>NC_090925.1:321238499-331238499 GCF_040938575.1 Ambystoma mexicanum | reverse complement strand
GCACCGGGGACCCACGTGCACCCCCGTCCATGCAGGCCCTTTACTTTATTGCTCCTCTCGCCACTGCACCAGGGGCCAAACCTGCACCCCCGTCCATGCAGTCCCTTCTATATCACAATCTTCAAGCTCCTTGCGTCCATTACCACCTGTTTCCCCACCTGCACCAGGGGCCCAAGTGCACCCCCGTCCATGCAGGCCCCTTTTCTGCCTTAATCCTCTCCACCTCTGCACCAGGGGCCAAACCTGCGCCCCCGTCCATGCAGTCCCTTCCATAACACAATCTTCAAGCTCCTTGCGTCCATTAACCCTGTTTCCCACCTGTACCAGGGGCCCTAGTGCACCCCCGTCCATGCAGGCCCCTTTTCTGCCTTACTCCTCTCCACCCCTGCACCAGGGGCCAAACCTGCACCCCCGTCCATGCAGTCCCTTCCATATCACAATCTTCAAGCTCCTTGCGTCCATTACCCCTGTTTCCCACCTGCACCAGGGGCCCTAGTACACCCCCGTCCATGCAGGCCCCTTTTCTGCCTTACTCCTCTCCAACGCTGCACCAGGGGCCAAACCTGCGCCCCCGTCCATGCAGACCATTCCACATAAATTCCTCTTCCGGCACCTTGCTTCGCTGCTCCACTTTTTTCCCCCAGCTGCACCAGGGGCCCTAGTGCACCCCCGTCCATGCAGACCCATCTCCTCACTTCCCCCTGCTGCACCAGAGGCGCTCCCGCACCTCCGTCCATGCAGCCTGAAGCCTACTCACCTTGTCATGCGGCAAGCGTGAGGGCTTCACCACCGTCGTCCATGCCCTCCAAACGACAGCTACCTCCCCTTCACAATTTCCACTGTTACACCCCCCCCTGCGCCCATCCCCTACCTACGCTTCCTCCTCCTCACCCTTCTCCTGCCCCCTTTAAGTTGCCCCCAAAAACCTTTCATCAAACCTTGTGCCCCCCCTCCTTTTACGTTAAACTGAGCCCGACCTACCAGCACACCCCACTTTACCTGGCATGCGGTCCTTCCCCCCTACTTCCTTGCCCCGCTCCTTGCCCTGGCCCACTGTCTCCTACCTGCAAACAATCTGTAACCGGATGCCGACCCGCACACCTGCTGCACTCGTGTTGAAATTTGCACAACCACCTCGTGCATCCTTCTT
This sequence comes from Ambystoma mexicanum, assembly GCF_040938575.1. NCBI lineage: Eukaryota > Metazoa > Chordata > Amphibia > Caudata > Ambystomatidae > Ambystoma > Ambystoma mexicanum. The sequence goes on along the minus strand of NC_090925.1, from coordinate 331,237,349 downwards.
TATTGAACGCCCAACATGCTGTTGAGGGCTGTCCTCCGCCTCCTCCCCCCACCCCCTCATGGGCGGGGCGACCAAGAAAGGGCCGGTAAGGCACAGGCAGCCCACTTGCCGTGTGCAATGTCGGGGCAGGCCTCGTTGGAGCCATCCATTGCAGCCAAAGATCCATGTCTATCTCCCCCCAGACCACCTGACTGTCCTCCGCCATTCTTGCTCTGAATTCCTCATCATAGCGTACCCAGGCAAAACCCCCAAAACTCGTGAAAGCCTTCCTAATTACGTCCATATATTTGAGCAGGGCCACGTAACGCTCCGGGAATTTTTCACAGTACACACTGGCATAAATGATAAACGCCGACGTCCAATTCTCAATAGTCACCGGGACCCTTGGGCGTGAAGCCAGTTCCCTCTCTTCCTCCTTAGACCCCTCCTTTGCTCTCACCTCCCTATGGAGCAATTTAAAGACATCCACAAATTCCCCTGCCTGAATCTTCTCCCTGGTCGCTGCCATCAAGTGCGCCCCCAATGGTTTTGTTATCCCCATGTATGGCCATTTTTTCTCCTTTCTTTTCACTTCACGCTCCTTATCTTTTCCGGCTTGCACTTCGAGCACCAATGGCTCCACCACCTTGTCCGTTTGGACCTCCACTGAGCAAATGCCCTTTTCAACCCCCTCAGCTCCAATGCCCTGCACACCAAATTCCTTCCTTACACCTTGAAAACCAGCCCGTTCCTCCCCTGTCCACCTATTTGTAACCCCTCTCTGCCATGCAGATGACCATTCCCTTTCCCGCTCACCTCTTTCCACACCTGCCACCTGCGGCCTGGCGTCCACACCGGTACTCCTCCTCTCCATTCTTAGATGGCTCCTACTGCGGGGACAAAACATGTCAGCACACTCACCCAGCCCATAGTTCCCTTGACCCCTTTCACCCCGACCACCCTGCACTTCCCTTTCCCTATCCCACCTTGAACTTCTTCTCTCCTCCCCCCTTTCCCTTTCCGCCCCATAATCTTCCATTTCCCATTGCCCCACATATTCCTCCCATCCCACTTCATCACCCCTTAAATACCATTGCGGATGCGAGCTCATGCCCGAGTTGAGTTGATGATCTTCTTCCGAGCCCGGGGCATCCGCCCCGCCACTCCTTTGACGTCTTCTCGGCGGGGTTGTGGGAACCTCTGCCTGGTCCTCTTCTCTTGGGCGAGGCGTTCCGACCTCCACCCTGAAATCCTCGCTGCTAGGGGCTGTGCTGCGCCCCCTAGGCTCACCTAGCGTTGGCCGAGGAGGGGCCGTACCGAAACCCTCAACCTCCATCTGTACAGCGGGGGCTGCGCAGCGCCCTCCACCCCCACTCCTCCTATCCGGGGGGGCCGTTCCGCGCCCCGCCCTACCCTCCTCAATTGACGGGGACCTCTCCCTCCTTCTCCCACCTGCGCTCTTCTGCAGGTATTTACCCCCTCTTCCCCTCTGCCCTGCCACCCCCGCCTGCGCCCCACCCCTGCCCCCACTGGTGTTCCCTAGGTCCCTACCCTCTCGAGCGTTCCCCTCTTCCCTAGAGCTATCATACCCTTCCTCCCTCCCTGGCTGCTTCCCCGACCTCCTTAAACCCTCATCCGCCCTCTTGTCTATCTCCCTCCTCATCTTCCTGCCCCTGGATTCCCAAATCTCCCCTCTCCCTGCCGTAGGGGTGCACGCTACCACCGCCGCCAACGCACCGTCTGCCGCCGCCCTGCGCTGTGGCCTCCCCCCACTTATCTCACCCTCCCCAGTGCCCTCTCCCCCAGTGACCTCCCCAACTGCCCCTTCCAATTGGGCCCTAGATGCCCTACTAATTATTGCCAAGGCCTCCTTAAGAGCCTTGGCATCAACCAACCCCTTCCTGTTGGCTCCTTGACCCACCATCGTGCACTACTAATCAATTGTTTGTGCACCACAAATATATATATATAACCCCCTGAAAATGACCTAGCAAAACTAAGCCCCCGAGCCAAACTACCCGAGGAAATCTTAAAAATTGAAACTGATAGCTTCTAACTAAACTTTTATTATTATTATTTTTTTTTGTTTTGTTTTATATTGCCCCACTAAATACCCCCAAAATACTGCCCTATCCCTTGTAACCCCCTGCCCAGGAGCTAATTGCCACCCTCTAGAGAAAAAATTCCACAAAAATCAACCTAACCAGTATCCGGCACTATTTTCTTCCCTGACACACTGCCCCCTGGCGGCTAATGAGCGCCACCGCACCTCAGGCCCACAAAATAGCCGAGGCCCCTTTAAATGGGCACGCTCTGCCCTCTCTGTCCTACGACAGACACCGCACTCGGCGTTCCCCTCTCCCTGCTCGCCCAACACGGGACCTCAGATCCCGTGTCGAAAGAAAATGCTCCTTCCCCCACCCGCTCCCGAGCGGATGCCGCTTCAATGGAAGCCTGATGCTTCCCACACTCCGCCCCCCGCTGGCGAGCGACCGGAGCACGGATGCTCTTCGCCCAACTTCCCCCCGCACGCCCACGGCACCCCGCGCCCTCGATCCAACACAAAAAAACCCTCACCACGACGCGGGCCCGGAGTTGCGGTAAGTCGCCGGGGGTGTCTTATTTACGGCACCCCCAAAATAAACCCTTCCCCACAGTATATACCTAGTAATGCTATAATTATTATTTCTTTTTTTTTTTTTTTTTTTACTAACACCGCTAAACTGCCCGCCCAATATACCACCACTACCCTCACCAATCCCCCACCTCACCTGCTCTACCCCTCACTCTCCTAGGCCCAACTACACAGGGAAGGCTCGGGAGCAGGCGACCAGACAATCATCAAGTCCTAACCATCGCCTGCCTCGTGAACCTTCCCTGAGCCCTTAAATACCCCCCGGGGGGCGCTCTGCCCCCACGGCCACTTGCTGACCGTGTGCAGCGCCAAAAAACTCCCCGGGGGGAAACGCTTCGCGTTCCCCCCGGGGCCCCCCTTCTCCCTACCTGCCCTGTTTGTCATACATCCGCCTTTGCCTTTTACACAGTCTAGAGAGCACAGGCTGCATGTGAAGTTCAGAGTATATGTTTTCACTATAGATGGCTATGAGTAAATATACTTTGTTATCGCTTGCTCCCTAGCAAGGCACCACCCTGTCTCACCATGAACTAAAATAAAGTCTAGAACATCATGACATGGAACAAACTCTTAATAATACACATGCTTACTTGAAGGTGACAGGCTTTTTTCAATGTCATTGTACTAGCGTGGCCACTCTATGGCCCTACCTTCTGTAACCATCAAAGTTACCTTGAAACACAGTCTATTCTAGACTACACGACTCTTAGCTCAGGCTTGGCAGTCACAGAATTACCATTCTGGAGTTTGACCTAGGTACAACGCCTAGAGATGCAGCCACCAAGCTTCCAGGATTACCTGGCACTCTCATAAGCCCCTGAGGTATCCAACATTACATTATGTACTGATATACAATTCACTAAATGTACCCTGGAAACACAGCCCAATTATCCCACGACTTTGGGGCATAACCACCTCCTCCCTTTTGCAGAACTATGGTCCACTTAATAGGACTGACACGCAACCGCTATCATACCATATACTTCCCCACTGCATCCCTCCCTACCTCCCTGTGTTTATAGTATTCATTTCCCCCTTCACCATCCTCTTCTCCTCGCTCACTCCCCCCCCAGAAGACTAGGGGCTGGATATCCCCAGCGGGGGCACAGGACCCCATCTCCCGGACAATTCTAGACACACTGCTATGGTGGGGCTTTCTCACAGTAAAAGCACAGTATAAAAGCAAATCAACATACAATCCCGGCTTCCATCTATCCCCAATTTATGCTTGGGGGAGTGGTTTCCCCAATCTCCCACATGCCCAAAGAATAGTCCTAGGGGAATGAGGTTGTGAACCGACCAATCCCCCAACCCTGTTCTTCTCGCCTCTGTACGTCTACCGGTTAAGCGCAGCCCGGTAACCGCCACCCACGACTGCTTCACTGTAGAGTGCCAAGGATCAGCACCCAACTACCAGTGTCCCCAAATGTTTGAGACCAGTACAAATTCAATATAATGTCCTAAACCTACCGCCAGAGGCACTCCCCACGCACAGACTCTGTACTCCAGGCGCCCAGCTGCACTTATCACCCAACCATCAGAGCCACTTAAGAACAAGCCCCCAACCCCCTTGAGGGATTCCTGCTCCACCTGTGGCAGAAGCCAGCTGGGTTGGTTATCGCACCGGAACAGATGGGGGATTGCTGTTCCAACTTCCACTCCCTTCTTATAGATCATCCGCACTTCGAGGACTTCCGGTGCCGAGCGGAAGCGCGCACCAATTATGTCACCATGCCAGTGGCTCTGCGCCAGATGCTCCTCCGTTGCGTTTCCAGCAATAAAACAACACTAGAAACCTTCTTTTAATCATCAGCTGCGCCGCCCACTCTCAGGGCCCAGGTAAATGGTGCATTCCCAGATGGACCGTCTCAGACAGTGTAGTCCTCCCTCGCGAATTATTGTACTTCTGCTGCACTTACGAGGCCTATCTCGGGATCCACACACACCAAGTCCTGTACGCCCTCACTTTTGGGCTCCAAACAGGTTACCCACTTCCAAGATGAAAATACCAGCCAGAGTGCCGCCAGAACATCAGTGGCAGACATTTTGAGACTTCTTGGGATGTGGTCAAAATGTTGAAAATGGGCCGAAAATGGCTTATTTCTGTTGTGAAAATGTTGAAAATGAGCGGATAGACTAATTTCTGATGCGTTCTGTAAAGCATCTGTGGGCGCTGCTTTCCTCCCCATTCCCCTGCCTCAATGGCAAGAAGTTCTTATTCCCAGAATGTGCTGTAGAAAGTGGGGAAAAGGGCATTAGTGTCAGGAACCACACACTAACATATGGCACTCGAGCAAATACTGGGTACTCCCCTGCACTGCCAGAATGAGATGAGGACGGGGACGATTGAAAACAAATCTGCAATTGGGTTAATTTGGGCAACACTCTGATTGGAACACTGGGATTGGAGGAGGTAGGAATAGCGAACGAGGAAGTAATGTTATGAAAGACATGGATTAATTATAGTTATTGGTTTGGGGTTGGGGCAGATGAGGGTAGCCGCTATTCAGAGGCTCTGTGTTGATGTCTTGCTTCAGGAGCCCGGCTTGACAGAATGTTCATTGTTAAGTGCATGTTTTGTCTGGGATTGGTAAACCATTTGCTTACTGAGCTACAGATCAGACTTTTTAGCTCATTTAGTCCCGGGAGGAAAGCTCAGGGGCAACGTGCTCCCCTTGGAAGCAAGACGACGCGGAGCACCACCGGTTCGATTCCGGGTCCGTGCGAAGAAATCTCTGGGTAATACGCGCGTGATAAATAACCTATCATATCTTTCAAGGCTGTTCCTCAGAAGGGTTTGAGCTGCAGGCTGCTATGGGTGTTGTTTGTCATGGGCAGGCCGTTGGAGGTTTGGTTGTTGTGATCATGTGTTTTGAACCTGTCCATAAACCTGGCTGGAATGTCTCACCGTTCTCACAGTGCCATGGCGTAGCGCAAGCACGCACGTACACCCCCACACCCAGTCCTCCGGACATAGCTCAGTCTTTGCCTCATGTCACTATTATCCCACTACTGATCGCTTTCGACAGCGATCTCACATGGGTTCCTTCTGCCTGGGCTGTCCTGAATGAGGGCTGTCAACATCGCATGCACAGCCCGCTGTGACGAGTCCAGGCACCCAGAGAGGCTGGCTTGCCTCTTCGTGGGCCGTGGGTTCGGGGTGGGGTTGCCGCAGGACACAGGTGTGGTGATGGCAACACAAAATCCTCCAAGCAAGAGACACGATGGGATATTTCTACCAGGAACCGGCTGCAGGCTAAGAGTGGATCATGCGCGTGGATACATTGCCGTTCAACAAAACGCCTAAATAAATCCTCCAACTGCCTCCAGAATGTGGAGTTCCAAGCCTCACTCACTGGATGTGAGTGAGTCTCTAATAATACAGCACTGGGCATCCATTTCTCTTTCTCAATAGCTCACTTGAACTTGATAGATTCTCAGAAAGGACAACTTTCACTTTTTTTGTTACAGCATTATCTTTTGGTCAAACACCCACAGATCTCACTGCTGGGGGTTCTTGAAACATTTGATAATTATATTAGAACATGTCAATCCCTCCCACCTCCGAGTCCACCATGGAAGATTTTCTATATATGGAAATTGGCAGAGCCTGTGAACAGCAAGTTGGGCAAAAGCAAGACCAGTAACCTCTCAAACTCTGGGTTTTGGGGACAGGTTAAAGATGGGACTGGTGACTGGCGATTAAACGGCTAATAGGATAGGTCTGTCTTGCAGACAAAGGACAGCTTGATTGTGAATTGTGTTAGAGGTACAACTACTAGCAATGTCGATTGCGCACCACGGCAAGAAATTGGGGTATGTCACATTTTGTGACTAAAACTTGTGAGTTTGGGTGATTGATTTCTGGGAAAAGTGAGCCCGAATATTTGATCCATAACATAGATGTGCTTGTTTTCTCATGTTCACAATCCCTACCATGTTTCATAGGAAGAAACTGGAAAGGGGAAAAGGGAATAGTGGAAGGTGCTATTGTCGTTCTCTTCCTTCATTCTACTTCTCTCTCCACATGTCACTCTTTTTCTCACTCACTTTCTCTCCTTTCCACATACTCTCGTCTATTCTCTCGTGCTACTTTTTCTCCTTCTTTTGCTCTTCCTCCTGTAGTTTTTTCCTTTCTCCTCAACCTTCTCTCACCCCATTTTTCTCTTCTGTCCTGTTTTCCTCTATCCTTTCTTGCACCATTCTCTCCTCTCTTCTTTCTCAATTGCTTCTCTTTTTCTCTACTACTGTCGCCCTCCCCTCACTTGCATTGCTCGTCTACTCTGGCTCCATCATTCGTCTCCTTCCTCTTTCATGCTTTCTCACCTCCCTTTATTTAAATGATCTTGCTCACTATCCGTCTCTCACATCTCAGACTTTTTAATTTATTTATTGAACATTTGTATGGCGCCTATAGAGCAGAAAGTGGTTCCAGGGGGATAAAAACAATAAGCAATCCTACTAGGCCTTTCGGATTGTGCAGGTGCAGCAAACATCAAGTGCAAGGCGGGAAAGCAGGGCGAATGGAAGGTAGGCGGATGGGGGGAGGGAGGAATGGGGGAACAAGGGCTGGGTAAGTGCTGCTACGGGGACAACATTCTGCCCCAATACCCAAACATCTTTTTTTTCAAATGAGTGTGTGCTTTCTAATTCGGCAATAAAGATTCGCGTGGTAGTAGATTTGTAGCAAAGTTTTGACTTTATTCAGCACAATACTGCTTTCTTCTTTGGCAATGCTCAGTTTGTCATATATTAAATTGCTTGATTTCCGATTGTGATTATCCTCTTTCTCGTGCGTTATCCTCTACACGTGTTTCTTTTTTTTTGTACTTCTTTTTTTTTGTGTTATAGTTGGTGAAAGCAAGCCTTTCCCAAACAGCTCCAATTTACAAAATTAGAAGAGCAAAATTAAAAAAAAACATCACATTTAAAGCATATCTAAAATTCATTCAATTTCTTTAAAACAACACCTAAAAATGCATATAATGCCAATATTTATTAATGGAACCCCATTTCCCCACATCAATCTGATCCAAAACATTTCAGATACATTCAAGCCCCCTAGGCAGCGGCACCTAGCCTCCTCAAAAGCCACACATTGTGATACTATGGCCCTCATTCCGAGGTTGGTGGTAGTCATGGCACTATTTGCGCCATGACTGCCACTAATAACGGGTCCGGCACCGGTATAGTTCAATGGTGACTTACCGGTTTAGTCCGACCTTTGCAGGACCTGTAAGTCCCCATTGAAAATGCCATTCCCCATTCCCATTTGAGCCCCCATAGGGCTCAATAAGAATGGGGAGGGCGCTAATAACAGGCTCGCGACTTGCAAGCCCATTATTAGCGCCCTGGTCCCTTAACGGGTCTCGTCCAGAACGGCTGGTCAGTCCTGCCGTTCCTGGTGGGACCCGCTAAGGGACCTTGTAGTAGGGCAGTAAGGGATTACCGGCACCGGTCTTCTTACCGGTGCCCGGTATCCCTTACTGCTCAACTTGGAATGAGGCCCTATGTGTTTTAAGGTCTCTACGGTTTTCTCCTGGCAGAATCTACAGTCAGCACGCGTTGCTGATTCATCCCACTTGATCCTCCTCTCTAGGGTAGAGAATTGATTTAAATCAAAATGCATCTATGTACTGCAAATTTTAGGACATGGAAACAACGACACATACATTTGTGTTTCTTATTTTTTCCTCCTAAACTAAGCATATTCTGTATAGAGAGAATAAGTAGGAAGCAAGCCAGATGTTTTGGCCCAATCAGCGTCAAACAGTTTCCTCTTGACCAGCTGTGGGGTAGCCCTTAGTTCGTCAATGCTGTGGGGTAGCCCTTAGTTCGTCAATTGAGGCGCTGATCCGGTGCAAGATGAAACCGATGTTCTGCTTGAACTTGCCAATTGTAACTGCCGACTGGAGAATGGATGTTTACCCCAAACATTGGTAAATGGAATTGGCAGGCGGATTAACATTTTTTGCATATTCCGCCAGCTTTTTCCTCACTGCCCTGGCTGCTAGGGAAGTGAGGCCTAATTCGTGCCTCGCCACCTGAGACAGAATGACATTAAAAAACAATCCCAATCATGATAAAACATAGTTATGGGAACTAGATTGGGTGAACACTGTTGACACAAGGAACCAACACAGGTTGATGAAAGATGCCGCCCTAGGATCAAGGCTGCGGAGTACCCTGCCATTATATCTGGAGAAATCGCCCAACGTGAAATATGAAGCAATACATCTGAAATTTCGCCCCAGCCTGTTCGAGACAAAGAAAAGCATATGGTTAAGATACAGAGTAAAGGATGAGAATCTTTAAAACATCTAGCTCTGTCCTGTACAGCACTGAGGACGCTGAGAATGCCACATCTAGGAACCCACTTAAATAAGAGACCCGCACTATGCGGTGAAGACTGGTGCGTGATGTTTGCGAATCCAAATAAAAAATGGTTTTACGGGCTAATTGGCTACCTAGAAAAAATCGACAGTTTACTAATGAACTGAAGTGGTGGCAACCTAATGAAACCAAGCATGATAAGAGATCAAAAGACAAAAACATGAACTCACGTGAAGTGTGGAGACAACTACGTGGCTTTGTGTAATGGTCTTCTTTTTTGAAAGTTTGTAAAAAACTCATACAAAATAAAAGACTTCTAGTACCCCCTCCTCTTGCTATACCCTCAACTACCAATAGCTCCCTGTTAATAATGAACTTACCGATATAAATCTTATAAAATATCATGAGCCCAGATCAGGAACCTTAGTGCCCGTAAAAAAATACATACCAAACACCCCTCTTTTTACATTAATTTTGAGGATTACTAAACAATTACAAATGCACAACTATCTTCCCCATAGAACCATATACATGGATGAATCGGATTAACCCTACTTCCTGTTATACCAATAAATATAAGTCTACAATATCCAAGGATTGACCTCTTGTTGCTTATGATGCAGTTAAAATGGAAAGTGTTCCAGACAATGTAGCAGTACAGCGAAGTACGATGAAGCAAACATCCAAAGAATACTTTCAGTCCTTCAACCACCCGCATTATGAGAACTCTTTGTGTAGACTTCAAAAGATTCCACCTTGTGATGATCAAATAATCCTCCAATGATATGCCTCAAAAGATTATAAGCCTGTAAGAAATATCCTGTAAATCACAGGAAGTCTCTGCCGAAGTCCTTGCCCCCAGGCCAGCCGATGTTCGCCCAGAGAACCACAGGAGGACTCCGCTGGTGACCCACACCCCAAACCAGGGATCAAGCCATAACCTATAACCTCACCTGAGGAGGACATTTTCCAGACTAAGGGTCAGCATTGTACCATCACCATGGCATGGTAGAAACAAACTCTGCAGCCCAAACCCATGAGGCCATAAATAAGTACTGAACCTAGTGGGAGCACATAATTTCTTTCCACATTTTCAGCAACTCGGGGCAATAGCTGGCATTGAATTTAGAAGCCGACAATGCGTCCATATTAGCCTCACTCTGGTATTGGTGCCAATTGCAGACAACGCCCGCTATAATGTCAAAGTATATCAAACATCATGCTCCCTTGACTGGCACTGGAGCCCAGAATGTAATCCAAACTGTCAGATCTCCAAGCCACCCAAGTTCAATGACTGACTAGGCAGCAGATAACCCGCACCATCTTGTATCCATAACCAATCATGCAATTCCTCACTCTTCTTGGCCTCAGGAGATCTGTCCTTAATTAATGCCGCTGAAACTTCTATTCGCTTGAAATATATAGACTGGCCCAAAGTAATCGTAAGGATAGCAAAGTATGAGAACAAGTGGAAGCCATAGGAAGAATCACCCCCATTCAATTTACCAGCAGATATTTTTATATACCCACTCCTTCCTGACCCTTTAGAAATTCTGCAGATGCAGTCCTGGATGGTAGGCAGTTCCCTTATTACCATAACCAATTGAGTTCCAACCAGATTATTCATGGGTAGTTGAAGCGCAATCACCAAAAGTTAAAAAATCACCAAAAGGTAAACAAACATTCAATGCAACGCTGTACATCTGTTCCTTGTAAATGTGCCACACGACCAGTCACGTCACATTTCTTCCCTTAGCTTTAGATCTCCACAGTCCGCGTCCGCCACTGTCTCTCCATGGTATCCACATCTCTGACCCAATTGAATTATTCCATGTTGAATTTCTCTGGATATCTGGGGAACCATTTGCCTACACTATACCCAGTCATAAAGAAGAATGGGGCAAGAGTTGTAAAATGTGCACATTATTTTTTTTTTACTCTTTATTTTGATTTTCAACAAATGATCTAAGCATTACACAAATAATATATACATTGTAGATCATTATTATCATCCATTTGAACAATCAGCAATATAATCAATAACAACATAACAGTTAGAAAATAATCAAATTATCCTACAATCAAACTCGAACCTATGGTGTAACAACTGACCCACACATAAAACCAACATAAACACAAGACATAAGACAAAACAAATACCCATCCCCACGACAGATTCCCCCCTCCCTAACAACACACTAAATTTCCTATATTAACATTCTAATCCAACTCTACTCATACATTTCATTAAAGGGTCCCCACAATTCCCCATAAGTTCCCTCTCTACATTGTCTATGAAACATAATCTTCTCAAAGCTTGAAAGAATGTGTACATCACCAAGCCAATCCCCCACACATGGCTTCTTCCTTGTTTTCCACACTTTTAGTAATTGTCTAGTTGCAATTAAGAAAACTTTGTTAATCCGACCTAATGTTGCACAATCAATATTTCGTCCACATTTTGGTGACTGTAGAATCACTGCCAATTAATTTGTGGGAATGTAATATTCCAAATCATATCAATTCTATCTAATACGTTATTAAAAAAAAAAAAATGACACTAACACAGTCCCACAACATGGGCAGCAAAGTACCTTCCTCTTTCTGACAACCCCAACATTTTTCACTTTCAATTAAGCCCAACGTACTCATTCGAACTGGGGTCCAATAAAGGTTCCCCAGTATTCTTTGATGAGTGTAACGTAGATTCAGATCAGCCTTTGCCCTAGCAGGAACTTTCCAAAGATTCTCCTACTCCTTTACCAAGATAATCCTGCCCAATTCTTCAGACCAGTCCTTCTAAAACAGTTAGAAAGATCTATAAAATAAGGGGTATGTGTGACAGAAGTAGGCAGCAGGTTAAGAAGCTCAAACAAGCCTATAAGAACTGGCTCAAGTTCTATCGTGCTGCTCTCTATCAAACGTATGGGGAACTAATGATGGCATCCCTAAAAGGCAATACTACTCATACCTTTTGGGAATTAATGAACCAAACTGAGGTGAAACAACACCAGCTACTCACCAATCCTATTGCCGAAAAAGACTGAATATGCCATTTTGAGAATGTATGTGAGGACCCTGCCCTTTTGATGGAGATGCTGGAAGTAGTTAGGTATGACTGGAATTTAGATATACTATGAACAAAAAGGAGATAGAGACAGGTCTGATAGTGTTAAATTGCTCACTGGTCCTGCACATTTACAGTCTGCCACAATGGTGGCCTGGGTATCATAACAAACACCAGTTATACATTCACTGTTCTCTTCTGGTTTACACACAAAGGGGGAAAAGCCTAGAATTTATACATGGAGCTCTGTGTTCATTTGCAGCAATTTGTCACTGTATTGTAAGCTTTACAGTCTAATATATCAACATGTGGGTACAGATTCTGGGGGTCTCTTGCTTAGCTGCCTTCAAAGGCGTGTATCGCAATCCAATTTGCATTCTGTTTATGTGGCTTCTATGGACATGTTTATGGCATTTGACATACTCAATAGAGCTTTGCTATGGAAAAAACTGGTAAACTATGGAATTCCAAAGGGCCTCCTCGGTATTCTTATCCACCTGCACAGAAACTCATAGATGAAAGTGAGACTGAACTCAGAAGGGAGGATGTCGGCTAGTCTTTCAACACACAATGGTTTACGACAAGGTTGCATACTGGTGCCACATTATTTAATTTATATGTTGCTGATGCAGGCAGAGCTTTAGATCATATCGCATTTGCTTCACCTAAAATTGGTTCCCTTAAAGTCAATTGGGCGACATACGCTGATGATTTTGTGTTGGTGGACTGTACGCCCATAGGGTTGCAGAGATTGAATAATGCATTTGGGCAATGCATGGCCGAGCTCGATGTTAAAATTAATCCATCTAAAACGGTCATCTTGAAATTTGCCAAGGGTGCTTGGTCTAAAAGGATGTTTTGCTGGAAATGGGAGAACATTGTGCTAGTGCAATTATATTAAAATAAAAGCAGTGACTATGGCAAGACAAATGCGGCAGATAGACCGGATATTTGGTAAATTCTCGATGATTCCTTGGAGGGAATTTTACAGAATGAAAGTTTTGCCCAGAATATGCTATGGTCTAGAATTTCTTCCCTCATCGATACTCTCTGAATTGAAAGTAGTCGAGGGCCTTATTTGGAGAGCAGTCCTATTCCATTTTCCCAAATGCATTCCCATACAAATAATCCGATATGAAATGGGCCTACAATCTATGGCCAGTATAATGCAATGGAAAAGAATGTCGCTACTGAGAAAATGTGAAATCAGCCCTAAGGGGAGTTTGTATAGTCTCTTGGGGGGAGGATGTGACTGAAGGTTTCATAAAAGATCGACGCTTAGAAAGGGCATTAATCCTGTATAATTTTGGAGCTTTGATGAAAACCCTTATAGACAATCCCAGGAAGATAAAAATGTTTATCATAGGTAATGATTGGTATGTAAATAAAAATTAAGCCTCAGATTTGAAACAGTATTCTCAAGTGGTCTTGTCCCAAAAATGGTATCCCGATATGGAACAATATCTTAAGAAATACCCTAGCCGATGGGTGAGAACTGACATAATGCGGTTTCGCTTCAATGTTGTAAGAACTAAGGAACTGTTAGTCACTAGGAATCAATTGGTTGACGCGAACAGCTTTTACAGGTTTTGCAGAACACTGAGGTGGTAGAATCCTTATTCCATCTATTATTGGTTTGCCCTATTTGCCTGACCGCTAGACTGCAATACTTTGGTTCGTTTGCCAGTAATACCCAAAGAGTTCTACGAGATTTGGTCTGGTAATTCATGTTACATGGCGATTCAATGTCTCTGAAGATGACAGTCTTGTCGTTCATAAAATATTAGTGTAAATTGGATTGAATTCTGTAAGTTTGCTCCGTCAAATAAGTCAAGTTTGAGGAAGTCGGGATGTAGTTGTGGGTAAAGCCAATTAATTAAATATGCAAAGTTTGAGAATGTCAGGATGTTGTTGGGGGTAAATCCTATTAAAAAAATTTTTTATCATTTTTTTATTGAATGGTATCGTTTTTTACAACCTTTTTCACTCATGTTTTTAGAAAATTGACATTTTCCATTTAAAATAGTACATAATTCAATTCAAGCTCTTCTGCGTAAAGCATTACACTTTGGGTTCCTATTTAGGTAATGTCCATTATTGAATTCCAAAATTGGATAACTTGAAATATCAGGAGTCTGAAATTTCCACTTAGAATTTGGGCCCAACAATGCTTTTCATCCATCGGCACTCTCATTTGAGGTAACATCTCACTAAATAAAAGTTGTTTATCTTCCAGAGCGGTGCACTCCATGATGATATGATGTAGGGATTCCATCAGATTTTGCTGATTGCAGAATCTGCAGAAGGCCAATGACATAGGCAGTTGTTTCATCTTTGTCAGGACTTCTTTTGTTGGGAGCAGATTGAGTCGTAATTTCATAAAGGTGTCTCCCATGTTTCGTGTCGGAAATTTTTGTTGGCAATGTGGGAGTTTGTTCAGCGCTCTCACTTCACCTTCTGATGTTTATGCAAGTTTGTATTGTGCTTTTTGTTAAATTGTCAGAATCCAATCATTTCTTAACAGTTTAAATTTGGCTTTCTGCGGTCGATTTACTAGCGTGTCCTCTGATATTTCTTCGTAGACCACATCTCTCGAGGGGTATTAAACATTGTTTCTGATCCATAAATCAGAATAGCCATTATTTTCTGCCTGTAAAGGGCAATCACTGGCTTCATTGAAAATGCTCCGTATTTAAAATGCAGGATCTTTCCTTGTCGCGCTAGTGATAATCCCTTCTCGTTTACTTTCTCGACCCATTCTTTCTCAGTTTCTGATTGATTTAGAAGAAGACCAAGATACGTGATTGTGGTCACTGTTTCTACTTTTACCTTCAAAGCAGATTACAAGAGTTTTTTCCTTTTTGTTTGGGTGTTGCGAGAGGGTCATCACTTGTGTTTTTTTACGTTTATCTTTAACGCGTTTTCTGTAACATGAAACTAACCCATGCAATCTTCTTTGAAGGCCCACTTGCGTTTTATCAAGGATCACCAAGTCATCAGCATAAAATAAATATGCTATCTGTGTGTTATTCAGTTTTGGTGGATTGGCATTTATACTCCTTTGATTGTCCGCAAAGTCTGATATAAAGAGGTTGAATAGGGTTGCCGCCAAAGGACAACCCTTCTTCAATCCATTTCAGGTTTTGATTTCCGTTCATACATGCCCAGTTTGTGATAGTTTGATTTTAATCGACGTATTAATATAAAGGGCTTTGATTGGTTCTAAAATTTAATTCAGACATTTCCAATTTTCAAGTTCTTCCCACAGCTTTTTTCTGTTGACAGCGTCAAATGCTAACTGGAGGTCAATAAACACTGCATGAGTCGTAGATTTTTCTTTTATGGCTTCCAGTTTCAGCAAAGTTAGGAGAAGCAGATTAACATTTGTCCCTACATTGTTTATAAAACCTGTTTGTCTCGGGTCTAATCGTCCCACAATCTTTGCCCAATGTACTCGTTTTTGTAGTAGAGGAGCCACAAAGACCTTGCCCAAGAGGTCGAGAAGCACTATAGGGTGATAGTTTGCTGGATTTTTTCGGTCACCTTGCTTAAAAATGGGTATCAGGATAGCTGTTTTCCAGGTAAGTGGAATAGTGTTGGTTATATTAATGATCCTGAATAATTCCATACATAATCTCATCCAGACATTAGGATTTTGTCTAAGGTGCTCATTACTTAGCCCATCAGGGCCAGGGGCATGGGAAGTATTTAGTTGTTTAATATGATTCAATATATCTACAGAGTCCCAAGTGATATTCCATTTAGGGGTTTTAGTTAGAGCACAGCCATTTTCTTGATCAGCTGATTTTCTATATAATGCTGAAAAGTAGTTACTTCATTCCAACTCTGACACATCCTGTATAAGTTTTGCTTGATGCTCAGTATTTTCATTTAGTAAAGTCCACAGATTTCTTGTGTTTTGGTTTCCGAGGGCTCTTAGCATGATTTTGGCATTGTTTTGCATAATATCTGCCTTTGTCATTTTTAGCCAGTTCTTATATTGTTGTTTTAACCTTTTGACTATTTTAATATAATTAACTCCTTCCTACATTTAGGATTTCTTTATGTTCTTTCGCAAATCATTTTTCTTTGCAACTATTTGGTCATTTATCTGTGAACATGCTTTTGGTGCTTTTTTGATTCCACTTATTTTGCATCATGAATGGTTTGAGCAACCATCCAGACTCCAGTTTTTCCTTATCATGTCATAGCAAAAGATTGAATGAATGTCTCAGCCTGCTCATTTGTGTCTGAGATTCTCAAGCGATTCATACCATTATTCAGTTCTAGTGTCGGTATTTGGATTTTCTGTGACGGTGCTAGATTCAATGCCCATTCTATTGCTATTTTATTATGATCACTTTTGGTAGCAGTTTTATTCATAAATTTTATTATAGATAATGTGGTTCTCTCTGAGGTATAAATGTAATCCAAGAGAGCAGTAGATGTTCCTCTCATCCAGGTCGGCATTGGAGGGGAAATTCCTATATAATGGTCATTAGTTAGAGTCATCTCTCTTTTCTCCATTTCTTTGGCGCACATACAAGCCCTTAGAATTAGTTTCCTTGGTTCGATTTTCGCTCCATCTTGCAGGAACAGATGCATGTTCAGATCTCCACATACAATTATATCGATTTGTACATTTTTTACACGCATGTCATCAGTGGCAAAAATTACTGTGTCAGTGAAGAGAGTGGAACTAATAGCCATGGGATTCCAATCCAGGTTGATAATCCCCAGTTTCTTCACAGACATCTTATTATTTTTTTTAGTTGCGTTTTGTATTCTACAGTTGAGATTTGGGTCCAAGGATTGGGATTTATTGAGTGCTTGACTTATGGCATGCCATTTAATTTGATTAGCGTTAGCCTTTCTTATGCAGAGCGCCTTTCGGTTGTTTAATAGCAGGGTTCATGCAAACTGTGTAACCCTTGCATATTGACACGGTATGGAGCCACGTTTCCTGCAGACACATTATTTGATATTCAAGTAGGTCATTGTATTCTGCAGTCAGCAGATGCCCTGATCCCCTGGTATTCCAAGAACAGATGGATATATTAGGTTCCTGTTTGCCAGTTAGTTGTTAATAAGTCGGTCCCTTCATTGCAGTTTGTTGCACTTCCCATGCCTCGAATTCCCGTCGGATTGGCCGGTGTATTGTATCTCTTGCATGAGGTATATTGGATTGATCAAGGACCATTCTTTCTTGGTCACCTTCGCCCTCAGTAAGCTCCTGGGTAGCTCTCTGATTTTGTGATCTTTTCTTTTTTTATCACCTTTATTTATTGTTTTCAAACTGTTTCATACATAGAAGGATAATAACACAAGGAGATTAGAACAACAAAATCTTTAAACCTCCCCATATATCCCAATACATCAGTCATCTCTCAAAAAGATACATATTAAAAGAAGAAAATAGTATAAACAATTAAACAAATTAATAAATGAACATTAAATGAATACATTGAGTTAATAAAGCTTGTTGTAAAACAACATATTTGCATCAAATTTTACTACTTCAATTAACATATAGACAAGAAGACAGGGCAAGAAGACACAGCAAACACAAACACACAATTTAAAAACTACAAATAACACTATTCATCCAACTAAAATGCCCCATTCATCACGTTCTCCATCTTGCGCCTCACTACCATACAAATCAATGAAAGATTTCCATAAGGACCAAAAGTTCCTCTCTTTATTCTGCTTATTAAACATAACTAATTCAAATTCAGACAATACAATCACATCATTAATCCAGTCCTCTACTGTTGGTTTTTTCCTGGACTTCCACACCTTCATGATCTGTTTAACTGCTATTACTAAAATGTTATCTATCCAATGTCCATACAAACAAGCCTTCAAACAATGGCCACTTGTTGCCAATAACAAAACCTGAAAAGGCTCTCTTGAAACGAAATTGACAAAGTGATATCCAACCTATCTAACACCTCTCTCTAAAAAGTCAACACTCTTGGACAATGCCACAAGATATGGATCAATGTCCCCTTCTCTTTCCCAAATCCCCAACAAAAATCTTCATTAATCAGTCCCAAATCACACATTCGCACCGGAGTCCAGTATAATCTCCCCAAAATCTTCTGATGTACAAGTCGTAATTTAAGATCTATCTTACTATTATTTCCAACCTGCCACACATATTTCCAGGCATCATCACTGACTGCACAACCTAAATCAACCTCACATTTCTGCTTCCATGTATTCCAAGACTCTAACACTGAATCACTTTCCCTCATAAGTTTCAGATATGTAGATACATTATGTGGCGATAATCGAAACATGGCCCACATGGCCCAACCCACCGGCTCCTTCTCAAGTGGGATAGTCATCATACCGAAAACTTGGTTCAGAAGACTTTCCAATTCCCTATATCTATTCCTTTCTCTTCCACTTAGATGAAACACTCTTTGAAGTTCTTCAAAAGACAATAAGTTCCCATCCTGCAGTA
Organism: Ambystoma mexicanum; assembly: GCF_040938575.1. Lineage (NCBI taxonomy): Eukaryota > Metazoa > Chordata > Amphibia > Caudata > Ambystomatidae > Ambystoma > Ambystoma mexicanum. The sequence goes on along the minus strand of NC_090925.1, from coordinate 331,218,863 downwards.
AATCTCCCAATGTCAACAACCCCTTTGAAACCCAACTTCGCCAGAACAAAACTCTATTACTTATTTGCAAGGCAGGATTATACCAAATCGAAGAATTATGATTCAAAAATTCATTGCCATCAAAGTTAAGTATCCACCATCACATTGAGTCTTTAGTCATCTTAACAGTTGGTAACTTAGCAGAACCTCTAGGTAATTTCCCCATTGAGAAAATATTTTCCAATTTGAATGGCAACCAGGCATCCCTTTCTATAGTTAACCAGATTGGTTCTTCTTCTATCTCTACCTTTGCATATTGGGCTGCTTTTTTCAAAACAAAACCCCTATAATACTTTCCCAAATTTGGATATCTAAATCCCCCTTCCTTAATGCCCCGTTGCAAAATGTATTTTGGAATCTTAGGGGCCTTCTTCTCCCCCCCAAAGAAAATCCTGGAAAACCCGATCAATTTCTTTAAGGAAAATTTTGAAAAACTAAGAGGAAGCGATTGCATAACATATAAGATCTTAGGTAGAAGTGACATTTTAATAGTGTTAATCTTTGCCCAGATCCCTAAATCCAATCTTGACCATTTTCTAATATCACTCCTAAGTGTATGCAATAATTTAGTCATATTAAACTGAACCATTTTCCGCACATCTTTGATCATAAAGATCCCCAAATATTTCACATACCTCTCTGACCACCTACAATTCCACCCTGCAAAATCCCCACTTCTAACTGCCATTGAGAGTGGGAACACCTCTGTTTTATCCCAATTAATTTTATAACCTGAAAACGTGCCCACTCTTTCAAGTATCTTCTTAAGAACCATACTACCCCTCTCGGGATCCGAGAGCACCACTACCATTTCATCCGCATAAGGGAGGACTTTAACTTCTTATGTCCCAAAGTTCAGGCCATGTAGTGTCTGTTCATTACGTATCAATGCTACCAAAGGCTCTAGAGTGATATTAAATAAAAAAGGCGATAAAGGACATCTCTGTCTCGTACCTCTGCTAAGACCAAAAGCATCAGACATTTCACTGTTGACCCAAACACGCACCATTGCTGATCTTTGAAGACAACAAACAATCCCTCTGATCCTATTCCCAAATCCCATTTTCTCCATAGTAAATTCTAGAAGATCCCAATTCACTCTGCCAAATGCCTTCTCGTCATCCATGAAGACCAAGGCAGCATTGACACGTTCATTATTATAAAGACTTATTATGTCTACCAATGAGCTTATGTTGTCATAACCTGATCTTGTGATCTTTGGTTTGTTATTGTGACATATGTATCGTCTCTTTCAAGATTTTCTTCATTTTGCTTACTAGGTACATTGAATTCTTCATTTTTCCAATGTGAACATAAGAAGCCTAGTTTATCCAGTAGATCTGCACAATTCATCACCATCTTTAGGGTTTGCATTGTTTTAAATTGAATTCGTACTTGATCTGTTTTTTCCTCATGACAGAATACTACCAATTTGATATCCTCTGATTTTATATTCTTTAGCCATGGTATCACTTGAAGTAGTCTGAGAATGTTTGTTCTGTTCAACACTAGACTGTCATTCTTTGTGTTTATTCGTTCTATGTTTATCATAGCCGTTGTTGCTGTACGTCTAGGATCAAGAAATATGGATAGTTTAAGTCAAGTATCTCTCGGGCTTCGAGGGTGATTCGTCCCTTGCTTAGCATTGTCATTCTCATCCAAAGCTCTTGATTGATCTTGGAGTGATACATCTGATATGGTGCTATATTTCGTCAGAAATGTCCGTAAGTCATCAACTGTATTATTCTCACATAAGAGGTCACATATTCCATCTGTTATGCTGTGGCCTTCTTCATACTCATCAATAACAATTAAAGAAGTATTTTCATCAATTTTATCTTCATTAGTTACAGAGTAAGATGACTCATGTATGTAGATGGACAAATTCATTAGGATCTCCTGATCTGCTTGTTCTTCCGCTGTCAGGATCTTCGGTTATACAGTCTGGGTTGATTTTGTTTGTTTTTCCCTCATAGCCTCTTTCTGTGATGCTACATCTTTTGCTATTTGAGTGACACTTGGGTTTAAAGGCATTGTTAAGTTTCTTAAAAGGGCTCTAGAGCCTCTTTTAGCATTCTTCGACTTCTTTGCGGCTGTCAGGCCTTTCTGTGGTTTCTAGCTTGTACTTTTTTGTCTGATTATTAATCTGGACATTCTTTTGCCTCTCGAATATTGGAAATGCTTCGGTCTCTTGTCGGGAGGCATTTGGGACTGTTTCTCAGGGTGAAGTTCTTGTTTTCCTGGGTTCTCTGTATTTTTCATTTGTTGCTGGCTGATCCGTACCTCAGCAGCAGTGTGAGGCAGTTTTTGTGTGTTTTTTATTTGGCCGTATATTTATGAGTGATATTACCTACCACTATAGTCATGGAACTTATTAGTACCTCACTTTTATCATGTTGAGGATCTTTGTCCTGGTGACTTGTAGGTTGTAACTGTGGTCTATGACCTATGTCTGTCTCGGTAGGTCATATATTTTTCCTTTGTTTATCAGACAATATTTTTAGCAATGTTGCCGTCAGTTGAGCCTTATCGGCTCTATCACTCCGCGCTATCTGTAATAGCTTTGTTTGCCACTGATTGGACATTTCTGCTTCAGTATCAAGTATTGCTTCAATTATATTGGCAAGTGATTAACAAAAAATGTGTTTCTTATGGATCATTGCTAAAAGCATGGCTTGGTCCTTCATGGTTTCACCAATTGCTTCATACAATTGTAGGAACAGGATGAGTGTGTGTGTTGAAGCAGCCATCATTATATTTTGCAATTCAACCATAGAGGCTGGGATGGCTTCACGCAATGGATCGCTACGATGGTTACATTTGCTGCATTTGTTTCCCATGGTATCTTGTGGTTCCTTTCTCAATGCATGGTCAGCTCCCTGCCGGTGCAACTCAAGATGTTCTTTTTTATTTGTGTAGATTTGTATTCTTGAAGGTGCCGTGTGGTTGTTATACCTCTCATTTCCTTATTCAATCGTTAGAGTGGTGTAGAAGTCATAGTTGTAGGTATCGTATTTGACTTCATTGTATTTACTGGCCCAAAGATTAGTTTCCTTTTCCCATGATTTAACATTAAATCTTTGATTTCCGTAATGTCTAGTGATAACTGCTCCATACGTTTGTTCTGTGGGGCTATAGGCGTTTCCAAACTAGAGAGTTGTTTGTTCTGTTTGTCATAATTGGCTTGCCATTTTAATTTTGCTTCAATTGCTTGAATTTTCTGAGATGAGCGCAATGTCATGCTGTTATTATCTTGCATTACGCGGTCCCTATCACAGGGTTTGGTTAGTTCAGAGTGCAATCGGTAGTTTTCTTCTTGATTGTCTGGTGGGTAGCGGGTTTCATCAGTAGCAGTTATAAGGGGGCCCGGGTTCCCCAGGGGAGTTTGACCCGAGGGCAAAGTTGGGTTTTGGAAATCAGGATTCGTATCCCCGTGCGTCTTCGATTTGGGGATGTTCGTCTTTTAAAAGGAAAACCTAATTTCCCTCATATCTCACACGTGTAGTATCAACATCATTTTTGTCTATCCTTGAAGTGTGTGGTTTGTCCTCAAACACTTCTACAGGTGTCATTGCTACCTCCCCCCGCAGTACTGGGTGTTCAAGGCATGTTTCGAGATTAGTTGGAACAGGTGCCATCAGTAGTTTCGCCCGTGGCTACTTGCATTTAGATCGAGGAGATTCAGTGGGCACAAGAGACACTGGGGATCGCTGGGAGTCCGACATCGGTAATGTTTTCGCACATTGCCTAGTGCGTGGTCCGGTGGAGGCTACCATCTGGTCAATATTCGCTGAAGTACCTGCACCTCCCCACAGCCTCCACTCAGACCCCCTCAGACTCTGCTGACTCTGCGCCACTCTGCCGATCAGCTGAGGTTTTAAACTGAAGCTCCTCCTTCAAGTCAGGAAACCTCGTAGAAAGACTGAATGCAAAGAGGCACAGCGTTCCAAACGCACAGCGCAGCAACGTATCCTCCACTCAGCCTCCCTCAGACTCTGCTGACTCCGTCTTGAAAGGGTGCAATGAGATTTATTTGTTGTTTTTATCTTATCTGTGTATTTACATATTGGTTTAGGACTTATTCAATATTCAATGTTACCTCAATTAAATATGTAGAATGCCATTATACTTAAATCAATATTAACAAGAACATTAAGTAAATTTGTAAATATTAATAAGTATTTTAATGGCAATGATAATTGTTATATATTTTCTTTCTCTTTTTCTAATGGGAATTGTGATATGTCTTATTCTTTTGTAAAGGTTTAATAAACCATATACATTTGTTGAATAAAAACAAAAAGAATATGTTGTTGGTCAAAGTAAACTCTAGCATGGATATGATCATTCTGATCAGTCTGTTCTGTTCCACATATGAAACTGAGATTGATTTGTGGAGGTAATTTGTAGTTTCTATTCCTTTCTGGTCTTTTATACTGGTACATAGTGAAGTCACATCTAGGGTGACAAGTCTGTATGTATGTATAGGATGGTGAAACACGTGTAGAGGATAAGCGCATGAGAAAGAGGATAAACACATGAGGAAATGAAGCAATTTAATATATGACAAACTGAGCTTTGCCAAAGAAGAAAGCAGTATTGTGCTCAAAGTCAAAACGTTGCTACAAATCTGCTACCGCTCGAATCTTTATTGCCTAATTAGAAAGCACACTCCCATTAAAAAAAATGTGGGGTATTAGCACAGAATGTTGACCTCATATCTGTATCAATGTAACTTTTGAATATTGGGCAGGCACAATAGTAGAGGGCAACCAGCGACAGCATACACTCCTATCCAGCACTGAGAATCTTTTCGCCAAAGGTCTATATTATGTCTGCAACTTATTGTTAACTTATGAAGTGCGGAGGGCAAGTGCACTGGGGGACGGGATAAGGGTGATCTAGTGCACAAGGGCGGACCAGAATCAGTGGTCAAGTAGGGAAGGGTGTCCGAAGGTAAGTGCTAGTAAGGGGGTGCTGAGCCAGGCTGGCCAAGGCAGAGCCGGCCCCTGTGTGACTCAAAAGGGACCAGGTAGCCAGTCGCAGCAGCAGGGGGGGAGAGTAGCAGGGAAGAGGGACGGAGGAGGAGAAAAGGAAGGCCTTGAGAAGCTTCGAGCACTTAAGGAGATCCGGTTCAAGTCTGAGTGGGGCCTGGAAGCCATTCCAGACTTAGAAAATAGAGAAAGCATGCAATGAGAAAAGTGAAAGGGAACTATCACTTTGTATCCCACTTCTCCATCCCCAATCTCTGGCTTACTCTTTCCTTCTACTACATCTGCCATTATGTCCTGAAGTTATGTGGTTGGGGCAGTCCTGGTGTTCCAATTGTTTAGCTTACGCTCCAGGATTATATTAATGCCGCTGGAGCAGTATGTGCCATTTTTATGCCTCCTACTTTCCCTTCAAAGACGTTAGGGCCAACACGGCTCCCTTAACGACCCTTGTTTGTTTTCTCCTAGACAGCAGATCATGTTGCATAGAACCAGGGTTTTAAGTAGGCCGGGTCCAGGACCCGGCAGTCTCCAAAAAGGGATCCCGAGCTGGGGCCATGCTGGGGCCCACCCTCAACTAGCCCCAGCCACGCTGATACCTGAGGCAGCCTGTGTAGCCCAAGTGCTGCAGTTACACCAACAGCCTGAAGGTGTCAGCACTTCGGATTCGAAAAAAGAAAGGGCATTGCATTTTCTTGTTTCTAACCCGAAGTGTTAACACCTGCAAGCAGCCTGTGTAACCGTGCAGCGCTTCGGCTACACGGGCTGCTTGATGTCTCTGTACTCAGAAATAGGATGGAGGGCTGGACTGCCAAGCTCTCCTTTTGATTCTGAGTAAATAGTCATCACGCAGCATGAAGCACCTTGGCTTGGCTTCATGTCGCGTGATAACTTTGTTTGAAAACAAAAGGCAGCCCTTTCATTCAAGAAGCCAGTGGTTAAAGTGTTGCACCACCCGGCTCCTTGAATAAAAGGACTGCCTGCTGCATGTGCGCTGAGGCTCACTGGTTTTACACCTTTGGTGCGCCCATCCCCTTCTTTTGTTTCGAAGGAGGGGATGGGCACATCAAAGGCATAGCTCTCAACCTTTTGTGGCCCCTGGGCGGGTGAAAACACCTGAATTTGTATTTGGCGGGAGAAAGCCCATTGATTTATATGAGCATATAAGAGGCTTGGAGGCGGGTGACACCCTTCAAAAGCGTGTGAGTTGATGGTTATGCAAAGGTAAAAATGCCAGTGCGCCCCATCTCTGCTCATTTTACCAGCCACTCCCTCAGGGTGGCTCTCCTTGCAGGGCGTGGCCTAAGTACACCCCCCTTCTAATACCACTTAAAGCACTGCCTAGAATCTGCTTTTTATCAATGACACTGCTTCCACAACTAGGACTGCACCGAGCACAGGCCAGGGCCAAAGCAGTGGCAGAACACAAACCCAGCAGAGCCACTGCGTAGCAACAGCCAAGGCACGGCTGTGTAGAGCAAGACACCTGCCAACACCATACACCTTGGCAGATGACCCCACAGCAACGTCGCCGAGGAAGCAGGGCCAAAATCCTGATACCAACACGTGGCTCGACACCACGCAAGGAACTTTCCTGCAGCCTTTTCAGCAGTTCAGCCACCACACAGGGCTCTGCTGGGAGCTCTGGATCCAGCAATTTTAACTGAGCCTCAAGGCACGCACATCAACAGGGAGGAAAAGAAAGGGACATTCCCCATGCTTAATCTTGGTACCATGGCACTTCGGCTATTCAACGCACTCCCGAACCGGGGCACAGAAGATGACTATGAAACAGCAAAAGACATCCTCACGAGAAAATTCAAACCCCAGGTCAGTCCAGACTTTGAGCGGTTTAAAATGAGCCAAGCCAGACAACGCCCACAGGAGAGCATTGATGTCTTTCACAGACAACTGCGGGAGATGGCCATTGGATGCGATTTCCCAGACGAATTTGCAGTATGACAACAGGTCATATATGGCCTCTCCTCCGACAAGCTCAGGAAGTCATCCTGTCAGAGACGAACCTTCTGCTAGACACCATCCTGACCATGGGGCGACAGTGGGAAAGAATGAACGAGCATGTGGCAGAGATGGAGCAAATGATCAGTCGCCTGCCATTGGACACGAGACGCCATGCAACAGCATGACCGCAATCAATGCCCTGCAGCAGCACAAGCCCCAACAAGGGCAGACAGCAAACAAGCCCAAAAATTGCCTAGAGGAGAACCCTGCCCTGCATAAGGCACCACGTGCTACAAGCGTGGAAGGGTCAACCACTACGCGTCGGTATGCCTAAACTCCCAGGGGGCCAAAGACCTCTCACCCCAGAGGAGAAACTCCGACTGGAGGAGCGACACGAGGCCCCGAAATGCGCAAACATCCCTCCCAAGACAACCCGACCATCGGCAACAAAGACAACCCGACCAGTCCCGAGAGACCAGGAAAGGATGAGCAAGAGCAATTGAGGGAGAAGACACAGACAGCAGCAGTAGCGATGACGAACAGTCGAGCAGGGAACAGTCTCCAAGTCGCACCAACCGACACTGCAACCCCAGGCGCGAAAAGGTACACATGATATCCGCAGTCAAACCAACACATGGCAAGCAGACCACCAAAAGCAGATCAAGCTGCAGTTGTACAGTCGCCGTAGGAGATGTCCCACTGACGATGATGATCGACACCTGGGCCACGATGAACGTCATGCCAACCAGAAGGTTCGACAAGCTTGACCCTAGACCACCCCTGCAGCGGAAGCCTGTAGAGTTATTCGCGTATGGCTGGAAAAAGCCCCTCCCAGTCGTGGAGTACTTCAAAACTGCTCTCACCCATCATGGAAAGAGCTGCAAGACCCGCATCTACGTAGTCGATGCAGGAATTGAGACACTGCTCAGCTGTCCAACGGCAGAACGACTACAACTCATACAGTTCAACTTCGCAATCCAGTGCAAAGAAATTGACCACCTATTGGCTAAACACAGAAAACTATTGAAAGGCATCGGATGACTAAAAGGAAGAACAGTAAAGCTCCACATCGACCCCACGGTAGAACCGGGAGCAGTTCGAACAGCGAAGGGTCCCTTGCACATGAGGCACGCAGTAGCAGCAGAGTTGAACAAACTTGAGGACCTAAGGATTTTCGAGAAGATCACTGAACCCACACCCTGGGTATCCTCCATGGTAGTGACTGCAAAGCCTAAACCACCCCATGCGGCTGCCCAATGTGGCAATAGGACGGGAAAGACGCATAACGCCAACTGTGGATGAGCTAATTGTGGACCTGACAGGTGCCACTGTGTTCATCAAATTGGACCTACGGTCAGGGTACCACCAAATTCGCCTGGCAAAAGAATCAGGATATATCACGACGTTCTCATCACATCTCGGGCTCAGAAGATATTGCCGGCTAAATTTTGGAATCTCGGCAGCCGCAGAAGTTTTTCAACACGAAATACACCAAGTGCTCCAAGACCTCCGAGGGGAACAAAACAGCTGACTAGCAGCCACACTACAGCACCTAGAAGAATTGGGGCTGACCCTACATGAAGAAAAGTGTGAGTTTGGCAAATCCACACTGAGCTTCTTTGGATATGTCTTTAATGAAAAAGGAGTAGCCCCATACCTGGGAAAGGTAGAAGATATCAACAATGCGCACGCCCTGACCAGGGCGACAGCAGAAGTCCAGAGCTTCCTACAAACATACTGTGGTCGATTCATCCCTGACCTAGCCACCATTGCCACCCCCTGCAAGAGCACATGAAGGCAAAGACAACCTGGGAATGGGGAGTGACCCAGGAAAACGTGTTCCAGAAGATCAAGGGCTCACTGTCCAGTGACGCCACCATGGAATTCTTCAACGCAACACGCAAGACAGAGCTATTAGTGGATGCCAGCCCCGTTGGCCTCAGAGCAGTTCTCACCCAAACAGACTGAGATGGAACGATTGTCCCCATTGTGTCGACCAGCAGAGCACTCACCCCGACAGAAAGAAACTATGCACATATAGAAAAAGAAGCCCTAGCCATTATATGGGGATGCAGGCACTTTCACGTTTACATCCTGGGGCACACCGTGAAGGTACTGACGGACCATAAACCCTTAGTCCCGATATTTAAAGGATCAGCACTGCATCCCCCAGCCAGGATTGAGAGCTGGATGCTTCAGTTGCAACAATTCGACCTTGAGGTACAATACCGAACTGGAGCTGACAGCCGGCAGAATTTCTGTTGCGACACCCACGACCTGCCACAGCAATAGAAAGTGAAGAAGCCAAGGAGACAGAGGAGCATGTATGCCAGGTCATAGCCTGTGCCAAGCCCAAAACCATGAAACTCGATGAAATTATAGAGGAAACTGACAAAGACCCCTGTTTCCAAATGGTCAAGAAAGCGATTCTAACCGGCAAGTGGAAAACATTCCTCACTGCTGTCGCCCTGAAAACACTGCAAGCACAGGAAATTATACAGGCCCTTTTTGGAATATGCCATGAAATGTCCGTGTCACTCGAAGGCCTCATCCTCATAATCCATCACATATCAATGCCCACCAATCTCCACGAGAGGGCCCTCCAACTTGCACATGAGGGCCACCATGGGTTCGTAAAGATGCAAGCCTTCCTCAATTTGCGAGTGTGGATACTGCGGATACAGCAGAATGTTATTGGACTAGTCGAAACCTGCACAGCATGCCTAGCTACCCGCTGGCCCAGACCACCAGAGCCCATGGCCTGTCCCCCAAGAAGCCAACACCGCAAGGACGCAGCAAGCATCGACTTCTGCACAATTGCCAACAAAGCCTACCTCCTTGTAGCCATTGCCGAATACACCAGATATCCAGAAGTTGAACCAGTCAACTCGACAGATGCAGTCTCGGTCACCGCCATGTTGGAAAAGATGTTTGCAATCCACGGCATACCATCATCAATAAAGAGCCACAACGGCATGCCATTCACAAGCAAGAGTTCAAATGCATCATCGAAGACATGGGCATCCGCCATCACCACATCATCCCGTATTGGCCCCAGGCTGCCAACGGGGATGCTGAAAGATTTATGGCATCGATCAACAAAACAGTGAGGATTGCAGGTTCCTTTGTTCCTACCGTCAAACACCACATGAAAACTTGCAAGTCAGCCCGGCAGCCCTGATGTTCAGGGTACCCATCCAATCGGGATTGCCCCTACACCACTCGTGGCAACCTCCGCAGGTCGACCTAGAACATGTGGAACACCGAAGACAAGATCATAATGTAAAGGAAGACATAGCAAGAAGAGCCACACCCAGTGACCTCCAAGTAGGAGACATGGTGTTAGTAAAGAACAGAGCACAGAGAGGAAAGATGGCCCTCCCCTACAAGCCTTTCCCCTGGACCATCACTCAGCTGGAACACGGACTCACCACAGCCACGCGTGGGTCCGAAACAGTAACCCGGAACGTGTCTCACTTGAAATAGACACTGCCCACCCTGTGGGAAGAATCTTGAGAGTACCAAGACCCAGCAGAGACCCGCTCTCCATCGACGGAGCTGATACCATCAGCTAGAGACCCGAAGGAAAGAACAACCCCAGTACCCCTGGTGCTGAATGAAGATGACGAGCCTGACCAGACCAGTCACCCCACACCAGGGGTGAGGAGAACGAAACTCATTCCGGAGGAGGCTAGCACCCTCCACCGGATTCCCAGGATATACCCTGAACGGGGTCCACAAACGTGCAGAAGTCTAATCGCATAAGACCGGCGACCAGGAAGTCACCAAGAAAGACTACCACAATAGCAGAGGATTTCACATGTTTCTTTCATTTGTTTGGTTGTTTTGTTTGTCTAAAGTTGGAGAGAGATGTGGTGTCCACGTGGGCAAGTTAATAAACACGAGGGAGAAAGTCAACGAAAGGCAGTCTCTGCTCTGACACCAGAGCAACTGTGTCAGCGTTGTTCTTGCACGCCCGCTCAACGCGCATCCCACCTTCCATGCCTAGCCCAGCCCCAGACCTCCATGGCGCACCCATCAAAGCTGCCACGGGTGGTCAATTCCTTTAATGACTTGCAAAGTTCTCGCGTAGGGCTGGCGGCTTCTTACGATGCAACAGCGGCCTTCGACCCATTAAACATCCCCTCACTTCACCAGTTGACGTACACTGTACCTGTGCGTGCGTCAGAATCACGTGACTGTGCGTCGCCTGCTGTGAGCAGCCACGCGACCGGAAGCAGGTCTTGGTCAGGACTAGGACTCCTGGGACGCACACTGTCACAGAGAATTAGGTTCATGAGGATTAAAATGCTTCTGAAAGCCTAGAAGGCTGCGGGTGCACAGGTGTAATGACAATTTAATTAGCATACTCTGGTGATTTCAACAAGTGTACTGTATTGTGCCAACAATTGTTGAAATAGAATTTTTAAATAACGAAAACGCACCGCCAGGTGAGAATGGAAGATTGCGTTTATTAGCAAATAAAAGTATAAAATATGACATGTATCAGGATGGTGAATGTACTGGGATAGGAGTGGGTTGGATGCCAGGGGTGGGTGCAGAACGTGACATTACTCCGTGATCATTCGTGGGCATAACTTGCCTGTCTTCATGCTGCTGGTTTGTAGAGAGGGGAGAATATGAGAACCTATTAGAATAGATCATCGCACGCAGCGCCGCGGGGAGGAACACATCGCGCATTATTACACATGGAATAGTCTGGAAGGGAAGCCTGTGTCGCAGTGATATGAAGGGGACGGGGGACTTTACTAGCAAGTGCGGTTCATTAATTGAATCAGAAATGTTTTCACAGGTGGGTCGCAGCCGGGGCCTAATCCCATACCACCTGCGTGAGTACGTTCACTCTGCCTGTCCAGCAGAGGATGCCTAAAGACTTCAGGACTGTTCACGGGACTAGGATTGTTTTGCTCTTTTGTTTAGTGCGAATTCCAAGGAGGCAGGTAGATGTGGCATGGCCCACCGTGGTTCCCCTTCTCTAGTCGGATGTAACACTTAAGTTCAAAGACAATTTAGTGATGCATGCGGTTGTAGCTTGTAAAGTATTTACTTTAAATATTTGATTATTTGGGAGTTCAGTTCATTTGTTAATACATCTGCTAAGATGCATTTCCTTTATTTAGTGCTACAGCGCAACTGACCTATAGATGCCTTTTATAATGTGTGTTTAACTTGGGCAAAGATAACATTGTAAGCAGCTGAGGCTCTGCAGTTTCTTGTAGGTTTGCTGGTTTGCATTTGGGTTTTTGATAGCGCACACTTAGCTAGCAAACAATGAATCGCTGTACCTGTTCAGGGTAACATACGAGGCAAAAGGGTGTACTTTCAGTATGTGGCATGGGATGCTCCAACCATAGGGGTGGTGTGTGATGCAAGAAGCCTACATGGCATCTAGGTATTTACTGAAGAGTAAGGTCTTGAGGTCCTGCCTGAACTAAAAAAGTGTTATCTCCACATCATACCATGGCACACACACGCAGAACGCAGGACGGCGGGGTACGGATGATCTTATTAACTCTTTACTACGGACTAACTCCACGCCTCTTCCTCCCTGTGGCTCCACCTCTCCCCCTGCCCTGCTCAGTCTTTAACCCTGTAGTGTCCTTGTAACGCCTCCCCCTAACATGTCTACTTACGGCTCGACACAGCCTTCTGATGATCCGTCTCGACCGTCCCTCCCGGTCTGTCTCTTCTCTGCTTTCTGCTGGTGGCAGATCACGGCTCTCGACCTCTCTTCCTTCGTCTTCCCCTGTCCTCTCCTCTTGCCCTGTGTCTGCATCTGGCTTGAAATGCTTGAAAAAGGATGCATCGTCCCTTTCACATCTCTTTCCCTAATGGGTATGCTGTCAGTTTGCGTCGGTCTTCCTCAGTGTCCTATGCTTCACGAGTACTTCTTCTCCCTCCTCGAACTCTTTCACCTTCGCTTCTCGAGTTCAGTCTGTTCTTTGTTCGTGGCCTCTTTCGCATCTCTGTCACCTCATCCTCGAAAAGGTCACATTCCTCCTTTGTGTCTTGGCCTGGTACGCTCTCTTGAGGTCACCCGGTGGCACTCTTATCACCGAATGTGGTGCGTTTCTGTAGTGATGCAGCATGCAGCATAGGGCTTGTTGGATTGACATGCCTTCGATGGTGGCATTTTGAAGATATTAATCTTTCAGCCATCCCATCTGCTTCTGGTCACAGCTGTGTTATCCTCCTGTGGGTGAATCCCATGTATTTTGCGAACCTATAGAAATTCTGTCCATTGGATGGTCAATTGTCCGTCTTGACTGTTTCGGGAACGCCCTAATCACTGAACACTTCATCTATGAATCCGGCGATCTGGGCAAACGAGGTGGACAAAGTGTGCTTGACAATGGGGAACCTTGAGAACTCACCCACAATTACTAGTAGGTAATTGCCGGTCTTGAGAGGTCCATAAAAGCCCATCGCAACTTCTTGCCACACCCCTCCAGGTATCGGTGTCGGCTGTATGGGGAGCGGCGCATCGCTTCTCATCACACACTGACATGGTAGGCAACTCCTTACTACCTCATCCACCATTTTGTCCATTAATGAAAACCACGCCGACTGTCAGAGCAGGTTCTTGGTTGCCTCTACCCCCCTGTAACCCTCATGTGCTAGCTTCACCATCCCTCTCTGGAGGGACGATGGGATGACAATGCGGCAACCTCTTAACAGTATCTGCTGTTCTGACACAGCAAGTTCTGAACTGACCTTCGCCATGCGTTCCAACTCTGGCCTGTTCACACCTTCCTGGTGATGAGATAGCCTTTTGTAGTCTCTCCATTTGTTTGAGGCAGTGAGTTTCACTGCCCATCTGGTGGACGGGTCAGCCTGCGTCGCCCTTGCAAGGTCCTCGTGGTAGTGGCAGGGCTTGTTCTGTCACATGATACAGATACTCAGCGTCCCCGTCCCTTGGCGGCGATGCGTCTGTCGTCGGGTGCCTCGACATGTAGTCAGCCGGGCTGCTGTCCCCTGGCTCTGTGCCCAATCTCTCGCGCCTGGGCGGCATTTTGGTCCTTGGATTGCCAAAAAGTGATAGCGGAGCCTGGTGATCTGTCACAAGAGTGAACCTCTTCCCGATCACAAAGTGGTGGAAGTATTCGCAGTCTCCCACCACGGCCAGGCTCTGTTTTTCTGTTGGGGAGAGGAGTCTGCGTGCATACGCCATAACACAGCTCGCCAGGTCCTCCGGTCTTTCCCATTGTGCCAGAATGGCCCCTAGGCCCACTGGGCTGGCATCAACCACGAGTTCCATATGCCAAAAAGAGTTGAAATATGCCAAGTGTGTGGCGCTTGCAAATGCGGGGTCCACCGGAAAGGTTCAGCCTTCCTCAACAGCCATCTCAACGGTTCGGTTGTAACGGCGTATCTCGGTAGGTATCTGGCACAGTACCAGGCCATTCCCAGAAAGGATCTTACTTCCCCCACATGGTGGGTGCACGCAGCTCGATGATGGCGTGCACTTTCTCCGGGTCAGGTTGCATCCCTTTCCCCGAGATGTGTCCACAAAATCTTAGCCTGTCCTTGCTGATGTTCCATTTTTCACGGTTGAGGGTGAGCCCTGCTTCCTTCAGGATGGTGCACACTTCCATGAGTACCTGATCATGCTCCTCTTGAGTGGTGTCATACACCAAGATCTCGTCTGAGTAGTTGAAAGCTTGCTTGACTGGGAGAAGCAGGTGTCTAATAGTCTCCTGGAAGATCTTTGCGGCCTGTATCGAAAAAGGCCATTGTGTGTGGCAAACATTGTTATCCCTCTGGAGTCAGGATGTAGTTCCAGTTGGTGGTACCCCTGGTTGAGGTCAAGCTTTGAAAATGTTGTGGCACAGTTCAGGTTCACAATCATGTCTTAAACTTTTGGGCCAGGGTGCCTCTCTCTTTCAATTGTGGTGTTTGCTACTCTCACGTCGACACAGAGTCGAAGTCAGTTTCCCTCCCTGGGCAACACAACTAGGGCGAGATCCATGGCGTGGGTCCCATTGCATGTTCTATAATGTCATTGTCCAACAGCTATTTCAGCTTCCTCGATGCGGGTCCTGCAGGTGGAACCCGACCCGCTTTGGATGTTGTGTGGCTGGCTTGACACGCTTGTCAATGTGTAGGCGTATGACCGTGTCTCTCAGTTTTCCTAAACCGTAGAAGAGCGCAGGGAATATTTCCTTGAACATCTCCTTGGTGACCTGTGAGCCCTTTAGGTGGCAACTGGCTTTGTTACCACCCTGGTCCCCCCCTGCACACCACTAGGTCTGTGTCCCAAAATTTAATGTCTATCGGGTCGAGCCCTTTCGCTGTGCAGTAGCTGAGTAGGCACTTTCCCCACACCAGGCTTCTCAGTACATGGATGATGGTGTCTGTTTTCTTTCCTGAACGAGAATGCCTTCTTAACTTGTCCCAACAATGGGAGTGGGACACTGGCTACCCATTGAAATATTCTTGCCTTTGACGGGTCAGCTCATGAGGTGCTCCTGACAGAAGGAATTCCTGCTCTCCCATAATATTGACGGAGGCTCCCGTGTCTATGAGGAATTGGTGGGTGACCTTCTCCATTATCACGAGTATTTAGGTGCTTCACTGCAGTCTTGTTCCCCTTGTATGAGGTTGACAAACTCATCGGGAAGATTCCGGGTCCGTATGAGAATTTATCCGAGTTGGCGTATGGGTCGTCTGGGTAGCCATCCCAGTCGGTGTTGTACTCGGCTTGTGACAGATGATCGTGTGTGGGCATGTCCCCGTAGTCACTGCCTTGTTCCATTGCTCTCACCATCCTCCTGGGCTGTTGTGGGTAGAACGGCAGCTGTCTCCACTACCCCATCAGTGGGCCTGGTCTGAAAGGTTGTCTCCAGTTTTTCGATTTGTTTGGGTTTGGCGGGTTGATGCAAATGGTCTCCCTTGCCGACAGATGGCCTGGTAGTGTCCTCTGCTGCATCTGGTGCATCGCTGTTCTTTGCTGGGCAGGGGCCTGCATGAGGGAAGATCTGGCTGCATCGATAGCACAACCTCTGCTGACGTGGTCGTGATCTCATCTGCGAGTATCCTTACCTTTGTGGTCCTTTTGGGAAGGCCTGGTGATCCGGGGTGGTTCTTCCTGGTTCTTTGGTGTTGGTGATGTTCGCCACTGGTTCATCTCTCTCTGAGCTGTTTACGCAGTGCTGACGATGTGCATCTTTCAATGACACAGAGTTGGATTGCCCCATCATCTGAGAATGCTGAGAATCTGCAGTGCACCAACTTTTGGCAGAGGCGCGTGATGAACTCTTCTACCGTCTCGTGTGACGCCTGTTGGTACTGGTTAAATACATATCGTTCCTAGTCCCTGTTTGGCTGGATCACACGTTTCTTGTTCAAAGCTGCTACTAGGTCATCGTAAGTGTTTCTCTCTTCAGCCGGGATTGTCTTGATGATGCCAGGGACTTCCGTCCCTGCCAGATTGATGAAGATATCCTTCAACACTGGCGACTTCTCTTCTCCTACTGCCGTAACAAATCCAATCAAGTCTTTGACTCAGGCAGTCCATCTGGGGCCTCTGTCAGGCTATGGTTGCAGGCTGAACGGGCTAGGCGTTCTCTGGAAAACAAAGCTGCTAGCGGATGGTTGAACCACTGGGTCTGCCGTGGCGGCCAGTGTGCAGGGCTTCCGGTGACAACCCTTCTTGTGCGGGGTGTGGCTCCGCTGCTAACTGTGGTGCACAGTGTGCATGTGACTTGCAATGGCGTGGATGCCGTTGGTGTGGCACCTTCTTTTGTATGTCCACTTATTTATGCGGTTTAGTTTTGATGTTGATTTTTTTTGGTGTGTGTCCAAGTGGCCCTCTTGCTGGGTGGTGTCAGCAAATTGGTCAGGACAGCATTTCTCCCCTCCCCCTTGCTTGGTGTCCCCCGGGTGGTCCGGGGTGGTTCTTCCTGTTTCTTTGGTGTTTGTGATGTTCGCCACTGGTTCATCTCTTTCTGAGCTGTTTACGCAGTACTGATGATGTGCATCCTTCAATGATCTGGAGTCGGATTGCCTCGTCATCTGAGAATGCAGAGAATCTGCAGTGCACCAACATTTGGCAGGGAGGCGTAATGAACTCTTCCACCGTCTCGTGTGACGTCTATTGGTACTGGTTAAATACATATCATTCATAGTCTCTGTTTGGCTGGATCACAAGTTTCTTGTTCAAAGCTGCTATTAGGTCATCGTAAGTGTTTCTCTCTTCAGCGGGAATTGTCTTGATGATGCCATGGACTTCCGTCTCTGCCAGATTGATGAAGATGTCCTTCAACACTGGTGACTTTTCCTCTCCTGCTGCTGTGATGAATCCAATTAAGTCTTTGACCCAGGCAGTCCATCCGGGGCCTCTGTCAGGCTGTGATTGTAGGCTGAACGGGCTAGGCTTTCTCTGGAAAACAAAACTGCTGGCGGACGGTTGCGTCACTGGGTCTGCCATGGCAGCCGGTGTACAGGGCTTCTGATGACACCCCTTCTTGTGCAGGGTGTGGCTCCCCATATAACTGTGGTGCACAGTGTGCACCTGACTTGCAATGGCGTGGATGCCGTTGGTGTGGCACCTTATTTTGTATGTCCACTTATTTATGCGGTTTAGTTTTGATGTTTATTTTTTTTGGTGTGTTTCCAAGTGGCCCTCTTGCTGGGTGGTGTCGGAAAATTGGTCAGGACAGTGTTTCTCCCCTCCCTCTTGCTTGGTGTCCCCCGGGTGTTTTTTGTTTTTCCTCTTGTGTGGGTGGCCGGGGCCTCAGTGTGTCTCTCACCAGCTTCTCCTGGGCTCTCGTGAGCTCCTTCTGTTTCTTTTTTCCCCCCTCAGTGCGGTGGGCAGGGCTTAAGCGGACCTCTCGCCAGCCCGTCCTGGGTTGATTTTCGCTCGCCCTAGGGTGCGATATGGGGGGCAAATCCTCGCCGGGCTGTGGGTGGTGTCTCTCATCGTGCTCCTCACCTTGAGTCAGCGGAGTCAGCACAGGCTCCTGCTGTAGCGGAAAGGAACTCCCTCATTGCAAGTAAGACAGGCGTTGAAGCCCAACATGGACGCCTGGATGGCGGAGAGCGGGCTTCGGGGCGGCCCGTGGGAAAGGACGGCTGCAATGCATGCTGGCTGGCGTGCTGGAAAAAGAGAGTTTATCCTCGTCGCCAGTTGTTATATCCACATCATACCATGGCAGGCACACGCAAAAGGACGGCAGGACACGTCTAATTTTATTAACTCTTTACCACAGACTGACAAACTCCACGCCTCTTCCTGCCTGAGGCTCCTCCTCTTCCTCCTGCCCCACTCAGTCTTTAACCCTGTAGTGTCCGCTTAACAGGCACGGTCCAAATTGCAACCAGGATGGTTTCACATTAGGCAGGCGCATAGCAAGACAAGGCCTGTTTTGAGCTTTTTTTTTACACCAGTTTTTTCTCTGGCCTAGCGAATGCCTGTCTCCCGGAGGAACACGCCCTACCTGAGCTGTACACCTAGATTAGGCAGTTGTGCTAGCGGTGGTTGCCTTGTAGGTAATTATTGTTTTTTTCTATACAAAAGTTGCTGCCTGAGACAGAATTTAGGGAAGCCCTTCTTGGGTGAACAGGTTTACACTTCTTAGATTTGGCCTGAACTATCCAAAGGTATGGTAGCAATGGATGAGCTGCCAGGCTTAGTCTAAGGAGGGAATAGGGCTGTAGTAGGAAAACTGCACTCAGAGTAGACTTTCGACCAAGAAAACACAATTACACTTTAGAGTTTTATAAAAGTATTGAGATTTATTATATACACTAAGGCACGCTGTTGTAATTTAAATTTCAGGTAAGTACTAGAAAACATGTACAATAGTATTATAACACTTACACTCTTAGGATAGTAAACTGCAGAGGTAGTTACATTGGAATAGCTTGTAGGGTAACAAATCGCATAATCAACCAACTTGAAACATTTTCCAAACATTTGATAACTTTGACCCCAGCCTATCTTAAGTCTTCAACCCTATTTGGTATGAATCACTCAAAGTTCAGATATGTCATTGGGCCCCTAGACACAGGATCAAGCAAGTAGGCTCCAGGTCATTTATACCAGTAGAGGAATAGTACCTTCAGGTGAAGAAGCAATTGCATCATGACGGTTCCAGCGGTGAGGTGACAGCACACCCGGTCACAGGTTTCTTGGTCTTGGCGACAGGAGAAGGGGACTTCGGTGGATCTGGTGACAGCTCTCGTATTGATGGACGCCCAGTAAAGGATCTTCGCGGTTCTGGCTTGTTGGCACCGTTTTCAGGCTTGGAGGAGCGACTGATGTCACAGCGGTCAAATCTTCTCAGTTTATTGGTCCACGTCTCTAGTGAGGGTGACTTTTAGGAGTCTGTTCGAGTAGATGCAGGTCTAGGAGGATAACCTCGAAGTTGCAGGAGAAACCATGCTTCTGAAGACGATGCACAACGGAGCAGAACAGGACCCCGGTATTGGGAGTTTGCAGGCTGTGGAGGTTGCAGCTCTTCCATGGATGGTGCAAATTGTAGCTCGTCTTGGGAATGGTTAGGCCCACCAGTCCATGGGAGGAAGTTGTCCTATTTGGATCTTCCCTTTCGCTTAGAAGGAGGAGGTCAGGGCAGCAGCGGTCACTCAACAGCCACTGGCTGTCATTGGCAGTTGCTGGAGGCTTCTTGCTTCCTCCTTCTTCAGAATCTTCTGTTTTAGTGGTAGAATCTGAGTTTCCGCTCTAGGCCTTCGGAATCTAACCAGGAACATCAGCTGAGTTCACCAATAATGTCCCATGCATCATTCAAACATGGGGGTAGCTTTGCAATGGGGACAGCCAGCCTCCCAGTCTGAACTGCTTTTGGTCAGGCACACTACAGGACAAAAGATAGGGAAGTGTCGGTCACATCTCCCATTTCCTGTCCTGCCAGTCGCTGAACCCTTCGCAGAGTTTCCTTGGGAAGCCCAGCGAAGACAGAGGGACAAGCAAATCCTCCCCACCCAGAAAGGACAAGTCATCTTGTTCAGGGCTTAAAAAAGTAAGTCGGAGTCGTGCGCAGAGTCAGTCTGCGTCAGTCCATTTGACTTTTTTGGGTTGTGAGGAGCTGCAGCTACGTGTCCGGCCAAGTGTTTGCCGAGTGTTTTTCTAAATCAAGCACTGCTGCTTTAAACCTGCCGGCTGTGGGCTGTGTGCGACGACTATATAACCCCACATCAAGCGCAGAGCGCGCGCGGAGTCGTGCGCAGAGTCAGTCTGCGTCAGTCCGCGTCTGGCAGCACTGTGCACAAAGTTGTGAAATGACTGCTCAAACCTGCCATGGGGGCCCCCAAACAAGGCACAAAACAATACAACAGCGTCGGATGCAGAATCCGTGGACACCCTTGAAGGCGGACTCTGCTCCTGTGTCTTCAAAGGTAAGCTCTGTTTTAAAGAGACACGCGGCCAAAAGATCACCTGAAACTGTTGACTTAATGATTGATAAGCACCAACTAGCAGCACCGGTGCCGCTTGTGTCTCCTATGTCTACTAATGTGACCCCGCTTGAGATCGCTGCGACCGTAGCGTCCACCTTTCCCCTTGCTGACCCTGAAGCTTTGATCGTAAATACGTCGAGCACAAACGCTAGAGCGAAGAGCGCGGAATGGACAAAGAAAGCTTGCGCCGCGACTTCTGTAGAGTCTGCGAGCTTTGACACACAATCAATCTCTGCTCACAAAAACTCCTACGTCGGTGAGCAATCTGTATTTTTGCTCGATTGCGTAACTAATCAAACAGTTCCCATGGTGGTTCAAAGCATGCCCAAACCCATTGCTGAGGAGGCTACACTTGAGTCGGAGTCCGACAAATCTGAAGCGAGTGCTCCCATTGTGAATGATGCCGGGAAATCAAACGTTTCCTTACAACGACCATTACTAACTTTAACCAACCTACCTCCTATTTCTTTAGATTCCTCACAATCACGATCATGTCAGCCTAACTATACATCCCAGCCAACGTTAAACTCAATAGGAAACACTGAGGAATTTTTCACGCCTTTCGAAATTACAGATGCAGAAATCATGGAAGCCTCGCAAGATGAGGAAGGAATTGACAACTTGACTGCACTCGATGAGGAAATGCAAACTGCGATACCTTTGATTGAAGATCTTGAGGTTGCGGATAACGATCCCTTGCTCACTGAAGCTGAATCTCGTCATATACATAAAACTCAATCGAGTGCCTCATTGGAACTTAAACTCTTAATCGGCAATTCTAGGACGACGAATATAATGCCGTCACACAGTCTTCAGGATCGCTCTTCGACAGAACAAGCAAAAGAACTAGTGATGCCAGGCAATACTCAGCCCCCTCATGGCCCTACGAACTGTCATGTTATCCAAGGTCAAGTAACTAATCAACTCAGTCACAACCTTGACACTGCAAGTGATTACTTGCACAGATCACGCGACATTTCCGATCGTGGTCTGATGCGGAAAAGAAACCAAATGTGTCCAACATCATACGACAAAAAAATCACTAGTAGTGCAGATGATAGCACTACTAACACAACTCATATCAAGACGAGATCTCACACCTCCAATACGGCCTCCTCTAGTACTCCAAGAAATGTTCATCCACGGCCAAATCCTTTACAACTTCCACAGAATATCTCTGTCACTACAGCAGAGAATACGTCGTCTTCTAGTGAGCCTCAAACAGAAAACACAAATTGCTCACATTCATCTTCGGCGGATAAAACCACTACCGACTCAAAACCGAGTCTCTCCTCAGCTACAGCGATGCAGATCTATAACAACGTTTTAGCAGCTTCTTCTGCAGCCCTGCTTCCGTTTCTGAAGATGTACGAGTCACTGCAGGAGGCCTACAAAGACCAGACATCACTTATCTTATCCCTTAAAGAAAAGATGGACAAATTTGACAACGTGACAAACTTTTTACAATCACAATTGTCTCAGGAAGCAGAACATACGATGCGATGGCAAGAACGTTTGAGTGACCTTGCAGCACGGCATCATTGCCAAAACGACATCTTATCTGATGGGTTACTTGAAGCTGTGAAATGGATGAGACATTCATCAGCCATGATGGGTTCAAACATCGTTTCAACAATCCCTCAAGCACCTATACGATCAACCAAGGCTTCAATACCACCGCAAAAACGACCACAAGACACAAATGATTCTGTTCAATCTTTGAAGTCATCAGTCGTAGAAACAACCTCCATTGTTGCGGCTGTCAACAACGGAGAAAGAAATCTGACAGCGCCCCTGCCTGCGCTTGCTCTCGTGCCGACGCTGAGCGAACAAGTACCCAGTTCAGCCATAAGTACCCAACCTGAATTGCCTTTGACTTCTTTTGGAATCTTCGAAGGCGCGGCAAAAGCCATAAAGGCCTCCACGATTTCTGACCAAAAAGCCTTGCTAACACATGGTCGACAATCATCTTTTGGGAAGGGAATACATGCAACTAAAAAACGCGCTAGCAACGCGAAGTCACAGAAATTCATCAGGAATGCAATGCCTGATAACAGGTCTGCTCCATCTTGCAGAACAGAATCGTCAAAGTCCAGCAAAGAAAACATTGCTTATGCGGACAACGATCCTGGAGGCCATGGGCGCCTCACTGCACCAGCGAGCAAACGACAAAGAACGGAATCAGACTGTGAAAGCCGTTCAAGTAAGTCATCGGATATAGAAATCGATCTCTGCAATCTTTCAACCTACTCCGACGACGCTGCATCTGGAAACCCCATCATTGACTTTATCGTGGTGCCTGATGACACTCATTACGAATTGCCACATAGAATAAACCTTAATATGGACGAAGACATGAACCACAAAAATGGGTCGACGAATTTGAGGCCATCCCCCAATCGGCTGTCGCGGCTAAATCCCAAATACACACGCTTCCAAGATAAGAAGCAAGCTCCCTACATCTCTCATGCCTCCTCATCCCTAAGAAACGGCTCAAGTCCTACGAACTACAAACTGAGACTACAAAATCTAAATCGAGAAGATCGTGATCTAAACCTGAATCGCAATAATGTTTTGAAATTATTTGCCTGCATTCCATCTCTACAAACGATCTTGTCTGAAGACATACGAATTGTTGAGTATGTAACAGAAAAACGCTGTGACCAGGTTCTATTACATATAACCTCGGTCTCAGTTCGAAACACAATTGTGAAAGCCTTAGAGGAATTGCTAGCGCTTGGGTTCGATATCTCTGTGGAACCTACGAGCATAAGATTCGATAGGTCGAAGACAAGCGGACAAAAAACTTCTCAAGAAACGCAAAAGCAAAGATGTACTGAGCTAAGCAGAGCTACGACCACTAAGGAGAACCCAAGATCAAATAACAACCACTCTGCGAAAATCATCAACCATAATATGGAGGTTGAACGATGTTAGCCACCAAGGACCGGAAACAAGTGTACTCGTGAATTCATATCCTGGAATACTCGAGGATTTGTTCACTTATTTAACAACTTTGACGCTGATTTAGATAAAGTCTTCGTCATCTGTCTGCAGGAGACTTGGTTATGCGACCCTCCGTCACGAGATGGCTTCTTAACATTATTAAACCCAGCAATCAAAAATTTAAAGGGGCGACCTTCTTCTGGTTTACTAATGATGATTAAAATAAACACCAGGTGGCGCCTTGTTGATTCCTCTAATCCCAATCCTTTTGTGCAAAGTGCACTGCTTCAGACAACAGATGAAAATTTAGACACAAGGAAACATTTGCTTGTCTTAAACGGATATTGGAATCCGAACAAAATCAGCACCAGAAATTTTATAAACGCAATAACATCTTGTATTGACAAATCACTAACCGTCAATAAGAACTTATCCATAATTTGTGCAGGTGATCTAAATTGCTCATGGTTTAAACATGATCATGTGACGAAGACGTTTAAATGATTAACTCGAGACGAAGAAAAAAGTCGAGAGTTTAAGTGGAGCCAGGCACTACGGAATCGGAACTGCTTCATGGTAAATGGCCAAGCTATAGGGGATCAACCCCCTCAGTCAACATGGTCGTCTCAGAATGGGCAGTCAATAATTGACTACTTCTGGGTATCTCAACATCTATTTGAAAGCGATCTGACTTTGTCAATAAGAACTATGCCTAGTAGTGATCATAAGCTGCTCAGACTGACCTGCATGATAGAATGGTCACTCGAACAAAGATCCTACGAACCTACTATCTCCGTAAATACCGGCGGTAATCGTCTTAGAATTGACAGTCCCAGGATCGAAAAACTACGCCAGCAATTTTGTCAAGACAGCGATCTGTCTGTGAATTATGCTCCCTTGCTTTTGGACTTTATTACAACTAAAGCTGCTAATCACATAATGGGTGCAACTCACAAACATCTTTCGTCTACAATCCTGACTCAAGCTAAACAGGTTATGCGACGCGACATTAGAGCCTTAAAGAAGTCTTGTAATTCAGCCAGCGCGAAAACTACAATCAAAGCCGCAATACGTGTGCGTCGTCAAGCATATCGTAACTGGTTGAAATCTCAGAAACTAATAATTGAGCAAGAAAAAGCCGAGCTTCTGATGAAACATCTAATTCAGAAGAATTCTCGGGAAACCTGGATAATTCTGAATACAGGCAATTCGAGACATCATCAAATACCATCCAATACGATTGACGCCGCTACATGGGAACACCATTTTACTAAAATCTTCAATAAACCATCTAATGAAGACATAAGAATACCCATAAATGAGCTAACATCTTGGAATCTTCAAATAACTGTGGAAGATATCAGAGCTGCAATACGAGCCCTCAAAAGCTCGCATGCAGCAGGCCCAGACCTAGTATCCAACATGATGCTGAAGAAGAATGAACAACAATGGGCTACCTTTATTGTACAATTATTTGCACGCCTGTCCACATCAATGACGATACCAGATTCTTGGCGTGTGGCGATCATAGTGCCAATCTATAAAAAGGGCAACAGGGCTGATACAACCAACTATCGTCCGATTGCCCTGTTGGACACCATTGGAAAACTCTTCGCCTCTTTTTTATGACAAAGGCTAACGGCATGGTCCATAGAAGAGAAAATCTTTGACATCCGGCAAACAGGCTTCACAAAAGGCGTAGGTGTAGAGGTAAACCTGCTGCTAATAAATATACTAAAACTTGAAAGCCTAAAAGCAAAGTCGAGATTATATCTGGCATTCATCGATCTGAGGGGAGCTTTTGATAGCGTAAACCGCAGTAAATTATGGCAAAAATTAATAAATTGGAAGTGTCCAAGCGACCTGGTTGCACCGATAAGAGCTCTACACACAGACTACCATCAAAATAAGATTAAACAATCAAGGCTCACTATCTAAGCCGATCTCAACAAACTCAGGTGTGAAACAGGGATGCCCACTAGCATCTGAACTTTTCAAATTGTTCATTTCTGACCTCCCAGCATATCGTAAAGACGTGTGTTGTTTTCCACCGAAATTGAACAATAATGAAATAGGATGCATAATTTATGCTGACGACGTAGTTTTGCTGGACCAAACACAGATTGGTCTGCAACGCCAGCTAACAAATCTCCACGATTATCTCAAAAAAAATGACCTGGAGCTAAACATCGAAAAATCCAAAATTGTCATCATTGGTCACCACCGCACTGACAAACAGAAAGCTTTTGTGTGGAAAATTGACAACAAGCGACTGGATGTAGTTAACTCGATCAGATACTTGGGAATAACATTCAACAACTCAGTGCATGAACATCATTGGAAGGTCGATATGGTCAACAGAATGACTCAATACAGCATTCAAGGCCAGCTGCTGAATAGAAACTTTGGAAAGTTCACTCTAGCACCAGTCCTGACCTTCTACATCCAAAAGGTGATTCCTGCAATTACCTTCGGTTCAGAGTCTGGTTGGAACATCGATGCTTTGTTCTGGCAAAAGCTAGAAGGGATCTACTGGCGGCGTGTCCTGAAGCTTCCTTCATACATCTCGATGATCCACATAAGACATGAATTATCTTTAAATTCCCTACACACTCATGTAATGTGGAAATCACTAATGGTACTACGCAAAATGAATTTGATCCCCATAACGCCAGCATTTGAAATCTTTGCTGGGGAAAAAACTACAGGAAATTCGAAACTGCTAGACGAGTGGAAACAAATAATGATATCAACCTTATCTAATGCCGATCTGACCCTGCAAGACCTGCTGACGCGACCACAATCCATAAAAACAAAATTTGAACAATGGTGCTGGATTAAGAACAAGGAGCGACGCTTGCAGTTGAAGACCACCCTAGACTCTGGAATCGAAGAACATAAACTAAATGTTACAAGTAGATACTTAACGAATTGTCCACCCGTCACCATCGCGAGCAGTTTCTAAGATTTCGACTTAACGCAATAAAAACAAAAGAAATGATGTGGGGTCGTCACTTTAAAGAAGCAAAGGATAATTTATGTCGCTTCTGTCATAACGAAATAGAATCCTTAGAACATCTGATTACCAAATGCACGAAGACAACCTCAAAGAGAATGCAACATCTAGGAGAATATATCCCAGTAGATTTTATCACACGAGACTGGTGGTCCTACGTAGCAGCCGGTCACAGCACAAAATTAAGCTGTGCGGTAATAGACTACATAGACGCCTTAAATCTTGAAGATCCGTAAATGATTCTCCGAAATTGAATCTTTCTTTCCACTTAGAATATCGGATACAGTACCATGAATTGGCTTTTGGCTGGACGATTTTCGATGAATGATGTTATTTTGTAATAAAAGTCTGATGCCACATTGCTCGCAATGTGGTACTTTAGGCTGATGTTTCAATAAAAAAAAAAGTAAGACCAACCTTTTGGGTAAATGGTGTCCCTTTTTTCCCCTACTGCAGCTGTGAAGACAGCTTGCGATACGAATTCACAACCTACGCTCGGGCGGCAAATGCCTCCTGCATGTGCCCAGGTTCAAGCTAAAAACAGGGCTGGGCAGATCCTTTCTTGTGCTAGCTCCTAAACTGTGGAACAGCGTCCCCGAACCCCTTAGGTCCGAAGTTAATCACTTTGCTTTTAGGAAGATGTTGAAGACACACCTTTTTATATGAGATCTTGGACGTAGGACTTTCGTAGAGACCTTGCAATGCAATAGTACTTGTTCCCATCGTCTGTCTCATATGTTTTGTTCGTCTTGTAGTACCTGTGTTTTATGTACAAGCGCCCTGATGCCCTCGGGCTACCGGCGCTATACAAAAACAAAATACATACATACATACATACATACATAAAGTTGGGCAAAAGGTACACTGCCACCAGCCTGAACAGAGGAACATATCACAGTAGCACAAAGTTACTGAAGAATCAAGAAAAGGGATACATTGTCTCCCCTCAGCACTCCACTTATGGTGGGGTGTGCTGATCTCGAAATAAATAAAACACATAAGGGCTAAAAAGTATCCCCTTGCCCTGCTAACCTGAGGAGCTAGACAGGAAAGGGGGAAGCTGTAGGAGCTTCCAGCAGCATTGCACAGAAGGTGTGGTGTGCTGCTTTAGTAAAATGTAGATGCCAGAGAGTTGGAGGAAAGTATAACTCCAAACGAAAGTACCAAAAAGTGTTAAAAAAATGTCCATACACCAGAGTAAAAAGGAGAGTCAGTGTGGGGAATCAGCATCAAATTCAGGTGTCCAGTAAAACAGTTCTGAGGGTCTCACAGGGAGTGGAGATTTCAAACAAAGATCTACCCTAACAGTAATGCAGTCTTAAAGGGTATCCTGCCTGCGATGGTAAGCCAGTGCAGCTCCCTTAGGATGGGAGAAATATGGCTGAATTTTCAGTTATGAATCATGCCGCTGCATGT
Source organism: Ambystoma mexicanum (assembly GCF_040938575.1). NCBI lineage: Eukaryota > Metazoa > Chordata > Amphibia > Caudata > Ambystomatidae > Ambystoma > Ambystoma mexicanum. The sequence goes on along the minus strand of NC_090925.1, from coordinate 331,191,053 downwards.
TGTGGTCTGGGGGGATTAAGTGAGGCCAAGCGTGTCACTGAAACATCAGGGAAGGGGGGCGGGTTTCCTTCATCAGCCTGGAATGTCCTCGGGTTGTAGGCATGGTTTGATCTTCTGGAGGCGGGTTAGCTGGTACATGCAGTTTGGACCTTTTGGTTGATAGGAGACAGTACCCTCTGTCGTGAATCTGAGCAATTTAGCAGTGACAGGTGACAAGTGAGGTGGAAGCCTTCAAGGTTCATGTCATTTAGTGACATGGGGCATTGAGAAGTGATCTCAACGATTCCATGTGTAGATGAAAGATCACCAAGGAAAGTTTTGAGTACCAAAGGGGAGTGGGTGGAGGTATACCCTGAATAGCTTGGTCACTGTCCGAGAGATAAGATGCAAACCATTTGAAAACTACTTGAGAAGCCCATTTGGTTTGTGAGTAGAATGTTCAGTGTGAGTTGGTGCATTCTTGTAACAAATGGATGTCCCAGGGGAACTTCTACCTTTCTCCCCATGAACCAGCCAGAGAGACTGAACACACTTCCTGGCTGGCCAACAAGGCCAAAGGTGAAACAGGAACGGCTCCGCCAGGCCCTCTGCAGCTGTAGGGGAAATAATATAGCACAGAACAATGAATACACAAGCACTGACTCCATACAATAAACCCACCCTTCGTACAAGTGACATACCTTATACGGGCATAGGCAGGGGTAGAAAAGGAGAACAGAAGGCTTTGTGGCCCGCCGATACAAGGGTGCCAAAAAAGGGGGGTAGAGAGTTCCATTGGGAAACCACTCAATTCAAATTCAGGCAAAGCAAAGTTTCAGAAAACCAAGTCACCAAAAACAGAAGGGTAATCCAAAAGAGTTCCAGGCATGAACAATCCAGAGTCCAGTAACATTTTGCAGTCCACTCACACATGACCCAGCAGGACAGGACAATGCCCATTTACTCGTGGTGGGAAGAGAAGCTGTACCCAGCGAGACAGAGTGGAATGATACAGGTGGTGCCCACCAAAACAGCAACCTGCAGGCACTCTCCCAGGCTAGGTGATCAGACCAGTGGCAACACCATGGAAGACACAGCCCACCAGAGTCCTTCCCATCATCTTGAAAAGGTACACTGAGCTCTGTTACCAGAAAGGGTCCCAGGCCTGGGAGGACCTGCTCTATCCAATCTAGACGCTCCATTTGTGAGGTGGTGTAAAATGTTGCACAGGCCAATGGTCTTCCTGAGATTCTGCAACAGTGTAGTTTTCAACTTTTATGGGTAGTCTCAGGTGGAGCCACCTGATATGAGGGACCAGTCAACAGACTAATGTATAGTTTTCCTATATGTAGTTGGCCCAAACTGATCAATGAGGACACGCGTAGGTTTTTGGGTGGACCTGGTTTTTGTGCCATCACTCGTGCATAAAAACTTGTGACACAGGCTCAGAAGCTGAGAGATGCTGGAATTGTTTTCCTGTATGATCCCCGCTGTGTTGGATGATAAAGACAGTATACTTTACCCTATGGCTGAGTCTTGCGTTCTTGTGGTTGGGAGTCTTCGATGGGCCCAAGCGTCTCTGCTAAAATCTGGACGAATGCTGTGAAGTCCTGTCCGCAAGTCCTTAACAGCACAAAAAAACAGTTCACCAAAATATAAGAGAGACTCCAGAAGCAATCCAATAATCCAGGAGCCAAGGCCTTGAGATGCAAAAACAGGAAACAAGTACAGCCCCACGCCACAAAAGCTGAGGAGCACTGGGAGCCGTTTGTGGTGTAAATAGTACAGTACTCCACTCCGGGCTGCGATGTAGTTGCATCATACGGGGGAGCCATAGTCATGTGACCACCCCCGTCCCGCCTGCACTTAAAAATGTCAAATATTGGTTGTCCTTATTCTATGTATGTCCACTTAAGTATTGTCCTCAGTCACTGTTCCATTTACTCCCCTCCACAACCTGGTCAGAATGTCCCTCAAACACACCCTAAAAGAGCATTTTTCCTCCTGTATGTAAATAAAATAAGTAAATACATTTGAAAAACACTCCTTTTTTATTGTAAAATGGAGATGTGTTTTATGTTAATGTTAAAGGTTTTTATACCACGCACAGGTGCCACTTGTGTGGTCTCTTGGCGTTCTGGCGGTTCTGTGAAAGAAAGGGGACTAGGTTAGTGGGAGGAACAGGATAAAGAGCAAGGGAGCTCTGATGTGCTGTTGGCAGCTTCACTTCAGATTTGCCGTTCACTGAGCTTGGGTGCGATATTTGGGAGGTGGACGTCATGTGGTGTTGTGCAAGGTTGTTTGTGCTAAGTCTTGTTGCAGTGTTGTGAATTGTTTGCTGTGCTGAGGAGTTCTGATTGTTTTAGTGCAGTATGTGAGAGGTATATGCGGAGGGTTGATTGTTAGTAAAAGTATGGCTTGTTAGTGGTCGTGGCTGATATTCTTCAGCTTTTCTGGTTTATTAGTTGTATCTTCTGTGTACCCTTTCTAGTTCTATCGGTAAAATCGCCTGTAGGTGAAGGGTTCTTGCGCTACTTTGCTACTCAGTCTGTTGCCCAAATTCTGAGTGCAGTCCCTATTTCTGATTAGATGCCCAGAGAGTGATCAATGGGTGGGGAGTTCTTTAACTGGATTCCATTTGGGGGGTTAAGTTCTAGTAGGGGCGTAGTTAGTGTTTGGTCCAGTTCCCTCTTGCTGTCCTCCCTGTGGCATGCCTGGGGGTGACCCTCCTTTTCCCATTTTCATCCCTGGGTTTTCCTTGGCCTACTTCCCTGGCCCTATCGTTTCTGGCTTATCATCCTCTTTTCGGGGGCTCTATGTTGGCCTGGGAGGTGGGCAGGGTGTGGGGTACTTCTCTTCCCAGTCCTATGAAGGAGGTTCTCTTTGACCGGGAGCCAATCTAGCATCCGTGTGATCTCTTCTGCTGAGTTTGGGAGGAGTCTGGCTGCCGTGTTTTGTATTTGTTGTAGTTTCCTCATTGGGTATTCTGGCATTTCGAGGTATATGCTGTTAGCATGATCAATCCTGGACATAATGAGGGACATGATGGCCAGTGTTTTGTGCATGAAGGAGAGGAAAGGTAGGATCTTTTTTATCATTTGTAGGAGGAAGAAGCATTTCCGGATTATTGCATTCACTTGGATTCAAGTGTTAACTCATTGTCCATGAAGATTCCAAGGTTTTTTACAACTTTGGATGCCGTTGGTTGTTTTCCCAGCTATATTGGCCATGGTATGTGCTGGTCGTTCCTGTCTTCCGGTGTAATCATGATTTCAGTTTTTCCAGGATTGATTTTGAGTTTGTTAATGTTCATCCATTGGTATAGCTCTTTGAGACACTGACTTATGGGTATGGTCTCTTCTTGTAGGTTGCCTAGTTGTAGCATGTTAGTCTGTGCGTTCTGATGAGGTTGATAAGTGGTGCCATGTAGATGTTGAAAAGAAACGGGGATAGTGAGGAGCCTTGTGGTACACCACAGGAGCAATCCCGTGGTTTGGATTTGAAAGGCTTTAACCAGATAGTGTCTGTCCTTTCCGCAAGGAATGATTTGATCCAGAACAGTGCTGTGTCAGTGAGCCCTATTTATTTTATTGGTTTTATTGGGATGTTGTGGTTGACTGTGTTGAAAGCAGCTGAGGGATCGAGTAATATCAGTGCTGATTTGATGTTGGAATCTGCGTTCACCTTTAGGTCATCCCATATTGAGACTAGTGCTGTTTCATTTCCTCTCAGGGGTCTGAATCCTACTTGCGCCTGATCCAGTAGTTGGTTATTTTCAACATGCTCCAGTAGTTGTTCGTAGACGTAGGTCTCTAAAATTTTTGCCGGGTAAGGGATGTTAAAGATTGGTCTGTAGTGTGAGAGGTCTTCCACATCACCTGTTGTGTCCTTGTGTAGAGGTTTGATCTAGGCCTTTTTGAAAGCTCCTGGTACTTTGCCTGTTGTAAGGGATTGATTGAAGAGGTTTAGGTAGTATTCCACTGGTGTGGTCTATGCTAGGATATATTTATAGCTGTCTGGAGGGCAGGTGTCCATCAGAGAACCTGCCTTGTTGCTCTTTTTCACCAAATGTAGTAATTTTCCTCTCGACATCTGTTGGAAGCAGTATATTTTGTTAGCTGGTCTCAGGGTTCGTGGTAGCTGGTGGGTTGTCTGGTCGATTGGTCTGCTTTGTATGATTCACTGTACATTGGTGATTTTGTTCTTAAAATGGTTTGCAAGATAATCGCATAGCTTTTGGGAGGGTGTTGTTGTTGCATCCCAGTAGGTTTCTCATCTCATTTATGATGTTGAATAATTATTTTTGAGGGTTGGTGGTTTTTTAGATCCGCTCGGTATAGTATTTCTTTTTTGCTTTTAGAATTTTGGATTTGTAGTATGTATTTTATTCTTTTTTCTTGGTCACCTTTGTTCCTCCATTCTTGTTCTAGTTTTCTGTTAATTCTTTTCATCACTTTTAGGTGGGGTGTGTACCATTTTGCCACTGCTTTCTTTCTTGATGGGACGACGCATTTTTCCAGGCAGATGGCATTTATTGTTTCTGCAATCCATTTATGGATTAGGTTTGCTCTTTCATCTATGTCTGTTGCATCCAATGATGTAGTCGCTGGCTTTGAGGTTTCTAATCACTCCTTTAAGTTGCTGTTCTTGATGGTTCTCCAGTTTCTTTTCCAAATAGGTGTGTATTTTTCAGTTTTTTTAGGTGGCTTTGATGGTATTTGGATCACGAAAGGGGATAATGAGGTGGTTGCTCCAGAGTATTTGGATGGGTGGTGACTTTGTGACCACATTTTTTTTGGCAAAGATTGTGTCCAGCATGTACTCTGCTGTGTGTGTGTCGCTCCTTTCACCATCTGTCAGAGGTTTATCGTCTCGAGTTGCTTGATTAACGTTTTCTGCGAGTTGGGGTTCTCATCTTCGAACTATATGTTGAAGTCTGCGAGAATGATCAGATGCTCATGTTGTATGACTAGATTTGTGACTTCTTCTATGAAGGTGTCTGCGAAGGTCGCGTTGTAGGTTGGCGGCCTATAGATTAGAATGAATGTGAGGTTTGATTGTGGGTCTGTGGTAAATTGAAGAACGAGGGACTCACAGTTAGGGTTTTTTAAGGGGTCAGCTGTTTTATTTATTAGGTGTTCTTTGTAGGCTACTGCAAGTCCTCCTCCTCTTTTCCCTTTCCTGTTTGCTTGTTTGCATTTGAAGTTGTTGGGTAGGCAGCTGTGAAGGACCACTTTGTCATTTTCGGCTAGCCTGGTTTTTGTGATGTATAGGATGTCAATCCCCTGTCAACAGAGAAGGTCATAGATCTCGGTTGTGTGTTTGGACATTGATCTGGCGTTGATTAGGTTGCAGTGTTGTTTCCTCTTTACGTTTTTGTTGTTGTTATGGCTTGTGTCTTTGGGTGGTTTTGTTGGTTGTTCTCGCCATTTGTGTGGGTTGTTGAGCGAGCTCAATTATTCTAGTTTTGTTGTTGAACAGATCAGTTATGTTTTATATTGGATTTATGGCCTGCTCTGGTTCTTCCTCAGATTCAGGACGGTGTTGGCAGAGGTTCCATTGGTGTTTGGTGATGTACGGGGTGAGGGTGTAGTTCCCCAATCCTCTAGTCATTTCATAATTTTTTATTTGAGGTTCTGATATCCTGCTTGCGTTTATGGCTGTTCTGGTGGACTATCTGTTGCAAGGTAGGGTGCAAGGTAGAGTGATTTTAGTCCTTGTTGGGAGGGGGGGCTGCTCTTGTTCTAGTGCTGTTTATGGGTGTGCATTCTGTTGGTGTTCTGTAGTTTGGCGGGGTGTATGTATGTTGTTGTTCCCTTGCTGCTGTTGCTTTGTCTTGCTTTCTTTTGAGTCTGCTGGTACTTTGGCATGTCCTTGTCTGTTCTTTAGGCATCTATCAGATTCTTTCACGGTTTCGAGTGGCTTCTCGTGGGTTAGTGGTTGTTTGCCTCATGGTTGCGAATGTCTTTCCGTGGTTGGTGGCTGTTTGCTTGCCTCATGGTTGCGTGCGGCTTCCCGTGGTTAGTGGTTGTTTGCCTCACGGTTGCAAATCGCTTCCTGTGGTTGGTGTTTGCGAGGGTTGCAGGAGTGATTGCCCTCCAGAGTTGTTTTGTGTTTCTGTGTGCTCTGTGATTGTTCTCCTCTATGGCTTGGAGTTAGGTTCTTTTGAGTGGTTGTTTCCTTGCTTGTTTTCTTTTAGTGGTCGGGTTGTGGGGTATCGGGTGTGTCTTAGTCCAGTCATTGGTGGTAGTCTCAGTGTTTGCTGGGGTCTAGGTGAGCCGGGTCTGATGGGGGAGAGCTAGACTGGATGGGGGTGAGCTAGACTGGATGGGGAGGGTAGGCCTGATTCTTTCATTGGAGTAGTTGTCCGCTAGACTATATGTGGGTGCTGTCTTCTTGGTGGATTGGGGTGGGGGTGGGAGAAACGGCTGAGCAAATAGTATGCCTAGCTGTGAGCGTAGGTTGAGCGGGACAGTTTGCCTAGGTGTGGGAGTAGTCTAAGCAACACAATTCACCTACATGTGAGAAATGGCTAAGCAATACAATTCAGCTAGATGTGAGAGTAGTCTAAGCAACACAGTTCACTTAGATGTGAGAGTAGACTAAGCAGCAACGTTCACCTGGATGTAAGAGCAATTTGGGCAACACAGTTCACCTATATGTGAGAAATGGCCAAGCAACACAGATCACCCAGGTGTGAGAAATGGCTACGCGACACAGTTCACCTAGATTTGAGAAATGGCTAAGCAATACGATTTGCCTAGATGTGACAGCGAACTCAGCCATTTCTCAAATCTAGGTGAACTGTGTTGCTGAGTTTGCTCTCACATCTAGGCAAATCATATTGCTTAGCCATTTCTCAAATCTAGGTAAACTGTGTTGCTAAGCAATACAATTTGCCTAGATGTTAGAACAGACACAGAAACACAGTTCACCTAGATGTGAGAGTAGGCTAAGCAACAGACTTAACTATGGTGTGAGCAATTGATAAAAGTACACATCGCCTCGGTGTGGGAAGCTGACACATGTGGTCTGAATGAGAGATGTGGTTGTCATATGATTTTGGGTGAATGCATTCTATTGTAAGATGCCCCCCCTGTCCACACCACACTTACTATGTCAGTCGGAGCAGGTTGATGGCTGCAGGCTTCCTGTTTCCCCGGGTGACACTGGCAGACACGATCTGGAGCTGCTTCTGTAGGAGCTGCCCTTTGCCTTGGGGCCCTTCGCCAAGGGCTGCCCGGGCAAGGCTGCCCTGGAAGGGTCTTTGAAATACAGCTGTTCTAGTCACCTGGAGTGAATTACTCTTAATCCTGCTCACACCTCTCGGGACCATGTAAAATGATGCAGCCCCAGTTTGCAGGTTGGATATATGTACACAAACATCAGCCGAAAGCAGAGGACAGATTGACAAGACCGTACCTGATGATGATTGTGGCACCCTGAAAGTCTGTCAGCCCTTCAAAGACCTAGCCTAGGACTGTTTCATGGCCTCATGGTTCCTGTATTTACCAGGCATTGCCGTAATGTTACTAACTGGCCATTAATGGTAGCAGCTGGAAAATGGTGCACATACTGCTAAAACGGTTGGTTTTGCCAATGTTTGCTTTTAACAGGACCTCAGTGAAGGATACGCATACTGGTTATAAATCAAGTGGCTGAAGGCAGACCTGGTTAAGACATTTTTAATACACCAGTAGGATGTTTATAGCACTAATAAACCATTAGCTTTCAGAAGACTACTTTGAAAAAACCCTGGGAGGGTCTAATGCATATTTGATTTTACGGCTTGATAATGGTGATTGAAAGAGGGTGGGTGTATTTTGTATGTGGAGGAGCAGGAAGTTGTGTGAATGGCCATATTGATCAGCATGGACTTGGACAGGCAGTAGTTGGCCAAATAACCAAAAAACATCTATAAGCATTGTGTACCTCATATGCCATCTCTCCCTAGCTGTACTCTAATGCTTTAGTATCGGATTAAAGGTGGCGGTAAAGTGCCACCTTCTAGCCCAAACTAAAAAGAGGCCACCTTCCAAACGAGAAGACAATCAAATGCAGTTAGGGCTTCCCTCTCCAGCCAGGGCAGCCTAGAAAGAAGGAGAGAAACTCGTGAGGGGCCTGCGTGCCATGGCACCTCTGGTGAGTTTGGGACATATCGTGTGTGGCTGCACCTGGCGCCCCCGTTGTACCATCAGTGCTGCCATGCACAGGGAGCATTACTAGCATATCCATAGGCAGCAGTTTCACTGGCGGCTCTCGTGATGAGACTCCCACCGGGAGAGGAGTGGAAGGTGAACAGCTGCATATACATAGACCCCAAGTCTCGACCATCGTGTGTGTCTCACACAAATGGAGGTCGGGTTCAGCTATAACAAAGAGCTGACTGAAACGCAGCCTGCTGAACCCAACCTCTATTGCATGGCCTTGCTTGCTGCTTGCTCTTCATAAAATGGTTGGTAACAACTGAAGAGGCTGCAGGAAGTCCTCCGTCCACTAGGGGAGCACCATCCAAACTCTTCACTCAAGGAGGATAGGGCGGGTCTTTCTTTACATGTTTGTCTTATATCCTGCACCGCCCAAAGGCTTGCAGGAACTTTGCAGAGTGCGAAAGAGTGCAGACAATACTCCCGCCTTTTCTCTGCAAGTCTGACCCTTGTGCTTTGTGAGGCACGGGTTGGTGAAGAAAGCAGTCTGGCCAGAAGGATGCAGCGGGACCCCAACCAGAAAGGAATGAAAGCAAACAAAATATACATTACTTTTTATGTCGAGAAATCTACATTTTGTTTCGGTTTTGACAAAGCTACTCTTTATTGGCATTTCAACTAAGGCGACCAGATTTTCAAGATGAAAAACCGGGATGCCCAACAACATAAAACAAGCAGTGGCAATGCCAACAGACTGGGCCTTTGTGTAGGCATGGCAAAGGGACTTGCCAGGCAATGCCGTAGTAGTATTAACTGCCCATTGATGGTAGCGGGTGCAAAATGGTATTAATACTGTGCCATCTAATAACAGTGGCTGGCAAATTCCTAATGCTTGTACACAAGCCACAACTGTTGGCTTTGCCCACAATGCTTGTTTTTAACAGGACTTCAGTGAAGGACGCGCACAGTGCTTATAAATCTGAGACTGAAAAACGCATTTTCTGTGTGTTTCCGCCTGGTTTTTGGTTTTGAAGATGTGGTCAACCTATGTGGAATGGCAGGAAAGGAGACATGCTTTCAAAGGATTGCAACTATTTTGAAAACACGACGATTTGCCATTTTAATACATTAAGATTATAGTACTGGAACAAATTGAAGAAAGAACTCAACCACGTCCGATGCAGCATCTTCAAAAGATGCTTCATTCTACAGCCCAGCTTCTCTCGCCTTGCAATGCCATTTCCCCACATGTTATTCGTTATGCTAGTCATGAAAGAAAAAAAACAGAAGCACTCTCAAAATCTCTGAAACATGCACTCGTGCTGATCAAGCAAGGCTGCAGCTGCAGTCTTCCATAAGATCCGACTCCTTCATCCCGACCTTCCTCCTCCAACTCGAACAAAAACAAAAAACAGCCACCTGGCGCCTTACATCAGCACAAACCGAAAGCCTTCCTTAGGGATTATCATGGCTATGGGCAGGCAATGGGTAGGCTCATAACCAAACCACGCCTATACACTGTCTGCCCGATTCATGGAATTCTTTGCACGTAAAAAGGGGGACTAGCATGCGAAAACGCACACAAGCGCCCGTTTGCCGATTCATGGAACCGAATGCGCGTGGCTTACCAGAGACTTGCGAGGAATCCGCGCGGGTCCAACACGTCACTGCGACACCACGAACGGCTTGCGCAAGACTCCCAGTGAAGGGGCGTACCGTCTTGCGCAGTCACCTAAAAAGGGGGCGGAACACGTGGAATGGGGAACAACAAGCGTAAATGTGGGTGTTACGTGGGACGTACCACAGTAAAATATTAGCAACGCCCACACGCGCGCTTACAACACATATTCATGGAATCAAACAGGGCTCACTGGCACGTGGGAAAACGCACGCAAATCCGGAAACCCGACCGCCAATGCGAAATGCATAAATAGACACGCAAAACACAAACACGCGTATACAGCTAGGATGAATGTGCCATTTTTCGCAGCAGTGATCGTGGAACTCCACAGGAGGAGGAGGAAAGCCAGGGCACGCCATTTTTTTACCCAGGACCAGCCTTTTTGGGACGCCTGATGACCAGGTCTATGGCAGGTATAGGTTCCCACCTCATATCATCCTAGACGTGGTCAGGGAGTGGGAAGATGACCTCACATCACCCACCCAGTGCTCCCAAGCACTGAGCCCCTTGGAAAAGTCACGCTGCCTACACCAGGTGTTGGCAATCATGACTGCACGCCCCTCAGTCCACAGGCACATATACATGACCAGACACCCACAGAAAGGCAGGCCGTGGTCCAGGACTTTTACGGGATTGTGCACTTCCATAAAGTGCTCAGTGCCATTGATTGCACACATGTGGCCCTACGTCCACCTAGGGCCACTGAGCACATCTATCGCAATCGCAAGCACTGGCATTCCATCAACGTGCAAGTTGTGTGTGATGCCAAGGGAATCATTACCTCGGTATATGGCAACTATCCAGGGTCGACCCATGATAGCTTCATATACAGAATGTCACCCCTACACCGGGCCCTAGAAGCTGGGAGGCATGGCAATACATGGCTCATTGGTGAGTAAAATTGGCCCTGAAAATGCATACGTGCCTCACATAGACTAAACAACACCACTGACAAACCATCTCACCTCCACAGGGGACAGTGCCTACCCACTGAGCACCTACATGATGACGCCAGTACAGAACCTCACCACCCCACCGCAGGTAAGATACAACGCAGCACATATTGCAGCTAGGGGCATAGTGGAGCGTACATTCGGAGTGCTAAAGTCACGCTTTCGCTCCCTTGACCACTCTGGTAGAGTGCTACTATATGCACCACCAGTTGTGTGCAGGATCATTGTGGCAGCATGTGTCCTGCACAATGTAGCAATACTGCGTGGCGTATCGGTGGACATGGTGGTATCCCCAACCACATGCATGGCCGCTGCACATGGGAGGGGAAAGGGAACGTGGCAAGGCTGCCTGTGCCCAGCTTGTGGCACAATTTTTCCCCTAGAATCTAACCCCTGCGGAGTGCACACAGGCCTGTTTTCCAGGTCACAATCGATGATGACAAAGGGACAATCATCTGTCCCAACCTTACCACCCTGAGAATCTGTCCTTGGAAGTGCTACATTGTGTGCATCGCTTACAACTTAATCCAACTCATACTGATGTGCACAAAAGGCACACATGGAAGATGCAGTATACCACCAACCCCATGCAAAAATACACATCCAAATGCTGGTATGTCACCTGAACCCTCCCAAACCCCATGTCACCCGGTTGCCACACCATGCCATGCCAAAAAATGCAAAATGGCCAGCACATAACAGTACTGTCAGAAAGCGCTCAACAATAAACTCAACTAGTACTGAAATAACTCAATCTCACACATCAAAACATTCATGTACACATGAACATCAATTGGCCGGTAAAACATACCACAAACACAGGACCCAACAGTGAATATGTCTGATAGTCACCAATCAGAATACCAGAAGTACCTCAATGTGCCCTAACTAGCCCATGGCATCCTTCCATTAGTAGTGTGGCCCTGGCAACTAAAGGGGGCAGGGAAGCACATACAACAGGAAGGCCATCAACAATGTAGACTGGCAAGCTAATCCATGTGGTGTCCCCCAGGGGTCTAACCTCTCTCCCTGGCTGTTCAACCAATACCTAGCACTCCTTGCCCACCGCATCGCCGCTCTCTGTCCCAACTTTCAGTGCTATGCGGATGACACCCAGCTCATTTTCAGGCTACCCTCAGCCTCCTCCTCTCCCTTCCCTCATCTCTGACTGTCTGTCTGCTATCCAGGAGTGGTGTGCCGCCAATGACCTCTGTCTTAATGTCAATAAGACTGAGATTCTCCTCATCGGCACACCCGCTCCCTCCTTTCCTGTAGCTCTTTGGCCGGCCTCTCTTGGCCCTCTTACTGCAAGGCTAAAAACCTTGGTGTCATCTTCGACTCCACACTCTCCTTCTCTCCTCACATCTCTGACGTCTTCAAGAAGTCCCGCTACCAGCTGCACCTCCTCAGAGGTATTCTTCCTTTCCTCTCCTTCACCCAGAATCTCACTGTCTCCAGAGCTCTGGTTCTCTCTAGGCTGGACTATTGCAACAGCCTCTTTCTAAATCTGCCTGCTTCTACTCTCCGCCCTCTGCAACTCATCCAGAACAGGACTATGAGACTTGTCCTTGGACTCAAGCCCAGGGATAGTATCTCTCCAGGACTGAAATCTCTGCACTGGCTCCCAGTGGCTGCAAGGATTAAGTTCAAAACCCTCTGCATCGCCCACAAGGCCTTCTGAGGCCTGGGGCCTCAATACCTTCAACTCTCTGTTCCTAAATATCTTTCTTCTCGAGCTCTTCGCTCATCCGCCACCAACTCCCTCAGGGTCATTCACTTCTCCAAGCAACGAGTTGGTGGTAGATCTCTTTCTTTGGCTGGTGTCTCCCTCTGGTACAGCCTCCCTGCCTCCCTTAAACTTGAGGAGAACCATCTCTGGTTCGTTCCAGAAGCACCTTAAAACCTTTCTTCTCTTTGCTTCTGCCTTTTCTCCTCCTCATCTCCTGGCTGCAACTGGAACTGCACTGGCTACCTGGACACCCTCTGATCTCAGGCCCAGGTCCCTCCCCTGCCAGCGTCACACACCTGCACTGCCTGCCTGGCAATCCCTGTACTTGGGACTGTTTCTGTATCCCTACAGTCCCCCTACCAGCCCTTGACACCTGATGTCTGCACTTACCCTTGCATTTGCCACATGCTGGCCGTTACTTTGCTTATTGTTATCAATGCCTCTGTGTAAGATACTTTCACACGCTGCACTCCTTGCAAGCCTATGGAAAGGGGAAGCAGGAGTTGCATATGTGTCTGGACTCTAAGGCACAAATAAGGAGTGTACCAAAATGAGACAAGCCTATAAGGGCCCAGCTGGAACCTACAGTGGATGCCCTCGGATGCCACACAAAGCAACACACTGTCACATAAATGCACAATAGACAAAAAAGAAAACAAAATGCCCATGGTGGACCGGAGGGGTGGGGGGCCACCTAGAAGGGTGGAGGGACAGGGTGCACCTCAATACCCACATGTGTGTTGATGCAGAGAAAAAAAAAAACCTCCATGGGTTCGTGGTCTGCATGGCTAGCATGGACTGGGAGAGCTGTGGCTGCTGTCGCCACCCTCTGGTGTAGCAATAGAAGGTGTCAGTTGTAATGGAGGTTCACCAATTATAGCCCTGGCCTCGTCCTCCATGGCAGCAGCCATGCAGGACTGAGATGTTCTCATCAGCAACATGATGGCACGGATGTCTCCATGCAACACCTCATGGGATGCACATAGTTCCGCTTGCACCATGTCACGGGATGCACGTAGTTCTGCTTGCAACACCTCATGGGTTGCACGCAGTTCCACAGAGATGGTGTGTGTCAACTGTTGCATCTGCATTTCTGACCGTCTACTGCGTGCTGCCTCAAGTGCAGTCAGTGTAACTCAGAGTGACCTAGCCTCTTCCCTCAGGGCAGCCCTGTGGGCCTGACCCTCTGCAGCCATCGCTGTGCGCAGAGACCACATATCTGCTCATCGGCACCTGTTGCTGGCTTGCATGTGGAGCATGTGTGAGCAGCATGTGGACTGCAATGCCTGCTGCTGGAGCTTAATCTGTCTTCCTGGGGGGAGAATGGAATTGCCCACCCTATCCATGCCCTGAGCCAACATCTCATATGAAGCCCCCTGTTGTCGTGCAACCGAATACATGGATTGTTCCCACACATTCTCACCTGTTGGCACACGGCCACCGTGTTGGCGGGCCACACGCCTGCTTGACCCAAGGAAACCTGGCCCTTGATTTGCTGGCACTGTCTGTGGCTGCAGAACTGCATCCCTCCCTTGTACAGCTGTCCCAGGAACAGGGGCTAATACTGTGGAGCGTGGCCCTGCACCCGTACTCACCAGAGACCAATGGCCCAAGACTGACTGGTCCTGTGAGGGGTCTCCCCCCTACAGATGTCTGGGATAGGCCAGCACCCACAGGTGATGCGCTCACCTGCAACTGCAGCGAGGAATCCATGTCCGATTCACCACCAGAGCCATAGGCTTCCTCAGAGGCGGACCCAGAGTGAGTTATGCCCAGGATGGCATGTAGCACCAGTGGATTTTCAGGGGCTACCTCACCACGTCCTCCACTGGTGCCTGGTTGTGGCCCACTCTTCTGTATCTCCTCCACCTCCTCTCTGCATCCAGTGCCTCATCACCTGCACATGGACAGAACAATACATGAAGACACTTGTAAATAGCATAGCCCACACACATAGACATCACATAGTAGTCATGGAACACATCAACCGGCCATGTCAGTGATATCACAAACTCTGGCATTTACGCAGTGTCAATGGAAGGGAAGGGTATCATGAAAGCAGACATGGATGTGTGTCAAAGAGTACAACACCACATGTAGTGCATGGTGCATAGCACCTGCTTCACACACAAGCACCAGACTGGCATAGTTGAGTCACCAGCATCACTGATGCAAATACACAGATGCCACTAGCATGGCCATGCTTGAACTGACAAACAGCATGTGACGGAAGATGATGACTACTGCCCCAGAGACAGGTACAATGCTTGTGACATGACATGGAAATCACAATTACCAAAAACACAAGTGCCATGTGGTGCTACGATGCTAGAGTGGTGGAATGGAGTGAAGGCAGGCACACCGTTTCCATGACTCCAAGCCACATTGACATCACACAAGTGAACAGGCATGTAGAAGGGGAGACCTGGGGTTGGAAGTGTGAGGGGCCAGTGCGGTGCCTGAGAATGTGCTCTATGTAGAACATAACTACATAACAAGAAAGGCAAATATTCAGGCTGACAGCAGTGCAAGGGCAAGAGCATGAATCAGATGTCAAGTGTTGTCAGTGGGTTGTAGGGCTACAGCAAATACACCCCAAGTGTGGGTGGTGCCTGGGAGCCAGTGCCATCATCACAGTCCTAGAGAGAAAAAAAAGGAGCATTCACACCGTCCAGTCCTGGGTGAGTTGCAGAGGGAAGAGAGTAGAAGCACAGGACATTGTAATAGTCTGTTGCAGAAGGCCAGCATAGGAATGACCAGTCCCCTGGAGACAGTGAGCTGCTGGGGGAAGGAGCTGAAAGGAAGAATACATCTGAGGAGGAACAGCTGGCAGGGTGACCTCCCTGAGACATCAAGAGATGTGACGAGAGAAGGCGAGTGTGCATAGGAAGATCATCACAGGCAATACGCCATAACAGGTTGTAGCTGGAAGAGTGCCAAATGAGGCTGGACAGAGAGTGACATGGGAGCACGAGTGGTGCATGAGTATTGTCACGGTGTGCAGTACGCCTCATCCGTATGCTGTCTGCATATCCACCAGCGCGTACCAGTCCACCATGACATGGTTAACCCATGGCATTCACGCATACGCAGGCATAACTGCAAGTCAATCACAACACTTCATCCAAGCAACATACACATGTCCTGGACGCATACGCATCACCACTCACCAGACCTGTCATGATTTGGCAGGTCTCCCATGCCTTGGATCTGCTCCACATCAATCAGATCACTGACGATCTACTCACGTGTAGTAAGTTCATCGCCCTCTGGCTGTGTCCCACCTCCAGTCACCAGAGTAGATGAGTAGGCGGCACCCAGCTTATCCTTGGCTCAGCGTCGGAGGTCATTCCAACGCTTACTACCTCAGGAGCTGTGCGCCTGTCATGGCCCAAGGTGTTTATTTGATCCGTGACGTGCTGCCAGCAGTGACCCATACGCTGAGCAGTCGTATGTGTGCTCCCTGGACGCGCAAGCATGTCACGTTCGTGCTCAGACATGTAGTCCATGAGGATGTCGAGTTCCTCACTACAGAAGCTCTTCTTCCTCGATGTGTGGGTGTCCTGTGCCGTGCCTCGGGTTTGAGCCTGTCGTGCTACTGCTTCTTGCAAAGTCGTGCAGACCCGGAGTGGCTGGGACCACTTGTGTGAGTAGGGGCTGGAGTACTGGCAGACTGGGACATGGCATCAGCCACTGATGGTACGACAGTAGGCTGGCTTGGAGGTATCTGTACCTGTGTGCTGGTGCCAGTAGCTTGCACCGCACGTCTCTTGCCCTTAGGGACAAGGACATATTCCCCTGAGTCCCTCTGGGCCTGGCCCAGGACCACTACAGTCCTGGCTTGGTGACTCTGAGCCTGGGTGGTGGTAACCACAGCTGCCCCTGCAGCTTCCACACCCTGGCTGCTGTGGACAGCATCTGACACTGCTGGTCCAGGACCCCGGGTGCTGGTGCCAGTGCCTTGCACCACATGTCTCTTGGCCTTAGGGAGATGGAAATCTGCCCCTGAGTCACTCTGGCCCTGGGCAGGGACCACTAAAGTCCTGGCTGGGTGACCCTGAGTCTGGGTGGTGGTAGTCACAGCTACCCCTGCAGCTTCCACACCCAGGCTGATGTGGACAGCAGATGACACTGCTGGTCCGGGACCCCGGGTGCTGGGGATGTCAACATCTGCTGCATCTCCCTGACCCTGTTGGGTGGGGGGCATAGCTCTCCCTGCATGGGCCTGGACACCTCCGACATCTGTGATGCCTCACCCACCTCGCTCCCCCTTGGCCACCTCAGCAAGCTGGCCCACCTCGGCCACCTCAGCCAGGATGGCCACCTCCGCCACCTCGGCCAGGCCGGCTACCTTTGCCTCCCTTTCCACCTGTTGCCCTCCCAGACATAGCACTGATGTATTAGCGCAATAGGAGGTACCAAAATGTACAACTGTGCTCGACCTAGGCTCGATGTAACCCCTGGGGAAAAAGTAACGGGTCGCGTAACACACCGGCACACCAAAAACAAAAATGAATGTGTGCGCGACCCCTCGGTAACCCACATGTGAAGTAAAAATGTTACGCAGTACACTGTGGCACCTAGCAACACAAAAAATGCATATGCAAGGAACACGTAGGGGACTATAACCTCGAAAATGGGGGTATGCGACCAACCACGCAACCACAGTATGGAAAATTGCATACGCGACTCACTTTCTGCCTCGTCAAAAAAGAAAATTACACGCTCGTGTGCACGGAGGCAACTCCCCCTCCAAAACAAGAAGTACGCACTGTCACAGTAGTGAACAATTTGCGTGTGACCCCAAAATCCTCCGAAGTCCACGCGTCCGTCCGCCACAAAATACACATACATTGCAATGTTGTCCTACACACACCTTTAACCCGATACTGAACGGCAATGGCCAACATTCAGCGCGTGTCACATAACTTATGCGCTTAGGGCCTTTACTCTGATTCCATGCTAATGTGCTGTTTCCGCATGTGCTGAGTCACTCTGTTTCCGGCTGGCCACGTGAGTAACATGGAAGACCAACGCTCCTGCCTACCAGCCTATTTACCTGCCTCCAACTGCCCCGAGCTGGCTCCTACGAGCCATCTGCTGCTGCCTGCCCACTCTGTGTGCCTGCTGCCCACGTGCCCAGCATTTTGATGTCTGCTCTGAAACCATTGCCAGTGCTCCTGTTGTCGTGACCACCTCTGCTGATCCAGAAGACTCCCGACGTGCCATACCATCTCTCCACAGCCCAGCCCCAGGACCACCTTGCCCACCCACACCTGCCTCGGGGTTTGCCATGCCTGACCCACTCCATCTGAGGAAAGTGGCAACCCCCCCGCAGCGACGCAGAGGGCTGTCAGCTTCTCAGCCAGGGAAGTTGGCATCCTGGTGGAGCAAGTCATGGGGCATCATGATGCCCTCTTCCATGGACTATGGCAAGTCGGCAATGAAGGACGGAGGAAGATCTGGGCGGACATCGTGGGTGCCATCAACACGGAGGGGGTGGAACCCCGCGACTACCATCATGTCCACAAGCGCTGGGAAGACTTCAAGTCCAGGACCCACAACAAGGCCCTGGTGATGACCGATTGGGGCGCCGGGGCCGGTTCACCAATGACGAGATGCGGGTCATGGAGCACATCTACCCAGCGCTGTACGCCCCGGTCTTGGATTTGGTGCTCCGTCTGGAGTTGACTGGTAAATGTCCATGTGTCCTTGTCCACCATAGTGCATGTTCATGCTGACGTGTGGTTGGAGTGTGCACCTTAGCCTTTTGTCTGGCATGCCTCCTGTACAGATGTCTGTGTGCATGTCCCTGACACTGCTGCATGTGAGTCCATTCAAGCGTGTGCAACATCAATGGTGTCTGTGTTGCAATGCGCACCGGCATGTAACGGTGTGCACGTGTACATCCCTGTGTCTGGACTTGGGCATGCGAGAGGTGTGACACATGGGTGCTTATGTCAACATCATGGACATGCGTGGTGTGCATGTGCATGTGTCTGAGTAGTGAGTGTGTGACTGGCCAACACTCCGTGATGTATGTTACTTGGGTTTTGATTGTGTTATTGCCTCCCGTTGCCAATTTGACCTTAAGTGCACTCTAACGTGATAGCTCCATGGCCTGCGTCATGACTGTCAGGTGATGTCTGTGGATGAGATGTGTATGACCCATGATGCGTGTGAGCTGGAAGCACAATTTTGAGGTGCTGCCAGTGCCTTGTCCAAAGGTGTGAATGTCTGTTGTGAATGATATGATTGTGCATGTGTGTGAATAGCACCTCCCTGTGTGTAGTGGACGGTGATGATGGTTGTGACCTCTGACAGTGCCAATAATGCATTGTGACAAACACACATATGTTCAGTACCCTGATGTTTGTGTACTATTTTTCCCTATCCACAGCGACGATGGAAGAAGAGGGCGGGGAAGGCGCTGTGGAGCACGGCAGCAGGGATGCCTCCACCAGGTGTAGACGCAAGGCCCAGTCATCCTCCAAGGTACTGTCCTCTTCTGGGAGCGAGGATACTGTGCCGCATCTGCTGAGGGTAGGTCCAAGAGGGCGAAGGTGGTGGAGGACTCCTCAGCAGTGCAAGGGACAGGTGAGCCCGTACAGCGGCAAGACACTGCGGAAGACAGTGGGGAGGCATCCAGGTTGCCGGGGGAGGGAGAGGAGGAGAAGGTCACATCATCCCACCAAATGGGGCCCGGTGGGGGTGATGACGTAGGTGTGAATGGTGCAGTCCAGGGGCCGGAGGCTGTGCAAACTGCCGTGGAGGTGCCTGTGCATAATCCTGTCCTTGGGACTGCAACTGCACCTGTATGCACCTGCAGGCATGCCTCAGTCCAGACCCATCTGCATGTGGCGGATGTATCCACACAACTGGATACACCAATACCTGCAGATGAAGCAATTCGTTTCAGGGGGGAACCGTTGCTAGCTGGTATCACGAGGCAAACAGACAACATTTGTGATGATGTGTAGGCTTCCAATCGGGGGCTTGCACATCATCACGATGAGATCTGTTGCCTCATTAACTGGCTAGCTCAGTTCCTGGTCACAAATTGGGTATGTGTGATGGCCACTGCTGTGACCCCCTCCTCGTCTTCCTCCTCTGTGCGCCAGTCGTCCTCCCTGCCGTCTTCTGGCCAAGATACAACAAGGGCCCCCTGTGCACCTGTCCCAACCCCGGTGGCCACTCTGGTGGAGATCACATCCCCTCCAGAGTCGAGAGGCGAAGAAGGATCAGCAGAGGTGGTCACCATGGAGATCCAGCAGGCGACAGGACATGTGGCAATGGAGGAAGAGCAGGCGCCAAGCAGCAGGTCACATGCTCGAATGCCCCGGCGTTATGATCATCCCGGAGGCTGTCCTTGAGGTGCAGGCACCGGGCTACTTGGCAGCAGCAGGCTCCGCGTAGGAGGTGACAGGACTCGGGCCTTCCAATGGAATAGAGGCAGGTATCCGCAATCGGACAGGAGGAAAACGTGGACCTTACAACAAGGATGTCTTCCGTGTTGGAGCGTTTTGGCCTGCTGATCGGAGCAGAGCGGCAGCTGGCACGGGAGGCCAGACTCACCATCGCCAGGACAGAGAATACACTGCGTCGGGCAGAGAGGCGGGCAGAGATCCTTGGGGAGGCTTGCAGGGAGTTTCGGAGTAGCATGTTGGAGTCCCTGCAAGCCCTCGAGGGGAGAGCGGAGGCCCGCCTAAGGGAAGTGGACGCAGTGTTCGATGATACCCTGGCAGAGACTTTGAGGGGACATGGTGAGTCGAAGGACTAACCCACTGCCATTGTATATAGTTCTTTAGGTGTATGTTTCATTTCTTTATTTATTTGATTTGGAGTTATTGGACTTTGCTCCACTTTTTGTACATAGTTCTTTGTTTATTTTATCCTTCAGGATTTTTTGACATGGTTTGGAAAAATGGACCCTGGATGTTTGTACATAGTTATCTTTTTCACAGTTCTTTTTATGTTCACCATGAAGGAATGTTTTTTCGTTTCATTTGTGTTTTCATATGGACCTACATTTATGGACATGGACATGGACCACATCTTTCATTTCAGTTTTATTTTATTTACATCCAATGTTTTTTTCTTTTTGACAATGTTTTTATTATCATTGCTGATTTAGTTTTTTTTAATTTGACTGCGTATGACTTAGATACTGTTTTTAATACATATATTTTAATTGCAAATCAAAGTGGTGTCTGGTCTCGATGGTTTAGCGCAAGTTTCATTCTTGCTTGCTCTGTTCTCTGTTGGTGATGCTGTCCTATGTTGTTCATGTCTGTGCACACATGCATGCATGTGCCATGTTTGACTTCCAATGGCATGTGGCATGTTGGGGTGTGCATGACCAATGGATGGGTGTTAAGGTGCACTTGGAGTGTGCAGCGTGTGCTGGCCTTTCATTTCACATCTGCTGCATTTATGTCTATTGGTCCACAATGTGTTGTGGGGTGGGGGGTCATGAGGCGGGGCCTGCCTGCAGGTTGCCATCACAGGTGTTGGGGGGGACATGAGGTGGGACATGCCTGCAGGTTGCTGTCACAGGATTTGGGGGGGCATGAGGTGGGGCCTGCCTGCAGGTTGCCGTCACACGTGTTGGGGGGCACATGTGGTGTGGGATGCCTGCGGGGTATGGTCACGGGTGATGGAGGGGCACATGTGGTGTGAGCTGCCTGCAGGGTGTGGTAACGAGTAATGGGGGATCCCATGTGGTGTGGGCTGCCTGCGGGGTGTGGTCACGGGTGATGGAGAGGCTCATGTGGTGTGGGCTGCCTGTGGGTGTGGTCACGAGTGATGGGGGGGCACATGTGGTGGGGGCTGCCTGCGGGGTGTGGTCGTGGCTGATGGCTGCTGGGGTGTGGCTGTCCCATCAGGAGGTGTCTGATTCCAGGTGATATATGTGTGTATGAAGGGGTACACGCAGGCGTTTCCATGCCATTTGGCTGTTGCGACAGGAATATGGGATTTCCTGGTTTCTCCTTTTTTTTTTGAAGGTATGGACGGCCACGAAAGGACGCCACCGCGACACCGTATAGGTAAGGCGGTGAAAGATCTTCCGTGACCGTCGGATAAAGGGGAAAAAGCCAAAGGCACAAAAAACCCCTATGAGATGACTTCAGGCCCTGAACGTTCCGAGTGGCACAGTGGTAAGGTAAGTTGACCAGGAACGGTATTAGATCAAAAGGGGAAGGCAGAAGCAATCCGTTAAGCAGCCTGGGTCGGCACACAGGAAGGATAAATGTCCACAGAAACGGAAGGCGGAGGCAGTCCAATAAGCAGGCAAGGTCGGTACACAGGAAGATGAAATGTTCACAGAAACGGGAGGCAGAGGCAGTCCAATAAGCAGGCAAGGTCGGTACACAGGAAGATGAAATGTTCACAGAAACGGGAGGCAGAGGCAGTCCAATAAGCAGGCAAGGACGGCACTCAGGAAGGCAAAATGTTCACAGAAATGGGAGACAGAGACTGACCGGGAAGCAGGCAAGGTCAGTGCACAGAGAGGGCTAGGGAAAGGAGGAAGGAGGATACAGGGTAAATGAGAGAGGAAAGAAGGAGGGGAGTGCAGAGAGAGGGCGGAGAGAGGAAAGGGGGGGTAGACGGGCAGAAGAGAGAGAGTGGGAAGGACGAGACATACAGGGAAGAGAAAAAGCCAAGTACGAAAGAAACAGAAAGAGTGGGGAAAGGCTACACAGAATGCAAACCAAGCGTGGCAAAACAAAGCAGAACCAAGGGAGCGTTGCAACGCGTACGCGACCCGGAAGCTGAGGACTAAAAGCTCCCGGTCGCGTACGTGAGTAGAGAAAGACTAGACCTGCAAGCACGTTGGGGAGAAAAACGTGACGGAAAGCACTATGGCGGGCCGCGGCGATAACGGTTCCAGACTCGCCATCTTCCCCACGATGTGACAAGTGTCTTAAGCAACACCTAATAGCCCAAACTAAAAAGGACAACCCCCCTCACCGCTCACAGCCCAAGCATTCCCCACCCACCCTCAGCCCGCCCCATCCCCTGTGAGATCCCACAGTATTTCATATAAATGGTGCAGTTTTGACTTTGGATGTACATTTTTTAAAGGGAGCTTTTCCTCTGATTGATATTACAGGCCTTGCTGTTTGTCGTTTCCCAGACGATCTCTGTGGCACAAGCAGTTATCATCGTGAGATGGCAAAATTGTGAAAGTGTTAAATTCTTACTTAGTTTTTATTTGTTGACAATTAAATAAAGTTGTCACTCACCCATTCCCCAAAACCATGACTGTCACCCTCCCTTTTTCCAAACCAGGACCGGGTTTTTAAATTTAAAAAGTCTCTGGATGGAGGTGGGGGGGGGGGCGGAGGTTTAGGGGGAAGTGTGTTCAGAGACCCCAATTCCGGGACATTGCCGGCAAAACCTGGACGTCTGGTCACCCTCACATAAATCTTTATTTTAAAGTGGATTACAGAAACATATAAAAACACGCACCAACTTCCCGAACACCACTCATGCTTTTTCCAGAACCTCAAGATTTTTCTTTCGATGATTTTTTTGTTTTTTTGTGAGAACCCTTTCTACATTGGCACACACCAGCACCACCTGCTCGGACTTCTTTTTTATTTCTTTCTTTCTTTCTTTACAGATGGGGCTTATCATGCCCCTGTAGTTAATGTTTAAGCAAAGATCATGACACACACACACACCTGCCCCACTTAGCGCAAATAAATCGTCATAGCTGTTAGATGTGCCATTTTTTACACAGTGTTGTGTATATGTTATCAACAAAGTGCATTGATCTGGTATATAGTTTCAAATGCAAAATGGCAGTGGAAAATGGGAAATGCATTTTGAGGCACAATCCGTGTTGTATTTGTTTATCCCTGGAGCACATATCTTACCAAACTACAGGGTGCAACATGTGCACTCACCACTGGCCATTAGTGAGTGAGAAATGGTGCGGTGTGTGTGTGTATAGAAATGAGTGGGGGGGAGGGGGTGAGGCGAGTGACTTTTTAAGTCAGGCTAGTAGATTATAACATGACATATTTCCTCCTGGTCTAACTGGAAATAGCGGTATCTGACCTTAATATATTTGCTGGGCCCAATTAATTGAAGGAGACTTTACTATGGTGAGTCTGAATATTTATATTTCATCTTAGGTTGGTAGCTGGCAATGGTGATATGTGGCCAGCCTTTGCCACTCGAACCATGCACCCAAATGCTCCCTGGTCCTGTGGAGGAAAGCCCTGTCTGCTAACCTGTCATAATGCTTCCGGTCCTAGTGATGCCAGGCCTTACTGTGCTAACTAGGCTTTACTGTGGTAAATGGACACTTTGGTCTCTTGCCAGACTGTTTGTGCTTACTGGCCATAATGGAATCTGGCACTGTTCTGCTACCCAGACATATTTAAGGCCCTTTCATTGTGCTAAGTGGGCATAAAAGGATTTGTCTCTGCAATACTAACTAGCATAATGGAACCTGGAACTGCAGCCCTTACTGGCATAATGGAATCTGGCACGACTATTTGAGCTGGCATAATGGAATCTGGCACGGCTATTTGAGCTGGCAAAATGGAACCTGGCGCGGCGGAATCTGGCACAGCTATTTGAGCTGGCATGATGGAACAGAACAGAGCTCTCAACTGGACCATGTCAGCCAGGTATAGTCCTTCCTGTTTTTATTTTTTTCATTCTGGAAGTTGCTGTTTTGCTTTCACATTTCTATAAGCCCCAGAATGAAAAGTAAAAAACAAGACAAAATGGGCTTCCCCTGCTTGACATGGCTCAAGTTAAGACTCAGGTATGATAGAATCTGGCATGGCTCTGCCCACCTGGCATAATGGAGTCTACCACTGCTGGGCTAACCGGAGATAATGGAATCTAGCATTAAGAGCAGCGGAGGCTCGCCTATAGGTGCACTAGGGCGGTGCACCAACTTAACTTTTGGGACCCGCGACGCCACTCCAGGTGCCCTGAAAAAACCAAGACCAAAACCGCCAATACATTTACATTTTGGAGCGAGTGATTTTAACTTGTTGACTTCCCGACATGAGCCGAGTTGGAAAATGAGAAAATGAAAAAAAACGAATGTGCACCTCCAGTGAGCATCTCTGGACCTGCAGAGAGAGGAACGGGTCCCCAGGGGTTTCCCAGCGTTCCTCCTCATAAGGTTGAAGCCAGAGATCCACAATCTAACAGGCACTCCAGCGCTTTTTAGAGAATAGAGAAAGCGAGGTGGTCGACTACACCCAGGCTCTGTCGAGTTCTGCCAGCGTGTCTGCTTGAAATAGAAGGGCCCTCTTATGAGAAGGAAGCCGTGGGTCCAGCTGCTCCAGTCCCTGCGTGCCCGGATCTCCACGAAAAGCGCAGAGAGGACCCCTGTGTGGCAAACTTCTCCAGCCTTTGGATCAGGAGGAGTCTTGAAGGTATCAACTCCCCTCGCCCCACCAAACGCCCCCCACCCGCCGTCACCGTCCTTTGGCTTCACCATGGTCTTGGTAATGAAGCCAAGGGCAACAAACAGGACTTGCTTGCGCATCCCTGTAAAAGAATTGGAAACACCACCAGAAACGACACAGACTGAAGCCATCCAGCAGTCCCCAGCCACACAGGCCCTGTCATTCTCCTCCAGCATGCGCCCTCAGTCATCCAGCAGTCCCCAGCCACACAGGCCCTGTCATTCTCCTCCAGCATGCGCCCTCAGTCATCCAGCAGTCCCCAGCCACACAGGCCCTGTCATTCTCCTCCAGCATGCGCCCTCAGTCATCCAGCAGTCCCCAGCCACACAGGCCCTGTCATTCTCCTCCAGCATGCGTCCTCAGTCATCCAGCAGTCTCCAGCCACACAGGCCCTGTCATTCTCCTCCAGCATGCGCCCTCAGTCATCCAGCAGTCCCCAGCCACACAGGCCCTGTCATTCTCCTCCAGCATGCACCCTCAGTCATCCAGCCGTCCCCAGCCACACAGGCCCTGTCATTCTCCTCCAGCAGTCCCCAGCCACACAGGCCCTGTCATTCTCCTCCAGCATGCACCCTCAGTCATCCAGCAGTCCCCAGCCACACAGGCCCTGTCATTCTCCTCCAGCATGCGCCCTCGGCCAGCCATCAGTCCCCAGCCACAGAGGCCCTGTCATTCTCCTCCAGCAGTCCCCAGCCACACAGGCCCTGTCATTCTCCTTCAGCATGCACCCTCAGTCATCCAGCAGTCCCCAGCCACACAGGCCCTGTCATTCTCCTCCAGCATACACCCTCAGTCATCCAGCAGTCCCCAGCCACACAGGCCCTGTCATTCTCCTCCAGCATGCGCCCTCAGCCAGCCAGCAGTCCCCAGCCACACAGGCCCTGTCATTCTCCTCCAGCATGCACCCTCAGTCATCCAGCCGTCCCCAGCCACACAGGCCCTGTCATTCTCCTCCAGCAGTCCCCAGCCACACAGGCCCTGTCATTCTCCTCCAGCATGCGCCCTCAACCAGCCAGCAGTCCCCAGCCACACAGGCCCTGTCATTCTCCTCCAGCAGTCCCCAGCCACACAGGCCCTGTCATTCTCCTCCAGCATGCACCCTCAGTCATCCAGCAGTCCCCAGCCACACAGGCCCTGTCATTCTCCTCCAGCATGCGCCCTCGGCCAGCCATCAGTCCCCAGCCACAGAGGCCCTGTCATTCTCCTCCAGCAGTCCCCAGCCACACAGGCCCTGTCATTCTCCTTCAGCATGCACCCTCAGTCATCCAGCAGTCCCCAGCCACACAGGCCCTGTCATTCTCCTCCAGCATACACCCTCAGTCATCCAGCAGTCCCCAGCCACACAGGCCCTGTCATTCTCCTCCAGCATGCGCCCTCAGCCAGCCAGCAGTCCCCAGCCACACAGGCCCTGTCATTCTCCTCCAGCATGCACCCTCAGTCATCCAGCCGTCCCCAGCCACACAGGCCCTGTCATTCCCCTCCAGCAGTCCCCAGCCACACAGGCCCTGTCATTCTCCTCCAGCATGCGCCCTCAACCAGCCAGCAGTCCCCAGCCACACAGGCCCTGTCATTCTCCTCCAGCAGTCCCCAGCCACACAGGCCCTGTCATTCTCCTCCAGCAAGCACCCTCAGCCAGCCAGAAGTCCCCAGCCACACAAGCCCTGTCATTCTCCTCCAGCAGTCCCCAGCCACACAGGCCCTGTCATTCTCCCCCAGCATGTGCCCTCAGTCATCCAGCAGTCCCCAGCCACACAGGCCCTGTCATTCTCCTCCACCAGTCCCCAGCCACACAGGCCCTGTCATTCTACTCCAGCAGTCCCCAGCCACACAGGCCCTGTCATTCTCCTCCAGCATGCACCCTCAGTCATCCAGCAGTCCCCAGCCACACAGGCCCTGTCATTCTCCTCCAGCAGTCCCCAGCCACACAGGCCCTGTCATTCTCCTCCAGCAGTCCCCAGCCACACAGGCCCTGTCATTCTCCTCCAGCATGCACCCTCAGTCATCCAGCAGTCCCCAGCTACACAGGCCCTGTCATTCTCCTCCAGCATGTGCCCTCAGTCATCCAGCAGTCCCCAGCCACACATGCCCTGTCATTCTCCTCCAGCATGTGCCCTCAGGCATCCAGCAGTCCCCAGCCACACAGGCCCTGTCGTTCTCCTCCAGCATGTGCCCTCAGCCAGCCAGCAGTCTCCAGCCACACAGGCCCTTTCATTCTCCTCCAGCCGTATCCAGCTACACAGGCCCTGTCCTTCTCCTCCAGCATGTGCCCTCAGTCAGCCAGCCAGCCAGCAGTCCCCAGCCACACAGGCCCTGTCATTCTCCTCCAGCATGCACCCTCAGCCATCCAGCAGTCCCCAGCCACACAGGCCCTGTCATTCTCCTCCAGCATGTGCCCTCAGCCAGCCAGCAGTCTCCAGCCACACAGGCCCTGTCATTCTCCTCCAGCATGCGCCCTCAGTCATCCAGCAGTCCCCAGCTACACAGGCCCTGTCATTCTCCTCCAGCATGCGTCTTCAGCCAGCCAGCAGTCCCCAGCCACACAGGCCCTGTCATTCTCCTCCAGCATGCGCCCTCAGTCATCCAGCAGTCCCCAGCCACACAGGCCCTGTCATTCTCCTCCAGCAGTCCCCAGCCACACAGGCCCTGTCATTCTCCTCCAGCATGCGCCCTCAACCAGCCAGCAGTCCCCAGCCACACAGGCCCTGTCATTCTCCTCCAGCAGTCCCCAGCCACACAGGCCCTGTCATTCTCCTCCAGCATGCACCCTCAGTCATCCAGCAGTCCCCAGCCACACAGGCCCTGTCATTCTCCTCCAGCATGCGCCCTCGGCCAGCCATCAGTCCCCAGCCACAGAGGCCCTGTCATTCTCCTCCAGCAGTCCCCAGCCACACAAGCCCTGTCATTCTCCTTCAGCATGCACCCTCAGTCATCCAGCAGTCCCCAGCCACACAGGCCCTGTCATTCTCCTCCAGCATACACCCTCAGTCATCCAGCAGTCCCCAGCCACACAGGCCCTGTCATTCTCCTCCAGCATGCGCCCTCAGCCAGCCAGCAGTCCCCAGCCACACAGGCCCTGTCATTTTCCTCCAGCATGCACCCTCAGTCATCCAGCCGTCCCCAGCCACACAGGCCCTGTCATTCTCCTCCAGCAGTCCCCAGCCACACAGGCCCTGTCATTCTCCTCCAGCATGCGCCCTCAACCAGCTGCACTCCCCAGCCACACAGGCCCTGTCATTCTCCTCCAGCAGTCCCCAGCCACACAGGCCCTGTCATTCTCCTCCAGCAAGCGCCCTCAGCCAGCCAGAAGTCCCCAGCCACACAAGTCCTGTCATTCTCCTCCAGCAGTCCCCAGCCACACAGGCCCTGTCATTCTCCTCCAGCATGTGCCCTCAGTCATCCAGCAGTCCCCAGCCACACAGGCCCTGTCATTCTCTTCCACCAGTCCCCAGCCACACAGGCCCTGTCACTCTACTCCAGCAGTCCCCAGCCACACAGGCCCTGTCATTCTCCTCCAGCATGCACCCTCAGTCATCCAGCAGTCCCCAGCCACACAGGCCCTGTCATTCTCCTCCAGCAGTCCCCAGCCACACAGGCCCTGTCATTCTCCTCCAGCATGCACCCTCAGTCATCCAGCAGTCCCCAGCTACACAGGCCCTGTCATTCTCCTCCAGCATGTGCCCTCAGTCATCCAGCAGTCCCCAGCCACACATGCCCTGTCATTCTCCTCCAGCATGTGCCCTCAGGCATCCAGCAGTCCCCAGCCACACAGGCCCTGTCGTTCTCCTCCAGCATGTGCCCTCAGCCAGCCAGCAGTCTCCAGCCACACAGGCCCTTTCATTCTCCTCCAGCCGTATCCAGCTACACAGGCCCTGTCCTTCTCCTCCAGCATGTGCCCTCAGTCAGCCAGCCAGCCAGCAGTCCCCAGCCACACAGGCCCTGTCATTCTCCTCCAGCATGCGCCCTCAGCCATCCAGCAGTCCCCAGCCACACAGACCCTGTCATTCTCCTCCAGCATGTGCCCTCAGCCAGCCAGCAGTCTCCAGCCACACAGGCCCTGTCATTCTCCTCCAGCAGTCCCCAGCTACACAGGCCCTGTCATTCTCCTCCAGCATGCGTCTTCAGCCAGCCAGCAGTCCCCAGCCACACAGGCCCTGTCATTCTCCTCCAGCATGCGCCCTCAGTCATCCAGCAGTCCCCAGCCACACAGGCCCTGTCATTCTCCTCCAGCAGTCCCAGCCACACAGGCCCTGTCATTCTCCTCCAGCATGTGCCCTCAGTCATCCAGCAGTCCCCAGCCACACAGGCCCAGTCATTCTCCTCCAGCATGCACCCTCAGTCGTCCAGCAGTCCCCAGCCACACAGGCCCTGTCATTCTCCTCCAGCATGCACACTCAGTCATCCAGCAGTCCCCAGCCACAAAGGCCCTGTCCTTCTCATCCAGCATGCACCCTCAGTCATCCAGCAGTCCCCAGCCACACAGGCCCTGTCATTCTCCTCCAGCATGCACCCTAAGTCATCCAGCAGTCCCCAGCCGCACAGGCCCTGTCATTCTCCTCCAGCAGTCCCCAGCTACACAGGCCCTGTCATTCTCCTCCAGCATGCGCCCTCAGCCAGCCAGCAGTCCCCAGCCACACAGGCCCTGTCATTCTCCTCCAGCAGTCCCCAGCTACACAGGCCCTGTCATTCTCCTCCAGCATGTGCCCTCAGTCATCCAGCAGTCCCCAGCCACACAGGCCGTCATTCTCCTCCAGCAGTCCCCAGCCATAAAGGCCCTGTCCTTCTCCTCCAGCATGTGCCCTCAGTCAGCCAGCCAGCCTGCCAGCAGTCCCCAGCAACACAGGCCCTGTCATTCTCCTCCAGCAGTCCCCAGCCGCACAGGCCCTGTCATTCTCTTCCAGCATTCCCCAGCTACGCAGGCCCTGTCATCCTCCTCCAGCATGTTCCCTCAGTCAGCCAGCATTCCCCAGCTACACAGGCCCTGTCATTCTCCTCCAGCATGCGCCCTCAGCCAGCCAGCAGTCCCCAGCCACACAGGCCCTGTCATTCTCCTCCAGCAGTCCCCAGCTACACAGGCCCTGTCCTTCTCTTCCAGCATGTGCCCTCAGTCAGCCAGCCAGCAGTCCCCAGCCACACAGGCCCTGTCATTCTCCTCCAGCAGACCCCAGCCACACAGGCCCTGTCATTCTCCTCCAACAGTCCCCAGCTACACAGGCCCGGTCATTCTCCTCCAGCATGCGCCTTCAGCCAGCCAGCAGTCCCCAGCCACACAGGCCCTGTCATTCTCCTCCAGCAGTCCCCAGCCACACAGGCCCTGTTGATATCCTCCAGTATGTGCCCTCAGTCAGCCACCCAGCCGTCCCCAGCTACACAGGCCCTGTCAATCTCTCCCAGCATGCACCCTCAGCCATCCAGCAGTCCCCAGCCACACACGCCCTGTCATTCTCCTCCAGAAGTCCCCAGCCACACAGTCCCTGTCATTCTCCTCCAGCAGTCCCCAGGTACACAGGCCCTGTCATTCTCCTCCAGCATGTGCCCTCAGCCAGCCAGCCAGCAGTCCCCAGCCACACAGGCCCTGTCATTCTCTTCCAGCAGTCCCCAGCCACACAGGCCCTGTCATTCTCATCTAGCAGTCCCCAGCTACACAGGCCCTGTCCTTCTCCTCCAGCATGTGCCCTCAGTCAGCCAGCCAGCCAGCAGTCCCCAACCACACAGGCCATGTCATTCTCCTCCAGCGTGTGCCCTCAGTCCGCCAGCCCTCAGTCAGTCAGCCAGCAGTCCCCAGCTACACAGGCCCTGTCATTCTGTCAAATGAGAAATTATATCGTGCCTCCTATTGCAATAAATATATGTATATTGGCCTACGCCAAGCTGCTTATAAGTCGCTTGTGAAGAAATCCGTGTTGTAAGGTCCTGACCTTAAAATCAATGTAAGCTGCCATTTTAGGTCAATCCGCCATTTTAGGTTCGCTTTGTAAAGTCACCCTGTGAGTTAAAATGGTGGACGATGTCATTCTGGAATACAACATTGCCGTCTTGACCTCTGTATGTAGCTTATATATAACTTGCCTGCAGGCCACTTGTTGAGGTCGTGAACTGAGACCTTGTCCTTCGTTGACCTGTGTGTAAAGGATTACTCGTGCAATGAAACTAATCCACAAGCATATGTTAAGAACAATGTATTCAAATACTGAACGTAGAACACTTGTTTAACTACATTGTATTAATGTTTGAGAAGACCTGCATGGGAAATCCCGGAATACACAGTTGCCGTATAAACTTATTGATATATGTGTGAAAAGCAAACCAGTTACATGTGGATGTGCGAAACTCAGCATGAACCCTAGATCGGTGATGTATTAGCGGAATATTAACCCGAAGTAAGGGCTGGACATCATGCTCACGAAGAGTATAAAAGTCCAATGAATTCTAATGTACAGCGTCTCTCACTGAACACACTGGACCACGCTGGAGTTCGCTGTGTTGCACTGAGGGCCGATAGCTATCTGATTTTGCTCTGTTCTTCATAACTGGATTCAGTATAAATAAAAGTACTTTTTATGTTCCTTTGTAACCCGTGTTCAGTGTATTTCCTTTTGGGGTACTCCGCCTTGATATTTTGATTTTGTTTTCACAGTTGGCGCCCGAACAGGGACCCTCAAGATTGATGCCGGATTGTTGAAGGTTGACGCAGGCTATCGGCCCGGGATTGGACGGTGTGACAAAAAGGGGCCCCACTGAACGAGACGCGACACCTCAGCAGCGCTGCACGACCCAATCCCTGGACGATTAGCTTGTGGTCCGAGACAGCATCTTGACACGGGTCCACTTATCGAGGCGGGCAGATTTGCCGAAATCACCATACACGAGGTAAGATTAGTTAGGTAAGATTCTTTGAAATCCGATCGGACCTCCTTAGGTTTGATCAGGTGAGCCGTGACCCGACTCTTAATTTAATCCTGATAATTTGATTTTGGCGTATTGTATCTGCAGACACAATGATTGACCAGGTAACACCAATAATTTGATATGCCTGGGAAATTGCTTACCTGCTTCAGGGCGTTGTTCCACAGCGATAGACAATCTTTGGAATTTAGCCGTCCGGCACCACAGGGGGGTCGCCGGCTTGTACTATGTACTGTAAGCATGGCATTGGAAGTATAGTGTTTAATGACATTTGGCACAGACAAACCAGACATGCCTCTGAACTTCAGTGGCCAATCAATGGTAGTTTTGAAATCCCTCGTATTGAGTATTTAGAGTCAATTCTATTAAAGAAAAAGTAGAGAAAAACATGCGCGCCGTCATAAGACGAACGCCGAAAAAGCATTATTGTATGACCAAGATAAACATTCTGAGTCAACTAGGAATATGGATAGGGCTTTCTCACTTGGAATTCAGAAAATCTATCCTTCCAAAGACCTCCATGTTTACGACAAATTCATAGACAAATTGTTAAATGAACAAAGGCCTGGTGCCTCTGCGGCACCTCTGTATGTTACTCTTCCTGCTCCTTTGCCTCGTCCTCCTGCTATTCCTGCTCTACCTGCTGTTGTTCTCGTTGTTCCTGCTCCTCCTAATGTTCCTCTTCCTCCAGCTCCTCCACCTCTCCTTATCGCACCTGTGACAGTACCTACATTGAATTTGCATGCTCCCTCTTTTCCAAGTGGTCCTGAGCCGCTTGTAGTCGATCGAGGTGCAGGGTCGAAGGTTGTCACTCGCAGTACTGTACCACCAGAGAAGAAACGTGATTTGATTGCATGGGCCAAGCATTGTATGGAGAGGGATGATCAAGCTAATGTTTTTGCCGCACATTGTAATATGGACAATTTTCCTGAGAAAAATGTTTTTATTGAAGGTTTAGGGATTCATTTATGTGTAATGTGGGGTAAATTAAATAATGCAGATCTCCTGCAAGGGTTAAGGGATCTAAATACTTTACCGTTTTCTAGAGACACTGTGGAGAAAGTAAATGAGCATGTCAAGAGTTTATTTGGGTATAGAAAGGAGTTAGAAAGGTTACAGATTGAGGATGACGAGGGGGAAAGTATGTATGTGCAGAAACGGTTCCTTCCTTGTTGTAAATCGATATCTGAGGAAGTACGAATTTGTACGAAGGACGCGCTTAGATGGATTTCAGATATGTCGATAACCCCAGTTGAAGTATATGACACATATAGGGCCTCATTACGACCCTGGCGGTAAGGGGTTTACGCCAGCGTTAGCCGCGCCGACCCCTTACCGCCAATTACGAGGTCCCTTAGCGCCATGGAGGTTTTAACACCCGCTTTTAGCGGGTGTTAAAATCCATGGCGCTAAGGGACCATGGAGTTAATTACGCCACCGTAATTTACGGTGGCGTAATTAACGCCTTCCCCACTCCCATTATGCCCTATGGGGCAAAAATGGGAATGGGGAAGGGTAAATGGGGATTGGGGACTTACCGCCCCGCCAAGGTCGGAATGGGGCGGTAAGTCCGCCAACCACCATGGCGTAAACGTAGTTTACGCCATGGTGGTAAAGTGACGGCCCAGGCGGTAACTTACCGCCTGGGTCGTAATGAGGCCCATAGTCAGTATACGCCAGAAATGCAGAGGAAAGTGATACAGGTAATGATAGAGTACCTACAGGATGATTTTGTAAAAAGAAAGATTATTTGTTCCACAGAGTTATTGAGTATTTATAAGAGAGCTTTTTCACTTGACACTTCTTCAACTGCTTTAGCGCTCGACTTAGCTCTGTTGCTTAGTAAGCGTTCGGAGTCGCCTACTTCTCAGTTGCCTATGAGAGAGGTTCCTCCGACATTTGTCCCGAAGGTCGAGATTGTGGCCGATGCTGCACGGGGTATAGTCGCTGTGGACATTCCTGCACATTATGTATTGCAGTTTGTTCACATCCCGTTCTCAAGACAGGAAGTGAATACTATTAGACAATCTATTCCTGATATTAGGAAAAATCTTACAGGATTCTATAAAGAAATAGTGTCTGTCTTGCAGTCCTCAGTGTTCACCTTAGGAGATATTGATTTATTATTTCCTGTACTCCGCCCGTAGATTTGTGGAAACAAGTTAGAACTATAGACGACGTGCCAGGGTTGGGAGATACATGGGTGAATATAACTAGACTCGATGGAGAAAGGCCAGCTGGTGAAAGACCGCCTCAGGTGATACTAACTTTGCCTGATCGAATCATTGCAAAATTGAAAACTATAATTCCAGAGAAAAGAATTATTTGGGACAAACTTACGGCAAGGGAAGTCTGAGGGTGCAACCGAGTTCTTTAATCGGTTCGAACAGGTATTCTCGGATTTCAGCGGACAAGACCTCTGAGTCTGGGAAAAGGTTATTTGTAGACAAATTTGTGCATGGATTGCTGCCTGACATCCAGTCACAAATTATGTCTTCTGAGAGCGCTTGACAGGCGAAGTCCCAATCAGAAGTGCTGCATATGGCTCAGTACTACAAGAATCGTGTCAATAGTGAAAAAGATAGAGTTGAAAAACGAAAAGGTGATTTAAAGACTAAAGTGCTATTACAACAATTTGTTAAAAGCCCCAGAGGGGGTAGTTCTCAGATTAGAGGTCAGTATGTCCCGCAAGGGAATGTACCCTTTGGTCCTGTGAACATTAACCAGTGCGCCTATTGTCGTCAAGAGGGTCATTGGCATGCTCAATGCCCCGTTCTTCGACAGAGGTCGATTAACACATTTGGGAATATGGGTAGACGATCCAGAGGTCGCCTGGGTGTAGAGGGCCCTGGTAGAGGTCAGTTTGCACAGGATCCCCAGCAACCTTTTTCACAGAATAATCAGACTCTGAGTGTGGATACAAGAAACATATTTGATCATCCTTCTGCTGCATATTTATCTGAAGAGCTTCCTTTTGATGACATTCTGTTTCGTTAGGATTGCCTGAAGCAGGGTTTGGAACCTACACCTATTCCCGTAAATTAGAAAGGTCCCTACATTGAAATGGTGGTGGGAAATAGGAAACATCAGTTTTTGATAGATACTGGAGCACAGAAGTGTTCCATTGATCATTCACAGGTTCCAAACATTCCACTGTCAGGGCAAACCAATGTTTCTGTAGGGTTTTCTGGCACACCAGTTGTTTGTCCGGTTTCTTCACTGGTACCCATTTCTTTGGGTCCCTTTACGGACCACTGTCCATTTCTGTTGACTTCGAATTGTGGAGAGAACTTGCTGGGGTTGAACCTGTTAAAAGAATTAAATGCAGTGATTTATTGCTCTTCTGATGGAGTGCGCTTGACGATTTCACCACAGCAATTTTCTGTCTCGCAATTCTTGACTAGGCCTTTGTCGCCAGAATTCATTGATGTACCAGAGAGCCTATGGGCTATTGATGAAAATGATGTCAGTGTTTTACAGATTGAGCCTGTTAAGATAGTTTTGAAACATGGAATTGAGCTGCCACGCATTGCCCAGTATAAGATTTCAGTTGAGGGTGAGCAAGCATTGAAATGCATTGTTTCCGATTTTGTGCATTGCGGGGTGATTGAAGAAATTTCAGGAAGTTTGTGCGATTGTCCGATTTTACCCGTGTTCAAGAAAGGCGATAATGCAATTCCATTCCTTTTCATAATTGATCTACGTGCCATTAATAAAGTCGTCGCTCCACAATTTCCAATTGTGCCTGATGTGACTACAATCTTTACCATGATTCCAGCTACAGCTACTTACTTTAGTGTTGTGGATCTAAAGAATGCTTTCTTTAGTATTCCTATACACAAGGATAGTAGATACTTGTTTGCGTTCACCTTAGGGGGACGCTCGTTCACATTTACTCGTGCACCTCAAGGGTACACAGAGAGTCCTAGCATCTATAGTAGGGCTTTGAAAGAGCAGCTTGATACCCTTGAATTGCCCTCTACTTGTACATTGCTTCAGTATGTTGATGACTTGCTTTTAGCTGCTGACTCTGATGGCGCCTGTAAGGAGGGCACTGTGTTATTGCTTATCCATCTAGCTAAGCATGGTCACAAAGCTTGGCTTTAAAAGTTTCAATATTGTTGCCAGGAGGTCGCCTATTTAGGCTATCTCCTGTCAAAGGAGGGAAGAAGATTGACACCTGAAAGAATAAAACACATTTCTGGCATGTCTGTCCCAAATACACAGAAAGAAGTTAGAGGCTTAATAGGTATGGCTTCTTACTGTAGGTTGTGGATCCCAAATGTTTCACTAGTGATCAAACCGATGTTGGCTTTGACAAAGAAGGGCATTTCTTTGCCATTGGCGTGGAACGCGGAACACCAGCAATCGTTTGACTTGCTCAAGACTGCATTATGCTCTGCACCAGTTTTGGGCACACCAAACTATGAAAAGGCCTTTGTGTTGTTTGTGCATGAATGTGATGGATGTGATTTGGCTGTATTAACGCAGGAACATGGAGGGAAGAATAGGCCATGCAGTTACTTTTCTTCTGCCCTTGATCCTGTGGCATGCCCTTTGCCAAGATGTTTGCAAGCTGTCGCTGCTGCTGCTGCGTCTGTAAAACAGAGTGAGGGAATGGTCCCAGGCCATGATCTAACCATGATGGTGCCTCACTCTGTAGATGTTCTACTGAACCGAACCCAAACGAAACACCTCACTTCTGCACGGTTGACAAGATATGAATTAATCTTGTTTGCTCCTCACATTCAAATTAAGAGGTGTTGTGTTCTTAATCCGGCTGAACTCCTACCTTTCCCGCAAGGTACTACTTGCGGCGATGAAGAGTCACATGATTGTATACTACCGAACAAGAAACAAAGGGTAGAATTGATTTGAAAGATACTCCTTTGGATAATCCGCAAGGAAAGCTGTTCTGTGATGGCTCCTGCTTCAAACTTCCGGATGGTACATCCACAGCTGCTTATGCAATCACCACATTAAGCACGGTCGTGGAAACCAAGAGAATCACGCATAACTCTGCACAGGCCGCAGAGATTATAGCATTGACCCGAGCTTGTGAACTTTCCAAAGGGCTTGCAGTAAACATATATACTGATAGTCAGTATGCCTTTGGGGTGGTTCACAACTTTGGGAGACTTGGGTCAGAGAGAGGGTTCTTAACTTCACATGGCACTAAAATCCAACTATGGCTCCCTAATAGTACAACTACTCTCAGCGCTTGCGCTCCCTACTCAGTTAGCTGTTATGAAATGTGCAGCACATCGAAAGATTACAGATGACATAGGAAAAGGGAATGCTTTCACTGATCAGATAGCTAGACAAACTGCTATTGATCACCTTACGGATATGTATGTTTCGAGGGAGACTGTAAATGCTTATGCAGTGGATGAGGGTGTTGGGTCTGTATGGGATATCCAAGCTGGTGCCACGTTAGAAGAATCCAAGAGTTGGGCTGAAGGCTTGGGGAAACTTGATGATGACGGGTGTTGGGTGGACATAGTTGAAGGGAAATGGCTACTCCCTGACGCATATATATAATGATGATGGTCATCATGGCCCATGGTCCTACGCATGTATGTGCCCAGAAAATGACAAAAATGTTAGAGAAAGTTTGGGCAAATGACAAAATTTCAAAAATTGCCCAGCGCTACGTCCAGGATTGCATGATTTGCCTACAACACAATGTGGGAAAGGAGACAGCAACTCCAAGGGGAAGTTTTGGGCCACCCTCTGTCCCCTTTGAAGTTATCCACTTTGATTTTTATTGAAATGGAGCGGTGCAACAATATGAAATACATGCTGGTGGTCATCTGTGCTTTTAGCAAATGGGTTGAGGCTTTTCCAGTCAAAGATGCTACAGCCACGACTACTGCGAAAACCATGTTAAAGGAATATTTTCTACGGTTCGGGCTACCAAGAGTTATCTGGTCAGACAATGGTCCACATTTTGTCGCTGCTGTAATTCTGTAGATATGTGCGGCATTACAGATCGACAAACGGTTTCATTCGGCCAGACATGCTCAGAGCGCCGGACTGGTAGAAAGACACAATGGTATCATCAAGAACAAGCTCGCTAAGATGTGTGCCTGCACTAAATTAAAATGGCCGGACGCTTTACCGATCGTGTTATTATCCATGCGTACAACCCCTCAAACTAAGACTGGGCTCTCTCCATTTGAGGTGGTACTGGGGAGACCTGCCAATATCTGGAACCTTCCTAAATGTAGTTCGTTAAGAAATGTTGAAAATGTATTACTTTCAGATTATTGCAGCCAGTTGACTAAAAACCTGTATTTGATTTATCACCAGGTACGAGAAGCTTTACCTATGCGATACGAGGGCCCGGGCCACAGCATACGGCCTGGAAGTTGGGTGCTCATCAAGGCATTTGAGCGCTCTTCCTGCCTTGCACCTCGCTGGCGTGGCCCGTTACAGTCCTGTTGGTCACCCAAACAGCGGTGCGGGTCTCTGGAAGAAAGAACTGGATCCACGCATCCCATGTCAAGAAACTTCCTCACCCAGTGCCACACGTTACAGAAGAAACAGAACCCCTCGCTAACGCTGCAACCAACGATCCTAAAGCAGTAAATAGCGCAGAGAGTGTGTCAGAGAATCTTTCTGAGCCTGTGAGGCTTGGGGAAACAGCCATTTTGTCTCCACACTCTCCAAAGGTTTTGCATCCGGAAACTGCTGTTCCAAATTTGGCTTCTTCACTTGTCTCTGATACATTGCTTCCAACGGGAAGTGACGACACATTGTTTCCGGATCAATCAGTACCAGGAAAAGCAAGGTACAATCTGCGTCCAAGAATATAGATTTACGGCATGGTTGTGCTGTGCATTCGAAGAAGAAAAGGATCATGGAGGGCTTGTTTTTGCCCAAATTTGAGAAAGGGGATTCTGCTGGCTAGGGTTGTTGAAGCACTGAGAAGTCGCACGGCCGCGAAGACGCCAGCAACGAACATTGGGGGTTTCCGTTTGAAGACTACAATGCCTGCCACCGCTACTGCTCGTATGGGACTTGTAAATGATGGGGTGACCAACCGGGACAATGGGCAGTGTGCCTGGGCCCCGAAAATATATTGCTGTGTTTTTATAATGATATTTCGGTTTATAATAGTCACTGCCTTAGGGTTGTGGTGCCTTGAGGAAACTCATCCTTTAGAATTCTTGTTGCATACTGAAAGTGTACCTACTGTTCCTACTCCCTTTGTACATTTGCATACTCTGTCCCCTAGGGACTCCCAGCATACACAAAGTTACCACAATAATACTCTGCTACTTATCATGAATGCTACGCATGCCATTTTTAATAAGTCTAACTGTTGGGTCTGCTCACATTTACAGCAACATGGGGATAAGGAGTTAGGTTGGTATATTCATCTTTTACCTTTGACAACTGCTTGTTATGCTTCTCTTAGAGCACTGTTCTTTGGCTGTTGGAATGATAGCATCTCAGGGAACTTTGACGGCACTAATTTGAATAGTTTTGAGAAACGTTTTTGACTCCCCTGGGATGCTCGCTTTTCCCACACAGGAGTAAACCTAATGTTGCTTCTATTAGGCCTTCTGATAGACTATCCCGTCCTTTCCAATCTTTGATCTCCTTTAAGATGGCTCCGATAGGCAATAAGGATGCCATGCCTTCTTCTTATACTGTCAATCATAGCCCCGATTCAGTTTCTTTTTGCATACCGAGGAATGGTACGCAGTCAATGAGAGATTTTCTAGGTTGTGCCAACGTTGCAAATTTGACTGGGGAAAACAGACCTTTGTATGTAGGCGAACCTGTCTACTTTGTCTGCAGTAATGTTGCATTCCCATGGTTGCCCAGGCATTGGCAGGGAACCTGTTATTTAGTGATCCTGTTACCTGGAGTGTTTATAGCTAGTACAATAGATGTTTCGAAGGCTCGTCCACAGCGGGACGAGAATGGTGATACTCCGGCACAAATCTTGGGAGATATGGCAAAATCAGTTGTGCCATTTTGGGGGCAGATAGCGAATTCCGAAGATATCAGAAGACTAGCGAGAATACTGGAGAGAACCATCAACCGGACCACAGACATACTCTATAATATGACATTAGAACAGAAGGCGATAATACTAGTAGCACTTCAAAACCGGATGGCATTAGATGTCATTCTGGCTGAATGTGATGGAGTGTGTAAATTAATGTGGTCCGCTTGCTGTGTTTTTGTGCCAGATTCGCCCCAACTATCTTCAAGGCAATACAGAATCTGCACGTCCTTAGTTCAGAAGTGTATGTTCCCGAGGGAAACTGGGATCTTAGTGCTTGGTTCTGGGACTTCTTGCAATCTTGGTGTTGGAAAGTACTTTCGGTCTTGCTAATTATTTTGGGAATCTTGTTTTTTCCTTGTTGCTTTATTCAGTGTCTACCTAGTATATGTTCGATGCTAGGGGGATGTTGCGCACAAGCGATTGGTACGATAGGACATAAATTGTATGCCCCAGATAAAACTTCCAAAGAATATGTGTTGAAAGAAATTTTAGCGAATGACATAATGGCAACAGATATTTCCGACAGCGATTCAGGGTGCATGGACGATGATGCAAGGAGTTATTTTCAAGGAGATCCAAAGTAGTTTTAGCACTTGGCATAGGCCAAAAGGAGGGTTTCTCAAATGAGAAATTATATCGTACCTCCTATTGCAATAAATATATGTATATTGGCCTACGCCAAGCTGCTTACAAGTCGCTCGCGAAGAAATCCGTGTTGCAAGGTCCTGACCTTAAAATCAATGTAAGCCGCCATTTTAGGTTCGCTTTGTAAAGTCACCTTGCGAGTTAAAATGGTGGACGATGTCATTCTGGAATACAACATGGCCGTCTTGACCTCTGTATGTAGCTAATATATAACTTGCCTGCAGGCCACTTGTTGAAGTCGTGAACTGAGACCTTGTCCTTCGTTGACCTGTGTGTAAAGGATTACTTGTGCAATGAAACTAATCCAAGAGCATATGTTAAGAACATTGTATTCAAATACTGAACGTAGAACACTTGTTTAACTACATTGTATTAATGTTTGAGAAGATCTGCATGGGAAATCCCGGAATACACAGTTGCTGTATAGGCTTATTGATATATGTATTAAAAGCAAACCAATTACATGTGGATGTGCGAAACTCGGCATGAACCCTAGATCGGTGATGTATTAGCGGAATATTAAACCGAAGTAAGGGCTGGACATCGTGCTCGCGAAGAGTATAAAAGTCCAATGCATTCTAATGTACAGCGTCTCTCACTGAACACACTGAACCACGCTGGAGTTCGCTGTGTTGCACTGAGGGCCGATAGCTATCTGATTTTGCTCTGTTCTTCGTAACTGGATTCAGTATAAATAAAAGTACTTTGTACGTTCCTTTGTAACCTGTGTTCGGTGTATTTCCTTTTGGGGTACTCAGCCTCGATATTTTGATTTTGTTTTCACAATTCTCATCCAGCAGTCCCCAGCTACACAGGCCCTGTCATTCTCCTCCAGCATGTGCCCTCAGAAAGCCAGCCAGCAGCCCCCAGCTACACAGGCCCCGTAATTCTCCTACAGCATATGCCCTCAGTCAGCCAGCCAGCAGTCCCCAGCTACACAGGCCATTTCATTCTCCTCCAGCATGTGCCCCCAGTCAGCCAGCCAGCAGTCCCTACCTACACAGGCCCGGTCATTCTCCTCCAGCATGTGCCCTCTGTCAGCCAGCCAGCAGTCCCCAGCTACACAGGCCCTGTCATTCTCCTCCAGCTTGCGTCCTCAGTCAGCCAGCCAGCAGCCCCCAGCTACA
Source organism: Ambystoma mexicanum (assembly GCF_040938575.1). Classification (NCBI taxonomy): domain Eukaryota; kingdom Metazoa; phylum Chordata; class Amphibia; order Caudata; family Ambystomatidae; genus Ambystoma; species Ambystoma mexicanum. Next base: position 331,149,423 of record NC_090925.1, on the reverse strand, counting down.
CAGGCCCTGTCATTCTCATTCTGTATGTGCCCTCAGTCAGCCAACCAGCAGTCCCCAGCCACACAGGCCCTGTCATTCTCCTCCAGCAGTCCCCAGCCACACAGGCCCTGTCATTCTCTTCCAGCAATCGCCAGCCAAACAGGCCCTGTCATTCTCCTCCAGCATGTGCCCTCGGTCAGTCAGTCAGCAGTCCCCAGCCACACAGGCCCTGTCATTTTGCTCCAGCAATCCCCAGCCACACATGCCCTCTCATTCTCTTCCACCATTCCCCAGCTACACAGGCCCTGTCATCCTCCTCCAGCATGTGCCCTCAGTCAGTCCGTCAGCCAGCAGTCCCCAGCTACACAGGCCCTGCCATCCTCCTCCAGCAGTCCCCAGCCACACAGGCTCTGTCATTCTACTCCAGCATGTGCCCTCAGTCAGCCAGCCAGCCAGAGGTCCCCAGCCACACAGGCCCTGTCATTCTCCTTCAGCGTGTGACCTCAGTCCACCAGCCAGAAGTCCCCAGCTACGCAGGCCCTGTCAGTCTCCTCCAGCAGTACCCAGCTACACAGGCCCTGTCATTATCCTCCAGCATGTGCCCTCAGTCAGCCAGCCAGCAGCCCCCAGCTACACAGGACCCCGTCATTCTCCTCCAGCATGTGCCCTCAGTCAGCCAGCCAGCAGCCCCCCAGCTACACAGGCCCTATCATTCTCCTCCAGTATGTGCCCTTGGTCAGCCAGCCAGCAGTCCCCAGCCACACAGGCCCTGTCATTCTCCTTCAGCGTGTGACCTCAGTCCACCAGCCAGAAGTCCCCAGCTACACAGGCCCTGTCAGTCTCCTCCAGCAGTACCCAGCTACACAGGCCCTGTCATTATCCTCCAGCATGTGCCCTCAGTCAGCCAGCCAGCAGTCCCAGCTACACAGGCCCTGTCATTCTCCTCCAGCATGTGCCCTCAGTCAGCCAGCCAGCCAGCCAGCCAGCAGTCCCCATCAACACAGGCCCTGTCATTCTCCTCCAGCAGTCCCCAGCTAAACAGGCCCTGTCATTCTCCTCCAGCATGCGCCCTCAGTCAGCCAGCCAGCAGTCCCCAGCCACACAGGCCCTGTCATTCTCCTCCAGCAGTCCCCAGCTACACAGAACCTGTGATTCTCCTCCAGCATGTGCCCTCAGTCAGCCAGCAGTCGCCATCAACACAGGCCCTGTCATTCTCCTCCAGCAGTCCCCAACAACACAGGCACTGTCATTCTCCTCCAGCATGTGCCCTCAGTCAGCCAGCCAGCAGTCCCCAGCCACACAGGCACTGTCATTCTCCTCCAGCAGTCCCCAGCTACACAGGCCCTGCCATTGTCCTCCAGCATGTGCCCTCAGACAGTCTCTTTCATATAGACCATCAGAAAAGTACTCTTGTGATCTGTATGGGCACAGTAAACCAAAGCTATGGAGTTTATTTCCCACAGACCCACAGAGGCTCCTCGTGTGTAGAAGAGGAGGGCCCACCTGGACTACTACTCTGCTCAGCCCTGGCGTCACAAGGAGTAGTGGACTCCAGCCCATGCAGCTCTGAAGCACCGAACAGAGCCTGCCTCCTCCCCACCAGGAATGCGATCAGTGGCCTTTAAGCTCCGCTCGCCCCGCCGCCTGCACAAGCACCCTCCCACCCCCCGCCGCCTGCACAAGCACCCCCCACCCCCCGCCGCCTGCACAAGCACCCCCCCCTCTTCATTTCAGTATCTAGCCACAAAGCAACGTGGCCGCCTTGCCACCTGCTGATGTAAGGCACGCACTCCTTCACCCGTATTTTTTTTCTTTTTGTGACCCGCACCCATGTTTTAGTGAGATTCATTCTTAGAAAAGACTGCAGCTGTCTCTTGGATCGGGAAATGCTTCGATAGTGGAAGAGTTGACGTTTTTGATATTTGGCCCTAAACAAACTGCCATTCGAGAACTGTTCAGTTCAGAACTCAGTTTTTGTTCACGGCTGGGCCACTAGGGTGCTTGGCATTTTATTGGAATTTAAGCATTGAAAAGGCACACGTGGCTGAAAGAGAAGGGCCTCTTCTTATTCACCACCCTTCCGTGCACTGCCTCAGATTAATGCCCTGATTGTATTCATTCAGTATTTATAACTGTTTACTTATTGTTCCTACAAACATTTTCATTTATTTTTTTTTATCTATTTTGTAGCCTGTTAGTATATTTATCCAGCGGGCAAAAATTCAAGCGGCAGGCTACTAGCCAGCCATCACCCCGTCACTCGCCACCTCACTTCTGTACATGCACACAGCACACCATGTCTTACTCACCAAGAGTCAAATATCACTATCCAGTGCGAGTGCAAACCATCTACCATCTATCTCAATGCATTGCTGTTCTGTGCTCAGGCCTCCATGATGGTGCACAGATGGTGCATCCCCCTGTGCATTCTTGATTGAAAATGATCTCCAGTGCACGTTGCACCCTTTGGAGGGGTTTCAGTTCCACGCGCTGTTTGTTTACATATATTTATTAATTTACTGAGACCGCGTTTTAATGAATCTTATTGCACTGCATAGTTATTGCATTCGTTTTATTTGCACTTTCTTTAGTATATGAGGAAGAGTACCCTGGCCTTTGCAACGCCTACAAAGTTGCATGCACCCACGTTTGACCCCCCTCGCCCACAATCACAGAAAGATAAAAACCCGTGGATACTGTATGGCTGGTGCACCCCATGCAGTTTGCTGCTTCTGGCATTTCCCCAAAGCGCCACTACACTGGGGTTCCCCCTGGTGTGACCATAAAAGAACACAGGGTTGCACTCTCCTCCTGAGTGACTAGAAAACATTGGGAAAGTCACAGTATGGAACAGCACCCGCCCGCAGAGTTTCACAGTAACACTGGCACCATTAGTATTGGTGCCAGTGCTTCCGTGGTCCCCATTTCCATTCAGTCCTTTGGGACTCCAATGGGAATGGGGATTTACAATTACCGGCGCCTGACTTCCCGGAACACCGGGATTGTAATCCCCTGGTATTTCCAGCAAGCCAGATATTCGCAAATCCGGCGTCAACCTGCCGGTTTTACCGCCACGTTACTGCCGGACTTGTGATGAGGCCCAATGTCCCTGATTACCAAGTCTATGCAGTGCTTTTGGACTTCTTAGGTGAGAAATGAAAGAAAAGACTATACGAAAGATCCTGCACAATTCAAACACAGGCTAGTCCGTTCAAATTGTGGCCTACCAATAATCTCTATTACAAATGTAGCAGGAAGTGAAAAGGTATGAAACTATATCGCGAATTGGTGTGTGATTTGGCTCTGCGTTCACTCACTGCCTCCTGAGGGGGATGAAAGCAGACTCCCTTGCACACTCTCTTTGAACCTGCACTCTTGAGGGCCTACTGCCCGAGAAAGGACTGGAGCTCTACGCCAGCATCCTTTAGCCCTCAAGGAATCCACCAGCACAGCTCTGTCTCCCCAGAACAACCAGAATACACCCACAGTGGCACTCCTTTCCCCTGATCTGGTCATAACAACTGGATCACAGGTCCTGCTCGAAGGCCTACTCTCCTTGAAGCTGCTGAACGTGCCTGATTACTGCCAGAACTCCAAAGAGACTTGATGTCGAGCTTACCAGAGAACTTTCATCCCATGACATCAGGCAAGCGCCCTGTGGTTTCATCTCCCCAACTGGGAATCTGCCGGGGTCTGTGCTGACTTTGTTCCTGCAACAGCGCTGCCAAACTCTCCTTCCCGGGGGTTCTTCCGGAGCTGGCTCCTCTGCAGTGTAACTTCTTCAACCATCTTCATTTACCCTTCTTTGGGGTTTTTCCAAGCAGCCCTCATCCCCTGGGGCAAATGCTATTCCTGAGGACGACGTTGAAATACTGCATCGATGACTACCGCTGACCTCCACCATCTTACCTTTCCTCTCCCCAACCCCTAAACTGGGAATCGCTGGATAAAGAATAACCATTCTCAGTGTTTCTCCTGCACTTATGTGTCGTTGCCGGAGCCCTTGGTTGTCGATGAACAACACGCAGGGTAAAAGCATCAAGAAATTGCTGACTGCGTACTGCAGAACTGATTTTTCGCATACCTGCCAACCCTCCCGATTTAAGTGGGAGACTCCCGATTTTTACGTGAAAAATATTGCTGTTTTTCACGTTCTCCCACCTAAAATAACTCGGAGCCCAATGCATTACTATAGCAAAATCTCTGTCTTCTGATTTTTCGGACGAAATCTCCCCCACAGTTGGGTTGAAATGTTGGCATGTATGTTTCCGGTCCCATTGTATTGCTGCCCTGACTCTCCGGCGCTGCTGGCGACTCCTTACTTCATATGTTTCTTCACCCCTAAGCCTTTTCTTCATCTTCAAAGGACCCCTGGAGTCTTTTTTCCACTGTAGCTCCAGGAACTGCACCATGGCGCACTTTTGCACAAAGGTGACATTTCTGCCAAAGACTGCTGCTAAAAGGTGCAAATTGAAGTAAGACTGTGAGCCCCTTCTCAAGGGTTTTTCCCACCTGGAATATAAACCAAGAATGAGACACCTTCACAGAATAACATAGTCACATAGATACATTTATTAGCATCAAGACCAAACACCACATTTGAAGATTTTGATCCTCAGACTTGGAGGCAGAAGATTGATACTGGACAAGGATGGTGTCCGGTCAAATGTTCGAATGCAAAGGGTCGAATGACCTTTTGATCGAAAGTAAAATGACCGCAAAAAAGGATTGAATTTTTTATGTATTAATTTATTTATTTACTTTTTTAGTTTAGCATATATAAAAAAACTTTTTTATAAAAAGAAAATGGGGGTGGGGAACGTGGGGAACCCTCCCATAAAAAAAAAAACATTCAACCCCTTTTTCGGTCATTTTACTGTCGAAAAAAAGGCTTGAGCCTTTTGTTTTCGAATTTTTAAGCTAGAACCGGACAGGATGTGGCGAAAGCGACCATGTGGGGGCTTTATTTATTTCATTTAAGTTGTTTTTATTGTGTGACGCTAAGCCAAAATGGTGGAAGAGCACCGTTCAGAAAAATTGCCAGCAGGGAAAAAGGCATAGCGCAAGCTTAACACATAGAGCACAACGGTCAGGCGAGGGGACAGTGGACACTTCAGTCCCTTGGGAACCGCTCCATATCTCTGAGCATGAGCAGAATGGAGTAGAGTGGTGCAGAGATTTCCCACGAGTGAATTCCCAATTTCACCCCAAACCTCGGCATTAACCCCAATGTTCCTAAAATAGGGAAAGTGAAGGTTTATTTTTGGGGGAGGGGGGTTTACCTTGGTGTGGGTGACTCGCAGCCACAGTATGAGTATAGAGAGCTCCCCCTTTTAATCCTTTGTGGCCTCTGGAGGAGCATAAATGCATTGGGTAGTAATAGAACTGTAGTATTCTGGTGCATTGTGGGACGCCACATCTTACAAATAAACCGGGATAGCTGTTAGATGTGCTATGTTTACACAGTGGAATGGATATGTTAACAAATATGCCCTGATCTGCTATATATTAAGGATTTCAAATGCAAAAGTGTAGTGGAGATGGTAAATGCCCTTCTCTGTACTCATAAGAGGTAAATACTGAGGTATATGATGTTTTGTACATAAAATAACCTCGTGTTATGTTTGTTTATTGACAGCTATAGTTCTCTACCACCTGACTACAAATATTCTCTCCCAACATAGTCAGTGCTTGTTCTGAGGAGGCAGGCTCCTGGAGCTCTGTGGTCTTACCTGCCAATCTGCCAGAAGTTGGCGAACACAAATGCTGCTGGAGCCAGGGTGGTGCAACGGGAAAGGGAGTTTATTGTCGCAGTAGCAGCCAGCAAGATAAGGAATGGAAGGTGGGGCGGTTCTTGCCCTGCGTCCCCGCCCCAAAAATGTACCCAGAAAAAAAGCTATCGTCATGCTAGCGGCTACGGTTTGCACCCTAAACGCTGGGTGGAAGGGACAAGACAGCAGCGTACGGAGCGGCATTCTGAAAGAAAAGGTACAGCTGCTGTAGTTCTGCCAGCGGAACCGCACTAAGCTTTGAGCGGATAATTGGTCGATGTCATCTTCCTTCCTGTAGTAGACGGGTGTGATAGGATTGAAGTTTGCACCAGGACTCCTCCAGGCAGTTTTTGTCATTTGCACTGTAAAGTGCTGCAAACCCAGTGTGTAAATGATGGCGTAATCGCCTACATACAGTAAAAAAAAAAGAGTAAAAGCGTCATGCCATTTATGTTTGTCAGACAGCATTTACAACGAATTCCTATAGCATTTGCCTGCTTTTTGCTGGTGTAAAACGCAGTCGGATTCAATGGGAATCTACTGGTTTTAGGCCAGCATGAAAATATCCTCCTGGTGTTTAACCTACTGTTTTTTTAGAGGCGGAGAGGAAAAGCAAGGTATGAACATAACTCCTGTTCCATGCTCTTCTCCAGCTCCACAAAACCACAACTAAGTCCTGTCCTGGTCCATAAATAAAGGCTTTGAGACAGGCCGAACACCTTTAAGCCTGTATTTAACACCTTTATTTACACTTATGGCACTCGGGAATGCCTGCACTCAGACGGGGCAGACCCCAGCAGCACTGCCTGCACTCAGACGGGGCAGACCCCAGCAGCACTGCCTGCACTCAGACGGGGCAGACCCCAGCAGCACTGCCTGCACTCAGACGGGGCAGACCCCAGCAGCACTGCCTGCACTCAGACGAGGCAGACCCCAGCAGCACTGCCTGCACTCAGACGAGGCAGACCCCAGCAGCACTGCCTGCACTCAGACGAGGCAGACCCCAGCAGCACTGCCTGCATTCAGACGAGGCAGACCCCAGCAGCAGTACCTGCATTCAGATGAGACAGACCCCAGCAGAACTGCCTGTATTCAGATGAGACAGACCCCAGCAGCACTGCCTGCATTCAGATGAGACAGGCCCCAGCAGCCTATACTCAGATGAGACAGACCCCAGCAGCACTGCCTGTATTCAGACGAGACAGACCCCAGCAGCACTGCCTGTATTCAGATGATGCAGACCCCAGCAGCACTGCCTGCATGCAAATGAGACAGACCCCAGCAGCACTGCCTGCATTCAGATGAGACAGACCCCAGCAGCACTGCCTGCACTCAGATGAGACAGACCCCAGCAGCACTGCCTGCATTCAGATGAGACAGACCCCAGCAGCCTGTATTCAGAGACAGACCCCAGCAGAACTGCCTGCATTCAGATGAGACAGACCCCAGCAGCCTGTATTCAGATGAGACAGACCCCAGCAGCACTGCTTGCATTCAGATGAGACAGACCCCAGCAGCACTGCCAGCATTCAGATGAGACAGACCCCAGCAGCATTGCCTGCATTCAGATGAGACAGACCTGTACTCAGATGAGACAGACCCCAGCAGCACTGCCTGCATTCAGATGAGACAGACCCCAGCAGCACTGCCTGAATTCAGATGAGACAGACCCCAGCAGAACTGCCTGCATTCAGATGAGACAGACCCCAGCAGCCTGTATTCAGATGAGACAGACCCCAGCAGCACTGCTTGCATTCAGATGAGACAGACCCCAGCAGCACTGCCTGTATTCAGACGAGACAGACCCCAGCAGCACTGCCTGTATTCAGATGATGCAGACCCCAGCAGCACTGCCTCTATGCAGATGAGACAGACCCCAGCAGCACTGCCTGTATTCAGATGAGACAGACCCCAGCAGCACTGCCTGTATTCAGATGAGACAGACCCCAGCAGCACTGCCTGCATTCAGATGACACAGACCCCAGCAGCACTGCCTGTATTGAGATGACCCAGACCCCAGCATCAGTGTCTGCATTCAGATGACACAGATCCCAACAGCACTGCCTGTATTCAGATGACGCAGACCCCAGCAACACTGCCTGCATTCAGATGAGACAGACCCCAGCAGAACTGCCTGCATTCAGATGAGACAGACCCCAGCAGCACTGCCTGTATTCAGATGAGACAGACCCCAGCAGCACTGCCTGCACTCAGACGAGGCAGACCCCAGCAGCACTGCCTGCATTCAGACGAGGCAGACCCCAGCAGCAGTACCTGCATTCAGATGAGACAGACCCCAGCAGAACTGCCTGTATTCAGATGAGACAGACCCCAGCAGCACTGCCTGCATTCAGATGAGACAGGCCCCAGCAGCCTGTACTCAGATGAGACAGACCCCAGCAGCACTGCCTGTATTCAGACGAGACAGACCCCAGCAGCACTGTCTGTATTCAGATGATGCAGACCCCAGCAGCACTGCCTGCATGCAAATGAGACAGACCCCAGCAGCACTGCCTGCATTCAGATGAGACAGACCCCAGCAGCACTGCCTGCACTCAGATGAGACAGACCCCAGCAGCACTGCCTGCATTCAGATGAGACAGACCCCAGCAGCCTGTATTCAGATGAGACAGACCCCAGCAGCACTGCCTGAATTCAGATGAGACAGACCCCAGCAGAACTGCCTGCATTCAGATGAGACAGACCCCAGCAGCCTGTATTCAGATGAGACAGACCCCAGCAGCACTGCTTGCATTCAGATGAGACAGACCCCAGCAGCACTGCCAGCATTCAGATGAGACAGACCCCAGCAGCATTGCCTGCATTCAGATGAGACAGATCTGTATTCAGATTAGACTGACCCCAGCAGCACTGCCTGCATTCAGATGAGACAAACCCCAGCAGCACTGCCTGCATTCAGATGAGACAGACCCCAGCAGCACTGCCTGAATTCAGATGAGACAGACCCCAGCAGAACTGCCTGCATTCAGATGAGACAGACCCCAGCAGCCTGTATTCAGATGAGACAGACCCCAGCAGCACTGCTTGCATTCAGATGAGACAGACCCCAGTAGCACTGCCTGTATTCAGACGAGACAGACCCCAGCAGCACTGCCTGTATTCAGATGATGCAGACCCCAGCAGCACTGCCTCTATGCAGATGAGACAGACCCCAGCAGCACTGCCTGTATTCAGATGAGACAGACCCCAGCAGCACTGCCTGTATTCAGATGAGACAGACCCCAGCAGCACTGCCTGCATTCAGATGACACAGACCCCAGCAGCACTGCCTGTATTGAGATGACCCAGACCCCAGCATCAGTGTCTGCATTCAGATGACACAGATCCCAAAAGCACTGCCTGTATTCAGATGACGCAGACCCCAGCAACACTGCCTGCATTCAGATGAGACAGACCCCAGCAGAACTGCCTGCATTCAGATGAGACGGACCCCAGCAGCACTGCCTGTATTCAGATGAGACAGACCCCAGCAGCACTGCCTGCATTCAGATGAGACAGACCCCGGCAGCAGTGCCTGCATTCAGATGAGGCAGACCCCAACAACACTGCCTGCATTCAGATGAGACAGACCCCAGCAGCCTGTACTCAGATGAGACAGACCCCAGCAGCACTGCCTGTATACAGACGAGACAGACCCCAGCAGCACTGCCTGCTTTCAGACGAGACAGACCCCAGCAGCAGTGCCTGCATTCAGATGAGAAAGAGCCCAGCAGCACTGCCTGTATTCAGATGACGCAGACCCCAGCAGCACTGCATGCATTCAGACGAGACAGACCCCAGCAGCACTGCCTGTATTCAGACGAGACAGCCCCCAGCAGCACTGCCTGTATTGAGATGATGGAGACCCCAGCAGCACTGCCTGCATTCAGATGAGACAGACCCCAGCAGCCTGTACTCAGATGAGACAGACCCCAGCAGCACTGCCTGTATTCAGACGAGACAGACCCCAGCAGCACTGCCTGTATTCAGATGATGCAGACCCCAGCAGCACTGCCTGCATAGGGTTTGAGACAGACCCCAGCAGCACTGCCTGCATTCAGATGAGACAGACCCCAGCAGCACTGCTTGCACTCAGATGAGACAGACCCCAGCAGCACTGCTTGCATTCAGATGAGACAGACCCCAGCAGACTGTATTCAGATGAGACAGACCCCAGCAGCACTGCCTGCATTCAGATGATACAGACCCCAGCATAACTGCCTGCATTCAGATGAGACAGACCCCAGCAGCACTGCCTGCATTCAGATGAGACAGACCCCAGCAGCACTGCCTGCATTCAGATGAGGCAGACCCCAGCAGCACTGCCTGCATTCAGATGAGACAGACCCCAGCAGCCTGTACTCAGATGAGACAGACCCCAGCAGCACTGCCTGTATTCAGATGCGACAGACCCCAGCAGAACTGCCTGCATTCAGACGAGACAGACCCCAGCAGCACTGCCTGCATTCACACGAGACAGACCCCAGCAGCACTGCCTGAATTCAGACGAGACAGACCCCAGCAGCACTGCCTGCACTCAGATGAGACAGACCCCAGCAGCCTGTATTCAGATGAGACAGACCCCAGCAGCACTTCCTGCATTCAGATGAGACAGACCCCAGCTGCACTGCCTGCATTCAGATGAGACAGAACCCAGCAGCACTGCCTGCATTCAGATGAGGCAGACCCCAGTAGCACTGCCTTTATTCAGATGAGACAGACCCCAGCAGCACTGCCTGCATTCAGATGAGACAGACCTCAGCAGCACTGCCTGCACTCAGATGAGACAGACCCCATCAGCACTGCCTGCATTCAGATGAGAGAGACCCCAGCAGCACTGCCTGCATTCAGATGAGACCGCCCCCAGCAGGAGTGTCTGCATTAAGATGACACAGACCCCAGCAGCAGTGTCTGCATTGAGATGACACAGACCTCAGCAGCAGTGTCTGCATTCAGATGACACAGACCCCAGCAGCACTGCCTGTATTCAAATGATGCAGACCCCAGCAACACTGCCTGCATTCAGATGAGACAGACCCCAGCAGGACTACCTGTATTTAGATGAGACAGACCCCAGCAGCCTGTACTCAGATGAGACAGACCCCAGCAGCACTGCCTGCATTCACACGAGACAGACCCCAGCAGCAATGCCTGCATTCAGATGAGACAGACCCCAGCAGCACTGCCTGCATTCAGATGAGACAGACCCCAGCAGCACTGCCTGTATTCAGATGATGCAGACCCCAGCAGCACTGCCTGCATTTACATGAGACAGACCCCAGCAGCACTGCCTGCACTCAGATGAGACAGACCCCAGCAGCACTGCCTGCATTCACGCGAGACAGACCCCAGCATCACTGCCTGTATTCAGATGAGACAGACCCCAGCAGCACTGCCTGCATTGAGATGACACAGAACCCAGCAGCAGTGTCTGCATTAAGGTGACACAGACCCCAGCAGCAGTGTCTGCATTCAGATGCCACGGACCCCAGAAGAACTGCCTGTATTGAGATGACACAGACCCCAGCAGCAGTGTCTGCATTAAGGTGACACAAACCCCAGCAGCAGTGTCTTCATTCAGATGACACAAAACCCAGCAGCACTGCCTGTATTCAGACGAGGCAGACCCCAGCAGCACTGCCTGCATTCAGATGAGACAGACTCCAGCAGCAATGCCTGCATTCAGATGAGACAGACCCCAGCAGGACTGCCTGTATTTAGATGAGACAGACCCCAGCAGCCTGTACTCAGATGAGACAGACCCCAGCAGCACTGCCTGTATTCAGATGATGCAGACCCCAGCAGCACTGCCTGCATTCACACGAGACAGACCCCAGCAGCACTGCCTGCATTCACATGAGACAGACCCCAGCAGCACTGCCTGCACTCAGATGAGACAGACCCCAGCAACACTGCCTGCACTCAGATGAGACAGACCCCAGCAGCACTGCCTGTATTCAGATGATGCAGACCCCAGCAGCACTGCCTGCATTCAGATGAGACAGACCCCAGCAGCACTGCCTGCATTCAGACGAGACAGACCCCAGCAGCACTGCCTGCACTCAGGTGAGACAGACCCCAGCAGCACTGCCTGCATTCACGCGAGACAGACCCCAGCACCACTGCCTGTATTCAGATGAGTCAGACCCCAGCAGCACTGCCTGTATTGAGATGACAAAGATGCCAGCAGCAGTGTCTGCATTAAGGTGACACAGACCCCAGCAGCAGTGTCTGCATTCAGATGACACGGACCCCAGCAGAACTGCCTGTATTGAGATGACACAGACCCCAGCAGCAGTGTCTGCATTAAGGTGACACAAACCCCAGCAGCAGTGTCTCCATTCAGATGACACAGACCCCAGCAGCACTGCCTGTATTCAGACGAGACAGACCCCAGCAGCACTGCTTGCATTCAGATGAGGCAGACCCCAGCAGCACTGCCTGTATTCAGACGAGACAGACCCCAGCAGCACTGCCTGTATTCAGACGAGACAGACCCCAGCATCACTGCCTGTATTCAGACAAGGACCGCCCCCAGCAGCACTGCCTGTATTCAGATGAGACTGCCCCAGCAGCACTGCTTGCATTTAGATGAGACAGGCCCCAGCAGCACTGCCTGTATTGAGATGACACAGACTCCAGCAGCAGTGTCTGCATTCAGATGACACAGACCCCAGCAGCACTGCCTGTATTCAGATGAGACAGACCCCAGCATCACTGCCTGCATTCAGATGGCGCAAACCCCAGCAGCACTGCCTGCATTCAGAGACAGACCCCAGCAGCACTGCCTTCATTCAGATGAGACAGACCCAGCAGCACTGCCTGCATTTAGATGAGACAGAGCCCAGCAGCCTGTACTCAGATGAGACAGACCCCAGCAGCACTGCCTGTATTCAGATGATACAGACCCCAGCAGCACTGCCTGCATTCAGACGAGACAGACCCCAGCAGCACTGCCTGCATTCAGGTGAGACAGACCCCAGCAGCAGTGCCTGCATTCTGATGACACAGACCCCAGCAGCACTGCCTGTATTCAGATGACACAGACCCCAGCAGCAGTGCCTGCATTCAGATGAGACAGACCCCAGCAGGACTACCTGTATTTAGATGAGACAGACCCCAGCAGCCTGTACTCAGATGAGACAGACCCCAGCAGCACTGCCTGCATTCACATGAGCCAGACCCCAGCAGCACTGCCTGTATTCAGATGATGCAGACCCCAGCAGCACTGCCTGCATTCACACGAGACAGACCCCAGCAGCAATGCCTGCATTCAGATGAGACAGACCCCAGCAGCACTGCCTGCATTCAGATGAGACAGACCCCAGCAGCACTGCCTGTATTCAGATGATGCAGACCCCAGCAGCACTGCCTGCATTTACATGAGACAGACCCCAGCAGCACTGCCTGCACTCAGATGAGACAGACCCCAGCAGCACTGCCTGCATTCACGCGAGACAGACCCCAGCATCACTGCCTGTATTCAGATGAGACAGACCCCAGCAGCACTGCCTGTATTGAGATGACACAGAACCCAGCAGCAGTGTCTGCATTAAGGTGACACAGATCCCAGCAGCAGTGTCTGCATTCAGATGCCACGGACCCCAGAAGAACTGCCTGTATTGAGATGACACAGACCCCAGCAGCAGTGTCTGCATTAAGGTGACACAAACCCCAGCAGCAGTGTCTTCATTCAGATGACACAAAACCCAGCAGCACTGCCTGTATTCAGACGAGGCAGACCCCAGCAGCACTGCCTGCATTCAGATGAGACAGACTCCAGCAGCAATGCCTGCATTCAGATGAGACAGACCCCAGCAGGACTGCCTGTATTTAGATGAGACAGACCCCAGCAGCCTGTACTCAGATGAGACAGACCCCAGCAGCACTGCCTGTATTCAGATGATGCAGACCCCAGCAGCACTGCCTGCATTCACACGAGACAGACCCCAGCAGCACTGCCTGCATTCACATGAGACAGACCCCAGCAGCACTGCCTGCACTCAGATGAGACAGACCCAAGCAACACTGCCTGCACTCAGATGAGACAGACCCCAGCAGCACTGCCTGTATTCAGATGATGCAGACCCCAGCAGCACTGCCTGCATTCAGACGAGACAGACCCCAGCAGCACTGCCTGCATTCAGACGAGACAGACCCCAGCAGCACTGCCTGCACTCAGGTGAGACAGACCCCAGCAGCACTGCCTGCATTCACGCGAGACAGACCCCAGCAGCACTGCCTGTATTCAGATGAGTCAGACCCCAGCAGCACTGCCTGTATTGAGATGACTGTTAGGCAGAAACCTGTGCAGTTCCCTTGGGGAACACTGCAAAAGATTTAAGACTACAGGTAGAGCAGTAAACCCCTTTGGTAGCAGTCTGTACCACCCAGATTTACCTGGTAGCTGTGGCTGAGCAGTCAGACTTCTCTCAAGAAGAGTTAGGCAGTATGTAAAGTATACACAATATGTACCAAACCACAATAGCACAAGCAAACACTGACCAGAGCTTGGTTTCAAAAGTATATAGTTATTTATTTAAAATACACATAAGTTAAAAACACTCTAGCAAAAATATAGTAAAAGCACTTCAACACAGTTATACTGAAAGTAAATTCAATCCTTTCTCCTATCTAGACAACTCTAGGTTAACACCACTTAATTAAAACAGAGGTGAGTGCTTAACGTTAGATGACACTCTAGTAGTTTCCAAGAAAGGGAGAGAAAAAGCAGAAATAGGTTAGACACACCACTCTAAGGTCCAGAACACTTGCAATAGGCTTAAAGAAGAATAAAGTCACAGGTGAGCAAAAGTCACTAGGCAGGGCCCACTCTTAGAGTAGCCGGAGCGAAAATGTGCCCAAGATCACACTGTTAGTTAGAGATTCAAAGTCTTGCAAAGAGTCAAAAAGAGTTTAGAGTGGCTCAGAAAGTTTAGCCAAAGTGTCCCAGGCACTCCCAGGTTCGAAAGCCGGGGACTAAATCTACCCCGTACAGTCGGTAGCAAGGGAAGCCAGGCGGAACACAGTACCTTAAGCGGAAAGGATCCTCCAGCGGGGGCAGTTGTTCCAGGCAGCGACAGCAAGGCTCGACGTCGGTCAGGGGAGAAGAATATCTCGCTGAAGAGCAGAAGAGAAAGGTCGTAGCACTGCCCGGGAAGAAACCAGCCGCGGAGTCCTCCGGTTAAAGGGTTGGTACCGACTTTCGCGGTATGGGGGTAAAGTGTGGTATTCCGGATGCCGGGGTGCTTGGCACAGGCAAGGCGGCCACGAGATACCTCAAAAGGACGGAAAGAAGGCGAAAACTGGTTGTCCCCACCAGTCAAGGGAAGGAGCCACTCCGTTAAGAGTTCTCCTCGGTCGTCGGGAAAAAGTGGTGAGACGGTTCAGCAGGGCTCCACCGGGTGGTGTCGTCGAAGCAGGTCGGCTCAGCTCTTCCCTCGTCGGATTCTTGGTCCTGTGGCGACTTCTGAAGTCCCAGTCCCCAAAGCCCTGCTTTTATGCAGCAAACCCCCATTCACCCAGCCTAGCTGTCACTCAAACATGCTAAGTGGTGAGCCGGGCGGCTCACCACTTGGGCCAATCAGGACGGAGTGCGACTTGAGTTACCAAGGTAACTCAGTCCAGGGTGCCTAAATCCCCCTCCACCCCTCCTAAGTACCCCAGACAGAGTGGCACCACTTTGGAGGGCTTCTGTGGAGAAGCCCGCCAAAAGTGGAACAAAGGGCTCCACTTTGGGTCAGAGTTACAGAGGCGAACACCAACGCCATTTTAGAATCAAGTTTTGGCAAAAAGTCCCAACCGGAGTTATAAAAATAAATATATAAACCGGCGGTATGTTTAAGGCTACCGTAAATAAATAATTAAATGTGTTAGCCTAAAACAATGGGAAATCCCATAGGGAAATATTCGCGGTCGAATATAAAAAGTAGTTTCCACTGCCACCAGCCAAAACTCGATCAGGGGGGACGGAGACGTGCCCCCTCGACTAACAGACCCTGGGGCAATCGAATTGCCCCAGCCAGTACGTCCACAATATGATGGTTTGTACTGGTTCTGTTCAGGATTCAAGACTAGCAAAGTCTTTGGTGACTTTACATGCCCTGGGAGACAGTAGTCAGTCCCAGGGTATGGAGTCTATGTTGGGGAGTCCCTAGGACACCCCTGGGTCACGGCACAGAGGGTGCTGTGTGACCCACATCACAAAAATACACGAGGCCCTATGGAGTAAAAGACCCCATAGCCCATTCAACACAAGGTTTAACCAAGAAAACACACTTCAACATGTCCAAGAGTGAGGGTAAAAGAGTCTCACTCTTGGCAGGAGAAAAAAATTAAACCCCAGAAATCCAGCAAAGCTGCTGGGGGACTCACTAGGTAGGGAAATTCAGCCTAACCAGAGAATTCTCCCTAACACTCGCCCCCCCCAGACTAAGGGACAGGAGGATTTAATCCACTCCTGGATGAACCTCATACCTCTAGTCGATGATATACATCCTAGAGAGTCCATCAGCATTTTGATGGTGACACCCTGACCTGTGCTCAATGGTGAAATCAAACCCTTGCAGGCAGATTGACCATCTCAATAGTTTTGGATTTTCCCCTTTCATTTGCATTAACCATCTCAAGGGTTGGTGGTCAGTCTGAATAACAAAAGTAGAACCATACAAGTATGGCCTAAACTTCTTCAGTGCCCACACAATAGCAAAGCATTCTCTTTCGATAGTTGCCCACCTTGTCTCAGGATCCTTCAGTTTCCTACTGATGAAGCAAATGGGGTGCTCCCTACCCTTCTCATCCAGTTGGCTTAGAACTGCACCTATACCTACATTGGAAGCATCAGTTTGTACAATGAAAGGTTGGTGGTAGTCAGGAGCTCTCAATACTGGAGCCTGGCAAAGAGCTCTCTTCAGTTTTTCAAAGGCCTGATTGCACTCCTCATTCCATTTTACCTTCTTAGGGAATTTGGGAGAGGAGATTACATTCAGTGGAGAAGCTATGGTCCCATAGTTCTCAATGAAATTCCTGTAATACCCAGTGAGGCCTAGAAAAGCTCTCACTTGGGTTTGAGTAGTTGGTGTTGTCCAATTTTGCACAGCTTCAATCTTGCTGGGCAAAGGCCTTATTTCTCCACCTCCTACCTCATGTCCAAGGTAGACCACTTTACTTTGACCAATCTGGCACTTACTGGCTTTGATTGTCAAATGGGCCTGTTTCAGAGCCTGCAACACATGTCCTAGGTGGTTCACATGTTCTTCCCAGGAGTGGCTGAAGACTGCAATGTCATCCAAGTATGCCATGCAGAAATCTTCCATCCCAGCCAGAACCTGGTTCACCATCCTTTGGAATGTGGCAGGTGCATTTTTTAGTCCAAAAGGCATGACCTTAAACTGGTACAAGCCAACTGGGGTCGAAAATGCAGTTTTCTCCTTGGCATGGTCTGTCAGGGCTATTTGCCAATAGCCTGACGTCAGGTCAAATGTGCTGAGGTACTTGGCTGCACCAAGTTTATCCACCAACTCATCTGTCCTGGGCAAAGGGTGGGCATCAGTCTTGGTGACTGCATTTAGAGCTCTATAGTCCACACAGAATCTCAAGTCTTTGGATCCTGCCTTTGGTACTAACACAACTGGGCTAGACCATGGACTAGTAGAGGGCTCTATTACCCCGAGATCAAGCATCTTCTTGACCTCTCCTTTGATGTGGGCTCTGATATGTTCCGACATTCTGTATCCTCTGCTTTTGACTGGCAGACAGTCACCAGTGAGTATCTCATGCTGGCCCCAAGGGGTCAAGCCTGGTGACAGTGAGAACAGGGAGGCAAACTGATTTAACATAGATTTGCACTCCTCTTGTTGCTCAGGTGTCAGGTCTGAAGAGAGATTGACTCCTTCAACTTTTTCATCTAAAGGTACACCTCTGAGGAGATCAGGGAGAGATTCACTCTCTTCCTCCTCTGCAGCTGAAGCTAGGAGCAAGGCTCCTACATCAGGTCTGGAGATGTAGGCTTTTAGTCGGTTGGTGTGGAAGACTCTAGGAGCTTCCCTGGGTCTGCCCAGATCCACCAGATAGTTGACCTCTCCAAGTTTTCCCACAACCTTGAAGGGTCCCATCCATTTGTCTTGCAAGGCCCTCTGCCTTGTTGGGAGCATAACTAGAACTAGCTGGTCTTGAGTAAACTCAACCATGTTAGCCTTCTGGTCGTGCCAATGTTTGACCAGGGCTTGACCAGCTTTCAAGTTGTCACTTGCTTCTGCCATCATGTGTGACATTCTCCTCCGGAGACCTATCACATAGTCAGTCACTCTGACTGGCTTGAGGGGAGGAGCACCTTCCAACCCCTCCTTAATCAGGGCCAATGGACCTCTGACTGGATGGCCATAGAGAAGCTCAAAGGGAGAATAACCTACTCCCTCCTGAGGGACTTCTCTATAAGCAAAGAGAAGGCATGGCAGTAGAAGGTCCCACTTTTTCTTAAGGGGTTCTTCTAAAGCACCTATCATGCTCTTCATGGTTCTGTTAAACCTTTCAACCAACCCGTTTGTCTGAGGGTGGTAGGCGGTTGAGAACTTGTAGGTAACTCCACAGGTTTTCCACATGGCCTTCATGTAGTGGGACATAAAGTTTGACCCCCTGTCAGAGATTACCTCCTTAGGAAACCCAACCCTGGTAAAAATACCAAGGAGGGCCTTAGCCACAGCCGGAGCTGTAACAGTCCTCATAGGAATGGCCTCAGGGTATCTAGTAGCATGGTCTACTACAACAAGGATAAACCTGTTGCCTGAGGAGGTTGGAGGATCAAGGGGACCAACAATGTCAATCCCTACCCTCTCAAATGGGACTCCCACAACTGGGAGAGGCACTAAAGGTGCCACATTCTTGGAACCAACCTTACCAGAAGTCTGGCAGGTATGGCAGCTCTTACAATATCTATCTACTTCAGCCCCCATCTTTGGCCAATAAAAGTAGAGTGAGAGCCTTTCCTTGGTCTTCTTGAAACTCAAGTGGCCAGCCAAAGGTATCTCATGGGCTAGTTGTAAGAACTGTTGTCTGTTTTCTTGTGGGACTACAAGGCGTTTGTAGTCTCCAGGTTCAGACTCAGTGGGTTCACTGTAGAAGAGGCCATCTTCCCAGTGCAACCTATACTTCCCAGGCTCTTGCCCATCAGCTTGAGAAGCTGCCTGGTGGCGGAGACCCTCCAGAGTTGGACATTCTCTTTGCCCCTTACGAAAAGCTGCCCTGCTAGGCCCACCTTCTGCCAGTAAAGACTGCAGCTCAGGATGGTCCTCAGGGTCCAAATCTCCAATAAGGTTGGGGCCTCCTTCTAGCTCTTCCTCAGAGTCTAGCTCAACCACACAGGGTTGTACCTCTCTCTCAGCCTCAGCTGGAGGGGGAGTTACAGGTGTAACTTTGGACAACCTAGGGGAAGTCCTTGTTGGAAGCACTGGAGTGCTTGCTGCTGGCTTTTTCCTAGGAGTCTTGGGTTGCCCCTTTGCTCCTGATCTGGTAGTTACTGCAGTAAGTTGCTCCAGTGGTAGAGGAGTGATTTCTGTCATCATCTCCTGAGATAACCCTCTCAGGGTTTTCTCCCTTGCAGGTTTTGTGAGTTCCTGAAACCTTTTGCTAGGAGGTCTGGGGGTATGAGATACAACTCCAAGAGCTTTGAGGTCATTACCCAACAGAACCCTACCTGGCACTTCACATTGTACACTGACAGGTATTTTTACAGCCATATCATTACATTGGATGAGAACTGGTAACTGGGGACACATCTGCACAGGCCCACCAGCTAACTTGGTGAGGCATTTGGGTGCCTTAGCAACATCCTCTGCCTTGAAAAATGATTCATCCACCACAGTTATGCTGGCTCCAGTGTCCCTAATGGCAGGAGTCTCCTGACCATTCACCTGGACACTGTCCTTATAATACTCTTTAGTATTATCTGGGATAGAGTTATAGACATCTAAATTCTGTTGCTCCCACAACCCCAGAGAGACTAAAGAAACACTAGCTGAGACTCCAGTGGGTTCATCAGCTAGTAATAGAAAGTTTCCACTTGCCATATGTACTTCCTCTTCTGGAGCGAAGGCTAAGGAGGCAAGCTGGACCCCTGAAGGTTTACCCTTACATCTGGGATCTCCTTTCACATGGTCAGTAGCCTTACAAACAAAGCATGAGCCAAAGGCTCGCTGGAATGGAGGCTTGTTCTGACCTCCTTCTGGTCTGGGACCAGAAGGTACACTAGCCTGATTTGGTTTCCCTTGTGGCTTACCCTTATAGTTTTGTTTGGGGCCCTCTTTGGAATTTGTAGTATTAGAATTCTCTTTGGAGTCCTTCTTAGACTGTTTTTCCCCATCCTTCTTCTGAGTTACCCCAGAATCCTTGTGAGTGGCCCTGTTGGCAACCCACAAGTCAGCAGCCTTAGCTAGCTTCCGGGAATCTAATTCCCTGGAATCAGCCAAGTGTTGTCTGAGCTCAGGAGAGCAGGCATCATAAATAGTCTCCAACATAAACAAATTCTTCATACCTTCATAAGTGTTCACCTTGTAACCCTTAATCCATCCCTCTAAGTTTTTCAAACATTCATTCACCCAGGTAGCCCAAGGGGTACCATCATGCTTTTTGAGGCTCCTAAACCTCTTAAGATACTGGGAAGGGGTCTTCCCAAACCTAGCTATCAAAGCTAGTTTCACACATTCATAGTCCTTCCTATCCTCCTCCCCCATCTCCATTACCACATCAGTTGCAACAGGGGGAAGCCTAGAGAACAACCAGGTGAGTAAGTCATTTCCTGTGATGTTCTGGAGCCCATGATTATATTCAAACAGAGACAACCAATCCAACACATCCAACTTAGGCTCATACATACCAACCAATTCTTTAGGCATCCGGGGTCTTTTAGGACTGGAACTTCTAGAGGAGCCAGAGAGAGAAACATTCTCAACAGATAATTTCTTCATTTCTAAGTCATACTTGAGCTCCATTTCCCTTAGCCTTAGTTCTTTGTCAGTTTGAGCATTAAGTTTCTTATACTCCAATTCTAGCTTCATTTTCTCCAGTTCAAAGTACTGAGGACTAAATGTGGGACCTGGTAAAGGTCCAGTAGGCACAGCAGGTAGAGCAGGCAGAGGCCTAGGGGGGACAGTTACAACAGCCTCACCCTCCTCTTCTGACTCTTCCTCAGAAACATCAACATTTTGCTCCATGTTAACTTCAATACTGTCATCTACAGTTGCTGGAGTGGTAGGCTCCTCTGAACCATCACCCAGACTTTGGTTAGCTAACAATCTTTCAATCAGCTCCATTTTCTTGCCCTTAGTCAGGAGATCCTTATGTTTACAGAGCACTCTTAAACAATCAGCAGTTTTGGCTGCAAGGGACTCTTGACTATAGCTTTCTATAACTGACATGTTAGAGGTTTTACTTTTTCAGTGCTAAGCTTTGTGGTTAGTTGCACTAAGGTATCTAAAGCACAATAAAATGTATACTCAATACAAATCCCACCGCTGTACACCAGTGTTAGGCAGAAACCTGTGCAGTTCCCTTGGGGAACACTGCAAAAGATTTAAGACTACAGGTAGAGCAGTAAACCCCTTTGGTAGCAGTCTGTACCACCCAGATTTACCTGGTAGCTGTGGCTGAGCAGTCAGACTTCTCTCAAGAAGAGTTAGGCAGTATGTAAAGTATACACAATATGTACCAAACCACAATAGCACAAGCAAACACTGACCAGAGCTTGGTTTCAAAAGTATATAGTTATTTATTTAAAATACACATAAGTTAAAAACACTCTAGCAAAAATATAGTAAAAGCACTTCAACACAGTTATACTGAAAGTAAATTCAATCCTTTCTCCTATCTAGACAACTCTAGGTTAACACCACTTAATTAAAACAGAGGTGAGTGCTTAACGTTAGATGACACTCTAGTAGTTTCCAAGAAAGGGAGAGAAAAAGCAGAAATAGGTTAGACACACCACTCTAAGGTCCAGAACACTTGCAATAGGCTTAAAGAAGAATAAAGTCACAGGTGAGCAAAAGTCACTAGGCAGGGCCCACTCTTAGAGTAGCCGGAGCGAAAATGTGCCCAAGATCACACTGTTAGTTAGAGATTCAAAGTCTTGCAAAGAGTCAAAAAGAGTTTAGAGTGGCTCAGAAAGTTTAGCCAAAGTGTCCCAGGCACTCCCAGGTTCGAAAGCCGGGGACTAAATCTACCCCGTACAGTCGGTAGCAAGGGAAGCCAGGCGGAACACAGTACCTTAAGCGGAAAGGATCCTCCAGCGGGGGCAGTTGTTCCAGGCAGCGACAGCAAGGCTCGACGTCGGTCAGGGGAGAAGAATATCTCGCTGAAGAGCAGAAGAGAAAGGTCGTAGCACTGCCCGGGAAGAAACCAGCCGCGGAGTCCTCCGGTTAAAGGGTTGGTACCGACTTTCGCGGTATGGGGGTAAAGTGTGGTATTCCGGATGCCGGGGTGCTTGGCACAGGCAAGGCGGCCACGAGATACCTCAAAAGGACGGAAAGAAGGCGAAAACTGGTTGTCCCCACCAGTCAAGGGAAGGAGCCACTCCGTTAAGAGTTCTCCTCGGTCGTCGGGAAAAAGTGGTGAGACGGTTCAGCAGGGCTCCACCGGGTGGTGTCGTCGAAGCAGGTCGGCTCAGCTCTTCCCTCGTCGGATTCTTGGTCCTGTGGCGACTTCTGAAGTCCCAGTCCCCAAAGCCCTGCTTTTATGCAGCAAACCCCCATTCACCCAGCCTAGCTGTCACTCAAACATGCTAAGTGGTGAGCCGGGCGGCTCACCACTTGGGCCAATCAGGACGGAGTGCGACTTGAGTTACCAAGGTAACTCAGTCCAGGGTGCCTAAATCCCCCTCCACCCCTCCTAAGTACCCCAGACAGAGTGGCACCACTTTGGAGGGCTTCTGTGGAGAAGCCCGCCAAAAGTGGAACAAAGGGCTCCACTTTGGGTCAGAGTTACAGAGGCGAACACCAACGCCATTTTAGAATCAAGTTTTGGCAAAAAGTCCCAACCGGAGTTATAAAAATAAATATATAAACCGGCGGTATGTTTAAGGCTACCGTAAATAAATAATTAAATGTGTTAGCCTAAAACAATGGGAAATCCCATAGGGAAATATTCGCGGTCGAATATAAAAAAGTAGTTTCCACTGCCACCAGCCAAAACTCGATCAGGGGGGACGGAGACGTGCCCCCTCGACTAACAGACCCTGGGGCAATCGAATTGCCCCAGCCAGTACGTCCACAATATGATGGTTTGTACTGGTTCTGTTCAGGATTCAAGACTAGCAAAGTCTTTGGTGACTTTACATGCCCTGGGAGACAGTAGTCAGTCCCAGGGTATGGAGTCTATGTTGGGGAGTCCCTAGGACACCCCTGGGTCACGGCACAGAGGGTGCTGTGTGACCCACATCACAAAAATACACGAGGCCCTATGGAGTAAAAGACCCCATAGCCCATTCAACACAAGGTTTAACCAAGAAAACACACTTCAACATGTCCAAGAGTGAGGGTAAAAGAGTCTCACTCTTGGCAGGAGAAAAAAATTAAACCCCAGAAATCCAGCAAAGCTGCTGGGGGACTCACTAGGTAGGGAAATTCAGCCTAACCAGAGAATTCTCCCTAACAATGACAAAGATGCCAGCAGCAGTGTCTGCATTAAGGTGACACAGACCCCAGCAGCAGTGTCTGCATTCAGATGACACGGACCCCAGCAGAACTGTCTGTATTGAGATGACACAGACCCCAGCAGCAGTGTCTGCATTAAGGTGACACAAACCCCAGCAGCAGTGTCTCCATTCAGATGACACAGACCCCAGCAGCACTGCCTGTATTCAGACAAGACAGACCCCAGCAGCACTGCTTGCATTCAGATGAGGCAGACCCCAGCAGCACTGCCTGTATTCAGACGAGACAGACCCCAGCAGCACTGCCTGTATTCAGACGAGACAGACCCCAGCATCACTGCCTGTATTCAGACAAGGACCGCCCCCAGCAGCACTGCCTGTATTCAGATGAGACTGCCCCAGCAGCACTGCTTGCATTTAGATGAGACAGGCCCCAGCAGCACTGCCTGTATTGAGATGACACAGACTCCAGCAGCAGTGTCTGCATTCAGATGACACAGACCCCAGCAGCACTGCCTGTATTCAGATGAGACAGACCCCAGCATCACTGCCTGCATTCAGATGGCGCAGGCCCCAGCAGCACTGCCTGCATTCAGAGACAGACCCCAGCAGCACTGCCTTCATTCAGATGAGACAGACCCAGCAGCACTGCCTGCATTTAGATGAGACAGAGCCCAGCAGCCTGTACTCAGATGAGACAGACCCCAGCAGCACTGCCTGTATTCAGATGATACAGACCCCAGCAGCACTGCCTGCATTCAGACGAGACAGACCCCAGCAGCACTGCCTGCATTTAGGTGAGACAGACCCCAGCAGCAGTGCCTGCATTCTGATGACACAGACCCCAGCAGCACTGCCTGTATTCAGATGACACAGACCCCAGCAGCAGTGCCTGCATTCAGATGACACAGACCCCAGCAGCACTGCCTGTATTCAGATGACACAGACCCCAGCAGCAGTGCCTGCATTCAGATGACACAGACCCCAGCAGCACTGCCTGTATTCAGATGACAGAGACCCCAGCAGCACTGCCTGCATTCAGATGAGACAGACCCCAGCAGCCTGTACCCAGATGAGACAGAACCCAGCAGCACTGCCTGTATTCAGATGAGACAGACCCCATCAGCGCTGCCTGTATTCAGATGAGACAGACCCGTCAGCGCTGCCTGTATTCAGATGAGACAGACCCCAGCAGCACTGCCTGTATTCAGATGACACAGACCCCAGCAGCAGTGTCTGCATTCAGATGACAGACCCCAGCAGCACTGCCTGCATGCAGATGAGACAGACCCCAACAGCACTGCCTGCTTTCAGATGAGACAGACCCCAGCAGCCTGTACTCAGATGAGACAGACCACAGCAGCACTGCCTGTATTCAGATGAGACAGACCCCAGCAGCACTGCCTGTATTCAGATTAGACCGCCCCCAGCAGCACTGCCTGTATTCAGATGAGACAGACCCCAGCAGCACTGCCTGTATTCAGATGAGACCGCCCCCAGCAGCACTGCCTGTATTGAGATGACACAGACCCCAGCAGCAGTGTCTGCATTAAGGTGACAGAGACCCCAGCAGCAGTGTCTGCATTCAGATGACACAGACCCCAGCAGCACTGTCTGTATTCAGATGACACAGACCCCAGCAGCACTGACTGTATTCACATGAGACAGACCCCAGAAGAACTGCCTGTATTAAGATGACACAGACCCCAGCAGCACTGCCGGCAATCAGATGAGACAGACCCCAGCAGCAGTGTCTGCATTAAGATGGCACAGACCCCAGCAGCAGTGCATGTATTCAGATGACACAGACCCCAGCAGCAGGGCCTGTATTCAGATGGTGCAGACCCCAGCAGCAGTGTCTGCATTAAGATTACACAGACCCCAACAGCGCTGCCTGTATTAAGATGACAGAGACCCCAGCAGCACTGCCGGCAATCAGATGAGACAGACCCCAGCAGCAGTGTCTGCATTAAGATGGCACAGACCCCAGCAGCACTGCATGTATTCAGATGACACAGACCCCAGCAGCAGGGCCTGTATTCAGATGGTGCGGCCCCAGCAGCAGTGTCTGCATTAAGATGGCACAGACCCCAGCAGCACTGCCTGTATTCAGATGATACAGACCCCAGCAGCACGTGCTGTATTCAGATGAGATGGACCCCAGCAGCAGTGTCTGCATTAAGATGGCACAGACCCCAGCAGCACTGCCTGCATTCAGATGAGACAGACTCCAGCAGCACTGTCTGCATTCAGATGGCGCAGACCCCAGCAGCACTGCCTGTATTCAAATGACGCAGACCCCAGCAGCACTGCCTACATTCAGATGAGAAAGACCCCAGCAGCACTGCCTGCATTCAGCAGATGCAGACCCCAGCAGCACTGCCTGCATTCAGATGAGGCAGACCCCAGCAGCACTGACGGTATTCACATGAGACAGACCCCAGCAGCACTGCCTGTATTCAGAAGACACAGACCCCAGCAGCACTGCCTGTAGTCAGATGACACAGACCCCAGCAGCACTGCCTGTATTAAGATGACACAGACCCCAGCAGCACTGCTGGCAATCAGATGAGACAGACCCCAGCAGCACTGCCTGTATTCAGATGACACAGACCCCAGCAGCACTGCCTGTAGTCAGATGACACAGACCCCAGCAGCAGTGTCTGCATTAAGATGACACAGACCCCAGCAGCACTGCCTGTATACAGACGAGACAGACCCCAGCAGCACTGCCTGCATTCAGACGAGACAGACCCCAGCAGCACTGCCTGCATTCAGACGAGACAGACCCCAGCAGCACTGCCTGTATTCAGATGACGCAGACCCCAGCAGCACTGCATGCATTCAGATGAGACAGACCCCAGCAGCACTGCCTGTATTCAGACGAGACAGCCCCCAGCAGCACTGCCTGTATTGAGATGACGGAGACCCCAGCAGCACTGCCTGCATTCAGATGAGACAGACCCCAGCAGCCTGTATTCAGATGAGACAGACCCCAGCAGCACTGCTTGCATTCAGATGAGACAAACCCCAGCAGCACTGCCAGCATTCAGATGAGACAGACCCCAGCAGCATTGCCTGCATTCAGATGAGACAGACCCCAGCAGCACTGCCTGCATTCAGATGAGACAGACCCCAGCAGCACTGCCTAAATTCAGATGAGACAGACCCCAGCAGCACTGCCTGCATTCAGATGAGACAGACCCCAGCAGCACTGCCTAAATTCAGATGAGACAGACCCCAGCAGAACTGCCTGCATTCAGATGAGACAGACCCCAGCAGCCTGTATTCAGATGAGACAGACCCCAGCAGCACTGCTTGCATTCAGATGAGACAGACCCCAGCAGCACTGCCTGTATTCAGACGAGACAGACCCCAGCAGCACTGCCTGTATTCAGATGATGCAGACCCTAGCAGCACTGCCTCTATGCAGATGAGACAGACCCCAGCAGCACTGCCTGTATTCAGATGAGACAGACCCCAGCAGCACTGCCTGTATTCAGATGAGACAGACCCCAGCAGCACTGCCTGCATTCAGATGACACAGACCCCAGCAGCACTGCCTGTATTGAGATGACCCAGACCCCAGCATCAGTGTCTGCATTCAGATGACACAGATCCCAACAGCACTGCCTATATTCAGATGACGCAGACCCCAGCAACACTGCCTGCATTCAGATGACACAGATCCCAACAGCACTGCCTATATTCAGATGACGCAGACCCCAGCAGAACTGCCTGCATTCAGATGAGACAGACCCCAGCAGCACTGCCTGTATTCAGATGAGACAGACCCCAGCAGCACTGCCTGCACTCAGACGAGGCAGATCCCAGCAGCACTGCCTGCATTCAGACGAGGCAGACCCCAGCAGCAGTACCTGCATTCAGATGAGACAGACCCCAGCAGAACTGCCTGTATTCAGATGAGACAGACCCCAGCAGCACTGCCTGCATTCAGATGAGACAGGCCCCAGCAGCCTGTACTCAGATGAGACAGACCCCAGCAGCACTGCCTGTATTCAGACGAGACAGACCCCAGCAGCACTGCCTGTATTCAGATGATGCAGACCCCAGCAGCACTGCCTGCATGCAAATGAGACAGACCCCAGCAGCACTGCCTGCATTCAGATGAGACAGACCCCAGCAGCACTGCCTGCATTCAGATGAGACAGACCCCAGCAGCACTGCCTGTATTCAGATGATGCAGACCCCAGCAGCACTGCCTGCATTCAGATGACACAGACCCCAGCAGCACTGCCTGTATTGAGATGACCCAGACCCCAGCATCAGTGTCTGCATTAAGATGGCACAGACCCCAGCAGCACTGCCTGCATTCAGATGAGACAGACTCCAGCAGCACTGTCTGCATTCAGATGGCGCAGACCCCAGCAGCACTGCCTGTATTCAAATGACGCAGACCCCAGCAGCACTGCCTACATTCAGATGAGAAAGACCCCAGCAGCACTGCCTGCATTCAGCAGATGCAGACCCCAGCAGCACTGCCTGCATTCAGATGAGGCAGACCCCAGCAGCACTGACGGTATTCACATGAGACAGACCCCAGCAGCACTGCCTGTATTCAGAAGACACAGACCCCAGCAGCACTGCCTGTAGTCAGATGACACAGACCCCAGCAGCACTGCCTGTATTAAGATGACACAGACCCCAGCAGCACTGCTGGCAATCAGATGAGACAGACCCCAGCAGCACTGCCTGTATTCAGATGACACAGACCCCAGCAGCACTGCCTGTAGTCAGATGACACAGACCCCAGCAGCAGTGTCTGCATTAAGATGACACAGACCCCAGCAGCACTGCCTGTATACAGACGAGACAGACCCCAGCAGCACTGCCTGCATTCAGACGAGACAGACCCCAGCAGCACTGCCTGCATTCAGACGAGACAGACCCCAGCAGCACTGCCTGTATTCAGATGACGCAGACCCCAGCAGCACTGCATGCATTCAGATGAGACAGACCCCAGCAGCACTGCCTGTATTCAGACGAGACAGCCCCCAGCAGCACTGCCTGTATTGAGATGACGGAGACCCCAGCAGCACTGCCTGCATTCAGATGAGACAGACCCCAGCAGCCTGTATTCAGATGAGACAGACCCCAGCAGCACTGCTTGCATTCAGATGAGACAAACCCCAGCAGCACTGCCAGCATTCAGATGAGACAGACCCCAGCAGCATTGCCTGCATTCAGATGAGACAGACCCCAGCAGCACTGCCTGCATTCAGATGAGACAGACCCCAGCAGCACTGCCTAAATTCAGATGAGACAGACCCCAGCAGCACTGCCTGCATTCAGATGAGACAGACCCCAGCAGCACTGCCTAAATTCAGATGAGACAGACCCCAGCAGAACTGCCTGCATTCAGATGAGACAGACCCCAGCAGCCTGTATTCAGATGAGACAGACCCCAGCAGCACTGCTTGCATTCAGATGAGACAGACCCCAGCAGCACTGCCTGTATTCAGACGAGACAGACCCCAGCAGCACTGCCTGTATTCAGATGATGCAGACCCTAGCAGCACTGCCTCTATGCAGATGAGACAGACCCCAGCAGCACTGCCTGTATTCAGATGAGACAGACCCCAGCAGCACTGCCTGTATTCAGATGAGACAGACCCCAGCAGCACTGCCTGCATTCAGATGACACAGACCCCAGCAGCACTGCCTGTATTGAGATGACCCAGACCCCAGCATCAGTGTCTGCATTCAGATGACACAGATCCCAACAGCACTGCCTATATTCAGATGACGCAGACCCCAGCAACACTGCCTGCATTCAGATGACACAGATCCCAACAGCACTGCCTATATTCAGATGACGCAGACCCCAGCAGAACTGTGTTAGGCAGAAACCTGTGCAGTTCCCTTGGGGAACACTGCAAAAGATTTAAGACTACAGGTAGAGCAGTAAACCCCTTTGGTAGCAGTCTGTACCACCCAGATTTACCTGGTAGCTGTGGCTGAGCAGTCAGACTTCTCTCAAGAAGAGTTAGGCAGTATGTAAAGTATACACAATATGTACCAAAACACAATAGCACAAGCAAACACTGACCAGAGCTTGGTTTCAAAAGTATATAGTTATTTATTTAAAATACACATAAGTTAAAAACACTCTAGCAAAAATATAGTAAAAGCACTTCAACACAGTTATACTGAAAGTAAATTCAATCCTTTCTCCTATCTAGACAACTCTAGGTTAACACCACTTAATTAAAACAGAGGTGAGTGCTTAACGTTAGATGACACTCTAGTAGTTTCCAAGAAAGGGAGAGAAAAAGCAGAAATAGGTTAGACACACCACTCTAAGGTCCAGAACACTTGCAATAGGCTTAAAGAAGAATAAAGTCACAGGTGAGCAAAAGTCACTAGGCAGGGCCCACTCTTAGAGTAGCCGGAGCGAAAATGTGCCCAAGATCACACTGTTAGTTAGAGATTCAAAGTCTTGCAAAGAGTCAAAAAGAGTTTAGAGTGGCTCAGAAAGTTTAGCCAAAGTGTCCCAGGCACTCCCAGGTTCGAAAGCCGGGGACTAAATCTACCCCGTACAGTCGGTAGCAAGGGAAGCCAGGCGGAACACAGTACCTTAAGCGGAAAGGATCTTCCAGCGGGGGCAGTTGTTCCAGGCAGCGACAGCAAGGCTCGACGTCGGTCAGGGGAGAAGAATATCTCGCTGAAGAGCAGAAGAGAAAGGTCGTAGCACTGCCCGGGAAGAAACCAGCCGCGGAGTCCTCCGGTTAAAGGGTTGGTACCGACTTTCGCGGTATGGGGGTAAAGTGTGGTATTCCGGATGCCGGGGTGCTTGGCACAGGCAAGGCGGCCACGAGATACCTCAAAAGGACGGAAAGAAGGCGAAAACTGGTTGTCCCCACCAGTCAAGGGAAGGAGCCACTCCGTTAAGAGTTCTCCTCGGTCGTCGGGAAAAAGTGGTGAGACGGTTCAGCAGGGCTCCACCGGGTGGTGTCGTCGAAGCAGGTCGGCTCAGCTCTTCCCTCGTCGGATTCTTGGTCCTGTGGCGACTTCTGAAGTCCCAGTCCCCAAAGCCCTGCTTTTATGCAGCAAACCCCCATTCACCCAGCCTAGCTGTCACTCAAACATGCTAAGTGGTGAGCCGGGCGGCTCACCACTTGGGCCAATCAGGACGGAGTGCGACTTGAGTTACCAAGGTAACTCAGTCCAGGGTGCCTAAATCCCCCTCCACCCCTCCTAAGTACCCCAGACAGAGTGGCACCACTTTGGAGGGCTTCTGTGGAGAAGCCCGCCAAAAGTGGAACAAAGGGCTCCACTTTGGGTCAGAGTTACAGAGGCGAACACCAACGCCATTTTAGAATCAAGTTTTGGCAAAAAGTCCCAACCGGAGTTATAAAAATAAATATATAAACCGGCGGTATGTTTAAGGCTACCGTAAATAAATAATTAAATGTGTTAGCCTAAAACAATGGGAAATCCCATAGGGAAATATTCGCGGTCGAATATAAAAAGTAGTTTCCACTGCCACCAGCCAAAACTCGATCAGGGGGGACGGAGACGTGCCCCCTCGACTAACAGACCCTGGGGCAATCGAATTGCCCCAGCCAGTACGTCCACAATATGATGGTTTGTACTGGTTCTGTTCAGGATTCAAGACTAGCAAAGTCTTTGGTGACTTTACATGCCCTGGGAGACAGTAGTCAGTCCCAGGGTATGGAGTCTATGTTGGGGAGTCCCTAGGACACCCCTGGGTCACGGCACAGAGGGTGCTGTGTGACCCACATCACAAAAATACATGAGGCCCTATGGAGTAAAAGACCCCATAGCCCATTCAACACAAGGTTTAACCAAGAAAACACACTTCAACATGTCCAAGAGTGAGGGTAAAAGAGTCTCACTCTTGGCAGGAGAAAAAAATTAAACCCCAGAAATCCAGCAAAGCTGCTGGGGGACTCACTAGGTAGGGAAATTCAGCCTAACCAGAGAATTCTCCCTAACACTCGCCCCCCCCAGACTAAGGGACAGGAGGATTTAATCCACTCCTGGATGAACCTCATACCTCTAGTCGATGATATACATCCTAGAGAGTCCATCAGCATTTTGATGGTGACACCTTGACCTATGTTCAATGGAGAACTCAAAGGTTTTCTTTTGCAAGCTAACGGACCTACAGACCCTTTGAGGAACATCAGTCTTTTTGTTATAGGGGATCTGGTTGACCAGTCCCTCAGAAGTTGGTACAACTTCTGAACCTATGTTAGGCTTTTTCAAGGGGTCCTTATAAAGGATTCCCTTAGATCTAGAGGGGCCTCCAAGGTTCCTCACCACCTCTCTTGTGGGAGCAGGTTGGGTCTTAGGCCTCTTGGTTGGAGGGGTTGGGGTTAGGCAATGTACCTGCTTCCCCTTCCTCTTAGATCTACCCTTACCTATTTTAGGAGTTTCCCCCCTAATATTAGGATTTGAGTTGGGGTCTTCAGTAGAAGGTCCAACAGTCTGAAGGTTTTTGGCCTTAGACTTTTCTTTTCTGGTTTTCCACCAGCACTGAGAATTACCAGTTCTCTCAGGTCCAGATAGGGGCCTAGTTGGTCTATCCACCTCTTCCTCAGAAGCAGGGGGAGTCAGAGACTCTGAGACTAGGGGAACAATGTTGGAGCTTGGTTGGGGCGCCCATGTTCCTAGCATACTATCCGGAAATGTGCCTGGGTTAGAGGTCAACTTACTAACACCAGGGCTTGTAGTGGGGTTCTCAGTAGAGGGTCCCACAGGCTTAGAAGGGTCCTTCAAGGTAGCCTGTCTAGCCAATTTGGTTAAGTTCTGCTTCTCCATACTGGGAGGCCTGGGGGTATGTGACACTACTCCTAGAGTTCTTAGGTCATTCCCTAACAGGACCTTCCCAGGTACCTCAGTCTGAACACTGACAGGGATCCTCACTGTCATGTTGTTACACTGAATGAGGGCTGGTAGGATAGGAACCATTTGGACAGGGCCTCCAGACATCTTAGTGGGACCTTTGGGTGCTTTGGCCACATCCTCAGGTTGAAAGAAGCTTTCATCCACTACTGTTCTGCTGGCCCCAGTGTCTCTCCTGGCAGGAGTATCCTGGCCATTGACAAGAACACTGTCCACATAATACACCTTAGAGTTAACAGGTAGGGAGTTATACACAACCCTATTCTGGGGACTAACCAGACCCATAGGCTCTAAGTTTACAGTTGCTTGAAGACCCAAGGGTTCTTCAGCAAAGAGTTCAAAGTGGGCACTAGCCATCTGTACTTCATCCTCAGGAGTGAAGGCTAAGGAGACTGTGCTGATCCCTGCAGGTTTACCCTTGCACTTGGGATCTCCTTTGATATGGTCAGTACCCTGACAGACATAGCATTGTCCAAATGCTCTCTGGAAGGGTGGCTTGTTCTGACCTCCTTCTGGCTTGTGGCCAGAAGGTACAGTAGCCTGACTAGGTTTCCCATGTGGCTTACCCTGGTTATTTTGTGGTTTGGGGCCCTCTTTGGGATAGGAATTATTAGAATTCTCTTTGGAGTCTTTTTTAGGCTGTTTCTCCCCATCCTTCTTCTGAGTTACCCCAGAATCCTTGTGAGTGGCCCTGTTGGCAACCCACAAGTCAGCAGCCTTAGCTAGTTTCCGGGAATCTAATTCCTTGGAATCAGCCAAGTGTTGTCTGAGCTCAGGAGAGCAGGCATCATAAATTGACTCCAACATAAAGAGATTTCTCATCCCCTCATAAGTGTTCACCTTGTAACCCTTAATCCATCCCTCTAAGTTTTTCAAACATTCACTCACCCAGGTAGCCCAAGGGGTACCATCATGCTTTTTGAGGCTCCTAAACCTCTTAAGATACTGGGAAGGGGTCTTCCCAAACCTAGCTATCAAAGCTAGTTTCACACATTCATAGTCCTTCCTATCCTCCTCCCCCATCTCCATTACCACATCAGTTGCAACAGGGGGAAGCCTAGAGAACAACCAGGTGAGTAAGTCATTTCCTGTGATGTTCTGGAGCCCATGATTATATTCAAACAGAGACAACCAATCCAACACATCCAACTTAGGCTCATACATACCAACCAATTCTTTAGGCATCCGGGGTCTTTTAGGACTGGAACTTCTAGAGGAGCCAGAGAGAGAAACATTCTCAACAGATAATTTCTTCATTTCTAAGTCATACTTGAGCTCCATTTCCCTTAGCCTTAGTTCTTTGTCAGTTTGAGCATTAAGTTTCTTATACTCCAATTCTAGCTTCATTTTCTCCAGTTCAAAGTACTGAGGACTAAATGTGGGACCTGGTAAAGGTCCAGTAGGCACAGCAGGTAGAGCAGGCAGAGGCCTAGGGGGGACAGTTACAACAGCCTCACCCTCCTCTTCTGACTCTTCCTCAGAAACATCAACATTTTGCTCCATGTTAACTTCAATACTGTCATCTACAGTTGCTGGAGTGGTAGGCTCCTCTGAACCATCACCCAGACTTTGGTTAGCTAACAATCTTTCAATCAGCTCCATTTTCTTGCCCTTAGTCAGGAGATCCTTATGTTTACAGAGCACTCTTAAACAATCAGCAGTTTTGGCTGCAAGGGACTCTTGACTATAGCTTTCTATAACTGACATGTTAGAGGTTTTACTTTTTCAGTGCTAAGCTTTGTGGTTAGTTGCACTAAGGTATCTAAAGCACAATAAAATGTATACTCAATACAAATCCCACCGCTGTACACCAGTGTTAGGCAGAAACCTGTGCAGTTCCCTTGGGGAACACTGCAAAAGATTTAAGACTACAGGTAGAGCAGTAAACCCCTTTGGTAGCAGTCTGTACCACCCAGATTTACCTGGTAGCTGTGGCTGAGCAGTCAGACTTCTCTCAAGAAGAGTTAGGCAGTATGTAAAGTATACACAATATGTACCAAAACACAATAGCACAAGCAAACACTGACCAGAGCTTGGTTTCAAAAGTATATAGTTATTTATTTAAAATACACATAAGTTAAAAACACTCTAGCAAAAATATAGTAAAAGCACTTCAACACCGTTATACTGAAAGTAAATTCAATCCTTTCTCCTATCTAGACAACTCTAGGTTAACACCACTTAATTAAAACAGAGGTGAGTGCTTAACGTTAGATGACACTCTAGTAGTTTCCAAGAAAGGGAGAGAAAAAGCAGAAATAGGTTAGACACACCACTCTAAGGTCCAGAACACTTGCAATAGGCTTAAAGAAGA
Source organism: Ambystoma mexicanum (assembly GCF_040938575.1). NCBI lineage: Eukaryota > Metazoa > Chordata > Amphibia > Caudata > Ambystomatidae > Ambystoma > Ambystoma mexicanum. Next base: position 331,114,826 of record NC_090925.1, on the reverse strand, counting down.
ATAAAGTCACAGGTGAGCAAAAGTCACTAGGCAGGGCCCACTCTTAGAGTAGCCGGAGCGAAAATGTGCCCAAGATCACACTGTTAGTTAGAGATTCAAAGTCTTGCAAAGAGTCAAAAAGAGTTTAGAGTGGCTCAGAAAGTTTAGCCAAAGTGTCCCAGGCACTCCCAGGTTCGAAAGCCGGGGACTAAATCTACCCCGTACAGTCGGTAGCAAGGGAAGCCAGGCGGAACACAGTACCTTAAGCGGAAAGGATCTTCCAGCGGGGGCAGTTGTTCCAGGCAGCGACAGCAAGGCTCGACGTCGGTCAGGGGAGAAGAATATCTCGCTGAAGAGCAGAAGAGAAAGGTCGTAGCACTGCCCGGGAAGAAACCAGCCGCGGAGTCCTCCGGTTAAAGGGTTGGTACCGACTTTCGCGGTATGGGGGTAAAGTGTGGTATTCCGGATGCCGGGGTGCTTGGCACAGGCAAGGCGGCCACGAGATACCTCAAAAGGACGGAAAGAAGGCGAAAACTGGTTGTCCCCACCAGTCAAGGGAAGGAGCCACTCCGTTAAGAGTTCTCCTCGGTCGTCGGGAAAAAGTGGTGAGACGGTTCAGCAGGGCTCCACCGGGTGGTGTCGTCGAAGCAGGTCGGCTCAGCTCTTCCCTCGTCGGATTCTTGGTCCTGTGGCGACTTCTGAAGTCCCAGTCCCCAAAGCCCTGCTTTTATGCAGCAAACCCCCATTCACCCAGCCTAGCTGTCACTCAAACATGCTAAGTGGTGAGCCGGGCGGCTCACCACTTGGGCCAATCAGGACGGAGTGCGACTTGAGTTACCAAGGTAACTCAGTCCAGGGTGCCTAAATCCCCCTCCACCCCTCCTAAGTACCCCAGACAGAGTGGCACCACTTTGGAGGGCTTCTGTGGAGAAGCCCGCCAAAAGTGGAACAAAGGGCTCCACTTTGGGTCAGAGTTACAGAGGCGAACACCAACGCCATTTTAGAATCAAGTTTTGGCAAAAAGTCCCAACCGGAGTTATAAAAATAAATATATAAACCGGCGGTATGTTTAAGGCTACCGTAAATAAATAATTAAATGTGTTAGCCTAAAACAATGGGAAATCCCATAGGGAAATATTCGCGGTCGAATATAAAAAGTAGTTTCCACTGCCACCAGCCAAAACTCGATCAGGGGGGACGGAGACGTGCCCCCTCGACTAACAGACCCTGGGGCAATCGAATTGCCCCAGCCAGTACGTCCACAATATGATGGTTTGTACTGGTTCTGTTCAGGATTCAAGACTAGCAAAGTCTTTGGTGACTTTACATGCCCTGGGAGACAGTAGTCAGTCCCAGGGTATGGAGTCTATGTTGGGGAGTCCCTAGGACACCCCTGGGTCACGGCACAGAGGGTGCTGTGTGACCCACATCACAAAAATACATGAGGCCCTATGGAGTAAAAGACCCCATAGCCCATTCAACACAAGGTTTAACCAAGAAAACACACTTCAACATGTCCAAGAGTGAGGGTAAAAGAGTCTCACTCTTGGCAGGAGAAAAAAATTAAACCCCAGAAATCCAGCAAAGCTGCTGGGGGACTCACTAGGTAGGGAAATTCAGCCTAACCAGAGAATTCTCCCTAACAAACTGCCTGCATTCAGATGAGACAGACCCCAGCAGCACTGCCTGTATTCAGATGAGACAGACCCCAGCAGCACTGCCTGCACTCAGACGAGGCAGATCCCAGCAGCACTGCCTGCATTCAGACGAGGCAGACCCCAGCAGCAGTACCTGCATTCAGATGAGACAGACCCCAGCAGAACTGCCTGTATTCAGATGAGACAGACCCCAGCAGCACTGCCTGCATTCAGATGAGACAGGCCCCAGCAGCCTGTACTCAGATGAGACAGACCCCAGCAGCACTGCCTGTATTCAGACGAGACAGACCCCAGCAGCACTGCCTGTATTCAGATGATGCAGACCCCAGCAGCACTGCCTGCATGCAAATGAGACAGACCCCAGCAGCACTGCCTGCATTCAGATGAGACAGACCCCAGCAGCACTGCCTGCATTCAGATGAGACAGACCCCAGCAGCACTGCCTGTATTCAGATGATGCAGACCCCAGCAGCACTGCCTGCATTTACATGAGACAGACCCCAGCAGCACTGCCTGCACTCAGATGAGACAGACCCCAGCAGCACTGCCTGCATTCACGCGAGACAGACCCCAGCATCACTGCCCGTATTCAGATGAGACAGACCCCAGCAGCACTGCCTGTATTGAGATGACACAGAACCCAGCAGCAGTGTCTGCATTAAGGTGACACAGACCCCAGCAGCAGTGTCTGCATTCAGATGCCACGGACCCCAGAAGAACTGCCTGTATTGAGATGACACAGACCCCAGCAGCAGTGTCTGCATTAAGGTGACACAAACCCCAGCAGCAGTGTCTTCATTCAGATGACACAAAACCCAGCAGCACTGCCTGTATTCAGACGAGGCAGACCCCAGCAGCACTGCCTGCATTCAGATGAGACAGACTCCAGCAGCAATGCCTGCATTCAGATGAGACAGACCCCAGCAGGACTGCCTGTATTTAGATGAGACAGACCCCAGCAGCCTGTACTCAGATGAGACAGACCCCAGCAGCACTGCCTGTATTCAGATGATGTAGACCCCAGCAGCACAGCCTGCATTCACACGAGACAGACCCCAGCAGCACTGCCTGCATTCACATGAGACAGACCCCAGCAGCACTGCCTGCACTCAGATGAGACAGACCCCAGCAACACTGCCTGCACTCAGATGAGACAGACCCCAGCAGCACTGCCTGTATTCAGATGATGCAGACCCCAGCAGCACTGCCTGCATTCATACGAGACAGACCCCAGCAGCACTGCCTGCATTCAGACGAGACAGACCCCAGCAGCACTGCCTGCACTCAGATGAGACAGACCCCAGCAGCACTGCCTGCATTCACGCGAGACAGACCCCAGCACCACTGCCTGTATTCAGATGAGTCAGACCCCAGCAGCACTGCCTGTATTGAGATGACAAAGATCCCAGCAGCAGTGTCTGCATTAAGGTGACACAGACCCCAGCAGCAGTGTCTGCATTCAGATGACACGGACCCCAGCAGAACTGCCTGTATTGAGATGACACAGACCCCAGCAGCAGTGTCTGCATTAAGGTGACACAAACCCCAGCAGCAGTGTCTCCATTCAGATGACACAGACCCCAGCAGCACTGCCTGTATTCAGACGAGACAGACCCCAGCAGCACTGCTTGCATTCAGATGAGGCAGACCCCAGCAGCACTGCCTGTATTCAGACGAGACAGACCCCAGCAGCACTGCCTGTATTCAGACGAGACAGACCCCAGCATCACTGCCTGTATTCAGACAAGGACCGCCCCCAGCAGCACTGCCTGTATTCAGATGAGACTGCCCCAGCAGCACTGCTTGCATTTAGATGAGACAGGCCCCAGCAGCACTGCCTGTATTGAGATGACACAGACTCCAGCAGCAGTGTCTGCATTCAGATGACACAGACCCCAGCAGCACTGCCTGTATTCAGATGAGACAGACCCCAGCATCACTGCCTGCATTCAGATGGCGCAGACCCCAGCAGCACTGCCTGCATTCAGAGACAGACCCCAGCAGCACTGCCTTCATTCAGATGAGACAGACCCAGCAGCACTGCCTGCATTTAGATGAGACAGAGCCCAGCAGCCTGTACTCAGATGAGACAGACCCCAGCAGCACTGCCTGTATTCAGATGATACAGACCCCAGCAGCACTGCCTGCATTCAGACGAGACAGACCCCAGCAGCACTGCCTGCATTCAGGTGAGACAGACCCCAGCAGCAGTGCCTGCATTCAGATGACACAGACCCCAGCAGCACTGCCTGTATTCAGATGACACAGACCCCAGCAGCAGTGCCTGCATTCAGATGACACAGACCCCAGCAGCACTGCCTGTATTCAGATGACACAGACCCCAGCAGCAGTGCCTGCATTCAGATGACACAGACCCCAGCAGCACTGCCTGTATTCAGATGACAGAGACCCCAGCAGCACTGCCTGCATTCAGATGAGACAGACCCCAGCAGCCTGTACTCAGATGAGACAGAACCCAGCAGCACTGCCTGTATTCAGATGAGACAGACCCCATCAGCGCTGCCTGTATTCAGATGAGACAGACCCCATCAGCGCTGCCTGTATTCAGATGACAGACCCCAGCAGCACTGCCTGTATTCAGATGACAGACCCCAGCAGCAGTGTCTGCATTCAGATGACACAAACCCCAGCAGCACTGCCTGTAATCAAACGAGACAGACCCCAGCAGCACTGCCTGTATTCAGATGACACAGATCCCAGCAGCACTGCCTGTATTCAGACGAGACAGACCCCAGCAGCACTGCCTGCATTCGGATGAGACAGACCCCAGCAGCACTGCCTGCATGCAGATGAGACAGACCCCAACAGCACTGCCTGCTTTCAGATGAGACAGACCCCAGCAGCCTGTACTGAGACAGACCACAGCAGCACTGCCTGTATTCAGATGAGACAGACCCCAGCAGCACTGCCTGTATTCAGATTAGACCGCCCCCAGCAGCACTGCCTGTATTCAGATGAGACAGACCCCAGCAGCACTGCCTGTATTCAGATGAGACCGCCCCCAGCAGCACTGCCTGTATTGAGATGACACAGACCCCAGCAGCAGTGTCTGCATTAAGGTGACAGAGACCCCAGCAGCAGTGTCTGCATTCAGATGACACAGACCCCAGCAGCACTGTCTGCATTCAGATGACACAGACCCCAGCAGCACTGACTGTATTCACATGAGACAGACCCCAGAAGAACTGCCTGTATTAAGATGACACAGACCCCAGCAGCACTGCCGGCAATCAGATGAGACAGACCCCAGCAGCAGTGTCTGCATTAAGATGGCACAGACCCCAGCAGCAGTGCATGTATTCAGATGACACAGACCCCAGCAGCAGGGCCTGTATTCAGATGGTGCAGACCCAGCAGCAGTGTCTGCATTAAGATTACACAGACCCCAACAGCGCTGCCTGTATTAAGATGACACAGACCCCAGCAGCACTGCCGGCAATCAGATGAGACAGACCCCAGCAGCAGTGTCTGCATTAAGATGGCACAGACCCCAGCAGCACTGCATGTATTCAGATGACACAGACCCCAGCAGCAGGGCCTGTATTCAGATGGTGCGGACCCCAGCAGCAGTGTCTGCATTAAGATGGCACAGACCCCAGCAGCACTGCCTGTATTCAGATGATACAGACCCCAGCAGCACGTGCTGTATTCAGATGAGATGGACCCCAGCAGCAGTGTCTGCATTAAGATGGCACAGACCCCAGCAGCACTGCCTGCATTCAGATGAGACAGACTCCAGCAGCACTGTCTGCATTCAGATGGCGCAGACCCCAGCAGCACTGCCTGTATTCAAATGACGCAGACCCCAGCAGCACTGCCTACATTCAGATGAGAAAGACCCCAGCAGCACTGCCTGCATTCAGATGATGCAGACCCCAGCAGCACTGCCTGCATTCAGATGAGGCAGACCCCAGCAGCACTGACGGTATTCACATGAGACAGACCCCAGCAGCACTGCCTGTATTCAGAAGACACAGACCCCAGCAGCACTGCCTGTAGTCAGATGACACAGACCCCAGCAGCACTGCCTGTATTAAGATGACACAGACCCCAGCAGCACTGCTGGCAATCAGATGAGACAGACCCCAGCAGCACTGCCTGTATTCAGATGACACAGACCCCAGCAGCACTGCCTGTAGTCAGATGACACAGACCCCAGCAGCAGTGTCTGCATTAAGATGACAAAGACCCCAGCAGCACTGCCCGTATACAGACGAGACAGACCCCAGCAGCACTGCCTGCATTCAGACGAGACAGACCCCAGCAGCACTGCCTGCATTCAGACGAGACAGACCCCAGCAGCACTGCCTGTATTCAGATGACGCAGACCCCAGCAGCACTGCATGCATTCAGACGAGACAGACCCCAGCAGCACTGCCTGTATTCAGACGAGACAGCCCCCAGCAGCACTGCCTGTATTGAGATGACGGAGACCCCAGCAGCACTGCCTGCATTCAGATGAGACAGACCCCAGCAGCCTGTATTCAGATGAGACAGACCCCAGCAGCACTGCTTGCATTCAGATGAGACAGACCCCAGCAGCACTGCCAGCATTCAGATGAGACAGACCCCAGCAGCATTGCCTGCATTCAGATGAGACAGACCTGTATTCAGATGAGACTGACCCCAGCAGCACTGCCTGCATTCAGATGAGACAGACCTCAGCAGCACTGCCTGCATTCAGATGAGACAGACCCCAGCAGCACTGCCTAAATTCAGATGAGACAGACCCCAGCAGAACTGCCTGCATTCAGATGAGACAGACCCCAGCAGCCTGTATTCAGATGAGACAGACCCCAGCAGCACTGCTTGCATTCAGATGAGACAGACCCCAGCAGCACTGCCTGTATTCAGACGAGACAGACCCCAGCAGCACTGCCTGTATTCAGATGATGCAGACCCCAGCAGCAATGCCTCTATGCAGATGAGACAGACCCCAGCAGCACTGCCTGTATTCAGATGAGACAGACCCCAGCAGCACTGCCTGTATTCAGATGAGGCAGACCCCAGCAGCACTGCCTGCATTCAGATGACACAGACCCCAGCAGCACTGCCTGTATTGAGATGACCCAGACCCCAGCATCAGTGTCTGCATTCAGATGACACAGATCCCAACAGCACTGCCTATATTCAGATGACGCAGACCCCAGCAACACTGCCTGCATTCAGATGACACAGATCCCAAAAGCACTGCCTATATTCAGATGACGCAGACCCCAGCAGAACTGCCTGCATTCAGATGAGACAGACCCCAGCAGCACTCCCTGTATTCAGATGAGACAGACCCCAGCAGCACTGCCTGCACTCAGACGAGGCAGATCCCAGCAGCACTGCCTGCATTCAGACGAGGCAGACCCCAGCAGCAGTACCTGCATTCAGATGAGACAGACCCCAGCAGAACTGCCTGTATTCAGATGAGACAGACCCCAGCAGCACTGCCTGCATTCAGATGAGACAGGCCCCAGCAGCCTGTACTCAGACGAGACAGACCCCAGCAGCACTGCCTGTATTCAGATGATGCAGACCCCAGCAGCACTGCCTGCATGCAAATGAGACAGACCCCAGCAGCACTGCCTGCATTCAGATGAGACAGACCACAGCAGCACTGCCTGCACTCAGATGAGACAGACCCCAGCAGCACTGCCTGCATTCAGATGAGACAGACCCCAGCATCCTGTATTCAGATGAGACAGACCCCAGCAGCACTGCCTGAATTCAGATGAGACAGACCCCAGCAGAACTGCCTTCATTCAGATGAGACAGACCCCAGCAGCCTGTATTCAGATGAGACAGACCCCAGCAGCACTGCTTGCATTCAGATGAGACAGACCCCAGCAGCACTGCCAGCATTCAGATGAGACAGACCCCAGCAGCATTGCCTGCATTCAGATGAGACAGACCTGTATTTAGATGAGACTGACCCCAGCAGCACTGCCTGCATTCAGATGAGACAGACCCCAGCAGCACTAGCTGCATTCAGATGAGACAGACCCCAGCAGCACTGCCTGCATTCAGATGAGACAGACCCCAGCAGCACTGCCTGTATTCAGATGAGACAGACCCCAGCAGCACTGCCTGCATTCAGATGAGACAGACCCCAGCAGCACTGCCTGTACTCAGATGAGACAGACCCCAGCAGCACTGCCTGCATTCAGACGAGACAGACCCCAGCAGCACTGCCTGTATTCAGATGAAGCAGACCCCAGCAGCACTGCATGCATTCAGACGAGACAGACCCCAGCAGCACTGCCTGTATTCAGACGAGACAGCCCCCAGCAGCACTGCCTGTATTGAGATGACGGAGACCCCAGCAGCACTGCCTGCATTCAGATGAGACAGACCCCAGCAGCCTGTACTCAGATGAGACAGACCCCAGCAGCACTGCCTGTATTCAGACGAGACAGACCCCAGCAGCACTGCCTGTATTCAGATGATGCAGACCCCAGCAGCACTGCCTGCATGCAGATGAGATAGACCCCAGCAGCACTGCCTGCATTCAGATGAGACAGACCCCAGCAGCACTGCTTGCACTCAGATGAGACAGACCCCAGCAGCACTGCCTGCATTCAGATGAGACAGACCCCAGCAGCACTGCTTGCATTCAGATGAGACAGACCCCAGCAGACTGTATTCAGATGAGACAGACCCCAGCAGCACTGCCTGCATTCACATGATACAGACCCCAGCATAACTGCCTGCATTCAGATGAGACAGACCCCAGCAGCACTGCCTGTATTCAGATGAGACAGACCCCAGCAGCACTGCCTGCATTCAGATGAGGCAGACCCCAGCAGCACTGCCTGCATTCAGATGAGACAGACCCCAGCAGCCTGTACTCAGATGAGACAGACCCCAGCAGCACTGCCTGTATTCAGATGCGACAGACCCCAGCAGAACTGCCTGCATTCAGACGAGACAGACCCCAGCAGCACTGCCTGCATTCACACGAGACAGACCCCAGCAGCACTGCCTGCATTCAGACGAGACAGACCCCAGCAGCACTGCCTGCACTCAAATGAGACAGACCCCAGCAGCCTGTATTCAGATGAGACAGACCCCAGCAGCACTTCCTGCATTCAGATGAGACAGAACCCAGCAGCACTGCCTGCATTCAGATGAGGCAGACCCCAGCAACACTGCCTGCATTCAGATGAGACAGACCCCAGCAGAACTGTCTGCATTCAGATGAGACAGACCCCAGCAGCACTGCCTGTATTCAGATGAGACAGACCCCAGCAGCACTGCCTGCACTCAGACGAGGCAGACCCCAGCAGCACTGCCTGCCTTCAGACGAGGCAGACCCCAGCAGCAATACCTGCATTCAGATGAGACAGACCCCAGCAGAACTGCCTGTATTCAGATGAGACAGACCCCAGCAGCACTGCCTGCATTCAGATGACAGGCCCCAGCAGCCTGTACTCAGATGAGACAGACCCCAGCAGCACTGCCTGTATTCAGACGAGACAGACCCCAGCAGCACTGCCTGTATTCAGATGATGCAGACCCCAGCAGCACTGCCTGCATGCAAATGAGACAGACCCCAGCAGCACTGCCTGCATTCAGATGAGACAGACCCCAGCAGCACTGCCTGCGCTCAGATGAGACAGACCCCAGCAGCACTGCCTGCATTCAGATGAGACAGACCCCAGCAGCCTGTATTCAGATGAGACAGACCCCAGCAGCACTGCCTGAATTCAGATGAGACAGACCCCAGAAGAACTGCCTGCATTCAGATGAGACAGACCCCAGCAGCCTGTATTCAGATGAGACAGACCCCAGCAGCACTGCTTGCATTCAGATGAGACAGACCCCAGCAGCACTGCCAGCATTCAGATGAGACAGACCCCAGCAGCATTGCCTGCATTCAGATGAGACAGACCTGTATTCAGATGAGACTGACCCCAGCAGCACTGCCTGCATTCAGATGAGACAGACCCCAGCAGCACTGCCTGCATTCAGATGAGACAGACCCCAGCAGCACTGCCTGCATTCAGATGAGACAGACCCCAGCAGCACTGCCTGTATTCAGATGAGACAGACCCCAGCAGCACTGCCTGCATTCAGATGAGACAGACCCCAGCAGCAGTGCCTGCATTCAAATGAGGCAGACCCCAACAACACTGCCTGCATTCAGATGAGACAGGCCCCAGCAGCCTGTACTCAGATGAGACAGACCCCAGCAGCACTGCCTGTATACAGACGAGACAGACTCCAGCAGCACTGCCTGCTTTCAGACGAGACAGACCCCAGCAGCACTGCCTGCATTCAGACGAGACAGACCCCAGCAGCACTGCCTGTATTCAGATGACGCAGACCCCAGCAGCACTGCATGCATTCAGACGAGACAGACCCCAGCAGCACTGCCTGTATTCAGACGAGACAGCCCCCAGCAGCACTGCCTGTATTGAGATGACGGAGACCCCAGCAGCACTGCCTGCATTCAGATGAGACAGACCCCAGCAGCCTGTACTCAGATGAGACAGACCCCAGCAGCACTGCCTGTATTCAGACGAGACAGACCCCAGCAGCACTGCCTGTATTCAGATGATGCAGACCCCAGCAGCACTGCCTACATGCAGATGAGACAGACCCCAGCAGCACTGCCTGCATTCAGATGAGACAGACCCCAGCAGCACTGCTTGCACTCAGATGAGACAGACCCCAGCAGCACTGCCTGCATTCAGATGAGACAGACCCCAGCAGCACTGCTTGCATTCAGATGAGACAGACCCCAGCAGACTGTATTCAGATGAGACAGGCCCCAGCAGCACTGCCTGCATTCAGATGATACAGACCCCAGCATAACTGCCTGCATTCAGATGAGACAGACCCCAGCAGCACTGCCTGTATTCAGATGAGACAGACCCCAGCAGCACTGCCTGCATTCAGATGAGGCAGACCCCAGCAGCACTGCCTGCATTCAGATGAGACAGACCCCAGCAGCCTGTACTCAGATGAGACAGACCCCAGCAGCACTGCCTGTATTCAGATGCGACAGACCCCAGGAGAACTGCCTGCATTCAGACGAGACAGACCCAGGCAGCACTGCCTGCATTCACACGAGACAGACCCCAGCAGCACTGCCTGCATTCAGACGAGACAGACCCCAGCAGCACTGCCTGCACTCAGATGAGACAGACCCCAGCAGCCTGTATTCAGATGTGACAGACCCCAGCAGCACTGCCTGCATTCACACGAGACAGACCCCAGCAGCACTGCCTGCATTCAGACGAGACAGACCCCAGCAGCACTGCCTGCACTCAGATGAGACAGACCCCAGCAGCCTGTATTCAGATGTGACAGAACCCAGCAGCACTGCCTGCATTCAGATGAGGCAGACCCCAGCAGCACTGCCTTTATTCAGATGAGACAGACCCCAGCAGCACTGCCTGCATTCAGATGAGACAGACCTCAGCAGCACTGCCTGCACTCAGATGAGACAGACCCCATCAGCACTGCCTGCATTCAGATGAGAGAGACCCCAGCAGCACTGCCTGCATTCAGATGAGACCGCCCCCAGCAGGAGTGTCTGCATTAAGATGACACAGACCCCAGCAGCAGTGTCTGCATTGAGATGACACAGACCTCAGCAGCAGTGTCTGCATTCAGATGACACAGACCCCAGCAGAACTGCCTGTATTCAAATGATGCAGACCCCAGCAACACTGCCTGCATTCAGATGAGACAGACCCCAGCAGGACTACCTGTATTTAGATGAGACAGACCCCAGCAGCCTGTACTCAGATGAGACAGACCCCAGCAGCACTGCCTGCATTCACATGAGACAGACCCCAGCAGCACTGCCTGTATTCAGATGATGCAGACCCCAGCAGCACTGCCTGCATTCACACGAGACAGACCCCAGCAGCAATGCCTGCATTCAGATGAGACAGACCCCAGCAGCACTGCCTGCATTCAGATGAGACAGACCCCAGCAGCACTGCCTGTATTCAGATGATGCAGACCCCAGCAGCACTGCCTGCATTTACATGAGACAGACCCCAGCAGCACTGCCTGCATTCAGACGAGACAGACCCCAGCAGCAGTGTCTGCATTAAGGTGACACAGATCCCAGCAGCAGTGTCTGCATTCAGATGCCACGGACCCCAGAAGAACTGCCTGTATTGAGATGACACAGACCCCAGCAGCAGTGTCTGCATTAAGGTGACACAAACCCCAGCAGCAGTGTCTTCATTCAGATGACACAAAACCCAGCAGCACTGCCTGTATTCAGACGAGGCAGACCCCAGCAGCACTGCCTGCATTCAGATGAGACAGACTCCAGCAGCAATGCCTGCATTCAGATGAGACAGACCCCAGCAGGACTGCCTGTATTTAGATGAGACAGACCCCAGCAGCCTGTACTCAGATGAGACAGACCCCAGCAGCACTGCCTGTATTCAGATGATGCAGACCCCAGCAGCACTGCCTGCATTCACACGAGACAGACCCCAGCAGCACTGCCTGCATTCACATGAGACAGACCCCAGCAGCACTGCCTGCACTCAGATGAGACAGACCCAAGCAACACTGCCTGCACTCAGATGAGACAGACCCCAGCAGCACTGCCTGTATTCAGATGATGCAGACCCCAGCAGCACTGCCTGCATTCAGACGAGACAGACCCCAGCAGCACTGCCTGCATTCAGACGAGACAGACCCCAGCAGCACTGCCTGCACTCAGGTGAGACAGACCCCAGCAGCACTGCCTGCATTCACGCGAGACAGACCCCAGCACCACTGCCTGTATTCAGATGAGTCAGACCCCAGCAGCACTGCCTGTATTGAGATGACAAAGATGCCAGCAGCAGTGTCTGCATTAAGGTGACACAGACCCCAGCAGCAGTGTCTGCATTCAGATGACACGGACCCCAGCAGAACTGTCTGTATTGAGATGACACAGACCCCAGCAGCAGTGTCTGCATTAAGGTGACACAAACCCCAGCAGCAGTGTCTCCATTCAGATGACACAGACCCCAGCAGCACTGCCTGTATTCAGACGAGACAGACCCCAGCAGCACTGCTTGCATTCAGATGAGGCAGACCCCAGCAGCACTGCCTGTATTCAGACGAGACAGACCCCAGCAGCACTGCCTGTATTCAGACGAGACAGACCCCAGCATCACTGCCTGTATTCAGACAAGGACCGCCCCCAGCAGCACTGCCTGTATTCAGATGAGACTGCCCCAGCAGCACTGCTTGCATTTAGATGAGACAGGCCCCAGCAGCACTGCCTGTATTGAGATGACACAGACTCCAGCAGCAGTGTCTGCATTCAGATGACACAGACCCCAGCAGCACTGCCTGTATTCAGATGAGACAGACCCCAGCATCACTGCCTGCATTCAGATGGCGCAGGCCCCAGCAGCACTGCCTGCATTCAGAGACAGACCCCAGCAGCACTGCCTTCATTCAGATGAGACAGACCCAGCAGCACTGCCTGCATTTAGATGAGACAGAGCCCAGCAGCCTGTACTCAGATGAGACAGACCCCAGCAGCACTGCCTGTATTCAGATGATACAGACCCCAGCAGCACTGCCTGCATTCAGACGAGACAGACCCCAGCAGCACTGCCTGCATTTAGGTGAGACAGACCCCAGCAGCAGTGCCTGCATTCTGATGACACAGACCCCAGCAGCACTGCCTGTATTCAGATGACACAGACCCCAGCAGCAGTGCCTGCATTCAGATGACACAGACCCCAGCAGCACTGCCTGTATTCAGATGACACAGACCCCAGCAGCAGTGCCTGCATTCAGATGACACAGACCCCAGCAGCACTGCCTGTATTCAGATGACAGAGACCCCAGCAGCACTGCCTGCATTCAGATGAGACAGACCCCAGCAGCCTGTACCCAGATGAGACAGAACCCAGCAGCACTGCCTGTATTCAGATGAGACAGACCCCATCAGCGCTGCCTGTATTCAGATGAGACAGACCCCATCAGCGCTGCCTGTATTCAGATGAGACAGACCCCAGCAGCACTGCCTGTATTCAGATGACACAGACCCCAGCAGCAGTGTCTGCATTCAGATGAGACAGACCCCAGCAGCACTGCCTGCATGCAGATGAGACAGACCCCAACAGCACTGCCTGCTTTCAGATGAGACAGACCCCAGCAGCCTGTACTCAGATGAGACAGACCACAGCAGCACTGCCTGTATTCAGATGAGACAGACCCCAGCAGCACTGCCTGTATTCAGATTAGACCGCCCCCAGCAGCACTGCCTGTATTCAGATGAGACAGACCCCAGCAGCACTGCCTGTATTCAGATGAGACCGCCCCCAGCAGCACTGCCTGTATTGAGATGACACAGACCCCAGCAGCAGTGTCTGCATTAAGGTGACAGAGACCCCAGCAGCAGTGTCTGCATTCAGATGACACAGACCCCAGCAGCACTGTCTGTATTCAGATGACACAGACCCCAGCAGCACTGACTGTATTCACATGAGACAGACCCCAGAAGAACTGCCTGTATTAAGATGACACAGACCCCAGCAGCACTGCCGGCAATCAGATGAGACAGACCCCAGCAGCAGTGTCTGCATTAAGATGGCACAGACCCCAGCAGCAGTGCATGTATTCAGATGACACAGACCCCAGCAGCAGGGCCTGTATTCAGATGGTGCAGACCCCAGCAGCAGTGTCTGCATTAAGATTACACAGACCCCAACAGCGCTGCCTGTATTAAGATGACAGAGACCCCAGCAGCACTGCCGGCAATCAGATGAGACAGACCCCAGCAGCAGTGTCTGCATTAAGATGGCACAGACCCCAGCAGCACTGCATGTATTCAGATGACACAGACCCCAGCAGCAGGGCCTGTATTCAGATGGTGCGGCCCCAGCAGCAGTGTCTGCATTAAGATGGCACAGACCCCAGCAGCACTGCCTGTATTCAGATGATACAGACCCCAGCAGCACGTGCTGTATTCAGATGAGATGGACCCCAGCAGCAGTGTCTGCATTAAGATGGCACAGACCCCAGCAGCACTGCCTGCATTCAGATGAGACAGACTCCAGCAGCACTGTCTGCATTCAGATGGCGCAGACCCCAGCAGCACTGCCTGTATTCAAATGACGCAGACCCCAGCAGCACTGCCTACATTCAGATGAGAAAGACCCCAGCAGCACTGCCTGCATTCAGCAGATGCAGACCCCAGCAGCACTGCCTGCATTCAGATGAGGCAGACCCCAGCAGCACTGACGGTATTCACATGAGACAGACCCCAGCAGCACTGCCTGTATTCAGAAGACACAGACCCCAGCAGCACTGCCTGTAGTCAGATGACACAGACCCCAGCAGCACTGCCTGTATTAAGATGACACAGACCCCAGCAGCACTGCTGGCAATCAGATGAGACAGACCCCAGCAGCACTGCCTGTATTCAGATGACACAGACCCCAGCAGCACTGCCTGTAGTCAGATGACACAGACCCCAGCAGCAGTGTCTGCATTAAGATGACACAGACCCCAGCAGCACTGCCTGTATACAGACGAGACAGACCCCAGCAGCACTGCCTGCATTCAGACGAGACAGACCCCAGCAGCACTGCCTGCATTCAGACGAGACAGACCCCAGCAGCACTGCCTGTATTCAGATGACGCAGACCCCAGCAGCACTGCATGCATTCAGATGAGACAGACCCCAGCAGCACTGCCTGTATTCAGACGAGACAGCCCCCAGCAGCACTGCCTGTATTGAGATGACGGAGACCCCAGCAGCACTGCCTGCATTCAGATGAGACAGACCCCAGCAGCCTGTATTCAGATGAGACAGACCCCAGCAGCACTGCTTGCATTCAGATGAGACAAACCCCAGCAGCACTGCCAGCATTCAGATGAGACAGACCCCAGCAGCATTGCCTGCATTCAGATGAGACAGACCCCAGCAGCACTGCCTGCATTCAGATGAGACAGACCCCAGCAGCACTGCCTAAATTCAGATGAGACAGACCCCAGCAGCACTGCCTGCATTCAGATGAGACAGACCCCAGCAGCACTGCCTAAATTCAGATGAGACAGACCCCAGCAGAACTGCCTGCATTCAGATGAGACAGACCCCAGCAGCCTGTATTCAGATGAGACAGACCCCAGCAGCACTGCTTGCATTCAGATGAGACAGACCCCAGCAGCACTGCCTGTATTCAGACGAGACAGACCCCAGCAGCACTGCCTGTATTCAGATGATGCAGACCCTAGCAGCACTGCCTCTATGCAGATGAGACAGACCCCAACAGCACTGCCTGTATTCAGATGAGACAGACCCCAGCAGCACTGCCTGTATTCAGATGAGACAGACCCCAGCAGCACTGCCTGCATTCAGATGACACAGACCCCAGCAGCACTGCCTGTATTGAGATGACCCAGACCCCAGCATCAGTGTCTGCATTCAGATGACACAGATCCCAACAGCACTGCCTATATTCAGATGACGCAGACCCCAGCAACACTGCCTGCATTCAGATGACACAGATCCCAACAGCACTGCCTATATTCAGATGACGCAGACCCCAGCAGAACTGCCTGCATTCAGATGAGACAGACCCCAGCAGCACTGCCTGTATTCAGATGAGACAGACCCCAGCAGCACTGCCTGCACTCAGACGAGGCAGATCCCAGCAGCACTGCCTGCATTCAGACGAGGCAGACCCCAGCAGCAGTACCTGCATTCAGATGAGACAGACCCCAGCAGAACTGCCTGTATTCAGATGAGACAGACCCCAGCAGCACTGCCTGCATTCAGATGAGACAGGCCCCAGCAGCCTGTACTCAGATGAGACAGACCCCAGCAGCACTGCCTGTATTCAGACGAGACAGACCCCAGCAGCACTGCCTGTATTCAGATGATGCAGACCCCAGCAGCACTGCCTGCATGCAAATGAGACAGACCCCAGCAGCACTGCCTGCATTCAGATGAGACAGACCCCAGCAGCACTGCCTGCATTCAGATGAGACAGACCCCAGCAGCACTGCCTGTATTCAGATGATGCAGACCCCAGCAGCACTGCCTGCATTCAGATGACACAGACCCCAGCAGCACTGCCTGTATTGAGATGACCCAGACCCCAGCATCAGTGTCTGCATTAAGATGGCACAGACCCCAGCAGCACTGCCTGCATTCAGATGAGACAGACTCCAGCAGCACTGTCTGCATTCAGATGGCGCAGACCCCAGCAGCACTGCCTGTATTCAAATGACGCAGACCCCAGCAGCACTGCCTACATTCAGATGAGAAAGACCCCAGCAGCACTGCCTGCATTCAGCAGATGCAGACCCCAGCAGCACTGCCTGCATTCAGATGAGGCAGACCCCAGCAGCACTGACGGTATTCACATGAGACAGACCCCAGCAGCACTGCCTGTATTCAGAAGACACAGACCCCAGCAGCACTGCCTGTAGTCAGATGACACAGACCCCAGCAGCACTGCCTGTATTAAGATGACACAGACCCCAGCAGCACTGCTGGCAATCAGATGAGACAGACCCCAGCAGCACTGCCTGTATTCAGATGACACAGACCCCAGCAGCACTGCCTGTAGTCAGATGACACAGACCCCAGCAGCAGTGTCTGCATTAAGATGACACAGACCCCAGCAGCACTGCCTGTATACAGACGAGACAGACCCCAGCAGCACTGCCTGCATTCAGACGAGACAGACCCCAGCAGCAGTGCCTGCATTCAGACGAGACAGACCCCAGCAGCACTGCCTGTATTCAGATGACGCAGACCCCAGCAGCACTGCATGCATTCAGATGAGACAGACCCCAGCAGCACTGCCTGTATTCAGACGAGACAGCCCCCAGCAGCACTGCCTGTATTGAGATGACGGAGACCCCAGCAGCACTGCCTGCATTCAGATGAGACAGACCCCAGCAGCCTGTATTCAGATGAGACAGACCCCAGCAGCACTGCTTGCATTCAGATGAGACAAACCCCAGCAGCACTGCCAGCATTCAGATGAGACAGACCCCAGCAGCATTGCCTGCATTCAGATGAGACAGACCCCAGCAGCACTGCCTGCATTCAGATGAGACAGACCCCAGCAGCACTGCCTAAATTCAGATGAGACAGACCCCAGCAGCACTGCCTGCATTCAGATGAGACAGACCCCAGCAGCACTGCCTAAATTCAGATGAGACAGACCCCAGCAGAACTGCCTGCATTCAGATGAGACAGACCCCAGCAGCCTGTATTCAGATGAGACAGACCCCAGCAGCACTGCTTGCATTCAGATGAGACAGACCCCAGCAGCACTGCCTGTATTCAGACGAGACAGACCCCAGCAGCACTGCCTGTATTCAGATGATGCAGACCCTAGCAGCACTGCCTCTATGCAGATGAGACAGACCCCAGCAGCACTGCCTGTATTCAGATGAGACAGACCCCAGCAGCACTGCCTGTATTCAGATGAGACAGACCCCAGCAGCACTGCCTGCATTCAGATGACACAGACCCCAGCAGCACTGCCTGTATTGAGATGACCCAGACCCCAGCATCAGTGTCTGCATTCAGATGACACAGATCCCAACAGCACTGCCTATATTCAGATGACGCAGACCCCAGCAACACTGCCTGCATTCAGATGACACAGATCCCAACAGCACTGCCTATATTCAGATGACGCAGACCCCAGCAGAACTGCCTGCATTCAGATGAGACAGACCCCAGCAGCACTGCCTGTATTCAGATGAGACAGACCCCAGCAGCACTGCCTGCACTCAGACGAGGCAGATCCCAGCAGCACTGCCTGCATTCAGACGAGGCAGACCCCAGCAGCAGTACCTGCATTCAGATGAGACAGACCCCAGCAGAACTGCCTGTATTCAGATGAGACAGACCCCAGCAGCACTGCCTGCATTCAGATGAGACAGGCCCCAGCAGCCTGTACTCAGATGAGACAGACCCCAGCAGCACTGCCTGTATTCAGACGAGACAGACCCCAGCAGCACTGCCTGTATTCAGATGATGCAGACCCCAGCAGCACTGCCTGCATGCAAATGAGACAGACCCCAGCAGCACTGCCTGCATTCAGATGAGACAGACCCCAGCAGCACTGCCTGCATTCAGATGAGACAGACCCCAGCAGCACTGCCTGTATTCAGATGATGCAGACCCCAGCAGCACTGCCTGCATTTACATGAGACAGACCCCAGCAGCACTGCCTGCACTCAGATGAGACAGACCCCAGCAGCACTGCCTGCATTCACGCGAGACAGACCCCAGCATCACTGCCCGTATTCAGATGAGACAGACCCCAGCAGCACTGCCTGTATTGAGATGACACAGAACCCAGCAGCAGTGTCTGCATTAAGGTGACACAGACCCCAGCAGCAGTGTCTGCATTCAGATGCCACGGACCCCAGAAGAACTGCCTGTATTGAGATGACACAGACCCCAGCAGCAGTGTCTGCATTAAGGTGACACAAACCCCAGCAGCAGTGTCTTCATTCAGATGACACAAAACCCAGCAGCACTGCCTGTATTCAGACGAGGCAGACCCCAGCAGCACTGCCTGCATTCAGATGAGACAGACTCCAGCAGCAATGCCTGCATTCAGATGAGACAGACCCCAGCAGGACTGCCTGTATTTAGATGAGACAGACCCCAGCAGCCTGTACTCAGATGAGACAGACCCCAGCAGCACTGCCTGTATTCAGATGATGTAGACCCCAGCAGCACAGCCTGCATTCACACGAGACAGACCCCAGCAGCACTGCCTGCATTCACATGAGACAGACCCCAGCAGCACTGCCTGCACTCAGATGAGACAGACCCCAGCAACACTGCCTGCACTCAGATGAGACAGACCCCAGCAGCACTGCCTGTATTCAGATGATGCAGACCCCAGCAGCACTGCCTGCATTCATACGAGACAGACCCCAGCAGCACTGCCTGCATTCAGACGAGACAGACCCCAGCAGCACTGCCTGCACTCAGATGAGACAGACCCCAGCAGCACTGCCTGCATTCACGCGAGACAGACCCCAGCACCACTGCCTGTATTCAGATGAGTCAGACCCCAGCAGCACTGCCTGTATTGAGATGACAAAGATCCCAGCAGCAGTGTCTGCATTAAGGTGACACAGACCCCAGCAGCAGTGTCTGCATTCAGATGACACGGACCCCAGCAGAACTGCCTGTATTGAGATGACACAGACCCCAGCAGCAGTGTCTGCATTAAGGTGACACAAACCCCAGCAGCAGTGTCTCCATTCAGATGACACAGACCCCAGCAGCACTGCCTGTATTCAGACGAGACAGACCCCAGCAGCACTGCTTGCATTCAGATGAGGCAGACCCCAGCAGCACTGCCTGTATTCAGACGAGACAGACCCCAGCAGCACTGCCTGTATTCAGACGAGACAGACCCCAGCATCACTGCCTGTATTCAGACAAGGACCGCCCCCAGCAGCACTGCCTGTATTCAGATGAGACTGCCCCAGCAGCACTGCTTGCATTTAGATGAGACAGGCCCCAGCAGCACTGCCTGTATTGAGATGACACAGACTCCAGCAGCAGTGTCTGCATTCAGATGACACAGACCCCAGCAGCACTGCCTGTATTCAGATGAGACAGACCCCAGCATCACTGCCTGCATTCAGATGGCGCAGACCCCAGCAGCACTGCCTGCATTCAGAGACAGACCCCAGCAGCACTGCCTTCATTCAGATGAGACAGACCCAGCAGCACTGCCTGCATTTAGATGAGACAGAGCCCAGCAGCCTGTACTCAGATGAGACAGACCCCAGCAGCACTGCCTGTATTCAGATGATACAGACCCCAGCAGCACTGCCTGCATTCAGACGAGACAGACCCCAGCAGCACTGCCTGCATTCAGGTGAGACAGACCCCAGCAGCAGTGCCTGCATTCAGATGACACAGACCCCAGCAGCACTGCCTGTATTCAGATGACACAGACCCCAGCAGCAGTGCCTGCATTCAGATGACACAGACCCCAGCAGCACTGCCTGTATTCAGATGACACAGACCCCAGCAGCAGTGCCTGCATTCAGATGACACAGACCCCAGCAGCACTGCCTGTATTCAGATGACAGAGACCCCAGCAGCACTGCCTGCATTCAGATGAGACAGACCCCAGCAGCCTGTACTCAGATGAGACAGAACCCAGCAGCACTGCCTGTATTCAGATGAGACAGACCCCATCAGCGCTGCCTGTATTCAGATGAGACAGACCCCATCAGCGCTGCCTGTATTCAGATGAGACAGACCCCAGCAGCACTGCCTGTATTCAGATGACACAGACCCCAGCAGCAGTGTCTGCATTCAGATGACACAAACCCCAGCAGCACTGCCTGTAATCAAACGAGACAGACCCCAGCAGCACTGCCTGTATTCAGATGACACAGATCCCAGCAGCACTGCCTGTATTCAGACGAGACAGACCCCAGCAGCACTGCCTGCATTCGGATGAGACAGACCCCAGCAGCACTGCCTGCATGCAGATGAGACAGACCCCAACAGCACTGCCTGCTTTCAGATGAGACAGACCCCAGCAGCCTGTACTGAGACAGACCACAGCAGCACTGCCTGTATTCAGATGAGACAGACCCCAGCAGCACTGCCTGTATTCAGATTAGACCGCCCCCAGCAGCACTGCCTGTATTCAGATGAGACAGACCCCAGCAGCACTGCCTGTATTCAGATGAGACCGCCCCCAGCAGCACTGCCTGTATTGAGATGACACAGACCCCAGCAGCAGTGTCTGCATTAAGGTGACAGAGACCCCAGCAGCAGTGTCTGCATTCAGATGACACAGACCCCAGCAGCACTGTCTGCATTCAGATGACACAGACCCCAGCAGCACTGACTGTATTCACATGAGACAGACCCCAGAAGAACTGCCTGTATTAAGATGACACAGACCCCAGCAGCACTGCCGGCAATCAGATGAGACAGACCCCAGCAGCAGTGTCTGCATTGAGATGGCACAGACCCCAGCAGCAGTGCATGTATTCAGATGACACAGACCCCAGCAGCAGGGCCTGTATTCAGATGGTGCAGACCCAGCAGCAGTGTCTGCATTAAGATTACACAGACCCCAACAGCGCTGCCTGTATTAAGATGACACAGACCCCAGCAGCACTGCCGGCAATCAGATGAGACAGACCCCAGCAGCAGTGTCTGCATTAAGATGGCACAGACCCCAGCAGCACTGCATGTATTCAGATGACACAGACCCCAGCAGCAGGCCTGTATTCAGATGGTGCGGACCCCAGCAGCAGTGTCTGCATTAAGATGGCACAGACCCCAGCAGCACTGCCTGTATTCAGATGATACAGACCCCAGCAGCACGTGCTGTATTCAGATGAGATGGACCCCAGCAGCAGTGTCTGCATTAAGATGGCACAGACCCCAGCAGCACTGCCTGCATTCAGATGAGACAGACTCCAGCAGCACTGTCTGCATTCAGATGGCGCAGACCCCAGCAGCACTGCCTGTATTCAAATGACGCAGACCCCAGCAGCACTGCCTACATTCAGATGAGAAAGACCCCAGCAGCACTGCCTGCATTCAGATGATGCAGACCCCAGCAGCACTGCCTGCATTCAGATGAGGCAGACCCCAGCAGCACTGACGGTATTCACATGAGACAGACCCCAGCAGCACTGCCTGTATTCAGAAGACACAGACCCCAGCAGCACTGCCTGTAGTCAGATGACACAGACCCCAGCAGCACTGCCTGTATTAAGATGACACAGACCCCAGCAGCACTGCTGGCAATCAGATGAGACAGACCCCAGCAGCACTGCCTGTATTCAGATGACACAGACCCCAGCAGCACTGCCTGTAGTCAGATGACACAGACCCCAGCAGCAGTGTCTGCATTAAGATGACAAAGACCCCAGCAGCACTGCCCGTATACAGACGAGACAGACCCCAGCAGCACTGCCTGCATTCAGACGAGACAGACCCCAGCAGCACTGCCTGCATTCAGACGAGACAGACCCCAGCAGCACTGCCTGTATTCAGATGACGCAGACCCCAGCAGCACTGCATGCATTCAGACGAGACAGACCCCAGCAGCACTGCCTGTATTCAGACGAGACAGCCCCCAGCAGCACTGCCTGTATTGAGATGACGGAGACCCCAGCAGCACTGCCTGCATTCAGATGAGACAGACCCCAGCAGCCTGTATTCAGATGAGACAGACCCCAGCAGCACTGCTTGCATTCAGATGAGACAGACCCCAGCAGCACTGCCAGCATTCAGATGAGACAGACCCCAGCAGCATTGCCTGCATTCAGATGAGACAGACCTGTATTCAGATGAGACTGACCCCAGCAGCACTGCCTGCATTCAGATGAGACAGACCTCAGCAGCACTGCCTGCATTCAGATGAGACAGACCCCAGCAGCACTGCCTAAATTCAGATGAGACAGACCCCAGCAGAACTGCCTGCATTCAGATGAGACAGACCCCAGCAGCCTGTATTCAGATGAGACAGACCCCAGCAGCACTGCTTGCATTCAGATGAGACAGACCCCAGCAGCACTGCCTGTATTCAGACGAGACAGACCCCAGCAGCACTGCCTGTATTCAGATGATGCAGACCCCAGCAGCAATGCCTCTATGCAGATGAGACAGACCCCAGCAGCACTGCCTGTATTCAGATGAGACAGACCCCAGCAGCACTGCCTGTATTCAGATGAGGCAGACCCCAGCAGCACTGCCTGCATTCAGATGACACAGACCCCAGCAGCACTGCCTGTATTGAGATGACCCAGACCCCAGCATCAGTGTCTGCATTCAGATGACACAGATCCCAACAGCACTGCCTATATTCAGATGACGCAGACCCCAGCAACACTGCCTGCATTCAGATGACACAGATCCCAAAAGCACTGCCTATATTCAGATGACGCAGACCCCAGCAGAACTGCCTGCATTCAGATGAGACAGACCCCAGCAGCACTCCCTGTATTCAGATGAGACAGACCCCAGCAGCACTGCCTGCACTCAGACGAGGCAGATCCCAGCAGCACTGCCTGCATTCAGACGAGGCAGACCCCAGCAGCAGTACCTGCATTCAGATGAGACAGACCCCAGCAGAACTGCCTGTATTCAGATGAGACAGACCCCAGCAGCACTGCCTGCATTCAGATGAGACAGGCCCCAGCAGCCTGTACTCAGACGAGACAGACCCCAGCAGCACTGCCTGTATTCAGATGATGCAGACCCCAGCAGCACTGCCTGCATGCAAATGAGACAGACCCCAGCAGCACTGCCTGCATTCAGATGAGACAGACCACAGCAGCACTGCCTGCACTCAGATGAGACAGACCCCAGCAGCACTGCCTGCATTCAGATGAGACAGACCCCAGCATCCTGTATTCAGATGAGACAGACCCCAGCAGCACTGCCTGAATTCAGATGAGACAGACCCCAGCAGAACTGCCTTCATTCAGATGAGACAGACCCCAGCAGCCTGTATTCAGATGAGACAGACCCCAGCAGCACTGCTTGCATTCAGATGAGACAGACCCCAGCAGCACTGCCAGCATTCAGATGAGACAGACCCCAGCAGCATTGCCTGCATTCAGATGAGACAGACCTGTATTTAGATGAGACTGACCCCAGCAGCACTGCCTGCATTCAGATGAGACAGACCCCAGCAGCACTAGCTGCATTCAGATGAGACAGACCCCAGCAGCACTGCCTGCATTCAGATGAGACAGACCCCAGCAGCACTGCCTGTATTCAGATGAGACAGACCCCAGCAGCACTGCCTGCATTCAGATGAGACAGACCCCAGCAGCACTGCCTGTACTCAGATGAGACAGACCCCAGCAGCACTGCCTGCATTCAGACGAGACAGACCCCAGCAGCACTGCCTGTATTCAGATGAAGCAGACCCCAGCAGCACTGCATGCATTCAGACGAGACAGACCCCAGCAGCACTGCC
Organism: Ambystoma mexicanum; assembly: GCF_040938575.1. Taxonomy (NCBI): domain Eukaryota; kingdom Metazoa; phylum Chordata; class Amphibia; order Caudata; family Ambystomatidae; genus Ambystoma; species Ambystoma mexicanum. Next base: position 331,090,237 of record NC_090925.1, on the reverse strand, counting down.
TGTATTCAGACGAGACAGCCCCCAGCAGCACTGCCTGTATTGAGATGACGGAGACCCCAGCAGCACTGCCTGCATTCAGATGAGACAGACCCCAGCAGCCTGTACTCAGATGAGACAGACCCCAGCAGCACTGCCTGTATTCAGACGAGACAGACCCCATCAGCACTGCCTGTATTCAGATGATGCAGACCCCAGCAGCACTGCCTGCATGCAGATGAGATAGACCCCAGCAGCACTGCCTGCATTCAGATGAGACAGACCCCAGCAGCACTGCTTGCACTCAGATGAGACAGACCCCAGCAGCACTGCCTGCATTCAGATGAGACAGACCCCAGCAGCACTGCTTGCATTCAGATGAGACAGACCCCAGCAGACTGTATTCAGATGAGACAGACCCCAGCAGCACTGCCTGCATTCAGATGATACAGACCCCAGCATAACTGCCTGCATTCAGATGAGACAGACCCCAGCAGCACTGCCTGTATTCAGATGAGACAGACCCCAGCAGCACTGCCTGCATTCAGATGAGGCAGACCCCAGCAGCACTGCCTGCATTCAGATGAGACAGACCCCAGCAGCCTGTACTCAGATGAGACAGACCCCAGCAGCACTGCCTGTATTCAGATGCGACAGACCCCAGCAGAACTGCCTGCATTCAGACGAGACAGACCCCAGCAGCACTGCCTGCATTCACACGAGACAGACCCCAGCAGCACTGCCTGCATTCAGACGAGACAGACCCCAGCAGCACTGCCTGCACTCAAATGAGACAGACCCCAGCAGCCTGTATTCAGATGAGACATACCCCAGCAGCACTTCCTGCATTCAGATGAGACAGAACCCAGCAGCACTGCCTGCATTCAGATGAGGCAGACCCCAGCAACACTGCCTGCATTCAGATGAGACAGACCCCAGCAGAACTGTCTGCATTCAGATGAGACAGACCCCAGCAGCACTGCCTGTATTCAGATGAGACAGACCCCAGCAGCACTGCCTGCACTCAGACGAGGCAGACCCCAGCAGCACTGCCTGCCTTCAGACGAGGCAGACCCCAGCAGCAATACCTGCATTCAGATGAGACAGACCCCAGCAGAACTGCCTGTATTCAGATGAGACAGACCCCAGCAGCACTGCCTGCATTCAGATGACAGGCCCCAGCAGCCTGTACTCAGATGAGACAGACCCCAGCAGCACTGCCTGTATTCAGACGAGACAGACCCCAGCAGCACTGCCTGTATTCAGATGATGCAGACCCCAGCAGCACTGCCTGCATGCAAATGAGACAGACCCCAGCAGCACTGCCTGCATTCAGATGAGACAGACCCCAGCAGCACTGCCTGCGCTCAGATGAGACAGACCCCAGCAGCACTGCCTGCATTCAGATGAGACAGACCCCAGCAGCCTGTATTCAGATGAGACAGACCCCAGCAGCACTGCCTGAATTCAGATGAGACAGACCCCAGAAGAACTGCCTGCATTCAGATGAGACAGACCCCAGCAGCCTGTATTCAGATGAGACAGACCCCAGCAGCACTGCTTGCATTCAGATGAGACAGACCCCAGCAGCACTGCCAGCATTCAGATGAGACAGACCCCAGCAGCATTGCCTGCATTCAGATGAGACAGACCTGTATTCAGATGAGACTGACCCCAGCAGCACTGCCTGCATTCAGATGAGACAGACCCCAGCAGCACTGCCTGCATTCAGATGAGACAGACCCCAGCAGCACTGCCTGCATTCAGATGAGACAGACCCCAGCAGCACTGCCTGTATTCAGATGAGACAGACCCCAGCAGCACTGCCTGCATTCAGATGAGACAGACCCCAGCAGCAGTGCCTGCATTCAAATGAGGCAGACCCCAACAACACTGCCTGCATTCAGATGAGACAGGCCCCAGCAGCCTGTACTCAGATGAGACAGACCCCAGCAGCACTGCCTGTATACAGACGAGACAGACTCCAGCAGCACTGCCTGCTTTCAGACGAGACAGACCCCAGCAGCACTGCCTGCATTCAGACGAGACAGACCCCAGCAGCACTGCCTGTATTCAGATGACGCAGACCCCAGCAGCACTGCATGCATTCAGACGAGACAGACCCCAGCAGCACTGCCTGTATTCAGACGAGACAGCCCCCAGCAGCACTGCCTGTATTGAGATGACGGAGACCCCAGCAGCACTGCCTGCATTCAGATGAGACAGACCCCAGCAGCCTGTACTCAGATGAGACAGACCCCAGCAGCACTGCCTGTATTCAGACGAGACAGACCCCAGCAGCACTGCCTGTATTCAGATGATGCAGACCCCAGCAGCACTGCCTACATGCAGATGAGACAGACCCCAGCAGCACTGCCTGCATTCAGATGAGACAGACCCCAGCAGCACTGCTTGCACTCAGATGAGACAGACCCCAGCAGCACTGCCTGCATTCAGATGAGACAGACCCCAGCAGCACTGCTTGCATTCAGATGAGACAGACCCCAGCAGACTGTATTCAGATGAGACAGGCCCCAGCAGCACTGCCTGCATTCAGATGATACAGACCCCAGCATAACTGCCTGCATTCAGATGAGACAGACCCCAGCAGCACTGCCTGTATTCAGATGAGACAGACCCCAGCAGCACTGCCTGCATTCAGATGAGGCAGACCCCAGCAGCACTGCCTGCATTCAGATGAGACAGACCCCAGCAGCCTGTACTCAGATGAGACAGACCCCAGCAGCACTGCCTGTATTCAGATGCGACAGACCCCAGGAGAACTGCCTGCATTCAGACGAGACAGACCCCAGCAGCACTGCCTGCATTCACACGAGACAGACCCCAGCAGCACTGCCTGCATTCAGACGAGACAGACCCCAGCAGCACTGCCTGCACTCAGATGAGACAGACCCCAGCAGCCTGTATTCAGATGTGACAGACCCCAGCAGCACTGCCTGCATTCACACGAGACAGACCCCAGCAGCACTGCCTGCATTCAGACGAGACAGACCCCAGCAGCACTGCCTGCACTCAGATGAGACAGACCCCAGCAGCCTGTATTCAGATGTGACAGAACCCAGCAGCACTGCCTGCATTCAGATGAGGCAGACCCCAGCAGCACTGCCTTTATTCAGATGAGACAGACCCCAGCAGCACTGCCTGCATTCAGATGAGACAGACCTCAGCAGCACTGCCTGCACTCAGATGAGACAGACCCCATCAGCACTGCCTGCATTCAGATGAGAGAGACCCCAGCAGCACTGCCTGCATTCAGATGAGACCGCCCCCAGCAGGAGTGTCTGCATTAAGATGACACAGACCCCAGCAGCAGTGTCTGCATTGAGATGACACAGACCTCAGCAGCAGTGTCTGCATTCAGATGACACAGACCCCAGCAGAACTGCCTGTATTCAAATGATGCAGACCCCAGCAACACTGCCTGCATTCAGATGAGACAGACCCCAGCAGGACTACCTGTATTTAGATGAGACAGACCCCAGCAGCCTGTACTCAGATGAGACAGACCCCAGCAGCACTGCCTGCATTCACATGAGACAGACCCCAGCAGCACTGCCTGTATTCAGATGATGCAGACCCCAGCAGCACTGCCTGCATTCACACGAGACAGACCCCAGCAGCAATGCCTGCATTCAGATGAGACAGACCCCAGCAGCACTGCCTGCATTCAGATGAGACAGACCCCAGCAGCACTGCCTGTATTCAGATGATGCAGACCCCAGCAGCACTGCCTGCATTTACATGAGACAGACCCCAGCAGCACTGCCTGCATTCAGATGAGACAGACCCCAGCAGCACTGCCTGCATTCACGCGAGACAGACCCCAGCATCACTGCCTGTATTCAGATGAGACAGACCCGAGCAGCACTGCCTGTATTGAGATGACACAGAACCCAGCAGCAGTGTCTGCATTAAGGTGACACAGACCCCAGCAGCAGTGTCTGAATTCAGATGACACGGATCCCAGAAGAACTGCCTGTATTGAGATGACACAGACCCCAGCAGCAGTGTCTGCATTAAGGTGACAGAAACCCCAGCAGCAGTGTCTTCATTCAGATGACACAAAACCCAGCAGCACTGCCTGTATTCAGACGAGGCAGACCCCAGCAGCACTGCCTGCATTCAGATGAGACAGACTCCAGCAGCAATGCCTGCATTCAGATGAGACAGACACCAGCAGGACTGCCTGTATTTAGATGAGACAGACCCCAGCAGCCTGTACTCAGATGAGACATACCCCAGCAGCACTGCCTGTATTCAGATGATGCAGACCCCAGCAGCACTGCCTGCATTCACACGAGACAGACCCCAGCAGCACTGCCTGCATTCACATGAGACAGACCCCAGCAGCACTGCCTGCACTCAGATGAGACAGACCCCAGCAGCACTGTCTGTATTCAGATGATGCAGACCCCAGAAGCACTGCCTGCATTCAGACGAGACAGACCCCAGCAGCACTGCCTGCATTCAGACGAGACAGACCCCAGCAGAACTGCCTGCATTCACGCGAGACAGACCCCAGCACCACTGCCTGTATTCAGATGAGACAGACCCCAGCAGCACTGCCTGTATTGAGGTGACACAAACCCCAGCAGCAGTGTCTCCATTCAGATGACACAGACCCCAGCAGCACTGCCTGTATTCAGACGAGACAGACCCCAGCAGCACTGCTTGCATTCAGATGAGGCAGACCCCAGCAGCACTGCCTGTATTCAGACGAGACAGACCCGAGCAGCACTGCCTGTATTCAGACTTGACAGACCCCAGCATCACTGCCTGTATTCAGACAAGGACCGCCCCCAGCAGCACTGCCTGTATTCAGACGAGACTGCCCCAGCAGCACTGCTTGCATTTAGATGAGACAGGCCCCAGCAGCACTGCCTGTATTGAGATGACACAGACTCCAGCAGCAGTGTCTGCATTCAGATGACACAGACCCCAGCAGCACTGCCTGTATTCAGATGAGACAGACCCCAGCATCACTGCCTGCATTCAGATGGCGCAGACCCCAGCAGCACTGCCTGCATTCAGAGACAGACCCCAGCAGCCTGTACTCAGATGAGACAGACCCCAGCAGCACTGCCTGTATTCAGATGATACAGACCCCAGCAGCACTGCCTGCATTCAGACGAGACAGACCCCAGCAGCACTGCCTGCATTCAGGTGAGACAGACCCCAGCAGCACTGCCTGCACTCAGATGAGACAGACCCCAGCAGCAATGCCTGTATTCAGATGACACAGACCCCAGCAGCAGTGCCTGCATTCAGATGAGACAGACCCCATCAGCGCTGCCTGTATTCAGATGAGACAGACCCCAGCAGCACTGCCTGTATTCAGATGACACAGACCCCAGCAGCAGTGTCTGCATTCAGATGACACAGACCCCAGCCGCACTGCCTGTAATCAAACGAGACAGACCCCAGCAGCACTGCCTGTATTAAGATGACACAGATCCCAGCAGCACTGCCTGTATTCAGACGAGACAGGCCCCAGCAGCACTGCCTGCATTCGGATGAGACAGACCCCAGCAGCACTGCCTGCATGCAGATGAGACAGACCCCAACAGCACTGCCTGCTTTCAGATGAGACAGACCCCAGCAGCCTGTACTCAGATGAGACAGACCACAGCAGCACTGCCTGTATTCAGACGAGACAGACCCCAGCAGCACTGCCTGTATTCAGATTAGACCACCCCCAGCAGCACTGCCTGTATTCAGATGAGACAGACCCCAGCAGCACTGCCTGTATTCAGATGAGACCGCCCCCAGCAGCACTGCCTGTATTGAGATGACACAGACCCCAGCAGCAGTGTCTGCATTAAGGTGACAGAGACCCCAACAGCAGTGTCTGCATTCAGATGACACAGACCCCAGCAGCACTGACTGTATTCACATGAGACAGACGCCAGCAGCACTGCCTGTATTCAGATGAGACAGACCACAGCAGCACTGCCTGTATTCAGACGAGACAGACCCCAGCAGCACTGCCTGTATTGAGATGACACAGACCCCAGCAGCAGTGTCTGCATTAAGGTGACAGAGACCCCAGCAGCAGTGTCTGCATTCAGATGACACAGACCCCAGCAGCACTGTCTGCATTCAGATGACACAGACCCCAGCAGCACTGACTGTATTCACATGAGACAGACCCCAGAAGAACTGCCTGTATTAAGATGACACAGACCCCAGCAGCACTGCCGGCAATCAGATGAGACAGACCCCAGCAGCAGTGTCTGCATTAAGATGGCACAGACCCCAGCAGCACTGCATGTATTCAGATGACAAAGACCCCAGCAGCAGTGTCTGCATTCAGATGACACAGACCCCAGCAGCACTGTCTGCATTCAGATGACACAGACCCCAGCAGCACTGACTGTATTCACATGAGACAGACCCCAGAAGAACTGCCTGTAATAAGATGACGCAGACCCCAGCAACACTGCCTGCATTCAGATGAGACAGACCCCAGCAGCAGTGTCTGTATTAAGATGGCACAGACCCCAGCAGCACTGCCTGTATTGTCTGAAGCAGTGTCTGAATGCAGGCAGTGCTGCGGGGGTCTGCGCCATCTGAATGCAGGCAGTGATGCTGGGGTCTGTCTCATCTGAATCCAGGCAGTGCTGCTGGGGTCTGTGTCATCTGAATGCAGACACTGCTGCTGGAGTCTGTGTCATCTCAATAAAGGCAGTGCTGCTGGGGCCTGTCTCATCTAAATGCAAGCAGTGCTGCTGGGGCAGTCTCATCTGAATACAGGCAGTGCTGCTGGGGGCGGTCCTTGTCTGAATACAGGCAGTGATGCTGGGGTCTGTCTCGTCTGAATACAGGCAGTGCTGCTGGGGTCTGTCTCGTCTGAATACAGGCAGTGCTGCTGGGGTCTGCCTCATCTGAATGCAAGCAGTGCTGCTGGGGTCTGTCTCGTCTGAATACAGGCAGTGCTGCTGGGATCTGTGTCATCTGAATGGAGACACTGCTGCTGGGGTTTGTGTCACCTTAATGCAGACACTGCTGCTGGGGTCTGTGTCATCTCAATACAGGCAGTTCTGCTGGGGTCCGTGTCATCTGAATGCAGACACTGCTGCTGGGGTCTGTGTCACCTTAATGCAGACACTGCTGCTGGGATCTTTGTCATCTGAATACAGGCAGTGTTGCTGGGGTCTGTCTCATCTGAATACAGGCAGTGGTGCTGGGGTCTGTCTCGCGTGAATGCAGGCAGTGCTGCTGGGGTCTGTCTCATCTGAGTGCAGGCAGTGCTGCTGGGGTCTGTCTCGTCTGAATGCAGGCAGTGCTGCTGGGGTCTGTCTCGTCTGAATGCAGGCAGTGCTGCTGGGGTCTGCATCATCTGAATACAGGCAGTGCTGCTGGGGTCTGTCTCATCTGAGTGCAGGCAGTGCTGCTGGGGTCTGTCTCATCTGAGTGCAGGCAGTGCTGCTGGGGTCTGTCTCATGTGAATGCAGGCAGTGCTGCTGGGGTCTGTCTCATCTGAGTACAGGCTGCTGGGGTCTGTCTCATCTGAATACAGGCAGTGTTGCTGGGGTCTGTCTCATCTGAATACAGGCAGTGGTGCTGGGGTCTGTCTCGCGTGAATGCAGGCAGTGCTGCTGGGGTCTGTCTCATCTGAGTGCAGGCAGTGCTGCTGGGGTCTGTCTCGTCTGAATGCAGGCAGTGCTGCTGGGGTCTGTCTCGTCTGAATGCAGGCAGTGCTGCTGGGGTCTGCATCATCTGAATACAGGCAGTGCTGCTGGGGTCTGTCTCATCTGAGTGCAGGCAGTGCTGCTGGGGTCTGTCTCATCTGAGTGCAGGCAGTGCTGCTGGGGTCTGTCTCATGTGAATGCAGGCAGTGCTGCTGGGGTCTGTCTCATCTGAGTACAGGCTGCTGGGGTCTGTCTCATCTGAATGCAGGCAGTGCTGCTGGGGTCTGCCTCATCTGAATGCAGGCAGTGCTGCTGGGGTCTGTCTCATCTGAATACAGGCAGTGCTGCTGGGGTCTGTCTCATCTGAATGCAGGCAGTTATGCTGGGGTCTGTATCATCTGAATGCAAGCAGTGCTGCTGGGGTCTGTCTCATCTGAGTGCAAGCAGTGCTGCTGGGGTCTGTCTCATCTGAATGCAGGCAGTGCTGCTGGGGTCTGTCTCATCTGCATGCAGGCAGTGCTGCTGGGGTCTGCATCATCTGAATACAGGCAGTGCTGCTGGGGTCTGTCTCGTCTGAATACAGGCAGTGCTGCTGATGACACAGATGAGACAGACCCCAGCAGGAGCGCCTGTATTTAGATGAGACAGACCCCAGCAGCCTGTACTCAGATGAGACAGACCCCAGCAGCACTGCCTGTATTCAGATGATGCAGACCCCAGCAGCACTGCCTGCATTCACACGAGACAGACCCCAGCAGCACTGCCTGCATTCACATGAGACAGACCCCAGCAGCACTGCCTGCACTCAGATGAGACAGACCCCAGCAACACTGCCTGCACTTAGATGAGACAGACCCCAGCAGCAATGCCTGTATTGAGATGACACAGAACCCAGCAGCAGTGTCTGCATTAAGGTGACACAGACCCCAGCAGCAGTGTCTGCATTCAGATGACACGGACCCCAGCAGAACTGCCTGTATTGAGATGACACAGACCCCAGCAGCAGTGTCTGCATTAAGGTGACACAAACCCCAGCAGCAGTGTCTCCATTCAGATGACACAGACCCCAGCAGCACTGCCTGTATTCAGACGAGACAGACCCCAGCAGCACTGCTTGCATTCAGATGAGGCAGACCCCAGCAGCACTGCCTGTATTCAGACGAGACAGACCCCAGCAGCACTGCCTGTATTCAGACGATACAGACCCCAGCATCACTGCCTGTATTCAGACAAGGACCGCCCCCAGCAGCACTGCCTGTATTCAGATGAGACTGCCCCAGCAGCACTGCTTGCATTTAGATGAGACAGGCCCCAGCAGCACTGCCTGTATTGAGATGACACAGACTCCAGCAGCAGTGTCTGCATTCAGATGACACAGACCCCAGCAGCACTGCCTGTATTCAGATGAGACAGACCCCAGCATCACTGCCTGCATTCAGATGGCGCAGACCCCAGCAGCACTGCCTGCATTCAGAGACAGACCCCAGCAGCACTGCCTTCATTCAGATGAGACAGACCCAGCAGCACTGCCTGCATTTAGATGAGACAGACCCCAGCAGCCTGTACTCAGATGAGACAGACCCCAGCAACACTGCCTGTATTCAGATGATACAGACCCCAGCAGCACTGCCTGCATTCAGACGAGACAGACCCCAGCAGCACTGCCTGCATTCAGGTGAGACAGACCCCAGCAGCACTGCCTGCACTCAGATGAGACAGACCCCAGCAGCAATGCCTGTATTCAGATGACACAGACCCCAGCAGCAGTGCCTGCATTCAGATGACACAGACCCCAGCAGCACTGCCTGTATTCAGATGACACAGACCCCAGCAGCAGTGCCTGCATTCAGATGACACAGACCCCAGCAGCACTGCCTGTATTCAGATGACAGAGTCCCAGCAGCACTGCATGCATTCAGATGAGACAGACCCCAGCAGCCTGTATTCAGATGAGACAGAACCCAGCAGCACTGCCTGTATTCAGATGAGACAGACCCCATCAGCGCTGCCTGTATTCAGATGAGACAGACCCCATCAGCGCTGCCTGTATTCAGATGAGACAGACCCCAGCAGCACTGCCTGTATTCAGATGACACAGACCCCAGCAGCAGTGTCTGCATTCAGATGACACAGACCCCAGCAGCACTGCCTGTAATCAAACGAGACAGACCCCAGCAGCACTGCCTGTATTCAGATGACACAGATCCCAGCAGCACTGCCTGTATTCAGACGAGACAGACCCCAGCAGCACTGCCTGCATTCGGATGAGACAGACCCCAGCAGCACTGCCTGCATGCAGATGAGACAGACCCCAACAGCCTGTACTCAGATGAGACAGACCACAGCAGCACTGCCTGTATTCAGACGAGACAGACCCCAGCAGCACTGCCTGTATTCAGATTAGACCGCCTCCAGCAGCACTGCCTGTATTCAGATGAGACAGACCCCAGCAGCACTGCCTGTATTCAGATGAGACCGCCCCCAGCAGCACTGCCTGTATTGAGATGACACAGACCCCAGCAGCAGTGTCTGCATTAAGGTGACAGAGACCCCAGCAGCAGTGTCTGCATTCAGATCACACAGACCCCAGCAGCACTCTCTGCATTCACATGACACAGACCCCAGCAGCACTGCCTGTATTCAGACGAGACAGCCCCCAGCAGCACTGCCTGTATTGAGATGACGGAGACCCCAGCAGCACTGCCTGCATTCAGATGAGACAGACCCCAGCAGCCTGTACTCAGATGAGACAGACCCCAGCAGCACTGCCTGTATTCAGATGATGCAGACCCCAGCAGCACTGCCTACATGCAGATGAGACAGACCCCAGCAGCACTGCCTGCATTCAGATGAGACAGACCCCAGCAGCACTGCTTGCACTCAGATGAGACAGACCCCAGCAGCACTGCCTGCATTCAGATGAGACAGACCCCAGCAGCACTGCTTGCATTCAGATGAGACAGACCCCAGCAGACTGTATTCAGATGAGACAGGCCCCAGCAGCACTGCCTGCATTCAGATGATACAGACCCCAGCATAACTGCCTGCATTCAGATGAGACAGACCCCAGCAGCACTGCCTGTATTCAGATGAGACAGACCCCAGCAGCACTGCCTGCATTCAGATGAGGCAGACCCCAGCAGCACTGCCTGCATTCAGATGAGACAGACCCCAGCAGCCTGTACTCAGATGAGACAGACCCCAGCAGCACTGCCTGTATTCAGATGCGACAGACCCCAGGAGAACTGCCTGCCTTCAGACGAGACAGACCCCAGCAGCACTGCCTGCATTCACACGAGACAGACCCCAGCAGCACTGCCTGCATTCAGACGAGACAGACCCCAGCAGCACTGCCTGCACTCAGATGAGACAGACCCCAGCAGCCTGTATTCAGATGTGACAGACCCCAGCAGCACTGCCTGCATTCACACGAGACAGACCCCAGCAGCACTGCCTGCATTCAGACGAGACAGACCCCAGCAGCACTGCCTGCACTCAGATGAGACAGACCCCAGCAGCCTGTATTCAGATGTGACAGAACCCAGCAGCACTGCCTGCATTCAGATGAGGCAGACCCCAGCAGCACTGCCTTTATTCAGATGAGACAGACCCCAGCAGCACTGCCTGCATTCAGATGAGACAGACCTCAGCAGCACTGCCTGCACTCAGATGAGACAGACCCCATCAGCACTGCCTGCATTCAGATGAGAGAGACCCCAGCAGCACTGCCTGCATTCAGATGAGACCGCCCCCAGCAGGAGTGTCTGCATTAAGATGACACAGACCCCAGCAGCAGTGTCTGCATTGAGATGACACAGACCTCAGCAGCAGTGTCTGCATTCAGATGACACAGACCCCAGCAGAACTGCCTGTATTCAAATGATGCAGACCCCAGCAACACTGCCTGCATTCAGATGAGACAGACCCCAGCAGGACTACCTGTATTTAGATGAGACAGACCCCAGCAGCCTGTACTCAGATGAGACAGACCCCAGCAGCACTGCCTGCATTCACATGAGACAGACCCCAGCAGCACTGCCTGTATTCAGATGATGCAGACCCCAGCAGCACTGCCTGCATTCACACGAGACAGACCCCAGCAGCAATGCCTGCATTCAGATGAGACAGACCCCAGCAGCACTGCCTGCATTCAGATGAGACAGACCCCAGCAGCACTGCCTGTATTCAGATGATGCAGACCCCAGCAGCACTGCCTGCATTTACATGAGACAGACCCCAGCAGCACTGCCTGCATTCAGATGAGACAGACCCCAGCAGCACTGCCTGCATTCACGCGAGACAGACCCCAGCATCACTGCCTGTATTCAGATGAGACAGACCCGAGCAGCACTGCCTGTATTGAGATGACACAGAACCCAGCAGCAGTGTCTGCATTAAGGTGACACAGACCCCAGCAGCAGTGTCTGAATTCAGATGACACGGATCCCAGAAGAACTGCCTGTATTGAGATGACACAGACCCCAGCAGCAGTGTCTGCATTAAGGTGACAGAAACCCCAGCAGCAGTGTCTTCATTCAGATGACACAAAACCCAGCAGCACTGCCTGTATTCAGACGAGGCAGACCCCAGCAGCACTGCCTGCATTCAGATGAGACAGACTCCAGCAGCAATGCCTGCATTCAGATGAGACAGACACCAGCAGGACTGCCTGTATTTAGATGAGACAGACCCCAGCAGCCTGTACTCAGATGAGACATACCCCAGCAGCACTGCCTGTATTCAGATGATGCAGACCCCAGCAGCACTGCCTGCATTCACACGAGACAGACCCCAGCAGCACTGCCTGCATTCACATGAGACAGACCCCAGCAGCACTGCCTGCACTCAGATGAGACAGACTCCAGCAGCACTGTCTGTATTCAGATGATGCAGACCCCAGAAGCACTGCCTGCATTCAGACGAGACAGACCCCAGCAGCACTGCCTGCATTCAGACGAGACAGACCCCAGCAGAACTGCCTGCATTCACGCGAGACAGACCCCAGCACCACTGCCTGTATTCAGATGAGACAGACCCCAGCAGCACTGCCTGTATTGAGGTGACACAAACCCCAGCAGCAGTGTCTCCATTCAGATGACACAGACCCCAGCAGCACTGCCTGTATTCAGACGAGACAGACCCCAGCAGCACTGCTTGCATTCAGATGAGGCAGACCCCAGCAGCACTGCCTGTATTCAGACGAGACAGACCCGAGCAGCACTGCCTGTATTCAGACTTGACAGACCCCAGCATCACTGCCTGTATTCAGACAAGGACCGCCCCCAGCAGCACTGCCTGTATTCAGACGAGACTGCCCCAGCAGCACTGCTTGCATTTAGATGAGACAGGCCCCAGCAGCACTGCCTGTATTGAGATGACACAGACTCCAGCAGCAGTGTCTGCATTCAGATGACACAGACCCCAGCAGCACTGCCTGTATTCAGATGAGACAGACCCCAGGATCACTGCCTGCATTCAGATGGCGCAGACCCCAGCAGCACTGCCTGCATTCAGAGACAGACCCCAGCAGCCTGTACTCAGATGAGACAGACCCCAGCAGCACTGCCTGTATTCAGATGATACAGACCCCAGCAGCACTGCCTGCATTCAGACGAGACAGACCCCAGCAGCACTGCCTGCATTCAGGTGAGACAGACCCCAGCAGCACTGCCTGCACTCAGATGAGACAGACCCCAGCAGCAATGCCTGTATTCAGATGACACAGACCCCAGCAGCAGTGCCTGCATTCAGATGAGACAGACCCCATCAGCGCTGCCTGTATTCAGATGAGACAGACCCCAGCAGCACTGCCTGTATTCAGATGACACAGACCCCAGCAGCAGTGTCTGCATTCAGATGACACAGACCCCAGCCGCACTGCCTGTAATCAAACGAGACAGACCCCAGCAGCACTGCCTGTATTAAGATGACACAGATCCCAGCAGCACTGCCTGTATTCAGACGAGACAGGCCCCAGCAGCACTGCCTGCATTCGGATGAGACAGACCCCAGCAGCACTGCCTGCATGCAGATGAGACAGACCCCAACAGCACTGCCTGCTTTCAGATGAGACAGACCCCAGCAGCCTGTACTCAGATGAGACAGACCACAGCAGCACTGCCTGTATTCAGACGAGACAGACCCCAGCAGCACTGCCTGTATTCAGATTAGACCACCCCCAGCAGCACTGCCTGTATTCAGATGAGACAGACCCCAGCAGCACTGCCTGTATTCAGATGAGACCGCCCCCAGCAGCACTGCCTGTATTGAGATGACACAGACCCCAGCAGCAGTGTCTGCATTAAGGTGACAGAGACCCCAACAGCAGTGTCTGCATTCAGATGACACAGACCCCAGCAGCACTGACTGTATTCACATGAGACAGACGCCAGCAGCACTGCCTGTATTCAGATGAGACAGACCACAGCAGCACTGCCTGTATTCAGACGAGACAGACCCCAGCAGCACTGCCTGTATTGAGATGACACAGACCCCAGCAGCAGTGTCTGCATTAAGGTGACAGAGACCCCAGCAGCAGTGTCTGCATTCAGATGACACAGACCCCAGCAGCACTGTCTGCATTCAGATGACACAGACCCCAGCAGCACTGACTGTATTCACATGAGACAGACCCCAGAAGAACTGCCTGTATTAAGATGACACAGACCCCAGCAGCACTGCCGGCAATCAGATGAGACAGACCCCAGCAGCAGTGTCTGCATTAAGATGGCACAGACCCCAGCAGCACTGCATGTATTCAGATGACAAAGACCCCAGCAGCAGTGTCTGCATTCAGATGACACAGACCCCAGCAGCACTGTCTGCATTCAGATGACACAGACCCCAGCAGCACTGACTGTATTCACATGAGACAGACCCCAGAAGAACTGCCTGTAATAAGATGACGCAGACCCCAGCAACACTGCCTGCATTCAGATGAGACAGACCCCAGCAGCAGTGTCTGTATTAAGATGGCACAGACCCCAGCAGCACTGCCTGTATTGTCTGAAGCAGTGTCTGAATGCAGGCAGTGCTGCGGGGGTCTGCGCCATCTGAATGCAGGCAGTGATGCTGGGGTCTGTCTCATCTGAATCCAGGCAGTGCTGCTGGGGTCTGTGTCATCTGAATGCAGACACTGCTGCTGGAGTCTGTGTCATCTCAATAAAGGCAGTGCTGCTGGGGCCTGTCTCATCTAAATGCAAGCAGTGCTGCTGGGGCAGTCTCATCTGAATACAGGCAGTGCTGCTGGGGGCGGTCCTTGTCTGAATACAGGCAGTGATGCTGGGGTCTGTCTCGTCTGAATACAGGCAGTGCTGCTGGGGTCTGTCTCGTCTGAATACAGGCAGTGCTGCTGGGGTCTGCCTCATCTGAATGCAAGCAGTGCTGCTGGGGTCTGTCTCGTCTGAATACAGGCAGTGCTGCTGGGATCTGTGTCATCTGAATGGAGACACTGCTGCTGGGGTTTGTGTCACCTTAATGCAGACACTGCTGCTGGGGTCTGTGTCATCTCAATACAGGCAGTTCTGCTGGGGTCCGTGTCATCTGAATGCAGACACTGCTGCTGGGGTCTGTGTCACCTTAATGCAGACACTGCTGCTGGGATCTTTGTCATCTGAATACAGGCAGTGTTGCTGGGGTCTGTCTCATCTGAATACAGGCAGTGGTGCTGGGGTCTGTCTCGCGTGAATGCAGGCAGTGCTGCTGGGGTCTGTCTCATCTGAGTGCAGGCAGTGCTGCTGGGGTCTGTCTCGTCTGAATGCAGGCAGTGCTGCTGGGGTCTGTCTCGTCTGAATGCAGGCAGTGCTGCTGGGGTCTGCATCATCTGAATACAGGCAGTGCTGCTGGGGTCTGTCTCATCTGAGTGCAGGCAGTGCTGCTGGGGTCTGTCTCATCTGAGTGCAGGCAGTGCTGCTGGGGTCTGTCTCATGTGAATGCAGGCAGTGCTGCTGGGGTCTGTCTCATCTGAGTACAGGCTGCTGGGGTCTGTCTCATCTGAATGCAGGCAGTGCTGCTGGGGTCTGCCTCATCTGAATGCAGGCAGTGCTGCTGGGGTCTGTCTCATCTGAATACAGGCAGTGCTGCTGGGGTCTGTCTCATCTGAATGCAGGCAGTTATGCTGGGGTCTGTATCATCTGAATGCAAGCAGTGCTGCTGGGGTCTGTCTCATCTGAGTGCAAGCAGTGCTGCTGGGGTCTGTCTCATCTGAATGCAGGCAGTGCTGCTGGGGTCTGTCTCATCTGCATGCAGGCAGTGCTGCTGGGGTCTGCATCATCTGAATACAGGCAGTGCTGCTGGGGTCTGTCTCGTCTGAATACAGGCAGTGCTGCTGATGACACAGATGAGACAGACCCTAGCAGGAGCGCCTGTATTTAGATGAGACAGACCCCAGCAGCCTGTACTCAGATGAGACAGACCCCAGCAGCACTGCCTGTATTCAGATGATGCAGACCCCAGCAGCACTGCCTGCATTCACACGAGACAGACCCCAGCAGCACTGCCTGCATTCACATGAGACAGACCCCAGCAGCACTGCCTGCACTCAGATGAGACAGACCCCAGCAACACTGCCTGCACTTAGATGAGACAGACCCCAGCAGCAATGCCTGTATTGAGATGACACAGAACCCAGCAGCAGTGTCTGCATTAAGGTGACACAGACCCCAGCAGCAGTGTCTGCATTCAGATGACACGGACCCCAGCAGAACTGCCTGTATTGAGATGACACAGACCCCAGCAGCAGTGTCTGCATTAAGGTGACACAAACCCCAGCAGCAGTGTCTCCATTCAGATGACACAGACCCCAGCAGCACTGCCTGTATTCAGACGAGACAGACCCCAGCAGCACTGCTTGCATTCAGATGAGGCAGACCCCAGCAGCACTGCCTGTATTCAGACGAGACAGACCCCAGCAGCACTGCCTGTATTCAGACGATACAGACCCCAGCATCACTGCCTGTATTCAGACAAGGACCGCCCCCAGCAGCACTGCCTGTATTCAGATGAGACTGCCCCAGCAGCACTGCTTGCATTTAGATGAGACAGGCCCCAGCAGCACTGCCTGTATTGAGATGACACAGACTCCAGCAGCAGTGTCTGCATTCAGATGACACAGACCCCAGCAGCACTGCCTGTATTCAGATGAGACAGACCCCAGCATCACTGCCTGCATTCAGATGGCGCAGACCCCAGCAGCACTGCCTGCATTCAGAGACAGACCCCAGCAGCACTGCCTTCATTCAGATGAGACAGACCCAGCAGCACTGCCTGCATTTAGATGAGACAGACCCCAGCAGCCTGTACTCAGATGAGACAGACCCCAGCAACACTGCCTGTATTCAGATGATACAGACCCCAGCAGCACTGCCTGCATTCAGACGAGACAGACCCCAGCAGCACTGCCTGCATTCAGGTGAGACAGACCCCAGCAGCACTGCCTGCACTCAGATGAGACAGACCCCAGCAGCAATGCCTGTATTCAGATGACACAGACCCCAGCAGCAGTGCCTGCATTCAGATGACACAGACCCCAGCAGCACTGCCTGTATTCAGATGACACAGACCCCAGCAGCAGTGCCTGCATTCAGATGACACAGACCCCAGCAGCACTGCCTGTATTCAGATGACAGAGTCCCAGCAGCACTGCATGCATTCAGATGAGACAGACCCCAGCAGCCTGTATTCAGATGAGACAGAACCCAGCAGCACTGCCTGTATTCAGATGAGACAGACCCCATCAGCGCTGCCTGTATTCAGATGAGACAGACCCCATCAGCGCTGCCTGTATTCAGATGAGACAGACCCCAGCAGCACTGCCTGTATTCAGATGACACAGACCCCAGCAGCAGTGTCTGCATTCAGATGACACAGACCCCAGCAGCACTGCCTGTAATCAAACGAGACAGACCCCAGCAGCACTGCCTGTATTCAGATGACACAGATCCCAGCAGCACTGCCTGTATTCAGACGAGACAGACCCCAGCAGCACTGCCTGCATTCGGATGAGACAGACCCCAGCAGCACTGCCTGCATGCAGATGAGACAGACCCCAACAGCCTGTACTCAGATGAGACAGACCACAGCAGCACTGCCTGTATTCAGACGAGACAGACCCCAGCAGCACTGCCTGTATTCAGATTAGACCGCCTCCAGCAGCACTGCCTGTATTCAGATGAGACAGACCCCAGCAGCACTGCCTGTATTCAGATGAGACCGCCCCCAGCAGCACTGCCTGTATTGAGATGACACAGACCCCAGCAGCAGTGTCTGCATTAAGGTGACAGAGACCCCAGCAGCAGTGTCTGCATTCAGATCACACAGACCCCAGCAGCACTCTCTGCATTCAGATGACACAGACCCCAGCAGCACTGCCTGTATTCAGACGAGACAGCCCCCAGCAGCACTGCCTGTATTGAGATGACGGAGACCCCAGCAGCACTGCCTGCATTCAGATGAGACAGACCCCAGCAGCCTGTACTCAGATGAGACAGACCCCAGCAGCACTGCCTGTATTCAGACGAGACAGACCCCAGCAGCACTGCCTGTATTCAGATGATGCAGACCCCAGCAGCACTGCCTACATGCAGATGAGACAGACCCCAGCAGCACTGCCTGCATTCAGATGAGACAGACCCCAGCAGCACTGCTTGCACTCAGATGAGACAGACCCCAGCAGCACTGCCTGCATTCAGATGAGACAGACCCCAGCAGCACTGCTTGCATTCAGATGAGACAGACCCCAGCAGACTGTATTCAGATGAGACAGGCCCCAGCAGCACTGCCTGCATTCAGATGATACAGACCCCAGCATAACTGCCTGCATTCAGATGAGACAGACCCCAGCAGCACTGCCTGTATTCAGATGAGACAGACCCCAGCAGCACTGCCTGCATTCAGATGAGGCAGACCCCAGCAGCACTGCCTGCATTCAGATGAGACAGACCCCAGCAGCCTGTACTCAGATGAGACAGACCCCAGCAGCACTGCCTGTATTCAGATGCGACAGACCCCAGGAGAACTGCCTGCCTTCAGACGAGACAGACCCCAGCAGCACTGCCTGCATTCACACGAGACAGACCCCAGCAGCACTGCCTGCATTCAGACGAGACAGACCCCAGCAGCACTGCCTGCACTCAGATGAGACAGACCCCAGCAGCCTGTATTCAGATGTGACAGACCCCAGCAGCACTGCCTGCATTCACACGAGACAGACCCCAGCAGCACTGCCTGCATTCAGACGAGACAGACCCCAGCAGCACTGCCTGCACTCAGATGAGACAGACCCCAGCAGCCTGTATTCAGATGTGACAGAACCCAGCAGCACTGCCTGCATTCAGATGAGGCAGACCCCAGCAGCACTGCCTTTATTCAGATGAGACAGACCCCAGCAGCACTGCCTGCATTCAGATGAGACAGACCTCAGCAGCACTGCCTGCACTCAGATGAGACAGACCCCATCAGCACTGCCTGCATTCAGATGAGAGAGACCCCAGCAGCACTGCCTGCATTCAGATGAGACCGCCCCCAGCAGGAGTGTCTGCATTAAGATGACACAGACCCCAGCAGCAGTGTCTGCATTGAGATGACACAGACCTCAGCAGCAGTGTCTGCATTCAGATGACACAGACCCCAGCAGAACTGCCTGTATTCAAATGATGCAGACCCCAGCAACACTGCCTGCATTCAGATGAGACAGACCCCAGCAGGACTACCTGTATTTAGATGAGACAGACCCCAGCAGCCTGTACTCAGATGAGACAGACCCCAGCAGCACTGCCTGCATTCACATGAGACAGACCCCAGCAGCACTGCCTGTATTCAGATGATGCAGACCCCAGCAGCACTGCCTGCATTCACACGAGACAGACCCCAGCAGCAATGCCTGCATTCAGATGAGACAGACCCCAGCAGCACTGCCTGCATTCAGATGAGACAGACCCCAGCAGCACTGCCTGTATTCAGATGATGCAGACCCCAGCAGCACTGCCTGCATTTACATGAGACAGACCCCAGCAGCACTGCCTGCATTCAGATGAGACAGACCCCAGCAGCACTGCCTGCATTCACGCGAGACAGACCCCAGCATCACTGCCTGTATTCAGATGAGACAGACCCGAGCAGCACTGCCTGTATTGAGATGACACAGAACCCAGCAGCAGTGTCTGCATTAAGGTGACACAGACCCCAGCAGCAGTGTCTGAATTCAGATGACACGGATCCCAGAAGAACTGCCTGTATTGAGATGACACAGACCCCAGCAGCAGTGTCTGCATTAAGGTGACAGAAACCCCAGCAGCAGTGTCTTCATTCAGATGACACAAAACCCAGCAGCACTGCCTGTATTCAGACGAGGCAGACCCCAGCAGCACTGCCTGCATTCAGATGAGACAGACTCCAGCAGCAATGCCTGCATTCAGATGAGACAGACACCAGCAGGACTGCCTGTATTTAGATGAGACAGACCCCAGCAGCCTGTACTCAGATGAGACATACCCCAGCAGCACTGCCTGTATTCAGATGATGCAGACCCCAGCAGCACTGCCTGCATTCACACGAGACAGACCCCAGCAGCACTGCCTGCATTCACATGAGACAGACCCCAGCAGCACTGCCTGCACTCAGATGAGACAGACTCCAGCAGCACTGTCTGTATTCAGATGATGCAGACCCCAGAAGCACTGCCTGCATTCAGACGAGACAGACCCCAGCAGCACTGCCTGCATTCAGACGAGACAGACCCCAGCAGAACTGCCTGCATTCACGCGAGACAGACCCCAGCACCACTGCCTGTATTCAGATGAGACAGACCCCAGCAGCACTGCCTGTATTGAGGTGACACAAACCCCAGCAGCAGTGTCTCCATTCAGATGACACAGACCCCAGCAGCACTGCCTGTATTCAGACGAGACAGACCCCAGCAGCACTGCTTGCATTCAGATGAGGCAGACCCCAGCAGCACTGCCTGTATTCAGACGAGACAGACCCCAGCAGCACTGCCTGTATTCAGACTTGACAGACCCCAGCATCACTGCCTGTATTCAGACAAGGACCGCCCCCAGCAGCACTGCCTGTATTCAGACGAGACTGCCCCAGCAGCACTGCTTGCATTTAGATGAGACAGGCCCCAGCAGCACTGCCTGTATTGAGATGACACAGACTCCAGCAGCAGTGTCTGCATTCAGATGACACAGACCCCAGCAGCACTGCCTGTATTCAGATGAGACAGACCCCAGCATCACTGCCTGCATTCAGATGGCGCAGACCCCAGCAGCACTGCCTGCATTCAGAGACAGACCCCAGCAGCCTGTACTCAGATGAGACAGACCCCAGCAGCACTGCCTGTATTCAGATGATACAGACCCCAGCAGCACTGCCTGCATTCAGACGAGACAGACCCCAGCAGCACTGCCTGCATACAGGTGAGACAGACCCCAGCAGCACTGCCTGCACTCAGATGAGACAGACCCCAGCAGCAATGCCTGTATTCAGATGACACAGACCCCAGCAGCAGTGCCTGCATTCAGATGAGACAGACCCCATCAGCGCTGCCTGCATTCAGATGAGACAGACCCCAGCAGCACTGCCTGTATTCAGATGACACAGACCCCAGCAGCAGTGTCTGCATTCAGATGACACAGACCCCAGCCGCACTGCCTGTAATCAAACGAGACAGACCCCAGCAGCACTGCCTGTATTAAGATGACACAGATCCCAGCAGCACTGCCTGTATTCAGACGAGACAGGCCCCAGCAGCACTGCCTGCATTCGGATGAGACAGACCCCAGCAGCACTGCCTGCATGCAGATGAGACAGACCCCAACAGCACTGCCTGCTTTCAGATGAGACAGACCCCAGCAGCCTGTACTCAGATGAGACAGACCACAGCAGCACTGCCTGTATTCAGACGAGACAGACCCCAGCAGCACTGCCTGTATTCAGATTAGACCGCCCCCAGCAGCACTGCCTGTATTCAGATGAGACAGACCCCAGCAGCACTGCCTGTATTCAGATGAGACCGCCCCCAGCAGCACTGCCTGTATTGAGATGACACAGACCCCAGCAGCAGTGTCTGCATTAAGGTGACAGAGACCCCAACAGCAGTGTCTGCATTCAGATGACACAGACCCCAGCAGCACTGACTGTATTCACATGAGACAGACGCCAGCAGCACTGCCTGTATTCAGATGAGACAGACCACAGCAGCACTGCCTGTATTCAGACGAGACAGACCCCAGCAGCACTGCCTGTATTGAGATGACACAGACCCCAGCAGCAGTGTCTGCATTAAGGTGACAGAGACCCCAGCAGCAGTGTCTGCATTCAGATGACACAGACCCCAGCAGCACTGTCTGCATTCAGATGACACAGACCCCAGCAGCACTGACTGTATTCACATGAGACAGACCCCAGAAGAACTGCCTGTATTAAGATGACACAGACCCCAGCAGCACTGCCGGCAATCAGATGAGACAGACCCCAGCAGCAGTGTCTGCATTAAGATGGCACAGACCCCAGCAGCACTGCATGTATTCAGATGACAAAGACCCCAGCAGCAGTGTCTGCATTCAGATGACACAGACCCCAGCAGCACTGTCTGCATTCAGATGACACAGACCCCAGCAGCACTGACTGTATTCACATGAGACAGACCCCAGAAGAACTGCCTGTAATAAGATGACGCAGACCCCAGCAACACTGCCTGCATTCAGATGAGACAGACCCCAGCAGCAGTGTCTGTATTAAGATGGCACAGACCCCAGCAGCACTGCCTGTATTGTCTGAAGCAGTGTCTGAATGCAGGCAGTGCTGCGGGGGTCTGCGCCATCTGAATGCAGGCAGTGATGCTGGGGTCTGTCTCATCTGAATCCAGGCAGTGCTGCTGGGGTCTGTGTCATCTGAATGCAGACACTGCTGCTGGAGTCTGTGTCATCTCAATAAAGGCAGTGCTGCTGGGGCCTGTCTCATCTAAATGCAAGCAGTGCTGCTGGGGCAGTCTCATCTGAATACAGGCAGTGCTGCTGGGGGCGGTCCTTGTCTGAATACAGGCAGTGATGCTGGGGTCTGTCTCGTCTGAATACAGGCAGTGCTGCTGGGGTCTGTCTCGTCTGAATACAGGCAGTGCTGCTGGGGTCTGCCTCATCTGAATGCAAGCAGTGCTGCTGGGGTCTGTCTCGTCTGAATACAGGCAGTGCTGCTGGGGTCTGTGTCATCTGAATGGAGACACTGCTGCTGGGGTTTGTGTCACCTTAATGCAGACACTGCTGCTGGGGTCTGTGTCATCTCAATACAGGCAGTTCTGCTGGGGTCCGTGTCATCTGAATGCAGACACTGCTGCTGGGGTCTGTGTCACCTTAATGCAGACACTGCTGCTGGGATCTTTGTCATCTGAATACAGGCAGTGTTGCTGGGGTCTGTCTCATCTGAATACAGGCAGTGGTGCTGGGGTCTGTCTCGCGTGAATGCAGGCAGTGCTGCTGGGGTCTGTCTCATCTGAGTGCAGGCAGTGCTGCTGGGGTCTGTCTCGTCTGAATGCAGGCAGTGCTGCTGGGGTCTGTCTCGTCTGAATGCAGGCAGTGCTGCTGGGGTCTGCATCATCTGAATACAGGCAGTGCTGCTGGGGTCTGTCTCATCTGAGTGCAGGCAGTGCTGCTGGGGTCTGTCTCATCTGAGTGCAGGCAGTGCTGCTGGGGTCTGTCTCATGTGAATGCAGGCAGTGCTGCTGGGGTCTGTCTCATCTGAGTACAGGCTGCTGGGGTCTGTCTCATCTGAATGCAGGCAGTGCTGCTGGGGTCTGCCTCATCTGAATGCAGGCAGTGCTGCTGGGGTCTGTCTCATCTGAATACAGGCAGTGCTGCTGGGGTCTGTCTCATCTGAATGCAGGCAGTTATGCTGGGGTCTGTATCATCTGAATGCAAGCAGTGCTGCTGGGGTCTGTCTCATCTGAGTGCAAGCAGTGCTGCTGGGGTCTGTCTCATATGAATGCAGGCAGTGCTGCTGGGGTCTGTCTCATCTGCATGCAGGCAGTGCTGCTGGGGTCTGCATCATCTGAATACAGGCAGTGCTGCTGGGGTCTGTCTCGTCTGAATACAGGCAGTGCTGCTGATGACACAGATGAGACGGACCCCAGCAGGAGCGCCTGTATTTAGATGAGACAGACCCCAGCAGCCTGTACTCAGATGAGACAGACCCCAGCAGCACTGCCTGTATTCAGATGATGCAGACCCCAGCAGCACTGCCTGCATTCACACGAGACAGACCCCAGCAGCACTGCCTGCATTCACATGAGACAGACCCCAGCAGCACTGCCTGCACTCAGATGAGACAGACCCCAGCAACACTGCCTGCACTTAGATGAGACAGACCCCAGCAGCAATGCCTGTATTGAGATGACACAGAACCCAGCAGCAGTGTCTGCATTAAGGTGACACAGACCCCAGCAGCAGTGTCTGCATTCAGATGACACGGACCCCAGCAGAACTGCCTGTATTGAGATGACACAGACCCCAGCAGCAGTGTCTGCATTAAGGTGACACAAACCCCAGCAGCAGTGTCTCCATTCAGATGACACAGACCCCAGCAGCACTGCCTGTATTCAGACGAGACAGACCCCAGCAGCACTGCTTGCATTCAGATGAGGCAGATCCCAGCAGCACTGCCTGTATTCAGACGAGACAGACCCCAGCAGCACTGCCTGTATTCAGACGATACAGACCCCAGCATCACTGCCTGTATTCAGACAAGGACCGCCCCCAGCAGCACTGCCTGTATTCAGATGAGACTGCCCCAGCAGCACTGCTTGCATTTAGATGAGACAGGCCCCAGAAGCACTGCCTGTATTGAGATGACACAGACTCCAGCAGCAGTGTCTGCATTCAGATGACACAGACCCCAGCAGCACTGCCTGTATTCAGATGAGACAGACCCCAGCATCACTGCCTGCATTCAGATGGCGCAGACCCCAGCAGCACTGCCTGCATTCAGAGACAGACCCCAGCAGCACTGCCTTCATTCAGATGAGACAGACCCAGCAGCACTGCCTGCATTTAGATGAGACAGACCCCAGCAGCCTGTACTCAGATGAGACAGACCCCAGCAACACTGCCTGTATTCAGATGATACAGACCCCAGCAGCACTGCCTGCATTCAGACGAGACAGACCCCAGCAGCACTGCCTGCATTCAGGTGAGACAGACCCCAGCAGCACTGCCTGCACTCAGATGAGACAGACCCCAGCAGCAATGCCTGTATTCAGATGACACAGACCCCAGCAGCAGTGCCTGCATTCAGATGACACAGACCCCAGCAGCACTGCCTGTATTCAGATGACACAGACCCCAGCAGCAGTGCCTGCATTCAGATGACACAGACCCCAGCAGCACTGCCTGTATTCAGATGACAGAGTCCCAGCAGCACTGCATGCATTCAGATGAGACAGACCCCAGCAGCCTGTATTCAGATGAGACAGAACCCAGCAGCACTGCCTGTATTCAGATGAGACAGACCCCATCAGCGCTGCCTGTATTCAGATGAGACAGACCCCATCAGCGCTGCCTGTATTCAGATGAGACAGACCCCAGCAGCACTGCCTGTATTCAGATGACACAGACCCCAGCAGCAGTGTCTGCATTCAGATGACACAGACCCCAGCAGCACTGCCTGTAATCAAACGAGACAGACCCCAGCAGCACTGCCTGTATTCAGATGACACAGATCCCAGCAGCACTGCCTGTATTCAGACGAGACAGACCCCAGCAGCACTGCCTGCATTCGGATGAGACAGACCCCAGCAGCACTGCCTGCATGCAGATGAGACAGACCCCAACAGCCTGTACTCAGATGAGACAGACCACAGCAGCACTGCCTGTATTCAGACGAGACAGACCCCAGCAGCACTGCCTGTATTCAGATTAGACCGCCCCCAGCAGCACTGCCTGTATTCAGATGAGACAGACCCCAGCAGCACTGCCTGTATTCAGATGAGACCGCCCCCAGCAGCACTGCCTGTATTGAGATGACACAGACCCCAGCAGCAGTGTCTGCATTAAGGTGACAGAGACCCCAGCAGCAGTGTCTGCATTCAGATCACACAGACCCCAGCAGCACTCTCTGCATTCAGATGACACAGACCCCAGCAGCACTGACTGTATTCACATGAGACATACCCCAGAAGAACTGCCTGTATTAAGATGACACAGACCCCAGCAGCACTGCCGGCAATCAGATGAGACAGACCCCAGCAGCAGTGTCTGCATTAAGATGGCACAGACCCCAGCAGCACTGCATGTATTCAGATGACACAGACCCCAGCAGCAGGGCCTGTATTCAGATGGTGCAGACCCCAGCAGCAGTGTCTGCATTAAGATTACACAGACCCCAACAGCGCTGCCTGTATTAAGATGACACAGACCCCAGCAGCACTGCCGGCAATCAGATGAGACAGACCCCAGCAGCAGTGTCTGCATTAAGATGGCACAGACCCCAGCAGCACTGCATGTATTCAGATGACACAGACCCCAGCAGCAGGGCCTGTATTCATATGGTGCAGACCCCAGCAGCAGTGTCTGCATTAAGATGGCACAGACCCCAGCAGCACTGCCTGTGTTCAGATGATACAGACCCCAGAAGCACGTGCTGTATTCAGATGAGATTGACCCCAGCAGCAGTGTCTGCATTAAGATGGCACAGACCCCAGCAGCACTGCCTGCATTCAGATGAGACAGACTCCAGCAGCACTGTCTGCATTCAGATGGCGCAGACCCCAGCAGCACTGCCTGTATTCAAATGACGCAGACCCCAGCAGCACTGACTACATTCAGATGAGAAAGACCCCAGCAGCACTGCCTGCATTCAGATGATGCAGACACCAGCAGCACTGCCTGCATTCAGATGAGGCAGACCCCAGCAGCACTGACGGTATTCACATGAGACAGACCCCAGCAGCACTGCCTGTATTCAGAAGACACAGACCCCAGCAGCACTGCCTGTAGTCAGATGACACAGACCCCAGCAGCACTGCCTGTATTAAGATGACACAGACCCCAGCAGCACTGCTGGCAATCAGATGAGACAGACCCCAGCAGCAGTGTCTGCATTAAGATGGCACAGACCCCAGCAGCACTGCATGTATTCAGATGACACAGACCCCAGCAGCAGGGCCTGTATTCAGATGGTGCAGACCCCAGCAGCAGTGTCTGCATTAAGATTACACAGACCCCAACAGCGCTGCCTGTATTAAGATGACACAGACCCCAGCAGCACTGCCGGCAATCAGATGAGACAGACCCCAGCAGCAGTGTCTGCATTAAGATGGCACAGACCCCAGCAGCACTGCATGTATTCAGATGACACAGACCCCAGCAGCAGGGCCTGTATTCAGATGGTGCAGACCCCAGCAGCAGTGTCTGCATTAAGATGGCACAGACCCTAGCAGCACTGCCTGTGTTCAGATGATACAGACCCCAGCAGCACGTGCTGTATTCAGATGAGATGGACCCCAGCAGCAGTGTCTGCATTAAGATGGCACAGACCCCAGCAGCACTGCCTGCATTCAGATGAGACAGACTCCAGCAGCACTGTCTGCATTCAGATGGCGCAGACCCCAGCAGCACTGCCTGTATTCAAATGACGCAGACCCCAGCAGCACTGACTACATTCAGATGAGAAAGACCCCAGCAGCACTGCCTGCATTCAGATGATGCAGACACCAGCAGCACTGCCTGCATTCAGATGAGGCAGACCCCAGCAGCACTGACGGTATTCACATGAGACAGACCCCAGCAGCACTGCCTGTATTCAGAAGACACAGACCCCAGCAGCACTGCCTGTAGTCAGATGACACAGACCCCAGCAGCACTGCCTGTATTAAGATGACACAGACCCCAGCAGCACTGCTGGCAATCAGATGAGACAGACCCCAGCAGCACTGCCTGTATTCAGATGACACACACCCCAGCAGCACTGCCTGTAGTCAGATGACACAGACCCCAGCAGCGGTGTCTGCATTAAGATGACACAGACCCCAGCAGCACTGCCTGTATACAGACGAGACAGACCCCAGCAGCACTGCCTGCATTCAGACGAGACAGACCCCAGCAGCACTGCCTGCATTCAGACGAGACAGACCCCAGCAGCACTGCCTGTATTCAGATGACGCAGACCCCAGCAGCACTGCATGCATTCAGACGAGACAGACCCCAGCAGCACTGCCTGTATTCAGACGAGACAGCCCCCAGCAGCACTGCCTGTATTGAGATGACGGAGACCCCAGCAGCACTGCCTGCATTCAGATGAGACAGACCCCAGCAGCCTGTACTCAGATGAGACAGACCCCAGCAGCACTGCCTGTATTCAGACGAGACAGACCCCAGCAGCACTGCCTGTATTCAGATGATGCAGACCCCAGCAGCACTGCCTGCATGCAGATGAGACAGACCCCAGCAGCACTGCCTGCATTCAGATGAGACAGACCTCAGCAGCACTGCTTGCACTCAGATGAGACAGACCCCAGCAGCACTGCCTGCATTCAGATGAGACAGACCCCAGCAGCACTGCTTGCATTCAGATGAGACAGACCCCAGCAGACTGTATTCAGATGAGACAGACCCCAGCAGCACTGCCTGCATTCAGATGATACAGACCCCAGCATAACTGCCTGCATTCAGATGAGACAGACCCCAGCAGCACTGCCTGTATTCAGATGAGACAGACCCCAGCAGCACTGCCTGCATTCAGATGAGGCAGACCCCAGCAGCACTGCCTGCATTCAGATGAGACAGACCCCAGCAGCCTGTACTCAGATGAGACAGACCCCAGCAGCACTGCCTGTATTCAGATGCGACAGACCCCAGCAGAACTGCCTGCATTCAGACAAGACAGACCCCAGCAGCACTGCCTGCATTCACACGAGACAGACCCCAGCAGCACTGCCTGCATTCAGACGAGACAGACCCCAGCAGCACTGCCTGCATTCAGATGAGACAGACCCCAGCTGCACTGCCTGCATTCAGATGAGACAGAACCCAGCAGCACTGCCTGCATTCAGATGAGGCAGACCCCAGCAGCACTGCCTTTATTCAGATGAGACAGACCCCAGCAGCACTGCCTGCATTCAGATGAGACAGACCTCAGCAGCACTGCCTGCACTCAGATGAGACAGACCCCATCAGCACTGCCTGCATTCAGATGAGAGAGACCCCAGCAGCACTGCCTGCATTCAGATGAGACCGCCCCCAGCAGGAGTGTCTGCATTAAGATGACACAGACCCCAGCAGCAGTGTCTGCATTGAGATGACACAGACCTCAGCAGCAGTGTCTGCATTCAGATGACACAGACCCCAGCAGCACTGCCTGTATTCAAATGATGCAGACCCCAGCAACACTGCCTGCATTCAGATGAGACAGACCCCAGCAGGACTACCTGTATTTAGATGAGACAGACCCCAACAGCCTGTACTCAGATGAGACAGACCCCAGCAGCACTGCCTGCATTCACATGAGACAGACCCCAGCAGCACTGCCTGTATTCAGATGATGCAGACCCCAGCAGCACTGCCTGCATTCACACGAGACAGAACCCAGCAGCAATGCCTGTCATTCAGATGACACAGACCCCAGCAGCACTGCCTATAATCAAACGAGACAGACCCCAGCAGCACTGCCTGTATTCAGATGACACAGATCCCAGCAGCACTGCCTGTATTCAGACGAGACAGACCCCAGCAGCACTGCCTGCATTCGGATGAGACAGACCCCAGCAGCACTGCCTGCATGCAGATGAGACAGACCCCAACAGCACTGCCTGCTTTCAGATGAGACAGACCCCAGCAGCCTGTACTCAGATGACACAGACCCCAGCAGCACTGCCTGTATTCAGATGACACAGACCCCAGCAGCAGTGCCTGCATTCAGATGACACAGACCCCAGCAGCACTGCCTGTATTCAGATGACAGAGACCCCAGCAGCACTGCATGCATTCAGATGAGACAGACCCCAGCAGCCTGTACTCAGATGAGATAGAACCCAGCAGCACTGCCTGTATTCAGATGAGACAGACCCCATCAGCGCTGCCTGTATTCAGATGAGACAGACCCCATCAGCGCTGCCTGTATTCAGATGAGACAGACCCCAGCAGCACTGCCTATAATCAAACGAGACAGACCCCAGCAGCACTGCCTGTATTCAGATGACACAGATCCCAGCAGCACTGCCTGTATTCAGACGAGACAGACCCCAGCAGCACTGCCTGCATTCGGATGAGACAGACCCCAGCAGCACTGCCTATAATCAAACGAGACAGACCCCAGCAGCACTGCCTGTATTCAGATGACACAGATCCCAGCAGCACTGCCTGTATTCAGACGAGACAGACCCCAGCAGCACTGCCTGTATTCGGATGAGACAGACCCCAGCAGCACTGCCTGCATGCAGATGAGACAGACCCCAACAGCACTGCCTGCCTTCAGATGAGACAGACCCCAGCAGCCTGTACTCAGATGAGACAGACCACAGCAGCACTGCCTGTATTCAGACGAGACAGACCCCAGCAGCACTGCCTGTATTGAGATGACACAGACCCCAGCAGCAGTGTCTGCATTAAGGTGACAGAGACCCCAGCAGCAGTGTCTGCATTCAGATGACACAGACCCCAGCAGCACTGTCTGCATTCAGATGACACAGACCCCAGCAGCACTGACTGTATTCACATGAGACAGACCCCAGAAGAACTGCCTGTATTAAGATGACACAGACCCCAGCAGCACTGCCGGCAATCAGATGAGACAGACCCCAGCAGCAGTGTCTGCATTAAGATGGCACAGACCCCAGCAGCACTGCATGTATTCAGATGACAAAGACCCCAGCAGCAGTGTCTGCATTCAGATGACACAGACCCCAGCAGCACTGTCTGCATTCAGATGACACAGACCCCAGCAGCACTGACTGTATTCACATGAGACAGACCCCAGAAGAACTGCCTGTAATAAGATGACGCAGACCCCAGCAACACTGCCTGCATTCAGATGAGACAGACCCCAGCAGAACTGCCTGCATTCAGACGAGACAGACCCCAGCAGCACTGCCTGCATTCAGGTGAGACAGACCCCAGCAGCACTGCCTGCACTCAGATGAGACAGACCCCAGCAGCAATGCCTGTATTCAGATGACACAGACCCCAGCAGCAGTGCCTGCATTCAGATGACACAGACCCCAGCAGCACTGCCTGTATTCAGATGACACAGACCCCAGCAGCAGTGCCTGCATTCAGATGACACAGACCCCAGCAGCACTGCCTGTATTCAGATGACAGAGACCCCAGCAGCACTGCATGCATTCAGATGAGACAGACCCCAGCAGCCTGTACTCAGATGAGATAGAACCCAGCAGCACTGCCTGTATTCAGATGAGACAGACCCCATCAGCGCTGCCTGTATTCAGATGAGACAGACCCCATCAGCGCTGCCTGTATTCAGATGAGACAGACCCCAGCAGCACTGCCTGTATTCAGATGACACAGACCCCAGCAGCAGTGTCTGCATTCAGATGACACAGACCCCAGCAGCACTGCCTATAATCAAACGAGACAGACCCCAGCAGCACTGCCTGTATTCAGATGACACAGATCCCAGCAGCACTGCCTGTATTCAGACGAGACAGACCCCAGCAGCACTGCCTGCATTTGGATGAGACAGACCCCAGCAGCACTGCCTGCATGCAGATGAGACAGACCCCAACAGCACTGCCTGCTTTCAGATGAGACAGACCCCAGCAGCCTGTACTCAGATGAGACAGACCACAGCAGCACTGCCTGTATTCAGACGAGACAGTCCCCAGCAGCACTGCCTGTATTGAGATGACACAGACCCCAGCAGCAGTGTCTGCATTAAGGTGACAGAGACCCCAGCAGCAGTGTCTGCATTCAGATGACACAGACCCCATTAGCACTGTCTGCATTCAGATGACACAGACCCCAGCAGCACTGACTGTATTCACATGAGACAGACCCCAGAAGAACTACCTGTATTAAGATGACACAGACCCCAGCAGCACTGCCGGCAATCAGATGAGACAGACCCCAGCAGCAGTGTCTGCATTAAGATGGCACAGACCCCAGCAGCACTGCATGTATTCAGATGACAAAGACCCCAGCAGCAGTATCTGCATTCAGATGACACAGACCCCAGCAACACTGTCTGCATTCAGATGACACAGACCCCAGCAGCACTGACTGTATTCACATGAGACAGACCCCAGAAGAACTGCCTGTAATAAGATGACGCAGACCCCAGCAACACTGCCTGCATTCAGATGAGACAGAGCCCAGCAGCACTGCCTGTATTCAGATGAGACAGACCCCAGCAGCACTGCCTGCATTCAGATGAGACAGACCCCAGCAGCAGTGCCTGCATTCAGATGAGGCAGACCCCAACAACACTGCCTGCATTCAGATGAGACAGACCCCAGCAGCCTGTACTCAGATGAGACAGACTCCAGCAGCACTGCCTGTATACAGACGAGACAGACCCCAGCAGCACTGCCTGCTTTCAGACGAGACAGACCCCAGCAGCACTGCCTGCATTCAGACGAGACAGACCCCAGCAGCACTGCCTGTATTCAGATGACGCAGACCCCAGCAGCACTGCATGCATTAAGGTGACACAGACCCCAGCAGCAGTGTCTGAATTCAGATGACACGGACCCCAGCAGAACTGCCTGTATTGAGATGACAGAGACCCCAGCAGCACTGCCGGCAATCGGATGAGACAGACCCCAGCAGCAGTGTCTGCATTAAGATGGCACAAACCCCAGCAGCACTGCATGTATTCAGATGACACAGACCCCAGCAGCAGGGCCTGTATTCAGATGGTGCAGACCCCAGCAGCAGTGTCTGCATTAAGATTACACAGACCCCAGCAGCACTGCCTGTATTAAGATGACACAGACCCCAGCAGCACTGCCGGCAATCAGATGAGACAGACCCCAGCAGCAGTGTCTGCATTAAGATGGCACAGACCCCAGCAGCACTGCATGAATTCAGATGACACAGACCCCAGCAGCAGGGCCTGTATTCAGATGGTGCAGACCCCAGTAGCAGTGTCTGCATTAAGATGGCACAGACCCCAGCAGCACTGCCTGTATTCAGATGACACAGACCCCAGCAGCAGTGCCTGTATTCAGATGATACAGACCCCAGCAGGACGTGCTGTATTCAGATGAGATGGACCCTAGCAGCAGTGTCTGCATTAAGATGGCACAGACCCCAGCAGCACTGCCTGTATTCAGATGACACAGACCCCAGCAGCAGTACCTGTATTCAGATGACACAGACCCCAGCAGCACTGCCTGCATTCAGATGACACAGACCCAAGCAGCACTGCCTGCATTCAGATGAGACAGACTCCAGCAGCACTGTCTGCATTCAGATGGCGCAGACCCCAGCAGCACTGCCTGTATTCAAATGACGCAGACCCCAGCAGCACTGCCTACATTCAGATGAGACAGACCCCAGCAGCACTGCCTGCATTCAGATGACGCAGACCCCAGCAGCAGTGCCTGCATTCAGATGAGACAGACCCCAGCAGCACTGACGGTATTCACCTGAGACAGACCCCAGCAGCACTGCCTGTATTCAGAAGACACAGACCCCAGCAGCACTGCCTGTAGTCAGATGACACAGACCCCAGCAGAACTGCCTGTATTAAGATGACACAGACCCCAGCAGCACTGCTGGCAATCAGATGAGACAGACCCCAGCAGCACTGCCTGTATTCAGATGACACAGACCAGCAGCACTGCCTGTAGTCAGATGACACAGACCCCAGCAGCAGTGTCTGCATTAAGATGACACAGACCCCAGCAGAAGTGTCTGCATTAAGATGATACAGACCCCAGCAGCACGTGCTGTATTCAGATGAGATGGACCCCAGCAGCAGTGTCTGCATTAAGATGGCACAGACCCCAGCAGCACTGCCTGCATTCAGATGACGCAGACCCCAGCAGCACTGCCTACATTCAGATGAGAAAGACCCCAGCAGCACTGCCTGCATTCAGATGATGCAGACCCCAGCAGCACTGCCTGCATTCAGATGAAGCAGACCCCAGCAGCACTGACGGTATTCACATGAGACAGACCCCAGCAGCACTGCCTGTATTCAGAAGACACAGACCCCAGCAGCACTGCCTGTAGTCAGATGACACAGACCCCAGCAGCACTGCCTGTATTAAGATAACACAGACACCAGCAGCAGTGTCTGCATTAAGATGACACAGACCCCAGCAGCACTGTCTGTATTCAGAAGAGACAGACCCCAGCAGCACTGCCTGTATTGAGATGACACAGACCCCAGCAGCAGTGTCTGCATTAAGGGGACACAGACCCCAGCAGCGGTGTCTGCATTCAGATGACACGGACCCCATCAGAACTGCCTATATTGAGATGACACAGACCCCAGCAGCAGTGTCTGCATTAATGTGACACAAACCCCAGCAGCAGTGTCTGCATTCAGGTGACACAGACCCCAGCAGCACAGCCTGTATTCAGACGAGACAGACCCCAGCAGCACTGCCTGCATTCAGATGAGGCAGACCCCAGCAGCACTGCCTGTATTCAGACGAGACAGACCCCAGCAGCACTGCCTGTATTCAGACGAGACAGACCCCAGCAGCACTGCCTGTATTCAGACAAGACCGCCCCAGCAGCACTGCCTGTATTCAGATGACACAGACCCCAGCAGCACTGCCTGCATTCAGATGAGACAGACCCCAGCAGCCTGTACTCAGATGAGACAGACCCCAGCAGCACTGCCTGTATTCAGATGAGACAGACCCCATCAGCACTGCCTGTATTCAGATGAGACGGACCCCAGCAGCACTGCCTGTATTCAGATGACACAGACCCCAGCAGCAGTGTCTGCATTCAGATGACACAGACCCCAGCAGCACTGCCTGTATTCAGATGACACAGACCCCAGCAGCAGTGTCTGCATTCAGATGACACAGACCCCAGCAGCAGTGTCTGCATTCAGATGACACAGACCCCAGCAGAAGTGTCTGCATTAAGGTGACAGATACCCCAGCAGCACTGACTGTATTCACATGAGACAGACCCCAGCAGCACTGCCTGTATTCAGATTATGCAGACCCCAACAGCACCCACTGTACTCAGATGAGACAGACCCCAGCAGCACTGCCTGCATTCACATGAGACAGACCCCAGCACCACTGCCTGTATTCAGATGATGCAGACCCCAGCAGCACTGTCTGCATTCACACGAGACAGATCCCAGCAGCACTGCCTGCATTCAGACGAGACAGACCCCAGCAGCACTGCCTGCACTCAGATGAGACAGACTCTAGCAGCACTGCCTGCATTCACGCGAGACAGACTCCAGCACCACTGTCTGTATTCAGAAGGGACAGACCCAAGCAGCACTGCCTGTATTGAGATGACACAGACCCCAGCAGCAGTGTCTGCATTAAGAGGACACAGACCCCAGCAGCAGTGTCTGCATTCAGATGACACGGACTCCATCAGAACTGCCTGTATTGAGATGACACAGACCCCAGCAGCAGTGTCTGCATTAATGTAACACAAACCCCAGCAGCAGTGTCTGCATTCAGGTGACACAGACCCCAGCAGCACAGCCTGTATTCAGACGAGACAGACCCCAGCAGCACTGCCTGCATTCAGATGAGGCAGACCCCAGCAGCACTACCTGTATTCAGGCGAGACAGACCCCAGCAGCACTGCCTGTATTCAGACGAGACAGACCCCAGCAACACTGCCTGTATTCAGACAAGACCGCCCCCAGCAGCACTGCCTGTATTCAGATGACACAGACCCCAGCAGCACTGCCTGTATTCAGATGAGACAGACCCCATCAGCACTGCCTGTATTCAGATGAGACGGACCCCAGCAGCACTGCCTGTATTCAGATGACACAGACCCCAGCAGCAGTGTCTGCATTCAGATGACACAGACCCCAGCAGCACTGCCTGTATTCAGATGACACAGACCCCAGCAGCAGTGTCTGCATTCAGATGACACAGACCCCAGCAGCAGTGTCTGCATTCAGATGACACAGACCCCAGCAGAGGTGTCTGCATTAAGGTGACAGATACCCCAGCAGCACTGACTGTATTCACATGAGACAGACCCCAGCAGCACTGCCTGTATTCAGATGATGCAGACCCCAACAGCACCCACTATATTCACATGAGACAGACCCCAGCAGCACTGCCTGTATTCAGATGACACAGACCCCAGCAGCACTGCCTGTAATCAGACGAGACAGACCCCAGCAGCACTGCCTGTATTCAGATGACACAGATCCCAGCAGCACTGCCTGTATTCAGATGAGACAGACCCCAGCAGCATTGCCTGCATTCAGATGAGACAGACCCCAGCAGCACTGCCTGCATGCAGATGATGCAGACCCCAACAGCACCCACTGTATTCACATGAGACAGACCCCAGCATCAGTGCCTGCATTCAGATGAGACAGACCCCAGCAGCACTACCTGCATGCAGATGAGACAGACCCCAGCAGCACTGCCTGCATTCAGATGAGACAGACCCCAGCAGCACTGCCTGCATTCAGATGAGACCGCCCCCAGCAGGAGTGTCTGCATTAAGATGACACAGACCCCAGCAGCAATGTCTGCATTGAGATGACACAGACCCCAGCAGCACTGCCTGCATTCAAATGATGCAGACCCCAGCAGCACTGCCTGCATTCAAATGATGCAGACCCCAGCAGCACTGCCTGCATTCAGATGAGACAGACCCGAGCAGCACTGCCTGCATTCAGATGAGGCAGACCCCAGCAGCACTGCCTGTATTCAGACGAGACAGACCCCAGCAGCACTGCCTGCATTTACATGAGACAGACCCAAGCAGCACTGCCTGCATTCAGATGAGACAGACCCCAGCAGTCTGTACTCAGATGAGACAGACCCCAGGAGCACTGCCTGTATTCAGACGAGGCAGACCCCAGCAGCACTGCCTGTATTCAGATGATGCAGACCCCAGCAGCACTGCCTGCATGCAGATGAGACAGACCCCAGCAGCACTGCCTGCGTTCAGATGAGACAGACCCCAGCAGCACTGCCTGCGTTCAGATGAGACAGACCCCAGCAGCACTGCTTGCACTCAGATGAGACAGACTCCAGCAGCACTGCCTGCATTCAGATGAGACAGACCCCAGCAGCACTGCCTGTATTCAGATGAGACAGACCCAAGCAGCACTGCCTGCATTCAGATGAGACAGACCCCAGCAGCACTGCCTGCATTCAGATGAGGCAGACCCCAGCAGTACTGCCTGCATTCAGATGAGACAGACCCCAGCAGCCTGTACTCAGATGAGACAGACCCCAGCAGCACTGCCTGTATTCAGATGAGACAGACCCCAGCAGAACTGCCTGCATTCAGATGAGACAGACCCCAGAAGCACTGCCTGCATTCACACGAGACAGACCCCAGCAGCACTGCCTGCATTCAGACGAGACAGATCCCAGCAGCACTGCCTGCACTCAGATGAGACAGACCCCAGCAGCCTGTATTCAGATGAGACAGACCCCAGCAGCACTTCCTGCATTCAGATGAGACAGACCCCAGCTGCACTGCCTGCATTCAGATGAGACAGACCCCAGCAGCATTGCCTGCATTCAGATGAGGCAGACCCCAGAAGCACTGCCTGTATTCAGATGAGACAGACCCCAGCAGCACTGCCTGCACTCAGATGAGACAGACCCCATCAGCACTGCCTGCATTCAGATGAGACAGACCCCAGCAGCACTGCCTGCATTCAGATGAGACAGACCCCAGCAGCACTGCCTGCATTCAGATGAGACCGCCCCCAGCAAGAGTGTCTGCATTAAGATGTCACATACCCCAGCAGCAGTTTCTGCATTGAGATGACACAGACCTCAGCAGCAGTGTCTGCATTCAGATGACACAGACCCCAGCAGCACTGCCTGTATTCAAATGATGCAGACCCCAGCAACACTGCCTGCATTCAGATGAGAAAGACCCCAGCAGGACTGCCTGTATTTAGATGAGACAGACCCCAGCAGCCTGTACTCAGATGAGACAAACCCCAGCAGCACTGCCTGCATTCACATGAGACAGACCCCAGCAGCACTGCCTGTATTCAGATGATGCAGACCCCAGCAGCACTGCCTGCATTCACACGAGACAGACCCCAGCAGGACTGCCTGTATTTAGATGAGACAGACCCCAGCAGCCTGTACTCAGATGAGACAGACCCCAGCAGCACTGCCTGCATTCACATGAGACAGACCCCAGCAGCACTGCCTGTATTCAGATGATGCAGACCCCAGCAGCACTGCCTGCATTCACACGAGACAGACCCCAGCAGCACTGCCTGCATTCAGATGAGACAGACCCCAGCAGCACTGCCTGCATTCAGATGAGACAGACAACAGCAGCAATGCCTGCATTCAGATGAGACAGACCCCAGCAGGACTGCCTGTATTTAGATGAGACAGACCACAGCAGCCTGTACTCAGATGAGACAGACCCCAGCAGCACTGCCTGCATTCACATGAGGCAGACCCCAGCAGCACTGCCTGTATTCAGATGATGCAGACCCCAGCAGCACTGCCTGCATTCACACGAGACAGACCCCAGCAGCACTGCCTGCATTCACACGAGAAAGACCCCAGCAGCACTGCCTGCACTCAGATGAGAAAGACCCCAGCAACACTGCCTGTATTCAGATGATGCAGACCCCAGCAGCACTGCCTGCATTCACACGAGACAGACACCAGCAGCACTGCCTGCGTTCAGACGAGACAGACCCCTGCAGCACTGCCTGCACTCAGATGAGACAGACCCCAGCAGCACTGCTTGCTTTCACGCGAGACAGACCCCAGCACCACTGCCTGTATTCAGATGAGACAGAACCCAGCAGCAGTGTCTGCATTAAGGTGACACAGACCCCAGCAGCAGTGTCTGCATTCAGATGACACGGACCCCAACAGAACTGCCTGTATTGAGATGACACAGACCCCAGCAGCAGTGTCTGCATTAAGGTGACACAAACCCCAGCAGCAGTGTCTGCATTCAGATGACACAGACCCCAGCAGCACTGCCTTTATCCAGAAGAGACAGACCCCAGCAGCACCGCCTGCATTCAGATGAGGCAGACCCCAGTAGCACTGCTGTATTCAGACGAGACAGACCCCAGCAGCACTGCCTGTATTCAGATGATACAGACGCCAGCAGCACTGCCTGCATTCAGACGAGACAGACCCCAGCAGTACTGCCTGCATTCAGATGAGACAGACCCCAGCAGCACTGCCTGCACTCAGATGAGACAGACCCCAGCAGCACTGCCTGCACTCAGATGAGACAGACCCCAGCAGCATGTATTCAGATGAGACAGACCCCAGCAGTTCTGCCTGCATTCAGATGAGACAGACCCCAGCTGCACTGCCTGCATTCAGATGAGACAGACCGCAGCAGCACTGCCTGCATTCAGATGAGGCAGACCCCAGCAGCATTACCTGCATTCAGATGAGACAGACCCCAGCAGCACTGCCTGCATTCAGATGAGGCAGACCCCAGCAGCATTACCTGCATTCAGATGAGACAGACCCCAGCAGCACTGCCTG
Source organism: Ambystoma mexicanum (assembly GCF_040938575.1). Classification (NCBI taxonomy): domain Eukaryota; kingdom Metazoa; phylum Chordata; class Amphibia; order Caudata; family Ambystomatidae; genus Ambystoma; species Ambystoma mexicanum. Next base: position 331,050,982 of record NC_090925.1, on the reverse strand, counting down.
CATTCAGATGAGACAGACCTCAGCAGCACTGCCTGCACTCAGATGAGACAGACCCCATCAGCACTGCCTGCATTCAGATGAGACAGACCCCAGCAGCACTGCCTGCATTCAGATGAGACCGCCCCCAACAGCACTGCCTGCACTCAGATGAGACAGACCCCAGCAGCACTGCCTGCATGCAGATGAGACAGACCCCAGCAGCACTGCCTGCATTCAGATGAGACAGACCTCAGCAGCACTGCCTGCACTCAGATGAGACAGACCCCATCAGCACTGCCTGCACTCAGATGAGACAGACCCCAGCAGCACTGCCTGCACTCAGATGAGACAGACCCCAGCAGCACTGCCTGCATTCACATGAGACAGACCCCAGCAGCACTGCCTGCACTCAGATGAGACAGACCCCAGCAGCACTGACTGCATTCACGCGAGACAGACCCCAGCACCACTGCCTGTATTCAGATGAGACAGACCCCAGCAGCACTGCCTGTATCGAGATGACACAGACCCCAGCAGCACTGCCTGCATTAAGGTGACACAAACCCCAGCAGCAGTGTCTGCATTCAGATGACACAGATCCCAGCAGCACTGCCTGTATTCAGATGAGACAGAACCCAGCAGCACTGCCTGCATTCAGATGAGGCAGACCCCAGCAGCACTGCCTGTATTCAGACGAGACAGACCCCAGCAGCCCTGCCTGTATTCAGACGAGACAGACCCCAGCAGCATTGCCTGTATTGAGACAAGACCGCCCCCAGCAGCACTGCCTGTATTCAGATGAGACTGCCCCAGCAGCACTGCCTGTATTGAGATGACACATACCGCAGCAGCAGTGTCTGCATTAAGATGGCACAGACCCCAGCAGCACTGCCTGTATTCAGATGGCACAGACCCCAGCAGCACTGCCTGTATTCAGATGACACAGACCCCAGCAGCAGTGCTTGTATTCAGATGACACAGACCCCAGCAGCAGTGCCTGCATTCAAATGACGCAGACCCCAGCAGCACTGCCTGCATTCAGATGTGACAGACTCCAGCAGCACTGTCTGCATTCAGATGGCGCAGACCCCAGCAGCACTGCCTGTATTCAGATGACACAGACCCCAGCAGCACTGCCTGTAGTCAGATGACACAGACCCCAGCAGCAGTGTCTGCATTAAGATGGAACAGACCCCAGCAGCATTGCCTGTATTCAGATGACACAGACCCCAGCATCAGTGTCTGCATTAAGATGACACAGACCCCAGAAGAAATGCTTGTATTAAGATGACACAGACCCCAGCAGCACTGCCGGCAATCAGATGAGACAGACCCCAGCAGCAGTGTCTGCATTAAGATGGCACAGACCCCAGCAGCACTGCATGTATTCAGATGACACAGACCCCAGCAGCAGGACCTGTATTCAGATGGTGCAGACCACAGCAGCAGTGTCTGCATTAAGATGGCACAGACCCCAGCAGCACTGCCTGTATTCAGTTAATACAGACCCCAGCAGCACGTGCTGTATTCAGATGAGATGGACCCCAGCAGCAGTGTCTGCATTAAGATGGCACAGACCCCTGCAGCACTGCCTGTATTCAGATGACACAGACCCCAGCAGCAGTGCCTGTATTCAGATGACACAGACCCCAGCAGCACTGCCTGCATTCAGTTGAGAAAGACTCCAGCAGCACTGTCTGCATTCAGATGGCGCAGACCCCAGCAGCACTGCCTGCATTCAGATGAGACAGACCCCAGCAGCAATGCCTGTATTCAGAAGACACAGACCCCAGCAGCACTGCCTGTAGTCAGATGACACAGACCCCAGCAGCACTGCCTGTATTAAGATGACACAGACCCCAGCAGCACTGCTGGCAATCAGATGAGACAGACTCCAGCAGCACTGCCTGTATTCAGATGACACAGACCCCAGCAGCACTGCCTGTAGTCAGATGACACAGACCCCAGCAGCAGTGTCTGCATTAAGATGACACAGACCCCAGCAGCAGTGTCTGCATTAAGATGACACAGACCCCAGCAGCACTGTCTGTATTAAGATGACACAGACCCCAGCAGCACTGCCGGCAATCAGATGAGACAGACCCTAGCAGCACTGCCTGTATTCAGATGACACAGACCCCAGCAGCAGTGCCTGTATTTAGATGGTGCAGGTCCCAGCAGCAGTGCCTGTAGTCAGATGGTGCAGACCCCAGCAGCACTGCCTGCATTCAGATGAGACAGACCCCAGCAGCAGCGCCTGTAGTCAGATGACACAGACCCCAGCAGCACTGCATGTATTAAGATGCCACAGACCCCAGCAGCACTGCCGGCATTCAGATGAGATGGATCCAAGCAGCAGTGTCTGCATTAAGATGGCACAGACCCCAGCAGCACTGCCTGCATTCAGATGAGACAGACTCCAGCAGCACTGTCTGCATTCAGATGGCGCAGACCCCAGCAGCAGTGTCTGCATTCAGATGACACAGACCCCAGCAGAGGTGTCTGCATTAAGGTGAAAGATACCCCAGCAGCACTGACTGTATTCACATGAGACAGACCCCAGCAGCACTGCCTGTATTCAGATGATGCAGACCCCAACAGCACCCACTGTATTCACATGAGACAGACCCCAGCAGCGCTGCCTGTATTCAGATGACACAGACCCCAGCAGCACTGCCTGTAATCAGACGAGACAGACCCCAGCAGCACTGCCTGTATTCAGATGACACAGATCCCAGCAGCACTGCCTGTATTCAGACGAGACAGATCCCAGCAGCAATGCCTGCATTCAGATGAGACAGACCCCAGCAGCACTGCCTGCATGCAGATGAGACAGACCCCAGCAGCACTGCCAGCTTTCAGATGAGACAGACCCCAGCAGCCTGTACTCAGATGAGACAGACCCCAGCAGCACTGCCTGTATTCAGACGAGACAGACCCCAGCAGCACTGCCTGTATTCAGATGAGACAGACCCCAGCAGCACTGCCTGTATTCAGATGAGACAGACCCCAGCATCACTGCCTGCATTCAGATGAGACAGACCCCAGCAGCACTACCTGCATGCAGATGAGACAGACCCCAGCAGCACTGCCTGCATTCAGATGAGACAGACCTCAGCAGCACTGCCTGCACTCAGATGAGACAGACCCCATCAGCACTGACTGCATTCAGATGAGACAGACCCCAGCAGCACTGCCTGCATTCATATGAGACCGCCCCCAGCAGGAGTGTCTGCATTAAGATGACACAGACCCCAGCAGCAATGTCTGCATTGAGATGACACAGACCCCAGCAGCACTGCCTGCATTCAAATGATGCAGACCCCAGCAGCACTCCCTGCATTCAAATGATGCAGACCCCAGCAGCACTGCCTGCATTCAGATGAGACAGACCCGAGCAGCACTGCCTGCATTCAGATGAGGCAGACCCCAGCAGCACTGCCTGTATTCAGACGAGACAGACCCCAGCAGCACTGCCTGCATTTACATGAGACAGACCCCAGCAGCATTGCCTGCATTCACATGAGACAGACCCCAGCAGCACTGCCTGTATTCAGACAAGACCGCCCCCAGCAGCACTGCCTGTATTCAGATGACACAGACCCCAGCAGCACTGCCTGCATTCAGATGCGACAGACCCCAGCAGCCTGTACTCAGATGAGACAGACCCCAGCAGCACTGCCTGTATTCAGATGAGACAGACCCCATCAGCACTGCCTGTATTCAGATGAGACGGACCCCAGCAGCACTGCCTGTATTCAGATGACACAGACCCCAGCAGCAGTGTCTGCATTCAGATGACACAGACCCCAGCAGCACTGCCTGTATTCAGATGACACAGACCCCAGCAGCAGTGTCTGCATTCAGATGACACAGACCCCAGCAGCAGTGTCTGCATTCAGATGACACAGACCCCAGCAGAGGTGTCTGCATTAAGGTGAAAGATACCCCAGCAGCACTGACTGTATTCACATGAGACAGACCCCAGCAGCACTGCCTGTATTCAGATGATGCAGACCCCAACAGCACCCACTGTATTCACATGAGACAGACCCCAGCAGCGCTGCCTGTATTCAGATGACACAGACCCCAGCAGCACTGCCTGTAATCAGACGAGACAGACCCCAGCAGCACTGCCTGTATTCAGATGACACAGATCCCAGCAGCACTGCCTGTATTCAGACGAGACAGATCCCAGCAGCACTGCCTGCATTCAGATGAGACAGACCCCAGCAGCACTGCCTGCATGCAGATGAGACAGACCCCAGCAGCACTGCCAGCTTTCAGATGAGACAGACCCCAGCAGCCTGTACTCAGATGAGACAGACCCCAGCAGCACTGCCTGTATTCAGACGAGACAGACCCCAGCAGCACTGCCTGTATTCAGATGAGACAGACCCCAGCAGCACTGCCTGTATTCAGATGAGACAGACCCCAGCATCACTGCCTGCATTCAGATGAGACAGACCCCAGCAGCACTACCTGCATGCAGATGAGACAGACCCCAGCAGCACTGCCTGCATTCAGATGAGACAGACCTCAGCAGCACTGCCTGCACTCAGATGAGACAGACCCCATCAGCACTGACTGCATTCAGATGAGACAGACCCCAGCAGCACTGCCTGCATTCAGATGAGACCGCCCCCAGCAGGAGTGTCTGCATTAAGATGACACAGACCCCAGCAGCAATGTCTGCATTGAGATGACACAGACCCCAGCAGCACTGCCTGCATTCAAATGATGCAGACCCCAGCAGCACTGCCTGCATTCAAATGATGCAGACCCCAGCAGCACTGCCTGCATTCAGATGAGACAGACCCGAGCAGCACTGCCTGCATTCAGATGAGGCAGACCCCAGCAGCACTGCCTGTATTCAGACGAGACAGACCCCAGCAGCACTGCCTGCATTTACATGAGACAGACCCCAGCAGCACTGCCTGCATTCAGATGAGACAGACCCCAGCAGTCTGTACTCAGATGAGACAGACCCCAGCAGCACTGCCTGTATTCAGACGAGACAGACCCCAGCAGCACTGCCTGCACTCAGATGAGACAGACCCCAGCAGCACTGCTTGCACTCAGATGAGACAGACCCAAGCAGCACTGCCTGCATTCAGATGAGACAGACCCCAGCAGCACTGCCTGCATTCAGATGAGGCAGACCCCAGCAGTACTGCCTGCATTCAGATGAGACAGACCCCAGCAGCCTGTACTCAGATGAGACAGACCCCAGCAGCACTGCCTGTATTCAGATGAGACAGACCCCAGCAGAACTGCCTGCATTCAGACGAGACAGACCCCAGCAGCACTGCCTGCATTCACACGAGACAGACCCCAGCAGCACTGCCTGCATTCAGACGAGACAGATCCCAGCAGCACTGCCTGCACTCAGATGAGACAGACCCCAGCAGCCTGTATTCAGATGAGACAGACCCCAGCAGCACTTCCTGCATTCAGATGAGACAGACCCCAGCTGCACTGCCTGCATTCAGATGAGACAGACCCCAGCAGCATTGCCTGCATTCAGATGAGGCAGACCCCAGAAGCACTGCCTGTATTCAGATGAGACAGACCCCAGCAGCACTGCCTGCATTCAGATGAGACAGACCCCAGCAGCACTGCCTGCATTCATATGAGACAGACATCAGCAGCACTGCCTGCACTCAGATGAGACAGACCCCATCAGCACTGCCTGCATTCAGATGAGACAGACCCCAGCAGCACTGCCTGCATTCAGATGAGACAGACCCCAGCAGCACTGCCTGCATTCAGATGAGACCGCCCCCAGCAAGAGTGTCTGCATTAAGATGACACATACCCCAGCAGCAGTTTCTGCATTGAGATGACACAGACCTCAGCAGCAGTGTCTGCATTCAGATGACACAGACCCCAGCAGCACTGCCTGTATTCAAATGATGCAGACCCCAGCAACACTGCCTGCATTCAGATGAGACAGACCCCAGCAGGACTGCCTGTATTTAGATGAGACAGACCCCAGCAGCCTGTACTCAGATGAGACAAACCCCAGCAGCATTGCCTGCATTCACATGAGACAGACCCCAGCAGCACTGCCTGTATTCAGATGATGCAGACCCCAGCAGCACTGCCTGCATTCACACGAGACAGACCCCAGCAAGACTGCCTGTATTTAGATGAGACAGACCCCAGCAGCCTGTACTCAGATGAGACAGACCCCAGCAGCACTGCCTGCATTCACATGAGACAGACCCCAGCAGCACTGCCTGTATTCAGATGATGCAGACCCCAGCAGCACTGCCTGCATTCACACGAGACAGACCCCAGCAGCACTGCCTGCATTCAGATGAGACAGACCCCAGCCGCACTGCCTGCATTCAGATGAGACAGACCCCAGCAGCAATGCCTGCATTCAGATGAGACAGACCCCAGCAGGACTGCCTGTATTTAGATGAGACAGACCCCAGCAGCCTGTACTCAGATGAGGCAGACCCCAGCAGCACTGCCTGCATTCACATGAGGCAGACCCCAGCAGCACTGCCTGTATTCAGATGATGCAGACCCCAGCAGCACTGCCTGCATTCACACGAGACAGACCCCAGCAGCACTGCCTGCATTCACACGAGAAAGACCCCAGCAGCACTGCCTGCACTCAGATGAGAAAGACCCCATCAACACTGCCTGTATTCAGATGATGCAGACCCCAGCAGCACTGCCTGCATTCACACGAGACAGACACCAGCAGCACTGCCTGCGTTCAGACGAGACAGACCCCAGCAGCACTGCCTGCACTCAGATGAGACAGACCCCAGCAGCACTGCTTGCTTTCACGCGAGACAGACCCCAGCACCACTGCCTGTATTCAGATGAGACAGAACCCAGCAGCAGTGTCTGCATTAAGGTGACACAGACCCCAGCAGCAGTGTCTGCATTCAGATGACACAGACCCCAGCAGCACTGCCTTTATCCAGATGAGACAGACCCCAGCAGCACTGCTTGCTTTCACGCGAGACAGACCCCAGCACCACTGCCTGTATTCAGATGAGACAGAACCCAGCAGCAGTGTCTGCATTCAGATGACACGGACCCCAACAGAACTGCCTGTATTGAGATGACACAGACCCCAGCAGCAGTGTCTGCATTAAGGTGACACAAACCCCAGCAGCAGTGTCTGCATTCAGATGACACAGACCCCAGCAGCACTGCCTTTATCCAGACGAGACAGACCCCAGCAGCACTGCCTGCATTCAGATGAGGCAGACCCCAGTAGCACTGCTGTATTCAGACGAGACAGACCCCAGCAGCACTGCCTGTATTCAGATGATACAGACCCCAGCAGCACTGCCTGCATTCAGACGAGACAGACCCCAGCAGCACTGCCTGCACTCAGATGAGACAGACCCCAGCAGCAATGCCTGCACTCAGATGAGACAGACCCCAGCAGCCTGTATTCAGATGAAACAGACCCCAGCAGCACTGCCTGCATCCAGATGACACAGACCCCAGCTGCACTGCCTGCATTCAGATGAGACAGACCGCAGCAGCACTGCCTGCATTCAGATCTGGCGGACCCCAGCAGCACTGCCTGCATTCAGATGAGACAGACCCCAGCAGCACTGCCTGCATTCAGATGAGACAGACCCCAGCAGCACTGCCTGCATGCAGATGAGACAGACCCCAGCAGCACTGCCTGCATTCAGATGAGACAGACCTCAGCAGCACTGCCTGCACTCAGATGAGACAGACCCCATCAGCACTGCCTGCACTCAGATGAGACAGACCCCAGCAGCACTGCCTGCATTCACATGAGACAGACCCCAGCAGCACTGCCTGCACTCAGATGAGACAGACCCCAGCAGCACTGACTGCATTCACGCGAGACAGACCCCAGCACCACTGCCTGTATTCAGATGAGACAGACCCCAGCAGCACTGCCTGTATCGAGATGACACAGACCCCAGCAACACTGCCTGCATTAAGGTGACACAAACCCCAGCAGCAGTGTCTGCATTCAGATGACACAGATCCCAGCAGCACTGCCTGCATTCAAATGATGCAGACCCCAGCAGCACTGCCTGCATTCAAATGATGCAGACCCCAGCAGCACTGCCTGCATTCAAATGATGCAGACCCCAGCAGCACTGCCTGCATTCAGATGAGACAGACCCGAGCAGCACTGCCTGCATTCAGATGAGGCAGACCCCAGCAGCACTGCCTGTATTCAGACGAGACAGACCCCAGCAGCACTGCCTGCATTTACATGAGACAGACCCCAGCAGCACTGCCTGCATTCAGATGAGACAGACCCCAGCAGTCTGTACTCAGATGAGACAGACCCCAGCAGCACTGCCTGTATTCAGACGAGACAGACCCCAGCAGCACTGCCTGCACTCAGATGAGACAGACCCCAGCAGCACTGCTTGCACTCAGATGAGACAGACCCAAGCAGCACTGCCTGCATTCAGATGAGACAGACCCCAGCAGCACTGCCTGCATTCAGATGAGGCAGACCCCAGCAGTACTGCCTGCATTCAGATGAGACAGACCCCAGCAGCCTGTACTCAGATGAGACAGATCCCAGCAGCACTGCCTGTATTCAGATGAGACAGACCCCAGCAGAACTGCCTGCATTCAGACGAGACAGACCCCAGCAGCACTGCCTGCATTCACACGAGACAGACCCCAGCAGCACTGCCTGCATTCAGACGAGACAGATCCCAGCAGCACTGCCTGCACTCAGATGAGACAGACCCCAGCAGCCTGTATTCAGATGAGACAGACCCCAGCAGCACTTCCTGCATTCAGATGAGACAGACCCCAGCTGCACTGCCTGCATTCAGATGAGACAGACCCCAGCAGCATTGCCTGCATTCAGATGAGGCAGACCCCAGAAGCACTGCCTGTATTCAGATGAGACAGACCCCAGCAGCACTGCCTGCATTCAGATGAGACAGACCCCAGCAGCACTGCCTGCATTCATATGAGACAGACATCAGCAGCACTGCCTGCACTCAGATGAGACAGACCCCATCAGCACTGCCTGCATTCAGATGAGACAGACCCCAGCAGCACTGCCTGCATTCAGATGAGACAGACCCCAGCAGCACTGCCTGCATTCAGATGAGACCGCCCCCAGCAAGAGTGTCTGCATTAAGATGACACATACCCCAGCAGCAGTTTCTGCATTGAGATGACACAGACCTCAGCAGCAGTGTCTGCATTCAGATGACACAGACCCCAGCAGCACTGCCTGTATTCAAATGATGCAGACCCCAGCAACACTGCCTGCATTCAGATGAGACAGACCCCAGCAGGACTGCCTGTATTTAGATGAGACAGACCCCAGCAGCCTGTACTCAGATGAGACAAACCCCAGCAGCATTGCCTGCATTCACATGAGACAGACCCCAGCAGCACTGCCTGTATTCAGATGATGCAGACCCCAGCAGCACTGCCTGCATTCACACGAGACAGACCCCAGCAGCACTGCCTGCATTCAGATGAGACAGACCCCAGCCGCACTGCCTGCATTCAGATGAGACAGACCCCAGCAGCAATGCCTGCATTCAGATGAGACAGACCCCAGCAGGACTGCCTGTATTTAGATGAGACAGACCCCAGCAGCCTGTACTCAGATGAGGCAGACCCCAGCAGCACTGCCTGCATTCACATGAGGCAGACCCCAGCAGCACTGCCTGTATTCAGATGATGCAGACCCCAGCAGCACTGCCTGCATTCACACGAGACAGACCCCAGCAGCACTGCCTGCATTCACACGAGAAAGACCCCAGCAGCACTGCCTGCACTCAGATGAGAAAGACCCCATCAACACTGCCTGTATTCAGATGATGCAGACCCCAGCAGCACTGCCTGCATTCACACGAGACAGACACCAGCAGCACTGCCTGCGTTCAGACGAGACAGACCCCAGCAGCACTGCCTGCACTCAGATGAGACAGACCCCAGCAGCACTGCTTGCTTTCACGCGAGACAGACCCCAGCACCACTGCCTGTATTCAGATGAGACAGAACCCAGCAGCAGTGTCTGCATTAAGGTGACACAGACCCCAGCAGCAGTGTCTGCATTCAGATGACACAGACCCCAGCAGCACTGCCTTTATCCAGATGAGACAGACCCCAGCAGCACTGCTTGCTTTCACGCGAGACAGACCCCAGCACCACTGCCTGTATTCAGATGAGACAGAACCCAGCAGCAGTGTCTGCATTCAGATGACACGGACCCCAACAGAACTGCCTGTATTGAGATGACACAGACCCCAGCAGCAGTGTCTGCATTCAGATGACACAGATCCCAGCAGCACTGCCTGTATTCAGATGAGACAGAACCCAGCAGCACTGCCTGCATTCAGATGAGGCAGACCCCAGTAGCACTGCTGTATTCAGACGAGACAGACCCCAGCAGCACTGCCTGTATTCAGATGATACAGACCCCAGCAGCACTGCCTGCATTCAGACGAGACAGACCCCAGCAGCACTGCCTGCACTCAGATGAGACAGACCCCAGCAGCAATGCCTGCACTCAGATGAGACAGACCCCAGCAGCCTGTATTCAGATGAAACAGACCCCAGCAGCACTGCCTGCATCCAGATGACACAGACCCCAGCTGCACTGCCTGCATTCAGATGAGACAGACCGCAGCAGCACTGCCTGCATTCAGATCTGGCGGACCCCAGCAGCACTGCCTGCATTCAGATGAGACAGACCCCAGCAGCACTGCCTGCATTCAGATGAGACAGACCCCAGCAGCACTGCCTGCATGCAGATGAGACAGACCCCAGCAGCACTGCCTGCATTCAGATGAGACAGACCTCAGCAGCACTGCCTGCACTCAGATGAGACAGACCCCATCAGCACTGCCTGCACTCAGATGAGACAGACCCCAGCAGCACTGCCTGCATTCACATGAGACAGACCCCAGCAGCACTGCCTGCACTCAGATGAGACAGACCCCAGCAGCACTGACTGCATTCACGCGAGACAGACCCCAGCACCACTGCCTGTATTCAGATGAGACAGACCCCAGCAGCACTGCCTGTATCGAGATGACACAGACCCCAGCAACACTGCCTGCATTAAGGTGACACAAACCCCAGCAGCAGTGTCTGCATTCAGATGACACAGATCCCAGCAGCACTGCCTGTATTCAGATGAGACAGAACCCAGCAGCACTGCCTGCATTCAGATGAGGCAGACCCCAGCAGCACTGCCTGTATTCAGACGAGACAGACCCCAGCAGCCCTGACTGTATTCAGACGAGACAGACCCCAGCAGCACTGCCTGTATTGAGACAAGACCGCCCCCAGCAGCACTGCCTGTATTCAGATGAGACTGCCCCAGCAGCACTGCCTGCATTTAGATGGGACAGAACCCAGCAGCACTGCCTGTATTGAGATGACACATACCCCAGCAGCAGTGTCTGCATTCAGATGACACAGACCCCAGCAGCACTCCATGTATTCAGATGATGCTGACCCCAGCAGCACTGCCTTCATTCAGAGACAGACCCCAGCAGCACTGCCTTCATTCAGATGAGACAGACCCCAGCAGCACTGCCTGCATTTAGATGAGACAGACCCCAGCAGCCTGTACTCAGATGAGACAGACCCCAGCAGCACTGCCGGCATTCAAATGAGATGGATCCCAGCAGCAGTGTCTGCATTAAGATGGCACAGACCCCAGCAGCACTGCCTGTATTCAGATGGCACAGACCCCAGCAGCACTGCCTGTATTCAGATGACACAGACCCCAGCAGCAGTGCTTGTATTCATATGACACAGACCCCAGCAGCAGTGCCTGCATTCAAATGACGCAGACCCCAGCAGCACTGCCTGCATTCAGATGTGACAGACTCCAGCAGCACTGTCTGCATTCAGATGGTGCAGACCCCAGCAGCACTGCCTGTATTCAGATGACACAGACCCCAGCAGCACTGCCTGTAGTCCGATGACAAAGACCCCAGCAGCAGTGTCTGCATTAAGATGGAACAGACCCCAGCAGCATTGCCTGCATTCAGATGACACAGACCCCAGCATCAGTGTCTGCATTAAGATGACACAGACCCCAGACGAACTGCCTGTATTAAGATGACACAGACCCCAGCAGCACTGCCGGCAATCAGATGAGACAGACCCCAGCAGCAGTGTCTGCATTAAGATGGCACAGACCCCAGCAGCACTGCATGTATTATGACACAGACCCCAGCAGCAGGACCTTTATTCAGATGGTGCAGACCACAGCAGCAGTGTCTGCATTAAGATGGCACAGACCCCAGCAGCACTGCCTGTATTCAGTTGATACCGACCCCAGCAGCACGTGCTGTATTCAGATGAGATGGACCCCAGCAGCAGTGTCTGCATTAAGATGGCACAGACCCCAGCAGCACTGCCTGTATTCAGATGACACAGACCCCAGCAGCAGTGCCTGTATTCAGATGACACAGACCCCAGCAGCACTGCCTGCATTCAGTTGAGACAGACTCCAGCAGCACTGTCTGCATTCAGATGGCGCAGACCCCAGCAGCACTGCCTGTATTCAAATGACGCAGACCCCAGCAGCACTGCCTACATTCAGATGAGAAAGACCCCAGCAGCACTGCCTGCATTCAGATGATGCAGACCCCAGCAGCACTGCCTGCATTCAGATGAGGCAGACCCCAGCAGCACTGACGGTATTCACATGAGACAGACCCCAGCAGCAATGCCTGTATTCAGAAGACACAGACCCCAGCAGCACTGCCTGTAGTCAGATGACACAGACCCCAGCAGCACTGCCTGTATTAAGATGACACAGACCCCAGCAGCACTGCTGGCAATCAGATGAGACAGACTCCAGCAGCACTGCCTGTATTCAGATGACACAGACCCCAGCAGCACTGCCTGTAGTCAGATGACACAGACCCCAGCAGCAGTGTCTGCATTAAGATGACACAGACCCCAGCAGCAGTGTCTGCATTAAGATGACACAGACCCCAGCAGCACTGTCTGTATTAAGATGACACAGACCCCAGCAGCACTGCCGGCAATCAGATGAGACAGACCCTAGCAGCACTGCCTGTATTCAGATGACACAGACCCCAGCAGCAGTGCCTGTATTTTGATGGTGCAGGTCCCAGCAGCAGTGCCTGTAGTCAGATGGTGCAGACCCCAGCAGCACTGCCTGCATTCAGATGAGACAGACCCCAGCAGCAGCGCCTGTAGTCAGATGACACAGACCCCAGCAGCACTGCCTGTATTAAGATGCCACAGACCCCAGCAGCACTGCCGGCATTCAGATGAGATGGATCCAAGCAGCAGTGTCTGTATTAAGATGGCACAGACCCCAGCAGCACTGCCTGCATTCAGATGAGACAGACTCCAGCAGCACTGTCTGCATTCAGATGGTGCAGACCCCAGCAGCACTGCCTGCATTCAAATGACGCAGACCCCATCAGCACTGCCTACATTCAGATGAGACAGACCCCAGCAGCACTGCCTGCATTCAGATGACGCAGACCCCAGCAGCACTGCCTGCATTCAGACGAGACAGACCTCAGCAGCACTGCCTGCACTCAGATGAGACAGACCCCAGCAGCACTGCCTGTATTAAGATGCCACAGACCCCAGCAGCACTGCCGGCATTCAGATGAGATGGATCCAAGCAGCAGTGTCTGCATTAAGATGGCACAGACCCCAGCAGCACTGTCTGCATTCAGATGAGACAGACTCCAGCAGCACTGTCTGCATTCAGATGGCGCAGACCCCAGCAGCACTGCCTGCATTCAAATGACGCAGACCCCATCAGCACTGCCTACATTCAGATGAGACAGACCCCAGCAGCACTGCCTGAATTCAGATGACGCAGACCCCAGCAGCACTGCCTGCATTCAGACGAGACAGACCTCAGCAGCACTGCCTGCACTCAGATGAGACAGACCCCAGCAGCACTGCCTGCATTCACGCGAGACAGACCCCAGCACCACTGCCTGTATTCAGTTGATACAGACCCCAGCAGCACGTGCTGTATTCAGATGAGATGGACCCCAGCAGCAGTGTCTGCATTAAGATGGCACAGACCCCAGCAGCACTGCCTGTATTCAGATGACACAGACCCCAGCAGCAGTGCCTGTATTCAGATGACACAGACCCCAGCAGCACTGCCTGCATTCAGTTGAGACAGACTCCAGCAGCACTGTCTGCATTCAGATGGCGCAGACCCCAGCAGCACTGCCTGTATTCAAATGACGCAGACCCCAGCAGCACTGCCTACATTCAGATGAGAAAGACCCCAGCAGCACTGCCTGCATTCAGATGACGCAGACCCCAGCAGCACTGCCTGCATTCAGATGAGGCAGACCCCAGCAGCACTGCCTGTATTCACATGAGACAGACCCCAGCAGCATTGCCTGTATTCAGAAGACACAGACCCCAGCAGCACTGCCTGTAGTCAGATGACACAGACCCCAGCAGCAGTGTCTGCATTAATATGACACAGACCCCAGCAGCAGTGTCTGCATTAAGATGACACAGACCCCAGCAGCACTGTCTGTATTAAGATGACACAGACCCCAGCAGCACTGCCGGCAATCAGATGGGACAGACCCTAGCAGCACTGCCTGTATTCAGATGACACAGACCCCAGCAGCAGTGCCTGTATTTAGATGGTGCAGGTCCCAGCAGCAGTGCCTGTAGTCAGATGGTGCAGACCCCAGCAGCACTGCCTGCATTCAGATGAGACAGACCCCAGCAGCAGCGCCTGTAGTCAGATGACACAGACCCCAGCAGCACTGCCTGTATTAAGATGCCACAGACCCCAGCAGCACTGCCGGCATTCAGATGAGATGGATCCAAGCAGCAGTGTCTGCATTAAGATGGCACAGACCCCAGCAGCACTGCCTGCATTCAGATGAGACAGACTCCAGCAGCACTGTCTGCATTCAGATGGCGCAGACCCCAGCAGCACTGCCTGCATTCAAATGACACAGACCCCATCAGCACTGCCTACACTCAGATGAGACAGACCCCAGCAGCACTGCCTGCATTCAGATGACGCAGACCCCAGCAGCACTGCCTGCATTCAGACGAGACAGACCTCAGCAGCACTGCCTGCACTCAGATGAGACAGACCCCAGCAGCACTGCCTGCATTCACGCGAGACAGACCCCAGCACCACTGCCTGTATTCAGATGAGACAGACCCCAGCAGCACTGCCTGTATAGAGAAGACACAGAACCCAGCAGCAGTGTCTGCATTAAGGTGACACAGACCCCAGCAGCAGTGTCTGCATTCAGATGACACGGACCCTAGCAGAACTGCCTGTATTGAGATGGCAGAGACCCCAGCAGCACTGCCTGTATTCAGACGAGACAGACCCCAGCAGCACTGCTTGCATTCAGATGAGGCAGACCCCAGCAGCACTGCCTGTATTCAGACGAGACAGACCCCAGCAGCACTGCCTGTATTCAGACGAGACAGACCCCAGCAGCACTGCCTGTATTCAGACAAGGAACGCCCCAGCAGCACTGCCTGTATTCAGATGAGACTGCCCCAGCAGCACTGCCTGCATTTAGATGAGACAGGCACCAGCAGCACGGCCTGTATTGAATTGACACAGACTCCAGCAGCAGTGTCTGCATTCAGATGACACAGACCCCAGCAGCACTGCTTGCATTCAGATGAGGCAGACCCCAGCAGCACTGCCTGTATTCAGACGAGACAGACCCCAGCAGCACTGCCTGTATTCAGACGAGACAGACCCCAGCAGCACTGCCTGTATTCAGACAAGGACCGCCCCAGCAGCACTGTCTGTATTCAGATGAGACTGCCCCAGCAGCACTGCCTGCATTTAGATGAGACAGGCCCCAGCAGCACTGCCTGTATTGAATTGACACAGACTCCAGCGGCACTGCCTGTATTCAGATGATATAGACCCCAGCAGCACTGCCTGCATCCAGACGAGAAAGACCCCATCAGCACTGCCTGCATTCAGATGAGACACACCCCAGCAGCACTGCCTGCACTCAGATGAGACAGACCCCAGCAGCAATGCTTGTATTCAGATGACACAGACCCCAGCAGCAGTGCCTGCATTCAGATGACACAGACCCCAGCAGCACTGCCTGTATTCAGATGAGACAGACCCCAGCAGCACTGCCTGTATTCAGATGACAGAGGCCCCAGCAGCACTGCCTGCATTCAGATGAGACAGACCCCAGCAGCCTGTACTCAGATGAGACAGAACCCAGCAGCACTGCCTGTATTCAGATGAGACAGACCCCATCAGCGCTGCCTATATTCAGATGAGACAGACCCCAGCAGCACTGCCTGTATTCAGATGACACAGACCCCAGCAGCAATGTCTGCATTCAGATGAGACAGACCCCAGCAGCACTGCCTGTAATCAGACGAGACAGACCCCAGCAGCACTGCCTGTATTCAGATGACACAGATCCCAGCAGCACTGCCTGTATTCAGACGAGACAGACCCCACCAGCACTGCCTGCATTCAGATGAGACAGACCCCAGCAGCACTGCCTGAATGCAGATGAGACAGACCCCAACAGCACTGCCTGCTTTCAGATGAGACAGACCCCAGCAGCCTGTACTCAGATGAGACAGACCCCAGCAGCACTGCCTGTATTCAGACGGGACAGACCCCAGCAGCACTGCCTGTATTCAGATTAGACCGCCCCCAGCAGCACTGCCTGTATTCAGATGAGACAGACCCCAGCAGCACTGCCTGTATTCAGATGAGACAGACCCTAGCAGCACTGCCTGTATTCAGATGAGACCGCCCCCAGCAGCACTGCCTGTATTGAGATGACACAGACCCCAGCAGCAGTGTCTGCATTAAGGTGACAGAGACCCCAGCAGCAGTGTCTGCATTCAGATGACACAGACCCCAGTAGCACTGCCTGTATTCAGATGACACAGACCCCAGCAGCACTGCCTGTAGTCAGATGACACAGACCCCAGCAGCAGTGTCTGCATTAAGATCGAACAGACCCCAGCAGCACTGCCTGTATTCAGATGACACACACCCCAGCAGCAGTGTCTGCATTAAGATGACACAGACCCCAGAAGAACTGCCTGTATTAAGATGACACAGACCCCAGCAGCACTGCCGGCAATCAGATGAGACAGACCCCAGCAGCAGTGTCTGCATTAAGATGGCACAGACCCCAGCAGCACTGCATGTATTCAGATGACACAGACCCCAGCAGCAGGGCCTGTATTCAGATGGTGCAGACCCCAGCAGCAGTGACTGCATTAAGATTACACAGACCCCAGCAGCGCTGCCTGTATTAAGATGACACAGACCCCAGCAGCATTGCCGGCAATCAGATGAGACAGACCCCAGCAGCAGTGTCTGCATTAAGATGGCACAGATCCCAGCAGCACTGCATGAATTCAGATGACACAGACCCCAGCAGCAGGGCCTGTATTCAGATGGTGCAGACCCCAGCAGCAGTGTCTGCATTAAGATGGCACAGACCCCAGCAGCACTGCCTGTATTCAGATGACACAGACCCCAGCAGCAGTGCCTGTATTCAGATGATACAGACCCCAGCAGCACGTGCTGTATTCAGATGAGATGGATCCCAGCAGCAGTGTCTGTATTAAGATGGCACAGACCCCAGCAGCACTGCCTGTATTCAGATGACACAGACCCCAGCAGCAGTGCCTGTATTCAGATGATACAGACTCCAGCAGCACTGTCTGCATTCAGATGGCGCAGACCCCAGCAGCACTGCCTGTATTCAAATGACGCAGACCCCAGCAGCACTGCCTACATTCAGATGAGACAGACCCCAGCAGCACTGCCTGCATTCAGATGACGCAGACCCCAGCAGCACTGCCTGCATTCAGATGAGACAGACCCCAGCAGCACTGACGGTATTCACCTGAGACAGACCCCAGCAGCACTGCCTGTATTCAGAAGACACAGACCCCAGCAGCACTGCCTGTAGTCAGATGACACAGACCCCAGCAGCACTGCCTGTATTAAGATGACACAGACCCCAGCAGCACTGCTGGCAATCAGATGAGACAGACCCCAGCAGCACTGCCTGTATTCAGATGACACAGACCCCAGCAGCACTGCCTGTATTCAGATGACACAGACCCCAGCAGCACTGCCTGCAATCAGATGACACAGACCCCAGCAGCACTGCCTGTATTCAAATGACGCAGACCCCAGCAGCACTGCCTGCATTCAGATGGCGCAGACCCCAGCAGCACTGCCTGTATTCAGATGACGCAGACCCCAGCAGCACTGCCTGCATTCAGATGGCGCAGACCCCAGCAGCACTGCCTGCATTCAGATGGCGCAGACCCCAGCAGCACTGCTGCATTCAGATGGCCGTAGACATTGTGCGGAGGCTTTCAAAGGCTGCACGTATACTCACAACCTCTACTGCTACTTTGAAATAAACATCTTATTGAATATACGAGGGGTCTGCAATCAGTTTCTCCCCGTGGAAAAAGCATCATATTCTCCGCCAAAAAAGCATATATAAAAGGTTTGATAAAGGAACTTACTGTGTCGGCCACGCATCCGAAAAGGAGCCAGATGATGTCATCTTAACAAATCAGCCTAATACGTCCCGAAGTAATCTGTGTCACACACAGACCATAACATTAGCCAATGGGAAAGTGTGAACTACATATTTGAAAATACCTGATATTCTGTCCTGAAGACGGTCATGAGCATCATTACCAACGGCACAAAGAGAGTGTACCGGATGAGTAAAAAAGGCCGAAACATATGTCGACTTGTAAATAGGAATCTTGTACTGTCTGTTTTCCTACCTCTCATTTTAACCGTAAAGATACAGGGTCTTTAGGGTTTTAAGTTTAATCCTACACCCTATATGGACATTGTAGAATCATATAGAGCATTGACAAATGAGGTATATGATAAGAACAAACCAATACCTGCTCTCAAAATCCTGAATCAGATGGATGAATGCAAGGGGGATCAACGTGCATTGATCCTTAAATCAAACCAAAATATGTTGTAGTGTTTACAGTATTGACCACTGTTTTTTTCCCATTTATTTGTATCTGATCCTATTCACTATGAAGGTCCTGGTGCTTACACACCAGTTAGATTGTAAGTGGATAGCACAGTCTTAGTTTTCTATATTTATGTATATAGGACTTCCTTACTGAGCCATTTTTATATTTTGCATCAAATGCATATAATAAATGAACTTTTTTATTTCAATATATAATGATTGTGGTATGATTAATCTTCAATTATATTAGATTAGCTTGGATTTAGCCTTGTGTTACGTAGGGACTAAAGGTAGGGGTAGTTGACCTTTCATTTCTGTTTTTTCCGTAACATAGTCTCCCATCCGATTGGTCGGCTCCCGTCAACAAAAAATAGGGAGTACCCATTTTCCAAATACTGCATTCAGATGAGACAGACCCCAGCAGCACTGCCTGCATTCAGATGATGCAGACCCCAGCAGCACTGGCTGCATTCAAATGATGCAGACCCCAGCAGCACTGCCTGCATTCAGATGAGACAGACATTCAGATGAGACAGACCCCAGCAGCACTGCCTGCATTCAGATGATGCAGACCCCAGCAGCACTGCCTGCATTCAGATGAGACAGACCCCGGCAGCACTGCCTGCATTCAGATGAGACAGACCCCAGCAGCACTGCCTGCATTCAGATGAGACAGACCCCAGCAGGAATGCCTGCATTTAGATGAGACAGACCCCAGCAGCCTGTACTCAGATGAGACAGACCCCAGCAGCACTGCCTGCATTCACATGAGACAGACCCCAGCAGCACTGCCTGTATTCAGATGATGCAGACCCCAGCAGCACTGCCTGCATTCACACGAGACAGATCCCAGCAGCACTGCCTGCATTCAGATGAGACAGACCCCAGCAGCACTGCCTGCACTCAGATGAGACAGACCCTAGCAGCACTGCCTGCATTCACGCGAGACAGACCCCAGCACCACTGCCTGTATTCAGATGAGACAGACCCCAGCAGCACTGCCTGTATTGAGATGACACAGACCCCAGCAGCAGTGTCTGCATTAAGGGGACACAGACCCCAGCAGCAGTGTCTGCATTCAGATGACACGGACCCCAGCAGAACTGCCTGTATTGAGATGACACAGACCCCAGCAGCAGTGTCTGCATTAATGTGACACAAACCCCAGCGGCAGTGTCTGCATTCAGGTGACACAGACCCCAGCAGCACAGCCTGTATTCAGACGAGACAGACCCCAGCAGCACTGCCTGCATTCAGATGAGGCAGACCCCAGCAGCACTGCCTGTATTCAGACGAGACAGACCCCAGCAGCACTGCCTGTATTCAGACGAGACAGACCCCAGCAGCACTGCCTGTATTCAGACAAGACTGCCCCCAGCAGCACTGCCTGTATTCAGATTACACAGACCCCAGCAGCACTGCCTGCATTCAGATGAGACAGACCCCAGCAGCCTGTACTCAGATGAGACAGACCCCAGCAGCACTGTCTGTGTTCAGATGAGACAGACCCCATCAGCACTGCCTGTATTCAGATGAGACGGACCCCAGCAACACTGCCTGTATTCAGATGAGACAGACCCCAGCAGCAGTGTCTGCATTCAGATGACACAGACCCCAGCAGCACTGCCTGTATTCAGATGACACAGATCCCAGCAGCAGTGTCTGCATTCAGATGACACAGACCCCAGCAGCAGTGTCTGCATTCACATGAGGCAGACCCCAGCAGCAGTTTCTGCATTAAGGTGACACAAACCCCAGCAGCAGTGTCTGCATTCAGATGACACAGACCCCAGCAGCACTGCCTTTATCCAGACGAGACAGACCCCAGCAGCACTAACTGCATTCAGATGAGGCAGACCCCAGTAGCACTGCCTGTATTCAGACGAGACAGACCCCAGCAGCACTGGCTGTATTCAGATGATACAGACCCCAGCAGCACTGCCTGCATTCAGACGAGACAGACCCCAGCAGCACTGCCTGCATTCAGATGAGACAGACCCCAGCAGCACTGCCTGCACTCAGATGAGACAGACCCCAGCAGCACTGCCTGCGCTCAGGTCAGACAGACCCCAGCAGCCTGTATTCAGATGAGACAGACCCCAGCAGCATTGCCTGCATTCAGATGAGACAGACCCCAGCTGCACTGCCTGCATTCAGATGAGACAGACCGCAGCAGCACTGCCTGCATTCAGATGAGGCAGACCACAGTAGCACTGCCTGCATTCAGATGAGACAGACCCCAGCAGCACTGCCTGCATTCAGATGAGACAGACCCCAGCAGCACTGCCTGCATGCAGATGAGACAGACCCCAGCAGCACTGCCTGCATTCAGATGAGACAGACCTCAGCAGCACTGCCTGCACTCAGATGAGCCAGACCCCATCAGCACTGCCTGCATTCAGATGAGACTGCCCCCAACATGAGTGTCTGCATTAAGATGACACATTCCCCAGCAGCACTGCCTGTATTCAGATGATGCAGACCCCAGCAGCACTGCCTGCATTCAGATGAGACCGCCCCCAACAGGAGTGTCTGCATTAAGATGACACAGACCCCAGCAGCAGTGTCTGCATTGAGATGACACAGACCTCAGCAGCAGTGTCTGCATTCAGATGAGACAGACCCCAGCAGCACTGCCTGCTTTCAGATGATGCAGACCCCAGCAGCACTGCCTGCATTCAGATGAGACAGACCCCAGCAGCACTGCCTGCATTCAGATGAGACAGACCCCAGCAGCACTGCCTGCATTCAGAAGAGACAGACCCCAGCAGGACTGCATGCATTTAGATGAGACAGACCCCAGCAGGACTGCCTGCATTTAGATGAGACAGACCCCAGTAGCCTCTACTCAGATGAGACAGACGCCAGCAGCACTGCCTGCATTCACATGAGACAGACCCCAGCAGCACTGCCTGCACTCAGATGAGACAGACCCCAGCAGCACTGACTGCATTCACGCGAGACAGACCCCAGCACCACTGCCTGTATTCAGATGAGACAGACCCCAGCAGCACTGCCTGTATCGAGATGACACAGACCCCAGCAGCACTGCCTGCATTAAGGTGACACAAACCCCAGCAGCAGTGTCTGCATTCAGATGACACAGACCCCAGCAGCACTGCCTATATTCAGATGAGACAGAACCCAGCAGCACTGCCTGCATTCAGATGAGGCAGACCCCAGCAGCATTGCCTGTATTTAGATGAGACAGACCCCAGCAGCACTGCCTGTATTCAGACGAGACAGAAGCCAGCAGCACTGCCTGTATTCAGACAAGACCGCCCCCAGCAGCACTGCCTGTATTCAGATGAGACTGCCCCAGCAGCACTGCCTGCATTTAGATGAGACAGAACCCAGCAGCACTGCCTGTATTGAGATGACACAGACCCCAGCAGCAGTGTCTGCATTCAGATGACACAGACCCCAGCAGCACTGCATGTATTCAGATGATGCTGACCCCAGCAGCACTGCCTTAATTCAGAGACAGACCCCAGCAGCACTGCCTTCATTCAGATGAGACAGACCCCAGCAGCACTGCCTGCATTTAGATGACACAGACCCCAGCAGCCTGTACTCAGATGAGACAGACCCCAGCAGCACTGCCGTCATTCAGATGAGATGTATCCCAGCAGCAGTGTCTGCATTAAGATGGCACAGACCCCGCAGCACTGCCTGTATCCAGATGGCACAGACCCCAGCAGCACTGCCTGTATTCAGATGACACAGACCCCAGCAGCAGTGCCTGCATTCAGATGACACAGACCCCAGAAGCAGTGCCTGCATTCAGATGAGACAGACCCCAGCAGCACTGCCTGCATTCAGATGTGACAGACTCCAGCAGCACTGCCTGCATTCAGATGTGACAGACTCCAGCAGCACTGTCTGTATTCAGATGACGCAGACCCCAGCAGCACTGCCTGTATTCAGATGACGCAGACCCCAGCAGCACAGCCTGCATTCAGATTACGCAGACCCCAGCAGCACTGCCTGCATTCAGATGAGACAGACCCCAGCAGCACTGACTGTATTCACCTGAGACAGACCCCAGCAGCACTGCTTGTATTCAGAAGACACAGACCCCAGCAGCAATGCCTGTAGTCAGATGACACAGACCCCAGCAGCACTGCCTGTATTAAGATGACACAGACCCCAGCAGCACTGCTGGCAATCAGATGAGACAGACCCCAGCAGCACTCCCTGTATGCAGATGACACAGACCCCAGCAGCACTGCCTGTAGTCAGATGACACAGACCCCAGCAGCAGTGTGTCTGCATTAAGATGACACAGACCCCAGCAGCAGTGTCTGCATTAAAATGACACAGACCCCAGCAGCACTGTGTGTATTAAGATGACACAGACCCCAGCAGCACTGCCGGCAATCAGATGAGACAGGCCCCAGCAGCACTGCCTGAATTCAGATGACACAGACCCCAGCAGCAGTGCCTGTATTCAGATGGTGCAGGTCCCAGCAGCAGTGCCTGTATTCAGATTGTGCAGACCCCAGCAGCACTGCCTGCATTCAGATGAGACAGACCCCAGCAGCAGCCCCTGTAGTCAGATGACACAGACCCCAGCAGAACTGCCTGTATTGAGATGACACAGACCCCAGCAGCAGTGTCTGCATTAAGGTGACAGAGACCCCAGCAGCAGTGTCTGCATTCAGATGACACAGACCCCAGCAGCACTGACTGTATTCACATGAGACAGACCCCAGCAGCACTGCCTGTATTCAGATGACACAGACCCCAGCAGCACTGCCTGCATTCAGATGACACAGACCCCAGCAGCACTGCCTGTATTCAGATGACACAGACCCCAGCAGCACTGCCTGCATTCAGATGACACAGACCCCAGCAGCACTGCCTGTATTCAAATGACGCAGACCCCAGCAGCACTGCCTGTATTCAGATGACACAGACCCCAGCAGCACTGCCTGCATTCAGATGACACAGACCCCAGCAGCACTGCCTGTATTCAGATGACGCAGACCCCAGCAGCACTGCCTGTATTCAGATGACACAGACCCCAGCAGCACTGCCTGTATTCAGATGACGCAGACCCCAGCAGCACTGCCTGCAGTCAGATGGCCGGAGACATTGTGCGGAGGCTTCCAAAGGCGGCACGTATACTCACAACCTCTACTGCTACTTTGAAATAAACATCTTATTGAATATACAAGGGGTCTGCAATCAGCTTCTCCCCACGGAAAAAGCATCATATTCTCCACCAAAAAAGCATATATAAAAGGTAAGGTTTGATAAAGGAACTTACTGTGTCGGCCACGCATCCGTGAAGGAGCCAGATGATGTCATCTTAACAAATCAGCCTAATACGTCCCGAAGTAATCTGTGTCACACACAGACCATAACATTAGCCAATGGGAAAGTATGAACTACATATTTGAAAATACCTGATATTCTGTCCTGAAGACGGTCATCAGCATCATTACCAACGGCACAAAGAGAGTGTACCGGATGAGTAAAAAAGGCCGAAACATATGTCGACTTGTAAATAGGAATCTTGTACTGTCTGTTTTCCTATCTTTCATTTTAACCGTAAAGATACAGGGTCTTTAGGGTTTTAAGTTTAATCCTACACCCTATATGGACATTGTAGAATCATATAGAGCATTGACAAAAGAGGTATATGATAAGAACAAACCAATACCTGCTCTCAAAAACCTGAATCAGATGGATGAATGCAAGGGGGATCAACGTGCATTGATCCTTAAATCAAACCAAAATATGTTGTAGTGTTTACAGTATTGACCACTGTTTTTTTCCCATTTATTTGTATCTGATCCTATTCACTATGAAGGTCCTGGTGCTTTCACACCAGTTAGATTGTAAGTGGATAGCACAGTCTTAGTTTTCTATATTTATGTATATAGGACTTCCTTACTGAGCCATTTTTATATTTTGCATCAAATGCATATAATAAATGAACTTTTTTATTTCAATATGTAATGATTGTGGTATGATTAATCTTCAATTATATCAGATTAGCTTGGATTTAGCCTTGTGTTACATAGGGACTAAAGGTAGGGGTAGTTGACCTTTCATTTCTCTTTTTTCCGTAACATAGTCTCCCATCCGATTGGTCGGCTCCCGTCAACAAAAAATAGGGAGTACCCATTTTCAAAATACTGCATTCAGATGAGACAGACCCCAGCAGCACTGCCTGCATTCAGATGACGCAGACCCCAGCAGCACTGCCTGCATTCAGATGAGACAGACCCCAGCAGTCTGTATTCAGATGAGACAGACCCCAGCAGCACTGCCTGCATTCAGATGACGCAGACCCCAGCAGCACTGCCTGCATTCAGATGAGACAGACCCCAGCAGTCTGTATTCAGATGAGACAGACCCCAGCAGCACTGCCTGCATTCAGATGAGACAGACCCCAGCTGCACTGCCTGCATTCAGATGAGACAGACCCCAGCAGCACTGCCTGCATTCAGATGAGACAGACCCCAGCTGCACTGCCTGCATTCAGATGAGACAGACCCCACCAGCAGTGTCTGCAGTAAGGTGACACAGACCCCAGCAGCACTGCCTGTATTCAGATGAGCGAGACCCCAGCAGCACTGCCTGTATTCAGATGGCGCAGACCCCAGCAGCAGTGTCTGTATTAAGATGGCACAGACCCCGGCAGCACTGCCTGTGTTCAGTTGACAGACCCCGGCAGCACTGCCTGTGTTCAGTTGACAGACCCCAACAGCAGTGCCTGTATTCAGATGACGCAGACCCCAGCAGCAGTGCCTGTATTCAGATGACGCAGACAGCAGTAACCCTTTTCTCCTGCGGGTGCCAAAGTGCCAAGAGGCAAGGAAAGCAGCAGTAATTGCTCTCTAGTCAGCCCAATAGCATAACATATGTAAAGTACTTCATCACACGTTTAGGTCCTGCCACTCACTGCGAATTGCAATCTCAGTAATGCCATCTAAGGCTAATTAATGCCTCATATTCATGTTAGCTGCCCTATGTAAGTTACACCCTTGGACGCATAGGTACTGCCAAAAATTCAAAGCTCTGGCTCATATTTATTTATTTATTTACTTGAATGTATAGAGCGCACAAACGGCCGTGGGGCATCGTGGCGCTGATAGAGTAGAGCTTACTTCGTTACAGTGGGGACATTGGTTAGGGAGGAAGACATGCAGTAGAGGAGTTAGTTACAGTGCTGATACAGTGCGAACAGAAATGTCATCTACAGACATGCTTCTTCAGGAATAATCTTTCTTACGGCGGGAATGATTAGTTGAATAGTTTGGTTTTGAGTGCTTTGCAGGAGGCTGTGAGGTAGGTTTCATTCCTCATGGAGGTGGGTAGGGCGTTCCAATTGTTATGCATGATTTAGTCAACATCTAGAGAAATATCAGTATTCTGATCCTTAGAAACCGGGCATCAAAGTTTATAGGATGATATTTTAGTAGTCACTCTGTCAGTGAAGTACAATGATAATGATCAGGAATGACGCCTTAAGTGTGTGATTTGGGTAAGCCAGAAATGTGCAAAATTAACAAGGCAGCAGAGCTATTAAAATATGAACTTCCTTCAAAAGGGTCAGATAAACTATATTTCTATTTAAATGTGATGCTGAGCTTGCAAATGTAAATGATATTCGCGCCACATGTCGGAGGAGTGGTACATAACATGGCCCTCATTACGACCCTGGCGGAAAGGGGTTTACGCCGGCGTAAACCATGGCGTACCTTTCCGCCCGACTACGAGTTCCCGTAGCGCCATGGTGATTTTTACGCCTGCTTTTTGCAGGCGGAAAAATCCATGGCGCTACGGGACTTGTCGTTAATTACGCCACCGTAATTTACGGTGGCGTAATTAACGCCTTCCCCACTCCCATTATACCCTATGGGGCAAAAATGGGAATGGGGAAGGGTAAATGGGGATTGGGGACTTACCGCCCCGCTAAGGTCGGAATGGGGCGGTAAGTCCGCCAACCCCCATGGCGGAGTTGGCAGCTTTGCGCCATGGACCATGGTGCAAATTGCACCATGGTTCTCCGCCAGGGTCGTAATGAGGCCCATGGTGTCCTTCTGACATGCGAGCAGGCCCAAAATGCCAAGCAAAGACCTGAACCGCAGGGTCTGCCACATCAAGCAATGAGACATTGTTCACATTTTCTTCCCAGAATTTAGCACAATTGTGAGCCCCTTTTTTTATAATTACACAATTTCAGTTTCAGGGGCGCCTTTCCTCGGCTGCGCATCCCCAGTTCCTTTCAGCATCTTCTTTTGAGTGAGGGGATTGGGGACTGGTGTGCACCCACCGCTCCATGGGAGAAACAGAAGGGAAACAAACTAGGAAGAGGCAACTGAAGTATACGCCCGCAAAACAAAGTGGGCACTCAGATGCAGTCTTAGTACGGTACCGTTTGCCTGGCATTATATATATATTTTTTTTATTTATGAAAGTGGGATATAGTTAATACAAAACTTTGCACACTACAAACAACATCTAATAATTATACATTTGCTAAAAGATATGATCACATCTTAAAAATAAATATAAATTCATATCCAACAACATACATTAACAGGGGATGGAAATGATCTTCTATTCATTTCATTTGAATTAAATAAGTCATGTATAATCTTCAAAGGGGTTCTTTATAAAATGGTAATATATAATCTTGAACCCATGAAGCGATTCAAGGCATTAAGAGGCTTCTCTTCACTCTCATGCCACAGTTTAGTGATTGCAATCGTTGTTACCCTTTAGGCAGCGTGCCCACCAATAAGGTGGTTTTATAAACTGAATACTATTTGCCAATGAGCTGCGATACCTCAGCTGTGACTCCACCAGCTTGGCGCAAGAAGTTAATACATGCCTACGCGCTCCCCTCATGTGCATTGAAAGGTGGTGCACACTGTCTGTGTGTTCCACTGGTTGGAGTGATGGTACATTTCACTCACCTTTCTTGTTATATCGGCGTCCTGGCTTCAGCAATAGCCCCACCACTTCCAGCTAATCTTGACTAAGGTGCCACAAAGTTATGACTCCTCTCTGATCAACCTCGGCGGGCACCCGGGTGCTCTGCTCTCCTCAGGGAGCGGTCAGCCACATGGTCATGTGACGCCAAACTCAGGGGGCCTTGGCGGCATGACTCTGCCACCGCAGTGCCAGTTTTTCTTACTGTGCACAGGTACCTCACAAGCTGGTTTGCTGGTGACCCCAGCTCACCAGGTCAGGGGGTCCCATAAATGGGATGGATTCGACCGCCTAATGGAATACCTCAAGGGGCTGACTGATATGGCCGACGTCTGGTACATCAATGTTGGGGACCACCGTCCAGGCATGAAAGTGTTCCACAAGGCCAGACTCTCCGCCAGGCAGCTTGCCTCAGCCACTAACTGGCAAAACACTCTCATCAAAAACCCTTCCCGACAGTCCGCTTGGAATGTTCCATTAGCAACAATATTGGAGGTGGGCACCCTCCTTTCCCATGCAGCAATGCAACGAACCATTTTCAAAAACGGTCTTACCTTTTACAGTTTTCCACACTGAAATGTAGTTACCCACTCTCCTCCTAATTCTAAAACAGCAATATAGAAATGTACCCAGTCCGCTTGCATTTTCCTAATCCTTTTCTCCGCATACTTTAAACGACGATGTACAGCCCATTTTACTAGTCGCTCTGACAGACCCGCTAAAGTGTTCGGCTCGGGGTCTGAAGTGCTCGCCTTGGGGTCTGTGACAGACCCGCTGAAGTGCTCGGGGTCTGTGACAGGCCCGCAGAAGTGCGCGGCTCAGGGTCTGAAGTGCTCGCCTCGGGGTCTGTGACAGACCCGCTGAAGTGCTCGGAGTCTGTGACAGCCCCGCTGAAGTGCTCGGTTCGGGGTCTGTGGCAGTGCGCTGAAGTGCTCGGCTTGGGATCTGTGACAGAGCTCTAAAGTGCTTAGCTCGGGATCTGTGACAGTCCCGGTGAATTGCTTGGCTCGGGGTCTGTGACAGTCCCACTGAAGTGCTCCGCTCGGGGTCTGTGACAGTGCGCTGAAGTGCTCGGCTCGGGGTCTGTGACAGTCCCGCTGAAGTGCTCGGCTCGGGGTCTGTGACAGTGTGCTGAAGTGCTCGGCTCGGGGTCTGTGACAGTGCGCTGAAGCGCTCGGCTCAGGGTCTGTAACAATCCTGCTGAAGTGCTCACCTCAGGGTCTGTGACAGTCCCGCTGAAGTGCTCGCCTCGGGGTCTGTGACAGTCCCGCTGAAGTGTTTGGTTTGGGGTCTGTGACAGTCCCGCTGAAGTGTTCGGTTCGGGGTCTGTGACAGTCCCGCTGAAGTGCTCGCCTCGGGGTCTGTGACAGTCCCGCTGAATTGTTCGGTTCGGGGTCTGTGACAGTCCGCTGAAGTGTTCGGTTCGGGGGTCTGTGACAGTCCCGCTGAAGTGCTCGCCTCGGGGTCTGTGACAGTGCCGCTGAAGTGTTCGGTTCAGGGTCTGTGACAGTCCCGCTGAAGTGTTCGGTTCGGGGTCTGCGGCAGTCCCCCTGAAGTGTTTGGTTCAGGGTCTGTGACAGTCCCGCTGAAGTGTTCGGTTCAGGGTCTGTGACAGTCCCGTTGAAGTGCTCGCCTTGGGGTCTGTGACAGTCCCCCTCAAGTGTTCGGTTCGGGGTCTATGACAGTCCCGCTGAAGTGTTCGGTTCGGGGTCTGTGACAGTCCCGCTGAAGTGTTCGGTTTGGGGTCTGTGGCAGTCCCGCTGAAGCGTTTGGTTCGGGGTCTGTGACAGTCCCGCTGAAGTGTTCGGTTCGGGGTCTGTGACAGTCCCGCTGAAGTGCTCGCCTCGGGGTCTGTGACAGTCCCGCTGAAGTGTTCGGTTCGGGGTCTGTGACAGTCCGCTGAAGTGTTCGGTTCGGGGTCTGTGACAGTCCCGCTGAAGTGCTCGCCTCGGGGTCTGTGACAGTGCCGCTGAAGTGTTCGGTTCAGGGTCTGTTACAGTCCCGCTGAAGTGTTCGGTTCGGGGTCTGTGGCAGTCCCGCTGAAGTGTTTGGTTCAGGGTCTGTGACAGTCCCGCTGAAGTGTTCGGTTTGGGGTCTGTGACAGTCCTGCTGAAGTGCTCGCCTCGGGGTCTGTGACAGTCCCCCTCAAGTGTTCGGTTCGGGGTCTATGACAGTCCCGCTGAAGTGTTCGGTTCGGGGTCTGTGACAGTCCCGCTGAAGTGTTCGGTTCAGGGTCTGTGACAGTCCCGCTGAAGTGTTCGGTTCGGGATCTGTGATAGTCCCGCTGAAGTGTTCGGTTCGGGGTCTGTGACAGTCCCGCTGAAGTGTTCGGTTGGGGATCTGTAATAGTCCCGCTGAAGTGTTCGGTTCGGGATCTGTGACAGTCCCGCTGAAGTGTTCGGTTCAGGGTCTGTGACAGTCCCGCTGAAGTGTTCGGATCGGGATTTGTGACAGTCCCGCTGAAGTGTTCGGTTCGGGATCTGTGATAGTCCCGGTGAAGTGTTTGGTTCGGGATCTGTGACAGTCCCGCTGAAGTGTTCGGTTCGGGATCTGTGACAGTCCCGCTGAAGTGTTCGGTTCAGGGTCTGTGACAGTCCCGCTGAAGTGTTCGGTTCGGGATCTGTGACAGTCCCGCTGAAGTGTTTGGTTCGGGATCTGTGAGTCCCGCTGAAGTGTTCGGTTCGGGATCTGTGATAGTCCCGCTGAAGTGTTCGGTTCGGGATCTGTGACAGTGTACTGTTTTTAGTCTTGATCTCATAAATTCATCATAATCTCAGCAATGGTTTAAATTACATTCTTTGGTACCAATCATATCATTCTTTAATCCTGCGTGAATGCAACTCTGCTGCGGCAGGAGTTGCATATATGCTCCACAGAGTTTGTTTTCACGACCACATGCTTGCGTGGGAGTTACACTAACATTCCTTGATGCCGACTGTGGAAGAACTGTGCCCACACGGTAGAGATTTGAAGAGTGACAAGTAAAAGTGAAGGTTTATTAAACTGCAATGCAATACAAGAAAACAACAGTGTGTCCACCTCTAACCGAACCTTAAAGCAGCAACCTATACCTCCAAACACCATCTTTTATAGAAAGAAATGGTGAGGAGAAGGACACCATATCAGGCTAAGTGAGGGCATCTGGCCTTGGACAGTCCTGCGAAGGCACCTACTGGCTGCCTCTGAAGCAAGTCCTGCTAAATCCTTCTTCCATGTCTATTAGTCCGTCATCATTCTTTGGTACATCTTATACACTTCACATGACGTGAACCTTTCCAAAGGGTCCAGGCTGGATGTTAGCCTTGGGGATGCCTACCAACCTCCTCGCATCCTGCTTATTCTGTAGTTTTCCACATCCAGACACTTCCTCTCACAGGACAGCTGCTTGACCGTTGCCTGACCCACTATCGGATCTAGACTAGACTACTGTAATGCCCTCTTTGCCGGCACCTCTCTCCACAAGATCCAGAAGATGCAGGTGATACAGAATAATGCCATCAGAGCTGCTCTTAACATTTCCAAACGCAAGCATATCCCAGCTGCCAGAAAAGCGGCCCACTGGCTACCTATTCCTGAACGCATCATCTTCAAATCCCGGTCCATCACACATAGATACCTCTCCAACACAGCGCCCTCCTACCTAGCTCAAATAATCACCAGAGCTCACTCAGATAGACCCACGAGAGCGGCCTACATCAACAGACTGCTTCAACCAAAAGGTAAAGGAACAAATGCTGGTGGGGCGAGCTTCCCTACCTTTGCAGCTAAACAATGGAACTTGCTCCCAACTGACATTCACGCGGAGCAATCATGCTGGGTATTCAGAAAAAGGTTGAAAACTTGGCTGCTCACATAATTGTAAACATTCAGCGCCACTCCATCCTACAGAGAGACTATATTCATGAGGCCGTGTCCTCTACCATACGTGTGTGTGTAACTGGAGTCGCAACAGCACCTGGATACCTCTGTGCTTAGCATGCACTACAAATGTTAAAATGAAATATCATCTCCCAGGCACCATCATATATGGTTTGTAAGTCTGATTCCTGTGCTCTTTCCCAGCTCCCCAGTGATAGGTCCAGCTGCGTTCCAAAAGCCATCCAACCAGCCATCCAGCGATTGGACCTTTTAGACACTGCAAGCTGCAAGTATAGAATGTGCCCCCTCCCATACCCAGCTCTCTGCATCCCTCTTAGGATACTCACTTTATTCAGAGGATGGACTCAGTCCCCGCCCAGCTAAAATGAGAAACATTGAATGCCCTCTTTGAATTTATGAATTAAAAGCCATCCACAGGGATCGAACCGCAGTCTTCAGGTCGGACACTTCACCACTGCACTATATAACCTGATGAAAAATAACAAGCAACTAAAGGTGAAATGTCCCATTTCGGTACTGCAAGTTCCAGAGGAAACATTTGTATTGATTCTTGGAGTTTAAAACATGCCCACCTTTTAACGTTTTCAAAAACATTTTTAGAAGAAAATATCCTCTCTTGGTTTTGTGTGTGTGTTGATTTTATGAAAGGCAAATGCCATTCGTACTGTGCAATGTGGGTGGTTATGCAAAGCCAATTGAATAAAATTCGCATATTTCACCTTGATATGCTAATTTCTGGCGACGTCACAGCGTGTGTTGATGAGTCCCCCACCCCACTTTACTTTTTAGGACTTGACCCCTGCCCTTAAGCTGAATAATGCTCTCTGATGTGCAAGACGCATGGCGTGCCCTTGGAACAATGTGGATATTAAGACGTTACCTGAAAAGCAGACAAAGGTAATGAGAGTAACTGCGCGTAGTGTGATTTACAGCTGCTAACCTATACTCTAACTTATCTGACCCAGTAGCCGCCTGATACCACACCTCCTGACCCGCTACAGTGGCAACATTATTACAACCTAGAGCACTTCTAATGCGAGTTAGAAAATGGCAAGATGGAACAAGAAGCCGCTTTTTTCATATATACATGAAACGAGGCCTATCTGAGCACACTCGCTTTTCTGTGATTTGTGGCTAGTCACATGAATCACATCAGAAAATCAATGCGGTCAATTTAAATTATTCGGAGCTCTCTCTTTATTGTACTAACTCAGGGAGGATAGCTCAGGTCCAAGTGCTCGCCTTGGAATCAAGACGACACGCAGCAACACAGGTTCGATCCCCGGGTCGCGCTTAGAAACCTCTGGGTTACAGATATCATATCATAATGATATGTCCTCTGCTTCTGGGAGGGGCACCCTTAATCCTCCATGCACCTCCCCTGATATCTTCTCCTTCACTAATACCATCTCGATGCATCTTGATATGATATTGTATTTGTACACACCTTGGCATAGATGCAGTCACTGGGCTTCAAGGAGTGGCCCACCTTCTAAGGCTCTTTTGGTAAGAAGTAGTTCACCTGCACAGGAAGAGAGCTTGTGGAGGATGAGAGCTTTCTGAAATAATTTAGTAGCATGTCAGGGAGACAGACGCATAAGACACACCACTGCAGAGCTGTTTCAGCTCACACCTTAGCGAGCCTTGTCTTGATGTTGGAATCCTGTCGTTCCATTGTCCTTATTGGCTGACAGTGATACGGGCAGTGGATTTTCTGCTCTGTTTGCAGTGCTGGGCATCATTTCCTGACAACTTGGCCTGCAAAATGGGTGCCTTTATCACTACTTAGGTTTACGGTCATTCCAAATTGAGGCACATGCCCCTGATTAAAGGTTTAGCCACTGTCACCGTATCAGCTTTGTGGCACAGGTAGGCCTCTGCCTACCTGGGGAAGGGACCACGTACACTGAAACAAACTGATAGCCATTGATTTTTGCTTGAGTGCCTTTTCACCCTTCTGAGCCAAAGCTATTAATATCACTAGCACATCCTGATTGCAAGCAACATAAGTTGATGAAGCCAACAGAAGACATATGTATTGCATCAACACAGACAGTTGGGAAAATAAAGTTAGTCACCCTGTGTACTCCTGACGACGGCAGGCCCTTGTGTTCTGCGTTAAGTGGTATCCAAATGCAAAGCGGTAGCGACTGTCCTGGGATAGAGAAGAAGGCGGCACAGAGATCCATGATGGTGAAATGAGTCGCTGATGGTGGAACGCTAGCTAGAGGTGTAGGTGCTATAGACGCAGAAGATTGGATAATAGCCTTAATGTATGCATGGGAAATTGCAATCGTCTCCAGGCTCCGCCTGATACAATTTAAAATTCTTCATAGGGTGTAGTACCCCAGGGTCGCACTACACAGATGGAATCGGGCTCCGGATCCGAATTGCCTCCGATGCCAGGGGGAGGAGAGTACCTTTATACATATCCTGTGCGAATGTCCCCGGATTAGAGACTTCTGGCGTAAATGTTGTGACAAATTAACTGATACTCTGGGGAGGACAATACCATTGGACCCTAAACTACTTTTGCTAGGTATATCGGATGAAAGCGCTACCAAAAGGGAAAAATTGTACTTATCCACTGCTGTCGGACTGATCGAACGCAATATAGCCCAACGATTGGGATCACCCGAATGTCCAGTGGTGGCCCAATGGGTTGCCGATATCGACGTCTGTGCGGCAATGGAACACTGAATATACACTGCACAGGGTTGTCTGGCAGAAGCCACAAAAATGTGGGGTAGATGGGAGGAGGGAGGAGGATAAGGGCGCTCTGAGATGACGAGATATAGATGAGTGCGAAGCGATGTGACTTAACCTAATTTGTTCACACTGACGAGTTATGGCTAACAAGTGTCAAGACATGTAATTGTAGGGAAGTGAATGCTTGTATGGTTTTGTGTTTCTAAAACAATAACAAATATTTTATTTTAAAAACAAATATTTCAGTTAGAGTCTGGATCACAGGAAAGAAAGGTAGTGCTACAGCATTAAAGGAACAGAGGTCTTGCACACATCGATAGGTGCCCCTGTCTGGGCTTCTTAACATGGTGAATGGGAATATTTCAGGGATCGCTTGTTGGAACTATGCCCGCGTGTTTTATTAGTGACTATGTGGTGTATGACGGTGGCAATGCCTTCTTCTGCATCAGGCAAAACTACTACAAAGGCATCTTAAGTAATCCGGGCCAGAGATGGGGGCGGATGGCAATCTTTGGGAGTGGGAGAAAAGTATTTGGTAGCTTTGCTAATACGGCACCAGTGTCGTTATTGGGTATCTCGAAAGATACTCCATCTGGTGTGCAATGTATGGTGCAATTGAGCTTACATAGAAAATCCTGTCCAAATAGATGAAATGGTGCAGAAGGGCTAGGTAGAAATGCATGCTTATCTGCAATGGGCCCCAGTGTAACAGATCAAGGCTTTGCCACGGGGTGCGGCACAGGTGCATTAGATATGCCTGCAAAAAGGGGCATAGCCAGAAAACATTCACATGGTATGACGGACTTGCTCCTCCCTGTGTCATCTGAACATGAAACGGGCAGCACTTCAATAGCTTCAATAGCACACTCAAGATGAGGACCTTCCTCGTCCACAGGTATTAGAGGGTTTTCTCTCGGGCTGTTGTAATGTTGATCTTCATTCAGAGCACCTGACACTGGGTCTCATTACGAGGTTGGAGGTCGCCTTGCCAGTAAGAGCGGCAAGGCTACCTCCATACTGGCATGAAAGTCCGGCACCCACGAATGGGCAATTACCGGAGTATTCCAACCCCGCCGGACACAGTAACTGCCCTTTCTCGGGTGCCCTTGCCGGTAGATCCCCATTCTAGCCTCATAGGGCTCAGTGGGAATGGGGATGCCTGTAGCACCGGCACCGTACAGGCATGCTGTGCTAGCGGGTGCCTTTCATTCTGCCAGCGCAGACCTGGCGAATGAAAGGAACCTGCGGCACAAATTGGAGTTACCCTGTCCGGTAACAACGGTACCGGCAAGCATACCGGTACCGTTGTTACCGAACCGACAACCTCGTAATGAGGCCCACTGAGTTGCTGGATGCGAAAGCTGGTGCACCTCATTAGGAAAAAGGGGTGGATCTGTGAGAGGGGGGGAAGAAAACTGTGTTGGAACTCATTGGGGCACTCGATAGTACAGCCTGTTAGGCTCACAAGTCCATTTTCCTAAGGATCCTCACCGTTCCTCTTCCTCTTCCCCACCCGGTGTAGTTACGCTAGGGAAACCCTCCCCACTCTGCCTGAGACAGTTGCCCTTGAACCATCTGCAGCTGGAAAGCCATGAGCGTGTTCTCAACATTCTCTCTTGCTTTCCTGGCAGTCATGACAGTGGTTGGGTGCCAGAGCCAGCTGCGATGAGGGCTTCATTTGCCATTCAGTGCTGCTCATTTTAAGTTGTTGAGTTGTGGCTTCAGTGCTAGAACACAATCACCCTCTACAGCTTCTTGCTCCTTTTCTGTAGGTTTTAATATACCTAAATGTTCTGGGAAAACTATCTTGAGCATGCCCAGAAAGACTGTCAGAGATTCTGCTGCATCTGTTCAGAAGTTTAGATGTTGCCCCAATCTGTCTTTTGGGGTGACATCTCAGAGATGGCATTTAATAGTCTTTCGTTGATACTTATTCCTCGGCCAGCCACTGGAGAACCACCTTGCTGTATAAGTACTTGTATTACTTCTGTAGGAGTGATTATGGACATGAACTGGCTCATATCAGCCCATAAGGGCTTGTAACATTGGATGACTGTGTTCAACTGCTCTGCAAATCTTCGCGGCTCCTCCCTATTATCCAGGAACTCTTTTTACAGGTTTCGAATTGCCCTGGTGTCCATGTGGCATGAACAGTGACTACATTGTTTGCATCCTTGGAGATGCCTGATAGCTCCCTTAGTGGTGCGTGGAACACAGGTGTTTCCCTTCTACAATTAGTACCTCCCTGGGTAACGGACACTTGAAATGGAGTGCTATGGGGAATATGGGCAAGCCTAGGGGCGGCGAACTCCCCCAGGCTGCTCATTAAGGGAAGGTGCTGGCAGACTGGTTTTAGGGAACGGATTCAAGGAGCATTGCAGATTCAAAGATGGATACGGGGAGGTAGGCACGTACCGGGCAGAGGGCTGTTGGGTACTGAGTGTTTGCCAGGCTTGTTGGGTGTGGATCTGAGTGATTTGGTCGTCCTGCTGTAGATCAGTCAGCGGTGGGGTAGCCGGGGCATTGGTCCGGCCAGCATTTTACGAATTCGATCCAACATTGGTAAAGAAGTCAATTGCGTCCTCTGCTGTTTCCTCGGGCTGCTTAAACAGAGTGGGCGCCAGCCCATGCCTAGACTTTCTAATGGCTTATTCTGTACTTTCAGATTGTTTTTATTAGATGTTTGCAGCTTTTCATCCATATCTTTGAATCCTCATGTTTGGAGGCATTGTTTCTACTCGTTGTACCAATCAGAATAAGTACACGGCTGTTTTGGACAAATTACCCCCTCCCCCCCTTAGTTTCGAGCGTGCGCTTCAGATTTATAATTTGTTCGCTATGGAAAGTAGCTGCTGGCTGGAAATGCCGATTCTCCCGCCTTGAGGCGTGACATTCTTGCCAATGCTTGCATGTCCCACTATTATTCCGAGTGGGTATGTAATGTGCTGGAGGGCCCTTGGGTTATACCGGCACCTCCTTGCACTGACCTGCCTCCCATTGTTCTGGCTAGAGTCCTGTTAAACCTGGCGCTAATCACCACAATCGGATTCCCTCACAGGGAGTCCTTCCCTTCTACTGCTGTATCCAAGCACACGCATACCACGATAAACTCCACTTCTGCTGTGGGCCGCCGATGGGCAACATTCGGGGACGAGCGAATGGGAAAATACTGCTACGGGTCCAAGAGGGTCATTCCCGCGTGAGTCACCAAGGACGTGTAAGGGATGGAAAGAAAATTCAGTCAAGGGCTTTCTCCTGTTTTGCCCTTGCTTTGGATGCACGTGGCCTTTGCTGGCTCATTCCTCCCACATTCTAACTATGAAGAGCTCTTTCCCCGACTATCTTGACTGACGGAAGTCTACTGACTTACCGACTACTTACTCCGCCCCACCTGACTTGTGTACTAACTCAGAATGTTGGTAGTATGTCATTTAATGTGTTCCACTACTGTGTATGTGTGAATTTGATTAAACCTAACCAGACAGGAGGAACCTTACAGATTACAAACCCAACCTCAATGTTTTACCAACCTCGCTACACAGTTCCCAACCCCCCTTTTCTCTGTGTGGACTTCCTACTTCACAAAAATGCAGTCCATAGTTTGGCCCAAAAGAATTCATGACTTATGTCTGGAGCTTTCCTTACTCCTTACCTGTCAGATACAGTGCTGCAGGGTTGGGTGGAGATGGCCCGCACGTTATCAGCGCCTTCTCAAGTCAGCAACCAGTCCAGGTTGTGGCACTAGACTGTGGAAAAACAGAGCCCGCCCAATAGAATTTTGAAAAGTAGCAAAGAACAGAGCGTTTATTAAATGGCAATGCAATACAGGAAACCAGCAGCAACCTAGACCCACTCACTAAACGTGATATTTTATAGAAAAATAATTGGTGATGAGAAGGAGACTATATCAGGTGAAGTGAGCTCACTGGTCCAGGTGCCTTCTCGCCGCCTCTGGGGCAAGGCCTGGTAAGTCCTTCTTCCATTTCTCTTTTAGCCCATCCTCATTGTCGGCCACATCAGTTGTCCTTAATGACATGACTGGAACTTTCTCCAAATATCGAGGTTTGGAGGTAACCTTGGAGCTCCCCACCAGCCTGCTCCCATGCATGTAGTTTTCCCACCACATGAAATCTCGGGCACAATCACGGCTTGCTCATAAATCCGAGTGCTACAGTCTCCCAGCGCCCATACATTATTGCTGCGCGGGCAGTTCATTGTAGCAGCTGAGTATTGCTACGCAGTCCATTGCAGCAGCTGAGTATTGCTGCGCAGTCCATTGCAGCAGCTGAGTATTGCTACGCAGTCCATTGCAGCAGCTGAGTATTGCTGCGCAGTTCATTGCAGCAGCTGAGTATTGCTGCGCAGTCCATTGTAGCAGCTGAGTATTGCTGCGCGGCCTCGAGCAAATGTACCATCAGCTGCACCAGCTGCGGTCTCCTGGGAACACACCAGCCACCCTAATTGCAGCAGTCTCATTACACCATTCATTAGTGAGATTGCATTTCTATATTAAGTGCCAACGCTGAAAAGGAAAAGCCCCATGCCCAAGCTTTAGAATAAAGAGAGCATAAAATAGTGAACTGTTTGAGTCAAGGGAGAAACAAAAAGCAGAAGGAAGAATGAAATGGAGTGACGTTTCCACGCGGCCAGGAGAGCAACAGATCTTTGCCATTTCAGAGGGACGGTTCATTCTTTCACTCTTGCAGAGGTTTCCCAGTGAGCAATCAGTACCTTGCTAGAAGCAGGAGATTCCCACATTTGAGATCGTCGTGTTGATGGGTTTCTACTACCCCCGTCCATGGTATCAAATTATAGAATGTCCTCCCTTTGGATATCAGGAAAAACCTGCTTTGTATGTGTTTGGAACGAGCTTAAAACATATCATGTTCTGATTTAACCTTGTTCTCCTTCCTTTGCTGTGTGGTCTCTGGATCATGTTGGCCGAGCACTGAGAAACCATAGGGTTGTAGCTCCTGAATCAGCTGCTGAACATTGGAATCCATTTCTTGTCACTATCCGCGTGCTTCTCTTCACTTTCCTGTAGCAGCAAGGGATATATAGCCTGCTTCCTGGGACCCCTTTAGGACCCCTCATTCCACCTTTCATCTTTCCTGCTCTTCATCCTATCAACCCAACCCACCTCCGCCCCCCCTAACCCCTAGGCTTTCATTTTTGGAGTCCACTGCATGGAAAGACCAGGTCCATTTGCGCTTCGGTGCAGAATGTCTCCTCCATGCAATGACCGCTTTGACTCTTCAGCTTTCTGCTACGTTTGTGGAGCAGCGTCGGTGCCTCCTACAGTTAGCGATTGTAGGAGGCGTTTGCAGTGGAGTTCTACAGGGATCCAACAGTACTATCTATATGTGCATGCTGTACAACTCAGCTGCACTGCCTATACACACACGATGAAGCGCAACCTCTAAATCCTAGCCCCTGCCACAGTGTGCCCCATTCCTCATTGTACCCTCTGTTCATTTGTGTTTATACCTCATTGTTGCTCATGTTTGCATGTGGCCTAATGCTTCTGATAACTCAGTAAATGGTATAGCACAATGTCGCCTATAACTCTTGGTGCATCATACAACAGTACTTTCATGTGCTATACTTAACTGCATCAAGTACTTTAATGTGCTACATGCCTCCAAACATACACAACATTCATTGTGTACTTCAATGTGTCTTCGAAGAGTATCAAGAAATCCCATACCCTAATCGATGCATCCATGATGTTAATGACTCAAACCTCAATGTATCCCATCCCTCACTGTTTCATAAATCGGAATGGCCCTTGCATCAGAACATCCCGTTGCTCAATGGCTTCCATGTCGTAATGTACCCTAATGTGTCCTATGTGTGATGAATTAACTTCCGGGCACCAATCCATCAATCAACCCCACACCTCTAGTACACCAGAAGGGATCCGAACAGATTGGAATACAAGTCAATTATAAGACCTCCTTGTCCAATTTTGGCAACATGGATGGGTACGGCAGGCTTATCTACACTAGGCCGGTCGTGGATCGTTGGTTAGTTGCATCAATGCGAAAATACAATTATTACCCATTGATAAAAGGGACGGTCCAGTCAAGGTTGTATACAAATATCTACTTTATTATTACTGCAACAGACAGTTCTAGCACATTACAATTACAACCCACACTGTAAAGGAGCACTGAGGACAGACAGTTCCACAAAGGAAAGGGATGCACTCTGGATACTGACAGGAGGATAGTTGGTAAAGCAATCAGTTTTACTGTTCAAGATTATTTGGTTTCAGCACCAAAGGAACAAAGGGCCGTAACTGTCTATAGGGGCCTTTGGCAAAGGACCTGCGGGGCAGAACCACAATGTTCCTGGTGTTGAAGAAGTTCTTGGTGCTCGACAGAATGAAGGCAGTTCCAGGGCACTTTGCAGCCCGTGAGACAGAGTTGGTGGCAGGCGGCAGCTGTGGATACCAGGCGGCAGGCGGTATGGCAAGCGAGGCTGGACGGATGTCTGCAGGCTGTCCAGCACAGAGGCTGGGCCAAGAATCGTTGTCTCTGTGCTGTTTGGTGGATCTGGAATGCTGGTCGAGGCGTCTCGGACGGCTCCGGTGACTGCGGTGTGACAACAGTCAGCGGTGCAGCCGGATGTGGTTGGAGGACTCGACTGTTTCGAAATTGTCCTTAAAAAGATGGACGCTGGATGATGCTTCTGTGGCTCTCCTCCTAGCTTCTTTGCAGGGCTCGTATTCTTTCAAGGCGGATGGCCCAAAGCTCAGGAGGGAGTTAGCAGGCAACAGCCTTGTCCTTTGTCCAGAGACTCTCCAGCACTTCCCACCTGGGAAGCTTGCTGGCAGAACCGAGCTGGGCACGCTGTGTGCTGGCTGGGTAATGGTTCTGGAGCTGGTGGTCGGGTCTTCTGAGTCTGGTATCTCCCTCTGTTCCATGGGAGATGTTTAGGGGAGGGATCTTGCTTCCCTCTTGGAACTTCTGACCTTCCTTCACTGGCGGAAGATGTAAGGTAGACTGCACCTTCAGCTCGGGTCCAAATGAGTCCTTCTTCTTATTCCTTGCAAAGTCTTCAGATGATCTGATCAGTGGGGGGCACAGCCCTCTTTTAAAGCCAAACAGGGTCCAGGGATTGGTGTAGGCCAAGCATAACTTAAGTGAGCCAATCCTGGGTCTCCTTCAGTGATGCTTCAGGTCAGAGCCAGGGCGCTTGACAAAAGACAGGGGAAGGATGACAACATATATTTCTAAGTCCCACCCATCTTCCTGTCTGCTGTACATCAAAGTGTCTCCATAATTAACTGAGCCTTATTCTGCGTTTGATCACAACATGGGCCTCCTTTGAAGTAGGGGGTTACAGGCAGACTTTTGCCTCTTACAATTTACATACTGCCCTGCTCTGAAAGGAGTGGTTCCAGTGAGGACATTCACTGTCATTTCATAATAAGGAGGGGTGTTAATAAAATGTTGACACATTGCATTACAAAGGGGAGTTGGCGTCTGGTCTCCATTGTCACTTCCTGCACCAAGGCCTGCTAATTAACATTCTTCATTAATTGCTGCCACCAGCAAGGTTTGACAATGGAGATGCAAATCCATGTGGCCTTGAAATTATAATCAGGCTTCCCACAGCCAAAGGCTTATAATGTACCCACGACTGTCAGGTGTCAGCTACACATGACAGGGGAGGGTGGCGCTGGTAAACTGTGTCCTCCCAGAGTACATGACTATTTTTCTGCTGTGCGGTGAGCGTGGAAAATATGTGCTGGAATGGCCCCACATATTTTTGGAGGTTGTTCTCCCATCATTCATTCTTTTCAGTAAACAAAAAAAGCCCAGGCGACTGCACTCTTCCTGTGCGGATGGTCAAATCCCTCACACTATGGGCCTCATTACACGGATGGCGGTAAGGGTTTACCGGTACCGGTAAGGGTACCAGTGCCGGTAAACCCTTACCGCCTTACTACGAGGTCCCTTTGTGGGACCCTACCTTAACGGCTGGTTTCACCACCCATAGGACGGGACCCGCAAAGGGACCTTGGAGGTAATTGCGGTACCGTAATTACCACCTTCCCCATTCCCATTGAGCCCTATGGGGGCAAAAATGGGAATGGGGAATTACCGCCCCCACACACCTTGGAATAGGGCAGTAATTCCGCCATTCACCATGGCGGACTCGGTAAAATACCAGCGGCAACCATGGCGCTAATAGAGCCATGGTTACCGCCGTCCGTATAATGAGGCCCTATGTCTCTAAAAGTCTCATACCTCGATGTCTTCCAGTCCTTTGGGTTTCCTACCTTAATGTGTTCATACCTCTTTGTGTCTTATACTTGACCGTGGTTCAGACCGCAAAATTCATTCAAACTCTCAATATGAACTATACCTCCGTGTAGCCCATATGTGTCCCATACAGCAATGCACTTCATACCTCAACCTACAACTTACCGCTATACATCCAGTAACTGAATGTGCCAATACCTCAATGCACTCCATACCTCAATGCACCCCTTCAATCAACACACGCCCTACCGTGTCCCATAGTTCAATGTGTGGCATATCTTAAGGCCTGCATGCCTCGGTCTGCCAAAGCCCCGTGGAGTGGTCGAAAGAATAGAGGAGGGCGGTGAGAACAGCCTTCTGATTCTGGGACATGCTTCAGGGCTGATTTTCTTTTTAAATCGCCTTTTTGGCCTTTTGTTGTATCTTTTAAATGCACCACCAAATTGCAATAAATTGCTAAATGGCACCCCAGAACAGTATTAAAATGAAAACTGCAATAACATCCAAGTAATTCATAAAATGGAACAACGCTGCATGGAGCATTTTAAACATCTCAATGAAACTATGATTGCAAATGAAAACAGTTTTGGCGCGATTACTTCGATGTGTAAATGGTAAGAAAATGTTACTTTTATAAGTAACCATTGTTTTATATCACATTTCATTGAACGCACTGCTCCCCCAATGCATGGTGTGTATGAGTTGAGATGCCAGCCATTCTACACAACAGCTTGATCTAAACCTGGTGAATCAGTGCTGATGTGTGACAGTCAACATTAAGCATAAGAACCTTTAGTTGATGTGACGTCACAGTATTGTTGCTGCAATGCCTTCTCTCTCTCACACACACACGTTCACTCAATCTAATCCTAATTAGTAACTATTATGAAGTCACAGTAGTGAATAAGTAAATTGAATATTCACTGCTGTGCAACATCTCAGAAGTGACTATGAAGAATTACTATTCACTGCTGTGATATCACAGTCGCAGCCCACATTCTGATGCCCGTTTATGACCCATTTCCCTTTGTGACAGCAGCTTGCTTTATTAGAGCATCAACCCCTGCTTTCTGGGGTGTACAGGGCTGGTAACGCCTCACCAGCCGAGCATAGTGTAGGCCAAACAAAGCGAGGGATCAGTGCTGTTACCGGTCCTGTATCATCACTAAAACAGGGTTTATCGCTATTTGCAACCCAGGGCTCCCTTCTTTACAAGTATTTTCTAGGTTGGGCTATTAGGTGGCACTGAAAGCGCTACCCTAAAAGCTGAAACTATTGTAATTAACGTAAGAACTTCAAATATGGGCTTTGAATGAAGGTCTGTAATGCATTTCCAATGGCGATGACGTTTGAGGAGGGATACACAGTTGTAATACCTCCCATTCCCTGCCCCAGGCAATGTAATCCCTACGGCTAATCCCACCCATTCCTGCCCATCTCAGAACTCTTTGATTTTGAGTTAGCTCTACATTGGAGGCAGCCATCTCGATTACTGTCTCTAAGGAAGCTCTCTGGAAATAAGCCGTCCATCTTTGAATGTTGGCTTTGCCAGTGCTTGTTGAAATAGCTAAAGTGATTTATAATGATACAGAGGTGTAATGCAAAATTTACACCTCTGTTTTCTTTATTAAAGTTCAAATGTTCCCACACAGCTAGCTAAGAAAATAGATATTATCGTGTTACTTTGTAAATGTTATGGAGGAAGAATATCACAAAAGCTGTACATGGACCGGTGGAACCACAACTCCTATCAATTTTTTTTAAATGTATTTATTGTGTGATATAGCTTTATCCAGTACAACTTTACACACATTCATCAATATACAACATAACAAGTTTTCCTTTAAAACCAACAACATTAATACAAGCTAAAACAAACAGTTAAAACAGGTCCCTTACAACTCCTATGAATGAGAAATTGAGCACTTGATCCATGCAATGTTCTAGCAAGCATGTAATGCACGGGAGGCCCGGCATCAGCCTGACATGCTTCGACCCACGGGCACCGACATTTGGTTTTCCTGGGAGGAGCCGTGGGGTGTAAAAAAAAGAAATCCCATTCTAAGAAGAGGGACTTTCATGAAAACCCCGTACTCGGCGCCCCCCGTCTTGCATCCCAAAACTCGATATAAACTCTCAACCTTCAGGACTAAAGGCAGAACCATA
Source organism: Ambystoma mexicanum (assembly GCF_040938575.1). Taxonomy (NCBI): domain Eukaryota; kingdom Metazoa; phylum Chordata; class Amphibia; order Caudata; family Ambystomatidae; genus Ambystoma; species Ambystoma mexicanum. The sequence continues at coordinate 331,006,032 of NC_090925.1, read as the reverse complement.
GGGCCTCATTACGAGAATGGAGGTAATGAAAAAAGGAAGGCGGAATGGTAATACCGGCATCGTTAACGGGTCCGGGGCATTACCACCCGACAACCCGCCAATACCGGCACCGCCCGTACCGTGCCCCCTCATACCGGGATGGGCACATACACGCGCCCCTTCGGGGAGTAAATAGCAGCATGCCGGTAATAGGAGGACATCACAACCCACGCGGGCATGCAAGTACCGGCATCCCGAAGGCGATAATCAGGGCCTGCACGATGGCGGCCATACAGGCATCGCGAACCACCCATAAACAGCAATCAGCATTCAAGCCAACTGCCACAGGTGCACACAATCACCACAGGTGGGCTAAATGGAGCCTGGGCCAGTATAAAAGGAGTACACCCACACACCACACCCCTTCCTACACCAAAATGATACCACTAGCCGTTGCAATCACGGCGCTGGAGGACATGCCTATATTGCTACAACTACATCAACAACAGCAACTACAACAACAACTACAGCAGCAGCAACGGGCAGCACAGAGAATGACGCAGGAGGGGAAGGAGGGTGAGACAGGCCCAGCAATTACCACCAGTGCAGCCAGTGGTACCTCGTAGGCAGCCACCAATCCCTTGCATCAGACCCAGTCCATTCAATCTAACCCCTCATCAGATCCATACCCTGTACCGGTTGGACCGGGACACCATCACATGACATGACATGATAGGCAACGACATTGGTAGTCACCTATGTCATAGAAGCGGAGTACTGCAATCGCAAGCAATACCACTCCATCAATGTGCAGATGGCATGTGACTCCAGCAAGATCATCACACATTGCTGCGCCCGATTTCCCGGATCAAAACATGATGCCATGGTGCTGCGCAACTCCACGCTACCCTGTCACATGGAGTGACATGCTGGACCACGTGCCTGGCTGCTTGGTGAGTTGCCTAACTGGCCCATGGCAATGCTTTGGGGTACTGGTGTGTTGGGATGCATACTCGACCTGGGTGGGAAAGGGGGGGGGGTGCATACTCCACCTGGGTGGGAAAGGGGGGGATGCATACTCCACCTGGCTGGGAAAGGGAGGGGGATGCATACTCCAGCTGGGTGGGAAAGGGGGGATTCATACTTCACCTGGGTGGGAAAGGGGGGATGCATACTCCACCTGGTGGGAATTGACGGTGATTGGAGAATGCACGCAGAGCTAAACACTCCTGACCTGAACCTCCCAACCCCAACATGACACATCCCTGGCACACATTTGGCCAATTATGCATATCAATGACAACATGTAAGACACACAACCTGGCCACCATGGGTATGTCAAGCAATGCATGACTGAACAGGATTGCAACTGTGCCAATGTGGTTAGTGTGACCATGCACAGTGTAGTATACACAGCAGAAATGGGAGGCAAAACAAAGTCCTACAGCCACAATACATCCGCATTAGCATGCATGATTTCACCCTGCATCATCTGTACAACGCCATCCAGACTACCACACCATATTGCAGTATACTATACATCTAAACGATATTCCTGCAAACCTACAGGGACATGTGCAGGTCGACAGCAAATAGCTGTGGCCATGATTGTGTATCCTGAAGGTGGCAGCTCAGAGTGACTCACATAGACCTATCTGTATTCGCTTGCAGGTGATGGAGGATATCCCTTGAAGCGGTGGCTACTTACCCCTGTGCGGAACCCGCTGAACAGCCATGAGGAGGAGTACAATCGGCTAAATACCCGTACCCGTGTAGTGATTGAGCAGACCTTTGGCCTGTTGAAGGCGCAGTTCCGCTGCCTAAGCATGTCTGGTGGAGCACTCCTCTATGCGCCTGAGAAGGTGGCTAAGATCACCATGGCCTGTGTCATGCTGTACAACATGTGCGTCCGGAGAAATGTACCACTGCCACCTGACATTGACATGCATGCATCGGGTGAGGATAATGAGGATGAAGATGGAGGGGAAGCAGCACCCCTGCCAGTATGTGATGCACAGGATGGCCGTACAGTACGCCAATCAGTGATTGATGAATACTTCTGACCCACAGGGTCGTTGATAGATATGTGCCAGTGACACTTTGTACACTGTGTCCATGTGGACATGCACACAGGGAATGTGTGGAGTTGGGCACTGTACACCATCATTAATTAAATGGATACACACGAAATGTCCAGCCATTGAATGTTTTTTAACACAACAGGTGTATTGATAACAAGTGAAGAAAGTGCAACCCCCCACCCCCAACCCCCCCAGTAAACTCCCAAAACCCCCCAGTAAACTCCCCAAACCCCCCAGTAAACTCCCTAAACCCCCAGTGAACTCCCCCTGATACTCCCATTCACCGCCAACACCATCTGGGCCATTCCCATAGTTCACCCACACTATTTCCGGGACTTCTTGCTGACTGGGGGCGGCATTTCAGGGTGCCCCGCACTGCACCTTGTTTGACGCACAGGGCTGGAGGGTCCAGTGGAAGGGGGGGCAGAGTAAATGTGTGTGGTGGATGGGGAGGAAGCTGTGGTCATTTGCACACCTGGTGCAGGTTGTGGCTGCTGCATGTGCAGCAGGATGGATGTGAGGACCTGCGTGATGGCCCCCAGAAAGTCCCTCATCAACAATGCTGAGGTATTGACAGCGGCTGTGTTGCCCGCTATGGCGACTGTGTTGCCCGCTATGGCGGCTGTGGTCCCCTCTATGGCCTGGGCTATCCCACACCTCGTGTCCTCCCCATCCGAGATGTATTGCCGGAGCAGGTCCAACATCGAGTCCTGTCTGGCCTCCACCCTCGCCAGCCGTGCCTCAAGGCTGATGGTGGGAGCAGCACTGGTCGAGCGTGCTGTGACGGGACCTGCAATGGCAGTGCTGTCCTTGTGGATGCTGCTTAGGTCTGAATCGTGCAGGCAGGGATCCGCACTGCTGCAGGTGGCTGAGGGCTGAATGTGGGGTGGACACAGGCCCTGGGGAGTGTGGACATGACACATGCGTCAGTCCTTCCTGGTCCACATTCTCCTCCTCTGCATCATCGGTGTTGGTCAGTGGTTCTACGGCCTCGCCTTCCACTGGTGTAGGTGTAGGCAGCTCTGTGTCCACGGTGTCAGGTGCACTGGGTGTTGTTGTGGGCTGCAAGGCTGCCCCAGAGGTGGTGTTGTCGCTGGCCGTTGTCCTTGGCTGGGACGTGGATGCCCTTGTGGTAGGAACCTGGCTGGCATCTTCTCCACCGGTGCCTGGGGGGTAGAAGAGATGCAGGGCATCGGTGATCGTGTTACATGCTAGATGCATTATATGGCGCGGAGGAGTATTTAATTTATCATGCATTCATTTCTTACAGGTGTATCACACAGGGTAGTATAGAGGGGGCATTTTGGAGTTTGCTGCATGCCAGGTGGCATGCCGTTGTATTGGGGTTTCTGTGATGCATCAAAGGGCACGGTCCGTGTGTGTTGGCTGTGTGTTGGTAATGGGATTGGCACTCAGCATGCATTTCAGTGTGGCAGGGTTTGGCCCTCCATCTGGACAAGAATATGTTGGTGTGTGTGTTGGGACATGCATTGCCTTGCGTAGACTCTCTTCCACATCACTTGTGCTACGTCAGGGTTTCCCCTACAGGGATCTGCAGGGTCACTCACCTCCTTCTGCAGATGTTGGTGCACCCGTCTCCATCTCCCCAAATTCCTCAATTGACTCCATCTGGATGAACGTGCTTGCCGTCTCCACCCAGGTGGTCAGTTAGGCAGGAGAGTGGGGATATTACGAACCCTGAGGCAGAGGTCATCCTACCTCTTTTTGCAATCCTTTACTGTCCGTGGGGTGGGTCCGACAGCGGTGACCTTGCGGGCTACCTCCTCCCAGATATCCTTTTTGTGCTGCTGCGCCTCACGCTTCAGGTTCTGCTGATTTATGTCGTCAGCATGTGTGGCAAGGGTGTCTGCCAGCATATTAAGTTCTGCGCCTGAGAAACGCTTTTTGCGCAGGTGGGAGGTTGTTTTTCAGGTAGCTTTAGACATGGTGAAGGGTATGCCACTGGTCTCTCCTGGATGCAACTAGTTGTTTGGGAGGATGGCAATGGATTGTGTTTTTAAAGATGGCCGCCGCAGCATTTCCCGTTCCGACGTGATGACGTTACTTCCGGGTCCGGTATTACGAGCCCAGTATTAGCATGTTGTTATTACTGGGTCGGTATTAAGGGGTGCCTCCTAGGCGGAGGCAGTATCGGCGGGTCCCGTGATGGCGCTATAGGGGGTTGGAGGGCCTTTAGCGGCATGCCGGTATGGCCATTAACGGCATGGGAGTTCACGCACTCGTAATCACCCGCTATTAGCGGTGTCATACGAGCACGGACCCGCTAGTACCTCCATGCCGGTAATGACCCCGTTTTTACCGCGCTCCTCGTAATGAGGCCCATAGTCTTTGAGCTACATACATCTCGGAGTAATTTCACTGGTTAACATACACCAGATCAACCGCTTAATTTCCACTAGGGGTTGCACTTTCCGTTTTGCTTAACATCTTCGAAAACCTTTTTAAGATTTTAGACACTAACTGTTCTGATGTTCACCTGCATTGTAGAGGAGACACACTCACGATATGTCATATATTTTGAATTGTGCCCACACATAGTTTCATTTTTCTGTACATGTTGGCAAAACGGAGCTGCTTTAGGCTCCCTTTCCTTCAATGGAAATACAAATACTGTTTAAAATAAAAAGGACCTACACCCAATTTACGATTCAAGCTTTCACTCTGCACCTTCCTCAACAGTAATCATTAAGCCCCCTACAGTCCTACAGCATCTATAAAACACCACAAAACGATGAATTGAAGGCGACTCACCACCAGCCATGTAAGCAGCTGTATTACCGAAGCTGAAGTTGCTGGTTGTGCCGGAGCATGTGGAGTTCCCTTTAAAAACAGACTGCCATATCAGAGTGTAGAGTTATTCGTTTGAATGGCGCAACGAGATAAACCACGTTTTGCCTACTTGCTTCAATTTTAGTGATTGTATTACTTTTGAAGAGAACATTACACCGAATTGTATTTGTAATTAATATGAAATGGATTCAAAGGAATTTATGATTGACCTTGTTGGGATGGAAATTAGTCTATTCCCCCCCCCCCAGGTGCTTTAAAGTGGGGCTAATCCCATAAGCAGCTGTGTAGTGTACTCGGGGGTGTTGGGGGAGAACCTGTTCTAAGAAACCCGGCACAGCTATAATGGGGCGGGAATAATAGATACATAGATTTAGCGCGCACATAGAACAGAACGCCATTTTGTAGTTATGGTAGATGCATAGTCCTGCATGACTGCGTGGTACAACTTTAGCTCAATGGAGGAACTCGAATAGGCCCAGAGCATTAAGACGGGATGAGCCCGCTCGGCCAGTTCTCACGGAAGAGTCCTTTTGTCCTCTCACTGTTGCACTTACATAGTATCACTTGGAGGAATGTGCCTGGCAGGGCCATGAGACAACACCAAGCTCCTCGCAGTGCCCATTCATCACAGGCAAACCATCAGGACGTCTCTAACACCTACCCAGCCTACCCAGATTCATGGCCAACACCACTGACCCAGTCCAGGGACACCTACTTTCCATGATGGTGAGTGAACCCAGCCCTCAACCATAAAACCAGTGGCCATTAAAGATCACCTCTCCTCATAAATACATCCTTTGGAGTGCAAGGTACAGGGAGGGATACATTATAGATCAAAACGAGGGTAGAGGCCTTAGGTGTGAGGGGTGCAATATCAACAAAGTACAGAATGTGTGTGTCAGCATGACTGTATTTCTTCCTCCCTTCCCCTCTGACCTTCACTCCTCAGTGAGATGAGCTCAGCTGACCCACATGGGAAGTGACAGACGGCAGAAAAGTGAACCAATAGTAGCTTGGCATCCCCTATGGAGCAAGCCTACGTATATGGTCTCGCCAATCATTGATGCCAGTTTTTAATGTATGGGGATGATGCTACACCGTCTTTTAAGACTCTGCTTGTACTAATCCAGAACGTTCTCGAGCAGCAGAGTTCTTTGCTGATACCTTTGTATTCTGTATAATTAAACCTTGTTATCCTTGCAAACAATCTTTTGGCCTTTTTCCCTATAGGGTTGTATTCTTTCTGGCGTGAGAGTAAACAGGGACTTGCCTTAATTTGGTGACCTTGACATGATCCCAGTGCCCCTGTACCTGCAGAGGTATCCAGGTGAACTCTCTGGGAAGGGCCACGCCCACCTACAGCGACCCATCCCAAAGCGCGTACCCCCGTGGGAGCCGTCTTTGCAGAATCCCACCTGCGCTTTGGAGCGGGGTGCAGTCCCAAGGAGAGGTGCAGGCCGTTGTTTGAACGCCGTGAACAGAGGAGTTTGGGTGAACACATCCACGTGAGTATATCCTGCAAGTGATAACAAGTATGGTTGGGTGTATGGTTCACTGTGAACATTGTGAACATGCAGTGATTGAAATTGAGAGTGTTGTACGCCTGTGGAGAGTGTTGATTTTTTTGCTTTTTTATTAACTTTTTTGAGTATATTAAGGAAATGGAAAAGAAAGGAAGGGAGCCTCCCCGAGTGAGGGGGGAAGGTGGTGCCAGGTACACTGTTTTGACCAGTGTGGGAAAAATAGAAGGATAAATATAGGAGCTCTGTATAATTGGAGTGCGTAGGAATAGAAGAGGTTGTTGTTTTAGCTTGTTATTTTAGTTTGTTTTGTTGGTGTATTTTATGGTGTAGGGAGGAGGCCCAGGAGGGGCGTGTACGTGGTGTATGTGCAGGCGTGAAAGGAGAGTTTGAGGTGTGTGTGGGTAAAAAGCTCTACCGGGGGATAATGGGATGGGGGAATTGAACTGCTGATTTTCTTGGGGTTTATTGATGACATTAAGTCTCATTTATGACAAAACTGAACTGTAAATTCCTTTAACGAATGACTGTATAATTGTGGCGCAGCAGCATAGGCATATAGCCCACTACCAGACACACAGAGACACGACTATGTGGGGAGAGATGACCCTAGATCACATATGGAAGGCCCTGCCCCTGTATTGTGAAAAGATTAAAAAGTATCACAACCAGTTGGTGACTGAGACTAGAGGAAGGGGGATGCCCCACTCCTGGCCAGATTAGGGATCTTTTGACAGAAGCATGCTGGAACATAGAAGGGAAGTATTGAACCTCTGGAAAATGTTTGAGGACACAGAGGATCTGAAGGGGGAAGGGGCGACACAGAGTAGTACAGAGACAGGCTCAGGAGAAAACGGAAGAAAGTGGAGACGGAAAAAGGGATATATCCACTAGCGACTTGCCCAGCAGAAGAATATGCCAATCCAACATATGTATTGGCAGGAACAATGGCAGCAGGATCAGCCACGGCCCGCCTCACCCTTATGTCTCCCCTCCGGAGGTTACTGCCCACAATGGGGTGAGTGCGAGAGACTTAGAAGTAGCACTGGCATTGACACAAACAGAGTTAGCCAGGCTAAGGGTAGCATGTGATGTGACAATAGCAGTCACACCCATGCCACCTGCGGGGGCCCCAGTGCAACTAATGGGAGATGAGGGGAAGTCGGGAGACTCCTTATTTAGAATTGACAGCACACCCATAAGGACCGTCCATGTAGAACGTGACGGAGAGAAAGACAGCTTGGGCTACGGGAATGTAGGATCACGAAGAGGAGATGAGGAATACTGGAGTGACTTTGATGAGAACAAGAACGATGGGAAAGGGGACGCAGAGCAAGCGCCCAAGCAACACCCAGGTTGGAAAGTTTATGGGATGGAAGATTGAGGGAGAGGTTTGGCAGGATAGCCTTAGCAAGGAAAAAAGGAAGTGTGACTAAAGGCGGAAAAGGCAAGATGAAAATGCAAATGCCACTGATAAACAATGGTTCTGGGAGACCTCAATGTGTACCCTGGGCACAGATGGACAATAATAACCTCCTTAAGGAACTCTGACCACTCACAGCGGGGGTAGGGAAATGGATCTATGCTTTTGTAAAGAACACTGTGGGTGTGCCCTTAGCAATAGGAGATATTAAAAGCATGTTAGTGGCCGTAGTTGGGGACCAAGCTGAAATGTGTGGGTGAAAGCGGGATAGCCAGGAGTAACATTGAGGAATGATGTACATGATGGAGCCTTGTTTAACAAAGTCAGGGCCAGGGTGTGGGATGCTTTGTGGGGGGTGTTCCCAGATACGCCAGATTTACAATCTATCATGCAGTGTACTATGGGGGATGATGAAGATGTGGCTCAGTTTATTCTCAGGGTCCAAGAGATATGGAGAGCAGAATCAGGCAATGCCTGGAACCAATCAACCTCACTTTTCTATTTTATAGTAAAACAGGGCCTACCTAAAGAAGTACAGAAGGCACTTGACAGAATAACGGGGATAGAGGCAAAAGTATGGCCCAAAATGCAAAGCATTATAGTTCACCATTGTATAAGGATAAAAGAGCGTGAGAAGGAAACGATTCAGAGGAGACAGGCCCAGGAAGCGAAACTGGTCCAAAATAAGTTTGTGAGAGTAGCTGTCATAGCGACAGGGCCAGCGGCTGCACAGGCAGCGGAGGAAGGCTACACCCCTAATGCACCAAATACAAGAATAGCAGCAGTGTGGGCCAATGGAGGACAAGGACAGTGGGGCAGCAGCCCACATTTCTCAGGCCACTGTGGCAAGGAGGACAGCAACGAGGCCGAAGTGGGTACTGAGGGTCTAGAGGGGTGGGTTAAGGGGTCCAGGGCCAAGAGGAGGGGGACTAGGGCAGTGCTGGACATGTGGGAGGTGGGGGAATTTTTCGAGAGAGTGTCATAATAGGCAGGGAGTGGGTTACAACTATAATCAGGAGAATTAATGCCATCCACACCAAGGGAATCCCCAGCGGCCACCTCTCAGAATTACCTTAATACCATATGAGATCCATCAGGCTTACACACAGCTACCCCCACAGATTCCCGGCCCCTGTCAATCACAACACCTGCAGCAGGCAGTTCAGCAGTACCAAGTCCACCCTAACCCACAGCAAGCTGAGAATCAGAACACCTACAGCAGCATGCCTAATCGCAACCTAGCCCCGTTTTAAAGGCGCTACAGTGGTAGGGGGAAACCCTTTCTTGTTCTCTGGGACAGACACATACCCTGACTACGACAGCCCACAGAGAGCATATGCATGTCCAGTCCTGTCAGTGACCCTAAATCCAGACAAGGAACCGTTGGTGGGGGCAGAGATAGGGAACCAACAATTCATCTTTATGGTGGACTCAGGTGCTGAGATGCCATGCATCAGTGGAGGTGACTTCCTTTTATGGAAAAGTCTCGACATGCAGGGAGTCTCTGGGACTGTTTTAATGGTTCCATACACAAAAAACTTACACATAAAGGTGGGAGGGGGGAGTTGTAAGGGCCCCCTTATTATACTCTGAGAGCTTTCCTGTAAACTTGCTTGGTAGGGATCTGCTAAGCAAACTAAATATGACAATCTCATTCACGGACGGCGGTATCATCTGTGCCACACCCAGCATGTGTCCAGTGAGAGCAATGCTCGTGATACATGCTATAGCATGTGATGTAGTCGTACGAGGCATTCCTGTCAACCCCAACATGTTCATTTACAGCATTACTGTGCTTGCACAAGCCCTTCCCCAGATTACCAGAACTTGCTGGAGAGTACCCAGTGATTACATTTCTCGGCCCGTAGTGTCCCTAGAGCTAGTTGCAGGCACAATACTCTGCCTGGACCTAGAGGGTCAGCTGGTGTCAGCTAAAATAATTATAGTGCTAGGTACTGACCCTCAAGGATGGCAGTGGTGCACCGTCCTGTGCATTGATCCTACTATGCTCAAAGAATTGTTAGATGCTGAACTTTTTGAGGATGACAACAATGACGGGGAGATCCTCCTTGAAATATGCATACCCTGTGAGATTATGGTACAATACCGAAGAACCGAAGCCCCCTCATGGTTGTTGTCACACCACCCCCATTCAGCCAGGCAGACTTACAACAAGTTCCCACACATCTATGGACAACCAACCCACATGATGTAGGGATGTTAAAAGCAGGGACCCCTGTAAGAATCACATTTAAGGCGGGCGGTGTTACTCCATTGTTGAGGGAGTCAGAAGAAGGGATCAGGGAGACGATACAGGCCTTACTACACCAAGGGATCACCGTACCCTCCACCTGACCATGTAACACGACTATTAATCCCATTAAAAAAGCATCAGGGGGCAGTTGGAGAATAATCCAGGATCTCTGCCCCTTCAATGACGTGGGGTAGAAATAGTTTCCACTCGTCCCCATGCTGGTCTCCATTTTGTGCAGCATTCCCAAAGAAGCAACCCACTTTACTGGTATGCAGTGACAGTGAACAGAACTGCCGCAGAGACTCCATTGCATTATTACAACTGTTAGCACGCAAGAGGTAAAAGGTAGACAATGCAAAGCTCCAGTATTGCCAATGGAAGATACTCTACCTGGGGCAACTGATCTCTGCAGATGGAAAAGTATTATCCCAGACAGGGCGACAACAGTGCATGCCACTCCCAAGCCACTGACACTGAAAGACATACAGAAATGTTTAGGATTGGGGGGCGTGGCATAGCGGCAACAGAGATGGCAGCATAGGTGTAGAGCTCCGTGAGTGGAGAGATTTTACATCAACATGAACATTTAATTTTAATTGCTTCAACTTTTAAACACTATTCCATAGTGCTATTAGCAACGGGGTACTCATTTAAAAGCATTCTCACGCATTCTACCTCAATGCACACTCTTACATGGGAGCCGGTGCCTTCAGAGGGAGAAAGCGTAAGACCCGCGCCTCTTTGGACATCTTCCAGCTCGGTTTCTCCCTAGAGTCAGCTGCTGTAACAGCCAGGAAGTTTAGAGAAGGAGGCTTTCCGATGCCTTGCTCAGCCTCGTTGTGCCCTCTGTAAAGGTGAGAGCTGCGTTCTGAGTCGGAAGTGAGTCCCTTTGTGAGCATGCCACATTTTGATTCTGCAGCCCCTTAATCTCCCTTGGGGTGCCACACAGGGATACCTACTTCGGCTCCTGCCATTGCCACAACTCGTTCAAGCTGGCTTGCCGCAAATATCCACTTTAGGAGCCTTCCTTTTTCTCTTCACACGCAGTACTCTCCTCATGTCACCCGGCCTGTCAATATCGTTACTTCCAGGTTGAAACTGCGTAGTGAGGCCTACTCATTACTGACACCCAGTGGTGGAATTAAATATTGCATCTTGTATTTAATTCAAATTAATATCTCACTTCTTTCAACCTTTAGTACACATCAACTAAGTTTAATTACAAACCAAAACTACGCCCATATGTGATAATGCACCTTTAAATTCCTGCATGGAATTTTTTTTAGAGGATCTCTGCAACATTCTTTCCTCGATTTCTACTCTTGACTCCCACTCCTCCAGCACACAAGAAGAAATTAAAGGTCTCAAAAATAACATTAAAATATTCCCTGGCAGAATAGATGAAGCAGAAGAAAGAGTTGCTATTGTAGAGGATAGAGTTGAAGGCCTTGAGAACATGCAACTAAGACTTGCACAACTGGAAGGTGAAGTCACAGTATTGGAAGACAGAAATCGTACAGACAACCTACACTTCTATGGGAAAATAGGAGACAACCCTATCAATTTCCTTACCAAATGTATCCCCACTGCCTTAGGCATCACTTTTTCACCTCCTCTGAAACTACAACATACTCATAGGATAAGGCCTAGTTTCTCTAACAATAACACCACACCTAAACCCTTCATTGCTTACTTCCTAAGACATCAGCAAGCATGCCAAACTCTACTTGCTACCAGAAAGAATTCCCCCATCCTTTTTCAGGGCAACAGAATCTTCATCTCTTCAGACTCCTCCAAGATCACTCAAGCCAAGAGAAAGAGATTCCTTGATATGAGTCCTCTTTTGAAGTCCCTTGAATCAGATATGGACTACTGGATCCTGCAAAGATGATAATTACTATTACAATTTGGTGGGAGAGATTAATCAGCGGTGAAAAGACGGCCTGGACAATTGCTACAGCCCAAACCCTGAAACAGATTCTTAACGTCAGTTCTGAACTTGATAAGCAGTGATTTGGACTTCGGACATATTTTCTCTCTCTTTTTTCTCTCTCTTTGTTTTCTCCTGATTTCTTTTGATGGCGCTGTTTGACTCATATGTTCTTTACGACTACTTTTTTTTCTTTCTTGTAAAAATCATTTATTTGATTAAACCAAGTAAGTAAAAAAAATAATAATAATAATTACTTTTCCCCGATGGACCTACGAAAGAATTCACAGAACCAAATGATCTCTTCATTTTGCTCCAATCCCTTCAAACTGTGCTGATGAATACAACCTCCCTAGATTAATTGTTCTGCTCTTCTAAACCGGACCCACAGCTTCTAACACCTGCTTTCAGAAAATCAACACATTAAGTTCACCCCTAAACGCAGCAGATCTGTTTCTTCAATTCATTTTGATTTTCCGTCTACTTCTACCCATCAAAGAGATACATCAAGATCTCCCATTAAATCCACAGATCCTACTCTCTCAACTCTACAAACTTGATCAACTTTATACTTTTATTTTACCTCGTCATTACTCTATCAAACCTGCACTATACCCCATATGTAACTATAATAGTATTACGTAATTACACCATTTGTTACTCTATTGGTTCATGTTCTTATAACTTCTGACTATATTCTCATCTCGTGCTCATTGCTCCTCTTCGCTTATGCTTGGTCCGTCTCTGTACTCTGGTATCCCCCATGATACACTTTCTTACTTCCATTTAAACTAATCTCACCTCACCTCTTTTACCATCACTTATGTTTTTATCAACACTAATATTCATTTTGCTTACTCTTATTTGTATTTTCCCTTCATGTCATGATCCCACCCTTTTGTTCCTTCCCTTGTGCACCGGTGATATCACAGCTTATGGAAATTATTGCTCCACTGGTTTATTATGATCTTTAAAATCACATATACTGGATTACATTAATGTATTAAATTCATTGTGTTTTTTGCTTTAGTCATTATCAACCTTTTTACTGCAAATGTCTATTAGGTTTGTTACTTGGAATGTTACAGGGTTGAATCACCCTATTAAACTCAACAAGATAATTACCTAACTTAATAAAATTAAAGCTGATCTTGCTTGCCTCCAAGAAACTCATCTGAGCTCTGATGGCAAAAAACCTCAAAATCATAGCCTCCTGGTCAGGCACACACTCTTCTCCAATGCTCTAGACAAAAAAGGTGGTGTCTCTGTTTTTATCAATACACACCTAAAGTTTACATTGGTCAATGAAGACAAAGATCCTGAAGGTCGGTGGATCATTATAGAAGCAATTATTAACAACTTGCCAGTAACTATAATCATTCTTTATGGTTCCAACGCCTCAACCCCCTTTTCTGGTCCAATTTGAATCTAAAGTTTGCTCAAAAGAGTCCAGATAGACTTATCTTATGTGGTGATATTGGTTTTTGATTTTGCCCTTGATCGCAAATCTTCCACAACTTACTACATAATCTCATTTTAATTGACTCTTGGTGCTTTTGTGACCCAGATACAAACGATTATACTTTCTATTCCCCTCCTCAACAATCATTCCCTAGGCTGGATTATATTTTTGCTAACTCTTCACTAACCCCGACTATTATTAACTCTGAGATTGGCCCCATAACCATTTCTGAGCATGCACCTGTCTCTACTACCCCCGAATGGATACCTAAACTCTTGCCAATAAAGTCGCTCCAATATGGAGATTTAACTCATTTCTACTTAAAGACAAATCCTTCATCGACAAAACCAACTCTTTTATCGAAGAGTTCTTTCTCAACAATCGCCCAGAACACACCTCCATGTATAATAACTGGGACGCTTCCAAGGCCACCCTGCGTGGGTTTATAATTAATTTCGCTGCCATTAAAAAACAACAATCAGAATCCACTATTAACATCAATTAAAGATCTTGAAAGGTTCTATGCTAATCCTGACCCCAATATTGTAAAAGCTCTCATGAATAAATGCATTGAATTTAACAAACCCTGCACTGATAGAGCTGCTGATTCTATACTTTGTCCTACAACTAAATTTTGCAGTAGATCCAACAAAGCCGGGTAAATGTTAGCATCCTACCCTAAAAATAAAAAATAAAAATCACTCATCACCCAATCAACTCTCCCGACGGCATCACACTAACCAATCAAAAGGATATGAATGGAACCTTTCTAGACTTTTACTCCAAAACTATATTCCTCTGATACCTCTATTAATGATTCCAAAATCCATTCTTTCTTTGAAAAAAATAAAATAAAATCTTTAGATCCCATCAATATTTCCCCCTTAACACACCTATATCCATAGCAGAAATTAAGCAAGCCATATTAGATCTCAAACCCAATAAAGCCCCAGGTCCCGACGCTTTTACCGTAGGGTTCTATAAAACATTTATTGATTCCATTGCACCAACACATTTACAATTATATTCATACTTTGTTGAAATTGGACAAAGCCTCGGTTCTTTTGGCGCAGCGCTTCTTGTACTATTGCCCAAACCTGATAAAGACCCCTCTTTTGTTAAAAACTATAGACCTATCTCTCTTGAACTCCGACTCTACGATATTTGCTAAAATCCTGGCAAAACATTCCGAAAAATATCTTCCTAAGCTTATACACTCGGACTGATCTGGTTTTATCAAAGATCGCTATGCTTCATCTAATACTAGGCTCTTATATAATATCCTCACTCCCAGAATTCTGACGACCTCTTAGCCCTCTTAGTCCTTGACGCAGAGAAAGCCTTTGATCGTGTATCTTGGACCTTTATGTTCCATTCCTTAAAATGGCATGGCTTCTCTCCTTACTTTATTAATCTGATCTGAGTCTTATACTTATCTCCCACCACTCGAATTCTCATTAACAATTCTCTCTCCTGTTGTTTCCAAATAAAAAGAGTCACTCGTCAAGGATGTCTACTGTCACACTTCTTATTTAACCTTGCTCTAGAGCCCCTTCTACAATGCATCAGAACAAACACCAACATCAAAGGTATCTCAATTAATAAAATAGAAATTAAAGTATCTGCTTATGCAGATGACATGATACTTTATCTTCCAAATCCTGCCTCCTCCATCCAACATTTAGGGGCCGATTCATGGAACAAATGTGCGCTGAAAATCATGGCGCAAGCGTGAAAAAGCAAGCGCACGTGCACACGTGCGATTCATGGAAGGGCCTGCGCGTGTTTTCCCCGGGATGTGCGCCAAATCCGTGCATGGAATGGGGAACAACGCGTGAAAATAAGGGCGTAACTGGGGATGTACTGCTGGGAAGTACACGGAACGCCCACACGCATGCTCACCACACGTATTCATGGAATCGAATAGGGGAAACCCACGCACAGGCCTAAACACGTCCGCCACACAGAGGCAGGCGGTAGCGTCCCTGTGCATTACAAAAGTGTTTGCAAACAACAAACACGTATATACAGCTACGATGAATGTCCCATTCTGTGGCTCCCTAGGAGAAATGACGTGTCACGCAACGCTCAGGCATCCCAAAAAAGCAAGAAAAAGAGATAAGCGACCCCTGTAGCCCACGTGCATGTAAAAAAACACACACAGTACGCTGTGGCAGCCAGGAACACAAAAAATATGCATGTGATCAACACGCAGGCTAATATGCCCGGAAAAAAAGGGGTACGCGATTAACAGGGACACCCGCATTATGAAAAATAGCGTGTGCGACTCACTTTCTGCCTTGCGTATAGAAGAAGAACACGTAGCCAACACCCACACCAAAAGAAGAAGTACGCACTGTAGACGCTGTGAAGTAATCGCATGTGAACCCCAATGCCTGGAAAACAAACGCACCGCTTTCCACGAAAAGCAAGTAGAGAGCGATGGAAACCCACGTGGGACCTTCAACCCGTGCCAGTGAAATGCCCGCACGCACATTACGTCACCTACATGCTTAAGCACCAAGGGCCTTTCCTCGGAATTCACGCAAACGTGCTATTTTTCATGTGCCAAATCACTCCGTATCAAGTTGGCCACGTAACAACACACGGAAGACCACGCTCCTGCCCAGAAAGCCGAATTACTGCCCCCAGAGCCCTGAGCGCAGCCTCCCACGAGCCAACTGCTGCTGCCTGCCTGCCTGCTGCCACCGTGCCCTGCCATTTGGTGCCTGAACATATGCCATCTGCAGGGGTCCAGTTGCTGTGATCACCCCTGCTGGAACAGAAGACTCCCGACTGGTGTTTCATCACTCCACAGCCCAGCCCCAGGACCCAGTTGCACACCCACACCTGCCTCGGGGGTTGCCATGTCCGACACAACACCTTCTGGCACCAGTGGCAAACCCCCAGCACAGAGGCAGAGGGCTACCAGCTTCAGTGAAAAGGAAGTTGGTATCCTGGTGGAGCACGTTCTGGGGCATTATGATGCCCTCTTCACACCATCACGCGCCGACAATGAAGGACGGAAGAGGATCTGGAAGGACATAGTGGGCCCCATCAATGCGGAGGGGGTGGCACCCCGCGACATGAAACACGTCCAGAAGCGCTGGGAGGACTACAAGTCCAGGACCCTCAAGAAGGCCCGGCGCCTCTTGGAGGCAGTGGATGCAGTGGGGCGCCGGGCCCTGCTTACCACCCAGCAGATGAGGGTTCTGGAGCACATTCGCCCAGATCCTCAGGATGCAGACCCGTCTGGAGTCGAGCGATAAGTGGCCATGCATCCACGTTTAAAACAGTGCAAGTTGCAGTGTGGTGGTAGTTAGCTACTTGGCTGCATGTGTGACATGGGTCATGTATGGATGTGTGTATGCAGGGACATGATGGTGCTGCATGTGAGTCCACTCAGGCGTGACCCACATGGATGGTGTATGTGTTACAGTGCATCATGCGGAGCAGCATGCGGAATGCACACATGTATGCATGCCTGTGTCTGTACTTTGACATGTTTGGGGTGTGAGAGATGTGTCCTGCTGTCATGGACATGCATGATATACATGTCCATGTGTCTGAGCAGTGTGTGCGCCATGGATGCATGACACATGTCCGTGACAATGTGTTTATTCACTGATACAGCCTACTCATCCTTGTATCCACGGTGTCTTTAGGCAAACGGGGCCAGATGCATGACCCTCCGGTGATGCGTGTGCATGTGATCAGCATGTCTCATGATGCATGTGAGTTTCAGCCCACCATTGGATGTTTCTACTGTGCTGTGGACATGGATGCCAATGTTTGTTGCATGTGCCATGCCGGTTCCTGCATGTGTGTTGCCTGCACTGACCCATGTGTTGTTGGGAGACATGATGGAAGTGACGTTTGACAGTGCCACTCATGTGCTATTGCTTTCTGTCTATGGGGACTATTGTACAGTACCCTGATGCTCGTGTTCAATGTCTCCCTTTACACAGAGGCGAGTGAAGAAGAGGGCGGAGACGGCGCTGTGGAGGAAATCGGCAGGGATTCCTCCACTGGCCGGCGACGCAAGGCCCAGTCACCCTCCCAGGAAATTCCATCATTCAGGAGTGAGGGGACTGGTGCCGCGCCTGCCACTACGGTTGCAGCGGAAGGGGCGGATGAGCCCCCACAAGGGCTTGCAACGGCGGAAGACGGTGCAGAGCCATCCATGTTGGTGGTGTCTATAGAGGAGGATGATGCCGCTACAGAGCCGCACATGGGGCCTGGTGGGGATGGTACCACTGGTGCAAGTGGTGCAGTCCAGGGGCTGGGGCAGGAGGCAGCACAGGTCGCTGCGGAGGTGCCTGTGCATGTCTCTGTCCCTGACACTGTGACTGCATCACCATGCACAGCAGGAATGCCCCGTCCCAGGCCCGTCCGCAGGTAGGGGGGAGGTCCACGTCATCTGGCACCCCTCTACTTGCAGACAAGGGGACCCGTGACCGGATGGAGTCCATCCTGATTGGTGTCACGTTGCGCACACATGACATTCATGATGACGTGAATGCTTCCTGAGGGGACCACGCACGTCATCACGAAGAGCTGTGTGCCAACGTGGCCCAGTTGGGAGGGTCCATGGTGGGGGGTTTCCTCCATGTGTCGGCCAGTCTTGCGGCCCCCTCCACCTCTGTGCACACTATACGCCAGTCGTTCTCCTTGCTGTCTTCTGGCCCAGATGCCACCAGGGCCCCCTGTGGATCTGCCCCAACCAACGCAGCCAGCCAGGTGGAGATCCCATCCCTGCCGCAGTCGGGAGTCGGAGGTCCAGCAGGGGTGGCCACCCCACCAACTGGACCCCAGCAGATGTAGGATGTGCCGGCATCATCGGGCAGGGCACGTGCACGACGGCGACGGGGGATTCCATCAGCCCGAATGCCGTCGTGGTGGCAGCGGCAGTTGCGTCAGAGGCAGCAGCAGGCTCAGCGTGGGTGGCATCATGGCTCGGGGCCATCAACACCCCGGGGGCAGGCATCGGCCGAGGGGCAGGAGGACCCCGGACTGGGAGTGTCTTCCGTGTGGCAACGGTTGGGCCAGCAAATAGATGCAGAGAGGCGGCAGGCTCAGAGGGCACGGCTCAGGATGGTCAGGGCAGAGAACTCCATGCACCGAGCTTTGAGGCTGGCAGAGGGCCTCGAGGAAACTTGCAGGGAGTTGAGGGATTCCATGGCTGCATCTCTGCGAGACCTCGAGTCCAGGGAACAGGCCCACCTCCGGAACATCGACATGGAGTTCAATGATGCCCTGGACCGGAACATCAAACAGTGAGCCGTGGGACTAGCCCGCCGCCTTTGTAAATAGTTATGTAGTTGTAGGTTTCCTTTATTTATTTTTTCCTTTATGGACGCATGAACTATGTCCCGCCTTTTTGCAGATAGTTATTTATTAGGTAGATTTTTTCTTAGGTTTTCTTTGGATTGTTGGGCACATGGACCCTTGATTTTTACATTGTATATAGTTATGGATTTGATTTTACATTTTTTTTTTTACCATCATGGAGGAATGGTTTTGTTTTTATTTTGACTTTGGATTTGGTGTTATGGACAGACACTTTGGAGGCATTTTTCTTTGCATTTTATTCATTTCACCATTAATAATTTTTCCTTCATTTGGGACATCCTTTTATTTATCATTTTATTCTTGTGTAATTTTGTTTCATTCATTAATTTTTGTAATAATACATTTAAATTATTTACTTCACTTGTGTGGTCTTCTCTCATTGGTTTTGTGCATGTCACGATGTGGGTTTAGTCGGGGCCTGCTGGCAGGTGCCCGTCACTGGGGGTGGGCTGGGGACATAAGTCGGAGGCCTGCTAGCAGGTGTCCGTCACTGGGGGTGGGGACATGAGTCAGGGCTCCCAAGTGCATGGTGCTATTTGGCCTGCCTGCGGGTCATGTTCAGGGATGATGGGCTGCCTGCGGGGCATGGGAAGGGGAGGCGGAGCACACCCGGAAGGGCCAACACTGTAAAATTGTGTGTACAACTCCCCGCGTACCCCTAGGAATACACGTACCCTGCTCGCGCCAGGCCAATCACGTGTAAGACTTCACACGCACCCCTCGGAATACACGTACCCCGCTCGCGCCAGGCCAATCGTGTTTGAAACGTCACGCGCACCCCTGGAATATGTGCAGGCAGTCCATCCACCCTCCCCATACCCGCAGGCAGCCCATCACCCCTGGGCATGCCCCGCAGGCAGCCCATCACCCCAGTCCATACCCCACAGGCAGCCCATCACCCCTGGGCATGCTCCACAGGCAGCCCATCACCCCAGTCCATAGCCCACAGGCAGGCCATCACCCCAGTCCATACCCCGCAGGCAGCCCATCCCCCCTGGGCATGCTCCGCAAGCAGCCCATCACCCCAGTCCATTCCCCGCAGCCAGCCCATCCACCCAGTCCATACCCCGCAGGCAGCCCATCACCACTGGGCATGCCCCGCAGGCAGCCCATCACCCCAGTCCATACCGCGCAGGCAGCCCATCCACCCTGGGCATGCTCTGCAGGCAGCCCACTCCACAGGGGGGACTTTTTCCATGTGGTTTAGCTGGCACGAGCAGGGTACGTGCATTCCGAGGGGTGCGTGTGAAGTTTTACATGCGATAGGCCTGCCGCGAGCGGAGTACGTGTATTCCGAGGGTGCGCATGGAGTTTCACACGTGATAGGCCTGGAGCGAGCGGGGCAAGTGTATTCCGATGGATGCATGTGAAGTTCTACACATGATTGGCCTGGCACGAGCGGGGTACGTGTATTCCGAGGGGTGTGTGCGAAGTTTTACACGCCATAGGCCTGGCGCGAGCGGGGTACTTGTATTCCCCGGGTGCGCATGGAGTTTCACACGTGATAGTCCTGGTGCGAGCGGGGTACGTGTATTCTGGGGGTGCACGTGGAGTTTCACATGTGCTTTCGCTGGCGCAAGCGGGGTACGTATATTCCGAGAGGTGCGCAGGGAGTTTTATACGCATTTTGTCTGGCACGAGTGGGGCACATGTATTCCGAGAGGTGTGCGGGGAGTTTTACACGCATTTTCGCTGGCACGAGCGGGGTACATGTATTCCGAGGGGTACGCGGGGAGTTTTACACGCATTTTCGTGGTTGGGGGGCTGTATGCTGTTCCACTGGCCTTTGCGCCATGTACTGGATTTGTGCAATGTTTTTGGCGCACGGGGCGGGGTTGGGGACATAACTGGCGCTGCTGCAGGGTCTCTGCACCACTCTGCGCCACGGCTGCTTTTGGATGTATAAATCCATGAATACTCTGTGTGCCTAAATGGGTTTTGGCGCACGCGGCTGGCGCAGACTGCCGCAGACTGCCGCACGCACACTTGTGTGCCAGCCACGTGTGCCACTTGTGTGCCGAATTCTATGCATTACCCCCTTAATATCTACCATTAATATGTTTTCCATTGTCCCAGGCTACAAATAAAATGTTGACAAATCTGAGGTTATGCCTCTGAATAATGCTTTTAATCCGACCAATAACCCATTATTTGGTATGTCCTGGCAACGCTCACACATTAAATATTTAGGCCTTTATATTACTAAAGATATTCACACCACTATTACCTTCAACACCAATCTTATAATAGAAGAAGTATCAAAAATGATCTCCGGATGGTCGCCTCTCTTCCTATCCTGGTGGGGTCGCCTCAATACCATAAAAATGATGATCATCCCCATTATCTTCTACTCTCTATCTATGATCCTGGTAGCAATTCATACTAAATTTTCCAAATAAACCTGACTCCCTAGTTCTTAGATTCCTATGGAACAATAAAACACTGCGAATTGTTATTAGTAAACTAAGACTTCCTAAACCTTTAGGTGGAGTTAAATTTCCCAACTTTCAATTTTACCATAAAGCAATTAACTTTTTTTAAATACTATGACACCCAGCTTGAAAATGCTCCTTTATGGATCAGTATAGAAGCCAGTAATATTTCTCTGCTTTCCCTTTCCCACTTGTTAATTGCATCCTCATGGCCGACTATTACTTAATTTCCTTCACTGCATTTTTTCAAATCCATTTGGAATAAACTCCCTACCAATTCTTTCTTTCACCAGTATGGGTGACATCTTCCTCTGGTTCAATAAACACAGTATCACCAAATCTAACCCTACTACCACATATAGATGGTACTCATGAAACATCAAATATATCAAACAATTACTCCACGATTTCGTAGAAATCCCCTTTGCTCAGATTTGTACACAATACAATATCCCTGAATCTGATCTCCCCTTTCACACATCCCTGCTCAAATCAATAACTGAGGGGGTAATTCATAGAATTCAGCGCACAAGTGGCGCACGCGGCTGGCGCACAGTGTGCGCGTGTGGCAGTCTGCGCCAGCCGCGTGCACCAAAATCAATTTCCGCGCACAGCGTATTCATGGATTTCAACATCCATAACCAGCCGTGGCGCAGAGTAGCGCAGCGACTCTGCAGCAGCACCAGTTACGCCCCCAACCCCTCCCGTGCGCCATGAACAGCGCACAAATCCCATACATGGCGCACAGGCCAGTGGACCAGCATACAGCCCCCCAACCAAAAAAACATCTGTAAAACTCCCCACTCACCCCTCCGAATACACGTACTCCGCTGTGTGGGGATTGGCCCTGTGCGAGTGGGGTACGTGTATTTCTGGGGTGCGTGGGAAGTTTCCCACGCGATTGGCCCTGTGCGAGCGGGGTACGTGTATTTCGGGGGTGCGCGGGAACTTTCACACATGATCGGCCCTGTGCGAGCGGGGTATGTGTATTTTGGGGTGTGCGGGAAGTTTCACACGCGATTGGCCCTGTGCGAGCAGGGTACGTGTATTTCTGGGGTGCGTGGGAAGTTTCCCACGCGATTGGCCCTGTGCGAGCGGGGTACGTTTATCCAGTAGGGTGCGCAGGGTGTTACACACATGAACTGCAGTATGGGTCCTCCCAGGTGTGCCCTCGACCCCCTCCCTAGCCCGTACAGGCAGCCCCCACCACAGGGGACTACCCTGCACCCCTGGTCAAGTCCCGCAGGCAGCCCATCCACCATGTGCATGCCCCCCAGCCAGCCCACATGTCACCTTGCACTTATAATCACTGACTTATGTCCCTCAGCACCCCCACCCATCCAGCATTGACGGGCACTTGCCAGCAGGCCCCGACTCATGTCTCCCTGCACCACCACCCACCCAGCATTTACGGGCACCTGCCAGCAGGCCCCGACTCATGTCCCCCTGGACCACCACCCACCCAGCAGTGACAGTCACCTGCCAGCAGGCCCCAACTCATGTCCACCTGCACCCCCACCCACCCAGCATTTACGGGCACCTGCCAGCAGGCCCCGACTCATGTCCCCCTGGACCCCCACCCACCCAGCAGTGACAGTCACCTGCCAGCAGGCCCCAACTCATGTCCACCTGCACCCCCACCCACCCAGCATTGACGGGCACCTGCCAGCAGGCCCCGACTCATGTCCCCCCAACACGTCATAAAAATGCACAATCATGGGCCTCATGTGCACCAAAATCCCACAGCACGCCACCCCAGTCTTGAGAGGCAATCAAGTCCCCAATCCACCCCACACTGAAATGGCTATTCCATGACACAAAACGAAAGTGAACTATGTACATCAAAACATGTCCCTCACACACACACACACTGGGTGCAAGTGATTGTCTAAATCCACTTTTTCACATGCAGTAACCCAATGAGCGAATACCACACATGGAAGTAAGAAACAAAAATGTATTATTAACAAAATGAATGAAATGAAATGAAAGCATAAAACATATTTCAAACGATGAAATGAAATGTATGTACGAGACAGAATAAAAAAACATATGAAGAACCAATCCAAAGTGATGAAAAAAAAACATGTGTCCAATCTCACGGTCCACCAAATGAAATCCAAAGGAAACGTAAATTGAAAAATCCATTGATCCATGGTGATTCATAAAATAAAATCCTCACATGATCCACTGTTCAACTATGTACACCGGGTTCATCCAGGGTCCATGAGCCCAACGAAAGAAATGAAACATATCCAAAAAACTACCTAAGAAAATAACTATATACAAAAGTGTGGGGCATAGTCTAATCACCCCAAAATAAAGCAAAACGAAAATGAAACCTAACACTAAAAACTATTTACAATGGCGGCGGGCTAGTCCGACGGCTCACTTTCCGATGTCCCGGGCCAGGGCATCATCGAACTCCTGCTCAATGTCCTGGAGGCGGTCCTTTTCCATGGCCCCGAGGGTTCGCAGGGACGATGCCATGTTGGACTCCAACTCCCTGCGAATAGCCTCACGGCACTCGGCCCGCCTCAGTGCCCTCCGCATGGAGTTCTCCGCCCTGACCATTGTGAGCCGTGCCTCTTCTGCCCGCCGCCACTCCGCACCTATGGCCTGGCCCAACCGCTGCCACAGGGAAGACACTTCCAATCCTGGGTCCTCCTGCCCTGTGGCCGATGCCTGCCCCCAGATGTTGATGGCCCCGAGCCATCATCGCTCCCACCTTGTTGCTGCTACTGCTGTGCCTGTGCCCTGGCTCTTGCTGCCTGCACGTCCTCCTCCGGCTGGGGTGCAGTTGTCGTGGTGGCCACCCCTGCTGGACGTCCAACTCCCGACTGTGGCAGGGATGTGTCCTCCACCAGCCTGGCTGCTGGGTCAGAGGCAGCTCCACAGGGTACCCAGGTGATACATGGGTGGGAAGATGGCATGGAGGACGACTGGCGCACAGGGGGTTCAGGTGAGGAGGGGGTCGGAATAAGGTCCAGCATATGGAGGAATCCAGCCCTGGTGACCCATCCCTGTAGGTCAACGAGGCATCCGAGATGACGTACAGTGTCTTCACGAAAACACTGCAGGTCACCTCGCATGCCCCGTTGACGCAATGCCATCGCAGCCAGGACAGGCTCAACCCAGTCCCGGATTGCCACATCTGCGGGGAGAGGAAGGCCAGTTGTTGTGTGCTCATCCCCGCCCTGAAAACGGGTCTGGATGTAGGCATCCATGCTGGTGCAGGATGATGCAGTCACAGGATCGGGGACAGGATTACACACGGGCACCTCCGCGGCGGCCGGTGCTGCCTCCTGCCCCTGCACTGCACCACTAGCACCAGTGGAATACCCACCTCCAGACCCCGTGTGTGTCCCTTCCACAGCCTCTTCCTCCACCAAACCCCCGATCCACCTGGATGACTCCATGCCATCTTCCTCCGTCGGACCCTTTGGGGTCTCAGCTGCCCCTTCTGCTGCTGAGGAGTCCACCTCCGACCTCCGCATCTTGGACATACCCTCAGCAGCTGCGGCCTGGAACATGGCACCAGACTCCTCACTCCCCGACGAGATGACAACGTGGGAGGGGAGCCGGGCCTTGTGTCTCCGGCTGGTGGTGCGATCCCTGCTGCTTTGCTCCACTGCACCCTCTCCGCCCTCTTCATCAGTTGACGCTGCAGACAGGGAGAGATAGAACACAGGAATCAGGGCACTGTACAATGGACTGATACACACATGACAGTTGCACATGAGTGGCAGTGTAAATCTACAGACATGGCATCACACTCCCCAAGACACATGTCATTTCAACTCACACACATGAGCAAATCAACAGGAATCTTGCACCAGGCAGCACCGTCCATACACAAACAACAGCACGAGCAGCCGAAGGTGAGCCTAAAGTCACATGAAACATGGGGAGTGTACAACACATGCACACACGCCACCAGACTTACTAGACTTACATGCGTGTGTACATCTCCACCAACTGTCGCAGTGATGAGATCGCCATCCATGTCACATCTCGCATTCAGCCTTCTACATGTCAGTGTCACATGCATCCATGTTGCATCACAGTTGCACACTTGTCAAATACACCCACATGCACATTTGCATAGTGCAGATACATGCAGCATGAACCAGCATCCATGTGTGACACCACAACCATGCCACGGTACATACTCATAATTCATTACATGTGTGCACCCACACATACATTTGCACAGCATGCTTACCAAAACATACACCATCGATGTGTCTCACACTTGATAGGAATCACATGTGGCAGGTTCACGTCCCTGTACATACGCAGCCATACATGTCCGTACAAAGACATATGTGCAACCTGCACACTCCTGGCACACTACAACACGCACAGCGTCCGATCAGTATGCATGTACACTTACCGCTCGACTCCAGACGGGTCTGCCCCTCATGGATCTGGACGTGGAGCGCTGGGCGTATGTATTCCAGGACCCTCATCTGGTTGTCGATCAGGTGGACCCGGCACCCCTTGACATCCGCTGCCTTCAAGAGGCGCCGGGCCTTGTTGAGGGTCCTGGACCTGAAGTCCTCCCAGCACTTCCGGACATGTTTGATCTCGCGGACTGCCACCCCCTCCTCGGGGATGGCAGTCACGATGTCCATCCAGATCCTCTTCCGTCCTTCATTGTCGGCGTGCGAACTTCCAAAGAAGGCATCATACTGCCCCAGGACTTGCTCCACCAGGACACCAACTTCACTGGCACTGAAGCTGGTGGCCCTCTGCCTCTCTGCCTGGGGGTTGCCACTGGTGCCAGATGGTGTAGTGTCCGACATGGCAACCCCAGAGGCAGGTGTGGGTGGTCAACTGGGTCCTGGTGCTGGGCTGTGGAGAGATGGTATCCCAGTCGGGAGTCTTCAGTTCCAGCAGGGGTGGTCACAGCAACTGCACCCCTGGCTGATGTGTAGGCACCAAATAGCATGACAAGTGGGTAGCAGGCAGGCAGGCAGCAGCAGATGGCAGGTGGGAGTGTGCACGGGGCTCTGGGGGGCAGGAATATGGCCTTCTCGGCAGGAGCGTGGTCTTCCGTGTGTTTTCACGTGGCCAGCTTGGTACGGAGTGATTTGGCACGTGAAAAAAGTGCACGTCAGCGTGAAATCCGAGGAAAGGCCCTTAGCGCGTAAAGCACGTCTGTGACGTTACGCGCACGGCGTTTCCCTTGTGACGTGTGCATAGTGGTTCAGCACATAAAAAAACTGCACGTCCGCGTGTGAATGAGTGTAATCCGAGGAAAGGGCCTATGCGCGTAAATGACGCGACGCACACAGCGTTTCCCTCAGCACGGGTTAAAGGTGAGCGGGGCCAGCAGTTCGCTGTACTGCCTTTCGTGGAGACCGACATTTGTGTTGCTACTTCGTTTTGTTTCGCGCGCCATCACAACTTCACAGCGGATCAAGGACGTATCTCTTCTTTTGACGGGGGTATTGGCTACACATGTTTTTCATCATCGTGCTAGTCTGACGGTGAGTCACGCACGCTATTTTTCCCACTGCGGGTGCCCCTGTGTATCGCACCCATTTTTGAGGTCATAGTAGCCTGCGTGTCCCACGCGTACGCGTTTTTCGTGTTACTGGGTGCCACTGCATACTGCGGGAGGTTAATTCCACGCAGGTAGGCTGCAGGGGTTGCGTGCACGGTTTTACTGCAGTTTTGGGGTGCCTGAGCATTGCGTGGCCCGTCACTACATCACCAGGGTCACATACAGCCTTGCAGGTGCAGGGGTGCTGTTAACATCTTGCATCCCACCCCCTTCACCCCAATTGCCCAGGACAATTGTGGTGTACACCTCCCATTGGCACTACTCCATCTGTGCTGGCACTACTCCATCTGTGCCATGGTTGGGAGGCCACCAAAGGTGAGGGACGCCTCAGCTGGGCATCCTCCTCGTGGCGGGCGTGGTCAGGGACGTGGCCGGGGTGACCAGGGAGTAGGGGGACTCCAGGGTGTCCAGGGTGGCCGCAGAGGGGGAAGAGGCAGGGGTGCACCACTTGTGCACGATGTTGTGCCATGTGTCGGTGCAGTCATACCACCACCCCCTGTGGTTCCGGGAGATGCAGCTTCTGCATCTGGCATTGGTGCCCGTGTGACCCGGCAGTCCATTTCATCGACTGCCACGGGCCCAAGGGTAGTGGTAGCTGCAGGTGCAGCTGTGGACACCACCACCCAGGCTCAGGGTCTGCCAGCGCAGGCTGTGTTGGCACTTGAGGAGTCCTTGGAAGATTTCCAACAGGGCAGGAGGGAAGCCGTAGGTGCACACAGGGCTGCCCTGACCGAGACACGTGTCCCTGGGGCAGTAATGTCATCTGCTGCCCCGACCAGCCGGGTGTTGGCAAGTGCAGGGGCAGATTCAGCCAACAACACCCCGGTTGTGAGTCTGCCAACCAGGACAGTCGTGGTCAATGACCCTGCCACAGCGGATGTTGCTGTGCAGGATCCATTAGAGGGCACCCAGCTGCCACTGACACAAGTCAGGCCTTTAGTCGTCCCTCCACCTGCCACTCCCTTGGCTCAATCCACCGGTGCTACTGGCCATACTGATCAGGGCGGCATTTGCCAGCCAGGGTCTGCGCCACAATCCAAGAGGAGGAAGGTTGCACCTGCAGCACAGACTGGGACCCCACACACAGCCATGACCTCCTGCATGTCGAGGAGGAAGCCTTTCTGCAACCAGGAACTGGACTTCCTCGTGGACTACGTGCGGGACCACAGCCGTGACATGCTAGTGGGGCCTAATTGTCAGACTATTGCCCACTGTGACACCCACTGGAAGCAAGTTGCGGAACATGTGAGTGCATTCGGCCATGAGGTGCGCACAGCGCAAGAGTGCAAAAAGCGTTGGAATGACCTCAAACGCAGTGCTAAGGCTAAGTGTGCCTCAAATTACAACTTGACTCTGGTGACTGGCAGGAGGAAGACCTCACTCCGCACGAGTCACTCGTTGCGGAGTTCATACCACCTGAATCGGTCGAAGGAGTGGGAGAGATGCAGGACTTTGATGCCCAGTCCAGTGAGTGTTGCTGCGTGTTTGTTGAGGACATATGTGTTTTACTTGTGTGATGTGTTGTGCATGATTGCCACTACATGTCATGTGTACATGGGGTTCTGATGTGCAAGTAATGCAATGCTTCACTGATGCATGGCTGCTCTGCAGGATGGTGGATATGTGGAGCGGACGGGGACTGTCCGCATCACCACTATTGCACCCAATTCACATGCTGGTCACCAGGATGCCCCTCCGGTCCATGTTCCAGCTCACTGGCCCTTCTGCATGTAGCCTGGGGTGACCTTCCTCTCGGGCCTGGGACTATGTCATAGCATGACTGACGTGCATGTGTCCTCTGCCTGCATGCGGGTACTCCACGTAGGCATTCTCCCTTGCCCCTCCACCCCCCTCTGCACCCCAATTTCACCTTTGCACTGGTCTGCTTCAATTTTGCCATTGAGCACTTGCCTGTTCATGCGTCCTGTGTACATGCTAACTTCCACCAGCCAATCTGCCAGACATATGCTGTGGGGTACATCCTTTGTACTTGATGCAGGGTGTCTCACTTGGACTGTGCAGAGGTCAGATGCCCTGCAGGGACATGAGTGCCCATTCATGCTCCATGTGGATTCCATGCATGCCCCTATGTGTCCTTGACTGGATGATCATTGTAGTACGTGTCCAGGGTGACCTACATTGCATGGCATTTCATCAGCCTTCCCATGGCCACTGTGGCTCAGTCCTGTGTCGCACACATGTTTAGGGTGTGACAGTCTGTGTGGGTCACAGGCCTCAGCCTGTTTCATGGCCAATGACTCTGTCCAACTGGTGTAGTGTCTTCTTCACATGTGGGTGTACTCCTGAGGTTTCATCATGTGTCCTGCTTACTGTCCCCTCATCATCTGCTGTGTTGTCACTTGACTCACATGATGCAATTGATGCTAGTCAACACTGTCTGTCAATACACAGGTCCATGGTCATCCTTTTGATGCCATGCAAGGCATCCCTGCATTTGCACTTGGGGGGGGTGGTTTGCTTGTAGCCATGCTACCCATTGCATACACATTGCACGTGATGGCTGAAGTTGACCTTGCACTGCCTTCACATTTTCTGATACACATCATGAAGTACTTGTACATGTGGATAGTGAGTAATGTACAAATGTGCTGCTCTGCATCGACCCACTTCAGAGCGATATAACACCCTTCTACATGCCTAGTCACAGAAGCAATGTGAAGTTGACCCAGCATGCATGGCAGGTTCTCTTTTGTGTGTGACATGTCTGCTTCATGTGTTTGGTGTCTGTATGATGTCTATGTGTGTGCGTGTTGTGTGCTTCTAACAAGTGTAGTGACCTTTTTTCTCTCTACTTTTCAGATGATGACGCAATGGAGCCAGAGGATGGTGTTGTCATGCCAGGCACAGGCTTGTTATCACTACAGCAACCCGGCACAAGTGGGGGTCGTGGGGTGGTAGGCCACAAAAACCCACATGTGCTACAGTCCATCTTGTCTTTGGCTGGCAATGAGTCCAGCCCTGATGACCACTCTGACGTCCATGTCGAGTTGGATGTGCATCAGGTCCATATGTCAGGGGTGAGTGATTCTGATGTGGGCACTCCTCTGTCCGTGACACCTGCACTGAGTGGTCAGACAGTCTTGGAACCTCCGCCTGTGGTGGATCGGGACACAGGGTCACCCTCCACACCAGTCACTGATGTGCCTGGGCCATCACGTCGACGGGAGCATGTAGTCGTGCAGCCGTGGGCGGTGCCAACACAACGAGGACACCCGGTCCTTGGGTCCCGCAGGTGTCAAGCCCAGCAACGCGGTCGCCGCGCGCAACTGCTGTATACTGAGTGGGAGCAAGACATGACTGCCAATTCTGAACGCTAGGGGGCAGCAATGGAGAACATCGCTGTGAGCATGGAGCGTGTGGCCCAATCCGTGCTCCCCCCTGCTAGGCAGGTGCTTCTCCAGCAGCAGGTGGCACGGTCCACGGCCCACTCGCTCAGGCTGGGCATGGAGGCCTCAGACAGGGCACGCCAGGCTGAAATGTTGTCTCTGCGTGAAGCAATTGCTGCTCACACAGAGGCACACATGGATGCCCTGAGGGAGGAGTATGCTTCCCTCAGATCCACTCTGGGTGTCCTTCTGATGTCGCAGAGGGAGCGGTCAGAGGAGAGGTTTGCGCAGCTTGAGCGTACCATCTCGGCTGAGCTACATGCTTGCCGGGAGGTGCATCAGTTGTCCAGCCAGGCCTTGCAGGAGGAACTCTGTGTTACACGTGTTACCTTGTAAGAGGAAGCATGCGTATCATGTGAGGTTCAGCATGCAGACCTACGTGTCATTGCTGCACAGAACCAGGCTCACCTGTCCGGCAGACTTGCTGCCGACGAGGGGCAAGCTGCGGTGAGGCGTGATCAGGCTCCTGTGACATGTCCTCCTTTCCAGGAAGAGCCAGAATCAGAGGACGAGGTATCTCCCACATAGGTCGGGCTGTGCAGGCGTTGAGCCCATGGAGTTTTTTTTTTTCCTCAACATCATCGCATGTGGGTGTTGAGCAGCACCCTGTACCTCCCCCCTCCTGGGTGACCCCCCCCAGGGTCGTATGTGGCCATTTTTGATTTTACTTTTAGTTTAGTTAGTTAAGTTTCTATTTGATAGTTAGTTTAATTAGGTAATGTAGGTTTTTGATAGTTAGTGTAATTAGTTAATATAGTTTAAAATTGTTTGTCTGTTGTGCTTTCATGTGACGGTGTGGTGCTTTGTGGCTTTTGAACGCATTCACTGTCTGTTCCAGCTGGTCCCTTCAAGCTTGTCTCGTGTATGTGTTTGCAGCTTGGGGTCCTGACTCACATATGCCACTCCTGCTTCCCTTATCCATGGGCTTGCAAGGATGGTTCGGTGTAACAGCCTATTAAACAAGGGCTTAGGACTGTCATATCTGTGGCATGTCTGCTGCTGTACTACTTGTGTTGACACCCCTAGTGGGGATGATAGGGGTGATTTTGACCGCAGTTCTTCATATGCTAGATGGGTGGTTTCATGATTCATGTGTGCATTAATTGCTATACATTGTTTAGTGTGTTTCTTATCTTTGCTGTACATGTGCTGCTTGCAATTCATGCTGTAGACAGTGGCTGACACACTTTGGCTGGGAAAGTTGCACTGATGGAGTGATTTCAGATGTACGTCTCTGACATGGTCCACTCATGACATGCCTGAGGAGACACACACAGGGAAATTTCATGCATTAATCATGTGTTTTCTGCCATTTCTGCAGGGGGATGAGCCTCCAGACCACCTTTCCCAGCAGACATGGCCCATTGGATGTCTGGAAGCTGGCCACGTTCGGTGGTGCAGACATGCACATGTGTGCACAGGCAGAGCCACAGGGATTGTGCTCATACATCATACAGAAGCTGAAGTGTTTCAAGGAACTCCAGGCAAGGTAAGTAACACAAGGGGGCCACACCGCAGCCAACCGTCCACCAGGACAGTTGCACATGCATGCTAAGTAGCGCCACTGATGGTGAGCTTAGACAGATATTGGTGTTGAAGCGCAAAGTACAGCTAAGATGCGTTGGTGGAGTAATGGGTAGTTGATGAGAAAGTTGTCAGGGGCACATGCAGGGGCAGTGGCACATATCCTCTGGTCCAACATGGTCCATTGAGGCAGTTGTATTAGCCATGTAGCATTCCAAGACAGGGAAAGAAGCAGCTCACAGGGACAGACAGCGAGGGACAGACTTGTGTGCAGTGCATTTCATTTACAGGTTTGAATTGCCACAGGCACTACCTACTTTATTTAGGTTATGCTGGAACACGACTTGTACTGAAGTCGTACCTTGCTAAATGCGTCTGGATGCTTACCCAGGGAACATTGGATATTGTGTGAATCTTGACACATTGGTCTTACATTTGCCACGCACCCACCAGCGTATTACTTACTGCATTGACTGTGTATGAACCATCACAGGGGGAATCTTACGTATGGGTACGAAGCACCACACCAGATAGTTTGTAGAGTATCTTGTTACTTTGGGGTATGCATGGTGGTGTGTGTGTGTGTTATGGGCACGCACAGATTAGTGACTCTGGCTCTCTTTGCCGCATTGAACTGCTCATGTTACCGGACCTGAGAGTGCGCAGGCAGGAGGCCAGCACTCACCCCAGAGATAAGTTTCTCTTTAATTTCAATTTGAGAAATTTGGTACTATGTGCATGATGTACACCTTTGGCCGGATTGTGTATGTGTTAATGTGATTATTATGTTTTTGTACATTCCCTACTTCCTCTTGTCAATCCTACTCCCCTCTCCTGCCCCTCATTCCGGTTATCCAGTATACCAATGCCTGTCCCGACTGCATATCCCTGACCCT
The DNA here is from genome assembly GCF_040938575.1 of Ambystoma mexicanum. NCBI lineage: Eukaryota > Metazoa > Chordata > Amphibia > Caudata > Ambystomatidae > Ambystoma > Ambystoma mexicanum. The sequence continues at coordinate 330,973,389 of NC_090925.1, read as the reverse complement.
CCTTCCCCACAAGGGTCTCAGAGGCCTGTGTGAGTTTGACCTTGCAGGCACCCAGACCACGGTGGGGGTGGTTGGTTCGTGCCACTCCTGCGCCTGTACATGGGAGCTGTGACAGTACACATCAGTTTGTGGTGCATCATTCGATATTATGTAACACACATGGTACACATCCTGTTGTGACATTGTTTTACTGTGCTACCTTGGTTGTTCCATCATTGTACTAGTACTTGGGCTTTGTGACATACTGCTACTTCAAGTCATCTACTGGAGGCTCTTCTGGTTTGTTTTGCTGCCTGCAGGCTTTTTGCTTGGCTTATGTGTTGGCCTGCTTTGAGTTCTCTTTGATTTGTTGTTTTTGCAAGTCAAGGTGGCCTCTGAGGGTGCTGGACACTTTTGACACGCAAGTTGGAAGATGGAGACAAAGGAGAAGGGTGATCCTGTGGCCAGGTGAACTTCAAGGATGAAGGCTACATACCCCATGTGCAGTTGTTCAGTGTGTCATGGTGATATTTGAGGGGTGGGTTTGTTGTTGGACAGTTGCCTCGCCCCACAGTGTGATCGGCACCCTGACATTGTAATTGTGGTATCCTATATACATGATGTATTCCGCTGATCAATGGCTGTTCATGTGTTGGTTTACCTTTCTGGTGTGAGGGTATAGTTGTGGTTTGACATGCTGTGGTGTACACATGGGCAACGTTCACATGTGATGAGGACACTGATGGTCACTTGATTGCACATGCATGTATTGAGTGCATGTCCCTACTGACACACACACTCACACTATGATCCACAACATGTACAACCACCCTTCCATGTCCACATGTGCACACAGTTAGCCTTCTGGGGACCACTGTGTCCCTGCAGCACATGATCTATGACCATTTGTGGATCCTGTACATGCGTGATTTGTTTTTTTATTTAGTTTGTCATTTTCATGTGATGCTCAGGGTGTGCATCATACACAATGACTGGTCACTATGCTGTGTGCTGAGCAGTGTGTTGCAGGAGATGGACACAGCACACTTATTATGCAGTGTTTATTTTGCCGTGCACAATGTGCATGTGAACATGCATTCATTGTTATGTTCAAGCTACAACTGTTGTTATGCATTTGGGTCTGACTTGCTTTGTGTGGGAGGTTGTTGGTCAGTCATTTCATCTGATTCCATGTCAGGCATCATTGTCTGACGCCACTTTGAATTTTTCACATGTCAATGTGTACATTATTGTTATTGTTTTGGTGTTTTGCTATTGCTTGCCATGTCATGTTGTGGTTTTGGTGGCTTTGTGTGACATACCAGTGATTGTCATGGCCTGTTTTGTAAGTCTGTGTGATACACACCTTGCATGTGTACCTTTTGGTCACACAAGATTGGTTAGGTTTGAGTAGCTAGGGATGCACACAATGTGGCACTTCCATGGCAACATTCTCAGGGTGGTAAGGTTGTGACAGTTGACTGTCTCTTTGTCATCATCGATTGTCACCTGGTATGTGCCAGGCCTGTGTGCACTCCACAGGGGTGGGAGTTTAGGTGCAAAATGTGGCCATAAGCTGGGTCCGGGCTGCCTCGCCACTTGCCCTATCCCCTCCCATGGGCAGCGCCTGTGCCTGTGGTTGGGGATGTGGGGGCACCACCATGTCCACCGGTATGCCCTGCCATGTTGCAACATTGTGCAAGACACATGCTGCCACAATGATCCTGCACACTACTGGGGGTGCATAGAGTAGCTGGCCGCCAGAGCGGTCAAGGGAGCAGAAGCATGACTTGAGCACTCTGAATGTGTGCTCCACTATGGCCCTGGTTGTAATATGGGCAGCGTTGTATCTTACCTGGGGTGGTGTGGTGGGGTTCCGGATTGGCGTCATCATGTGGTTGCTCAGAGGGTAGGCACTATCCCCTGGAGAGGTGATACTGGTTGTGATTATTGGGGTTTGTGTATTTGTCTGTGTGTGACATGCATGCATGTGCACAGGCATTTGTACTCACCTAGGAGCCATGTGTCGCCATGCTGCCCAGCTTCCTGGGCCCGGCTCAGGGCGGACATTCTGTATATGAAACTGTCATGGGTGGAGCCAGGGTAGTTTGCATAGACAGAGGTGATGATTCCCTTGGCATCGTATACCACCTGCATGTTGATGGAATGCCAGTGCTTGCGGTTTCGGTAGATGTGCTCAGTGGCCCTAGGTGGACGTAGGGCCACATGGGTGCAATCTATGGCACCGAGCACTTTGGGGAAGTGTGCCACCCTTTAACAGTCCTGGACGACGACCTGCCTTTCTGCGGGTGTTCTGGGCATGTATATGTGCCTGCGGACTGAGGGGCGCGCAGTCATGATTGCCAACACCTGATGTAGGCAGCGTGACAGCGTGGCCTGTGAGACCCCCCCACTATGGCAGTAGTCCGCTGAAATGACCCAGTGGCCATAAAATGCAGGACATTCAGTACCTTCTCCAAGGGGCTCAATGCTTGGGAGCAGCGGGTGGGTGATGTAAGGTCATCTTCCCACTCCCTGACTAGGTCTAGGATGATACGAGGTGGAAACCTATACCTGCCGTAGACCTGGTTGTCAGGCATCCCAAAAAGGCTTGTCTGGGGGGAAAAATGCGGGCCCAGGCTATTCTCCTCCTCCTGCGATGTCCCACGATCAGTGCTGCGACAAATGGGGCATTCATCGTAGCAGTATGTATGTGTTTGTTGTTTCTTGCGCGCTTTTATACTGTGCGCTGAGACGCTTACGCCTGCCTTCCTGTGGCAGACGTGTTGACGCCTGTGCGCCTCTTTTAACGTGCGCTTGTTTCCCGTATTCAAATCCATGAATACGAGTTGTTCGCGTGCGTGTGGGCGTTCCTTGTATTTCCCTGCAGTACTTCCCCTGTTACGCCTTCTTTTTCACGCGTTTTTCCCCATTCTGTGCGTTACGCCCCGTGTCCCCCCGCCTTTTTGGTATGTGCGCTGACGTTGTGCGCTTTCCCTGTGCATGTTGCGCACGGCGTTTGGGATGTTGCAATGACGTGTGCGCCCGTGTGCGTCATGCACGGGTTTGACATCCCGAGAAAAACACATGCAGGAACCTCCATGAATCGCACGTGTGCGCTTCCTTTTTCACGCTTGCGCCTGCTTGCACCACATTTTTCGGCGCACATTTGTTCCATGAATCGGCCCCTAAATGTCTGCCCTCATTGATCCATAAATCCCCTACCCCACTTCTGATTTTTTTAACCAGCAATCCTTCCATTAGGGCAGTCAAATTATATGCTTTCCTAAATTCTCCCCATTCTCCTAATCTGTTAAACTCTAGTACAATCAGACAATGAGAAATTGATTGGAGCTGTCAACTTACCTCAGATTTGTGGGCCCAAATCTGGAAAATGTGTCATCTACTTCTGTAGCTTCCAATCTTAGCCAAAACCATGTATTCATTCTACACCAGGCTTTCCTTACACCCCTGCAAATTGCCAAAGTTGCAAATAACTCACCCAACAATTGCTGGTATTGTCATGAACCAAATGCAGATTTTCTTCATCTAATTTTTTATTGTAAATATGTTTATGCTTTTTAGACAAGGATCTGGTCATGTCTGCAAATGATCTTTCATTTCACAGAACCTTTGTCTTTGTCTAATCTTATGATTGGTTCTATTATTAACCCAATTATACAGCAAATTGAATCACCTACATTATTTAATTTATTCATCAGTATTGCCTTTCATAACATTACTTATAAGTGGAAGAATACATCTAATTTATCTTATAATACGTGATGGAATTCTACTTGCTCCGCTCATAGGATTGAAAAATGTCATGCATTCTCTATTGACTGTTTACACAAATGTAACATAAAATTGAATTTGTTTGTTCATTATCTTAACAATTCTGATTAAGCATTATCAATCTTTGATCACTGATACCCTCTCCCGTTCCTTTCCTATTGTCTTCTGTCTTATTTTGTTTGTCTCTCCCTGTTTGTCTCAGTATCTAGTTACTCAAATAATCGCATCAAACTTACATTATTGATTTGTCTTATCAATCTTTATGGTTATAATGCTCCAAGAAAGTACAATTGTTAAAATACTAAAATATGTTTACCATATATTGCTATTATCTGTTTATAAATTCACCTAATTAAAATTATTAAACAAAATAAAAAATAAAAGTTTAGGATTATGCAATTTTTGCAGGACATGGATTCTTGACTATGCAGCATACAGCGACTCAAGGAAGCACAAAAATGGAGCATTAAAATAGAATGGACAGCAGTTACGATTAAGAGTTTCAATGACTTAAAGGAAGTGATCTCAACAGCCCCATCCTTGCCACCCCAGATTACATGCAAGAGTTCTACCTATTCTCACACTTGAATGGCACTCTCATAACAGCAGTACTGACACAAAAGAGCACAATGGTCCATAAGCCAATGGCCTACTACAGCGGCACAATAGACAAGGTCATGCAAAGACAGTTTGCATGCGAACAAGCTCTTGCTGCCGTGGCCTTTGCAATCGAAAGAAGTTCCACAATTGTGATGGGGTGCTCAGTAACATTGTACGTGGAACAGTGTTTTCCATCATAGACTATTCAAAGTCCACCCTTACCCCCCAGCGGGAATCAGAATATGACATTATCCTCTCCAGCCCGCATATCCACATTGTGAGGTGTAAAACAGTGCATCCAGCCACGATCCTCATAGAACCGTGCACTGACGAAGACTTGCAACACCATTACTGTGCAATTTATGAGGGCGAAGCGGACGATATCTCCATTGCCAAAGACAGCACTTTAGAGGAAGGGGAGGTGCTTTTTGTTGATGGGTCAGCAACAATTGACCAGGACACCGGCAGAGAAATGTTGGGGCGGCCGTACTACGCTTAGAGGGTGATGAATATGAAACACTGGTAATGAAAAGGTTGCCCATGCACTACTCAACCCCAGCTTGTAGCACTTATTGAGGCCCTTTGGGCATCCAAGGGGTGTTATACCACCATTTATTCGGACTCTGCATACGTCACCACAATGGTGCACGCAGGTCTTTCGCGCTGGAGATGGAGGTGGTTCCGGCTGGAATGTGGAAGCTTGTACGTAGGTAAACAGTCCAAGTTTGCATTACAACACTTCTCCCTCCATAGAAAAACAGAACAATAACAGAAGAAAAAGAAAACATATAAACAAAGCAATGAATGTGCACTATGAACTGCAAACAAACAGCAAAATGAATAGCACACATAGTAGAACTTACTCAGTAAACAATAATTAGGAGAAAGAGTTGACCATGGCCACCAGCCCACCGGAAGTCACACTGGTGCTTCCTAACATACTCACATGCACCCATTAAGGAACAAGCAAATTCACAAACCCCTGAACAAACACTCGAGGACACCAATTACTTTTAGGTAATGGTATCACCCTTCCTAGACCCCCACTGCACATAGTCCTTGAACTTAATGGGTGGAAGCTTAATTCTCATAGGGCCACCCGAAACAAAACATTCATCGGACTGACACTCATCAGACTGGGCCCCTTCTTCATCAAACTGCACAACCGGGGTGGAACCCTTAACCCATCCTTCAGCCCCAACTGGAATCCCTACGTCAGCCCCATTCACAACTCCTCCTCCATTCAACCCAAAAACTCTCTCCATTCCATATCAATACCTGTGCTAAATGGGACTTCGCCTTCCCCAGGTCCCCATACACCTCTCTCAGCTGGAACCACTGGACCAGAATCAGTACCCTTTTAAGTACCACAATCCACGTTTTACTCCATCTTGACCCGTCACCAAGTACCACATACCCTGTAGCCAACTTTACTACAACAGGGGGAAACATGTATACACTGGCACAAACCAGGGTTTTTCAATCGAACACGATCACCCAGTGACACATCAAGGGGCCTCCTTCCCAATTGCTCCTTCCTTACCCTCACCTGTCACAGGCACACCCTTTCCAAGACATCATCCATATCCACATCAGTGCGGAGGACACCTCCACCTAACGCTGAAATTCTCAACTTGGAAACCGGTTTCCTACCCCTCATAGGTTCAAAAGGGGAATATCCAGTAATAACCAACGGAGTATGCCTGTATGCTGCCTGTATGCTGACATCGCCTCAGATAACACCTCTGTCCAGATCAAACCGTTGGCCACCACCAACTGAATAGCTCCCTTCACAAAACAGTTCATCCTATGCACTAAACCATTAGCGGATGGATTACATGGAGCAGTCTTGTGGTGCCTTATTTCTTATTTCCTCAGGAAATCCTGCATACAACTCCACTCAAACTGCACCTGGTTCTCAGTAACAATAATGACCAGCACTCCTTCCCTATCAAAAGCTTTGCCCAGAAAAGACACAATCTTCCCAGCCATGACCATTACCAAAGTGGTGGCTTCCACCCAACGTGAGGTATAATCAACTAAAACCACAACAAACTTTAACTCTCCACCCAACACATCCATGGGACTCACTATGTCAACCGCCAACTTAGACCACACATCTTTGGGAATCTCCACAGGATACATGGCTGCGGTCTAAGTACCTTACTTTTATCACTTACATCACACGCTGTGCAATGTTTCACAAACCCTTCAACCTCCTCATCCATTCCAGGCCACCGGTACGAATCCTGCAACCGTCTCTTAGTTAAGGACCTTCCCAAATTACCTTTGTGTGCCAAATTGACCAACTTCGACCTCAAGCTTAGGAGGGACTAACCTGTCCCCTCTTGCAATGCCCCAAGGGCCTTTGAAAACTCATGCCACACATGCTCGTAGGTCCTTCCTACTTCCTTGCCATTAAGTTCCGACACGCCGCCCCTCAGGCTCTTTCTGATCCATGTAAGTTCGGGATCTACAGCACACTCCTTGTCCCACACATTTTTGGCCATAGCAGGAAACACATTGCCCACTTGTGTATTTTCTTCAAGGTCATCCTGCAAATCCTTACCACCACTAGACAAACTAGGCAAACGATGAGAAATCTGCCATTGCATTTTTAGCTCCTGGTATGTATTCCACTCTAAAAAAACTCTTGTGAGTCGGCCATCCATCAAGCAATTCTGGGAGAAACTGACAACATGCTCCTTGTCGTTAATACAAATGTGAGGTTTGTGGTCCATCTGGACTACATAAGGGATGCCCCTGAGAAATGTTCTAAACTGCTTGGACACCCACACAGCGGCCAATGTCTCTCTCTCTCTCTTTGATTACATAACGCTTTTCTGCGTCCCTTAACACCCTAGAAGCAAAAGCTGTGGGGCGGCTTTTCCTGTTCTCCCATTGTTCCAGCATTGCCCCCAAACCCACATCACTGGCATCCACGGTAAGCACGGTTCTATTACTGGGATTAAATGAACTAAGATATGGGGCACAATCCACGTCATTCTTCAAATTCGCAAACTCTTTCTGACAACTCTCTGTCCACTCAAATCGGGCACTTTTTTATAACAATGCTTGCATGTTCACTGTCTTTTCCGCGTACAAGGGAATGAACCTAGTATTCGGTCATCCCTAGGAATGACCTGAGCTGCTCCTTGTTCACTGGGGCAGGTGCTTCCCCTTTGGGACTTATTCCCCTCTCATGCAACGTGTGACCCAGGTAAGTTACACTAGGTACACCCACATGGCACTTCGACCACTTCACAGTTAAACCACTCTTTTTCAAAGCATGCATTACTTCAATCACTCTGTCATCATGTTCCTTATGATCCTTGCCCCATACTAGTATGTTGTCCTGAAAATACTCAACACCTGGCACACTGCCAAATAACGTCTGCATGAGCCTCTGAAACACTGCGGATGCTGATGCCAACCCAAAGGGTACAGCACCCCTCTTAAGCATACTTTTGTGTGAAAAACCATCCAGCCTCCCCAATTTCTCAGAGAATACGGTGGGAAAACCCTCCTTAAGGTACTTGGCAGTCACGATTCCCCCGGTGAGTGTCCCATCACCGCTCTCTACACATAACAGAGGAATAGGTTTCCGAGGGTGTATCTCTATCTTTAAGGCTGCTTACTCGCCCCAACCCAGGACAGTGTCATCCTTGTGTCCAACATAAAGGTTTCCCTCCAGTGTGCGTCCCTTGAACTAAATTTTGGCCCACTCGTACCCTAGCACCCTTATAGGTACGTGACCATATGAGTAAGGATTTATGTAGGAGGGAATTAGGGAGGATACTTCCCTCCTGTAACTCTTGACACATAGCTCTGGTGACATCACAGTGTAGGGTGACCCTGAGTCTACCAGCATTTGCGGTTCAGCACCATTCACAGTTACAGTGGCTCATAGCCCTTTCTTTTTGCGCAACCACAACACTCAGCAACACCCCTTCATGTGCATCCTCGCTGACATATCTGACTAGGTCATCTAAACTTCCTTCCGCATCCATCATCCTCACAGTTTGTCTAGTCTCTGCGAGTGTCCGGCACATGCGATCAAAATGCCCTCTTCCTTTGCACCTCCTGCAATCCATGTTCCATGTTGGGCATTCCTTAGCTCCTGTCAGATGTCCTTTCCAACCACATTTCCTGCATGCTTCTCTCGTAGTGAACATCCCTTTGTTGTCTCTATTGGAAAAGTTCTCTCCTCTACTTAATCTTCCCTTTCCTTCTCCAATTCTTTTCTTGGCCATCACTGCGTGCACACCAGTTCGTTGGTTACCCTTTTCATTCCTTTCAGTCACTTCCTGCACGCTCACTTGTGACTCTTCGATTGCCCTCCAGATTTCAATTACTTTCTCCAGTTTAGGGTCTCTATCAATCCATAGTCTCTCCCTCACCTCGGCATTACTTGTCTTCATCATCACTTGATCTCTTATGTACTCTTCCAGCACGCCCGTGTACTTGCAGGGGCGATGTGCGTACGCAAGGCAGTGATATAGGCATCAATTGACTCACCCACTCCTTGAGCCCTTGAGAAAATGCTACCTTTCTAATACCATATTTGGCCTCTTTCCGAAACGCTCTTCAAGTTTTTTTTCAGAGCTGTCTCATATGCGCTCACCACAGTTTCTCTATCGCCGGCACCAGGAACACGTAGATCTTCTCCTGGCAGGTGTCTAAACACGCGTAGCCCTTCTATCCCCAAACAGTTTAGTAATGCAGCTTCTTTTTCACCGTCGGAGTACTTTGCACCTCCTGCCGTCGTCAGGTACACCTTAAAAGCGTCAATCCAGAGATCCCATGCTGTGGGAGGTTGCCCTGGGAAAGGCATGAACGAAGGTGGAGGACGGGCATTGCTCTGCTGCATTATCAGATCAGATTGCACTACGCTTAATTTTTCCTCTGCCAATCTCTATTGAGGTGCAGTGTCATGTTTCTTTCACTCGTCCCCCTTGCAGTGTCATGTTTCTTTCACTCGTCCCCCTTGTCGTTGCTGGATTGCTTATCCAGCTTCTGTGGTTGTCTTGGCAACTGCTGTGTGTGGGCCACGTACATATGGCCTTTCCTCAGCGAGCTGGGGGGACAGCAGGGCTTCCTCTCCTGCACCCCCTACACCACTTGCTCCAACCCATTATGAACGTGGGACGCTGGGGAGATGCTGGGGAGGTTCTGCTCACCTTTACTGTGCACGGAGCTTCAGAGCTTCTCCCTCTCCATTTTTCTGTCCTGTCCTCACAGGGGATGCCAGCCTCCTGATCCTTAGACACGGTCTGATGTCCTCAACATCCGAGGGCCATCCCTCTGGGGGACATTTTGCGATGGCTGCAGGACTCAGATCATGAGGCGGATAGAAGAAACGACTGCTGCATGTGCGTTCCTGCCTGCCGGGGTTCGTCCTGAAAATCTTCATCACCAGTGAAATGAGGGATGGTACGCCGGAAAAGGTAAGAACTGGTTTATTAGCTGACAGCCCCAGTGCCCTGCAGCTCTCACCCCCAAACCATCTAACTGAACTGGATCGTGGAACCTTGGACGTAGGTAAACAGTCCAAGGTTCCATTACAACAAACTCCCTTGTGCACCCCCTGTTAAAGAAGCCCTCTGCCGATCCTTCCTCTCTAGCTGACTATCACCTGATCTCCATCACCCCTTTCCTTTGCAAACTCTTGGAGAAGCTGACCACCTCCCAGCTTAATCTGCACACTGAATCTGTTGGTTGTCTCCATGACCACCAGTCTGGATTCAGAGCTGTCAGAAGTACGGAAACTGCTCTCCTGAACACCTGTGAAGATTTGCTCTCAAACCTTGACATTAACCTTCCTTCTGTCCTCATTCTCCTCAATCTTTCTTCTACCTTTGATATGGTCAACCTTGCCATCCTGCTCAATCGCCTCCGTGATATACCTAGGTATCACTAGGCCCTGGAATGGCTGACCTCCTTTCTCACTGACCAACTCTCCCAAGTCTAACTGGGGTCTTTCCTCTCTTCTATCTCTCTCTCCATGTGTGGTGTTCCCCAGGGATCTAACCTCTCTCCCTAGCTGTTCAACCACTACCTGGCACCTCTATCCCATTGCATCGCGTCCTTGTGCTCCAACTTTCAGTGTTATGCGGATTACACTGATCTTTCCTTCAGGCTCCCCTCAGCTGCCTCTTCTCCTTCTCTCATTCCAGACTGTCTATCCGCAATTCAGGAATGGTGTGCCGCCAATGATCTCTGGCTTCCTCCTCATCGGAGCACCAGCTCCCTCCTTTCCTCTCTCTGGCCACCGACTCTGGACCCTCGTCCTGCTCCTACCTGTGAGGCTAAGAACCTTGAGGTCATCTTTGAGTCCACCCTCTCCTTCTCTCCTCACATCTCTGACGTCTCTAAGAAGTCAAACTGTCAACTGCACCTCTTCAGAGGTATTCTTACTTTCCTCACTTTCCCCCACTAGCTCACTGTCTCCAGAGCTCTGGTCCTCTTTAGGCTGGACTATTGCAACAGCTTCTTTCTAAATCTTCCTGCCTTTACTATCTTACCTCTTCAATTTATCCAGAACAGGAATGCGAGGCTTGTCTCCTTGGCATCAAGCCCATGGATCGTATCTCTCCAGCTCTGAAATGTATTCATTGGCTCCCAGTGGCAGCAAGGATCAAGTTCAAGACCCTCTGCATCGTCCACAAGGCATTCTGGGCCTGGGACTTCACTGCCTTCAACTCTGTCTTCCTAAACACCTCCCCTCTCGAGCTCTTCGCTCATCCACTTCCAACTCTCAGAAGGTCAGTCGCTTTTCCAAGCAGAGAGATGGGGGCAGATCTATATCCTCTGCTGGGGCCTCCCTGTCTCTCTCAAACTTGAGCAGAACCATCTCTGCTTCTGGAAGCAACTCAATACCTTCCTCTTAGCTTCCGCTTTCTCTCTTCCTCCCCTCGCTGATTCCCGACTGCTCCACTCACTGGCCACTTGGCTACCCTCTGAACTTGGGCCTAGGCTCCTGCATGTCCAGTTGCACCTCGCACTGCCCCCCGAGTCCCCTAGCACTTGTGGTATGTAACTGCAACCCTAAAGTCCCTTCTCTCTGCACTTATGAGCCACCCGATGGCTGCACTTCTTGATTTACCTGCACTGAGCCACACACTGGCTGCACTTTTTAGTTACCTGTCATTCTCCCTCCATCCCCCCGTCCCCCTCTGCACTTCTCCCTTTCCACTTCCCTGCTCTTGCGCAATCTGAATTACACAGGGCCTAGTAAGGTTGTTGTTTTGTCCTCCCTGTTTCCCCCTCCTTGTCTTGTCGCACCTAGAAACACTTGCGTACAGGCGCGTTATAAGTGTCCTCTCATATCATATATCATATCATATGAAGACCCACAATGCATACAAATCAGAGGCACATACAGGGAAACTAAAGTAAGGAAGAAAGAAGCAACATTAACAGAAAATGTCAATAACATTGAAGTTCATCTTCATGTATACAAATGAATTGTGTGTTTGAGGCCTGCTTATTGCCCTGTGTATGTGCACCATGAGCTGAGACCAAACCGTAAGGATAGTACTTTAAGAACATATGACAAGGTTAACGTCTAGATATATAGCATCTTTTGAATTTTCATATTCGGACTGTCAGTGAACAAAGATACCTGGCCTAGTCATGGTGGCGGCGCGAGTTATGGTTGCTTAGTTTACCATAACTGGTAAATGTCATTTTATTTTATTTCACTTGTAACTATAACGTCCCTTTAACAAAGTTTTTTCACTGAATAAATATGATGTCTGACCATGCCTCATGTGATGAAGTCCCATATCGCAGGTGAGAGGATAGGACTGGGGAGACCATAGAAGACAGGGACCAACGCCAACAAGTAGGACCTAGACGAGTCATATAGAGGTACCCTGGGCTTTCAGTCCACCCCCAGCCCCAAGCAGATACCCCTTGCCTTTTGGTCAGGAAGCCCTTTATGCATAGAATGAAGGGTTAACTGCTCACCTTAACCAAGAGGTCCCTACTGCTGATCTGGGAGAACTCCATGCAGAAAGGGTTTGCCATTAATACTGTAGAGAAAGGCAGAATGGTAGTAGTTTAGTAGTAGTAGTTTATTTATCTAGCACAACCAATTGCCAGTAGAACTAGTTTCAAGGCGCCTTTACAAACAGCAACAAATATAAAATATAAAACGGACTAGACAACATAATTCACATAATTCTTTACACAGCAGGATCCCCACATGTATGTCATATCAAAGGACCCAAGGGGTTGTTTCAAACGCCGTTTAATTCAATTTTGTGATGTACTCTTCCTGATTCCAGAAACGGCAGCCCAACACTCACAGACGCTTGCCGCCCAGAACTTCCTGCCCCCAACAGATTCTGGGAGCTGGATCTAAGGGAATCAGGGCTCAAGTCGAGGGTACACGCGGGTGGACGGAGTCCATCCACTTTTTTCAGAGGGTGGACTCAGTCCCTCCTAGCTAAAATGAGAAACAATGAATGTCCTCTTTGAATTTATGAATCAAAGCCGACCTCTCGGATCAAACCGCTGTGTGAAGTTTGCAGGCCGGACACTTCAGCACTACACTATATATAACTTGTTGAAAAATAACAAACAAGTAAAGGTGAAATGTCCCATTTGGGTACTGCAAGTTCCAGGGAAAACATGTGTATTGGTTCTTGGAGTGTAAACTATGCACACCTTTCAATGTTTTCCAAAACACTATTAGAAGAAAATATCCTCTCTTGGTTTTGTGTGTGTTGATTTTATGAAAGGCACATGCCATTCGTCCTGTGCAATTTGGGAGGTTTTGCAATGAATGAATGCACATTTAATGAAATGTGCATATTTCACCTTACTATGCTAATTTCTGGCGGTGTCACATCCCATTGTGTTTGTTGATGAGTCCCCCCACTTTCTTTTTTAGGACTTGACCTAAAATGTAAGGGAATGTATCGGCCGATACGGTTGAACCATGTCAGATAGACCACCTTCACTATTTTCTAGATTTGAGTGAGGGTCTGTTCCGTCCCTGGACCACATCATCCTTCGTGTAACACACAGAAGAGATTGGCGGCCATGCTTTCACAGGTCTCCGCAGGGCTGGCAATACTATTTTGCAAGATCATCTTTAAAGGCAATGTGGATGTTTCTTTTACTTGCAGGCTCCTGCATGAGTCCACACTGTCGCTGTTCACGAGAGCCCATACGAGGTAAGAAATACACCACTTTCTTACCCACCGGATGCAAGGACGAGATTCAACCTCAGTGGGCACTGCCATGGAGACTGCTGCTAAACTTGTAACCTGCAAGGCCCTTTGTCTTGTGTTCAAGACACTCCATACTGGTTGTTTGCTGCTTCTAAACTATGTCACCTTTTACCCAATCTACTCCTAAAGCTTTCCGCCTGTCAATCTTCAATGCTTCACCGTTTCCATCAACCCGGCTTGCTGGTGGATCCTTTTCAAGCTTTGCAGTTGAGGAATCCCTTCGCCGTCCCAGGCACAACATCTCAGGCCTATTTCTTTCCGGGAAGCCTTTGAGGGCATGACTTTTTTTCTAAAAGTGTATTCTTTTTCCAGTAAGTATATACCGTGTCCCAAGTCTCCAGTATGTTAATCAGTTGCCTAATTTCGACTCTTTAGGCACCATGATGCCAGCAATGATGCATTGTGATTTAAAAAGGGAATAGAATAGAAATATTAAGTGCTCCCCCATCCCAAAGCCAACCAAGTGTCTGCAGACCTGTGTCCAGGTTCTCATCCCTTCAGGCAGCAGACAAGATCTGTGGCTTGCACCACCACCATACCACCATGGGGGCACCCAGACTGCTGCCGCTACAAGAGGCGCTCTGGGCAAAAATCAGCAAAGCCAGGAGGCCAACGCAGCAGTGTATCTGTACCGTGCTGTGGTATGCATAGACAGAAAGAAAACCGTGCCCCCTCTTGCTCCCACATCTCAGGGCACGCTGTTAAGGAGCCACTCCTGACACTCACATTTGATCACAAGTAACCAGTTCCATGATGAAAATGAAACCAGTGGACACACTTTAACAGTCCCTAATAAGCGACTAGACCTGTGGAAACCAGTAGCCAGTTCAGAGAAGCAATACATGAAACCAATAGACACCAGTGACCAGTTCCAAGATGCCGCTAAAAACACATAACAGCTACTACTTCCAAGCAGTGTCTGAAACCAATATGCATTTGTGAACTATTCAATCATGGTAGCCGAAAGGTATGAACACTTACACGTTTATTTATGTGTAACAACGACCCGGCGCCCCGCACTGCAGCCTCTGCTCATCCACCTGTCTCTGTCCACAAACTCCAACCTTCCGAATCCCACACACACTTAGAAGATAAACATTCTGCTTCACGATCATGCAGTGCAGGGCAACCCATTACAATAAAAGGAAAACAGAACATGCTTTGCAACATCATAGAACATTAAGATACAACATCACCCCCCCCTTAAACAATAAAAGGATATGAAGTAAAAGAAACAAAACAAAAATCAAACAAAAGAACAACCATAAGAAGATGCCCTATAATGCATTTAAATTGGTCAAACAACTTGAAAGAGCAACATAAAATATTATCATTACTTGTCAAGATACTGGCCTCATTACACGGAAGGCGGTGATCCAGGGTGCTATTAGCACCCTGGACCATGCCGGTAAATTACCGGCACCGCCTTGGCGGAAAGGGGATTTACCGCCCCATTCCAGGGTTGGTGGGGCGGTAAATCCCCCTTCCGCCATAGCCCTTCCCCATTCCCATTTCTGCCCCATAGGGCTCTATGGGAATAGGGAAGGCGCTAATTACGGCACCGCAATTTTGCGGTGCCGTAATTAGCTCCGAGGTCCCTTAGCGGGTTGGTTTTTAACGCCTGCAAAAAGCAGGCGTTAAAGCACCAACCCGCTAAGGGACCTCGTAGTAAGGCAGTAATGGTTAACAGTCACCATTACCGCCTTCCGTGTAATGAGGCCAACTGTCTTTAGACCCAAAATATAGCCTTCTATTCAATCGTCTATGACGCAGTATTTTAATTGTCCATGATGTAATCCCTTGACCAAATAGGTAACTTCCTAGATCTTGAACTACGAACAACCCTATCATCATCAACAACTCAGAATTATTCCCTCGATGTACATTTCCTTCTCTCAATTCATTTCTTTGTTCTCCATTCACATCACCATCACGTGAACAGACATCATTTCCAAACAACTCAACAGTTCTTCTATTAAATCTCTTCTGCAATCGCCCTTCCAAGCCAACCTTACCCTTCCACACACACTTACTGACCCTAACTAAGTTCCAAATAGAACCACCACGAACTTTAACAGCTCTTTTGAACACCTCTACAACTTTGACAGGACTGCTGTACTTGGACTCACCTTTCCTCACATTGCGTCCTAGTTTGATTCTGTCACGCACGGCAGTCGCTGGCAGTTGTGGAGACGCTGGCGCTGGAGCGGCCATTGAGTAAGCCGTTACGCCGCTGTGCGTTCTCCAGCAGCGGTCTAGCTTTCCGCCTTATGACCAGCGGCGTCCTTTATTACGAGCGCCAACCCGGAAGCCCGCGCGTTAGGCTTCCGGGTTGGTACGCTCCAGTCCTTTCTTCAGTGCCCTGCCATTCTCTTCCTTCTCCAGTGATATTGGCTGTTCCGCCTTGCCTTCCCGGCTTCTCTCGTTCCTCTCAGACTTCCCTCTCCCATTTCAGTCCTCCTGTTTTCGCTACTTTAGGCTCTCACCTTTTTCCTTTCTTTTCCTCTCCATTTACTTCTCGCCTCCCCTCTCTCACTCCCCCTGTGGAGGTTTGTTCATTCGGTCTATTCCAATCATTCCGACCTGGTATCCTGTCGGTATCCTGTCACCATACCCAACAAGGAAGGGGTTTTATGTGCCTATTGGCTTTTTCCCCTTCACCGGTCTGCCCCGGTTCGGGGGCCCCCCTAGGCCCCGAGTTAGAGGGGCAGGGTGGCTTCCTCTCGAGGCAGACCCCATCTGCATTCCAGAGAAGAGACCTTGAGGATTCGGAGATTTGGATTCCAAGCAGAAGAGGGGACTGCAGGTGAGCAGGAGGGCTTATGGGACACTTGGGAAAGCGGTGTGGAGCCGATTGAACCAGGGAGCGATTGTGACAGTTTGCAACGCCTAAAAAGAAGTATGGCCACCCCCGAACAAATACAAGAATTAGTGGCCGCGTTCCAGGCCATGAACGTTGAATTGCAGAACGTGAAGGCAGATAACGCAGTCCTGAGGCAGATGATCTCTAATCGGGAAGCTAGAGATTACGACTTACCTCCTATGGCCTTATCTGCAGGCAAATATGACGGCACCCCGAAGCGCTTAAAAGAATTCTTGGAAGCCTGCTCCATTTATTTTGCCTTTAGACCTCTGATGTTCTCTAATGATCACGCCAAGGTGGGGTACATGATATCTAACATGATAGGAAATGCCTTAGCTTGGGCCACCCCCCTAGTGACCAACAATAACCCTATTATCAGAGATTATGGGGGTTTTTTGACCTTACTGCGCCAGACTTTTGAACAACCCGAGATCACACATGTGGCTGCAGAAGAACTCTTGGATGTGCAACAGGGTTCCAGTGACCTGCTAACATACATCTCCACCTTTAAACGTTTGGCCTCAGAGGCAGGTTGGCCAGAAAGGGCCCAGTATACAATTTTCCGTCGAGGATTGAAAGAGGAGATAAAGGATGAGCTGGCCAGGATAGCCCGTCCTACTACCCTCTCGGACTTATTCTCCATCGTAACACAGATTGACTACCGCCTCAGTGAACGCAAGGCTGAAAGGAAGAAGCAGAAAGCATCTGCCGCCCCTCTGCTTAGTGCCTACCCTATGCCCTCCCTGTCTCACTCCAGTAATAAGGAGGAACCGATGCAAGTTGGGTCCGCACAATCCCCTTTGACACCTGAAGAGAGAAGACGTCGGACGGATGCGGGCCTCTGCATGTATTGTGGATCCGGTACCCACTTGCTTTGGAATTGTCAGGAAGTCCCGCCTAGACGCCCGGGAAACGAACGACCTCGGAACTAAAGGGGACGAGTAACCGAGGTCAGACCGCAAGTCCCTATGTTACAGTGACTGTAGCTTCTCATCCAACCACCATGGACTCCCGCCTTATGGCTGTTCCCATCCAGTTGGAAACCCTGACAGAAGTCCTTACCACCATGGCTCTACTGGATTGTGGCGCCGCCGGAGTATTTATGGATACCGAGTGGGCGCACAAACAAGGTCTCCCTCTGTTGAAACGGGAAGAAGTCCAGAAGGTGGAAGGAGTTGATGGTTCTCCGCTTTCATCGGGGCCTATCACCCATTCCACTGTATCCTTGAAGGCCTGCATTCTCCAGCATTCGGAACAGATACAATTTGATCTAATTCGAGCAGCCCATTTTCCAGTAATCCTCGGAATTCCCTGGCTGAGGAGGCATAACCCGCTCATCGATTGGGCACAGAACACCCTGGCCTTTACCTCCTCATATTGTAAACAAAACTGTTTACTACATGTTTCAGAAGAACTGGTACAAGTCCTTACCCCCCAACAAGAAGGAGTAAATGAAATATGTAAGATTCCCCCAGAATTGGCTAAATTCAAGGAAGTTTTTAAAGACAATTCTGTCTTGGATCTCCCTCCGCATAGGCCGGAAGACTGTGCCATCGAGCTGGTGCCAGATGCCCTGGTTCCGTTTAGTCGCATGTTTTCCTTGTCTCTATTGGAGAAGAGGGTGCTTCGCAATTACTTCGACTCCCATCTGACCAATGGCCTCATTTGTCCCTCCAAATCACCGGCTGGAGCCTCTTTTTTCTTCATTCCTAAGAGGGATTCCTCGGAGTTAAGACCATGCATTGACTATCGGGGTCTCAACAAAGTCACAGTCCGCGACCGTTATCCAATGCCTTTGATAGCAGACATACTGGAAGCAGTCCAGGGTTCAACCGTCTTCTCTAAATTAGACCTCCGGAGTGCCTACCACCTTCTCCGGATAAGAGACGGGGATGAATGGAAGACGGCCTTTTGGACACCGTTTGGCCTTTTTGAGTAGAGAGTGATGCCATTTGGCTTGGTTAACGCTCCGGCCATATTCCAGCGTTTCATGGATCGCCTGTTTTCTGACTTATTATACCTCTGTATCATAGTATACCTCGATGACATCTTGGTTTTTTCAAAATCCTCCTCCGAACATACATCGCATCTTCAGACAGTCGTACATCGGCTACAGTCTCAACACCTATTAGTTAAACCTGAGAAGTGCCTATTTAATATGTCTTCTGTTCCTTATTTGGGGTATATCTTATCCCAGGAAGGCATAACCATGGATCCAAGGAAAGTGTCTGCCATCCTAGACTGGCCCCCACCCACTTCTTTGAAAGAAGTCCAACGGTTCCTGGGACTAGCCAACTTCTATAGGAAATTCATCGGACATTTTTCACAGATAGTGCTGCCCATTACCTCATTACTTAAGAAAGATGCCAAGCCGTTTCACTGGTCTGAACCAGCTGATCAAGCCTTTAATGATTTAAAGAGGAGATTCTGTTCCGCTCCCATTCTATCTCAACCCGATCAGAACCAGCCCTTTATAGTAGAGGCTGATGCCTCCGCTAACGCCTTGGGAGCAGTACTTCTTCAACTCAAGGAGGGACAGGAACATCCTGTTGCATATCTTTCTAAGACTCTTTCCGCAAGTCAACAGAACTACTCTGTAATCGAAAAGGAACTTCTGGCTCTTAAGGTGGCTTGTGAAGAGTGGAGACACCTGCTTCAAGGCGGAGCACATCCATTTACTTTACGTACTGATCATAAAAACTTGAGGATTCTCAGAAATATGGAATGTGTCAACTCAAGGCAGGTTCGCTGGGCGCATTTCTTCAGCCAGTATGACTTTGCTATAACCTACATTCCAGGCACCCAAAACAGCCTGGCGGATGCCCTTTCTAGGTGTCAGACTTCCGAATACCACTCTCCTTCATTCAGTCACCCTATGTTTCCCCGGAACAGAATAGTGGGGATAGTCTCTTCGTTTCTTCAAGAGGTTAAGATGGCAACCCAACCCAATTTGGTAACCACTGTGCCGGGTGACTTACATCCTCTACTTCATTGGTCTAAAGGTCTTTTACTGGTGGGACAGCGTTTGTACATTCCCTCTAGGTCTTTACAACTTAAGGTTCTGGAATGGTGTCACAACCATGTTACCGCTGGACATAGGGGTGTCCGAGGTACATTAGAGTTAATCTCTCGTTCTTTTTTTTGGCCTTCACTTTCTCTCGACGTAAAGCAACACTGTAGATCGTGTATGGTTTGCGCCCAGAATAAGAACTCCACTCACAAACCCTATGGGTTGTTGATGCAACCGGACTTGCCAAGCCGGCCATGGTCCCAAATATCCACTGACTTTATAGTAGACCTGCCCCGATCCCAGGGTTCGACCTGTCTCATGGTTACCATTGATACCTTCACCAAGCTGGCCCATTTCACAGCGCTGCAAGGAGTGCCGTCCGCCACTGAGATGGCCGAAGTTTTCCTTAGGGACATCTTTAGGCTCCACGGTCTGCCTGATAAGATCATTTCTGACCGGGGTAGTCAGTATACCTCTCGATTTTGGGGCACCCTATGTCAACGATTAGGTATAAAGAGGGCCTTGTCATCAGGCTTCCATCCTCAGACTAATGGTCAGACAGAACGCCTCAATGCCTCCCTTGAGCAATACCTCCGATGCTATGTCAATAAGAATCAGGACAATTGGGTGGGCCTTCTGCCCACCGCTGAATTCGCATATAACAATGCTGTACACTCGGCAACGGGACTCAGCCCTTTTTTTTGTTCCTATGGTTTCCACCCTCGCAGTATTCTTCCGGTTTTTTCCTCACCCACTAATATACCCACCATTGAATCCACCTTAGATCAAATAACCACAGCCCACACTACCGCCCAACGAAGTTTAGTATCTACCAGACGCAGGTATAAGGATTTGTCTGATCGAGGTCATTTACCAGGTCCCGATTGGCAGGAGGGCGATCGGGTCTGGTTATCTACTAAATACTTGCCTAGATGGGTACACCCGACCAAACTAACCCCCCGGTTTATCGGACCCTTCAGAATAATCAAGAGAATTAACCCAGTGGCGTACAAATTACGACTCCCCAAGTCCATGTCTCGAGTACACCCGGTCTTTCACTCCTCCCTTCTCCGTCCAGTTGATCCAGGCACCCCTGTTAGAAAGACCACAGGGATATTGGGTAATCCCAAGTCTATACCAGAAGAATACGAGGTATCTGCCATCTTAGATTCCAGATATCGCAGGGGCAGATTGGAATATCTTGTGTCTTGGAAGAACTATCCCAGTTCCGAGGATTCTTGGGAACCCAGGTCGTATGTACATGCTCCTCAACTGGTCAAGCGTTTTCACCGGACACATCCGGGAAAACCCGGAGGGTTTGGATCTGGAGGGGGGCATACTGTCACGCACGGCGGTCGCTGGCAGTTGTGGAGACGCTGGCGCTGGAGCGGCCATTGAGTAAGCCGTTACGCCGCTGTGCGTTCTGCAGCAGCGGTCTAGCTTTCCGCCTTCTGACCAGCGGCGTCCTTTATTACGAGCGCCAACCCGGAAGCCCGCGCGTTGCAACCTATTCGCGTTAGGCCTCCGGGTTGGTACGCTCCAGTCCTTTCTTCAGTGCCCTGCCATTCTCTTCCTTCTCCAGTGATATTGGCCGTTCCGCCTTGCCTTCCCGGCTTCTCTCGTTCCTCTCAGACTTCCCTCTCCCATTTCAGTCCTCCTGTTTTCGCTACTTTAGGCTCTCACCTTTTTCCTTTCTTTTCCTCTCCGTTTACTTCTCGCCTCCCCCCTACCACTCCCCCTGTGGAGGTTTGTTCATTCGGTCTATTCCAATCATTCCGACCTGGTATCCTGTCGGTATCCTGTCACCATACCCAACAAGGAAGGGGTTTTTTGTGCCTATTGGCTTTTTCCCCTTCACCGGTCTGCCCCGGTTCGGGGCCCCCCTAGGCCCCGAGTTAGAGGGGCAGGGTGGCTTCCTCTCGAGGCAGACCCCATCTGCATTCCAGAGAAGAGACCTTGAGGATTCGGAGATTTGGATTCCAAGCAGAAGAGGGGACTGCAGGTGAGCAGGAGGGCTTATGGGACACTTGGGAAAGCGGTGTGGAGCCGATTGAACCAGGGAGCGATTGTGACAGATTCTTACAAAATCACCAGGAGAGATTCTTAACTTAACTTGTTCACTAACAGACTTCACCTCCAACCAACCTGAGCAATAATCAACCAACACTATCAAGAATGTCTTCCGCTGCATCAAGTTTCCATAGGGTACTATAATGTCAATACCTACTTTGTGCCGTGGCGCTTCCCCTTTAGACATGTTGATAGGATCAGACTTGAAACTTTAGCAACTTGTGTCACTATTCTGGCATGGCCAGCAATTTCTGACAAACCTTTCAATCATCAAATCCATACCAGGACACCAATACTTAGCTGTTACATTGTTTTTCGTTCCAGTGATACCTGGATGTCCCTGGTGAGCCTTTTCAATTAATTCCTTATACAACTCCTGTGGAGGAATCAACTTACCCCCACTCACTAAAAAACCATCCTCAACTGAATATTCATCTCTTATCTCCCAGAACTTAATGCATTCATCACAAACTAATCTCTTTTCAAGCCAACCTGACTCAGTGTACTTCATAATCTTTTGTAACATCTCACCAAGGTCACTCAACCATGTTTCTCTAGAAGTCACTTCAAAAATGGTTGCCACGACTTCACCATCTTCTTCAACACCAATGTCACTATCTACTAAAGGCAACCTAGACAGATAATCAGCAATCACGTTTCTCTTGCCCTGGACGTACCTCACTGTAAAGTGATAATCCTGCAATTTCAGGCTCAATCTAGCCAATCTGGGGGAAGCCCTACACATCCCATGTACAGTGAGTACTTCAAGCAATGGTTTGTGATCCGTTTGTATTACAAATGTACTCCCCCAAAGGTACTTTCTAAAATAGTTAACTGCCCAAATATAAGCCAATAACTCTTTTTCGATAACTGAATACCTATCATCAGTAATCTGGGACAAAACCGCTCCTAAACCATTTCCACTGGCATCCACTGTGACTCTGGTTAGTCTTCCAAATACAAACCCTCCCAATTCTACAGCATTACAGATATCACTTTTTATACACTCTGTAGCTTTATTATATTCATCAGTCCATTCATACGTTGCATCCTTTTTCATTAATTTCCTCAACGGTTCAGTTACACTGGCAAAGTTTTTTACAAATGTATTATAATATTCACACAAACCAAGAAATGATCTGAGCTCATCCTTATTAGTGGGCTTGGCCGAATCTCTAATCGCTTTCATGGCCTCTGACTTAGGTTTGTAACCCTTTCCATTCACTGTGTGACCCAAATACTCAACCTCTTTCACCCCGAACTTGCAATTTTCAATCCAACAGCCTCCAACCCTGCCAACACCTCATTCAATCTCTTGTCATGTTCATCAGAACCTTTACCAAAAACAATAATGTCATCTTGGTATACTGGAGTTCCATTTAAAACTCTCAGAACATGTGTCATAACTCTTTGAAATACTGCTGCTGGGGACACCAAACCAAATGGCATCTGCGTGTACCTGTACAAACCATATGCCGTAATAAATGCTGTGATATCTCTACAGTCCTCTGTGAGTGATATCTGGTGATATGCACGTGAAAGATCCAAAGTGGAAAATGAGTCTGCGTCCCCAATGCGGTTTAACATTTCTGATATTATCGGCAAAGGAAATATATCTGTTATGATGTTTTTGTTAACATCTCTCAAGTCCACGCAAATTCTTGGTTTTCCATTCTTCTTTATGGCCACGACAATGGGACTCACCCACTGTGATGATTCAATCTTTTCAATTACCCCTTCTGATTCCAATCTTCCCAATTCTTGATCAACCTTATCGACAATGGCAAATGGAATTGGTCTGGCCTTCGTGTGAGCTACTGGCAATGCTCCTCGTTTGAGTCGTATTCTATGAGCAAAATCTTTTAACAAACCCAAATTCGCTTGTAATTCATTACCAGGCTTCGCATCCCCCTCAATTTGTTCCTTGCTACTGTTCACAATCAGAATTTGTTCTTCTTGACACGGATCCAGCCTTATTCTTAAACCTGCTTGGTCTCTCCAACCTATTATGTTCACACATTTTTCAGCAACATAAACTTCCACCTGGGCACGCCTGTCCTTGAACTGAATGATGCTTGAAAACCAACCTATAATCTGAATCTTTCGAATCCACCTGGATTCCTTATGTCCGATGCGTTCAATTTGCACCTGAGGCCATCTGCTATCAGTTTCTGCCAAGTATTCCTCGTGATAATAGTCCCTAGAGAACAACTATCAACTTTTACTTTTAATTTCCAATTGTCCAAAATGACCTCACAACTTGGACATTTGAACTCTCCTCCTGGTGGTTCATGAATCATGAACACTCTCTCTTCATCAGATTCTCCTCTTCATCTTGAATTACTGAGATCCTCTTCTTGCATCTGCACGTGACAGCAAAATGTCCCCACAATTTCCACACTTTTGTCCAATTGCAGGGCAGTTTCTAGACTAGGCATAATGGCCTAATCTACCACAACTATAACATCTGTCGCCATCTCTTGTTTGCAGATTTTGGACCCTGGGTTCAGGTTTCCCCCAATACTTCCCCTTGGGAAAGCTTCCCTTAGTCTCCAAACCTTTTGGTCTATTGCCTTTGTTTGAAGCAAAATCAACTCAATCCTTGGTGCGTAGAGTATTAACTAGACCCTGTTCTTCCACCTCTTGTGCACCTCTGCCACTGGTCTGTAACATGCTTTGAGTAGCTTCCTGCTTTTTGTTCTTCATCTCCTTGGAACACAATTGGCTGTGTTCTATTCTTTTTGCGATGGCAATAGTCTCTGGCAGAGATGGGTTCCCCACCATCCATAACCTGTCCTGAATTAAACTGTCCTTAGAATAAATTATAATTTGGTCTCTAATTAGTTCATCAAGGGTGATGCCATTCCCAAAATGACATGTGCGAGCCAGTAATCTCAACGCCGAAACGTACTCTTCTATATTTTCCTGCTCCTTCTGAACTCTTGTGTAGAAATTATATCTATTGATGGCCACGTTAGTCTCTGGGGCATAGTATTTATCCAATTGTCTCAGGGCTTTCCCATGCTTATGACCATCATCAGACTCATCACCTGACAATTCCGGAAGCTCTCTATATTTCCTTTGACCCTCCAAACCTAAAGCATGGTGTAATAACAACTTTTTCTTGCGAGGGGTAAGTTCCTCTTGTTCTAGTCTGTATATAGTTTAACCAAAACTCTTTCCATTCAGACCAAACCACTGCGGGTTGCCCAGGCGTTGGGAGGAAACTTGCGGGCAGTTGGATACTAATGCCTTGCATGGTCAGCTTTGCTCCTTGCTGACCAATATTCTCACCTTCCACAATAGTAGTTAACGTCTTCTTGAGACAAAACAATTTTTTTATTGTATCCTTTGATCATGTATCAAAATATCTTGTGACTATATTGTTGCCTGGATGTGAATTTCCCCCCAAAAAATACATGTTTTTTTTTTTTCAATCACTGGGACGAGGATGAAGCCTGGTTTGCCACATCCACACCTGACTTCCTGATTCGTGATAAAACAGGTCTATGTCACTTGAGAGCGTGACGTCCAGCAGGGTTCTTTACTCCCAGCCTGAGACAACTATGCCCAATACGCGCGCGTATATATGGATCAGTTCGCGCCTGAAATTCAACTCCCAAAAACCAATTATCCAAAAATCAGAGAGAGGCATTCCTTCTGTCTCTACTTCCTGAATTGTCTCCCCAGCACAAGCATACTTCACATGTTCGCTCGGAGCGGCCGCTCTCTCTCCTCTCGTGGGTATCAGGTAATATAATCGCGGCAAAAATGTTGCAGTAAAAAAATATCGCGGAAAAAATGCCGCTGTTTGACCCGGTAAAAGTGTGCCCCATTATACCATTCAAGGAGAGCGAGGGTTGCGGGGGTGTCCCACGCTCCCCTTAAATGGTATAGTGGGTCCAGGGGTTGCGGGGGTGTCCCCCGCATGTTTTACATTGACTGCGGGGCAATAACGGTGGCATTTTTTCCGCAATATTTTGTTATCACAGCAATTTTTGCAGCGATTATATCACATGGAACCCTCTTGTGGGTGTAAGCGACACCGGGTCGAATCCTCGTCGCCAAATGAAGTATTCAATCACAGTAGCCAAAAGGCATGAACACTTACACATTTATTTATGTGTAACAACGACTCGGCGCCCCGCCATGCAGCCTCCGCTCATCCGCCCGTCTCTGTCCACAAACTCCCAACCTTCCGAATCCCACACACGCTTAGAAGATAAACATTCTGCTTCACGCTCATGCAGTGCAGGGCAACCCATTACAATAAAAGGAAAAGAGAACATGCTTTACAACATCATAGAACATTAGGATACAACAATTTGCCTGCTCCACAAAGGATATTAAACCAATAGCCAGCAGTAAGAGTTCTCAGAAGCACTTGAAACCAGTAGACATCAGTAACCAGTTGCATGATCAAACTAAAGCCAACATATGCCAGTAACCACTTATAAGACTGAAACTAATTGCCACAACCAACCAGTTCCAAGGAGCAAACCAATAGGCACCAACAGCCAACTCCATGAAGTAATTGATAGCAACAGACACCAGTAGCAAGAAGCAACTAAAAGCAACAGACACCCAATCCAAAGATGAAGCTGAAATCAGTAGAGCCCAGTAACCTGATCCCACTGAAGGACACAGAAGCCTGTAGACCAGTGGTCTTCAAAGATTTTTGGCCTGGGCCCCCCCTGAGCAAGGTTTGGGCAGGCCGGGCCCTTCCAAAATGCCAAATCGACAGTATGTACAAATGGCTATGAACTATTGTGCGCCGTCACCGCACCAAACTCCCAGTATAGTCCCTTGGCTCCCCCACCTGCTCCCATCACAGTTCCTGGGCTCCCTCATCCCACTCCTACCCAGTCCCTGGGCTCTCCCGACCCCATCACAGACCCTGGGCTCTCCCCACCCTGCCCCCATCACTATCCCAGCGCTCTCGCCTATCCTACTCCCACCACAGTCCCTGGGCTCTCCCCAACCCGTTCCCAACAAAGTCCGATGACCAGTGGGAGCTGGTCATTTTTTTAAGTGGAGGGGCATAAATATTTCCCACTAAAATGCCATAACGACGGAGCGCAGCGAGGGAGCCCGAACCAATCAAGGGGGGTTCAGTGGCTTTTTCCACCTTTAATTTATTTCAAATAATGGGTTAAAATGTTACATTCTACAGCATACTTTAAAAAGAAATTGGTAAAAAGACAAACAGTTTGCAATTGCCGCTGGTGGGAAAGGGGGGAAAGCATGGTATTTTCGACTGGACATCTATGATAAATTAACAAAAAAATACCATGCCTGTCCCCTGGGCTCCACAGCGCCTCAGAAGGAGAGCTGATTTTGGCACATGGGTAGGGGGATTGTGCAACAAAGGCATTTTTAAAATGCCTTTGTTTTGCATCCCTCCTTCTCCCCTCTACCCTCCACTCGGCAAAATTAGCTCAACGGACCAAAACGCACGCGTGCGCGCACGCGCACGCACGCACGCAAACACACACACACACACACACTCACACACACACACACACACACACACACACACACACACACACACACACACAGCAATCACTCTATCATTCACACGAGCACCCATTACCATACACTCACTCATAACACAAGCATACACATATTTAAATAAAAAATAAATTAACATAAACGTATCGTCTGCAATGACCTGCATGTGGGTGCTGAAATGCCCCACTCCAGGTTGCTCTGTCCGTATGTGCGAGGAGGCGCAGGAGCTCCCCCTCGCACATACCTACATGCAGTGCCCCAGCCAGCATTTCCAATGAGCTATGCAAGGCTGGCAAAGCACCCCCAGCCTTGCATGGCTCAGTGAGCATGTGCGGCTGGGGAACTGAACTGTCAAAGGGAAACAGTGTTTCCCTTTGACAGTTCAGCCAGCCCAGGAGCACTCCCTCAGCTGGAAAAAGCAGCCGATGGAGTGCTCAGTGTTTAACTGGGCTGGCTCCTTTGCTCCTCCATGATGGGTGAGGGAGCCACTGGGTGGACGTCCCCCTTGCCCGGACTGGCCTATAGGGCAATAAGGCAATGCCTGTACCAAAAACACAAAATGCTAGTGTAGTCCAGTCAAAATGGCCCACTTTTTTTGGCCAATGTGGGCTAGTTTGATGAGTTACTTCACTATGTAGCTAGTAGTTTTGACCATTGTTGCTGAATAAATATTCTTTAAATATCCCAATTTTTTAACCAAAAAAACCTTGGGTACTACTCAAACAGTCTGTGCCTAAAGGAATGAATATCCATTTACAACTGCGGGCCACTTTTTCATTGGTGCCGGAGACAGTTTTATGGTCCAGTCTGACCATGTCAGCTGCCACTGCCCATACCCTCCAATTTTTTTTAACATTTCATGGGTGGTCGCGCGCCCCACCTTTTGAAGTCCTCTGCTGTAGACAGACATGAGACATCAGCCGTCAGTTCCAAGGTGCAACTGAAAGCAATGGGCATCACTAATCCGTTCCAAGAGTAAAGCAATTCAGTAAATGTCCACGTGGAAACAACTGGAGCCACGAAAACACAGGCAATCGTCTAGGTGAAAGGTGAAAGGTCAAAGAAATCGACTCCGAAATATTGTTAATTATTAAGGTTTCAAGTTAGGGGGCCACAACTGCATGAAATACGTTTGAAATGTATGGCTGCCTGTCTCTGTTGGATCGCGTGCTCTCCTGAACGGGTTTTGCATTATACATGGCAGAAAAGCAGCCCTACAGTGCCGCCTAGCGGTAAAATGTAAACGTTATTTTAATCATTTATGATTTTGAATCTTGAAGGCTGGATGGACAGCCGAAAGTGTAAGATAGACGTTCAACTAAGCAAGTAAAAAACGCAGCGTGTTTTACCAAGAGCGCTTTCTAAAGTTCCACGGGCTATAAAACGACATTCTCGTTAAAAGTAAAGCGTGAAAACCGTGTGTTGCCAGGCTTAGAGCAGCTCCAGCTATCTGTGGCCCGGGCGCTGGTGTCATGTCTGCAAAGGTTAGAAGGAGCCCCCGTTGCCCCCTTGGCTCCCTGTACTACTGTTGCCCAACACTCAAGACCCGAGCTCTTTAGGAGCGTCAGGTCAATACGTCACTTTACGTTACTAGGATTCACACTATGATAACAATAACAATAATAATAAGCCTCTAATTACACATTACACATGATGTACAATGAAAATAAGGATTCAGGAAGAAACACCGCAGTCTCCAGTCCTAACCATTCAGACGTTAGTATCACACACCGGGTGTAGAGCAAAGGTGAGGCTGGAGCAGGGGAAGGAGGGTGTGGCGGGGGGGCGAGGGGGGTGTTCGGGAGGCGCCCAGTTGCTAATAGTGGGACTGTCGGGTATTTCAGCTGAGTGGGCATCTTCTACCTCTGGTGCTAGTACGATTCTGTCGGGGACGTAATTTCCTCAAAAGGCCAGGGGTAGTGAAAGTGACATCACACGATATCTTTGATGCCTTTGATGACATCACAGGAAGTGATGTCATTTGACCCCACCCCGAAGTGAAATCACGGGAAGCGATGAAACACAACCTTTCACCCCTTGACAAAACAGTAAGTAGGATCACATAGCATTGTTCCTAAGTACACTACGAAAAATATGGTTTTGATGTCACTAATGTGATATATATTTCATACAAGAATGGACCACCATATGTATTGTTAATATTAGTGTGTATAGGGCCGTATTACCAAATTACTGTGAATGCAAGCAGACGTCCAAGGCCAAATGATAATGATGTGTTCTCATACAGCACTTATGCTTAAGTGCTTAATATAGAACAAATATACATACAATATTACCCAACCTTTGTTGGTACTCATTTATCGATCTCAGAAGGATGAAAGGCTGTGTTGGCATTGCTGAGATTCGAACCTGCAACCTGCAGATCACACATAGACATCGTTGCAGCAAGCTCTCAACCGACTGAGCTATCTTCACAGCTATAGTAAAATGAGCAATTCAATGTCTGAATGTTCTCAAAGTCAGAAAGCAAATTGCACTCGTAGTGGATACCATTAAACTGGTAACTGAGATTTAACAGCAGGCCAGTTCATCTGCAGGTCTAGTGCAAAGTTGGCCGCTGTCAAGCCTGCGTGGGTCTACTTTTCAGGCTTCCCAGGTTGGCAAAATAGGGAAAGCAGTGCACTCATCTGGGTACTCGTTACCTCATAAATGCAAACAAACATCCTGAACAGCATGCCATGGAGATAGGAAAGATAGACACATTACAACAAAGCCTTACTTGTGGCACAATGAATTCAAAAGCCACTTTATGTGATATGGTCAAACATTTCTACACTATACACAAGCTTTTAGGCACAAGGATGTTGTCAAGTGACCGAGGACACTGAGATGGAATGTCTTGTGATGACTGTAACAGAGAAAACAGCAGAAAAAACATGCTATAACTGCAGTTTACGAAAAGCAAAATACATAGTCCGAAATGGATGTTAATTCTACTCTAAATGCTTTTTGGAGGTTTTTGTCTGCATTGTGAATTTGAGGTATTTAAGAACAAACTACATCAGTGACTCACTCCCTGAAGTGTGCCTGAAATAAACCTTTACTGAGTCTTACAATTATTGCATAGAATTCCAGAAAGACACATTATGTGCAATTCCTATTCTTTCTTATGTAGGGTCACTGCTCAAAGTGTTACACTTGTAGAAACCACTGTTTTTTAAAGAGGCCTGCACAAGAAAGCCAACCACTCCAGAAACAAAGAGCCACATGGCACTGGCCACAGCCAAGGAGCTTCCATAAAAAAAAGATATTTTTTTCAAGGGGTGAACCCTGATGACCGCCAAATGACCTCCTTGAGTTCTGTGATGAATGTTTAGCAGTGATCCCACCAGGTCCGGACTCCCGGGGCTTTCCGCTTCTCAGACGCTTTACAGACTCGGGTACCTCACTTCCTGATGCCTCTTTTTCTAGTAACTCCTCGGCACTGCAGATAACTTCTGCACGTTTCAAGAATTCAATTTGTCTTCTTTTCAGCAAAACGTGTATCAAATTCCTCGGCGCTACACAGTGCACCTTGGTCGCAGAATACTGAGGCACTTTCTGCCTTTGTTTTGTAAAGGGCACCATTACATGTATGATACCATGGACCGCTCTGCTTTTTTGAGCATATTTCCTTGGGTCTGTCCACTTGTCTCTCCCCAGTCGCCATTTTCTTTGAGGCGCACAGAGCCGAGCTATAACACGTGTCAGTGTGCCTTATCCTCATTTTGGTCCTTCGGCTTTGCCTGAGGCCTATTCCACCTCAACTCAGGCCTATGCCACCTTCACTCAAGCCTATGCCACGCCACATCCACTCAGGCCTATGCCACCTTCACTCAAGCCTATGCCACATCCACTCAGGCCTATGCCATTGCTACCGGCTCCACTCAGGCTATGCCAATGCCACCTTCACTCGGGCCTATGCCACCTTCACTCAGGCCAATGCCTCCTTCACTCAGGCCAATGCCACCTTCACTCAAGCCTATGCCACATCCACTCAGGCCTATGACACTGCTACCGGCTCCACTCAGGCCTATGCCACTGCCACCTCCACTCGGGCCAATGCCACCTTCACTCAAGCCTGTGCCACATCCACTCAAGCCTATGCCACTGCCACCTCCACTCGGGGCTATGCCACCTTCACTCGGACCAATACCACTTTCACTATGGCCTACGCCACATCCACTCAGGCCTATGCCACTGCTACCGGCTCCACTCAGGCTATGCCAATGCCACCTTCACTCAGGCCTATGCCACATCCACTCAGGCCTATGCCACTGCTACCTCCACTCAGGCCTATGCCACCTTCACTCAGGCCAATGCCTCCTTCACTCAGGCCTATGCCACATCCACTCAGGCCTATGCCATTGCTACCTCCACTCAGGCCTATGTTACATCCACTCCGGTCTATGCCACGTCCACTCAGGACTATGCCACTGCTACCTTCACTCGGGCCAATGCCACGTCCACTCAGGCCTATGCCATTGCTACCTCCACTCGGGTCTATGCCACCTTCACTCAAGCCTGTGCCACATCCACTCAAGCCTATGCCACTGCCACCTCCACTCGGGGCTATGCCACCTTCACTCGGACCAATACCACTTTCACTATGGCCTACGCCACATCCACTCAGGCCTATGCCACTGCTACCGGCTCCACTCAGGCTATGCCAATGCCACCTTCACTCAGGCCTATGCCACATCCACTCAGGCCTATGCCACTGCTACCTCCACTCAGGCCTATGCCACCTTCACTCAGGCCAATGCCTCCTTCACTCAGGCCTATGCCACATCCACTCAGGCCTATGCCATTGCTACCTCCACTCAGGCCTATGTTACATCCACTCCGGTCTATGCCACGTCCACTCAGGACTATGCCACTGCTACCTTCACTCGGGCCAATGCCACGTCCACTCAGGCCTATGCCATTGCTACCTCCACTCGGGTCTATGCCACCTTCACTCGGCCCAATGCAACCTTCACTCAGGGCTATGCCGCATCCACTCAGGCCTTTGCCACTGCTACCTGCACTCAGGCCTATGCCACCTCCTCTCGGGCCACTGCTACCGCCATTCGGGCCACTGCTACCTCCATTCGGGCCTATGCCACCACCTCTCCGACCTATGCCTCTACTACCTCCACTCAAGCCTACGCCACCTGCACTCCTCCCCTGACTCCTGGCTGTAATGCCTGTATCCCTTCCGTCACTCACCAGAACGATACACCTTCCAAACCTTGAAGTCACCACAACCCAATATCAGAGGTGCAGAGTCCAGGCCCTAGGCGAGACAGAATTCTGCTGGGGACGAGAAAGCTGCACCTCCCCACTCTTCCCCATGTGTGTCCCTCCGCAGAGCCGAACCCCATGCGTTTCTTCAGTGCTGCCACGCCCGCTGTTTTACTAACTTAGCCAAATGGGTGGGCATCCTGCCTCGGTGTCCTGCATTCGATTCAACAGGTCCTATTGAACTAACAGGCGACCGCTGCACAGTGAAATCCACCCTCACTGTCCTCACCTGTGCGGGCGTAGCTCAGATGCTCATAGCTCTGCCAGCCAGTCTCGCGCCTACACACTGTCTACACACCAGATTAATGTCTCCATGTAGTGTAACCTCCTTTATCCTAGTTGGTGCTGATCACTGTGCAGCCTACACCAGTCAACCAGAGCCTCCATTGGTTACTAAACGGCGAGGCAATACCAGTGGAGTAACTTTGCTGAAAATGTTGGGGGGACATGTCATCTGAAGAAAAGGTGCCCCAGCCAAATGAATGGGAACAAAGCGGTGTGCATTGAAAGTTGGGGGGGACAAGCACCCCTGTCCCCCCCTAAAATTACGCCCATGGGCAATACCACCCCAGACCCTCTGCGTAGCTTTGAAAGCAGTTAATAAACTCCCCACCACCTGCCCACTACTGCTTTTCAAAAGGCCAGCCTCAGAGGGCAGCCTCGGCTCTGCCAACAGACTCTGTTGCCGCCCAGTTTACGAGAAACGAATAGGAGTGTTTATGGCATATTGTCCCCCGCGAGCTCATGTCTGTGGGGCAGCTGCCCAGGAACCTTTAACAACAATGAACACTCACCTGATTCCGTAAACTACTGAACGCTCACCTCTTTTGCAGAGCCTTACTCTAGGTATGGCCAACAATGGCCAGAATAAGACGAGGAACCAACACATATTCAATTGTCATTATGTGCAAGCTGTACCCAGCTGCCACACCCCCATCTCTCCCTCCCCCCTACCTCCCCCCCTGCTTTTTATTCCTCTACCAATCCTTCCTCTTCCTGTGGTCTTGCAGACTATTCTCCCCCTCACCCCCCAGGGACGTCATTTCACCAAAATGCCAGGGGTAGCAGAAGTAACATCACACGACCCTTGACCCCTGATGACATCACAGGAAGTGATGTCATTTGACCCCACCCCGAAGTGATGTCGCGGGAAGCGATGGAATACGACCTTTCACCCGTTGACAAAAAAGGAAGTGGCATCACATAGCATTGTACACTACGAAAAATATGGTTACGATATCACTACATACGATGTACATTTCATACAAGAATGGATCGATAGGCCCATATTACCAAATTACTGTGAATGCAAGCAGACGTCCATGACCAAATGATAAGGATGTGTTATTATATAGCACTTACGCTTAAGCGCTTTATATAGAAAAAATATACACCCAATATCACCCGACCAGTGTTGGTACTCATTTATCGACCTCAGAAGGATGAAAGGCTGAGTTGAGGTGTTTAAGAACAGACTAAATCATTGACTCACCCCCTGAACTGTGCCTGAAATAAACCTTTACTGAGTCTTACAATTATTGTATAGAATTCCAGAAAGACACATTATTTGGAATTCCTATTCTTTCTTATTTAGGGTCAATGCTGAAAGTGTTAGACTTGTAGCACTCCTGTTCTTATTTTTCTTCTTTTTTTAAGGGGCCTGAACAAGAAAGCCAGCCACTCCAGAAGTGAAGAGCCACATGGTGCTGGCCACAGCCCAGGAGCTTGCAGTACCAAAAAACAAATTTTCTTTTTAGTTTTTTTTTTTTTTTAGAGGTCGCAAGGGAGACCTCAGAGGTCACAGTTGCAACCCCTAAATGACGTCCCTACCCCCCACCCCTCTCTCTCTCTCTTTCTCTCTCGTAGTGTGGTCTTGTAGACTTTTTTTCTCTCTCTCTCGTTTCTCTCTCTCCCGCCCTCACTCCTTCCCTCCATCCCTCCCCTCCTCCCCTGTGCAGCCTGGTATACGTGTGCCCTGTCGGTCTGGTTTTCTTTCTTCATAGCCTCCTCCCTCTGTCAGTATTTCTGTCCCACTCTGTCTCCTCCTCACACGTTCTCTCTTTGTCTCCCTCTCTCACGGTCTCTCCCTCTGTGAGTTTCTCGCTGTCTCCCCTCTATCTCTCCCTCTGTCTATCAATCTCTTTTGATTACTATCTGCCCCACCTCTTCTGCTTTCTCTCCGTCTGTAGGTGTGTCTCTCTCTTTTTCTTCCACTAGCGTCTATCCCCCACCCTCTCCCAATTTCTCTTTATATATCTCTCCCATTACTGCCCACCCGCAAACACTCTCCCCACCTCTCTGTCGCTACCTCTACCTCTGTCCATGCATGGAGAGCCTCGCTGAAAGCCCCGTGTCTGTTTATGTTTAATAATTTATAATGCGCACAGAGGTACCCGAAGGCTTACGGGCACAGAACAAAACAAACTCCATCAATACAAACCAAAATATACAATATAAAAAGAACAAACAACAAAGTATATAGAACATCCAAGGGAGAAATACAGACCAACACCGTAGAAAATGATGAGCGACAAAGGCTCATTAAACATACAAAGAGCTGCATATATGAGAAACTCCCATAACACTGATTTGCATCTAAGAATAAGATTACAACTAGAGGACCCTCTGGGGAGGTATTTACACAATCTTAAGAACACAGGTAACATACTAGACCCACAGCCCACCAGAATACAGACATTATTAGAGTGCGAGCACCAGTCTTTTAGGTCCAACCTGCGGATAATCTTCAAATCAGATAATCTGACCACACCCAGCCCAGTTCTTTGTCTTAGCCAAGCTAGGACCTTGTAGCGCAAAGCTTTGCTAGGCTCTGGCCCATCAACCTTGCAGATATTGGTGATGACAAAGTTTCTCTGGTCCATAACAAAGTCATGTATACTCCTATCATCTACTTTGGGCATTTGACACTTTCTTTGGCTCAGATTCTGTGAGGATCCCAGCTTGAGAGTGGCATTCGCTGATGTAGGGTGTTTAGTCACTTTATGACCCAGTTTCTGAGCGAATACCGGGAGAGAAGAGAGTGATTACAGTACAGGGCCAGTAGTGTCAATATTGGAAGATTCAATCCTTTTGTTGGTAGACATAATAGGCCTGGTGGGCGGCAAAGGCTCCCTACTAGAGGGATCGGTTTGTGAGGCCTGCTCTAGCAGCTCACTTTGTATATTAGCTTGACAGGCCTTGTCCCATTTGGATGACTGAATCCCAACTGTAGGACTAAGGGGCTCATTAGTTTGTGAAGCAATGTTAACTGTTAACTCTCAGGGAACGTAAGTCCGCCACCCAGTTATTTAATGAGTCCACCAATAGTCCAAGGTCAAAAGGGCTAGTGCATACGAGTAACTCTTTGGCAATACTGGCTATTAAGACCTGGCCATTGAGCGAGAACTGATTGTTCTGATTGAAAAAGGTTAGGCCTAACCCCCTCTTGTGAAACAGCGTTAGGTGGCATAAGATAATCCATATTAATACCTGTATATTTCCCAAACCCTTCCAACACTGTATCTGTCTTTACATGCCCCTCCCTCTCTTTGACTCCGTTTCTACCACCCTCTGTCATCTCTCCCTCTGTCTCTTGCCCACTTACTCACTACCCCTCCCTCTTTCTGTGCTTTAGCTCGAGAACCTCACGTAACTCCCCCTTCACCCTGAATGTGTCCTGGGATGAGAGAATAGGAAGAGCAGGACTGTAGCATTCCGGAGAGTCTTCCCGATTTTTAGAAATTGTTTGCGGTGTAGGATATGAGGTAAGCAGCCTCGCTAGCTTTTAGATAGGACAGCCTAAGAGGGGGACTGGATATGTGGGGTGACCAGATTTTCAAAACCGAAACTGGGAAAAGCCACTTGGCCTTGGCTTGATCCCGTCAGGGGGCAACATTGCCCCCTACCGGCCTGGGGACGTCGCCTACCAGAGCACATGCCAGAGCCGGTCCTACCCCAACGGCGGGACAAGGGACTTTGAACCCCTGAACATACCTGGCATGCTTTTAACATTGGTGCCACTGTCTATCGCACCATGCCTTCAATCCTCTTGTCTGGCCAAAGTGATTTATTTTACTTACAGGCCCACAGCCTCCGGTGCCGATTCATCAGCGGTGGAGAACACCTTGAAACAAAGCATTCAAGGTGACTGGAGAGTGAGTATAAAAGACCTGTGCTCACAAGCAGAAAAAAAGGCTGTCTGGCTGAGGTCAGCAGGAGAGGTGCTGGACCAAGGAACTAGCCAGAGGACAGACATTGGAGCGGAGTGCTGAAGACTGTGGAAAAGAGTGTAGGTGAGGTGTAACCCGCATTTCCTGTGGGTTTCGGTATGTGCATAGGCTATGTGTCACGTTTTGTTCGACTGGCTTGTTTGTTTATTGTCCTTTCTCTATGTTGATTTCATCTTTGCTGCGCGGGTTTTGGCACGCAGTGTTGCCAGCAGGGAGACATGGTAGGCTCCACCAGTACAGGGAGCGGGGCTGTCTATGAGGTGGAATCAAAATGTGTCCACTCTAGTGCACGCCTACAACTGTACCAGGAATGACAGCACTGGATTCACCCCTTCTCAACTAATGTCCGGCCGGGATGCCCGGCTACCCATAGACTTGAGCTTTAGGTTCTCCTCTGATGGGACAGGGGTAGGAAACTACCGCAGGTATGTGAGGGACCTTCAGGACCAATTGTCCCAAGCTTTACAACTAGTGTAAGCCACTGCTGAACTTAATGCGCAGCAAAACAAGAAAAGGTATGATCATACGATCCGGTTCCACAACCTGCAACAAGGGGATCAGGTCCTCATTAGGAGTTTAGCGAAGAGAGGGCAAAGCAAGTTGGGAGACCACTGGGAATTGCAGCCCTATCTGATTGAGTGACAGTTGACAGGGTTGCCCATGTTCAGACCAGTCTAGAAGAAGAGGAAGGAGATGAAAGTGCCAATGGTTTAGCCACAGGATACTGGTGTGGAAGTGAGGATACAACTCCAGGACCCGCAGCTAGGAGAGAGGTATTGCATTTTGGGGACTCAAACACGTTATTCCCAACACAAGAAGAAAGCATGCAAAGGCCAGACTTTGACTAGAGATGGACTGCCTGCATCAATAGACCCCCCCAGAAACGGCGTCAGAGGATCCTTCAGAAGTCATTAATGAGCTCAGGCGATCTCAACACAGGGTCAGGCCAGTCAGAATATTGAGTTACGATGCTCCTGGAGCCCAAACTGAAATTATCAGAAGGGGCACTG
This sequence comes from Ambystoma mexicanum, assembly GCF_040938575.1. Lineage (NCBI taxonomy): Eukaryota > Metazoa > Chordata > Amphibia > Caudata > Ambystomatidae > Ambystoma > Ambystoma mexicanum. The sequence continues at coordinate 330,935,794 of NC_090925.1, read as the reverse complement.
CCTGTTCACACCATTACATGTACAGATGCTTGTACTAATGAAGCAATGGGTTATTCTAAGCAATGGTGGACTGTGCCATTGCTGCACTTCGGAGCAGAGAAACCCTTAGAGACAAGGGTTTTTGAAGGAGAAGGGGGTGAGTGTAACCCACATTTCCTGTGGGTTTTGTTATTGTGCATAGGCTATGTGCCACGTTTTGTTCGACTGGCCTTTCTGTTTATTGTCCTTTCTCTATGCTCATTTCATCTTTGCTGCGTGGGTTTTGGCGTGCAGTGTTGCCAGAAGAGAGACATGGTAGTCTCCACCAGCAGGGGGAGTGGGGCTGTCTCTGAGGTGATTGCTGGCGGAGAAAAGTAGAAAATCTCTGCGGAGCTTAAGAGCCCTGAGGGGCTCGTGAGGGAGAGAGCACCTGGAGATACAAGGGGAGAAGGAAGCGCCAGATCGACACAGAGGGCTCCCAGGCCCTCGGTTGTGTCAGGGGCGCCCCGCTGCCCATAGGCCGTCCGCCTTTCTAGGCCAGAATTCCTCTCTCTCCCACCATGGATCTAGAGAGCGTGCTGGTGTTCGATATCTGAAGGAGCACTCCACGGATGCTTCACCCGGCCCGCTCGTGTGAGAAAGAGCGGAGACGGTTTAGCCCTGTGTTTTTGCAGTCAGGTAGGAAAGGGGAGAGAGAGAAAAAAAGGGATGCCATTCCCTGTGTGTGCCGGCTTGCGGTAACAAGTGGGAGGTGGAGGATCATCAGGAAAAGTATTCTTATCTGCACCCGTCCTGGGGGCGCTGAGAGGCTGTCTCTGGCAGTCGCTCTGCGGGGTGTGAGGATCATTTAAATCACCTTATAATGAGGTGAGTTTTAGGCCGACTCAGAGTACTCGATGTATAAGGCACTGTGATGTCCGTAGGGGGTTTTGTTCACCCTTGTAGTTGAAAGGTCCTGCTTATTTTCTAGAAGCCCGGCTTGGTCCGCGGGTTAGGTTTGGTACAGTTCCACCTCTCACGGTCTTATCCGCACTTGGGGGGGGGCTCGCCTAGTTACAATTAGAGGTGGATTATGGCCCAGTTGCCGGACTGGGTGATTGTTGATTGTTGTGTTAAGTGTTGTACGTATCTTTTGGAGAAGCCCCATTGTCGGAACACGAAAAAAATCATCTACAAAACCAATTGGCCCTGAGGGCAGATGTGTTTTCAACTAGTGACTGGGACTTGGGTGAAGCCAAGGGAGTGCAGCACCACATCCGTCTGAACGATGTCACCCCCTTTAGAGAAAGATCGCGAAGGCTGGCACCTGCCGATGTGGAGGACGTCTGGCGTCATCTTGAAGAATTGCTGCAGGCAGGTATGATCCAGGATTTGAGAAGCCCCTATGCCTCCTCCATAGTGGTCACCCTTGTAGTTGAAAGGTCCTGCTTATTTTCCAGAGGCCCGCCTTGGACCGCGGGTTAGTTTTGGTACAGTTTGCCTCTCACGGTTTTCTCCGCACTGGGGTGGGGGGCTCACCTAGTTCAATTTAGAGGTGGATTACGGCCCGGTAGTCGGTCTGGGTGATTGTTGATTGTTGTGTTAAGTGTTGTACATCCCTGTGGCATTCTGTCTACCAGCAGTGAGGAGACGCTGGTCCGACGCATTTAAGTATTTATTTACCAAATTTGAATGCGTTAACTCTCAAGGAGATCCCACAGATCTATTTAAGTATTTATTTACCAAATGTGAATGCACTGGTTTTCAAAATGAACCCACTGGTTTATTTACGTACTTATTTACCATATGTGAATGTGTTAACTCTCAAGAAAATCCCACAGATCTATTTAAGTATTTGTTTACCAAATGTGAATGCACTGGTCCTCAAGTGAACCCACTGGTCTATTAAAGTATTTATTTACCAAATGTGAATGCATTTATCCTCAAAGTGATCCCACTGGACCTACTTCAATATTATTATAGCTAATGTGAAAGTGTTGACAGCGAAAGGGACGAAAGGAGAACTTTAAAGTATTGTTTTCTTTCAAGCACTAGCAGAGAGCTCCTCTATTAGGAGCAACGTATATGTAACATTACACAAGTGTACCGAGGATTTATTTGACCGATTTCTATTACGTAAACGAAAGCAGTCCACGTTTATTATAAGAAATGAGGCTGCGTCTGTTTATTAAACCTGGGGCACCAGTCATATGGTCATATCCAAAGTCCACCTGACTTTTCATTGTTTTGCAGATGTGTGCAGTAAGGTGTTGTAGTCCAATGCTCAGGTCTCCTACAGCTGTGGCTCAATCAGTTCTACAGATAGAAAGGGGAGAAACACCTTACAGAGGTATTGTGTGTGTGAGAGAGAGAGAGAGAGAGAGAGAGAGAGAGAGAGAGAGAGAGAGAAGAGAGAAGAGAGAGAGAGAGAGAGAGAGAGAGGTGCCATGCAAGAGAGAGTGGAGTGGTTGCTGTACAAATGAGTGTTCTCTAACCCCCTGCAAAGTGGAAAGAAAATAATGAAGGATCTCCTTGCGTGTGAAGCCAAGTCAGGGACCCTTCATTCAAAAGAAAAAAAGAACATTGCTTGCGGTGTGAGTGGAGCGCTGTATGTCTGTTGGATGCCCACCCCTTACAATGGAGGGTTGAGCCGGCGCTCTGCTAATCGCCAGGCTAACAAAACGGTTACCTGGTTGATCAGTGCCACCCGCACAGGTTTTCTATACTACGCTGTGCCCCAGTGTCTAGTGGGGCACCACTCTGTGCTTCTCATCCGTGGTCCAGCTCAGTGGTGCTCCCAGAGAGGATGGGGGGGGTGACCAACTGTCACCGCTGCCCAGTCCAGGCTGCTCCTGCTGTATGCAGCGCTATCCATCCAGGAAATGGGAGTGCTGTGTAAACACTGGGATGCTGCTGGCAGATGCGGCCCAGATAGAATGACAAATTGGCCTCCCCATTCCGCAATCTTTGTTAGGCTGCTTCTGATATATGCAGCCAGGCCATTAATCCACAAAGAGACCCCTCTCTATACGGCTGTTGCGTTGCTGAGCTACTTCTGGCATACGCAGCCCAACCTATAAGGACTTTGGAGCCCTCACAGGCCAATGCTGGCATCCCTGCCAGATGACCACCTAGGAGCAGAAAAAAACAAAAGTGCAGCAAGAAAGGACCCCGACATAGCCTTGGACAGGCTGTCCCTCAAGTAAGGTTTTTGTACATAGAACTCTGTTTTATATTTTTAAAGACACTTTATATTTGTAGTGTTAGGAGTTTTTCTTTTTTTTGTATGTTTAGTGATAGTGATAGAAATTGTATATAATGTCTTGTGATAATGTCTTTTTATAACAAAAGTTAAAAAAAGAATGGTGTACTGGGTGAAAGGAAATATCTGTTTCACCAGCATGGGGTTTGGCATGGATTTGTACAGGGGAGAACCCCGGCCAACCCATAGAGTTGGGGTTTACTCCAAAGTACTTTAAGACAAGATAGCTGCACCTTGAGATGGATGGGGGTGCAGATTTATTACTCCAACACCAATCAATAAGGACAACTCAATGGTTTGGCAAAGGGGAGTCTAATGACAAGTACAAAAAACAGGGAAACATGGAAAATCAGCAGTAATGCGATAGCCCGTCTCGCATCAACTCCCACGAACTTTATACAAAACATAATTTTTATACTCAAAACGCGCCATAATCTGACGTGTAACACTCAAAAGTTAACATGCAATTCTATTGGTTAGGAAAAGGTAACTTTAATATAGGTGCTATATCTGTATATGGTAACAAAGTGAGGGGGTTGGGTAAACACTATCAGGTGTGCAACTCAGCCCTTCCTTCAAAAATGACTACTGTAGACGTCACTAAAAGTACGACGTCCCATTGGTTCTACTAACTGTAGGACCCTAGATTATTTGGTCCATGGTGATTGGGTTGGCATCAACCCCATGCATAAATTTCCACTTTGCTTAGCATCATGCAGAACGGTCAGCCAGGTGCAGGGTGTCCCCCTAATTCACCCTGCCTTCCTTCAATCAATCATCACTTTATGGGCTATGTGTCAGTTAGTTCACTGTGGTTGGCCACGAAACTGCATCTTCTTGTCTCGAGAAAGTTCCGATATCTCTGTCTGGGCGGATGCCAAGCGTAGGTGTGAACCCGTGCTCCTTCTCGCTCGGATGGTCACGTGCTACCACACCGTGAATCTGCCTTGTTTCTCTCACTCAATTTGTGTATTTGATTTTCGTTTCACCCGCCACCTGCTTTCGCCTTCTTATCTCAATCCTTCAAAGGCAGGATAGTCTGTTCTTAGCTTCAATTAAAAGAAGCTACTGTTCATAGCTTCCACTGGTATGACCTTGGCTTCCCCGGCACAAGCTGCCTCTGCCGAGTTTCAATTCAGCCTTTTTCCTCGTGTTGCTAGAATATGAAACTTCTTGCGCTTGGCCTATAATAACCTTGGTTGGTTCTGCTTTTCATGCAAAGTGGACTTGCACTTCTATAACATGCTTCGTTTTGAGGTAGATTGTGTACAATTGGCGATTGCCGCTCTATTCTTCTACTTAGAATAGCAAGCTGCACTGTTTTCCTAGCTTTCTTGCAGTTACAAGCATATGTACAGGCGTTAGCTTGGTTGAATATCTTCATCCTGCTTACATCTTAAGCTCCCTTGTATTTCAACAATGTTCTCTTCTTTTAGTTTCACAATATCTTTATTCATGGTGTTTCATCTCTTTGCATCATCCTAGGATCGTCATATCTTCTATGGGTGCGTTAGTCCAGGTCCTCGTGATGTCACCATTTGTTTTCCATTAAGAACCTTTTGGTTTCTTCCTGTACAGTACTTAAGCAATCTTCATTTCGTTTCATTTGCTGATAGGGTTTTCTCAATGGATACCTTATTGTACATGGTTGTCGGGTTATTGGTACTTCAATAGGTATTGTTCTTCTGATAGGTACTGGGCAGAGCCCTACTGCGGCTCTCTGCTGGTTTATCTGCTCATCATATGTTACATATTTCGGTGTGAATGTTCCTGGTACTTCGAAATGGGCGACTGGAGTGCAGGCTTTATTTGGGACCTCTTCTACAGATTCACATGCTCATGAACATTCCCTCTCGTCAGGCTGGGAATCTTCAGTAAAAGATAAAACAGTTTCACTTTGGTTTAGAGGAGAAATACAGTGTTAAAGCGAATCACTGTCCTCTGGGTCATACAGCCTACATCCAATGACAGTCCTCTCCCTAAACTCTACCCCTGGTGGCCATCTTCAGATTTTTTACCGGACTCTTCAGTGTTGGGAGTCCTCTTAGTGCTCTCTGAGCTTTTTTCCTAAAGTTTTGACAAATGTTTGGATTTATCATTCGACTGGAGTTTGACTACCGGCAGCGGGGATCCGCTATCGGTGAAGATCAAACTACTTTGAGGATCTTTCATTGGAAGGCCCAGGTTTGAGCCCACTTCGTGCCTTTGCACCATGCCCGAGGAGAAGAGATGCCTATTCAAACTTTGCGCAAAATGTGGACCGAGGAACGTTTTCGTTGATGATGGACACCACAATTGTCTTTACTGCCTGCATCCAGACCAAGATGAGGAGGGATGCGAGGTCTGCCATGTTTCTTTGAAAAAGACCAAGTACGACCGCTGCAGCAGACTGGCGGTGTGGTTAAAATTGGGTAACACCTCTGACTCGGCCTCCTGGCATGGTTATGCTTCCCCCAGGACTGGCCGGTACCACGATCCAACTTCCTCAGATAAGAGGTCGAGGTCCTTTGAGGACGCCTCACCCGCGGGGGGTCGAAAAGAAGGCAAGGCCGCACACAACAGATCCCACTTGGTTCTCCGCTGCTGTGGGACTGGCTCTGGAAGGACAAGGTCACCATCACCGACCACATCCAAGGTGACCCTGCCGGCAAGGGTCGAACACTGAAAGAGAAAGTCCTTGACCCCTTGGAAACTCCACTTGTCATCGGCGGACAAGGCGACAAAGGAAAAATCCAATGAGGGCTCTTCTCTGCCTCCATCGATGTCTCCACCAGCCAAGACAACACCATCATCAACTGTGTGATCAAAGGTTACATCGACAATGGCTCCATTTGCCACCCCGTCGACGGCCACTACTTCTTCAAAAGGAGGGCAGACCATGAAGGTGGTGCCCACAGTCACAGCCACAGCTATTCCGCAGGTGTCCTTACCCGCAGGGGATGAGGAAACTGCCGCAGCTTCGGCAAAGATCCCTTGGGGAAATCAGCCTCCTCCCCCCAGAAGTCTGAGGAGAGTGGAGGCAGTTGGGCTCCAACAACCCCTAGTAAGGGTACAGAACAAGGAGCTGAACCGAGTGTGCCATGGCATGTTTATACTAGCTCCAATGCGGGTGACGACCTGCCCGAGGGCTACTATTCAGACCAAGAAGGGGGACAGGGACCCTAGTTGGAAGATGGGTCACCATGGGCTCGTTCCCTATTGCTTACCTCTCCAGAAGAGGCGTACCAGCCCAGAGTCTCCCCCTCTCACTCCTACACCTCAACCCAGGGACATTTTGTTGAACATTCTGACCCACGCTGCAAAAGCTGGTATCGGAAATTCAGCAAAGACTGCCACCTACACTGAAACCTGCCCTGTCTGGAAGTTCTCAAAGACTGCTTTCCGGAAGTCCTTCTAGGTGCAAACACAAGTCCCTGCTGGTCCAAGGCACCAACTGAAACCACCAACACTGCCTCCTCCCACTCGGGATTTGACCCCAATGGCAGATCCTTCCACGCACATGCATACAGACACGGGCACGGCGGCTATTGGGACTGAAACTGACAAGGCCGATGACTTTGTGCCAGCGGACGGAGAGCCAGCAGGTGCGGATGACCTGCACAGGGCCTCTCTACTGGATAAGGTCGGCTCCTTCCATTCAATGATGTCCAGGGCCTCAAAACATTTTCAACTGGTCCCTGAGGTGAGGAAAAAGGAAGTATTCCTTTATCAACGCTGTGAGTCCAGGTGGAAGACCATCATGTCTGTTCCTTTGTTGGACGCTATTTGGGATGAGGCCTAGCACTGTTGAAGAATCCAAGCACCGCCCCACCCAAGTGGGACAGGCTCGAGAAGCAATACAGAGTCCCAGACTCTTCCCCCAGGTGCCTGAGGTCCGAGCTATCTCAGCCGTGGTCAGGAAACAATCTGCGAATCCTTCGTCCTCGACCATGGTACCCGGACTAGGAGACAAAGAAGCTAGACATGATAGGGAAAAGGATTATCTATACGGCTGCCAGCATCATTAAGGCCGCTAATGCACTGGCCATTTTGTCATGCTACAACCGGGAACTCTGTTATAAGCTGGGCCCTATGCTTGACTTCCTACCTGATGACAAGAAGGCAGAAGATCTTGAGCTCTTCCGGGGGCGGGGCCTCGGACCATGCCATCACAGTGGCTGTGGACATCGGTGACACCGGATTAAGTCAGATGGGAAACAGATTGTCTCTTAGTTGGCAGGGATGGCTGAAAGCAACCAACTTCAGGCCGCACGTTCAGTCTAAGGTGTTGGACATACCATTCAACAGAAAAAACCTTCTTGGCAAGGCGGTCGATGAGTCTCTTTAAATCATCAAGACTGACACAGAGACGGCACGTTCGTTGGGCACGCTGCAGCAATGTTGGTCATCGTCCTTTCATTTCTCAAGGGGAAAACCTGGCAGGTCCTCCAAAGGAAACACCACCCCGTCAGGCTCTGAATCCTCAGTGAAAGAATAAACAGCTTCACTTTCGCATTACAACTGTACTTCTCCTCTAAACCAATCACTGTCCTCTGGGCCATACTCCCCCCATCCAATGACAGTCCTCTCCTTAAGCTTCTCCACTGGTGGCCTTCTTTAGATTTGGTAAGCATGTGAAGTGGCAGTATGAACCAAGAAGAGCCACAGAGGGGAAGGAGGGAGGGTTTGCATGTGAATCCATGCTAGACCCATGCTGAAGAACAATAGTTATAGGTAAGTAACTTAAACCTTCTCCAGCATGGGATCTGGCATGGGTTCACATGCTCATGAATAACGATTACACATCAGTACATATACACAACCACGGGAGGTGGAAAGGCTCAACAGAAGCAATAAACACTTACCCCTGGAACAGACTCACCTCAAGCAACAGGTTGCTTAGCATGACTTGGACGACTTGGGACTCCTTCATGGAATCCCTGTTGATGTGAAGGTGTGTGTAGTCCACCACGTAGCAGCCCTGCAGATGTTGAGCAGAGGCACACCATAGAGAAACGCTGTCTTTGCTGCAATGGCTCTGGTTGAGTGGGTGTTCGGCCGGCCTGGCAGCAGCCTACCTACCTTCCAGCCGTTGACGACCGTGCATGATGCAGCCGGAGAGCCACCTGGAGATGGAAGCCTTGAACAAGGCTTTGAGGGACCATGCCATCACAGTGGCGGTGGACATCACGGACATCAGGTTCTGTGAAATGGGCAACAGAGTGTTTCTACATCAGCTGGGATGGCTGAATGCCACCAACTTCAGACCGGATGTTCAGTCGAAGTGTTAGACATGCCATTTGATGGGCAGAACCTATTTGGCAAGACTGTCAATGAGTCTCTGCAAATTATCAAGACAGACACAGAGATGACAGGTTTGCTGGTTCCCCTGCAGCAACATCAGTTGTCATCCTTTTGTTCCTCAAGAGGAAAGCCCAGCAGGTCCTCCAAGGGATATATACCACCCCTTATCGGCAGCCTTCATGCGCCATGACTCATGAGGCCTACAGAGGTTGCTCACAGGCATATGACAACAGAGGACAGCATCGGCACTGCCCGCAGTGCAGAGCTCTGACCCTGAAACAAGCCTGAACCAGCCGTGAACTCGGACCCCCACTTGAGCACCCCCATGGGAGGCCGGCTGGCGAGGTTCGTCAGCATCACCGACAGATGGGTGCTGGATGCTCTTGAACAGGGATACACCTTGGAGTTCCATCACAGGTGCCCTCGTTTTCCCCTGGTAGCTCGACAAGAACAACATGTGGCGCAGCTGCTGCAGGAGGTCCACACCATGTTGAAGGGGGTGATGGAGCCCGTGCCCCAGTTCCTCCGGGGCTCTGGAGTGTACTCCAGATGATTTCTGGTCTGAAAGAAGTCAGGAGGGTGGAGACCGATCCTTGACCTGAGACGCATCAACAAGTACTTGAAGTCCCATAAATTCAGGATGGTCACATTGCAGCATGTGCTCGGCCAACTGGGGGAAGGCGGCTTCCTGGCGTCGCAGATGTGGAGGACGCCTACTTCCATGTCCCTATCCACCTGAAGCACCGCAAGTTCCTGCATTTTGTGGTCCTGGGGAGACACCATCAGTTCAAGGTGCTGCCCTTCGTCCTGAAATCAGCACCAAGGATCTTTACAAAGTGGCTGGCTCTAGTGGCAGTGCATATTTGTCTCGAGGGCATCCACGTCTACCCTTATCTGGATGATTGGCTCAAACGATCCCGCTCCCACACCCTGGTGAGCTATCACATGGCAAGGACTGTGCAACTGCATGTCTGGGATTCTCCATAAATTATCCAAAGTCCTGCTTGGAGCCATTGCAGAACGGTCTGTTTCTGGGAGCCTGACTCCACACAGTAACTTGTCTGGCGTCTCCCTCGGAAGAGAGGGTGATAGCCATCCTAGGGAAGGTGCAGCGCCTGTCAGCGGTGCGGTCGGCTACTGTGCAAGCCGTCAAGTCGCTGCTGGGCATGATGTCCTCCTGCATCAACCTCGTCCTCCTTTGCAGACTACACATGAGGCCTCTCCAGGAGTTTCTGGTTGTGAGGTGGCCGCAAGTCTCGGGATCCTGGAAGGACAAGATCACCCTCAATGAGGTGTTTCCAATGAGCAATACAGTGGTGGGGCATGCAATCTCATCTCATGCAAGGGGCCCCATTCCAAGTCCCTCCTTGCCAGGAGACCGTCACCATATATGCTTCACTGTAAGATTGAGGAGCACACACCGGACAGTTGCACGCCAGATTCCTCTAGGTGCCAGAAGGAAAGACCCTTCACAGCAATGTCCGGGAGCTTCGGGCCATCTTCTGGGCCCTCAAGTCCTTCCTGCCATCATTGAGGGGCAAGGTGATGAGGATCTTCACAGACAACACCACCACCATGTTATACATCCGGACGCAGGGAGGGACGTGCTCTCCGGCTTTCTCCAGGGAGGCCCAGTATCTGTGGCACTGGGCCATTTGTCAGGACATGTTTTTCATCCCTTTTCACCTGGTGGGCCCCAAGAACACCATCAGAGATTCGCTCAGCAGGGAGCTAAATTCTTGCCACGTGTGGGAGCTTCCCCAGGACCAAGTGGATCTTCTATTCCATGAATGGGGTCAACCCCAGCTCGACTTTTTTGCGACAGCGATGAATTCCAAGTGTCAGAAGTTCGAAGCACATCCCGCAGCTGAGGAGCATGGGGGATGCGTTCTCATGGGATGTACCTTTCCTATATGCTTTTCCTCTGTTCCCTCTCTTGCTACGAGTGATCAACATACTCAGACTATATCACTGCAGGATGATACTTGTCGCTCTGGCGTAGCTGCAACAAATCTGGTATCCAGACCTGCTACGTCTGTTGGCGGCCCCATCCATCAGGCTGCCACTACTTCCCGATCTTCTCTCCCGACAGGGAGAGGAGATTCTGCACCACAACCCATCACTGCTGTACCTCAGGGTCTAGCTCCTGCAGCCCTAGAATTTGGACATTATTCTTTACCTGCAGAGTGTAAGGACATCCTGGCCAAGTCCAGAGCCTCTTCAACGTTGATGTGCTATGGCTATAAGTGGAAGCATTTCTTTGTTTGGTGCTGGGCTCAGAAGATTACTCCTCTACGTGTCACAGCCCCGCAGCTCCTACCATATCTATTTTCCTTGGCCAAGGCTAGACTGGCTCACGCCTCTATCAAGGTGTACCTGTCCGCCATATCCCGTTACACCAGGACACCAGGTAGGCCTTCCATGTGGTCCCACAGACTTGTCTAGGAGTTCCTCAAAGGCCTCTTCAGGACTTTTCACTGGTGATGCCTCATGCCCCGGCTTGGTAGCTCAATGTGGTCTTGATTAAACTCATAGGGGCCCCTTTGAGGTGATGCATCAAGCCCTGCTCAAGTTTCTCTCGTGGAAGGTGGCTTTCCTCATGGCAATCACCTCGGCCAGGCGTGTCGGGGAGATCCAGGCCCTGTCTTGCAAGCAGCAGTACTTGTCCTTTCATGCTTCAAAGGTGGTACTGAGTACACACCCCACCTTTATGCCAAAGGTGCCGTCAGAGTACCACCTCAACGAGCCTTTGGTGTTCCCTGTCTTCTTCCCGAATCCGCCATCGCCAGTGGAGAGGGCCTTGCATTCACTGGATGTTGCTTGTGCCTTGATGTTTTACGAGGCATGCATGAAGGGGTTTCGGAAGACATCTCAATTGTTTGGATCTGGCATGGATCCACAAGCGAACCCTCCCGCCTTCCGCACTGTTGCTCTTCTTGGTTCATACTGCCACTTTACGTGCTAACAAATCTGAAGATTGCCTCCAGGCGTGGAGCTTAGGGAGAGGGCTATCATTGGATGTGAGCAGTATGACCCAAAGGACAGTGATTGGTTTAGAGGAGAAATACGGGTTTCAAGCTAAAGTGAAACTGTTTTTTCTTTTACTGAGGATTCCCAGCTTGATGACTGGGAATATTCAAGAGCATGTGAATCCATGCAAGACCCATGCTGGTGAACAGGAGTTACAGGTAAGTCACTTGATCCTTAGCAACCTTTATCATAGAGTCCTAGTAAAACATGCATGCTACAGTAAGAATGGATAGCTAGACTGGCTGCACCAAAATATGCGAGGGTATATTTTCCATATAGCACCAAACACAACTGTGAAACTAATAAAGTAAAATTATGTCCAAACAAAGGAAATTCTAAAAATATAAAGAAACTATCACTAAACACTAATCTTGGCAAAGTAAAAAATCTTTGTCTCGCAGAGGATCCAAAATAAACAGCTGGTCATTAGGACTCAAGTATCAAAGTCTTTGGGGAGGGAAACAATCCAGGATTGCCCTTGACACGCTCCAAAGATCGGTGTGGGAGGGAGGCATCGGGTTACCTTGCATACGCACCTATTACTTGGCCACACAAATAGGAGTAGTGAATGACTGGATACATGCAGACCCCACACAGCCACACAACCGTATAGAGCTGGAGACCATGTCCCCACTAACACCGCTCCAAATCCTCTACGCCACCCGCGACCAACTCCCGGCGCTGCCCAAAATGTCCCATCATATCCGGAGGGCTTGGCGGGCCGCTCACAAGCTAATTGGCTGGGAAGGCCAGCCAACACTGTCGCAACCCATATGGCACAATGCGCTCCTCCCAGAACTGGTAAAAATGGGCCCCTTCGGTCACTGGCTGACCAAAGGAATACACACATTAGCACAAATTATACAAGAGGGCCGCCTCTTGAGCTTTGAGACCATGCGCGAACGATTCAACCTGGCTCCCATGGATCGGTTTCGGCATGCGCAATTGTCCCATGCAATCCGCGCCCAATTCCCCGACACGACGGTCCTACCCCCTTGCTCCCCCATCGAGACCAATATTCTCCCGCAGTACATCTCTTCTAGGGTCACTTCCAGCCTCTATCAGGCCCTTAGCTCATTCGGGACTCCACAACTCGAAGGACTAAAGGCAAAGTGGGAAAGGGACCTGGGCCCCCTGGAACCTGAAGACTGGGTAGAAGCATTAATGTCCCCCAGAGAAATTGGGATAGAATCCAAGCTTAGGCTCATACAGTTGATGATCCTACATCGATCATATCACTCGCGCACTGCAATGGCCAGATGGGGTGGAATAGAAGACGAGACATGTGTCCGATGCAAAACTGAACCCGCCACCTTCTACCATATGATATGGGACTGTCAGGTGATACAGGCCTTCTGGGTGGAATGCGTTAATACAATCTCAGCCGCTCTGGGGACACCAATTCCCAGGGACCCCAAGATGGTACTATTGGGCATTGGAGGGGAAGTAGACCTGTCCAAACATGAAAAAATGTTCTTGGCAACGGCGCTGGGGGCGAGCAAAAGGCTTATAGCGGCCAATTGGGGGTCGGACGAACCATTGAGCCTGAATCGATGGAGTAACGAGCTGGACCGAGGTGCTACCTTAGAGCGCCGAATTTATAATGCAAGGGGCTGCCCCCGTAAATTCGAGAAAATATGGGGCAAATGGCTAGATGCTCAATAAGCTCTGTGGGTGGGGGTGCACCGGTAGTGATGCTTGCCTTGTTTGCCTGCCTGGTCCTATTGTTGTCTTGTTGTCTTCTGGTCCTCGGCCCTACGGGCCCCGTTGATATGGACGACTGCCTTCAACTTGTATACTGCTGAGATTGCCTTCCACATGTATACTGCTGATTCATGTCTTATTCTTATATGTCTCTTATGTTTTGTTGTTTAAATTCAATAAACAGAGTTATTAAAAAAAAAGTATCAAAGTCTTAGAATTAATGATTTTTTGAGACAGTTTTTAAAATCATTAAGACAGTAAAATAAAATTCGGAAAAATGATTAAGTATCTTTGTGGAAGTGCGGTACGGTTCTGGGAAAGAGCCGCACAGAAGGAGATCTATCCAGCTAGCAACAGAGGTTAGCCCAGTTGAACAAAGATATCTCAGTTCACAAGTTCAAAGTTTTGATCAAGAGCATGGGGGCTGAGAAAATGTGGCAAAGCTTTACATTTTTTAATTGGACTCACAGATGCTCCTGTTCTTCTCAGATAAGCGTGGTGAAGTGTCTCAAAAAAGTGTTCGGGTTTTGAAAATCTGATGAAGATTTGGTGCCCCTGCATTCTCTTCGAGGTGGCTTTGGATGCGCTTCTACATATGCACCTAGGAACAATCGAGAGCTAAACATCCACACACATTCCAAGGTTCGAGTAGATTAATGGAGGTCAACCTCTGCAAGATACTGTGACAAAGTCACTAAATTCACCTGTCTCTGACCGCTCAAAGGTTCTAATTCATGGCAAGTATTTTAACATTGTGGCCGCATTTCAGCAGATGTTTGGTCGACCCATTGAGGTGTTGTCCACAAAAGAGAGACTTTGGAATCTCCAGTAGGGTAACATGGATGTCCTCTTTTACATATCACAACATTTAAGAAATTAGCTGCAGAGATTAAAGGTTATGAAGGACACAGTGAGTTTTTGTTTCCAAAAGGTATTGTATGGAGATGTTGAGTGAGTCAGTTCTACCGCCACTGGTGTCTAGTGCTTTTCAATATGACAGATTGGTTGGATATGTTAATTCTTGATGTTGAAGGTGACCTTGTCCTTTTATGGAAAGACTTTGGAGACAGCCATGTTGTTACGTTCTGGTGTTTATGTGATGTACATGTACTTTGATAGGTAAGGGCTCTAAAGACCTGGTCTATGAACTCAGGGGTACGGTTCGGGATTCAGAGGTGATGGATACTCCAAATTTAGCCTTTTTAGTTTAGTTGAGTGAACATAGAGAGACTTCCTCTTTTGATTTCATGGCATCTCCTTGATGTTTGATATCCCATATTTACAGCAACATACCGCATCAATGGGAGCACTCATTCTGGAGTAATGCGTTCAGGTTTTTACATACTTGCCAACATGATCTATTCCAATTTTTACATGCTTGTTCAGAAATTTTAGTATGTTTTTCCTCATTATAAAACCAGGACTACAAGTCCTAAAATGCAAAAAACAGGACTGGAGGAGCAGCTATAGATTGGAATGGATCATGTGGCCAGGTATGTTGTTGTGGACAGACTGGGTTGTCTGGGTGACCTGGATATTGGAAACCAGATAAGGAAGAATTATTGGTGCAGAGGGATATTGCAAGGAAAGTGTTGGCTATGTCATCAATATACATTTACAGTATTTAAGGCTGTTTTGTGTGTATCTTCTGAATGGTTTCAACATTCTCTCTTAAGTGTCAGGTTGCAGCACTTTTGTTTTTTGTGCCCAAAGTGCTGCTGAATTACTGCCACGTGTGGAATTCTGTGGCATGAATCTAATTGTGGCGATGGATCGCTACCTTTTGGTGTTGATCAGTGGTACTTTAGAAACTGTGCGAGAGGCGTGATTATCAACTGCAATGCATGAGGGCAGGTGATGTGTAGGCACAATAAATATTATTGGGCTATCTGATGCCCTCTCTATTTTTCAACACTTTATGGATTCTATTTTTATCTGACATTTTGACTCGTGTAATATTTTTGATTATAGTGCTTTCAAAAAAAACGCATGCACAAGGATGAAACTATAAATAGGAGATCAATCATGAGGAATACATTTAATTCAGTTTGACGAGAGCTATAAGAACTGGATAATTCAGAAGAATCTACAAAAAGAGGGTGAGCATTTCAAAGTTTAGAAGCCAAAAGAGCAAAAGACAGAAAGCAAGAATGCACGTATGGGGGATGAGGATCAGTCGAACGAAGTAAACAAGAAAAGCAAAGTGATAGAGAAGGGACATAAAATGAAACAAAAGAAGAGAGATGGAGGGAAAGACCATGATTACAATGCAGAGAAAACAAAACTGAAGACCAGCTGAAAATGTTGGCCAAAGAAATGCAGCTAAAGAAGGAGCAATATAAGATCCTGGAGGAAGAATACAAAGTGTGTGAATAATTGCATTAAAACACATTTTAGTGGAGCAAGAGCACAGATGGCCAACCCGACAAGAAGAGAACAGTAATCCAGATGAGAGAACGCAGAGGACAAAATAGGAGTCTTGGCAGCTGAGAAAGTGAGAAATGCGATGAGAGAGAAGAGTCAAAGGGAACACCTATGTTACGAGAAAAAGAAGACAGAGGAAGAGAGTGAAGCTAGAAAGAAATGGATGATGGGGAGGACAAGCGTGGGAAGAAGGGCAGCACAAAAGAAACATTCAGTTTCAAAATATAAAAGTAAAGCATAAAGCAAAGTGAAAAGGAGAGAGGATGGAGTTGATCAGAAGGACCAGGTAAACGGGAGGACAAAAGAGTGTTAAGAAGGGGAGGTGACGGTGATGTGGGTGAGGAGATAAAGAGGAAATGAGAGATTGATAGAAACGCCATTTTGCTTGAAAAAGATCATGATAAAAAAAAACATGAACTGGGGACAATGCGATAAGATCAGATGAAGAACAAGATATTTTCCAAGAGAGTTCAAGTTTGCAAAGATGTCTGCAGGTGGATCGCAAAGCAGAGGTAGGCCAGGGCTGAGGCAGTACTCGAGAAGGGACCAAAAGTGAGAGGGGAAAAGCGGGTCTGATAAGGAGGACAAAGAAGATAAAAGAATGGAAGATGAAGAGTCAAGATGAAGAGGCAACATCAAGAGACGTGTGAACTACAGGAGAGAAAGTGCCAAAATCATGAAGCGTTAGACGTAAAAGGCCCTTTAGTCGAAGAAGGAAGAAACACCGAGGGAAAAGAGAGAAAAAGGTGGTCAGATGAGAGGAAAAGGAAAAGCAGAGACAGAAGTCAAACACGAGTAGGGAAAATCAAATCAGCTGGTAAACCAGAAATATGGAAACCAGCAGTAGTAAAAATAAATCCATAATAGAAAGAAAAGGGCGGGCAGAGCAAATAGATAAACAATGCAAATTAAAGTCACCAAGAAGAAAAAGAAGGACATTCAGGAGGAAGAAGGTAAGAGCAATGGACCAATACCCTTGCGATCAGAAGTTAGAGAACCAGGTGGGTAATAGACAATTAAAAATCAAATAGTGTATGGTTAGGAAAACGAAGCATTATGATACTCAAAAGAAGAAAAATTTGAAAGAGAAGTATGTGGAGTTAGAAGAGTGCATAAATAGTGATGGAGAATATCGGTATCGCTGCCAGTGATGAGGGAAGAGGAGAATGTGAGAAGGAAGTAGAAGAGGAAATTAAACTTGCACAAGGGCTGATTTAAAAGGAGAGATCCACGTTTTAGTCAAGCAGAGAAATTGAAGATTAAGATGAAGAAACATATCAAGAGTAGAGGAGGTTTTTTTACACAAAACCTTGCTTTCCAAAGAGCAACACACAGTGGGCAAATAGTGAAGGAGAAATAGGATAAATTAGATTCGTAAAATTAGGACCAGACGGATGAAATTATCAAGATCACGCCAGACCTTATGGCCAGCAGGCGGATGGAAGTGTGGTTTGCGACGACCTATCCCCTGGGCAGCCACCAGGACCCAGAAGATGCTGCTAGATGCTTGGCTGTGCCCAGGGAATGCAGAGCCAATCCAGCAGTAGATAAACCCCCGAAGGGGAAAAAACCTGCACCGTCTGTAGCCACGAAGATCCTTAGAAGTGAGTAGCCGACGAGGGTTGGGTTTCCACCAGATGAACAATGGTGTGGGGCGCTGAATGAATGATAGCTCGCAGGCAAGACTTGGCAAAGGAAATATCACAAGAAAGGGAACAAAGTACTGATAGTATATTAGGCAGGAAGATTTGGCAAAAGAATTACCCCCAAGAGGATTTTATGTTGATGAGAGCAATAAGGCAAGAGGTTATGACACGTTAGGCTCCAGCAGGAGAAGGGAGGATCCGAGTGGGAACAGTAGGCAATAGTGGTGAAATGGCAGACCAGGAAAGGAAAAGAAGGAAGGCACAGAATAAGGAAGGAAAGTCATCTTACCGAAAGACAAACACCTTGTTTCCCAACAACAAGCACAGTTGCAACGTAAGATCCGCCGGTGATGGATCTGCCATATAGCGTTTTAGGACCCCAGTTCCAGTTCCATGATGTCACCACGTGATGGTGCGTACAATGAGTACGGGTTTGGCCATCTTTTAATGGGCGAACACGACGCCAATGTTGCCATAGGGACCAATGCTGGACCGCAGAGCCATGGCAGTGAACCATGACAGAAATGACAGAGAAAGGGAGGTACAGGGCAGAATAGGAATAGAACGAGTCCTAATGAAAAGGTGAAGCCAAGCTGTTTTTTCTTTTCTTGCCTTAGCCCACTGGCTTGGTCATCGCCATCAGGACAGAGAGTGACCACTAAAATACAGCCCCTAGCCCAGACCAGCTGTGGAGCGTGTTAAACAACTTGAATTACAAGATAAAACTCATAACAGGAGATCGGTTGCAACATGTGTTCCTTTGATATTACCATCATTCTTCTTTGATAATAAAACACATGACACCCAGAGTGGATTTTTTTTAAACCCAAGGGGTCTCTATTTTTTTGTAAAAAATAGACAAACATGCTGGAAAGTTTTACAATCCCTGCACTGTCCCTGCTCCCTGCATGCAGGACACTGTTTATCTAGGGTTAAACTGGCAATTCTACATACCCGTTCTCAAAGGGGCCCCATAAAAGGACCCTCTGAGGTCAACACCCGGTGCAGGTTCCTCTTCAAACTCATAGCCTCCTCTGCAGCCACCCATATATACTGCGACGATTCACAAGCTGCCATCACTTCTTCCCAGGGGGGTGCCTCTTCTCATGAGGCTAGGTAGGTGAAGCCGCTACCCATTAGCCCCCCTACGGGTGGTTTCATTCTGGAGGACCTTATGGGGAGGGACTCCCCTCCTGGGGATAAGGACAACCACCTGGGTAACAGTCAGCACAACACGCCAAACCTAACATTAGCAAGCCTGTTGCCACCTTTCCACCAACCCCCCTTGATAGGACTTCTGTTTGTTACGGTAACATTTTACCACATATATCTACTGAGACGAAGAAGATTGCTAAAAATACAGATAGTATGACTAACTCCAGCACTGGCATGAAACCAGCAAGGCCAGTACTGAGATGAGGTGGTCATCAGGAGCAATGAAGAATGGCACAGAGAAGATACAGGAACGGTATAGACTTCTGCAGAGGAGTCTTCCTAAGGGAGACATACGACCTAGAGAAAGGGAGCTGCTTACCAACACGAATTATGTTGTGGAGCTGGTCAAGGATGTGACTGGGGCCTGGAAAACAGTGGCACAACCTCTGAGAGGTGGAATGAGCAGTCCAGAACAGTGCCTACACCGCCGGTGAAGAGGCCCAGAAAGAAGGTACGTGGAGTGACAGCTGCAGAGGCCAGAGATGCCCACTCAGCCCAGCGAGAAGATGCAAGCACACAGGAAGAACCAGCCAAGTGTCTCAGAGCAACAAAGTTAATGGGCATGTAACAGGGGCCGGTAGCGGCTTAAAAGTTTGGGAGAGAGAGAAACTTCACAGGAATAACAATTCAAAGCATCTTCCTCGTGGGAGCCTTTGGGAAGCGAGTCAACCAATTGGGCCTAGTGAGAAGGGAAGAGAAACAAGGGTCAGGGACTCAAACCAAAGTGAAGTCTATGTTGACATGAAACATCTTCCTCGGGGCAGTACTTGGGAAGAGAGTCAACCAAGTGGGCCTAGTGAGAAGGGAAGAGAACCAAGGGTCTGGGACCCGAACTGAGGTCATTCCTATGTTTATGCAAGTCATCTTCCTCGTGACAGTAATTGCCGGGGAGTGAACCAAGTGGGCCTGACAAGAAAGGGGGAGCGAACAGGGTCTGGGACCCAAAAAGTACAATGTGAATATCGGAGGGAGGAACCCTCCAACAGTAGCAAAGAAAAGTTCACTGATGGGTGGGAGAAACTTCCTAAGAAGACAGAGGAAGGGAGCCGACCTCAATTAGAACTTTGTGGAAACTAATAACCAGGTGAAGGGCGTAACTCCTTCTGGGCACAGTTGGAACTTGGTTGATACTAACACTCAGGGGAAGGGAGTCGTGTCCCCCTGGATACAGTTGGAACTTTGGTGAAGCCATTATCCAGGGGAGGGGAGTCGTTCCCCCTAGAACCAGCTTCGGTATTATCAGTGAAGCCAGGGCAAGGAAGTCATTCCACCTGGTCACTTCTGGAACTGAGGGTAAATCGAAACCAGAGGAAGGGAGTCATTCCCCCTGGTAGTGATTGGAGCACTAAGAGACTTTCTTTTAAGACGCCAGGAGAAGGGAGTCATTTTCCTTGTGAAAGAACTCTACTTTTGATTAAGACCCTTTAGATGTAGTGCAAGGGACAGATATAGATTTTTGACTCAGGAAAGTGTTTTTTTTGGTTTATAGACATTCTGACAGATCCTTTAGTTTTTAGTTTGAGGCAGGGAAACCCCTCTTACAGTTAGGGATAGTTGGGTGTTTGAATTCAATAAAACTATTTGCCAACCACTATGACACTTCCTGGTTAGTTGCCTTCTTCTGCACCCTTACAATACTGAGCTAGAAGGAAGCTCCTCTGATATGGGTCTATAGTAGACCTCCTCCCATTTCATTTAGACCCTGTAGCTCTGGTGGGTTGTGTTACCAATTGTAATCTTCATTCTGACTCAGATTTTAATCATTGTTTACTTTAACTTTGTACATATTCATATTTCTGTTTTAATTCCAAACTAACTTGTGGCAGCTGCAATCTACCAGTTATATCCGTCTCAGACATATGGGGCCCAATGCACATTGTGTAGATTATGTGTATGCCCACTAAGGGCACAACAACTTCCTCGAAACCAACTCTGGTAAACATTACTTGTTCTAATGTTATGTGGTGAGACCCAGCTCTGTGCTGGCCACTTCCTTTGAGCAGGCCCACCCCCTCACCATACATCACTGTGGCCTGGGTCTGCCTTGCTCATAAACAAGCTCAGCACAATGGTGCGCTCCTCCAGAGGGGTGGGAGCAGGGGCCCGCCTGCTCTTCACTCTGTTTCTGAGCGATGCTCCTGCCTGTAGGTCCACCTTACTCACCTCCTTCATGGGCTTGCTGGGCTTCTCCGGTGTGCAGTTCTCCACCCTCACTAGGGGAATGACATGGACCGCTCTCGCTGGCAGAGCTGACCTGTGTACGCTACGCCCGCCAGGGTCCCCGCTGCGCCATCCACTTCTCACCCAGTCCACTCAGCTGATGCGGCCCGTGGCTTGCAGACTTTATTGCCCCTCCCCCTGTCTGACCGGCACGCTTTTGTAGGGCGTCTCCTTCTCCCTGGCCTAGGACACCAAGTGTTCTCTACTACGGCCACACCGCTGATGCAGCCCAGGGCTTGAATCGTCACCCGGGCCATCCTGCTAACCTGGTCTGGGACTTCACTCCTGCTGAGTGGACTCCGCACATGGCTCTCTCCACCTGGACTACACCGCCCACTCGGCAAGGTGTTCTGCCTTTACCTGAGTTGAACCAGACAGGCAGCCTGGGACTTCAGCTCTGGCCGGGCCTCTCCTAGCATACGTGGCTCGACCCAAAGATGTTCCCATAAGCCCTGGTGGGTCGCTTGAGACTGCAGCCCCACAGAGACTCTCAGCACACAGAAACACATGTACAAGTATGTGTATGCACGTAACCCCTCCCCTGACCCACCTTGCTGGGCTCTATTTGGGCTGGGGTTACATTATCCCACCTTGCAGGACCATCCTCTTAGCAGCCACCCTAAAGATGTTACCATCCCTCGGGCCCCTATTTGGGCTGGGGGTTGCAAAAGGGAAAGAGAAATCAATTAAATAAAAACATGAAAATTAAAAAATGAATAGCAGGGAATGTGTCAAAAGCCAAACTGGGAACTAGGAGTGAAAAAGAGTCATAACCAGCAGATGACGGACAAGTACAAGGTCGACATGTCCATCAAGCTGGCTCGCGGCTTCAAGGAAAGGAGGGGACAAAGACACGAAGAGAGGTGGCCCGGCTGGAGATAAAATAATATAACTAATATATAGATAACGTAACAAATCATTTACTTGGATAGCATTTTGATTCTGTGAGTTTCTTCGTCCCAGTGTGAGTGAGGTTTTGGAGAGCTTGAGGGCAAATCATTGAGCTATTTGAGCATGTGCCAGGCGACTTTCTGGAGTTCATGTTGCCAGTCAATGGATTAGCAAAGGATGTGTTTCTGTGAAGGAGACGCAACATGTTCTGGGATTTTCCAGTTTGTATAGGCAATTCATCCAGAATTGCCCTCTGCGATTTCTCAGTTGCTTAAGAAGCTGAATCTGCAAGAGGTGCTTCATTGGGATGATGGACCCGAAGAGGCCCATGAACCGTTAAAGTAAACTTTTACATCTGTTCCATGTCATTATGTGGACAGTCAAAGGCCAGCAGTCTTCCTATCGGCACCAAAGTAACCGGAAAATGGCCTTGGCCACCCCTTCTTTTTTGTTTTTTTCCCCACGAAAATAGCAATTTACAAGGTTGCCATTTGTGCGGGTAGAAACTGACATAATGCCATGACCCTTTACATGGGGGATTGTCTTGAAACCTCCACCCCAATACTATCTTATAATCCTTTGATGTACTGATGGATGCCTTTGATGGGGATATAGGTTCAGTCTTGCTGCCCCTCACACTGACTGTCTTCGAAAAACGGGCCTAAGGACAGATGAAAGAAAAGGGGAAGAGTGACAACCTTTGACGGCACGTGACGTGACGCACTCGTTAGTCCAGAGGCCTCTCACACAAGGGCCCTTTAAGCAGCCCCAGCTGCAGCGCGTGGCCGGCATGCTTTGCACGCGGCCCTTCGACCACAGGAAATGCCAGAGTGAGATGGGATGAGCTGCTGGAGCACATTTCCAGTTCAGTTTCACATTCTTGTAGTTGTCTGCTGTGACGTTCCCGCTCATGTGCACTCAGGCAGGAAATTGCAGCGGCCCTCTCCTTTGATACACACGAGGAAGGAAAAGATATTGAAAAGGCTGGGGGGCACGGTCAATTCTCTGCAGAGCACACTATGGAGAAGGGGTGCTGCGGGTGTTCCCAGCGTTGTCACCGAGTTATATAAGCCCTTTCCTTCCACGTGACTGCACGGCAGGGGCGTTGCTAGGAGGGGGGTGGGGGGGCTAAGGGGGCTATAGCCCCTGATCTTTTGGTTGTAGCCCCAGATAGAATCTCAGGAGCTACAGCCAAAAGACTAGCTAGCCCACAGTTCCGACATCAGCTTAGCCCCGGGCATTTTCCCCACAGAAACACAGCCAACATTATTAAATACTACCTCGGCTGGTGGTGTTTCTGCATATCCGCCCTAATGAGTGTTTACCACAGGTAGAGGTGATATTCCTCTAATACCACTTCCTCCAGGGGTAACCTTAAAGAGTATTTCTGTTTAACTATTATTTTCTCCCCAGGCCCACCTTCAATGTATTCGTATTTTGTATTTTATTTGATTTATGCCGCGCTTTCGCCAAAGCGCCGAACAGTAAAATAAAATGTTACAATCAGGTGAGGCAGCACATTCTAAATAATGAGCAGAAGTAATGAAGGATGAGGCTCAGTATTGGGGAGAGCAGACAAGAGATGAGTTCTGCGACTGAAAAATGTGTAGGGAGGAAGAGATAGGGATCCAGACAGGGAGGGCGTTCCAGTGCTTGGGGGCGAGTAGGACGAAGGAACGGAACCGAGTGGAGGCCCAAGGGGGGCGGCCGAAAGCAGGAATGGCTCTGAGAGCACACTGCGATTATGAAAATAAATCGATATAGGTTAGGGAGGGGCAAGACAATGGATACACTTGAAGATAACAGAAAGAAAGTGAAAGAGAAGATGAGACTCAAAAGGATGGAGAGAAGAGGAGGAGAGAAAAAAGACACATAGATGATCTAAAGACAGAAGAGAGTGGGGCCAAGTGAGAGGCAGGAAGACCAAGTGGAAGGGCAGAGCAATAATCAATACGAGAGAAAGTCAGAGGGGCATGAACGGAAAGGTAAGGCAGTGCACGCCGGATGTTAAATAGGGCATAGTCACGGGAGGATAGCTCAGCGGCAACGTGCTCGCATTGGAAGCAAGACGACACGGAGCAACACAGGTACGATCCCCGGGTCTGCGCTCAGAAACCTCTGGGTATTAAGCGCGTTATAAACAACCTATCATATCATATCATAGCGGGAGTAATGAGCTGTTAGAAATATGAAGGGAAAAGGAAAGAGGGGGTCAATGGTGAAACCCAGCCTACAAGCAGATAAGGAGAAGGGGAACATGGAAGGAGGAAAAGAGAGTGAGCGGGGAACGGATGTAGCAGGGAAAATGAGGACCTCAGTCTTAGATGGATTAAGGCGGAGAAAGTGGGTAGACATCCAAGCCAGGACAGCGGAGAGACAGCTAGAAACAATAGAGTGCAAACACATAAATGGAGGAGAAGAAGAGAACGATATGGGTATCATCCGTGTCGAGGTGGAATGACAGGTTATAAGACACAATGAGTGCAGAAAGGGGAAGAGTGTAGAGGGAGAATGAAATAGGCCCCAGGACAGACCCTTGTGGGACTCTGTAAGGGTAGCGGGGCAGAGGCCTTACCCGCCCAAGTGACAGAGAAGGAACGGTTAGATAGATATGAGTGAACTCATTTGAGAACAGAGCCAGACATACTGTTTCTGTTCTCAAATGTAAAGGTGGAAATAGATCATCTACAGTAGTGCTTCTTCCCACTACCATAAACTTTTTAAAGCAGAACAGGGTCACCTTCTGTTCATTGAATGCAATATATGGGTACGGCAGTGAGAGGGGTTCATCATAGATGCCCACCTGTTCACCCGTTTACTATGCTCCCTTCTGTACAGTAAACAAATGCAATTTTTAGTGCTATTTTAATATTTTCACCTCCAGCGTTATTCCAAAGGAGCACCCCCACGGGTAGTCTTCCAAAACATGAATTCATCAGACAGTAATTGTGGCAGCATTTTGCAAATGCAGCCAGAGTTACACCACCACTGACCTCCTATTGAGGGCCATAGTGTACACATTAAAAGCAGAGGTACTGGCAAATGTTTGCCCTCCAAATGCAAAATCTTCCGTACCAGAATGCTTCAGCGTTTGAGAATACATTTTGCCATTATGGCCCTGTAATGTAATCAATGGGTTCTGGTGATTAGATTTTCTAACTTTATCCGATAAAGAATAGGTAGTCATTTTGTTCTGGAGATTTGGAAAGCCTTGTCAGAGAGTGATGGGTCATGAGCCTCATCACACTTCTTGCCATTCATGTTCCATGGGGTGTGTAGATATGTGTGGTGTCATTTCAGGGTTTCACCATAGCAGCTTGTTCCCTGTGATGTTTGGGGCTGATGTTGGATTGTCCAATGCAGCATACAGGAATTGTGTGAACTGGGTGCTTACTGGCAATATGAAGAATACCGGAAATGTCAAACTGGGAGTTTAATGAGGATGTCCACCTGAGTGTTTACTGAAATGTCAAGTTTACTGGTAATGACAAACTGGGAGCCAACTGGGAATTGTAAGCTTATCAGGATAGTCCTAATGAGAGCTGAATGGGAATGTCAAACTGGAAGCCTAATGGGGTTGCCAAACGTATCAGTATTTTCAACCTAAGAGTTACTGCAAATGTCAAATTGGGAGTTCAAGGGTACTGTCAGCCTTGGAAACCTGCTTGAAATGTCACTTCATGGGGAATGCCAAACTTGAGTTTAAAACGAATGTCAACCTGGGTCTTAATGGGATTGTCAAACTAGGAGCCTACAAGAAATGCCAAACTGGCAAGCTAATGGGAATTACAAGTTTATGAGGAATATCAAATTGGGAGCTTACTTTGAACGTCATACTGGAAGTCTACTGGAATGTCAACTTACTTAAAATGCCAAACTGAGAGTTCACAGGGAAGTCTAACTGGGAACGTACTAGAAATATCACGCTGCAGGGCACATCAAAATTGTGGGATTCTTAAACTGGGAGTTTATTGGGATTGTTAAACTGGGAGCTTATGGGCAAAGTCAAGATTACTAGCATTATAAAACTAGGAAGCACAGGTGATATTAAACTGGGAATTTACTGGGAATGTAAGGTTTACTGGGTGCATCAAGCTACAGGTTTACTGTGAATTTGAAACGTGGAGCTGGCTGGAAATGTCAAACTTGGTTCTGCCTGTGAATGTCACTCTTCCTCGGAATGCAAAACTGGGAGCTTACTGGGAATGTGAATACGGGAGATTACTAGCCATGTTACCCATACAAGTAATGTCAAAGTGTGAGCATGCTCAAAATGCCAACGCTGAGATTCCTGGGAATGTCATATCACAATATAGCATGCCATACCATAACATATCATACAATGCCGCTGACACATATGACATTAAAGCAACAAGAAAAGCGGGCAACCTATAACCCCCCAATAATTAGTAAGAATAATAATAACAGAAGAGTATTTTTGGTGGGAAGAGTCTATGTAACGTACACGTTGATAACACTATGAATGCATAGTAACATAACTCAGTTCAGCAGCTCCCAGCAGTGCTCAACAGTCAGGCAACACACTTTCCAGAGGAGTGCCATAAAAGTCAGCAAGATACGAAATTACAATACAATGAAATCACATAAAAGCAAATACAGGTACAATAGCATAAAAGACTTGACTAGCTATCTACAATAGCACATAAAAAGCACAGTTCACATCTCATGGACCAATAAAACTCAAGCAGCCGCTTCCTCAATGTTTCATTTGTGTAATGATGGAAGGCGTAACCTATATACACAAGTAGTTGGGTAAGCAGATTTCCTCAGCCATGTCCTATAGATGTATTTAGATACCGCAAAAACATGTGGACCATTTGTAATTCTTTTAAACAATGATATAGCTTAGCTCCCAAACCTGATGTTAGAATCTAGGAACCTTGGTTTCAGATAGGTCCTCCTATATGGTAAGTATAAAGGGCAACCAAGAAGAAAATGCTCAACCACTCGAACCCTGTCCGTAAAATACGGACATTTATTTGTTGTGGTTAGGGTTCCAAACATTACGTTGTTTGGCGACTAGCGGAATACCAAATCTAAACTTTAAATGCAGTGTACGCAATAACCTTGGTCGCGCACTGTCTTCATAACCCCTGCGATCTTAGATTTCCCAATAGGTTCTCACTGCAACCGATAACCAAATGCTACTCCAGTTCTCAGTTTCAATTTTTTGCCCGTATGACTCCTTAACTTTCAACTTGTCATTGGGTACTATGTCAAGTGGGGAATGCCATAGATCACTATATCCAAGGACACGCCGCCAAGATTTTACACGCTGAACCCACTTAAAGGAGGAGGTTCCACTTTGGCCAAGTTGATTAATCACAGCATCTTTATACTTAAGTAGCTCCTCATTACCCCACTGTCTAATCCAACGTAATGTAAAAGCAAAAAGAGAATATCGAGGCTGAGCACCACAAAAGGAAACACAACAAACACGGGCTTACAAAGATACACAGATCTTTATTCTACAACTGAACAGTTTTCAAAGGAACAAAGTATCAGATAGATATCTGGCCCTCAGTACATCAGAGCGAATACCAGCCCTGTCGGTGTGAGAAGTGAGTGGGACTGTACATCAGACCATTCACTCTTTTATACAATTTGTAACATGATGTCCAGCCCATTTACAGGTTAATCATTCCTAGGTCTAGGGGTTTGTGTCGCATTCACTTCTAATTTATTCATCTATATGCATATGGATTATTCCCAGTTTATATACAAATAAGTCACAATGGCAGCAGTGTATCTTCGGATTTAACATTAAGCCCTCGTACATGTTTTATACAATGTAGTTCAACAAGTCTTCACATTCAGTATTTAAACAACATTGTGCTTAATATATGCTCGCGGATCAGTTTCGTTGGCACAGGTAATACTTGATCTACAGGTCAACGAAGGACAAGGTCTCCTTACATGACCCTAACATTTGGCCTGCGGGCAGTTTAGGCATTAACTTCATGTAGAGGTCAAGACGGCCAAGTTACAAACAGAAGAACACTGTCCACCATTTTAGAACACAGGGTGACTTTGGAGTAAGAATCAAAATGGCGGATGAACCTAAAATGGCGGCTAAAACGATCTAAGGTCAGAACCTTGCAATGCAGATTTCTTCGTAGAGCGACTGGGTTTAGGCCAATATATACAATAAAGGAGGCACGATGTGATATCCCATTCAACAGTAAGACTGGTGAATAAGCACCGTAGAGGCCCCTACTGGGAGCCCCAAATCTTTCGTTAAAAACGCTTAACATCACGTGACTGTATTAAATATGCCACTGAAAAGACATCACAAACATGTAATGGAATTTAATGACAGCAATACATTTTCAATAACATCATTCATCTAACATGTGGCAGTAAACCCTACAAAATGGCCATACAAGGTTAGCACACGCCTTCCTACAAAATGCACTATACAAATCCTGCATGAAGATAAATATATGAATAACAAAACATCTATTACAAAAAATAAACCCTACTGACAAACAAGGGTTCCTCAATGAAAACAAATCTTTTAATCCCCCTAAATTTATTCTCCTGGTTTTTATGAGGCAAATGAGAGTGAGAGAGTGAAAAGCAGAGAGAGGAGGAGGGAAAGAAGGAGTGAGCAGAATGCGAGAAACGGTGAGAAAGAGAGAGAGAGAGTAAGAACAGCTTGGGTGAGAGACATAGAGAGAGGGGGGGGGAGAATGAAGTCAACCCCTGAAGCAGGAGCGAAGCTGGAGAGAAGGAAGAACAACACCTGCAGGAGGACGAGGAAGGAGAAGGCCAGGAGTGGGGAGAGTAGGAAGGCAAGCACCTGGAGGAGGAAGAAAACCCCTTAACAGAGAGAGGGGAGCAAGGGGATCCAAAAGAGGGAAACGACCGAGTGTGGGTGAACTGGGACAGATGGGTGCTTAAGGTGGTGTTGAGGTAGGAGCAGCCCGGGAGCTGGAGGAGTGGCGGCGGGAGTCAGTTAAAGTCATCTTTTTAGAGACAGTGATTAAACCTCACTAGTAAGATTCTCAAGAGGGGGGCCTTGCCCAGTCAGGAGGGGAATAAGATGGCATCTTGGGGACTTCTGCATTTTAAGGGACTTATGCCTGACACCCGTATAGCCTTCTGGCACCACTGGGTTAATGGCGGCATGTAACAATAAGTCCAGGAGGACCGATGTGGCTTCCCAGCAGACCACAGCTAATCCAAAAAGACGCTGTGGACAAGAAACAAATATTTAGTAGCAGTTCCAGGAACTGAGTGTCTGTTTGACCTACACAGACTGTCCTCATCTTTTTGAACCAGCATGCACTGGGAGTTGGCAGGCGATGCTGGCCCCCCTTCTAAGATCCCCTCCTCAACGGGCTTTGGTCCATCCCATCTGAGTCTGTTTTCCCCTGCGACCTCCGACGAGCAACACCCTTGGAATGGGCTCTACAGCCTCGTGGCTGCACTCACCAGCAGTAGCCCAGGGCTCTTCCAATATGGCCGCCAGGCTTTCTGCTTTGCTCTGATGCGTCCACCAGCCTCCTACAGCTCGCCTGATTGGCTGTCCTCATCTTTTTGAACCAGCATGCACCGGGAGCCAGCAGGCAACGCCAGCCCCCTGTCTAAGGACCCCCTTCAAAGGGGTTTGCTCCATCCTGTCTGACCCTGTTCAGGCCTGGTATGCCGTGGCCCTACTTTAATTCACTGAGTCTGCTGCTCTGTCAGCTCCGCGGCACGCCTCCTTCCTATCCTAGTGCTCTTAGGGTAAGATCAACAACTGGTGATGTCATATCGAATGCTTTCTGGTCATGCACTGGATCTGCCCCCCTGGTATATGCTACCCTCATATTTCTACCCTATAACTGGCTTTTCACCTCTCCCTAATGTGCGCACCCCTCAGCTACCTATCTGTCTTTTGGGCGTTCCACCACCCCTCAGCTGCCTTGCCTCATCCACACCCCTCCTCGCTGGCCACCCATAACACACTAGCCGAGGCCAGCTTACCTACCCTTACGCCGTGGCCTTTGCCTTCGCTGGTACCACCAGTCTGATGACTGTCTTGCCTACCTTGGCTTCCTTAGCTTGCCAACCTCTGTGTGATCCAGGGTGTGCCTACACTGCGTCGCCCTACACTGTACACTGCTCTTTGACCTCTTCGGGATAGTCTATCTGTGGAGTGCCTGATTCCTACATCTGCGGGAAATTCGAATTTGGCAGCAGCGAATTTGGACTCCCTATGGTATTCCTGGTGTTGGTGCCCCCTGTACCATGAGGCGCGGCTCCAGCAGCCCAATCACCCACCTGATGTGACTTTTCTTATCCATTGAAACCTACCTGCTCTGAGGAGAGGCTTTCCTAGCCTTCATAATCTTGCCAACTTGACCTACATGCTGCCTGATGTAGCACCTTGTAACTCGAGGCGAGGCTTTCGCAGCCGGTACACACGTACGTTTTATTCATGTCTTGACTGAACTGTGCCTTTACAATGTAACCACCTGATTAAACCCTGCAGCCTTGCGCTGCCCACTTGCCTTGAATATACCATGCAACTACTTGATTTGACCTTGCAGCCTGTGCTGCCCACATGCCTTATCTTTACTATGTAACCTACCTGACTTGACCATTAGTACCCGGCGGCGACATTCCACGGGATACACTTAACGTGGATTGGCTCGTTTCCGAGCCATACCACAGTGCAATCTCGTGGAGGCATTTACGTACATAGTGCGCCGGGTACACTCTCTTTTTCCCCGAAATTTACGGTTGTACGATTTTGCCTCCTGGGTTGTTTACCCTATGACTTATGCCAGATGGTATTATCCTGATTGAATCCGCAAACGCGAAACGTAGCGGTCTAAACACAGCGGTTTCTGCCTGGATGCAGATAAGTTTATATAAGTTTATATATGTTTATATGTGTATTTACGGTAAATTCTGCAATTTATAGCTTGTGATAGCCTAATGACTGTCTCCATTGATTGGAGTCTCCTTTGTCATAATACGCCACAGGCCAATTCTTAATTGAATTGACCCATTTATGTAAGCACTTACTCTTCACAAAATGTGGTATTTTTACACATGTGATGCCCTCTAAGAGTGAGATTATAACTATATATTTCTCACTTTAGGTTCCCGGGCATGCAAATAGCACTATGCCATTTTAGGAAGTAAAGTGAACATGCTTCCTTATCACATGGATTGATAGCAATGGGGATCTTCACAACTGGGTAAGACATTATTATAGTAGACAGTGGGGCAGTGTCCTGCTGGCTTATATACCTATCTAAATATTTACATTTCATTTATGATATGTTATGATATCAACTGACAATACTGTATATGTCTCTCGCCCCTTTTCCCCATCCCACTTTCTCTATCTGCAGGTGGGATCTCCTGTTTCAATTCAACCCAATAAGTAACCTCGTAAAAGACACCTCATGTAATGTATGTCTTTTTAGCCCTGATGAAAGTGGTTGAAATTTGGCAACATCACTGAAACCGGTAGGCTTTTTTCTTTTCAAACTTGCCAGACGAGTGACTATTTTTGAAACTCGGTGGAAGTTTGTAAAATGATCCTCCTGAAGAAGATAACATGAGGACAACTCCACTCTGAACTGAGTCCCCTAAAAAAACAGGAAGACTGGTATACAGTATACAGGAGAGCTGAACAAAATACTATGGCATTATCCAACACAGTGTTCTGAGAAACAAAAATACAGATCTATTCCAAAGAAGCAAAACTTTGAAATGATTTTTTGTTGGTCAGAAACACAAAATAAATGTTTTTAAATCCTGTGGATAGAGAAATGGAATAAAAAACGGCTTTTCATCTATGAAGCTGTTTTAAAACACAGAACCCCCCAAAAAAACCTCAAGAGGAGGGCAAACCTAAAATATAATAATAGAAAATCTCAAATACCCCAGATATAATAGACTGAGTCCTCTAATGTGTGAACATAATATTAAGAGTATACCCAGGTGTGAGACCCCCTTCTCAGTCCCTTTTAGTGCAAAGGACCCTTAAGCCTTCACATATGTTGTCAGAAGCCGGATCAATGGGACACAACTCGTGAAGTTGCAGCTTTACAAGCACTTCCTCCTTTTAAGGTGGTCATAGTATAAGAAGGCTAAAGTCATCTATTGGGCAACTGCAGGGGCGGCTCGATTCACCTTATGTGATGCAGCGCAAACAGGAATTGTGGACAGGAGAGACCTCTTGTTGCCAAAGTCTTTGAAATGCAGCTCTATGGGATACCTATGGGAGCATAGTCCCCCAGTAACAATTGTCAACCGGTCACTGTATTGATGTGGGGGCAGAGGGAATTTACAACAGGGGGGAACAAAGTGGTTCGACCCCACTCACATACCTAAGAGTCCCTCTCCAAATCCATCACCTACGACACACCTTCCTCTTTCTCTCAAGTTTGCCGTAGCCCTAGGCAACAAAGCCTCCTTATTGGCTGCATTGGAACAAGCAATATTGGCAGGGGGTGTTACCAAGATCCCTTCTTTGTCGAGAACATGCATTTACTCTACAAGGGAGAGAATGATGAAGAACCGAATGTAACTACTTGCTATCAACCTTTAGTACCCTCCTCTGAACAACACAGAAGTTCACAATTCACCAGACCCCCACAATCCTTAAGTAGGTTCTTCATCCGACATGCGTCAGAGAGCCTGTGATGCCCTTGACATGTTTAAGGAGGGTTAGAGGGAGGAGGATTCAGTCCTGAACCTGGCTCATTTTGATCAACAGTCACGAGAAAGGATGGTACTGGCCCAACAGCAGGTAAACCAGTATATGAAACACGCACAGCATCACCAAAAAAGACTCTGACGGAGAGGGCCTGTTGCGCAGTTTCAAGGTGGGAGGAGACATGGGGCTCATAATGGGTAGGGTGGTCAAATGGCAATAATATCATACCACCGGTTTTTGAGGTGAAGTGAAGGATTTACATCAACCTATTGCTGGAGGTAAACTCTTCACTTCAACTGTAACATTCGACAGATTTACGGCGGCAGAATACCTAACTGCTCGTAGTAAGCCATAGCAAATCCCCATGGAGTCCTAATGACTCGAAAAATGTCGATTTCCAATGCCGTGCGACCACTCTTAACTCTGTGGGCTGAGGGTGAGTAACAGGAAATGATTATGATAGTATTTTCACAATTTTGTGACTCAATTACCGCCAAAATCGCAATAAGGCCCAAGGTCCCGGTGTTACTCCCTACTGCTAGCCAAACCAACTGATAACCCAATGTCATGCCCCAAAGTCCCTGTGTTACTCACTACTGCTAGCCAAACCAACTGATAACCCAATGACATGGCCCAAAGTCCCTGTGTTACTCGCTACTGCTAGCCAAACTACCTATAACCCAATGCCATGGCCCAAAGTCCCTGTGTTACTCGCTACTGCTAGCCAAACCAACTGATAACCCAATGACATGGCCCAAAGTCCCTGTGTTACTCGCTACTGCTAGCCAAAACAACTGATAACCCAATGACATGGCCCAAAGTCCCTGTGTTACTCCCTAATGCTAGATAAACCAACTGATAACCAATAACATGGCCCAAAGTCCCTGTGTTACTCGCTACTGCTAGCCAAACCAACTGATAACCCAATGACATGGCCCAAAGTCCCTGTGTTACTCCCTACTGCTAGCCAAACCAACTGATAACCCAATGACATGGCCCAAAGTCCCTCTGTTACTCCCTAATGCTAGCCAAACCAACTGATAACCCAATGACATGGCCCAAAGTCCATGTGTTACTCGCTACTGCTAGCCAAACCAACTGATAACCCAATGACATGGCCCAAAGTCCCTGTGTTACACCCTACTGCTAGCGAAACCACCTGATAACCCAATGACACGGCCCAAAGTCCCTGTGTTACTTCCTACTGCTAGCCAACCAACTGATAACCCAATGACACGGCCCAAAGTCCCTGTGTTACTCGCTACTGCTAGCCGAACCAACTGATAACCCAATGACACGGCCCAAAGTCCCTGTGTTACTCGCTACTGCTAGCCAAACTACCTGATAACCCAATGACACGGCCCAAAGTCCCTGTGTTACTCGCTACTGCTAGCCAAACTACCTGATAACCCAATGACATGGCCCAAAGTCCCTGTGTTACTCGCTACTGCTAGCCAAACCAACTGATAACCCACTGACATGGCCCAAAGTCCCTGTGTTACTCCCTAATGCTAGAAAAACCAACTGATAACGCAATGACATGGCCCAAAGTCCCTGTGTTACTCCCTAATGCTAGCCAAACCAACTGATAACCGAATGACATGGCCCAAAGTCCCTGTGTTACTCGCTGCTGCTAGCCAAACCAACTGATAACCCAATGACATGGCCCAAAATCCCTGTGTTACTCCCTAATGCTAGCCAAACCAACTGATAACCCAATAACATGGCTCAAAGTCCCTGTGTTACTCGATGCTGCTAGCCAAACCAACTGATAACCCAATGACATGGTCCAAAGTCCCTGTGTTACTCCCTACTGCTAGCCAAACCAACTGATAACCCAATGACATGGCCCAAAGTCCCTGTGTTACTCCCTACTGCTAGCCAAACCAACTGATAACCCAATGACATGGCCCAAAGTCCCTGTGTTACTTCCTACTGCTAGCGAAACCAACTGATAACCCAATGACAGGGCTCAAAGTCCCTGTGTTACTCCCTAATACTAGCCAAACCAACTGATAACCCAATAACATGGCCCAAAGTCCCTGTGTTACTCGCTACTGCTAGCCAAACCAACTGATAACCCAATGACATGGCCCAAAGCCCCTGTGTTACTCCCTACTGCTAGCCAAACCAACTGATAACCCAATTACATGGCCCGAATTACCTGTGTTACTCCCTAATGCTAGGCAAGCCAACTGATAACCCAATGACATGGCCCAAAGTCCCTGTGTTACTCGCTACTGCTAGCCAAACCAACTGATAACCCAATGACATGGCCAAAGTCCCTGTGTTACTCCCTACTGCTAGCGAAACCAACTGATAACCCAATGACACGGCCCAAAGTCCCTGTGGTACTTCCTACTGCAAACCAACTGATAACCAAAGTCCCTGTGTTACTTCCTACTGCTAGCAAAACCAACTGATAACCCAATGACATGGCCCAAAGTCCCTGTGTTACTCTCTACTGCTAGCCAAACCAACTGATAACCCAATGACATGGCCCAAAGTCCCTGTGTAACTCCCTACTGCTAGCCAAACCAACTGATAACCCAATGACATGGGCCAAAGTCCCTGTGTTACTCGCTACTGCTAGCCAAACCAACTAATAACCGAATGCCATGGCACAAAGTCCCTGTGTTACTCCCTAATGCTAGCCAAACCAACTGATAACCCAATGACATGGCCCAAAGTCCCTGTGTTACTCGCTACTGCTAGCCAAACCAACTGATAACCCAATGACATGGCCCAAAGTCCCTGTGTTACTCCCTAATGCTAGCCAAACCAACTGATAACCCAATAACATGGCCCAAAGTCCCTGTGTTACTCGCTACTGCTAGCCAAACCAACTGATAGCCCAATGACATGCCCAAAGGCCCTGTGTTACTCCCTACTGCTAGCCAAAACAACTGATAACCCAATGACATGGCCCAAAGTCCCTGTGTTACTCCCTACTGCTAGCCAAACCAACTGATAACCCAATGACATGGCCCAAAGTCCCTGTGTTACTCCCTAATGCTAGCCAAACCAACTGATAACCCAATGACATGGCCCAAAGTCCCTGTGTTACGCGCTACTGCTAGCTGAACTACGTGATAACCCAATGCCATGGCCCAAAGTCCCTGTGTTACTCCCTAATGCTAGCCGAACCAACTGATAACCCAATGACATGGCCCAAAGTCCCTGTGTTACTCGCTACTGCGAGCCGAACCAATTGATAACCCAATGACATGGCCCAAAATCCCTGTGTTACTCCCTACTGCTAGCCAAACCAACTGATAACCCAATGACATGGCCCAAAGTCCCTGTGTTACTCCCTAATGCTAGCCAAACCAACTGATAACCAAATGACATGGCCCAAAGTCCCTGTGTTATTCGATACTGCTAGCAAAACCAACTGATAACCCAATGGCATGGCCCAAAGTCCCTGTGCTACTCCCTACTGCTATCGAAACCAACTGATAACCCAATGACACGGCCCAAATTCCCTGTGTTACTTCCTACTGCTAGCCAACCAACTGATAACCCAATGACACGGCCCAAAGTCCCTGTGTTACTCGCTACTGCTAGCCGAACCAACTGATAACCCAATGACATGGCCCAAAGTCCCTGTGTTACTTGCTACTGCTAGCCAAACTACCTGATAACCCAATGAAATGGCCCAAAGTCCCTGTGTTACTCGCTACTGCTAGCCAAACCAACTGATATTCCAATGACGTGGCCCAAAGTCCCTGTGTTACTCGCTACTGCTAGCCAAACTACCTGATAACCCAATGACATGGCCCAAAGTCCCTGTGTTACTCGTTACTGCTAGCCAAACCGACTGATAACCCAATGATATGGCCCAAAGTCCCTGTGTTACTCCCTAATGCTAGCCAAACCAACTGATAACCCAATGACATGGCCCAAAGTCCCTGTGTTACTCCCTAATGCTAGCCAAACCAACTGATAACCCAATGACATGGCCCAAAGTCCCTGTGTTACTCCCTAATACTAGCCAAACCAACTGATAACCCAATAACATGGCCCAAAGTCCCTGTGTTACTCCCTAATGCTAGCCAAACCAACTGATAACCCAATGACATGGCCCAAAGTCCCTGTGTTACTCCCTACTGCTAGCCAAACCAACTGATAACCCGATGACATGGCCCAAAGTCCCTGTGTTACTCCCTAATGCTAGCCAAACCAACTGATAACCGAATGACATGGCCCAAAGTCCCTGTGTTACTCGCTACTGCTAGCCAAACCAACTGATAACCCAATGACATGGCCCAAAGTCCCTGTGTTACTCCCTACTACTAGCGAAACCAACTGATAACCCAATGACATGGCCCAAAGTCCCTGTGTTACTCCCTAATGCTAGCCAAACCAACTGATAACCGAATGACATGGCCCAAAGTCCCTGTGTTACTCGCTACTGCTAGCTAAACCAACTGATAACCCAATGACAGGGCTCAAAGTCTCTGTGTTAGTTCCTACTGTTAGCCAACCAACTGATAACCCAATGACACGGCCCAAAGTCCCTGTGTTACTCAATACCGCTAGCCAAACCAACTGATAACCCAATAACATGGCCCA
This sequence comes from Ambystoma mexicanum, assembly GCF_040938575.1. Classification (NCBI taxonomy): domain Eukaryota; kingdom Metazoa; phylum Chordata; class Amphibia; order Caudata; family Ambystomatidae; genus Ambystoma; species Ambystoma mexicanum. Next base: position 330,898,902 of record NC_090925.1, on the reverse strand, counting down.
AAGTCCCTGTGTTACTCGCTACTGCTAGCCAAACTACCTGATAACCCAATGACATGGCCCAAAGTCCCTGTGTTACTCCCTAATGCTAGCCAAACCAACTGATAACCCAATGACATGGCCCAACGTCCCTGTGTTACTCGCTACTGCTAGCCAAACCAACTGATAACCCAATGATATGGCCCAAAGTCCCTGTGTTACTCCCTACTGCTAGCCAAACCAACTGATAACCCAATGATTTGGCCCAAAGTCCCTGTGTAACTCGCTACTGCTAGCCAAAACAACTGATAACCCAATGACATGGCTGAAGTCCCTGTGTTGCTCCCAACTGCTAGCTAAACCAACTGATAACCCAATTACATGGGCCAAAGTCCCTGTGGTACATCCTACTGCTAGCCAACCAGCTGATAACCCAATGACACGGCCCAAAGTCCCTGTATTACTTCCTACTGCTAGCAAAAACAACTGATAACCCAATGACATGGCCCAAAGACCCTGTGGTACTCTAGACTGCTAGCCAAACCAACTGATAACCCAATGACATGGCCCAAAGTCCCTGTGTTACTCCCCACTGCTAGCCAAACTACCTGATAACCGAATGCCATGGCACAAAGTCCCTGTGTTACTCCCTAATGCTAGCCATACCAACTGATAACCCAATAACATGGCCCAAAGTCCCTGTGTTACTCGCTACTGCTAGCCAAACCAACTGATAACCCAATGACATGGCCCAAAGTCCCTGTGTTACTCCCTACTGCTAGCCAAACCAACTGATAATCCAATGACATGGCCCAAAGTCCCTGTGTTACTCCCTACTGCTAGCCAAACCAACTGATAACCCAATGACATGGCCCAAAGTCCCTGTGTTACTCGCTACTGCCAGCCAAACTACGTGATAACCCAATGACATGGCCCAAAGTCCCTGTGTTACTCCCCACTGCTAGCCAAACTACCTGATAATCGAATGCCATGGCACAAAGTCCCTGTGTTACTCCCTAATGCTAGCCATACCAACTGATAACCCAATAACATGGCCCAAAGTCCCTGTGTTACTCGCTACTGCTAGCCAAACCAACTGATAACCCAATGACATGGCCCAAAGTCCCTGTGTTACTCCCTACTGCTAGCCAAACCAACTGATAATCCAATGACATGGCCCAAAGTCCCTGTGTTACTCCCTACTGCTAGCCAAACCAACTGATAACCCAATGACATGGCCCAAAGTCCCTGTGTTACTCGCTACTGCCAGCCAAACTACGTGATAACCCAATGACATGGCCCAAAGTCCCTGTGGTACTCTAGACTGCTAGCCAAACCAACTGATAACCCAATGACATGGCCCAAAGTCCCTGTGTTACTCCCCACTGCTAGCCAAACTACCTGATAACCGAATGCCATGGCACAAAGTCCCTGTGTTACTCCCTAATGCTAGCCATACCAACTGATAACCCAATAACATGGCCCAAAGTCCCTGTGTTACTCGCTACTGCTAGCCAAACCAACTGATAACCCAATGACATGGCCCAAAGTCCCTGTGTTACTCCCTACTGCTAGCCAAACCAACTGATAATCCAATGACATGGCCCAAAGTCCCTGTGTTACTCCCTACTGCTAGCCAAACCAACTGATAACCCAATGACATGGCCCAAAGTCCCTGTGTTACTCGCTACTGCCAGCCAAACTACGTGATAACCCAATGCCATGGCCCAAAGTCCCTGTATTACTCCCTACTGCTAGCCAAACCAACTGATAACCCAATGACATGGCCCAAAGTCCCTGTGTTACTCCCTAATGCTAGCCGAACCAACTGATAACCCAATGACATGGCCCAAAGTCCCTGTGTTACTCGCTACTGCTAGCCGAACCAACTGATAACCCAATGACATGGCCCAAAGTCCCTGTGTTACTCCCTACTGCTAGCCAAACCAACTGATAACCCAATGACATGGCCCAAAGTCCCTGTGTTACTCCCTAATGCTAGCGAAACCAACTGATAACCAAATGCCATGGCCCAAAGTCCCTGTGTTACTCGATACTGCTAGTGAAACCAACTGATAACCCAATGACACGGCCCAAATTCCCTGTGTTACTTCCTACTGCTAGCCAACCAACTGATAACCCAGTGACACGGCCCAAAGTCCCTGTGTTACTCGCTACTGCTAGCCGAACCAACTAATAACCCAATGACATGGCCCAAAGTCCCTGTGTTACTCGCTACTGCTAGCCAAACTACCTGATAACCCAATGAAACGTCCCAAAGTCCCTGTGTTACTCGCTACTGCTAGCCAAACCAACCGATAACCCAATGACATGGCCCAAAGTCCCTATGTTACTCGCTACTGCTAGCCAAACTACCTGATAACCCAATAACATGGCCCAAAGTCCCTGTGTTACTCGCTACTGCTAGCCAAACCAACTGATAACCCAATGATATGGCCCAAAGTCCCTGTGTTACTCCCTCATGCTAGCCAAACCAACTGATAACCCAATGACATGGCCCAAAGTCCCTGTGTTACTCCCTAATGCTAGCCAAACCAACTGATAACCCAATGACATGGCCCAAAGTCCCTGTGTTACTCCCTAATACTAGCCAAACCAACTGATAACCCAATAACATGGCCCAAGATCCCTGTGTTACTTGCTACTGCTAGCCAAACGAACTGATAACCCAATGACATGGCCGAAAGTCCCTGTGTTACTCCCTACTGCTAGCCAAACCAACTGATAACCGAATGACATGGCCCAAAGTACCTGTGTTACTCGCTACTGCTAGCCAAACCAACTGATAACCCAATGACATGGCCCAAAGTCCCTGTGTTACTCCCTACTACTAGCGAAACCAACTGATAACCCAATGACATGGCCCAAAGTCCCTGTGTTACTCCCTAATGCTAGCCAAACCAACTGATAACCAAATGACATGGCCCAAAGTCCCTGTGTTACTCGCTACTGCTAGCCAAACCAACTGATAACCCAATGACAGGCTCAAAGTCCCTGTGTTACTTCCTACTGCTAGCCAACCAACTGATAACCCAATGACATGGCCCAAAGTCCCTGTGTTACTCAATACTGCTAGCCAAACCAACTGATAACCCAATGACATGGCCCAAAGTCCCTGTGTTACTCGCTACTGCTAGCCAAACTACCTGATAACCCAATGACATAGCCCAAAGTCCCTGTGTTACTCATTAATGCTAGCCAAACCAACTGATAACCCAATGACATGGCCCAACGTCCCTGTGTTACTCGCTACTGCTAGCCAAACCAACTGATAACCCAATGACATGGCCCAAAGTCCCTGTGTTACTCCCTACTGCTAGCCAAACCAACTGATAACCCAATTACATGGCCCGAAATCCCTGTATTTCTCCCTAATGCTAGCCAAGCCAACTGATAACTCAATGACATGGCCCAAAGTCCCTGTGTTACTCGCTACTGCTAGCCAAAACAACTGATAACCCAATGACATGGCTGAAGTCCCTGTGTTACTCCCAACTGCTAGCTAAACCAACTGATAACCCAATGACACGTCCCAAAGTCCCTGTGGTGCATCCTACTGCTAGCCAACCAACTGATAACCCAATGACACGGCCCAAAGACCCTGTGTTACTCCCTACTGCTAGCAAAAACAACTGATAACCCAATGACATGGCCCAAAGTCCCTTTGTGACTCTCTACTGCTAGCCAAACCAACTGATAACCCAATGGCATGGGCCAAAGTCCCCGTATTACTCCCTACTGCCAGCCAAACCAACTGATAACCCAATGACATGGGCCAAAGTCCCTGTGTTACTCGCTACTGCTAGCCAAACCAACTGATAACCCAATGATATGGCCCAAAGTCCCTGTGTTACTCCCTAATGCTAGCCAAACTAACTGATAACCCAATGACATGGCCCAAAGTCCCTGTGTTACTCGCTACTGCTAGCCAAATAAACTGATAACCCAATGACATGGCCCAAAGTCCCTGTGTTACTCCCTACTACTAGCCAAACCAACTGATAATCCAATGACATGGCCCAAATTCCCTGTGTTACTCCCTACTGCTAGCCAAACCAACTGATAACCCAATGACATGGCCCAAAGTCCCTGTGTTACTCCCTAATGCTAGCCAAACCAACTGATAACCGAATGACATGGCCCAAAGTCCCTGTGTTACTTGCTACTGCTAGCCAAACCAACTGATAACCCAATGACATGGCCCAAAGTCCCTGTGTTACTCGCTACTGCTAGCCAAACTACCTGATAACCCAATGCCATGGCACAAAGTCCCTGGGTTACTCCCTAATGGTAGCCAAACCAACTGATAACCCAATGACATGGCCCAAAGTCCCTGTGTTACTCGCTACTGCTAGCCAAACCAACTGATAACCCAATGACATGGCCCAAAGTCCCTGTGTTACTCAGTACTGCTAGCCAAACCAACTGATAACCCAATGACATGGCCCAAAGTCCCTGTGTTACTCCCTAATGCTAGCCAAACCAACTGATAACCAAATAACATGACCCAAAGTCCCTGTGTTACTCAGTACTGCTAGCCAAACCAACTGATAACCCAATGACATGGCCCAAAGTCCCTGTGTTACTCCCTAATGCTAGCCAAACCAACTGATAACCCAATGATATGGCCAAAAGTCCCTGTGTTACTCCCTAATGCTAGCCAAACCAACTGATAACCCAATAACATGACCCAAAGTCCCTGTGTTACTCGCTACTGCTAGCCAAACCAACTGATAACCCAATGACATGGCCCAAAGTCCCTGTGTTACTCAGTACTGCTAGCCAAACCAGCTGATAACCCAATGACATGGCCCAAAGTCCCTGTGTTACTCCCTAATGCTAGCCAAACCAACTGATAACCAAAGTCCCTGTGTTACTTCCTACTACTAGCCAACCAACTGATAACGCAATGACACGGCCCAAAGTCCCTGTGTTACTCCCTACTGCTAGCCAAACCAACTGATAACCCAATTACATGGCCCGAAGTCCCTGTGTTACTCCCTAATGCTAGCCAAGCCAACTAATAACTCAATGACATGGCCCAAAGTCCCTGTGTTACTCGCTACTGCTAGCCAAAACAACTGATAACCCAATGACATGGCTGAAGTCCCTGTGTTACTCCCAACTGCTAGCTAAACCAACTGATAACCCAATGACACGTCCCAAAGTCCCTGTGGTGCATCCTACTGCTAGCCAACCAACTGATAACCCAATGACACGGCCCAAAGACCCCGTGTTACTCCCTACTGCCAGCAAAAACAACTGATAACCCAATGACATGGCCCAAAGTCCCTTTGTGACTCTCTACTGCTAGCCAAACCAACTGATAACCCAATGGCATGGGCCAAAGTCCCTGTATTACTCCCTACTGCCAGCCAAACCAACTGATAACCCAATGACATGGGCCAAAGTCCCTGTGTTACTCGCTACTGCTAGCCAAACCAACTGATAACCCAATGATTTGGCCCAAAGTCCCTGTGTTACTCCCTAATGCTAGCCAAACTAACTGATAACCCAATGACATGGCCCAAAGTCCCTGTGTTACTCGCTACTGCTAGCCAAATAAACTGATAACCCAATGACATGGCCCAAAGTCCCTGTGTTACTCCCTACTACTAGCCAAACCAACTGATAATCCAATGACATGGCCCAAATTCCCTGTGTTACTCCCTACTGCTAGCCAAACCAACTGATAGCCCAATGACATGGCCCAAAGTCCCTGTGTTACTCCCTAATGCTAGCCAAACCAACTGATAACCGAATGACATGGCCCAAAGTCCCTGTGTTACTTGCTACTGCTAGCCAAACCAACTGATAACCCAATGACATGGCCCAAAGTCCCTGTGTTACTCGCTACTGCTAGCCAAACTACCTGATAACCCAATGACATGGCCCAAAGTCCCTGTGTTACTCAGTACTGCTAGCCAAACCAACTGATAACCCAATGACATGGCCCAAAGCCCCTGTGTTACTCCCTAATGCTAGCCAAACCAACTGATAACCCAATGATATGGCCAAAAGTCCCTGTGTTACTCCCTAATGCTAGCCAAACCAACTGATAACCCAATAACATGACCCAAAGTCCCTGTGTTATTCGCTACTGCTAGCCAAACCAACTGATAACCCAATGACATGGCCCAAAGTCCCTGTGTTACTCAGTACTGCTAGCCAAACCAACTGATAACCCAATGACATGGCCCAAAGTCCCTGTGTTACTCCCTAATGCTAGCCAAACCAACTGATAACCAAAGTCCCTGTGTTACTTCCTACTGCTAGCAAAACCAACTGATAACCCAATGACATGGCCCAAAGTCCCTGTGTTACTCCCTACTGCTAGCGAAACCAACTGATAACGCAATGACACGGCCCAAAGTCCCTGTGTTACTTCCTACTACTAGCCAACCAACTGATAACCCAATGACATGGCCCAAAGTCCCTGTGTTACTCCCTACTGCTAGCGAAACCAACTGATAACGCAATGACACGGCCCAAAGTCCCTGTGTTACTCCCTAATGCTAGCCAAACCAACTGATAACCCAATGACATGGCCCAAAGTCCCTGTGTTACTCCCTAATGCTAGCCAAACCAACTGATAACCCAATAACATGGCCCAAAGTCCCTGTGTTACTCGCTACTGCTAGCCAAACCAACTGATAACCCAATGACATGGCCCAAAGTCCCATTTGTTACTCCCTACTTCTAGCGAATTCAACTGATAACCCAATTACGTGGCCTGAAGTCCCTGTGTTACTCCCTAATGCTAGCCAAACCAACTGATAACCCAATGACATGGCCCAAAGTCCCTGTGTTACTTCCTACTGCTAGCAAAACCAACTGATAACCCGATGGCATGGCCCAAAGTCCCTGTGTTACTCTCTACTGCTAGCCAAACCAACTGATAACCCAATGACATGGCCCAAAGCCCCTGTGTTACTCCCTACTGCTAGCCAAACCAACTGATAACCCAATGACATGGCCGAAAGTCCTTGTGTTACTCCCTAATGCTAGCCAAACCAACTGATAACTCAATGACATGGCCCAAAGTCCCTGTGTTACTCGCTACTGCTAGCCAAACCAACTGATAACCCAATGACATGGCCCAAAGTCTCTGTGTTACTCCCTAATGCTAGCCAAACCAACTGATAAACCAATAACATGGCCCAAAGTCCCTCTTTTACTCGCTACTGCTAGCCAAACCAACTGATAACCCAATGACATGGCCCAACGTTCTTGTGTTACTCCCTACTGCTAGCCAAACCAACTGATAACCCAATAACATGGCCAAAAGTCCCTGTGTTACTCCCTAATGCTAGCCAAACCAACTGATAACCCAATGACATGGCCCAAAGTCCCTGTGTTACTCGCTACTGCTAGCCAAACTACCTGATAACCCAATGACATGGCCCAAAGTCCCTGTGTTACTCGTTACTGCTAGCCAAACCAACTGATAACCCAATGATATGGCCCAAAGTCCCTGTGTTACTCGCTACTGCTAGCCGAACCAACTGATAACCCAATGACATGGCCCAAAGTCCCTGTGTTACTCCCTACTGCTAGCCAAACCAACTGATAAACCAATGACATGGCCCAAAGTCCCTGTGTTACTCCCTAATGCTAACCAAACCAACTGATAAGTGAATGACATAGCCCAAAGTCCCTGTGTTACTAGAAACTGCTAGCAAAACCAACTGATAACCCAATGACATGGCCCAAAGTCCCTGTGTTACTCCCTACTGCTAGCGAAACCAACTGGTAACCCAATGACACGGCCCAAAGTCCCTGTGTTACTTCCTACTGCTAGCCAACCAACTGATAACCCAATGAAACGGCCCAAAGTCCCTGTGTTACTCGCTACTGCTAGCCGAACCAACTGATAACCCAATGACACGGCCCAAAGTCATTATGTTACTCGCTACTGCTAGCCAAACCAACTAATAACCCAATGACATGGCCCAAAGTCCCTGTGTTACTCGCTACTGCTAGCCAAACTACCTGATAACCCAACGACATGGCCCAAAGTCCCTGTGTTACTCGCTACTGCTAGCCAAACCAACTGATAACCCAATGATATTGCCCAAAGTCCCTGTGTTACTCCCTAATGCTAGCCAAACCAACTGATAACCCAATGACATGGCCCAAAGTCCCCGTGTTACTCGCTACTGCTAGCCAAACCAACTGATAACCCAAAGACATTGCCGAAAGTCTCTGTGTTACTCCGTACTGCTAGCCAAACCAACTGATAACCCAATGACATGGCCCAAAGTCCATGTGTTGCTCCCTACTGCTAGCCAAACCAACTGATAACCCAATGACATGGCCCAATGTCCCTGTGTTACTCCCTAATGCTAGCCAAACCAACTGATAACCGAATGACATGGCCCAAAGTCCCTGTGTTACTCGCTACTGCTAGCCAAACCAACTGATAACCCAATGACATGGCCCAAAGTCCCTGTGTTACTCCCTACTGCTAGCGAAACCAACTGATAACCCAATGACAGGCTCAAAGTCCCTGTGTTACTTCCTACTGCTAGCCAACCAACTGATAACCCAATGACATGGCCCAAAGTCCCTGTGTTACTCAATACTGCTAGCCAAACCAACTGATAACCCAATGACATGGCCCAAAGTCCCTGTGTTACTCGCTACTGCTAGCCAAACTACCTGATAACCCAATGACATAGCCCAAAGTCCCTGTGTTACTCCCTAATGCTAGCCAAACCAACTGATAACCCAATGACATGGCCCAACGTCCCTGTGTTACTCGCTACTGCTAGCCAAACCAACTGATAACCCAATGACATGGCCAAAAGTCCCTGTGTTACTCCCTACTGCTAGCCAAACCAACTGATAACCCAATTACATGGCCCGAAGTCCCTGTGTTACTCCCTATTGCTAGCCAAGCCAACTGATAACTCAATGACATGGCCCAAAGTCCCTGTGTTACTCGCTACTGCTAGCCAAAACAACTGATAACCCAATGACCTGGCTGAAGTCCCTGTGTTACTCCCAACTGCTAGCTAAACCAACTGATAACCCAATGACACGTCCCAAAGTCCCTGTGGTGCATCCTACTGCTAGCCAACCAACTGATAACCCAATGACACGGCCCAAAGACCCTGTGTTACTCCCTACTGCTAGCAAAAACAACTGATAACCCAATGACATGGCCCAAAGTCCCTTTGTGACTCTCTACTGCTAGCCAAACCAACTGATAACCCAATGGCATGGGCCAAAGTCCCTGTGTTACTCCCTACTGCCAGCCAAACCAACTGATAACCCAATGACATGGGCCAAAGTCCCTGTGTTACTCGCTACTGCTAGCCAAACCAACTGATAACCCAATGATATGGCCCAAAGTCCCTGTGTTACTCCCTAATGCTAGCCAAACCAACTGATAACCCAATGACATGGCCCAAAGTCCCTGTGTTACTCGCTACTGCTAGCCAAACCAACTGATAACCCAATGACATGGCCCAAAGTCCCTGTGTTACTCCCTACTACTAGCCAAACCAACTGATAATCCAATGACATGGCCCAAATTCCCTGTGTTACTCCCTACTGCTAGCCAAACCAACTGATAACCCAATGACATGGCCCAAAGTCCCTGTGTTACTCCCTAATGCTAGCCAAACCAACTGATAACCGAATGACATGGCCCAAAGTCCCTGTGTTACTTGCTACTGCTAGCCAAACCAACTGATAACCCAATGACATGGCCCAAAGTCCCTGTGTTACTCGCTACTGCTAGCCAAACTACCTGATAACCCAATGCCATGGCACAAAGTCCCTGGGTTACTCCCTAATGGTAGCCAAACCAACTGATAACCCAATGACATGGCCCAAAGTCCCTGTGTTACTCGCTACTGCTAGCCAAACCAACTGATAACCCAATGATATGGCCCAAAGTCCCTGTGTTACTCCCTAATGCTAGCCAAACCAACTGATAACCCAATAACATGGCCCAAAGTCCCTGTGTTACTCGCTACTGCTAGCCAAACCAACTGATAACCCAATGACATGGCCCAAAGTCCCTGTGTTACTCAGTACTGCTAGCCAAACCAACTGATAACCCAATGACATGGCCCAAAGTCCCTGTGTTACTCCCTAATGCTAGCCAAACCAACTGATAACCAAAGTCCCTGTGTTACTTCCTACTGCTAGCAAAACCAACTGATAACCCAATGACATGGCCCAAAGTCCCTGTGTTACTCCCTACTGCTAGCGAAACCAACTGATAACGCAATGACACGGCCCAAAGTCCCTGTGTTACTTCCTACTACTAGCCAACCAACTGATAACCCAATGACACGGCCCAAAGTCCCTGTGTTACTCCCTACTGCTAGCCAAACCAACTGATAACCCAATGACATGGCCCAAAGTCCCTGTGTTACTCCCTAATGCTAGCCAAACCAACTGATAACCCAATAACATGGCCCAAAGTCCCTGTGTTACTCGCTACTGCTAGCCAAACCAACTGATAACCCAATGACATGGCCCAAAGTCCCATTTGTTACTCCCTACTTCTAGCGAATTCAACTGATAACCCAATTACGTGGCCTGAAGTCCCTGTGTTACTCCCTAATGCTAGCCAAACCAACTGATAACCCAATGACATGGCCCAAAGTCCCTGTGTTACTTCCTACTGCTAGCATAACCAACTGATAACCCGATGGCATGGCCCAAAGTCCCTGTATTACTCTCTACTGCTAGCCAAACCAACTGATAACCCAATGACATGGCCCAAAGCCCCTGTGTTACTCCCTACTGCTAGCCAAACCAACTGATAACCCAATGACATGGCCCAAAGTCTTTGTGTTACTCCCTAATGCTAGCCAAACCAACTGATAACTCAATGACATGGCCCAAAGTCCCTGTGTTACTCGCTACTGCTAGCCAAACCAACTGATAACCCAATGACATGGCCCAAAGTCTCTGTGTTACTCCCTAATGCTAGCCAAACCAACTGATAACCCAATAACATGGCCCAAAGTCCCTCTGTTACTCGCTACTGCTAGCCAAACCAACTGATAACCCAATGACATGGCCCAATGTTCTTGTGTTACTCCCTACTGCTAGCCAAACCAACTGATAACCCAATAACATGGCCAAAAGTCCCTGTGTTACTCCCTAATGCTAGCCAAACCAACTGATAACCCAATGACATGGCCCAAAGTCCCTGTGTTACTCGCTACTGCTAGCCAAACTACCTGATAACCCAATGACATGGCCCAAAGTCCCGGTGTTACTCGCTACTGCTAGCCAAACCAACTGATAACCCAATGATATGGCCCAAAGTCCCTGTGTTACTCGCTACTGCTATCCGAACCAACTGATAACCCAATGACATGGCCCAAAGTCCCTGTGTTACTCCCTACTGCTAGCCAAACCAACTGATAAACCAATGACATGGCCCAAAGTCCCTGTGTTACTCCCTAATGCTAACCAAACCAACTGATAACTGAATGACATAGCCCAAAGTCCCTGTGTTACTAGATACTGCTAGCAAAACCAACTGATAACCCAATGACATGGCCCAAAGTCCCTGTGTTACTCCCTACTGCTAGCGAAACCAACTGGTAACCCAATGACACAGCCCAAAGTCCCTGTGTTACTTCCTACTGCTAGCCAACCAACTGATAACCCAATCAAACGGCCCAAAGTCCCTGTGTTACTCGCTACTGCTAGCCGAACCAACTGATAACCCAATGGCACGGCCCAAAGTCCCTGTGTTACTCGCTACTGCTAGCCAAACCAACTAATAACCCAATGACATGGCCCAAAGTCCCTGTGTTACTCGCTACTGCTAGCCAAACTACCTGATAACCCAACAACATGGCCCAAAGTCCCTGTGTTACTCGCTACTGCTAGCCAAACCAACTGATAACCCAATGATATTGCCCAAAGTCCCTGTGTTACTCCCTAATGCTAGCCAAACCAACTGATAACCCAATGACATGGCCCAAAGTCCCTTTGTTACTCCCTAATGCTAGCCAAACCAACTGATAACCCAATGACATGGCCCAAAGTCCCTGTGTTACTCGCTACTGCTAGCCAAACCAACTGATAACCCAATGACATAGCTCAAAGTCCATGTGTTGCTCCCTACTGCTAGCCAAACCAACTGATAACCCAATGACATGGCCCAATGTCCCTGTGTTACTCCCTAATGCTAGCCAAACCAACTGATAACCGAATGACATGGCCCAAAGTCCCTGTGTTACTCGCTACTGCTAGCCAAACCAACTGATAACCCAATGACATGGCCCAAAGTCCCTGTGTTACTCCCTACTGCTAGCGAAACCAACTGATAACCCAATGACAGGGCTCAAAGTCCCTGTGTTACTTCCTACTGCTAGCCAACCAACTGATAACCCAATGACACAGCCCAAAGTCCCTGTGTTACTCACTACTGCTAGCCAAACCAAGTGATAACCCAATGACACGGCCCAAAGTCCCTGTGTTACTCCATAATGCTAGGCAAGCCAACTTATAACCCAATGACATGGCCCAAAGTCCCTGTGTTACTCCATAATGCTAGCCACACCAACTTATAACCCAATGACATGGCCCAAAGTCCCTGTGTTACTCCATAATGCTATGCAAACCAACTGATAACCCAATGACATGGCAAAGTCCCTGTGTTACTCCCTACTGCTAGCGAAACCAACTGATAACCCATTGACACGGCCCAAAGTCCCTGTGGTACTTCCTACTGCTAGCCAACCAACTGATAACCCAATGACACGGCCCAAAGTCCCTGTGTTACTTCCTACTGCTAGCCAAACTACCTGATAACCCAATGACATGGCCCAAAGTCCCTGTGTTACTCCCTAATGCTAGCCAAACCAACTGATGACCCAATGACATGTCCCAAAGTCCCTGTGTTACTCCCTAATGCTAGCCAAGCCAACTGATAACCCAATGACATGGCCCAAAGTCCCTGTGTTACTCGCTACTGCTAGCCAAACCAACTGATAACCCAATGACATGGCCAAAGACCCTGTGTTACTCCCTACTGCTAGCGAAACCAACTGATAACCCAATGACACGGCCCAAAGTCCCTGTGGTACTTCCTACTGCTAGCCAACCAACTGATAACCCAATGACACGGCCCAAAGTCCCTGTGTTATTTCCTACTGCTAGCAAAAACAACTGATAACCCAATGACACGGCCCAAATTCCCTGTGTTACTCTCTACTGCTAGCCAAACCAACTGATAACCCAATGACATGGGCCAAAGTCCCTGTGTTACTCGCTATTGCCAGCCAAACCAACTGATAACCCAATGACATGGCCCAAAGTCCCTGTGTTACTCCCTAATGATAGCCAAACCAACTGATAACCCAATGACATGGCCCAAAGTCCCTGTGTTACTCGCTACTGCCAGCCAAACCAACTTATAACCCAATGACATGGCCCAAAGTCCCTGTGTTACTCGCTACTGCCAGCCAAACCAACTTATAACCCAATGACATGGCCCAAAGTCCCTGTGTTACTCGCTACTGCTAGCCAAACTACCTGATAACCCAATGACATGGCCCAAAGTCCCTGTGTTACTCCCTAATGCTAGCCAAACCAACTGATAACCCAATAACATGGCCCAAAGTCCCTGTGTTACTCCCTACTGCTAGCCAAACCAACTGATAACCCAATGACATGGCCCAAAGTCCCTGTGTTACTCGCTACTGCTAGCCAAACTACCTGATAACCCAATAACATGGCCCAAAGTCCCTGTGTTACTCGCTACTGCTAGCCAAACCAACTGATTACCCAATGACATGGCCCAAAGTCCCTGTGTTACTCCTTACTTCTAGCGAAACCAACTGATAACCCAATGACACGGCCCAAATTCCCTGTGGTACTTCCTACTGCTAGCCAACCAACTGATAACCCAATTACACGGCCCAAAGTCCCTGTGTTACTTCCTACTGCTAGCAAAAACAACTGATAACCCAATGACACGGCCCAATGTACCTGTGTTACTCTCTACTGCTAGCCAAACCAACTGATAACCCAATGACATGGGCCAAAGTCCCTGTGCTATTCTCTACTGCTAGCCAAACCAACTGATAACCCAATGACATGGCCCAAAGTCCCTGTGTTACTCCCTAATGCTAGCCAAACCAACTGATAACCCAATAACATGGCCCAAAGTCCCTGTGTTACTCCCTACTGCTAGCCAAACCAACTAATAACCCAATGACATGGCCCAAAGTCCCTGTGTTACTCGCTACTGCTAGCCAAACTACCTGATAACCCAATAACATGGCCCAAAGTCCCTGTGTTACTCGCTACTGCTAGCCAAACCAACTGATTACCCAATGACATGGCCCAAAGTCCCTGTGTTACTCCTTACTTCTAGCGAAACCAACTGATAACCCAATGACACGGCCCAAATTCCCTGTGGTACTTCCTACTGCTAGCCAACCAACTGATAACCCAATTACACGGCCCAAAGTCCCTGTGTTACTTCCTACTGCTAGCAAAAACAACTGATAACCCAATGACACGGCCCAATGTACCTGTGTTACTCTCTACTGCTAGCCAAACCAACTGATAACCCAATGACATGGGCCAAAGTCCCTGTGTTACTCCCTAATGCTAGCCAAGCCAACTGATAACCCAATGACATGGCCCAAAGTCCCTGTGTTACTCGCTACTGCTAGCCAAACCAACTGATAACCCAATGACATGGCCAAAGACCCTGTGTTACTCCCTACTGCTAGCGAAACCAACTGATAACCCAATGACACGGCCCAAAGTCCCTGTGGTACTTCCTACTGCTAGCCAACCAACTGATAACCCAATGACACGGCCCAAAGTCCCTGTGTTATTTCCTACTGCTAGCAAAAACAACTGATAACCAAATGACACGGCCCAAATTCCCTGTGTTACTCTCTACTGCTAGCCAAACCAACTGATAACCCAATGACATGGGCCAAAGTCCCTGTGTTACTCGCTATTGCCAGCCAAACCAACTGATAACCCAATGACATGGCCCAAAGTCCCTGTGTTACTCCCTAATGATAGCCAAACCAACTGATAACCCAATGACATGGCCCAAAGTCCCTGTGTTACTCGCTACTGCCAGCCAAACCAACTTATAACCCAATGACATGGCCCAAAGTCCCTGTGTTACTCGCTACTGCCAGCCAAACCAACTTATAACCCAATGACATGGCCCAAAGTCCCTGTGTTACTCGCTACTGCTAGCCAAACTACCTGATAACCCAATGACATGGCCCAAAGTCCCTGTGTTACTCCCTAATGCTAGCCAAACCAACTGATAACCCAATAACATGGCCCAAAGTCCCTGTGTTACTCCCTACTGCTAGCCAAACCAACTGATAACCCAATGACATGGCCCAAAGTCCCTGTGTTACTCGCTACTGCTAGCCAAACTACCTGATAACCCAATAACATGGCCCAAAGTCCCTGTGTTACTCGCTACTGCTAGCCAAACCAACTGATTACCCAATGACATGGCCCAAAGTCCCTGTGTTACTCCTTACTTCTAGCGAAACCAACTGATAACCCAATGACACGGCCCAAATTCCCTGTGGTACTTCCTACTGCTAGCCAACCAACTGATAACCCAATTACACGGCCCAAAGTCCCTGTGTTACTTCCTACTGCTAGCAAAAACAACTGATAACCCAATGACACGGCCCAATGTACCTGTGTTACTCTCTACTGCTAGCCAAACCAACTGATAACCCAATGACATGGGCCAAAGTCCCTGTGCTATTCTCTACTGCTAGCCAAACCAACTGATAACCCAATGACATGGCCCAAAGTCCCTGTGTTACTCCCTAATGCTAGCCAAACCAACTGATAACCCAATAACATGGCCCAAAGTCCCTGTGTTACTCCCTACTGCTAGCCAAACCAACTAATAACCCAATGACATGGCCCAAAGTCCCTGTGTTACTCGCTACTGCTAGCCAAACTACCTGATAACCCAATAACATGGCCCAAAGTCCCTGTGTTACTCGCTACTGCTAGCCAAACCAACTGATTACCCAATGACATGGCCCAAAGTCCCTGTGTTACTCCTTACTTCTAGCGAAACCAACTGATAACCCAATGACACGGCCCAAATTCCCTGTGGTACTTCCTACTGCTAGCCAACCAACTGATAACCCAATTACACGGCCCAAAGTCCCTGTGTTACTTCCTACTGCTAGCAAAAACAACTGATAACCCAATGACACGGCCCAATGTACCTGTGTTACTCTCTACTGCTAGCCAAACCAACTGATAACCCAATGACATGGGCCAAAGTCCCTGTGTTACTCCCTAATGCTAGCCAAGCCAACTGATAACCCAATGACATGGCCCAAAGTCCCTGTGTTACTCGCTACTGCTAGCCAAACCAACTGATAACCCAATGACATGGCCAAAGACCCTGTGTTACTCCCTACTGCTAGCGAAACCAACTGATAACCCAATGACACGGCCCAAAGTCCCTGTGGTACTTCCTACTGCTAGCCAACCAACTGATAACCCAATGACACGGCCCAAAGTCCCTGTGTTATTTCCTACTGCTAGCAAAAACAACTGATAACCAAATGACACGGCCCAAATTCCCTGTGTTACTCTCTACTGCTAGCCAAACCAACTGATAACCCAATGACATGGGCCAAAGTCCCTGTGTTACTCGCTATTGCCAGCCAAACCAACTGATAACCCAATGACATGGCCCAAAGTCCCTGTGTTACTCCCTAATGATAGCCAAACCAACTGATAACCCAATGACATGGCCCAAAGTCCCTGTGTTACTCGCTACTGCCAGCCAAACCAACTTATAACCCAATGACATGGCCCAAAGTCCCTGTGTTACTCGCTACTGCCAGCCAAACCAACTTATAACCCAATGACATGGCCCAAAGTCCCTGTGTTACTCGCTACTGCTAGCCAAACTACCTGATAACCCAATGACATGGCCCAAAGTCCCTGTGTTACTCCCTAATGCTAGCCAAACCAACTGATAACCCAATAACATGGCCCAAAGTCCCTGTGTTACTCCCTACTGCTAGCCAAACCAACTGATAACCCAATGACATGGCCCAAAGTCCCTGTGTTACTCGCTACTGCTAGCCAAACTACCTGATAACCCAATAACATGGCCCAAAGTCCCTGTGTTACTCGCTACTGCTAGCCAAACCAACTGATTACCCAATGACATGGCCCAAAGTCCCTGTGTTACTCCTTACTTCTAGCGAAACCAACTGATAACCCAATGACACGGCCCAAATTCCCTGTGGTACTTCCTACTGCTAGCCAACCAACTGATAACCCAATTACACGGCCCAAAGTCCCTGTGTTACTTCCTACTGCTAGCAAAAACAACTGATAACCCAATGACACGGCCCAATGTACCTGTGTTACTCTCTACTGCTAGCCAAACCAACTGATAACCCAATGACATGGGCCAAAGTCCCTGTGTTACTCCCTAATGCTAGCCAAACCAACTGATAACCCAATGACATGGCCCAAAGTCCCTGTGTTACTCGCTACTGCTAGCCAAACCATCTGATAACCCAATGACATGGCCAAAGTCCCTGTGTTACTCCCTACTGCTAGCGAAACCAACTGATAACCCAATGACACGGCCCAAAGTCCCTGTGCTATTCTCTACTGCTAGCCAAACCAACTGATAACCCAATGACATGGCCCAAAGTCCCTGTGTTACTTCCTACTGCTAGCAAAACCAACTGATAACCCAATGGCATGGCCCAAAGTCCCTGTGCTATTCTCTACTGCTAGCCAAACCAACTGATAACCGAATGACATGGCCCAAAGTCCCTGTGTTACTTGCTACTGCTAGCCAAACCAACTGATAACCCAATGACATGGCCCAAAGTCCCTGTGTTATTCCCTAATGCTAGCCAAACCAACTGATAACCCAATAACATGGCCCAAAGTCCCAGTGTTACTCGCTACTGCTAGCCAAACCAACTGATTACCCAATGACATGGCCCAAAGTCCTTGTGTTACTCCCTACTGCTAGCCAAACTAACTGATAACCCAATGACATGGCCCAAAGTCCCTGTGTTACTCCCTACTGCTAGCCTAACCAACTGATAACCCAATGATATGGCCCAAAGTCCCTGTGTTACTCCCTAATGCTAGCCAAACCAACTGATATCCCAATGACATGGCCCAAAGTCCCTGTGTTACTCCCTATTGCTAGCGAAACCAACTGATAACCCAATGACACAGCCCAAAGTCCCTGTGTTAGTTCCTACTGCTAACCAACCAACTGACAACCCAATGACACGACCCAAAGTCCCTGTGGTACTTCCTACTGCTAGCCAACCATCTGATAACCCAATGACACAGCCCAAAGTCCCTGTGTTACTTCCTACTGCTAGCAAAACCAACTGATAACCCAATGACATGGCCCAAAGTCCCTGTGTTACTCGCTACTGCTAGCCAAACCAACTGATAACCCAATGACATGGCCCAAAGTCCCTGTGTTACTCGCTACTGCTAGCCAAACTACCTGATAACCCAATGCCATGGCCCAAAGTCCCTGTGTTACTCGCTACTGCTAGCCAAACCAACTGATTACCCAATGACATGGCCCAAAGTCCCTGTGTTACTCCCTACTTCTAGCGAAACCAACTGATAACCCAATGACACGGCCCAAATTCCCTGTGGTACTTCCTACTGCTAGCCAACCAACTGATAACCCAATGACACGGCCCAAAGTCCCTGTGTTACTCGCTACTGCTAGCCAAACCAACTGATAACCCAATGACATGGCCCAAAGTCCCTGTGTTACTCCCTAATGCTAGTCAAACCAACTGATAACCCAATAACATGGCCCAAAGTCCCTGTGTTACTCCCTATTGCTATCCAAACCAACTGATAACCCAATGATATGGCCCAAAGTCCCTGTGTTACTCCCTACTGCTAGCCAAACCAACTGATAATCCAATGACATGGCCCAAAGTCCCTGTGTTACTCCCTACTGCTAGCCAAACCAACTGATAACCCAATGACATGGCCCAAAGTCCCTGTGTTACTCCCTAATGCTAGCCAAACCAACTGATAACCCAATGACATGGCCCAAAGTCCCTGTGTTACTCGCTACTGCTAGCCAAACTACGTGATAACCCAATGCCATGGCCCAAAGTCCCTGTGTTACTCCCTAATGCTAGCCAAACCAACTGATAACCCACTGACATGGCCCAAAGTCCCTGTGTTACTCGCTACTGCTAGCCGAACCAACTGATAACCCAATGACATGGCCCAAAGTCCCTGTGTTACTCCATGCTGCTAGCCAAACCAACTGATAACCCAATGACATAGCCCAAAGTCCCTGTGTTACTCCCTAATGCTAGCCAAACCAACTGATAACCCAATGACATGGCCCAACGTCCCTGTGTTACTCGCTACTGCTAGCCAAACCAACTGATAACCCAATGACATGGCCCAAAGGCCCTGTGTTACTCCCTAATGCTAGCCAAACCAACTGATAACCCAATAACATGGCCCAAAGTCCCTGTGTTACTCCCTACTGCTAGCCAAACCAACTGATAACCCAATTACATGGCCCGAAGTCCCTGTGTTACTCGCTACTGCTAGCCAAAACAACTGATAACCCAATGACATGGCTGAAGTCCCTGTGTTACTCCCAACTGCTAGCTAAACCAACTGATAACCCAATGACACGGCCCAAAGTCCCTGTGGTACATCCTACTGCTAGCCAACCAACTGATAACCCAATGACACGGCCCAAAGTCCCTGTGTTACTTCCTACTGCTAGCAAAAACAACTGATAACCCAATGACATGGCCCAAAGTCCCTGTGTTACTCTCTACTGCTAGCCAAACCAACTGATAACCCAATTACATGGTCCAAAGTCCCTGTGTTACTCCCTACTGCTAGCCAAACCAACTGATAACCCAATGACATGGGCCAAAGTCCCTGTGTTACTCCCTAATGCTAGCCAAACCAACTGATAACCCAAAGACATGGCCCAAAGTCCCTGTGTTACTCGCTACTGCTAGCCAAACCATCTGATAACCCAATGACATGGCCAAAGTCCCTGTGTTACTCCCTACTGCTAGCGAAACCAACTGATAACCCAATGACACGGCCCAAAGTCCCTGTGGTACATCCTACTGCTAGCCAACCAACTGATAACCCAATGACACGGCCCAAAGTCCCTGTGTTACTTCCTACTGCTAGCAAAAACAACTGATAACCCAATGACATGGCCCAAAGTCCCTGTGTTACTCTCTACTGCTAGCCAAACCAACTGATAACCCAATTACATGGTTCAAAGTCCCTGTGTTACTCCCTACTGCCAGCCAAACCAACTGATAACTCAATGACATGGGCCAAAGTCCCTGTGTTACTCGCTACTGCTAGCCAAACCAACTGATAACCCAATGACATGGCCCAAAGTCCCTGTGTTACTCGCTACTGCTAGCCAAACTACCTGATAACCCAATGCCATTGCCCAAAGTCCCTGTGTTACTCGCTACTGCTAGCCAAACCAACCGATTACCCAATGACATGGCCCAAAGTCCCTGTGTTACTCCCTACTTCTAGCGAAACCAACTGATAACCCAATGACACGGCCCAAATTCCCTGTGTTACTTCCTACTGCTAGCAAAAACAACTGATAACCCAATGACACGGCCCAATGTCCCTGTGTTACTCTCTACTGCTAGCCAAACCAACTGATAACCCAATTACATGGTCCAAAGTCCCTGTGTTACTCCCTACTGCCAGCCAAACCAACTGATAACTCAATGACATGGGCCAAAGTCCCTGTGTTACTCGCTACTGCTAGCCAAACCAACTGATAACCCAATGACATGGCCCAAAGTCCCTGTGTTACTCGCTACTGCTAGCCAAACTACCTGATAACCCAATGCCATGGCCCAAAGTCCCTGTGTTACTCGCTACTGCTAGCCAAACCAACTGATTACCCAATGACATGGCCCAAAGTCCCTGTGTTACTCCCTACTTCTAGCGAAACCAACTGATAACCCAATGACACGGCCCAAATTCCCTGTGGTACTTCCTACTGCTAGCCAACCAACTGATAACCCAATGACACGGCCCAAAGTCCCTGTGTTACTTCCTACTGCTAGCAAAAACAACTGATAACCCAATGACACAGCCCAAAGTCCCTGTGTTACTCTCTACTGCTAGCCAAACCAACTGATAACCCAATGACATGGGCCAAAGTCCCTGTGTTACTCCCTAATGCTAGCCAAACCAACTGATAACCCAAAGACATGGCCCAAAGTCCCTGTGTTACTCGCTACTGCTAGCCAAACCATCTGATAACCCAATGACATGGCCAAAGTCCCTGTGTTACTCCCTACTGCTAGCGAAACCAACTGATAACCCAATGACACGGCCCAAAGTCCCTGTGCTATTCTCTACTGCTAGCCAAACCAACTGATAACCCAATGACATGGCCCAAAGTCCCTGTGTTACTTCCTACTGCTAGCAAAACCAACTGATAACCCAATGGCATGGCCCAAAGTCCCTGTGCTATTCTCTACTGCTAGCCAAACCAACTGATAACCCAATGACATGGCCCAAAGTCCCTGTGTTACTCCCTACTGCTAGCCAAACCAACTGATAACCCAATGACATGGCCCAAAGTCCCTGTGTTATTCCCTAATGCTAGCCAAACCAACTGATAACCCAATAACATGGCCCAAAGTCCCTGTGTTACTCGCTACTGCTAGCCAAACCAACTGATTACCCAATGACATGGCCCAAAGTGCTTGTGTTACTCCCTACTGCTAGCCAAACTAACTGATAACCCAATGACATGGCCCAAAGTCCCTGTGTTACTCCCTAACGCTAGTCAAACCAACTGATAACCCAATGATATGGCCCAAAGTCCCTGTGTTACTCCCTACTGCTAGCGAAACCAACTGATAACCCAATGACACAGCCCAAAGTCCCTGTGTTACTTCCTACTGCTAACCAACCAACTGACAACCCAATGACACGGCCCAAAGTCCCTGTGGTACTTCCTACTGCTAGCAAAACCAACTGACAACCCAATGACATGGCCCAAAGTCCCTGTGTTACTCGCTACTGCTAGCCAAACCAACTGATAACCCAATGACATGGCCCAAAGTCCCTGTGTTACACCCTAATGCTAGCCAAACCAACTGATAACCCAATAACATGGCCCAAAGTCCCTGTGTTACTCCCTATTGCTAGCCAAACCAACTGATAACCCAATGATATGGCCCAAAGTCCCTGTGTTACTCCCTACTGTTAGCCAAACCAACTGATAATCCAATGACATGGGCCAAAGTCCATGTGTTACTCCCTACTGCTAGCCAAACCAACTGATAACCCAATGACATGGCCCAAAGTCCCTGTGTTACTCTCTACTGCTAGCCGAACCAACTGATAACCCAATGACATGGCCCAAAGTCCCTGTGTTACTCCATGCTGCTAGCCAAAGCAACTGATAACCAAATGACATGGCCCAAAGTCCCTGTGTTACTCGATACTGCTACCAAAACCAACTGATAACCCAATGACATGGCCCAAAGTCCCTGTGCTACTCCCTACTGCTAGTGAAACCAACTGATAACCCAATAACATGGCCCAAAGTCCCTGTGTTACTCGATACTGCTAGCAAAACCAACTGATAACCCAATGACATGGCCCAAAGTCCCTGTGCTACTCCCTACTGCTAGCCAAACCAACTGATAACCCAATAATATGGCCCAAAGTCCCTTTGTTACTCCCTAATGCTAGCCAAACCAACTGATAACCCAATGACATGGCCCAAAGTCCCTGTGTTACTCCCTAATGCTAGCCAAACCAACTGATAACCGAATGACATGGCCCAAAGTCCCTGTGTTACTCGCTACTGCTAGCCAAACCAACTGATAACCCAATGACAGGGCTCAAAGTCCCTGTGTTACTTCCTACTGCTAGCCAACCAACTGATAACCCAATGACACGGCCCAAAGTCCCTGTGTTACTTGCTACTGCTAGCCAAACTACCTGATAACCCAATGACATAGCCCAAAGTCCCTGTGTTACTCCCTAATGCTAGCCAAACCAACTGATAACCCAATGACATGGCCCAACACGTCCCTGTGTTACTCGCTACTGCTAGCCAAACCAACTGATAACCCAATGACATGGCCCAAAGTCCCTGTGTTACTCACTAATGCTAGCCAAACCAACTGATAACCCAATAACATGGCCCAAAGTCCCTGTGTTACTCCCTACTGCTAGCCAAACCAACTGATAACCCAATGACATGGCCCAAAGTCCCTGTGTTACTCGCTACTGCCAGCCAAACCAACTTATAACCCAATGACATGGCCCAAAGTCCCTGTGTTACTCGCTACTGCCAGCCAAACCAACTTATAACCCAATGACATGGCCCAAAGTCCCTGTGTTACTCGCTACTGCTAGCCAAACTACCTGATAACCCAATGACATGGCCCAAAGTCCCTGTGTTACTCCCTAATGCTAGCCAAACCAACTGATAACCCAATAACATGGCCCAAAGTCCCTGTGTTACTCCCTACTGCTAGCCAAACCAACTGATAACCCAATGACATGGCCCAAAGTCCCTGTGTTACTCGCTACTGCTAGCCAAACTACCTGATAACCCAATAACATGGCCCAAAGTCCCTGTGTTACTCGCTACTGCTAGCCAAACCAACTGATTACCCAATGACATGGCCCAAAGTCCCTGTGTTACTCCTTACTTCTAGCGAAACCAACTGATAACCCAATGACACGGCCCAAATTCCCTGTGGTACTTCCTACTGCTAGCCAACCAACTGATAACCCAATTACACGGCCCAAAGTCCCTGTGTTACTTCCTACTGCTAGCAAAAACAACTGATAACCCAATGACACGGCCCAATGTACCTGTGTTACTCTCTACTGCTAGCCAAACCAACTGATAACCCAATGACATGGGCCAAAGTCCCTGTGTTACTCCCTAATGCTAGCCAAACCAACTGATAACCCAATGACATGGCCCAAAGTCCCTGTGTTACTCGCTACTGCTAGCCAAACCATCTGATAACCCAATGACATGGCCAAAGTCCCTGTGTTACTCCCTACTGCTAGCGAAACCAACTGATAACCCAATGACACGGCCCAAAGTCCCTGTGCTATTCTCTACTGCTAGCCAAACCAACTGATAACCCAATGACATGGCCCAAAGTCCCTGTGTTACTTCCTACTGCTAGCAAAACCAACTGATAACCCAATGGCATGGCCCAAAGTCCCTGTGCTATTCTCTACTGCTAGCCAAACCAACTGATAACCGAATGACATGGCCCAAAGTCCCTGTGTTACTTGCTACTGCTAGCCAAACCAACTGATAACCCAATGACATGGCCCAAAGTCCCTGTGTTATTCCCTAATGCTAGCCAAACCAACTGATAACCCAATAACATGGCCCAAAGTCCCAGTGTTACTCGCTACTGCTAGCCAAACCAACTGATTACCCAATGACATGGCCCAAAGTCCTTGTGTTACTCCCTACTGCTAGCCAAACTAACTGATAACCCAATGACATGGCCCAAAGTCCCTGTGTTACTCCCTACTGCTAGCCAAACCAACTGATAACCCAATGATATGGCCCAAAGTCCCTGTGTTACTCCCTAATGCTAGCCAAACCAACTGATATCCCAATGACATGGCCCAAAGTCCCTGTGTTACTCCCTATTGCTAGCGAAACCAACTGATAACCCAATGACACAGCCCAAAGTCCCTGTGTTAGTTCCTACTGCTAACCAACCAACTGACAACCCAATGACACGACCCAAAGTCCCTGTGGTACTTCCTACTGCTAGCCAACCATCTGATAACCCAATGACACAGCCCAAAGTCCCTGTGTTACTTCCTACTGCTAGCAAAACCAACTGATAACCCAATGACATGGCCCAAAGTCCCTGTGTTACTCGCTACTGCTAGCCAAACCAACTGATAACCCAATGACATGGCCCAAAGTCCCTGTGTTACTCCCTAATGCTAGCCAAACCAACTGATAACCCAATGCCATGGCCCAAAGTCCCTGTGTTACTCGCTACTGCTAGCCAAACCAACTGATAACCCAATGACATGGCCCAAAGTGCCTGTGTTACTCCCTAATGCTAGTCAAACCAACTGATAACCCAATAACATGGCCCAAAGTCCCTGTGTTACTCCCTATTGCTATCCAAACCAACTGATAACCCAATGATATGGCCCAAAGTCCCTGTGTTACTCCCTACTGCTAGCCAAACCAACTGATAATCCAATGACATGGCCCAAAGTCCCTGTGTTACTCCCTACTGCTAGCCAAACCAACTGATAACCCAATGACATGGCCCAAAGTCCCTGTGTTACTCCCTAATGCTAGCCAAACCAACTGATAACCCAATGACATGGCCCAAAGTCCCTGTGTTACTCGCTACTGCTAGCCAAACTACGTGATAACCCAATGCCATGGCCCAAAGTCCCTGTGTTACTCCCTAATGCTAGCCAAACCAACTGATAACCCACTGACATGGCCCAAAGTCCCTGTGTTACTCGCTACTGCTAGCCGAACCAACTGATAACCCAATGACATGGCCCAAAGTCCCTGTGTTACTCCATGCTGCTAGCCAAACCAACTGATAACCCAATGACATAGCCCAAAGTCCCTGTGTTACTCCCTAATGCTAGCCAAACCAACTGATAACCCAATGACATGGCCCAACGTCCCTGTGTTACTCGCTACTGCTAGCCAAACCAACTGATAACCCAATGACATGGCCCAAAGTCCCTGTGTTACTCCCTAATGCTAGCCAAACCAACTGATAACCCAATAACATGGCCCAAAGTCCCTGTGTTACTCCCTACTGCTAGCCAAACCAACTGATAACCCAATTACATGGCCCGAAGTCCCTGTGTTACTCGCTACTGCTAGCCAAAACAACTGATAACCCAATGACATGGCTGAAGTCCCTGTGTTACTCCCAACTGCTAGCTAAACCAACTGATAACCCAATGACACGGCCCAAAGTCCCTGTGGTACATCCTACTGCTAGCCAACCAACTGATAACCCAATGACACGGCCCAAAGTCCCTGTGTTACTTCCTACTGCTAGCAAAAACAACTGATAACCCAATGACATGGCCCAAAGTCCCTGTGTTACTCTCTACTGCTAGCCAAACCAACTGATAACCCAATTACATGGTCCAAAGTCCCTGTGTTACTCCCTACTGCCAGCCAAACCAACTGATAACTCAATGACATGGGCCAAAGTCCCTGTGTTACTCGCTACTGCTAGCCAAACCAACTGATAACCCAATGACATGGCCCAAAGTCTCTGTGTTACTCGCTACTGCTAGCCAAACTACCTGATAACCCAATGCCATGGCCCAAAGTCCCTGTGTTACTCGCTACTGCTAGCCAAACCAACTGATTACCCAATGACATGGCCCAAAGTCCCTGTGTTACTCCCTACTTCTAGCGAAACCAACTGATAACCCAATGACACGGCCCAAATTCCCTGTGGTACTTCCTACTGCTAGCCAAACCAACTGATAACCCAATGACATGGGCCAAAGTCCCTGTGTTACTCCCTAATGCTAGCCAAACCAACTGATAACCCAAAGACATGGCCCAAAGTCCCTGTGTTACTCGCTACTGCTAGCCAAACCATCTGATAACCCAATGACATGGCCAAAGTCCCTGTGTTACTCCCTACTGCTAGCGAAACCAACTGATAACCCAATGACACGGCCCAAAGTCCCTGTGGTACATCCTACTGCTAGCCAACCAACTGATAACCCAATGACACGGCCCAAAGTCCCTGTGTTACTTCCTACTGCTAGCAAAAACAACTGATAACCCAATGACATGGCCCAAAGTCCCTGTGTTACTCAATACTGCTAGCCAAACCAACTGATAACCCAATTACATGGTCCAAAGTCCCTGTGTTACTCCCTACTGCCAGCCAAACCAACTGATAACTCAATGACATGGGCCAAAGTCCCTGTGTTACTCGCTACTGCTAGCCAAACCAACTGATAACCCAATGACATGGCCCAAAGTCCCTGTGTTACTCGCTACTGCTAGCCAAACTACCTGATAACCCAATGCCATGGCCCAAAGTCCCTGTGTTACTCGCTACTGCTAGCCAAACCAACTGATTACCCAATGACATGGCCCAAAGTCCCTGTGTTACTCCCTACTTCTAGCGAAACCAACTGATAACCCAATGACACGGCCCAAATTCCCTGTGTTACTTCCTACTGCTAGCAAAAACAACTGATAACCCAATGACACGGCCCAATGTCCCTGTGTTACTCTCTACTGCTAGCCAAACCAACTGATAACCCAATTACATGGTCCAAAGTCCCTGTGTTACTCCCTACTGCCAGCCAAACCAACTGATAACTCAATGACATGGGCCAAAGTCCCTGTGTTACTCGCTACTGCTAGCCAAACCAACTGATAACCCAATGACATGGCCCAAAGTCCCTGTGTTACTCGCTACTGCTAGCCAAACTACCTGATAACCCAATGCCATGGCCCAAAGTCCCTGTGTTACTCGCTACTGCTAGCCAAACCAACTGATTACCCAATGACATGGCCCAAAGTCCCTGTGTTACTCCCTACTTCTAGCGAAACCAACTGATAACCCAATGACACGGCCCAAATTCCCTGTGGTACTTCCTACTGCTAGCCAACCAACTGATAACCCAATGACACGGCCCAAAGTCCCTGTGTTACTTCCTACTGCTAGCAAAAACAACTGATAACCCAATGACACAGCCCAAAGTCCCTGTGTTACTCTCTACTGCTAGCCAAACCAACTGATAACCCAATGACATGGGCCAAAGTCCCTGTGTTACTCCCTAATGCTAGCCAAACCAACTGATAACCCAAAGACATGGCCCAAAGTCCCTGTGTTACTCGCTACTGCTAGCCAAACCATCTGATAACCCAATGACATGGCCAAAGTCCCTGTGTTACTCCCTACTGCTAGCGAAACCAACTGATAACCCAATGACACGGCCCAAAGTCCCTGTGCTATTCTCTACTGCTAGCCAAACCAACTGATAACCCAATGACATGGCCCAAAGTCCCTGTGTTACTTCCTACTGCTAGCAAAACCAACTGATAACCCAATGGCATGGCCCAAAGTCCCTGTGCTATTCTCTACTGCTAGCCAAACCAACTGATAACCCAATGACATGGCCCAAAGTCCCTGTGTTACTCCCTACTGCTAGCCAAACCAACTGATAATGCAATGACATGGCCCAAAGTCCCTGTGTTATTCCCTAATGCTAGCCAAACCAACTGATAACCCAATAACATGGCCCAAAGTCCCTGTGTTACTCGCTACTGCTAGCCAAACCAACTGATTACCCAATGACATGGCCCAAAGTGCTTGTGTTACTCCCTACTGCTAGCCAAACTAACTGATAACCCAATGACATGGCCCAAAGTCCCTGTGTTACTCCCTAACGCTAGTCAAACCAACTGATAACCCAATGATATGGCCCAAAGTCCCTGTGTTACTCCCTACTGCTAGCGAAACCAACTGATAACCCAATGACACAGCCCAAAGTCCCTGTGTTACTTCCTACTGCTAACCAACCAACTGACAACCCAATGACACGGCCCAAAGTCCCTGTGGTACTTCCTACTGCTAGCAAAACCAACTGACAACCCAATGACATGGCCCAAAGTCCCTGTGTTACTCGCTACTGCTAGCCAAACCAACTGATAACCCAATGACATGGCCCAAAGTCCCTGTGTTACACCCTAATGCTAGCCAAACCAACTGATAACCCAATAACATGGCCCAAAGTCCCTGTGTTACTCCCTATTGCTAGCCAAACCAACTGATAACCCAATGATATGGCCCAAAGTCCCTGTGTTACTCCCTACTGTTAGCCAAACCAACTGATAATCCAATGACATGGGCCAAAGTCCATGTGTTACTCCCTACTGCTAGCCAAACCAACTGATAACCCAATGACATGCCCCAAAGTCCCTGTGTTACTCTCTACTGCTAGCCGAACCAACTGATAACCCAATGACATGGCCCAAAGTCCCTGTGTTACTCCATGCTGCTAGCCAAAGCAACTGATAACCAAATGACATGGCCCAAAGTCCCTGTGTTACTCGATACTGCTACCAAAACCAACTGATAACCCAATGACATGGCCCAAAGTCCCTGTGCTACTCCCTACTGCTAGTGAAACCAACTGATAACCCAATAACATGGCCCAAAGTCCCTGTGTTACTCGATACTGCTAGCAAAACCAACTGATAACCCAATGACATGGCCCAAAGTCCCTGTGCTACTCCCTACTGCTAGCCAAACCAACTGATAACCCAATAATATGGCCCAAAGTCCCTTTGTTACTCCCTAATGCTAGCCAAACCAACTGATAACCCAATGACATGGCCCAAAGTCCCTGTGTTACTCCCTAATGCTAGCCAAACCAACTGATAACCGAATGACATGGCCCAAAGTCCCTGTGTTACTCGCTACTGCTAGCCAAACCAACTGATAACCCAATGACAGGGCTCAAAGTCCCTGTGTTACTTCCTACTGCTAGCCAACCAACTGATAACCCAATGACACGGCCCAAAGTCCCTGTGTTACTTGCTACTGCTAGCCAAACTACCTGATAACCCAATGACATAGCCCAAAGTCCCTGTGTTACTCCCTAATGCTAGCCAAACCAACTGATAACCCAATGACATGGCCCAACACGTCCCTGTGTTACTCGCTACTGCTAGCCAAACCAACTGATAACCCAATGACATGGCCCAAAGTCCCTGTGTTACTCACTAATGCTAGCCAAACCAACTGATAACCCAATAACATGGCCCAAAGTCCCTGTGTTACTCCCTACTGCTAGCCAAACCAACTGATAACCCAATTACATGGCCCGAAGTCCCTGTGTTACTCGCTACTGCTAGCCAAAACAACTGATAACCCAATGACATGGCTAAAGTCCCTGTGTTACTCCCAACTGCTAGCTAAACCAACTGATAACCCAATGACACGGCCCAAAGTCCCTGTGGTACATCCTACTGCTAGCCAACCAACTGATAACCCAATGACATTGCCCAAAGTCCCTGTGTTACTCGCTACTGCTAGCCAAACTACCTGATAACCCAATGCCATGGCACAAAGTCCCTGTGTTACTCCCTAATGCTAGCCAAACCAACTGATAACCCAATGACATGGCCCAAAGTCCATGTGTTACTCGCTACTGCTAGCCAAACCAACTGATAACCCAATGATATGGCCCAAAGTCCCTGTGTTACTCCCTAATGCTAGCCAAACCAACTGATAACACAATAACATGGCCCAAATTCCCTGTGTTACTCGCTACTGCTAGCCAAACCAACTGATAACCCAATGACATGGCCCAAAGTCCCTGTGTTACTCCCTACTGCTAGCCAAACCAACTGATAATCCAATGAGATGGCCCAAATTCCCTGTGTTACTCCCACCTGCTAGCCAAACCAACTGATAACCGAATGACATGGCCCAAAGTCCCTGTGTTACTCCCTAATGCTAGCCAAACCAACTGATAACCGAATGACAAGGCCCAAAGTCCCTGTGTTACTTGCTACTGCTAGCCAAACCAACTGATAACCCAATGACATGGCCCAAAGTCCCTGTGTTACTCGCTACTGCTAGCCAAACTACCTGATAACCCAATGCCATGGCACAAAGTCCTGTGTTACTCCCTAATGCTAGCCAAACCAACTGATAACCCAATTACATGGCCCGAAGTCCCTGTGTTACTCCCTAATGCTAGCCAAGCCAACTGATAACTCAATGACATGGCCCAAAGTCCCTGTGTTACTCGCTACTGCTAGCCAAAACAACTGATAACCCAATGACATGGCTGAAGTCCCTGTGTTACTCCCAACTGCTAGCTAAACCAACTGATAACCCAATGACACAGCCCAAAGTCCCTGTGGTACATCCTACTGCTAGCCAACCAACTGATAACCCAATGACACGGCCCAAAGACCCTGTGTTTCTCCCTACTGCTAGCAAAAACAACTGATAACCCAATGACATGGCCCAAAGTCCCTGTGTTACTCCCTACTGCCAGCCAAACCAACTGATAACCCAATGACATGGGCCAAAGTCCCTGTGTTACTCGCTACTGCTAGCCAAACCAACTGATAACCCAATGACATGGCCTAAAGTCCCTGTGTTACTCCTTAATGCTAGCCAAACCAACTGATAACCCAATGACATGGCCCAAAGTCCCGGTGTTACTCGCTACTGCTAGCCAGACCAACTGATAACCCAATGACATGGCCCAAAGTCCCTGTGTTACTCGCTACTGCTAGCCAAACTACCTCATAACCCAATGCCATGGCACAAAGTCCCTGTGTTACTCCCTAATGCTAGCCAAACCAACTGATAACCCAATGACATGGCCCAAAGTCCCTGTGTTACTCGCTACTGCTAGCCAAACCAACTGATAACCCAATGATATGGCCCAAAGTCCCTTTGTTACTCCCTAATGCTAGCCAAACCAACTGATAACCCAATAACATGGCCCAAAGTCCCTGTGTTACTCGCTACTGCTAGCTAAACCAACTGATAACCCAATGACATGACCCAAAGTCCCTGTGTTACTACCTACTGCTAGCCAAACCAACTGATAATCCAATGACATGGCCAAAATTCCCTGTGTTACTCCCTACTGCTAGCCAAACCAACTGATAACCCAATGACATGGCCCAAAGTCTCTATGTTACTCCCTAATTTTAGCCAAACCAACTGATAACCGAATGACATGGCCCAAAGTCCCTGTGTTACTTGCTACTGCTAGCCAAACCAACTGATAACCCAATGACATAGCCCAAAGTCCCTGTGTTACTCGCTACTGCTAGCCAAACTACCTGATAACCCAATGCCATGGCACAAAGTCCCTGTGTTACTCCCTAATGCCAGCCAAACCAACTGATAACCTAATGACATGGCCCAAAGTCCCTGTGTTACTCCCTACTGCTAGCCAAACCAACTGATAACCCAATGACATGGCCCAAAGTCCCTGTGTTACTCCCTAATGCTAGCCAAACCAACTGATAACCAAATGCCATACCCCAAAGTCCCTGTGTTACTCGATACTGCTAGTGAAACCAACTGATAACCCAATGACACGGCCCAAATTCCCTGTGTTACTTCCTACTGCTAGCCAACCAACTGATAACCCAGTGACACGGCCCAAAGTCCCTGTGTTACTCGCTACTGCTAGCCGAACCAACTAATAACCCAATGACATGGCCCAAAGTCCCTGTGTTACTCGCTACTGCTAGCCAAACTACCTGATAACCCAATGAAACGGCCCAAAGTCCCTGTATTACTCGCTACTGCTAGCCAAACCAACCGATAACCCAATGACATGGCCCAAAGTCCCTATGTTAATCGCTACTGCTAGCCAAACTACCTGATAACCCAATAACATGGCCCAAAGTCCCTGTGTTACTCGCTACTGCTAGCCAAACCAACTGATAACCCAATGATATGGCCCAAAGTCCCTGTGTTACTCCCTAATGCTAGCCAAACCAACTGATAACCCAATGACATGGCCCAAAGTCCCTGTGTTACTCCCTAATGCTAGCCAAACCAACTGATAACCCAATGACATGGCCCAAAGTCCCTGTGTTACTCCCTAATACTAGCCAAACCAACTGATAACCCAATAACATGGCCCAAGGTCCCTGTGTTACTTGTTACTGCTAGCCAAACGAACTGATAACCCAATGACATGGCCGAAAGTCCCTGTGTTACTCCCTACTGCTAGCCAAACCAACTGATAACCGAATGACATGGCCCAAAGTACCTGTGTTACTCGCTACTGCTAGCCAAACCAACTGATCACCCAATGACATGGCCCAAAGTCCCTGTGTTACTCCCTACTACTAGCGAAACCAACTGATAACCCAATGACACAGCCCAAAGTCCCTGTGTTACTCCCTAATGCTAGCCAAACCAACTGATAACCAAATGACATGGCCCAAAGTCCCTGTGTTACTCGCTACTGCTAGCCAAACCAACTGATAACCCAATGACAGGCTCAAAGTCCCTGTGTTACTTCCTACTTCTAGCCAACCAACTGATAACCCAATGACATGGCCCAAAGTCCCTGTGTTACTCAATACTGCTAGCCAAACCAACTGATAACCCAATGACATGGCCCAAAGTCCCTGTGTTACTCGCTACTGCTAGCCAAACTACCTGATAACCCAATGACATAGCCCAAAGTCCCTGTGTTACTCCCTAATGCTAGCCAAACCAACTGATAACCCAATGACATGGCCCAACGTCCCTGTGTTACTCGCTACTGCTAGCCAAACCAACTGATAACCCAATGACATGGCCCAAAGTCCCTGTGTTACTCCCTACTGCTAGCCAAACCAACTGATAACCCAATTACATGGCCCGAAGTCCCTGTGTTACTCCCTAATGCTAGCCAAGCCAACTGATAACTCAATGACATGGCCCAAAGTCCCTGTGTTACTCGCTACTGCTAGCCAAAACAACTGATAACCCAATGACATGGCTGAAGTCCCTGTGTTACTCCCAACTGCTAGCTAAACCAACTGATAACCCAATGACACGTCCCAAAGTCCCTGTGGTGCATCCTACTGCTAGCCAACCAACTGATAACCCAATGACACGGCCCAAAGACCCTGTGTTACTCCCTACTGCTAGCAAAAACAACTGATAACCCAATGACATGGCCCAAAGGCCCTTTGTGACTCTCTACTGCTAGCCAAACCAACTGATAACCCAATGGCATGGGCCAAAGTCCCTGTGTTACTCGCTACTGCTAGCCAAACCAACTGATAACCCAATGATATGGCCCAAAGTCCCTGTGTTACTCCCTAATGCTAGCCAAACTAACTGATAACCCAATGACATGGGCCAAAGTCCCTGTGTTACTCGCTACTGCTAGCCAAACCAACTGATAACCCAATGATATGGCCCAAAGTCCCTGTGTTACTCCCTAATGCTAGCCAATCTAACTGATAACCCAATGACATGGCCCAAAGTCCATGTGTTACTCGCTACTGCTAGCCAGACCAACTGATAACCCAATGACATGGCCCAAAGTCCCTGTGTTACTCCCTACTACTAGCCAAACCAACTGATAATCCAATGACATGGCCCAAATTCCCTGTGTTACTCCCTACTGCTAGCCAAACCAACTGATAACCCAATGACATGGCCCAAAGTCCCTGTGTTACTCCCTTATGCTAGCCAAACCAACTGATAACCGAATGACATGGCCCAAAGTCCCTGTGTTACTTGCTACTGCTAGCCAAACCAACTGATAACCCAATGACATGGCCCAAAGTCCCTGTGTTACTCGCTACTGCTAGCCAAACTAGCTGATAACCCAATGCCATGGCACAAAGTCCCTGGGTTACTCCCTAATGGTAGCCAAACCAACTGATAACCCAATGACATGGCCCAAAGTCCCTGTGTTACTCGCTACTGCTAGCCAAACCAACTGATAACCCAATGACATGGCCCAAAGTCCCTGTGTTACTCAGTACTGCTAGCCAAACCAACTGATAACCCAATGACATGGCCCAAAGTCCCTGTGTTACTCCCTAATGCTAGCCAAACCAACTGATAACCCAATAACATGACCCAAAGTCCCTGTGTTACTCAGTACTGCTAGCCAAACCAACTGATAACCCAATGACATGGCCCAAAGTCCCTGTGTTACTCCCTAATGCTAGCCAAACCAACTGATAACCCAATGATATGGCCAAAGGTCCCTGTGTTACTCTCTAATGCTAGCCAAACCAACTGATAACCCAATAACATGACCCAAAGTCCCTGTGTTACTCGCTACTGCTAGCCAAACCAACTGATAACCCAATGACAGGGCCCAAAGTCCCTGTGTTACTCAGTACTGCTAGCCAAACCAACTGATAACCCAATGACATGGCCCAAAGTCCCTGTGTTACTCCCTAATGCTAGCCAAACCAACTGATAACCAAAGTCCCTGTGTTACTTCCTACTGCTAGCAAAACCAACTGATAACCCAATGACATGGCCCAAAGTCCCTGTGTTACTCCCTACTGCTAGCGAAACCAACTGATAACGCAATGACACGGCCCAAAGTCCCTGTGTTACTTCCTACTACTAGCCAACCAACTGATAACCCAATGACACGGCCCAAAGTCCCTGTGTTACTCCCTACTGCTAGCCAAACCAACTGATAACCCAATGACATGGCCCAAAGTCCCTGTGTTACTCCCTAATGCTAGCCAAACCAACTGATAACCCAATAACATGGCCCAAAGTCCCTGTGTTACTCGCTACTGCTAGCCAAACCAACTGATAACCCAATGACATGGCCCAAAGTCCCATTTGTTACTCCCTACTTCTAGCGAATTCAACTGATAACCCAATTACGTGGCCTGAAGTCCCTGTGTTACTCCCTAATGCTAGCCAAACTAACTGATAACCCAATGACATGGCCCAAAGTCCCTGTGTTACTTCCTACTGCTAGCAAAACCAACTGATAACCCGATGGCATGGCCCAAAGTCCCTGTGTTACTCTCTACTGCTAGCCAAACCAACTGATAACCCAATGACATGGCCCAAAGCCCCTGTGTTACTCCCTACTGCTAGCCAAACCAACTGATAACCCAATGACATGGCCCAAAGTCCTTGTGTTACTCCCTAATGCTAGCCAAACCAACTGATAACTCAATGACATGGCCCAAAGTCCCTGTGTTACTCGCTACTGCTAGCCAAACCAACTGAAAACCCAATGACATGGCCCAAAGTCTCTGTGTTACTCCCTAATGCTAGCCAAACCAACTGATAACCCAATAACATGGCCCAAAGTCCCTCTGTTACTCGCTACTGCTAGCCAAACCAACTGATAACCCAATGACATGGCCCAACGTTCTTGTGTTACTCCCTACTGCTAGCCAAACCAACTGATAACCCAATAACATGGCCAAAAGTCCCTGTGTTACTCCCTAATGCTAGCCAAACCAACTGATAACCCAATGACATGGCCCAAAGTCCCTGTGTTACTCGCTACTGCTAGTCAAACTACCTGATAACCCAATGACATGGCCCAAAGTCCCTGTGTTACTCGTTACTGCTAGCCAAACCAACTGATAACCCAATGATATGGCCCAAAGTCCCTGTGTTACTCGCTACTGCTAGCCGAACCAACTGATAACCCAATGACATGGCCCAAAGTCCCTGTGTTACTCCCTACTGCTAGCCAAACCAACTGATAAACCAATGACATGGCCCAAAGTCCCTGTGTTACTCCCTAATGCTAACCAAACCAACTGATAACTGAATGACATAGCCCAAAGTCCCTGTGTTACTAGATACTGCTAGCAAAACCAACTGATAACCCAATGACATGGCCCAAAGTCCCTGTGTTACTCCCTACTGCTAGCGAAACCAACTGGTAACCCAATGACACGGCCCAAAGTCCCTGTGTTACTTCCTACTGCTAGCCAACCAACTGATAACCCAATGAAACGGCCCAAAGTCCCTGTGTTACTCGCTACTGTAGCCGAACCAACTGATAACCCAATGACACGGCCCAAAGTCCCTGTGTTACTCGCTACTGCTAGCCAAACCAACTAATAACCCAATGACATGGCCCAAAGTCCCTGTGTTACTCGCTACTGCTAGCCAAACTACCTGATAACCCAACGACATGGCCCAAAGTCCCTGTGTTACTCGCTACTGCTAGCCAAACCAACTGATAACCCAATGATATTGCCCAAAGTCCCTGTGTTACTCCCTAATGCTAGCCAAACCAACTGATAACCCAATGACATGGCCCAAAGTCCCCGTGTTACTCGCTACTGCTAGCCAAACCAACTGATAACACAAAGACATTGCCGAAAGTCTCTGTGTTACTGCTAGCCAAACCAACTGATAACCCAATGACATGGCCCAAAGTCCATGTGTTGCTCCCTACTGCTAGCCAAACCAACTGATAACCCAATGACATGGCCCAATGTCCCTGTGTTACTCCCTAATGCTAGCCAAACCAACTGATAACCGAATGACATGGCCCAAAGTCCCTGTGTTACTCGCTACTGCTAGCCAAACCAACTGATAACCCAATGACATGGCCCAAAGTCCCTGTGTTACTCCCTACTGCTAGCGAAACCAACTGATAACCCAATGACAGGCTCAAAGTCCCTGTGTTACTTCCTACTGCTAGCCAACCAACTGATAACCCAATGACATGGCCCAAAGTCCCTGTGTTACTCAATGCTGCTAGCCAAACCAACTGATAACCCAATGACATGGCCCAAAGTCCCTGTGTTACTCGCTACTGCTAGCCAAACTACCTGATAACCCAATGACATAGCCCAAAGTCCCTGTGTTACTCCCTAATGCTAGCCAAACCAACCGATAACCCAATGACATGGCCCAACGTCCCTGTGTTACTCGCTACTGCTAGCCAAACCAACTGATAACCCAATGACATGGCCAAAAGTCCCTGTGTTACTCCCTACTGCTAGCCAAACCAACTGATAACCCAATTACATGGCCCGAAGTCCCTGTGTTACTCCCTAATGCTAGCCAAGCCAACTGATAACTCAATGACATGGCCCAAAGTCCCTGTGTTACTCGCTACTGCTAGCCATAACAACTGATAACCCAATGACATGGCTGAAGTCCCTGTGTTACTCCCAACTGCTAGCTAAACCAACTGATAACCCAATGACACGTCCCAAAGTCCCTGTGGTGCATCCTACTGCTAGCCAACCAACTGATAACCCAATGACACGGCCCAAAGACCCTGTGTTACTCCCTACTGCTAGCAAAAACAACTGATAACCCAATGACATGGCCCAAAGTCCCTTTGTGACTCTCTACTGCTAGCCAAACCAACTGATAACCCAATGGCATGGGCCAAAGTCCCTGTGTTACTCCCTACTGCCAGCCAAACCAACTGATAACCCAATGACATGGGCCAAAGTCCCTGTGTTACTCGCTACTGCTAGCCAAACCAACTGATAACCCAATGATATGGCCCAAAGTCCCTGTGTTACTCCCTAATGCTAGCCAAACCAACTGATAACCCAATGACATGGCCCAAAGTCCCTGTGTTACTCGCTACTGCTAGCCAAACCAACTGATAACCCAATGACATGGCCCAAAGTCCCTGTGTTACTCCCTACTACTAGCCAAACCAACTGATAATCCAATGACATGGCCCAAATTCCCTGTGTTACTCCCTACTGCTAGCCAAACCAACTGATAACCCAATGACATGGCCCAAAGTCCCTGTGTTACTCCCTAATGCTAGCCAAACCAACTGATAACCGAATGACATGGCCCAAAGTCCCTGTGTTACTTGCTACTGCTAGCCAAACCAACTGATAACCCAATGACATGGCCCAAAGTCCCTGTGTTACTCGCTACTGCTAGCCAAACTACCTGATAACCCAATGCCATGGCACAAAGTCCCTGGGTTACTCCCTAATGGTAGCCAAACCAACTGATAACCCAATGACATGGGCCAAAGTCCCTGTGTTACTCGCTACCGCTAGCCAAACCAACTGATAACCCAATGATATGGCCCAAAGTCCCTGTGTTACTCCCTAATGCTAGCCAAACCAACTGATAACCCAATAACATGGCCCAAAGTCCCTGTGTTACTCGCTACTGCTAGCCAAACCAACTGATAACCCAATGACATGGCCCAAAGTCCCTGTGTTACTCAGTACTGCTAGCCAAACCAACTGATAACCCAATGACATGGCCCAAAGTCCCTGTGTTACTCCCTAATGCTAGCCAAACCAACTGATAACCAAAGTCCCTGTGTTACTTCCTACTGCTAGCAAAACCAACTGATAACCCAATGACATGGCCCAAAGTCCCTGTGTTACTCCCTACTGCTAGCGAAACCAACTGATAACGCAATGACACGGCCCAAAGTCCCTGTGTTGCTTCCTACTACTAGCCAACCAACTGATAACCCAATGACACGGCCCAAAGTCCCTGTGTTACTCCCTACTGCTAGCCAAACCAACTGATAACCCAATGACATGGCCCAAAGTCCCTGTGTTACTCCCTAATGCTAGCCAAACCAACTGATAACCCAATAACATGGCCCAAAGTCCCTGTGTTACTCGCTACTGCTAGCCAAACCAACTGATAACCCAATGACATGGCCCAAAGTCCCATTTGTTACTCCCTACTTCTAGCGAATTCAACTGATAACCCAATTAAGTGGCCTGAAGTCCCTGTGTTACTCCCTAATGCTAGCCAAACCAACTGATAACCCAATGACATGGCCCAAAGTCCCTGTGTTACTTCCTACTGCTAGCATAACCAACTGATAACCCGATGGCATGGCCCAAAGTCCCTGTGTTACTCTCTACTGCTAGCCAAACCAACTGATAACCCAATGACATGGCCCAAAGCCCCTGTGTTACTCCCTACTGCTAGCCAAACCAACTGATAACCCAATGACATGGCCCAAAGTCTTTGTGTTACTCCCTAATGCTAGCCAAACCAACTGATAACCCAATGACATGGCCCAAAGTCTTTGTGTTACTCCCTAATGCTAGCCAAACCAACTGATAACCCAATAACATGGCCCAAAGTCCCTCTGTTACTCGCTACTGCTAGCCAAACCAACTGATAACCCAATGACATGGCCCAACGTTCTTGTGTTACTCGCTACTGCTAGCCAAACCAACTGATAACCCAATGACATGGCGCAAAGTCCCATTTGTTACTCCCTACTTCTAGCGAATTCAACTGATAACCCAATTACGTGGCCTGAAGTCCCTGTGTTACTCCCTAATGCTAGCCAAACCAACTGATAACCCAATGACATGGCCCAAAGTCCCTGTGTTACTTCCTACTGCTAGCAAAACCAACTGATAACCCGATGGCATGGCCCAAAGTCCCTGTGTTACTCTCTACTGCTAGCCAAACCAACTGATAACCCAATGACATGGCCCAAAGCCCTTGTGTTACTCCCTACTGCTAGCCAAACCAACTGATAACCCAATGACATGGCCCAAAGTCCTTGTGTTACTCCCTAATGCTAGCCAAACCAACTGATAACTCAATGACATGGCCCAAAGTCCCTGTGTTACTCGCTACTGCTAACCAAACCAACTGATAACCCAATGACATGGCCCAAAGTCTCTGTGTTACTCCCTAATGCTAGCCAAACCAACTGATAACCCAATAACATGGCCCAAAGTCCCTCTGTTACTCGCTACTGCTAGCCAAACCAACTGATAACCCAATGACATGGCCCAACGTTCTTGTGTTACTCCCTACTGCTAGCCAAACCAAGTGATAACCCAATAACATGGCCAAAAGTCCCTGTGTTACTCCCTAATGCTAGCCAAACCAACTGATAACCCAATGACATGGCCCAAAGTCCCTGTGTTACTCGCTACTGCTAGCCAAACTACCTGATAACCCAATGACATGGCCCAAAGTCCCTGTGTTACTCGTTACTGCTAGCCAAACCAACTGATAACCCAATGATATGGCCCAAAGTCCCTGTGTTACTCGCTACTGCTAGCCGAACCAACTGATAACCCAATGACATGGCCCAAAGTCCCTGTGTTACTCCCTACTGCTAGCCAAACCAACTGATAAACCAATGACATGGCCCAAAGTCCCTGTGTTACTCCCTAATGCTAACCAAACCAACTGATAACTGAATGACATAGCCCAAAGTCCCTGTGTTACTAGATACTGCTAGCAAAACCAACTGATAACCCAATGACATGGCCCAAAGTCCCTGTGTTACTCCCTACTGCTAGCGAAACCAACTGGTAACCCAATGACACGGCCCAAAGTCCCTGTGTTACTTCCTACTGCTAGCCAACCAACTGATAACCCAATGAAACGGCCCAAAGTCCCTGTGTTACTCGCTACTGCTAGCCGAACCAACTGATAACCCAATGACACGGCCCAAAGTCCCTGTGTTACTCGCTACTGCTAGCCAAACCAACTAATAACCCAATGACATGGCCCAAAGTCCCTGTGTTACTCGCTACTGCTAGCCAAACTACCTGATAACCCAACGACATGGCCCAAAGTCCCTGTGTTACTCGCTACTGCTAGCCAAACCAACTGATAACCCAATGATATTGCCCAAAGTCCCTGTGTTACTCCCTAATGCTAGCCAAACCAACTGATAACCCAATGACATGGCCCAAAGTCCCCGTGTTACTCGCTACTGCTAGCCAAACCAACTGATAACCCAAAGACATTGCCGAAAGTCTCTGTGTTACTGCTAGCCAAACCAACTGATAACCCAATGACATGGCCCAAAGTCCCTGTGTTACTCCCTAATGCTAGCCAAACCAACTGATAACCCAATAACATGACCCAAAGTCCCTGTGTTACTCAGTACTGCTAGCCAAACCAACTGATAACCCAATGACATGGCCCAAAGTCCCTGTGTTACTCCCTAATGCTAGCCAAACCAACTGATAACCCAATGATATGGCCAAAGGTCCCTGTGTTACTCTCTAATGCTAGCCAAACCAACTGATAACCCAATAACATGACCCAAAGTCCCTGTGTTACTCGCTACTGCTAGCCAAACCAACTGATAACCCAATGACAGGGCCCAAAGTCCCTGTGTTACTCAGTACTGCTAGCCAAACCAACTGATAACCCAATGACATGGCCCAAAGTCCCTGTGTTACTCCCTAATGCTAGCCAAACCAACTGATAACCAAAGTCCCTGTGTTACTTCCTACTGCTAGCAAAACCAACTGATAACCCAATGACATGGCCCAAAGTCCCTGTGTTACTCCCTACTGCTAGCGAAACCAACTGATAACGCAATGACACGGCCCAAAGTCCCTGTGTTACTTCCTACTACTAGCCAACCAACTGATAACCCAATGACACGGCCCAAAGTCCCTGTGTTACTCCCTACTGCTAGCCAAACCAACTGATAACCCAATGACATGGCCCAAAGTCCCTGTGTTACTCCCTAATGCTAGCCAAACCAACTGATAACCCAATAACATGGCCCAAAGTCCCTGTGTTACTCGCTACTGCTAGCCAAACCAACTGATAACCCAATGACATGGCCCAAAGTCCCATTTGTTACTCCCTACTTCTAGCGAATTCAACTGATAACCCAATTACGTGGCCTGAAGTCCCTGTGTTACTCCCTAATGCTAGCCAAACTAACTGATAACCCAATGACATGGCCCAAAGTCCCTGTGTTACTTCCTACTGCTAGCAAAACCAACTGATAACCCGATGGCATGGCCCAAAGTCCCTGTGTTACTCTCTACTGCTAGCCAAACCAACTGATAACCCAATGACATGGCCCAAAGCCCCTGTGTTACTCCCTACTGCTAGCCAAACCAACTGATAACCCAATGACATGGCCCAAAGTCCTTGTGTTACTCCCTAATGCTAGCCAAACCAACTGATAACTCAATGACATGGCCCAAAGTCCCTGTGTTACTCGCTACTGCTAGCCAAACCAACTGAAAACCCAATGACATGGCCCAAAGTCTCTGTGTTACTCCCTAATGCTAGCCAAACCAACTGATAACCCAATAACATGGCCCAAAGTCCCTCTGTTACTCGCTACTGCTAGCCAAACCAACTGATAACC
Organism: Ambystoma mexicanum; assembly: GCF_040938575.1. Taxonomy (NCBI): domain Eukaryota; kingdom Metazoa; phylum Chordata; class Amphibia; order Caudata; family Ambystomatidae; genus Ambystoma; species Ambystoma mexicanum. The sequence continues at coordinate 330,856,260 of NC_090925.1, read as the reverse complement.
CAATGACATGGCCCAACGTTCTTGTGTTACTCCCTACTGCTAGCCAAACCAACTGATAACCCAATAACATGGCCAAAAGTCCCTGTGTTACTCCCTAATGCTAGCCAAACCAACTGATAACCCAATGACATGGCCCAAAGTCCCTGTGTTACTCGCTACTGCTAGTCAAACTACCTGATAACCCAATGACATGGCCCAAAGTCCCTGTGTTACTCGTTACTGCTAGCCAAACCAACTGATAACCCAATGATATGGCCCAAAGTCCCTGTGTTACTCGCTACTGCTAGCCGAACCAACTGATAACCCAATGACATGGCCCAAAGTCCCTGTGTTACTCCCTACTGCTAGCCAAACCAACTGATAAACCAATGACATGGCCCAAAGTCCCTGTGTTACTCCCTAATGCTAACCAAACCAACTGATAACTGAATGACATAGCCCAAAGTCCCTGTGTTACTAGATACTGCTAGCAAAACCAACTGATAACCCAATGACATGGCCCAAAGTCCCTGTGTTACTCCCTACTGCTAGCGAAACCAACTGGTAACCCAATGACACGGCCCAAAGTCCCTGTGTTACTTCCTACTGCTAGCCAACCAACTGATAACCCAATGAAACGGCCCAAAGTCCCTGTGTTACTCGCTACTGTAGCCGAACCAACTGATAACCCAATGACACGGCCCAAAGTCCCTGTGTTACTCGCTACTGCTAGCCAAACCAACTAATAACCCAATGACATGGCCCAAAGTCCCTGTGTTACTCGCTACTGCTAGCCAAACTACCTGATAACCCAACGACATGGCCCAAAGTCCCTGTGTTACTCGCTACTGCTAGCCAAACCAACTGATAACCCAATGATATTGCCCAAAGTCCCTGTGTTACTCCCTAATGCTAGCCAAACCAACTGATAACCCAATGACATGGCCCAAAGTCCCCGTGTTACTCGCTACTGCTAGCCAAACCAACTGATAACACAAAGACATTGCCGAAAGTCTCTGTGTTACTGCTAGCCAAACCAACTGATAACCCAATGACATGGCCCAAAGTCCATGTGTTGCTCCCTACTGCTAGCCAAACCAACTGATAACCCAATGACATGGCCCAATGTCCCTGTGTTACTCCCTAATGCTAGCCAAACCAACTGATAACCGAATGACATGGCCCAAAGTCCCTGTGTTACTCGCTACTGCTAGCCAAACCAACTGATAACCCAATGACATGGCCCAAAGTCCCTGTGTTACTCCCTACTGCTAGCGAAACCAACTGATAACCCAATGACAGGCTCAAAGTCCCTGTGTTACTTCCTACTGCTAGCCAACCAACTGATAACCCAATGACATGGCCCAAAGTCCCTGTGTTACTCAATGCTGCTAGCCAAACCAACTGATAACCCAATGACATGGCCCAAAGTCCCTGTGTTACTCGCTACTGCTAGCCAAACTACCTGATAACCCAATGACATAGCCCAAAGTCCCTGTGTTACTCCCTAATGCTAGCCAAACCAACCGATAACCCAATGACATGGCCCAACGTCCCTGTGTTACTCGCTACTGCTAGCCAAACCAACTGATAACCCAATGACATGGCCAAAAGTCCCTGTGTTACTCCCTACTGCTAGCCAAACCAACTGATAACCCAATTACATGGCCCGAAGTCCCTGTGTTACTCCCTAATGCTAGCCAAGCCAACTGATAACTCAATGACATGGCCCAAAGTCCCTGTGTTACTCGCTACTGCTAGCCATAACAACTGATAACCCAATGACATGGCTGAAGTCCCTGTGTTACTCCCAACTGCTAGCTAAACCAACTGATAACCCAATGACACGTCCCAAAGTCCCTGTGGTGCATCCTACTGCTAGCCAACCAACTGATAACCCAATGACACGGCCCAAAGACCCTGTGTTACTCCCTACTGCTAGCAAAAACAACTGATAACCCAATGACATGGCCCAAAGTCCCTTTGTGACTCTCTACTGCTAGCCAAACCAACTGATAACCCAATGGCATGGGCCAAAGTCCCTGTGTTACTCCCTACTGCCAGCCAAACCAACTGATAACCCAATGACATGGGCCAAAGTCCCTGTGTTACTCGCTACTGCTAGCCAAACCAACTGATAACCCAATGATATGGCCCAAAGTCCCTGTGTTACTCCCTAATGCTAGCCAAACCAACTGATAACCCAATGACATGGCCCAAAGTCCCTGTGTTACTCGCTACTGCTAGCCAAACCAACTGATAACCCAATGACATGGCCCAAAGTCCCTGTGTTACTCCCTACTACTAGCCAAACCAACTGATAATCCAATGACATGGCCCAAATTCCCTGTGTTACTCCCTACTGCTAGCCAAACCAACTGATAACCCAATGACATGGCCCAAAGTCCCTGTGTTACTCCCTAATGCTAGCCAAACCAACTGATAACCGAATGACATGGCCCAAAGTCCCTGTGTTACTTGCTACTGCTAGCCAAACCAACTGATAACCCAATGACATGGCCCAAAGTCCCTGTGTTACTCGCTACTGCTAGCCAAACTACCTGATAACCCAATGCCATGGCACAAAGTCCCTGGGTTACTCCCTAATGGTAGCCAAACCAACTGATAACCCAATGACATGGGCCAAAGTCCCTGTGTTACTCGCTACCGCTAGCCAAACCAACTGATAACCCAATGATATGGCCCAAAGTCCCTGTGTTACTCCCTAATGCTAGCCAAACCAACTGATAACCCAATAACATGGCCCAAAGTCCCTGTGTTACTCGCTACTGCTAGCCAAACCAACTGATAACCCAATGACATGGCCCAAAGTCCCTGTGTTACTCAGTACTGCTAGCCAAACCAACTGATAACCCAATGACATGGCCCAAAGTCCCTGTGTTACTCCCTAATGCTAGCCAAACCAACTGATAACCAAAGTCCCTGTGTTACTTCCTACTGCTAGCAAAACCAACTGATAACCCAATGACATGGCCCAAAGTCCCTGTGTTACTCCCTACTGCTAGCGAAACCAACTGATAACGCAATGACACGGCCCAAAGTCCCTGTGTTGCTTCCTACTACTAGCCAACCAACTGATAACCCAATGACACGGCCCAAAGTCCCTGTGTTACTCCCTACTGCTAGCCAAACCAACTGATAACCCAATGACATGGCCCAAAGTCCCTGTGTTACTCCCTAATGCTAGCCAAACCAACTGATAACCCAATAACATGGCCCAAAGTCCCTGTGTTACTCGCTACTGCTAGCCAAACCAACTGATAACCCAATGACATGGCCCAAAGTCCCATTTGTTACTCCCTACTTCTAGCGAATTCAACTGATAACCCAATTAAGTGGCCTGAAGTCCCTGTGTTACTCCCTAATGCTAGCCAAACCAACTGATAACCCAATGACATGGCCCAAAGTCCCTGTGTTACTTCCTACTGCTAGCATAACCAACTGATAACCCGATGGCATGGCCCAAAGTCCCTGTGTTACTCTCTACTGCTAGCCAAACCAACTGATAACCCAATGACATGGCCCAAAGCCCCTGTGTTACTCCCTACTGCTAGCCAAACCAACTGATAACCCAATGACATGGCCCAAAGTCTTTGTGTTACTCCCTAATGCTAGCCAAACCAACTGATAACCCAATGACATGGCCCAAAGTCTTTGTGTTACTCCCTAATGCTAGCCAAACCAACTGATAACCCAATAACATGGCCCAAAGTCCCTCTGTTACTCGCTACTGCTAGCCAAACCAACTGATAACCCAATGACATGGCCCAACGTTCTTGTGTTACTCGCTACTGCTAGCCAAACCAACTGATAACCCAATGACATGGCGCAAAGTCCCATTTGTTACTCCCTACTTCTAGCGAATTCAACTGATAACCCAATTACGTGGCCTGAAGTCCCTGTGTTACTCCCTAATGCTAGCCAAACCAACTGATAACCCAATGACATGGCCCAAAGTCCCTGTGTTACTTCCTACTGCTAGCAAAACCAACTGATAACCCGATGGCATGGCCCAAAGTCCCTGTGTTACTCTCTACTGCTAGCCAAACCAACTGATAACCCAATGACATGGCCCAAAGCCCTTGTGTTACTCCCTACTGCTAGCCAAACCAACTGATAACCCAATGACATGGCCCAAAGTCCTTGTGTTACTCCCTAATGCTAGCCAAACCAACTGATAACTCAATGACATGGCCCAAAGTCCCTGTGTTACTCGCTACTGCTAACCAAACCAACTGATAACCCAATGACATGGCCCAAAGTCTCTGTGTTACTCCCTAATGCTAGCCAAACCAACTGATAACCCAATAACATGGCCCAAAGTCCCTCTGTTACTCGCTACTGCTAGCCAAACCAACTGATAACCCAATGACATGGCCCAACGTTCTTGTGTTACTCCCTACTGCTAGCCAAACCAAGTGATAACCCAATAACATGGCCAAAAGTCCCTGTGTTACTCCCTAATGCTAGCCAAACCAACTGATAACCCAATGACATGGCCCAAAGTCCCTGTGTTACTCGCTACTGCTAGCCAAACTACCTGATAACCCAATGACATGGCCCAAAGTCCCTGTGTTACTCGTTACTGCTAGCCAAACCAACTGATAACCCAATGATATGGCCCAAAGTCCCTGTGTTACTCGCTACTGCTAGCCGAACCAACTGATAACCCAATGACATGGCCCAAAGTCCCTGTGTTACTCCCTACTGCTAGCCAAACCAACTGATAAACCAATGACATGGCCCAAAGTCCCTGTGTTACTCCCTAATGCTAACCAAACCAACTGATAACTGAATGACATAGCCCAAAGTCCCTGTGTTACTAGATACTGCTAGCAAAACCAACTGATAACCCAATGACATGGCCCAAAGTCCCTGTGTTACTCCCTACTGCTAGCGAAACCAACTGGTAACCCAATGACACGGCCCAAAGTCCCTGTGTTACTTCCTACTGCTAGCCAACCAACTGATAACCCAATGAAACGGCCCAAAGTCCCTGTGTTACTCGCTACTGCTAGCCGAACCAACTGATAACCCAATGACACGGCCCAAAGTCCCTGTGTTACTCGCTACTGCTAGCCAAACCAACTAATAACCCAATGACATGGCCCAAAGTCCCTGTGTTACTCGCTACTGCTAGCCAAACTACCTGATAACCCAACGACATGGCCCAAAGTCCCTGTGTTACTCGCTACTGCTAGCCAAACCAACTGATAACCCAATGATATTGCCCAAAGTCCCTGTGTTACTCCCTAATGCTAGCCAAACCAACTGATAACCCAATGACATGGCCCAAAGTCCCCGTGTTACTCGCTACTGCTAGCCAAACCAACTGATAACCCAAAGACATTGCCGAAAGTCTCTGTGTTACTGCTAGCCAAACCAACTGATAACCCAATGACATGGCCCAATGTCCCTGTGTTACTCCCTAATGCTAGCCAAACCAACTGATAACCGAATGACATGGCCCAAAGTCCCTGTGTTACTCGCTACTGCTAGCCAAACCAACTGATAACCCAATGACATGGCCCAAAGTCCCTGTGTTACTCCCTACTGCTAGCGAAACCAACTGATAACCCAATGACAGGCTCAAAGTCCCTGTGTTACTTCCTACTGCTAGCCAACCAACTGATAACCCAATGACATGGCCCAAAGTCCCTGTGTTACTCAATACTGCTAGCCAAACCAACTGATAACCCAATGACATGGCCCAAAGTCCCTGTGTTACTCGCTACTGCTAGCCAAACTACCTGATAACCCAATGACATAGCCCAAAGTCCCTGTGTTACTCCCTAATGCTAGCCAAACCAACCGATAACCCAATGACATGGCCCAACGTCCCTGTGTTACTCGCTACTGCTAGCCAAACCAACTGATAACCCAATGACATGGCCAAAAGTCCCTGTGTTACTCCCTACTGCTAGCCAAACCAACTGATAACCCAATTACATGGCCCGAAGTCCCTGTGTTACTCCCTAATGCTAGCCAAGCCAACTGATAACTCAATGACATGGCCCAAAGTCCCTGTGTTACTCGCTACTGCTAGCCATAACAACTGATAACCCAATGACATGGCTGAAGTCCCTGTGTTACTCCCAACTGCTAGCTAAACCAACTGATAACCCAATGACACGTCCGAAAGTCCCTGTGGTGCATCCTACTGCTAGCCAACCAACTGATAACCCAATGACACGGCCCAAAGACCCTGTGTTACTCCCTACTGCTAGCAAAAACAACTGATAACCCAATGACAAGGCCCAAAGTCCCTTTGTGACTCTCTACTGCTAGCCAAACCAACTGATAACCCAATGGCATGGGCCAAAGTCCCTGTGTTACTCCCTACTGCCAGCCAAACCAACTGATAACCCAATGACATGGGCCAAAGTCCCTGTGTTACTCGCTACTGCTAGCCAAACCAACTGATAACCCAATGATATGGCCCAAAGTCCCTGTGTTACTCCCTAATGCTAGCCAAACCAACTGATAACCCAATGACATGGCCCAAAGTCCCTGTGTTACTCGCTACTGCTAGCCAAACCAACTGATAACCCAATGACATGGCCCAAAGTCCCTGTGTTACTCCCTACTACTAGCCAAACCAACTGATAATCCAATGACATGGCCCAAATTCCCTGTGTTACTCCCTACTGCTAGCCAAACCAACTGATAACCCAATGACATGGCCCAAAGTCCCTGTGTTACTCCCTAATGCTAGCCAAACCAACTGATAACCGAATGACATGGCCCAAAGTCCCTGTGTTACTTGCTACTGCTAGCCAAACCAACTGATAACCCAATGACATGGCCCAAAGTCCCTGTGTTACTCGCTACTGCTAGCCAAACTACCTGATAACCCAATGCCATGGCACAAAGTCCCTGGGTTACTCCCTAATGGTAGCCAAACCAACTGATAACCCAATGACATGGGCCAAAGTCCCTGTGTTACTCGCTACTGCTAGCCAAACCAACTGATAACCCAATGATATGGCCCAAAGTCCCTGTGTTACTCCCTAATGCTAGCCAAACCAACTGATAACCCAATAACATGGCCCAAAGTCCCTGTGTTACTCGCTACTGCTAGCCAAACCAACTGATAACCCAATGACATGGCCCAAAGTCCCTGTGTTACTCAGTACTGCTAGCCAAACCAACTGATAACCCAATGACATGGCCCAAAGTCCCTGTGTTACTCCCTAATGCTAGCCAAACCAACTGATAACCAAAGTCCCTGTGTTACTTCCTACTGCTAGCAAAACCAACTGATAACCCAATGACATGGCCCAAAGTCCCTGTGTTACTCCCTACTGCTAGCGAAACCAACTGATAACGCAATGACACGGCCCAAAGTCCCTGTGTTGCTTCCTACTACTAGCCAACCAACTGATAACCCAATGACACGGCCCAAAGTCCCTGTGTTACTCCCTACTGCTAGCCAAACCAACTGATAACCCAATGACATGGCCCAAAGTCCCTGTGTTACTCCCTAATGCTAGCCAAACAAACTGATAACCCAATAACATGGCCCAAAGTCCCTGTGTTACTCGCTACTGCTAGCCAAACCAACTGATAACCCAATGACATGGCCCAAAGTCCCATTTGTTACTCCCTACTTCTAGCGAATTCAACTGATAACCCAATTAAGTGGCCTGAAGTCCCTGTGTTACTCCCTAATGCTAGCCAAACCAACTGATAACCCAATGACATGGCCCAAAGTCCCTGTGTTACTTCCTACTGCTAGCATAACCAACTGATAACCCGATGGCATGGCCCAAAGTCCCTGTGTTACTCTCTACTGCTAGCCAAACCAACTGATAACCCAATGACATGGCCCAAAGCCCCTGTGTTACTCCCTACTGCTAGCCAAACCAACTGATAACCCAATGACATGGCCCAAAGTCTTTGTGTTACTCCCTAATGCTAGCCAAACCAACTGATAACCCAATGACATGGCCCAAAGTCTCTGTGTTACTCCCTAATGCTAGCCAAACCAACTGATAACCCAATAACATGGCCCAAAGTCCCTCTGTTACTCGCTACTGCTAGCCAAACCAACTGATAACCCAATGACATGGCCCAACGTTCTTGTGTTACTCGCTACTGCTAGCCAAACCAACTGATAACCCAATGACATGGCCCAAAGTCCCATTTGTTACTCCCTACTTCTAGCGAATTCAACTGATAACCCAATTACGTGGCCTGAAGTCCCTGTGTTACTCCCTAATGCTAGCCAAACCAACTGATAACCCAATGACATGGCCCAAAGTCCCTGTGTTACTTCCTACTGCTAGCAAAACCAACTGATAACCCGATGGCATGGCCCAAAGTCCCTGTGTTACTCTCTACTGCTAGCCAAACCAACTGATAACCCAATGACATGGCCCAAAGCCCCTGTGTTACTCCCTACTGCTAGCCAAACCAACTGATAACCCAATGACATGGCCCAAAGTCCTTGTGTTACTCCCTAATGCTAGCCAAACCAACTGATAACTCAATGACATGGCCCAAAGTCCCTGTGTTACTCGCTACTGCTAGCCAAACCAACTGATAACCCAATGACATGGCCCAAAGTCTCTGTGTTACTCCCTAATGCTAGCCAAACCAACTGATAACCCAATAACATGGCCCAAAGTCCCTCTGTTACTCGCTACTGCTAGCCAAACCAACTGATAACCCAATGACATGGCCCAACGTTCTTGTGTTACTCCCTACTGCTAGCCAAACCAAGTGATAACCCAATAACATGGCCAAAAGTCCCTGTGTTACTCCCTAATGCTAGCCAAACCAACTGATAACCCAATGACATGGCCCAAAGTCCCTGTGTTACTCGCTACTGCTAGCCAAACTACCTGATAACCCAATGACATGGCCCAAAGTCCCTGTGTTACTCGCTACTGCTAGCCGAACCAACTGATAACCCAATGACATGGCCCAAAGTCCCTGTGTTACTCCCTACTGCTAGCCAAACCAACTGATAAACCAATGACATGGCCCAAAGTCCCTGTGTTACTCCCTAATGCTAACCAAACCAACTGATAACTGAATGACATAGCCCAAAGTCCCTGTGTTACTAGATACTGCCAGCAACACCAACTGATAACCCAATGACATGGCCCAAAGTCCCTGTGTTACTCCCTACTGCTAGCGAAACCAACTGGTAACCCAATGACACGGCCCAAAGTCCCTGTGTTACTTCCTACTGCTAGCCAACCAACTGATAACCCAATGAAACGGCCCAAAGTCCCTGTGTTACTCGCTACTGCTAGCCGAACCAACTGATAACCCAATGACACGGCCCAAAGTCCCTGTGTTACTCGCTACTGCTAGCCAAACCAACTAATAACCCAATGACATGGCCCAAAGTCCCTGTGTTACTCGCTACTGCTAGCCAAACTACCTGATAACCCAACAACATGGCCCAAAGTCCCTGTGTTACTCGCTACTGCTAGCCAAACCAACTGATAACCCAATGATATTGCCCAAAGTCCCTGTGTTACTCCCTAATGCTAGCCAAACCAACTGATAACCCAATGACATGGCCCAAAGTCCCCGTGTTACTCGCTACTGCTAGCCAAACCAACTGATAACCCAAAGACATTGCCGAAAGTCTCTGTTTTACTGCTAGCCAAACCAACTGATAACCCAATGACATGGCCCAAAGTCCATGTGTTGCTCCCTACTGCTAGCCAAACCAACTGATAACCCAATGACATGGCCCAATGTCCCTGTGTTACTCCCTAATGCTAGCCAAACCAACTGATAACCGAATGACATGGCCCAAAGTCCCTGTGTTACTCGCTACTGCTAGCCAAACCAACTGATAACCCAATGACATGGCCCAAAGTCCCTGTGTTACTCGCTACTGCTAGCCAAACCAACTGATAACCCAATGACATGGCCCAAAGTCCCTGTGTTACTCAGTACTGCTAGCCAAACCAACTGATAACCCAATGACATGGCCCAAAGTCCCTGTGTTACTCAATACTGCTAGCCAAACCAACTGATAACCCAATGACATGGCCCAAAGTCCCTGTGTTACTCGCTACTGCTAGCCAAACTACCTGATAACCCAATGACATAGCCCAAAGTCCCTGTGTTACTCCCTAATGCTAGCCAAACCAACCGATAACCCAATGACATGGCCCAACGTCCCTGTGTTACTCGCTACTGCTAGCCAAACCAACTGATAACCCAATGACATGGCCCAAAGTCCCTGTGTTACTCGCTACTGCTAGCCAAACCAACTGATAACCCAATGACAATGCCCAAAGTCCCTGTGTTACTCCCTACTACTAGCCAAACCAACTGATAATCCAATGACATGGCCCAAATTCCCTGTGTTACTCCCTACTGCTAGCCAAACCAACTGATAACCCAATGACACGGCCCAAAGACCCTGTGTTACTCCCTACTGCTATCAAAAACAACTGATAACCCAATGACATGGCCCAAAGTCCCTTTGTGACTCTCTACTGCTAGCCAAACCAACTGATAACCCAATGGCATGGGCCAAAGTCCCTGTGTTACTCCCTACTGCCAGCCAAACCAACTGATAACCCAATGACATGGGCCAAAGTCCCTGTGTTACTCGCTACTGCTAGCCAAACCAACTGATAACCCAATGATATGGCCCAAAGTCCCTGTGTTACTCCCTAATGCTAGCCAAACCAACTGATAACCCAATGACATGGCCCAAAGTCCCTGTGTTACTCGCTACTGCTAGCCAAACCAACTGATAACCCAATGACAATGCCCAAAGTCCCTGTGTTACTCCCTACTACTAGCCAAACCAACTGATAATCCAATGACATGGCCCAAATTCCCTGTGTTACTCCCTACTGCTAGCCAAACCAACTGATAACCCAATGACATGGCCCAAAGTCCCTGTGTTACTCCCTAATGCTAGCCAAACCAACTGATAACCGAATGACATGGCCCAAAGTCCCTGTGTTACTTGCTACTGCTAGCCAAACCAACTGATAACCCAATGACATGGCCCAAAGTCCCTGTGTTACTCGCTACTGCTAGCCAAACTACCTGATAACCCAATGCCATGGCACAAAGTCCCTGGGTTACTCCCTAATGGTAGCCAAACCAACTAATAACCCAATGACATTGGCCAAAGTCCCTGTGTTACTCGCTACTGCTAGCCAAACCAACTGATAACCCAATGATATGGCCCAAAGTCCCTGTGTTACTCCCTAATGCTAGCCAAACCAACTGATAACCCAATAACATGGCCCAAAGTCCCTGTGTTACTCGCTACTGCTAGCCAAACCAACTGATAACCCAATGACATGGCCCAAAGTCCCTGTGTTACTCAGTACTGCTAGCCAAACCAACTGATAACCCAATGACACGGCCCAAAGTCCCTGTGTTACTCCCTAATGCTAGCCAAACCAACTGATAACCAAAGTCCCTGTGTTACTTCCTACTGCTAGCAAAACCAACTGATAACCCAATGACATGGCCCAAAGTCCCTGTGTTACTCCCTACTGCTAGCGAAACCAACTGATAACGCAATGACACGGCCCAAAGTCCCTGTGTTGCTTCCTACTACTAGCCAACCAACTGATAACCCAATGACACGGCCCAAAGTCCCTGTGTTACTCCCTACTGCTAGCCAAACCAACTGATAACCCAATGACATGGCCCAAAGTCCCTGTGTTACTCCCTAATGCTAGCCAAACCAACTGATAACCCAATAACATGGCCCAAAGTCCCTGTGTTACTCGCTACTGCTAGCCAAACCAACTGATAACCCAATGACATGGCCCAAAGTCCCATTTGTTACTCCCTACTTCTAGCGAATTCAACTGATAACCCAATTACGTGGCCTGAAGTCCCTTTGTTACTCCCAAATGCTAGCCAAACCAACTGATAATCCAATGACATGGCCCAAAGTCCCTGTGTTACTTCCTACTGCTAGCATAACCAACTGATAACCCGATGGCATGGCCCAAAGTCCCTGTGTTACTCTCTACTGCTAGCCAAACCAACTGATAACCCAATGACATAGCCCAAAGCCCCTGTGTTACTCCCTACTGCTAGCCAAACCAACTGATAACCCAATGACATGGCCCAAAGTCTTTGTGTTACTCCCTAATGCTAGCCAAACCAACTGATAACCCAATGACATGGCCCAAAGTCTCTGCGTTACTCCCTAATGCTAGCCAAACCAACTGATAACCCAATAACATGGCCCAAAGTCCCTCTGTTACTCGCTACTGCTAGCCAAACCAACTGATAACCCAATGACATGGCCCAACGTTCTTGTGTTACTCACTACTGCTAGCCAAACCAACTGATAACCCAATAACATGGCCAAAAGTCCCTGTGTTACTCCCTAATGCTAGCCAAACCAACTGATAACCCAATGACATGGCCCAAAGTCCCTGTGTTACTCGCTACTGCTAGCCAAACTACCTGATAACCCAATGACATGGCCCAAAGTCCCGGTGTTACTCGCTACTGCTAGCCAAACCAACTGATAACCCAATGATAGGCCCAAAGTCCCTGTGTTACTCGCTACTGCTAGCCGAACCAACTGATAACCCAATGACATGGCCCAAAGTCCCTGTGTTACTCCCTACTGCTAGCCAAACCAACTGATAAACCAATGACATGGCCCAAAGTCCCTGTGTTACTCCCTAATGCTAACCAAACCAACTGATAACTGAATGACATAGCCCAAAGTCCCTGTGTTACTAGATACTGCTAGCAAAACCAACTGATAACCCAATGACATGGCCCAAAGTCCCTGTGTTACTCCCTACTGCTAGCGAAACCAACTGGTAACCCAATGACACAGCCCAAAGTCCCTGTGTTACTCGCTACTGCTAGCCAAACCAACTGATAACCCAATGACATGGCCCAAAGTCCCTGTGTTACTCAGTACTGCTAGCCAAACCAACTGATAACCCAATGACATGGCCCAAAGTCCCTGTGTTACTCCCTAATGCTAGCCAAACCAACTGATAACCAAAGTCCCTGTGTTACTTCCTACTGCTAGCAAAACCAACTGATAACCCAATGACATGGCCCAAAGTCTCTGTATTACTCCCTACTGCTAGCGAAACCAACTGATAACGCAATGACACGGCCCAAAGTCCCTGTGTTGCTTCCTACTACTAGCCAACCAACTGATAACCCAATGACACGGCCCAAAGTCCCTGTGTTACTCCCTACTGCTAGCCAAACCAACTGATAACCCAATGACATGGCCCAAAGTCCCTGTGTTACTCCCTAATGCTAGCCAAACCAACTGATAACCCAATAACATGGCCCAAAGTCCCTGTGTTACTCGCTACTGCTAGCCAAACCAACTGATAACCCAATGACATGGCCCAAAGTCCCATTTGTTACTCCCTACTTCTAGCGAATTCAACTGATAACCCAATTACGTGGCCTGAAGTCCCTGTGTTACTCCCTAATGCTAGCCAAACCAACTGATAACCCAATGACATGGCCCAAAGTCCCTGTGTTACTTCCTACTGCTAGCAAAACCAACTGATAACCCGATGGCATGGCCCAAAGTCCCTGTGTTACTCTCTACTGCTAGCCAAACCAACTGATAACCCAATGACATGGCCCAAAGGCCCTGTGTTACTCCCTACTGCTAGCCAAACCAACTGATAACCCAATGACATGGCCCAAAGTCTTTGTGTTACTCCCTAATGCTAGCCAAACCAACTGATAACCCAATGACATGGCCCAAAGTCTCTGTGTTACTCCCTAATGCTAGTCAAACCAACTGATAACCCAATAACATGGCCCAAAGTCCCTCTGTTACTCGCTACTGCTAGCCAAACCAACTGATAACCCAATGACATGGCCCAACGTTCTTGTGTTACTCACTACTGCTAGCCAAACCAACTGATAACCCAATAACATGGCCAAAAGTCCCTGTGTTACTCCCTAATGCTAGCCAAACCAACTGATAACCCAATGACATGGCCCAAAGTCCCTGTGTTACTCGCTACTGCTAGCCAAACTACCTGATAACCCAATGACATGGCCCAAAGTCCCGGTGTTACTCGCTACTGCTAGCCAAACCAACTGATAACCCAATGACATGGCCCAAAGTCCCTGTGTTACTCGCTACTGCTAGCCAAACCAACTGATAACCCAATGACATGGCCCAAAGTCCCTGTGTTACTCCCTACTGCTAGCCAAACCAACTGATAAACCAATGACATGGCCCAAAGTCCCTGTGTTACTCCCTAATGCTAACCAAACCAACTGATAACTGAATGACATAGCCCAAAGTCCCTGTGTTACTAGATACTGCTAGCAAAACCAACTGATAACCCAATGACATGGCCCAAAGTCCCTGTGTTACTCCCTACTGCTAGCAAAACCAACTGGTAACCCAATGACACAGCCCAAAGTCCCTGTGTTACTTCCTACTGCTAGCCAACCAACGGATAACCCAATGAAACGGCCCAAAGTCCCTGTGTTACTCGCTACTGCTAGCCGAACCAACTGATAACCCAATGGCACGGCCCAAAGTCCCTGTGTTACTCGCTACTGCTAGCCAAACCAACTAATAACCCAATGACATGGCCCAAAGTCCCTGTGTTACTCGCTACTGCTAGCCAAACTACCTGATAACCCAACGACATGGCCCAAAGTCCCTGTGTTACTCGCTACTGCTAGCCAAACCAACTGATAACCCAATGATATTGCCCAAAGTCCCTGTGTTACTCCCTAATGCTAGCCAAACCAACTGATAACCCAATGACATGGCCCAAAGTCCCCGTGTTACTCGCTACTGCTAGCCAAACCAACTGATAACCCAAAGACATTGCCGAAAGTCTCTGTGTTACTGCTAGCCAAACCAACTGATAACCCAATGACATGGCCCAAAGTCCATGTGTTGCTCCCTACTGCTAGCCAAACCAACTGATAACCCAATGACATGGCCCAATGTCCCTGTGTTACTCCCTAATGCTAGCCAAACCAACTGATAACCGAATGACATGGCCCAAAGTCCCTGTGTTACTCGCTACTGCTAGCCAAACCAACTGATAACCCAATGACATGGCCCAAAGTCCCTGTGTTACTCCCTACTGCTAGCGAAACCAACTGATAACCCAATGACAGGCTCAAAGTCCCTGTGTTACTTCCTACTGCTAGCCAACCAACTGATAACCCAATGACATGGCCCAAAGTCCCTGTGTTACTCAATACTGCTAGCCAAACCAACTGATAACCCAATGACATGGCCCAAAGTCCCTGTGTTACTCGCTACTGCTAGCCAAACTACCTGATAACCCAATGACATAGCCCAAAGTCCCTGTGTTACTCCCTAATGCTAGCCAAACCAACCGATAACCCAATGACATGGCCCAACGTCCCTGTGTTACTCGCTACTGCTAGCCAAACCAACTGATAACCCAATGACATGGCCAAAAGTCCCTGTGTTACTCCCTACTGCTAGCCAAACCAACTGATAACTCAATGACATGGCCCAAAGTCCCTGTGTTACTCGCTACTGCTAGCCATAACAACTGATAACCCAATGACATGGCTGAAGTCCCTGTGTTACTCCCAAATGCTAGCTAAACCAACTGATAACCCAATGACACGTCCCAAAGTCCCTGTGGTGCATCCTACTGCTAGCCAACCAACTGATAACCCAATGACACGGCCCAAAGACCCTGTGTTACTCCCTACTGCTATCAAAAACAACTGATAACCCAATGACATGGCCCAAAGTCCCTTTGTGACTCTCTACTGCTAGCCAAACCAACTGATAACCCAATGGCATGGGCCAAAGTCCCTGTGTTACTCCCTACTGCCAGCCAAACCAACTGATAACCCAATCACATGGGCCAAAGTCCCTGTGTTACTCGCTACTGCTAGCCAAACCAACTGATAACCCAATGATATGGCCCAAAGTCCCTGTGTTACTCCCTAATGCTAGCCAAACCAACTGATAACCCAATGACATGGCCCAAAGTCCCTGTGTTACTCGCTACTGCTAGCCAAACCAACTGATAACCCAATGACAATGCCCAAAGTCCCTGTGTTACTCCCTACTACTAGCCAAACCAACTGATAATCCAATGACATGGCCCAAATTCCCTGTGTTACTCCCTACTGCTAGCCAAACCAACTGATAACCCAATGACATGGCCCAAAGTCCCTGTGTTACTCCCTAATGCTAGCCAAACCAACTGATAACCGAATGACATGGCCCAAAGTCCCTGTGTTACTTGCTACTGCTAGCCAAACCAACTGATAACCCAATGACATGGCCCAAAGTCCCTGTGTTACTCGCTACTGCTAGCCAAACTACCTGATAACCCAATGCCATGGCACAAAGTCCCTGGGTTACTCCCTAATGGTAGCCAAACCAACTAATAACCCAATGACATTGGCCAAAGTCCCTGTGTTACTCGCTACTGCTAGCCAAACCAACTGATAACCCAATGATATGGCCCAAAGTCCCTGTGTTACTCCCTAATGCTAGCCAAACCAACTGATAACCCAATAACATGGCCCAAAGTCCCTGTGTTACTCGCTACTGCTAGCCAAACCAACTGATAACCCAATGACATGGCCCAAAGTCCCTGTGTTACTCAGTACTGCTAGCCAAACCAACTGATAACCCAATGACACGGCCCAAAGTCCCTGTGTTACTCCCTAATGCTAGCCAAACCAACTGATAACCAAAGTCCCTGTGTTACTTCCTACTGCTAGCAAAACCAACTGATAACCCAATGACATGGCCCAAAGTCCCTGTGTTACTCCCTACTGCTAGCGAAACCAACTGATAACGCAATGACACGGCCCAAAGTCCCTGTGTTGCTTCCTACTACTAGCCAACCAACTGATAACCCAATGACACGGCCCAAAGTCCCTGTGTTACTCCCTACTGCTAGCCAAACCAACTGATAACCCAATGACATGGCCCAAAGTCCCTGTGTTACTCCCTAATGCTAGCCAAACCAACTGATAACCCAATAACATGGCCCAAAGTCCCTGTGTTACTCGCTACTGCTAGCCAAACCAACTGATAACCCAATGACATGGCCCAAAGTCCCATTTGTTACTCCCTACTTCTAGCGAATTCAACTGATAACCCAATTACGTGGCCTGAAGTCCCTTTGTTACTCCCTAATGCTAGCCAAACCAACTGATAATCCAATGACATGGCCCAAAGTCCCTGTGTTACTTCCTACTGCTAGCATAACCAACTGATAACCCGATGGCATGGCCCAAAGTCCCTGTGTTACTCTCTACTGCTAGCCAAACCAACTGATAACCCAATGACATGGCCCAAAGCCCCTGTGTTACTCCCTACTGCTAGCCAAACCAACTGATAACCCAATGACATGGCCCAAAGTCTTTGTGTTACTCCCTAATGCTAGCCAAACCAACTGATAACCCAATGACATGGCCCAAAGTCTCTGCGTTACTCCCTAATGCTAGCCAAACCAACTGATAACCCAATAACATGGCCCAAAGTCCCTCTGTTACTCGCTACTGCTAGCCAAACCAACTGATAACCCAATGACATGGCCCAACGTTCTTGTGTTACTCACTACTGCTAGCCAAACCAACTGATAACCCAATAACATGGCCAAAAGTCCCTGTGTTACTCCCTAATGCTAGCCAAACCAACTGATAACCCAATGACATGGCCCAAAGTCCCTGTGTTACTCGCTACTGCTAGCCAAACTACCTGATAACCCAATGACATGGCCCAAAGTCCCGGTGTTACTCGCTACTGCTAGCCAAACCAACTGATAACCCAATGATATGGCCCAAAGTCCCTGTGTTACTCGCTACTGCTAGCCGAACCAACTGATAACCCAATGACATGGCCCAAAGTCCCTGTGTTACTCCCTACTGCTAGCCAAACCAACTGATAAACCAATGACATGGCCCAAAGTCCCTGTGTTACTCCCTAATGCTAACCAAACCAACTGATAACTGAATGACATAGCCCAAAGTCCCTGTGTTACTAGATACTGCTAGCAAAACCAACTGATAACCCAATGACATGGCCCAAAGTCCCTGTGTTACTCCCTACTGCTAGCGAAACCAACTGGTAACCCAATGACACAGCCCAAAGTCCCTGTGTTACTCGCTACTGCTAGCCAAACCAACTGATAACCCAATGACATGGCCCAAAGTCCCTGTGTTACTCAGTACTGCTAGCCAAACCAACTGATAACCCAATGACATGGCCCAAAGTCCCTGTGTTACTCCCTAATGCTAGCCAAACCAACTGATAACCAAAGTCCCTGTGTTACTTCCTACTGCTAGCAAAACCAACTGATAACCCAATGACATGGCCCAAAGTCCCTGTATTACTCCCTACTGCTAGCGAAACCAACTGATAACGCAATGACACGGCCCAAAGTCCCTGTGTTGCTTCCTACTACTAGCCAACCAACTGATAACCCAATGACACGGCCCAAAGTCCCTGTGTTACTCCCTACTGCTAGCCAAACCAACTGATAACCCAATGACATGGCCCAAAGTCCCTGTGTTACTCCCTAATGCTAGCCAAACCAACTGATAACCCAATAACATGGCCCAAAGTCCCTGTGTTACTCGCTACTGCTAGCCAAACCAACTGATAACCCAATGACATGACCCAAAGTCCCATTTGTTACTCCCTACTTCTAGCGAATTCAACTGATAACCCAATTACGTGGCCTGAAGTCCCTGTGTTACTCCCTAATGCTAGCCAAACCAACTGATAACCCAATGACATGGCCCAAAGTCCCTGTGTTACTTCCTACTGCTAGCATAACCAACTGATAACCCGATGGCATGGCCCAAAGTCCCTGTGTTACTCTCTACTGCTAGCCAAACCAACTGATAACCCAATGACATGGCCCAAAGGCCCTGTGTTACTCCCTACTGCTAGCCAAACCAACTGATAACCCAATGACATGGCCCAAAGTCTTTGTGTTACTCCCTAATGCTAGCCAAACCAACTGATAACCCAATGACATGGCCCAAAGTCTCTGTGTTACTCCCTAATGCTAGCCAAACCAACTGATAACCCAATAACATGGCCCAAAGTCCCTCTGTTACTCGCTACTGCTAGCCAAACCAACTGATAACCCAATGACATGGCCCAACGTTCTTGTGTTACTCACTACTGCTAGCCAAACCAACTGATAACCCAATAACATGGCCAAAAGTCCCTGTGTTACTCCCTAATGCTAGCCAAACCAACTGATAACCCAATGACATGGCCCAAAGTCCCTGTGTTACTCGCTACTGCTAGCCAAACTACCTGATAACCCAATGACATGGCCCAAAGTCCCGGTGTTACTCGCTACTGCTAGCCAAACCAACTGATAACCCAATGACATGGCCCAAAGTCCCTGTGTTACTCGCTACTGCTAGCCGAACCAACTGATAACCCAATGACATGGCCCAAAGTCCCTGTGTTACTCCCTACTGCTAGCCAAACCAACTGATAAACCAATGACATGGCCCAAAGTCCCTGTGTTACTCCCTAATGCTAACCAAACCAACTGATAACTGAATGACATAGCCCAAAGTCCCTGTGTTACTAGATACTGCTAGCAAAACCAACTGATAACCCAATGACATGGCCCAAAGTCCCTGTGTTA
The DNA here is from genome assembly GCF_040938575.1 of Ambystoma mexicanum. Lineage (NCBI taxonomy): Eukaryota > Metazoa > Chordata > Amphibia > Caudata > Ambystomatidae > Ambystoma > Ambystoma mexicanum. The sequence continues at coordinate 330,836,656 of NC_090925.1, read as the reverse complement.
CTCCCTACTGCTAGCGAAACCAACTGGTAACCCAATGACACAGCCCAAAGTCCCTGTGTTACTTCCTACTGCTAGCCAACCAACGGATAACCCAATGAAACGGCCCAAAGTCCCTGTGTTACTCGCTACTGCTAGCCGAACCAACTGATAACCCAATGGCACGGCCCAAAGTCCCTGTGTTACTCGCTACTGCTAGCCAAACCAACTAATAACCCAATGACATGGCCCAAAGTCCCTGTGTTACTCGCTACTGCTAGCCAAACTACCTGATAACCCAACGACATGGCCCAAAGTCCCTGTGTTACTCGCTACTACTAGCCAAACCAACTGATAACCCAATGATATTGCCCAAAGTCCCTGTGTTACTCCCTAATGCTAGCCAAACCAACTGATAACCCAATGACATGGCCCAAAGTCCCTGTGTTACTCCCTAATGCTAGCCAAACCAACTGATAACCCAATGACATGGCCCAAAGTCCCTGTGTTACTCGCTACTGCTAGCCAAACCAACTGATAACCCAAAGACATGGCCGAAAGTCTCTGTGTTACTCCGTACTGCTAGCCAAACCAACTGATAACCCAATGACATGGCCCAAAGTCCATGTGTTGCTCCCTACTGCTAGCCAAACCAACTGATAACCCAATGACATGGCCCAATGTCCCTGTGTTACTCCCTAATGCTAGCCAAACCAACTGATAACCGAATGACATGGCCCAAAGTCCCTGTGTTACTCGCTACTGCTAGCCAAACCAACTGATAACCCAATGACATGGCCCAAAGTCCCTGTGTTACTCCCTACTGCTAGCGAAACCAACTGATAACCCAATGACAGGGCTCAAAGTCCCTGTGTTACTTCCTACTGCTAGCCAACCAACTGATAACCCAATGACACAGCCCAAAGTCCCTGTGTTACTCACTACTGCTAGCCAAACCAACTGATAACCCAATGACACGGCCCAAAGTCCCTGTGTTACTCGCTACTGCTAGCCAAACTACCTCATAACCCAATGACATGGCCCAAAGTCCCTGTGTTACTCCATAATGCTAGGCAAGCCAACTTATAACCCAATGACATGGCCCAAAGTCCCTGTGTTACTCCATAATGCTAGCCAAACCAACTTATAACCCAATGACATGGCCCAAAGTCCCTGTGTTACTCCATAATGCTAGGCAAGCCAACTGATAACCCAATGACATGCCCCAAAGTCCCTGTGTTACTCGCTACTGCTAGCCAAACCAACTGATAACCCAATGACATGGCAAAGTCCCTGTGTTACTCCCTACTGCTAGCGAAACCAACTGATAACCCATTGACACGGCCCAAAGTCCCTGTGGTACTTCCTACTGCTAGCCAACCAACTGATAACCCAATGACACGGCCCAAAGTCCCTGTGTTACTTCCTACTGCTAGCCAAACTACCTGATAACCCAATGACATGGCCCAAAGTCCCTGTGTTACTCCCTAATGCTAGCCAAACCAACTGATGACCCAATGACATGGCCCAAAGTCCCTGTGTTACTCCCTAATGCTAGCCAAGCCAACTGATAACCCAATGTCATGGCCCAAAGTCCCTGTGTTACTCGCTACTGCTAGCCAAACCAACTGATAACCCAATGACATGGCCAAAGCCCCTGTGTTACTCCCTACTGCTAGCGAAACCAACTGATAACCCAATGACACGGCCCAAAGTCCCTGTGGTACTTCCTACTGCTAGCCAACCAACTGATAACCCAATGACACGGCCCAAAGTCCCTGTGTTATTTCCTACTGCTAGCAAAAACAACTGATAACCCAATGACACGGCCCAAATTCCCTGTGTTACTCTCTACTGCTAGCCAAACCAACTGATAACCCAATGACATGGGCCAAAGACCCTGTGTTACTCTCTACTGCCAGCCAAACCAACTGATAACCCAATGACATGGGCCAAAGTCCCTGTGTTACTCGCTATTGCCAGCCAAACCAACTGATAACCCAATGACATGGCCCAAAGTCCCTGTGTTACTCCCTAATGATAGCCAAACCAACTGATAACCCAATGACATGGCCCAAAGTCCCTGTGTTACTCGCTACTGCCAGCCAAACCAACTTATAACCCAATGACATGGCCCAAAGTCCCTGTGTTACTCGCTACTGCTAGCCAAACTACCTGATAACCCAATGACATGGCCCAAAGTCCCTGTGTTACTCCCTAATGCTAGCCAAACCAACTGATAACCCAATAACATGGCCCAAAGTCCCTGTGTTACTCGCTACTGCTAGCCAAACTACCTGATAACCCAATGACATGGCCCAAAGTCCCTGTGTTACTCGCTACTGCTAGCCAAACTACCTGATAACCCAATGACATGGCCCAAAGTCCCTGTGTTACTCCCTAATGCTAGCCAAACCAACTGATAACCCAATGACATGGCCCAAAGTCCCTGTGTTACTCCCCAATGCTAGCCAAACCAACTGATAACCAATAACATGGCCCAAAGTCCCTTTGTTACTCGCTACTGCTAGCCAAACCAACTGATTACCCAATGACATGGCCCAAAGTCCCTGTGTTACTCCTTACTTCTAGCGAAACCAACTGATAACCCAATGACACGGCCCAAATTCCCTGTTGTACTTCCTACTGCTAGCCAACCAACTGATAACCCAATGACACGGCCCACAGTCCCTGTGTTACTTCCTACTGCTAGCAAAAACAACTGATAACCCAATGACACGGCCCAATGTCCCTGTGTTACTCTCTACTGCTAGCCAAACCAACTGATAACCCAATGACATGGGCCAAAGTCCCTGTGTTACTCCCTAATGCTAGCCAAACCAACTGATAACCCAATGACATGGCCCAAAGTCCCTGTGTTACTCGCTACTGCTAGCCAAACCATCTGATAACCCAATAACATGGCCAAAGTCCCTGTGTTACTCCCTACTGCTAGCGAAAACAACTGATAACCCAATGACACGGCCCAAAGTCCCTGTGCTATTCTCTACTGCTAGCCAAACCAACTGATAACCGAATGACATGGCCCAAAGTCCCTGTGTTACTTGCTACTGCTAGCCAAACCAACTGATAACCCAATGACATGGCCCAAAGTCCCTGTGTTATTCCCTAATGCTAGCCAAACCAACTGATAACCCAATAACATGGCCCAAAGTCCCTGTGTTACTCGCTACTGCTAGCCAAACCAACTGATTACCCAATGACATGGCCCAAAGTCCTTGTGTTACTCCCTACTGCTAGCCAAACTAACTGATAACCCAATGACATGGCCCAAAGTCCCTGTGTTACTCCCTACTGCTAGCCAAACCAACTGATAACCCAATGATATGGCCCAAAGTCCCTGTGTTACTCCCTAATGCTAGCCAAACCAACTGATATCCCAATGACATGGCCCAAAGTCCCTGTGTTACTCCCTACTGCTAGCGAAACCAACTGATAACCCAATGACACAGCCCAAAGTCCCTGTGTTAGTTCCTACTGCTAACCAACCAACTGACAACCCAATGACACGACCCAAAGTCCCTGTGGTACTTCCTACTGCTAGCCAACCATCTGATAACCCAATGACACAGCCCAAAGTCCCTGTGTTACTTCCTACTGCTAGCAAAACCAACTGATAACCCAATGACATGGCCCAAAGTCCCTGTGTTACTCGCTACTGCTAGCCAAACCAACTGATAACCCAATGACATGGCCCAAAGTCCCTGTGTTACTCCCTAATGCTAGCCAAACCAACTGATAACCCAATGCCATGGCCCAAAGTCCCTGTGTTACTCGCTACTGCTAGCCAAACTAACTGATAACCCAATGACATGGCCCAAAGTCCCTGTGTTACTCCCTAATGCTAGTCAAACCAACTGATAACCCAATAACATGGCCCAAAGTCCCTGTGTTACTCCCTATTGCTATCCAAACCAACTGATAACCCAATGATATGGCCCAAAGTCCCTGTGTTACTCCCTACTGCTAGCCAAACCAACTGATAATCCAATGACATGGCCCAAAGTCCCTGTGTTACTCCCTACTGCTAGCCAAACCAACTGATAACCCAATGACATGGCCCAAAGTCCCTGTGTTACTCCCTAATGCTAGCCAAACCAACTGATAACCCAATGACATGGCCCAAAGTCCCTGTGTTACTCGCTACTGCTAGCCAAACTACGTGATAACCCAATGCCATGGCCCAAAGTCCCTGTGTTACTCCCTAATGCTAGCCGAACCAACTGATAACCCAATGACAAGGCCCAAAGTCCCTGTGTTACTCGCTACTGCTAGCCGAACCAACTGATAACCCAATGACATGGCCCAAAGTCCCTGTGTTACTCCATGCTGCTAGCCAAACCAACTGATAACCCAATGACATGGCCCAAAGTCCCTGTGTTACTCCCTAATGCTAGCCAAAGCAACTGATAACCCAATGACATGGCCCAAAGTCCCTGTGCTACTCCCTACTGCTAGTGAAACCAACTGATAACCCAATAACATGGCCCAAAGTCCCTGTGTTACTCGATACTGCTAGCAAAACCAACTGATAACCCAATGACATGGCCCAAAGTCCCTGTGCTACTCCCTACTGCTAGCCAAACCAACTGATAACCCAATAATATGGCCCAAAGTCCCTGTGTTACTCCCTAATGCTAGCCAAACCAACTGATAACCCAATGACATGGCCCAAAGTCCCTGTGTTACTCCCTAATGCTAGCCAAACCAACTGATAACCGAATGACATGGCCCAAAGTCCCTGTGTTACTCGCTACTGCTAGCCAAACCAACTGATAACCCAATGACAGGGCCCAAAGTCCCTGTGTTACTCGCTACTGCTAGCCAAACTACCTGATAACCCAATGACATAGCCCAAAGTCCCTGTGTTACTCCCTAATGCTAGCCAAACCAACTGATAACCCAATGACATGGCCCAAATTCCCTGTGTTACTCGCTACTGCTAGCCAAACCAACTGATAACCCAATGACATGGCCCAAAGTCCCTGTGTTACTCCCTACTGTTAGCCAAACCAACTGATAATCCAATGACATGGCCCAAAGTCCCTGTGTTACTCCCTACTGCTAGCCAAACCAACTGATAACCCAATGACATGGCCCAAAGTCCCTGTGTTACTCGCTACTGCTAGCCAAACTACGTGATAACCCAATGCCATGGCCCAAAGTCCCTGTGTTACTCCCTAATGCTAGCCGAACCAACTGATAACCCAATGGCATGGCCCAAAGTCCCTGTGTTACTATCTACTGCTAGCCGAACCAACTGATAACCCAATGACATGGCCCAAAGTCCCTGTGTTACTCCATGCTGCTAGCCAAAGCAACTGATAACCAAATGACATGGCCCAAAGTCCCTGTGTTACTCGATACTGCTACCAAAACCAACTGATAACCCAATGACATGGCCCAAAGTCCCTGTGCTACTCCCTACTGCTAGTGAAACCAACTGATAACCCAATAACATGGCCCAAAGTCCCTGTGTTACTCGATACTGCTAGCAAAACCAACTGATAACCCAATGACATGGCCCAAAGTCCCTGTGCTACTCCCTACTGCTAGCCAAACCAACTGATAACCCAATAATATGGCCCAAAGTCCCTGTGTTACTCCCTAATGCTAGCCAAACCAACTGATAACCCAATGACATGGCCCAAAGTCCCTGTGTTACTCGCTACTGCTAGCCAAACCAACTGATAACCCAATGACAGGGCTCAACGTCCCTGTGTTACTTCCTACTGCTAGCCAACCAACTGATAACCCAATGACACGGCCCAAAGTCCCTGTGTTACTTGCTACTGCTAGCCAAACTACCTGATAACCCAATGACATAGCCCAAAGTCCCTGTGTTACTCCCTAATGCTAGCCAAACCAACTGATAACCCAATGACATGGCCCAACACGTCCCTGTGTTACTCGCTACTGCTAGCCAAACCAACTGATAACCCAATGACATGGCCCAAAGTCCCTGTGTTACTCCCTAATGCTAGCCAAACCAACTGATAACCCAATAACATGGCCCAAAGTCCCTGTGTTACTCCCTACTGCTAGCCAAACCAACTGATAACCCAATTACATGGCCCGAAGTCCCTGTGTTACTCGCTACTGCTAGCCAAAACAACTGATAACCCTATGACATGGCTAAAGTCCCTGTGTTACTCCCAACTGCTAGCTAAACCAACTGATAACCCAATGACACGGCCCAAAGTCCCTGTGGTACATCCTACTGCTAGCCAACCAACTGATAACCCAATGACATGGCCCAAAGTCCCTGTGTTACTTCCTTCTGCTAGCAAAAACAACTGATAACCCAATGACATGGCCCAAAGTTCCTGTGTTACTCTCTACTGCTAGCAAAACCTACTGATAACCCAATGGCATGGTCCAAAGTCCCTGTGTTACTCCCTACTGCCAGCCAAACCAACTGATAACCCAATGACATGGGCCAAAGTCCCTGTGTTACTCGCTACTGCTAGCCAAACCAACTGATAACCCAATGCCATGGCACAAAGTCCCCGTGTTACTCCCTAATGCTAGCCAAACCAACTGATAACCCAATTACATGGCCCGAAGTCCCTGTGTTACTCGCTACTGCTAGCCAAACTACCTGATAACCCAATGCCATGGCACAAAGTCCCCGTGTTACTCCCTAATGCTAGCCAAACCAACTGATAACCCAATTACATGGCCCGAAGTCCCTGTGTTACTCCCTAATGCTAGCCAAGCCAACTGATAACTCAATGACATGGCCCAAAGTCCCTGTGTTACTCGCTACTGCTAGCCAAAACAACTGATAACCCAATGACATGGCTGAAGTCCCTGTGTTACTCCCAACTGCTAGCTAAACCAACTGATAACCCAATGACACAGCCCAAAGTCCCTGTGGTACATCCTACTGCTAGCCAACCAACTGATAACCCAATGACACGGCCCAAAGACCCTGTGTTTCTCCCTACTGCTAGCAAAAACAACTGATAACCCAATGACATGGCCCAAAGTCCCTGTGTTACTCTCTACTGCTAGCCAAACCAACTGATAACCCAATGACATGGCCCAAAGTCCCTGTTTTACTCCCTACTGCCAGCCAAACCAACTGATAACCCAATGACATGGGCCAAAGTCCCTGTGTTACTCGCTACTGCTAGCCAAACCAACTGATAACCCAATGACATGGCCTAAAGTCCCTGTGTTACTCCCTAATGCTAGCCAAACCAACTGATAACCCAATGACATGGCCCAAAGTCCCGGTGTTACTCGCTACTGCTAGCCAGACCAACTGATAACCCAATGACATGGCCCAAAGTCCCTGTGTTACTCGCTACTGCTAGCCAAACTACCTGATAACCCAATGCCATGGCACAAAATCCCTGTGTTACTCCCTAATGCTAGCCAAACCAACTGATAACCCAATGACATGGCCCAAAGTCCCTGTGTTACTCGCTACTGCTAGCCAAACCAACTGATAACCCAATGATATGGCCCAAAGTCCCTTTGTTACTCCCTAATGCTAGCCAAACCAACTGATAACCCAATAACATGGCCCAAAGTCCCTGTGTTACTCGCTACTGCTAGCTAAACCAACTGATAACCCAATGACATGGCCCAAAGTCCCTGTGTTACTACCTACTGCTAGCCAAACCAACTGATAATCCAATGACATGGCTCAAATTCCCTGTGTTACTCCCTACTGCTAGCCAAACCAACTGATAACCCAATGACATGGCCCAAAGTCCCTATGTTACTCCCTAATTTTAGCCAAACCAACTGATAACCGAATGACATGGCCCAAAGTCCCTGTGTTACTTGCTACTGCTAGCCAAACTAACTGATAACCCAATGCCAGGCCCAAAGTCCCTGTGTTACTCGCTACTGCTAGCCAAACTACCTGATAACCCAATGCCATGGCACAAAGTCCCTGTGTTACTCCCTAATGCCAGCCAAACCAACTGATAACCTAATGACATGGCCCAAAGTCCCTGTGTTACTCGCTACTGCTAGCCAAACCAACTGATAACCCAATGATATGTCCCAAAGTCCCTGTGTTACTCCCTAATGCTAGACAAACCAACTGATAACCCAATAACATGGCCCAAAGTCCCTGTGTTTCTCGCTACTGCTAGCCAAACCAACTGATAACACAATGACATGGACCTAAGTCCCTGTGTTACTCCCTACTGCTAGCCAAACCAACTGATAATCCAATGACATGGCCCAAATTCCCTGTGTTACTCCCTACTGCTATCCAAACCAACTGTTAACCCAATGACATGGCCCAAAGTCCCTGTGTTACTCCCTAATGCTAGCCAACTAACTGATAAGCAAAGTCCCTGTGTTACTCCCTACTGCTAGCCGAACCAACTGATAACCCAATGACATGGCCCAAAGTCCCTGTGTTACTCGCTACTGCTAGCAAAACCAACTGATAACCCAATGACATGGCCCAAAGTCCCTGTGTTACTCCATGCTGCTAGCCAAACCAACTGATAACCCAATGACATGGCCCAAAGTCCCTGTGTTACTCCCTAATGCTAGCCAAAGCAACTGATAACCAAATGACATGGCCCAAAGTCCCTGTGTTACTCGATACTGCTAGCAAAACCAACTGATAACCCAATGACATGGCCCAAAGTCCCTGTGCTACTCCCTACTGCTAGTGAAACCAACTGATAACCCATTAACATGGCCCAAAGTCCCTGTGTTACTCGATACTGCTAGCAAAACCAACTGATAACCCAATGACATGGCCCAAAGTCCCTGTGCTACTCCCTACTGCTAGCCAAACCAACTGATAACCCAATAACATGGCCCAAAGTCCCTGTGTTACTCCCTAATGCTAGCCAAACCAACTGATAACCCAATGACATGGCCCAAAGTCCCTGTGTTACTCCCTAATGCTAGCCAAACCAACTGATAACCGAATGACATGGCCCAAAGTCCCTGTGTTACTCGCTACTGCTAGCCAAACCAACTGATAACCCAATGACAGGGCTCAAAGTCCCTGTGTTACTTCCTACTGCTAGCCAACCAACTGATAACCCAATGACACGGCCCAAAGTCCCTGTGTTACTTGCTACTGCTAGCCAAACTACCTGATAACCCAATGACATAGCCCAAAGTCCCTGTGTTACTCCCTAATGCTAGCCAAACCAACTGATAACCCAATAACATGGCCCAAAGTCCCTGTGTTACTCGCTACTGCTAGCCAAAACAACTGATAACCCTATGACATGGCTAAAGTCCCTGTGTTACTCCCTAATGCTAGCCAAACCAACTGATAACCCAATAACATGGCCCAAAGTCCCTGTGTTACTCCCTACTGCTAGCCAAACCAACTGATAACCCAATTACATGGCCCAAAGTCCCTGTATTACTCGCTACTGCTAGCCAAAACAACTGATAACCCAATGACATGGCTAAAGTCCCTGTGTTACTCCCAACTGCTAGCTAAACCAACTGATAACCCAATGACACGGCCCAAAGTCCCTGTGGTACATCCTACTGCTAGCCAACCAACTGATAACCGAATGACACGGCCCAAAGTCCCTGTGTTACTTCCTTCTGCTAGCAAAAACAACTGATAACCCAATGACACGGCCCAAAGTCCCTGTGTTACTTGCTACTGCTAGCCAAACTACCTGATAACCCAATGACATAGCCCAAAGTCCCTGTGTTACTCCCTAATGCTAGCCAAACCAACTGATAACCCAATAACATGGCCCAAAGTCCCTGTGTTACTCGCTACTGCTAGCCAAAACAACTGATAACCCTATGACATGGCTAAAGTCCCTGTGTTACTCCCTAATGCTAGCCAAACCAACTGATAACCCAATAACATGGCCCAAAGTCCCTGTGTTACTCCCTACTGCTAGCCAAACCAACTGATAACCCAATTACATGGCCCAAAGTCCCTGTATTACTCGCTACTACTAGCCAAAACAACTGATAACCCAATGACATGGCTAAAGTCCCTGTGTTACTCCCAACTGCTAGCTAAACCAACTGATAACCCAATGACACGGCCCAAAGTCCCTGTGGTACATCCTACTGCTAGCCAACCAACTGATAACCGAATGACACGGCCCAAAGTCCCTGTGTTACTTCCTTCTGCTAGCAAAAACAACTGATAACCCAATGACATGGCCCAAAGTCCCTGTGTTACTCCCTACTGCCAGCCAAACCAACTGATAACCCAATGACATGGGCCAAAGTCCCTGTGTTACTCGCTACTGCTAGCCAAACCAACTGATAACCCAATGACATGGCCCAAAGTCCCTGTGTTACTCGCTACTGCTAGCCAAACCAACTGATAACCCAATGACATGGCCCAAAGTCCCTGTGTTACTCCCTAATGCTAGCCAAACCAACTGATAACCCAATAACATGGCCCAAAGTCCCTGTGTTACTCCCTACTGCTAGCCAAACCAACTAATAACCCAATTACATGGCCCGAAGTCCCTGTATTACTCGCTACTGCTAGCCAAAACAACTGATAATCCAATGACATGGCTAAAGTCCCTGTGTTACTCCCAACTGCTAGCTAAACCAACTGATAACCCAATGACACGGCCCAAAGTCCCTGTAGTACATCCTACTGCTAGCCAACCAACTGATAACCCAATGACACGGCCCAAAGTCCCTGTGTTACTTCCTTCTGCTAGCAAAAACAACTGATAACCCAATGACATGGCCCAAAGTCCCTGTGTTACTCTCTACTGCTAGCCAAACCAACTGATAACCCAATGACATGGTCCAAAGTCCCTGTGTTACTCCCTACTGCCAGCCAAACCAACTGATAACCCAATGACATGGGCCAAAGTCCCTGTGTTACTCGCTACTGCTAGCCAAACCAACTGATAACCCTATGACATGGCCCAAAGTCCCTGTGTTACTCGCTACTGCTAGCCAAACCAACTGATAACCCAATGACATGGCCAAAGCCCCTGTGTTACTCCCTACTGCTAGCGAAACCAACTGATAACCCAATGACACGGCCCAAAGTCCCTGTGGTACTTCCTACTGCTAGCCAACCAACTGATAACCCAATGACCCGGCCCAAAGTCCCTGTGTTACTTCCTACTGCTAGCAAAAACAACTGATAACCCAATGACACGGCCCAAATTCCCTGTGTTACTCTCTACTGCTAGCCAAACCAACTGATAACCCAATGACATGGGCCAAAGACCCTGTGTTACTCTCTACTGCCAGCCAAACCAACTGATAACCCAATGACATGGGCCAAAGTCCCTGTGTTACTCGCTATTGCCAGCCAAACCAACTGATAACCCAATGACATGGCCCAAAGTCCCTGTGTTACTCCCTAATGATAGCCAAACCAACTGATAACCCAATGACATGGCCCAAAGTCCCTGTGTTACTCGCTACTGCCAGCCAAACCAACTTATAACCCAATGACATGGCCCAAAGTCCCTGTGTTACTCCCTAATGCTAGCCAAACCAACTGATAACCCAATAACATGGCCCAAAGTCCCCGTGTTACTCGCTACTGCCAGCCAAACCAACTGATAACCCAATGACATGGCCCAAAGTCCCTGTGTTACTCGCTACTGCTAGCCAAACTACCTGATAACCCAATGCCATGGCACAAAGTCCCTGGGTTACTCCCTAATGGTAGCCAAACCAACTGATAACCCAATGACATGGGCCAAAGTCCCTGTGTTACTCGCTACTGCTAGCCAAACCAACTGATAACCCAATGATATGGCCCAAAGTCCCTGTGTTACTCCCTAATGCTAGCCAAACCAACTGATAACCCAATAACATGGCCCAAAGTCCCTGTGTTACTCGCTACTGCTAGCCAAACCAACTGATAACCCAATGACATGGCCCAAAGTCCCTGTGTTACTCAGTACTGCTAGCCAAACCAACTGATAACCCAATGACATGGCCCAAAGTCCCTGTGTTACTCCCTAATGCTAGCCAAACCAACTGTTAACCAAAGTCCCTGTGTTACTTCCTACTGCTAGCAAAACCAACTGATAACCCAATGACATGGCCCAAAGTCCCTGTGTTACTCCCTACTGCTAGCGAAACCAACTGATAACGCAATGACACGGCCCAAAGTCCCTGTGTTGCTTCCTACTACTAGCCAACCAACTGATAACCCAATGACACGGCCCAAAGTCCCTGTGTTACTCCCTACTGCTAGCCAAACCAACTGATAACCCAATGACATGGCCCAAAGTCCCTGTGTTACTCCCTAATGCTAGCCAAACCAACTGATAACCCAATAACATGGCCCAAAGTCCCTGTGTTACTCGCTACTGCTAGCCAAACCAACTGATAACCCAATGACATGGCCCAAAGTCCCATTTGTTACTCCCTACTTCTAGCGAATTCAACTGATAACCCAATTACGTGGCCTGAAGTCCCTGTGTTACTCCCTAATGCTAGCCAAACCAACTGATAACCCAATGACATGGCCCAAAGTCCCTGTGTTACTTCCTACTGCTAGCATAACCAACTGATAACCCGATGGCATGGCCCAAAGTCCCTGTGTTACTCTCTACTGCTAGCCAAACCAACTGATAACCCAATGACATGGCCCAAAGCCCCTGTGTTACTCCCTACTGCTAGCCAAACCAACTGATAACCCAATGACATGGCCCAAAGTCTTTGTGTTACTCCCTAATGCTAGCCAAACCAACTGATAACCCAATGACATGGCCCAAAGTCTCTGTGTTACTCCCTAATGCTAGCCAAACCAACTGATAACCCAATAACATGGCCCAAAGTCCCTCTGTTACTCGCTACTGCTAGCCAAACCAACTGATAACCCAATGACATGGCCCAACGTTCTTGTGTTACTCGCTACTGCTAGCCAAACCAACTGATAACCCAATGACATGGCCCAAAGTCCCATTTGTTACTCCCTACTTCTAGCGAATTCAACTGATAACCCAATTACGTGGCCTGAAGTCCCTGTGTTACTCCCTAATGCTAGCCAAACCAACTGATAACCCAATGACATGGCCCAAAGTCCCTGTGTTACTTCCTACTGCTAGCAAAACCAACTGATAACCCGATGGCATGGCCCAAAGTCCCTGTGTTACTCTCTACTGCTAGCCAAACCAACTGATAACCCAATGACATGGCCCAAAGCCCCTGTGTTACTCCCTACTGCTAGCCAAACCAACTGATAACCCAATGACATGGCCCAAAGTCCTTGTGTTACTCCCTAATGCTAGCCAAACCAACTGATAACTCAATGACATGGCCCAAAGTCCCTGTGTTACTCGCTACTGCTAGCCAAACCAACTGATAACCCAATGACATGGCCCAAAGTCTCTGTGTTACTCCCTAATGCTAGCCAAACCAACTGATAACCCAATAACATGGCCCAAAGTCCCTCTGTTACTCGCTACTGCTAGCCAAACCAACTGATAACCCAATGACATGGCCCAACGTTCTTGTGTTACTCCCTACTGCTAGCCAAACCAACTGATAACCCAATAACATGGCCAAAAGTCCCTGTGTTACTCCCTAATGCTAGCCAAACCAACTGATAACCCAATGACATGGCCCAAAGTCCCTGTGTTACTCGCTACTGCTAGCCAAACTACCTGATAACCCAATGACATGGCCCAAAGTCCCTGTGTTACTCGTTACTGCTAGCCAAACCAACTGATAACCCAATGATATGGCCCAAAGTCCCTGTGTTACTCGCTACTGCTAGCCGAACCAACTGATAACCCAATGACATGGCCCAAAGTCCCTGTGTTACTCCCTACTGCTAGCCAAACCAACTGATAAACCAATGACATGGCCCAAAGTCCCTGTGTTACTCCCTAATGCTAACCAAACCAACTGATAACTGAATGACATAGCCCAAAGTCCCTGTGTTACTAGATACTGCTAGCAAAACCAACTGATAACCCAATGACATGGCCCAAAGTCCCTGTGTTACTCCCTACTGCTAGCGAAACCAACTGGTAACCCAATGACACGGCCCAAAAACCCTGTGTTACTTCCTACTGCTAGCCAACCAACTGATAACCCAATGAAACGGCCCAAAGTCCCTGTGTTACTCGCTACTGCTAGCCGAACCAACTGATAACCCAAAGACATTGCCGAAAGTCTCTGTGTTACTGCTAGCCAAACCAACTGATAACCCAATGACATGGCCCAAAGTCCATGTGTTGCTCCCTACTGCTAGCCAAACCAACTGATAACCCAATGACATGGCCCAATGTCCCTGTGTTACTCCCTAATGCTAGCCAAACCAACTGATAACCGAATGACATGGCCCAAAGTCCCTGTGTTACTCGCTACTGCTAGCCAAACCAACTGATAACCCAATGACATGGCCCAAAGTCCCTGTGTTACTCCCTACTGCTAGCGAAACCAACTGATAACCCAATGACAGGCTCAAAGTCCCTGTGTTACTTCCTACTGCTAGCCAACCAACTGATAACCCAATGACATGGCCCAAAGTCCCTGTGTTACTCAATACTGCTAGCCAAACCAACTGATAACCCAATGACATGGCCCAAAGTCCCTGTGTTACTCGCTACTGCTAGCCAAACTACCTGATAACCCAATGACATAGCCCAAAGTCCCTGTGTTACTCCCTAATGCTAGCCAAACCAACCGATAACCCAATGACATGGCCCAACGTCCCTGTGTTACTCGCTACTGCTAGCCAAACCAACTGATAACCCAATGACATGGCCAAAAGTCCCTGTGTTACTCCCTACTGCTAGCCAAACCAACTGATAACCCAATTACATGGCCCGAAGTCCCTGTGTTACTCCCTAATGCTAGCCAAGCCAACTGATAACTCAATGACATGGCCCAAAGTCCCTGTGTTACTCCCTACTGCTAGCAAAAACAACTGATAACCCAATGATATGGCCCAAAGTCCCTTTGTGACTCTCTACTGCTAGCCAAACCAACTGATAACCCAATGGCATGGGCCAAAGTCCCTGTGTTACTCCCTACTGCCAGCCAAACCAACTGATAACCCAATGACATGGGCCAAAGTCCCTGTGTTACTCGCTACTGCTAGCCAAACCAACTGATAACCCAATGATATGGCCCAAAGTCCCTGTGTTACTCCCTAATGCTAGCCAAACCAACTGATAACCCAATGACATGGCCCAAAGTCCCTGTGTTACTCGCTACTGCTAGCCAAACCAACTGATAACCCAATGACATGGCCCAAAGTCCCTGTGTTACTCCCTACTACTAGCCAAACCAACTGATAATCCAATGACATGGCCCAAATTCCCTGTGTTACTCCCTACTGCTAGCCAAACCAACTGATAACCCAATGACATGGCCCAAAGTCCCTGTGTTACTCCCTAATGCTAGCCAAACCAACTGATAACCGAATGACATGGCCCAAAGTCCCTGTGTTACTTGCTACTGCTAGCCAAACCAACTGATAACCCAATGACATGGCCCAAAGTCCCTGTGTTACTCGCTACTGCTAGCCAAACTACCTGATAACCCTATGCCATGGCACAAAGTCCCTGGGTTACTCCCTAATGGTAGCCAAACCAACTGATAACCCAATGACATGGGCCAAAGTCCCTGTGTTACTCGCTACTGCTAGCCAAACCAACTGATAACCCAATGATATGGCCCAAAGTCCCTGTGTTACTCCCTAATGCTAGCCAAACCAACTGATAACCCAATAACATGGCCCAAAGTCCCTGTGTTACTCGCTACTGCTAGCCAAACCAACTGATAACCCAATGACATGGCCCAAAGTCCCTGTGTTACTCAGTACTGCTAGCCAAACCAACTGATAACCCAATGACATGGCCCAAAGTCCCTGTGTTACTCCCTAATGCTAGCCAAACCAACTGATAACCAAAGTCCCTGTGTTACTTCCTACTGCTAGCAAAACCAACTGATAACCCAATGACATGGCCCAAAGTCCCTGTGTTACTCCCTACTGCTAGCAAAACCAACTGATAACGCAATGACACGGCCCAAAGTCCCTGTGTTGCTTCCTACTACTAGCCAACCAACTGATAACCCAATGACACGGCCCAAAGTCCCTGTGTTACTCCCTACTGCTAGCCAAACCAACTGATAACCCAATGACATGGCCCAAAGTCCCTGTGTTACTCCCTAATGCTAGCCAAACCAACTGATAACCCAATAACATGGCCCAAAGTCCCTGTGTTACTCGCTACTGCTAGCCAAACCAACTGATAACCCAATGACATGGCCCAAAGTCCCATTTGTTACTCCCTACTTCTAGCGAATTCAACTGATAACCCAATTACGTGGCCTGAAGTCCCTGTGTTACTCCCTAATGCTAGCCAAACCAACTGATAACCCAATGACATGGCCCAAAGTCCCTGTGTTACTTCCTACTGCTAGCATAACCAACTGATAACCCGATGGCATGGCCCAAAGTCCCTGTGTTACTCTCTACTGCTAGCCAAACCAACTGATAACCCAATGACATGGCCCAAAGCCCCTGTGTTACTCCCTACTGCTAGCCAAACCAACTGATAACCCAATGACATGGCCCAAAGTCTTTGTGTTACTCCCTAATGCTAGCCAAACCAACTGATAACCCAATGACATGGCCCAAAGTCTCTGTGTTACTCCCTAATGCTAGCCAAACCAACTGATAACCCAATAACATGGCCCAAAGTCCCTGTGTTACTCGCTACTGCTAGCCAAACCAACTGATAACCCAATGACATGGCCCAACGTTCTTGTGTTACTCACTACTGCTAGCCAAACCAACTGATAACCCAATAACATGGCCAAAAGTCCCTGTGTTACTCCCTAATGCTAGCCAAACCAACTGATAACCCAATGACATGGCCCAAAGTCCCTGTGTTACTCGCTACTGCTAGCCAAACTACCTGATAACCCAATGACATGGCCCAAAGTCCCGGTGTTACTCGCTACTGCTAGCCAAACCAACTGATAACCCAATGATATGGCCCAAAGTCCCTGTGTTACTCGCTACTGCTAGCCGAACCAACTGATAACCCAATGACATGGCCCAAAGTCCCTGTGTTACTCCCTACTGCTAGCCAAACCAACTGATAAACCAATGACATGGCCCAAAGTCCCTGTGTTACTCCCTAATGCTAACCAAACCAACTGATAACTGAATGACATAGCCCAAAGTCCCTGTGTTACTAGATACTGCTAGCAAAACCAACTGATAACCCAATGACATGGCCCAAAGTCCCTGTGTTACTCCCTACTGCTAGCGAAACCAACTGGTAACCCAATGACACAGCCCAAAGTCCCTGTGTTACTTCCTACTGCTAGCCAACCAACGGATAACCCAATGAAACGGCCCAAAGTCCCTGTGTTACTCGCTACTGCTAGCCGAACCAACTGATAACCCAATAGCACGGCCCAAAGTCCCTGTGTTACTCGCTACTGCTAGCCAAACCAACTAATAACCCAATGACATGGCCCAAAGTCCCTGTGTTACTCGCTACTGCTAGCCAAACTACCTGATAACCCAACGACATGGCCCAAAGTCCCTGTGTTACTCGCTACTGCTAGCCAAACCAACTGATAACCCAATGATATTGCCCAAAGTCCCTGTGTTACTCCCTAATGCTAGCCAAACCAACTGATAACCCAATGACATGGCCCAAAGTCCCTGTGTTACTCCCTAATGCTAGCCAAACCAACTGATAACCCAATGACATGGCCCAAAGTCCCTGTGTTACTCGCTACTGCTAGCCAAACCAACTGATAACCCAAAGACATGGCCGAAAGTCTCTGTGTTACTCCGTACTGCTAGCCAAACCAACTGATAACCCAATGACATGGCCCAATGTCCCTGTGTTACTCCCTAATGCTAGCCAAACCAACTGATAACCGAATGACATGGCCCAAAGTCCCTGTGTTACTCGCTACTGCTAGCCAAACCAACTGATAACCCAATGACATGGCCCAAAGTCCCTGTGTTACTCCCTACTGCTAGCGAAACCAACTGATAACCCAATGACAGGGCTCAAAGTCCCTGTGTTACTTCCTACTGCTAGCCAACCAACTGATAACCCAATGACACAGCCCAAAGTCCCTGTGTTACTCACTACTGCTAGCCAAACCAACTGATAACCCAATGACACGGCCCAAAGTCCCTGTGTTACTCGCTACTGCTAGCCAAACTACCTCAAAACCCAATGACATGGCCCAAAGTCCCTGTGTTACTCCATAATGCTAGGCAAGCCAACTTATAACCCAATGACATGGCCCAAAGTCCCTGTGTTACTCCATAATGCTAGCCAAACCAACTTATAACCCAATGACATGGCCCAAAGTCCCTGTGTTACTCGCTACTGCTAGCCAAACCAACTGATAACCCAATGACATGGCCCAAAGTCCCTGTGTTACTCGCTACTGCTAGCCAAACCAACTGATAACCCAATGACATGGCCCAAAGTCCCTGTGTTACTCCCTAATGCTAGCCAAACCAACTGATAATCCAATGACATGGCTAAAGTCCCTGTGTTACTCCCTACTGCTAGCCAAACCAACTAATAACCCAATTACATGGCCCGAAGTCCCTCTATTACTCGCTACTGCTAGCCAAAACAACTGATAATCCAATGACATGGCTAAAGTCCCTGTGTTACTCCCAACTGCTAGCTAAACCAACTGATAACCCAATGACACGGCCCAAAGTCCCTGTGGTACATCCTACTGCTAGCCAACCAACTGATAACCCAATGACACGGCCCAAAGTCCCTGTGTTACTTCCTTCTGCTAGCAAAAACAACTGATAACCCAATGACATGGCCCAAAGTCCCTGTGTTACTCTCTACTGCTAGCCAAACCAACTGATAACCCAATGACATGGTCCAAAGTCCCTGTGTTACTCCCTACTGCCAGCCAAACCAACTGATAACCCAATGACATGGGCCAAAGTCCCTGTGTTACTCGCTACTGCTAGCCAAACCAACTGATAACCCTATGACATGGCCCAAAGTCCCTGTGTTACTCGCTACTGCTAGCCAAACCAACTGATAACCCAATGACATGGCCAAAGCCCCTGTGTTACTCCCTACTGCTAGCGAAACCAACTGATAACCCAATGACACGGCCCAAAGTCCCTGTGGTACTTCCTACTGCTAGCCAACCAACTGATAACCCAATGACATGGCCCAAAGTCCCTGTGTTACTTCCTACTGCTAGCAAAAACAACTGATAACCCAATGACACGGCCCAAATTCCCTGTGTTACTCTCTACTGCTAGCCAAACCAACTGATAACCCAATGACATGGGCCAAAGACCCTGTGTTACTCTCTACTGCCAGCCAAACCAACTGATAACCCAATGACATGGGCCAAAGTCCCTGTGTTACTCGCTATTGCCAGCCAAACCAACTGATAACCCAATGACATGGCCCAAAGTCCCTGTGTTACTCCCTAATGATAGCCAAACCAACTGATAACCCAATGACATGGCCCAAAGTCCCTGTGTTACTCGCTACTGCCAGCCAAACCAACTTATAACCCAATGACATGGCCCAAAGTCCCTGTGTTACTCCCTAATGCTAGCCAAACCAACTGATAACCCAATAACATGGCCCAAAGTCCCTGTGTTACTCGCTACTGCCAGCCAAACCAACTGATAACCCAATGACATGGCCCAAAGTCCCTGTGTTACTCGCTACTGCTAGCCAAACTACCTGATAACCCAATGCCATGGCACAAAGTCCCTGGGTTACTCCCTAATGGTAGCCAAACCAACTGATAACCCAATGACATGGGCCAAAGTCCCTGTGTTACTCGCTACTGCTAGCCAAACCAACTGATAACCCAATGATATGGCCCAAAGTCCCTGTGTTACTCCCTAATGCTAGCCAAACCAACTGATAACCCAATAACATGGCCCAAAGTCCCTGTGTTACTCGCTACTGCTAGCCAAACCAACTGATAACCCAATGACATGGCCCAAAGTCCCTGTGTTACTCAGTACTGCTAGCCAAACCAACTGATAACCCAATGACATGGCCCAAAGTCCCTGTGTTACTCCCTAATGCTAGCCAAACCAACTGTTAACCAAAGTCCCTGTGTTACTTCCTACTGCTAGCAAAACCAACTGATAACCCAATGACATGGCCCAAAGTCCCTGTGTTACTCCCTACTGCTAGCGAAACCAACTGATAACGCAATGACACGGCCCAAAGTCCCTGTGTTGCTTCCTACTACTAGCCAACCAACTGATAACCCAATGACACGGCCCAAAGTCCCTGTGTTACTCCCTACTGCTAGCCAAACCAACTGATAACCCAATGACATGGCCCAAAGTCCCTGTGTTACTCCCTAATGCTAGCCAAACCAACTGATAACCCAATAACATGGCCCAAAGTCCCTGTGTTACTCGCTACTGCTAGCCAAACCAACTGATAACCCAATGACATGGCCCAAAGTCCCATTTGTTACTCCCTACTTCTAGCGAATTCAACTGATAACCCAATTACGTGGCCTGAAGTCCCTGTGTTACTCCCTAATGCTAGCCAAACCAACTGATAACCCAATGACATGGCCCAAAGTCCCTGTGTTACTTCCTACTGCTAGCATAACCAACTGATAACCCGATGGCATGGCCCAAAGTCCCTGTGTTACTCTCTACTGCTAGCCAAACCAACTGATAACCCAATGACATGGCCCAAAGCCCCTGTGTTACTCCCTACTGCTAGCCAAACCAACTGATAACCCAATGACATGGCCCAAAGTCTTTGTGTTACTCCCTAATGCTAGCCAAACCAACTGATAACCCAATGACATGGCCCAAAGTCTCTGTGTTACTCCCTAATGCTAGCCAAACCAACTGATAACCCAATAACATGGCCCAAAGTCCCTCTGTTACTCGCTACTGCTAGCCAAACCAACTGATAACCCAATGACATGGCCCAACGTTCTTGTGTTACTCGCTACTGCTAGCCAAACCAACTGATAACCCAATGACATGGCCCAAAGTCCCATTTGTTACTCCCTACTTCTAGCGAATTCAACTGATAACCCAATTACGTGGCCTGAAGTCCCTGTGTTACTCCCTAATGCTAGCCAAACCAACTGATAACCCAATGACATGGCCCAAAGTCCCTGTGTTACTTCCTACTGCTAGCAAAACCAACTGATAACCCGATGGCATGGCCCAAAGTCCCTGTGTTACTCTCTACTGCTAGCCAAACCAACTGATAACCCAATGACATGGCCCAAAGCCCCTGTGTTACTCCCTACTGCTAGCCAAACCAACTGATAACCCAATGACATGGCCCAAAGTCCTTGTGTTACTCCCCAATGCTAGCCAAACCAACTGATAACTCAATGACATGGCCCAAAGTCCCTGTGTTACTCGCTACTGCTAGCCAAACCAACTGATAACCCAATGACATGGCCCAAAGTCTCTGTGTTACTCCCTAATGCTAGCCAAACCAACTGATAACCCAATAACATGGCCCAAAGTCCCTCTGTTACTCGCTACTGCTAGCCAAACCCACTGATAACCCAATGACATGGCCCAACGTTCTTGTGTTACTCCCTACTGCTAGCCAAACCAACTGATAACCCAATAACATGGCCAAAGTCCCTGTGTTACTCCCTAATGCTAGCCAAACCAACTGATAACCCAATGACATGGCCCAAAGTCCCTGTGTTACTCGCTACTGCTAGCCAAACTACCTGATAACCCAATGACATGGCCCAAAGTCCCTGTGTTACTCGTTACTGCTAGCCAAACCAACTGATAACCCAATGA
Source organism: Ambystoma mexicanum (assembly GCF_040938575.1). NCBI lineage: Eukaryota > Metazoa > Chordata > Amphibia > Caudata > Ambystomatidae > Ambystoma > Ambystoma mexicanum. The sequence goes on along the minus strand of NC_090925.1, from coordinate 330,814,941 downwards.
TATGGCCCAAAGTCCCTGTGTTACTCGCTACTGCTAGCCGAACCAACTGATAACCCAATGACATGGCCCAAAGTCCCTGTGTTACTCCCTACTGCTAGCCAAACCAACTGATAAACCAATGACATGGCCCAAAGTCCCTGTGTTACTCCCTACTGCTAACCAAACCAACTGATAACTGAATGACATAGCCCAAAGTCCCTGTGTTACTAGATACTGCTAGCAAAACCAACTGATAACCCAATGACATGGCCCAAAGTCCCTGTGTTACTCCCTACTGCTAGCGAAACCAACTGGTAACCCAATGACACGGCCCAAAAACCCTGTGTTACTTCCTACTGCTAGCCAACCAACTGATAACCCAATGAAACGGCCCAAAGTCCCTGTGTTACTCGCTACTGCTAGCCGAACCAACTGATAACCCAATGACACGGCCCAAAGTCCCTGTGTTACTCGCTACTGCTAGCCAAACCAACTAATAACCCAATGACATGGCCCAAAGTCCCTGTGTTACTCGCTACTGCTAGCCAAACTACCTGATAACCCAACGACATGGCCCAAAGTCCCTGTGTTACTCCCTACTGCTAGCCAAACCAACTGATAATCCAATGAGATGGCCCAAATTCCCTGTGTTACTCCCACCTGCTAGCCAAACCAACTGATAACCGAATGACATGGCCCAAAGTCCCTGTGTTACTCCCTAATGCTAGCCAAACCAACTGATAACCGAATGACAAGGCCCAAAGTCCCTGTGTTACTTGCTACTGCTAGCCAAACCAACTGATAACCCAATGACATGGCCCAAAGTCCCTGTGTTACTCGCTACTGCTAGCCAAACTACCTGATAACCCAATGCCATGGCACAAAGTCCTGTGTTACTCCCTAATGCTAGCCAAACCAACTGATAACCCAATTACATGGCCCGAAGTCCCTGTGTTACTCCCTAATGCTAGCCAAGCCAACTGATAACTCAATGACATGGCCCAAAGTCCCTGTGTTACTCGCTACTGCTAGCCAAAACAACTGATAACCCAATGACATGGCTGAAGTCCCTGTGTTACTCCCAACTGCTAGCTAAACCAACTGATAACCCAATGACACAGCCCAAAGTCCCTGTGGTACATCCTACTGCTAGCCAACCAACTGATAACCCAATGACACGGCCCAAAGAACCTGTGTTTCTCCCTACTGCTAGCAAAAACAACTGATAACCCAATGACATGGCCCAAAGTCCATGTGTTACTCCCTACTGCCAGCCAAACCAACTGATAACCCAATGACATGGGCCAAAGTCCCTGTGTTACTCGCTACTGCTAGCCAAACCAACTGATAACCCAATGACATGGCCTAAAGTCCCTGTGTTACTCCTTAATGCTAGCCAAACCAACTGATAACCCAATGACATGGCCCAAAGTCCCGGTGTTACTCGCTACTGCTAGCCAGACCAACTGATAACCCAATGACATGGCCCAAAGTCCCTGTGTTACTCGCTACTGCTAGCCAAACTACCTGATAACCCAATGCCATGGCACAAAGTCCCTGTGTTACTCCCTAATGCTAGCCAAACCAACTGATAACCCAATGACATGGCCCAAAGTCCCTGTGTTACTCGCTACTGCTAGCCAAACCAACTGATAACCCAATGATATGGCCCAAAGTCCCTTTGTTACTCCCTAATGCTAGCCAAACCAACTGATAACCCAATAACATGGCCCAAAGTCCCTGTGTTACTCGCTACTGCTAGCTAAGCCAACTGATAACCCAATGACATGGCCCAAAGTCCCTGTGTTACTACCTACTGCTAGCCAAACCAACTGATAATCCAATGACATGGCCCAAATTCCCTGTGTTACTCCCTACTGCTAGCCAAACCAACTGATAACCCAATGACATGGCCCAAAGTCCCTATGTTACTCCCTAATTTTAGCCAAACCAACTGATAACCGAATGACATGGCCCAAAGTCCCTGTGTTACTTGCTACTGCTAGCCAAACCAACTGATAACCCAATGACATAGCCCAAAGTCCCTGTGTTACTCGCTACTGCTAGCCAAACTACCTGATAACCCAATGCCATGGCACAAAGTCCCTGTGTTACTCCCTAATGCCAGCCAAACCAACTGATAACCTAATGACATGGCCCAAAGTCCCTGTGTTACTCCCTACTGCTAGCCAAACCAACTGATAACCCAATGACATGGCCCAAAGTCCCTGTGTTACTCCCTAATGCTAGCCAAACCAACTGATAACCAAATGCCATGGCCCAAAGTCCCTGTGTTACTCGATACTGCTAGTGAAACCAACTGATAACCCAATGACACGGCCCAAATTCCCTGTGTTACTTCCTACTGCTAGCCAACCAACTGATAACCCAGTGACACGGCCCAAAGTCCCTGTGTTACTCGCTACTGCTAGCCGAACCAACTAATAACCCAATGACATGGCCCAAAGTCCCTGTGTTACTCGCTACTGCTAGCCAAACTACCTGATAACCCAATGAAACGGCCCAAAGTCCCTGTGTTACTCGCTACTGCTAGCCAAACCAACCGATAACCCAATGACATGGCCCAAAGTCCCTATGTTAATCGCTACTGCTAGCCAAACTACCTGATAACCCAATAACATGGCCCAAAGTCCCTGTGTTACTCGCTACTGCTAGCCAAACCAACTGATAACCCAATGATATGGCCCAAAGTCCCTGTGTTACTCCCTAATGCTAGCCAAACCAACTGATAACCCAATGACATGGCCCAAAGTCCCTGTGTTACTCCCTAATGCTAGCCAAACCAACTGATAACCCAATGACATGGCCCAAAGTCCCTGTGTTACTCCCTAATACTAGCCAAACCAACTGATAACCCAATAACATGGCCCAAGGTCCCTGTGTTACTTGCTACTGCTAGCCAAACGAACTGATAACCCAATGACATGGCCGAAAGTCCCTGTGTTACTCCCTACTGCTAGCCAAACCAACTGATAACCGAATGACATGGCCCAAAGTACCTGTGTTACTCGCTACTGCTAGCCAAACCAACTGATCACCCAATGACATGGCCCAAAGTCCCTGTGTTACTCCCTACTACTAGCGAAACCAACTGATAACCCAATGACACAGCCCAAAGTCCCTGTGTTACTCCCTAATGCTAGCCAAACCAACTGATAACCAAATGACATGGCCCAAAGTCCCTGTGTTACTCGCTACTGCTAGCCAAACCAACTGATAACCCAATGACAGGCTCAAAGTCCCTGTGTTACTTCCTACTTCTAGCCAACCAACTGATAACCCAATGACATGGCCCAAAGTCCCTGTGTTACTCAATACTGCTAGCCAAACCAACTGATAACCCAATGACATGGCCCAAAGTCCCTGTGTTACTCGCTACTGCTAGCCAAACTACCTGATAACCCAATGACATAGCCCAAAGTCCCTGTGTTACTCCCTACTGCTAACCAAACCAACTGATAACTGAATGACATAGCCCAAAGTCCCTGTGTTACTAGATACTGCTAGCAAAACCAACTGATAACCCAATGACATGGCCCAAAGTCCCTGTGTTACTCCCTACTGCTAGCGAAACCAACTGGTAACCCAATGACACGGCCCAAAAACCCTGTGTTACTTCCTACTGCTAGCCAACCAACTGATAACCCAATGAAACGGCCCAAAGTCCCTGTGTTACTCGCTACTGCTAGCCGAACCAACTGATAACCCAATGACACGGCCCAAAGTCCCTGTGTTACTCGCTACTGCTAGCCAAACCAACTAATAACCCAATGACATGGCCCAAAGTCCCTGTGTTACTCGCTACTGCTAGCCAAACTACCTGATAACCCAACGACATGGCCCAAAGTCCCTGTGTTACTCCCTACTGCTAGCCAAACCAACTGATAATCCAATGAGATGGCCCAAATTCCCTGTGTTACTCCCACCTGCTAGCCAAACCAACTGATAACCGAATGACATGGCCCAAAGTCCCTGTGTTACTCCCTAAAGCTAGCCAAACCGACTGATAACCGAATGACAAGGCCCAAAGTCCCTGTGTTACTTGCTACTGCTAGCCAAACCAACTGATAACCCAATGACATGGCCCAAAGTCCCTGTGTTACTCGCTACTGCTAGCCAAACTACCTGATAACCCAATGCCATGGCACAAAGTCCTGTGTTACTCCCTAATGCTAGCCAAACCAACTGATAACCCAATTACATGGCCCGAAGTCCCTGTGTTACTCCCTAATGCTAGCCAAGCCAACTGATAACTCAATGACATGGCCCAAAGTCCCTGTGTTACTCGCTACTGCTAGCCAAAACAACTGATAACCCAATGACATGGCTGAAGTCCCTGTGTTACTCCCAACTGCTAGCTAAACCAACTGATAACCCAATGACACAGCCCAAAGTCCCTGTGGTACATCCTACTGCTAGCCAACCAACTGATAACCCAATGACACGGCCCAAAGACCCTGTGTTTCTCCCTACTGCTAGCAAAAACAACTGATAACCCAATGACATGGCCCAAAGTCCATGTGTTACTCCCTACTGCCAGCCAAACCAACTGATAACCCAATGACATGGGCCAAAGTCCCTGTGTTACTCGCTACTGCTAGCCAAACCAACTGATAACCCAATGACATGGCCTAAAGTCCCTGTGTTACTCCTTAATGCTAGCCAAACCAACTGATAACCCAATGACATGGCCCAAAGTCCCGGTGTTACTCGCTACTGCTAGCCAGACCAACTGATAACCCAATGACATGGCCCAAAGTCCCTGTGTTACTCGCTACTGCTAGCCAAACTACCTGATAACCCAATGCCATGGCACAAAGTCCCTGTGTTACTCCCTAATGCTAGCCAAACCAACTGATAACCCAATGACATGGCCCAAAGTCCCTGTGTTACTCGCTACTGCTAGCCAAACCAACTGATAACCCAATGATATGGCCCAAAGTCCCTTTGTTACTCCCTAATGCTAGCCAAACCAACTGATAACCCAATAACATGGCCCAAAGTCCCTGTGTTACTCGCTACTGCTAGCTAAACCAACTGATAACCCAATGACATGGCCCAAAGTCCCTGTGTTACTACCTACTGCTAGCCAAACCAACTGATAATCCAATGACATGGCCCAAATTCCCTGTGTTACTCCCTACTGCTAGCCAAACCAACTGATAACCCAATGACATGGCCCAAAGTCCCTATGTTACTCCCTAATTTTAGCCAAACCAACTGATAACCCAATGACATAGCCCAAAGTCCCTGTGTTACTCGCTACTGCTAGCCAAACTACCTGATAACCCAATGCCATGGCACAAAGTCCCTGTGTTACTCCCTAATGCCAGCCAAACCAACTGATAACCTAATGACATGGCCCAAAGTCCCTGTGTTACTCCCTACTGCTAGCCAAACCAACTGATAACCCAATGACATGGCCCAAAGTCCCTGTGTTACTCCCTAATGCTAGCCAAACCAACTGATAACCAAATGCCATGGCCCAAAGTCCCTGTGTTACTCGATACTGCTAGTGAAACCAACTGATAACCCAATGACACGGCCCAAATTCCCTGTGTTACTTCCTACTGCTAGCCAACCAACTGATAACCCAGTGACACGGCCCAAAGTCCCTGTGTTACTCGCTACTGCTAGCCGAACCAACTAATAACCCAATGACATGGCCCAAAGTCCCTGTGTTACTCGCTACTGCTAGCCAAACTACCTGATAACCCAATGAAACAGCCCAAAGTCCCTGTGTTACTCGCTACTGCTAGCCAAACCAACCGATAACCCAATGACATGGCCCAAAGTCCCTATGTTAATCGCTACTGCTAGCCAAACTACCTGATAACCCAATAACATGGCCCAAAGTCCCTGTGTTACTCGCTACTGCTAGCCAAACCAACTGATAACCCAATGATATGGCCCAAAGTCCCTGTGTTACTCCCTAATGCTAGCCAAACCAACTGATAACCCAATGACATGGCCCAAAGTCCCTGTGTTACTCCCTAATGCTAGCCAAACCAACTGATAACCCAATGACATGGCCCAAAGTCCCTGTGTTACTCCCTAATACTAGCCAAACCAACTGATAACCCAATAACATGGCCCAAGGTCCCTGTGTTACTTGCTACTGCTAGCCAAACGAACTGATAACCCAATGACATGGCCGAAAGTCCCTGTGTTACTCCCTACTGCTAGCCAAACCAACTGATAACCGAATGACATGGCCCAAAGTACCTGTGTTACTCGCTACTGCTAGCCAAACCAACTGATCACCCAATGACATGGCCCAAAGTCCCTGTGTTACTCCCTACTACTAGCGAAACCAACTGATAACCCAATGACACAGCCCAAAGTCCCTGTGTTACTCCCTAATGCTAGCCAAACCAACTGATAACCAAATGACATGGCCCAAAGTCCCTGTGTTACTCGCTACTGCTAGCCAAACCAACTGATAACCCAATGACAGGCTCAAAGTCCCTGTGTTACTTCCTACTTCTAGCCAACCAACTGATAACCCAATGACATGGCCCAAAGTCCCTGTGTTACTCAATACTGCTAGCCAAACCAACTGATAACCCAATGACATGGCCCAAAGTCCCTGTGTTACTCGCTACTGCTAGCCAAACTACCTGATAACCCAATGACATAGCCCAAAGTCCCTGTGTTACTCCCTAATGCTAGCCAAACCAACTGATAACCCAATGACATGGACCAAAGTCCCTGTGTTACTCGCTACTGCTAGCCAAACCAACTGATAACCCAATGACATGGGCCAAAGTCCCTGTGTTACTCCCTACTGCTAGCCAAACCAACTGATAACCCAATTACATGGCCCGAAGTCCCTGTGTTACTCCCTAATGCTAGCCAAGCCAACTGATAACTCAATGACATGGCCCAAAGTCCCTGTGTTACTCGCTACTGCTAGCCAAAACAACTGATAACCCAATGACATGGCTGAAGTCCCTGTGTTACTCCCAACTGCTAGCTAAACCAACTGATAACCCAATGACACGTCCCAAAGTCCCTGTGGTGCATCCTACTGCTAGCCAACCAACTGATAACCCAATGACACGGCCCAAAGACCCTGTGTTACTCCCTACTGCTAGCAAAAACAACTGATAACCCAATGACATGGCCCAAAGTCCCTTTGTGACTCTCTACTGCTAGCCAAACCAACTGATAACCCAATGGCATGGGCCAAAGTCCCTGTGTTACTCGCTACTGCTAGCCAAACCAACTGATAACCCAATGATATGGCCCAAAGTCCCTGTGTTACTCCCTAATGCTAGCCAAACTAACTGATAACCCAATGACATGGGCCAAAGTCCCTGTGTTACTCGCTACTGCTAGCCAAACCAACTGATAACCCAATGATATGGCCCAAAGTCCCTGTGTTACTCCCTAATGCTAGCCAAACTAACTGATAACCCAATGACATGGCCCAAAGTCCATGTGTTACTCGCTACTGCTAGCCAAACCAACTGATAACCCAATGACATGGCCCAAAGTCCCTGTGTTACTCCCTACTACTAGCCAAACCAACTGATAATCCAATGACATGGCCCAAATTCCCTGTGTTACTCCCTACTGCTAGCCAAACCAACTGATAACCCAATGACATGGCCCAAAGTCCCTGTGTTACTCCCTTATGCTAGCCAAACCAACTGATAACCGAATGACATGGCCCAAAGTCCCTGTGTTACTTGCTACTGCTAGCCAAACCAACTGATAACCCAATGACATGGCCCAAAGTCCCTGTGTTACTCGCTACTGCTAGCCAAACTAGCTGATAACCCAATGCCATGGCACAAAGTCCCTGGGTTACTCCCTAATGGTAGCCAAACCAACTGATAACCCAATGACATGGCCCAAAGTCCCTGTGTTACTCGCTACTGCTAGCCAAACCAACTGATAACCCAATGACATGGCCCAAAGTCCCTGTGTTACTCAGTACTGCTAGCCAAACCAACAGATAACCCAATGACATGGCCCAAAGTCCCTGTGTTACTCCCAACTGCTAGCTAAACCAACTGATAACCCAATGACACGTCCCAAAGTCCCTGTGGTGCATCCTACTGCTAGCCAACCAACTGATAACCCAATGACACGGCCCAAAGACCCTGTGTTACTCCCTACTGCTAGCAAAAACAACTGATAACCCAATGACATGGCCCAAAGTCCCTTTGTGACTCTCTACTGCTAGCCAAACCAACTGATAACCCAATGGCATGGGCCAAAGTCCCTGTGTTACTCGCTACTGCTAGCCAAACCAACTGATAACCCAATGATATGGCCCAAAGTCCCTGTGTTACTCCCTAATGCTAGCCAAACTAACTGATAACCCAATGACATGGGCCAAAGTCCCTGTGTTACTCGCTACTGCTAGCCAAACCAAATGATAACCCAATGATATGGCCCAAAGTCCCTGTGTTACTCCCTAATGCTAGCCAAACTAACTGATAACCCAATGACATGGCCCAAAGTCCATGTGTTACTCGCTACTGCTAGCCAAACCAACTGATAACCCAATGACATGGCCCAAAGTCCCTGTGTTACTCCCTACTACTAGCCAAACCAACTGATAATCCAATGACATGGCCCAAATTCCCTGTGTTACTCCCTACTGCTAGCCAAACCAACTGATAACCCAATGACATGGCCCAAAGTCCCTGTGTTACTCCCTTATGCTAGCCAAACCAACTGATAACCGAATGACATGGCCCAAAGTCCCTGTGTTACTTGCTACTGCTAGCCAAACCAACTGATAACCCAATGACATGGCCCAAAGTCCCTGTGTTACTCGCTACTGCTAGCCAAACTAGCTGATAACCCAATGCCATGGCACAAAGTCCCTGGGTTACTCCCTAATGGTAGCCAAACCAACTGATAACCCAATGACATGGCCCAAAGTCCCTGTGTTACTCGCTACTGCTAGCCAAACCAACTGATAACCCAATGACATGGCCCAAAGTCCCTGTGTTACTCAGTACTGCTAGCCAAACCAACAGATAACCCAATGACATGGCCCAAAGTCCCTGTGTTACTCCCTAATGCTAGCCAAACCAACTGATAACCCAATAACATGACCCAAAGTCCCTGTGTTACTCAGTACTGCTAGCCAAACCAACTGATAACCCAATGACATGGCCCAAAGTCCCTGTGTTACTCCCTAATGCAAGCCAAACCAACTGATAACCCAATGATATGGCCAAAGGTCCCTGTGTTACTCTCTAATGCTAGCCAAACCAACTGATAACCCAATAACATGACCCAAAGTCCCTGTGTTACTCGCTACTGCTAGCCAAACCAACTGATAACCCAATGACAGGGCCCAAAGTCCCTGTGTTACTCAGTACTGCTAGCCAAACCAACTGATAACCCAATGACATGGCCCAAAGTCCCTGTGTTACTCCCTAATGCTAGCCAAACCAACTGATAACCAAAGTCCCTGTGTTACTTCCTACTGCTAGCAAAACCAACTGATAACCCAATGACATGGCCCAAAGTCCCTGTGTTACTCCCTACTGCTAGCGAAACCAACTGATAACGCAATGACACGGCCCAAAGTCCCTGTGTTACTTCCTACTACTAGCCAACCAACTGATAACCCAATGACACGGCCCAAAGTCCCTGTGTTACTCCCTACTGCTAGCCAAACCAACTGATAACCCAATGACATGGCCCAAAGTCCCTGTGTTACTCCCTAATGCTAGCCAAACCAACTGATAACCCAATAACATGGCCCAAAGTCCCTGTGTTACTCGCTACTGCTAGCCAAACCAACTGATAACCCAATGACATGGCCCAAAGTCCCATTTGTTACTCCCTACTTCTAGCGAATTCAACTGATAACCCAATTACGTGGCCTGAAGTCCCTGTGTTACTCCCTAATGCTAGCCAAACCAACTGATAACCCAATGACATGGCCCAAAGTCCCTGTGTTACTTCCTACTGCTAGCAAAACCAACTGATAACCCAATGGCATGGCCCAAAGTCCCTGTGTTACTCTCTACTGCTAGCCAAACCAACTGATAACCAAATGACATGGCCCAAAGCCCCTGTGTTACTCCCTACTGCTAGCCAAACCAACTGATAACCCAATGACATGGCCCAAAGTCCTTGTGTTACTCCCTAATGCTAGCCAAACCAACTGATAACTCAATGACATGGCCCAAAGTCCCTGTGTTACTCGCTACTGCTAGCCAAACCAACTGATAACCCAATGACATGGCCCAAAGTCTCTGTGTTACTCCCTAATGCTAGCCAAACCAACTGATAACCCAATAACATGGCCCAAAGTCCCTCTGTTACTCGCTACTGCTAGCCAAACCAACTGATAACCCAATGACATGGCCCAACGTTCTTGTGTTACTCCCTACTGCTAGCCAAACCAACTGATAACCCAATAACATGGCCAAAAGTCCCTGTGTTACTCCCTAATGCTAGCCAAACCAACTGATAACCCAATGACATGGCCCAAAGTCCCTGTGTTACTCGCTACTGCTAGTCAAACTACCTGATAACCCAATGACATGGCCCAAAGTCCCTGTGTTACTCGTTACTGCTAGCCAAACCAACTGATAACCCAATGATATGGCCCAAAGTCCCTGTGTTACTCGCTACTGCTAGCCGAACCAACTGATAACCCAATGACATGGCCCAAAGTCCCTGTGTTACTCCCTACTGCTAGCCAAACCAACTGATAAACCAATGACATGGCCCAAAGTCCCTGTGTTACTCCCTAATGCTAACCAAACCAACTGATAACTGAATGACATAGCCCAAAGTCCCTGTGTTACTAGATACTGCTAGCAAAACCAACTGATAACCCAATGACATGGCCCAAAGTCCCTGTGTTACTCCCTACTGCTAGCGAAACCAACTGGTAACCCAATGACACGGCCCAAAGTCCCTGTGTTACTTCCTACTGCTAGCCAACCAACTGATAACCCAATGAAACGGCCCAAAGTCCCTGTGTTACTCGCTACTGCTAGCCGAACCAACTGATAACCCAATGACACGGCCCAAAGTCCCTGTGTTACTCGCTACTGCTAGCCAAACCAACTAATAACCCAATGACATGGCCCAAAGTCCCTGTGTTACTCGCTACTGCTAGCCAAACTACCTGATAACCCAACGACATGGCCCAAAGTCCCTGTGTTACTCGCTACTGCTAGCCAAACCAACTGATAACCCAATGATATTGCCCAAAGTCCCTGTGTTACTCCCTAATGCTAGCCAAACCAACTGATAACCCAATGACATGGCCCAAAGTCCCCGTGTTACTCGCTACTGCTAGCCAAACCAACTGATAACCCAAAGACATTGCCGAAAGTCTCTGTGTTACTGCTAGCCAAACCAACTGATAACCCAATGACATGGCCCAAAGTCCATGTGTTGCTCCCTACTGCTAGCCAAACCAACTGATAACCCAATGACATGGCCCAATGTCCCTGTGTTACTCCCTAATGCTAGCCAAACCAACTGATAACCGAATGACATGGCCCAAAGTCCCTGTGTTACTCGCTACTGCTAGCCAAACCAACTGATAACCCAATGACATGGCCCAAAGTCCCTGTGTTACTCCCTACTGCTAGCGAAACCAACTGATAACCCAATGACAGGCTCAAAGTCCCTGTGTTACTTCCTACTGCTAGCCAACCAACTGATAACCCAATGACATGGCCCAAAGTCCCTGTGTTACTCAATGCTGCTAGCCAAACCAACTGATAACCCAATGACATGGCCCAAAGTCCCTGTGTTACTCGCTACTGCTAGCCAAACTACCTGATAACCCAATGACATAGCCCAAAGTCCCTGTGTTACTCCCTAATGCTAGCCAAACCAACCGATAACCCAATGACATGGCCCAACGTCCCTGTGTTACTCGCTACTGCTAGCCAAACCAACTGATAACCCAATGACATGGCCAAAAGTCCCTGTGTTACTCCCTACTGCTAGCCAAACCAACTGATAACCCAATTACATGGCCCGAAGTCCCTGTGTTACTCCCTAATGCTAGCCAAGCCAACTGATAACTCAATGACATGGCCCAAAGTCCCTGTGTTACTCGCTACTGCTAGCCATAACAACTGATAACCCAATGACATGGCTGAAGTCCCTGTGTTACTCCCAACTGCTAGCTAAACCAACTGATAACCCAATGACACGTCCCAAAGTCCCTGTGGTGCATCCTACTGCTAGCCAACCAACTGATAACCCAATGACACGGCCCAAAGACCCTGTGTTACTCCCTACTGCTAGCAAAAACAACTGACAACCCAATGACATGGCCCAAAGTCCCTTTGTGACTCTCTACTGCTAGCCAAACCAACTGATAACCCAATGGCATGGGCCAAAGTCCCTGTGTTACTCCCTACTGCCAGCCAAACCAACTGATAACCCAATGACATGGGCCAAAGTCCCTGTGTTACTCGCTACTGCTAGCCAAACCAACTGATAACCCAATGATATGGCCCAAAGTCCCTGTGTTACTCCCTAATGCTAGCCAAACCAACTGATAACCCAATGACATGGCCCAAAGTCCCTGTGTTACTCGCTACTGCTAGCCAAACCAACTGATAACCCAATGACATGGCCCAAAGTCCCTGTGTTACTCCCTACTACTAGCCAAACCAACTTATAATCCAATGACATGGCCCAAATTCCCTGTGTTACTCCCTACTGCTAGCCAAACCAACTGATAACCCAATGACATGGCCCAAAGTCCCTGTGTTACTCCCTAATGCTAGCCAAACCAACTGATAACCGAATGACATGGCCCAAAGTCCCTGTGTTACTTGCTACTGCTAGCCAAACCAACTGATAACCCAATGACATGGCCCAAAGTCCCTGTGTTACTCGCTACTGCTAGCCAAACTACCTGATAACCCAATGCCATGGCACAAAGTCCCTGGGTTACTCCCTAATGGTAGCCAAACCAACTGATAACCCAATGACATGGGCCAAAGTCCCTGTGTTACTCGCTACTGCTAGCCAAACCAACTGATAACCCAATGATATGGCCCAAAGTCCCTGTGTTACTCCCTAATGCTAGCCAAACCAACTGATAACCCAATAACATGGCCCAAAGTCCCTGTGTTACTCGCTACTGCTAGCCAAACCAACTGATAACCCAATGACATGGCCCAAAGTCCCTGTGTTACTCAGTACTGCTAGCCAAACCAACTGATAACCCAATGACATGGCCCAAAGTCCCTGTGTTACTCCCTAATGCTAGCCAAACCAACTGATAACCAAAGTCCCTGTGTTACTTCCTACTGCTAGCAAAACCAACTGATAACCCAATGACATGGCCCAAAGTCCCTGTGTTACTCCCTACTGCTAGCGAAACCAACTGATAACGCAATGACACGGCCCAAAGTCCCTGTGTTGCTTCCTACTACTAGCCAACCAACTGATAACCCAATGACACGGCCCAAAGTCCCTGTGTTACTCCCTACTGCTAGCCAAACCAACTGATAACCCAATGACATGGCCCAAAGTCCCTGTGTTACTCCCTAATGCTAGCCAAACCAACTGATAACCCAATAACATGGCCCAAAGTCCCTGTGTTACTCGCTACTGCTAGCCAAACCAACTGATAACCCAATGACATGGCCCAAAGTCCCATTTGTTACTCCCTACTTCTAGCGAATTCAACTGATAACCCAATTAAGTGGCCTGAAGTCCCTGTGTTACTCCCTAATGCTAGCCAAACCAACTGATAACCCAATGACATGGCCCAAAGTCCCTGTGTTACTTCCTACTGCTAGCATAACCAACTGATAACCCGATGGCATGGCCCAAAGTCCCTGTGTTACTCTCTACTGCTAGCCAAACCAACTGATAACCCAATGACATGGCCCAAAGCCCCTGTGTTACTCCCTACTGCTAGCCAAACCAACTGATAACCCAATGACATGGCCCAAAGTCTTTGTGTTACTCCCTAATGCTAGCCAAACCAACTGATAACCCAATGACATGGCCCAAAGTCTCTGTGTTACTCCCTAATGCTAGCCAAACCAACTGATAACCCAATGACATGGCCCAACGTTCTTGTGTTACTCGCTACTGCTAGCCAAACCAACTGATAACCCAATGACATGGCCCAAAGTCCCATTTGTTACTCCCTACTTCTAGCGAATTCAACTGATAACCCAATTACGTGGCCTGAAGTCCCTGTGTTACTCCCTAATGCTAGCCAAACCAACTGATAACCCAATGACATGGCCCAAAGTCCCTGTGTTACTTCCTACTGCTAGCAAAACCAACTGATAACCCGATGGCATGGCCCAAAGTCCCTGTGTTACTCTCTACTGCTAGCCAAACCAACTGATAACCCAATGACATGGCCCAAAGCCCCTGTGTTACTCCCTAATGCTAGCCAAACCAACTGATAACCCAATGACATTGCCCAAAGTCCTTGTGTTACTCCCTAATGCTAGCCAAACCAACTGATAACTCAATGACATGGCCCAAAGTCCCTGTGTTACTCGCTACTGCTAGCCAAACCAACTGATAACCCAATGACATGGCCCAAAGTCTCTGTGTTACTCCCTAATGCTAGCCAAACCACCTGATAACCCAATAACATGGCCCAAAGTCCCTCTGTTACTCGCTACTGCTAGCCAAACCAACTGATAACCCAATGACATGGCCCAACGTTCTTGTGTTACTCCCTACTGCTAGCCAAACCAAGTGATAACCCAATAACATGGCCAAAAGTCCCTGTGTTACTCCCTAATGCTAGCCAAACCAACTGATAACCCAATGACATGGCCCAAAGTCCCTGTGTTACTCGCTACTGCTAGCCAAACTACCTGATAACCCAATGACATGGCCCAAAGTCCCTGTGTTACTCGTTACTGCTAGCCAAACCAACTGATAACCCAATGATATGGCCCAAAGTCCCTGTGTTACTCGCTACTGCTAGCGAACCAACTGATAACCCAATGACATGGCCCAAAGTCCCTGTGTTACTCCCTACTGCTAGCCAAACCAACTGATAAACCAATGACATGGCCCAAAGTCCCTGTGTTACTCCCTAATGCTAACCAAACCAACTGATAACTGAATGACATAGCCCAAAGTCCCTGTGTTACTAGATACTGCTAGCAAAACCAACTGATAACCCAATGACATGGCCCAAAGTCCCTGTGTTACTCCCTACTGCTAGCGAAACCAACTGGTAACCCAATGACACGGCCCAAAGTCCCTGTGTTACTTCCTACTGCTAGCCAACCAACTGATAACCCAATGAAACGGCCCAAAGTCCCTGTGTTACTCGCTACTGCTAGCCGAACCAACTGATAACCCAATGACACGGCCCAAAGTCCCTGTGTTACTCGCTACTGCTAGCCAAACCAACTAATAACCCAATGACATGGCCCAAAGTCCCTGTGTTACTCGCTACTGCTAGCCAAACTACCTGATAACCCAACGACATGGCCCAAAGTCCCTGTGTTACTCGCTACTGCTAGCCAAACCAACTGATAACCCAATGATATTGCCCAAAGTCCCTGTGTTACTCCCTAATGCTAGCCAAACCAACTGATAACCCAATGACATGGCCCAAAGTCCCCGTGTTACTCGCTACTGCTAGCCAAACCAACTGATAACCCAAAGACATTGCCGAAAGTCTCTGTGTTACTGCTAGCCAAACCAACTGATAACCCAATGACATGGCCCAAAGTCCATGTGTTGCTCCCTACTGCTAGCCAAACCAACTGATAACCCAATGACATGGCCCAATGTCCCTGTGTTACTCCCTAATGCTAGCCAAACCAACTGATAACCGAATGACATGGCCCAAAGTCCCTGTGTTACTCGCTACTGCTAGCCAAACCAACTGATAACCCAATGACATGGCCCAAAGTCCCTGTGTTACTCCCTACTGCTAGCGAAACCAACTGATAACCCAATGACAGGCTCAAAGTCCCTGTGTTACTTCCTACTGCTAGCCAACCAACTGATAACCCAATGACATGGCCCAAAGTCCCTGTGTTACTCAATACTGCTAGCCAAACCAACTGATAACCCAATGACATGGCCCAAAGTCCCTGTGTTACTCGCTACTGCTAGCCAAACTACCTGATAACCCAATGACATAGCCCAAAGTCCCTGTGTTACTCCCTAATGCTAGCCAAACCAACCGATAACCCAATGACATGGCCCAACGTCCCTGTGTTACTCACTACTGCTAGCCAAACCAACTGATAACCCAATGACATGGCCAAAAGTCCCTGTGTTACTCCCTACTGCTAGCCAAACCAACTGATAACCCAATTACATGGCCCGAAGTCCCTGTGTTACTCCCTAATGCTAGCCAAGCCAACTGATAACTCAATGACATGGCCCAAAGTCCCTGTGTTACTCGCTACTGCTAGCCATAACAACTGATAACCCAATGACATGGCTGAAGTCCCTGTGTTACTCCCAACTGCTAGCTAAACCAACTGATAACCCAATGACACGTCCCAAAGTCCCTGTGGTGCATCCTACTGCTAGCCAACCAACTGATAACCCAATGACACGGCCCAAAGACCCTGTGTTACTCCCTACTGCTAGCAAAAACAACTGATAACCCAATGACATGGGCCAAAGTCCCTTTGTGACTCTCTACTGCTAGCCAAACCAACTGATAACCCAATGGCATGGGCCAAAGTCCCTGTGTTACTCCCTACTGCCAGCCAAACCAACTGATAACCCAATGACATGGGCCAAAGTCCCTGTGTTACTCGCTACTGCTAGCCAAACCAACTGATAACCCAATGATATGGCCCAAAGTCCCTGTGTTACTCCCTAATGCTAGCCAAACCAACTGATAACCCAATGACATGGCCCAAAGTCCCTGTGTTACTCGCTACTGCTAGCCAAACCAACTGATAACCCAATGACATGGCCCAAAGTCCCTGTGTTACTCCCTACTACTAGCCAAACCAACTGATAATCCAATGACATGGCCCAAATTCCCTGTGTTACTCCCTACTGCTAGCCAAACCAACTGATAACCCAATGACATGGCCCAAAGTCCCTGTGTTACTCCCTAATGCTAGCCAAACCAACTGATAACCGAATGACATGGCCCAAAGTCCCTGTGTTACTTGCTACTGCTAGCCAAACCAACTGATAACCCAATGACATGGCCCAAAGTCCCTGTGTTACTCGCTACTGCTAGCCAAACTACCTGATAACCCAATGCCATGGCACAAAGTCCCTGGGTTACTCCCTAATGGTAGCCAAACCAACTGATAACCCAATGACATGGGCCAAAGTCCCTGTGTTACTCGCTACTGCTAGCCAAACCAACTGATAACCCAATGATATGGCCCAAAGTCCCTGTGTTACTCCCTAATGCTAGCCAAACCAACTGATAACCCAATGACATGGCCCAAAGTCCCTGTGTTACTCCCTAATGCTAGCCAAACCAACTGATAACCAAAGTCCCTGTGTTACTTCCTACTGCTAGCAAAACCAACTGATAACCCAATGACATGGCCCAAAGTCCCTGTGTTACTCCCTACTGCTAGCGAAACCAACTGATAACGCAATGACACGGCCCAAAGTCCCTGTGTTGCTTCCTACTACTAGCCAACCAACTGATAACCCAATGACACGGCCCAAAGTCCCTGTGTTACTCCCTACTGCTAGCCAAACCAACTGATAACCCAATGACATGGCCCAAAGTCCCTGTGTTACTCCCTAATGCTAGCCAAACCAACTGATAACCCAATAACATGGCCCAAAGTCCCTGTGTTACTCGCTACTGCTAGCCAAACCAACTGATAACCCAATGACATGGCCCAAAGTCCCATTTGTTACTCCCTACTTCTAGCGAATTCAACTGATAACCCAATTAAGTGGCCTGAAGTCCCTGTGTTACTCCCTAATGCTAGCCAAACCAACTGATAACCCAATGACATGGCCCAAAGTCCCTGTGTTACTTCCTACTGCTAGCATAACCAACTGATAACCCGATGGCATGGCCCAAAGTCCCTGTGTTACTCTCTACTGCTAGCCAAACCAACTGATAACCCAATGACATGGCCCAAAGCCCCTGTGTTACTCCCTACTGCTAGCCAAACCAACTGATAACCCAATGACATGGCCCAAAGTCTTTGTGTTACTCCCTAATGCTAGCCAAACCAACTGATAACCCAATGACATGGCCCAAAGTCTCTGTGTTACTCCCTAATGCTAGCCAAACCAACTGATAACCCAATGACATGGCCCAACGTTCTTGTGTTACTCGCTACTGCTAGCCAAACCAACTGATAACCCAATGACATGGCCCAAAGTCCCATTTGTTACTCCCTACTTCTAGCGAATTCAACTGATAACCCAATTACGTGGCCTGAAGTCCCTGTGTTACTCCCTAATGCTAGCCAAACCAACTGATAACCCAATGACATGGCCCAAAGTCCCTGTGTTACTTCCTACTGCTAGCAAAACCAACTGATAACCCGATGGCATGGCCCAAAGTCCCTGTGTTACTCTCTACTGCTAGCCAAACCAACTGATAACCCAATGACATGGCCCAAAGCCCCTGTGTTACTCCCTAATGCTAGCCAAACCAACTGATAACCCAATGACATTGCCCAAAGTCCTTGTGTTACTCCCTAATGCTAGCCAAACCAACTGATAACTCAATGACATGGCCCAAAGTCCCTGTGTTACTCGCTACTGCTAGCCAAACCAACTGATAACCCAATGACATGGCCCAAAGTCTCTGTGTTACTCCCTAATGCTAGCCAAACCACCTGATAACCCAATAACATGGCCCAAAGTCCCTCTGTTACTCGCTACTGCTAGCCAAACCAACTGATAACCCAATGACATGGCCCAACGTTCTTGTGTTACTCCCTACTGCTAGCCAAACCAAGTGATAACCCAATAACATGGCCAAAAGTCCCTGTGTTACTCCCTAATGCTAGCCAAACCAACTGATAACCCAATGACATGGCCCAAAGTCCCTGTGTTACTCGCTACTGCTAGCCAAACTACCTGATAACCCAATGACATGGCCCAAAGTCCCTGTGTTACTCGTTACTGCTAGCCAAACCAACTGATAACCCAATGATATGGCCCAAAGTCCCTGTGTTACTCGCTACTGCTAGCGAACCAACTGATAACCCAATGACATGGCCCAAAGTCCCTGTGTTACTCCCTACTGCTAGCCAAACCAACTGATAAACCAATGACATGGCCCAAAGTCCCTGTGTTACTCCCTAATGCTAACCAAACCAACTGATAACTGAATGACATAGCCCAAAGTCCCTGTGTTACTAGATACTGCTAGCAAAACCAACTGATAACCCAATGACATGGCCCAAAGTCCCTGTGTTACTCCCTACTGCTAGCGAAACCAACTGGTAACCCAATGACACGGCCCAAAGTCCCTGTGTTACTTCCTACTGCTAGCCAACCAACTGATAACCCAATGAAACGGCCCAAAGTCCCTGTGTTACTCGCTACTGCTAGCCGAACCAACTGATAACCCAATGACACGGCCCAAAGTCCCTGTGTTACTCGCTACTGCTAGCCAAACTACCTGATAACCCAACGACATGGCCCAAAGTCCCTGTGTTACTCGCTACTGCTAGCCAAACCAACTGATAACCCAATGATATTGCCCAAAGTCCCTGTGTTACTCCCTAATGCTAGCCAAACCAACTGATAACCCAATGACATGGCCCAAAGTCCCCGTGTTACTCGCTACTGCTAGCCAAACCAACTGATAACCCAAAGACATTGCCGAAAGTCTCTGTGTTACTGCTAGCCAAACCAACTGATAACCCAATGACATGGCCCAAAGTCCATGTGTTGCTCCCTACTGCTAGCCAAACCAACTGATAACCCAATGACATGGCCCAATGTCCCTGTGTTACTCCCTAATGCTAGCCAAACCAACTGATAACCGAATGACATGGCCCAAAGTCCCTGTGTTACTCGCTACTGCTAGCCAAACCAACTGATAACCCAATGACATGGCCCAAAGTCCCTGTGTTACTCCCTACTGCTAGCGAAACCAACTGATAACCCAATGACAGGCTCAAAGTCCCTGTGTTACTTCCTACTGCTAGCCAACCAACTGATAACCCAATGACATGGCCCAAAGTCCCTGTGTTACTCAATACTGCTAGCCAAACCAACTGATAACCCAATGACATGGCCCAAAGTCCCTGTGTTACTCGCTACTGCTAGCCAAACTACCTGATAACCCAATGACATAGCCCAAAGTCCCTGTGTTACTCCCTAATGCTAGCCAAACCAACCGATAACCCAATGACATGGCCCAACGTCCCTGTGTTACTCACTACTGCTAGCCAAACCAACTGATAACCCAATGACATGGCCAAAAGTCCCTGTGTTACTCCCTACTGCTAGCCAAACCAACTGATAACCCAATTACATGGCCCGAAGTCCCTGTGTTACTCCCTAATGCTAGCCAAGCCAACTGATAACTCAATGACATGGCCCAAAGTCCCTGTGTTACTCGCTACTGCTAGCCATAACAACTGATAACCCAATGACATGGCTGAAGTCCCTGTGTTACTCCCAACTGCTAGCTAAACCAACTGATAACCCAATGACACGTCCCAAAGTCCCTGTGGTGCATCCTACTGCTAGCCAACCAACTGATAACCCAATGACACGGCCCAAAGACCCTGTGTTACTCCCTACTGCTAGCAAAAACAACTGATAACCCAATGACATGGGCCAAAGTCCCTTTGTGACTCTCTACTGCTAGCCAAACCAACTGATAACCCAATGGCATGGGCCAAAGTCCCTGTGTTACTCCCTACTGCCAGCCAAACCAACTGATAACCCAATGACATGGGCCAAAGTCCCTGTGTTACTCGCTACTGCTAGCCAAACCAACTGATAACCCAATGATATGGCCCAAAGTCCCTGTGTTACTCCCTAATGCTAGCCAAACCAACTGATAACCCAATGACATGGCCCAAAGTCCCTGTGTTACTCGCTACTGCTAGCCAAACCAACTGATAACCCAATGACATGGCCCAAAGTCCCTGTGTTACTCCCTACTACTAGCCAAACCAACTGATAATCCAATGACATGGCCCAAATTCCCTGTGTTACTCCCTACTGCTAGCCAAACCAACTGATAACCCAATGACATGGCCCAAAGTCCCTGTGTTACTCCCTAATGCTAGCCAAACCAACTGATAACCGAATGACATGGCCCAAAGTCCCTGTGTTACTTGCTACTGCTAGCCAAACCAACTGATAACCCAATGACATGGCCCAAAGTCCCTGTGTTACTCGCTACTGCTAGCCAAACTACCTGATAACCCAATGCCATGGCACAAAGTCCCTGGGTTACTCCCTAATGGTAGCCAAACCAACTGATAACCCAATGACATGGGCCAAAGTCCCTGTGTTACTCGCTACTGCTAGCCAAACCAACTGATAACCCAATGATATGGCCCAAAGTCCCTGTGTTACTCCCTAATGCTAGCCAAACCAACTGATAACCCAATAACATGGCCCAAAGTCCCTGTGTTACTCGCTACTGCTAGCCAAACCAACTGATAACCCAATGACATGGCCCAAAGTCCCTGTGTTACTCAGTACTGCTAGCCAAACCAACTGATAACCCAATGACATGGCCCAAAGTCCCTGTGTTACTCCCTAATGCTAGCCAAACCAACTGATAACCAAAGTCCCTGTGTTACTTCCTACTGCTAGCAAAACCAACTGATAACCCAATGACATGGCCCAAAGTCCCTGTGTTACTCCCTACTGCTAGCGAAACCAACTGATAACGCAATGACACGGCCCAAAGTCCCTGTGTTGCTTCCTACTACTAGCCAACCAACTGATAACCCAATGACACGGCCCAAAGTCCCTGTGTTACTCCCTACTGCTAGCGAAACCAACTGATAACCCAATGACATGGCCCAAAGTCCCTGTGTTACTCCCTAATGCTAGCCAAACCAACTGATAACCCAATAACATGGCCCAAAGTCCCTGTGTTACTCGCTACTGCTAGCCAAACCAACTGATAACCCAATGACATGGCCCAAAGTCCCATTTGTTACTCCCTACTTCTAGCGAATTCAACTGATAACCCAATTAAGTGGCCTGAAGTCCCTGTGTTACTCCCTAATGCTAGCCAAACCAACTGATAACCCAATGACATGGCCCAAAGTCCCTGTGTTACTTCCTACTGCTAGCATAACCAACTGATAACCCGATGGCATGGCCCAAAGTCCCTGTGTTACTCTCTACTGCTAGCCAAACCAACTGATAACCCAATGACATGGCCCAAAGCCCCTGTGTTACTCCCTACTGCTAGCCAAACCAACTGATAACCCAATGACATGGCCCAAAGTCTTTGTGTTACTCCCTAATGCTAGCCAAACCAACTGATAACCCAATGACATGGCCCAAAGTCTCTGTGTTACTCCCTAATGCTAGCCAAACCAACTGATAACCCAATGACATGGCCCAACGTTCTTGTGTTACTCGCTACTGCTAGCCAAACCAACTGATAACCCAATGACATGGCCCAAAGTCCCATTTGTTACTCCCTACTTCTAGCGAATTCAACTGATAACCCAATTACGTGGCCTGAAGTCCCTGTGTTACTCCCTAATGCTAGCCAAACCAACTGATAACCCAATGACATGGCCCAAAGTCCCTGTGTTACTTCCTACTGCTAGCAAAACCAACTGATAACCCGATGGCATGGCCCAAAGTCCCTGTGTTACTCTCTACTGCTAGCCAAACCAACTGATAACCCAATGACATGGCCCAAAGCCCCTGTGTTACTCCCTAATGCTAGCCAAACCAACTGATAACCCAATGACATTGCCCAAAGTCCTTGTGTTACTCCCTAATGCTAGCCAAACCAACTGATAACTCAATGACATGGCCCAAAGTCCCTGTGTTACTCGCTACTGCTAGCCAAACCAACTGATAACCCAATGACATGGCCCAAAGTCTCTGTGTTACTCCCTAATGCTAGCCAAACCACCTGATAACCCAATAACATGGCCCAAAGTCCCTCTGTTACTCGCTACTGCTAGCCAAACCAACTGATAACCCAATGACATGGCCCAACGTTCTTGTGTTACTCCCTACTGCTAGCCAAACCAAGTGATAACCCAATAACATGGCCAAAAGTCCCTGTGTTACTCCCTAATGCTAGCCAAACCAACTGATAACCCAATGACATGGCCCAAAGTCCCTGTGTTACTCGCTACTGCTAGCCAAACTACCTGATAACCCAATGACATGGCCCAAAGTCCCTGTGTTACTCGTTACTGCTAGCCAAACCAACTGATAACCCAATGATATGGCCCAAAGTCCCTGTGTTACTCGCTACTGCTAGCGAACCAACTGATAACCCAATGACATGGCCCAAAGTCCCTGTGTTACTCCCTACTGCTAGCCAAACCAACTGATAAACCAATGACATGGCCCAAAGTCCCTGTGTTACTCCCTAATGCTAACCAAACCAACTGATAACTGAATGACATAGCCCAAAGTCCCTGTGTTACTAGATACTGCTAGCAAAACCAACTGATAACCCAATGACATGGCCCAAAGTCCCTGTGTTACTCCCTACTGCTAGCGAAACCAACTGGTAACCCAATGACACGGCCCAAAGTCCCTGTGTTACTTCCTACTGCTAGCCAACCAACTGATAACCCAATGAAACGGCCCAAAGTCCCTGTGTTACTCGCTACTGCTAGCCGAACCAACTGATAACCCAATGACACGGCCCAAAGTCCCTGTGTTACTCGCTACTGCTAGCCAAACCAACTAATAACCCAATGACATGGCCCAAAGTCCCTGTGTTACTCGCTACTGCTAGCCAAACTACCTGATAACCCAACGACATGGCCCAAAGTCCCTGTGTTACTCGCTACTGCTAGCCAAACCAACTGATAACCCAATGATATTGCCCAAAGTCCCTGTGTTACTCCCTAATGCTAGCCAAACCAACTGATAACCCAATGACATGGCCCAAAGTCCCCGTGTTACTCGCTACTGCTAGCCAAACCAACTGATAACCCAAAGACATTGCCGAAAGTCTCTGTGTTACTGCTAGCCAAACCAACTGATAAGCCAATGACATGGCCCAAAGTCCATGTGTTGCTCCCTACTGCTAGCCAAACCAACTGATAACCCAATGACATGGCCCAATGTCCCTGTGTTACTCCCTAATGCTAGCCAAACCAACTGATAACCGAATGACATGGCCCAAAGTCCCTGTGTTACTCGCTACTGCTAGCCAAACCAACTGATAACCCAATGACATGGCCCAAAGTCCCTGTGTTACTCCCTACTGCTAGCGAAACCAACTGATAACCCAATGACAGGCTCAAAGTCCCTGTGTTACTTCCTACTGCTAGCCAACCAACTGATAACCCAATGACATGGCCCAAAGTCCCTGTGTTACTCAATACTGCTAGCCAAACCAACTGATAACCCAATGACATGGCCCAAAGTCCCTGTGTTACTCGCTACTGCTAGCCAAACTACCTGATAACCCAATGACATAGCCCAAAGTCCCTGTGTTACTCCCTAATGCTAGCCAAACCAACCGATAACCCAATGACATGGCCCAACGTCCCTGTGTTACTCACTACTGCTAGCCAAACCAACTGATAACCCAATGACATGGCCAAAAGTCCCTGTGTTACTCCCTACTGCTAGCCAAACCAACTGATAACCCAATTACATGGCCCGAAGTCCCTGTGTTACTCCCTAATGCTAGCCAAGCCAACTGATAACTCAATGACATGGCCCAAAGTCCCTGTGTTACTCGCTACTGCTAGCCATAACAACTGATAACCCAATGACATGGCTGAAGTCCCTGTGTTACTCCCAACTGCTAGCTAAACCAACTGATAACCCAATGACACGTCCCAAAGTCCCTGTGGTGCATCCTACTGCTAGCCAACCAACTGATAACCCAATGACACGGCCCAAAGACCCTGTGTTACTCCCTACTGCTAGCAAAAACAACTGATAACCCAATGACATGGGCCAAAGTCCCTTTGTGACTCTCTACTGCTAGCCAAACCAACTGATAACCCAATGGCATGGGCCAAAGTCCCTGTGTTACTCCCTACTGCCAGCCAAACCAACTGATAACCCAATGACATGGGCCAAAGTCCCTGTGTTACTCGCTACTGCTAGCCAAACCAACTGATAACCCAATGATATGGCCCAAAGTCCCTGTGTTACTCCCTAATGCTAGCCAAACCAACTGATAACCCAATGACATGGCCCAAAGTCCCTGTGTTACTCGCTACTGCTAGCCAAACCAACTGATAACCCAATGACATGGCCCAAAGTCCCTGTGTTACTCCCTACTACTAGCCAAACCAACTGATAATCCAATGACATGGCCCAAATTCCCTGTGTTACTCCCTACTGCTAGCCAAACCAACTGATAACCCAATGACATGGCCCAAAGTCCCTGTGTTACTCCCTAATGCTAGCCAAACCAACTGATAACCGAATGACATGGCCCAAAGTCCCTGTGTTACTTGCTACTGCTAGCCAAACCAACTGATAACCCAATGACATGGCCCAAAGTCCCTGTGTTACTCGCTACTGCTAGCCAAACTACCTGATAACCCAATGCCATGGCACAAAGTCCCTGGGTTACTCCCTAATGGTAGCCAAACCAACTGATAACCCAATGACATGGGCCAAAGTCCCTGTGTTACTCGCTACTGCTAGCCAAACCAACTGATAACCCAATGATATGGCCCAAAGTCCCTGTGTTACTCCCTAATGCTAGCCAAACCAACTGATAACCCAATAACATGGCCCAAAGTCCCTGTGTTACTCGCTACTGCTAGCCAAACCAACTGATAACCCAATGACATGGCCCAAAGTCCCTGTGTTACTCAGTACTGCTAGCCAAACCAACTGATAACCCAATGACATGGCCCAAAGTCCCTGTGTTACTCCCTAATGCTAGCCAAACCAACTGATAACCAAAGTCCCTGTGTTACTTCCTACTGCTAGCAAAACCAACTGATAACCCAATGACATGGCCCAAAGTCCCTGTGTTACTCCCTACTGCTAGCGAAACCAACTGATAACGCAATGACACGGCCCAAAGTCCCTGTGTTGCTTCCTACTACTAGCCAACCAACTGATAACCCAATGACACGGCCCAAAGTCCCTGTGTTACTCCCTACTGCTAGCCAAACCAACTGATAACCCAATGACATGGCCCAAAGTCCCTGTGTTACTCCCTAATGCTAGCCAAACCAACTGATAACCCAATAACATGGCCCAAAGTCCCTGTGTTACTCGCTACTGCTAGCCAAACCAACTGATAACCCAATGACATGGCCCAAAGTCCCATTTGTTACTCCCTACTTCTAGCGAATTCAACTGATAACCCAATTAAGTGGCCTGAAGTCCCTGTGTTAATCCCTAATGCTAGCCAAACCAACTGATAACCCAATGACATGGCCCAAAGTCCCTGTGTTACTTCCTACTGCTAGCATAACCAACTGATAACCCGATGGCATGGCCCAAAGTCCCTGTGTTACTCTCTACTGCTAGCCAAACCAACTGATAACCCAATGACATGGCCCAAAGCCCCTGTGTTACTCCCTACTGCTAGCCAAACCAACTGATAACCCAATGACATGGCCCAAAGTCTTTGTGTTACTCCCTAATGCTAGCCAAACCAATTGATAACCCAATGACATGGCCCAAAGTCTCTGTGTTACTCCCTAATGCTAGCCAAACCAACTGATAACCCAATAACATGGCCCAAAGTCCCTCTGTTACTCGCTACTGCTAGCCAAACCAACTGATAACCCAATGACATGGCCCAACGTTCTTGTGTTACTCGCTACTGCTAGCCAAACCAACTGATAACCCAATGACATGGCCCAAAGTCCCATTTGTTACTCCCTACTTCTAGCGAATTCAACTGATAACCCAATTACGTGGCCTGAAGTCCCTGTGTTACTCCCTAATGCTAGCCAAACCAACTGATAACCCAATGACATGGCCCAAAGTCCCTGTGTTACTTCCTACTGCTAGCAAAACCAACTGATAACCCGATGGCATGGACCAAAGTCCCTGTGTTACTCTCTACTGCTAGCCAAACCAACTGATAACCCAATGACATGGCCCAAAGCCCCTGTGTTACTCCCTACTGCTAGCCAAACCAACTGATAACCCAATGACATGGCCCAAAGTCCTTGTGTTACTCCCTAATGCTAGCCAAACCAACTGATAACTCAATGACATGGCCCAAAGTCCCTGTGTTACTCACTACTGCTAGCCAAACCAACTGATAACCCAATGACATGGCCCAAAGTCTCTGTGTTACTCCCTAATGCTAGCCAAACCAACTGATAACCCAATAACATGGCCCAAAGTCCCTCTGTTACTCGCTACTGCTATCCAAACCAACTGATAACCCAATGACATAGCCCAACGTTCTTGTGTTACTCCCTACTGCTAGCCAAACCAAGTGATAACCCAATAACATGGCCAAAAGTCCCTGTGTTACTCCCTAATGCTAGCCAAACCAACTGATAACCCAATGACATGGCCCAAAGTCCCTGTGTTACTCGCTACTGCTAGCCAAACTACCTGATAACCCAATGACATGGCCCAAAGTCCCTGTGTTACTCGTTACTGCTAGCCAAACCAACTGATAACCCAATGATATGGCCCAAAGTCCCTGTGTTACTCGCTACTGCTAGCCGAACCAACTGATAACCCAATGACATGGCCCAAAGTCCCTGTGTTACTCCCTACTGCTAGCCAAACCAACTGATAAACCAATGACATGGCCCAAAGTCCCTGTGTTACTCCCTAATGCTAACCAAACCAACTGATAACTGAATGACATAGCCCAAAGTCCCTGTGTTACTAGATACTGCTAGCAAAACCAACTGATAACCCAATGACATGGCCCAAAGTCCCTGTGTTACTCCCTACTGCTAGCGAAACCAACTGGTAACCCAATGACACGGCCCAAAGTCCCTGTGTTACTTCCTACTGCTAGCCAACCAACTGATAACCCAATGAAACGGCCCAAAGTCCCTGTGTTACTCGCTACTGCTAGCCGAACCAACTGATAACCCAATGACACGGCCCAAAGTCCCTGTGTTACTCGCTACTGCTAGCCAAACCAACTAATAACCCAATGACATGGCCCAAAGTCCCTGTGTTACTCGCTACTGCTAGCCAAACTACCTGATAACCCAACAACATGGCCCAAAGTCCCTGTGTTACTCGCTACTGCTAGCCAAACCAACTGATAACCCAATGATATTGCCCAAAGTCCCTGTGTTACTCCCTAATGCTAGCCAAACCAACTGATAACCCAATGACATGGCCCAAAGTCCCCGTGTTACTCGCTACTGCTGGCCAAACCAACTGATAACCCAAAGACATTGCCGAAAGTCTCTGTGTTACTGCTAGCCAAACCAACTGATAACCCAATGACATGGCCCAAAGTCCATGGGCCTCATTAGGACCCTGGCGGATTTCGCGGTGCTAAATGCACCGCGAAGCACGGCGGAAAGCCGTCGATAGCGCCATGGGGGTTGGCGGATTTACCGCCCCATTCCGACCTTGGCGGAGCGGTAAATCCCCAATCCCCATTCTGCCCTTCCCCATTCCCATTCTTGCCCCATAGGGTATAATGGGAGTGGGGAAGGAGTTAATTACGCCACCGTAAAATACGGTGGCGTAATTAACAACGAGGTCCCGTAGCGCCATGGTTTTCTCCGCCTGGTAAAACCAGGCGGAGAAAACCTCCATGGCGCTAAGGGAACTCGTAGTACGGCGGACGGGTCCGCCGCGATTAGCGCTGGCGGAAACCCACTCCGCCAGGGTCCTAATGAGGCCCCATGTGTTGCTCCCTACTGCTAGCCAAACCAACTGATAACCCAATGACATGGCCCAATGTCCCTGTGTTACTCCCTAATGCTAGCCAAACCAACTGATAACCGAATGACATGGCCCAAAGTCCCTGTGTTACTCGCTACTGCTAGCCAAACCAACTGATAACCCAATGACATGGCCCAAAGTCCCTGTGTTACTCCCTACTGCTAGTGAAACCAACTGATAACCCAATGACAGGCTCAAAGTCCCTGTGTTACTTCCTACTGCTAGCCAACCAACTGATAACCCAATGACATGGCCCAAAGTCCCTGTGTTACTCAATACTGCTAGCCAAACCAACTGATAACCCAATGACATGGCCCAAAGTCCCTGTGTTACTTGCTACTGCTAGCCAAACTACCTGATAACCCAATGACATAGCCCAAAGTCCCTGTGTTACTCACTAATGCTAGCCAAACCAACCGATAACCCAATGACATGGCCCAACGTCCCTGTGTTACTCGCTACTGCTAGCCAAACCAACTGATAACCCAATGACATGGCCAAAAGTCCCTGTGTTACTCCCTACTGCTAGCCAAACCAACTGATAACTCAATGACATGGCCCAAAGTCCCTGTGTTACTCGCTACTGCTAGCCATAACAACTGATAACCCAATGACATGGCTGAAGTCCCTGTGTTACTCCCAAATGCTAGCTAAACCAACTGATAACCCAATGACACGTCCCAAAGTGCCTGTGGTGCATCCTACTGCTAGCCAACCAACTGATAACCCAATGACACGGCCCAAAGACCCTGTGTTACTCCCTACTGCTAGCCAAACCAACTGATAACCCAATGGCATGGGCCAAAGTCCCTGTGTTACTCCCTACTGCCAGCCAAACCAACTGATAACCCAATGACATGGGCCAAAGTCCCTGTGTTACTCGCTACTGCTAGCCAAACCAACTGATAACCCAATGATATGGCCCAAAGTCCCTGTGTTACTCCCTAATGCTAGCCAAACCAACTGATAACCCAATGACATGGCCCAAAGTCCCTGTGTTACTCGCTACTGCTAGCCAAACCAACTGATAACCCAATGACATGGCCCAAAGTCCCTGTGTTACTCCCTACTACTAGCCAAACCAACTGATAATCCAATGACATGGCCCAAATTCCCTGTGTTACTCCCTACTGCTAGCCAAACCAACTGATAACCCAATGACATGGCCCAAAGTCCCTGTGTTACTCCCTAATGCTAGCCAAACCAACTGATAACCGAATGACATGGCCCAAAGTCCCTGTGTTACTTGCTACTGCTAGCCAAACCAACTGATAACCCAATGACATGGCCCAAAGTCCCTGTGTTACTCGCTACTGCTAGCCAAACTACCTGATAACCCAATGCCATGGCACAAAGTCCCTGGGTTACTCCCTAATGGTAGCCAAACCAACTGATAACCCAATGACATTGGCCAAAGTCCCTGTGTTACTCGCTACTGCTAGCCAAACCAACTGATAACCCAATGATATGGCCCAAAGTCCCTGTGTTACTCCCTAATGCTAGCCAAACCAACTGATAACCCAATAACATGGCCCAAAGTCCCTGTGTTACTCGCTACTGCTAGCCAAACCAACTGATAACCCAATGACATGGCCCAAAGTCCCTGTGTTACTCAGTACTGCTAGCCAAACCAACTGATAACCCAATGACACGGCCCAAAGTCCCTGTGTTACTCCCTAATGCTAGCCAAACCAACTGATAACCAAAGTCCCTGTGTTACTTCCTACTGCTAGCAAAACCAACTGATAACCCAATGACATGGCCCAAAGTCCCTGTGTTACTCCCTACTGCTAGCGAAACCAACTGATAACGCAATGACACGGCCCAAAGTCCCTGTGTTGCTTCCTACTACTAGCCAACCAACTGATAACCCAATGACACGGCCCAAAGTCCCTGTGTTACTCCCTACTGCTAGCCAAACCAACTGATAACCCAATGACATGGCCCAAAGTCCCTGTGTTACTCCCTAATGCTAGCCAAACCAACTGATAACCCAATAACATGGCCCAAAGTCCCTGTGTTACTCGCTACTGCTAGCCAAACCAACTGATAACCCAATGACATGGCCCAAAGTCCCATTTGTTACTCCCTACTTCTAGCGAATTCAACTGATAACCCAATTACGTGGCCTGAAGTCCCTGTGTTACTCCCTAATGCTAGCCAAACCAACTGATAATCCAATGACATGGCCCAAAGTCCCTATGTTACTTCCTACTGCTAGCATAACCAACTGATAACCCGATGGCATGGCCCAAAGTCCCTGTGTTACTCTCTAGTGCTAGCCAAACCAACTGATAACCCAATGACATGGCCCAAAGCCCCTGTGTTACTCCCTACTGCTAGCCAAACCAATTGATAACCCAATGACATGGCCCAAAGTCTTTGTGTTACTCCCTAATGCTAGCCAAACCAACTGATAACCCAATGACATGGCCCAAAGTCTCTGTGTTACTCCCTAATGCTAGCCAAACCAACTGATAACCCAATAACCTGGCCCAAAGTCCCTCTGTTACTCGCTACTGCTAGCCAAACCAACTGATAACCCAATGACATGGCCCAACGTTCTTGTGTTACTCACTACTGCTAGCCAAACCAACTGATAACCCAATAACATGGCCAAAAGTCCCTGTGTTACTCCCTAATGCTAGCCAAACCAACTGATAACCCAATGACATGGCCCAAAGTCCCTGTGTTACTCGCTACTGCTAGCCAAACTACCTGATAACCCAATGACATGGCCCAAAGTCCCGGTGTTACTCGCTACTGCTAGCCAAACCAACTGATAACCCAATGATATGGCCCAAAGTCCCTGTGTTACTCGCTACTGCTAGCCGAACCAACTGATAACCCAATGACATGGCCCAAAGTCCCTGTGTTACTCCCTACTGCTAGCCAAACCAACTGATAAACCAATGACATGGCCCAAAGTCCCTGTGTTACTCCCTAATGCTAACCAAACCAACTGATAACTGAATGACATAGCCCAAAGTCCCTGTGTTACTAGATACTGCTAGCAAAACCAACTGATAACCCAATGACATGGCCCAAAGTCCCTGTGTTACTCCCTACTGCTAGCGAAACCAACTGGTAACCCAATGACACAGCCCAAAGTCCCTGTGTTACTCGCTACTGCTAGCCAAACCAACTGATAACCCAATGACATGGCCCAAAGTCCCTGTGTTACTCAGTACTGCTAGCCAAACCAACTGATAACCCAATGACATGGCCCAAAGTCCCTTTGTTACTCCCTAATGCTAGCCAAACCAACTGATAACCAAAGTCCCTGTGTTACTTCCTACTGCTAGCAAAACCAACTGATAACCCAATGACATGGCCCAAAGTCCCTGTGTTACTCCCTACTGCTAGCGAAACCAACTGATAACGCAATGACACGGCCCAAAGTCCCTGTGTTGCTTCCTACTACTAGCCAACCAACTGATAACCCAATGACACGGCCCAAAGTCCCTGTGTTACTCCCTACTGCTAGCCAAACCAACTGATAACCCAATGACATGGCCCAAAGTCCCTGTGTTACTCCCTAATGCTAGCCAAACCAACTGATAACCCAATAACATGGCCCAAAGTCCCTGTGTTACTCGCTACTGCTAGCCAAACCAACTGATAACCCAATGACATGGCCCAAAGTCCCATTTGTTACTCCCTACTTCTAGCGAATTCAACTGATAACCCAATTACGTGGCCTGAAGTCCCTGTGTTACTCCCTAATGCTAGCCAAACCAACTGATAACCCAATGACATGGCCCAAAGTCCCTGTGTTACTTCCTACTGCTAGCATAACCAACTGATAACCCAATGGCATGGCCCAAAGTCCCTGTGTTACTCTCTACTGCTAGCCAAACCAACTGATAACCCAATGACATGGCCCAAAGGCCCTGTGTTACTCCCTACTGCTAGCCAAACCAACTGATAACCCAATGACATGGCCCAAAGTCTTTGTGTTACTCCCAAATGCTAGCCAAACCAACTGATAACCCAATGACATGGCCCAAAGTCTCTGTGTTACTCCCTAATGCTAGCCAAACCAACTGATAACCCAATAACATGGCCCAAAGTCCCTCTGTTACTCGCTACTGCTAGCCAAACCAACTGATAACCCAATGACATGGCCCAACGTTCTTGTGTTACTCACTACTGCTAGCCAAACCAACTGATAACCCAATAACATGGCCAAAAGTCCCTGTGTTAATCCCTAATGCTAGCCAAACCAACTGATAACCCAATGACATGGCCCAAAGTCCCTGTGTTACTCGCTACTGCTAGCCAAACTACCTGATAACCCAATGACATGGCCCAAAGTCCCGGTGTTACTCGCTACTGCTGGCCAAACCAACTGATAACCCAATGATATGGCCCAAAGTCCCTGTGTTACTCGCTACTGCTAGCCGAACCAACTGATAACCCAATGACATGGCCCAAAGTCCCTGTGTTACTCCCTACTGCTAGCCAAACCAACTGATAAACCAATGACATGGCCCAAAGTCCCTGTGTTACTCCCTAATGCTAACCAAACCAACTGATAACTGAATGACATAGCCCAAAGTCCCTGTGTTACTAGATACTGCTAGCAAAACCAACTGATAACCCAATGACATGGCCCAAAGTCCCTGTGTTACTCCCTACTGCTAGCGAAACCAACTGGTAACCCAATGACACAGCCCAAAGTCCCTGTGTTACTTCCTACTGCTAGCCAACCAACGGATAACCCAATGAAACTGCCCAAAGTCCCTGTGTTACTCGCTACTGCTAGCCGAACCAACTGATAACCCAATGGCACGGCCCAAAGTCCCTGTGTTACTCGCTACTGCTAGCCAAACCAACTAATAACCCAATGACATGGCCCAAAGTCCCTGTGTTACTCGCTACTGCTAGCCAAACTACCTGATAACCCAACGACATGGCCCAAAGTCCCTGTGTTACTCGCTACTGCTAGCCAAACCAACTGATAACCCAATGATATTGCCCAAAGTCCCTGTGTTACTCCCTAATGCTAGCCAAACCAACTGATAACCCAATGACATGGCCCAAAGTCCCTGTGTTACTCCCTAATGCTAGCCAAACCAACTGATAACCCAATGACATGGCCCAAAGTCCCTGTGTTACTCGCTACTGCTAGCCAAACCAACTGATAACCCAAAGACATGGCCGAAAGTCTCTGTGTTACTCCGTACTGCTAGCCAAACCAACTGATAACCCAATGACATGGCCCAAAGTCCATGTGTTGCTCCCTACTGCTAGCCAAACCAACTGATAACCCAATGACATGGCCCAATGTCCCTGTGTTACTCCCTTATGCTAGCCAAACCAACTGATAACCGAATGACATGGCCCAAAGTCCCTGTGTTACTCGCTACTGCTAGCCAAACCAACTGATAACCCAATGACATGGCCCAAAGTCCCTGTGTTACTCCCTACTGCTAGCGAAACCAACTGATAACCCAATGACAGGGCTCAAAGTCCCTGTGTTACTTCCTACTGCTAGCCAACCAACTGATAACCCAATGACACAGCCCAAAGTCCCTGTGTTACTCACTACTGCTAGCCAAACCAACTGATAACCCAATGACACGGCCCAAAGTCCCTGTGTTACTCGCTACTGCTAGCCAAACTACCTCATAACCCAATGACATGGCCCAAAGTCCCTGTGTTACTCCATAATGCTAGGCAAGCCAACTTATAACCCAATGACATGGCCCAAAGTCCCTGTGTTACTCCATAATGCTAGCCAAACCAACTTATAACCCAATGACATGGCCCAAAGTCCCTGTGTTACTCCATAATGCTAGCCAAACCAACTGATAACCCAATGACATGGCAAAGTCCCTGTGTTACTCCCTACTGCTAGCGAAACCAACTGATAACCCATTGACACGGCCCAAAGTCCCTGTGTTACTCCCTACTGCTAGCGAAACCAACTGATAACCCATTGACACGGCCCAAAGTCCCTGTGGTACTTCCTACTGCTAGCCAACCAACTGATAACCCAATGACACGGCCCAAAGTCCCTGTGTTACTTCCTACTGCTAGCCAAACTACCTGATAACCCAATGACATGGCCCAAAGTCCCTGTGTTACTCCCTAATGCTAGCCAAACCAACTGATGACCCAATGACATGGCCCAAAGTCCCTGTGTTACTCCCTAATGCTAGCCAAGCCAACTGATAACCCAATGTCATGGCCCAAAGTCCCTGTGTTACTCGCTACTGCTAGCCAAACCAACTGATAACCCAATGACATGGCCAAAGCCCCTGTGTTACTCCCTACTGCTAGCGAAACCAACTGATAACCCAATGACACGGCCCAAAGTCCCTGTGGTACTTCCTACTGCTAGCCAACCAACTGATAACCCAATGACACGGCCCAAAGTCCCTGTGTTATTTCCTACTGCTAGCAAAAACAACTGATAACCCAATGACACGGCCCAAATTCCCTGTGTTACTCTCTACTGCTAGCCAAACCAACTGATAACCCAATGACATGGGCCAAAGACCCTGTGTTACTCTCTACTGCCAGCCAAACCAACTGATAACCCAATGACATGGGCCAAAGTCCCTGTGTTACTCGCTATTGCCAGCCAAACCAACTGATAACCCAATGACATGGCCCAAAGTCCCTGTGTTACTCCCTAATGATAGCCAAACCAGCTGATAACCCAATGACATGGCCCAAAGTCCCTGTGTTACTCGCTACTGCCAGCCAAACCAACTTATAACCCAATGACATGGCCCAAAGTCCCTGTGTTACTCGCTACTGCTAGCCAAACTACCTGATAACCCAATGACATGGCCCAAAGTCCCTGTGTTACTCCCTAATGCTAGCCAAACCAACTGATAACCCAATAACATGGCCCAAAGTCCCTGTGTTACTCCCTACTGCTAGCCAAACCAACTGATAACCCAATGACATGGCCCAAAGTCCCTGTGTTACTCCCCAATGCTAGCCAAACCAACTGATAACCAATAACATGGCCCAAAGTCCCTGTGTTACTCGCTACTGCTAGCCAAACCAACTGATTACCCAATGACATGGCCCAAAGTCCCTGTGTTACTCCTTACTTCTAGCGAAACCAACTGATAACCCAATGACACGGCCCAAATTCCCTGTTGCACTTCCTACTGCTAGCCAACCAACTGATAACCCAATGACACGGCCCACAGTCCCTGTGTTACTTCCTACTGCTAGCAAAAACAACTGATAACCCAATGACACGGCCCAATGTCCCTGTGTTACTCTCTACTGCTAGCCAAACCAACTGATAACCCAATGACATGGGCCAAAGTCCCTGTGTTACTCCCTAATGCTAGCCAAACCAACTGATAACCCAATGACATGGCCCAAAGTCCCTGTGTTACTCGCTACTGCTAGCCAAACCATCTGATAACCCAATAACATGGCCAAAGTCCCTGTGTTACTCCCTACTGCTAGCGAAAACAACTGATAACCCAATGACACAGCCCAAAGTCCCTGTGCTATTCTCTACTGCTAGCCAAACCAACTGATAACCGAATGACATGGCCCAAAGTCCCTGTGTTACTTGCTACTGCTAGCCAAACCAACTGATAACCCAATGACATGGCCCAAAGTCCCTGTGTTATTCCCTAATGCTAGCCAAACCAACTGATAACCCAATAACATGGCCCAAAGTCCCTGTGTTACTCGCTACTGCTAGGCAAGCCAACTGATAACCCAATGACATGCCCCAAAGTCCCTGTGTTACTCGCTACTGCTAGCCAAACCAACTGATAACCCAATGACATGGCAAAGTCCCTGTGTTACTCCCTACTGCTAGCGAAACCAACTGATAACCCATTGACACGGCCCAAAGTCCCTGTGGTACTTCCTACTGCTAGCCAACCAACTGATAACCCAATGACACGGCCCAAAGTCCCTGTGTTACTTCCTACTGCTAGCCAAACTACCTGATAACCCAATGACATGGCCCAAAGTCCCTGTGTTACTCCCTAATGCTAGCCAAACCAACTGATGACCCAATGACATGGCCCAAAGTCCCTGTGTTACTCCCTAATGCTAGCCAAGCCAACTGATAACCCAATGTCATGGCCCAAAGTCCCTGTGTTACTCGCTACTGCTAGCCAAACCAACTGATAACCCAATGACATGGCCAAAGCCCCTGTGTTACTCCCTACTGCTAGCGAAACCAACTGATAACCCAATGACACGGCCCAAAGTCCCTGTGGTACTTCCTACTGCTAGCCAACCAACTGATAACCCAATGACACGGCCCAAAGTCCCTGTGTTATTTCCTACTGCTAGCAAAAACAACTGATAACCCAATGACACGGCCCAAATTCCCTGTGTTACTCTCTACTGCTAGCCAAACCAACTGATAACCCAATGACATGGGCCAAAGACCCTGTGTTACTCTCTACTGCCAGCCAAACCAACTGATAACCCAATGACATGGGCCAAAGTCCCTGTGTTACTCGCTATTGCCAGCCAAACCAACTGATAACCCAATGACATGGCCCAAAGTCCCTGTGTTACTCCCTAATGATAGCCAAACCAACTGATAACCCAATGACATGGCCCAAAGTCCCTGTGTTACTCGCTACTGCCAGCCAAACCAACTTATAACCCAATGACATGGCCCAAAGTCCCTGTGTTACTCGCTACTGCTAGCCAAACTACCTGATAACCCAATGACATGGCCCAAAGTCCCTGTGTTACTCCCTAATGCTAGCCAAACCAACTGATAACCCAATAACATGGCCCAAAGTCCCTGTGTTACTCCCTACTGCTAGCCAAACCAACTGATAACCCAATGACATGGCCCAAAGTCCCTGTGTTACTCCCCAATGCTAGCCAAACCAACTGATAACCAATAACATGGCCCAAAGTCCCTGTGTTACTCGCTACTGCTAGCCAAACCAACTGATTACCCAATGACATGGCCCAAAGTCCCTGTGTTACTCCTTACTTCTAGCGAAACCAACTGATAACCCAATGACACGGCCCAAATTCCCTGTTGTACTTCCTACTGCTAGCCAACCAACTGATAACCCAATGACACGGCCCACAGTCCCTGTGTTACTTCCTACTGCTAGCAAAAACAACTGATAACCCAATGACACGGCCCAATGTCCCTGTGTTACTCTCTACTGCTAGCCAAACCAACTGATAACCCAATGACATGGGCCAAAGTCCCTGTGTTACTCCCTAATGCTAGCCAAACCAACTGATAACCCAATGACATGGCCCAAAGTCCCTGTGTTACTCGCTACTGCTAGCCAAACCATCTGATAACCCAATAACATGGCCAAAGTCCCTGTGTTACTCCCTACTGCTAGCGAAAACAACTGATAACCCAATGACACGGCCCAAAGTCCCTGTGCTATTCTCTACTGCTAGCCAAACCAACTGATAACCGAATGACATGGCCCAAAGTCCCTGTGTTACTTGCTACTGCTAGCCAAACCAACTGATAACCCAATGACATGGCCCAAAGTCCCTGTGTTATTCCCTAATGCTAGCCAAACCAACTGATAACCCAATAACATGGCCCAAAGTCCCTGTGTTACTCGCTACTGCTAGCCAAACCAACTGATTACCCAATGACATGGCCCAAAGTCCTTGTGTTACTCCCTACCGCTAGCCAAACTAACTGATAACCCAATGACATGGCCCAAAGTCCCTGTGTTACTCCCTACTGCTAGCCAAACCAACTGATAACCCAATGATATGGCCCAAAGTCCCTGTGTTACTCCCTAATGCTAGCCAAACCAACTGATATCCCAATGACATGGCCCAAAGTCCCTGTGTTACTCCCTACTGCTAGCGAAACCAACTGATAACCCAATGACACAGCCCAAAGTCCCTGTGTTAGTTCCTACTGCTAACCAACCAACTGACAACCCAATGACACGACCCAAAGTCCCTGTGGTACTTCCTACTGCTAGCCAACCATCTGATAACCCAATGACACAGCCCAAAGTCCCTGTGTTACTTCCTACTGCTAGCAAAACCAACTGATAACCCAATGACATGGCCCAAAGTCCCTGTGTTACTCGCTACTGCTAGCCAAACCAACTGATAACCCAATGACATGGCCCAAAGTCCCTGTGTTACTCCCTAATGCTAGCCAAACCAACTGATAACCCAATGCCATGGCCCAAAGTCCCTGTGTTACTCGCTACTGCTAGCCAAACCAACTGATAACCCAATGACATGGCCCAAAGTCCCTGTGTTACTCCCTAATGCTAGTCAAACCAACTGATAACCCAATAACATGGCCCAAAGTCCCTGTGTTACTCCCTATTGCTATCCAAACCAACTGATAACCCAATGATATGGCCCAAAGTCCCTGTGTTACTCCCTACTGCTAGCCAAACCAACTGATAATCCAATGACATGGCCCAAAGTCCCTGTGTTACTCCCTACTGCTAGCCAAACCAACTGATAACCCAATGACATGGCCCAAAGTCCCTGTGTTACTCCCTAATGCTAGCCAAACCAACTGATAACCCAATGACATGGCCCAAAGTCCCTGTGTTACTCGCTACTGCTAGCCAAACTACGTGATAACCCAATGCCATGGCCCAAAGTCCCTGTGTTACTCCCTAATGCTAGCCGAACCAACTGATAACCCAATGACATGGCCCAAAGTCCCTGTGTTACTCGCTACTGCTAGCCGAACCAACTGATAACCCAATGACATGGCCCAAAGTCCCTGTGTTACTCCATGCTGCTAGCCAAACCAACTGATAACCCAATGACATGGCCCAAAGTCCCTGTGTTACTCCCTAATGCTAGCCAAAGCAACTGATAACC
This sequence comes from Ambystoma mexicanum, assembly GCF_040938575.1. NCBI lineage: Eukaryota > Metazoa > Chordata > Amphibia > Caudata > Ambystomatidae > Ambystoma > Ambystoma mexicanum. The sequence continues at coordinate 330,775,221 of NC_090925.1, read as the reverse complement.
CAATGACATGGCCCGAAGTCCCTGTGCTACTCCCTACTGCTAGTGAAACCAACTGATAACCCAATAACATGGCCCAAAGTCCCTGTGTTACTCGATACTGCTAGCAAAACCAACTGATAACCCAATGACATGGCCCAAAGTCCCTGTGCTACTCCCTACTACTAGCCAAACCAACTGATAACCCAATAATATGGCCCAAAGTCCCTGTGTTACTCCCTAATGCTAGCCAAACCAACTGATAACCCAATGACATGGCCTAAAGTCCCTGTGTTACTCCCTAATGCTAGCCAAACCAACTGATAACCCAATGACAGGGCCCAAAGTCCCTGTGTTACTCGCTACTGCTAGCCAAACTACCTGATAACCCAATGACATAGCCCAAAGTCCCTGTGTTACTCCCTAATGCTAGCCAAACCAACTGATAACCCAATGACATGGCCCAAATTCCCTGTGTTACTCGCTACTGCTAGCCAAACCAACTGATAACCCAATGACATGGCCCAAAGTCCCTGTGTTACTCCCTACTGTTAGCCAAACCAACTGATAATCCAATGACATGGCCCAAAGTCCCTGTGTTACTCCCTACTGCTAGCCAAACCAACTGATAACCCAATGACATGGCCCAAAGTCCCTGTGTTACTCGCTACTGCTAGCCAAACTACGTGATAACCCAATGCCATGGCCCAAAGTCCCTGTGTTACTCCCTAATGCTAGCCGAACCAACTGATAACCCAATGGCATGGCCCAAAGTCCCTGTGTTACTATCTACTGCTAGCCGAACCAACTGATAACCCAATGACATGGCCCAAAGTCCCTGTGTTACTCCATGCTGCTAGCCAAAGCAACTGATAACCAAATGACATGGCCCAAAGTCCCTGTGTTACTCGATACTGCTACCAAAACCAACTGATAACCCAATGACATGGCCCAAAGTCCCTGTGCTACTCCCTACTGCTAGTGAAACCAACTGATAACCCAATAACATGGCCCAAAGTCCCTGTGTTACTCGATACTGCTAGCAAAACCAACTGATAACCCAATGACATGGCCCAAAGTCCCTGTGCTACTCCCTACTGCTAGCCAAACCAACTGATAACCCAATAATATGGCCCAAAGTCCCTGTGTTACTCCCTAATGCTAGCCAAACCAACTGATAACCCAATGACATGGCCCAAAGTCCCTGTGTTACTCCCTAATGCTAGCCAAACCAACTGATAACCGAATGACATTGCCCAAAGTCCCTGTGTTACTCGCTACTGCTAGCCAAACCAACTGATAACCCAATGACAGGGCTCAACGTCCCTGTGTTACTTCCTACTGCTAGCCAACCAACTGATAACCCAATGACACGGCCCAAAGTCCCTGTGTTACTTGCTACTGCTAGCCAAACTACCTGATAACCCAATGACATAGCCCAAAGTCCCTGTGTTACTCCCTAATGCTAGCCAAACCAACTGATAACCCAATGACATGGCCCAACACGTCCCTGTGTTACTCGCTACTGCTAGCCAAACCAACTGATAACCCAATGACATGGCCCAAAGTCCCTGTGTTACTCCCTAATGCTAGCCAAACCAACTGATAACCCAATAACATGGCCCAAAGTCCCTGTGTTACTCCCTACTGCTAGCCAAACCAACTGATAACCCAATTACATGGCCCGAAGTCCCTGTGTTACTCGCTACTGCTAGCCAAAACAACTGATAACCCTATGACATGGCTAAAGTCCCTGTGTTACTCCCAACTGCTAGCTAACCCAACTGATAACCCAATGACACGGCCCAAAGTCCCTGTGGTACATCCTACTGCTAGCCAACCAACTGATAACCGAATGACATGGCCCAAAGTCCCTGTGTTACTTCCTTCTGCTAGCAAAAACAACTGATAACCCAATGACATGGCCCAAAGTCCCTGTGTTACTCTCTACTGCTAGCAAAACCTATTGATAACCCAATGGCATGGTCCAAAGTCCCTGTGTTACTCCCTACTGCCAGCCAAACCAACTGATAACCCAATGACATGGGCCAAAGTCCCTGTGTTACTCGCTACTGCTAGCCAAACCAACTGATAACCCAATGCCATGGCACAAAGTCCCCGTGTTACTCCCTAATGCTAGCCAAACCAACTGATAACCCAATTACATGGCCCGAAGTCCCTGTGTTACTCGCTACTGCTAGCCAAACTACCTGATAACCCAATGCCATGGCACAAAGTCCCCGTGTTACTCCCTAATGCTAGCCAAACCAACTGATAACTCAATGACATGGCCCAAAGTCCCTGTGTTACTCGCTACTGCTAGCCAAAACAACTGATAACCCAATGACATGGCTGAAGTCCCTGTGTTACTCCCAACTGCTAGCTAAACCAACTGATAACCCAATGACACAGCCCAAAGTCCCTGTGGTACATCCTACTGCTAGCCAACCAACTGATAACCCAATGACACGGCCCAAAGACCCTGTGTTTCTCCCTACTGCTAGCAAAAACAACTGATAACCCAATGACATGGCCCAAAGTCCCTGTGTTACTCTCTACTGCTAGCCAAACCAACTGATAACCCAATGACATGGCCCAAAGTCCCTGTTTTACTCCCTACTGCCAGCCAAACCAACTGATAACCCAATGACATGGGCCAAAGTCCCTGTGTTACTCGCTACTGCTAGCCAAACCAACTGATAACCCAATGACATGGCCTAAAGTCCCTGTGTTACTCCCTAATGCTAGCCAAACCAACTGATAACCCAATGACATGGCCCAAAGTCCCGGTGTTACTCGCTACTGCTAGCCAGACCAACTGATAACCCAATGACATGGCCCAAAGTCCCTGTGTTACTCGCTACTGCTAGCCAAACTACCTGATAACCCAATGCCATGGCACAAAATCCCTGTGTTACTCCCTAATGCTAGCCAAACCAACTGATAACCCAATGACATGGCCCAAAGTCCCTGTGTTACTCGCTACTGCTAGCCAAACCAACTGATAACCCAATGATATGGCCCAAAGTCCCTTTGTTACTCCCTAATGCTAGCCAAACCAACTGATAACCCAATAACATGGCCCAAAGTCCCTGTGTTACTCGCTACTGCTAGCTAAACCAACTGATAACCCAATGACATGGCCCAAAGTCCCTGTGTTACTACCTACTGCTAGCCAAACCAACTGATAATCCAATGACATGGCCCAAATTCCCTGTGTTACTCCCTACTGCTAGCCAAACCAACTGATAACCCAATGACATGGCCCAAAGTCCCTATGTTACTCCCTAATTTTAGCCAAACCAACTGATAACCGAATGACATGGCCCAAAGTCCCTGTGTTACTTGCTACTGCTAGCCAAACTAACTGATAACCCAATGCCATGGCCCAAAGTCCCTGTGTTACTCGCTACTGCTAGCCAAACTACCTGATAACCCAATGCCATGGCACAAAGTCCCTGTGTTACTCCCTAATGCCAGCCAAACCAACTGATAACCTAATGACATGGCCCAAAGTCCCTGTGTTACTCGCTACTGCTAGCCAAACCAACTGATAACCCAATGATATGTCCCAAAGTCCCTGTGTTACTCCCTAATGCTAGACAAACCAACTGATAACCCAATAACATGGCCCAAAGTCCCTGTGTTTCTCGCTACTGCTAGCCAAACCAACTGATAACACAATGACATGGACCTAAGTCCCTGTGTTACTCCCTACTGCTAGCCAAACCAACTGATAATCCAATGACATGGCCCAAATTCCCTGTGTTACTCCCTACTGCTATCCAAACCAACTGTTAACCCAATGACATGGCCCAAAGTCCCTGTGTTACTCCCTAATGCTAGCCAACTAACTGATAAGCAAAGTCCCTGTGTTACTCCCTACTGCTAGCCGAACCAACTGATAACCCAATGACATGGCCCAAAGTCCCTGTGTTACCCGCTACTGCTAGCAAAACCAACTGATAACCCAATGACATGGCCCAAAGTCCCTGTGTTACTCCATGCTGCTAGCCAAACCAACTGATAACCCAATGACATGGCCCAAAGTCCCTGTGTTACTCCCTAATGCTAGCCAAAGCAACTGATAACCAAATGACATGGCCCAAAGTCCCTGTGTTACTCGATACTGCTAGCAAAACCAACTGATAACCCAATGACATGGCCCAAAGTCCCTGTGCTACTCCCTACTGCTAGTGAAACCAACTGATAACCCATTAACATGGCCCAAAGTCCCTGTGTTACTCGATACTGCTAGCAAAACCAACTGATAACCCAATGACATGGCCCAAAGTCCCTGTGCTACTCCCTACTGCTAGCCAAACCAACTGATAACCCAATAACATGGCCCAAAGTCCCTGTGTTACTCCCTAATGCTAGCCAGACCAACTGATAACCCAATGACATGGCCCAAAGTCCCTGTGTTACTCCCTAATGCTAGCCAAACCAACTGATAACCGAATGACATGGCCCAAAGTCCCTGTGTTACTCGCTACTGCTAGCCAAACCAACTGATAACCCAATGACAGGGCTCAAAGTCCCTGTGTTACTTCCTACTGCTAGCCAACCAACTTATAACCCAATGACACGGCCCAAAGTCCCTGTGTTACTTGCTACTGCTAGCCAAACTACCTGATAACCCAATGACATAGCCCAAAGTCCCTGTGTTACTCCCTAATGCTAGCCAAACCAACTGATAACCCAATAACATGGCCCAAAGTCCCTGTGTTACTCCCTACTGCTAGCCAAACCAACTGATAACCCAATTACATGGCCCAAAGTCCCTGTATTACTCGCTACTGCTAGCCAAAACAACTGATAACCCAATGACATGGCTAAAGTCCCTGTGTTACTCCCAACTGCTAGCTAAACCAACTGATAACCCAATGATACGGCCCAAAGTCCCTGTGGTACATCCTACTGCTAGCCAACCAACTGATAACCGAATGACACGGCCCAAAGTCCCTGTGTTACTTCCTTCTGCTAGCAAAAACAACTGATAACCCAATGACATGGCCCAAAGTCCCTGTGTTACTCTCTACTGCTAGCCAAACCAACTGATAACCCAATGACATGGTCCAAAGTCCCTGTGTTACTCCCTACTGCCAGCCAAACCAACTGATAACCCAATGACATGGGCCAAAGTCCCTGTGTTACTCGCTACTGCTAGCCAAACCAACTGATAACCCAATGACATGGCCCAAAGTCCCTGTGTTACTCGCTACTGCTAGCCAAACCAACTGATAACCCAATGACATGGCCCAAAGTCCCTGTGTTACTCCCTAATGCTAGCCAAACCAACTGATAACCCAATAACATGGCCCAAAGTCCCTGTGTTACTCCCTACTGCTAGCCAAACCAACTAATAACCCAATTACATGGCCCGAAGTCCCTGTATTACTCGCTACTGCTAGCCAAAACAACTGATAATCCAATGACATGGCTAAAGTCCCTGTGTTACTCCCAACTGCTAGCTAAACCAACTGATAACCCAATGACACGGCCCAAAGTCCCTGTGGTACATCCTACTGCTAGCCAACCAACTGATAACCCAATGACACGGCCCAAAGTCCCTGTGTTACTTCCTTCTGCTAGCAAAAACAACTGATAACCCAATGACATGGCCCAAAGTCCCTGTGTTACTCTCTACTGCTAGCCAAACCAACTGATAACCCAATGACATGGTCCAAAGTCCCTGTGTTACTCCCTACTGCCAGCCAAACCAACTGATAACCCAATGACATGGGCCAAAGTCCCTGTGTTACTCGCTACTGCTAGCCAAACCAACTGATAACCCTATGACATGGCCCAAAGTCCCTGTGTTACTCGCTACTGCTAGCCAAACCAACTGATAACCCAATGACATGGCCAAAGCCCCTGTGTTACTCCCTACTGCTAGCGAAACCAACTGATAACCCAATGACACGGCCCAAAGTCCCTGTGGTACTTCCTACTGCTAGCCAACCAACTGATAACCCAATGACACGGCCCAAAGTCCCTGTGTTACTTCCTACTGCTAGCAAAAACAACTGATAACCCAATGACACGGCCCAAATTCCCTGTGTTACTCTCTACTGCTAGCCAAACCAACTGATAACCCAATGACATGGGCCAAAGACCCTGTGTTACTCTCTACTGCCAGCCAAACCAACTGATAACCCAATGACATGGGCCAAAGTCCCTGTGTTACTCGCTATTGCCAGCCAAACCAACTGATAACCCAATGACATGGCCCAAAGTCCCTGTGTTACTCCCTAATGATAGCCAAACCAACTGATAACCCAATGACATGGCCCAAAGTCCCTGTGTTACTCCCTACTGTTAGCCAAACCAACTGATAATCCAATGACATGGCCCAAAGTCCCTGTGTTACTCCCTACTGCTAGCCAAACCAACTGATAACCCAATGACATGGCCCAAAGTCCCTGTGTTACTCGCTACTGCTAGCCAAACTACGTGATAACCCAATGCCATGGCCCAAAGTCCCTGTGTTACTCCCTAATGCTAGCCGAACCAACTGATAACCCAATGGCATGGCCCAAAGTCCCTGTGTTACTATCTACTGCTAGCCGAACCAACTGATAACCCAATGACATGGCCCAAAGTCCCTGTGTTACTCCATGCTGCTAGCCAAAGCAACTGATAACCAAATGACATGGCCCAAAGTCCCTGTGTTACTCGATACTGCTACCAAAACCAACTGATAACCCAATGACATGGCCCAAAGTCCCTGTGCTACTCCCTACTGCTAGTGAAACCAACTGATAACCCAATAACATGGCCCAAAGTCCCTGTGCTACTCCCTACTGCTAGCCAAACCAACTGATAACCCAATAATATGGCCCAAAGTCCCTGTGTTACTCCCTAATGCTAGCCAAACCAACTGATAACCCAATGACATGGCCCAAAGTCCCTGTGTTACTCCCTAATGCTAGCCAAACCAACTGATAACCGAATGACATTGCCCAAAGTCCCTGTGTTACTTGCTACTGCTAGCCAAACCAACTGATAACCCAATGACAGGGCTCAACGTCCCTGTGTTACTTCCTACTGCTAGCCAACCAACTGATAACCCAATGACACGGCCCAAAGTCCCTGTGTTACTTGCTACTGCTAGCCAAACTACCTGATAACCCAATGACATAGCCCAAAGTCCCTGTGTTACTCCCTAATGCTAGCCAAACCAACTGATAACCCAATGACATGGCCCAACACGTCCCTGTGTTACTCGCTACTGCTAGCCAAACCAACTGATAACCCAATGACATGGCCCAAAGTCCCTGTGTTACTCCCTAATGCTAGCCAAACCAACTGATAACCCAATAACATGGCCCAAAGTCCCTGTGTTACTCCCTACTGCTAGCCAAACCAACTGATAACCCAATTACATGGCCCGAAGTCCCTGTGTTACTCGCTACTGCTAGCCAAAACAACTGATAACCCTATGACATGGCTAAAGTCCCTGTGTTACTCCCAACTGCTAGCTAACCCAACTGATAACCCAATGACACGGCCCAAAGTCCCTGTGGTACATCCTACTGCTAGCCAACCAACTGATAACCGAATGACATGGCCCAAAGTCCCTGTGTTACTTCCTTCTGCTAGCAAAAACAACTGATAACCCAATGACATGGCCCAAAGTCCCTGTGTTACTCTCTACTGCTAGCAAAACCTATTGATAACCCAATGGCATGGTCCAAAGTCCCTGTGTTACTCCCTACTGCCAGCCAAACCAACTGATAACCCAATGACATGGGCCAAAGTCCCTGTGTTACTCGCTACTGCTAGCCAAACCAACTGATAACCCAATGCCATGGCACAAAGTCCCCGTGTTACTCCCTAATGCTAGCCAAACCAACTGATAACCCAATTACATGGCCCGAAGTCCCTGTGTTACTCGCTACTGCTAGCCAAACTACCTGATAACCCAATGCCATGGCACAAAGTCCCCGTGTTACTCCCTAATGCTAGCCAAACCAACTGATAACTCAATGACATGGCCCAAAGTCCCTGTGTTACTCGCTACTGCTAGCCAAAACAACTGATAACCCAATGACATGGCTGAAGTCCCTGTGTTACTCCCAACTGCTAGCTAAACCAACTGATAACCCAATGACACAGCCCAAAGTCCCTGTGGTACATCCTACTGCTAGCCAACCAACTGATAACCCAATGACACGGCCCAAAGACCCTGTGTTTCTCCCTACTGCTAGCAAAAACAACTGATAACCCAATGACATGGCCCAAAGTCCCTGTGTTACTCTCTACTGCTAGCCAAACCAACTGATAACCCAATGACATGGCCCAAAGTCCCTGTTTTACTCCCTACTGCCAGCCAAACCAACTGATAACCCAATGACATGGGCCAAAGTCCCTGTGTTACTCGCTACTGCTAGCCAAACCAACTGATAACCAAATGACATGGCCTAAAGTCCCTGTGTTACTCCCTAATGCTAGCCAAACCAACTGATAACCCAATGACATGGCCCAAAGTCCCGGTGTTACTCGCTACTGCTAGCCAGACCAACTGATAACCCAATGACATGGCCCAAAGTCCCTGTGTTACTCGCTACTGCTAGCCAAACTACCTGATAACCCAATGCCATGGCACAAAATCCCTGTGTTACTCCCTAATGCTAGCCAAACCAACTGATAACCCAATGACATGGCCCAAAGTCCCTGTGTTACTCGCTACTGCTAGCCAAACCAACTGATAACCCAATGATATGGCCCAAAGTCCCTTTGTTACTCCCTAATGCTAGCCAAACCACCTGATAACCCAATAACATGGCCCAAAGTCCCTGTGTTACTCGCTACTGCTAGCTAAACCAACTGATAACCCAATGACATGGCCCAAAGTCCCTGTGTTACTACCTACTGCTAGCCAAACCAACTGATAATCCAATGACATGGCCCAAAGTCCCTGTGTTACTACCTACTGCTAGCCAAACCAACTGATATCCAATGACATGGCCCAAATTCCCTGTGTTACTCCCTACTGCTAGCCAAACCAACTGATAACCCAATGACATGGCCCAAAGTCCCTATGTTACTCCCTAATTTTAGCCAAACCAACTGATAACCGAATGACATGGCCCAAAGTCCCTGTGTTACTTGCTACTGCTAGCCAAACTAACTGATAACCCAATGCCATGGCCCAAAGTCCCTGTGTTACTCGCTACTGCTAGCCAAACTACCTGATAACCCAATGCCATGGCACAAAGTCCCTGTGTTACTCCCTAATGCCAGCCAAACCAACTGATAACCTAATGACATGGCCCAAAGTCCCTGTGTTACTCGCTACTGCTAGCCAAACCAACTGATAACCCAATGATATGTCCCAAAGTCCCTGTGTTACTCCCTAATGCTAGACAAACCAACTGATAACCCAATAACATGGCCCAAAGTCCCTGTGTTTCTCGCTACTGCTAGCCAAACCAACTGATAACACAATGACATGGACCTAAGTCCCTGTGTTACTCCCTACTGCTAGCCAAACCAACTGATAATCCAATGACATGGCCCAAATTCCCTGTGTTACTCCCTACTGCTATCCAAACCAACTGTTAACCCAATGACATGGCCCAAAGTCCCTGTGTTACTCCCTAATGCTAGCCAACTAACTGATAAGCAAAGTCCCTGTGTTACTCCCTACTGCTAGCCGAACCAACTGATAACCCAATGACATGGCCCAAAGTCCCTGTGTTACTCGCTACTGCTAGCAAAACCAACTGATAACCCAATGACATGGCCCAAAGTCCCTGTGTTACTCCATGCTGCTAGCCAAACCAACTGATAACCCAATGACATGGCCCAAAGTCCCTGTGTTACTCCCTAATGCTAGCCAAAGCAACTGATAACCAAATGACATGGCCCAAAGTCCCTGTGTTACTCGATACTGCTAGCAAAACCAACTGATAACCCAATGACATGGCCCAAAGTCCCTGTGCTACTCCCTACTGCTAGTGAAACCAACTGATAACCCATTAACATGGCCCAAAGTCCCTGTGTTACTCGATACTGCTAGCAAAACCAACTGATAACCCAATGACATGGCCCAAAGTCCCTGTGCTACTCCCTACTGCTAGCCAAACCAACTGATAACCCAATAACATGGCCCAAAGTCCCTGTGTTACTCCCTAATGCTAGCCAAACCAACTGATAACCCAATGACATGGCCCAAAGTCCCTGTGTTACTCCCTAATGCTAGCCAAACCAACTGATAACCGAATGACATGGCCCAAAGTCCCTGTGTTACTCGCTACTGCTAGCCAAACCAACTGATAACCCAATGACAGGGCTCAAAGTCCCTGTGTTACTTCCTACTGCTAGCCAACCAACTTATAACCCAATGACACGGCCCAAAGTCCCTGTGTTACTTGCTACTGCTAGCCAAACTACCTGATAACCCAATGACATAGCCCAAAGTCCCTGTGTTACTCCCTAATGCTAGCCAAACCAACTGATAACCCAATAACATGGCCCAAAGTCCCTGTGTTACTCCCTACTGCTAGCCAAACCAACTGATAACCCAATTACATGGCCCAAAGTCCCTGTATTACTCGCTACTGCTAGCCAAAACAACTGATAACCCAATGACATGGCTAAAGTCCCTGTGTTACTCCCAACTGCTAGCTAAACCAACTGATAACCCAATGACACGGCCCAAAGTCCCTGTGGTACATCCTACTGCTAGCCAACCAACTGATAACCGAATGACACGGCCCAAAGTCCCTGTGTTACTTCCTTCTGCTAGCAAAAACAACTGATAACCCAATGACATGGCCCAAAGTCCCTGTGTTACTCTCTACTGCTAGCCAAACCAACTGATAACCCAATGACATGGTCCAAAGTCCCTGTGTTACTCCCTACTGCCAGCCAAACCAACTGATAACCCAATGACATGGGCCAAAGTCCCTGTGTTACTCGCTACTGCTAGCCAAACCAACTGATAACCCAATGACATGGCCCAAAGTCCCTGTGTTACTCGCTACTGCTAGCCAAACCAACTGATAACCCAATGACATGGCCCAAAGTCCCTGTGTTACTCCCTAATGCTAGCCAAACCAACTGATAACCCAATAACATGGCCCAAAGTCCCTGTGTTACTCCCTACTGCTAGCCAAACCAACTAATAACCCAATTACATGGCCCGAAGTCCCTGTATTACTCGCTACTGCTAGCCAAAACAACTGATAATCCAATGACATGGCTAAAGTCCCTGTGTTACTCCCAACTGCTAGCTAAACCAACTGATAACCCAATGACACGGCCCAAAGTCCCTGTGGTACATCCTACTGCTAGCCAACCAACTGATAACCCAATGACACGGCCCAAAGTCCCTGTGTTACTTCCTTCTGCTAGCAAAAACAACTGATAACCCAATGACATGGCCCAAAGTCCCTGTGTTACTCTCTACTGCTAGCCAAACCAACTGATAACCCAATGACATGGTCCAAAGTCCCTGTGTTACTCCCTACTGCCAGCCAAACCAACTGATAACCCAATGACATGGGCCAAAGTCCCTGTGTTACTCGCTACTGCTAGCCAAACCAACTGATAACCCTATGACATGGCCCAAAGTCCCTGTGTTACTCGCTACTGCTAGCCAAACCAACTGATAACCCAATGACATGGCCAAAGCCCCTGTGTTACTCCCTACTGCTAGCGAAACCAACTGATAACCCAATGACACGGCCCAAAGTCCCTGTGGTACTTCCTACTGCTAGCCAACCAACTGATAACCCAATGACACGGCCCAAAGTCCCTGTGTTACTTCCTACTGCTAGCAAAAACAACTGATAACCCAATGACACGGCCCAAATTCCCTGTGTTACTCTCTACTGCTAGCCAAACCAACTGATAACCCAATGACATGGGCCAAAGACCCTGTGTTACTCTCTACTGCCAGCCAAACCAACTGATAACCCAATGACATGGGCCAAAGTCCCTGTGTTACTCGCTATTGCCAGCCAAACCAACTGATAACCCAATGACATGGCCCAAAGTCCCTGTGTTACTCCCTAATGATAGCCAAACCAAGTTATAACCCAATGACATGGCCCAAAGTCCCTGTGTTACTCCCTAATGCTAGCCAAACCAACTGATAACCCAATGACATGGCCCAAAGTCCCCGTGTTACTCGCTACTGCCAGCCAAACCAACTGATAACCCAATGACATGGCCCAAAGTCCCTGTGTTACTCGCTACTGCTAGCCAAACTACCTGATAACCCAATGCCATGGCACAAAGTCCCTGGGTTACTCCCTAATGGTAGCCAAACCAACTGATAATCCAATGACATGGGCCAAAGTCCCTGTGTTACTCGCTACTGCTAGCCAAACCAACTGATAACCCAATGATATGGCCCAAAGTCCCTGTGTTACTCCCTAATGCTAGCCAAACCAACTGATAACCCAATAACATGGCCCAAAGTCCCTGTGTTACTCGCTACTGCTAGCCAAACCAACTGATAACCCAATGACATGGCCCAAAGTCCCTGTGTTACTCAGTACTGCTAGCCAAACCAACTGATAACCCAATGACATGGCCCAAAGTCCCTGTGTTACTCCCTAATGCTAGCCAAACCAACTGTTAACCAAAGTCCCTGTGTTACTTCCTACTGCTAGCAAAACCAACTGATAACCCAATGACATGGCCCAAAGTCCCTGTGTTACTCCCTACTGCTAGCGAAACCAACTGATAACGCAATGACACGGCCCAAAGTCCCTGTGTTGCTTCCTACTACTAGCCAACCAACTGATAACCCAATGACACGGCCCAAAGTCCCTGTGTTACTCCCTACTGCTAGCCAAACCAACTGATAACCCAATGACATGGCCCAAAGTCCCTGTGTTACTCCCTAATGCTAGCCAAACCAACTGATAACCCAATAACATGGCCCAAAGTCCCTGTGTTACTCGCTACTGCTAGCCAAACCAACTGATAACCCAATGACATGGCCCAAAGTCCCATTTGTTACTCCCTACTTCTAGCGAATTCAACTGATAACCCAATTACGTGGCCTGAAGTCCCTGTGTTACTCCCTAATGCTAGCCAAACCAACTGATAACCCAATGACATGGCCCAAAGTCCCTGTGTTACTTCCTACTGCTAGCATAACCAACTGATAACCCGATGGCATGGCCCAAAGTCCCTGTGTTACTCTCTACTGCTAGCCAAACCAACTGATAACCCAATGACATGGCCCAAAGCCCCTGTGTTACTCCCTACTGCTAGCCAAACCAACTGATAACCCAATGACATGGCCCAAAGTCTTTGTGTTACTCCCTAATGCTAGCCAAACCAACTGATAACCCAATGACATGGCCCAAAGTCTCTGTGTTACTCCCTAATGCTAGCCAAACCAACTGATAACCCAATAACATGGCCCAAAGTCCCTCTGTTACTCGCTACTGCTAGCCAAACCAACTGATAACCCAATGACATGGCCCAACGTTCTTGTGTTACTCGCTACTGCTAGCCAAACCAACTGATAACCCAATGACATGGCCCAAAGTCCCATTTGTTACTCCCTACTTCTAGCGAATTCAACTGATAACCCAATTACGTGGCCTGAAGTCCCTGTGTTACTCCCTAATGCTAGCCAAACCAACTGATAACCCAATGACATGGCCCAAAGTCCCTGTGTTACTTCCTACTGCTAGCAAAACCAACTGATAACCCGATGGCATGGCCCAAAGTCCCTGTGTTACTCTCTACTGCTAGCCAAACCAACTGATAACCCAATGACATGGCCCAAAGCCCCTGTGTTACTCCCTACTGCTAGCCAAACCAACTGATAACCCAATGACATGGCCCAAAGTCCTTGTGTTACTCCCTAATGCTAGCCAAACCAACTGATAACTCAATGACATGGCCCAAAGTCCCTGTGTTACTCGCTACTGCTAGCCAAACCAACTGATAACCCAATGACATGGCCCAAAGTCTCTGTGTTACTCCCTAATGCTAGCCAAACCAACTGATAACCCAATAACATGGCCCAAAGTCCCTCTGTTACTCGCTACTGCTAGCCAAACCAACTGATAACCCAATGACATGGCCCAACGTTCTTGTGTTACTCCCTACTGCTAGCCAAACCAACTGATAACCCAATAACATGGCCAAAAGTCCCTGTGTTACTCGCTACTGCTAGCCAAACTACCTGATAACCCAATGACATGGCCCAAAGTCCCTGTGTTACTCGTTACTGCTAGCCGAACCAACTGATAACCCAATGACATGGCCCAAAGTCCCTGTGTTACTCCCTACTGCTAGCCAAACCAACTGATAAACCAATGACTTGGCCCAAAGTCCCTGTGTTACTCCCTAATGCTAACCAAACCAACTGATAACTGAATGACATAGCCCATAGTCCCTGTGTTACTAGATACTGCTAGCAAAACCAACTGATAACCCAATGACATGGCCCAAAGTCCCTGTGTTACTCCCTACTGCTAGCGAAACCAACTGGTAACCCAATGACACGGCCCAAAAACCCTGTGTTACTTCCTACTGCTAGCCAACCAACTGATAACCCAATGAAACGGCCCAAAGTCCCTGTGTTACTCGCTACTGCTAGCCGAACCAACTGATAACCCAATGACACGGCCCAAAGTCCCTGTGTTACTCGCTACTGCTAGCCAAACCAACTAATAACCCAATGACATGGCCCAAAGTCCCTGTGTTACTCGCTACTGCTAGCCAAACTACCTGATAACCCAACGACATGGCCCAAAGTCCCTGTGTTACTCGCTACTGCTAGCCAAACCAACTGATAACCCAATGATATTGCCCAAAGTCCCTGTGTTACTCCCTAATGCTAGCCAAACCAACTGATAACCCAATGACATGGCCCAAAGTCCCCGTGTTACTCGCTACTGCTAGCCAAACCAACTGATAACCCAAAGACATTGCCGAAAGTCTCTGTGTTACTGCTAGCCAAACCAACTGATAACCCAATGACATGGCCCAAAGTCCATGTGTTGCTCCCTACTGCTAGCCAAACCAACTGATAACCCAATGACATGGCCCAATGTCCCTGTGTTACTCCCTAATGCTAGCCAAACCAACTGATAACCGAATGACATGGCCCAAAGTCCCTGTGTTACTCGCTACTGCTAGCCAAACCAACTGATAACCCAATGACATGGCCCAAAGTCCCTGTGTTACTCCCTACTGCTAGCGAAACCAACTGATAACCCAATGACAGGCTCAAAGTCCCTGTGTTACTTCCTACTGATAGCCAACCAACTGATAAACCAATGACATGGCCCAAAGTCCCTGTGTTACTCAATACTGCTAGCCAAACCAACTGATAACCCAATGACATGGCCCAAAGTCCCTGTGTTACTCGCTACTGCTAGCCAAACTACCTGATAACCCAATGACATAGCCCAAAGTCCCTGTGTTACTCCCTAATGCTAGCCAAACCAACCGATAACCCAATGACATGGCCCAACGTCCCTGTGTTACTCGCTACTGCTAGCCAAACCAACTGATAACCCAATGACATGGCCATAAGTCCCTGTGTTACTCCCTACTGCTAGCCAAACCAACTGATAACCCAATTACATGGCCCGAAGTCCCTGTGTTACTCCCTAATGCTAGCCAAGCCAACTGATAACTCAATGACATGGCCCAAAGTCCCTGTGTTACTCCCTACTGCTAGCCATAACAACTGATAACCCAATGACATGGCTGAAGTCCCTGTGTTACTCCCAACTGCTAGCTAAACCAACTGATAACCCAATGACACGTCCCAAAGTCCCTGTGGTGCATCCTACTGCTAGCCAACCAACTGATAACCCAATGACACGGCCCAAAGACCCTGTGTTACTCCCTACTGCTAGCAAAAACAACTGATAACCCAATGACATGGCCCAAAGTCCCTTTGTGACTCTCTACTGCTAGCCAAACCAACTGATAACCCAATGGCATGGGCCAAAGTCCCTGTATTACTCCCTACTGCCAGCCAAACCAACTGATAACCCAATGACATGGGCCAAAGTCCCTGTGTTACTCGCTACTGCTAGCCAAACCAACTGATAACCCAATGATATGGCCCAAAGTCCCTGTGTTACTCCCTAATGCTAGCCAAACCAACTGATAACCCAATGACATGGCCCAAAGTCCCTGTGTTACTCGCTACTGCTAGCCAAACCAACTGATAACCCAATGACATGGCCCAAAGTCCCTGTGTTACTCCCTACTACTAGCCAAACCAACTGATAATCCAATGACATGGCCCAAATTCCCTGTGTTACTCCCTACTGCTAGCCAAACCAACTGATAACCCAATGACACGGCCCAAAGTCCCTGTGTTACTTCCTACTGCTAGCCAAACCAACTGATAACCGAATGACATGGCCCAAAGTCCCTGTGTTACTTGCTACTGCTAGCCAAACCAACTGATAACCCAATGACATGGCCCAAAGTCCCTGTGTTACTCGCTACTGCTAGCCAAACTACCTGATAACCCAATGCCATGGCACAAAGTCCCTGGGTTACTCCCTAATGGTAGCCAAACCAACTGATAACCCAATGACATGGGCCAAAGTCCCTGTGTTACTCGCTACTGCTAGCCAAACCAACTGATAACCCAATGATATGGCCCAAAGTCCCTGTGTTACTCCCTAATGCTAGCCAAACCAACTGATAACCCAATGACATGGCCCAAAGTCCCTGTGTTACTCCCTAATGCTAGCCAAACCAACTGATAACCCAATGACATGGCCCAAAGTCCCTGTGTTACTCGCTACTGCTAGCCAAACCAACTGATAACCCAAAGACATGGCCGAAAGTCTCTGTGTTACTCCGTACTGCTAGCCAAACCAACTGATAACCCAATGACATGGCCCAATGTCCCTGTGTTACTCCCTAATGCTAGCCAAACCAACTGATAACCGAATGACATGGCCCAAAGTCCCTGTGTTACTCGCTACTGCTAGCCAAACCAACTGATAACCCAATGACATGGCCCAAAGTCCCTGTGTTACTTCCTACTGCTAGCATAACCAACTGATAACCCGATGGCATGGCCCAAAGTCCCTGTGTTACTCTCTACTGCTAGCCAAACCAACTGATAACCCAATGACATGGCCCAAAGCCCCTGTGTTACTCCCTACTGCTAGCCAAACCAACTGATAACCCAATTACATGGCCCAAAGTCTTTGTGTTACTCCCTAATGCTAGCCAAACCAACTGATAACCCAATGACATGGCCCAAAGTCTCTGTGTTACTCCCTAATGCTAGCCAAACCAACTGATAACCCAATGACATGGCCCAAAGTCCCTGTGTTACTCAGTACTGCTAGCCAAACCAACTGATAACCCAATGACATGGCCCAAAGTCCCTGTGTTACTCCCTAATGCTAGCCAAACCAACTGATAACCAAAGTCCCTGTGTTACTTCCTACTGCTAGCAAAACCAACTGATAACCCAATGACATGGCCCAAAGTCCCTGTGTTACTCCCTACTGCTAGCGAAACCAACTGATAACGCAATGACACGGCCCAAAGTCCCTGTGTTGCTTCCTACTACTAGCCAACCAACTGATAACCCAATGACACGGCCCAAAGTCCCTGTGTTACTCCCTACTGCTAGCCAAACCAACTGATAACCCAATGACATGGCCCAAAGTCCCTGTGTTACTCCCTAATGCTAGCCAAACCAACTGATAACACAATAACATGGCCCAAAGTCCCTGTGTTACTCGCTACTGCTAGCCAAACCAACTGATAACCCAATGACATGGCCCAAAGTCCCATTTGTTACTCCCTACTTCTAGCGAATTCAACTGATAACCCAATTACGTGGCCTGAAGTCCCTGTGTTACTCCCTAATGCTAGCCAAACCAACTGATAACCCAATGACATGGCCCAAAGTCCCTGTGTTACTTCCTACTGCTAGCATAACCAACTGATAACCCGATGGCATGGCCCAAAGTCCCTGTGTTACTCTCTACTGCTAGCCAAACCAACTGATAACCCAATGACATGGCCCAAAGCCCCTGTGTTACTCCCTACTGCTAGCCAAACCAACTGATAACCCAATGACATGGCCCAAAGTCTTTGTGTTACTCCCTAATGCTAGCCAAACCAACTGATAACCCAATGACATGGCCCAAAGTCCCTGTGTTACTCCCTAATGCTAGCCAAACCAACTGATAACCCAATAACATGGCCCAAAGTCCCCGTGTTACTCGCTACTGCTAGCCCAACCAACTGATAACCCAATGACATGGCCCAAAGTCCCTGTGTTACTCGCTACTGCTAGCCAAACTACCTGATAACCCAATGCCATGGCACAAAGTCCCTGGGTTACTCCCTAATGGTAGCCAAACCAACTGATAACCCAATGACATGGGCCAAAGTCCCTGTGTTACTCGCTACTGCTAGCCAAACTACCTGATAACCCAATGACATGGCCCAAAGTCCCGGTGTTACTCGCTACTGCTAGCCAAACCAACTGATAACCCAATGATATGGCCCAAAGTCCCTGTGTTACTCGCTACTGCTAGCCGAACCAACTGATAACCCAATGACATGGCCCAAAGTCCCTGTGTTACTCCCTACTGCTAGCCAAACCAACTGATAAACCAATGACATGGCCCAAAGTCCCTGTGTTACTCCCTAATGCTAACCAAACCAACTGATAACTGAATGACATAGCCCAAAGTCCCTGTGTTACTAGATACTGCTAGCAAAACCAACTGATAACCCAATGACATGGCCCAAAGTCCCTGTGTTACTCCCTACTGCTAGCGAAACCAACTGGTAACCCAATGACACAGCCCAAAGTCCCTGTGTTACTTCCTACTGCTAGCCAACCAACGGATAACCCAATGAAACGGCCCAAAGTCCCTGTGTTACTCGCTACTGCTAGCCGAACCAACTGATAACCCAATGGCACGGCCCAAAGTCCCTGTGTTACTCGCTACTGCTAGCCAAACCAACTAATAACCCAATGACATGGCCCAAAGTCCCTGTGTTACTCGCTACTGCTAGCCAAACTACCTGATAACCCAACGACATGGCCCAAAGTCCCTGTGTTACTCGCTACTGCTAGCCAAACCAACTGATAACCCAATGATATTGCCCAAAGTCCCTGTGTTACTCCCTAATGCTAGCCAAACCAACTGATAACCCAATGACATGGCCCAAAGTCCCTGTGTTACTCCCTAATGCTAGCCAAACCAACTGATAACCCAATGACATGGCCCAAAGTCCCTGTGTTACTCGCTACTGCTAGCCAAACCAACTGATAACCCAAAGACATGGCCGAAAGTCTCTGTGTTACTCCGTACTGCTAGCCAAACCAACTGATAACCCAATGACATGGCCCAATGTCCCTGTGTTACTCCCTAATGCTAGCCAAACCAACTGATAACCGAATGACATGGCCCAAAGTCCCTGTGTTACTCGCTACTGCTAGCCAAACCAACTGATAACCCAATGACATGGCCCAAAGTCCCTGTGTTACTTCCTACTGCTAGCATAACCAACTGATAACCCGATGGCATGGCCCAAAGTCCCTGTGTTACTCTCTACTGCTAGCCAAACCAACTGATAACCCAATGACATGGCCCAAAGCCCCTGTGTTACTCCCTACTGCTAGCCAAACCAACTGATAACCCAATGACATGGCCCAAAGTCTTTGTGTTACTCCCTAATGCTAGCCAAACCAACTGATAACCCAATGACATGGCCCAAAGTCTCTGTGTTACTCCCTAATGCTAGCCAAACCAACCGATAACCCAATAACATGGCCCAAAGTCCCTCTGTTACTCGCTACTGCTAGCCAAACCAACTGATAACCCAATGACATGGCCCAACGTTCTTGTGTTACTCACTACTGCTAGCCAAACCAACTGATAACCCAATAACATGGCCAAAAGTCCCTGTGTTACTCCCTAATGCTAGCCAAACCAACTGATAACCCAATGACATGGCCCAAAGTCCCTGTGTTACTCGCTACTGCTAGCCAAACTACCTGATAACCCAATGACATGGCCCAAAGTCCCGGTGTTACTCGCTACTGCTAGCCAAACCAACTGATAACCCAATGATATGGCCCAAAGTCCCTGTGTTACTCGCTACTGCTAGCCGAACCAACTGATAACCCAATGACATGGCCCAAAGTCCCTGTGTTACTCCCTACTGCTAGCCAAACCAACTGATAAACCAATGACATGGCCCAAAGTCCCTGTGTTACTCCCTAATGCTAACCAAACCAACTGATAACTGAATGACATAGCCCAAAGTCCCTGTGTTACTAGATACTGCTAGCAAAACCAACTGATAACCCAATGACATGGCCCAAAGTCCCTGTGTTACTCCCTACTGCTAGCGAAACCAACTGGTAACCCAATGACACAGCCCAAAGTCCCTGTGTTACTTCCTACTGCTAGCCAACCAACGGATAACCCAATGAAACGGCCCAAAGTCCCTGTGTTACTCGCTACTGCTAGCCGAACCAACTGATAACCCAATGGCACGGCCCAAAGTCCCTGTGTTACTCGCTACTGCTAGCCAAACCAACTAATAACCCAATGACATGGCCCAAAGTCCCTGTGTTACTCGCTACTGCTAGCCAAACTACCTGATAACCCAACGACATGGCCCAAAGTCCCTGTGTTACTCGCTACTGCTAGCCAAACCAACTGATAACCCAATGATATTGCCCAAAGTCCCTGTGTTACTCCCTAATGCTAGCCAAACCAACTGATAACCCAATGACATGGCCCAAAGTCCCTGTGTTACTCCCTAATGCTAGCCAAACCAACTGATAACCCAATGACATGGCCCAAAGTCCCTGTGTTACTCGCTACTGCTAGCCAAACCAACTGATAACCCAAAGACATGGCCGAAAGTCTCTGTGTTACTCCGTACTGCTAGCCAAACCAACTGATAACCCAATGACATGGCCCAATGTCCCTGTGTTACTCCCTAATGCTAGCCAAACCAACTGATAACCGAATGACATGGCCCAAAGTCCCTGTGTTACTCGCTACTGCTAGCCAAACCAACTGATAACCCAATGACATGGCCCAAAGTCCCTGTGTTACTCCCTACTGCTAGCGAAACCAACTGATAACCCAATGACAGGGCTCAAAGTCCCTGTGTTACTTCCTACTGCTAGCCAACCAACTGATAACCCAATGACACAGCCCAAAGTCCCTGTGTTACTCACTACTGCTAGCCAAACCAACTGATAACCCAATGACACGGCCCAAAGTCCCTGTGTTACTCGCTACTGCTAGCCAAACTACCTCATAACCCAATGACATGGCCCAAAGTCCCTGTGTTACTCCATAATGCTAGGCAAGCCAACTTATAACCCAATGACATGGCCCAAAGTCCCTGTGTTACTCCATAATGCTAGCCAAACCAACTTATAACCCAATGACATGGCCCAAAGTCCCTGTGTTACTCGCTACTGCTAGCCAAACCAACTGATAACCCAATGACATGGCCCAAAGTCCCTGTGTTACTCGCTACTGCTAGCCAAACCAACTGATAACCCAATGACATGGCCCAAAGTCCCTGTGTTACTCCCTAATGCTAGCCAAACCAACTGATAACCCAATAACATGGCCCAAAGTCCCTGTGTTACTCCCTACTGCTAGCCAAACCAACTAATAACCCAATTACATGGCCCGAAGTCCCTGTATTACTCGCTACTGCTAGCCAAAACTACTGATAATCCAATGACATGGCTAAAGTCCCTGTGTTACTCCCAACTGCTAGCTAAACCAACTGATAACCCAATGACACGGCCCAAAGTCCCTGTGGTACATCCTACTGCTAGCCAACCAACTGATAACCCAATGACACGGCCCAAAGTCCCTGTGTTACTTCCTTCTGCTAGCAAAAACAACTGATAACCCAATGACATGGCCCAAAGTCCCTGTGTTACTCTCTACTGCTAGCCAAACCAACTGATAACCCAATGACATGGTCCAAAGTCCCTGTGTTACTCCCTACTGCCAGCCAAACCAACTGATAACCCAATGACATGGGCCAAAGTCCCTGTGTTACTCGCTACTGCTAGCCAAACCAACTGATAACCCTATGACATGGCCCAAAGTCCCTGTGTTACTCGCTACTGCTAGCCAAACCAACTGATAACCCAATGACATGGCCAAAGCCCCTGTGTTACTCCCTACTGCTAGCGAAACCAACTGATAACCCAATGACACGGCCCAAAGTCCCTGTGGTACTTCCTACTGCTAGCCAACCAACTGATAACCCAATGACACGGCCCAAAGTCCCTGTGTTACTTCCTACTGCTAGCAAAAACAACTGATAACCCAATGACACGGCCCAAATTCCCTGTGTTACTCTCTACTGCTAACCAAACCAACTGATAACCCAATGACATGGGCCAAAGACCCTGTGTTACTCTCTACTGCCAGCCAAACCAACTGATAACCCAATGACATGGGCCAAAGTCCCTGTGTTACTCGCTATTGCCAGCCAAACCAACTGATAACCCAATGACATGGCCCAAAGTCCCTGTGTTACTCCCTAATGATAGCCAAACCAACTGATAACCCAATGACATGGCCCAAAGTCCCTGTGTTACTTCCTACTGCTAGCCAACCAACGGATAACCCAATGAAACGGCCCAAAGTCCCTGTGTTACTCGCTACTGCTAGCCGAACCAACTGATAACCCAATGGCACGGCCCAAAGTCCCTGTGTTACTCGCTACTGCTAGCCAAACCAACTAATAACCCAATGACATGGCCCAAAGTCCCTGTGTTACTCGCTACTGCTAGCCAAACTACCTGATAACCCAACGACATGGCCCAAAGTCCCTGTGTTACTCGCTACTGCTAGCCAAACCAACTGATAACCCAATGATATTGCCCAAAGTCCCTGTGTTACTCCCTAATGCTAGCCAAACCAACTGATAACCCAATGACATGGCCCAAAGTCCCTGTGTTACTCCCTAATGCTAGCCAAACCAACTGATAACCCAATGACATGGCCCAAAGTCCCTGTGTTACTCGCTACTGCTAGCCAAACCAACTGATAACCCAAAGACATGGCCGAAAGTCTCTGTGTTACTCCGTACTGCTAGCCAAACCAACTGATAACCCAATGACATGGCCCAATGTCCCTGTGTTACTGCCTAATGCTAGCCAAACCAACTGATAACCGAATGACATGGCCCAAAGTCCCTGTGTTACTCGCTACTGCTAGCCAAACCAACTGATAACCCAATGACATGGCCCAAAGTCCCTGTGTTACTTCCTACTGCTAGCATAACCAACTGATAACCCGATGGCATGGCCCAAAGTCCCTGTGTTACTCTCTACTGCCAGCCAAACCAACTGATAACCCAATGACATGGCCCAAAGCCCCTGTGTTACTCCCTACTGCTAGCCAAACCAACTGATAACCCAATGACATGGCCCAAAGTCTTTGTGTTACTCCCTAATGCTAGCCAAACCAACTGATAACCCAATGACATGGCCCAAAGTCTCTGTGTTACTCCCTAATGCTAGCCAAACCAACTGATAACCCAATAACATGGCCCAAAGTCCCTCTGTTACTCGCTACTGCTAGCCAAACCAACTGATAACCCAATGACATGGCCCAACGTTCTTGTGTTACTCACTACTGCTAGCCAAACCAACTGATAACCCAATAACATGGCCAAAAGTCCCTGTGTTACTCCCTAATGCTAGCCAAACCAACTGATAACCCAATGACATGGCCCAAAGTCCCTGTGTTACTCGCTACTGCTAGCCAAACTACCTGATAACCCAATGACATGGCCCAAAGTCCCGGTGTTACTCGCTACTGCTAGCCAAACCAACTGATAACCCAATGATATGGCCCAAAGTCCCTGTGTTACTCGCTACTGCTAGCCGAACCAACTGATAACCCAATGACATGGCCCAAAGTCCCTGTGTTACTCCCTACTGCTAGCCAAACCAACTGATAAACCAATGACATGGCCCAAAGTCCCTGTGTTACTCCCTAATGCTAACCAAACCAACTGATAACTGAATGACATAGCCCAAAGTCCCTGTGTTACTAGATACTGCTAGCAAAACCAACTGATAACCCAATGACATGGCCCAAAGTCCCTGTGTTACTCCCTACTGCTAGCGAAACCAACTGGTAACCCAATGACACAGCCCAAAGTCCCTGTGTTACTTCCTACTGCTAGCCAACCAACGGATAACCCAATGAAACGGCCCAAAGTCCCTGTGTTACTCGCTACTGCTAGCCGAACCAACTGATAACCCAATGGCACGGCCCAAAGTCCCTGTGTTACTGGCTACTGCTAGCCAAACCAACTAATAACCCAATGACATGGCCCAAAGTCCCTGTGTTACTCGCTACTGCTAGCCAAACTACCTGATAACCCAACGACATGGCCCAAAGTCCCTGTGTTACTCGCTACTGCTAGCCAAACCAACTGATAACCCAATGATATTGCCCAAAGTCCCTGTGTTACTCCCTAATGCTAGCCAAACCAACTGATAACCCAATGACATGGCCCAAAGTCCCTGTGTTACTCCCTAATGCTAGCCAAACCAACTGATAACCCAATGACATGGCCCAAAGTCCCTGTGTTACTCGCTACTGCTAGCCAAACCAACTGATAACCCAAAGACATGGCCGAAAGTCTCTGTGTTACTCCGTACTGCTAGCCAAACCAACTGATAACCCAATGACATGGCCCAATGTCCCTGTGTTACTCCCTAATGCTAGCCAAACCAACTGATAACCGAATGACATGGCCCAAAGTCCCTGTGTTACTCGCTACTGCTAGCCAAACCAACTGATAACCCAATGACATGGCCCAAAGTCCCTGTGTTACTCCCTACTGCTAGCGAAACCAACTGATAACCCAATGACAGGGCTCAAAGTCCCTGTGTTACTTCCTACTGCTAGCCAACCAACTGATAACCCAATGACACAGCCCAAAGTCCCTGTGTTACTCACTACTGCTAGCCAAACCAACTGATAACCCAATGACACGGCCCAAAGTCCCTGTGTTACTCGCTACTGCTAGCCAAACTACCTCATAACCCAATGACATGGCCCAAAGTCCCTGTGTTACTCCATAATGCTAGGCAAGCCAACTTATAACCCAATGACATGGCCCAAAGTCCCTGTGTTACTCCATAATGCTAGCCAAACCAACTTATAACCCAATGACATGGCCCAAAGTCCCTGTGTTACTCGCTACTGCTAGCCAAACCAACTGATAACCCAATGACATGGCCCAAAGTCCCTGTGTTACTCGCTACTGCTAGCCAAACCAACTGATAACCCAATGACATGGCCCAAAGTCCCTGTGTTACTCCCTAATGCTAGCCAAACCAACTGATAACCCAATAACATGGCCCAAAGTCCCTGTGTTACTCCCTACTGCTAGCCAAACCAACTAATAACCCAATTACATGGCCCGAAGTCCCTGTATTACTCGCTACTGCTAGCCAAAACTACTGATAATCCAATGACATGGCTAAAGTCCCTGTGTTACTCCCAACTGCTAGCTAAACCAACTGATAACCCAATGACACGGCCCAAAGTCCCTGTGGTACATCCTACTGCTAGCCAACCAACTGATAACCCAATGACACGGCCCAAAGTCCCTGTGTTACTTCCTTCTGCTAGCAAAAACAACTGATAACCCAATGACATGGCCCAAAGTCCCTGTGTTACTCTCTACTGCTAGCCAAACCAACTGATAACCCAATGACATGGTCCAAAGTCCCTGTGTTACTCCCTACTGCCAGCCAAACCAACTGATAACCCAATGACATGGGCCAAAGTCCCTGTGTTACTCGCTACTGCTAGCCAAACCAACTGATAACCCTATGACATGGCCCAAAGTCCCTGTGTTACTCGCTACTGCTAGCCAAACCAACTGATAACCCAATGACATGGCCAAAGCCCCTGTGTTACTCCCTACTGCTAGCGAAACCAACTGATAACCCAATGACACGGCCCAAAGTCCCTGTGGTACTTCCTACTGCTAGCCAACCAACTGATAACCCAATGACACGGCCCAAAGTCCCTGTGTTACTTCCTACTGCTAGCAAAAACAACTGATAACCCAATGACACGGCCCAAATTCCCTGTGTTACTCTCTACTGGTAGCCAAGCCAACTGATAACCCAATGACATGGGCCAAAGTCCCTGTGTTACTCCCTAATGATAGCCAAACCAACTGATAACCCAATAACATGGCCCAAAGACCCTGTGTTACTAGCTACTGCCAGCCAAACCAACTGATAACCCAATGACATGGCCCAAAGTCCCTGTGTTACTCCCTACTGCTAGCCAAACCAACTGATAACCCAATGACATGGCCCAAAGTCCCTGTGTTACTCCCCAATGCTAGCCAAACCAACTGATAACCAATAACATGGCCCAAAGTCCCTGTGTTACTCGCTACTGCTAGCCAAACCAACTGATTACCCAATGACATGGCCCAAAGTCCCTGTGTTACTCCCTACTTCTAGCGAAACCAACTGATAACCCAATGACACGGCCCAAATTCCCTGTGGTACTTCCTACTGCTAGCCAACCAACTGATAACCCAATGACACGGCCCAAAGTGCCTGTGTTACTTCCTACTGCTAGCAAAAACAACTGATAACCCAATGACACGGCCCAAGGTCCCTGTGTTACTTCCTTCTGCTAGCAAAAACAACTGATAACCCTATGACATGGCCCAAAGTCCCTGTGTTACTCGCTACTGCTAGCCAAACCAACTGATAACCCAATGACATGGCCAAAGCCCCTGTGTTACTCCCTACTGCTAGCGAAACCAACTGATAACCCAATGACACGGCCCAAAGTCCCTGTGGTACTTCCTACTGCTAGCCAACCAACTGATAACCCAATGACACGGCCCAAAGTCCCTGTGTTACTTCCTACTGCTAGCAAAAACAACTGATAACCCAATGACACGGCCCAAATTCCCTGTGTTACTCTCTACTGCTAGCCAAACCAACTGATAACCCAATGACATGGGCCAAAGACCCTGTGTTACTCTCTACTGCCAGCCAAACCAACTGATAACCCAATGACATGGGCCAAAGTCCCTGTGTTACTCGCTATTGCCAGCCAAACCAACTGATAACCCAATGACATGGCCCAAAGTCCCTGTGTTACTCCCTAATGATAGCCAAACCAACTGATAACCCAATGACATGGCCCAAAGTCCCTTTGTTACTCGCTACTGCCAGCCAAACCAACTTATAACCCAATGACATGGCCCAAAGTCCCTGTGTTACTCCCTAATGCTAGCCAAACCAACTGATAACCCAATAACATGGCCCAAAGTCCCTGTGTTACTCGCTACTGCCAGCCAAACCAACTGATAACCCAATGACATGGCCCGAAGTCCCTGTGTTACTCCCTACTGCTAGCCAAACCAACTGATAACCCAATGACATGGCCCAAAGTCCCTGTGTTACTCCCCAATGCTAGCCAAACCAACTGATAACCAATAACATGGCCCAAAGTCCCTGTGTTACTCGCTACTGCTAGCCAAACCAACTGATTACCCAATGACATGGCCCAAAGTCCCTGTGTTACTCCCTACTTCTAGCGAAACCAACTGATAACCCAATGACACGGCCCAAATTCCCTGTGGTACTTCCTACTGCTAGCCAACCAACTGATAACCCAATGACACGGCCCAAAGTGCCTGTGTTACTTCCTACTGCTAGCAAAAACAACTGATAACCCAATGACACGGCCCAAGGTCCCTGTGTTACTCTCTACTGCTAGCCAAACCAACTGATAACCCAATGACATGGGCCAAAGTCCCTGTGTTACTCCCTAATGCTAGCCAAACCAACTGATAACCCAATGACATGGCCCAAAGTCCCTGTGTTACTCGCTACTGCTAGCCAAACCATCTGATAACCCAATGACATGGCCAAAGTCCCTGTGTTACTCCCTACTGCTAGCGAAACCAACTGATAACCCAATGACACGGCCCAAAGTCCCTGTGCTATTCTCTACTGCTAGCCAAACCAACTGATAACCCAATGACATGGCCCAAAGTCCCTGTGTTACTTCCTACTGCTAGCAAAACCAACTGATAACCCAATGGCATGGCCCAAAGTCCCTGTGCTATTCTCTACTGCTAGCCAAACCAACTGATAACCGAATGACATGGCCCAAAGTCCCTGTGTTACTTGCTACTGCTAGCCAAACCAACTGATATCCCAATGACATGGCCCAAAGTCCCTGTGTTATTCCCTAATGCTAGCCAAACCAACTGATAACCCAATAACATGGCCCAAAGTCCCTGTGTTACTCGCTACTGCTAGCCAAACCAACTGATTACCCAATGACATGGCCCAAAGTCCTTGTGTTACTCCCTACTGCTAGCCAAACTAACTGATAACCCAATGACATGGCCCAAAGTCCCTGTGTTACTCCCTACTGCTAGCCAAACCAACTGATAACCCAATGATATGGCCCAAAGTCCCTGTGTTACTGCCTAATGCTAGCCAAACCAACTGATATCCCAATGACATGGCCCAAAGTCCCTGTGTTACTCCCTACTGCTAGCGAAACCAACTGATAACCCAATGACACAGCCCAAAGTCCCTGTGTTACTTCCTACTGCTAACCAACCAACTGACAACCCAATGACACGACCCAAAGTCCCTGTGGTACTTCCTACTGCTAGCCAACCATCTGATAACCCAATGACACAGCCCAAAGTCCCTGTGTTACTTCCTACTGCTAGCAAAACCAACTGATAACCCAATGACATGGCCCAAAGTCCCTGTGTTACTCGCTACTGCTAGCCAAACCAACTGATAACCCAATGACATGGCCCAAAGTCCCTGTGTTACTCCCTAATGCTAGCCAAACCAACTGATAACCCAATGCCATGGCCCAAAGTCCCTGTGTTACTCGCTACTGCTAGCCAAACCATCTGATAACCCAATGACATGGCCAAAGTCCCTGTGTTACTCCCTACTGCTAGCGAAACCAACTGATAACCCAATGACACGGCCCAAAGTCCCTGTGCTATTCTCTACTGCTAGCCAAACCAACTGATAACCCAATGACATGGCCCAAAGTCCCTGTGTTACTTCCTACTGCTAGCAAAACCAACTGATAACCCAATGGCATGGCCCAAAGTCCCTGTGCTATTCTCTACTGCTAGCCAAACCAACTGATAACCGAATGACATGGCCCAAAGTCCCTGTGTTACTTGCTACTGCTAGCCAAACCAACTGATAACCCAATGACATGGCCCAAAGTC
This sequence comes from Ambystoma mexicanum, assembly GCF_040938575.1. Lineage (NCBI taxonomy): Eukaryota > Metazoa > Chordata > Amphibia > Caudata > Ambystomatidae > Ambystoma > Ambystoma mexicanum. The sequence goes on along the minus strand of NC_090925.1, from coordinate 330,745,974 downwards.
CCTGTGTTATTCCCTAATGCTAGCCAAACCAACTGATAACCCAATAACATGGCCCAAAGTCCCTGTGTTACTCGCTACTGCTAGCCAAACCAACTGATTACCCAATGACATGGCCCAAAGTCCTTGTGTTACTCCCTACTGCTAGCCAAACTAACTGATAACCCAATGACATGGCCCAAAGTCCCTGTGTTACTCCCTACCGCTAGCCAAACCAACTGATAACCCAATGATATGGCCCAAAGTCCCTGTGTTACTGCCTAATGCTAGCCAAACCAACTGATATCCCAATGACATGGCCCAAAGTCCCTGTGTTACTCCCTACTGCTAGCGAAACCAACTGATAACCCAATGACACAGCCCAAAGTCCCTGTGTTACTTCCTACTGCTAACCAACCAACTGACAACCCAATGACACGACCCAAAGTCCCTGTGGTACTTCCTACTGCTAGCCAACCATCTGATAACCCAATGACACAGCCCAAAGTCCCTGTGTTACTTCCTACTGCTAGCAAAACCAACTGATAACCCAATGACATGGCCCAAAGTCCCTGTGTTACTCGCTACTGCTAGCCAAACCAACTGATAACCCAATGACATGGCCCAAAGTCCCTGTGTTACTCCCTAATGCTAGCCAAACCAACTGATAACCCAATGCCATGGCCCAAAGTCCCTGTGTTACTCGCTACTGCTAGCCAAACCAACTGATAACCCAATGACATGGCCCAAAGTCCCTGTGTTACTCCCTAATGCTAGTCAAACCAACTGATAACCCAATAACATGGCCCAAAGTCCCTGTGTTACTCCCTATTGCTATCCAAACCAACTGATAACCCAATGATATGGCCCAAAGTCCCTGTGTTACTCCCTACTGCTAGCCAAAACAACTGATAATCCAATGACATGGCCCAAAGTCCATGTGTTACTCCCTACTGCTAGCCAAACCAACTGATAACCCAATGACATGGCCCAAAGTCCCTGTGTTACTCCCTAATGCTAGCCAAACCAACTGATAACCCAATGACATGGCCCAAAGTCCCTGTGTTACTCGCTACTGCTAGCCAAACTACGTGATAACCCAATGCCATGGCCCAAAGTCCCTGTGTTACTCCCTAATGCTAGCCGAACCAACTGATAACCCAATGACATGGCCCAAAGTCCCTGTGTTATTCGCTACTGCTAGCCGAACCAACTGATAACCCAATGACATGGCCCAAAGTCCCTGTGTTACTCCATGCTGCTAGCCAAACCAACTGATAACCCAATGACATGGCCCAAAGTCCCTGTGTTACTCCCTAATGCTAGCCAAAGCAACTGATAACCAAATGACATGGCCCAAAGTCCCTGTGTTACTCGATACTGCTAGCAAAACCAACTGATAACCCAATGACATGGCCCAAAGTCCCTGTGCTACTCCCTACTGCTAGTGAAACCAACTGATAACCCAATAACATGGCCCAAAGTCCCTGTGTTACTCGATACTGCTAGCAAAACCAACTGATAACCCAATGACACGGCCCAAAGTCCCTGTGTTACTTCCTACTGCTAGCAAAAACAACTGATAACCCAATGACACGGCCCAAAGTCCCTGTGTTACTCTCTACTGCTAGCCAAACCAACTGATAACCCAATGACATGGGCCAAAGTCCCTGTGTTACTCCCTAATGCTAGCCAAACCAACTGATAACCCAAAGACATGGCCCAAAGTCCCTGTGTTACTCGCTACTGCTAGCCAAACCATCTGATAACCCAATGACATGGCCAAAGTCCCTGTGTTACTCCCTACTGCTAGCGAAACCAACTGATAACCCAATGACATGGCCAAAGTCCCTGTGCTATTCTATACTGCTAGCCAAACCAACTGATAACCCAATGACATGGCCCAAAGTCCCTGTGTTACTCCCTACTGCTAGCCAAACCAACTGATAACCCAATGACATGGCCCAAAGTCCCTGTGTTATTCCCTAATGCTAGCCAAACCAACTGATAACCCAATAACATGGCCCAAAGTCCCTGTGTTACTCGCTACTGCTAGCCAAACCAACTGATTACCCAATGACATGGCCCAAAGTCCTTGTGTTACTCCCTACTGCTAGCCAAACTACCTGATAACCCAATGCCATGGCACAAAGTCCCTGTGTTACTCCCTAATGCTAGCCAAACCAACTGATAACCCAATGACATGGCCCAAAGTCCCTGTGTTACTCGCTACTGCTAGCCAAACCAACTGATAACCCAATGATATGGCCCAAAGTCCCTTTGTTACTCCCTAATGCTAGCCAAACCAACTGATAACCCAATAACATGGCCCAAAGTCCCTGTGTTACTCGCTACTGCTAGCTAAACCAACTGATAACCCAATGACATGGCCCAAAGTCCCTGTGTTACTACCTACTGCTAGCCAAACCAACTGATAATCCAATGACATGGCCCAAATTCCCTGTGTTACTCCCTACTGCTAGCCAAACCAACTGATAACCCAATGACATTGCCCAAAGTCCCTATGTTACTCCCTAATTTTAGCCAAACCAACTGATAACCGAATGACATGGCCCAAAGTCCCTGTGTTACTTGCTACTGCTAGCCAAACCAACTGATAACCCAATGACATGGCCCAAAGTCCCTGTGTTACTCGCTACTGCTAGCCAAACTACCTGATAACACAATGCCATGGCACAAAGTCCCTGTGTTACTCCCTAATGCCAGCCAAACCAACTGATAACCTAATGACATAGCCCAAAGTCCCTGTGTTACTCGCTACTGCTAGCCAAACCAACTGATAACCCAATGATATGTCCCAAAGTCCCTGTGTTACTCCCTAATGCTAGACAAACCAACTGATAACCCAATAACATGGCCCAAAGTCCCTGTGTTTCTCGCTACTGCTAGCCAAACCAACTGATAACACAATGACATGGACCTAAGTCCCTGTGTTACTCCCTACTGCTAGCCAAACCAACTGATAATCCAATGACATGGCCCAAATTCCCTGTGTTACTCCCTACTGCTATCCAAACCAACTGATAACCCAATGACATGGCCCAAAGTCCCTGTGTTACTCCCTAATGCTAGCCAACTAACTGATAAGCAAAGTCCCTGTGTTACTGCCTACTGCTAGCCGAACCAACTGATAACCCAATGACATGGCCCAAAGTCCCTGTGTTACTCGCTACTGCTAGCAAAACCAACTGATAACCCAATGACATGGCCCAAAGTCCCTGTGTTACTCCATGCTGCTAGCCAAACCAACTGATAACCCAATGACATGGCCCAAAGTCCCTGTGTTACTCCCTAATGCTAGCCAAAGCAACTGATAACCAAATGACATGGCCCAAAGTCCCTCTGTTACTCGATACTGCTAGCAAAACCAACTGATAACCCAATGACATGGCCCAAAGACCCAGTGCTACTCCCTACTGCTAGTGAAACCAACTGATAACCCATTAACATGGCCCAAAGTCCCTGTGTTACTCGATACTGCTAGCAAAACCAACTGATAACCCAATGACATGGCCCAAAGTCCCTGTGCTACTCCCTACTGCTAGCCAAACCAACTGATAACCCAATAATATGGCCCAAAGTCCCTGTGTTACTCCCTAATGCTAGCCAAACCAACTGATAACCCAATGACATGGCCCAAAGTCCCTGTGTTACTCCATAATGCTAGCCAAACCAACTGATAACTGAATTACATGGCCCAAAGTCCCTGTGTTACTCGCTACTGCTAGCCAAACCAACTGATAACCCAATGACAGGGCTCAAAGTCCTTGTGTTACTTCCTACTGCTAGCCAACCAACTGATAACCCAATGACACGGCCCAAAGTCCCTGTGTTACTTGCTACTGCTAGCCAAACTACCTGATAACCCAATGACATAGCCCAAAGTCCCTGTGTTACTCCCTAATGCTAGCCAAACCAACTGATAACCCAATGACATGGCCCAACAAGTCCCTGTGTTACTCGCTACTGCTAGCCAAACCAACTGATAACCCAATGACATGGCCCAAAGTCCCTGTGTTACTCCCTAATGCTAGCCAAACCAACTGATAACCCAATAACATGGCCCAAAGTCCCTGTGTTACTCCCTACTGCTAGCCAAACCAACTGATAACCCAATTACATGGCCCAAAGTCCCTGTATTACTCGCTACTGCTAGCCAAAACAACTGATAACCCAATGACATGGCTAAAGTCCCTGTGTTACTCCCAACTGCTAGCTAAACCAACTGATAACCCAATGACACGGCCCAAAGTCCCTGTGGTACATCCTACTGCTAGCCAACCAACTGATAATCCAATGACACGGCCCAAAGTCCCTGTGTTACTTCCTTCTGCTAGCAAAAACAACTGATAACCCAATGACATGGCCCAAAGTCCCTGTGTTACTCTCTACTGCTAGCCAAACCAACTGATAACCCAATGACATGGTCCAAAGTCCCTGTATTACTCCCTACTGCCAGCCAAACCAACTGATAACCCAATGACATGGGCCAAAGTCCCTGTGTTACTCGCTAATGCTAGCCAAGCCAACTGATAACTCAATGACATGGCCCAAAGTCCCTGTGTTACTCGCTACTGCTAGCCAAAACAACTGATAACCCAATGACATGGCTGAAGTCCCTGTGTTACTCCCAACTGCTAGCTAAACCAACTGATAACCCAATGACACAGCCCAAAGTCCCTGTGGTACATCCTACTGCTAGCCAACCAACTGATAACCCAATGACACGGCCCAAAGACCCTGTGTTACTCTCTACTGCTAGCCAAACCAACTGATAACCCAATGACATGGCCCAAAGTCCCTGTGTTACTCCCTACTGCCAGCCAAACCAACTGATAACCCAATGACATGGGCCAAAGCCCCTGTGTTACTCGCTACTGCTAGCCAAACCAACTGATAACCCAATGACATGGCCTAAAGTCCCTGTGTTACTCCCTAATGCTAGCCAAACCAACTGATAACCCAATGACATGACCCAAAGTCCCGGTGTTACTCGCTACTGCTAGCCAAACCAACTGATAACCCAATGACATGGCCCAAAGTCCCTGTGTTACTCGCTACTGCTAGCCAAACTACCTGATAACCCAATGCCATGGCACAAAGTCCCTGTGTTACTCCCTAATGCTAGCCAAACCAACTGATAACCCAATGACATGGCCCAAAGTCCCTGTGTTACTCGCTACTGCTAGCCAAACCAACTGATAACCCAATGATATGGCCCAAAGTCCCTGTGTTACTCCCTAATGCTAGCCAAACCAACTGATAACCCAATAACATGGCCCAAAGTCCCTGTGTTACTCGCTACTGCTAGCCAAACCAACTGATAACCCAATGACATGGCCCAAAGTCCCTGTGTTACTACCTACTGCTAGCCAAACCAACTGATAATCCAATGACATTACCCAAATTCCCTGTGTTACTCCCTACTGCTAGCCAAACCAACTGATAACCCAATGACATGGCCCAAAGTCCCTATGTTACTCCCTAATTTTAGCCAAACCAACTGATAACCGAATGACATGGCCCAAAGTCCCTGTGTTACTTGCTACTGCTAGCCAAACCAACTGATAACCCAATGACATGGCCCAAAGTCCCTGTGTTACTCGCTACTGCTAGCCAAACTACCTGATAACCCAATGCCATGGCACAAAGTCCCTGTGTTACTCCCTAATGCCAGCCAAACCAACTGATAACCTAATGACATGGCCCAAAGTCCCTGTGTTACTCGCTACTGCTAGCCAAACCAACTGATAACCCAATGATATGTCCCAAAGTCCCTGTGTTACTCCCTAATGCTAGACAAACCAACTGATAACCCAATAACATGGCCCAAAGTCCCTGTGTTACTCGCTACTGCTAGCCAAACCAACTGATAACACAATGACATGGACCAAAGTCCCTGTGTTACTCCCTACTGCTAGCCAAACCAACTGATAATCCAATGACATGGCCCAAATTCCCTGTGTTACTCCCTACTGCTATCCAAACCAACTGATAACCCAATGACATGGCCCAAAGTCCCTGTGTTACTCCCTAATGCTAGCCAACTAACTGATAAGCAAAGTCCCTGTGTTACTCCCTACTGCTAGCCGAACCAACTGCTAACCCAATGACATGGCCCAAAGTCCCTGTGTTACTCGCTACTGCTAGCCGAACCAACTGATAACCCAATGACATGGCCCAAAGTCCCTGTGTTACTCCATGCTGCTAGCCAAACCAACTGATAACCCAATGACATGGCCCAAAGTCCCTGTGTTACTCCCTAATGCTAGCCAAAGCAACTGATAACCAAATGGCATGGCCCAAAGTCCCTGTGTTACTCGATACTGCTAGAAAAACCAACTGATAACCCAATGACATGGCCCAAAGTCCCTGTGCTACTCCCTACTGCTAGTGAAACCAATTGATAACCCATTAACATGGCCCAAAGTCCCTGTGTTACTCGATACTGCTAGCAAAACCAACTGATAACCCAATGACATGGCCCAATGTCCCTGTGCTACTCCCTACTGCTAGCCAAACCAACTGATAACCCAATAATATGGCCCAAAGTCCCTGTGTTACTCCCTAATGCTAGCCAAACCAACTGATAACCCAATGACATGGCCCAAAGTCCCTGTGTTAATCCCTAATGCTAGCCAAACCAACTGATAACCGAATGACATGGCCCAAAGTCCCTGTGTTACTCGCTACTGCTAGCCAAACCAACTGATAACCCAATGACAGGGCTCAAAGTCCCTGTGTTACTTCCTACTGCTAGCCAACCAACTGATAACCCAATGACACGGCCCAAAGTCCCTGTGTTACTTGCTACTGCTAGCCAAACTACCTGATAACCCAATGACATAGCCCAAAGTCCCTGTGTTACTCCCTAATGCTAGCCAAACCAACTGATAACCCAATGACATGGCCCAACACGTCCCTGTGTTACTCGCTACTGCTAGCCAAACCAACTGATAACCCAATGACGTGGCCCAAAGTCCCTGTGTTACTCCCTAATGCTAGCGAAACCAACTGATAACCCAATAACATGGCCCAAAGTCCCTGTGTTACTCCCTACTGCTAGCCAAACCAACTGATAACCCAATTACATGGCCCGAAGTCCCTGTATTACTCGCTACTGCTAGCCAAAACAACTGATAACCCAATGACATGGCCAAAGTCCCTGTGTTACTTCCTTCTGCTAGCAAAAACAACTGATAACCCAATGACATGGCCCAAAGTCCCTGTGTTACTCTCTACTGCTAGCCAAACCAACTGATAACCCAATGACATGGTCCAAAGTCCCTGTGTTACTCCCTACTGCCAGCCAAACCAACTGATAACCCAATGACATGGGCCAAAGTCCCTGTGTTACTCGCTACTGCTAGCCAAACCAACTGATAACCCAATGACATGGCCCAAAGTCCCTGTGTTACTCGCTACTGCTAGCCAAACTACCTGATAACCCAATGCCATGGCACAAAGTCCCTGTGTTACTCCCTAATGCTAGCCAAACCAACTGATAACCCAATGACATGGCCCAAAGTCCCTGTGTTACTCGCTACTGCTAGCCAAACCAACTGATAACCCAATGATATGGCCCAAAGTCCCTGTGTTACTCCCTAATGCTAGCCAAACCAACTGATAACCCAATAACATGGCCCAAATTCCCTGTGTTACTCGCTACTGCTAGCCAAACCAACTGATAACCCAATGACATGGCCCAAAGTCCCTGTGTTACTCCCTACTGCTAGCCAAACCAACTGATCATCCAATGACATGGCCCAAATTCCCTGTGTTACTCCCTACTGCTAGCCAAACCAACTGATAACCGAATGACATGGCCCAAAGTCCCTGTGTTACTCCCTAATGCTAGCCAAACCAACTGATAACCGAATGACAAGGCCCAAAGTCCCTGTGTTACTTGCTACTGCTAGCCAAACCAACTGATAACCCAATGACATGGCCCAAAGTCCCTGTGTTACTCGCTACCGCTAGCCAAACTACCTGATAACCCAATGCCATGGAACAAAGTCCCCGTGTTACTCCCTAATGCTAGCCAAACCAACTGATAACCCAATTACATGGCCCGAAGTCCCTGTGTTACTCCCTAATGCTAGCCAAGCCAACTGATAACTCAATGACATGGCCCAAAGTCCCTGTGTTACTCGCTACTGCTAGCCAAAACAACTGATAACCCAATGACATGGCTGAAGTCCCTGTGTTACTCCCAACTGCTAGCTAAACCAACTGATAACCCAATGACACAGCCCAAAGTCCCTGTGGTACATCCTACTGCTAGCCAACCAACTGATAACCCAATGACACGGCCCAAAGACCCTGTGTTTCTCCCTACTGCTAGCAAAAACAACTGATAACCCAATGACATGGCCCAAAGTCCCTGTGTTACTCCCTACTGCCAGCCAATCCAACTGATAACCCAATGACATGGGCCAAAGTCCCTGTGTTACTCGCTACTGCTAGCCAAACCAACTGATAACCCAATGACATGGCCCAAAGTCCATGTGTTACTCCCTAATGCTAGCCAAACCAACTGGTAACCCAATGACATGGCCCAAAGTCCCGGTGTTACTCGCTACTGCTAGCCAAACCAACTGATAACCCAATGACATGGCCCAAAGTCCCTGTGTTAATCGCTACTGCTAGCCAAACTACCTGATAACCCAATGCCATGGCACAAAGTCCCTTTGTTACTCGCTACTGCTAGCCAAACCAACTGATAACACAATGACATGGACCTAAGTCCCTGTGTTACTCCCTACTGCTAGCCAAACCAACTGATAATCCAATGACATGGCCCAAATTCCCTGTGTTACTCCCTACTGCTATCCAAACCAACTGATAACCCAATGACATGGGCCAAAGTCCCTGTGTTACTCCCTAATGCTAGCCAAACTAACTGATAAGCAAAGTCCCTGTGTTACTCCCTACTGCTAGCGAAACCAACTGATAACGCAATCACACGGCCCAAAGTCCCTGTGTTACTTCCTACTACTTGCCAACCAACTGATAACCCAATGACACGGCCCAAAGTCCCTGTGTTACTCCCTACTTCTAGCCAAACCAACTGATAACCCAATGACATGGCCCAAAGTCCCTGTGTTACTCCCTAATGCTAGCCAACCCAACAGATAACCCAATAACATGGCCCAAAGTCCCTGTGTTACTCGCTACTGCTAGCCAAACCAACTGATAACCCAATGACATGGCCCAAAGTCCCGTTGTTACTCCCTACTTCTAGCGAAAGCAACTGATAACACAATTACGTGGCCCGAAGTCCCTGTGTTACTCCCTAATGCTAGCCAAACCAACTGATAACCCAATGACATGGCCCAAAGTCCCTGTGTTACTTCCTACTGCTAGCAAAACCAACTGATAACCCAATGGCATGGCCCAAGGTGCCTGTGTTACTCTGTACTGCTAGCCAAACCAACTGATAACCCAATGACATGGCCCAAAGTCCCTGTGTTACTCCTTACTGCTAGCCAAACCAACTGATAACCCAATGACATGACCCAAAGTCTCTGTGTTACTCCCTAATGCTAGCCAAACCAACTGATAACCCAATAACATGGCCCAAAGTCCCTGTGTTACTCGCTACTGCTAGCCAAACCAACTGATAACCCAATGACATGGCTCAAAGTTCTTGTGTTACTCCCTAATGCTAGCCAAACCAACTGATAACCCAATGACATGGCCCAAAGTCCCTGTGTTACTCACTACTGCTAGCCGAACCAACTGATAACCCAATGACATGGCCCAAAGTCCCTGTGTTACTCCCTACTGCTATCCAAACCAACTGATAAACCAATGACATGGCCCAAAGTCCCTGTCTTACTCCCTAATGCTAACCAAACCAACTGATAACCGAATGACATAGCCCAAAGTCCCTGTGTGACTAGATACTGCTAGCGAAACCAACTGATAACCCAATGACATGGCCCAAAGTCCCTGTGTTACTTCCTACTGCTAGCCAACCAACTGATAACCCAATGACACGGCCCAAAGTCCCTGTGTTACTCGCTACTGCTAGCCGAACCAACTGATAACCCAATGACACAGCCCAAAGTCCCTGTGTTACTCGCTACTGCTAGCCAAACTACCTGATAACCCAATGACATGGCCCAAAGTCCCTGTGTTACTCGCTACTGCTAGCCAAACCAACTGATAACCCAATGACATGGCCCAAAGTCCCTGTGTTACTCCCTAATGCTAGCCAAACCAACTGATAACCCAATGACATGGCCCAAAGTCCCTGTGTTACTCGCTACTGCTAGCCAAAGCAACTGATAACCCAATGACATGGCCCAAAGTCCCTGTGTTACTCCCCAATTCTAGCCAAACCAACTGATAACCCAATAACATGGCCCAAAGTCCCTGTGTTGCTCGCTACTGCTAGCCAAACCAACTGACAACCCAAAGACATGGCCGAAAGTCCCTGTGTTACTCCATACTGCTAGCCAAACCAACTGATAACCCAATGACATGGCCCAAAGTCCATGTGTTGCTCCCTACTGCTAGCCAAACCAACTGATAACCCAATGACATGGCCCAATGTCCCTGTGTTACTCCCTAATGCTAGCTAAACCAACTGATAACCGAATGACATGGCCCAAAGTCCCTGTGTTACTCCCTACTGCTAGCCAAACCAACTGATAATCCAATGACATGGCCCAAATTCTCTGTGTTACTCTCTACTGCTAGCCAAACCAACTGATAACTCAATGACATGGCCCAAAGTCCCGTTGTTACCACCTACTTCTAGCGAAACCAACTGATAACCCAATTACGTGGCCCGAAGTCCCTGTGTTACTCCCTAATGCTAGCCAAACCAACTGATAACCCAATGACATGGCCCAAAGTCCCTGTGTTACTCCCTAATGCTAGCCAAACTAACTGATAACCAAAGTCCCTGTGTTACTCCCTACTGCTAGCGAAACCAACTGATAACGCAATGACACGGCCCAAAGTCCCTGTGTTACTTCCTACTACTTGCCAACCAACTGATAACCCAATGACACGGCCCAAAGTCCCTGTGTTACTCCCTACTGCTAGCCAAACCAACTGATAACCCAATGACATGGCCCAAAGTCCCTGTGTTACTCCCTAATGCTAGCCAAACCAACAGATAACCCAATAACATGGCCCAAAGTCCCTGTGTTACTCGCTACTGCTAGCCAAACCAACTGATAACTCAATGACATGGCCCAAAGTCCCGTTGTTACTCCCTACTTCTAGCGAAACCAACTGATAACCCAATTACGTGGCCCGAAGTCCCTGTGTTACTCCCTAATGCTAGCCAAACCAACTGATAACACAATGACATGGCCCAAGGTCCCTGTGTTACTTCCTACTGCTAGCAAAACCAACTGATCACCCAATGGCATGGCCCAAGGTCCCTGTGTTACTCTCTACTGCTAGCCAAACCAACTGATAACCCAATGACATGGCCCAAAGTCCCTGTGTTACTCCCTACTGCTAGCCAAACCAACTGATAACCCAATGACATGGCCCAAAGTCCCTGTGTTACTCCCTAATGCTAGCCAAACCAACTGATAACCCAATGACATGGCCCAAAGTCCCTGTGTTACTCGCTACTGCTAGCCAAACCAACTGATAACCCAATGACATGACCCAAAGTCTCTGTGTTACTCCCTAATGCTAGCCAAACCAACTGATAACCCAATAACATGGCCCAAAGTCCCTGTGTTACTCGCTACTGCTAGCCAAACCATTTGATAACCCAATGACATGGCTCAAAGGTCTTGTGTTACTCCCTACTGCTAGCCAAACCAACTGCTAACCCAATAACATGGCCCAAAGTCCCTGTGTTACTCCCTAATGCTAGCCAAACCAACTGATAACCCAATGACATGGCCCAAAGTCCCTGTGTTACTCGCTACGGCTATCCAAACTACCTGATAACCCAATGCCATGGCCAAAAGTCCCTATGTTACTCTATAATGCTAGCCAAACCAACTGATAACCCAATGACATGGCCCAAAGTCCCTGCGTTACTCGCTACTGCTAGCCAAACCAACTGATAACCCAATGACATGGCCCAAAGTCCCTGTGTTACTCCCTACTGCTAGCCAAACCAACTGATAAACCAATGACATGGCCCAAAGTCCCTGTCTTACTCCCTAATGCTAACCAAACCAACTGATAACCGAATGACATAGCCCAAAGTCCCTGTGTTACTAGATACTGCTAGCAAAACCAACTGATAACCCAATGATATGGCCCAAAGTCCCTGTGTTACTCCCTACTGCTAGCGAAACCAACTGATAACCCAATGACATGGCCCAAAGTCCCTGTGTTACTTCCTACTGCTAGCCAACCACTGATAACCCAATGACACGGACCAAAGTCCCTGTGTTACTCGCTACTGCTAGCCGAACCAACTGATAACCCAATGACACGGCCCAAAGTCCCTATGTTACTCGCTACTGCTAGCGAAACTACCTGATAACCCAATGACATGGCCCAAAGTCCCTGTGTTACTCGCTACTGCTAGCCAAACCAACTGATAACCCAATGATATTGCCCAAAGTCCCTGTGTTACTCCCTAATGCTAGCCAAACCAACTGATAACCCAATGACACGGCCTAAAGTCCCTGTGTTACTTCCTACTGCTAGCCAACCAACTGATAACCCAATGACACGGCCCAAAGTCCCTGTGTTACTCGCTACTGCTAGCCAAGCCAACTGATAACCCAATTACATGGCCCAAAGTCCCTGTGTTACTCGCTACTGCTAGCCAAACCAACTGATAATCCAACGACATGGCCCAAAGTCCCTGTGTTACTCCCTAATGCTAGCCAAACCAACTGATAACCCAATGACATGGCCCAAAGTCCCTGTGTTACTCCCTACTGCTAGCGAAACCAACTGATAACTCACTGCCATGGCCCAAAGTCCATGTGTTTCTCCCTACTGCTAGCCAGACCAACTGATAACCCAATGATATGGCCCAAAGTCCCTGTGTTACTCCCTAATGCTAGCCAAACCAACTGGTAACCCAATGACATGGCCCAAAGTCCCTGTGTTATTCCCTAATGCTAGCCAAACCAACTGATAACCCAATAACATGACCCAAAGTCCCTTTGTTACTCGCTACTGCTAGCCAAACCAACTGATAACCCAATGACATGGCCCAAAGTCCCTGTGTTACTCGCTACTGCTAGCCAAACCAACTGATAACCCAATGACATGGCGCAAAGTCCCTGTGCTACTCCCTACTGCTAGCCAAACCAACTGATAACCCAATGGCATTGCCCAAAGTCCCTGTGTTACTCCCTACTGCTAGCGAAACCAACTGATAACCCAATGACACGGCCCAAAGTCCCTGTGTTACTTCCTACTGCTAGCCAACCAACTGATAACCCAATGACACGGCCCAAAGTCCCTGTGTTACTCGCTACTGCTAGCCAAGCCAACTGATAACCCAATTACATGGCCCAAAGTCCCTGTGTTACTCGCTACTGCTAGCCAAACCAACTGATAATCCAACGACATGGCCCAAAGTCCCTGTGTTACTCCCTAATGCTAGCCAAACCAACTGATAACCCAATGACATGGCCCAAAGTCCCTGTGTTACTCCCTACTGCTAGCCAAACCAACTGATAACTCACTGCCATGGCCCAAAGTCCATGTGTTTCTCCCTACTGCTAGCCAGACCAACTGATAACCCAATGATATGGCCCAAAGTCCCTGTGTTACTCCCTAATGCTAGCCAAACCAACTGGTAACCCAATGACATGGCCCAAAGTCCCTGTGTTATTCCCTAATGCTAGCCAAACCAACTGATAACCCAATAACATGACCCAAAGTCCCTTTGTTACTCGCTACTGCTAGCCAAACCAACTGATAACCCAATGACATGGCCCAAAGTCCCTGTGTTACTCGCTACTGCTAGCCAAACCAACTGATAACCCAATGACATGGCCCAAAGTCCCTGTGCTACTCCCTACTGCTAGCCAAACCAACTGATAACCCAATGGCATTGCCCAAAGTCCCTGTGTTACTCCCTACTGCTAGCGAAACCAACTGATAACCCAATGACACGGCCCAAAGTCCCTGTGTTACTTCCTACTGCTAGCCAACCAACTGATAACCCAATGACACGGCCCAAAGTCCCTGTGTTACTCGCTACTGCTAGCCAAGCCAACTGATAACCCAATTACATGGCCCAAAGTCCCTGTGTTATTCGCTACTGCTAGCCAAACCAACTGATAATCCAACGACATGGCCCAAAGTCCCTGTGTTACTCCCTAATGCTAGCCAAACCAACTGATAACCCAATGACATGGCCCAAAGTCCCTGTGTTACTCCCTACTGCTAGCGAAACCAACTGATAACCCAATGACACAGCCCAAAGTCTCTGTGTTACTCACTACTGCTAGCCAAACCAACTGATAACCCAATGACATGGCCCCAAGTCCCTGTGTTACTCGCTACTGCTAGCCAAACTACCTGATAACCCAATGACATGGCCCAAAGTCCCTGTGTTACTCCCTAATGCTAGCCAAACCAACTGATAACCCAATGACATGGCCCAAAGTCCCTGTGTTACTCGCTAATGCTAGCCAAACCAACTGATAACCCAATGACATGGCCCAAAGTCCCTGTGTTACTCCCTAATGCTAGCCAAACCAACTGATAACCCAATAACATGGCCCAAAGTCCCTGTGTTACTCGCTACTGCTAGCCAAACCAACTGATAACCCAATGACATGGCCAAAAGTCCCTGTGTTACTCCCTACTGCTGGCCAAACCAACTGATAACCCAATTACATGGCCCGAATTCCCTATGTTACTCCCTAATGCTAAGCAAGCCAACTGATAACCCAATGACATGGCCCAAAGTCCCTGTGTTACTCGCTACTGCTAGCCAAACCAACTGAAAACCCAATGACATGGCCAAAGTCCCTGTGTTACTCCCTACTGCTAGCGAAACCAACTGATAACCCAATGACACGGCCCAAAGTCCCTGTGGTACTTCCTACTGCTAGCCAACCAACTGATAATCCAATGACACGGCCCAAGGTCCCTGTGTTACTTCCTACTGCTAGCAAAACCAACTGATAACCCAATGGCATGGCCCAAAGTCCCTGTGCTATTCTCTACTGCTAGCCAAACCAACTGATAACCCAATGACATGGCCCAAAGTCCCTGTGTTACTCCCTACTGCTAGCCAAACCAACTGATAACCCAACGACATGGCCCAAAGTCCCTGTGTTACTCGCTACTGCTAGCCAAACCAACTGATAACCCAATGACATGGCCCAAAGTCCCTGTGTTACTCGCTACGGCTATCCAAACTACCTGATAACCCAATGCCATGGCCAAAAGTCCCTATGTTACTCTATAATGCTAGCCAAACCAACTGATAACCCAATGACATGGCCCAAAGTCCCTGCGTTACTCGCTACTGCTAGCCAAACCAACTGATAACCCAATGACATGGCCCAAAGTCCCTGTGTTACTCCCTACTGCTAGCCAAACCAACTGATAAACCAATGACATGGCCCAAAGTCCCTGTCGTACTCCCTAATGCTAACCAAACCAACTGATAACCGAATGACATAGCCCAAAGTCCCTGTGTTACTAGATACTGCTAGCAAAACCAACTGATAACCCAATGATATGGCCCAAAGTCCCTGTGTTACTCCCTACTGCTAGCGAAACCAACTGATAACCCAATGACATGGCCCAAAGTCCCTGTGTTACTTCCTACTGCTAGCCAACCACTGATAACCCAATGACACGGACCAAAGTCCCTGTGTTACTCGCTACTGCTAGCCGAACCAACTGATAACCCAATGACACGGCCCAAAGTCCCTATGTTACTCGCTACTGCTAGCGAAACTACCTGATAACCCAATGACATGGCCCAAAGTCCCTGTGTTACTCGCTACTGCTAGCCAAACCAACTGATAACCCAATGATATTGCCCAAAGTCCCTGTGTTACTCCCTAATGCTAGCCAAACCAACTGATAACCCAATGACACGGCCCAAAGTCCCTGTGTTACTTCCTACTGCTAGCCAACCAACTGATAACCCAATGACACGGCCCAAAGTCCCTGTGTTACTCGCTACTGCTAGCCAAGCCAACTGATAACCCAATTACATGGCCCAAAGTCCCTGTGTTACTCGCTACTGCTAGCCAAACCAACTGATAATCCAACGACATGGCCCAAAGTCCCTGTGTTACTCCCTAATGCTAGCCAAACCAACTGATAACCCAATGACATGGCCCAAAGTCCCTGTGTTACTCCCTACTGCTAGCGAAACCAACTGATAACTCACTGCCATGGCCCAAAGTCCATGTGTTTCTCCCTACTGCTAGCCAGACCAACTGATAACCCAATGATATGGCCCAAAGTCCCTGTGTTACTCCCTAATGCTAGCCAAACCAACTGGTAACCCAATGACATGGCCCAAAGTCCCTGTGTTATTCCCTAATGCTAGCCAAACCAACTGATAACCCAATAACATGACCCAAAGTCCCTTTGTTACTCGCTACTGCTAGCCAAACCAACTGATAACCCAATGACATGGCCCAAAGTCCCTGTGTTACTCGCTACTGCTAGCCAAACCAACTGATAACCCAATGACATGGCGCAAAGTCCCTGTGCTACTCCCTACTGCTAGCCAAACCAACTGATAACCCAATGGCATTGCCCAAAGTCCCTGTGTTACTCCCTACTGCTAGCGAAACCAACTGATAACCCAATGACACGGCCCAAAGTCCCTGTGTTACTTCCTACTGCTAGCCAACCAACTGATAACCCAATGACACAGCCCAAAGTCCCTGTGTTACTCGCTACTGCTAGCCAAGCCAACTGATAACCCAATTACATGGCCCAAAGTCCCTGTGTTACTCGCTACTGCTAGCCAAACCAACTGATAATCCAACGACATGGCCCAAAGTCCCTGTGTTACTCCCTAATGCTAGCCAAACCAACTGATAACCCAATGACATGGCCCAAAGTCCCTGTGTTACTCCCTACTACTAGCCAAACCAACTGATAACTCACTGCCATGGCCCAAAGTCCATGTGTTTCTCCCTACTGCTAGCCAGACCAACTGATAACCCAATGATATGGCCCAAAGTCCCTGTGTTACTCCCTAATGCTAGCCAAACCAACTGGTAACCCAATGACATGGCCCAAAGTCCCTGTGTTATTCCCTAATGCTAGCCAAACCAACTGATAACCCAATAACATGACCCAAAGTCCCTTTGTTACTCGCTACTGCTAGCCAAACCAACTGATAACCCAATGACATGGCCCAAAGTCCCTGTGTTACTCGCTACTGCTAGCCAAACCAACTGATAACCCAATGACATGGCCCAAAGTCCCTGTGCTACTCCCTACTGCTAGCCAAACCAACTGATAACCCAATGGCATTGCCCAAAGTCCCTGTGTTACTCCCTACTGCTAGCGAAACCAACTGATAACCCAATGACACGGCCCAAAGTCCCTGTGTTACTTCCTACTGCTAGCCAACCAACTGATAACCCAATGACACGGCCCAAAGTCCCTGTGTTACTCGCTACTGCTAGCCAAGCCAACTGATAACCCAATTACATGGCCCAAAGTCCCTGTGTTACTCGCTACTGCTAGCCAAACCAACTGATAATCCAACGACATGGCCCAAAGTCCCTGTGTTACTCCCTAATGCTAGCCAAACCAACTGATAACCCAATGACATGGCCCAAAGTCCCTGTGTTACTCCCTACTGCTAGCAAAACCAACTGATAACCCAATGACACAGCCCAAAGTCTCTGTGTTACTCACTACTGCTAGCCAAACCAACTGATAACCCAATGACATGGCCCCAAGTCCCTGTGTTACTCGCTACTGCTAGCCAAACTACCTGATAACCCAATGACATGGCCCAAAGTCCCTGTGTTACTCCCTAATGCTAGCCAAACCAACTGATAACCCAATGACATGGCCCAAAGTCCCTGTGTTACTCGCTAATGCTAGCCAAACCAACTGATAACCCAATGACATGGCCCAAAGTCCCTGTGTTACTCCCTAATGCTAGCCAAACCAACTGATAACCCAATAACATGGCCCAAAGTCCCTGTGTTACTCGCTACTGCTAGCCAAACCAACTGATAACCCAATGACATGGCCAAAAGTCCCTGTGTTACTCCCTACTGCTAGCCAAACCAACTGATAACCCAATTACATGGCCCGAATTCCCTATGTTACTCCCTAATGCTAAGCAAGCCAACTGATAACCCAATGACATGGCCCAAAGTCCCTGTGTTACTCGCTACTGCTAGCCAAACCAACTGAAAACCCAATGACATGGCCAAAGTCCCTGTGTTACTCCCTACTGCTAGCGAAACCAACTGATAACCCAATGACACGGCCCAAAGTCCCTGTGGTACTTCCTACTGCTAGCCAACCAACTGATAATCCAATGACACGGCCCAAGGTCCCTGTGTTACTACCTACTGCTAGCAAAACCAACTGATAACCCAATGGCATGGCCCAAAGTCCCTGTGCTATTCTCTACTGCTAGCCAAACCAACTGATAACCCAATGACATGGCCCAAAGTCCCTGTGTTACTCCCTACTGCTAGCCAAACCAACTGATAACCCAACGACATGGCCCAAAGTCCCTGTGTTACTCGCTACTGCTAGCCAAACCAACTGATAACCCAATGACATGGCCCAAAGTCCCTGTGTTACTCCCTAATGCTAGCCAAACCAACTGATAACCCAATAACATGGCCCAAAGTCCCTGTGTTACTCTCTACTGCTAGCCAAACCAACTGATAACCCAATGACATGACCCAAAGTCCCTGTGTTACTCCCTACTGCTAGCCAAACCAACTGATAACTCAATGACATGGCCCAAAGTCCATGTGTTACTCCCTACTGCTAGCCAAACCAACTGATAACCCAATGATACGGCCCAAAGTCCCTGTGTTACTCCCTAATGCTAGCCAAACCAACTGATAACCCAATGACATGGGCCAAAGTCCCTGTGTTACCTGCTACTGCTAGCCAAACCAACTGATAACCCAATGACATGGCCAAAAGTCCCAGTGTTATTCCCTAATGCTAGCCAAACCAACTGATAACCCAATAACATGACCCAAAGTCCCTTTGTTACTCGCTACTGCTAGCCAAACCAACTGATAACCCAATGACATGGCCCAAAGTCCCTATGTTACTCGCTACTGCTAGCCAAACCAACTGATAACCCAATGACATGGCCCAAAGTCCCTGTGCTACTCCCTACTGCTAGCCAAACCAACTGATAACCCAATGACATGGCCAAAAGTCCCTGTGTTACTCCCTACTGCTAGCCAAACCAAGTGATAACCCAATTACATGGCCCGAATTCCCTATGTTACTCCCTAATGCTAAGCAAGCCAACTGATAACCCAATGACATGGCCCAAAGTCCCTGTGTTACTCGCTACTGCTAGCCAAACCAACTGAAAACCCAATGACATGGCCAAAGTCCCTGTGTTACTCCCTACTGCTAGCGAAACCAACTGATAACCCAATGACACGGCCCAAAGTCCCTGTGGTACTTCCTACTGCTAGCCAACCAACTGATAATCCAATGACACGGCCCGAAGTCCCTGTGTTACTTCCTACTGCTAGCACAACCAACTGATAACCCGATGGCATGGCCCAAAGTCCCTGTGCTATTCTCTACTGCTAGCCAAACCAACTGATAACCCAATGACATGGCCCAAAGTCCCTGTGTTACTCCCTACTGCTAGCCAAACCAACTGATAACCCAACGACATGGCCCAAAGTCCCTGTGTTACTCGCTACTGCTAGCCAAACCAACTGATAACCCAATGACATGGCCCAAAGTCCCTGTGTTACTCCCTAATGCTAGCCAAACCAACTGATAACCCAATAACATGGCCCAAAGTCCCTGTGTTACTCTCTACTGCTAGCCAAACCAACTGATAACCCAATGACATGACCCAAAGTCCCTGTGTTACTCCCTACTGCTAGCCAAACCAACTGATAACTCACTGCCATGGCCCAAAGTCCATGTGTTTCTCCCTACTGCTAGCCAGACCAACTGATAACCCAATGATATGGCCCAAAGTCCCTGTGTTACTCCCTAATGCTAGCCAAACCAACTGGTAACCCAATGACATGGCCCAAAGTCCCTGTGTTATTCCCTAATGCTAGCCAAACCAACTGATAACCCAATAACATGACCCAAAGTCCCTTTGTTACTCGCTACTGCTAGCCAAACCAACTGATAACCCAATGACATGGCCCAAAGTCCCTGTGTTACTCGCTACTGCTAGCCAAACCAACTGATAACCCAATGACATGGCCCAAAGTCCCTGTGCTACTCCCTACTGCTAGCCAAACCAACTGATAACCCAATGGCATTGCCCAAAGTCCCTGTGTTACTCCCTACTGCTAGCGAAACCAACTGATAACCCAATGACACGGCCCAAAGTCCCTGTGTTACTTCCTACTGCTAGCCAACCAACTGATAACCCAATGACACGGCCCAAAGTCCCTGTGTTACTCGCTACTGCTAGCCAAGCCAACTGATAACCCAATTACATGGCCCAAAGTCCCTGTGTTACTCGCTACTGCTAGCCAAACCAACTGATAATCCAACGACATGGCCCAAAGTCCCTGTGTTACTCCCTAATGCTAGCCAAACCAACTGATAACCCAATGACATGGCCCAAAGTCCCTGTGTTACTCGCTACTGCTAGCCAAACCAATTGATAACCCAATGACACGGCCCAAAGTCCCTGTGGTACTTCCTACTGCTAGCCAACCAACTGATAACCCAATGACACGGCCCAAAGTCCCTGTGTTACTTCCTACTGCTAGCAAAACCAACTGATAACCCAATGGCATGGCCCAAAGTCGCTGTGTTACCCTCTACTGCTAGCCAAACCAACTGATAACCCAATGACATGGCCCAAAGTCTCTGTGTTACTCCCTACTGCTAGCCAAAATACCTGATAACCGAATGCCATGGCACAAAGTCCCTGTGTTACTCCCTAATGCTAGCCAAACCAACTGATAACCCAATGACATGGACCAGAGTCCCTGTGTTACTCGCTACTGCTAGCCAAACCAACTGATAACCCAATGACATGGCCCAAAGTCCCTGTGTTACTCGCTACTGCTAGCCAAACCAACTGATAACCCAATGACATGGCCAAAAGTCCCTGTGTTACTCCCTACTGCTAGCCAAACCAAGTGATAACCCAATTACATGGCCCGAATTCCCTATGTTACTCCCTAATGCTAAGCAAGCCAACTGATAACCCAATGACATGGCCCAAAGTCCCTGTGTTACTCGCTACTGCTAGCCAAACCAACTGATAACCCAATGACATGGCCCAAAGTCTCTGTGCTACTCCCTACTGCTAGCCAAACCAACTGATAACCCAATGACATGGCCAAAAGTCCCTGTGTTACTCCCTACTGCTAGCCAAACCAAGTGATAACCCAATTACATGGCCCGAATTCCCTATGTTACTCCCTAATGCTAAGCAAGCCAACTGATAACCCAATGACATGGCCCAAAGTCCCTGTGTTACTCGCTACTGCTAGCCAAACCAACTGAAAACCCAATGACATGGCCAAAGTCCCTGTGTTACTCCCTACTGCTAGCGAAACCAACTGATAACCCAATGACACGGCCCAAAGTCCCTGTGGTACTTCCTACTGCTAGCCAACCAACTGATAATCCAATGACACGGCCCGAAGTCCCTGTGTTACTTCCTACTGCTAGCACAACCAACTGATAACCCGATGGCATGGCCCAAAGTCCCTGTGCTATTCTCTACTGCTAGCCAAACCAACTGATAACCCAATGACATGGCCCAAAGTCCCTGTGTTACTCCCTACTGCTAGCCAAACCAACTGATAACCCAACGACATGGCCCAAAGTCCCTGTGTTACTCGCTACTGCTAGCCAAACCAACTGATAACCCAATGACATGGCCCAAAGTCCCTGTGTTACTCCCTAATGCTAGCCAAACCAACTGATAACCCAATAACATGGCCCAAAGTCCCTGTGTTACTCTCTACTGCTAGCCAAACCAACTGATAACCCAATGACATGACCCAAGGTCCATGTGTTTCTCCCTACTGCTAGCCAGACCAACTGATAACCCAATGATATGGCCCAAAGTCCCTGTGTTACTCCCTACTGCTAGCGAAACCAACTGATAACCCAATGACACGGCCCAAAGTCCCTGTGTTACTCCCTACTGCTAGCCAAAACAACTGATAACTCAATGCCATGGCCCAAAGTCCATGTGTTTCTCCCTACTGCTAGCCAGACCAACTGATAACCCAATGATATGGCCCAAAGTCCCTGTGTTACTCCCTACTGCTAGCGAAACCAAATGATAACCCAATGACACGGCCCAAAGTCCCTGTGTTACTTCCTACTGCTAGCCAACCAACTGATAACCCAATGACACGGCCCAAAGTCCCTGTGTTACTCGCTACTGCTAGCCAAACCAACTGATAATCCAACGACATGGCCCAAAGTCCCTGTGTTACTCCCTAATGCTAGCCAATCCAACTGATAACCCAATGACATGGCCCAAAGTCCCTATGTTACTCGCTACTGCTAGCCAAACCAACTGATAATCCAATGACATGGCCCAAAGTCCCTGTGTTACTCCCTACTGCTAACCAAACCAACTGATAACCCAATTACATGGCCTGAATTCCCTGTGTTACTCCCTAATGCTAGGCAAGCCAACTGATAACCCAATGACATGGCCCAAAGTCCCTGTGTTACTCGCTACTGCTAGCCAAACCAATTGATAACCCAATGACATGGCCCAAAGTCCCTGTGGTACTTCCTACTGCTAGCCAACCAACTGATAACTTAATGACACGGCCCAAAGTCCCTGTGTTACTTCCTACTGCTAGCAAAACCAACTGATAACCCAATGACATGGCCCAAAGTCGCTGTGTTACTCTCTACTGCTAGCCAAACCAACTGATAACCCAATGACATGGCCCAACGTCTCTGTGTTACTCCCTACTGCTAGCCAAAATACCTGATAACCGAATGCCATGGCACAAAGTCCCTGTGTTACTCCCTAATGCTAGCCAAACCAACTGATAACCCAATGACATGGACCAAAGTCCCTGTGTTACTCGCTACTGCTAGCCAAACCAACTAATAACCCAATGACATGGCCCAAAGTCCCTGTGTTACTCGCTACTGCTAGCCAAACCAACTGATAACCCAATGACATGGCCCAAAGTCCCTGTGTTACTCCCTACTGCTAGCCAAACCAACTGATAATCCAATGACATGGCCCAAAGTCCCTGTGTTACTCCCTACTGCTAGCCAAACCAACTGATAACCCAATGACATGGCCCAAAGTCCCTGTGTTACTCCCTACTGCTAGCCAAACTACCTGATAACCCAATGAAACTGCCCAAAGTCCCTGTGTTACTCGCTACTGCTAGCCAAACCAACTGATAACCCAATGACATGGCCCAAAGTCCCTGTGTTACTCGCTACTGCTAGCCAAACTACCTGATAACCCAATGACATGGCCCAAAGTCCCTGTGTTACTCGCTACTGCTAGCCAAACCAACTGATAACCCAATTATATGGCCCAAAGTCCCTGTGTTACTCCCTAATGCTAGCCAAACCAACTGATAACCCAATGACATGGCCCAAAGTCCCTGTGTTACTCCCTAATGCTAGCCAAACCAACTGATAACCCAATGACATGGCCCAAAGTCCCTGTGTTACTCCCTAATACTAGCCAAACCAACTGATAACCCAATAACATGGCCCAAAGTCCCTGTGTTACTCGCTACTGCTAGCCAAACCAACTGATAACCCAATGACATGGCCGAAAGTCCCTGTGTTACTCCGTACTGCTAGCCAAACCAACTGATAACCCAATGACATGGCCCAAAGTCCCTGTGTTACTCCCTACTGCTAGCCAAACCAACTGATAACCCAATGACATGGCCCAAAGTCCCTGGGTTACTCCCTAATGCTAGCCAAACCAACCGATAACCGAATGACATGGCCCAAAGTCCCTGTGTTACTCGCTACTGCTAGCCAAACCAACTGATAACCCAATGACATGGCCAAAAGTCCCTGTGTTACTCCCTACTGCTAGCGAAACCAACTGATAACCCAATGACATGGCCCAAAGTCCCTGTGTTACTCCCTAATGCTAGCCAAACCAACTGATAACCGAATGACATGCCCCAAAGTCCCTGTGTTACTCGCTACTGCTAGCCAAACCAACTGATAACCCAATGACAGGGCTCAAAGTCCCTGTGTTACTTCCTACTGCTAGCCAACCAACTGATAACCCAATGACACGGCCCAAAGTCCCTGTGTTACTCAATACTGCTAGCCAAACCAACTGATAACCCAATGACATGGCCCAAAGTCCCTGTGTTACTCACTACTGCTAGCCAAACTACCTGATAACCCAATGACATAGCCCAAAGTCCCTGTGTTACTCCCTAATACTAGCCAAACCAACTGATAACACAATGACATGGCCCAACGTCCCTGTGTTACTCGCTACTGCTAGCCAAACCAACTGATAACCCAATGACATGGCCCAAAGTCCCTGTGTTACTCGCTACTGCTAGCCAAACTACCTGATAACACAATGACATAGCCCAAAGTCCCTGTGTTACTCCCTAATGCTAGCCAAACCAACTGATAACCCAATGACATGGCCCAACGTCCCTGTGTTACTCGCTACTGCTAGCCAAACCAACTGATAACCCAATGACATGGCCCAAAGTCCCTGTGTTACTTCCTAATGCTAGCCAAACCAACTGATAACCCAATAACATGGCCCAAAGTCCCTGTGTTACTCCCTACTGCTAGCCAAACCAACTGATAACCCAATTACATGGCCCGAAGTCCCTGTGTTGCTCCCTAATGCTAGCCAAGCCAACTGATAACTCAATGACATGGCCCAAAGTCCCTGTGTTACTCGCTACTGCTAGCCACAACAACTGATAACCCAATGACATGGCTGAAGTTCCTATGTTACTCCCAACTGCTAGCTAAACCAACTGATAACCCAATGACAGGGCCCAAAGTCCCTGTGGTGCATCCTACTGCTAGCCAACCAACTGATAACCCAATGACACGGCCCAAAGACCCTGTGTTACTCCCTACTGCTAGCAAAAACAACTGATAACCCAATGACATGGCCCAAAGTCCCTGTGTTACTCTCTACTGCTAGCCAAACCAACTGATAACCCAACGACATGGCCCAAAGTCCCTGTGTTACTCGCTACTGCTAGCCAAACCAACTGATAACCCAATGACATGGCCCAAAGTCCCTGTGTTACTCCCTAATGCTAGCCAAACCAACTGATAACCCAATAACATGGCCCAAAGTCCCTGTGTTACTCTCTACTGCTAGCCAAACCAACTGATAACCCAATGACATGACCCAAGGTCCATGTGTTTCTCCCTACTGCTAGCCAGACCAACTGATAACCCAATGATATGGCCCAAAGTCCCTGTGTTACTCCCTACTGCTAGCGAAACCAACTGATAACCCAATGACACGGCCCAAAGTCCCTGTGTTACTCCCTACTGCTAGCCAAAACAACTGATAACTCAATGCCATGGCCCAAAGTCCATGTGTTTCTCCCTACTGCTAGCCAGACCAACTGATAACCCAATGATATGGCCCAAAGTCCCTGTGTTACTCCCTACTGCTAGCGAAACCAAATGATAACCCAATGACACGGCCCAAAGTCCCTGTGTTACTTCCTACTGCTAGCCAACCAACTGATAACCCAATGACACGGCCCAAAGTCCCTGTGTTACTCGCTACTGCTAGCCAAACCAACTGATAATCCAACGACATGGCCCAAAGTCCCTGTGTTACTCCCTAATGCTAGCCAATCCAACTGATAACCCAATGACATGGCCCAAAGTCCCTATGTTACTCGCTACTGCTAGCCAAACCAACTGATAATCCAATGACATGGCCCAAAGTCCCTGTGTTACTCCCTACTGCTAACCAAACCAACTGATAACCCAATTACATGGCCTGAATTCCCTGTGTTACTCCCTAATGCTAGGCAAGCCAACTGATAACCCAATGACATGGCCCAAAGTCCCTGTGTTACTCGCTACTGCTAGCCAAACCAATTGATAACCCAATGACATGGCCCAAAGTCCCTGTGGTACTTCCTACTGCTAGCCAACCAACTGATAACTCAATGACACGGCCCAAAGTCCCTGTGTTACTTCCTACTGCTAGCAAAACCAACTGATAACCCAATGACATGGCCCAAAGTCGCTGTGTTACTCTCTACTGCTAGCCAAACCAACTGATAACCCAATGACATGGCCCAAAGTCTCTGTGTTACTCCCTACTGCTAGCCAAAATACCTGATAACCGAATGCCATGGCACAAAGTCCCTGTGTTACTCCCTAATGCTAGCCAAACCAACTGATAACCCAATGACATGGACTAAAGTCCCTGTGTTACTCGCTACTGCTAGCCAAACCAACTAATAACCCAATGACATGGCCCAAAGTCCCTGTGTTACTCGCTACTGCTAGCCAAACCAACTGATAACCCAATGACATGGCCCAAAGTCCCTGTGTTACTCCCTACTGCTAGCCAAACCAACTGATAATCCAATGACATGGCCCAAAGTCCCTGTGTTACTCCCTACTGCTAGCCAAACCAACTGATAACCCAATGACATGGCCCAAAGTCCCTGTGTTACTCCCTACTGCTAGCCAAACTACCTGATAACCCAATGAAACTGCCCAAAGTCCCTGTGTTACTCGCTACTGCTAGCCAAACCAACTGATAACCCAATGACATGGCCCAAAGTCCCTGTGTTACTCGCTACTGCTAGCCAAACTACCTGATAACCCAATGACATGGCCCAAAGTCCCTGTGTTACTCGCTACTGCTAGCCAAACCAACTGATAACCCAATTATATGGCCCAAAGTCCCTGTGTTACTCCCTAATGCTAGCCAAACCAACTGATAACCCAATGACATGGCCCAAAGTCCCTGTGTTACTCCCTAATGCTAGCCAAACCAACTGATAACCCAATGACATGGCCCAAAGTCCCTGTGTTACTCCCTAATACTAGCCAAACCAACTGATAACCCAATAACATGGCCCAAAGTCCCTGTGTTACTCGCTACTGCTAGCCAAACCAACTGATAACCCAATGACATGGCCGAAAGTCCCTGTGTTACTCCGTACTGCTAGCCAAACCAACTGATAACCCAATGACATGGCCCAAAGTCCCTGTGTTACTCCCTACTGCTAGCCAAACCAACTGATAACCCAATGACATGGCCCAAAGTCCCTGGGTTACTCCCTAATGCTAGCCAAACCAACCGATAACCGAATGACATGGCCCAAAGTCCCTGTGTTACTCGCTACTGCTAGCCAAACCAACTGATAACCCAATGACATGGCCAAAAGTCCCTGTGTTACTCCCTACTGCTAGCGAAACCAACTGATAACCCAATGACATGGCCCAAAGTCCCTGTGTTACTCCCTAATGCTAGCCAAACCAACTGATAACCGAATGACATGCCCCAAAGTCCCTGTGTTACTCGCTACTGCTAGCCAAACCAACTGATAACCCAATGACAGGGCTCAAAGTCCCTGTGTTACTTCCTACTGCTAGCCAACCAACTGATAACCCAATGACACGGCCCAAAGTCCCTGTGTTACTCAATACTGCTAGCCAAACCAACTGATAACCCAATGACATGGCCCAAAGTCCCTGTGTTACTCACTACTGCTAGCCAAACTACCTGATAACCCAATGACATAGCCCAAAGTCCCTGTGTTACTCCCTAATACTAGCCAAACCAACTGATAACACAATGACATGGCCCAACGTCCCTGTGTTACTCGCTACTGCTAGCCAAACCAACTGATAACCCAATGACATGGCCCAAAGTCCCTGTGTTACTCGCTACTGCTAGCCAAACTACCTGATAACACAATGACATAGCCCAAAGTCCCTGTGTTACTCCCTAATGCTAGCCAAACCAACTGATAACCCAATGACATGGCCCAACGTCCCTGTGTTACTCGCTACTGCTAGCCAAACCAACTGATAACCCAATGACATGGCCCAAAGTCCCTGTGTTACTTCCTAATGCTAGCCAAACCAACTGATAACCCAATAACATGGCCCAAAGTCCCTGTGTTACTCCCTACTGCTAGCCAAACCAACTGATAACCCAATTACATGGCCCGAAGTCCCTGTGTTGCTCCCTAATGCTAGCCAAGCCAACTGATAACTCAATGACATGGCCCAAAGTCCCTGTGTTACTCGCTACTGCTAGCCACAACAACTGATAACCCAATGACATGGCTGAAGTCCCTATGTTACTCCCAACTGCTAGCTAAACCAACTGATAACCCAATGACAGGGCCCAAAGTCCCTGTGGTGCATCCTACTGCTAGCCAACCAACTGATAACCCAATGACACGGCCCAAAGACCCTGTGTTACTCCCTACTGCTAGCAAAAACAACTGATAACCCAATGACATGGCCCAAAGTCCCTGTGTTACTCTCTACTGCTAGCCAAACCAACTGATAACCCAATGACATGGCCCAAACTCCCTGTGTTACTCCCTACTGCCAGCCAAACCAACTGATAACCCAATGACATGGGCCAAAGTCCCTGTGTTACTCGCTACTGCTAGCCAAACCAACTGATAACCCAATGACATGGCCCAAAGTCCCTGTGTTACTCGCTACTGCTAGCCAAACCAATTGATAACCCAATGACACGGCCCAAAGTCCCTGTGGTACTTCCTACTGCTAGCCAACCAACTGATAACCCAATGACACGGCCCAAAGTCCCTGTGTTACTTCCTACTGCTAGCAAAACCAACTGATAACCCAATGACATGGCCCAAAGTCGCTGTGTTACTCTTTACTGCTAGCCAAACCAACTGATAACCCAATGACATGGCCCAAAGTCTCTGTGTTACTCCCTACTGCTAGCGAAAATACCTGATAACCGAATGCCATGGCACAAAGTCCCTGTGTTACTCCCTAATGCTAGCCAAACCAACTGATAACCCAATGACATGGACCAAAGTCCCTGTGTTACTCGCTACTGCTAGCCAAACCAACTGATAACCCAATGACATGGCCCAAAGTCCCTGTGTTACTCGCTACTGCTAGCCAAACCAACTGATAACCCAATGACATGGCCCAAAGTCCCTGTGTTATTCCCTAATGCTAGCCAAACCAACTGATAACCCAATAAAATGACCCAAAGTCCCTTTGTTACTCGCTACTGCTAGCCAAACCAACTGATAACCCAATGACATGGCCCAAAGTCCCTGTGTTCCTCGCTACTGCTAGCCAAACCAACTGACAACCCAATGACATGGCCCAAAGTCCCTGTGCTACTCCCTACTGCTAGCCAAACCAACTGATAACCCAATGACATGGCCAAAAGTCCCTGTGTTACTCCCTACTGCTAGCCAAACCAAGTGATAACCCAATTACATGGCCCGAATTCCCTATGTTACTCCCTAATGCTAAGCAAGCCAACTGATAACCCAATGACATGGCCCAAAGTCCCTGTGTTACTCGCTACTGCTAGCCAAACCAACTGAAAACCCAATGACATGGCCAAAGTCCCTGTGTTACTCCCTACTGCTATCGAAACCAACTGATAACCCAATGACACGGCCCAAAGTCCCTGTGGTACTTCCTACTGCTAGCCAACCAACTGATAATCCAATGACACGGCCCGAAGTCCCTGTGTTACTTCCTACTGCTGGCACAACCAACTGATAACCCGATGGCATGGCCCAAAGTCCCTGTGCTATTCTCTACTGCTAGCCAAACCAACTGATAACCCAATGACATGGCCCAAAGTCCCTGTGTTACTCCCTACTGCTAGCCAAACCAACTGATAACCCAACGACATGGCCCAAAGTCCCTGTGTTACTCGCTACTGCTAGCCAAACCAACTGATAACCCAATGACATGGCCCAAAGTCCCTGTGCTACTCCCTAATGCTAGCCAAACCAACTGATAACCCAATAACATGGCCCAAAGTCCCTGTGTTACTCTCTACTGCTAGCCAAACCAACTGATAACGCAATGACATGACCCAAAGTCCCTGTGTTACTCCCTACTGCTAGCCAAACCAACTGATAACTCAATGCCATGGCCCAAAGTCCATGTGTTTCTTCCTACTGCTAGTCAGACCAACTGATAACCCAATGATATGGCCCAAAGTCCCTGTGTTACTCCCTACTGCTAGCAAAACCAACTGATAACCCAATGACACGGCCCAAAGTCCCTGTGTTACTTCCTACTGCTAGCCAACCAACTGATAACCCAATGACACGGCCCAAAGTCCCTGTGTTACTCGCTACTGCTAGCCAAGCCAACTGATAACCCAATTACATGGCCCAAAGTCCCTGTGTTACTCGCTACTGCTAGCCAAACCAACTGATAATCCAACGACATGGCCCAAAGTCCCTGTGTTACTCCCTAATGCTAGCCAAACCAACTGATAACCCAATGACATGGCCCAAAGTCCCTGTGTTACTCGCTACTGCTAGCCAAACCAACTGATAACCCAATGACATGGCCCAAAGTCCCTGTGTTACTCCCTACTGCTAGCCAAACCAACTGATAACCCAATTACATGGCCTGAATTCCCTGTGTTACTCCCTAATGCGAGGCAAGCCAACTGATAACCCAATGACATGGCCCAAAGTCCCTGTGTTACTCGCTACTGCTAGCCAAACCAATTGATAACCCAATGACACGGCCCAAAGTCCCTGTGGTACTTCCTACTGCTAGCCAACCAACTGATAACCCAATGACACGGCCCAAAGTCCCTGTGTTACTTCCTACTGCTAGCAAAACCAACTGATAACCCAATGACATGGCCCAAAGTCGCTGTGTTACTCTCTACTGCTAGCCAAACCAACTGATAACCCAATGACATGGCCCAAAGTCTCTGTGTTACTCCCTACTGCTAGCGAAAATACCTGATAACCGAATGCCATGGCACAAAGTCCCTGTGTTACTCCCTAATGCTAGCCAAACCAACTGATAACCCAATGACATGGACCAAAGTCCCTGTGTTACTCGCTACTGCTAGCCAAACCAACTGATAACCCAATGACATGGCCCAAAGTCCCTGTGTTACTCGCTACTGCTAGCCAAACCAACTGATAACCCAATGACATGGCCCAAAGTCCCTGTGTTACTCCCTACTGCTAGCCAAACCAACTGATAATCCAATGACATGGCCCAAAGTCCCTGTGTTACTCCCTACTGCTAGCCAAACCAACTGATAACCCAATGACATGGCCCAAAGTCCCTGTGTTACTCCCTAATGCTAGCCGAACCAACTGATAACCCAATGACACGGCCCAAAGTCCCTGTGTTACTCGCTACTGCCAGCCAAACTACGTGATAACCCAATACCATGGCCCAAAGTCCCTGTGTTACTCCCTAATGCTAGCCGAACCAACTGATAACCCAATGACATGGCCCAAAGTCCCTGTGTTACTCGCTACTGCTAGCCGAACCAACTGATAACCCAATGACATGGCCCAAAGTCCCTGTGTTACTCCCTACTGCTAGCCAAACCAACTGATAACCCAATGACATGGCCCAAAGTCCCTGTGTTACTTCCTACTGCTGGCACAACCAACTGATAACCCGATGGCATGGCCCAAAGTCCCTGTGCTATTCTCTACTGCTAGCCAAACCAACTGATAACCCAATGACATGGCCCAAAGTCCCTGTGTTACTCCCTACTGCTAGCAAAACCAACTGATAACCCAATGACACGGCCCAAAGTCCCTGTGTTACTTCCTACTGCTAGCCAACCAACTGATAACCCAATGACACGGCCCAAAGTCCCTGTGTTACTCGCTACTGCTAGCCAAGCCAACTGATAACCCAATTACATGGCCCAAAGTCCCTGTGTTACTCGCTACTGCTAGCCAAACCAACTGATAATCCAACGACATGGCCCAAAGTCCCTGTGTTACTCCCTAATGCTAGCCAAACCAACTGATAACCCAATGACATGGCCCAAAGTCCCTGTGTTACTCGCTACTGCTAGCCAAACCAACTGATAACCCAATGACATGGCCCAAAGTCCCTGTGTTACTCCCTACTGCTAGCCAAACCAACTGATAACCCAATTACATGGCCTGAATTCCCTGTGTTACTCCCTAATGCGAGGCAAGCCAACTGATAACCCAATGACATGGCCCAAAGTCCCCGTGTTACTCGCTACTGCTAGCCAAACCAATTGATAACCCAATGACACGGCCCAAAGTCCCTGTGGTACTTCCTACTGCTAGCCAACCAACTGATAACCCAATGACACGGCCCAAAGTCCCTGTGTTACTTCCTACTGCTAGCAAAACCAACTGATAACCCAATGACATGGCCCAAAGTCGCTGTGTTACTCTCTACTGCTAGCCAAACCAACTGATAACCCAATGACATGGCCCAAAGTCTCTGTGTTACTCCCTACTGCTAGCCAAAATACCTGATAACCGAATGCCATGGCACAAAGTCCCTGTGTTACTCCCTAATGCTAGCCAAACCAACTGATAACCCAATGACATGGACCAAAGTCCCTGTGTTACTCGCTACTGCTAGCCAAACCAACTGATAACCCAATGACATGGCCCAAAGTCCCTGTGTTACTCGCTACTGCTAGCCAAACCAACTGATAACCCAATGACATGGCCCAAAGTCCCTGTGTTACTCCC
This sequence comes from Ambystoma mexicanum, assembly GCF_040938575.1. Classification (NCBI taxonomy): domain Eukaryota; kingdom Metazoa; phylum Chordata; class Amphibia; order Caudata; family Ambystomatidae; genus Ambystoma; species Ambystoma mexicanum. The sequence goes on along the minus strand of NC_090925.1, from coordinate 330,713,188 downwards.
TACTGCTAGCCAAACCAACTGATAATCCAATGACATGGCCCAAAGTCCCTGTGTTACTCCCTACTGCTAGCCAAACCAACTGATAACCCAATGACATGGCCCAAAGTCCCTGTGTTACTCCCTAATGCTAGCCGAACCAACTGATAACCCAATGACACGGCCCAAAGTCCCTGTGTTACTCGCTACTGCCAGCCAAACTACGTGATAACCCAATACCATGGCCCAAAGTCCCTGTGTTACTCCCTAATGCTAGCCGAACCAACTGATAACCCAATGACATGGCCCAAAGTCCCTGTGTTACTCGCTACTGCTAGCCGAACCAACTGATAACCCAATGACATGGCCCAAAGTCCCTGTGTTACTCCCTACTGCTAGCCAAACCAACTGATAACCCAATGACATGGCCCAAAGTCCCTGTGTTACTCCCTAATGCTAGCCAAACCAACTGATAACCAAATGACATGGCCCAAAGTCCCTGTGTTACTCAATACTGCTAGTGAAACCAACTGATAACCCAATGACACGGCCCAAATTCCCTGTGTTACTTCCTACTGCTAGCCAACCATCTGATAACCCAATGACACGGCCCAAAGTCCCCGTGTTACTCGCTACTGCTAGCCGAACCAACTGATAACCGAATGACATGGCCCAAAGTCCCTGTGTTACTCGCTACTGCTAGCCAAACTACCTGATAACCCAATGAAACTGCCCAAAGTCCCTGTGTTACTCGCTACTGCTAGCCAAACCAACTGATAACCCAATGACATGGCCCAAAGTCCCTGTGTTACTCGCTACTGCTAGCCAAACTACCTGATAACCCAATGACATGGGCCAAAGACCCTGTGTTACTCTCTACTGCCAGCCAAACCAACTGATAACCCAATGACATGGGCCAAAGTCCCTGTGTTACTCGCTATTGCCAGCCAAACCAACTGATAACCCAATGACATGGCCCAAAGTCCCTGTGTTACTCCCTAATGATAGCCAAACCAACTGATAACCCAATGACATGGCCCAAAGTCCCTGTGTTACTCGCTACTGCCAGCCAAACCAACTTATAACCCAATGACATGGCCCAAAGTCCCTGTGTTACTCGCTAATGCTAGCCAAACTACCTGATAACACAATGACATGGCCCAAAGTCCCTGTGTTACTCCCTAATGCTAGCCAAACCAACTGATAACCCAATAACATGGCCCAAAGTCCCTGTGTTACTCGCTACTGCCAGCCAAACCAACTGATAACCCAATGACATGGCCCAAAGTCCCTGTGTTACACCCTACTGCTAGCCAAACCAACTGATAACCCAATGACATGGCCCAAAGTCCCTGTGTTACTCCCCAATGCTAGCCAAACCAACTGATAACCAACAACATGGCCCAAAGTCCCTGTGTTACTCGCTACTGCTAGCCAAACCAACTGATTACCCAATGACATGGCCCAAAGTCCCTGTGTTACTCCCTACTTCTAGCGAAACCAACTGATAACCCAATGACACGGCCCAAATTCCCTGTGGTACTTCCTACTGCTAGCCAACCAACTGATAACCCAATGACACGGCCCAAAGTCCCTGTGTTACTTCCTACTGCTAGCAAAAACAACTGATAACCCAATGACACGGCCCAAGGTCCCTGTGTTACTCTCTACTGCTAGCCAAACCAACTGATAACCCAATGACATGGGCCAAAGTCCCTGTGTTACTCCCTAATGCTAGCCAAACCAACTGATAACCCAATGACATGGCCCAAAGTCCCTGTGTTACTCGCTACTGCTAGCCAAACCATCTGATAACCCAATGACATGGCCAAAGTCCCTGTGTTACGCCCTACTGCTAGCGAAACCAACTGATAACCCAATGACACGGCCCAAAGTCCCTGTGCTATTCTCTACTGCTAGCCAAACCAACTGATAACCCAATGGCATGGCCCAAAGTCCCTGTGCTATTCTCTACTGCTAGCCAAACCAACTGATAACCGAATGACATGGCCCAAAGTCCCTGTGTTACTTGCTACTGCTAGCCAAACCAACTGATAACCCAATGACATGGCCCAAAGTCCCTGTGTTATTCCCTAACGCTAGCCAAACCAACTGATAACCCAATAACATGGCCCAAAGTCCCTGTGTTACTCGCTACTGCTAGCCAAACCAACTGATTACCCAATGACATGGCCCAAAGTCCTTGTGTTACTCCCTACTGCTAGCCAAACTAACTGATAACCCAATGACATGGCCCAAAGTCCCTGTGTTACTCCCTACTGCTAGCCAAACCAACTGATAACCCAATGATATGGCCCAAAGTCCCTGTGTTACTGCCTAATGCTAGCCAAACCAACTGATATCCCAATGACATGGCCCAAAGTCCCTGTGTTACTCCCTACTGCTAGCGAAACCAACTGATAACCCAATGACACAGCCCAAAGTCCCTGTGTTACTTCCTACTGCTAACCAACCAACTGACAACCCAATGACACGACCCAAAGTCCCTGTGGTACTTCCTACTGCTAGCCAACCATCTGATAACCCAATGACACAGCCCAAAGTCCCTGTGTTACTTCCTACTGCTAGCAAAACCAACTGATAACCCAATGCCATGGCCCAAAGTCCCTGTGTTACTCGCTACTGCTAGCCAAACCAACTGATAACCCAATGACATGGCCCAAAGTCCCTGTGTTACTCCCTAATGCTAGTCAAACCAACTGATAACCCAATAACATGGCCCAAAGTCCCTGTGTTACTCCCTATTGCTATCCAAACCAACTGATAACCCAATGATATGGCCCAAAGTCCCTGTGTTACTCCCTACTGCTAGCCAAACCAACTGATAATCCAATGACATGGCCCAAAGTCCATGTGTTACTCCCTACTGCTAGCCAAACCAACTGATAACCCAATGACATGGCCCAAAGTCCCTGTGTTACTCCCTAATGCTAGCCAAACCAACTGATAACCCAATGACATGGCCCAAAGTCCCTGTATTACTCGCTACTGCTAGCCAAACTACGTGATAACCCAATGCCATGGCCCAAAGTCCCTGTGTTACTCCCTAATGCTAGCCGAACCAACTGATAACCCAATGACATGGCCCAAAGTCCCTGTGTTACTCGCTACTGCTAGCCGAACCAACTGATAACCCAATGACATGGCCCAAAGTCCCTGTGTTACTCCATGCTGCTAGCCAAACCAACTGATAACCCAATGACATGGCCCAAAGTCCCTGTGTTACTCCCTAATGCTAGCCAAAGCAACTGATAACCAAATGACATGGCCCAAAGTCCCTGTGTTACTCGATACTGCTAGCAAAACCAACTGATAACCCAATGACATGGCCCAAAGTCCCTGTGTTACTCGCTACTGCTAGCCAAACCAACTGATAACCCAATGACATGGCCCAAAGTCCCTGTGTTACTCCCTAATGCTAGCCAAACCAACTGATAACCCAATGTCACGGCCCAAAGTCCCTGTGGTACTTCCTACTGCTAGCCAACTATCTGATAACCCAATGACACAGCCCAAAGTCCCTGTGTTACTTCCTACTGCTAGCAAAACCAACTGATAACCCAATGACATGGCCCAAAGTCCCTGTGTTACTCCCTAATGCTAGCCAAACCAACTGATAACCCAATGCCATGGCCCAAAGTCCCTGTGTTACTCCCTAATGCTAGCCAAACCAACTGATAACCCAATGTCACGGCCCAAAGTCCCTGTGGTACTTCCTACTGCTAGCCAACTATCTGATAACCCAATGACACAGCCCAAAGTCCCTGTGTTACTTCCTACTGCTAACCAAACCAACTGATAACCCAATGACATGGCCCAAAGTCCCTGTGTTACTCGCTACTGCTAGCCAAACCAACTGATAACCCAATGACATGGCCCAAAGTCCCTGTGTTACTCCCTAATGCTAGTCAAACCAACTGATAACCCAATAACATGGCCCAAAGTCCCTGTGTTACTCCCTATTGCTAGCCAAACCAACTGATAACCCAATGATATGGCCCAAAGTCCCTGTGTTACTCCCTACTGTTAGCCAAACCAACTGATAATCCAATGACATGGCCCAAAGTCCCTGTGTTACTCCCTACTGCTAGCCAAACCAACTGATAACCCAATGACATGGCCCAAAGTCCCTGTGTTACTCGCTACTGCTAGCCAAACTACGTGATAACCCAATGCCATGGCCCAAAGTCCCTGTGTTACTCCCTAATGCTAGCCGAACCAACTGATAACCCAATGACATGGCCCAAAGTCCCTGTGTTACTCGCTACTGCTAGCCGAACCAACTGATAACCCAATGACATGGCCCAAAGTCCCTGTGTTACTCCATGCTGCTAGCCAAAGCAACTGATAACCAAATGACATGGCCCAAAGTCCCTGTGCTACTCCCTACTGCTAGTGAAACCAACTGATAACCCAATAACATGGCCCAAAGTCCCTGTGTTACTCGATACTGCTAGCAAAACCAACTGATAACCCAATGACATGGCCCAAAGTCCCTGTGCTACTCCCTACTGCTAGCCAAACCAACCGATAACCCAATAATATGGCCCAAAGTCCCTGTGTTACTCCCTACTGCCAGCCAAACCAACTGATAACCCAATGACATGGGCCAAAGTCCCTGTGTTACTCACTACTGCTAGCCAAACCAACTGATAACCCAATGACATGGCCTAAAGTCCCTGTGTTACTCCCTAATGCTAGCCAAACCAACTGATAACCCAATGACATGGCCCAAAGTCCCTGTGTTACTCCCTACTGCTAGCCAAACCAACTGATAACCCAATTACATGGCCTGAATTCCCTGTGTTACTCCCTAATGCGAGGCAAGCCAACTGATAACCCAATGACATGGCCCAAAGTCCCCGTGTTACTCGCTACTGCTAGCCAAACCAATTGATAACCCAATGACACGGCCCAAAGTCCCTGTGGTACTTCCTACTGCTAGCCAACCAACTGATAACCCAATGACACGGCCCAAAGTCCCTGTGTTACTTCCTACTGCTAGCAAAACCAACTGATAACCCAATGACATGGCCCAAAGTCGCTGTGTTACTCTCTACTGCTAGCCAAACCAACTGATAACCCAATGACATGGCCCAAAGTCTCTGTGTTACTCCCTACTGCTAGCCAAAATACCTGATAACCGAATGCCATGGCACAAAGTCCCTGTGTTACTCCCTAATGCTAGCCAAACCAACTGATAACCCAATGACATGGACCAAAGTCCCTGTGTTACTCGCTACTGCTAGCCAAACCAACTGATAACCCAATGACATGGCCCAAAGTCCCTGTGTTACTCGCTACTGCTAGCCAAACCAACTGATAACCCAATGACATGGCCCAAAGTCCCTGTGTTACTCCCTACTGCTAGCCAAACCAACTGATAACCCAATAACATGGCCCAAAGTCCCTGTGTTACTCGCTACTGCTAGCCAAACCAACTGATTACCCAATGACATGGCCCAAAGTCCTTGTGTTACTCCCTACTGCTAGCCAAACTAACTGATAACCCAATGACATGGCCCAAAGTCCCTGTGTTACTCCCTACTGCTAGCCAAACCAACTGATAACCCAATGATATGGCCCAAAGTCCCTGTGTTACTGCCTAATGCTAGCCAAACCAACTGATATCCCAATGACATGGCCCAAAGTCCCTGTGTTACTCCCTACTGCTAGCGAAACCAACTGATAACCCAATGACACAGCCCAAAGTCCCTGTGTTACTTCCTACTGCTAACCAACCAACTGACAACCCAATGACACGACCCAAAGTCCCTGTGGTACTTCCTACTGCTAGCCAACCATCTGATAACCCAATGACACAGCCCAAAGTCCCTGTGTTACTTCCTACTGCTAGCAAAACCAACTGATAACCCAATGCCATGGCCCAAAGTCCCTGTGTTACTCGCTACTGCTAGCCAAACCAATTGATAACCCAATGACACGGCCCAAAGTCCCTGTGGTACTTCCTACTGCTAGCCAACCAACTGATAACCCAATGACACGGCCCAAAGTCCCTGTGTTACTTCCTACTGCTAGCAAAACCAACTGATAACCCAATGACATGGCCCAAAGTCGCTGTGTTACTCTCTACTGCTAGCCAAACCAACTGATAACCCAATGACATGGCCCAAAGTCTCTGTGTTACTCCCTACTGCTAGCCAAAATACCTGATAACCGAATGCCATGGCACAAAGTCCCTGTGTTACTCCCTAATGCTAGCCAAACCAACTGATAACCCAATGACATGGACCAAAGTCCCTGTGTTACTCGCTACTGCTAGCCAAACCAACTGATAACCCAATGACATGGCCCAAAGTCCCTGTGTTACTCGCTACTGCTAGCCAAACCAACTGATAACCCAATGACATGGCCCAAAGTCCCTGTGTTACTCCCTACTGCTAGCCAAACCAACTGATAATCCAATGACATGGCCCAAAGTCCCTGTGTTACTCCCTACTGCTAGCCAAACCAACTGATAACCCAATGACATGGCCCAAAGTCCCTGTGTTACTCCCTAATGCTAGCCGAACCAACTGATAACCCAATGACACGGCCCAAAGTCCCTGTGTTACTCGCTACTGCCAGCCAAACTACGTGATAACCCAATACCATGGCCCAAAGTCCCTGTGTTACTCCCTAATGCTAGCCGAACCAACTGATAACCCAATGACATGGCCCAAAGTCCCTGTGTTACTCGCTACTGCTAGCCGAACCAACTGATAACCCAATGACATGGCCCAAAGTCCCTGTGTTACTCCCTACTGCTAGCCAAACCAACTGATAACCCAATGACATGGCCCAAAGTCCCTGTGTTACTCCCTAATGCTAGCCAAACCAACTGATAACCAAATGACATGGCCCAAAGTCCCTGTGTTACTCAATACTGCTAGTGAAACCAACTGATAACCCAATGACACGGCCCAAATTCCCTGTGTTACTTCCTACTGCTAGCCAACCATCTGATAACCCAATGACACGGCCCAAAGTCCCCGTGTTACTCGCTACTGCTAGCCGAACCAACTGATAACCGAATGACATGGCCCAAAGTCCCTGTGTTACTCGCTACTGCTAGCCAAACTACCTGATAACCCAATGAAACTGCCCAAAGTCCCTGTGTTACTCGCTACTGCTAGCCAAACCAACTGATAACCCAATGACATGGCCCAAAGTCCCTGTGTTACTCGCTACTGCTAGCCAAACTACCTGATAACCCAATGACATGGGCCAAAGACCCTGTGTTACTCTCTACTGCCAGCCAAACCAACTGATAACCCAATGACATGGGCCAAAGTCCCTGTGTTACTCGCTATTGCCAGCCAAACCAACTGATAACCCAATGACATGGCCCAAAGTCCCTGTGTTACTCCCTAATGATAGCCAAACCAACTGATAACCCAATGACATGGCCCAAAGTCCCTGTGTTACTCGCTACTGCCAGCCAAACCAACTTATAACCCAATGACATGGCCCAAAGTCCCTGTGTTACTCGCTACTGCTAGCCAAACTACCTGATAACACAATGACATGGCCCAAAGTCCCTGTGTTACTCCCTAATGCTAGCCAAACCAACTGATAACCCAATAACATGGCCCAAAGTCCCTGTGTTACTCGCTACTGCCAGCCAAACCAACTGATAACCCAATGACATGGCCCAAAGTCCCTGTGTTACACCCTACTGCTAGCCAAACCAACTGATAACCCAATGACATGGCCCAAAGTCCCTGTGTTACTCCCCAATGCTAGCCAAACCAACTGATAACCAACAACATGGCCCAAAGTCCCTGTGTTACTCGCTACTGCTAGCCAAACCAACTGATTACCCAATGACATGGCCCAAAGTCCCTGTGTTACTCCCTACTTCTAGCGAAACCAACTGATAACCCAATGACACGGCCCAAATTCCCTGTGGTACTTCCTACTGCTAGCCAACCAACTGATAACCCAATGACACGGCCCAAAGTCCCTGTGTTACTTCCTACTGCTAGCAAAAACAACTGATAACCCAATGACACGGCCCAAGGTCCCTGTGTTACTCTCTACTGCTAGCCAAACCAACTGATAACCCAATGACATGGGCCAAAGTCCCTGTGTTACTCCCTAATGCTAGTCAAACCAACTGATAACCCAATGACATGGCCCAAAGTCCCTGTGTTACTCGCTACTGCTAGCCAAACCATCTGATAACCCAATGACATGGCCAAAGTCCCTGTGTTACGCCCTACTGCTAGCGAAACCAACTGATAACCCAATGACACGGCCCAAAGTCCCTGTGCTATTCTCTACTGCTAGCCAAACCAACTGATAACCCAATGGCATGGCCCAAAGTCCCTGTGCTATTCTCTACTGCTAGCCAAACCAACTGATAACCGAATGACATGGCCCAAAGTCCCTGTGTTACTTGCTACTGCTAGCCAAACCAACTGATAACCCAATGACATGGCCCAAAGTCCCTGTGTTATTCCCTAACGCTAGCCAAACCAACTGATAACCCAATAACATGGCCCAAAGTCCCTGTGTTACTCGCTACTGCTAGCCAAACCAACTGATTACCCAATGACATGGCCCAAAGTCCTTGTGTTACTCCCTACTGCTAGCCAAACTAACTGATAACCCAATGACATGGCCCAAAGTCCCTGTGTTACTCCCTACTGCTAGCCAAACCAACTGATAACCCAATGATATGGCCCAAAGTCCCTGTGTTACTGCCTAATGCTAGCCAAACCAACTGATATCCCAATGACATGGCCCAAAGTCCCTGTGTTACTCCCTACTGCTAGCGAAACCAACTGATAACCCAATGACACAGCCCAAAGTCCCTGTGTTACTTCCTACTGCTAACCAACCAACTGACAACCCAATGACACGACCCAAAGTCCCTGTGGTACTTCCTACTGCTAGCCAACCATCTGATAACCCAATGACACAGCCCAAAGTCCCTGTGTTACTTCCTACTGCTAGCAAAACCAACTGATAACCCAATGCCATGGCCCAAAGTCCCTGTGTTACTCGCTACTGCTAGCCAAACCAACTGATAACCCAATGACATGGCCCAAAGTCCCTGTGTTACTCCCTAATGCTAGTCAAACCAACTGATAACCCAATAACATGGCCCAAAGTCCCTGTGTTACTCCCTATTGCTATCCAAACCAACTGATAACCCAATGATATGGCCCAAAGTCCCTGTGTTACTCCCTACTGCTAGCCAAACCAACTGATAATCCAATGACATGGCCCAAAGTCCATGTGTTACTCCCTACTGCTAGCCAAACCAACTGATAACCCAATGACATGGCCCAAAGTCCCTGTGTTACTCCCTAATGCTAGCCAAACCAACTGATAACCCAATGACATGGCCCAAAGTCCCTGTATTACTCGCTACTGCTAGCCAAACTACGTGATAACCCAATGCCATGGCCCAAAGTCCCTGTGTTACTCCCTAATGCTAGCCGAACCAACTGATAACCCAATGACATGGCCCAAAGTCCCTGTGTTACTCGCTACTGCTAGCCGAACCAACTGATAACCCAATGACATGGCCCAAAGTCCCTGTGTTACTCCATGCTGCTAGCCAAACCAACTGATAACCCAATGACATGGCCCAAAGTCCCTGTGTTACTCCCTAATGCTAGCCAAAGCAACTGATAACTAAATGACATGGCCCAAAGTCCCTGTGTTACTCGATACTGCTAGCAAAACCAACTGATAACCCAATGACATGGCCCAAAGTCCCTGTGTTACTCGCTACTGCTAGCCAAACCAACTGATAACCCAATGACCTGGCCCAAAGTCCCTGTGTTACTCCCTAATGCTAGCCAAACCAACTGATAACCCAATGTCACGGCCCAAAGTCCCTGTGGTACTTCCTACTGCTAGCCAACTATCTGATAACCCAATGACACAGCCCAAAGTCCCTGTGTTACTTCCTACTGCTAGCAAAACCAACTGATAACCCAATGACATGGCCCAAAGTCCCTGTGTTACTCCCTAATGCTAGCCAAACCAACTGATAACCCAATGCCATGGCCCAAAGTCCCTGTGTTACTCCCTAATGCTAGCCAAACCAACTGATAACCCAATGTCACGGCCCAAAGTCCCTGTGGTACTTCCTACTGCTAGCCAACTATCTGATAACCCAATGACACAGCCCAAAGTCCCTGTGTTACTTCCTACTGCTAACCAAACCAACTGATAACCCAATGACATGGCCCAAAGTCCCTGTGTTACTCCCTAATGCTAGCCAAACCAACTGATAACCCAATGCCATGGCCCAAAGTCCCTGTGTTACTCGCTACTGCTAGCCAAACCAACTGATAACCCAATGACATGGCCCAAAGTCCCTGTGTTACTCCCTAATGCTAGTCAAACCAACTGATAACCCAATAACAGGGCCCAAAGTCCCTGTGTTACTCCCTATTGCTAGCCAAACCAACTGATAACCCAATGATATGGCCCAAAGTCCCTGTGTTACTCCCTACTGTTAGCCAAACCAACTGATAATCCAATGACATGGCCCAAAGTCCCTGTGTTACTCCCTACTGCTAGCCAAACCAACTGATAACCCAATGACATGGCCCAAAGTCCCTGTGTTACTCGCTACTGCTAGCCAAACTACGTGATAACCCAATGCCATGGCCCAAAGTCCCTGTGTTACTCCCTAATGCTAGCCGAACCAACTGATAACCCAATGACATGGCCCAAAGTCCCTGTGTTACTCGCTACTGCTAGCCGAACCAACTGATAACCCAATGACATGGCCCAAAGTCCCTGTGTTACTCCATGCTGCTAGCCAAAGCAACTGATAACCAAATGACATGGCCCAAAGTCCCTGTGCTACTCCCTACTGCTAGTGAAACCAACTGATAACCCAATAACATGGCCCAAAGTCCCTGTGTTACTCGATACTGCTAGCAAAACCAACTGATAACCCAATGACATGGCCCAAAGTCCCTGTGCTACTCCCTACTGCTAGCAAAACCAACCGATAACCCAATAATATGGCCCAAAGTCCCTGTGTTACTCCCTACTGCCAGCCAAACCAACTGATAACCCAATGACATGGGCCAAAGTCCCTGTGTTACTCACTACTGCTAGCCAAACCAACTGATAACCCAATGACATGGCCTAAAGTCCCTGTGTTACTCCCTAATGCTAGCCAAACCAACTGATAACCCAATGACATGGCCCAAAGTCCCGGTGTTACTCGCTACTGCTAGCCAGACCAACTGATAACCCAATGACAGGGCCCAAAGTCCCTGTGTTACTCTCTACTGCTAGCCAAACTACCTGATAACCCAATGCCATGGCACAAAGTCCCTGTGTTACTCCCTAATGCTAGCCAAACCAACTGATAACCCAATGACATGGCCCAAAGTCCCTGTGTTACTCACTACTGCTAGCCAAACCAACTGATAACCCAATGATATAGCCCAAAGTTCCTTTGTTACTCCCTAATGCTAGCCAAACCAACTGATAACCCAATAACATGGCCCAAAGTCCCTGTGTTACTCGCTACTGCTAGCTAAACCAACTGATAACCCAATGACATGGCCCAAAGTCCCTGTGTTACTACCTACTGCTAGCCAAACCAACTGATAATCCAATGACATGGCCCAAATTCCCTGTGTTACTCCCTACTGCTAGCCAAACCAACTGATAACCCAATGACATGGCCCAAAGTCCCTATGTTACTCCCTAATTTTAGCCAAACCAACTGATAACCGAATGACATGGCCCAAAGTCCCTGTGTTACTTGCTACTGCTAGCCAAACCAACTGATAACCCAATGACATGGCCCAAAGTCCCTGTGTTACTCACTACTGCTAGCCAAACCAACTGATAACCCAATGATATAGCCCAAAGTTCCTTTGTTACTCCCTAATGCTAGCCAAACCAACTGATAACCCAATAACATGGCCCAAAGTCCCTGTGTTACTCGCTACTGCTAGCTAAACCAACTGATAACCCAATGACATTGCCCAAAGTCCCTGTGTTACTACCTACTGCTAGCCAAACCAACTGATAATCCAATGACATGGCCCAAATTCCCTGTGTTACTCCCTACTGCTAGCCAAACCAACTGATAACCCAATGACATGGCCCAAAGTCCCTATGTTACTCCCTAATTTTAGCCAAACCAACTGATAACCGAATGACATGGCCCAAAGTCCCTGTGTTACTTGCTACTGCTAGCCAAACCAACTGATAACCCAATGACATGGCCCAAAGTCCCTGTGTTACTCGCTACTGCTAGCCAAACCAACTGATAACCCAATGCCATGGCACAAAGTCCCTGTGTTACTCCCTAATGCCAGCCAAACCAACTGATAACCTAATGACATGGCCCAAAGTCCCTGTGTTACTCGCTACTGCTAGCCAAACCAACTGATAACCCAATGATATGTCCCAAAGTCCCTGTGTTACTCCATAATGCTAGACAAACCAACTGTTAACCCAATAACATGGCCCAAAGTCCCTGTGTTTCTCGCTACTGCTAGCCAAACCAACTGATAACACAAGGACATGGACCTAAGTCCCTGTGTTACTCCCTACTGCTAGCCAAACCAACTGATAATCCAATGACATGGCCCAAATTCCCTGTGTTACTCCCTACTGCTATCCAAACCAACTGATAACCCAATGACATGGCCCAAAGTCCCTGTGTTACTCGCTACTGCTAGCCAAACCAACTGATAACCCAATGACATGGCCCAAAGTCCCTGTGTTACTCGCTACTGCTAGCCAAACTACCTGATAACCCAATGACATGGCCCAAAGTCCCTGTGTTACTCGCTACTGCTAGCCAAACCAACTGATAACCCAATTATATGGCCCAAAGTCCCTGTGTTACTCCCTAATGCTAGCCAAACCAACTGATAACCCAATGACATGGCCCAAAGTCCCTGTGTTACTCCCTAATGCTAGCCAAACCAACTGATAACCCAATGACATGGCCCAAAGTCCCTGTGTTACTCCCTAATACTAGCCAAACCAACTGATAACCCAATAACATGGCCCAAAGTCCCTGTGTTACTCGCTACTGCTAGCCAAACCAACTGATAACCCAATGACATGGCCGAAAGTCCCTGTGTTACTCCGTACTGCTAGCCAAACCAACTGATAACCCAATGACATGGCCCAAAGTCCCTGTGTTACTCCCTACTGCTAGCCAAACCAACTGATAACCCAATGACATGGCCCAAAGTCCCTGGGTTACTCCCTAATGCTAGCCAAACCAACCGATAACCGAATGACATGGCCCAAAGTCCCTGTGTTACTCGCTACTGCTAGCCAAACCAACTGATAACCCAATGACATGGCCAAAAGTCCCTGTGTTACTCCCTACTGCTAGCGAAACCAACTGATAACCCAATGACATGGCCCAAAGTCCCTGTGTTACTCCCTAATGCTAGCCAAACCAACTGATAACCGAATGACATGCCCCAAAGTCCCTGTGTTACTCGCTACTGCTAGCCAAACCAACTGATAACCCAATGACAGGGCTCAAAGTCCCTGTGTTACTTCCTACTGCTAGCCAACCAACTGATAACCCAATGACACGGCCCAAAGTCCCTGTGTTACTCAATACTGCTAGCCAAACCAACTGATAACCCAATGACATGGCCCAAAGTCCCTGTGTTACTCACTACTGCTAGCCAAACTACCTGATAACCCAATGACATAGCCCAAAGTCCCTGTGTTACTCCCTAATACTAGCCAAACCAACTGATAACCCAATGACATGGCCCAACGTCCCTGTGTTACTCGCTACTGCTAGCCAAACCAACTGATAACCCAATGACATGGCCCAAAGTCCCTGTGTTACTCGCTACTGCTAGCCAAACTACCTGATAACACAATGACATAGCCCAAAGTCCCTGTGTTACTCCCTAATGCTAGCCAAACCAACTGATAACCCAATGACATGGCCCAACGTCCCTGTGTTACTCGCTACTGCTAGCCAAACCAACTGATAACCCAATGACATGGCCCAAAGTCCCTGTGTTACTTCCTAATGCTAGCCAAACCAACTGATAACCCAATAACATGGCCCAAAGTCCCTGTGTTACTCCCTACTGCTAGCCAAACCAACTGATAACCCAATTACATGGCCCGAAGTCCCTGTGTTGCTCCCTAATGCTAGCCAAGCCAACTGATAACTCAATGACATGGCCCAAAGTCCCTGTGTTACTCGCTACTGCTAGCCACAACAACTGATAACCCAATGACATGGCTGAAGTCCCTATGTTACTCCCAACTGCTAGGTAAACCAACTGATAACCCAATGACAGGGCCCAAAGTCCCTGTGGTGCATCCTACTGCTAGCCAACCAACTGATAACCCAATGACACGGCCCAAAGACCCTGTGTTACTCCCTACTGCTAGCAAAAACAACTGATAACCCAATGACATGGCCCAAAGTCCCTGTGTTACTCTCTACTGCTAGCCAAACCAACTGATAACCCAATGACATGGCCCAAACTCCCTGTGTTACTCCCTACTGCCAGCCAAACCAACTGATAACCCAATGACATGGGCCAAAGTCCCTGTGTTACTCGCTACTGCTAGCCAAACCAACTGATAACCCAATGACATGGCCCAAAGTCCCTGTGTTACTCGCTACTGCTAGCCAAACCAATTGATAACCCAATGACACGGCCCAAAGTCCCTGTGGTACTTCCTACTGCTAGCCAACCAACTGATAACCCAATGACACGGCCCAAAGTCCCTGTGTTACTTCCTACTGCTAGCAAAACCAACTGATAACCCAATGACATGGCCCAAAGTCGCTGTGTTACTCTTTACTGCTAGCCAAACCAACTGATAACCCAATGACATGGCCCAAAGTCTCTGTGTTACTCCCTACTGCTAGCGAAAATACCTGATAACCGAATGCCATGGCACAAAGTCCCTGTGTTACTCCCTAATGCTAGCCAAACCAACTGATAACCCAATGACATGGACCAAAGTCCCTGTGTTACTCGCTACTGCTAGCCAAACCAACTGATAACCCAATGACATGGCCCAAAGTCCCTGTGTTACTCGCTACTGCTAGCCAAACCAACTGATAACCCAATGACATGGCCCAAAGTCCCTGTGTTATTCCCTAATGCTAGCCAAACCAACTGATAACCCAATAAAATGACCCAAAGTCCCTTTGTTACTCGCTACTGCTAGCCAAACCAACTGATAACCCAATGACATGGCCCAAAGTCCCTGTGTTCCTCGCTACTGCTAGCCAAACCAACTGACAACCCAATGACATGGCCCAAAGTCCCTGTGCTACTCCCTACTCCTAGCCAAACCAACTGATAACCCAATGACATGGCCAAAAGTCCCTGTGTTACTCCCTACTGCTAGCCAAACCAAGTGATAACCCAATTACATGGCCCGAATTCCCTATGTTACTCCCTAATGCTAAGCAAGCCAACTGATAACCCAATGACATGGCCCAAAGTCCCTGTGTTACTCGCTACTGCTAGCCAAACCAACTGAAAACCCAATGACATGGCCAAAGTCCCTGTGTTACTCCCTACTGCTATCGAAACCAACTGATAACCCAATGACACGGCCCAAAGTCCCTGTGGTACTTCCTACTGCTAGCCAACCAACTGATAATCCAATGACACGGCCCGAAGTCCCTGTGTTACTTCCTACTGCTGGCACAACCAACTGATAACCCGATGGCATGGCCCAAAGTCCCTGTGCTATTCTCTACTGCTAGCCAAACCAACTGATAACCCAATGACATGGCCCAAAGTCCCTGTGTTACTCCCTACTGCTAGCCAAACCAACTAATAACCCAACGACATGGCCCAAAGTCCCTGTGTTACTCGCTACTGCTAGCCAAACCAACTGATAACCCAATGACATGGCCCAAAGTCCCTGTGCTACTCCCTAATGCTAGCCAAACCAACTGATAACCCAATAACATGGCCCAAAGTCCCTGTGTTACTCTCTACTGCTAGCCAAACCAACTGATAACGCAATGACATGACCCAAAGTCCCTGTGTTACTCCCTACTGCTAGCCAAACCAACTGATAACTCAATGCCATGGCCCAAAGTCCATGTGTTTCTTCCTACTGCTAGTCAGACCAACTGATAACCCAATGATATGGCCCAAAGTCCCTGTGTTACTCCCTACTGCTAGCAAAACCAACTGATAACCCAATGACACGGCCCAAAGTCCCTGTGTTACTTCCTACTGCTAGCCAACCAACTGATAACCCAATGACACGGCCCAAAGTCCCTGTGTTACTCGCTACTGCTAGCCAAGCCAACTGATAACCCAATTACATGGCCCAAAGTCCCTGTGTTACTCGCTACTGCTAGCCAAACCAACTGATAATCCAACGACATGGCCCAAAGTCCCTGTGTTACTCCCTAATGCTAGCCAAACCAACTGATAACCCAATGACATGGCCCAAAGTCCCTGTGTTACTCGCTACTGCTAGCCAAACCAACTGATAACCCAATGACATGGCCCAAAGTCCCTGTGTTACTCCCTACTGCTAGCCAAACCAACTGATAACCCAATTACATGGCCTGAATTCCCTGTGTTACTCCCTAATGCGAGGCAAGCCAACTGATAACCCAATGACATGGCCCAAAGTCCCTGTGTTACTCGCTACTGCTAGCCAAACCAATTGATAACCCAATGACATGGGCCCAAAGTCCCTGTGGTACTTCCTACTGCTAGCCAACCAACTGATAACCCAATGACACGGCCCAAAGTCCCTGTGTTACTTCCTACT
Source organism: Ambystoma mexicanum (assembly GCF_040938575.1). Classification (NCBI taxonomy): domain Eukaryota; kingdom Metazoa; phylum Chordata; class Amphibia; order Caudata; family Ambystomatidae; genus Ambystoma; species Ambystoma mexicanum. The sequence goes on along the minus strand of NC_090925.1, from coordinate 330,696,436 downwards.
GCTAGCAAAACCAACTGATAACCCAATGACATGGCCCAAAGTCGCTGTGTTACTCTCTACTGCTAGCCAAACCAACTGATAACCCAATGACATGGCCCAAAGTCTCTGTGTTACTCCCCACTGCTAGCCAAAATACCTGATAACCGAATGCCATGGCACAAAGTCCCTGTGTTACTCCCTAATGCTAGCCAAACCAACTGATAACCCAATGACATGGACCAAAGTCCCTGTGTTACTCGCTACTGCTAGCCAAACCAACTGATAACCCAATGACATGGCCCAAAGTCCCTGTGTTACTCGCTACTGCTAGCCAAACCAACTGATAACCCAATGACATGGCCCAAAGTCCCTGTGTTACTCCCTACTGCTAGCCAAATCAACTGATAATCCAATGACATGGCCCAAAGTCCCTGTGTTACTCCCTACTGCTAGCCAAACCAACTGATAACCCAATGACATGGCCCAAAGTCCCTGTGTTACTCCCTAATGCTAGCCGAACCAACTGATAACCCAATGACACGGCCCAAAGTCCCTGTGTTACTCGCTACTGCCAGCCAAACTACGTGATAACCCAATACCATGGCCCAAAGTCCCTGTGTTACTCCCTAATGCTAGCCGAACCAACTGATAACCCAATGACATGGCCCAAAGTCCCTGTGTTACTCGCTACTGCTAGCCGAACCAACTGATAACCCAATGACATGGCCCAAAGTCCCTGTGTTACTCCCTACTGCTAGCCAAACCAACTGATAACCCAATGACATGGCCCAAAGTCCCTGTGTTACTTCCTACTGCTGGCACAACCAACTGATAACCCGATGGCATGGCCCAAAGTCCCTGTGCTATTCTCTACTGCTAGCCAAACAACTGATAACCCAATGACATGGCCCAAAGTCCCTGTGTTACTCCCTACTGCTAGCCAAACCAACTGATAACCCAACGACATGGCCCAAAGTCCCTGTGTTACTCGCTACTGCTAGCCAAACCAACTGATAACCCAATGACATGGCCCAAAGTCCCTGTGTTACTCCCTAATGCTAGCCAAACCAACTGATAACCCAATAACATGGCCCAAAGTCCCTGTGTTACTCTCTACTGCTAGCCAAACCAACTGATAACCCAATGACATGACCCAAAGTCCCTGTGTTACTCCCTACTGCTAGCCAAACCAACTGATAACTCAATGCCATGGCCCAAAGTCCATGTGTTTCTTCCTACTGCTAGTCAGACCAACTGATAACCCAATGATATGGCCCAAAGTCCCTGTGTTACTCCCTACTGCTAGCAAAACCAACTGATAACCCAATGACACGGCCCAAAGTCCCTGTGTTACTTCCTACTGCTAGCCAACCAACTGATAACCCAATGACACGGCCCAAAGTCCCTGTGTTACTCGCTACTGCTAGCCAAGCCAACTGATAACCCAATTACATGGCCCAAAGTCCCTGTGTTACTCGCTACTGCTAGCCAAACCAACTGATAATCCAACGACATGGCCCAAAGTCCCTGTGTTACTCCCTAATGCTAGCCAAACCAACTGATAACCCAATGACATGGCCCAAAGTCCCTGTGTTACTCGCTACTGCTAGCCAAACCAACTGATAAACCAATGACATGGCCCAAAGTCCCTGTGTTACTCCCTACTGCTAGCCAAACCAACTGATAACCCAATTACATGGCCTGAATTCCCTGTGTTACTCCCTAATGCGAGGCAAGCCAACTGATAACCCAATGACATGGCCCAAAGTCCCTGTGTTACTCGCTACTGCTAGCCAAACCAATTGATAACCCAATGACACGGCCCAAAGTCCCTGTGGTACTTCCTACTGCTAGCCAACCAACTGATAACCCAATGACACGGCCCAAAGTCCCTGTGTTACTTCCTACTGCTAGCAAAACCAACTGATAACCCAATGACATGGCCCAAAGTCGCTGTGTTACTCTCTACTGCTAGCCAAACCAACTGATAACCCAATGACATGGCCCAAAGTCTCTGTGTTACTCCCTACTGCTAGCCAAAATACCTGATAACCGAATGCCATGGCACAAAGCCCCTGTGTTACTCCCTAATGCTAGCCAAACCAACTAATAACCCAATGACATGGCCCAAAGTCCCTGTGTTACTCCCTAATGCTAGCCGAACCAACTGATAACCCAATGACATGGCCCAAAGTCCCTGTGTTACTCGCTACTGCTAGCCGAACCAACTGATAACCCAATGACATGGCCCAAAGTCCCTGTGTTACTCCCTACTGCTAGCCAAACCAACTGATAACCCAATGACATGGCCCAAAGTCCCTGTGTTACTCCCTACTGCTAGCCAAACCAACTGATAACCCAATGACATGGCCCAAAGTCCCTGTGTTACTCCCTAATGCTAGCCGAACCAACTGATAACCCAATGACACGGCCCAAAGTCCCTGTGTTACTCGCTACTGCCAGCCAAACTACGTGATAACCCAATACCATGGCCCAAAGTCCCTGTGTTACTCCCTAATGCTAGCCGAACCAACTGATAACCCAATGACATGGCCCAAAGTCCCTGTGTTACTCGCTACTGCTAGCCGAACCAACTGATAACCCAATGACATGGCCCAAAGTCCCTGTGTTACTCCCTACTGCTAGCCAAACCAACTGATAACCCAATGACATGGCCCAAAGTCCCTGTGTTACTCCCTAATGCTAGCCAAACCAACTGATAACCAAATGACATGGCCCAAAGTCCCTGTGTTACTCAATACTGCTAGTGAAACCAACTGATAACCCAATGACACGGCCCAAATTCCCTGTGTTACTTCCTACTGCTAGCCAACCATCTGATAACCCAATGACACGGCCCAAAGTCCCCGTGTTACTCGCTACTGCTAGCCGAACCAACTGATAACCGAATGACATGGCCCAAAGTCCCTGTGTTACTCGCTACTGCTAGCCAAACTACCTGATAACCCAATGAAACTGCCCAAAGTCCCTGTGTTACTCGCTACTGCTAGCCAAACCAACTGATAACCCAATGACATGGCCCAAAGTCCCTGTGTTACTCGCTACTGCTAGCCAAACTACCTGATAACCCAATGACATGGGCCAAAGACCCTGTGTTACTCTCTACTGCCAGCCAAACCAACTGATAACCCAATGACATGGGCCAAAGTCCCTGTGTTACTCGCTATTGCCAGCCAAACCAACTGATAACCCAATGACATGGCCCAAAGTCCCTGTGTTACTCCCTAATGATAGCCAAACCAACTGATAACCCAATGACATGGCCCAAAGTCCCTGTGTTACTCGCTACTGCCAGCCAAACCAACTTATAACCCAATGACATGGCCCAAAGTCCCTGTGTTACTCGCTACTGCTAGCCAAACTACCTGATAACGCAATGACATGGCCCAAAGTCCCTGTGTTACTCCCTAATGCTAGCCAAACCAACTGATAACCCAATAACATGGCCCAAAGTCCCTGTGTTACTCGCTACTGCCAGCCAAACCAACTGATAACCCAATGACATGGCCCAAAGTCCCTGTGTTACTCCCTACTGCTAGCCAAACCAACTGATAACCCAATGACATGGCCCAAAGTCCCTGTGTTACTCCCCAATGCTAGCCAAACCAACTGATAACCAACAACATGGCCCAAAGTCCCTGTGTTACTCGCTACTGCTAGCCAAACCAACTGATTACCCAATGACATGGCCCAAAGTCCCTGTGTTACTCCCTACTTCTAGCGAAACCAACTGATAACCCAATGACACGGCCCAAATTCCCTGTGGTACTTCCTACTGCTAGCCAACCAACTGATAACCCAATGACACGGCCCAAAGTCCCTGTGTTACTTCCTACTGCTAGCAAAAACAACTGATAACCCAATGACACGGCCCAAGGTCCCTGTGTTACTCTCTACTGCTAGCCAAACCAACTGATAACCCAATGACATGGGCCAAAGTCCCTGTGTTACTCCCTAATGCTAGCCAAACCAACTGATAACCCAATGACATGGCCCAAAGTCCCTGTGTTACTTGCTACTGCTAGCCAAACCAACTGATAACCCAATGACATGGCCCAAAGTCCCTGTGTTATTCGCTAATGCTAGCCAAACCAACTGATAACCCAATAACATGGCCCAAAGTCCCTGTGTTACTCGCTACTGCTAGCCAAACCAACTGATTACCCAATGACATGGCCCAAAGTCCTTGTGTTACTCCCTACTGCTAGCCAAACTAACTGATAACCCAATGACATGGCCCAAAGTCCCTGTGTTACTCCCTACTGCTAGCCAAACCAACTGATAACCCAATGATATGGCCCAAAGTCCCTGTGTTACTGCCTAATGCTAGCCAAACCAACTGATATCCCAATGACATGGCCCAAAGTCCCTGTGTTACTCCCTACTGCTAGCGAAACCAACTGATAACCCAATGACACAGCCCAAAGTCCCTGTGTTACTTCCTACTGCTAACCAACCAACTGACAACCCAATGACACGACCCAAAGTCCCTGTGGTACTTCCTACTGCTAGCCAACCATCTGATAACCCAATGACACAGCCCAAAGTCCCTGTGTTACTTCCTACTGCTAGCAAAACCAACTGATAACCCAATGCCATGGCCCAAAGTCCCTGTGTTACTCGCTACTGCTAGCCAAACCAACTGATAACCCAATGACATGGCCCAAAGTCCCTGTGTTACTCCCTAATGCTAGTCAAACCAACTGATAACCCAATAACATGGCCCAAAGTCCCTGTGTTACTCCCTATTGCTATCCAAACCAACTGATAACCCAATGATATGGCCCAAAGTCCCTGTGTTACTCCCTACTGCTAGCCAAACCAACTGATAATCCAATGACATGGCCCAAAGTCCATGTGTTACTCCCTACTGCTAGCCAAACCAACTGATAACCCAATGACATGGCCCAAAGTCCCTGTGTTACTCCCTAATGCTAGCCAAACCAACTGATAACCCAATGACATGGCCCAAAGTCCCTGTATTACTCGCTACTGCTAGCCAAACTACGTGATAACCCAATGCCATGGCCCAAAGTCCCTGTGTTACTCCCTAATGCTAGCCGAACCAACTGATAACCCAATGACATGGCCCAAAGTCCCTGTGTTACTCGCTACTGCTAGCCGAACCAACTGATAACCCAATGACATGGCCCAAAGTCCCTGTGTTACTCCATGCTGCTAGCCAAACCAACTGATAACCCAATGACATGGCCCAAAGTCCCTGTGTTACTCCCTAATGCTAGCCAAAGCAACTGATAACCAAATGACATGGCCCAAATTCCCTGTGTTACTCGATACTGCTAGCAAAACCAACTGATAACCCAATGACATGGCCCAAAGTCCCTGTGTTACTCGCTACTGCTAGCCAAACCAACTGATAACCCAATGACATGGCCCAAAGTCCCTGTGTTACTCCCTAATGCTAGCCAAACCAACTGATAACCCAATGTCACGGCCCAAAGTCCCTGTGGTACTTCCTACTGCTAGCCAACTATCTGATAACCCAATGACACGGCCCAAAGTCCCTGTGTTACTTCCTACTGCTAGCAAAACCAACTGATAACCCAATGACATGGCCCAAAGTCCCTGTGTTACTCGCTACTGCTAACCAAACCAACTGATAACCCAATGACATGGCCCAAAGTCCCTGTGTTACTCCCTAATGCTAGCCAAACCAACTGATAACCCAATGCCATGGCCCAAAGTCCCTGTGTTACTCGCTACTGCTAGCCAAACCAACTGATAACCCAATGACATGACCCAAAGTCCCTGTGTTACTCCCTAATGCTAGTCAAACCAACTGATAACCCAATAAAATGGCCCAAAGTCCCTGTGTTACTCCCTATTGCTAGCCAAACCAACTGATAACCCAATGATATGGCCCAAAGTCCCTGTGTTACTCCCTACTGTTAGCCAAACCAACTGATAATCCAATGACATGGCCCAAAGTCCCTGTGTTACTCCCTACTGCTAGCCAAACCAACTGATAACCCAATGACATGGCCCAAAGTCCCTGTGTTACTCGCTACTGCTAGCCAAACTACGTGATAACCCAATGCCATGGCCCAAAGTCCCTGTGTTACTCCCTAATGCTAGCCGAACCAACTGATAACCCAATGACATGGCCCAAAGTCCCTGTGTTACTCGCTACTGCTAGCCGAACCAACTGATAACCCAATGACATGGCCCAAAGTCCCTGTGTTACTCCATGCTGCTAGCCAAAGCAACTGATAACCAAATGACATGGCCCAAAGTCCCTGTGCTACTCCCTACTGCTAGTGAAACCAACTGATAACCCAATAACATGGCCCAAAGTCCCTGTGTTACTCGATACTGCTAGCAAAACCAACTGATAACCCAATGACATGGCCCAAAGTCCCTGTGCTACTCCCTACTGCTAGCCAAACCAACCGATAACCCAATAATATGGCCCAAAGTCCCTGTGTTACTCCCTACTGCCAGCCAAACCAACTGATAACCCAATGACATGGGCCAAAGTCCCTGTGTTACTCACTACTGCTAGCCAAACCAACTGATAACCCAATGACATGGCCTAAAGTCCCTGTGTTACTCCCTAATGCTAGCCAAACCAACTGATAACCCAATGACATGGCCCAAAGTCCCGGTGTTACTCGCTACTGCTAGCCAGACCAACTGATAACCCAATGACATGGCCCAAAGTCCCTGTGTTACTCTCTACTGCTAGCCAAACTACCTGATAACCCAATGCCATGGCACAAAGTCCCTGTGTTACTCCCTAATGCTAGCCAAACCAACTGATAACCCAATGACATGGCCCAAAGTCCCTGTGTTACTCGCTACTGCTAGCCAAACCAACTGATAACCCAATGATATAGCCCAAAGTCCCTTTGTTACTCCCTAATGCTAGCCAAACCAACTGATAACCCAATAACATGGCCCAAAGTCCCTGTGTTACTCGCTACTGCTAGCTAAACCAACTGATAACCCAATGACATGGCCCAAAGTCCCTGTGTTACTACCTACTGCTAGCCAAACCAACTGATAATCCAATGACATGGCCCAAATTCCCTGTGTTACTCCCTACTGCTAGCCAAACCAACTGATAACCCAATGACATGGCCCAAAGTCCCTATGTTACTCCCTAATTTTAGCCAAACCAACTGATAACCGAATGACATGGCCCAAAGTCCCTGTGTTACTTGCTACTGCTAGCCAAACCAACTGATAACCCAATGACATGGCCCAAAGTCCCTGTGTTACTCGCTACTGCTAGCCAAACCAACTGATAACCCAATGCCATGGCACAAAGTCCCTGTGTTACTCCCTAATGCCAGCCAAACCAACTGATAACCTAATGACATGGCCCAAAGTCCCTGTGTTACTCGCTACTGCTAGCCAAACCAACTGATAACCCAATGATATGTCCCAAAGTCCCTGTGTTACTCCATAATGCAAGACAAACCAACTGTTAACCCAATAACATGGCCCAAAGTCCCTGTGTTTCTCGCTACTGCTAGCCAAACCAACTGATAACACAATGACATGGACCTAAGTCCCTGTGTTACTCCCTACTGCTAGCCAAACCAACTGATAATCCAATGACATGGCCCAAATTCCCTGTGTTACTCCCTACTGCTATCCAAACCAACTGATAACCCAATGACATGGCCCAAAGTCCCTGTGTTACTCCCTAATGCTAGCCAACTAACTGATAAGCAAAGTCCCTGTGTTACTCCCTACTGCTAGCCGAACCAACTGATAACCCAATGACATGGCCCAAAGTCCCTGTGTTACTCGCTACTGCTAGCAAAACCAACTGATAACCCAATGACATGGCCCAAAGTCCCTGTGTTACTCCATGCTGCTAGCCAAACCAACTGATAACCCAATGACATGGCCCAAAGTCCCTGTGTTACTCCCTAATGCTAGCCAAAGCAACTGATAACCAAATGACATGGCCCAAAGTCCCTGTGTTACTCGATACTGCTAGCAAAACCAACTGATAACCCAATGACATGGCCCAAAGTCCCTGTGCTACTCCCTACTGCTAGTGAAACCAACTGATAACCCATTAACATGGCCCAAAGTCCCTGTGTTACTCGATACTGCTAGCAAAACCAACTGATAACCCAATGACATGGCCCAAAGTCCCTGTGCTACTCCCTACTGCTAGCCAAACCAACTGATAACCCAATAATATGGCCCAAAGTCCCTGTGTTACTCCCTAATGCTAGCCAAACCAACTGATAACCCAATGACATGGCCCAAAGTCCCTGTGTTACTCCCTAATGCTAGCCAAACCAACTGATAACTGAATGACATGGCTGTTCTGACTTGAGTGTCGTGTAGACCGATGAGACCTCCGTCCCCAAGTGACGCACAGGGGAACGAAATAGAAACCCGCTGTGCGACCCTTGAGGCCACAGGTGAGAGATGTCTTCCCAGATCCACGGAGCCTCTGGAACACCGATGCTGCTGTCAAGAAGGAAGGAGGTTAAGCACCAGGCAATCACAATACAGGCAGGTAAACAAAAGAATCTAAAGTGTCTTACCTATCTGGTGTAAGGGAGACCCAGGTAACCTAGTAGGGAGGTTCGAGGCTCATTAGATGCGGCGGTCCCTGGAATAATAGAACCGCAGGTTAGCGTGGATGAAGGGTAGCCACCTGTGGGAGTCAGGGCTTGACTTGAATCCCCAGTAGGGAAAAGGCGTAGAAGATCAGCAAGGTACCAAGGGATGATCCAAAGACAAGTCGAGGTGCAGTCCAAATATCCGGCAACAGGTAAACAGTTCCAAGCAAAAGTACCAAGGGGTGTCCAAGGGAGTCCGAGATAGAGTTCCGTGATCAAGGTAACAAGGAGCAAGATGTAACGCCAAACAGTGTCCGAAGCCAGCTGAGAAGCAATGAGCGTTCTGTCTCTCAGACCTTTATACTGATCGCCCCTGGGTCACGTGACTTCTCTGGATCATGTGACGTCCACCAAGATCACATGGGGAACGCCATAGCGTATCACGTGACCGGCGTGGAGACGTAAGGCCGCCCTTTCTGCAATACGTTCTCCAAGGCAGTTGCCAATGCAGAAAGGGTTGCAATCGAGCCCGTACAACGGTACGGAGCTTTCGGTTCTGTGGCTTCACCGAATCACTTGAGCCTCGAAGCTTGGGAGGAGATGTTGGGGGAATGTGAGCAGTGTTCTGATGTGTCGTGGCCTGGTGTGCAGAGGATCGCCTAACATAGCCCCCCCCCAACGGCCCACGACCCCGTGGGCAGGACGGATGATCCCTATGGAAGCGGGCTACCAACCGCGGGGCGTTCACATCAGATGCGGAAACCCACGAACGCTCCTCCGGGCCGTAACCCGACCAATCCACCAGATACTGGAGCCTACCCCTAAACCATCTAGAACCCAAAATGGCCGATACCTCAAAAACATCAGGAGAGGTCAAGGACACCGGCGCAACAGGGGTACGAAGACGGACTGAGTCAGGACAGGGTTTGAGGAGGGAGACATGAAACACAGGATGGATACGCCAAGAGCTGGGGAGGACTAGACGGAAAGCCACCGGATTAACAACCTGTGAGATCACATACGGCCCGACAAAGCGAGGCAGCAATTTCCGGCAACCCACTAGGCGAAGATGTCGGGAAGATAACCAGACCCTAGAACCCACCACCAGAGGGGGAGCAGCACGACGTTTGCCATCCACACGGGCCTTCATAGAGGCCTTGGCTTCAGTGAGATGAACCACTGTACTCGCATGAACAGCAGAAAGATCCCTAAGACATGTCGTGGCCGCAGGATTCGAAGAACCAGAGGCATCAGGGACCGGCAAAACCTTGGGATGTTGACCATAGAGGGCGTAAAAAGGAGAATAACCAGTAGCTGAATGAGCCGCATTGTTATACGCAAACTCCGCAAGCCGCAAAACGGCCAACCAAGAGGACTGGTGTTGCAATATGAGGCAATTGGACCCCCCCCGGGGAACGTGACAAGGCATCCGCCTTCCCATGCGCCGTTCCAGGACGGTGCATAATACGGAAGTCGAAGGAGGAAAAGAAAAGATGCCATCGGACCTGTCTGCTATTAATGCATTTCAGGGAGGCCAAATCCTGTAGGTTCCGATGATCGGAGTATACCGTGACAGGATACTTAGCCCCCAGAAGATGATGACGCCAAACACGGAACGCGTCCATGACCGCCAAGAGTTCTTTTTCCGTAACGGTATAATGAGACTCAGTACTGGAAAACTTACGGGAGTGGAATGCCACTGGATGTAACTTGCCGGTATTAGGACACGTTTGTGACAGCACCGCCCCGAGGGCAAAGGAAGAAGCATCTGCCTCGACTATGAACGGAAGATCCGGATTGGGATGTTGGAGTACCGGTGCGGTAGTAAAGGCGGTTTTCAGAGTCTCAAAAGCCTCCTGCTGTTCTCTCTGCCACTGATATGGCACCCGAGGACTAGTCAGGGCCGTGAGTGGGGCTACAATCGTGGAAAAGGAAGAGATGAAACGCCTATAAAAGTTGGCGAATCCTAAAAAGGCCTGCAAGGACTTGAGTGTTTGAGGTACTGGCCAATCTAAGACTGCTTTGACCTTAGACTCGTTCATGGATACCGCCCCAGGGGTGATGTGGAAACCCAAAAACTCAACCGAGGTCTTATGGAACTGACATTTCTCAGGTTTGGCAAATAAGGAATGTTTGCTTAAACGGGTTAATACTTCTCGGACGTGTTTTACATGATCATCCAGGTCACGAGAGAAGATCAGGATGTCGTCCAAATATACAACCATGTACACATCCAGAATATCCCTGAAAATGTCATTCATGAACCGTTGGAACGTGGCCGGGGCGTTACATAAGCCAAAAGGCATGACAAGATATTCGTACAACCCGTAACGTGTACAGAAAGCAGTTTTCCACTCGTCTCCCTCACGAACGCGTACCAAATTGTATGCGCCGCGTAGATCAAGTTTGGTAAAAACGGTAGCATGTGTTAAATGATCTAAAAGTGGAGTGATTAACGGGATGGGATATCTATCCTTCTTGGTGATCGCGTTAAGACGCCGATAATCCACACAAGGACGTAAATCCCCCTCCTTCTTAGGTACAAAGAAGATAGGACTTGCCGCTGGTGAAGTGGAGGGGCGGATGTGTCCTAAACGCAGGGCATTCTGTACATATTCTTTTAACACCAGTTCCTCCGAAGGAGACAGAGAGTAGATCCTGCCCGAAGGAACGGTGGAATCAGGAAGCAATTCGATTGGGCAGTCATAAGGTCTATGTGGAGGAAGTACCTCAGACGAGCCTCGATCGAAAACAGATTCGAAAGCCAGATATTCTGGCGGGATCCCAGACACCAACCCCCCAACAGTATGGGACTGTATGACTTCTGGATCGTCAACCGTCAGTGTGAGTTGTGCTAGGGCTCCCAAGACCCGAGAGGGTGTGTCAGGGGCTTGATGGATCGGAAGACAATAATTCTGACAAATATCGGACTCAAAGAGTACAGTGCCTGCTTGCCAATTGATCAATGGATTATGTTCACGTAACCAAGGTATCCCTAGTATGATACCGAATTGAGGTGCGGTGATCAAATCAAAACTCAAGGTTTCTGTGTGTATGTCCTGTATGTTCAACAAGAGGGGTGCGGTTTGATGTCTAACAGGACCAGAAATCAATGCGGAGCCGTCTACGGCTTGGACAGGTTCCGGTCGTGTTTTTACCACTAAAGGTAGATTGAGGGAATGGGCCAAATCAATATCTATGTAATTACCAGTGGCACCAGAATCAATAACGATATTGACTGCATGCAGAAGGCCAGTAGAGGGACATAGAGTAGCCTTTACAGAGATAGGTTGAACACGAGCAAAGGTAAGAGGGGTTCCCGGAGAAGAAGATGGGACACTCGACCTGGTCTCCGGTTCTAAGGTCGAGCCCTCCGAAAAACCTGACTCTTCTTGGGACGTCGAGGACACTCTTTCACGAAATGTCCAGTGGTGCCACAGTAAAAGCACGCATTATCAACCCTTCTTCGTTCCCTCTCGGATGTTGTAATAGGACTGCGTACCCCTCCCACTTGCATAGGTTCTTCAGTAACGGAAACGGGAGTATTAACAAGAGGAGGAGAGGAGGAGGCCCCTGATTCAGCTCTACGCTCCGCTCGGCGTGCATCTACCTGCAGGACGAGATCAACCAATTCCTGGTACTGAGTAGGCATAGAAGGGATTACTGCTAAAGCGTCTTTCATGGTGTTACTCAACCCCCTGTAAAAGACCACCGCCCGCTTATTTTCTGGCCATGATGTTTCCGCAACTAGCTGATTAAACCTGGTGATGTAATCTATCAGCGTTCTTTTGCCCTGAGTCAATTCCAACAACTCCAAATCCCTAGACTGTGCCTTGTGCCGAGTATCGAATACTCGGGACATTTCTAGGACCAACAAATCAAAGTCATAAAGAACCGGGCTATTGTTTTCTAACAGGGGATTAGCCCAAGCGGCAGCTGTTCCAGCTAAATGGGAAAGGGCGAAGGCGGCCTTAGCAGTGGACGTGGGAAAAGCCAAAGGCCTGCATAAGAAATGTAACTTACAGTGGTTAACAAAGGTTCTGAATGTCTTGGGATCACCCTGGTAACGTTCAGGAGCAGCCAGGGGGGAAGGAGTTGGGAGGACTATTGGAGTCGGTACTGGCGGTGTAGGGGAGGAGCTGCCCTCTCCAAACTCCGGGTCTGCAGGAAGGGGATGCTGAACGCTCTGTATGGTATCCAGCCTTTGGTGGATCACTGTGTTCGCGGCGGCCATGTCTGCCCTTAGTATTGTAATTGCCTGAACTAAAGCAGTTATGGGTTCGTCCGTGGATCCCTGCATCGTCTAACACGACTATACGGCTTCTCAGTCTGTTCTGACTTGAGTGTCGTGTAGACCGATGAGACCTCCGTCCCCAAGTGACGCACAGGGGAACGAAATAGAAACCCGCTGTGCGACCCTTGAGGCCACAGGTGAGAGATGTCTTCCCAGATCCACGGAGCCTCTGGAACACCGATGCTGCTGTCAAGAAGGAAGGAGGTTAAGCACCAGGCAATCACAATACAGGCAGGTAAACAAAAGAATCTAAAGTGTCTTACCTATCTGGTGTAAGGGAGACCCAGGTAACCTAGTAGGGAGGTTCGAGGCTCATTAGATGCGGCGGTCCCTGGAATAATAGAACCGCAGGTTAGCGTGGATGAAGGGTAGCCACCTGTGGGAGTCAGGGCTTGACTTGAATCCCCAGTAGGGAAAAGGCGTAGAAGATCAGCAAGGTACCAAGGGATGATCCAAAGACAAGTCGAGGTGCAGTCCAAATATCCGGCAACAGGTAAACAGTTCCAAGCAAAAGTACCAAGGGGTGTCCAAGGGAGTCCGAGATAGAGTTCCGTGATCAAGGTAACAAGGAGCAAGATGTAACGCCAAACAGTGTCCGAAGCCAGCTGAGAAGCAATGAGCGTTCTGTCTCTCAGACCTTTATACTGATCGCCCCTGGGTCACGTGACTTCTCTGGATCATGTGACGTCCACCAAGATCACATGGGGAACGCCATAGCGTATCACGTGACCGGCGTGGAGACGTAAGGCCGCCCTTTCTGCAATACGTTCTCCAAGGCAGTTGCCAATGCAGAAAGGGTTGCAATCGAGCCCGTACAACGGTACGGAGCTTTCGGTTCTGTGGCTTCACCGAATCACTTGAGCCTCGAAGCTTGGGAGGAGATGTTGGGGGAATGTGAGCAGTGTTCTGATGTGTCGTGGCCTGGTGTGCAGAGGATCGCCTAACAATGGCCCAAAGTCCCTGTGTTACTCGCTACTGCTAGCCAAACCAACTGATAACCCAATGACAGGGCTCAAAGTCCCTGTGTTACTTCCTACTGCTAGCCAACCAACTGATAACCCAATGACACGGCCCAAAGTCCCTGTGTTACTTGCTACTGCTAGCCAAACTACCTGATAACCCAATGACATAGCCCAAAGTCCCTGTGTTACTCCCTAATGCTAGCCAAACCAACTGATAACCCAATGACATGGCCCTACACGTCCCTGTGTTACTCGCTACTGCAAGCCAAACCAACTGATAACCCAATGACATGGCCCAAAGTCCCTGTGTTACTCCCTAATGCTAGCCAAACCAACTGATAACCCAATAACATGGCCCAAAGTCCCTGTGTTACTCCCTACTGCTAGCCAAACCAACTGATAACCCAATTACATGGCCCAAAGTCCCTGTATTACTCGCTACTGCTAGCCAAAACAACTGATAACCCAATGACATGGCTAAAGTCCCTGTGTTACTCCCAACTGCTAGCTAAACCAACTGATAACCCAATGACACGGCCCAAAGTCCCTGTGGTACATCCTACTGCTAGCCAACCAACTGATAATCCAATGACACGGCCCAAAGTCCCTGTGTTACTTCCTTCTGCTAGCAAAAACAACTGATAACCCAATGACATGGCCCAAAGTCCCTGTGTTACTCTCTACTGCTAGCCAAACCAACTGATAACCCAATGACATGGTCCAAAGTCCCTGTGTTACTCCCTACTGCCAGTCAAACCAACTGATAACCCAATGACATGGGCCAAAGTCCCTGTGTTACTCGCTACTGCTAGCCAAACCAACTGATAACCCAATGACATGGCCCAAAGTCCCTGTGTTACTCGCTACTGCTAGCCAAAACAACTGATAACCCAATGACATGGCCAAAGCCCCTGTGTTACTCCCTACTGCTAGCGAAACCAACTGATAACCCAATGACACGGCCCAAAGTCCCTGTGGTACTTCCTACTGCTAGCCAACCAACTGATAACCCAATGACACTGCCCAAAGTCCCTGTGTTACTTCCTACTGCTAGCAAAAACAACTGATAACCCAATGACACGGCCCAAATTCCCTGTGTTACTCTCTACTGCTAGCCAAACCAACTGATAACCCAATGACATGGGCCAAAGACCCTGTGTTACTCTCTACTGCCAGCCAAACCAACTGATAACCCAATGACATGGGCCAAAGTCCCTGTGTTACTCGCTATTGCCAGCCAAACCAACTGATAACCCAATGACATGGCCCAAAGTCCCTGTGTTACTCGCTACTGCTAGCCAAACCAACTGATAACCCAATGACATGGCCCAAAGTCCCTGTGTAACTCCCTAATGCTAGCCAAACCAACTGATAACCCAATAACATGGCCCAAAGTCCCTGTGTTACTCCCTACTGCTAGCCAAACCAACTGATAACCCAATTACATGGCCCGAAGTCCCTGTATTACTCGCTACTGCTAGCCAAAACAACTGATAATCCAATGACATGGCTAAAGTCCCTGTGTTACTCCCAACTGCTAGCTAAACCAACTGATAACCCAATGACACGGCCCAAAGTCCCTGTGGTACATCCTACTGCTAGCCAACCAACTGATAACCCAATGACACGGCCCAAAGTCCCTGTGTTACTTCCTTCTGCTAGCAAAAACAACTGATAACCCAATGACATGGCCCAAAGTCCCTGTGTTACTCTCTACTGCTAGCCAAACCAACTGATAACCCAATGACATGGTCCAAAGTCCCTGTGTTACTCCCTACTGCCAGCCAAACCAACTGATAACCCAATGACATGGGCCAAAGTCCCTGTGTTACTCGCTACTGCTAGCCAAACCAACTGATAACCCAATGACATGGCCCAAAGTCCCTGTGTTACTCGCTACTGCTAGCCAAACCAACTGATAACCCAATGACATGGCCAAAGCCCCTGTGTTACTCCCTACTGCTAGCGAAACCAACTGATAACCCAATGACACGGCCCAAAGTCCCTGTGGTACTTCCTACTGCTAGCCAACCAACTGATAACCCAATGACACGGCCCAAAGTCCCTGTGTTACTTCCTACTGCTAGCAAAAACAACTGATAACCCAATGACACGGCCCAAATTCCCTGTGTTACTCTCTACTGCTAGCCAAACCAACTGATAACCCAATGACATGGGCCAAAGACCCTGTGTTACTCTCTACTGCCAGCCAAACCAACTGATAACCCAATGACATGGGCCAAAGTCCCTGTGTTACTCGCTATTGCCAGCCAAACCAACTGATAACCCAATGACATGGCCCAAAGTCCCTGTGTTACTCCTTAATGATAGCCAAACCAACTGATAACCCAATGACATGGCCCAAAGTCCCTGTGTTACTCGCTACTGCCAGCCAAACCAACTTATAACCCAATGACATGGCCCAAAGTCCCTGTGTTACTCGCTACTGCTAGCCAAACTACCTGATAACACAATGACATGGCCCAAAGTCCCTGTGTTACTCCCTAATGCTAGCCAAACCAACTGATAACCCAATAACATGGCCCAAAGTCCCTGTGTTACTCGCTACTGCCAGCTAAACCAACTGATAACCCAATGACATGGCCCAAAGTCCCTGTGTTACTCCCTACTGCTAGCCAAACCAACTGATAACCCAATGACATGGCCCAAAGTCCCTGTGTTACTCCCCAATGCTAGCCAAACCAACTGATAACCAATAACATGGCCCAAAGTCCCTGTGTTACTCGCTACTGCTAGCCAAACCAACTGACTACCCAATGACATGGCCCAAAGTCCCTGTGTTACTCCCTACTTCTAGCGAAACCAACTGATAACCCAATGACACGGCCCAAATTCCCTGTGGTACTTCCTACTGCTACCCAACCAACTGATAACCCAATGACACGGCCCAAAGTCCCTGTGTTACTTCCTACTGCTAGCAAAAACAACTGATAACCCAATGACACGGCCCAAGGTCCCTGTGTTACTCTCTACTGCTAGCCAAACCAACTGATAACCCAATGACATGGGCCAAAGTCCCTGTGTTACTCCCTAATGCTAGCCAAACCAACTGATAACCCAATGACATGGCCCAAAGTCCCTGTGTTACTCGCTACTGCTAGCCAAACCATCTGATAACCCAATGACATGGCCAAAGTCCCTGTGTTACGCCCTACTGCTAGCGAAACCAACTGATAACCCAATGACACGGCCCAAAGTCCCTGTGCTATTCTCTACTGCTAGCCAAACCAACTGATAACCCAATGACATGGCCCAAAGTCCCTGTGTTACTTCCTACGGCTAGCAAAACCAACTGATAACCCAATGGCATGGCCCAAAGTCCCTGTGCTATTCTCTACTGCTAGCCAAACCAACTGATAACCGAATGACATGGCCCAAAGTCCCTGTGTTACTTGCTACTGCTAGCCAGACCAACTGATAACCCAATGACACGGCCCAAATTCCCTGTGGTACTTCCTACTGCTAGCCAACCAACTGATAACCCAATGACACGGCCCAAAGTCCCTGTGTTACTTCCTACTGCTAGCAAAAACAACTGATAACCCAATGACACGGCCCAAGGTCCCTGTGTTACTCTCTACTGCTAGCCAAACCAACTGATAACCCAATGACATGGGCCAAAGTCCCTGTGTTACTCCCTAATGCTAGCCAAACCAACTGATAACCCAATGACATGGCCCAAAGTCCCTGTGTTACTCGCTACTGCTAGCCAAACCATCTGATAACCCAATGACATGGCCAAAGTCCCTGTGTTACGCCCTACTGCTAGCGAAACCAACTGATAACCCAATGACACGGCCCAAAGTCCCTGTGCTATTCTCTACTGCTAGCCAAACCAACTGATAACCCAATGACATGGCCCAAAGTCCCTGTGTTACTTCCTACGGCTAGCAAAACCAACTGATAACCCAATGGCATGGCCCAAAGTCCCTGTGCTATTCTCTACTGCTAGCCAAACCAACTGATAACCCAATGACATGGCCCAAAGTCCCTGTGTTACTCGCTACTGCTAGCCAAACCAACTGATAACCCAATGATATGGCCCAAAGTCCCTTTGTTACTCCCTAATGCTAGCCAAACCAACTGATAACCCAATAACATGACCCAAAGTCCCTGTGTTACTCGCTACTGCTAGCTAAACCAACTGATAACCCAATGACATGGCCCAAAGTCCCTGTGTTACTACCTACTGCTAGCCAAACCAACTGATAATCCAATGACATGGCCCAAATTCCCTGTGTTACTCCCTACTGCTAGCCAAACCAACTGATAACCCAATGACATGGCCCAAAGTCCCTATGTTACTCCCTAATTTTAGCCAAACCAACTGATAACCGAATGACATGGCCCAAAGTCCCTGTGTTACTTGCTACTGCTAGCCAAACCAACTGATAACCCAATGACATGGCCCAAAGTCCCTGTGTTACTCGCTACTGCTAGCCAAACTACCTGATAACCCAATGCCATGGCACAAAGTCCCTGTGTTACTCCCTAATGCCAGCCAAACCCACTGATAACCTAATGACATGGCCCAAAGTCCCTGTGTTACTCGCTACTGCTAGCCAAACCAACTGATAACCCAATGATATGTCCCAAAGTACCTGTGTTACTCCCTAATGCTAGACAAACCAACTGATAACCCAATAACATGGCCCAAAGTCCCTGTGTTTCTCGCTACTGCTAGCCAAACCAACTGATAACACAATGACATGGACCTAAGTCCCTGTGTTACTCCCTATTGCTAGCCAAACCAACTGATAATCCAATGACATGGCCCAAATTCCCTGTGTTACTCCCTACTGCTATCCAAACCAACTGATAACCCAATGACATGGCCCAAAGTCCATGTGTTACTCCCTAATGCTAGCCAACTAACTGATAAGCAAAGTCCCTGTGTTACTGCCTACTGCTAGCCGAACCAACTGATAACCCAATGACATGGCCCAAAGTCCCTGTGTTACTCGCTACTGCTAGCAAAACCAACTGATAACCCAATGACATGGCCCAAAGTCCCTGTGTTACTCCATGCTGCTAGCCAAACCAACTGATAACCCAATGACATGGCCCAAAGTCCCTGTGTTACTCCCTAATGCTAGCCAAAGCAACTGATAACCAAATAACATGGCCCAAAGTCCCTGTGTTACTCGATACTGCTAGCAAAACCAACTGATAACCCAATGACATGGCCCAAAGTCCCTGTGCTACTCCCTACTGCTAGTGAAACCAACTGATAACCCATTAACATGGCCCAAAGTCCCTGTGTTACTCGATACTGCTAGCAAAACCAACTGATAACCAATGACATGGCCCAAAGTCCCTGTGCTACTCCCTACTGCTAGCCAAACCAACTGATAACCCAGTAATATGGCCCAAAGTCCCTGTGTTACTCCCTAATGCTAGCCAAACCAACTGATAACCCAATGACATGGCCCAAAGTCCCTGTGTTACTCCCTAATGCTAGCCAAACCAACTGATAACTGAATGACATGGCCCAAAGTCCCTGTGTTACTCGCTACTGCTAGCCAAACCAACTGATAACCCAATGACAGGGCTCAAAGTCCCTGTGTTACTTCCTACTGCTAGCCAACCAACTGATAACCCAATGACACGGCCCAAAGTCCCTGTGTTACTTGCTACTGCTAGCCAAACTACCTGATAACCCAATGACATAGCCCAAAGTCCCTGTGTTACTCCCTAATGCTAGCCAAACCAACTGATAACCCAATGACATGGGCCAAAGACCCTGTGTTACTCTCTACTGCCAGCCAAACCAACTGATAACCCAATGACATGGGCCAAAGTCCCTGTGTTACTCGCTACTGCCAGCCAAACCAACTTATAACCCAATGACATGGCCCAAAGTCCCTGTGTTACTCGCTACTGCTAGCCAAACTACCTGATAACACAATGACATGGCCCAAAGTCCCTGTGTTACTCCCTAATGCTAGCCAAACCAACTGATAACCCAATAACATGGCCCAAAGTCCCTGTGTTACTCGCTACTGCCAGCCAAACCAACTGATAACCCAATGACATGGCCCAAAGTCCCTGTGTTACTCCCTACTGCTAGCCAAACCAACTGATAACCCAATGACATGGCCCAAAGTCCCTGTGTTACTCCCCAATGCTAGCCAAACCAACTGATAACCAATAACATGGCCCAAAGTCCCTGTGTTACTCGCTACTGCTAGCCAAACCAACTGATTACCCAATGACATGGCCCAAAGTCCCTGTGTTACTCCCTACTTCTAGCGAAACCAACTGATAACCCAATGACACGGCCCAAATTCCCTGTGGTACTTCCTACTGCTAGCCAACCAACTGATAACCCAATGACACGGCCCAAAGTCCCTGTGTTACTTCCTACTGCTAGCAAAAACAACTGATAACCCAATGACACGGCCCAAGGTCCCTGTGTTACTCTCTACTGCTAGCCAAACCAACTGATAACCCAATGACATGGGCCAAAGTCCCTGTGTTACTCCCTAATGCTAGCCAAACCAACTGATAACCCAATGACATGGCCCAAAGTCCCTGTGTTACTCGCTACTGCTAGCCAAACCATCTGATAACCCAATGACATGGCCAAAGTCCCTGTGTTACGCCCTACTGCTAGCGAAACCAACTGATAACCCAATGACACGGCCCAAAGTCCCTGTGCTATTCTCTACTGCTAGCCAAACCAACTGATAACCCAATGACATGGCCCAAAGTCCCTGTGTTACTTCCTACTGCTAGCAAAACCAACTGATAACCCAATGGCATGGCCCAAAGTCCCTGTGCTATTCTCTACTGCTAGCCAAACCAACTGATAACCGAATGACATGGCCCAAAGTCCCTGTGTTACTTGCTACTGCTAGCCAAACCAACTGATAACCCAATGACATGGCCCAAAGTCCCTGTGTTATTCCCTAATGCTAGCCAAACCAACTTATAACCCAATAACATGGCCCAAAGTCCCTGTGTTACTCGCTACTGCTAGCCAAACCAACTGATTACCCAATGACATGGCCCAAAGTCCTTGTGTTACTCCCTACTGCTAGCCAAACTAACTGATAACCCAATGACATGGCCCAAAGTCCCTGTGTTACTCCCTACTGCTAGCCAAACCACTGATAACCCAATGATATGGCCCAAAGTCCCTGTGTTACTGCCTAATGCTAGCCAAACCAACTGATATCCCAATGACATGGCCCAAAATCCCTGTGTTACTCCATACTGCTAGCGAAACCAACTGATAACCCAATGACACAGCCCAAAGTCCCTGTGTTACTTCCTACTGCTAACCAACCAACTGACAACCCAATGACACGACCCAAAGTCCCTGTGGCACTTCCTACTGCTAGCCAACCATCTGATAACCCAATGACACAGCCCAAAGTCCCTGTGTTACTTCCTACTGCTAGCAAAACCAACTGATAACCCAATGACATGGCCCAAAGTCCCTGTGTTACTCGCTACTGCTAGCCAAACCAACTGATAACCCAATGACATGGCCCAAAGTCCCTGTGTTACTCCCTAATGCTAGCCAAACCAACTGATAACCCAATGCCATGGCCCAAAGTCCCTGTGTTACTCGCTACTGCTAGCCAAACCAACTGATAACCCAATGACATGGCCCAAAGTCCCTGTGTTACTCCCTAATGCTAGTCAAACCAACTGATAACCCAATAACATGGCCCAAAGTCCCTGTGTTACTCCCTATTGCTATCCAAACCAACTGATAACCCAATGATATGGCCCAAAGTTCCTGTGTTACTCCCTACTGCTAGCCAAACCAACTGATAATCCAATGACATGGCCCAAAGTCCATGTGTTACTCCCTACTGCTAGCCAAACCAACTGATAACCCAATGACATGGCCCAAAGTCCCTGTGTTACTCCCTAATGCTAGCCAAACCAACTGATAACCCAATGACATGGCCCAAAGTCCCTGTATTACTCGCTACTGCTAGCCAAACTACGTGATAACCCAATGCATTGGCCCAAAGTCCCTGTGTTACTCCCTAATGCTAGCCGAACCAACTGATAACCCAATGACATGGCCCAAAGTCCCTGTGTTACTCGCTACTGCTAGCCGAACCAACTGATAACCCAATGACATGGCCCAAAGTCCCTGTGTTACTCCATGCTGCTAGCCAAACCAACTGATAACCCAATGACATGGCCCAAAGTCCCTGTGTTACTCCCTAATGCTATCCAAACCAACTGATAACCCAATGACATGGCCCAAAGTCCCTGTGTTACTCGCTACTGCTAGCCGAACCAACTGATAACCCAATGACATGGCCCAAAGTCCCTGTGTTACTCCATGCTGCTAGCCAAACCAACTGATAACCCAATGACATGGCCCAAAGTCCCTGTGTTACTCCCTAATGCTAGCCAAAGCAACTGATAACCAAATGACACGGCCCAAAGTCCCTGTGTTACTCAATACTGCTAGCAAAACCAACTGATAACCCAATGACATGGCCCAAAGTCCCTGTGCTACTCCCTACTGCTAGTGAAACCAACTGATAACCCAATAACATGGCCCAAAGTCCCTGTGTTACTCGATACTGCTAGCAAAACCAACTGATAACCCAATGATATGACCCAAAGTCCCTGTGCTACTCCCTACTGCTAGCCAAACCAACTGATAACCCAATAATATGGCCCAAAGCCCCTGTGTTACTCCCTAATGCTAGCCAAACCAACTGATAACCCAATGACGTGGCCCAAAGTCCGTGTGTTACTCGCTACTGCTAGCCAAACCAACTGATAACCCAATGACAGGGCTCAAAGTCCCTGTGTTACTTCCAACTGCTAGCCAACCAACTGATAACCCAATGACACGGCCCAAAGTCCCTGTGTTACTCGCTACTGCTAGCCAAACTACCTGATAACCCAATGACATAGCCCAAAGTCCCTGTGTTACTCCCTAATGCTAGCCAAACCAACTGATAACCCAATGACATGGCCCAACGTCCCTGTGTTACTCGCTACTGCTAGCCAAACCAACTGATAACCCAATGACATGGCCAAAAGTCCCTGTTTTACTCCCTAATGCTAGCCAAACCAACTGATAACCCAATAACATGGCCCAAAGTCCCTGTGTTACTCCCTACTGCTAGCCAAACCAACTGATAACCCAATTACATGGCCCGAAGTCCCTGTGTTACTCGCTACTGCTAGCCAAAACAACTGATAACCCAATGACATGGCTGAAGTCCCTGTGTTACTCCCAGCTGCTAGCTAAACCAACTGATAACCCAATGACACGGCCCAAAGTCCCTGTGGTACATCCTACTGCTAGCCAACCAACTGATAACCCAATGACACGGCCCAAAGTCCCTGTGTTACTTCCTACTGCTAGCAAAAACAACTGATAACCCAATGACATGGCCCAAAGTCCCTGTGTTACTCCCTACTGCCAGCCAAACCAACTGATTACCCAATGACATGGCCCAAAGTCCCTGTGTTACTCCCTACTTCTAGCGAAACCAACTGATAACCCAATGACACGGCCCAAATTCCCTGTGGTACTTCCTACTGCTAGCCAACCAACTGATAACCCAATGACACGGCCCAAAGTCCCTGTGTTACTTCCTACTGCTAGCAAAAACAACTGATTACCCAATGACATGGCCCAAAGTCCCTGTGTTACTCTCTACTGCTAGCCAAACCAACTGATAACCCAATGACATGGGCCAAAGTCCCTGTGTTACTCCCTAATGCTAGCCAAACCAACTGATATCCCAAAGACATGGCCCAAAGTCCCTGTGTTACTCGCTACTGCTAGCCAAACCATCTGATAACCCAATGACATGGCCAAAGTCCCTGTGTTACTCCCTACTGCTAGCGAAACCAACTGATAACCCAATGACATGGCCAAAGTCCCTGTGCTATTCTATACTGCTAGCCAAACCAACTGATAACCCAATGACATGGCCCAAAGTCCCTGTGTTACTCCCTACTGCTAGCCAAACCAACTGATAACCCAATGACATGGCCCAAAGTCCCTGTGTTATTCCCTAATGCTAGCCAAACCAACTGATAACCCAATAACATGGCCCAAGGTCCCTGTGTTACTCGCTACTGCTAGCCAAACCAACTGATTACCCAATGACATGGCCCAAAGTCCTTGTGTTACTCCCTACTGCTAGCCAAACTAACTGATAACCCAATGACATGGCCCAAAGTCCCTGTGTTACTCCCTACTGCTAGCCAAACCAACTGATAACCCAATGATATGGCCCAAAGTCCCTGTGTTACTCCCTAATGCTAGCCAAACCAACTGATATCCCAATGACATGGCCCAAAGTCCCTGTGTTACTCCCTACTGCTAGCGAAACCAACTGATAACCCAATGACACAGCCCAAAGTCCCTGTGTTACTTCCTACTGCTAACCAACCAACTGACAACCCAATGTCACGGCCCAAAGTCCCTGTGGTACTTCCTACTGCTAGCCAACTATCTGATAACCCAATGACACAGCCCAAAGTCCCTGTGTTACTTCCTACTGCTAGCAAAACCAACTGATAACCCAATGACATGGCCCAAAGTCCCTGTGTTACTCGCTACTGCTAGCCAAACCAACTGATAACCCAATGACATGGCCCAAAGTCCCTGTGTTACTCCCTAATGCTAGCCAAACCAACTGATAACCCAATGCCATGGCCCAAAGTCCCTGTGTTACTCGCTACTGCTAGCCAAACCAACTGATAACCCAATGACATGGCCCAAAGTCCCTGTGTTACTCCCTAATGCTAGTCAAACCAACTGATAACCCAATAACATTGCCCAAAGTCCCTGTGTTACTCCCTATTGCTAGCCAAACCAACTGTTAACCCAATGATATGGCCCAAAGTCCCTGTGTTACTCCCTACTGTTAGCCAAACCAACTGATAATCCAATGACATGGCCCAAAGTCCCTGTGTTACTCCCTACTGCTAGCCAAACCAACTGATAACCCAATGACATGGCCCAAAGTCCCTGTGTTACTCGCTACTGCTAGCCAAACTACGTGATAACCCAATGCCATGGCCCAAAGTCCCTGTGTTACTCCCTAATGCTAGCCGAACCAACTGATAACCCAATGACATGGCCCAAAGTCCCTGTGTTACTCGCTACTGCTAGCCGAACCAACTGATAACCCAATGACATGGCCCAAAGTCCCTGTGTTACTCCATGCTGCTAGCCAAAGCAACTGATAACCAAATGACATGGCCCAAAGTCCCTGTGCTACTCCCTACTGCTAGTGAAACCAACTGATAACCCAATAACATGGCCCAAAGTCCCTGTGTTACTCGATACTGCTAGCAAAACCAACTGATAACCCAATGACATGGCCCAAAGTCCCTGTGCTACTCCCTACTGCTAGCCAAACCAACTGATAACCCAATAATTTGGCCCAAAGTCCCTGTGTTACTCCCTAATGCTAGCCAAACCAACTGATAACCCAATAATTTGGCCCAAAGTCCCTGTGTTACTCGCTACTGCTAGCCAAACCCACTGATAACCCAATGACAGGGCTCAAAGTCCCTGTGTTACTTCCTACTGCTAGCCAACCAACTGATAACCCAATGACACGGCCCAAAGTCCCTGTGTTACTTGCTACTGCTAGCCAAACTACCTGATAACCCAATGACATAGCCCAAAGTCCCTGTGTTACTCCCTAATGCTAGCCAAACCAACTGATAACCCAATGACATGGCCCAACACGTCCCTGTGTTACTTGCTACTGCTAGCCAAACCAACTGATAACCCAATGACATGGCCCAAAGTCCCTGTGTTACTCCCTAATGCTAGCCAAACCAACTGATAACCCAATAACATGGCCCAAAGTCCCTGTGTTACTCCCTACTGCTAGCCAAACCAACTGATAACCCAATTACATGGCCCGAAGTCCCTGTGTTACTCGCTACTGCTAGCCAAAACAACTGATAACCCAATGACATGGCTAAAGTCCCTGTGTTACTCCCAACTGCTAGCTAAACCAACTGATAACCCAATGACACGGCCCAAAGTCCCTGTGGTACATCCTACTGCTAGCCAACCAACTGATAACCCAATGACACGGCCCAAAGTCCCTGTATTACTTCCTTCTGCTAGCAAAAACAACTGATAACCCAATGACATGGCCCAAAGTCCCTGTGTTACTCTCTACTGCTAGCCAAACCAACTGATAACCCAATGACATGGTCCAAAGTCCCTGTGTTACTCCCTACTGCCAGCCAAACCAACTGATAACCCAATGACATGGCCCAAAGTCCCTGTGTTTCTCGCTACTGCTAGCCAAACTACCTGATAACCCAATGCCATGGCACAAAGTCCCTGTGTTACTCCCTAATGCTAGCCAAACCAACTGATAACCCAATGCCATGGCCCAAAGTCCCTGTGTTACTCGCTACTGCTAGCCAAACCAACTGATAACCCAATGATATGGCCCAAAGTCCCTGTGTTACTCCCTAATGCTAGCCAAACCAACTGATAACACAATAACGTGGCCCAAACTCCCTGTGTTACTCGCTACTGCTAGCCAAACCAACTGATAACCCAATGACATGGCCCAAAGTCCCTGTGTTACTCCCTACTGCTAGCCAAACCAACTGATAATCCAATGACATGGCCCAAATTCCCTGTGTTACTCCCTACTGCTAGCCAAACCAACTGATAACCGAATGACATGGCCCAAAGTCCCTGTGTTACTCCCTAATGCTAGCCAAACCAACTGATAACCGAATGACAAGGCCCAAAGTCCCTGTGTTACTTGCTACTGCTAGCCAAACCAACTGATAACCCAATGACATGGCCCAAAGTCCCTGTGTTACTTGCTACTGCTAGCCAAACTACCTGATAACCCAATGCCATGGCACAAAGTCCCCGTGTTACTCCCTAATGCTAGCCAAACCAACTGATAACCCAATTACATGGCCCGAAATCCCTGTGTTACTCCCTAATGCTAGCCAAGCCAACTGATAACTCAATGACATGGCCCAAAGTCCCTGTGTTACTCGCTACTGCTAGCCAAAACAACTGATAACCCAATGACATGGCTGAAGTCCCTGTGTTACTCCCAACTGCTAGCTAAACCAACTGATAACCCAATGACACAGCCCAAAGTCCCTGTGGTACATCCTACTGCTAGCCAACCAACTGATAACCCAATGACACGGCCCAAAGACCCTGTGTTTCTCCCTACTGCTAGCAAAAACAACTGATAACCCAATGACATGGCCCAAAGTCCCTGTGTTACTCCCTACTGCCAGCCAAACCAACTGATAACCCAATGACATGGGCCAAAGTCCCTGTGTTACTCGCTACTGCTAGCCAAACCAACTGATAACCCAATGACATGGCCTAAAGTCCCTGTGTTACTCCCTAATGCTAGCCAAACCAACTGATAACCCAATGACATGGCCCAAAGTCCCGGTGTTACTCGCTACTGCTAGCCAAACCAACTGATAACCCAATGACATGGCCCAAAGTCCCTGTGTTACTCGCTACTGCTAGCCAAACTACCTGATAACCCAATGCCATGGCCCAAAGTCCCTGTGTTACTCGCTACTGCTAGCCAAAACAACTGATAACCCAATGACATGGCTGAAGTCCCTGTGTTACTCCCAACTGCTAGCTAAACCAACTGATAACCCAATGACACAGCCCAAAGTCCCTGTGGTACATCCTACTGCTAGCCAACCAACTGATAACCCAATGACACGGCCCAAAGACCCTGTGTTTCTCCCTACTGCTAGCCAAACCAACTGATAACCCAATGACATGGCCCAAAGTCCCTGTGTTACTCCCTACTGCCAGCCAAACCAACTGATAACCCAATGACATGGGCCAAAGTCCCTGTGTTACTCGCTACTGCTAGCCAAACCAACTGATAACCCAATGACATGGCCTAAAGTCCCTGTGTTACTCCCTAATGCTAGCCAAACCAACTGATAACCCAATGACATGGCCCAAAGTCCCGGTGTTACTCGCTACTGCTAGCCAAACCAACTGATAACCCAATGACATGGCCCAAAGTCCCTGTGTTACTCGCTACTGCTAGCCAAACTACCTGATAACCCAATGCCATGGCACAAAGTCCCTGTGTTACTCCCTAATGCTAGCCAAACCAACTGATAACCCAATGACATGGCCCAAAGTCCCTGTGTTACTCGCTACTGCTAGCCAAACCAACTGATAACCCAATGATATGGCCCAAAGTCCCTGTGTTACTGCCTAATGCTAGCCAAACCAACTGATAACCCAATAACATGGCCCAAAGTCCCTGTGTTACTCGCTACTGCTAGCCAAACCAACTGATATCCCAATGACATGGCCCAAAGTCCCTGTGTTACTACCTACTGCTAGCCAAACCAACTGATAATCCAATGACATTACCCAAATTCCCTGTGTTACTCCCTACTGCTAGCCAAACCAACTGATAACCCAATGACATGGCCCAAAGTCCCTATGTTACTCCCTAATTTTAGCCAAACCAACTGATAACCGAATGACATGGCCCAAAGTCCCTGTGTTACTTGCTACTGCTAGCCAAACCAACTGATAACCCAATGACATGGCCCAAAGTCCCTGTGTTACTCGCTACTGCTAGCCAAACTACCTGATAACCCAATGCCATGGCACAAAGTCCCTGTGTTACTCCCTAATGCCAGCCAAACCAACTGATAACCTAATGACATGGCCCAAAGTCCCTGTGTTACTCGCTACTGCTAGCCAAACCAACTGATAACCCAATGATATGTCCCAAAGTCCCTGTGTTACTCCCTAATGCTAGACAAACCAACTGATAACCCAATAACATGGCCCAAAGTCCCTGTGTTACTCGCTACTGCTAGCCAAACCAACTGATAACACAATGACATGGACCTAAGTCCCTGTGTTACTCCCTACTGCTAGCCAAACCAACTGATAATCCAATGACATGGCCCAAATTCCCTGTGTTACTCCCTACTGCTAGCCGAACCAACTGATAACCCAATGACATGGCCCAAAGTCCCTGTGTTACTCGCTACTGCTAGCCGAACCAACTGATAACCCAATGACATGGCCCAAAGTCCCTGTGTTACTCCATGCTGCTAGCCAAACCAACTGATAACCCAATGACATGGCCCAAAGTCCCTGTGTTACTCCCTAATGCTAGCCAAAGCAACTGATAACCAAATGGCATGGCCCAAAGTCCCTGTGTTACTCGATACTGCTAGAAAAACCAACTGATAACCCAATGACATGGCCCAAAGTCCCTGTGCTACTCCCTACTGCTAGTGAAACCAATTGATAACCCATTAACATGGCCCAAAGTCCCTGTGTTACTCGATACTGCTAGCAAAACCAACTGATAACCCAATGACATGGCCCAATGTTCCTGTGCTACTCCCTACTGCTAGCCAAACCAACTGATAACCCAATAATATGGCCCAAAGTCCCTGTGTTACTCCCTAATGCTAGCCAAACCAACTGATAACCCAATGACATGGCCCAAAGTCTATGTGTTACTCCCTAATGCTAGCCAAACCAACTGATAACCGAATGACATGGCCCAAAGTCCCTGTGTTACTCGCTACTGCTAGCCAAACCAACTGATAACCCAATGACAGGGCTCAAAGTCCCTGTGTTACTTCCTACTGCTAGCCAACCAACTGATAACCCAATGACACGGCCCAAAGTCCCTGTGTTACTTGCTACTGCTAGCCAAACTACCTGATAACCCAATGACATAGCCCAAAGTCCCTGTGTTACTCCCTAATGCTAGCCAAACCAACTGATAACCCAATGACATGGCCCAACACGTCCCTGTGTTACTCGCTACTGCTAGCCAAACCAACTGATAACCCAATGACGTGGCCCAAAGTCCCTGTGTTACTCCCTAATGCTAGCCAAACCAACTGATAACCCAATAACATGGCCCAAAGTCCCTGTGTTACTCCCTACTGCTAGCCAAACCAACTGATAACCCAATTACATGGCCCGAAGTCCCTGTATTACTCGCTACTGCTAGCCAAAACAACTGATAACCCAATGACATGGCCAAAGTCCCTGTGTTACTTCCTTCTGCTAGCAAAAACAACTGATAACCCAATGACATGGCCCAAAGTCCCTGTGTTACTCTCTACTGCTAGCCAAACCAACTGATAACCCAATGACATGGTCCAAAGTCCCTGTGTTACTCCCTACTGCCAGCCAAACCAACTGATAACCCAATGACATGGGCCAAAGTCCCTGTGTTACTCGCTACTGCTAGCCAAACCAACTGATAACCCAATGACATGGCCCAAAGTCCCTGTGTTACTCGCTACTGCTTGCCAAACTACCTGATAACCCAATGCCATGGCACAAAGTCCCTGTGTTACTCCCTAATGCTAGCCAAACCAACTGATAACCCAATGACATGGCCCAAAGTCCCTGTGTTACTCGCTACTGCTAGCCAAACCAACTGATAACCCAATGATATGGCCCAAAGTCCCTGTGTTACTCCCTAATGCTAGCCAAACCAACTGATAACCCAATAACATGGCCCAAATTCCCTGTGTTACTCGCTACTGCTAGCCAAACCAACTGATAACCCAATGACATGGCCCAAAGTCCCTGTGTTACTCCCTACTGCTAGCCAAACCAACTGATCATCCAATGACATGGCCCAAATTCCCTGTGTTACTCCCTACTGCTAGCCAAACCAACTGATAACCGAATGACATGGCCCAAAGTCCCTGTGTTACTCCCTAATGCTAGCCAAACCAACTGATAACCGAATGACAAGGCCCAAAGTCCCTGTGTTACTTGCTACTGCTAGCCAAACCAACTGATAACCCAATGACATGGCCCAAAGTCCCTGTTTTACTCGCTACTGCTAGCCAAACTACCTGATAACCCAATGCCATGGAACAAAGTCCCCGTGTTACTCCCTAATGCTAGCCAAACCAACTGATAACCCAATTGCATGGCCCGAAGTCCCTGTGTTACTCCCTAATGCTAGCCAAGCCAACTGATAACTCAATGACATGGCCCAAAGTCCCTGTGTTACTCGCTACTGCTAGCCAAAACAACTGATAACCCAATGACATGGCTGAAGTCCCTGTGTTACTCCCAACTGCTAGCTAAACCAACTGATAACCCAATGACACAGCCCAAAGTCCCTGTGGTACATCCTACTGCTATCCAACCAACTGATAACCCAATGACACGGCCCAAAGACCCTGTGTTTCTCCCTACTGCTAGCAAAAACAACTGATAACCCAATGACATGGCCCAAAGTCCCTGTGTTACTCCCTACTGCCAGCCAATCCAACTGATAACCCAATGACATGGGCCAAAGTCCCTGTGTTACTCGCTACTGCTATCCAAACCAACTGATAACCCAATGACATGGCCCAAAGTCCATGTGTTACTCCCTAATGCTAGCCAAACCAACTGATAACCCAATGACATGGACCAAAGTCCCGGTGTTACTCGCTACTGCTAGCCAAACCAACTGATAACCCAATGACATGGCCCAAAGTCCCTGTGTTAATCGCTACTGCTAGCCAAACTACCTGATAACCCAATGCCATGGCACAAAGTCCCTTTGTTACTCGCTACTGCTAGCCAAACCAACTGATAACACAATGACATGGACCTAAGTCCCTGTGTTACTCCCTACTGCTAGCCAAACCAACTGATAATCCAATGACATGGCCCAAATTCCCTGTGTTACTCCCTACTGCTATCCAAACCAACTGATAACCCAATGACATGGGCCAAAGTCCCTGTGTTACTCCCTAATGCTAGCCAAACTAACTGATAAGCAAAGTCCCTGTGTTACTCCCTACTGCTAGCGAAACCAACTGATAACGCAATCACACGGCCCAAAGTCCCTGTGTTACTTCCTACTACTTGCCAACCAACTGATAACCCAATGACACGGCCCAAAGTCCCTGTGTTACTCCCTACTTCTAGCCAAACCAACTGATAACCCAATGACATGGCCCAAAGTCCCTGTGTTACTCCCTAATGCTAGCCAAACCAACAGATAACCCAATAACATGGCCCAAAGTCCCTGTGTTACTCGCTACTGCTAGCCAAACCAACTGATAACCCAATGACATGGCCCAAAGTCCCGTTGTTACTCCCTACTTCTAGCGAAAGCAACTGATAACCCAATGGCATGGCCCAAGGTGCCTGTGTTACTCTGTACTGCTAGCCAAACCAACTGATAACCCAATGACATGGCCCAAAGTCCCTGTGTTACTCCTTACTGCTAACCAAACCAACTGATAACCCAATGACATGGCCCAAAGTCCCTGTGTTACTCCCTAATGCTAGCCAAACCAACTGATAACCCAATGACATGGCCCAACGTCCCTGTTACTCGCAACTGCTAGCCAAACCAACTGATAACCCAATGACATGACCCAAAGTCTCTGTGTTACTCCCTAATGCTAGCCAAACCAACTGATAACCCAATAACATGGCCCAAAGTCCCTGTGTTACTCGCTACTGCTAGCCAAACCAACTGATAACCCAATGACATGGCTCAAAGTTCTTGTGTTACTCCCTAATGCTAGCCAAACCAACTGATAACCCAATGACATGGCCCAAAGTCCCTGTGTTACTCACTACTGCTAGCCGAACCAACTGATAACCCAATGACATGGCCCAAATTCCCTGTGTTACTCCCTACTGCTATCCAAACCAACTGATAAACCAATGACATGGCCCAAAGTCCCTGTCTTACTCCCTAATGCTAACCAAACCAACTGATAACCGAATGACATAGCCCAAAGTCCCTGTGTGACTAGATACTGCTAGCAAAACCAACTGATAACCCAATGACATGGCCCAAAGTCCCTGTGTTACTCCCTACTGCTAGCGAAACCAACTGATAACCCAATGACATGGCCCAAAGTCCCTGTGTTACTTCCTACTGCTAGCCAACCAACTGATAACCCAATGACACGGCCCAAAGTCCCTGTGTTACTCGCTACTGCTAGCCGAACCAACTGATAACCCAATGACACAGCCCAAAGTCCCTGTGTTACTCGCTACTGCTAGCCAAACTACCTGATAACCCAATGACATGGCCCAAAGTCCCTGTGTTACTCGCTACTGCTAGCCAAACCAACTGATAACCCAATGACATGGCCCAAAGTCCCTGTGTTACTCCCTAATGCTAGCCAAACCAACTGATAACCCAATGACATGGCCCAAAGTCCCTGTGTTACTCGCTACTGCTAGCCAAAGCAACTGATAACCCAATGACATGGCCCAAAGTCCCTGTGTTACTCCCCAATTCTAGCCAAACCAACTGATAACCCAATAACATGGCCCAAAGTCCCTGTGTTGCTCGCTACTGCTAGCCAAACCAACTGACAACCCAAAGACATGGCCGAAAGTCCCTGTGTTACTCCATACTGCTAGCCAAACCAACTGATAACCCAATGACATGGCCCAAAGTCCATGTGTTGCTCCCTACTGCTAGCCAAACCAACTGATAACCCAATGACATGGCCCAATGTCCCTGTGTTACTCCCTAATGCTAGCTAAACCAACTGATAACCGAATGACATGGCCCAAAGTCCCTGTGTTACTCCCTACTGCTAGCCAAACCAACTGATAATCCAATGACATGGCCCAAATTCTCTGTGTTACTCTCTACTGCTAGCCAAACCAACTGATAACTCAATGACATGGCCCAAAGTCCCGTTGTTACCCCCTACTTCTAGCGAAACCAACTGATAACCCAATTACGTGGCCCGAAGTCCCTGTGTTACTCCCTAATGCTAGCCAAACCAACTGATAACCCAATGACATGGCCCAAAGTCCCTGTGTTACTCCCTAATGCTAGCCAAACTAACTGATAACCAAAGTCCCTGTGTTACTCCCTACTGCTAGCGAAACCAACTGATAACGCAATGACACGGCCCAAAGTCCCTGTGTTACTTCCTACTACTTGCCAACCAACTGATAACCCAATGACACGGCCCAAAGTCCCTGTGTTACTCCCTACTGCTAGCCAAACCAACTGATAACCCAATGACATGGCCCAAAGTCCCTGTGTTACTCCCTAATGCTAGCCAAACCAACAGATAACCCAATAACATGGCCCAAAGTCCCTGTGTTACTCGCTACTGCTAGCCAAACCAACTGATAACTCAATGACATGGCCCAAAGTCCCGTTGTTACTCCCTACTTCTAGCGAAACCAACTGATAACCCAATTACGTGGCCCGAAGTCCCTGTGTTACTCCCTAATGCTAGCCAAACCAACTGATAACACAATGACATGGCCCAAGGTCCCTGTGTTACTTCCTACTGCTAGCAAAACCAACTGATCACCCAATGCCATGGCCCAAGGTCCCTGTGTTACTCTCTACTGCTAGCCAAACCAACTGATAACCCAATGACATGGCCCAAAGTCCCTGTGTTACTCCCTACTGCTAGCCAAACCAACTGATAACCCAATGACATGGCCCAAAGTCCCTGTGTTACTCCCTAATGCTAGCCAAACCAACTGATAACCCAATGACATGGCCCAAAGTCCCTGTGTTACTCGCTACTGCTAGCCAAACCAACTGATAACCCAATGACATGACCCAAAGTCTCTGTGTTACTCCCTAATGCTAGCCAAACCAACTGATAACCCAATAACATGGCCCAAAGTCCCTGTGTTACTCACTACTGCTAGCCAAACCAACTGATAACCC
The DNA here is from genome assembly GCF_040938575.1 of Ambystoma mexicanum. Lineage (NCBI taxonomy): Eukaryota > Metazoa > Chordata > Amphibia > Caudata > Ambystomatidae > Ambystoma > Ambystoma mexicanum. Next base: position 330,661,932 of record NC_090925.1, on the reverse strand, counting down.
AATGACATGGCTCAAAGGTCTTGTGTTACTCCCTACTGCTAGCCAAACCAACTGCTAACCCAATAACATGGCCCAAAGTCCCTGTGTTACTCCCTAATGCTAGCCAAACCAACTTATAACCCAATGACATGGCCCAAAGTCCCTGTGTTACTCGCTACTGCTATCCAAACTACCTGATAACCCAATGCCATGGCCAAAAGTCCCTATGTTACTCTATAATGCTAGCCAAACCAACTGATAACCCAATGACATGGCCCAAAGTCCCTGCGTTACTCGCTACTGCTAGCCAAACCAACTGATAACCCAATGACATGGCCCAAAGTCCCTGTGTTACTCCCTACTGCTAGCCAAACCAACTGATAAACCAATGACATGGCCCAAAGTCCCTGTCTTACTCCCTAATGCTAACCAAACCAACTGATAACCGAATGACATAGCCCAAAGTCCCTGTGTTACTAGATACTGCTAGCAAAACCAACTGATAACCCAATGATATGGCCCAAAGTCACTGTGTTACTCCCTACTGCTAGCGAAACCAACTGATAACCCAATGACATGGCCCAAAGTCCCTGTGTTACTTCCTACTGCTAGCCAACCACTGATAACCCAATGACACGGACCAAAGTCCCTGTGTTACTCGCTACTGCTAGCCGAACCAACTGATAACCCAATGACACGGCCCAAAGTCCCTTTGTTACTCGCTACTGCTAGCGAAACTACCTGATAACCCAATGACATGGCCCAAAGTCCCTGTGTTACTCGCTACTGCTAGCCAAACCAACTGATAACCCAATGATATTGCCCAAAGTCCCTGTGTTACTCCCTAATGCTAGCCAAACCAACTGATAACCCAATGACATGGCCCAAAGTCCCTGTGTTACTCCCTAATGCTAGCCAAACCAACTGATAACCCAATGACATGGCCCAAAGTCCCTGTGTTACTCGCTACTGCTAGCCAAAGCAACTGATAACCCAATGACATGGCCCAAAGTCCCTGTGTTACTCCCCAATTCTAGCCAAACCAACTGATAACCCAATGACATGGCCCAAAGTCCCTGTGTTACTCGCTACTGCTAGCCAAACCAACTGATAACCCAAAGACATGGCCGAAAGTCCCTGTGTTACTCCCTACTGCTAGCCAAACCAACTGATAACCCAATGACATGGCCCAAAGTCCATGTTTTCCTCCCTACTGCTAGCCAAACCAACTGATAACCCAATGACATGGCCCAATGCCCCTGTGTTACTCCCTAATGCTAGCTAAACCAACTGATAACCGAATGACATGGCCCAAAGTCCCTGTGTTACTCGCTACTGCTAGCCAAACCAACTGATAACCCAATGACATGGCCCAAAGTCCCTGTGTTACTCCCTACTGCTAGCAAAACCAACTGATAACCCAATGACACAGCCCAAAGTCTCTGTGTTACTCACTACTGCTAGCCAAACCAACTGATAACCCAATGACATGGCCCAAAGTCCCTGTGTTACTCGCTACTGCTAGCCAAACTACCTGATAACCCAATGACATGGCCTAAAGTCCTTGTGTTACTCCCTAATGCTAGCCAAACCAACTGATAACCCAATGACATGGCCCAAAGTCCCTGTGTTACTCGCTAATGCTAGCCAAACCAACTGATAACCCAATGACATGGCCCAAAGTCCCTGTGTTACTCCCTAATGCTAGCCAAACCAACTGATAACCCAATAACATGGCCCAAAGTCCCTGTGTTACTCGCTACTGCTAGCCAAACCAACTGATAACCCAATGACATGGCCAAAAGTCCCTGTGTTACTCCCTACTGCTAGCCAAACCAACTGATAACCCAATTACATGGCCCGAATTCCCTATGTTACTCCCTAATGCTAAGCAAGCCAACTGATAACCCAATGACATGGCCCAAAGTCCCTGTGTTACTCGCTACTGCTAGCCAAACCAACTGAAAACCCAATGACATGGCCAAAGTCCCTGTGTTACTCCCTACTGCTAGCGAAACCAACTGATAACCCAATGACACGGCCCAAAGTCCCTGTGGTACTTCCTACTGCTAGCCAACCAACTGATAATCCAATGACACGGCCCAAAGTCCCTGTGTTACTTCCTACTGCTAGCAAAACCAACTGATAACCCAATGGCATGGCCCAAAGTCCCTGTGCTATTCTCTACTGCTAGCCAAACCAACTGATAACCCAATGACATGGCCCAAAGTCCCTGTGTTACTCCCTACTGCTAGCCAAACCAACTGATAACCCAACGACATGGCCCAAAGTCCCTGTGTTACTCGCTACTGCTAGCCAAACCAACTGATAACCCAATGACATGGCCCAAAGTCCCTGTGTTACTCCCTAATGCTAGCCAAACCAACTGATAACCCAATAACATGGCCCAAAGTCCCTGTGTTACTCTCTACTGCTAGCCAAACCAACTGATAACCCAATGACATGACCCAAAGTCCCTGTGTTACTCCCTACTGCTAGCCAAACCAACTGATAACTCAATGACATGGCCCAAAGTCCATGTGTTACTCCCGACTGCTAGCCAAACCAACTGATAACCCAATGATACGGCCCAAAGTCCCTGTGTTACTCCCTAATGCTAGCCAAACCAACTGATAACCCAATGACATGGGCCAAAGTCCCTGTGTTACCTGCTACTGCTAGCCAAACCAACTGATAACCCAATGACATGGCCCAAAGTCCCAGTGTTATTCCCTAATGCTAGCCAAACCAACTGATAACCCAATAACATGACCCAAAGTCCCTTTGTTACTCGCTACTGCTAGCCAAACCAACTGATAACCCAATGACATTGCCCAAAGTCCCTATGTTACTCGCTACTGCTAGCCAAACCAACTGATAACCCAATGACATGGCCCAAAGTCCCTGTGCTACTCCCTACTGCTAGCCAAACCAACTGATAACCCAATGACATGGCCAAAAGTCCCTGTGTTACTCCCTACTGCTAGCCAAACCAAGTGATAACCCAATTACATGGCCCGAATTCCCTATGTTACTCCCTAATGCTAAGCAAGCCAACTGATAACCCAATGACATGGCCCAAAGTCCCTGTGTTACTCGCTACTGCTAGCCAAACCAACTGAAAACCCAATGACATGGCCAAAGTCCCTGTGTTACTCCCTACTGCTAGCGAAACCAACTGATAACCCAATGACACGGCCCAAAGTCCCTGTGGTACTTCCTACTGCTAGCCAACCAACTGATAATCCAATGACACGGCCCGAAGTCCCTGTGTTACTTCCTACTGCTAGCACAACCAACTGATAACCCGATGGCATGGCCCAAAGTCCCTGTGCTATTCTCTACTGCTAGCCAAACCAACTGATAACCCAATGACATGGCCCAAAGTCCCTGTGTTACTCCCTACTGCTAGCCAAACCAACTGATAACCCAACGACATGGCCCAAAGTCCCTGTGTTACTCGCTACTGCTAGCCAAACCAACTGATAACCCAATGACATGGCCCAAAGTCCCTGTGTTACTCCCTAATGCTAGCCAAACCAACTGATAACCCAATAACATGGCCCAAAGTCCCTGTGTTACTCTCTACTGCTAGCCAAACCAACTGATAACCCAATGACATGACACAAAGTCCCTGTGTTACTCCATACTGCTAGCCAAACCAACTGATAACTCACTGCCATGGCCCAAAGTCCATGTGTTTCTCCCTACTGCTAGCCAGACCAACTGATAACCCAATGATATGGCCCAAAGTCCCTGTGTTACTCCCTAATGCTAGCCAAACCAACTGATAACCCAATGACATGGGCCAAAGTCCCTGTGTTACCTGCTACTGCTAGCCAAACCAACTGGTAACCCAATGACATGGCCCAAAGTCCCTGTGTTATTCCCTAATGCTAGCCAAACCAACTGATAACCCAATAACATGACCCAAAGTCCCTTTGTTACTCGCTACTGCTAGCCAAACCAACTGATAACCCAATGACATGGCCCAAAGTCCCTGTGTTACTCGCTACTGCTAGCCAAACCAACTGATAACCCAATGACATGGCCCAAAGTCCCTGTGCTACTCCCTACTGCTAGCCAAACCAACTGATAACCCAATGGCATTGCCCAAAGTCCCTGTGTTACTCCCTACTGCTAGCGAAACCAACTGATAACCCAATGACACGGCCCAAAGTCCCTGTGTTACTTCCTACTGCTAGCCAACCAACTGATAACCCAATGACACGGCCCAAAGTCCCTGTGTTACTCGCTACTGCTAGCCAAGCCAACTGATAACCCAATTACATGGCCCAAAGTCCCTGTGTTACTCGCTACTGCTAGCCAAACCAACTGATAATCCAACGACATGGCCCAAAGTCCCTGTGTTACTCGCTAATGCTAGCCAAACCAACTGATAACCCAATGACATGGCCCAAAGTCCCTGTGTTACTCGCTACTGCTAGCCAAACCAACTGATAACCCAATGACATGGCCCAAAGTCCCTGTGTTACTTCCTACTGCTAGCAAAACCAACTGATAACCCAATGGCATGGCCCAAAGTCGCTGTGTTACCCTCTACTGCTAGCCAAACCAACTGATAACCCAATGACATGGCCCAAAGTCTCTGTGTTACTCCCTACTGCTAGCCAAAATACCTGATAACCGAATGCCATGGCACAAAGTCCCTGTGTTACTCCCTAATGCTAGCCAAACCAACTGATAACCCAATGACATGGACCAAAGTCCCTGTGTTACTGGCTACTGCTAGCCAAACCAACTGATAACCCAATGACATGGCCCAAAGTCCCTGTGTTACTCGCTACTGCTAGCCAAACCAACTGATAACCCAATGACATGGCCCAAAGTCCCTGTGTTATTCCCTAATGCTAGCCAAACCAACTGATAACCCAATAACATGACCCAAAGTCCCTTTGTTACTCGCTACTGCTAGCCAAACCAACTGATAACCCAATGACATGGCCCAAAGTCCCTGTGTTACTCGCTACTGCTAGCCAACCCAACTGATAACCCAATGACATGGCCCAAAGTCTCTGTGCTACTCCCTACTGCTAGCCAAACCAACTGATAACCCAATGACATGGCCAAAAGTCCCTGTGTTACTCCCTACTGCTAGCCAAACCAAGTGATATCCCAATTACATGGCCCGAATTCCCTATGTTACTCCCTAATGCTAAGCAAGCCAACTGATAACCCAATGACATGGCCCAAAGTCCCTGTGTTACTCGCTACTGCTAGCCAAACCAACTGAAAACCCAATGACATGGCCAAAGTCCCTGTGTTACTCCCTACTGCTAGCGAAACCAACTGATAACCCAATGACACGGCCCAAAGTCCCTGTGGTACTTCCTACTGCTAGCCAACCAACTGATAATCCAATGACATGGCCAAAGTCCATGTGTTACTCGCTACTGCTAGCCAAACCAACTGAAAACCCAATGACATGGCCAAAGTCCCTGTGTTACTCCCTACTGCTAGCGAAACCAACTGATAACCCAATGACACGGCCCAAAGTCCCTGTGGTACTTCCTACTGCTAGCCAAACCAACTGATAACCCAATGACATGGCCCAAAGTCCCTGTGTTACTCCCTAATGCTAGCCAAACCAACAGATAACCCAATAACATGGCCCAAAGTCCCTGTGTTACTCGCTACTGCTAGCCAAACCAACTGATAACCCAATGACATGGCCCAAAGTCCCGTTGTTACTCCCTACTTCTAGCGAAAGCAACTGATAACACAATTACGTGGCCCGAAGTCCCTGTGTTACTCCCTAATGCTAGCCAAACCAACTGATAACCCAATGACATGGCCCAAAGTCCCTGTGTTACTTCCTACTGCTAGCAAAACCAACTGATAACCCAATGGCATGGCCCAAGGTGCCTGTGTTACTCTGTACTGCTAGCCAAACCAACTGATAACCCAATGACATGGCCCAAAGTCCCTGTGTTACTCCTTACTGCTAGCCAAACCAACTGATAACCCAATGACATGGCCCAAAGTCCCTGTGTTACTCCCTAATGCTAGCCAAACCAACTGATAACCCAATGACATGGCCCAAAGTCCCTGTTACTCGCAACTGCTAGCCAAACCAACTGATAACCCAAATGACATGACCCAAAGTCTCTGTGTTACTCCCTAATGCTAGCCAAACCAACTGATAACCCAATAACATGGCCCAAAGTCCCTGTGTTACTCGCTACTGCTAGCCAAACCAACTGATAACCCAATGACATGGCTCAAAGTTCTTGTGTTACTCCCTAATGCTAGCCAAACCAACTGATAACCCAATGACATGGCCCAAAGTCCCTGTGTTACTCACTACTGCTAGCCGAACCAACTGATAACCCAATGACATGGCCCAAAGTCCCTGTGTTACTCCCTACTGCTATCCAAACCAACTGATAAACCAATGACATGGCCCAAAGTCCCTGTCTTACTCCCTAATGCTAACCAAACCAACTGATAACCGAATGACATAGCCCAAAGTCCCTGTGTGACTAGATACTGCTAGCAAAACCAACTGATAACCCAATGACATGGCCCAAAGTCCCTGTGTTACTCCCTACTGCTAGAGAAACCAACTGATAACCCAATGACATGGCCCAAAGTCCCTGTGTTACTTCCTACTGCTAGCCAACCAACTGATAACCCAATGACACGGCCCAAAGTCCCTGTGTTACTCGCTACTGCTAGCCGAACCAACTGATAACCCAATGACACAGCCCAAAGTCCCTGTGTTACTCGCTACTGCTAGCCAAACTACCTGATAACCCAATGACATGGCCCAAAGTCCCTGTGTTACTCGCTACTGCTAGCCAAACCAACTGATAACCCAATGACATGGCCCAAAGTCCCTGTGTTACTCCCTAATGCTAGCCAAACCAACTGATAACCCAATGACATGGCCCAAAGTCCCTGTGTTACTCGCTACTGCTAGCCAAAGCAACTGATAACCCAATGACATGGCCCAAAGTCCCTGTGTTACTCCCCAATTCTAGCCAAACCAACTGATAACCCAATAACATGGCCCAAAGTCCCTGTGTTGCTCGCTACTGCTAGCCAAACCAACTGACAACCCAAAGACATGGCCGAAAGTCCCTGTGTTACTCCATACTGCTAGCCAAACCAACTGATAACCCAATGACATGGCCCAAAGTCCATGTGTTGCTCCCTACTGCTAGCCAAACCAACTGATAACCCAATGACATGGCCCAATGTCCCTGTGTTACTCCCTAATGCTAGCTAAACCAACTGATAACCGAATGACATGGCCCAAAGTCCCTGTGTTACTCCCTACTGCTAGCCAAACCAACTGATAATCCAATGACATGGCCCAAATTCTCTGTGTTACTCTCTACTGCTAGCCAAACCAACTGATAACTCAATGACATGGCCCAAAGTCCCGTTGTTACCCCCTACTTCTAGCGAAACCAACTGATAACCCAATTACGTGGCCCGAAGTCCCTGTGTTACTCCCTAATGCTAGCCAAACCAACTGATAACCCAATGACATGGCCCAAAGTCCCTGTGTTACTCCCTAATGCTAGCCAAACTAACTGATAACCAAAGTCCCTGTGTTACTCCCTACTGCTAGCGAAACCAACTGATAACGCAATGACACGGCCCAAAGTCCCTGTGTTACTTCCTACTACTTGCCAACCAACTGATAACCCAATGACACGGCCCAAAGTCCCTGTGTTACTCCCTACTGCTAGCCAAACCAACTGATAACCCAATGACATGGCCCAAAGTCCCTGTGTTACTCCCTAATGCTAGCCAAACCAACAGATAACCCAATAACATGGCCCACAGTCCCTGTGTTACTCGCTACTGCTAGCCAAACCAACTGATAACTCAATGACATGGCCCAAAGTCCCGTTGTTACTCCCTACTTCTAGCGAAACCAACTGATAACCCAATTACGTGGCCCGAAGTCCCTGTGTTACTCCCTAATGCTAGCCAAACCAACTGATAACACAATGACATGTCCCAAGGTCCCTGTGTTACTTCCTACTGCTAGCAAAACCAACTGATCACCCAATGCCATGGCCCAAGGTCCCTGTGTTACTCTCTACTGCTAGCCAAACCAACTGATAACCCAATGACATGGCCCAAAGTCCCTGTGTTACTCCCTACTGCTAGCCAAACCAACTGATAACCCAATGACATGGCCCAAAGTCCCTGTGTTACTCCTTAATGCTAGCCAAACCAACTGATAACCCAATGACATGGCCCAAAGTCCCTGTGTTACTCGCTACTGCTAGCCAAACCAACTGATAACCCAATGACATGACCCAAAGTCTCTGTGTTACTCCCTAATGCTAGCCAAACCAACTGATAACCCAATAACATGGCCCAAAGTCCCTGTGTTACTCGCTACTGCTAGCCAAACCAACTGATAACCCAATGACATGGCTCAAAGGTCTTGTGTTACTCCCTACTGCTAGCCAAACCAACTGCTAACCCAATAACATGACCCAAAGTCCCTGTGTTACTCCCTAATGCTAGCCAAACCAACTGATAACCCAATGACATGGCCCAACGTCCCTGTGTTACTCGCTACTGCTATCCAAACTACCTGATAACCCAATGCCATGGCCAAAAGTCCCTATGTTACTCTATAATGCTAGCCAAACCAACTGATAACCCAATGACATGGCCCAAAGTCCCTGCGTTACTCGCTACTGCTAGCCAAACCAACTGATAACCCAATGACATGGCCCAAAGTCCCTGTGTTACTCCCTACTGCTAGCCAAACCAACTGATAAACCAATGACATGGCCCAAAGTCCCTGTCTTACTCCCTAATGCTAACCAAACCAACTGATAACCGAATGACATAGCCCAAAGTCCCTGTGTTACTAGATACTGCTAGCGAAACCAACTGATAACCCAATGATATGGCCCAAAGTCCCTGTGTTACTCCCTACTGCTAGCGAAACCAACTGATAACCCAATGAAATGGCCCAAAGTCCCTGTGTTACTTCCTACTGCTAGCCAACCACTGATAACCCAATGACACGGACCAAAGTCCCTGTGTTACTCGCTACTGCTAGCCGAACCAACTGATAACCCAATGACACGGCCCAAAGTCCCTATGTTACTCGCTACTGCTAGCGAAACTACCTGATAACCCAATGACATGGCCCAAAGTCCCTGTGTTACTCGCTACTGCTAGCCAAACCAACTGATAACCCAATGATATTGCCCAAAGTCCCTGTGTTACTCCCTAATGCTAGCCAAACCAACTGATAACCCAATGACATGGCCCAAAGTCCCTGTGTTACTCCCCAATTCTAGCCAAACCAACTGATAACCCAATGACATGGCCCAAAGTCCCTGTGTTACTCGCTACTGCTAGCCAAACCAACTGATAACCCAAAGACATGGCCGAAAGTCCCTGTGTTACTCCCTACTGCTAGCCAAACCAACTGATAACCCAATGACATGGCCCAAAGTCCATGTGTTCCTCCCTACTGCTAGCCAAACCAACTGATAACCCAATGACATGGCCCAATGCCCCTGTGTTACTCCCTAATGCTAGCTAAACCAACTGATAACCGAATGACATGGCCCAAAGTCCCTGTGTTACTCGCTACTGCTAGCCAAACCAACTGATAACCCAATGACATGGCCCAAAGTCCCTGTGTTACTCCCTACTGCTAGCGAAACCAACTGATAACCCAATGACACAGCCCAAAGTCTCTGTGTTACTCACTACTGCTAGCCAAACCAACTGATAACCCAATGACATGGCCCAAAGTCCCTGTGTTACTCGCTACTGCTAGCCAAACTACCTGATAACCCAATGACATGGCCCAAAGTCCCTGTGTTACTCCCTAATGCTAGCCAAACCAACTGATAACCCAATGACATGGCCCAAAGTCCCTGTGTTACTCGCTAATGCTAGCCAAACCAACTGATAACCCAATGACATGGCCCAAAGTCCCTGTGTTACTCCCTAATGCTAGCCAAACCAACTGATAACCCAATAACATGGCCCAAAGTCCCTGTGTTACTCGCTACTGCTAGCCAAACCAACTGATAACCCAATGACATGGCCAAAAGTCCCTGTGTTACTCCCTACTGCTAGCCAAACCAACTGATAACCCAATTACATGGCCCGAATTCCCTATGTTACTCCCTAATGCTAAGCAAGCCAACTGATAACCCAATGACATGGCCCAAAGTCCCTGTGTTACTCGCTACTGCTAGCCAAACCAACTGAAAACCCAATGACATGGCCAAAGTCCCTGTGTTACTCCCTACTGCTAGCGAAACCAACTGATAACCCAATGACACGGCCCAAAGTCCCTGTGGTACTTCCTACTGCTAGCCAACCAACTGATAATCCAATGACACGGCCCAAAGTCCCTGTGTTACTTCCTACTGCTAGCAAAACCAACTGATAACCCAATGGCATGGCCCAAAGTCCCTGTGCTATTCTCTACTGCTAGCCAAACCAACTGATAACCCAATGACATGGCCCAAAGTCCCTGTGTTACTCCCTACTGCTAGCCAAACCAACTGATAACCCAACGACATGGCCCAAAGTCCCTGTGTTACTCGCTACTGCTAGCCAAACCAACTGATAACCCAATGACATGGCCCAAAGTCCCTGTGTTACTCCCTAATGCTAGCCAAACCAACTGATAACCCAATAACATGGCCCAAAGTCCCTGTGTTACTCTCTACTGCTAGCCAAACCAACTGATAACCCAATGACATGACCCAAAGTCCCTGTGTTACTCCCTACTGCTAGCCAAACCAACTGATAACTCAATGACATGGCCCAAAGTCCATGTGTTACTCCCTACTGCTAGCCAAACCAACTGATAACCCAATGATACGGCCCAAAGTCCCTGTGTTACTCCCTAATGCTAGCCAAACCAACTGATAACCCAATGACATGGGCCAAAGTCCCTGTGTTACCTGCTACTGCTAGCCAAACCAACTGATAACCCAATGACATGGCCCAAAGTCCCAGTGTTATTCCCTAATGCTAGCCAAACCAACTGATAACCCAATAACATGACCCAAAGTCCCTTTGTTACTCGCTACTGCTAGCCAAACCAACTGATAACCCAATGACATGGCCCAAAGTCCCTATGTTACTCGCTACTGCTAGCCAAACCAACTGATAACCCAATGACATGGCCCAAAGTCCCTGTGCTACTCCCTACTGCTAGCCAAACCAACTGATAACCCAATGACATGGCCAAAAGTCCCTGTGTTACTCCCTACTGCTAGCCAAACCAAGTGATAACCCAATTACATGGCCCGAATTCCCTATGTTACTCCCTAATGCTAAGCAAGCCAACTGATAACCCAATGACATGGCCCAAAGTCCCTGTGTTACTCGCTACTGCTAGCCAAACCAACTGAAAACCCAATGACATGGCCAAAGTCCCTGTGTTACTCCCTACTGCTAGCGAAACCAACTGATAACCCAATGACACGGCCCAAAGTCCCTGTGGTACTTCCTACTGCTAGCCAACCAACTGATAATCCAATGACACGGCCCGAAGTCCCTGTGTTACTTCCTACTGCTAGCACAACCAACTGATAACCCGATGGCATGGCCCAAAGTCCCTGTGCTATTCTCTACTGCTAGCCAAACCAACTGATAACCCAATGACATGGCCCAAAGTCCCTGTGTTACTCCCTACTGCTAGCCAAACCAACTGATAACCCAACGACATGGCCCAAAGTCCCTGTGTTACTCGCTACTGCTAGCCAAACCAACTGATAACCCAATGACATGGCCCAAAGTCCCTGTGTTACTCCCTAATGCTAGCCAAACCAAATGATAACCCAATAACATGGCCCAAAGTCCCTGTGTTACTCTCTACTGCTAGCCAAACCAACTGATAACCCAATGACATGACCCAAAGTCCCTGTGTTACTCCCTACTGCTAGCCAAACCAACTGATAACTCACTGCCATGGCCCAAAGTCCATGTGTTTCTCCCTACTGCTAGCCAGACCAACTGATAACCCAATGATATGGCCCAAAGTCCCTGTGTTACTCCCTAATGCTAGCCAAACCAACTGATAACCCAATGACATGGGCCAAAGTCCCTGTGTTACCTGCTACTGCTAGCCAAACCAACTGGTAACCCAATGACATGGCCCAAAGTCCCTGTGTTATTCCCTAATGCTAGCCAAACCAACTGATAACCCAATAACATGACCCAAAGTCCCTTTGTTACTCGCTACTGCTAGCCAAACCAACTGATAACCCAATGACATGGCCCAAAGTCCCTGTGTTACTCGCTACTGCTAGCCAAACCAACTGATAACCCAATGACATGGCCCAAAGTCCCTGTGCTATCCCTACTGCTAGCCAAACCAACTGATAACCCAATGGCATTGCCCAAAGTCCCTGTGTTACTCCCTACTGCTAGCGAAACCAACTGATAACCCAATGACACGGCCCAAAGTCCCTGTGTTACTTCCTACTGCTAGCCAACCAACTGATAACCCAATGACACGGCCCAAAGTCCCTGTGTTACTCGCTACTGCTAGCCAAGCCAACTGATAACCCAATTACATGGCCCAAAGTCCCTGTGTTACTCGCTACTGCTAGCCAAACCACTGATAATCCAACGACATGGCCCAAAGTCCCTGTGTTACTCCCTAATGCTAGCCAAACCAACTGATAACCCAATGACATGGCCCAAAGTCCCGGTGTTACTCGCTACTGCTAGTCAAACCAACTGATAACCCAATGACATGGCCCAAAGTCCCTGTGTTACTCCCTACTGCTAGCCAAACCAACTGATAACCCAATTACATGGCCTGAATTCCCTGTGTTACTCCCTAATGCTAGGCAAGCCAACTGATAACCCAATGACATGGCCCAAAGTCCCTGTGTTACTCGCTACTGCTAGCCAAACCAATTGATAACCCAATGACACGGCCCAAAGTCCCTGTGGTACTTCCTACTGCTAGCCAACCAACTGATAACCCAATGACACGGCCCAAAGTCCCTGTATTACTTCCTACTGCTAGCAAAACCAACTGATAACCCAATGGCATGGCCCAAAGTCGCTGTGTTACCCTCTACTGCTAGCCAAACCAACTGATAACCCAATGACATGGCCCAAAGTCTCTGTGTTACTCCCTACTGCTAGCCAAAATACCTGATAACCGAATGCCATGGCACAAAGTCCCTGTGTTACTCCCTAATGCTAGCCAAACCAACTGATAACCCAATGACATGGACCAAAGTCCCTGTGTTACTCGCTACTGCTAGCCAAACCAACTGATGACCCAATGACATGGCCCAAAGTCCCTGTGTTACTCGCTACTGCTAGCCAAACCAACTGATAACCCAATGACATGGCCCAAAGTCCCTGTGTTATTCCCTAATGCTAGCCAAACCAACTGATAACCCAATAACATGACCCAAAGTCCCTTTGTTACTCGCTACTGCTAGCCAAACCAACTGATAACCCAATGACATGGCCCAAAGTCCCTGTGTTACTCGCTACTGCTAGCCAAACCAACTGATAACCCAATGACATGGCCCAAAGTCTCTGTGCTACTCCCTACTGCTAGCCAAACCAACTGATAACCCAATGACATGGCCAAAAGTCCCTGTGTTACTCCCTACTGCTAGCCAAACCAAGTGATATCCCAATTACATGGCCCGAATTCCCTATGTTACTCCCTAATGCTAAGCAAGCCAACTGATAACCCAATGACATGGCCCAAAGTCCCTGTGTTACTCGCTACTGCTAGCCAAACTACCTGATAACCCAATGCCATGGCACAAAGTCCCTGTGTTACTCCCTAATGCTAGCCAAACCAACTGATAACCCAATGACATGGCCAAAGTCCCTGTGTTACTCCCTACTGCTAGCGAAACCAACTGATAACCCAATGACACGGCCCAAAGTCCCTGTGGTACTTCCTACTGCTAGCCAACCAACTGATAATCCAATGACATGGCCCAAAATCTCTGTGTTACTCCCTACTGCTAGCACAACCAACTGATAACCCGATGGCATGGCCCAAAGTCCCTGTGCTATTCTCTACTGCTAGCCAAACCAACTGATAACCCAATGACATGGCCCAAAGTCCCTGTGTTACTCCCTACTGCTAGCCAAACCAACTGATAACCCAATAACATGGCCCAAAGTCCCTGTGTTACTCCCTACTGCTAGCCAAACCAACTGATAACTCAATGCCATGGCCCAAAGTCCATGTGTTTCTCCCTACTGCTAGCCAGACCAACTGATAATCCAATGACATGGCCCAAAGTCCCTGTGTTACACCCTACTGCTAGCCAAACCAACTGATAACCCAATGACATGGCCCAAAGTCCCTGTGTTACTCCCTAATGCTAGCCGAACCAACTGATAACCCAATGACACGGCCCAAAGTCCCTGTGTTACTCGCTACTGCCAGCCAAACTACGTGATAACCCAATACCATGGCCCAAAGTCCCTGTGTTACTCCCTAATGCTAGCCGAACCAACTGATAACCCAATGACATGGCCCAAAGTCCCTGTGTTACTCGCTACTGCTAGCCGAACCAACTGATAACCCAATGACATGGCCCAAAGTCCCTGTGTTACTCCCTACTGCTAGCCAAACCAACTGATAACCCAATGACATGGCCCAAAGTCCCTGTGTTACTCCCTAATGCTAGCCAAACCAACTGATAACCAAATGACATTCCCCAAAGTCCCTGTGTTACTCAATACTGCTAGTGAAACCAACTGATAACCCAATGACACGGCCCAAATTCCCTGTGTTACTTCCTACTGCTAGCCAACCATCTGATAACCCAATGACACGGCCCAAAGTCCCCGTGTTACTCGCTACTGCTAGCCGAACCAACTGATAACCGAATGACATAGCCCAAAGTCCCTGTGTTACTCGCTACTGCTAGCCAAACTACCTGATATCCCAATGAAACTGCCCAAAGTCCCTGTGTTACTCGCTACTGCTAGCCAAACCAACTGATAACCCAATGACATGGGCCAAAGTCCCTGTGTTACTCCCTACTGCCAGCCAAACCAACTGATAACCCAATGACATGGGCCAAAGTCCCTGTGTTACTCGCTACTGCCAGCCAAACCAACTGATAACACAATGACATTGCCCAAAGTCCCTGTGTTACTCCCTAATGCTAGCCAAACCAACTGATAACCCAATGACATTGCCCAAAGTCCCTGTGTTACTCGCTACTGCTAGCCAAACCAACTGATAACCCAATGACATGGCCCAAAGTCCCCGTGTTACTCGCTACTGCTAGCCAAACTACCTGATAACCCAATGACATGGCCCAAAGTCCCCGTGTTACTCCCTATTGCTAGCCAAACCAACTGATAACCCAATAACATGGTCCAAAGTCCCTGTGTTACTTGCTACTGCTAGCCAAACCAACTGATAACCCAATGACATGGCCCAAAGTCCCTATGTTACTCCCTACTGCTAGCCAAACCAACTGATAACCCAATGACATGGCCCAAAGTCCCTGTGTTACTCCCTAATGCTAGCCAAATCAACTGATAACCTAATAACATGGCCCAAAGTCCCTGTGTTACTCGCTACTTCTAGCCAAACCAACTGATAACCCAATGACATGGCCCAAAGTCCCTGTGTTACTCCCTACTTGTAGCGAAACCAACTGATAACCCAATGACACGGCCCAAAGTCCCTGTGCTATTCTCTACTGCTAGCCAAACCAACTGATAACCCAATGACATGGCCCAAAGTCCCTGTGTTACTTCCTACTGCTAGCAGAACCAACTGATAACCCAATTGCATGGCCCAAAGTCCCTGTGCTATTCTCTACTCCTAGCCAAACCAACTGATAACCCAATGACATGGCCCAAAGTCCCTGTGTTACTCCCTAATGCTAGCCAAACCAACTGATAACCCAATAACATGGCCCAAAGTCCCTGTGTTACTCACTACTGCTAGCCAAACCAACTGATAACCCAATGACATGGCCCAAAGTCCCTGTGTTACTCACTAATGCTAGCCAAACCAACTGATAACCCAATGACATGGCCCAAAGTCCCTGTGTTATTCGCTACTGCTAGCCAAACTACCTGATAACCCAATGACATGGCCCAAAGTCCCTGTGTTACTCCCTAATGCTAGCCAAACCAACTGATAACCAACTGATAATGACATGGCCCAAAGTCCCTGTGTTACTCGCTACTGCTAGCCAAACCAATTGATAACCCAATGACATGGTCCAAAGTCCCTGTGTTACTCCCTAATGCTAGCCAAACCAACTGATAACCCAATGACATGGCCCAAAGTCCCTGTGTTACTCCCTAATGCTAGCTAAACCAACTGATAACCGAATGAAATGGCCCAAAGTCCCTGTGTTACTTGCTACTGCTAGCCAAACCAACTGATAACCCAATGACATGGCCCAAAGTCCCTGTGTTACTCGCTACTGCTAGCCAAACTACCTGATAACCCAATGCCATGGCACAAAGTCCCTGGGTTACTCCCTAATGCTAGCCAAACCAACTGATAACCCAATGACGTGGCCCAAATTCCCTGTGTTACTCGCTACTGCTAGCCAAACCAACTGATAACCCAATGATATGGCCCAAAGTCCCTGTGTTACTCCCTAATGCAAGCCAAACCAACTGATAACCCAATAACATGGCCCAAAGTCCCTGTGTTACTCCCTAATGCTAGCCAAATCAACTGATAACCCAATAACATGGCCCAAAGTCCCTGTGTTACTCGCTACTTCTAGCCAAACCAACTGATAACCCAATGACATGGCCCAAAGTCCCTGTGTTACTCCCTAATGCTAGCCAAATCAACTGATAACCTAATAACATGGCCCAAAGTCCCTGTGTTACTCGCTACTTCTAGCCAAACCAACTGATAACCCAATGACATGGCCCAAAGTCCCTGTGTTACACCCTACTTGTAGCGAAACCAACTGATAACCCAATGACAGGGCCCAAAGTCCCTGTGGTACTTCCTACTGCTAGCCAACCAACTGATAACCCAATGACATGGCCCAAAGTCCCTGTGTTACTTCCTACTGGCTAGCAAAAACAACTGATAACCCAATGACACGGCCCAAAGTCCCTGTGTTACTCTCTACTGCTAGCCAAACCAACTGATAACCCAATGACATGGGCCAAAGTCCCTGTGTTACTCCCTAATGCTAGCCAAACCAACTGATAACCCAATGACATGGCCCAAAGTCCCTGTGTTACTCGCTACTGCTAGCCAAACCATCTGATAACCCAATGACATGGCCAAAGTCCCTGTGTTACTCTATACTGCTAGCGAAACCAACTGATAACCCAATGACACGGCCCAAAGTCCCTGTGCTATTCTCTACTGTTAGCCAAACCAACTGATAACCCAAAGTCCCTGTGTTACTTCCTACTGCTAGCAAAACCAACTGATAACCCAATGACATGGGCCAAAGTCCCTGTGTTACTCCCTAATGCTAGCCAAACCAACTGATAACCCAATGACATGGCCCAAAGTCCCTGTGTTACTCTCTACTGCTAGCCAAACCAACTGATAACCCAATGACATGGGCCAAAGTCCCTGTGTTACTCCCTAATGCTAGCAAAACCAACTGATAACCCAATGACATGGCCCAAAGTCCCTGTGTTACTCGCTACTGCTAGCCAAACCATCTGATAACCCAATGACATGGCCAAAGTCCCTGTGTTACTCTATACTGCTAGCGAAACCAACTGATAACCCAATGACACGGCCCAAAGTCCCTGTGCTATTCTCTACTGTTAGCCAAACCAACTGATAACCCAAAGTCCCTGTGTTACTTCCTACTGCTAGCAAAACCAACTGATAACCCAATAACATGGCCCAAAGTCCCTGTGTTACTCACTACTGCTAGCCAAACCAACTGATAACCCAATGACATGGCCCAAAGTCCCTGTGTTACTCACTACTGCTAGCCAAACCAACTGATAACCCAATGACATGGCCCAAAGTCCCTGTGTTATTCGCTACTGCTAGCCAAACTACCTGATAACCCAATGACATGGCCCAAAGTCCCTGTGTTACTCCCTAATGCTAGCCAAACCAACTGATAACCAACTGATAATGACATGGCCCAAAGTCCCTGTGTTACTTGCTACTGCTAGCCAAACCAATTGATAACCCAATGACATGGTCCAAAGTCCCTGTGTCACTACCTAATGCTAGCCAAACCAACTGATAACCCAATGACATGGCCCAAAGTCCCTGTGTTACTCCCTAATGCTAGCTAAACCGACTGATAACCGAATGAAATGGCCCAAAGTCCCTGTGTTACTCGCTACTGCTAGCCAAACTACCTGATAACCCAATGCCATGGCACAAAGTCCCTGGGTTACTCCCTAATGCTAGCCAAACCAACTGATAAACCAATGACATGGCCCAAATTCCCTGTGTTACTCGCTACTGCTAGCCAAACCAACTGATAACCCAATGATATGGCCCAAAGTCCCTGTGTTACTCCCTAATGCTAGCCAAACCAACTGATAACCCAATAACATGACCCAAAGTCGCTGTGGTACTCACTACTGCTAGCCAAACCAACTGATAACCCAATGACATGGCCCAAAGTCCCTGTGTTACTCCCTACTGCTAGCCAAACCAACTGATAACCCAATGACATGGCCCAAAGTCCCTGTGTTACTCCCTACTTCTAGCAAACCAACTGATAACCCAATGACACGGCCCAAAGTCCCTGTGGTACTTCCTACTGCTAGCCAACCAACTGATAACCCAATGACACGGCCCAAAGTCCCTGTGTTACTTCCTACTGGCTAGCAAAAACAACTGATAACCCAATGACACGGCCCAAAGTCCCTGTGTTACTCTCTACTGCTAGCCAAACCAACTGATAACCCAATGACATGGGCCAAAGTCCCTGTGTTACTCCCTAATGCTAGCCAAACCAACTGATAACCCAATGACATGGCCCAAAGTCCCTGTGTTACTCGCTACTGCTAGCCAAACCATCTGATAACCCAATGACATGGCCAAAGTCCCTGTGTTACTCCCTACTGCTAGCGAAACCAACTGATATCCCAATGACACGGCCCAAAGTCCCTGTGCTATTCTCTACTGCTAGCCAAACCAACTGATAACCCAATGACATGGCCCAAAGTCCCTGTGTTACTTCCTACTGCTAGCAAAACCAACTGATAACCCAATGGCATGGCCCAAAGTCCCTGTGCTGTTCTCTACTCCTAGCCAAACCAACTGATAACCCAATGACATGGCCCAAAGTCCCTGTGTTACTCCCTACTGCTAGCGAAACCAACTGATAACCCAATGACATGGCCCAAAGTCCCTGTGTTATTCGCTACTGCTAGCCAAACCAACTATAACCCAATGACATGGCCCAAAGTCCTTGTGTTACTCCCTACTGCTAGCCAAACTAACTGATAACCCAATGACATGGCCCAAAGTCCCTGTGTTACTCCCTACTGCTAGCCAAACCAACTGATAACCCAATGACATGACCCAAAGTCCCTGTGTTACTCGTTACTGCTAGTCAAACTACCTGATAACCCAATGACATGGCCCAAAGTCCCTGTGTTACTCCTTAATGCTAGCCAAACCAACTGATAACCCAATAACATGGTCCAAAGTCCCTGTGTTACTCGCTACTGCTAGCCAAACCAACTGATAACCCAATGACATGGCCCAAAGTCCCTGTGTTACTCCCTACTGCTAGCCAAACCAACTGATAACCCAATGACATGGCCCAAAGTCCCTGTGTTACTCCCTAATGCTAGCCAAATCAACTGATAACCCAATAACATAGCCCAAAGTCCCTGTGTTACTCGCTACTTCTAGCCAAACCAACTGATAACCCAATGACATGGCCCAAAGTCCCTGTGTTACTCCCTACTTCTAGCGAAACCAACTGATAACCCAATGACACGCCCCAAAGTCCCTGTGGTACTTCCTACTGCTAGCCAACCAACTGATAACCCAATGACACGGCCCAAAGTCCCTGTGTTACTCTCTACTGCTAGCCAAACCAACTGATAACCCAATGACATGGGCCAAAGTCCCTGTGTTACTCCCTAATGCTAGCCAAACCAACTGATAACCCAATGACATGGCCCAAAGTCCCTGTGTTACTCGCTACTGCTAGCCAAACCATCTGATAACCCAATGACATGGCCAAAGTCCCTGTGTTACTCTATACTGCTAGCGAAACCACCTGATAACCCAATGACACGGCCCAAAGTCCCTGTGCTATTCTCTACTGTTAGCCAAACCAACTGATAACCCAAAGTCCCTGTGTTACTTCCTACTGCTAGCAAAACCAACTGATAACCCAATTGCATGGCCCAAAGTCCCTGTGCTATTCTCTACTCCTAGCCAAACCAACTGATAACCCAATAACATGGCCCAAAGTCCCTGTGTTACTCACTACTGCTAGCCAAACCAACTGATAACCCAATGACATGGCCCAAAGTCCCTGTGTTACTCCCTACTGCTAGCCAAACCAACTGATAACCCAATGACATGGCCCAAAGTCCCTGTGTTATTCGCTACTGCTAGCCAAACTACCTGATAACCCAATGACATGGCCCAAAGTCCCTGTGTTACTCCCTAATGCTAGCCAAACCAACTGATAACCAACTGATAATGACATGGCCCAAAGTCCCTGTGTTACTTGCTACTGCTAGCCAAACCAATTGATAACCCAATGACATGGTCCAAAGTCCCTGTGTTACTCCCTAATGCTAGCTAAACCAACTGATAACCGAATGAAATGGCCCAAAGTCCCTGTGTTACTTGCTACTGCTAGCCAAACCAACTGATAACCCAATGACATGGCCCAAAGTCCCTGTGTTACTCGCTACTGCTAGCCAAACTACCTGATAACCCAATGCCATGGCACAAAGTCCCTGGGTTACTCCCTAATGCTAGCCAAACCAACTGATAAACCAATGACATGGCCCAAATTCCCTGTGTTACTCGCTACTGCTAGCCAAACCAACTGATAACCCAATAACATGGCCCAAAGTCGCTGTGGTACTCACTACTGCTAGCCAAACCAACTGATAACCCAATGACATGGCCCAAAGTCCCTGTGTTACTCCCTACTGCTAGCCAAACCAACTGATAACCCAATGACATGGCCCAAATTCCCTGTGTTACTCTCTACTGCTAGCCAAACCAACTGATAACCCAATAACATGGCCCAAAGTCGCTGTGGTACTCACTACCGCTAGCCAAACCAACTGATAACCCAATGACATGGCCCAAAGTCCCTGTGTTACTCCCTACTGCTAGCCAAACCAACTGATAACCCAATGACATGGCCCAAAGTCCCTGTGTTACTCCCTACTTCTAGCAAACCAACTGATAACCCAATGACACGGCCCAAAGTCCCTGTGGTACTTCCTACTGCTAGCCAACCAACTGATAACCCAATGACACGGCCCAAAGTCCCTGTGTTACTTCCTACTGGCTAGCAAAAACAACTGATAACCCAATGACACGGCCCAAAGTCCCTGTGTTACTCTCTACTGCTAGCCAAACCAACTGATAACCCAATGACATGGGCCAAAGTCCCTGTGTTACTCCATAATGCTAGCCAAACCAACTGATAACCCAATGACATGGCCCAAAGTCCCTGTGTTACTCTCTACTGCTAGCCAAACCAACTGATAACCCAATGACATGGGCCAAAGTCCCTGTGTTACTCCCTAATGCTAGCCAAACCAACTGATAACCCAATGACATGGCCCAAAGTCCCTGTGTTACTCGCTACTGCTAGCCAAACCATCTGATAACCCAATGACATGGCCAAAGTCCCTGTGTTACTCTATACTGCTAGCGAAACCAACTGATAACCCAATGACACGGCCCAAAGTCCCTGTGCTATTCTCTACTGTTAGCCAAACCAACTGATAACCCAAAGTCCCTGTGTTACTTCCTACTGCTAGCAAAACCAACTGATAACCCAATAACATGGCCCAAAGTCCCTGTGTTACTCACTACTGCTAGCCAAACCAACTGATAACCCAATGACATGGCCCAAAGTCCCTGTGTTACTCACTACTGCTAGCCAAACCAACTGATAACCCAATGACATGGCCCAAAGTCCCTGTGTTATTCGCTACTGCTAGCCAAACTACCTGATAACCCAATGACATGGCCCAAAGTCCCTGTGTTACTCCCTAATGCTAGCCAAACCAACTGATAACCAACTGATAATGACATGGCCCAAAGTCCCTGTGTTACTTGCTACTGCTAGCCAAACCAATTGATAACCCAATGACATGGTCCAAAGTCCCTGTGTCACTACCTAATGCTAGCCAAACCAACTGATAACCCAATGACATGGCCCAAAGTCCCTGTGTTACTCCCTAATGCTAGCTAAACCGACTGATAACCGAATGAAATGGCCCAAAGTCCCTGTGTTACTCGCTACTGCTAGCCAAACTACCTGATAACCCAATGCCATGGCACAAAGTCCCTGGGTTACTCCCTAATGCTAGCCAAACCAACTGATAAACCAATGACATGGCCCAAATTCCCTGTGTTACTCGCTACTGCTAGCCAAACCAACTGATAACCCAATGATATGGCCCAAAGTCCCTGTGTTACTCCCTAATGCTAGCCAAACCAACTGATAACCCAATAACATGGCCCAAAGTCGCTGTGGTACTCACCACTGCTAGCCAAACCAACTGATAACCCAATGACATGGCCCAAAGTCCCTGTGTTACTCCCTACTGCTAGCCAAACCAACTGATAACCCAATGACATGGCCCAAAGTCCCTGTGTTACTCCCTACTTCTAGCAAACCAACTGATAACCCAATGACACGGCCCAAAGTCCCTGTGGTACTTCCTACTGCTAGCCAACCAACTGATAACCCAATGACACGGCCCAAAGTCCCTGTGTTACTTCCTACTGGCTAGCAAAAACAACTGATAACCCAATGACACGGCCCAAAGTCCCTGTGTTACTCTCTACTGCTAGCCAAACCAACTGATAACCCAATGACATGGGCCAAAGTCCCTGTGTTACTCCCTAATGCTAGCCAAACCAACTGATAACCCAATGACATGGCCCAAAGTCCCTGTGTTACTCGCTACTGCTAGCCAAACCATCTGATAACCCAATGACATGGCCAAAGTCCCTGTGTTACTCCCTACTGCTAGCGAAACCAACTGATATCCCAATGACACGGCCCAAAGTCCCTGTGCTATTCTCTACTGCTAGCCAAACCAACTGATAACCCAATGACATGGCCCAAAGTCCCTGTGTTACTTCCTACTGCTAGCAAAACCAACTGATAACCCAATGGCATGGCCCAAAGTCCCTGTGCTGTTCTCTACTCCTAGCCAAACCAACTGATAACCCAATGACATGGCCCAAAGTCCCTGTGTTACTCCCTACTGCTAGCGAAACCAACTGATAACCCAATGACATGGCCCAAAGTCCCTGTGTTATTCGCTACTGCTAGCCAAACCAACTATAACCCAATGACATGGCCCAAAGTCCTTGTGTTACTCCCTACTGCTAGCCAAACTAACTGATAACCCAATGACATGGCCCAAAGTCCCTGTGTTACTCCCTACTGCTAGCCAAACCAACTGATAACCCAATGACATGACCCAAAGTCCCTGTGTTACTCGTTACTGCTAGTCAAACTACCTGATAACCCAATGACATGGCCCAAAGTCCCTGTGTTACTCCTTAATGCTAGCCAAACCAACTGATAACCCAATAACATGGTCCAAAGTCCCTGTGTTACTCGCTACTGCTAGCCAAACCAACTGATAACCCAATGACATGGCCCAAAGTCCCTGTGTTACTCCCTACTGCTAGCCAAACCAACTGATAACCCAATGACATGGCCCAAAGTCCCTGTGTTACTCCCTAATGCTAGCCAAATCAACTGATAACCCAATAACATAGCCCAAAGTCCCTGTGTTACTCGCTACTTCTAGCCAAACCAACTGATAACCCAATGACATGGCCCAAAGTCCCTGTGTTACTCCCTACTTCTAGCGAAACCAACTGATAACCCAATGACACGCCCCAAAGTCCCTGTGGTACTTCCTACTGCTAGCCAACCAACTGATAACCCAATGACACGGCCCAAAGTCCCTGTGTTACTCTCTACTGCTAGCCAAACCAACTGATAACCCAATGACATGGGCCAAAGTCCCTGTGTTACTCCCTAATGCTAGCCAAACCAACTGATAACCCAATGACATGGCCCAAAGTCCCTGTGTTACTCGCTACTGCTAGCCAAACCATCTGATAACCCAATGACATGGCCAAAGTCCCTGTGTTACTCTATACTGCTAGCGAAACCACCTGATAACCCAATGACACGGCCCAAAGTCCCTGTGCTATTCTCTACTGTTAGCCAAACCAACTGATAACCCAAAGTCCCTGTGTTACTTCCTACTGCTAGCAAAACCAACTGATAACCCAATTGCATGGCCCAAAGTCCCTGTGCTATTCTCTACTCCTAGCCAAACCAACTGATAACCCAATAACATGGCACAAAGTCCCTGTGTTACTCACTACTGCTAGCCAAACCAACTGATAACCCAATGACATGGCCCAAAGTCCCTGTGTTACTCCCTACTGCTAGCCAAACCAACTGATAACCCAATGACATGGCCCAAAGTCCCTGTGTTATTCGCTACTGCTAGCCAAACTACCTGATAACCCAATGACATGGCCCAAAGTCCCTGTGTTACTCCCTAATGCTAGCCAAACCAACTGATAACCAACTGATAATGACATGGCCCAAAGTCCCTGTGTTACTTGCTACTGCTAGCCAAACCAATTGATAACCCAATGACATGGTCCAAAGTCCCTGTGTTACTCCCTAATGCTAGCCAAACCAACTGATAACCCAATGACATGGCCCAAAGTCCCTGTGTTACTCCCTAATGCTAGCTAAACCAACTGATAACCGAATGAAATGGCCCAAAGTCCCTGTGTTACTTGCTACTGCTAGCCAAACCAACTGATAACCCAATGACATGGCCCAAAGTCCCTGTGTTACTCGCTACTGCTAGCCAAACAACCTGATAACCCAATGCCATGGCACAAAGTCCCTGGGTTACTCCCTAATGCTAGCCAAACCAACTGATAAACCAATGACATGGCCCAAATTCCCTGTGTTACTCGCTACTGCTAGCCAAACCAACTGATAACCCAATAACATGGCCCAAAGTCGCTGTGGTACTCACTACTGCTAGCCAAACCAACTGATAACCCAATGACATGGCCCAAAGTCCCTGTGTTACTCCCTACTGCTAGCCAAACCAACTGATAACCCAATGACATGGCCCAAATTCCCTGTGTTACTCTCTACTGCTAGCCAAACCAACTGATAACCCAATAACATGGCCCAAAGTCGCTGTGGTACTCACTACTGCTAGCCAAACCAACTGATAACCCAATGACATGGCCCAAAGTCCCTGTGTTACTCCCTACTGCTAGCCAAACCAACTGATAACCCAATGACATGGCCCAAAGTCCCTGTGTTACTCCCTACTTCTAGCAAACCAACTGATAACCCAATGACACGGCCCAAAGTCCCTGTGGTACTTCCTACTGCTAGCCAACCAACTGATAACCCAATGACACGGCCCAAAGTCCCTGTGTTACTTCCTACTGGCTAGCAAAAACAACTGATAACCCAATGACACGGCCCAAAGTCCCTGTGTTACTCTCTACTGCTAGCCAAACCAACTGATAACCCAATGACATGGGCCAAAGTCCCTGTGTTACTCCCTAATGCTAGCCAAACCAACTGATAACCCAATGACATGGCCCAAAGTCCCTGTGTTACTCGCTACTGCTAGCCAAACCATCTGATAACCCAATGACATGGCCAAAGTCCCTGTGTTACTCCCTACTGCTAGCGAAACCAACTGATAACCCAATGACACGGCCCAAAATCCCTGTGCTATTCTCTACTGCTAGCCAAACCAACTGATAACCCAATGACATGGCCCAAAGTCCCTGTGTTACTTCCTACTGCTAGCAAAACCAACTCATAACCCAATGGCATGGCCCAAAGTCCCTGTGCTGTTCTCTACTCCTAGCCAAACCAACTGATAACCCAATGACATGGCCCAAAGTCCCTGTGTTACTCCCTACTGCTAGCGAAACCAACTGATAACCCAATGACATGGCCCAAAGTCCCTGTGTTATTCGCTACTGCTAGCCAAACCAACTATAACCCAATGACATGGCCCAAAGTCCTTGTGTTACTCCCTACTGCTAGCCAAACTAACGGATAACCCAATGACATGGCCCAAAGTCCCTGTGTTACTCCCTACTGCTAGCCAAACCAACTGATAACCCAATGACATGACCCAAAGTCCCTGTGTTACTCGCTACTGCTAGTCAAACTACCTGATAACCCAATGACATGGCCCAAAGTCCCTGTGTTACTCCTTAATGCTAGCCAAACCAACTGATAACCCAATAACATGGTCCAAAGTCCCTGTGTTACTCGCTACTGCTAGCCAAACCAACTGATAACCCAATGACATGGCCCAAAGTCCCTGTGTTACTCCCTACTGCTAGCCAAACCAACTGATAAACCAATGACATGGCCCAAAGTCCCTGTGTTACTCCCTAATGCTAGCCAAATCAACTGATAACCCAATAACATAGCCCAAAGTCCCTGTGTTACTCGCTACTTCTAGCCAAACCAACTGATAACCCAATGACATGGCCCAAAGTCCCTGTGTTACTCCCTACTTCTAGCGAAACCAACTGATAACCCAATGACACGGCCCAAAGTCCCTGTGGTACTTCCTACTGCTAGCCAACCAACTGATAACCCAATGACACGGCCCAAAGTCCCTGTGTTACTTCCTACTGGCTAGCAAAAACAACTGATAACCCAATGACACGGCCCAAAGTCCCCGTGTTACTCTCTACTACTAGCCAAACCAACTGATAACCCAATGACATGGGCCAAAGTCCCTGTGTTACTCCCTAATGCTAGCCAAACCAACTGATAACCCAATGACATGGCCCAAAGTCCCTGTGTTACTCGCTACTGCTAACCAAACCATCTGATAACCCAATGACATGGCCAAAGTCCCTGTGTTACTCCCTACTGCTAGCGAAACCAACTGATAACCCAATGACACGGCCCAAAGTCCCTGTGCTATTCTCTACTGCTAGCCAAACCAACTGATAACCCAATGACATGGCCCAAAGTCCCTGTGTTACTTCCTACTGCTAGCAAAACCAACTGATAACCCAATGGCATGGCCCAAAGTCCCTGTGCTGTTCTCTACTCCTAGCCAAACCAACTGATAACCCAATGACATGGCCCAAAGTCCCTGTGTTACTCCCTACTGCTAGCGAAACCAAATGATAACCCAATGACATGGCCCAATGTCCCTGTGTTATTCGCTACTGCTAGCCAAACCAACTGATAACCCAATGAAATGTCCCAAAGTCCTTGTGTTACTCCCTACTGCTAGCCAAACTAACTGATAACCCAATGACATGGCCCAAAGTCCCTGTGTTACTCCCTACTGCTAGCCAAACCAACTGATAACCCAATGATATGGCCCAAAGTCCCTGTGTTACTCCCTAATGCTAGCCAAACCAACTGATAACCCAATGACATGGCCCAAAGTCCCTGTGTTACTCCCTACTGCTAGCGAAACCAACTGATAACCCAATGACACAGCCCAAAGTCCCTGAGTTACTTCCTACTGCTAACCAACCAACTGACAACCCAATGACATGGCCCAAAGTCCCTGTGGTACTTCCTACTGCTAGCAAAACCAACTGATAACCCAATGACATGGCCCAAAGTCCCTGTGTTACTCTCTACTGCTAGCCAAACCAACTGATAACCCAATAACATGACCCAATGTCCCTGTGTTACTCCCTAATGCTAGCCAAACCAACTGATAACCCAATAACATGACCCAATGTCCCTGTGTTACTTCCTACCGCTAGCAAAACCAACTGATAACCCAATGGCATGGCCCAAAGTCCCTGTGCTATTCTCTACTCCTAGCCAAACCAACTGATAACCCAATGACATGGCCCAAAGTCCCTGTGTTACTCCCTACTGCTAGCGAAACCAACTGATAACCCAATGACATGGCCCAAAGTCCCTGTGTTACTCGCTACTGCTAGCCAAACCAACTAATAATCCAATGACATGGCCCAAAGTCCCTGTGTTACTCCCTAATGCTAGCCAAACCAACTGATAACCCAATGACAGGCCCAAAGTCCCCGTGTTACTCCCTAATGCTAGCCAAGCCAACTGATAACCAAATGACATGGCCCAAAGTCCCTGTGTTACTCGCTACTGCTAGCCAAACCCACTGATAACCCAATGACATGGCCAAAGTCCCTGTGTTACTCCCTACTGCTAGCGAAACCAACTGATAACCCAATGACACGGCCCAAAGTCCCTGTGTTACTTCCTACTGCTAGCAAAAACAACTGATAACCCAATGACACGGCCCAAAGTCCCTGTGTTACTCCCTACTGCTAGCCAAACCAACTGATAACCCAATGACATGGGCCAAAGTCCC
The DNA here is from genome assembly GCF_040938575.1 of Ambystoma mexicanum. Classification (NCBI taxonomy): domain Eukaryota; kingdom Metazoa; phylum Chordata; class Amphibia; order Caudata; family Ambystomatidae; genus Ambystoma; species Ambystoma mexicanum. The sequence goes on along the minus strand of NC_090925.1, from coordinate 330,633,399 downwards.
TGTGTTACTCCCTACTGCCAGCCAAACCAACTGATAACCCAATGACATGGGCCAAAGTCCCTGTGTTACTCGCTACTGCCAGCCAAACCAACTGATAACCCAATGACATTGCCCAAAGTCCCTGTGTTACTCCCTAATGCTAGCCAAACCAACTGATAACCCAATGACATTGCCCAAAGTCTCTGTGTTACTCGCTACTGCTAGCCAAACCAACTGATAACCCAATGACATGGCCCAAAGTCCCCGTGTTACTCGCTACTGCTAGCCAAACTACCTGATAACCCAATGACATGGCCCAAAGTCCCTGTGTTACTCCCTATTGCTAGCCAAACCAACTGATAACCCAATAACATGGTCCAAAGTCCCTGTGTTACTTGCTACTGCTAGCCAAACCAACTGATAACCCAATGACATGGCCCAAAGTCCCTATGTTACTCCCTACTGCTAGCCAAACCAACTGATAACCCAATGACATGGCCCAAAGTCCCTGTGTTACTCCCTAATGCTAGCCAAATCAACTGATAACCTAATAACATGGCCCAAAGTCCCTGTGTTACTCGCTACTTCTAGCCAAACCAACTGATAACCCAATGACATGGCCCAAAGTCCCTGTGTTACTCCCTACTTGTAGCGAAACCAACTGATAACCCAATGACACGGCCCAAAGTCCCTGTGGTACTTCCTACTGCTAGCCAACCAACTGATAACCCAATGACATGGCCCAAAGTCCCTGTGTTACTTCCTACTGGCTAGCAAAAGCAACTGATAACCCAATGGCACGGCCCAAAGTCCCTGTGTTACTCTCTACTGCTAGCCAAACCAACTGATAACCCAATGACATGTGCCAAAGTCCCTGTGTTACTCCCTAATGCTAGCCAAACCAACTGATAACCCAATGACATGGCCCAAAGTCCCTGTGTTACTCGCTACTGCTAGCCAAACCATCTGATAACCCAATGACATGGCCAAAGTCCCTGTGTTACTCCCTACTGCTAGCGAAACCAACTGATAACCCAATGACACGGCCCAAAGTCCCTGTGCTATTCTCTACTGCTAGCCAAACCAACTGATAACCCAATGACATGGCCCAAAGTCCCTGTGTTACTTCCTACTGCTAGCAGAACCAACTGATAACCCAATTGCATGGCCCAAAGTCCCTGTGCTATTCTCTACTCCTAGCCAAACCAACTGATAACCCAATGACATGGCCCAAAGTCCCTGTGTTACTCCCTAATGCTAGCCAAACCAACTGATAACCCAATAACATGGCCCAAAGTCCCTGTGTTACTCACTACTGCTAGCCAAACCAACTGATAACCCAATGACATGGCCCAAAGTCCCTGTGTTACTCACTACTGCTAGCCAAACCAACTGATAACCCAATGACATGGCCCAAAGTCCCTGTGTTATTCGCTACTGCTAGCCAAACTACCTGATAACCCAATGACATGGCCCAAAGTCCCTGTGTTACTCCCTAATGCTAGCCAAACCAACTGATAACCAACTGATAATGACATGGCCCAAAGTCCCTGTGTTACTCGCTACTGCTAGCCAAACCAATTGATAACCCAATGACATGGTCCAAAGTCCCTGTGTTACACCCTAATGCTAGCCAAACCAACTGATAACCCAATGACATGGCCCAAAGTCCCTGTGTTACTCCCTAATGCTAGCTAAACCAACTGATAACCGAATGAAATGGCCCAAAGTCCCTGTGTTACTTGCTACTGCTAGCCAAACCAACTGATAACCCAATGACATGGCCCAAAGTCCCTGTGTTACTCGCTACTGCTAGCCAAACTACCTGATAACCCAATGCCATGGCACAAAGTCCCTGGGTTACTCCCTAATGCTAGCCAAACCAACTGATAACCCAATGACATGGCCCAAATTCCCTGTGTTACTCGCTACTGCTAGCCAAACCAACTGATAACCCAATGATATGGCCCAAAGTCCCTGTGTTACTCCCTAATGCAAGCCAAACCAACTGATAACCCAATAACATGGCCCAAAGTCCCTGTGTTACTCCCTAATGCTAGCCAAATCAACTGATAACCTAATAACATGGCCCAAAGTCCCTGTGTTACTCGCTACTTCTAGCCAAACCAACTGATAACCCAATGACATGGCCCAAAGTCCCTGTGTTACTCCCTAATGCTAGCCAAATCAACTGATAACCTAATAACATGGCCCAAAGTCCCTGTGTTACTCGCTACTTCTAGCCAAACCAACTGATAACCCAATGACATGGCCCAAAGTCCCTGTGTTACACCCTACTTGTAGCGAAACCAACTGATAACCCAATGACACGGCCCAAAGTCCCTGTGGTACTTCCTACTGCTAGCCAACCAACTGATAACCCAATGACATGGCCCAAAGTCCCTGTGTTACTTCCTACTGGCTAGCAAAAACAACTGATAACCCAATGACACGGCCCAAAGTCCCTGTGTTACTCTCTACTGCTAGCCAAACCAACTGATAACCCAATGACATGGGCCAAAGTCCCTGTGTTACTCCCTAATGCTAGCCAAACCAACTGATAACCCAATGACATGGCCCAAAGTCCCTGTGTTACTCGCTACTGCTAGCCAAACCATCTGATAACCCAATGACATGGCCAAAGTCCCTGTGTTACTCTATACTGCTAGCGAAACCAACTGATAACCCAATGACACGGCCCAAAGTCCCTGTGCTATTCTCTACTGTTAGCCAAACCAACTGATAACCCAAAGTCCCTGTGTTACTTCCTACTGCTAGCAAAACCAACTGATAACCCAATTGCATGGCCCAAAGTCCCTGGCTATTCTCTACTCCTAGCCAAACCAACTGATAACCCAATAACATGGCCCAAAGTCCCTGTGTTACTCACTACTGCTAGCCAAACCAACTGATAACCCAATGACATGGCCCAAAGTCCCTGTGTTACTCACTACTGCTAGCCAAACCAACTGATAACCCAATGACATGGCCCAAAGTCCCTGTGTTATTCGCTACTGCTAGCCAAACTACCTGATAACCCAATGACATGGCCCAAAGTCCCTGTGTTACTCCCTACTGCTAGCGAAACCAACTGATAACGCAATGACACGGCCCAAAGTCCCTGTGTTACTTCCTACTACTTGCCAACCAACTGATAACCCAATGACACGGCCCAAAGTCCCTGTGTTACTCCCTACTGCTAGCCAAACCAACTGATAACCCAATGATATGGCCCAAAGTCCCTGTGTTACTCCCTAATGCAAGCCAAACCAACTGATAACCCAATAACATGGCCCAAAGTCGCTGTGGTACTCACTACTGCTAGCCAAACCAACTGATAACCCAATGACATGGCCCAAAGTCCCTGTGTTCCTCCCTACTGCTAGCCAAACCAACTGATAACCCAATGACATGGCCCAAAGTCCCTGTGTTACTCCCTAATGCAAGCCAAACCAACTGATAACCCAATAACATGGCCCAAAGTCGCTGTGGTATTCACTACTGCTAGCCAAACCAACTGATAACCCAATGACATGGCCCAAAGTCCCTGTGTTCCTCCCTACTGCTAGCCAAACCAACTGATAACCCAATGACATGGCCCAAAGTCCCTGTGTTACTCCCTAATGCTAGCCAAACCAACTGATAACCAAAGTCCCTGTGTTACTTCCTACTGCTAGCAAAACCAACTGATAACCCAATGGCATGGCCCAAAGTCCCTGTGTTACTCCCTACTGCTAGCGAAACCAACTGATAACGCAATGACACGGGCCAAAGTCCCTGTGTTACTTCCTACTACTTGCCAACCAACTGATAATCCAATGACACGGCCCAAAGTCCCTGTGTTACTCCCTACTGCTAGCCAAACCAACTGATAACCCAATGACATGGCCCAAAGTCCCTGTGTTACTCCCTAATGCTAGCCAAACCAACTGATATCCCAATAACATGGCCCAAAGTCCCTGAGTTACTCGCTACTGCTAGTCAAACTAACTGATAACCCAATGACATGGCCCAAAGTCCCTGTGTTACTTCCTACTGCTAGCAAAACCAACTGATAACCCGATGACATGGCCCAAAGTCCCTGTGTTACTCTCTACTGCTAGCCAAACCAACTGATAACCCAATGACATGGCCCAAAGTCCCTGTGTTACTCCCTACTGCTAGCCAAACCAACTGATAACCCAATGACATGGCCCAAAGTCCCTGTATTACTCCCTAATGCTAGCCAAACCAACTGATAACCCAATGACATGGCCCAAAGTCCCTGTGTTACTCGCTACTGCTAGCCAAACCAACTGATAACCCAATGACATGGCCCAAAGTCTCTGTGTTACTCCCTAATGCTAGCCAAACCAACTGATAACCCAATAACATGGCCCAAAGTCCCTGTGTTACTCGCTACTGCTAGCCAAACCAACTGATAACCCAATGACATGGCCCAAAGTTCTTGTGTTACTCCCTACTGCTAGCCAAACCAACTGATAGCCTAATAACATTGCCCAAAGTCCCTGTGTTACTCCCTAATGCTAGCCAAAGCAACTGATAACCCAATGACATGGCCCAAAGTCCCTGTGTTACTCCCTAATGCTAGCCAAACCAACTGATAACCCAATGACATGGCCCAAAGTCCCTGTGTTACTCCCTAATGCTAGCCAAAGCAACTGATAACCCAATGACATGGCCCAAAGTCCCTGTGTTACTCCCTAATACTAGCCAAACCGACTGATAACCCAATAACATGACCCAAAGTCCCTTTGTTACTCACTACTGCTAGCCAAACCAACTGATAACCCAAAGACATGGCCGAACGTCTCTGTGTTACTCCCTACTGCTAGCCAAACCAACTGATAACCCAATGACATGGCCCAAAGTCCACGTGTTGCTCCCTACTGCTAGCCAAACCAACTGATAACCCAATGACATGGCCCAATGTCCCTGTGTTACTCCCTAATCCTAGCCAAACCAACTGATAACCGAATGACATGGCCCAAAGTCCCTGTGTTACTCGCTACTGCTAGCCAAACCAACTGATAACCCAACGACATGGCCCAAAGTCCCTGTGTTACTCCCTACTGCTAGCGAAACCAACTGATAACCCAATGACAGGGCTCAAAGTCCCTGTGTTACTTCCTACTGCTAGCCAACCAACTGATAACCCAATGACACAGCCCAAAGTCCTTGTGTTACTCACTACTGCTAGCCAAACCAACTGATAACCCAATGACACGGCCCAAAGTCCCTGTGTTACTCGCTACTGCTAGCCAAACTACCTGATAACCAATGACATGGCCCAAAGTCCCTGTGTTACTCCCTAATGCTAGCAAAACCAACTGATAACCCAATGACATGGCCCAAAGTCCCTGTGTTACTCGCTACTGCTAGCCAAACCAACTGATAACCCAATGACATGGCCCAAAGTCCCTGTGTTACTCCCTAATGCTAGCCAAACCAACTGATAACCCAATAACATGTCCCAAAGTCCCTGTGTTACTCGCTACTGCTAGCCAAACCAACTGATAACCCAATGACATGGCCCAAAGTCCCTCTGTTACTCCCTACTGCTAGCCAAACCAACTGATAACCCAATTACATGGCCCGAATTCCCTGTGCTACTCCCTAATGCTAGGCAAGCCAACTTATAACCCAATGACATGGCTCAAAGTCCCTGTGTTACTCGCTACTGCTAGCCAAACCAACTGATAACCCAATGACATGGCAAAGTGCCTGGGTTACTCCCTACTGCTAGCGAAACCAACTGATAACCCAATGACACGGCCCAAAGTACCTTTGGTACTTCCTACTGCTAGCCAACCAACTGATAACCCAATGACACGGCCCAAAGTCCCTGTGTTACTTCCTACTGCTAGCCAAACTACCTGATAACCCAATGACATGGCCCAAAGTCCCTGTGTTACTCCCTAATGCTAGCCAAACCAACTGATAACCCAATGACATGGCCCAAGGTCCCTGTGTTACTCCCTAATGCTAGCCAAGCCAACTGATAACCCAATGACATGGCCCAAGGTCCCTGTGTTACTCTCTACTGCTAGCCAAACCAACTGATAACCCAATGACATGGCAAAAGTCCCTGTGTTACTCCCTACTGCTAGCGAAACCAACTGATAACCCAATGACACGGCCCAAAGTCCCTGTGTTACTCTCTACTGCTAGCCAAACCAACTGATAACCCAATGATATGGGCCAAAGTCCCTGTGTTACTCGCTACTGCCAGCCAAACCAACTGATAACCCAATGACATGGCCCAAAGTCCCTGTGTTACTCCCTAATGCTAGCCAAACCAACTGATAACCCAATGACATGGCCCAAAGTCCCTGTGTTACTCGCTACTGCTAGCCAAACCAACTGATAACCCAATGACATGGCCCAAAGTCCCTGTGTTACTCGCTACTGCTAGCCAAACTACCTGATAACCCAATGACATGGCCCAAAGTCCCTGTGTTACTCCCTAATGCTAGCCAAACCAACTGATAACCCAATAACATGTCCCAAAGTCCATGTGTAACTCGCTACTGCTAGCCAAACCAACTGATAACCCAATGACATGGCCCAAAGTCCCTCTGTTACTCCCTACTGCTAGCCAAACCAACTGATAACCCAATGACATGGCCCAAAGTCCCTGTGTTACTCCCTAATGCTGGCCAAACCAACTGATAACCCAATAACATGGCCCAAAGTCCCTGTGTTACTGGCTACTTCTAGCCAAACCAACTGATAACCCAATGTTATGGCCCAAAGTCCCTGTGTTACTCTCTACTGCTAGCCAAACCAACTGATAACCCAATGACATGGCCCAAAGTCCCTGTGTTACTCCCTAATGCTAGCCAAACCAACTGATAACCCAATGACACAGCCCAAAGTCCCTGTGGTACTTCCTACTGCTAGCCAACCAACTGATAACCCAATGACACGGCCCAAAGTCCCTGTGTTACTTCCTACTGCTAGCAAAAACAACTGATAACCCAATGACACGGCCCAAAGTCCCTGTGTTACTCTCTACTGCTAGCCAAACCAACTGATAACCCAAAGACATGGGCCAAAGTCCCTGTGTTACTCCCTACTGCCAGCCAAACCAACTGATAACCCAATGACATCGGCCAAAGTCCCTGTGTTACTCGCTACTGCCAGCCAAACTAACTGATAACCCAATGACATGGCCCAAAGTCCCTGTGTTACTCCCTAATGCTAGCCAAACCAACTGATAACCCAATGACATGGCCCAAAGTCCCTGTGTTACTCGCTACTGCTAGCCAAACCAACTGATAACCCAATGACATGACCCAAAGTCCCTGTGTTACTCGCTACTGCTAGCCAAACTACCTGATAACCCAATGACATGGCCCAAAGTCCCTGTGTTACTCCTTAATGCTAGCCAAACCAACTGATAACCCAATAACATGGTCCAAAGTCCCTGTGTTACTTGCTACTGCTAGCCAAACCAACTGATAACCCAATGACATGGCCCAAAGTCCCTGTGTTACTCCCTACTGCTAGCCAAACCAACTGATAACCCAATGACATGGCCCAAAGTCCCTGTGTTACTCCCTAATGCTAGCCAAAGCAACTGATAACCCAATGACATGGCCCAAAGTCCCTGTGTTACTCCCTAATACTAGCCAAACCGAATGATAACCCAATAACATGACCCAAAGTCCCTGTGTTACTCACTACTGCTAGCCAAACCAACTGATAACCCAAAGACATGGCCGAACGTCTCTGTGTTACTCCCTACTGCTAGCCAAACCAACTGATAACCCAATGACATGGCCCAAAGTCCACGTGTTGCTCCCTACTGCTAGCCAAACCAACTGATAACCCAATGACATGGCCCAATGTCCCTGTGTTACTCCCTAATGCTAGCCAAACCAACTGATAACCGAATGACATGGCCCAAAGCCCCTGTGTTACTCGCTACTGCTAGCCAAACCAACTGATAACCCAACGACATGGCCCAAAGTCCCTGTGTTACTCCCTACTGCTAGCGAAACCAACTGATAACCCAATGACAGGGCTCAAAGTCCCTGTGTTACTTCCTACTGCTAGCCAACCAACTGATAACCCAATGACACAGCCCAAAGTCCTTGTGTTACTCACTACTGCTAGCCAAACCAACTGATAACCCAATGACACGGCCCAAAGTCCCTGTGTTACTCGCTACTGCTAGCCAAACTACCTGATAACCAATGACATGGCCCAAAGTCCCTGTGTTACTCCCTAATGCTAGCAAAACCAACTGATAACCCAATGACATGGCCCAAAGTCCCTGTGTTACTCGCTACTGCTAGCCAAACCAACTGATAACCCAATGACATGGCCCAAAGTCCCTGTGTTACTCCCTAATGCTAGCCAAACCAACTGATAACCCAATAACATGTCCCAAAGTCCCTGTGTTACTCGCTACTGCTAGCCAAACCAACTGATAACCCAATGACATGGCCCAAAGTCCCTCTGTTACTGCCTACTGCTAGCCGAACCAACTGATAACCCAATTACATGGCCCGAATTCCCTGTGCTACTCCCTAATGCTAGGCAAGCCAACTTATAACCCAATGACATGGCTCAAAGTCCCTGTGTTACTCACTACTGCTAGCCAAACCAACTGATAACCCAATGACATGGCAAAGTGCCTGGGTTACTCCCTACTGCTAGCGAAACCAACTGATAACCCAATGACACGGCCCAAAGTACCTTTGGTACTTCCTACTGCTAGCCAACCAACTGATAACCCAATGACACGGCCCAAAGTCCCTGTGTTACTTCCTACTGCTAGCCAAACTACCTGATAACCCAATGACATGGCCCAAAGTCCCTGTGTTACTCCCTAATGCTAGCCAAACCAACTGATAACCCAATGACATGGCCCAAGGTCCCTGTGTTACTCCCTAATGCTAGCCAAGCCAACTGATAACCCAATGACATGGCCCAAAGTCCCTGTGTTACTCGCTACTGCTAGCCAAACCAACTGATAACCCAATGACATGGCAAAAGTCCCTGTGTTACTCCCTACTGCTAGCGAAACCAACTGATAACCCAATGACACGGCCCAAAGTCCCTGTGTTACTCTCTACTGCTAGCCAAACCAACTGATAACCCAATGATATGGGCCAAAGTCCCTGTGTTACTCGCTACTGCCAGCCAAACCAACTGATAACCCAATGACATGGCCCAAAGTCCCTGTGTTACTCCCTAATGCTAGTCAAACCAACTGATAACCCAATGACATGGCCCAAAGTCCCTGTGTTACTCGCTACTGCTAGCCAAACCAACTGATAACCCAATGACATGGCCCAAAGTCCCTGTGTTACTCGCTACTGCTAGCCAAACTACCTGATAACCCAATGACATGGCCCAAAGTCCCTGTGTTACTCCCTAATGCTAGCCAAACCAACTGATAACCCAATAACATGTCCCAAAGTCCATGTGTAACTCGCTACTGCTAGCCAAACCAACTGATAACCCAATGACATGGCCCAAAGTCCCTGTGTTACTCCCTACTGCTAGCCAAACCAACTGATAACCCAATGACATGGCCCAAAGTCCCTGTGTTACTCCCTAATGCTGGCCAAACCAACTGATAACCCAATAACATTGCCCAAAGTCCCTGTGTTACTGGCTACTTCTAGCCAAACCAGCTGATAACCCAATGCTATGGCCCAAAGTCCCTGTGTTACTCTCTACTGCTAGCCAAACCAACTGATAACCCAATGACATGGCCCAAAGTCCCTGTGTTACTCCCTAATGCTAGCCAAACCAACTGATAACCCAATGACACAGCCCAAAGTCCCTGTGGTACTTCCTACTGCTAGCCAACCAACTGATAACCCAATGACACGGCCCAAAGTCCCTGTGTTACTTCCTACTGCTAGCAAAAACAACTGATAACCCAATGACACGGCCCAAAGTCCCTGTGTTACTCTCTACTGCTAGCCAAACCAACTGATAACCCAATGACATGGGCCAAAGTCCCTGTGTTACTCCCTACTGCCAGCCAAACCAACTGATAACCCAATGACATCGGCCAAAGTCCCTGTGTTACTCGCTACTGCCAGCCAAACTAACTGATAACCCAATGACATGGCCCAAAGTCCCTGTGTTACTCCCTAATGCTAGCCAAACCAACTGATAACCCAATGACATGGCCCAAAGTCCCTGTGTTACTCGCTACTGCTAGCCAAACCAACTGATAACCCAATGACATGACCCAAAGTCCCTGTGTTACTCGCTACTGCTAGCCAAACTACCTGATAACCCAATGACATGGCCCAAAGTCCCTGTGTTACTCCTTAATGCTAGCCAAACCAACTGATAACCCAATAACATGGTCCAAAGTCCCTGTGTTACTCGCTACTGCTAGCCAAACCAACTGATAACCCAATGACATGGCCCAAAGTCCCTGTGTTACTCCCTACTGCTAGCCAAACCAACTGATAACCCAATGACATGGCCCAAAGTCCCTGTGTTACTCCATAATGCTAGCCAAATCAACTGATAACCCAATAACATGGCCCAAAGTCCCTGTGTTACTCGCTACTTCTAGCCAAACCAACCGATAACCCAATGACATGGCCCAAAGTCCCTGTGTTACTCCCTACTTCTAGCGAAACCAACTGATAACCCAATGACACGGCCCAAAGTCCCTGTGGTACTTCCTACTGCTAGCCAACCAACTGATAACCCAATGACACGGCCCAAAGTCCCTGTGTTACTTCCTACTGGCTAGCAAAAACAACTGATAACCCAATGACACGGCTCAAAGTCCCTGTGTTACTCTCTACTGCTAGCCAAACCAACTGATAACCCAATGACATGGGCCAAAGTCCCTGTGTTACTCCCTAATGCTAGCCAAACCAACTGATAACCCAAAGACATGGCCCAAAGTCCCTGTGTTACTCGCTACTGCTAGCCAAACCATCTGATAACCCAATGACATGGCCAAAGTCCCTGTGTTACTCCCTACTGCTAGCGAAACCAACTGATAACCCAATGACACGGCCCAAAGTCCCTGTGCTATTCTCTACTGCTAGCCAAACCAACTGATAACCCAATGACATGGCCCAAAGTCCCTGTGTTACTTCCTACTGCTAGCAAAACCAACTGATAACCCAATGGCATGGCCCAAAGTCCCTGTGTTGTTCTCTACTCCTAGCCAAACCAACTGATAACCCAATGACATGGCCCAAAGTCCCTGTGTTACTCCCTACTGCTAGCGAAACCAACTGATAACCCAATGACATGGCCCAAAGTCCCTGTGTTATTCGCTACTGCTAGCCAAACCAACTGATAACCCAATGACATGGCCCAAAGTCCTTGTGTTACTCCCTACTGCTAGCCAAACTAACTGATAACCCAATGACATGGCCCAAAGTCCCTGTGTTACTCCCTACTGCTAGCCAAACCAACTGATAACCCAATGACATGACCCAAAGTCCCTGTGTTACTCGCTACTGCTAGTCAAACTACCTGATAACCCAATGACATGGCCCAAAGTCCCTGTGTTACTCCTTAATGCTAGCCAAACCAACTGATAACCCAATAACATGGTCCAAAGTCCCTGTGTTACTCGCTACTGCTAGCCAAACCAACTGATAACCCAATGACATGGCCCAAAGTCCCTGTGTTACTCCCTACTGCTAGCCAAACCAACTGATAACCCAATGACATGGCCCAAAGTCCCTGTGTTACTCCCTAATGCTAGCCAAATCAACTGATAACCCAATAACATGGCCCAAAGTCCCTGTGTTACTCGCTACTTCTAGCCAAACCAACTGATAACCCAATGACATGGCCCAAAGTCCCTGTGTTACTCCCTACTTCTAGCGAAACCAACTGATAACCCAATGACACGGCCCAAAGTCCCTGTGGTACTTCCTACTGCTAGCCAACCAACTGATAACCCAATGACACGGCCCAAAGTCCCTGTGTTACTTCCTACTGGCTAGCAAAAACAACTGATAACCCAATGACACGGCCCAAAGTCCCTGTGTTACTCTCTACTACTAGCCAAACCAACTGATAACCCAATGACATGGGCCAAAGTCCCTGTGTTACTCCCTAATGCTAGCCAAACCAACTGATAACCCAATGACATGGCCCAAAGTCCCTGTGTTACTCGCTACTGCTAGCCAAACCATCTGATAACCCAATGACATGGCCAAAGTCCCTGTGTTACTCCCTACTGCTAGCGAAACCAACTGATAACCCAATGACACGGCCCAAAGACCCTGTGCTATTCTCTACTGCTAGCCAAACCAACTGATAACCCAATGACATGGCCCAAAGTCCCTGTGTTACTTCCTACTGCTAGCAAAACCAACTGATAACCCAATGGCATGGCCCAAAGTCCCTGTGCTGTTCTCTACTCCTAGCCAAACCAACTGATAACCCAATGACATGGCCCAAAGTCCCTGTGTTACTCCCTACTGCTAGCGAAACCAACTGATAACCCAATGACATGGCCCAAAGTCCCTGTGTTATTCGCTACTGCTAGCCAAACCAACTGATAACCCAATGACATGGCCCAAAGTCCTTGTGTTACTCCCTACTGCTAGCCAAACTAACTGATAACCCAATGACATGGCCCAAAGTCCCTGTGTTACTCCCTACTGCTAGCCAAACCAACTGATAACCCAGTGATATGGCCCAAAGTCCCTGTGTTACTCCCTAATGCTAGCCAAACCAACTGATAACCCAATGACATGGCCCAAAGTCCCTGTGTTACTCCCTACTGCTAGCGAAACCAACTGATAACCCAATGACACAGCCCAAAGTCCCTGTGTTACTTCCTACTGCTAACCAACCAACTGACAACCCAATGACATGGCCCAAAGTCCCTGTGGTACTTCCTACTGCTAGCAAAACCAACTGATAACCCAATGACATGGCCCAAAGTCCCTGTGTTACTCTCTACTGCTAGCCAAACCAACTGATAACCCAATGAATGGCCCAAAGTCCCTGTGTTACTCCCTACTGCTAGCCAAACCAACTGATAACCCAATGACATGGGCCAAAGTCCATGTGTTACCTGCTACTGCTAGCCAAACCAACTGATAACCCAATGACATGGCCCAAAGTCCCTGTGTTACTCCCTAATGCTAGCCAAACCAACTGATAACCCAATAACATGACCCAATGTCCCTGTGTTACTTCCTACTGCTAGCAAAACCAACTGATAACCCAATGGCATGGCCCAAAGTCCCTGTGCTATTCTCTACTCCTAGCCAAACCAACTGATAACCCAATGACATGGCCCAAAGTCCCTGTGTTACTCCCTACTGCTAGCGAAACCAACTGATAACCCAATGACATGGCCCAAAGTCCCTGTGTTACTCGCTACTGCTAGCCAAACCAACTAATAACCCAATGACATGGCCCAAAGTCCCTGTGTTACTCCCTAATGCTAGCCAAGCCCACTGATAACCCAATGACATGGCCAAAGTCCCTGTGTTACTCCCTACTGCTAGCGAAACCAACTGATAACCCAATGACACGGCCCAAAGTCCCTGTGGTACTTCCTACTGCTAGCCAACCAACTGATAACCCAATGACACGGCCCAAAGTCCCTGTGTTACTTCCTACTGCTAGCAAAAACAACTGATAACCCAATGACACGGCCCAAAGTCCCTGTGTTACTCTCTACTGCTAGCCAAACCAACTGATAACCCAATGACATGGGCCAAAGTCCCTGTGTTACTCCCTACCGCCAGCCAAACCAACTGATAACCCAATGACATGGGCCAAAGTCCCTCTGTTATTCGCTACTGCCAGCCAAACCAACTGATAACCCAATGACATTGCCCAAAGTCCCTGTGTTACTCCCTAATGCTAGCCAAACCAACTGATAACCCAATGACATTGCCCAAAGTCCCTGTGTTACTCGCTACTGCTAGCCAAACCAACTGATAACCCAATGACATGGCCCAAAGTCCCCGTGTTACTCGCTACTGCTAGCCAAACTACCTGATAACCCAATGACATGGCCCAAAGTCCCTGTGTTACTCCCTAATGCTAGCCAAACCAACTGATAACCCAATAACATGGTCCAAAGTCCCTGTGTTACTTGCTACTGCTAGCCAAACCAACTGATAACCCAATGACATGGCCCAAAGTCCCTATGTTACTCCCTACTGCTAGCCAAACCAACTGATAACCCAATGACATGGCCCAAAGTCCCTGTGTTACTCCCTAATGCTAGCCAAATCAACTGATAACCCAATAACATGGCCCAAAGTCCCTGTGTTACTCGCTACTTCTAGCCAAACCAACTGATAACCCAATGACATGGCCCAAAGTCCCTGTGTTACTCCCTACTTGTAGCGAAACCAACTGATAACCCAATGACACGGCCCAAAGTCCCTGTGGTATTCCTACTGCTAGCCAACCAACTGATAACCCAATGACATGGCCCAAAATCCCTGTGTTACTTCCTACTGGCTAGCAAAAACAACTGATAACCCAATGACACAGCCCAAAGTCCCTGTGTTACTCTCTACTGCTAGCCAAACCAACTGATAACCCAATGACATGGGCCAAAGTCCCTGTGTTACTCCCTAATGCTAGCCAAACCAACTGATAACCCAATGACATGGCCCAAAGTCCCTGTGTTACTCGCTACTGCTAGCCAAACCATCTGATAACCCAATGACATGGCCAAAGTCCCTGTGTTACTCCCTACTGCTAGCGAAACCAACTGATAACCCAATGACACGGCCCAAAGTCCCTGTGCTATTCTCTACTGCTAGCCAAACCAACTGATAACCCAATGACATGGCCCAAAGTCCCTGTGTTACTCCCTACTGCTAGCGAAACCAACTGATAACCCAATGACATGGCCCAAAGTCCCTGTGTTACTCGCTACTGCTAGCCAAACCAACTGATAACCCAATGACATGGCCCAAAGTCCCTGTGTTACTCCCTAATGCTAGCCAAACCAACTGATAACCCAATAACATGGCCCAAAGTCCCTGTGTTACTCACTACTGCTAGCCAAACCAACTGATAACCCAATGACATGGCCCAAAGTCCCTGTGTTACTCACTACTGCTAGCCAAACCAACTGATAACCCAATGACATGGCCCAAAGTCCCTGTGTTATTCGCTACTGCTAGCCAAACTACCTGATAACCCAATGACATGGCCCAAAGTCCCTGTGTTACTCCCTAATGCTAGCCAAACCAACTGATAACCAACTGATAATGACATGGCCCAAAGTCCCTGTGTTACTCGCTACTGCTAGCCAAACCAATTGATAACCCAATGACATGGTCCAAAGTCCCTGTGTTACTTGCTACTGCTAGCCAAACCAACTGATAACCCAATGACATGGCCCAAAGTCCCTGTGTTACTCGCTACTGCTAGCCAAACTACCTGATAACCCAATGCCATGGCACAACGTCCCTGGGTTACTCCCTAATGCTAGCCAAACCAACTGATAACCCAATGACATGGCCCAAATTCCCTGTGTTACTCGCTACTGCTAGCCAAGCCAACTGATAACCCAATGACATGGCCCAAAGTCCCTGTGTTACTCCCTAATGCTAGCCAAACCAACTGATAACCCAATGACACAGCCCAAAGTCCCTGTGGTACTTCCTACTGCTAGCCAACCAACTGATAACCCAATGACACGGCCCAAAGTCCCTGTGTTACTTCCTACTGCTAGCAAAAACAACTGATAACCCAATGACACGGCCCAAAGTCCCTGTGTTACTCTCTACTGCTAGCCAAACCAACTGATAACCCAATGACATGGGCCAAAGTCCCTGTGTTACTCCCTACTGCCAGCCAAACCAACTGATAACCCAATGACATCGGCCAAAGTCCCTGTGTTACTCGCTACTGCCAGCCAAACTAACTGATAACCCAATGACATGGCCCAAAGTCCCTGTGTTACTCCCTAATGCTAGCCAAACCAACTGATAACCCAATGACATGGCCCAAAGTCCCTGTGTTACTCGCTACTGCTAGCCAAACCAACTGATAACCCAATGACATGACCCAAAGTCCCTGTGTTACTCGCTACTGCTAGCCAAACTACCTGATAACCCAATGACATGGCCCAAAGTCCCTGTGTTACTCCTTAATGCTAGCCAAACCAACTGATAACCCAATAACATGGTCCAAAGTCCCTGTGTTACTCGCTACTGCTAGCCAAACCAACTGATAACCCAATGACATGGCCCAAAGTCCCTGTGTTACTCCCTACTGCTAGCCAAACCAACTGATAACCCAATGACATGGCCCAAAGTCCCTGTGTTACTCCATAATGCTAGCCAAATCAACTGATAACCCAATAACATGGCCCAAAGTCCCTGTGTTACTCGCTACTTCTAGCCAAACCAACCGATAACCCAATGACATGGCCCAAAGTCCCTGTGTTACTCCCTACTTCTAGCGAAACCAACTGATAACCCAATGACACGGCCCAAAGTCCCTGTGGTACTTCCTACTGCTAGCCAACCAACTGATAACCCAATGACACGGCCCAAAGTCCCTGTGTTACTTCCTACTGGCTAGCAAAAACAACTGATAACCCAATGACACGGCTCAAAGTCCCTGTGTTACTCTCTACTGCTAGCCAAACCAACTGATAACCCAATGACATGGGCCAAAGTCCCTGTGTTACTCCCTAATGCTAGCCAAACCAACTGATAACCCAATGACATGGCCCAAAGTCCCTGTGTTACTCGCTACTGCTAGCCAAACCATCTGATAACCCAATGACATGGCCAAAGTCCCTGTGTTACTCCCTACTGCTAGCGAAACCAACTGATAACCCAATGACACGGCCCAAAGTCCCTGTGCTATTCTCTACTGCTAGCCAAACCAACTGATAACCCAATGACATGGCCCAAAGTCCCTGTGTTACTTCCTACTGCTAGCAAAACCAACTGATAACCCAATGGCATGGCCCAAAGTCCCTGTGTTGTTCTCTACTCCTAGCCAAACCAACTGATAACCCAATGACATGGCCCAAAGTCCCTGTGTTACTCCCTACTGCTAGCGAAACCAACTGATAACCCAATGACATGGCCCAAAGTCCCTGTGTTATTCGCTACTGCTAGCCAAACCAACTGATAACCCAATGACATGGCCCAAAGTCCTTGTGTTACTCCCTACTGCTAGCCAAACTAACTGATAACCCAATGACATGGCCCAAAGTCCCTGTGTTACTCCCTACTGCTAGCCAAACCAACTGATAACCCAATGACATGACCCAAAGTCCCTGTGTTACTCGCTACTGCTAGTCAAACTACCTGATAACCCAATGACATGGCCCAAAGTCCCTGTGTTACTCCTTAATGCTAGCCAAACCAACTGATAACCCAATAACATGGTCCAAAGTCCCTGTGTTACTCGCTACTGCTAGCCAAACCAACTGATAACCCAATGACATGGCCCAAAGTCCCTGTGTTACTCCCTACTGCTAGCCAAACCAACTGATAACCCAATGACATGGCCCAAAGTCCCTGTGTTACTCCCTAATGCTAGCCAAATCAACTGATAACCCAATAACATGGCCCAAAGTCCCTGTGTTACTCGCTACTTCTAGCCAAACCAACTGATAACCCAATGACATGGCCCAAAGTCCCTGTGTTACTCCCTACTTCTAGCGAAACCAACTGATAACCCAATGACACGGCCCAAAGTCCCTGTGGTACTTCCTACTGCTAGCCAACCAACTGATAACCCAATGACACGGCCCAAAGTCCCTGTGTTACTTCCTACTGGCTAGCAAAAACAACTGATAACCCAATGACACGGCCCAAAGTCCCTGTGTTACTCTCTACTACTAGCCAAACCAACTGATAACCCAATGACATGGGCCAAAGTCCCTGTGTTACTCCCTAATGCTAGCCAAACCAACTGATAACCCAATGACATGGCCCAAAGTCCCTGTGTTACTCGCTACTGCTAGCCAAACCATCTGATAACCCAATGACATGGCCAAAGTCCCTGTGTTACTCCCTACTGCTAGCGAAACCAACTGATAACCCAATGACACGGCCCAAAGACCCTGTGCTATTCTCTACTGCTAGCCAAACCAACTGATAACCCAATGACATGGCCCAAAGTCCCTGTGTTACTTCCTACTGCTAGCAAAACCAACTGATAACCCAATGGCATGGCCCAAAGTCCCTGTGCTGTTCTCTACTCCTAGCCAAACCAACTGATAACCCAATGACATGGCCCAAAGTCCCTGTGTTACTCCCTACTGCTAGCGAAACCAACTGATAACCCAATGACATGGCCCAAAGTCCCTGTGTTATTCGCTACTGCTAGCCAAACCAACTGATAACCCAATGACATGGCCCAAAGTCCTTGTGTTACTCCCTACTGCTAGCCAAACTAACTGATAACCCAATGACATGGCCCAAAGTCCCTGTGTTACTCCCTACTGCTAGCCAAACCAACTGATAACCCAGTGATATGGCCCAAAGTCCCTGTGTTACTCCCTAATGCTAGCCAAACCAACTGATAACCCAATGACATGGCCCAAAGTCCCTGTGTTACTCCCTACTGCTAGCGAAACCAACTGATAACCCAATGACACAGCCCAAAGTCCCTGTGTTACTTCCTACTGCTAACCAACCAACTGACAACCCAATGACATGGCCCAAAGTCCCTGTGGTACTTCCTACTGCTAGCAAAACCAACTGATAACCCAATGACATGGCCCAAAGTCCCTGTGTTACTCTCTACTGCTAGCCAAACCAACTGATAACCCAATGAATGGCCCAAAGTCCCTGTGTTACTCCCTACTGCTAGCCAAACCAACTGATAACCCAATGACATGGGCCAAAGTCCATGTGTTACCTGCTACTGCTAGCCAAACCAACTGATAACCCAATGACATGGCCCAAAGTCCCTGTGTTACTCCCTAATGCTAGCCAAACCAACTGATAACCCAATAACATGACCCAATGTCCCTGTGTTACTTCCTACTGCTAGCAAAACCAACTGATAACCCAATGGCATGGCCCAAAGTCCCTGTGCTATTCTCTACTCCTAGCCAAACCAACTGATAACCCAATGACATGGCCCAAAGTCCCTGTGTTACTCCCTACTGCTAGCGAAACCAACTGATAACCCAATGACATGGCCCAAAGTCCCTGTGTTACTCGCTACTGCTAGCCAAACCAACTAATAACCCAATGACATGGCCCAAAGTCCCTGTGTTACTCCCTAATGCTAGCCAAGCCCACTGATAACCCAATGACATGGCCAAAGTCCCTGTGTTATTCCCTACTGCTAGCGAAACCAACTGATAACCCAATGACACGGCCCAAAGTCCCTGTGGTACTTCCTACTGCTAGCCAACCAACTGATAACCCAATGACACGGCCCAAAGTCCCTGTGTTACTTCCTACTGCTAGCAAAAACAACTGATAACCCAATGACACGGCCCAAAGTCCCTGTGTTACTCTCTACTGCTAGCCAAACCAACTGATAACCCAATGACATGGGCCAAAGTCCCTGTGTTACTCCCTACTGCCAGCCAAACCAACTGATAACCCAATGACATGGGCCAAAGTCCCTCTGTTATTCGCTACTGCCAGCCAAACCAACTGATAACCCAATGACATTGCCCAAAGTCCCTGTGTTACTCCCTAATGCTAGCCAAACCAACTGATAACCCAATGACATTGCCCAAAGTCCCTGTGTTACTCGCTACTGCTAGCCAAACCAACTGATAACCCAATGACATGGCCCAAAGTCCCCGTGTTACTCGCTACTGCTAGCCAAACTACCTGATAACCCAATGACATGGCCCAAAGTCCCTGTGTTACTCCCTAATGCTAGCCAAACCAACTGATAACCCAATAACATGGTCCAAAGTCCCTGTGTTACTTGCTACTGCTAGCCAAACCAACTGATAACCCAATGACATGGCCCAAAGTCCCTATGTTACTCCCTACTGCTAGCCAAACCAACTGATAACCCAATGACATGGCCCAAAGTCCCTGTGTTACTCCCTAATGCTAGCCAAATCAACTGATAACCCAATAACATGGCCCAAAGTCCCTGTGTTACTCGCTACTTCTAGCCAAACCAACTGATAACCCAATGACATGGCCCAAAGTCCCTGTGTTACTCCCTACTTGTAGCGAAACCAACTGATAACCCAATGACACGGCCCAAAGTCCCTGTGGTATTCCTACTGCTAGCCAACCAACTGATAACCCAATGACATGGCCCAAAATCCCTGTGTTACTTCCTACTGGCTAGCAAAAACAACTGATAACCCAATGACACAGCCCAAAGTCCCTGTGTTACTCTCTACTGCTAGCCAAACCAACTGATAACCCAATGACATGGGCCAAAGTCCCTGTGTTACTCCCTAATGCTAGCCAAACCAACTGATAACCCAATGACATGGCCCAAAGTCCCTGTGTTACTCGCTACTGCTAGCCAAACCATCTGATAACCCAATGACATGGCCAAAGTCCCTGTGTTACTCCCTACTGCTAGCGAAACCAACTGATAACCCAATGACACGGCCCAAAGTCCCTGTGCTATTCTCTACTGCTAGCCAAACCAACTGATAACCCAATGACATGGCCCAAAGTCCCTGTGTTACTCCCTACTGCTAGCGAAACCAACTGATAACCCAATGACATGGCCCAAAGTCCCTGTGTTACTCGCTACTGCTAGCCAAACCAACTGATAACCCAATGACATGGCCCAAAGTCCCTGTGTTACTCCCTAATGCTAGCCAAACCAACTGATAACCCAATAACATGGCCCAAAGTCCCTGTGTTACTCACTACTGCTAGCCAAACCAACTGATAACCCAATGACATGGCCCAAAGTCCCTGTGTTACTCACTACTGCTAGCCAAACCAACTGATAACCCAATGACATGGCCCAAAGTCCCTGTGTTATTCGCTACTGCTAGCCAAACTACCTGATAACCCAATGACATGGCCCAAAGTCCCTGTGTTACTCCCTAATGCTAGCCAAACCAACTGATAACCAACTGATAATGACATGGCCCAAAGTCCCTGTGTTACTCGCTACTGCTAGCCAAACCAATTGATAACCCAATGACATGGTCCAAAGTCCCTGTGTTACTTGCTACTGCTAGCCAAACCAACTGATAACCCAATGACATGGCCCAAAGTCCCTGTGTTACTCGCTACTGCTAGCCAAACTACCTGATAACCCAATGCCATGGCACAAAGTCCCTGGGTTACTCCCTAATGCTAGCCAAACCAACTGATAACCCAATGACATGGCCCAAATTCCCTGTGTTACTCGCTACTGCTAGCCAAGCCAACTGATAACCCAATGATATGGCCCAAAGTCCCTGTGTTACTCCCTAATGCTAGCCAAACCAACTGATAACCCAATAACATGGCCCAAAGTCGCTGTGGTACTCACTACTGCTAGCCAAACCAACTGATAACCCAATGACATGGCCCAAAGTCCCTGTGTTACTCCCTACTGCTAGCCAAACCAACTGATAACCCAATGACATGGCCCAAAGTCCCTGTGTTACTCCCTGATGCTAGCCAAACCAACTGATAACCCAATGACATGGCCCAAAGTCCCCGTGTTACTCGCTACTGCTAGCCAAACTACCTGATAACCCAATGACATGGCCCAAAGTCCCTGTGTTACTCCCTAATGCTAGCCAAACCAACTGATAACCCAATAACATGGTCCAAAGTCCCTGTGTTACTTGCTACTGCTAGCCAAACCAACTGATAACCCAATGACATGGCCCAAAGTCCCTATGTTACTCCCTACTGCTAGCCAAACCAACTGATAACCCAATGACATGGCCCAAAGTCCCTGTGTTACTCCCTAATGCTAGCCAAATCAACTGATAACCCAATAGTATGGCCCAAAGTCCCTGTGTTACTCGCTACTTCTAACCAAACCAACTGATAACCCAATGACATGGCCCAAAGTCCCTGTGTTACTCCCTACTTGTAGCGAAACCAACTGATAACCCAATGACACGGCCCAAAGTCCCTGTGGTACTTCCTGCTGCTAGCCAACCAACTGATAACCCAATGACATGGCCCAAAGTCCCTGTGTTACTTCCTACTGGCTAGCAAAAACAACTGATAACCCAATGACACGGCCCAAAGTCCCTGTGTTACTCTCTACTGCTAGCCAAACCAACTGATAACCCAATGACATGGGCCAAAGTCCCTGTGTTACTCCCTAATGCTAGCCAAACCAACTGATAACCCAATGACATGGCCCAAAGTCCCTGTGTTACTCGCTACTGCTAGCCAAACCATCTGATAACCCAATGACATGGCCAAAGTCCCTGTGTTACTCCCTACTGCTAGCGAAACCAACTGATAACCCAATGACACGGGCCAAAGTCCCTGTGCTATTCTCTACTGCTAGCCAAACCAACTGATAACCCAATGACATGGCCCAAAGTCCCTGTGTTACTTCCTACTGCTAGCAAAACCAACTGATAACCCAATTGCATGGCCCAAAGTCCCTGTGCTATTCTCTACTCCTAGCCAAACCAACTGATAACCCAATGACATGGCCCAAAGTCCCTGTGTTACTCCCTACTGCTAGCGAAACCAACTGATAACCCAATGACATGGCCCAAAGTCCCTGTGTTACTCGCTACTGCTAGCCAAACCAACTGATAACCCAATAACATGGCCCAAAGTCCCTGTGTTACTCACTACTGCTAGCCAAACCAACTGATAACCCAATGGCATGGCCCAAAGTCCCTGTGTTACTCACTACTGCTAGCCAAACCAACTGATAACCCAATGACATGGCCCAAAGTCCCTGTGTTATTCGCTACTGCTAGCCAAACTACCTGATAACCAAATGACATGGCCCAAAGTCCCTGTGTTACTCCCTAATGCTAGCCAAACCAACTGATGACCAACTGATAATGACATGGCCCAAAGTCCCTGTGTTACTCGCTACTGCTAGCCAAACCAATTGATAACCCAATGACATGGTCCAAAGTCCCTGTGTTACTCCCTAATGCTAGCCAAACCAACTGATAACCCAATGACATGGCCCAAAGTCCCTGTGTTACTCCCTAATGCTAGCTAAACCAACTGATAACCGAATGAAATGGCCCAAAGTCCCTGTGTTACTTGCTACTGCTAGCCAAACCAACTGATAACCCAATGACATGGCCCAAAGTCCCTGTGTTACTCGCTACTGCTAGCCAAACTACCTGATAACCCAATGCCATGGCACAAAGTCCCTGTGTTACTCCCTAATGCTAGCCAAACCAACTGATAACCCAATAACATGGCCCAAAGTCGCTGTGGTACTCACTACTGCTAGCCAAACCAACTGATAACCCAATGACATGGCCCAAAGTCCCTGTGTTACTTCCTACTGCTAGCCAAACCAACTGATAACCCAATGACATGGCCCAAAGTCCCTGTGTTACTCCCTAATGCTAGCCAAACCAACTGATAACCAAAGTCCCTGTGTTACTTCCTACTGCTAGCAAAACCAACTGATAACCCAATGGCATGACCCAAAGTCCCTGTGTTACTCCCTACTGCTAGCGAAACCAACTGATAACGCAATGACACGGCCCAAAGTCCCTGTGTTACTTCCTACTACTTGCCAACCAACTGATAACCCTTACTCCCTACTGCTAGCCAAACCAACTGATAACCCAATGACATGGCCCAAAGTCCCTGTGTTACTCCCTAATGCTAGCCAAACCAACTGATATCCCAATAACATGGCCCAAAGTCCCTGAGTTACTCGCTACTGCTAGTCAAACTAACTGATAACCCAATGACATGGCCCAAAGTCCCGTTGTTACTCCCTACTTCTAGCGAAACCAACTGATAACCCAATTACGTGGCCCGAAGTCCGTGTGTTACTCCCTAATGCTAGCCAAACCAACTGATAACCCAATGACATGGCCCAAAGTCCCTGTGTTACTTCCTACTGCTAGCAAAACCAACTGATAACCCGATGGCATGGCCCAAAGTCCCTGTGTTACTCTCTACTGCTAGCCAAACCAACTGATAACCCAATGACATGGCCCAAAGTCCCTGTGTTACTCCCGACTGCTAGCCAAACCAACTGATAACCCAATGACATGGGCCAAAGTCCCTGTATTACTCCCTAATGCTAGCCAAACCAACTGATAACCCAATGACATGGCCCAAAGTCCCTGTGTTACTCGCTACTGCTAGCCAAACCAACTGATAACCCAATGACATGGCCCAAAGTCCCTGTGTTACTCCCTAATGCTAGCCAAAGCAACTGATAACCCAATGACATGGCCCAAAGTCCCTGTGTTACTCCCTAATGCTAGCCAAACCAACTGATAACCCAATGACATGGCCCAAAGTCCCTGTGTTACTCGCTACTGCTAGCCAAACCAACTGATAGCCTAATAACATGGCCCAAAGTCCCTGTGTTACTCCCTAATGCTAGCCAAAGCAACTGATAACCCAATGACATGGCCCAAAGTCCCTGTGTTACTCGCTACTGCTAGCCAAACCACCTGATAACCCAATGCCATGGCCAAAAGTCCCCGTGTGTCATGATCTCTGCTTCCAAAAGGTCAGGGTTTTCCCAACTCCCTTGGAAGCAGATCCATAACCCAGGTTCCGAGTGCCAACCAGTCCCAATTGGGACCTTTTGGACCCAGTCCTGGCGCCAGTGGCACCAGGCTCATAAATATGCCCAGTCCCAGCGCTGGAAGCGCCGGGCTCATAATGCTTGGGTGGACTTACCTTCAGCAGACCATGCTGCTTACTTGCCTGCCAGTTGAGCCTCTGATCCTCTTCTGTTTGGAACTACTTTTCCTGTTGGGTGGGGCTGGAGCCACTCCCTAGATTCAGAACACTGGAACTCTTCTGGAAGGCAGGAACTCTTTTCTTACCAGGAACTCTTTTCTTACTTAGGCGTGGCTGTGGAAGGAGACACCTAAGCACTACAGGAGGCTATTTAAACCACACCCGGTGGATGAATCTTGCTTTGTGTTATTCTGCAACCTCTGCAGCAGAACGCTCATCGTGTCTTCTGCATCCGGTCCTGGGCCTAAGGAAAAAGGCTTACCATCCTGAATCCAGTCTTCAGCAACACCTATAAAGACAAGAAAGAACAGGTTAGCATTCCGGCATCTGAAAGGCAAAGGCTTACCATCCTGAATCCAGTCTTCAGCAACACCTATAAAGACAAGAAAGAACAGGTTAGCATTCCGGCATCTGAAAGGCAAAGGCTTACCTACTCTTCGGCGCTGCATCCCGCATCTGAAAGACAAAACAAGGTGCGTTTAAAGACATTGGGGAACTTTAATACTCACGTGCCATGACTCCTTTCCACATCTAATCCAGTGGGTATTCCGGCACCCTGCAGCCGCTCCGAACTTGTACCTGCAAAATAAAAAGACAGTTAGAGCGCATAGTGAAGCAGGCAACAAGTGCTTACTTACGTGCTTCCAGGCGCTTCTATTCATCACACGGGCTCCATCTTCAACTCACTTCAGCCCGTCATCCGCCATCGCCGGAACCCTGCAAAACAAGAGACATCATTACTAAAGACTTTAAAGACATTTGAATGGCTCGAAACTTACCGTTCGTGCAGTAAACGACGGACAGCAGTCCTCTGAAGTCAAGAGGCCTGCGCTACCTATCCAGTGAAGAAACTGGTTACAGCACCCTGCCCCGAGGCAGATGGAGAGCTCGGCATTCACTTACCTAAGGTGAGAGTGTTAACCTTTGGGGGTCTACAGGAGAGGAGAAGAGGAAAGAGATAGGGACACCCCAATAACCCCAGTTCATTAACCCCATATTTTCTATCTGCAGACATCTTACTCTACACGTCAGGCATACAGTGCACAGAGGTCCAGCCCAAAGAGCCAACCGGGTGCTACACATCACCTTTGAAGATACGGTAGACGCCCAGTCAAGACCGGCGCCTCTGCGAGAATCAGGTGAGCGTTACAGAACACAAAGCCTACCGCAAAACTCTCGCCCAGGCGCTATGGAAACCTCGGATACTGACCCCCTAGCCCGGTTACTTGGGGAACTAAGGGCAGAAATGCATGCAGCTCGTCAGGAAACGAATGCTCTAAGAAGGGAACTAATTATTTCCAAGGAGAGAACAGACAATCTTGCTAGACAAGTGCTACAGTCACAAGCCGGACAGACCCAGTTACCCGCATCAGGGGCAAATCTTCCTTCAACATCCTCTATGAATCCAGTGCAGATCAACCTACCTGGGAATGTACCTCTGGCTCCGCCCGAACGATTTTCTGGTGACCCAAAGAGGTTTGCAGTATTTATCAATCAGTGCCGGTTGCACTTCTTATGTCGGCCAGCAGCCTTTCCAACTGATCAAGCAAAAGTAGCTTTTGTACTTTCGTACCTTAGTGGCAATGCGGCAGACTGGTCGATCCCTCTAGTTAATCAAGATGATCCGGTTCTCCATGATTTTCAAGTCTTTCAGCTTAATATGGAAAAACTCTTCGCAAGACATTCACAGGGGCAGGTCTTGGACAATGAGCTTCTTTCATTGCGACAGGGTAATCAAGACCTTTTGGCTTATATTGCATCTTTCAATAGGCTAATAGTGGAAACTCAATGGCCTGAGGACAAAAGGATTACGCTGTTTTATAGAGGTCTACGTGGAGAGCTCAAAGACGTTTTAGCCCAAGTAGTGAATCCCCCACAAGACTGTTCGGATTATATAGACTTGGTCGTTCAAATAGATCACAGGCTGCAGAACAGGAAGGCCGATCGTTCCAAGTTTGATGCTCGAGTATTTTCCAAACCGCCAACTCCTTCCAAAGGAGTAGACTCCGGGGAACCCATGCAAATAGGGGGTCTGAAAGGTCCTCTAACACAAAGGGAGCGGGAAAGGAGGAAACAGTTGCAATTATGCCTATATTGCAGAAACTCAGGGCACTTTCTTCGAGACTGTCCGGTGAAACCTGCCAAGAAGGCAGTAGGAGCTGCAGTTACCAAAGTTACAAACTCTGAGCAGGGAAACAACCTCGCCCGACAAGAATAGAGGTCCTCTTGCCGAGCGTGAAAACCAGTTCCGTGACCTCGCATTTCGTGATACCTATGGTCCTCATTAGCCCTGATAATCCGGATCGATTACATGCAATTGAAGCTTACGTCGACAGCGGTGCCATCGGCAATTATGTGGATCATGAAATGGTTTTGAGGATGAATCTAACTCTTTGTCCCAAGGCTGTAAAGGACGTCATTACTACGGTGGATGGTACGGAGATAGCCTCCGGGCCAGTAACGCATACCACTCAAGAGGTGACGCTAGTAAGTCAAGATGGACACCATGAGAAGATCGTGTTCGATGTGATCAAGGCCCCTCAGTTTCAGATTATTCTAGGAATACCTTGGTTAGAGAAACACAATCCTCTGATCGATTGGCGAGCAAGAACGGTCGAGTTTCCAGAATGTGTCTCTACTTGTCACCCTCCACCTGGTGTTGCACTGGCCGCAATTTCTTCAGAGACTCCCCAGTTACCTCCCGAATACCTAGAATACCAAGATGTTTTCCGAAAGGATCAGGCTAACTCTCTACCTCCTCATAGGTCTTATGACTGCCAGATAGACCTGATACCTGGATCTACTCCTCCTTGTAGTAGAATTTATGCCCTCACCGAGCCTGAGAACCTTCACCTTCGACAATACCTGGATCAATACCTGGCAAATGGGTTTATTCGTCCTTCCAAGTCCCCTGCTTCTTCAGCTTTGTTCTTCGTTCCAAAAAAGGAAGGAGACCTTAGAACTTGTATCGATTATCGCTCCCTGAACCAGATCACCGTTAAGAATAGATATCCGTTACCTTTGATCCCTGAACTCCTGGACCAAGTCAGAAAAGCATGCATATATACAAAGCTGGATCTTAGAGGAGCTTACCACTTGGTACGAGTAAAAGAGGGCGATGAATGGAAGACGGCCTTCCGCACCAAGTATGTGCTATTTGAATATCAGGTCATGCCCTTCGGACTTTGCAATGCCCCGGCCGCCTTTCAATATTTTATGAACGATGTCCTCAGAGAGCTCATAGATGTATGTGTTGTTGTTTACATTGACGACATCCTCGTTTATTCTTCATCGGAATCTGAACATCGGAAACACGTGAAAATGGTCCTCGAAAGATTGCGTCAACACAAACTTTTCGCTAAGTTGGAAAAATGTGTTTTCAACGTGACTGAAGTTGAATTCTTGGGATTCATATTATCACCTGGCGGAGTGCGTATGGATTCAAAGAAGGTCGATGCAGTTCTCAAATGGCCATCACCATCCTCCGTAAAAGGTGTGCAAAGCATGTTAGGCTTCGCTAACTTTTACCGCAGGTTTATCCCCGAATTCTCTCGAATAGTCCAGCCCATCACTGCCTTGTTAAAGAAAAACAAACGTTTTGAATGGTCTACCGAGGCGGAACAAGCTTTCCAGGATTTGAAGACTAAATTTATCTCTGCACCAATCTTAAAACACCCTCGCCCCGAACTCCCCTACATCGTGGAAACTGATGCTTCAAGCCTTGCCATGGGGGCAGTTCTATCACAAAAGGACCCGGTAACCAATCAGTTGCATCCCGTGGCATTTTGGTCCCGCAAATTCTCGCCTCCTGAAATCAATTACACAATTACTGACAAGGAACTTCTGGCTATCAAGTCTGCCTTTAAGGCTTGGCGGCATTATCTGCTGGGGGCCCGACACACCGTTACTGTGATTACGGATCACCGAAACCTGCAATATTTGAAGACCGCAAAAGCCCAATCCTCTAGACAACTCCGTTGGGCATTATTCTTTGCCGAGTTTGACTTCATAATTACCTATCGACCTGGTACAAAGAACGGTAAAGCCGATGCCCTTTCTCGGATGGGAGTGGAAGAACACTTGGTCAACCCTAAACCTGTACCAATCATTCCCGAACAAAGAATTCTGGGTGTAATCGCCACAGAATCCATAGAGGAAGTTAAGGATAAAGCCAGGCAACTTGTAACTCCAGCAGACATACAGAATTGGCATCTGCAGGGAAAGGACTTTGCAGTAAAGGACAACTTATTGTATTTCCAAGAACGATTATACCTACCCAGCACAGATTTACAGAAAAAAGTAATCTCTTGTTATCACGACTCTTTAATGGAAGGTCATCCCGGTATAGCCAAGACCTCAGAAAAGATCAAGCGCTACTTCTGGTGGCCGTCTTGGAAAAAAGATATCAGAGACTTTATAATGTCCTGTGGAGTATGCGCCCAAAACAAGAGTCAAAAGGAAAGACCAGCAGGCCTCTTACGCCCTATTGACATCCCACCTCGCCCTTGGCATACGCTTTCTATGGACTTCATCACCGATCTACCTCCATGCTCCGGATACAATACGATTCTAGTAATCGTGGACTTATTCTCCAAGATGGCGCATTTCATTCCGCTCAAAGGCTTGCCAACAGCAGCAACTCTGGCCCGGGAATTTCTCGAAAACATCGTCCGACTGCACGGTTTTCCTTCGGTTCTAATTTCGGATCGAGGTAGTCAATTTATTTCTCATTTTTGGCGAAGTTGCTGTCGGTCGGCTCAAATTGATGTGAGACTATCGACCAGTCACCACCCTCAGACCGACGGACAAACCGAGAGGACCAATCAAACTCTGGAACAGTATTTACGCTGCATGCTGCAACAAACTGAAAAAACTTGGAAAGATATCCTTTGGATAGCCGAGTATGCCTACAATAACTCTGTCCATTCGGGAACTGGGAAAACCCCGTTTTTTCTTTTGTACGGCAGTCACCCTCGAACCTCGGAGTTGGATCCCCTCCAAGATCTTGAAACACCAGCAGTAGACTACCTGCATTCTACAATCACCCAAGCCTTTAAGGAAGCTGTTTCTCACCTTCAAAGGGCTAAAGAACAATACAAGAAAGGAGCAGATCAACATCGGAAGGAAGCCCCTCACTATCAAGTAGGGGATCAAGTCTGGTTATCCACCAAATATCTATCTCTAAAAGGGCCACGCACATTCAACCCAAGATACCTTGGTCCCTATTCCATCACTACCATAGTAAACCCAGTAGCGGTCAAGTTGGACTTGCCCCCGCACATGAAGATACATCCGGTCTTCCACGTCTCTCTATTAAAACCTGTGCAACCTCAAACCCGACTAACCAAATCTCCAAAACCAATCCTAGTGGATGGAGAACTCGAGTTTGAAGTCAAAAGCATTCTGGACTCCAAGATCTCCAAATCTAAACTATTCTACCTAATTGACTGGAAAGGCTACGGCCCCCAAGAGAGATCCTGGGAACCTGCTGAATATGTCCACGCTCCTCGCCTAATCAAAAGATTTCACCGAACATTTCCTGACAAGCCAAAACCCCCGGAGAAGCCCGGTTTGGGAGGGGCCTTGAGGGGGGGTACTGTCATGATCTCTGCTTCCAAAAGGTCAGGGTTTTCCCAACTCCCTTGGAAGCAGATCCATAACCCAGGTTCCGAGTGCCAACCAGTCCCAATTGGGACCTTTTGGACCCAGTCCTGGCGCCAGTGGCACCAGGCTCATAAATATGCCCAGTCCCAGCGCTGGAAGCGCCGGGCTCATAATGCTTGGGTGGACTTACCTTCAGCAGACCATGCTGCTTACTTGCCTGCCAGTTGAGCCTCTGATCCTCTTCTGTTTGGAACTACTTTTCCTGTTGGGTGGGGCTGGAGCCACTCCCTAGATTCAGAACACTGGAACTCTTCTGGAAGGCAGGAACTCTTTTCTTACCAGGAACTCTTTTCTTACTTAGGCGTGGCTGTGGAAGGAGACACCTAAGCACTACAGGAGGCTATTTAAACCACACCCGGTGGATGAATCTTGCTTTGTGTTATTCTGCAACCTCTGCAGCAGAACGCTCATCGTGTCTTCTGCATCCGGTCCTGGGCCTAAGGAAAAAGGCTTACCATCCTGAATCCAGTCTTCAGCAACACCTATAAAGACAAGAAAGAACAGGTTAGCATTCCGGCATCTGAAAGGCAAAGGCTTACCATCCTGAATCCAGTCTTCAGCAACACCTATAAAGACAAGAAAGAACAGGTTAGCATTCCGGCATCTGAAAGGCAAAGGCTTACCTACTCTTCGGCGCTGCATCCCACATCTGAAAGACAAAACAAGGTGCGTTTAAAGACATTGGGGAACTTTAATACTCACGTGCCATGACTCCTTTCCACATCTAATCCAGTGGGTATTCCGGCACCCTGCAGCCGCGCCGAACTCGTACCTGCAAAATAAAAAGACAGTTAGAGCGCATAGTGAAGCAGGCAACAAGCGCTTACTTACGTGCTTCCAGGCGCTTCTATTCATCACACGGGCTCCATCTTCAACTCACTTCAGCCCGTCATCCGCCATCGCCGGAACCCTGCAAAACAAGAGACATCATTACTAAAGACTTTAAAGACATTTGAATGGCTCGAAACTTACCGTTCGTGCAGTAAACGACGGACAGCAGTCCTCTGAAGTCAAGAGGCCTGCGCTACCTATCCAGTGAAGAAACTGGTTACAGCACCCTGCCCCGAGGCAGATGGAGAGCTCGGCATTCACTTACCTAAGGTGAGAGCGTTAACCTTTGGGGGTCTACAGGAGAGGAGAAGAGGAAAGAGATAGGGACACCCCAATAACCCCAGTTCATTAACCCCATATTTTCTATCTGCAGACATCTTACTCTACACGTCAGGCATACAGTGCACAGAGGTCCAGCCCAAAGAGCCAACCGGGTGCTACACATCACCTTTGAAGATACGGTAGTCGCCCAGTCAAGACCGGCGCCTCTGCGAGAATCAGGTGAGCGTTACACCGTGTTACTCCCTAATGCTAGCCAAACCAACTGATAACCCAATGACATGGCCCAAAGTCCCTGTGTTACTCGCTACTGCTAGCCGAACCAACTGATAACCCAATGACATGGCCCAAAGTCCCTGTGTTACTCCCTACTGCTAGCCAAACCAACTGATAAACCAATGACATGGCCCAAAGTCCCTGTGTTACTCCCTAATGCTAGCAAAACCAACTGATAACCCAATGACATGGCCCAAAGTCCCTGTGTTACTCCCTACTGCTAGCAAAACCAACTGATAACCCAATGACACGGCCCAAAGTCCCTGTGTTACTCGCTACTGCTAGCCAAACTACCTGATAACCCAATGACACGGCCCAAAGTCCCTGTGTTACTCGCTACTGCTAGCCAAACCAACTGATAACCCAATGATATTGCCCAAAGTCCCTGTGTTACTCCCTAATGCTAGCCAAACCAACTGATAACCCAATGACATGGCCCAAAGTCCCTGTGTTACTCCCTAATGCTAGCCAAACCAACTGATAACCCAATGACATGGCCCAAAGTCCCTGTGTTACTCGCTACTGCTAGCCAAAGCAACTGATAACCCAATGACATGGCCCAAAGTCCCTGTGTTACTCCCTAATACTAGCCAAACCGACTGATAACCCAATAACATGACCCAAACTCCCTGTGTTACTCACTACTGCTAGCCAAACCAACTGATAACCCAAAGACATGGCCGAAAGTCTCTGTGTTACTCCCTACTGCTAGCCAAACCAACTGATAACCCAATGACATGGCCCAAAGTCCATGTGTTGCTCCCTACTGCTAGCCAAACCAACTGATAACCCAATGACATGGCCCAATGTCCCTGTGTTACTCCCTAATGCTAGCCAAACCAACTGATAACCGAATGACATGGCCCAAAGTCCCTGTGTTACTCGCTACTGCTAGCCAAACCAACTGATAACCCAACGACATGGCCCAAAGTCCCTGTGTTACTCCCTACTGCTAGCGAAACCAACTGATAACCCAATGACAGGGATCAAAGTCCCTGTGTTACTCGCTACTGCTAGCCAAAGCAACTGATAACCCAATGACATGGCCCAAAGTTCCTGTGTTACTCCCTAATACTAGCCAAACCGACTGATAACCCAATAACATGACCCAAAGTCCCTGTGTTACTCACTACTGCTAGCCAAACCAACTGATAACCCAAAGACATGGCCCAAAGTCCCTGTGTTACTCGCTACTGCTAGCCGAACCAACTGATAACCCAATGACATGGCCCAAAGTCCATGTGTTGCTCCCTACTGCTAGCCAAACCAACTGATAACTCAATGACATGGCCCAATGTCCCTGTGTTACTCCCTAATGCTAGCCAAACCAACTGATAACCGAATGACATGGCTCAAAGTCCCTGTGTTACTCGCTACTGCTAGCCAAACCAACTGATAACCCAACGACATGGCCCAAAGTCCCTGTGTTACTCCCTACTGCTAGCGAAACCAACTGATAACCCAATGACAGGGCTCAAAGTCCCTGTGTTACTTCCTACTGCTAGCCAACCAACTGATAACCCAATGACACAGCCCAAAGTCCTTGTGTTACTCACTACTGATAGCCAAACCAACTGATAACCCAATGACACGGCCCAAAGTCCCTGTGTTACTCGCTACTGCTAGCCAAACTACCTGATAACCAATGACATGGCCCAAAGTCCCTGTGTTACTCCCTAATGCTAGCCAAACCAACTGATAACCCAATGACATGGCCCAAAGTCCCTGTGTTACTCGCTACTGCTAGCCAAACCAACTGATAACCCAATGACATGGCCCAAAGTCCTTGTGTTACTCCCTACTGCTAGCCAAACTAACTGATAACCCAATGACATGGCCCAAAGTCCCTGTGTTACTCCCTACTGCTAGCCAAACCAACTGATAACCCAATGACATGACCCAAAGTCCCTGTGTTACTCGCTACTGCTAGTCAAACTACCTGATAACCCAATGACATGGCCCAAAGTCCCTGTGTTACTCCTTAATGCTAGCCAAACCAACTGATAACCCAATAACATGGTCCAAAGTCCCTGTGTTACTCGCTACTGCTAGCCAAACCAACTGATAACCCAATGACATGGCCCAAAGTCCCTGTGTTACTCCCTACTGTTAGCCAAACCAACTGATAACCCAATGACATGGCCCAAAGTCCCTGTGTTACTCCCTAATGCTAGCCAAATCAACTGATAACCCAATAACATGGCCCAAAGTCCCTGTGTTACTCGCTACTTCTAGCCAAACCAACTGATAACCCAATGACATGGCCCAAAGTCCCTGTGTTACTCCCTACTTCTAGCGAAACCAACTGATAACCCAATGACACGGCCCAAAGTCCCTGTGGTACTTCCTACTGCTAGCCAACCAACTGATAACCCAATGACATGGCCCAAAGTCCCTGTGTTACTTCCTACTGGCTAGCAAAAACAACTGATAACCCAATGACACGGCCCAAAGTCCCTGTGTTACTCTCTACTACTAGCCAAACCAACTGATAACCCAATGACATGGGCCAAAGTCCCTGTGTTACTCCCTAATGCTAGCCAAACCAACTGATAACCCAATGACATGGCCCAAAGTCCCTGTGTTACTCGCTACTGCTAGCCAAACCATCTGATAACCCAATGACATGGCCAAAGTCCCTGTGTTACTCCCTACTGCTAGCGAAACCAACTGATAACCCAATGACACGGCCCAAAGTCCCTGTGCTATTCTCTACTGCTAGCCAAACCAACTGATAACCCAATGACATGGCCCAAAGTCCCTGTGTTACTTCCTACTGCTAGCAAAACCAACTGATAACCCAATGGCATGGCCCAATGTCCCTGTGCTGTTCTCTACTCCTAGCCAAACCAACTTATAACCCAATGACATGGCCCAAAGTCCCTGTGTTACTCCCTACTGCTAGCGAAACCAACTGATAACCCAATGACATGGCCCAAAGTCCCTGTGTTATTCGCTACTGCTAACCAAACCAACTGATAACCCAATGACATGGCCCAAAGTCTTTGTGTTACTCCCTACTGCTAGCCAAACTAACTGATAACCCAATGACATGGCCCAAAGTCCCTGTGTTACTCCCTACTGCTAGCCAAACCAACTGATAACCCAATGATATGGCCCAAAGTCCCTGTGTTACTCCCTAATGCTAGCCAAACCAACTGATAACCCAATGACATGGCCCAAAGTCCCTGTGTTACTCCCTACTGCTAGGGAAACCAACTGATAACCCAATGACACAGCCCAAAGTCCCTGTGTTACTTCCTACTGCTAACCAACCAACTGACAACCCAATGACATGGCCCAAAGTCCCTGTGGTACTTCCTACTGCTAGCAAAACCAACTGATAACCCAATGACATGGCCCAAAGTCCCTGTGTTACTCTCTACTGCTAGCCAAACCAACTGATAACCCAATGAATGGCCCAACGTCCCTGTGTTACTCCCTATTGCTAGCCAAACCAACTGATAACCCACTGACATGGGCCAAAGTCCATGTGTTACCTGCTACTGCTAGCCAAACCAACTGATAACCCAATAACATGACCCAATGTCCCTGTGTTACTTCCTACTGCTAGCAAAACCAACTGATAACCCAATGACATGGCCCAAAGTCCCTGTGGTACTTCCTACTGCTAGCAAAACCAACTGATAACCCAATGACATGGCCCAAAGTCCCTGTGTTACTCTCTACTGCTAGCCAAACCAACTGATAACCCAATGAATGGCCCAAAGTCCCTGTGTTACTCTCTACTGCTAGCCAAACCAACTGATAACCCAATGAATGGCCCAAAGTCCCTGTGTTTCTCCCTATTGCTAGCCAAACCAACTGATAACCCACTGACATGGCCCAAAGTCCCTGTGTTACTCCCTAATGCTAGCCAAACCAACTGATAACCCAATAACATGACCCAATGTCCCTGTGTTACTTTCTACTGCTAGCAAAACCAACTGATAACCCAATGGCATGGCCCAAAGTCCCTGTGCTATTCTCTACTCCTATCCAAACCAACTGATAACCCAATGACATGGCCCAAAGTCCCTGTGTTACTCCCTACTGCTAGCGAAACCAACTGATAACCCAATGACATGGCCCAAAGTCCCTGTGTTACTCGCTACTGCTAGCCAAACCAACTAATAACCCAATGACATGGCCCAAAGTCCCTGTGTTACTCCCTAATGCTAGCCAAACCAACTGATAACCCAATGACAGGCCCAAAGTCCCCGTGTTACTCCCTAATGCTAGCCAAGCCAACTGATAACCCAATGACATGGCCCAAAGTCCCTGTGTTACTCGCTACTGCTAGCCAAACCCACTGATAACCCAATGACATGGCCAAAGTCCCTGTGTTACTCCCTACTGCTAGCGAAACCAACTGATAACCCAATGACACGGCCCAAAGTCCCTGTGGTACTTCCTACTGCTAGCCAACCAACTGATAACCCAATGACACGGCCCAAAGTCCCTGTGTTACTTCCTACTGCTAGCAAAAACAACTGATAACCCAATGACACGGCCCAAAGTCCCTGTATTACTCTCTACTGCTATCCAAACCAACTGATAACCCAATGACATGGGCCAAAGTCCCTGTGTTACTCCCTACTGCCAGCCAAACCAACTGATAACCCAATGACATGGGCCAAAGTCCCTGTGTTACTCCCTACTGCCAGCCAAACCAACTGATAACCCAATGACATGGGCCAAAGTCCCTGTGTTACTCGCTACTGCCAGCCAAACCAACTGATAACCCAATGACATTGCCCAAAGTCCCTGTGTTACTCCCTAATGCTAGCCAAACCAACTGATAACCCAATGACATTGCCCAAAGTCCCTGTGTTACTCGCTACTGCTAGCCAAACCAACTGATAACCCAATGACATGGCCCAAAGTCCCCGTGTTACTCGCTACTGCTAGCCAAACTACCTGATAACACAATGACATGGCCCAAAGTCCCTGTGTTACTCCCTAATGCTAGCCAAACCAACTGATAACCCAATAACATGGTCCAAAGTCCCTGTGTTACTTGCTACTGCTAGCCAAACCAACTGATAACCCAATGACATTGCCCAAAGTCCCTGTGTTACTCGCTACTGCTAGCCAAACCAACTGATAACCCAATGACATGGCCCAAAGTCCCCGTGTTACTCGCTACTGCTAGCCAAACTACCTGATAACACAATGACATGGCCCAAAGTCCCTGTGTTACTCCCTAATGCTAGCCAAACCAACTGATAACCCAATAACATGGTCCAAAGTCCCTGTGTTACTTGCTACTGCTAGCCAAACCAACTGATAACCCAATGACATGGCCCAAAGTCCCTATGTTACTCCCTACTGCTAGCCAAATCAACTGATAACCCAATAACATGGCCCAAAGTCCCTGTGTTACTCGCTACTTCTAGCCAAACCAACTGATAACCCAATGACATGGCCCAAAGTCCCTGTGTTACTCCCTACTTGTAGCAAAACCAACTGATAACCCAATGACACGGCCCAAAGTCCCTGTGGTACTTCCTACTGCTAGCCAACCAACTGATAACCCAATGACATGGCCCAAAGTCCCTGTGTTACTTCCTACTGGCTAGCAAAAACAACTGATAACCCAATGACACGGCCCAAAGTCCCTGTGTTACTCTCTACTGCTAGCCAAACCAACTGATAACCCAATGACATGGGCCAAAGTCCCTGTGTTACTCCCTAATGCTAGCCAAACCAACTGATAACCCAATGACATGGCCCAAAGTCCCTGTGTTACTCGCTACTGCTAGCCAAACCATCTGATAACCCAATGACATGGCCAAAGTCCCTGTGTTACTCCCTACTGCTAGCGAAACCAACTGATAACCCAATGACACGGCCCAAAGTCCCTGTGCTATTCTCTACTGCTAGCCAAACCAACTGATAACCCAATGACATGGCCCAAAGTCCCTGTGTTACTTCCTACTGCTAGCAAAACCAACTGATAACCCAATTGCATGGCCCAAAGTCCCTGTGCTATTCTCTACTCCTAGCCAAACCAACTGATAACCCAATGACATGGCCCAAAGTCCCTGTGTTACTCCCTACTGCTAGCGAAACCAACTGATAACCCAATGACATGGCCCAAAGTCCCTGTGTTACTCGCTACTGCTAGCCAAACCAACTGATAACCCAATGACATGGCCCAAAGTCCCTGTGTTACTCCCTAATGCTAGCCAAACCAACTGATAACCCAATAACATGGCCCAAAGTTCCTGTGTTACTCACTACTGCTAGACAAACCAACTGATAACCCAATGACATGGCCCAAAAGTCCCTGTGTTACTCACTACTGCTGGCCAAACCAACTGATAACCCAATGACATGGCCCAAAGTCCCTGTGTTATTCGCTACTGCTAGCCAAACTACCTGATAACCCAATGACATGGCCCAAAGTCCCTGTGTTACTCCCTAATGCTAGCCAAACCAATTGATAACCCAATGACATGGTCCAAAGTCCCTGTGTTACTCCCTAATGCTAGCCAAACCAACTGATAACCCAATGACATGGCCCAAATTCCCTGTGTTACTCGCTACTGCTAGCCAAACCAACTGATAACCCAATGATATGGCCCAAAGTCCCTGTGTTACTCCCTAATGCTATCCAAACCAACTGATAACCCAATAACATGGCCCAAAGTCGCTGTGGTACTCACTACTGCTAGCCAAACCAACTGATAACGCAATGACACGGCCCAAAGTCCCTGTGTTACTTCCTACTACTTGCCAACCAACTGATAACCCTTACTCCCTACTGCTAGCCAAACCAACTGATAACCCAATGACATGGCCCAAAGTCCCTGTGTTACTCCCTAATGCTAGCCAAACCAACTGATATCCCAATAACATGGCCCAAAGTCCCTGAGTTACTCGCTACTGCTAGTCAAACTAACTGATAACCCAATGACATGGCCCAAAGTCCCGTTGTTACTCCCTACTTCTAGCGAAACCAACTGATAACCCAATTACGTGGCCCGAAGTCCGTGTGTTACTCCCTAATGCTAGCCAAACCAACTGATAACCCAATGACATGGCCCAAAGTCCCTGTGTTACTTCCTACTGCTAGCAAAACCAACTGATAACCCGATGGCATGGCCCAAAGTCCCTGTGTTACTCTCTACTGCTAGCCAAACCAAATGATAACCCAATGACATGGCCCAAAGTCCCTGTGTTACTCCCTACTGCTAGCCAAACCAACTGATAACCCAATGACATGGCCCAAAGTCCCTGTATTACTCCCTAATGCTAGCCAAACCAACTGATAACCCAATAACATGGCCCAAAGTCCCTGTGTTACTCGCTACTGCTAGCCAAACCAACTGATAACCCAATGACATGGCCCAAAGTTCTTGTGTTACTCCCTACTGCTAGCCAAACCAACTGATAGCCTAATAACATGGCCCAAAGTCCCTGTGTTACTCCCTAATGCTAGCCAAAGCAACTGATAACCCAATGACATGGCCCAAAGTCCCTGTGTTACTCGCTACTGCTAGCCAAACCACCTGATAACCCAATGCCATGGCCAAAAGTCCCCGTGTTACTCCCTAATGCTAGCCAAACCAACTGATAACCCAATGACATGGCCCAAAGTCCCTGTGTTACTCGCTACTGCTAGCCGAACCAACTGATAACCCAATGACATGGCCCAAAGTCCCTGTGTTACTCCCTACTGCTAGCCAAACCAACTGATAAACCAATGACATGGCCCAAAGTCCCTGTGTTACTCCCTAATGCTAGCAAAACCAACTGATAACCCAATGACATGGCCCAAAGTCCCTGTGTTACTCCCTACTGCTAGCAAAACCAACTGATAACCCAATGACACGGCCCAAAGTCCCTGTGTTACTCGCTACTGCTAGCCAAACTACCTGATAACCCAATGACACGGCCCAAAGTCCCTGTGTTACTCGCTACTGCTAGCCAAACCAACTGATAACCCAATGATATTGCCCAAAGTCCCTGTGTTACTCCCTAATGCTAGCCAAACCAACTGATAACCCAATGACATGGCCCAAAGTCCCTGTGTTACTCCCTAATGCTAGCCAAACCAACTGATAACCCAATGACATGGCCCAAAGTCCCTGTGTTACTCGCTACTGCTAGCCAAAGCAACTGATAACCCAATGACATGGCCCAAAGTCCCTGTGTTACTCCCTAATACTAGCCAAACCGACTGATAACCCAATAACATGACCCAAAGTCCCTGTGTTACTCACTACTGCTAGCCAAACCAATTGATAACCCAATGACATGGTCCAAAGTCCCTGTGTTACTCCCTAATGCTAGCCAAACCAACTGATAACCCAATGACATGGCCCAAATTCCCTGTGTTACTCGCTACTGCTAGCCAAACCAACTGATAACCCAAAGACATGGCCGAAAGTCTCTGTCTTACTCCCTACTGCTAGCCAAACCAACTGATAACCCAATGACATGGCCCAAAGTCCATGTGTTGCTCCCTACTGCTAGCCAAACCAACTGATAACTCAATGACATGGCCCAATGTCCCTGTGTTACTCCCTAATGCTAGCCAAACCAACTGATAACCGAATGACATGGCCCAAAGTCCCTGTGTTACTCGCTACTGCTAGCCAAACCAACTGATAACCCAACAACATGGCCCAAAGTCCCTGTGTTACTCCCTACTGCTAGCGAAACCAACTGATAACCCAATGACATGGCCCAAAGTTCTTGTGTTACTCCCTACTGCTAGCCAAACCAACTGATAGCCTAATAACATGGCCCAAAGTCCCTGTGTTACTCCCTAATGCTAGCCAAAGCAACTGATAACCCAATGACATGGCCCAAAGTCCCTGTGTTACTCGCTACTGCTAGCCAAAACACCTGATAACCCAATGCCATGGCCAAAAGTCCCCGTGTTACTCCCTAATGCTAGCCAAACCAACTGATAACCCAATGACATGGCCCAAAGTCCCTGTGTTACTCGCTACTGCTAGCCGAACCAACTGATAACCCAATGACATGGCCCAAAGTCCCTGTGTTACTCCCTACTGCTAGCCAAACCAACTGATAAACCAATGACATGGCCCAAAGTCCCTGTGTTACTCCCTAATGCTAGCAAAACCAACTGATAACCCAATGACATGGCCCAAAGTCCCTGTGTTACTCCCTACTGCTAGCAAAACCAACTGATAACCCAATGACACGGCCCAAAGTCCCTGTGTTACTCGCTACTGCTAGCCAAACTACCTGATAACCCAATGACACGGCCCAAAGTCCCTGTGTTACTCGCTACTGCTAGCCAAACCAACTGATAACCCAATGATATTGCCCAAAGTCCCTGTGTTACTCCCTAATGCTAGCCAAACCAACTGATAACCCAATGACATGGCCCAAAGTCCCTGTGTTACTCCCTAATGCTAGCCAAACCAACTGATAACCCAATGACATGGCCCAAAGTCCCTGTGTTACTCGCTACTGCTAGCCAAAGCAACTGATAACCCAATGACATGGCCCAAAGTCCCTGTGTTACTCCCTAATACTAGCCAAACCGACTGATAACCCAATAACATGACCCAAAGTCCCTGTGTTACTCACTACTGCTAGCCAAACCAACTGATAACCCAAAGACATGGCCGAAAGTCTCTGTCTTACTCCCTACTGCTAGCCAAACCAACTGATAACCCAATGACATGGCCCAAAGTCCATGTGTTGCTCCCTACTGCTAGCCAAACCAACTGATAACTCAATGACATGGCCCAATGTCCCTGTGTTACTCCCTAATGCTAGCCAAACCAACTGATAACCGAATGACATGGCCCAAAGTCCCTGTGTTACTCGCTACTGCTAGCCAAACCAACTGATAACCCAACAACATGGCCCAAAGTCCCTGTGTTACTCCCTACTGCTAGCGAAACCAACTGATAACCCAATGACAGGGCTCAAAGTCCCTGTGTTACTTCCTACTGCTAGCCAACCAACTGATAACCCAATGACACAGCCCAAAGTCCTTGTGTTACTCACTACTGCTAGCCAAACCAACTGATAACCCAATGACACGGCCCAAAGTCCCTGTGTTACTCGCTACTGCTAGCCAAACTACCTGATAACCAATGACATGGCCCAAAGTCCCTGTGTTACTCCCTAATGCTAGCCAAACCAACTGATAACCCAATGACATGGCCCAAAGTCCCTGTGTTACTCGCTACTGCTAGCCAAACCAACTGATAACCCAATGACATGGCCCAAAGTCCTTGTGTTACTCCCTACTGCTAGCCAAACTAACTGATAACCCAATGACATGGCCCAAAGTCCCTGTGTTACTCCCTACTGCTAGCCAAACCAACTGATAACCCAATGACATGACCCAAAGTCCCTGTGTTACTCGCTACTGCTAGTCAAACTACCTGATAACCCAATGACATGGCCCAAAGTCCCTGTGTTACTCCTTAATGCTAGCCAAACCAACTGATAACCCAATAACATGGTCCAAAGTCCCTGTGTTACTCGCTACTGCTAGCCAAACCAACTGATAACCCAATGACATGGCCCAATGTCCCTGTGTTACTCCCTACTGTTAGCCAAACCAACTGATAACCCAATGACATGGCCCAAAGTCCCTGTGTTACTCCCTAATGCTAGCCAAATCAACTGATAACCCAATAACATGGCCCAAAGTCCCTGTGTTACTCGCTACTTCTAGCCAAACCAACTGATAACCCAATGACATGGTCCAAAGTCCCTGTGTTACTCCCTACTTCTAGCGAAACCAACTGATAACCCAATGACACGGCCCAAAGTCCCTGTGGTACTTCCTACTGCTAGCCAACTAACTGATAACCCAATGACACGGCCCAAAGTCCCTGTGTTACTTCCTACTGGCTAGCAAAAACAACTGATAACCCAATGACACGGCCCAAAGTCCCTGTGTTACTCTCTACTACTAGCCAAACCAACTGATAACCCAATGACATGGGCCAAAGTCCCTGTGTTACTCCCTAATGCTAGCCAAACCAACTGATAACCCAACGACATGGCCCAAAGTCCCTGTGTTACTCGCTACTGCTAGCCAAACCATCTGATAACCCAATGACATGGCCAAAGTCCCTGTGTTACTCCCTACTGCTAGCGAAACCAACTGATAACCCAATGACACGGCCCAAAGTCCCTGTGCTATTCTCTACTGCTAGCCAAACCAACTGATAACCCAATGACATGGCCTAAAGTCCCTGTGTTACTTCCTACTGCTAGCAAAACCAACTGATAACCCAATGGCATGGCCCAAAGTCCCTGTGCTGTTCTCTACTCCTAGCCAAACCAACTTATAACCCAATGACATGGCCCAAAGTCCCTGTGTTACTCCCTACTGCTAGCGAAACCAACTGATAACCCAATGACATGGCCCAAAGTCCCTGTGTTATTCGCTACTGCTAACCAAACCAACTGATAACCCAATGACATGGCCCAAAGTCCTTGTGTTACTCCCTACTGCTAGCCAAACTAACTGATAACCCAATGACATGGCCCAAAGTCCCTGTGTTACTCCCTACTGCTAGCCAAACCAACTGATAACCCAATGATATGGCCCAAAGTCCCTGTGTTACTCCCTAATGCTAGCCAAACCAACTGATAACCCAATGACATGGCCCAAAGTCCCTGTGTTACTCCCTACTGCTAGCGAAACCAACTGATAACCCAATGACACAGCCCAAAGTCCCTGTGTTACTTCCTACTGCTAACCAACCAACTGACAACCCAATGACATGGCCCAAAGTCCCCGTGGTACTTCCTACTGCTAGCAAAACCAACTGACAACCCAATGACATGGCCCAAAGTCCCTGTGTTACTCTCTACTGCTAGCCAAACCAACTGATAACCCAATGAATGGCCCAAAGTCCCTGTGTTACTCCCTATTGCTAGCCAAACCAACTGATAACCCACTGACATGGGCCAAAGTCCATGTGTTACCTGCTACTGCTAGCCAAACCAACTGATAACCCAATGACATGGCCCAAAGTC
Source organism: Ambystoma mexicanum (assembly GCF_040938575.1). NCBI lineage: Eukaryota > Metazoa > Chordata > Amphibia > Caudata > Ambystomatidae > Ambystoma > Ambystoma mexicanum. The sequence continues at coordinate 330,589,588 of NC_090925.1, read as the reverse complement.
CCTGTGTTACTCCCTAATGCTAGCCAAACCAACTGATAACCCAATAACATGACCCAATGTCCCTGTGTTACTTCCTACTGCTAGCAAAACCAACTGATAACCCAATGGCATGGCCCAAAGTCCCTGTGCTATTCTCTACTCCTATCCAAACCAACTGATAACCCAATGACATGGCCCAAAGTCCCTGTGTTACTCCCTACTGCTAGCGAAACCAACTGATAACCCAATGACATGGCCCAAAGTCCCTGTGTTACTCGCTACTGCTAGCCAAACCAACTAATAACCCAATGACATGGCCCAAAGTCCCTGTGTTACTCCCTAATGCTTGCCAAACCAACTGATAACCCAATGACAGGCCCAAAGTCCCCGTGTTACTCCCTAATGCTAGCCAAGCCAACTGATAACCCAATGACATGGCCCAAAGTCCCTGTGTTACTCGCTACTGCTAGCCAAACCCACTGATAACCCGATGACATGGCCAAAGTCCCTGTGTTACTCCCTACTGCTAGCGAAACCAACTGATAACCCAATGACACGGCCCAAAGTCCCTGTGGTACTTCCAACTGCTAGCCAACCAACTGATAACCCAATGACACGGCCCAAAGTCCCTGTGTTACTTCCTACTGCTAGCAAAAACAACTGATAACCCAATGACACGGCCCAAAGTCCCTGTGTTACTCTCTACTGCTATCCAAACCAACTGATAACCCAATGACATGGGCCAAAGTCCCTGTGTTACTCCCTACTGCCAGCCAAACCAACTGATAACCCAATGACATGGGTCAAAGTCCCTGTGTTACTCGCTACTGCCAGCCAAACCAACTGATAACCCAATGACATTGCCCAAAGTCCCTGTGTTACTCCCTAATGCTAGCCAAACCAACTGATAACCCAATGACATTGCCCAAAGTCCCTGTGTTACTCGCTACTGCTAGCCAAACCAACTGATAACCCAATGACATGGCCCAAAGTCCCCGTGTTACTCGCTACTGCTAGCCAAACTACCTGATAACACAATGACATGGCCCAAAGTCCCTGTGTTACTCCCTAATGCTAGCCAAACCAACTGATAACCCAATAACATGGTCCAAAGTCCCTGTGTTACTTGCTACTGCTAGCCAAACCAACTGATAACCCAATGACATGGCCCAAAGTCCCTATGTTACTCCCTAATGCTAGCCAAACCAACTGATAACCCAATAACATGGCCCAAAGTCCCTGTGTTACTCGCTACTTCTAGCCAAACCAACTGATAACCCAATGACATGGCCCAAAGTCCCTGTGTTACTCCCTACTTGTAGCGAAACCAACTGATAACCCAATGACACGGCCCAAAGTCCCTGTGGTACTTCCTACTGCTAGCCAACCAACTGATAACCCAATGACATGGCCCAAAGTCCCTGTGTTACTTCCTACTGGCTAGCAAAAACAACTGATAACCCAATGACACGGCCCAAAGTCCCTGTGTTACTCTCTACTGCTAGCCAAACCAACTGATAACCCAATGACATGGGCCAAAGTCCCTGTGTTACTCCCTAATGCTAGCCAAACCAACTGATAACCCAATGACATGGCCCAAAGTCCCTGTGTTACTCGCTACTGCTAGCCAAACCATCTGATAACGCAATGACATGGCCCAAAGTCCCTGTGTTACTCCCTACTGCTAGCGAAACCAACTGATAACCCAATGACATGGCCCAAAGTCCCTGTGCTATTCTCTACTGCTAGCCAAACCAACTGATAACCCAATGACATGGCCCAAAGTCCCTGTGTTACTTCCTACTGCTAGCAAAACCAACTGATAACCCAATTGCATGGCCCAAAGTCCCTGTGCTATTCTCTACTCCTAGCCAAACCAACTGATAACCCAATGACATGGCCCAAAGTCCCTGTGTTACTCCCTACTGCTAGCGAAACCAACTGATAACCCAATGACATGGCCCAAAGTCCCTGTGTTACTCGCTACTGCTAGCCAAACCAACTGATAACCCAATGACATGGCCCAAAGTCCCTGTGTTACTCCCTAATGCTAGCCAAACCAACTGATAACCCAATAACATGGCCCAAAGTTCCTGTGTTACTCACTACTGCTAGACAAACCAACTGATAACCCAATGACATGGCCCAAAGTCCCTGTGTTACTCACTACTGCTAGCCAAACCAACTGATAACCCAATGACATGGCCCAAAGTCCCTGTGTTATTCGCTACTGCTAGCCAAACTACCTGATAACCCAATGACATGGCCCAAAGTCCCTGTGTTACTCCCTAATGCTAGCCAAACCAATTGATAACCCAATGACATGGTCCAAAGTCCCTGTGTTACTCCCTAATGCTAGCCAAACCAACTGATAACCCAATGACATGGCCCAAAGTCCCTGTGTTACTCCCTAATGCTAGCTAAACCAACTGATAACCGAATGAAATGGCCCAAAGTCCTTGTGTTACTTGCTACTGCTAGCCAAACCAACTGATAACACAATGACATGGCCCAAAGTCCCTGTGTTACTCGCTACTGCTAGCCAAACTACCTGATAACCCAATGCCATGGCACAAAGTCCCTGGGTTACTCCCTAATGCTAGCCAAACCAACTGATAACCCAATGACATGGCCCAAATTCCCTGTGTTACTCGCTACTGCTAGCCAAACCAACTGATAACCCAATAACATGGCCCAAAGTCGCTGTGGTACTCACTACTGCTAGCCAAACCAACTGATAACCCAATGATATGGCCCAAAGTCCCTGTGTTACTCCCTAATGCTAGCCAAACCAACTGATAACCCAATGACATGGCCCAAAGTCCCTGTGTTACTCCCTACTGCTAGCGAAACCAACTGATAACCCAATGACACAGCCCAAAGTCCCTGTGTTACTTCCTACTGCTAACCAACCAACTGACAACCCAATGACATGGCCCAAAGTCCCTGTGGTACTTCCTACTGCTAGCAAAACCAACTGACAACCCAATGACATGGCCCAAAGTCCCTGTGTTACTCTCTACTGCTAGCCAAACCAACTGATAACCCAATGAATGGCCCAAAGTCCCTGTGTTACTCCCTATTGCTAGCCAAACCAACTGATAACCCACTGACATGGGCCAAAGTCCATGTGTTACCTGCTACTGCTAGCCAAACCAACTGATAACCCAATGACATGGCCCAAAGTCCCTGTGTTACTCCCTAATGCTAGCCAAACCAACTGATAACCCAATAACATGACCCAATGTCCCTGTGTTACTTCCTACTGCTAGCAAAACCAACTGATAACCCAATGGCATGGCCCAAAGTCCCTGTGCTATTCTCTACTCCTATCCAAACCAACTGATAACCCAATGACATGGCCCAAAGTCCCTGTGTTACTCCCTACTGCTAGCGAAACCAACTGATAACCCAATGACATGGCCCAAAGTCCCTGTGTTACTCGCTACTGCTAGCCAAACCAACTAATAACCCAATGACATGGCCCAAAGTCCCTGTGTTACTCCCTAATGCTTGCCAAACCAACTGATAACCCAATGACAGGCCCAAAGTCCCCGTGTTACTCCCTAATGCTAGCCAAGCCAACTGATAACCCAATGACATGGCCCAAAGTCCCTGTGTTACTCGCTACTGCTAGCCAAACCCACTGATAACCCAATGACATGGCCAAAGTCCCTGTGTTACTCCCTACTGCTAGCGAAACCAACTGATAACCCAATGACACGGCCCAAAGTCCCTGTGGTACTTCCTACTGCTAGCCAACCAACTGATAACCCAATGACACGGCCCAAAGTCCCTGTGTTACTTCCTACTGCTAGCAAAAACAACTGATAACCCAATGACACGGCCCAAAGTCCCTGTGTTACTCTCTACTGCTATCCAAACCAACTGATAACCCAATGACATGGGCCAAAGTCCCTGTGTTACTCCCTACTGCCAGCCAAACCAACTGATAACCCAATGACATGGGTCAAAGTCCCTGTGTTACTCGCTACTGCCAGCCAAACCAACTGATAACCCAATGACATTGCCCAAAGTCCCTGTGTTACTCCCTAATGCTAGCCAAACCAACTGATAACCCAATGACATTGCCCAAAGTCCCTGTGTTACTCGCTACTGCTAGCCAAACCAACTGATAACCCAATGACATGGCCCAAAGTCCCCGTGTTACTCGCTACTGCTAGCCAAACTACCTGATAACACAATGACATGGCCCAAAGTCCCTGTGTTACTCCCTAATGCTAGCCAAACCAACTGATAACCCAATAACATGGTCCAAAGTCCCTGTGTTACTTGCTACTGCTAGCCAAACCAACTGATAACCCAATGACATGGCCCAAAGTCCCTATGTTACTCCCTAATGCTAGCCAAACCAACTGATAACCCAATAACATGGCCCAAAGTCCCTGTGTTACTCGCTACTTCTAGCCAAACCAACTGATAACCCAATGACATGGCCCAAAGTCCCTGTGTTACTCCCTACTTGTAGCGAAACCAACTGATAACCCAATGACACGGCCCAAAGTCCCTGTGGTACTTCCTACTGCTAGCCAACCAACTGATAACCCAATGACATGGCCCAAAGTCCCTGTGTTACTTCCTACTGGCTAGCAAAAACAACTGATAACCCAATGACACGGCCCAAAGTCCCTGTGTTACTCTCTACTGCTAGCCAAACCAACTGATAACCCAATGACATGGGCCAAAGTCCCTGTGTTACTCCCTAATGCTAGCCAAACCAACTGATAACCCAATGACATGGCCCAAAGTCCCTGTGTTACTCGCTACTGCTAGCCAAACCATCTGATAACGCAATGACATGGCCAAAGTCCCTGTGTTACTCCCTACTGCTAGCGAAACCAACTGATAACCCAATGACACGGCCCAAAGTCCCTGTGCTATTCTCTACTGCTAGCCAAACCAACTGATAACCCAATGACATGGCCCAAAGTCCCTGTGTTACTTCCTACTGCTAGCAAAACCAACTGATAACCCAATGGCATGGCCCAAAGTCCCTGTGCTATTCTCTACTCCTAGCCAAACCAACTGATAACCCAATGACATGGCCCAAAGTCCCTGTGTTACTCCCTACTGCTAGCGAAACCAACTGATAACCCAATGACATGGCCCAAAGTCCCTGTGTTACTCGCTACTGCTAGCCAAACCAACTGATAACCCAATGACATGGCCCAAAGTCCCTGTGTTACTCCCTAATGCTAGCCAAACCAACTGATAACCCAATAACATGGCCCAAAGTTCCTGTGTTACTCACTACTGCTAGACAAACCAACTGATAACCCAATGACATGGCCCAAAGTCCCTGTGTTACTCACTACTGCTAGCCAAACCAACTGATAACCCAATGACATGGCCCAAAGTCCCTGTGTTATTCGCTACTGCTAGCCAAACTACCTGATAACCCAATGACATGGCCCAAAGTCCCTGTGTTACTCCCTAATGCTAGCCAAACCAATTGATAACCCAATGACATGGTCCAAAGTCCCTGTGTTACTCCCTAATGCTAGCCAAACCAACTGATAACCCAATGACATGGCCCAAAGTCCCTGTGTTACTCCCTAATGCTAGCTAAACCAACTGATAACCGAATGAAATGGCCCAAAGTCCTTGTGTTACTTGCTACTGCTAGCCAAACCAACTGATAACACAATGACATGGCCCAAAGTCCCTGTGTTACTCGCTACTGCTAGCCAAACTACCTGATAACCCAATGCCATGGCACAAAGTCCCTGGGTTACTCCCTAATGCTAGCCAAACCAACTGATAACCCAATGACATGGCCCAAATTCCCTGTGTTACTCGCTACTGCTAGCCAAACCAACTGATAACCCAATAACATGGCCCAAAGTCGCTGTGGTACTCACTACTGCTAGCCAAACCAACTGATAACCCAATGACATGGCCGAAAGTCCCTGTGTTACACCCTACTGCTAGCCAAACCAACTGATAACCCAATGACATGGCCCAAAGTCCCTGTGTTACTCCCTAATGCTAGCCAAACCAACTGATAACCAAAGTCCCTGTGTTACTTCCTACTGCTAGCAAAACCAACTGATAACCCAATGGCATGGCCCAAAGTCCCTGTGTTACTCCCTACTGCTAGCGAAACCAACTGATAACGCAATGACACGGCCCAAAGTCCCTGTGTTACTTCCTACTACTTGCCAACCAACTGATAACCCAATGACACGGCCCAAAGTCCCTGTGTTACTCCCTACTGCTAGCCAAACCAACTGATAACCCAATGACATGGCCCAAAGTCCCTGTGTTACTCCCTAATGCTAGCCAAACCAACTGATATCCCAATAACATGGCCCAAAGTCCCTGAATTACTCGCTACTGCTAGTCAAACTAACTGATAACCCAATGACATGGCCCAAAGTCCCGTTGTTACTCCCTACTTCTAGCGAAACCAACTGATAACCCAATTACGTGGCCCGAAGTCCGTGTGTTACTCCCTAATGCTAGCCAAACCAACTGATAACCCAATGACATGGCCCAAAGTCCCTGTGTTACTTCCTACTGCTAGCAAAACCAACTGATAACCCGATGGCATGACCCAAAGTCCCTGTGTTACTCTCTACTGCTAGCCAAACCAACTGATAACCCAATGACATGGCCCAAAGTCCCTGTGTTACTCCCTACTGCTAGCCAAACCAACTGATAACCCAATGACATGGCCCAAAGTCCCTGTATTACTCCCTAATGCTAGCCAAACCAACTGATAACCCAATGACATGGCCCAAAGTCCCTGTGTAACTCGCTACTGCTAGCCAAACCAACTGATAACCCAATGACATGGCCCAAAGTCTCTGTGTTACTCCCTAATGCTAGCCAAACCAACTGATAACCCAATGACATGGCCCAAAGTTCTTGTGTTACTCCCTACTGCTAGCCAAACCAACTGATAGCCTATTAACATGGCCCAAAGTCCCTGTGTTACTCCCTAATGCTAGCCAAAGCAACTGATAACCCAATGACATGGCCCAAAGTCCCTGTGTTACTCGCTACTGCTAGCCAAACCACCTGATAACCCAATGCCATGGCCAAAAGTCCCCGTGTTACTCCCTAATGCTAGCCAAACCAACTGATAACCCAATGACATGGCCCAAAGTCCCTGTGTTACTCGCTACTGCTAGCCGAACCAACTGATAACCCAATGACATGGCCCAAAGTCCCTGTGTTACTCCCTACTGCTAGCCAAACCAACTGATAAACCAATGACATGGCCCAAAGTCCCTGTGTTACTCCCTAATGCTAGCAAAACCAACTGATAACCCAATGACATGGCCCAAAGTCCCTGTGTTACTCCCTACTGCTAGCAAAACCAACTGATAACCCAATGACACGGCCCAAAGTCCCTGTGTTACTCGCTACTGCTAGCCAAACTACCTGATAACCCAATGACACGGCCCAAAGTCCCTGTGTTACTCGCTACTGCTAGCCAAACCAACTGATAACCCAATGATATTGCCCAAAGTCCCTGTGTTACTCCCTGATGCTAGCCAAACCAACTGATAACCCAATGACATGGCCCAAAGTCCCTGTGTTACTCCCTAATGCTAGCCAAACCAACTGATAACCCAATGACATGGCCCAAAGTCCCTGTGTTACTCGCTACTGCTAACCAAAGCAACTGATAACCCAATGACATGGCCCAAAGTCCCTGTGTTACTCGCTAATAATAGCCAAAGCGACTGATAACCCAATAACATGACCCAAAGTCCCTGTGTTACTCACTACTGCTAGCCAAACCAACTGATAACCCAAAGACATGGCCGAAAGTCTCTGTGTTACTCCCTACTGCTAGCCAAACCAACTGATAACCCAATGACATTGCCCAAAGTCCATGTGTTGCTCCCTACTGCTAGCCAAACCAAATGATAACCCAATGACATGGCCCAATCCCTGTGTTACTCCCTAATGCTAGCCAAACCAACTGATAACCGAATGACATGGCCCAAAGTCCCTGTGTTACTCGCTACTGCTAGCCAAACCAACTGATAACCCAACGACATGGCCCAAAGTCCCTGTGTTACTCCCTACTGCTAGCGAAACCAACTGATAACCCAATGACAGGGCTCAAAGTCCCTGTGTTACTTCCTACTGCTAGCCAACCAACTGAAAACCCAATGACACAGCCCAAAGTCCTTGTGTTACTCACTACTGCTAGCCAAACCAACTGATAACCCAATGACATGGCCCAAAGTCCCTGTGTTACTCGCTACTGCTAGCCAAACTACCTGATAACCAATGACATGGCCCAAAGTTCTGTGTTACTCCCTAATGCTAGCCAAACCAACTGATAACCCAATGACATGGCCCAAAGTCCCTGTGTTAATCGCTACTGCTAGCCAAACCAACTGATAACCCAATGACATGGCCCAAAGTCCCTGTGTTACTCCCTAATGCTAGCCAAACCAACTGATAACCCAATAACATGTCCCAAAGTCCCTGTGTTACTCGCTACTGCTAGCCAAACCAACTGATAACCCAATGACATGGCCCAAAGTCCCTCTGTTACTCCCTACTGCTAGCCAAACCAACTGATAACCCAATTACATGGCCCGAATTCCCTGTGCTACTCCCTAATGCTAGGCAAGCCAACTTATAACCCAATGACATGGCTCAAAGTCCCTGTGTTACTCGCTACTGCTAGCCAAACCAACTGATAACCCAATGACATGGCAAAGTGCCTGTGTTACTCCCTACTGCTAGCGAAACCAACTGATAACCCAATGACACGGCCCAAAGTCCCTTTGGTACTTCCTACTGCTAGCCAACCAACTGATAACCCAATGACACGGCCCAAAGTCCCTGTGTTACTTCCTACTGCTAGCCAAACTACCTGATAACCCAATGACATGGCCCAAAGTCCCTGTGTTACTCCCTAATGCTAGCCAAACCAACTGATAACCCAAAGACATGGCCGAAAGTCTCTGTGTTACTCCCTACTGCTAGCCAAACCAACTGATAACCCAATGACATGGCCCAAAGTCCATGTGTTGCTCCCTACTGCTAGCCAAACCAAATGATAACCCAATGACATGGCCCAATCCCTGTGTTACTCCCTAATGCTAGCCAAACCAACTGATAACCGAATGACATGGCCCAAAGTCCCTGTGTTACTCGCTACTGCTAGCCAAACCAACTGATAACCCAACGACATGGCCCAAAGTCCCTGTGTTACTCCCTACTGCTGGCGAAACCAACTGATAACCCAATGACAGGGCTCAAAGTCCCTGTGTTACTTCCTACTGCTAGCCAACCAACTGATAACCCAATGACACAGCCCAAAGTCCTTGTGTTACTCACTACTGCTAGCCAAACCAACTGATAACCCAATGACATGGCCCAAAGTCCCTGTGTTACTCGCTACTGCTAGCCAAACTACCTGATAACCAATGACATGGCCCAAAGTTCTGTGTTACTCCCTAATGCTAGCCAAACCAACTGATAACCCAATGACATGGCCCAAAGTCCCTGTGTTACTCGCTACTGCTAGCCAAACCAACTGATAACCCAATGACATGGCCCAAAGTCCCTGTGTTACTCCCTAATGCTAGCCAAACCAACTGATAACCTAATAACATGTCCCAAAGTCCCTGTGTTACTCGCTACTGCTAGCCAAACCAACTGATAACCCAATGACATGGCCCAAAGTCCCTCTGTTACTCCCTACTGCTAGCCAAACCAACTGATAACCCAATTACATGGCCCGAATTCCCTGTGCTACTCCCTAATGCTAGGCAAGCCAACTTATAACCCAATGACATGGCTCAAAGTCCCTGTGTTACTCGCTACTGCTAGCCAAACCAACTGATAACCCAATGACATGGCAAAGTGCCTGTGTTACTCCCTACTGCTAGCGAAACCAACTGATAACCCAATGACACGGCCCAAAGTCCCTTTGGTACTTCCTACTGCTAGCCAACCAACTGATAACCCAATGACACGGCCCAAAGTCCCTGTGTTACTTCCTACTGCTAGCCAAACTACCTGATAACCCAATGACATGGCCCAAAGTCCCTGTGTTACTCCCTAATGCTAGCCAAACCAACTGATAACCCAATGACATGGCCCAAAGTCCCTGTGTTACTCCCTAATGCTAGCCAAGCCAACTGATAACCCAATGACATGGCCCAAAGTCCCTGTGTTACTCGCTACTGCTAGCCAAACCAACTGATAACCCAATGACATGGCCAAAGTCCCTGTGTTACTCCCTACTGCTAGCAAAACCAACTGATAACCCAATGACACGGCCCAAAGTCCCTGTGTTACTCTCTACTGCTAGCCAAACCAACTGATAACCCAATGATATGGGCCAAAGTCCCTGTGTTACTCGCTACTGCCAGCCAAACCAACTGATAACCCAATGACATGGCCCAAAGTCCCTGTGTTACTCCCTAATGCTAGCCAAACCAACTGATAACCCAATGACATGGCCCAAAGTCCCTGTGTTACTCGCTACTGCTAGCCAAACCAACTGATAACCCAATGACATGGCCCAAAGTCCCTGTGTTACTCGCTACTGCTAGCCAAACTACCTGATAACCCAATGACATGGCCCAAAGTCCCTGTGTTACTCCCTAAGGCTAGCCAAACCAACTGATAACCCAATAACATGTCCCAAAGTCCCTGTGTTACTCGCTACTGCTAGCCAAACCAACGGATAACCCAATGACATGGCCCAAAGTCCCTGTGTTACTCCCTACTGCTAGCCAAACCAACTGATAACCCAATGACATGGCCCAAAGTCCCTGTGTTACTCCCTAATGCTAGCCAAACCAACTGATAACCCAATAACATGGCCCAAAATCCCTGTGTTACTCGCTACTTCTAGCCAAACCAACTGATAACCCAATGATATGGCCCAAAGTCCCTGTGTTACTCTCTACTGCTAGCCAAACCAACTGATAACCCAATGACATGGGCCAAAGTCCCTGTGTTACTCCCTAATGCTAGCCAAACCAACTGATAACCCAACGACATGGCCCAAAGTCCCTGTGTTACTCGCTACTGCTAGCAAAACCATCTGATAACCCAATGACATGGCCAAAGTCCCTGTGTTACTCCCTACTGCTAGCGAAACCAACTGATAACCCAATGACACGGCCCAAAGTCCCTTGCTATTCTCTACTGCTAGCCAAACCAACTGATAACCCAATGACATGGCCCAAAGTCCCTGTGTTACTTCCTACTGCTAGCAAAACCAACTGATAACCCAATGGCATGGCCCAAAGTCCCTGTGCTATTCTCTACTCCTAGCCAAACCAACTGATAACCCAGTGACATGGCCCAAAGTCCCTGTGTTACTCCCTACTGCTAGCCAAACCAACTGATAACCCAATGACATGGCCCAAAGTCCCTGTGTTACTCGCTACTGCTAGCCAAACCAACTGATAACCCAATGACATGGCCCAAAGTCCCTGTGTTACTCCCTAATGCTAGCCAAACCAACTGATAACCTAATGACATGTCCCAAAGTCCCTGTGTTACTCGCTACTGCTAGCCAAACCAACTGATAACCCAATGACATGGCCCAAAGTCCTTGTGTTACTCCCTACTGCTAGCCAAACTAACTGATAACCCAATGACATGGCCCAAAGTCCCTGTGTTACTACCTACTGCTAGCCAAACCAACTGACAACCCACTGATATGGCCCAAAGTCCCTGTGTTACTCCCTAATGCTAGCCAAACCAACTGATAACCCAATGACATGGCCCAAAGTCCCTGTGTTACTCCCTACTGCTAGCGAAACCAACTGATAACCCAATGACACAGCCCAAAGTCCCTGTGTTACTTCCTACTGCTAACCAACCAACTGACAACCCAATGTCATGGCCCAAAGTCCCTGTGGTACTTCCTACTGCTAGCCAACCAACTGATAACCCAATGACACGGCCCAAAGTCCCTGTGTTACTTCCTACTGCTGGCAAAACCAACTGATAACCCAATGGCATGGCCCAAAGTCCCTGTGTTACTCTCTACTGCTAGCCAAACCAACTGATAACCCAATGACATGGCCCAACGTCCCTGTGTTACTCCCTACTGCTAGCCAAACCAACTGATAACCCAATGACATGGGCCAAAGTCCCTGTGTTACTCGCTACTGCTAGCCAAACCAACTGATAACCCAATGGCATGGCCCAACGTCCCTGTGTTACTCCCTACTGCTAGCCAAACCAACTGATAACCCAATGACATGGCCCAAAGTCCCTGTGTTACTCCCTACTGCTAGCAAAACCAACTGATAACTCAATGACATGGCCCCCACTTCATCACTGAGGTCCTCGGCGACTTGAGCTATTGGATGCAGCAACCAGATGGGCAAAAACCCATTCAGGTTTATCACATACACTGACTTAAGAAATGGAAGGACTTAAGCGACCACGAATTGGTAGCAACCACCAGGTGTGAGGACACGGAATAAGCAAGTGGATCCACAGCCCAGAGATTGATCCCAGAAGTACTGAAACCATGCCACAAGAATGGAATACAGGACTTCCTTGGATCATTTCCGAAACATTTATTCAGAGTCAGTGAGTCAGGGGATGGATGTATTTTACCACATACATACGCCACCCGGAAAGTCTGTGCACTTCCATGTTTATAATGCTAAAAGCACGGCAATAACCAATCAAGCAAGAAGTTCAAAAGATGTTGGACCTGGGAGTTTTTGTTCCGTGCCAGATATAGTGGGCCTACTTGATGGTGTTGATCAACATGCCGGAAGGAAGCTGACATTTGTGTATTAGTTTTCAAAAAGTCATTGACATCTCCCAATTTAATGCCTTCCGATTGCCATCAGATGATGAGTTGATGGAAGCAATTGGCAATTCCACATATGTTTTGTATTTGTACATTTTAAGAACAAAGTCTAATTTAAAAAATAAATTACAAGGTAGTCCTAGGGTAAGGTGCATTTACATAATAGCATTGTTGGATTGAATGAAGTGTGTACCAGATTGGGAACTGTTAAGAAAAGGAACATTAACCTGGTACAGGGACTGGAGGACAATTTTTAACATTGAAATCCTGGGGCGAGTATTAAGATATTTACAAATTACATACTGTGAGGGTTGGCAAATGCCATACTTAGAATAGTGAGCATTGTCCTGTGTCGCATCTCGACGGGATTGTGGGTGTTAGCATGTGCCACACTTGGAGGGAACTGTGAGGGTTAGCAAGTGCCATACTTGGAATTGTGAACATTAGCCTGTGTCTCATCTAGACAGGATTGTGAACGTTAGCATGTATCGCACTCAGATGGAATTCAAATGTTAGCATCTCTCACACTTAGACAGAATTCTAAACGCCAGGCTGCATCGCATCTGGACAGGTCCTTGAATGTTAGTATGTGCCACACTTAGATTGAATCATGAAGGCTAGCAAATACCACTCATGAATGGAATTGTGAATGTTAACATGTCCCACACTTATGTGGAATTGTGAAGATTACCACAAGCAATACATAAATGGAACTGGGAATGTTAGCATGTGCCACACTTAGAAGGAGTTACGAAGATTAGCAGGTGCCACGCTTTAACAGAACTGTGGACATTGTCCCGCGCCGCACCTGGATGGTATTGTGAAGCTTAACAGGTGCCGCAGGTAGATCAAATTATGAAGATTACCAAGTGCCATACTTAGACAGAACTGTGAAAGCTAACTTGTTCAATGTCATATAACCCACTAACCAAAAAAGCTCAAACTTGCAGCATACCAAACTCACTCAAAAACGCACACAACCACTTCTCGCACAACAAACCGCACACACTTCACCACACCGCAACAACACATAAACCGCACCAACAGCAACACGAGGACTGACACTGATCGGATACTCGCACCTAAGCTCAGCACCTGATGTACACTGAGTTGAAGCTGCCAACAGAACACTACCCCTCTCACTATCCTGCTCCCCTTTCACCTTACTAACCCATCAAACCTTCTCGTTTACAGATCCGCCAGAGCGCCTGGGGAACAATTCCGTTGGTGACGGTGCGCTATATAAGTACCTTTAACATAACATAACATAACATAACAGAATAGTCTAGACGGCCGAATGCAGGAGAGGTGGATTAGGTGGTTAACCTCTATAGGAGGTTTGGGCAGTTGGTGGCTCGTTCCATTGCCATCAGTGTGAGTTTGAGCCTCGTTTTGAAGAGTTCCACTGGAACAATGGTTTTGATGATCAGAAGGAGACCATTCCAATTGGGTGAACCAGAAAAGGAGGAACAGCAGGAGCAGGCACTGAGAGAGCGGAGCACTGAGAGGTTGTGAAGAGATTAATAATGGAGTGTTTTAGAGGTAGAGTACAGTGAGATGACTTCAGAGAGGTAGTGTGCGGCCAGACCATAGATGGATTTGTAGATGAGTGACAGGAATTTAAACAGAGTTTTTTTTCACGGAGAGCCAGCCAGTGTGATGATGGTATGTAGAGGTGGGCAGGGTCTGGGTGGGTTGAAAAGAATGTGTGTTGTCAAGGAGAGGACTTTGGTGAGTGGAGCAAAAGAGTAGAAAAAGAGACCAAGAAGTAGGCTTGTCCAGCAATTCAATGTGCTGAGCACAATAGTAGGGTTTTAGTTGAGTGGTGAAAGAGGTGTGGGTGGATTTTCTGACGTCAGTGGCCATGATTAACCGGTTGCGCTTCAGGTCGTGGTCAAAGGGAGCTCCAAGATTACAGAACATGGGTGTGGGGGTGAGGAATTTGGGGAAGAAAGAAGTGAGCGAAGGAAGAGTTTGGCTGGTGTTGGTGAGCTTTGATTTATTGGTTTCTGAGGGTAGAAGTTTACAATCAGCCTTGCAAATTCTTTTTTGTTGCCTTAGGTTTTTTAAGAAGGGTGTGAACCATTTGTTCAGATTTATTTTGGCTTACTTGGTCTGAGTTTAAGGGTGGAAATCTGGTCTAAAGACGAGACCATAATTTTGTTAAACTCCTCAACTAGACTCTCTGGGTCAGAACTGTCGGGAAGTGCATTGAGGGTAGGGAGCAAGGCAGGGATAAGCCTAACCGCTGTGATACTCTTTTTATTTCTGGTAAGTGTGGGTGGAGCCATAGGGGCAGGAGTGGTCAGCGGTCTATTGGTGGAGAGTTTAAATGAAAAAAGCTAGTGGTCGGTCCAGGCTAATGGTGCTATGGAGAGGATATCAGCATTGTAGACAAAAGGGGGTGGACTCTGGCTGCCTCTTCCTCTGAGACACTAACATGTGCCGCACTGGCATACATGAAAACAAGTCTAAACTAATAGGACCTGTGTTTCTTATAGTAGAACACAACAAAACTTTTTCAAAGGTGCTAAAACTTATTTATTTAACACACAACAAGTTTTCCTTTTTTTTCCCATAGATATACAAACTAAAAGTCCACTTTCACAAATTGCATTTCCATTATATTGTATCGGCATATAATGTCAAAAACAAATTATTGTTAGTACAGCATAGTTATCAAGTGCAATGTTACTGCGCATGCACTGAAAAGAGTCGACACTCAAATGTGTTTCCAGCTATGCAACAACACAGGTGTTGGTGGTGGGTTGTTCTATAGCTTTCCTCAGGTCTGTTAAATGGGAAGGAATCGAGTAGTCTTTCATGTGTTGCTCAGAGAAAACTGTGGATAAAGAAAAGGAATGTGTGTTGTTTAAAAAGGTTCTACTAGACAAGTAACTAAAAAGCATGATGCAGTGCTCAGACATACTTGTCTTCAACAGTATTTTGTCTCAGGGCAAAGTGATGCGTGGGGAATGGTGGGTCCAAGTGTGCCAGACCAAGAAAAGATCGTTTTCTTGGGTTGCAGAAGAGGCTTCCACTACAACATAGAGGACACAGCATGTTTTAAAGAAGTGTGTCCTTCTTGTGTCATATAATTGACAACAGCGTGCACGTGAAAAATAAGTGCTAGTGGCTTATTATTGGCCGGTGTAGAAATCATGAGACAGTGTGGCTAACTGTGCAAGGACGAGTGTCCTACTCGGTAATCTCTATTCATTATATGAGAAACGAAAAATGCTCTTATATGGGGCCTGACAGTCAAATGTAACAATCCCCATGGTGCCAGTACTTGTGATCTCCCGAAGGAGAGAGCGGTATGCTTACCTTCTCGTACTGGGAAAAGCTCCCGAAGTGAGCTGTGTATTCCGTTCGTCGCTGGTCGTGATCCGCGCATGCGTTGTGCCGTGCCAGGGACGCGAGCGATCAAAAAAGGACGAGAGCGAGCGATTTACGCATGTGCGAGCGGATAGTGGTGGAACCACCGCGCATGCGTGGGAGGAGAATGCGAGAGCCTATGTGTGTTTGTGGCTTGGTTACTGTTGCTATGTCGCGTCAAGGGAAGGCGTAGTCTGTGTGTGCGGTGAACTGGTCCCGTAATTGCTATGTATATAGGGGGTACCTCTGTGTGGTCTGGGTGCTCATTTTGAAAACAACGAAAACACAACACAGTATACATTATGAGCTTGAATCTCTAAAATATAGAACTGAACATGTATATTCGTTCATAGAAGCATGTTCATATTTAGATAAACAGACTTTTGATACTTTGGAAAACATTTTTGAACATATTTTTAACACAAAGCCAAAAGTGGTTTTAAATGGTTTTAAAAACCAGACGCACATCTCCCTACTGTAACATCATTGTACCACGTTCTGCATCTTGATTGATTAATGGTGGGAGGGGCATGGTTGGGAAGTACAGTGCTGGGAGATGATTGTATGGAGGTGTAAATCGGTTGGTTATGTTTTAGAAGAAAAGGTTCCACTCTATGCAAATGTTTAATCCATTTTTCACTGTATCCAATCTGTGGATCCATTTCTGTTCCAATTTCCTCAGGGCCAGGTCTCTGTCACCTCCTCGTTCTTTTTCATCTATGGTTTGGATGATGGCCCACTGTTAGTCTGTATATTTATGTTTGAGTTTGCTGAAGTGAGTATATACTCCATTTTGTACGGCAGGTTAGTTTGGCTGGGCTTTTGTATGGAGCCTGGGTATGTATGGACTAGGCGATCTTTTAGATTTTTGCTTCTTTTTAATGCAAATCTGGGCTTTTCGGGGCAAAAATCCTCTGTTTGTAGGAGGTTCCAATTTGATAGGACTGATTTTCGGATGTTGTTGCTTATTGGAGAGAAAGTGGTGACACATGTCATTTTTTCAGCGTGTTCCACTCTTGATCTCTTCGTAAGGCATGTTTCCCTACTCGTATGCCTTCCTAAAGGACCTCCCCCCTGTCATTGGACATCACAGATGTGGCAAATGCTCAGTCCGTAACCTCACAAAAGACCAAAGAACCATCTCGCTAAATGGCCTTGAATGGAAGTATAAAACCTTCTCCAACTGCCGTACAAAATGGAGTATATACGTCATACGGTGCCCCTGTAACTTACTGTATATCGGCAAGAGTAAAAGAGAGGTGAGGCAGCGTATCTGTGAACACAGATCATGTCTGAAAAACTCGGTAGAGGATAAACCATTGGTTGCCCACTTCAGCAAACTCAAACATAAATATACAGACATCCAGTGGGCCATCATCCAAACCATAGATGAAAAAGAATGAGGAGGTGACAGAGACCTGGCCCTGAGGAAATTGGAACAGAAATGGATCCACAGATTGGATACAGCGAAAAATGGATTAAACATTTGCATAGAGTGGAACCTTTTCTTCTAAAACATAACCAACCGATTTGCACCTCCATACAATCATCTCCTAGCACTGTACTTCCCAACCATGCCCCTCCCACCATTAATCAATCAAGATGCAGAAAGTGGTACAATGATGTTACAGTAGGGAGATGTGCGTCTTGTTTTTAAAACCATTCAAAACCACTTTTGGCTTTGTGTTAAAAATATGTTCAAAAATGTTTTCCAAAGTATCAAAAGTCTGTTTATCTATATATGAACATGCTTCTATGAACGAATATACATGTTCAGTTCTATATTTTTGAGATTCAAGCTCATAATGTATACTGTGTTGTGTTTTCGTTGTTTTCAAAATGAGCACCCGGACCACACAGAGGTACCCCCCACATACATAGCAATTACGGGACCAGTTCCCCGCACACACAAACTACGCCTTCCCTTGACGTGACATATCAACAGTAACCAAGCCACAAACACACGTAGGCTCTTGCATTCTCCTCCCACGCATGTGCGGTTGTTCCACCACTATCCGCTCGCACATGCGCAAATCTCTCGCTCTCGTCCTTTGTTGATCGCTCGCGTCCCCAGCACGGCACAACGCATGCGCGAAGCACGACCAGCGACGAACGGAATACAAAGCTCACTTCGGGAGCTTTTCCCAGTACGAGAAGGTAAGCATACCGCTCTCTCCTTCGGGAGATCACAAGTACTGGCACCATGGGGATTGTTACATTTGACTGTCAGGCCCCATATAAGAGCATTTTTCGTTTCTCATATAATGAATAGAGATTACCGAGTAGGACACTCGTCCTTGCACAGTTAGCCACACTGTCTCACGATTTCTACACCGGCCAATAATAAGCCACTAGCACTTATTTTTCACGTGTACACTGTTGTCAATTATATGACACAAGAAGGACACAATTCTTTAAAACATGCTGTGTCCTCTATGTTGTAGTGGAAGCCTCTTCTGCAACCCAAGAAAACGATCTCTTCTTGGTCTGGCACACTTGGACCCGCCATTCCCCACGCATCACTTTGCCCTGAGACAAAATACTGTTGAAGACAAGTATGTCTGAGCACTGCATCATGCTTTTTAGTTACTTGTCTAGTAGAACCTTTTTAAACAACACACATTC
This sequence comes from Ambystoma mexicanum, assembly GCF_040938575.1. Classification (NCBI taxonomy): domain Eukaryota; kingdom Metazoa; phylum Chordata; class Amphibia; order Caudata; family Ambystomatidae; genus Ambystoma; species Ambystoma mexicanum. Next base: position 330,570,816 of record NC_090925.1, on the reverse strand, counting down.
CTTTTCTTTATCCACAGTTTTCTCTGAGCAACACACGAAAGACTACTCGATTCCTTCCCATTTAACAGTCCTGAGGAAAGCTATAGAACAACCCACCACCAACACCTGTGTTGTTGCATAGCTGGAAACACATTTGAGTGTCGACTCTTTACAGTGCATGCGCAGTAACATTGCACTTGATAACTATGTTGTACTAACAATCATTTGTTGTTGACATTATATGCCGATACAATATAATGGAAATGCAATTTGTGAAAGTGGACTTTTAGTTTGTATATCTATTGGAAAAAAAAGGAAAACTTGTTGTGTGTTAAATAAATAAGTTTTAGCACCTTTGAAAAAGTTTTGTTGTGTTCTACTATAAGAAATACAGGTCTTATCAGTTTAGACTTGTTTTCATGTATGCCGGTGTGACACCTGTTAGTGTCTCAGAGGAAGAGGCAGCCAGAGTCCACCCCCTTTTGTCTACAGTGTAAATTTGTCCTCCAGACTCAGGCCCCTCTATAAAACACAAAGAGGACCCCCCTTTTCCCCTTTCTAAAAACCGAGGATGTCAGCATGGCAGTTATGGTCTGCCACCCAATCTAATATTCTACCTTTGTTGTGGGTGGGGGTTGTGATTCTTTGGGTGAAGCCTAGTTCTACTAGAGTATTTGCTATTGCTACGGCAGGCAGATCCGAGGGATCATTGAAGCCAAGATTAAGGTCACCTACTATTAGTGCTTGTGTTGAGGTTTTGAGGTTATTAGCTATGATCGTGTTGATATCATCCTCGAATGTCCCAATTGAGGCCGGGCGGCGATATATCAGGTGTATGTTAAGGGTTTGAGAGTTGGTCAGAGGTACTTTGACTGATAGTACTTCACACGACTGAATATCGTAAGGGGGACTAGTCTCATCGCAAGACTACATTTGCAGATAATGGCAATGCCTCCTCCTCTAGTTTCTTGTCTGTCTTGTCTCAAGATAGTATAGTAGTCTGGGACTGCTAGCATGAGCATAAGGCCTGCTGCGCCGTGTAGCCATGTCTCGGTGAAGGCGAGGAAGTCTAGGTTATCTCTCAGAATTAGGTAGGCAATCTCTGTGGCATGGGCTACTAGTGATCTAGAGTTTATTAGAGCTCCCTTGATGGGTGGGCTAGTGGGAACTGTAATAGCTGGGTGGGACGCTAGTTGGTCTTTAGGCTTCGAGTGCTGGACCGTGCAACTTCTTTGTCTTAGGAGGACGGTAATTTGCTAGCTCGGTACTTGTGGGCATTAGGCCGGGCAGAGTTTTAGAGGTCCTTCTTCCTATAGAGATAGGCAGGGAGCTTCTAGGTGGCTCATGTATTTTGTCTAGTCTAGCTCTAAGGCGTGTATTCCTAAATTCCGTTGAGCACGGGTTACTTAAGATTCGGTGTATAGAGTCATCCATAGCTAGAGGCTGCATAGTTGTCATATTGTTGGGGGGTGTTGTTGAGGGTGAGTCTCTAAGGGACTGTGGGTGGCGTGTAGCAAGGCAGAGTGTGCTGCTTGATATAAGTACTGAAAGGCAGATAAGTTGGCTAAAGGCTTTGGTGAACATGCTGAGGCTTCAGTATGCTAGCATCAGATGGGACACAGTAGGCTATCATCAGATGACACACAATGGACTGGCATCAATTGGACGTAGTAGGCTATCATGACATGACACGACACGACACAATGGGCTGGCATCAAATGGAACACAGTAGGCTAGCATGAGATGACACACAATGGACTGGCATCAAATGGGACACAATAGGCTATCATGAGATGACATTATCGAATGGGACACAGTAGGCTTTCATCAGATGACACACAATGGACTGGCATCAATTGGACACAGTAGGCTCTCATATAAGGACACTCAGTGGACTGGCATCAAATGGGACACAGTAGGCTATCGTCAGATGACACACAATGGGCTGCCATCAATTGGACAAAGTAGGCTATCATGAGACGACACTCAGTGGACTGGCATCAAATGGGACACAGTAGGCTATCATGAGAGTGTACAAGAGGGCGGAGCGTCCTCTGATAGGCCCATAGGTCAGAGCTCACCCTCGAGTACCTGTAAGACAAGATAGCTGCACCTAGAGGAGGATGGGGTGCAGGATTCTCTTACTCCAACACAATTCAATAAGGACAACTCAATAGTTTGGCAAAGGGAAGTCCGTTTAATGACAAGTACAAAAAACGGGGAAACAAATGTTAAATCAGCAGTGTTGAGATTGCCTGTCTCGCTTCAACTCCCCGAACTTCATGCAAACAGTAACATTTACACTCAAAACTAGTCATCATTGACGTCTAACCCTAAAAGTTTGTCATGCAATATAATTGTTTGGAAAAGGTAACTTAACTATAGGTGCTATATTTGTATATTGTAACAGAGCATGAGGATTGGATAACTCTTATCGGGTGGGCATCTATGCCCATCTCTCTACATCACTCGTGATAGACGTCACTACAAGTACAACGTCCTATTGGTTCTACAGCTATAGGACCCTAGATTATTTGGTCCATTGTGATTGGGCAGGTTACACCCCTAGACATAAATCTCCACTTTAATTAGCAGCATGCAGAATGGACACCCAGGTGCCTTGTGCCCCAAGATTGACCTTGCCTCCTTTCCATCAATCAGTGCTTTAGGGCTATGTGTCAATTCGTTGGCTGAAGATGGCCTCAAAACTGTAGTCTCTTATCGGGAAAAGTTATTGCCTCCTCGGGTTCTGGGTTACATCAGTACCTCTTCGCGCCTGGCTGGTCACGTGTTTGTTCACCGTGAATCTGCTTCATTTTCCCTCTATTTCATGTATTTGATTTTTCCTTAGCCTCGCCACCTGCCTGGGCCTCCTTATCTTGACCTTCACAGGGCAGGCTGCTATGCTCTGAAGTTTCGATTCTTAATAGTTGCCGCTCTCCTCCCTTCCTTAGGTTGACCTCGAATTCCCAAGCATGAGCTGCTTCTCTGCTGAGTTTCGATTCCACTCTTCCTTATGGCTTTAGCTGGGATCTGAATCCTGGCCTGGTAGGCCTCTGACCGCCTGGGCATACTTTTGTTTTACAAAATGGAGTCGCACTTGTATAGTGTGCTTTATTGAGGTTGATATAGGGTTGGCGCTTGCCACTCTATTCTTCTACTAAGCATTGCTAGCTGTATCGTTTTCTTAGCTTCTTGCATTCTGAGCCTATTTACAGGCATTTGTTAGTTGTATATTTGCATCTTCATCCTTGGTTACGTTTCTTATACTTCAGTCTCGTTTCGTCTTATACGTTCATTACATCATTATTCTTTATATTTCGTCTTTATGTGTCATCTTTCAATTGTCGTTCATGTTCATCTGTACGTCTGTCTGGGCTCTTGTGTTGTAACCACTCGCCTTCCATTAAGGTCCTTCGGGTCTTTTCGGGGACAGACTGTAGGAGTCTTCCTTTCGTGTCAGTTGCTGGTACGGCTGTCTCAGTGGGTACCGAGCTGCCCATGGTTGTCTGGTTATGGGCACTTCAACAGGTATTGCTCTTCTGATATGCACTGGACAGAGTCCAAGTGCAGCTCTCTGTTGGTTCATTTGTTCCTCATACATCACATACCTTGACGAGTACGTTTCTGGTACCTCAAAATGGGGGGCTGAGGTGCAGGCCATGTCTGGGACCTCCTCTACACTCGCCCCTCTGGTCAGTTCATCGACCACTTCTGCTTCTTCCTTTTGACTCTTCTTACTTGGTTCTTCTGTATCTTGTTCGTCGTCTTCAGTGTTTGTACACGATGGTGTGAACGTGTGTATCTTTGGAGTCCATATCTTTATTACTCCTTTCAAACTTCCTGCGGTTTTTACATGTTCGTCTTTGTTCCAGGTCATTAGTTGGCATTGTCCATTTGGGCTGCAATATATAAATTTTCCTTCATACCTTATTCATTTTCTGGGATATGCAAACTTTGTTCCTTCTGACGCAAATTCGCTGGCCTTCACAAAGTCTCTTATTTCTTCATCAGTCAGGTCTCTGGGCTTCCAACCTGGTTCGACATCGACCATGATTTTCATCCCAATGGCTTTTTTCGCAGTTTTCTGGCATTGCGTGATGATTATCTTGATTACACAGAATCCTAGTAGTATCATTACTAGCAGGGCTCCCGGAAACTTGAATATGTCTGCCATCCATTGCGGAATAGTGCTCCAAACCAGCTGTCATCATCCACTTCATTGGTTTCGAAAATCATCTGGTTCTTTAGGTTTGTCAGCATACTTATGGCTTCTGTTAAGTTTCCATTTTCTTCGTCATGCGATGGTATAAATGTGCAACATGATTCTCCGATTTTTGCGCAAACACTTCCATCCATCGCTGTGATCATGTCAAGTACATATCTGTTCTGGAGGGTCATCAATCGGATTGCTCTCAGCTCTTCTTTGATCATGTTGAATCCTTTTATGGTGGTGTTGAAGGTCTGCAATAACTCCCATCTGGTTATCTGCAACCATTTAGTGTTTGCTCCAACTTGGATGTGTGGCAAGAGTATTGTTGTGAATACTGATGAGGTGTGGCAAACAGCCTGTGTTCGTATGGGATTGAATAGAATGCTTCTTCTGATTTGGCAGAAAAGTAATTTTCTCTCTTCATTCGGGATACCAGTTCCGCAGATCTCCTTTTCCTTAGGTGAGCATCTGCTTTCAGGAAACTGTCAATACTCAGGTCACTTTTTGGGATCACTAGTGCAGGAACATGGCCTTCACTAGTGCGCATATTCCTCCCCAGTTTTTCGGTAGTCTTAAATATGCCTTGGATCCACATGCCCAGTAATGATCCATAATAACTGAGGTCCCTTGCGTCATTCCTGGGGCTTCAAAGATTCATCCGCAGTTTTGATTCTCTCCCATCTTCCTTGTGCCATTGTTTCTGAAGCACAGTTTCGGGTTTTCCAGTGGTACTATTTGCAAGGGTCCTCCTCTGTCTTTGACCCATGTCAGTAGCTTTACCAGCTTTGGCCATAGAGGTTTGCATAACCTCTGTGAGTTCTCTATCGCTTCTTGGCAGGTTCCAAGGACCATCCAAGCTCGGGAGATTACCACTCCTTCTTCCCATCCGTTTGGGGAAACCACTGTTCCCCAGATCTGCAATTGGCCTCTGTTCTTCCAGAGTCTTTCCTTGGGCGTTCAGTCTCGGGTTTATTTCCCATCTCGTTCCTGGTCCTTTGGTTTCTGGCTTCTCATACCTGATCACGTGATTCTTGGTATGCACTCTGTTTTTTGTCTTGATATCCTGGACGTAACCGTCTTCATCGGGGTAATCCTTTTCAGTTGCCCATATCAATGAGGCATCTCTCCCCATAAATTGTCCTCTGGTGTTGCACATTGCCACGTGTGACATACAGTGCGCTGTAGGGACGTCAATTTCTACTGCCACAAAGATTTTGGATTTTCCCATGCTGTATGGTAGAAGTGCACAGACGAAGCATTCTCCTTCATCTTGTCTTCTTCCGACCTCCTTCATGTGTTGGTACCAAATGTTGTTTCCCAGATGTGCCATGCTATCCAGGTAGTCATTCAGTTTGTTGTCATCTTTGTGTGGGCTTCTCTTGATCCTTAGTGTCTTTCTGTAGTTTGCTATAACTATATCTTTAAATGCGTCTGTGCTGCTTTTCCATGCTGGGGGTCTCTCAATCATGCTTGTCGGAGGGGCAGGCTTCATTACTTGTATCACTGTGGTAGGAGGAGATTTTGCGTTTCTCTTCCTCTCCTCTTGTATATTTTCATAGAATGTTTTTACCCACCATCTGTTTACCATCTGTCCAACATGTGGCCGCATCGTGGGCCTGGTGCTTGTAGGAACTGATGTGCTTGCTGCGATAGTCACTGCGGTTTTATTTTTTAGTTCCTCATGCAGTTTCTTCGCTCTAGCTATAAACGGGTAGAAATGGTCTATCAGCATTAGTGTCCTTTCAGAGAACTCTCTTGTAGCTGCCCCTGTCTTATTGAGAGCCTTTGTTATGTCTTCCTTAGTGGGTCTCTCACTTAATTCTGCTCGGGCTCTTCCACTGCCTTCTGAGACTGGTTGTTCGGCAGGCAGTCTTGTACTTTCTGTTGTCTCCGTTCGAGGTCCTGCAGCCATTGACACTTGCCCTTTTTCATGTGCATTCAGTGTGTGGGTGCGTGTAGTGGTCAGTGCTACATTTTCATTCATTCCGCGCTGACCCTGTCTCCAGCTTTTCTCTTCATTTGTTACCTCGAGTGTATATGAATCACTGCTAATTATATTCAATTTTAGTTCGTTTACTTTCAGATTTTCTTGGGACGGGAATAACTATATAAGGTCTAGGTGCTTTCGTGGGATTCATGAGTACAATATCTGATGGGTGCACTGAAATTGGAACGCTTCGTACACCTATGAAAAAAGCAGTTCTGATTGTTAATGACAGAAAAACAATGATCATTACTATGCATATACACATAATAAATCGATATGAAAGCTGGCAGCATTTCCTTCCAGGGAAGCGGGGGCGCCGCTCTGCTTGCAGTAGGACCAAGTTACTGTTCTGGGCCCCCATTTCAAACATGAGTCTATTGTCAGTGTTCAGTTCCTTTCACTTACTCTGTTGCTGTTTCTCAAAAGGTTATATCATAAAGTGTCAAGTGCCTTAAGGAGTCCCCCCCTCTTGAGGGTGACGATTGTCTCTGGTTAGGCGAAACAGTTCTCCTACTAGACTATGGAAAAATATTAGACTAACACCTTTGGTAAATTACATTCATTATGCGTATCTAAAATAGGTAAGTTCCCAGTGCACTCCCCGAATTTTCTTTAATCCTGAGGACATGCTGGAACCTGTTCAATGCGAAGAAATAGAAAGTTGGTACCATCGAAAATCAAACCCAGAAAACTTAAAGAAAAGAAAAATGAAAAATAAAAGAAAAACAAGACAGTGAAGTTCCCGTTTCTGCTCTTCTCGATCTGTCCCTCGGCAGAAAGATAGAGTACTGTCTCTCTGTCTCCTCGATCTGTCCCACGGCGGTAAGATGAATAACTGTCTCTGTCTCCCGGATCTGTCCCTCGGCGGTAGGTTTCACTGGAATCTCCCCAGGTACTCTCTCTGGAAGTTGTACAGCTCCACCTGGAGCATGATTCCATGGAGGAGTGTACCCATACGCGCGACATTGGCTGGATCTCTGATGAAGGTTATGAAGTCAACCTCGGCAGGTCTCCCCACCATTTCTGGAAAGTCAGTGACTAGGCGAAATAGCACGTTGTGAGCCAGCTGGCTGTCCTCGTGTGACAGGGACATTGTCCTTCTTTTGCTGGGCTCTGGATCACAGGCCTTTCTTTTGACGTGAACAGTCTCTGCACTTTCCTGCTGCGTGGATTGCGAGCACGTAGTTTAGCTTGGCCCACAGCTGGTTCAAATGTTCAGTGTTTCTTGGATCTCTGATGTATGTGAGTGTGTCAGTGGTTCTTCCGACAAGTGCTGGGCATTCCTCGATTATGCAAAAGAAAAGGGTGTAAGTGAGGTCATCTATTATTGCCTGTGGTGGAAGCATTTGTGTCCTTATCACTGTACTCTGGCAGCTCCGCCAGGGCTTCCGCAATGACAGTAAGCAGTTGCCGGATTACTTTCTTGTTGGCAGGATCATGAACGAAGTCTGTGACACAGGTTACTCTCCCTGTAAGTGATGGATAGGATATTACCACTAACTGGACGTAGGTGAGTACATCACATGTGAGATTTCTGCTGGGAGATACCATAAATTCTGCAAAACAAATTCTTGGTGTTGGCTGCTTCAGGATACTGTGTTAAGCTCTCAGAGAAAAAGTCCTGTCTGTAGTCTATCAGAGTCTTAGTTTTCAACAATGCTTGACTGTGACTTGATTCAAAAGTTCGTGTTGGCTTGGATGTGCAATTTTCTTCTTCACCCTGCAACCGTGATGTACAGAGTGTCCATATTATTGTCCTTATCCCCTTTTTTATGCTTAGAGGAAATGTCTAGTTAAAAGCCACAATTTTCAAACAGAGTTCTTTTGTCTTGGCTTTGCTGCTCATGCGTCCTTCTTCCTCGTCATGGATCTTGTTTGCACATGCTGAGGTTCTTCCCCCTTGTCTGTGGTTTCTTCACGGTGGGGTGCAGCTGGAGGCCTCTCTCCGATATACGGTTTAATGTCATTTAGGAAGATCCATGCCCTACTGCACTGCAGTTTGATGGCTGAATGAGTGCAGTCCTCTACGATGAAAGGGCCATTGAATCTTGGCTCGTCCCACCTTTTCCTTGTGTGGTTGCTTACCAACACTGCATCACCAGGGAAGACGAGGGGTGCATATAGACCTTGAACTGTGTCTGTTTCAGCACCTCCTGTTGTGATTTGTGCTGCGCTGCACCCTTTTCGCCGTCGCTGTAGTTGGTCTGAAACGATAGAGAGGCTTGATGTCGTGCAGTTCAAATACTCCTGCATTTCGGTTCCTAAGACCTCTCTGGTTGGCTGGGCATCACATCTAGCTCTATCTCGGGGGGTAAGTGGGGTTCTCATTCTCCTCCCCGTGACTATCTCATGCAGCGTTAGATGATGGTCGGAGCCTGGTTGGTTCCGAAGTGCATACAATGCCAGTGGTAGACATTGTAGCCATCCCCTCTTTAGAGTAAGCTTCAACTTGGCTATCCTCTCTTTTAACAAGCCGTTGACCCTCTCACAGATACCATTACCTTCCGGATGATACGCTGACGAGAACTTGTGCTTTATACCAAGCAACAAGCTGATCTGTTCAAATACTGCATTAACAAAGTGAGCCCCGTTATCTGACCTCATTACCTCGCACACCCCCCATCTAGGGAACACTTCCCTCACCAGGAACTTAGCAGCACAGGTTGAGTCTGGGTGTGTACAGGGACCTGCTTCTATCCATCTAGAGAATGAACACACCACTACAATTAAGTACCTGTATCCGTTGCACACTTGAATCATGTCGACATAATCGATATGTAAGTGCTGAAAAGGCCCATTTGGCTGGGGGCTGGCAGATTATGCAGTTCACGATAAAGAATGCAACATGCTCTGCTAAATTCGGTGTAAACCAGTCTTCTGCGAGCATTGCAGCGAGATTTTCTTTTGACATGTGAAAAGGGCAATGTAATTGCTCCAATGCTATGATAGCTACAGGCATTACTGGTTAACCAGTGCTGTCTTCCCGTGCTGAACACCCTCGACGCTTCCATAGATTCTTCTCATCCTGAGGTGCCTCCCCTTGGAGCTCCATTAGCTGCCCAATATTGCTATAGGCTTCTGGTGTGGCTCGTGCTACCATCATACGCTCATGGGTGCGCGCCACTTCTACTTCCATGATCACTTCACTCTTGGATGCATATGCTTGGCTTCCGTGTCTGCTGCATGGTTTCCGCGTGACACAAAATCTGTCCCCTTATTGTGGGTGGCGCATTTCATGACCGCTATGCCCACTGGGAGCTGCAGTGTCTTTATCAGCCTGTCCAATAAGGCTGCATGTTGCACTGGCCTGCCGCCCGCCGAGAGGTAGCCCCTCCTTTTCCAGCGTACTAGGCCTGCGTGCACGTTTAACATCACATAGGCGGAGTCACTGTACACCCTTACTTCCTGGTCTGCGTGATTCTCAATGGCGAGTATCAGCACCAGTAATTCTGCAGCTTGTGCTGAATAATGAGAGGGTATTCGTGCACTGATGAGTACTCGAAATTCTCCATTTGCTATATGTTTTACCACGGCCACGCCTGTGTATCTTTGTCCATCCTCTTGGTCAATTCTTGATGAACCGTCAATGAACATGATCTCTCCACTCACCAGGGCATTTTCCTTTACCCGGGGGATTTCATCATAGAATTCCTCATAGTTCGCACAGTCGTGTATAGGTTCTCCCTCAGTGACTGGCTAAGCTGTGAATGTTGCTGGGTTTACAGTTTTAGATCGAACTGTTTTGATTGATGGGTTGGATATAATCACCACATAGGCAGATGCTCTCTGAGATGTCAGTGTGCCTTTTGGTTTCTCTAGAATGGCGAATAATGAATTCTCGACGTATAACGTCATGGAGCATCCCATTACAATGGATGACGCCTTCTCTATGGCGAACGCTGCAGCAGCTAGATGTTGTTCGCATGGAAAGTGGCCTATCATAACCGGGTCCAAACTCCCACTGTAGTATGCCAGGGGCTTATACCCCAGCGAGGTTCTCTGGGCGAGTACTGCCGTCATAACGTTGCCATCTGTGTGTGAAAACAGGTAGAATTCCTCTGCATAATTAGGAATCCCAAGAACTGGGAACTTACAAATCGCCCCCTGCAAACCCTTTCTCCATTGCCTCAGTCCATTCAATCTTTTCCTTTGTCACCTGGGCCTTCTTTAGGGCCCGAAGCAAAGGCTTGGTATAAGAACTGTAATCGAAGACCCATGCTCTGACATAATTGCACAGGCCTAGGAAGCTCTGAATTTGCTTTCTCGTGAGCGGCTTAGCATGTTCATGATAGCTTCAGCCCTTTCTGGGGTTACCTTTTTCCCCTCATGTGAGATTCGCTGGCCCATGTACAGCACCTCTTGTTGACAGTATTGCAACTTTTCCTTGTCAACTTTATATCCTTTCTCAGCCAATATGGTCAGTAGCTGGACAGAGTCGTGTCTGTGTTGCTCTTCAGTGGTGCTGCAGATCAGTATGTCATCCATATACTGCAAAACAACACTGTCTACTGCAGTGTTGCTTAGGTCCATTTGCAGGACTCTGTTGAAAATGGACGGGGATTCACAATACCCCTGTAGCAATCTCGTGCTCTTCAGACGCATTTGTCTGAAGGTGAATGACGTCAGATCTTGTGAGTCACGGTGCAAAGGGATTGAGAAAAAAGCATTTTTTAAGTCAATCACCGTGAAATATCTTGCCTCATTGGGTATCTTACATAGGATTGTAGATGGATTAGGGACTAGAGGGAACTCGGCTTCAACAATATCGTTTAATGCCCTTAAATCTTGGATTAAACACCAAGGCCCTCCCTTTAATTTCTTGACAGGGTAAATCACTGTATTACAGGGTGATTCTGATGTCACTAGGATGCCCTGGTCCATCATGGCGGAAATTGTCTTTGTGATCCCTTCATCCGCTTCTCTGGACATGGGATATTGTCACGCTCTTGGTAAAATTGTTCCTGGTTTCAACTTGATTTTCACTTCTCCTACCCCCTTCAGGAGGCCTACGTCATAAGGTCCAGTAGTCCATACTGAGAAAGGCACTTTGGCCATGTCTTCCTCAAAGTATGCTGGACGGACCAGCGCCAACATCATTCTCTGTGGCACTTCTCGTTTAATCAGTTTGACCCAGAATATGAGACTTACTTCCACCCTCGTCTCTTCTAAATCCGGGTGTTCTTCTAACAGATTGTCATTGGTGACGTCAGTCACTCGATACCCTTCTTCAATGGCGATGATTGCGCACCATTGTCTGCCTTCATCATCATATCCTTCGACCAGTGCTACTTTCCCTCGCGCTGCTGCAGTATGTATCATTAAGGGAAATACTTGTCCCTCTTCTTCATGCATAGGTATTCTTGGTCTGAATAGGAACTCATCAGGGGTTCTCATAGTTTTATCTGCGAGGCCTGGCAATCCCGCCATAAGCACATGCAATCCATATGCAAAGACTTCTGGTTCTAATGGTATAGCTCTCATGGCTATGCATCCTGAGTATGCTCTGATTATTTTGCACACATTTGAATAATGCATTCCTGGAGTGGAGCATACTATGCCCTCCTCCGTGAACGAGATTGTCATATTCAACTGTGTCATCAGGTCTCGACCCAAAATGTTTACTGGGGTCTGACGAGAATACAGTAAAGGTACATTCATTTTGCACTCTCCTACGGGCGGCTGGGAGTGTGTCTGTAAAGGGAACCTGCCTGTGAGCTCCTGTGAAACTCTGAGTGTCTATGGCCTTGCTGGACAAGGAAAACTTGCCCTCCCTTATGCACGAGCGTGTTGCCCCCGTGTCAACTAGGGAAGAATATTCTTTACCCCCTAGGACAACATTCACCCTAGGTTCCCTATTAGGGTCTGGTGTCACTGATAGGATAGAACACATCAGAGTTCCCTGAGTGCTGTCCTATTTCATATACAAGTTTGGTCCACTGTATACCTGTGGGTTGTCTCCATTTCCAGGGTTGCCCCCTCTTCCGGAGTTTGTGCCCTGAGACATTTGCGGTGGTGCTTGCTGGGATTGCCCCTATGGCAGGTTCCCCACGTTTGGGGGTTGAACCCCCTGCAGCGCGCCTTGCTGCACACCTGGCGCTTGCTGCTGTACCGTGTGAGTTTGTGCACCACCCTGTTGCGGGAAGGCAGGCTGGTTCACCATACCTGTTCCCGTTCCTTGTCCATTTTGCCACGTGCCTTGGCTTCTGCATGCGCGTGCTATATGCTCTGTCATACCACAAAGCCAACATACGGGTGGTGGTCGGTCTATCTGTCCATTTGACATATCTGGACCGCCCGTCTGCATGTTTTGGAAGCCTCCTTGATTACTTTGCCATCCTCTTCCTCTAAATCCCCTTCCCCTTGGGTAAAATCCAGCATTACCCTGGTTGTTCTGCTGTGGTCTAGCCCCCTGTTGCACGTTTTGTTCCGCTGGGCTGGTCAGCATAGCTCCTTCAAGAGCATATTTCGAAGGTTTCTTTTGCACCAGCTTTGCTTCCTCATCCTTGCGTGTTGCCTCCTTTTTACGATTATTTTCTTGCAACAATCTACAGTAATGTGCAATAGTTAACTGTATTTCAGCCCAAGGTTTAGCTTCTACCCCTACCAATTTCTTGAGCTGTTTCTGCACTGGTTCTGGCAACCCTTGGCACAATATATGGTAGAACACAGGGACAGTGGCGTTGCAAGGAATCAAATTTAGGAGGGGCACAGAGGGGGCCAAAGACAAAAGTAGGGGGGCACAGACAAAAGTAAGGGGAGAACAGGGTCACTGCTCATTTTAGGTAGGGGGGCACAAGGGGAGGCACAGAGTTTCACAGGGGGGGCCCCGGCCCCCCAACCCTCCCAGTGACGCCACTGCACAGGGATAGATTTTGTCCAAGATTCATGCATTTCGAGCACCCATGCATCTTGAAAATTCTGGATATAAATCAACGGATCCTCTGACTCTTTCATTTTTCGAGTCATTATAGCTCCCATGTCGGACGTGTTTGGGTACAGCACTCGTAGCGCTTTCCACACTGCTGTTCTACAATTATTAAATGGCGCTCTGTCATGGGTAGTGTTAATTATGGTTACACCAGAGTACCCAGCTCTTTTCCATACATCGTCTGCTCTCTCACCAAGTATGGCGATCAGGAGGCCCTTAATGTCCCCTATAGCTAAGGTGACTTCCCCTGTCATTTTTTCTAACTCGTGTATCCAGTTCCCAGCTCCCGATGTCAACATTGGAAGCTTATTCTTCAGGCTTTCTCGATCCATGTGTGGCCATGGAATATATTACGGTCTTACTCCCCCTTTTTCTAGCAGTGGGAATTGAAATCGCAGTCTTCCTCCTCTTTCCCCATAGCTCTCCTGTCTATTGCTTGAGTAGCATTCCCGCATCGCTGTCTCTCTGGCAATTTCCTCAATCTATCTACATAGACAGGTGCTGACACCCCCCTCTGACCGTGGGGTGTTCCTTCATGTCGGCCAGGCTGCGTGGCAGATTCTGATGCCCTAGATGCAGGCTCACTGATATCTGACCATCGTACCCCTTTGTCCCTTGGGAGCCGCTTCTTGCGCCGTCTCCCTTCCTCATGTGTCTCGTCCTCTGTCTCCTCACCGGAGTCTGACGCTGATTGTTCCGAGTTCACGCAACTCCTTGCATCTTCATCATTCTTACCAATTTCCAGCCTATCTAGAGACAGTCCCCTGCTCCCACTACTTCGGATGACGTCTTCAGTGTTAGATAGCTGAGTGCTTTCCAAGCGCTTGTCTTCCCTTTCCCCTTGGGATATTTGTTCCAGCCCCGTTTCATCGTATATTTTATCAATCGTTTCCCCGATGTTTCAGGTGTAGAAGTCATCATCAATATTCGTCCCACTCGTGCCTGGTACTGAGTCGTACGCAATAAAGAATTCTTCAATGTCTTCCCATTCTACAACAGGATTGGGTTTTTTAACTTCCCGCTCCAAATATTCAAGATCCTGTGCCCTCTGTCTATGCTTACGTTCTATATCCTCATCGTCTTCCTTGCACTCCCTTGCTTCTTCTTTAGTATCATCCTCTTCCCTTCTTCTTTCATTTCTACGTTCCTTTGCCCTTATAACGTCCTTATCTTCCCGTCTCTTTATTCTCTTTTCACGTACTCTTTGCTCTTTTTCCAACCTTTTGCATTTTCTGCCTGTGCTGTTCATAGGCTGCGTATTGAGTGCGACTGAGCGGTATTCCTTGCTCTTCGCAATATAGTGGTTCTCGCCTCAGCCTATCCTTTCTTTTCGTTTTTCTCGTCCCTTATTTCCTTATCCTTCTCTTTTTCCTTTCTTTGTGTCTCATCAGACTTCTCTCTCGGTCTCACATCATCGCTTCCTTTTCCATCAAGTTTCAACAATATCTGTCCTCCCATTCATTCGTCTTTTGCGAATGCTATCTCATCAATTCTGCCTTCGCTTCCTTTCCATTTCTTTCGCTCTCTCTCCTTAACGAGAGGTGCACAACTCTGTGTCTGGTCCTTCCTTTCATCATCGCGTCTCTCCTTGTCCCTCGGGACTGCGGAGGTAAGATTAATTTCCTGATCCTTCCCCTTGATTTCATCACTACTGTATGTAGGTGACTCATATGCGGGGTTGCTATACCCCGTGGCTGCCATGAGTTCTCTTAGCGGGTAGAGTCCCCCTGACTTACTTCCCTCAATCTCTGGCTCAGGTGGGGCTGGTGGTGTGGTAGGCGTCTCACCCCCCCTCCGTGCATACATTTAATATCCAGTCTGCAGGTGGTTCTTCCTCCTTCGCTTGTTCGAACATCTTCCACAGTTCTAGAACAGCAAGGCGCTTCTCTAGTTTTTTACCTGTATATGTGGCATGCAGATAAGTCGTCATGTGTTGTAAAATGGCTTTAGAAAAGCACCCGTTCTGTGGTCACGGCATAAACATCTTGTGGCCGGTACCTTTAACCCTCTCGGTGCTATATTTCTTAAGTTTGGGTGTGTGTTTGGGTAACTGCTTACATAAATTAGCAAGTGGCGTTATATCCTCCATGTTCAAATTCAGTATCTAACAATATTTTTATGTGATGTCAATACTCCCAATAATATGAGCGAGCACCACATACGCAAGCTCCAATCTAATCTTTTCCCGCCAAAATGTTATGTCATAAATTTATTCAAGAACACCAATTCATTGGCGATTCCCTCTCAGTTACAGAATCGCGTAAAACCCCAAACTTCGTTTCAAACAATCAGTGATACAGTTCCTTTCATTTGACATGTAACATAACACGCACGACAGACAAGACGGACACCAGCTGGACACACATATATCTGCCTTCTAATCAATACCCCGACATGGAGTTTAAACAAACCCCTTTAGTGACGTCTTTAATCGTCACCGTAGTCTAATTGTCCCCTATTATGTGGGCTCTGAGTTCACGTTTCTTCTGACTGCTATATTAAAGCGCAGGAACAAGGCAAATCCTCTTACTTTTTTATCTCAGGTGTCCTTCCTGGTATCCTCTCGTTTTCTCTCGGGTGTCCCCCCGGTAACCACCTGTTTTTCTCTCGGGTGCCCTCCTGGCAACCACTTTTTTTCTCGGGTGTCTATCCCGGTAACCACTTTTTCTTCTATTATACTCGAGTCATTAACCCCTTATATATACAGTCTTCTCCACGTCTAACTATTTTGTTTTTTTCCGCCACCCTCCGTTACCTTTCCCTTACTTGTCCTAATGCCTACAAGTCATTTGCCAAAGTAATGAGTTTATTGTTTCACTCACCGCTCGCATCTTTTCCTCTCTGGGACCTCGGGATCACCGCCCCTCCTTTTACCGCCTCCTTCAGCTTTTTCGTCCGATCGGCTGCCCGTAGGAAAGAGAAGGGTTATGCTTGTAAAGCAGCTTCTTCAGACCCACTGCAGATTTTTTTGCTATACTATTATTGTCCATGGGAAGCTTCTCAGTCTACTCAGCCGAATGGCGAAGGACTTGTGATAATGCCGAAGACCTAGAGTTGCTTCGTCGACGGTCAATAGGTGTCTTAGCGTTAATTAATCAATAATCGATGGTCAAAACCATCCTCACTCTACCAAGTGTAAAAGAGGGCGGAGCGTCCTCTGACAGGCCCATTGGTCAGAGCTCACCCTCAAGTACCTGTAAGACAAGATAGCTGCACCTAGAGGAGGATGGGGTGCAGGATTATCTTACTCCAACACAATTCAATAAGGACAACTCAATAGTTTGGCAAAGGGAAGTCTGTTTAATGACAAGTACAAAAAACGGGTAAACAAATGGTAATCAGCAGTGTCGCGATCGCCTGTCTCGCTTCAACTCCCCGAACTTCATGCAAACAGTAACATTTATACTCAAAACTCGTCATCATTGACGTCTAACTCTTAAAGTTTGTCATGCAATATAATTGGTTGGAAAAGGTAACTTGACTATAGGTGCTATGTCTGTATATGGTAACAGAGCGTGAGGATTGGATAACTCTTATCGGGTGGGCATCTATGCCCATCCCTCTACATCACTCGTGATAGACGTCACTACAAGTATGACATCCTATTGGTTCTACAGCTAAAGGACCCTAAATTATTTGGTCCATTGTGATTGGGCAGGTTACACCCCTAGACATAAATCTCCACTTTAATTAGAAGCATGTAGAATGGACACCCAGGTGCCTTGTGCCCGAAGATTGACCCTGCCTCCTTTCCATCAATCAGTGCTTTAGGGCTATGTGTCAATTAGTTGGCTGAGGATGGCCTCGAAACTGTAGTCTCTTATCGGGAAAAGTTATTGCCTCCTCGGGTTCTGGGTGACATCAGACGTTGGTACCTCTTCGCGCCTGGCTGGTCACGTGTTTGTTCACCGTGAATCGGCTTCATTTTCCCTCTATTTCGTGTATATGATTCTTCCTTAGCCTCGCCACCTGCCTGGGCCTCCTTATCTTGACCTTCACAGGGCAGGCTGCTATGCTCTGAAGCTTCGATTCCTCATAGTTGCCGCTCTCCTCCCTTCCTTAGGTTGACCTTGAATTCCCAAGCATTAGCTGGTTCTCTGCTGAGTTTTGATTCCGCTCTTCCTTCTGGCTTTAGCTGGGATATGAATCCTGCCCTGGTAGGCCTCTGACTGCCTGGGCATACTTCTGTTTTACAAAATGGAGTCGCACTTGTATAGTGTGCTTTATTGAGATAGATATAGGGTTGGCACTTGCCGCTCTATTCTCTACTAAGCATTGCAAGCTGTATCGTTTTCTTAGCTTCTTGCGTTCCGAACCTATTTACAGGGATTTGTTATTTGTATATTTGGATCTTCATCCATGGTTACGTTTCTTATACTTCAGTCTCGTTTCGTCTTATTCGTTCATTACATCATTATTCTTTATATTTCATCTTTATGTGTCATCTTTCGATTGTCGTTTGTGTTCATCTGTACGTCTGTCTGGGCTCTTGTGTTGTCACCACTCGAATTCCATTAAGGTCGTTCAGGTCTGTTCGGGGACAGACTGTAGGTAGTCTTCCTTTCGTGTCAGCTGCTGGTATGGCTGTCTCAGTGGGTACCGAGCTGCCCATGGTTGTCTGTTATGGGCACTTCAACAGGTATTGCTCTTCTGATATGCACTGGACAGAGTCCAAGTGCAACTCTCTGTTGGTTCATTTGTTCCTCATACGTCACATACCTTGGCGAGTATGTTTCTGGTACCTCAAAATGTGGGGCTGAGGTGCAGGCCATGTCTGAGACCTCCTCTACAAGAGGACAATCAGTGGACTGGCATCAATTGGGACACAGTAGGCTATCATCGGATGACACACAATGGGCGGGCATCAATTGGACATAGTAGGCTATCATGAGATGACACAATGGACTGGCATCAATTGGACATAGTAGGCTATCATGAGATGACACAATGGACTGGAATCAAATGGGACACAATAGGCTATCATCAGATGACACAATAAACTAGTATCAGGTGGCACACAATAGACTAAGTTCAGTTGGATCACAGTAATCAATAATAAATGTGCAACACACAAACGCATTTGATATAGCGGATTGGGTCTAGCGGCATTGTTGCAAGGACTAGGTCAATGGCAAAGCAGTGAGCTAAATCGTTGGAATCATTGCTTATTAGATTAAGTTGGTATTATGCTGCCACAGTGCTTTAGGAGTGTTTACAGGCAGAGGCAGTGGACAGCCAGAATAAGGAAAATAAGCATGCATTAGGTTGTGCAAGTATTGGGCAAAGATAGCGAGCAGTGCAGGTAGTATAGTGGGAATTTACTAGACAAAGTGTACAAAGATCGTCAAGGCATTGGTGTAGCAAGTACCTTTAGAGTGAGTAGAGCTCTGTGCGGTCATGCAGGCACAGTGAGGCGTACAGCGGCTAGGGCAGCGGTATAGTTCAGAGGCGGGGTATGCCTCGGCTCTTGGCGATCTTGAGGTAACAGTGCTTTGAGGAGCGTCAAGGCAAGGTAGCAGAAGCATAGAGTCTGGCCCGCGGACCATGCAGAGAATGTCCAAACTGGTCAATACAGGGAAGTATAGAGGCAAAAGGTTAGGGCTCCTAGCCTCCTGTGATGAACAGGGGCAAACAGGTCAGGCCTTATAGTGGCCTTAGATGTGGCCACCGGCTCCTTCCGCCTGCCAGCGGATGTTTGCTGATTAATATGCAGGTTGCTTAGCAACCACTGAAAGGAAACCTAGACTCACTTTCGTGCCGCATCCTGCCCGACATCTTGAAGGGGCCCCTGAGGGACCCTTGCGTATGGAAACAAGGCACAATCACCACACAAGAACTGATACGCCAGACACGAGGTTGTATTCCCAAAATCTAGGGTTTATTGCAAAGCAAATAGTCTCAGTTGGCCAACTGGTCCCATGCCCCACGATGTGTGTCTACCAGACCTCGGGGGACGCAAGAGAGAGAAATTCGTACAACAGTTACATATATACAAAACAAGCATTTAGTAATCAGTAGTGTCACAACTTATACCGCTCCTACTGCATTTCCTTTGAACTAGGCACGATGATTGACAATGGTGACGAGTATGACACCTTCAAACATTCATTTAGTAACAGTTTGCAATTTTGTAATCTCACAGACATAAGTCTTTGTTTTAAAGAACACAATGCTTCTGTTTCTACAAGCAAGCTTTGCGTAGAGAGAAACACATTCCAGGCCTTGCTATCTCCTCGTTTCTATTCGTGTACTGGGGGTCAATTTGCTCTTCAGGGCTCTACCGAGCTCAGGAAAGGGGGGCCGCAAAGAAGAGCTTAATTCAAGTCATTTAATGTTCGTTCAAGCATTTTTACTGTGCTTACCGAGACTATCTGGCACCTGCTGCACTGATTAGAATGCCTTGCTGCTCACTCTCCAAGGATATGCGAGGGAGGGGACCGGGCATTTCTGTTTGGGTTACTGCGTTATGTTTCAAATGCCACTCGTGGCCTTGCATTGTGCACCAGTGAAGCAGAATAATATTTCAGCAAAGCAGTTTTACATGAGGCAAAAAGGCAACGTTAGAGAAAACGAAAAAAAAACAAAATGGTGATTTCAGTCACCTTAAAATGGCCGCACCATGGTTAAGCTTTTGCTACACCTTTCTATTACTAAACACATGAGGCGATTGGTCTTCGGCCAACAAAGTATAGTGCCTTACGATCGAGGGGGTGTCTATTCTTTCTGGACTGACAAAACCCTCCTTTTGGCCGTATGCCAAACGCCTCATCCATACATTGCATCCTCCTCCGACCGAGTATCTGAATCAGATTCTGAATCTTGCACACTACTGGTCTCATCTTCATTATCATCAATATCAATTGACATGAATTCTTTTACTGCTCTTGATTCATCATTCCCATGAGTATTTGATTTAATAGTGCTCTCTTTTTCTATCATATGCACACACTCTTCACTTATTTAAGTGCATATTACAGGTAGGCAGTGTATGCAGCAACAACATGTCATGAATATCCCTAGTACTGCTACTAGGATCGCAAATAGTTTCCATCCCCACGAATATAATAACTCCCAGAACCAGGAGCCTATAACCCAACCTCCTTCTTGGGTCTGAAGTTCAGAGCTCAAGACATGTAGCTTTCTTATCGCTTCAAAAATCGTGGGAAAGGAGTCGTTTACAAATACACAGCACGCTGATCCCACGATTTTGCAAACACCGCCATGATCAACCAGGATTACATCAAGTGCCATTCTATTTTGTAGTGTCCTTAACCTAATACCTTTCTCCTCTAATGTCATGTTGTATAATATATCTGTTTTTCCATTAATTGTTTTTTCTAAGATTCTGGATACTTGTTGTATATTATAGGAGTTTATTGCTTGGGCCAAACATGGTATAAATGATTTTGCTATGTCCTCCTGGGAACAAAAGTCCCAAATAACAAGTACCTCCCCAGTTTCTAGACAACCAGGGATACGCTTTGTCCCCACATATAAAATATACAGGGTCACCTACATACACTGGTTCTACTTCCCTATTAAGAATCGTTGTATTCATACATCTAGTGAATGTCCCTACTGAATAGGAGCCCTTCTTCTTTAAGAAAAAAGAAACAGAACGTGGGCTGTAGTTTACCATATAGGAGGGAGACACTGCATCTTTATTTCCTTCTGATCTCATATGAAATATGATTACAGACGATTTATCCGGCACAAACAATCTATCGTGTGGCATTGGTTTGGGCGTAGCTTTTGGCATTATCATTCGTGCTCTATGAAATATGGAGCAACCTATAGGTCTCATAATTATCTCCTCAAATTCATTCATGTTTGTGCTATCTAATTGACCCGTTTCACTTTTATTCCATTTCCCATAATATAATGTACTCAGGGATGCACTGCATGCAGAACTTAATGTTAGTGGCTGAACGTACCAACCTATTCCTTTGCCACCATGTTGTGGCAAATGAGCACAAACCCAACAGTTATTCTTTTTCAAAATTGAATGTGTCATATTCATTATTTGCAGTAATGTGTTGTTTCCATAACCTTCCCTATGTTTTTCTTCCATTGAGGACAGAGTGTAAGTAATTACATGAACAGGGCTTTCAGTGGTGGAGATGTTTCTCATGGGCAAGAACATTTCTAATGTGTGCATTTCTTCCAAATACCATAATACCAATACTGTCATTAGTGGTGCCAATATACTCATTATACACATTATTATTGTTAAGCTCAGCATACAATCTTTTCGACCATTTCCTTTCTGTGACCTTTTATGCACCATGTTTAATTCATTATCAGCAGTGGTGCAGGAGGGGGCAAAAGCTGGTTCCGGCATTTTTCTCTCACGGTCCTTCTTCTTCTGCAGTGTTCGTCGTGAATGTCTCTCGTCGTTGCACTCCTTGGAATGTCAATAAGTTCAATAAATGTCAACAGTCTCTTCTGCCAGTTCTTAGCAGTCTGGATTGCTACACGCTGGGCAAGATCTCTGTGCGTCTGCACATTGCTCAAAGAACTCCAGAGCAGTTATCAATTGCCTTCGTACCATGTGCGCCACGTTCGTTCGCACAAGTTCAGGACACATGGATTTTATGTTAGCACCGAGGAGCCTTGTTTATTGGGCTGTCCAATTTGCACAACCCTCCCGCCGCTCTCCTCTAGGCCTCCGGTTCCTACTTCATCCGAGAATAGGAAACAGAGGCAACAAAAAGATCAACAGAAATGCAGGTTTGATCACTCCTTCTTCCTAGGCCGCAAATTGGATCGCCTTGCTCCTGGTATCATGTGATCAATGAATAGTGCGGATGCACTTCCAGACTCCAGCTGGGAGTCAGCCTGTGGCGCAATAGCAGATGATGGTGGGCACCACAGTGATGATGCAGCTTTCGTTTCAGGCTGCGGCACAATGACAGAGGGTGGCCGCCAAAGTGGTACATGTTCTACGTCTGCCAGCAGTGATGCAGATTCTGCTGAACAACGTTGGGGCACTCCTTGCCTTTCCTCTTTTACAGAAATCTTTTCAGGCTTTATTTCAGGATCAGGCAGATTTTGTGGCAAAGAACTGGCAATCGTTTCTGTCGTTTCTGGGAACGCTGTCTCTTACTGGTTGTCTCGATCAATCAGTTTTTCAGACAGTGATGGGACCTTCTTGGTGTGTGTCGCATGTATCCACGCCTTCCTCCCATCCACTCGAATTGCCGTCTGCATAATTAGGAGGATCAGATAGGGTCCACGCCATCTGATTGCTAACGATGTCTTTCGCTCAAAATTCTTGATTAGCACCCAGTTTCCTGGCTCCAGTGCGTGTCCCGGGCCAGTGTATCTTATTGGCAATGCCTCCTGCACCTGCTGATGAATCAAACGCAATTTTTGAATTAAAAGATTACAATAAATGCTGAGTACAGGGTATTCGGGTTCCCTCGGCCTTTTTGGCTGAGGTGCACACCAAACATTCGCCGATCTCCCCATAACGATTTTGTATGGGAAGAGCCCAGTTCTTGCCAGCACAGATGTGCACATGCACATTAATGCTAACGGTAATGCATCTACCCAGCTTAACTTGTTTCCTGCGCATATCTTGCTTATCTTAGATTTCAAGATACCGTTGTGGCGTTCAATAAGACCGGCAGACATGGGGTGTCTAGAACAATGGAATCGCTTATCAATCTGGAGACCTGCACAAATCTGTAATATTACTGCACCCACAAAATGTGGACCGTTGTCTGACCATATGACATGGGGCAGGCCAAATCGGGAGAAGTATTCCTTTAACATTACTTTCGCCGTGCTCATGGCAGTGCAGTCTTTCAATGGATATGCTTCCACCCATTTGCTTAATGCACATATGACCACCAGAACATACTTCAAGTTTTGGGATCCCTCCATCTCTATGAAATCAAAATGGATTACGTCAAAAGGCATAGAGGGAGGGCCAAAACTGCCTGTTGGAGCCACTGTTCCCTTCCCCAGGTTGTGTTGTAGACACGTGATACCATTCTGGACCAACCTCTCAGCATTTTTTTTTATGTGTGCATTCTCCCATACTGTGGCTAAATGTTGGCACAAATATGAGTAGGGCTGTGGGCCATCGTGACCATTGCAGTTACATAGGAATTGGTAGCATCCAGTTCCTACTCTTCTTCTACCAGATCTAATTCAGCAGAGCCCTCAACCCACCCTTTTATTTCATCTGCAGTGGCTTCTGCCTGCATCTTTTTGACAGTGGCAATTCCATTCTCTATCATGCAGGGCACTTCCTCTGACTGTACTGTTAACATTTTGGTATTCAGGTCAGTGGCAGTTTGTTTCGCAATTCTGTCTGCAAATGCGTTTCCCTCTCCCACTTTGCATGTTACTTTTTTATGCGCCTCGCATTTTACTATTGCCAGGTGCTTTGGACACGTAAGTCCAGACAACAATCGTACAATCAAAGGGCCATGTTGTATTCTAGCCCCATGTGATGTTAGGAAACCTCTCTCAGCCCAGAGTCGGCCAAAGTTATGAACCACGCCAAAGGCGTATTGGCTGTCAGTATAGATGTTTACACTCAGATTTTCAGAAATCTCACAAGCTCTGGTCAAGGCTATTATCTCTGCCGCTTGTGCAGAGTTGTAGGGGATTCTTTTACTCTCCACAATACTTTTTAACGTGGTGATAGCGTAAGCAGCAGTTGATGTGCCATCCGGCAATTTAAAACAAGAGCCGTCACAAAACAACTCTCCATCTGGCTCTTTTTGTGGGGTATCTGTTAAATCAATTCTCCCCTTCGTTTCTTCCTCAGTAACCATTAAGCAATCATGGGGAGGTGATTCATTCCCATCAAATTTTCCCATGGGTAGTGGCATTAATTCAGCAGGATTCAAAGCGCTACACCTCATAATTTGGATGTGTTGCGCAAAGAGGACAATTTCATATCCAGTCAATCTAGCAGAGGTGAGTTATTGCATCTGCGTTCTATTGAGTACAACGTCTATGGCATGTGGCAGCATCAAAATTAAGGTGTGCCCCAATACCATCCCTTCCGTTTGTTTCACTGACGTAGCAGCTGCGCAACAGCTCACAAACATCGTGGTAGTGTGCGCGCTACAGGGTCCAGCGCAGAAGAAAAATAACCGCATGGCCTATTTCTTCCACCTTGTTCCTGTGTCAAAACAGCCAACGCACAGCCTTCACTCTTGTGTACAATCAATCTGAAAATGTTTTCATAATTTGGTGTGCCCAAAACTGGAGCAAAACACAACGCAGTTTTGAGCACCTTAAATGTTCTCTGACATTCTTCATTCCACTGCAGAGGCATCACAACATTCTTCTTTGTCAACTCCACCATTGGCTTCACAATCAGGGCAAAATTCACAATCCACAGCCGACAATAGGAAGCCATGCCTATTATAGCTCTGACTCATTTCTGTGTTTTTGGTATAGGCATACCAGAAATGCTCTCTATTCTCTCTGGCGTCAGTCTTCTCCCTTCTTTCGAAAGTATGTAATCCAAATAAGTCACCTCCTTTCGAGAATATTGAAACTTCTTTAAACCCGCTTTGTGGCCATGTGCTGCCAAGTGTGTTAATAGTAAACAGTACTCTCTTTATAAATCTCTTCTGTATCTGCAGCGATCAACAAATCCTCTATATATTGTAACAATACACAACCTGCTGGTAACTCTAGTGTCATGATGCCTGCCCCCGGAAGACCAGACCAGGCCCAGCAGCCCCGGAAGCAGGCATCATGCCACTTGGAGCATGCCCAAAAGCCCCAGTTAGGGGCTGTTTGGGTACAGTCCTGGCGCCTATGGCGCCAGGCTCATAAAGATAAAGTCAGTCCTGGCGCCATGGGTGCCAGGCTCATTATTGATAACTTACCTGAAGCAGACCATGCTGCATACTCACCTGAGGCAGACCATGCTGCATGAAGACTCAAGCCAAATGAGGCTTAGGAGGGACTATTTTACTGAAGGGACTATTTTGTTACTTGGGTGGGGCTGTGGAAGAATACTTACCTGGATCTTATTCCAAGGCTATTTAAACCATGCCCGGACAGCCACACGTGCTTCGCGTTATTCTGCTTGCTGCAGCGTAACGCTCACCGTGTTTTCAGCAGCTCCAGTCTTCAGCCACGCCCGCTTCAGTCCTGGGACTCCTGAAACAAGAAGACAAGAAGGTTAAAGGTTAGAACAGGAGTTTTAACTTTAATCCTTACCTGAATCCTGATCCATTTCGCCACGGAACTGAAAGACAGAAGTCTTTGAAGCATTGCTTCGCATTCCAACGGCGCCGCGCTGAACTCACTTGCTTGGCGGTACTTCAGCATTCCATCGCGCTCTCTCCATCTCGCGGCCACCCTCTGACACCTAAGGAGACAAAGACAGCAAGGTGATCAAGGGGACTGTCTAAGGCTATACAAGCTACCCCCAAGGACTTACCTGATTTACCACGGGAGGTACTCACCTCATCTCGGGTCGGCGCAGTCAACTCTGCTGCATCGCCGTACCCCGGCCCCTAAGGGGAGAAAGCAAAGACAATACCAGTTATCCCCCCATAAAACTTACCTGATTTACCACGGGGGTCTCACCTCATCTCGGGTCGGCACAGTCAACTCTGCTTCATCGCCGTACCCCGGCCCCTAAGGGGAAAACCACAATAGACTTACCTGAATCTTACCGAGTGCCATTTGGAAATCTTCGAGTGGATTAATCGGCAACCTGCAAGGCATCGGACAGAGTGAAGAGCAGACATTTGAACTCTTATGAACAATTGGACTTAGAGTCAATACTGGAACTCACCAATTCCTCTACGCCAGTGAAGTAACTGGTCATCAACGCGCCCCTGCGGTCGACGCAGGATGGAGAGCTCATCCTTCCAAACCATCAGGTGAGACCAAGGAGGGAACATCAAGAGTGATCAGTGGGAAGACAACGGGAGTGAGGAAGGTGGGTTGACACTCAATTCCATGGGTGGTTAATTCCTCTTCTCCTTTGCAGAAGAATATTCTTGCGAGCCAGACAAACTAGGCTGAGCGGGCCAGTCCAGTCAGTCATCTCGGCGCTACATGTCACGCTGGTGGAAATAACAGCGGCCCAGTTCCGGTCGGCGCCCCCATGGGAACCAGGTGAGCGTAACAGAACGCGAAGCCTACCCACAAATACCCACCTGGGCGTCATGGAGACCTCGGAAACTGATCAGTTGGCCCAATTATTAGGGGAATTAAGGGCCGAAGTGCATTCCGCCCTCCAAGAAACCAATGCCCTCAGGAGGGAACTGATAGTGTCAAAAGAATGAACTGATGAGTTGGCCAGACAACTATTACAGAGCCAAGTGGACAAACACCTCTACCAGGACTTGGGGCAAGTCCAGCTCCTGTACCATCGAGTAACCCAGTGCAGATAAATTTACCTGGAGCCGTTCCTTTGGCTCCGCCTGAACGCTTTGCCGGAGACCCAAAAGGGTTTGCAACATTCATGAATCAATGCCGCTTGCACTTTTTATGTAGACCTGGAGCTTTCCCAAACGATCAGGCCAAGGTAGCCTTTGTACTGTCATATCTCAGCGGCAGTGCAGCGGATTGGTGCATCCACTAGTTAACCAGGATGACCCGATTCTTCGAGATTTCCAGGGTTTTCGAACAAGCATGGAAAGACTATTCGCCTGACACTCCCGAGGACAGGCTTTGGACAACAAACTTTTATCCCTACGTCAAGGTAACCAGGATCTTTTATCTTACATTGCAACTTTCAATAGATTAGTAGTGGCAACCGAATGGCCTGAAGCCAAACGAATCACATTATTCCATCGAGGACTTCGAGGAGAACTCAAAGATGTTTTGGCCCAAATCGTGAACCCGCCTCAAGACTGTGCTGAATATATAGATCTAGTGGTCCAGCTTGATCACAGACTTCAAACCAGGAAGGCTGACCGAACCAAGTTTGAGAACAGGGTGTTGGTTAAAACCCACGTAAGCTCCAAGGGAGTAGATGTCTCAGAACCTATGCAAATCGGGGGGTTAAAGGACCCTTAACCCAAAAGGAGAGAGATAGAAGGCGGCAACTGCAATTATGTTTATATTGCGGAACTACTGGTCATTTTCTTCGGAACTGCCCTGTAAAACCACCCAAGAAAGTTATAGGAGCAGCAGACGAAAACCATGTGAAATCTGACTCGGGAAACGACCACGCCCGGCAAGCGTAGAGGTCCGCTTGCCGAGCTTAAAGAAGGACA
Source organism: Ambystoma mexicanum (assembly GCF_040938575.1). Taxonomy (NCBI): domain Eukaryota; kingdom Metazoa; phylum Chordata; class Amphibia; order Caudata; family Ambystomatidae; genus Ambystoma; species Ambystoma mexicanum. The sequence continues at coordinate 330,543,496 of NC_090925.1, read as the reverse complement.
CTCTGACCTCGCATTTCACCATACCCATGGTGCTTGTAGATCCAGAGCAGCCATCACGCATGCACGCGGTTAAGGCGTACGTAGACAATGGAGCCATAGGAAATTACTTGGACTGGGAATTGGCTACCAGGATGAATCTATCTCTCACCCGCAAGACCACGGCCGATGTTGTCACCACTGTAGATGGAACGGAAATTGCCTCTGGACCCGTAACTCATTCCACTGCAGAGATGACATTGCTGAGTCAAGATGGGCATCGAGAGGCTATGATGTTTGACTTAATCAAGGCCCCACAGTTTCAGCTGATACTGGGGATACCTTGGTTGGAAAAACATAATCCCTGTATTGATTGGCGAGAGAAGAGACTAACCTTCCCAGAATGTGCTCACACCTGCTACCCAAGGAAAACTCAAAACTCAGTCCTGGCCCCAGTAATTCCAGTAGCCATACAATTACCTGTTGAATACCAAGACTTTCAGGATGTCTTCCAAAAGGAACAGGCAAACACCTTACCACCTCACAGATCATATGATTGTCAAATAGATCTTATACCTGGAGCACAACCACCTTGCAGCAGAATCTATGCCCTTACGGAACCCGAAAATCTTCATTTGCACCAGTACCTAGACCAGTACCTTGCTAATGGCTTAATTCGCCCGTCCAAATCCCCTGCATCTTCAGCTTTGTTCTTCGTACCGAAAAAGGAAGGCGACCTTAGAACATGTATAGACTACCGCGCACTGAATCAGATAACCATCAAGAATCGATACCCACTGCCTTTGATCCCAGAACTACTAGACCAGGTGAAGGACGCTTGTATATACACGAAACTAGACCTTCGGGGGGCATATCATCTGGTACGTGTCAAAGAGGGTGACGAATGGAAGACTGCTTTTCGCACCAAGTACGGACTATTTGAGTACCAGGTGATGCCCTTCGGACTATGCAATGCACCAGCAGCCTTCCAGTTCTTCATGAACGATGTCCTCCGAGAGCTTATCGACGTTTGTGTGGTCGTTTACATCGACGACATCTTAGTATACTCTTTATCAGAATCTGAGCATGTAAAACACGTCCGAGCAGTCCTAGAGAAGTTACGCCAGCATAAATTATATGCTAAACTGGAAAAATGCATCTTCCACACTACGGAAGTGGAATTCCTTGGATTTATTCTGACCCCGAGAGGAATCCGGATGGATACACAAAAAGTGGATGCCATTCTTAATTGGCCTTTGCCAAGTTCAATCAAAGGAGTTCAAAACATGCTTGGCTTTGCCAATTTCTACCGCAGGTTTATCCCGGACTTCTCGCACATTGTACATCCCATTACAACGCTATTGCGAAAAAACAAACGCTTTGTGTGGACAGAGGAAGCCGAGAACGCCTTCCAAGAGTTAAAAGCTAAATTCACATCTGCTCTCATATTAAGACACCCGCGGCCCAAGCTTCCCTACACAGTGGAAACAGATGCATCCAGTTCAGCCATGGGAGCAGTCCTTTCCCAAAAGGATCCCGAAACTAACCAGCTTCACCCAGTGGCGTTTTGGTCAAGAAAATGTTCAGCCCCCGAATTAAACTATGCCATAACCGACAAGGAGCTGCTGGCCATCAAGTCCGCCTTCAAGGCTTAGCGGCACTATCTACTGGGTGCCAGACATACCATCACGGTCATCACCGATCACCGCAACTTACAATACCTAAAGACAGCCAAAGCCCAATCTTCGCGCCAACTCCGTTGGGCATTGTTCTTCGCCGAGTTTGATTTTGTAATAACCTATCGACCAGGTTGTAAGAATGGTAAAGCAGACGCCTTGTCCCGGATTGGAATGGGAGAAGCAGAAATAACTTTAGGACCCGTACCCATAATTCCGGAACAGAGAATCCTTGGCCTGACATCCATACAGACACTGGAGGACATTAAAAACAAGATCCACCAACTCTTTGATTCTGTTGCCCTACAGGACTGGGAAAAGAAAGGTCCAGAGTACTCTGTCATCGATGATTTACCTTATTACCAAGGCCGGCTATTTTTACCGCAAAAGGAACTACAGGACCTTGTCATTTCCCATTACCATGACACCTTAATAGAAGGGCATCCGGGTATTGCAAAAACCGAAGCTAAAATTAGGAAGCAATTTTGGTGGCCCACCTGGCGAAAGGATGTCAAGTCATTTGTCATGTCTTGTGGCATTTGCGCACACAATAAAGGGCAAAAGAAAAAACCTGCTGGATTATTGCAACCATTAGACATACCACCTACCCCTTTGCATACCTTGTCATTAGACTTCATCACGGATTTACCCCCGTACCAAGGTTACAATACCATTCTAGTTATTGTAGATCTTTTTTCTAAAATGGCCCACTTCATTCCTTTAAAAGGGATACCTTCAGCTTCAATCCTGGCCAAGGAATTCCTTGAAAATGTTGTCCGCCTGCATGGCTTTCCTTCAGTGTTAATTTCAGATCGGGGCAGTCAATTCATTTCACATTTATGGAGGAAATGCTGCCAACTGGAACAAATTGATGTTAGGCTTTCGACCAGTGACCACCCTCAGACCGACGGTCAAATGGAGAGGACCAACCAGACTCTTGAACAGTACCTCCGTTGTATGCTACATCAGTCTGAGGGGAATTGGAAAGACATACTGTGGATCGCAGAGTATGCGTACAATAATTCCGTACACTCAGGAACTGGACAAAGTCCTTTTTTTACCAATTATGGGCACCATCCTCGAACCTCGGATTTGGACTCACCCCAGCATTTAGAGATGCCCGCAGTGGACCATCTCCACGCTGTTATTACACAAGCCTTTAAAGAAGCAGCCATCGATTTGCAAAAGGCTAAGGAAAAATACAAAAAGGATGCGGATCAGCACAGAAGTGAAGCTCCTCAATACCAAATAGGGGACCAAGTATGGTTAGCCACTAAGCACTTACCACTCAAGGGGACTCGGACCTTTAACCCCAGGTATTTGGGACCTTTTTCTGTCAAGGCAATTATTAACCCAGTGGCCGTCAAGTTGGACCTACCTGCTCATATGTGAATCCATCCTGTCTTCCACGTGTCTCTTTTGAAGCCAGTGCAACCAGGAACTAGGCTAACCACTCCACCTGAACCTATCCTCATAGACGGGGAGCCCGAGTTCGAAGTCAAGAATATTTTGGACTCAAAAAGAGTGAGATCAAAACTCTTTTACCTAATTGACTGGAAAGGTTATGGTCCGCAGGAAAGGTCTTGGGAACCTAGTGACCACGTGCATGCACCTCGTTTAGTGAAGAGGTTCCATCGGGAATTTCCAGACAAACCACGGCCAAGGGGGAGAATGACTTTAGGAGGGGCCTTGAGGGGGAGTGCTGTCATGATGCCTGCCCCCGGAAGACCAGACCAGGCCCAGCAGCCCCAGAAGCAGGTATCATGCCACTTGGAGCATGCCCAAAAGCCCCAGTTAGGGGCTGTTTGGGTACAGTCCTAGCGCCTATGGCGCCAGGCTCATAAAGATAAAGTCAGTCCTGGCATCATGGGTGCCAGGCTCATTATTGATAACTTACCTGAAGCAGACCATGCTGCATACTCACCTGAGGCAGACCATGCTGCATGAAGACTCAAGCCAAATGAGGCTTAGGAGGGACTATTTTACTGAAGGGACTATTTTGTTACTTGGGTGGGGCTGTGGAAGAATACTTACCTGGATCTTCATCCAAGGCTATTTAAACCACGCCCGGACAGCCACACGTGCTTCGCGTTATTCTGCTTGCTGCAGCGTAACGCTCACCGTGTTTTCAGCAGCTCCAGTCTTCAGCCACGCCCGCTTCAGTCCTGGGACTCCTGAAACAAGAAGACAAGAAGGATAAAGGTTAGAACAGGAGTTTTACCTTTAATCCTTAAATGAATCCTGATCCATTTCGCCACGGAACTGAAAGACAGAAGTCTTTGAAGCATCGCTTCGCATTCCAACAGCGCCGCGCTGAACTCACCTGCTTGGCGGTACTTCAGCATTCCATCACGCTCTCTCCATCTCGCGGCTGCCCTCTGACACCTAAGGAGACAAAGACAGCAAGGTGAGCAAGGGGACTCTCTAAGGCTATACAAGCTACCCCCAAGGACTTAGCTGATTTACCACAGGAAGTACTCACCTCATCTCGGGTCGGTGCAGTCAACTCTGCTGCATCGCCGTACCCCGGCCCCTAAGGGGAGAAAGCAAAGACAATACCAGTTATCCCCCCACAAAACTTACCTGATTTACCACGGGGGTCTCACCTCATCTCGGGTCGGCACAGTCAACTCTGTTTCATCGCTGTACCCCGGCCCCTAAGGGGAAAACCACAATAGACTTACCTGAATCTTACCGAGTGCCATTTGGAAATCTTCAAGTGGATTCATCGGCAACCTGCAAGGAATCGGACAGAGTGAAGAGCAGACATTTGAACTCTTATGAACAATTGGACTTAGAGTCAATACTGGAACTCACCAATTCCTCTACGCCAGTGAAGTAACTGGTGATCAACGCGCCCCTGCGGTCGACGCAGGATGGAGAGCTCATCCTTCCAAACCATCAGGTGAGACTAAGGAGGGAACATCAAGAGTGATCAGTGGGAAGACAACGGGAGTGGGGAAGGTGGGTTGACACTCAATTCCATGGGTGGTTAATTCCTCTTCTACTTTGCAGAAGAATATTCTTGCGAGCCAGACAAACTAGGCTGAGCGGGCCAGTCCAGTCGGTCATCTCGGCGCTACACGTCAAGCTGGTGGAAATAACAGCGGCCCAGTTCCGGTCGACGCCCCCGTGGGAACCAGGTGAGCGTAACATCTAGCATGTCTAGTTGTTCTTTCAATGCTCTGCTGTAAATACTCGGACTTTCTGTGTAGCCTTGTGGAATGCGCGTGAATGTAAACGATCGTCTTCCAAACGTGAGGGCGAACAGATATCTACTTTCCTTGTGCACTGGAATGCTAAAGAACGCATTCTTCAACTCAATACCACTAAAATACTCAGCTGAGGCAGGAATCATGGTCAAAATCGTGGTAACATCTGGGACTAATGGGAATTGAGGATCTACCACCTTGTTTAATGCGAACAGATCAAATTATGAAACGGTACGGTACCTCATTTCCTCCTTTCTTATACACGGGGAAAATGGGACTGTTACATGTGCTGCCTGTAATCTCTTCAATCACACCCAATTTTACCAAATCAGAAACAATACTTTTCAATCCTTTCTCTCCTTCTACTGAGATTTTATATTGCGAAATACGCGGTAACGTTACTCCTTCCTTCAAAGCAATTTTCACTGGTTCAATCTTCAAACATCCAATATCATTGTCATTTATAGCCCAAATACAGGTTGGCACCTCACTCAATTCGCCTGGCAAAGGTTTAGACACAAATTCGGATACCGGTACATTCTGTGGTGAAATGGTCAAAAATACTCCATCTGGTGTACAGTGGATTACTGCACTCAATTTCTTCAATAAATGTAATCCCAAAAGATTCTCCCCACAGTTCTCTGTTAAAAGGAATGGACAGTATTCAGTGAATGGGCCTAATGACACTGCTACTGGATGGGACACTGGATTTATCAACGGGGTGCCTGCGAACCCTACTGAAATATTTGTTCGCCCTAACAGTGGTATTTCTGGAACCAAGTGATGGTCTATCGAACACTTCTGTGCCCCCGTATCCACGAGGAATCTGTGCTCACTATTCCCAACTTTCATTTCTAAGTAGGGTCCTTTCTGATTCACGGGAATAGACACTGGCTCCAACCCCTGTCTTGGGCTGTCCTATTGAGGAAACAACAACTCATCCGATGTGTAATCGCTGCTGTTATTATAGTACGCATTCGCATGAGTATCGAAAATGTTCCCGCCCCTTCCTCTATTCCCATTTTGCATGTTCTGCTGGCTCCGATTCTGATTAGAGGTTTTATTCTGAGCTTGGTTCTGATTTTGGGCACCATTCCCTTGACTATTTTGGTGCTGCTGTATGTTATTTCTGTTATGCCCATTTGCTCCTGGATGCCCCCTATGCTGTCTTCTCTGGCCGTACCCATTTATATTTTGCAAGTGTGGACATTGCGCTCACCAGTGACCATCCTCTGCAATACGTGCATTGATTCAGTCACAGGGGCCCTCCATGCATGTTCGAATTACCTCTGCCCTGGGTGTTTCCACTACCTCTATTGTGTCCTGCTACCTGCTGGAGTAGCACCTCAACCATTGTTCGTAGTGCTTCTATCCTCATTGGCAAGGGGTATTCATTACATATAAAAAAGGGAGGGTGAGGCGCGCACTCCAATTCCGGGCCAATATACTACCTGAAGAAAGAAAAAAATATATAACTGGGTTAAATCCCAAAAGTGTCAAATTCACTGGGTTGAATTCCAATTGTTGCCAAAATGTTCACAGGGTTGGATCCCTTCTGCTGCATTTGTGCTGCTGTTCTCCTCCTCCTAGCGCTTTCGTGTCCCAACACTCTTCAGGTAGGCTGTGTTGCCTTGCTTCTCAGGTGAATCCAATTAAATTGCTAATGCAGTCTCTAAGGATTATGGGAGCTGTAGTAAATAAATGTTGTTCAGTTCAAGTGACCAAGGAAAGACTCCCCTCCAGGAGCACACATCTTACCCTTAGCAGGGGATGGGCGAAAAACCATAACTATGGTTCTCCACTGTAGGGCAAAATATCCCCAGTACTGCAGCCTCTGGAGTCCGGATCTCCACAAATTACATGTAAAAAAAGGGGGGGGGTGAGGCACGCACACCAATTCCTGGCCAATATACTACCTGAAGAAAGAAAAAATATATAACTTGGTTAAATCCCAAAAGTGTCCAATTCACTGAGTTAGATCCCAATTGTTGCCAAAATGTTCACAGGGTTGGATCCCTTCTGCTGCATTTGTACTGCTGTTCTCCTCCTCCGAGCGCTTTCGTGTCCCAACACTCTTCAGGGAGGCTGTGTTGTCTTGCTTTTCAGGTAAATCCAATTAAATTGCTAATGCAGTCTCTAAGGATTATGGGAGCTGTAGTGAAAAAATGTTGTTCAGTTCAAGTGACCAAGGAAAGACTCCCCTCCAGATGGGAGTGCCGCATCGTGCCCGACATTTTGAAAAAGAAGCCTGTCGGCGCGGTGCGGTCCGGGGCCCAATTCAGGGTAGATTGAAGCAGGTTAGAGGTGGGGGTCGAGTCCTAGGGGGGCTACAGCGATGTATGGCTCACCAGATGAGTGTAGGCCGCAAGTTATGGGTCCTGGTGCGGTAGCTGGATCTCTGGCTACAGGCACAATGGTGGGGCAGCTGGTGGGGGCTCCTGCCCTCTCCACCGACGGCACACATAAGGTCTCGAGGGGCAAACAGGGCAGGCCTTATAGTGGCCTTGGATTTGGCCGCCTGCTCCTTCTGCCTGCCGGCGGATGTTTGCTGATTAATATGCAGGGTGCTTAGCAACCATCGAAAGGAAGCCTAGCCTCACTTTCGTGCTGCATCGCGCCCGACATTTTGAAAAAGAAGCATGTCGGTGCGGTGCAGTCTGGGGCCCAATTCAGGGAAGATTGAAGCAGGTAAGAGGTGGGGGGGTTTCAGGGGGGGCTACAGCGATGTATGGCTCACCAGATGAGCATAGGCCACAAGTTACGGGTCCTGGTGCGGTAGCTGGATCTCTGGCTGCAGACACGATGGCGGGGGCAGCTGGTGGGGGCTCCTGCCCTCTCCACCGACGAGGGCACACACAAGGTCTTGAGGGGCAAACAGGGCAGGCCTTATAGTGGCCTTGGATGTGGCCGCCGGCTCTTTCCGCTTGCCGGCGGATGTTTGCTAATTCATATGCAGGTTGCTTAGCAACCACCGAAAGGAAGTCTAGCCTCACTTTCGTGCTGCATCGCGCCCGTTATTTTGAAAAAGAAGCATGTCGGCGCAGTGCGGTTCGGGGCCCAATTCAGGGTAGATTGAAGCAGGTAAGAGGTGGGGGGTGCCCAGGGGGGCTACAGCTATGTATGGCTCACCAGATGAGCGTAGGCCACAAGTTACGGGTCCGGGTGCGGTAGCTGGATCTCTGGCTGCAGACACGATGGTCGGGGCAGCTGGTGGGGGCTCTTGCCCTCTCCACCGACGAGGGCACACACAAGGTCTCGAGGGGCAAACAGGGCAGGCCTTATAGTGGCCTTGGATGTGGCCGCCGGCTCCTTCGCCTGCCGGCGGATGTTTGCTGATTAATAGGCAGGTTGCTTAGCAACCACCAAAAGAAAGCCTAGTCTCACTTTCGTGCTGCATCGCGCCCAACATTTTGAAAAAGAAGCATGTCGGTGCGGTGCGGTTCGGGGCGCAATTCAGGGTAGATTGAAGCAGGTAAGAGGTGGGGGGGTTCTTAGGAGGGGCTACAGGGATGGATGGCTCACCAGATGAGCGTAGGCTGCAAGTTATGGGTCCTGGTGCGGTAGCTGGATCTCTGGCTGTAGACACGATGGTGGGGGCAGCTGGTGGGGGCTCCTGCCCTCTCCAACGACAAGGGTACACACGTTGTTGCACATGATGGTTATTTGTCCCGTGGTTTACCTACTGCAACTTCCAGTAATGTCACGTGAGGCGAGTCCACGAGGGTGTGAAATATGTGCTCTCTGTGTGCAGCTGCCAGCCAGTTAGCGGAATATGCCACTTAGCAATATTCGAGTAGGGCCTGGGACCGTAGAGGGAGCTTGTAGTTGAAGAAGGGGATGGACAGTTTCTAGCTGTTTTACAATGGTTCTGTATTGTTAATATGAACTTGCTTTTTTATTTTATGCATTTTAAGTATGTTTGTTTGTATGCTTTGTGTCTCGAAGTCCCTAATGAAGAGTGAAAGAACCAGAACCAGTGTCCATTCCGATGAACCCCTTGGTGTCAAGCACTGATGTCACTCCGTCTGACGCAGTTTTCTGTCAGGTGACTTGCGCTGATGTCATTGTGTGCGCATGCACATTAGTGGGGCTTCCACCTCTTTGCCAATGGGCCTCGCAAATTCTAGATTCGGTCTCGAGACCAGATTTACTGATATGAGGCTGAAACGCGAGAAATGGTCGACAGGACTAGGAGTGTGGCGATGATAATTGCTGCGTCCACCTTTGCCTCCTATCGCCAAGAGATTGGTTGGCCTGTGGGAATTAGAGATTGTAGAGTTAGTCCACTGTCGGGTGCCTGACTCGGCCCCAGCTCTACCTGCTTATAAAAGAGCCGGGATGTTTTGTAACTACAGCTGCCGAGTTCACTTCAGGCCTGTCGGTCCCTGTGCATGGCGCCGCTCTGGTACCCACGGAGAACTGCTGAGCTGGGAACTTTCCCGCCTTTATATTTTCTGGTGAAGTCGCTTCATCCATCAGTTGATAAATAACCGCATTTTATCCAGTGTCACATCCCATGAGTACCGATGCAAAGAGGGAAAAAACCCACGCATGGCCTATTCATCAAAGGGGTGACTCAGAGCCGGGGCTCCTGGGTGGGGGCTCATGGGGCTGCAGAAAAGCTCGGCATGCAGCAGAAAAAGTAAAGCGGGCGGGAAGAAGTGAGGGGTCAGCGAGCGCTGCATGTCAGGGGCAGAAATATGAGGGTGCCCAGGAAGCAGCGAGGGCCATGGATCAGGGCGCTGCTGGACCAGGCAAAGGCAAATCTAATTCGTAGCGACGAATACATCACTGCTACAATGGGCCGCTGCACCACTGGCCGGCTCCCCTCTAACTCTGTCTCTGTCTGACTCTCGCTTTCTTTCCTTTCTTGTGATCTCTCGAGCTTTCGCGTTATTTCATTTGTCTCGTTCTGTACCTCTCTTGTTTGACTTCTTTCTTTCTTTCTTTCTTTCTTTCTTTGTTTCTTTCTTTCTTTCTTTCTTTCTTTCTTATCACTGCTTCTCTCCCCATTTTCTTTCTCTCCTTCTGTCTTCTTTGTTTATCTCCCGTTCTTCATCGCTGCTGCTTTTTTGTTTTTAATCCTTCTCTATTTCTGTTTCATTGTTTATCTCTTTTTCTATCTCCCTGTGATCATGAGTTTCTTCTTTTTTCTTATTCTTTCTTTCTGTCTCCCACACGCCATCCCTCTCTTCTAAGTCTTTTTCTTTCCTCAGTCTGTTTCTTTCTATCCCTCGCTATTTCTATTCTGTCAGACTTCCCCTTTTCGCAGCCTATGTTCCTTCCTCATCCCCCCTCCCTCTCTCTCTCTCTCTCTCTCTCTCGCTGTTTCTGTCAATCTCCCTTTTTCACTGCCTTTGTTCCTTCTTCATCCCCCTCTCTCTCTCCCGCTGTTTCTGTCCCGATCTCCCCTTTTCACTGCCTTTATTCTTTCTTCATCTCTCTCTCTTTCTTCCTCGCAGTTTCCATCCCATTCCCGCGTTCTTCCTTCTTCATCCCTCGCTCTCTCTCTCTTTCTCTCGCTGTTTCTGTCACAAATCTCCCCTTTTCAGTGCCTTTGTTTTTTTCATCTCTCTCTTTCTCTGCCCCTCTCTTTTACTGTCATATGCAGTCTACCTTTTCACTACCTTTGTTCTTTCTTCATCTCTCTCTCTCTCTCTTTGACCCCTCTCTCTTTCTGTCATAGGCAGTCTACCTTTTCACTGCCGTTGCTGGTTCTTCATTGCTCTGTCTCTCGCTCTTTGACTTTTTGGCCTTGTACTCTTTTTTTTCTCCATCTCTTTATCTGCTTCTGTCGTGGTCTTTCCCTGTTTTTCTCTGTTTTTCTGCCTATCTCACTCCTTCTTTAGCACTGTTCCGCTTTTCCCTCTTCCTCTCTCTTTTACTCTTTTATCGGCCTCTTTCACTGTCAGTCTGTCCGCGTTTGCTAGTAAAAGTAAACTGCAGCAGTCCGTGTTCACACACGCAGTGCCAACGTCCACTCCCTGCAGGTCCCGTGAAGCCAAAGATTTGTTTTTTAGCTCCGATTTGCAGCCCACAATTGGCCCAGCTGATAGGCCCCTGCTCTGCCCCCTCTAATGGAGCCCAAAGTATTTAGGGAATCCCTGGTTCATATCTCAGCCACCTGCAATCTTCTCTGGCCCTGGATATATTGGGGTTGCTCCCTTAGGGTCGACATGAAGTTCCATGTGTGAACTCGAGCGTTACATGCTCCGTAGCGGCCCGCCCTTTCAGGGGGGGCTCCGGTAAATGAAGACAAGACGCGTGATGGCCATGGAGCAAGACCGTCGTTTTTCCACACCGCTAGAGGCTTCCATGCCTCGTACCATCCCTTCCCTTGACCCGGCCCCTCCCTAGCCCAATGTCACTTCTTTTCAGCCCTGGCCAAAACGTGGGACGTCCCACATAATGCGGGAGGGTGCCATATCCCAAAAGTCGTGACATGACATCTCCCCCCTTTTTAACATGCCAGATCACTTACAATTCCAACCCATTTCTTCAATCAGTCTCTGAAGCTTTATGCAACATCGTTGAGGTCTCATGGGAAGATGCAGTGTCTGTGGGGATAATCGTTCCTCTCCACTGCTGGATCCTTCTTCAGACTGTTCACTGTCTCCTTAGTATGGGTCGTCTGAAAGCGGGTCACTTTGACTGTCGTACGAGTGTTCCGGCACGCGGGGCATGGTGCCCCTGAGCTTCTTGAAGCGGGAGGAGTTCCTCATTATGGACTGCTGCTGATCGCCACTTGCCATTATCATGGTACCCTTTTTGCTATTTACGACCAGCCTCTCTGGTGCAAATGTGGGGTCCTCCTTTCGTACTTTTGGTTGACCTACCAGCAAGTAGTCTCCCGGTTCTATGTCGCACTCTTTCGCTCCTCGTCGGGAGTCTGCTCTGTCTTTCATTTTGTTTTTCTCTTCTTAGTCCCGGTCCCTCGCTTGTTGTTCCAGGGGTGCTGTTTGTGTTTGTGTGTGGGTCTCAGGCAGTCGTTTTCTTATGTTTCAGTGGAAACGTGAGGTCAGAAGGGCAGACTCCTGTGGTGCTGTGTGGAGTGTGGCGATATTCACGCAGGAGTTGGTATAGGGCTCGCTCAAATGGCTTGTTGAGGATGTTGGCTATCTGTAGGGTCCTTTTGATATTGGCCATTAATTTTTTGACTATGCCGTTGGCCTGGGGACAATGCAGTGTTATCTTCCTGTGCTAGAATCCCATGTAACATGCAAAGATCTCAAAGTCATGACTGGAGAATGGCGGGCCGTTGTCCGACTTTATGATCTTTGGAATTCTGTATGTGGACAACATACGATCTAGTGCGGGGATGATGCACGTAGCTGCAGTGGATTCTATCAGCTGGGCATCAGGAAACCGTGAGTGTTTGTCAATTAGTACAAGTACCTATGATCCATTTCGTAGTGGCCCGAAGAAGTCCACAGCCAATTTTTCCCAGAAACCTTCTGGGAGTGGGCACATCTGCAGTGGATTGGGGTGAGGATGCTCTGCCACTTGGGAGCAGATGGTGCACCTGCCTATGACCTCTTCTACTTTGGCACCTAATATGGGGAACCATACCTTTTGACGTAGGAGGCCTTTTGTGGACACTACCGCCCATTGGCCTTTGTGCGCTAGCATGACAGTCTTTTCCCTTAGTGTATCTGGTATTATTACCTTGCAGCCCTTCATAAAGATGTGATCGTCCTCGACAGTCAATTCATCCATCACCAGCTCCATGCATCTTATGTAGTCCTGCTAGTTTCTGGACTGATGTTTCATGTGGAATGTCTTTCCGGCTTTAATGCAGCTAGCCAGAATCACGAGAGCCGGGTCCCGTTCCGATACCTTCCCGAGAGTGGTCCAGTCCACCGGTAGGGGCTGCAGGTGGTGGATGATGTAGTTAATATAGGCATCCGCAATAGAGGGGCCCACTTGGGCTGGCCCCATGCAGTGTCTGTATAGGTAGTCGGCAGGGTTGTCTTCCTTGCCTGGCCGATGCACAATATCAAATTTGTAGTCCTACGGCTCAGAACCCCCTTGTGCTTTTCTTGGTGGCATTCTCGCTTTGGGGTCTTCGTATATCGTTAGGAGGGCCTGGTGGTCGGTGATGACCGTAAATGCCTTTCCGCACAAGAAGAGGTGGAAATACTTGCAGGCCCACACAATTGCCAGGCTTTTCTTCTCTGCCTGGGAATATGTTTGTTCTGTAGATGTGAGACTTCTGCTAGCATAGGCCACGACAAATCAGTTGGATAGGTCAAGAGGTTCTTGTTGTGTTAGTATGGCTGCTAGACCGACAGGGCTGGCATCAACTATTACTTCAGTCTTTCTTTCCTCGTTGAAATACACCATATCCTCCACCTTAGAGATGTTGTTCCGGATGGTTTCGAAAGCATGTTGGCAGTCGGCTGAACACTCAAAAGGTTGATATTTCCATGTGAGTAGACGAAGGGAGTTGCTGACCGTTGCATAATCTTGAGAGACAATAAGCAGTAGATTGCAAGCCCCAGGAACGGACAAAAGTTCGGACACGTTTTGAGGTGGTTGGGTGGTGTTCAGTGCTGCTACCTTGTCTGGGTCAGGTTGCATGCCTTTCTCTGAGAAAATGTGCCCGAAGAACCTGAGTGAGCCCTTGCTGAACTCACATTTGGATTTGTTGAGCGTTAGCCCCGCTGCCTCAAGTGCTGCGCAGACCCTGTGTAGGGCTGCATCGTGCTCTTCTTTCGATTTGCCTAATACAAGGACGTCATTAGAGTGGTTGAGGCAGTTGGAGATGTGTTGGATGACTTTGTGGATCTCCTCTTGAAAGATCGCTGCCACGGCTGGACATTTGAACTGGAACAGGCCCGTGCGGGTGACGAAGGTAGTATTTTATCTTGAATCAGGGGCGATCTTGATTCGGTGATAGCCTTTTGTGAGGGCTAATTTTGAGAAACAAAAATGGCGCTCTGTAGTAGTTGTATCATGTCAGTTATCCTGGGTGCCTGGTGTCTTTCTCGCTCGATTGCTTCATTCGCCCTCTTCATGTCCACACATAGCCTGATGGAGCCGTCCAGCGATTTCTTCGGGACTGGTACTATGGGTGACACCCATCGGGTGGGTCCTGTCACTGGCTAGATGACATGTTTTAGGAGCTTGCTGATCTCTCCCACTTGTCTTTGTATATTGATGGGTATGCCCCTGTAGTGCTGAGCAACCGATCTGACTTCCGGGTTGATATGTAACTGGATTTTCCATTGTTTCCTTTTCTGAGTCCTTTGAATAGGTTCAGGAATGCTGCCTAGATGTCTTTGGGCCTCACAAAGTATTTGTGGGCCATTATTTGGTACAGGATTTGCATCAGACGCATTTCCACTGCTGTTATGAAACTTAGTATACATCCGCTGTTCACTTCTGTTTTCAGGACGTGTCGCAGGATCTTCGCAGCGTGGGCCTTGTGGGTGCACAAATCTGTGATGACGCCTTTGCATGGTAGTGGCGAGGTGGATCCCTATGTATAGATGTCGGCCGTAGATTTCCTGAGCTTTGGAGTCATGGAGAGTGCGTTGTAGGTCTCTTTGCTGATTATGTTGACTGTCACCCCATGTCTATGAGGAATTGTAAGGGGGTGTCAGTCACTTGGAGCATGAGGGCTGGGCTGTGTTGGGTTGCCCTGCTGTTGTTGAGGGCAGACACATAACCCTTTTTGCGCTGGTCTTCCCCAGACGAGGGCGAGTCGCTACTTGAGGGTGATCTCATTTTGATATACCAATATCATCTTCGGCCGCTGCGTCTGGAATGTTTGAGCCGTCAATGGTGTTCCCGAGTGTAGGATCTTCTGTATTCGCACTCGTCATGCCTCGGCCCTCTGGATTCACTGTTGTGTCTGATGTCATGTGAGCTTGTGCATGTGGTTTTCTGTCGTTCCCTCAGTGATATACGGCTGGCTGGGTGGGTGGGCGTGTTTTTACAGACGACCCGAAAAGTGGTCATCGCCACCAAATGCAGCGTTTTTCTGGCCCAGGGTTGGGCAATCCCCTGTGTGAGGATATTCGTATCCGCAATTGAAACACGTGCTCTCCGAACATCTGATCGGCTAGTTCGGTGTGGTAAATCATTTGTTGCTGGCTTCAGGTTCTGAGGTTTAGGGTTGTATTGAGACTTTGCCCATGTTGTCTAGCTGGGATTCTATTGCCTCTTCCAATGCGAGCTAGGGCTAGAATCTCTTCCAGTGACCTCTGCTTCTTCAGGAGTTTCTTGCGAAATGCCTGAGAGCAGGACATCATTTCACCAAAATGCCAGGAGAAGTGGAAGTGATAGCACACAACCCTTGAACTCTGATGACATCACAGGAAGTGATGTAATTTGCCCCCACCCCGAAGTGACATCACGGGAAGCGATGGAACACAACCTTTCACCCCTCGACAAATTAGGAAGTGGCATCACATAACATTGTTTCTGAGTACACTACGAAAAATATGGTTACGATATCACTGTAAAGTGATATACATTTCATACAAGAATGGATCACCATATGTATCATTAATACCAGTGCGTATAGGCACATATTACCAAATCACTGTGAATGCAAGCAGACGTCCAAGACCAAACGATAATGATCTGTTATTATATAGCACTTACGCTTAAGCACTTCACATAAAAGGAATATACATACAATATCACCCAACCTCTATTGGTACTCATTTATCAACCTCAGCAGGATCATAGGCTAAATTGGCCTTGCTGGGAGTCGAACCTGCAGATCACACACACATTGCAGTAGCGAGCGTGCAACCCACTGAGCTATCTTACCAGCTACAGCTATCAGAAAACCAACCACACGAGAAACAAAGAGCCACATGCTGCTGGCCACAGCCCATGAGCCTCAATGTAAAAAAGAAAAAAAAAGGTTTCTTTTCCTGATTTTTTTAGGGGTAGCAAGGGAGACCTCAGGGGTCGCAGTTGCGACCCCTGGCCCCACCTAAATGACATCCATGCTTGAGAGTCGCAGCCGGCTATGACCTGGGACTTTAAGGCCTCTTTGTTAGAGTATCGATGGAATTCTCAGTATTTCAATTTTATTCTGAGTCTCATAACAAAATTGTCAAGGGATTCCCCTTTGTCGTGGCACGTTGTATGGAAGATATGTCTTTCATAGTCGACGTTGGTGTGGGGTGCGAAGTATTCTGATAGTTTTGCATGTAGGTTCTAGTAAGAAGCCGTCTCCAGGTTGAGTAACTCACCAGCGATATTTCTGACCACTGGTCCCACTGCCATAGACAGGGTGTTTTTGAGTCTTTCGTCGTCATTGAGTCCTATGCCTCCAACTAGAATTTAAAGTCTCTTAACCAGGTTGCTCATCATAACCCCAGGTTGCTGGTGTCACAGAGGTCGAATGCGTGGGGTAGGTGTAGTACTTGATTTCCTCCATCTGAGGGGAGGATGGGTCCTGAGGCGCCACCGCCTGACGTGGATGCAACATCCTCCGCTGACATGGTGTGCTTTCTGTGGCTCCCTGGGAGCGTTTATTACAGTGCAGAGCTGGGGACGGTCTTCCTGCCCTGTTGTGTGCTTGCTGTGTCTTTCTATGGGGTGGACACCACTTGTATGCAGGGTATGGCAGCCCTGTCTTTTGGGTGATGTTTTCCTGAGCCTCTGGGCTGTGCCTCTCTTGGTTCTCACTGCTCCTTTGCGTGGGCCTTTGCCGGCTGGAGCTTCCTGCTTTCTTGCATAGGCCTTTACCGGCTGGGAGAGCGTGTGTGGGGCCTGAAGATTGCGCAATCTCTGTGCTGTAATTATTTATGAGGGGGCATTGGCAGCCCCCCCTTTGTACCTCTGAGCGTTGATGCAGGAGTGGAAGTTGGAGACGCACAAACGCGCGTGGCATGTGCCCAACGGCACCCGACGATGTTGCACAGTGCGAGCGCCCCGGCCTGTTCGCCTGGACCACGTGTGCACAGCCCGCATTCTCGCCGGCGTCCGTGCAGCACGGTTATACATGCCAACATTCTGAGGCACCTAGTAGGGAGATTTAACGACAGAATTCGGGAGAAATTAATTTCTCCATAGACATGCATTGGGGCTAGAATTATTTCAGGCGGGAGTACGTGAAAAATAGCAATATTTTGCTATACTTCTCGTTTCAAAATTGGGAGTCTCCCGCCTAAATCGGGAGGGTTGGCATGTCTGCACGGTGTATATGGGGGCATGGGTTTTGAACTGGCTCTGTGTCGCCAGTGTGAACTCGAGCGTTAGACGCTCTGTAGGAGCCCGTTCTTGCAGGCGACCTTCCGGTAAATGAAGACAAGACACGTGATGGCCAGTTGAACAAGGGCATCTTTATTCCACACCGTCAGAGACTTCCCTGTCTCGTAACATCCCATTCCCTTGACCTGCCCCCTCCTTAGCCCAACGTCACTTCCCTTCAACCCTGGCCCAAATATGGGCCATCCCACATAACGATGCGGGTGGGAGCCATATCCCCAAAGTCGCGACATGGCACCATGTACCCTCTCCTAAAGCCTCTCTACTGGGAAGCTGACTGTCAGCTAAAGGAGGTGTGGGGAGCTCTGGGAAGGCGCCCGCATTTGCAGTCTGTGTGGGTTTCATCCAGGAGCGGGGCTTCCTTCTAGCCCCCAGAGTTCCCCAAACTCTGAACTGGGTCTTGCTTTCTCCTTTCCTATGTGTTTTTGGTTCTAGCTCATACGGCTGTTCTGCCAACATGTATGTGGCAAAACATTGCTAACACAAGAAAGAATCATGGAAGTTCAGTAGCAGGATATCTGGTTGGCAGGGTAACTGGAAATGCTCAGGCATTACATTTCCACATTAGACAATGTTATTTCATGTGTTCCTGGGCCATGTAAGCAATGCATGGGTGTTTTACAATGATTGTTCTAATCAGATGTCTTGTTGGAAAGGTGGCCAGATTGGGCTATTTTCTACACAACTGGGCTACTCAAAAACCATTCGTGAGGGAAATTTCAGGAGTGTGTGCGATGGTGTTTTTAGGGCTACTCAGCACAGCAGTGTTTTTCCGGATACATTGTTAATATGTACAGAGGCTGTAGTGTAAAATAATGAACCAGTTTAAAGTGCGCATTTTTATTTGAAAGGCTCATGAAGCGCCCTGTGCTCATTTTCTTTCTAAATTTTGAATCAGCTTGGGAGTGCGGGGGTTGGATGAGCAAGCACTGACCATGCCTGGCCGAGACACATACGCAACACCGTGGCTCTGCAGCCGGCACCTGCACGACCTCCGAAACGCATTTCATTTGTTATGAGCAGCGGAGCCTGTCTTATGCGTGACAGGACATTTCCAACGGAGACATCAGAAAATGACATCAGTTATCTTGCTAATCAGTTTAAGTCAGTAACAGAATATGGCCCCGTTTTAAAGATGAACGCATAGCCATGATGGCTACTAGCTTAGAGGTTTGCTTTATGTGCATGGCGAAATATTCTGATCATCAAACATAACAACGAGCCGCAAGTTTCCTTCCTTTGTGTTTTTTAATCTTCAATACAGGAGGTGTGGGATGGAGGATGACCCCCGAACCAGGGACCCCCTGCACCCTTCGTGCCCCCATATTTATGTCCTTCATTGGCACGTTCTGTACCTCCCTACCTTGTCCCCAGTCTCCCAATAGAATCCTGCGACTATGTGACACTGTTTCTTCAACCCCTCCTCCTGCCTGTAGCCCTATTAATTATTTGTCAGTGCCTCCCACTTGCACATGGTGCATGGGTCTGTGGCTCAGTGGACTAATGCATTCACTACATGGACCTGTGTTTGACCTCATGGTCATAGATTCCAATCCCAGCAGGTCCACTCAGCCCTTCATCCGATCGGAGGTCGATAAAATGAGTACCATTAAGTTGGGTTAAAATAAACACCTGTTATCTGTGAATAGCGCCAAGATGCCCCTCTGGGGTGAACGTGCACTCTACAAATACACCTGTTATGTTATGCTGGGTTCTTAGATCTCCCTTTCTCTCTTTTTCAGATTTCTAATAACCCCAATGAGGGCACTGTGTTGTGTAAGGAATGCACATAGCGTGGGCCTAATGCAGAAGGCAATACAAAATACATTGATACAGAAGAGGGGAAATGGGGGTGGCTTAACACATCGGGCTTTCCAAGGCTGGTGTTCGGTCAGGTGTTTTTTGAAGGGCAGGGTTTATCTCTTTTATGAAGAGCAGAAAGGAGGGGGCCAGCCTAATGTTGGTAGGTGTGCTGTTCCCACACCCGTGGCATAGCAGGAGAAGGCTTTTTTGGAGCTCTTGGTTTTTAATATGGCATGGTGGGTCTCCAGGTTATGTGCCTGCATCCAGATAGGGCGGGCCCTTCTGCCAAGTAGGGGTGGACTGGGAGCAAAAGAGGTACAACCCTTTTCCTATGGGAACATTTGGAAATACCACACAGAAGAGGCCCTGGGTGCTGAGGCCTACTGGGAAATCTCCACAGTTCCCTATGGGCCAGTCCACCCCAAGAGCCCGGGGTGCAGAGACCTACCTGGAAATCTCCAGAGTTCTCTATGGGCCAGTCCACCCCAAGAGCCCGGGGTGCAGAGACCTACCTGGAAATCTCCAGAGTTCCCTCTAGGCCAGTCCATCCCAGAGCCCAGGGTGCAGGGGCCTACTGGGAAATCTCCAGAGTTCCCTATAGGCCAGTCCCCCTTCTGCCAAAGTAGGGTAGTGCATTGCAGTCAGGGACTTATAAGTGATGCACGTTGTCCTGAAGCAGAGGTGTCGTGGAGGGGAAGTAAAGGTAGTTTTTTAAGGATGTGTGTGTAATATTCAGCGTGACTTGAATGACTTTGGGTGGAGCCAGAGTGGTGACAGAAAGAATGTCAAAGAAGGGTTGCAACTGTCCAGGTGGGATAGAGCCAAGGCTCTGAAGTCTGCCTGGGGATGCAAAGTTTGACTTTGCACAATAGGGAGACCAGGCTGTTTGGATTTTCTTAACAGTATATGTCTTCAATGAGAGGTTGCTGTCGATGACAAATGTGAACAATCTGGGGGCTGAGTAGATGTGTGAAGCCGACAAGTCTGTACTGGGGTGCCCATGGAGGGTTTCCCCTGCAGGAAGAATTCCATCTTTATAGGGCCCGGGTTCTGGTTGCTGGACTATCTCCAGTGCTGGACGAGAGAGAGGCAGTGCTGGATGAGAGAGAGGCAGTGCTGGGTGAGAGAGAGAGGCAGTGCTGGGTGAGATAGAGGCAGTGCTGGGTGAGGAAGAGCAAGTTCTGGATGAAAGAGAGGAAGTGCTGGGTGAAAGAGAGTCAGTGCTGGGTGGGAGAGGGGCAGTGCTGCAGCGAGAGGGAGGTAGTGCTGGATGAGAGAGAGGCAGTGATGGGTGGGAGAGGGGTAGTGCTGGGTGAGAGAGAGGAAGTTCTGGATGAAAGAGGAAGTGCTGGGTGAGAGAGAGGCAGTGCTGGGTGAGGGAGAGGCAGTGCTGGGTGGGAGAGGGGCAGTGCTGGATGAGAGAGAGGCAGTGCTGCAGTGGCCACATTTCATTGCGGCAGTGGATGATTCGGAGGGATAGTCTAGTGTCTGCGTGTGATGGGTCTTGGTGTCGGGTTCCCTCAGGGGCTCCATGTAGATGTTGGAGATGACAAACAAGGATGGCTCCTGTGGGACACCGTAGGTGACCAGGACAGCATTGTGGTCTGTGTAGGCCAATCAGAGGGGAATAAGGACATTGTCTCTCGGTTTGATATTTAATTTCTTGAACGTTGCCAAAATTGGCTTTTTTTTTTTGTCAATACATTCTTGCACTTTGTTTTTCAAGAAGTTGCTTTGGGATGAGCAATAACTAATGGTTCATTTTTTGGGTCGACCAATATTTGCTGCATTATAAGCAACCAATAAAACATAACATCATGTTGTCTCCTGATTACTGATCCCTCCTCCTCTTCCCCCGTTCTCCTACTCTTTTTCCTTCTCCATCTCCTCTTTCCCCCTGCAGTGCTCTAAAGTAGCTATGCAAGCAAACATCCTGCCATTCTCTCCTAGGGCACAGAGTGGCAAAGACTGCCTTTCTTTGAGAGATTTAAGGAGGTTGCTTGGAAGCGTGGCTGTGCGCATGTGATTCCTGGGATACAGATTGGGAAATTCGATCACAGATGTGGGAGATGTTAGGAGATTGCTTGGCAGAGTGGCCGCGTGCATGTGGTTCCTGGGATATGGATTGGGAAGTTGGATCCCAGATGTGGGAGATGTTAGGAGATTGCTTGGCAGGGTGGCCATATGCTTGCGATTCCTGGCATCCGGATTGGGAAGTTGGATCCCAGATGTGGGAGATTTTAGGAGATTGCTTGGCAGAATGGCCGTATCATTCCTGGGATACAGATTGGGAAGGTGGCTCCCAGATGTGGGAGATGTTAGTAGGTTAAAGGCAGGATGGCTGTGTGTGTGTGATTCCTTGGATACGGATTGGGACGTTGGATCCAAGATGTGCCAAGTCCTTGCCTAGTTATGTGTCTGCTAAGAGGCTCTGAATCCCTGGTGCGGGGCTCTCTCTTTGGTATCTGGGACAGAGTTGTGAGTATTGGCCTCACTTCAAAGGCCCTAAAACCTGAGTTTGGATGGTGGACCCCAGACAGAAAGTGGGGGAAGTGACAAGACTGGGCAGGCCCAGGGGGAGACAATCTCAAATGCCCTCGGGCATGGGAAGTTGGATCCCAGATGTGGGAGATGTTAGGCGGTTGCTTGGCAGGGTGGCCCTGTGCGTGCGATTCCTGGGACACGGATTGGGAAGTTGGATTCCAGATGTGGGAGATGTTAGGAGGTTGCTTGGCAGGGTGGCCCTGTGCGTGCGGTTCCTGGGATACGGATTGGGAAGTTGGATCCCAGATGTGGGAGATGTTAGGCGGCTGCTTGGCAGGGTGGCCGTGTGCGTGTTATTCCTGGGATACGGATTGGGAAGTTGGATAGCAGATGTGGGAGATGTTAGGAGATTGCTTGGCAGGGAGGCCGTGTGTATGTGATTCCTGGGATACAGATTGG
Source organism: Ambystoma mexicanum (assembly GCF_040938575.1). Classification (NCBI taxonomy): domain Eukaryota; kingdom Metazoa; phylum Chordata; class Amphibia; order Caudata; family Ambystomatidae; genus Ambystoma; species Ambystoma mexicanum. The sequence goes on along the minus strand of NC_090925.1, from coordinate 330,521,652 downwards.
GAAGTTGGATCCCAGATGTGGGAGATGTTAGGAGGCTGCTTGGCAGGGTGGACATGTGCGTGTTATTCCTGGGATACGGATTGGAAAGTTGGATCGCAGATGTGGGAGATTTTAGGGGATTGCTTGGCAGAGTGGCAGTGTGCGTGTGATTCCAGGGACACAGATTGGGAAGTTGGATCCCAGATGTGCGATATGTTTGGAGGTTGCTTGGAAGGACGTCCTTGTGAGTGTGGTTCCTAGGATATGGATTGGGAAGTTGGATCCCAGATGTGGGAGATGTTAGGAGGTTGCTTGGCAGGGAGGCCGTGTGCATGTGATGCCTGGGATACAGATTGGGAAGTTGAATCCCAGATGTGGGAGATGTTAGGAGGCTGCTTTGCAGGGTGGACGTGTGCGTGTATTTTCTGGGATACGGATTGGAAAGTTGGATCGCAGATGTTGGGAGATGTTAGGAGATTGCTTGGAAGGGTGGTGGTGTGCATACAATTCCTGGGATACGGGTTGGGAAGTTGGATCCCAGATGTGGGAGATTTTAGGAAGTTGCTTGGCAGAGTGGCCGTGTGCATGTGATTCCTGGGTCACGGATTGGGAAGTTGGATCCCAGATGTGGGAGATGTTTGGAGGTTGCTTGGAATGGTGGCCTTGTGCGTGTGATTGCTGGGAGATGGATTGGGAAGTTGGATCCCAGATGTGGGAGATGTTAGGAGGTTGCTTGGCAGGGTGGCTGTGTACCTGCGATTCTTGGGATATGGATTGGGAAGTTGGATTCCAGATGTGGGAGATGTTAGGAGGTTGCTTGGCAGTGTGGCCGTGTGCGTGTGATTTCTGGGATACGGATTGGGAAGTTGGATCCCAGATGTGTGAGATGCTAGGAGGTTGTTTGGCAGGATGGCTGTGTACCGGCGATTCTTGGGATATGGATTGGGAAGTTGGATCCCAGATGTGGGAGATGTTAGGAGCTTGCTTGGCAGTGTGGCCGTGTGCATGTGATTCCTGGGATACAGATTGGGAAGTTGGCTCCCAGATGTGGGAAATGTTAGTAGGTTAAAGGCAGGGTGGCTGTGTGCATGTGATTCCTGGGATACGGATTGGGACGTTGGATCCAAGATGTTCCAAGTCCTTGCCTAGTTATGTGTCTGCTAAGAGGCTCTGAATCCCTGGGGCGGGGCTCTCTCTTTGGTATCTGGGACAGAGTTGTGAGTATTGGCCTCACTTCAAAGGCCCTAAAACCTGAGTTTGGATGGTGGACCCCAGACAGAAAGTGGGGGAAGTGACAAGATTGGGCAGGCCCAGGGGGAGACAATCTCAAATGCCCTCAGGCATGGGAAGGTGGATCCCAGATGTGGGAGATGTTAGGCAGTTGCTTGGCAGGGTGGCCCTGTGCGTGCGATTCCTGGGATACGGATTGGGAAGTTGGATTCCAGATGTAGGAGATGTTAGGAGGTTGCTTGGCAGGGTGGCCCTCTGCGTGCGACTCCTGGGATACGGATTGAGAAATTGGATCCCAGATGTGGGAGATGTTAGGAGGCTGCTTGGCACGGTGGCCGTGTGCGTGTTATTCCTGGGATACGGATTGGGAAGTTGGATCGCAGATGTGGGAAATGTTAGGCGATTGCTTGGCAGGGAGGCAGTGTGCATGTGATTCCTGGGATACGGATTGGGAAGTTGGATCCCAGATGTGGGAGATGTTAGGAGGCTGCTTGGCAAGGTGGACGTGTGCATGTTATTCCTGGGATACGGATTGGGAAGTTGGATCGCAGATGTTGGGAGATGTTAGGAGATTGCTTTGCTGGGTGGTGGTGTGCATACAATTCCTGGGATACGGGTTGGGAAGTTGGATCCCAGATATGGGAGAATTTAGGCGGTTGCTTGCCAGAGCGGCCGTGTGCATTTGATTCCTGGGACACGGATTGAGAAGTTGGATCCCAGATGTGGGAGATGTTTGGAAGTTGCTTGGAAGGGTGGCCTTGTGCGTGTGATTCCTGGGAGATGGATAGGGAAGTTGGATCCCAGATGTGGGAGATGTTAGGAGATTGCTTGGTAGGGTGGTGGTGTGCATACAATCCCTGGGATATGGGATGGGAAGTTGGATCCGAGATGTGGGAGATTTTAGGCGGTTGCTTGGCAGAGTGGCCGTGTGCATTTGATTCCTGGGACACAGATTGGGAAGTTGGATCCCAGATGTGGGAGATGTTTGGAGGTTGCTTGGAAGGGTGGCCTTGTGTATGTGATTCCTGGGATACAGATTGGGAAGTTGGATCCCAGATGTGGGAGATGTTAGGAGGCTGCTTGGCAGGGTGGACATGTGCGTGTTATTCCTGGGATACGGATTGGAAAGTTGGATCGCAGATGTGGGAGATTTTAGGGGATTGCTTGGCAGAGTGGCAGTGTGCGTGTGATTCCAGGGACACAGATTGGGAAGTTGGATCCCAGATGTGCGATATGTTTGGAGGTTGCTTGGAAGGACGTCCTTGTGAGTGTGGTTCCTGGGATATGGATTGGGAAGTTGGATCCCAGATGTGGGAGATGTTAGGAGGTTGCTTGGCAGGGAGGCCATGTGCATGTGATGCCTGGGATACAGATTGGGAAGTTGAATCCCAGATGTGGGAGATGTTAGGAGGCTGCTTTGCAGGGTGGACGTGTGCGTGTATTTTCTGGGATACGGATTGGAAAGTTGGATCGCAGATGTTGGGAGATGTTAGGAGATTGCTTGGAAGGGTGGTGGTGTGCATACAATTCCTGGGATACGGGTTGGGAAGTTGGATCCCAGATGTGGGAGATTTTAGGAAGTTGCTTGGCAGAGTGGCCGTGTGCATGTGATTCCTGGGTCACGGATTGGGAAGTTGGATCCCAGATGTGGGAGATGTTTGGAGGTTGCTTGGAATGGTGGCCTTGTGCGTGTGATTGCTGGGAGATGGATTGGGAAGTTGGATCCCAGATGTGGGAGATGTTAGGAGGTTGCTTGGCAGGGTGGCTGTGTACCTGCGATTCTTGGGATATGGATTGGGAAGTTGGATTCCAGATGTGGGAGATGTTAGGAGGTTGCTTGGCAGTGTGGCCGTGTGCGTGTGATTTCTGGGATACGGATTGGGAAGTTGGATCCCAGATGTGTGAGATGCTAGGAGGTTGTTTGGCAGGATGGCTGTGTACCGGCGATTCTTGGGATATGGATTGGGAAGTTGGATCCCAGATGTGGGAGATGTTAGGAGCTTGCTTGGCAGTGTGGCCGTGTGCATGTGATTCCTGGGATACAGATTGGGAAGTTGGCTCCCAGATGTGGGAAATGTTAGTAGGTTAAAGGCAGGGTGGCTGTGTGCATGTGATTCCTGGGATACGGATTGGGACGTTGGATCCAAGATGTGCCAAGTCCTTGCCTAGTTATGTGTCTGCTAAGAGGCTCTGAATCCCTGGGGCGGGGCTCTCTCTTTGGTATCTGGGACAGAGTTGTGAGTATTGGCCTCACTTCAAAGGCCCTAAAACCTGAGTTTTTGGATGGTGGACCCCAGACAGAAAGTGGGGGAAGTGACAAGATTGGGCAGGCCCAGGGGGAGACAATCTCAAATGCCCTCGGGCATGGGAAGGTGGATCCCAGATGTGGGAGATGTTAGGCAGTTGCTTGGCAGGGTGGCCCTGTGCGTGCGATTCCTGGGATACAGATTGGGAAGTTGGATTCCAGATGTAGGAGATGTTAGGAGGTTGCTTGGCAGGGTGGCCCTCTGCGTGCGATTCCTGGGATACGGATTGAGAAGTTGGATCCCAGATGTGGGAGATGTTAGGAGGCTGCTTGGCACGGTGGCCGTGTGCGTGTTATTCCTGGGATACGGATTGGGAAGTTGGATCGCAGATGTGGGCAATGTTAGGCGATTGCTTGGCAGGGAGGCAGTGTGCATGTGATTCCTGGGATACAGATTGGGAAGTTGGATCCCAGATGTGGGAGATGTTAGGAGGCTGCTTGGCAAGGTGGACGTGTGCATGTTATTCCTGGGATACGGATTGGGAAGTTGGATCGCAGATGTTGGGAGATGTTAGGAGATTGCTTTGCTGGGTGGTGGTGTGCATACAATTCCTGGGATACGGGTTGGGAAGTTGGATCCCAGATATGGGAGAATTTAGGCGGTTGCTTGCCAGAGCGGCCGTGTGCATTTGATTCCTGGGACACGGATTGAGAAGTTGGATCCCAGATGTGGGAGATGTTTGGAAGTTGCTTGGAAGGGTGGCCTTGTGCGTGTGATTCCTGGGAGATGGATAGGGAAGTTGGATCCCAGATGTGGGAGATGTTAGGAGATTGCTTGGTAGGGTGGTGGTGTGCATACAATCCCTGGGATATGGGTTGGGAAGTTGGATCCGAGATGTGGGAGATTTTAGGCGGTTGCTTGGCAGAGTGGCCGTGTGCATTTGATTCCTGGGACACAGATTGGGAAGTTGGATCCCAGATGTGGGAGATGTTTGGAGGTTGCTTGGAAGGGTGGCCTTGTGCGTGTGATTCCTGGTAGATGGATTGGGACGTTGGATCCCACATGTGGGAGATGTTAGGAGGTTGCTTGGCAGGGTGGCTGTAAACTTGCGATTCTTGGGATATGGATTGGGAAGTTGGATCCCAGATGTGGGAGATGTTAGGAGGTTGCTTGGCAGTGTGGCCGTGTGAGTGTGATTTCTGGAATACGGATTGGGAAGTTGGATCCCAGATGTGTGAGATGCTAGGAGGTTGCTTGGCAGGATGGCCGTGTGATTCCTGGGATACAGATTGGGAAGTTGGATCCCAGATGTGGGAGATGTTAGTAGGTTAACGGCAGGGTGGCTGTGTGCATGTGATTCCTGGGATTTGGATTGGGACGTTGAATCGAAGATGTGCCAAGTCCTTGCCTAGTTATGTGTCTGCTAAGAGGCTCTGAATCCCTGGGGGGACAGGGAGGCTCTCTCTTTGGTATCTGGGACATAGTTGTGAGTATTGGCATCACTTCAAAGGCCCTAAAACCTGAGTTTTGATGGTGGACCCCAGACAGAAAGTGGGGGAAGTGACAAGACTGGGCAGGCCCAGGGGGTGACAATCTCAAATGCCCTTGGGCATGGGAAGTTGGATCCCACATGTGGGAGATGTTAGGAGGTTGCTTTGCATGGTGGCTGTGTACTTGCGATTCTTGGGATATGGATTGGGAAGTTGGATCCCAGATGTGGGAGATGTTAGGAGGTTGCTTGGCAGTGTGGCCGTGTGCGTGTGATTTCTGGGATACGGATTGGGAAGTTGGATCCCAGATGTGTGAGATGCTAGGAGGTTGCTTGGCAGGACGGCCGTGTGATTCCTGGGATGCAGATTGGGAAATTGGATCCCAGATGTGGGAGATGTTAGTAGGTTAACAGCAGGGTGGCTGTGTGCGTGTAATTTTTGGGATACGGATTGGGACGTTGGATCGAAGATGTGCCAAGTCCTTGCCTAGTTATGTGTCTGCTAGGAGGCTCTGGGTGGGGGAGGCTCTGTCTTTGGTATCTGGGACAGAGTTGTGAGTATTGGCCTCACTTCAAAGGCCCTAAAACCTGAGGTTTGATGGTGGACCCCAGACAGAAAGTTGGAGAAGTGACAAGACTGGGCAGGCCCAGGGGGAGACAATCTCAAATGCCCTCGGGCATGGGAAGTTGGATCCCAGATGTGGGAGAAGTTAGGCGGTTGCTTTGCAGGGTGGCTCTTTGCATCTGATTCCTGGGATACGGATTGGGAAGTTGGATCCCAGATGTGGGAGATGTTAGTAGGTTCTTTGGCAGGGTGGCTGTGGGCAAGCGATTCTTGGGTTACGGATTGGGAAGTTGGATCCCAGATTCGGGAGATGTTAGGAGGTTGCTTGGCAGTGTGGCCATGTGCGTGTGATTACTGGGATACGGATTGGGTAATTGAATCCCAGATGTGTGCGATGTTAGGAGGTTGCTTGGCAGGTTGGCCGTTTGTGTGTGATTCCTGGGTACAGTTTAGGAAGTTGGATATCAGATGTGGGGGATGTTAGTAGGTTAACGGCAGGCTGGCCGTGTGCTGTGATTCCTGGGATACGGATTGGGAAGTTGGATCCAAGATGTACCAAGCCTTGCCTAGTTATGTGTCTGCTAAGAGGGTCTGAATCCCTGGGGCTGGGGAGCCTCTCTCTTTGGCAGCTGGAACCGAGTTGTGAGTATTGGCCTCACTTGAATGGACCTAAAACGTGAGTTTGGATGGTGTACCCCAGACAGAAAGTGGGGGAAGTAACCAGACTGGGCAGCCCCCGGGGAAACAATCTCAAATGCCCCCGGGCACGGGAAGTTGGATCCCAGATGTTGGAGATGTTAGGAGGTTGCTTGGCAGGGTGGCCGTGTGCGTGTGATTCCTGGGACACATGCTGGGAAGTTGGATCTCAGATGTGGGAGATGTTAGGAGGTTGCTTAACAGGGTGGCTGTGTGCGTGCGATTCTTGGAATACAGATTGGGAAGTTGGATCTCAGATGTGGGAGATGTTAGGAGGTTGCTTAACAGGGTGTCTGTGTGCGTGCGATTCTTGGAATACAGATTGGGAAGTTGGATCCCAGATGTGGGAGATGTTAGAAGGTTGCTTGGCAGGGTGGCCGTGTGCGTGTGATTCCTGGGAGACGGATTGGGAAGTTGGATCCCAGATTTGGCATATGTAAGAATTTGCTTGAAAGGGGGCTGTGTGAGTGTGATTCTTGGGATACGGATTGAAAAGTTGGATCCCAGATGTGGGAGATATTAGGAGGTTGCTTGGCATGGTGGCTGTGTGCATGCGATTCTTGGGATACGGATTGGGAAGTTGGATCCCAGATGTGGGGGATGTTAGTAGATTAATGGCAGGGTGGCCGTGTGCGTGTGATTCCTGGGATACGGATTGGGAAATTGGATCCAAGATGTGTCATGTCCTTGCCTAGTTATGTGTCTGCCAGGAGGCTCTGAGGGGGGAGGCTCTGTCTTTGGTATCTGGGAAAGAGTTGTGAGTATTGGCCTCACTTCAAAGGCCCTAAAACCTGAGGTTTGATGGTGGACCCCAGACAGAAAATTGGAGAAGTGACAAGACTGGGCAGGGCCAGGGGGAGACAATCTCAAATACCGTCGGGCATGGGAAGTTGGATCCCAGATGTGGGAGAAGTTAGGCGGTTGCTTTGCAGGGTGGCCCTGTGCGTCTGATTCCTGGGATACGGATTGGGAAGTTCTATCCCAGATGTGGGAGATGTTAGTAGGTTGCTTGGCAGGGTGGCTGTGGGCATGCGATTCTTGGGATATGGATTGGGAAGTTGGATCCCAGATTCGGGAGATGTTAGGAGGTTTCTTGGCAGTGTGGCCATGTGCGTGTGATTACTGGGATACGGAGTGGGAAATTGAATCCCAGATGTGTGGGATGTTAGTAGATTAATGGCAGGGTGGCCGTGTGCGTGTGATTCCTGGGATACGGATTGGGAAATTGGATCCAAGATGTGCCAAGTCATTGCCTAGTTATGTGTCTGCTAAGAGGCTCTGTATGCCTGGGGGTGGGAAGCCTCTCTCTTTGGCAGCTGGGACAGAGTTGTGAGTATTGGCCTCAATTGAAGTGGCCCTAAAACTTGAGTTTGGATGGGGACCCCAGACAGAAAGTGGGGGAAGTGATCAGACTGGGCAGGTCCCGGGGAGCCAATCTCAAATGCCCTCAGGCACGGGAAGATGGATCCCAGTAATCTTTAGAGATGACAACTGCAGACCTCATCCTTGACCACCCCTGGACTTCCCTCACAAAGACACCTATCCCTATTAACTCAAGTTGAGGGCGTGGGCAGAAATCTTCCTTTTGCCACATTGGGGACACTGCATAGGAGTTTACCTTGGCACTAAGCCCAAATCTGCTTTTTCATCCTGGCAAGTAAATTGAACAGGACAGGTATTGCTGTTTCACCATCCATGGGGGGTGGGTTCTGTAATCCAACGTACACCTTGGGATTAACCTGTACGCCTTTCCTATGTATTCTGTATTCGTCCATGGTGTGAACTATTTGAAAAATAATTTTCTCTAGGCAACAACTTATTTTGTCAGTTTATAGTGTTTTTATATAAAGCATTTTTTGAGGAAACCAAATTTGGTGTTCATTGGTCTGATTTTGCTAACTGCCTGCCCAGCCTACAGCCACAGAGGGGAGCTGCTAAGCACTGGCCCATAAAATGAAGGTTAAGAGTCAAGGCATGTGCAGAACAGTGCATACTATCTCTGCACCTCTCATGCGCTCACTGCCTCTATGACAGGGGTCTGCAACCTGCAGCTCTCCAGATGTTTTGGACTACAACCCATCAGCCCTGCCAGCATAGTCAATGGTGAGAGATCATGGAAGTTGTAGTCCAAAACATCTGGAGAGCCAATGTTTGCAGAACCCTTTTCTTTGGTGGGTTGGCAGAGGTAGGGCGTGTCAGTGAATAAGGGGACAGAAATTGTTCTCCCTGTTTCCGGTTTCCCCACATGAACCGTCACAGAACCAGCTTTGGTGAAGCTGACTGAGGAACCGGGCAACCGTCGGAGGAGGAAAAACATGTACATTAAACAAATATATGTATCGTTTTGTGCACGCTTGGTTGTGTTTGTTTATGTTAGGATGACTAGACGTCCCGGTTTAGCCAAGACTGTGGGCGAATTGGGCACTCTGTTGACGCATCCAGACAGTATTTTTTTTATTTTTTCAAAACAGTGCTGCTTTTGGAGAAAGAGGGGGTGACCTCGATGCACAATCGTTGTCTAGCAACCATTCACCAAAACAATGATAAACCTTCGAATAGTTTAGCAATTCACAACCATCACTCAAGCCAGCTCTCTGCCATCCAAGGGTGAGCTTAAACCGCCGCCTTTCATGTGACAGCCACATGTATGACCTGACCTTGCCACAGACACTGCTTAGGAAATGATCTCAGAGCACGGCCTTTAATAGCAGTCAGAGCACAGGCGCCTTTGTTTTTAACACGCTTAGAGTCACAGCCATATCGCACAGCTTAGGTGAAAGTCTGGAATCCTCCCTGCACCCCACTTTTCCCACTCCTGAACTGTAGTCATGGCAGTGTCACTACCGACTTGTAGTCCTACCTTTATGTTGGTGGCATGTCCGTTTGGTGACATGAGGCAAAACATTGGGCAGGGCAAAATGGAAGTTTTCACTGCACTTAGAATGGGAAATTGGGCAAAACAGGGGTAATGAGTGTGACAATGGGAAAAACCATTGGCAAGAATTGGCGTGGGCAAGTCAGGGACAATGAGAGTGCATGGAGCAAAACAAGGGCAATGTAGGGCAGTTTTGTGGCAATGAGAGTGACATGGGACAAAGCCATGGCAATGCGGGGCAATGGAAGTGACATGGGGCAAAACCAGAGCAATGTGGGGCAGTTTTGGGCCAATTACAGTGGCATGGGGCAAAACCAGTGCAATGTCAGGTAGTATTGAGCCAATGAGAGTGACATGGGGCAAAACCAGAGCAATGTGGGGCAGTTTTGGGCCAATGAGAGTGACATGGGACAAATCCATGGCAATGTGGGGCAATGAGAGTGACATGGGACAAAGCTATTGCAATGGGGGCAATGGAAGTGACATGGGGCCAAACCAGGGCAATGTTGGGCAGTTTTCGGGCAATGAGAGTGACATGGGGCAATACAAGGGCAATGTGGGGCAGTTTTGCGGCAATGAGTGTGAGGTGGGGCAAAACCATGGCAATGTGGGGGCAGTTTCGTGTTGGGGCATTGAAAGTGACGTTGGGCTAAACTGGGCGCAATGTGAGTGACATCAGCAAAACCAGGAGCAAGTTGGTAATTCTGGCATAGAACCCTGATTGGGAACAGGCTGCACTCTTTGCTTGCTCGCCCGTGCCAAATGGGGAACACACATTACACATGTTTCAGCCTCCACTGGTGACTGGCCCGGCATTCCCAAGTTACTGGAAGACCGGATTTGCATTATGGGCAGAAATAGCTTATATGAACGCAACAATGACTCAGATACCTCAGAGAGGGCGCTCAGAAGTCTTGTTTTAAAACCTTAATTTGGGGGATGTTCCCCCGGGATATGGCCTGGACGTTTTGCTTGAGGATTGCTGAGTGGGTGGAAAGAGCAAATACAGATAGTAGCTATGAGAATAATTGCAATTCCTGTAAAGAAAATCAGCAGTAGATTTGGAAGCGGGGGGGGGGGGGGGGGGCGAAAGAGAGGGGGATCGGTTAGCGTGCTTTTAGGTGGGTGAGAGAGAGGGACAAGGGAGATGGGAGAGAGGGAAATGAAATAGAGGAGTGAGGAAGGTGGGAGAGAAGGTTTAGGGTGAACACGACAATGGAGGCGAGAGGGAGAGTCACCGAGACATCAGGAGGGTGGGAGGGGTACACAATGAAAAGAAGACGAGGAGGGAAAGATCTACGATAATTGGTGTTTGATAAAAGGAGAGCGTTAGACTGTAACACAGGGGTGGTGCAGGGGGCAGTTGAGCACACGTTTGAACCGAATGTAGTTTAATTGGGCATCATAGGACTTTTGGAATGATAATATTCCAGGAGGATAATTTACATTGTTATTCTAGGTTTTGATCAAGTAATGTGCTTTGCTCAGTTAGACAAGTGCAATGCTTTATGACTGTAGAAAACCACTTCAGTTCCCTGTCTGAGGGCTCGCAAATGAATAATAGAAAAGAGCCCTTCTTCTTTCTGTGTAAAGTTATGTTATAAATATTTCAAAACATTTTAAAACCAAAAAACGACATATGTTTCGCACTTACTTGCTTCTTCAATGCTGATTTGTTTTCATATTGATTCTAAAATACAGCAATTAACTACCGTGGAGTTCTCCATGTTTTATGATATTTTGATCATGCTTATAAAAAGATTGGCAAACAGTGAGAAATGATTTGATCAATATCTATATTGTGATGTTATGCTATTTGATTCATGATTTATGACCACCTGTCATTAGGAAGCAGTTTGGATGATGGGGAATTGGGACATGCCAACTATTACAAGAAGGAGGAATGCCTGGCGGTCGAGGATTTGTTGTGGAGAAAAAAGCTACCTAAATAAAACAATTTTGATTGAATCACACTGTGCTGTAGTGTGCATGTTTATATAAAAGAAAAAAGTGCAATAACCTTATGGTGGTAATTCTTACAAAAACCCTATATGCTTGATATGCAGAAAGACATTTAAGTATGGTTCACGTACCAGTTTCCAAGTATGTTGCCGAATAAACAAGTTGACGAGCAACTGCAAATATTACTATAACTGGGTGGACAAATGATGATGAGGAAACAAAGAAGCCAAATTGACAAAAACAAAACAATGGAGCCTATTAATCTGACTGTGCAAATTTACATCTACGCCATCTCTCATATAAGCAAACGTGGCAATAAAGTCACAGTAGCGAATGCTAAAAGAAACAAAAACCACGCAAATACAATCTCGCAAATAAGAGAAATGCTTTCCCAGTGTTCAAGCCTGTCTAGCAGATGTAGGTCAGCTTGCAGGATCAATACGGATGCTATTTGAACAGTGAGAGACTGCTGTGAATGAACCGGAAGTGATGTAATCTGGATTACAAAATGACAACAAATATGACTAGTAGTCTGAGACTCTGAAGCGCCATATTTTAATGGTATTCTAACACACACCAGTGCAATAAATCTAGGCTGTGAAATATGAATGCCCAGTGTGAGATTTATGATGATCTACTTAATGTATCCTGACACATAACCAAGATTAATTAAGCAATAAGTTCTGAGATGGGGGTTTGGGGGGATATTAGCACATCAGGTAATGCCCCGGGCCCAAAGTTACAGGGCAGAGAGAGCGAAGGCCTCGGGCGTTACCTGATGTGGTAATGCCCCACCTCCGTCTTGGGGCTTATTGCTATTATTACCTTTGCGCTTTAGACCGGGGTAGTGTGTAAATTCGGTTGTGAGACGTTCCGCCATTTCGCAACTGAAAATAAAATGGTCGCCATGGAGCAGAAAACAAAGGCTGTTCTCCCTTTTCATGGTGGCCATTTAATGCAGTAATAAAAAGTAAACAAAGAAAATGTCCGCTATTGAAAGGGAGAAGAGACTACAGATAGTCCATTCTCCCTTTCCATGGGGGCCATTAAAAAGATTGAAATAAAAGAAAATTAAAACAAAAAGCAACCATGGAACACTTAGTCTCCATAGTGGCGTGTCACAGATCGGGAGGGGACGCGAAGGGAACGGAAGTGTTCCCTGAGCATCTGCTCCTGATCAGGACCAGAATGAAGGCAGTACGTGGGGAGGGAGGGAGAGGGAGAGAAATCTGAGGAAAAGGGTAAAGGGGGAAAGGGGGTAGGCACTTTCCTTGTTCCCCAGTTGGGGAGATGGCGGCCTTCAACCCTGAGGAGGGTCAGAGCGGCGGGATTACCATGTGGTAACGTCCCTGCTCCGAGCCTCCCCATTTGCTGGGAGGACAAAGCCATGCCCCCGCTGGATACGAATCAATGTTACATCACAAATGAAAATAATTAAGAGATGCTAATTAGCACATAAATGTGTGCCAGGGTATTTTGATTAGATAGAAGATAGAATGTGGTAGATTCTCAAAACTTTCTTTGGTGCAAGTGCACATCACCTCACTTGCGCCAAAAAGAGGAATTGCCCAATTCACAAAGGGCATCTGAAAGAGCGCATCTCAGATGCTCTTATTCAGATGCACCCTTTCCTCCCTTTGCGCATTTGTGCAAATAACAGGGCGTTTCAGGGCATTTAAATGCGCATCCTGAATTCACAAATGGGATGTGCTTTTAAATGCCCTGAAATGAGGGTCAACCCCCTGTGCCTTTCGAAACAGTCACAGGGGGCGGCGCAACTCACGACAGGGACATTTATGACCCCGTCATGATTTTTTTTTAAAGTGTGACAGCCGTGTTGACACCGTGACTGTCACACTTGCATTTCCATCCCAAAATGGGAATGCTTTTTTTCTGGTCATTTCACCAAGATAAGCCCTTGAAAGGTGAAATGCCCTCCCAGCAACCACAGGGTTTCTGGGAGTCTGTCATACAATATTGTCGGTAGCACGCTTGCGACACTATTGTACGCAAGGGCACTAATAGTGCATCCTTGTGCTGTTGTGCAGCCCTTCTTGAAATGCGCAGTTCATCTGACGTGACATGAGCATTTCTGAAAGCAGTGCAAATGAAACGAGTGCATTCTCTGTGCTCCTTTCATGTGTACTAATTTGTGAGTATCTACCCCAATGTGTCCTGACATAACTGATATTAATTAAACAATAAGCTCTGAGATGGGGGGGGCAGGAGTGATGGCATTACCACATCAGTTACAGGCCCAAGCGAAGGCTCCAATGAAGTTGGAGCAAGCTTTATCCAATAATACCTTCCAGTTACAATGCCCTATTTTGTGTATTTCCTTTAAATGTCCCAAAAAATGGCATTATAGGTTGCACTTCATTTTTCTTTTGCAGATCTGGTTGGCCCCTTGTATTTGGCCTGTAAAGTGTGTCTTGGGCTCTTTCTCGTTTCCGTCCGGCTGGATTGATATATGTTGCCGTATATCCTTTTGGCTGTGAATCTTTTGTAGATTGTGGCCTCTTCTTTAGTATATACCTTGTGAAGGTATCATGGAGTAGACACAAACACCTCGGCTCCTGAACATTCCCAGAACAAGCCAGCCAACAGGGACACCTCAGCTGCTTTCACTGTCTTGGGAGATGAGAGGTACAGACCCTCTCAGAACCCACAGTGGTCCCGGCGTCCTCTTGCCTCACCAGCCCTGCTTTGAACTGCTTCTCCAGCTTCTCCTTCTAGTTCCCCTTCTCCTGTGTCTGCACCTGAGAGGGATATTCATTCTGCTCAGTCTTTCTCAGGTGTAGGCGATCTCCACTCATTAGCTGATTATCATAATCTTGGTACTCTGTATCCCTCTTCTTCATCTCAGCACCAAAGTGGTGTGTTTGTGCCTATGGTTTCCAATGGGAAAACAGGAAAGTGGCTTACAATAGCCCATGAATGCTTGTGGAACAGGAAAAGGGGAATACTGCGTCTCATCTTCGGGCACCCTGTCTCCTCTCCCCAGGTCTCTTCCTCCCAGGTAGTCCTCCCTCGCAAATCCACCCTCAGGGCCAGCATCCGGCAGCTTTGGCCTTTCTATGCCCACCTGGGTGAAGGCTGGTTTAGGGAAAGGAGTGAGAATGCCCTCAGATTCTTCACAACCTTTATGTCTGAACATATTTTGTTTAGCCCTTAGAAGCTTCTGCATGGATGTATTGTTCATGAAAGAGAGTGTATGCCCTCTGGTTGCACGCAAGATTTTGTTGACTTCAATGGATTTGTTGAAAAGTACACTTTTATTTTGACCTTGGTTTGTATAGAAAGAAAAGTAATTATGAGCTCACTGAAACTAAGGATCAAATGGATTTTGAGTTCATATTATTTATTTAGATACATAGGGCCTCATCACAAGTCAGGCAGTAATCCGGTGCAATTTCCGCAGACCGTTAATAGTGTTACCTGTGGGTCGTGCGGCAGAATTTGCACTGCATCACAACCTGGCGTGAACGCGCCCCGACTCCGGTGGTATAGCTATTGGCGCCTGGCGGAAACTGCGCCAAAATAATGGTTACTGCTGACAAACTGGCGCTGAAAGCGCTACCGCTGGTGAACCCGGCGCTATTATTACTGGTGGAAATTGCATCACTGCCGGGACAGGAAGCATTGCAGCGGCCATTTTGAAAAACATGATCCATTACATTTCTCCACTTCCTGCAGCTATCCCGTGCTGGAAAGTAGCAAGAATGTCCAAGGAGAGGGTAAGAGGCACGGTGGCAGAACATTCCCTGCGCAAACCCAAATTTAGTGAGGAGGAGCTGGTGGTCCTCACAGATGAGGTCATTGCCTACTGTGAGGAGCTTTGTAAGTGACTTCAATCCAGCACTCCAACTAAGCCAATTCCTAGTCTGGGATGCCCAATGGAAGCCCTTATCTATATATTTTTATGTCAAAGTTCTTTCAATCTGGATGATGAACCCTTATATAACACCCCTCTCTTTGGATCTCCCCGACCTCACTAAGCCAAAAAGTAGGTTTGTTTTGCAAATTAAAAGGTTTATTGAAGAATTGGACAATATATATATATATATCACTTTTATGAATAAAATAATATCTGAATAGTACACTTATGAATATGTACAGTGAGCAGCAATGGGTAATATTACAAGATCAACAATCTCTTTAATCAGTTAGGAGTAGGAATAGGAAGGATAAGGTAGCAGAGAATACTTTTATGGTTCAAGGAAATGCAAGATGGGAAAAATGCAACACAGAAATAAACTTGATATGGTTTCAATCAAAAGACAAGATAATCACTTTTTCCCCTGCAACTACTCACTCCCCCCAGTATGCAATATGAACAGATGGAAATGAGGGCACACAGGTTTCAGGAATATTAATCAACAATGCAATTCAATCCCAGTTCCCCCAGCAACCTTAGAGAGAACAAGTATGATTTTAAAACAGGCAAAATACTTTTGAATATGATGGCAATGGATGGGAAAAATATGCTAAAATTATTTTAATTCACTAAAGGAGATTCAGGATAAGTAAGAATCACTTTGGATTAGTTCAGGTCAACACTAGTAATGATTCATGAATGATTATCAGATGGAAAACGAAATTCAGCAGTTGTAAACAAGAAACAGCTATTCTGACATGTATTGAAATTGAGCTAAATTGCAATTCGCTGCAATTTTTCCGCGTGTGTGAAACACGATTACAGAACAACTATAATTAATTGGAATGTCGTTTTAGGTTCGTTGGAAAGCTTAGGATCTTAGCTTTAAAATGACAGTTTCTAGGACGTTCAGTTCAAAAGTTACAGATGTTTTTGTGAAGGTAGATTTTTCAGAAATAAAGTCAAGATTTCAGAAATGACAGATGCGCTTTGATGATTTACCAACAAGGACAGGCATTTACTAAGGAGCTATGAAGAAGCAAGACACACAACGGGCAGCCACCAGAACCACGGCGCCACCGCTCTGATCTCTGTCTGTCAAAACCCCTGTCCCTCTTCAGAAAATATCAGCGCAAAAATGATTATTGCTACAATTATCAAGAATTATGTGGGGGAGAGAAGAATTTAGGATAGACAAAAGAGGTTCTGTAATGCAGTTCTGGACAGGTTGAAATGGTTGGAATAAGATTACTTTAAACTAAGAGATGACTATGTACCGTTCTAGACTAAATACTCACTCCTAGGCTTTGGGATGGAATGGAATGGGCCCCGTCAAGATCTGGTCAAGGGTTTGACTGCACTCGCCACCGGACAGGTCTCAGGCACTGGGTTCTGCTCACAGCATGGCCTCTGGTCTGCTCGGTCTCTCAGACTGGATCGGACAGGTTCTGGGTTACAGCACTGCTCTCTCTGGGTCTGGATCTTGGTTCTAGCACAGGGTTCTTAGCTAAAAGCAACACAGCACAGCCAGGCTGTTGAATGGTTTGGTTAGGCCCCGTGGAAGTTTAGGGGTTAGAATCAGGTTTGCAAAAGATTCTGAAGCCTGCTGAAAAGGGTTCAGCTTGTGGGTTAGGCCTCTCTGCTTCAAGGTTCTAGAGTTTGGGTTCTAGAGTTTGTTTCTGAAGTCTGGATATATCTGGAGTCTGGAGTCCTGCAGGGTGCTTCGCCAAGAAATCGGATGATGAGTGGAAAATAGTGTGTGTCTCTGGGTCTCAGCAGTCCTTATTTATGTGTTTCCAAAGTGGGTGGGGAGGCTGCCTCTCTAGGCCCAACCCTCTAAGGATCCTGATAGGTCAGAGCATTTCCTGTCCCCTGATTTGAGACAGGAGCAGTGTGTCATATGTGTCAGAGTGATGCTGTGTTTTATGGCTTAACTGAAATCCCTCCCCTTTGCTTTTACATAGAAACTCTATTTTTCCCAAAAACATATTTCCAAGATACACAAGTTGTTCATAATACATATACACATCACAGATTAATTAAGGCATGTCTCTGTTGAAGTCCCTACAAGCTTGGGTTCAGAAATGACCCCTTATTCACGCTTTTGGTGGGTTTCCCAATATTGGTTCTGCACCAAATTTTACACAGTCATACACACTCCATCTGAGCACATCTCTGTAATTTTCATGTCCCTAGCATAAACATAGTAGCTACAAGATGAATACATTCCAGGGTTTAGTCTTTGAACATCACACGGATTCCAGCTTAGTCATAACTTGTGAGTGAATTTTTCATTTCAACAATCCCAAAGTTTCATATTTTTGTCAGCTTGGTACAATTTGTTATAAGCATTTTTATAAAACATACATTTGCTTTCAATTCAATTCACATCTCAGTCTGGTCCGCCCCCAGAGTGGGGCTGAGTCAGATGGTCACATGGCCTTCCTTCCTGCCAGAGCAGTTCTTGGCCAGTCACACCCAAATTAGCATCTCTATTCAGCTAAAAGACTCTATTGTCTCCATCTCCTGCCAGCAGAGGAATCTCCTCCCCATCTGATTAACATGTCCATGCGACATCCTCCCTTTTGGTGAGAAGGCCCAAGGTGTGAAGGGTTCTCAGGGAAAGAATGCCTCTTGAAAGTTTTAACTAAATCAGATTACCTTCTGGTCAATTGCAACATAGTTTCTTGTAAAAACAAATACATTTATACATTTAAAATAAGCAACATATCTTTAAATCCAGTCTTTTTCCACATTAAATCAATGTGTGGCACTCTATATGGCATTTTGATGGAATTCTCTTCTTTGGCATGGTTTGGGGTTCAATGTTTAAGTTTACACAAATGGTTTTAAAACGCCGACTTCTTGCTAGAGGCGAGTAACGGTACTGCACCCATTTTTGACAGCTGTCTTTCCATCAGTATCTTTAAAAGGGGATTTTGTTCTGAGAACATATGATTCTTGCTGACATTGTATTGATGTGGATTCTTGCAGTAATGATGTGGAACACCCAACAAGGAGGTTGGATCTTTTAGGTGATTTGTGAGCCATGATATTAGCAATTTTTGACGATCAAGAAAATGGATTTTTAAACAGCTCTGTGTTTCTTTTTCCATCATCATTGCTATTTCCAAGTGGTTTCAGGCTACATTGTGGGTAGCCCAATGGTGGTTTTTGGCAGTGATCTCCTGTGTTACCACTGACATAGGCAAAAGTAGATGGTGGCCTATTTTTCAGGTTTTCACTGCGCAATTTCTGGTGATTTCTGGCGAGCAGCATGCTTTCCAATGGCCTATTTTGATGTGTTCTGCTGTCAGCAATGCACAGTGATGTTGCATGGCTTGGATGAGTGGGTTGATACATCCCACAAGCCCCCCTCTTGCGATGGCCATTGAACTTCCATCAATGGAACTTCGCAAAACTGGGATGTAAGACTCATCTCTCCAGATTCCACAAATGGCAAAGTTCAGCATCTTTTCCTCCATCAGGGGTGGATCGATCGGTTCTCCTCGCCAGTCCTGATGGGAGTATTGAGTGATACCCCGGGCCCCTCGGATCTTTGCTCCCGGTTCCCGGGTCATCCTCCTTGGTCAGTCTTCATGGTTTATCTCTCTCTCTTTCTCCTAGGATGACAAAGCAAAAACATATTTGTAGACATTTCCCCACCACTATTAATGTAGTGGGGGCGGACATATACATTTTATAAATCAGGAGACATTTTTATTATTGTATTTTATAGACTATATGTGGAATATTTTAGGGTTGATATTTTATGGATCTGGAGTGGCCCCCTCTGGGGTTCCAGAAGACTCCTCCAGTTGCTGCAGAGTGTGCCTAGGATGGCAACACTTCAGCTGATTAATATGTACCCACTTATCTTCCCCCTCTGCTAAACTGCCTTTGGGGATGCAGATCTTATGGGCGACTGGGTAGATCTTGTCTACAATTTCAAAAGGTCCCTTCAGGTAGGCAGAAATTTTCACTGTTTGGCCTGGTTCCTTTGTAAATTGTATAGATAGACCCATTCTCCTACATTGTATTCTTTTCTGGTGGTCTTGAAATCATAGTGGGTCTTCATGCAGTCGGCTGATCTTTCTAGATTTCGCTGAGCATAGGCAAAAGCATGTTGAAGGTTTTTTCTTAAATTTTCAACATACTCATGAGTTGTGGAGACATTGATCAATGTCTGCTCTTGGGTCCTGTAGAGCAAATGCTGGCAAAGCACCATCCTGCGTCCAGTCATCAGCTCAAACGGTGACATTTTAGTTGCAGATGAAGGGGTAGATCTGATGGCCATTAGGACAAGAGGTAATCGGATATCCCAACTTGGCCCAGAATCTGCCACAAACCTTTTTAAGATGCTCACAATGGTTTTGTTGTAACGTTCTACTGCACCACTAGAGGCTGGCCGGTAAGCAATATGTAGCTTCCTTTTAACCCCAAGTATCTCCCACATCTTTGTCATTACTTCGCTGGTGAAATGGCTACCTCTGTCTGATTCAATCCTTTGGGGTAGTCCAAAACATGAAAAGATGTGGTTGATCATCAGGGCAGCTGCTGTTTCTGCCTTGCAGTTTGGGGCCGGGAGACATTCCACCCATTTAGTAAATAAGCATGTCACGGTCAACATGTACTTATTTCACCTAGATGAGCGAATCACAGGCCCGATGAAATCTACTTGCAAATCTGACCATGGCAGTGTCATCCCCCTCTTTTGAAGAGGCGCACGGTGTGTGAGGGTTGTTGGCTGAAATTGTGCACACACAAGACACCCCTTCAAATATTGGTCGAGTTCCTGCCCCATGTGTGGCCAGTATGCAACCTCTCCTAAGATTTCAAGTGTTGTATGAAACCCCCTATGACCGGCTGTGGCCGCATCAAGGGCGTGACTTAACACCAGGCTTGGGAATGAGGTAGGAACCACTCACTGATCATGGCCAACTAGGAATTTCCTTACCAACAAACCGTCTTGGATTCGGAACATTTTTGGACATTTCATCCACACTCTTAGGTCCTCTTTCCCAATGTAATCAGTATCCATCAGGGGAAAGTTCTCAGGGTCCTCAATGTGTTGATAAAACCTACCAATTATTGGATCCCCTTTCTGAGCCATAATCAAATCAGCATCTGGGGTCTCCTTACTCCATTGTGCAGTTGAGAGATCATTGTGAGCATTTGTCTGGGACCTAGTGATAGCAGTGACCTGGATTTCCCCCAACAGGGACTCAATCTCTATTAGATCCCCTTGGATGGCCCCGGTTTTGGCCAGCTGATCAGCTAAGTTGTTTCCAGTTTTGTCTGGTCCCGCTACTTTGGAATGACCCTTGATCTATTTCCAGTAGATGGTCATCCCATTCGAGATGACCAGATCATCAATATTTTGGATTAACTTCCCATGTTTCAAGGGTTTGTTATTAGCACATAGCATGCCTCTGGTTTTCCAGTTAACCAGGTGCTCCACAAACCTGTTCCGTACATAATCTGAATCTGTGATTATGACCAGTTCGTGGAGTTGATGTTGGACAGCAGTGAGGATGGCTTGATGCACAGCCACCAACTCTGCCACTTGACTACTTCGGGGACCAATCTTGTACCCAGCGGAGGGTTCTGGGGACTCATTCACCCATGCATTCCCTACGCCGTCCACAAGTTCTTTCTCCCCGTTGTTGTCAACATGGTAAGAGCATCCATCCACATAGACAGTGGGCATTCCCTCACACTTGTCTTCTTCAAAGACTTTGTGTGGGGAATTACGGTCTGCCTCCATGTTGTCCTTGATTTTTAGACTCTCGTCCTCGAGACAGTTTTTTCTGGCACAATCATGCAAGTCAGCCAGACCTTGCACGAGGGGACTCTTCTTGTTTTGGCCATATCTGACCTCCACAGGAAAGCCTTGCATTGACAGAATCCAGGAAGTAATTTGGGAATTACTCACATTTCCGGCCCGGATTCTGTCACTTTGGAGATATTGCAGAGGCTGGTGTGGAGTCTCCACTATGATGTGTTCCCCCTGGATAAACGGGCGGTAATTCTTCAATGCCCACACCGTCGCCAGGAGTACCTTCTCACAATCGTTGAATTTTTCCTCCACAGAGGATAAAGTTTTACTCGCATAGGAGATTACTTTATTGACCTTGTCATGCTTTTGGTATAATACTGCAGTCAAGCATGTATTAGAGAACCCTGTCTCCAAGAAGAACTCCTTGTTTCTGACAGGGTAAGCTAAGCAATGCACTTGTGAGAGGCTTCTTTTGAGTTGTCTTACTGCCTCGGCTTGTTCTGGACCCCATTCCCACTTGACCCCCCTTCAAAAGATGAATCAGGTGTCTGGGATCTCTACGTAGCCCTCAATGAACTTTCTACTGTAATTAGTCAGTCCAAGGAGGCTCCTTAGTTCCCGCAGAGTTGTGGGGTCTTTCAGTTTCTGGAGTGCTTCCACTTTCTTTTCCTGGGGACAGAGACCCTTAGGAGTAATCTCATGCCCCAAGAAATTAACACGGGTTCTACACCACTGTGCTTTCTGAAAGGAAAGTTTTGCTCCGGCGGCCCTCAACTGTGTCAGAACATAACGGATCTCTGCTATGTGTTCCTCCACAGATGAACTTTTGATGAGGACATCATCTACATAAGCCAGGTTACCCCTTTCACCCAGGTCGGGCATGGCCTTATGTAGGAAAATGTTGAACTCATTGCCGGAGTTGAGGTAACCGAAGGGACTCCGGGTCCATGTGTACTGCTGGCCCCCAAAGGTAAAAGCCAGCTTGAATTGGTCCTCCCTACTGACAGGTACAGTCCAGTATCCATTGGTCAGGTCTATTGCCGTGAATACCTGTGACCCCTGGATCTGGGCCAGCCCTTGGTCAATGTAGGGAAGAGGCCATCGAGAAGTATGGACCCGTTTGTTGATCTCCCTAAGGTCGGCGCAGAGTCTCCACTGGCCGTTTGGCTTCAATATCCCCAGCACCGGATTATTGACGGTGCTGTGGACTGGACGGATTATCCCACGGGACTCCAGGTTTTTAATTATTTCAGTAAGGGACTCCATTGATGCGAGAGGCAAGCGATATTGCTTCACAAACACTGGAGTCATGCCCGGGTCCGTGGGAATCGTTGTTGTGTGGATGTCGGTGCGGCCACAATCATATGAGTCCACCGCAAAGAGATCTTGAAAATCAAAGAAAACTAGTTTCAACTTTTGCTTCTGCTCCAGAGTCACACAGGCATCAGCTAGGTTGACTCTCTCTTCAACCATCTGCCTGAAGCCTGGAAAGACTTCTGGTTTCGCTATCTCAGCGGCCTCCTCCAGCTGGGTGGAGAAGTCCCTGGTCAAAGTGCTGATTTGGACTGGTGGCTTCAGGTGGGAAAGGCAGTCCTCACGGACCTGGAAAATCACCTCATCCCTTCTGAAGTCACAAGTCACATCTTCCTTGCCATAAGGGCAGGAAGTGTACACCAGGATGTTCCCCCCATGCCGGGTAAAGATCCTGTCTGGTGTTGTATTGTCATCACTGTCACTGACAAAACAGTCCTTGGGGATTGGTCCGAACAGTTCATTCCCTAAATCAATGGAAAAATGTCAGTCATCTACCGCCATTCCAAAAATGGTGCCTGCGGATAGAGTGATACTCTTTAAGTCGCTGTTATCCACCTCTATTGGAATGGTGTCATGTTCTACATTGATTAATGGTGTTGGGTTTACCCCTAACCCTTGCTGTTGGAGAGAAGCATTTAGATGAATATAAGCATCAGGTTTTTTCAATTTTTGTCCTCTTTTAACTTTCACTTCCAGGGAGAATTGCCGGGTCCTTTCTGGGATGGTGACTTCCTCTCCAATCTGAATTTCAACTGCATAAGGTAGCAATTGAGCTGACCTAAATGCTTTCTCTGGGTCATCAAAGCCCATGGGATTATCCGCTAATCAGGACCAAGCTTTGAAGTTTATTAGGTCCAAACTAATGGCAAAGCGATTGAGAATGTCTCTGCCTAAGTAAAAGGCGGCAGTGACATCTTGCACGACCCAACAATTATGGACTATGCTCTTAATGCCTATGGAAATTTTGAGCATACACCTGCTTGGCAGGAGATGTTTGGAATTGGGTGTTTCCAGATCCATTTCCCATTTATCTATCAGTTTGAATGTGGGAATGGCTGGATCTTTTGGGAGTTGGCGGAACATGGCTTCGCTGATGAAGTTCTTACTATTGTTCACACACACTCGGGCGAGAACAGAGTCCTTCCCTTCATTTAACTGAATTGGGATGAACAACTGCTCTCCAATTTGCTGAATATCATCCAGGCTCTGAGCTGATTTCACATCTTTCTGGACTATAGGAGTGGGAATGTCTGATTGTGGATTGGTAAAGAATTTCAGAGTGTTTCCTTCCAGTGTGGAATACCACCTTAAACTGGAAAGAAGGTTGATTTTCAGAAATAGAGAGGACCCCCCATCACTAGTCGGTTGTCATACTGCTATTACTGTCACGTCTGGAATTTGGTTGTTCTGGAAGTGATTTTTGTTCAACCATGTGGCATGTGCCGTTTAAACTAACATGGTTGACACTCTGTTTCAATTTTATTGGTCGGCTAGTCTGGGTCCAGAGGACCTTATTTACACAATCTATTAGGGGTGACAACCTTCTCAGGAGGTCATTCCCTAGTAAACAAGGGGTGCCCTCTGAGTCACTACTATGACCGGGTGTTTCACCTTCTGTCGCCCAATTTTAATGTCCAAATCCCGTCAAAGTTCTGAATTTGTCCAGGAAGAGAGGTGAGAGGAATTTGGTAATCCTCCCCCCTTCCTGAATTTAGTTCATAAAAGGCCTTTTTGGACAGAAGGGAAGCTTGGGATCCAGTGTCCACCAGTGCCAAAATTGAACCCTGCCCCTTTACTTGAACCAGGGCATAGCATCTTCCCTCCTTTTCTGCAAAGGGGAACAGATAAGGCACATTTTTGGACAACTGGTGGGCTAATTTTCTGGTTTTGGACATGGAAAGAGAAGTGATGTGGGCAGAGTTCTGTGGAGAGTCTTGGGAATCTGAAAGAAAAAGTTGGCAACTGGAGATAGGAGCAGTTTTGAGTTCCCCTGGTTCGGGTTCTGGGCCGCCCCCCTTTTTGGAGGCAGTCACCAGGATGGGTTTGAACCAGGGGATTTTGTTGCTGTTGGTTCTGGGATGGGATGATGGGCGGCGCTAGCTCAGTCCCCAAATTTACCCGTCTGGATTTGAATCCCTTGGGACCCATTTTTCTTTGGGAGGAGTTCCCCCATCTCTGAAGGAGAAGATCCTTTCCCCAGGATCCTCTGAGGATCCCTCTCCTTCAAATTGGAAGATCTGTACCTCCTCCACAAAATGGGTCTGTTTGGGCCCTTTGTTTCTCCTACCCCCTCTCTGCTCCTTGGGTGGCAGGCTTTCAGGGACAGGAGATTTTTTTTTCCGGTTCCTGGGTTTCCAGGGGCTGTTTACAAGTGGGGAAGGAAGCTTCTTCCCAGGCTTTACACCCCCCCTTCCCCTTGTGCCTCCTCCCTGGGAACTGGTGGGTTATCGGGGTGCTGCCCCCATCATTGTTCTGGAGCACCACGTCCAGAGTTTGGGGCATTCTGTGCTGGCATGCTCATCTGAGGGTTCTGCTGAGCCCTCAGCATGCAACCCAGATCGTGTGCCATATTTTGGACCTGGCGCTCAAGCTGTGAAACCCGCTCAGGCTGATTAGGGGTTCTGTTTTCTCCCCTGGGCTGATCCCGGGAAGGGTAGCTATCCCTTCTCTGGTAGTACCCCAGGTTGGGAAGATTTGGGTACCCCTCCACCCTTGGCCTCCCCTTTCCTGGATTAGGTTGTCTGGGCTCAGGGAAGTGGGGAAAGAAGGATGGATGATTTTGGGGTTGAAAGTTTTGTGGATACCTGGGGAAAAAGTTCTGCCCAAGATTTGGTGAATTTCTGCCCTCCTGGGGGAAGTTAGGAGGGAATTTCCCTGGGTTAGGTACTTGGTTGGATTCCCCCCCCTTGGGCTGGAGGAGTCCACATATAACCCAGGATAGGTCGGTTTCCCTTGTAGCGGGGACTTACATAGTCAGGGGAGTGAGGGACCCCATTTGTGGGACTACCTCCTTGACTCCCTGTCTGTGAGTGGCCCGAGGGCCTTCTGGGCTTAGAATTATTCTGTGCCGGCAGGTTTTTAGGCCCCCCATCTCCAAATCTAAAATGGGGGCAACCTTTACCTCTGCCACCTTAGCAGCGGCAGGGGTGCTGGTCGGTTTGGAGCTTTTATTAGCATTATTTTTATTCTCCATGGGCTTCTGCACCTCATAGATTCGGGTGGCCTGTTCAATGACCCAGTCTAGTGACCTTTTCTCATGAAAATCTCTCACTAGCTGGGTCATGATGTATTTTGGCAGCGCGTGGAAAAACGTATTAACAAATTCTTTGCTGTCCGTGCGCACCCTTCTGGTAGTCTGCGCAAAGGTACGCTTCAACTCCTGCACAAATTCTTGTGGGGCCTGATCCTTCCCACATTGTAAATTGTAGGCTGCCTTGCGAGCCTCTTGAGGAGTCCTATGAACAGAAAAGTGCTTTAAGATGGCCGCCCTATATGTGGACCATCTTGAATGGTTTTGGTCCTCCAGCCCCGCAAAGAAACTGGAGTATTCTGGGGAGAATGTCCATTTTACATACTGAATGCAGCTACTGCTGTCTTTCAAATAGAAAGTCTCCATCATTTGCTCAAAAAGCTCTAAGTGTTCCCGCACAGACTACTTGGCGTTCTTGTGATAAGGCGTGATGACACTCCTTATTGCCTTAATATGTTTTAAGGGGTCCTTAAGCAAGGCCCTTTTTTGCCTTATTGGCCTTCTTGGTTCGGGTAACCCTGGTCCATTCATACTCTAACTCAGAGGCACTGCTCCCAGAGGTGCCCGTCTGATCTTCCAGGTTTTCCCGGATTCTGCGAGCCTGGGAATGGCTGGCAGAATGTGGGGACCTAGTCTCCTGTGTCCTGGGATGCTCACAGGAGTCTTCTGATTCCTCCTTGCTCCCAGGATTTGATGGGTACCCCCCACTGACCTAACTGGGCAGAGGTTTTCAGGATGCCCTTAGTGGGCCTAATCTCCTGGGGTTCCCCACTAAATTGCACTGTACTTGGGTGCCCATACCCGGATGCCCTCCCATCCATTCTTCGGAGGTGCTGGCCTATGAGCCCCATACTTCTGACTGGATAGTAATCTGCCATCCCCGTGGCCCTGGGCTCCTGTGTGCCAGGGGACATGGGGGTGGCAGAGTCCAGGGACTGGGAGAGATGGAGGCCTCTGGTACTAGGGCTCCTGATGTTATGCTCAGGTGTTTCCCTTTCCCAGCAAACCTCATCTCTATCAGCCCCTGCTCCCTGTTTCCATGCAAGAGCCTGTGCTTTCAGTTCCTCAATCAAGGCCTTACTAGACTCTATCAGTCTCTCTTGCATGGCTACCTGTCGCTGGAGCCTATCATTGTGCTGACAGAGAGCCTCATTCTCTCTCTGTGCTTCCTGGTTGGTCCTGGAGTACTGGCCCAGTCTTTGCTGCAGGAGGGTTACCTCCTGAGTCCCATCCCTAATGGCCTGCTCCTTTCTTGCCAGAGCATCTTCCACCCTCTTGGTGTGCTCCAACAAGTTTTGATGCTCTTTTTGGAGATCACCCAGTCCCTGGAGGGCCAGGTGATTTTCCTCCAACTTCCCTTTTAAGTGGCAGACTTCCTGGCCTAAGGTGTCCCTTTGCTGAGCAAGCGCCTGTCTCTGTGCCACCAGGTCATCCCTCTGCCTTTGAAGGGCATCGGTTTTCTGGCGCTCTTCCTCAAATTCTGCCTGGGTGTCCAGGTCTTTCAAAATCAATGTGCTGCTCTCTGCCTTCACTCTATCTAGGTGGCTTTGCAGGGTGGCAACCTGCTCTGTGCATGCCCTGTTGAAGTCCAGTTGTTGCTCCAGCTTTTTCTGGCTCTGCAGTAGGGAGTCCAAACCTTCTTGATACTCCTTCTGCAAGGCCAGAATTCTGGTGTCCTGGTCTGTCCTTTCCTGTTGCAGGATACCCATATCCTCTTTTATTTGAATTATATACTGCCTACTTTCGTTTTCTGACTCTTGGCTCCTCTGCAGCCTCTGCTCAGAAGAGGACAGATCAGATTGGGCCTTCTCTAATGCCATCAGTTGCCTACATGCCAGATCTTGGCCTTCAACACATTTGTCCTGTATGGCTCCCATAGATAAATATAAATATGCCGCTACCCTGGCAATCTTGTTATGCTCATCCTTGGCCTTAGGGGCCATATATAGTTCACTCAGGGCCACATGTAAGGGACCCTGATCTCTCCAGATATCTAACCCAGTTTCAGTGACCTGTTGTGTGATCGCCTGCAACCACGCATTCTGGTCCTGCTCAGTCCACTCACCTCTCACAAATAGCTTATGTAAAAGGTGCTCTCTAGCTATCTTGATGTCTACCAATGTCGCCATTCTGGAAATTGATTTCTTTCCTGATTTACAGAAGTTTTATTTTGCAAAACAGACCATTTCCTGAGAGCGTTCCTTTTTGAGGGGTGCTTTTACAGCGTAACACAGCGTGGTAGCCCAACAGGATTTATGTATCCTCTTAGTTTGCACACTGTATTAAGCTGCACAAGTCGTAGATCTAATCCAGAAGTCCCAGCTACTGAGCCCCCAATCTGTAAGTGACTTCAATCCAGCACTCCAACTAAGTCAATGCCTAGTCTGGGATGCCCAATGGAAGCCCTTATTTATATATTTTTATGTCAAAGTTCTTTAAATCTGGATGATGAACCCTTATATAACGCCCCTCTCTTTGGATCTCTCCGACCTCACTGAGCCAAGAAGTAGGTTTGTTTTGCAAATTAAAAGGTTTATTGAAGAATTGGACAATATATATAATCACACTTTTATGCATAAAATAATATCTGAATAGCACACTTATGAATATGTACAGTGAGCAGCAATGGGTAATATTACAAGATCAACAATCTCTTTAATCAGTTAGGAGTAGGAATAGGAAGGATAAGGTAGCAGAGAATACTTTTATGGTTCAAGGAAATGCAAGATGGGAAAAATGCAACACAGAAATAAACTTGATATGGTTTCAATCAAAAGACGAGATAATCACTTTTTCCCCTGTGACTACTCACTCCCCCCAGTATGCAATATGAAGACATGGAAATGAGGGCACACAGGTTTCAGAAATATTAATCAACAATGCAATTCAATCCCAGTTCCCCCAGCAAGCTTAGAGAGAACAGATATGATTTTAAAACAGGTAAAATAATTTTGAATGTGATGGCAATGGATGGGGAAAATATGCTAAAATTATTTTAATTCACTAAAGGAGATTTAGGATAAGTAAGAATCACTTTGGATTGGTTCAGGTCAACACTAGTAATGATTCATGAATGATTATCAGATGGAAAACGAAATTCAGCAGTCGTAAACAAGAAACAGCTATTCTGACATGTGTTGAAATTTAGCTAAATTGCAATTCGCGGCAATTTTTCCGTGTGCGTGAAACGCGATTACGGAAAAACTATAATGAATTGGAATGTCGTTTTAGGTTCGTTGGAAAGCTTAGGAATTTCGTTTCTAGGATGTGCGGTTCAAAAGTTACGGATGTTTTTGTGAAGGTAGATTTTTCAGAAATAAAGTCAAGATTTCAGAAATGACAGATGCAAAGATTTACCAACAAGGGCAGGCATATACTAAGGAGCTATGAAGAAGCTAGACACTCAACGGCCAGCCACCAGAACCGTGGCGCCACCGCTCTGATCTCTGTCCATTAAAACCCCTGTCCCTCTTCAGAAAATATCAGCGCAAAAATGATTATTGTTACAATTATCAAGAATTATGTGGAGGAGAGAAGAATTTAGGATAGACAAAAGAGGTTCTGTAATGCAGTTCTGGACAGGTTGAAATGGTTGGAATAAGATTACTTTAAACTAAGAGATGACTATGTACCGTTCTAGACTAAATACTCCCTCCTAGGCTTTGGGAATGGAATGGGCCCGTCAAGATCTGGTCAAGGGTTTGACTGCACTCGCCACCGGACAGGTCTCATGCACTGGGTTCTGCTCACAGCACGTCCTCTGGTCTGCTCGGTCTCTCGGACTGGATCGGACCGTTTCTGGGTTACAGCACTGCTCTCTCTGGATCTGGATCTTGGTTCTAGCTCAGGGTTCTTAGCTAGAAGCAACACAGCTCATCCAGGCTGTTGAATGGTTTGGTTAGGCCCCGTGGAAGTTTAGGGGTTAGAATCAGGTTTGCAAAAGATTCTGAAGCCTGCTGAAAAGGGTTCAGCTTGTGGGTTAGGCCTCTCTGCTTCAAGGTTGTAGAGTTTGGGTTCTAGAGTTTGTTTCTGAAGTCTGGATCTATCTGGAGTCTGGAGTCCTGCAGGATGCTTCGCCAAGAAATCGGATGATGAGTGGAAAAAAGCATGTTTCTCTGGGTCTCAGCACTCCCTATTTATGTGTTTCCAAAGTGGGTGGGCAGGCTGACTCTCTATGCCCAACCCTCTAAGTATCCTGATAGGTCAGAGAATTTCCTGTCCCCTGATTTGAGACAGGAGCAGTGTGTCATATGTGTCAGAGTGTTGCTGTGTTTTATGGCTTAACTGAAATCCCTCCCCTTTGCTTTTACATAGAAAATCTATTTTTCCCAAAAACATATTTCCCAAATACACAAGTTGTTCATAATACATATACACATCACAGGTTAATTAAGGCACATCTCTGTTCAAGTCCCATGTTCCTACGAGCTTGGGTTCAGAAATGACCACTTATTCGCGCTTTTGGTGGGTTTCCCAATATTGGTTCTGCACCAAATTATACACAGGCATACACACTCCATCTGAGCACATCTCTGTAATTTTTCATGTCACTAGCATAAACATAGTAGCTACAAGATGAATAAATTCCGGGATTTAGTCTTTGAAAATCCCACAGATTCCAGCTTAGTCTTAACTTGTGAGTGAATTTTTCATTTCAACAGTCCCAAAGGTTCATATTTTTGTCAGCTTGGTACAATTTCTTATAAGCATTTTTATAAAACATGCATTTGCTTTCAATTCAATTCACATCTCAGTCTGGTCCGCCCTCAGAGCTGGGCCGAGTCAGATGGTCACATGGCCTGCCTTCCTGCCAGAGCAGTTGTTGGCCAGTCACACTCAAATTAGCATCTCTATTCAGCTGAACGACTCTATTGTCTCCTTCTCCTGCCAGCAGAGGAATCTCCTCCCCATCTGATTAACATGTTCATGCAACATCCTCCCTTTTGGTGGGAAGGCCCAAGGTGTGAAGGGTTCTCAGGGAAAGAATGCCTCTTGAAAGTTTTAACTAAATTAGATTACCTGCTGGTCAATTGCAACATAGTTCCTTGTAAAAAATAAATACATTTATACATTTAAAATAAGCAACATATCTTTAAATCCAGTCTTTTTCCACATTAAATCAATGTGTGGCACTCTATATGGCATTTTGATGGAATTCTCTTCTTTTGCATGGTTTGGGGTTCAATGTACAAGTTTACACAAATGGTTTTAAAACGCTGGCTTCTTGGTAGAGGCGAGTAACGGTACTGCACCCATTTTTGACAGCTGTCTTTCCATCAGTATCTTTAAAAGGGGATTTTGTTCTGAGAACATATGATTCTTGCTGACATTGTATTGATGTGGATTCTTGCAGTAATGATGTGGAACACCCAACAAAGAGGTTGGATCTTTTAGTTGATTTGTGAGCCATGATTTTAGCAATTTTTGACAATCAAGAAAACGGATTTTCAAACAGCTCTGTGTTTCTTTTTCCATCAGCATTGCTATTTCCAAGTGGTTTCCGGCTACTTTGTGGGTAGCCCAATGGTGGTTTTTGGCAGTGATCTCCTGTGGTACCACTGACATAGGCAAAAGTAGATGGTGGCCTATTTTTCAGGTTTTCAATGTGCAATTTCTGGTGATTTCTTGCAAGCAGCATGCTTTCCAATGGCCTATTTTGATGTTTTCTGCTGCCTGCAATGCACAGTGATGTTGCAGGGCTTGGTTGAGTGGGTTGATACATCCCACAGCTTTATGGCAGTCAGCAGCGGAAGACCACTGGGCAGCGCAGGACAGCCATCTGGAAGGTCATCTGCCAGAATGTGACAGCAGTGGCAAGTGTACCCCATGATGGAGAAGACTGCCGCAAGTGGTGGGATGACCTGAGGGTCAGGGTGCAGGGACTGCTGTCCCAACACCGTCAGGAGTCCCTGGCGACTAGAGGAGGCACTGTTGAGCCACTGGTCCTCACTGTCTTGGAGGAGAAATGCAGTATGGTGCTGGACAACGAAGGACTAGAGGTAGTATGCGGTGTGGAGGTGGATGCCAATAGCCAGGAGGCAGTAGGTGAGTCACCCCATGCCCCTCAACACAAGTGAATGCACAAATGACAGCCCAGCATAAGATGCCCCTGTACACAGGGACACATGTCAGCAGATCCAGAAGCTGGGCATGCCAACAGGGCAGAGTGATGGGGTGGCATATCAGCCACCTTCCACAGCAGCCAGGGGGCAGGGCACAAAGGGCAACCCTGAGTGTCACAGCCATGGGAAGGGGTGGCAAGTGACCCAAACAAATTCTATGTGCACCACACCCCTACTGTCACACCCTTTGCAAGTTGGATTGAGGTGAGCAAGCGAACACAACACAGTGCAGCAGTTACACCAGTATGTTGTGGGCCCAGTTGGCCTGCCCCATGTTGGCATGCCAGACAAGCCACAGGGAAGTACACATTCCCCACATCAACATGTCCCCAGCCTGGCAATCACAGTGCACCACAGTACAGCCTTACAGGATGCACAGCAGTGCCCCATAGAGTCATGATAGTCCCATGGACTAAGCCACCACTCCCAACCCCACCTTGTGAGTGCCACTTGGGGAGGGAATGTGGAGGCATGAATGACCACAAGCATGCATGCTAGATGTAAACTGGGCGAGCATGGACACCCTGCCCTCCCCATACACCGGCCAAAGACAAGCTGGTATTGTACCAAAATATCAAATAATTTCACTGTAATTATAGATGGGTCTTAATTAAGGTTTGGGGATTGTCTAGGGACCTGCGGGGTGTCTCCCCCGCATATACATGCAGTGAAATGGGTTACAAGAAAAAAGAATTAATGTTATGGTATTCGCAGTGATATTTTTGATGTTTTAACGTAGATCCATTTTATGTAAGCAGTAAGTCATCTAAGTCATCTTCTACCTCCAAAAGGGGCTTCAACTGACCTTTCACCCCAAAATCACATCTTTGAAAGGTCTTTCCACCTCTGAAAGAGGCTTGAACTGGGCTGACAGCAACATGGTGCACATTACAGGGGACCTGCAAGAAGCATCCACGATCGATCTAGGCGGTGCTCAGGGTACCTCTGACACCAAATCCACCATCTTTGAAAGGTCTTTCCACCTCCAAAAGGGGCTTCAACTGGGCTGAGAGCAACACAGAGCTTATTACAACACCACTAAAGGCACTCTTTCATTAGGCTGATGCTGCCTGCAGAGGTCAGGGGACCTACAAGAAGCAACCAGGATCGATCTAGGGGCTGCTCAGCTGACCTCTGACCCCCAAACCACCATCTTTGAAATATCTTTACACCTCCAGCAACAAATCCAGCTACCAGCCAGCACTGCTGCCAGCTTTCTCACGGACCTGCCTCCATTCTAACCACCAATTGGAGGCACTGGTCTCAGATCACATGACTGGGGTCCCAGAGTTAAAAGCAGCAGACATGTGACATTTCTCACCAGAGAGCCCAGCAATAACTCTGCTCCTACTCAGCACTGCTTCCAGTTTCCCACAGACCTCCTTCCATTCTAACTACCAACTGGGGTCCCTGGTCTCAGATAACATGAACGGGGTCCTTGAGCTGAAAGCAGTGGTCATCGTAAGGCGGCTTTGCCCTGTCATATAGATTAGTAGCTCCATATGGGCGTCCAACCCATAACGTCTTTGGTTAATGGCGTTGAAGTGAAGGGCAATCTCCCAGGTTGCTTCCCTCAGCCTCAAGCCTATGATCCTTTGCTTTGTTGTTCCCCGCTACTTGTCTGTAAGTACCCGTTATTGCTTCTTCCGAGCTGCACCTTCGCCATGCACGTCTCATGCTATCTCTTCCTTTTCCTTCAACTCTTCTCTGCACTCTCCTCCACTCAGAACCATCTAAACTCTCTTCCCAGCCTTATCCTCTCTTCTCCTCGACCCCACCCCTCTTCTCGCTCCATTACTCTCCATTCACAAAACCTATTCCAGCCCCAGCTTTCATGACACTTCCTCTTCTCGATCTCAGACTCAACGTTGCTATGCTTCTACATCTCACTCTCTTTCTATTGCTCTTTGGAATGTGCAGTTTGTCTGTAATAAAGTCTCCATTACCTCTGACTTCTTCCTTTCTCATTCTCCTTCTCTTGACCTCATTATTCCTACTAAAACCTGGATCTCTCCCTCTCATTCTGCAACCCTTGCTGCCCTTCATGACCATGTGTACACCTTCACCCATTCTCCCTGCCACATTGCCTGGGGTGATGGTGTAGGAATGTCATCATCTTCCAAACATCACATCTGTCCTACTACCCTATCTCCCGCTAATTTTCCCTCTTTTGAATACACAATCTCCACAATCATTGTCCCATATGGCATACATATTATCCCTCTCTATTGGCCACCTGCTCCCGTAGGTACATTCTTCAAACACCTCTCCCAACTAATTGACTCTCTCTCCCGATCACCACCTCATTGCCATTGGTGACTTTAACCTCCCCCCTCCCTGCTGCTATAAACAACTGACTTTAAGTCTATTCTCCTTAACCACTCGCTCTCTTCTGTCCACTCTATCTACCCACCCATTCAAATGGAAACTCCCTCAATGTTTTCTCATCTCCTCTCAACGTTTCACCTCTAATATCTCCACTGCTCCTTCTCCCTCTGATCACTCTATTGTCTTTGCCTCAATCTCCACTCCTGCCTCATCATCACATGTTTAGTTCAGATTATTAATCCATAAAACATACAGACATCACTCAAAACAATAGTCACAAAATAAATCCAATTAAACTGCATCATATCAGTAAAGATTACATAATTTAAATACGATTCATAAGAACAATTAAGGCATTTGCAAGGCTCACAACCCTATTAAAAGCCCTTTTCTTGTCCATGCTTTCTTTAGAAAGTTTGCCAGGGCAAAATTCACCATCACATTAGGTGTGGACAACAGAAGTCTCCTTGCTGGACAGTAGTGCCTTAGGCCACTGCTTCGGAGATGCCCTAGCACCTGTGATTTCCATATGTTCTAGAAGGGGTAAAATCAGGCCAGACGAATCAAAGACTTCACTTCCCCCCACAAAAGCAGCATTGATTTGTCCCCTCAATGGAATTCTTCATCCATTTATATGAGACTGCTCTAACTGATAACAGATTGAATCTGGCTCTGGCAAGAGAGTACCTTTGCTGATTTATATGAACATTCAAAATATAGCTTGCTGGGCCTTCTACAGGTGCTAGCCGAATATACCGTCTGACCTGAGGTTTTGAAAGCATAGCATCCCCTTTCATGTTTTCAAGATAGTACACAATCTTTGTTTTAAGCTCCATCACTCGTAGAGATGTTACCAATGGTGTTGGGATTCTCGAAATAGGAAGCCATAGATAGTTTGTTTAATTTGAGCTTTTTATGCGCAAGCCACCCAACCTTGTGATAGCCGCCCAGGTAGATTATGTTATTATCAAATCCTTAGTTAGAAGCCTACGTTCCCCAGACCACAGATCCTGCCACACTTGGATTAGTATCAGACAGCTAGGTAGTTGTAGTGCAATGTGGACAGTCAGAACCATTAGCAGCCATTAAGAAAGTAATCCTGAGCTTTTTGCAGGGATTCTGCCCTAGACCCAAATCTCACATCTACAACACCCTGCTGGAAAAGCTTTGCCCCTGTAACTCATCAGCATGTGTTTGACCGAGCTATGTTTCAGCGTCCTTGCGGATCTAAAACTACTGCCTTCCCAGTTTGCTTTGCATTGTGATCAGTCAAAGACAATCAGCTGTGAAATCTCAAGCCCAAATAGTCAAAGGACGAGCAGCGAGAGAGCTTCTGACTGTCCAAGACCGCGGGAGGAAACCTGACCGCAGATCACAAGATGCACATCATGAAGCATTTCACCAAACGTACCTTTAGGTGCCTAGACTTCATATATGAGGAATATTCCCCCACCAGGATTTGTAAGGATCTTGGAGATCTTGCAAGGAGAACAGCAGCATCAGCATAGTTGAGTGCTGACAGTCTCCTTGCTCTGCAACAAGGGATATCAGTCCGGGTAGACTCTAAAGATGAAGCTAAGGGAGTTTACATAAACGTTAAAAAGAAGAGGGGCCAAAGCGCACCCCTCTGAACCCCCTTTTGACCGAGATATATTTGCTTAGTTCCCCTCAAGGTCCATACCGAATACATACTCCAGAATTCTCATGAAGTTCTTCCATCATCTATCGAATGAGTGGTCTTGGGACCTCCATCTATTCCAGTGTTTCCCAAAGAAGTGTTCAGTCCACATTCCACATTGTCAAAAGTGGAACTGAGGTGCATGAATGCCACGTAGACAGGAGAGTTCAGGACCAAGGCCTATTTGGCCAACATTAAATACAAATTGAGCACTGAGGAATAGTGCCCATGCCAGCTGTGAACGCTATCTGTGTATCCAGCAAAACATTATTAGATGACCATTCCTACAAACGATTCAGAATAACGTCTGCAAACAACTTGTAGGTCCTGCTTAATAAAGTGACGGGGCGATATGAAGATGGACGAGATTGACATCACTTTTCATAAATGGGCACAATCATTCCAGTTTTCCAACTTGTTGTAGTACAGAAAGTGGAAGCAACTGCGTTCAAAATATTACCTACAATAGGGGCACCAAAAATCTGTCTGTGAGCAAAATAAGTCAACCCGCTCAAATCAATACCTGAAGCTTTGAGACGTCTCATCAGAACAGTCTCTATTTCTTCCAGCATGATACAATGGAAAGTTCCCCCCTCTTCCTGATAGTGGGATAATTGGTCCTGGTCTGCCAAGGGCCAATTTGGAGGATATTTGGCATACGCGGTTTGAGTTGAAAAGGGCCTTGTTGCGAAGGAGGATGTAATTAGCCACTAAACATTGGGAAGATTTAAGCTATGCAGCACATAGATCTGATACAAACTGTTTTGGCAAATTGTGGCAAGGAATAGCAATGGCTTAGACACAGGTTCAGCGTCAGTCATTGAAGTCCATATTTCTGAGGAGGCTTCAATCAGACACATTGGAGGCTCTGTATGACTCTGGAGGTCTTCTCATAGACCACTACCAATTACCTCACTTCTTCCTCACTCTCTCAATCTAATACCACTGTTACTAAGCGCAAGTTTCCATCCGCCAAGCTCTGACTACTTCTCTGAACTGCACCACTCTCGCTTCTCCTGTTGTTAACTCACCTTTACATCCACTGAAGAAGCCTTCACTAACTTCAGCACTGCTGTCCATGCTCCCTTCTCCTCTCACTGCCCTCTTTCCACATTACATCCTAAATCTTCCCCTCCAAAGACCTGGATTGTACCTATAGTCCACACCCTGAAAACAACAATGCAGAAAAAGCTTTGCACTTGGCAAAGGTCTAGACACCCCTCAGATCTCCAACTCTACCTAACTGCTCTTCAAAACTACTCCTCGGCTCCGGAGTCTGCCAAACACGACTTCTATCTCACTCTCATTTTATCTCAATCCTCCCAAACCAGGCACCTCCAAAAACCACCCAGCTCAATTCTCTCACCTCCTAAGCCCTTCTCCATCTTGTCCTTGGCGTCTTCATAATGCTCTTGACTTTGCTTCTAAAACGTCTACCATTCGTGGTACCCTCGCTACCTACCTTCTATCCCATCCCCCTGCTCACCACCACTCATACCCTGCTCTCCCGCCATTATGTATTCCTTTGCACCCACCAGCCCTGATGGCATTCTTGCCTTACTGCTCATGTCTAACCCTTCTTGTAACCCCAGTGACCCACTGCCCCCGCACTGTGTGAAGCACAAAGCTCCAGGTGTTGATACACATCTTATTTCCTTTTTCAACTCCTCTCTTGATAATTCTACTATTCCCTCATCCGATAAGTCAGCTACTGTCATCCCTCTGATTAAGAAACCTGGTCTCAATCCTAACTGTCCTGCCAACTTTTGGCCTTTCTCTCTTCTACCACACCATTCCAAAATCCTAAAGCAAGTAGAATTCCATCGACTCACCAAGTTCCTTGATATTCACAACCTCCAGGATGCTCTGTAATCTGGCTTTCAACCTCAGTATTCTACCAAGACAACTCTCTTTAATGTAAGAAATGTCATCTCTTCCACACGGCATGTGAACTGTAAATCTATTCTTATTCTTCTCAACCTCTATGCTTCCTTCGATACTGTCGACCATTCTGTGATTCTCTCTACATTATTTCTCCTTGGCATCAAACATAAGGCTCTTGTTTGATTTGCTTTATACCTTGCCCCCAGATACTTTCTGGTGTCCTGGAGCAGCCTTACCTCCCCACTCACCCCCCCCCTTACTGTTGGAGATCCCCAAGGGTCTGTCCTTGGTCCACTTCTCTTCACTCTCTATACTTCAGCTCTTGGCGCCCTGATCTCCTCTAACAGCTTTTCCTATCAACTCTTTGCTGATGATTCTCAGATCTTCTCTTTTCCATTCTTATCAGATTAGCTGCTGTCAAAAATGTCAGACTGTCTCTCCACTATCAAATATTGGATAGCATCTCACTCGCTCATGCTCAACTCCACTAAGACTGAAGTTCTCTACTTCCCAGCCAAACACACTTTCTCTTCCTCTCCCCTCTTCTTCTCTTCTAACTACCTTCCCTACTCTGCTTCTGCTCGTAACCTTGGTGTCATCCTCAACCGTCATCTCGCAGCTCCTCACTCTTCATCTCCAAATCTGCCAGTGCAGCCAGACACAAATTCTACAATAGCAGAATAATCTGTTATTTTCTTCCTTTCAATACTGCTAAACATCTAATCTCTTCCTTACTCCTTTATAGATGTGACTACTGTGATACTCTCCTCTATGAACACCGCTGGACAGAGTCCTCAACTTCGCAGGCCACACACTTTTCAACCTTTCTTGCTTTTCCTCTAATTGGTCTGCCTGTCGACAGATGGGCTAGCTATCGATAAAACAAAGAGCTTAGTATAAACTTCTTCTCATCAATGTTCTAAACTTGCCCCACCCTACCTAACTGCCCATCTTACTCCCTACTCTCCTCCTTGCTTGCTACGATCATCCTTGGTTCACTTCCTTAGCACTACTCTAGCCCCCTGCTCTCCCTCTCGTTTCCGCTCTCTCCCTCTCATTACTCCCCTACTCTGGAATGCACTCCCTCTCCGTACTAATCCAACTCTACCACTATTTAAATCCAACCTCAATGCCTTCCACCTTTCTGAAGAACCTGTTTTTCTAGTATTCACCCTTACTCCATCACACTGCTTCTCTCTCTCCCAACCCTCACGGGTAACCGTACAGCACTTTTCCGTCACCCCTCCATCCTAAATATACCTCTTGCCCCACCACCCCGTTTCTCTGTTATTCTGTCCTGTCCTTATCACTGGTTTATGTTTACACCTTTCCCTGCAACTTCTGGGCTTCAAGTCACATTCTCTCACCACCTGTGATTGCTATAAATAAATAAATATTACGATTCCAGATGATAACTGCATTATGTTCCTCAGATTGTTCCTGTTTCTGCGCATGTTAAATGTTGGAGTGTGTCAAGAACAAGTTGCCATGGATGGAGAAAATGTGAGTCTTTTGCGCTGGCTCAATATGTGATCATTGAAAAGATATGACTGAGGCGTTCCATTTGCAGTATTATAAGTAAGGCTTCGAGTTTTCCGTTTTTACTGATTTTTACACACAAATATAGATGGAAATCAATCTGCTTTCTGTCTGTATTTATGAAAATGGAAAAAACGGAAAAACAGGTTTTTCTGTCTGGTTCTCTATGATTTCACTCATACATCGCAGGCCAATCTCATTGCATATTGGCCGCATGGAGAGTGTAGAAGATGTATAAAAATAGCGTTAAAGTTCTTCAAATTGTTGACAGCATATATCTTAAGATGGCAGCAACCGCTTGTTATGGAAAAATTGTTCTAGCATTTCTTTCCTATATGGCTGCGTGTGTGCTTAATAAATGCATTTTTTCTATTAGAATAAATGCAGGAAAATACTGGTTGCGAATTATCTTTTTATATGACAAAAAATAAATATGGATAAATACAGAAAAAAGGCCCAAAAATAAATATGGATAAATACAGATGGAAATGACAAATAAATAAATCACATAAAACGGGCGCTTTAATTACAGGCAACATTTGATTGTGTGCATTGTCACTAATAGATTGAAGTGACAGCAACTCTGAAGCAGACCGCATGCCTAGGTCAGTTTCAATATCCGTACACAGTGTAGTTGCCAAGTCATCTCTTTCACTATGTTCACAAAGTCCCCACTGCGACGAGCATAAAACCGATAGTGAGCAATTCATGAACTCAGAAAGTCATAGAGCCTCATTACGAGAAGTGCTGTAAAAACGGGGTCATTACCGGCATGGAGGAACTAGCGGGTCTGTGCTCATATGACGCCACTAATAGCGGGTGATTACGAGTGTGCGAGCATGCGCGAACCCCCATGCCGGTAATGGCCTTACCGCCATGGCGCTAAAGGTCCTCCAACCCCCCCATAGCGCCATCACGGGACCTGCCGATACCGCCTCCACCTAGGAGGCACCCCTTAATACCGACCCGGTAATAACATCATGCTAATACCAGGCTCATAATACCGGACCCGGAAGTAACGTCATTGCGTCGGAACGGGAAATGCGCCGGCGGCCATCTTTAAAAACACAATCCATTGCAATCCTCCCAAACCACCAGTTGTGTTCAGGAGAGACCATTGCCAATCCCTTCACCATGTCAAAGGCTACCAGGAAAACAACCCCCCGCCTGTGCAAAAAGCGTTTTTCAGACGATGAACGGAACATGCTGGCGGACACCCTTGCCGCCCATGCAGAGGAGATCAAACTGCAGAACCTGAAAAGGGAGGTGCAGCAGAGCAAAAAGGAGATCTGGGAGGAGGTAGCCCGCAAGGCCTCGGCAGTCGGCACCACCCCAAGGACAGTGAAAGACTGTAAAAAGAGGTGGGATGACCTCCGCCTCAGGGTACAGAATATCCTGGCCAGCAATAGGAGGGAGGCCATGGCCACAGGCGGGGGTCCCCACTCACCTGCCAAACTGTCACGCTGGGAGGAGACGTGCAGCACGTTTATACAGATGGAGTCAATCGAGGGCTTCGGGGAGATGGAGACGGGTGCCGCAACATCCGGAGATGGAGGTGAGTGACCCTGCAGATCCCAGTAGGGGAAACCATGACGTAGCACAATTGATGTCGAAGAGAGTCTAGGCAAGGCAATGCATGTCCCAACACACACATAGACATATCCTTGTTCAGATGGAGGCCCAAACCCTGCCACACTGAAATGCATGCTGAGTGCCAATCCCATTACCAACACACACGGACCATGCCCATGTAATACATCACACAAACCCCAATACAACGGCCTGCCACCTACCATGCAGCAAATGCCAAAATGCCCCCTTCAAACTACCTTGTGTGACACACCTGTAAGATATGAATGCATGATAAATGAAAAACTCCACAGCACCATATGATGCATCTTGCATGTAACACCATCACTGATGCCCTGCATCTCTTCTCCCCCCCAGGCATCGATGGAGAAGATGTCAGTGAGGGGCCAACCACAAGGGCATCCACGTCCCGACCAAAGACAACGGCCACCGACAAATCCACCTCCGGGGCAGCCTCACAGCCCAAACCAACACCCAGGGCGAGTGGCCAGACCATGGCCGCACATGAGGGCCCCACATCAACGCCTGACACCGTGGACACAGAGCTGGCTACACCAGTGGAAGGCGAGGCTGTTGCCCCACTGAGCAACATAGATACTGCAGTGGAGGAGTTCGTGGACCAGGATGGACTGACCCATGTGCCATGTCCACACTCCCAAAGCCCGGCGTCCACCCCAAAACCCCACACTCAGCCCTCACCCACCTGCAGCAGTGCAGATCCTTTGCTGCACGATTCAGACCTCAGCAGCCTCCCCGAGGACAGCACTGCCAATGAAGGCCCGGTCGCAGCACCCTCGACCACTGCTGCTCCCACCACCAACCTTGAGGCACGGCTAGCGAGGGTGGAGGCTAGACAGGACTCTATGTTGGACCTTCTCCGTCAATAAGTCGCGGATGGGGAGGACACGAGGCGTGAGATTGCCCAGGCCATAGCGGCGACCACAGCCGCCATCAATGCCTCAGCATTGATGATACAAGACAGTCTGGGGGCCATCACACAAGTCCTCACCTCCATCCTGCTGCACATGCAGCAGCCACAACTCGCAGCAGCCGTGCAAATCACCACAGCTTTCACCCCATCCACCACACCCGCTTCCTCTGCACCCACTTCCTCTGCACCCTCCAGCCCTGTGGGTTTAACAAGCCGGAGTGCCAGGCACTCAGAAATGCTGCGCCCGGACATCAAGAAGTCCAGGAAATAGTGTTGGACAACTATGGGAGTGGGTCAGATGGTGTCGGCGGCGTATGGTTGTATTAGAGGGAGTTCACTGGGGGTTTTGGTAGTTCACTGGGGGGTTTTGGGAGTTCATTGGGGGCTTGGGAGGGGTGCACCTTCTGCAGTTGATATCAATACACCTGTTGTGTTTAAAATCATTCAATGCCTGGACATTGTTCATTTCGTGTGTATGCATTTAATTTATGATGGTGCACAGTGCCCAACTCCCCACATTCCCTGTGTGCATGTCCACATGGACACAGTGTACAATGTGTCACTGACACATATCTATCAACGTACCTGTGGGTCAGAAGTATTCGTCAATCATCAATCACGGCCATCCTGTGCATCACGTACTGGCAGGGGTGCTGCTATTCCTGCGTCTTCATCCTCATCATCCTCACCCGGTGCATGCATGTCAATGTCAGGTGGCAGTGGTACATTTCTCCGGACGTACATGTTGTGCAGCATGACACAGGCCATGGTGATCTTTGCCACCTTCTCAGGCGTATAAAAGAGTGCTCCACCAGAGCTGCTTAGGCAGCGGAACCGCGCCTTCAACAGGCCAAAGGTCTGCTCAGTCACAACACGGGTACGGGTATGTACCCGATTGTACTCCTCTTCATGGCTTTTCTGCGGGTTCCGCACAGGGGTAAGTAGCCACGGCTTCAAGCGATATCCCCCATCACCTGCAAGCGAATACAAATAGGTCTATGTGAGTCACTCTGAGCTGCCACCTTCAGGATTCACAGTCATGGCCGCAGCTATTTGCTGTCGACATGCACATGTCCCTGTACGTATGCACCAATATTGTTTAGATGCATTCTATACTGCAATATGGTGTGGTAGTCTGGATGGCGTTGTACAGATGATACAGGGTGAATTCTTGCATGCTGATGCAGATGTACTGTGGTTGCAGGACGATGTTTTGCCTCCCATTTTTGCTGTGTATTCTACACTGTGCATGGTCACACTAGCCACATTGGCACAGTTGCAATCATTTTTAGTCATGCATTGCTTGCCATAACCACGGTGGCCAGGTTGTGCGTCTTACATGTTGTCATTGATATACATAATTGGTCCAATGTGTGCCAGTGATGTGTTATGTTGGGGTTGGGAGGTTCAGGCCAGTAGTGTTTAGCTCTGCGTGCATTCTCCACTCACCGTCCATTCCCACCCAGGTGGAGTATGCATCCTCTCCCATTCCCACCCAGGTGGAGTATGCATCCCCCCCATTCCCACCCATGTGGAGTATGCATCCCCCCTCCATTCCCACCCAGGTGGAGTATGCATCACCCCCATTCCCACCCAGGTGGAGTATGCACCCCTCATTCCCACCCAGGTGGAGTATGCATCACCCCCCCCTTCCCACCCAGGTGGAGTATGCATCACCCCCCCATTCCCACCCAGGTGGAGTATGCATCCCCCCCATTCCCACCCAGGTGGAGTATGCATCCCAACACATCACTACTCCGATGCACTGCCATGGGCCAGTCAGGCAACTCACCAAACAGCCAGGCACATCGTCCAGCATGTCGCTCCATGTGACGGGGTAGCGTGGAGTTACGCAGCACCATGGCATCATGTGTCGATCCGGGATATCGGGCGCAGCAATGTGTGATGATCTTGCCGGAGTCACATACCATCTGCACATTAATAGAGTGGTATTGCTTGCGATTGCGGAACACTGCCTCTACGGCATGGGGGACTACTAATTCTACATGGGTGCAGTCCAGGGCAGCAACACAATTGGGCATGCCTGCCAGTGCATGGAAGCATACTTTGGTGTCGGCTATCTCCTGGGCAGTCCGTGGTAGGGATATGTGGGTGCTAGCGTGCTTCAGGAGGGCATCCAGCACTTGGTTCAGCATGCGTGAAAAAAGTGGTTGTGAAATGCCATGCAGCTGCCCCACTGTGTGCTGGTAGGTGCCTCTGGCCAGGAAGTGGAGCACAGACACCACCTTTAGTAGCAGGGGGATGGCAGTGCGTATTTCTATGAGGCTGGCGATGTCGTTGTGTATCATGTCCACTATGGTAGTGATGGTGTCCCGGTCCAACCGGTACAGGGAGTGGATCTGGTCAGGGGTTAGATTGAATGGACTGGGTCTGATGCGAGGGATTGGTGGCTGCCTACGAGGAACTACTGGCTGCACTGGTGGTAATTGCTGGGCCTGTCTCACCCTCCTTCTCCTCCTGCGTCTCCTCTGGGCTGCCTGTTGTTGCTGCTGTAGTTGTTGTTGTAGTTGCTGTTGTTGCTGTAGTTGTAGCAGTATAGGCATATCCTCCAGCCCATGATTGCAACAGCTAGTGGTATCATTTTGGTGTAGGAAGGGGTGTGGTGTGTGGGTGTACTCCTTTTATACTGGGCCAGGCTCCATTGACTCCACCTGTGGTGATTGTGTGC
Organism: Ambystoma mexicanum; assembly: GCF_040938575.1. Classification (NCBI taxonomy): domain Eukaryota; kingdom Metazoa; phylum Chordata; class Amphibia; order Caudata; family Ambystomatidae; genus Ambystoma; species Ambystoma mexicanum. The sequence continues at coordinate 330,477,629 of NC_090925.1, read as the reverse complement.
ACCTGTGGCAGTTGGCTTGATTGCAGATTGCTGTTTATGGGTGGTCCGTGATGCCTGTATGGCCGCCATCGTGCAGGCCCTAATTACCGCCAGGCCTGACTCCAGCAGGGGGGCCAGGGGGGCCAGGCCCCCCCAGGGCCAGCCTCTGGCCCCCCTAGAAAGGAGGCCATGTCAGTGGTATTATAAACAACTTGTAACCGAGGGAATGGGGGGTGGATGTCACTCTAAACATTCAGCAGTAACCTCAGAGACATCATTCTGAGAGGCTGAATTTCAGGAGGCCCAGCCAGGATTTGTTTTCTTGCCCTAGATAATGATTTATGACCCACAGCTATAAAAGTACAACTGACCAGGGAGATGGAGGGCCAGTCACACCTCTAAGTGAGGTAGCATACTTATTCATGCAGGATGCCTACGACTATTTTCTCAAACCTAAAATCACAATGTTGGTTTCTGTAATTTAAAGTATGTTTATTTTTTGTGGGAACACAGTGTTTTTTCACATCATGCTTAATAAAATGGTTAACTTTATCAAACAATAAATGACAGGTTAAGTTGCTTGAACACAGATTTGTGCAGAAGGTTCGTCAACTGACTTGGGGCCCTTACACATTCCATTCAAAATATATATTCTGCAGCATTAACTACTTTAGTATAAGTGAAAAGATAAGGTTGGTAGTAATAAAAATGTAATTCTGTAGGGGAGAGTGTAGTAAAATTAAAAAGTGATAGATGCAAGGCTTTGAATTAAACATTTCCACTACCGTTGCTCTTCGCAACATTCCATGCCATAATTCTGTAGTATGTCTGTGCAATTAGAGAAGGGGACAAACCATTAGCAAATGACTCTTGGTGTTGCCACCAAAAGGTGCAGTTCAATCTGAATTGCCAGGCCATGTTCCCTCTCCACTGAAACACAAGCAACCACACGCATTTTTAGGCCCTGTGGTCTCGCAGTTTGGGAATGGCTTCTGACATTAGTAACAGGGCAAAGGCTGATATGCAAACAATGTTATGGAAGGCTGCCCAGAGCAATGACGGGGGTTCAAATTGATTCAGAGACTTTTTACCTATTAGATACAACCAGAACACATGCTGTGGATCACAGATAGGATGGCAATAAAATGTGAGGAGAAACACTCATCCTATGGGTGTGTCTGGTCATTTACCCACCTAGCGACTAGCCATGGCTATGTCAATGCCTCACCACCAAAACCTAACCTTTCTGGAACTCTTTGAGCAAGCTCTATCACAAAGTAAAACCAAACGTGTTGCTGTTTAGGGCCTGCCAGTGTTATATCTAAGCATTCTTTTGAGTGTTTAATTACTTAATTGCCTCTGTAAATGAGCTCCTGGTGTAGTACAATTCTCTTTATGTTTTCAGCCAGTTGATTTTATAAGCAATATATTTGTCAATGCCTCTGTGACTTGCACTGAAGTCCTGCCTTAAACAAGCAATCACAAACCCAGCAGTTTTGGCTTGCATATAGGTATTAACAGACATTTGCCAGGCAATGCCCTCATATGCCCAGTTACTGGCACCATTTTCCAGCTGTTCCCATTTCATGGCCAAGTGGTACCCTTATGGCAGTGCGTGGCAAATGCCTATCCATGCCTAATCAAAAGCCCAAGCTGTGGGCTTTGCCAAGGCATGCTGGCTTCCATTTGTCTCCCTAAGTGAATGTTTATATGCCCAGATGTGGGTGTCTTGTTTGCTACACCTAGGGAATCAAGCTGCACCTCTCTGAGCTGGTGCAACAAGCTCCTACGTGAAAATAAGGCTAGGTTGGCAAGTATTGACCAGTTTCAGATCTTCTCATGCATACTTACCAGTGGGGCTCTGACCTAAATAGAATGTAGCTTTGTTTGGAAGCCTAGTCTACTCTGACTGAACATTTCATGATTCAAACGGATAAGTACTGTCTTGATAACCTCATTCTGTGTGAGTAACTTTACAGAGTTTGCAAGCAAACAGAATGTGTGTTGTGGGGTTTGTTTGGAAAGCATGATGTAAATCCTGGGTGCTGGGTGTTTAGGCAGTGCTGGAAATTAAACATGAACACCTGTAAAATAGCAAAAAAGAAGAGCATTTTCTATAATGTTGCAGGCAAAGTATAAAATGTGAACATCCTTTATAACTAAAAGTAGTATTTAACTATTTTCTAAAGAGTGCAATCAGAGGTGGATTTAACATTTTGACAAGGGACAAATACCAATGCCCCTCCCCCCACTGCTCTACTCTCTCCCCTCAAATACAAACAGCCAGGTCTGATCAGGCCCACCCAGTGAGATCTTATCTTTTTAACGTGTCTCAGAGACAGATTATTTACAACATGAAGTGATTAGAGATGGGAAAAGGTAAAAAGGCAGTGACCATTGCTGTGGCCCTTTAAAAAAATTATATAGGTTTTTAAGAAGCTATTTAAGTGTGATTGTTGGGTGATTAGTAAGTAAGGGGATACAGAACAAGCTCTGTGAAACAATAACCTTGTCATGCATTTTATTTCACTTTGTGTCTGTATAAGATTTTTTGTAAGTTCTCATTAATTGCTATGCTGGAGCTTGTAGGCTTCTATTCAGGATGTGGAAAATAAAGTTAGTCATAGGGGATCTTTTTCCAGGTCAAGCGGAGTGGAAAAAGTGGCGCTTAATGCATGTAGCTCCACTTTTTATGAGCTGCAGGATTTTGTATGATTTGACAGGTGAAGTTGGAGAGCAGATCAGACTTAACAAGGTCCCCCTACCAAATCAGATTGGTATTCCACCAGCATGTATTTTTACGTTGGCAGAAAACCAATAGATTCCTATGGGACCTGCCTGACTTTTACTACTGGAATAAAAGCGGGAGGAGTCCAAAAGAATCCATTGCGGATGGCTCCCACAATCGTTAATTGTGGAAGTGATTTACACTTTTACAGACACCTAGTGGTAAAGTAAAGAGCAACGGCGATTTTCGGCTGTGTTTTACTCTTTACTCGTCCAGCCCTTGGTGGAAACAATTAACATTAATGAATGGCCCCTTTTGCAAAAAAGTGCAAACATGAGAATTCTGATCTGTGCAATTTAGTATTCAAAACAAAATGCCCCCCCCTAATCTTTTCATCAACATGTTTCTACAATGATGAATACATTGTCAGGCTGGTGTATCATGTGAGTTGTGCATTTTTAAAGTAATCTGTATAAAATGTAGTATTATTTTAGGTATTCAAAGTCAAACCTCAACACATATTTGTACCAACTTGAGTTCGGAAGATGTGTGGTCAAGTAGCTACATTTCCAGCTAGGCTCAAATGATGGCTTTAACACTTGACCAAAGTGTGTGATCCTGGGCATATTTTTTAATTTCACTATGCCTTATCTGTTAAAATTAGGTGACCTTAGAAGTGATTCAGTTCGCATTATAAGCTATTCCAAAAAGCCTCACTCATGGTTTAATAGATGGGCAGCACAGGGATTAGGATACACACACACACACACACATCTAACTTTTTTGTGTCATTCAACAGGAAATCAAAGTAAACACATCAAACAAAGAGTCATCATGGACAATTGCATATTATATAACCAGTATGTAAACAGTATGTACCAAACAATGATGTACAGGGGCACGCCCCACCAGGAGCAATACCAGGAGGCCACACACCCTTCAGCCAGCACTGCCTGCCTCCTGGTGAAGCCCTTACAGCCCTAGCACTCACTTGCACTCTCAACTCAATTAAAATATGCTGCAAAAATGCAACAAACAAATGACATGTGTTTAAAATGTAATTTTGGCCATGAACCATTGATGGGAGACATTCAGAGTGGGACTACTGTAGGGGTTCAGCTGCAAAGGAGGGGGGGTTGTGGAATGGTTGGGTAAAGGGAGGATTGTATACATGTGTATGTTATTGGAGGACATGTTGTTGTGCTCGAGATATTGTTAAGATCAACAAGACTACCTGTATTGATTGGACATGGTATGTTCTGTTCTTGAAATTTAAAGAAGTTTGAAAAAAATGTAATTTTGTTTGTAACAAAATCTCCTATTCCTTGCTTCAGTATTCTGGGTGGGGGGGTCTATCTTTCATAACAAGATGGAGGGACAACAAGCATCTCTTCTGGGGCCTTCTGGGAGTAGACACAGTGCTCAAGGAGATATTGTTGGGCAGACACCATCTGAGATGGTAGAAAGACTGTGGACCTCACTGCTCAGCCCTCTCAGTGGAGGAGGAGGAAGAGGAGGAGAAGGAAGAGGAGGAGGAGGAGGCGGCATCACCCTCAATTCTCCCAAGCCAGTCCACGAATGGCATGCTGGGTGCTGGTGTGAATGGGGGGAGGGAAGGTAAATGGGAACGTGGTTAGGGAAGCTGAAGGAAGGTGACTGGACGGGGAAAGGTGAAGGAGGATCAGATATGACAGAAAGGGGAGAGCAGATGGGAAGGGAACATAGGTAGATTGATGTTGCAACACTATTTTCCTTGCTTCTCTTTTGCTATGTACAGTTTATCTGAGAAGACATTTTTGCTGGATCACGAATCTGGTAAATTTGGATCAACGGCAGTACTTTGTTGAGGGTACTCCTAGACCGACACCCAATGTAATGTGGGCCCCCCTGATCACATCCCTGGCCCACCCAGATGAAAATTCCTGGAGCCGGGCCTGATTACCGCCTTCGGGATGCCGGTAATTGCATGCCCGCGTGAGTTGTGATGTCCTCCTATTAACGATATCCCGGTATTTACTCTACGAAGGGGCACGTGTACGTGCGCGCGCGCATGCCGGTATGAGGGGGCACGGTACAGGCGGTGGTGGTGGTATTGGCGGTTTGTCGGGTCATAATGCCCCGGACCCGTTAACGATGCCGGTATTACCATTTCGCCTTCCTTTTTTCATTATCTCCATTCTCGTAATTGATTGATTGATTGATTGATTGATAGATATTTTATTTCTATCGCTCTCGTACACAAGTGTTTCAGAGCGCGACAAGGCAAGGGAGGGGAACAGGGGAACAAAACAGCGATCTTACTAGGCCCAGTGACATTGAGAACGCGCAAGTGCATGGGAGAGGGGGAGGGGAAAAGTGCATGGAAGGGGGGAGAGGTGGAAAGTGCGAAGCAGAGGAGAAACAGATAAATAACAATAAATACATTTTAAAGGCAACAAACAGTGGTAATGCAGCCAGCAATTTGCAAGTGCTAGATTTAAGGCAGCAGACAGGGTAGGTCCGATAAGTGCAGGAAGAAAAAGGGGGGGCTGTATGGGTACAGATATAGATCCCAGTGCAAGGGGTGGCCCGGAGGCAGTGCGGGAGGGTGACAGGATGAGCAGGCACCTGGGCCCAAAAGACAGAGGATGGCCAGGTGCACGGTGCCAAGAGAGAACAGATCAGCAGGGGAAAGGGGGAGCGAAGGCAGAAGAAAAGAGGAAGTTCTTGAGGTGCTTCCGGAACCAGAGATGGTTCTCCTCAAGTTTTAGAGTGGCAGGGAGGCTGTCCAGAGGGAGGCCCCAGACGAAGACAGAGATCTACCCCCAGCACGTTTCTTAGAAAAACGACTGACCCTGAGTGAGTTGGAGGTAGAGGAGCGAAGAGCTTGAGAGGGGAGGTATTTGAGGAGGGATAGCTGAAGGTATTTTGGACCCAGGCCCCAGAAAGCCTTGTGGACAATGCAGAGGGTTTTGAATTTAATCCTTGCATCCACTGGGAGCCAGTGAAGAGATTTCAGAGCTGGAGAGATACGATCCCAGGGCTTGAGGCCAAGGACAAGTCTCGCAGTCCTGTTCTGGATTAGTTGCAGAGGGCGGAGAGTAGAGGCAGGTAGATTTAGAAAGAGCCTGTTACAATAGTCCAAGCTAGAGAGAACCAGAGCTTGAGATACCATGAGCTTCTGGGGGAAAGAGAGGAAAGGCAGAGTACCTCTGAGGAGGTGCAGTCGGAAATTTGACTTTTTAGAGACCTCAGAGATGTGGGCGGAGAAGGAAATGGTGGAGTCAAAGATGACCCCGAGGTTCTTAGCCTCACAGGTGGGGGTAGGAGGAGGGTCAAGGGAGGCCGGCCAGAGAGTGAGGGGAAAGGATGGTGAAGGTGTGCCGATGAGGAGGATCTCCGTCTTGCTGGCAATCAGACAAAGATCAGTGGCGGCACATAATGAGGCCCATACTGTTGAATTGCCTCAATCACTGACCATATTCTGCTGACAATTGGGAACAAGGATGGAAAATCAAATCCTTCCTCTAGGAAAAAGATTATGAAGTAGCCAATTTTCCATACATCAAGGATTTCTGTTGTGCAGGCATTTTGTAGTATGGAAGTTTGAGCTTGAGGTGTTGGATCTCATTGAGAATGCAATATCATTCACCATCATAAGTTGGGCAGGTGCTTTGCTGCATGTAATCAGTGGTGCTCAAGAGGAATATGTTCCCGCCTTTATCGGCGTGTTTGATAAGAAGTGTATGGTCAGGGTTAAGTCCTTGGACTGCCATAGCTTCTTGTGCTAGACACCTCACGCCGCAAGCCCGGTCATTTGGCTTCCCATCGAAGCTTCTGTAAATGCGTGGTAGCTACGGCCATAAATACATCTATGCCATTATCTGTGGCTGATAGTGGAGTGCATTTAGATTTTGATTTTAAATTCGATTTTTTACTAAAAAAGAAAAATCACTGTCAAAATCCTTTTGAAGAGTGCGCATCTGCGGTATCCTTACTTTTCATGGCCATTAACAGCCGTGTCCCTTCTATATCTTTCAGTGTTCTAGAAATGGGCTTGAATTCCTCCATTTCGTCCCCATGGGGCCAGGAGAATAGCTCTCAGGCAACGCGTTGCTCTAGGAAACAAGACAACCCAGAGACTTGTCTCGGATATTAGGCATGTAATAAAAGATTCATTCATTCATTTGTGTATCGTCTTTAGGTATCAAGTTATGTAAACACAAGTTTTCATTAAACTGTGTGCAAGAATTGTATAGGCCACTGTATGTGGAAGCTATGTCACATGGTCTTATAGGAGAGCATGATAATCCTTTTTAAGAACACTGCTCACATACTGATGCACTGGTTTATTTGCTCGGTTCACAATCATTCCTTTTGAGGGGGTGAGACCCTTGTTTATTGCTTCATTAATGATTGTGTATGTGTTCATCTGAAGAATAGGTGTTTGCTGCTATGAGGTTAATGCATTGTGTGTGTTTCTGTTATGCACCCCTGCACACTGGCTGTACGGGGCAAATCAACCACAACTACTTTATGTAGGTTATCTCACACACACAACTCTTAGATTGTCCATACATACCTCCTTCATGTAATAATTGACATGTTCCAATTCCCCATAATCCCTATTGCATAATATAGGCAGGTCATTCGTGTTAAAAGCACATAAAATCAGGTTATAACACATTAATACATGTTGGTGACGTCACTTATCATTCCTCACTGTTTGCCAATCTAATGAGAAGTATGATCAAACATATGATAAATTAGGGAGACCTGTACTGGTGTTTGTTGTTGCATTGTAGAATCAGATTGAAAACAAACCAGCCTTGAAAAAGTGTATGGTTGCGAAACACATGGTGGCCTTTGGTTTCAAACTGTCTGATTATTAATACAATGGAACTTCACACTAAACCACAACAACTCTATTATTCAATTGTGAGCACTGAGACAGCAAACACACATTATTTTCTACATGCGTCTGTATAGGAGTACTGGCACGCTCTGTCCCCACTCTCGTGGTATCTCCCTGCTTCTTTCATATCCATGGCATCCGTGTGCAAGAGAAGCTCCTCCTTCCTGCCTTGGTTCTGTTTTTATTATTAATACAATATATGCTGCAACTGACTATTAGAAATGAACATTGTGAACGTTTGCATACTAGTACAATTAAAACATTTCCATTTTGAATAGCTACTTTTGGCAAGAATATGCACTGTTTTCCTCCTGAAAATGCCCTTCTTCCCTGGAAAGAGTCGTGGTCAGATGAAAATCAATGATGTATTTCCTCTGTGAGCACCAAGGCAATGTCTAATATTGTGTGCTGGCCACTGATTTATTGATAGTGCTGTTTTTGTTCCAGTATGGACAAACACTAATAATAAAAAATACAAAATAACAAACGTAGGTGTAGATCCTACTTTATTTATTTATTTATTTATTTATTTCGACATTTGTAAAGCGCATCGAACCCAGGGGCATCTGTCTGACACCAGAGTCGCGTTGGAAAAGAAAGTAAGCAGCCATAGGAATGAACGCGGAAGAGCATCTGTGAATCTTTGACAGAGGCACGAGCTAGGGTAATGTTGCCCTGTGAAGATGAAGAACGATGAATACGAACAACACAGGAGAAATTAAACACTAAGGTTAATACACAGGATTGGGTGCCCGGTGTAGAGCAAGACCTGGAGGAACAGGCAAGGAGATATACCTGCTGGAATTCGGGAGAATTCAAGCCATAAAAGAGAAGCAATTCCCGAACGGGACTCAGACCGAGCTCAAGGCCCGAGGTGGAGACATCACTGTCTGTTCCTAGTGACGGATTTTATTCCAGTTTACCTTTTCGTGCATCTCCTATATTATATGTAGAGGTGGAGTGACTCATATCAGTCTATATAAGGCAAAGAGGCAACACAATCTTTGTTCTAAACGTCCTGAAGAAGGTTGAGAATCTGAGGGATGTACCTTTAGTCCCTAAAAAGACTGAAACATATAACACCTGTATTTATGATTGAGTTGAAGTATTTATAAGAATATTGTAACAGTGATAAAAAATTCATGATATCACTGAAATATTTGGAAAAGAGTTTTTGCCAATGTGGACACTATGGGAATATATGTGTGACTGAGAGAGAAATGTGTGTATGAGTTGTATTTGGGTTGTGAGTTGAACAATGTTAATGGTTATTAGAAATTGTTCAAATTAATTATGAGAATTGTTTTAAACATATAGAGATTTTTTGTACTATATTAAAGAGATTTTCTTGTCATCCTGTACACTCGGGTTCAAAAACCCTTTACATATTTTGTTTATATTTACTTTTTACTATTTACTTGACGAGCCAGAGAGTGAATAGGTAATCCCCTTATATTTGTGTACCCTTACAAGGTCTGTCAGATCGCTAGCACCCCCCACATGCAGATCCTCCTCTTCTCCTTCATATGCACCCTGAGTGTGACAGTAACATTCCTGCAGGTACCTCACAATGACAAGGTGTATCTCCAAATACCTGATCACTCCTCAAATTTAGGGATGCCATTGCCACTGCTGCCCTCATTCTGCTGGGAACCCAAGGAAACACAGGCCCTCTTCCCTTCAAGATAGCTGTGTCTTTCCACTGGTCCTGCTGCTCTCAGCGATGGCTACGCAGGCTCTAGCAAACATGCACCTGACAACGTGACTCGCTCCCAGAGAGAAAGAGAGAGGGAGACATAGAGACAAAGAGTGAGACAGAGAGAGACAGAGAGAGAAACGGCATGAGGCGGAGAAAGAGAGGTATGGTAGGCACACTTATTTTGTTACCATAATCTGCTAGTGAGGATGCCGCTGCTTGCCTGTTGGCTCTTTCCGGTGATGCTGTGAGGGTGATTCACTCGCCAGAGGCTCGGTGATTGCCCTTTGATCCCTTAACTTAGTTTATGAGCTTAGTATCACTCGGAGGACCTGTCTCTAAGAGTGACAGGCAGGTGATTATGAGGATTTGTTGAGGCTGCACTATAGCTTCAGTTCCTGAGCCCAGAATCGCTTTGAGGGTCTGATTATTTCAGTGACATAACCATTGGTTGTGGTGTTCAAGAGGCTATGCTGAGGCGAAACACTTGACTCAGTCCCTCAGTTTAATTTCCCCAAGGCTTTCTCTGTGGCAGTGACAGGCCATTGGTCGGAAGGTAGGATGGCAGTGTTGGGGTTGCACATGTTCCCATGTCACTCTGTCAAACTCCTGAGTGAATACCCCACACTCCTCCTCGCCTGTCTCCTCTGTTGAGCCATCCAGGGCATCCAAGTTCTTTTTTCTCCGTGTCTTCCTTTGTTCTGTAGGTTTTTTCTCCTGCTTTTGATGAAGATAAGGATGTGCTCCTTCGGAGGCCACCTTGACTGTAGATATAAACCAGACCAGGTGAACCCCAGAGAGCAGGACCCAAACGTCTCAGGGAAAAAGCCTCCTGGCTGAAAAAACCCTGGTAGATGGAATACAGAAGTAGAATCCAAGTCTTGACTTCAGGAGAAAATGTAAAGCACTAACAGAGTCCGAGTCCTGGTATGGAGAGGAGAACTGTTGTACTTGTGGTTCCACTGGAGTACAGAATCTTAAGAGGGTCTGCTGACTGCCTTCTTTATACTGCAGGAGGATGGAAGACTTGCGGCAATAAACAGGTAAGTAATCAGCAAGATATAAGGTAAGCAGAAAGTAAGGAGTGAAAATGACAAGGGTATGCCTATGCGAGAAAGGAAAAATGTCAGTAGTGAGATGTGAATGGAAAGAGGGAAAACCAAGTGGCTCCGAACACTGACCGGAAAAACGCGAGCCGCAGAAACAGAAAGAGAAAGGGGAGAGTAAGAAGCTGGACTCTCGCAGACGCCACGCACCGAGACAGAGGCTGGGAACGGCGTTGCGAGAGTCAGAACCACAGTATGTGACACCAGCACCGAACTTAGAGGTAAGGAAGTTCAAGCGCAGAGACAGATCAGATATAGCAACGACCTTAATCAAAAGCCTAAGGCAGCCGTAGGTGCAGACAGCAAGGAAGACGAAACGAAAGTTTGCTATATATGCAAAGTGAGACAAAAGGATACAAACCACTGTACCTCACTGAGTTGAAGATAGCCACCTGTGTCAAGGAGTTCCCCCCTTCTCACCTGAGTTCGATCTTTGCTGGATTTCTTGATCGATGCCTTCTTGCGGACTGATCGTGTCTTGAATAAGGCTGCACGAGTCTCTTCCGACTCCAGCGTGCGTTCAAAGTTCCGGGATGCAAGGATCCAGGAATCCGGGAAATTAACACAGTGCGCTACTAGCACACGCGTCCAGGAATCAAGAAAGGAAGGAAAGGGACTCGGAATGGGGTAGGCTGGAAGAAGCAAGGGAAACAATACCGCGAGCTGAGGAGCACATGTCTGGTCGCTACTTTGCAATAGCATTGAGACGTGCAGAGCTGCGGGAGGCGTGGTCTATAAATAGAACACGCTACGTCCAAGGTGTAGAGCGAGGAAGGTGTTTCACAGTGGACGGCCATGTTGGAAGTACAAGGGAGTGTAAGCCCCGTTGAGACAAGGACCAGGAAGTCCAAAAGGGGCGTGTTCTGTAGTTCATGACAGCATGCCTCCTCTGAAGACCCGTTCCTCCGGGTTTGCCCGGGTGTATAAGGTGAAATCTTCTGAGTAGTCGAGGGGCCTTGAGATTAGAAAGTGGTTCCCAGGTTCTTTCACTAGGAGGATATCCTTTCCATTCAACCAGGTATTGAAGCTGACCCCGTTTATACCTGGAGTCACATATTTGGCATACTTCATATTCCAATTGGTTGTCGACCAGCAGAGAAGGAGGTCAGCAGGATTTCCGGGAGGATTGGGTGTAGGGTTTTAATAAGGATGTGTGAAATACTGGGAGAATTTTCTTCCAGGAGTCTGGTAGTCTGATCCGGTATGAAACTGGATTGATAATTTCCTTGATGGGAAATGGACCATAGTACCGAGGGGCCAACTTGTTTGGCCATAGATGTCGGGGTAGTAATTTCGAGGACAACCAGACTTGATCACCGATTGTATAAGAAGGACCTGGTCTTCTTTTGAAATCCGCATACCTCTTAGTCTGTGTTCTGGCCCTCTCTAAGTTTTCTTTGGCCTCCTGGTGTACGTTGATGAGGGTTTCTATCCCGGAGTCGACAATAGGTACTGGTGTAGGATGAGGGAGAACAGAGGGTAGAACCGATGGATGGAAACCTTGGCTACAATAAAAGGGACTGGTCTTAAGTGCTGAATGATCGGAATTGTTGTAGGTGAATTCAGCCACGGGTATTAGGAGCGACCCGTCATCCTGAACCTTGGTGGCGAAACATCGAAGATACTGCTCCAGAGTCTGATTAGCACGTTCTGTGGCCCCGTTGGTTTGGGGATGATAACCACACGAGAGTGCGCGTTGGATTCCCAAAATGCGACAGAGATGTTTCCAGAATTGAGAGACGTATTGAGGTCCTTGATCAGATATGATCTTGGAAGGAAGTCCATGTAAACGGAACATGTGTTCCAGGAAGATTCCAGCAAGCTCGGACGAGGATGGCAGCTTACACAGGGGTGTAAAATAAGCCATATAAGTGAACAAGTCTATGGTGACCATGATGGTCGTGTATCCTCAGGAAGGTGGTAATTCCACAATGAAGTCTGTAGCAATGAATTCCCATGGCCTTGTTGGCAGTGTAGGTTGCAGTAGAAGACCTGCCGGTCTCTTGTTATCATGTTTATTTTGACTGCAGACAGTACAAGCTTTGATGTACTGCTGTACGCTGGTCTTCATTCCAGGCCACCAAAACTGTCTTTGTATAAGACGGAGGGTGTTGGTTATGCCACGATGTCCAGAGTGAAGGGTATCATGACAGAGGTTTATTATTCTTTGTTGTAATTTCTGTGTAGGAATGACCAGTGCATTGTCCTTGAATAAATATCCTTCCTTAACTCTTAGGTTCCATGGATTCTTCCTTGAAATATCCTTCCAGAGGTCAGAGGATTGGGTTTGCACTCGAATTTCTTCCAGGAGGTTGACTGCGTGAGCTACAAAGATCGTGTGGGGAAACACCTTAGGATAGGCCTTGTCTTCAGTAGTTACATAGTCAGGACGTCGAGATAAGGCGTCAGCAATCATGTTTTGTGATCTGGGAACATGAGTGATTTGGTATTGGTACTGGGCAAAGAAGTAGGCCCAACGCGCCTGACGACTTTTCCTGCACTCCAACGACTGTAGAATTTGAAGATTCCGATGGTCCGTGCGGACCTGAACTGGATATCTAGCACCCAGAAGTAGATGTTGCCATTCAGTGAAGGCTTGGCGGATGGCTAACAGATCCTTTCCCAGGAAGGAATAGTGTGTCTCACTGGGAGTCAGGGTTCGTGAGAGGTAAGCAATGGGGTATTCTAGTTTATCCTCAAGTTCCTGCTTCAAGACCGCTCCTATGGCGTAGTTAGAGGCATCCGTTTCCACTAGGAATGGACGATTTATGTTGGGTTGGGCCAAGATGGGGACTTGCGTGAACTCTGTCTTTAAACGTTGGAATGCCTTATGTTGCGGTGTAGACCAGATAAAGGGGGTGTCTTTCTTCAAGAGGGCAACGATCGGCTGAACGATCTCGGAAAAGGTAGAAATGAACTTCCGGTAGAAGTTGGCAAGCCCCAGGAAGGATTGAACTTGTTTCACGGACGTGGGAGCGGGCCATGCCAGTATGGCCTTTACCTTTGAAGGGTCCATACCAATTCCTTCTCGGCTAAGGATGAATCCTAGATAGTGAACAGAAGTAACGTGAAACAACCATTTTTCGGGTTTGGCTAAAAGTTTGTGTTCACGGAGTCGTTGTAATACTGCCTTTACATGTTCTTCATGCTTTAGAGGATCCTTGGAAAAGATCACTATGTCATCCAGATAGACAATGACGAAGAGGAATAACATGTCAGAAAACACCCTATCCATAAAACGTTGAAAAACTGCAGGGGCATTAGCTAGTCCAAAGGGCATGACTAGATATTCATAGTGAGCAAAGGGTGTTCTAAAGGCTGTTTTCCATTCGTCTCCTTCCCGGACATGGATCAAATGTTGGGCACCCCGGAGATCCAACTTCATGAATATTACGGCGCCTCTCACAGCTTCCAGGATATCCGAGATCAGGGGCAGTGGGTACCGATCTTTGAGGGTGCATTGATTTAAGCCACGATAGTCGAGGCAAGGTCTGAGTTCCTTGGTGTCCTTCTTGGGAACAAAGAACAACAAAGCACCCGCTGGAGATTTTGAGGGTCTTATGGTGCCGTTTTCAAGGTTGGTATCCAGGTATTCTCGGAGGGCCTTTTTCTCTGGTTCGGAAAGGATGAACATTTTGCCGAAGGGAATCACTGCTGAGGGATCTGTATCTATGGCACAGTCTTCAAATCTGTGAGGGAGTAAGGCCTGGACTATGGCAGTTGAAAATACATCAGCATATCCCGGATAGGCCTCTGGGACTTGTATGATATTGGAAACCATGAGTGGTGTTTGCTGGTCTCTTAGTGGTTCTTTAGGGGGTGTCGAGGAGGGATACAGGAATAGACAGTGGGACATATAAAACTCTGAGCCTAGGAATAGTGATCCTGCTGTCCAATTGATATACGGATTGTGCTTCTGTAACCAGGGCATACCCAATACCATGGGGTAATGAGCTGACTTAATGATGTCGAATGTAATCCTCTCTTGGTGATGGTTTATGGAAAGCTGGATCTCTTTTATCTGCAGGCTTATGGGTCCTGAAGTGAGGGGTCTTCCGTCGATTGCTTCCACCGGCTGCATGGTGCTTCTTGTCTCGTACGGAATATGATGACTAACAACCCAGTCTTGATCAATGAATATTCCCATAGCTCTGCAGTCTACCAAGGCCAGAATGGGATAGGTCTTATTCTTGGAGGGCGACAGGAAGGCCTGTAGTATCACCAAATAGTTTTGTCCAGGAGAGTTCAAGGATGGAATTGATGTGGAGCAAACATCTCTCTCCCGAAGCTCTGCTCCATCTAGGATCGGGAGCTGGCGTTTCCTGAACGCCGAGGAGGGGCTAGAGGACACTCCCTAACCAAATGTTTGTCTGAGGCACAATACATGCAAAACCCCGTATGAATCCTTCTCATTCTTTCTTGCAGGGATATGGGTCCACGGAAGGCTCCTATCTGCATGGGTTCTGGTTCAGAGACTGAGCCTGGGTTTGTGTCTGTCTTGGTGGTACTCTCAAAGGACATCTTCAGAGGATTACCTCTGGATTTCTTCTTCTCTGCCTTCCTTTCCTGGATACGGAAATCTATTTGCATGGCAAGGTCCATTAGTGCCTGGAATGAGTTTGGGCAAGCCACTCTGGCAAATTCATCCTTAATCTCCTCATTCAGTCCTCTCCTAAAAAGGGTAAAACTCGCCTCAGGGGACCAATCAGCTTCCTTGACTAATTGCTTGAATCGGGTAACATAGGTGAGCATATCCTGGGATCCTTGCTGAAAGTCTAACATGTGTTCCTGGGCACTATAGACCTGCTCTGGACGGTCAAACATGGTCTTCAGGGCTTGCATGAAGCCATCATAGTCATCTAGGAGAGCATCGCCGGAATTAACGAGGGGCGTAGCCCAGGTTAAGGCGTTTCCTGAAAGGTGGGAAATTATGAACCCCACCTTAGCCCTGGGAGTTGAAAAGTAGTAGGACTTAAAAGTAAAGTGGACCAAACATGAATCCAGGAATCCGCGAAGGGTTTTTGCCGACCCATCATATTTGTCCACTATGCCGCCCAGCAACACACTTTCTTTTGTGGCAGAATCACGGGATAGAACTAATTGTTTGAGAGCGACGTTTTCCGCCTTTAGATTCTGCACCTCGGTTGAAAGCTCTTGCATGCCACGCATCAGGTCCTGGATGGCCGCTTCCATGTCCATATCAATTTCGGTCGGTTGGCGTCTCAAACTGTCAAGGAGTTCCCCCCTTCTCACCTGAGTTCGATCTTTGCTGGATTTCTTGATCGATGCCTTCTTGTGGACTGATCGAGTCTTGAATAAGGCTGCAAGAGTCTCTTCCGACTCCAGCGTGCGTTCAAAGTTCCTGTCAAACTAGAAATTATATCGTGCCTCCTATTGCTATGAATATATGTATATTGGCCTACGCCAAGCTGTTAACAAGCTGCTTATAAACTACATGTGAATAAATTCGCATTGCAAGGTCCTGACCTTAGAAACCATGTAAACTGTCATTTTGGGTCAAGCTGCCATTTTAGGTTTTCTTGCTCTATAAAGTCACCATGTGAGCTAAAATGGTAGCCTATGTTATTCAGAACAGAACTCGATTGTCATGACCTCTGTACAGCTAATGTATAACTTGCCTGCAGGCCACTTGTTAGGGTCATGAGCTGAGACCTTGGCCCTCATTACGACCCAGGCGGTAAGGGGTTTACGCCGGCGTAAACATCGCCGACCCTTACCGCCTGAGTACGAGTTCCCTTAGCGCCATGGCGGATTTAACACCTGCTTTTAGCAGGTGTTAAAATCCATGGCGCTAAGGGACCTTGTTGTTAATTACGCCACCGTAATTTACGGTGGCGTAATTAACGCCTTCCCCACTCCCATTATGCCCTATGGGGCAAAAATGGGAATGGGGAAGGGTAAATGGGGATTGGGGACTTACCGCCCCGCCAAGGTCGGAATGGGGCGGTAAGTCCGCCAACCACCATGGCGGAGTTGGCAACTTAGCGCCATGGACCATGGTGCTAATAGCACCATGGTTCTCCGCCAAGGTCGTAATGAGGGCCCTTGTCTTTCTGCTGACCTGTGTGTAATGGATTACCTGTATCACCGAAACTGATCTATAATTGAATGAGAACACCTGCTTAACTATATTGTATAAATTAAGTCCCGCATTGTAATGTTAGGCCTAGAGCATACATTATTACCATTTCTTCTTGTTAATGTATAAACCCAAGATGAACTAGATTTGACCTGGCAAGGGACCCTAGAGCAGTAACTTATTTATGGAATGGTTAACCTGAAGAAAGGCTGGACAACAGGCTGGAGAAATGTATAAAAGCCTGACTGTTTCAATGAATATTTGCACTCACTGAGCACACCGAACCACGCCGGAGTTCGCTGTGTTGTACTGAGGGTCGATAGCTATCTGAATTTTGTTCTGTTCTTTTGTAACTGGATTCAGTATAAAATAAAGTACTTTGTATGTTCCTTTGTAACCTGTGTTTGGTGTGTTTCCTTTTTGGTTACCCTGCCTCATATTATTTCCTTGTTTTCACAGTTGGCGCCCGGAATAGGGACCCTCAAGATTGATGCCGGATTATTGAAGGTTGACGCACGCTATCGGACCGGGATCGGACGGTGTGACAAAACGGGCCCGACTGAACGAGACGCAACACCTCAACAGCGCTGCACGATCCGTTCCCTGGACGATAGCCGTGTGGTCTGAGACGGCATCTTGACGAGGGTCAATTTTTTGCCGAAATCACCATACACAAGGTAAAATTCGTTAGGTAAGTCCTTTGTAAACCGATCGGTCCTCCTTAGGTTTGGTCAGGTGAGTCGTTACCCGACTCTTAATTCAACCCTGACAATTTGAATTTGGCGCATTGTATCTGCAGACACAATTATTGACCAGGTAACACCGAGTATTTGAGAAATGCCTGGGAAATTGTCTAGCTGCTTTAGGGCATTATTCCGCAGCGATAGACAATCTTTGGAATTTAGCCATCCGGCACCACAGGAGGGGTCACCGGCATGTACTATGTACTGTAAGCATGGCATTGGAAGTGTAGTATTTAATAAAATTTGGCACAGACAAACCAGACATGCCTCCGAACTTCAGTGGCCAGTCAATAGTAGTTTTGAGATCCCTCGTATTGAATATTTAGAGTCAGTCTTGTTAAAAAAGAAGGCCAGACCTGCAGCATTTGATGTTTTGCAAAATTGGAAAAGAGAAGCGTTGCAACAGCTTAAAAGTAGGGAAAAACATGTGCGCCGTCATAAAACAAATGCTGAAAAGGCGTTGTTATATGATCAGGACAAACAGTCTGAGTCAGTTAGGAATATGGACAGGGCTTTCTCACTCGGTATTCAGAAAATCTATCCTTTTAAAGATCTTCATGTTTCTGATGAGTTTATCGACAAATTGTTAAATGAACGAAGGCCTGGTGCCTCTGCACCTCCTCCGTATGTTCCTCTTCCTCCTGCTGTACCTCTTCCTGCTGTTATTCCTGCTCTTCCTGCTCAACCTGTTGTTCCTATTCCTCCGGTTGTTGTTCCTCCACCTGCTCCTCTGCCTCTTCCCATTGCACCAGTAATAGTACCTCCATTGAATTTGCCTGCACCCTCACTCCCAAGTAGTTCTGTACCGCTTGTAGTTGATCAGGGTGCGGGGTCGAGGATTGTTACTCGTAATACTGTTCCTACAGAAAAGAAACAGGATTTGTTTGCATGGGCTAAGCATTGTATGGAGAGAGATGATCGAGCTAATGTTCTTGCCACACTTTCTAATATGGATAATTTTCCTGAGAAAAATGTTTTCATTGAAGGTTTAGGGATTCATTTATGTGTAATGTGGGGTAAATTAAATAATGCAGACCTCCCACAAGGGTTGAGGGACCTGAATACTTTGGCGTTTTCAAGAGACATTGTGGAGAAGGTACATGAGCATGTTGAGAGGATATTTGAGTATAGAAAGGAGTTGGAAAGGTTACGGAATGAGGATGACGAAGAAGAAAGTATGTATGTACAGAAACGATTTCTTCCGTGTCGTAAATCGACATCTGAGGAGGAGCGAATTTGTACAAAAGATGCGATTAGATGGATTTCAGACATATCGATAACTCCAGTTGAGGTATATGACACATACAGTCAATATATGCTATAAATGCAGAGGAAAGTGATACAAGTGATGGTAGAGTACCTGCAGGATGAATGTTTAAAGAGAAAGGTTAGTTGTCCCACAGAGTTATTGAGCATTTATAAGAGAGCTTTTTCACTTGACACTTCTTCAACTGCTTTAGCGCTCGACTTAGCTCTGTTGCTTAGTAAGCGTTCGGAGTTGCCTACATCTCAGTTGCCTATGAGAGGGGTTCCTCCGACATTTGTCCCAAAGGTTGAGATTCCTGCTAATGCTGCAGCAGGTACACCTGCTGTGGACATTCCTGCACATTATGTATCGCAGTTTGTTCACGTCTCGTTTTCACGACAGGAAGTGAATACTATTAGACAAACTATTCCTGACATTAGGAAAAATCTGACAGGGTTCTATAAAGAGATAGAGTCCGTTTTGCAGTCCTCAGTGTTTACCCTAGGCGACATTGATTTGCTATTCCCTGTACTCCTGCCTGTAGATTTGTGGAAACAAGTTAGAACTATAGACGATGTACCAGGGTTGGGAGATACATGGGCTAACATAGTTAGGCTTGATGGGGAAAGGCCAGCTGGTGAGAGACCACCTCAGGTGATACTAACTTTGCCTGACAGAATCATTGCAAAACTGAAAACTATAATCCCCGAAAAGAGAATTATTTGGGACAAGCTTACGGCCTGTGTCCAAGGAAAATCTGAGGGTGCTACCGAGTTCTTTAATCGGTTCGAACAGGTATTCTCGGATTTCAGTGGACAAGACTTAGGCACAGAGTCTGGGAAAAGATTGTTTGTGGACAAATTTGTACGTGGATTGCTGCCTGACATCCAGTCACAAATTATGTCTTCTGAGAGCGCTTGGCAGGCAAAATCCCAATCAGAAATACTGCACATGGCTCAGTACTACGAGAACCGTGTCAATAATGAAAAAGATAGAGTCGAGAAGAGAAAAGGTGATTTGAAGACTAAAGTATTGTTACAGCAAATTGTTAGAGGCCCCAGAGGGGGTAGTTCGCAGATTAGAGGTCAGTATGTTCCACAAGGGAATGTGCCCTTGGGTCCTGTGAATATTAACCAGTGTGCCTATTGTCGCCAGGTGGGTCATTGGCGTGCACAATGCCCCGTCCTTCGACAGAGGTCGAATAACACATTTGGAAATATGGGTAGACGATCCAGAGGTCGCCCGGGTGTAGGGGGCCCTGGTAGAGGCCAGTTTTCGCAGGATCCCCAACAACCTTTTTCACAGGATAATCAGACTTCGAGTGTAGATACGAGAAACATATTTGATCATCCTTCTGCTGCATATCTATCTGAAGAGCTTCCTTTTGATGATATTTTGTTTCGTTAGGATTGCCCGAAGCAGGGTTTGGAACCTACACCT
Organism: Ambystoma mexicanum; assembly: GCF_040938575.1. Taxonomy (NCBI): domain Eukaryota; kingdom Metazoa; phylum Chordata; class Amphibia; order Caudata; family Ambystomatidae; genus Ambystoma; species Ambystoma mexicanum. Next base: position 330,457,697 of record NC_090925.1, on the reverse strand, counting down.
ATTCCCGTTAATCAGAAAGGTCCCTACGTTGAAATGGTAGTGGGAAATAGGAAACATCAATTTTTGATAGACACTGGAGCACACAAGTGCTCCATTGATCATTCTCGGGTTCCAAACATTCCACTGTCAGGGCAAACCAATGTTTCTGTAGGGTTTTCTGGCACACCAGTTGTTTGTCCGGTTACTTCACCGGTACCTATTTTGTTTGGGTCCCTTTACGGACCACTGTCCATTTCTCTTGACTTCGAATTGTGGAGAGAATTTGCTGGGGTTGAATCTGTTGAAGGAATTAAATGCGGTAATTCATTGTTCTTCTGATGGAGTGCGTTTGACGATTTCACCACAGCAATGTTCTGTTTCGCAATTCTTGACTAGACCTTTGCGCCATAATTCAATAATGTACCAGAGTGTTTGTGGGCAGTTGATGACAATGATGTCAGTGTTTTGCAGATTGAGCCTGTTAAAATAGTTTTGAAACATGGAATTAAGCTGCCCCGTATTCCACAGTATAAGATCTCAGTTGAAGGCGAGCGAGCTTTGAAGAGCATTGTTTCCGATTTTGTGCATCGTGGGGTGATTGAGGAGATTGCAGGAAGTTTGTGCAATAGTCCGATTTTACCCGTGTACAAAAAAGGCGATAATGCAATTCCATTTCGTTTTATAATTGATTTACGTGCCATTAATAAAGTCGTTGCTCCGCAATTTCCAATTGTGCCTGATGTGACGACAATATTAACCATGATTCCAGCTACAGCTACTCACTTCAGTGTTGTGGACCTAAAGAATGCTTTCTTCAGTATTCCTATACATGAGGATAGTAGATACTTGTTCGCGTTCACCTTAGGGGGACGCTCATTCACATTTACTCGTGCACCTCAAGATTATACTGAGAGTCCTTGTATTTATAGTAGGGCTTTGAAAGAGCAGCTTGATACCCTCGGATTGCCCCCTACTTGCACGTTGCTTCAATATGTTGATGATTTGCTTTTAGCCGCTGACTCTGAGAGCTCTTGTAAAGAGGGCACTGTGTTGTTGCTCATCCATCTAGCTAAGCATGGTCACAAAGCTTTGCTTAAAAAATGTCAATATTGTTGCCAGGAGGTCGCCTATTTAGGCTATCTCCTGTCAATGGAGGGAAGAAGATTGACACCTGAAAGAATAAAACACATTTCTGGCATGTCTGTCCCAAATACACAAAAGGAAGTTAGAGCCTTGATATGTATAGCTTCTTACTGTAGGTTAATGATCCCAAACTTCTCACTAGTGATAAAACCGATGTTGGCCTTGACGAAGAAGGGTATTTCTTCGCCATTGCCATGGAATACAGAGCATCAACATTCATTCGAGTTGCTCAAGACTGCATTATGTTCGGCAGCAGTTTTGGGCACACCGAACTATGAGAAGGCCTTTGTGTTGTTTGTGCATGAATGTGATGGATGTGCTTTGGCTGTATTAACGCAGGAACATGGAGGGAAGAATAAGCCATGCGGTTACTACTCTTCCGCCCTTGATCCTGTTGCATGCGCTTTGCCAAGATGTTTGCGCGCTGTCGCTGCTGCTGCTGCGTCTGTAAAACAGAGTGAGGGAATGGTCCTAGGCCATGATTTAACCCTGATGGTGCCTCACTCTGTAGAAATTCTATTGAACAAAACCCAAATGCAACACCTCACTTCCGCACGACTGACAAGATATGAATTAATCTTGTTTGCTCCCCACATTCAAATTAGGAGGTGCTGCGTTCTTAATCCGGCTGAACTCCTACCTTTCCCGCAAAATACTGTTTGCGGTGACGAAGAGTCACATGACTGCCTGTATACTACTGAACAAGATAAAAAGGCAGAGTTGATTTGAGGGACACTCCTTTGGATAACCCACAAGGGGAGCTGTTTTGTGATGGCTCCTGCTTCAAACTACTGGATGGTACATCCACAGCTGCTTATGCAGTCACTACATTGAGTACGGTTGTGGAGACCAAGAGAATTACGCATAACTCTGCGCAGGCCGCAGAGATTATAGCATTGACTCGAGCTTGTGAGCTTTCCGAAGGGCTAACAGTAAACATATATACTGATAGCCAGTATGCCTTTGGGGTGGCTCACAACTTTGGGAGACTTTGGTCAGAGAGAGGGTTTTTAACTTTGCATGGCACCAAGATCCAACATGGCTCCCTGATAGTACAATTGCTTTCAGCGCTTGCGCTCCCTAGTCAGTTAGCAATCATTAAGTGCGCAGCACATCGCAAGATTATAGATGATGTAGGGAAAGGGAATGCTTTCGCTGATCAAATTGCTAGACAAACTGCCTCTGATCTCTTCACGGAGATGTATGTTTCAAGGGAGACTATAGATGCCTATGCAATGGATGAGGGTGTTGGGTCTGTATGGGATATCCAAGCCGATGCCACATTAGAAGAATCCAAGAGGTGGGCTGAGGGCTTGGGGAAACTCGATGATGATGGGTGTTGGGTGGACATGGTTGAAAGGAAATGGTTGCTTCCTAATGCCTATATAGTAATGATGGTTACCATGGCACACGGTCCCACACATGTGTGCGCTCAACAGATCACAAGAATATTAGAGAAAGTCTGGGTAAATGATAAGATTTCGAAAATTGGCCAGCATTATGTCCAAAATTGCATGATTTGCCTACAACACAATGTGGGAAAGGGGACAGCAACTCCAAGAGGTAGCTTTGGGCCTCCTTCTGTCCCGTTTGAAGTGATTCACTTTGACTTTATTGAAATGGAGCGATGTAACAATCTAAAATATGTCCTTGTGGTCATTTGCGCCTTTAGTAAGTGGGTCAAGGCTTTCCCTGTTAAAGACGCTACAGCCATGACCACTGCAAAGACCATGTGAAAGGAATTCTTTCCACGGTTCGGTTTGCCGAGAGTTATCCGGTCGGATAATGGTCCGCATTTTATCGCTGCTGTAATTCTACAGATATGTACCGCATTGCAAATTGACAAACGATTCCATTCGGCCAGACATGCTCAAAGCCCCGGATTAGTGGAAAGACACAATGGTATCATAAAAAACAAGCTCGCTAAGACGTGTGCCGGCACCAAATTAAAATGGCAGGACGCCTTACCGATCGTGTTACTAGCCATGCGTACAACCCCTCAAACTAAGACTGTGCTCTCTCCATTTGAGGTGGTAATGGGGAGACCTGCCAATATCTGGGGTCTTCCAAAGCCTAGGGCATTGAGGAATGTAGAAAATGTATTGCTTTCAGACTATTGTAGCCAGTTTACTAAAAACCTGTATTTCATTTATCACCAGGTACGAGACGCTTTACACGTGCGATACGAGGGCCCAGGCCACAGTATACAACCTGAAAGTTGGGTTTTGGTCAAATCCTTTGACCGATCTTCCTGCCTTGCACCTCGGTGGCGGGGCCCGTTCCAGGTCCTGCTGGTCACCCAAACAGCGGTGCGTGTCGCAGGCCGGAAGCATTGGATCCAAGCGACGCATATCAAGAAACTTCCTCACCCAGTGCCACACGTTACAGGAGAAACAGAACCCCTCGCTAACGCTGCAACCAATGGTCCCAAAGCAGTGAGTAGCACTGAGAGTGCGTCGGAGAATCTTTCTGAGCCTGTGAGGCTTAGGGAAGCTGCCATTTTGTCTCCGCACTCTCCGAAAATTTTGCTCCCGGAAATTGCTGTTCCAACTTCACTTGCCTCTGATACGTTGCTTCCAACGGGAAGTGACGACATCTTGTTCTCGGATCAAACAATACCAGGCACAACAAGATACAACTTCCGGCCACGAAGATAGACATACGGCACGGTTTTGCTGTGCATCTGATAGACATAAGGCACGGTTCGGCTGTGCATTCAAGGAAGGAAAGGATCATCAAGGGCTTGCTTTTGCCCAAAAAAGTTGAGGAAGGGGATTCTGTTGGCTAGGGGTTGTGGAAGGACTAAGAAGCAGCGCGACCGTAGTGTCGCCAGCAACGAACATTGGGGTCGTCAATTGAAAATCTACAATGCCTGCTACAGCCACCGCTACTGTTCGTATTGGACTTATAAATAAGGGGGTGACCAACTCGGGCAATGAACAATGTGCCTGGGCCCCAAAAACGTATTGCTGTGTTTTTATGATAATATTTGGTTTTATAATAGTCACTGTCTTAGGCCTTTGGTATTTCGAAGAAACTCTTCCTTTAGAGTCTTTGATGCCGACTGAAATTGTACCCACTGTTCCTACAGCTTTTGTACATTTGCATACTCGGTCACCTAGGGACTCACAGCATAGACAGAAGTATCACAATAATACCTTGTTGCTTATAATGAATGCAACACATGCCATTTTTAATAAGACTAATTGTTGGGTCTGCTCACATTTACCGCACCATGGGGATAAGGGGCTAGGTTGGTATATTCACCCTTTACCTTTGACAACTGCTTGTTATGCTTCACTTAGAGCACTGTTCTTTGGCCGATGGAACGATAGCATCTCGGGGAACTTTGATGGAACTAATTTGAATAGTTTCGAGAAACGTGTTCTGACTCCCCTGGGATGCTCGCTTTTCGCAAATAGGAGTAAGCTCAATATTGCTTCTATTAGGCCTTCTGACAGACTGTCTCGTCCTTTCCAATCTTTGATTTCCTTCAAAATGGCTCCGATAGGCAATAAGGATGCCGTGTCTCCTTCTTACACTGTTAACCATAGCCCTGATTCAGTTTCTTTCTGCATACAGAGGAATGGCACTCGGTCAATGGGAGATTTTAAAGGTTGTGCCAACGTTGCAAATTTGACTGGGGAAGACAGACCTTTGTATGTAGGCGAACCTGTCTATTTTGTTTGCGGTAATGTAGCATTTCCATGGTTGCCCAGGGATTGGCAGGGAACTTGTTATCTAGGAATCCTGTTACCTGGGGTGTTTATAGCAAGTACTATAGAGGTTTCGAAGGCTCGTCCACGGCGGGACAAGAATGGCGACACTCCAGCACAGGTTTTAGGAGATGTAGCGAAATCATTCCTTCCATTCTTTGGGCGGATATCGAATTCCGAGGATATCAGGAAACTAGCGAGAGTACCGGAGAGAACCATCAACCGGACCACAGATATACTCTATAATATGACTTTAGAGCAGAAAGCGATCAGATTGGTAGCGCTTCAGAACTGGATGGCATTAGATGTCATTCTGGCTGAACGTGGTGGAGTATGTAAACTAGTGGGGTCCTCTTGCTGTGTTTTTGTACCGGATTCCTCCCCAACTATTTTTAAGGCAATACAGAATCTGCACATTCTTAGTTCAGAAGTGCATGTTCCCGAGGGAAATTGGGATCTTAGCGCTTGGTTCTGGGACTTCTTGCGGTCTTGGGGTTGGAAAGTGCTTTCAGTCTTGCTGATTATTTTGGGAATTCTGCTATTTCTTTGTTGTTGTATCCAATGTCTACCAAGTATATGTTCAATGCTAGGGGGATGTTGCGCTCAGGCGATAGGTACAATAGGACATAAAGTGTATGCCCCGGTTATAACCTCTAAGGAGTATGTACTGAAAGAGATCTTAGTAAAAGATCTAATGGCGATAGATATTTCTGACAGCTATTCAGGGTGTATGGACGATGACACATGGAGTTATTTGCAGGGAGATCAGAAGTAGTTTAGCACTTGGCATAGGCCAAAAGGAGGGTTTGTCAAACTAGAAATGATATTGTGCCTCCTATTGCTATGAATATATGTATATTGGCCTACGCCAAGCTGCTAACAAGCTGCTTATAAACTACATGTGAATAAATTCGCATTGCAAGGTCATGACCTTAGAAACCATGTAAACTGTCATTTTGGGTCAAGCCGCCATTTTAGGTTTTCTTGCTCTATAAAGTCACCATGTGAGCTAAAATGGTAGCCTATGTTATTCAGAACAGAACTCGATTGTCATGACCTCTGTACAGCTAATGTATAACTTGCCTGCAGGCCACTTGTTAGGGTCATGAGCTGAGACCTTGTTCTTCTACTGACCTGTGTGTAATGGATTACCTGTATCACCGAAACTGATCTATAATTGAATGAGAACACCTGCTTAACTATATTGTATAAATTAAGTCCCACATTGTAATGTTAGGCCTAGAGCATACATTATTACCATTTCTTCTTGTTAATGTATAAACCTAAGATGAACTAGATTTGACCTGGCAAGAGACCCTAGAGCAGTAACTTATTTATGGAATGGTTAACCTGAAGAAAGGCTGGACAACAGGCTGGAGAAATGTATAAAAGCCTGACTGTTTCAATGAATATTTGCACTCACTGAGCACACCAAACCACGCCGGAGTTCGCTGTGTTGTACTGAGGGTCGATAGCTATCTGAATTTTGTTCTGTTCTTTTGTAACTGGATTCAGTATAAAATTAAGTACTTTGTATGTTCCTTTGTAACCTGTGTTTGGTGTGTTTCCTTTTTGGTTACCCTGCCTCATAATATTTCCTTGTTTTAACATTCCGGGATGCAAGAATCCAGGAATCCGGGAAATTAACAGAGTGTGCTGCTAGCACACGAGTCCAGGAATCAAGAAAGGAAGGAAAGGGACTAGGAATGGGGAAGGCTTGAAGAAGCAAGGGAAACAATACCGCGAGCTACGGAGCACACGTCTGGTCGCTACTTCTCAATAGCATTGAGACGCGCGAGGCGTGGTCTATAAATAGAACACGCTACGTCCAAGGTGTAGAGCGAGGAAGTTGTTTCACAGTGGACGGCCATGTTGGAAGTACAAGGGAGTGTAAGCCCCGTTGAGACAAGGGCCAGGAAGTCCATAAGGGGCGTGTTCTGTAGTTCATGACAGCCTGAGTGCACGAGAGGATAGCCTAACGAGGGAGGGAAACAGAGGCAGAAAGTAACAACGGGGCGTTGGAATGCCGAGGCGAGTCTCAGGAAACAACACAGAACACTGAGTAGAACCATAGATGATACAATGAAACGATTGTATCCCAGATCCTTGTAGATAAACTGAGGGCAGCCATCTTGGAAAAAGGCTAGAATGTTACTGTGGAACTCTGTACTTACATGTTACGTGTATTTCCACCTTTGCCAGCACTTCCAGGGGCGATGTATGACACACCCCAGGTGATCTGTCTCCGGAAGTGATTGGAATGTTGGATGGTTGTGCTGATGCTGCTCACCTATTTTTGTTCATGAGTGCTGTATCGCTCCTGAGGATCTCTGTTCGTGAAGTGGCAGGCCATTGGTCGGAAGGTGTCCCGAAGTGACAGGTGTTGTGAAGTGGCAGGCCATTGGTCGGAAGGTTTCCTGAAGTGCCAGGCCATTGGTCGGAAGGTAGGATGGCTGTGCATATTTATCAGTCACACTTTGGATCTGCTTCTGAAAGTCTGAGGTCATTCGTTAGAATGTTGGACAGTTGTGCTGAAGGAATTCCAGAAAGACAAATTATTTGTTATTCCTATTCTTTCTTATCGAGGGTCACTGCTCAGTGTTACCCTTGTGGAACCCCTGTTATTTATTTTAAAGAGGCCGGAACAAAAACGCCAGCCACTCCAGAAAGAAAGAGCCACATGGCACTGGACACAGACCAGGAGCTTCAATTACATTTTTTTTTAAAACCAAACATTTAGGGATAGCCAGGGAGACCACAGGATAGCAAGGGAGTTGCGACCCACAAATGATGTCTCAGACTTTTTCGACTAAAATAATTTGTTGTTGTTGGCCTTGGCATTTTTGGATTCGTTTTTCTCAGGTGATACCGTGGGAATGCCACTTCTGTGGCTGTTGAATAGATGTGAACTACACTTGTGCCCCCTCTCTGGATGTGACAGTCGGTGGAGTGTTAAAATGTGTCGCGTTGTGATTGCACTAGCAGGTTTTCAAACTCTGGGCCTCAAGCGCTGGAATCTAGTCGGATTTTCAGGATACCCCTCTTAAATAATCATGAGAAAGAATTTGCATTAATTTAGAATCAGTGTATGCAAATTTGTCTCATGAAAATTAATGAAGGGTATCCTGAATACCCGGAATGGATCTGGCCGTCGAGGCCTGGAGTTGGACAACCTATTCATTTCATGAGTGAAATATGACTCCTGCGGGTTTGTGGCCAGAATAGGGTATGTTTGAGAGTTGCGAGGACACTGCGCCCTTCTTTGATCCCTTATTCAGGCCAAAGCCTCTGTTTAGGCGTGTGTTAGCATACTCTGAATTCTCACCCAGAATCAGACCCACGCTTTTAATTGAAAGCTATAGATCTGCACATATGCGTATGTGTGTATCGATCCTTCCTGGTAGCATTCCGCTGCAGTCAGTGATGAGGTGCCCGCGTAGGAAAGTGATTGCGTGTTTATGCAGCTAAGTGGCGTAAATCAAAAGTCCTCATTCCCTAGCGCCTGGGGCCGGGTGGGCCACTTTGCTGATATTGCTGTTGCTCGGTAATTATGTGGACTAATGACATCTCCATTTTGGTGGGCTGGTGTAATTAGTCTCGGGCCCTGTCCAGATTGCGGAGCTGCCGCTGGGTGTCTCAGCAGCACTGAATGCCACGCCAGACCCCCCCAGGGCTGGAGAATGTGGGGGTGTCAGCTGCTGGGCAGCAACTTTATGCGCGCGTGCTGTCCCAGGGCAGCTTGAGGGCTTCTGGCAGCCTCGCCGCTTCCCATAAACACTGTTCGCCCAACACCGCTGGCATCCGGACTCTCGCTTCCCCTAGCTTCGCCGTAACCTATTTCCTCTTTCTTTTGATATGGTTCTGCCTTTTCTCTTTCTTCTGCCCTGTTTTCGACCTCTCTTTTGCACATCTTAGTGTTCTCCCACTCCCTTCGTCTTTTTACTTCCCTGTCTTTTGGGCCCCCTCCCCCAGACTCTTTGTTTCCATTTCTCTTTGTTCCTCCCCATCTCCTTATTTGTTTTACTTGTTAGGATATATAGTGTAAGCTTAGTGAAGTATACCAGTAGGGGCTTTACAGGCATAGACATGGTTTCAGGGCAAGACTGCTCTTGCAACATAGGGCCTCATTACGAGTAGGGCGGTAAGGGATACCGGTCACCGGTAAGGAGACCGGTGCCGGTAATCCCTTACCGCCCTACTACGAGTTCCCTTAGCAGGTCCCTCCTTTAACGTCTGGTCTGGCGTTATGGATGGGACCCGTTAAGGGACTTCAGAGCAAATAACGCCTTCCCCATTCCCATTGAGCCCTATAGGGGCTCAATGGGAATGGGGAATGGCTTTTTCAATGGGGACTTACGGTCCCGCAAAGGTCGGACTAAACCGGTAAGTCCCCATTGAACCATACCCGTGCCGGACCCATTATTGGAGGCATTCATGGCGCAAATAGCGCCATGAATACCTCCAATCTTGGAATGAGGCCCATAGCCTGCATTGCTGGCATACACGGTAAGGTTGCAGGGAATAGTTATGCATTGCTGGCATACACGGTAAGGTCGCAGGGAATAGTTATGCATTGCTGGCATGCACGGTAAGGTCGCAAGGAATAGTTATGCATTGTTGGCATACACAATAAGGTTGCAGGGAATAGTTATGCATTGCTGGCAACGGGGAGGTCGCAGGGAATAGTTATGCATTGTTGGCATACACAGTAAGGTCGCAGGGAATAGTTATGCATTGTTGGTATACATGATAAGGTCGCAAGGAATAGTTATGCATTGCTGGCATACACGGGGAAAGATCACAGGGAATAGTTATGCATTGTTGGCATACACTGTAAGGTCGCAGGGAATAGTTATGCATTGTTGGCATACACAGTAAGGTCGCAGGGAATAGTTATGCATTGCTGGCATACACGGTAAGGTCGCAGGGAATAGTTATGCATTGCTGGCATACACGGTAAGGTTGCAAGGAATAGTTATGCATTGCTGGCATACACTGTAAGGTCGCAGGGAATAGTTATTATGCATTTGAAGTAAATGGGTGACATGTAACTGTGTTGGAAGTGGGCCTCGAGGGGGAACAGAGGGGTGGGCTGTAGAGGTGGTCGTCAGGAGGGAGTAAGGTTCCTCACCTCTCATCTCTTTCTCTCCCTTTGTCTCTCCTTGTTTTGCACCCCCTCTTTCGTGATGCATTTCTCGTATGCTTTCCCCATCCCTCCTTCACTGCATGTATTTTTCTTCTGCTTCTACTCTATTTATTCTCTCCCTCAAATTCCCGATGTTTTACCCATTCTCTCTTTCTCATCACTCCCAACCGTGCATGCATCACTCACCCCAAAATACACAGCTCTCTCTTTTCATGTGCCCTTGCCTCTCCTCGCAATGTTCTGTCCTCCGCTCTCTTGCTTCCGCTGCGACTGTCTGTCTCCCTCTTTATGCTTCTCTATTGCTTTCTCTGTCTATCTAATTCGACTTCCCCCGTTGATCTTGCTATCTGCATTTTCTTTCGAGTTCTTTAAATCGCCCCTTTTCTTTTTATGAATTAATTATGTTCCCTTTGGCTCCTGCTTCAAGTGCCTGACCTTGCATTCTCCCACCCACTGCCTTCCTATCCCCTTACTCTTTCCATCCAGCTGTCTTCTCCATCCCTCCAATCTTTCTCACTCCCTCTCTTTCCTTCTTTTCAATAACGCCTTTGGCCTTTCTTTACAATACACAGAGCATATACGATATCGTACAAAAACATCGAGGACCATTGCTGCGAATCACAAAACATCCAATGTTTTATAACACATTTTAACACTATTTTAACACAGTTAATATAGATGGGGGTTGGGTATTAAGGTGGGGGATGTGGGTAAGGGCTGCGGAGCTCTCCCACTGCATTTATTTTCAATGAACTTCGTTCAAATTCGTTAAAAGAAATTTGATATTGTGCGATTCGCATTGATTTTTTTTAAATGTTTTAATGTAGATCAAGATACATAGTACATGGGTTGCACTGTGTGAAGACAGCTGTTGTCCCTCCTCAATGTTTGTTGGTCGTTGGGTCTCTGACAGTGTTTGTTGCTCTTTGTTTCTCTCATGTTGTGCGTTAGACCTTGAATATTTGGTTGTGCCTTTGGGCCTCTAATTCTGCCTGTCGCTCTTTCTCCTTCACATGTAGTGCGTTACTTCTTGGGTCTTTGGCCTCTAATTCTGCCCATCGGTCTTTCTCCTTTGCATGTTGTCCGTTAGTCCTTGGTTCTTTGGGCCTCTACTTTTGCCCATCGGTCTTTCTCCTTTGCACGTTTTCCGTTAGTCTTTGGTTCTTTTGGCCTCTACTTCTGCTCGTCGGTCTTTCTCCTTCACATGTAGTGCGTTACTTCTTGGGTCTTTGGGGCTCTAATTCTGCCCATCGGTCTTTCTCCTTTGCATGTTGTCCGTTAGTCCTTGGTTCTTTGGGCCTCTACTTTTGCCCATCGGTCTTTCTCCTTTGCACGTTTTCCGTTAGTCCTTGGTTCTTTGGGCCTCTACTTCTGCTCGTCGGTCTTTCTCCTTCACAAGTAGTCTGTTAGTTCTTGGGTCTTTGGGGCTCTAATTCTGCCCATCGGTCTTTCTCCTTCACTTGTTGTCCGTTAGTCCTTGTTTTTTTGGGGCTCTAATTCTGCCCATCAGTCTTTCTCCTTTGCATGTTGTCCATTAGTCCTTGGTTCTTTGGGCCTCTACTTCTGCCCGTCGGTCTTTCTCCTCCACATGTTATCCATTAGTTCTTGGGTCTTTGGTTGTGCACGTTGGTCTGTGGGACTCTGATAGTGGCTTTTAGTCTTTGGGTCTCCGGTAACGTCTATACATTTCAGATAGTTTCCAATTTTCTCTGCAGGTCTGATGATGTCTACTGGTCTTTGAATGGCATATGAATGAATGTTAGTTTCTATAATTGTGAATTGCTCTTGGGTCTCTGATACTGTCCATTAGTCTTTGGGTCACAGAATCCATCTGTTGATGCCTCGGCCCCTCATAGTCCCTTTTGGTTTGTGGGTCCAATTGTTTTTGCATGACTCATAGTATCCATTTGCCTCCTTCACCTCGACACGTGACATTGGCAAGGTGGCACTTCCTGTACAAAGACATGTGCACCTCAACCACATTAACATGTTTGCATTGCCCATCTGGACATGTAGACCTCTTTCACCTGAACATGTGCATGTTCACCACCTGGACATGTGTGCCTCCTACATCTGAACACACGCATCTCCCCCACCCTGACCCACCTCCACACATAGACTTGCTTACCTATCAAACCTGGACATGTACTTCTCTAATCCCTACCCACCAGGAGGTCCAGGACATGAATACCATCCTCTACAAAATGACACATGCCAACTCACTTGTACATGGATCTCCCTACATGGATCTAGACTGCCATGACACATGTGCTGCTCCACCTAGTCAATATAGAAAACACATTAACTGCACATAAGGGTTGAGCACCTTGTGAGCCCCCTTTCTGGGCCTGGGCACAAACATGAGGGGACAAGTCTGCTGTACACTGCAGAGGGTATTAGGCCAAGGATTTTCATTCTGGGCGCTGAACAATGTGGCACAGTGAGCCATATCCTGTGGCCCTGACCAATGACTGCTGCCAGCATGGGAAAGTGTACCACTGGTTGTGGGTGGGCTGGGAAGGGAGTCAAGGGGGCAATTGCTGCCCAGACTGGCTGGTTTGCTGCCCCTTAGGTCAGAGCTGCAATAAGTAAAAACATAATTGAAAAGAGCAAATTGATCCTAGTCCAGCCTGCCTCAAAGAAACCAAGTGCTGAAAAGTCTGCTCGGGTTCTGTGTGTTTGGGGTGATGCAGTTGTTTATTTCAGTAATGTTGCAGATGTGCCTGGGTGGCCCCCAGACGTGAGCCTCCACAGTGAGAGAGAGGGAGAAGAGTCTAGACCACAGACGTATGTTCGTACCATCCACTGGTAATGTACGTGCTGAAGTAGCTGATTTATTTCTAAACAGGAGAGAAACATTTACAATATGCGCATCATATTAACATTAACAATCGATGCAATATTGTTAAATGTTTGCAGTATACATGTATTTATAATATTTAATGGAGGGCTGTAAATGGTTATTTTTAATGCTATTTTTGTCTAATATGACACATTTTAAATTTGCATACATGTAGCAACATAAAATTGTATGAATATAATATGGGTACACATTGTGCAACTTAGCACAGTGATATTTAAAGCAGAGAAGCTTCATATAAAGAAAGACTTTTGAATGGGCAAATCCATTGCGGTAGGTTTTAGCGCACTACATAAAAATAAAGGTGCACACATTTTTGTTCTAGCTGGCTGGCCGAGGACGGGGTATCAGTTAGCAAGGTGACAGCTGAAATATTCTATTTGGACCTGAAATAGAATGACACGCACAGACCCAGGGTTTTCTGGCCTGGAACAATTGTTAAGCAGTAGCCAGAGAGGCGTCGGCCACCTAGCACCGTCAATCTAAGGTGGTAGCTAAATTTGTAACAGGTTAACTGGGAACAGCAAATGACCTATCAGACGGTTAACACGGAAAAGATAATAATGGCAATAGAGGCCACATGAATTGAAGTAATGGTTGCGCACGGTGAGGGAAGACCAGGAATAGATATCTAGAGTGTCAGAATGCTTGGAGAAACAATTTCTTTTTTTTTTTTTTAACTTTAATGTGATATAGATTTGAAAATGAATTCAAAACTTTACACATAATATACATTACATACATTAACAAAAATAAAGAGCAAGTCATAAAATAAGAAATCAAATCATACAATATACCATATAACATATGGAATATCAACCTAACAACAGATATATATGATTCTATATATATTAAAACATCAGACATAATTTCTTTAAAATGAGAATAAGATAAAATGATAGGACTTCATTATAACAGATCTTTAACCGTTATGTTTCCCAAGTCAGTACCATAAATACGGACATTACATCTCTCACCCACAGCTATCCTAACCAAAAGATGCCATAGATGTAGAGTTCCATCAAGTAAGGGTGCTTTAAAAATAGCATGCTTATCCAGCACATACAGCATCGACAATCTTTTAGCCCACCATGATCAGACATTTCAGATCAGAGTAAAGGACCCAGATGTTTTTCGATCTGTTGCCACACATTGTACAATGCAATAAACAGGTGCATATTGTTGGTATTTGTGCAATAGCGCCAGAAGGAGGTTCTACGTATGTTAAGTGGGTCGTGTACGAATTCCCTAAGATATTTAAGTATTGGCTGTTCCAACATTAAGCACTCCGTTAGCAGATGCTTAGCTGTTTCCACACATCCAGGAGATTTGCATATACGGCAAACTCTGTCACAAGGTGCAATTTTTTCTCTGACTCCTATGTTATAAAAGGTAGGTAGTTGCTCCATTCGGAACAGAATAATGAACCGTCTAAGCCTTTTGGTGGGGCAGAGATATAAATATGCTTGTGGTTGCATTAAGGTGTATAATCTATATTTAATGAAGTGGTAGGAATTTAGGCTACTTAAATGTGAGAAGTTCTCTAGCCAATCCCACATATCCACCTTTTTACCAAGTGCTATTAGCACCTCCTTAGAGACTGTTTCCTCTCTATGCATCCAGCCTATGTTCGTAAGAAATTTGGTCATTTCTTTCAGGAGGGGGGAGGAGGAATGTTTTTTACTCACTTCTTGATGTATCACCACCAATAATTGGTTGGAAGTGCCACCCTTCATTTTCAAATAAAATCCTGCTCTCCTCTTAAGTACTAATGCTTTAAGAGAGGGCAGGCCGAGTTCGAGCCTAATCAAGGCCATAGGGACACTAGGGGGTAAGCCGAGTATCCGGCGCCAAAATTTGCCCTCTATTACTTGCAGCCAGGCGAGGTCAGTAGAGAGAAGAGTCTCCAGGCCATAGATGATCATGGGCGCAAACACTTGAATATATAGCTGTCTTGTCCCCCATAAGGTAAAGCCACCCTGCTTATTTGTGAAAGATGATATTAATGCTATTACTTGCATAGCCCTGGTTATGCGCCCTTGCCTGCACAGGGCATAATCACCCAGTGGCTCAATATCTACTCCAAGGTATCTATAGGATGGAGCATAGAGTATATTATTGTTATATACCCATAGGTTCACTCTGGAGACTCTTCTCCTGGTGAATCTAAGTACCTTTGTTTTGTCTAGGTTTATAAACAAGCCATTAGTCTTAGCATAATCCCACAGAGTAACCGCTGAACGCCTCAGTCCGGCTATGGTGTTATCAAATATGACCAGGTCATCAGCATATGCTAAGACACTACAGGGAGCCTCACCAATTTTTGGGGGGCAATTGTTTGTCTCCGCCAATGCTGCAGGGATGTCGTATACATATAAATTGTAAATAAGGGGAGCAGTTACGCATCCCTGCTTTACCCCCCTATTCTGGATCACCTGTTTAGTAATACTGCCTTCCTGATTTAGTCTGAGGCAGGCGGAAGTATTATGATGTAATTGTCTAAGGTAATATAATAGGCCCGGCGGACAACCCATTTTTTCCAACTTCATCCATAACCTTGCTCTAGGTATAGTGTCGAACGCAGCCCTGAAATCTATATATAACGCATATAGCGGGGGCTGTCCCTTACTGAGTGCTCGTGTGCGTAGCATATCCATCACACAAAGGTTATGGGAGGTGGAATAGTCACGCCGGAAGCCACATTGGAACCTACTGAGGATGTTAGTTTGTTCCACCCATTTCTGTAGCTCATTGAGCAGTAATGCCGCAAAAAGTTTACCAGTGATGTCCAGCATAGAAAGGAGCCTATAGTTATTAGGGTCTGTGCGGCTACCTTTTTTAAACACAGGTATCAGAATAGCCGTTTGCCAAGAGCTGGGAATAATCCCCTGGACTAGGATCTTCTTGAAGAGAATAGAGAAGAGGTAAGCCCAGAATGCAGGGTAGTTCTTTATGACTACATTTGCCAACCCGTTTGCGCCAGGGGCTCTGGAGGCCTTAAGAGCAACCATTTTCTTATAGATGGCCTCAGTAGAGACATCAAAAGGCGGGGGAAAGGGAACCTTCTCTAGTGTTATCTTAGTGGTCTCATCTTCTTCCAAATTTCGCCCTAAAAGGAATGTTATCCATGTTTCTTCGCCTATTGGATTAGCTAATGGTCCCTTAACCTCCTCTCTGTTCTCGTTTAGGAGTGACCATATATTACGAGAGTTTCTGGTACAGATAGTTTGTATGAGCCTTTGATGTCTGTTGTTCCTTTCTGACATTTTTATGCTCTTAACACAGGCTCTATATCTGGATTTCGCTTTTCTAACTTTCTCATAATAGTCCTCTCCCACCATGTTCATGCTCCTAAGCCCCCTTATCTCCGCTCTGTATACTCTCTTAGCATCCCGAATACCCTTATTATAGTAGGGAATTCTGCCCTTGGGCTTTAACATGCACCTAGTTTTTGTTGTAGCATGTAGGCCAGTAAAACCCCGAATCCAATCCTCTATGTCGTTCGATGTCATATGTTCGAAGTGAGGAAGGACCCGTGCATCAGCTGATTTGAGAGCTTCAGAGGCCATCATTATATTCTTCTCTGACCAAATTATTCTGGTACCAGAGCAATTGGTTTGTATGTTTCCGATATTAGAATGAGAGATAGAGGAAGTGGGGAGACGAAGAGAGCAAAGGAGCAGCGCATGGTCGCTCCATGTGTTATGAGTTACAGTCATGTCCATTACTCTAGACTGCAACTCGGGACACATAAAGATGTAGTCCAATGTGCTGCACGATTTGCCATTAGTCCAAGTATGTTTCCCGGGCCGGTCTCCCAGTGTGCGACCATTGATCATACTAAGGTCCCAGGAGCCGAACAGTTGTAACCAGCCTAAACCTTCCCCCTCCCTTCTACCATGCATCATCACACATCTTTCACTAAGATCAGGATTAGGGGATGTTAGGAGGTCGCCTGTCATATGGCAATTAAAATCCCCCATCACCACTACTGCAGCATTTCCAGGCCTAAGTGCCCAATAAGACAGTATATCCTGAATTGCTTCTTGTAAGGATTCACTTATCACGGCACCTGGTGGATTATAGAGATTTAACAGTAAGAATCTACACAGATCACCTTCATTTACGTAATCGATCTCTACCGCTAATAGGTAGTCCTCAGCTTTGCACTTTATCTTTCGTGATATCACTGTATTCACAACCCCTGTAAGTAATCCCCCAAATGGGCGACCCTTGTCACCCCTTTTTGCAAATGACTGATATGTGACAAAACCGTCGAGGAATAGAGGATCAGAGGACCAAGTTTCCTGAAGGCAGATGCAGCTGTGTTTAGACAGTAAAGCAACTGAACCCTCGGGCCTCAAGAGATGCGTAAAACCTCGACAGTTCCAAGAAATTAAAGAGAAACATCAGTGGTTCTGAAGTACTCGGGGGAAGGATGCCAGGAGTTGTTGGAGTGCAAGCTGTATTTCGGCCAAGGCAGAATGTTCAGCTGCTACGGACTTGGCTTCGATGGCGACTGGTGCCGGTGTAGCCGTGACCTCAGAATCGTCATGAGGGTCCCTCTCCTGCGGATCCACATCTATGTCAATGTCTACAGCCCTCAATTCTTCCTTAAAGTTTCTGATTAGATGCGCAGAGGCCAGGAAGGTACAGTGTATGGCCGAGACATGTGAATTAGGTACCTGTAAAGGTTCAATAAACAAGAAGTCGTCAGACTTCAAAACTCTGAGTTGAGGTATGTAATGGAGTCTAGTTAGGAACTCAGAGCGTGACAGCCAGGGGTTTTTGCCACTAGGATACAGATTCTTAATGAAGCAGATGCGGTTCTTGTTGCTCTCCTCCACTGTATTTTTTGGGGCATTCCGTATAGGCTCAGATGGTTCTACTACTGCTCCTATTTCTGACAATTCTTCTGGACCTACGTGGAAGCTGGAGTCAGGATACAACTCAGGGTCCCCCAGAAAGGTATCTTCAGGCTCCTCCACTATAGATTTTTCTCCCGGCACTAACCATCCTGAGAGCGGACCCTTAGTTTCCGCCGCTCGGGCTGCTGCCCGTGCTTGTCTTTTCCTCGCTTTTTTGGAGCGAGTTGCCGGGGCCTTCAATGGCTCAACAGTGGAAGTAATGTCACTCTTAATTGCTTTCTTGTTTTTAAGTGCCTTCTTGGCCAATCTGCGTTGTTTCCGAGTAAGAGATGAGATATCCCCGGGACTTAGTGTGGGCTCCGGATCCTTAGCGGATACTGAGGGTATTTCCCCCTCCGGGGAGTTCCCATAAGGCGTAGCGGCTTCCCCCACTACCTCAAGCGGGACTTCAAGCTCTTCAGATTCTTCTACAAAGTGTACAGCGTCAGATAGATTTTTCTCTGCATCTTCATGGAGAGGATCCTTGTGTTCTAACGCCCAGGTGATTGTATTAGTGTTTGTCAGGATACGTCCTGACATTTGCAGAAGTATTTTAAGTGCGAATTGGAGGGAGGCCACCGAGGATTGTAACTCGGCTATCGCAGTTGTACTTGGATGTAGATTTTTATCATCTTCAACCTCGTTTTCAGGTTCGTCCTCCATAGATGCCATCGCTAGATTTGGAGAAGCGGACAGACGACTGACGTTACCCTCAGATGTTTGCTTCTCTATGAGTGTGTTGGGATTAACCTTGGGTGATATTGTACTGCTAGATACCTTCTAGGGGATCTGAGATAGCATACCTCTCTGTATGTCTAAACAGAGGTCAAGCAGCGAGTTGTTATCTATATCATCAAAGTTAGTGGTGTTTAGGGTGATATTACTGATTGACACAGGTACCACCGTTTCCTCGTTGATAGTTGAGTTTATTTCAAGGGGAGGATTTGCTGTAAAGAAATCGGTGATCGCTCCTTGGGCCCCATTATTCTTCTTGATCTTGTCTTCTTTCTTTTTGGTCACTTTATTTTCCTTCATAGGTTTAGCCTTAATTTTCCGTAGATTGTAGATAGAATGGGGAGCTCTTTTCCCTCGTTGCATTGTTACGGCTAAGCCCCAGTTCAGTTATCTGGGTCCTAGCTCAAAACACACCTCGCTGTTTAAATAAAAGCGAGATGCCTGCAGGAGCCTCTTCCAGTAAACTCACACTGGGCCGAAAGGGGGTAGTGTTTACTAGCCACCCCCCAGCTGTGTGCACCAAGGTGTCTATTGGGTCAAATGGGTTCCAAGGGGATTTACCCCCCCGCTGTCTCCCCCGCCGGTGCCTCTCGTTGTCTCTGAGCACTCCCACCTGTGCACCAGTACTGTGCAATATTTAGGGAAGAAAGAAGAGATCCCACCAGTGGCCCGCTTTAATAATGGCTCACTGCACCATAGGCCTCTATGCGTTTTAATACAGAGTATTGTTAATCTATAGGTAACGCCTCCCCTCTGTGCACAATCGGCGGTAGAGCAGGCTTACCGTGTCACTATGTGCCTGATGTGTCCCTGGGGCAGCGGGAATCCGCTGGAATCCGCGAGAATCCGCGGGGGTCAGCCCCGCTACGCAGGCCGACTCTCGCTCTCAGCCACACTCAGCCGCTCGCGTCCTTACACTGGACGTCTGTTGCAGCCTCTCGTTCTCAGCCGCTCGCGTCCTAGCGGCCGTTCCGCCTCTGGTTCCCTCGCAGTGTTTCTGCCGAGTTTCCGGTTAGAGTAAAGGACCTGGGATTCCAAAAGGACCGTCAGGCCGCACCTCGCAGAAGCCGTCACGTCACGTCAGCACAGCTCTGTAAGGCCGCCTCCCAAAGGAGCATTTTCATTAAGCTCTTCAAAGCCTCATAAATGTCCATACATAAACCATGCGTGTCAGATTTAGCATTGCAGGTTTGTGACCAAGTAGAAAGTTGCACTAAAAATGTACTGTATGCAGGGAGGCGCTGCTGAGCTGCAGCAAGTATGGCTGCCTGAGACATCAGCTCTGCATCCTGGATTATCCTGTTAGCATATACCCTTCATTACTATCACAGAGGTGGGCTGCTACTTGTTAGCCTGGGTCGGCATACCGTGCGCAACAATTGTGTGCAGTTTCGGGCTTGAGCTCCCCTCCGTGTGATCGATAGTGGGGCCGTTGGACAGCATTGCATTACCTCCTGCTCTGACCCGTTGCGCCAGAGCTGAATTGGAAAGCAGGAGCAGAACTGCTGTTGGGGCGGCATTCAGCAGAAGCGGACCACAGTCAGGCCTAGTGCTTCCCAACCACTTGGTGTGACTGATGCTTCATCCGTGGCTCCGTGGCCAGTGGATTGCTGTGGCGTGCACGGGCACCGTATTGCCTGAAACATGGGGATGCTGATAGACGTGCTGATATTGTTCGTGCTTGTTGCAGAATTCCTTTGAGCATATTATACTACTCACAGATCCCTGGAACTGCGTTGGATTATGGCTGAT
This sequence comes from Ambystoma mexicanum, assembly GCF_040938575.1. Classification (NCBI taxonomy): domain Eukaryota; kingdom Metazoa; phylum Chordata; class Amphibia; order Caudata; family Ambystomatidae; genus Ambystoma; species Ambystoma mexicanum. Next base: position 330,437,459 of record NC_090925.1, on the reverse strand, counting down.
GCCCAGGTGAGGATATTTTGAGCACCTTGCTCATCACTGACGCTTGCTCCTGCACTGCTTGCAGTGTATTGCTGGCTCTGAGGTTTGTCCTCTTTCTCACACTGATCTGCTTGCTGGAGGAGAGTGTGTCCTGGTTTTCCATCGTTACTGGGCACATGTTGTGGAGAAATGCTGTTAATTGCCTGAAAGTGAGCCTTTCCTTGTTTTAATTCAGAGTCCTTCATTGGTTGTAGTGATGAGCACTGTATTGCATTACTGCATACAATAAGACTTGTTTCTGCTGCTGAAGCGTTCTGGCCTGGAGAGGGCTTCTACTTGGTGGCATCCAGTATTCTCCACTGGTCGGGGTACTGGACATCGTGTTATACTGCTGCATAGACCAATACTGGCTTTTGTTACCCTAACACTGTGGCCTGGAGTGCACTTTTACTTGGCTGAATCTGGCGGCTTTAGCGGGTTGCTGTAGTGAATACAGTGTTACATTGTTGCATAGACCAGGATCTGCTTCTGATACCCTAGCACTGTGCCTGTCGCTGCAAAGTCCCTTTGCCCTGATGACACAAAGCACTGGAAAGGGCAAGAGGGGCCCCATAGATTATTTTACAAGTACCCCACATAAGAATGCATCGACTAGCGCCACCCCAGTGGAGGGCACCGGTGAAAGCCCCCCAATCACTCCTAATATGGACACATACATGTCAGCAATGCAAGCACGATTTGCGTCTATTAAAACTAAACTCAATGGGCCTCATTAAGAGGTGGGTGGTAAGGGATTACCAGCACTGGTAAGGAGTCCGGTGCTGGTAATCCCTTACCGCCCTACTACGTGGTCCCTTAGCGGGTCCCTTCAGTAACGCCTGGTCTGACCAGGCGTCATGGAAGGGACCCGTTAAGGGACCTTGAAGCTAATAACGGTACCGCAATTTGCGGTACCGTTATTAGCGCCTTCCCCATTCCCATTGAGCCCTCTGAGGGCTCAATGGGAATGGGGAATGGCTTTTCCAATGGGGACTTTTTGGTCCTGCAAAGGTCGGACTACACTGGTAAGTTCCCATTGAACAAGACCGGTGCCCCTGGGGGCTCAATGGGAATGGGGAATGGGTTTTCCAATGGGGACTTTTCGGACCCGCAAAGGTCGGACTACACTGGTAAGTCCCCATTGAACAAGATCGGTGCCGGACACGTTATTGGTGGCAGTCATGGCACAAATAGCGCCATGACTACCACCAATCTCGTAATGAGGCCCAATGACATTGTTTCTACTATTCAGTCCCTTAATATGAATCTGACTAAGGAGAGTGGTCACATCACTGCTGCGGAAACACGGGTTGGAGATCTGGAGGGCACGGTGCCGAGACATGACCAGGACCTTCAAGCATTCAGGAAGGAGCTAAAGGCAACGCAATGAAAGTGTGAGGACCTGGAGTTGCGCTACTGCCGGAAAAATATCCAAATCGTGGAGTCCCTGAGGATGCAGTCCGAGGCCATATGGAGCCGTTTCTGTAAGGTATCATGCAGTCCATCTTTGGAGAGGCGCAGTTCTCGGCATAGTTCCTGGTTGAGAGGGTGCACTGATTATTGGCCCCTGCCCCCAAGACTGGAGCCCCCTATGCACATTTATCACTAGACTATTAAAGTACTGTGACCATGTTCCTAGGCTGGCAAGGGAAAGGGAGGAGGATTCTCCAGCTCGATTCAGCAAGGATTTACATATATCTGGATTTTTTTGGGTCAGAGTCCAGGCAGCGAGGAGAACCTTCAATCAGGTTAGATGACTCCTCCGAGACAGACAGGTCCAGTACACCAAGCTGACGATCCAGCATGGGGGCAGAGCACATCTTTTGAAACCCCAGACAAGGCAGCAGTATATATAGAGAGGGCTATACCTATTCCAGCAAACCGGGCAGAAGGATCATGTCTCGGCTGTGGTGCAATCAGCATCTGGGGATTGAACCTTGCACTGTAATGTCCGATATTGTTGAGCATGTTTCCTAGTTTTGGCCTACTGCTGTGTTGCATTTGATGCTTTGCTGAACACTTCAATATCTACAGTTCTGGCTAGTGTTCACAGTATGCTCCCTGAGATAGCGCAAGCAGAATCTTTTGGGGTACACTGTCAAGCTGGGGTGGATGGTGCAGGCAGGGGTGGTTGGGGTCCTGGGTTTGCAGTTTTAAAGTTTGACGGCCACGTTGTAGGGGTCGGGGCGCAGATGTGGATCCTCTTATCCCAACATTTGAGCATGACGTGATGGGGCGGGCAGGCAGGGGCTCCTACTATCACTTATCACATGGAACTTCCAGGGATTAAATAACCTGATTAAGGCCCGTAAGATTTTTTCATGTATAGAGCGGTTTGGCCCTAAAATAGTTATGTTACAAAAAAAACATGTGCTGGGGGTATTTATGGTGCCTTTGCACATAGGGGGGTCCCTTGCGGTACTATAACGATTACTCCTCACAATCCAGAGTGGTCCTTACGTTAACACAGCACCTTTCGGGATTTAAATTAGCCAGGAGTGTGGCTGATCCTCTGGGCTTCTATGTTGTTGTTTGGGGAACGCTAGCGGAATAGCCGATTATCCTTGTCAACACTTATTGTCCCAATCTAGATGACCCCAAATTTTACCAACGGTGTCCCATGAGTTTACCGACATTGATGGGACCATGATCATTTTGGGAGATTGGACTTAACCATAATCTTAGGCTCTCAGTTGTATAGAACATCAGGTGTTCCCAGGGCTTTGACTAAAGCCACCCAGACTCTAGATCAACTGATGCTGAGTTTTCCGTTGGTAGATGCGTGGTGGTAGATTCACCCTCAAGATTGAAAATATACATATTGCTCTACAGTACATGATTCAGGGTCACACATTGGGCCTCATTACACGGTAGGCGGTGAGCCATGGCGCTATTAGCGCCATGGCTCATGCCGGTAAAATACCGGCACCGCCTTGGCGTAAAGGGGATTTACCACCCCATTCCAAGGTTGGAGGGGCGGTAAATCCCCTTTCCGCCATTGCCCTTCCCCATTCCCATTTCTGCCCCATAGGGCTCTATGGAAATGGGGAAGGCGCTAATTACGGCACCGCATTTTTGCGGTGCCGTAATTAGCTCAGAGGTCCCTTAGCGGGTTGGATTTTAACGCCTGCAAGAAGCAGGCGTTAAATCCTCCAACCCGCAAAGGGACCTCGTAGTACGGCGGTAAGGGTTAACGGTCACCGTTGCCATTAACGGTGACCGTTAACCCTTACCGCCGTCCGTGTAATGAGGCCCATTGACTTTTGGTTGCTCTTCTCTTGCTTGATGCCGATGGTTAAAGGTTGTACCATGAATCCCTGAACATTATCAGACCACTCCCCCCGGTGCTGTTGTCATTGCTGTTTGAGGATATCCTGAGATATCGCCCTCTATGGAGAATGGCTCATATGTTGCTGGATACTAACATTGTTGAAACATTACACACTGATGTTGCTGCATTTTTTTCCCTCAATGAGGGCTCTGTTCAGTTTCACTCCACGGTATGGGAGTCATTCAAGGTGTTGGTGAGGGGATGCTTATGTCTACATCTTTTGGGTCACTCAGCGTGAGTTGAATGAAGTTGAGAGCCAGTTGAGGGTGTTGGAAAACACACATGGGGGAATGACTTCGGGGTCCACAATAGGGCAGATCCAGGGATTGTTGTTGAGGTTTCATAACCTAGTGGATCGTGAGTTATTACACATTGCTGCACTCATGAGGGATAAGAGGTATGGGGAGGGTGATAAATCCAGAAGGTGGTTGGCCTGACTGGCAAAGGGGGAGTGTTACAATCGTCCAATTGCGAGTGTAGAGGGCAGGGATGGACAAATGCAAGTGTGAGAAAATGACATTAATGCCGCCTTTTCAGACTTTTACACTGCCCTATGTGATAATTACGACACTGTGTCGGAGGGTGAGATTGTTCAGTACCTAGACGGTCGTCATTTGCCAATATTGTTGGATGAGAAAGCATTGACGTTAGCAGCCCATAACAGCAGAGAAAATAGTTGAGGCAGTGAAGACTCTTTCCTCCGTGAAAGGCCCAGGTGCTGACGGGTTAGAGATAGAATTGTATAAACCCTTTCACTTTGATTTAGTCCCTAAATTATTGCGGGATGTTGGAGGAGTCCCTTGGGAGGGGCGAGCTTCCCAATACATGCAGGAGGCAATTATCTTGGTTCTGTTGAAGCCCTGCAGGCCCCCTTACGACATGGCCTCATATAGGCCTTTATCATTAATTAATGCTGATGCCAAAATATTCGCCAAAGTTTTGGCAATACGCCTACTTCCATGTGTGCCACAGCTAGTGCATCTGGACAAGTCTGGCTTCATCCCCACCAGATCCACGGCCTTAAATACAGATCGACTCTGTAGTGTTTTGTGCCAAATATATCCTCAAGCTAAGGCGGTAGCAGCATCATTAGATGCAGAAAAAGCCTTCGATTTGGTCTCCTGGCTTTACCTCTTCCAGGTTCTCCATCGTTTTGGGGTGGGCCCTTATTTTTAGCGATGTGTTCAGTTGCTATACCTCAGCCCACTGGCTAGGGTCCATACAAACAGTACCCTTTAGGGCCCCTTCCCACTGAAATATGGCACCAGGCAGGGTTGCCCGCTTTTGACCCTGTTATTTGCACTCACAATTGAGCCGTTGGTAGCACGGGTGAGGGAGGTACATGGGCATAGAGGGATAAAGCTAGCGGGACCCTACAGATAATTTCGCTGTATGCAGATGACTCGCTTCTTTTCGCCCGCGACTGTGAGAAACCAAAAGATGTCTCACCCGCTAGTCCCTGGGGATCTGTCATCCAGGTGGCCAGGGCACTGCCATCGCTTTGGGTCCAGTTCCTGGGGGTGGACCAGTGGGGAAGAATCACCTGGCCCAAGGGTCGGTGAGGAGTGGAAGTGGGACACCAAAGGATGAGATGTGTTATCCCCTTCCCAATAACCCCGTTTCCCCATCCTACCAGGTAGGATACCTAGGAATTCACTCCCCCGCCCCTTTTCTGACACAAACTCTTTCTCACAGTTCAACATGAGCGACAATGGACTAACACTAGAGCTGTATACCTGACATGTCCCAACACCATGTACAGGCAAGGTCGGGCAATTACTGATTATTACATACACCTGACTTTCATCACACTTCCCCACAGTGGTAAAAGGTCGAGCACAAAAGCACACTCTGAGCGAGGCAAACCACACGAGGAAACAGCAGTTCCAAGATGGCAGCTTAATACAAGGAGAAGGACGGGAAGATCAGAGAGAGTTGCAAGGAGGGAAGTACCCTTGACCTCTAAAGACCATGGGCCTCATCACGACTTTGGCAGTAACCCTTAAATCCGGCAGTAGCGCTAATACCGCTGGATTTAAGGGTCCGCCAAAGCAGGACTTTGGTGGATTACTCCCCAGCTCTGAGCTGGGGGGAAATCCGCCGAAAAATGTGCGCTATTACCGCCGGCGGGAAATCCGCCGGCGGTAAGAGTGCGAAATTTCCCCATTGAGCCCAATGGGGAATGGGGCATTCCCGAAAGGGCTCAATGGGGAATGGGGACTTCCAAGTCCGCCCAACTCGTGATCCCGCGCTATTAGCGCCGGGGGTTATGGCGGTCGCGCTAATAGCCCCCTAGCTAATAGCGCTAACGTTACCGCCCAACTCGTGATGAGGCCCCATGACTTTTGTGAGCCTTGGAAAGAAAGAAACCGAAGACCAGGAACTAAGGCTGATCAAACCTGCACAGTGTGTCAGAGGTACCCGGGACTCTCCTGCCTCAATACCCAAGGAGGGGAGGAGTGATTGCCACCGTGGTACTGTACTTGGCTCCTACAACAAAGCGGTGTCAGAAAACACAGCACAGCCGGTGAGTTGGAGAGACTGATACCAAACCAGCTTGTGTTTTGAAACAAGGTTGCAAGCAGCAACATTGTACAACGTGAACAGCATGTGAGGCATTTGCAAAGAGTGACGCAGATATGAGTGAAAACCAAAAGGAGTAATTCAACATTATAATTGAACTTTAGAGGCCAAGAAAAGATACCATATACAGAGTAGTCCGGCGCCACGTGGTTGCTTGTTCGAAGGTCTCTGTTAAGTATCCAACTGATGCTGAATGTGAGAAAAAGCAATATTGAGATTGAAGTGGTCATGCAATGGGTCAAGCTAAACCCATGCACATTCGAAAGTCTTTGATAGTTTAGTTGGTCCGAGCCCGACTGAGGGAGACTAATTGAGTGAAAGAAAGGGATTTGAGCCCGGGTGAGGGGTATCTGGGGTGAACCGTGAGTCACCCGAGAAAGAATTATGTGAACATACTTTGAAAGGGATCTCAGCCTGACTGAGGGGGGGTCCAGGGTGAACACCCAAATTGAATGCTGGAAAAGGAAAAGAACATTTTTGTTGTTGTTTTTGTGTACTACACCTTCTGAGTCAAGAAACTTGCAAGAAGTAAAGAGACATGGACACATTCTTGAACTGTGAAAATGGAACTGTATACTCGTGCCGCATATGCCAGAGTGTGTGCTTTGCTTGAGTGAACTGCCTTTTCCCGTTCTGAAAACGTGGAGAAGGGAGGCCAACAGCCCGAACATCTCAACTTATCATTTTGTGAACACTTCTTTCTTTTTCATGAACATCACCCGCCATTATTTGTAAATTAGTAGTAAGGATTGGAAATAGTTTTTTTTTAGGCCCTTTTATGTTGACCCGACTCCACTAGGACTGCATTATTATTATTTGATGGTTGTAGTTTGCTCCCATCTGTAGATTTAGGTTTAGTTGGGTGTTTATCTCACCCACGTGAAGGTCCAATAAACAACCTTGAACTTGTGTCTGTCATACTATTGATACCATGCCTTCCTTACAGCGACCCAGATTGTAATCTGGATCCCATTATGTAGGATGTGCATCGATTCACGAAATTCTCGGGATACAAGATTAATGACACTAAGTCATAACTATTCCCCTTGAAGCCAGCCACTGAGTGCCCTGCTGACATTGGTGAGTTCCGCTGGGCCCCTTTGAAATGTAGGCTTTTGGGGGTCATGGACCATCGGGTGCTGTATGGGGAAAATCACAAACTATATTTGCAAAATCTGGAAGCAAAGCTGACGTTGTGGGCTGGTCTCCCGATCTCACTATAGGGGCGGGTCTCCTTACTGAATAGGGTAGTCCTCCCTATATTGCTCTATTACTTTTGTAATATACCTTTGTGGCCGAGTAGGGCTTTCTTTACTAATGTTAAGACGCTGGTCTGTGGATTTGTTTGGGGGGATGCATTGCCAGGATAATCTGGGACAGGATGGCTGAAACATACAAGTGCAGGGGTTTTGCGCCTCCTGACTTCAAAACTTTATTATCTGGTGTCCCAGGCCATGTTTGCTAAGCACTGGTACACTGCAGTTACAGAAGTGGTACATCTACTGTTAGAGCGATACGGTGCATCCTCCACTAACCTCAAATCGGTGCTGTTCTGTGACAGGTATATAGACTCTTGCACCTATGACTCTGTTAGAACCGCGGTCAATGCTTGGTCTGGGATTTTTTGTAAATTGCAGATCCAGACTCCTTACCGCAAGGTGTTACCACTTTGGCAGTTTCCAGGCTTAGCACCCACGTTTGACAGGGAACTTAAAAGGGCTTGGGACATTGATGGGCAATTGACCCTTGGGCATATGTTGCCTGAGGGAAGATTTGTGTCTTTGGAGGATTTCTCTAGTCAACTGGGGGGTGGCCCATTACGATTGCTGCAATTTACCACATACAGGCCACGTTTCGACAGAAATGGCCTTCCTTCCCGGCCGGAGGAGCCAGAGAGACACAAATGTATTGGTTCAGTAGTGGCAGCAGATGCAGCAGTGGCAGCAGATGCAGCAGTGGCAGCAGATGTGACACGACATGTGGTGTCTACATTGTATGGCATACTACAATCATACATGCGGTCCAAGAATGCCATGCGTGCGTTATGGGAAAGGGACTTGGGTATTGAAATAGGGGATGACCAATGGCTGAGATGCTGTCAACTTACTAGGAATGTCTTGTTGAATGCTGGCCTCCGGTTGATACAATTTAAAGTGTTAAATCATCTACATTATGCGCCAGCTAGACTGGCTAGATTTTCCCCCGATGCCAGGGCAAGGTGTGTTAAATGTGGGGGTGCACAAGCATATGTACTAGGCCTATCCATCTGTTACGGAATTCTGGAATGAGGGTGCAGGGATAATCAATTCTATGTTGTGTATTCCACCATCCCTCCCGCCGATAAATTACTTACTGGGGGATATAGGGAAATTTCCGGAAACATCTCGACATCTGTTCAATGTGGCTAGCGTAGTTGCTGAAAGATGCATACTGAAGTACTGCGATATTTAACATTAGCCGATGCTGATCATTCTATGGAGAGAAATGACAGTGATATTTGTGTTCCGTTTTCTGTTTAACCCTGTAATTGGTGCATGTTTTAATGTTCTGTATTCTGTTGTTCATTAAGGTGATTGCTCTTTTGATCCAAGGTACTGTTTTCATGGTAGTGCATGTGTGTACTGGGCCCTGTGCCCTGTCAACCTTATGTCAGTCTAATAAATAACGTTTAAAAAAAAATTTGCTGTATGCCATATTAGGACTGTATGTGTTGCAGGAAGAAACCCAAGAAGAGGGTTGGGTTGTATCTGCAATGTCATGAAAATGTTATATTCAAGGGAGTGGTGCTGTAGTGAAAGGCAGCCAATGGGATTGTGGGGATTGGATGTCCTTGTATAGGGCCAACCCAATTGTATTTCGGGAAATTACATTTGAGGGAACATGAGGGAAATGTGGTAGTGTGTTCATTGTTCTGGAAATATATATATATATATATATATATATATATATATATATATATATATATATATATATATATATATATATATATATATACTGTTTCTGTCCTGTGGTTGGAGAGAGACTAAGGTTAGTTCAATCTTCAAGGAGTTGTCTAGCCTTTCTCCAAATTGCCGTTGTGAAATAAATTTGGTTTAATGACAAAGTACATTCACTTCTTGTTAGGAAGTAGGCTGTTTTAGAGTGCAGAGATCTGACGTCAACCCTTACATTTAGTAACTCCCGATGTGATTCCCAGGCACCCCAAGAAGCTGGGAGCTTCCTGTCCGCACATATTGGCTGCAGGCCTTTTTCTGAGGGGATCTGTTATTGTGCACATAACAAAGTAGCGGTTTGAAAGCACTATATTGGTTAAAGGTTTGTCTGCTCCCTAAGTTGCAGTACCGTGGCCCAGCTGTGTAGGACAATTAAGAGGAGCACCACTTTTGGAGAACCTCAGAGGAAATGTAGTTTATGTGAGTGCATTTTGTCAAGAAACCAAGTGGGGTTTTGATAGGGTTGTGAATTGTATCTTTTTGGGGAATAATAATTAGAGATGCGTATGTATGGAGTCAGATAGGGAGGTTGTTTGAGACGAGTGTTTAGCGGGAGCAAATGAATTCTTATGTTGTCTTTTTTCCATTTTTTCTATTTTTACTTTGTTTATTAATTTTTTTCTTGGTTAGTCAAAAGTAGTGATGGGAATATTTCTGTATTCATAAAAAGAGAGTGATGTAGTCGAGAGCCCTGTATGTTTGTTATTTCCTTTTCTTGCTTAGTCAAAGTAGTGATGGTAATCTTTCTGTAGTCAGAAAAAGACAGTACTGTGGTCGAGAGCACTGTAAAAGTAATGAAGAGATAAAAGTGGATTTGTTTGGGCAATTGCAGTGTAATAACCTGTTTTCCTTTGTGTATGAATGTCTTGGGAAAGGAATAGGGGGAAAAAGTTAGAGAGACAATTGTGTTGTGACTAAGAAGTGTATTAATGATTGGGAGAAAACATTTAAAGAAATTGGGAGGAAAGAATTGGCTTGGTGCTGGGGTTTTGATTAGATTTGTATGCTGCAGGTTCAGTTGTTAAAGGTTAGTCGAAAGACTAAGAGCGGAAAATGAGAGGTCAACATTCTCAATGGGTAGGACCGATGAAAGGGGGCTGGAAGGGCCTTCACCAGCCAGAATAGAAGAAAGGTTGAGAAGGGAACTAGAAAACCACTGGTGAAGAGATTGGGATGAAACAGAGTCACAAAGAGAGGAGTAGTAGAGGAGTTCTTTGACTACACAGCAAGGCAAGAAAGAAGGGAATAGAGAGAAAGGAGAGGTTGGGTTGGAGAAATGGAGGAATGGACAAGTACTTTTAAGATTTGATAAATCTTCTATCAAGCATTTTCCGGTAGATCTTGATGAAAATAGTGCTGCTTTAGGTCTAGGATTTTAACAATAAGAGAGAGAGATCAATGTAGCAATAGAAGAGGAATATGAGGATTGGGAAGATGTGACAGAAGAGGGAGCTTGGGGAGGAGCAGTCACAGGGCATTTGGAGTTGGGCAGTTTATTTTATGAAATACTACTGAAGAAAGTTATCACCTGACCCGGTGCTATTTCTGAAAATCCTCCCAGTTCAGAGTTTACTGCTGGCGGACGTGGAGTTTCTGGAATACCTTGCAACAAATCTCAGAAATACCACCTGCACCAGTGGTAGCATAAAAAGCTGTTTTTTAAATGATTTGTTTAGCCATTTCCTCCTAGAAAGGGATTATGGACAGTACTGCTCATACTACTACTGTACATTTTTCTAGGCACAAAAGAGTAAATTCTGACTCGTTCATGCATTTTGTGGTAGATGGTGCGAGGGGGGTATCAGAGATACCCTCCTTTTCACCCTCTTTCAACAGCCCTCTGTAAAACTATGTTTCACTCTATTCAAGGGAAGCACATTTGCTTCCCTTCAGAACAGTAAAAAAATATTTTAAAAAACTGGAACACATTTTGATTGTGTACGTCTACCTCTTAGGTGGAGGTAAAATTAGGCAAGTTTTCATCAGATTCTGTGTGGGTGTGTGTGCATGTCTGCAAGAGCAATGCATGCATGTGTTTGGTGGTGGGGTTTACATCATGAAAGTTATTTATAGTGACAATTTGAGCTTATTTTGTGTGTGCAACATCATCAATCATCAATGTGCTATAGTGATAATTCAGGCATATACTTTGTGTGCATCTTCATGAAAAAGATTTACAGTGAAAATACTGGCAAATATTGTGAGCGCAGCTCCATAAAAGGGATTTACAGTGACAATACTAGCACATATTGTTGGTCCAGCTTCATGAAAGTGGTTTACACTAGGAATGCTGACATTTGTTGCAGTGGCAATGTAGGATATTTTGTGTGCGTAACATAAAGAAAAATTACAATGAGAGTATTTTATGGCCACAGCTTCATAAAAGAGATTTACAGTGGCAATGTTGGCATATATTGTAGGCACAGCCGAATGAAGGTGAATTACAGTGGCAATACTGCAATATATTTTGGGTGCAGCTGAATGACAGTGATTTACAGGGGCAATGCTGGCATATGTTATTGGCACAGCTTCATGAAAGTGATTTACTGTAGCAATGCTAGCATATATTGGGCCTCATTATAAGTTTACCAGTCTGGGAATTACGGTACCGGTAAGCTTGCTGGTACCGTAGTTCCCGGACCGGCAAACTATGAGTTGTGCTCGTGGGTGCCTTTCTGCCCGCCAGAGAAAGGCACCCGCGAGCACAGCATGTCGGATGCACCGGCACTGTTATAAATGGTGCCGGTGCATCCAACCTCCCCATTCCCATTCAGCCCCATGGGAATGGGGAGCATCTTTTTTTCCGGCGCCCACAAATGGGCAATTACCGGGTCTGGCAGGGCCGTAACGACTCGGTAATTGCCCATTTGCGGGCACCGGAAAAAATTGCAAGTTTGGCAGCAGCCTGCCGGTTTTACCGGCAAGGCTACCGCCAAACTTGTAATGAGGCCCATTGTGTCGACATCTTCAAAGTGATTTAGACTGGGGCTGCTAACATAGTTTGCGGGAGCAGCATCATGAGCGTGATTTACAGTGCCAATGCTGTATATATTATATGTGCAAAATCAAAGCTATTTACAATGACAATATTGCCATATATTGTAGGAACAGATTAATTAAAGTTCTTTACAATGGCGATGCTGGTATATATTTTGGTCACAGGCATCATGAAATTGTCGAAGAATGCTGCTGCTTACTGTTGGTGACATGGCATTTATTGGATTTTGGAGAAAAACTATTGTAAATTGCATGATTTTGTGCCCCATTCTATGACAAGACTGGAGGCTCACATTATGCTTTATCTTTCTTTATTTGCTGCCATACCAGCACTTCAAAACTTAAACTTTAATACTGAACATTTGTGGTTTTCCAATCTATACAAGGGAAATCAAAAATGATAGGAGCTTTAAAGTTCTTTACTGAAAAGAAACAATCCAATCCACTGTCCCTAAACTTCGGAACTACCAGCTCCATGATCCTGTGGGCTCTATTAGCAGTACATGTACGCAATACGTTCTCCACAGAGTGCAATTAGAATGGCAGTTTACCTCATAGACGGCGAGTGTGGTTTGCGTGCGGGTAAGCAGTATTCAGGTGTTAGGAGCTGTGGCACGAGACGCGAGAATTTACGCCCGCTTCAGGCAGCCGAGCCCCACTCCTGTCTCAGTGCGAGGTGCGCTGATGAACACGGTGGCTTCTAGGACCCAGGGGAGTGGGAGCCTCGTAAGCTTCCTGGCATCCCCTAGGACCGTTAAAAACATTTGCATTACGAGTGAGGTGAACGAAAGATAAGAGCTCCAGCATTATATAAACATTTTTTAAAAAGAAGGGGAAAAACTGTTTATTTACTCAAACGCTCATAGCATTTCAGAGCGTTCCTGACACAGTTTCACAGCCTCCCTTCAGATAACGTACCAGCAGTTGTCACTGGCAACATCAAAGCATGGCTCAATACTTTAGCCCCAAAGGAACTCCCATCCACCACACCAGAGTGGAGTGAAGAAGAGTGGGAGGAAGACACCACCCAGCACATATAGAGCTATCCTTAAGTTTTAAAAAAGTACTGGGATATTCTCTCACACAGGCTGTGTCTCAAGGAGTCCAGCCTATAGCTCAAAGGCTAGAAATGCTGGAAACAATAATGGCCAAACAGCAAGAGCAGCTAGCAGCCAGAAAAAGACAGACTATCAGCCCTGGGAAGGGGATGTCAGCAGGACACCCCCAGAAAGGGGTTGAAGAAAAGGGGTGTAAGGTAGCCCAGAAGAGTAAACACTCTTTGACCCCCCCCCCCCGGGGAATACAGAAAGGGTTAGCTCTGTTCTCCAAAATGACAGCGATCCTGTAGCCAGGCTGAAGAGAGCCTTCCTGGCAAAAAAGAAAGATTGCCAGGACAGACCCCCTGTCCCAGGGGTGAATAATTCAGGGGACGGCGATGAGGGCTACTCGCCCAACGATGAAGGAGGAGAGGAAGAAGACGCATGTAAGAGCGTAGAAGAGAGCGTCGAACCCCAAGACATGGAGAATACCTCAGACATGTTTGACCCAGAAGCCATTCGACACCTAAAGTCATCAGAGTGTGTGCCATCGCCTAGAGTGGCGTTGTACATGGCTCAACATATTAGAAGGCCTCTAGATAGAGAGGTAACATCTCGGATGAGATCCGAATGTCGAGGCCGGAGTTGCCAGGCAAGCTAGCCGAGACGCCAGATCTTGACCCCAAAATGGTCACCTTCGTCACAAAAACAGAACGGGACATCAGAAAAGGTGTTGACCGTGCCTGGCAGGGATGTCAAGACAAACTCCTCAACATATCAGGGCCATTGGGCAAAATCATAGACTTGGCGGAAAAGGCAAAAGATACAGGATCGCCTCTGGGTAACTGGGCGCAGCGAGCAGTATGTCTCCTTGGAAACGCCAACTGCGCCCTCTCCTCAGAGAGGAGAAGAAGTGTCTTATTGAAGATAGACAGCAAATTGAGCGACATAGCTTCCTATGAGGCGGGAGAAGGAGCCAAAGGTCTGCTATTTGGGTAAGCTTTTGCAAAGGAGATGTCCCAGTTCGTCGGGACATACTCCGCGCTAGAAAAAGCCCAAAGTTCCATGAGGAAAATATTTCCAGGGTGAGTTTTTGCCGGGACCGGACACAGGGGTCACTTGTCAGGTCACTTCAATTTCCAGGGCCGACCCCAAGGGCCACGGGCCCAATACTGGGAAGGGAGGCAACAGGATACCATCTTCCGGGCCATAGCGAGATTCCCCAGAGGCCGCAGCGGGAGAGGGTCCTACTGACAGCCCAGCGCCTCAGGCGGTGAGTACAGCATGCTTGCGAGTGGGAGGAAGAACTGTTCAGCATTTGAGCGAGTGGCAAGCCTTGTCGCGCGATGCATGGGTGCTTCAAGCAGTAGCAGGACTACATTTAGAATTTGTCAGAGACCCCGTACAGAGCCTCACCCCATTTATATGCCACAAGAGGAAGCAGTACCTTACGATTCCGACAGCTTTTCGGAAATACCTACGCTTCCAGTGGAACGAAGAGATATGGCGCTTCACTTGTCTTCCGTTCGGCCTAGCATCAGCACCGTGGGCTTTTAACAAACTTATGAAGCCAGTGGCAGCAGCCATAAGGGAAAGAGGAATACGTATTATTATTTACCTAGACGACATCCTCGTTCTGGGGCCAGACAAAGCGACACTCACCAAGAGCGTTCAGTGGATTTTCACACTCCTATCTTCGCTCGGTTTCCTAGTGAACCTAGACAAGTCACAGCTATTGCCAGTGCAGACAATAGAATTCCTAGGTTTCACAACAGATACTGTGAAAGCTACACTGGAGATCCCAGAGCACAAGGTGAGAGCGATCAAAAAAGAGCTCAGAGCAGTGATAATGAAGAGAATTATTTCGCTTCGGAATCTAGCCAGAGTAGTAGGACTGCTAGCAGCGTCCATTCAAGCTATATTTCAAGGCCCACTCCACTATCAAGCCCTCCAACGGTTCAAGATCAGATATCTGCAAGGAGGTCTAGCCTATCACCAGCTAGTGATCCTAGATCACGAGGCCCTCACAAAACTACACTGGTTGTTACAGATCATGGAATCGTGGAACGGTCAAGCGATCTTTAGCGACGTTCCAGACCTAATCATAGAGTCAGACGCAAGCAGGTCAGGCTGGGCCAGGTACGAACACGTACAGACAGGAGGGAAATGGTCAGAAGAAGAGTTGCGCCTATATATAAACTGTCTCAAACTGCTAGCAGGTTCTTTCGCAGTGCTCGCTTTCACGAAAGACGTGATAAAATGTTGCGTTCTGCTCAAGATGGACAACATCTCAGCAGTACGGTATATAAACAAGCTAGGAGAGACGAAGTCCAAGATGTTAGCAGAATTGGCAAAAGATTTCTGGCATTACTGTCTCCAGAACAGCATCACAGTATCAGCAGAATATTTACCAGGGATGCAGAACGAAGTGATGGACTGGAATTCACGATATCTTGTAGACTCCAGCGATTGGAAACTACATGCACAAGTGTTCGACCGCTTACAGGAGCTTTGGGGTCCCCTACTCATAGATCTATTTGCGTCCAGACTGAACGCCCAGACACCAAAATACTTCAGTTGGAGGACTAACCCGGGAGCAGCGGGCACAGATGCTTTCCTGCAAAACCGTGGACCGAAGCAGTACACTATGCCTTACCACCGTTCATCATGATCACGAGAGCACTCGCAAAGGTCTGCAGGGAGCAAGCAGAGATCGTGATCGTCCTTCCCTTATGGAAGTCCCAACCGTGATTTCCAGTAGCGATGCAACTTTCTATGGATTTTCCGAGGATAGTTCTGCATCGGCCGGACCTTCTTCTCGACCCATCGAGTCAAGTTAACCTAATAGCAGCAGGCACGCTACACTTGATAGCTTGCAGGGTTTCAGGAGGAGATGGGAGTCGCTAGGAATTTCGCAACTCACTGCAGATTGTATCAGAGACTCCTGGGCGCCTTCCACCATTAGGAGCTATAGTACAGCATGGAATGGTTGGGCTCGATGGTGTGCAGAACACAATCTGGATCCCGTTTCAGCCCCTGTAGTGCAGGTCCCCAACTTTCTAGTGTTTAGGTTCCAAGAAGGCTGCGCCTTCCGAACAGGAGTTTACAGGTCTGCTATTTCAGCGGGGCACGACAAGATAGAGAGAAGCGCCGTGGGAGATAACCTAGCATTCTTGAGACTACGAAAGGGAATTAAGCTTAGAAGGCTGCCAGAAACCAATTACTCTGTATTGTGGGATCTCAGAGACGTTTTTCCTCTTTTCCTTAGATGGCCAGGGAACGACAACCTTTCCCGTTCACAATTATCAGGCAAGCTAGCAATGTTGCTACACCTTGCAGCATGCAGAAGGCTCTCGGACATCAACGTTCTGGAGGTCGATAGAAAAATATTCTATCCGGAAGGAGTAACATTTACCATCGCTAAAAGAACAAAGACAGATTCGAGAGTTATCACCTATCCTTATTTCACAGAGAATACAAAATTATGCGTAGGGCAGTGTATGAAAGATTATGAAGCGGCAACAGTGCATTTTAGGCCGCAGGGGGTGTCCCAGTTGCTCATAGCGCGTAGGAAACCTTATCATGTAGTAGCAACAGCAATCATTGCTAGATGGGTGAGAGAAGTGATGCAATGGGCAGGCATTGACTTATCCCTTTTTGGCGCGCATTCAACCAGAGGGGCAATGGCTTCTATGGCCTTTACAGCAGGGGTGTCTCTACAAGATATTATGAAGTCAGCAGATTGTTCCTCTGAGTCGACCTTTAAGACATTTTATTTTAAACCTGCACCTGAAATGGCAAGTGGTGGTAGCAAGCGTTGAACAAGCATAATGCGAGCCTCCTGTCTTGTCATAGAATAAAGATTGCCCACGCTTACAGCTCAGTAAGTCTTCATTCTATTAAAGACAAGGAGGCGAGCATTATATCCCACCCAGGATGGCAAAATTATCGTGTTCGCATGTGATATACTATGTATGAAATTTTGCACATTCCCACCCTCATGAATTGTTCTCCATTCTTCGTAGGAGGCGACCAGAAGACAGCAGGATGACTTTACACTAAGGGATTGAGAGAATAAGTTTGAGTTGTCCAGTTGGACCAAGAAGTTCATCGTTTCAAGGAGGAGTTCGCAGTTTCGATCAAAAAGATCAGTGTTACAAAGGACAGTGACGTTCAGAGTTATGGACACTTATAGCAAAGAAAGAGGAAGGCACCTGGTGTCAAGGACTAATACCTAGAGCAGGTCACCGATAGGTGGAGAAAGTGGAAATCAGGACTACTAGAGCCCACAGGATCATGGGGCTGGTAGTTCCGGAGTTTAGGGACAGTGGATTGGATTGTTTCTTTTCAGTAAAGAACTTTAAAGCTTCTATCATTCTTGATTTCCCTTGAATAGATTGGAAAACCACAAATGATCAGTATTAAAGTTTAAGTTTTGAAGTGCTGGTATGGCAGAAAATAAAGAAAGATAAAGCATAATGCTCACCTCCTTGTCTTTAATAGAATGAAGACTTCCTGAGCTGTAAGCGTGGGCAATCTTTATTCTTCTCTATAATTGTTCTGTAAAATTCACTATTTCAACCCCCTAAACCTCCTTACATTACTTTGGGCTCCCACCCTAAGCTTGATTGCTCAACCTAATTCATGAGAAATGTTAAAATAATGATCACAACCATACTTGTTCTCAATTAATCATCACTACGCCCAATCTGCATTTCATTGCAATGCATTTTATGTGTCTTTTCTACAGAGAATCACTTAATTCAATGCACTTATTACTGTGACCCACCCGTGTTCTCTACAGCCCTCTTATGGTAATGGAAGTCACACACGGGAATGCTAACATCATCTGCTCTGGAGGCACAAACCGAGCAAACGCCCCTCTTGGTGACATCTTTGGCCACCAGGGAAAAACACACTCTAAACCTATTTACGCAAACAGGTCTTGCCAGGCAAACAAGGAAGACACTCAGCGTTCTAATGCATATCAAAATTGCCTTCCTCTGTTCATCTCTGAAGCTTTCTTTCAGAATTTCTAAGATAACTAAAGCTATGTAAGTAATGTAATTTAAGGATTTGCATTCACATGCAATTGTAGAAATACAGCATGGTTAGATGTCCGGAGATTTCACATTATGCATTATGTGAGGAACCTGTTCTTTTTTTAACACAATGAATGTTATTTGATTTGAATTATTACTTATCATTCTAAATAATATTCTGTACATCTTTCATAACTTCTGTATCATAATAATTTACTTATTAAATATACAATAACGAATATAGTGAAATCTATTTTTCCAATAGGGGTGACTGGGTAATCTCATCAAGTATTTGATATGATATGATATGTTATTTATAATGTGCTTAATACCCAGAGGTTTCTACACGCGGATCCGGGGATTAAACCTGGGTTGCTCTGTGTCGTCTTGCTTCCAAAGCGAGCACGTTGCCGCTGAGCTAAACTTCCAAGATGGGAGGATAGCTCATGATGGGCTATTATATAAATTACAGTTATGGACTCACACCTGCAAACTGTCAAGTGGTTGCAGGTGTTTAAAAGGGAGAGAGTTCAACAGAAAGGGGAGTTGCAGGAGAGACCCGAGGCCGATCGTTGCAGGCCTGGAGGGAGGATCCTGCATACAAGGAGGCAGCCGTGGTGGGTCCATCAGGAGAGCTAGGATGCCCGCAGATGATCCCAAGAAGCTGTGGAGCCATGGGCCAGGCGAGCTGAAAGAAGGCCACAGGTGTGGGGGCCTAACTGGTCGGAGGTCCGCCGCTAGAGCTGCGGACACAGAAGAAAGGAGCAGCGTTACCGACAGCGTCTGCGTGGAGAAAGCAGAGCTGCATGTGAGTTACAAGTAGTAGGTGAAGTTCGAGCGGAGCTTGCGCTCAAAGGAAAGTGTGTCGATGGAGCCGAAAGCACAGCTGCCAGGAGGAGTGGTGAGTGAGAAGGGACGAACACTCGAACCAGGGTACTCTTGGGGGATGTGGGGAAACCAGAATAGAGGCAAAATGAATGAAAAAGCATGTGCAAGATGAAGTGAACCCAAAGCAACGGATTGAGAGGAAATATAAGGACAATATAAAATTCAAGCAGCAGATTAAAAGATCACAATTATTGAATATCAAACTAAATGAAGGCTTTTGGCAAAGTTATGACCTAACAATAAGTCGGTGTGAAATTCAAGTACCGTCTATTGAAAGCAAAACACGAACCATCTATGAAAGGCAATGGAAACCAAGTATGAAAGATTGCTAGAAAGTATGAAAGCAAGATGGTGAAGGAACAAAAACACCACAAAGTGAGTTATATGCGAAAACACTTTGTGGCAAAGCCCAGAGACTGGCAAAGGAAAGAATACATTGTGGCAAAGCCAAGAGGCTGACCATGAAAAGCCGAGTGAGTGTGAACCATCGCACAGGTACAAATACAGAAGATCCTGTGTGGGCTAAGGAGCCTAGGATTCCTGGTTGCAGGACCTGTGATGGGTGGACCGTGTGGTTCGACAACTGTGCCTAGACCAGGGAAACCCTAACTTTGAAAGCCAAAGAGGTTGCTGAAGTGAAACAGGAGAAAGCCATCTGATTAAACTGTTAAGAAATCAAAAGGAGTGTAAAGTAGACATGGAACTGTTTTTGAATATTGAGCGATTGAGACAAAGTACAGGTTTGCAAACTGAAGTCAAGGAGAGGGGAAACCTGAGACCTTATGAACATTGGTGCTGTGTTGAGGAAGGGAACCCCGAGACCCTTTTTAGAACTGCGTTGTTTTGAACTTGGGGAAGGGAACCCTGAGACAGGGATGTCATTTGGGGGTAGCCAGGGGTCGAAACCTGCAACCCCCGGGAGCCCCAGGTGCGACCCCCGTGGCCTCCTTGCAACCCCAATATAAAAAAGAAATGAGAACATATTTTTATTTTACATTTTGTTCGTTGTAACCAGAAGCTGGGGTGGGCAGTGGTGTAGCGCAGCCTGGCCCCGCCCTCTCCCCGCAGCCCACGTTGGCAGCAGACACAGTACCAGCAGGATGAGGCTGTGAGGGTCAGGCGTCAGGCGGGGCTGCCTGCTTTCCACCTGCCTTTCACATTGTATGCATGCACATCTTAGGCAAGAAGGCAAAGCCTTGCCTGAGCCTCACGTGCCCAGCCACACCCCATCCAAACTTGACCAAGTAGTGTACCCTGAAAAAAAGACACACTCACCCAGGAGGGAGCCTCCATGAAACTAGCATTTGGGAGAAGAAACACATAGATCCTGGGATGAGGGACAGGACTGCGTTAGGAGAGACCCCACTGGAGACTGTATTTGAATTAGAGAAGTGAACACGCTGACGGAGAGACACTGAGAACCGTGGAAAAGAGAGTGTAGTCAGAGGAATGAACAGGGAGCCTTTCTTTAATGAACCAGTGACCTTCTGTACAGACTACAGGACACCAGCAGAGACTTGGACCGCTCTGTAGAGGTTGCACAGGCAGAGTCCTTTTAGACTGCGTGCAGCAACAGAGGCCTTCAGTGGAGACTGAGAAAGCAGAGAAACCAGTCCAGGCTGTATAGAGAGGCTTCCTGTGTGGACTGAATAAGCAGATACGTTGGCCCTCATTAGGACCCTGGCGTTAAGGGGTTAACGGCACCGTAAAAGGTGTCGGCGCCGTTAAACCCTTAACGCCTTACTACAAGGTCCCTTTGCGGCTCCCGACCTGAACGGCTGGTCTGGACCAGCCGTTAAAGTAGGGACCCCCAAAGGGACCTTGATGGCAATTACGGTACCGCAATTTGCGGTACCGTAATTGCCGCCTTCCCCATTCCCATTGAGCCCTATGGGGCAAAAATGGGAATGGGGAAGGGCCATGGAGAAAGGGGGAATTACCGCCCCGCCAACCTTGGAATGGGGTGGTAATTCCCCCTTTCTCAATGGCGGACTCTGGCTAATAGCACCATGGTTTAGCGCCGGAGTCCTAACGAGGGCCGTTGTGTAGGCGGGCACATACGCAGTCTTATAAGACTCCAAACATAGAAGGCCTTTCTGTGCTAATTGAACAACAGCCCCCGATTTAGGCTCACTGCAAAAGCGAGACCGCCTTTACAGATTGCAAAGAGACTCAGAGAGAGACCGTCTGTAGAGGTGAACATTTCCAGAGACTGTCCTTTGAAACAGAGGTAACTCTACAGTGGGATTGCTGGCACCAGCTCCCCAACTGTGTGTGCAGGATATATATACCCGGGACTGGATATGTGCAGATGGTTCAGGAAAAGGTAGCTCACTGGGTGAATGTGCCTGCTGCAAAGATCTATTCCGGCCGACAAATCATAGGTGCGGCCCCCCAGTGGGGCCAGAACTAACCTCCCACCCTTCATTTCTTAGGTAAAATAAATCAGTCCCAAGATTGCTGGGTGACAGCAGTTTCGTTAAAAACTTTGGAAAGTGCTCCGAACTCCAGCATCCAAGACTCGGCGAAGTGGGACGGGTGCATTGTTAATGCACGCGCGCTATCCGATCGTGCACGTGCGCTCTCTGCTTCTCTCATGACACGCCGGAAGTGAAACCCCATCCCTACGCGTTGATTTCTTTCCTCTTATTAATGGTTGGTGTGGCAGAACACAGCCATCGTGCTTTCTCCTCTACTACACACCGTGTGCAGCTGAAATCAAATTAAAACATTTTACAAACTACAACATCAAGGAAAGCCAAACCCCTTTCCTGACACCTGCGCCTCTTCTTTCTGTGCTGTTTGGCAGCTGCGTGAGGTTTCCTTATTTCTCGGCATAGTGTAACTACGTCACAGACTGTTCCCTCATATGCTTGCAGTGTTTTAGAGGCTACCCTTATAGTGCATTATGCAGTGCTGGCTTGCCTGTGTACCTTTACAAGTTGGTACAGCGAGAAGTGCTCTATTTCCCCCTGTTGCCTCCCGGGCTGATACCTGCATCGCCTCCTGTGCCTGGAGTGCTTAATCCTCCTCCCCCTCTCTCCATCTCTTGCCCTCTCCCCTTCTCGTTTCTCTCTCTGCTCTCTTTCTCTATCTCTGTCCTTCCCCCGCTCTCTCTCTCCCTCTTCCACCCCCTTTATCCCCGCCTCTCCCCCTTCTCCTCCCCCTCTTCCCCTGGCTGCCCTTCTCCATACTCTCTCACACCCCCTCCCTCTCTCACCTTCTCCACTGGCCCCCACTCCTATGCATGAGAACCGGGTGTTACATTGCATGAGCTTGCCTAAATAGTCATGATTTAAATAATCATATGTATCATCGACAAAATGAAGGCTTTTCATTTTATTGTTTTTTCTGTACAACCAAACACGTCAGCCATTCAACCAACACGTGTTTCGACAGATGGTCTTTGTCAAGGCTGATCAGTGGACACTGGGCATGAACACAAATGGTTAATATTGATGATATTAAGAGTAGAAACAGAAATCGTCAATGCATACCAGCTTGCCTGCTCTGCCCGCACTTTACAGGTCTTTCAAGAACTCAACATTGGTGAGTTCGGACTGTTTCACTCAGAACACCATCACATGTCACAGTGTGCTCCGTACTCATTCTCACACCCGCAGTCACTCCACTCTGGCAATCATGATAGCTAACCAGCTGTCTAAACAGCAATAGGGAAGTCGTTTTCTAACTTGCATGTTTGCATTTAACCACTAACAGGTGGCACTGTCGGGACTTCTGGCTGCTTCTTCCACCACAGTTTCGCTCACTGCATATAAAACAATGTGTGGTCTTTTATGGCGCTTAACCATAATAACCTATGTATGTTACTGAATCTAACATGATTTTCAACAAGCATGTTATCTACTGTATGGCGATCGCCTAGGTTTTTGGAACTCATTTTACTCCCCTTGTCCATTTGTCGCCATCTCTGTCCCCGCCTCCCCCAAAGCCCGAAACTGGTATGCATTGACGATTTCAATATTAACAATGTGTGTACATGCCCAATGTCCATTGATCAGCCTTGACAAAGACAAACTGTCGAAACACGTGTTGGCTGAAGGGCTGACGTGTTTGATTGTACAGAAAAAACTATAAATGAAAAACCTTCATTTTGTTGATGATACATATGATTAGTTAAATCGATGACTATTTAGGCTAGCGCAACAATTCAGAACCACCCTGTTTTTCCTTACTTACCTTTTCAGGTTTGGAGTAGAGCCTCTTGCTCTGGTTGTGCAGCAAGCCTCATTGCATTTTACTCTTCCAACTTGACTTTTAATGCTTGTAAATAAGGCATCTGTTGTGCAACTCGTGCAGAAGCATGCAGTGTCGTACTGCACTCGCCCAGGAAATAATGGAAAGCTCTTTTCATGTACTTTCCCTGGCCCAGGGCTATGTGAAATGTGTTATTCAGAGTTCACATGAATGGGGCAGCATCTCAATCCATCCTTGGTCATAGAAAGGTTAGCAACCTGTTTGAGATGACTTCTGCTTGAAGAAATTCAGAACATTCATGTTCATGACTCGGCGGACAATTGCCTGCTTTGATTTCATGGGGCAATCCATGCATTGAGAATCCCAGCACAGGCAGAATGCCTGCTGCTATCATGGACTGAAAGACTCTGGGTGACTGGCGGGAGTGGGTTGCAGTGCAATGGTTCAAAGGGCATTATTGACAAGAATATCCCTGCGCGTATTGTCCAAGTGTGAAGTGGTGCAGCCTCTGGTTGTCTTCTGGTTGGACTTGTGTTGCTCAGTTGCTGTTTCCAGTCTCTGGCCAGACACTTGGCAGGCACTGGATGTCTGCGCTTTGGGGTTTAGGCCTCTTCCAGAGGTTCTGTCTGTTCACAATTTAGCCCGAGTGATGTACAATAGTCCAGGTTGTGGTGGTGGACGTCTGCTTACGTTCACAGCAATTTGGTAATATGGGCCTATACGCACTGATATTAATGCTACATATGGTGATCCATTCTTCTATGTAATGTATACCATATTACAGTGATATCGTAACCATATTGTTCTTAGTGTACTGAGGAACAATGCTGTGTGATCCCACTTCCTGTTTTGACACAGAGTGAAAGGTTGTGTGGCATCACTTCCTGTGATGTCATCATAGATCAATGGTTGTGTGATGCCACTTCCGCTACCCCAGGCATTTTGGTGAAATGACGTCCCTGGTCAATCTCTTTATTTATTTCTCTCTTCTGATTTTTATATTTCACATTTATGAGATTGCTGTCCGGTTTCGTTAGAACTTACACCTTTGTTTAAACGTGAATCCAATAAAATGTTCATAGAAAATAATGCATTTGGTAAAATAGGTAAAATCGGCGCCAGCAAATGACTAATAGCTCCAATTCCGAGGAGCTTTTACACAAAAGAAATGATTATATGACACAGGGAAGCACTTTGGTTTAAAGGCAATCCACCAGTGACTCTTCCTTTTAAGCATTAATGCATGTTTCTCCCTATTAGATATCATTTTCCAGTTTTGTAACAAAATGCAGAAATTAATTCATCTGTGAGATGCAAATCTCATTGCACTCTCCAGCGTGAAAGCATTGCACTGCATCTTTCCAATAAAAAAAGTGAACAGTGATGTATACACCATTGATATGACTGATGTTCAAACCTAAATAAGGAATGTCATGTTTTCTTTTTACATGGCTCAAATCCTCGGCACCCACTCATTTTTCATTGCAGCACAAGAGACTGTGGCCTGCATTATGAGTCTGGCAGAATTAGCTGCGCGCTGCTACTCCCCATTATGGAGTCCCTTTGGAGGAATGATTACCAGCGATGAATCCGCCAACATTAATTCCCCTGGTCTTCTGGAGGGAAAGCCGCCAGACTAGTGCTGGAGTTTTTTCCTCCAAGTTACCACCAAAGTTGGAATACAGCAGGACAGTAAAAGGTGTTGGCAAATCTGTTACCACCCTTTTCACCATGTCAGCCACACTCGTAATGAAAATGTAAAACCTGCCTGAAGTGGTGGAAATGCAATTTGTTTTAAAGGGGATCTCATAAGGGCTGGGGTGGGGGTGGAGTTCGGAGGAAGGGGCGGGGTTGGAAGGAGGCAGAGTTCAGACGGGACGGAGCTGGCAGATGAACTCCACTCAAAGGAAATATTCAAAATAATGGTTTTAAAATGGTGCAATTTCTTTCATGCTGTTTCTTTCCAATAACTACGCTGGCAAAATATAAAAGGTGCTAACCTTTTAAACCCAGCCATCTATAGTGCAATATTCCCTGGAAAACAAAATATCCAAATATGAGACATGTGCTTTGATGACAATTTTGTGGTCTTGTGGGTAAGCGCCAACAGTGGCAAAGTGCAACTTGGGTGAAATCCTGGTAGCCAAACACTTGAGCAAGATTGTTGGCCTCAAAAACACCCAAGGGGTGCTGCGTCTGTCCTCTGAAAAAAAGCAACACTGTCCACCCTCATATATCCTTTTCTTGAGCCCTGAAAAGCAGCACAGGGCCACAATAAGGGAAAATAACTGCTCCAGTCTCCAGGATTGTGAACTCCCTTGCCACATGACATCCTGGGCAAATATTCACAACTCACTTGCACTCTCATCTCCCCTCCTCACCCACCTGTTTCGACTTTCAACAATGCTCTGCTTTATAAAAGATGGCCTGAAAAGTACACAAATCATAGTAAGGCATGCACACAAATATATTTAAGGGTTTATATATTTGTGTGCGTACCTTACCATGGTTTGTGTACTTTTCAAGCCATCTTTTATAAACATAAGGAGAAATATGGTAGGCAAAACGTGTACAATAATGGCATTACCCACATCTTTAGTGAGGAACTACAAATACCAGAATCCTTGCTGGCATATTTCACAGAGCCCCCGGCTTCATGTGTGGTCCCTCAGCAGAGCTGGGAGATCGGTAATCTGCTTGCACAGAACAGATTTGATCACTGAGGTACGAGGCCAGGCCGGGACTGAGGCAGGCCGGGCCCCAGGATCCGGCCAGACATCTGATGCCGGATCTTGGACCCGGCAAGAGCTGACACATTGGCCAGCACTGCCTGCCTGTCCTTTTCCAAACCCTGAGGAAAGATGTGTGTTGAGGTGCACTCAAATGTTTCTTTGAAGTTAAAGCCGTTTTGGATAATTACTGAAAGACACTTAAGGATATTTCTAGTGCTCCCGGTCAAATCTTGACTACAAGATCACAATAGATACTGGGGAAGGGTCCCTCAAGTAAATCGGAGGACAAGACCTTGGCACTTTGGGGCAAATGAATTGCCTACAAATTTCAAACAAATGCACAGTGAGGTATGTGAAAACAATGCACTTAGTACAAAAGGTAAATACAAAGGTAAAGCATCATAAATTAATAAATAAGTGTAGTTACACTTCAGTTTGTGTAAGAATATAATATTTGTTGAGGAAAAAAGTAATGTAGGTATCCACAAAGTTAGGATAGCTTATACAGGCCACACAGGTCATGGCCGGTCATACTATACAGTAGTGCAAAAACTCTTCACACAACATAATCAAATTCAGAGTCAGAACATTCAGAAGAGCACACATCTCAATAGGAAGGAGTTCTTGGCTGAGGCAAGGTGGTGTCACTCTGCGTGTATCCTCCTATTGGTTACGACGCATTTCGGGTGTAGGTGTGCCCTTCATCAGTTAAGTGATATCTGTGATTTAAGTGTTTTTTCTGAAAATAAAGGTAAAGCTGCATAAGTAATGTTTCTAGGTCAATTAATTCAAGTACTCTTGACATATATACATTAGAACCTGTGCTCATGGTTCACTAACCTGAGAGATGGCTGGACAGCAGGTGGGACTTCACTGCCCGTGGAGGGGGTCGGAGGGCCCTCACTGTGTCTGTTGGTAAAGGATTGCAAGACAATTAGCCGATCAAGAGACCTACTTGGAAATACTCAACGACCCAACTGAACAAGTACGGAACATTATTAACAATGTCCTCAATGTTCCTGATGAGGCAGAAGCCGATGATCTCATCACAAATCGGACAAAGATTTTTCTCACTAACTTACACCCATTGATGCCTGTTATTTACATCCTACCCAAAATCCACAAAAATCTTCAAGATCCGCACGGACGTCCCATAATAGTAACCAACAACAGCCTATTGGAACCATTAGCCCAATACATCGATCGGGTTATACAACCAATGACACATGGATTCACCTCTTATGTCAAAGATACAAACCATCTTTTGAAGAAACTCGATGGAGTGATATTTGCAGAGAACACATGCATTCTGTTCACTATGGATGTTTCAAGTTTGTACACAAACATCACTCAGCAAGCTGGACTGGAGGCCATGCAATGGCTATTACTCAATACTGAGGAAGTTCCAAAAGCTGATCAGTTACTGACATTGAAAATACTCACCATTGTCCTCAGCAACAATTTCTTTATGTTTGAAGACAGATACTTTGTCCAGATCTCTGGGACCGCGATGGGAGCGGCCATGGCTCTGAGTTACGCAAATACGTACATGTCTTACTTGGAAGAAACACAGGTTGTACACAATGAAAGATGGATGGAACATCTTAAATGCTTCCTAAAATACATTGTTGACCTATTTGGTATATGGAACGGGACCATTGATGAGTTGGAGGAATTGTTTGCATTTATGGACTCAGTGGCTCCAAGAATTAAATTCACCCACAAATCCAGCAAAACGTCAATTGAATTCCTAGATGTACTGGTTTACTCTAAAGCCGGTAAACTACAAACCACCATATACACAAAACCAACAGACAAGAATAGTTTACTGTTTTCCACACGTTTTCACCCTAGAAGAACCATAGAGAGTATTCCTCTCAGCCAATTTCTCAGATATAGACGCATCATCTCGGAAGATCAAGACTATTTCACAAAAAGCTAAACAACTCACAGAGAAATTTCTTAGACGCGGCTACAATCCTGAATCGGTACAAGCAAGTGCGGTAAAAGTCATGTATATACCAAGATCAGAAGCACTCAAACCTAAGGAACGAACCATCAACTGTGATCTAGTCTATGTCACCACATACTCGCAACAAAGTGGACGAATTAAAAAAAATATCAAAAAGAATTGAAACACTCTATCACTTGATAAATGAACTAAGGAGAGGGTCTCCACCTTTGCATGGGCAATCTTCTATGGTGGATCTGGTTGGTTTTTAGCTTTCTTTAAGGAGTCCAATCCTGACTGCTGTTTCAGAATCTTCTTGCATGGTGATGACATAACCAGAGTGCTTTGTCAGCAGAAAATGGGCAGGGGAAAGGAGGTTTGGGGGCCCCAGTAAAGCCAAGATATGGGAACCTCTCTCCAACTGTAAAGTCCTTTCCTGGGCTACTTTGCTCTGCCCCTTTCCCCTGTTTGTCTACATCAAACGATATCTGTTAATTAACACCCTGGTGTGTCTTCCTTTGGCCTGACAGATATTAGGAGAGCACTATACAACAACAGTGCCTGCCTTTTGAAAGGCTGTGCCTCTCCCAGGCATACCTTTCTGAATGCTTTTTAACCACCGACCCTATCATCATATTGTCAACATTCAAATGCATCCTCTTGTTCAAATCATTATCCGATAGCGTCAATGTCACCGCAAAAGGACTATGTTCCAGCAACCCAATGCTCAACTTCTTCTCCTCCCATTCCTGCGGTCACTGCACTAGCCATCAGTTCTAGGGCCAGTGCAGGCAAATAGACTACACCTCCACCTCAGCCAAGGAAATCTAAACCAGCCATTCAACCAGGTGGCCTCGCAGCCATTTCACGTTTTTCAATAACACCTGCCACATCTTCAGGTCCTCACAGCATGAGACGTTTCTTGTGACACTTTTTAGGGGTGCATGTGATATTTAATTATAGTCCATATTATTCACAGTGAATTTATATAAAGAACCATATACAAAAAGTAGTGTTTCCACTAATGGGCTGAGAGACAAATGACTTTGCGGTGTGTAATCTACAACTGGCCACTATCCTATATATAATTCTCTAAGGATGAGAGAGAGGGACAAAGAGAGAGAGAGAAACAGAGGGAGCGATAGATGGAGAGACATACATAGAGTGAGGGGGCAGAGAGATGGAGCTTAATAAATCTCTCCATACACAGACAGAGGGAGAGGACCAGATAGTGGGAGGGGGTGAGGTAGTCAAAAGGAGGGAGAGGGACATAAAGGGTGGAAGAGGGGAAAAGCAGAGAAAAGGAAAACAGGGATTTGTTGAGTAAAGACGAGGGATGAAGGGGAGAGAGAGGAGAGTATGGGAGAAAAAGAGATAGAGAGACACTCACAGAGGGAATGATATCAGGAGAACAGCCCTCCTAGTTCCTACTCTGTACTGTTTTCACCCCCTTTCAGTGCCACGGTTTGGTAACAGAATGCAGTGGCTTTGCTCCTGTCGTTCCTCCACTGAGGATGAGTATTGCCAGTAGGTACCCTGCGTCTGCAGGTTGCCACTCACTGCGGGCCCCTGCTCCTCCTTGTCCCCAGCGGGCTGTGCTGTCCGTGGGGTAATACAGTAGAAACCTGCTCCTGACACACACCCCCACACTTCCAAAATAGCCACCATTGACCTTCGGCCCCTGCCCATCCCTGTTCTGAGCAAGCTGTAGCTGTATTGTCCTCAGGGTAGTCCAGTAGACACCTACTCCCAACACACACAACTGCACTGCCACACTAGCCAACACTCACCCAATCAGATGTTCTCTCTTCCAATGGTGGCGCCAGTACCATGCAGTTGTATCTGGGGCCTGCTATGGGCATCCGGCAGGCCCCAGGGTGCTATGAGGCATCAGCACCTGAGAGGCCCAGTGCCTCTGGGGGCTGCCGGGGGACATCCGGTCTTTAGTGGGGGCAGGGTGGGCCATGCCCATGTGTACCCCTTGCCACCTTGCTGGCACACGGGTCCCATGGCATCATGGCCTGCAGGCCCGTGCTCATGCGGTGTGGGCCTGCAGGCCTAAAGGAGAGACGGACCAGTCATTCCTCTTTGGGAGTCTGCAACCGTTCTGGTGTAAGTGTCTGCAGGGGCTCCTTTTATTAGCTTGGCCCATGTTAAAAGGGCAAAACATATGGGAGGGGCACATTCCCTTAAAGGGACAACACACCTGGAAGGGTCACACAC
This sequence comes from Ambystoma mexicanum, assembly GCF_040938575.1. Lineage (NCBI taxonomy): Eukaryota > Metazoa > Chordata > Amphibia > Caudata > Ambystomatidae > Ambystoma > Ambystoma mexicanum. The sequence continues at coordinate 330,407,446 of NC_090925.1, read as the reverse complement.
CACACTCCTCCTTTTTCATAACAAACGATCCCCTCCCCTCGTTACAGAACGATATTACTTGGGCTACTTCAGAATTTAGGATCGACAACAAATAGGATATGCCATTGCCACACACATGGGGTCACATCGTTATCACACACACTACACGTGCCTGCACAGTAGCTGCCCTGACTCCCCAAACTCAGCAAACAAGTGCATGAAGTCCGTACACTACACATGCTCACCTGGAAGACATCACCTGCCTCTCAATGTCTTCTGCCTTCGAGAAGCTCCAGTTCCACGGCTCTGGACTCTTCTTGGCTCCTCCCACCACTGGTTTGCTCACCTGCCTTAGACACACTCCACCCATTAAGCGATTGCTTCCGGTGCCTTCTCCAGCTGCCCCCTGCGCTTCTTCTTGGATAGCACTTTGCCCAGTAATGAACATGGGGAATTAAATCACATCCAGGGACTGACTATTTGGAAAGGCAATGTGCAGCGAGATGGCACGAGGTGACCAGGATCACACACTTTGTTTACCTGGTGCTGGCTGCAGCAGTTTAGGTTCTTGGCCATACACTTTCTAAGCTCTAGTGTCTAGATGAACAGCAATCTGTATTTTTGTGAAATAATCATTTGTTTTATAGAGTGGAGTTGCCATGAATGCAAACATAAAAACATTTAAACCCAAAAGTTGATGATTGTAGCTTAATTTCTATTGCTTTATTTTCTTTATTTTAAATGGAATACTGCAATGTAAATTGACGTGAACCTGAAGAGTATCTAGGTTTTACTGCTGTACTGTAAATACCCAAGCACACACAGCAACAAAACACTGCTTGATATGCTTATCTACTTATACACATTCTTTTTCTTGTTTCTAGTGATGTAAAGGACGCTCATACGTTTTGGACTGGAAGCCAAAAAAGGAGTGTAAAGGAAGGCATTCATTTTGTGATTCCACTGTAACGTTGCCATGAGACATGCTGGTTGAGTGGACTGCGTGCGCTCTACCACGTGCAGCGAGTCACACAGCTGCTGTAATTAATGAATACTCAGCACCATATTGCAAATTCGCTCACAGAACCTCCCACAAACCATGGCTTCTCCATTGGTCAATTCCTGATGCGTTAGACGCATTTGCAAGGCCCTGCCTGCAAACGTGTGTCACAGCAACAGGCCTGGGGCTACCTGAAAAGAGAAAAGGACCCTGGCCGTGAGGCCAGCGGTGTGGGCTGCACACCCTAAAACCACAATCGACGGTGTAATTCAATAATTTAAGATGCTCAAAAATGTATATCTTTTTCAAAGGTTTTTATTTCAACGTATCTTTAAAGTATAATTCTTTCCAATCAACTTAAATAGTTGCTCATTGTAGCAGATATATCACATGTCTGGCCTATGCATTTCGGGCAATAATACCCTTCTCTGGGCCTGTGATCATATATATTCATATGCCCATCAGTCAAGTCATCAAAAGTATATATGTGAAAGTACATCAACAAAACATAGACCTCATCCACAAAATATCCCATCATGGTTATGCATTTGTAACCATACAGTGCAGGCACGTTAATTGTAAAGCATTAACAATTCCAAAGTATATCTATCGTGTGTATAGCACACATTTAAAAGCACGTGTATAGGAATTCAACATAATGATATACATTACCTGCTACCTGCTAGCGTCCCAGGCAGGCTCAGCCCCTCAGGAGTTTCCCCCCAAGCTTCCAATAGCCCAGGTCGCCACTGCCCTTCTCCATGACGTCCTGGACTACCTGTGCTGCTTCCGGCCATGCTCACTGTGGCCGTAAACGCTTCACTCAGATACCCATCCTGCCCTGACACCAAGCACCTCCTTTGTGCCATCCTCCCCTGCCTGTCTGGATACGCCACTGACCCATGGGAGGGTGTACGCCCCGCCCCAGTCTTTCCTTTGCCCACTGGCCGAGCACCTCTTCATGCTTTTCCTATCGCCTTCCATCTTCATTGACCTCTTTGGAGCTGAGGCCCTAGCAGGCCCAACAAAACACTGCCCTCCTTCTATAGACATTGCCCCTGTCCAGCCTACAAGGCAGAACCACTTCTGGCATGCCACCTGAAACCACATCATTAACCGGGGGCCGTTCATGCTGTCTGTCCTGATAAGCCTAACCGCCACTAGCACCTCCTCATCAGACATCACCCCATCAGCGACCTGCCCTCCCCTCCCCCAGACCTTCCAGGACTATGTTACTTAACACTGGCGGCTCCGTGCCCAATGCTACCAGACATGGTGCTACAGTTTCTATAGACCCGCCAGCACTGGGCCATTTTCCTACAAACTTGCCAGCTGCCACTTCTTCAGGCACCCCAAGCCACATCACACACATCCGCCAAGTCTGGTCAAGGCCTTCACATGCCACACACCAACTACCCCCGAAAACACTGCCCTCCATAGGAAAAAGCAGTACACCACACCACTTAGTCCAGGCACCCAAGTGTGGGAAAAGCACTTGCTTCAGTATCTACGCAAACACCCCCTTTGGGGATGGACCCATTTAACCACCAAAGCATACTCAGATGCCAGACCTGGGCCAAGGGGCTCCAGCAGCCAGGAACTGCAGGTACTCGCAACAGCTGAGCCAATGTACCCCAGCATCCGCCAACTGCAGGTACTCGCAACAGCTGAGCCAATGTACTCCAGCATCCGCCAACTGCAGGTTCTTGCAACAGCTGAGCCAATGTACTCCAGCATCTGCCAACTGCAGGTACTTGCAACAGCTGAGCCAATGTACTCCAGCATCTGCCAACTGCAGGTACTCGCAACAGCTGCCTTCTTCCTTCCAGGCTCCCTTTTTATCCTTATTATCTAACTTGTGTTGTCCTTCCTTCCCAATCTACCTTCCCTTTTCATGTTCCCTTCCTTGCCATCTCATATTCTCGGGAGGATAGCTCAGGGACAAGGTGCTCCCCTTGGAAACAAGACGACATGAAGCAACACGGGTTCGATCACCGGGTCCACGCTTAGAAACCTCTGGGTATTAAACGCGTTATAAATAACCTATCATATCCTTCCACCCAATTCTTGCCATTCTTCTTTTCGAATTATTGCATTCCAATCTCATCCTTTTTTCTTGTCTTACCTTCACAATCCTTGTTGGTCTTTTTCCTCAACTTGTTGCCCTTCCTAGCTAATCTTTGTTGCCTGTCTTTACCAAGGTGTGCTTTACTTACATTCCCAGGTCGTCTTGATATTGCTCCCCAATTCCTGAGCCAGTGCGGGTCTTAGTGGTGGCAGCGCCCCGTGCGGTATAAGAAAAATGTGTCACGCACCCACGCGTGTCAATGATCAATGTGGGGGGTGGGCGCCAATAATTATTTTTAACTCCCCACTCCAGCGCCTGAGCAGGGAGTTAATGTGGAGGAGGGCTAATGGCGCCCTGGGCGGTCGCTTGGCCGGCCCTGCCCTAAGGTCGGCCCTGTCCGCAGCCTTTTCTGTACACTGACATTTTCTTTTGCCACTTAACACTTCTTGTCATTACTTATTAACTTGTGTTGCCCTTCATAATATTCCCATTTAACTCTTTTCATTCCCCCTTCCTGACTTGTTTTAAATGTCACACTCTTCTCTTGTCATCCAGCTTTGACATCCTATGTTGCAATTCCTAGCCAACTATTCCTATTTCGTATTACCTTGTATGTCGACCATTGGACATGGGATTCTTACAAGACAGAAAAAGGTAATGACCTTTCATTGCATTCTGAATGGCTTTCCAGCAGCACTGTGATAGTCTTCTAATGACACCCTTTCACAATTTTGCTACGACACTCTCGTCGGCGCATTGTGGTCGCTGCACTTTCACCCCAAAAATGGAGGCTCTCCCACTCTAATGGCGGATCCTCTTTCCCAAAGCGTTTGGTGTTCATGATCCCCCTCTTCAGAGCTTTTCCTCTGCACAATTCCTACTAGTTCTCTCCTAAGCATAACCTGATCGTGGTCCCTGTGAGCAGCTTGCTCATCCATGCAAGGTTCAGAATTTCCATGAGCCCCAAGATTTAAATCAACTATAAAAAAAAATTGATATTACTTCAGGGACCAATCTGGGCAATCGTGTTCATTTCTCTCCGAATGTTTTATTTAGCAATAAAAAAATGCTGATTTATAAATATGCTGGGACATGAGAAGCGAAGACAGAGAGGGCCAGCCACTTTTAATTTCTGCCCTGCCAATTCCCGGTCAAGTGCATTGATTGCGCTGCAGAGATGAATTGCACCGCGCAGCTCGCGGTGACGGACGCCAGCTGCGCGCTCTGCTTCCTCCTACTCAGCGCAAATCTATTTTTTATTAAGTGTCAGATCTCACTAATAAGTAGAGATAAAAAATAATCAATTTTTGTCTCTTTGGATTTTGGCGCCGATGATAAGAATGAAGTATGGGCCTCGCGCGGGGATTTAGCGCTGGGGTTTGGCGGCAGTCTGCGGAAGCGCCATTGTCAGCGTCTGCATCCCTATGCTTTTGGGTGGTATTTCACACGAGCAGACGCTTACATGGGGTTGATTACTTTGGCAAAAGCCGTAATCCAATCTGTAGCAATTCCTAGAATCACATTTGGGGTCATAGCCTGCCAACATAGTTAGTTTTAGGTTGTCTGTGTCATGATGATGTGCATTTGTTTGTGTTTGTGTATATGTACGATGCCGCCCACTATGCTTTATGTGTAGCAGGCGGCAAAAGATGCATGGTGGATGATGGGAGGCGTTAGGGTCACGGTACGATGTCCTTTCATTGCGGGATGTTTTTTCATGGGATTTTTTGCTGCAAATTATTTTTCAAAAAAACCCATCACATTTTTTAGGGGGGTTAGTAAATTATATATATGGGGTATGGGTGTTTGGGAATAAATACAAATTAAAGAAAATGGGGTTTTTGGGGGCAACCCCCCAAAAATAATAAAAAAAATTTGATGGGTTTTTTCGTAAAAAAAATCACGGTAAAAATCCCAGCGAAAAAACATCCCGCGATGAAATGACATGGAACCAGAGTCACTAGCCTCATTGAACAATCAAATACTGGCTGATGTGTGAGCACCTTGGCGGGCCACGGCATTTAAATATGTAAACATGCCTGCACATGGACATCGATTCACACCAGAGGCCATGGGATACAGAAGTACCACCAAAGGGCAAAAAGAGACCCCACTTGTTCTTTGATGGCGTTCTGCAAGTTCGAGGCTCGGATTCCCACTTAAGTCTAATCACCTTCAACCTCTTCTCAGACGTTGTGTGCATCCCATCACCCATGCGAAAACACCTTGCAATCCCCGCTCATACTCGCTTTCAGCCTTCAATCACCACTCGCATACCCTGCTGCACCCAGCAAACTGCTCTTCCAACACCCTTACTCCTCATCCAACGCCCTCAGTATCCTTTTACGATACCCTCCTTGTCCAACACCCTTCACTGCCTCCAGCGTTCCTCTTCATCCAACTCCCTCCCCATATCCAACATCATCGCTCTCCTGCTACTATACATTCCTGGTCAAAACTTCTCCTCTTCCAGCGCCCTTCCTCCTCATTTAACTCCTATGCATTGTCATGGAAAAACTCACCTCCGATTATTCCGGTGGATTGGTGAACAATGTATTAGTAAAAAGCAAACAACAGGACAAAACGAACCAACAACAGTATGAGACGTCGACGCAAGTGAGACCCACCGCCCTCCATGCACCATTCTCTTCTACCCAAAGGAACACATGCATTTAAATGGAAGGGGGGGTCCAGCCAGGGCAAGGAATCATACTGAAACAATGTTACAAGCAGGGAACAAGGCCTCTCTATCCAAGTATTTGATACCAGCTGCGTTCTTACATGTAAGACAGTGTTTACATTTGTTTCATTATTTAACCTTTCTTTATTGATTTTCTAACAACAACTAAACAACAATACCAACACTTGCATCCCGTTGAGCCTCCCCACCCTCACCCCCCGACTCACGATAGTTCCAAACATGGTGTGAAATATGTCTGTATTTTTTTCTTTTCCTTTTTGTCCCCATTTTACTGTACCTTGTGAATATTCCAAGTACACATTCTTTTTATGTCCCAAAGATAGCAGCGGCCATTACCAGTCTTGCTCATAGGGCCTTATAATCCATTTTGCCAGCAGTTTATGCACTGTGCATGCGGTCGCAGGCCCCCTCATGTATTATATATAGAAACCGCTCCTCCTCGGGCTGGGGCCATCGGGGGTGCTTTCCCCTGCCTGTAGAGGGTAGCTTCAGGGGATTGTGCATTCTGTTGTGTATACAAATAGTATCGACGAAAAAGGGGACAGAAGTCGAACAGGCGACTGCTGACAGGAAGTGTTGAAGCGTATCTGGTTTCCCTCTGCTCACATGTATTCATAGTTTACAGTCATCTCGCAAACGTGGGAGCAGTGTTCTCTGGGATGAATAGCATAAAGTGATACATTTAGTGGAGCTGAATATACTCCTCAGATGTTCACACAGTCTGAGGCAGAAGAGCGTGCTTGCAGTATGATGACTTCCGTCTGCTAAAGTCGCTTTTCCTAGGAAAGCGGCAGCCTAAAACATATTTCATTTGCCAAAAGGGAAACACGACAGAAACGAAATATGTGGAGGTGAGGATAGATGCACACTAGGCAGAGTCTTCATTGCAAGGTGTGACGATCCTTCAAATGGCGTCACTTCTCCCCAGAGGAGAACCGCTCGAGGCTAGGGAGGTGAGGCCGCTAACAAATAGTTACCCTACAAGTGGTAATATGTGGCAGGATCTCATGCAGAGGGACTCCTCTCCTGGGGATAAGGATGCAGTTGGGAGGCACAGCTCCTTTAAACCCCAACCCGGTAAGCTGACAGTAGGACCTGAACCTTATGGGTCTAGACTCATGTCTAAAACTATCTGTTACTATGAAACATTGATTTACCCTGCTGGTTTAGGTACTGAGACTAAGAAGCTCCAGAGAATGCTACAAGGGAGCGGGAACAACACCAGGAAAGCTGTAGTCAATGGAATGAATGTTACGTCAGGGTGGATCCTACAATATCAGGGCATCAGAAATAAACAAAGGCGGAAGGGTACTGGGAAGGATACCAGAGAGAGTAGTAGTGAAAAAAACAGATAGAGCAGTTGAGGTGGAGAGAGAAATCGAGACTCAGAGAGGGATCAAAGCTGAGAGAACACCTGAAGGCAGACCCGATAAGCTTGAGCAAGAGACGTGGAGGGTGTGGTTCAAGGGAGCACACAAGGACATCTTGGAGGCCGATGGGGTGTTGGCCGTGGAGAAAGCAGAATTGAAGAAGGGAATAGGCGTCCCGCATGGAGGCAGAATGCCAAACGCTACACAACTGAATGCTGGTGGCCGGTGGGTGAGAGGCAAGCTGAACAAGAGAAGGTGTTTCTGAATGCCCCGGTTGACCTGAGATTCATTATTCGCAAGACATGGGCAATGCATCTTTCCAGTTGGCCGAGAGTCAGCCCTACAGAAGGATGGACATTGGGTTGTGATGGCATGACATGTAGTGGGTGGACCAGGCGGTCCAACAACTGCGCCAAAACCGCTAACCTTATCCGTTCGCACAGACCTGAACAGTATCCAGAGAGGTGGTGGCTGGACGTTCTCTACAGGGAAGGAAGGTCGAGTCGCTGGCCCGCTTCCCGACAGCCAGTAAAGGGCCCAAGAAGCAAACCCAGATGAGAGTGGGAGTAGGCAATTGATTGTCATCTGAAATTCTACCGACCCCGTGAAGCATCCTGACCCCTATACAGGTAACAGGAATTAACGAAAGTCCGGGAGGAAGCGGACGAGCTGTTTCAGAAACTCTTCCATGAAACATAAGACAGCAAGGGAGAACAGTGAATAGTATGAACTCAGAACACCTGCCTCAGCAATTGAGGAGATACATTGACCATAAGTCTGAGACCCCAACTCCCTGAACCACCATAGAAGGTGTTTCTTATCGACCCAGGAAAGTACAATAGAGGAGCCTAAAATGGTTGGAGTTTCAGGGATAGGTTTTGCTCTCCTTCTCTATCCGAACATCGAATAGCTGGGGAAACCCCTGCCAAAGGAGAGAATCACTGTACACTCCCCAGAATCATCTTGGGCTAGTCCAACAAGCCAAATCCCAAACATCTTCTCTCGACACCAATGATACCCACTGCTGATTGGTCAACACCAGATCCTGCCAAGTTCCGTCTTTTCAGCTCACGACGTGAACCATGCCTTCCTCAAAGATAACAACACTGTTAACATTGTCATGTTCTTCATGCTTAAAAAGCCAGGAAAATAGAAAACCATTTGAGACTGTAAACTACAAGAAACCAGAGAAAACCATGAATCAATTTGGGACATAGTTCCCAGTCTAGTTCCATGGGAGTGTGGTGCTGGAGAGTCAGAAGGGACTCTGGGGAACAGCTTCATTGTCCCAGTGTGGTGGATCAAGAATTGTGAAAAAAACAAGAGATTGTGAAATCCTCCATAAGGGAGCAGCAAGTCTTTTTAAGAACTGTGGAAGACATTGGGGAACCAGCTAGGAGAAGGTAATCATTCCCTCGAGCCCCAGAAGAACCGCATGCAACAGTTTATATCTGTTCAATTAAGAACCCAGAACTTTTGTGGACCTTTTGCATTGAACCACGTGAGAGACATTTGGACACTTCACATCCAGGAGAAGGAAGTCATTCTCCTGGATTACGAACAGTAGCTATACTTTATAGTGTTTTTTGTAGTGACAGGGATAGAGTAGAAGCCTTTGGGACAGAGACAGTACCTTTTTGTTTTGACTCGCACAGACTTCCTGACGAGCACCCGAGTTGCTTTAGTTTAGGTAGGGAAACCTTCTTAGAGTTAGGGATAGATAGGTTTGGTTTCCGTTTAATAAAAGTTTATGACAACCACTATTGCACCACTTGGCAAAGGACACGTCCAATAAAGCCTAAAGTCTCACCTTGCACAGGCAAGAAACAGTTGTTTAAGCATGGCAGTTTGCAGTACCTACTCAATATTATAATGCAGCAGTATGTTATGGGAGTACATAACATTGTCGATTTCAGACTTTCCCCCACAATCCCCTCCTATGAGACCTTTACTCCAGTATCATTGCATACATCTCTGGGGGAACAAACATCACAATCACTTCTAGGCATGTTATAACATATTATTTCTTTCGTAGCATGACAGTAAAGCACTTGGGCAGTCTGAGAGACTTCAGAGCAGGTGGCATACGCTTGATAATAGAGACACCTACAAACCATCGACAGACAAGACAGACTTAGAATTATGAGTAGCGCTATGAGTAGGATCTGACCACTACACACACAGAGAAGTTCCAATAGACCTTCAATCCAAGATCCAAATGTCCAGGAAGCCTCCGGATTGGTGTGAAGGAGGCTTACAGTGTGGCAAATGTGGGTAATGATGCCAGTAATATTACTTGAGTAACTGGGTATGAAAGTACAGCACTCACTCTTCACGATTGTGCAGACACCTCCTTGTGAGGCAAGGATGATGTCGAAAGCCATACGGTTCTGAAGCATCATTGTTTGGATGTCTACTTGTTCTCTGGATAATAGAGTCAAGGAGGATGCAATTTCCTCCACTAACCATGATAATTGAGTCAGATGGTCTCTGTCCATCTTGATACCGAAGGCTGGTATGAGATATGATACCCCAGCAACAAAGTTTTCCCAGGCAGTGCTTCTTCTGGGGCGGGGCTGAGTGGGAAAGGTGAGAGTATGATGCACTGCGGGCAGAACATACCCCATGTAACAACTCCCTCTCTAATTACTGGGCAGTCAGGGATAAGCTTTGTCTCCACAAATGAAATAGCTTCCAGAATACATGGCGTACCCAGATTGTGAAAATGACAAATTAGGGTTGACGGAAAATGTGACCTTATTGATCACTACACTAGAATTGGTGGACAAGTAGTAGTGACATTTGCTGGTTCCCATAAATAGGGGACATGAGTTGATGTAGCATACAAGGACAGTTACTGGGGAGGAATGGTGAAGTGCTGCTGGCTTGGCGCGTACTTGGACTGGGGTGGGGAAATTCAGAGGACCAGTAAAACCCAAGTGGAAATGAGCGTCCATACAGAGTCCTGGGTCTTGGGACTGGGTGACCAACTTGAGATCCAAACTAACATCCCCAACTTGAAGGGGATGGGTGCAATAGGGAATTTAGAGGATATGTAATGAGGCCGCTGGGCACTGACCCATCAGTCACATAAGATAAAACAATACAGGCATACTGCCAGAAGAGGTTCAGGTAAGTCTTTTCACTGTGAACCCAGGGATGTGCTGAGGGAACATCGTTTTCGTGACAGGTTGTGCGAAAAGCATCAGTTACAGTTTATAATATATAAGTATTCTGACAATACCAATAACAACACACTTAGGCCCTCATTACATGGCTGCCAGTATAACTGTCAGATTACAGGTGCAAGAAATGGTACATTTATTCATAAGACTCCATTGGGTGATTGCCGGCATCGTGCTGTTAATACCAGCAATTGCCACTTTGTTCAAAGCTATTGATCTCAGGAACTCTTCCACAGGATTGCAAAGCGTACCTTTTCGAGGCTGAGTTGTGAGATCCAGGGCAGTCAGGCACTGAAGGTGGTATGCCAGGAGTGAGGTCTGAATCAGGGTCATTTCCTCTGGAGCTTTAACCGCCTGACGAAGGAGCCTTAGCAATAGCTCCTGCAGGGACCTCAATGTGTGGAAGAGGTTCAGAAGCTGTGGGTCCTGATTCAGCACGTAAATATGCTGAGTGATCGTGGGCTGCGCCCTCGTCTTCTGATGCTGGCTGTTCCTTTCCAGCAGCACTGGAAGGTCCTGACATCAACAAACTACTAGCAGCGTCACTGGTGGAGGCATCGGTCATGGTGGCGATCTAGTGACAATGTGCTGCATGAATGCAGGCCAGGATCCCAGCACATTTAATTTCAGTGTTCATAGTTAGGAGGACCTGCATTGAGCCACGCCACCTGGGCAGCAGCACTGATTTCTCTGCCAGTATCCAGTCTCCTGGCTGTAGAGGGTAACAGGACTCAGGAGCTGGTTCAGGCAGGGCTTTATGGCCCTGATCATGGAGAGATCAAACGGTTTCAATCAACATGTGACAGTATTGGAGTAATGTATCATCCTCTAAAGGCAACCATTTGGACGTGGGGAACTGCTGCGGGAGCAGTTCCCATTCTCATGGGACGACCTGTGAGAATTTCGTCGGCAGACAATTTGTGTTTATGCTGGGGATTATTGGACATGGCAAAGAGAGCATGGGGCAAGGCTTGGGCCCATTTCAACCCGTCCCTTTACACACTTTAGAAATTCTCAATTTAAGATCCCTGTTGCAGCATACTGTATGCACGCTGGACTGCGGGTGATAAGTGCAATTAAACTGTTGAGATATTACTCTATACTGAGGGGGAAATCCAAATCCAGTTATGAATTCTTGCAACAGCATTTTAGCCACTGTGACAGCATCTGCCTTTCTACATGGGTATTCCTCAAACCACCCAGCGAATACATCCACTCTCATTAAACAATAAGTAAAGTTCATGCAGGAGGGAAGCTGCATGAAGTATGTCAGGGACCTTCCAGTATGGGACGTGCAGACATCCTCGTGGCTACTGCTCTCCCATCATTAGGTGTCAAACAGGTAACACAATTCTCACAATAGCCTTGAGCCATTGAGGCTAACCCAGAGGCGATCCAATCTCGATTCCATAGAGTAATCATAGCATTTTTACCTGAAGGAGCTAAGCCGTGAGCTTCACGGAACACGTAGGGGAGGAGTACCATGTGTGCTACCAGGCGGCCATCTGGGGAATGCCATAGGGAATCTACTTCCAATTTACAATACCGTTGGGTCTATGGCACCTTTTTGGCTTCAGGGGCTTGGTCCTGGAGAATTGCCGGACTGGAAAGGGAAGCATTCGGTGAGCGTAGGACTGCAACACAAATAAGAAATTCATTTGGAGCCAGGGGCCCGTTTAAGGTGGCTAAAAGAGCTGCACCATCTGCTAGTGTATTTCCGTTGGCTGTGAATGACTGAGAGGGTTCATGTCCTTTACATTTAACAATAGCTACAGCTGCTGGAAGTAATAATACATTAAATAAGGCTGACACATATGTGCCATTCAATATTGAGGTGCCTGTGGATGTTAAATACCCACGCTGCTTGCAAAGAACTCCAAAGTAAAGGACCAACCCGTGGGCGTACCTGGATAGCAGTCTACTGTAACCTGAAGTTCCTCTCAGAACTTAGCAGGATCTTCTCATATTTTTGGGAATCTCTGAATGATTTTAAAGTGCTCCAAGGGGCATGTACAGTAACTAAGGTATAGCCTCTTCTAGAGAGCTCTCTGAGCGGAAATGCACCAGTACTGGTATTAGCTGTCAAATTCAGGAACCCTTCAAACGTGGCTGAGGAGGGCGAACATTTAATCTGGACTCGAATTTCAAGGGTGAATATGCCAAATTATAGTTTATTTGGTTGGACTGATTATAGGTTGCTGGTTGGGTCGAGTCTGGGCTAACCGGTAGATGGTTAGGTGCAACATCTAAAATGGTAGAGTTGGAAGTGTCCAGAATATCTTCAGGACTTTTCTTTAACTGGGACTCCCCTTGGATTATGAGTTATACATGTTTGTACCTGGCTTTGTGGGCTGGTACTGGTAGGTTGGAGTACAGGGATTTACCTTGCTCCTGGAGCTTTTCTTTGCTGTGTACTCTGTCTATTAGTAACTTCTGTATACCAATCTAGAAAGCTGTCCCATTGCAATTGGTGCACACCTTTCTTTTCTAGGGCCTTATGTAGGTTTGTTATCTATCTTTTCTAAGTCAAATGTGCCTTCCTGGGCTAAGTGTCCAGGTGACTCACTCTGTGTGTTTTCGTGCCATTTATCGAGGTACTTGCATGCTTTGGCCGAGTAGTGAGTAAACATGAAGCGTGCTGGACTTCCTTTAGGAGAAAGTCACACTCGTCTAGACTGACCTGAACTCATTCTCACAGGAGTAAGACCAAGGAAAACCTATTGTGGATCCAAGTCTGCCTCAGAACGCTATTGTGTCCTGTGGCTTGTGGAGGTGGTACGGCTCGTAGCTGATCGCTCTGTCACATCTATCAGAAGTTCAGGTGTCATCAACTGACCTCCTTTCCTCCCCATAGAGACATTTCAGTGGCACCTGCAGGTGTTGGTCAGATTCAGATGACTGCTGGTTCACAGCTTAATGCCCCCTTTATGCTACCCACAATGCAGAACGATATTTGAGCTTATTTCAGAGGGTCGGGTAGGTGAGAGTTAAAAACAAGACACATGATCGGTAGAAAAATGCCTGTTACAGGTCTCGTACTTACTCGGTTAAAGGAGAGTGTGAAATATAAAGTAGGTTTGCAACTGAGTTGCACATTTAGGGTTTTAAGTGTCAAGGTACGAGTTTAGGACAATCATGGGCCTCTCATGAAAAATATTTTCTTCACACTTACACAGAACACACCCATCCTGGTCCCTGAACCACACTACACTACTCCTACAGGCACACTAATCTCATGCATTGTTTTGACTTTTTGTTCTAAACTGTGGTGGGCAGCTAGTTTTACTTTTTTTTTTATTCAGATAAACAGTTCTGTAGGCAGAGCACCATCCCTCCTGTATCCTTGGATTATCACAATCAGATTGCAGAATACTATAACTAGAGACAAACATTTACCCCAATCCATTTCAAACAATACTATACGAGACATGACAGTACACTCATGCAATCACCTGTGTTCACCGACCCACGATTTATCAGTCGGCTCTTCTTCCACATCTGCTTCGTCCACCATCCCTGAGTCCCCCGCGGCTTCAGCCAGCTGTCCCCTCTGATGAAATGGTCTCTCCTGGGCCCAGGGGGATCATTGGGAGATGTGCCTGGCGACCCTTGGACTTGGCCGCAGGGAAGCAGGAATCCAATGTCGTGGGCGCCAAACCTGTTGTTGAAAAACGTACCACTGATTATTCCGGTGGATACGTGAACAATTTATAAGAAAAAAGCAAACCAGAGGACAAAAACAAACCAATGACAGTACGAGACTTCAATGCAAGCGAGACCTCCTCCCGCCATGCACCGTTCTCTTATACCCAAAGAAACACATGCATTTCAATTGAAGGAGAGGTCCAGACAGGGCAAGGAATAATACTGAAACAATGTTACAAGCAGGGAACAAAGCCCCTCTATCTAAGTCTTTGATACCAGCTTAGTTTCTACAGGTAAGACAGTGTTATAACGAATGACAGAATAAATTGATGCATTTGGTGGAGCTGAATATACTCAAAGTTTCACACACGGTCGGTGGCAGGCAAGCAGGCTTACAGTATGATGACTCCTGTCTACTAAAGCTGCTTTTTCTAAGAAAGCTGGTGCCTAAAACACGCTTACATATGCCAAAAGGGAAACGCATCAGACGTGAGAGATGTGGAGGCAAACATAGCTACGCACTAGGAAAAGAGTTTTCATTGAAGGGCATGTGCAGTACAGCCGAAAGTCTCACATCACACAGGCAACAAACAGTGGTTTGAACATGACAGTTTGCAGTACCTTCTCAATAGTATAATGCAGCTGTATGCTCGGGGAGTGCATAACATGTTGGATTCCAGACTTTCCCCCACATAACTCACCTAACACCCTTACCCTCTGCAACACATTCACTTTCCTTCAATATCAACCTCTTGTTTAATACCTTCAACCTTATTCAGAAGCACCAAACATATACTACTTCTCCATCAACAAATGACCCCCTAGCCCAAGACTTACCACCTCATCTAACAACCTCCACCTCATTCAAAACCTTCTGTTCCGGTCAAAACCCCCCTTCCCCTATCCAACAAACTCCACCTCTTCCAATACTCTAAACCATATTGCCTCTTCTGTAGTAAACTGACCCTAACCTACCTTTGAAATTATCTATCACACTCTTCCACACTCAACTCCCCCCCCTCTCAACTTATATCTATACCTCATCTATCCTGTCACCTCATCATTGACCACCCACCACCCTTTGGATCCCTGTTTGTTCAATCTAACACCACTTTCCTCATTAAAAACTCAATCTCATTAAACAGCCTATACCTCATCCAAAACCATCCTTTTCATCCAATGTCCACCACCTCAAGCAGCAACAAGGATAGCACCCAACACCCTGTGTTTCATGCAACTTCCTGCACCTCGCCCAACACAGCGCATCTCGTTTAACACCTTCCACAACATCCAACACACCGGCCACAGCCATGACCCTCTATCTCATTCCATATCCTCCACCTTAACAACACCATCCATTTAATCCTGAAGCCTCTCCCCTTATTCAACATCCTCCATCCAAACCAAAACACTCCATCTCATCCAATAGAAATACCATGCTTCTGCAAAGCCTGATCCACTACCCTCTCCTTGCCCAACAAATTTGCCAAAATCCACCACTTCAGAACTCTGCTATCCTCATCCTTCAATTTCTATTTCTAATATCACCAACTCCTATTGAGTAATAACTTCCACTCCTATATCCTATCAGCACTGTCCTCATCCAACATATTCTACTCTCATCCATTATCCTTCTCCTCCACCCTCTTTCAAAAATCTTAACGCTCTCCCCATTATCAAAAACTCATCCACCACCCAATAGCCTCACCCGCCTGCAGGAATATGTATATACTATAGGTCAAGGGTTGAAATCAATGAAAGCTGACCCAGCTTCTAATCCTTATGAAGGCAGTAAAATAATTGCCACTGAGTGTGACATTGAAGAAACTTATAATAATCATATTTTGGGGTGAGGTCAATACAAACATTGTCAATGTGTTTAGTAATAATGAACCCTCAGGAAAATATAGAAATAAATTTAATTCCTACAATTAAAACAGCTGATCTGGACCCATTACTTCTGAAGAACATTGTCAATTTGTACATAAACTCAAAAATTATACTGACAAACATTGTGAAAGTTAACCATTTGGGCTTTGCTTATGGGAACTCCTTTGACCATGCAAGGCTCCTGTGATGATTCACTAGGTGTCGTCACTTCTCCCGAGGGGGGAGACCTTTCCAATGAGGCTAGGCAGGTGAGTCCATTACCCATTATTCCCCCTAAGGGTGGTTTAATGAGAGAAGACCTCATGGGGAGGGAAGAGCACTGGGGTAAAAGTCGGCATAACCCCCCTGAACCTAGCCATTTCAAGCTCACCCCATCTTTCCACCAACCCCCCTTGATAGCACTTATATTTTGTTATTGTCACATCATACCAGTTACGTCTACTGAGACAAAGAAGCTTGCTAACGATACAAATAGTATGACTAACTCAAGTACTAGCCCAAAATAAATCATCCACATCATGAAGATTAACAGCAAGGCCAGTACTGAGACGAGGTGGCCCCCAGGAGCCATGAAGAATGGCACCAAGAAGGTACAGGAACGGTATAGACTTCTGCGGGGGAGTTTACCAGGGAAACACATAAAAACTAACAAAGGACTTTGAGAAGGGAAACAGCAGACCAGCACGAATGACAGTCCAGCCTGGGAAATTGAAAGGAGATGCAGAGGATGCGGTGGGAAAGCAGAGAGCAGTCCGCTCCCAATGCAAAACGCAGACAACGGGAGTCCTTTGCCCTGTACTGTGGAGGGTATCACATAATATTTTCCCACCAATAATATTTCCATATATATATAGTCATTGGGAAGCAGCATAGGCAATATTATTGATGAGGTTAATATTAGGTTTAAATGGGAGCAGGCATTCTAGGGGTGCCCCTCGCTCCCTTTAAAGAAAAAAAGGGTTTTGCAGGGGTGTCCCCCACAGGTTCCATGGGTTAATACTGCTGCAAAAAAACGGCACCATTCTTGTATGGACGTGACTAGATTCTGGAAGACAGTGGCATGACCTCTGGGAGGTGGACCAAGCAATCCAGTGATGCCGCCTACACCGTCGGTGAAAGGACCACAGGAAGAAGGTACACAGAGCAAGAGCAGCAAAAGCCAGAGATTCACGCACAGCCCGGTAAGAAGAGGCAAGCACCCAGGAAGTCCCGGAGCCAACAAAGGTAACAGGCACGTCACAGGGACCGGTCAGGGCTTGGTGTGTGGGAGAGAGATAAAACATGTGGGAATAACGATAAGAACTACCTTCCTTGTGGCAGTACTTGGGAAGAGAGTCAACCAAGTGGGCCTAGTGAGAAGGGAAGAGAACCAAGTGTCTGGGACCTGAACCAAGGTGAAGTCTATATTAATACAAGTCATCTTCTTTGTGGCAGTACTTGGCAGGGGAGCGGCTTTTAAAAAGAAATAGAAATCAGGGTCTGGGACCCAAAGCAAAATTATATATATCATCATACAAGTCATCTTCATCGTGGCAGTACTTGGCAAGAGAGAGACCCAGGTGGGTCTGGAAAGAAAGGGGGAGTGAACAGGGTCTGGGACCCAAATAAGTACAAGGAGAAAATCAGAGGGAGGAACCCACCACACAGATGTAAGGAAAAGACTACTTACAGGGCTAATTAGAGCCTGGGACTGTTGTCAAAGTTACCTAAGAAGACATGGGATGGGAACCATTCCCTTGACCTCAACCAGAACTTTGATGAAACTAATATTCAGGGGAAGGGAGGCATTCCTCCTGGACTCAGTGTAACATTACCAGAGAAGCCAGGAACATCTGGAACTGTGAGTAAACCAAGATCAGACGAAGGGAGTCACTCCCCCTGGTATCGATTGGATATCTGGAACTGTGTGTAAACCAAGAACAGGGGAAGGGAGTCACTCCCCCTGGTATCAATTGGATATCTGGAACTGTGTGTAAACCAAGAACAGGGGAAGGGAGTCACTCCACCTTGTATCGATTGGATATCTGGACCTGTGTGTAAACCAAGAACAGGGTAAGGGAGTCACTCCCCCTGGTATCAATTGGATATCTGGAACTGTGTGTAAACCAAGAACAGGGGAAGGGAGTCACTCCACCTAGTTTTGATTGGATATCTGGACCTGTGTGTAAACCAAGAACAGGGTAAGGGAGTCACTCCCCCTGGTATCGATTGGATATCTGGAACTGTGTGTAAACCAAGAACAGGGGGACGGAGTCACACACCCCCTGGTATCGATTGGAGTGCTGAAGAGGCTTTCTTTTAAGACACCAGGAGAAGGGAGTTATTCTTCTAGTGAGCGAACTTTACATTTGGTTAAGACTCTTTAGTTGTAGTGTGAGGGACAGAAGTAAGGTTTTAACTCAGGATGGTGGTTTTTCAGTTTACTGGCATTCTGAGAGTCATTTAGTCTTCAGTCCGAGGCAGGGAACCCCCTTAGAGTTTGGAATAGCTAGATTTGTGAATACACATCTTTATTAACCATTATGACACCTCCTGGTCAGTTGCCTTCTTCTGCACCCTTCCACTCCTCAAAAGTCTCATAAAGAGACACAAGTGAGGTGGTTGTGTAAGCAAAGGAGCCCTGCCACGGGAGTGGAGTGCAGCATCTCTTGTATACCCCCCTGCCAACCATCCTCCATGTTGCCTCTCATTGTACCCGTTCTGTTCCAGGCAACATCCCAGATATCTAGAACCAATTCTTGCTTCCTCCTTTCTTGATTCTCAAGGGCCAGCTTTGAGCCAAACCTATGGAACAGCTAGGGGGCGCTAAAGTGCCAACCCTCATCCAAAACGAATGGTGGCTCTAAAGCACCAGATATGACCCAAAATGAAGTCTCCTGAACAGGTGGTGCCAAAATGCCACCTCTTAGCCGATACTATGAACCATCATCTGGAGAAAAAATGAGGCACTTGATCCAAAGGAATTGGGCCATTCTTGCCCTGGTTGCTTGATGGGAACGGTTTTGGCAAGCTGTTTGGGGTGAATGGAACTGCTGGCGAATCCTGTTGCACCTGGTTGTCCCTGCTGGACTTGTGAGCTGCCTTTATGAAGCACTCATTTTCAATTAGTCATCTACAGACGGCACCTGTAGAGATAGATGCAACCACTGGCTGGTTGACTTCCTTGTTGGCAGTCAGAAGGTTGCGCTCAAAGGTGGTAGCACTATTAGTCAGTCTGTACCCTTTTTCGTTGCATGCTACCAAACAGATCACGGCGGCCTCCGGTCATCTTCCGCCGTGTCTCTTCTTTGGCATCCCTGCATGCAAATTTGGTTCTGCAGTAAGGCTAGGCGCATACATCTTACAATATCCTATTGTCGACACGCAAGTGTTTTTGTGTAGGAGGGGCATAGGCATTTGCCATGCACCGCCATAAAGGTATTAACTGGCCATTAATAGTAGCAGCTGCAAAATGGTGTGAGTACCTGGCATATAAAAGCAGCGCCCCGAAAACTTCAATCTATTACCTGCTGGCAAGCCAACAATGGATGCCTGAATTTAACGAGGCTTCAGTGAAGGACAGAAATACTGCTGCTTATCAAGTGGCTGAAGGAACACTTGGTTTAGGCATTTTTATTACACCAATAGTGTACGTGCAGCTCCAATTAAGCCATTCACTTTCAGAAGTCTTCTTTATAATAGCATTGGCAGGCACTTTGCACACAAAGGTTGATGGTACTGCTTGATAAAGCTAGCTCAAAGAGGGCCCCATAGGATTTGTTTTGGGCGGGGAGAAGTGGGAACTGGGTGGGAATGGCGATTAGAATTGGCATGGTCGTAAATGGATTGCTATTTACGTGTGAATTATTTCTAAATATTCTTTTTACATGCCCTTCTGTGATCATAAATGTATATTATATATTCAATCACACATGTTATAAACCCTGCATTGAGTCTCATTAAGAGTTTCATGATACATCTGCGGAAAATCTGCCAAGATACCACCAAACTGTAATACGATTACCGCCACTTGGTCTGACGGTATTACCACCGGATTACAAGTGGTAGTGTTATACTCCAACTAATTGGAGTCCGTAGGACTCCATGGGTGATTTTGGTGGAATTTCTGTGGTGGTAATTCTGCCAGTGGTACTTCTCGCGAAATTTGGCAGAAAGGTGACCTGCTCACAGCTGGAGTTGAATCCTCAAACTTTCCACCAAACTCATAGTTGGGCGGTGTGGTAATGCGGCAGGAACGGTATTACTGCTGCCTTTTACCAGCACCGCCCTACTCAAAATGAGGCACATTGAATGGTTCAATCGGGTCCAATGTCGACCTTCAGAATACATTCCTTTGACGTTTAGGCCACCCCTAAAATCAATATGGTGAGTTCCAAATACAAAAAAATACAACTTTGGCATGCAGAGGTTCTCATAGCATGTTACTCCTTGCTTGAACTCGGCTTTGCTGCGCCCCGAGTTAAAGCACCTCTGCTTTTAGGCAGTTAGCAAAAAGGCACAAAAGGAATCGCCGATGTACATGACCCATGTTCAGAAACACAATGGGTTCATGGATGCAACCCTGAGGCAATGCTGGAGAATTATAGACACCGCTCAGATGCAGAACCTCCCAAGCCTTGGTGCATGTCACAGAGGAACTCGACGTCACATGAGGCAACCTCACCATCTACAGTAGAGATGGGCTAGATAGGACTGCTCAGCTTCCAACATGGAGATAAACTGAAAATGTGGGCGCCATCTGATGCTGTAACCTTTATGGGGAAGTGAAATATATGTCTGCCTTTGGGCACAAACCTATGTAAATAGGACTAGTGAGCAGCAGCAGCCTGGACATGTGGGATCACAATGTGAAGCATAACAACCAAGAGAGATAGTTCTTGTTTGTAGTTAGAAGTGTGTGAAGTGTCCTTAAAAATGACATTGAAAAGATGGCCTCCTAAAGTAAATGTGCTCCTCCTCCAAGGGGTACCCGCTGGTTACTCCGTCGCAGGGAAGCTTGAAACCTGAGTCCCAGCCTGACCCAGGATGGAAGAGGCCATCAGTTCGCCCTGAGCCGCAGCCTGGCCCAGCATGGACAAGGCGATCAGTTCACCCTGAGTCCCAGCATGGCCCAGGATGGAAGAGGCCATCAGTTCGCCCTGAGTCCCAGCCTGGCCCTGGATGGAAGAGGCCATCAGGTCGCCCTGAGTCCCAGCATGGCCCCGGATGGAAGAGGCCATCAGTTCGCCCTGAGTCCCAGCCTGGCCCTGGATGGAAGAGGCCATCAGGTCGCCCTGAGTCCCAGCATGGCCCCGGATGGAAGAGGCCATCAGGTCGCCCTGAGTCCCAGCATGGCCCCGGATGGAAGAGGCCACGGGTTCGCCCTCTGGTCCTCCTATGAGCCACCAAGCCTGCGACACCTGGTCATTTAAGGATTGCCACCACCAGGATCACTCACTGTGACACGTGCTCACCTACCACAGCGCCACCCTGTGGCCATCAAGCTCAGTATGGTGCAAACAAATGCGCTCAAGCAGCAACTAAGCCTCAGCAAAGAACAACTAAGACCAGCCCCTGGGTTTCTCATTATGGAAACCTAGAAAAAGTATCACTAATGGGCCTGGAGCATGTAGGGAGTTGGGCAGCGGCAATCTATGGACTCTATGGAAAATGTAGAGGTGTTGCGTGGAAAAACGTAAAGTGCAAAGCGTGTTACAAGTGTGCAGTTATTTGTGTTGTATTGCATATGTTGGCAACTGAAGCACTGGGAGCCTTGCGGATGTAAAGTGCGCAGTTGGGGAGCACCGGTAAATTCCACTGTATGCCAAGTGGCGCATCCCTGGAAGTGCACAGTGCATTGCTAGCGCTTTATTATTCATGGGAGATGCAGAGTGTGCAGTGCAACAGTGCATTGTTGTCATGTCAAGTCTCCCCCATTTGTAGGCTGTTACTCCGCGTCCGTTCCTAATTGTTTTATTAAAATCTGAACCCTTTTCTTGAGAGGGGCTTCCAAGATGTGCATTTACTCAAACAAGGGCATGAAATGAAACCCCTGCCAAACAGAACTTGAATATGTGCCCAATGGCAGTGGCTTTCATGGCACATTCCCATGGCACACTGCATTTTAATCGCTTGAAATTTGATTTGGCGCATCAGTAGCAATTGTCCTCATTAAACGGTGACTTGACAATGCAGTCCTTTAGACACTTTATTCCAGAATTGTCTTGGGGATCCCCCCTATTACACCACACCTCCAGAACCTTACGTTAACCTGTACTCTTCATGCCTCCCGCAAACATTTGGGGGCAAAATGACTCCTCAATTTGGATATTGAAGGCTTTCCTTTTGCACTGATGTTCTACAGCATGAGCGCGTGCTGTGCAAGATTACCCGCGCATGTGTTCATTCATTCATCCATCCATCCCTGAGCCCTAGGCCACACTCCTGGTGAGCGTGAATGAGCACGCCCTCATCTACCACTTCTCCTGACCATCGAGGGTGTTGTCTTCAGTGGGCTTCCCAGGGGGAAGCTATTACCCCCTCTGCTGCTGTGTGGCAGTAACAGATCTGGAGATACTCCCACAAACACACCAAAGACCTCTCTCAATTTGACTTTGCTTTTCACAGCAGGGTGGCTGCACAATAAAAAGGATGGTCTACAAATGATGTCATGTTTTTATTATTGTGAAGGCATCATGGAGCAAGACTCAGACAACAGATTCAAAGTTTAAAAAGAAATGTGTTGTGTAATGAACTCAAATGTCAGGATGGTTGAATGCCTTACTTGCCCTGTACTAAGGTGGGATTTCCCTACCTAAAGAACCTAAGGAAAGTCTGAGACAGTAAATTCAACTTAAAAGTATGTCTGTGTCCAAACATTACACTTGCCCTCACAACTATAGCTAAACAATGTGTACGGATGTCAGCAATAAACGAAACAGTGTTCCAAATAAAGTTCTGAGCTTCTTCCAGCTCCTGGCGTATGTTTGGCCCCCCTTCGCTAAGTTCAAGACAGTTCCACAAAGTCTCAGGTAGAGACGTCATTTCACCAAAATGGCATGGGTAGAGGAAGTGACATCATATGACCCTTCAAGTCTACTGACATCACAGGAAGTGATGTTATTTGACCCTGCCCCCAAGTGACATCACGGAAAGTGATGGCACACAACCTTTCACCCCTTGATAAAACTGGAAGTGGTATCACATAGCATTGTTCCTCGGTTCACTCAGAAAAATATGGTTACGATATCACTGTAATATAATATACATTTCATACAAGAATGGGTCACCATATCTAGTGTTAATATCAGTGCGTAAAGGCCCATATTACCAAATTGCTGTGAACGTAAGCAGACTTCCAACACAACAACCTGGACTATTGTACATCACTCGGGCTAAATTGTAAACAGGCAGAGCCTCTCGAAGAGGCCTAAACCCCAAAGCGCAAAGATCCAGTGCCTGCCAAGTGTCTGTCCACAGACTGGAAACAGCAACTGACCAACACAAGTCCAACCAGAAGACAACCAGAGGCTGCACCACTTCACACTTGGACAATACGCGCAGGGATATTCTTGTCAATAATGCCCTTTGAACCATTGCACGGCAACCCACTCCCGCCAGTCACCCAGAGTCTTTCAGTGCATGATAGCAGCAGACATTCTGCCTCTGCTGGGATTCTCAATGCATGGATTGCCCCATGAAATCAAAGCAGGCAATTGTCCGCCGAGTCATGAACATGAATGTTCTGAATTTCTTCAAGCAAAAATCATCTCAAACAGGTTGCTAACCTTTCTATGACCAAGGATGGATTGAGATGCTGCCCATTCATGTGAACTCTGAATAACACATTTCACATAGCCCTGGGCCAGGGAAAGTACATGGAAAGAGCTTTCCATTATTTCCTGGGCGAGTGCAGTACGACACTGCATGCTTCTGCACGAGTTGCACAACAGATGCCTTATTACAAGCATTTATAATTGGGGAAAATCCCATTGAAAAACGATTTGTCAATCAGGCCTCTGGTGCACGACTATGATGACACTATATGCCCATGCATCAATCATGACCTGTGCCCACATGGATGATCATGGCATGAGAAGTAAGCGAGTAGCCACTATTGCTTGAGACCTCACCCAATTAAGCACCCGGTTCTCATGCATAGGAGTGGGGGCCAGTGGAGAAGGATAGAGAGGGAGGGGGTGTGAGAGAGTATGGAGAAGGGCAGCCAGGGGAAGAGGGGGAGGAGAAGGGGGAGAGGCGGGCATAAAGGGGGTGGAAGAGGGAGAGAGAGAGCGGGGGAAGGACAGAGATAGAGAAAGAGAGCAGAGAGAGAAACGAGAAGGAGAGAGGGTAAGAGATGGGGAGAGGGGGAGGGGGATTAAGCACTCCAGGCACAGGAGGCGATGCAGGTATCAGCCCGGGAGGCAACAGGGGGAAATAGAGCACTTCTCGCTGTACCAACTTGTAAAGGTACACAGGCAAGCCAGCACTGCATAATGCACTATAAGGGTAGCCTCTAAAACACTGCAAGAATATGAGGGAACAGTCTGTGACGTAGTTACACTATGCCGAGAAATAAGGAAACCTCACGCAGCTGCCAAACAGCACAGAAAGAAGAGGCGCAGGTGTCAGGAAAGGGGTTTGGCTTTCCTTGATGTTGTAGTTTGTAAAATGTTTTAATTTGATTTCAGCTGCACACGGTGTGTAGTAGAGGAGAAAGCATGATGGCTGTGTTCGGCCACACCAACCATTAATAAGAGAAAAGAAATCAACGCGCAGGGATGGGGTTTCACTTCCGGCGTGTCATGAGAGCAGCAGAGCGCGCACGTGCACGATCGGATAGCGCGCGTGCATTAACAATGCACCCGTCCCACTTCGCCGAGTCTTGGATGCTGGAGTTCGGAGCACTTTCCAAAGTTTTTAACGAAACTGCTGTCACTCAGCAATCTTGGGACTGATTTATTTTACCTAAGAAATGAAGGGTGGGAGGTTAGTTCTGGCCCCACTGGGGGGCCGCACCTATGATTTGTCGGCCGGAATAGATCTTTGCAGCAGGCACATTCACCCAGTGAGCTACCTTTTCCTGAACCATCTGCACATTTCCAATCCCGGGTGTATATATATATATATATATATATATATATATATATATATATATATATATATCCTGCACATAGAGCATTGTTGCCATTTGGGGCCAGCAATCCCACTGTAGAGTTACCTCTGTTTCAAAGGACAGTCTCTGGAAATGTTCACCTCTACAGACGGTCTCTCTCTGAGTCTCTTTGCAATCTGTAAAGACGGCCTCGCTTTTGCAGTGAGCCTAAATCGGGGGCTGTTGTTCAATTAGTACAGAAAGGCCTTCCACGTTTGGAGTCTATAAGATGTGCCCACCCCCCCCCCCCCCCCCACACACAACGTATCTGCTTATTCAGTCCACACAGGAAGCCTCTCTATACTGCCTGGACAGGAGTCTCTGCTTTCTCAGTCTACACACTGAAAGCCTCTGCTGCTCGCTGGCTAAAAGAACTCTGCCTGTGCCAGACTCTGCCTGTGCAACCTCTACAGAACGGTCCAAGTCTCTGCTGCTGTCCTGTAGTCTGTCCAGAAGGTCACTGGTTCATTAAAGAAAGGCTCCCTGTTCATTCCTCTGGGTACAGTCTCTTTTCCCACGTTTTTGGTGACTCTCCTTCAGGGTGTTGGCTTCTCTAAATACGGTCTCCAGTGGGGTCTCTCTTAACACATTCCTGTCCCTCGTCCCAGGCTCTGTGTGTTTCTTCTCTCAAATGCAGTTTCATGGAGACTCCCTCCTGGGTGAGTGTCTTTTTTTCAGGGTACACTACTTGCTCAAGTTTGGATGGGGTGTGGCTGGGCACGTGAGGCTCAGGCAAGGCTTTGCCTTCTTGCCTAAGATGTGCATGCGTACAATGTGAAAGGCAGGTGGAAAGCAGGCAGCCCCGCCTGACGCCTGACCCTCACAGCCTCATCCTGCTGGCACTGTGTCTGCTGCCAGCAGGGGCTCTGGGGGACCCCCGGTCCCTGCTACAACACTGCCCGCCCCAGCTTCCAGTTAAAAATTAATAATTTTAAAAAACATACTTTTTTCGAATTCGTATTTTGGGGTCGCAAGGAGGCCACAGGTCACAGGAGCGACCCCTGGCGACCCCCACAGGACGTTCCTGCCATGTGCCCCATTGTCCAGTGCTGTGAGAGGGTCTACATGAGAGTAGAGGGATGAGCACGTTTGTAGGAAATGTGTGTAAGTGGGGAGGGTGGTGGAGGGGCGATAAGAACTCCAATCACATGCTTAGCAGCCAGGCCTCTTTAGTCATGGGTGACTCCATGTATGGGATGCTATTTCACAGACCTGTGGAGTCCTGGGTGGCTCCTGGGAACGGTGCACAGTCATGAGTGATCCGTACACTGGTGTCAGACATCGGCTGCAGATGCACGGGGTGCTGCTGCTTGCAGTTATGAAGTTAATGCTCCCATGGGGGTGAGGGGGACACCAGAGCACCGTGGGTACAGACCAAGGCTCCCACAACATCGGTTAATCCTGTGATGCCAAGGAAATCCCGTTGGCAGCATTGATTATCCCATGGTAGTGGGAGGGGCATGTGCCTGTCGCCATGAGGCGGGAGGGCACCCAACACGTGCGACTAGGATTACTGAAAATACTGACTGGGACAGGACATGAAGCCCCCCTGCCCCCCCCCCCCCCCCACTGTATGCTGTTGGTGCCCTTAGCACATAAATGCAGCACAGACACCTTGAGTCGAAGGTGTATCGCTGTGTGTATGGCAGTGCCGTGTCCAGACTCTTCAATGGGATGGCCCAAGTGGGGCACTGACTTATGCAGGGGTGGCATGAAGTACGGCCGCACACAGACATGATGATCATAGTTTAGGAAAATGGGCTGGCCAATCAGATTCCAGGGGTAGCACGTGCCACCGCAGGCCAATACTGCTGTCTCTTCTCACATACTCATCGCCAGATGGTGACTGCCCCGCCCAGGAAGTTTCTTTACTCTGAGAGAGCAATTATCCCACTCCGGCCACGTCTGAGCAGAAGACTGCAGAGAGCTGAGCTCGACCTAAGGCAGAAACTTGGGGCCTGGACAGCAAGGCTGATTAGGCAAGAAAAGTCATTTGCAGGCTGTGTCCCTTTGTTCTCAGAGGACAAGACATTGGCAAAGCCACTGGAGCAGGGGCACTTCTGGCCAGCAAAGTTCCCTTTCACCATTGTGTTATATTATTAGTTATTTATTTATTTATTTATTTATAAGGCGCCGAAGCCCACAGGAATCAGGGTGCACCACACCAACATAGACACAAGTGAGACAGACAGAAATCAGGCGATACTCCAAGGGTTCCAGCAGGATTAAGAGCACGAAGGGATTTATTCAAAGAGGAACATTTTCAGTTTACGACGAAAGCGGAGGTGGTTTTCCTCAAGTCTGAGATTAGAAAGAAGGGAGGTCCATATTTTAGCTGCCACAACTGGAAACGATTTACCTAGGCCATTGCTCCGATTGAAACATAAAGACCTTACTAACCCATCTCAGAGGAGCGTAGAGATCTAAATCGGGACATAGGGAAGAATCATGGATTTAAGGTAGGCAGGGGAGGTGCCATAGAGACAGTTGTGTACCAATATTGTTGCTTTGAAAGATATACAAGCGGTGATGGGAAGCCAGTGGAGTTCTTGCCTACTGTTAGAGATGTGTTCCCGCTTCGATTTGCTTTTGACAATTCTAACTGCGTCGTTCTGGGAAATTTGAAGTTTAGACAGGCATTTCTTATTAGCTCCAATCAAAAGTGAGTTATAACAATCTAGTCTAGACAAGATTAGGGCCCGGGCAATAGAGCTGCAGTTTTTCTCAGATAGGAAGTGCCGGGTCTTCCTCAGCAGTTGGAGATAGTAGGAGCAGTTATTATACACTTGGGTTACGTGAAGGTCCACAGAAAGAGATGCATCCAGGTACGTAGCAAGCATTTTCACCCTTTCTACAACCGAGATATCACAATTGTCAAGGCAAAAAGATTGAAATTTGGGGTTCAATTTAGATTTCTTTTGGGGTAAATGAAAGATCAATAGCTCTGTTTTGTTGCCATTAAGGCACATCCAATTGGTATTCATCCAAGACTCAATTAAAGCATAGATGTACCCTATATGGTTTGAGTCCAAAGAGTGGTCACCCGATAGCTCCATCTCCAATTGGCTGTCATCTGCATAATTAGTAAAGTAGTCACCCATGCCTTCCAGGAGGCTTCGCAAGGACCTGATGTAAAGATTGAAAAGTATAGGCTCCCTGTGGGGCACCATAGGTGATCGGAGCTTGAGAAGACTTTGCCTCTCGCCAGCACTCTCTGGACATCCGATGTGTCAAGAAGGAATACACCCAGCATGCTTGGTTCCTGACCAGAAGCGACTCTTCTTGGAGCATGCTGCACTGGCTCATGCCATGAAAGAGTGTCCAGTGTGTACCATTTGCAGGTGATGAGCTGCACCTGTGCCTGCATGACCCCCAACTGGCAGTCATTCTCCGCCTTTTTTGCTGGCGGTAACATTTTGGGGTGTAACAATGATATCCATGATGTATTCAAACCCATAGTAATGCAGAATGTACTGCATGCAGTTTTTTGGGAGGACTGCATCAAGTATTTTCTAAATAAGGCGTGAGCTACATACTTACAAACAGGCAGATGCGGAAAATTGGGGATATTTGGAATGCAATCTGTTTTACTGTTAGGCCGCCCAGTCATAATGCACCCCTTAACTATTCTCCTTTCTCCCTCCCGCTCTCGCAGACACATGTTGTGCATTGGCATCATCAGACAGAAAAAATAATCTACCCCTTTAGGGAAAAGGAGTGGAAATACAAGGACAAAAAACAGCGCCGAAGAAAACTCAAAGGTGTAGATTCTCATATCCCTTTTGGTGCAAATCATGAGATGCGCTACAGCGTGTCGTCATTTGCACCAAAAAAAGATGCACTCTTTCTTCGAAGATCCTTTGAATGTGCGCATTGTAGATGCACACATTCAATGCCGGAGTTGCGCAAATCAGGGTGCGTTTCTGCGCATTATAAAAGCAGATCCGGTATACAGAAACGGGATGCACTTTCAAAAGCGCAGAAAGCGAAGATGTCCGCCCGCGCCTGTTATGAACAGGAGTAGGGGGCTGCGCACTGCCTGACAGGGCCAATCCTGGCCTTGTTGTGCATTTTCTAAGTGGAACACCAGCACTAGGAACCGCTGCTGTCCCATTTGCATTTCCATTTCTCAAGCAGGGTTAGAAAATCTTTTCTTTTTTTGTTTGCATTTCTCAAAATGTGCATCAAGTACCCACATGGGTGCTTGAAACCTGTCATTCACTCCAACACTAATGTATGCAAGGGGGCTAGGCAGCGCATCTTATGCGCTGCTCCACAGACTCCAAGAACTGCGCAGGTCAGCTTTGTGGATAAGTTGATCTGCGCATTTCCACAATTAACGCAAATTAAAAAAGGATGCGCTGTTTTCAATTGCGTTATTTTTTCAGAATGCGTCCCAAAGGGTTCTGGGATACACTCAGCACAAGCAGAAAATGAAAGTGATGGTCTCAGTTCTCTGCAGTGCATTATGAAAGCTGGCTGACTGGCAGTCTTGAAGGGGAATAGGACTGTTTCACTGCCATCTCTGTTTAAATGGTTGCCTTATCAACGAAATAACTGAACTGCCTGTGGTTGTTGCCCTCAGCCAATGATAGCTCAGTGTCTTGGACGCCAAGTGACGCAGAACAACACAGGTTCAAATCCCGGGTCCGCGCTTTATATGATATGATATGATATGATATGGCATTTATAACGCGCCTATACACAAGTGTTTCAAGGCGCGACGAGGCAGGGAGTGGAACAGAGGGAAGACAGAGACAGCGATCTTACTGGGCCAGGTGACAATGAGATCGCACAAGTGCAGGGGAAGGGGGAAGGGGAAAAGTACAAGGGGGAAAAGGCACTGCAGTACATGGGAACGACAGTAAAAATAAATAGATAAATAAAGCAATGTAAAAGTGCAGCCAGCTGGTGGCAAGTGCAAAGGTAAGTGCATACATCAAGTGTCAAGTGCTGGTAGGGGGCTGTAGGGATACAGAAACAGTCCCCAAGTGTGGGGGGTGTCATGGAGGCAGTGCAACTGGCAGGGGAGGGAACCTGGGCCCGAGATCAGAGGGTAGCCAGGTGACCAGTGCAGTTTCAGTTTCAGCCAGGAATTCCGCGGGGAGAGGAGATAAACCAGAAGCAAAGAGGAAGGTCTTGATGTGCTTCCTGAACCAGAGAAGGTTCTCTTCAAGTTTCAGGGAGGCAGGGAGGCTGTTCCAGAGGGAGGCCCAGCCGAAGAAAGAGATCTACCACCAACTTGTTGCTTGGTAAAGCGACTGACCCTGTGGGAGTTGGAGGCAGATGAGCGAAGTGCTCGAGAAGGAAGATATTTAGGAAGAGAGAGTTGAAGGTATTGAGGCCTCAGGCCCTAGAAGGCCTTGTGGACAATGCAGAGGGTTTTGAACTTAATCCTTGCAGCCACTGGGAGCCAGTGCAGAGATTTCAGTCCTGGAGAGATACAATCCATGGGCTTGAAGCCAAGGAGAAGTCTTGCAGTCTTGTTCTGGATGAGTTGCAGAGGGCGGAGAATAGAAGCAGGCAGATTTAGAAAGAGGCTGTTGCAGCTCTTCAGTATTAAGCGCATTTTAACAAAACAATTATAATATAAATCACACTGCGTTGTGTGAAATATTACCCCTGACAAACTACCTTCATTGGTTCTAGCAAAGGCGAGGGGCATCCAGTCCCTGGTTTGCGTTATAGTGGATTTATCCGGCCCGTAAAAATTCTCCCTTTTCTTGCAGCTTGAACGTACTACATGGTGCCTCCTTCACATCAGCTAATAATGTTCTAATGGGCATCGGCATTGAGTGGGTAGCGATAAAACAGAACCCAAGCACCTAGAGATCTTGAAAACGTCTTTGGTTGTTTCAGTGAATAGACCACTGCTCTTCAATGCCCGGCCTGGATTCCTCTGCGACTCCGCCTGGCGGGGCGGCAGCGGTCTGCAGGATCTTACCCTCAAGTCCTTCATCATAAAACCGGATGAGAGCGATCTTGAGTATGCCACATCGGCATTTCATGACCGAACCAAAGAACACAACACCTTGAACAAGAGCCACCTAGCTTCCGCGGGAGGATGCAGGCAAAGCCAGCAAATCCTCAGTGCCCGTTGTCATCAATGGAGAAATCCTTAGGAAAACTCCCCTCTGAAGCCAAACACCTGTACCTGTGCCCCAAGACAGGAAGTGAACATGGAGGGTCATCTGAGCCGGGGTGTTATCATTGCCAACCTTCCCCTTCCTCTGCTGTTAGCTCACCACTCCCTTGTTTCTCTGCTCCCCTCAACATGCTCTCCTCTCTAGGATTGTGAAACTCACGGTTTCTTCTGGAAGCTCGGTGCGCGCTCAATATTAACAAGGATAATAACAATCCATTGGAGAAAGCGACTGGGAAATTTCACACACACTGTTTCCTTTAATCCTAATTTGAAACCAGTATAACCAGTCTACACAAAACACTGCCTGTGAGCCACAGCTATTCACCTACTCGCTAGTGTTGGCTTTCAGATTTACCAAATGATTGCCTTGACCGGTCACAGACATGAAACTTCCGCAAAGAATGACTGGGGAGTCGCACACACCAAATAGGCAGACTGGCCTGAAACTCCAGAACCAGTCAACAGGCAACGTAGGCCTTGCAACCAGAAAAAAACACTGTGTTTGCCATTGGCTCAGACCTTGCTTCCACACCACAACGTAAGGATGACGTCTGGGGAGTACCTCAACCATTTCCCTTTTCATGCTCAATCACAAACAATCAATGCCAACCAGACAACCCGACGGGGTCAAGCTCATCATTTCTCAGTAATTCCATGAAATATCCAATATAGTGATAATAAATAATTATTCAAGTTATCTTTTCAAAATCAAATTTCTATTGAACATGCTTTAAATCGCTAAACTGTGGCTATTTTTTTCTTTGTGTCTAGGTGTACTAATATCCTTATAAAGCCCTGGAGGAGTTATTATTGATTGGTATAATGTCCTTCCAGAACGCATTGCCCTTTGCTTCGCTTCAGGCAATAACTTGAGGGCGGCCATTGTCCAGCGATCGTGACCCCTTGCTTGGTTTATAAGGTTCAATGATCATTGTGCATAAGTAATAGGATCAGAGATTTGTTTGTTTTTCATTGTCATGATAGTCATGAAAAAAAGTTTCGGTAGAGCATGAATAGAGCGGAGGAGGTCAGCCATTTTTAAATGATAAAAAACTGACTTTTCTCATGTGCAGTCCCCATCTTGGAATGGTTTAAGTCTTACCTATGTCAGAAAGGAGCTGTCCACCATATGCAGTAAATAAAAGAACTACAATTACATTCAGAACGTGATTGACGGAGTCATTGCATGAAAAATTCAAAATGAAATATACATGCTCTCAGGAAGTGGAATTTGCCTTGCTCAAAAGTGGTTCACCGTTTTAGAATGGTTTGAGTTACAAATGGGTCATTTTCAAAAACTATCCTAGAAAAGTATGAGTCTAAGCTATATTCATGGGCTGTCCGCCATGTTGTAGTGGTTTGACTCGAACATAAAAAATTGCATTCTTAGGTCAAATACGCCTGTCCTTTTCCCCCCACATGTAATAGGGATAAAGAGAGAATCTCATATTCAGTAAGAGGAGGCCTATGCTGATAATATTCTGTTTATGTTTGATCACACATTTTCCAGCTTCACGCAGCATATCCCTGACATGAAAAATAGCACACCAGCCCTACGCATCACGGAGCGCAAGTTGCGGGTGCTTATCTGGAACGGCAGAGACACACCGCATATTCCTACACTCCATGGAACTGAATGGCAGCCCGGGCGATGAGGCTAGTGGCCCTTCATACTGGGACGGTGTTTGCAACAGCTGTGCAGTTGGCGCATGCAGATTGGAGATGCGGGGTGGCGTCATCTGAGGTGAAACCAGGCAATGAAAAAGAAGGGTGTAGATGTGCCTCG
Source organism: Ambystoma mexicanum (assembly GCF_040938575.1). Taxonomy (NCBI): domain Eukaryota; kingdom Metazoa; phylum Chordata; class Amphibia; order Caudata; family Ambystomatidae; genus Ambystoma; species Ambystoma mexicanum. The sequence goes on along the minus strand of NC_090925.1, from coordinate 330,374,544 downwards.
GATGGTGGCGGGGGTGAGTCGAGTACTGGTATGCTTTGACAGGCATCAGCGATCAGGCCCGGCTCCAGGAATCTGCATCTGGGTGGGCCAGGTTTGTGGTCAGGGGGGCCCAATTCCCATTGAGTGTGGGTGTAGGAGTACCTTATCAAAGTGCTGACAATAATCCAGATTTCGCAGATCTTGATTCAGAAAAGAAATGTCTTCCCATATCCAGAAAAATGCATTTGCAAGCTATATAAAAAAACAGTACAAAGCAGAAGAGAATCAAGGAAAATAGTTCTGCAACATCAATCTACCCATCTTCCATTGCCATCTGCTCTCCCCTTTCGACTATATCCACTTCTCCTTCAGATTTCACCCCCATGCCCCTTCCATCAGCTCCCCTTGACCACCCTTTGCGAGACTTGTCCTTGGCCTTAAGCCCAGGGGCCGTATCTCTCCAGCCCTGAAATCTCTCCACTGTCTCCCGGTGGCTGCAAGTATCAAGTTCAAGACCCTTTGCATTGTCCACAAGGCTTTCTGGGGCTGGGGCCCACGCTACATCCAACGCTCTCTTCCAAAATACCTTCCTTCTCAAGCCCTTCACTAAGCTACCTCCACCTCTCTAAGGGTTCCACGCTTTACAGGCAGAGAGTGGGGGTAGATCTCTTTCCTCTGCAGGTGCCTCCCTCTGGAATGGCGTCCCTGCCCCTCTCAAACTTGAGCCAGACCACCTGAAGTTCTGGAAGCAGCTCAAAACGTTCCTCTTCTCTGCTTTCTCTCTCTCCCTCCCCTGCTGACCTACCTGACCTACCTGTCTACCAACTGATTGCTTGGCTACCCTCAGAGTCTCACTGGGTGCTAGGCTCTTTCTTGATCAGTCACCCCTGCAATGCATCCCTACCAACCACACACTTAGGGGTTGTAACTGTAACCCTACAGTCCCTTGTTCTCCTTGCACTACCCAGAGATGCGCTGCCCTGGCTGCCCTACTCAGAGCATCGCTGCCCTGTTTCCCCTTCCATCTCCCTTGCACTTCTCGTCCTCGCACTTGAACGATCTGAATGACACAAGGCCTAGTAGGATTGTTTGTCTTATCCTCCCTCTGTCTTCCCTCCCTTGTCTTGTCATGCCTAGAAACACTTCTGTACAGGCGGGTTATAAATGACTTATCATATCATATCATGCCATTCCCATTTATCTCCACTCCCACATACCCCCAACAACATCCACCATGTCTTTCTTGGCCTGGCTGGATAGAATCGAGGGTGATGCTTCCTCCTCCTCTGCGAGGGCTGAGGAGCGAGACACCCAGTGTTTGTTCCATCTCAGATGGTGTGCTCTCAACACTGACCCTCCCGCACTGCCTCCGGGCCACCCCTTGCACTGGGGTCTGTATCTGTATCCATACAGTCCCCCCTTTTTATTCCTGCACTTATCAGACCTACCCTGTCTGCTGCCTTAAACCCAGCCCTTGCCACTTGCTGGCTGCACCACCACCGTTTGTTGCCTTTATTATGTATTTATTTATTATTATTTATCTGTTTCTCCACTGTTCCGCACTTTCCACTCCCCCCCTTCCATGCACTTCTCCCCTGCCCCTCTCCCATGCACTTGCGTGTTCTCAATGTCACTGGGCCTAGTAAGATCGCTGTTTTGTTCTCCCCTGTTCCCCTCCCTTGCCTTGTCGTGCTCTGAAACACTTGTGTACGAGCACAATAGAAATAAAATATCAATTCAACAATGACTCCCTTCAATTAAACAATGACTCCCTGAACACTATGGCTACTTCCAGCAAGCCTTGGAGGCGGTGGTTGTGGTCCTGCTACCTTTTTTGTGAAAGACAACCCCTCTCCCCCTCAGAATACTGGAGCAAGGAATAGGACATTTTGGTTCTTACCAAATGGAATTTTGAAGCACAATTTCTTTTTTTGTTGTTTCATTTTTATTCTGCTGACTGCACAACGGAGTGTTAGCATGCAGGAAAGCAGGAAAGAGAGCCATAGTGGGGGGTGTGGAGTTCGGAGGAAGACGGTGCAGGTTCAGGGATTTCTGTCTTGGTATCGCTCCTGGCGGGACCTGGCAGGGAGTAGGGGCCCTTTCTTCCCTGGGGGAAGGGGGGGGGTGTGTGTGTGTGTGTGTGTGTGTGTGTGTGTGTGTGTGTGTGTCATGCATTCATCAACAAAATGTGGTGAGGGGGCGATATACATAAGAATCATCTGGGGAGGGCCAGGGGTCTAGAACTGATGGCCATACACTGGCATCCCAGATGCTGTTGGTAGGCGGGGGCCAGGGGTATTGAACTGATGGCCAAACACTGGCATCCCAGATGCTGTTGGTAGGCGGGGGCCATGGGCCTAGAACTCCCAGACGCTGTTGGTAGGTGGGGGCCAGGGGTCTAGAACTGAAGGCCATACACTGGCATCCCAGACGCTGTTGGTGGGCGGGGGACAGGGGTCTAGAACTGAAGGCCATACACTGGTATCCTAGACGCTGTTGGTAGGCGGGGGACAGGGGTATAGAACTGATGGCCATACACTGGCATCCCAGACGCTGTTGGTAAGCGGGGGCCGGGGGTATAGAACTGATGGCCATACACTGGCATCCCAGACGCTGTTGGTAAGCGGGGGCCGGGGGTCTAGAACTGAAGGCCATACACTGGCATCCCGGATGCTGTTGGTAGGCGGGGGCCAGGGGTCTAGAACTGAAGGCCATACACTGGCATCCCGGATGCTGTTGGTAGGCGGGGGCCAGGGGTCTAGAACTGATGGCCAAACACTGGCATCCCGGATGCTGTTGGTAGACGGGGGCCATGGGCCTAGAACTGATGGCCATACACTGGCATCCCAGATGCTATTGGTAGCGGGGGCCAGGGGTCTAGAACTGATGGCCAAACACTGGCATCCCAGACGCTATTGGTAGGCGGGGGCCAGGGGTCTAGAACTCCCAGACGCTGTTGGTAGGCGGGGGCCAGGGGTCTAGAAATGAAGGCCATACACTGGCATCCCAGACGCTATTGGTAGGCGGGGACAGGGGTCTAGAACTGAAGGCCATACACTGGCATCCCAGATGCTGTTGGTAGGCGGGGGCCGGGGGTATAGAACTGATGGCCATACACTGGCATCCTAGATGCTGTTGGTAGGCGGGGGCCAGGGGTATAGAACTGATGGCCATACACTGGCATCCCAGATGCTGTTGGTAGGCGGGGGCCAGGGGTATAGAACTGATGGCCATACACTGGCATCCCAGATGCTGTTGGTAGGCGGGGCCGGGGGTATAGAACTGATGGCCATACACTGGCATCCGAGATGCTGTTGGTAGGTGGAGGCCAGGGGTCTAGAACTGATGGCCATACACTGCATCCCAGATGCTATTGGTAGGAGGGGACAAGGAGGCTAGAACTGATGTTCAAACACTGGCATGTCCAAACACTGGCATCCCAGATGCTATTGGTAGGGGGCACAGGTCATGACCTCCATCTTTCTGACATTATATTTCAGCCTATTCTTGTCCATTCAGCAGCTAAGAGCCAAAATAAAGGGTGTAAATGTGTTTTGGATGGAAGTGAATACCCAGTGGAAGCAGTGCATTATCTCTGTCCTGAGCACAGGTCTGCCTAATAATCTGGAATAAGCAGAGATGTGTGTCCAGTGGAGCTAGAGGGGGTTGACACAGGACTGCCTTTGAATCGGATGACAATGGAAAGGTTTAGATAATTTGTTCTTCACCAGATAACAGGATGTGATCCATTTCAGAGCCAGAGGGCACTGCCCGGGAGAATAGCATGGTTGCGGATGTCAAATGCCGCCATTGAATCTGCCACCGCTTCAGCAGGTTCTATGTGAAAATGTCCCCAGGAAAATGCAGTCATGTGAAAATGTAGCCAGCAAAGTCATTTTCAAAAATGTCGTCATCCAATACAATAAACGCAAAGTGTGAACATGTTGCCCGTAATAAAGTCGCCAAAAGGATATTTTAAATACTGTAACCCACATTAATGACTCAAACCTTTAATAAAACCTCCACAATCACCCTAACTCTCTTCCTAAATCTTCCCATATCCTAATGTCTACCCTGAACTCTTACAGAACACTAGCCCTTCAGTGCGCTAAAGCATTTTATGCGCATGCTACTCAATGCAAAATCAATGGAAATAAACTCCAACCCCATCACCAGCTCGCCACAAATGACATAGCCCCTGATCTAAGCCAAACCCTGGCTCTATTCCTAACCTTAGGCTCACGACTAACTACAATTCTAACATGTACCCTAATGCTTACTTTACCTTAATCTCTAGGTTCACCCAAATCCCTACCTTATGCCAACATCACCAGCCCACCCCAACTTCCCTATCTCTCTCTAGGACTTACCCAAACCATTACTCTAATAGCCTCAGCCTTACCATAACCCTGACCTTAACACTTACCCAGCCACTTGTTTAATCTACTCTAATAACTAACCCAACCGCAACCTCATCAGCCCTGCAGCAACCACCCTGACCCTAACTCTTAATACTCTAACCCTACCCCCTGAACTATCCTTGTCCTAAATCAAGCAATCACAAGCACGCACCACCCTCCTTAACCCTAAGAAATACCCTAGAAGCACTACCTTTTTGGCTACTTTTCAGCTGCCTTTTTTACTACATTTTGCTTGGGGACATTTTCACTGGATGCCCTTCATCACTGACACTGCAGTCAGCATCCATCTCCCGATGAAGACCATCATGACTACCTCCACTGTTCCTGTGCCCATTCCAGGGTGAAAGACAGGCCGATAATCGCCCAAAATGCAGGATGATGCTAGGTGACTTCGAAGGGAAGGAGTTTCCCACTAAAGGGAAGATATCCAAGTCACAATCCCTGGGCCATGGGATGCAAAGGGGACACCGTCAGTAATGGAAATACAGGAGCTCCCTTAAGCTCTGGAGGAACCCTGCCACCGCTAATGGAGGGCTTGGTGATCTGCCATCAGAGAGCCAGTGGTTTTGAAGAACCTGCATGGTACATGGAATGTAAGGAGACAGAGATCTAGAAAGGATCTACTCATTTAGGCTCACAGACAGCACGTGGAAGGATTCTCGAGAAGGATGAGAGATCTCATCCCCCCCAAAACATCTGCGTCGTGCACCGAGGCCCGACGAGTGAGTTCTTTCTCGATGGAATCCCTTTTAGATTTAACGAAAGCCGAACTGTGTGAAAAACGATCTGAGGTGCTTCTTGCATCTTGCCTCGAGCTTAATATTCTTTTTTAATCTAAAACGTTTGAAAGGGTTTCAGCAGCGCTTGGTGCAGAAGCAATTGTCAGTTTCCACGGGGAATGAACAGCAGGGAGCCATGACATGATGCGGGCGCAGTGGGAACTGGGGGGGCGTGGGGAGAATGGGGCATCGCAAGGCTGGCCCGATGGAGCCAAGAGTGGGCGAGGGTTGCTTGGGGGCAGCCAGGGTTCTGGCTGTCGAGGCACCGAGGTGAACTAGAATAAGGCTTTGCCGAGCCGGTGCTCTAACCCCGCAGCGTCCGCAAGGGACGTCTTCTTCATGTGATCTTCGGCCTGAAGGTGGACATCACTGCCTTACCTCCCAGGTGTGGGCACACATTCCCTTCCTTTTCTCTGGGGATATTTAACCTGATTCCTTATTGGGAGTGAGGGCTGGCGGTCACCTTTTGGAGTGAGCCCGAGATCTGAGTACCCCATAAATGTTCCAGTAGGTATAGGCATTCGGGAGGTGCCTCCCATAGCTGGGCCTCCACCCCACTGTTTCCCTCTTCCTGATGCTGTGGATAAGACAGCATTGTCACGTGATCAGTACATAACAGGAAACCGGCTCCTCGCGGAGAATACAAGTCTTTCTGAGTTGACAAATGTCTTAGGCAGAAGTTGGCCAACTCAGTTGGATGTCCGTTCCCAATAGGTTTAGGTAGTGTACGTACATCCAGCCAATTGTAAGCAAATGTCAATGCTCCCGCCTCGATATATTTATATAACATTTTCAACCTTTTATATGCCGACCCTTCACATGTTTGATTAGCACCCTCTGGAACTGCGCCAGCAAATCAGGCGGCCAGGAACAGGGGCTGAATCTGACAGCTTCCGGGTCTGTTTCACCAAGTCCACAGGCCCCGCCTCTCCCCCGCAGATCCGCCATCTATTTCTTCTGCTGAGTGCACTGTACACTGTATTCTGTTCATCTCCTCCTAATCCCTCCCACTTGGGTATTATTGAATCATTGTCACAAAAGGATCTGGACATGGCTCTGCGACACTCACGACTCGGCGGACGGCAGCCTCCATGACCATGCATGGCAACATTGGGTCCCATTCACTCCCAGAACCAATGATTGACTGTGTGACAATATATTAGCTTTTAACACAGACAGGCGTCAGGACAAAGCAAGCTAAATCCCAGTGGTATTCCAAGCCTGTACATCTCTGCCACCAGCCAGCAGAGCACACGCAGGCAGCCATGTGCGGTTACTCACGCAGGGGACAAGGTGTCTTGGGTCACCCTGAGAGACTTGGGGCCTCGTTGTATCTGGTCGTAGGGGCTTTACCTTGGTGTACGCCTGATAGAATGCAGACAGGAGTCTGGAAAGGGGGCCACTATGTTCCAGTGTAGGTTGTGTAACCCCCCTCGCCTCAGGTACAGGCTAGGACATGGCCAAGGGCAGCAGCATCACAAGCAGGAAACCAGTACAGCACACTGGTGCCCACCAGCCAGGCTGCTCTCTGATCAGCTTCTCCCAGTAACTGTCACTCCTGGTGCCCTCCCTCCGAAGATGCTCCCATGAGTGACATCATCACGCACAGCGCCACAGCCACTTCATTGGCCACTACTGGCCTCTGAGGGCGCGCGTCAAGAGCCGCCACTACAAGCTGTGGGTTGCGATTATGATGAAGAGGACGGGTGGGGCTGGAGTTTTTGGGATCCCTTAATTCTTTGGGGTTTGGGTTGGGCCCCAAATTGGCCTGCTTCCCTTCATCTCTTAAAATGGGCTTGCAGGCCAGTTTCGATGAGGGGAGGGTACTGTAGGCGCCAGTACTTGGGTAGTCAAGGAGTCTATGGGTGCACTGGAGGCCCGAGCAGACCCTGGGGGTCTCAGAAGAGGCTCACACTGCTGAGGCAGTTAGCGAGGACACACCAAGAAAACAGGCCGAGAGGATGTGGTCTGGGGGCCCACAGGGGCGACCTCACAAAATGGGCCCACTCTACACAGGATAATCAGCTTGTGTGCGATGATGGCTCGACCTGACCTTCTGGACTACTTGAAGCGCTAAAAGTGCCCAGTTTACCGATCCGGCGTCACCGGGCTGCCTCCTGACTTCCCCCGCAGGAGAAGCTCCACTGCACAGCGCCAGAGTGACCCAGATTTCTAGCGGATTAAAGAGCGCTCAGGCGTAAAAACGAAAACATTGGTTCTGCTGCCCTCTGGTGGAAAATTGGGGTTCAGCAGGGGGCATCACCACCTGAATAGCGGATGTGCTGCGCATCCGCAGCAGGTGTGTGTCGGGAGGTAGGGGGTATGTATGTATGTGAGGTTGCTTTATAACGTTTACTCTGATGCTGTTTCAAAGTGCTGTGAGGGAAGACAGAGATGAAAGGAAGTGCGTGGGAGAAAGCAACGTTAGGGGCAGAGAAGGGCGGCAGCGTCAAGGTTTGTTGAGTAGACCAAGGTGCTAGTATATCCTTTAATACCCCCATGAGGCTACTTCACAGTCAGGCTCGGACTGCCCAATAGTGCAATAGGCCCACGGCCGAACCAAAAACACAAACTGCTGGTGTGGGCCAGTTTTTTGGGTCAAAGTGGGGCACCTTTTTGGCCAATGTCGGCTAGTTTGATGAGCTACTTCACTATGCGGCAAATTGTTCTGACCAGTGCTACTGAATAAATATTCGTTAAAATGCACAATTTGCATCGCATTTTATCCAGAAACTCCCCCTTGGGTACTATTCAATCAGTGTCACAAAAGGAACGAATAGCCATTTGCAGCTGTGGGCCACTTTTTCATTGGTGCCTGAGACAATGTTATGGGCCAGTCTGACCCCGTTCACAGCACTATAGAGGACACTAGGCTGCGAGGTAGCTTAGTCAATAACATTGGCGGTGGGGGTTCTGCTATCCAGTGTACCCAACTAAGAAGCGGAGGTCGACGAGCTGGTAACTGGCACTTTATTGTGTGCTTTCAATAGAAATAGGAATGATACATTCCTGTGACTGCTGTGTCCTCGCACCTTTTGATCTAATGCTGTGCATGTGTAGGGGTTCTCTCAGTCTTCATCGCACCCTTTCAGGTCTCCTACACAGGATTCTCATTTGCCCTCTCAACCATCACTCCCCCATCTTATGCCCACGTTACTAACATTGCAGAATCATGTGTTGCCCGGTATCTGTGAGCAGAGCATCAGAGCTCATATTTGATGTAGTGTAAGGGAGGATTGGTCCAAAAGACCCCCCTCCCCCGCATCCTCTCCCCCGGTGAGGGCCATGGCTCGTCAGGGGTCCCCCCTACCACCAGGGCCCACGGGGTGGATGGGCCACTAGCTGAAGACATTGACCAAACCTGCTGAATTTAGCTAGGCCTCGGAAACCATTTTGTCTAATAAAGATGGTTTGAGCCCTGCGCACCGCAGCGCGGCCCCCACCATTGGAGAGTTTCAATTATCCCTGTGGCCACAGCTCTCTGGCAGATCCGCTGAGAGCCCGTTCCCACGAACAGACGGACATGAGCTAGTGTTAGATACCAACACTGTAACATTTCACCTTCCGCAGTGTATCGCTGTTTCCAGTATGACTCGGCCAGCAGGGCTTGGGTGGAAAAGAACTGTAAAATGGTCCCCTGACAAAAGCAAAGGCCCCAACTACTAATGAGCAAACCACCTGTGATGAAAGCGTTCTCTCCACAACCTTTCTGACTAAAAAACCTGTAAAATGTATAAAAATGGCAGAATGTGTGTTCATATGACATTAGGGATGGAGTACCCACATCCCTGTAGCGATGCACAAATAGTAAAAGCGTCCCGAGGGTTTTTCGTGTTATGTGTTTCATTGAGAAGACTGCACCCCACGGTCCCGCGCCATATCTGAACTAATGCTGCTAGAGTGCAAAGGAAGACAAATGCAGATATATTGAGAGCTCATGTAAGGGGTGCATGGGAAGGCACCATATGTAGGTCCAAGCTCACCATGTGCCACGGCCACCAGTCTCATTGGCGGGTTGTTCCTGCGTGCTCCACCAACCTTATTACTACCTCACTTACTGCACATGTATAAGCATATAACAAAATGTTGTATTTGCTAAAAACTTAGTGTACAAATAATGTGCTCGAATTGGCCATATGGATGGCACTAGCAATGTTAAAACCGTGAGCTTTGGAAAGACGCAATGAGTATTTTATATTATATGAATGTTTATGTCTCTTCCACCTAAAGTCTGCAACACATGAGGAAAATACCTTTGTGAGCACACTCAGGGCCATTCCCCCTTCCTCCCAGTGAATCCGGCCAGACGAAAAAGCAGAGGCCTGTGCTGCCCTGCTCCACCTCCCCCAATTCGGCTGGAGCCGCTTCAAGCATTCACATTCCCCCGCAGCACCCAAGGACACGGTGCCACCTGAATTATTTACAACCCAGCAGTAAACCCCGGCCTTAAAACACAGATCCAAACGCGCCCTTTTCTTAGGCTCCACGACCCACCGGCTCACCTTAGGTTAATGGCCCCTGTAAAATTAGGACACCCAAAATGATGGCAACATTACAGGAACACATCCATAATGACTTCTAACAAGACATGGTAACACGGACCGCCTGTCCCATGCCCCGAGACCCAACCCCACGACCTCTGATACCCGGTCAACAGGACGATGGTAACCATGTATTGATGAATCGCCAACAGACCCCACTCTAGGTGCATTCCTCCTGTGTTGCTTTAACCTGTAGAATAACCTATTGTAAGATTTTCCAGGGAAGATAATATTGCAATGTCGAATGACTGTGGTGTGCGTGGCCCTAGGGCAGAAAGTCAGGAAAGACATTCATCTCTGACACTAGTCACGGTTGGCACAACAACACCGTCCGGATGAACCCAGCTGACCTGCCAGGCCCAGCCCAACCCACAAGGGTAACCAGTGACGTCCTCCAGCCACAGCAAACCCCATCGCAGCAGCACCTATAGCTAGTCGTCGCCACCCAATCCCCACGAACTTGTGCCCCCTATAGCATGTAGGTTCCTATGACTTTTTTTGTAAATATATACGCCTGTCTTTGCTATTGTCAGACAGAGCGCTCTCGGAGTTTGCAGAGTTCTTTGCATGCCCTATTCTGATTGATAAACTCCCATTTACACTCACCCGCACTTTGTCTTGGCCTTATTCCCATCCTGGGAGAGTCCATTATTGTCTCTCATTGTGGGGAGGATCGTGCTATCTGGGGACGCTCGCCTTCAGTAGCTACGAGTACACTTTGCATTGTGGGACGCATTATTTGAATGGTCAATATTACCGTATTACACCACTGCCGTCTGTTAAGACATGCATGAGTGGGTTTCTGTTGGGCATACCTAAAATAAGCATTTCGAGGCAATACAATTATTTCAGGTAGGTACTGTAAGGTACTGTGATGCGAATTGATTTGCCCAGGATCACATACTTTCGTCAAGTGCAGAAGCTGAGATCTGCGTTTCCTGGTTCCATAGTGTGTAATTCAGGCAGTAGACTGTGGGGGTCCTTACGGGCATGCTTGTGTGATAGGAAAGTGTCAATAACAGGATGTTGCCACTTTTGCCACACTGCAGTGGGTTTATGGTCTTTCCATTGAAAATTAACCATCGAAAAGAAACTCCATCGAAATAAAACTAACGAAAAAAGATTCATCGAAATTACATTTTTTGCATTAAAAGTGCACATCCATCGAAACCTTTACATCAAAAATATGGAGAGGTTTGATGGAACCCTACCCTAACTCTAACCCTAACCCTAAAATCCATCTAAATGTATTCAATGAATATGCTTTTCGATGCAAAAGCATTTTGATGGATACATTACGATGGATAGTAATACGATGGAAAGACCTGACACCACTGCAATGCTATGAATTTGGAGGTAAAGTGGAGCAAATTCCCAACGCACTTGGCTGGAGGTATTTCCTCTACTTCATCTCCCAAAACTGGTGGAATTACTGCCACTGGAATACCCACCTGTAGCAGTTCCTACACGTCCCCGATGCAGTCTGATGAAACTCCATTAATGGTGACTAACAACATGTCAGCAACACTCGTAATCAGGTACATTTGCTTGTGATAAATGAGGGTAGTGGTATTTCTGTGGGAGATGTCGCCATACTCATGATGACACTGTATATCCCCTCTCATCCCATCTTTCGTTTTACATCATCGTTCAATTATTTCTGCACAGTTCTCTTTCAAAGGCTACACTAGACGATAGATCTCATGTTCCAGTGAGCCGTAACATAAATGTAAGACGTAAAAGCCCTGAGTAAGGCTTGTACACCAGATAGGAGGGGCGGAACGCAACTTGTGTTTCCACCACCTCCCTTCCTCTCCGCCATTCAAATGCTACAGTATTTGCACTGGCATGGATGTTCATGCCGGCACAAATAGGAGATTCCTATGGGGTCCAAGTGCTTTCTGCACTGGCAAAAAGCAGTCGGACCCCATAGGCATTCATTGAACATGCTGGCAAGTTTACAATGAATGGTTTAATTGTATATGTGAACGCATGGTAAGCAGCGTTCACAATTAAAAGTAAACACTGCCTAGCATGCTCGCATGCCAGGCAGCGTTTACTCACTTTGCATGGTGGAATGCAAATGGGCAGGGCAAAAGATGGTGTTGACATATGTACCGTGCCTTTTGCGCTGCACATTTATACTTTGTCATGCAAATGACAAAAATTTGGCGGCAGGGTCTTGGCAATGCCTGAACACAAACATACCAGGTCCCTGTGCCCACATTACATTTCAGAGCAAAATGAACTCCTATGTGTTCAATAAATCTGACTGGCAAAGCACCAAACTACATAGTAAATCAACCTGACAATAAGTATGGCATCACTCTCAAAGTGTGAAAGGCTACGCTATGCATATATCTCTGACCAGATCTCGAGATGTTGAGCAATGCCATATGTTAATAGTTTAGTCAGCGCTGTTGGATCCAATGTAAAAGCAATTGCAGCTAGCACTGGCAGTAGTAATGTAGCCTTGACTCGGAATCCTGTGAGTATGATGAGCATCCTGTGGGGAGAGCTACCTAAATTAAGAGTTATTTCACTATTTCAAGGCACAGAAGAAGGCTGTTAAAAAAAGCTCTCAGCAAACAATGCATCATATCAGAAATGGTAATGATTTCATCCTTTACTGATAGAGAGATGCATGTCATTTAATCTACTTAAAATGCTGACATGAATACATAAGCATAAGGGCAATGCCATTAGCTCTTCTAATAATGGCTTCAATTGCAGGTACAGTCTCATACCCTTAGTTTAGTCACATGTACTACAGCCTCCAAGACATGCCAAGTACCTCCTCAAGTGCCCATGATATGTGAATATGTGTCCATAAAGTGATGCTCAATTATGATTTCCTGCAAATAATGCAAAGCTATCAAATAGAATCACTGGCAAAGCCAATAGGTTTTGGCTTCCATATGTCCAGTGCACCTCAAACTGCCCCGTAATGTTATCAGCTGTCCCAGTTTGTGGGACACACCACAAAATGTGTCCTCCTCGCGTTCCAGTGAACTAAGTGCTGATTCCATGCTAGGGACCACTTGCATGCTTTTCGGTCCCCTGCATGCAATTTTAAATATGTACAAGGCGGAGCGCAATCGGGAAGAGCAAAAGAAGGCCAAGTCACCTTTACTCTTCACTTTTACGCTCCGTTTTGTAAACGGAAATAAACGCTCCTGCAAATTACGCTTTGCAGGTGGCATTCATTAGGGAATCCTATGAAACCCGCCTGCTCACTAACAGGCACAAATAGAAATCGGATTCCATAGGAACGCATTGGTGTTATGCCTGCGTGACAGTCTCATACAGGTGTAAAAACCTAGCGCTCTTCCAAGATGGAGGATGGAAGCAAAGCAAACTCGGCTTTGTGCCACTCCTGCACCTTGGAAGGGAATACTCAGTGCAAAATGACACTCGTGAGCTCATTTTATAGTAAATTGTAATCTGACAATGGGGACCTCGCACATTTGCACTCAGGCGTAGCCAGGTCCTCGTTGCCACATTTTGGTCACGGTGGAGATATGCCATTTGACTGACAGCAGAGCCTTCCCCACACATTAGCAACACCAGAGATCTGACTAGTCGTGAAAAACAGACTAGGTTATTGGTATTAGAAGGGCTGTTCCACCCCACACACATCCCCTGGACGGGTGTCCCACCTCCACACATCTGTTTAAGCTACGCCCCTCGTAATACAGGAGGTACGTATGCTAGGGGTGCTGGAGTGGGGTAGGAGGTATTCAATTGAATTGATATTTGATTTCTATCGCGCTAGTACACAAGTGTTTCAGAGCGCGACAAGGCAAGGGAGGAGAACAGGGGAGAACAAAACAACAATTTTAGTAGGCCCAGTGAGATTGAGAAGCACAAGTGCATGGAAGAGGCGGAGGGGAGAAGTGCATGGAAGAGAGAAATGGAAGGTGCGGAGCAAAGGAGAGACAGATAAATAAAAAGTAATAAATGATAAGGCAACAAACAGAGGTAGTGCAGTCAGCAAGTGGCAAGTGCTGGGTTTAAGGCAGCAGACTGGGTAGGTCTGATAAGTGCAGGAAGAGAGAAAAAGGGGGGCTGTATGGGTACAGTTACAGTCCACAGTGCAAGGGGTGGGCCAGACCAAGTGCGGGAGGGTGGCAAGGTGAGCAGGTACCTGGGCCTGGAGGACAGAGGGTGGCCAGGTGCACAGTGCCAAGAGAGAACAGATCAGCAGGGGAGATGGGGGAGAAGGCAGAAGCAAGAGGAAGGTCTTGAGGTGCTTCCGGAACCGGAGATGGTTCTCCTTCAGCAAGAGGCAAGAGGCGAAGCAGAGGTTGGAGGGACAGTCAGGAAGGAAACTGGCCAGGTGAGGAGTCTTAGGACATCACTAAGTGGTGAAGGGGCTATGATGGCTCTGGCAATGGTCACTGCCCCCTTTGTACTCATTGTTGACTCTGAGGGACCAGAGATGCCAGATTCCAAAGATACTAGGCAGATAAGGTATATGAAACCAGGAACCCTTACAAATGAGGGTTATCCTCTCTCCCTGTCTTCTGTGACTGAAACCCCCTTACCCTGAGGGAGTTTGGGTGCTGACGCAATGACGCGGTTCTCCTGCCTGGCTTCCTGGGCGGCAGTTGCCTTATTCTACCACCAGGGGCGTAAGCCGGCGGTGCTGTTTAAGTCTGCCTTTGGCAGCAGTGAGCAGCAGAAGCCAGCAGAGGTCTATTAGTGCACGCCTTTCACCCTCCTAATAATGGTGACCATGTGGCATCCCTTTTCTGCATGTGCACATAGACCCAAACTTAAGACATGACTTTAACATGTAGCCAGGCAGAGGTCATAAGTAGTGCTGAGGGGCACTTGGCTCGTGCTGCATAACCAAACCTATGACATCTATTTTCAACAGTGAGAACATACGCACTAGATGGCTGCAAAAAGGCCTCTGCCCCTCAGAGTGCATTCTGACAGTGCACAATGCTAAGCAGATTCAACCCATGTAGAACTAGTGCTACTCTGGCTGCATCCAAAAGGGTATCTACTGGCTTAACTTAAATCTGAGGAAGTGTTGAAGTGTATTTTTATTGTTGCATATTGCCCTTTCTAAAGAAGGTTTATTTAAAACTGACTGTTAATTATTTTGCCAGAAAAACCTTCAGTATAAGTGTTATTTGGATACTTGTAATTGTGAATCTTATTGTAACCTCTCTGTAGCTCACATTGACCCCTCTTGAGATACGCCTGGCTGCTCAGTCACTCTACCAACTTGTGTGGTACAGACCTATACCAATAATTGGGTTAGCTATTGCCAAGAGGACAAGGCTAGTGTAGTCTCCCACAGGGTTACTACATACAATCTTGCCTAACAATGAGTAACACACAGAATACCTCTACATTTTCCATAGAGTCCATAGTTTGCCACTGCCCAACTCCCTACATGCTCCAGGCCCATTAGTGATACTTTTTCTAGGTTTCCATAATGAGAAACCCAGGGACTGGTCTTAGTTGTTCTTTGATGAGGCTTAGTTGCTGCTTGAGTGCATTTGTTTGCACCATACTGAGCTTGATGGCCACAGGGTGGCGCTGTGGTAGGTGAGCACATGTCACAGTGAGTGGTCCTGGCGGTGGCAATCCTTAAATGACCAGGTGCCGCAGGCTTGGTGGCTCATAGGAGGACTAGAGGGCGAACTGATGGCCTGTTCCATCCTGGTCCTGGCTGGGCCTCAGGGCGAACTGATGGCCTTTTCCATCCTGGGCCAGGCTGGGCCTCAGGGCGAACCGATGGCCTTTTCCATCCTGGGCCAGGCCGGGACTCTGGTTTCAAGCTTCCCTGCGACGCAGGTACAAGTGGGTACCCCCATGGCTGCAGCCGCTCCATGGGCCTAGAGGAGGACCACATTTACTTAAGGTGGTCAACTGAGTATTATTACCCGCCTCGTCACTGTTCCTCATCCCATTCATTACTAATTAAAGGAAGTCGAATCTCAGGACAGGCATCTCCCCAGTGTCCTCAGACACATCTTTAATCCGAAGTAGGGCCTCCTCAGGCCCAGTCATCTATCCCGTGCGATCTTAAGAGGCCGCATTACTCCACGTGTGTCCTGCTTTTTGTCTGTGCCTGGAGTTCTGCATCCACAAGGCAGGGACGCGGCACTTACTGCATGTTTTATTGCTTACAGAGTTGTCTGAAGTATCCGCAGGGCCGCCATTTCACGTAGCAGTTCCTGTGCAGCAGGGCAAGGGCCGGGGTTACACAGAAGGGTCGCCATTAGCTTCTCCACTATGACAGTCCTACAAAGAAGATAGTTGGGGGGCGGAGGGAAGCACAATCAGCAGGAGCAGCAGCATTAAGGACTCAGTTGAGTACGTACGTACCCTTGAAATAATGTGCACTGCCACATACTCACTCAGCCAGTTGCAGGAATGGCGGATGGTGGGTAAGGCTTGCATGGATGGGCCTGACTGTGGAATGAGATGTGGGAGACTACACACAGGAGGAGGCGGGTCCTCATGAAACACCACACATGTGCAGCGCAGAGGGGCCCCTCCACAAATGTTTTCTCCCCTTTTAAAGGAATTCTGGTGGAAGCTCCTACAGTTCCCATTGCGCAGAATAATCCTCCCCAGTTTTTTTCAACGCACTCACTCATGCCTCTTCCACTGCTTTTTGTAGCCCGAGAGATATTAGAAGTATTTTCCCTAGGAGGTGGTTTTGGGGAGTGTAGTCCCTCCCAGGGTAAGTTTGGATTGGCTGGCACCAGCAGCTGCCCCTCCCATGTGTCTATCAGCTGAGCCTGTTTCTTGATGGGGGAGCATCAGAGCTGTTATCCTGCACACATGGGGAAGAAAGGGGACCATAACATTATGTCTACGCGATGGCGCTGGTTACGCTTGGTTGTTCTTAAGCCCAACATATATCTCAATCCTTCCTTCAAGGGTCTGCTCTGAGGGGCTTTCAGGCGCTGCGCCTCTCCTTTCGGCTCCCTTCGCGTCATCTAAAGAGAGGAGCATCCGCCTTCCACTCTCTGGTGCCCACAGTTGTCAGAGACTCTGAGGGGTGATCTCTCATAATGATTCAACTGTTTGCCAGGTTGATTTCAGTCCATTAGGGTATGGGCCATGGAGCAATTTCTGGTCAGTCCAAGTTGGGTTCCAGGTGGCCCCCTGACCTGCGCTCCCACCACTGACCCGAGATGGCTGTCCCCACCCCTAGTGCACAGTGCCATGAGCGCCGGGTGGAGTCTCAGCCTCCAATGGGGAGCCAAGGCCAGGCCCAAGTCAGAGCTCCTGTAGCCCCTTCAGGCCCATCCAGGTCACTGGTCCTGGACTCCAGCCTCCCACTCAGGGTGGCTGTCCACACCCAAATGAAGAGCTCACAAGTCCCAGCTGGAGTGCCTCGCCATTAGGGAGCCCATCCCGGGCAAAGCACTGACCCGAGGCACAGAACCTTGAGGAGGGCTGGCAGGGGTCTTGGCCTAAGCCGTCATAAAAAGGAAATGCCCCGCTTTTTCTCTTTCCAGGGGCAGCCTGAACCACTTGTCAGGGGCCTCAAAGGGGACGGGTTTTCTCTTTCAGAATCTCACTTTTTCCTCTGCAGCGAGTTAAATGATTGTTATAGGTTCCCTTACACACCAGTACCATGCCCTCACCCTCCAGGATACAAGGCCTATGCTACATGGAAGGAGTACTCCCTACAGTAGTTCGGCCTACGATTAAACAGATGGACCTCTATTCTTCATCCTTCACAGGGCCCTTAGCCTAAATAACTGTTGTTGGGACACTAACACTGTCAGGAGGCTCCTCCTTTGTTGCCATCTGTAGCGACGTTCTTCTTCGGACGATGGCTCCTCCCTCCGTTTGATTCCTGTGCACGTCATCTGTGCAGGCTCATGTATCTCCACACCTCGGTCGCACTCTGGGCAATCAGCACCCGCCATCTTGGTGACAGGCCAGTTCCTGTTTGGGAATAGGCGTCAGCCGCCTCCCTGGAGATGTCCCACGATTGGGTGCAGGATGGCATGCAGAACGTGGGAACCGGCGCCAGCCCATCGTTTGCCTCTTTCGCTCTCTATAGTCAGCCCTCTAGCCGTGTCCTTTGTGCCCAGGGAGGTTGCGAGAGGCCCAGGACTCGGCCACTGGACTGTCTAGTGCAGTGCCCGTGCATATGAACAGAGGGGTCTTTGCAATCCAGGAGAAGCAGAGCTGGCCTTCTCAATGCTGGGGCTTGCCTTCAGCCTAGTCTAGTCTCACCCACCCTTTTTTCTGTTGGGATGTTGATCCGCGGGTCTGTACAGGTTTGCCGCAGCACGACTCTTGATTGGCTCGCTTGGACAGTAGAGGCCAGGTCACTGATTGGCTGGGGATTATTCTATTCCCTTCACTTGATTCGTTTCCTTCTCCTGACTAGGGGGGGCTTATCATGAAGAGAGCCCACTTCTTCATGACTGGGTCTGAAATGACCAGCATCCTGAGACTTAACAGCGGGGTGTACCCCCCTCTCCCTCCCTGCGCACTGAATTTCCCTCCCTTTGAATCAGAATGTATAGCACACTTCTTCCCCGGGCCCCGACTTTGGGGGTTCGGTAGGTGGGTTTACGGTGGCAGGATAAGGAGATATTGTTGACACTCTGCTACTCTTGGGTGTTACAAAATATATGCAATGCAAACCCTTGCAGGGGGGCGACTTTCCAAGCAGCTTGTAACGAGCTTTGACAGAGTTTTTCCAAGTGGTCTAATTAGGCATTGCACGCCTTGGAGCCGGTGGAGGTGCTGCTAATTGGACAATGGCGTTCATGTGACCGGATAACGAGGTAGAGGGCTCTCTGAGCAGAGCTTGATGAGGATTGACACCCATTGGGCCTGATTCATGGAAGCATTTTATAATGGCGCAATCCCATAGGAAAACCCTCTATGAATCGGGCCCATTGCCTTTCCAGTGATTGCCCAGGTCAGATTTTGGGCGGTCCCATAGCTTTCAACTTGAGGCTGAAGCCGAATGTTTTGGAAGGTGCGCCATTGAAGTCGATGGGGTAAACACTGTGTGGAAGCTGGTAAAGGTCAGTTGAAGACTATTGAAGGCATTATTATTGTTTAATATTATTATTAACATTATTATTATTGTATTTATTGAGCAAGGACCTAGCTTCGAGAAGCAACGCAGCGCTTTACAGAGGTAAACAACAATACAGATACATAACAGAGCGCTTTACAGAGGTGACAACAGAACAGATATGCAGTGAGAGTGGGATACCCAGGAGCACAGAGGAGGGGTACAGCTGTATGGGCTGACGAAGAGGAGAGGGGCGTGCAGCGCCTAGCGAGTCAGGTGGCGCGAGGGGCGATGTGAGGGCCTAGGTGTTGAGGTGGAGAGACTCCTTGAAGAGTTGGGTCTCGAGTTCTTTTCTGAATTGTAGGAGTGTGGGTGTGAATCTGATGCTGACGGGGAGGAGGCTCCATAGTCTTGGTGCATAGACAGAGAAGGCTTGTTTTCTGGCCCTTTCCTTTACGCAGGGGCAGATTTTTGAGATAGTTGGGAGGCTAAAATGAGTCCAAGGCAGGAGAGACCGTCCAATTGAATATGAGTTGACAGGTAAGCAATCCTAAGGAGCATAGGGAGCCAGTGACTCAGGCTCTGGGCAACCAGAGTGAACCAAAGCTGGGAAGAGGACTGTTTGACTGGGTTCTCTTCAGAACTGGCTGTCACTGAGCCTGTGTCACACTTACCGATGGCCTAGGAATTGCCTAGGAGAGAGACAGGGCCTCCAGCCTTCCGTCTTTCCCTCGGAATAGGCTTCCACCTATCACATCCCACTGCCACTGCTGAGAGCTTTAGCTGCCTTTCTGATCAGCCTCAATCTGTAGGCCACAGTGGACCTCTGCACTGGATGAATATGTTGTCTCTGTTTTTAAGCAGTCGGGGAATCTTCAAAGACACTAGCAAGAAGCTGGAAACATTTTCTGCCCGGTGAAAGGCCTCTCATCCAAGGGAATGAAGAGCCTTCCTGTATGGGGAACTGCCCCTACAGACAGAGAAGAGACCTACTGGTAACAGGTGGATTTGGGACTTGACCAGCATTGGTCCCCCTATGGAGAAATAGCAAGGCGTAGTGTGGTAACAACTAGCAGCATAGTACACAGAGAGCATGGCGTGGCATGTATGGAAGAAAGGGCACCACAGGATAGTACAATCGCCTGTGCGCGCGTTAAGGACCTTGATGGATGCCATCGAGCAGCGTGTCACATCCTCAGAGCAAAATGGGTGTTCCCATAAAGTTTACAAGGGCAGCAATTTCAATATTACTGGGTGAAAGAGATGATAGAATATGTTTTAATAGGGGCCCATGGTTAGGGATGCCCAGCCTATGGCAAAGGCACCATTATGATTAGACCACATGTGTCAAAGGGGCATTTTCCATTGCAATGTACTGCAGCAAGATGGCGGCAAGGAAGAATCCAGCATTCTGGCACCAGCAGCTAATAATGGCATCACAAATACATCGCCATGGGCCAATGACATCAACAGGAGCAGAGGGGGATCCTGGTTCAACAGCAAGGGGTCGAGAAGCGGTTAAAGGGTCAGATCCTTGAAATGAAAGAGAGCAGATAATGGAGGGTACGCCTCCCCCACCCCGCCCAGAGTTGCGATTGTAATACCTGTCAGGTCAGGGGGCGCACAGATACAATGTCATTAGGAAAGTGCTGGCAAGTCAGGACATAACCAGGATCATTGGGGGAGGAGGGGTCTCAAAGGGATATGAGACCTATGCCCACTTGTAATCTGAAGAAAAGAAACGTTTTGATTGAATAAAGTATGCGTACAGGTGTGCAATGTAAGGAAGAAAGGAGCCTTCAACAGACTTATGTTTGGAACAAGAGGGGTTTGCAAATAAGGAAGATAATTATGATGTATATCATTTGGTTCTATGTCCCTATATCAACAACAGTTTTTTCGAAGTCATTTTTTTCAAAGAAATGACTTTAAAAATAACTTTGTTTAAAAAAAAATGTTGGGGTATCCTCCCAATCCCACCATCCCTATACTATTATCCCCATCACATCCCCCCTCTTAACACCTTACCCACCATCTAAATATTTCGATTTGTTTTTTCAAAGTAACTTTTTTATTAAAATTGACTTCGAAAAAACACCTGTCGATGTGGCAATGCGATACCATGTAAATTAGTGAAGAGTAGGGATCGCGAGGCAGTCGTGTCACTCGAGCAAGAAGGAGGGCTTTGGAGGAGCGCTCATGAGATGGAAAATGGGGCTGCACGATAACATGGCTCGCGTGTTTGTGCACCCACAGCATGAGATTCCCACACTCTTGAACACACTACGGGGAGAACTGCTGAAGGGACCAGCTACACTGGGCTGGAAGTCCACTTGGAAGCCATTGACATCACGCCGCTGGGAAGGGGGCTGCCGTTATACACCACACAGAACGCATGTAGGGTGCGGTGCTCAATGGAGGGGCAGTATTGAGATTGGTGTCAGGAGAGAATGCCCAGAAGGAAGTGGCAGGGAGCCAGATCCTGTGAGATGGCTGAATCCTCAAGGTGCTTCAAAACGAACTCCTGAAACCATCGCTCACGCTGATCTTTAATCACAGTTAACAAACATGCATCCCTGCTATTACAAACATACGCCCTCACCATCTCCCCCACTGAACCTGTTGGTATTTTGCCTAACCCCCTTCCCCTCTTCCCTCCTACCACAGACCAAAGTCTGGAGAGACCCTGGGGTGGTTCACAATATGCCTCCTGTCAGAAACGGTGCCATAAGACCACTACCAAGGGGAAGGGCACAGTATACATGTTAGATAACATAACATAACAATTCAGAAAACACATGTGGGTAGTCAAATAGGACAGAGCCCATCCTTAATCACTTCCAAGTGAGCCATGTTATTCCCATACATTCGGGTAGATCCCGTTTCATTTCCTGTATTGCAATTACTTCCAGGTGATACCTACCCTATTACTGTGCAAAGTCCTCCAGGGTTCAGAACTTGCCTCCAGTAGCTGTTTCTTCTGGAAACTGTCCGATCACACCCGTACGCTGTACAGTGCGTGACCCAGACTAATGTGAAGTTGTTGAGGTTGCTGAGTGCCCATCAGACCAGCCCGAATGTCTGTGGCCGACAGGCAATCCTCCTGGCTTCCTTCAGACTCTGAATCTCTCATCTTCAGCTAGGATTGCACTGAAACTTTGCTATGCATGGGGGGGGGTTGTCTCTCTTGATCGACACTACACTGTTCATTATTCCCTCCTTACCTTCCTCTCTCCAGCAGCATCCTGCCATGCAATCCTTACTGCCTTAGAGCAGGTGCCGATGTGTCCAATCCTTGCACCTTCATGAACATTTCATGCTGTTATTTATTACAACACTCATTTCTGAATCCATTATCCCTTGTGCAAATGAGTGTGGGAGTGGGTACACATTATTGTAGGTGACATGACCACTCGCGTGCCCTGTTATCTAATTCCTCCGTTATTTGCAAAACCAACCACGTGCCAACATAACAACAAAAAAATCAACATAGAACATTTAATCCCTAAGTTCTGTTTTCACGTGTGTTTGATTCACCAGTTTCTTTACAACACACGCTTTGCGCCCAAGACAATGCGCTTCACCAGCCGTGATCATTTCTGAACAGGTTGGTTTGTGTTGCATTAATTTCTCTGTCATCCATGTCCCTGGAGGTCACCTGAGCACAAAGCACATGCTTACTTAGAAAGGTTGCAATTGCTGGAGCTATGACTAGATGTGTTTATGTATGTGTAATCTCTGACCACAAAGTAATCTGTGTTTGTTCTTTGCCAGTTCAACCAGAAAGTCAGCCTGTGTGGAGGATTCCGGAATCTACCGGTTTCATGTATAGTTGTTCTCTGGATCATAGTACTGTGAGTGTGTCAATCATGTTATGTTATCTGCTCGTATATCGCGCACTGCTGCCGCTTGTGTGGTGTCTTGGTGTACTGGCGGATCTGCAATGGAAGGGGATGGGGTTTGTTAGTGGGGTTGAGAGGGAAAAGAGCAAGAGAGCTTTGATGTGCTGTTGGCAGCTTCAGTTTGTAAAAGCCGGTCACTGAGCGTTGGTGTGTGTTTGGTTGGTAGACTTCATGCAGTGTTGACTGATTGTGCATGGGTGCTTTGTGTGTACTTATGTTTGGTTTCAAGTTGGGTGCTGTGAAGTGTGTGCAGTTTTCAGTGAGACAGAGGTAGAGGCGTGGTTTGTTTAGAGTTTGAGGGTGAGTATGCAGAATATAGAGTTTTTAGTAAGGTTAGTTGACAGTTTGTGGGATATTTTTACCCACTCGGCAGAGCTATGTTACACCACTTTGCTGCTTTGATGCCAGAAACAGCACAAAATGGATGCGCTGACTCTTGTGCGTGCCAAAATCCCTAAACTGCGCTTTGCAATAACCAGAAAATGGCTGCACCGCCCTACCAACACACATTTCAGGTGGGTTGGACAGAGCGCTCACTGCAGGAATGTGCCAGTGTGCTCTGCAACATTTTACATGGAGCAAAGGAAAGAAGCAGCATTACTTTGCTGTAAACCCAAAATATCAGCTTTTCAACCTTAAAAAGTGCTGTTTTGCTGCTAAATCCATTCATTGCTTATGAACCAATGTGATTAAAGGGCCCTGCAATCCCCAGGATCATTCTTGAGTCTCAGAGCAACCGAGCCTCATTTGAATGACAGCTCATAACAAAAGTAGCTTTGAAAAAGCAACCCAGGGACTTTGTTTTTCATTTTCCACGGGAAACATGGCTATTTCTTTGCAACAGTATCTAAAGAATCAGCTGTCCAGAGAAAGACTCTAAACAAATGCTTGATACATTTATCCATGCTGCAAACAATTCCAGCACTCAAGGGAAGGACTAGAGCTGACTAAAGGGTGTATTTGCTGCAGATGAAAACCGAATTTAAAGAAATAAGTTTAATGTGCTTTTTCCTGAATGAAGGGCAAAATCGCCTATTTTTAAAAGTATATTATTGTGCAAAGGCTTGATTATTTAAGAATGTAAAAGGATTTGCTACTGTTAAAAATTCACCTATAAACTGTTTCATTCCATAGGTTTAAAGTAAAGATTTAAAAGGTGAAACTCAAAGCTAAACCCAGTCTGAGTTAGTAAACTATTTAAAAGAAAAAAACCTGCTCTGCCAGTTGCTAGCCCTGAGAAAGGGTGACACTTCAACTGCTGGAACAGGAAAAGGCTAATTGCTAGATTGGAGGCTTGAATACCCAGGACAATGGGGCTTTTCAAGTCGCATTAGACATTTGTCTTTGCCCCAAGCTAAGACAATAGCAGACTAAGACACTCACCCTTCCAGTGGGAGGGGCAGGAAGCTTCACTCACAAGGGAGAGGCCCTTTGTTTGACTTCAAAGGGATTGACATGTGCTTACACTTGGGAAAAATAAAAAGAAACTGACAAATGACATTATCTGCCTGATTCATGGAATTATTTGCGCTGAAAACGCAGATTTGCGTGCCTTTCTGCCCGAAAATCCCCCTACTTTAAACAGGGATTTTCGGGCAGAAAGGCACGCAAATCTGCGTTTTCAGCGCAAATAATTCCATGAATCAGGTGTTGATGTTTTAAAAAGCCTATTTTGCAACTGAACTTTCAAGACATTTAACTTTGCCACAAGAATGAGAAAAAATGTGAAAAGTGCATAATTCTAAATCTAATTTTATGCTATTCATTTGAAGACTTGGTAGGACTTACTACGGCATAAGGAACAGAAGTTTTAAAGAATGACCGATTGCGCGAAAAGTATTAATGTGGCGAATATAACATTTTATACACATTTGCTAGGGGTAATTGTGCATCTATGTACAAAATTGGGAAATGTTAGGCCAAATCTTTCATGGTCAAAATTGCCAAAATGGAGCAGAAAGGCAAAACCAGGTCCCACAGACTTGGGATTTGGATTGAAATGTGACCCACAAAATATGTAACCTGTGTATCTGATTTTCTCAGAGGTTCTAAATGCATAAATATGTATTTGTGGGAAAGTTAGATTTTGGTTCCAGGAGCTAGGGGAGGATTTTAGACATTGTAAAAATCATCCCATAAACATGACATCCTTTTCTGTCTTCCAATCAGCGAAAAGCTAGGCAGAGATTGTGTTTTTGACCAATCCAATCATCAGGGGTGTGGACATTCAGCCTGCCCCTGCCATATACTTTAGTGATGTCATTTGGCATGATAAATAAGGGAACCTCACAGCACACACAGAGACTGAGTCCTGACTTCTTCCTGATTTTCTGTGTGGCGCCCTGTTCCTTATTTCTCCATCCTTGTTCCTGATTCCTGATTTTCCTTACAAAGCCAAGGCCTCAGCATTCCTTTTTCAGCTAGGCCTCAAACTCTACAAATCCCAAAAACTTAAGGGAAGCATTCTGATCCAGCTGGCTGGCTACTACTAAATGCATGCCTGCTGCAAACTCGCCATCCCACTGATCTCCAGTCTCCAGTAACCAGTGCAGTCCAGTGCAGTCTCCAGTCCAGAGCAGTCCGGTGACCAGAACCGCCCACCTGATCCTGTTCCGCCCGAGTAGCCCAGCTGTCCTTGGTTAGACCTGATCCGTGTGATGACCCGAACCCTTGACGGTCCAAAATCCTAAATTAAAGTGGACTGTAAGTATTAATAGGAAGCATAGAAAATCATAGCATACCTTGCCTTGTTTGGTTCTATCCCAATCTCTAAACCATCCTATCCTTACCTTAAGAACTTGTAACATTGTCAGAATCCTTATTGCCACCCTGCGTTTGATTCCTTGCGCTAGTGCTAACTTCTTTAAATAATTTTGTCTTGTGAAATCCCAAACCCTTAATCCTCCCTCGGGTAATCGGACTGAGTCTGCCAGGGCGGACACGGAGGTCCTGGGGTTGGTTCCCCGGATCACCTTTAGAGCTTACTGTGTTTCAATCTGGTAACCTATCCTGAATGCCCTAGTGTAAAGTATAACTATCCTTGTAAAAATTGATTTCTGTTTTCTTTTTCGCACCTTTATTTCAACTCTGGATTATACCTAAACCCCATAGCTACATCCCAACCTAAAACCGCACTCAAAATCAGTGTATTTCACCTGTTTTTCTTAAAAACCGTTTGGTTCATTTTAGGCGGGAATCTGCATTTCTGCAAAGTTTTAGACGTGTGATTTTCAATTTAAATTATTTTCAAACTTCTATTCGGATTTAAGTGTTCTTTTTGCTCAAACTGTAGCTCATGATTGTTAGCATCTTTCCAATGTTGCTCCGATAGAAATTTTTATTCATTTAAGGATTTTTACACACTTTTCATAGTTTTGCTAAGCCATTTTCGAATGTCATTTTAAAAAAGGGTAAGATTTCCAACCCGTTTTTCTCTCTAGTTTGGGGAGGGAAGGTTGCATTCCAATTCTGTTCCCTGTTCTTTATTCCTGAATACCTGCTGCTTCCTCACATCTGTTTAGAATTGCTGATTTGTGGGTTGAGGAATATTGCAGGGGGAAATCCTAACTTAAGTGCTATCCTTCCAAACAAGCCAAAAGTGTTCTTTTCTCTGGTGTTTTATTTTTTGTGTTGCTTAAAAGTGAATTTAACTGCTTTACATACCTTCTTATCTGTTATCATCACCATATTGGTGATTGCTGCTCCCTATTATAAAGTATATGTTTAATTTGAATTTTAAATAAATAAATATTTTTTTTTTATTTTTTTATTTTTTTATTTTGTATATAATCTATATTAGATTTTTACAAAAAGGAGTTCTCATGATTACGTATACCTGACAAAAGAGATTTTGAAGTGTTGAAAGTTACATACTAATAGATGTTTAGAACATTGTTAGTGTTTACACCATCCAAAATTTATCAGAATTAAATGGCTTTTCTCGTTAGATGTCAGAAATATTACCTTTACCAACCAGCTTGATTCCTGGTTCACCGTGACCTGGGGTATTTTGAGAAGGGGTGTGCTATGAGTGCTATATCACTCAGAATATTGAACCTATAGACATAATAAAATAAGTATTTCAGCTGTGCGCTGCATACTGGGCTGAGATCAGGGTATCTCGCCTGATTGAAATACTTAATAAATTTGGGGGCTCGTGCCAGGATTTTGAGTTCGAGTTTCCACCAGTGACAGTCTAACACAGCAGACTAACCTGCAGGGTAGAGACACCTTGTTTGTTTGGTGTATTGTGCTACACTGTACAAGCGAGTCCCAAAAAAAATTTTCCAAAACCAGGCCTGTTTGTAAAAGTAAAAGTAAATCAATCCCAAAGTAATTAATAAAGAAATTGATATTTCCAAAATGGCGATCCCAGTAGAAATCAAAATGGCTAGGGAGCACCTCCCACACAAGCTTTTTGTCAGGGTTGAGTGGCCAGAACAGAATGAACATGTCTGGCTGCAAGAAATCACAGAACAGGTCACTGCCATGAACCTGGATACATGGCAGGACAAGGGCTCATTACACCAAGCTCTCAGTGAATTGTACATGGGCCCAAAAGTTAAAGAGGAGCAGAGTACAATTGCCAGAATTGCGGCCTACCTATACCTCCACATAGGAATGATACCGGAAAAGCACGCAGAAAACATAGTTCTGGCACAGAATCAAGTTGAAGCACTAGAGAGAATCCAGAATGATCTAGACTCTGCAGAACAAAGGCTACAGAAGAGACAAGAATTAGAGGCAGAATGTCACAAAATTAAAAGAAGATCTGGCTCTCCTACAGAAAGAGAGTGCGGAGCATGACACTCAATTACAGGCACTAAAAGAGGAGTGTTAGGAAAGGGTTGACTCTCTGCAACAGAGTCAACACAAGCTGGCGCAACAATTATGGTTTAATAGAGCCTGCGCAGAGCAGGTGGTTATCCTACAAGACCAGATAGACAAGTTGAAAGAGGAAATTAATAAATTAATTATGAGAGACCTACACTCCCAAACAGAATTTGATGAGAAGCGCCAGAAATCCAATGCCATCAAAAAACAAAGGGATGACCTGGTTGAACAGAGGGGCACCCTAAATCAGGAGAGGGACGCCTTAGGCCAGGGAGTAAGCCAATTAAAAAACGAGTTAGACAGAAGAAAGCTGGCCCTCCAGGAGCTTAATGAATTAAAGACAGAGTATGGGAAGCTACTAGAGCACACCAGACGTGTGGAGGAAGCTCTGGAAGAGAACACCCAGACCAAAGATGCTAAACTCAGGAGGTGAGTCTCCTGCAGCAGAAATTGGCCCAGTATTCCCAGATCAGGCAGGAAGCGCAAAGAGACGAGGCTCTCTGTGAAAAGAATGATGTGCTCCACCAACAAGTAGCAATGCAAGAGTGAATCATTGGGACCAGTAAGGCCTTGATAGAGGAACAAAAGGCTCAGATTTGTGCTTATCACCAGGGAATAGGGGCTGAAAGAGAAAAGGTAGAGAGGGACAGAGCAACCCCTGATCCTAACATCAGGACCCCTGTACTCAGGGACTCAAACCCCCAGAGCAACCCCTGATCCTAACATCAGGACCCCTGTACCCAGGGACTCAAACCCCTTCAATACCATGAACTCTGTCAGCTTCATGTCCACTGGCTCATATGAACCAGGGGCCATGGGGATGGTAGAATTCAATAGAGTTAGGAAGATGGGACTGACAGATCAGTGCCCCCCAGAAATTGATGGACGGGCGTCCCTGTAAAGATCCCCAAAGATTAGGGCTAATATCTCTGACCAGGAAGAATCATATGAGGGGAGAGTCAGGGAACTGGATCCACAAAACTACCGCCTTCCAAAAGATCAGTTTGTAAAATTTGGTGGGGAACTCCAGGAAATAAAGCCCAAAAAGAGTATCCTGAAGACCTCTACCCAGTTAGGGCAGTGCGGGGGGGTACTCCGCCAATCCTGGGAGCACGAGGGAGTCAGAAGAATCTTCTGAGCACCACAGGAATAGGGAAACTAGGCCCCAACATTCTGCAAGCACTTCTCAAGCTCGCAGAATCAGGGAGTGCCTAGACGATAAAGAAGCCACCTCCAGTAGCAGCACCTCTGAGTCTGAGGACGAGTGGACTCGGGTGACTAAAACCAAAAAGGCAAACAAAATTAAGAGAGCTATGCATAAAGATCCCCCAAAGCAGATCAAGGCCATTAGGAGTGTTATAGCTCCCTATCATAAAATTGCAAAGTATTCTGTCTGGGAACACCTAGAATTATATGAACAGATGATGGACACTTTTCATCTGAAGGACAGTCAGAATTGCATCCAGTATGTGAAATGGACATTCTCTCCTGAATACTCCAGTTTCTTTGCCGGACTGGAGGATCAGAATCACTCAAGATGGTCCACCTACAGGGCGGCCATCTTAAAACACTTCTCTGCACGTAGAAACCCCCAAGAGGCCCGCAAGGCAGCCTACAATCTGCAGTGCGGGGAAGATCAGGCCCCACAAGAATTTGTGCAGGAGCTCAAATGTGCCTTTGCGCAGACCACCAGGAGAGTGCGCACAGATAGTAGGGAGTTCAACACCTTTTTCCATACACTCCCCAAATATATAATGACACAGCTGGTGAGGGACTTTCACGAGAAGAGATCACTGGACTGGGTCATAGAACAAGCGACCCGTATTTATGAGGTACAAAAACCTGTAGATAACAAGAATACAAATAAAAACCCCAAACCAGCCAACAGCCCTGCTGCTGCTAATATGGCAGAGGTGAAGGTTGCCCCAATTTAGATCTGGAGTTGGGGGGGGCCTAAAAATATGTCTGTACAAAATCCATCCAACCAAGGAACCAGAAGGCCCTCGGGCCAATCCCAGACAGGTGGTAGTCAGGGAGGTAATCCCACAAATGGGACCCCTAACTCCCCTGATTACATTAGCCCCCAATACAAGGGTAACATACCCATCCTGGGGTATGTGTGGACTCCCCCAGCCCAAGGGAGGAATCCAACCAGGTAGATACTACCCCAGGAAACTTCCCTCCTAACTTTCCCAAGGAGGGCAGTAATCCCCCAAATGCCGGGTTGAGTTTCTTTACCGGTACCCCCAAAACCTCAACCTACAGAACAACCCTTCTTTCTTTCCTCACTTTCCTGAGCCCAGACAGCCCAATCCGGGAGAAGGGAGGCCAAGGGTGGAGGGTTACCCCAATTTTCCAAACCCAGGGTACTATGGGAGAAGGGATAGTTACCCTTCCCGTGATTCACCTAGGATGGACCAGAGACCTCCGTACCAGCCAGAACGGGTGTCTCAACTGGAGCATCAGGTCCAGAACCTGTCCCAGGATCTGGGTCACATTTTGAGGGCTCAGCAGAACCCTCAGATTAACATGGCGGCTCAGAACCCCACAAACCAAGGGTCTCTCCAGAACAATGACTGGGAGAGAACCCCGACAACTCACCGGTTCCAGAGGAGGAGGCACAGTGGGGAAGGGAGGTACAAAGCCTTAGAGGAGGCTTCCTTCCCCACCAATGAAAAGCCCCTGGAAACCCAGGAACCGGAACCAAAATCTCCTGCCCCGAAAGTCTGCAGGGTCCTCAGAGGATTCTGGAAAAAAGATCTTCTCCTTCAGGGACAGGGGAACTCCTCCCAAAGAAAAACGGGTCCCAATAGATCCTAATGCAGACTGAGTGAATGTGGGGACTGAGTTAGAATCGCCCATTATTGAAAGTAAATCAATCCCAAAGTAATTAATAAAGAAATTGATATTTCCAAAATGGCGATCCCAGTAGAAATCAAAATGGCTAGGGAGCACCTCCCGCACAAGCTTTTTGTCAGGGTTGAGTGGCCAGAACAGAATGAACATGTCTGGCTGCAAGAAATCACAGAACAGGTCACTGCCATGAACCTGGATACATGGCAGGACAAGGGCTCATTACACCAAGCTCTCAGTGAATTGTACATGGGCCCAAAAGTTAAAGAGGAGCAGAGTACAATTGCCAGAATTGCGGCCTACCTATACCTCCACATAGGAGTGATACCGGAAAAGCACGCAGAAAACATAGTTCTGGCACAGAATCAAGTTGAAGCACTAGAGAGAATCCAGAATGATCTAGACTCTGCAGAACAAAGGCTACAGAAGAGACAAGAATTAGAGGCAGAATGTCACAAAATTAAAAGAAGATCTGGCTCTCCTACAGAAAGAGAGTGCGGAGCATGACACTCAATTACAGGCACTAAAAGAGGAGTGTTAGGAAAGGGTTGACTCTCTGCAACAGAGTCAACACAAGCTGGCGCAACAATTATGGTTTAATAGAGCCTGCGCAGAGCAGGTGGTTATCCTACAAGACCAGATAGACAAGTTGAAAGAGGAAATTAATAAATTAATTATGAGAGACCTACACTCCCAAACAGAATTTGATGAGAAGCGCCAGAAATCCAATGCCATCAAAAAACAAAGGGATGACCTGGTTGAACAGAGGGGCACCCTAAATCAGGAGAGGGACGCCTTAGGCCAGGGAGTAAGCCAATTAAAAAACGAGTTAGACAGAAGAAAGCTGGCCCTCCAGGAGCTCAATGAATTAAAGACAGAGTATGGGAAGCTACTAGAGCACACCAGACGTGTGGAGGAAGCTCTGGAAGAGAACACCCAGACCAAAGATGCTAAACTCAGGAGGTGAGTCTCCTGCAGCAGAAATTGGCCCAGTATTCCCAGATCAGGCAGGAAGCGCAGAGAGACGAGGCTCTCTGTGAAAAGAATGATGTGCTCCACCAACAAGTAGCAATGCAAGAGTGAATCATTGAGACCAGTAAGGCCTTGATAGAGGAACAAAAAGCTCAGATTTGTGCTTATCACTAGGGAATAGGGGCTGAAAGAGAAAAGGTAGAGAGGGACAGAGCAACCCCTGATCCTAACATCAGGACCCCTGTACTCAGGGACTCAAACCCCCAGAGCAACCCCTGATCCTAACATCAGGACCCCTGTACTCAGGGACTCAAACCCCTTCAATACCATGAACTCTGTCAGCTTCATGTCCACTGGCTCATATGAACCAGGGGCCATGGGGATGGTAGAATTCAATAGAGTTAGGAAGATGGGACTGACAGATCAGTGCCCCCCAGAAATTGATGGACGGGCGTCCCTGTAAAGATCCCCAAAGATTAGGGCTAATATCTCTGACCAGGAAGAATCATATGAGGGGAGAGTCAGGGAACTGGATCCACAAAACTACCGCCTTCCAAAAGATCAGTTTGTAAAATTTGGTGGGGAACTCCAGGAAATAAAGCCCAAAAAGAGTATCCTGAAGACCTCTACCCAGTTAGGGCAGTGGGGGGGGAGGGCTACTCCGCCAATCCTGGGTGCACGAGGGAGTCAGAAGAATCTTCTGAGCACCACAGGAATAGGGAAACTAGGCCCCAACATTCTGCAAGCACTTCTCAAGCTCGCAGAATCAGGGAGTGCCTAGACGATAAAGAAGCCACCTCCAGTAGCAGCACCTCTGAGTCTGAGGACGAGTGGACTCGGGTGACTAAAACCAAAAAGGCAAACAAAATTAAGAGAGCTATGCAAAAAGATCCCCCGAAGCAGATCAAGGCCATTAGGAGTGTTATAGCTCCCTATCATAAAATTGCAAAGTATTCTGTCTGGGAACACCTAGAATTATATGAACAGATGATGGACACTTTTCATCTGAAGGACAGTCAGAATTGCATCCAGTATGTGAAATGGACATTCTCTCCTGAATACTCCAGTTTCTTTGCCGGACTGGAGGATCAGAATCACTCAAGATGGTCCACCTACAGGGCGGCCATCTTAAAACACTTCTCTGCACGTAGAAACCCCCAAGAGGCCCGCAAGGCAGCCTACAATCTGCAGTGCGGGGAAGATCAGGCCCCACAAGAATTTGTGCAGGAGCTCAAATGTGCCTTTGCGCAGACCACCAGGAGAGTGCGCACAGATAGTAGGGAGTTCAACACCTTTTTCCATACACTCCCCAAATATATAATGACACAGCTGGTGAGGGATTTTCACGAGAAGAGATCACTGGACTGGGTCATAGAACAAGCGACCCGTATTTATGAGGTACAAAAACCTGTAGATAACAAGAATACAAATAAAAACCCCAAACCAGCCAACAGCCCTGCTGCTGCTAAGATGGCAGAGGTGAAGGTTGCCCCAATTTAGATCTGGAGTTGGGGGGGCCTAAAAATATGCCTGTACAAAATCCATCCAACTAAGGATCCAGAAGGCCCTCGGGCCAATCCCAGACAGGTGGTAGTCAGGGAGGTAATCCCACAAATGGGACCCCTAACTCCCCTGATTACATTAGCCCCCAATACAAGGGTAACATACCCATCCTGGGGTATGTGTGGACTCCCCCAGCCCAAGGGAGGAATCCAACCAGGTAGATACTACCCCAGGAAACTTCCCTCCTAACTTTCCCCAGGAGGGCAGTAATCCCCCAAATGCCGGGTTGAGTTTCTTTACCCGGTACCCCCAAAACCTCAACCTACAGAACAACCCTTCTTTCTTTCCTCACTTTCCTGAGCCCAGACAGCCCAATCCGGGAGAAGGGAGGCCAAGGGTGGAGGGTTACCCCAATTTTCCAAACCCAGGGTACTATGGGAGAAGGGATAGTTACCCTTCCCGTGATTCACCTAGGATGGACCAGAGACCTCCGTACCAGCCAGAACGGGTGTCTCAACTGGAGCATCAGGTCCAGAACCTCTCCTAGGATCTGGGTCGCATTTTGAGGGCTCAGCAGAACCCTCAGATTAACATGGCGGCTCAGAACCCCACAAACCAAGGGTCTCTCCAGAACAATGACGGGGAGAGAACCCTGACAACTCACCGGTTCCAGAGGAGGAGGCACAGTGGGGAAGGGAGGTACAAAGCCTTAGAGGAGGCTTCCTTCCCCACCAATGAAAAGCCCCTGGAAACCCAGGAACCGGAACCAAAATCTCCTGCCCCGAAAGTCTGCAGGGTCCTCAGAGGATTCTGGAAAAAAGATCTTCTCCTTCAGGGACGGGGGAACTCCTCCCAAAGAAAAACGGGTCCCAATAGATCCTAATGCAGACTGGGTGAATGTGGGGACTGAGTTAGAATCGCCCATTATTGAACCCCAGAATGATAATTTGGGAAACCCCACTGCCTAAACCTATTCTGGTGACTGCCTCCAAAATGGGGGGGAGGCGGCGCAGCATCAGAACCAGGGGAGGCCAAAGCTCCCTCAATATCCAACTGCCACACTTTTCTTGCAGATTCCCAAGCTCCCACACAGAATCGTGCCCAAACTACCCCTGTGTCGGAATCAAGAAATTGACCAACCAACTGGACCAAAATGCACATTATCTCTGCCCCCTTGAGGAGAAGGAGGGAAGATTTTATGCCCCGGTCCAAATGCAAGGGCAGTGTACAGTATCGGCACTGGTGGACACTGGATCCCAAGCCACTCTTCTGTCAAAGAGGGCCTTTGATCTGCTGAATTCAGGAAGAGGGGAGAGAGACCAGATCTCTCTCACCCCTCTTCCTGGACAACTTCAGAACTTCGATGGGAAGGAAATTCCTATCAAGGGGACTGTGGATCTGGAAATTAAAATTGGGCGACAAAAGGTGAAACACCCGGTCATAGTCGTGGCTCCGGAGGGCACACCCTGTCTACTGGGGAATGGCATCCTGCAAAGGTTGTCCCCCCTAACAGACTGTGTAAACAAGATCCTCTGGACCCAGACAAACTGGCCAATAAAATTAAAACATAGTGTCAACCATGTTAGTTTAAATGGCACATGCCACATGGTTGAACAAAAACAGGATCATATTGAGTTCCACTTTCAAAACAACCAAATCCCTGGCGTGATAGTAATTTCTGTAGGACAACAAACTGGTGATGCAAATTCCTCTCTATTTCTGAAAATCAACCTTCCTTCCAGTTTCATGTGGAATTCCACACTGGAAGGAAATACTCTGAAATTCTATACTAATTCACAATCAGAAAATCCCAATTCTATAGTCCAAAAGTATGAGAAACCAGCTCAAAGCTTAGCTGACATTCAGAAGATTAGAAAACAGTTATTCATCCCTATTCAGTTAAATGAGGGGAAGGAATCTGTTTTCGCCCGAGTGTGCGCTAACAACGGTAAGAGCTTCATCAGCTAAGCCATGTTACGAAAACTCCCAAAAGATCCAGCCATTCCCACATTTAAATTGATTGACAAATGGGAAATGGACCTGGAAACTCCCAATTCCAAACATATCCTGCCTAGCAGGTGGATGCTAAAAATGTCTATAGGTAACAAAAGCATAGTACATAATTGTTGGGACGTGCAAGATGTCCCTGTTGCAGTCTATTAAGGCGGTGACATTCTCAATCTCTTTGCCATAACTTTAGACCTGATAAACTACAAAGCCTGGCCCTGATTAGGGGCTAATCCCATGGACTTTGATGTTTCAGAAAAAGCATTTCGGTCAGCCCAATTGCTGCTGTATGCAGTTAAAGTTCAAATTGGAGAGGAAGTCACCATCCCAGGACGGACACAACTATTACCACTTGAATTAAAAATTAAAAGAGGACAGAAACTGCAAAATCCTGATGCATATGTTCACCTCAATGCCCATCTCCAACAGCAAGGGTGGGGGTTACACCCAACACCATTAGTCAATGTAGAACACAACACCATTCCAATATTGATGGATAACAGTGACCTTAGGAGTATCACTATGGGCGCAGGCACCATTATTGCAATGGCGGTTGATGACCAACATTTTTCCATAGATTTAGCTAATGAACTGATAGGACCAATCCCCAATGACAGTTTTGACAGTGATAGCGACAATGACATAACACCGGACAGGATCTTCACCCGGCATGGGGGTAATTTCCTGGTGTACTCTTCCTGCCCTTACGGTAAGCAAGAGGTGACCTGTGACTTCAGGAGGGATGAGGTGATCTTCCAGGTCCACAAGGACTGCCTTCCCTGCCTGGAACCCTCTGTCCAGGTTAACACTTTAACCAGGGACCTCTCCACCCAGCTGGAAGAGGCCGCAGAAATAGCCAAACCAGAAGTCTTTCCGGGCTTCAGGTAAATGGTTGAAGAGAGTCAACCTAGCTGATGCCTGTGGGACTCTGGAGCAAAAGCAAAAGTTGAAACAAGTTTTCTTAGATTTTCAAGATCTCTTTGCGGTGGACTCATATGACTGTGGTTGCACCGAAATCCATACAACAACAATTCCCATGGACCCTGGTATGACTCCAGTGTTTGTGAAGCAATATCGCTTATCTCTCGCATCCATGGAGTCCCTCACAGAAATAGCCAAAAACCTTGAGTCCCTTGGGATAATTCGTCCAGTCCACAGCACCTTTTTTAATCCGGTGCTGGGGGTTTTAAAACCCAAAGGTCAGTGGAGACTCTGTGCTGACCTAAGGGAGCTAAACAAATGGGTCCATACGTCCCGATGGCCCCTCCCCTACATTAACCAGGGGCTGGCCCAGATCCAGGGGTCAAAGGTATACACTGCCATTGACAATACAAACAGAGACGTAGAGCCGTTTTACCGACGTGTTGACCTGGCTCCTTAAGAACAACTACAGGACAATCCTATGACAGAAAGATCAACCCACGTCCACTTTCTACCCCTTTCTCTTACTCCCAGGTAAATACTACCTAGTATTTTTTAACAAATAAATGCTAGGTCACCACACACAAATTATACTAAACGTTTTTATTTCATATAAATCACAATACCAAATGTAATAACCTTCTAAGAACAACTCCTAAAATTTGCAAACAATTCTAAAACTCATTTTACAATATGTATCCTAAAACCATTTTCCATATGTAAAACAGCCTGTGTTGTGCTCAACCCTGTGACATCCTGCCTATACAAAGCTAAACCATATACAAAAAAGAGATCACACTGTCTCGAAAGACAAAAGAATGGTCGATAGCCCACTGGTTCCTTTTGACTAAAGGATACCACATGTACAGTATACCATCTGTTAAATACACTCGACCCCAATCAATGCTACTCTGGGGTGAATTCAACTCGATATATTGTATTACTAGTATATTGTCACTAAATCACAATACATTTTGATTGCCCAACATGTTTCGTTCTTCTTCATTCCATTTCATATATTATACCAGAACTTCCTCAGGGGGACCATCTATTCCCTTCTCTCATGTCTCTTCATCTATGGTGAGTTCACCACTGTACAACACTACACTCAACTGAATATATGCCACCCAACACAAGGCTATTGCGGGGGGCACTTTGCTACACACTTCTTGACCTGGGAGAGCAAAACAGAGGGAAAAACAACAAGAAACAGCAGTCAGTAATGAACGTTTCACTGCTGTACTACTTACACAGTAACTAAGTATACTAAAGTAAGTCTTACCGTGTCGTTCTTTTACAAAATCACTCGACATCGGTTAGTTTAGGGGAGAGTCTCAACCATTGTGTAGGACTACTCAATTCCTGAAAACACAAAAGACAGGTAGACAACTTAACCAGTGCAAAAAATCTTTAGATGTAAACTATCTTAAAATCTGTTCAATCAACATGTACCGATTCCAATTTATACTTCAGGTACCACAGAGCCACTCAAATTCAATTCACAATAGCTCGACATGAGCAACTGCAGAAAACACTATCGACCTGCATGTACCAATTATTGTGACCAGTATTATTTCACTAATAGAATAATCCACTATGTGTCATTGTCTTCTCTCCAATCATCAAATACGGATACACTATGTTTCTAACACTGATGTCTCAATCTCATAGACAATAGACATGTGTATTACCTCTTCATAAGAGGGACCTTATGAACTGACTCGCATCTGATGACACGGAAACCCGTGTGTCTTAATATCGAATTGCGCTGTTGCTGCACCCCTTGTGGCTCGAGGCACCGGAAGTTACTGCCGCTAAAAAATAAGCGGGTGAAATCCCCATTAGTTCATTACGAATCTCTCAAGACTCGTGTCTTAGTCACATCATCATACCCTATCGTGTCTCGAACAATAAATCGCTTACCAGCTCGTTAGTCGGAACGCTTCGTCCGTATCCTTCTCCTGTGGTGTAGAAGCTCACCCTGTTTATATCCACGGAGTGTTGAGTCTGTTCTTATAACTGCATCACTTTAACGTTGTACGTCCCGCGTGTGCTACGTCACATCACGTGAGCGCTTCCAATGTCACGTGTCCAATGTGATCGTTCGGACCGCTCCACGCGGAGCGCCCAACTCTCTCGCACTCAGTGGTCGTGCACCTCGCACCAGTCAACCGGAGTGCAGAATGTGCTCCAGATCACACCGAACAGCGGTAAGCAACTAAAAAATATATTCTACCGCCACTAGCCCACTTCCATGACTACCAATATATTGGTTCACTCTAACTGCTAGCTAATTCACACACTCCCCGTAGGAGAGATGTACATGCACTAGTGAACAGCGCAATCTTACCAGGACAGACATGGTCCCACTGGGTCCCTTCTGTCTATTGTATACCATTGGCTATGAGTCGACGCTGCATACCAATAGCTGCAGTTCCCTTACTCCTATACATGGATGGGACAGCACTGCTGAGATATCACAGATGTTGTGTAAAATTGTCGGCATGAGTGAATGAAGAGACCAACTGCCCCAATGTCCTATGCTCTACTAGGCATACATCAGTGTTTCCAAGAGTCAAATTCATTCAATCCTTTAGTGGATGACTCAGTTAAGAAAATCAGCCATTGTTCCTTATACTGCAATTTCTTAACATCTGCATCCGAATTACTAGTTTTCTCCAGCTGCCACAACACTGTCCATTTTAATTCATCCACATCATGACCCATCGTCAAAAAATGACCAACCATCGGGGCCAGTGTGTTACGATTACGAATACAACTCCTGTGTTCACCTATCCTTGTAGTCACTTTGCGTTCGGTCATCCCGATATACATTTTTTGGCATGGACACCATACTGCGTAGATTACATGTGTAGAATTGCAGTTCGTACATTTGGTTTGTAGCCACATCTTCGGGAGTCCCAAATCAACTTGTTTGGTTCTGCAGGTATATTTACAGTTAACACACTTTCCACAAGGGGCATGTCCTGTAACTACAGGTAATCCCCACGATTGCGTGATACTGAATAGTTTATTCGTCTTCAGGGAAATATCATTTTTCGTTAACAGTTCTTTCAAATTAGGGGCTCTCTTATATGCACATAGCGGGCTCGCCAAAGGGCTCTCTCCCCCTGTCAATATGTGCCAATTCTTTTTGATAATTTTGGTGACTTCATTAGTTCTTTCATTCTAAGTACTTACAAACACAATATTGTTTTTATCTTGATTCTTGGAATGGTATTCCAATAATGCTTCACGGTGGTTATTGATTGATCTTTTGTATGCCCTTTTAACAATCTTCTTAGGATAGTCTCTTTTCAACAATTTCATTTTGAGTTGTTCAGCTTCCTCATGAAAGGTAGAGTTCAGAGTACTGTTCCTTTTTAACCGAATAAATTGGCCGAAAGGTAAGTTTTCTCGTGTATGTCTAGGGTGAAAACTGTTGAAACTCAACAGTGCATTCTTATCTGTGCTCTTATGAAATGGTTTCACCTTGTAGTATTTTTTGCGTTTTGTCCACCCAAATCGATATATCTAGAAAATCAATTTTCTCAGGACTATGGGTACACGTAAACTTTAAATACCTGTTCAATTGATTGATCCATTCAAAGAATTCTAGAAAAGATCCTACCGAACCCTCCCATATTATCAAAATATCGTCAATAAAACGTCGCCATAAGGCGATTTTTGAAAAATATGGGTTGGAAGTTTGGTAAATGTGTTGTTTTTCAAAATTCTCAACATAAAGATTTGCAGCCATTGGAGCCACAGGAGAACCCATGGCTGTTCCATGAATTTGATGGTATAACTCATTGTTGAACTTGAAATAATTTTCAGTGAGGGCCATTTCTGCACACCACAAAATAAAACTATTGGGTGTGACTCTTGAATTTCTCTTGGTAAGTAGTACATTCTCAAGCACCTCAAGTGTATCTTGTTGAGGTATACAAGTATATAATGCAACTACATCTAAGCTGACTAATAGATGAATTTCTGGATTAAAGTCATGTGCTCGACGCAATTGATTACTTCTGTGGTGTCTTGTAGATATGAAAACATTTGCAAAACAAACGGTTTGAGAAATTTGTCTGCAAATTTTGCTAGTGGTTCTAGCAGGGACCCTGTCCCAGAGACAATAGGGCGACCCGGGGGATTGTGCAGAGATTTATGAATTTTTGGTAATGTATAGAACTTCGGGACAGTCGGTCTGGACACAATGAGATAATCATATTCTACACTGCCATTGACCTGACCAATGGGTACTGGACTGTACCTGTCAGTAGGGAGGATCAATACAAGCTGGCCTTTACCTTCGGGGGTCTGCAATACACTTGTACCCGGACTCCCTTTGGATACATCAACTTCGGCAATTAATTTAACATATTCTTACACAAGGCCATGCCCGACTTGGGTGGAAGGGGTAACCTCGCCTATGTAGTTGATGTTCTGATCAAAAGCTCAACTGTGGAGGAACACATAGCGGAAATCCGTTATGTTCTGACACAGTTGAGGGTTTCCGGAGCAACACTATCTTTCCAAAAGGCACAGCGGTGCAGGACCCGTGTCAATTTCTTGGGGCATGAGATAACTCCTGAGGGTCTCTGTCCCCAGGAAAAGAAAGTGGAAGCACTCCTGAAATTAAAAGACCCCACAACTCTGCGTGAGCTAAGGAGCCTCCTTGGACTGACTAATTACAGTAGGAAGTTAATTGAGGATTACGCATCACAAGACCCCTGATCCATCTATTGAAGGGGGGGTCAAGTGGGAGTGGGGTCCAGAACAAGCCACTCAAAAGAAGCCTCTCACAAGTGCCTTGTCTAGTTTACCCTGTCAAAAACAAGGAGTTCTTCTTGGAGACAGGGTTCTCAAATACATGCTTGATCTCAGTATTATACCAAAAGCATGACAAGGTCAATAAAGTAATCTCCTATGCAAGTAAGACTTTATCCTCTGTGGAGGAAAAATTCAATGATTGTGAGAAGACACTCCTGGCAACGGTGTGGGCATTGAAAAATTACCGCCCGTTCATCCAAGGGGAACACATCATAGTGGAAACTCCGCACCAGCCTCTGCAATATCTCCAAAGTGACAGAATCCGGGCCGGAAATATGAGTAATTCCAGAATTACTTCCTGGATTCTGTCAATGCAAGGCTTTCCTGTGGAGGTCAGATATGGCCAAAACAAGAAGAGCACCCTCGAGCAAGGTCTGGCTGACTTGCATGATTGTGCCAGAGAAAACTGTCAAGAGGACGAAAGTCATAAAACCCAGGACAACATGGAGGCATACCTGAATTCCCTGCACAAAGTCTATGAAGAAGACAAGTGCGAGGGAATGCCCACTGTCTATGTGGATGGGTGCTCCTACCATGTTGACAACAACGGGGAAAAGGAACTGGTGGCCTGCGTGGGGAATGCCTGGGTGAATGATGCCCCGGAACCCTCCGCTGGGTACAAAATCGGTCCCCGTAGTAGTCAGGTGGCAGAGCTGATGGCAGTTCATCAAGCCATCCTCACTGCTGTCCAACACCAACTCCACAAACTGATCATAATCACGGATTCAGATTATGCCCGGAACGGGTTCGTGGAGCACCTGGTTAATTGGAAAACCAGAGGCATACCATGTGCTAACAACAAACCACTCAAACATGGCAAGCTAATACAAAATAGATGATCTGGTCACCTTTAGTGGGATGACCATCTACTGGAAAAAGATCAAGGGTCATTCCAGAATAGAGGGACCAGACAAAACTGGAAATGACCTCGCTGATCAGCTGGCCAAAACCGGAGCCATCCAAGGGGATCTCCTTGAGATCGAGTCCCTGTTGGGGGAAATCCAGGTCACTGCTATCACTAGGTCCCAGACAAATGCTCACAATGAACTCTCAACTGCCCAATGGAGTAAGGAGACCCCAGATGCTGATTTAATCACGGCTCAAAAAGGGGATCCAATCATTGGTAAGTTTTATCAACACATTGAGGACCCTGAGAACTTTCCACTGACGGATACCGATTGCATTACGAAAGAGGACCTCAGAGTGTTCATGAAATGTCCAAAAATGTTCTGAATCCAAGACGGTTTGTTGGTGAGGAGATCCATATCTGGCTGTGACCATTGGGTGGTCCCTACCTCATTCCGAAACCTGATGCTAAGTCACGCCCATGATGCGGCCACAGCCGGTCATCGGGGGTTTCTTACTACATTAGAAATCTTGCCAGAGGTTGCATACTGGCCACACATGGGGCAGGACCTCGACCAATACTTGAAGGGGTGTTTTGTGTGTGCACAATTTCAGCCAACATCACTTACACACCGAGCTCCCCTCCAAAAGAGGGGAATGAAACTGCCTTGGTCAGATTTGCAAGTAGATTTCATCGGGCCGGTGATGCGCTCCTCTAGGGGGAACAAGTACAAGTTATCCGTAACATGCTTGTTTACTAAATGGGTGGAATGTCTCCCGGCCCCAAATTGCAAGGCAGAAACATCAGCTGCCCTCATGATCAATCACATCTTCTCACGTTTTGACTACCCCAAAGGATTGAGTCAGACCGAGGGAGTCACTTCACCAGCAAAGTGATGACAAATAT
Source organism: Ambystoma mexicanum (assembly GCF_040938575.1). NCBI lineage: Eukaryota > Metazoa > Chordata > Amphibia > Caudata > Ambystomatidae > Ambystoma > Ambystoma mexicanum. Next base: position 330,332,225 of record NC_090925.1, on the reverse strand, counting down.
GTGGGAGACACTTGGGGTAAAAAGGAAACTACACATTGCATACTGCCCATCCCCCTCTAGTGGTGGAGTTGAGAGGTACAATAAAACCATTGTGAGCATACTAAAAAAGGTTGTGGCAGACTCTAGGCCAAGTTGGGATATTTGATTACCACTTGTCCTGATGGCCATCAGATCTACCCCTTCTTTTGCAACTAAAATGTCTCCATTTGAGCTGATGACAGGACAAAGGATGGTGCTATCCCAGCATCTGCTCTATAGAACCCAAGAGCAGACATTGATAAATGCCTCCACAACTCATGAATATGTTGAGAATCTGAGAAAACCCCTTCAACATGGTTTTGCGTATGCTCAGCGGAATCTAGAATGATCTGCAGACAGCATGAAGACCCACTATGATCTAAAGACAAACAAAAAGGAATATCAAGTAGGAAACAGGGTCTGCTTGTACAATTTCCAAAGGAACCAAACCAAAGAGTGCACATTTTTGCCTAGCTGGTGGGGACCTTTTGAAATTGTGGACAAAATCTCACCAGTCGCCTACAGAATCCTCATCCCCAAGGGCAACTTGACAGAAAAAAAAGTGGGTCCACATCAATCAGCTAAAGAGTTTCCACCCCAGGCACACTTTGCGGCAAATAAAGGAGTCCAAAGAAAACCGAGTAGGGGATACTTCTGAAGCATAGAAATATTTCAATGTTCACTGAATGCATGTATATCCCACTGCTGAAATCCTGATTGGAGGACAGTAGAGGGGAAAATGGTCATAACCGGTTTGTGTTCTATTTGATAGATTTGCACTAATTGCACCATCATTGACAAGAAGGACCCGGAAGGAGAAACCCAAGGAAATCCGGAGTGTCGCTCCACACCAGAAAAGAAAACCTGAGAGAAGGCGGGGGTATTGTTCCACATTCCAAACAGAGGCAGCGAAGAGAGCGTGTTGCATCATTCGCTGATGGAAGAAGGACTCCTACCTAACTGAACCTGTTTTTCAAGAAAAGAAAAAAAGAAAAATCCCACTTGCCTGATTCCCCCACGACTGGAAGTCCAGACGAAGTCAGGCGGGGGGATTCTGTGGGATATTTTGACCCACTCAGCTGAGCTATGTTACACCACTTTGCTGCTTTGATGCCAGAAACAGCACAAAATGGATGCGCTGACTCTTGTGCATGCCAAAATCCCTAAACTGCGCTTTGCAATAACCAGAAAATGGCTCCACCGCCCTGCCAACACACATTTCAGGTGGGGTGGAACATAGTACTCACTGCAGGAATTTGCCACTGTGCTCTGCAACATTTTACATGGAGCAAAGGAAAGAAGCAGCATTACTTTGCTGTAAACCCAAAATGCCTCTTTAAAATATCAGCTTTTCAACCTTAAAAAGTGCTGTTTTGCTGCTAAATCCATTCATTTCTTATGAACCAATGTGATTAAAAGGCCCTGCAATGCCCAGGATCATTCTTGAGTCTCAGAGGAACCGGGCCTCATTTGAATGACAGCTCATAAAAAAAGTATCTTTGAAAAAGCAACCCAGGGACTTTGTTTTTTATTTTCCATGGGAAACACAGCTATTTCTTTGCAACAGTATCTAAAGAATCAGCTGTCCAGAGAAAGACTCTATACAAATGCTTGATACATTTATCCATGCTGCAAACAATTCCAGCACTCAAGGGAAGGACTAGAGCTGACTAAAGTGTGCATTTGCTGCAGATGAAAACCGAATTTAAAGAAATAGGTTTAATGTGCTTTTTCCTGAATGAAGGGCAAAATCGCCTATTTTTTTAAAGTATATTATTGTGTAAAGGCTTGATTATTTCAGAATGTAAAAGGATTTGCTACTATTAAGAATTCACCTATAAACTGTTTCATTCCATAGGTTTAAAGTAAAGATTTAAAAGGTGAAACTCAAAGCTAAACCCAGTCTGAGTTAGTAAACTATTTAAAAGAAAAAAACCTGCTCTGCCAGTTGCTAGCCCTGAGAAAGGGTGACACCTCAACTGCAGGAACAGGAAAAGGCTAACTGCCATATTGGAGGCTTGAATACCCAGGACAATGGGGCTTTTCAAGTCACATTAGACATTCGTCTTTGCCCCAGGCTAAGACAATAGCAGGCTAAGACACTCACCCTTCCAGTGGGAGGGGCAGGAAGCTTCACTCACAAGGGAGAGGCCCTTCATTCTGCTTCAAAGGGATTGACAAGTGCTTACACTTGGGAAAAAGAAAACAAAACTGACAATTTACATTTGGTGTTTAAAAAACCTATTTTGCAACTGAACTTTCAAGACATTTAACTTTGCCACAAGAATAAGAAAAAATGTGAAAAGTGCATAATTCTAAATCTAACTATATGCTATTCATTTGAAGACTTGGTAGGACTTACTACTGCATAAGGAACAGACGTTATAAAGAATGAGTGATTGCGCGAAAAGTATTAATGTGGCGAATATAACATTTAATACACATATGCTAGGGGTAATCGTGCATCTATGTACAAAATTGTGAAATGTTAGGCCAAATCTTTCATGGCTAAAATTGCCAAAATGGAGCAGAAAGGCAAAACCAGGTCCCATAGACTTGGGATTTGGATTGAAATGTGACCCACAAAATATGTAACCTGTGTATCCGATTTTCTCAGAGGTTCTAAATGCATAAATATGTATTTGTGGGAAAGTTAGATTTTGGTTCCAGGAGCTAGGGGAGGTTTCCAGACATTGTAAAAATCCTCCCATAAACATGTCATCCTTTTCTGTCATCCAATCAGTGAAAAGCAAGACAGAGATTGTGCTTTTGACCAATCCTAGCATTAGGGGTGTGGACATTCAATCTGTCCCTGCCATATACTTTAGTGATGTCATTTGGCATGATAAATAAGGGTAGCTCACAGCACACACAAAGACTGATTCCTGACTTCTCCCTGATTTTCTGCGTGGCGCCCTGTTGCTGATTTCTCCATCCTTGTTCCTGATTCCTGATTTTCCTTACAAAGCCAAGGTCTCAGCATTGCTGAACTCCTTTTTCAGCTAGGCCTCAAACTCTACAAATATCAAGGGAAGCATTCTGATCCAGCTGGCTTGCTACTACTAAATGCATGCTGCTGCAAACTCGCCATCCCACTGATCTCCAGTCTCCAGTAACCAGGGCAGTCCAGTGCAGTCTCCAGTCCAGAGCAGTCCGGTCACCAGAACCGGCCACCTGATCCTGTTCCGCCCGAGTAGCCAGCTGCCCTTGGTTAGACCTGATCCGTGTGATGAGCAGAACCCTTGACGGTCCAAAATCCTAAATTAAAGTGGACTGTGAGTATTAATAGGAAGCATAGAAAATCATAGCATTCCTTGCCTTGTTTTGTTCCATCCCAATCTCTAAACCATCCTATCCTTACCTTAAGAACTTGTAACATTGTCAGAATCCTTATTGCCACCCTGCCTTTGATTCCTTACGCTAGTGCTAACTGCTTTAAATAATTTTGTCTTGTGAAATCCCAAACCCTTAATTCTCCCTCGGGTAATCGGACTGAGTCCGCCAGGGTGGACACGGAGGTACTGTGTTTCAATCTGGTAACCTAGGCTGAATGCACTAGTGTAAAGTATAACTATCCTTGTAAATATTTATTTCTGTTTTCTTTTTCGTGCCTTTATTTTCCAAAAACGCCTCTCATTCAACATTGCATAACTCACTCATTTTAATAGCTAGAGACTTCATTTCAACTCTGGATTATACCTAAGACCCACAGCTACATCCCAGCCAACTCAAAATCAGTGTATTTCACACGTTTTTCTTAAAAACTGTTTGGTAAATTTTAGGCGGGAATTCGCATTTCTGCAAAGTTTTACGTGTGTGATTTTCTATTTAAATTATTTTCAAACTTCCATTCGGATTTAAAGTGTTATTTTTGCTCAAACTGTAGCTCATGATTGTTGGCATCTTTCCAATGTTGCTCCCATAGAAATTTGAATTGATTTAAGGATTTTTACACACTTTTCATTGTTTTGCTAAGCCATTTTCGAATGTCATTTTAAAAAAGTGTAAGATTTCCAACCTGTTTTTCTCTCTAGTTTGGGGAGGGAAGGTTGCATTCCAATTCTGTTTCCTGTTCTTTATTCCTGAATACCTTCTGCTTCCTCACATCTGTTTAGAATTGCTGATTTGTGGGTTGAGGAATATTACAGGGGGAAATCCTAACTTAAGTGCTAACCTTCCAAACAAGCCATAAGTGTTCTTTTCTCTGCTGTTTTATATTTTGTGTTACTTAAATTTTAATTTAACTGCTTTACATACCTTCTTATCTGTTATCATCACCACATTGGTGATTGCTGCTCCCTATTATAAAGTATATGTTTAATTTGAATTTTAAATGAATAAATAAATATTACCTTTACCAACCAGCCTCATTCCTCATCCACCGTGAACTGGGGTATTTTGAGAAGGGGTGTGATATGAGTGGTATATCACTCAGAATATTGAACCTATAGACATAATAAAATAAGCATTTTGGTTGTGCGGTGCATACTAGGCTGAGACCAGGGTATAACTCGCCTGATTGAAATACTTAACAAGTTGCATCAAATTCTGCTAGCCTGAGTACCGTGGCCACACTCAGGGTGGGCCAACTTGGTCCATGTCAGGTAAGCCGTCGGTTTCGGGAGGTCACCAGGAGGTTATGAACTCATTCAGGAAGGCTACTGAGTCCACTTAGTAATCATCTCAGGCACTCTTGTTCATCGGGCCTCATTAACTCTTAGTGCGATACGTAGGCAGGGTCTAGAATTAGATGTAGGTCAGGCAGTGGCCCAGGTCGCTCTTGCATTGGCATCTTTGTATTAGTGTATGTCCTCATATCTAATAGAGTGCATTTTCTTTGGCTTGACAGGCGTGAGCTTGTTTTGAGTATTTATTTTCCCCAAACCAATAACTTGTTTGAAGACCATTTGTGAGTTTCTGTATGTAGATATAGAACGTTCCCAAATCAAAAACATCCTTGAGTGGGTACATAGAGTCTCCACAGCATGCACCATTTCAATGTTTGCTTTGAGGTCCACATCTTTGGGCACTCTGGGTGTCAACGAATTAGAAATTCTTTGAATTCCATGGCAACCTCCTTTTCTGAGACATGCGCTGAAGGGGGTTTAGTAACAATGTGGTTGGTGATCTTGTCCACACCAGATACATTTTCAAGGATCTTTCCTTATAGGAATCTGTGAAGCATGTGTGTTGCGTGCCTCTCACCATTCCTCCTGAGAGTACTTATCCTCCACTGCCTCTTACATCGCCTTGCTAACAGAGACCCAAATGGATTGCGTGGCATGCGCAACCCCATGTTTCTATCTATCTAGTTTTCAGCTTTGTGAACTTGAATCTAACACAAGCACTGAACAAATGTCAATTTGGTTCCTTGACAAACCCTGGTTGCCCATTCAATGTCTGCTTGTCCTAGGAACAAGATGGTGACATCCCGGCCCAATCTTCTCCATAGCAAAACTACGGGACACTCAATGTTAACATAATTTTGAAGCATTCTCATAAGACATGCCCATTGCAATTGGACTGCTCAAAAAATGAGGACCCAAATTCTTTTGTCACCGAAGGCTCCAATTCAGATGATCATCCATGAAAACTCTGTACTTGAATCACCTGAAGCAGAGCCAGATTGCAGAGCAACCAATTGCTTAGCTCCAGTAATGTTTTTTCTGATGGACTTGAACTTACTCCTACAGACTTCCACCCCTGCAACTGATGCAATTCAATACATAAATAGGGAGTGATTATAAAAGTGAAACCTTTTATACATAGATAAATATTGAACAAGTGTACTTAAGCTAAAGTATAGATAATAAAATGCACAGGAATGAAAAAGCAGTAACTGCTCACTAAGTATTCACAATAATAGGTCTGCGATTATACAGTACGGGGTAACTCACTTCAAACAGGAGTTCAAGCAGTGTTGCTTGAGAAAGTTTTGCACTTGAACACAATATGTAGTGATACCTCTCTCACTTGTGTATAAGCCAAGTTGGAGGTTACCAATCAAGTCACTAAGAGAGCTTATATTAGATCCAAGAAAAATTATCACCAACGTATTGCCACCAGTGAAGTCGGAACCCAGAGAGGCACTCAGGAACAAGGTGTTGGCCTGGCTTTGTGAAAGAATTGAACCAGGGATTGACAGAGGTTGGGATCTGAAGGATCTGCGTAAGATCAAGTTGGCGGTGTGGTGTACGCAAGCCAACAGGGACTGTATACTCATTGGCTGTGGTCACAGTAATCTCCCTTTCTTCCAGGCAAACTGAAACAATTTCCTCAATTTACCCTCCAATTTGAAATTGATTGTGGACCATGGATAATTTATTTTCGTTCCTCCATTTCTCCTGTTTTTGTTGTTTTTCTCATGATTATGTTTTGTTTACCAGCTATGTTTGTATGTGCGCACTGAGGCCCTTGGGTGTGCTTGCGCAATATAAGAATTAAAATAAATAAATAAATACATCATTAAGGAAGTCAATGTTTAGCGGTGGGTACCCCCACAGTGAACCAGCTTTGTATCATAGTAGGATCGTATGACCTTGAAGTCCAGTGGTGAAAGGCATACACAGTGAGGCTGTTAATGTAACAGTAAGGTCTTCTCTTACACTATGGTAAGGCCTTTTCTGGAATTATCCATAATGTGGCAATACCTTAGTCAATGGGGCCCAATCGATATATTCACAAAAAAGGGGGCAGTGCATGGTCTGTGAAAAAGGCTGTGATGGTGTGCTGAAGACACGAACAGTTCTTAACGTGCAACATAATATTTAAAGTCAAATAGGGTGTGTTACAGGTTGTATGTCACTTGGAAGGGATGTAATGTGCAAGAGGTGTTTGTAGGAATACTAGGTTGGCACGAGGAAATATATTGTAAAATATCTTCACTTGCAGGACAGTCACTAGAAAACAGGGCTTCCTTCACTACAAAACAATGTTCATGTGGTGGTGTCCCTCAAGACCTCTCTTTAGGTAACACCCGGAGAGGGACAATTTCCCTCAATGAACTAAAAAGAGATAAATGATCCCAAACAAGATGTGAGGGTGGGTGGCGTGACGATCCTTCAAATGTCATCACTTCTCCCCACGGGAGAACCCCTTTCCATGAGGCTAGGGAGGTGAGGCCACTAACCAATAATTCCCCTAGGGATGGTAACATGCAGGAGAATCCCAGGGAGAGGGACATAATTGTAAATCCCGACCATGTAGGCTGACGATAATGCACAAATCTTATCAACATAAGATCACCTCTGAAACCATGTGTTATTGTAAAATATCGAACTGTCCTGATGACATAAGTACTGAGACGAAGAAGCGGTCAAAAATGCTACATTCGAGCGGGACGAAGGCTAGAACAGCTGCTGTCAAGCGGACGTTACACAGGGGCCATCCCACTATTTAAACTGAAAAGCAAAGAAGGACTGTGTTCATTGTCATCCTCTAACGCATCTGGCAATGGCCCATAAAGTTCTGGCAAGCTGGAAGCTATGATACGACCAGAAGGAGAACCAGGCGACTGAGGAGTCTGCATCGAAACCTGGAAAGCTGACGCAGAGCTTCGGGAGACAGCAACAAGGCTCGTCTTCATGGCTGAGTAGAGGAATAGCGGGACACCCAAGAAGGGTCTTGTGAGTCGGTTGGGAACCGGCGTGAAAAACCTGCAGGGACTGAGAGGGGATGGTACGACCTGTAGTGGGTGGGCCGTTTGGTCAGACAACTGTGCCGAGACCGCCTACTGTAGCCTATGGTAAAACCGCATAGGTGACTATCAGGCGAGGGCGAGAGACCGTGGAGGAGGCATGCCCTGTCACAGCGGTAACGAGGGGTCCGACAGCTACGCCAAGGTGGTCCACAACAACTCGAGGTGGAGAGAGGTGAGACACAAAGGACTACTAAAGGAAGAAGTTGAAGTAGGAAGAGTGGACCTGCAACCCCTGGTTAAACCAGTGAAGAGTTCCCTCAGGAGAAGGTAATGGGAACATGCATAAGTCTGGGAGGAGGACGGGACGTTACGAGACTGTACACCATAGAAATAGAGAAAAACATAAACCATTTTGTGATACAGTTCCCAGGCAAGTTCAACAAAAGGATGGTGCTGGAGAGTTGAAAGGGACTCCAGGAACGGCTGCATCTTCCCAGTTGGGGTGCACCAAAAGAAGTGCAAAACCCAGAGATTGTGAAAACCTTCATAAGAGAACTACAAACCTTATTAAGAACTGTGAAAGACACTGGGGAACCAGCTAGGAAAAAGGAGTCATTCTTCTAGCTCGACGAGAACTGATAATTTGATTTGCTGTTTGGTTACGGAGAACTCAGAACCCTTAAGGAAATGTTGCTTTGAACAACCGGAGAGGTGTTTGGACGCTTAGCATCCAGGAGAAGGACGTCATTCTCCTGGATTACAAACAGTAGCTGGGCTTTATGGTGTTTTATTGTAGTGACAGGAATAGAGTAGGAGCTTTTGTGACCGGGACGGAGCCTTTTTGTCTTGGCACACACAGTCTTCCTGACTCCTGACAAGCACCTGAGTTTCTTTAGTTGAGGTAAGAAATCCCCTTAGAGTTAGGGATAGATAGGTTTGGGGTTTCATTTAATAAAAGTGTATAGTAACCACTATGGCACGGCTTGGCCAGTCTCTTCATTGCTTGTTGCCACAGTGCACAGAAGTGAAGATCTTTACACAGTGAGGATTTTTCACAGCTCACCTTTCCTGAGGGGCTCCCAGATGACAGCACTTCAAGGGGGGCACTACCAGCCCACAATTCTTTACCAAAGTAGATAGACGGGCCATTCAGTATTAGGATGGTTTCTCAAGGCAAAGCAGCTTGCATCAATTCAAGGGATAGATCGGGAGTCTAGAGAATGTGGACCCTCTCCCTGACGTATTCCAGAGAAGCCTTTCAGTTGGCTCCTTTAAGCGAGAAAAACTCTCCTCTGAGCTGACCCTGATGCAACAGAAGCAATGTCAAACTTTGCTTAGGCAGTTTGCCTCCATGTTTTCATTAATTCCAGGTGCGTCACCTTGGTATCAACATGACAGAGATACTGGAGACAGTGTGCCCTCCAGGATCAGGAGCTACAGAATGTCATGCAAGATAAGGGCTCACATCAAGACAGAGGTCAACAGGTTGGACCTTGGAGTGATTAAACCATCACCTAGACCGTGGACCAGTCCATTGATTCTGGTACCAAAAGCAGGATCTACAAAGTTGAGATTCTGTGTGTATTATAGAGCAGTGGATGCTGTCACCAAAACATACGCACATTCCCTTCCATGAACAGATGATCATGTGGACACGCTTGGTGCTTCAAAGTACCTAATGCACCTTTGAACTCAGCAGTGGTTATTGGAAGATATCCCTTACTGGGAGGGACTGCATCCACCACCTAAAAATGTCTTTACAAAGTCACGGTAATGTCCTTTGGTTTAAAGAATGTTCCTCCTGCCACATTCCACAGACTAGTAAACCATGTTAGAAGACTTTACAATGGTACTATACAAACCAATTGAGGGCCTTGTTGGGCCTCACTGGGTACTACAGGAATTTAATGGCAGATTATGATACTATACCTGTCCCTCTGATGGCTCTCACCATCCACAAGAAGACTAAAAGGGGTGCTTGGACAGGGAAGTGTGAGAAGGCCTTCCAGGGCTTAAAGGATACTTTTTACCAGTCCACTGTTCTCATGGCCCAAGCCTACAAGAGTCCTTTTATAGTCTGGACAGATGCCTCTGGCATAGGTATTGGAGCTGTCTTATCTCAACTAGATGAAAAGAGCAGGGAACACCCTGTGTGTTTCATCAACAGGCAACGTATGGATAGAGAGATGAGGTGGGCCACTGTGAGTGCTTTGAGTGTCTGTATGTGTACTTAACTGAACTTACACACTACACCCATAGCTCTTGAATCTGCCTTACTGCTCAGCTCAGGTTACCTTGATTGCGTTGGCTAGACTGTGTGTCAATAACTGTGTTCACTGACTAGATTGGCCTCTCAGAACACACCCACAGGGCTCATTCAGAAAATCCAGCGTATATTCGGAACCGAAAACAAATTCAGAATGACACTGAAACAGTGGATAAAAACCAAATCCCCTCAGGATAATGCAACCTACACCACTGCTGCCAAAACCTAGAGACTTGCTATTTGCAATGCCAAAAAATCATACTACGACAAAAGGATTTTAGGTGCCGCCTCCAACCAACTCAAGGGAGCTTTTCAGAATCCTGAAAGAGCTTGAAGATCCACGCCTTTGTCCATCACAGGTGATTAAAGACGCTGGCTGGTGTACGGACATTCAAAATGCCTTCTCAGACAAACTTAAAAATATGCAGAGGGATATTGCAGCTAAACAGCGGGCATTTAATAACCTTAATAGGGAACAAGTTCCCTCAAAGATTATCAGTATACTCACCAAATTTGAGTTTCAGTCGGTTAATGAAGATCAAATGACGGAAATTATGAAGAAACTCAAACCTACAAACTGTAAGGGAGACCTCTGTCCCACACTGACAGTGAAGTCATGTTCACCTCAGTTAATTCCACTCGTTAGTGAGTTCATTTATGCCTCTTTTAAAGAAAACTGTGTTCCACTCTGTATTAAAATGTTGTGGTCTCGCCCTTGATCAAAAAGCCATCGCTAGATCCTATGTGCCAGGTAATTACCGGCCCATTACAAACGTGACCTATCTCTTGAAAATCCTTGATAAGGTGGCCCATATACAAATCGAAGAGTTTCTCTCAAAGCATAATATTCCGGGAGAGAAACAATCAGGCTTTAGGCGTGCCCATAGCACAAAATCAACATTGCTTGATTTGATAACTAACATTTTTGAAGACATTGACAAGGGCAATACAACACTGCTCGTGCTGCTGGACGTGTCCGCGGCATTTGATTTGGTTGATCATGCCATTCTTAAGGACAGGTTACAGCAGTCGCCCGCCTTCTCACCATCAGCAACTGAATGGCTTAAATCTTTTCTCTCAAACTGCAAGGCCAAGGTCTTCTTTAACGATGACATGCCTGAGGAGCTCCCAGTAAATTGCAGGGTACCACAGGGGTCACGCATGTCACCTACATTATTTAACAACTCCATGTTACCCCTGTTCGAACAGCTAGACAAGGAAGGTATTATGTATGCCATCTATGAAGATGACACGCAATGCCTGAACCCCCTTACTGGGAATCATGCCTCTGGCTCGCTTGACATCAATGCCACTTATGGCCGGTTTCAAACTTGATTGTGCATAAATGGCCCCAACCTTAATGATTCCAAAACCGAACTTATGGTCATGGGTAACTCCGCGCAGCTCCGAAAACTGGGCCCAGATTACCAGAGCTTTAACATCGCTGGCGGTGACATCAACACACAAACCAAACTTAAAACACTGGGTGTTGTGCTACACCAAGAGCTGAACATGAAGGCAAAGGTCAGCAGCCTTGTTTCAGGAGCTTCATATCATCTTAAACTGCTGGCCCCGCTAAGGCCATTTCTCAATCCCATGAACTGTGCTACGATTGCGTGCGCCATAATAGGGAGGGGCCACACTTGACTATTGCTCCAGCCTGCTGATGGGTATTGCTAAGGGCGAACTGACATGGCTGCAGGTCTTCCAAAATAATGCAGTGCACATCTTTCAGGACTTTCGCAGAACAGACCATGGCCCTCATCACAAGGTTGGCGGAATGGGTTTACCGGCACCGGTAAAGGTGCCGGTGCCGGTAAACCCATTCCGCCCTACCTGTCACGCCGTTACGGCGCTGGTCTCTTTGGCAGCGCCACCGATTGTGCGGAGTAATACGCTCCAACCTGTCCAAGATGGCCGTGGATGTCCGTACCGTAACTGCAGACAACAGGATAGACTATGCACGCTCCCCAGAGACGCAGATGGCTGTTCACGTGATCCCATTTAGGGAAGGAAGTACGGCTACCCTCCGCGTCGCTACTGCTGATTTTGGCACTCCGTAAGTTTCGCTACTAGGTTGCCCTTCACTGACTTATGTGAATCCTTGTTTTCGTAAACCTCTGCTTATTTACTCTCCTTTCTATCCAGACTCTCCTCTTCTCTCTCGTCTCGGTTTCGCACAGAGTCCCGTATTTCCTCGGCAAGTCTCCCGCTCCCAACATCCACTTTGACTGGCCGCACTCTCGACATTCCCATCCAAAGTAAGTTAGCATCCTTCTTAATACCCGCTCTCTGCACCACTTTCCCTATTTTACTCTGGCAGAAAATATCTCTCTTTTCTCTAAGGGTGGGTTGATACCACCTTTCTGGACCTAAATACTGGAAACCGGTGTTCCCGATCACCTTACAACCCTCAGTAGAGCCATCAAACTTCCTCCAGTAAGTGTCAGACTACTGCTCCTCCTGCAATATTTCAGTCTTATCCTCCCTGTTGAATTCTTACCTTTCTTGTGTCTAACTCCCAGACTTCATCTTCGATACGAGTGCCAGTTACTCCGAAGACCTCTACTTACCTCAAGACCTCGTCCCGATTACCCGTGAGCAACATCGTCCAGGGTTTTCTTCCCCAGAGGGTTTCCCTGGGGGGTTTTGCTCCTTCCCCTCTCTGGCATATTATCATTTCCGGAGAGGGGAGAGTAGAGCTATCCGGGGGAACTTTCATTTCAGCATTTGCATCCTTCATGGGAAGTTGCTGTCAGATCAGGTTAGTGACACTTTTGAGATTGAATGTTGTTACTAAATTAACCAGATTATAACACTACCACGAGGTCTCTTCGCGGCACCAGCAATGGGTGCCTGGAAAAACCAGGCGTCCATTCCGGGTCCCGCGAGGACACCAGGGAGTTAACAACGGGCCCGTTGTTTATTGCTTCGTGTGTTCTGTCCAGGCACCCCAATGCCCGAGGGCTTCGTCCCGCGCCATATAAATAGAATAAATAAAAATAATATGTGTTTTTTTATATAATTTTCCAAATCATGAGGAAAGTTCCACAGAAAGCTTTCAGACAACTCTGCACCTTTTCTGATTGAATTGGAATGAGAGAGCGACAGAGAGAAAGACAGAGGGAGAGATAGCGAGATAGAGTGAGATAGAGAGAGAGAGAGAGGGAGAGAGAGAGAGAGAGAGAGAGCAGATTTGAAAGATCAAAGGGTAGGGTGATGCTTTCTAGCCCTGTTAACAGGTCTACTTGACAGACATTGGCCAAGCGATGTGGGCCTGTGACAGTTGCAAAGTGGATGTAGCATTGGAACAAACTTACTTTCAGAGCAAACTAGGCAAGGTACATTTCTGGAGTTTCGCATCATAAATGTGGGGTGTGGTCTTTTACCTGTACTTTAAGACAAAAGTGTACATTTAGTGCACTTCACAGGGCATGATACTGAGTTAAAACTAGCACATTTTAGCAGAAACGAGAGTACCCATAAGCTAATAACTTAGTCAGGGCTCCAGATAAGATTTTGAAGTGGGGTTATTTTACTCTCTATTTTATTATTATTGCTATTTTATTTATTTGTGGTTGGTTTATTTACAAACCTTTCACAAAGCATGACATTACAACAAATCAGTTAAGAAAAAATATCAATAGATATCACAAACACACAATCAAATTTCATAAATCACATAAAATCACATTACAAAATCAGTTTACCATATACAATTAAAATTAATTTACCCCCTATTTTATGAAGTTGGAAGTAAAATTACTTTTTAGGGAGTAAACAAGTAAGTCCCATTCACAATGGTAGTATTTTATAAGTGAGTGCAATATGTTTTAACTGTAAAATGGAAATGTTTTAGTAGTACATATTCCTTTGAACCTAGTTATTCATGCACATTAAAAGATCCATTGTAGTGCAATGTACTCAGCGCTGATCGAGGTCGATATTACACCATCCCTCACACTCAAGAACAGATGGGAATCAGATATGGATAGTCAGATTTCACAAAACTTATGGTTACAAATTTGTAGACGAACGGCGAAATCATCTATATCCTGCTAATAGAAACTGCATACCGTCAAGTTTATGTATAGATGGCAGTATGATCCGACACGTCTGGCCAAAATGTACCAAGGGGTAAGCCCACAATGCTGGAGGGGCTGTGGGAAGCAAGCAGACTATTGGCATATGTGGTGGGTATGTGAGGTGGTCCAAGCTTATTAGTCATAAGTTCTCAGCTGGATCAAGGAATTGGACGAAGATGCATGGGAGAAACAACCACTCCTGATTCTGTTCGGCCTGGTTGAAACGGTCGACACGACCTTGAAAGCACCCAAAATGATACAAGGCCTTCTCATGGCCGCAAAAGCCTGTCTCACCATGGCTTGGAAGAGACCCAAGCTCCCTAGCAAAACAGAGTGGTTGGGGGTCGCAATGAACATATACAGAATGGACAATCTGACTGCGGCCCTGCAGGGGGATCGCACCACAGTTGAGAATGCATGGTCTGAATTTCGTGCTAAATATGTCACATAAACAGAATGTGTGCAGAGCGTTACTACACCCAGAGATAATCTATGCGATGGTTCATGCTGTCTGCTATGTAGATTTCACAGGACATTTTGTGCTCATGTGTCCCATGTTGTGTAGATGAAAATGGTTCTAAGGTAACATCTGGTGTCTTCTAGCCCGTCAGTCGGCGTCATGAGAATTGGGGGCAGGGGGGCAGGGTGTAAGCAATTGATTTCTATATTGTTATTGGAAATGTATGTGTTCTGCAAAGACTTTATATGTTCTATATCTGGTTGCTGTTTTTTGCAATAATCCTTCGCTGTCTTGTTGGTGGAAAGTGCTTGTATATGATTATCAAACTGCTACCTTTTGAAAACTAATAAAACTGAAATTTGAAAAAAAAAAGATCCATTTCCGCCCCCACCCCAGTCAGATCTCACAGTAATATTAGTTTCTTCCTGTGGCACTGTGTGTGCTATTATATTCATAGAGCTTTGTGTGTGTAGGCAGGGGGTACTGCCTCCCATGTGTCTTTTTCTTATTCTTTGCCTGAAGTATTTGTATTCCCTATTTTTCTTTTTTGTGAGTACTGGTCTTTTTTTAGGGAGTAAATACTGCTGAAACACCTCTTACCTGTAGGGCTGTTCCCATTAGATTTAAAGGAAAGGATCCATGTGCCCCGTTTTGAGACATGCATCAAGATGCATTAATCTATACAGTGAAATGCAGGCATTATATGCTGAGTTGTTTATATTTTTCACCGAGATATGCTCAACTATATACACTGTGCACTGAGATAGATACATTGTATAATGTGCCCCCTGATACAAAATGCCATTATTTTTGGAATGTACAACTCTGGAAGTAATGTCAGGTAACTTGTAAACTGTTGCCTGCTCACAATGCAGGGGTTCTCGCCGCTAGACGGGAAGGCTACTGTACAGGAGGCATCTGGCAGAATAAATGCACATTACAACTTTGCTGGAGTTTCCCTGGAGTTTGCTGTACAGTGTGTGATGACCTGCAATTGTGGAAGACTCCAGTGAGATGAGGGCACTTCGGCCTTTATGGTGGTGCCTGCTTCATAATCGTGGCAGAGGAAGGTGGGCACTGTAGAGTGCATCAGTTCCCTCTGTATTCCAAACACTGCAACAGCACCTGAAATAAAGGAAACACTTGACTTGAAATAGGCAAAGAATGACAAACCATTACATGTTGAACCAGGCATATATAGGAGCACTCTCCTTATGACCGACCAATCCTAATGTGTGCTCCATATTCCAGTGTATATGCCTCATTAGTGCACTGTGACAAATCTAGCAACATTGTCACTGATTCTCTGGAGGAAGATTTCCTTACATGGCCAGGTAAAGGCAGTAGCTACCTGACTCCGACCTTGGGGGTTGCTATCTGCAGGAGGACCACATAGGGGAGGAAAACTCCAGAGAGGCAGGAAGACACTGAATCAAAATTAACCTTCAGATGTAATTCTTAATGACACCCATGTGCCTCTGCAACATGTCTGTGTGGCTTATTGTGACGCAGATAAAGAATTCCCAAGTGTTCTTGACCAACAACCTTACTTACCTTACCCCCCTTTTTTTAGTCCTCAGACGAGGAAGAGGGATGGAACAACAAGGAAGATAAGAATCGATAAGCAAATGCTGCGTTCTAGTCTTTGGAAAGTGTTAACTAATGCCGGGGAGTTTAAAACACACACACAGCTGAATAGAATACGAGTGACAGGCAGAGACTACAGTGGAAAGCAGCTTGGGCTGATGCTGGTTGGAACGCTGGAGGAGAGCGCACTGTAGAAGGCAGCACAGTGGCTGACGAGAACAGTGTGCAGACAGATCGGGCCAAGAGAAGCTCACTGCTTTATTGCTATAGGCAGCTGGAGCTGCCAGAAGCAAAGTAAGAGAAAGCGGGAGACAATCGGCTAACGGGACACACCCCCAGTCAGCAAAAGGAAGGACAAGAAGACAGAAGGATGCGAGGAACACCAGAGCTGCCTGGTAAGCCCCGAGAAAGCAAGTGGGTTACTGGAGTGCTTCAGAGCGAGTGTCGCACATCATTAACAACAAGAAAAAGCCTGATTGGAGGAACTGATAGAAATACAGACAGTTTTAAGAACGGGTCGGTGACCCAAATCTTGGAAAGATAGATTGATACAAATACGAACAGTGTTTAGAAATGGTTGGTGACCCACTACTTGGAAAGAGAGATTGATACGAATGCGAACAGTGTAAAGAAAGGGTCGGTGACCCAATGCTGGAAAAAGGACATGGACACAAATACGGCCAGTGTTAAGAAAGGGTTGGTGACCCAATATTTGAAAAGAGGAGTTGATACCTATAAGAACTTTGCTGAGGAAGGGTCAGTGACCCAATACTGGAAAAGCATTATTTCTTGGATGAGAGAAAGTGTGAGTGGAGAACGGACAAGCCCTGGCAGGATAGTGAACTAGGCAAACAGTGAGTCTGGAACTCACACCTAAGAAAGGATAAAAAGCCTTGGCAGGAGAGTAAACCAGGCACTGTTCGACTCTTGGGCCCGCATCCAAGAAACAGAACTGTGATATCCTGGCAGGAGAGTAAACCAGGAGTGAGAAGAGAAGTAAATCTGAAACTTTGGAACAGTGAGAAGGAATACAACAGGGAAGGCACATTCCCCTTTTAAGGATCAGTGATAAAGTTGCAATGCCCTGGCAGGAGAGTACACTGGGGTAGAAAGGAAAAGGGAAGAACCATACCACTTTTAGGTTAATTGAGATACAGAGTTGGATAAACTGAATATTTAAAAGAACTGTGTATTTAAAGGAGACTCAGGGGAAGAGTCTTCCTCCTTGAACTGTGATAAAGTGACATTCAAACTACCTGAAGAAATCAGGGGCAGGGAAGACCCCTTTCCTGGTGGAACTGTATTCCTTTATTTTCAACACCTTAGAACGTTAAGTTTTGAACTCTGAGAAAAGGCTACAAGAACCTAGTTTACAGATATCCCCGTTTTACACCATATATTGAGTTTAGTGTGTAACGGTCAGTTTAGAGTTTTGGACGTAGGATGGTCTTTTGTTTAACATCCTGATACAGACGTTCCTTAGTTTCGTTGAGGCAGGCAAACCCCTTAGGATTAGGGATAGATAGGATTTCTTGCAAACCCCCTTATTATTTTGTGATAAATAAAAGTTTATAATCGAAACTTAACATGCCACTGTGTCCGTATCTTACTCTTGATCCCTTACAGCACACACCTGTTATAACAAAGTGGAAAGAAATCGCTTCCCGTGGCCCTGAAGTGAAGGCACAGAGAGTTGGTTATGTGATCGAGTCAGCAATTTTCTGGAACAGGCCTTCTGCTCTCTGGGTTTTAGCCTTGGATACAGTTGAGAACATCACTGGGGTCACCCCTTGGTATCTTGCCTGGAGGAAATGACCCTCAGGAGCAACGTGAGTCTTTGCGACCAGCAGTGCATTTGGAAGAAAGGTGTCTGATTCGGTCTACTGCGTCGTCTGTTTTATTGTGGTGTTAAGGATGGCTGGGTCCCACTGTCAAAGAATGTGAGAGCAGTTGGCTAGCATGATGGTGATATGGGACAGCAGCACCGTATCATTGTGGGTGGTTGCGGGTGGCATTTTTCTCCTTGTATGCATTGAGGCAGGCTAGATCTGTTTCCAGCACTCGAATAAGGATATGAAGTTTCCCAATTTAGAGCTGAAAATGTTCCATGATGTTAAAAGAGTGATGTGTATGCTTCCCTTTATAGTATGGCGTTTGTGTGTGCATGCTTTCTGCATCACCCAGTACTTATGCAGCTCCCCTTTTAAAATGGGGACAGACACAAATATGGGGTTGCTTGTATCCCACTGGTAAATCCGTCGGGATACCAGCAAACGGTAATACCATTACCAGCGCCTAATACCAGTGCTGGTAATACCAGCAATTTATTGCTGGTGGGGTGCCCTGACTTACCTCCAGGACCACCTGCAGCCTTTACAGCTTAGCACTGGCTTCTACATCAGGACCCCTGCATCTTCCCAGCTCCATAGTTCTGCCCCCAACAACAACCAATTCCAACCTTCTCTTCTTACACAGCACTAAACACATCCCTCCCCAAACCAGAACACGCTATGCTAAAAACACATGATAATTCCAATCCTGTTTACAATGATCTTGTTTGTCTTTTCACCATTTTTATCTTTCCCTCCTGGCAACATCCAAATCACTCCATCATAAAAGACTAATCCTATATGCAAACTATACATTTTCTTCATCCCCCCACACCCTGTCCTCCAGGTAAACTTAGACCAAGCCTCTCTCCTGCAATGTCCATCATTGACCATGAAAGCAACGTCAATTGTCCCATCAAGCTATCTCAGGAGGCTGAACGCCACACACCCCTAGCCCTTTAGCAGCAGCTTCAGGGAATCATAATTCAGGGTCGCTTGCTTTCCTTCTCAAATTCAAGGTAAGCCTTCTCAGGAGTCTATCCACACCCCTTAAACATTCCACACATCATGCTACTGCCTCTAGTCATGGATCAGAGTCTTTTAATTTGTCCCTAATACTTTTATTTCATTACTCAAAACACCAACCACATGACTAGCCGAAACGAAACCATAATATGTAACCCTTTCCATACTCCAGAACAAAAGAATTCTGTTATCCGGTCCAGGATTTCATTCTCTGATCCCAATTTATTCTGGGAGAAGAAGTCTCCTTCCTCCTTTCACTGACAAATACGGTTTCAAAGCATACGCCATACTAAATGCCACCTTCCATTACCTCCTTTAACTCATTGAACAACGGACAGAAATATTTAGAACAAGATGCTGGCCAGCAAAGAAATGTACATACTGAAAGGAAATAGAACAAGCGTAAGGACATCTGGAAAGTCCTAGGGATATCGGGTTTTTGTTCCCTAGAACTCATTTGTTTTCTTTTCCGGTTCCTGTCATCCACCTCTACACTGTTACACTGGTGGTGTTGCTTTCAAAGGCTAGAGAGTATGAGCAGTAGACTGGCCGACAAAGGGTTAAAATTTCCTGGCATCCGGGACCTGGAGGAAGGACATCACACCTGTGTTTGCATTGGACAGCCTGCCTGGACTGTGGTGGGGTGTTCTCCACCATCAGGGGCATTGCGTTGTCCCGTGGTGGTGTAGCACGGTAGAACCCACTGCTAGGAGCCAGAGACGCGATGGCAGGACCAACTGCAAAAGTACAGAATGACAGATTTGTATAGAGAGTGAAGTGGGCAGACAAGTTTCTGGGAAGTGAAGATTCTGAACATGTCCCAGGATTAGAGCTCCCCCTTTGAGAATGTTCCTGGAGCTCCGTCCACCCCCCACCCCTGGAAGAAGGGGGCACCAACTTATAATTATGGTCTTATAAGAAGCGCTTTGAAACACATTGTGTATAGGCGCTATATAAATAAACTATCATATCATATCATATCATAATTACAGACAAGCTGAACTGTGTGGCTCTTGGCTATCTGAAGTAAGGCACCCAAGGTGGAGACTAGCTACAGAATAGTCCCTGGAGATTTTGGTACCAGAGAGCTGTGGGTATTTATTTATTTATTTATTTATTTATTTATTTATTTACTTGTTTGTTGGTTTGTTTGTGGTATACAGCCAGCTGCAAATACAGTTGCTTTGTTGCACCCCAAGGGGAAGACCGGAGAAAGAGTAGAGGAATGTGGCAGTCTACCTTACTAACCAATCCTGACCCTTCTCAGGTTTTCTAGGATTTTGTGACCTCATGTATTAACAAAACTGGACGAAAAGCTCAAGACCAATGAGGACGGCGTCTGGAGAATGCTGAATTGTTCATATTGCAATCCCTGTCATTGAATTTTTAATAAACACAGTGAAACTTTGTTCCATGGCTGGGTCTTCCTTTTTTTGGTGCAGGGAATTTCCTCGGCCCAGTTCCTCTTGTGTGCAATTGGGGAGATAGATAATAGCCCCCCTGAGCTGTATTCAGGATGATAAAGAGCTATCAGAGAAGAAAGGTACTATGGGGTCAAGGCATGAATACTTTTAAAGACTTAACACAGTTTGACCAGAAACCAGCAAAGACGAGCCAAATAAGTGGAAACATTGGATGAGACAGATAAACTAAATAGGATTCTCACCCAGAATCCAGGATGGATCATGAAGGATAAAGAACTGTGTTAGGAAGATGCACATACAAAGAACAATAACGAAGACGAGATAGAACAATGGTTTGTAGCAAAACCTTAGTAGAAGCAAAGGTTAACAGATGTTACGTTTTCTTGATATTAAAAAGATGAAAATGGCAAGATTGAACTCCAGCAGCAATCTGGGCTTGTAGTCAGAAGGAAGAGTCAAAGATGAAACCATGATTCCACGATTGATGACCAATAGGAAGCTGGAGTGCTAGAAAACAAATTGAAGCAGGTGTGGAAATCAAAGAGAAGAGAAAGCAGGAAAAAAATACATATTTTTTTATTGGTTTATTCAAACCTTTAAAAATATAATACAAAGAATTCAACCAATCACAACTTCATTCCAGATACAATTTCATCAATTACGCTCCAACAATTATGTAAAAGCATTATCAAATGGATTTTCAGAAGAAGCTGGATTTGAAGATCAATGTATGCAAGTACATTTACTTGCAGATTGGAGATGATCATGAACATGAGAATCCGAGCTTCAGTGGCAAGAAATATAAATGGCCAGAAATAGAACATTTTTGAATGAATATTGTATTTTTCCTTGCTTTTCACATTCGTCCAATAACTCAAGATTGAGCAAAGCATTTATTTTTTTCTACGACAAATCTTTTTTTTTTAAAAGAGGAGTTTGTTTCACACCTTGTTATTAAATATAAACGTACAAGTATTTGTAAGAGAACATTTAAAAAACGATATACAGTATGTTCCAGGATATTCTTAAACATGCATTTCCTCTTACACGGGCATTGCAGTAGGCAGTGGTGTATTTTGTGTAGGCATGTCTGCATATTCTATTTCTCCATAGCAATCATGTCTCAGCAAGTTAGCAGTGTTTCTCTGGATCGAGTTGGTTGTAGGGAACAGCTTTGGGGTACTGCTGACCAGGTGGGGCTGCCCTGTGTGTGGGGGTTTCTGCAATCTTTGGTGTGGCCTGTCCAGTGTGATCTATTTGTATCTGCATTTGTTTCCCACGTTGATGGGTTGGTCAGTAATGAAGAGAGTAGCTGTATTGGTTTGTGGAGTTGGTTCTGTAGTGGAAGCTGAATGCACATGAGTGCTGTAAATGTCAGCGTGTTTTGTCTCATGTCCAAAATGACATGCACAACAGATTCAGTGTGTACTTTTGGGGATTGCCTCTTTGGAAATGGGTGAGGCATGTGGAGCAAATAATTGCTTGGGCTGATCTGTCTGACCTCAAAATACTCCCACAGCAAAGTGTGCAGGATCCCCATTGGTACAGCCCGGGTCAGACTCGTAGGGGTTCCTGGTTGGGTATGTGTTGGTGGAAACATGTTGGATGTGTCAGTTGTATGGGTCACGGTGTAGTCTGGATTGGTCGGTGTTTGCAATGTTGGAGGGGTATTGGTGAAGGTGGAGACATGTGATGCAGGGTTTCACACACTATCACAGGGGGTTGTCAGCATATGTACATGACTTGTTCAGCTAAGTCTGCTTTCCCTTTGACAGCGGTGCTGGTGTGGCTAGCAGTAGGGTTGGCATGTGTAGTTATGAGGGAAGTGTTAGCCTGTGATGTAAGCTTTGTGGAGTCAGTGGAAGGAGTGTCTTCCATTGGGCTGGAAGTGTGGTGTAGAGTTTCATCCTGGTCAGTGTATTTTTCAAGAGAACCTGTAAAGCATAAACAAGTAACCTGCTGTTTAATATTTTATTCTGCATGCTGTTTCGATTTGCATGTTATTATTTCATGTTTTTACAATTACGTCCCAGATTCGCTGGACGCCCGTGGTGACGTCTTCGCTGCAACATGCTGGCTTGTAGCAGGATTTGACCCATCCTGTTGCATTGAGTTTCAAGCATTCTGGGCTGCACACTGCTCCAAATCTAAAATGAGTTGTCTAAGTGCTGTGTTGTCAGTTTCAGTGACAATATTTATAATGTTACTAACCATCTGGTTTACCTGATTTTAAACTGTTGTTTGTTGACTATCCCCAGTTTGATTTATGCAACTAGGTAATGTGTCTGTATTTGTAACGCCATCTTCACAGCTGATGTGTCCTTTTGTGCTGCAGCATGGTGGCAGTTGGCAGTTGGCAGTGGCGGTGATGGTGGAGCACACACCTAAAGCTGGCTGTGAAAGTAGATGCACATATGTTACTAATTTATGGTGGTGTAAATGTAAGGACTTTGCATTTTAAATAACTGCATTGTTTCCTAACATCATTTTAGTTTCCTGATAATACATGTTAAAAAGTGCATGGTATTGCATTTGTTTGGTTTCAACACATAACTGGTAAACCAGTTTGGCAAATAGTTTACTTACTGTTGTCACAGTGAACCTTCTGGTGCTTGGGTAATGCCTTCACTGGGGTGGCTCCTTCAATATTTCTGTGAGGTTTGGTGCACTTCGGTCCTGTAACACATGTATAAAGGTATTATTTGATCGACATGTAAACACACGTGGGATGTATATTGTTTGGAGTTGTTGCTAAGTTCCATGTTGTAGGCTCGGTGATGGGACTGGGGTGATGCAGGCCCCACGTGAGGCAAGCCGAGGACGCCCTATGCTCCCCAGTCTAGCACCACCTTCACAGCATCACAAAACAACAGCACCTAAGTGAACCCAAGGAAGAACAGAGCAGGGTCATGCAAGGGGAAAATACGCTAAAGGGAAAGGGCCTTGGAGGTTTGAACAGAGCAGCCCCAGGGTTTGACAGAAACACATCATCCAGTGGAAGGTGAAGGCTAACCCTAGCAGGGAGACATCCATCTAGGGTGAAAGACTACACCAGGTATCCGTAGGAAATACTATCCTCTAGCACAAGTTCAGCAGGAAGAACATGGTAGCTGTGTGCACTGCCATGGTTGTAGGACAAATGTTCGAATCTAAATGGTCGACAGGACAAATGGTCGACACCAAAAGATCGAAAGGTCAAATGATCAAATCTTTTTTTTTCACATTTTTTTTTTGGGGGGGTCCCCCACCCCCTTTTTTTTGCTTAAAACCAAATTCGATCATTTTTCCTGTCGACCAAATTGTGTCGACCTTTTGACTGTCGACCCTTTGACTAGACACCCACTGCCATAAAAGGCCACTTGCCCAACACTAAGAAACCTTCTCGGGTTTTCCAGTGTTACAATAAGAAGGTGCCCAATAGTGTGAACACGTCTTCTTTCTTCCCATTGAACAGTATCACCGGTTATCAGAATAGACTGGTAGACATAGACTACCCTTGAGGACTTTGTCAGAGGAACCATGGTGGTGACCCACTCATGGGATAATGACGGCATTGCCCCCGGTCCTGCATGAGCTTGGATTTAGCGTGTGTTTGATGCATGGAAAATGAAAATAGACCTTCACATCTCACCAGTTATCTTTCCCAAAGCAATCATAAATCAGCTACAATATCGTTTTGCAATTATAACACTGCCCTGGATGCCTCCTGATACCTTATACGCCAACACAAATGGCATGCACATGCCACACTTTGCATAGGACGTGAGGAAGAACATTTTGTTTAAGGGACAAAAAAAGCCCAAATCCGCTGCAAAGATTGTTTTCAAGACCTGATTTCCATGACAATCAACACAATGAGAGATGTCATGAGAAGTGTATTAGTACAGTTTTGGTTACTTTAGGCACCATAAGTGGGGAATTTAATGGGTTTTCTGCAGCAATAAGATCACTTTAACAAAGTAATTTCAATATAAACAATGCATATATTACACGACCACGATAGTGGCCGTGTAGTTATGGTTAAGTTGCTGTTTCCATAGGAAGAGCACTTTTTGGGAGGCTTATAACTCTGCTCCCCCTGGACGAATCCTCACCAAACTTTGCAAAAAAAAAGTATATGGCCCACTCTGAATATTTTTGCAAAGTTTGGTGAGGTTTGGTCCAGGGGGGGCAAAGTTATAGGGGGGGTCTCAAAACATCTTTTTTCCCATAGACTGAATGGGGGAAAAACTTTGCGCAAGCCCAAGCCGCTGGACGGATTTTCACCAAATTTACGGCAGGGGCAGGAGCTTGTTCCCAAAAGCGTGCTTTTGTAACTTTGGTGACAATACGTCCAGTAGTTTTCTTTAAAACGACCAAAAAGTATGTCTCTAAAAATTAGTGATATCTATGTCCGCTCCCCGGTCACATTTCCCTGTTCGCTCCGCGGACAAGAGATCGATTGGCTAATCCGTAGCGTCATGTCCGCGGACATGTAGCGCCTTCACTGATTGGTTGTGGAACAGCTTGAAGTGCGTCAGATTCTTTCGCAGCGCCCGCCATCTTTCGTTTGTGTTTTGGTGTATGCGGACATCGCCGGTAACACATATAAAACAAGACACCATTGCACTTGGTACACTTATGAAATACTGTTTCGGAAAGTGAGCGTTAATGAGGCTGGGATGGTATGTGGCAGCAGGAAGTCAAAAAGTGGTGTTTTCTTGTCACCAAAGTCATACAGTAAATTGGAAGTTGGTGCTCAATATACGGTGACAAATTACTGCGTCTGTGTTACAATGTATTTAGAATAATATTGCAGTCAGACTGGCGTCCTAGAGTTTGAAATCTGAGCCAGCCACCTGCACTGTTTGATGGAAGCAGCGGTTCTGCAAGTGTATGGGAGTAGCGGTTCTCATGAATGGATTCTCATATGTTGTTGCAAAGTGAGAATGTATTTGCATTCTGCGTGAAGGTCACTTGCTTTGCTTTTTTGGTTGCGAGCTCAGTAGGCCCACGCATCCAACTGAACCATAAGGGTCAATTGTTTTTTCATCTTGAACTAAAGGGAAAATTTAGTAAGAATGCAGGGAGTGAAAGTTTGCAAAACATACCATTTGATAAGGTTATGTTTCAAAAACGTTTCTAAGGCACATGAAATATCAGTTCACGAAGATTCTTTGGTGCAAATACATTGCTGTCTGACTTTACCGAAAACAATGGGGGCGGTAAATATCATGTAAGTTTAATTTTGACGACTCTACATCGGACCGACTTTTAATTTTTTATTACCACAACAATAATTTTGACAATATAAATGAAGTATTAACTTTCTGTGCAGTTGTCATTTTTTTCACTTACGGAGAGTGCAGATTCTCTGCGTTTGCAGGCTATGACTAGAGTCAACCCTGTTCAACGCTAATATGTCTTCTTTAAAATGTCATGTTTGACCACATCGCTTTGTGTATCATTTTGCACATTCTTTTGGTCTTTTTGAAATTACGAGATGGAATGTTTTATTACTTGCACATTAATTTTGGCTTGGTGACTGAAGCACTATCTTTCTGTGTAGTTGTCATTTTTTTTAACTTATGGAGAGTGCAGATTCTTGGCGTTTGTAGGCTGTCACTAGATTTACCCATGTTCAATGCTAATATTTCATTAAAAAGTCATGTATGACCACTTCGATTTGTGTATTAGTTTCCACGTTCTTTTTTTCTATTTTTAAAATTGTTCAGTAAAGGTTGGGTATTGATACGTGTTTTCTTTAACGTTTTCCGACCAGCTACATCCTGCCGTACTGTGCTTGCCATGGATTCCAGATGCCGAGTGATGGCTTCTTTGGACGCCAGATGCAACTGCTTGTGACCGGCTGCCTGTCCCTCACAATTTTGTGGGATGATCGCGCTGGCCCCCTTTGCCCATACGCTGAAGTGGCCATTAGGAGTAACATAACATTTTTTATGGTGGTGTAGGCCAAAGGTCATAGCGACCTTTTTGGAAACCACTGTGCGAACAAAGCGGTTGCTTTATTGAAAACGCATAATTTTTGTATGGGAAAAGAACAACGTGTTCCCCACCAGTAACATTTTCGATGACGCCGATAGAAACAATGTTACAATTTGATTGAAAATGGGAATAGTCCTATGGTCTCGGACAGTTTATGGTGAAATAAAACTACTTTACAAATTCTAAAATGTTAATGTTTTCTTTTAAAAACCAGTTTATTATTTCAAAATGTAACGTGCTACATTGTACGTCACTGTATGTTCATTTTCAGGTTCTGCGTCACGGCACATAGGTGATTGTGGCTACATTTGGTTATGGTGGAGAGGAACGTCATCCAAAAAAGGTGTACAATATCATTAGGGTTAGTTATGTGACGAGATGTGGGAGTGTTTTTGTATTGCACAAGTGTCGTGATGCCATTAAAAAACGTAGCGGTATTGACTGAGGGTTAGCTGCAGCTATGGGGAGTGGGCAGAATGTCGGGGTCATGGTATAAGCTCATGATCCGCACCATGTGGCTACTGGCCATGACCAGAAGGGAGAAAAGATAGGATTACAGTGGCCATGTCCACCTGGGACTGGCTTTGTCATAAAGTTGTTCCACATTAGGATAAATTTGAAAGGGAAGAAAAAAGTGCTTGTGCTAATATGTTAACAGGGTTTCCTTTTTGCTTTTTGCAGGCTGCCATGGAAAGCTAAGAGGGGCCCTGAATGGGACAACCCCTTTCCCTTTCTATGGTAGCCAACTTGGAAAGGGATTTTATTTTTAATCTGGGACGCCTGGTTTAATCTGGGACACCCCAGGCGTCCCGGATTAAAACCAAAAATCCTCCTTTTTCAGTAGTGCGCGTTACTGCTTAGCAAATCTACATTGTTAATGGCATTCATTCCCCATTTTAGGGGTGGAAGTGTCCTTTACTGAGAAATATAAAGTAGATGGAGTCTATGCGTTTTGTTTTTAAATCTTTTTAAACTGTGAAAGGTGGTTCTTAAAGGAAGATTAACTTTGTGTATGGATGGCTTTTTTTTTTGTAAGCACAGCTCAGAAGGAAAGGTGCGGACGGAAATGAGCAAAGAGACACCAAACAGTAATATGGGGGGTTAGGTGGACGGGACAAAATGTTGTGCGTGTGTTATTTATAAGCTAGGGGCACTGTTTCTCATGCTCCTTCATTACAGCAGTGATGCTGTTTCTTGGGGAGGAGGGATGGTCGTAGCTCATGTCGTTTTCAGATAAATAGTACTTTTGCTAAAACTATGCACTGTGTACTGTATTGGTAATGGCTGCGCACGAATAGGTGTTGGCGCTGTGCAAGGGAAATGTTGAAGTTCAAAGCTCCTACATCAGTAAAACATGTATTTCCACACTGTCCACCAGGCATGGATCTTATTATTAAGTGTGCACAGATTCTCAGAGACGTCACCATGCTGTGCGCCAGCATATGGTCATGTGGTATTCTCCACAAGGTGTGCAATGAAGTCAGATGTTCGTTTACATTATGGTTACGTAGCACTACTAGAAACCAATGAAATTCACAAAAAAAATGTTGTTGAAGGGACGTTATGGTTAAGTTGCACTATTAAAAGCCTATGAAATTCACACAAAAAAACTTTGTTAACGGGAAGTTATGGTTCCAAGTAAAACCAAAAAAAAACTGAAATTCGCCAGTTATGGTAAACTAAGCAACCATAACTCGCACCACCACCGTGCAATGCTAAGACTAACACCCAGGACATCAAAGATGACATCACAAATGTCATTGATGACATCACTGATGACATCACACGTGCATTTAGTTTTCATGGACAGCCTCCAGAAGGGATTGTCATTATAATATTGGCAGACAAGTGTATGCCAAATAGTTCAATAAGTAATGCATTGCTAGAAATACCATTGCATTACTGAGTTCTTTCAGTTTATGAACAAACTCATGAAGAAACGTAGGCATTGCCTGCTGCATGCGCCTTAGAGGTACAATAATCAAAATCTTCCCATGTTGAATAGTAAAATGATAAATGCATCCATTACAGATTTTTGTATACTGTGCAACATAAGTTCCTACAAATGCTTCCCTTACTGCACAATTGTACTGTTACACACAAACATAAAGACACCACAATGCATACAAATAGAAGCATATACAGGGAATGTAAAGTAAGGAAAAAAAACTGCAGTATTACCAGAAAGTGTTCATAACCAAACTATTTAACTTCATGCACAGAAAAGATTCTTGTGTTGCAAGATTCCTTCTTCTCCTATGTATATGTGTCATATGATGTAACTGTACCCTAAGGATGTATTGTAAGAACATATGAGAAGGGTAAGGTCTACAAATATAGTACTTTTTATTTTTTTCTTTCCTGACTGACAGTGAAGAAAGCCACCTTGCTTAGATATGTCAGTAAAGGAAAAAAGAGGGAGCTACACATGTGATGTCATCAATGATGTCATCAATAACATTTGTGATGTCATCTTTGATGTCCTAGGTGTTAGTCTTAGCAGTGCACGGTGGTGGTGCGAGTTATGGTTGCTTAGCTTACCATAACTGGTGAATTTCAGGGGTTTTTCGGTTTTACTTGGAACCATAACGTCCCGTTAACAACGTTTTTTTGTGAATTTCATAGGTTTTTAATAGCGCAACTTAACCATAACGTCCCTTTAACAACGTTTTTTGCTATATATATAAATATATATATATATATATATATATATATATATATATATATATATATATATATATATATATATATATATATATAAAAGAAGGACTCAGACTAGGGACTGACATGTTTCAAGAGTCTTTATTCAAAGTAAATAAAAACTCATAGCTTGTCCTATCTCTATGAGGGAAGTTCCCTACCTGCAAACTAAAACTAATGGTGCTTGTCTAAAGAAAACGGTCCTTAGTCCAAAATCCTAGCCAACTAATCTGGCCCTACTACTTTGGAAAACGTAACTAAAAAAGAGGCGCAAGCAATGACCTCTATCTCAGGCTTGTGCCTTGCCCAATCACTTGGATGGTTTGTCATTAGCTTCAAGTTCGTCAATAGGGTAGAACAGATCACAACTTTCCTGCAGTATTGCCTGTCAAAAGAAAATATTCTCTTTAGGGTTCCCTCGTTGTTGGGAAAGCAAGGGTTTTTCATAACATCTCCAGCTTCCGTTTTAACACAGTACTCTATTTATAACAATTTCATGACTCCTGGACCCTGCTGCGGTCCTCTGGCAAACGTGTGTCTCTCAATCAACGTAATTCACATAGGGCGCTTACCCCCTTAGGTTTCTCAGGATTCTGTAACCTCGTCGGTTTTCCCAACATTGATGCAAAGTGTTTGCACATCTTTCACTCCGATTCACACAGTGCGCAAGCCCATTCGGGTTTCTCAGGATCCCGTAACCTCGTCGGTTTTCCCAACATTGATGCAAAGTGTTTGCACATCTTTCACTCCAATTCACATAGTGCGCAGGCCCATTCGGGTTTCTCGGGATCCTGTAACCTTGTTGGCTCTCCTGGCTTGGTTGCAAAGTATTCATACCTCTCTCGTTCCGATTCACAGGGGTGCTTGCCTGCTCCGGTTTCTCAGCTCCTCGTAAACTCCTCAGCTTGCCTAGCCTTCCTTCAAAGTGTTTGTACCTTTCAGTGGTACTCTCTCCGTAGGAGCGCTCAGTTCCCTGTTTCTGCTTGTTACTGCAGCTAATGTCCTTTGGGCGGAGAGCTGGGGATCCGTGCTCTCCCAGGCATTCTGGTCTTGGCATTGGTTTCAGGGCCCCAGTCCCACCTCAGCCTCTCTGTGGACGTGCCACCAGTAGAAACCGGTGCTTTCCTGTCTCTGCCTTTTCCCCGGCTTTGCCTGCTCGGTTGGACGGTATGGCAGTAGTCCAGCATCCAACTAGCGTTTGGCTCACCCTCCTCTCTACCACAAGCTCTGTGGTCAAGGGTGGTTCTGCCCCTCCAAGACGTCTCCTCTCCAAAGGCTCACTTCTGCGTAGGAACCGCCCTCCTCCCTGAGTAGGAGTCCCCTCTCCATTCACAGTTCCTCCTCGGTTTTTGCAAGTCGTCACGGACACAAAGGGTGTGTCCTTCTTCTTTGACTGGGGCCCTCAGACAAAGCCCAGCAATGCCAGAAGGCAACGAGATGGAAGGTGTGTCACTGGTTGCTGTAGTGAAAACAGGTTCAAAAAACGTTTTTTCAAGTGCTATTTGGGCACACATTGTGCTCCGGACTGGGAGGTCCTTATTGGACTGGGAGTCCTTGTCCCCTAGAGGGGAGTCACTCCCAGTGAGGTCCCACTTGCCCAAACTCCTATGGAGGTCTTGTGGAGAAAGCTCACTTCCCTAGCCTCATAGGGGGTCGCTCCCCTCTGGGGAGAAGGGACAAATTGACCATATTTGTCACAACATATTTTATATATATATATATATATATATATATATATATATATATATATATATATATATATATATATATATATATATATATTCACTGAAAAAACGTAGTAAAGGTGCAGTTAAATTGTGCAGTTTTAACACAACAAACCCCTTTAAATTCAGCAGATGTGGGAAGTCATGGCCAGCTTAAATCGGCACACTCCCATTGAAGTCCCCCATAATGCAATTTTGTATGTCATTGTGAATCCCTTCTCTTATAATATGTATGTATTCATGGGCTTTGCAACGGGAACGCGCTGTGTAAATCTGTATCTCTTGATAGATAGTTATATATAATAGAGCGGCAGTCTTTGCCCTATAGTTAAGGTGAAACCATTGTAAATAGACATTCTATTGCTAATCATTTTTGACTCACTGGATGGATTTGGATGAAATATTCCAAATCAAATGTTTGTCATGGGCTCCCTCCTAAACTGAAATTATTTGGAAAGATGTGTTAAGAAATGTAAAAGTTATTATAAAAACAAACCAACTCTGTTTTCGGCCTACCCCCATTCATTTTTCCATAGAGAAAAAGTGCAATTTGTTGGAAGCCGTGGTGCAAAAAACGCTGGACGGATTTGGACCAAATAAGAAACAATTTAGGCACAAAGAGTTGACTTAATTTCCTTGAATAGTTTGGGCTAAATCTGTCAAGTATGTTTTAAAATATTGGATGGAAAAGCGGGTGCCCCTGCTACCACAAACATATATATATCTCCCATGGTGCTTTGCAGAAGATGAGTCTCTTCAGAAATGAAAAACCGCCAGCTTGTTTTTCCATCGATGCAAACGATTTCTGCTGTAATTTCTCTGTACATTTGCAGTAATTCTGCTGTAATTTCACACATGAACAAATAACTTTTGACACGCTGGATAGATATGGTTGGCATTTTCCAGAATAAGAGTTTGTCCAGGGCTCCCCATAACTGGAACCTTTGGGAGGGATTTGTCAAAAGATCAAAAGGCTATTAACCCTTTAACTGCCATGGGTTTTTTCCCCCAGTGCAAGGCCTTTTTTGGTGATTTCGGTCTGTCGCCATTCAATACCTTATAACTTTTTTGTTATATGAGATATCGCGGCCAAATTTGGCCGCTTTTTTCCCACATGCAGGCGCTCGTAACGCCACCCAGGAATCCTATGTTGCTGTAGGGGGGGTGAAAGAAAATAAGCAAAAAGGGCGAACATTTTGGGGGTAATTCATAGAATTCAGCGCACAAGTGGCGCACGCGGCTGGCGCACAGTGTGCGCGTGCGAATCTCTGCGCCAGCCGCGTGCGCTAAAATCCATTTCCGCGCACAGCGTATTCATGGATTCCAGCCACCAAAACCAGCCGTGGCGCACAGTGGCGCAGCGACCCTGCAGCAGCGCCAGTTACGCCCCCAAGAACGCCTCTCGCGCAGGGAAAAGCCATCAATATACCCAATCCAGCGCAAAGGGCTGCGCTAACCCTGTACCAGCACGGCAAGCGGGCTACGTGTATCACTGGGGTGCGCGGGAAGTACCTCATGCGATTGGGCCCGTGCGAGCAGGGTACGCGTATTTCAGGGGTGCGCGGGAAGTTCCACACGCGATTTCCGCAGGGTACGTGTATTTCAGGGGTGCACGGGAAGTTCCACACGCGATTTCAGCAGGGTACGTGTATTTCAGGGTGCGGGGGAAGTTCCACATGCGATTTCAGCATGGTACGTGCATTTCAGGGGTGCGCGGGAATTTCCACACGCGATTGGGCCCGTGCGAGCAGGGTACGCGTATCTCAGGGGTGCGCGGGAAGTGCCACACGCGATTACAGCAGGGTACGTGTATTTCAGGGTGCGGGGCAAGTTTCACATGCGATTTCAGCAGGGTACGTGTATTTCAGGGGTGCGCAGGAATTTCCACACGCGATTGGGCCCGTGCGAGCAGGGTACGCGTATCTCAGGGGTGCGCGGGAAGTGCCACACGCGATTTCAGCAGGGTACGTGTATTTCAGGGGTGCGCGGGAAATTCCACAAGCGATTGGGCCCGTGCGAGCACGGTACGCGTATCTCAGGGGTGCGCGGGAAGTGCCACACGCGATTGCAGCAGGGTACGTGTATTTCAGGGGTGCGCGGGAATTTCCACATGCAATTTCATCATGGTACGTGTATTTCAGGGTGCAGGGGAAGTTTCACATGCGACATCAGCAGGGCACGTGTATTTCAGGGGTGCGCGGGAAGTTCCACACGCGATTTCATCAGGGTACGTGTATTTCGTGGTGCGGGGGAAGTTTCACACGTGACATCAGCAGGGTACGTGTATTCCAGGGGTGCGCGGGAAGTTCCACACACGATTCCATCAGGGCACGTGCGAGCAGGGTACGCGTATTTCAGGGGTGCGCGGGAAGTTCCACACGCGATTCCATCAGGGTACGTGTATTACAGGGGTGCGCGGGGAGCACCACACGTGAATTGCACGTGTGGGTCCTCCCAGGTGTTCCCTCTAAACCCTCCACGGCCCCTGCAGGTGGCTCACACCACAGGGGCCTACCCTGCACATGTCCTGCAGGTACCCCATCCACCATGGCCATGCCCCCCAGCCAACCCACATGTCAACTTGCACTACTGCCCACCAACGTATGTCCCCCTGCACCCCCAGCCACCAGGGGCACCCTCCACCAGGCCCCCACCCATGTCTCCCACCACCCCCACGCCCCAGCCACCAGGGGCAGCCTCCACCAGGCCCTCACCCATGTCTCCCACCACTCCCACCCCCCAGCACTGTGGGGCACCTGCCAGCAGGCCCCCACCCATGTGCAACTCATGTCTCCCACCACCCCCACCCCACAGCAGTGCAGGGGCACCCTCCACCAGGCCCCCACCCATGTCTCCCACCCCCCCACCCCCCAGCACTGTGGGGCACCTGCCAGCAGGCCCCCACCCATGTCCAACTCATGTCTCCCACCACCCCCACCCCCGAGCCACCAGGGGCAGCCTCCACCAGGCCCCCACCCATGTCTCCCACCACCCCCACCCCCCAGCACTGTGGGGCACCTGCCAGCAGGCCCCCACCCATGTCCAACTCATGTTCCCCACCACCCCCACCACCCAGCACTGTGGGGCACCTGCCAGCAGGCCCCCACCCATGTGCAACTCATGTCTCCCACCACCCCCACCACCCAGCCACCAGGAGCAGCCTCCACCAGGCCCCCACCCATGTCTCCCACCACCCCCACGCCCCACCACTGTGGGGCACCTACCAGCACGCCCCCACCCATGTCCAACTCATGTTCCCCACCACCCCCACCCCCCAGCAGTGCGGGTCACCCTCCACCAGGCCCCCACCCATGTCTCCCACCACCCCACCCCCCAGCACTGTGGGGGACCTGCCAGCAGGCCCCCACCCATGTCTCCCACCACCCCACCCCCCAGCAGTGCAGGGGCACCCTCCACCAGGCCCCCACCCATGTCTCCCACCCCCCCCCCAACCCCCAGCACTGTGGGGCACCCTCCACCATGCCCCCACCCATGTCTCCCACCACCCCCACCCCCCAGCAGTGCAGGGGCACCCTCCACCAGGCCCCCACCCATGTCTCCCACCCCCCCACCCCCAGCACTGTGGGGCACCTGCCAGCAGGCCCCCACCCATGTCCAACTCATGTCTCCCACCACCCCCACCCCCCAGCACTGTGGGGCACCTGCCAGCAGGCCCCCACCCATTTCCAACTCATGTTTCCCACCACCCCCCAGCAGTGTGGGTCACCCGCCACCAGGCCCCCACCCATGTCTCCCACCACCCCCACCCCCCAGCACTGTGGGGCACCTGCCAGCAGGCCCCCACCCATGTCCAACTCATGTTCCCCAGCCAACATGTCATCCCAATCTAGATCCCTGGTCCCCATGGTCAGCCTCCAAATGCAAAACACCCACCCGAGTATTGCATCCACCCACTCATAATTGGCAATTACATCACAGAACACCAATTGCAAGTTCCGAAACAAACACATTTCCCTCACATACACCCAATGGGTGTCAGTGAATCTCAAAACCCATATCATGAAATGCATGAAACCAATGAGATGATACTACACATTGAAGTATGATAAAAAATATGTATTAAAGCAAACATAAATAAGATCAAAAATAAAGAAACAAAAATGTGAATGTACAAAAATCAAAAGAAGCATGTCCGTGAAAAAAAGCGAAACCAAAAATCATATCCCAAAGTAATGGTGTCCAAAGTCACTGTCCACAAAACAAAATCCAATGGGAAATAAAAAAGAAAGCCATTGCTCCATGGTTAAAATGTGAAAGAAAAATACAATCCAACAGTGAACTATGTACATGGGAACAAGCCAGGGTCCATTATCCCAACAAAAGAAAGGAAACCTATCTAACTACACTCACTAATAAAATAAACTATATACAAAAATGTGGCCAATGTCCGAAAGGTCCAAATAAAATCCAAACAAAATTGAAACCTAACACTACCTACATAACTATGTACAAGGGCAGCGGGCTAGTTTGACGGCTCACTTGTGGATGTCCCGGGCCAGGGCATCATCGAACTCCTGCTCAATGTCCCGGAGGCGGTCCTCCTCCGTGGCCCAGAGGGTCCGCAGGGCCGTCGACGTGTCCACCTCCAAACCCCTGCGGATTGCCTCGAGGCACTTGGCCCGCCTCAGGGCCCTCCGCATGGAGTTCTCCGCCCTGACCATTGTGAGCCGTGCCTCTTCCGCCCGCTGCCGCTCCGCATCTATGGCGCGGCCCAACTGCTGCCACACGGAAGACACTCTCTGTCCTGGGTCCTCCTGCCCTCCGGCCGATGCCTGCCCCTCTGATGTTGAAGGCCCTGAGCCTTCATGGCTCCCACCACGTTGCTGCTGCTGCTGTGCCTCTGCCCGTGCACTGCCTCCTGCTGCCTGCACATCCTCCGCCGGCTGGGGTGCAGTCGTTGATGTGGCCACCCCTGCTGGATGTCTGACTCCCGACTGTGGCAGGGATGCCTCCTCCACCAGCCTGGCCGCACCGTCAGAGGCAGCTTCACAGGCACCCAGGTGACTGATGGGTGGGAAGATGGCACGGAGGACGACTGGCACGTAGGGGGTCCAGTTGAGGAGGGGGTCGAAGCAAGCCCAATCATACGGAGGAATCCGGCCTGGGTGACCTGTCCCAGCAGGCTGACGTGGTCAACGAGTCATTCGAGATGACGTGCAGTCTCCTCATGAAAAGACTGCAGGTCACCTCGCATGGCCCGTTGACGCAACGCCACACCACTCAGAACAGGCTCAACCCGGACCTGGATAGCCACGTCCGCAGGCAGAGGAAGGCCAGTTGACGTGAGCTCATCCCCTGCCTGAAAACGGGTCTGGACGTAGGCATCCCTGCTGGTGCAAGATGATGCAGGGACAGGATCAGGGACAGGATTGCACACAGGCACCTCCGCGGCGGCCTGTGCTGCCTCCTGTCCCTGGTCCTGCACTGCACCACTAGCACCAGTGGGATCCCCACCTCCAGATCCCGTCTCTGGTGCTTGCACGGCCTCCTCCTCCACCAAACCCCCCACCAACCTGGATGACTCCGTGGCATCTTCCCCTGTTGGGCCCTGTGGGGTCCCAGCTGCCCCTTCTGCTGCCGAGGAGTCCAACTCCAACCTCCGCCTCTTGGACCTCCCCCCGGCAGCTGCGGCCTGGGACGCGGCACCGGACTCCTCACTCCCCGACGAGATCACAACATGGGAGGGGAGCCGGGCCTTGCGTCTCCGGCTGGCGGTGGGATCCCCGCCGCTGTACTCCACAGCACCTTCTCCGCCCTCTTCATCAGTTGACGCTGCAGACAGGGTGAAATAAAACACAGGCATCAGGGCACTGTACAATGGACACACACACACATGACATTTGTACATGAGTGGCATTGGCAAACCTCAGACATGTCATCACAATCCCCAACACACATGTCATTTCAACTCGCACACATGAGCCATACCACAGCCATATCGCAACTGCCAGCACCATCCATACACATACAACAGCATGAGCAGGCAAAGGTGAGCCAGACATCACATGCAACACAGGAAGTGCACCACACATGTACACACACCACCACACTTGCATGCATGTGTACACCTCTGCCAAGTGTCGCAGTGTTCAGATGGGCATCCATGTCACATCTGCCAATCAGGCTTCCACATACCGCTGTCACATGCATCCATGTTGCATCACTGTTGCACCCTTGTCAAATACACACACATGCACATGTACACAGTGCTGATCCATGCAGCCGAAAACAACATACATGTGTGACATCACGGACATGTCTACTTACATACACATTCATCCAAACATGTGTGCCCACACAACTGCATTTGGCATGCAAGCCTACACACACAAGCACCATCCATGTCTCACACATTCCAGCCCTCGCATGTGTTAGCCCCACTGCCCTGTACACCCCCACCCATACTCGACCCCATACAAACAGATGTGCAACCTGCACACTACTGAAAAATCACCACACGCACTGCTCACAATCAGGATGCATGTACACTTACCGCTCGACTCCAGACGGGTCTGCCTCTCAAGGACCTGGACGTGGAGCGCTGGGGATATGCGTTCCAGGACCCTCATCTGTTCTTCCGAAAAGTGGCCCCGGCGCCCCTTGGCATCCGCTGCCATCAAGAGGCGCCGGGACTTGTTCAGGGTCCTGGACCTGAAGTCCTCCCAGCGCTTCTTGACATGTTGGAAGTCGCGGACTGCCACCCCCTTCGCGTTGATGGCAGTCACGATGTCAGTCCAGATCCGAGTCCGTCCTTCCTTGTCGGCGCGGGAACTTCCGAAGAGGGCATCATACTGCCCCAGGACTTGCTCCACCAGGACACCAACTTCGGTGGCACTGAAGCTGGTGCCCCTCTGCCTCTCTGGCCGGGGGTTGTCAGTGGTCTCAGATGGTGTTTGCCCCGACATGACAACCCCAGAGGCAGGAGTGGGTGGGCAACTGGGTCCTGGGGCTGGGCTGTGGAGCGATGGAATCCCAGTCGGTAGTCTTCGGTTCCAGCAGGGGTGGTCACAGCAACAGCACCCCTGGCTGATGTGCAGGCAGCAAATGGCAGGGCACGTGGGCAGCAGGCAGTCAGGCAGCAGCAGATAGCAGGTGGGAGCGTGCTTGGGGCTCTGGGGGGCAGTAGTTCGGCCTTCTGGGCAGGAGCGTGGTCTTCCGTGTGCTTACGCGTGGCCAGCTTGATACGGAGTGATTTGGCACGTGAAAAATCTGCACGTCAGCGTGTAATTCGAGCGAAGGCCCTTAGCGCATATGCGTGTCTGCACGCATATGCATTTTCATTGGACAGAAGGCCCCTCAAGCGCAAGCGCCCCTGTGACGTGACGCGTACAGACGTGCATGGGCATTTCAGCGCGCGTGAAAAACTGCACGTCCGCATGTAATACAAGGAAAGGGCCCATGCGCGTAAGCGCGCGTGGAAAACTGCACGTCCGCGTGTAATACGAGTAAAGGGCCCATGCGCGTAAGTGACGTGACGCGCGCGTGCGTTTCCCTCAGCACGGGTTAAAGGTGAGCGGGCCCAGCAGTTCGCTGTACGTGCCTTTCGTGGAGACCAACGTGTGTTGCTGCTTCCTGTTGTTTCGCGCCATCACAACTTCACAGCTATCAAGGACGTATCTCGTCTTTTGGCGGGGGTATTGGCTATGCGTGTTTTTCTGCATCGCGCTAGTCAGACGGTGAGTCGCACACGCTCTTTTTCCCACTGCGGGTGTCCCTGTGTATCGCACCCATTTTCGATGTCATAGTAGCCTGCGTGTCCCACGCGTACGCGTTATTCGTGTTACTGGGTGCCACCGCGTACTGCGGGAGGTTGAATCCACGCACGTAGGCTGGAGGGTTGCGTGCACGGTTTTACTGCAGTTTTGGGATGGCTGAGCGTTGCGTGACACATCACCACATCACCGGGGTCACATACAGCCTTGCAGGTGCAGGGGGGCTGTTAACATCTTGCTTCCCACCCCCTTCACCCCAATTGCCCAGGTCAATTGTGGTGTACACCTCCCATTGGCACCACTCCATCTGTGCCAACACTACTACATCCGTGCCATGGTTGGGAGGCCACCAAAGGTGAGGGGCGCCTCAGCTGGGCGTCCTCCTCGTGGCGGGCGTGGTCGGGGACGTGGCCATGGTGACCAGGGAGTAGGGGGACTCCAGGGTGTCCAGGGCAGCCACAGAGGGGGAAGAGGCAGGGGTGCGCCACTTGAGCACAATGTAGTGCCATGTGTCGGTGCAGCCATGCCACCACCTCCTGTGGTTCCGGGGGATGCAGCTCCTGCATCTGGCACTGGCACCCGTACGACCCGGCAGTCCGTTCCATCGACTGCCACGGGCCCAAGGGTAGTGGTAGCTGCAGGTGCAGCTGTGGACACCGCCACCCAGGCTCAGGGTCTGCCAGCGCAGGCTGCGTTGGCACTTGAAGAGCCCTTGGTAGATCTCCAACAGGCCAGGGGGGAAACCATAGGGGCACGCCGGGCTGCTCAGACCAAGACACGTGTCCCTGGGGCAGTCATGTCATCTGCTGCCCCGAACAGCTGGGTGTTGGCAAGTGCAGGGGCAGATGCACCCAACAGCACCCCGGTTGTGAGTCTGCCAACCAGGACCGTTGCGGTCAATGACCCTGCCACAGCTGATGTTGCTGCGCAGGGTCCATTAGTGGGCACCCAGCTGCCACTGACACAAGTCAGGCCTTTGATCATCCCTCCACCTGCCACTCCCTTGGCTCAATCCACCGACCCCACTGGCCATACTGGTCAGGGCGGCATTAGCCAGCCAGGGTCTGCGCCACAGTCCAAGAGGAGGAAGGTTGCACCTGCAGCACAGGCTGGGACCCCACACACAGCCACGACCTCCTGCACGTCGAGGAAGAAGCCTTTCTGTAAGCAGGAACTGGACTTCCTCGTGGACTACGTGCGGGGCCACAGCCGTGACACGCTAGTGGGTGCCAATAGTCAGACTACGGCTGTCCAACGTGACACCCACTGGAAGCATGTTGCGGAACATGTCAGTTCATTCGGCCACGAGGTGCGCACGGCGCAGGAGTGCAAAAAGTGTTGGAATGACATCAAGCGCAGCACTAAGACTAAGCGTGCCTCTAATTCCAACTTGACTCTGGTGACTGGTGGTGGGCCTGCACCAGAGGAGGAAGAACTCACTCCGCATGAGGCTCTCGTTGCGGAGTTCATACCACCTGAATTGGTCGAAGGAGTGGGAGAGATGCTGGACTTTGATGCCCAGTCCAGTGAGTGTTGATGCGTGTTTGTTGAGGACGTGTGTGTTTCACTTGTGGGATGTGTTGTGCATGATTGCTGCTACATGTGACGTGTACATGGTTCTGATGTGTAAGTAATGCAATGCTTCCGTCATGCATGTCTCCTCTGCCTGCATGCGGGACTCCATGTGGGCATGCTCCCTTGCCCCTCCTCCGCCACTCTGCACCCCAGTTCCACCTTTGCACTGGTCTGCTTCAATCTTGCCAATGTGTAGTTTCTTGTTCATGTGTCCTGTGTAGATGCTAACTTCCAGCGTAGAAACTGCCAGACATATGCCGTGTGCTACAGCCTTAGTACTCGATGCAGGGTATCTCATTTGTACTGTGCATGGGTCAGATGTCCCGCAGGGACATGAGTGCCCATTCATGCTCCATGTGCATTGCACGCATGCCCCTATGTGTCCTTGACTGGATGATCACTGTAATATGAATCCTTGGTTACATACATTGCCTGCCATCTCATCAGCCTCCCCATGTCAACTGTGGCTCAGTCCTGCGTTGCACACATGTTTAGGCTCTGACAATCTGTGTGGCTCACAGGCCTCAGCCTGTTCAATTGCCAATGACTCTGTCCAACTCTTGTTGTGTCTTCTTCACACGTGGGCGGCCTCCGGAGTTTTCATCATGTGTCCTGCCTACTGTCCCAGCATCATTTGCAGTGTTGTAATTTGAATCACATTAAGCTGTTGATGCCAGTCAACACTGCCTGTCAATACACAGGTGTATGGTCAGCCTTTTGATACCATGCTAGGCATCCCTGCTTTGGTACTGGGGTGGAGGGGTGTTTGGCTTCTAGACATGGTACACATTGAATGCACAATGCACGTGATGTGTGAATTTGACATTGGACTGCCTTCACATTTCCTGGCACACACCATGGAGTGCTTGTACATGTAGGTAGTGAGTGGCGTACACATTTTCTGCACTGCATAGACCCACTTCCATGGAAACTGCCACCTTCCAACAGGTCTGATCACAGAAGCTATTCAAAGTAGACCCAGCATGCATGCCAGGTCATATGTTGTGTGTCACATGTCTGCCGGATGACTTTGCTGTCGGTGTGTGTGTGTGTCGTGTGCTTCTGACATGTGTAGTGACCTTTTTTCTCTCTATTTTTCAGGTGATGACGCAATGGAGGCGGAGGATGGTGTTGTCATGCCAGACACGGGGTTGGTAACACCACATCAACCCGGCACTAGTGGGGGTTGTGGGGTGGTAGGCCACGAAAACCCCCAAGTGCTGCAGTCCATCTAGTCTCTGGCTGCCTATGAGTCCAGCCTTGATGACGACTCTGACGTCCATGTTGAGTTGGATGAGCATCAAGTCCATGTGTCAGGGGTGAGTGATTCTGATGTGGACACTCCTCTGTCTGCGACACCTGCACTGAGGGATCAGACAGTCTTGGTTCCTCCGCCCGTGGTGGATCGGGACGCAGGGTCACCCTCCACACCAGTCACGGATGTGCCTGGGACATCACGTCGACGGGGGCATGCAGTCGGGCAGCCGCAGGCGGTGCCAACACAGCAGGGACCCCCGGTCCTTGGGTCCCGCAGGGGTCAAGCCCGGCAACGCGGTCGCCGTGCGCAACCGCTGTATACTGAGTGGGAGCAAGACATTACTGCCAATTCCGAACGGCAGGGGGCAGCAATGGAGAACATCGCTGAGAGCATGGAGCGTGTGGCCCGATCTGTGCTCACCCCTGCTAGGCAAGTGCTTCTCCAGCAGCAGGCGGCACGGTCCACGGCCCGCTCGCTCAGGCTGGGCATGGCGGCCTCAGACAGGGCACGCCAGGCTGAAATGTCATCTCTGCGTCAAGCAATTGCTGCTCACGCAGAGGCGCACATGGATGCCCTGAGGGAGGAGTATGCTTCCCTCAGATCCACTCTGGGTGTCCTTATGATGTCCCAGAGGCAGCAGGCAGAGGAGAGGTTTGCACAGCTTGAGCGTACCATCTCGGCTGAGCTACAGGCTTGCCGGGAGGTGCAGCGGTTGTCCAGCCAGGCCTTGCAGGAGGAACTCCGTGTTACACGTGCTACCTTGCAAGAGGAAGCACGTGTATCACGTGAGGTTCTGCATGCAGACCTATGTCACATCGCCACACAGAACCAGGCTCACCCGTCCGGCAGACTTGCTGCCGACGAGGGGCAAGCTGCGGCTAGGCGTGGCCAGGCTACTGTGCCACGTCCTCCTTTACAGGATGAGCCAGACTCGGACGACCATCTATCTCCCACATAGGTCGGGCTGTGCAGGCGTTGAGCCCATGGAGGCTTTTTTTTTGGCTCAGCATCATCGCATGTGGATGGTGAGCAGCACCCTGTACCTCCCCCCTCCTGGGTGCCTCCCCTCTCCCCCGGGTCGCATGTGGCCATTTTTGATTTTTCTTTTAGTTTAGTTAGTTAAGTTTCTGTTATGGTTTAAATAGGTAATGTAGGTTTTCCATTGTTAGTGTAATTAGTTAATAGTTGATTTAGTTTAAAATTGCTAGTCTATTGTGCTTTCATGTGACGGTGCAGTGCTTTGTGGCTTTTGAAGGCATCCACTGTCTGTTCCAGCTGGGCCCTTCATGGTTGTCTTGTGTATGTGTTTGCTGCTTGGGGTCCTTGACTCACATATGCCACTCCTGCCTCCCTTATCCATGGGCTCGCAAGGATGGTTCGGTGTTACAGAATATTACACAAGGGCTTTGAACTGTCATATCTGTGGCATGTCTGGTGCTGTGTGACTTGTGTTGACACCCCTAGTGGGGATGATTTTGGTGTTATTGTCCACTGTTCAGCTTTTGCTAGATGGGGTGTGTCATGATCAATGTGTACATTGATTGCTATGCATTGTGTAGTATGTTTCATATCTTTCCTGTACACGTGCTTGTTGCAATTCATGCTGTAGATAGTGTTCCACACTTTGGATGTGAAAGACGGACTGATGGTGTGATTTGTGATGTGACTCTCTGACATGGTCAAGTAATGAGATGTCTGATGAGACACACACAGATGACTTTGAAGCATTAATCATGTGTTTCATGCCCTTTCTGCAGGGGGATGAGC
Source organism: Ambystoma mexicanum (assembly GCF_040938575.1). Taxonomy (NCBI): domain Eukaryota; kingdom Metazoa; phylum Chordata; class Amphibia; order Caudata; family Ambystomatidae; genus Ambystoma; species Ambystoma mexicanum. The sequence goes on along the minus strand of NC_090925.1, from coordinate 330,289,149 downwards.
CTCCAGAGCACCTTTGCCAGCAGACATGGCCCATTGGACGACGGCATTCTGGACCCGTTTGTTGGTGCCCACATGCACATGTGTGCACAAGCAGAGGCACAGTGATTGCAGACCCACATCCTAGAACTGCTGACATGTTCCAAGGAACTCCAGGCAAGGTGAGCATCACAGGGGGGCCACGACACAGCAAAGCTTGCACCAGGCGAGTTGCACATGCAGGCTTAGTCACAGCACTGAGGGTGAGCTTAGACGAATATTGGTGTTCAAGCACACAATGCAGCTCAGATGTGTTTGTGGACTGATGGCTGTTGATAGTAGGGTTGTCTGGGACACATGCAGGGGCAGTGGCACATACCCTCCGGTACACCAAGGTCCATTGAGGCACTTGTATCAACCATGTAGCCTTCCGAGACATGGAAAGGGGCAGCTCACAGGGACATACAGCAAGGGACATACTCGGGTGCAGTGCATGTCTTTTCCATGTACTTTATGATAAATGCACTGCCAACTTTGTTTCGGTCATGGTGGTACGCAACTTGCTCTGTAGTCATGGCTTGCTATATGGGTCTGTCTGCTTACCCAGGGAACATTGCATGTTGTGTGAATTGTGACACATTGGTGTTCCATTTGCCACACACCCACCAGCGGCTGACTCACTGCATTGACTGTGTATGACCCGTCACAGGGGTGATGTTATATATGGGTACGAAGCATCGACCCCAGATTGTCTGTTTGTAGAGTAGTTTGTTGCTATGGGGCATGTTTGGTGTTGTGTTTTTGTGTAATTGGCACGTACAGGTTGTTGACTGTGGCTCTCTTTGCAGCATTGCAGTGCTCCTGTAACCGTTCAATTTGGTATGTTTTTTTCTCCCTAATCACCCGTGATCCTATGCAATTTTGAAACCTGTACCCTCTACCTGGTGTTCCTGCTTCCCGTACCTATCCAAGCAATGTTCCCTGACCTTCTTTCCCCGCTGGGGTTGCGGATGCCTGTGTAAGCCCCGAACTTGCAGGCGCCAAAACCCTAGAGGGGGTGGTTGGTTCGTACCACTCCTGAGCCTGGACTACAGAAGGCCATGACAATGATGTCCAAGTTTGTTTGGATTGTGTATGTGTTCATGCAGGTTGTACATTTTCGTGCATTCCCTAGTTTCATGTGTCATTCCTCCTCCCCTCTCCTGTCACTCATTCCAGTCATCCAGTGTGTCAACACCTGTCCCGACTGCATATCCCTGAACCTCCTTCCCCACCAGGGTCTCAGGGGCCTGTGTGAGTTTGACCTTGCAGGCACCCAGGACATGGTGGGGGTGGTTGTTTCGTGACACTCCTGCGCCTGTACAGGGGACCTGTGACAGTACACATCCGTTCATCGTGACATTGTTTTGCTGTGCTACCTTGGTTGTTGCATCATTGTGGTAGTACTTGGCCTTTGTGTGGTACTGCTACGTCAAGTCATCTACTGGAGGGTGTTCTGGTTCGTTTTCCTGGCTTGGATTTTGTGATTTTGGACATTGATTATAAGGGTGCAGGCACCTTTTTACACACAAGGTGGGAGATGGTGACGAAGGGTAAAGGTGATCCTGTGGCCAGGTGGAATTGAGGCTTGAAGGCTCCATGACCCAGGTGCAGTTGTTCAGTGGGTCATGGTCATTTGTGAGGGAGGGGGGGGGTTGTTGTTGATAGTTGCCTTGCCCTGCAGTGTGATGGGAACTCTGACATTGTAATGGCGGTATCCTATGTACATGTTGTGTTCTGCTGATCAATGCCTGTTCATGTGTTGTGTTTTCCTTTCAGGTGCGAGGGGATAGTTGTGGTTTGACATGCTGGGGTGTACACATGGTGAATGTTCACATGTGATGTGTAGAGAACACTGATGGTCACTTGAGTGCACATGCATATGTGGAGTGCATGTCCTTGCAGAACCACACACTTGCACTCTGATGCACTACATGTACTCCCACCCTTGCATATCCACGTGTACACTATTTGCCTTCTGGTGCCCACTGTGTCCCTGCAGCACATGTTCTGTGACCGATTATGGATCCAGTACATGCCTAATTTGCTGTTTGATGTGGTCTGTCACTTAGATGTGATGCTCAGGGTGTGCATCACACACAATGGCTGTTCACTGTGCTGTGCGGTGAGCAGTGTGTTGCAGGAGTAGGACACTGCACACATGAGCTGCAGTGTTGATTTTGCAATGCATAATGTGCATGTAGACAGGCATTCATTGTTATGTTACGTCTACGACTCTTGTAATGCATTTGGAAATGACTTATTTTGGGTGGGAGATTTTGTTGGTCTGTCATTTCATCTGATTCTGGGTCAGGCATCATTGTCTGATGCCACTGTACATTTAGGACATGGCAATGTGTACCTTATCGTTACTGTGTTGGTGTATGGGTATTGCTTGCCATGTCATGTTGTGGTTTGGGAGGGTTTGAGTGACATGACAGTGATGGCCATGGCCTGTTTTGCAGGTGTGTGTGATGCACACCTTGCATGTCAGGGTCATCCGCTTCTCAGAGCAACTAGCTGGGGGTAGATTTCTCTCCACGGCAGGGCCCTCCCCCTGGAACAGACTTCCTGCCTGACTTGAACTTGAGGGGAACCATCTCCAGTTCTGGAAGCACCTCAAGACCTTCCTCTTTGCTTCTGCTTACTCTCTGCCTCTCCCTTGCAGAATTCTTCACTGGAACTGCACTGGAGCTGCAACTGGGCCACTCTCACCGACCTCGGTCCCTGGCCCAGCCACTCTCCACTTGCACTGCCTCCCTGGCAACCCCTGCACTGCAGTACTGTCTCTCTATCCCTACAGCCCTCCCTTCCCAGCACTTGTCTGCACTTACCTTTGCAGTTGCCACCAGCCGACCTATGTATTATTTTTTTGGGCTACTTCCCCTGTACTGGACTCCCCCCCACCCTTCCCCTTGCACTTTTCCCTTCCCCCTACACCTGCACTTGCACAATCTCAATGACACCTGGCCTAGTAGTACCGTTGTCTGTCTTCCCTTGTTCCCCCCTCCCTGCCTCATCGCGCCTTGAAATACTTGTGTATGGGCCATATCATGTCATATGTCATATGTGTGCCTTTTGGTCACACAGGATAGCTTGTGTTTAAGTAGCTAGGGATGCAGACGATGTGGCACTTCCATGGCAACTATCTCAGGGTGGTAGGGTTGTGACAGTTGACTGTCTCTTTGTCATCATCGATTGTCACCTGGTATGTGCCAGGCCTGTGTGCACTCCGCAGGGGTGGGAGTTTAGGTGAAAAATGTGGCCACAAGCTGGGTCCGGGCTTCCTCGCCACGTGCCCTGTCCCCTCCCATGGGCAGCGCCTGTGCCTGTGGTTGGGGATGTGGGGGCACCACCGGGACGCCCTGCCGTGTTGCAACATTGTGCAGGACACATGCTGCCACAATGATTCTGCACACTACTGGTGGTGCATAGAGTAGTTGCCCACCAGAGCGGTCAAGGGAGCGGAAACATGACTTGAGCACTCCGAATGTGCGCTCCACTATGCCCCTGGTTGCAATATGGGCGGCGTTGTATCTTACCTGGGGTGGTGTGGTGGGGTTCCGGATTGGCGTCATCATGTGGTTGCTCAGAGGGTAGGCACTGTCCCCTGGGGAGGTGATAATAGTTGAGATTATTAGGGTTTGGATATTTGTCTGTGTGTGACTTGCATGCATGTGCAAGGGCATTTGTACTGACCTAGGAGCCATGTGTCGCCATGCTGCCCAGCTTCCAGGGCCCGGCTCAGGGCGGACATTCTGTATATGAAACTGTCATGGGTGGAGCCAGGGTAGTTTGCATAGACAGAGGTGATGATTCCCTTTGCATCGCATACCACCTGTACATTGATGGAATGCCAGTGCTTGCGGTTTCGGTAGATGTGCTCAGTGGCCCTAGGTGGACGTAGGGCCACATGGGTGCAATCTATGGCACCAAGCACTTTGGGGAAGTGTGCCACCCTGAAAAAATCCAGGACAACGGCCTGCCTTTCTGCGGGTGTTCTGGGCATGTATATGTGCCTGCGGACTGAGGGGCGCGCTGTCATGATTGCCAGTACCTGGTGTAGGCAGCGTGACTGCGTGGCCTGTGAGACCCCCCCACTATGGCAGTGGTCCGCTGAAATGACCCAGTGGCCAAAAAATGCAGGACATTGAGCAGCTTCTCCAAGGGGCTCAATGCTTGGGAGCAAAGGGTGGGGGATGTAAGGTCATCTTCCCACTCCCTGACCAGGTCTAGGATGATATGGGGTGGAAACCTATACCTGCCGTAGACCTGGTCGTCAGGCATCCCAAAAAGGCTTGTCCGTGGTGCGAAAATGCGTGCCCTGGCTATTCTCCTCCTCCTGCGGTGTCCCACGATCAGTGCAGCGACAAATGGGGCATTCATCGTAGCTGTATATACGCGTTTGTTGTTTGCGCGCACTTTTATGCTATGCGCGGGGACGCTTCCGCCTGCCTTCATGTGGGCGGACGCGTTGACGCGTGTGCACGTCTTTTGCCATGCGCGGGTTTCCCGTATTCGGATACATGGTAAGACTGTGCGCCCGAGTGTCATCGCGTGTGATCGGAGAGGAGTGAGCGTACACGCGATTGGCCTGGGTATGTGTGTTTCGGGGTGCGCGGGAAGTTCCACACGCGATTAGCCTGGGTACGTGTGTTCCGGGGTGCGCGGGAACTTTCACACGCGATTGTTGGAAATCCACGTGTGTTCTGTCATCACGTGCAATGAGGGAAACACCCGCGCGCGTCACGTCAAAGACGCGCTCACGCGCTAAGGGCCTTTGGTCCAATGAAATCGCATATGCGTGCTGCCGTGCATACGCGCTAAGGGCCTTTCCTCGAATTACACGCTGACGTGCAGATTTTTCACGTGCCAAATCACTCCGTATCAAGCTGGCCACGCGTAAGCACACGGAAGACCACGCTCCTGCCCAGAAGGCCGAACTACTGCCCCCCAGTGCCCCGAGCACGCTCCCACCTGCCATCTGCTGCTGCCTGACTGCCTGCTGCCCACGTGCCCTGCCATTTGCTGCCTGCACATCAGCCAGGGGTGCTGTTGCTGTGACCACCCCTGCTGGAACCGAAGACTCCCGACTGGGATTCCATCGCTCCACAGCCCAGCCCCAGGACCCAGTTGCCCACCCACTCCTGCCTCTGGGGTTGTCATGTCGGGGCAAACATCATCTGAGACCACTGACAACCCCCGGCCAGAGAGGCAGAGAGGCACCAGCTTCAGTGCCACCGAAGTTGGTGTCCTGGTGGAGCAAGTCCTGGGGCAGTATGATGCCCTCTTTGGAAGTTCCCGCGCCGACAAGGAAGGACGGACTCAGATCTGGACTGACATCGTGACTGCCATCAACGCGGAGGGGGTGGCAGTCCGCGACTTCCAACATGTCAAGAAGCGCTGGGAGGACTTCAGGTCCAGGACCCTGAACAAGGCCCGGCGCCTCTTGAAGGCAGCGGATGCCGGGGCCACTTGTCGGAAGAACAGATGAGGGTCCTGGAACGCATATCCCCAGCGCTCCACGTCCAGGTCCTTGAGAGGCAGACCCGTCTGGAGTCGAGCGGTAAGTGTACATGCATCCTGATTGTGAGCAGTGCGTGTGGTGATTTTTCAGTAGTGTGCAGGTTGCACATCTGTTTGTATGGGGTCGAGTATGGGTGGGGGTGTACAGGGCCGTGGGGCTAACACATGCGAGGGCTGGAATGTGTGAGAATGGATGGTGCTTGTGTGTGTAGGCTTGCATGCCAAATGCAGTTGTGTGGGCACACATGTTTGGATGAATGTGTATGTAAGTAGACATGTTCGTGATGTCACGCATGTATGTTGTTTTCATCTGCATGTATCAGCACTGTGTACATGTGCATGTGTGTGTATTTGACAAGGGTGCAACAGTGATGCAACATGGATGCATGTGACAGCGGCATGTGGAAGCCTGATCGGCAGATGTGACATTGATGCCTGTCTGAACACTGCAACACTTGGCAGAGGTGTACACATGCATGCAAGTGTGGTGGTGTGTGTACATGTGTGGTGCACTTCCTGTATTGCATGTGATGTCTGGCTCACCTTTGCCTGCTCATGCTGTTGTATGTGTATGTATGGTGCTGGCAGTTGTGGTATGGCTCATGTGTGCGAGTTGAAATGACATGTGTGTTGGGGATTGTGATGACATGTCTGAGGTTTGCCAATGCCACTCATGTACAACTGTCATGTGTGTATGTGTCCATTGTACAGTGCCCTGATGCCTGTGTTTTATTTCTTCCTGTCTGCAGCGTCAACTGATGAAGAGGGCGGAGAAGGTGCTGTGGAGCACAGCGGCGGGGATCCCACCGCCAGCCGGAGATGCAAGGCCCGGCTCCCCTCCCATGTTGTGATCTCGTCGGGGAGTGAGGAGTCCGGTGCCGCGTCCCAGGCCGCAGCTGCCGGGGGGAGGTCCAAGAGGCGGAGGTTGGAGTTGGACTCCTCGGCAGCAGAAGGGGCAGCTGGGACCCCACAGGGCCCAACAGGGGAAGATGCCACGGAGTCATCCAGGTTGGTGGGGGGTTTGGTGGAGGAGGAGGCCGTGCAAGCAACAGAGACGGGGTCTGGAGGTGGGGATCCCACTGGTGCTAGTGGTGCAGTGCAGGACCAGGGACAGGAGGCAGCACAGGCCGCCGCGGAGGTGCCTGTGTGCAATCCTGTCCCTGATCCTGTCCCTGCATCATCTTGCACCAGCAGGGATGCCTACGTCCAGACCCGTTTTCAGGCAGGGGATGAGCTCACGTCAACTGGCCTTCCTCTGCCTGCGGACGTGGCTATCCGGGTCCGGGTTGAGCCTGTTCTGAGTGGTGTGGCGTTGCGTCAACGGGCCATGCGAGGTGACCTGCAGTCTTTTCATGAGGAGACTGCACGTCATCTCGAATGGCTCGTTGACCACGTCAGCCTGCTGGGACAGGTCACCCAGGCCGGATTACTCCGTATGATGGGGCTTGCTACGACCCCCTCCTCAACTGGACCCCCTACGCGCCAGTCGTCCTTCGTGCCATCTTCCCACCCATCAGTCACCTGGGTGCCCTGTGGAGCTGCCTCTGACGGTGCGGCCAGGCTGGTGGAGGAGGCATCCCTGCCACAGTCGGGAGTCGGACGTCCAGCAGGGGTGGCCACATCAACGACTGCACCCCAGCCGGCGGAGGATGTGCAGGCAGCAGGAGGCAGTGCACGGGCAGAGGCACAGCAGCAGCAGAAACGTGCTGGGAGCCATGAAGGCTTGGGGCCTTCAACATTGGAGGGGCAGGCATCGGCCGGAGGGCAGGAGGACCCAGGACAGAGAGTGTCTTCCGTGTGGCAGCGGTTGGGCCACGCCATAGATGCGGAGCGGCAGCGGGCGGAAGAGGCACGGCTCACAATGGTCAGGGCGGAGAACTCCATGCGGAGGGCCCTGAGGCGGGCCAAGTGCCTCGAGGCAATCCGCAGGGGTTTGGAGGTGGACACGTCGACGGCCCTGCGGACCCTCTGGGCCATGGAGGAGGACCGCCTCCAGGACATTGAGCAGGAGTTTGATGATGCCCTGGCCCGGGACATCCACAAGTGAGCCGTCAAACTAGCCCGCTGCCCTTGTACATAGTTATGTAGGTAGTGTTAGGTTTCAATTTTGTTTGGATTTTATTTGGACCTTTCGGACATTGGCCACATTTTTGTATATAGTTTATTTTATTAGTTAGTGTAGTTAGATAGGTTTCCTTTCTTTTGTTGGGATAATGGACCCTGGCTTGTTCCCATGTACATAGTTCACTGTTGGATTGTATTTTTCTTTCACATTTTAACCATGGAGCAATGGCTTTCTTTTTTATTTCCCATTGGATTTTGTTTTGTGGACAGTGACTTTGGACACCATTACTTTGGGATATGATTTTTGGTTTTGCTTTTTTTCACGACATGCTTCTTTTGATTTTTGTACATTCACATTTTTGTTTCTTTATTTTTGATCTTATTTATGTTTGCTTTAATACATATTTTTTTATCATACTTCAATGTGTAGTATCATCTCATTGGTTTCATGCATTTCATGATATGGGTTTTGAGATTCACTGACACCCATTGGGTGTATGTGAGGGAAATGTGTTTGTTTCGGAACTTGCAATTGGTGTTCTGTGATGTAATTGCCAATTATGAGTGGGTGGATGCAATACTCGGGTGGGTGTTTTGCATTTGGAGGCTGACCATGGGGACCAGGGATCTAGATTGTGATGACATGTTGGCTGGGGAACATGAGTTGGACATGGGTGGGGGCCTGCTGGCAGGTGCCCCACAGTGCTGGGGGGTGGGGGTGGTGGGAGACATGGGTGGGGGCCTGGTGGCGGGTTACCCACACTGCTGGGGGGTGGTGGGGAACATGAGTTGGACATGGGTGGGGGCCTGCTGGCAGGTGCCCCACAGTGCTGGGGGGTGGGGGTGGTGGGAGACATGAGTTGGACATGGGTGGGGTCCTGCTGGCAGGTGCCCCACAGTGCTGGGGGGTGGGGGGGTGGGAGACATGGGTGGGGGCCTGGTGGAGGGTGCCCCTGCACTGCTGGGGGGTGGGGGTGGTGGAAGACATGGGTGGGGGCATGGTGGAGGGTGCCGAACAGTGCTGGGGGGTTGGGGGGGAGGTGGGAGACATGGGTGGGGGCCTGCTGGCAGGTGCCCCACAGTGCTGGGGGGTGGGGGGGTGGGAGACATGGGTGGGGGCCTGGTGGAGGGTGCCCCTGCACTGCCAGGGGGTGGTGGGAGACATGGGTGGGGGCCTCGTGGAGGGTGCACCACAGTGCTGGGGGTTGCAGGGGGGGTGGGAGACATGGGTGGGGGCCTGGTGGAGGGTGCCCCTGCACTGCTGGGAGGTGGGGGTGCTGGGAGACATGGGTGGGGGCCTGGTGGTGGGTGCCCCTGCACTGCTGGGGGGTGGGGGTGGTGGGAGACATGAGTTGCACATGGGTGGGGGCCTGCTGGCAGGTGCCCCACAGTGCTGGGGGGTGGGGGTGGTGGTGAACATGAGTTGGACATGGGTGATATGATATGATATGATATGGCATTTGTAACGCGCCTATACACAAGTGTTTCAAGGCGCGACGAGGCAGGGAGGGGGGAACAAGGGGAAGACAGACAACGATCCTACTAGGCCAGGTGTCATTCAGACCGCGCAAGTGCAGGGGTAGGGGGAAGGGAAAAAGTGCAAGGGGAAGGGGGGGGGGGGTAGTGCAGTACAAATAAGTAGAATAGAAATAAAATAATAAATAAATAGGGCCAGCTGGTGGCAAGTGCAAGGTAAGTGCAGACAAGTGCTGGGGGGGGGGCTGTAGTGATGCAGAGACAGTCCCGCAGTGCAGGGGTTGCCAGGGAGGCAGTGCAAGTGAAGAGTGACTGGGCCCAGGACCGAGGTCGGTGAGAGTGGCCCAGTTGCAGAATCAGTGCAGTTTTGGTGAAGAATTTAGCAGGGGAGAGGGAGAGAGAAAGCAGAAGTGAAGAGGAAGGTTTTGAGGTGCTTCCGGAACCGGAGATGGTTCTCCTCAAGTTTCAGGGAGGCAGGAAGGCTGTTCCAGAGGGAGGCCCCTGCCGCGGAGAGAGATCTACCCCCAGCTCGTTGCTTCGAGAAGCGGCTGACCCTGAGGGAGTTGGAGACGGATGAGCGTAGGGCTCGGGAAGGAAGATATTTAGGAAGAGAGAGTTGAAGGTATTTAGGCCCCAGGCCCCAGAAGGCCTTGTGGACAATGCAGAGGGTTTTGAACTTAATCCTCGCAGCCACTGGGAGCCAGTGTAGAGATTTCAGTCCTGGAGAGATACGGTCCCTGGGCTTGAGGCCAAGGACAAGTCTCGCAGTTCTGTTCTGGATGAGTTGCAGAGGGCGGAGAGTGGAGGCAGGCAGATTAAGATAGAGGCTGTTACAGTAGTCCAGCTTCGAGAGAACCAGGGCTCGGGAGACAGTGAGCTTCTGGGGGAAGGAGAGGAAGGGGAGAATACCTCTGAGGAGGTGCAGCTGGTAATGTGACTTCTTAGAGACGTCAGATATATGAGGAGAGAAGGAGAGTGTGGAGTCGAAGATGACCCCGAGGTTTTTTGCCTTGCAGGTAGGAGCAGGAAGAGGGCCAAGAGAGGCCGGCCAGAGAGCTGCAGGGAAGGAGAGAGTGGGTGTGCCGATGAGTAGGATCTCAGTCTTACTAGCATTAAGGCAGAGGTCATTGGCAGCACACCATTCCTGGATAGCAGACAGACAGTCAGAGATGAGGGAGGGAGAGGAGGAGGCCGAGGGTAGCCTGAAAATGAGCTGGGTATCGTCCGCATAGCACTGAAAGTTGGGGCAGAGGGCAGCGATGCGGTGGGCAAGGAGTGCCAGATACTGGTTGAACAGCCAGGGAGAGAGATTAGATCCCTGGGGAACGCCACAGGTGGAGAAAAAGATGTCAGAGAGGAAGGACCCAAGTTGGACCTGGGAGGGTCGATTGGAAAGGAAAGAGGTCAACCACGCCAGAGCCTGACCAGTGATACCCAGGTTATCACGGAGACGGTTGAGCAGGATGGCATGGTTGACAGTGTCAAAGGCAGAAGAGAGATCGAGCAGAATGAGAACACACGGAGTGTTGGAGTCGAGGTTCAAGAGCAGGTCCTCACAGATGTTCAGGAGAGCAGTTTCCATGCTTCTGGCCACTCTGAAGCCAGATTGATGGTCATGGAGACTATCAACAGCTTCAGCATGGAGGTTAAGCTGGGAGATGGCCAGTTTCTCCAGGAGCTTGCCCAGGAAGGGAGGTGTGGAGATTGGGCGATAGTTAGCCAGACAGGAGGGATCGGCAGAGGGTTTCTTAAGGAGAGGGTGCACAAGGGAGTGCTTGAGGGGGGATGGGAAGACTCCAGAGGCGAAGGAGTGGTTACAAAAGTCAGCCAGGGCAGGAGCCAGGGAGTCGATGTGGTCCTTGATAGTTTTGGAGGAACAGGGGTGAATCTGTTTAGACGAGACTTTCATAGATCGGACTTGTCTGGAAACCTCGTCAGCAGAAAAAAGGGGAAAGGCAGAGAAGGAGGGAGGAGGGGTGGCTGCAGAAGGGCCAGAGGAAGAGCAGGGAAGAGAGGGGGGGACGTGATAGGAGGAGAGTGAGGACAGGATGTCCTGAGTTTTAGAGATGAAGTGGGAGGCCAGTGCAGTGCAGAGGGCCTGGGAGAGGACAGGAGAGGTAGAGACTGCAGCAGGGTTGGCAAGCTCCTTGCAGATTTTAAAGAGTTCAGCCGAGTTGTTAGATGCCGCAGAGATGCGGGCTTGGATAAGGGCTCTCTTCTTGGTGAGAACAGAGAGACGGTATTGCCTTTGGAGCAGGCGGCAGGCCAGTTTGTCAGAGGATGAACATGAAGCACGCCATTTCCTCTCTGCCACCCTGCACTTGCGTTTTAGGGTGACGAGATCCGAATCATACCAGGAGTTACATTTGGCTTTGGGCTTCAGGCGGATTTTCATGACAGGGGCAAGGATATCAAGAGTATCAGATATAGCAGAGTGGAGCAAGGAGAGGGCTGTGTCAGGGTGGGAGTCAGCCGAAGGGGGAGGGGGGGGCGAGAAGGTGGCAGCGAAAGCCGCAACTGACACGCGCTTCATGGGTCGGATGACCGAGAAGGTGGGTGGCAAAGATGAGGGTGGCTTTGCCTGTGGGGTAGGGAGGGTGAGGTGGGAGGATAGGAGAAAGTGATCACTCCAGGAGAGAGGAGTGGAGAGAGGGACAGAGAGGGGAAGGTCAGAAGAGATCAGAGCATCAAGAGTGTGCCCTGCCGAATGAGTAGGCCCAGACGGGAGAATAGAGAGTGAGAGAGAGTCGCAGAGGTCACGAAAGAGTCCAGTGGGGGGACAGGAGGCATCTAGGAGGATGTTGAAGTCACCAAGAAAGAGGAGTTGAGTGGTAGAGGACAGGAGTGAGGAGGAGAGGTCAGCCCACTCAGAGAGGAAGGAGGAAATTTGACCAGGTGGCCGATAGATAGTAGCCACGGTAAGGGAATGGCTAGGAGAGAGAGAGAGTCGGCAGACAAGACATTCAAAAGAGGAGTAGGTCTGCGTAGGAGTGACAGTGGCAGGAATCCACTCAGGGAAGATACGGGCAACACCCCCCCCTGCACGGTTGGGCCTGGGCACAGAGAGGATCTTGTAACCTTCAGGTAGGAGTGTGTCAAAGCTCGTGACAGAGCTGGCTGTGAACCATGTCTCAGTGAGACTGAGGACGTCAAGGTCCAGTTCCTCAAGAAGGCGACAGATATCGAAGGAATGCTTGATGGCAGAGCGAGAGTTAAGAGTGGCAAAGTGGAGAAGGTTGCCATCCTTGAAGGACTTCCGGGGAGGGGTACAGATCAGAGGTACGCCCTGCGGAGGTGTAGAAGAAGGAGGTGAAGAGGGAGTGCGAGAGGGGGCAGGGAGGGAGGGTAGAGGCAAGGTAGCCGAAGACAGGGGGGGGACAGCAGAGGAGGAAAGGAAGTTGATAAGGCGAGGGAAGCATCTATCAAAGAGGTGAAGGTTGGCCTGAGGTCCCATTAGCGTAGACATTAATGATGGCCTTAGAGGAGCGGAAGGGGGCCAAGAGGACATCCCAACTGGTGCCACCATTAATGGGAGAAGTGGAAAAAGGAGAGAGCACAGAGACCATATGAAGGGTCCATAGATCATGTGAAGGCACAAAAAAGAGGATGTCAGTGAGAGTTTCCTTAGAGCAGGCACTAGTGTAGGTGTCAGCGATAGGGAGGCCTGGGTTGGAGACCAGGATGTCCTTTTTAAACATTTTCCTACCAGATTTAGTGAGGAGAGCAGGATAGTCAATAGAGAAGCAGTTAGAGAAGATAGGCGAGATAGAGAGCACCATGGAGTAGGAGGGAGTGTGGGGGCGGGAAGACAGACGATACGAGAAGCACGCAGGCAGGACGTGAGCGGCAAGCCCAAGTTTACCGCATTTCAGAACAGTGAATGAGTATTAGGTACAGAGGCCACCTAAGTTAGAGAATCCTGCGAGGGGAGAAAAAACCCAAGTTTACCACATTTCAGAACAGTAAATGAGTATTAGGTACAGAGGCCACCTAAGTTAGAGAATCCTGCGAGGGGAGAAAAAACCCAAGTTTACCACATTTCAGAACAGTAAATAAGTATTAGGTACAGAGGCCACCTAAGTTAGAGAATCCTGCGAGGGGAGAAAAAAACCCAAGTTTACCACATTTCAGAACAGTAAATGAGTATTAGGTACAGAGGCCATCTAAGTTAGAGAATCCTGCGAGGGGAGAAAAAACCCAAGTTTACCTCAACTGTGGAACACAGTGAGGTGAAGACACCATGCGAAGGAAGTGACCAGGTGTAGGTGAGGTGGGCCGCGCAAGGTGGAAATGGCAAAGTACAGGCACCTTGCGTCCCCTGCGGACACCTGCAGACACACAGGGAGCCGCAACTGAAGGAGTCGCCCTTGGCCTTGGGGCCCTTAGCCGCAGGGGGCTGCCGGGCAGAGTACTGCTGCCCCAAGGGTGTAGTTATAGGAAGAGGGAGGAGAGGAAGGGGGGGGGGTGAGGGCGGGCAGGGAGGCGGGAGGGAGAGGAGAACCAGGAAGTGGGAGGGGAGGGGGAGAGCTGGCACAACAACGCTCTACGAGCGCAGATGAAACTTTCCTTTTTTTTTTAAACAAAAACACAATCTACTCACGGATGCCCGCTAGGGATGCCGAGGCAGGGCTTCCAGGCCTGCAGTTCCCTCAGGGCTACCGGCGACCGCTCTCCCACGCTCAGCTACACAAAGAAGCGAGCAGGGGGAGCGGGCGTCGAGTAGCCCAGAAGGGAGGCAGGCAGAAGCCAATCAGAGGGGGGGGTGGCGGGCAGGGAGGCGGGAGGGAGAGGAGAACCAGGAAGTGGGAGGGGAGGGGAGAGCAGGCACAACAACGCGCTACGAGCGCAGATGAAACTTTTCTTTTTGGGGGCCTGCTGGCAGGTGCCCCACAGTGCTGGGGGGTGGGGGAGGTGGGGAACATGAGTTGGACATGGGTGGGGGCCTGCTGGCAGGTGCCCCACAGTGCTGGGGGGTGGGGGTGGTGGGGAACATGAGTTGGACATGGGTGGGGACCTGCTGGCAGGTGCCCCACAGTGCTGGGGGGTGGGGGGGTGGGGAACATGAGTTGGACATGGGTGGGGGCCTGCTGGCAGGTGCCCCACAGTGCTGGGGGGTGGGGGGGGGGGTGGGAGACATGGGTGGGGGCCTGGTGGAGGGTGCCCCTGCACTGCTGGGGGGTGGGGGTGGTGGGAGACATGGGTGGGGGCCTGGTGGAGGGTGCCCCACAGTGATGGGGGGTGGGGGGGGGAGACATGGGTGGGGGCCTGGTGGAGGGTGCCCCTGCACTGCTGGGGGGTGGGGGTGGTGGGGGACATGGGTGGGGGCCTGCTGGCAGGTGCCCCACAGTGCTGGGGGGTGGGGGTTTTGGGAGACATGGGTGGGGGCCTGGTGGTGGGTGCCCCTGCACTGCTGGGGGGTGGGGGTGCTGGGAGACATGGGTGGGGGCCTGGTGGAGGGTGCCCCTGCACTGCTGGGGGGTGGGGGTGGTGGGAGACATGGGTGGGGGCCTGGTGGAGGCTGCCCCTGGTGGCTGGGGGGTGGGGGTGGTGGGAGACATGGGTGGGGGCCTGGTGGAGGGTGCCCCTGCACTGCTGGGGGGTGGGGGTGGTGGGAGACATGGGTGGGGGCCTGGTGGAGGGTGCCCCTGCACTGCTGGGGGGTGGGGGTGGTGGGAGACATGGGTGGGGGCCTGGTGGAGGCTGCCCCTGGTGGCTGGGGGGTGGGGGTGGTGGGAGACATGAGTTGGACATGGGTGGGGGCCTGCTGGCAGGTGCCCCACAGTGCTGGGGGGTGGGGGTGGTGGGGAACATGAGTTGGACATGGGTGGGGGCCTGCTGGCAGGTGCCCCACAGTGCTGGGGGGTGGGGGTGGTGGGAGACATGGGTGGGGGCCTGGTGGAGGGTGCCCCACAGTGCTGGGGGGTGGGGGGTGGGTGGGAGACATGGGTGGGGGCCTGGTGGAGGGTGCCCCTGCACTGCTGGGGGGTGGGGGTGGTGGGAGACATGGGTGGGGGCCTGCTGGCAGGTGCCCCACAGAGCTGGGGGGTGGGGGTGCTGGGAGACATGGGTGGGGGCCTGGTGGTGGGTGCCCCTGCACTGCTGGGGGGTGGGGGTGCTGGGAGACATGGGTGGGGGCCTGGTGGAGGGTGCCCCTGCACTGCTGGGGGGTGGGGGTGGTGGGAGACATGGGTGGGGGCCTGGTGGAGGCTGCCCCTGGTGGCTGGGGGGTGGGGGTGCTGGGAGGCATGGGTGGGGGCCTGGTGGAGGGTGCCCCTGCACTGCTGGGGGGTGGGGGTGGTGGGAGACATGGGTGGGGGCCTGGTGGAGGGTGACCCTGTACTGCTGGGGGGTGGGGGTGGTGGGAGACATGGGTGGGGGCCTGGTGGAGGCTGCCCCTGGTGGCTGGGGGGTGGGGGTGGTGGGAGACATGAGTTGCACATGGGTGGGGGCCTACTGGCAGGTGCCCCACAGTGCTGGGGGGTGGGGGTGGTGGGGAACATGAGTTGGACATGGGTGGGGGCCTGCTGGCAGGTGCCCCACAGTGCTGGGGGGTGGGGGTGGTGGGGAACATGAGTTGGACATGGGTGGGGGCCTGCTGGCAGGTGCTCCACAGTGCTGGGGGGTGGGGGTGGTGGGGAACATGGGTGGGGGCCTGGTGGAGGGTGCCCCTGCACTGCTGGGGGGTGGGGGTGGTGGGAGACATGGGTGGGGGCCTGGTGGAGGGTGACCCTGCACTGCTGGGGGTGGGGGTGGTGGGAGACATGGGTGGGGGCCTGGTGGAGGCTGCCCCTGCACTGCTGGGGGGTGGGGTGGTGGGAGACATAGGTGGGGGCCTGGTGGAGGGTGACCCTGCACTGCTGGGGGGTGGGGGTGGTGGGAGACATGGGTGGGGGCCTGGTGGAGGCTGCCCCTGGTGGCTGTGGGGTGGGGGTGCTGGGAGACATGGGTGGGGGCCTGGTGGTGGGTGCCCCTGCACTGCTGGGGGGTGGGGGTGGTGGGAGACATGAGTTGCACATGGGTGGGGGCCTGCTGGCAGGTGCCCCCACAGTGCTGGGGGGTGGGGTTGGTGGGAGACTGTAGAAAAAGAAAGACCGGTGGGGGGTGTCTGTACTTCTGCTCTCTATATGGTAGAGGAGAGGCACAGAAGACCCCAGCCAAGATTCTCTATTATGGTAGCAATGGACGAGCAATCAAGGCCTAGCTTCTCAGGAGGTGATGCAGGCTGGTTCTTAAGTACAGTGTAGTCCCCAAGCCCCCACAAAGGAATGTCCACACACTGTATTGGTTAGAACACACAGTCTTTATATAATCAATATTCAAGGTTATGTACACTTATCATAATAACTCACTTTGTACTCAGGAAAATCAACAATGGCAAATATATACAATTCTAAAGTGGTACCACCCTTTGTATTAGATCTTATTAAAGTGCATCAACAATACTGTAACAATGTCACACAGATCAATAGAGTGAAACCAGCAATAGAGAGAGGAGAGAAAATAAGATGGTTGAGCAATAGGCAGAATACTGGCCCCTACCACTAGGCACAGTTCTGTGTGGAGATCCCCCCACCTGGGCAACCTGTAAAATAAAGATATAGCACAAGCCCAGTCCATATATTGTTCTGCAAGTCTTATTCCCTCCTATAATGTTTTTACCCCCCCCCAATGTACCTGGTGGAGTCGAGTTCTTCGAAGAGGAGTCGACAGATCCTTCTTGAGCGACCCCCTTTCAAGCGGGAGTCACGGATCGTCGAGAGGCGTCGAGAAGCGTCGAGGAACTCGGTGTTCGGCGACGGGGAATCGACGGCCCTTCTTGAATGCCTTCCCTTTCAAGCGGGAGACACGGGGCGTCGAATGTCCGTCGACAAACAGGGTAGAACGGCGTCGATGAGGCGGTGCTCGTCGGCGTCGGAGCGTCGGCGTCCTGCAAGGCAGAGGCGTGCGGGGCACCTCGGTGACAATAGTTCTGGACCGCAAAGATTGTGGAGACGGAGGCCCAGCAAGGGCGTCGAGTTGTTCGAGTCTTTGTGGTATTCGGGTGGCGAGAAACCCACCGGCAGGTTTCTCCTCGGCGCGTTGGTCGTCCTCGACTTTCTCCGGCAGGATAAAGCGGTCGACGGTGCAGACGAGGGAGTCCTTCGATTCGAATGTTCTTAGGCAAAGGAGCGGAAGGCTCCGGTCGTCGGCGGCACGGCGTCAAGTGGTTCCCACGGCTGGGCAACACAACTTCGACGAGCTTTCAGCGGTTACACAAACCTGCGAACCCTGGTCGACGGCAATGGACTTCGACGGCGGCGATGTCCGGGTGCTTCACTTCGATCTCCTCGGCGGTCCCGTCTCGGGTCGGCAGCCTTTCGAGGGTCTGTCTTCCAGGGCGCTTCGGCGAAGATGGAGCGGTGCTCGATGGTCCCTCGGAGCACGGGAAGAGGGCGCCTTACCAGGTCCTCTCTCGGGTCAGTCTTCGACGATTTCGGCAGCCTTCGGATCGGTCGAAGCAAATGCAACAGCAAGTCTTCTTCTTCCAGCTGGACGTCGAGGATCAGCAGTTCCAGTTACTCTTAGAGTGAAGACTCAGCTTCTGAACGCTTCTGAACCCACTACCAGTGGTGAGAGGTCCCCAGATATACTATTCTGTCTCTCATCCACACTGTTGGCACACACTCAGCAGCCAATCATACAGAAGGGCATTCATGCAGTCAGTCAGCCAATCAGGCACACAGTGCATTCAGGCCACACTCCTCCCTTTCAGACACTCACAACAAGGAATGTGGATTGGGACAAGTACTCAGCCATTCAACACTACACACTGCATTCAGGCCAGTTTCGGGCAGGGCTGTCTCAGTCTTTGTCTCTCATGCCAGAAACCAGACAACCACAACAAGGAGTGTATATTGGTCACACACTCCATTCACCCAGGTCCCACCCACAGGAGGTACCCACAACATACAGTCACTGGGAAGGCTCCAGGCAGTCTAGCTGGGCCTTCACAACAACACCATATATGGAACTTCCACCCAACAGCCAGTCAGGGGGAAGGGACAGAGTCAGGGCTTCCCAGGACTTTGGGAAACAAGGTAACAGGCAATAGAAAGCAAGAGGCCACAGGGGCCATCTTGTTTCCTATCAGGAATCAACTGATCCCAATGGCAGGGCCTGGGTATCCCAAAATGGAGGACACCCAGAGCACCTGTCAAATTCAGCATGGAGCTGCCACCAGCCCATACCCTGCTCTGTGGGCCACCCACAGGTGCACAAAAACATACACTAGGGGCACAGGGTTGTACCCCTACCCATGGGTGCCATAAGGGTATCCCATGGGTCTGTTCACCAAACCAAAAGAGAGAGCTGCACTGCCAGGAGTCCCACATGGACTCCTGGGCAGAAAACATGACAGAACACATGATAAAAAGCAGTAAAAGGACAAGGATTCAGAGGCCCTGTCCCTCTGATGCATTTCCAGCATCACAGTCGCCCCCCCAGACTGAGGTGGAGGGTGTCTAATCTCCCACGGGATAGACACCCTCATCCAGACGGTCAACATACCTTCTGGAAAGGCCATCTGCATTATCGTGACCCTTCCCTGGTCTGTGCTCTATGGTGAAGTCTAGCCCTTGCAGGCTAATGGACCACCTGAGCAATTTCGGATTCTCACCCTTCATCTGCATAAGCCACTTCAGGAGCTTATGATCTGTTTGGACCTTGAAGGTAGACCCCGTAAGGTAGGGCCTAAAACGCCTAAGGCTCCAAACTATGCTAAAACACTCCTTTTCAACAGTAGCCCACCTAAGTTCTCTACCCTTGAGTTGTCTACTGATGAATATGATAGGATGTTCTCTCCCTTTGTCATCTAACTGGGACAAGACAGCTCCAATTCCGGTGTCGCAGGCATCCGTCTGGACGAAAAAGGGTCGGCTGTAGTCAGGCGCACACAACACAGGTGCCCTACACAGACTTTCTTTCAAGCCATCAAAGGCCCTCTGACAGTCTTCGGTCCAATTAACCTTCCTAGGCTGTTTGGGTGAAGTTAGAGCTGTCAGGGGTGCAGCTATGGTTCCATAGTCTGCCATGAAATTGCAATAGTACCCAGTGAGGCCCAAAAAGGCTCTCACCTGGGTTTGAGTAGTGGGAGTCTCCCAGTTCTGTACATCCTGTACTTTACTGGAGAGAGGTTGGATTTGACCCCCTCCTACCTCATGACCAAGATAGGTAACTTTCCCCTGAGCTATCTGGCACTTGGTGGCCTTGATAATAAGGTTAGCCCTTTTCAAGGCCTGCAACACCTTATCCAGATGTGTCAAATGCTCTTCCCAGGTGGAACTGTAGACGGCAATGTCGTCTAAGTAAGCCACACAAAAGGCTTCCAGCCCACTGAGGCATGGTTGACCAATCTCTGGAAGGTGGCAGGGGCATTCTTCAACCCAAAAGGCATGACCCTAAACTGGTAGAGTCCCTCAGGTGTTGAGAAGGCCGTCTTTTCCTTGGCATGGTCCGTCAGAGCTATTTGCCAATAGCCTGAGGTAAGGTCAAAGGTGCTCACAAATTTGGCAGCACCTATGGTGTCCACGAGCTCATCAGCCCTGGGCAATGGGTGCGCGTCAGTTTTGGTGACGGCATTGACTCCTCGGTAGTCCACACAGAACCTCCAATCCTTGGTACCCGCCTGGGAACTTGCCTTGGGGACAAGGACCACTGGACTGGACCAGGGACTGGTTGAGGGTTCAATAACACCTAGATCCAACATCTTGGCAACCTCAGCCTGGATGTGGTTCTTGACGGTATCTGACATACGGTAGCACCTGCTTTTGACAGGCACACTGTCACCAGTGTCAATTTCATGCCTACACCACGGTGTAAGGCCTGGCGTCAGTGAAAACAGAGAGGCATACTGTTGGAGTAAAGCCCTGCAGGCCCTCTGTTGCTCTGTTGTCAAATCCGGAGAGAGATGTACTCCCTCCACTGAGCCATCCTGAGGGTTGCTATGCAGCAAATCAGGAAGGGGCTCACTCTCATCCTCTTCTTGCCCTGAAGCTAGCAAGAGACATGAGACTTCTGCTCGCCGGTGGAAAGGCTTGAGCCTGTTGACATGGAATATCTGAGGGGCTACCCCAGAGGCTCCCATGTCAACCAGATAATTGACTTCGCCCATCTTGGAGATGATCCTGAAGGGTCCAGTCCACTTGTCTGCCAGAGCTCTAGGCTTGGTAGGCTCCATCACAAGGATTTCCTGTCCCGGAGTCCAATCCACTTGCGAGGCTTTAAGGTCATGCCAGTACTTATTCAATTCCTGGCTGGCCTTGAGATTTGCTGTTGCCTGACCCATCATCTGTGTCATCCTCCGTCTGAGGCCTAACACATAGTCCCCCACTTGCTCGGCGGGACCTGGAGGGGTGGCTTCCAAGCCTTCTCTGATCAAGGCGAGGGGCCCCCTCACGGGATGTCCAAAGAGTAACTCAAAGGGGCTGAAACCAACACCCTCTTGAGGTACCTCTCTGTAAGCAAACAGCAGGCATGGCAGGAGGAGATCCCATTTCCTCCTTAGGGGTTCTTCCAAAGCCCCTAGCATGCCCTTGAGAGTTTTATTAAATCTCTCAACCAGACCATTGGTCTGGGGGTGGTAAGAGGTGGAGAACTTGTAGGTTACCCCGCACTCTTTCCACATGGTTTTCATGTAACTAGACATGAAGTTGGATCCTCTGTCAGAGACAACCTCCTTGGGGAATCCAACACGGGTGAAAATTCCCAGGAGAGCCCTGGCAACCACCTTGGCAGTAACAGTCCGAAGGGGTTTTGCCTCAGGGTACCTGGTGGCATGATCTACCAAGACCAGGATGAACCGATGTCCACCTGAAGTGGGAGGGTCAAGGGGACCGACGATGTCGATGCCCACCCTCTCAAATGGTGTGCCAACCACTGGCAATGGCTGCAGTGGGGCAATGATGCTACCTCCAGTCTTGCCAGACAACTGACAAGTTGGGCAGGTCCTGCAGTGGGACTCCACCTCTACTCCCATCCGTGGCCAGTAGAAATGGGCAGAGAGCCTCTGCTTAGTCTTCTTGGTCCCAAGATGACCAGCCAAGGGCACCTCATGCGCCAACTGCAGTAGGAAGGGCCTGTAAACCTGGGGTACCACCAACCTCTTGAGGGCACCAGGTTCAGGCTTAGTGGGCTCACTAACAAGGAGCTCACCCTCCCAATAAATCCGGAATGTCTTAGGCACTTCTCCTTGTGCCTGGGACAGGGCCTGTTTCCTCAGTCCCTCGAGAGAGTGGCACTCTCTCTGTCCCTTACAGAAGTCTGCCCGGGAGGGTCCCCCTTCAGCTAACAAGCATTGAAGGTCGGGATGATCCTCCGGGTTGAGAACCTCTTCCACAGGAGAGTCTTCTGTCTCTTCTCCCACAGGAGTTGAGATTGGGTTTTCCACTGGACCCAGCCCGTCCGGAGCATGGATCCCAATGGGTGCTGTCGGAACAGCAGGAAGAGAAGGTGTTCCCTCCACAGAGGTGGCCTTCTTGGTCTTCCTTCTTCTTGCCTTAGGCCTCGCCTTTGGCTCGGGTACCTGACCCACAGCCAGACCCAGTGTCACCTGTGACCTAGTGACTGCAGCAGCAGTCATGGAAAGACCATCCGAGATCAACCCCAACTCTACTAGATCATTTCCTAACAGAATGTTAGCAGGGACATTGTCCTGAACCAGGACAGGAAGCTTTGCTGTCCTGTCTCCAATCATGAGTGTGACTAAGGCTACAGGTGATAATTTGGGAGGCCCACCAGCTAACCTGGTGGTTTGCAGAGGAGCACCTACATAGTCCTCTGGCTTGAGCAGGGTCCTGTCCACCACTGTCATGCTTGCCCCAGTGTCTCTCAAACCAGTAGAAGGCTGGCCATTCAAGAGGACACTTCTCAAAAACCTACGGGTGTTCTGTGGGATAGTCGCCAGTACTTCTGCATACTGGTCCCAGGCCCCAAGGGACACTAAGGAAATCTCTACCGGAGCACCAAATGTGATCCCGGTAGAGGAGGGGAGGACAGTGGCCTCCACCTCAGACAAGGGGTAAGGGTAGGTCAGGCTGACAGCCTGTACTCCAAGTGCCTTACCTTTACACTTGGAGTCACCCCTTTTGTGATCCAGAGCCCCACAGTCCCAACAAGCGCCAGGAGTGCGGGGTACGGTACTGGAACCACTGGGAGCCTGCTTTGCAGCAGGTGGACCAATACTCTTATTCCCACCCACAGATGACTTATCCCCACTAGATTTTTGGGTCTTGGGAGAGGAATGTTTAGGTTTACCCGACTGTGACTGCTTGTGGGACTCCTCAGCTTTCTGAGAGGCCCCCTTTTCTTTGTCCTTGTCCTTCCCACTGGAGTCCTTAGGGGACACCCGGTGGGAGACCCACTTGTCAGCCAACCTAGCCAGCTTAAAGGGGTCCAAAATGTTCTGGTCAGCCACATACTGACGCAGCTCGGGTGAACAGGCTTCAGAAAAATGCTCAAAAAACAAGAGGTGGGACAATTCAACAAAAGTCTTAACCTTGTATCCCTCGATCCACCCCATCATGTTCATGTGCGCAGCACTCACCCAGTCAACCCAAGACACATTCTCTCTTTTCTTAAAATCCCCGAACCTTCTAAGGTATTGGGTAGGTGTCTTGCCAAACTTGGCAATCAAAGCAGACTTCATACACTCATACTGACCCCTTTCTTCCACACTCAGCTTCAGAATACAGTCATATCCAGTTTGAGGCACTCTGCTTAACAAACACTTAGCCCAATCTCTTTTATCAACATCATAAATCGCACAAGCCATTTCAAACGCTTCAATCCATTGGAGGATATCTGAACCCTCCACAAATACACCAACCAAATCTTTCATAAACTTGGAGGCTGGGGACCTGACACTCTCACTGGTTTTAACTGAAGTCTCCACTCTAGCTTTCTCTAGCTGGATTCTCTGACATTCAGTGTCCTGGCTCTTGAGTTCAAGGTCCTTATTTCTGAGTTCAAGATCCCTATTCTTGAGCTCCACTTGTTGAGCCAACTCCTCTTTCTTAAGTTCAGCATCTATTTCCAACTTGCGGTATTCAAAGGCCAATTTCATCCTTAATAACTCAAGCTCCAAGGAATTGCTGGGGTTTGGAACAGAGGCAGCAGGAATGGCGGCATTCCCAGAAACAGATTCAGCAGAAACCCCAGGGGCAGAGTCCTCATTGGTTGCATTCCCCCCCTCATCAAGAGTTTCACCATCAGTCTGGTAGTCCACCAGGGCAGCTATCAGCTCAGCCCTAGACTTATCCACAAAGTCTAACTCCCTGGCTTCACAAGCACTCTAGAGAGCCTCCAAGCTCATCCGAGTCAATTTGCCATTTGCAATAGACTCCATTGTTTGTAATGCAGTTATCTTGTACACAACTAAACCTTAATTTAATAAAGTGCGGATATCCTTTGTAAGTGGCACGGTTATACACTGATTCTTAAAACCATAAGCATCCCACCGCTGCCACCAGTGTGAAAAAGAAAGACCGGTGGGGGGTGTCTGTACTTCTGCTCTCTATATGGTAGAGGAGAGGCACAGAAGACCCCAGCCAAGATTCTCTATTACGGTAGCAATGGACGAGCAATCAAGGCCTAGCTTCTCAAGAGGTGATGCAGGCTGGTTCTTAAGTACAGTGTAGTCCCCAAGCCCCCACAAAGGAATGTCCACACACTGTATTGGTTAGAACACACAGTCTTTATATAATCAATATTCAAGGTTATGTACACTTATCATAATAACTCACTTTGTACTCAGGAAAATCAACAATGGAAAATATATACAATTCTAAAGTGGTACCACCCGTTGTATTAGATCTTATTAAAGTGCATCAACAATACTGCAACAATGTCACACAGATCAATAGAGTGAAACCAGCAATAGAGAGAGGAGAGCAAATAAGATGGTTGAGCAATAGGCAGAATACTGGCCCCTACCACTAGGCACAGTTCTGTGTGGAGATCCCCCCACCTGGGCAACCTGTAAAATAAAGATATAGCACAAGCCCAGTCCATATATTGTTCTGCAAGTCTTATTCCCTCCTATAATGTTTTTACCCCCCCAATGTACCTGGTGGAGTCAAGTTCTTCGAAGAGGCGTCGACAGATCCTTCTTGAGCGACTCCCTTTCAAGCGGGAGTCACGGATCGTCGAGAGGCGTCGAGAAGCGTCGAGGAACTCGGTGTTCGGCGACGGGGAATCGACGGCCCTTCTTGAATGCCTTCCCTTTCAAGTGGGAGACACGGGGCGTCGAACGTCCGTCGACAAACAGGGTAGAACGGCGTCGATGAGGCGGCAGCTTCGTCCGAGCGGTGCCCGTCGGCGTCGGAGCGTCGGCGTCCTGCAAGGCAGAGGCGTGCGGGGCACCTCGGTGACAATAGTTCTGGACCGCAAAGATTGTGGAGACGGAGGCCCAGCAAGGGCGTCGAGTCGTTCGAGTCTTTGTGGTCTTCGGGTGGCTGGAAACGCACCGGCAGGTTTCTCCTCGGCGCGTTGGTCGTCCTCGACTTTCTCCGGCAGGATAAAGCGGTCGACGGTGCGGACGAGGGAGTCCTTCGATTCGAATGTTCTTAGGCAAAGGAGCGGACGGCTCCGGTCCTCGGCGGCACGGCGTCAAGTGGTTCCCACGGCTGGGCAACACAACTTCGACGAGCCTCCAGCGGTTACACAAACCTGCGAACCCTGGTCGACGGCAATGGACTTTGACGGTGGCGATGTCCGGGTGCTTCACTTCGATCTCCTCGGCGGTCCCATCTCGGGTCGGCAGCCTTTCGAGGGTCCGTCTTCCAGGGCGCTTCGGCGAAGATGGAGCGGTGCTCGATGGTCCCTCTGAGCACGGGAAGAGGGCGCCTTACCAGGTCCTCTCTCGGGTCAGTCTTCGACGATTTCGGCAGCCTTCGGATCGGTCGAAGCAAATGCAACAGCAAGTTTTCTTCTTCCAGCTGGACGTCGAGGATCAGCAGTTCCAGTTACTCCTAGAGTGAAGACTCAGCTTCTGAACGCTTCTGAACCCACTACCAGTGGTGAGAGGTCCCCAGATATACTATTCTGTCTCTCATCCACACTGTTGGCACACACTCAGCAGCCAATCATACAGAAGGGCATTCATGCAGTCAGTCAGCCAATCAGGCACACAGTGCATTCAGGCCACACTCCTCCCTTTCAGACACTCACAACAAGGAATGTGGATTGGGACAAGTACCCAGCCATTCAACACTACACACTGCATTCAGGCCAGTTTCGGTTTCCTGGGGTTGAGTAGTGGGAGTCTCCCAGTTCTGTACATCCTGTACTTTACTGGAGAGAGGTTGGATTTGACCCCCTCCTACCTCATGACCAAGATAGGTAACTTTCCCCTGAGCTATCTGGCACTTGGTGGCCTTGATAATGAGGTTAGCCCTTTTCAAGGCCTGCAACACCTTATCCAGATGTGTCAAATGCTCTTCCCAGGTGGAACTGTAGACGGCAATGTCGTCTAAGTAAGCCACACAAAAGGCTTCCAGCCCACTGAGCGCATGGTTGACCAATCTCTGGAAGGTGGCAGGGGCATTCTTCAACCCAAAAGGCATGACCCTAAACTGGTAGAGTCCCTCAGGTGTTGAGAAGGCCGTCTTTTCCTTGGCATGGTCCGTCAGAGCTATTTGCCAATAGCCTGAGGTAAGGTCAAAGGTGCTCACAAATTTGGCAGCACCTATGGTGTCCACGAGCTCATCAGCCCTGGGCAATGGGTGCGCGTCAGTTTTGGTGACGGCATTGACTCCTCGGTAGTCCACACAGAACCTCCAATCCTCGGTACCCGCCTGGGAACTTGCCTTGGGGACAAGGACCACTGGACTGGACCAGGGACTGGTTGAGGGTTCAATAACACCTAGATCCAACATCTTGGCGACCTCAGCCTGGATGTGGTTCTTGACGGTATCTGACATACGGTAGCACCTGCTTTTGACAGGCACACTGTCACCAGTGTCAATTTCATGCCTACACCACGGTGTAAGGCCTGGCGTCAGTGAAAACAGAGAGGCATACTGTTGGAGTAAAGCCCTGCAGGCCCTCTGTTGCTCTGTTGTCAAATCCGGAGAGAGATGTACTCCCTCCACTGAGCCATCCTGAGGGTTGCTATGCAGCAAATCAGGAAGGGGCTCACTCTCATCCTCTTCTTACCCTGAAGCTAGCAAGAGACATGAGACTTCTGCTCGCCGGTGGAAAGGCTTGAGCCTGTTGACATGGAATATCTGAGGGGCTACCCCAGAGGCTCCCATGTCAACCAGATAATTGACTTCGCCCATCTTGGAGATGATCCTGAAGGGTCCAGTCCACTTGTCTGCCAGAGCTCTAGGCTTGGTAGGCTCCATCACAAGGATTTCCTGTCCCGGAGTCCAATCCACTTGCGAGGCTTTAAGGTCATGCCAGTACTTATTCAATTCCTGGCTGGCCTTGAGATTTGCTGTTGCCTGACCCATCATCTGTGTCATCCTCCGTCTGAGGCCTAACACATAGTCCCCCACTTGCTTGGCGGGACCTGGAGGGGTGGCTTCCAAGCCTTCTCTGATCAAGGCGAGGGGCCCCCTCACGGGATGTCCAAAGAGTAACTCAAAGGGGCTGAAACCAACACCCTCTTGAGGTACCTCTCTGTAAGCAAACAGCAGGCATGGCAGGAGGAGATCCCATTTCCTCCTTAGGGGTTCTTCCAAAGCCCCTAGCATGCCCTTGAGAGTTTTATTAAATCTCTCAACCAGACCATTGGTCTGGGGGTGGTAAGAGGTGGAGAACTTGTTGGTTACCCCGCACTCTTTCCACATGGTTTTCATGTAGCTAGACATGAAGTTGGATCCTCTGTCAGAGACAACCTCCTTGGGGAATCCAACACGGGTGAAAATGCCCAGGAGAGCCCTGGCAACCACCTTGGCAGTAACAGTCCGAATGGGTATTGCCTCAGGGTACCTGGTGGCATGATCTACCAAGACCAGGATGAACCGATGTCCACCTGAAGTGGGAGGGTCAAGGGGACCGACGATGTCGATGCCCACCCTCTCAAATGGTGTGCCAACCACTGGCAATGGCTGCAGTGGGGCAATGACGCTACCTCCAGTCTTGCCAGACAACTGACAAGTTGGGCAGGTCCTGCAGTGGGACTCCACCTCTACTCCCATCCGTGGCCAGTAGAAATGGGCAGAGAGCCTCTGCTTAGTCTTCTTGGTCCCAAGATGACCAGCCAAGGGCACCTCATGCGCCAACTGCAGTAGGAAGGGCCTGTAAACCTGGGGTACCACCAACCTCTTGAGGGCACCAGGTTCAGGCTTAGTGGGCTCACTAACAAGGAGCTCACCCTCCCAATAAATCCGGAATGTCTTAGGCACTTCTCCTTGTGCCTGGGACAGGGCCTGTTTCCTCAGTCCCTCGAGAGAGTGGCACTCTCTCTGTCCCTTACAGAAGTCTGCCCGGGAGGGTCCCCCTTCAGCTAACAAGCATTGAAGGTCGGGATGATCCTCCGGGTTGAGAACCTCTTCCACAGGAGAGTCTTCTGTCTCTTCTCCCACAGGAGTTGAGTTTGGGTTTTCCACTGGACCCAGCCCGTCCGGAGCATGGATCCCAATGGGTGCTGTCGGAACAGCAGGAAGAGAAGGTGTTCCCTCCACAGAGGTGGCCTTCTTGGTCTTCCTTCTTCTTGCCTTAGGCCTCGCCTTTGGCTCGGGTACCTGACCCACAGCCAGACCCGGTGTCACCTGTGACCTAGTGACTGCAGCAGCAGTCATGGGAAGACCATCCGAGATCAACCCCAACTCTACTAGATCATTTCCTAACAGAATGTTAGCAGGGACATTGTCCTGAACCAGGACAGGAAGCTTTGCTGTCCTGTCTCCAATCATGAGTGTGACTAAGGCTACAGGTGATAATTTGGGAGGCCCACCAGCTAACCTGGTGGTTTGCAGAGGAGCACCTACATAGTCCTCTGGCTTGAGCAGGGTCCTGTCCACCACTGTCATGCTTGCCCCAGTGTCTCTCAAACCAGTAGAAGGCTGGCCATTCAAGAGGACACTTCTCAAAAACCTACGGGTGTTCTGTGGGATAGTCGCCAGTACTTCTGCATACTGGTCCCAGGCCCCAAGGGACACTAAGGAAATCTCTACCGGAGCACCAAATGTGATCCCGGTAGAGGAGGGGAGGACAGTGGCCTCCACCTCAGACACGGGGTAAGGGTAGGTCAGGCTGACAGCCTGTACTCCAAGTGCCTTACCTTTACACTTGGAGTCACCCCTTTTGTGATCCAGAGCCCCACAGTCCCAAGAAGCGCCAGGAGTGCGGGGTACGGTACTGGAACCACTGGGAGCCTGCTTTGCAGCAGGTGGACCACTACTCTTATTCCCACCCACAGATGACTTATCCCCACTAGATTTTTGGGTCTTGGGAGAGGAATGTTTAGGTTTACCCGACTGTGACTGCTTGTGGGACTCCTCAGCTTTCTGAGAGGCCCCCTTTTCTTTGTCCTTGTCCTTCCCACTGGAGTCCTTAGGGGACACCCGGTGGGAGACCCACTTGTCAGCCAACCTAGCCAGTTTAAAGGGGTCCAAAATGTTCTGGTCAGCCACATACTGACGCAGCTCGGGTGAACAGGCTTCAGAAAAATGCTCAAAAAACAAGAGGTGGGACAATTCAACAAAAGTCTTAACCTTGTATCCATCGATCCACCCCATCATGTTCATGTGCGCAGCACTCACCCAGTCAACCCAAAACACATTCTCTCTTTTCTTAAAATCCCCGAACCTTCTAAGGTATTGGGTAGGTGTCTTGCCAAACTTGGCAATCAAAGCAGACTTCATACACTCATACTGACCCCTTTCTTCCACACTCAGCTTCAGAATACAGTCATATCCAGTTTGAGGCACTCTGCTTAACAAACACTTAGCCCAATCTCTTTTATCAACATCATGAATCGCACAAGCCATTTCAAACGCTTTAATCCATTGGAGGATATCTGAACCCTCCACAAATACACCAACCAAATCTTTCATAAACTTGGTGGCTGGGGACCTGACACTCTCACTGGTTTTAACTGAAGTCTCCACTCTAGCTTTCTCTAGCTGGATTCTCTGACATTCAGTGTCCTGGCTCTTGAGTTCAAGGTCCTTATTTCTGAGTTCAAGATCCCTATTCTTGAGCTCCACTTGTTGAGCCAACTCCTCTTTCTTAAGTTCAGCATCTATTTCCAACTTGCGGTATTCAAAGGCCAATTTCATCCTTAATAACTCAAGCTCCAAGGAATTGCTGGGGTTTGGAACAGAGGCAGCAGGAATGGCGGCATTCCCAGAAACAGATTCAGCAGAAACCCCAGGGGCAGAGTCCTCATTGGTTGCATTCCCCCCCTCATCAAGAGTTTCACCATCAGTCTGGTAGTCCACCAGGGCAGCTATCAGCTCAGCCCTAGACTTATCCACAAAGTCTAACTCCCTGGCTTCACAAGCACTCTGGAGAGCCTCCAAGCTCATCCGAGTCAATTTGCCATTTGCAATAGACTCCATTGTTTGTAATGCAGTTATCTTGTACACAACTAAACCTTAATTTAATAAAGTGCGGATATCCTTTGTAAGTGGCACGGTTATGCACTGATTCTTAAAACCATAAGCATCCCACCGCTGCCACCAGTGTGAAAAAGAAAGACCGGTGGGGGGTGTCTGTACTTCTGCTCTCTATATGGTAGAGGAGAGGCACAGAAGACCCCAGCCAAGATTCTCTATTACGGTAGCAATGGACGAGCAATCAAGGCCTAGCTTCTCAGGAGGTGATGCAGGCTGGTTCTTAAGTACAGTGTAGTCCCCAAGCCCCCACAAAGGAATGTCCACACACTGTATTGGTTAGAACACACAGGCCCTCATTACGACCCTGGCGGAAAGCGAAAAACGATGGCGGAAATGCAATACCGCCATCGAATAGCGCTCGGTGCGACTATGACCCGTCACCGTAAAGTACGATGCCATTAGCGACACCGTAGTGAACGCCAACGCTAACTGCACCAAGTACACGCGCGCGCGCCATGCCAAACCGTAATCAGCACCATGGCGCAAGGGTACGCGAATTCCGACCCTAGCGGACATGTACTTAACGCCATCAAGCACGGCGGAAAGTACCATTCCGCCATGGTGAGAAGTACGGCATCGCGAATCAACCGTAAACGGCCCCACTGAGTGCCTGTACACCGCTCCCTGGCCACATAGTACAACTCCCCGTAGGTGCAACGAAGTCACAATGCAACCAGTGAAATGTACAAGTCACCCATGCATGCCAACGAACAAAAGAATCACAAGAGGGGCCAATGGGAGCTGCAGGGCACAGATGGCACGAATACAGAAGCTATACCAATGGACATGACCCCAGTCTCCCACCAAGAAACGCACGCAAACACAGGCACCTGTGACCAGCAATATTCCGATAATCACATCATTCCACCAATCCACCTGGCTGACCGGCATCTGTTACACAAAACCTAATCCCCCGCCCCTGAGCATGACATCATCCAAACAGTCATATTGGCAGCCCTCACCCCTGACCTCACTGGGCTTCGTAGGCAAACGCGCCCAGCACAGTACCACGCAACTATACTCCGAAGCTGGAACCCAATGCAGATCTCCCCACAATACATCGCTCCCCAAATAGGAATATGCCACATCACTTGCAAAGAAGAACGCTACACGGCCCATATCAGAATAGAAATTTAATGCACAACAAATTCACCAAGCCCATACAGCCATTAGGCCATGAACTCCAAAACACATTTCACCATTGTGGGCTGCATCCGCAAGAAATGACCAGCTACTTCTTGTGTGACGCCCTGTTCCTTCATGGTACACAGGGGCTACATTCCGTACGAAAAGGCAACATGGAAGCGCCTAGAACCGCAGGGCCGTCCCAATAGGGAGGCACTAGTCCAGCTGAAAGGCCGAAATGTTGCTCCGAGCCACTAGTACTGCGTAAGGGCATGTGGCCCATTGGCGATCGTCCCATAAGATCGTAATGCTGCTCCACTGATTAACACGAAGCAGCAGGTGTCGGGAGTAAAACCCATCTGCAGGAGTGGCATACAGGTGGCAGTGGCATAAGGGGAGGAGATACCTGTCAACCAAAAGAAAAGAAAAAGAAAAGAATGGCCATCAGAACTACATCCGAACAACTCACCTCAATGATCACACTAAATCCACAGCCATATGCATGCTAGCCCACTCCAAAGGATCATCACCACCCCAAAACCACTTGCGACTCATAACTATCCATATCGAGGTGAAAACACCATCACAAACGAGTGTACCTGTGCATGCGTCTGTGAAAACAGAATCCATCAGATGGGATTGGTAACGTGCATGGACACAAGTGTCTGAAGGCGCGTCGAGACAGGGAGGGCTCAACAAGGCCAGTTAGACGATGGTCCCACTATGGCAGCCCTGCATCACATAGCGCAGGGGAGGCGGACAGATTCCAAGAAGCCCTGTACATGGCAAACACCGTATCAAATCATCTGCCCATGCATCCATTCATCATTCCCTCATCCCGTAATGATAACGCCTGTTACCATACTCACATAACATGTGAGAATTCCATTGAGTCTGTGCGTTATGCAGCCTGCAAAATCCACTGTGCCCCAGCCCGTAATTCCAGTGTTGTGAAGTAACATGTATTTGGGAACGTCCGGCCTCATCATCCACTTCGCTATTGCGCATCCCAAACTATTCATATCAATCATTGCATCCTCGCCATGGCCCCTGTCCCAAGGACACTGAACAATAGAACGTTATATTTGCAGTCAGACCTGTGGGCATCTCCTCGCCGCTAGCTGAAGACCGAAAGCGCCGCCCTTCGAATTCCTCATTTGCAACATCACGTCGAAAAGGCATCTGTGGCCGCTTGAAATCACAAATTAATCCATCTAGTGCGGCTGTGTGTGAAAATGGCAACTGCCTTCACTCACAAATGGGAGGCCCCGCCCGTCGGTGAACCTCGGTACAGTGATGCATGAGGGTCCACCGTTACTCGAGTACTACGTTCCACTGACCCTTCACAAGTCTGTTCGCGACTGCAAAGAATGCATGTGAAACAATGGGACCATAGCCGAATGAACATATCAACCAATGTTACACGGCCATCGGGTACTAATACATGATTGTAATAGCAAGATGCCATTCCTCGAATTGCAGCGTTGTGTGCGGGACGTGCTCGCCCAAAGGGGAGAGCAGCTTGCACAGGTGGAATGAATCACCACAGGTGGAGGCCATACAGCCTGAAAACACATAAATTGCACGCCCAGTCTCCTCCCACAACCACTCCGAAATGCTACCGGCAGGACTCGCGATGTTGGCCCTGGGGGACCTGATAGCACTGCAAGTACTCCAACTCCAAGAAGAAGACGAACACCAACTACAACCGGCCGCACGGAGGAGACGCAGGAGGAGGAGGAGGGCAAGGCAGGGCCAGCAAGGGCTGCCAGCACAGCCACTACCACCACGCAGGCAGCCCGCAATCCCACGCCTCCGAGCACATCCGTTCAACCTCACTGATGAGCAGATCCACACCCTCTACCGTTTGGACCGGGACACCATAGCCGCCATTGTGGACATGACACAGGCTGACCTTGTCAGCATGATAGATAGCCCAACCGCCATCCCACCCCTACTGAAGGTGGTGTCTGTACTCCACTTCCTGGCCACAGGCACCTACCAGCACACAGTCGGACAGTTGCATGGCATTTCTCAGCCACTGTTCTCACGGATACTATTGCAAGTGCTCGATGCCCTCCTGCAGCACGCAGACGACTACATCTCCCTACCACGCTCGGAGCAGGAAATTACCAACACAAAAGTGGGATTCCATGCACTTGGCGGCATACCGGGTTGCATTGGTGCCATCGACTGCACCCATGTGGAATTGGTCGTCCCACATGCCATGGAGGCCCAGTACCGCAACCGAAAACAATTTCATTCACTGAATGTACAAATGGTGTGTGACTCCAACAGGATCATTACACATTGTTGTGCCCGATTCCCTGGATCAACCCATGATTCTATGGTCTTGAGGAACTCTACAATACCACGCTACATGGAGCGACACGCAGGGAACAGATCCTGGCTACTCGGTGAGTCTCATTTCATGCATGATGATGTGGGGTATGTGATGCGGCAATGACCTGGCAGGAAGGGGGGGGGTGCGTACGTAGCAATGGCATTCCACATAATTCGTTTATCGTCTACATACAGGTGATGCCGGATATCCACTGAAGAGATGGCTCCTCACACCAGTCCGGAACCCACGGGACCAGCATGAGGAGGACTACAACCATGCCCACTCACGTACCCGTGTAGTCATTGAACAGGCATTCGGCCTACTGAAGACTCGTTTCCGGTGCCTCAGCAGGTCTGGCGGGGCACTCCTGTACCGCCATGAGAAGGTTGCAAAGATGGTGATGGCATGTGTCATGCTCCACAACATGTGCGTACGTAGAAATGTGCCCATGCCCCCTGACGCAGAACTGCAAGCACCTGAAGATGGTCATGATGAGGGTGGGGATGTGGCAGCACCTCAAGGAGTCTGCGAGGCACAGGAGGGCCGTGAAATTCGTCAGCATCTCATAGATGCATGCTTCTAGCACTCACGCCTGGTGGCTGATACATGGACACGGGACTCGTGGCACTGTGTGTGTCTGGTACATGCACAATATGGACTGTACGCCTATGATGGCCTAGTACACAAAGATCATTGTCCACACATCTCATTGTTTGATCGTGCATTGTTTATGGCATATGTGATATCATGTTGAACACCCTATCGACCCGCCACCCAAGTGAGCCCAACACACCCCCTCCACCCTCCTACCTCCCCCCCGAACACCAGTGTCCAAAGATGCTCATTGTCAGTGGGCAGTCGCTATTGCAAGCCCCCTCTGCGGGTATCAGGGGCACCCCTGCCTGTGGAGCGCAGGTTCCTCCCAGATCTACGTTGGGGGCTGCCCTGGACGGAACTTGCAACGGATGATGTCTCTGCCTGCTCACGTCCATGCATGTCCCTAAGGGTTTGTGAGAGCTCAGTGAGCACACGGCGCACTGCGGCAAGTTCGGCACATACGTCTTTGGATGTCGCATGCAGTTCCCCCCTCAGGCTCTCGGTGCTTCTCTCCATTTGGACTCTCAGGCTCTCGGTGCTACTCTCCATTTGGACTCTCAGGCTCTCGGTGCTACTCTCCATTTGGACTCTCAGGCTCTCGGTGCTACTCTCCATTTGTGCCCTAAGTGTCTCAGTTGATGTTTCTATGTCTGCCTTAGTGCCCCCACATCCATCGGCATGGTCCTTGAGGAGCGTGGCCAGTTGCTGCTGTTGCACGATTAACTGGTCGAGGGACTGTTGCCTCTGCTGGGCCATGGCCATTTGCGGTGGTGTCACAGAGGGGCTGTTCGCCTCATGTTGCCCTGCCACAGGGCTTGTGGGGGATGGCCAGTCGTCGTCTTGTGGGTGCCCCTGCGTGGTATCCTCATGGTGTACGGGATGGAACAGACAGGGAGATTGGGACAGGTCATGGATGGATCTGACTTCGACATCCCCGTCTTCTGTGTCGGAGCATGCTGCCATTAATGGGGTGTCACCTATGGTGCTGCTGCCACCAGAGGCAGTACCTTCTGTGGCATCCATTGGGGGGACCTGTGGTGGTGCTGTTGTGGGCATGCTGGCTGCTGGGGTGCCTGTTGATGTTCCCTCCTGTGTGCTGCCACTTGATATGTGCTGCTGCCGTGTCTTGATGCGTGCAGCTGAGGTGGAGGGTCTTTGGCCGTCGGTCTTGGCCCTCTTTGCAGGTGTGCTGGTAGGGGTGTCCTGGAGCTCGTCGTTTGGATCGGACCCTGTGGTGGAGTAAAGGAGGGCGAGCGTTATTAATGGGTCTGTGGGAATTGGAATGGCAATGTATCACATGCATTGGGGTGGTACCTGAGGGTGATTTGGGTCGGGGCCTTGGAGGTGCTTTCATTTGTGTGTGGAGTGAGGGTGCAGTTGTTTGGCAGCCTGCAGTTAGGGTGTGCCTGCTGCACGTGTAGTGGGTGTTTTTGGGGTTTTTACTTATTTATGTATTTATTGTGGTTTTAAAGTGCGCTATCAGGCCAATGTGTGTGGACGTTCTCCTGGCCATGTGTTGCTGTTGCGCTATGTGGACACATGTGAGTCACATGATTGGACATTGTGGATTTGGCATGGTTTTATTTGGGCCACCTACCTGATTCTCCGGATGTCTGCACTCCTTTCTCCATCCCTCCGACTCCCTCTATGCTCTCCATTCCAATGGTGGAGGCACAGATTTCTTCCCAGGGGGTCAACTTGATGGGTGATTCCGACCCTCCCCCGGTGGCTGTGGCAATGTTGCGGTTGGCAGAAAGTATGCTACGGACGCGTATCCGCAGGTCGTCCCACCGCTTCCTGCATTGCTGTGGGTTGCGGGGTGCGGTCCCCACCGCACTTACCCGCTGTGCCACCAGGGCCCATATGGCCTTCTTGTTCGCTAGTGCCGTCCTGGTCATTTGCGTGGAGAAGACGGCGGCGGCATTCTCCTGGAGGGTCTCTGTGAGTACGGTGAGTTCCTCACGGGAGAAGTGGACCTGCCGCTTGCGGTCGCACGCTTTCTTCGCTACTTTTCCCATTTTTCTTGGTTTCACTAGGGTGGATGACGGGTTGGGATGTGTCTCAGGGTGGTGTTTTTAGTGGTTGTGTGTATTTTGTGGTTTTATAGGTGTACGGGGTGTTGTTTCCCGTTCCGGGCCCATGTTTTTACTTCCGTTTCCGTATATTTACGGTCGCCGTACTTTCCGGTTGGCGCTCACTGCGGTGTCCGCTATGATGGGTGGCGGTATTGCACCTAGGGCGCCGTACGGCGGCGGTGTGGGCCGTTTTGGGGTCATTTCCGCCATCGCGGACTTTGCACTTCCGCCATGGCGTGGTGCTCGTGCCCGATGGGTCGGAATGGGCCGCACTTTGCTCCATCGTGCAATGGCGGAAACGCTATTTACGCTGTGGCGGTCCGGTCAGTCGCTTTCCGCAAGGGTCGTAATGAGGGCCACAGTCTTTATATAATCAATATTCAAGGTTATGTACACTTATCATAATAACTCACTTTGTACTCAGGAAAATCAACAATGGCAAATATATACAATTCTAAAGTGGTACCACCCTTTGTATTAGATCTTATTAAAGTGCATCAACAATACTGTAACAATGTCACACAGATCAATAGAGTGAAACCAGCAATAGAGAGAGGAGAGCAAATAAGATGGTTGAGCAATAGGCAGAATACTGGCCCCTACCACTAGGCACAGTTCTGTGTGGAGATCCCCCCACCTGGGCAACCTGTAAAATAAAGATATAGCACAAGCCCAGTCCATATATTGTTCTGC
Source organism: Ambystoma mexicanum (assembly GCF_040938575.1). Classification (NCBI taxonomy): domain Eukaryota; kingdom Metazoa; phylum Chordata; class Amphibia; order Caudata; family Ambystomatidae; genus Ambystoma; species Ambystoma mexicanum. Next base: position 330,252,631 of record NC_090925.1, on the reverse strand, counting down.
AAGTCTTATTCCCTCCTATAATGTTTTTACCCCCCCAATGTACCTGGTGGAGTCGAGTTCTTCGAAGAGGCATCGACAGATCCTTCTTGAGCGACCCCCTTTCAAGCGGGAGTCACGGATCGTCGAGAGGCGTCGAGAAGCGTCGAGGAACTCGGTGTTCGGCGACGGGGAATCGACGGCCCTTCTTGAATGCCTTCCCTTTCAAGTGGGAGACACGGGGCGTCGAACGTCCGTCTACAAACAGGGTAGAACGGCGTCGATGAGGCGGCAGCTTCGTCCGAGCGGTGCTCGTCGGCGTCGGAGCGTCGGCGTCCTGCAAGGCAGAGGCGTGCGGGGCACCTCGGTGACAATAGTTCTGGACCGCAAAGATTGTGGAGACGGAGGCCCAGCAAGGGCGTCGAGTCGTTCAAGTCTTTGTGGTCTTCGGGTGGCGGAAAACCCACCGGCAGGTTTCTCCTCGGCGCGTTGGACGTCCTCGACTTTCTCCGGCAGGATAAAGCGGTCCACGGTGCGGACGAGGGAGTCCTTCGATTCGAATGTTCTTAGGCAAAGGAGCGGAAGGCTCCGGTCGTCGGCGGCACGGCGTCAAGTGGTTCCCACGGCTGGGCAACACAACTTCGACGAGCCTCCAGCGGTTACACAAACCTGCGAACCCTGGTCGACGGCAATGGACTTCGACGGTGGCGATGTCCGGGTGCTTCACTTTGATCTCCTCGGCGGTCCCGTCTCGGGTCGGCAGCCTTTCGAGGGTCCGTCTTCCAGGGCGCTTCGGCGAAGATGGAGCGGTGCTCGATGGTCCCTCTGAGCACGGGAAGAGGGCGCCTTACCAGGTCCTCTCTCGGGTCAGTCTTCGACGATTTCGGCAGCCTTCGGATCGGTCGAAGCAAATGCAACAGCAAGTCTTCTTCTTCCAGCTGGACGTCGAGGATCAGCAGTTCCAGTTACTCTTAGAGTGAAGACTCCGCTTCTGAACGCTTCTGAACCCACTACCAGTGGTGAGAGGTCCCCAGATATACTATTCTGTCTCTCATCCACACTGTTGGCACACACTCAGCAGCCAATCATACAGAAGGGCATTCATGCAGTCAGTCAGCCAATCAGGCACACAGTGCATTCAGGCCACACTCCTCACTTTCAGACACTCACAACATGGAATGTGGATTGGGACAAGTACCCAGCCATTCAACACTACACACTGCATTCAGGCCAGTTTCGGTTTCCTGGGGTTGAGTAGTGGGAGTCTCCCAGTTCTGTACATCCTGTACTTTACTGGAGAGAGGTTGGATTTGACCCCCTCCTACCTCATGACCAAGATAGGTAACTTTCCCCTGAGCTATCTGGCACTTGGTGGCCTTGATAATGAGGTTAGCCCTTTTCAAGGCCTGCAACACCTTATCCAGATGTGTCAAATGCTCTTCCCAGGTGGAACTGTAGACGGCAATGTCGTCTAAGTAAGCCACACAAAAGGCTTCCAGCCCACTGAGCGCATGGTTGACCAATCTCTGGAAGGTGGCAGGGGCATTCTTCAACCCAAAAGGCATGACCCTAAACTGGTAGAGTCCCTCAGGTGTTGAGAAGGCCATCTTTTCCTTGGCATAGTCCGTCAGAGCTATTTGCCAATAGCCTGAGGTAAGGTCAAAGGTGCTCACAAATTTGGCAGCACCTATGGTGTCCACGAGCTCATCAGCCCTGGGCAATGGGTGCGCGTCAGTTTTGGTGACGGCATTGACTCCTCGGTAGTCCACACAGAACCTCCAATCCTTGGTACCCGCCTGGGAACTTGCCTTGGGGACAAGGACCACTGGACTGGACCGGGGACTGGTTGAGGGTTCAATAACACCTAGATCCAACATCTTGGCGACCTCAGCCTGGATGTGGTTCTTGACAGTATCTGACATACGGTAGCACCTGCTTTTGACAGGCACACTGTCACCAGTGTCAATTTCATGCCTACACCACGGTGTAAGGCCTGGCGTCAGTGAAAACAGAGAGGCATACTGTTGGAGTAAAGCCCTGCAGGCCCTCTGTTGCTCTGTTGTCAAATCCGGACAGAGATGTACTCCCTCCACTGAGCCATCCTGAGGGTTGCTATGCAGCAAATCAGGAAAGGGCTCACTCTCATCCTCTTCTTGCCCTGAAGCTAACAAGAGACATGAGACTTCTGCTCGCCGGTGGAAAGGCTTGAGCCTGTTGACATGGAATATCTGAGGGGCTACCCCAGAGGCTCCCATGTCAACCAGATAATTGACTTCGCCCATCTTGGAGATGATCCTGAAGGGTCCAGTCCACTTGTCTGCTAGAGCTCTAGGCTTGGTAGGCTCCATCACAAGGATTTCCTGTCCCGGAGTCCAATCCACTTGCGAGGCTTTAAGGTCATGCCAGTACTTATTCAATTCCTGGCTGGCCTTGAGATTTGCTGTTGCCTGACCCATCATCTGTGTCATCCTCCGTCTGAGGCCTAACACATAGTCCCCCACTTGCTTGGCGGGACCTGGAGGGGTGGCTTCCAAGCCTTCTCTGATCAAGGCGAGGGGCCCCCTCACGGGATGTCCAAAGAGTAACTTAAAGGGGCTGAAACCAACACCCTCTTGAGGTACCTCTCTGTAAGCAAACAGCAGGCATGGCAGGAGGAGATCCCATTTCCTCCTTAGGGGTTCTTCCAAAGCCCCTAGCATGCCCTTGAGAGTTTTATTAAATCTCTCAACCAGACCATTGGTCTGGGGGTGGTAAGAGGTGGAGAACTTGTAGGTTACCCCGCACTCTTTCCACATGGTTTTCATGTAACTAGACATGAAGTTGGATCCTCTGTCAGAGACAACCTCCTTGGGGAATCCAACACGGGTGAAAATGCCCAGGAGAGCCCTGGCAACTACCTTGGCAGTAACAGTCCGAAGGGGTATTGCCTCAGGGTACCTGGTGGCATGATCTACCAAGACCAGGATGAACCGATGTCCACCTGAAGTGGCAGGGTCAAGGGGACCGACGATGTCGATGCCCACCCTCTCAAATGATGTGCCAACCACTGGCAATGGCTGCAGTGGGGCAATGACGCTACCTCCAGTCTTGCCAGACAACTGACAAGTTGGGCAGGTCCTGCAGTGGGACTCCACCTCTACTCCCATCCGTGGCCAGTAGAAATGGGCAGAGAGCCTCTGCTTAGTCTTCTTGGTCCCAAGATGACCAGCCAAGGGCACCTCATGCGCCAACTGCAGTAGGAAGGGCCTGTAAACCTGGGGTACCACCAACCTCTTGAGGGCACCAGGTTCAGGCTTAGTGGGCTCACTAACAAGGAGCTCACCCTCCCAATAAATCCAGAATGTCTTAGGCACTTCTCCTTGTGCCTGGGACAGGGCCTGTTTCCTCAGTCCCTCGAGAGAGTGGCACTCTCTCTGTCCCTTACAGAAGTCTGCCCGGGAGGGTCCCCCTTCAGCTAACAAGCATTGAAGGTCGGGATGATCCTCCGGGTTGAGAACCTCTTCCACAGGAGAGTCTTTTGTCTCTTCTCCCACAGGAGTTGAGTTTGGGTTTTCCACTGGACCCAGCCCGTCCGGAGCATGGATCCCAATGGGTGCTGTCGGAACAGCAGGAAGAGAAGGTGTTCCCTCCACAGAGGTGGCCTTCTTGGTCTTCCTTCTTCTTGCCTTAGGCCTCGCCTTTGGCTCGGGTACCTGACCCACAGCCAGACCCGGTGTCACCTGTGACCTAGTGACTGCAGCAGCAGTCATGGGAAGACCATCCGAGATCAACCCCAACTCTACTAGATCATTTCCTAACAGAATGTTAGCAGGGACATTGTCCTGAACCAGGACAGGAAGCTTTGCTGTCCTGTCTCCAATCATGAGTGTGACTAAGGCTACAGGTGATAATTTGGGAGGCCCACCAGCTAACCTGGTGGTTTGCAGAGGAGCACCTACATAGTCCTCTGGCTTGAGCAGGGTCCTGTCCACCACTGTCATGCTTGCCCCAGTGTCTCTCAAACCAGTAGAAGGCTGGCCATTCAAGAGGACACTTCTCAAAAACCTACGGGTGTTCTGTGGGATAGTCGCCAGTACTTCTGCATACTGGTCCCAGGCCCCAAGGGACACTAAGGAAATCTCTACCGGAGCACCAAATGTGATCCCGGTAGAGGAGGGGAGGACAGTGGCCTCCACCTCAGACACGGGGTAAGGGTAGGTCAGGCTGACAGCCTGTACTCCAAGTGCCTTACCTTGACACTTGGAGTCACCCCTTTTGTGATCCAGAGCCCCACAGTCCCAACAAGCGCCAGGAGTGTGGGGTACGGTACTAGAACCACTGGGAGCCTGCTTTGCAGCAGGTGGACCACTACTCTTATTCCCACCCACAGATGACTTATCCCCACTAGATTTTTGGGTCTTGGGAGAGGAATGTTTAGGTTTACCCGACTGTGACTGCTTGTGGGACTCCTCAGCTTTCTGAGAGGCCCCCTTTTCTTTGTCCTTGTCCTTCCCACTGGAGTCCTTAGGGGACACCCGGTGGGAGACCCACTTGTCAGCCAACCTAGCCAGCTTAAAGGGGTCCAAAATGTTCTGGTCAGCCACATACTGACGCAGCTCGGGTGAACAGGCTTCAGAAAAATGCTCAAAAAACAAGAGGTGGGACAATTCAACAAAAGTCTTAACCTTGTATCCATCGATCCACCCCATCATGTTCATGTGCGCAGCACTCACCCAGTCAACCCAAGACACATTCTCTCTTTTCTTAAAATCCCCGAACCTTCTAAGGTATTGGGTAGGTGTCTTGCCAAACTTGGCAATCAAAGCAGACTTCATACACTCATACTGACCCCTTTCTTCCACACTCAGCTTCAGAATACAGTCATATCCAGTTTGAGGCACTCTGCTTAACAAACGCTTAGCCCAATCTCTTTTATCAACATCATGAATCGCACAAGCCATTTCAAACGCTTCAATCCATTGGAGGATATCTGAACCCTCCACAAATACACCAACCAAATCTTTCATAAACTTGGTGGCTGGGGACCTGACACTCTCACTGGTTTTAACTGAAGTCTCCACTCTAGCTTTCTCTAGCTGGATTCTCTGACATTCAGTGTCCTGGCTCTTGAGTTCAAGGTCCTTATTTCTGAGTTCAAGATCCCTATTCTTGAGCTCCACTTGTTGAGCCAACTCCTCTTTCTTAAGTTCAGCATCTATTTCCAACTTGCGGTATTCAAAGGCCAATTTCATCCTTAATAACTCAAGCTCCAAGGAATTGCTGGGGTTTGGAACAGAGGCAGCAGGAATGGCGGCATTCCCAGAAACAGATTCAGCAGAAACCCCAGGGGCAGAGTCCTCATTGGTTGCATTCCCCCCCTCATTAAGAGTTTCCCCATCAGTCTGGTAGTCCACCAGGGCAGCTATCAGCTCAGCCCTAGACTTATCCACAAAGTCTAACTCCCTGGCTTCACAAGCACTCTGGAGAGCCTCCAAGCTCATCCGAGTCAATTTGCCATTTGCAATAGACTCCATTGTTTGTAATGCAGTTATCTTGTACACAACTAAACCTTAATTTAATAAAGTGCGGATATCCTTTGTAAGTGGCACGGTTATACACTGATTCTTAAAACCATAAGCATCCCACCGCTGCCACCAGTGTGAAAAAGAAAGACCGTGGGGGGTGTCTGTACTTCTGCTCTCTATATGGTAGAGGAGAGGCACAGAAGACCCCAGCCAAGATTCTCTCTTACGGTAGCAATGGACGAGCAATCAAGGCCTAGCTTCTCAGGAGGTGATGCAGGCTGGTTCTTAAGTACAGTGTAGTCCCCAAGCCCCCACAAAGGAATGTCCACACACTGTATTGGTTAGAACACACAGTCTTTATATAATAAATATTCAAGGTTATGTACACTTATCATAATAACTCACTTTGTACTCAGGAAAATCAACAATGGCAAATATATACAATTCTAAAGTGGTACCACCCTTTGTATTAGATCTTATTAAAGTGCATCAACAATACTGTAACAATGTCACACAGATCAATAGAGTGAAACCAGCAATAGAGAGAGGAGAGCAAATAAGATGGTTGAGCAATAGGCAGAATACTGGCCCCTACCACTAGGCACAGTTCTGTGTGGAGATCCCCCCACCTGGGCAACCTGTAAAATAAAGATATAGCACAAGCCCAGTCCATGTATTGTTCTGCAAGTCTTATTCCCTCCTATAATGTTTTTACCCCCCCAATGTACCTGGTGGAGTCGAGTTCTTCGAAGAGGCGTCGACAGATCCTTCTTGAGCGACCCCCTTTCAAGCGGGAGTCACAGATCGTCGAGAGGCGTCGAGAAGCGTCGAGGAACTCGGTGTTCGGCGACGGGGAATCGATGGCCCTTCTTGAATGCCTTCCCTTTCAAGCGGGAGACACGGGGCGTCGAACGTCCGTCGACAAACAGGGTAGAACGGCGTCGATGAGGCGGCAGCTTCGTCCGAGCGGTGCTCGTCGGCGTCGGAGCGTCGGCGTCCTGCAAGGCAGAGGCATGCGGGGCACCTCGGTGACAATAGTTCTGGACCGCAAAGATTGTGGAGACGGAGGCCCAGCAAGGGCGTCGAGTCGTTCGAGTCTTTGTGGTCTTCGGGTGGCGGGAAACCCACCGGCAGGTTTCTCCTCGACGCGTTGGTCGTCCTCGACTTTCTCTGGCAGGATAAAGCGGTCCACGGTGCGGACGAGGGAGTCCTTCGATTCGAATGTTCTTAGGCAAAGGAGCGAACGGCTCCGGTCGTCGGCGGCACGGCGTCAAGTGGTTCCCACGGCTGGGCAACACAACTTCGACGAGCCTCCAGCGGTTACACAAACCTGCGAACCCTGGTCGACGGCAATGGACTTCGACGGCGGCGATGTCCGGGTGCTTCACTTCGATCTCCTCGGCGGTCCCGTCTCGGGTCGGCAGCCTTTCGAGGGTCTGTCTTCCAGGGCGCTTCGGCGAAGATGGAGCGGTGCTCCATGGTCCCTCGGAGCACGGGAAGAGGGCGCCTTACCAGGTCCACTCTCGGGTCAGTCTTCGACGATTTCGGCAGCCTTCGGATCGGTCGAAGCAAATGCAACAGCAAATCTTCTTCTTCCAGCTGGACGTCGAGGATCAGCAGTTCCAGTTACTCTTAGAGTGAAGACTCAGCTTCTGAACGCTTCTGAACCCACTACCAGTGGTGAGAGGTCCCCAGATATACTATTCTGTCTCTCATCCACACTGTTGGCACACACTCAGCAGCCAATCATACAGAAGGGCATTCATGCAGTCAGTCAGCCAATCAGGCACACAGTGCATTCAGGCCACACTCCTCCCTTTCAGACACTCATAACAAGGAATGTGGATTGGGACAAGTACCCAGCCATTCAACACTACACACTGCATTCAGGCCAGTTTCGGGCAGGGCTGTCTCAGTCTTTGTCTCTCATGCCAGAAACCAGACAACCACAACAAGGAGTGTATATTGGTCACACACTCCATTCACCCAGGTCCCACCCACAGGAGGTACCCACAACATACAGTCACTGGGAAGGCTCCAGGCAGTCTAGCTGGGCCTTCACAACAACACCATATATGGAACTTCCACCCAACAGCCAGTCAGGGGGAAGGGACAGAGTCAGGGCTTCCCAGGACTTTGGGAAACAAGGTAACAGGCAATAGAAAGCAAGAGGCCACAGGGGCCATCTTGTTTCCTATCAGGAATCAACTGATCCCAATGGCAGGGCCTGGGTATCCCAAAATGGAGGACACCCAGAGCACCTGTCAAATTCAGCATGGAGCTGCCACCAGCCCATACCCTGCTCTGTGGGCCACCCACAGGTGCCCAAAAACATACACTAGGGGCACAGGGTTGTACCTCTACCCATGGGTGCCATAAGGGTATCCCATGGGTCTGTTCACCAAACCAAAAGAGAGAGCTGCACTGCCAGGAGTCCCACATGGACTCCTGGGCAGAAAACATGACAGAACACACGATAAAAAGCAGTAAAAGGACAAGGATTCAGAGGCCCTGTCCCTCTGATGCATTTCCAGCATCACAGAGACATGGGTGGGGGCCTGGTGGAGGGTGCCCCTGCACTGCTGGGGGGTGGGGGTGGTGGGAGACATGGGTGGGGGCCTGGTGGAGGGTGCCCCACAGTGCTGGGGGGTGGGGGTGGTGGGAGACATGGGTGGGGGCCTGGTGGAGGGTGCCCCTGCACTGCTGGGGGGTGGGGGTGATGGGAGACATGGGTGGGGGCCTGCTGGCAGGTGCCCCACAGTGCTGGGGGGTGGGGGGGGGTGGGATACATGGGTGGGGGCCTGGTGGAGGGTGCCCCTGCACTGCTGGGGGGTGGGGGGTGTGGGAGACATGGGTGGGGGCCTGGTGGAGGGTGTCCCTGCACTGCTGGGGGGTGGGGGTGGGGGGAGACATGGGTGGGGGCCTGGTGGAGGGTGCCCCACAGTGCTGGGGGGTGGGGGGGGTGGGAGACATGGGTGGGGGCCTGGTGGAGGGTGCCCCTGCACTGCTGGGGGGTGGGGGTGCTGGGAGACATGGGTGGGGGCCTGGTGGTGGGTGCCCCTGCACTGCTGGGGGGTGGGGGTGGTGGGAGACATGAGTTGCACATGGGTGGGGGCCTGCTGGCAGGTGCCCCACAGTGCTGGGGGGTGGGGGTGGTGGGGAACATGAGTTGGACATGGGTGGGGGCCTGCTGGCAGGTGCCCCACAGTGCTGGGGGGTGGGGGTGGTGCGGAACATGAGTTGGACATGGGTGGGGGCCTGCTGGCAGGTGCCCCACAGTGCTGGGGGGTGGGGGTGGTGGGGAACATGAGTTGGACATGGGTGGGGGCCTGCTGGCAGGTGCCCCACAGTGCTGGGGGGTGGGGGGGTGGGAGACATGGGTGGGGGACTGGTGGAGGGTGCCCCTGCACTGCTGGGGGGTGGGGGTGGTGGGAGACATGAGTGGGGGCCTGGTGGAGGGTGCCCCACAGTGCTGGGGGGTGGGGGTGCTGGGAGACATGGGTGGGGGCCTGGTGGTGGGTGCCCATGCACTGCTGGGGGGAGGGGGTGCTGGGAGACATGGGTGGGGGCCTGGTGGAGGGTGCCCCTGCACTGCTGGGGGGTGGGTGTGGTGGGAGACATGGGTGGGGGCCTGGTGGAGGCTGCCCCTGGTTGCTGGGGGGTGGGGGTGCTGGGAGACATGGGTGGGGGCCTGGTGTAGGGTGCCCCTGCACTGCTGGGGAGTGGGGGTGGTGGGAGACATGGGTGGGGGCCTGGTGGAGGGTGCCCCTGCACTGCTGGGGGTGGTGGGAGACATGGGTGGGGGCCTGGTGGAGGCTGCCCCTGGTGGCTGGGGGGTGGGGGTGGTGGGAGACATATGTTGTACATGGGTGGGGGCCTGCTGGCAGGTGCCCCACAGTGCTGGGGGGTGGGGGTGGTGGGGAACATGAGTTGGACATGGGTGGGGGCCTGCTGGCAGGTGCCCCACAGTGCTGGGGGGTGGGGGGGGGGGGTGGGGAACATGAGTTGGACATGGGTGGGGGCCTGCTGGCAGGTGCCCCACAGTGCTGGGGGGTGGGGGTGGTGGGAGACATGGGTGGGGGCCTGGTGGAGGGTGCCCCACGGTGGTGGGGAGTGGGGGGGGGTGGGAGACATGGGTGGGGGCCTGGTGGAGGGTGCCCCTGCACTGCTGGGGGGTGGGGGTGGTGGGAGACATGGGTGGGGGCCTGCTGGCAGGTACCCCACAGTGCTGGGGGGTGGGGGTGCTGGGAGACATGGGTGGGGGCCTGGTGGTGGGTGCCCCTGCACTGCTGGGGGGTGGGGGTGGTGGGAGACATGGGTGGGGGCCTGGTGGAGGGTGCCCCTGCACTGCTGGGGGGTGGGGGTGGTGGGAGACATGGGTGGGGGCCTGGTGGAGGCTGCCCCTGGTGGCTGGGGCGTGGGGGTGGTGGGTGACATTGGTGGGGGCCTGTTGGAGGGTGACCCTGCACTGCTGGGGGGTGGGGGGGTGGAAGACAAGGGTGGGGGCCTGGTGGAGGCTGCCCCTGGTGGCTGGGGGGTGGGGGTGGTGGGAGACATGAGTTGCACATGGGTGGGGGCCTGCTGGCAGGTGCCCCACAGTGCTGGGGGGTGGGGGTGGTGGGGAACATGAGTTGGACATGGGTGGGGGCCTGCTGGCAGGTGCCCCACAGTGCTGGGGGGTAGGGGTGGTGGGGAACATGAGTTGGACATGGGTGGGGGCCTGCTGGCAGGTGCCCCACAGTGCTGGGGGGTGGGGGTGGTGGGGAACATGGGTGGGGGCCTGGTGGAGGGTGCCCCTGCACTGCTGGGGGGTAAGGGTGGTGGGAGACATGGGTGGGGGCCTGGTGGAGGGTGCCCCTGCACTGCTGGGGGGTGGGGGTGCTGGGAGACATGGGTGGGGGCCTGGTGGTGGGTGCCCCTGCACTGCTGGGGGTTGGGGGTGGTGGGAGACATGAGTTGTACATGGGTGGGGGCCTGCTGGCAGGTGCCCCACAGTGCTGGGGGGTGGGGGTGGTGGGAGACATGGGTGGGGGCCTGGTGGAGGGTGCCCCTGCACTGCTGGGGGTTGGGGGTGGTGGGAGACATGGGTGGGGGCCTGGTGGAGGGTGCCCCACAGTGCTGGGGGGTGGGGGTGGTGGGAGACATGGGTGGGGGCCTGGTGGAGGGTGCCCCTGCACTGCTGGGGGGTGGGGGTGGTGGGAGACATGGGTGGGGACCTGCTGGCAGGTGCCCCACAGTGCTGGGGGGTGGGGGGTGGGAGACATGGGTGGGGGCCTGGTGGAGGGTGCCCCTGCACTGCTGGGGGGTGGGGGGGTCGAGACATGGGTGGGGGCCTGGTGGAGGGTGCCCCTGCACTGCTGGGGGGTGGGGGTGGTGGGAGACATGGGTGGGGGCCTGGTGGAGGGTGCCCCACAGTGCTGGGGGGTGGGGGGAGGTGGGAGTCATGGGTGGGGGCCTGGTGGAGGGTGCCCCTGCACTGCTGGGGGGTGGGGGTGCTGGGAGACATGGGTGGGGGCCTGGTGGTGGGTGCCCCTGCACTGCTGGGGGGTGGGGGTGGTGGGAGACATGAGTTGCACATGGGTGGGGGCCTGCTGGCAGGTGCCCCACAGTGCTGGGGGGTGGGGGTGGTGGGGAACATGAGTTGGACATGGGTGGGGGCCTGCTGGCAGGTGCCCCACAGTGCTGGGGGGTGGGGGTGGTGGGGAACATGAGTTGGACATGGGTGGGGGCCTGCTGGCAGGTGCCCCACAGTGCTGGGGGGTGGGAGACATGGGTGGGGGCCTGGTGGAGGGTGCCCCACAGTGCTGGGGGGTGGGAGACATGGGTGGGGGCTTGGTGGAGGGTGCCCCACAGTGCTGGGGGGTGGGGGTGATGGGAGACATGGGTGGGGGCCTGGTGGTGGGTGCCCCTGCACTGCTGGGGGGTGGGGGTGCTGGGAGACATGGGTGGGGTCCTGGTGGAGGGTGCCCCTGCACTGCTGGGGGGTGGGGGTGGTGGGAGACATGGGTGGGGGCCTGGTGGAGGCTGCCCCTGGTGGCTGGGGGGTGGGGGTGGTGGGAGACATGGGTGGGGGCCTGGTGGAGGGTGCCCCTGCACTGCTGGGGGGTGGGGTTGGTGGGAGACATGGGTTGGGGCCTGGTGGAGGCTGCCCCTGGTGGCTGGGGGGTGGGGGTGGTGGGTGACATGGGTGGGGGCCTGGTGGAGGGTGACCCTGCACTGCTGGGGGGTGGGGGGTGGAAGACATGGGTGGGGGCCTGGTGGAGGCTGCCCCTGGTGGCTGGGGGGTGGGGGTGGTGGGAGACATGAGTTGCACATGGGTGGGGGCCTGGTGGAGGGTGCCCCTGCACTGCTGGGGGGTGGGGGTGGTGGGTGACATGGGTGGGGGCCTGGTGGAGGGTGACCCTGCACTGCTGGGGGGTGGGGGGTGGAAGACATGGGTGGGGGCCTGGTGGAGGCTGCCCCTGGTGGCTGGGGGGTGGGGGTGGTGGGAGACATGAGTTGCACATGGGTGGGGGCCTGCTGGCAGGTGCCCCACAGTGCTGGGGGGTGGGGGTGGTGGGGAACATGAGTTGGACATGGGTGGGGGCCTGCTGGCAGGTGCCCCACAGTGCTGGGGGGTAGGGGTGGTGGGGAACATGAGTTGGACATGGGTGGGGGCCTGCTGGCAGGTGCCCCACAGTGCTGGGGGGTGGGGGTGGTGGGGAACATTGGTGGGGGCCTGGTGGAGGGTGCCCCTGCACTGCTGGGGGGTGGGGGTGGTGGGAGACATGGGTGGGGGCCTGGTGGAGGGTGACCCTGCACTGCTGGGGGATGGGGGTGGTGGGAGACATGGGTGGGGGCCTGGTGGAGGCTGCCCCTGGTGGCTGGGGGGTGGGGGTGCTGGGAGACATGGGTGGGGGCCTGGTGGTGGGTGCCCCTGCACTACTGGGGGTTGGGGGTGGTGGGAGACATGAGTTGTACATGGGTGGGGGCCTGCTGGCAGGTGCCCCACAGTGCTGGGGGGTGGGGGTGGTGGGAGACATGGGTGGGGGCCTGGTGGAGGGTGCCCCTGCACTGCTGGGGGTTGGGGGTGGTGGGAGACATGGGTGGGGGCCTGGTGGAGGGTGCCCCACAGTGCTGGGGGGTGGGGGTGGTGGGAGACATGGGTGTGGACCTGGTGGAGTGTGCCCCTGCACTGCTGGGGGGTGGGGGTGGTGGGAGACATGGGTGGGGACCTGCTGGCAGGTGCCCCACAGTGCTGGGGGGTGGGGGGTGGGAGACATGGGTGGGGGCCTGGTGGAGGGTGCCCCTGCACTGCTGGGGGGTGGGGGGTCGAGACATGGGTGGGGGCCTGGTGGAGGGTGCCCCTGCACTGCTGGGGGGTGGGGGTGGTGGGAGACATGGGTGGGGGCCTGGTGGAGGGTGCCCCACAGTGCTGGGGGGTGGGGGGAGGTGGGAGACATGGGTGGGGGCCTGGTGGAGGGTGCCCCTGCACTGCTGGGGGGTGGGGGTGCTGGGAGACATGGGTGGGGGCCTGGTGGTGGGTGCCCCTGCACTGCTGGGGGGTGGGGGTGGTGGGAGACATGAGTTGCACATGGGTGGGGGCCTGCTGGCAGGTGCCCCACAGTGCTGGGGGGTGGGGGTGGTGGGGAACATGAGTTGGACATGGGTGGGGGCCTGCTGGCAGGTGCCCCACAGTGCTGGGGGGTGGGGGTGGTGGGGAACATGAGTTGGACATGGGTGGGGGCCTGCTGGCAGGTGCCCCACAGTGCTGGGGGGTGGGGGTGGTGGGGAACATGAGTTGGACATGGGTGGGGGCCTGCTGGAGTGCTGGGGGTGGGAGACATGGGTGGGGGCCTGGTGGAGGGTGCCCCACAGTGCTGGGGGGTGGGAGACATGGGTGGGGGCTTGGTGGAGGGTGCCCCACAGTGCTGGGGGGTGGGGGTGCTGGGAGACATGGGTGGGGGCCTGGTGGTGGGTGCCCCTGCACTGCTGGGGGGTGGGGGTGCTGGGAGACATGGGTGGGGTCCTGGTGGAGGGTGCCCCTGCACTGCTGGGGGGTGGGGGTGGTGGGAGACATGGGTGGGGGCCTGGTGGAGGCTGCCCCTGGTGGCTGGGGGGTGGGGGTGCTGGGAGACATGGGTGGGGGCCTGGTGGAGGATGCCCCTGCACTGCTGGGGGGTGGGGGTGGTTGGAGACATGGGTGGGGGCCTGGTGGAGGGTGCCCCTGCACTGCTGGGGGGTGGGGGTGGTGGGAGACATGGGTGGGGGCCTGGTGGGGGCTGCCCCTGGTGGCTGGGGGGTGGGGGTGGTGGGAGACATGAGTTGCACATGGGTGGGGGCCTGCTGGCCGGTGCCCCACAGTGCTGGGGGGTGGGGGTGGTGGGGAACATGAGTTGGACATGGGTGGGGGCCTGCTGGCAGGTGCCCCACAGTGCTGGGGGGTGGGGGTGGTGGGGAACATGAGTTGGACATGGGTGGGGGCCTGCTGGCAGGTGCCCCACAGTCCTGGGGAGTGGGGGTGCTGGGAGACATGGGTGGGGGCCTTGTGGTGGGTGCCCCTGCACTGCTGGGGGGTGGGGGTGCTGGGAGACATGGGTGGGGGCCTGGTGGAGGGTGCCCCTGCACTGCTGGGGGGTGGGGGTGGTGGGAGACATGGGTGGGGGCCTGGTGGAGGCTGCCCGGGGGTGGCTGGGGGGTGGGGGTGCTGGGAGACATGGGTGGGGGCCTGGTGGAGGGTGCCCATGCACTGCTGGGGGGTGGGGGTGGTGGGAGACATGGGTGGGGGCCTGGTGGAGTGTGACCCTGCACTGCTAGGGGGTGGGGGTGGTGGGAGACATGGGTGGGGGCCTGGTGGAGGCTGCCCCTGGTGGCTGGGGGGTGGGGGGGATGGGAGACATGAGTTGGACATGGGTGGGGGCCTGGTGGAGGGTGCCCCTGCACTGCTGGGGGGGTGGGAGACATGGGTGGGGGCCTGGTGGAGGGTGCCCCTGGTGGCTGGGGGTGCAGGGGGACATGCGTTGGTGGGCAGTAGTGCAAGTTGACATGTGGGTTGGCTGGGGGGCATGGCCATGGTGGATGGGGTGCCTGCAGGACATGTGCAGGGTAGGCCCCTGTGGTGTGAGCCACCTGCAGGGGCCGTGGAGGGTGTAGAGGGAACACCTGGGAGGACCCACACGTGCAATTCACGTGTGGTGCTCCCCGCGCACCCCCGAAATACACGTACCCCGCTCAATCGCGTGTGTAACTTTCCGCGCGCCCCCGAAATACACGTACCCTGCTCAATCGCGTGTGTAACTTCCCGCTCGCCCCCGAAATACACGTACCCCGCTCAATCGCGTGTGTAACTTCCCGCGCGCCCCCGAACTACACGTACCCCGCTCAATCGCGTGTGTAACTTCCCGCGCACCCCCGAAATACACGTACCCCGCTCAATCGCGTGTGTAACTTCCCGCGCACCCCCGAAATACACGTACCCCGCTCAATCGCATTGCTGTATGTTGCCACTTTTGTAATGCGCAGGGACTCTACCGCCTGCCTTCGTGTGGCGGACGTGTTTCAGCTTGTGCATGTCTTTGGCTGTGCGTGGCTTTGCCCTATTCGATTCCATGAATACGTGTGGTTCGAGTGCGTGTGGGCGTTCCGTCTGCTTCCCTGCAGTACATCCCCAGTTACACCCTTATTTTCGCGCGTTGTTCCCCATTCCGCGCATTACGCCCGTGTCCCGCCCACTTTCTGGTGTATGCGCCGAGGTTGTGCGCTTTCACTGTGCGCGTCGTGCACGCCTTTCGGGATGTTGCAGTGACTTGTGCGCCATGCACGGGTTTGGTGCACATCCCGAGGTAAACACGCGAAGGGACTTCCATGAATCGCACGCGTGCGCATGCGCCTGTTTTTTTGCGCTTGCGCCTGCTTGCGCCTGCTTGCGCCAAGATTTTCGGCGCATGTTTGTTCCATGAATCGGCCCCTTTGTTTTTTTTCAAAAAAATGCCAATAAAATGATGTACAAAGAAGTCTGTGGTTTTTTCCTTGTAAGAGCTAGGAACAAATGGTTTGCTGTGCTGAATTCCCCAATTTCCCGGCTTTCAGGAACAGGTTGAGTGGAAACTAAACAAAATTATTTTGATGTGGTTATCAATCGTTTTGTGAGAGGTAGGCGATTTTGGCCATTTTTGCCAATTGGACATGCATGGACGGAATGGAAGAAAAGGGTAGGAAAGCCGAATTGGAGGACAGAAATGCATACATTTCTGAAAAGTAGACAAAATTCCAAGTTTAGGAAGGGGTGATTTACGCAGGTCGGGCAACTTCTAGGTAGGGGAAAATGCCATAGATTGAGAAAAAAGCGGGAAAATGACAGAAAAAAAGGTATGTGGTGGACATGGTTGGCTTGGTACGGCAATGGCTTCTATGAATTTTGAGCAAAGCAATGCTCCGCTATATTCCCCCGACTCTTACAGTTAGGAAAGCACACATTTTTTGTAGTGTTTCACAAAACAAGCAATACCACAAGCCAAACACTGAGCCATGGTACACAGGAGTTTTAAGATTAAAGCCTGAACAGATGTACTTAGCATGTGTAAATCAGGAAAACCAATGTGGTGAGGAACGGCAAGCATACATTTTTTGAAAGAGCACAGCAGACCTTTTCAAGGGTAGGTGACTTGAGCAGGTTACAAAAATGTATGGTGCCTAAAGCAGCGACTAAATGTAGAGCACATTTGGGAAATGAAAGGGTTGTGTGACAAAGGGCACCAGCAAATGGGTCAAAACGTTTTGAAAACCACACAAACACAACAAATGTTATACCTTTCCGCGTTCCCACACATGTCCCGATGAAAACGGTACCTCACATGTGTGGGTGCATCTACCTGGACGCCAAGGGAAAAGCCGAACACACCCCTAACCCCAAGTCTTTTCTGACATTTGAATTTCACGATTTTTCCAGACGGGCACACCTTACATATATGGGCCTAGGGTGTCCAAGCCACCAAGGAAAACAGGGAACCCCATGCATTTCCAAAAAGAGGACACCCGTGGGAATCCGCAGAGGTCTGACTTGCGCAAATCGGCCCAGAACTTATTACCCAGAAACCCCGGCAAAGTCCGAAATGTGGCAAGCATTTTCCGCACATTTCATTCGGTTCACCCACTGAAACACGCCGCCAACAACACATGGCCTACCGTCCCACGTTCCCAGAGAGGCTAGGAGACTTTTCAGAAATGAAAAGTTATTTTTATTTTGCTCAATGCAAGACATTCCCAAGGGGAGATCAAGCCGAAAGCCATGGCCAAAGCCCATGGCTAGTTGGAGCTAAAGAAACTATAATATAACAAAACCCTTGAAATTCAGTGAAAAAACATTAGTTAAGAGAGAGTTAAGGCGATCAGATTAAATGTGACACAACCCTTTAAATTCAGCATGTGTGGGCAGTGAGTACCATCTTAACTCTGCATCCCCCGAAGATGTCCCCCATGATGCCATTTTCTATGCCATTGTGAATCCCTTCTCTTACAATATGCATGTGCTCATGGGCTTTGCAACGGGGGATACCAAGTTAAAATGGTTATCACTCCCACATAGGCTGAATTTCAAGGGTTTTGTTGTGTTAAATCTGTTCTCCTTAACTCTCTCTTAACTAAAGATTTTTCACTGAATATTTTATTTTACATATTTATATATTTATTTACTTATAACGCGCCGGCAGCCCACAGGCATCAGGGCGCACAATTACACTCTTAGACAAACATATAGACAGGACAGTTCAAGATCTGAAAGTTGGTCCAATAGCTGATTGGGAGATCTGTTTACTTAAAGAGATAGGTCTTCAATGCTCTACAGAAAACCCTTGCTTATATATACACACAGAACATGTGCAGTACTAAACTTTTAATAATGAAATGAAAAAGGGAACTTAACACAGCATGCTACAAGCCGCTGTGGCCTTGTTGTTTTCGCATATGTGCACATTGTCCAAATGAAATACTTTTTGAAACAGGCTTATTTTTCGTCTGTTTGTGCTGTTTGTGTTGTGTGCTGGTGTTACGTGCGATGCTGACATCAGTTGATGAGTTGATGTCATGTGCTGAGGTCATATATATATATATATATATATATATATATATATATATATATATATATATATATATATATATATTACACGGCCCGCAGTAGTGGCTGTGTAGTTATGGCTAAATTGCTAAACCCATAGGAAGACCACTTTTTCAGCGGCTTATAACTTCGCTCCCCCTGGAGGAATCCTCACCAAACTTTGCAAAAAAAGTACATAGCCCGCTCTGAATTTTGAGAGTGCGTAATGTACAGTGCTCTGGAACCAGGCATGCTGGATTATTAGACATCTTGTTGCACAAACACGCTTACACTTCACAATTTACATACAGAACACATGCACTACCAAACTTTTAACAATCAAATAAAATAGGCAACTTGGTTCAACATATGTATATGTTGCATATATATATATGTTGATCTTTTTGGCACCACGTAGAGGTATGCCTACCACCGCAGTGCATTCATATCTCCACACCCAACTCAGAATCACATTACGATGTGCCGAGAAATGCATGGAACTCCTACCTTCTCAAACACAGGCAGCAGAAATATTCAGCCCAGAGGCAGAAGACAGCGTCTGAAACTGGATGCTAGGAAGAGGTCCAGGGATGGGTGTAAAGGAGTACAGGGAGTGGGGACGGGAGGTGGAGGCAGGGAAATAATTCAAGTAATTTGAAAGGGGGATGGGCGCATCTGGTACAGTTCTTAAACAATAGCTTTTAGACTGTAGTTAAAAAATACTTTTCTATTTGCCATAACAGGGTATATTTTCCATTCACTAAATCGTCACCACTGTGGGACGGTGTCACAGATTAGGGACAATGTGCCATAAGCTGTTTGAGTTTGGTGAACAGGGGAAGGGTAATGCAAAGAGAGATTGCATAATGTACAGTGCTTTGGGTCTCAGGTCCCAGGGGCAAACTGTAGTTTGTGTGTGAGAGATGGAAATCCCTGTCTATTTCGAGCAATGCAGAGACTGGGCCATGAACAGTGGACCAGGAGACAGGAAAGGATGCTTGGAGAATGTCTGGAGACAATAGAATGCATCTCAGTGAAGAGGGCCCTGTGGACTCCTACCTCACAATGCAAGCTTCCGAATGGCTACTGCTGTGCAGGTTACCATAGATACTGAGGATACCCCACCTGAGCCTCAGAAGCAGCACTGCCTTACCTGAAGCAGAGAGAAGTCAGCCATAGGGTGAGTCAGGTTCCATACTCCCTTGAAGAACTTCCCTTTAAAAGCCACTAAACTGTTATTAAGTTGGGAACATACATGAACATTTCTAACTCATGCCACAGGCAAGATCCAGTGATTGGCAACACATAAGAGGCCTCTACTGAATGTGACAACTTTTGAGAACTCCACTCAGACAGAGATAGCGGGGCTTTAGGGAGGTTACCTAATGTCCCATTGCAACCATCCACACAGTATTTCTGAGTCAGATGCTTGCTGAAATCATTGTCATGCCCCACCTCCATCCTCCTGCCTGAAAACAGGAGGAACCCTCCTGCTGCTGCCATCACAGCTCCTACAGATCCTTCCAAGAGGGTTTCAGATACCTGTAGAAACATGGGCCCTCACAGCCCAGCACATTATCATTCTAGGTGCTTGTAAACTCTGCATCAATGGCCCTGGTATGTACCAGGATTCAGAATCCCATTAACCTTTCTCCACATGTGATCTACCTCTCTTGACTTCAAAAGCCTCCCACATGAAAGGTTACTGCTCAACCGCTATCCTCCCGACAAATGTCAAGCTTCTGCCACCAGTCCTTCTACCCCTGCCGTAAACCACTTCCTGAAAAGAGTAACACAGTGAACACCCTCCTCCCACCCCTTCAGAGTTCCCCATAGGCAGAAAAGCCCCAAAATGGATCTTTATTTCAGAAGCTAAAGTATTCTAGGCAGGCTCGGACTGACCTATAGGGCAATAGGCCCAAGGCCGAACCACAGACACAAAATGCTGGTGTGGGCCCATTCTTTTGGTCAAATTAGGCCACTTTTTGGGCCAATATGGGCCAGTTTGATGAGTTAATTCACTCTGCAGCTTGTAGCTTTCACCAGTGTTGCTGAATAAGTATTCTTTAAATGGCACAATTTGCCTCATGCTTTATCATAGAACTCACCCTTGGTTACTATTCAGTGTCATAAAAGGAATAAATAGCCATTTGCAACTGTGGGCAACTTTGTAATTGGTGCCGGAGACCATTTTATGGCCAAGTCCGACCCCGATTCTAGGTCAATCTCATGGACGTCAGACTCCAAGATTAAACAGGCCCATCTCCTTGGACAATGCCTAAATGCTCAGCGTTGTGCATAAACGCCCAAGTGGTTGGCCACCAGTGGATCACTCCTGACCTAACGTCATTCAGTACACTTGATGTGAACTAGAGCGCTGCTTGAGGAGCTCTAAACCCTTGCAATACCTCATCACTTTTGAGCAGCTTGTGTCGTCTTCAAATACGCTGGTTTATGGCTCTAAACGGCCTTCCAGCTCTCTAACAATATAGGACTGACCCAGTCCCAGCAAACCCCTTCTAGGATTCTTAATACTCGGCTGCATGAAATCTGACCCACGATGACCTTGTCAGGCACAAATTCTCAACGATTTCATGTGGGAAGTACAAGACCACATCCCCTGATAATACAAACTCCTTAGGCAAGGTCAAAGAATCAAACCCTAAACCAAGGGGAACCTTACAACCGGCCTCACTATAAACTTCATCTTTGAGCAAATCTCAGAGAGTGCAAAGCAACCTTCTTGAAGAGTCTCACAGCACTCCTAGCCCCATGGTATGGCATCCCAGACACGATAGGTAAGCACTGTGGAGACTTACCAATCCTGTCACTCAAGTCATCAGCTTTAGTCCCACATCAGGGCATGACCATACATCTTTGATAGTTTGTTGTTCTCACATCTCTTCTACAGAAAATGTCACTTCACTGGGAAAGGAAAGAGACAGTGAACAGGGTAGACGGAGCACGCTCCGCCACCGCAAAATCCGCCATGTTTGCAAACTAATCGAGTCACAATTGAAAATTGTCTTGTGCACAAACACACTGGCCACTTGTTGAGGCAACATGTTGCTGTAACATGGGCGATATTAAAGATGCCAGTGTGTGCAACATAGGAAATATGGAACAAAATGTCTATTTGACTAATTGGGCTCTTATGGAAACAGATATGCGTGCATAATGAGGCAACATGCACACTGCATATTTGGGCATTATGGAAAGATATGTGGGTTCTGGCTACATGTGCTAATGGAATATGGCTACGAGAGGCATTATGGAATCTGGTTGTGATTGAAACAGTCATGCACAGGTGCATTGGATGACCAACTACCTAGCAATCTTAAATGTTCACCAGACTAGTACTGCGGTTCATGACCTGTATGTTCCCTTCAATTTCCCCCCCCCCCCTTTTTATTTTTATTTTTTCTCCCCTCGCGCTTTGTCAAGCACTAGTATACTAGTTATTGTTGTTAGATCATTCGGAATCCTCAAGGCCTAAGAATGACGACTTTCTTCCCTTGTACCCTACCCGTCTTGAAGTGCTTTGAAGCACTTCACTTGTGTATAAGCGCTATGCAAATAAACAATTAGAATTTACAATTTATGTGCAAAGGATTCTGGTATTTTGCCCCAATTGATAATGGCGTCACTATGGAATCTTGCTATGTGAATTGACAGGGATAACTTGGCACTAGGCAATGTTCTTACTTGACACTTAGCAGTACTTATTGAAGTGAGGTAGAAACAGCTGACACATGTTTTGCACCAAAAGTGCTTTCTCAAGCCTGCAAGACCTGCAAATAAAGTGTAAGTGTGTGAGTGCATTTGTGTTGTAATCCAGGAGGAGATCTTAGTACATTGACAAACTATCTATAGTACACTACTAATGCTTGAACAGATTGTGATCTGATGTTTTATGCGCGTGCAAAGGAAAATCATTCTTTGTCAACAAACTCAGACTGGCCTACAGGTCAAAATCCTTAGGGCCACATGCCAGTGTTGCCCATCTTTTTGTGCCAACATAGGCCTGTCTGATGAGTTATTTTTCATTTTTATTTATTTGTGTTTATGGTTTATACAAACCTTTACACAATATAAAAAGAAAACCATTTGCAGATATAATCCATTACATTCCATTGCAAGCATTGGCCATAAAACATTCAATTACATTCCTCATAATATAAAAGTCATCAACAATTAATATGGGTTAAATAAGTAATTCATATCAAAATAATAATATAACCATAAATGAAAATATAAATATCATCAATAAAATCCTCTATAAAACGTTCATAAGATTAAGAAATGGGGATGAAACACCTCATCCTAATACATGATCCCAACTAAAAATACAGAGAAAGCTATGACATAGCAACTGAATCAGCTGAAGAAATTGCAGCACAGAACTGATTCTCTTCAATATGGGTAATACTAGATACAAACTTGTTATAACCTTGGGCATACTCCCCCTGTATTTGTATACATTGAGTAAGAATGTGTCTAGAAGGTTCAATCTTTTAGCCCCATAGGCGACAGAGCCTTTCCTCTCTGGGAATCTGGGCCCAATGCCCTGTATGTTCAAAAGTTGGTAAAATATGAAAGTGTAAGTAAATAATGAATCTTCTAATTTCTTTATCACAAATTTTAGTAAGATGCGTGCAAGGAACACCAAGTGTAAAGGCCTGTGTACTATATTCCTATATTCCTTTTACATAATACGCTTAGATAAGTAATCGATGTTCATACAGACATCATATTTCTTAGCTTTCTTCTTAATGAGATCGATTTGATTGGGATTAATTAATATCTCCTCCAGGTCTAAATTAAGAAACTTCAAATAATCCTCAACAGATTTTTTCAGATTAATCAAGAGGGGATTGTTACTATTTTTATTATATTGCTCTGCCATAAGTCCGTAGATACATTTTTCATCTATCAGGTCAAGATGATGTTAAGATATAAAGCACATTTTTTAATCAAACATATAGTTCTAATAGATGTTATACCAAGTTCCATATGAAGCGCAGTTACTGGGACTGTCTGAGGGACGTCTAAAATAGTGCCCATCATTTTAGCTTTTAAGTTCACAATCCCTTCTAAATTACTTTCAGGTATGGTCGCAAGTCCGTAAGTAATGCTAGGAATAATACTGCTTGTATAATCCTTTGTGAGGCCCTCAATGTTATTGCCACCTTTCTTATGCATAATACTCCTCAGAAGGAGCCATTTTTTCAACAGTTTTAAACGTACATTGGTGCAATAAAAATCCTTACAAGGAGCATTTTATTAGATTTACAATCATAACAAATAAGATAAAAACACATATCAGGAACAATTCAATAAAAACAAAAGCATATAACACAGGATTCACCACAGTAGAAAAACATAATATTGCAATGTGTATACGGTAGAAGACATTCTTATGCAAACAGATCTAGGAACCTGCCCCAAATCTGATCAAATAAATTCATTTTTTTGTTTCTAAAAAGGAAAATTCTCTCCATTCTGGCCACTTGTCTGAGGTCTGAGGTCCGTTCTACAAACGTAGGTCTTTCCACATCTTTCCACTTCCTTAGAATAAATTTCTTGGCAGAGTTAGAAGCCCTATGAAACCAACATCTTTGGGGATATGTGAGTTCAGCCACCAATTCATCCTCGCCCAGAGTCACACTTACATAGTCAAAATCCACATCAAGCACGAGAACCTCATTCATTTTCAATGACACCTCCCTCCCATAATGCCTCAGTTCAAAGCATTCCCAAACCATATGTTCAAACGTTCCTTTAGAATGTCTGCAACTCCAGCAGGCATCTGAGTCAAGAAGGCACCTCACTTGAAGCCTTTTTAGGTGTCCAAAAAACCCTGTCCAATATCTTGATCTGACGACTTCTCACACCCAGATTTAAAGATGTTAAAGTCACATTTTTGCAGATGTTCAACCACCTAACTTCACTCATCTCTGTGTCTAGAACAACTGACCATTTGTCCAACAATTCTGCATTTGGCTCCCTGAACTGATTCAGCTTTTGTAAACTCTTGAGGCCATGTGACCTTCTGCTTTATATCCCTTCAGCCAGGTATGCCACAAGGAGAATTATAATAGGGACTGCTAAATAGTTATACATATGAACTACTACCTCCAGTTTAACACAATTAATGTACCAAGCAGATTTAACTATTCTTCTTTTACGTACAAATATTAATATTTTGGTTTTTAAACCATTTATTTGTAGATTATTGTTTTGGGCATATTCAGCTAATGCATTGACTGATCACTGCAACCCAATTGGGCTACGATACATAATGATAGTATCATCAGCACAGCTGATCCATGGTACTGGCGTGGTCCCAAAAATAGGTGGAAAATTACGGACTTTTTAAATAAATTGATCCTTATCTGATAAATACAAATTGTACAATTTTGGGGCTAAAACACACCCCAGCCTAATACCTGTGTTAGTAACAATGTCAGGGGTAAGTGCCGCTGAGTTATTAACCTTAATTCTAATAGTGGTATCTGAGTATAAAGAAATGATAACATGTAATAAAATAGGATTAATCCCCATTTTCTGAGTGTTTACTAAAGACAAGGCCTGGATAGCGTCTCAAAGGCTTTACTAAAATCAATAAAACAAATATATAACCGATCCTGTTTTTTCTGTTTAGTAGCAGCCATAAAATAATTGAGTAAACTACTATTAGTCAAAGTATTCATACCTCAGCGGAAACCAGTTTGAAACTGCGCATAATCTCCTCATCTCAGATCCACTTGTTTAGTTTTCTTAAAAGCAAAGCAGCAAAACATTTTGGCTGGCATCAACCATGGCCAAAAAACTATAGTTGGCAGGTTTGGTGTGGTCTCCACCTTTAAATATTGGGACCATGATAGATTTCTGCCAGCTCGTTGGGATATTACCATCCCTTAGTATGATCTTAAATAGTTTTTTGAGTACAGGTGCCCAGAAAGTAGGATTATCCTTGAAAATGCTATTGGGAATCATATCAGGGCCCTGAGCTCGTGAACTATTAATCAAAGCTAAAATTATCAAAATATCTTCAATGTCAAAGCCTTCCAAAAAGTAACTAGTAGGTCTACAGGGGTCTATTTTAAATGAACATGAGCCATGAATTAGAGCTCACTCACTGCTTTGCTCCAATCTTCCATACTGATTGAATTAGTTTCCATATTGGAAAGGGAATGGCTATTGATTCTAATCATGTTCCAGAATCTTTGTTCATCCCTTTTATTCAATGATTTGAAAATATATCTCCAATTAGGATTTGTGGTTGATGATTTGTGAATTTTCAACCAGTTCTTATATCTAGTTGATGCCAGGGTTTTAAGCTGCTGCTTTGCATCACAGTTAAGTGAAAAATCTTTATCAATAACCCTGCATTGTCTTCAATAATGCTGCTTAGTTAATATCATCTCTCTATCAAAGCATCCCTGGTGTATATTTGTACCACTTCCTTGTACAATATTTTATTTGAGATGAGTTTTTAAGGTCATCATCAACTTATTCAAATTCCAATGATTATTTTAGAGCCATGAAAATAACCAAGTGCTGTTATCCTGAATACATTGATTCAGTTTCTCCAAATTTTAATTACTCCATGTAAACGTGTTCCCAGTGGAATTTACATGGACTGGTTCATTGTAATGGGCAATCTCATAGGTTTCGGAGGTCGCAAGGGATCATGTCAATACTGCATGGTCACTAAAAGTATAAAATGAAATCGTTATTGGGAGACATCGACTCCATAGTTCATGATCCATATGTACATAATCCAAGGTGGAAGCACTAGTTCGACTAGTCCAGGTAATACCACTGGTGTTAGAGGTGCCTCTCTTATGATAAAGACCTGGGATGTCCCAAATGTGAAAAAGTTGTACCCATTTCCTCCTGCGATCTTTCATGGTCTATATCAAATCCAAATGGGACATGGTGTCACACTGTTCATTCTGTACAAGGTTGAATTTCTCCTGATTGGTTTAAGTCCCCAGAAATTAATATATTGTGATTTGGAAAAATCCCAATGCCATGTATTAATTATATTATCAATTACTGATACAATTTCATTAATATTTTCATCACCTGGGGGTGAATATGCATTAATAATCAATATGTCTTTTCAAAGTGGGGAACAGTGCAAAATACAAACAATACATATTGGGAATCAAGTTCTAAACAGTAAGGACTTATCGATATGGATTATTGTGCTCCTATAGCTAGGCCACCCATTGGTCTTCCTCGTGGTCCTTTAATTGCATGGCGATTAATAACTTTATAGCCATCGATTATAAAATCCTTTACTGCCCATGTTTCTTGTAATAGAAAAACATGCCTAAATGCATAATTGAGAAAATAATTGTATCCTCTTGTATTCCAGCAGAACCATTTAATTGAGGTGGAATTAATGCAGGGCCAATTGGTACCAGAGGAAAGCCCATTCCCATTAAGTTGATTTTTATGTTCCATATAATGCCTTTTACAGTACAGAGTTTCGTATTTAGCGAATTATCATTATGTCCCATTGATGGCTCATCATATCTTTTTATGAGATTATATCCTAACTTTAGCAATAAATCTGAGCATGAATACAATAAAGCTGTAACCGCTGGGGAGGAAAATTCTAGTAATACCCAATTGGTTGAGCTATCCGGTTTGGGTAATTCCAATCTCTGCATATCCTCATTTCGAAGCATGGAGAGACGAGGAATAGAGTTCCATAGTGCTAACAGCCTAGTTCTATTTAAGAAAGGACTATCATTTGGTAGGATTAATTTCTTCCAATTTTACAACAAACTCAACTTATTCCATACATCATCATCAATTATAGTGAAGGGAAAAGATGGGTTAGTAATAATATATTCAGTAGTATTCATGATCCTTAATGGCAATGATTCGACAGGCATCAGGAGTAATTTGAGATGTACCCTACCCGCTTTTGGTTTAGGGGAATCATTCACTGTTTCCTGAAGCGGTTGTGCCGATCTACCGGAGACAGAATAAATCGTGACCCACTTATCCAATGGATCTCTAAGATCTACCTGTCTGATTTGCTCATTCTCGCTGATATGCAAGATAATAGTGTTTGAGGACTTCACTAAAATGGGTAAATCAGCTATGTCTTATCCTCAGCTATCATTTGATCTTTCATGCTACATACCATTCTTTGTAAAGGGGATAAGAGGGGTAGATGTGTATGCAATCCTCTTTGGTTAAATTTGTTACCTTTAATAATCTTAGGTTTTTGCACGGTGGTTTTTTCCATCATCTCAATTTCTTGACACAAAATATCAATGGCATCTGGTTCATTAGTAGCATAAACAACCACCTGTTCCTCTGTCTCCGCTGCCCTTCTAATCAATGTGTCAGACTGGATGTTATCCATCAATACCTTCAATTTATTAGTCTGTAAGACCAATGCTTCATTAATATCCATGAGATCTTTGTTAGGAATACCAAGGAGGCTGCAGGGATCAACCGTTAAGGGTACATAAACACCAATGGGACCTCTTTCATCCATCCCTCTAGTTACTAATAATTTAAGATCTTGTTGATTCTCAGCCAACCTAGTACATAGTTCAAACAGAGCATCAATTTTGGCTGACATAGTATGTAATATAGAATGAAGATTGGCCGTTTTACCCATATCATTGCTTACAGATATAATCAAATGTGAGTTATTGGACTCTTCATCCGTTTCACAATCAGTATCTTCTGAGTCAGAAATTAAGCCAGTTAAATTTGGAGTCGCAGAAACATTGGTGGGCTTTAGAAACTCCATGTCAGTGTAAGGTGGCCCCAATGAATTCCTTTTGAGGTTATTACATAAGTTGAGGAGTGATCCATTTTTATCAATGGTAAATGAGCGCATGGTATCACTCAAGGTCACTTTACTAGGATAATGTTAGGTAATTTAATTTCAATTTGTTCTGTGATAGTGTTTATTAGGGGGGCTTTGGGGTTGAAAAAACCCATAATGGGACAAACTAAATTGGTAATCTCATTCTTAATCCCCCTCACATCCTGTTTAACCTTTTAATTCTTGGGGCATTTTTTTTCAATTTATCATGTGTTCTTAAAGGACTCCTCATCCTTTTACCCAGTATCACTCCTTAAACCCGTACTTTTTGTCTCTTATGTAAGGTAATTTTAAAATATAGGTCACAAAACTTCAAACAACTGCCACCAAACAATAATGAGTTATTCAATATCAGACAGGAAGACGGTCGAAATGAGATTTAAAACAGTTAAAATAGCAATATCCGAAATTAATCCATAAAAGTTAACAATTAGATAGCAATCGATTCATTGCTTGCAATTATATCTGAAAGTGTCATAAATTAAAACAGAGCTCAAAGGCACCCAGGCCCACAGTCACTCAGTATAAGTGATATCAAGTTCCAACGTGTGTAAGTATTAAGTATCTGGAGGTGCCCAGAAGCGAGAGGTGACCTCGCAAGGCACAAAAATCCAAAGGCGAGGCCCGGTAATTCACGCCATACAGCCGCAGTAACAATGCTGGAAAGAGGGTGGCACAAAAATGAAAATGTTCAATAGAGCTTAAAGGCACAAAGGCCCGCAGTCACTCTGTGTGGGAAGAATCGGTTGACCACCCATTAAGAATTTAAGCAAACATTAGGGGGGCTTAGCAGAGTTCATTTACGTAAACCAGCGTAAAATGAAAAATCCTTTCTCGAGGAACGCTAAGTTAAACGGTGGCAGGCAAGGGAGTAAGAATTCTCAAAAAGTCTTGATAATAAATTGGATAGGGCAAAAGAAGCATATAGGTCTGTGTTAAATTAATAACAAATCTCGTAATTGCCATCAAGCAAATGTCATACTAGTTGCCGTTTAAACTCTGTCCTCACGGGCCATGCTGACTGCGCAGACTGCAGTGTTAACTCTGCAGCAACCCCGCAGCAGCTCTGCGGAATGGTGGGTAATATGTAGGCCTTGGTGGATTCCCCCTCCTCCTTCACCAAAGTGCAAACAGAGAAAAAAGACCTGTAAAAGAGTAAAACATGCAGACTGCAATATTAACTCTGCAGCAACTCTGCGGCCGCTCTGCGGAATGGTTGGTATTATGTAGGTGTTGGTGGGTCCTCGCTCCTCCTCCAACAAAGAGCGAACAGAGAAAAAAGTCCTCCAAAAGAGTATAACACGCAGAGTACAGTGTTAACTCTGCAGCAACTCCGCGCTGAGTTATTTTACTGTTCAGATGGTAGTCTTGACCAATGTTACCAAGCAAAAGTGCTTTAAAATACACTGCTTGCCGCATATTTGACAACAAGAACCTTCTTAGGTAGTTGCTCGGGACTTCAGCATGGGACTGTGAGCTGGAAAGATGCACTCTCCCTGTGTTCCGATCTTGGCCTTCATCTGAAACTGAATAAACAAAGTGCATGCCTTTCTGTTTGTACTTACCGTCTCCTGCGTGGTTCCTGTGTTGTGTCCCCATGCTTGAATACTGCATTTTGGCAACGAGCGACTGCCAATCCGAGAACCTCCAGCTACACACATTCTGCATTCTATTCATCATTCTCACAGCAGCACTTAGCTCACATGCATGCACGACACCACGTCTTTCAATGTGTTATTGTCGCCCTCACCTACTTGATGTCCCAGTATGACTCTATTTGTTAATGTACTAAGATCTGTTCCTGTATAACAGCTTAAATGTATTTGCACACTAAGATCAGCAAACACACTCTATGTGAATGCCTTACACTCTACCTTTCACAAAGGAGGAATATCCACTTGCATATCAGTCTTTGTCCCGCTCATTTGAGCAGTCCAGCACCGAAATGCTATGGCAATCCTCCTTTGAACAAAAGTACCAACAGCAACCCCAGACACGTGTTTCGGCCTAGTCGGGCCTGTGGGGTTGTGCCTCTCTGAGCAAGGGGTCCTCATCTGGATAACCCTAGGTAACTTAGGTTGACCAACCTCAAGTTACCTTTACATACAAAAAGAGTTCAGGGTGCCCCTCTGCAAGAAAGAACATGGCATGATAACCTGTTTTGTGTGAATGTGCCCACTCAGGGTCCACAACCACATGTCTTAGCTCACTGTACCTTTCACAAAGAAGGAATATCAATTTGCATACCAGTCTTTGTCCCGCCCACTTAGGCAGTCCAGCATCAAAAGGCTATGGCAATCCTCCTTTGAACAAGAGTACGAACAACAACCCCAGACACGTGTTTCGGCCTAGTCGGGCCTCATCAGTGAGGTGGAGCTGTGCCTGTCTGAGCACAGTGAGCAAGGGGTCCATGTCTGGATAACCCTAGGTAACTTAGGGTGACCAATCCCAAGTTCCATACAAAAAGAGGTCAGGTTGCCCCTCTGCAAGAAAGAACATGGCATGAAAACCTGTTCTGTGGGAATGTGCCCCTCAGAGTCAGTAGACACATGTTTTAGCTCAATGTACCTTTCACAAAGGAGGAATATCTATTTGCATATCAGTCTTTGTCCCGCCCACTTGAGCATTCCAGCATCAAAATGCTATGGCAATCCTACTTTGAACAAGAGTACGAACAGCAACCCCAGACACGTGTTTCGGCTGTGCCTCTCTGAGCACAGTGAGCAAGGGGTCCTCGTCTGGATAACCCTAGGTAACTTCGGGTGACCAACCTCAAGTTCCTTTTACATCCAAAAAGAGGCCATGGCACCCCTCTCAGGTTATCTTGCATATATATATATATATATATATATATATATATATATATATATATATATATATATATATATATATATATATGGAAATAAACACAATGCGTAACATTTTGAAATCGTTCAACCTCAATTACTGTTCACTGTAATTATAAACAGTTTAATTAAGGCTTGGATGTGATGTTAACTCTGATGTCATAATTGTGGTAATATGCTGCGCAACAGGGGGCGGCACATTAAGGTGGCTTTGCCTGAAATGTCTGCAGAATTTCAGGGGTTTTGTTGTGTTCCATTTTCACCTTAACGTGCCTGCAACTAAAGTTTTTTCCACTGAGTATATATATATATATATATATATATATATATATATATATATATATATATATATATGCTAAGACCTACAAGACTCAACCAACCCTTGGTTGGAGCAACTATGTAAATCGGCCTCAGATTTACCCACTACCGTTTATGCTCCCTCTTGCGAGCCCCATGCAATTTGCAGGGCTGACTTGCGGTTTGGACATACACACATGTACCATTCTTCTAAACCACTGCAGTCCCAACCATAACTGGTTTTCAGGGTTTCAAGGTTCAGGTTTTCGCAGGAGCTGCTGTTTCACACAGGTTCCAGGAAAAAACAACAGGGTAAATTAAAGCTCAAAGAGCCAGAGTGGCAATTGCCTTCTGTCACGACTCGCTCCCTTCGCTCCCGTTCCCGCCACTTGGGGGCATGTTTTGGGGTTTCTTCCCTACTGGACATTTCCTCCGAACCTTATGCTACAGTGTCCTGATGAATTGGGAGCGCTAAAACCTTATTTCCCAAATTACTTCCCTTCCGGATCCATTCCAGGTTTTTGGCAGCCAGCATGCTACTGCTGCTTTAATCAAATGACTATGCTTCCCAGAATGCCTGGCTCACTGCCTCACCTCCTCCCTTGCAGGACAAGGCTGGGTGGAGGATAGGCAACACCTGTGGCTGCAGGTGCAGCAGGCGACACGCCTGAGGGGTGTGCTCGTTAAGCAGCTTTAAAAGCCTCAGTCTGCTTCAGTCCAGCGCTGGTCATTGTTGCAGCGTTCCTGTCTTGACTGGTCCCTTGTTCCTGGTTCCTAGTTTTTGTGCCCAGTTTCTAGTTAGAGTTTCTTGTTCCTTGTCCTGGATTTCGTATTTGTATGCCTAATTGATTTCTGCCTTTTGGAAATCCCTTTCTCCCTTTCTCTGTCTGCAGGCAGCCTTTCTCTGAGCTTTCCTTTTGCTGTAGCCCAATTGCCTGTGTTCACTGTTTCCTAGAAATCGTCCTTTGCTACTGAAAGACTTGTTGCATTAATCTTTCCTTTACAGGTTTAGTTTCCTGCCTTTTCACCTTGGATGGGTGGGACAGTTTCCCTTTTGATATCATTTTCACTGCTCCTGATCCTTGCCTTCTATTGGGATCCATGCCATGTTTTCCTTTACACTTTTACATTTATTTCCTATTTTATTGTTAGGTGTGGGAAGCTGTTGTAACTAGCTCCTGTGTGATTATCTTTTGTTTTCCACACTGTACTATTCCTTCTTGCCTCTTGACTTGGGCTTAGGTATTTAGTCATCCTCACTCTTTGCCTTTACTGCCTTCTGGGTTCTTGTTTGATTTACAGGGTTGTGGGTTAGTACTGACTTTTGAGGGGTCCTTCCGGTCCTCGTGAATACGGACATCCAAGTGGTCTTTCCGGTCTTCGTGAGTACTGGCATTCATGTGGTCATTCCGGTCCTTGTGAGTACTGTTTCCAAATTCTTTATTCAGTACCGTCTAGAGTGTCAGCTTACAGATTCTGTCCCTGCTTGCCCTCTACGTGGGCTTAGCGCTGTCAGTATCTGTAATAGCATAGTGGGTAAGGAGTTTGCCGACTTTCCTTTCAGTCATAAGGAGGTTCTAAGTGCTTACCCTACATTCCTTTTCATATAGTGGTTTACACGAGTCTTGGGTATTGAATGCACGTTGTTATATTCAAGGTTGTTTACTGTGTATTTTGTGCACATTTCCCCTGCCATATCCATCGCCTTCTTCCTTTCCTGACAGAATGACCAGCCGTTGTTCCCGTTTGAACATGGCCAGATTACGAAGGAAAGGCAGCAAGGCCTCTAGCAAGTTTATACAGAAAGCTTCCCTTACCATTACCCGTGAAAATCGAATCTCTGCTCCTGATTTAAATGAACTCCTTGACACGAATGGGTATTTACGTGCAAAGTATTTTTCCCACTGGGTGGCCCATCGTACATTGCCTGATCCTAACTCTGTCTTTAATTCTGATCCAGAGTCTATGTCCGCACAAGCCTTAGCAGTGGAAAACAACACACTGCTAGAATTTATACACACAAGTACCTCTGTTATTGAACCCCATGACTCTGGTTGTGCTTTACCTCAGATTGAACAGTTTCATGATTCAAACATGAAGAATGGAGGGGTTTCTTGCATATCTTCTGTTTTCTGCCCTCAGTCTACAGCTTACTCCTCTGCACAGATTCTTACTGTGGTCACTAATGCCAAGGGGTCTGATGCCAATAGTCTGCTTAAAAGAAACACAGACCACGTCGGTAAGAGAGAGTATAGATCACAAGACCTGCAAGCAGTAGATGACAATATACAATCAATGCACTTCCAGATGGCTAGGGCAGGATCCAGCCCTGATGCCACCATGCCTTCCCCTGTGCCTATTGATAGGGATGTACAGTTAAGGAGGGACATGCTAAAAGAAGAATTTGAGGAGTTAAAACAAGAATACATTTCCTTAAAAGAGGAGAATAAGATGTTACAGTCTTTTCTGAATACACCTCCAACTTTATCCGTTGATGAAGTGAATACTGTTCAGTCCCTGAGTGCGGAGACTTTTGTAAATCATGATACTTGTCAATATGTAGGATCTATTGGGAGTGAAAGTCTCTTTTCAAGCACAGCGCTTATTCAGGACACAGGTTCTGACAACTGTCCTACCGTTTGTCAGGAATTGCTGTTAGCTGAAGATTCACAAGCCACTCCTTTACCTGAAGCTTCCTGTGTAGCAGTTTGTCATAACTCTGAGCTTGAACACATACATGCTTCTGATTTCCAAACACAATCCTCAATGGTGGCATACACAGAATCAGTCACAACTGTAGGCTTAGGTTCTGCCCTTGATCTAGCTGCTGAGACTGAAGTAGACATTCAAGCTGTTGTGGAAAACGATGCTACCTCTGTGTTCGCTCTTCCTTCTGCCAATATCGGTCACTACGAGCAGTCAAAGACAGTACAGAATTCATGTTTTGATGGACTCATTCCACAGATTACTGAACCAAAAACCCGGCAGGCGATCCCTGAACTGTTGATTGTTAATCAGCCACTTTCAGAAGCTAAGACAGAGGAATGGTCAATTGACGAAATCCTGATTAACAGAGACTTTACTATGGTGATTCCTCTGGTTGATTTTGACTTCTACAAAGGAAGAGACTCTGTGTCATCCACTAAGGAGAGGGACGGCAGGGGTACAGCTCAGACTTTGGTTACTGGTGCCAAGGGGTCAACTGCCTTAAAGGGGCTTTCCATTCCTGAACCACAAGTGTGTCTGTCGACTTCTGGGACTTCAGACTGTCCTACTACTACCATTGACTCTTCAATAATCCTGTCCACAGCTCTGCAGTCATCGTTGGCACACGTATCTTCGATCAATAAAAGAGTGCTATGTCTGCCAGTCACCCAAGAGCCTTCACCATGTACGCAGTCAGAGCCAAAGACCTTGACAAGTTTGTCGTCAGCTAACAAGACGGCTCCAGCTTGCATGCCCTCAGCCTCAGAATTTCCTCTGGCATGTTTGTCTCCGGCTACAGTGACTCATCCAGCAGATTATCCTTCAGCCATGGAGCCTCCGGTAGTACATTCTAAGTGCATGTCTTCGGTCCCAGAGCCTACTGCTAGTTTGGCTTCAGTTCATGAGAGACCTGTATCCTGCTCAGCCTCGCTGCCAATATCGGAGGTGTACCTGTCTACACTGTCAGATCCTGCTGCATATTCCTCTGCTCCAGAGATTCCTCCTGAATCCCAACCATTTACTGATGAACGTCCATCTTGTCCTTCTTATGCTTCAGGGGAATCACCAGAATGTCTGCTTTGTACACAAAACAATTCTCCTAACTACTTGACTGTAGCATCAGCGCCTCCCGAATATGCAACATCTGAGCCTGAGACTTCTGCCAGCTCTCTCTTCAGAAACATCAAGCCGGCTCACGACTCGGGAGGGCCTTACATGCGAGGCCGCTGGACTTACCTGGAGTATTACGAGAGAGAAACGGATGCCTTCCACCACGGCCCAGTCACCGAACGAGTAGCCGACCAGGATAGCGGGCTGGACGGTCCGCATTTGGAGTCCGGTTTGCATCAACCGCTTGACAACCCTTTTGTTGCCGGATCCCACATGAGCCTGAGGGAAGGGACGGGCACGGCCCTCCAGCTGCAGCTCCAGTTGGGTGATAGTAGCCAAAGGAGGGGAATGTCTGCTGCAGTTCAAGATGTGCCTGTTTTTGCTCCCGCTGCTAGTATGCCTGATGTTCCGAGTACTGTGCCTAACACTCCTATCAGTATGCCAAACGTACCTGCGGTTGTATCCCACGTGCAACAAGGTGGCTACTTGACTGGCTACATGACTGTCAATGGGAGTGCCAGCCTCGTACAACCCATTGGATCTCCAGACCCCCAAGGCAAGGAACTTATGCAGGCAAATCTTTGTCACTTTCAACCACAAACCTTTACCCAGATGGATGACAGAGTATCCGAACCTCTACCTCAGCCGCCACCTTCCTCTTCCGAACATAAACATTTCCTGAAACCTGCTGTTTCCTCACCTCCTGTGTGTCCACTCTCGGCAGTGAGGCTAACAGAACTTCTACCGTTGTCTAAGGCATGTAGCACCAGCCTGCATCTCTCCTCAAGGATGTATGCATATCCTCTTCCAGTGACTAAGCTTCCTGGACCTTCCAACTCTGCTTCGGGTCCTGCAAGTCCTTCATGCCTTTCTTCGACCCATGAGTCTCTTCCTCACCGAAAACCCACCTATGGCTCTTATAGACTGCGGCCTGATTCTATTCATTCCAGTCCTTCTGCTTCTGCCCGTGGGTCATCGTTTCCGTCAGTGCCACTTCTGAAGACAAAACGCTCCTGTCATGGAAAGAAGAGGTTTTGTGCAAGTAACGGCTGCCTGGAGTCGGCCGTGGAAGGGGGTATACTGTCACGACTCGCTCCCTTCGCTCCCGTTCCCGCCACTTGGGGGCATGTTTTGGGGTTTCTTCCCTACTGGACATTTCCTCCGAACCTTATGCTACAGTGTCCTGATGAATTGGGAGCGCTAAAACCTTATTTCCCAAATTACTTCCCTTCCGGATCCATTCCAGGTTTTTGGCAGCCAGCATGCTACTGCTGCTTTAATCAAATGACTATGCTTCCCAGAATGCCTGGCTCACTGCCTCACCTCCTCCCTTGCAGGACAAGGCTGGGTGGAGGATAGGCAACACCTGTGGCTGCAGGTGCAGCAGGCGACACGCCTGAGGGGTGTGCTCGTTAAGCAGCTTTAAAAGCCTCAGTCTGCTTCAGTCCAGCGCTGGTCATTGTTGCAGCGTTCCTGTCTTGACTGGTCCCTTGTTCCTGGTTCCTAGTTTTTGTGCCCAGTTTCTAGTTAGAGTTTCTTGTTCCTTGTCCTGGATTTCGTATTTGTATGCCTAATTGATTTCTGCCTTTTGGAAATCCCTTTCTCCCTTTCTCTGTCTGCAGGCAGCCTTTCTCTGAGCTTTCCTTTTGCTGTAGCCCAATTGCCTGTGTTCACTGTTTCCTAGAAATCGTCCTTTGCTACTGAAAGACTTGTTGCATTAATCTTTCCTTTACAGGTTTAGTTTCCTGCCTTTTCACCTTGGATGGGTGGGACAGTTTCCCTTTTGATATCGTTTTCACTGCTCCTGATCCTTGCCTTCTATTGGGATCCATGCCATGTTTTCCTTTACACTTTTACATTTATTTCCTATTTTATTGTTAGGTGTGGGAAGCTGTTGTAACTAGCTCCTGTGTGATTATCTTTTGTTTTCCACACTGTACTATTCCTTCTTGCCTCTTGACTTGGGCTTAGGTATTTAGTCATCCTCACTCTTTGCCTTTACTGCCTTCTGGGTTCTTGTTTGATTTACAGGGTTGTGGGTTAGTACTGACTTTTGAGGGGTCCTTCCGGTCCTCGTGAATACGGACATCCAAGTGGTCTTTCCGGTCTTCGTGAGTACTGGCATTCATGTGGTCATTCCGGTCCTTGTGAGTACTGTTTCCAAATTCTTTATTCAGTACCGTCTAGAGTGTCAGCTTACAGATTCTGTCCCTGCTTGCCCTCTACGTGGGCTTAGCGCTGTCAGTATCTGTAATAGCATAGTGGGTAAGGAGTTTGCCGACTTTCCTTTCAGTCATAAGGAGGTTCTAAGTGCTTACCCTACATTCCTTTTCATATAGTGGTTTACACGAGTCTTGGGTATTGAAAGCACGTTGTTATATTCAAGGTTGTTTACTGTGTATTTTGTGCACATTTCCCCTGCCATATCCATCGCCTTCTTCCTTTCCTGACACCTTCCCAAACCGTAGGGAGATACTGATACACAGGGAACGGTTTACTGGGGAGAAGGTTCATCAACTTGCCGATAAGGGCAAGACAAAACAACTAATGAGATTTGTATTGACCGTGGTCCTGTTCTCTTGGACACAGGGTAAGGAGCTGGTCTGGTGTTCTATTGGGTGGAGGAAGGTGTCGTGTGGGATATCTGGTCCCAAGCAAGATTGGGCGGCCTGAAAGATGGGAGGGGGCGGGGGAGCAGGGTGGAGGGGGAAACCAGGATGGGAGTGGGAGCAACCAGCACTATTATGTGGAAGAGTGCGAGAGGGGGATTAAGTCTCGTATTCTTAAATCTAGACAGCTAGAGATGACAAGTGCAAAAATGGAGGCATCGGGATGGTCATGTAGTTTTATTTTAACCTTGATGACTCGAAAGTTCCTTGCAAAAGGGTGGTTGCCCGGAGGGTGGATTAGGTGATACCAAATTATCACTAAAAATGCACTATCCCATTATTTATGGGATGGAAAAGCCCATGCTTTCTGGGTTTTTCTCAATTTCATGCAGTAACCCCTGTTGGTCTTTGGGGCATCATAAAATGTTGTGGTGAAGCCACAACAGGTGAGGTCGACCGGTTTCGAT
Source organism: Ambystoma mexicanum (assembly GCF_040938575.1). Lineage (NCBI taxonomy): Eukaryota > Metazoa > Chordata > Amphibia > Caudata > Ambystomatidae > Ambystoma > Ambystoma mexicanum. Next base: position 330,215,178 of record NC_090925.1, on the reverse strand, counting down.
GGTTCGTGAGTGATTACTGACCATCTTCTTCAGGACAAGATCGATCTTCATGTGCTACTGAATAGTGTCTGTCCTCTTAGTAGGGCAGCGTAACAGGCTGCAAGGGGATCCTAGAAAGGATGGCTGGCTGTCCAGGAGGTCCGCTGGGAGCAATGAATGAGCTCTCTCCAGTGGCGTACCTGGGGAAATTCGAGGCGGGCAGAGAAAACGCTGCAGCCTGCTCAGTCCCAAGGGTTCCATACAGTGTGTGCTCACCAGAGAGTGATAGAAGTGTACCATAAAAGTAGAGGAACTGTGAATTCGGTGAGGGACAGAGTAGGAAGGAAGGGAGCAATGTGCAACACATTATTTTTCAAGGGTTTCAGTCTTGCTGGTTGACAGCCAATTCAGTTAAAACAGATTTCATTTTAGCTGTAGCTCATGTCTGGCGATAAAATGGAGAAGTTTGCTTTAACTTCACAAAGAACAGTACCGGAATGGTGAAAATGGTTGAAAAAAGTAGAGGCCCTGTTAACAGTAAAAATAAAAGTAGTGGAACACAGTTCCAGACGGTTCCGGCTCACTTTGACAACCAGAGTTATGTCTCCGGAAGAGACACAAACATAGAATATGGTTACCTACTCTTCTTAGCCCTCCTTCTGTAGTTATCCTGCATTTTCCACTTTCTTTCTCACAGGCACTGACTACCTGACAACCTCTGGGAATAGCTGAGAGATTTCTATAAAGGGAGAATTTGACTATTTGCTTATGGGATTCCTTCAACGTGCTTTATCATCTGACTGCTGCACATCCATCTTAACCTTATTCCGAGGGAGGATGAGCAGGATCTTCCTGCCCCTGTAAAGCCTTATGTACTTGCATCTATTGTTGGTTCACCAGCATTAGCTCCCAGGGCGGGTGGAGCATCGATTCAAGTTGCTCAGATTGCGGGCTGAATCCCAGGATCCAAGACTACGTTCCAAGCAACCTGGTGGCTGTTTCCTCGCCCACATCTTCCCCCCACACTCCCTTCCCTTCTCCTTAATTTCCCTGTACCTCCCACCCCCACTTACCTGACCAGAGGCAGTGGCGCCCCCGCTAAAACCGCTGCTTCTTTCCGTTGTCCTTCTGGCCGCTTTGGAAATGGAAGAGAGACTCAACTTGGAGACCCATCTTCCAGCTCTGTAGCAGCCATTTTGAAACGGTTTTATGAGCCAACAACCAGCCACCGGGTTGACTTCCTGTTCATTCATCCAAAAGACATAGCTATCAGCACCCTGGGTTACTGGACTGACAACCCGGGGTGCTAATAGCAATAATCACTCATTCCACGGGCTGGAATGGGTGGAAACGACACCAGGACCCCACCCGTTTCAGGCCATGGAATGGGTGATTATTACTAAATTACAACTTAAATGAAAAATATCTAATTATTCCTAACTATGTTAAGGGTGCTCCCAGAGCAATGGTCATGCTGATCCCTTCTTGCTAGGTGATCCTTTGCTCTTTCTTTTTTATTTCCATTATAGATAAGTCCTGATGGCGTCTCCTTCTTTGCTCTCCTTTTCCAGATTAACTGATATGGTCCGTGCTGTAGACACGCATAAGACCAGTCGATGCCAGAAAGGTAAAGCTTGAGTTGTTTTTTGGCTTGATGATTAACGCTAAAGCTGCTACACCAATTGGTGCACAGCCTTGCTCTATTCATTAGCTGCTGCTGTGTGGGCTGTGTTAGTTGAGGGCTGAGTTGAGCTGGCACTTTTAATCCTTGAGCGTTTAGACTTAGATGCAGGCTGCTCTACAACACTACTTGAAACAGCTGCGTGTTTGATGCAGGCGGAGCACTGTCTACTTGGTCGCGCTGTGGCACAGGTAGCTTTGGATGTGGATGGAGCGTATTCTCTGCCTCTATAAATCTTTACTTCTAATATGAGTGAAATCAATCAGTGGACTTTGCTGGAACAGACCCAGGCATCACCTTGGGTTAAGTTCAATAGCATACACCCTAAAGGTGCACTAGAACAGCTTGAGTTCATTACAGAAGAGCCTCCTTTAATTTCTGACTCCTCTGCTCTTGCTTGGCTGGCCCAGAGGATCGAGAAGCTTCTGTGGAGAAGCAGAGTGTGACAAACCTCTGTACTGGGAACATAATGCCCCAATTACTTACCAGTAATCTTCATTACACCTAGTCCCTATTTCTGGTCACAATCCTCTTGATATGAGGGACCTCCTCAGCAATACAGACACTCATTCTCTGATTAAAATAAATAATAGTTTACTGGTGCGAATGCGCCTATGCACTCCTAAGCCCCTCCCATGAGCCACGATATATGAGATCTCCCTTCCCCAGCTATCATCTTCTGTGTATTCCCCAGTCTGCTCATCCTCAAGTATGTGTCCCCTGCCCCACAGGGTGGGAGGGTGGCAGCATGAGTGTGACAAGGAAGAGGAACTGGGTGTAAAGAAGATTTCTAGTCAGTATTTAGAACTTTACCCATTGCTCCATCTTAGATCATATAAAACCCTGTGCCAACCTTTAGTACATTCTGAAATTACAAATTACAGAGAGGCCCTTTTCTAGGGCCGCCTTATAAAAGAAGCTCTCCCCGATCCTCAACATTCATCATGTAGCATTGAACGAGCATGTCAGGGGAGGCCCAAGCGGCCACTCTGCAGACATCAAGGAGAGACAATGCTGCCCCAGTCCTCTGGTACACTTTTCTTTGATATGGAAAGACAAGAGGACCTCCGAAAGCCAATAAGGCCATGGAAATAATGAGCCTAATCCAGCTGCATAGACTGGAAGTGGGGGGGGGGGGTTTCCCCTCTTTCTGTCTGGTCAAATTCAAAAATAGGGAATTGGAATTCCCAAGAGCTTGCTTCTGAGGATTCTAGTTGAAGGGGACAATATCTGACTCAGATGAAACTGTGAAGGAAACGTGGGCCTGACATTGGGAGAGGGTCTCAGCACCAGGCTCTTGGGAGGGAAGCAAAAGAAGGGCTGTCTATAGACAAGAGCTCCATGGTCACTCAACCTCTTGGGTGAGGTGATGGCCATCACGAACAGCTCTTTTATGGAAAGAATCTGAAAGGGGATGTATTCAATTGGTTCATAGGGGGAGTTTGTAGGAGTTCCCAGGAGGGGAAGGGGAACCTAATCCCAGAGAGTGATGTATCAAAACGGTCATGCAGCCAGGAGGCCTAGGGTTCTATCACTTTCAGGGCACACAAAATCTACTAGCCCACTGACATTGGTGAGGAGAGTTTATGAAGGACGAGTACCATTTGCATGGTACTCAACTTTTTTGGCAAATATTGGGATGTTTGAACAATTAATTTGACATTTACTGCAAACAAGCCTTGTTTGCAGTAAACAGCAAATCAAAGTGTTAATGTGTATGGCTGGCTTTTGGGTGGCAGCATTGCACCAAATAAGAAGTGTGCCTATGGTGACATGCACCATTTTACAGAAAGCAATGGTAAGTACTTTGTCACCGTCACCATGGGGTAAGTGCATTTCTCTTAGGTTGAGTATGCAAACTAAGGAACTCACCCACAGGTCTAGTGGGATTTTTAAGAATTTAAAAGGCCTGACTTTAATATTGTGCCATTGCTCCCTCTACACATAGGCAGCTGCTAGATGCACCCAGCTTGAATCCCTCCAGCAGAAAGTCTAAAATGATCATGGGATTACAGCAGAGAGGAACTAAAGTCCCTTTACTACACCACCTAGAGAAGGAAGAACAGTGAGTAGTGTAAGCCTTCAAGGTGTAAGGTTGTCTAGAGCACTGTAGCGAGACGCGTCAGTCATTTGTAGTCTGGCCAGGGAGCTGGGATGAAGATCTAGCCAGTGCAGGGGGGAGGGGAGGACAGGCAAAGGGAAGGGGTCCCTGAGAGAAACCAAGATTTACTCTTCCCTGTGGGTGGGGCCAGCAGAATTACTGAGGCTCCCTTATTCTGTAATCTCCCTTATACCATGGGCAGGATAGAAATGGGAAAAAATGAATTGGGAATGGAGGGTGACCAGACAAAGGGCACGGTATCTAAAGTAAAGTAAAATCGTCCCTCCAAACTTTGGGAACTCTGGACCAGGAGCAGGAAGTCAGGAGGGGGGTACTGCATTCGGAGGCAAACTGGTCTAGCTGGGGCGTCTACAACTGACTGCAAATCTCCCTGCCCAAGCCTGGATAAAGGAAGTTCTCCACTGAGGAGGGGGAGATCTGTTGTAAGGATGACACCAGCCACAGAGTGACAGGTGGGAGTTTGATTGCCAGGTGAGACCAACCAGACTTCTCTAGCCTGACAAGAGAAACCAATTGACATCGCTCTAACATGCTTGCCCTCCCCTCAACCTACTACAACACCACATATTCTAGAACAGATTAAAGGGAGTATGAAGGGAAGGGGCGTGGGGGATAAGTGACTATAGCAATGCAAGATATAACTGCAGAGATGGCCTGCCCTGAAGTTGTCCACACTTAGGATGTAGGATGTCTTGATGGACAGTATTTATTTATTTATTTATTGTTCGCTTGTTAGGCGTTTATACAGAAAGTAAAATACTGTTTCAAAGTGCCCACAGGACAAAGTGAGGGAACCAGGGAATGAAACACCTTAAAACACAATATTTAAAAGCAGTGGAGGGAAGGAAAAAAGGATGAACCTACTATGCCTTGTGAGTATTCAGAACGTGCAAGTGCAACAAGGAAGAGGATAGAGGGGGTAAGTGCTGGGGTGTCTGGGCTCCTGGGTGAGCCGCAGGTGAAGTGCGTGGTATGGTGGGTGCTATACGGCCGGTGCCGCATTAGGTTTAAGTGCGAACCTCCAGGTCTCAGGTTGTGCCAAGGCAAGTAAGAAGGGTAGGAAGGAGCTGGGGCAATTGGTGTGGGAGGTCAGAGGCCAGTAGGTGGAGCTCAGCCCAGCCAAAGAATATCTTCTCGTTATTACTATGAAGACCATATTGTATGTCCATGTCAGCATTAATTAATTCTTCAGGTGTGTGGAGAAGTGTCTGACTGCTCTTAATATGGCTGACAACTTACTATTTCAACAACCTTTCAGACTCCAGGGGAGGCCAGATCTCCTGCATAGAAATCCCATCTAACGTGGAACCCCATCCCACCTTGCTGGCATCTGTCCCGACCACAATTGGGACAGGAGAATTCAAAACTATCCCTTTGAGGAGGTCGGGGAGTGAAGCCACCAACAGAGACACACGCCCAGTTGGTGTGTCCACAGGATTAATCTTTCCTACTCTGTTGAGTCCAGTTCCCAAGAAGCCAGGATGGGTCTGACCAATGGGCTTAGATAGACTCTCACCCATGGGATTGTGAAGACACAGGTTCCCATCTTCCCCTGGATATGAAACCACTGGAGCACTGAAGCTTGCGGAAAGGCCAACAGACTTCATAGCCTGGACTGACGTTTCTTAGCTCTCTTCTATGGGAGGAGTACTCTTCCCAAAAAGATATCAAAGACTGCTCTCACTAACTCCAGTCTCTGATGGGGGCAGGGAGTGGGAGATGGTTTTGTATGTTTAATGAGCAATAGGAACTCTGTCAAGAGGAGCAGACCTATCTCATATCCATGTGGGCCTGTCCAAAGGTCTCGGTATGAACCTGCCAGTCATCCAAATTGGGATGTACAAGAACACTGGCTATAGGAGTGTGAGCTTGGTGAAGACCCTGGAAAGGGATTTGAAACCAGAAGGCAGAACCCTGAAGTGGAAATGCCTCAGTGGACTGGCAACGCAAAAGACCTTCTGGTGTGTAGGTATGATCAGGAGATGGAACTAGACCTTCTCGAGGTCCAGTAAATCAAGGAAAAGTCCAAGGCCAATCATGGACCTAATGGTCTGAGCAAGCTCTGTCTTCAAGGGAATGCCTGTCACACTTGTTGAGTTGCTTGAAGTCTCTGTGGGCTGGCACTTCCCTGATGGTTTCCTGACCGAGAATATGATTAAATAAACCCCAGAACCTATGTCCTTGTCTGGCAATGGAATGATCCCTCCTGCAACATTTTTGAGTCATTCCAGGGCTGATCACTTCTCCGGAGCCCTGGGCCAGGCCAGGCTGTAAGAATAACACCTGTACCTGGAGGAGTGTGGGAGAACTTGATTGAATATCTGACCTCTACCACAGCCTGTGTCCAGGCATCTGAAACATGGGTATGCCAAAGGTAAGCAAAGTTCTGCAGGTGTCCCCCCTCAAGGTAGGGCTAAATAACTAGGGCTTTCCATGGGGACAGCCATAGTCAGGAGGACAGAGCCTGACTGGGGGCAGGAACCTTGGATTTCAGCGGAGACCCTCTACCTATACCTCCACCCCTCGAGCTGGGTCTCAGGAGTACGCTGGAGGCAAAAAAGGGCTATTTTGAGTGCTGTATCCAATCTATTGTCTATTTTATCAGATGCGGCTGTGTCCTCAGATGCAACGATGATTCTGCTGGTACAATTTGGGAGGATGGAGTACACCTTTAGAACCTCTGGAAATTCCTACTCAAACCCCTGAATCCTACTCCTGTAGAAGAATGCCCTTCACACTGTTGAGGAGGGGATGTCATTCCTTGGGAGTGGGGCCATATCTGCAGTAGGTTTCTTTCTCAAACACGGTCACAGGTCAACCCTTCATATTGAGTTTGGCCTTAAGGTATTCCATAACCGTCTGAATAATTTCTTTGTAGAGAAATCTACCCTCCTTCCCCAGGTGTGATACATGATGGTTGACATCAGGTGTAGGAAGCTCTGCCTGGCCAGGACTGTAACCTACCATATCCTGTTCTTCTTGGTGGGGTTCTCCGGCTGAGAGGAGTTGAAGGAGGAGGAGGTGGAGGAAGAGGAGGATGGTGGGGCATAGGCGGAGGGTGTGGGCTGTAGGCATCCAGCCACTGGAATCACAAGATCACCATCTGAAAAATGTCTGTACAGAATCTTATTGACCACAGCCTCTGTCAACTGCTCCAGTTGTTCCTCTGAAAACATGATGAGAGGAGGAGGTCAGACTGAGGCGGGAAAGTGGGGGGGAAGAGTAGCAATGGTCCCTGCAGGAGTCAAATCTTGGGGATCTGGATTGGGGGCGACCCTGTCTGCAGCTCCTTGTCCTCTCCCTCATCTTAGTCCTGGATCTGGAGCACCCCTATGAGAATGGACACTGTCACTGTGGCAATTCATAACAGCATTGCATGAACAGGTAGTACAACACTGGATGCCCTCCGCGGCTCTTATTTGCCTTAATATACCCTACTTAGCATTAGCAGGGTTCTGCAAGCAAGCCAGTCCGGGGCTGCGGTGGGATGTCCCTCATCGTGATGTCATGTTATCGATATGAATGAGGGGCTCCTTGTCACAGCACATGCTCTTCCCCTGGGCTCTCTGGTGTTCACAGTGCCTCTCTGAGCCAGGGCCTGGGAAGATGCATAAGTACACAGTAATGCTCGTAGGAATATTTTGAGATCCAACTGAAGCAGCCAGATCCAGATTCCTAGCAGAGCTGGCCCCATCCACTTACCATCTAAATGGGAGAGAAGAAAATAGAGAGAAGCTGAAATAAAATATGTTGCTGTCCATTCTTGATGTTCAAATTCTATCCTACATCACACAGGACACACATAGGATATGATAGGAGGGTTCATATTCTCTCCCCCAGAGGAGAGGCTCAGGAGCTCCAGGTCCATGTGCACCATTAAACAACATTAAACAGAAAGTAGTACCTTTTTTGATAGGGATGCCCTTCATTTTAAAAGGACAGGGACAAGGAAGACAGAGGAAGAGCTAATGAATGGTGAAAGGTAGTTGATGCAGCTTGTGTTGATCCTTCTCACCACCGACGTGCAGGTCCTCCATAACCTTCTGCGATTAGTCAGGAGTTCCTCAACCTGATAAATAAGGTAAGGGAAACATGCATATGGCTATGCTATGCTCCTTGCTCATAGGAGAGTGTCAAGAAAAGAGGTGGGTGCTATATTACAAACAAAGAGAGAGACAAGAAGCAAGTCACGCCCTATACCCTAGAAGTGGAACTGTTGAGAAATTTAGTTAGGGAACTCTGGGGAAAATCAGTATTATCATAATGGCCTAGAGGCACTTTAAGTTGTCCCACCCTTCCACCATGCACCAAAGTAGTACTTTTGGTTTTGAGTGTATGTACAATGAGGCAGACAAAATGGCAGCGGTGCACTATATAGGACCACTTACAATACATTGCCATTCTTATGATAGGGGTCTTACAACCTGTTGGAGGGTAACCAGGTGGGAAGAAGGGTAGGATTCAGTAACAGAATAGTTTTTTTTACTTTGATTATCACAACACAAAGGAATACCAAGTTAATGTTGTCATAAATCATAAAGAAAGTTTCTTACAACAGTTTCAGTAAAGTGGTCCATCCGCCGGGTTGACTGTCCAATCAATAACCGTGGCCTTTAACTTAGCTGTGGGGTTGCTGGGTTCCTGAGCCCTCATTGGTTGAGTACAATGTTAGGTCTTCCACAGATGAGACACTCTGGGCTTGGACACATCTGCAGGTCTCTCATTCATGAGTTTGGGACACTAGGAGAGTCAATGGTGGTTGGCCACCTTCCTGCTCTACCGTCCTGGTCTCTGAGACACCTCCTAATGAGCCCCCATATCCAGAGATGTCTTTTAGGGAGGACAAAAGGGGCACTTGCCCTGGGCCCCCACCTTGGCGGGGGGCCCCTCAAGGATGCCTGATGTAAAGAAATCTGTTTCCGTTCACTGAATATAAATGGCACTCATCGGGATATCTTATGGCATGCTGCTGAAGCCAAACCTACTGCCTGTCTGTTGTTGACAGTTACATTCTGCTATGATTAATTGATTCTCTAATGCTTTCTGTGTTCACTGTGGTATACATAGTTTGTGCACTACAGCATTCTGACCTTTCTGTGGGGATCATAGTGATCATGTGCAATAGCCAAAGTTGAAATGCATATTGATACATTCGATTGATGGGATTGTTCAGAACATAGCTCAGTGTGTTAAGCACTCCTTGCAGAGATCTGTGTTCATATACAGGATTACAAAACCAAGTTCCATGAAGGCAAATTTAGACATTCCTATGTTTGCGGTTGACAACCTGCATCTATATGTACTTTGTTTGGTAGCACATCAGGTGCTGTTATCATAAATGTACCTGCACCAGATAGCGGCCGCTATAAAAACAAACACAGCATCAATATGGTGAGGGTCCAGAAATTGGTCTTATTACAGCAAGCAAAAGGGATTAACCATGTTTATTTTGATTGCTGCAAGCCTGAATTTCAAACAATGTGTGGTCATCGCGAGAGGGGTGTGACCGGATATTCGGATCCCTTAATTCCTTTGGTTTGGTGGAGGGGGCCCCAAGGGTGTCCATGCCCCGGGTCCCAAAAGTGCTTAAGATGGCCCTGCCCATATCATAAGTTCCTCAACACTTGGTGAGATTGCATCATCTCCTACCTCCTCCCACCTCTTTTAGTGTCTGCCCTGGACAGACCTGGTCCATTGGAACCTGACTGCTCTCCCTCTATACGAGGTGCCCACTTTCTCAGGTGTAGCAGTTTCATTGCCCCTCTTTCTCCCCCAGTGGTGGTAAGGGCTTCCACCTTTTCCCCCTTCCTAGACTTTTGGTCTCCTGATGTTACTCATCCTCTAACCTCCCCATGTTCTCGCTCTCTCTCTCTCTCCCTCTCTCTGTCTCTCCCTCTCCCTCTCTCTCTCTCTCTCACACTTTCTCTCTCCCTCTCTCTCTTTCACGCGCTCTCTCTCTTTCTCTCTCTAGATGATATCAATCCTCCTCCAGCATGTCTCTCCTTTTCTGATGGTCTGCCTCACCCACTCCCCAACAGCTCTTCTCCCTCTGATGGCAACTCTTCTCCAGCCTTTCCTTCCAACTTCCAGTTCTCTCCCCTCAGAACTCCTCCCTCTCGCCATTTTGCACCAAACTCTTTCCTCCAGCTCCTACTTGAAGTGCCCACACTGCCATACTGAACTGGCTGCTTTTTTATAATAGGTGCCTAATGAACTTCATCTGTGTAATGAGCGTTGTACCGTTCTATGATCGGACCATGTGTTGATATTCATATTACTGGCAAGCTATTTGGTGCCTGGCAATGGTCACAAGCTAAATTGCTTCTCTTTAAGCGAAACTTGAGCAATGCCTATGGTGATAGCACTGTAGATGACAGCCCTTGTTATATTCATGCCATGCAATTATTTTTTATCTAAAAATTCAATTGCTCGAGGCTCCCACCCAAAACATCTTCACACCTTTGACATCGAGGTAAAACATAAAAAGACTGAATTAAGAAATCAAGTGAAATTGTTACTAAGGGCTCCCCTAGAATTTTTAGCAACTACCTGAGAAGAAATAAAACGGTTAAAAGAAATGTATAAAAGATGGCTTTTCAGTCGTTGCGCGCTTCAATATCAGCGCGATAGTGAAACCATGTTAAAACAAATCATTCTGAAATCATCAGGGGGCATATGGGCGCTCTTGAATTCTGCATGTTATCAGCATCAGGCAATAGTTCAAATCAATTCCATTTAGGAAAGAGAGTGGGAATCGCATTTCAATAACATCTATCGTTCTCCGTTGCCTGATATCTGTTTAGAGTGGGATAAAGTTAACTGCGACCATATAGTGTATTTTGACCGAGAGGACATATTACATTACATATCTAAATTGAGTACCTCTCGAGCAGCAGGACCAGACGGCCTCCATAACTCAATCAAACAGAATAAGGATATATGGGCCGATATCCTATGTCTTATTTTTAAAGAGATCATGAGAGTGTGACATTTGCCTACATCTTGGCAAACTTCTGTGCTCCTCCCTATATTCAAAAAAGGAGATTGTTCAAAACCAACATCCTACCGACCAATTGCACTTTTAGATTGTCCAGGGAATATTTTTGCCCAAATGATCCTGAAAGAATTCAACAGATGGCTAGACAGACTGAACTATTGGGATCCTTGTCAAACGGGTTTTATTCCTGGGCTAGGCACGGCAATTAATCTAACAAATTTGAATGCCATTATCATGCAAGGGAAACGGAACAAGCAACCAATATATGCTGCCTTTCTTGATTTCAGGTCAGCTTTTGACCTTGTCCCGAGGGAATTACTCTTTAAAAAGTTATTAGATCTAGAGTGTCCTTGGTTTATACCAAAATGGATTGTTGCATTTCATTCGAGCACATCCATTCAAATCAGGCTAAATAACCTTGGTTTAATGTCCGCACCCATAAGAACTACTCAAGGCTTGAAACAGGGCTGCCTCTTGGCATCAGCCCTATTTAATTTTTTCATCTGTGATGTTGGTTTTGGTTTCTCTAGTGTAATCACTGATCCTGTGAAGCTTCAAGGCTCAAGAATCAACTGGCTTCTTTATTCTGACGATATGGTTCTTATATCTCAAACACCTATCGGTCTCCGCAACATGTTGAATGTTCTAGACATCTTTGCTAGTAAAAACTGCATCAGCATAAATCTCAAGAAGACAAACGTTATGCATTTTGGGGCAGTAAAATTACAGAAAAGCTATCAGTGGAGCTTACAAAATGTTGCTCTGCAGGTAGTGCATACTTACATGTATCTGGGTATTTGTGTCAACGATTACACCTCTGACAGACCTTATGAAGAACACCTTCAGTTAAAACAGAAAACGGCCTTGTCTCAAATGAGTCTTATTCGTAAAATGTATTGTAAATTCTCCATCAATCCGTTGATTGTATATTTTAAACAGAAATATACACCAACCATACTTTATGGCTCTGAGACAAAAAAGTGTCAAACTTATTCTTATTGGTCGAAATTTGGAAGCCTCTACTGGAAGAAATCATTGGCATTACCCATGTCTAAATCGTTGTGTGTTATCAGATATGAATTGGGAATTATCTCTGTTTATGCAATCTACAAGTGGAGAATTTGCCAACTGTTTAGAAAATGCATAATGAAGGAAAATAACAATGGTCTACTTTTGACGCTATGCAACTACCTGTTAACATCTAATGATTTATTTGCCAAGAGTTGGCGAACTTTTGCTTGTAAAATTTTGACAAGCGCCAACATAACCCAAGAGCTATTAATAGCAAACCCAGACAAAGCTAAAACTAAACTTTGGAGGTTTGATTGGATAAAAACAAGAACAGCTTGTCTGTCAATACAACAATTCAATCAAAATCCATTTGCTCTTAAAGCTTTTGGCCAAGCTGAGAAATATTTAATTCAATCCCCTAATCCATCCCAACGCAATGATTTTTTGAGATTTAGGTTGAACATTTAGCCTACAAAAGAAATATTAGTCAAATGGGGAAGAATCTCGGAGAGTAACCTTCAATATCGGTTCTGAAAGAAAATCGGCGAAACTCTGAAACACTTACTGGTTGAGTGTGAAGCCTTGTCAACTTTACAAATGTTGTACTTTAAGCATTTGTTTGACCCTGATCTTATATTGTACTTAGATGATTTATGGTCAAGACTGTTCATGGGCAAATCTAAATGCATAGGATATGCTGTTGTAAAATATCTAAATCAACTGAAGATCAAACCTAGTAGTAATCATGAGGCTCTTGGCCCAGATAACAAGGCTGTTTAAACTTTGATCAAATTTTTATTCTAGTTTACTATGTAAGAAAAATGATCTGAATGTAAATCATGTAATGGTTATATGTTGGGAAATCTATTTTATTTTGTTTTATCTTTTGTACATGTATATTGAAAGGTCAGATTAATTTCTTGACCAAAACAACATTAATAATAAAAAAATAAAAAAAATATTACTGGCAAGGGGGCTGGTCTGTTGTTATATGGAGACCTGTTGCCACATGGAAGTCTAAAGGTTATTGGACAGGTGTGGTGTCTCCCTCTACTGGAGCCACAGCTGTCATGTCCTGCTTTAGTGTGTGGCCCTCTGCTCTCCAGCATGTACATATCGAGTTAGAAAAGGTGCCTTGTTGTATTTGAACTTCAGTTATCACTGGAATGTACAATACATTTGAATGCACATAAAAATTGTAGAATGTGGTTTAATTGTTTCCTTGTTTGCCATCCTGAATGAATCACTATCTCATTGTTCAGGTGCAACTTTCCAACCACAATGTTGCAGTCGGTTGTGTCTTTATGAATCACAATACGAAATGATCCCTTCATTTCTAGTGAAAAAGAAAAAAAATGTCCTTGCTCTTTGGGGATTTTGCAACATTGTTCACTTAAAGGGAGAGGCTTCCTTTCCTATGCTTGATGTTTGTATGTAGCTAGTAAGCATGGATGATTCTCTAAGTGAGTTCCCCATATAGAGCTTATGAGCATTAACCTCGGGCAGTGGTACAGGCGGTGGGCGTGTGGGTACCTTCATGACTACCCAAGTAGTGGATGTGAATGTCCCTGTGACTACCCCCTTATTTGTCCTGCATATTGATCGGGGCTTTGTTGGTGGGAATGCTCCTGTGACTACCCCCTTATTTGTCCTGCATATTGATCGGGGCTTTGTTGGTGTGAATGCTCCTGTGACTACTCCCTTGAAGGTCCTGCCTATCCAAAGGGGAGGGGAACATGAGCTTTCCAGTGGCTGCCCTGTGCATCGTGGCCAGGGTTGCATTGGCCCCTCAGCCTTTCAGCCCATGGCAGGTCCAAAATAGTCCCTGGAGAGTGGGGGCCGGTTTCTGACCACGCCTGGGCCGATTTGGAGAACATATTTTTATTTTTCATTTTTTTTTCTTTTTTTTTCTCAAAAAGCCTTAATTGTTCTTAGGTCAATAAATGAGCACCAACACAGGTTGGGTGATATTGCATGCATATTTGTTCTACAAAAAAGAGCTTAAGCATAAGTGCTATACAATAACATATCATTTGGCCTTGGACGTCTGATTGGATTCACAGTAATTTGACAATATGGATCTATACACACAGATATTCATGATACATATGGTGATCCATTCTTGTATGAAATGTATCTCACATTAGTGAAATCATAACCATATTTTTCGTAGTGTACTTAGGAACAATGCTATTTGATGCCACTTCCTGTTTTGTCAAGTGGTGAAAGGTCATGTTTCATCGCTTCCCGGGATGTCACTTTGGGGTGGGGTCAAATGACATCACATCTGATGATGTCATCAGAGGTCAAGGGTCGTGAGGCAAGGGATGGGCCACTTTATTTGTGCGACTGTGCCTATTTCTTGTACCAGTCCGACCCTGCTCGTGGCAGGTACCCAGTGAGGGTGCTCTGGGGAATCCCCATGTCACTCCTCTGAGCCCAGCATCCACTAGCTCAGGGTAGCACCTGGCCACTTTGACCTCCTCCTCTATAGGTTCTCAGGATTAGGCTGGGGACTTTGCCTCAAACCCCATCCTGGCAATGTTAATAAATGCCTCAAAAAACAAAAACCATGATTGTTTCGTTAGGAAGTAAAACATGTATTAAGTACTACAAATAAAGACTGAATAGGGAAGTGGTTGAGTGTGTGTCAGAATGTAAATACTCACGGGTCACCATTGACCAGCATCTGAAGTGTGGCCCTCACATGGAAAAGCTGGAGGTGTCGATCCACCAAGACATAGGAGCTATATCGCGATGTACTAAACAGCATGCAGGATTCTCTCTTGCACCCCTTATAACGGTCTATAAAGCCACAATAGTACCCACATTGACTTAAGGGGATAGAGGTTTGTGGGAGGAAGAGAGAGAAGGAACCGAATAAACTTGAGGCCTTTTGCATTAAACCCATGATGGACTGTCCTGTCAGTGCCAAGATCGAACTCCTGAGATCCAAACTGAATGTGTGCTCACTCAGGACTCTATTTCAATATCAGGGTGCCATGTACATCTGGAAGCTTAAAAAGGCGGAGGACCAGCATTTACTTGGCTTCCTAAATGTAGAGGCCAATAAAATGCTGAGTCTCGCTAAAAATGTCGCCTGCACACATATATTGGCAATAGGCAGAACATGGAGCCAAAGGTTAAAAATGGACATATGTAGCATTCCCCAGAACACATTCAAACAGATCCTAAAAAGGAGAGCACATACCCTAGACAGTGAACGCAACTGGGCGGATCTTTCCACTAGGTCCAGTGGTAGAAGCGATGTGGCATTACGAACACCTCTGGAGGAACCTGCATTATATCTAAGAGAGTTCCCCAAGAGTTACTTACGCCTGGAATATACCAATAGTTACTTATGCCGGGAATATATGAGAGTAACATTTTACCTGGTGTAGTTGTTAGAAGTCATCGGGACTAAAGGGTCACTGCCGAGAGAGGAACGTAAGTGTAGATTATGCAGGACGAAGGAGATGGAATCAGCCAAACACCTATAATTCCGTCAAAGGGCAATTCACAATATACCTGTTGTGCTCAATTATTACTAATACCTCAATATCAATACATAACTAGTATTTCTTTTTGTAATGATCCAATGTATATATTGAAACATAGTCACTGCCAACACCACTACATTGTCACAATGTCTTGCATTTGTATGTTTTTTGTTGCTCAAACTATACAAAAATTGAAATCCAAGATTCTTGGTAATGAACACAATTACATAGCTCAATTGACAATATCATTCTACTATTCTGTTGCTGAGACGTGTTTCTCTAGGTGGGCACTTATATATAATGTGGCCTTTAGTGATCTTCTTCATGGCTGATCAATAATGTTGCAAACAACACAATAAGCTATCATTAACAGTTCAACACCCATAACATCCCATCATCATATATGAGTCTTCAAAAAGGAAGAGAAAAGGAAAAAGCAATAAAAAATCCCATTATAATCAGTCCATCATCACACAATTAAATCTGAAAATGACATATTGCATATTTCATATTCCACTTAACTAGCTCCTTGTCACAGTCATTAATATTCATATTACATCCACTGTGAAGTCCAAGTGCATACAACAGAGAGTCCTTAACCAAAACTAATTATGATATTAAATTGAATTCACCCTCCATCACTCCTTAAGTTCATTACTGCATGCTATCAAAGTTACTTATGTCATAGTCCATCTCTAGTAGCAGTGTTGTAAACTACCTACCTGCCATCTGTCATTTCTTCTGTGTATTTACTAAATGACTTCCATATAGATCTTTACTTGCAACGTTCCAATGGTCTTTCAAAAATAACTACCAAAACAAAGCAACACTACATGACTTCCCGGACACTAATTAAAAATATGCATCTTATCCATTATCAAATCTCCCTCATTCTTACCTTTTTCTTCTTCTACCATGTATATTTCTAAGAAGTGTACACATTTTTGTGTTTCTTCTTTGATTAAATGTTTCAATATATAAAGTGAAGTAATAACACTTCCTCATATCTTTGTTCAACATGTTGCAAATCTATTATTACAAATCTTTCCTTCGTGTCACTCATCCTTTTTACTGCCTCTGTCAAGCTGGATCACACATCCTGATAAACATGTGGATTTGGTGTCTTAACTTTTGAGGTCGCCATTTTGAAGCCTTTATCTTAGTGACCTCCTAAATCATAGAAAGAGGACTATTCTTCACAATATATTTGTACTCAGTAATTCTCCCATGAACTTCAGTGTCATTTTGGAATTGAGTCACTTTCAATTAACATAATGCCCTGATATCATGTATATTTATTTATTTCAACTCATAACAATCAGTTCTTATTCTGAATATAGATGGACAAATCACATTCTTAATTTGTCTCAAACAATATAATAGTTCTAAAATGCATCATATTAATCACTCATTTCTCTAATGATTGATTATATCAGTTTCTCTATAAATTATGTATGTATGCATTCATCTAAAACAATTATTCAGTTTGTCTTGAATTTCTAAACCAGTATACCATTTCCATTTTAACCACTAGGCTAATTCCTCAATCATTTCTCTAAAATCTTAGTCTCATGTCCCACCCTTATTTATTTTACCTAGAACCCAACCTTTGAATATTCAGCAGGTCTGTCAAATGCGCCATTGAACTCCACAAAACATTTGATGTCTTCTGAGTCTCTTTACTAATACATATGAGAGATTGATGCTGTTCATGAATACTATTTGCACTCATTACTAAGAATTCAGCCCAATAATGAATGTAAATCATGATCCGAAATTCAGCCTGTCACGAGTACTCTGGAAAAGAAAAATTAACATCGCTTCTTGTTGTTTCATTTCTTTTTTCTAGATCACCTCCTCTTTTGTTGCTCATGATCTTCTTAATAACACAGAATCAAAATATGTCCATGTTCACATCTTTATGTTCCATATTCCAATTCCAGTGGATATTTAATACCTTGAATTTTCAACGGTCTGATAGTACTTCCAATGTATATTTTGCTGCACGTGCAAGTTATTCCATATATCCCAATACTGCCTTTACAGTTGATATATTCTTTTATTTCAAAAGATGTATTTCTACTATCCATGAAGTACTTTTGATTTTCAGCGAACCTGCAGTAGTTACAATCTTCACACTTAAAAATACCTTATTTCTGTATGTTGAGCCATTCTCTCATGTACCTGGGTTTTCACTATTTTTAAGAAAACTGGGAGCTGTCATGTTTCCTAATGTGTGTGCCTTACTGTACACAATCCTTTGTCTTCTGTCTAAACATTCGACGGCTGCTGATATGGCCTGTTCTATCTAGGTCAGTGAAACTGCAATAAGAAGGAACCAGGTTAAATAAGGCTAACCTCCTTTCCATATGGGAGTTGAATAAAGTATGTATTACCCAGTGGTCCTTTTGGAAACAGTAAGGGTCTTGATGGAATTCTTTTTGGGGTCAGATATAGAGAATGTGCATATGCGGGTAGGTAGAAAATCTGTGATCATACGGGTGAGTAGAGGATTAGAGAGAGAAAGCCTATTCTGTGTGGGACTCCTTATCCTACCCGTTGACATGGGGTGTCGGGATATAAAAAGGGAATGGCTCGGAGGAACGAGGATTGAGTTTGATCTGTGGTAGAATCGTTTGCCGGGTACCGACTACACAGCGTGTACTGTTCCGCACAGGGGACGATAACACACTGATAGATTTCTGTTAAGTGAAGGTAAAAGAAGAGAAGTTGAATGGCGAGCCTCAAGTGTAGGGTTACCGAGGTAACCGTACGCAAAATCCTTATACAGAAAAACTGCAACAGAAGGGAGGCGTTGGAAGGTGCGCGAGTCGCACGGCAACACCGAAACGATCTGCAGCAAAGGATCTGATGTAAGAGAGACAGAATACTCATCTACAAGTAAGGAAGACAGGAAGACAAGAATACAAACTCACGATGCTCTTGCTATGCAAAGTAGCTAGGTGTTGATCTCCTGGACAAGGCTCTGTTTGAGTCCCGGCAGCTTCAGGGGGTGGGACCCAATGCACTGCATGCAACTGAGAGACTGAAACAGGTTCCTCATTCCTAGCCGCCATCTTGGGTGAGAAACGAGTCAATAACGAAATACCTCTCCAGCACTGCCACACAGACCATCGCTTCATGACAGATGTAGTTTCCAATCACTGGACTCCCTCAGGGTATACGGTCTTTTCATTGAATACATTTTCCTCAAGAGTTTTTTCACTGAAGTTTTTTTATTGAATTACTTTTTCTTCAAAATAACCATTCATTTTATTTTTTAACATCGAATGTATTATATGTTGTAATCTAAAATATGTGCATTTCAAAACTCTTTTTTCTAAAATAAGTGTGTATTTCATAACTTTTTTATCTATTCATTTTTTTAACATATATTTTTGGGTGGGCTAAGGTAATTTTTGGGGTCTTTGTAAGGGTTCAAAATGGGAGTGTGATGGCCCCCCGCCCAATAAAAAAAGAATTTAAAAAATGCATCCGACATATAGGTTGACAGGGTGTCTCTGGCACTGTCCAGTGCTGAACTTCATTGATGACTGTATGCAGTCATCGGGCGCTGTCCAGTGCTGAAATTACATGCAGGCACTACACAAGTTAGACGGAGCTGTCCGGTGCTGAACTATCTTGTTACTGTTTGCAATCTATTTCAGCACTGGATAGCTCCCTCTGACTTGATGCATGTTTTGCCGATTTTTTTTAACAAAAAGTGGATTTACCGATTTTACATTCACAAAAATGAAAAGTGTTCATATACCAAAGCTCTTTACAGTGAAAGTGTTTCGGTGTATAAACCCTTTTCACTTTATGTAAATTCAGTGAAACATTTTTCAGTGAAAAAAAATCGGTAAAACATGCCCTCGATGTACATTTTTCGAGGTAAAGACATGTAACCGTTTCCACTAGATTAAGAACAGGGAAGACCTGGAACATACCCTTGCAACATCATGAGATGCAAAACATGCCAACACATCTTCATCAGATCTGCCATAACAACCCTGCAGAACCAAACAATACAGACACAAGGGACATACAACTGCAGATCATCCAATGTTGTATACCTCATCCAATGCAAAAAATGCATTCAGGGGAATTACGTGGGTGAGACCTGCAAAGAGTTGCATAAAAGAATGAACCTACATAGAAACAGCATCTCAAACCACAAAACAGAAACACCAGTGGGTCGACACTTCAAACAGGATGGGCATTCAATACAGGATCTTCGTTGATGGTTTTAAAAGGTGACCTCTCAAATAGCAGACACAGGAGGATGTGGGAGCTCAAGCACCTGAAGATGCTTAACCTAAAAGACAGTGGTCTTAACATCGATATTGGATTTATGACACACTATGGCCAACTTTAAGCCCAAATCCAGCAGTGCAATCACATCAACAAAGTCAGAAGACTCCCCTCCAGCACCATTTCTCACCATCAGCTGCCAGAGACTACTGTTCAGGATCCCTAATCTGTGAGGGGCACAGGGCACCCACAATGGAAATCTTGGACTTCTAAGCTCAAATGTTTGGCACCCATTACCGAGCATGAGACAAGCTGAGATAATAGCAGACAATGCACCGTCCAAAAATGGGTAATGTTTATTTCGTTTGCCACATTGTATGCAAGCCAGGAAACCATTGTGAAGCTTCATGCATAGCGGTTTAACATTGGAGACTGCAACAGTAAAACCTTAGAGCACCTTTTTGTAGTGCCGATTTTTATATAGCAGCCAGGAAGCTTTAGCTGCTACACCAGAGTAACTAAAACACCCTGACACTACTTAGAGGCTGCAAAACACTTTTTTAGACTATGTGATTAAAATAACATCAGTCATTTTAGGAAATTAGCAGGGCCCACCTTAAGACTGCTTGCACCTTACATAATGGATACATGTGAAAAGAATACATTTTTTATACTTTTTTCTGTAATGCCACTCTTAGAATGTGTATTGTTTTCAATCCCTTGTGTCGCCTACTCCCAGGAGTGTGTATGGCCTTTTAAATAAGAAACCAATTCCAGGCCCACATTCCATTCATTCTGTTCCACCAGCCAATTAAATGTTCCTTTGTTTTCCATTTTGAGAATCATCTGTGCTGTGGCTTTCCTTTTCAAATCATTTCACTCTGTAACATCTGATGAAGAGGTCTGTGAGACTTTGTAAGCTAATGTTTTGTTCCACCTCTGCATAGATTTTTCAGTAAGGCCAATAAAAGGTATCAAAATCGGAAACTCAGCCAGGTCAAACATTTTGTTAATGGACCTGAAATGTTGAACACCTTGTCCTGGCATAACTTTAGGGCTCTATCTAGGCCCTTTCTTGGGATCTTTACCTAAACTTGCTAGGAAAGTGATCAATTGTGGACCTAACTCTCGGGTAACAGTGGCTTCTTTAATCGTAGATGACCTGAGGCACTCTGAACTGAGTTTATTCCTTTCATGTCTTTCTATAGGTTCCCTCATTCGCACATTTCAATATTTTGCCACATGAGGCAGGGGAGACCATTCTCTGGACCTACGATGTCACTTAAGAAGGCTCAAGCAATGGGGTATCTCGGGAATTGAGTACTCACTGTGTCACCGCTAGATGCTTCAACAGTAGGGGAAGCATATCTCTCGACCATAACAGGCGAGGAGACATATTTCTTTTTTTCTGCCCTCCGTAGTCAAAACCTGGTCAGAGGAATCTAATTCTTCTTCCGCCGTACTCCCTGAGGACAATGAAAAGGCTACTTCATGTTTCTTTCTAAAAGAAACACTCTTCTTAAGAGCTGAAGTAGAGACCTTTTTAATAATGTTCATTTTTTGCTGACACACACTTATAGGTTTTTTACCTGTAGGACCTTTGGGGGACTTGCGTTGTGAATTTGCCTCCATTGAATTGATAGTTGGTGCTTCAACCAAGGATTCCTCAGGTTCGGAAACTTTGTCCAACGAAAATTGCCCCTCATACTCAAGAGACCAACCACTTTAAGGATTGCACTGCTCCTAAAAGAAAAGAATGGAGTTGGGCCAAATCATTATATGGTGCCTTAGTGAGTCCAGAGGCTCCTTCTGCAGGGCCAGAATCTAACACTACTACCATTGGGAAAATAAAATATAAATCTTTCTACAATAATTAATCCAAAAGTTTAACTTAACCACCCTTATGTGCAAGAAAAACACTTCTTAAACTCACTATGAAAAAGGGCTAGGACACAGATTTCTGTGTAACAAAGTATCCATTGTTTTTATTTTGTTTCG
Source organism: Ambystoma mexicanum (assembly GCF_040938575.1). Lineage (NCBI taxonomy): Eukaryota > Metazoa > Chordata > Amphibia > Caudata > Ambystomatidae > Ambystoma > Ambystoma mexicanum. The sequence goes on along the minus strand of NC_090925.1, from coordinate 330,193,636 downwards.
TGCTTTATTATTTTGATAAATATTTACCATAAAAGCAATACAATATTCATATAAAACATCCATGAAACATACAATATGAAAATCAAAATCGATACTTCACAATCAATATCAAATACTTCTTAAAATACTGTGCAATCTATGAAAAATACCCGTCAAAAAATATTTCAAGAACATTGTGGGATCAATAGCCAAATACGTTTTAGAACACTGCAAAATACACAAGTAGCTGGGTGCAGACCTTTCAAAAGCATTATCGCTTCAAATAAATTATTATACTGTGATGATTCACTAGGTGTTGTCATTTCTCCCTGAGTGGAGCCCCTTTCCATGAGGCTGGGATGGTGAGGCCACTACTCGAGGGGTCCCCCAGGGGGTGATTTAATGAGGGAGGATCTCATGGGAAGGGCCCCCCTGAGAAGGACGTACACCAGGGTGCCCGTCATCACAACAACCCTCCCTATAACCCTAACCTCTCTACCCTTTTACCTCCTTCTCACACCTCTACTCTTGAAACTTCAATCTGTTATTGTAGTACTAGTTGTATACCACATACCAGTACTGAGGCGAAGAATCTTGTTTGTTACAAGAGGATCATGCCTTATCTCAGAACTGCAACGAGGAAGATGCACAGAAGCACAAAGAGTGCTTCGTGGAAAACCAAAAAAGGACTTTCATAACATTTCAATGAAACCTATGAACATAAAAAGAGAAAGGGGACCAATGGTTTCGTTGAACCAGTCTCGGGACAGCAAGCGAGGAAGCTGTCAGACGCAGGAGATTCGGACGAGTGGAGGCCAGTCGACCGAAGATGCGAGAAAGAAGCTGGATGCATCCCCAGAGGCTCCACGACTGGTGAGCCCAGGAAAACCATGGCGACGCTGGGGCAGAATCGCCAATTAAATGTGGACTTTGCAGTCCTTAACCCCCTGCAGATGCTGTGGAGTGCCAACAAACTCAGAGCCACCGAAGCAAAGCAGGAGAAGCAGACGGTCTCCGACGAAGTGCAGGCTGCCGGCCCTGGTCCCGGGAAGAGCCACCACTGTGCAAGATGGTCCCAGAAGGTAACAGGAAGCAAAGGTGGGTCGGCAAGGATAGTGGGACACCGCCAAACTCTCCTTCAAGACCCAAAAGCACTGGGTGGGCTAAAGAAAGGCCCCAGATGGTCTGTGACCCACAGTATAAAGGGAGAAGCATCAGAGAGGACCTTCTTGAGCACAGTGGTCCCGAAGAAACCGCTAGCCACCAGAAAATGTCTGGAACCCAAAGCATAAAGAGGGAAGCATCGGAGAGGATCTTCCTCTGCACAGTGGTCCCGAATTAACCACTAGGCACGGGAGAATGGTTTGGGACCCACAGCATAAATGGGGAAGCATCAGAAGGAATCTTCCTTGGCTCGATGGTAAGGAAGAAACCATTAGCCACCAGAGAGGGTTCTGGGTCCCACAGTACAAAGAAGAAACCATAGAGGGAATTTCCTTCGACAGAGTACTATTGAGGAAACCATTAACCACCAGAGAGGAATCTGGTAGTCAGTAATCAGTGACTTTAATGAAAAGGAGATTAGGGGAAGGGGGCGATTCCCCCCGATTGTGTTGATGAGTCATCTTCCTCGTGGCAGTCCTTGGCAGGGAAGTGAACCAAGTGGGCCAATCCAAAGAAGAGGTGAAACTATAACTAAATATTGAAACTTAATTAAAAGGAGACCAGGAGAAGGGAGTTATTCACCTGGTAACCAAGACTGGCTGCAAGGTCTAAAAGGACCTGGGGAAGGGAGATATTCCCCCAGGCTATCTGGAACCAGACATCAGGAGAAGGGAGTCCTTCTCCTGACCCACCAGGCAGAAGCTGTTTGGAACTTTACTATCAGGGGACAGGAGCCAGTCCCTGAATACTTTTTGGAACTTTTACTATCAGGGGAAGGGAGTCATTCCCCCTGACAACTTGTGAGACAAGAGACTATTTTTAAACTATGAGAACTGTTTTGAGAAACTAGAAACTAGAACCCAGGAGAAGGGAGTCATTCTACTGGAAGCTGTTAGAGCCATACTATTTCAGTGTATAGTGTTTAGTGTGAAGGACAGAAGTAAGGTTTTGTTGACACAGGACGGTGGACATTTTGAGTTTGACAGACATACTGACAATAACCTTAGGAATAGGGATAGATAGGTTTTCTTTCCTATTGTTCTTTGAAATAAAAGTCTTTAGCCCCAAACATGACACCATTGTGTCAGCCTCCTTCTTCTGCGCCCTTAGAATACTCAGCAAAAACATATCATTTACACTCTTAAGCTCAGATGTAATGATAAAAACCCAGCAATGACAGCCCTTCTCTGAGATGCCTGGGATTATTCTCAATTACTTAAAACGAGGGCTAATACTAGACATGCCTTGCATGTCCCAAGTACATTAAGGCACACTAATGGACATCCTTCCTCCATTCTGATAGTTACCCATAGTGTGAGTTGCAAGGCTATCCTTAGTAAAGATAAACAGCACCATCTGTTCTACATAGGTTGCTTACTATCCAGGTGAGCCTCATAATCAAAAGATTGTTTGAACTCCCAGTACCTAGTGAATTGGCTCGGCTGAGGTAACTTAGACAGAACCTCTGCTTCCCTTATTGAGGCATAGGCATTTCTGTTAAGAAAGTTAGAGCCACTAACCATGGCACTACGGTTAGTCCATAGGTTACTCAACCCAATAGTTTAGAGCTCTTTCTTTAAACGTAGGAGCCATGGTAGCTGCATGCCTCCCTCCTGCGACATAACATCCATCAGGGCCTCCCTGCACTTGTCCAGATTTGGATTCGACCACACTCTCACCCAGTAATATATCGGCTTTGCTTTGCAAACCGCTTTAATACTGTGGACGTTTGTTTCAAGGCGAACTGAGAGCTTTGCCGCGTTAATTGGTCGACCCAGAGTATTCTTTAGGAACTTATGTTCCACTTCAGCAAGATTCGCAATGCTGGTCCCACCCCAGAGCTCTGCTCCATAAAGCACTGCTTGCCTGGCCTGACATTTGTAGGCCTCAAGAGAGACACCCCTAGCGCTCCATTCCCATGTGCTCTCGTGAACATGGCTATTGTGCCACTATACCTGGCTACCGTCATCTCTGCCCTGTTTACTGTAGGAGATTTTTTGGGTCATAGTTAGTATCCTGTGGTATTTTGTGGTATTTGGTACAGTGGTATTTTATGGTATTTCTTGGCACTATATTGTGGTAAACTTATTGGGATATTTTTTATAGTGGTGAGATTAATTTTAGAATACTGCCTAATCATTATTTCACCAGGGTCACTAACAGTAAACAAATACTGGACTTTGTACACTCTGAATAATTACTTCATGTTCTCCTGTGATATTTTATCTACAATATCATTCCTATGCCCTTTTGGCTGTGTTTCAAAAATACTTTAAACATGCAAATGAAATGCAAAACATTCATTCAGCCTCTCTAAGTAAAACAATTTACTGTGGCTAACTTTGCTTTGAGAGTTCTTGCTACACGTTTTATCTCCCTATGCATGCCAAATCAATGAGACTGAAGGCAGAACAAATACACTGAGACTACTTTACCTTTTCGAATTATTGTTGCTTTATTATAGACTAGAACTATGCAAGTTACACAGAATGACATGTGCTCCCACGTTGTAAATTCAAACATAAATATGTTTCTTCCTGCAATGGATTTCAACGATCTATCTGCGATAAAGTGCAGAGCTGTGCCTGTTGTTAGCCTTGAAGTTCGCAACAAATCTGGCAGAATAAATACACTCTAACCTGCAGGTAAACTTGTATAAATATTAACACCATTTTACGTGCACCTTTAAACTCTTTTTACCAATGTAGTGCCTAAAAATTAACTGAATTATGCTACACAGTTTCAAACAGCCACTTTACATGCCCCTCAATTAACAGCATAATTACCTAGGTCTGTTGGCGATATTCCCTGACTAAGCTTGGCAGTGATCTGGGGTCAATCACAGATAAGGTTTCTTGAGACTGCAGCTCTTCTAAGGACTACCAACTCACTCAGGAGAGGGACAGCCTCAGCCCTGAAGACTCATTCTGCCCAGGAACCAGCCCTCTCTTTCTCCCAGCACTTCTGCCTCCTTCGTCAGTCAGTGGATGGAATGACCAGTCCTCGCTGCCTCAAATCTCTTTCACAAAACCCTCTGTCACTCAAAAAGCACCTCCCATTGACAAAATCATCCCACTAAAATAGCATGTGATTGCATCTGTGCCTTTACCCGAAACACAAACTGTATTCCCGAAGAGAACTTGTTACATCTTTGCCTCCATACCCACCAGCTTCTTGAGCTGTCTCTGTATCTGATCTGGCACTCCCTGACATAGAATATGAAAAAATACAGATATAGATTTTCCCCAATGCTGTCGAGTTTTCAAAGACCACTGCTCTTGAAAATTCTGAATGTAAGCAAGTGGATCCTCCTCTTCCTGCATCTTTCGTGCCATAATTGCACCCATATCTGACATATCAGGATATTGTACTCTAAGCGCTTTCCAGACTGCTGCTCTACAATTATTAAATGGTGCCCCATTGTGCACTGTGTTCTATGCTGTATATCCTGCTCTCGTCCAAATGTCAGCCCTCTCCCCATGGATAGCTGCTAGAAGACCCTTAATGTACCCTATAGCTAACGTGTTTCCTCCTGTCATTTTTTCTAATTCATAGATCCATTTCCTGGCGCTCAAAGTCAAACTCGGGAGCTTACTCTTAGGTTATCCTTATACATCTGGGGCCATGGGATATACTGTGGTCTGGCCCCTGCTTTTTCTAACAAGGGAAACTGCGAAATCCCAAAATCCCAATCACCTTCCATCGTCTGCTCATTTATAGCAGGGACAATGGTTGCTGATGGGTTTCTTCCTGGTAATGACCTCAGCCTGCTCACATATGTGGCGATTCCCCCCTCTCACTAAGAGGTCGCCTTTTAGGTCGCTGTGGGCGCGCTATGAACTCTGGTGTCCTTTCCTTAGGCAGGTCCAAATCTGACCATCTCACTTCCTTGTCTGTCTGAAAACATCCCTCAGGACCACAAGCACCAGCTCCCTCATCCCCACAGAAGTTTTCCCTGTCTAGGTCTGACTTATCTTGTCCCCAACTTGTATGACTGTCCTCCTTCTAATCTCTGTTTAAAGTCAGCCTGTCCAAAGACCAGGCTCTATGCCCAAGGCTGAACAGGCCCCCCTCTTTGCCTCGTGACTGCCCACTTTCAGATCGATCGGCTTTCCCTTTATTTCTAGATTCACCTTTTGCCCTCATTTCTTGATAAGCCTTTTTGATTCTGTCCCCAATGTTTCCTATCCCAAAGTCCTCCTCTAGATTTACTCGAGAGGGTCCTGCCACAGGCTCTTGTGATGGTAGGAACTCCTCTATGTCCTCCCATGCCACTACCTCTGCCTTCCCTTTCGTTCAATTTCCTCATCAAATTCTCGTTTCTTTGCTTCCTCCCTAATCCTTTCCTCTTCCTGCCTTTTCGCTTCCCTTCTTTCATTTGCCCTATGCACCTCATAATTTCTTCGTCTTTGTATTCTTTTATCTCTTCATTTCTGTTCCTCCTCTTCTCTTTTGTTTTCTAGCTTTTCGATTGCTCTCTGCCTATTGTCATATTTTCTTTGCTCTTCCTCTCCTTCTTCATTTCTTAACTGCTCTTCCTGATACATTTGTTCTTGTCTTTCTCTGCTCTTTCTTCTAGCCTTGTCTTCTTTCAATCGTGTCTCTCGTTCCCTGTCTTTTTTATCTTGCTCGTCTTGATCTTCCTCTTGCCTTACTTCCTCGATGCTCTTCACACCAAGTTTGAGCAATATCTGACCGCCCATCCATACATTCTGTATGAGCGCTATCCGTCAGCTTTGTCCTTTTCTCCTTTCCATCTCTTTATTTCTCATTCTATATCGTTCACTTCTCTCTTTGTCCTGTAAGACTTTAGAGATCGCATCCCTTTGTGGAGTTTTTTCTGGACTCTCGTCACTACTATACGCAGGCGGCTTATGCGTTGGATTACTGTATCCTGCCGCTGCTTTAAGCTACCTTAATGGATACATTTCTTCATCTTTCATACTATCGCCATTTACTTCAGGCACGGTAGGTGGAGCAGAAGGCTGAGCACCCCCCTCTTTACACTGGTTAAGCATCCAGTCTTCAGGAGGCGGATCTTCCCGTTTCTCCTGGTACATTTTCCAAAGCTCTAGGCTAGCTAACCTTTCTTCAAACTTCTTTCCCGTGTACACAGCCTGCAGGTACGTGGTCATGTGTTGCAAAACTGCTTTTGACAGTGGTCCCCCTTGTGGCCATGGCATGAACATTGTATCTGCCGTGCCTTTAACCCATTCTGCACTATACTGCTTCAGCTTGGGTGCGTGTTTTGGCAGCTGTTTGCACAGGTGCATGAGCGGAGTAACATCTTCCATCATGACTAGTCACAATTGACTGTCAATACTTACTATTATTTTACACAGAAAAATACTTTTCGGACAAACAATACAATATATAAACAGACAGACTGGCCGGCCCCACATATACTTCTGCCAACGCTCCTCGTGGCTACTCTCGCCCCTAAAATTACTCTGATCGGAGTGTGAATTGTTTTCTTTAACAGATCTATCTGTTTGTAGCCTATATATCCACTTGGATTTTAAAACAACTCCTTCTAGACGTCCCTGGACTTAAGATTCTGGGCTTCTCTTATTGATCGCTCCTCGTCCATTTATCTTCACTTCTTCGTCATTAACTCAAATACCCCACCAACCCTCTGTTACTTTCTCCCCATTATCACTTTCCCCACTTAATACACAATTATTTTTGCCACCTTTCTCCATCTACTCACCATTTGCTTTTCATCTCCTGACCCTCAGGATCATCTCCTCCTCAACGTGCCACCTCAGCCTTTGGTCCGTTCAGCTGCCTGTAGAAAGTGGGAGGAGAATTCAGTGAAAGAGGGACACGTCCCGACCGCTTCGTTTGTCCTGCAAGATCATGGTTTCGGCCGCTATCCTTGCGGTCCTCCAGCTAAATGGCAGAGGACATCCGATATTTAAGAGACCCCTAAAAGCCTACTAGGTCAACGGAGTTTGAACCATCCTCTCTCTGCTACCACCTGAACCCATAGACCTAGGGCCCTTTAAGACGAGGTAACAATGCTAAGAGATGGATGGGGATGCAGAATTTACTCAAACATCAATAATCAAACTGACTCAGGAAGTTGGCAAAACTTGGTGCTGTTTTATTTGCAATTATCTAAAACAGGCAGCTACAATGGACATCAACGGACGTTTGCTCGATTTCTCTCAACACATGTTATAAAAAACACATGTTTTATAGTAAAAACTTGTCATCAGTGATGTCACACTACGTGGCAAACTACAAAAAAATACTTGGGGATGTGGTAGGTTTGCAAGGAACATCTAAATATACATTCCATACTCACGGCGGAAGTGATTGGGTCTCTACTGTCAGGTGGGCAACTAAGCCCATCCCATGTGCAAGTCATCTACTGTGTCATACTAATACTCAACACTTTATTGGTTACACAAACTATAGGGCTCTTTGATAAGTGGCCCTCTACCATTGGTTTGGCACCCTTACACCCTTCTGGAATATGCCACACGCTAGCAGCATGCAGGCTAGCACTCCAGGTGCAGGGAGAGTCGACGTAATCATGCCTCCCCTCTCAATTAGCCTAACATCTATCATCACTCTTGCAGTCTGCCAGTCAATTAAGGATTTGAACTTGGCTTTGCAGAAGCTGCTCTCTGTCCCTGAGAATAAAACGGAGTATCTTCTCGGTTTCAGTATAGCTCGACCCAATGTCTATTTTGATCTGACCATGTGACTGGAGACCGCGTTTCTGAGCTATTAGCTGTATTTAATACTATTAAATGATGAACTCTTCACAGCTTCATTGTTTTTCCATTCCACCTCAAACACAAGTTTGTTTCTTTCCTACGTTCATGTAACTACTGGATGGACAACCAGACTTTGACTTCTTGGTGCTGGGCCAGTCAAGCCTTTCTTGAATTTCTCCTCCACCATCAGTTATTTTCCAACTGCGCCACACTCAAAACTCTTTCCAATCACAGGGTTTCAAGGCTTGCTAAAGTGCATCATGGAACATCCAGATTTTATACTTTCCTATGTATGTACATTGGCGCATAGCCCCAAACTATTCACTACGTAGCCAGCCTTAAGATCACTTTGTCTACTTGCGTTTCTGCATATGTACAAACTGATTTTGCATCTTCTTCAGCCGTTTCTGTAGCATGAGCATCTTCATCTCGAGCCCGAAATGTTGCTCATCTTTAACAGCTCCTCTTCAGATCTTATAGAATGTTTATGTTCTCTTGCCTCCTGCATCTTTTCTGGGTGTGTCAGCTCTGCTCCGCATGACGTCACCAGTCTTCTGTTTCTCTCATTCTCACACTTCTTCCGGGACTTTGTCCAAAAGGCCGTCATATCTTCGTGAATGCACATATAGTTTTTTCAATTGATACTTTGTTTCAAGAATTCTTTGCGGTACAGACATCCTCACTGGTACTGCACGTGTCGCAATTTCCAGCTCCCAACATATAGACAGCATGGGAGCGGAGCTTTTGGTGGGGTACTTGACTCCTTCTCTACAAGAGGCTGAAGATGTCCAAGCAGGTAAACATGAGGGCTCATCGCTTCTGTTTGCAGTCAACTTGATAGACAAGGAAAGTGTTAAACAGGCTGAAGAACAGGCAAACTACTTAATGTTCAAAGAACGTAAACGTTCAAAGCAAAAGAAAACAAAAGGGCAGCAGAATAGAAAAACAAAAAATCAACGAGTGTCTAGAAAAATGCAAAATAGAGGCTGCTGAACATTTCTGAGAGCTCTAACAACAAGGAGTAAGGTACCCAAGCGGTAGGAAAGCTGAACTACAAACAATAATGTCTTGCCTGAGAGGGATTGAACATGGAATTGTCAAGAACAGTTAGCAGATGGTCGGGCGGCTGGAAGGAAATTAGAAATGTGTCTATACCCGAGTTGGGGAATTTATCGACATATTCAATGAGTGAAGCAGAATTAGTCCAAGAAACTCCAACAACACACTATCCGCTTGACCCAAGAAAGACCAGATGCCTTAGAGAAGGATGGAAGAAGGCGAGCAGAAGATCGGAAGCTCCCGAACAATTCACCTGAGAATTTAGGGACCCAATTTTACACCTTAGAGCAAAAAATAATAGTCTTAACAAAGGGTGTGGGAGGACAGGAACTTCAGGCCCGAGGGCTTAAAAAGTCGCATTTATTAATGCAAAATCCTTCGAGTTTATTGTGTTTGGAACAGTTACCCATTTCACAAGACTCAACTATTTTAAACAACGCCAATGTACTGAATTTATGTTATACTGTACCTTCCCTTTGCGCAATTCTTTCTAGCGACATCGACCTGGTCAGATTCTACAGTGAGCATAATTTGGGTAAAGTCCTCTTGTTTGGTAAAAAATCCTTATTCTGGAGACAGCCTCGTATTTCTTTACAATGGGTTATGACCTGAGAGAAGCAATGAGAAGTGATATTTTACGAGTCTTAAAAAGGGATGAGGGAAACAAGGAGCTTGAAATGTCTCATGTTCCTCGACAATTATTGCAAATAACGTGCTCAGTAGAGAGCCCGTCTGAAAAAATAATTTAGGTCTTTTCCCCTAGGGCATTCCACAGAAAAAATAATAGAGAACTGGGCATGGTTGGCAGGGGCCTTAGCAAAAAACCAGGTGAAGCATTTACTAGAACAAGGGCAAATGAGCTAGAGGTGAATATGAGATCGTTGAATACATGTTTCCCACTTATTTCAAGCATAGGAGCTAGATTTGCCTTCCTGCGAGATTTTAATGCTGCAAGAAACATGGCTTATGCACTGCCCCATTCTGGATGGTTACACTGTTTTGCTGAACTCGGTGAATAAGGACCCGAGGGGCAGACTAATATCAGGACTTCTAATGGCGATACATAATGGTATGGGCTTGAGACTGTTAGATAGCAAAACGGCAAACCAGTATACTCAAGTGGTGAAACTGATGTGGGATTCAACAAGGTACCCCGGTTTAAAATAATTTGCAGTAATTAACGTATATTGGAATCCATTGGGGATATCAAAACCTTTCTCGACTGTATTTCTGAGGTGAGAGACGAATTTCTGATGGATTCTATGATAACGGGAGTGATAATAGCGGGAGATATGAATATGAAGTGTTTATTCCTTGGTGGGAGTACATCGCCGCTAGGTAGACATGGTGATGGAACTTTGAGATTGGGGTCCGGGTTGAATCTTATGAACAGTAGAGGGTTAAACGGTTCAGTTGCGGGTGACAGGCCAGCGAAGCCCGCTTGGTATGGAGAATCACAGCAGGCAATACTTAAGCAATATGCCCCGAGCAGCGGGGGCATTACCGAGTCAGGTAATGCCCTGGGGCCCATAATTATAGTCCCGAGCGAAGCAAAGGCCTTAACGAAAGCTATGGGGCATTATCAGACTCGGTAATGCCCCCGCTGCGAGGGGCATACTGCTGTTAGTACCCCAGCCCGCAAGACCGGGGTACAAATAGCATTCTTTTCTGTTCCGAAGCGCTTGGGCGTTTCGGAACAGAAAAGAAAAAAAGTCCAAGGAAATGGCCACCAGGAAAGGGAAAACGGGGTCCGTTTTCCCTTTCTATGGTGGCCGTCGGGGGCGGGAGCGCTGGGAACAGAAGTGTTCCCAGTGCATTCGCTCCCAAAAAAGAAGAAATCTGAAGGTAAGTGTGGTTGGGAGGGCGGGGAGGGCAGGGAAGGAGGAAAAAAAAGAAAAAAAACGCACCTGAATACCCAGCGGGGGACAAAGGTAGCCTCCAGCCGTGTGGAGGCTCGGAGTGGGTATGGCCCCGCTTCGAGCCTCCTCATTGGCTGAGGGGCTTGCACGCCTGGGGACAAAGGCGTGGAATCCCAGCCAAGGTATTCCCAGCCGGGTAATGAGGGCCAATCAGAATGCTTGTTACATTCTGGTTGACCCTCACCAGGTACTAAAGGATTATGTTTTTGTCTCAGAAAATGTATTAGAACTTGTAACAGAACTGAGGGTACACAATCGGTCTTGAAACACCACTTGTTGTATAGGCGCCTTACAAATATCCAATACATAAAATAAATAAATAGTGCTAATAATTTGCTAGCAACTAAGTGGATTGGGGGAGGAGAGTTAGGAGCTCAATGCTCATTTACCCCTCAGGTGACAGGGAATGGAGGGAAAAACAGGGTATTCTGGAAAGAGGCAGATGTTGTGACACTGGACGCTTTTTTTAAATCTAAATTTGTGGGTGCCATTGAGCAAAATAGTGATTATGTCAGAGATATGATATGATATGATATGATATGATATGGCATTTATAACGCGCCTGTACACAAGAGTTTCTACGTGCAGGTTATGAATTTATTTTCCCCTGAGAAAGTCAAGATGATTAAACCCTCTCATAAGCACAGGTCCACATTTGAGCCTGTAGCGCTACAAAGAAAAATACATTTAAGAGCAGGAATTAGGAAGTTGAAAGACCTCTGGGGACCGTTGCATTTTAGGGAAATTAAAAGTTAGAATATCAATATTGGCTGTGGGGCTACAAAGCCGCTCTAGCTCAGGAAGATGCATAAGTAGTAGCGTCTTAGCGCGCATTGGAGCTTTGGAGGCTTATCAGGGTAGTCTGCGACTCCCTACAGCACTGCAAATACATCCAGTGGCAGAAGAGGCCTGGATCCAACACTTAGTACTTAGGCAAACCCACCCGACACATGTACCCAAGGAAAATTGGGGGGGACAGCGTCTGGCCTATAGCCTTTGATTTAGAAGGAATAAGATAAATTAATTCCGATCTCATGAAGGCGCTTTAAATAGATTTAGTTAAAACTATTTTAAGAAAAGGTCACAGACCAAGGGGTGCATTTATAGATTTTAAGGGGGCTTTTGACAGCATTGACAGAGACATTTTGTGGCATAAGCTTCTTACCTGGGGATGCCCTCGGGGGTTGCTGGATATTATAGTGCAATTATACACCGATACCTCACTCCAAATCAGGATAAATGAACAGGGGAAACTGACCAAGAGTATTCCCACTAATAGAGGGTTAACGCAGGGGTGCATTCTTGCCCATCCTTTGTAGCAGCGGTGCATTCTTGCCCCTCCTTTGAATAATTTGTTTATTGTAGATTTGGGAAATAGTTTGTCAGAGACAAGGGCTTATTCCATGCGCATACAAGGCCAGCCAATTAAATGGCTGTTATATGCCGACGATCTAGTCCTGTTGGACCAGATGCCAATAGGACTGCATAGGTTGTTAAAAGCCTTACAAAATTATGCCCAGAATAACAATTTAAAATTGAATACCTCCAAAAGCAATGTAATAATTTTTATATCACTAAGAGCTAAACACAGGTATGTTTTCTCTTGGAGTGGGGATCAGGTTCGCTTGCTGACTATGAATTTATATCGTTATTTAGGTTTTAACATGAGTAATGATTCGCAAGATGGTGTTAATGTGCAGGAAGGCCAAACTTGATTCCCAGGGAGTAGTGTTATTAAGACATTTTTATCAAATGGAGGTTATACCATCTCTAGCTCATGGCGCAGATGTAGCCCTCAGTAGTCCATCTTCGATATGGAATATCCTAGAGGGTATATATTGGAAGAGGGTTCTAGGTCTTCCTTGAAGCACACCGATACAAATTATACGCGTTGAATTAGGTCTGGTGTCTTTAAATGGTATTATTAAATGGAAAGCGTTATCACTTTATAGAAGGTGTTTAATAGGAGATCATAAAACGTTATATCTGGTATTAAGGGAGGCCTTAAACATGAACGCTGATACTTTGCTCCAGAAGTGGCAACGGGAATATCTGGATTATATATCTGGAGGAAGCAGGGATAGATAAAGACCTTCTTTTGAATAATCCGGACGCAGCAAAAAGGAGAGCTTGGATATGGGATTGGATCTGTTTCCCCCTCCTTGTCTTGTCGCGCCTAGAAAATCTTGTGCACAGGCGCATTATAAATGCCATGCCATATCGTATCTGCACGCAAAGCCAATGTATCCCCTACAAGCTATTTTCTAATTTTGCAGGAGAAAATAAAACCCTGAACCAATTACCAAATGATTGGTGGAAATTTCCCAAGGCTCATTATTGGCCCCTGTTTTTGAGATTGCGTTTCAACCTGTGTCTCACCAGAGATGCATTGGGGCGACGAGCAAAGCTTGATACGCATGCACGCGGGTGTAGATTTCACGAGAAGATGGGCATGATCGAGGCATTGAGGCTCGTGCTAGTAGACTGCAAAAAGCTAGAAGAATTGAGAAAGTCAATGTTTGGGAAAATTGTTTACCAATACAAAGTTATTGATAGAGAGGATTGGTGGAAGTTGCTTTTTAGTGGCAAGCACGTGAACATTGTCCTGATAGTAACAACGTTTTTAAAGCAAATTTGTATATGAAAGTGTCGAAGATGCGAGGTTGGGAAATACAGGCTCTAGAGGTGTCCATGGGTTTTATTGATATATAGATAAATGAAATGGTCATTGGAAGTGTTTATTTCAGCATTATTATAATGAAGTTTGAATCTTAGGATATGGTATTGAAAATTGTGATAGTTGAATGTTTGTGTGTAAAATGTATATTGGAAATCATGTTAAATTATGTGTGAAAGTGTTTGTTAAACTATAGCACACTAATAATAAAAAATAAAAAAACAACTTGAGCAGCCCAGCCAAGCTTCCTCCCTGCCCCTCGCTCTTCCACTTTCCTACATCCTGAGCAGCCCAGCCAAGCTTCCTCCCCGCCCCTTGCTCTTCCACCTTCCTACATCCTGAGCAGCCCAGCCAAGCTTCCTCCCCGCCCCTTGCTCTTCCACCTTCCTACATCCTGAGCAGCCCAGCCAAGCTTCCTCCCCGCCCCTTGCTCTTCCACCTTCCTACATCCTGAGCAGCACAGCCAAGCTTCCTCCCTGCCCCTCGCTCTTCCACTTTCCTACATCCTGAGCAGCCCAGCCAAGCTTCCTCCCCGCCCCTTGCTCTTCCACCTTCCTACATCCTGAGCAGCACAGCCAAGCTTCCTCCCTGCCCCTTGCTCTCCCACCTTCCTACATCCTGAGCCCCAGCCAAGCTTCCTCACTGCCCCTTGCTCTTCCACCTTCCTAAATCCTGCGCAGCCCAGCCAAGCTTCCTCCCTGCCCCTTGCTCTTCCACCTTCTTACATCCTGTGCAGCCCAGCCAAGCTTCCTCCATGCCCCCTGCTCTTCCACCTTCTAACATCCTGTGCAGCCCAGCCAAGCTTCCTCCATGCCCCTTGCTCTTCCACTTTCCTACATCCTGAGCAGCCCAGCCAAGCTTCCTCTATGCCCCTTGCTCTTCGACCTCCCTACATCCTGACCAGCACAGCTAAGCTTCCTCCCTGCCCCTTGCTCTTCGACCTCCCTACATACTTCCTTGGCCAGGTAAAGAACTTAAACTGTATCTGGCAATCTAATTTAGATTATCATCCTCAACTCCTGCGACCTATGCTTTCTTTTACTTCCCGGCCAGATCAGCCCTCAGTGGGTGGTCCAGTAACAATACCTAATCCCCCACACTAGCGTGAGATGGGGGTTTAGATTCTATTAAAGACAAGGAGGCGAATATTATGCATTAGATTTCTTTACTCTGACAAACACAGCAGCAAAGAAATAAAAATGTTGTATAAAACTTTTCTAAACATTTTGTAACACAACTTCAACAAATAACATTTATAAATGTCCCATTCCAAAATGGCGGACAGGTCATGCCCCCCTGGTAGCCAATGGGCATGTAGCCAAGTCCATAAATGTCCCTTTCTCCAATAACAAATCCTCTTTCTGAAGCTGTCCTTTAAGATATGTTACTGCAGCCGTCCTTCACACAATTCCATGAACGATGATTCCATGCACCAGGGGAACTTGAACCTTCTCAATAGAACCAGAAACCGATCTCCTTAAAGCAGGACCTCTCACCCGAAATCTGAAACAAGCAGAACACAATTAGGGTGGTTGGGTGGGATAATATTCGCCTCCTTGTCTTTAATAGAATCTAAACCCCCATCTCAAGCTAGTGTGGGGGATTAGGTATTCTATGGCAAGACAGGAGGCTCCTATTATGCAAGTTCAAAGCCCTTGCAGAACATTAACCGCTACGTGAGCAATGCGTTTATGATAAAACGTTTTGAAAGTTGACTCTCTTGACCAATCAGCTGCTTTAAGGATCTGTTCTAGGCTGCCGCCCAAAAAGGCGGCATTAGAGGCCATAGCACCCCTAACAGAATGGGGACCAAAAGAGGAAGTGTCAACTCCCGCCTCCCGCATAACCCATTTAACCCATCTGGCCAAAGTGGAAGGGGATACCGGTTTATGGGGTTTTCTATAGGAAATCAACAGCTGAGAGGTATTAGGAGGTCGCAGATTTTCCGTTTTTAACTCAAAACATTTTAAACATGCTATAACACACAATTTATTGTTTTCAGGGAAGGCAGGATAAGATATCGAGGAATTCATACACTTTGTTCTTCATGAAACAAAAAAGGAAACTCCCTGAGGGGTAAACATTTTGTTATCCACATCTAAAGCTCTGATATCGGACACTCTTTTAATAGGCACCAGGCACAACAGCATTGCTAACTTGGAAAAAAGTTGTTGCAAAGATAGATCTTCATTAGGGGGCCAGGCTCCAAAGAGATCCAATACTAAATTAACATCCCAAAGAACTGAATACTTAGGCTTAGGAGGGATTTTAATATTAATAGACCTGAGAGCTCTACGAACCAAGAAGTGTTTACCCACTGGTTCCCCTTTAACCAACAGGTGACCTGCTGAGACAGCCGACCTGAAGCTATTAATGATTCTGTAAGCTTTGCCTTCTTTAAATAAATCTACTAAGAAATTAACCACCTCTACCGGAGGGGCAGAAATGGGATTGAGGTGCCTAACCACACAGCAGCTAGACCAGCGGTTCCATGCTGAAGAGTATACCAACTTGGTAGAGGGGGCCCAAGAGTCTCTGATGACTGACATAGAGTTTTGTGAAAGGCCTCGGAAGCACCAGGAAGCGCTGAAATCTACACCATGAGGGAGTAAATTGCTTGGATTGACGCAGACAACATCCCCACTATTCTGGCCAACAACCTGAGAGAAATTCTGTCCCTCTTGAGGATACCCCAGATCTCCTTCTTTATCCTGGCTAGCCTGCTGTCTGGGAGGAGAATGATGCAATCTTTTGAATCTATATCGAAGCCTAGAAACTGGATACATTGCGTAGGTTTCAATATGGATTTTTTGGCATTTATCACAAACCCCAGGCTCTGAACAAGGGTTACCGTAAACTCCAGATGTCATGACCCGGCGGAATTGCCCCTTCTGGACCTCATGATCATTGTCATGAAGGGCTTGTAGGGGGCGTGGCCTATGCCGATGGCGTAAAGACGTGACTGTGTGGAGCTCCCGTCCCGATCCTGGCCTAGATCCTTCATTCGACCCTTATTCCTGGCCCGATTGAGTGCCAAAACTCTTACCCAAGTGGGGGAGGCGACTCAGACCCCGTTCGGCGCTGGAACGAGAGAAATCGGAACCAGCGTCCCCGAAAACGCGACCTTGGAGCTGGCGCCCCCGAGCGAAACAAGATGGCGGACGGCAGCGAGGCCTGACGGAGGGGCGGACCGTGCGGGCAGCGAGGCGAGGGAGGAAGATCCATCGGGCTTCGCCTCCCCTGTCCCTGGCGCAAGTGGCGGAAAGACCCCAGCAAAGCCACCGTCCGAAAGACCGGACACCCCCGCTTTTCCCTACTCCTCGGGACTCGTCCTGCCGCTGGAGGCCACCGAGCACACGAGGGGACCACCACACGGGGAGCGGACGGAGTCGCATCTACGGCCCCGGGACCACTGCGGAGGGGACACGAGGTGTGCATGGTCCACTGACGTGATCCGCTGACCGCGAGGAGCTCTGTGTGAAGGAGCGGCAGAGACCTAAACAGGCCCCCGGTTGCCGCGGGGCCCTTCTCCTCTCACTGAACGGTCAGCCCGAGGACGGAGGAGTGAACAGTTTACCCACTAACGCACTGGTAAGCCTGCAGACCCTAACCTAGCGCTCGGGAACCGGAACTCGCCTGTACCATAGACGACGGCGTGTCGGGAAATCACTGAGCGCCCTGTCGCCCTGCCGGGGGAATACCCTGCATTGTGTCGCCAAGGAATACCACTGCTCTTCACTGGAATACGCCGTCCTGTGGGGCCGACGGAGGGCTCATCTCTGTTGCCACACTACCAGGTGGGACAAATGTCTACTTCGCGCAACAAGAACAGGGGTGCCACAATCATGGACTCATTCTCAGGGGCCAAACCCAAACAGCCCAGCCAACATGAGATCCCCATGCAGACTGAAACCCCAACAACTGCTACCGACCCCAGCAACGCCCAAGTGCTACAGGCTATCGCAGCACTCCAAACGTGCATGGAGACTAGGATAGACGAACTCAAGGTGGACATGCAGCTAATCCGCCAAGACGCCCGCAACATGGCAGAAAGAATAAACAAAGTGGAAATAAACCTCCAGGACACCACGGACACTGCCAAGGACTTAAAGCAGAAAGTCATTACACTTGAGAGGCAAGTGGCTCATCTTGAAGCGAGATCCGAAGAAGCAGAGGGAAGAGCCCGCCGCAATAACATCAGAGTCCTGGGCGTTCCGGAGGGGATGGAAGGCGCTGACCCCACGGAATTTATCGAGTCCCTACTAATGCAGGAAGTCGGAGCTGGCAAACTCACACAGGGCTTCTCCATCGAGAGAGCCCACCGCGCCCTACAAAAGCGGCCCCCTCCGGGATCACACCCTCGCCCAATGGTTGCCAAGGTCTTGAACTTTCGCGACAGGGAAACAATCCTCAAATTCTCGAGGGACGGAGGTGACATTAGACGCGATGGCTCCAAGATTGTAATCTATCCCGATTATACCCCGCAAGTCCAGCGAGCCAGGAACTCGTTCATACCTATCAAAGCCCAACTGCGGAAGCTCGACCTTAAATACATGCTACTGTACCCCTCGCGCCTCAAGATTCTATACAAAGGTAAAGCCGTCTACATGGAGACCCCAGCGGCAGCCACCATGTGGATGGAACATAATAATCTGGCCGAGGGAGAGGACCACGTCTCGACACCCAACGGCTAAACCCAATCAGATCTGTCATAGCAACGATTGATTAGCTCTCTCAAGGACGGGGGCCCCGCGGACCACCCCACAGACATCGGTGCAACCCACCCCACCCCAAGCATGGCTGGCCCAAGGCCAACACCACAACCGCACCACATGACCTGGACAGGCCGATGGGTAGCGGATGCCCCCGAGCGTTGTCCTCCCAGAACAGCTGCTGGGGGCAACACACAGTTAGCTTTTTTGTTCAATCCACCTGTTCGAGTGGAAGTTAAATTCGTTTATAAGTCTCCAATTAACACGTCAACGCAACAATCAAGGCCAACAGGAAGAAAGCAGAGCACAGACCCCGGGGGCGACCAATCGGCACATGGAGCTGGCTCAAGGAGGGTGGAGACTGCCACGGGCTCAGTGCCCTGACCACATTACCATCATCATGCCCACACGCCTCAAAATCGCCACCTGGAATGTGAGGGGCTTAGGTACCTACTTACGCCGGAACAGAATAAAATCCTATCTACACAGAAAGAAGATAGGGTTGGTCCTATTACAAGAAACCCATCTAACCAAGGAAGCCATGGCAGCACTCCAATCATACTGGGGTGGACAAGGGTTCGGGTCCACATACTCCAAATTCGCCAGAGGGGTGTTCACCTGGATCAGCCCTCACATCCCCTTCCAGCTCACCAAAATCGAACAGGATCCCGATGGAAGGTACGTCATAATTCTGGGCCACATTGAACAAACAAAGATCTGCATAGTCAACTCATACCTCCCCAACAACAACATCCCTGCGCACCTCACCACGTTAAGCACAAAGATTGCGACCTACAGAGATACATTCCTTATCTGGGGAGGCGACTTTAACTGCGTCAGTGACCCTGCACTCGACAGGTCGACCCCCCCCTTGGCGGGCCCATCAACTGCCACCACCGCCCTGAACACCATGCTGAACCGCCTAGACCTGGTCGACATCTGGCGGGAACAACACCCCAAAGATCGTGGCTATTCCTTCCACTCCTCACCACATAATCTTTACACCAGAATCGACTACCTCTTCATAGGCAGAGAGAGCTTCCTCCAGATCGACTCTTCCAACTATCTGGGCCGTACCATCTCCGACCACTCTCCCCTCGTAATCGAATGGAACATCACTGGACCCAGATCCCCCATACCCACATGGAGGATGCCCACTGAGGCACTTAAAGACCCTGAGTTCAGGGAAAGCCTTAGAGAAACTATAGAGAACTACACCAATGAGAATAAAGGCAGTGTAGCCCACCTAAGCACGGTCTGGGACGCTCTCAAAGTGGTTGTAAGGGGAGAGGTCATAGCAAAGGCCGGAGGCATGAGGAAACGCCTAAGAACTGAACTCGAATCATTAGAAGCTGAAATAGAACAACTAGAATCCAACACCCTGGACCTCCAACCACAGGAAGATAAGCTGGCCAGCTCTAGGGCCGCCTGCAAAGAAGCTTGGGACAGACTGGCCAAATTTGATTATATCACCAGAACCAACAAAGCGCACGCCCACGCCGACAAACCTGGCAGACTACTCGCCTGGCTGTGTAAGAAAGAACACCCCAAGTACTCGACCACTGCCCTAAGAGATGCCGATGGCACGCTACAAAGGTCCCAACAGGGAATTAATGATACCCTTAGGCTGTTCTACACCCAGCTGTACTCCCACGATGAAGAGGTACCCCCCGAGGACATCTCAGGCACCCTGGACGAAATTGGCTTGCCCCTTCTTCCGCTGCCACACAGGGAGGCCCTAGATGCCGACATCGACATAGATGACATAAAAGACGCCATCAAGTCACTGGCCACCTGCAGGGCACCGGGCAGCGACGGGCTGCCCGCTGAATTTTACAAAGCCTATGAGCCGGAACTGTCCACGCTGCTACACGAGGTATTCCAAGAAGCCTACGAGTCGGGCACCCTGCCCGAGAGTATGCGAGAGACCTTGATAGTTCCGCTCCTCAAGCCTGGTAAGCCTGCGGATGACTGTGACTCCTATCGCCCTCTCGCTATGCTCAATTATGACGTTAAAATTCTTACAACCATATTGGCCAAGCGGCTGTCCAGGGTGATCGGTGAAGTGGTGCACCCCGACCAGAGTGGCTTTGTGCCGGGCCGTAACACCACTGCCAACCTACGCAGATTACAACACATATTGTCACATCCCTCTCACACTGGGCAAGCCCACGCATTACTTTCTTTAGACGCCATTAAGGCATTCGATTCAATTTTCTGGGAATGGCTGATTGCGGTACTTAGGGAGTTTGGCTTCGGGGAACGATTCATTCGTTGGATCATAATTCTCTACACCAAACCGCGAGCACGGGTGAAGACTGGTCGACTCATATCCACGGCATGGGATATACAAAGGGGCACACGGCAGGGCTGTCCGCTCTCCCCCATGCTATACATAATAGGGCTTGAACCCATTGCCATCTTTTTTAGGAAACAATTTTTTGATGCTGGCATCAGGATTGATGGGGTGGACCACATAATTTCCCTATACGCGGATGATGTTCTCCTCTACGTGAGGGATCCGCAGCTGAATGTCCCAACCATGCTGGAGGTCCTTGACAACTTTGCCAAGGTGTCCGGCATACACTTTAGCAAGCGCAAGTCCTGTCTGTTTCCACTGGGTGCCCTCAGGGACACACATGTTGATGACCTCCCCTCACTGGGTATAGGATGGTGCCCCACTACGTTCCGCTATCTAGGCATCAATATTTACCACACGCCTGAACTCATGCACGCCAACAACACGGTAGCGGCACTCCCCCCCTTGCGCAAGTCAATCGGGTTTTGGGCTCGCCTCCCCCTATCCATGATGGGCAGGGCTTCCATCATTAAGATGATTGTCCTTCCCAGATTTCTCTATGGCTTCCAAAACATTTCGTATTACATTAGGGCTCCCTTCTTTCGTCTCTTAGGGAAGATACTTACAGACTTCCTGTGGGGAACTAGTAGGCACAAATTTGCATTATCCACCCTGACCCTCCCTTACGAGCAAGGAGGCATCCGGCTCCCTGATCTGGAGCGTTACTATCTGGCCGCCCAACTAAGCTTTGTGGCTAAATGGCTAGCCGATGATGTCACCCCTGAAACATTGCTCTTACAGCACTCGATTGCCCCAATCCGACTAAATGAACTCATTTGGGCCCCTCAACGTCTTGTGGATGGGATACCCTTCTTAGCTACCCTGGGTCGTCAGGTATGGCAAAGGGTTAAAAGTCTTCTTCGCCTACAGCACAGTTACAATCCAGACATACCGCTCTTAGCTGACCTATGCCAGAACTCAGTAAACCTTGCCTCTATTCGACACTGGGAAAGGCTGGGAGTATACACGTGGGGGGACCTATACAGTGAGGGCACTTTCCGGGACTTCTCCTCCTTGCAGCTCGAGGATGGCGTCCCAGCCGGTCAATTCCTTTGGTACGTAAGGATTCGCAATTTGGCTAGAACTAAATGGGACACGTGGCCTGAGGAGCCTGAATCTGACACCTTCATAACACACCTATACAGCCTGGGAGACGGGTGGAGGCCTGTGTCCCGCATATATAGTCACCTAATTGACAGGCCCAACCCCCGCAGCAAGGACCTCAAAACCAGGTGGGAGAGTGATTTGGGCCACGAACTGTCCGAAGCTGAATGGAACAGAGCGTTAGCGTTCCCCAATGCGGTATCCAGAAACTCCAGATTTAAATTAATTCAACTCAACATGCTATACCGATCATACTTGACACCACTTAGAATAGCCAAAATATATAACCTGCCCCAGCATAACTGCCCATGGTGTGGCAGAGACGAAGCCAATCTATTACACATGTTTTGGGGATGTGTCCAGGTCCGGAGACTCTGGGCGAGAGTTGAACTCCTCTGCAGCAAGGCAGGCATGACCAGAAACGAATGGACTCCATCAGAGTGCCTCCTCGGAACGTACTCCAGACTGGCCAAGTTCAAACACTCAGTCAAGCTAATGGATCTGGTATGCATTCTGGTCAAAAGGACCATTGCCATGGCTTGGAAGCGACCCAGAGGCCCACAATACCAGGCATGGCACAACGAACTTGAGCGCTGGATAGGGGCGGAAACTTCAGCTTGGGAGAATGGTCTCACCACTTCCCCCGAAGACACGAGCTCGGGACTTGCTGCCTGGAAAACACTCACCTGGGCCTTACTTAACCCCCCCAATGACGATAAACCCCCCTGAACAATTAGCCCCTGTTGACTCACAATACCTGGAACGGAACACTGGCACAATATCCAACCTGTGCTCCCCTGCGGCCAGGCCCCCCCTTGTTGCTTACATCATTGACATTATGGAGACTCGTTAATGTTGTTATTGTTTTGTTATTTCTGTTTATTTGTTTCTTCACAAAAGACCTATTTTGATGTATTCCAAATTACTACTACTGTGATTGTTTGGATCAGTGATGCAACTGCTTTATAACATAAATCTCAATAAAGAAATTCGAAAATAAATGAAGGGCTTGTACTCCTTATTCCTCCCAACATGGCCGTACCAAGCTCCGTGCTACGCACTAGCTTTCACGTCGTGGCACGTACTATAAATTGGTCACGCCCCTGCGGGTCCGCGCGTCTCAATGCTATCTTCGGTAGTGACCCGAAGTGTGTTTACTCTCTACATTGGTTTCCTTTGATCCTCTTACTTCCTTCCTTGCCTTTTATCCTGTTCCTGGATTTCCCCCCCTACTCACTCGTTCATCGCTATCCTGGATACCCTGGAACCATGAACTTCCCGGAACTCTGAACGTGTCCTGCAACCTGATGAGGCTCGGGCGAGCCTATTCAAGACCCGAACCATCCACAGGAAGAGTCCTGCGGCCGAACAAGGGAGATCCCGATCACAGGTGAGACGGGGGGAGATTTACAACAGTTTGAGATGCCAAACGATCAATACGGATTTTACCATGGAGAATGCTATTCAGGACCTGATGCGCGGAATGCAAGAACTTTCCACAGAGATGCAGAATTTAAAAGCCGTGAATGCGGCGCTAAGACAGCTTGTCTTGTCACGTAACTCCGCGAACAAGGACAGCGTATTATTGGGAGGAGTGGTTGATAAATACGATGGTTCAACAAAGACCTTACGTGGATTCCTAGATTCTTGTTTGGTACATTTTACCTTTCCGGTAATGCCCTTACATGGGCCACTCCTTTACTCAATTCAGGGGATGCTCTCCTGGATGATTATGAAGGGTTCATCGTGGAACTCAAGACCATGTTCGAACGACCAGAGCTGGTCCACGGTGCTCAAGAGAAGTTACTTGACTTCCAACAAGGATCCCAAGACATGTTGACCTATGTTACCAGATTCAGACAGCTAGCCAAAGAAGCGGACTGGCCCCTGGAAGCCAGTTTTACCTTGTTTCGCAGAGGTCTAAATGAAGAGATTAAGGACGTGTTAGCCAGGGTGGCACGTCCTAGTTCATTCCAGGCTCTCCTGGACTTGTCTATGCAAATAGACTTCAGAATCCAAGAAAGAAAGGCCGAAAAGAAAAAGAATAAAGTCTCAATTCAAAGAAACTCCGCAGAGAATACTACAAGGACAGAATCTGCCAAGAATCCGAGCACTGATTCTGAACCCATGCAACTTGGAGCCTTTCGTGGACCAATTTCCCCGCAGGAAAGGTTAAGAAGGATACACACAGGCTTATGCATGTATTGTGCCTCAGATAAACATCTAGTTAAAGAGTGTCCTCTGGCTCCTCCCCGACGCTCGGGAAACGCCAGCTCCCAATCCTAAATGGAGCAAGGTTTCGGGAGAGCGATGTTTGCTCCACATCAATTCCATCCTTGAACTCTCCTGGACAAAACAAATTGGTGATATTACAGGCCTTTTTATCGCCATCCAAGGACAAGGGCTACCCCATACTGACCTTGGTGGATTGCAGAGCAATGGGAGTCTTCATTGATCAAGATTGGGTCAGAAGTCATAACATTCCATATGAAGCAAGAAGTTTTTCACAGCCAGTGGAAGCAATTGACGGAAGACCTCTTTCCTCAGGACCCATAAGTCTGCAAACAAGGGAGATCCATCTTTCCATAAATCATCATCAAGAAAGAATTGTGTTTGACATTATAAAATCAGCCCATTACCCCTTGGTTCTGGGCATGCCCTGGTTACAAAGACACAATCCATATATTAACTGGACGGCCGGATCCTTATTCCTGGGCTCAGAGTTCTGTATGAACCATTGTTTAAACCTGGATACCTCAGTCACAGCTCCTATAAGTCTACCAAGGTGTCCAGAGACACCACTCATGGTTTCCAATATTGTACAAGTTCCAGAGATCTATCAAGGGTATGCTGATGTATTCTCTACTGCCATTGTTCAAGCCTTACCTCCACATAGACCCGAAGACTGTGCCATAGATACTGAACCCTCAGCAGTGATTCCCTTTGGCAGGAAGTTTATCCTTTCAGAACCCGAAAAGAGAGCCCTCCGGGAATACCTAGACACTAATCTTGAGAACGGCACCATAAGACCTTCAAAATCACCAGCTGGTGCTTTATTGTTCTTCGTTCCAAAAAAGGATACCAAAGAGCTTAGACCTTGCCTGGACTATCGGGGCCTAAATCAATACACCCTGAAAGACAGATACCCACTACCCCTGATCTCGGATATCCTTGAAGATGTGAGAGGTGCAGTGATATTCACGAAACTGGATCTCCGAGGTGCTTACCATTTGATCCGTATCCAGGAAGGAGACGAATGGGAAACAGACTTTAGAACACCCTTTGGTCACTTTGAATACCTAGTCATGCCCTTTGGTCTGACTAATGCTCCCGCAGTCTTCCAGCGTTTTATGGATAGGGTGTTCTCTGACATGTTATTTCTCAATGTTATCGTCTACTTGGATGAAATATTGATCTTCTCCAAGGACTCCTTGAAACATGAAGAACATGTAAAAGCAGTACTTCAAGTCTCCGTGAAAATCAACTCTTAGCCAAACCAGAAAAATGTTTGTTTCATGTTACATCAGTTCACTATCTGGGATTTGTCCTTAGTTCAGAAGGAATTAGTATGGACCCTTCAAAGGTGAAGGCCATACTGGCTTGGCCCGCCCCAACATCTGTTAAGCAAATACAATCCTTCCTGGGGCTTGCCAACTTCTACCGGAAATTCATTCCCACCTTTTCCGAGATTGTTCAACCCATTGTTAATCTCCTGAAGAAAGACGTTCCATTTCACTGGTCTATACCACAAGACAAGGCATTCCAACGCTTGAAAGAAGAATTCACTCAGGCCCCCATCCTGGCCCAACCTGACATAAATCGTCTTTTTCTAGTGGAAACTGATGCCTCCAATTACGCCATAGGAGCAGTTTTAAAACAAGAATCCGATGATAAGTTGGAACATCCCATTGCTTATCTCTGACGGACCCTGACCACCAGCGAGACTCACTACTCAGTTCTGGAGAAGGAGTTATTGGCTATTCGTCATGCCTTCACTGAATGGAGACATCTACTCCTGGGTGCTAAATATCCAGTTCAAGTCTGTACTGATCATCGAAATCTTCAGGTCCTACAATCCATGGAGTGCAGGAACAGTAGACAAGCTCGATGGGCCTACTGCTTTGCTCAATATCAATTTCAAATTTCACATGTTCCTGGATCGCAAAACTTGATTGCCGATGCCCTTTCTCGGCGTACCGACTACGTTCCCTTGGAGGATAAGATCTATCCTAAAATGTTTCCACCCACAATCTTTGTAGTTCAAGCGATCAATCTCCTGGAAGAAATCAGAGTACAGACTCAATTATCTAAACTCTGGAAGGACATATCGAAGAAAAATCCCTGGCGTCTAACAATCAAGGAAGGATATTTATTCAAGAACAATTCAGTGGTCATTCCGACAAAAGAACTTCAACAGAAGGTAATGAATCTATGCCATGATACTGTTCACTCCGGCCATCGAGGAGTAACCAACACCTTCCGTCTTATACAAAGACAGTTCTGGTGGCCAGGGATGAAGTCCAGTGTAGTTCAATACATCAAGACCTGTGCTATTTGTAGTCAGAACAAATACGATAATCAGAGGCCGGCGGGTCTGCTTCTACAACCTACGTTGCCAACCAGACCCTGGGAAGTTATTGCCACTGACTTCATTGTTGAATTACCACCTTCCGAGGATATACAACCATCATGGTAACCATTGACTTGTTCACTCATCTAGCTCATTTTACACCATTGTATAAACTACCATCTTCCTCAGAACTTGCTGGAATTTTCCTGGAACATATTTTTCGTCTTCATGGCCTTCCTTCCAAGATTATTTCGGATCGGGGACCTCAGTATATTTCACAATTCTGGAAACATCTCTGTCGTGTTCTAGGAATCCAACGTGCCCTTTCTTCAGGCTATCATCCACAAACCAATGGGGCAACGGAACGAGTAAATCAAACCCTGGAACAATATCTTCGTTGTTTTGCCACCAAGGTTCAAGACGATTGGTCTCTCCTTATACCTTTAGCCAAATTCTCCTACAATAACTCAGATCATTCAGCTCTCAAGATCAGCCCTTTCTATTGCAGTCAAGGTTATCACCCGTCTGTTTTACCATCAGTTCTTCCAGAATCTACTCCGGTACCTACCCTTGACTCATGGATTCAGAGGCTGATCGACTTACAAAGAGAGGCCAAGGATCAGTTAGAACAGGCCCAGACTCGAACCAAAAGATATGCAGACTCTAAGAGAAGACCATCACCTTCCTATTCAGTTGGCGATCAAGTCTGGTTAGCCTCAAAAATGTTACCTCGACATCTACGACCAAACAAATTAGCTCCTCGCTATTATGGTCCATTTTCTATAAAGGAGATCATCAATCCTGTCTCCTTCCGACTCAAGCTCCCGGATTCCTGGAAGAAGATACATCCAGTCTTCCATACTTCCCTGTTGAAACCCTACGTTAGTTCTACTCGAAAACCCTTCAAACCCACACCTGTTGTTGTGGACGACCAGTTGGAATATGAGGTGTCCAGGATATATGATTCCAGGTATAGGAGGGGTCGACTACAATATCTGGTCGAGTGGAAAGGCTACCCCCCTAGCGAGAGAACATGGGAACCAGTTTCTAATTTAAAGACCCTCGTTTGCTCAGAAGATTCCATCTTATTCACCCAGGCAAGCCTGGAGGAACCATTCTTCGGAGGTGGCATGCTGTCATGACCCGGCGAAATTGCCCCTTCTGGACATCATGGTCATTGTCACGAAGGGCTTGTACTCCTTGTTCCTCCCAACATGGCCGTACCAAGCTCCGTGCTACGCACTAGCTTTCACGTCGTGGCACGTACTATAAATTGGTCACGCCCCTGCGGGTCAGCGCATCTTAACACTATCTTCGGTAGTGACCCAACATGTGTTTACTCTCTACATTGGTTTCCTTTGATCCTCTTACTTCCTTCCTTGCCTTTTATCCTGTTCCTGGATTTCCCCCCCTACTTACTCGTTCATCGCTATCCTGGATACCCTGGAACCACGAACTTCCCGGAACTCTGAACGTGTCCTGCAACCTAACAAGGCTCGGGCGAGCCTATTCAAGACCCGAACCATCCACAGGAAGAGTCCTGCGGCCGAACAAGGGAGATCCCGATCACAGGTGAGACGGGGGGAGATTTACGACACCAGATGAGAGAGCAAAACCTGAGAGTTCTGGGCTAACAGGAGCATGTCGTCGAGATATATAATTATTCTGATCCCCTTGGACCTGAGGAGAGGCATCACAGGCCTTATCAACTTGGTGAAGCACCATGGGGCTGAAGACAGGCCAATCAGGAGGGATGCAAATTGCCAAACCCGACCCCCCCCACTGAAACTGGAGGAACCCCTGGTGTGGAGGGAACAAGGGAACCACTAAGTAAGCATCCTTGAGGTCCAGCTTGACCATCCAATCTGCTGGAAGGAGGGTGTCTCTGAGAAGGTGAATTCCTTCCATCTTGAAGTGGTGGTAAACCACAAAGGAATTGAGGGCTTTTAAATGTATCACTGGGCGGAACCCCTGATCCGGTTTGGGAACTAGAAATATGGTACTCAGAAACTGAGATGACCTGTAAGAGGCTGGCACCACCGCTCCCTTGGAGATGAGATCCTTGACCTCCACATCTATTAGTGACTGCTTTACTCTGTCCAGAACCAAAAGGGTGGGAATTGACAACTGGCAAGGAGGGGAATAAAACTCTATGCGATAACCTTGGACTGTCTGCAACACCCAGAGGTCCGATGTGAGGGATTTCCACTGTGGGAGAAACCTGCTAGTCTGCCCCCTAGACCTTTGAGGGAAGAAACATTTAACACTTGAAACAATACCTGATGCTCCTCTGGACCTCCTGGTACCTCTGCCACTATGTCCTCTCCAACCCGTATTTTGTTGCGGGAAGAATTGGGTGTATGCATCTCGAGCAGAGGATGAATTCTGGGAGCCTCGTGAGGCAAACTGACGGGGGCGGGAATGGCCCTGGGAGAAGCGGCCGGAAGAGCGGCCTCTACCTCTTCCGGCCCTGGGGAAAACGTTCTGCGTGAAGACTTTCTTTATATTGGCCTGGGCCTTATCCAAGGCCGTATACGTATGGACATACGCAGACAGATCTTTGAGAAAACTCTCCCCAAACAAATTCCCCTGAGCCGAAGGGCCTGCTTCCCTATCAGACATATCCGCCAGTTTTGAGTCCAGTCTCATTAGCAGAGACTTGCGCCTTTCCCTTGATATAGCCGCATTGGCATTGCCGAGCAGGCAGACCATTCTCTGTATCCAACCCCTTAACATGTTTACATCCACAGGGGAATTGGAGGCTACCGCCTCCTCAGCCATTTCAAAAACCTGAGTCACAAGACCCAGAACATCTAAGAGCTTGTCCTGACAGCTGCGCCAAGCCTTGTCCACCCCTTTTCTGGGGTCTTTACCCTTCTGGGTCAAGAACACTGCCATGGGCTGATCAGTATCAGGAGTACACGCCACCTTGTCCTGTAGGACTGGCCTAGGGCATTCCGATCTTAATTTGCTCCTATCCCCTTTAGGCAGCGGATGCCTGACCCAATACTCTAAGAACGAAGCAATCTCTTGAGAGCGTTGCCACTCTGCTGATCTGGGATGCAAAATGAGGGCAGGATCAAAAAAGGGAACCCCATTAATGTCCAATACCGGACCTTCCTGCGTGGGAACGGGAGCAACCGTCCTCTTACGCCTCTTAGGGGGCGAATCAGAGTCCTCAGAAGAATCTGAGGAAGAAATAGGTATAGGGGATACCTGCGTGGGGAGATGCGCATAAGAGGGCCAAGGGGTTGAGGAAAGGGGCTGAGACTCATCCCTCTTTCGCTTTTAGGCTCTACCAGGGGAAGAATCAGGGGAAGAGACTGGGCGAGGACTGAGTTGTCCTGAAATATGCTTCGTTTTCCTAGAACACTTTTTTGGTGTTACGCCTCGGCAGGCACGGAGGAGGATTATTGCCCTTCGGAAGGGCATGCGTCACATTGCAAATCCATTCTACGCCCACTGGCAACTGCCCTGGAAAATAGTGGCTTCAGCTCACTCCGCGGCGCCCTGCGGCAAGTTGAACTACGATTCCCAGCCTTCCGCCTCCCGCTCTCAGCAGATGGGCGATGATGCGTGAACCTCGGTTTCGTCCGGTTCCGCCTTTCCCCTTCCCGATTTAAACCGCACAACCGGGGAAAGACGCTGCTTCTGATTAAAGTTGCATCCCGGTGTTTAGAAGTTCCGTCTTCGATCCTACTATACTTACCTGTGTACCAGACCTGTTTTCTCCTTCACGGACTGCCTCTGCCTGCCGCTTTTGGAAAACTGCTTACCTGTGTACCAGACCTATTTTCTCCTTCACGGACTGCCTCTGCCTGCCGCTTTTGGAAAACTGCTAAACCTGTGTACCAGACCTGTTTTCTCCATCACGGACTGCCTTTGCCTGCCACCGAAACCATCACCTACAATTCTCCAATTCCATTGTGTCTCTTATGGTTGTCGTTCCCATCATCTCCACAATCAGACTTCCGTTGGACATTCTTCAGTAGTGCACAGGGACGCCTTGCAGACAGTGCACCCACTCGACTCTAGCGCGGCCCTCGTTCCGCCCGGGTTTAGTTCCCTAACTAACCTACCCATTTCTTATTTTGCACTTCCGTTTTTGAACTCCTTTGGGATAACTCAGACTCAACAGCACAGCCGTGGTAAGGGTTCTCTAATTTATGATTCCATACCTCGTAGCCAAGAGACCACTATCATTAGTATAGGTTACATTCTCCTTTCTTACTTATAGGTGGTTCTGGTTGCCTTAAACAAGGGGAGGGCATAGCTCAGGTACTACTAGAATGAAGTAACAAGGGAAAGGATTCTTCTTACAGTTCCAATTGCTCACCTCTTGTTTTTTCCTTTACAGCTGGGTTCTTGGCGGCGTGTCGTCCCCGCCCTTTTGAGCGATCAGTCCATCTGCCTGGTCCTACCCAGCAGAGGGTCATATCGTTAAAAAGGTCTTGTGCCCTCACAGAGAGGAGGCTAGGTTGGAGGCCCCGACCTAGCTCTTCAATCAATAGTGGAGTCCTGTGTCTTCCGGCCACCGATTGGTTTACTTCCCGTCCGGTGAGTAACATTTGGGGCTTGGGGCTCTACAGAGGGACCCGAACCCTGAGGAGGGTGAAAATCCGCTATGTGGTTAATTACCTGTCAAAAGCTGAAGCCAGCGTGTTATTAAGGCCAGACAAGGCTGAATCAATGGATGACTGGATAGCCCGCTCTACTGAAGGCTGTTGATTAGCCTGGTCCCCCCAATTATCTGTTTTCTTGGAAGTGCACACCTGAGTACTGGCATCCGCAAAAGCAGGGACAACATTATTACTCCCCATGCCAGTCTTATCCATCATTGTCACCACAGAAGTGTAAAACCTCCAATCAAGGCAGCCGAGCAGGCTGTGTGCCAAAAGAACCCCAGATTAGCCCAGCAGGCTTAAGAAAATAAAAGCAACACCCCAACAGAGTGGGAAAACTGGTGACAGCCGAGCAGGCTAAATGTAGACCCGAGCAGGGTGAAAACAGGAGTGGAAAAACAGCCAAGCAGGCTGACAGAAAAAAGAGCACTGAAATGAAATAAAGGGAAAACCACTCCTTAAGGTGCAATTAATAATATGAATGCTCCTGCACCTTTAAGCAAACAGGCACAAACAGGCAGGCCTAGCCTGAGTGCTTCCTATGATACGCGAGCAGCGTATACATAAACAAACACGCGCCGCATGTGAAACAATGTCAGTAATCTCAATTAACGTGACGCATGTCGGGGAAGAAGTTAAGCTTCTTTAAATAAACCGCATGTGTCACGGGCCCGGCTGCAAGAAAGGCTATGAAAACAAACACCCTCTCATGAGGGAGAATTCCTCACACACGTCACTGAGCTAGAGAGAGTAACTTAGCTGTGTCAGTCATCATAAAGAAAGAGGATTTGTTATTGGAGAAAGGGACATTTATGGACTTGGCTACACGCCCATTGGGGGGGCATGACCTGTCCGCCATTTTGGAATGGGACATTTATAAATATTATTTGTTAAAGTTGTGTTACAAACATTTCAGAAAAGTTTTTTACAAAATGTTTATTTCTTTGCTGCTGTGTTTGTCAGAGTGAAGAAAGCTAATGCATAATAGGAGCCTCCTGTCTTGCCATAGAATCTCTAAAATCGACTTCTGCATTGATATCTTGACCGGAATCCCGTAAAGCAACTCACGATTACAACGGGCCCAGAATTCCGCGGTGAGACTTGTGTTCCGCTTGCCAACATTAGTCCTTTCTCTCCCTCTACCGGAAGACCCTCCACTGGCTCCCAGAGCAGCAGAACATCATTTTCAAGGTACTCTGCCTGGTTTACGAGCGTCTTCATGGTCGCCTTTATCTTGCGCCAATCGCGTTACCTTGCTGTCCATTACGATCGCTACGTTCTTCCGCTAAACATCTTCCAGCGGTTCCTGTCTCTCACTTTGTCCAGCAGGGAGAGGGTTTCAGTTCTGCGTCCGCGTCTATGGAATTCCCTTCCCAAACGCCGTAGACCACAGAATTCGTACCCATCTTTCCGAAAGCAGCTAAAAACTCACCTTCTTCAGTAACGTTAGCAACGCCTCATTTCTATTTGCAACACGTGCCCAAGATCGGAGCCTAGATGCAGTCCAGTCTGCTCGGGTCTCTTCCCCCCTAATGGAGAAATACACAAAATAATGATCTAATTGACCCAGCATGGACATTACCAATAGTCCCACTGTAACAGATTGACACACAAACACTATAACATGTTTACATTTTCCCACTTTTGTGCCTGGGAATTTCCTGTACAGTTTATGGAATATATTTTGTACCGATTTAGGGGTACGTTTGACCATATTTTGGGGTAATTGGCATGCTGATTTCGACGAATTGTCTTGTTTCTTTGAGGACACTGACTATGATTGACTAGTCTGCTGAAAGTTTCAGAAGATTGCTTCACTTACGGAGACCGCTGATGTGTATCTATTATAGATGCAAATGTTTTATGTACTCCTGCCACCTAGTGGTTAAATACGGGATAAATTAAAAATAAAGTAGCAGGATTATTTTATTTTGTTACACATCACTGGAGTCCAGCAAATTCTTTTCTCAACATGTGTAATGATGTTAATTTAGAACATCCTTTAACCAGGAGCACCCAGCCAGTTCATTTTGGCAGAGAAGCTGTTGCTGTCAAATCAAACATACCATTTGTGTGGCAGCACTTCAATGCTTTCGTATAGGATGTAGGATATATATATATATATATATACCTAAAGGCACTTAAAGAGTACATATCGGTACATATAGAAATGCCACTTCCTCAGAGAATCTTTGTTATGGTACATTAACTTTCACGGCAATACCATAGGTACTAGCTAGGGGTAATTGGGGGCAAATTAGCAGAAATATATGTGTGTGTATATATATATATATATATATTTCATTTTACAGGGCCTGCGGTAGCGGCCGTGTAGTTATGGTTAAGTTGCTCAACCTATAGGAAGGGCACTTTTTGGGAGGCTTATAACTTTGCCCACCCTTGACGAATCCTCACCAAACTTGGCAAAAACAAGTATATGGCCCGCTCGGATTAATTTTGCAAAGTTTGGTGAGGTCTCATCAAGGGGGGAGGGGCAAAGTTATAGGGGGTCCCAAAATGTGTGGTTTTCCTCATAGACCTAATGGAAAAAAGATTTTGCTCATGCCTACAGCCCAAACTGCTGAACGGTTTTTCACCAAATTTGTGACAGGAGCGGCAGACTGGCCCGGAAAGCGTGTTTTTGTAAATTTGGTCTAAATCCGTCCAGTCGTTTTTTTTTTTAACAGCAAAAAAGTTGGAAAAAAAAATGTGTGATATCTGGGTCCGGTCTGCAGACTCATTTCCCTATTTGGTCCGCGGACACAACTCTGGACCAATCGGGGTCCAGCGTGTTGTCCGCTGACACCGGACGCGCCCGCTGATTGTATGCTGAAGGGCGTAAACTGCGTCAGATATTTTGAAACGGTCACCAAGTTGGATTTGCGAACTGCGCCCATAGGCCGCAGACATCGCAGTAAAAACATAATAAAAAACACAACATTACACTTGTCAAGCTAATGAAAAAATCTCTGGGGTGCTGAGGATGGGATGGCGTAGCCATAAAAAGCCAAAAAAAGGTGGGTTTCCAGCTTTGAAGTTCACAAACAGCTCGGGGCAGCCCTGTAATGTTTTGCGAACATCTCAGATGTTATGGGACATCCGTACATATTTTTGCAATACAGGGTTGGTGAAAAGCAGTTTTTGGATGGCTTATAACTTTGGCGCCACTCAATGAAACTGCATGAAATTATGTGATATTATTCTAGATCTGACCTTGAATGTTCCTACAAAGTTTGGTGCAGTTTTGCCAAGAGGGAACAAAATTAGAGGGGGATCTCAAAATATTAGAAAGGCTTATAAATATGTTACAGTTTCAAAAAACTGTTCAAAGGTTTGCAAAAAGATTTAAGACCCAGGTTTGAATGTTTTTGCACTGTTTTGTGAAGAGGGGGCAAAAGTAGAGGGGAGGTTGAACATTGGATGGCTTATAACTTTGTTGCCGTTTGACGAATGTGTACAACATATTTTAGAAAAATTATATACCCAACTTCTGGGAGCTAAGTTATATGACTATTTTATGTACATACATTTTGACACTTTTCAAAAAAAATAACATGGACAGATTTGCAGCAAAGTCATGCAAGGAGTATAGCAAGGACCTGAAAGCATGGCTTTGCAAATGTGACAGGGTTTTATTTTTTGAAAAGTGTAATAATGTACGTACAAAAAATAGGGATATACTTTTGGTGACTGAGGTATAGGCTGTGGCCATGGGCCGTGGCCAGATTGTACCAGTCTTAGACTGTGGCCTTGGGCAGTGGCCAGATTGTCTGACTCAAACAATCAGGTTACTGGCCATGACCACGAGGAACTGGCAATGGGGTTAAAGTGGGAATGGCCACCAGGGAATGGCTATGTGGTAACGTTTTTCAAAATCGGGATAGGTTTGAATGGGAAATCTTTTTTTGCCTGTGGCTAAAATTCTGCCCGTGGCTACAGCCCGAAGTGATGCATAGGCTTGCATCAACAGATCGCAGTGACTACCGCTGCATGCACTCTGAGACAATGCTAATCAGCACATAATTATAGAGGACGCTGAGCTAGGTGCCCACGTGGTCACCCCTTGAAATCATTAACCATCTTTATTTGCGACCATACTGAGACAAGATGTTGGGATTGCATGCCAGACTCATTTCCCCAACCTCAGAGCAATGACTGCCCACAATCCACACTCATTGAGAAAGACCCTAGAGAGTCGAAACATGTGTCGGCTGACTTATAACAATAAACAGAGCACCTTTAAAAAAGGAAGCAGAGACAATCCGGCGAACTATCGACCCCTAGCCCTACTGGACATCATGGGCAAAATATTTGCGACCCTACTCCTATCAAAATTTCAAAACTGGGCAAGAACCTCTCCTTCAACCGATCATTTCCAAACGGGATTTCTCAAGACGGCCTCAACAAGCATAAACATCTTGATCTTGAACATCATCAAAGACAACGTAAAAAACGGGGCTCCGAAAGTTTTCCTCGCATTTATCGACTTATCTAAAGCATTTGATAAAGTAAGCCGTCAAAGACTATGGTCGAAATTGTCCAACTGGAAGTGTCCAGAGGAAATATTGGACCCAATAATCGCATTACACACAGAGACAACTATGCGAGTTCGATTAAACCAACAAGGCATGTTATCGGAAGTAGTAAAGGTTGAAAGAGGGGTCAAACAGGGATGTCCCTTAGCCCCTGCTCTATTCATCGCATTTTTGGGTGACTTTCAATATACGCAAACTTCATTGAGAGCATTCCCTCCAAAATTTGGAAACAGCGCAGTGTCCAGGTTGCTCTACGCCGACGACCTGATTCTGATGGACCAAACTCAAGTCGGTCTTCAGCGCCAGTTGACAAACCTGGCCAGATTCATTACCAAAAACGACTTAGAAATAAACGTAGAGAAATCAAAAATCTTGATCTTGGGGAACAAGCGCTCAAAATCTAAACCAGGTGGCACCTGGTTCTTAGACAACGTAAAGATCGAGATAGTCACAAACATCAGATACCTGGGTGTCATGATTGATGAATCAAGAGCTGAGAACTCAACCATCGTGGCTCTCTGGGCGAAAGTCAAAACACTCACCACTCAAATAAGACTGATCGATAACAAATACGGTAAATTTTCCCTAATACCGGCAATCCAGTTTTACAGACAAAAGGTGGTACCAGCCTTAATCTACGGAATGGACGTAGCGCTCAACATGCACGACTCCATCTGGCCAAAACTAGAGGGATACCTCCGGAAAGCGGTTTTGGGATTGCCAAAATCGACATCCATCGCAGCCATACGACGAGAACTTGGCTTATTATCTCTGTCAGCATCCTTAGAACAAAGCCAAATGAGAGCATTGAGGAAAATCATTGACCCGGACTCGCTGCCAATATACAAAACGATTCGAGAAGAACTTAAGACGGGGCGCTGCAAAGCATTGACCCTTTGGGAAAAGAAACTAACTTCAAAACTAAAAGACCTTGCCTGCACCCGCGAGGACTTAATTCAAAACCCGGAAAAAATCAAAAGCAAAGTAGCACATGAGGACTGGATCACTACATGCCATCTGGCAACGGCAAACAAACTGCTTTGTCACCTTCCACCCACCACTAATAAACTAAACCTTCCGCTGAACTATTGCATCAAATTCCCAAACAAGAATCTCCGGAAAACGTTCATGCGAACAAGACTAAACCTGATGCCAACGCAAGAAATTCGGGCTATCCGCTCTCAGCCAATAAACAAAACCTGCAGACTATGTCTAAACCCAGACATCACAGAAACATCAAGACATCTGATCTTGAACTGTCCTAAAACCGCCTACCTCCGAGCGGCATTCTTGCTACCGCTTCTCCAGGACTCTACTCTTAGAGAAGAACAGATTTGGTGGTGTAGATTGATCGCCGGGGAAAAAACAAAATGGGTCATAGTGGCAGTCAAGATTCTCGAAGCTGCCTTAAAAAAGGCTACTGAACTCTGACTTAAATAACGAACTTAGCCAACATTGAAATCGGTGAAAGTGCACCAACAGACCCCAGAAAAAACGCTGATCTTTTTATACCTTGTAAAAATCAATTCTTTTTGGTTAAAATCAAGTAAATAAAAAAAAAAAAAAAAAATAGAGCACCACCAATGGCTTTCAAGACTGCTTTAATACAATAGTAATTTATTGAATAACCCAGCGCTCAGGTGAACAGGGCTCACCCTCCTATTCGAAACCTAACACTTGAAGAAGGAAGGGCAGCATCACAAAGAACCCCATCACCAGCAGCAGGGTAATCTGTTCAAAGTACTATTCAACAGCCCTGCAATTACTTGATAATCGTGTACTCTGATTTGATTATTTGGGCATGCAGCATGGCCAAAGCCCTAGGTTTGAATGGAAAAAAATATTTTGCTTGCGGCTATATCCTGAAGTGCTCTACTGAATTACAACAAACCTGCGCAAGCAGCATCAGTAAGGACTTGAAAGCATGTTTTTGCAAATCTCTTTTGTGTTTTATTTTTTGAAAGTGTCCAAATGTAAGCACAAACAATAGTGATATAACTTTTCTGCCGTAGGCAGTGACACAAAACATAGTGATGTAAGTTTGGTTCATGGGCAATGGGCCTGGCCCTTGGCAAGGACAAATGCCTACTCTGATTTATCTATTGGGGTATGCTGCATGGCCGAAGCTCTAGGTTTAAATGGGGAAAAAAATCGTCCTGCGGCTGCTGTCCGGAATGCTGGATGGGATTGAAGAAAACTTGTGCAAGAGGCATTAGGCAAGGACCTGTAAGGATGCTTTTGCAAATCTGCTCTGTGTTATACTTTTTTGAAAATGTCGAAATGTAAGTTAAAAAAATAGTGATATCATTTTTCTGCTGTGGGCAGTCGGCCTGGCCCTCGGCAAGGACAAATGTCTACTCTGATTTGCTCATTGGGGTATGCGGCATGTCCGAAGCCCATGCCCCATGGATTGTGGAGACTGGCCATGCAATTGTTAACAGAAAAGGGGTGGCCCCTTTATTTTTTGTTCTCAGGCGGCTTTCACTTAACAATGGGGGAGATACATATTGTACATAAACAAAGTAAACAGCTGCCCCTCCCTCAGATCTCCAGATCTAGACAGACCTCTACTTTTAGTGCAACATGTCATTTGTGATGCACAACGCCTTTGTATTTTTCTAGTACATAAAAGTTCATTTATTTCAGCATATTATGGGGGCGTGGCTAACCGTGGGATGTGGTAGACGTGTGTCTGCTCGGCTCCCGCGGCCGCATTCAATATCCTGATTTAAAAGCCTGATTCCCGATGTAACAAGAGCTGGAAATACCCTTGTGAGACGGCAAACACCCTTGGGCACACACGGGGTGAAGAACGAAGGAAACCGCGGTCGGATTCACCGGAGACGACCGTGAGAAGTTTGGTGGCGAGCAGCATCCAGCCTACCTTCAAAATGCAAAACTGAACGTCCTGTGCCTATGCAGCGAGGCCGTGCTGAGGCGGAGTCCAGCCCGCGACAGACCTGAGAGGTCCCGATTGGCGGGCGCGCTCTCGCAGGCCATTACAGACGAGAGAGCGGCGAGAGAACCCGCCGAAGAGTGGAGTCCGGGTTCCCCCTCGCGAGCACCCACCCCCTGGGAAGACCGGCGAGAGCATCGGACCATAACGTTTCCAGTTGGGAAGCCGAGAGGGCCGGTGAGGGGAGTGTAGGTTGTGTCCCCGTATGAGCCCTGCCCCCGCCAACTGCGGGGAGCGGGGCAGCCCCGGAGAAGGGCGAGGAGCTGTGGGAGAGCCGCTGAGACCAACGCAGCCTTCTGCCTTTCCGGTCCCGCCGGTGCCGCTGTTCCAGTGACATACGCGCGGAAGCATAGCAAAACATACCTCAGGAGTGCGCCAACAATAAAGGGTCTGGCTACCCAAAGAGGTAAAAGTGACAAGAGGCACACTGGGAGACGTAGTACCCAGGCGAAAGTTGGCTGGGCCAGCACCCACATCGGCCCTTGTAGCGCGAGTGGCATTTGGAGCAAGGTGGACTGTGGCACCCTCAGTCGGCTGGCCGTCCCGAAGTGGGGTATAGTCAGGGGTGGACTCAGAGGGACAGGACAATTGGCTTACAAGCAGGCCCCCTCGATAGCAGGACACACTGGCTTGCCTTCAGTTGGCTCCCCTGTAGGCGAACTGGACCCAGAGTACTCCATATCAGGGTACATACTTGCAGCCCCCACGGCCACGGCGTGCGCTGGGCGGTTGCTCAAACACATAGTGAAGCATCCTTTATAAAGTGGTCAACACACGGAAACGCAAATATCCAGCGTGAGTGGCATCATGGGGAAGGACAAGCCGAGGAGGCTTCCCACACAGAGCAGAATGGATCAATATACCATTCCTCCACTCCAGCCCACTGACCACCACCTGCAATCCTCGGATGAGATGGAGACGGACCAGGGAATTTCGCTGAAAGACATTATGGCTGCCATAGCCGACTTCCGCACGTCCATGGAGCAGAAAATGGACGGTATAAGAATGGATGTTTCCCTCCTCAGGCATGACCTCCAAAAGCTAATGGCACGCACCGGGGGGGCTGAGCAGTGCATATCCAACACGGAGGACAGGATGAACAGCATGCAACAGCAGCTCCATAATGCAACATCCAAATTGCTGGAAGACAGAATTGAAGAGGGAGAGGGTAGGTCCAGATGTAACAATGTGCACATCCTCGGCATACCCGAAAAGGCAGAGGGCGCCTGCATGGAACTTTTTCTAGAACAATGGCTTTCCGACCTGTACGTGCCCAACGCCTTCTCCACGTTTTTCTCCATAGAGAGAGCACACAGGGTGCCCACGAGCAGACCACCGCCTGGCGCCCACCACGAACTGTGATAGCAAGATTTTTAAACTACAGAGACCGTGACGACCTACTGCAACATACGTGTGCCAAAGGAGCTGTCACGTTCAATGGCTCCCAAATCGCCTTCTTCCCGGATTACACAAGAGAAGTGCAAAGGGCAAGGCAATCCTTCGATCCCCTGAAAAGACAATTGCACACGATGGGAGTGAAGTACGGCCTGCTCTTCCCTGCACAACTCAAGATTTACCACAAAGGCACAACAGTCCATATTAGTGATCCTAAGGAGGCTTGGCGCTGGGCCGAGCAAAACATAGATGGAGATTGGTCGGCCCTCTGCAAAAATAGGGGGAGAAATCGAAGACCTCCGCTAGACCAACAGCGAGAACCCCGCCAACCACCAGCGCAGGACCAACCAGAAGATTTGGGGGGTTGAACCTCCCCCCCACCACTGCGCCTGTCAATATCCCGTGGCCACGCTAAGATACCCAAGTCGGACTATAGATCTTTCTACAGTACACACACACACGCAATGATAGGCAGCACACACCCACCTGTAGCAGCATGCCCCAAGTCCTACAGTAAAAGGAGAACCTTCCCCCGGGGAGTGCAACAATTTCCATGTGTATCATACGTGTAGACTCCCACGGGTACCACCTTTAGAGGAGTATTACCTTCCCCTTGAGTCCCATTTAGGGGAAGGCCACTTTTACCTGAAATTAAGTTCAGTGCATGTTAGGTGTCCAGTTGATACCATAGAGCCTTTGTTTGGGCGACCAATGCTTCTAGTTGGGAGGAGTATGGGGTGGGGGGTCAGGGGTTTGTTAAGTACAGCTTCACTAGGGACCAGTCGAACTCATAGGGGAATATGGCCAGAAAGGATGTCAATACCCCACGGGCGCAGCTCCAATGGGTGCATAACACCGCCGGTGGCAATTAGGGCCGCTACCAGGACATGCTTACATGGCAGAATATAGTAGTAATGTTGACGCTCTCAGAACACTGAGGCTCATGTCTTGGAATGTTAATGGTCTGGGAAATGCAATTAAGCGCCGTCTGGTGCGCCAATTCCGGAACAGACCGGGGGCTG
Organism: Ambystoma mexicanum; assembly: GCF_040938575.1. Classification (NCBI taxonomy): domain Eukaryota; kingdom Metazoa; phylum Chordata; class Amphibia; order Caudata; family Ambystomatidae; genus Ambystoma; species Ambystoma mexicanum. The sequence continues at coordinate 330,152,835 of NC_090925.1, read as the reverse complement.
ATATAGTGTTCCTATCCGAGACACATCTTGCTGGCACAGAATGTACCCTATTTAGACGTACAAACTATAAGCTGACATTCCACTCGGGCTTCACGATGGGCTCCAGAGGCGTCATGATCCTGGTACATAATAGCCTCCCCCTCCACCTCTACACAGTGACCCATGACACAGACGGCAGATACATATATGTGACGGGTGAGTTGTGGGGGCAATCCATCGCACTGATAGCTATCTATGCACCACCAACACTTCTAGAGCCCCTACTCACTGACATTACCCCGCTAATCGCTAATGACACCTCCAACTGCATGATATTAGGTGGTGACTTTAATTTCAGCTTATTATGCACAGTTCATATCAAACATAGTATCACATAGAACATACATATCACAACAATCATAGACACATAACAACATTTTTCAATACATTCAGAGGTACATCAGGCCAATCTGATTCTGAAGTATACCTCTATTGTGGGGTTAGTATTAAGTGCTCTAGGTGTGGGCGGAAATTTTGGTTAGGTTTTACACAGTGTTTTGTTATTATTAGGTGTATGCAGACAACCATAACATTTTCGTCTAGTCAGACTCGATGTAACATCACCCTCCCATAACTTGATCATGTTATTTGTTATGTGGAAATAGTTGTTCAGCAGATCTGAAAACACCCAGTGGCTACACATAGGTACATAAATTAGCCACTTTTCTATTTGTTCGGAAAGCTCGATGGGATTGAAGCAAACTTGTGCGAGGAGCATTAGCAAGGACCTGAAATGATGCTTTTGCAAATCTGTCCTGTGTTTTACTTTTCTGAAAATGTCGAAACGTAAGTACAAAAAAAAGTGATAACATTTTTCTGCTGGAGGCAGTCGGCCTGGCCCTCTGCAAGGACAAATGTCTACTCTGATTTGCTTATTGGGGTATGCAGCATGGCCGAAGTCCATGCCCCATGGATTGTGTAGACTGGCCATGCAAGCCATGAGCACTGGCCATTGGTTAAATTGTGAGGGTATAGCGGACACTAAATTAGGAGGCTTGGTAGGTGCAGTGGGTAACGGGGGTGGTTTGGTGGGGCTGGGGTCATGGTCGAGCCTCATGCCCTACGCAATTGAACAATGACTTGCATCCCCAGCATGCGTTGCTGGTAACGATGCACATAAGTATGCGTTGCAAATAATATGTTTGTTAAAGAGGTTTATAGTTTTGTAATATCTGTTAAAAGAGAAATTATTAATAACGTACATATAGTGATGAAACATTTTCACTTATAAAAATGTATTCAATTGACAGAAAAAACTTTGTTAAACAGGCGTTACGGTTAAGATGTACCCCACCTTGGGACTCCTGTGCCCCAGCAGTTAGCTAGTGGCCTCACACTTTGACATCTCTTGGCACTTTTCTTCTGGGCTCTCATGAGCACTTGTCCATCGGTACTGCCCCTTTATTTTATGGCGTTCTCTCACTGCACAATGCCAATGTGCATTTATAGGAGCACAATGTCTAATTTGTTGGTACAAGTATGGGAAATGCAGATGCAAAAGATGTGTAGAACATTGTTAAGTGGCAGTTGGTGGGTGCAAGTTTAATATGTTGATCAGCTATATGTGGAGGTTTTTGTAAGTGATAGGTGGATATATGTGTGAATGGTTTGAAGCAGGCTATTACCGAGTGCTACATACATAACAGTAAAAAGAGTAGAAGGGCTGTGTTGTGCGATGGTGTGCACGTGCAATCCGGGTTTTCTAATAAGGCATGGGCTAGACAAGGTAATGCAGAGACTGTGGATAGTCATAAATGGCAATGGATTATGGTGTTTATTGTATGCTAGAGAGAAGATTTTCGGACAGAAAATAGTTTCTGTTTTTTTTTCTTTTTTTCTAGTATTCAATTGTCCATGATTTTCATTAGCATAGTAGAACATACTAATGGAAATGTTGGAGAATCTTATTAAATCTAAATACTTCACTGAAAAATGTAAAGTCTATAAGCTTATTTTTTTAGTTCTATTTTTTAACTGTGAAATGTGGTTCCTAAAGGAACCTTTTTTGTGTTTTTATTTGTTTTGTTTCTTTTTTTGCAGGAGAGGCCAGAAAGTAAGGTAGCGAGGGAAATGAGGGAAGGGGCACCAACCACAAATATGTAGGGGCAGGTGGACAGGGGAAGATGTTGCGCGTGTGTCGCATCTAAGGTATGGGGCAGTGTTTCTCATGCTCCTTCATTACAGCTTCAAAAGCACTTCGAAATTGCTCCCCCCCTGCAGAGTGGTGTGTTGCAGTATATACATAGGACTGTTGTCTTAGAAAGATATGGATCAACAGCCTTATTTATCATCGTGTGCAAGGTAGCTAGTGGGAGTTTGTGTACCACAGAAGTAGGTTGTGTGGTTACAGTATTGGTTGAGGAAGATGAAGTAGAGGAAGACAGCCTACTATTTCCTAAGAAAGGAACAGCCTTTCTGAGAGCATTGCAGTGGTTGGATTTGGTGTGGTGGCGCATGGAGCTAGTCCTGTCGTAGTACTGCTCAGGTAGTCCGTGACTGAGTACAACGTTGCACTCAGTGCATTTCAATTTGGTAGCTTTAGCCTTTAGTACAGTTCCAACAGTAGTAAAGAACTGCCACACCCATGATTCTCTCTGGGTGTTAGAGGTAGGTACTTCCTGTACCTCATCTTCCTGGTCCTCTTCATTGTCTTTTGAAGTAGTGTGCTTCTTTTGTTGTGTAGGTCCTCCAGCTGATGTAGGCGGTACCTCTTGGGGAGGAGGGATGGCAATAGCTGATGCCATTTTTAAGATAAAATAGTAGTTTTGCTATATTCTTCCAAGTATGTGCTGTGTGCTAGATTGTTAATGGATAATGAGTAAACATAGGTGTAGGAGCTGTGGAAGGGTACATTTTGAGCTTCAAAGTTCCTAGATGAGCTGGAAAATGCAGTTCCGAACTGTTCGGGAAGCACGGACCCGTTCGCAAAGTGCGGACGCATTTGTAACATGTCATCATGATGTGCGCGCGTGGTCACGTGACAGTGCCTGGAAAGGTCCACGGTGATATCAAATGTTCGCGAACATCGGCAAACACAAAAACAGTGCAAAAAGTTGCAAAAAGTGTATAGAAGTGTTAAAAATGATGCTAAAAGGTTGTGAATGGGAGGGTTTTAAGGTGAAACCTTCTAAATTGGATAAATATTTGCTATATTGGGGTAAGTATGATATTAGAAAGTTTTAGGAAATTAGAGTGCACTGGTAAAACACATGAAATTCACTGGAAAAAATGTGTTAAATGGACATTATGGCTAAGTTGCACTATTAAAAACCAATGAAATTTAGTGAAAAAACTTTGTTAAAGGGACATTATGGTTACAAGTAAAACCGAAACCCCTCAGAAATGTGCAAGTTATGGTAAGCTAAGCAATCATAACTTGCGCCACCACCATGCACTGCTAAGACTAACACCCAGAACATGAAAGATGATATCAGAAATGTAATTGATGAAATTGCAGTTGTGGTAATGCCTTTGCTCAGATTTGTAGTTACCTTATATTACAATCACATGTTGGTCAGAATAGATAAAGGTCTGATGCACTATGCACTTTTCTGAAAGATTGCTTTAAGTACACTATACCTTTTTTGACATACGGTTATTAAGCACTAAGCACTTTGTGAAATTGCTGCTCTAAGTAAAATGCAATTTGCTGAAACAGGGTTACTAAACAAGTATTATGGCCGGCATGACACCGTTATTGTGGCAATGCTTCTGCCTGAATTTTTAGAAAATTCAAATCATTAAGAGTCACGCATCGAGCACTATGCATTTTAGCATAATCAAGTTGCCTTAACCTCATTGGAAAACGGCCACAGAGACTCATAATGGACTGTATAATGTATTCTCTGGAGAATTATTGCTGCAAGGAATTTAAATATAAGTGCCAGTGTTACGACATTGGTTGATTCGTATGGATTTTATTCAGTTAGGTCAAAACATGTTATAAAGCATCACGTATTTGGATGTTAATGCATTACTAAAAAGGATTATATGCTATTTAATTTGTGCGCAATAAAAATTCTTCTTGCAGACAATATTTGAATAGATCTGAAAAGTAACACCCAGTGATGCACTGTGCACTTTATTTAAATAAGCATTATCCTTTACTTTGGAAACATAAAATGGCTGCCGCATTTTGCAACCAAATGCGCATGTGGTAAACATTAGTTAATGAACGTAGAAAAAGGAAAATGGAGAGAAAGAACCATAGAGACTGTGCAAAAGTTCTATAAAGTATTACCATGTATCAAGTTGTGTGTACGTGAACAAGTAGCGGGTGCGCTATGAAACGTGTTGTACCGGGTTTCCTTCTTTTAATGACTGTGTGTCAAAATAAAACTGGAGCTTTTTTAAGAAACTGTATTTGTTTGGCACTTTCATGCGAGGCAATTTCCTTGGAGCATTTTTCCTGTGTGTGCCATTCCCCGCGTGGAGACAGAAGTGTTTCTTCTTTGTTCAAATATATATATATATATATATATATATATATATTCTTTCATATAACTGATTTACAAACAGTCACAAAGTCGGGTCGCACTCTCCATGGTGGAAAATAAATTCCAGGGCACTGATTTCTTCCAGATACTTTCCTTTTTATTGTATTCCGTGGAATCAAGGCAAAAAACAAAATTTTAAAAAGCCATCCAGATAAGGCTCTCCCATTCAGTGTAGCATAGGATATGTGTGACGTGTTTCGCGGCTTCCTAGTCGCTCTTTCACAACAAGTGCATACTCCAAAAGGTGCCTGTTAAATTGTCCATTGCATGATGGGATTTAGAGGTAGTAGGGGGACTGATTACTTTTCTCTGAGATTTTACTTTGTTCATTTTTTACGTCAGCCCTCTTTACTTAGTTATAACCAGCATACATTGGTATTTATAATGCTCATTATTGTACTGTGCAGTACATGGATAAAAGCCGCTCAGTGATTGTACATGGAAATAATTTACATTTGTAACGTGTGTTCTTAAAATACTAAATAATGCACGAGATAATATACGGGCCTATAAACGTCATGTTCTCTAATTGGGATACATAATGTTTGCTGCGGTATAGCATGGTTGATATAAAGTGCATAGTGCTTTTTTTCATTTTTAAGGTGCCATAGTGCAAAAGCACTGGAATTACCTTAAAGTGCATAATGCATTTATAATCTAAACCAGCATTCTTTTCTCTTATTAAAGTGCTATAGTGCATTAGCAGCATTGAATCAACTCTGCCCAACTTATTGCATAGTGCTAGCAGCCTATCCCATAGAACAACACAACTTGTAAGTGCTTAGTGCAATAGTAACACGTTACCAATCCATCTGAATACATATCTAAAAACAAACCACTCGATTATTCGTTTCTATGACTCCATAATTGCTAATCACATGATTCTGGTTGCAACTTTCATAAAAATGATGTGTCTGAACAGCCTGTTTGTTTGTTTATTATTAATTTCTAATGCACTCCAGACCTGTGGGTAGCAGGGCGCAGCAATAGGATAATGCAAAGCTTACAATGTTGCAGATTATACAAGTTACAGTAATGTACAGGAATCACAGAATAACAGGGTAAATTACGCAATAATGGTACAGATAACCTGTCATAATTCAAAAAGGAGAATAGGAACAGTATCATGTATCAGGACCTGGAGATAAGGTGGGCAAGTGCAGCTAGGGAAATAAGGTGACTAGTGGTCATTGGAGATGATGTGTTGGATGGCGTTCCTTCTGAATAGTGGGTGTGGTTGATCTGCTCTCAGGTTGTTTGGTAGTAAGTTCCAAGTTTTAGCAGCCTTCACCGGGAAGCTATTGCCACCAATAGTGGTTAGCTTGAATCTGGGTACTACTAGGGAGTTGGCGTTGGCAGCTCTGGTTGGTCTGATAGAGGTTTTTTAATGTATTTTGTTCATGAGGTAGCTAGGGGCGGCATTGTTTAAAGCTTTGTGTGTGAAAGAGATCATTTTTAACTGTATTTTGTTCTCCGTAGATAGCCATTTATGTTGGTGTCTGATGGCGGAGATGTGTACTCTTTTATTTATGCCAAGCGCTGCTCGCAAGGCATTGTTTTGTAGTGTTTGTAGTTTCTGGATGGTGGTTTTATTGGCACCACTAAAGAGGGCATTGCAGTAATCGATCCTGGAGAGAATTAATGCTCTGGCCAGGATCATGCAACTGTCATTGGAAAGGAATGGCTTACCACCTCTTATCAGCTTGCAAGAATAGGCAGTGGTGGAGGCCAGAGATTTGACCTGCTTGTCAAATGACAGAGTGGAGTCTAGGTAATAGCCAAGTGTTTTTACTTTCTTGGAGACTCCGATAATGTTTCCGTCAATATTGAAGGAGGAGAATTCCTGGCCTAGTTTGTTAATGTTTGCGTGTGATCCTAAGATTGGTAGCTCTGTCTTGTCGTTGTTCAAGCACAAGCCATGGGTGGCCATCCTGCTTGAACTATAAGATATACTCTATTCACCAACTCCGAGTCCTTACTATGATCCCCAGAAAGTGGGAGGAGAATCTGTGTATCATCTGCATAGTTAGTGTAGGTGATACCCAGAAGGTCCAGATCATCGAACAAAGGTTTGGTGAAGATGTTGTATAAAGTTGGCGAGACGCAAGAGCCTTAGGGAACGCCACACGGGATGGGGGTAGGGTCAGCTGCAGCCGATGGGGATAATAATCTCATTGTTCTCTCACTCAGGAATGATTCCAACCATCTGATGGCCTCAGGAGAGAAATGAGCAGCAGAGTCCAGGTGTCTGCAGAGGACCTTGTGGTCGACCAAATCAAATGCAGCTGAGAGGTCAAGTAGAAGCAAGAGTGCTGTCCTTCCACTATCTCTCAGCTCATCAATTTGGGTCTTTAAATCAATTAGGATGGTTTCCGATCCGTGTAGTGGGCGGAAGCCAGATTGTCTAGCTCAAGGTGTTTTTGTATCTGGATGTAGGCGGCTTTGTCCAATATTTTGAGGAGGATTGGTTCCGTGGTGATAGGGTGGTAATTGGTCTGGATGAGCGGATCTAAAGTCTGTTTGTTGAGGAGTGGGAGCACCCAGGAGTGTTTTAGGTTAGCTGGGAAAGTGCCTGATGCAAAGGAGGCATTAATCAATTTTGAAATGAATGGTGAGAGGTCTCTGGCAGCATCTTTTATTAACTGTGCTGGGCAGATGTCGCCTTTACAATTAGACGGTTTGAGCGAGAGTATGATTTTTTCTGCCTCTAAAGGAGAAGTTTTGGAAAAATGAAATTTGTTATTGTGCGCCTCGAAAGAGTCACTAGGTGACGAGGTATTGGGGATGTGCTGTAGGTTCAGCATATCATTTTTTTGCTGTATTTTGTTTTGGAGCATATTAATTTTGTTTGCTAACGCATGTTGGATATCTGCGCACCAAGACTTGTCCTTAGTAACTAGATCGGGTGTGGCTATTGGTGACTCTAATTCTTTCAGTATGGAGAAGAGTTCCCTCATACTAGAGTTAGAATTGGTGATGCGTTCATCATAGGAATTCCTTTTAGCAAGGCATACTTCATTTTTAAAGCGTGAGGAAATGGAGGTTAGTTTTGCTTTGTTTTCGGCTGAAGGGCATAGTCTCCAGCAGTTTTCACTTTTTCTTTTTAAAAGTCGTAGGTCTCTTAATTGAGGCGTAAACCATTTGTTAAAGTGAGCCTTGGGTTTACTTTTTCTAAGCTTGACAGGGGCAATTCAGTCCAATTTGTTGAGCATGATGTTATTATATTCCACATCCTCTATCCTATACATTTAGGATCACTTTATCTTCCTTTTCATTATTGAACCTTCAACAAGCACTGTGATTTGTATTATATACATGTATACTATACTATATTATATATTACACGGCCTGCGCTAGCGGCCGTGTAGTCACGGTTAAGTTGCTCATCTCATAAGAAGAGCACTTTTTGGGCAGCGTATAACTTCGCTCCCCCTGGATGAATCCTCTTTTTTCCATAGACTGAAAGGAGAAATACTTTGATCACGACTACAGCCCAAACCGCTTGACGGATTTTCAGCAAATTTGCGGCAGAAGCAGTGACTGGTCCCGAAAGCGTGCTTTTGTAAATTTGGTGGAAATCCATCCAGTAGTTTTTTAAAACAGGAAAAGTTTAGGTAAAAATAATGTGTGATATCTGGGATCGGTCCGCGGACCCATTTCCCTGTTCGGTCCACGGACAGGCATCCGATTGGCTTAGAGGGTGACGCGTCCACTGATTGGATGGTAAAAAGCATGAAGTGCATCAGATTTTTGGAAAAGCCCGCCATGTTGGATCCGCGGATTTCGGCCAATGTCCGCGGACATCACAGTAAAAACATAAAAAAACACAACATTACACTTGTCAAACTCAACAAACAATCTCTGGGGAGGTGGGTGGTGATGAGGATGGGATGGGATATGGCCATAAGAAGAAAAAGAAAGGGTGTTTTTCGTCATTAAAAGTCCGCAAATGGTCTGGATGTTTGCGAACAGTCCTGTGAAGTTCGGGGACACTTCAGATGTTCGGGGGCAGTTCTTGGATGGCTAATAACTTTGGCACCACTCAGTGAAACTGCACGCAATTCTGGAATTCTATTCTAGACCTGGTACTGAAAGGCCTTGCAAAGTTTGGTGGGATTCTGTAAAGTGGGGGTGAAATTAGAGGGGGGTGCCCAAAATAATGTAAAGGCTTATATATGTGGTGCCATTTGACGAATATGCACAAAAGTTTGCAAAACTATTTTAAATCTAGATATAAATGTTGTTGTAAAGTTTGGTGGGATTTTCCCAAGAGGGGGCTAAATTAGAGGGTGTCTCAACATTTTTAGATGGCTTATAACTTTGTTGCCGTTTGACGAATGGGGACAAAAGTTTTCAGAAAGATTATAGACCCAACCTTGACTATTGTATGTACATACATTTTCACACTATTGAAAAAAAAACATGGGTGGATTTCAAGCAAAGTCATGTAAGGAGCATTGGCAAGGACCTGAAAGCATGGTTTTGCAAACGTGCCTGTGTTTTAATTTTTTACAAGTGGCATTATGTAGGTACAAAAAATAGTGATATACCTTTGGTGACTGAGGTATAGCCTGTAGCCATGGGCAGTGGCCGGATTGTCCGGCTCATGCTAAAAGGTCATGACGCGGACAATCTGGCTACTGGCCTTGATCGCGAGGGATGAAAAATGGTGTTAAAGTGGCCATGGTCATGTGATGAAGTTATTTGAAGGTAGGTTTCAAAGGAAAAAAAAAATGTGCTTGTGGTAATATGGTCATAGGGTTCTGACTTCGCCTTCTGCAGGCTGCCATGGAAAGGGAAGAGGGGCTCTGTACTGAGCCCCACCTTCTCCTTCCATGGTGGCCATCTTGGACAAGGATTTTCCTTCCTACAGCGGGACGCCTAGGAAGAAAAATCTATTTTCTAGCACCCCCGGTTCTCGCTTTGGGAACCAGCGGTGCGAATGGCCATTATCTGCCATTGCAAGGGCTGCAATGGAGGATAATGGTCCGGAGACCTCATTATGTATTTATTTATTTATAACGCACCAAAGCCCGCAGGCATCAGGGTGCACACAGACACACTTCACTTGGGCCGATAACTTGGGCTGCCTGGCCGTTATCCCCCGTTCCAGTGCCTGGAACGGGGGATGAACTCCACATTATTTCCATTAGCATAAAACAAAATGCTAATGAAAATGTTGGAAAAATGTATTGAGTCTATGTATGGTCACGTGGCACTGTCCGAAAGGTCCACAGTGATGTCAGACGTTCGCGGACGTCGACGGAAGCAAAAACAGTGGGAAAAGTATAGAAGTGTTAAAAATGATGCTAGAAGGTGGGAAATGGCAGAGTTTTAAGGTGAAATGTTGTAAATTGGACACAAACATTGCTATGTTGGGGTAAGTATGGACATAAATGGGGAAAACTTGTAAGACTGCCACGGGCACAGAGTGTATGGTGACAGGGTGCACAATTAACAGTATGGGTGGCTGGGTTTGCGTGTCGGGTGTATGGTGAAAGGGTGCACACTTTAATGTATGGGTGGCTGCCTGGGTGTGCCTGTATGGTGAAAGGGTGCACACTTAAATGCATATATGGCTGCTTGTGTGAGTGTATGGTGAAAGGGTGGGTGCACACTTAAATGTATATGTGGCTTCTTGTGTGAGTGTATGGTGAAAGGGTGCACACTTCAATGTATAGGTGGCTGCCTGTATGAGTGTATGGTGAAATGGTGCACAATTGAATGTATGGGGGGCTTGGTGTGTGTTTCGAGTGTATGGTGCAAGGGTGCACACTGGAATGTATAGGTGGCTGCCTGTGTGAGTGTATGGTGAAAGGGTGCACACTTAAATGTATGGGCGGCTGCCTGAGTGTACCTGTATTGTGAAAGGGTGCACACTTAAATGTATGGGTGGCTGCCTGAGTGTACCTGTATTGTGAAAGGGTGCACCCTTAAATGTATGGGTGGCTGCCTGGGTGTGCCTGTATGATGAAAGGGTAAACACTTAGGTGTATGGCTGGCTGGGTGTGCATGTGTGTATGTTGAATGGTGTGTGTGCTTGTGTTCAGGGGGTGCTAACCCTTCAAATTTTGGGAGAGGTGCTAAATTCACAGGCGGTGGGGGAGGGGCAACTTATTTGTGTGGGGCGTCTAACTTCTTTATGCATTCTAATGAGACTAGTCTAGTGCAGCTTCAATGTTACAAGCAGTTAACTCTCTCCTTTAAGTCTGAACACAACCACTTATGGACTGCTGTGAGAATAAGTGGTCTCCTGTCCCCTCTATTCCCTTCTAATCACTTCCCTGGCATGAAAGTACTGAACCCACATCAAGATTTCAATTGCCTAAAGAATTATGCATTTGAATGCAGGTACTAACAGTGAAATGCTTTACGTTAGTAATTGTTGGGCCTTTGTTAACAGCGAAACCCAAGTGCTGTTTAACATCTTTGTCCTGTTGTGTCCGGCGACAGCTCTGTAGGTCAGCCAGGTCGAGTCAACATAGCCCAAAATGTCAAGGGGGTGGAGGGTGGGGGTGGGCGGGAGGGCTGAAGGCCAGCCAGCTCAATGGTGTTGTGCCACTACTTGTGTTTAACCCCTTGGTTACATATTGGTAATCTTCATTTCTCAAAGCCCTTTTCGTCCTCATCCCAGTACTTGCGTACAAGTACTGGGATGAGGTAGAGGAACATGACGGTAATGCCTGGCTTAGTTACCTGGAATCTTCATTACTCCTAGTCCCACTCTTCATTATCCCAGTACTTACTTATAAGACAAGGAGCCTCATACATAAGCACTGTGACAAAGAAAAGGGACATGGAGGTAATTCAGGGCTGAGAAGCTGATTTTGGGAGTTGAGGTAGGGGGTGGGAGGGAGAGAGTATGTGTGGGTGGATGGGGATTGTGCGATAAATCGTAATGGTCATCCATGTCCAGGCTAAGCAGGCTTGCTATGTGGTATTAGTGGCGAGAGGTGCATTTTGGGGCAGCCAGTCTAGTAATTTGGCTTAACTTTTTTTTTTTAACTGGGCATCTCTGATAAAGCAGTACTGCTAAGTGTAGCTACCTGGCTAGACTGGCTAGCATTTGCGTGATGCCATTCTAGCCATTTCTTACTACAGCATTGTATATTTTTCTGGGCAACTGTGATAACACAACCATGATAAGTGTTATTGCTTCGACTCGCATTTTGGTGCAACCAGTCTAGGTATGTCTAAATGTGGCCTGGCATGCTTTGCTGTAATATGTTATTACGTGTCTAGACTGGTCTACATTGTGCAGCCAGTTGGACATGTTTTCATTGTGGCATGCCATTTTTTATTGCGAAGCATTATATTAATTAAAGCATTAATGTTCGTGTGTCCTGTTGGGGACTTGCATGTACTGGATTTTTAGATTGGTGTTACCCTACAAAAAAAATGGTTTGTGTTTTTTTTGTTTATTAAGCACCAAAAGCCTGCAGACATCAGGGTGCTACACATACACATCAGACCAAAAAATGGGCCGACATATAATTATGCAGATGACCATGAGGGGGATGGTTCATGATGAGGGATTAGTCAAACAGACTGCTTCCTAAAAGGTTGCTGTTTGGTTTCTAATCCCAGCATTGTTGGCAAAGAGTTGCATGCTTTTCCGGAGAATAGATCAAAGAATCTTCCCATGACTCTACATTTGTTGCTTCTGGGCACATTCAGCGTACCTGAGTTGCTGGAGCGGAGTTGTCTGGATGGTATATAATGCTTGACTTTAGCCTTGAGGTAGGTTGGGTCGTTTCCATGGATGCATCTGTGTTCCAGGGTGAGTGCTTTGAAACGTATTATAGCTTGTACCAGTAGCCAGTGTAAAGTCCTTTTGACGCTGGTGATGTGTTCTCTCCTAGGAATGTCTTAATGATGCATACAGGATCATTTTGTAATGTCTGCAGTTTGTTAATGCTGCAAGTGTTTGCCCCAATCAAAAGGACATTACAATAGTCTAGGAGGGGCAGGATGATTGCCCTGGTCAAGATTATCCTGTTCTTTTGAGACAAGAGAGGGGTTGCCTTCTCAGTACCTTCAGATTGTATTGGGCAATTTTTATTACTCCATCCACGTGTGCCTCTGAGCTCACTGTGGTATTCATGTAAACTCCGAGGGTTTTAACTTTGACTTTGATTTTGATCCGATTTTTCCCGATATAGAGATGGGAGTATTCAGGACTGAGTTTAGATCTAGCTGATGTGGAGCCAAAGATCATTAGTTCAGTTTTAGAGGGATTCAGGCACACTGAGTTCTGTGTCATCCAGGTGTTAATAAAATCGTATATGTGATTCAACTGTGCCGTATCCTGCTCATAGTTACCGCTCAATTCCATGAGGAGCTGCGTGTCGTCAGCATAGTTCAAAAATTGTAACTTCAGGGTGGTCAAGATGTCGCAAAGAGGCTTGATGTAAATGTTAAACAGTGATGGGGACAGGCAAGCTCCTTGTGGGACTCTTTCCTGTACCGATTTGGGAGCTGAAACTGCCTCTCCCCAGCCTACCCTAGATTTCCTATTACCAAGGGAAGAGCCGATACATCTGGTTGCCTCGTTGGAACATTGTCTAAAAGTACACAGGCTGTCCAAAAGGCGAATGCGTTCAAGTAAATCAAATGCCGCAAGAAAGGTCTAAAAGTATAAGTAAGGCAGATTTTCCCCTGTCCACCGTACTTAGCATGTGCGATTGCAGATCCACCAAAGCTGTCTCTGTGCCGTGGAAAGTACGAAATCCAGATTGCTTTTGCAGAAGAATACCAGCACTTTCCATATGTTATTGTATCTGCCTTGTGGCGATTTTATCTATCACTTTAAGCAAAAAGAGAGTGTTAGTAATTGGGTGCATATTTATTGGGTTGTTTTGATCTAATCCAAGTTTTCTGGGTAGGGGGTGACTACCACCTCCTTCAGATTGTCAGAGACACTTCTGTGACTGAAAGAGGAGTTCACGAAGCGCACCAAAAAGGGGGTGAGGAGGCTGGTGTTCTGCAAAGGGATTCTGGATGGTAATATCTCCCCATGGCATGTTGTGGGGCGCATAGATGTTAATGAATCTAGTATAATTTCTTTGGATACTGGTTTGAAGGAGAAGCTCATGGGCAGCTTGGAGTTTTACTCCAGCAATTGCAAAAGCTCTGGCCTTTTAGCCAATCTTTCTCAGAAAGTGCGCTGTATAATGCATTAAAACACATGTATATATCTTTCTCCTAGTGCAGTGTGCTGCGTACCCCTGCAGCAGCACGTTTATGAGTATTAATAATAACATGCGCAAGCATGGTAATCTAGGCCGGTCCAGAGTGTGGTGCGATCCATGTCTTTTGTTGCCGAGTTGGGGGGGGGGGGGCTCAGCATGGCTCGCAGGGTGGACCCCACATTTTGTGTTATGCCACTGTCACTAGCCATGGCCTTTAGTCATGGCCAGTAGGCACGGTATGGCCGTGCCCACTTTATATTTTAGAACACTACCAGACCACTAGCCATGCCCTTGTAATAAATATGTCCTCTTGGGCTTTGCAACAGGAACGCTCTGAGCTAAACCGATCCTGACTTCCCAAATGTGTTGGATTTCAGGGGTTTTGTTGCGATAAGTTTCTTACCTTAACTGATCATTAGCTAAAGTTTTTCATTGCATTTCAAGGGTTTTGTTATTCCATAGATTTCCTCCGCACCACTGGCCATGGCCTTCAGCTGTCCTCACTCTATATTTTAGAACACTACCAGACCACTAGCCATGGTCTGCGGCCATGCCCACTGTATTTTTAAAATCACTATCTGGTTACTAGCCATAGCCAGTGGGCATGGCCTTTTGCCATGCCCAATGTCCATTTTACAGCACTATCAGACCACTAGCGCCAGTGATTTCTCTCCACCGATCTCACTGTATCTGTTAAAATTGCGTAAACAATAATGGTCATTTTACTAACTCAACTCGCACTACCTGGACCAATGGGCGGCCTTCTTCATGTTTGGACTATGTTTTTCAGACAAAGAAACTTGTTCGAGGTGGAATGAGCTGACATTGCAGCACACTAAGCTCAGTGCTCATGCTATTCTAAGATGTTCTTTGGTCTTAGGTTCTCCAAGTAGCACGAAATATATTGAACAGAAGGTAACAGTTAACACTCAAGGCAATCGTATAATCTAGTCTGAGCAGAATGTAAAGAGATTAACTAAATGCATTATTGACATGGAGCCTATCCTGCTGGTATGGTTAGAGCAATACAGCGGGGACTTCAGGAAGTTAATTGAGGTATTGGGTAAACATCTTGGTGTTAATGATACCAGAATCACGAGACACGGTGCCTGTAATGGTCCTTTTGATATTTTAATTCAAAATAATAAAGGGACTATCGTCGGACCAAAGCTCTGGTTAAGAGGGACATGACCTCTCAGTAGCGGAAAAAGGGAGACAGTTGTCTAATGCTATGACCCATATAAGAACTGTCTTAAGACACATACGTCTTCTGTCACTAATATTAATTGGATGGTGCTTTTTAAGCTTTTACGAGGAAATGACAACAAAAAATGTTGGTGCCTGATTAGGAGTTATTCTACTGCCCACTCCTCTCAGGAAGACAATTCTATCTCTGAGACTTAGTGGACAGTAGCAATAAAAGCTCTTTATTATGATGGCCAGGATAATTCCGCCGCTGTTGAGGCATGCCCCCCCAAACCCCCCTCCCCCCCCCCCGACTCCTGACTGCCGAGGAGATTGTGTTCAGTACTGATGGCATATTAATTATTATCAAGGGACTTAAGAACTCCACGGCCCCTGGTCCCGACGGAGTAGCAAATGCAGTAATTAAGGCTAACCCCCATTCCTGGGCGACCACGTTGGAGCAGCTTTTTCGAAGTATCATGGTTACGGGTTTGATCCCTGGTAGTTGACGGGAGTCCATATCAATTCCTGCGTTTAAGAAGGGGGATAGGAGTAACCCCGGTAATTATAGCCTCCTTGCCATGATGGATAGCAGTCAAAAGATTTTTGATGCTGCTGAAGAGGCTAAATAAATGGACTGATGAAAAAGGGCTGCTGCATAAGTTACAAACAGGTTTCAGAAAAGAACATGCAACTTCCCTGAATTTCTGTTCTCTGCATAGCCTAATGTCTGAGGCAGCGCATCCCAAAGCCAAGAAATTGTATCTATGTTTTATTGACTGTAGCAAAGCATTTGATTTGGTTCTTCACACTAGGCTTTGGGGGAAACTACATACATGGGGAACCAGTGCCAGATTATTGTGTTTCATTAAAATGCTATACATGGATATCTCAGTTATGGTGGATTTAAATCAGGAAGGCCAGGTAACTCAATCGATCGTGACAAACTGTGGATTGAAGCAGGGATGTGCTCTGGCACCCCTCCTCCTTAAGTAGTATATCTCTGACCTGGCCTTGGCCATTTCCCCCTAACTTGGGGTGTGACCCAGTAGCATGGCTTGGATATGCTGATGACACCGTGCTACTGGATCATACCCCAATCGCTCTCCAATGATCCATTGACATGTGCCCATGTATACCAAAGATATTCATTTAAAAATGAACATCCGCAACACGAAGATTGTAATAATTGTCTCCAGTTCCAGGAAGAAAAGCCCCCTCTGTTGGAAGTTAGACAGTGTACCCCTTGAGGTAGTGGAGGGCTATATCTATCTTGGGGTCTCCATCAAGTCTCCCCCTGAACAAGTGTTTTATGGTGATTCTATCATGCCCAAGGTTTTAAGGAAATGGCTGGTTTTAAAAAGATTCATTAGCAACAAGCGGGGATATGGTATCACCACTCTTCCCGAATCAAGAATGAAATGGTTAGAGATCCTGGAGGGTAAAATACTGCGTTCACCATTATTGGTGTGTCATCTTTAGTACCGGTCGAAGCGTTAGGGCTAGAACTTGGCCTTCCATCTGTTAGATCAATTTAGTTAAGTCAGAGATCTAAATTTGTTTTATCCCTCCATCATCCTCACGTGCATGCCAACCGTCTGCTGGGCATTATAATCGGGCCCATACCAGCCCTCTCTTAACGGAGCTGCGGGTTATGACTACGGAACATTTGATTAATGTAGGGCTTACAATGGAAGAGCTGATTGATTCTCCTAATGCACTTAAGTCACCGAAAAATAAGACCAACGCATCGGACCCAAACGCAAACCTTTGGTATCTACATAGTAAGAAGAACTACGCAGCCTTTGCTAGACAAGGTTTCTGTTTTAATCATCCGCGCACCTACCGAGGGAAGTCTTGCAATGTGCAGTTAAAACAACTTATTACCTATCTGAGACTCCATATTCTTCTGACCAGGGAGCGCACGGGCTGCTGGATAGGCACTCCCTACGAGAAAAGATTGTGCTGTCTGTGTAGTCATTCTGTTGAATCTGCCCGGCACATTCTGACAGGCTGCAACAAATTGTCCAATGCCCATACGAATGGGTAAGCATCCCTTGCCTCTAGCATGGAATCTAGCCAATCAGATCAATTTTGGAATTCCATATATTGTGCAGAATCACTTGTAATAATGGCCTCTGCTTTTTTTTAATCTGGAAAGAGGCTCTGTGAATATTGGAACATGCTTTGAACCCTGTATCTTACTGAGTTATAATTTCTTCTGAGTCGTCTGTACCTTATCCAAAGAGCCTGCTGTTTTCTGCATTTTAACGATTTTAAAGGTGTTTATGTTATCCATTCTACTGTTCTTCGTTGATATGAAATTTTGTAAATGGCTTTTAAACTAATGTTTTTAGAAACTCTGTGCTATGGATGAATTAATGTTTATATATTGTCTTTCTTGAATTTGTAGTGTATTATATCCGTCTATATTTTGTAATACATGTGCCTACGGTTTTTATTAATTAACCAGTGCACAATGCACACATTTTTTTTAAACTAAAAGCCTTTTTTTAAATAGCTTTTTTACCATAGCTATAGGTATAATTATCATTACGGTCTCCTGTTTTCAGTGGATTTTATTTTACTTCTGGGGGTGTTTCCCTGTGTTTTCAAAACTGTCAGGCTCTGTGTTTATCAATGTGTTCCCGTGTGCCCCCTTAAAACTATCAGGGATAACTGTGTTTTGCAATGTAAACATAAACATATTCTTTTATTGTTTCATTGCATGCATACGTAGGGTAATATCTCTCATGAACGGCTGCAAGAATAACATATGCCCAGGTTTGAGAGGTTAACCTTGAAATCCACCCTAATGCAACCATCGCTCAAAGACGTTCATCAATCACAGACTTATTTTGACCCGTTTTGATAGTGGTATTATTATGTATAAAACAAGGCAGGCTTTGAGAACTCACTTTTGTTTTTTAGGCAATGCTCAGTGAGATTAAATTATTTGCCAAGGATCAAACACTTTGGTCAAGCAGCGTGCTACAAGCCCCTTGTTTTATAGCCGGTCTCTTGGTGACTGTTGTGATACATCACATAACCCCAACTAACTGCATTTAAGCAGCACGGAAAAGCGAAAACATTACCCGCTGCAAGAATCACATATGCCCAGGTACGTTTGCCCCCGTAGAGAAAATCAAAAGCTGGCACCCATAATTATACACACAGTTGGTGAACAAATATCTTAAAGTGAAATATAAAAATGTAGTTCAATTGACCTTCCCCTTAGAAGAAAGTGCACAAGACAAAATAGCATGGACTTTAAAAAAAAAGTAATAAACACCAGAACAATAACCTGAGAGAGGAAATGTTCCAATAATATGCTGCCAAAGGAAAAAAGGTGCTCACCTTTTATACCCAGCAATATGTAGTGAAATATTCCCATGAAAACAAAATCCCAATATGAAGCCAGCGCTTGTGGTCTTGTGGGTAAGCGTCTGCACTGGGAACATGACAACCTGAGTAAACTCCTGGTGGCCAGATACTTGAGCAAGCTTGCCAACATAAATAAAAACCAAGGGGTTGCGTCCACCCACTGAAAATTGTTTACACTGTCCAGCCACGTGTCCTTTATTTGTGCCCTGAAAAGCAGCCACAATCAGGGGAGAATAACTGCACCAGTGTCCAGGATTGCAAACTCTCTTGCCACATTGTGGGCAAATACTTATGACATACTTGCCTTCTCATCATTTCCCTCCTCACCCCCATGTCTGGCTTTCAACAATACTCTGCTTTATAAAGATAACTTGAAAAGTACACAGTGACTCAAATATATAAATCCTTAATTATAATCCTTAATTATGTGGAAGACAGGGACTGCTTTCCATCCTGATTGCAATTGTATGATCTTTCATTTCATGCTGAATTGATCAATGAAAGACATTTTATGACTAGTGTTTAATGCTACAGATTTTAAGGTGGCTGCGATTTTGGCCAAAACTACCTATACCCTTTTCATGGCACTGGCTGAACAGCAAAAGGAAATGTTCTCTAAATTTGTTCCAAAAAATTTGAAAACTTTGTATGCAGAGTGCTTCGTCTTCTACAACAGGCAGATAAAGATGCCAAGTGTAGTGGACGGGCATACATTCTCTGGCATGAGCTAAGACAAGCGAAGAGAGCACAGTGGGGGCATCACACAAGAAGAGAAAAGACACTTATCATATATATGATGAATATGATGGATGGAATCTTTAAAATATAGAAAATCTAGAAAATAGCTTTTGTAAAATTGTATCATAATTCTGCAGGTTTCTACCCTTATTATATAATCCTATATTATGTGCCACCCAAGACTCCTTCCAGGTGCTGATATAGGACTCTGGCTGCAGAGATTGAAAGAAAGTATTATAATGGGTCAATGGTGTCTGTGCATTTTCTCAAGTGTCTGGCCCTACCCCGGGGCAATGCATGCCGACACACACTCCCTAAATGAAGGCACCTCCACACATAATCTGCTTTATTTCCATGTTGACCGCGGATGCAACAACTGGGGTTACATGACCCATCTCTGCTTCGCGTGCCAGTGTCACCTGACACGTGGGCACAATGTTACATCTCCTCCCAAAATAACCCCATCCCAATGACCCACCGTCTCGGTCATCAACTGATCCTACGTGGCCGACCGTCAGTTCTGAGATGCAGGGGCTCCCCACTGTGTTCCTCTCTTGGGTCAGGATTCCTCTCAGTTACGGACTCCTCTTCATCTCCTGTATACCCAGACTCGTCTTGGTCCTCTTCTTGGTGTTCCCGACGTAGCATTTTAAAGAAAGGGGCATTGCTCGTCACGCATTTGTCGGCTCTCAGCTGTGATCATAGAGCCATTCATGTTGGTAATGGCCAGGGGTCGAGGGTCAAAAGGTGGTTCTCCTTTGTGGTATGTGGTTTTCTTCACAAGAACGCGGTTGCCTAGCTGTAGATGTGACTCCCATGCTCTGCATGTGCGGTCAGCATATGCTTTCATCCTGTCTTTTGCTTCCCCATCCCATCTCCAAACTTCATTGTTGCTTGCACCACTGTCCTCATTCCAGAGGTCATGGGGCATTCATAAGGGTACTGGGCAACAAAACATTTGTTCTGCTGGGCAGGCTCCTGTAGAGTCATGTGGCGCATTTCGGTAGTCCCGCAAGAGTTGATGTAGTGTCTGTTCCATGGGCATGTGCGTGATGTTGGATATCCTCTTAGCGTTAGCCATAAATTGTCCGACTGTCCCGTTCACCTAGGGCCACAGTGGGGTGACCGTTTTGTGGTAGAAGCCCATATACTGTGCAAAGTCTTGGAAGGTGTGGCTAGTGAAAGGGGGCCCGTTGCCTGACGGAATGCCATACGACATGAAGATGCAATCCAACACCAGGATCACGGCTGTAGCTGCGGTGGACTGCAGGATCTTGATCTTGGGGTACTTGGAGTACTTGTTGAGGATCACAAGTATGTATTCCCCCAACCTGAGTGATATGATATGATATGATATGGCATTTATAACGCGCCTATGCACAAGTGTTTCAAGGCGCGACGAGGCAAGGGTGGGGAACAGAGGGAAGACATAGACAATGATCTTACTAGGCCCGGTGACATTGAGATCGTGGAAGTGCAGGGGAGGGGGGAAGGGAAAAGTGCAAGGGGGAAGAGGGAGGGGAAGTGCAGTACATAGGATAAACAGTAAATAAATAAAAACAATAAATAAGAACAATAAATAAGAAGTGCGGCCAGCTGGTGGCAGGTGCAAGGGTAGGTGCAGACATCAGGACCAAAGAAGTCGATGGCCACTTCATCTGGGAGTGGATGACTGTGGTTGCAGGCTGAGACATATGTGGCACGCATGAAGGGTGCTCTCAATGGCCCTGTCCATTTCAGGAAACCACACTTTCATCCAAAGCAGTTGTTTGGTTGGTTGACACTATCCCCCGGTGGCCTTTGTGCGCTATGTCCACTGCTCTCTGGTAGCACAATGATATCCCCTTTTAGGATCAGGGTGGATGGGGACATGGATAGTTCATCTTTTCATTGTGCGAGTGTCTTGAAAAGATGCACGTCCTGGTTGTGCTGGAATGTGGCTTCTATCGACCTTCATCGCCCACTGTGGATGCAGGCAGCCACAAGTTCCAGGGTTGTGTCCTCTGCCGTGCATCGCAACAGCTCTTCCATGGACATGGTCTGTGGTTTGGCATGGTGTATGATATAGCTGACATATCCATCTGCTCTGCTCCCAGAGTCCTGGTAGTGGGTGGCGCAACAGGAAATCAGCCGGGTTTTCTTCTTTTCCCAGCTTGTGCATGATGTTAAATCAATATTCCTGCAGGCGAAGTCCCTATCAAGCAACATGGGGTGGCATTTGGGCCGTAGGTGTCCCATAAATTGTGACGAAGGCCTGGTGGTCAGTGACCACAGTGAACAATTTTCCGTACAGGAACAGGTGGAATAGCTTGCAAGTTCACACCACAGCAAGGGCCTCCTTCTCAGCCTTTGAGTACCGTTGTGTGGCCTCTGTGAGGCTCTTGCTGGTGTACAACACAATTTTCCTCTGGGCAATCTCACTGCCGGCGTGTTGAGCTAGTATGGCGCCTAGGCCGACTGGGCTCATGTCCACAGTCACTTCTGTGTGCAGATTGGGGTGAAAGTACAGCATTCAGACTGGTGTGGCGATGTCCTTTGTCCTTTCTAATCTTGTCGAATGCCTTTTGTTGTGCTGACTCCCATGCAAACTTGTGGTCTTTGTCAGTGCCCGCATTGGGGCACTAGTGAAGGCGAAATCTGGGAAGTAGCAAGTGCAATATCTCGCCAGTGCAAGGAACAACCTCACTTGGGTGACATTTGCCGGGCGGGGTCTTCAGTCAACACCCGGATCTTGTTAGGGTCCGGTTCAATGCCCTTATCCGAGAATATGTGGCCAAAGAATTTAAGCATGTCTTTGTTAAATGCACATTTCTCCTTGTTGAGTGTCAGGTTTGCGTCAATGAAAGCTTTTCACACTTTCAGAAGCATTGAGTCATGGGCCTCTTGTGACTCTCTAAAGATGAGACTATCCTTGGTATTGTACGTTTTGACCGTATCTAAACGGTCGCACATACAAAAAGGTCTAAAAATGCTACCACCAAAGGTTCGAACACCAAGAGTTCGAACCTTTAGGTGTAGCATTGCAGGTAAGTAAAAAAAAAAAAGACTGCGGGGGCTGCAGGGGTGTCCCCCGCAACACCCTGCTCACTATACTGTGTGGTATAGTGAGCGTGATGTTGCGGGAGACAACCCCACAGCCCACCTGTGAAAAAAATAAAACGGGGGGCTGCAGGGGTGTATACTGTATGATATAGTGAGCAGGGTGTTGCCCGGGGCACCCCTGCAGCACACCCGCGAAAAAAAAATGGGCTGCGGGGTGTCCCTCGCAACACTGTGCTCCCTATCCCTTTGAAAAGAGCTGGGAAGACCGCTTCAACTTTGGTGGCCGGTGTGATGTATTTGCCTGCCATGATGTGCTACAAGATGCAGATGAACCCCATCTAGATTGTTGATTTGAAGCTCAGTACTCACCCATAGGATGCTTCTGCATTGATTACATGGATGAGTATGCGGTCGTGTTTGTCTTTGTACGTGTATGTGGTCATGAACCCCCCGCGACATGGGAGCGGCTGCTTTCTACCATATGCGTAGATGTCCACTCAGGCTCTTAGTCAGTCACGGCGCTTGCGCTAGCTGTTTGTATTCACATTCTGGCATCATGTTAACTGTTGCTCCTGAGTCCACTAGGAAGTTGAACTATTTCTCTTGTATGGTGATAGGCAATGTGGGGATGTGTTCTGAAGCAGAAGGGTTTCCTAGAGCATACAGGTACCCTCTCCTCCTTCGATCCATGCTTGACTTGGACTCAGACTCACTCATGGATGGCATGGCTGTGCGCACGTGGTGAATTTGTCTCCTCCCTTTTGAACGAACGTCTGGGGAGGAGAAGCACATTTTTCTGGTGCTGCGTCAGTTCCGGTTGTATCTCCTCTCTGAGTACTGGTGCTTCTCTCTGGATTGTCGAGGGGGTGATTTGTATTTGTGGGTTCCATCTGGTTCCATCTAGAGGCTTTGGGATTGTGGCACTTAGATCGAAAAATGGTCCTCGCCTACGCAAGCTGAGCATTCTTGACCAATCGCCAGGCACATGCCCTCACATGGAAACTCGTAGCCGCATCAGTAGCACTGGCCGGTTGCGTCATAACTTTGTTCAGAGACTACTCCTTGACCGTGGCTGCTGGCGGGATGTGAATCTTGTTCAAGGACTTGAAGTGCCGTGCTCGTCCTTGCTAGGATCAGAATTTCCTGCCACAATGTGCCGATTTCTATAGCAATTATTGTCTATATGTCACCCAATGCGGCAGTGCAGCAGACGGGCGCAGCGGGCACGCCTGTTGCGTGCCGAATGCGCACTTAAGGCAAGCCCGTCTGTGCCCGTCTGGGTCCGTGCAGGGTGGACTCCCTCCTCTTTCGCCGATGAAATTGCTGCTGCTTCTAGAGGATGGGAGCACTGGCTCGGCCCGATACTCTATGGCTCTCTGGTTTTTTACATAAATCAGTTATTACTGCTTTGGGGTCAGTATCTAATCCATATCGTTTAAATTGCATATTATCCAATGCTATGTCCCTGGTTGCTCTTGCTGCAGACTGCTTTGATTTATTATCTGACCTCAAACCTGATTGTTTACTTGTTAGTGAAACCTGGCTTTCCAAATCCTACGCTCCAGCGGTGGTTATCATGCTCCCCGCTGGCTATAATATTTTGAGATCAGATCCAGTAGCCATTCACCCTGATGGTGGCGTTGCTTTCATTTTTAAGTCTATATTTGCATCCACTATGATTCCTTTGCCTGTCCTTTGTAGGGTTGAGGCACTTTTGGTGCGTATGGTCCTTTCTGCTTCTAAGACTGTTTATTTTTTAATAGTTTACCATCCCACTGGTTATGATTCGACCTTTGTTGATTTATTTACATATCTTGTGGCATCACTACAGCTACAATATTCTGATCTGATTGTTTCTGGTGATTTCAATTATAGGTACAATGAGCATTTTGATAAAGTTGCTGCTAAACTTGTTGCTTCCATGGATGATCTTGTTGCAGTTTGTTACTGAGCTGACTCACATTCTAGGTAATCGGCTCGATTTGATGCTCACCAAACATGACCTTTTGGTGGTGTCCACCCCACTCCGCAACACCTGGTCTGATCATTTTGTCACGCCTTTTGTGTTTGATTATTTTGACCGTCCTTTATTCTTTGAGAGTTAAGAAGCGGAATTGGCATGCGGTTGACACTTCTCTGCTTGCAGCACATGTCAATATTGGCTGCAATGCTGCACCCTCTTTGTATTTCGGTGCTATGTCTAAACATTTTACCACCACGGCCGATCTGCTGGCTCCTTTGGTGGAGATTCAGGCTGTGCAGTCTGAGCAATGGTTTAATGAGGACCTTATGTCTTATTGCCTTAAACGTAGGCAAGCAGAATGCAAATGGTGCTCTTCTTACTCTATTGGGGATCGGACTGCTTTCTGTGCCATTACCTCTTCATATCATTTGGTTATCAAGCAAGCCAAACAAAAATACTACACTTCTCAAATTGAAAATTCCATTGCTCAGCCGAAAGAGGTTTTTAGGGTTGTGCGCTCCTTGTCAGCTAGAGAATCTTTGGATGATTCTATTCCTCCATTCCATCTCAAGAATGATGTGATTCTCTGGTTGAATTTTTCATCTGTAAAATTGATAACATCCGGGATTACATCTCGGCTAATCGCAAGCCGGCGGTAGTAACGCCTGGTAATTCTCCACTCTCATCTCCAGGGCCGATGCCATCTTCTGTTGCCCTGTGGGATTCTTTTCCACTGTTTACGGCTTCAGATCTTACCACAGCAATTGCAAGAATGAAGTCAGCGTCTCCTACCATTCCGTTGTCTGTGGTGAAAGTTATTCTCCCCCTGATCTTGCCCCACATTATAGCTGCAGTTAATCATTCTTGCTCGACTGGGACCATTTCTTCTGGTCTTAAATGTGCGACAGTAATTCCCCTACTAAAGAAACCGGCTCTTGATCCTCTAGTTCTTGCCAATTTTTGTTCTATTTCTCTTTTGCCATTTTTCATGAAGCTTCTAGAATCCCTGGTGTCTCCACTACTGGTGCGGTTTTGTGAGTCCATGTCCTTGCTTGATGCCTTTCAGTCAGGCTTTAGGCCTGGCCGGGGTACCGAGACTGTCCTGGTCTCGGTGCTTGATGACCTAACACTCATTGTGGATCAAGGTGAGTGGCATCACTGATCCTGTTGGATCTTTTGGCCGTCGATCCTGTCGATCACTCCATCCTGATCAGTCATCTGTCAGCTGCGGGTATATCAGGCTGGATTCTCTCATGGTTCCATTCTTTTCTCTCTGACTGCTCCCAGCGGCTGTTACTTCAACCTTTTCTCTCTGCCGTTTCTGCTCTGGTCTGTGTGATCCCTCAGGGTTCAGCCTTGTCTCCCACTCTCTTTAATATTTACATTCAGCCTCTGGTCACTCGGATCCGCTCCCACGGATTTAGATGCTACTCGTATGCTGATGATACTCAGATTCTGCTGGTTCGGTTGGATCTTCTTCATCCAGCCCATGCCAATCAGCTGCGAGATTACTTGTCGGCCGTGGGATGCTAGATGAGCGAAAACTGCCTCAAACTAAATAGAGATAAGACTGAGGTCATGGTTGTGGGTTCTACTACTGTCCCGTCTTTCTGGACTTCATCTTTCTGGCCTTCTTCTTTTGGTTCCTTTCCTATTGCGGTCCCTGTGGTAAAAAACGTGGGCGTTAAGCTATCTGCTTCTCAATCCACGGCCTCTCAGGTTAGCTCGGTTTGTCAGGCTGGCCACTTTCAATTCAAAATACTTAGAAAGATCCTGCAATTTATTCCATTTCATCTGCGGGCCCTGGTGGTCTCTGCTCTGGTCCTCAGCAGGATTGATTTTTGGAACTCTTTATTTTTGGCTCAGACAGATTATTTGTTACGCCGTCTTTAGATTCTTCAAAATTATGCGGCCCGTCTTGCCACTGGGGCTCCCTATTGGGAGCATATTTCACCAGTTCTCAATTCCCTTCACTGGTTACCAGTGGTAAAGCGTGTGCATTTTAAATCTCTCTGCCTGGTGCACAGGGCCTTCTATTCTGCTGGCCCGGAGTACCTGCAGTCGAAGTTCTGACCCTATGTTCCTGCCCGCACATTACGATTGCTCTCTTTTGGCTGTCCCTAGGTTGTGTCGCGCGAGAATTGGAGGTCGCTATTTCTTGGTTAAAGCAGCCATTCTGTGGAATGCCCTCCCGGTTACCCTTCACGCAGTGTCTCTTCAACTGCAATTTAGGAAAGCTCTAAAAACTCTACTCTTTTAGCCTGTCTCTCATCTAATCTTTTTGTTCTCAGTCATAGCGCCAGGTTGCCTCTGGGTGTCGGTTGTGCTGTACTTCGGTACGAAAAATCATGACATAACAAGGGCAATCAATTTGCAGCCTGCAGTTACCTGGGACTGTATAGCTTCTTCATTGGTGTATAGGTGGAAGTCTCAGTGTTTCACCTTGAATCTCAGGCTTGTCACAAACGTATCCATGGTTTCTCCTCGGTGTTGCACTGTGGTGTGAAAGACATGGCGTTCATAATCCACGTTTTTGTGGATGGCAAAATGTTCATTCAGAATGCGTTTCAGGTCAGGGTACGTATACTCGACATCCTCGGGCAGCTTGAAGATGATGTCCCTCACTTCCGGGCCCGCTGTAAGTATGAGTAGGCCTGTGATGTGCTTATCTTCCTATGGGCTTAGGTAGGACTGTGTTGAAATCAAGGGGCGATGGATTGAGAAAATAACACAGAAGGTGCATAACATAATGTGGCAGTTGTCAGGAGTCGCGAAGGACGCACTCTTATACCCCAATAGATAGGATAGTTGGGTTGCCGGTAGGGTGGCAACCCTCTGCTGTGTCCTAGTATCGGCATTGGCGAATAGGTACTAAATGCGGGTAGGCCTGAGATCCAGGGATGGAGCTGGGCATCAGTTGGGCATGGGAAGGGTGGAGGGCGGGAAGGGAGGGGAGAGGGATGTTGGGGTGTTTGAAGAAGAGGGGAGGGAATGTTGGGATTTGGAAAATAGGTTGGGACTGGGAAGGGAGGTGGAGGGGGGAGTTGGGTAAGTTGAGGCACGATGGAGGGAGGGTTTGAAGTTGGGGAAAGAGCCTACAGATGTGAGCGATGGCTTACAAGTAAAACCTGCAGATCTACACAAGGAGGGGCGGAAAGGTATTGGATAATGGGGGACCTCAAAGTACTAACTTGGAATGTTAGGGGGCTCAATAGTTACCTGAAAAGGAATAAGGTAATGATGTACCTGCGTAGACAGAAAATAGACATAGCCCTGATTCAAGAGACACACCTTACAAAGGAGAAATTAGAGGTTATCCAGAACAAATGGAAGGGGAAGATTTTTGGCGTGACATATTCGGCTTATGCTAGAGGGGTGATCATCTGGGTGGCGCCACATGTCCTGTTCCAGCTATTACAATCCACAGTGGAAGCAGACGGGAGGATGGTTGCAACAAGAGGGTTGGTTGAAAATAAAGAAATATGTATCATAAATACTTACGCCCCAAACCAGGACACAGTGGCATATTTTAAGACCCTGTATACCAAACTAAGTATGTACTTAGGGGGGGCGGTGATTTGGGGGAGAGACTTTAACTGCACACTAAATCCGAGAGTAGACAGATCGGATAATAAAATAGACAGACCCACCCCAGCTGCTAGGGTACTGCAGTCACTGTTAACGGACTTCAGGTTTGAGGACACTTGGAGGATGCACCACCTGCAAGACAGACAATACTCACACTACTCGGCCCCACAAAATCTGCATACTAGGTTAGATTACATGGCAGAAATAATACAGATAGAATACAAGGCAAGGGTCTTGTCAGACCATTCGCCACTGGCCCTTACATGGCAATACAAACCCCCAAGAGCAAGGATACCGACGTGGCGCCTGAAAGCCGAGGCATTAAAAGATATAATGTTAAGGGAGGACTTGAGAGAGGAAATAGTAAGTTACTTTGAGATCAATACTGGCAGTATCGAGTCGGCGGGTACGCTGTGGGAAGCCTTTAAAGTGGTAGTGAGAGGGATAGCCATAGCTAAGACTAAGGGGCTGCAAGGAGGGATACTAACAGAACTACAGGAAACGGAAAGGGAACTGGAGAAAATGATGAGAAGCGAAGGCAGTACTAAAGAGGACACCGAATCCATAAGCAGGCTTCAGCATGTATGTGCAGGACACTGGGAGAGACTGTGTAATTTAAACTATAAGAGATATGTAAAAAGACAACACACGTGAGGAGATACACCAGGCAGGTTGCTAGGATGGCTATATAAAAGTGAGATCCCCAAATCAACGATCAGGGCAATCGAGAAGGAGGATGGGCATGTGGTGGATGCCCAAGAGGGCGTGAACAGAGTATTCCTAAAATATTATCAACAACTGTATGGGGATGAAGAGGGCAGCGACCACAGGGGAATAAAGGAAATACTGGAAGACATAGGTATGCCACGAATCGCAGGAGCGAGAAGAACTAGATGCCCCGATTACCCTGGAAGAATTAGAGGAGGTGGTGGTGCAGCTACCCACTTGCAAGACCCTGGGGGCCGACGGACTCCCTAGTGAATTTTATAAAATGTACAGAAAGGGGGTGCTCCCCCTGCTTTTAGCCATGCTCAATGAGGCACACGAAATAGGAAGATTGCCGGAGTCCTTGAGAGAGACGATTATTATACCACTCCCTAAACCCAATAAGCCTGGCAAAGGTTGCGGATCATTTAGACCGTTGTCTATGCTTAATCAGGATAGTGAAATGCTTACGGTGGTGCTGGCAAACAGAATGAAACGGATTATTGATAAACTAATACACCCCGACCAGAGCGGGTACGTCCCACATAGAAATATAACTAACAACCTCAGGCGACTCCATCGAGTTATAGAACATACAAAAGGGGAAACTTCCGAAATTGCAATTGTATCGCTGGACGCAATAAAAGCATTTGACTCAGTTAAATGGCCATGGCTGATCGCAGCCCTGTCCAGTTATGGAATAGGACCTGGGTACCTTAAATGGGTCAAATTGTTGTATAGTGCCCAGCTGGCCAAGGTCAAAACGGGAGTGATAATATCGGAAAGGTGGCAACTCAGCAGGGGTACTAGACAAGGATGCTGTGGTCCCCCATGCTGTATATCCTAGCATTAGAGCCCCAGGCGATTTATCTAAGGCAACAGTATGACACGATAGGGATAAATATAAATGGAGAACCGCACTTGATCTCCTTGTATGCTGACAATATGCTGTTGTATTTGCAATACCCTGAGGAAAACCTCCAATGTGTTCTGGAGGTAATGGAGCGATTTGCAACGCTGTCTGGCATAGCGGTGAACCCCAAGAAATCATGTATATTTCCGATGGGTAGGTATGTTGGAATTCCACGAGAGAAATTGCCAGTTCTACAAATACCGTGGGAGGTTAATACATTTAGATACCTTGGGATAGACATCTACCATACAGTTGAGGCAGAGCACCAGCATAATACCGAGAAGGCGGTCAGGGGTATCGAAAATAGCATGAAGTTTTGGGTGAAGCTCTCTCTGGCGATGATGGGGAGAGGGGCAATGTTGAAAATGGTGGTCCTACCCAGTTTACTGCATTATTTTGGGAATATACCATATCTGATATCAAGACGATTCTTTGACAAGGTACACAGCATATGTAGGGGGTTCCTTTGGCATGGGACGAGGAGCAGGGTCGCCCTTTGGAAATTGCAAAACGCGTATGATAAGGGGGCATAAACTTGCCAAACTTCAAAATGTATTATCTAGCGAGCCAGTTACAATATGTGGCAAAATGGCTATCAGAAGACCCAACCTCAGAATCTAGGTTGTTTGGACAGGATTGTGCCCCATACTTCTTGAAGGAAATCATATGGCCGTCCAAACCAGACATGAAAGAGCGCCCAAAGATGATGACATTGGGGTGGAAAAAATGGCGCAAGGCCTGTCAGATAATGGAAAATCCGACCCCGTGTTCTCCGCAGGTGCCACTGGTTGTACTGGCAGTGAAAGAGGTGCAGTTAATGAAGATAATCAGGACACATTGGGAAACGGTGTGGATAGCGACAATAGGTGATATTTGGCAAGAGGGGAAGATAAAGGAATTTGGGACGCTGGTGGAGGAAACAGGGTTATATACAGGTCAATATATTACATATAACATGGTGGTCCAGCGGATTAAAGAAACATGGTCAGAAATAGTACTGGAAGAAGAACCGGATACCACCATAGAAATAATATATGACATAGCATAGGGAGGGCACGAGATATCCAGGCTCTATGAGCTGATAATGTCCAAAGTGGGAAAGGAAGTGGTACAACTACGACAGGACTGGGAGGAGGAGGTGGGTGCCCTAATGAGTGATGGAATGAGGGAGCGGGCCCAAGGGTACCACAAGAATGTGTCAAGGAATGCTAAATTACAGCAAATACAGTTGTACATAACCCACAGGGCTTATATGACACCCCAAAGGATAGCCAAATTCAGTAATGCAGAAAGGCAAATATGCTGCAAATGTGGCGAAGAAAACGCTGGGATGACGCATATGTTCTGGGCGTGCCCGGAAATCAAGAAATTTTGGGGAGAAATAGCCCACAGATTGGAGGAAAAGGGGATTAAGATAACTGTTGGGATGGCGTGGGCGTGCTTGCTTGGGGCTTTCCCCAGACCACGTAAACTTAAACATGTAAGCAAACTAAAGGATTTGGCGTACATACTGGCGAAGCATAGGATTGTCATGGGGCGGAAGGCTGTCACAGAGCTAGGATTGAAGTATGGTGGAAAGACCTCCAGAAATGGCCAAAAGCCGAAACTGTAGTATGGCAGGATGCTAGATACATGGGGGGGATTAAGAAGCAGAAACCCTGACTAGCTGGAGACACTTAATAGCTACACTATTTGGGTCCACGCAAGAATGGTCAAGTGACCAAGACCTGGCGGAGAACACGAGTAGGGAAACCACTTTGAAAAATGCAGAAGTAGACCGCAAAGAGATGTAGGCCCGGGGAGGGGGAATGGGTAAAGCAGTCAACAATGATCGAGTTGTATAAAATTTGACATGTCGTAATATGTACTGCAAGTTTGGTTGTCGTTTGTTGATTGTTTGGTTGATACAAAACTAATAAAATATTATTTTTTTAAATAAATCTTCCTATGGGCTTAGGACGTTGAGATAAACGTCAAATTCTTTCATCCATCGGAATCACCTGGGGCCCAGGTTGGTGGTATCCATCATGTCAAACCGAAGCAGTCATGGTATAGGGAATTAATCCCTTACAAGCTCTGCCAGTATGACAGGTGTGTGACTGGCACTTCATCACCCATCCTCCGCCTTGTGGATGCAGTGGCGTGGTCACTCAAAGGTGACTACAGTCACTTATTAGGTGTCCTCTTTAGGGCTCAGCCTCTCTGTGGTGCGAGGGGTCAGCAATGCGAGGCAGACAACTGTTTGAGATTTGTTCAAAATATGCCATTTTAATAAAGTATAAATGATATTAAATGCCTTACTACCCCTACTCTGCTGAGGATTTCCATGCCTAACAAAACTAATGGGAAACACTCTAACACATGTCTTGACCTCACACTAAACATCAAATACAAAGAAAACATACATGGCAATTCAAAATAACATCAACAGCATTCACAGTTTCTTGATAGTCTCTCAATGCGCTGGGTGAACTCCCTTCCCCACGATTCAGAGTGAATTCTATTTCAAAAGTCAATAAAAAAAGTAACAAGATCATCCTTGTAGACAGAATAGTCTCCAATTAGTTATTGATGTCTCAATGGCAAAGTAGAGTTTGTGAACCACAGTTCCAACAATAGCAGTTCTTATCTCCTTGAATAAATCTGAACTTTCCACCTTCTTAGAACAGCACCAATGGTATTCCCAACCACAATGCTTTGCCACCACCTCCAGTAATTCAAGACGTTTTGCCACAGTTCAAAAAGAAAAGCCACTTCTACAACTGTGAAATACAGTTCTTGGTTAACAGTTAACATGCCAATAATCACAATATTAGAATTCACAATATGTGTAATGGTCAGTGCTGCTGCTTCCACTTCCACAACTTCACTTCTACTCAAGTTTACAATGAGAAACTTTCCCTGTGTTTCATAGTACTTCACTTCATTTAGGATTCTGTATTGTTGCATCTACTGTTACTTAGAAATGCAACCACAGCTTCACTACTTTGTAATTGAAAGAAAAATGGTTTTGAGTTTAGAAAAGATTTAGGTTCAGGCACTTCAACACCCTCCACCAGGCAAGGTACTTTTCCTCTGAGTAGCTCCTCAAAAGGGGCAGCCTCTTTGCCTCTCTTGCCAGTCTCAAATCATAATGGTGGTCGTAGTCTCCAACAACAAAGTTAGTTATTTTAGGCAACTTCTTAATTTTAAGGATAGATTTATTTCCCTTAGACATATTAAAAGATGAAGGCAATGTTGCTAGAAGCTTTTACCTTCTACCTTTGGGAGTAAGGAGGGTTCTATATTTAGATACCTTGAAAGGTCTTTCTGTTCTTAGGGTCTGTTTAGATTTCATGGTATTAGTGCCCAGAGCCACAAAATGTATATGTGGTTCAGATACATTGTGTTGGCAATCAGCCATTACCTGTTTTGGCCATCTTGAAAGGTGTTTCCTTTCAAAGGATACCTACTGCATCTTATCCTACGGGATCTCCTCGCCACCCTGGCCTTGTCTCCTCTCAGGTGATCCTCCCGCAGTACAGCACCCCCAAGGTCAGGATCAAGAAGTGTCTGCCTTTCCCTGGTCACCTGGGAGGAGACCACCGTAGGTAGGGTTTCAGTGAGGGATCCATAGGACTGAGGTCCAGTTCTCCCCGTTTTTATGTCCTACCATCTCACCAGCGGTTAACCAGCTGCAGTGTGTACTGGTGGTCTGCTATTCCCTTGGCACTATTTGTAGATGGCCCTATGCGCTTTCTGTGTGTTCAGCTGCTTAGCGTGCACACATTTGTAAAGCAGTGTGTGCAGCTTCTACTGTTGCTGGTGGCCAAGGCCGGGGTGGCTCTCACGTGCCAGGCTTGCCGCAGGGTGCTCAGTTGCTGGTAGACTGGGGCACTGCGGGCGCATCTACCTCCTTTCTTCTGAGCAGTCTGCCTGCCAGGCAGTGGTCGCACCATGTGTGGGTCTCAGAGGGCGCGAGCTGCAGCGTGCCTCTGTGTTGGCTGACGGCAGCCTCTGCCACTGGATGCTGCACGCTGGGTTGCAGCTGATGAGGAGAGCCACTTGTGTGGGGCTGACAGCTCCCTCATCACCAGTGTTGGGTCCTAGCCCGGGGCAATGTGCGCCGACACACACTCCCTAAATGAAGGAACATCCACACAGATAGTGCGCTACACATAATCTATTTTATTCCGGTTACGAGCGCGGTTACAACTGGGGTCACATGTCCCATCTCTGCTTTGCATACGCACCAATACCGGTGTCACCTGACATGCGGGCACAATGTTACATCAAAAATAGCTCAAATTTCGGTAGGTTCTTGTATGTATGTAGTTTTCCTCATCCTGAGGTGCTGCTGGAAGCGTCTTCCAGTGGTTTGCACCATTGCCTCAAAACGCCATTCCCTGCTTTTGCCTTTTGCAATTATGGGGTCACTGTCTAATTGGCTACTACTTATCTTCATGAATGAGCCTCTTTGCATCCAATGAAAGCTGCCCAGTGGTAAATCAGGCAGTTGCCCCCGAATGCCATGTTGGTACTCGATGTTTCAAACCACTAGTAGTTCTGTAGCTCAATCAGTGCGTTTGTGATTTTTTTTGTTATAGGATGCCTGAAAAGGAGCCTGTCAGCCTTACATTGACCATGCTATAACCAGCAGGTGGCATATGCCTGCAGCCCCATTGCACAAAGCACTAATATAATGTAGACACGTTAGTATTACTGTACTGATTAACACAGCTGAATGGCACTTAGCAAGCACTGGTGGTGAAAATGTTCTTTGTCGAATTTGGGTGGTTATTACATGACTTTTCTACTACAGATATTTGCACCTATCACAACTGGAGGATCAACAGATGACTTGAAGTCAGTTTGTACGGTTACAAGATGTTTATTGTACAACCAAAACTCACTGAAATCAACACAAACTAAAGACACAAGACCTCTCTATAGCAACGTATAACAATCACAATGTGAATTAACTTGTAGAGAGGCAGATGTACACGTCATCTCTAGTGCGCTCCCCCCTTCACATCAGTCATATCGGAAGAACAACAAGACACTCTTGGACACCAGGTATCATCCCAATACTGCATCGAAGATACGAAAGACATTATGCGCTCAGACAACCGTTTCGAATATACCCTCGAAGTGACGTGGTAGAAGGATGTCTGCAGACACCACTGAACATAGAAGAGCTTTAAGTGAAGTCTTACAAGTGCAAAGTGACATCATGAAGAGAAGATGCAAGGATGCACTGAAATGATATAAGAATACTTAAAGAATGAAGATGTGACTGAAATAACATGAACATGAATCATATACACTAAAAGGATAAGTGAGAAGAGATGCAGTAGATGTATATACGCAGAAACGCAAGGTAGATGAGATATATAGAAGCTTGCTGCAGTAGAAAATAGAACACAGTTAACGCAGACAGGATGAGAAAATGGACATTGACTCTGTATAAATAGTATGCAAGAAGCCTGAAGGAGAGAGACTAAGGCTGCAGAGCTGACAGGTGCTGGAATATAGCTCTGTGCAAGAACAAATAATATTTGTATGGCTTGTGATCAAGAAGCAACTGCAAGGCACAAAAGGAGTCGAACAGGATAAGCTACATATTCAGGACATGTTTCTCTCAGATTAAGCAATGGAGTGAACATTTGCAAGTGTTAAGTATTGAACAATCAAAGATTCAGAAAGCATATGCAGGACATAGCAACCAGGTCTCCAGAGGCCAAGAGCAGTAATAGCACCCACTATAATTGAATCAAATAGCACTAAATAGAAGGTTAGAATAGACAAAATCATTGTTTCCTCACACATGGTGCAAGATCAGGAAACAAGGCCTATTCTTAAAGCTCCAGACGAAGATAGCAAAGTACCTTCACTCCCGTTAAAGTTCAGAGGATGAGAATAGTCAGCAAGGCCAACTACAAAGACGAATCCTTGGCTTAGGGCCCAACTGATGAGAGATGGTAGGCTAATTGGCCAAGTGGGCAGTTGTCTGACGTTGTTCCCCGCTGCTGGGTTTTATTTTGCTCATGTGCTGCTAACAAGCCGAATGTCCAAGGTTGGAAGGGAATGCCCACCAATCATGATGGTCCATGCAGCAGTGCGATTTCCAAAGTTCCAGAAGCCAATCCGCTGCTCTTACTCTGCTATTATCTGTATTATACGCAGTTAGAGGTAGTACAAGGTGTGCCTACCAGATAAGGGGCAGCCAATAATTTTACAAACACCTAAATAAACTATAGGTTTTTACTGTTTCCCACATAGGATGATGTCAGAGCTGACGTACATTAGGGTATACAGCCTTTTTCTGCCTTCTACATCCTACGGAGCTCGAGGTCTTTCTGAAGCTCCCACCCTTCCTAAGTTTCCTGATCTGTTGGGCCCACGGACGCTTTCTGCACCAGGTAGGTGCATTGCCATTGTCCCTGCAGCACCAGAAACGAAAAAAAGCTTTTAAAAAGAAAAACGAAAAATCAGAAAAAAGCGTTTTTTTTCACTTGGCAACCCATTTTAATTTCAGAAATTACACTGTGCAAATTGGCAGTGTGTTCCAACCTTCTGTTGCTTTAAATTGCACTGACTCACTTCAATGAAATGGATGTTTCCTGCTGCCTCACAGTGTGTTTGAGGTTTTCCATCATGGCTGCCTAGCCTCCTTGTTTGCATGAGGCTGGCTGTGTATCTAAAATGCGTCCCTCCATCGTCTGCAATGATTGGCTGTTCGCTTTGTTTTCAAGCCAATCGGGGGACCGGCAGGCTTCAGCCGGCCCCTGTTTCAAAGGTCTACTTTCTAAGGTCCCGGTCAGCTTCTCTGTCTGCTTCACAGGCTGCATCATGAGATTCTGCAACAGCCAAACCCTGATTGTCAGTGAGGCTGCCTCCTGGACTATTGGACTGCCATGACTCTCTTACCATATTCTGTTTGGGTTAGTTCCCTCCTTGATTTACCTGTACTCCCTTCCCAGAGGGTACTCAACTCTTCCTGTCATGCTCTCATGTGAAGCTTATCTATACTCACCTCCACCATCTGCCTACCACTCTAAATTCCTTAACTACTGGTCTCCCATTTATGTGCCAAACTTGGGTGTATTCTTGCATTTACTTGAAAGTCAAACTTGGGTGTATTCTTGCATTTACTTGAAAGTCAAACTTGGGCGTATTCTTGCATTTACTTGAAAGTCAAACTTGGGTGTATTTTTGCATTTACTTGAAAGTTCAACTTCAGTGTATTTCTGCATTTACTTGAAAGTCAAACTTGGGTGTATTTTTGCATTTACTTGAAAGTTCAACTTCAGTGTATTTCTGCATTTAACTTTTGGCCATTGATTGTGACCTGCTAGCCCAGTGACTGTTCAATACTGCTTTACTTGCTTACTCCCCCCTCTGCCTCTTCTCATTTCCACTCATGGCGCTTTCTGTTTCTCCCATCTAGTCCAACTGCTTCTCTATCAACTACCCTTCCCTTCTCACTCAGTCTGGAAAAAAGAAATTTAAAAAGGATATCTTGGCCTCCAACCCTGGACTCCCCATTGCTGATACCTATACCAGCGCATCTTCCAGACAGACCCTCAACGACATCCTCTTTGTTGTTCCTTCGCCCGATCTATGGACCCCCCATATGATCTCTGTGCTTTGTCCTGTCTCCTCCTCTCCCATTAATGGTGGCACTCGCTGGGATGTCCTCATGGCTTCTTTCAACTCCTCCATAGTCATCCTTAATGTCTACCTAAATGGCACTGTCATGGTCCAAGGTCCTCAGGCCAACCTCCTTCTCTTCGATAGGTGTTTCCCTCACCTCATCAACTTCCTCTCATCTCCAGCTGT
Source organism: Ambystoma mexicanum (assembly GCF_040938575.1). NCBI lineage: Eukaryota > Metazoa > Chordata > Amphibia > Caudata > Ambystomatidae > Ambystoma > Ambystoma mexicanum. The sequence continues at coordinate 330,115,770 of NC_090925.1, read as the reverse complement.
CCCCTCCTCTCACTCCCTGGCTACCTTACCCACTTTTTCCCCCTCCTTTGCCACTCTTCAGGCTACCTCCACAACTCCGCAGGGCGTACCTCTGATTTGTACCCCTCCCCGGAAGGTCTTTAAGGCCGGCAACCTTCTTCATTTTGCCACTCTCAACTCTCGCTCTGCTGTCAAACACGCCTCTAACATCTGCCACCTCCTTGAAGAACTGGACCTTCATGTCCTCGGTTTTACGGAGACATGGTTCACGGCTAGCTCTGTCACAACCTTTGACACTCTACTCCCTGAGGGCTACAAGATCCTCTCCGCACCCAGATCCACTCAACCTGGAGGGGGCGTAGCCCTGATCTTTCCTAAGTGGATTCCTGCCACTATCAGATTTACTCCTCTTTTGAATGCCTTGTCTGCAGGCTCTCACTCTCTCCTAGCCACTCTCTTACTGTTGCTACTCTCTATCGGCCCCCCGGGCAAATCACCTCTTTTCTCTCTGAGTGGGCCGACCTCTCCTCCTCCCTCCTGGCCTCAGCCACTCAACTCCTCCTCCTTGATGACCTCAACATTCACCTCGATTCTCACTGTCCCTCATCGCTGCTCTTTTGCAACCTCTGCGATACCCTCTCCCTCTCTATCCTCCCCTCTGGCCCTACGCACTCTGCAGGACACACACTTGATGTCTTGATCTCCCCTGGCCCTCCCCCTCTCTATTCCTCTGACCACTCCTCTCTCCTGGAGTGACCACTGCCTCCTCTCCTCCCACCTCTCACTCTCTTCTCCCCAAGCCAACCACACCTCAACACTTCCACTTACCTTCTCGGACATCCGACCTATGAAGTGTGTGTCAGCTGAGGCTTTCGCTGCCACTTTCTCTCCCCCTCCTCCTCCCCTGGCTGACTCACACCCCGACACAACCCTGTCCCTTCTCTACTCTTCCATCTCTGATACTCTTGATGCTCTTTCCCCTGTCATGAGGATCCGCTTGAAGTCCAAAGCCAAGTGCAATTCCTGGTATGATTCCGACCAAGCTACTCTTAAACGTAAGTGTAGGGCGGCTGAAAGGAAATGGAGGTCTTCTTGCTCATCCTCTGACAAACTGGCCTGTCGCCTGCTCCAAAGGCAATACCGACTCTCTGTCCTCACTAAGAAGAGAGCCCACATTCAAGCCCGTGTCTCTGCGGCATCCAACAACTCGGCCAAACTCTTTAAAATCTGCAAGGAGCTTGCCAACCCTGCAGCAGTCTCCTCCCCTCCTCTTGCCTCCCAGGCTCTCTGCAATGCCCTTGCCTCACACTTTATCTCTAAAACCCAGGACATCCTGTCCACCCTCGCCTCCCCTCCCCCTCCTATTCCCTCTCAGTCTGTGCTTGGAGACCCCCCTTTAAGCACCCCCCACCATCCTTCTCTTCCTTTCCGAATTTCTCCCCTGACGAGGTTGCTAGATAAGTCCGATCTATAAAAGCCTCGTCAAAACAGGTTCATCCCTGTTCCTCCAAAACCATCAAGGACCACATTGACACCCTCGCTCCTGCCCTTGCTGATTTTTGCAACCACTCGTTTGCCTCAGGATCCTTCCCCTCCCCTCTGAAGCACTCCCTTGTGCATCCTCTTCTCAAGAAACCCACAGCTGATCCTTCCTGTCCGGCAAACTATCGCCCAATTTCCATTACCCCCTTTCTGGGCAAACTCCTGGAAAAGCTGGCCATCTCTCAGCTTAACCTCCATTCAGATTCTGTTGGTTGTCTCCATGACCACCAGTCTGGCTTCAGAGCGGCCAAAAGCACGGAAACTGCTCTCCTCAATATCCGTGAAGATCTGCTCTCCAACCTTGATTCTAACATTCCCTCTGTCCTAATCCTTCTTGATCTCTCTTCTGCCTTCGACATGGTCAACCACACCATCCTGCTCAACCGTCTCCGTGATAATCTGGGTATCACTGATCAGGCTCTGGCCTGGCTGACCTCTTTCCTCTCTAATCGACCCTCTCAGGTCCAACTGGGGTCTTTCCTATCATCTATCTTGCTCTCCACCTGTTGGGTTCCCCAGGGGTCAAACCTCTCACCCTGGCTTTTCAACCAATACCTGGCAACTCTCGCTCACTGCATTGCCATTTTCTGCTCAAATTTCCAGTGCTACGCTGATGACACTCAACTCATTTTCCGGCTGCCCTCTGCCATCTCCTCTCCCTCTCTCATCTCTGACTGCCTAACTGCCATTCAAAATTGGTGTGCCGCCAATGATCTTTGTCTGAATGCCAGCAAGACGGAGATCCTCCTCATCGGCACACCATCTCCATACTTTTCCCTCACTCTCTGGCTGGCCTCCCTTGGCCCTCCTCCTACCCCTACCTGCGAGGCTAAGAACCATGGCGTCATCTTTGACTCCATACTTTCCTTCTCGGCCCATATCTCTGATGTCTCTAAAAAGTCAAAATTCCGACTGCACCTCCTCAGAGGTATTCTGCCTTTCCTCTCCTTCCCCCAGAAGCTCATGGTATCCCAAGCTCTGGTTCTCTCTAGCTTGGACTATTGTTACAGCCTCTTTCTAAATCTACCTGCCTCTACTCTCCGCCCTCTACAACTTATCCAGAACAGGACTGCGAGACTTGTCCTTGGCCTCAAGCCCTGAGATCGTATCTCTCCAGCTTTGAAATCTCTCCATTGGCTCCCAGTGGATGCAAGGATTACATTCAAAACCCTCTGCATTGTCCACAAGGCTTTCTGGGGCCTGGGTCCAAAATACCTTCAGCTATCCCTCCTCAAATACCTCCCCTCTCGAGCTCTTTGCCCCTCTACCTCTACCCTCAGGGTCAGTCGTTTTTCAAAGAAACGAGCTGGGGGTAGATCTCTATCTTCGGCTGGGGCCTCCCTCTGGAACAGCCTCCCTGCCACTCTAAAACTTGAGGAGAACCATCTCCGGTTCCGGAAGCACCTCAAAACCTTCCTCTTTGCTTCTGCCTTCACTCCCCTTCTCCCCTGCTGATCTGCTCTCTTGGCACTGTGCACCTGGCCACCCTATGTCCCCTGGTCCCAGGTACCTGCTCACCCTGCCACCTTTCTGCACTGTCTCCTAGCCACCCCTTGCACTGGGGACTGTATCTGTACCCATACAGCCCCCCCCATTTTTCTTCTTTTCTGTACTTATTCAGACTTACCCAGTCTGCTGCCTTAAACACAGCACTTGCCACTTGCTGGCTGCACTACCACAGTTTGCCTCCATTTTCTATTTATTTTATTTATCTGCGCTCCTCGGCTTCTGCACTTTCCACTCTCCCCCTTCCATGCACTTTTTCCCTTTTCCCTTTCCCATGTACTTGCGCGTTCTCAATGTCACTGGGCCTAGTAAGATCGTTTTTATGTTGTGCTGTGTTCTCCCTTGTTCCCCTCCCTTGCCTGGTCGCGCTCTGAAACACTTGTGTACGAGCGCGATACAAATAAAATATCATATCATATCATATAATGGAAATGTATTCGAGTGTGTGCGAGCTACGATCTGTTTGTTCGCCAGGTTTCCCTACTTTATTGAGCTGGTAATAAAGTCGTATTTTGACATATTCTTTGAGTCTGCTCGGTTATTTGGGCTTGATATCATTTATTGGTAATCGTATCCGGCACTTGGAAAACTCCAGGTGCTACTGCACAAAGCGCTGACCAATACCAAAAAAGACATCATGAAAGGACAATGTTTCAAATCAAAGTTCAGTTGAGGTCAAACCAGTCAGGAAATGTAAAGCAAACTGCTCACTGGAAAGACCCATTCTGGGCTGGCTTAGAAAGACAGTCATTGGCCCAGTACTATAAAAGAAATTGGGAAAAGTCAGAGAAGGGTGAAGACTGCAAGGAAGCAGACATGCTTCTCACCACTCCTGGCATGTCAGGGGAGGCCACTGTCTGGGAAAAGGTAGTTCAGCTGCTATCAGCTGTGCAGCAGCTGCTCTGCAGAAGTATACCAGAGAACCAACCACAGAAACTGCAGATTCATCGAAGCGAGGACCTAGGAACACGTTGTACCTGCCACACCTGAGACCAGAAATAAGGCCTGAGAACTGCATGTGTCCAAAAGGAGCATAAGACACAGGCACCGAGCTGGAGGAAGAGAATATCATCTGCCTAACAAGGACCCTGATAAAAGTGGGGAGATATATTCATTAGCAGTCATTATCCCCAGGAGGGAACTATCTAGGAAAGCCTCGCTATATGATTGTTTTGTAGAATAGGAATGGTCTTTGAAAGTATAGGTTTATGAACATTTCTTTTGCCCAAACTTGTAGAACTTTCTGTTGTAGCCTAATGTAAGCCTGGATGCTAAATCACTCACAATGTACAGGTTTGACCTTTCAATTGGACATCATCATTCGACTTTGGGTTATTAGAATAGGGTGTCCCAGGGGGGACAGCGGCTTATAAGAGAAGGTTCAAGATTTTTGTACTGAAAGCCATCCCCACCCAGAGGTGCAGAGAGCACCTGGAAAAACCCCACTTTTAAGTTATCCCATCCCGGGGCACTAGTTTATCAAGTGTTCCCTTTTCTTTCCAGAATACCCCCCTAGTACCTATAGACATTCATCCCACCCAAGGCCTAGAATTGTAAATCTCAGTAAAGAATGTTGAAACTTCATTTGTTTATTATGCTTTGTCATTGTTCGACCTCCGTTCTATAGGGACCTGAATTTAAATTCACCAGGAGTATTGGTGGGGGTCAACACAAGTTATTGGGGATACCTGTTGAGGTGGACTAAAGTGTGTCTTCCTTCTTTGTACCTTACACATTTTGGACCCCATTGCATGATCTTCAGGCAAAATATCCTTTTGGGAACCGTCCTGCTGCTTTAGCAACTATCCAAGCCCTCCAGACCTGCATGGCTAGGGTTTACCTAAGATCCAGGAGGGGACTACGGACCTTCGGCAAGGAAGCAGAAGGCTGGTGGTCACGGCATCTACACACTGGAATTGTCTACCAGCTGCCATTAGATATGTGGAGAAACATACCCACTTCTGGAAAAGTTAGAAGATTGTCCTTTTCAGGAACTTCTTGGGTAGATAATCTTGAAAATTGCCGGCTTTGGTCTTCTGAACCCCAACTCCCTTTGCAGTAGGGTGACGTTTCACACTTCTGAAACCACTGCTGGTCCACAAGCCTGAGCTTTTGTGGCTTTATGAACCACTGAGCCATTTGAATGGTTTGTCCAGTGTGCTTTTTCTTTCCCGTGTACTTTGCACATGCTCAATGCTCAGCACTAGTCTCCCTTGCCCCTTGCATTTAACTGATCTGATCCCAAGCCTATGAAAGATTGGATTTCCCTTTCCTCTTGCTTTTGGGGTGCTAGGATATGGCTATGCTATGATATGATATGGCATTTATAACACACCTGTATACAAGTGTTTCTAGGCCCATCTGGTTGTCGCCTTACAAAAACCCAATAAATACATTGAGCAATAAGGGTGGTGATGGGTTGGGGAGCCTGGGGGATGCTCTGTACAGCACCCACATTGCCTGCATTATTATTATTATTATTATTATTATTATTATTATCATGATTAGGGTATTAATTGAGCACATACCTAGCTTCAGGAACCCTTGGAGCGCTTTACAAGTCATAGGGTGAAGTACACAATGAGGGAAGCAGAGATGCAATTGAGCTGGGAGCTAACACATGGGGAAGGTGGGCAATTTGGCAGCAAGGGATCTACAAGTAACCAAGCGAGGAAAGAAGGAGGAGGAGATCACCCAGTGTCATGCTAGGTAGGGATTATGTGTGGAGCTAGGTGTTAAGGAGAAGCCATTCCTGGAAGACAGGGTTGGATTGGCCCCTCAGCCTTTCGGCCCGTGGCCGGGCCGAAATCATCCCTGGGGAGTGAAGGCCGGTTTCTGGCCATGCCTGGGCCGGTTTGGATAAAAAAAATGGAAAAAATATATATATATTTTCAATTTATTTTTCTTTTTTAAAAAAAACCTTCTTAGGTCGATAAATGAGTACCAACACAGGTTGGGTGATATTGTATGCATATTTGTTCTATAAAAAGGAGCTTAAGTGTAAGTGCTATACACTAACATATTATCATTTGGCCTTGGACGTCTGCTTGGATTTACAATAATTTAGTGTACTTAGGAACAATTTATTTGATGACACTTCCTGTTTTGTCAAGGGGTGAAAGGTCGTGTTTCATCGCTTCCGGGATGTCAGTTTGGCGTGGGGTCAAATGACATCACTTCCGGTGATGTCATCAGCGGTCAAGGGTTGAGAGGCGAAGGGTGGGACACTTTTTTGAGGGAAGGGGTGGGCCACTTTTGTTTGGGACACTGGGCCTATTTCTTGTCCCAGTCCGACCCTGCTTGAAGAGGAGGTTCTTGAGCTCCATCCTGAAATGTACAAGCGAGGGGGTGAGTCTCCTGTTGACAGGGAGAAGGTTCCAGAGTCTGAGGGTATACACAGAGAAGGCCTGTCTTCTGGTTCTTTCCCTCCTGCAGCAGCAGAGTGCACGGCTGCACATGTTCTGGCTTCTGGTGGGTCATACTCTCCGGAGAGGCTGAGTTTATCAGTGAGGTATCTTGGGAACATGAGGGTGAAAGCCTTGCACATGATGCAGCAGGATATGAGGGTGATACTTACTTGCAGCAGGAGCCAGTGCACTTCAATGGGGGTTGGGGTGATTTGGTCGAATTTACAGAGTCCTTTGGTGAGGACACATCTCTACGGTGTCAGGGTGGTTGCCAGAAGGCCTTTCAGAAGGGCATTGCCACCTACAGGAGAGGATCATGACTTGGACAGCCGATCTGAAGTTGTCTGCTGGGATGACATCACGGAGCAGGTTCCACCTGGCCCCCAACATTACCCCTGTGCCATCACCTAGCCTCCAATATGGGACCTCGTTGCATGCCTGAAGTGAAAATCCTCCTCCCTGGCTCTTCATGACTGGGTCTGTTGTCAGGTGGAGTCGATGTTTTACAGTTTACCGAACAGACGCTTGTTTGGCACGAATGTCCCAATTTCAATTGTTTGGTCTTGACTCCATTCAGGGCCAGCTTGCTTTCCACATCCCGTTTAACTTGTATCACATACAGTTTTATGTCGCTTCTCTTCCACCAAATTCCTTACTTAAGGCTCTGGCGAGCTCCCCCACCCCTCCCAGTGATCCCTTTTAGGCATTACATTGTCTAGATCGTCTTTGTGCCTACGCCTTCACTAGGGCTGAGGACGCTGTAGTAGACGGTGAAAAATGTACCCAAATGCCACTGACCAGTTCATCAACAGAGCAATCCCAATTCCCATCTTTTGGACATCTTAGAAGGATCATTTCTACTGATTGCTGTTCTCACTCCTCTTTGGTATTAAGTGAAATGGCAGTTTTATAATAAGCGGAAAAAAGATCACTTTAGAAAATCAGCTCTGTGACCGCACAGAGCAGTCTTTCTAAATCAAACTGTGAGCCCCTGTGATGCACACGAGTGCGCACAGGGGCTGACAGGCTCGGCGAGACCTAGCAGAGGAGTCTTGGGAGTGTCAGGTGAGTATGTTTCTGTCTGTGTGTGTGTGTGAATGTGAAAAGGAATGCTTGAGATGGGCAGGGGCAGGAGGGAAATTAAACTGGTTTCGTGTTTCATTGTGTATGTGGTGGGGGCTGTGGGGAGCAGGAAGGAAAGGCGCGTCTGGGGGGTGAAACCCCCGAATAAAAAGATCCCCTAGGGATGTGCTTTTTCAGCTTTTTGAGTGCCGCAAACAATCGACCAAAATAAATCAGTCTTTTTAATGTGCAGCCTTCAAAAAGTGGAACATTCACATAGAACCCTCCTCTTTATGTCATACATACCTATTATGAAATACCTCATCGGCTTAATTGCCAGTACTATGGGCCCCATGCCCCATTGAATAGACTAGTTGACGGGAACACATGGACATTATTTGGGGGTTGCCAGGGGCAGCAGCTGCTCCCCCTTTTGACTCTCCTGCAACAAAAGTAAAGCAGATTCTTTGAGCCCTCGTTCATTTCGGAACTCACCCTGTGAAGTTCTGGCTTTCTGTAATGTGCAAAGGTGAAGCTTGAGAGTAGTGTTTGTCTATATAGGCCAGGCAGTTTGGATGCCCCAGACCCAGAGCTTCTTGTTTAGAGTCAACTGGTTTTATGTTGCTGAGGGCTATCTTTTTGTGCAAAACAAACTCCATATTTTGATGTTACTGTGGCCTGGAATTTCCCATATCCAAGTAGAATAGTTGGTATAATACCTTATTCGTATGTATAGCACTTAATGCCTGTCTCCTCCTGCTTCCGGGGGATGCACAAATAGGTGTTATCACTACGAAATGTAACATTACTTATCAACCTGAGAAGGATGCAGAGCTGATTCTGCCCTGCTGAAATATGAACTTGCAAAGAGTAGGCTTGCAAATGACATTGGCGCTTTTAACTCACTGAGCTATCCAATTGCAACACAGTTTGCGGTTTAATCAATCGTTCAGTAAAAAATAAACATTTATTTGGATATCTACCCACCTCCCACTCCTGTCTCCTCCAGTCATTTTTAAAACAAAATGGAACAGTGCTATTATTACGTTTACTTGTGGGCCACGGCATATGCCTCCTGCTTCTAAGCGCAGTAATAATAAGTGTTATATTAATAAGAAATGGAACACCCAGAGCCAATGAATTATCAAATGCTATGGTTTGCACATTAAAGGAGAAGGAACTGGTAAGGTAGCTCAGTGGATTAAGTACTCATTGATGGGATGTATGTGTGATCGGCAGGTCACAGGTTTGAATCTTGGCAATAATCATTTTATATAAGAGTTTTTTGTTTAATGTGCTTTGGCGAAAGAGCTACACAAATAAGGGATTATTATAAATGCCTAAATGTTAGCATAAATAAATCAAAGCATAGGCTCGGAATATATTGTGTCATAGGGCCTCATTACACGGTAGGCGGAGGACCAAGGTGCTATTAGCACCTTGGTCCATGCCGGTAAAATACCGGCACCGCCTTGGAGGAAAGGGGAATTACCACCCTATTCCAAGGTTGGCGGGGCGGTAATTCCCCCTTCCCCCATTGCCCTTCCCCATTCCCATTTTTGCCCCATAGGGCTCTATGGGAATGGGGAAGGCGCTAATTACGGTGCCGCAAATTGCGGTACCGTATTAGCACACTGGTCCCTTTTGCGGGTTGGTTTTTAACGCCTGCTAAACAGCAGGCATTAAAGTACCAACCCGCAAAGGGACCTCGTAGTAAGGCGGTAAGGGTTTACCGGCACCGGTGCCCTTACCGGTACCGGTAAATCCTTACCGCCGTCCGTGTAATGAGGCCCATAGTCTTACAGTCGTGTTACATTATAAAGTGTTTCTTTCTGTAGTGACGGCCCTATGCGCGAGACTGAGGGCACTATTCTGGGCTCGTGATAAAAGTTGCGTGGAAGCAGGACTTCTTCCCTCCAGTTTCCAGCACCCCCATTCTGAGGTGGGTGGAAGGACTCCAGGGGAGATGTCGTGCTTTCCTGCAGCAGAAGCTGCTAAAATATCTCGTTGTGGGAGAAACATGTGCCTCAGTGGCACTACGAGCATTTCCTTAAAGACTGGCACTTTTCTAATTTGTGAAGGGTCCTTTAATTTTGAACAATTTAAAAGAGTGGTGTTGCAGTCTGGCTCTTTTTATGTGCAGTGATGTGGGACGGCACCTAACAGATGCTGTATTTGAACTCCTGCTTTTTGACATGCAAAAGGAGGGCTCTGCCAGGAGAATCCTCTCGCCGTCCCAGCCTTGCACATCAGGTGGTTACCAGGGCCGTTGTCAGGCCGTAAATCACACACATGCAAAAGACGATGCTTTCATGTCCCCGGAGCACATTCTTTCTTTGTTAGAATACAGTGCTATTAAGGATAGTGTTCCTCCTTCACGGGAAAGCATACTCCTATGTTTGCATGCACCTCAGAACTGGGCCCTGAGTGGATGTGGTGTGTGTTGGGTCTCCCCAACACAACACAGGCACGCTGCGTCCACGCAGCGTGATCGGTGGCAGGGATCACCCTGCAGCGCCTGGATCAGCAGCGCGTGTTATCCCAGGCTGGGGATCACCCCAGCAATAGCAGTGCTGGCTCTGGGGACACCCAGACAAGCCACGTACCAGGCCGCGATACCAAAATGTTCGGTGTACCCGTGGTGAGGAGTAGCAGGCTCGGGTACGGAGCACAGTAATACACAAAAACTAGTACTGCTACTTGGAAGGCTTCATCTCGATTATGTGTCATTGAATAAAGCATGACTTAGTTTAAGAAATCAAGGAGCCTTCCCTGGTTTTTTTTACTAATGGAATGGATCATAATTGAAGTATTTGGCCCAGAAAAAGGATAAGTCCAGAAGAAAAAACACCATATACTCACTAGGGGTTTGTGTAAATATATAGGTTGTATTAAATACACCTATTTACAGTTTTGTGTGGAACATAAAACATTAATTGTGAAAAAGACTGAACCATAGTGTTTTTTCAAATAAAGAAAAAATATACAACTTGAACATAGTGTGCTGAAGAGAAAACAGTAAATTGTAAGACATAAAACAGAAAAATTGTTGTTGCTTAATCAGCAATTTGAACTCTTCATGAGTTTTCACATTGTAACAGATTCATAGGTTGATCCAGTGGTCTAAGCGTTGTCCATCTGGGTGGATAACTCGCAGTGGTTGAAAGTTAATATTGGGACAAGTTTGTCCCGGCTGATTGAATCTCAGACAGTTCCAACTGGATGTATGCCAACGTTGCAGGGGGTAGTGTAAGTGGGAATCCCACTTTCTGTAGTGTTTCAATCTGAATACAGTATTGTATCACTTGACCAAATTGAGTTGGTGCAAAGGACCCCCTTGCTTGCAAAATGACGTTTCGGCGGCCTTGGCGTCCATCTTGTATCTAAGGTTAGAGGGACGTGGAAGCTGCCTTCTTCAGGGCGGTTGGGTGACCCCACAGGCTCCTTGTGGACGTTCTCTTAATATTGCAGACTCTCCGGACTGGACGTAGTAGAGAGAGTTGGTTGTAGTAGTCGTGCATGGGGAAGCAGGTAGAAAGAAAATGTGTTGTTGTAGCTGCCTTGCTGGGCTGCTAAATGTAGCTCACACTCACGGGAAAATGCTCTGGATACGTAGATTCATTAAGTATTCCAGGTCTTTCTGTGTGTACAGAAGTGCTCCCGAAGTTGGGGAGGATCAAAAGGTATGTGGCCGTCTGTTTTCTTTATTTTTGTAACTGATACTAGTATAGTGATGCAGCATGCATCCACACTCACTCCTGTCCTGTTTTCCACATACCAGGCCGTGATCATGCAGCAGAAGTAGCACCAAAGAAACACGCAGACACGAGTTGCCACTTCCTGGGGCTCTGCTGGCACTCCCCTGTGCGTGCCAGCAGAGCCCCTTTTATTAGAGAGGCATCATGACGAGGTCATGACGCTCTCTCGCAAAAGAACTAGACCCCCACACGTAACATCCCTTCTTTATTATAAACAAACAAAATCAACCCCACTGCAAACGGGAACTCTCTACTGGGTTTCACATGGTGCATTCTAGTCCGCATGGTGCTCCTACCTCATCACAGCAAACATTGGGTGTTTTTCAGTCCTAGCACCACCTAAAACTACTCCCACACTTCAACTTTTGGCACTGCAAACAAACAGGTGTGTTCCAGTCCGCACACCATGGAGCCTGACGGCGGGCTGTCTGAGCTCAGAATATTCCGGGATCGAACTGGACAGTGGCGCTGGTGCAGGACAAAAAGAATACATTTTCTTCGTCCTCTTCCTCTTCCCCATCATATTGCGTTCTTCTTGGACCTTTCGCCACTTGGACTGCCGCCACTCTGGGGGTCTTTCTCCCGTTCACCTCACTCCCACCGGATGTCCCCACCATGCTGGCTGGTGTCGGGGTGAGGCACACCGGTGCGTAGTGATCCGCCTTCCTGCACCTCCCATAGATGTGTCCTTTAGCAGGGCAGTCCTGCGGGTGTGGAGGATCCCACCCGCACTGATGGCATATTGTGGCACTGGGGTCTCTCCTCGGCTAGTCTCCCCTCCTCATCGGCTTTCCTCCTTGCCACTTGCCGACAGCAGCCACCTCCTCGAGCTTTACTCGCTGCATTGGGGCCTCCAACTTGAGGATGTGTCTGGATGCGTCCATGACTGAGGCCCTCACCTCAGCCAGTTCCTGGGCCCGGCCAAGGTCTAGTATTCGATCGAGGGTGAGTGTCGGGTCCCTCAGGACTTGTTTGTGTAGCTTCGAGGAGCTGCAGCCGTAGATGATCTTTGCTCTGATCTCATCCCCCTCGAAGTTACCCAGGTCGCAGGACAGTGCAATGCCGTGCAGCTTCCCATGGAACACATCGAGGCTCTCCCCTTCCTCCTGCCTCGCACACCTCATCCTGAACCGTTCATAGTCTTTATTGCCCATGGGTTGGAAATACTCGTCCAGGGCTGTGATGGCTGCACCATATGACTGATCTGTGGGCCTTAATATTTTGAATAGCCTCTGAACAGCCAGTCCGGCGGAGTACAGGAGTGTTGGGCACTTAGCAGCGTCCTTTATCTCCGCCGCCTCAAAATACAGCTCCAGGTTCTCCACCCAGGCTGTCCACCGGGGTCCCAAACTGGCAGGGGAGCCCATTATGTCAAAGTGGTGCAGTGGCGCGAGCTGTCCTCGACATATCCCCCCATTGTCATCTTCTGCCATGGTGACTGCTGGGCACGATGTCTGTTATGGCCACTGCGGTTGGGTGTTGTGGATTGTTCAGTCACAGGGCCGCAGGTGGCCTGACCCCTCGTGGGAAAGCCTTTCGAAGGTGTACCAGTGCTCCCCGGGTAGTCAGTACCTTTTGGGGGTATTGATGGTGGCTGGGGTGTCAGGATGGGTGCAGCCCCGTTGAAGTGTCCACTGGACTGAGCTCAGGAGTGCTTGTCACTGTAGGCCACCCCTTGGCACTCCTTGGTGATTGGCCTCAGTGGTGCCATCCAGCATACCCCTGCCCATGGGCCCACGAGCACTCCAGGTGTAGCCACTACCCCTTGGGCCTGGGGGAGATGCAGAAGTCAAGATGGGTTGATGACCTCCTTTCTCCAGAGGGTAGCCTTCTACTGTTTGTCCACTCACAGGACAGGCGTTGAAATGGGAGAGGCCCAGATACCGTATACTTCTTTTCCCTTTTCCCCACTATGTCTCAATAGTTGGTGTTTTCACCCTTGGGCGGCCCGGGTCTTGTGGCTGTTGGCCGCCGCCTTCAGTTTTTATTTCCACTGTCCCCTTTACTCAGGACCGCTGCGGAGGATTGGCCCCGCCCCTTTCCTTTGTCCTGGGGTTGGGCGGGCGCACACAGTCCACCGTCCTCTGCCGTTCCTCCACGCGGGCCGACACGAGGGTTGGTCCTGCCCCTTTTCTTTGTTCCCTGCTGGTGCTAGGAAAAGGCAGGCCGTGTGCCTGTGGAGGCCATGCCCCCTTTTCCTCAGTTCTCAGGCCTCGCAACGAAGCCTGGAGCAGACCCTCACCCCACGGCCCACATGATGATGGGGCCAAGGAGGGCTGCAGTGATGTCCACTGCGGCGGAGCCGCGCACCGTAGGCCAGCGCGCCCCGCGGCCTTCACCACCTCCTTTGTTCACCGGCACGGGCCGTATCACTAGGCCCCGCCCCCAAGGTATGTCGGCGCTCTAGCGCACCGGCGAGTGGACACTTTGTCCCCCAGCGCTCCGTAACATGTGGCAACCGCTGCAGCACAGTTCTTTCTTGCTGGGGCGCCAAGCAGTCCTAGGCACACGCAGTGACTTTCTTCTTCGTTGTGCTTCACAGCCACTGCCACGTGTGGCTGCACGCAATGGACTCCCCGCAGCCTACACACTGCAACGGTGTGCAGGGCCTGAACCGCCTCGTCGCCAATGTTGTGGCTCGCCTCCGGTCACCGGGGCGGGCCACAGATCGTGTTGGGTACACCCAACACAACACAGACACGCTGCATCCACGCAGCATGATCGGTGGCAGGGATCACCCTGCAGCACCTCGATCAACGGCGCGTGTTATCCCAGGCTGGGGATCACCCCAGCAATGGCGTTGCTGGCACTGGAGACACCCAGGCAGGCCGCGTACCAGGCCGCGATCACACGGCAGAAGTAGCACCAAAGAAACACGCAGACACGAGTTGCCACTTCCTGGGGCTCTGCTGCACTCCCCTGTGCGTGCCAGCAGAACCCCTTTTATTAGAGAGGCGTCATGACGAGGTCATTATGCTCTCTCGCAAAAGAACTAGACCCCCACGCGTAACCGTGTGTACGAGTGCAGAGCGTGTGCCGCATGATGTACCTTCTTGCTGAGATTGGCTGTAAGTAGCATGCGCGTGGTTTGGGTGTGCAGGACACGTCTGTAGCAGAGAATCACTGCATGCTTCAATATTCACTATGTGGTTATGGGTTATGGTAAATGTACAGAGACATGGCGCTATAAGTGCTCAATACATTTTAGTGTGGGGGATTAGAACAGAAACTCGCGGGGCCGGAGGGGAGCTTCCTGAGCATTTTAATGGCTTTGTGATCCAAGATCCGCTTTTAAAAAGAGGCACAAAGGAATGAAAAAAATATTGTCACAATGTACAGCATTTCAAGAAGGTTTTCTGAATGAGTTTGTAGTATCCTAAAAGGGCACCTGCTGTATCCCTCCCTTGCCTCAAGCTTGCACAACACGAACACAAGAGGTGGGAGGCGGAGAGCAGTTCCAAACACACCTTTCCTCCCCTTCCCGTGTCCCCTGTCACGTGATACGAGTGTCTGACAACACCACACTGCCCACGCGCGCTCTCCCCTGGAGCAGCAGCTATTGTGCTTTCTTACGTTTGCTAGCATGATTTCATGAAGGTGAAAGCAGGAGTGGACAGGAACGTAATGCATACAAACTGCTTTAGGACAGATATGATCATATTTAAGGTTTAGGGGTGCCATAAAGGATTCAAAATCCTATTTGTTTTATTTTAGATTCACCTTCAAGCTTTACATGCAAAGATTTGAGTGTGCATAACTTGCTTACATCTGAACTTTCGGAGGGTAGGTTTTGATTTAGCCAGACTGAAAGTCCCAGAAGTAAATTGTGGAACAGTTACAGGTAGCCAGTTTGATTAGTTTCACAGCAGGAATAATGTTCTGGCAAATGATTTGAGGACGGGGAAGTCCCCAATTGTGATGGTATGAAGTCTGTATATTACTTAATTTAGCAGTGGGATTTGCACTAGAGGACATAATAATGCTATTAGCGTTTTTTTTTGGACAATGTGTTCAAACCAATTCAGACGTTAGTGAGCTAATGGGTTAACGACAGCAGCCAGATCTTATTACAGTGAGGATGGTTAGACGCTCTCATCCTACTTTCAGCATTGACATCTCTTCTCCTAACCAGTGACTGGTGCTTTACGAAGCCTAGAAATTGTGTGTATATAATTGTTTGTATATAAATAAAACAGTGTTGTAGGCAGCCCTATTTATTTTTTTCAAAGGGTGATGATGCATTGGTGGCGGGTGTGGGCCCCTGTGTCATGCCCACTGTGATTGCGCTTCCTGGTGTGATTTGACCCTTGGCTGCTGCACCATTGTCTGTTCCTTTTCTTTGGCTTTAAGATGTTGCTACTGGGTGTGCCTAACATTTTGCCCCACCCATTGTGCTCCCCAGTGTGAACCTGCTCCTTTTGATTTACCAGCATGGTGACTATAATAAGTGATCTAAGTGCGCTCTTGTGTATTACCACAAAGCTTTGCCTAGTTGGGGTATCCCACTGGGTTGTGCCCCACATGTGATTTTAATCCCACGTGTGTTCCAACGTGATCTTGCCACTAGGTGTGTCTCTTGGCTCTGCCCCTTGCACTCTATACCACTGCCTGTCTACGTTTGTCTGCCTATTGCACCCTACTATGTTTGTGCTCCTGACACGATATTGCCCCAGGGTTGTGTACCATTGCAATGCTGCTATTAGATTGTCCCTATGTGTACTTTTGCCTGAGGCACTTCTGAGCGTAAGGCAGTAGAATCTGTCTTTACATGGGCCAAATATGTCACATAATGCCTGATTCGATCGCGCAATACAGGCCAAACAGCCACACACCTTCATTGATTATCCGCAACAGTACAATATATTAGCAAGCATTCACAGCACACAGAGAGACCATACCCTACCTCTTCCTTTCTCAGCTTTCCTTAATGTGTCCTTTCACATACTCCTTTTTCCCAGCCTACTCTTTACTCTACTGCTCTTGGCAGCCACGCTGGGCAGTTTCAGAATTATGATTCTAGATTTTATTTTTGGGTCAGTAAATACAAGAACAAAGGATATTGGACTCCATCCTACAAACGTCCACTTGAGCAAATGTCAAGCCCATCAGACAACCACACTCTGCTTCTTGGATTTTATTTCTCGAAACTGCCTCATCAAAACCTCCTATCTTGTATAGACCCAATGCAGCTTACCTTCCTAATTCTACACACCCTCCCATCCGCGCATTGGGATCCAAAGGACACAAGCATTACCCTTGCCATCAGCCCTGCATGTCTTTATCCATAACTGCCTCTATTTATTCATCTGATCTTGCACCCACTTTACTGCTCCCTTGCCCTTTTACTCCCTTTTCCTTTCCTCGATGATCTGGGTACCCCTGGGGTGGGCACAATACACCCACTCATGCACAAGTAATCTTGTGCAGTATAAAAGCTTTCTTACGTATATTGTGCGTGTGTTTTCCAGGGTTTGCACACATAATGTCTCGTGGCATCATGCTGGCATTTATTGTGGCATTTATTGTGGGCACAGGCACCATTATTAAAGTGTTTTACAGTGAAAATAGTGGCATATATTTGGGCACAGGTGGCTTGACACCGTATATGGTGGGTATTATCGTGAATGTGTTTTACAGTGTACTACTGGCACATATTTGGGTGCAGGAAGCTTGAAAAATATTTTACACAGCCATGCTACGATATATTGTAGATACAGGCTAAGCACCATGAGCATGTGATTCGCGGTGGCTGTGCTGGCATATTATGTGGGCACAACCATGAAAGTGTTTTGCAATGGAAATGCTGGCAGATATTGTGGGCACAGCATCATGAAAGCATGTTTAAATGCTCTGGTGTACTGTTGGTGACCTGTCACCGGTTTTCCTTTTTCCAAGAGTTATGCTACAGGGCAGATTGTAAACTTTATCACTTTTTACCCCATTTTCTAACGAAGTATAATGTAAAATTCACCTTTGTATCATATTACTTTAAAAATGTTCATGGTGGGACCCAAAGCTTAGTCACTCATGCTAATTCAGGAGAATATTAATGCCCCTCCACTGAAAATATCAAAATATTCACCCACCGCCACTAACCTTGAATCACTTAAAATTCTGGTGCCCCCTCAGGACCTAGAAGTGGTCCCTTAGAAAATAGCAGTATGGGGGGGTAAGTTAACATACCTGTTTATCCCCCCTAACAGGCACACAGTCCTAACCCTACCTCGCCCTTGCCTCACAGTGATCTGTGAGTTCTGGTCAAGGATCCCCCCATGGGCTTCCCGTAAAGTGGTGGGATTGGGAGAGGGCCTCCTCAGGGACGTCATTTAGGGGTCACCAGAGGTCGCAACTGCGACCTCTGTGTTCTCCCTTACGACCTCTGGGGTCTCCCTTGCAACCTCTTAAAAAAAAAAAACATTTTAATTTTTTTTTTAATGAAAGCTCCTGGTCTGTGGCCAGCCCCATGTGGCTCTTTACTTCTGGAGTGACTGGCGTTCTCTTTCAGGCCCCTTAAAAAAAAGAAGACAAATAAGAACAGGAGTGCCACAAGTCTAACACTCTCCGCACTGACCCTAAATAAGAAAATATAGGAATACCAAATAATGTGTCTTTCTGGAATTCTACAATAATTGCTAGACTCATTAAAGGTTTATTTCAGGCAAACTTCAGGGGGTGAGTCACTGGTTTAGTCTGTTCTTAAACGCCTCAACTCAGCCTTTCATCCTTCTGAGATCGATAAATGAGTACCAACACAGGTTGGGTGATATTAGGTGTATATTTTTTCTATATAAAGCGCTTAAGCATAAGTGCTATATAATAACACATCATTATCATTTGGTCATGGAGGCCTGCTTGCATTCACAGTAATTTGGTAATATGGGCCTATACACACTGATCTTAACGATACATATGGAGATCCATTCTTGTATGAAATGTACATCACATTATAGTGATATCATAACCATATTTTTCGTAGTGCACAATGCTATGTGATGCCACTTCCTGTTTTGTTAACGGGTGAAAGGTTGTGTTCCATCGCTTCCCGCGATATCACTTCGGGGTGGGGTCAAATGACATCACTTCCTGTGATGTCATCAGGGGGTCAAGGGTCGCGTGATGTCACTTCCGCTATCCCTGGCATTTTCGTGAATTGACGTCCCTGGACCTCCTAACTACTTTCATTGTTCTTGCTACTTAAGACACTTTTACATCTGTCTGTTAGCTTTGTAAACAATTGTTCATCCTACTGAAAAGACTCCTATCCTCTTAGGGCACTAGACCCCATCTCTTCTAGCAAGGGAAGGATCTTCTAATTGCAGTACCTTATTTTCATAAGGCTTTGTGTTTGTTTTTAACTCCTTTATTTTATTTGCATATTCACAAGTGTTTTAACACTTTTCTCTTTTACTTCACTTGCTTTACTATTTTACAGTGAATTAATAATTCTGATTTTACTGTGTTTAAAGTAAAGTGTATGTGCTGAGTAGCCAGGGCACCCCAAGGTGAATGTACACATGTCAGTAGTGTATGTTTAGTGATTTACGTACCTGTGACCTTTGATTGCTAAGAGTTGTCCAAGGTCTAAATAATCCAATTACATTTTTATACGTTTTGCTTAACTTGTATTATTAAGAGTGCTCTGCTTGAGCGAACCTGACCCCTTCACTACTCTCACACTCTCCTGAATGTAAGCCTTACTGCTCCGTCACACTACCCAGATAGAGTTTGGCTAGAAATCAGTGTGTGTCCTTGTTCATCAGAATAGGGCGGCCTATCATAATCTGTCCATAGAGCTGATTCTAAAAATCCATTTTAGCAGCCATGCCTTCCCTACTTGCAGAAACTTTTACCTTGGTCTGGCACCATATTTGATTCACAATTTGTGCACGTGCATAGGGAATAAGGTACAGCACAGGTACACCCCCGCTCATGAACTGGACTTGGAAACTGGAAAGGTCGGTGCCTGGGGATCCATGCATACTTGCTGTTGTTCCTCCCCCATATGTTTGGGAATTGCTGAGCCATTATTATTATCATTTATATTTTACGCTATAGGACAAACCTAGCTCGAAGTGCTGTACCGGTTTTAGAGCAAAACATTGGTAACAAGAATTCAACAAGCCTTCAAGTAAATATGAGTAATAATTAACACAGTACGGGATCGATTGCACACAAGATAGTCAGAATCTACACCTGCACCTACAGTCTGGATTCCAAATATGCCGTGCAGGATTTTAGCAGGGATTATAATCTCAGGATACAGCCTGACTTGCGTGCAGTATGATTGCGGAGGACTAGTTTGCTCTCATACATTACAATTGTCCCTTTAAAGGGACATGGCCCGAGTGGTCTTCTTGTGACAAGCCCTTGTCATATCACAGGGTTGAGGCAGAGCAAGACTGGGCAGCCTCCCTGCATCACCCTCAGATCCTGCATTACTTTCTTGGTGGCAGCACCAAGCCCCCATTGCTACCCCACCCTTCACCAAAAGCTTCAGGCAGGGGCCTTATATGGTATAGTTTCATTTGTGGTGTTCCTCGCCACTTGAATGATGTTCAATATGATATGATATTTTATTTATAGCGCGCCTATACATAGGTGTTTCAAGGCGCATCGAAGCATGGGAAGGGAACAGAGGGGAACAAGACAACGATTTTACTAGACCCAGTGACATTGAGATTGCACAAGTACAGGGAGAGGAAAGGGGGAGAAGTGCCAGGGGAATAGGAGGGGGAGAACTGCAAGACATAGGATCAACGAAACACAAACAAAACAAGAAAAAGGAAGTGCAGCCAGCAGTTGGCAGTGCAAGGATTACGTGCAGGCAGCAGGTGAATGGGAGTGCAGGTAAGGGGACTGTAGGGTTACATATACAGCCTTAAGTGCAGGGTTGCCCGGCGGCGGTGCATCTGTGCAACTGGGGGCAGGGACCTGGGCCAGAGGTTCAGAGGGTAGCTAGATAACCAGTGCAGTGACAGATAGGAGATCAGCAGGGCAGAGGAAGAGAGAAGGCAGAAGCAAAGAAGAAAGTCTTGAGCAGCTTGCAGAACCGGAAATGATTCTGCTCAAGTTTCAGAGAGGCAGGGAGGCTGTTTCAGAGGAAGGTGCCTGCCGAAGAGAAAGATCTACCTCCAGCTCTTTGCTTGGAAAAACGATTGACCCTCAAGGAGTTGGAGGTGGAAGAGCAAAGAGCTCGAGTCGGGTAGATACTTCAGAAGAGAAAGCTGGAGATATTTTGGTTCTAGGCCCCGGAAGGCCTTGTGGACAATGCAAGGGGTCTTGAATTTGATCCTTGCAGCCACTGGGAGCCAAATGGAGAGATTTCAGTGCTGGAGAGATACGATCCCTGGGCTTGAGGCCAAGGACAAGTCTTGCAGCCCTGTTCTAGATGAGTTGGAGAGGACAGAGAGTAGAGGCAGGCAGATTTAGGCTGTTACAGTAGTCAAGCCTAGAGAGGACCAGAGCTCTAGAGACAGTGAGCTTCTGGTGGAAGGAGAGGAAAGGAAGAATACCCTCGAGAAGGTGAAGTTGGTAGATTGACTTCTTAGCGACGTCAGAGATGTGAGGAAAGAAGGAGAGAGGGGAGTTGAAGATAACCCTGAGGTTCTTAGCCACGCACGTGGGGGCAGGAAGAGGGCCAAGGGAGGCTGGCCAGAAAGTGCAGGGAAAGAGAGGTGTAGGTGTGCCGATAAGGAGGACCTCCGTCTTGCTGGCATTCAGACAGAGATCATTGGCGGTGCACCATTCTCGGATTGTAGACAGACCATCAGGGATGAGAGAAGGAAAGGAGGTTCCAGAGGGGAGCCTGAAAACAAGCTGGGTGTCACCCGCATAGCACTGGAAGTTGGAGCAAAGAGCAGCAATGCGGTGGGCGATAGGTTCCAAGTATTGGTTAAACTACCAGGGAGACAGGTTAGACCCCAGGGGAACACTGCAGGTGGAGAGAGAGATAGAGGAGAGGAAGGATCCAAGTTGGACCTTGGAGTGTCGGTCAGAGAGGAAAGAGGTCAGATGGGCCAGAGCCTGATCTGTGATACCCAGGTTATCACAGAGACCGTTGAACAGGATGGCATGGCTGACTTTGACAAAGGCAGAGGAGAAATCAAGTAGGATGAGGACAGAGGGGAGATTAGAATCAAGGTTAGCGAGCAGGTCTTCAAGGATGTTCAGGAGAGCAGTTTCCGTGCTTCTGGCTGCTCTGAAGCCAGACTGATGGCCTCTCATTTTTCTGCGCCGTTGTTTCCTGCATTGCAATTTCAATGGTAGTGCTGTTTTGAGGCACCACTAGGGCGGGCTGTGCAGAGTGACAATTGCACAACATCTACTCTAGTCGGGAGGCAGCTGGGCATAGTCCTTCGATCCACAGGCCCACCAAACATCCATAATGACAACAGTCCCCTGTGTCAGCGCTGCACTTCTCATAACCTTGGCACAGCCGGTGTTAATGTCCAAATGAATAGACCCACTGGACCTGAAACACAGATGAAATCATGCAAAGCTCTTTATGTCAACTTGATTCTTTTCATGTAACCAAGTCAATGCATGTACATATTTCCCCCATGTTGTCATGCAGCTGTCATTTACCTTAGCTACCCCGCTTTGTTCAAACCCCACCAACCCTTCAGCACAACATTGCATTACTCCCCCATTCCATTCACCCTCATACCATACTGCCACTTTTATTCTTATCAATGGTCTTATATGACACCAGGGAATGATTTGCCTCTATTTGTTTATGCACTGTAATCTCTTGTGTTCACTTATTTTCTGTTCCCCTTTGTTAGATCCTTCAGTTATGTATTCTACTACCATATTTTGGGTTTCCATATTTTCAGCCATTTTGTCTAATTTCACATATCTACATACACATTTCCCCTTCATCCACCCACTGTACTGTGACATTTGCTCCTTGAAATAAACCTCTAGTTTTACAGAGGGCCAGGTGCATTAGGCATCCTGCTTCCTCATAGGGCACACCTCGGGGTGGGAAAACATTGGACACTCCAATTACTTGTGGGATGAGAGAGCAGACGTAACAAGTGCCATTTGCCCTTTTCCTCCCCACACAGAATATCTTGTTGTACCAAATGTTTCTAGATGATAAACTTTTCTCTTTGTTAGTGTCATGATTAAAACTCCCTACTTCCACCAAACTCCTCTTTCCTCTTTTACCATGTATCTGTGTACCATTGTTTTCTTTTAGAACAAAATAAAAACAAAAACATGAATCCAATACTAACACATGTTAACATAAGCACACTCCATAAAATTGAAAGTTTTTGCCTTTTCTCCGCCATGCCACTGCCTAGAAACCTATTCTCTTCTTCTTTCTTCGCTGGTTTTTTTATACAGTCTAAGTGCTGAAACAACAGTTAATGACATTTTGTAGAAACTTCCTGTTGTACTGTGCTTTGCTCCTCTCGTCAATGGGAAGCAGTGCTCTTACATTTGCATATGTCGGTGATGTGAATCCATCCCCATCTCCCTTCGATCTTGACTGCTGTTGGTTTTGAATAGATGACTGTGTGAGGTCCTGTAAAGAACGCTTCTTTCAACTTTCGAATGTGGTTCTTCACCAATATTTTGCTCAGTATTTAGCTCAGTGTGCATTCACGGACTAGTCTGCAAGGATACATATCAAAGTGATTTTTAAGTTCTGTGAGATACATATCAAATTCCCCCCTAAGAATAGAAGAGGAAGATTGTGCATCAGAGATTGTGGTGATGGAGGTATAGGCGCATGTATCCTCCAACCTGTAACAATCTCATGGGGAGTAAGGTGATGGTCTCCACCATGTGAGTTGCACAATGCAAGAGGCAAGCAGGACTTTCTAAGCATCTGTGTAAGCTTTGCTTAGCACATTTTAAGCAGCCCGTTCATTTTTCCACTAAACCGTTGGCTTGTGGGTGAAAAATCGTGCATAATTTATGCCTTATCCCCAGAAGGGTTGTCATCTCTTTAATTAAGTAATTAGCAAAATGTTGGCCATTGTCAGAACAAATTTGATCTGAGATTTCCCACCTCTGAGAAGTTTGCCGCTGAGTGGGCGTCATTACGGGCAAAGGGACCAGCCTCAAGCCAACATTTCCCGCCGGCGGTAAGAGCGCGAAATTTTGGTGGATTTCCCCCCAGCTAAGAGCTGGGGGAAAATCAGCCAAAGCCGTGATTTGGCGGACCCTTAAATGCAGCGGTAATAGCGCTACCGCCACATTTAAGGGTTACCGCCAAACTCGTGATGAGGCCCTAACTCTTTATTGCTGTCATGTTGGCAGATTTGCAAACACTTATGAATTCACTTTTTGATTTAGGTCTGTATAATACATTATAATTGTCTTTGTTATGCAAAATCAGTATTTATATGTTTTTCACAGAACGTGCATCTTCATTGAATACATTTTGTCTATAACGATTAAGCTAATACCTGTTCATTTTCCATTATCATTTTCCTGGTTAATAAATTTGTTTTTCTAGCAACGTTATCTTTACATTTGGACCCTTAAAAAATTAAAGAAAGGGAAACTAATATTTGGATATCTACCTAAGGGATACCACTAGCATAGCTACTAAGATTCAATTCAGTTCAACAAATTAGTTATTTGCAGCTCTGGAAATGTCTGTTTCATAGTGTCCCCAAATTAAGTCTGTTGGAGACAAAGAACAACATCTTCTCTTCCATAACTCTTTTTCATTGTCTGGAGCTTCTCCCTGCAACTCGATTATTTGTACTATTAGGGTTGCGTTAAAATTCTCTGGTAATTCTTCTTTCTCTTTACTTGTTTTTATTAGAGTCATGAGGGGTATTTTTTCTTTTTCATAGGGAAACAGCACACGTGTCTCTTGTGGCAAATATGCTGCTTCTTTTGCTGCTCTGTCTGCTTTTTCGTTACCCAATGAAATAAAGTCTTTCCCTCCTGTGTGAGCCTTACATTTTATTAAAGCCAATTCTACTGGGAGTGATAACACTTGTGTGCACCGTGAGGCCTCTGGGCGATTTTGGCACATTACCAAGAATTGAAATAAATAAATAAATAAATAGCTTGCTCAATAATGCTGCATGCTGTAGTGGTGTACCATTGCTTCTTTTGAACCCTCTACTTTCCCATCTTGTCAATCCCAAATGCCCTGTGGATGTGACATAGGCAGAATCAGAGAAGATGTTAACTCTGACCCTGTGACACATTTAATGCCCCAATTAGTGCCACTAATTTTGCTGCTTGTGCCAAATAATGATTTGGCATTCATGTCTGTGAATACGCTATCCACTGTTCACATTTGTGTATTCCTCGTTTATGTCCCACCACTGAATGAAAAGCATGTCCCCTTCCTCAATGAGTTCCTCTTTCACCAGGGGGTTGCCATTGTTCCTGTCTACGCATGCTATGCAATCATGCACATAATCTCCCTCTTCAATTTTCTCTGCAATGAACTTAGCTGTATTTATTATTCTGCACCTCACCACCTCTATGATATGATATGATATGATATGGCATTTATAACGCGCCTATACACAAGTGTTTCAAAGTGTGACACTGCGAGGGAGGGGGAACAGAGGGAAGACAGAGACAACGATCCTACTAGGCCAGGTGTCATTCAGATCGCGCAAGTGCAGGAAAGGGGGGCAGGGGAAAAGTGCGGGGTTGGAGGGAGGAGGGGACAGTGCAGTACATGGGATAAATAGAATAAATAAAACAACAAGAGAAGTACAGCCAGCTGGTGGCAAGTGCTGGTGGGGGACTGTAGGGATACAGAAAACAGTCCCCCAGTGCCGAGGTTGCCAGGGGTGCAGGACACAGGGGGTGTTGGAATCAAGGTTGGAGAGCAGGTCTTCACGGATGTTCAGGAGAGCAGTTTCAGTGCTTCTGGCAGCTCTGAAGCCGGACTGATGGTCATGAAGACAACCAACAGATTGAGTGTGAAGATTAAGCTGGGAGATGGCCAGCTTTTCCAGGAGTTTGCCCAGGAAAGGAGTGATGGAGATCGGGCGATAGTTAGCCGGGCAGGACGGGTCAGCGGAGAAGAAAAGTGTGCACAAGGGAGTGCTTCAGGGGGGATGGGAAGACTCCAGTGGTGAAGGAGTGGTTGCAGAAGTCGGCCATAGCAGGAGCCAGGGAGTCAATGCGGTCCTTGATGGTTTTGGAGGAACAGGGATGAACCTATTTTGATGAGACTTTCATAGATCGGACTTGTCTAGAAACCTTGTTTGGGGAGAACAGGGGAAAGGCAGAGAAGGAGGGAGGAGAGGTGGCTGAAGAATGGCAAGAGGAAGAGCAGGGAGTAGAGGGGGTAGAGGGTTTGGCAGTATTATTTCATACCCTGAAGATCTCTGAGTTGTTAATGTTGACTTTGTTTTCTCTAATATTGCAAATAGTGCATGCTCCACATACAAAACTGTGGAACACCCCATTGTAATTGTGGAAGCTTTTTCAATTGCGAATGCAGCAGCAAGTGCCGGCTCACATGGAAAACGTCCTTGCATTACTGGGTCTAGTGAGCCGCTTTAATATGCTAGTGGCTTGTCTCCCTATCCTTTCTTTTGTGTCAGTACAGCTGTCATTACCTTACCACCTGTATGGGAAAATAAGTGACATTTCTCCTTGTAATTGGGTGTAGCCAACACCTCTGCATGTAGTAACTCATGTTTGAGTTCATCAAAACGTTCGCCCATTTCAGCTGTCCATGTTATGTTACTTTTTGTTTTCTGTGCTTCTTTCAGTGCCTGCAGCAGTGGCCTGGTGTAAGTGGAGTAATAAAAACCCAGGCTCTGCAATAATTACACAACCCTAGAAACTCATGCATTTCTTTCCCTGTCTTTAGTTTGGGGGTTTTGTGTATTGCTTCAACTCTTTCAGGTGTTATTTTCCTCCCATCTGCTGACACGATCCGGCCCGAATAAACTACCTCTTTTTGACAATACTGCAATTTTACTTTGTCCACTTTATACCTTTTGTCAGCTAGCAGTGTCAATAGTATCACTGAGTCTGTGCTACATTCCTCTTCTGTCCTGCTTCAGACCAGAAGGTCATCAACATATTGTATAACTGTGTTTTCGACTTGCAAATTGCTCAAGTCCATTTGTATTATTCTGTTGAATATGCTGAGTCCTTCACAGTACCCTTCAGACGTCCTTGTGTGTTCGAATCTCATCCCGCGATAAGTAAATTCTGTGAGATACCTGGGGCCTGGGTGTAGGGCAATTGAGAAGAAGGCGTTTTCATATGTATCACTACGAAATAGTGTTCCTCTGCTCGGATGCTGCAAAAAATGGTAGCAGGGTTTGGAACCAATGGATATTCTGCCTCGATAATATTGTTAAGAGGCATAAATCCTATATAAAACGCCACGCCCCTCCCTTTGATTTCTTGATCCTTTTAGGCTCCGGTTATTATATCCGGGCCTGGCGGTTGACTGGTCGCTTGCATCATGTTTGTTTCTTTCATTGTTATTTTAATTTCTATTTAATTTCCTAGTACGCCTCTCGGGCGGAGGGTGCCTGAACTGTGTGTGGCATCATTGGACATGCTGCAACATTGCCGAGCAGCAGTTTCTTTTCATAGTCGCGTTCTGGATGCAGTCTTCCTCGCTGCTCATATGCACCTTCAAGGGAATGCCCATTTTGGGGCTTATTCTCCCGCATTTCCACCGTTTTTTTGGATGTTCCGGTAGGATGCGGGCCCATATGATTTAAACGCATTTTGCTTTTATTTCTGCACTTTAATTTACTTTAGTTCAGTTATTTTAGGCTCAAGTTATTATACATGGGCCGTGGCAGTTGACTGGTCGCCTGCATCACGTTTGTTTCTTTCATTGTTATTTTAATTTCTATTTCATTACCTTGTACGCCATTTGGACGGAGGGTGCCTGGCCTCATTGGGCCCACTGCAATGTTGCTTAGCTGCAGTTTCTTTTCATAGTCGCATTCCTTATCAGATGCAGTCTTTTCCTCGCTGCTCACACGCAGCTTGCAGAGAACACCCTTGGCAATACCATGTGCCTCATTAGTGGGACCGCTGCGCAAAGGCGCAGCAGACCGACACAGTGGGCATGCACTCAGTGCACCGAAATTGCACCAAAGTTAAGACCGTCTGTGCTCGTCAGTGCTTAGTCCATGCCGTGGACCGACTGTAAGGAGTCCAGTGCTCACATTACATGGTCCAGAAAGAGGCTACCAGCGTTAGCACGTACGGTAATGCCTTTTCTGGATGACTCAGCAGTTTCCTCTTTAAAAATTCCTCCCAATCTATTAACTGGGTTACTCATCAATGCCCTTTCCTTGGTTAAACACACAGTGCTTGCTTTGATTAAGTGGGTGACTTGGCAGCGAATGTTCTATGTGTCACAGAGACGTGGTTGAACGACGCTTCTGGTCCTTTGGTGGCTCAGCTTCTCCCTGACTCCTACAGTATTCAACGACTGGATCAGCCTCATCCCAACCTGGCAGAGGTATTGCGGTGATTGTAAGGCCCTGGCTGGGCGCCACAGTTACCCCCTTGACTCATTCCATCAAAATGGCAGCGCTTCTAATAAAAATTGTTGGGCCTCATTACGGGTCCGGCGGTAGCCGTGCTGTTAAAACCGTCAGGTAACTGCCGGACCTGTGATGAATTACCGGTGCCTGACTTCCTGGTGCCACCGGCCTATTCTAAGTCCAGTGGCTTGGATGTCAGGCGCCGGTAATTTTGTTAGTTCCCATTCCCATGGATTCCCATAGGACTCCATGGGAATGGGGACACGGTTGCACCGGCACCGGTGCTCCTGTGAGAACTCTGCGAGTGGGTGTCGTCCCACTTGGCAGGTACGACACTGGCGGGCGGGATGGCACCCGCCCGCAGAGTTGTACTGTGCCGGTCTGGTAACAACGATGCCAGTAGGCTTACCAGCACCATTTTTACCGGACCGGCACAGTTATAATGAGGCCTGTTTTCTCAGTACAGCTCAGTCTCCATATTCTGGTGATATATCATCCCCCTGGAACAGACTGGGCCTCATCACGACTTCGGCGGTAACCCTTAAATCTGGCGGTAGCCCTATTACCGCCGGATTTAAGGGTCCGCCGAATCAGGGCTTCAGCGGATTTCGCCCCAGCTCTGAGCTGGGGGAAATTCGCACTATTACCGCCGGCGGGAAATCCGCCGGCGGTATTAGCGCGAAGAGTCCCCATTGAGCCCAATGGGGAATGGGGCATTCCCGAATGGGCTCAGTGGGGAATGGGGACTTACATTACCGCCAAACTCGTGATCCGGCGCTATTGGCGCCGGGGAGTTCGGCGGTAGGGCTAATACCGCCCGCGCTAATAGCATTACCGTTACTGCCCAAGTCGTGATGAGGCCATCTCTTTTGTGATCAATTCTTTGAACTTATTACTGACCTTGAACTTAGATGTCCACACCTGGTTATTACAGGCGAGTTTAACCTCCATTTCAATGCCCGTCCACTTTTGCTGTTAAACATTTATTTGAAGCCATGAACGACTTAGGATTGGGTCATTTGGTTACAGCTCCTACTCATCTAGCTGGCAATACACTTGATTTGGTATTTGCTAGGGCTGCCTTGGTTTCTACTTTACCCCCTTTTCCTATTCTTTGGTCTGACCATATGGTGGTTCTTTTTCTTATTCAGGTTTCTCACGCTGTCACTGACTGTAAATATCAGCTACGCCGGAAGTGGAATAAACCTTCCAACATGGACATTGCTTCCAATATCCAGGCGCACTGTTGGGCATCAGGTACCATGAATATTTCTACGCTGACAAATATTTTTGGCCTAGTGGTCGACACATTGGCTCCCCTCTCTCTTCGTAAACTTATGGGCTGTCCCTCTCGGCCCTGGTACACGGAGGACTTAAAAACCTTACAGGCTGCAAAACGGCAGGCTGCGCAGAAATGGCAGCGTACCTATTCCGCTTGTGACAAATCTGTTTTTGCCCAGACCTGCAAATCTTACCATCTCACAATTCATGCGGCTAAAAGTACCTTTTATACTCAAAAGGTCAAACATGCTCTTAACCAGCCCAGAGAGCTGTTCTCTGTGGTACAGTCACTCTCTTCACCCACTGCAACTGGATCTAAGGTCACTCATTCTCAAGCCTTTTGTGATGATCTGGCTGGATTTTTCATTAGCAAAGTTAACCATATACGTGAGCAGAATCGCTTATCTTGCTCTCCCCCCGTTAAACGGGAAGGTTCCATTCCTTTGCCTGACCACAGCTGGTCTGTGTTTCCGATGTTTTCAGTTCAGGAAGTGGAGCTAGCCATTGGTCATCTTAAATCTGCTTCACCCTCTGATGCTATCCCTTTGGGAACATTAAAGGCAATTACTCCACATATTCTCATCTGGCTGACAGAGGCAGTTAATGACTCCTGCCAGACCAGATCGATCTCAACGGAGCTTAAACAAGCAGTTGTTATCCCTCTCCTGAAAAAACCTTCTTTTTATACCTCTTTACCTGCTAATTTCCACTCCATTTCGCTCCTGCCCTTCTTTATGAAGTTGTTGGAGTCACTGATCTCACCTCTTCCTACCTCTTTCTTGGAGCACTCATCCTTCTTGAATTAATTTCAGTCCAGTTTTTGGCCTGGTTGTGGTATGGAGAGTGTGTTGGTGTCAGTGCACGATGATCTCTGCCTATTGGTGGACAATCGTCATGGTGGGGACCCTGATCTTGTTAGACTTGTCAGATGCGTTCGACCATCAGGTGCTACTTGATCGCCTCACATTGTCTTCTCTCTCGTGTCACGTTTTGGCATGGTTTGCCTCCTTTTTGGCTGACCGCAGCCAGACACTGGCACTTGCCTCCTGCTTTTCGGCTGTTTCCTCTTCGCAGTGTGGGGTCCCCCAGGGATCCACCTTGTCTCCAGCTCTCTTTAACATCTACATTCAGCTACGTGTACTGCTCATCAGCTCTCATGGTTTCAGGTGTTACTCCTATGTTGATGATACTCAAATCATCGTCTTGCTGGACTCCACCCAACCGGGCTTAGCGTCTCAGCTTAGGGGTTGACTGATGGCCGTGGCTAAGTGGATGGGTGACAATTAGCTGAAACCTAATGGGGAAATTCAGAGCTCCTGGTGGTGTACCCCCCCTCAGGGTCCTCATTCTGTCTCTCCCCCCACCCCACCTCAACTTGGTCCCCGGCTTTCCGGGCCACTGAGTTGGGTCCTTGCTTTACGCCAGTGTCTGAGCTAAGAAATGTGGGGGTTATCTTCTTGGCTTCTCTGTCTATGGGCGCTCAGGTTGGGGCTATCTGTAAGGCAGGGTTCTTCCAACTCAGAGTCCTATGTAAAGTTCTATCGTTCCTTCCTATGCAGCTTAGGCCCGTGGTCACGGCCTCCCTAGTTCTGAGCTGCCTGGCTAATTATAATACTCTGTTTCTGGTCCAACCTCTGTACTTCATCGTTTGCAGCTCCCCCAGAATTATGCGGCTCGGATCTGTACTGGTACCCCTTATGGTGCTCATATTTCCCCTGTTCTCCATTCATTGCACTGGCTTCCCGTTCTCAAACGGGTTTACTTTAAGTCATTGGTGTTAGTTCATCAGGCTTTTCAGGGATCGGGAGCTGAATATCTGCAGGAGAAGTTCCAACCTTATTTACCATCTTGAGCACTACGCTCTGAGGATTCCTATCTTCTTCCGATGCTGCGCTACCATTTTGAGCGGGTCGTTAGCCGCTCCTTTTCAGTGGCAGCCGCTAAATTATGGAATTCTTTGCCTGTGAAACTTCGTACTACCAACAATCTTCTAGCCTTTCGACGGCTTCTAAAAACATAGTTATTTTAAACAGTTAATGTTAGTTAGTCCTGGATCATTTTAGCGCCAAGATGCTTCGGCGAATGTGCGCTTTATAAATGTGATTAACACAACATAACAGATAGATAGCCATGATGCAAGGTGATGTTGATTCCTGTATTATACCTTGCTGCCACAGAGCATGCAATGTCTTATATATCTCCTCATTTGCTTCTCGGGAAGAGGGGTTATTCACTCATGGTAACAGTGCTCCTTCTTTTAGGTAATGTGTACTGCTCCTGCAGGGACGTCATTTTGGGGTCGCCAGAGGTTGCAACAGAATTTTCTTTTCTTTTTTAATGAAAGCTCCTGGGGTTTGGCCAGTGCCATGTGGCTTTGTTTCTGGAGTGCCAGGCTTTCTTGTTCAGGCCTCTAAATAAACAGGGGGTTCCACAAGTGTAACACTTTGAGCAGTGACCCTAAATAGGAAATAATAAGAATAACAAATAGTCTTTCTGAAATTCTATACAATATTTGCTAGACTCATTAAAAGTTTATTTTAGGCACACTTCAGGGGGTGAGTCACTGATTTAGTCAGATTTAGTCTGTTCTTAAACACCTCAAATTCACAATGCAGAAAAAACTATATGTATTTTGCTTTTTGCAAGTTGCAGTTATAGCAAGTTTTTTCTGCCGTTGTCTCTGTTACGATCATCGCAAGATATTCCATCTTGGTGTCCTGGGTCACTTGACAAAATCCTTGTGCCTAAAAGCTTGTTTACAGTGTAGCACATCAAGTGGCCATTGATTTCATTGTGCCACAATTAATGTTTTGTTGTAATGTGTCTATCCTTCCTATCTCCATGGCATGCTGTTCAGGATGTTTGTTTGCATGTGTGAGGTAACGCGTGCCCAGAGTACGGGATACTGTGTGAGTGCATTGCTTTCCCAGCGCTACTCTAAATTCTTTAACACACAGTTATGAAACCTCCCAATGGTATGTATTTTGCCAACCTCCGAAGCCTGAAAAGTAGGTCCACGCAGGCTTGACTTGTGGCCAACTTTGCACCAGACCTGCAGATGAACTGCCTTGCTGTTAAATCACAGTTACCATTTCATTGGTATCCACTTTAGAGTGTAATTTGCAGTCTGGCTTTGAGCACATTCAGACACGTAATTGCTCATTTTACTATAGCCAGTAAGATAGATATAGGTCCTAAGATAGCTCAATAGGTTGAACGCTTGCTGCTGCAATGTGTGTGTGATCTGTGGGTTCGAATCCCAGAAAGGCTAACTCAGCCTTTCATCCTTCTGAGGTCTATAAATGAGTACCAACACAGGTTGGGTGATATTGTATCACACTTAATCGTAAGTGTGCTATATAATAGCACATCATTATTATTTGGCCTTGGATGTCGGCTTGCATTCACAGTAATTTGGTAATATGGGCCTATACACACTGATATTAACGTAATCATATTTATCGTAGTGTACTTAGGAACAATACTATGTGATGCCACTTCATTTTTTGTCAAGGAGTGAAAGGTTGAGTTTCATCACTTCCAGTGATGTCATTTTGGGGTGGGGTCAAATTACATCACTTCCTGTGATGTCATCAGAGGTCAAGGCTCATGTTATATCACTTCCACTACCCCTGTCATTTTAGTGAAATGACGTCCCTTTGCTCCTGCCCCTTTCAGTATTCCTACATCTGGGGGCCCCTGTGTCCACAGTCTTGGGAACTTTCTCCAGATCGTCCTGTAAATATTTTATGTCTTTCTTTAATAATTGTGTCATTAGAGACACTGCTCTTTCTTTCAAATGTACTGGACATTGCATGCTGAGCTGGAACACTACCTCTCCCTCCTCATCATCTTTAGTAGCAAACAATTCTGTTCGCGGGCAATCAAAACAACTTTCCTTCAATTCCTGGTATCCATCCCAATAGCACCTTTACCCCATACAGAAAAACCTGAGGGGGTGTCGGTATCCCTCTCATTGTGCTGTGTGCATAGTATGCCTGTATCAACACTTCACCCTTGCTGGGTACATCCCAGGTGTGGTGCACACTATCCCTTTTTCTGTGAAAGAAATTGGGGCATTCAGTTTGCTGAGCAAGTCTCTTCCTAGAATGGTGATAGGTGTGTCTTTTGAATATAATAAAGGTGCTACAAAATGTGGTGTCCCTATTGTCAACAGTAAATCTTTTGACAAAGGAACCTTCAAAATGGTCCCCGAAAAGCCTTGTGTGGCCAAACTCTTGTTGGATAATCGAAATCCATCTTCTTTTGTGCATGATCTGGTCACCCAGTATCTATCAGAATGGAAAATCCCCTCTGTCCTATTCAAACTGCCACCTTGGGTCCCTCTTTGGGGTTTTCAGATTGTGATAGGAATGGACACGCTTGCACCTTTCGTGGGCACCCCTATTGGGAAAGTGTATTTTCAGCAGATGGGAATGGATTTCCACCGACCATTGTCACTCTGTGTTTTGGGGCACCGTATTCAGTTCCAATATCATTGCTATTGCTGGAAGTATATTGACTGTGCCATGTGTTCCCGCCATCTCTGCACTTTGCACTTGTACTTGTCTATGGGCTGGTATACTCTGTGTCTGTGTGGGTACCAGGGATAGCTGCTGCTGCTGTGGCATCACTTGTATTTGTGGAGGTGCCTGCGCCTGTGTGTAAACCTGCTATTGCTACCCTGTAGATGCTATTGTATGTATGTATGTATGTATGTATGTATTAGAGCATGTATAGCGCCGGTAGCCCGAAGCGCACGCTTAAACAATACAACACAGAAGCTACCAAAATGGGCAGAAGTATGACATATACAAGGACTAGAATGACCCGGAGCAGACTTACACCTCGGTTCTTTATCTGAAAAGGTGTGTCTTCAGCCTTTTCCTAAAAGCCAGGTGACTGACTTCTGATCTCAGAGATTCAAGGAGACTGTTCCACAGTTGTGGTGCCAGCACCAGAAAAGATCTACCCAACCCAGATTTCAACTTAAACTTCGGAACAACCAGAAGGCACTTTCCTTCCGATCGCAGTCGTCTCATGGGTGAGTAGAGCACTAAACTATTCTTCAGGTAATCCGGTGCTTTGCCGTAAAGGCACTTGTGCACCAGAGAAAGAGCCTTGAACTTTATACGTTCCTCCACTCTAAGCCAATGAAGTAACACCCTTTCAGATGTGACGTGGTCATTCTTCTTCAAGTTTCTGACTAGCCTAACCGCATTGTTCTGAATCACCTGGCATCTGGATAGGTCCTTAGATGTGGCCCCAATCAACAGAGCATTGCCATAGTCGAGCCGAGATAGAATAATGGCTCTGGCTATGGTCGCCAGATTGCATTCATTAAGGAACAGCTTAATCGATTTCATTAGCCTAAGATAATACGCAGTGTTTTTTTGGAGGTAACTGGTCTGGGCATCGGAGTTGACCGCAGAATTAACCATCATGCCCGGGGTTTTCACTTTAGAGGCCACTGAGATGATGGCTTCCTTGATTTGAAAAGATTTATACTCAGCCCCCAAGTTCGCCAACTGTCGACTGTAACCGAACAACAGTTTGGTCTTTGTGTCATTCAGACACATCCAATTTGTCTGCATCCAGTCGTCTATTATCTTGTAAACCTTTCCAATCAATTCACTATCTGCGGCGTGATGGCTACCCCCCAGCTCCAAAATGAGCTGGGTGTCATCTGCATAGTTCGTAAATGACACCTCAGCCTTCACCAGGATGCTGCACAATGTACGCATATATATATTGAAAAGCATCGGCGACAGACTGGCCCCTTGGGGCACTCCAAAAAGAATATGACAAGGGTCAGAAAAATGACTGCCCCAATGGACACTAGCTTGGCGGTCCGATAGAAAGGATAGTAGCCAATCAATTGCCCCTTCGGAGCAGCCCACATTCTCTCCGAGTGCCTTAATGAGAAGTTGATGATCCACAAGATGAAATGCTCCACTCAGGTCTAGGAGCATAAGCATCCCTAACTTGTTCTTATCTACCAAGCGCAGCATCTGGTTCTGCAGATCAAGCATGGCTGTCTCAGTGCTGTGAGACGCTCTAAAACCTGATTGTTGCTGATGCAGGGCCTCATGGTTCTCTACAAAGCATTGTAATTGCTGCGTGGCTGCCTTATCCAGTAATTTAAGGACAAAGTTGGAGTTTGTTATTGGACGTATGTTTGCTGGGTCCTTAGGAACCAGGACGGCTTTTTTTACGAGTGGGGTGATAGTGACCTTCTTAAGTTCCTTAGGCCCCTAGCCTTCCTGAAACGAGGCATTCACAATTCTCAAGAGAATAGGAGCAAAGATGTCTTTATTTTGGAGAATAATGCTAGCTGGTAGAATATTTTTTGCACAAGTGGTGGGTTTCATGTTATTCAACACCTGTAGCAGTTCTGCTTCTGAGATGGTGTCGAATTTGAAGAGCTGTTCTCTAGTAGTAACATCGACTTCTATTGGTGGTGTGTCCTGTTTAGCGGAAGTTCTAGCATTAATGATATTTTCTCTGGCTTTTTCCGTCTTGGCTTGAAATGCATTTAAAACAACATTACAATCCACCTCTGTAGGCGTAAACGGGGGAGTAAGATTTTTGGATTTTTCAATACTCTTCAGTATATCGAAGGGTTTGCTTGTCTTGTTGTCTGCGTTTTCAATTTCTAAGTTTAAAAATGTGGCCTTTGCTATCTTGATTTTATCTCTATATTCTTTTTCCTTTGTTTTCCAGTTATTTTTGTTATCCTCTGATTTGTCTAGGATCCATTTTCTCTCCAGTGTCCGTTTTTCCTTCTTTAATGTATGGAGCTCTATGGTAAACCATTTTTGACTATTGTTGTTTTTCCTTGCTAATTTGGTTTTGAGAGGGGCCTCTGACTCCACCAACTCTAAAACGTGCTTATTATATCTGTCTAGGAGAGTCGCGCAATTATCATGATCCTGGAAAGAACACAGTATTTTATCAGTGCAAGACTTAAGTTGTGCCTTATTCAAATTTTTGAAGTTTCTGTTAACTACTCGAATATGAGGGTTATGTCGGTGTAAATGTATTGGCAGTTTTATATTTGCAGATACCAGGTAGTGATCTCTCCAAATACAGGGCGTGGTACTACAATCTTGGAGGAATATATTATATCCACACAGCCAGTCCAACTGGTTTCCCTGAGGGGTGGTGGGTTCCTCATTTAGAATGTTAAAGTCAAGATTGTTAAGAGCTTTTTCCAGGGCGATGGTTCCTTTGTCGTTCTTATTCCCTTGCCAAAAATTAAAGTCTCCCATAATGACCGTGGACACATTAGCAGATCTTAGGGTATTCAGGTGTGAGCAAAGTTCCAACGAGAAATCCGAGAAATCCGAGACCAGCGCCGGTGGTCTATAAATGGCTATTAAGTTAAGACAGTTGTTAGGGGCGAACACCAATTTCAGGTGCAAGGCTTCACACCCACTGCAGCAAAGGGTCACCTTAAAAAGTTTAAGGCTATCCTATTAGAGGCCATGTCCGGGCAAAATGACCAAAGCTGCCGCACGTGAAACACTGTCCTCCAATCGCCTTCCCCTCATATTATGTCCTCTTCCCGCCCGATGCTGCCCCATCTAACAGTGTGCATATGAAAAAGCTGGCTGTTGTACGTTCTTAAATGCAGGTTGTTTTTGCATATGCACCATCCCCCATTGCTGATTATTAGGTGCTTGTATTTATCCTCCCTGTTGTGTTATCACTGTTACTGGGAGTCCCCCTTGTTGGGCACATGGGATAACAACTGGTCCTGTGAGCACTGCTTCTTCAATGCTTATTTCCACCAATTCCCTCTGCACTCATTTATTTTCTGCTTTTACTGCGTTATCTGCTGTTTCTTTGTCTTTTTCCTGCTTTCTTTTACAATAGTGTACAACTGTTGTATCTCAGGCCATCCTTTTGCCTCAAACCCAATGATTTTTTCTAGGGAACCGTGCACATCCAGAGGGAGCTCTCTCACTAGTATGTGATCAAGCAATGGTATTTTCTCATCCCAGGACTGTTTGTTTTCCTTTGTACACTTCTCCTGAACGGATCCTTTATATTCTGCAGGGTCCTCATCTGATTTTATTTTCCACGCTAGTATTGACCCCCTATCTGAGGTGCCTGGATACAGCTCTCTCAGAGCTTTCCATACGTGTGCTCGATAATTGTTAAAAAGTGCTCCATCAAGCACATTGGAGCTTCATTTTACCCCTGTATAATCTGCTTGTTGCCAAATGTTGTCACTTAATTCCCCCACCAACACTGCTAATAAACTCTTAGGGCCTCATTCAGAGGTTGGCGGTAACCCGCCGGTGGCACCGGCGGGTTGCTGCAGACACGTAAACACTGAATCTGCTGCCTGACTTCCCGGTGCCACCGGGACTTTACAAGTCCCGTCCGCGTGTGAAGTCAGGCACCGGGTTTGGTAACTCCCCATTCCCACGGAGTGCCATAGGACTCCATGGGAGTGGGAAGTCAGAAGCACCGTTGCTAACAGTGCCGGTGCATCCGTGATGACAGGGCTTACCGGAAACTTGGTTCCGGACCACCACACTCAGAACAAGGCCCTTAGTGTCTCCTATGGCCAATGGAACCCCTGCTGTTTCCTTTTCAAAAAACATAAATCCACGTACTCGCTCCCGCCATTAGCAAAGGTAAACTATAAACCAAATTATCCCTGTTCATTGTCTGCCAAGGTACATAATGCACCTCACCTTTTGCTTTCTGTAAGAGAGGCATCTATGTTTGTGCTCTTTGCTTATTCCTTTGCTCAGGTCTTTAATCTACTGCTATTCTCTTTTACCTCCTGATCTATATCTTAAAAGAGCTAGCTCGCTAGTCGCTTGTCTAACATTTTTCTTGCATATGCATCATGCAAATATATCGTCATGCACTGAAGAACTGCCTTCAAATGGCGATCCTTCTTGCAGTTATGACATGCATCTTTTGTCTGTAGTTCCTCTACCTTATTCCTCATTGTACTATCTATGCTTACATTTGTGTGTTTGCAGCAATGTATAAGCGGATTAATATCCTCTATATTTGACACGTGACTCCTTGGCTGTCCATACTCACTGTTTACTCTTTGCAAAATTCAAAATTACTTATTCAATGGAAAAAAACATAATATGAGCGTGCACCATCGTTGCAGGCTCCAAACCCTCTATTTATCACATTTTTACTTTAATCTGCTAAAAAACATCACCAATACAAATTCTTTTTTTTGTTGTAAATACATGCTTATTTACTCTAACTCTCGCGTTTCTCTTCTTTTATCAACTTCATCTAATATTTCGTCATCATTAAACAATCACATAAAACAAACAAACAAACAAACAGACATACTCGGCCGGCCACATACATTTTGTCTTCTCTCATAAGACTCATGTTCCCCCTAAAAAATACTCCATACGGAGTGTGAACAGACCTCATTAGGTTTGTCTTTAATCAAACCCGTGCCCTACGGCTTCCTCTATGGGATTTTACTTTTCTCAATGGGTATATCTAATCATCCTCTGCTACCACGTGAACTGAGGTTCCTTCTCAGCCCTTTAAGATCGGTTAGCAATATCTCAGAGATGGACAGTGGTTGCAGAGTTTACTCAAAAATCAATAATAGAAACAACTCGGGTAGTTGGCAAAAGATACTGTTTTAATATCAATTATCTAAAACAGGGAGTACAATGGATATCAACAGACATCCCTCACCATGATCTCTCTCGAGACTTCTCAAAGCATTTCATAAAAAATGTCATTTTTAAAGTAAACAAATTGTCATAGGTGACGTTTAACCTGCGTATTACTAATGTCATTGTACGCGGCAAACTACATAAACCTAATGGTGAGTGTGATAGGTTCTACAAGGATCATCTAGGTATACAATCCATACTTGTTTAGGGCAGTGGAAGAAAATGATTTGTTTCTTAACATCAGGTGGGGCAACTAAGGCCTTCTCTTAAAATATGTCACTATGAACGTCACTAAATATACAACGTCCAATTGGCTACACAACTATAGGACCCTTGATCATACGGTCCTCTATCATTGGTTACTTTCCAACCTCTGTCAGTACCCTCCCAACCTACGTTGGCAGCACGCAGACTGAAAATCCAGGTGCAGATGAGCTCGTCTTAACCATAGCTTCCCACCAATTAGCATTTCCATCCATCATCACCTCAGTGGTCCACTGTCAATTAGGTCTTTGAGCTCAGCCTTGAACATGTTATTTGCTCTGAGGAATTCAGAGGAGTGAAGCCATGCTCTGCCCTCGTGCGTATGTGTGACCATCATGCTCGTCCAGCTTCTCCTCCCCCATGTGACTAGAGACCACAAATTTGAGCTTTCAGTGTATTAAAACGCTATTCTTTAATATAGCTTTAATAGACGTCTTCTTGTTTTTGTCCATGCCTTCTGAACAGGAGTTTCGTTCTTTTACACGATTTGTATCTAATTTCTGTTCATCCCAGTCTGATACAAGCTTGGCTTCTTGGCTCATCCAACCTCACCTTTCTGAGTCTCACCCTTGTTGATTCACTTGTTTTCTAACTGCACCACACTTGGAAACTGGAAAAAGCATCCTTCCTTCTTTTGCTCAGCACTTCTATTGTACGTGGTGGAAACATCCATCTTCTAATGACACACATATATATATATATATATATATATATATATATATATATATATATATATATATATATATATATATAACCATCGTATTGTCTCGTATGCAAATATAGTTTCCTCTATGGGAACCTTGCTTCCCAGATTCTTCTTGGTATCAGTATTTTCACTGGTGTCGTCGCTTGTGTTTCACACTCAGGCATCCAACATACAGGTGCTGTGGGCGAGATGGTTGAGGTGGGGGTAGTTAGCTCCTTCTCTACACAACCGCTCTCCATTAGAAATGTTGATTGATTGATTGCAGGGGTGACATGTGAACTATTCGAGATATTATGGCTCCAGAAACAAAGACCTAAACTAATGACAATACAAGACAGGGGAGTTCTTCCTTTGTTCGATATGGCCATCCACCGGAGAAGCAGTGTTGTACAGAAATACATTAAAGGGCTAAAGACAAATGCCTCCACGGCATGCCCCCCCCCCTATCTAGCACAGAGGATCATCAGACATACGCCATCTAGACCTTCTATGATGGCCTATTCTAACAGTATCACCATCCATCTTACTCAGAGAATCCGGGTAGGTGGTTCCAGCTTCCCAACTATGGCCGCCACCTTCTGGAACTAGCTCCCGGCACAGATTAGGATGATTGACTCTCATGCATCCTTCCGGAAAACCATCAAAACTAGGCTCTCTGTTTAAAAGGGCTCTTTTATGCTATGTATGTTTCTCTGTGAATGAATGACCATCTTCAATTTTATTTTGTAACGTAACCTATTGTACCAAGCTTTACCCTGTTGGGCCGCACTACTGTAACCCTTAATTAAGCCCTCTCATGTGCTTCATAGAACCTCGATGCCTGTGGGCTGCAGTGCGCTCGATAAATACAAAATTAAATATTTAAAAAAAAATAAATGTAGTAACCTCTCAGACATCTTAAAAAAAAAAGCATGATAGGTGAACACCGTATAAGGTATAAAAACCGGCTTCGACAAAACAAAACAAGTATACACTCATCGAATTGGAAATGATTTTGGGCTTGGTTAAGAGCAATGATGCACAGAGGTTTTGGTATTTGTGCCGGAGCCACATGGCTGCCACTAACCCTATTGAGATATGTGGTGTTACGGAACAAGCACAGATATTGCATGTGAGGAATCTTTACTGGGACCCTGTTTTAGAACCTAGGACCTTGGAGGTAGCATCTTTGTTGCACAATGATTTGGACTGGGAAATCAGTGAGTAAGAGGTATTGGTAAATTGATGTCATCTAGAGCTCCTGTTCCTGATGGGATGGCCAACGCTGTACTGAAGAGAAACCTGGGCAAAACCTTTATATGCTATGTTTAAAAATATGTTCTTCACTGGTGTCATCACTGGCAATTGGCGCAATTCTATTAATTCTATACTTTTATCAGTGTATATATATATTTTTTAATATGATGTTGTTTATTACAAACTTTTCATAGTTACTTCCATATCAAATCCAATCATATCTCATGTTATGTTTATACATGGTGCTTCTTGAAGTTTCAAACATTTACATATTTTTAAAAATAAATCTATTAGGAATTTAATTCCCGCCAAAATTAAAGGGATCTGTTCTCCCATTAAAAACAATGACCACCATTCATCTAAAGTCAATGTTTCTAAAGTTTTTGCAAAGTTCTGCCAAAAATAATGTCATCGACAAGGGTAGAGCTCTGCATTCTAAGAGAAGATGTTTTGAAGATTCCACAATTTCCTAATCACTACAAAATCTACAGTACATTTTGGACCTGGACATTTGTTTTCGCATGCCTAAGACCTGTCTTGTTGGCAGTATGTGCAGGCGTGATCACATGAATAAGTCTCTGAACTCTAACGAGGGGAATTTAGCCAGGTAAAAAGGTAGTTTTCCAACTGCTCTTTGTTCTAGGCCCATCTGCAACGATAGATTATATTTGTTTCGTTTTTCTTGAGTGTTTATCCAATCCCGTGTCTGAATGATATGCTTAGCTTTTATCTGGATTCAACATTAGTGTCTTTTCCGATATATATTTAGTAGAGATATCCAAATTTGACATTTGGTATTCCAATTATTGAACAACCAATCATTGATCATCAGTCATAATGCACTTTCGAAATAAGGCCAACGATTTCAATAATACTATGTATTGCATGGATTGTAAGCCCCATTCAAATCTTATCATAGCAATGGGGATGCTTTTCAGTAGCAATTGCAGTTTCTTCCAAAATAACCCTTCAAGAAGATCCCAAATTCGCCATGTCAGGTTTAAGGCTGTTTCTGCTGCATAAGTAAGAATTTAAATGACTTTCTGATTCTAAAAGGTAACTATTGGGGTCAAAGTGTATTTACAGTATTTCTTCTTTACCAATATTGCTTGTGATGTTAGGTTCTTACACTTAGATTTTAACAGTTGCGTCCAAACTGTTTCATCAATATTGCAACTGATATGAACACCCATGTAAACAATGGAAGAAACTTTCTCTTGTTTTTGATTTCTCCATCACCATGATCCTCATAGTGTTTTTTTACAATTTAGGTTTGCTAAATAAGTTACTTCTTTTAAACATTTAACCGCACCCCGTTATCATTTATGTAAGATCTTAGACTATTAAGTCTTTGTTGGAGGCCTATTATGGTAAAATCCATCATAACGAGGTTGTCTGCGTACAAAACCCATGGAATCTCAGTTCCGGACAGTTTAGCTTTAAATGCTCTTACAGGCTCCATGGATTTCATGTCAGACAGATAAATGTTAAACAGAGTAGATGCCAATGGATGACCTTGTTTGAGTCTTCTGAAAGTATTGATTTTGCTTGACATTGTTTCTTCTCTCAATAGCCTGACTCGAATCGACGTGGATGTGTAAAGAGCTTTTATTGCCTCTAATAAATCAACTGGGCATCCCCAGGATGTCATTTTGCTCCATAGTCTCTCTCAGTAGACGCTGTCAAAAGCTTGTTCCAGATCCACGAATACCGTATAGATTTTAGTCTTAGATCGTATGTCTTTATACTTTAGCAGCGTCAACAAAAAGAGATTCAGATTTGTGCCGATTCCTGCAACAAAGCCAGTTTGTCGGGGATCCAGACGTCCAGTGTTCCTTGCCCATGTACTCAGATGACACAATAACTGTGCGCCAATGTTTTTACCCAGAACATCGAGCAAGGTTAGCGGGTGATAATTTCTCTGATCTTCTCTGTTTCCTTTTTTAAATATTGGAATTATTGAAGCAGTTTTCCAAGATTCATAGACTTTCCGGCTGCCAACATTTCAGTGAATAGTACTATACAAAACTCTGTCCATGCTTCAGGTGTCTTTTTGAAGATCGCATTTATTAACCCATCTGGCCAGGTGTTCAGAAGGAAGTTTATTAATCAACATTAGGATAACAATACTGTGTATTTCAATGTTCCATGGCGTATTTGATAATTCTGCGCTCAAGCATTTATCTGCACTTGTGATCGCGAATAGTGCTCTAAAGTGGGCTTTCCATTTCTCTTCTGATACAGAATTAGGCAGAGATGTGGATTGTACAATTGTATTGTTGTTTAATACGGCTCATAAGTCATGAGATTCTTTGGCAGATACATTTCTTAGCATTTCTTCTGCATTATGCAGTGATCTCAGTGCTCTTGTGGCAATCGGCCAGTTCTTGTATTGCTGTCTCCTTTGCCTTTTTAGCTCCACTCTGTTTAGACTCATCGATTTTTCTCAATTTGTCGAATATCAGCCCTCAGTAATTTTTTTGTTTCACTAAGATTTTTGTCCCACTAGTGCGCTCTCGTGTAAAGCTCTTTAAGGGCTTCTTAGAAGTCATTCTGAACGCCACTAGGATGCCAGAATAGTCCAAGGCTGTGTTAGTGGTGGATGATTGTTTGCGCAAAGTGTTTGTAAGTGAATGTACATCCATAGAGTTAACTCTGAGCCTATTCCCACCATACAATATATCCATCGATGGTTGAAATTTGACTTCATTATGCATTTGGTGCTTTTTCCAAGTAATCGTTAGCAGATTATCGTCACTGGTCATGGCAGGTGTTACTTTCATATCGACAATTTGTTTTTTCACGTTTTTCCACAAATAATAATAGCCACGATGTTCTCTCTGATTTTGTCGACACCACATGTATTTCCCTGGGATGTCTCCTTTGGACGTTCCGTTTAGCATAAACATGTCCTGGTTATTCCTTTCTTGGTACCAAAGTGTTGTTGTTAGTTGTAAGGAGGACTTCCCAATCAGATTTACTTCAAAATCAAGACACTTGATGTTGAGATCTCCACATATAATTATGTGTGGATCATTGACTTGCATGTAGATTTCATCAATAAGTGAGATTAGAGTGTTTAAGAATAATTAGTCTTCTATCTTGAGGAGATCCAGTAGTGATTGAATAGAATTAAGGACTTCTTATCGTGAGGTAGGCTGTCTTCCCACTGAAGTGTCAACATCTGTATAAATGGATTGGGATTTCTCTCACTGATGACTGATAGACCTTGTCCAGATTTCACCAATGTTAATAATCCTGAGTGGGGCTGCCCAGTCATACCTTTTATTGCAGGATTCAGGAAAACATTGCAGCCTTTGCAAAGGTTTTTTTTTCCAGATGCAGGTTTTTTTGCAACACACCATATAATGCGTTCTTAATTTTAAATCATCCGGATTAAATAGATTACAATTTTTCCAACACCCCATTTGTAACACTACAGGATTCTGAACTCTTGACTGGTATTGTGCACGTGTGGGGACCAATAAGGCAGCTATCCATGACCAGTCTTGTTGTTGAGATGAAATCGGGCCACTTGCTGGTCCATTGGTCACTCTTTTTGCTTTGTGCATCTGTAAATCAATGATCACTGGAATTCTCCATTCTGTGACTTCTGTATTTAGAAAGAAGCCTATTCCATCCTGTTTGAAGGCTTATTAGGAGCCATTAAAGTCATTTTTTCTGTTTGTTCCGCTATCAACTCGGAGTAAGATAACAACCTTCTATCTTTGAGTGTGTGTCTCGGATTATTAATCTGTTGGAGATCTGATTCAGCGCTGATGTCAAATCCCTATGATAGTAAGTCAGCCGCCACTTTTAATAACATTGAGCCTCATTATGAGACCGGCGGTAGCTGTGCTGGTAAAACCAGCACGACTGCCGCCAGAATCATTTTTTCTCCAGTGCCCGCAATGGGCAATTA
This sequence comes from Ambystoma mexicanum, assembly GCF_040938575.1. Lineage (NCBI taxonomy): Eukaryota > Metazoa > Chordata > Amphibia > Caudata > Ambystomatidae > Ambystoma > Ambystoma mexicanum. The sequence continues at coordinate 330,070,958 of NC_090925.1, read as the reverse complement.
TTATGGGGGCATTACAGCCCCGGCAGACCCGGTAATTGCCCATTCCCAGGCACCGTAAAACATTACTCCCCATTCCCATTTGAGTCCCATTCGACTCAATGGGAATGGGGAAGTTGGATGTACCGGCGCCATTTGTGAATGGTGCTGGTGCATCCATCGAGGTCTGTTCCCAGGTGCCGGTCCGCCTGCCAGGTCAGATATGAGGAAAGCATCTGTGAGTAGCTATGCTTTTCTTCGTCCAGAGTGGTCGCCTGATATCAACTGAATGTAAATAATGCATTCTGGTTTTGAGTGTTAATGAGTGATTGTGAATTGTTTTGATCTTATGGTTTACATTGATCGCCATCTCACGGTGGCAGAATTCATTAGGAGGTTTTTGGAGGTTTGTTCCAATGCAACCTGGCCAGCGCCATTACTGTCTTCACCCACTTGCAACCCTTTTGCCCCATGTGTCCCCTGTGTTTGATTGGGGGAAGGGGTCATGGGATGCACATCATCAATATTATTAAGTTCAGCTTGCAATATCTCGATTGCTAAATTCGGCATATCGCGGAGCGGTGAGGATAACATTGCTCAATTGATCATTTTGTTGTATGCTAAATATGTATGCTAAATATATTTGTTAAAGGGAAAGTCCAGTAAAAAAATGTATTTAAAAAATAGATAGGCAATATAAAAAAAATAATACTAGCACTATATTTTTTTAAACTTCCTATGGAAAATGTTGAGCTATTCAATCTCAAAATTCGCAAAAGCAAGCACATGGGCGCATCCATTTTGTGAAATGGATGCCCGCCTGTGCTGGCTTTTGCTTTTGCGGCACTAATGAAGGAAAAGCCAGCCAGCTGTAGTAAACAAAAGCTACCGCTGGGTGGCTTTTCCTTCATTGGTGCCGGGACTCGGAGGACGCGCCCGGAGACCAGAGCAGGAAAGCTGCAGCTGAATCTCGGTAAGTGCTATTTATTTTTAAAAATAAGCACTAGCTGCAGTTTTTTTTCTAGGTTTTCCGGGCTGGAGGAGCCCGGAAAACTTAGAAATAAAACTGCAGCTTTAAAAACGTTGTATTTATGTTTGCGGTCGCTTTTGAAGCGACCGCAAACATAAATACAACGTTGTGTTTGAAAACGCTGCGGTTTTTCTTTCCAAGTTTCTCAGGCTCCTCCGGCTCGAAGGCTTTTCCTTCATTAGTGAAACTCGGAAAGAAAAACCGCAGCGTTTTCAAACACAACTGCGACCCAAAAGTGAAAGCCAAGGCAGGCAGAAACACAACACGGTTGTGTTTACATGCTGCAGTGTTTCTGCCTACAGCTGATTTCCCATTTGGGGCTCTCGGGCTCCCCACGGGGGGCTTGAGAGCCCCAAATGGGAAATGCTAAATGCTGCAGTGTTTCTGCCTAAATCTGATTTCCCATTTGGGGCTCTCGGGCTCCCCACGGGGGGCCCGAGAGCCCCAAATGGGAAATGCTAAATGCTGCAGTGTTTCTGCCTTCCCATTTGGGGCTCTCGGGCTCCCGGGAGCCCGAGAGCCCCAAATGGGAAGGCAGGTTTAGGCAGAAACACAACCGTGTTGTGTTTCTGCCTGCCTTGGCTTTCACTTTGGGTCTCCGGTGCTCCCCACCGGAGACCCAAAGTGATAGCCACAGCAGGCATAAACACAACGCGGTTGTGTTTGAAAACGCTGCGGTTTTTCTTTCCGAGTTTCTCAGGCTCCTCCGAGCCGGAGGAGCCTGAGAAACTTGGAAAGAAAAACTGCAGCGTTTTCAAACACAATGTTGTATTTATGTTTGCGGTCGCTTCAAAATACAACGTTTTTAAAGCTGCGGTTTTATTTCTACGTTTTCCGGGCTCCTCCAGCTAGTGCTTATTTTTTTAAAAAAAATAAATACCACTTACCGAGATTCAGCTGCAGCTTTCCTGCTCTGGTCTCCGGTCCCCGTCCTCCGCGTACAGCACCAATGAAGGAAAAGCCACCCAGCGGTAGCTTTTGTTTACTACAGCTGGCTGGCTTTTCCTTCATTAGTGCCGCTAAAGCAAAAGCCAGCACAGGCGGGCATCCATTTCACAAAATGGATGCGCCCACGTGCTTGCTTTTGCGAATTTTGAGCTTGAATAGCTCAAAATTTTCCATAGGAAGTTTAAAATAAAATAGTGCTAGTATTATTTTTTTTATATTGCCTATCTATTTTTTAAATAACATTTTTTACTGGACTATCCCTTTAAACAGTTAATCTCGATAAGACTGGTTGACAAAGCAGCAGGGATTATTGCACTAGCTGTTGTTATAGCCTGGGCTTTGGATGTTGACAGCATCTCATCTCAGTGTTTCCCTTGACGCCATGAGCAGGGGCTGGTTGATGTCTCTTGAATTCCAACAACTCTGATTAACAAGAAGGAGTCTTTGCTGAGTTCTCGTTCTGGCTCCCTATTTTATTTTAAAAGTTTTTATTAGCATTTATATAAGCCGTTATACATTAATCAATTGTACCATATTTTGCATCATATTACCATGTATACATATCATCTTGCAATTATTAAACCAATAACATAATAACAAACAGAAAACTTTCTTCACTTGTCTGGCAACATACAGTCACAAGCAATGCTTCCTTCTTTACAGATGTGTAGGGGTATTATTTAAGATAAACATTATTCGTTGGCAGGAAGGAGAGGGTGTTGACCGTCCATATATTGCTTTCTACCCTGACATGCAACAGATATCCCAGAGAAGGTTTGTGTGCATTCATGTGGGTTTGTCGTCTGGTTTGGGTATCGGGATTACAAGTGTTTCTCTCATACTTCCCGGTAGCATCTCTTTTCCATATGCCTCCTTGAACACTTCAAGCAACACTGGGCTATGTCTTATAGAACTCTGGGGGGAGTCCATCACCCCCAGGAGTTTTTTTGTGGCTAGTGACCGAATTGCTTTGCTCTAGCACCTCATGCTGCATTTCACCCAATCTAGGCACTCCTATTTCTTCCAGTGTACCCACTATATCCTCTTGGGGTATCAAACTTTCGTGTGTGTATAGTTGGAAGTAAAATGCTGTAAAATCATTGATTTTTTGTTGTGACCTGTGTACAATGCATTCAGCATCTTTAAGTTCCGTGGTTAAGTGTCTCGGGTGCTCCTTTTTGCACAGCCACAATAACAGCCTGCCTGTTCTGTCCCCTTCTGCGTGTGAACTGGAAGTCTTTACAGTATAATCAAATTTCGATAACTTCCCCAGGCCTCCTGGCAGTGACGCCTGGCTTCCGCTAGGTTTAGTTCCTCCCCTCGGTTCCCCAATGTGCAAGTTTCCATCTGCTTGATATCCTTCCTCCTTGCACTTCTCCAGTTCCGCTCTTAGTGTTTTCCCGATACCCCCAACACTGGCAATAACCTCTCCCCTCAGCACTATTTTCATTGCCTCCCACACTGTGCTCCACTCCTTTACGCTGCCTACATTTCTTCCCATATATTCCTCCAGCTTATTCATCTCTGTCAGGGCGTCTGTGGGCATGCGCCACATTGATATGGGGGGTCTTGGACCCAGCATCCTCCACTCCAGCATTAATGGTGAGTGGTCCGAAATTGACCTGCCTAGATATTGTGCTGATTCTGCTTGCGCCAGTTGAGTCTTGCCTATGAATATGTAGTCTATCCTGGTGTACAGGCCAGTGGGCGTAGAAAAATAGGAGTAGCCTCTATCATCAGGGTGTAGTTCCTTCCACACATCTACCAGATCTAGACTCCCCAGTAAAGCATTCAGTGCCACAGAAGCCGTCTCAGCCCGGTTCACCCGTGGGTTAGACCTATCCAGGTTCAAATCCCTCAGACAAGACCCCCCCAGATGAAAAAGCATTCCTGGTATGGGGTTATTTTAGCGCATAGCATATTAAGATGTGCTGGGATCCCTTCATTTGGGAAATAGGATTTAACTATATAGACATCTGCTTGTTCTATATAGCCCCTTAGTATCAGGTACCTCCCATCAGTATCAGCCTCCATCCCCAGCAATCGGAAGGGCACAGCAGCACTTATCGACGTAAAGACGTCTCGTGCTTACTTAGAGTATGCCGCTCCGTACCCCTGTCCTCCCCAGTGTTCCTACACCTTAGCCATAGCACCCTAGATTAGGTGGGTTTCTTGCAATAATGCAATAGACACCTTCTTCCTGTTAAGGAAGGATTTCACTTGGTTCCTGCGTAGGTATGTACCCATTCCTCGTATGTTCCACGTTAGAACCTTAATGTTAGCTGCAATCATTTTGCAAAGTCTTTGTTCCTCCATCATCCCGCCTCCCCCCAACATGCACCCAGTGGCCCTCTCCATCCGTCTTAGTGTCCTCAACCCCTGTTTACTCCCTGCCTCCTCATATGGCCATTTTTCTGCATTTGCCATTTCCCGTGAAGAACTTAAAACACTCTGAGAACAAACAGAACTAAACAATTACGCCCAGCAGCTGCGTCCACCTCGCAGCGCTCAGGTGCCCCGCACTGTCTTGACCCATCCGAACTGGTGTGTGCGAGCTGTATCATGACAGCAACTGGCAGACACCAACCAATTTGCGGCATAGACCCGTGAGCCCAAGGTAAGTGGCCCGGTATCTCCCCTGTCGAACTTATGCTTCATTAACCTGGTTTCAGTGAATACCAATTACCATTTAGTTAAACCATATTGACCAGTTCAGTAGGTTGCCCTTTTCTTTTCCTCTGCTTCCCCGCAAAGTGCAGCTCATGTGACAGCCTCTTCTGTTCCGGGCAGGTGGTTGTTTTCTAGCCACATAGCAGCCGCTGCTGGAGTTTCTAGTTAAATAGCACGACCCTTGTAGATCATTCGAGCCTGGACAGATACATAAGCATGTACTTAAGGTTCAATTATCTAAGTCTGGCTTTGATTGGCACAAAGGAGTTACTGCGTATCTCCTCTCCTTCCCTCGAGTACTTTAGTATGACTCCTCTGTCCCCAGGGGAGCACCGGAGACCCAAAGTGAAAGCCAAGGCAGGCAGAAACACAACACGGTTGTGTTTACATGCTGCAGTGTTTCTGCCTACAGCTGATTTCCCATTTGGGGCTCTCGGGCTCCCCACGGGGGGCCTGAGAGCCCCAAATGGGCATTGCTAAATGCTGCAGTGTTTCTGCCTAAATCTGATTTCCCATTTGGGGCTCTCGGGCTCCCCACGGGGGGCCCGAGAGCCCCAAATGGGAAATGCTAAATGCTGCAGTGTTTCTGCCTAAATCTGCCTTCCCATTTGGGGCTCTCGGGCTGGGAGCCCGAGAGCCCCAAATGGGAAGGCAGATTTAGGCAGAAACACAACCGTGTTGTGTTTCTGCCTGCCTTGGCTTTCACTTTGGGTCTCCGGTGCTCCCCTTGGGGAGCACCGGAGACCCAAAGTGATAGCCACAGCAGGCAAAATCACAACACGGTTGTGTTTGAAAACGCTGCGGTTTTTCTTTCCGAGTTTCTCAGGCTCCTCCGAGCCGGAGGAGCCTGAGAAACTTGGAAAGAAAAACTGCAGCGTTTTGAAACACAATGTTGTATTTATGTTTGCGGTCGCTTCAAAATACAACGTTTTTAAAGGTGCGGTTTTATTTCTAAGTTTTCCGGGCTCCTCCAGCTAGTGCTTATTTTTTTAAAAAAAATAAATACCACTTACCGAGATTCAGCTGCAGCTTTCCTGCTCTGGTCTCCGGTCCCCGTCCTCTGCGTACAGCACCAATGAAGGAAAAGCCACCCAGCGGTAGCTTTTGTTTACTACAGCTGGCTGGCTTTTCCTTCATTAGTGCCGCAAAAGCAAAAGCCAGCACAGGCGGGCATCCATTTCACAAAATGGATGCGCCCACGTGCTTGCTTTTGCGAATTTTGAGCTCGAATAGCTCAAAATTTTCCATAGGAAGTTTAAAATAAAATAGTGCTAGTATTATTTTTTTTATATTGCCTATCTATTTTTTAAATAACATTTTTTACTGGACTATCCTTTTAAACAGTTAATCTCGATAAGACTGGTTGACAAAGCAGCAGGGATTATTGCACTAGCTGTTGTTATAGCCTGGGCTTTGAATGTTGACAGCATCTCATCTCAGTGTTTCCCTTGACGCCATGAGCAGGGGCTGGTTGATGTCTCTTGAATTCCAACAACTCTGATTAACAAGGAGTCTTTGCTGAGTTCTCGTTCTGTCTCCCTATTTTATTTTAAAAGTTTTTATTAGCATTTATATAAGCCGTTATACATTAATCAATTGTACCATATTTGGCATCATATTACCATGTATACATACCATCTTGCAATTATTAAACCAATAACATAATAACAAACAGAACACTTTCTTCACTTGTCTGGCAACATACAGTCACAAGCAATGCTTCCTTCTTTACAGATGTGTAGGGGTATTATTTAAGATAAACATTATTCGTTGGCAGGAAGGAGAGGGTGTTGACCGTCCATATATTTCTTTCTACCCTGACATGCAACAGATATCCCAGAGAAGGTTTGTGTGCATTCATGTGGGGTTGTCGTCTGGTTTGGGTATCGGGATTACAAGTGTTTCTCTCATACTTCCCGGTAGCATCTCTTTTCCATATGCCTCCTTGAACACTTCAAGCAACACTGGGCTATGTCTTATAGAACTCTGGGGGGAGTCCATCACCCCCAGGAGTTTTGTTTGTGGCTAGTGACCGAATTGCTTTGCTCTAACACCTCACGCTGCATTTCACCCAATCTAGGCACTCCTATTTCTTCCAGTGTACCCAGTATATCCTCTTGGGGTATCAAACTTTCGTGTGTGTATAGTTGGAAGTAAAATGCTGTAAAATCATTGATTTTTTGTTGTGACCTGTGTACAATGCATTCAGCATCTTTAAGTTCTGTGGTTAAGTGTCTCGGGTGCTCCTTTTTGCACAGCCACAATAACAGCCTGCCTGTTCTGTCCACTTCTGCGTGTGAACTGGAAGTCTTTACAGTATAATCAAATTTCGATAACCTCCCCAGGCCTCCTGGCAGTGACACCTGGCTTCCGCTAGGTTTAGTTCCTCCCCTCGGTTCCCCAATGTGCAAGTTTCCATCTGCTTGATATCCTTCCTCCTTGCACTTCTCCAGTTCCGCTCTTAGTGTTTTCCCGATACCCCCAACACTGGCAATAACCTCTCCCCTCACCACTACTTTCACTGCCTCCCACACTGTGCGCCACTCCATTACGCTACCTACGTTTCTTCCCATATATTCCTCCAGCTTATTCATCTCTGTCAGGGCATCTGTGGGCATGCGCCACATTGATATGGGGGGTCTTGGACCCAGCATCCTCCACTCCAGCATTAATGGTGAGTGGTCCGAAATTGACCTGCCTAGATATTGTGCTGATTCTGCTTGCGCCAGTTAAGTCTTGCCTATGAATATATAGTCTATCCTGGTGTACAGGCCAGTGGGCGTAGAAAAATAGGAGTAGCCTCTATCATCAGGGTGTAGTTCCTTCCACACATCTACCAGATCTAGACTCCCCAGTAAAGCATTCAGTGCCACAGAAGCCGTCTCAGCCCGGTTCACCCGCGGGTTAGACCTATCCAGGTTCAAATCCCTCAGACAAGTCCCCCCCAGATGAAAAAGCATTCCTGGTATGGGGTTATTTTAGCGCATAGCATATTAAGATGTGCTGGGATCCCTTCATTTGGGAAATAGGAATTAACTATATAGACATCTGCTTGTTCTATATAGCCCCTTAGTATCAGGTACCTCCCATCAGTATCAGCCTCCATCCCCAGCAATCGGAAGGGCACAGCAGCACTTATCGACGTAAAGACGTCTGGTGCTTACTTAGAGTATGCCGCTCCGTACCCCTGTCCTCCCCAGTGTTCCTACACCTTAGCCATAGCACCCTCGATTAGGTGGGTTTCTTGCAATAATGCAATAGACACCTTCTTCCTGTTAAGGAAGGATTTCACTCGGTTCCTGCGTAGGTATGTACCCATTCCTCGTATGTTCCACGTTAGAACCTTAATGTTAGCTGCAATCATTGTGCAAAGTCTTTGTTCCTCCATCATCCCGCCTCCCCCCAACATGCACCCAGTGGCCCTCTCCCTCCGTCTTAGTGTCCTCAACCCCTGTTTACTCCCTGCCTCCTCATATGACCATTTTTCTGCATTTGCCATTTCCCGTGAAGAACTTAAAACACTCTGAGAACAAACAGAACTAAACAATTACGCCCAGCAGCTGCGTCCACCTCGCAGCGCTCAGGTGCCCCGCACTGTCTTGACCCATCCGAACTGGTGTGTGCGAGCTGTATCATGACAGCAACTGGCAGACACCAACCAATTTGCGGCATAGACCCGTGAGCCCAAGGTAAGTGGCCCGGTATCTCCCCTGTCGAACTTATGCTTCATTAACCTGGTTTCAGTGAATACCAATTACCATTTAGTTAAACCATATTGACCAGTTCAGTAGGTTGCCCTTTTCTTTTCCTCTGCTTCCCCGCAAAGTGCAGCTCATGTGACAGCCTCTTCTGCTCCGGGCAGGTTGTTGTGTTCTAGCCACATAGCAGCCGCTGCTGGAGTTTCTAGTTAAATAGCACGACCCTTGTAGATCACTTCGAGCCTGGACAGATACATAAGCATGTACTTAAGGTTCAATTATCTAAGTCTGGCTTTGATTGGCACAAAGGAGTTACTGCGTATCTCCTCTCCTTCCCTCGAGTACTTTAGTATGACTCCTCTGTCCTGAAAGTTCAAAATTCTTGCGATCATCAGTCGGGGGTGTGTGAACCTGGTGGGGGTCATTTTTGTAAGGATCTGTGGGCCCTTTCCACTTCAAATCCCTGCAAGAGCTGGTCAGCACCGGTAGTATCAAGGTCTCCACAAAGCCTGTAGGGTTCGGGCCCTCCATTTCCTTCCAGAATTCCCAGCAACCACACATTGGTACGCCGAGCCTGGCTTTCTGCATCTTCCGAGTGTGCTTCCAGCACTGCATTTCTTTTCTCTAACTTGTTCAGCCTTATTTCTAGGTCCTTTGTGGTCCCTGTCATTTCCTTCAGTTCAGTTTCCGTAGCCGTTACTCTTTCCGCCAAGTTTCGCATATCCTGTGTCATCAGCTGCATATCAACCTTGACCTCTTCAATGTTGGTGTCTATGAATGACCGCAATGACGCAATTGCTTCAAGCACTTGATCGTCATTTTTGCCAGCATCCGGAGCCCTCTGTTCATTTTGTGTCACGGTGTTGCTCTGCAATGGTTTTCGGGGTCTGACAGCATTAAAGGATTCCATGATTGTAACCTCCCTTTTCCTTTTAGATGGGGACATACCCTCCTTCACTCGCGCAGTGGTAGGTCACTAGCTGCAGTTTGATGTTTGCCCCTGCTGGCGTTGCATGTAAGTGAGATATTTATGGGCTATGCCAGTTCTCAGCTGCATTCTAAATTGTCTCTAATTTGGTTACTCTTGCAGCAGTTCAATGTCCCTCCTATGTAGCCGTTGCTACCGCTTTTGTGATTGTATGCAGAGCTGCAGCACTGTCCGATTTGCAGGATTACACTGTTTTTAGGCCGGAGTTCCTTGTACGAAAACTCTCTTTGTTAGTCTCCAGTGGGTCTCTGTCGAACCCTGAGCACTGGATTGGTGGGCCCCCTAGCGTAGCAGATCCCCACTCTGCACTCACTTTGCGCACGATAATTCAGTTGTTTGCCTTAAGAGCCCGCTTTCGATCTTACCTTGCGTTTGCCCGTTTCATCTCAGCCTCTTGTCCCTGCCTCTGAGTGCGCTGGCGTGCCACCTCCTTCGGCGGCCCCAGCAGTCTGCTCTGGTCCCCCTTTGTGCAAGCAGTTTGCCTGCCGTTATAAGCAGATTGCCACCTGACATTGTGCGTCTTGTGTGTGCTCCACCATCGGCGCGGGTTTGCAGGCGTTGTTGTCCCATTGTGCCTTATGTAGCACTGCCACTTCTCTTCAGGGGAGTGTGTATCCCCTAGTGCTGCATGTCCGTGTATCACTTCCTTCCACCGGGTGGTTGTGTGCCCTCAGGCATCGTGTACCAGTTAGTGTCTCCTGTTTCCTGGGATCTCTCCCACCCAGCACCCACCAGCTGCGTGCTGCCTTGACTTGTCCCCCTATGTCTCCTGCGTCGCAGCCTGCATCATGTTCAAGCTGTAGTATGCCTCTGAGACAGCTACGTTATTGCGATTGGGGTTACCTTCTGATAGTTGGGCAGGGATCAGCAATGACAGTTACCCATCCCCGCTGTGACGCCTTGCGTTGGTGCTAGCGCAGTTTATTACCCTTCTGCACCATGCGTCCGTACTCCTCTGTGGCTGCTCAATTAATTATTTCGGAGTCATGCATTTTCCGGGGCTATCTCAGCATCTAAGTTTATGAGGCTGTTTTGCTCCTCTGTGTATGGAGGCCCCCTGTCTATGTGATTTACCTAGGTCGGCAATGCTGCCAGCTTGGGGCATAGAAATCAGCTGTCTGGCGTGAGCCAATAATTGTTATCTTTTGGGGGCGTGGCTTAAGAGCCATGAGATAGATGTGATTCCGGACGCTCCTGTTGATCCTTCATGATCCTTTGAAAATGCAGTGACTAGAAGAAGACTCCATGTACAATAATGGCTGTGCATGCAGACGAAGGAAGCAGGAACACAGTGTTCACAACTTCGCAGAGATTTGCCGTGCAGCCCGTGAGCTGCAAGCCAGAAGAAAAATGAAGTGGTCTGTCGGAGACGGAAACAAGATGGCGGCTAAGCTGTAACAAAAGATTCGGCAGTCGGGTCATCATAACCACAAAAGGGAAAACGAGTGCTGTGCATGGAGAGGTTAAATCATAGCTCGGTTGGTCAGAAAAGCATGCCCGTATGAAAGTTGGAGACAGTTCTGCAGAGCTGCATTGGAATATAGAGAGCAAAGACCCCTGCGAGGACCGAAAGGCAGACCCCGGGGAGTAGGAGTGGAGTTAGTGTGCGCCGGTGCACCAGGTACAGTGGGTGAAGAGCCTGTGGCAGGAGGACATGAACAAAGGCACTGAAGGAAATGCCAAGCAGCGAAGCCCGAAGGATACATTAGTTGCAGTATTCCCGCCGGCACTACAGCACATCCAAAGGATGTAATTACAGTGTTACAAGTAGCAGGCTGGGGAAGCCGAAGTGACGTGGCGCATGAAGGTGAGACTGCACACAGCCGCAGGGGATGTGAGGAGGGTCTGATAAGTACTGGACAGCGGGGACAAGGCCAGTACAAGCAGAACACAGGTTGGGCTCCCAGGAGGAGTGACTGAACATGTGGGCATAACTGCAGCGGGTGCACACGTATATTGAAGCACGGATGGGCTGTGGTGCAGTGCATGAAACAGACGATGATAAGATCAAATACAGAAAGGAGCATGTGGATGCCAGCTGACTTCCGTAGAAGCTTGGACACAGAGGCCCACATAGGTAGCCCGAGGTGCGGCAACATACATCGGTGCCCGACTCGGACGGAATCCGGGTGGCGCTGTGACAGTGTGCTATGATTGTGGCCTGGCCTTGGCAGAGGAAAGGGCTCCGAAAGAAACTAACGACCTAAAAATAATAGGCTGAGGGGCGTGGCCAAGGGGCCACGTGATAGGACGGGTTTCGTGTTGTCTCACAGTGGCTGACTGGACTCACGCAAGCTAAACAAGGTTGTAGCAGACGTGGAGGAATACCTAGCTCCTCCATGACAAATGGAACTGAAAGTGAGAGACACTGGTAGCATGGGGGCAGGTGCTAGTAATGACACGGATGGGAGGAGATTCCACTACTAGCCCCATACTAGGCTACATATAACTTATCCTACCTGGGGAGACACTAACACACAGCAGCTGTGGCAATGGCACCGAACCGAAGCACGGCGGATCGAACCCTGTTAGCGAGGAGTGCATGCTAAGCAAGCAGACTCTAGCCGCTAATACGTGACAGACGTGTAGGTAGATCTGCAGCGTGGGAGCCAGGACTGCAGGCTCGTCCCCGTTGGTGGGTGTGGACACCAAGTGATTATAAGGCCCCCTGGAGCGTGAGAGACCACGTGGAGTGGCCCCTGCCGGAATTGTAGTGCATAAGAGGTGGGCTGACCCACAACATACTGCTGCCGAGTCATGTCCAACAAGCCTCCAAGATTAAAAGGGAAGCAACCTACGCTGGACGAATTCGCCAGGACACCGCTGGGCCCCGAAAGTGCCAGGAGCAAAGACAAGCCCCCCGCAGGAGGCATGGCCGCCACGGGTACAAACCAGGAGGTCCTGGCTGCGATTGCAGACTTGAAAGTAGATTTGAAAGCGGCCTGGGAGGCCAAGCTTGAAATAGCTGTGTCTGAATTGAAAACAGCGTTGGACCTTAAGATCGGCGAAGTGCAGGAAGATGTGAATCTACTCCGACAGGACGTAAGGTCCCTGGCAGAGCACAGAGAGAGCCTCGAGAAAGAAGTGAGCTCAAACACAGCGGACTGTGCCTCACACAAGTCGGAACTGCATGCCCTGGTGCAGAGAGTGGGTAATCTGGAGAATAGGAAGGAGGAAGCGGAAGGACGCGCCCGAAGGAACAACATCCGCATCGTGGGCTTGCCGGAAGGAACAGAAGGCCACAACCCCACGGAGTTTGTCGAAAACATGATGCTGCAGGAGATACCTGGAGGAGTTCTGTCTCAGGGGTTCGCGGTGGAACGAGCGCATAGGGCTCTAACGAGGAAGCCGCCGCCGGGCAACCCACCTAGGCCGGTTATCGCCAAGATCCTTAATTACCGGGACCGAGAGAGGATACTAGAACACTTCCGCAAAGGTGGAACAATCAAACGAGGGACGGCAAACATAACGGCCTACCCGGATTATACCCTGATGGTGCAGCGGAGCCAAATGAACTTCGGAGCTGTTAAGAGGAGACTGAAGGAAGCGGGCCATAAGTATATGCTACTCTACCCCGCGAAATTGAAAGTTTTTCATAAAAACAAGACCTTGTTTTTTGACACTCCGGAGGATGCCATGGGATGGCTTGACACGCAGGGTTGCCCCCAGGAGTCCGACATCCAGACGAGAGAAGGAGACGGAAGAGATATATAATGAGTAATGGGAGCACTGGAAGATGGTGTGGTCTAAGGTTATGGGACTTGACTATAGTCATTGATGTGGCCTGTTAGTAGATGAGACCAGATTAGAATAGATAATGTATTGTAGGCACTGTTACTGTTGCTTTGTTAAGGAGCCTTGTGGAGCTAGTCTTTACACCCCCGTTTAGTATTAATAGTTAAGTGGCCATTAGGGCGACTTCACCCTACTGAGCTCTGAGCAAATCAGACAGGGCTAGATGTGGGGGTGCCTGAGATCCAGGGATGGAGCTGGGCAACAGTTGGGGAGGGAGTTGTTGGTGGAAGGGATGGGTGGGGGGAGTTTGTGTATATTGTTATAGGGAGTTTGAGTTCAAACATGAGCCTACAGGGAATAGCCCAAGAATTGTATCTGTGTCGCGTGGGCGGGTGGGAGTGGCTGGGAGGAAGGGAGATGGGTACTAATGAGCTATGGGAGATCTTAAGATAATGACGTGGAATGTCAGGGGACTTAACAGTTATTTAAAAAGGAACAAGGTCATGCTGTATTTGAAAAGGCAAAAGATAGATATTGCATTGTTACAAGAGACGCATCTGACACGGGAAAAATTGGAGCTGGTGGGAAGAAAATGGAAAGGTACTGTAGTGGGGTCCTTGTACTCAGCCTATGCTAGGGGAGTACTGGTCTGGGTGGCGCCGCACGTCCCGTTCCAGCTGATACAGGAAATAGTGGAAACTGAGGGGCGTTTGGTCATAGTGAGAGGGTTGGTAGAAAATAAAGAGGTGTGCATTGTAAACACGTACGCCCCCAATCAAAACACGGCGGCATACTTCAGGACTATGTGCACCAACCTAGGTTTGTGCGTGGGCAGCGCAGTGATCTGGGGAGGGGATTTTAATTGTGTACTGAACCCCAAAGTAGATAGATCAGATAACAAGATTGACAGGCCCGCCCCAGCAGCTAGGGCACTGCAGAGGTTGCTAGATGACTTCGAATTGGTAGACGTGTGGAGAACAAAGCATCCTAATGAGAGGCAGTATTCGCATTACTCAGCCCCGCAGCAGATGCACACAAGACTTGATTATGTTTTTGCCACACCAGACGTAATGATAGAGATCGTTCACATAGAATATAAAGCGAGGGTCCTATCGGATCACTCGCCCCTGGTCCTGGGGTGGCAATATTGCCGCCCCAGGGCACGGATTCCGACATGGCGCCTCCGTGCGGAGGCGCTCAAAGATCCAGTTTTCAGAGAAGATATAAGAGATGAGATTATTAACTACTTCGAGGTGAACACAGGCAGTGTTGACTCGGCGGGTACACTATGGGAGGCCTTCAAGGTGGTGATGCGGGGTGTAGCCATCGCTAAATAGAAAGGCCTGCAGGGCGGGGTCCTGGCTGACTTACAAAGAGAGGAAGATGAATTAGAAAGAGAACTAACAAAAAGTGGAAGTGTAGACACGGAGCTAGTACTTAAACTACAGCAGCAGTGCGCGGAACACTGGGAAAGGCTCTGCAACCTTAATTATAAAAAGTACGTTGAGAGACAACATGCGGGTGGGGATAAAACGGGCTGCCTCTTAGCATGGCTATACAAGAGTGAAACTCCTAGGCCCCCGATTAGGACAATAACCAGAGAAGACGGTGAGGTAGTGGACACCCAAGAGGGAGTCAATAGGGAATTTGCGGATTATTATAAGGAACTATACGAGGACAGGGGAGGGGGCAGCCAGGATGAGATACTTGAAACTTTGGAGGATATAGGATTGCCCAAGATTAGTGCAGAAGAAAGAGAAGAACCTGATGCACCAATTACCTTGGAGGAGTTGGAGGAGGTTGTTAGGCAGCTGCCTACCAGTAAGACCCCAGGAGCAGATGGGTTCCCTAGTGAATTTTATAAAGCATATAGGGCAGAAGTACTCCCCCCAATGCTAGAAATGCTCAATGAGGCGTTTGAAGTGGGACGGTTGCCGGAGTCGCTCAGAGAAGCGATCATAATACCGCTCCCCAAACCCAATAAACCTGGGCATAACTGTGGATCATACAGGCCGTTGTCGATGCTGAACCAGGACGGCAAAATATTGACGGCTGTCCTGGCGAATAGACTGCGGAAAGTAATTAGCAAATTAATACATCCAGACCAAACGTGCTATGTCCCGAACAGGAACATAACTCACAACCACAGGCGACTCCATCGGGTGATCGAATGGGGTTGTGACAATGAAGGAGAAATGGTAATCGTGTCTTTAGACGCAGTAAAAGCTTTCGATTCGGTTAGGTGGCCGTGGCTGCTGGCGGTCTTGGGAGAGTATGGGATGGGGCCGGGGTACATCAGGTGGGCGGAGATGCTGTATAGTGCGCCGCTAGCCAGGGTTCGAACAGGAGCAGTGATATCTGAGAGATGGCAACTTAGCAGGGGCACTAGACAGGGGTGCCCCTGGTCCCCGATGTTGTACATTCTGGCTCTGGAGCCACTGGCACACTACCTAAGGCAACAATATGACACGATAGGCATTGAGGTAGGAGGGGAAAGACACCTGATATCCCTATATTTGGACGATTTGTTATTATATTTGAGATACCCGGAAGAAAATCTTCAGTACATTCTGGAGGTGATGGAAAGGTATGCGAGGCTGTCCGGCATAGCGGTAAATCCCTAAAAGTCTAGCATTTTCCCGTTGGGTAGTTACAAGGGAACCCCTGTAGAAAGGTTGCCGGTGTTGCCGGTGCCATGGACTGTTAGTTCCTTCCGCTACCTTGGAATAGATGTGTATCATACGGCGGAAGAGGAACATAGGCATAATACCGAGATGGCCATTGGGAAAATCCGCAAATGTATGAGGTTTTGGGAGAAGTTGCCCTTAGCAATGATGGGACGAAGAGCGATGCTTAAGATGGTGGTTCTGCCTAGGCTCCTACATTATTTTAGTAATATTCCGCATATGATTCCCAAGAGGTTTTTTGTTCAACTGAATGGTATGTGTAGAGACTTCCCGTGGCATGGTACCCGGAATAGAGTGGCGCTATGGAAGTTGCAGAATTTTCATGAGAAAGGGGGTATTAAACTACCTAATTTTGAGATTTATTATGTAGCGGGTCAACTACAATATGTGGCCAAATGGCTCTCCGATGAAGCGACCCCTGAGTTTAGATTGTTTGGGCGGGACTGTGCCCCGTTTTACCTGAAAGAAATTGTCTGGTTGCCTGAGTCAGAAATGAAGGAGCGCCCGGGATGATGATGCTGGGGTGGAAAATGAGGCGTCGAGCATGTATGATGATGGGGGACCCGCTCCCGTGTTCCCCGCAGGTACCGCTGGTTGCATTGGCAGAAGGAGATAAGCAACTGAGGGTGATTATCAGAACCTACTGGGAGTCGGTTGGACTGGTAACGTTAGGGGATATTTGGCATGAGGGGACCATAAGGGATTTTGAAGGACTTGGGGAGGAGGCGGGATTGCAGGGGTTGGTGAGGAAAATTCGGAAAATGTGGCCTGAGACAGTACTGGCGGAGGAACCAGACGCCATTATGGGGATGATATATGACATAGCTGAAGGGGGGCATGAGATCTCTAGATTGTATGAGATGATAATGACTAAGGTTGGGAAAGATTTGACACATTTGAGATTGGATTGGGAAGCAGAGGTGGGTGCCCAGATGGAGGATGGAATGTGGGAGCGTGCCCTGGGATACCACAGGAAGGTATCTAGGAATGCCAGACTGAAGCAAATACAGCTGTATGTAACGCATAGAGCGTATATGACCCCTCTGAGGATATCTAAGTTTAGAAACGCTGGGAGACAGGCGTGCCCTAAGTGCGATGAGGAGAACGCTGATATAACACACATGTTTTGGTCATGCCCAGTAATAGGGTGTTTCTGGAGAGAAGTGGCACAAAAATTAGCCAAGAAAGGGGTCACGCTCATCACAGATACGGCCTGGGCCTGCCTGTTGGGAGGGTTCCCCAGGCCACGAAAACAGAAGCATGTTGGGAAACTGAAAGACTTGGCATACGTGCTTGCAAAGCGGAGGATTGCTATGGGATGGAAAAAGTGTCACAGGCCACGGGTGGAGGTGTGGTGGAAGGAATTACAGAAATGGGCGGAGGCTGAAACGGTGGTATGGCAGGAGGCAAGTAGCATGAATTGGGAAGAAGAAGTGGGTACCCTGATGGCATGGAAATCATTAATAGCTGAACTATTTGGAACAATATTGGATCCAGAGGAATCCGATGAAAGTGACGCCCTGCCAAGTGTAACAGATACGGAGCGTGAAGGGCAAACAGGCCTGTAAAGGGGGGTGGGATCAGGGGGGCAGTGGCCAAGGACTAATTGATGTTAATGTAATGGTTGTGAATTGCACTGCGCGTTTGGTTTGTATTTTTGGTGTGTTAAAAATTAATAAAATTCTTTAAAAAAAAAAAAAAGAATTGTTATCTTTTGACGTACCTCTCTGAGTTCCAAGTGCTGGTTACGTCCGTATCAGTTGTTGTCATGGTGTGTGCCTCACCGTCTTCGGCAGCCTCCCAGTGACAGTGCGCCTCGTCCGTATGTATCAGGGTTGATGTTGTGAAGAGCCACACCCCGTCATGCTCACTTCCCGGTCTGTGTAATCCCAGGACTGTTACCAGAAGCACTTGCCGTGGTCTTGTGAATGCCCGTGTTACTCTGCAGACCCAGTTTTGCAGCCCCTCACGCCTTTTCTCCTCTCGGCTCTGGCAGCCAAGCGATGCCCAGCCCTGTCCAGCACCCTCCAGATTCTGCGTGGGTTTCTCTAGGCTCAATGCGGTGTCCAGCACACCCCACTTACCGCTGTCTGGGCCTCCGTAGCATGCCACCTTTCCCCACTGCGGCTCTGCTACAAGTCTGTACCAGTCTCTGTCTTCCTGCATCCACACCTGTGATCCGGAAGCTTCGCTCACCCGGGCGGAGAGGATCAGTTTCTTTTTTTGCTGCTTCAGTCTCGGGAAGCCTTCACACTGGTCCCAGCCCCTCCACCTCCTTATTGCTGGGCTGCAGCAAGGGCCGCCATCTTGTCTGCGGAGGGCCTCACACTCACGGGTTCCGTTCTTCAGTTGTATCACTCCGATTTTCACCAGAATTTCATGGCAAAGCAGGGGAATCGCTTCCTACATTCAGAGATATACTTGGTGTCACACAATTCACCTTCCACCAGTGTTACTCAGGATCAAAAGGAGGATCTCGACGGGAGCCCTATCTGGGCACCTCCTCACGCCATGGGCTCAGGCCATGCCCCCTTCGTTCTGTCTCACTATGTCTCGCTTGCCAAGACTGCAAGTCTGCGTGACTCCGTACTTGCCAGGGTTTTTGAATGTTATGGCACTCCCCCTTCAGAGTAAACACCGAAAATAGACTGTGAGTAGACATGAGCAGCAACAAAGGGCAGGTAAAACTGCCAAGACTGCAACTCTGCGTGACTCCTGCCACTCCCCACTTGCCAGGTTTTTTTAAATGTTATGGCACTCCCCCTTCAGAGTAAACACAGAAAATAGACTCTGAGTAGACACAAGCAGCAACAAAGGGCAGGGAACACTGCCAAGACTGCAACTCTGCGTGACTTCCGGTATATAAGAAAGGAGGATGCACGGATCTCTGTAACTACCGGCTTCTAGTAAGGCTAGATACTAGTGGTAACGTTTTTGCAACCATACTGTTACGGTTACTCACAAATTGGGCTGAGGCAAAGCATCTACTGAGGCCCCAACTGCTTGGCTTTTCGAAAAGGATACTGTACCGACTATGCCATGTGGGCAATACAGTTGTTAGCTGCGGATGTGAACTGTGGGGCTGAAGGATCATTATATCTTTGTTTTGTCAACTACACAGCTGCATTTGATTGTGTATCTACACCTAGACTGTGGAAGAAATTGGAGAGTTGGGGTATTAATGGAGATCTGCTATATTATATAAAGCTGCTTTACTCGGAAACCAGAGTCGCAGTCAGGTTGTCACAGGAGGGCTTAATCTCTGCGCCCATGTCCACCAACAAAGGACTCAAACAGGGGTGCTTACTTGCACCCCTTTTGTTTAACCTGTATGTGGCGGACATGGACACAGTGATGAGCAAAGGATGCAATTTTCCACAGCATATTTGGGTGTCATCAACTTCTAGATCTCCTATGCTGATGACACAGACTTACTGGATCACCCTGGTGGGGATGCAGTGAACGATTGATATCCTTGTACAGAATGCTGCCATAAATCATCTGATAATAAATCAAATCAAAACAAAAATTCTGCAACTAAATGGTAAAGGCTTTAGGGTCTCGACTTATGAGAGGGATATGGGTGGAGTTAAGCTGAATAAGGTGGACAGTTATCTATACCTGGGCATCCCTCTCTATAGTGTTCCCAATCTTGTTTGTTATAGGTCTCACATATCTCTCAAAGCCATCTAGTGGTGACAGGTGGTGAAAAGTCTTATAAGCAGGGTTGGTGGACATTCGGTAGAGGGTTGTCGGGAGGTATATATTAAATCTATTGTACTGTTAATGACTCCAATCAAGCATTCCCACTAAGTCAGTGCCTTGTCTGGGATTGCTCAAGGGAAGCCCTTATTTATATATTTTTATGACAAGTCATAATCTGGATGATGAACCCTTGTATAACGCCCCTCTCTTAGAATCCCCCTGACCCGACTGAGCCAAGAAGTAGGTTTGTGTTGCAAATTAAAAAGGTTTATTTGAAAAATTAAACAATAGATATATATCACACTTTGATAATAAATGAATATTTGATATCACACTTAGACATATGACAGTGAGTGATCAACAATGGATGATGTTATACTAGCACACTGGTTTAATTACTTAGGAGTAGTGTAGAGGATAAGGTAGCTGAGAATGCTTTATATGGTACAAGGAAATGCAAGGTGGAAAAGAAGCAACACCGGAATAAACTTGATATGATTTCAGCAAAACATAATATAATCACTTTTCCCCTTTTGGCAATTCACCCCCCCTCTATGCAATGTAAGGAGATGGAAGTAACACACAGAGTCTTCAGGAATACAATCACAGTACAATACAAATTCAGCTCTACCCTAGCAAGCTTAGAGAAACAGGGATGATTTTAAACACAGGCAAAGTACTTTAAAGGTGGTATGCAAAAAAGGGAAAAATATGCTAAAAATGATTTTAATTCCCTATAAGAGATTGAGGGTGGGTGATAGCTACTTCAAATTAGTTCGGGATCACTTTAGCAATGCTCTATGAATGATTGTCAGGTTGCAAACGAATTTCAGCAAAGGAAAGCAAGAAGCTGCTATTTTGACAAGTGAAGCAATTTGAGCCAAATTGCAAATCGCGGCACTTTTTCTGAGTGTGTCGAGCGCGATTACGGAAAAAGTAGAATCTTGGCTTTAAAATGAAAGTTAAATCTCGCTTCTAGCACAAACGGTTCAAGAGATACGGACGATTTTGTGAAGGTAGTTTTGCAGAAATTAAATAATGATTCAAAATGGCAAAATGACACTTTTACAGGTTTAAAATCGGAGAAGGGACACACAATTCTATGATGCAGTTCTGGACAGGTTCAAATGTTTTGAATCAGATTATTTTAAGCTAAGAGATAGGTTCTGCACAGTTCTAGCTGGGTACTCACTCCTAATTTTGGAAGGAATGGGCCTCGTCACGGATCTGGTCAACAGGTTGGACTGGACTTCTGGGCGGTTTCTGGTACTAGTTCTCTGGTTCTGGATCTCTGGTTCTGGTCTGGTCTGGTCTGGATCTCTGGTTCTGCTCACAGCGATCTGGTCTGGGTCCGGTCTGCGGTTCTAGAGGCAGCTCTACTTTCTTGGTGTTTCTGGCACAGGATTCTAGGCCAGAATCCGACAGCTCAGCCCGGCTGTTTGAATAATTTGCAAATGATTTTGAGGCCTGCTGAAAAAGGATTCAGCTTGTGGATTCAGGCCTCTCTGCTACAAGTTCTGGAGTCTGGATTCAAAGTTCTGGTCTCTGGAGATTGATGGATTTGAAGTCTGGAGTCTCCCAGCAAAGCGTCCCGCAAGAAAGTGGAAAGTGAATGTCCCTACCTGGGTTTTGGTGTTCCTTTTATGTCTTTAGAAAATGGGTGTGTGTGTAGGCATAACTAAGCCTGCCCTTCTCAACTTATCATTGGCCCAGTTCTCCTCTCTCCCTTGATTGGGGGAACTGAGTTGTGAGTCAGAGTGATGAGGTAGGTTTATGGTCAGAGGATCCTCCCCTTGTTAAATTGCACACAAATCTATTTCTGATCCAAAGACATATTTCCCAGATACACAATTTGTTGAAATTACATACACACATCATATATCACATAAGGTAGTCTCTGTTCCAACTCTGATGTTTCTAAGAGCTAGGATTAAGAAATGACAACATTTTGCGCTTTTTGGTTGGTTTCCCAATATTGGACTTTTACCCAAATTTACACAGAGGTACCCTGTCTCTCTACACATATTCCAGTAAATGTCCATGTCTCTAGCTTAAACCCAGTGTCTGCAACATGCATAAATTGCGGGGTTTGGTCCCAGAACATCGTACGGAATTGAGTTTAGACTCAAATTGTAGGTACATTTTCCATTTTAAGGATCTCCAAGTTGTACATTCCTGTAATCTGGTTACAATTAGTTATCAGTGTTTTTATAAAACATATATTTGCCTTCAATTCACAAAAAGTGTCTGGCCCGCCCCTAGGAACTGGGTGAGTCAGGGATCAAATGTCTCTTCTTCCAGGCAGAGCTCTGTTTACAGTCCACACCCAAATCAGCATACTCCATTCAATTGAAAGGGTCTATTGTGTTGGGTCCAGCAGGCTGCAGGGAAGTCCCCTCCCTCTCAATTAACAGGGCCATGTGATATCCTGCCTCCTGGTGTGGGTCTCTGGGGTGTTAAGAGTTCTCAGGAAAGGCATGTCTTTTGAACTTTTAATTACATAAGACCCACTTCTGTTCACTGCACAGTTCTGCAAGACAGCTCTCCTGTCAGAATTTATAGAGCGCCAGTGCTGGTCAGTGTCCAATGCCGGTACTGCACCTATTTTGGACAGCTGTCTTGAATTAATACATTTCAAAAGGAAAGGATTTTACAAGGATATGATCCTTGCTTGACATGGCATTGATGTGGATCTGTAGTAGAGTAAAGTAAAACACTCAACCGTAGTTGGATTTTTGTTTGGTGGTTCCGGGCCCATGATCTTAGCAATTTTTGACATTAATAAAAACGGGTTTTGAACAGAACCATCTTTCTTTGCACTGGTGGGTGGCAGGTCAGGGGACTATTTTGCTGTGCGCAAAACTGCACGGTTCTCCAGGATTCTGGCGCAAATGTGGGCTTTTCCACCCTCTTGGATTTCCTAAGCCCACAGCACCAAATGTTGCAGCATAATAGTCCAAACGTGGGTCAGGACACCCAACAAGCCCCCCCGCCCAACTGCCCTTTGATTTCGAGTCGAGGGGGAGGCGGGTGCAAAGGATGTTTTGATCCACGTGCTGGTATGTCCGCATCATCTTCTTCCAATTCCGCAGATGGCACAGTTCAGCATATTTTCCTCCATCCGGTTGGATCGGTCGTTTCTCCTCGCCTGTCCTGATGGGCATATTGGGCGGTACCCCGGGCCCCTTGGATCTTTGCTCCCGGTCCCCGGGTCGTTCTCCTTGGTCAGTCTCCATGGTTTCATCTCTCCTAGGATGATAAAGCAAAGCGGCAATACACATTCCTAGACATTTTTCCACCACTATTAATGGTGTGGCGAACATATACATTTTATACATCATGATACATTTTGCAGTTTTATTTTAAAAACAAGATATAATCAGGAGACATTTTCCTTCAAGAATCATAATATTTTAGAGACCATATGTGGGATATTTTAGGGTTGGAACTGAATTACTCTGGAGCGGCCCCCTCTGGGATTGCAGAGGACTCCTCCAGTTGCTGCAGAGTGTGCCTGGGATGGCAACACTTTAGCTGATTGATGTGGACCCACTTGTCTTCCCCCTCTGCCAAACTGCCTTTGGGGAGGCAGATCTTGTATGCAATTGGGGAGATCTTGTCTATAATTTCAAAGGTTCCCTTCCATGTAGGCAAACATTTTCGCTGTTTGGCCTGGTTCCTTTGGAAATTGTATAGATAGACCCGGTCCCCCACCTTATATTCCTTCCTGGTGGTTTCCAAATCGTAATGGGTCTTCATGCTATCAGCTGATCTTTCTAGATTCCGCTGAGCATAGGCAAAAGCATGTTGGAGGTGTTTCCTCAAATTCTCCACATACTCATGAGTTGTGGAGGCATTGATCAACATCTGCTCTTGGGTCCTGTAGAGCAAATGCTGGGGAAGCACCATCTTGCGTCCAGTCATCAACTCAAATGGTGACATTTTGGTTGCAGATGAAGGGGTAGATCTGATGGCCATTAGGACCAGAGGTAATCGGATATCCCAACTTGGCCCAGAATCTGCCACAAACTTTTTTAATATGCTCACAGTGGTCCGGTTGTAGCGTTCTAGTGCCCCAGAAGAAGCTGGCCGGTAAGCAATGTGTAGCTTCCTTTTGACCCCCAGTATCTCCCACATCTTAGTCATTACTTCGCTGGTAAAATGGCTACCTCTGTCTGACTCAATCCTTTGAGGTAGACCAAAACGGGAAAAGATGTGGTTAATCATCAGGGCAGCTGCTGTTTCTGCCTTGCAGTTTGGGGCCGGGAGACATTCCACCCACTTGGTAAACAAGCATGTGACCGTCAACATGTACTTGTTTCCCCTAGACGAGCGAATCACAGGGCCTACGAAGTCGATTTGCAAATCTGACCATGGCAGTGTCATCCCCCTCTTTTGGAGAGGCGCCCGGTGTGTGAGGGATGTTGGCTGAAATTGTGCACACACCGGACACCCCTTCAAGTATTGACCGAGGTCCTGCCCCATGTGTGGCCAGTATGCAACCTCTCTTAAGATTTTCAGTGTTGTGTGAAACCCCCTATGACCGGCTGTGGCCGCATCATGGGCGTGACTTAACATCAGGCTTCGGAATGAGGTAGGGACCACCCACTGATCATAGCCAGCTTGGTATTTCCTTACCAACAAACCGTCTTGGATTCAAAACATTTTTGGACATTTCATCAACATTCTAAGGTCCTCCTTCCCAATGTAATCGGTATCCGTCAGGGGAAAGTTCTCAGGGTCCTCAATGTGTTGGTAAAACTTACCAATTATTGGATCCCCCTTCTGAGCCGTAATTAAATCAGCATCAGGGGTCTCCTTACTCCATTGTGCAGTTGAAAGATCGTTGTGAGCATTTGTCTGCAACCTAGTGATACCAGTGACCTGGATTTCCCCCAACAGGGACTCTATTTCTATTAGATCCCCTTGGATGGCCCCGTTTTTAGCCAGCTGATCAGCTAAGTCATTTCCAGTTTTGTCTGGTCCCTCTACTTTGGAATGACCCTTGATCTTCTTCCAGTAGATGGTCATCCCATTCGAGGTGACCAGCTCATCAATGTTTTGAATTAACTTCCCATGTTTCAGGGGTTTGTTATTAGCACATAACATGCCTCTGGTTTTCCAATTAACCAGGTGCTCCACAAACCCGTTCCGTACATAATCTCAATCTGTGATTATGACCAGTTCGTGGAGTTGATGTTGGACAGCAGTGAGGATGGTTTGATACACAGCCATCAATTATGCCACCTGACTACTTCGGGGACCAATTTTGTACCCAGCGGAGGGTTCTGCGGACTCCTTCACCCATGCATTCCCTACGCCGGCCACCAGTTCTTTTTCCCTGTTGTTGTCAACATGGTAAGAGCATCCATCCACATAGACAGTGGGCATCCCCTCACACTTGTCTTCTTCAAATACTTTGTGTGGGGAATTAAGGTATGCCTCCATGTTGTCCTTGATTTTCAGACTTTCGTCCTCGAGACAGTTTTCTCTGGCACAATCATGCAAGTCAGCCAGACCTTGCGCGAGCGGACTCTTCTTGTTTTGGCCATATCTGACCTCCACAGGAAAGCCTTGCATTGACAGAATCCGGGAAGTAATTCGGGAATTACTCACATTTCCAGCCCGGATTCTGTCACTTTGGAGATATTGCAGAGGCTGGTGTGGAGTCTCCACTATGATGTGTTCCCCCTGGATGAACGGGTGGTAATTCTTCAATGCCCACACTGTTTCCAGGAGTGCCTTCTCACAATCGTTGAATTTTTCCTCCACAGAGGATAAAGTTTTGCTCGCATAGGAGATTACTTTATTGACCTTGTCATGCTTTTGATATAATACTGCCATCAAGCATGTATTAGAGAACCCTGTCTCCAAGAAGAACTCCTTGTTTCTGACAGGGTAAGCTAGGCAAGGCGCTTGTGAGAGGCTTCTTTTGAGTTGTCTTACTGCCTCGGATTGTTCTGGACCCCATTCCCACTTGACCCCCCCTTCAAGAGATGAATCAGGGGTCTGGTGATCTCTGCGTAGCCCTCAATGAACTTTCTGCTGTAATTAGTCAGTCCAAGGAGGCTCCTTAGTTCCCGCAGAGTTGTGGGGTCTTTCAGTTTCTGAAGTGCTTCCACTTTCTTTTCTTGGGGACAGAGACCCTGAGGAGTAATCTCATGCCCCAAGAAATTTACACGGGTTCTACACCACTGTGCTTTCTGAAAGTAAAGATTGGCTCCAGCGGCCCTCAACTTTGTCAGAACATAACGGATTTCCGCTATGTGTTCCTCCACAGTTGAACTTTTGGTGAGGACATCATCTACATAAGCCAGGTTACCCCTCGCACCCAGGTCGGGCATGGCCTTATGTAGGAAAATGTTGAACTCATTGCCGGAGTTGAGGTATCCGAAGGGAGTTCGGGTCCATGTGTACTGCTGGCCCCCAAAGGTAAAAGCCAGTTTGTATTGGTCCTCCCTACTGACAGGCACGGTCCAGTATCCATTGGTCAGGTCTATTGCAGTGAATACCTGTGACCCCTGAATCTGGGCCAGCCCTTGGTCAATGTAGGACAGAGGCCATCGGGAAGTATGGACCCATTTGTTGAGCTCCCTAAGGTCGGCACAGAGTCTCCACTGGCCATTTGGCTTCAATATTCCCAGCACCGGATTATTGAAGGTGCTGTGTACAGGACGGATTATTCCCCGGGACTCAAGGTTCTTAATTATTTCAGTAAGGGACTCCATGGATGCGAGAGGCAAGCGATATTGCTTCACAAACACTGGAGTCATGCCAGGGTCCGTGGGAATTGTTGTCGTGTGGATGTCGGTGCGACCACAGTCATATCAGTCTACTGCAAAGAGATCTTGGCAATTCAAGAAAACTTGTTTCAACTTTTGCTTCTGTTCCAGAGTCACGCAGGCATCAGCTAGGTTGACTCTCTCTTCCACCATCTGCCTGAAGCCTGGAAAGACTTCTGGTTTCGCTATCTCAGCGGCCTCCTCCAGCTGGGTGGAGAAGTCCCTGGTCAGAGTGCTGATTTGGACTGGTGGCTTCAGGTGGGAAAGGCAGCCCTCATGGACCTGGAAAATCACCTCATCCCTTCTGAAGTCACAAGTCATGTCTTCCTTGCCATAAGGGCAGGAAGTGTACACCAGGAAGTTCCCCCCATGCCGGGTAAAGATCCTGTCTGGTGTTGTATTGTCATCACTGTCACTGTCAAAACAGTCCTTGGGGATTGGTCCTAACAGTTCATTTCCTAAATCAATGGAGAAATGTCGGTCATCAACCGCCATTCCGATAATGGTGCCTGCGGCTAGAGTAATACTCTTTAAGTCGCTGTTATCCACCTCTATTGGAATGGTGTCATGTTCTATGTTGACTAATGGTGTTGGGTTTACCCCTAACCCTGGCTGTTGGAGGAAAGCATTTAGATGAATATAAGCATCAGGGTTTTTCAATTTTTGTCCTCTTTTAACTTTCACTTCCAGGGAGAATTGTCGGGTCCTTTCTGGGATGGTGACTTCCTCCTTAATCTGAATTTCAACTGCATAAGGTAGCAATTGAGCTGACCTAAATGCTTTTTCTGGATCATCAAAGCCCATGGGATTATACGCTAATCGGGACCAAGCTTTGAAGTTTATTAGGTCCAAACTAATGGCAAAGCGATTGAGAATGTCACTGCATAAGTAAAAGACGGCAGTGACGTCTCGCACGACCCAACAATTATGGACTATGCTCTTGTTGCCAATGGAGATTTTGAGCATACACCTGCTTGGCAGGAGATGTTTCGAATTGGGTGTTTCCAGATCCATTTCCCATTTGTCTATCAGTTTAAATGTGGGAATGGCTGGATCTTTTGGGAGTTGGCGGAACATGGCTTCGCTGATGAAGCTCTTACCGTTGTTCACACACACTCGGACGAGAACAGAGTCCTTCCCATCATTTAACTAAACAGGGATGAACAACTGCTCTCCAATTTGCTGAATATCAGCCAGGCTCTGAGCTAATTTCACATCTTTCTGAACTATTGGAGTGGGAGTTTCTGATTGTGGATTGGTAAAGAATTTCAGAGTGTTTCCTTAAAGTGTGGAATACCACCTTAAACTGGAAGGAAGGTTGATTTTCAGAAATAGAGAGGACCCTCCATCACCAGTCTGTTGTCCTACTGCTATTACTGTCACGTCAGGAATTTGCTTGTTCTGGAAGTGAAATTCTACTTGGTCACATTTTTGTTCAACCATGTGGCAGGTGCCGTTTAAACTAACATGGTTGACACTCTGTTTCAATTTTATTGGTCGGCTAGTCTGGATCCAGAGGACCTTGTTTACGCAATCTATTAGGGGCGACAACCTTCTCAGGAGGTCTTTCCCTAGTAAACAAGGGGTGCCCTCTGGAGTCACTATTATGACCGGGTGCTTCACCTTGTGTCGACCAATTTTGATGTCCAAATCTGCAGTCCCCTCGACGGGAATTTCCTTCCCGTCAAAGTTCTGGAGTTGTCCAGGAAGAGAGGTGAGAGGAATACGGTAATTCTCCCCCATTCCTGCATTTAGTTCATCAAAGGCCCTTTTGGACAGAAGAGTAGCATGGGATCCAGTGTTCACCAGTGCCAAAATTGTACCCTGCCCCTGTACTTGTACCGGGGCATAGTATCTTCCCTCCTTCTCCTCAAGGGGGCACAGATAATGCACATTTTTGGACAACTGGTGGGCTAATTTTCTGGTTTTGGACATTGCGAGAGAAGAGATTTGGGCAGAATTCTGTGGAGAGTCATGGGAATCTGCAAGAAAAAGTTGGCAACTTGAAAGAGGATATTCGAGTTCCCCTGGTTCTGGTTTTGGGCCACCCCCCCTTTTTGGAGGCAGTCACCAGAATGGGTTTGAACCCGGGGATTTTGATGCTGTTGGTTCTGGGATAGAATGATGGGCGGCGACAGCTCAATCCCCACATCTAATCAGTCTGGGTTGGAATCCCTTGGGACCCATTTTTCCTTGGGAGGAGTTCCCCCATCTCTGAAGGAGAAGATCCTTTTCCCAGGATCCTCTGAGGATCCCTTTCCCTCAAATTGGAAGACCTGTACCTCCTCCACAAAATGGGTCTGTTTGGGTCCTTTGTTTGGCCTACCTCCTCTCTGCTCCTTGGGTGGCAGACTTCCAGGGGTAGGAGATTTTGTTTCCGGTTCCTGGTTTTCCAGGGGCTGTTTACAAGTTGGGAAGGAAGCTTCCTCCAAGGCTTTACACCCCCCTTCCCCTTGTGCCTCCTCCCTGGGAACTGGTGGGTTATCGGGGTGCTGCCCCCGTCATTGTTCTGGAGCACCAGACCCAGAGTTTGGGGCATTCTGCGGTGGCATGCTCATCTGAGGGTTCTGTTGAGCCCTCAGTATGTGACCCAGATCCCGTGCCATATTTAGGACCTGGCGTTCATGTTGGGAAACCTGCTCAGGCTGATACAGGGTTCTGTTTTCTCCCCTGGGCTGATCCCGGGAAGGGTAGCTATCCCTTCTCTGGTAGTGACCTGGGTTGGGAAGATTAGGGTACCCCTCTACCCTTGGCCTCCTCTCTCCCGGATTAGGTTGTCTGGGCTCAGGGAAGTGGGGAAAGAAGGATCGATGATTTCGAGGCTGGAAGTTGGGTGGATACCTGGGGAACAAGTTCTGCCCAGGATTCTGTGAATTTCTGCCCTCCTGGGGGAAGTGCGGAGGGATGTTCCCTGGGTTGGGCGCTTGGTTGGACCCCCCCCTGGGGCCGGAGGAGTCCACATATAACCCAGGATTAGACTGTATCCCTTATAGCGGGGACTTACATAGTCAGGGGAGCGAGGGACCCCATTTGTGGGATTACCTCCTCGACTCCCTGTCTGTGACTGGCCCGAGGGCCTTCTGGGCTTAGAATTATTTGGTGCCGGCAGGTTTTTAGGCCCCCCATCTCCAAATCTAAAACGGGGGCAACCTTTACCTCTGCCACCTTGGCAGCAGCAGGGGTGCTGTTGGTTTTGGGGTTTTTGGGCAGATTCTTATTTTCCACTGGTTTCTGCACCTCATAGATGCGGGTGGCTTGCTCAATGACCCAGTCTAAAGATCTTTTCTCGTGAAATTCTCTCACGAGCTGGGTCATTATGTATTTGGGGAGAGCATGGAAAAATGTGTTGATGAATTCTCTGCTGTCCGTGCGCACCCTTCTGGTGGTCTGCGCAAAGGCACGCTTCAATTCTTGCACGAATTCTTGGGGGGCCTGATCCTCCCCACATTGCAAATTGTAGGCTGCCTTGCGAGCCTCTTGGGGATTTCTGTGAACAAAAAAATGTTTCAAGATGGCCGCCCTGTAGGTGGACCATCTTGAATGATTTTTGTCCTCCAGCCCCGCAAAGAAACTGGAGTATTCTGGGGAGAATGTCCATTTTACATACTGAATGCAGCTACTGCTGTCTTTCAAATGGAAAGTCTTCATCATTTGCTCATAAAGCTCCAAGTGTTCCCAAACAGAATACTTGGTGTTCTTGTGATAAGGCGTGATGACACTCCTTATTGCCTTGATCTGCTTTAAGGGGTCCTTAAGCAAGGCCCTTTTTGCCTTATTGGCCTTTTTGGTTCGGTAACCCTGGTCCACTCATCCTCTGACTCAGAGGCACTGCTCCCAGAGGTGCCCGTCTGATCTTCCAGGTTTTCCCGGATTCTGCGAGCCTGAGAATGGCTGGCAGAATGTGGGGACCTAGTCTCCTGTGTCCTGGGCCGCCAGAGGAGTCTTCATATCCCTCCTTGCTGCCAGGATTTGATGGGTACCCCCCCCCCCCACTGACCTAACTGGGCAGAGGTTTTCAGGATGCCCTTGGTGGGCCTACTCTCCTGGGGTTCTCCACTAAATTGCACTGTGCTTAGGTGCCCATACCCGGATGCCCGCCCATCCATTCCGGGGAGGTACTGGCATATGAACCCCATACTTTTGGCTGTATAGTAATCTGCCCTCCCTGTGGCCCTGTGCTCATGTGCCCCAGGGGACATGGGGGTGGCAGAGTCCAAGGACTGGGAGAGATGAAGACCTCTGGTACTAGGGCTCCTGAGGTTATGCTCAGGTGTTTCCCTTTCCCAGCGAACTTCATCTCTGTCAGCCCCAGCTCCCTGTTGCAATGCAAGAGCCTGCGCTTTCAGTTCCTCAGTTAAGGCCTTACTAGACTCTATCAGTCTCTCCTGCATGGCTACCTGTTGCTGGAGCCTATCATTGTGCTGACAGAGAGCCCCATTTTCTCTCTGCGCCTCCTGATTCGTCCTGGAATACTGGGCCAGTCTTTGCTGCAGGGTGGTTACCTCCTGGGTACCATCCCTACTGGCCTGCTCCTTTCTTGCCAGAGCATCTTCCACCCTCCTGGTGTGCTTTAACAAGTTCTGATGCTCTTTTTGGAGGTCACCCAGTCCCTGGAGGGCCAAGTGATTTTCTTCAATTGTTTCTTTTAATTGGCAGACTTCCTGGCCTAAGGTGTCCCTTTCCTGACTAAGAGCCTGCATCTGTGCCGCCAGGTCGTCCCTCTGCCTTTGAAAGGCACCAGCTTTCTGGCGTTCTTGTTCAAACTCTGCCTGGGTATCCAGGTCTTTCAAAATCAGTTTATTGCTCTCTGTCTTCTCCCTATCTAGGTGGCTTTGCAGGGTGACTACCTGCTCTGCACATACCCTATTGAAGTCCAGTTGTTGCTCCAGCTTTTTCTGGCTCTGCAGTAGGGCGTCCAAACCTTCTTGGTACTCCTTCTGCAAGGCCAGAAATCTGTTATCCTGGTCAGACATTTCCTGTTGCAGGATATCCATATCCTCCTTTATTTTAATAATATACTGCCTACTATCATTTTCTGACTCCTGGCTCCTCTGCAGCCTCTGCTCAGAAGAGACCAGGTCAGATTGGGCCTTCTCTAATGCCATCAGTTGCCTATTTGCCAGATCTTGGCCTTCAGCACATTTGTCCAGTATGGCTCCCATATGTAAATATAAATATGCCGCTACCCTGGCAATCTTGTTGTGCTCATCCTTGGCCTTAGGGGCCATATATAGTTCACTCAGGGCCACATGTAAGGGACCCTGATCTCTCCATATATCCGACCCTGTTTCAGTGATCTGTGGTGTGATTGCCTGCAACCAGACCGCCTTGTCCTGATGAGCCCACTCACCTCTCACAAATAGCTTATATAAGAGGTGTTCCCTGGCTATTTTGATATCTACCAAGGGCGTCATTCTGGAACTTGATTTCCTTCCTGATTTACAGAAGTTTGTATTTTATTTTGCAAAACAGACCGTTTCCTTAGAGCGTTCCTATGAGGGGTGTTTTTACAGTGTAACACGGCGTGGTGATCCAACAGAATTTATATATCCTGTCAGTTAGCACACTGTATTAATCTGCACAAGTGATAGATCTAATCCAGAATCCCCGGCTACGAGCCCCCACTCTGTTAATGACTCCAATCAAGCATTCCCACTAAGTCAGTGCCTTGTCTGCGATTGCTCAAGGGAAGCCCTTATTTATATATTTTTATGACAAGTTATAATCTGGATGATGAACCCTTGTATAACGCCCCTCTCTTAGAATCCCCCTGAACCCACTGAGCCAAGAAATAGGTTTGTGTTGCAAATTTAAAATGTTTATTTGAAAAATTAAACAATAGATGTATATCACACTTTGATAATAAATTAATATTTGATATCACACTTAGACATATGACAGTGAGTGATCAACAATGGATGATGTTATACTAGCACACTGGTTTAATTACTTAGGAGTAGTGTAGAGGATAAGGTAGCTGAGAATGCTTTATATGGTACAAGGAAATGCAAGGTGGAAAAGAAGCAACACAGGAATAAACTTGATATGATTTCAGCAAAACATAATATAATCACTTTTCCCCTTTTGGCAATTCACCCCCCCTCTATGCAATGTAAGGAGATGGAAGTAACACACAGAGTCTTCAGGAATACAATCACAGTACAATACGAATTCAGTTCCCCCCTAGCAAGCTTAGAGAAACAGGGATGATTTTAAACACAGGCAAAGTACTTTAAAGGTGGTATGCAAAGAAGGGAAAAATATGCGAATTTATTTTTTAATTCCCTATAAGAGATTCAGGGTGGGTGATAGCTACTTCAAATTAGTTCAGGATCACTTTAGCAATGCTCTATGAATGATTGTCAGGTTGCAAACAAATTTCAGCAAAGGAAAGCAAGAAGCTGCTATTTTGACAAGTGACGCAATTTGAGCCAAATCGCGGCACTTTTTCCGAGTGCCTCGAGCGCGATTATGGAAAAATTAATATAAATGGGTTCGTTGGAAAGCCTAGAATCTTAGCTTTTAAATCTCTCTCCTAGCACAAACGGTTCAAGAGATACGGACGATTTCGTGAAGGTAGTTTTGCAGAAATTAAATAATGATTCAAAATGGCAAAATGACACTTTTACAGGTTTAAAATCGGAGAAGGGACACACGATTCTATGATGCAGTTCTGGACAGGTTCAAATGTTTTGAATCAGATTATTTTAAGGTAAGAGATGGGTTCTGCACAGTTCTAGCTGGGTACTCGCTCCTAATTTTGGAAGGAATGGGCCTCGTCACGGATCTGGTCAACAGGTTGGACTGGACTTCTGGGCGGTTTCTGGTACTGGTTCTCTGGTTCTGGATCTCTGGTTCTGGTCTGATCTGGATCTCTGGTTCTGCTCACAGCGATCTGGTCTGGGTCCGGTCTGCGGTTCTGGATGCAGCTCTGCTTTCTGGGTGTTTCTGGCACAGGGTTCTAGGCCAGAATCCGACAGCTCAGCCCGGCTGTTTCAATAATTTGCAATTGATTTTGAGGCATGCTGAAAAAGGATACTGCTTGTGGATTCAGGCCTCTCTGCTACAAGTTCTGGAGTCTGGATTCAAAGTTCTGGTCTCTGGAGATTGATGGATTTGAAGTCTGGAGTCTCCCGGCAAAGCGTCCCGCAAGAAAGTGGAAAGTGAATGTCCCTACCTGGGTTTTGGTGTTCCTTTTATGTCTTTAGAAAATGGGTGTGTGCGTAGGCATAACTAAGCCTGCCCCTCTCAACTTATCATTGGCCCAGTTCTCCTCTCTCCCTTGATTGGGGGAACTGAGTTGTGAGTCAGAGTGATGAGGTAGGTTTATGGTCAAAGCATCCTCCCCTTGTCAAATTGCACACAAATCTATTTCTGATCCAAATACATATTTCCCAGATATACAATTTGTTGAAATTACATACACACATTATATATCACATAAGGTAGTCTCTGTTCCAACTCTGATGTTTCTAAGAGCTTGGATTAAGAAATGACAACATTTTGCGCTTTTTGGTTGGTTTCCCAATATTGGACTTTTACCCAAATTTACACAGATGTACCCTGTCTCTTTACACATATTCCAGTAAATTTCCATGTCTCTAGATTAAACCCAGTGTCTGCAACATGCATACATTGTGGGGTTCGGTCCCAGAACATTGTACGGAATTGAGTTTAGACTCAAATTGTAGGTACATTTTCCATTTTAAGGATCTCCAAGTTGTACATTCCTGTCATCTGGTTGCAATTAGTTATCAGTGTTTTTATAAAACATATATTTGCCTTCAATTCACAAAAAGTGTCTGGCCCGCCCCTAGGAACTGGGTGAGTCAGGGATCACATGTCTCTTCTTCCAGGCAGAGCTCTGTTTACAGTCCACACCCAAATCAGCATACTCCATTCAATTGAAAGGGTCTATTGTTTTGGGTCCAGCAGGCTGCAGGGAAGTCCCCTCCCTCTCAATTAACAGGGCCATGTGATATCCTGCCTCCTGGTGTCGGTCTCTGGGGTGTTAAGAGTTCTCAGGAAAGGCATGTCTTTTGAACTTTTAATTACATAAGACCCACTTCTGTTCACTGCACAGTTCTGCAAGACAGCTCTCCTGTCAGGATTTATTGCGCCAGCGGCGGTCAGTGTCCAATGCCGGTACTGCACCTATTTTTGACAGCTGTCTTGAATTAATACTTTTCAAAAGGAAAGGATTTTACTTGATAGTATATGATCCTTGCTTGACATGGCATTGATGTGGATCTGTAGTAGAGTAAAGTAAAACACTCAACCATAGTTGGATTTTTTTTGTTGGTTCCGGGCCCATGATCTTAGCAATTTTTGACATTAATAAAAACGGGTTTTGAACAGAACCATCTTTCTTTGCACTGGTGGGTGGCAGGTCAGGGGACCATTTTACTGTGCGCAAAACTGCACGGTTTTCCAGGATTCTGGCACAAATGTGGGCTTTTCCGCCCTCTTGGATTTCCTAAGCCCACAGCTCCAAATGTTGCAGCATAATAGTCCAAAAGTGGGTCAGGATACCCAACAGTAAACTGTATTTTGTATGGGTTAGAAACCCTTTCAGGAAAATGTGTGAGTTGGCTGGATACCTTAGAGGGGGAAAATACTGATATTGATACTGGATCTGCAGGCCACAGTTTCTGTGGTGGCTCTCAAACTGGAATTATGAGTCACATCTTTGCTAACTATGTAGAAGATGGCTCGTTCTAAGCTCTGGTTGAAGATATTTTTCGCGGATCAGACCCTGGCTTCGACTAATATTCTATTCCGATTCGTTGAGCATTCACGAATTAGGATGGGCAATGTAGCGCATATTGAACTTATGAACACAGTACAACCTCACTTGGACACTATTGGCCTAGAGATGGCTAAGGTTTTCTGCAGCAATTGTGGTCTAAGTCATTAATCTGGGATTGTGTTTGGTCTATCGACTTGCTAGCCACTAAAAGGCGTTACATTGAATATATTATAAACGCCATGCACTTA
This sequence comes from Ambystoma mexicanum, assembly GCF_040938575.1. NCBI lineage: Eukaryota > Metazoa > Chordata > Amphibia > Caudata > Ambystomatidae > Ambystoma > Ambystoma mexicanum. The sequence continues at coordinate 330,035,742 of NC_090925.1, read as the reverse complement.
GTTGACTAAAATCTTTACCAAGCCATGGAGATGCTTTATATTACATCTGCGCCTTAATCTTTTACCTTTATATGCTTGTATAGGAGCATTTACTAATGTCCCTCATGAACAAAGGCTTATGTAAGATCGAACTTGAAACAAGCAGACATATACTCACTTGTTGTATAATCATGAATGAGTTCTATATGAATGGCTGTGCACATTTCTGTACCACCATGAAAAGAATACCCTCTGACCAATTTTGGTCTGCCATTTTCTCTGCGGAATACATGGTGATTGTCGCTGCAGCATTCATGTATGGGAAAGGATATTACTGAAGATGGTTACAACAGGAAAAGATGAAATTCCTTGGGCTGGGAAATATCAATAGAAAAATCAAAGGTACATTGGTAATTGAATTAATGTGCATCGAATTATATTACTGAATGTTCCATTTATCATATTAAGGAGGGTATTTTGTTTTATTTTATTGCTATTTGCCTCTGTTTTATTCTTATTTTCATTGTTGTCTTCATGAATGTTATATATGATATTTGTTATGTTTTAATAATTTTATATGAATAAAGATAGATATTTTGGCAGCAGGCATTACATTTAAAAAAAAGCAAATATTCTGGAAACCATCACCAGGCCTTGTGGCACACTTTTTCCACCTCCCGCCAATCGAATATACCCTTTCATCCATAGCTAGTCCTTTCTCCATGTTGCCTTCTGGTTATCATGTCAGATGATGACTTTCAACCCTCACTTCCCACTGAGAGGCATAAGTACCCCTCCCATCATGTTGACTTCCACTCTCTTACGAGCAGTCCATTATGAATTCCAGACCGAACTGGTTCATAGGGCCACATGGTCCAAAATGTCCTTGGCTCATATTCATGCTGAACAGCACTTTTATTCGTCCATTATGCTCATGCTCTGAAAGCCTGCTAGGGGAAGCAAGAAATGGCAAAGCCAATAAAAGATGAGAATGTCAGAGAGTCTGCTAACAGAAAGAAAACATCAGGGTTTGGGTTTCTGATGTCATTGGGGACGTAGGAAAGTTTTATTATGCTTTATTTGCTCAACTTTAGTCATTCACCTTTATTTTTACTTCACTTAGTCTTTCCCCACACGTCTTGTAAGCATCAGTGTTTGCACACCCTCAGGAGCTACAGTTCCTGCATGACCCACCTGTGCTGTTCCCATCGTTCAACTACTGGCAAGCCATGAAACCTCTTCCATTGTGAACAAGACGAAGCATCAGATACTACATTCCTCAAGTTCTCAGTATGATGCACCCTAAGCACCATATTGTTGTCCAGTCACCCCAGCACAAATATCCTCAGAAGCCACAAGAGCCACATCCTTTGCCAACTGCTGGTGTACCACCGCCTTTTCGCTCACTTTGAAATTCACAGTACTATTGGTGAACTCCTCTCCCACAATGTCAGTGCCGCTATAAGTGGGAAGAACTTCTGGAAAACAATACTTCGCCGTCCCTCCTTCCATTCCTTTGGCCACTGTTCTGCACACCATACACTCTGCCAGCACTTCACAAAACCAGAAGCCTACCCCACATCAGAACACATTTGCGCTGACCACACCACTGTATGCCCCGAAAGTTGCATCGTCACCCATCGAAGTGCAGTAAAAAATAGCTTTGAAACCCTCACTGCCCCAATCCCTCTCCCGGTATGCCCCATGGTTTCTCCCTATAACACAGATCTCTAACCCCTGCCCCATGTTTCACAGGAAGAAGACCATAGGTGCCCTGTTGCCAGACTACCCACTCAGAGTCATTCATGCGAAGACAAGCAGGTCATAATTAGCATCTACATATACTCACCAGGTGAGATGGTTGACATTCTTTTCAAACATTTGGTCAGTCTCGAAGAGTATCAGCAATGGCTTAAAAGAGGTTTATCCTTGTTCTTAATCTAAGGAACAAAAGTTTGTCCTTTGTCTACTCAAGTTTCATGGGGGTTTAAACCTAGCACTGCAAGAATAAGATACCTTAATTCTTGAGAATGGAGAGATGGTGGCCCCCCCTCACCCGCACCTCTCTCCTGCTCTTAATCAGGCAAGGCTCTCGCTCATCTATCTGTGGCCAATGTACATGCCTTCAACCTTTAACACCTGTTCCTAAAACATCTCAAAACAAACAGCACACCACTGGTATGTATTTGCTTATTTATTTATAACAAAAGTCATGTTAAGTCAATACACTTAAAAAAAACAACTGTGTGTGTTCTCTCTCTACTTGTCTGTATGCACAAGTGCCAGTTGTCCGACCTTTGGGAAATCAAAAAAGGTCTTTCACAAAGTCATCTGCCTTACTTTAGGGATATCTCGTTGTGTGAGACTGGTGACCGGTAGACCGAGTGAGGGTGGCCAGGGAGTTGCTTGGAGGAATAGAGCAGATTTTCCACCTACCATGATCTCCGTTTTACCTGGGTTCAGAAGGAGATGGTTAGTCGTCATCCAGCGGTCAATGTCTCAGAGACATGCTGCCAGATCAGGGCTGGGGTAGGTGGTACATTTAGGAATTCTCAGGATGATTAGTGTGTCACCCGCGGTGTCCAGTCAAAGTTTCGAAGCATTAGTTTAGAATGTCAAAAGTTCTGACACAAAAGTTTTGAATTTATTTATTTAATTTAATATTAAAGGGTATATTTTAATTTAATATAGTTAAGAAAGTGTTTAAAAAAGAAAAAAACATGGGGTTTTTTCGACACTAGGAACGTCACCTGCATATTTATAGCAAGTGAGGTTGTGGGAGCGGATGATCCTGGGCAGGGGGGTCAAGTAAAGGTTGAAAAGAAGGGGAGAGAGGTAGGCGCCTTGGGGTACTCCAGTGTTTACTGGGCATGCAGTGGAGAGAAAAGGGAGTAGATGGGTAATTTGCTGTCTATTAGAGAGGAATGAGGCAATCCAGGAGAGAGCTGAATCACGTATTCCTAAGGAGTGCAGTCTGTCAAGGAGGATCATTTGGTTGATGGTGTCAAACGCTGCTGAGAGGTCATGAGGAATAAGAGCTGTGCATCGTTCTGAGTCTGCTGTTACTTTGAGGTCATCCCAGATAGAGATCAGCATGGTTTCTGTTCCATGGCGCGGAGGGAAACCTGATTGCACGGGGTCTAGGAGATTGTTAGATTCCATGAAACCATTGAGCTCTGAGTAAGCAGGGCAGTCAATGAGTTTTGCCAGGAATCTGGTGTTTGTGATTGGCCTGTAGTTGATTGGGGTTGCCAGTCATGTGGTCGAAAACAATTGGTCGACTGGACAACTGGTGGAATCAATTTGGTCTAAAACCAAATGGTCGAATTTTTTTATTTTTTATTTTTACCCTTTTTTTTTTTGGGGGGGGGGGCCCCCAACCCCCTTTTTTTCTTTCTTTTTTTTTTCTACACGAAAACCCACAAAACACATATATAAATAAAAAAAAAAAATCGACCATTTGGTTTTCGACCAAATGACGTCGACCAAATTGCAGTCGACCAGTTTGTAGTCGACCAAATGACTGGACACCGTTGATTGGTAGTAGAGGGTCGAGGGATGGTTTTTTAAGCAGAGGTTTGACATGCTCAATTTTGGGAAGTTTCTGGAGGTTAAGGAGTCATTGAAAAGGGACCTCACCTATTCACCTGTACAGGTGGAGGTGAAGATTTATTTGAGGAGAGAGGTAGGACAAGGGTCAAGGGGTGAGCCGGAGGGTCTTCTGACAGATAGTAGTTTTGTGAACTCCTCGCTTGAGATATGGTTGAAAAAGCAGAAAGAAGGGTCCCTGGGGGAAGGGATGTTGAGTCTCAAGGAGCAGGTGTAGCATGGTGGATAAGAGGGATAGTTTGTCGTTGAGGTTGGCCGTCCTGTCAAGGGCTGTTTTTTGGAAGTGTTCAGACAGGGAGTTGCATAGTGTTTGTGAGGAGGTAGTCGGGGCTGTAGTGCAGGGCGGGTTCAGGAATTCTGTGATGATCCTGTGGAACTCTTTGCTGCTGCTATGGCAGTTCAGGATCATTTTATTATAATATGTTTTGCTCTTTCGGATCTCTGATTTGTAGTTTCTGTGGTGGTGGGTGAATACGGATTTGCTTTTCGGGGTTCTGGCAGCTCCCCAGTTACGCTCAAGGGAACGGTTATGGGTTTTTAGAGTCTTCAGGTGGGGGTGAACCATTTGGGGGTAGGCCCTTTGCAGGAGGGAGCAGACTTCAAGGGGGAAAGGGGAAAGAGGGAGTTGTTTAGCCAGGAGTTGAAGAGCTCTATGGGTAACGGTCTAGCTGTGGTTGGGAGTGACAGGAGGGTCTTAGCAGTACCTCAGCCGGTCCGGTAGAACCTTGACTTTGATCCAGCACTTGAACTGAGATGTAGGGGTAGAATATGGCTTGGGGGGTGGCAATGGTTTGAGGATGGAGAAAGGTATGGCAGAGTGGTCTGTCCAGATGAGGGTTTGGGAGTGGACATGAAAATATTGTTGAAGGTGTGGCCAGCCATATGTGTTAGTCCTCTGATATGCTGGGTGAGGTTGTGTGCCTCTAGGCTGTCAACCAGGGGTAGAGTCATGGAGTTGTTGGGGAGGGCAAACCAGATGTTAAAGTCTCCCAGTAGGGTGAGTGCCAGGTGGTTAACTAGAATAGCTGCTAGTGAGTCATATAGGCTGTTGGTGAAGTTTCTGTTGCATAGATCATTACTGCACACCTTTTTGCTGTGTGTAAAGCCTCAATTAGTGCCACTAATTCTGCTGCCTGAGCTGAAAAGTGCATGGGTAATCTCTTTTGTACTATTACCTCATACTCTCCATCCTCCAACCGCACCACTGCCGCTCCTACATGTTTTTCTCCTGTATCTGGGCAAATTGACGCTGACCGATCTACAAAATACACTTCCCCCTTCTTGTAGGGCATTTTTGCTTGCTCTGGGCATGTCGTCCTTTTCCCCCTTGTACGTGGCACAGTCATTGTTTTGCATATCTTCTAGTGTGCAGTATTCTGTAATGAATGTTGCTGGGTTCACTGTTTTACACTGTACTATGTGTATGTTTAAAATGGGTAGAATTATCTTATATGCTGTGGCTCTTTGCGTTGTCAGCGTGGACTTCGATCTTTCAAGAATGGCAAACAATGAGTGCTCAAGAACAGTGTTAATGAACATCGTATTTCAATAGTGGCACTTTTTTCAATGGCGAACGTGGTGGCTGCGAGAGCTTGTTCGCACGCAAAGTGTCCTTGCATTACCACATCAAGTGTCCCACTGTAGTAAGCTAGGGGCTTATGTCCTAGTGATGTTTTCTGTGTCAGTACTGCTGTCGTGAGTGTTCCATCACAATGTGAGAACAGGAAAAACTTGCGGTCATAATCAGGGGTGGCTAGAACTGGCACGGATGAAATTCATTCTTTAAGTGTGTCAAAGGCTGTGTTCATTTCTGGGGTCCATGTAAATGCAGTGCTTTCTCTCTGTGCTTCTTTGAGTGCTTGCAGTAAGGGCCTTATGTATGCTGCATAATCTACTATCCATGCTCTGCAATAATTACCTATGCCAAGGCATTTCTTCATTTCTTTATCTGTGTGGGGCTTACTGGCTGCACGTACTGCAGCTGCTCTGTCTGGTAGTATTCTCTTGCCATCTTTGGATATCAATTGTCCCAAGTACAGCACTTCTGTTAGGCAGTACTGTAATTTCTCTTTGTCTACCTTGTACCCCTTGTGGGCCAGTAACTTAAGCAGTATGATTGAGTCATTTCTGCACTCTTCCTCATTGTGTCCACAAATTAGTAGATCATCCACATACTGGATGATTGTGCTTTTTGTGTCAATGTTCCCAAGATCTTCATGTAGTATTCTGTTAAAAATGCTTGGGCTCTCACAATACCCCTGGGGCAACCAGCAATGTTCATATCTCCTTCCCCCAAGTTAAACGCTGTCAAATATCGTGATTCTGGGTCCAGTGGTACTGAGAAAAATGCATTTTTAAGTCTACCACTGTAAAGCATGTTGCTGTCTTTGGGATGCTACATAAAATGGATGCAGGGTTTGGGACAAGTGGAAATTCCTTTTGTATGACGCCATTAAGAGGCCTCAAGTCCTGTATCATCCTCCAAGCGCCGCCCCTTGCTTTTTTGATTGGATAAATGCAAGTATTACAAGGTGAATTTTGATGGCACAACAATCCCTTGTTCTAATAGGGCATATATCGTCTCTTTTATTCCTTCCTCAGTTTATCTTGACAGAGGAAACTGTTTTACTCAGGGCAATATCGCTCCTGGTTTTTACTGGGGTAACTTCCTGCAGGAGCCCTACGTCAAGGTGAATTTTGTTGGCACAACAATCCCTTGTTCTAATAGAGCATGTATCGTCTCTTTTATTCCTTCCTCAGTTTATCTTGACAGAGGATACTGTTTTACTCGGGGCAATATCACTCCTGGTCTTTACTGGGGTAACTTCCTGCAGGAGCCCTATGTCAAGGTGAATTTTGATGGCACAACAATCCCTTGTTCTAATAGGGCATGTATCGTCTCTTTTATTCCTTCCTCAGTTTATTTTGACAGAGGATACTGTTTTACTCGGGGCAATATCACTCCTGGTCTTTACTGGGGTAACTTCCTGCAGGAGCCCTATGTCATGGGGGCCTGTGATCCACAGTATCGATGGTACCTGTTGCACGTCTTGGTTGAAAAATGTCGGCGGTACACTGCCAGTGGCCATGGGGGGATTTGTCACTTGCCTGTGTTGAATCATTATTTCACATGGAAACTGTTAATTCACTGGCTATTGTGTGTATCAGTAACATTGCTCTCACAGCAAATATACCAGGCGATTGAGCATACTATCCCTCTCTCTGTGAAGGATATGGTCATATTGAGTTTGCTGAGGAGGTCCCTCCCCAGAAAATGTATTGGCGAATCTTCATAATACAGTAAGGGTGCTCGTACTGTCTTTCCCCCCACTGTTATGTTGAAATCTTGAGTGTATGGAACCTCGATCACCGCCCCAGAGAATCCCTGCATTTCCAACTTCTGGTCCGACAGCGGAAACCGGCCTTCTTTTAGAAATTATTTTTCTCCTCCAGAGTCCACCATAAAGATGAACTGCTTGTTTCCTATCTCTGCTGCCACCAGTGGTTCCTCGTCTGGGTTTAGGGTTGTTGACTGGATAGTACACGCAAGTGTTCTCTGTGGGCTGTCCTATGCTGGATGTCTTGTCGTCTCGTGGTGGTTAAAAACATTGTCTCCCACCACAGCTACTCCTCTAAACGGCGCTGGCGCGTCATTTGCCGTGGTGACAAATGGGTTGCTACGTGCGTGTATTATGTGATTCTGTTGTGGTAGTCACTGCTGGGTACCCTGCGGCAGTGCTCTGTGTTCGTGTGCATACCAGGGGTTAATTTGCTCTTCTTGTCTATATCCTCCCATTGGTAGGCCATAGGGGCTACCTGGGTGGGGGTGGCCATACTGATGTTCATTCTGATAAGGTGCCATGGGGCGGGTATGACATTCCCTTGCAAAATGCCCCCACCTACCACATGCCCAGCACACTCCTTGTCCTTCTCCTTTGGGCCCCTGGCCCCCATACCCCCCTCTTTGCCCTCGGTACCCACCTTGTCCTCCTCACCCAGCTCTTCCTTGCCATTGTGGCCCTCCATACTGCTCCCCGCCACCCATTGCTCTTGTCCATTTGCTGCCCAATTTGCCGACATTCTTGCCTCTGTTGCTATTGGCCCCTCCTCCCATCTTCTTGTCGTTCTGTGGGGAGGGCTGCAGCTACTGCTGCGACCTTCACCAATTTTGTTTATAAGCTTTGCTTTGCCTGCCAATCTTTTCTGTGCTATCTCTTTTTCCCTTTCTTTGATCCTCCTACAGTGGTGTACTATAATGCTCTGTATTTCTGGCCAGCCTTTGGCTTCTATCCCAGCAATTTTATCAAGGGCCTTCTGTACTTCCTTTGGGGGGCCTCTTTTAATTATGAAGTAAAAAAGAGAGGTGGATTGGTCCCAAGCCTAGCCCGTCTCTGCCCTCCACATATCCTACAACTGGAGAATGTACACCGCTGCATCTTCACGCTCCTCCATGGTGCATTGCATCACTGATTGTAAGTCGGGGTATCTGGGAATGTGCTCCTCAGTTCATCCCATACATGTGCCCTCACAGTGTTAAATGACGCCCCATCATGGCGGTCACAATCCAATGTGACTTCCGGGAACCCTGCTTTTACCCACACCCCGTTAGCCTGATCACCTACTGCTGACACCAACAAACATTTGACGTCACCAATTGCTAAAGGAACCCCTGCAGTATTCTTCTCAAATGCATATATCCATTTACTCACTCCTCCTAAGAGTGCAGGCAATGTTTTCAACAGATTGACTTTATCCATCTGTGCTCAGGGGATATACTGAAGCCTCCCTACTCCCTTGTGTATCAATGGCATCTGAAAGTTGCTCTTCCCTCTTCCCTTAATCACCTTCGGTCCCTTCTTCCGTCCTACCGCCTTTCTCCCCGTTCTGCTCCTCAATCTCCCTGGGTGCAACCCTTCCTCTTCCCCTTGTTCCCTGGGCGATGACCCTCTGGGTAGTGACTTCCCACCTGCTCCATTCCCCTCTTCATCTTCGTCTAGGTCACTCCAATATTCTTCTTCCCTTTCTGACGTCACACTCCCCTGTCCCAAACTCACCTGCCCCTCTCCTCGCTCTACCCGTACTATCTTGACGGGGGTGTTATCAATACAGAATAGAAAGTCTCCTGCTTTCCAGTCATCCCCCAATGTACTTACTGGTGTGTTAGGTGTCGGGGGGTGGCAGTGTTTGCCCACCCCTCGTTGAAAGCTGGCTTTGTTCTCATATCTCTCTTAACCTCGTTAGTTCTGCTTGTGTCATTGTTAATTGTGTTTCTAAGTCCTGTGTCAACTGCCCTAAGGTGACCGGAGGAGTGCACGATTGTCCATATGACCCCTTTTGATCATAAGGTGAGGCCCTGTTGCTGATGATTTGGGGGGGAGCGCTTGGCTTCGGTACGTACACAGTGTTAGGCAGAATCACCTGCAGTACTCTTTGGGAACACTACGGGCAATTAGGACTACAAGTGTAAGCACAATTTCACCTTTGGTACAAGCCTGTACTACACAGTAAAGTGGTAGCGATGGCTGAGCAGCCAGACTTATCTCAAGAGTTTAAGTGAGCAGTAGAACAAGTTACACAAAGGACCCACAAATACAGTGATTCAAATATACTGTCATGACCCTTGCCGCTGGCCCTCAATGGCAAGTCAGCCTTCCAGTTAGGGCCAGGTCAAAGGCCTTTGGCGCCAGGCTCATAACCATCATGAAGATCAACATTAGAATGGGACAATTTACTTGGGACTATTTAACTTGGGGGGGGGGGGTTCAGCCAACATGGAGGCACACACATAGCTCAGATACAAGGAACTGAGCTATGCTGTCTAGTCCTTTGGGTGTGGCAGGCCTGGAACTACTTTACCTGGACTACTTTGGGTGTGGCAGGCCTGGGACTATTTTACCTGGACTACTTTACCTGAGACTATTTAAACCGCACCCAAACAGCAGAACATGCTTTGTGTTATTCTGCTGTGGGCAGCGTAACGCTCACCGTGTCCAGTTCTTTGATGCCAGCTTACCTGAAACCAAGGACCTGCAGAGAGAGAAAGAACACTACGAAACTTACCTGGAACAGTATCCTGTCTTCAATCCATCGCTGACTTCAGTCCACTCACCTGAAGGTACGAACTCCATCATCCGGCACCGCATGCTTCCTGGAAAACCATAACCTGGAAAGAGGAGAAAGAAAGACAGCATTAGCAAGCGTTTACTCACGTTTCCTCCCGAATGAAGAAAGCCACACAATTCTTACCTGGGTAGTCATCTCCTGGTCAGTATCATTGCTGGAACATTACGGCGCTCGGTGAGGAACATTGCAACCTTCAAGGAGAGAAAAGACACAGGTTAGCAATATAAAAGGCGAAACAGCGTCGCGCATTGCCCATTACTCACTGGACAGCATTGCGCACACACCGCTTTCGCCTACCGGCCCATGCTCATCTTCAAACTGCATGACAACACCAAAATACCTTTCCGTACCTCAAAGGAAAGAAGCAAGACCTTATTATTCGAACATAAGAACTGCATATAAAGACTGTAAAGCAGCAAACCTATGGAGTCGCAGCAGGCCTGGATTCCCACAGGGGGGCTTGCACCAGTGAAGTAACTTGGTCGCTGCTCGACCCCCACATCTACGCGCTCCTGCCACGAGGACCAGGACGGAGAATCCACCTTTTACAATATTAAGGTGAGGAGAAGGCCCAAAGGGGACGAAGGAGTTGAGGCCAGGGGGAGGTGGGAAAACATAAAGACAATCTGGTATTGAATCCAGCTCTCCTATGTTGCAGACCCATCTATAACCAGAGGCCTTACCAAGGGACCGGGAGAGAGTTCGAAAGTGCAAATCATCCAACCAGGGCTGCGTGGCGTCCCCGTGGATACCAGGTGAGCGTAACATATACACTTACTCAAGGTTTCATGGTAAAAGAATATACATTTATTTACTCAGTCAGTTAGAAAACATTACACTTGCATAAGCAGCTCAATATCACACACTAATAAACCACAAAAATACAATCGGTAAGTAAATGAACAAGTTTAAAATGTGGTGGACAGATGAATGTGGAGAACACATGAGTGTAGAATGCGGCTGAATGAATATGGAGAGCACATGAATGTAGAAAACAGTTGAGTGTAATGAGGGGAAGAACATGGACCGTGGAGGAGCTTAGGGAACGGCTGAGTACAGCTATCGGCTGAGTATGTCGGGCGACTGAGTGTAGTAAGCGGCTGAGTATGGCGAGAGAACGGGTATGCGTCGAACGAATGAGAAATAAGAGCGAGAAAACGAGTGTACACAAAACAGATAAGTACATTGTACGGAAGAGTGAACGGAGCTGATGAATGCAGAACTGACAAGTGGCGGATGAGCATCTGATGCGAATGAGTGCGTAACAGATGAGCCTGGGGAGCGGGTGAATGCACGAAACAAATGAATGAATGGACCAGAGCGCATGATTATGCTAGATGGAGGAGTACGCTATACGGAAGAATTTGCTGACCCGATGAATAGTGCATAAGAGCAGATGAGAAACAAAACACATCGCACGGACCGGACCGGACCCCCCTGAATTGCGTAATGTGCAGACTTTGATGTGGAACGCAAGGAACCGTTGTAAGAGCATACTTCATTTCACACCCCACGCTTACTCTCTCCTTACACCACCACTCAAGTAGAACACAGAGATACTATGACACCATTCGGTATAACTGTTCTCATATCAACATCCGCCGCTCACTCCCCATCACTCTAAGTAAACATTGCTGGTCTCTCACCCCCAGCCAAGCGTTCTCGTCAGGCCTAACGCTGCCTCAATCGGACTGGATAACTCCTGCCAGACCGAACACATACTCCTGATTCCTCAACCACCACACCTATCGCTAGGAAGCAGCTACCACAGAAATTCCGCACCAGCTGCACACATACCTGGTGCGCACACGCACCTTTGACCCTCTCTAATCTCTCCACTGACCCGAACCTCGGTTCCCAAGGGCGTTCAACCTACCAGCGCCTTCAGACCATACCAATGGTATATAAGGCGCTATATAAATGCAAAATAACAATAACAATAACAAATGAAGTGAGAGCAAAATGTCACTTCAGATACTTAATAAAGGGGTAAAAAGACAAGGTTATAAGAATAGACAGCCCAAATACATTCATAGACAGGGCAAAGGGTTTCAGTTAAATACAACCAGCAATTCTTCTCAATGGTTCAGAGTGTTTTGCATAGGATAGCACAATTCTGGTAGCTAACGGTTAAGTCTTTACCACAGAGATTAGAAGAATTTGTCTAGGCGAAAAGTTTGACGAATGTTAAGGGAAGGACAAGCCTTTGTAGCTGAGGAAAGTTTCACACACTTTCTCGATGGCCGAAAAGATTTCCAGACCGCATTTGCACAGTACCTTGTAAATGAAGAAGAGCTGTAGCTGAGGCAGTTGTTCCTGGCAGTTCGAGCAGATCTCGCTGTTCCTGAGCTTCAGTCGTGGGCACAAGAAGGAGGACGTTGGGAGGTTCCTGCACTGCCCAGGGATGAGGCCAAAAGCTTTCAGAAGACGTTGTTTTAAGGTGTGAGTGCCTGAAAGTCCACTAGCTGGTTTCCTTCCCTCTGGCTATCCGGTTTTCAACAGCACTCTGATGAAAATCCGAACAGATGGGGACGGTGTCCAGGTGGATTGCGAGTTGGTTGTTCCCACCAAACTCAAGGGAAGAAGTTAACCTTGAAGGGCTTCTCTGTCGACAGAGTTTCAGGCAATTCGAACCTGCAGCAGGGCTTCACTGGTTGTCCAAGCATTGCAGCAGTCCTCTTCCTTCAGCTCATCTTCGGTTCTTTCATTCCAGTGGTCGACTCTACTTTCCAAGTCTCAGAGACCTGCTTTTAAACAGTTTTCCCCCATTCATTCCAGCCTGGCTGTCACTCACATAGCAGGATGGCTGTCCTTGCCGGACAGCCAGCCGGCCAATCATGCCAGAGTGAATTCAGGTCTCCTAGGAGACTAAGCACAGGGAGTTTTGGGCACCTCCCTCACATCTTGTCCACCCCAGACACCCTGGCGCCAGAGGAGGGCTTCAGCACTGAAGCCCACCAAAGGCCAATGAACAAATGAACCACACCTGGTTTGGCACGCACAGACAGACACAAGAAGGACCTTTCCTAAAAGAAATGGCGAAAAAAGATGACCGGAGTCTGTTTTTACAGATAGGTCTTGGGCACCATGTTGAAAAACATGGCTGACCCAATTTTTAGCTACCGTTGTTAGCCGTCGGGACAAATCATGGTAGTTTGATCCAAACGACTGCCACCAGCCAAAGTAGGAAAGGGTAACATTTTACTGTTACATGAGTGTTTTGACTCAGGGGAAGCTAAGCAACCCCTCCAGCACTCTATAGGAAGATAGGGTGTGCTGGGTCAGTAAATTTAAAGCGACTAGTAAAGTCAATTTAACTTTACATGCTCTGGGAGATGGTAGTCAGTCCCAGAGAAGGTGTTTAAACCTTGGGAAGTCTGAAAGACAACCTTCTGCCACTGCACTGAATGTGCTGTGTGACAAACAGAAAAAGATGATGCCTATGGAGTTTTTTTTAAAACTCCATAACCAAAGAACACAAAGTAAAACATACATCAAAATACATTGAAGAGTGGGAAAAAAAGGCTCTCACTCTTCCAAGGTAAAAAAATCAAATCCTAGAAATCCAGCAAAGTTGCTGGGGGTCTCAAAAGGTAAGGGAAATTAGCACATATTGAGAATTCTCCCGAACACACAGGATCACTATGTCCCTCTGTGGGTTTCGTTAGCAGTGGGTATACCCTTTTAGGCTCTGCCTCCTTTTCCATATTCTCTCCCCCTTCCTCATTGCTGCTCACTACCTGGGATTGTGAACCCTTGCCATTTTTCCTGCTTTGGGGTATCTCCTCGAATAAACTCCACAAATCTAACACCGCTTTTCTGTTTTGGAGTTGTTCACCTTTAGATTTAATGGTCAAGTATGTTGCTACCATGTCTAGCACTATTTTATCGAACGACACACCATCCCGCCATACCTGGGGCAGTCCCTCCCCCTTCATTTCTGTTTGCCACTGTTCATGGTATTTCTTTATTTTCTCACTATACACTGGTAGGCTCTGGCATTTATGCATAAGTGGCATCTCCATCCTCATTGTGCATTATTGGCTGTGAGGTGCGTGTGTGAAGGTATGAACACTCTAAAACCACTTTTAACAACCTTTTGTTACAAGATGCTCTCTAAAGAAGAAACTTTTCAACAATTTTGTAGTACCACTGTCACAATATGCTTTATTTAAATCTTTGAACATTTCATACCACCAAATTTCATATTCATCAAAAAACAAAACAGAACATTGGCCAGTTGACAGTTAACGCACAAATTGACATACACACATACACCATGTAACATTACACACAAACGTAAAACATGGACATGAACCACGACCCCTACCTTCCTGTTCTCCCTTGCCCCCTTACTTCACCCAGGATCTCCCCCCTTCCTGGTCCCTTATGGACCTCCCTCTAGACACCTTATTTCCTTGGAAAGAAGAGAAAAGAAAGCAAAACCAATTCTATTCCGAGTCTTCTCCTTATACAAAACTCCTACTTTGTTTATTTTTTCACCATTTAACTTCTTGTACTAGTCGAGATAGAACTATGCGGTGCCGCATTCTACCCCCTCGTGGAGCTAGGTGCCCGTACCTCTGTTCACCTTGTCACCTCTTATAAAATCCTAATGGCCATATGCAGAAAAGAGCAGTAAAGAGAAAAGACCCTTCGCTTCTACCCCTATCAGATGTCCCGGCGAGCGGTACAGCCAGGTATTTGCAAAGCCGGGACCCGTGGAACCTTCTTTCCTAATGTGTGCACTTCTAAAGGGTACCAGTTGCGGTAGGTGCCCTAGATCTTGCAGCTGTGGCCGGGGGACGTCTCGTATCAAAAGTACAAAAGGACGTTATCGTGTCGGGGTCACCAAATGAAAGCTGGCATTCTCCATTCATACAATGAAATAACCAAATAATAAGACACCAATGGACACACCCCAGTAGGGAATGAGACCAGGACCAATTGCAAGTGGTTAAAAGAGATGCCTTTATATAAAGTTAAAATGGCGCACGCAGAGAACTCTGCTACTCCGAAAGCGCTCTTCCCAAGATACAGAAAATACGCATTATATTACAAAAACACGTAATTGATGACGTGTGCTATAGGTGATACAATAAGCATTGCTCATTGGTTGGAGAAGACAAGACATTACAGATCAAATAATCGTATTGCTCCAGGATTGGTCAGCGCTGAACTTGCAACTTCTTGAGGCACATGGGTCAGCTGGGCTCATCTGGGAGGGGTTGCGGGGTCAGGCGATGTCCGTGCAGTTATATTTTATGCTAACTAACACTTCACACTAAGCTATGCAAGATTTAATATAGTACATGAATTTCAACATAATATGTATCACATAGACATTTGACCTGGGCCACAGGGAGAGCAAAGGTACATGGGTCCAGGTGCCTTATCTAAAACAGTATTTCAGGATACATTGATCAGACGTTTTCTTAGAGCAAACATGGGTGTTTACTATTTGTTACTATTTGTTAGCACAGGAAGAATATATGGCCTCACGGGATTAGATACATGAGGGTGAATTAGGGTGGCACATGATCGGGGGTCTTCCAACTGTTACATCAAAGGGACATGCGGTTAGGGGGTTCAAGGTACATAATTCTCAAGGAGGGGTCTGTCGGAGAGGAGGCAGATTTGTGGAGATGGATGGATTTCTATGGCCAAGCTTTAGCCAGGTCACCCACAGGACAGAGATCTCAGAGGAAGAAGAGAGATACAGTACTGGCTTGAAACAATTCACGCCCAAGCTTCTATGAGAACAGAGCAGCCGTGGAGCCGGCAGAGGGGAGGGGATGGGGGTTGGCAGCCTAGCTGTGCTCAGCGAGAGAAGGGGAGAGGTGCATGCACGCGTTCAGGGTGTATGTGAAGTCTAAAAGAAACCGGAGTCTAAAGTTCGTACAAAATGGAGCTTTGTGGCTCATAGGCCATGCACAGTTATGTATCATTCAATGGCTACCTCACACCTTGGCCAGAGGTGCACTGTCAACCGTGGAATGAGCATATCGTGTGCATCATCAGGAATGAAGGGGGGCCTGGGCGACCCTTCCTACCTTACACCTGGGGGCATGTAGATGAGTAGGAAGCTGTGTGGGAGAGTAGACAAGAGAGAGTTTGACTGGGAGGGATTCACAGTTAGTTGTGCTGGGTTGTTTCTCAATGGAGGTAATAGAGATGTGAGGGTTGTGCAGGTTGGCTAATCTTCATCCTCTGAAAGGTCAGATGATGAGTGAGTAGTCAGGTGGGAATTCTTCATGAGCGATAGGCTTGACGTCGTTCGACAAACAGGTTTCGGTGAAGAAGATAAGATTGGGGATCTCAGAGGCTATGAGATCATAGATTTTGTGTTTGTTGTTAGCTACAGATTCGGCATTGAAGAGGAGGCAGGTGACTTTGTGAGAGGTAGTGGGGCAGTGTTTTCCTGGGTGTCCGGGGTTGGCCGGACTGGGATAGTCGGGGTCATTGGAAGGTTGGTGTTGGTGGTGGGGAGAGTGTCGATTGGGAATGGTAGTGTAATAGGACGACCGAGGGTGGTCAGGGGGATACTCTAGTGGGTGGATAGAGGTTTGCGGGTGGCTAAGGACTGGGAAGGGAGGGTGGGTGGTGGCAAGTCTTCGACTCAGTAGTGGCATGGGATGGGCAGTTTTGTTGTTAGCAAAAGGCTCAGAGGGTTGAGGCATGGTGGTGAGAGGTGGTGGGTAGTTCAGAGGTGTCTGTCTAGGTGTTACAGGATGGAGCACAGGGGCTGGGAAAGGGGGAGAGCATGGGGGTTGAAGGAGCGAGAAGGGGGATTCTGTCTACAAGGAGGGGTGTGGGAGGCTGGGGTGGTAGAGGGGACCTGGTTGTGGGGGTAGAAGAGGGTAGGTGGATTGAGAAGTGCAGGGCAGATGAGGTATGCAGAGTGGAGGGCGAGCGTCATCATCTACCTCTGGGTTTTGTGTGTTTGGGTGCTGTGGGAGTGTGCGAGAGGGTGGGGGTCAGTGGGGAAGGGGGTAGAGGTGATGGTTCAGGAAAGGCCAAGATACGCCAAGCTCAGCAAAGGGGATGGAGTTGCCGGGGTAGGCCTTTTGGGGGTGGTCGGTGTGATGGAGATGGTGGAAGGTAGGTGGGCAATGCTTGCCGAGGAGGTGTGGTCTGGGCGAGGAAGGTGGGGGTAGTGCCAGACAGGGGTGGGGTTGGCCGTAAACTGTCACAGTGACCCTGGGATTCCTCTGAGTTGGTTGTGGGGGGAGAGAGAGAGAGAGAGAGAGAGAGAGACTGACTGTTTGGAGGGTGCTGGATGATGGGTGGGGCCGTTGTGATGAGAGAAGCCTCCCCTCGTGTGAGAGATGGGCTGAAGCCAATGTGTCGTGGTCTCTGGGATTGTAGCTGAGGGGGCGAAGGACAGGGGTGCAGTGAGAGAGATGCAGAGTGTGTTTCCGAAAGTAGGCACAAGGGTTGAGCTGGTGGAGACGCCATGTTTTTTGGAGCGCCAGAGCGCTCCTCTGGTATCAGAGTTGGATGTTGGGTGGTGGGACATTTTGGGAGAGGGAAGGACTTCTGCCTTGGCAAGTGGAGAGGGGAGGTGGGGGACAGGGAGGGGAATGGTCAGGGGTTGAGGAGAGCGATGCAGGGATCTGTCGTTTCTGGGCACACCAGAATGCCCCTTTGTTCTGAGAGTTGGAGGGTTGGTGATGTGAGGATGTGGGAGGCTGTGGTTTCTCAGTGAGGGAGTGCAGGAAAGAGGGTTTGGATGTTGGAGGAGAGTCAACAGCGGTAGTTTGTAGGGCGGTATGCAGTGGGTGACTCATGATGGGCCTAGGAGCTCCTCTGGTCAGCGAGTTGGAGTGTGTCAGGTGAGTGGGGTGGCAAAGGGTTGGTATGTTTGTGGGATTTTAATTTATTGCTCGAAGGTGACAAGGGGTGTGAAGTAGTTTCAGAAATGAGTGTGCGAGGGTGGTGGATGTAGATCGGGTTGTGTATAAATGGGAAAGTCTGGGAGCTCTGTGTATGTGAGAGTGGGGTAGTTTGTGGTGAGAGGAGGTGTGTATGTGAGGGATTCTGGGTGTGTGCCATACTGTGGGTGTGGGAAAGAGGGTTCAAGGTTGAAGGATGAAATGCAGTAGTGGTGTGTTCTGTAAGGTCTGAGAGCTCCATGTGTATGTGAGTAGGGGTGTGTGTGGTGAGAGGTTGTGTGTGTGCATGATTCCAGGTGAGTGTGGTAATGGATTCGAGAATGAGGGTGGGTGGTGTAGGGCAGGTGGGGTGTTTTATGGAGTGCATGATTCTGGGAGAGTGTGGTAATGGGCTTGAGAATGAGGGTGCAAGGGAGGGTGGTGTAGGGTGGTTGTAGTGTATTCTAGTGTGCTTGAGAGCTGCTATTGTATCTGGGAGGGGGAGTGTGTGGTGTGTGTAAGTGTGTGCGTGAGTGAGTCTGGGTGAGTGTGGTAGTGATGTACCGGAATGTGTGGGAGTATGGATATAGGTAGTGTGTGTGTCTGGCTTGAGAGTGTGCTGAACGCAATGGTCGTGTATATAGGTTGGGGAGAAAGGGACTGTAGAGTACGTGCAGAAGTTAAACATTTATTTTTAAAATGTCAATAATTATGTTGTGTCGCTATGGTAGCCATCTTAGATTGGTCAGCAACTGTCCGAGCCTGGGTTTTGTATGAAAACAAACCAGTGGTAGAACAATTGTGAGAGGAGGGTTGTTCCCAATGAAAACAAAAAAAACGATTGGTTGTGGCTCGGAGAGATCTAATTGCTGTCATTTGCTATTAGAGAAGAGGTTTGTATATATACATCTCAAATGTTATAGCCCCCACTCTGATAAGTTATTCAAAGACACTCAGTGATATGGTTTTGCAAAACTATGCCTAGGACCTGGGTCAGACTTGCTCCCAGAGTTTTTAACAGCACTGTTCTGGAGATAAGGAGATCTAGAACACTAAGCGTATACATTTATATTTCGTGGTAGTCCTTTTTTGAGTGACTTTGATCCGTTTCAGGCTCTTTAAAACGAGGTAACACTGTACAGGGTGGATGGGGTGGAGAAATTACTCAAACATCAATAATTCAACTGACTCAGGAAGTTGGCAAAATAGTTTTTGTCTGTTTTAATATCAATTATCTAAAACAGGGAGTAAAACGGACATCATCCAATGTCTGACAGTAAGGTCTCTCGTTCGCACTTCATAAAAAACATGATTATATAGTAAATATTCTGCATCAGTGACGTCATCCTATGTGGCAAACTAAGAAACTTATGGAGGGTTGTGGTTGGGTAATAGGAAACATCTAGGTATATTTTCTATGAGAGTTGGTGTTGTGATTGGATCTCTACTGTCAGGTGGACAACTCTGCCCACCACTAGTGCAAGTCATTGTGAGCGTCATAAAATACACAACATTGTATTGGGTCTCTGAACTATAGGGCTCTTTGGTACGTGGCCCTTTATAATTGGTTGACATGCATGCGCTCTTCTGGAATATTCCATTTGTTAGCAGCATGCATGCTGGTACCCCAGGTGCCATTGGGTCGGGCTTCACCATGCCTCCACACCCAATTAGCCCATCATCCATCATCACTCAAGCTGTCTGCCATGAGAATAGTCTTTGTACTCAGCCTAAAATAGCACTGCTCCTGGGAATAAAAGGGAGTGTGGGTATGACTTTATCTTCTGGTCTCGGTGTAGCGTGTCCAAGAGTCTATTTTAATCTGACCATGTGACTGAAGACCACGTGTGAGCTTTCTCAGCGTATTTAATGGTATTAAACAAATAGAACTTGGCACCCAACGTCCTTCCGCCGCACCTTAACAGGAGCTTGGCTTCTCGCCTTCTTGTACATTGGATCATTCCATTATAATTGACTGGTTTCTTGGCTGCTTCACACCTTGACACTCGGCCAAGCAGGCCTCTCATTGCTCCTTCTATTCTCAGCAAAGTTTATCTTGCTAAGCCACACTTTTCCAGCCCTTCTATTCACGGGGTCCAGTTTGCTCAAAATACGATGTAGAACTTCCAGATTCCTATGCATATGTATACCTTGGCGCATCGCTGCAATCTTTTCACTACGTATAGCTAGCCTTATGATTACTTCGTCTACTTGCGTTACTGCATCTGTACAATTATAAAATGATTGTCTTTTTCTTCTGTGCTTCTTTACACGTGTGATCTTTACTTCGCATATGAATGTTTACGCGGTTCTTACTTCGTTATCAGATTCTTCTATTTGGTCAATACATCTTTTCTCTTGTCATCTCTTCTGAGGTGTGTCACTTTCTTCATGTGACGTCACCAATCTCTTCTTTCATCCATCTTCACATGCTCTTCAGGGATCTTTCCCAAAAGGCTTTCAGTTCTTCATGGATACATAAAAAATTGTCTTCTCAATTGATACTTTGCTTCAAAGGCTGCTCGTGTTATAGGAATCATTGCAGGTGTCTTGCTTGTCACTATTTCCGGTTCCCAACATATAGGTAATTTAGGAGCGGGACCTCCGGTAGAGGCTTTTGGCTCCTCCTCTACAACTTGATGAGGGTCTAGGTTTGCTAGAGCCTTTAACCTTCAACCCATTGTTTTATTCAAATTTAATTTTGTCATTAATTAAAGTTGTGCGGTAATCTTTATGTAGAATTCTAAGCATGCATCAAATATTCATAGAGGTAACAACACTTTCTTTTAATGATCCGTCAGTCTAATTTCTTCTACGAATAATTCTTAAAAACACTTTCTTTGATAACAAGCCATTTCTCTGTGGGGATATATGCCACTGCTTAAACAATCATGTTTCTTTCTGTCTTCAAATTAATTATGTCAAATAAAAAAGGCTTCATTTACAAATCCCAAGAGGACTCCAGTTGAAACCATTGTTGTGTATTATCAGAACGTGTGCTCACAATCTTCCATGTAGGGACAATCTACTTTGCATCAAGACGCAGATCTTATTTCTTAAAACATATGTACTGTGTGTTGTGTTGTTCATCGACTTTTAAGCACAGTTCATAGAAACATGTTAACCCTTTCTAAAAATATAGCAGACTTGTCAAATCAAAATTCAAAACAAATAATCTGCTGTCAATCAGTGCTCAACTTTAATAATCCGTTTAATTCAATGGCAGTCAATGTGAATGACAATTAACATACACCAATCTCTCATAGTCACAGGCTTTGGAAGGGCTGCACCTTGTTTTCAGTTTTCCTTACTCGCTGACTAGAGAAAGGGTTTTCAGCAGAGTGATGGCCCTAAGCTTCTCCTGCAGACAGGATTCCAGATGCAGGCCCTCCAATACGTTCTGCCCCATCAGCAGTGCATCTCCTTAATGAAGACATGTCACATCTTCCCCCGTAATGCCGTATGTAAACCATATGCGGGGTTTACATGCATTTCTTTTCTGTAGGGACAGGTCACTATGCTGGTAACAGCTGACCAATGGACATATTTGCACTTTACTACCGTTCAGCTTTTCTCCAAATTGAGTCAAAGGTTTTTAATGTTAAGTCATTGGGTGCATCAAAATAATGCTTTTCACTCTATTGGCTGCAATTCAAAATGGCCCTGGATGCAAGAAGCTGTTGGTCTTGTAGCTGTAATGCAAATGTATCCAAGGCCTTACACCTAGCACTCCTATGTTTCATACAGGTTTAACTAATACTTAGATCTCTTAGACCAAATTCTAAAGAATCCGTTTTTTTAGTTTCAGGTGCAGAGGAGAAGAGAACCAACCCTGGCATATGGGTTGTCAATGAAACAGAAGAAGAAAAAGTTCCCAGTTAGGGAACTCCCATCCCCTGCACACTATTAATGGCTCAAAAAATAAGCCCAATGGTTAAGAAAACTATTTAGTCCCTTATTCTAAAGGAACCTTATGTCTTTGTCTTATTGGTCTTGATTTATAGCATTTAATTAATAAACTTTTTAACAGTAAATATGCATCACAATTCAAATAATAGTTCACCTGGGCCTCATTACGACCCTGGCGTTAAGGGGTTAACGGCGCCGTAAAAGGCTGCAACGCCGTTAACCCCTTAGCGCCTAATTACGAGGTCCCTTTGCGGCTCCTGACCTTAACGGCTGGTCTGGACCAGCCGTTAAAGTAGGGACCCGCAAAGGGACCTTGAAGGTAATTACGGTACTGCAATTTGCGGTACCGTAATTACCGCCTTCCCCATTCCCATTGAGCCCTATGGGGCAAAAATGGGAATGGGGAAGGGTCAATGTTGCATGGGGAATTACCGCCCCGCCAACCTTGGAATGGGGTGGTAATTCCCCATTGCACCATGGCGGACACGTTACAATACCGGCAGCAACCATGGTGCTAATAGCGCCATTGGTTACCGCCGGTGTTATAATGAGGGCCAAAATGTTAATGATCATGTGGCCCAACGCATTTCGAGAAACTCTCTTCATCAGGGGCGTATTATTTTCTCAGATTGTTCTACACAACAGAATTCAAACAGATATATATCAATATTCAATTGCTTATAAACAACAAAATATTTTTTACAGTCAATCAAAAAAAATTAATGTTTTCTCTATACATTCAAGGGGGTCAGATTTATGGGTATTCATGCAGTAGTCTTATTGAATCTGTTTGCAACAATAATTACTCAATATACAATCTGTTTATGATGAGCGATATAGTCATTGCAAATTAATTATTCTACTCCTCATTAGTAAGTTTGCTTGTGTATTCATAGTTAGATGGAATGTTGCTTATACTAAAAAAGAAAATGTAGATTGTGGTTTTTGAATACTGACCTACTCAACCAAGAGTTAATTTGGAGTGAATTCTCAGTTACAAACAACGTAAACAATCCTCAGGATTTAGGTATGACTGGAGGTAATTCCCAATCTATTGAAGAAAATGTATAGAGGAACTGTGGTATGATTGCCATCTATATTTATTGAATACATCTAGTCATGTAACAAAACCATTCTTACCCTCAAAGATGGGGCCTCTTATTCATTGTTTAAATGGCCTGTTGTCCAGAGTTTTTTTTATCAATAAAGGAAGTGTATCTAGATGTATGTATGGATATAGTTATGGACGCATGGTCCCTTCCCAGAAGCATACTAGAGACCCAAGCATAATCTATTCTTGAGGAAGATCTGTGAAGATGGGAGTAGCATGTGTAACTCCCCCCTCAATTCCCCCCTAGCAGTCTACCAGTGCCAATTGGGCCATGTGCTCTTTCAATGTAACGGAGGGCGTCCCCTGGTTACGAAACACCCTTGCGCTCCTGTATGCCTGTGGGTCCCACACTAGGTTGAAATCTCCCACAAGTATTATTGTCTGGGGAGGATAGCTCAGGGGAAACGCGCTCACCTTGGAAGCAAGACGACACAGAGCAACACAGACTCGAACCCCGGGTCCGCGCTTAGAAACCTCTGGGTATTAAGTGCATTATAAATAACCAACCATAATCATATTAAGTAGTGTAAGGAAGGCATGATATCAAAGTAAAACAGACAAAATTGACCACATTTCAAGGGTGTTTATTGAACTTCAATTGGGTTTGAAAAACACCTATCTAATCCTAAATCTAAATATGGGAGCAAGCTACGACCATCAAATAATAATAACACAGTCCTAGTGGTGTATTGTCAAAATAAAAGGGCCTATACTAGTAAACCTATTGCCAATCCTTACCTCTAAATAAAAATAGTGAGGGAAACAATGTTATACAAAAGAAAAGTGTGCAAGATATGATATGTCAGGATATTCAAGTTGTTGGCTTCCCTTCCCCACGTTTTCAGCACGGGTAATGTGGCGCACTCGAGCATAGCACAGTCTCTGGCTCCTCTAGCACGAGGATACAGTTAAAATCTTAGTATCAGGGCCTTCTGTGTCAAAGTCTCTTACTTCAGAGGGCCTGATACGACAAGCAAACATTCAAAAGTTCCTTTCTCCTCAGGATTCTAATGTACAACTTCTTGGGCGATTTTCTGATCACCTTGGATCCCCCTCCTCTGGGCTGATATCCGTTCTAACACAACATCTTCAATCAGTCTCCCTCTGCTGGGCTCAGACCAATTTATGTATCGTAACACAAACTTGCTTTAATACAAAGCTTCCAAGTGATCTCCCTCCGTCGGGCTTGGACCAACTCTATCTACTTTGCCATCAACTTTCTTTACTCTATCAACATCGAAGACTTTCGATTGTGCACAGGATTTGGCTTGACAACCATCACAGGAACACTTTGATTCACAATCCTTTGACACTTTCATCAACTCTCAGCTGGACACCTTACAGAGACCTTTGATTGAGCATGCACGCGGTGCCGGACTACTCGGTCAAAGGTATCGTATACCTTGGATTCAAAGTTCAATCATTCATCTGCAGTTCAACTTTATTCACTTGGTTATCACACGCGTTTCATACAATGTTCGTTCCAGCACTCGCCATGCAATGTTGCTACTTGTAACCTTGGCTTCAACATAGACCGGTCTTGTATCGGTCTCCCCAACTCACCCGCTGTGTTGATTTAACGACACTGCTTTCTTGTTGGAGCCAAGAACAGTACCATGACAGCTGGTGATTCTCCTGACCTTGATTATCGACACGGGAGGGCCCTGGGAACCTCCGACACACAGTGCAGGATTCCTCAGCCTGGTTTCCTGGTCTTATGCTTTCTATTCTCGAGGTTTCATAAAAGTAACACTTCCTAGTCCAAAAGGTGAAGGGAACTTTCCTCCTTTACGATCACCTTCGGTTTTGCCGTCTTTCTCCTTGTGTTAAACTGCCATCTTGGAACTGCTGTTTCCTCGTGTGCTTTGCCTCAATCGGAGTGTGCTCTCATACTCCACCTTTAATCCGTGTGGGGAAGTGTAATGGAAGGCAGGTGTGCATGGTGGTCAGTAATGGCCTGACCCTGCCTGACCATTGTATTGGGACATATCAGGTATACAGCTTGGCTGTTAGTCTGTTTTCTCTCATAGCGGGCTGTCTGTGAGAAAGTGTTCATATTCTGGAAGGGGGAGGGTTGAGTTCCTAAGTATTCTACCTGGTAGCATAGGGTAAAGGAGTTACAGGGAAGGGGATACCACGTCTGACCATCCAGTGTCCCACTCCCACTCCCCGAAGACCCCTCACCCAGGTGATCCTCCCGCACTGGTCCACCCCTAGGAACTGGATCCAAAAGCAATGGCTGTGTCCTGGCCACCTGGATGACAGATCCCCAGGGACTAGTGGCGAGACACCTCCTGGTTTCTCACATGCCCTTCCCCTATGTGATGTAGCCGCATCTGTTTCACAGGGAAACCGGGAAAGGAAATCGACATTCCACTGGTCTTTACCTTTTCAGTGCTCCAAAGTGAAACAGTAGGGTTGCAGGTCTAGGACCCATTGCATGACTCGAGGGTTTGAGTCCTTTCATTGGCTTATCCATACTAATGGAGAGTGATCTGTGACAAAAGTGGATTTCATTCCTAAGAGGTAGTATCTTAGATGGGTGACGCGCCATTTGATGGTAAGCGCCTCTAATTCT
Source organism: Ambystoma mexicanum (assembly GCF_040938575.1). Classification (NCBI taxonomy): domain Eukaryota; kingdom Metazoa; phylum Chordata; class Amphibia; order Caudata; family Ambystomatidae; genus Ambystoma; species Ambystoma mexicanum. The sequence continues at coordinate 330,010,559 of NC_090925.1, read as the reverse complement.
AACACAGTCTCGTTTTTTTCACATGGGATGAGTTTTCGACTAGTGAATACGGTAGGGTGTTCTAATCCATCACACACTTGTGACAAAACTGCTCCTAATCCTGTAAGAGAGGTGTCTGTTTGTAATACAAACTATTTTGAAAAATCCACTACCTTTAGGATCGGGTTCTGGCACAGGGTTTGTTTTAAGCTGTTGTAACACACCTCATCCTCATCAGTCCAATGAATCTTCTGGGGTTCGGTGTTCATTCATTTATCTGTCAACGTAGCTGTTTTGTCCGAAAAATTAGGGATAAACCTACGGTAATAACCGATGAACCCTAAGAACGCCCTGAGGTCGCTCTTTGTTTTAGGCGTGGGGTATCTAGGAAGGCTTTCACTTTTTCTTGTTGAAGCTGGACACTGCCATTCCCTACAAAAAAGCAGAGGTAATTCACGGCTGATTGGGCCAGCTTACATTTTGATGGATTGGCAGTTAAGCCAGCTTCTCTGAGTGCTCTCATAATAGTAAAGAGATGGAACAGATGGTCTTACTATAAATGAGTCTTACTATAAATTACTATGTCGTCAATATAAGCCCCACAGAAATTGGAGCAGGGCAGTAATATTCTGTCCATAAGCCATTGGAAAGTGGCGGGCCCCCGTGTAAGTCAAAAGGAAGGACTTTGAACTGGAATAGTCACAGGGGCATCGAGAAAGTGGTCTTTTCCTTATCAGATCCATGTCTTGGAGGACCCCTTGGTTAAGTCTAAGGTTGATAGGAAGGTGGCATTTCCGAGTTTATCAATCAATTAATCAATGAGTGGCATGGGATAGGCATCGAAGTCGGAGATGGTGTTGACCTGTCGGAAGTCTGTGCAAAATCTGCAGGAATGGTCAGGTTGTGTGACCAATACTATAGGGGAGGACCATGGTCTTGAAGAGGGTTTAATAATATTCGCCCTTAGCATTTTGTTCACTTCCTCAACCACTATCTGTCTACGGGCTTCCAGGAGTCTACAAGTCTACATGTTTTCGAATGGACTACTTTTCCCTTTGTGGTTCTGATATAATGATAAGTGCCTTGCACTCTCCCTGGCGTCTCACAGAATACGTCACGGAAATGTTGTGACTACATCTTTTAAGTCTTCATGTTGTTAACTAGATAGCTCTTGGGGAATTAATTCAAAGTTATCTATGTCTTCTGGTACCAAACAAGGTAGTATTGTGGCATTGGCAGTAGAAGGATTTTCCTTACACCCTTTTAAGAGATTTACCTGGTAGAGATGGGTCTTTTGTTTCCTGTCAGGTTGGGCTACCTTGTAGGTACAGGTCCCTGTTCATTCTAATATTTCATATGGCCCCTGCCACTTTGAGACAAGTTTATTTTCAGAGGTAGGTAAGAGGACTAATACCTTTTGTCCTATTGAAAATGATCTTGAGTTTACCATTTTGTCATAGGTGGACTTTTGTTGTGCTTAGGCTTTCTCCATATGAGTATAGACTAGATTTAGAACAAGTTTTGCATGCTCTCGCAATCTTGTAGCTGTTTGCGAAAGGGGAACGGGTGTTTCTTTTCTTTCTTCCCAGGTCTCCCGGAGCATGTCCAAGGCATCTCTAGGAACTCTACCAGGAAGTCGTTTGAAAGGAGAGAGTCCAGTGGACGCCTGCAGGATTTTTCTTACTGCAAATAGGGCCCAGGGGATCATACTGTCCCAGTCCTTCCCGTCCTTCTATACCAACTTCCTTAGGATCATTTTGAGTGTTTTTCAGCATTCTTCTACCACTCCGTCTGTTTGGGGGTGATAAACTGAGGCTCTTAGGATAGCGATATGGAGCAATTCCTTGACTTCGCCCGTGAGCTTGCTCATAAAATTGGATCCCTGATCCGTTAGAATTTCCTTAGGAAAACCAACCCTGGGAAAATATGGCAATAGATATTTTAAAATCTGCTGGGTTGTGTTGTTCCACATAGGGAATGCCTCGGGGTATCTGGTAGCGTAATAAACAATTACAAGGACATATTTGTTACCCAGTCTAGAGGTTTCCAACGGTACAATAATATCCATCCCAATCCTTCTATTATTGTCAAAGGATATAGAGGGGCGGGCAAGGGAATATGAGTACTAGTTTTCTGACATATTTCACATCTTTGAATTAAAGTTCTTTATATCAGCATGGATACCTGGCCAGTAAAACCGCCAACTGATGTGCGCCAGTGTCTTAGATTGTCCTAAGTGTCCCCCTATTAAAAGAGAATGTGCAATCTTTTGATGGGTTTTGGGATTACTGAGTTTTACTTAGGCATTCTGCAGATATTTCCTTTCTGTACAGTAATCCTTCCGTAAGAAGAAAAAGGGACTTCCCTTCTCTAATCCTCCCCCTTTAGGAATTACCTGCAAGAAAGCCTCTGCGAGTACTGGATCGAAAGCTAGGTCTGGAAGAATGGTAGGTTCTTCTTCCTTTTTTGCTTCAGTGGTAGATGGTTCATCAGCTTCCCCAAAACCTAAGGTACTTCTCTCAGTATCTTCTGGTTCTCTCTCTCTAAAACGATGCAATAGAGCCCTTTCAAGAATTCCTTGTGCAATTTTGTCCCCATGATGTACTTCAAATGGAATTTTGCCATGGTTCTGTAGGAGAACCTTTATGTCTCCCCGGAATCAGGATCTATGACGCCTGCTAGGACATCTAGACCGAACTTCCAGGCCAGGCCAGATTTTGGAGCCAATCGTATGTAACACCCAGGAGGGGGTATCAAAACCAGCAATGTGGGAATTATTCCTCTTTTCCCTGGAGGGATAGTAGCCTCTATGCTACTACAAATTTCAAAACCTACGGATTCTTTAGTGGTGGTAGAGGGGTCTGAGGCTCTACGACTACATTTCTGGAATTTTAGGGTTCCCTCAATCTGTCTCAATTGATTCGTATCCCACTTCTGACACCATATGTAAGGGAGGAATGGTATCAGTATGACACTGACACAAAAGGTACAATTTGTCAAAACCTTTATTGACGTTTCAATGGGGTTGTAGAAACTCCTACTTTGTCCTAGTGCGAAGATGGGAGTAGTCTCGACCATCAAATAATAGATAAAACAGCCCTAGTTGAGTCCATCAAATCAAAATGGCCTATACTAACAAAAACCTAATGGCTGCCCCACATATTGTACAAAAAGTATGAAAAGGAGAATATGCATGCAAAGGAAAGTCAGCATTCAAATATAAAGAAAAATGTGGCTGAGTTTGCTCTCCTCCCCACGTTGGACAGAACGGAGTAAGGCAGTCCCTGTAGACAAGATGACACACTCTGGCTCAGGCTCTTAACACAAAGGCAGTTCAAAAAGTGATTTGAGGCCCGCCTGGCCTTCCACATTAAAGTCTTACTTTCCAATTTACAAGCCACAGTTCACCAAAATGTTCACGTGGGTCCTCCTCTGTCAGGCTCAGACCTCTTAAAGCAAAAGTTCACTTCGGTCTCCCTCAGTCGGGCTCAGATCTTTCACAGCAAAAAGTTCACGTCGGTCTCCTTCAGTCGGGCTCATACCCTCAAATCAAAATAAAACACTTGCAGGGGTTCCCTTCACTAAGCTTAATTCACCTCCTTTAGGGGTTCCCTTCCCCATACTTATTACATCTATGGTCTCCCTCAGCCAGGCTCGGACCATTTCCTGATGTCAAAGACTTTCAAATGTATGCTGCTTTTTTCTACAGACCTCCGCAGGATCACTTCGACTTTCGAGATTTCAACTCACAGTCTGTCATGGGCACCATACATGTAGTCAGGGCAAGCTGGGTGGAGGCTTGGCAGACCTGGCATAGGCACACAAAAAACCCATAGCAGATACCTTCTTTTAATTCTTTCCTGGTGTTTGTAGTAACTTCCTGGTTACCACTTCCTGTTGCCAAACAGGAAGTGCATGAAAGTCCATGAGCTCTCTAGTGTTCGGGTGTGGCTGGCTATATATGCCCCACCCTAGATTCTTCCAGTGCTTCGTGTTGCTTTCTGTAAGCTGCATCAGCAACACATCACCGTGCTCCTGCTTACCTGCTCTGGATCATCCTGCTTCAGTTTACCTGCTCCGGATCATCCTGCTTCTGTTTACCTGCTCCGGATCATCCTGCTTCTGCTTACCTGCTGGATCATCCTGCTTCTGCTTACCTGCTCCGGGTCATCCTCCGTGCTTTCTCCACGCCGCAGCTTTACCCAGACACGAGGTGAAACCTACACCGGCACCTGTAAGCACAAAGAAGAACTTTCATTAGTGTGCTCGCTCCAGTAACACTGCGGATACTCACCGAATCTTCCCGCTATGCTGGAATCCAGGTTTGTAGCCCGAGCGCCCAAATTCCTGCAAAAGAAAGGAGAGACATTACTTACTGCGCTCGCTCCAGTAATGCTGTGCATACTTACCGAAGCCTCTGTGCATACTTAACAGACTCTCCAGTAGCGCTGAACACAGGCTCGTGGCGCAAGCACTCCATAATCCACTCCTGCAAAGGAAAGGAGACACATTAAATGGTGCGCTCGAACCTATAATGCTGCGCACATCTACCGGTGGTTCTGAGTTCTACACGCAGCGCTACTCACCCAAGATACCTTTGGCAAAATAAAGACAATTCGGCCAATACCAGACTCTCAAAATCCACCGCACAACGTTCGCTGTATGGAAAGGACTATCTTGCTAGTGAAGGAACTAGCACATGGAACACTCTGCCTCGCTGTGAAGACATATAACAGTGTGCGGCATCAGAATTCGGCAAACAGACATTGGCATCATCTCTACGAGTGTAGGTCTGTGAACCTCCCATAGAATCGCACCCCTGTGAATGCAGGTTGGAGTGCACACCCCACTAAAAACCAAGGTAAGCCCTTAGGAGAAATCAAGGCACATAGGAGAGAGAAGGGAAGGGGCCCAGGGGAATCAGGTGAACCCAGGTCTGAGTGTGCATCTTATATTTGACAGGTGTTCCGCTGGGTGAAACGGGGGAAGTGAGAACTTGTGGTCAAAGGAGGCTCATCCATCACTCCTGCAGAGACACAGGTGAGTGTGACAGAACACAAAGCCGTCCTCAACAACTCTGCCCGAGCGATGGAAACCTCTGGGGTAGACCAGCTTTCCCTATTGTCGGGCGAACTACGGGCCGAGGTGCAAGGCGCAAACTGGTAGTCAACAGGAACAAAACAGACGACTTGGCTAGACAGCTCTTACAGACCCAAGCCGGTCTAGCACCCCTACCAGGTGGAGCCCCTAAGGGGCAGCCTACCGTGGCACCTGTAGTCATACTCAGGTATTGCTTCCAGGCAATATCCCTTTAGAACCCCCAGAACGTTTCTCTGGGGATCCCAAGAAATTTGGAGAGTTCATGAATCAATGCCGCCTACACTTCATATGCAACCAGACTCTTTTCTGAATGACCAGCCTAAAGTAGCCTTTGTCCTCTCCTATTTAGAAGGACACGCGGCGGACTGGTTTGTCCCGTTAGTGCTTAGGGACAACCCCTTGTTGAGAAATTACCCAGGTTTTCAACGTGAACTGGAAAAACTATTTGCCCATTGGACTCGTGGTCACGCCTTGGATGAGGAGCTGCTCTCTCTGCGACAGGGTGGTCAGGATCTTATTTCTTATTTCGCCACATTCAATCATCTAATAGCCGAATCAGGTTGGCCAGAGGAGAAACGAATAACATTATTTGGTTCCATGTGATAATATCGCCGCAAAAATATCGGCGTACAAAAATTTCGTCATATTTTTGCGGCGATATTACCCCATGGAACCTGCGGGGGACACCCCTGCAACCCCCATATATTTTAAAAGGGAGCGGGGGACACCCCCGCAACCCCCCCATCCATTTACCCCATAATAATATCCCCACCAAAAATATTGCAGTTCCCGACGACCATATGTACAGCGATATTTTTGGTGGCGATGATATTACCTGATATCCATTATTTTATCGAGACTGAGAGGAGAATTAAAAGATGTCTTGGCACAAGTAGTTAATCCTCCTGAAGATTGTAGCGAATACATCGATCTGACTATGCAGCTAGACCACCAGTTACAGGATCGCAAGGCCGACCGAACCAGATCAGAACATAGACCAGTGTATGTCCGTCCGAAAGAAGCGTCCAATCGACAGGCCTCCGAAACACACTCAGAGCCCATGCAATTGGGTATCCTCAGAGGACCACTCACCAAAGCAGAGAGAGAACAGAGGCATCAGGAAAAACTTTGTTATATTGTGGCCAATCTGGTCACTTCCTCTGGAGCTGCATGGTTAAACCCCCACGGAAGACAATAGGGGTCCTGGATAACACAAGAGAAGATACAGAAGTGGAAAACTCCAATGCCCGGCAGATGTAGAGGTTGGTCTGTCGAGCCAAGAACGGAGCACATAGATCTCACATTTCAGTATTCCTGTGGTTCTGGTAGATCCTTCACGACCCACCCGAATGCACGCCCTCAAGGCTTTTATAGACAGTGGGGCTATCGGGAACTACTTGGACGTAAACACTGCAAAGACCTTCCACCGTAAGGACACTATTGAAAGTGTGACAGCTGTGGATGGCACGCAACTCCTTTCAGGACCAATAACACAGTGTACTTCCACTCTCACCTTAATCTGCCAAGATGGTTATAGGGAAGGTATTAGATTCAACGTTATCGCAGCACCCCAATTCCAGCTGATTCTTGGGATACCGTGGCTAGAGACGCACAGCCCTGTCATGATCTCTGCTTCCAAAAGGTCAGGGTTTTCCCAACTCCCTTGGAAGCAGATCCATAACCCAGGTTCCGAGTGCCAACCGGTCCCAATTGGGACCTTTTGGACCCAGTCCTGGCGCCAGTGGCACCAGGCTCATAAATATGCCCAGTCCCAGCGCTGGAAGCGCCGGGCTCATAATGCTTGGGTGGACTTACCTTCAGCAGACCATGCTGCTTACTTGCCTGCCAGTTGAGCCTCTGATCCTCTTCTGTTTGGAACTACTTTTCCTGTTGGGTGGGGCAGGAGCCACTCCCTAGATTCAGAACACTGGAACTCTTCTGGAAAGCAGGAACTCTTTTCTTACCTAGGCGTGGCTGTGGAAGGAGACACCTAAGCACTACAGGAGGCTATTTAAACCACACCCGATGGATGAATCTTGCTTTGTGTTATTCTGCATCCTCTGCAGCAGAACGCTCATTGTGTCTTCTGCATCTGATCCTGGGCCTAAGGAAAAAGGCTTACCATCCTGAATCCAGTCTTCAGCAACACCTATAAAGACAAGAAAGAACAGGTTAGCATTACGGTCTTCAGTGACAGCTCTTCACTTACCTGGTCCATCGGCTGTCACCAACGCCTCGCGCTGCATTCCGGCATCTGAAAGACAAAGGCTTACCTACTCTTCGTGCGCTCCGGAGGTCTTCACACTGCATTCCGGCATCTGAAAGACAAAAGCTTACCAACTCTTCGCACGCTCCGGAGGCCTTCGGCGCTGCATCCCGCATCTGAAAGACAAAACAAGGTGCGTTTAAAGACATTGGGGAACTTTAATACTCACGTGCCATTACTCTTTTCCACATCTAACCCAGTGGGTATTCCGGCACCCTGCAGCCGCTCCGAACTTGTACCTGCAAAATAAAAAGACAGTTCGAGCGCATCGTGAAGCAGGCAACAAGCCCTTACTTACGTGCTTCCAGGCGCTTCTATTCATCACACGGGCTCCATCTTCAACTCACTTCAGCCCGGCATCCGCCATCGCCAGAACCCTGCAAAACAAGAAACATCATTACTAAAGACTTTAAAGACATTAGAATTACTCGAAACTTACCGTTCGTGCAGTAAACGACAGACAGCAGTCCTCTGAAGTCAAGAGGCCTGCTCCCCTTATCCAGTGAAGAAACTGGTTACAGCACCCTGCCCCGAGGCAGATGGAGAGCACGGCGTTCACTTACCTAAGGTGAGAGCGTTAACCTTTGGGGTTCTACAGGAGAAGAGAAAGGGAAGAAGAGAGAGACATTCAATAACCCAGTTCCTTAATCCCATATTTTCTATCTGCAGACATCTTACCCTTCAAGTCAGACATACAGTGCACAGAGGTCCAGCCCAAAGAGCCAGCCGTGTGTTACACATCACCTTTGCAGATACGGTATACGCCCAGTCAAGACCGGTGCCTCTACGGGAATCAGGTGAGCGTTACAGAACACAAAGCCTACCACAAAACTCCCGTCCAGGCGCTATGGAAACCTCGGATACCGACCAGCTAGCCCAGTTACTTGGGGAACTAAGGGCAGAAGTGCATGCAGCCCGGCAGGAAACGAACGCTCTAAGAAGGGAACTGATTATTTCCAAGGAGCGAACAGATGATCTCGCTAGACAATTGCTACAGTCACAAGCCGGACAGACCCTGTTACCCGCATCTGGGGGAAATCTTCCTTCTACATCCTCTATGAATCCAGTGCAGATCAACCTACCTGGGAATGTACCTCTGGCTCCGCCCGAACGATTTTCTGGTGACCCAAAGAGGTTTGCAGTATTTATCAATCAGTGCCGGTTGCATTTCTTATGCCGGCCAGCAGCCTTTCCAACTGATCAAGCTAAAGTAGCTTTCATGCTTTCGTACCTTAGTGGCAATGCGGCAGACTGGTCGATCCCTCTAGTAAATCAAGATGATCCGGTCCTCCATGATTTTCAAGCTTTTCAGCTCAGTATGGAAAAACTGTTCGCAAGACATTCACAGGGGCAGGCCTTGGACAATGAGCTTCTTTCGTTGCGACAAGGTAATCAAGACCTTTTGGCTTATATTGCGTCTTTCAACAGACTGATAGTGGAAACTCAATGGCCTGAGGACAAAAGGATTACGCTGTTTTATAGAGGTCTACGTGGAGAGCTCAAAGATGTGTTAGCCCAAGTAGTGAATCCCCCACAAGATTGTTCGGACTATATAGACTTAGTCGTTCAAATAGATCACAGACTGCAGAACAGGAAGGCCGATCGTTCCAAGTTTGATGCTCGAGTATTTTCCAAACCGCCAACTCCTTCCAAAGGAGTAGACTCCGGGGAACCCATGCAAATAGGGGGTCTGAAAGGTCCTCTAACACAAAAGGAGCGGGAAAGGAGAAAACAGTTGCAATTATGCCTCTATTGCGGAAACTCAGGGCACTTTCTTCGAGACTGTCCGGTGAAACCTGCCAAGAAGGCAGTAGGAGCTGCAGTTACCAAAGTTACAAACTCTGAGCAGGGAAACAACCTCGCCCGACAAGAATAGAGGTCCTCTTGCCGAGCGTGAAAACCAGTTCCGTGACCTCGCATTTCGTGATACCTATGGTCCTCATTAGCCCTGATAATCCGGATCGATTACATGCAATTGAAGCTTACGTCGACAGCGGTGCCATCGGCAATTATGTGGATCATGAAATGGTTTTGAGGATGAATCTAACTCTTTGTCCCAAGGCTGTAAAGGACGTCATTACTACGGTGGATGGTACGGAGATAGCCTCCGGGCCAGTAACGCATACCACTCAAGAGGTGACGCTAGTAAGTCAAGATGGACACCATGAGAAGATCGTGTTCGATGTGATCAAGGCCCCTCAGTTTCAGATTATTCTAGGAATACCTTGGTTAGAGAAACACAATCCTCTGATCGATTGGCGAGCAAGAACGGTCCAGTTTCCAGAATGTGTCTCTACTTGTCACCCTCCACCTGGTGTTGCACTGGCAGCAATTTCTTCAGAGACTCCCCAGTTACCTCCCGAATACCTAGAATACCAAGATGTTTTCCGGAAGGATCAGGCTAACTCTCTACCTCCTCATAGGTCTTATGACTGCCAGATAGACCTGATACCTGGATCTACTCCTCCTTGTAGTAGAATTTATGCCCTCACCGAGCCTGAGAACCTTCACCTTCGACAATACCTGGATCAATACCTGGCAAATGGGTTTATTCGTCCTTCCAAGTCCCCTGCTTCTTCAGCTTTGTTCTTCGTTCCAAAAAAGGAAGGAGACCTTAGAACTTGTATAGATTATCGCTCCCTGAACCAGATCACCGTTAAGAATAGATATCCGTTACCTTTGATCCCTGAACTCCTGGACCAAGTCAGAAAAGCATGCATATATACAAAGCTGGATCTTAGAGGAGCTTACCACTTGGTACGAGTAAAAGAGGGCGATGAATGGAAGACGGCCTTCCGCACCAAGTATGGGCTATTTGAATATCAGGTCATGCCCTTCGGACTTTGCAATGCCCCGGCCGCCTTTCAATATTTTATGAACGATGTCCTCAGAGAGCTCATAGATGTGTGTGTTGTTGTTTACATTGACGACATCCTCGTTTATTCTTCATCGGAATCTGAACATCGGAAACACGTGAAAATGGTCCTCGAAAGATTGCGTCAACCCAAACTTTTCGCTAAGTTGGAAAAATGTGTTTTCAACGTGACTGAAGTTGAATTCTTGGGATTCATATTATCACCTGGCGGAGTGCGTATGGATTCAAAGAAGGTCGATGCAGTTCTCGAATGGCCATCACCATCCTCCGTAAAAGGTGTGCAAAGCATGTTAGGCTTCGCTAACTTTTACCGCAGGTTTATCCCCGAATTCTCTCGAATAGTCCAGCCCATCACTGCCTTGTTAAAGAAAAACAAACGTTTTGAATGGTCTACCGAGGCGGAACAAGCTTTCCAGGATTTGAAGACTAAATTTATCTCTGCACCAATCTTAAAACACCCTCACCCCGAACTCCCCTACATCGTGGAAACTGATACTTCAAGCCTTGCCATGGGGGCAGTTCTATCACAAAAGGACCCGGTAACCAATCAGTTGCATCCCGTGGCATTTTGGTCCTGCAAATTCTCGCCTCCTGAAATCAATTACACGATTACTGACAAGGAACTTCTGGCTATCAAGTCTGCCTTTAAGGCTTGGCGGCATTATCTGCTGGGGGCCCGACACACCGTTACTGTGATTACGGATCACCGAAACCTGCAATATTTGAAAACCGCAAAAGCCCAATCCTCTAGACAACTCCGTTGGGCATTATTCTTTGCCGAGTTTGACTTCATAATTACCTATCGACCTGGTACAAAGAACGGTAAAGCTGATGCCCTTTCTCGGATGGGAGTGGAAGAACACTTGATCAACCCTAAACCTGTACCAATCATTCCCGAACAAAGAATTCTGGGTGTAATCGCCACAGAATCCATAGAGGAAGTTAAGGATAAGGCCAGGCAACTTGTAACTCCAGCAGACATACAGAATTGGCATCTGCAGGGAAAGGACTTTGCAGTAAAGGACAACTTATTGTATTTCCAAGAACGATTATACTACCCAGCACAGATTTACAGAAAAAAGTAATCTCTTGTTATCACGATTCTTTAATGGAAGGACATCCCGGTATGGCCAAGACCTCAGAAAAGATCAAGCGCTACTTCTGGTGGCCGTCTTGGAAAAAAGATATCAGAGACTTTATAATGTCCTGTGGAGTATGCGCCCAAAACAAGAGTCAAAAGGAAAGACCAGCAGGCCTCTTACGCCCTATTGACATCCCACCTCGCCCTTGGCATACGCTTTCTATGGACTTCATCACCGATCTACCTCCATGCTCCGGATACAATACGATTCTAGTAATCGTGGACTTATTCTCCAAGATGGCGCATTTCATTCCGCTCAAAGGCTTGCCAACAGCAGCAACTCTGGCCCGAGAATTTCTCGAAAACATCGTCCGACTGCACGGTTTTCCCTCGGTTCTAATTTCGGATCGAGGTAGTCAATTTATTTCTCATTTTTGGCGAAGTTGCTGTCGGTCGGCTCAAATTGATGTGAGACTATCGACCAGTACCCACCCTCAGACCGACGGACAAACCGAGAGGACCAATCAAACTCTGGAACAGTATTTACGCTGCATGCTGCAACAAACTGAAAAAACTTAGAAAGACATCCTTTGGATAACCGAATATGCCTACAATAACTCTGTCCATTCGGGAACTGGGAAAACCCCGTTTTTTCTTTAGTACGGCAGTCACCCTCGAACCTCGGAGTTGGATCCCCTCCAAGATCTTGAAACACCAGCAGTAGACTACCTGCATTCTACAATCACCCAAGCCTTTAAGGAAGCTGTTTCTCACCTTCAAAGGGCTAAAGAACAATACAAGAAAGGAGCAGATCAACATCGGAAGGAAGCCCCTCAATATCAAGTAGGGGATCAAGTCTGGTTATCCACCAAATATCTACCTCTAAAAGGGCCACGCACATTCAACCCAAGATACCTTGGTCCCTATTCCATCACTACCATAGTAAACCCAGTAGCGGTCAAGTTGGACTTGCCCCCGCACATGAAGATACATCCGGTCTTCCACGTCTCTCTATTAAAACCCGTGCAACCTCAAACCCGACTAACTAAATCTCCAAAACCTATCCTAGTTGATGGAGAACTCGAGTTTGAAGTCAAAAGCATTCTGGACTCCAAGATCTCCAAATCTAAACTATTTTACCTAATTGACTGGAAAGGCTACGGCCCCCAAGAGAGATCCTGGGAACCTGCTGAATATGTCCACGCTCCTCGCCTAATCAAAAGATTTCACCGAACATTTCCTGACAAGCCAAAACCCCGGAGAAGCCCGGTTTGGGAGGGGCCTTGAGGGGGGGTACTGTCATGATCTCTGCTTCCAAAAGGTCAGGGTTTTCCCAACTCCCTTGGAAGCAGATCCATAACCCAGGTTCCGAGTGCCAACCAGTCCCAATTGGGACCTTTTGGACCCAGTCCTGGCGCCAGTGGCACCAGGCTCATAAATATGCCCAGTCCCAGCGCTGGAAGCGCCGGGCTCATAATGCTTGGGTGGACTTACCTGCAGCAGACCATGCTGCTTACTTGCCTGCCAGTTGAGCCTCTGATCCTCTTCTGTTTGGAACTACTTTTCCTGTTGGGTGGGGCAGGAGCCACTCCCTAGATTCAGAACACTGGAACTCTTCTGGAAAGCAGGAACTCTTTTCTTACCTAGGCGTGGCTGTGGAAGGAGACACCTAAGCACTACAGGAGGCTATTTAAACCACACCCGATGGATGAATCTTGCTTTGTGTTATTCTGCATCCTCTGCAGCAGAACGCTCATCGTGTCTTCTGCATCTGATCCTGGGCCTAAGGAAAAAGGCTTACCATCCTGAATCCAGTCTTCAGCAACACCTATAAAGACAAGAAAGAACAGGTTAGCATTACGGTCTTCAGTGACAGCTCTTCACTTACCTGGTCCATCGGCTGTCACCAACGGCTCGCGCTGCATTCCGGCATCTGAAAGACAAAGGCTTACCTACTCTTCGTGCGCTCCGGAGGTCTTCACACTGCATTCCGGCATCTGAAAGACAAAAGCTTACCAACTCTTTGCACGCTCCGGAGGCCTTCGGCGCTGCATCCCGCATCTGAAAGACAAAACAAGGTGCGTTTAAAGACATTGGGGAACTTTAATACTCACGTGCCATTACTCCTTTCCCCATCTAACCCAGTGGGTATTCCGGCACCCTGCAGCCGCTCCGAACTTGTACCTGCAAAATAAAAAGACAGTTAGAGCGCATCGTGAAGCAGGCAACAAGCGCTTACTTACGTGCTTCCAGGCGCTTCTATTCATCACACGGGCTCCATCTTCAACTCACTTCAGCCCGGCATCCACCATCGCCAGAACCCTGCAAAACAAGAAACATCATTACTAAAGACTTTAAAGACATTAGAATTACTCGAAACTTACCGTTCGTGCAGTAAACGACGGACAGCAGTCCTCTGAAGTCAAGAGGCCTGCTCCCCTTATCCAGTGAAGAAACTGGTTACAGCACCCTGCCCCGAGGCAGATGGAGAGCATGGCGTTCACTTACCTAAGGTGAGAGCGTTAACCTTTGGGGTTCTACAGGAGAAGAGAAAGGGAAGAAGAGAGAGACATTCAATAACCCAGTTCCTTAATCCCATATTTTCTATCTGCAGACATCTTACCCTTCAAGTCAGACATACAGTGCACAGAGGTCCAGCCCAAAGAGCCAGCCGTGTGTTACACATCACCTTTGCAGATACGGTATACGCCCAGTCAAGGCCGGCGCCTCTACGGGAATCAGGTGAGCGTTACAGCCCAAGGATAGATTGGCGAGCGAGAACCTTACTCTTTCCCACGGAATGCGTCTCTTGCTAAGACAACAAAGGGACCCAGAGAAGCCCATTGTTAGCTTCACAGGAAAAGATATCAGGTTTAGGTTTGGTGGGGACCTTACTAGCGGAATACCAGGAGTTCCAGGACGTGTCCGCGAAGGAGCAAGCTAACACGTAACCACCACATCGAGTTTATGACTGCCAGATTGATCTGCTAACAAGTACTGTGCAGCCACATTTAACCGAGGAAGAAAACACTCATCTACGGACCTATTTAGATCAGTACCTGGCCAACGATTTCATTAGAACATCTAAGTCACCAGCCGCCTCCCCACTCTTCTTCATACCTAAGAAAGAGGGGGACTTAAGAACGTGTATCGATTACCGGTCCCTAAATCAAGTCACCATAAAGAACAAGTACCCATTACTTCTGATACCAGTACTCATAGACCAGGTGAGACAAGCAAAGATTTTCACAAAACTAGACTTACGTGGCACATATCACCTGGTACGCATGAAGAAAGGGGACGAGTGGAAGACTGCGTTCCGTACCCGCTATGGTCTGTACAAATACCAGGTCATACCTTTTGGGCTTTGCAATGCCCCGGCTCCGTTCCAGCATTTTATGAGCAATGTATTACAGAACTCCTCGATGTCTGCGCAGTCGTCTACATTGATGACATTCTGATTTACTCCACCATCCCCCAAGAACATATAACCCATGTGCGAGCAGTGCTCCGCAAACCGCGTAAAAACCAACTTATGCAAAACTTGAAAAATGTTCCTTCCACATCACTGAGGTGGTGTTTCTTGGATATGTATTATTACAGTCGTGGAAGTGGGGCCCTATCCTCAGAGCCACAACCTCAGAGGAGGAAGAGGAAGAGGAGCAAGGAGGAGAGGACGAGAGAGATACAAACAAAAGACTCACCAGATCCAGCTTCAAGAAAACCAAACCGAAACCCATACTCAAAGTCTAGTTATCAATTTATCTGACAAACACCTCTCACCTCAACAACTATCCGTTCTCAATCATGGTCTTTCATTTGCACCATATGCCACATCTGATATGACAGAATTCCAAATTGACCTTTCCAAATTTTCAAGAAAACTGAAATTAAAACAATTCTTCCATAATAGAGTGGAAACGTACAAGCCTTTGGAACAACTCCCACCCTCCAGTGCCACTAGTATACAAGAAATAGAAAATATCCATTTACTTTCCAATCTCATGGGAGAGGAATCTAAAACTGTGAGTGATATTCAGGCAGAACTTGGTATCCACCAACGAAATATGGACATCAAGGAACATAAGAACAGATCGAAATTCATGCCACCTATTACTGGAGATAATGTCATTGACACTTTCTATAAGACTATCACCAAGGAAATTTACAAACACATAGATGGATTTCAACAAAATTTCAGTAGCAATAAACAGAACTTAACGAAGATGGAACGAAAGGCACTACTAGAAATCTCTGAGGATAGTTCAATCATTATTAAAGAAGCTGACAAGGGTGGCAACATTGTCATTCTTAATAAATCAGATTACATCAAAATGGCAATGGAACACCTTGCTATGCCGGGGTGTTATAAGAAACTTGCCACTAACCCCACAGTATCCACTTTACAAGAACTACAAACTTTACTCCATTACTGGTATGATCAAGGCTTACTCTCAGATGAGGAGAAGGCGTTTTTATCGATCTCTAAACCACTTATGCCAACGATTTACTTTCTACCTAAGGTTCATAAACCGTACTTGACTCTCCCATCAGTTCGCCCAATCATGAGTGAACAGGGAGGTGTTACAGAAGCACTTGCTGATTACATTGACAGCAGTATTAAACATTTGGTACCTGGGATCCCAGCATACCTTAAAGATGCAACGCATACACTCCAAATATTACAAGGGATGATTTGGAAACCCACATACTTTTTAGTGACCTTGGATGTGGCAGCATTATATACATCTATTCGACACAAACTGGCATTGGAAACGATTGACTTCAGTTTCAGAACTCACTCAGCATCTCACTATACACATGTGCAGATGATCAAAGGTTTTTTGGGATTCACGCTTACGCACAACCAGTTTCTTTTTAACGGCGACTACTATTCACAAATCAAAGGGATAGCAATGGGGGCTAAATATGCGCCCTCTTTGGCCAACCTATTCATGGCCTTTTTTGAGGAAAGATATATCTTTCAGAATAATCCCTTCAAGCACAATATCATCAGTTGGAAAAGGTACATTGATGATGTCCTGGCCATTTGGGAAGGCAGCAGAGAAGACTTCGAAGCATTTATGCTTATTCTCAATAATAACACTTTTGATATTAAGTTTACAGGATATATGGATGCAGTAGAAATCACCTTTCTAGATCTTAAAATCAACATCATGTCCAATATTATTGAAACCTGTACTTTTAGGAAAGCCACGGCAGTAAACTCAATTTTGCATGCTAGCTGCAGTCATAGACATAGTGTCATTCAAAACATACCTAGAGGAGAAATGCTAAGAGCTAAGAGAAACTGCAGTCAAGATGAAATGTTTAATTCAGAATGTAAGTCCATTGGATACAGATTTCGGGAGAGAGGGTATCCTACTCAACTAATCAGGAAAACAATTGATTCGGTTAGGAAAGTTCCAAGATCACAGCTATTGACAGAGAAGACAAAATCCCATGCATGTCAATTTCATCACCAAATTCTCAAGTGATCACAAATTTATCCAGTACATTCTACAAAAGCATTGGCATATTCTGCATCTAGTCCCTGATTTGGCATCGTATATTGCGGATCGACCCAATATTATTTTCACGAAGGCAACCACTTTGAGGAATATTCTTAGTCCCTCTTTCCTCAAATCTGTCCCAAATGAACAGGAAAATTGGCTCACCGTAAAGACCAAACCAGTAGGCTTTTATAAATGTGGGTCATGTAATTTTTTGTCAGCATGCTTTAGCACCCACAAAAATGTTCAGTTGTCACAATGGGCTTCAAACCAAAATAACTGAGTTTATAAATTGTCACACGAAATATGTGATATATGGTATTCAATGTGTGTGTCAGAAAATGTATATTGGTAGCACGATCAGGGAAGTCCGCCTTAGGATTCGAGAACATCTAAACAACCTCAGCAGTCAGGATATCAGACTCCCACTGGCTTCCCACTGGCAGAAACATCATCAACTGGACAACACTAAAGACATTAAATTCATTGGACTCAAACATATCAAACAGCATCAGAGAGGTGGAAACAGAGAATTGATCTTATGACAGCAAGAATGATCTGTAAACTACGGTGTCTATCACTTGGATTGAACCAAGATCATGAACTCAATGTATTTTTATGAATGGAGTTAGCTGAATTGGATGCTTATTGATCTAATATCATTGGTTCCCATTGGTAACAGACACTCACTATCACAAATGCATTTGTATGACAAATGTTTATGATGATTCATTTTATGTCCAACGCACCAATGTTGTCAACCTTTAGTATTCAGACCCAATGCTCACCATTAACCAATTCGTTACCAGCGCATACAATATTGCCAGTATCCACAGAGTTAGGCAACCCACTGCACCAGCAAAGTTCACTAATACACACAGACAATTATTGGCTACTCAGCACAAAAACTTTACTACAATGTGCATCACAACTATTATTAACTTTTTACAAGTTCAAACTAAAATCAAGACTTAGCGCTAATAAGTATATTTTGCCTTTAGCATACGCTTTTGTACCAAACATTCAGCCACAGTTGGCAAATATTACACGTGTCAATCTGAATTGATCATGTTACTATGGGAACTAACCATGTACTTTTGCTATTTGCATGCTTAGTCCAAGACACATGCCATCAGGCCTATATTTAACAAGGGTGCTCGCCGGCAAGCCCGAGTAGTTTATACATATTATAGTGAACCGAATTTAGTTCTAATCAACAATCACATATTGACCTGAAAACAATTGCCGCTTTTGTTTTTCTATCTATACGTGAGCCCAGTAATTTCACTTGATTTGGCACCACTATTCAGGGTTGCCAACAGCTCATGACAGCATATATCCAATATTATTTATGCCATCGGTGTACCAGCAGGATGTTTGAATCTAATGTTACACTAACACCCAGTCACAAAATCTTTGGACCAACATCTTGCGCATAGTGGATTTACCCATGTCACACGCCGCACTGATATTCACGAAAATGAATACCAATTTGAATTCGGCCATCTCTGAGGCTCAGTTATACATATGATGTATGCGGTTCCACTGTGATCCATTAGTCGAGTGCTTGCAAATAATCAAGCAAGCGTATATCAAACAAGTTAATTCTCATTACTTCCTGCTTGATCCCAGTTACTAAGCAACCAGGTCACGTGATACCATCACCTGACCAACTCTCAGGAAGTTACTATGGTTACTCCCAGTCACTGCCGATGCTTGCAGTGCTTGGGAAACCTTCCCCCATTGTGCACCCGATCTCATAAGCTTATGCCGGTAAGCCCTTGCTGTCCCAATGTTCGTCTACATTTTAAATAGATCATTTGTACCAACAACTAAAACATGTTGTTGTAATCATTTTCTAGATTATGGCCGACATATTTGGAAATCACGATAGACACGTGGATGTTACTGTACCTCTACTGTACCAGCGCCATATCAGTCAGTGAATAAGTACGGCTGGGCAACAAGCTAGGTAATTATAACGGTTGCTATACTTAAATCATATGAATGTCCAACATTATTATTACTATTGTACAAATAAAACGTGACTGCAGGATCTGAGGCTAACTATGCGCTGTATGCCTATTAGCTTTACAGCTTACAGACCTGGCCGGCTAACGCAAATTGAAAATCACCATTACCTCAACTTATTTCAAGCACAACTATGAACTTATCAAGTATTATTACAAAAAGGTACGCACTCACTTATCGGTTCATATAATAATCAAATGAGGCATTTTTTGCACGCATTAATCTAACGCCATGTCCCTATTTTTCTTCTCTCCTTCTCTCTCCATGCTCTTTACTCCGAACCAATTCCTGCCACACTGGGTGTTTTGGGATAATAATAGCCAATAATTTAAACGTCAAATGTATTTGAATGCCCTGAGGACGGCCTTTATGGTTGAAACACGTGTTGGCATTATATGAAAAACACATGAATCATTTAATGTGTGGCGACAATCTGGCACTACATGAAATACACATGAATCATTTAATGTGTGGCATTTTGGCATTATATGTCTTTGCTTGACATTCTGGCATTATATGTTTTTGCTTTGCCCTAACTATATTTCTGGCATTCAGGCATTGTATGTAAAACACAAGAATCATTTAATGTGTGGCATTTTGGCACTATATGTCTTTGCTTGATATTCTGGCATTATATGATTTTGCTTTGTTCTAACTTTATTTCTACAAACACATGCAAACACATGAATTATTTAATGTGTGGCATTTTTTGCATTACATGACTATTGCTTTGTTCCAACTTTATTTCTACAAACACATGAAAACACTTGAATCATGTAATGTGTCAATAATATTTTTTTCTTTGAATTAAAAATCAGTTGAACTTCTTTGTGATGAGCTCCCTGTCTACTTCACCATACTAAACACAACAAGTGGTTTATTAACGGTGATAAAGCGCAGCCAGTTAGATGGTAACTCTCTACAATTTGTCATTTCTTGGATATGTACTGACACCGCAGGGAATTAAGATGGACAATAGAAAAGTGGAGGCAATCCGTACTTGGTCCTCACGCACGTCTGTAAAGGGAGTACAGAGTTTCTTAGGTTTTGCGAATTTCTATCGAAGCTTCATACCAGGATTCTTACATTTACTACACCCAATTACGTCCTTGCTGTGTAAATACCGAAAATTCGAATGGCCACGAGCAGCAGAAGAAGCCTTTCGAGCCCTCAAGGAAAAATTCACCTTAGCCCCAATACTACAACACCCGCAACCCGATTTACCGTACATCGTGGAAACGGACGCTTCAAGCATTGCCATGGGGGCCGTGTTGTCCCAACAGAATCACAAAACTGGATGCCTTCATCCCATTGCCTTTTGGTCGAGAAAATTTTCCCCAGCAGAATTTAACTATGCTATTTCTGAGAAAGAACTTCTAGCAATTAAGAGTGAACTGTGCGAATGGCGACATTATTTACTTGGAGCAAAACACACCGTCACGATAATAACAGATCATCGGAACTTGCAATACTTACGCTCAGCGAAAGCTCAGTCTTCAAGACAGCTCCGTTGGGCCCTATCCTTAATGGAATATGACTTTGTGATCACCTACTGCCCTGGAGTCAAGAATGGGAAAGCGGATGCGTTATCCCGCTTTGGCACAGGAGAGGAAGTCTATAATACCCCTATCCCGGTGGAGATCATACCTACCCACAAAATTCTCGGCTTCTGCATTGGCCCATCTCTGTTAAAAACACTGCAGGAAGCAATAAAAAAAAGTATGTCTGAAAGAGACCTACTGGATTGGGACAAGAAGGGAGAACAGTTCACCATTCAAGACAAACTACCATATTACCAAAAACCTCTCTACGTTCCAACCAAGGATCTGCAACAAGCAATTATGTCAGACTACCACGACTCGCTGTTGGAAGCCCATCCAGGTATAGCTAAAACCATGAAGAAAGTAAGCAAATGCTATTGGTGGCAAACTTGGCGAGAGGATATTGCTACCTACATAGGCACCTGTGAGGTGTGTGCACAATACAAGACATCCAGGCAAAAACCAGTCGGCCTCCTTGAGCCAATCACCATCCCACCAGCGCCCTGGCACACAGTATCAATGGACTTTGTCACTGACTTACCTCCCAGCTCAGGTTATAATACCATCCTCGTAGTAGTGGACCTCTTCTCCAAAATGGCCATTTCATAGCTCTGAAAGGTATTCCTTCAGCTCTGACTCTGGCGCAGGTTTTTCTAGACCAAATCGTCAAGTTACACGGATTCCCCACCGAATTCGTCTCTGACAGAGGCAGCAAATTTGTATCTCGTTTTTGGAAGAAATGTTGTGCCCTGGCGAGAGTAGAAATCACTCTGTCCTCTAGTCACCATCCTCAAACGGACGGTCAAACTGAGCGCACGAACGAGACCATGGAACAGTAATTTGTGTTGTCTATTACACCAAACAAGTCAAAGCTGGACAGAAATACTATGGATGGCAGAGTATGCCTACAACAATTCAACACACTCATCAACCCAAGCAACACCTTTTTTTTACTATATATGGTCGAAACCCCAGAACATCTGTCTACGACCCGCCAGAAAACATAGAGATGCCCGCGTTAAAGAATCTGCACGCCAGCATCATTAAAGCAGCCAGGGGAGGCCAGCAAGAACCTACAGCAAGCCAAAGAAACACAAAAAAGAAACGCTGATCGCCATCGACGAAAAGCCCCAGATCATCAAGTGGGAGACTCGGTCTGGCTGGCATCTAGACACATTGCTTTAAAAGGTCCCAAAAATGTCAGCCTAGATACATCAGCCAATATACGATAGAGACAGTGATTAATCCAGCAGCCATGAGACTGGCGTTACCTCAACATGTGTGTATACATCCTGTATTTCATGTGTCGCTATTAAAACCAGTACACCCAGGAACCCAAACCTCCACACCTCCCGAACCCATACAAGTGGGTGAAGAAGCACCAGAATATGAGGTAAAGAACATATTAGATTCCAAACTGGTACGAAAGACCCTGTATTACTTGATTGACTGGAAGGGGTACGGACCCCAGGAAAGATCATGGGAACCCAGCACACACGTGCATGCCCCCCGATTGGTGAGTAAATTTCATCGGGACAATCCTGATAAGCCAAAAGCCACACTCACACCATTGGGAGGGGTCTTGAGGGGGAAGACTGTCATGGGTACCAGGCATGTAGTCGGGGCAAGCTGGGTGGAGGCTTGGCAAGCCTGGCATAGGCACACAAAAAACCCATAGCAGATACCTTCTTTTAATTCTTTCCTGGTGTTTGTAGTAACTTCCTGGTTACCACTTCCTGTTGCCAAACAGGAAGTGCATGAAAGTCCATGAGCTCTCTAGTGTTCGGGTGTGGCTGGCTATATAAGCCACACTTTAGATTCTTCCAGTGCTTCATGTTGCTTTCTGTGAACTGCATCAGCAACACACTCACCGTGCTCCTGCTTACCTGTTCTGGATCATCCTGCTTCAGCTTACCTGCTCTGGATCATCCTGCTTCTGTTTACCTGCTCCAGATCATCCTGCTTCTGCTTACCTGCTCCGGATCATCCTGCTTCTGTTTACCTGCTCCAGATCATCCTGCTTCTGCCTACCTGCTCCAGATCATCCTGCTTCTGCTTACCTGCTCCGGATCATCCTCTTGTCATGATGCCTGCCCCCGGGGACCCAGACCAAGTCCAGCAACCCCGTAAGCAGGCATCAAGTTACCCCAAGCAAGCCCAACAACCCCCGCTAGGGGCTATTTGGGTGCAGTCCTGGCGCCTATGGCGCCAGGCTCATATGGAGGGTCAGTCCTGGCGCCTAAGGCTCATAGATTAAAACATACCTGATACAGACCATGCTGCAAACTTACCTGATGCAGACCATGCTGCAAGAGCTCCAAGCCAAACGAGGCTTGGAAGGGACTATTTTACCTAGGGACTATTTTTTTACTCGGGTGGGGCCGGGGAGGAATACTTACCTGGGACTACTTTGGAGGCTATTTAAACCACGCCCGAAGAGCAGCACACGCTTCGTGTTATTCTGCATCCAGCAGCGTAACGCTCACCGTGACTGCAAGTCTGCATCCAGTCATTTGCCACGCCCGCTTCGAGTTTGGAGCTCCTAGAAAAAGGGAGCAAGAAGGAGAAAAGGTTAGAACAAGAGCAATACCTTTGATCCTTACCTGAATTCCCGATCCATCGCGCCTTCGAGCTGGAAGAAAGAAGTTATTCTATGCGCGTCGCCTCGCCTGCTGCAGCACCGCGCTGAACTCACCAGCCTTCGCAGCATCTTCACATTTCACCGCATCCTCCTGCATGTTACCGCCGCACTCCAGCACCTAAGGAGAAGACAAGAACAGCAAGGTGAGCCAAGGGAATACACAGAGGAATACCCCCCATAGACTTACCTGATTTTACCACTGGGGGTACTATTCTTCTTCACGGGTCGGCGCAGCTTCCACTGCATCCTAGCTGAACACCGGCCCCTAAGGGGAAACAAAAGGACAGCAAGGTGAAACAAGGGACTAACAAGGGGAACCCTCCTCACCACAAAAGACTTACCTGATTTTACCACCGGAGGCATTATTCCCCGAGACTTCATACTTTCTCTCAGCGCCTGAATAAGGGAGAAAGCAACAGGTTACATATGGACATTATTTTATCGAACTGTGCTGGATAATACAAATCCTTACCAGAACATTACCGGTTGCCACGAGGAACTCTTCAGTAGGGTCAAGCTGCAACCTACAAGGAATCGGACAAGAGTGAAAGTCAGGCGTTTGAACTCTTACGAACTACATACTTACGGCGTCTTGCCAGGAATATCGGAGTCAATATTGTCCTGGAACTCACCAATTCCTTCGAGCCAGTGAAGCAACTGGTTATCTACGCACCCCTGCGCTCAATGCAGGATGGAGAGCTCATCTTTTCAAATCATCAGGTGAGACTATAAGGGGGAACATCCAAGGTGATCAGTGAGGAGAACAGCAGGGTGGGGGGATTTACGCTCAACTTCACGGGTGGTTAATTCCCTTTCTCCACTTGCAGAAGAACATTCCTACGGGCCAAGCAAACGAAGCTAGGTGGGCCAGTCCAGTCCGTCATCTCGGTCCTACGCGTCACATTGGTGGAGACCGCAGCAGTCCAGTCCAGATCGAAGCCTCTGTGGGAGGCAGGTGAGCGTAACAGAACGCGAAGCCTACCCACAAATTCCCACCCGGGCGTTATGGATACCTCAGAGACTGACCAATTGGCCCAATTACTAGGGGAACTGAGGGCTGAAGTGCATTCCGCCCATCAAGAAACCAATGCTCTTAGGAGAGAACTGATTTTGTCAAAGCGAACTGATGATCTTGCTAGGCAACTATTGCAAAGCCAGGCTGGACAAGCACCCCTACCTGGTTCCGGGGGAAATCCATCTCCTGTGTTATCGAGTAACCCTGTGCAAAAAAACCTACCAGGACATATTCCATTAGCCCCACCCGAACGCTTTGCCGGAGATCCCAAAAGGTTTGCCGTGTTTATGAACCAATGCCGCTTGCACTTTTTACGCAGACCTGGAGCCTTCCCAAACGATCAAGCCAAGGTAGCCTTTGTATTGTCATATCTCAGCGGCAGTGCAGCTGATTGGTCAATTCCACTAGTTACTCAGGATGACCCAATTCTTCGGGATTTTCAGGGCTTTCAAACTAGCACGGAAAGACTATTTGCCCGGCACTCCCAAGGACAGGCCCTGGATAACAAACTTTTGTCCCTACGACAGGGTAACCAGGACCTTCTATCCTACATCGCGACCTTTAATAGGTTAATAGTGGAAACTGGATGGCCTGAGGTAAAACGAATCACGTTATTTCATTGAGGGTTTCGAGGAGAACTCAAGGATGTCTTGGCTTAAGTTGTGAACCCACCTCAAGACTGCGCTGAATATATAGACTTAATGGTCCAGTTAGATCACAGACTTCAGAACAGAAAGGCTGATCGAGCCAAGTATGAGAATCTGGTGTTGGTCAAAACCCACGCTAACCCCAAAGGAGCAGATGCTTCAGAACCCATGCAAATCGGAGGGGTTAAAGGACCCCTAACCCAGAAGGAAAGAGAAAGGAGACGGCAAATGCAATTGTGTATATATTGTGGAACTTCTGGACATTTTCTACGGGATTGCCCTGTAAAACTACCCAAGAAGGTGGTAGGAGCTGCTGACAAAAGTCATATGGAGTCAGACTCGGGAAACGACCACGCTCGACAAGCATAGAGGTCCGCTTGCCGAGCTTGAAGAAGGATACTCAGACCTCGCATTTCATCATACCAATGGTCCTCGCAGATCCAGGGCAGCCATCGCGTATGCACGCAGTAAGGGCATACATTGATAGCGGCGCCATAGGAAACTATGTAGACTATGATTGGCTTCCAGGATGAATCTACCTCTTCCCGAAAAACCACCTCAGATGTCTTCACCACAGTCGATGGAACTGAAATTGCCTCTGGGCCTGTAACTCACTCCACCGCAGAGATGACACTATTGGGTCAGGATGGGCATCGAGAGACTATTGTGTTTGATCTAATCAAAGCCCCTCAGTTCCAAATAATACTGGGGATACCTTGGTTGGAAACACATAATCCTTGTATTGATTGGCGAGAGAAGAGAATAACCTTCCCGGATTGTGCACAAACCTGTTACCCAAAGAAAAATCAGAACGCAGGCCTGGCCACAGTAACCACAGCAGTCATGCAACTACCTCCAGAATACCAAGAATTCCAGGATGTCTTCCAAAATGAACAGGCAAACACCTTACCTCCTCACAGATCGTACGATTGTCAAATCGATCTCATACCTGGTGCACAACCCCCTTGTAGCAGGATCTATGCCCTTACGGAACCTGAGAACCTTCACCTACGACAATACTTAGACCAGTACCTTGCCAATGGCTTTATTCGCCCATCCAAGTCCCCTGCATCTTCAGCTTTGTTCTTCGTACCCAAAAAGGAAGGTGACCTCAGAACGTGCATAGACTACCGCACATTGAACCAGATAACTGTTAAGAACCGATACCCGTTGCCTCTGATCCCTGAACTACTAGACCAAGTGAAGAACGCTTGTATATACACTAAATTAGATTTCCGGGGGGCATATCACCTGGTACGTGTAAAAGAGGGCGACGAATGGAAGACTGCTTTCCGCACTAAGTATGGGTTATTCGAATACCAGGTGATGCCTTTCAGGTTGTGCAATGCACCAGCAGCATTCCAATACTTCATAAACGATGACCTTCGTGAACTCATTGACATTTGTGTTGTCGTGTATATCGATGATATTCTAGTATACTCCTCTTCAGTGTCTGACCATGTGAAGCACGTCCGAGCAGTCCTTGAGAAATTGCGCCAGCACAAACTATATGCAAAACTAGAAAAATGCATTTTTCATGCCACAGAAGTTGAATTCCTTGGGTTTATCCTGACCCCAAAGGGAGTCCGAATGGACTCACGAAAGGTGGACGCAATCCTTAAGTGGCCATCACCAAGTTCAGTTAAAGGAGTACAAAGCATGCTCGGCTTTGCCAATTTCTATCGCAGATTCATCCCAGATTTTTCACATGTCGTACATCCCATCACAGCACTCTTGCGAAAAAATAAACGCTTTATGTGGACTGAAGAAGCTGAAAATGCCTTCCAAGAGCTGAAAGCGAATTCACGTCTGCACCTGTGTTAAAGCACCCAAGCCCTGAACTTCCATACATAGTGGAAACTGATGCATCCAGTCTAGCCATGGGAGCTGTCCTGTCTCAAAAGGACCCTGAAACTGGCCAGCTTCACCCAGTAGCATTTTGGTCCAGAAAGTTCTCGGCACCCGAGTTAAACTATGCGGTTACCGACAAGGAGTTATTAGCCATTAAATCTGCCTTCAAGGCTTGGCGGCACTATCTTCTCGGTGCCAGGCATACTATTACTGTGATCACCGATTACCGGAACTTACAGTATTTAAAAACAGCCAAGGCCCAATCGTCACGTCAACTCCGATGGGCATTGTTCTTTGCAGAGTTCGATTTCATGATAACCTATCGACCAGGTTATAAGAATGGTAAAGCAGACGCCTCATCCTGAATAGGGATGGGAGAGACAGAGGTGAACCCAGAACCAGTACCTATAATTTCCGAACAAAGGATTATTGGCATGACTACTCTACAGACACTAGAGGACATTCAGGTAAAGATCCAGCAACTCTTTGATCCTACAGCCCTGCAGGACTGGGTAAAGAAAGACCGAGGCTACTCTGTCACCAATGATCTGCCTTATTACAAAGGGCGGCTATTTCTGCCACACAAGGAACTACAAGAGCTAGTAATTTCCCGTTATCATGATACCCTAATGGAGGGGCACCCAGGTATTGCAAAAACTGAAGCTAAAATTAAAAGACAATTCTGGTGGCCCACCTAGCGAAAGGATATTAAATCATTTGTGATGTCTTGTGGCATTTGCGCCCAAAACAAAAGTCAAAAGAAAAAACCAGCTGGACTCTTACAACCTTTAGACATTCTGCCTACACCATGGCACACCTTATCGTTAGACTTTATTACCGATCTACCTCCTTGTAATGGGTTTAACACCATTCTAGTTATTGTGGATCTTATTTCCAAGATGGCCCACTTTATTCCTTTAAAAGGACTACCTTCAGCCTCAATCATGGCCAAAGAATTCCTCGAAAACATTGTTCGCATACATGGATTTCCGTCCGTGTTGGTCTCTGACCGGGGCAGTCAATTCATTTCACATTTTTGGAAAAAATGCTGTCAATTGGCGCAAATCGATGTGAGGTTATCGACCAGTCACCACCCCCAGACCGATGGTCAAACGGAGAGGACCAACCAGACTCTCGAACAATACCTGCGTTGTATGTTACATAAAACGGAGAGTAATTGGAAAGACATTCTTTGGATCGCCGAATATGCATACAATAATTCAGTACACTCTGGAACTGGACAAAGCCCCTTTTATACCTTATATGGGCACCATCCTCGAACCTCAGACCTTGACTCACCCCAAGACTTAGAAATGCCCGCAGTGGACCATCTGCACGCTACGATTACACAAGCCTTTAAGGAAGCAACTACACATTTAAAACAGACGAAAGAAAAATACAAGAAACAT
This sequence comes from Ambystoma mexicanum, assembly GCF_040938575.1. Classification (NCBI taxonomy): domain Eukaryota; kingdom Metazoa; phylum Chordata; class Amphibia; order Caudata; family Ambystomatidae; genus Ambystoma; species Ambystoma mexicanum. Next base: position 329,982,610 of record NC_090925.1, on the reverse strand, counting down.
GCTGATCGGCATAGAAGTGATTCTCCACAATACCAAATAAGGGACCAAGTATGGTTAGCCAAATAACATATACCTCTGAAGGGAACACGGACCTTTAACCCCAGATATTTGGGACCTTACTCTATTAAGGTCATTATTAACCCGGTGGCTGTCAAGTTGGACTTACCTGCTAATATGCGAATTCATCCCGTCTTTCATGTGTCACTTTTGAAGCCAGTAAAACCAGGGACAAGACTAACCAAGACACCAGACCCCATCCTTGTAGACGGAGAACCCGAATGTGACTCTAAGCTGATAAAGTCAAAACTTTTTTATTAAATCGACTGGAAAGGTTACGGACCACAGGAAAGGTCATGGGAACCTAGTGACCATGTTCATGCACCCCGATTGGTGAAAAAATTCCACCGAAATTTCCCAGACAAACCGAAACAACAGGAAATAATGACTTTAGGAGGGGCCTTGGGGATGAGTGCTGTCATGATGCCTACCCCCGGGGACCCAGACCAAGTCCAGCAACCCCAGAAGCAGGCATCAAGTTACCCTAAGCAAGCCCAACAACCCACGCTAGGGGCTATTTGGGTTGCAGTGCTGGCGCCTACGGCGCCAGGCTCATATGGAGGGTGAGTCCTGGCGCCATAGATTAAAACTTACCTGATGCAGACCATGCTGCAAACATACCTGATGCAGACCATTCTGCAAGAGCTCCAAGCCAAACGAGGCTTGGAAGGGACCATTTTACCTAGGGACTATTTTTTTACTCGGGTGGGGCTGGGGAGGAATACTTACCTGGGACTACTTTGGAGGCTATTTAAACCATGCCCAAAGAGCAGCACACGCTTCGCGTTATTCTGCATCCAGCAGCGTAACGCTCACCGTGCCTGCAGGTCTGCATCCAGTCATCTGCCACGCCCGCCTCGAATTTGGAGCTCCTAGAAAAAGGGAGAAAGAAGGAGAAAAGGTTAGAACAAGAGCAATACCTTTGATCCTTACCTGAATTCCCGATCCATCGCGCCTTCGAGCTGGAAGAAAGAAGTTATTTTATGCGCGTCGCCTCGCCTGCTGCAGCGCCGCGCTGAACTCACTGGCCTTCGCAGCATCTTCACATTTCACCGCATCCTCCTGCATCTTACCGCCGCACTCCGGCACCTAAGGAGAAGACAAGAACAGCAAGGTGAGCCAAGGGAATACACAGAGGAATACCCCCCATAGACTTAACTGATTTTACCACTGGGGGTACTATTCTTCTTCACGGGTCGGCGGAGCTTCCACTGCATCCTAGCTGAACCCCGGCCCCTAAGGGAAAAGAAAAGGACAGCAAGGTGAAACAAGGGACTAACAAGGGGAACCCTCCTCACCACAAAAGACTTACCTGATTTTACCACCGGCGGCATTATTCCCCGAGACTTCATACTTTCTCTAAGTGCCTGAATAAGCGAGAAAGCAACAGGTTACATATGGACATTATTTTATCGAACTGTGTTGGATAATACAAATCCTTACCAGAATATTACCGGTTGCCACGAGGAACTCTTCAGTAGGGTCAAGCTGCAACCTGCAAGGAATCGGACAAGAGTGAAAGTCAGGCGTTTGAACTCTTACGAACTACATACTTACGGCGTCTTGCCAGGAATATCGGAGTCAATATTGTCCTGGAACTCACCAATTCCTTCGAGCCAGTGAAGCAACTGGTTATCTACGCATCCCTGCGCTCAATGCAGGATGGAGAGCTCATCTTTTGAAATCATCAGGTGAGACTATAAGGGGGAACTTCCAAGGTGATCAGTGAGGAGAACAGCGGGGTGGGGGGATTTACACTCAACTCCATGGGTGGTTAATTCCCTTTCTCCACTTGCAGAAGAATATTCCTACGGGCCAAGCAAACGAAGCTAGGTGGGCCAGTCCAGTCCGTCATCTCGGCCCTACGCGTCACATTGGTGGAGACCGCAACAGTCCAGTCCAGATCGACGCCTCTGTGGGAGCCAGGTGAGCGTAACACCTCTGCACTTTCTCCACGCCACAGCTTTTCCCGGACATGAGGTGAAATCTACACCGGCACCTGTAAGCACAAAGAAGAACTTTCATTAGTGCGCTCGCTCCAGTAACGCTGCGCATACTCACCGAATCTTCCTGCTACGCTGGAATCCAGGTTGTAGCCCGAGCACCCAAATTCCTGCAAAAGAAAGGAGAGACATTACTTACTGCGCTTGTTCCAGTAACGCTGTGCATACTTACCGAAGCCTCTGTGCATACTTACCAGACCTCCGAGGCTCTCCAGTAGCGTTGAACACAGGCTTGTGGTGCAAGCACTCCATAATCCACTCCTGCAAAGGAAAGGAGAGACATTACATGGTGCGCTCGAACCTATAATGCCACGCACATCTACAGGCAGTTCTGAGTTCTACACGCAGCGCTACTCACCCAAGATACCTTTGGCAAAATAAAGACAATTCGGACAATACCGGACTCTCAAAATCCACCACGCAGCGTTCGCCGTGTGGAAAGGACTTTCTTGCTAGTGAAGGAACTAGCACATGGAACACTCTGCCTCGCTGTGAAGACATATAACAGCGTGTAGCATCAGAAATCGGCAAACAGACATTTGCATCATCCCTACGAGTGTAGGGCTGTGAACCTCCCATAAAACCGCGCCCCTGCAAATGCAAGATGGAGTGCACACCCCACTAAAAACCAAGGTAAGCCCTTAGGAGACATCAGAGCACATAGTAGAGAGAAGGGAAGGGGCCCAGGGGAATCGGGTGAACCCAGGTCTGAGTGTGCATCTTATATTTGACAGGTGTTCCTCCGGGTGAAACAGGGGAAGTGAGAACTCGGGGTCAAAGGAGGCTCATCCATCACTCCTGCAGAGACACAGGTGAGTGTGACACAGTCCTTGTTATTTACCCCAGTGCTTCCTGGTCTGAGTAGTTCACTGTATTATGCATGTTCTCCTTTTAACTCTCCCCTTTTCTCTGGGTCAATTTCAATCACCTCACTTTTACAGTTCATTCACTTTATTGCTATAAACGTTTCACCTTTCACAGAGACTTTCGAGTGGGCTACTTTCTTTTGCTGGACCACTCCGTTACTCAGTATCGCTGACTTTACAGCTATCATTACTTCAAGGTTCATTCGCAGGTCTGCCTTTCTTCGTATTTCACCCACGCGCATGCAGCCTTCAAATGTGCAATATTATGTTGCCACTTCAATCTTTCTTTAGCAAACGCTGGTCTCTCGCTTCGACTGTGTGCGTTTCTTTCTTGTCTTTACTGTCTTCTAGTTTACAAGTCAAGGTTAGTACCACAGGCTTGGACTCACCTCCCCATCTCTGCTGTTCACCCGGGAGGGTCGCTGGCATCCTTGAAAAACAATGCATCCTTCTTGTTTGGGATTCAGCCTTCTCCACATGTGTTTTGTGGCCTTTTAGAGGCAACAACCTGCTACAGGGAACTCCTGCGGTTCTCCACACATGGCTCTCGTCCCTCTGTCCGTTGCTCTGCTCCAGTAGGTTTGCCTTTGCCCCAGAAGTTGTGCTCTTACTCGTGTTCCATCTTACTCAGAGTTTCCCTCTATGTTCCGCCTTTTATCCTTGTCAGGAGACCTAATTGGTATCAGATGTATGCACTTAGAGTCAAGTGCCTGGTTGCCTGACACAATTAGCGGGACACGTCCAATGCAATGTGTAAGAGTTAGCATTATTACGGAAAAGGGAACAATACCGTGTCTTGCCATTGGCTGCCTCACCCCACCACCCAAAGACCCCTCACCCAGATGATCCTCCCACACTGGTCCACCCACAGGTTCTGGATTCAAATGCGATGGCCGCACCCAGGCCACCTGAGAGAGAGATCCCCAGGCACTAGCAGGTGAGACACCCTTTGGTTGCTCACAGTGTTCAAAGTGAATTGCATCAAAAATTGAATTTAGGTGCCTCACAAATGTGTTGTGTGCTTTGACTGCTATTCCTGTGTATCTGTTTCTTGCTTCCCTCGGCCACTAGGCTGCCTGGTGAGTTTGTGCTTGTACTGTGCTGTGCAGGCCCTCCTCTTTTATCTTCCTTTCCTCCATCTCTCTACCACTCACTATCTCCCCTATCTTTTCTAACTGCTATACTATCACCTATCCTCCCTCTCTCACAAAATCTGGAAGAAAAAAAGCTTTAAAATGTTATTCTGACCACTAACCCTCGTATACCTATTGCAGACACCTATAGCAGCGCACCTTCCAGACAGATCTTTACTGATATCCTCTTCTCTATTCTCTCTCCAGATCTATGGATTCCTCGTCTCATCTCTACTCTCTCTCCTCTTGCATCTTCACCCATTAATGGTGGCACAAAATGGGAAGTCCTCTTGGGGGTCTTTGCATCATCCAGGTGAATCATTAATGTCTATCACACTGGCACTATCTTGGTTCAACGTCCTCAACCCAACCTCCTCCTCTTTGACCGGCGCCTGCCATTCCTCAACTTCCTCCCCACTCCTGCCATGCCTTCTTCCACTCTCTCTGTCCCCCCCTCCGACTGGTGTACCATGCCCGTGTACCCCTCCTCGGAAAACCTTCAAAGGTGGCGATCTAGCCACGCTTAATGCTCATTCTGACATCAAACACTCTGCTGACAATTTCCTCCTTCTTGAAGGCCTTGACCTCGATATCCTTGCTCTTAACGAGATGTGGTTGAAGGCCAGGTCAGTCACTGCTTTTGTCTCCCTTCTCCCTGATGGCTATAAGATCATCTACAAGCCCCACCCTCCTCGTGCAGGCAGTGGGTTTGCTCTTGTCTTCCCTGAGTGGTTCCCTTTTTCCCCTCGTACCCACCCAGCCTTATTCTTCCTTCGAGAGCCTGGTTTGCAAGCTGGTCATCTCTCCCACCTCCTCTCTGACAATTACCACCATCTACAGGCCACCTGACCCTAACACCCTGTTCCTCTCTGAATTAGCTGATTTCTCCTCCTCTCTCCTCACAACCACCACTAAACTCCTTCTTATGGGCGATTTTACATCTACCTTGACTCCTCAATCACGGCATCCACTCTTTTCCATGACCGCTGCACCTCACTCTCCCTCTCCATTCTCCCTTCTGGTCCTGCCCACTCGGCTGGACACACTCTTGATGCCTTCATCCACACCGATCTTTCACTCTTCTCCCCACTTATCACCCCACTCTCCTCGTCAGACCACTCGCTCCTCTCACATGGGTACTCTCTGCCCTCTGACCACGCCTCCCCAGCCTTGCCAACCTCGTTCACGAACATCCGTCTGATAAAATGCGTGTCAGCTGCTGCCTTCACATCTACTTTCCTCCCCCCTCTCTCCCCACTACAGACTCTACTTCTGACTCTGCTCTTAGCAACCTCCATCTTGCCTTCACTAATACCCTTGGCATTATTGCCCCAGTCATGTGGATCCGCCTGAAACATGCCTCTAAGCATAACACCTGGTACGTCTCCGAACTTGCAGCCCTGAAACGCAAGTGCACAGCTGCGGAACAGAAGTGGCAGACCTCAGGCTTACCCTCTCGCAAAATGGCCTGTCGCCTGCTCCAAAGACAATACAGACTCTCCATACGCACCAAGAAAAGGGCCCACATCCAGGCCAGCGTCTCTGGTGTATCTAATAACATGGCTGAATTCTTTAAAATCTGCATGGAACTAACCAACCCCTCCGTAGTCTCCTCCTCACCTCTTTCCTCCCAGACCGTCTGCAACACACTGGCCACACACTTCACTGCAAAACCCAGGACTTCCTGACCACCCTGGCAGCCCTCCCCTTTCCTCACTCCCTTGCTTCCCATGGCCTACCATCCTCCCTCTGCCTTTCTCTCTTCCTTCTCTCCTATCACACCTGATGAGGTCACCAGAGTTGTCTGCTCCATGAAGGTCTCCTCCAAACAGGTTTCTCCCTGCTCTTCCAGAACCATTAAGGACAATATTAGCTCCATTGCCCTTGTACTTGCTGTTTTCTACAACCACTCTTTTTCTATTGGATCTTTCCCCTCCTCCCTCAAGCATTCCTTTTTGCGGCCCCTCCTGAAAAAACGTTTGGCAAACCCGTCTTGTCCAGCCAACTACCGCCCCATATCTATCATCCGCTTCCCTGGGAAACTCTAGGAGAAGCAGGTCTTCCCCCAATTGACCCAGCACACTGAACTTGTTGGCTGCCTCCAGGACCATCAATCTGGATTCTGAGCATTCAGAGGCACAGCAACTGCTCTTCTGAACACCTGTGAGGAACTGCTCACATCTCTTTATTCCAACTCTCCAGCTGTTCTCATCCTACTTGATCTCTCCTCTGCATGTGATATGGTCAATCACTTCATCCTCATAAAACGACTCCACAATACCCTTGGTATCTCGGAGTGGGCACTGGACTGACTGACCTCCTTCCTCAGTGACCATGTGTACCAGATTATCTTGGACTCTTTCTCCTCCCCCACCTCTATCTCCACCTACGGCGACCCCCAGGGCTCCGACCTTTCTCCCAGGCTCTTTAACAACTAACTTGCTCTTCTTGCACACCTCATTTCCTCATCATCCCCAAACGTCCAGTGTTATGCAGATGACACACAACTTCCCTTTGATCCTCATCTTACTTCCTCCATCATTCCTGCCTGCCTCGCTGCCATCCAGTCCTGGTGTACTTCCAATGATCTCTGCCTCAATGCCAGCAAGATTGAGATCCTTCCTATTGGGACTCTTGCTCCTTCTTTCTGTCCCTCACTCTGGATATCTTATATGGGCTCTCCCCTTCTCCTTCATCTGCAGCCAGAAAACTTGGAGACATCTTCGAATCCTCACTTTCCTTCAACCCTCACATTCAGGACATTGCCAAGAGTTCCCACTTTCAACTCCACCGCCTCAAATTAATTCTTCCTTTCCTCACTTTCCCCCAGAAGCTCAATATCTCTAGAACTCTGATTCTCTCTAGGATAGACTACTGCAATAGCCTTTTTCTCAATCTACCCTCTTCTTCTCTACAACCCCTCCAGCTCCTCGAGACTTTTCTTTTCACCTCATCCTTTCCTTCCTCCCTCCTCTGCTAAATCCCTCAGTTGCTGAGATTGGTGAAAAGGGCCCGTATGTGTCTTTGTGGGTCCTGGCCTCCCACAACCAATCGCCTACAGCCTACACCCCTCCCAGCACTTTGCCTTGGCACCCACTGGCCTATGTCACCACAGGCCTGCATTTATTTATGCTCCACCTAGGCACTTACAGCTGCTCATTCCCTAGCACTTCCCTCTTGATACACTTAGCACTTACCCCACAACCTCTATCCCTTCTCTCTCTCTGCACTTACACGTTCTGAATGCTCACAAGGGCTAGTACGTCTGCCTCCATCTTTCATTGTTTTATTTGTTTTTCATTCCCATGTTCCCTCCCTGTTGCCCTGTGGGCACTTTGAAACACAATATACTTGATGTATATGTGCCTTACAAATGCACAATAATATTAAAATAAAATAGGGATTAGCATGGCTAGGGGTAGGGAGTGGGAGGAATTCAATACCTAACAAATGTGTATCTCTCCTCAAATGTCATCTCCATTGGAAAAGCATTACAGACCCTCATTCAAAGCCCATATTTGAAGCTCTTATGTTAAAGCTCTTATTTTAAGGTCAATAGTTTCGGCTTAAAGGTAGCATTTCAGCGCCAATAGCCCAAACAAAAAATAGTGTGTTTTCTTCCATCTGGTCCTACAGTGCATTTCAAAACCACTTTCTAATGCGGATTCTAAAAAACGCGTACTTCCTGCTACTTCTGCATAATCATGCTTTCGAGTCCACAAGACTTCCGTGTCCCTTCCATTCTACTCAATCATAAACAGCCAGACTGCCTGTGGTTTCACTGAAAAACACAGTGCCGTATGGAATATGTTACTTACCTGTAACTCCTGTTCTCCAGCATTGGCATCTTTCATAGATTCACATGCTATGAATATTCCCTGTCGCCAGGCTGGGAATCCTCGGTAACATAGGGCAGTTTAAACTTAAACTGAAAACTTTCAGTGACTTTTATGCTCTATTATAGTCATTTTTGGGTCATACTGCCCACAGCCAATGGGAACACCTCCCTGAGCTCGTCCCCTGTCAGCCATCTTCAGATTTGGCAGCGCACAGTGGCAGTAAGAGCCAAAAGATGAGCCATGCGGGGTAGGTGGGAGGGTTGCATGTGAATCTACGAAAGATACCAATGCTGGAGAACAGGAGCTACAGATAAGTAACTTATTCTTTCTCCAGCATTGGATCTTTCATAAATGCACATGCTGTGAACAGATTACAAAGCAGTATTACAACAATACCCATGGGCGAAGGCAAGCTCCCTTACCATTGGAGACTTACCCACCTCATGCAGAAAGGTTCTGCAGTATCGATTGGCCGACTTTAGATTCCTGTGCAGAATGTCTTTTGACACAATAGAACCTGGTGAACGTATGCACCGATCTCCAGGTGGCTGCACGGCAGATGTAAGGCAGCGGAATTCCAGAGACAAAAGCTGTGGTAGCCGCAACTGCTCTGGTGGAATGAGCCCGGGGCCTGCCAGGAAGCGTTCTGCCGGCTTGCTGATGGCAGAACGAGATGCAGGTAGCAATCCATCTTGCAATGGAAGACTTCATGAGAGCCTTCCCAGGACCAGAAGGTCCAAATGAATCAAACAACTGATCAGTTCTGCAGAAAGATTCAGTACGCGACACATAGCACTGGAGGGCGTGCACCACATCTAGCATATTCAGAGTACATTCCGCCGGAGACGTGGACGTACCAAAGAATGCAGGCAAACCCACCTGCTGGTTTAGGTGTAAAGCAGATGGCACTTTCGGCACAAATTTTAATTTGGTACGTAGAACCGCCTTGTCCTTATGAAACGTAAGATAGGGCGGTCTCACAGAAAATGCCTGAATTCCACTCACTTGTCTGGCTGAAGTTATGGCCACCAAGAAAGCAGTTTTCCAGGAAAGGTGTTTAATTGATGCCTGATGCATGGGCTCTAAGGGTGCTTTCATGAGTCTTGCTAGTAGCACATTGAGCTCCCACCCTGGCGCCAGGCGGCGGACCGGTGAAAAAGAGTCCCTGTACAAATTCGTTCACCAGCCGATGAGACCACAGGAAAGGTCCACCCGCCACGTGGTTGTACCTAGAATTCACCGCTAGGTACACTTTTATGGAGGAATGTGATAACCCAGATTGAGCCAGGGACCGCAGATATAGTAACAGCTCCTCTGGTCGGATGGTCTGAGGTTGCAGTCGCTAACTCTTGCACCACACCTGAAAACGTTTCCACTTGCTCTTGTAGCATTTCAAGGTGGACGGGGCTCTAGCCTTGGCCAGGATAGCCTGGCAGTCTTGAGGAAGGGACAGTGCCCCGAACTCTAAGAAGACAGGAGCCAGGCTGTCAGATTGAGAGCGGATGGGTCCTGGTGCAGTACTGCTCCTTGATTCCTAGACTGGAGCGATTGATGAGAAAGCAGCTTGATCGGTGGGGCTGACAAGAGGGCAAGGAGGTCTGAGTACCAAAACTGTCTCGGCCGCAATGGGGCCACTAATATCAGTTTGCACCCATACAGCCTGGAGGTGTGTAGGACTCGAGTCACCAGATGAATGGGGGGGCGCATAAAGATACCTCGCCTCCCATGGAATTCCAAAGGCGTCTCCCAAGCTCTCTGGATTGGGGAAGCGGCTGGCAAACATGTCGCAGCTTCTGTTCTTGTGGATTGCAAAGAGGTCGATCTCCATAGTGCCCCACATCTGGAACAACAGGTGTAGCTGGTTGTTGTGCAGTTCCCACTTGTGGCAGAGCCAGAGTGTTCTGATTCCCTGGTAGATAGAGGGGAATGAGAAACATGCCTTGTTGTAGGGCCCAGGGCCATAGGGTTTGGGCCTCCTTGGAAAGCTGCGGGGACCTTGTTCCTCCTTGCTTGCGGACATAAAACATCAATGTGTTGTCAGTGTAAATGCGCACCACCTTCCCCTTCAAGAGGGGGAGAAAAGACTTCAGGGCCCAGAAAATTGCTCATAGCTCCAGCAGATGGATATGCTGTCTCTTTTCTTCTTCTGACCAGAGGCCTCTGGTGTGCTGACCCTGATAGTGGGTGCCCCAGCCCTCCAGTGAAGAATCCATCTTGATGGTCGCCTGATGGACCTCCTATCTGAAGGGTGCCCCTTGCACCAGGTGTTCCCTTACCAACCACCAGCGAAGGCTTTGCTTTAAACCTGGTTTCAGAGTAATGTGGTCATCCCAGAACCCCGCTGACTGGACCCAGCAGGCATCGAGGAATTCCTGAACCGGTCTCATGTGCAATCGGCAGTTGGAAACTAGCGGGATGCATGATGACAACATCCCGAGTAGGGACTTGTAGTTGCCGACTGGCATCACTCGGGCACTGTTGAGGCAGTGCACCTTGTGCAAGAGAGCCACCACCCTTTCGTCCGAGGGTCGTGCGGTGCAGGTTTGAGTGTCAAGTCTTGCTCTGAGATAGAGTGCCTGCTGCGATGGAACCAGGTATGACTTTGGGCAGTTGATGGAAAACCCCTGTTGCTGTAGACACCGGATGGTGATGGCTGTGTTTTCTGCCAGCGTACAAGAGGGGGCACTCCCTACCCAGGTGTTTAGGTACGGGTATACGTGGATGCCCCTCTGCCACAGGTGAACCACCACTGGTGCCAGGCACTTGGTAAACACTCACGGAGCAGACCGCAGGCTGAATGGAAGGGCTTTGAAATGTACTCCTGACACCACGAAGCGTAGGTATCGCCGGTGCAAGAGGCAAATAAGGATGGGGAAGTAGGTGTGCTCGAGGTCGAGGGATGTCAAAAAATCTCCTTGTTGTAGCTGCGAAAACACCTGCTGTAGCGTGACCATGCACAATGTTTGCGCTTTCAGGAAATTGTTGAGCACCCTTAGGTCTAACATGGGTCTTCAACCTCCTGACTTATTGTGCAGTACTTTTTTCCTTACTTTATTTATTTTAATATACTATCAGCCTTTCAGCTTTGTATATACAACAAAAGAAATACATATACACATTAATTCTTCCACTTAAAACTCATGATTTAAAATACATCATTTAAAACCTATAATACTTCAAATTCGCAACACTGTGTAATTGCATCCTATAATTATACTAAACAATTTAAAATTTCCACAATTCGTAAATAAAAGGAACACATAAAATGCATCAAGTTACAATCATTCCCACTCATTAATAATTCCCATAGCATAGGTATGTTATGTTACATAGGTATGTTACAGGGATCAATCATATTAAACTGTGCTTGTTTATAGTGACAGGGATTACTCATAAACCCTTCAGACCATTTCTGATGCTGTGTTTTCATTCGCCCTATTATACCCATTGATGAGCAATTGCTGATTTGAAGAAATGCCTGGGTGTACGTTACTGCTATGGTGTTATTATCCAGGGTGAGTAGACTTTCATAGCACATGTTCAACCTTTTTGTATACTCTGACATAGTACATTTTTTTTTATCGAATTCTAAATAAATGTATTCAATAGATATACTACTATGTTTACGAAAGATCGTTGCTTCTAGTTTAGTCAGTCGAGTGGTGTACCTATGTCCCCATATCTCTATGGCATAAAGTAACATGGCTCAGATTTTCGCTGTGTACAACATTAACACTGCATTAGTGGAATAACCCACATTTCTGCCAATAAAACTGCTGACTGCATTGGTCGATATAAGTCATATAGATCTTATTGATGTCCATTGCTGTTCCCACATTAATTTGTCATCTATGATTGTCCCCAAATACTTGTAACTGTAGACTTGCTCAATAATTTCATTGTTCATGTACCAGACATAATTTCTTGTTTTTTTCTTACTGGGAAAACCATAACCTTACTATCAATGTTAATCTTAAATCCATTCTAGGTAAAATAGACAGCCAATGCATCCAGCATCTTTTGAAGGCCTATAGGGGTAAAATCCAGCAGAAGGAGGTCATCTGCATATGCTAGCCATCCTACAGAAAATGAGCCCACTTTTACGGGATATACTGCCAAGTTCTCGAAAGCAGTATATATGACTGCAAGGTAAAGGTTAAACAGGGTTGCTGCGATTATGCAACCCTGCTTAACCCCACAGCATCTAGGTATTTTATCTGACAGTTTACCATTTGCATCCAAATGTATTCGGACTGAAGTCTCTGTATACAGCAACATAATCATCTTTAGGAGACCTTGCGGGATGTTCCAGGAACTTAATTTGATCCATAGATGATTACATACTATAGAATCGAATGCCGCTGAGAAGTCAATGAATGCGCGATACACATCCACTTCTCTGCGTTTCCAAGCATATTCGATTACAGGGGACAATACCGTCAGATTATGAATGGTGCTAGATCATCGTCTGAAGCCAATCTCATTTATCGGTATAATATTATTGTCCGAAATCCATTAATTCAAGTCTTCCAGTAATGCGCCAGCAAATATCTTTGATGATATATCAGACATCGCCATCATTCTAAAATTACTGTGGTCTTCCCACGAGCCTTTCTTGTATACCGTGAGGATATGGCACACAGTCCACATCTTGGGTATTCTGCCTAATTTCCCAGTCTCCTCAAAAAGCTTGTGTAATACGGTAGCCCATAACTCTGGATTAAGTTTGAGAGGTTTATTGCCGTCTGGCCCTGCAGCACAGGAGTTTTTAAATGTTTCGATTATAACCACTATATCTAATACAGTGGCTTTACATTTCCATTTCACTATGGTTAGTGAATAAGTCAACTCTGTATTATCCTTTTTACCTAAAGTTGATTTTATATGTGTGCACCAAGTTGCTTCACTTATGCAATTTATCGTAAGGTTGCGTTGCTTTGTACCTCGGATTACATTCCAAATACCTGTTGAACAACTTTCTTGTGCTAATAAAGCAATATTTTGCCATCATGCTCTCTGAGAGTAAAGGTGATATTGCTTTATTCATCATCAATACCCATTCTTGATGATTTTGATGCTGGATAAACATAAACTGAGCTTAAACCTACCCTTCCCTGCGAGACCACCATGGCAATTTCTTGACGTAACTGCTTTTTAGCTTGCTTTATCTTAGCATCATTTTGTTTATTAGATGGCTGGTTTTCATTGGTTCATTCTATGATGGATTTATATACGCGTTTCTCCGGTGCTTGCATACTTATCTCTACCATAATGTCAGAATACCTTAACACTAGCATGGGTTCCCTATTTATGGATGACAATGACTTATCACTTAAACAATTTGGTAATAATGTCTTAGCTAATTTCTTTGCTTTATCTAAATTTTGTTTACACAAGTAAATTCTATTCTGTCCCTCATTCAGGTAAATTTGGCCAGTCTTATCATAGACTTCAGGAGAAACTGCACCAAGTGGCAAAAACAATCTAATACAGAGAGGAAGAGGATCACTCTCTTCTCTGAAGACTATGACCATATCTTGTGTATTACTTGATGCTCTGTCGTTTACAAACACGTAGTCTAAAACTGAGGCGGATCTCCCCTATACACTTGTGTAGGCCATATTAGCATCACTCAGAGTATTGCCATTTAGCATAAGAAATCCATGGGAGGCTAATAGTGTATGCCATGGTTTCCGTTGTTTATTATTTAGACTAACTTTGTTTTTAGACAACTTTATGTCAGGCGTCATCGATTCTTCATTAACTAAGCAGCTTATCTGAGCATTAAAATCACCCATGATCCATACTGGCAAGTTATGGTTATGACATTGAAGGATATTACCAACTACTTTTACATTTTCTCTAGTACGCACCATGCCTGGAGGATCATATATGTTGATAAGTAGAATCACTATGTCCCGATCTCCCATCATGGCAGCCAGGACGTTTTCCGTAGATTCTTTTAGCAGGGTAATTTCCCATGGCTTTTTTGCTGTTATAAGAAGGCCTCCTTTGGGCCTACCGTTTAATTATTTTGTGGCCACTTTTTGGACTGTACTGTGTCCATCGAACAACACATAAGCCATGTTTCTTGTAATTAAACAAATAACAAGCTATTCAACATAGTAATTAATCCATCCTCTTGAAGCAAATGCGTTTGAGCACTAGTGTTCCAAGAATACATGATATCAATGTCATTGATGCGTAGTGGAAAAATGTCGTTTGAAGGCCAAGGGAAGCCATTGCCAATATCTGTGCTCAGTTATTACCTCTTTTTTATCTTTTGGGTCACAATGCATTGTTGTTAATGGAGTAATACTTTGTGTAGGGTTAGTTGTCATTTTTCCCTGATCAACTAATATGTCAATCAGGTTTTTATCCCTGACTTGTGGGGTTACTACATTCTTGATCACAGCATGAAGGCTTTTTGGATTACTTTTCCTTATGGCTATTGCAAGTGTTTTTATTGTAGTTATACTCAAAACTGTACAGGTATAACCCATTTTCATTAACTTCTGTTCATAATTCATAATGTATTTCAATGTTGTTTCTGATGAAGAGCTTACATTGGTTATATATGTATCCGGCACTTCAACCTGATCAACCAACCTTATATCCTTAGTGATTATTACACAAATTGGAACAATTCAATGAAATATATTTAGAACTGCTGATCTATTAAGCAACTGTTTTACTTCTGGAAAATGTGCTGCAATTGAAATCGCTTTAACCAAAGTCACTTTCTCTTCTTTCTCTTCTTGTACACGCTCATTGCCATTATTGTCGATGTTTACTATTAACTCTGCATTACTTGATTAAATATTCCAAATCTCAGTCAAAGTGCTTTGTGATCTCATTTGTGCTACAGGACACACCTCAGAGTCTAACTGGGCTTTACTCTTATTTTGTATATTCGCACCTTCACTTTCAGTAATCGACTGAACTCTCTTCTCAGTGCTTTTAATGTCTTGTTCTGGTATACGCTGCATCTCCTCTATTAATTTCATGATTCCATGAGATTCAGAATGCATCAGCTCTACATCTACTACCTTATCAACTGGCGCAGTTATTCGCACCTTCTCGGTATGTTTTTACGCAATTTGTACTTGTGTCTATACATAAATGTGTACTTTACCTGAGGCATAAAATGCTTCATAGCAGGTATTTTAGCATTTCTTGGTTTCTTCAGTATGTAGTTAGACTGGATGACATCTTTATTTGGTTTATCATCTTGGCCTTAAGATTGGAAGGCGGACATACTAGTGCTACATTCACACACTTTTATGCTACGTATATTCAGGCTTTTATGAATCAGTAGTGTTTGTAAATCAATTATTTTTCTAATCCATCACATTTTGCTACAAGTGTTGTTAAAAGATTCTCAAATGCATTGAACATTTCATTGGATGTCATAGTATCATCATTGTTACTCTTCTTCATACACACACTTGGGTTTGCAATTACTTTAATTTCTCCATCAACCCCCTTGGTATTAGAGTTGGGGTCAAATACAAAAGATGGTTTTAGCACATCCTTCTGATTTTCCTCTGGGGCTTTATTTCAATTCCATTTACATCCTATAATGGTATCAGAGGAAGATGGATATTCACCTCACTTAGGCAATGATTTCACTAGCACATTCGGGGTAGATGATGGTTCTGTAAATGATTTTCCTATCATATTACTGAGGAACTCGACATCCTATTCTTCTAATTCACTATGCGAGACATCAATTCGCTGTTTCAAAGGCACTGTACATGCCACATCATTGTTGCGTACTGGAGCACGGGTCATGGAGTTATTTATTTCTGTATCATTTTGTAAAGGGACACTTCTTTTACCCATTGGCTCATCTACATTAGAAGGACACATGCTATTTACTATTGATTTTGACCCATGCGAGATACTATTGTGTAATTGAGTCTTCTTTAGTGATATATGTGTGTCGTCCATTCTTACACACACATTGCTATCTTTGATCCTGGCATGACTCAATTTATCTTCAATAGGTTATGCGGCTTGCAATGTGGCTTGCGATGGAACATCACAGAACACATCATCCAAAAGTTTAGAGCTCACACACCCTAGTTCACCAGTAAGATCTTTTGCAAGCTCTCTTGCAGCAGAGCTTGTAGCATTCATGGCAGGGTTAAGAATCTTGGGGAAGTATTCCGTTAATTGCTTACAGGACATCGCGTGTATCTTCGAATGCGTTATGGCTTTTGGCAGGCATATACGCCTACCTCTCAATATTTTTAGTGGACTCAGCTCTTGATTGTATTCACCTATAATATAAACAGGCGCCCAGCTCACCAGCTGAGTGATAGTCTATGTCCTCCAAATCAATAACACTCTTTTCACCCTCTTCTATGTCCTCCAAATCAATAACACTCTTTCACCCTCTTCCACCCTTTTGCACACAAAAATGCTGCCACAGAGTTAGATGATTGCAATGGTAGTGGCTATAACAATTACGTTGATTATGGCCATTACTTATACTTTCGAGTAATTCATAATAAACGTGTTATGTTGAAACCTGTATTATTGTATTATTCAGTATTTCATTCACAATGATGCTAACGCTATCTTCCATATAGTTATGTATGGCCATACGGTATTCATGACACTTTTACTTTTGCTTTCATAACTCATTTTGATCCCACTGGTTATAACAATAATGCCCTATGTTTTCTAGCTGCTTTTCGACTGTATTTTTGTTTGCTTACCATGCAATGCTTCCTTTGCGGATCGAATGTGGGCAAAACAAACTGCGTTTAGCAGTGACCTTAATTTACTGAAGTAACAGCCACACTGCAGCTTGAAGTTTGTACTTTGTGTCTCGGGCATCATGATACACTGCTGAGGTAGAAGATTTCGACTAGACACACAACTAACATCTGACCCCCATGAACCGCTGATAAAGCATTGATTGGAAATACTTGGCGGTTACAAAGAATTCTTGTGCTATAACCTTCTACAACACTCGCACTCGCCGAGCGACGATGTAACTTAACTCTAGCACTTAAGAGTTCTAATCCTTCAAGTCGCGACCAAAGCAAAAGATGTAAACAGGACTAAAGGGCCTCATTACGAGTTTGGAGGTAGCCATGGTGTTATTAGCGCCATGGCTGCCTCCAAACCGGGGTCTGGGTAGTCGGAATGGGGATTTACCGGTCATTCCAACCTTGGAGGACCCGGAAAGTCTCTATTCTGAAAACCATTCCCCATTCCCATACGAGCCCCCATGGGGCTCAATGGGAATGGGGAAGGAGCTAATAACGGGCCCGCAAATAGCGGGCCTGTTATTAGCTCCCTGGTCCCTTAGCGGCTCCCGCTAAGGGCGGCTGGTAAAATCAGCCAGACTTAGTGGGACCCGCTAAGGGACCTCGGAATGCGGCGGTAGGGGGTTAACAGCCCCAGCATCCTTACTGGTGCAGTTAACCCCCTACCGCCGTCCTCGTAATGAGGCCCTAAGTCTTTACTGATCTAAATAGTTGTGTCGTGTTACGCTGTACAGCTGTCCAGCTTAACAGCATAACAGTGACTTACGAAGTGACTTGCTGGAAGGGCGTGCACAGAAGCGCACGCTCTGCCCTTTTGTTGAATTCCTTACCAGTAAGTAGCGGGAGTAAATTCCAGTGCCCGGCTCATTTCTCTAAATCTTCTCCACTGTGCCCTTCGGCTGCAGAGCCAGCACTTCCTGAAGCAAGAGTGTCCTAGCCTTTCCGGCTTGTGCTTGGGAGGAATGTCCGGAGGATAGTCTGTGAATTCCAGCGAGTGGCCCTGCTGGAGGAGGGACAGCACCCATTTGTCGGTTGTGATTAGTGTCCATTCATCAATGAACCTTGACAGGCATCCTCCCACCAGGCTGCTGAAGTGGGAGGGCCTGACCCTGGGCTGGTCATGTCTGTTTGCCAGACTGGCCTCTTGATTGAGCTGGGCCACGGCGCCGCTGTGAGCCCCTGTAAGACCAGGATGTTTTCCTATACTGGTCCCCTGATGAATACGGGATCTTGTAAGAGGAGGAAAACTGGTATGTAGTGCCGTTAACCCGCAAAGTCCTGCCATTGCGACCTTTTCCTGAATGAAAAAACTGGTGCCTTTGCTGAAGGGAGCGAGCGGTTTCAGTGTCCATTTTGTATGGACTGTAGGGCCTCGTCCACCTTTTTCCCAAAGAGGGTAGATACATCGAAGCGCATATCTACGACCCTGGACTGGACGCCTGGTCGAAAATCTGTCGCCTTGAGACAACCCTGCAGGTGTGGGACCACTCGGTTCCCCAGCTGGCAAAAACCGGTGCCTGCGATGCCTACGGAGACTGTAATAGCGTGGTAATTGTACAGTCGTGGCTGCGGTGGTGATAATTTTCTCACCAAAGGTGTCAAAGCGTTTTCCTTCCTTTTCTGGGGGGACAGAGCAGGATGAGCAAGGATAAACTGACTTTTTCCTGGCTGCAGACGAGACAACAGAGTCTGGTGTGGGTTGAGTACTGCTGCAGGAGGCAGCGCTCTCTGGGGCTCTGTATTTTTTTTGTCAAACTGGTCTTTTGTAGCCAGGCATGTTGCAGGATGTGATAAAGTGGTTAGGCTATTGTCCCAGACGTCTTCCAACAGCGGGATAGATATAATGGATTTCCTGAGCTGTTCTCTTCGCTGGTACGGTACACTTTCTTTTTGCTGCTCGTCCGGCGCAAGGCCAAACATCGTGGCCGCCCTGGAAATCAGAGTGTGGAAGGCTCCTACCTCATCAGGGGGTGAGTCCGTGAATGGAACATCATCTGGCACCCCATCAGCTCTGATGAAATCATCAAATTCATCTATCTGGGTGGTGTGTGGGTAGACCCCGTCGTCGGGGTCTGTCTCCGTCCCAGTGTCCGACAGGCTCTGTGGCGCTGCGTAGTGTTTACCCCCTTGGTTTCTATCCCTCCTGGTGGGGTGTTGTCCATCTACCTGGAAGGGCCAGGGTTATCCATGCGAGGTTTACTGACTGGTGCTGTAACCTGGGCCGGTGTAGATAGACGTTGTTGCAGGGTTGCCACCAGAGTGGTGAGAGCGGATAAGCTGTCCAAAGACATGTCTCTCTGTGTAGGAGGAGTGATGGCTTGATCTGAATGCATTGAATGCATAGAGGGCAAAGGTGGTAGCCTTATTCGTCTTGCCTCACCCCTCCTTCTGAGAGACTTCGCCCTGTGCTCTGGAGTGTATTACAGTGATATGATGGCTTCTTCCTATTCGGCCTCCGATTGGAGAGAGCTGGCTCTGACACAACAATGCCACCAGGCAGCAAGGCCACCTCAAGGTTAGGGAAAGAAGCTTTTGGACAGGCAGTCAATGCAGACACTATACTGGTGTCTGAAGCGCCAGTGACAATGGCCGTGGTTACAATGGCGTGGTGGCTATTTTGAAGGTAGTAGAGCCAGTCATCATGGTGATCCCATATGTAGACATTCTTCAGTCCACAGCGGGCGCAGGCGTTTCCTCGTGGATGCTGCCATGAGGTAGGCCCAACTACGCAGACACAGTTTGATACTGGCAGCGGGACGGTCAACGGTAGCTGCACTGTCACCCCTAAAGCCGGTCATCAAGTAGATATCAAAAAATATCTAATTTACGTACATTTTTATCATAGAAAAGTTGAAGAGACGATTTTTGAGGACTCCTTACACACTAACGCGTGGTAACAAATCTGAAGATGGCCAAAAGGGGAGGAGCTAAGGGAGGTGTTCCTATTCGATGTAGGCAGTATTTACCCAAAAATGACTATAATAGAGCATAAAAGTCACTGGGCCTCATTCCGAGTATGGAGGTAGTCATGGTGCTATTTGCGCCATGACTACCTCCCATACCGGTACCGACTCCGACCTGGTTCAATGGGGACTTTCCAGTCCATTCCGACCCTGGAGGGACCGGTAAGTCCCCATTGAAAAATCCATTCCCCATTCCCATTTGAGGCCCGATAGGGCTCAATGGGAATGGGGAAGTAGCTAATAACGATACTGCCATTTGCGGTACCGTTATTAGCTCTGAAGTCCCTTAACGGGTCCCGTCCATAACGTTTGGACAGACCAGACGTTATGGACGGGACCCGCTAAGGGACCTCGGAATAGGGCGCAAAGGGTTTACCGGCACCGTTGTCCTTACCGGTGCCGGTAATCCCTTTGCGCCCAACTCGGAATGAGGCCCACTGAATGTTTTCAGTTTAAGTTTAAACTGCTCTGTGTTACAGAGGATTCCTAGCCTGACGACGGAGAATATTCACAGCATGTGAATCTATGAAAGATCCAATGCTGGAGAACTGGTGGGACTGCTAACCCAGCTACGAGTCTTTAGCAATATGCATGCAAAATTCTTAGCGTCGCTCTATGCAGTGACCCATACCCAACTTACCAGGTTCTGAGGGCCTTCTATCTCTGCGTGTCACTGCAACCACATCCAACGCACTGGACTTTTGTCACGGCCGCTGGTTGCTTAACTCCTTTACCTACGTCCTGTGAGGATGCAGAAGGATGAGATCGACAGACAGGTGACATTGTTGAGTTTAAAGGCTTTTATTTAGGTTAAATAAAAAAGAAGCCCCAACTGTCCTTAATACTAAGAGGGGTTTCCCTGCCTCAAATAAATACTAAGGACTCGGTCAGGATCTCCATCAAAACAAATAGTTCACTGTCATGTGTCAAAACCTATTTACATACCCTAACATTCTTTAACTAAGGAAAAGAAAATGGGATCTTCTGAATCCAGAAGAGCCATTCCCTTCTTCTGGACTGAAGCTTTGTGTTCACAGTCCTGATGAGACACGTTTTCCAGATTATATAAACAAAATGTTCTAACAGTTCTCTTGGAGAATTTCTCTGTCAATAGTAGGCAAAATAAAGAAAGTCTCTTCAAAGTACTTGTTCTATTCACAATAGCAGAGGGATGGCTATCTTCCGTCCCCTCTGGCTCTTCATTGTTCCCAGTTCCAAGGGCTATGGTCCTTCCTTTGGCCTCCTTGGGTTTTCACAATTCACAATACAAAGAGGTATGGCTCTTGCCTTATTTTCCTTAGGCCTTCACATTTCACAATGCCAAGGGGTATGGTTTCTTCCCTTGGCCTCCTCAGGCTTTCACAAATCCATGCCACGCGACATGGCATCTTCCCTTGGCCTCCTCAGGCTTTCACACTCACAATGCCAAGGGGTATGGATTCTTCTCTTGGCCTTCTTGGGCTTTCACAATTCACAATGCCAAGGGGTATGGTGTCTTGCCTTGGCTTTCACACTCACAATGCCAAGAGGTATGGTTTCTTCCCTTGGTCTCCTCAGGCTTTCACAATTCACAATGCCCAGTGGTATGGATTCTTCCCTTGGCCTTCTTGGGCTTTCACAATTCACAATGCCAAGGGGTATGGTTTCTTCCCTTGGCTTTCTTAGGCTTTCCAGCTCTCTGTTATTTGTAAGGTGGACCTAGTTCACTATCCTGCCAGTTACTATAAATGTTCATGTTATGGCTTCTTTATTTAGTATGGCTGACCAGTTTCACTAACCTGCCAGGCACTGCTATTGTTTGCATACTGGTTGTAGTAACATCTCTGTATGTGGGGTTCCCAGACCCTTGTCTCATCTGTAATTACTTCTTCATACTCTTTCTTGCAATTAGGATCCCAGATCCCTACTTCACATATAGTTGATCCTTTAAAGTCTATCTCAGAGGCTTTCCTCCCACTCTTTAACTCCAGAGTCCTTTTACCCTTTTTTAGGGGGTCCCCAGATCTGTCCTCCATTCCCAACAGCAAGCTTCAGTTCGGACTCCAGGAGTCGACCTAGACTACCCTGTGTTCTCCTCCTCATCCATCCCAGACACTGCATTTCCATAGCTGATGCTTGCTGCTAATCCGCTTTGCCAGCAAGCGGGACACAATATCTTCTCTCTGGCAGACCTCCATAGTCTGCTTCCAGCACTGCAAAGGGTCCTCCTTCCTATGAACCTCTCCAGAAACTTCACTTTCTTCAATCGCTTCCTGGTTCCTCCATTCTCCCTTCTACGCTCCTCCGACTGGATTTTGGCTCTGCAAGGGAGGGTTCAATTAACTGTCAAGAGCTTCTTCCCTTTTTATGTATTGGCAGCATACTGATTGTCTGTATTGACTAGACTAATGGATTTGGTTCCGCAGAGCATTCTCCAGAACTCTGCGATTCTTCTTCATCCCAGTTCTAATGTTATTCCTCTCAACTGGGTTGTTTGGAATCTTCTTCGTCCCAGTATATTTTCAAGATTCATACAGGGAGTCTCTACTCTTCCTCGTCTCGGTCTTTTGGAAAGTGTGTGGATGCTCTACATTACATAGGTACATGAAAGAGTGTGGAATCATGTTACCCTGTATAGGGTAGGGAGAAGAGGAAGGGTATGGGATGTTTGGGGTATACTGCGTTCTTCCCATCTTAATCATCCCCAGTTCCATAGGGGATTCCCCTCCCATATAATATCCACAAACTGAGTTCCACCCCCAGGGGTATTATAGGGTAGCGGCCTCACCTCCCTGGCCTCATGGGAAGAGCTTCCCCCTAGGGAAGCAGGGATGATATCCTGGAATTCGTCACAGTCCTTACGTCAGGAGGTTCAAGGGTACTTTCCTCACAATGTATCACAGCTCAACGGACCAACCGGATTGTAATGTAACTAGTGAAATCGGTAGTCAAGGTAACTGAACAACGCTCAATTTTGCTCTATCGTGTACGTCATATCTCCTAGGGGCTAGCCTTTCTTTCTATATTGCTTTATATACAGTTTGCAGCTAACTGATAGCTCCCTGGTCAGGCTCTTATCTTAAACTTTTCCACGCTTTCTTTAAGGCCCTTCTTTTCACTGAGTCAGGAAGATAAGCTCTTGTTCTTTTCCCACTAGCCTTGCTTTATCCAAATGACTATCTCTACTTCGAGGTAGTTGCTATACAACAGTCCAACATAGCTCTTCCGCAGTATATTCCAGGGATAGAAAATGACTGACAAGTGGTGCTGTAATGATCTTATTCTTAATGCACCTCTTATGCTCAGTTATTCTTTTCCTTATTTTTCTTTCAGTTTTACCTATACAGCATCTTACACGGACACCATATGGCGTACACAACCATGTCTGTGTTACAGTTGGTGCAGGCACGTGGTTTCCACAGAGTGCTCAAACCTAGGTTTCATTCTATTCTTCTTTTTGTGTTATTTACAATTCCCACAATGTGTATGGCCCTCTCTAAGCCCCATATTTCAGGTAGACTGTATTCTTTTTCCATTCGTAGGTGAATATCATTATCAGTCATCATTTCCTTGAGATTTTGACTCCTCTTAAAAAGCACAGAAAGGCGGGTCTAAACTTTTCTGTTTGGTTTGAAATACTTTCCAGTATCTTAAAATTACTTTCTTCACATCATTAGAGAGGTTCAAAAACGTACTGACAAAAACAAGCCTTTTCAAATTCCTATTCCTAGATCTATACTCCAAGAGTGCCTCTCTGTTATTATTCTAGGGTCTTTTACATGCTTTATTTATTAACCGCTTTGGATATCCACGTTGCATTAGTTTCCTCTTTAAGCCGATGGCCTCTTCTTGGAATAATTCCTTATTGGAGTTATTCCTCCTTAATCTTAAAAACTGCCCAAATGGCAAGTGGTCACGCACATGTTTTGGGTGGAAACTGTTACATCTCAACAGGGCATTTTCATCAGTTTGTTTATGATATGGTTTGACCAATAAGCTTTTAGTATTCTCATTATAATGAATTGTCATATCAAGAAAGTGAATAGCTCTATTGCTGCAGGTTGCCGTATATTTAAGATACCTGTCCTGCTCATTGAGTCATTACAGAAACATCTCTGCAGTATTTCTATCACCCTGCCAAATCAATATTGCTTCACCTATGTACCGCTTCCAGAGTTTAATGTTTTGCTGGAATAGGTTGTCGAGCAGGGTAAATTATGGTACCTCAAGTTTCTCCACATATAAATTTGCGATGCTCGATGCTACTATCGACCCCATCGCTGTGCCATGGATTGGTTTATAAAAATCATCTTGAAACCTAAAGTAGTTACTTTGAGAGCCATTTCTAGGCACCACATGACAAAAGAATTAGGCGTAATCCCATCTTGGCGCTTCAAATGTAGCAATTCCTTTATCATAATAAGAGCTGCTTCTTGAGGGATCATTGTATACAGAGAGATGAAGTCTAAACATATTAGAAGCTCATCTGTGGGGGTCAAAGAAATGTCGTTCTATCAAATTGATCACTGCCATCGTGTCTTGAAAATATGACTTAATTACTTTTACGAACAGCCGTAGGTACACATCCTGTAGTTGAATAAGGGGTTCTAACACAGAATGCACTCCTGAGACAATACGCCTCCCTGGAGGCTGTGACAATGTGGTAGTCTATAGAACCTGGGAATCTTGACTTTTTTTAATTAGAAAAATAGTTTCTTGTTTACAAATCCAGCCTCTATGTTGTGTTTTTTCTACTTTTTCTTTTATTAAACGCTTTCATCTCATGGTTGGATCATCATCTAGTTTCGATTAGCACATAGTATCCTGAAGCTGGCATATACACTCCTCAATACAATCTGTTCTATTTAAAAGCAGTATTGCACAACATGTGTCCTCCTTCCTAATTATCTCTATTCCCTGGTAGCGTTTTAATCGCTTCTTGTACACCATTAGAAATATTATTAAAGGGGTGTGGCCTCTACTGTTCAACTAGTTTTTCAATATCTGCCAAGACTTTTCTTTCGAACACGCCTACCTCTGCTGAATGCGATTGTGTGGGGGGGCATAAAAGTAGATTTGTTGCATAAACCTGATGGATTTTCTTCTCAAACCAAAACATTGGGGCTCATTAAGAATATGGTGGTGCAGGAAAATATTGGTGGTAACAGAATTACTACCACTTTGCCCACTCTGCCATACTACAAGTATGGCCCTGGAGTGGGGGATTTACCTCCAGCCTCATGCTGGAGGTAAATACTCCCACTTTTGGATGAAAATCGACAAAATCGGTGGAATTACCACAGTGGTAGTTCTGCCAAAAATGACCCATAGAGTCCAATGGGAATGAACGCCGCCGCCACCACTTGTAATCCGGCAGTAATTCTGCCAGACCAAGTAGTGGTACCTGTAATTCTGTTGGGTGGTATTCCGGCGGATTTATTGCAAGAATAATTTTTTTTTACATTTTTATTTTTTTATTTAAAATGATACAGTTTATATATAAACCTTTCATTTGAATTCTCATATACATTTCATTAATTTTCAACGTTTAGAAAAGGAGCAGACTACAACATAAAAACAAGAAGAACACTTCAGTTTTGATTATATTCTAAAATGTCAATCAAGAATTGAACAATTGTGAAGATTAGTTTTTTGTTTTTACCTTCAAGCAGCTTAAGCCATCTGTTATCTCCTTCCTCTTGTTGCCGGGCGATGTTAAATGCTTCCCCGTAAAGGGCTCTCTTGGCAGATAATTCGGGACATACCATGACTAGATGTTTAAGGGATTCTATGGCATCTATGTCCTTGCAGTTACGGCAGAATTGTTCATCTTTTGGTATTTTGCGAATGTGAGCTAGTCTTTGTCGCGTCGGGAGAATGTTGAAACAAAGTTTCATGAATATTGTCCGGATAGTGGGGTCAGGAAAAAGTGTGAGATACTGAGGCAGTTCATTCAGAGCTCGTGTATCAAATGATGAAAGTAAATTCATGTTATACCTTGTTTTGTCTTCTGATGTTTTCTGCCAATCATTACGTTGCAGTTTAACCTTTGCACGTTGTGGTCGTTTGATAAGCATTTCAACCGTAATGTCTTCTTTTGTCATGGCCAGGAAGAGTCGTGACTTCCACTGTTTCAGCACTGTATTATTCATCGCCTGAGGGATTTCCTGTAAGATTTGTAAAGCAGGTGTTTGTTCTCCATTTATGATTTTTCGTAGGAAATCTAGTTGTTTCCAGAGAACTAATGAGGCGAGTGATTGCAATGCTACTTCAAAGCGAATTTGTGGCATAGGAAAGTTCTTGGGGAGATGCAGGATCTTGCGCCAAAATAAAGCTTCAAGCTTTTGCCAGTTTATGAGGGTAGATGTAATCATAGCTTCACTCCCATAGATAATTATAGGGATGACTTTCTGGCGATAGAAGGCTATAATTGGATTCAGCGAAAATTTGCCAAAGCGCTTATGAAGCATCACCCCTTGTCGAGCCAACGATTGAATTTTAGTCTCTAAAGTGATTGCCCAGGCTAATTCTGCCTTATGTAGGTTCAACATAACGCCCAGGTATTTGAAAGTAGATACATTGGCCAGTGACTTATTATCCAGTGTAAAATTTGATATCTTATTTCCAAATTTCGTATTTCGATAGGTAGTCAATGACATAGTTTTGGTTTTTTTGCTATTGATCTGTAGTTCGTTCTCTTTCATGTATGTTTCTGTCATACTTAGATTTTCCTGTAGCCCTAAGGGTGTCTTATCAAGAAGGACTATATCATCCGCATACATCAAATATGAAATCGGCACTGAATTGATTTTCGGCGGGGATCAGAAGATATGTTTTGATATTGGCAGAATAGTCAGCTGTGTATAGATTATATAGTGTTGCTGCCAACGGACAGCCCTGTTTTAGTCTGTGCCAAGTTGTTATCTCATCAGTAGTGGTTCCTTCTTTCGTTAATCTGATCGAAATTGTAGTATTGGAGTAGAGAAGCTTAATGGGTTCCAATATCTCTGGAGGGAATTTTCAACTCGCCAACTTTTTCCACAGAATGTTCCTGTTTATGGCATCAAATGCCATATGCAGATCTATAAAAGCTGCATAGATGGTGGTTTTAGATGTTAGTGCTTCATGTTTTAGAACATTTAGAATGAATAGGTTCACATTCGTCCCTACTTTTGGGGTGAATCCTGTTTGTCTGGAATCAAAGCAGTTGGTCACTTTGGCCCAAGCGGACAAGTTTTTAAGGAGATATCTTGCGAATAGTTTGCCCAAAGGGTCTAACAGGGCAATGGGTCTGAGGTTGGCGGGATCATCTCTATTGCCCTGTTTATAGATCGGTATCAGTACCGCTTTGGACCAAGTGGTCGGTAATATCTTTAATGCGTTGACCAAGGTTAGAATGTGATCCAACAGATTCGCCCAAGTCTCTGGATCTCGTTTGAGGGCAGCATTGGAGAGTCCATCGGGACCGGGTGCTCTTGATACATTTAAATTGTTAATCATCTCTATGAATTGCTCTTTTTCCCAAGTAATAGTCCAGGTGTTTGTACTAATGGATTGATCCAGGTGTTCAATTTGGTTTCGAGATTTATAGAGATTCGTAAAGTGTGCGATCCAGTTCTTTTCTGTGACGTTGGCTACCATCAAATGCTGCTGTCCTGAATTGCTATTTAGCAAATTCCAGAGGGATCTCAGATTTTTATTGCGCAAAGTAGCTAGCATGGCTTCTGCGTCGTCTTGTTGTACGTTGGACGCATTAGTTTTGTTCCAATTTCTATATGCTTGCTTGGCGTTCTTGATCTTTTTGAGATTTTCTACAGTGGGATCCTTTGACCACTTCCGAATATTTTGCCGCTGATTTTTTTTTTTTTGCTGCTATTTCTGGGTTGTAATAATGACAATGGACTGGTTTCTCTATCATGCATTGTTTCGTATGATATGGAATTAGAATCCATTCATAGTTTATTTTGGTTCTGTCTGACATCTGTGTTTGTTGGAAAATCTGTGGAATAGCAGCCAGCTGATTATTGCTGATTCTTAACCTGGGTGTTGCTCCTGTTATTTCCAGCAAGGTAGAGGGGGTGGTCGCATGTGTTGCATTTCCTCCTGCCACTGAGATCTTAAGCATTAGGTGGTCACTTTTGGAGGTAGGGAATACTTGGAAGCCTACTAGCTTATTGTTAATATCTGAAGACAGATATATGTAGTCAATAATTGCAGTCGTTTTTCTAGATGACCAAGTTGGCAGCAAGCAGTTTAGTTTATCATGCGGTTGATTTATTAGTTCAAGGTCCCTCATGGCGATTTCTTTTGTCCACCGTTGTGCTCTTGTTGATAATTGTTGAAATTGTCTCCTTTCGCCTTCTGCAGTATACAAATGTATATTGAGGTTTCCACAGATGATAAAACTGATTTTGGGGAATTTTGCGGCAGTTCTGTCAATTGTCAGGAAGACGCCATCCAGAAAATTAGCATCATTTATTGCTATTGGATTCCAGTATACATTAATAATTGCCGTCATATTCAGCGATTGAGTTGAAGATGACGGATTTGCGTCACCCTCTATTGCAATAGATATGATGATCAATTGAGTCCAAGGGTTGATGTTTTCAGATTCAATAATTTTCCACAAGGTGGATATTTTTATTAGCGTTAATAGTCCCGCCGATGGTCGGCCTCTTGATCCTTTTATGGCTGGATTGAGAACAGTTATATAACCATCACACACAGGTGTCTGAGATAGCCAGGTTTCTTGGAAACATATAATTTGAGAGGATTCCAATACAGGATCTAGTGATTCAAAAAGATGAGATGATCCTCTTGTGTTCCAGGAACATAGTGTCCATGTGTGTAGAGTTGATTGTGTTAATGGTTATGATGCAACGTCGGAACTATTTGTAGAGTTCAGAATCGTATCTTCACAGATTCGACGAAAAGGATAGATAGCGTCGTGTTCATCAGTATAGTCGTTGGTCTGGATCTGTGAGCGTGCATGATCCTGAGTCTTTTTTATTATATTATTTGTATCTATGGTAGCCTCTGTACACGCAAATCCTAATGACAGTAGTGGAACAGCCATCTTTAAAATCCGATTCATAGTGTCTGGGTTGTAAAATTCGATCATTACTTTATCCAACTCATCATCATATTCAAAGGTCACTGTCTTAATTTCATGTGATTGTATTGATTTTAACTCTGGAAATACCTGAAATAGTCTTAATAGGTTAGTCCTATTGAGTGTAATTTGCGGTCGTCTGTTTTCAATACAAGCTACTCGTAGGATGTATTTCACTTTTTTCCCCCCAAGGATCAATAAATTGTGGCAGGTTATAGGTAACCGTAGCACAATTTTTCTTTAATCCTTTTTGTTGTACTTCATGAGTCTCTCTTTCCATTTCAAAGATATATGTTTCACTGTAGATCGAATCATCAGTTGATCGTGATGTGTTGATCGAATAGATTGAGGGGGCATTGCAAGAATAATGTCCAACTCGTAATGAGCCCCATTGTTCTCAAAGTACTACTTCAGGTGGATTATGTGATTAGAGGGCCAGCCTGTGGCATCTACAACAGCATTTGTTATTTTCTATTTTTTATTACCCGTTCGTGTTTGTTCATTCTGTAAGTGATGAACAAATTCAACAGCAATAACAACCTATCAGTTGCCAGCACACAAAAGTAAACATTGCCTTGGTGCTCACAGAAGAAACAGATCATTAGTTTTAATTTGGGCATGACCGTTTCCAAGATGGAAGGACATTGAGATTCCAAATGTTGTGTATTCTCAGAAAAACAAGCCATTAAAAAAGAAAGTCATTTAGTTGAATTAACATTTAAAGTTGCTTGCTTTACATCTTAGTGTTCATTTCTAATGATCACTAACAGTACATGAGCATATTATGAAAATCTAGAATAACCATACAAATTATGTTCTGATAGAAGGTATGTTGCATTGTTTTTATTTGGTTTTCTTGCAAAGCTTTTCTAACAAATGACGAATGTTATCATTCCAAGATGGAGAGTCTGGAGAATTCCTACTGTACTATTTTGCAATACTCGTTTGAGAAAGGGGAAGGAGACAAACGGAAACAATGAGGGCTCTTGGCTGCTTTGCATGAATTCAAAGCACATTCTAGGAGCATAAGAAAAACCACAAATCTTTAAATTTGGCAAGTATGTCTATGATTGATTGCATGATTGAATCATTAAGTAGATAATGAACAGTTCGCTTGGTGCTCCTTTAATGTTTTTACAGCACTTACAATAACAGTAAAGTATTTGGAACCATGTATAGCCTCAACTTATTTTTTTTCTGAAATCTCTGTTTTAGTCAATTAATAGGAAGGTATAAATTACATGAATTAAAATTTTACAAGACACTCATACAATAGACTTTCAATCTTAATTACAAATATGCAAGCATCTGTCTGATTAGGTCTAACTCTCAGGAGTAATTTGATGTGTCTCTGTCTCACTCGCAACTAGCACTTTGTTCTCTCATTATTTATTTATTTTATTTATTACATTTATATAACACGCCTAACCCTCAGGCATCTGGGCGCTTGACTTAAGAATACGGTTACATTGAAGAGACTTGGTTGTACAGTAAAGTTACAGAGGTAGTATCGATACATGCTGTAAAATTACATTGTTCACAATTACATGTTCAGTTGCATTTTGATCTTGGATTTTTTGTCAGACATATGCATTGTGCAATATCACAGTTTCAAGTTGGTCTGGATGATTGAGCTTTGGAGATTAGGTTGGAGAGGTAGCCTGGAGCAGCGTAAGAAAGACATTTATGAGTAAGAGACAGTATTGTGAATTTAATGCAGTCTCTTACTGGTAGCCAGTGAATGTTTCTTCTAGCTGTGGTTATGTGGTCTGATTTGGGGATATTAAGAGCAGCTCTGATAGCATTATTTTGGATGATCTGGAGCTTCTTAATGTTTTTTGCTGAGGAGCCTGTGAAAATGGTGTTGCAATAGTCGATCCTGGAAAGGATCAGTGCTCTGGCCAATGTGATGCGGTTCTTCACTGTAAGACAGGGTCTACAAGCTGTGACAAGTTTGGCCATGTAAGTTGCAGCCAATGTGATGGCATTAACTTTTCTGAAGAGGGTGAGAGATGAATCTAGATACACCCAAAGTGTCTTGACTTCTTTAGCTACCGTGATGCAGTTGCCATATATGTTGAAAGTTTTGTATGGCGGTGAGAGGTTTTTGAGTCTCACAGGACTGCCTATGATCAGGATCTCTGTTTTATCATCATTAAGACAGAGTTCGTGTTGAGCCATACAGGCATAGATTGTGAGGTAGATGGCATTGAGGGTTTTGGAATCTGTGTCATAATCCCCCGTGATTGATAGAAGTATTTGGGTGTCGCCAGCATAGTTTGTGTATGTGACACCCAAGTTGTCAAGTCTATCAAAGAGAGGTTTTGTGTATGTGTTGTACAGCATAGGAGAGACGCAATATCCTTGTTGGACTCCACAGGTGATGGGCGTAGGGCGTGCAGCCACCATGGATGATCCAGCTGAAGGCATTGTTGGAGAAATGGGCATCACTTGCTAGGTGGCGACATAAGTTTTTATGGTTTACTAGATCAAATGCCACCGAGAGGTCTAGTAGGAGAAGGATGGCAAGGTCACCTCTGTCTCTGATTTGATCCATTTAGAGTTTAAAATCTAGTAAGGCTGTTTCTGTGCCATGACCTGGCTGGAATCCTGATTGGTGAGGACCAAGAAGGTTTTGCCCTTTTTGAGACACGTGTTTCGGCATCTCTTGTGCCTTTTTCAAATCAGGGCATTGACTTAATCTTTGGAACAAAAAGCCATTCAAATTCGTGTTAAAAAAAAAAAACACACCATTTTAAATAACGTTTTTTGTGCCCCATTGTGAATAGAAAGCATATACCGCATAATGATTTTAGACATGTGAGGTTTAAGCAGCCAAAGCAAATATTACATAATGGAATGTATACACCCACAGAGACGAGGGAGGAGGATTGGGGAGGATGACTACGGGTAAAAAAGAAACAGAAGGGACGACAAAGAGAAAAGAAAAAATATATATAAATGTGCATATTAGAAAACTGCAATGTTCAGCTTTCTGCTAAATGAATTCCAATTGCTGATTTATTACCTTGAATATTTATGGCATGATTTTGTTGCCTTAGTAGTATAGTATAGTATCTATTTCCTTTCTGTTTATCTTTCCAAATCACAGTGCAAAATTAGTGCTTTCACCATCTGGTTAGTATATACATATGGTTCTTTGTACCAAAAATAATAACATTACATCGTCTAGTTAATATACATATATAGTTGTATATCACCTGCTCACTGCCGGGACTCAAATGGGTGTTTTAATGCTGTTCTGTTTGATGACATTTGATATTTGAATTATATTATCTTTAAAAAAAACTTTGGCGAAAATCTCCTCTTACCGTTTCTTTTCTCAAATTGTCCTCTTTGCCTGGTTTTAAAGGTGTCATGGGTTTAATCCCTCCTAGAACGTAGTAATAATTATTATTAAGTTTATAGAAGTCAAATTGACATAGTACTGGCTAACTTAGGCACGTTGTTCTTAACTGGTCGGAGAAATCTTGTTATTGTGTTCTAAAAGTCTATCTACCGCCATGTTTTACTTTTAATTATGAGTGCATGGCTGTCACAAGTGTCTTAATGCCTTAAATTGCTTGAGCAGCAATCTTGTAGTCATAACTGCAAAGGCAGAGACTTTTTCCGCATGTTGCGCGCATCTAAGTGCTATAGGGTCAAATGTGCAGTGGGTCAGATAGACCCCAGGGCTTACCTGCAAATTCGTTGAAAAGATCTCTGGCGTCTTGCGTCAGCTCTCCGAGAGGACACCGACTTCTGTTTTCCGTATATAGCAACGTTGCTATGGTTACCTAGTTAGTCCCTCTTCTGTTTTGGCGTCTCTTCTGAGAGTGTCGGCCATGTTTTGGGATCAGCCACCGCTGTACATAGTATGCGATGTATTATATCCCATAGTCATGTTACAAGACCATTATGGGGACCATGTCCAGTATTATATTTGTATTGTACACATTATTTGAAAAGTTAAAATGTGTAGATTGGTGTCCTGGAAAGTGACACAATTATTATTTGTGGCATCTATGTGGTATTTGTCATGTCCCTTTTAAATAACTTCTACGCGTATACGCTGCTTGCGAGAGAATTTTTACGCTATAGTCGATTTAGTCTTTGTCTATATAATTTCCTAACAATCTGATGAGCATATTGTTTTTGGTGATTTATTTACAAGATTGCCTTTACAAGCAATATAGGCATGCCAGAACAAATGTGATAAAGAATGTTGCTTACTCTCTAGTCTGTCAACGTTATTGCTAAGAAGTTTCTTATTGCTATATTTGTGTCATGAATACATGGCCTCGAACGGCCGTAGATGTATATAACTGTGGATACGATTCACAGAGGCACTATTTTTGTATCTTTTTTAACATTACATTTTCCCAATAAAAATTGGCTCATAGCTACATCAATTGTGTTTCGTTGTTACATACATTCTCTTGAACATGTCATGATATTATCAACTACAGTAGATACTTGACATGACTCACAACAAGATCTGATTTTCTACAGAAGAGATGCTAGTTCATTGTCAGAATTGAGACCTTATTCCGTTGATCTGAAATTGCAAATTAGTCTTGCTTCCTTTTGTCTTATATATAGTTCTTGGTTGCCACCCCTACGTCCAAGGGTGACCTTTTGTATCCCCATGAATCTTATGTTTTGCTTATCACACATTTGGTGATTACATTGCCAATGATGGGCCAAAGGGAGTGACGGATCCTGGCTCCCAACTGACTATAAGTGTTCACAAATGCATGTTCTTAGTTCGCAAATTGTGCTACCTATATAAATTAGTTGGCAAGTGCACACAATTGCGTAGATCACAAATTTGGATCGACAGTTTATGTTGTCTTTGATCTTAAGTTCGATTGCATTTGAGTCTTTGAAGTGGTCTGTACTGTTGAGTGCATATCTGCACATTGAACATGTGCCACATTTTCTAAATCCAGTTTTTTGTTTTTGTAACCATGTGGTTGATGGTTGCTTCTTGTCTTTCGGAAGTAGTGATGGGCTTAAATTTGTCCTTAGTGTTCTTGCTCTTCTATACGTTACAGACGGATGTTCTTCCACAAAGTTGCTGATATGTGGGTCAAGTTTCAGTAAATGGCAGTTCTTTTTGAGAATTTTTCTGATCACGTGGCTGTTGTGACAGTAAGTGGTTATGAATTTTACTTTGTCTTGTCCAGATTGGCCTCTTAGTTTTTGTTGTATTAAGGTTTTTTCTCTGGTAGTCTAGTGAGCCTTATCCCATGCTGTCTTGATGCATTTGGTGGTGTACCCTCTTTCTTGGAACCGAGAAAACAAAACATCACATTCTGCCTCAATTTTTTTGGGATCAGCACAGTTTCTAAGTGCTCTAATAAATTCCCCTTTGGGAATGTTCCTTTTCACCGTTTCATAATGGCAGCTGCTGGCAAAGAGTGTAGAATTTACTTCTGTGTCCTTACGGTATGTTCTAGTCATTAGGTGATTTCCAGACATGTAAATTGTTAAATCTAAGAAGTTAATATTTTCACTACTATTTTCACTACTGTGCGTCCAATGAATTCCTGCCTGATTTCTGTTTGCTCTTGTCTGTCGATGTTCCATTCCAAATCATGAACACGTCATCTATGTAACGTGCCCAGCGAATGACGTTCTTGGTGTAAGCCTGGTCTGTATATATGCATTGATCCTCTAACATGCCCATAGACAAGTTCGCCAGGACTGGGGCATACTCCTCTTTTCTCTTTGTAGAATTTGTTGTCAAAAAGGAAGATGTTATTTTGTAAGGTTGCCAATAACATTTCTTTCAACAAGTTGACAAAGTGATAATGGGAGGCTAAATCCTGCTTGAAAACGTAGTCTATGGTTGCCAATGCTAGGTCATATCTGATAGATGTATCTGATAGATGTATATAATGCTTTTACATACCATGTAACCAATAGATAGTTAGGCAGGCATTTGGTTTGTTCCATGATTTGAATAGCTGCTGTTGTGTCCTTTAAGTATGCTCTGATCCGTGGTACTCTGGGTCTTAGCGCATTATCTATGTACTCGGCAATCCTTTCTGTAGCCCAACCAATTCCACTGAGTATAGGCCTGCCTTCGGGTACATGTTCAAACGATTTGTGTACCTTGGGTAGGAAATATATTGTTTGTAATACAGGTTGTTTGATGAATCGATATCTTTTTTCATCATCTGTGATCAGTCCCTTACGGTGCCATCCTTGAATGGTTCTTCTAGATCTCGAATTATATCTTGTTGCGGAGGTTCATTTGCAATATTTCATAGAAATTCAGTGTGTTAAAGTGTTCGCCATCAATATATAGTCCTTCCTATTCATGATAATGATATTCCCGCCTTTGTTGGCTTCTTTGATGACTATTTCTGTGTCTTTTTGTATGTTTTGCAGCACGAGTTGCAAGTTTTTTCTTGTTGTTTTTTCACCTTTTGTTCTCCGATGATGATCTAAGATGTTGTTTACATCTTTGGTAACTGATTTATAAAATGCGTCTACCATGTTGTCAGGTGCCAGTTGTGGTGTAAATTTGGATTTCGATTTTAATTCTTCTCGAAGCATACTCATGGGTACAATTTATAGTTCTTGCAAGGTTTGATGTATTTGGAAATCCTGTGATTCTTGTAGGGATCTGAGAGTGTGTACATTTTCTAATTTTTCTATCATTATTTCACTTCTGATTGTTGGCTCAGAAGATTCTTGGTGCCTGGTGACTAGGATAGCAAAGTATTTTTTCAATTTTAGTTTTCTTACAAATTTGAAAAAGTCTATGTGCACTTCTGTGGTATTGAATTTACAAGTTATTGCAAAGGAAAGTCCTTTATTTAGTAAAGTCATTACTTCTAAGGTCAAGCTTCTATCCGACAGATTCATAACCAAGTTTTTAATTTGTTCTTTTTGGCAGCTTCCCTGGCGCCCGCTCTGGTGAGTCTTCTGTAGTCTTCTAAAGCGTCTGGGTTGTCTACATATTTCCGAACCCCTCCTTCCTCTCCTCCGGGTATGAGTTGTTTCTTGTCCGTGTTGGTTGGTAGTTGAAAACTGACCTGTTTTGGAGCTATGTTTCTATTCCCTTTTTTGTATCTGCATATTTGATTGAGGAAACCAAGGCCTGTTTTGTTCTTGTTACCCTCTTCCGATGGTTCCTTGTCTCTTTCTGGTTCTGAATCAGCGTCTGAACTGCCAGATGATATGTTAGGTGAACTCTCTCTTGATAATGGTTTCTTGAATTGATTGTATTTTTCTTGGAAGGTGTATACCCTGTCATCTTGATAGTCTCTTTCATCTCTAAAGAATTTTCTTAATTTTCTCATCTTGATCTGGTCTTGATATTCCTTTAATATTTCGAACATCTTTTGGTAATTTTTCTCTTTAGTTACCTCTAGTGCCTTTGTGTCACTAATTTCCTTCTTAATAGTTTGGATGTGTTCCGTAATCCTTTCGTGTTCCCTAGTTGCATGCTCAACTAATAGTTCAAGCAGGTTTATGGGGCTTGTATTGAGGTTCTTCTCCCATAGTTCTGCTAGATCTTTATCTTTGTCCTTAGTGAAATCTAGGAATATCAAAATACGCAGGCCTCTCGGTATGTGTTGTTTTGTCAGGTAATTCTTGAGTCAAATAATCTCCCAATACTTGTCTATCTCTCTTCGGCATGCTCTTTCTAATTTGATGAACTTACATCTTAGATCCTCTCTTTTGGGAGTGCTGCTCGTAAATGCATGTAGGTTACTCCCTTTTGGGGTAAACAGGTTAGTGGCTTCCTCTTCTCTATTTTGAAGATATTCGGCCATTATTGAATGATAGTAGAGCCCTTTATTTTGGTCAGCGTGGTATATAATTAAAACCTTAAACACATTTTACAATCAACCCTGCTTTTGAGCATTTTTGTATACCAAGTGCTGCACTAGTTTGCGTGAAAGCTTCAATTTGGATAATTGTATGGTGGTGGATGGAAGATTTTCAGCAATAGTTTGCAGTGTTTATGGTCAGATGGTTGATGCTAAGAAGTTCTGTACCGATGGAAGGGAGGGCGATGCGCTCACAAGCAAGCCTCAAGAATAGCAAGGGGGGGAGCGCACTGTTAATGTAGCAGGGCGTAATCTCAGTAGTCAGTATGTAAGATGTTGCAGCGGGTCAGGCTGGATCCTTACCTTGGCTCCAGTGTCGATCGGTCTCCCGATCCCACAACAACACAAACAGGGCCTTGATTGAGGGCCTTCGGTGGGAGGCCGGCGTTTGCCTGCCGGCTCCCAGATTGGGTAACTTCCAGGAAAAGCAGCCCAATCAAATGCGAACGAGTGTCTGTTAGGGTTAACACTCTAGTGTGTCAGTTCATAGCCTCTCTTATTCAAAATGTGCATCAGACGTTACACCACTTTAATAACATTCTTTACCTTTCATGCATTGCCTGCAATGTACGGTTGACCAACTACTATAGTCTATAATGTGTTGCCAATAGTTTATCTTAATTCTTGTCTTTAGGAAGCAAGACTGATACTGCACTGCGCATGCACCTATATTTCCTCTTGATTGATAGGGCTATTTCTTAAGGACGTGAGGGGAGTATGGGTTTGAAGTGTGTGTCTCCAACTCCCACTATTTAATTAAGCTAATGAAGCTAATGTAACTATTTCTGTTTCATTTAAAACTTTACAATTACAGATTCAATCCTGCAAGATACCTTGGGCTACAAGTGTGTGTGTGTGTGTCTGTCTAGCTGATGATTCTGATGTCTGCCTGGAACTCCATTTCAGTTGAGTAGAAACCCCATTCTGTCTTTCCCTCTTTTTCTATATGGAGATGCAAAAGCATGCTTATGGTCCGATTTATGCTTATCTGTTTCAGGGTCTCTTTCTCCTCTGTGGCTTCGACCTAGGGATCTGTCAGTAGTTGATACCGTATAGCTAGCTTGCTGTCTTCTGTCTTGCCTCCGAGCTGAGGCTAGCTCTCGTTTCTAATCAATATTGTTTTTAGTATTTGTTTGATCACTCTCCCAATTGTTTGATGTACCCAGTTCATTGCAGTAGTGTAGCATCTGGGTGGAATTGCATTCTCTTCTGAGTGAACGCCCATGAGTGTCTTCAAATCACTATACTGGGTCCGCGACTCTTGAGCTCCCCAATATATCAGTCAACCAGGGTAGCTTAATTCAAACAGCCTTACCAACGATGGAGGCACTAGTGAGCAGCGCCAAAGATGCCAGCCTAAACTGTAAGCTCCAGTGACCAAGGGTTGTGTCAGTCATCTCACAGCTTCATCCCCTCATATCACGATCTCTCCCTTCTGCAAACAACCCTAGAGCCCCAGGATTCTGGTGTGACCGCTGAGGAGTCTACCTCTCTCGGAGACCAGAAGGCAGAAGTCCAGTGAGAGATGGACTGGTAGAAATGCAGCTGGCACAGCAGGGCTATGCCAGGAGACCCAGTACCTTGGGAGTGCCAGAGATGAGCCAAGGTCCAATGTAAAGTGGAAATACCCCACACACTGCTAGACGAAGCTGGGCAGCATACAACGAAGCCCAGGGTGCCATAAAACATAGTTCCACCAGCCATCTTGAGAAGGAATCAGAGGTTGGCTTGCATGGAACAGACTTGTGGCGGACCGGAATAACTCTTCCAAATAAATAACTCTGCTGCTGGGTGCTGACAAGTGTGCACTCTGAAACAGTCATTTCACACAAGCAATATTTTGGCTCTTGGGACTATGGTGACAGATGTCACATCTGAAAAGGCAGACATAAAAGAGATGAAGATGTATCTAACTCTCATCATGAGAGAATAGATGAAGCAGAATCGATAATTTCACAGCTGGAGGATGACTTGCACGCCAAGAGAGAAGGCCCCAGTTACCTGCTCCAAATGCGGACCACCATGAAAGATACGCTGCTGGATATCAAAGCTAGGGAGAGATGCAATAACATTAACATACTCGGAATCCCAGAGGGACAAAAGGACTGAAAATGAGGACCTTCATAATCCAACTAATAGCAGAATCCCTTTACATTACTGTCGAAGATCGGAAATGAAAAGAGCATATAGAGCCATGTGCTCCAAACTGGAACCTGGCAAACCTAATTGTTACATTATAGTTAGATTCTTGTGATTCCTGACAAAAGGAAACTAACGCAAATAGACAGAGAGAAGCAACCCCACATGTGGGATGGTCACCAAATTACCTGCTTCCAAAACCTACAACCATTGATCCTCAAACAAAGAGAGTGATTCAAAGAAGCAAAAGCAGAGTTGTCAAAAAGGAAGATAGGAAAGGTCAGACCGACATGGCAAGATCTCACTCACTGACCCTTATCATACCAGGAGAATACAACTAGAAGCAGATGTCACCCACCGATTGGAATGGAGGCTCTAACTGCCTGCAAAGGCTGCATTCCAAGCTTCCCTTTGTGAGGTACACACACTGGGCACTTGGCAAGGGGACATGGTCAAGCTTTCTCATTCCCCCTTGCAGAAGCGCTCATAGCCTTTGAGTCCTTATCTTTGGGCTCTATTGTGTACCTTTAAGCCTTGTTATATCTCACAAAATCTAAATATGGGCTATCCAAGGAAGGATTTTCTGCTAAATCATGTTCTTTTAAATCTCTGATAAACCTGGTTGCTATTTAGCTAGAACTAGTTGTATATTCCTCAATGTTATAGAAAGTTCTTGTGCCATATTTCTAGGGCCCACATATCGCAACCTGCCTGAATTAGTGTCTTTTTTCAAGTCATTGACGGTTTAAATGGCAGAATGGATGAACAGTCAAGGCAACTCTATGAACGATGCAAGCTGGTTTAAACGTATAGTAAATACTTTTGATTAATACACAATAAGAAAATTGCCTCACTTTTGCTACTGTGTAGTTTCACCACTTGAACCTTGCCACTGTGAGATCTTAACCACTCCTTGAACTTGACTCCACCTTTTGAACATTCTGCTTCTGTAAGGTTTCACCATTTTCAAACTTTCTGTTCTGTACCTTGCCACTTTGAACTTAACATTCCCAAGTGGTGAGACTTCACAGTAGTTGCTACTGTGAGGTTTCCACCACCTCATTTAATTACTGTAAGACTTCATCTGTTGGAACTTTATGTAAAAGGAATTCTCACTTTCCCTTAATGCCCTACTGCTTCAATCAAATTACATTTTAATTACCCACTCAAAATCTGTACTGGCTTGGTTTGTACTTCTCCTGGAATTCAGCCACTCAGAACTCCCACCGCTCAGCCATTCTAAAACTACACTGATTCGATTCTCCTCCACCGTCCGGATTCCTACTGCACTTGAATCTCTTCATTCTAAACTCCTTATTGCCTGATCCTAGCAACTTACAGATGGTATTTCGAAATCAGCCGCTTCAAACTTTACTGATTTGTTCCCGACTGCCCCCAACATTTTGTTCATTTCGAATGCTTGCTAGCTCGAACTCCTACACTCTGTGACGAAATGAGAAGATTAGTCCCTTTTCCCTGTGGTATCAGGGGGAGCACCCCCTTTGGGGGTAGCAAGGTAAGCCTGCTCTGCAAGACCCTCCCTAGGGGTATGGGCAAATGGGACCTCAGTGGGGATTACCCCCCCTTAGGGGATAAGGAGTCCCATTCCGATGAGGAATTCCCTAGACCCAATAGCATATCTGCATATATGGGACTGCCTATGATGAAGATCAATATGTCATCTTTATTTTTGGCTTCAGGCAATGTCGGAGCAAAACAGCCATACCAAGAAACAAGCGATGTCTCTTTAAAAAGAGACATGTATAAAACCGGGATGAGTAGCTCTTGTGAGAAGAGAGAGCATGGTACATAGGGGAAGCCCCCTTATGTGATTACACCTTGGAGACGCAAAGCCTGTGACTTTTAGAAAAACAAGGAACACCAGAGTGAGAAGACTGAGAGCAGACGAATCCACCAAAGGGAGAACCGTTGTCCGAACAAGAAGCTAAGACCTGTGGAAGGTGGTGTTGTGACCACAGCTGCTTTGAGGTGAGCGATGCACCCAACTAACGACACTGAGACCACCGGAGGAGGGAGTACTGCCAGCTCCCTGCTGCCTGCATACATAGATGGCACCCTAACATCAGAGGAGCCGAGAACGCTACGCCGACGAATCTACACACAGAGAAGAGCAACCAAGAAGACGACTACCTGAGTGTGAGCCGAGCCCCGTGAGCTTTCCCTGCGTCGGAAAAGGTACCGGTAATAATGGGAGAGGCAGGAGGCCGCCAGAGTAACCTAATGGAGAGAGAGAGAGAGAGAGAGACAGAGAGACAGAGAGAGGAGACTTCTCGAAGTCACAATTATAAAAGTCAAAAATTAAATGAGCCGAATTGGAGTAATCTGAAACCCATAGAGGGTGTGATGAAGAACGCTATT
Organism: Ambystoma mexicanum; assembly: GCF_040938575.1. Lineage (NCBI taxonomy): Eukaryota > Metazoa > Chordata > Amphibia > Caudata > Ambystomatidae > Ambystoma > Ambystoma mexicanum. The sequence continues at coordinate 329,941,507 of NC_090925.1, read as the reverse complement.
TGGGAAATAGATAAAAAGTGGAAGCGAATACCCTGGGGGGAAGGGGGAATCTCCCAGCTACCGAGGCTTGAAGAGACGAGAGAGCGCACATCAAATAAGTGTAACAAGTTTTGTGAACTCAAACTGTCTAGGCAACAGATTCATAAAAGGGAGAATCCAGTGCCAAGAACCGAGGAGTGCAGACTCATAATTTGGATAAGGTCATAAAAAACCCCAGGGAATGTTAACCCTCAAGAATATAGGAGGTTGACAAGTAAAGATCAGAGTGTGAGAAAGTGTCTCAAGGAAAAGTGTCATAAAGCTAGTATTAAAGAGAATGCCAGGGGAGAATATGGGAAGAACTACATGAGCTCATGAAGGAAACCTCAAGACACTATCAGGGAAGATAATTTGAAGAAACTGTATTCTTATGAGAGACATTTGTGTATCAATAACCACAGGAGATAAAATACAAACTTAAAGAGAATGAAACCAAGAAGAGAGACGACAGGGAGAAGAGACACATTCTGTTGGACTATTTTTAGTTGTTCGCGTTAGTACTATGGTCAGCGAGATTTAGGTTGGGACTGAAGACAAATCATATCTTTTGACTTCCTGACGACCGGCGAGCACCTTTAGTTGATTTAGATACGCAGTGTGCTCCCTCCACATGGAGACTTCCGCCCCTCAGAGCCCCCCCCCAAATATTTCAGTACCTTGCCAACAAGAATTCGCTATTTCAGTAGCGCTGAAAGAGGAGTGGAGAGCGGGCACCATAAAATGTTTTATTAAAGTTAACAAGCTTCAAATGGCCTTTAGGCATCTTCCAGGGCCTAATAAGCACTATCCCAGGAAATATAAACTACTATGCATTTAAAACCACATGAACAAATAAATTCATCAATCATAACATCTTCTTTCTGTGATATCTTTTATTCAGTGCTTCTTTTATGATATCTGTTGTGGCGAGGTAGAAACAAAAACCGATGCTTTTCAGACTAAGATGTCCTTCGTCAGGACAAATAATAATTATCTCTACAAAACCCAATTATATATCTACATACATCAGACCGTTATGCGCATTAGCCATGATATAACTCACCAAACAATGAGTACCTTAAATAATGCCATGTCAAGATGATTCCTCCCTGCCTGTTCTGTACCCTGTTCATACACAACCTCAGAAAGCTGTACTTCATCTGAAATTGCACCCAAAAACCACTTAAAACCTATGAAGGATAACGTGTAAAATAAATGAAGTTCCTAACAATCTAATAACAATAGGTAAATGTAAACGAATGAAAAAATGAAAGGCTATATCTGTTTCAGGCGCTCAAAAAAAGTCTGCTGTGAAACCTGCAAACATAAGGTACAAAGATTTCAAAATGTGATTCAAGCGCATTAAATGTATTTAATGAAAGGGGAAATAATTGAGAAAAATAGTGTTGGGGGTCCCTCTGTGACCCATCAGGCGGTTCCCGTGAGCCCCTAACCCCACAGACTCAGGCACACACGTCTGTTCAGCTCGGGCTCCCCGGTCGCACTGTCGCGGCTAGGAACGCCCCCTTTATTTATAATGCACGCGGCGGCGTGCAATGTCACACTGCTGCATGAGCCTCCCCTAAGGGGGCAGCACCACAAATAGTAACTTACTATTGTTCCGAATTCATTTCAGTTTCTGAAATGATGTTCTTCTCTGCAGAGTAGTGGTCAAAGTGGGTGGGAGCGGTGTTCTTCTTTTTTAATTAAGTTTGACTGTTCCTATGCTTTTATTTTAAAAAGAAACCGTTCCATAATGGTTTCATTTTAAAATAAAAGTGTAGGAAGAAGTTGAAACGTGCACTTCAGTGCACTGCACTGAATTTTCCTTTGGACAGCAGGCGCATAAGCTTAGGTGTTTGTATTGAGCGTGGGAGGGGGCGTGGCAATGGGGTTTGGCAGGGACAGGCCAGAGGGGAATATAGTTTCACTACTTCTTTATGTACACATCGACCACTGATGCAGAAAGCCATCGAGAGATCTGCCAGCATTAGTCCTACCTTTCTGTAAAAAAATGAGCTGCTGACTAGTAGTGAGCCAAGGGTGTGACGTCATCGCGCGTGTTGACATTATAGAATGTATCTGCCAGACGAGGTAAAAAACTTTGGGTACTTATCTCGGTGAAATAGACAGTGTTTACTTATGGATTTCTGAAAGCCTCATGGTCTTTAGCAGGTGCGAAAGCAAGGCGGACTCCATAGGTATCCAATAGTTTCAGGCCCGAATAAAAATGTCATGCACGCGGTCTTAACGCGGTCTTAAAACAAAACACACGCGAGACGGCGGAGGAATGCGCAGCAGAAATCTTACTCCTGCTCCGTGCACCACTTCCACCTCCTCACTGCTTAAGAACGGGCTGACGGATTGATTGGAGGCGTGAAAGAAATATGATTTGCTTTTACATCCCTTTTTAACGCACCATCATTATGAAATGAGGGTGAAAATAATGTTTTTACGGGTGGAAGGGTAAATTCAGGCGTAAAAGCATGACACTGTTTTTAGACTTTTTGTACTGTGTAGTAACGTAAGTCCAGACGTGCAGGTAAGTTACAAATATGCCTTTAATGTCTCCAAGTACAGGTTTACTAGTAGGAGAACAGACACCGGCTTCCCACCCGGCGGGCCACACCAACTGACTTTCCTAGAACTCACACACGTCACCCCAAGTAGCTCTGTAGGCGCGTGCATTCACACCGTACACATTCCATTTCCATGACTCACCACACTTCTCCCCCCTTTGATTAATCAAAACCGAAGGAAAACAGAGTCAACGAACCAAAGAATATACCGCGTGGCCACCACGATACACTCTGTATTAACCGGAGAAATACCAAAGTCCGCAAAACCGATCGAAGCCAACACCGATGGGGAAGGTGGAAAGGAAAACCTTGTCAAAACACGAGAAGCTTAAGACAGATGTAATTTTCCCACCCTGTAATATGTAATACGCAACATTAGATGTGCAACGCATACCTTACGCATCCGCAAGACAATCACCATCCAAAACACCAACACCCTCGAACCCAGCACCAACTCACTCACCCAAGATACTACACCTACACTCAAGGACACCCACAAGAAAATCAACCTCTGCCCAAACCCCACTCCGAGCTGCCCCTCGGAGAACAGGCCTGCCACGCCTGACAACCTGGAAACAAACTAACTCTCCAAATCATAAGTGCACCAATCACCTTCTGCCCTAGGCTGCCACCCCAGAGCCTCCAGCCTGCCACACCAGAGACAACCCCAGGCGCATGGACCCTCCCGGCCATCCATGATCCCAAACAACAAGCACCGCAGACACGTCCCTATTTCACCAGAAAACAATCTAACCCAATAGATAAGAGACCACACATCACCAACCTTCTAGCTAAGACGAGAAGAAGAGAAAAAAACATGTTATGCAAGGAGCACCACAAAAGTGAGACAAATGCCCCCAGCCTAGTTAACGCCCTCACGCTACTGCTGAAGACCCCCAGGCGAAATATCAATCCCAAATTAGCGACAGGATGATATCACTAATCATAAATTATAACTCCAACCCGAACCTCCGGGGCCCGGCCGGTACCCCAGAGGCCATGGAGAACACAACACACCAAAAGCCAAATGGACCCACCCAGCCATAAAGCGAAAAGGCTGAAGACCAGAAAGGCCGAGGACCGTCCATTAGTAACACCCTAATTAACCTATTAAGGCAAAATAGACCCACCCGGCATCTATGCTTAACACAAGATGAAACTCCTAAACAGCAATCACCTTGAACCCAAATAGACCCACCCGGCATCTATACTTAACATAAAATGAAACTCCTGAACAGCAATCACCTTGAGCGCAAAATAGACCCACCCGGCATCTATACTTAACATAAGATGAAACTCCTAAACAGCAATCACCTTGAACCCAAATAGACCCACCCGGCATCTATACTTAACATAAAAAGATGATAATGCAACTCCACTCCACACTAGAACCCTGGAGCTGCACAACACTGATGAGGAAGAAAGACCTCACCCAGGGACAGTCATCCCGCACAGTGCTAAATGAAATAAGTGTACCGCATCCCTAAACACATACACTCAGCATGCCATACTGACAATCCTCACAAGCACCAAATACATGAGAAAAACAGTTAAAATGTTGGAACATTTCTAAACAAATTGGCTCTCATAACCGTCTGACCCTCAGACCTGGAAAAGCATAAGCATAGTTCCTGTTAACGTAGCATCATAAAGGAAAGAAAAAACACCAACCCTCGCGTCCGACCCATGACAAGGACCCCAAGTCACCCTCGAGTCCGACCCATGACAAGGACCCCAAGTCACCCTCGAGTCCGACCCTTGCCCGCAATTTAGACAAAATGCAATAACAGCGCACCTGTAAAAGTAAAATTGCATGATAAACAATGCAAAAGCAATCAAACATATTTTGGGCAAAGCAGCAAAATGTGTAAAATGCATTGCACCTTAGAGCAAAATACACATAACACAGGGCCACTACATGTACGAACACACACGTAGCACAACACCACACCCACACGGCCCATACCACGACACTACAGAGGCCACAAACACTGCCACTCGTACACATACATACTGGCCTGAACAACGCAAACAAATCAATCTTCATTCAAAGAGAGTTCCTCCAAGCTGACTTAAAAGTCATGGAGATCAGGATTAAAACCCTCCAGGAAGCCAAGAAGGGAAACCTGTCACCGCCTCCCAGATCAGTACGCCTCTTCCGGGAGGTGCGATAAAAATCCGAAACCTCCTCCACAACAACGTCCAAAGGATGCACTTCCCGTTTACTGGTATCACCTGAACATTCCCTGTTCACATCACGCCGTGGCTCCATCTCCATCTGCCGACTTACATAGCCCGAAAAGTCCCTGTGATTTTCCTTGGAGCCATCGACAACCAGCCTGGTTGGAGGAAGTTCCTGGCTCATGGTGGTAATGGCAGGGAAACCCGTTGCCGTTGCTTCAACGACACCATGCTCCTTACACGAACACAGACTTTTTTTGAATCGTTCAGCCATGGTACTGGGAGGGGGGGCAGGTCAAGGTCCCATCCACAAACAGCGCCACCTACAGGTTGCAGGGGAAGTTAGCACCTTGACGAGACACCAACTCCTGAACAAGCGTCCCCCGGCGTCGGACCCAGGGGCTTGTACACCCCCGCTGCGATCGCAGGAATCTTCACGCCCTACAGGACCATCTGGCTCCAAACCGTGGCTCACCCATCTACAATTGGCTGCGAAACTCCTGGGAACCTGTCGATGGCCCCATCAACCGATGGACTGTCCTGAGACCAGCAGTCCACAGTCTCCAGCGCCCACACGGCGGTCCCCGGCCTCGGACCCAGGGGCTTGGTCACCCCCGCTACGAAAGCCCAAATCCTGACCTCCGGCTCCGGACCCAAAGGGCATTGCCACTCGCCCTTGCTGCAGACCACCGGAGACCACAGACTTTCACTGGAAACACCAACAAGGCGATGACAGCGAGCGGGACCAGCAACGGTTGTATACACTGGAATGGACCCTGCCGGGTGGGAAGAGACTTGGAGGGCAGTGTCTTCTCCAGATGTGCTGCCCCCTCCGCAGCAGCCCCGATCCTCGTCGCCAGTGTAGTAACGTAAGTCCAGACGTGCAGGTAAGTTACAAAAATGCCTTTAATGTCTCCAAGTACAGGTTTACTAGTAGGAGAACAGACACCGGCGTCCCACCCGGCGGGCCACACCAACTGACTTTCCTAGAACTCACACACGTCACCCCAAGTAGCTCTGTAGGCGCGTGCATTCACACCGTACACATTCCATTTCCATGACTCACCACCAAGATAGATTATAACATACTGCTTCGTCCCATTTTCTATTACTAGCAAGGAGGAAAGGGGGCACACAAGGGAGTCAACATCTCTGCCATGCTTCCCTCCTCCATCTTGAAAGTACAAGATGGAGTCAACATCTCTGCCATGCTTCCCTCCTCCATCTTGAAAGTACAAAATGGAGTCAGCATCTCTGCCATGCTTCCCTCCTCCATCTTGAAAGTACACTTCTTTTTATGCCTGCAGGAGATTTTCTTGCAAGTGCAAAACAAATGGACTCCTGTGGAATCCAACTCCATTTAGCACCTGTTAAAAACAGGCAGATGCCATTGGAATACATTTTGTAAATGATGACCGCGGCATTTACATTTTTAACAAAGCAGAGTAAAGGTGATGAAGAAATGAGATTTCACCGGGCTAAAAGAAATCCCTAACCCGGTCTTATGGCTACAACCATGATTTCTGATGAGGGCTGTAGGTAAGCCGCCCACCAGTCAAATTTGTTGATTATAATCATGCCAAAACAATTAAAAGCATCACAGTACAATGATACTATCAACAGATTGGCACAGGTCTGTCTCCTTCTTCCACGCGTGCTACGTCCTCCGCCGGGTTGCATGCTTTTGCTGCCATAGACAAAGTGGCATTTTGCAACCTCTTCACAGTCACGGACCAATTAATAATTCTTCTTGCTGTGCTAGGAACTAGCTGCATGCCTATATGGATTAACGGGATAGCCCCGCCCCCTGTGCACCGCGGTATGTTACAGTTATCAGCATTAGCAGCACATGCCACAAGGGTGAGCTCCACTTTAGATACCACATTATCGGCCAGGGAGGGGAACGGGGGGGCTATAAGCCAAAATAAATCTTATTTACATGAATCACTAGTCACAGAGTAGGTATATTCTGCAACATAAATTCCCACGTTTTCACTTTAAAATGATACATAATTCCCATTTCCAACAGAGGTTTATCTGAAAAATACTTTACTCCCAACGTCCAAAAGAAGGGAACAAGGGGGGCGTGGCCGGCAACGAAACAAGTTGGACACATAATTGGTGAGCTCGCTGACGGAGCGGTAATAAAAGGGCATTTGTAAAGTTATAATGAGTCACTGTCAATTCAAAAGAAGACAGGAATGAAAAATGTAATTGCTTAACACCCCTGGTGGTCCATGGGGGAATATCCATGAAGTTGAATTATTGCCTGGAAAGCCCTCAGAAGTATAGGTGGGCTGGGCCTGAAGCCGGGAACTCTCCTGATTAGGACACCAGCTGACTGACAAAGCACGTTGGAAAAGGTGTGTCTTTTGCAGGGGAAATACTTTTCTTCACAACACAGGCACTGTGTATAAATAAACCCTAGGAAGGTCTAAATACCAAAGAAAGGGTACTCTCAACCCCCCCTATACAGTAAACTAATTTATTTAATATCTAACTGTTCTGAAAACTACTGACTGAAAGCCAACACGTCAATGCATATGGCTAATACCTTTGTGTAGAACTACTGGTTACTCTATTGCACAGCTTTGATGCATGACTAAGCTATTGCTGGAGAAGGCAGTCCCCAGAGATTAACTGCTGTCAAACAAAGTTTCTTTATTGTCACTTGCTCAGCTGCTTAATCATTTCCTACTACTACTGTTCTTTCCAGAGGGTAGTGGAGAACACAGCATTGGCAGCAGGCTGAGGCATGAGCGTGACTGTCCTACAAACGTCTGGTGAAAGGATGGGTTGTCTTCAATCAAATAATACAGGAACATCGCCTCCACTGAGGTTATGAACTCACATCTCACTTTACGAGACTACACAGCTTCAGTTTTCTCTTCAGGCCACTCTTGCCTGACACTGTGTAGAGAAAAATGATAATTCAATATATAATCATCCACCAGCTCAATTTCTCCACTGTGTTTGGTACCCTAATCGCTATAATGGCTGCCCAAAATACTTCTACAGATTTATCTTCCATCAACAACTGTATGAAAAAGATACTTCAAGAACTCTCATCCATCCAAACATCCAGCTCTGTTTTGGACACAAGAACCTTGAGTTTTCAGGATGATTTGAATGCATTTAAATGCGATATGAAAACTATCAACTCCAGATTAACAGAGGTGGAAGAGCGTGTTTCTTTTACTGAAGACAGAATGGAAGGTCTAGAACAAATGCACAGCAAAATTCAGCACCTTGAAGTGGAAGTAGCGAACCTCAAAGACTGAAACAGGAGGGATAATATAAGAATATAGGGGGTGCCAGAAAATATCGAACTAAATGACCCCATTAAATTCCTCACTAATTGGCTTCCACAAATTTTAAATCTCACCTTCACGCCTCCCCTCGAATTTCAACATGCTCACAGAATTAAACCTCGATTCACCTCACATAATAACTCGCCCAGGCCCTTAATTGCTTGTTTATTACGACATCAACAAGCTCGACTAATTCTCGTGACGGCAAAGAAAATGTCACCTCTCAAGGAAACAAGATATTTATCTCCCCTGACTTTTCCAAATCCACACAAGATAAAAGAAGAAGATTCTTGGACCTAACACCAGCACTGAAAAAACTGGATATTAAATATGGTTTGCTTGAACCGGCAAGAATGCGGATTACTCCTCCAGGAGGCATTACGAAAGAATATTTGAACCCTGAAGATTTATATGATTTTGTGCAATCCCTTCAATCTTCCGAAATGGACACCATGCCCTGTGCATCGACTTCCAAAGATTATAATTATTCCAATCAACCTCCTCAACTGGCCCACAATCTACAGGTCTGGGAAAAAATCTAATCCGGTAAACTCTACCACTCCATGGGTAAAAGTGAATCCAACCCATCTGCCAAGGTCTTTGACAACCCCGAAACACAAAGGGATAAATCCAGGTCTCCGATTAAACATACTGGGTTAGAAGTCACTCCAACTTCATGAAAGTTTGATTCCTCCCTTCACTACTCCTGGTTTATTTTTGCTCAGATGTTGTTCTTATCTACTTATCAATAGTTAGCCCAATCTTGTCAGACATATAGAGTTAACTCTGTCCGCCTCATGAATGCAATGTGTGCTGTCTTGATATCTTCTACGGCAGCTCATAACAGATTCCTGTTTGATTTGCATTTCAAATTCAGGATCACTCATTTCTTTATGTTCTCTTGTACGATTGTTACCATTTTTAGAATCAAATATTTGTTTGTTCTGGTTGTCACCACTCCTCATGTGTTTTCCTTACCCTGCTCTCATCTGTATCATATCAAATATATTGTTATATCAGAGGGGCTAACTATCAATATATACAAACTGAATCCAATTGTTACGACCTTATTCTTTCTATTTCATATTGTCATTGCTCTCTTTATGTCCTTTTTCTTTATTTTTATTTTTTTAATATCACTACATAACGCCTTAGAGCTATGAGTATTAAAGTCTTATCTTGGAATGTTAAAGGGCTTAATAATCCTATTAAAAGACAAAGAATCCTTAGCCATCTAGAGAAGAGTAACTGTTACGCTCACCTGGACCCCACAGGGGTGTCAATCGGACCCGGACAGCTGCGGTCTCCTTCAACGTGATGCATAGTGCAGAGATGACTGTCTGGACTGGCCCGCCTAGTCTTGTCTGCTGGACCCGAAGAAGTATTTTCCTGCCAGTGGAGACAGGGATTAACCACCTGTGGGTTTTAGTGATGGCCTACCAACTGTTCTCGCTCTCCCCCACTAATCACCTCCGAAATCCCCTTAGTAACCTCACCTTATGTTCGTAAAAGATGGGCTCTCCATCCTGCGTGTCTTGCAGGGGCGCGTAGATACCAGTTACTTCACTGGTTTGAAGGCGTTGGGAGAGTTCCGGTAAGTATTGACTCTGAAGTCCCTGGCGGGATTGGGAAGTATCAAGTTCAAAGAGTTCAATGTGCCCGATGTTCACTCTTGTCCCCTTCCTTCCTTAAGTTGCAACTGAGTTTGTGAGAAGAAGGTCTCGTAGCTGCTGCTGGCGTTCAGGTAAGAGTCTGTGTTACCCAACGCTGTCCGGTAACTATTGCATGCGTTAACGTGTTGTTTTTCTCCCTCTTTACAGATGCAGCATATGAAAATGTGGAGAGTTATGGAATTATACCGCCGGTGGTAAATCAGGTAAGTCTATGGTGGTAAGAGGTTGTATTTGTTGATTCCCTTGGCTCACCTTGTTTTTTCTTGTGTCCCCTAGGTGCCGGATTACGGCGAAGAAATGATGGAGACAGTGCCAGATCGAAAGATGCTGTGAGAACTGGTGAGTATGGCGCCGTGCTGGAGCTGGTGAAGCGACGCGTGCAGGACTGATGTACTTTCCAGGTCCGGAGATGAAATGGTTCCGGAATTAGGTGAGGAATTTGAAATAAGTTTGTTTTCTAACCTTGTCCTTTTCTTCTTCTTTATTCTAGGAGCTCCGGATTCGAGGCGGGCGCGTGGCAGAAGCCTGGATGCTGGCTGCAGGCACGGTGAGCGTCACGCTGCTGGATGCAGAATAACGCGAAGCATGTGCTGCTGTTTGGGTGTGATTTAAATAGCCTCCAAAGTAGTTCCAGGTAAGAAGTTCCCTAGAGACACGCCCGAGTAAAAATAAGTCCCTGTAACAAAATAGTCCCATCCAGGCCTCATGTAGGCTTGGACTCTTTTGCAGCATGGTCTGCATCAGGTAAGTAAAGTCTATGAGCCTGGCGCCTATGGTGCCAGGACGGATTTCTATGATGAGCCTGGCGCCTAAGGCACCAGGACTGAACCCAGACAGCCGGGGCTGCTGAGGTTTAAACAAATGTCTGGATGCCTGCTCCTGGAGCTGAGGGCCTTGGTCCTGATGCCCGGGGTAGGCATCATGACAGTAACCCTGTCATTGCTTGTATTCAGGAAATGCACCTAGATTCGATAGAAGAAAATAATTAATTGATTACATTTTGGGTCAGCATGCCTTTTTTGCACCTGCAGTTGATAAGAAGGGTGGAGTTAGTATCCTCATACAAAAAAAAGTCCTTTCAGTTAATTGATCAGCAACATGATTCCTTGGGACGATGGTCTATTATTGACTCCATTATCAACCGCTAGGTCACAATTCTTAATATCTATGGCCCCAATACTCCTGACCCATCATTTTGGAGCCATTTAAAACACACTATTTTCAGCAAAAATTCTGATCGTCTCATTATTTGCATAGATTGCAACCAAATTTGTGATTTTACCCTTGACCGTAAATCCCAATCCAAATTTATCAATACAAAATCACACAAACAATTCCTCAATTTTATAGAAGATCTTGCCCTTGTTGATACTAGCGCTTCTGCCATCCAGAGGCAAAAGAATGTACCCTTTTCTCCCCCACACAAATCACTTTCAAGAATAGAGCATATATTTATAAACTCCCCTCTTGCACCCAAATTTTTTTTTATTTTGAAGGTAGTAGAGCCAGTCATCATGGTGATCCCATATGTAGACATTCTTCAGTCCACAGCGGGCGCAGGCGTTTCCTCGTGGATGCTGCCATGAGGTAGGCCCAACTACGCAGACACAGATTGATACTGGCAGCGGGACGGTCAACGGTAGCTGCACTGTCACCCCTAAAGCCGGTCATCAAGTAGATATCAAAAAATATCTAATTTACGTACATTTTTATCATAGAAAAGTTGAAGAGGCGATTTTTGAGGACTCCTTATACACTAACGCGTGGTAACAAATCTGAAGATGGCCAAAAGGGGAGGAGATAAGGGAGGTGTTCCTATTCGATGTCGGCAGTATTTACCCAAAAATGACTATAATAGAGCATAAAAGTCACTGGGCCTCATTCCGAGTATGGAGGTAGACATGGTGCTATTTGCGCCATGACTACCTCCCATACCGGTACCGACTCCGACCTGGTTCAATGGGGACTTTCCGGTCCATTCCGACCCTGGAGGGACCGGTAAGTCCCCATTGAAAAATCCATTCCCCATTCCCATTTGAGGTCCGATAGGGCTCAATGGGAATGGGGAAGTAGCTAATAACGGTACTGCCATTTGCGGTACCATTATTAGCTCTGAAGTCCCTTAACGGGTCCCGTCCATAACGTTTGGACAGACCAGACGTTATGGACGGGACCCGCTAAGGGACCTCGGAATAGGGCGCAAAGGGTTTACCGGCACCGTTGTCCTTACCGGTGCCGGTAATCCCTTTGCGCCCAACTCGGAATGAGGCCCACTGAATGTTTTCAGTTTAAGTTTAAACTGCTCCTGTGTTACAGAGGATTCCTAGCCTGACGACGGAGAATATTCACAGCATGTGAATCTATGAAAGATCCAATGCTGGAGAACTGGTGGGACTGCTAACCCAGCTACGAGTCTTTAGCAATATGCATGCCAAATTCTTAGCGTCGCTCTATGCAGTGACCCATACCCAACTTACCAGGTTCTAAGGGCCTTCTATCTCTGCGTGTCACTGCAACCACATCCAACGCACTGGACTTTTGTCACGGCCGCTGGTTGCTTAACTCCTTTACCTACGTCCTGTAAGGATGCAGAAGGATGAGATCGACAGACAGGTGACATTGTTGAGTTTAAAGGCTTTTATTTAGGTTAAATAAAAAAGAAGCCCCAACTGTCCTTAATACTAAGAGGGGTTTCCCTGCCTCAAATAAATACTAAGGACTCGGTCAGGATCTCCGTCAAAACAAATAGTTCACTGTCATGTGTCAAAATCTATTTACATACCCTAACATTCTTTAACTAAGGAAAAGAAAATGGGATCTTCTGAATCCAGAAGAGCCATTCCCTTCTTCTGGACTGAAGCTTTGTGTTCACAGTCCTGATGAAACACGTTTTCCAGATTATATAAACAAAATGTTCTAACAGTTCTCTTGGAGAATTTCTCTGTCAATAGTAGGCAAAATAAAGAAAGTCTCTTCAAAGTACTTGTTCTATTCACAATAGCAGAGGGATGGCTATCTTCCGTCCCCTCTGGCTCTTCATTGTTCCCAGTTCCAAGGGCTATGGTCCTTCCTTTGGCGTCCTTGGGTTTTCACAATTCACAATACAAAGAGGTATGGCTCTTGCCTTGTTTTCCTTAGGCTTTCACATTTCACAATGCCAAGGGGTATGGTTTCTTCCCTTGGCCTCCTCAGGCTTTCACAAATCCATGCCACGCGACATGGCATCTTCCCTTGGCCTCCTCAGGCTTTCACACTCACAATGCCAAGGGGTATGGATTCTTCCCTTGGCCTTCTTGGGCTTTCACAATTCACAATGCCAAGGGGTATGGTGTCTTGCCTTGGCTTTCACACTCACAATGCCAAGAGGTATGGTTTCTTCCCTTGGTCTCCTCAGGCTTTCACAATTCACAATGCCCAGTGGTATGGATTCTTCCCTTGGCCTTCTTGGGCTTTCACAATTCACAATGCCAAGGGGTATGGTTTCTTCCCTTGTCTTTCTTAGGCTTTCCAGCTCTCTGTTATTTGTAAGGTGGACCTAGTTCACTATCCTGCCAGTTACTATAAATGTTCATGTTATGGCTTCTTTATTTAGTATAGCTGACCAGTTTCACTATCCTGCCAGGCACTGCTATTGTTTGCATACTGGTTGTAGTAACATCTCTGTATGTGGGGTTCCCAGACCCTTGTCTCATCTGTAATTACTTCCTCATACTCTTTCTTGCAATTAGGATCCCAGATCCCTACTTCACATATAGATGATCCTTTAAAGTCTATCTCAGAGGCTTTCCTCCCACTCTTTAACTCCAGAGTCCTTTTACCCTTTTTTAGGGGGTCCCCAGATCTGTCCTCCATTCCCAACAGCAAGCTTCAGTTCGGACTCCAGGAGTCGACCTAGACTACCCTGTGTTCTCCTCCTCATCCATCCCAGACACTGCATTTCCATAGCTGATGCTTGCTGCTAATCCGCTTTGCCAGCAAGCGGGACACAATATCTTCTCTCTGGCAGACCTCCATAGTCTGCTTCCAGCACTGCAAAGGGTCCTCCTTCCTATGAACCTCTCCAGAAACTTCACTTTCTTCAATCGCTTCCTGGTTCCTCCAGTCTCCCTTCTACGCTCCGCCGACTGGATTTTGGCTCTGCAAGGGAGGGTTCAATTAACTGTCAAGAGCTTCTTCCCTTTTTATGTATTGGCAGCATACTGATTGTCTGTATTGACTAGACTAATGGATTTGGTTCCGCAGAGCATTCTCCAGAACTCTGCGATTCTTCTTCATCCTAGTTCTAATGTTATTCCTCTCAACTGGGTTGTTTGGAATCTTCTTCGTCTCAGTATATTTTCAAGATTCATACAGGGAGTCTCTACTCTTCCTCGTCTCGGTCTTTTGGAAAGTGCGTGGATGCTCTACATTACATAGGTACATGGAAGAGTGTGGAATCATGTTACCCTGTATAGGGTAGGGAGAAGAGGAAGGGTATGGGATGTTTGGGGTATACTGCGTTCTTCCCATCTTAATCATCCCCAGTTCCATAGGGGGATTCCCCTCCCATATAATATCCACAAACTGAGTTCCACCCCCAGGGGTACTATAGGGTAGCGGCCTCACCTCCCTGGCCTCATGGGAAGAGCTTCCCCGTAGGGAAGCAGGGATGATATCCTGGAATTCGTCACAGTCCTTACGTCAGGAGGGTCAAGGGTACTTTCCTCACAATGTATCACAGCTCAACGGACCAACCGGATTGTAATGTAACCAGTGAAATCGGTAGTCAAGGTAACTGAACAACGCTCAATTTTGCTCTATCGTGTACGTCATATCTCCTAGGGGCTAGCCTTTCTTTCTATATTGCTTTATATACAGTTTGCAGCTAACTAATAGCTCCCTGGTCAGGCTCTTATCTTAAACTTTTCCACGCTTTCTTTAAGGCCCTTCTTTTCACTGAGTCCGGAAGATAAGCTCTTGTTCTTTTCCCACTAGCCTTGCTTTATCCAAATGACTATCTCTACTTCGAGGTAGTTGCTATACAACAGTCCAACATAGCTCTTCCGCAGTATATTCCAGGGATAGAAAATGACTGACAAGTGGTGCTGTAATGATCTTATTCTTAATGCACCTCTTATGCTCAGTTATTCTTTTCCTTATTTTTCTTTCAGTTTTACCTATACAGCATCTTACACGGACACCATATGGCGTACACAACCATGTCTGTGTTACAGTTGGTGCAGGCACGTGGTTTCCACAGAGTGCTCAAACCTAGGTTTCATTCTATTCTTCTTTTTGTGTTATTTACAATTCCCACAATGTGTATGGCCCTCTCTAAGCCCCATATTTCAGGTAGACTGTATTCTTTTTCCATTCGTAGGTGAATATCATTATCAGTCATCATTTCCTTGAGATTTTGACTCCTCTTAAAAAGCACAGAAAGGCGGGTCTAAACTTTTCTGTTTGGTTTGAAATACTTTCCAGTATCTTAAAATTACTTTCTTCACATCATTAGAGAGGTTCAAAAACGTACTGACAAAAACAAGCCTTTTCAAATTCCTATTCCTACATCTATACTCCAAGAGTGCCTCTCTGTTATTATTCTAGGGTCTTTTACATGCTTTATTTATTAACCGCTTTGGATATCCACGTTGCATTAGTTTCCTCTTTAAGCCGATGGCCTCTTCTTGGAATAATTCCTTATTGGAGTTATTCCTCCTTAATCTTAAAAACTGCCCAAATGGCAAGTGGTCACGCACATGTTTTGGGTGGAAACTGTTACATCTCAACAGGGCATTTTCATCAGTTTGTTTATGATATGGTTTGACCAATAAGCTTTTAGTATTCTCATTATAATGAATTGTCATATCAAGAAAGTGAATAGCTCTATTGCTGCAGGTTGCCGTATATTTAAGATACCTGTCCTGCTCATTGAGTCATTACAGAAACATCTCTGCAGTATTTCTATCACCCTGCCAAATCAATATTGCTTCACCTATGTACCGCTTCCAGAGTTTAATGTTTTGCTGGAATAGGTTGTCGAGCAGGGTAAATTATGGTACCTCAAGTTTCTCCACGTATAAATTTGCGATGCTCGATGCTACTATCGACCCCATCGCTGTGCCATGGATTGGTTTATAAAAATCATCTTGAAACCTAAAGTAGTTACTTTGAGAGCCATTTCTAGGCACCACATGACAAAAGAATTAGGCGTAATCCCATCTTGGCGCTTCAAATATAGCAATTCCTTTATCATAATAAGAGCTGCTTCTTGAGGGATCATTGTATACAGAGAGATGAAGTCTAAACATATTAGAAGCTCATCTGTGAGGGTCAAAGAAATGTCGTTCTATCAAATTGATCACTGCCATCGTGTCTTGAAAATATGACTTAATTACTTTTACGAACAGCCGTAGGTACACATCCTGTAGTTGAATAAGGGGTTCTAACACAGAATGCACTCCTGAGACAATACGCCTCCCTGGAGGCTGTGACAATGTGGTAGTCTATAGAACCTGGGAATCTTGCCTTTTTTTAATTAGAAAAATAGTTTCTTGTTTACAAATCCAGCCTCTATGTTGTGTTTTTTCTACTTTTTCTTTTATTAAACGCTTTCATCTCATGGTTGGATCATCATCTAGTTTCGATTAGCACATAGTATCCTGAAGCTGGCATATACACTCCTCAATACAATCTGTTCTATTTAAAAGCAGTATTGCACAACATGTGTCCTCCTTCCTAATTATCTCTATTCCCTGGTAGCGTTTTAATCGCTTCTTGTACACCATTAGAAATATTATTAAAGGGGTGTGGCCTCTACTGTTCAACTAGTTTTTCAATATCTGCCAAGACTTTTCTTTCGAACACGACTACCTCTGCTGAATGCGATTGTGTGGGGGGGCATAAAAGTAGATTTGTTGCATAAACCTGATGGATTTTCTTCTCAAACCAAAACATTGGGGCTCATTAAGAATATGGTGGTGCAGGAAAATATTGGTGGTAACAGAATTACTACCACTTTGCCCACTCTGCCATACTACAAGTATGGCCCTGGAGTGGGGGATTTACCTCCAGCCTCATGCTGGAGGTAAATACTCCCACTTTTGGATGAAAATCGACAAAATCGGTGGAATTACCACAGTGGTAGTTCTGCCAAAAATGACCCATAGAGTCCAATGGGAATGAACGCCGCCGCCACCACTTGTAATCCGGCAGTAATTCTGCCAGACCAAGTAGTGGTACCTGTAATTCTGTTGGGTGGTATTCCGGCGGATTTATTGCAAAAATAATTTTTTTTTACATTTTTATTTTTTTATTTAAAATGATACAGTTTATATATAAACCTTTCATTTGAATTCTCATATACATTTCATTAATTTTCAACGTTTAGAAAAGGAGCAGACTACAACATAAAAACAAGAAGAACACTTCAGTTTTGATTATATTCTAAAATGTCAATCAAGAATTGAACAATTGTGAAGATTAGTTTTTTGTTTTTACCTTCAAGCAGCTTAAGCCATCTGTTATCTCCTTCCTCTTGTTGCCGGGCGATGTTAAATGCTTCCCCGTAAAGGGCTCTCTTGGCAGATAATTCGGGACATACCATGACTAGATGTTTAAGGGATTCTATGGCATCTATGTCCTTGCAGTTACGGCAGAATTGTTCATCTTTTGATATTTTGCGAATGTGAGCTAGTCTTTGTCGCGTCGGGAGAATGTTGAAACAAAGTTTCATGAATATTGTCCAGATAGTGGGGTCAGGAAAAAGTGTGAGATACTGAGGCAGTTCATTCAGAGCTCGTGTATCAAATGATGAAAGTAAATTCATGTTATACCTTGTTTTGTCTTCTGATGTTTTCTGCCAATCATTACGTTGCAGTTTAACCTTTGCACGTTGTGGTCGTTTGATAAGCATTTCAACCGTAATGTCTTCTTTTGTCATGGCCAGGAAGAGTCGTGACTTCCACTGTTTCAGCACTGTATTATTCATCGCCTGAGGGATTTCCTGTAAGATTTGTAAAGCAGGTGTTTGTTCTCCATTTATGATTTTTCGTAGGAAATCTAGCTGTTTCCAGAGAACTAATGAGGCGAGTGATTGCAATGCTACTTCAAAGCGAATTTGTGGCATAGGAAAGTTCTTGGGGAGATGCAGGATCTTGCGCCAAAATAAAGCTTCAAGCTTTTGCCAGTTTATGAGGGTAGATGTAATCATAGCTTCACTCCCATAGATAATTATAGGGATGACTTTCTGGCGATAGAAGGCTATAATTGGATTCAGCGAAAATTTGCCAAAGCGCTTATGAAGCATCACCCCTTGTCGAGCCAACGATTGAATTTTAGTCTCTAAAGTGATTGCGCAGGCTAATTCTGCCTTATGTATGTTCAACATAACGCCCAGGTATTTGAAAGTAGATACATTGGCCAGTGACTTATTATCCAGTGTAAAATTTGATATCTTATTTCCAAATTTCGTATTTCGATAGGTAGTCAATGACATAGTTTTGGTTTTTTTGCTATTGATCTGTAGTTCGTTCTCTTTCATGTATGTTTCTGTCATACTTAGATTTTCCTGTAGCCCTAAGGGTGTCTTATCAAGAAGGACTATATCATCCGCATACATCAAATATGAAATCGGCACTGAATTGATTTTCGGCGGGTTTAGAAGATATGTTTTGATATTGGCAGAATAGTCAGCTGTGTATAGATTATATAGTGTTGCTGCCAACGGACAGCCCTGTTTTAGTCTGTGCCAAGTTGTTATCTCATCAGTAGTGGTTCCTTCTTTCGTTAATCTGATCGAAATTGTAGTATTGGAGTAGAGAAGCTTAATGGGTTCCAATATCTCTGGAGGGAATTTTCAACTCGCCAACTTTTTCCACAGAATGTTCCTGTTTATGGCATCAAATGCCATATGCAGATCTATAAAAGCTGCATAGATGGTGGTTTTAGATGTTAGTGCTTCATGTTTTAGAACATTTAGAATGAATAGGTTCACATTCGTCCCTACTTTTGGGGTGAATCCTGTTTGTCTGGAATCAAAGCAGTTGGTCACTTTGGCCCAAGCGGACAAGTTTTTAAGGAGATATCTTGCGAATAGTTTGCCCAAAGGGTCTAACAGGGCAATGGGTCTGAGGTTGGCGGGATCATCTCTATTGCCCTGTTTATAGATCGGTATCAGTACCGCTTTGGACCAAGTGGTCGGTAATATCTTTAATGCGTTGACCAAGGTTAGAATGTGATCCAACAGATTCGCCCAAGTCTCTGGATCTCGTTTGAGGGCAGCATTGGAGAGTCCATCGGGACCGGGTGCTCTTGATACATTTAAATTGTTAATCATCTCTATGAATTGCTCTTTTTCCCAAGTAATAGTCCAGGTGTTTGTACTAATGGATTGATCCAGGTGTTCAATTTGGTTTCGAGATTTATAGAGATTCGTAAAGTGTGCGATCCAGTTCTTTTCTGTGACGTTGGCTACCATCAAATGCTGCTGTCCTGAATTGCTATTTAGCAAATTCCAGAGGGATCTCAGATTTTTATTGCGCAAAGTAGCTAGCATGGCTTCTGCGTCGTCTTGTTGTACGTTGGACGCATTAGTTTTGTTCCAATTTCTATATGCTTGCTTGGCGTTCTTGATCTTTTTGAGATTTTCTACAGTGGGATCCTTTGACCACTTCCGAATATTTTGCCGCTGATTTTTTTTTTTTTGCTGCTATTTCTGGGTTGTAATAATGACAATGGACTGGTTTCTCTATCATGCATTGTTTCGTATGATATGGAATTAGAATCCATTCATAGTTTATTTTGGTTCTGTCTGACATCTGTGTTTGTTGGAAAATCTGTGGAATAGCAGCCAGCTGATTATTGCTGATTCTTAACCTGGGTGTTGCTCCTGTTATTTCCAGCAAGGTAGAGGGGGTGGTCGCATGTGTTGCATTTCCTCCTGCCACTGAGATCTTAAGCATTAGGTGGTCACTTTTGGAGGTAGGGAATACTTGGAAGCCTACTAGCTTATTGCTAATATCTGAAGACAGATATATGTAGTCAATAATTGCAGTCGTTTTTCTAGATGACCAAGTTGGCAGCAAGCAGTTTAGTTTATCATGCGGTTGATTTATTAGTTCAAGGTCCCTCATGGCGATTTCTTTTGTCCACCGTTGTGCTCTTGTTGATAATTGTTGAAATTGTCTCCTTTCGCCTTCTGCAGTATACAAATGTATATTGAGGTTTCCACAGATGATAAAACTGATTTTGGGGAATTTTGCGGCAGTTCTGTCAATTGTCAGGAAGACGCCATCCAGAAAATTAGCATCATTTATTGCTATTGGATTCCAGTATACATTAATAATTGCCGTCATATTCAGCGATTGAGTTGAAGATGACGGATTTGCGTCACCCTCTATTGCAATAGATATGATGATCAATTGAGTCCAAGGGTTGATGTTTTCAGATTCAATAATTTTCCACAAGGTGGATATTTTTATTAGCGTTAATAGTCCCGCCGATGGTCGGCCTCTTGATCCTTTTATGGCTGGATTGAGAACAGTTATATAACCATCACACACAGGTGTCTGAGATAGCCAGGTTTCTTGGAAACATATAATTTGAGAGGATTCCAATACAGGATCTAGTGATTCAAACAGATGAGATGATCCTCTTGTGTTCCAGGAACATAGCGTCCATGTGTGTAGAGTTGATTGTGTTAATGGTTATGATGCAACGTCGGAACTATTTGTAGAGTTCAGAATCGTATCTTCACAGATTCGACGAAAAGGATAGATAGCGTCGTGTTCATCAGTATAGTCGTTGGTCTGGATCTGTGAGCGTGCATGATCCTGAGTCTTTTTTATTATATTATTTGTATCTATGGTAGCCTCTGTACACGCAAATCCTAATGACAGTAGTGGAACAGCCATCTTTAAAATCCGATTCATAGTGTCTGGGTTGTAAAATTCGATCATTACTTTATCCAACTCATCATCATATTCAAAGGTCACTGTCTTAATTTCATGTGATTGTATTGATTTTAACTCTGGAAATACCTGAAATAGTCTTAATAGGTTAGTCCTATTGAGTGTAATTTGCGGTCGTCTGTTTTCAATACAAGCTACTCGTAGGATGTATTTCACTTTTTTCCCCCAAGGATCAATAAATTGTGGCAGGTTATAGGTAACCGTAGCACAATTTTTCTTTAATCCTTTTTGTTGTACTTCATGAGTCTCTCTTTCCATTTCAAAGATATATGTTTCACTGTAGATCGAATCATCAGTTGATCGTGATGTGTTGATCGAATAGATTGAGGGGGCATTGCAAGAATAATGTCCAACTCGTAATGAGCCCCATTGTTCTCAAAGTACTACTTCAGGTGGATTATGTGATTAGAGGGCCAGCCTGTGGCATCTACAACAGCATTTGTTATTTTCTATTTTTTATTACCCGTTCGTGTTTGTTCATTCTGTAAGTGATGAACAAATTCAACAGCAATAACAACCTATCAGTTGCCAGCACACAAAAGTAAACATTGCCTTGGTGCTCACAGAAGAAACAGATCATTAGTTTTAATTTGGGCATGACCGTTTCCAAGATGGAAGGACATTGAGATTCCAAATGTTGTGTATTCTCAGAAAAACAAGCCATTAAAAAAGAAAGTCATTTAGTTGAATTAACATTTAAAGTTGCTTGCTTTACATCTTAGTGTTCATTTCTAATGATCACTAACAGTACATGAGCATATTATGAAAATCTAGAATAACCATACAAATTATGTTCTGATAGAAGGTATGTTGCATTGTTTTTATTTGGTTTTCTTGCAAAGCTTTTCTAACAAATGACGAATGTTATCATTCCAAGATGGAGAGTCTGGAGAATTCCTACTGTACTATTTTGCAATACTCGTTTGAGAAAGGGGAAGGAGACAAACGGAAACAATGAGGGCTCTTGGCTGCTTTGCATGAATTCAAAGCACATTCTAGGAGCATAAGAAAAACCACAAATCTTTAAATTTGGCAAGTATGTCTATGATTGATTGCATGATTGAATCATTAAGTAGATAATGAACAGTTCGCTTGGTGCTCCTTTAATGTTTTTACAGCACTTACAATAACAGTAAAGTATTTGGAACCATGTATAGCCTCAACTTATTTTTTTTCTGAAATCTCTGTTTTAGTCAATTAATAGGAAGGTATAAATTACATGAATTAAAATTTTACAAGACACTCATACAATAGACTTTCAATCTTAATTACAAATATGCAAGCATCTGTCTGATTAGGTCTAACTCTCAGGAGTAATTTGATGTGTCTCTGTCTCACTCGCAACTAGCACTTTGTTCTCTCATTATTTATTTATTTTATTTATTACATTTATATAACACGCCTAACCCTCAGGCATCTGGGCGCTTGACTTAAGAATACGGTTACATTGAAGAGACTTGGTTGTACAGTAAAGTTACAGAGGTAGTATCGATACATGCTGTAAAATTACATTGTTCACAATTACATGTTCAGTTGCATTTTGATCTTGGATTTTTTGTCAGACATATGCATTGTGCAATATCACAGTTTCAAGTTGGTCTGGATGATTGAGCTTTGGAGATTAGGTTGGAGAGGTAGCCTGGAGCAGCGTAAGAAAGACATTTATGAGTAAGAGACAGTATTGTGAATTTAATGCAGTCTCCTACTGGTAGCCAGTGAATGTTTCTTCTAGCTGTGGTTATGTGGTCTGATTTGGGGATATTAAGAGCAGCTCTGATAGCATTATTTTGGATGATCTGGAGCTTCTTAATGTTTTTTGCTGAGGAGCCTGTGAAAATGGTGTTGCAATAGTCGATCCTGGAAAGGATCAGTGCTCTGGCCAATGTGATGCGGTTCTTCACTGTAAGACAGGGTCTACAAGCTGTGACAAGTTTGGCCATGTAAGTTGCAGCCAATGTGATGGCATTAACTTTTCTGAAGAGGGTGAGAGATGAATCTAGATACACCCAAAGTGTCTTGACTTCTTTAGCTACCGTGATGCAGTTGCCATATATGTTGAAAGTTTTGTATGGCGGTGAGAGGTTTTTGAGTCTCACAGGACTGCCTATGATCAGGATCTCTGTTTTATCATCATTAAGACAGAGTTTGTGTTGAGCCATACAGGCATAGATTGTGAGGTAGATGGCATTGAGGGTTTTGGAATCTGTGTCATAATCCCCCGTGATTGATAGAAGTATTTGGGTGTCGCCAGCATAGTTTGTGTATGTGACACCCAAGTTGTCAAGTCTATCAAAGAGAGGTTTTGTGTATGTGTTGTACAGCATAGGAGAGACGCAATATCCTTGTTGGACTCCACGGGTGATGGGCGTAGGGCGTGCAGCCACCATGGATGATCCAGCTGAAGGCATTGTTGGAGAAATGGGCATCACTTGCTAGGTGGCGACATAAGTTTTTATGGTTTACTAGATCAAATGCCACCGAGAGGTCTAGTAGGAGAAGGATGGCAAGGTCACCTCTGTCTCTGATTTGATCCATTTAGAGTTTAAAATCTAGTAAGGCTGTTTCTGTGCCATGACCTGGCTGGAATCCTGATTGGTGAGGACCAAGAAGGTTTTGCCCTTTTTGAGACACGTGTTTCGGCATCTCTTGTGCCTTTTTCAAATCAGGGCATTGACTTAATCTTTGGAACAAAAAGCCATTCAAATTCGTGTTAAAAAAAAAAACACACCATTTTAAATAACGTTTTTTGTGCCCCATTGTGAATAGAAAGCATATACCGCATAATGATTTTAGACATGTGAGGTTTAAGCAGCCAAAGCAAATATTACATAATGGAATGTATACACCCACAGAGACGAGGGAGGAGGATTGGGGAGGATGACTACGGGTAAAAATGAAACAGAAGGGACGACAAAGAGAAAAGAAAAAATATATATAAATGTGCATATTAGAAAACTGCAATGTTCAGCTTTCTGCTTAATGAATTCCAATTGCTGATTTATTACCTTGAATATTTATGGCATGATTTTGTTGCCTTAGTAGTATAGTATAGTATCTATTTCCTTTCTGTTTATCTTTCCAAATCACAGTGCAAAATTAGTGCTTTCACCATCTGGTTAGTATATACATATGGTTCTTTGTACCAAAAATAATAACATTACATCGTCTAGTTAATATACATATATAGTTGTATATCACCTGCTCACTGCCGGGACTCAAATGGGTGTTTTAATGCTGTTCTGTTTGATGACATTTGATATTTGAAATATATTATCTTTAAAAAAAACTTTGGCGAAAATCTCCTCTTACCGTTTCTTTTCTCAAATTGTCCTCTTTGCCTGGTTTTAAAGGTGTCATGGGTTTAATCCCTCCTAGAACGTAGTAATAATTATTATTAAGTTTATAGAAGTCAAATTGACATAGTACTGGCTAACTTAGGCACGTTGTTCTTAACTGGTCGGAGAAATCTTGTTATTGTGTTCTAAAAGTCTGTCTACCGCCATGTTTTACTTTTAATTATGAGTGCATGGCTGTCACAAGTGTCTTAATGCCTTAAATTGCTTGAGCAGCAATCTTGTAGTCATAACTGCAAAGGCAGAGACTTTTTCTGCATGTTGCGCGCATCTAAGTGCTATAGGGTCAAATGTGCAGTGGGTCAGATAGACCCCAGGGCTTACCTGCAAATTCGTTGAAAAGATCTCTGGCGTCTTGCGTCAGCTCTCCGAGAGGACACCGACTTCTGTTTTCCGTATATAGCAACGTTGCTATGGTTACCTAGTTAGTCCCTCTTCTGTTTTGGCGTCTCTTCTGAGAGTGTCGGCCATGTTTTGGGATCAGCCACCGCTGTACATAGTATGCGATGTATTATATCCCATAGTCATGTTACAAGACCATTATGGGGACCATGTCCAGTATTGTATTTGTATTGTACACATTATTTGAAAAGTTAAAATGTGTAGATTGGTGTCCTGGAAAGTGACACAATTATTATTTGTGGCATCTATGTGGTATTTGTCATGTCCCTTTTAAATAACTTCTACGCGTATACGCTGCTTGCGAGAGAATTTTTACGCTATAGTCGATTTAGTCTTTGTCTATATAATTTCCTAACAATCTGATGAGCATATTGTTTTTGGTGATTTATTTACAAGATTGCCTTTACAAGCAATATAGGCATGCCAGAACAAATGTGATAAAGAATGTTGCTTACTCTCTAGTCTGTCAACGTTATTGCTAAGAAGTTTCTTATTGCTATATTTGTGTCATGAATACATGGCCTCGAACGGCCGTAGATGTATATAACTGTGGATACGATTCACAGAGGCACTATTTTTGTATCTTTTTTAACATTACATTTTCCCAATAAAAATTGGCTCATAGCTACATCAATTGTGTTTCGTTGTTACATACATTCTCTTGAACATGTCATGATATTATCAACTACAGTAGATACTTGACATGACTCACAACAAGATCTGATTTTCTACAGAAGAGATGCTAGTTCATTGTCAGAATTGAGACCTTATTCCGTTGATCTGAAATTGCAAATTAGTCTTGCTTCCTTTTGTCTTAAATATAGTTCTTGGTTGCCACCCCTACGTCCAAGGGTGACCTTTTGTATCCCCATGAATCTTATGTTTTGCTTATCACACATTTGGTGATTACATTGCCAATGATGGGCCAAAGGGAGTGACGGATCCTGGCTCCCAACTGACTATAAGTGTTCACAAATGCATGTTCTTAGTTCGCAAATTGTGCTACCTATATAAATTAGTTGGCAAGTGCACACAATTGCGTAGATCACAAATTTGGATCGACAGTTTATGTTGTCTTTGATCTTAAGTTCGATTGCATTTGAGTCTTTGAAGTGGTCTGTACTGTTGAGTGCATATCTGCACATTGAACATGTGCCGCATTTTCTAAATCCAGTTTTTTGTTTTTGTAACCATGTGGTTGATGGTTGCTTCTTGTCTTTCGGAAGTAGTGATGGGCTTAAATTTGTCCTTAGTGTTCTTGCTCTTCTATACGTTACAGACGGATGTTCTTCCACAAAGTTGCTGATATGTGGGTCAAGTTTCAGTAAATGGCAGTTCTTTTTGAGAATTTTTCTGATCACGTGGCTGTTGTGACAGTAAGTGGTTATGAATTTTACTTTGTCTTGTCCAGATTGGCCTCTTAGTTTTTGTTGTATTAAGGTTTTTTCTCTGGTAGTCTAGTGAGCCTTATCCCATGCTGTCTTGATGCATTTGGTGGTGTACCCTCTTTCTTGGAACCGAGAAAACAAAACATCACATTCTGCCTCAATTTTTTTGGGATCAGCACAGTTTCTAAGTGCTCTAATAAATTCCCCTTTGGGAATGTTCCTTTTCACCGTTTCATAATGGCAGCTGCTGGCAAAGAGTGTAGAATTTACTTCTGTGTCCTTACGGTATGTTCTAGTCATTAGGTGATTTCCAGACATGTAAATTGTTAAATCTAAGAAGTTAATATTTTCACTACTATTTTCACAACTGTGCGTCCAATGAATTCCTGCCTGATTTCTGTTTGCTCTTGTCTGTCGATGTTCCATTCCAAATCATGAACACGTCATCTATGTAACGTGCCCAGCGAATGACGTTCTTGGTGTAAGCCTGGTCTGTATATATGCATTGATCCTCTAACATGCCCATAGACAAGTTCGCCAGGACTGGGGCATACTCCTCTTTTCTCTTTGTAGAATTTGTTGTCAAAAAGGAAGATGTTATTTTGTAAGGTTGCCAATAACATTTCTTTCAACAAGTTGACAAAGTGATAATGGGAGGCTAAATCCTGCTTGAAAACGTAGTCTATGGTTGCCAATGCTAGGTCATATCTGATAGATGTATCTGATAGATGTATATAATGCTTTTACATACCATGTAACCAATAGATAGTTAGGCAGGCATTTGGTTTGTTCCATGATTTGAATAGCTGCTGTTGTGTCCTTTAAGTATGCTCTGATCCGTGGTACTCTGGGTCTTAGCGCATTATCTATGTACTCGGCAATCCTTTCTGTAGCCCAACCAATTCCACTGAGTATAGGCCTGCCTTCGGGTACATGTTCAAACGATTTGTGTACCTTGGGTAGGAAATATATTGTTTGTAATACAGGTTGTTTGATGAATCGATATCTTTTTTCATCATCTGTGATCAGTCCCTTACGGTGCCATCCTTGAATGGTTCTTCTAGGTCTCGAATTATATCTTGTTTTGGAGGTTCATTTGCAATATTTCATAGAAATTCAGTGTGTTAAAGTGTTCGCCATCAATATATAGTCCTTCCTATTCATGATAATGATATTCCCGCCTTTGTTGGCTTCTTTGATGACTATTTCTGTGTCTTTTTGTATGTTTTGCAGCACGAGTTGCAAGTTTTTTCTTGTTGTTTTTTCACCTTTTGTTCTCCGATGATGATCTAAGATGTTGTTTACATCTTTGGTAACTGATTTATAAAATGCGTCTACCATGTTGTCAGGTGCCAGTTGTGGTGTAAATTTGGATTTCGATTTTAATTCTTCTCGAAGCATACTCATGGGTACAATTTATAGTTCTTGCAAGGTTTGATGTATTTGGAAATCCTGTGATTCTTGTAGGGATCTGAGAGTGTGTACATTTTCTAATTTTTCTATCATTATTTCACTTCTGATTGTTGGCTCAGAAGATTCTTGGTGCCTGGTGACTAGGATAGCAAAGTATTTTTTCAATTTTAGTTTTCTTACAAATTTGAAAAAGTCTATGTGCACTTCTGTGGTATTGAATTTACAAGTTATTGCAAAGGAAAGTCCTTTATTTAGTAAAGTCATTACTTCTAAGGTCAAGCTTCTATCCGACAGATTCATAACCAAGTTTTTAATTTGGTCTTTTTGGCAGCTTCCCTGGCGCCCGCTCTGGTGAGTCTTCTGTAGTCTTCTAAAGCGTCTGGGTTGTCTACATATTTCCGAACCCCTCCTTCCTCTCCTCCGGGTATGAGTTGTTTCTTGTCCGTGTTGGTTGGTAGTTGAAAACTGACCTGTTTTGGAGCTATGTTTCTATTCCCTTTTTTGTATCTGCATATTTGATTGAGGAAACCAAGGCCTGTTTTGTTCTTGTTACCCTCTTCCGATGGTTCCTTGTCTCTTTCTGGTTCTGAATCAGCGTCTGAACTGCCAGATGATATGTTAGGTGAACTCTCTCTTGATAATGGTTTCTTGAATTGATTGTATTTTTCTTGGAAGGTGTATACCCTGTCATCTTGATAGTCTCTTTCATCTCTAAAGAATTTTCTTAATTTTCTCATCTTGATCTGGTCTTGATATTCCTTTAATATTTCGAACATCTTTTGGTAATTTTTCTCTTTAGTTACCTCTAGTGCCTTTGTGTCACTAATTTCCTTCTTAATAGTTTGGATGTGTTCCGTAATCCTTTCGTGTTCCCTAGTTGCATGCTCAACTAATAGTTCAAGCAGGTTTATGGGGCTTGTATTGAGGTTCTTCTCCCATAGTTCTGCTAGATCTTTATCTTTGTCCTTAGTGAAATCTAGGAATATCAAAATACGCAGGCCTCTCGGTATTTGTTGTTTTGTCAGGTAATTCTTGAGTCAAATAATCTCCCAATACTTGTCTCTCTCTCTTCGGCATGCTCTTTCTAATTTGATGAACTTACATCTTAGATCCTCTCTTTTAGGAGTGCTGCTCGTAAATGCATGTAGGTTACTCCCTTTTGGGGTAAACAGGTTAGTGGCTTCCTCTTCTCTATTTTGAAGATATTCGGCCATTATTGAATGATAGTAGAGCCCTTTATTTTGGTCAGCGTGGTATATAATTAAAACCTTAAACACGTTTTACAATCAACCCTGCTTTCGAGCATTTTTGTATACCAAGTGCTGCACTAGTTTGCGTGAAAGCTTCAATTTGGATAATTGTATGGTGGTGGATGGAAGACTTTCGGCAATAGTTTGCAGTGTTTATGGTCAGATGGTTGATGCTAAGAAGTTCTGTACCGATGGAAGGGAGGGCGATGCGCTCACAAGCAAGCCTCAAGAATAGCAAGGGGGGGGGGAGCGCACTGTTAATGTAGCAGGGCGTAATCTCAGTAGTCAGTATGTAAGATGTTGCAGCGGGTCAGGCTGGATCCTTACCTTGGCTCCAGTGTCGATCGGTCTCCCGATCCCACAACAACACAAACAGGGCCTTGATTGAGGGCCTTCAGTGGGAGGCCGGCGTTTGCCTGCTGGCTCCCAGATTGGGTAACTTCCAGGAAAAGCAGCCCAATCAAATGCGAACGAGTGTCTGTTAGGGTTAACACTCTAGTGTGTCAGTTCATAGCCTCTCTTATTCAAAATGTGCATCAGAAGTTACACCACTTTAATAACATTCTTTACCTTTCATGCATTGCCTGCAATGTACGGTTGACCAACTACTATAGTCTATAATGTGTTACCAATAGTTTATCTTAATTCTTGTCTTTAGGAAGCAAGACTGATACTGCACTGCGCATGCACCTATATTTCCTCTTGATTGATAGGGCTATTTCTTAAGGACGTGAGGGGAGTATGGGTTTGAAGTGTGTGTCTCCAACTCCCACTATTTAATTAAGCTAATGAAGCTAATGTAACTATTTCTGTTTCATTTAAAACTTTACAATTACAGATTCAATCCTGCAAGATACCTTGGGCTACAAGTGTGTGTGTGTGTCTGCCTAGCTGATGATTCTGATGTCTGCCTGGAACTCCATTTCAGTTGAGTAGAAACCCCATTCTGTCTTTCCCTCTTTTTCTATATGGAGATGCAAAAGCATGCTTACGGTCCGATTTATGCTTATCTGTTTCAGGGTCTCTTTCTCCTCTGTGGCTTCGACCTAGGGATCTGTCAGTAGTTGATACCGTATAGCTAGCTTGCTGTCTTCTGTCTTGCCTCCGAGCTGAGGCTAGCTCTCGTTTCTAATCAATATTGTTTTTAGTATTTGTTTGATCACTCTCCCAATTGTTTGATGTACCCAGTTCATTGCAGTAGTGTAGCATCTGGGTGGAATTGCATTCTCTTCTGAGTGAACGCCCATGAGTGTCTTCAAATCACTATACTGGGTCCGCGACTCTGGAGCTCTCGAATATATCAGTGAACCAGGGTAGCTTAATTCAAACAGCCTTACCAACGATGGAGGCACTAGTGAGCAGCGCCAAAGATGCCAGTCTAAGAGTTGTGTCAGTCATCTCACAGCTCCATCCCCTCATATCACGATCTCTCCCTTCTGCAAACAACCCTAGAGCCCCAGGATTCTGGTGTGACCGCTGAGGAGTCTACCTCTCTCGGAGACCAGAAGGCAGAAGTCCAGTGAGAGATGGACTGGTAGAAATGCAGCTGGCACAGCAGGGCTATGCCAGGAGACCCAGTACCTTGGGAGTGCCAGAGATGAGCCAAGGCCCAATGTAAAGTGGAAATACCCCACACACTGCTAGACGAAGCTGGGCAGCATACAACGAAGCCCAGGGTGCCATAAAACATAGTTCCACCAGCCATCTTGAGAAGGAATCAGAGGTTGGCTGGCATGGAACAGACTTGTGGCGGAGCGGAATAACTCTTCCAAATAAATAACTCTGCTGCTGGGTGCTGACAAGTGTGCACTCTGAAACAGTCATTTCACACAATCAATATTTTGGCTCTTGGGACTATGGTGACAGATGTCACATCTGAAAAGGCAGACATAAAAGAGATGAAGATGTATCTAACTCTCATCATGAGAGAATAGATGAAGCAGAATCGATAATTACACAGCTGGAGGATGACTTGCACGCCGAGAGAGAAGGCCCCAGTTACCTGCTCCAAATGCAGACCACCATGAAAGATACGCTGCTGGATATCAAAGCTAGGGAGAGATGCAATAACATTAACATACTCGGAATCCCAGAGGGACAAAAGGACTGAAAATGAGGACCTTCATAATCCAACTAATAGCAGAATACCTTTACATTACTATCGAAGATCGGAAATGAAAAGAGCATATAGAGCCATGTGCTCCAAACTGGAACCTGGCAAATCTAATTGTTACATTATAGTTAGATTCTTGAGATGCCTGACAAAAGGAAACTAACGCAACTAGACAGAGAGAAGCAACCCCACATGTGGGATGGTCACCAAATTACCTGCTTCCAAAACCTACAACCATTGATCCTCAAACAAAGAAAGTGATTCAAAGAAGCAAAAGCAGAGTTGTCAAAAAGGAAGATAGGAAAGGTCAGACCGACATGGCAAGATCTCACTCACTGACCCTTATCATACCAGGAGAATACAACTAGAAGCAGATGTCACCCACCGATTGGAATGGAGGCTCTAACTGCCTGCAAAGGCTGCATTCCAAGCTTCCCTTTGTGAGGTACACACACTGGGCACTTGGCAAGGAGACATGGTCAAGCTTTCTTATTCCCCCTTGCAGAAGCGCTCATAGCCTTTGAGTCCTTATCTTTGGGCTCTATTGTGTACCTTTAAGCCTTGTTAGATCTCACAAAATCTAAATATGGGCTATCCAAGGAAGGATTTTCTGCTAAATCATGTTCTTTTAAATCTCTGATAAACCTGGTTGCTATTTAGCTAGAACTAGTTGTATATTCCTCAATGTTATAGAAAGTTCTTGTGCCATATTTCTAGGGCCCACATATCGCAACCTGCCTGAATTAGTGTCTTTTTTCAAGTCATTGACTGTTTAAATGACAGAATGGATGAACAGTCAAGGCAACTCTATGAACGATGCAAGCTGGTTTAAACGTATAGTAAATACTTTTGATTAATACACAATAAGAACATTGCCTCACTTTTGCTACTGTGTAGTTTCACCACTTGAACCTTGCCACTGTGAGATCTTAACCACTCCTTGAACTTGACTCCACCTTTTGAACATTCTGCTTCTGTAAGGTTTCACCATTTTCAAACTTTCTGTTCTGTACCTTGCCACTTTGAACTTAACTACTGTGAAGTCTCACCACTTGGGAATGTTGCTACTGTGAGGTTTCCACCACCTCATTTAATTACTGTAAGACTTCATCTGTTGGAACTTTATGTAAAAGGAATTCTCACTTTCCCTTAATGCCCTACTGCTTCAATCAAATTACATTTTAATTACCCACTCAAAATCTGTACTGGCTTGGTTTGTACTTCTCCTGGAATTCAGCCACTCAGAACTCCCACCGCTCAGCCATTCTAAAACTACACTGATTCGATTCTCCTGCTCCTAAACCTAACGACTTTAAAACTCCACCGTCCGGATTCCTACTGCACTTGAATCTCTTCATTCTAAACTCCTTATTGCCTGATCCTAGCAACTTACAGATGGTATTTCGAAATCAGCCGCTTCAAACTTTACTGATTTGTTCCCGACTGCCCCCAACATTTTGTTCATTTCGAATGCTTGCTAGCTCGAACTCCTACACTCTGTGACGAAATGAGAAGATTAGTCCCTTCTCCCTGTGGTATCAGGGGGAGCACCCCCTTTGGGGGTAGCAAGGTAAGCCTGCTCTGCAAGACCCTCCCTAGGGGTATGGGCAAATGGGACCTCAATGGGGATTACCCCCCCTTAGGGGATAAGGAGTCCCATTCCGATGAGGAATTCCCTAGACCCAATAGCATATCTGCATATATGGGACTGCCTATGATGAAGATCAATATGTCATCTTTATTTTTGGCTTCAGGCAATGTCGGAGCAAAACAGCCATACCAAGAAACAAGCGATGTCTCTTTAAAAAGAGACATGTATAAAACCGGGATGAGTAGCTCTTGTGAGAAGAGAGAGTATGGTACATAGGGCAAGCCCCCTTACGTGATTACACCTTGGAGACGCAAAGCCTGTGACTTTTAGAAAAACAAGGAACACTAGAGTGAGAAGACGGAGAGCAGACGAATCCACCAAAGGGAGAACCGTTGTCCGAACAAGAAGCTAAGATCTGTGGAAGGTGGTGTTGTGACCACAGCTGCTTTGAGGTGAGCGATGCACCCAACTAACGACACTGAGACCACCGGAGGAGGGAGTACTGCCAGCTCCCTGCTGCCTGCATACATAGATGGCACCCTAACATCAGAGGAGCCGAGAACGCTACGCCGACGAATCTACACACAGAGAAGAGCAACCAAGAAGACGACTACCTGAGTGTGAGCCGAGCCCCGTGAGCTTTCCCTGCGTCGGAAAAGGTACCGGTAATAATGGGAGAGGCAGGAGGCCGCCAGAGTAACCTAATGGAGAGAGAGAGAGACAGAGAGACAGAGAGAGAGAGAGAGGAGACTTCTCGAAGTCACAATTATAAAAGTCAAAAATTAAATGAGCCGAATTGGAGTAATCTGAAACCCATAGAGGGTGTGATGAAGAATGCTATTTGGGAAATAGATAAAAAGTGGAAGCGAATACCAGAGGGTATACAAGGGGGAATCTCCCAGCTACCAAGGCTTGAAGAGACGAGAGAGCGCACATCAAATAAGTGTAACAAGTTTTGTGAACTCAAACTGTCTAGGCAACAGATTCATAAAAGGGAGAATCCAGTGCCAAGAACCGAGGAGTGCAGACTCATAATTTGGATAAGGTCATAAAAAACCCCAGGGAATGTTAACCCTCAAGAATATAGGAGGTTGACAAGTAAAGATCAGAGTGTGAGAAAGTGTCTCAAGGAAAAGTGTCATAAAGCTAGTATTAAAGAGAATGCCAGGGGAGAATATGGGAAGAACTACATGAGCTCATGAAGGAAACCTCAAGACACTGTCAGGGAAGATAATTTGAAGAAACTGTATTCTTATGAGAGACATTTGTGTATCAATAACCACAGGAGATAAAATACAAACTTAAAGAGAATGAAACCAAGAAGAGAGACGACAGGGAGAAGAGACACATTCTGTTGGACTATTTTTAGTTGTTCGCGTTAGTACTAGGGTCAGCGAGATTTAGGTTGGGACTGAAGACAAATCATATCTTTTGACTTCCTGACAACCGGCGAGCACCTTTAGTTGATTTAGATACGCAGTGTGCTCCCTCCACATGGAGACTTCCGCCCCTCAGAGCCCCCCCAAATATTTCAGTACCTTGCCAACAAGAATTCGCTATTTCAGTAGCGCTGAAAGAGGAGTGGAGAGCGGGCACCATAAAATGTTTCATTAAAGTTAACAAGCTTCAAATGGCCTTTGAGGCATCTTCCAGGGCCTAATAAGCACTATCCCAGGAAATATAAACTACTATGCATTTAAAACCACATGAACAAATAAGTTCATCAATCATAACATCTTCTTTCTGTGATATCTTTTATTCAGTGCTTCTTTTGTGATATCTGTTGTGGCGAGGTAGAAACAAAAACCGATGCTTTTCAGACTAAGATGTCCTTCGTCAGGACAAATAATAATTATCTCTACAAAACCCAATCATATATCTACATACATCAGACCGTTATGCGCATTAGCCATGATATAACTCACCAAACAATGAGTACCTTAAATAATGCCATGTCAAGATGATTCCTCCCTGCCTGTTCTGTACCGTGTTCATACACAACCTCAGAAAGCTGTACTTCATCTGAAATTGCACCCAAAAACCACTTAAAACCTATGAAGGATAACGTGTAAAATAAATGAAGTTCCTAACAATCTAATAACAATAGGTAAATGTAAACGAATGAAAAAATGAAAGGCTATATCTGTTTCAGGCGCTCAAAAAAAGTCTGCTGTGAAACCTGCAAACATAAGGTACAAAGATTTCAAAATGTGATTCAAGCGCATTATATGTATTTAATGAAAGGGGAAATGATTGAGAAAAATAGTGTTGGGGGTCCCTCTGTGACCCATCAGACGGTTCCCGTGAGCCCCCAACCCCACAGACTCAGGCACACACGTCTGTTCAGCTCGGGCTCCCCGGTCGCACTGTCGCGGCTAGGAACGCCCCCTTTATTTATAATGCACGCGGCGGCGTGCAATGTCACACTGCTGCGTGAGCCTCCCCTAGGGGGGCAGCACCACAAATAGTAACTTACTATTGTTCCGAATTCATTTCAGTTTCTGAAATGATGTTCTTCTCTGCAGAGTAGTGGTCAAAGTGGGTGGGAGCGGTGCTCTTCTTTTTTAATTAAGTTGGACTGTTCCTATGCATTTATTTTAAAAAGAAACCGTTCCGTAATGGTTTCATTTTAAAATAAAAGTGTAGGAAGAAGTTGAAACGTGCACTTCAGTGCACTGCACTGAATTTTCCCTTGGACAGCAGGCGCATAAGCTTAGGTGTTTGTATTGAGCGTGGGAGGGGGCGTGGCAATGGGGTTTGGCAGGGACAGGCCAGCAGGGAATATAGTTTCACTACTTCATGTACACATCGACCACTGATGCAGAAAGCCATCGAGAGATCTGCCAGCATTAGTCCTACCTTTCTGTAAAAAAATGAGCTGCTGACTAGTAGTGAGCCAAGGGTGTGACGTCATCACGCGTGTTGACATTATAGAATGTACCTGCCAGACGAGGTAAAAAACTTTGGGTACTTATCTCGGTGAAATAGACAGTGTTTACTTATGGATTTCTGAAAGCCTCATGGTCTTTAGCAGGTGCGAAAGCAAGGCGGACTCCATAGGTATCCAATAGTTTCAGGCCCGAATAAAAATGTCATGCACGCGGTCTTAACGCGGTCTTAAAACAAAACACACGCGAGACGGCGGAGGAATGCGCAGCAGAAATCTTACTCCTGCTCCGTGCACCACTTCCACCTCCTCACTGCTCTAGAACGGGCTGATGGATTGATTGGAGGCGTGAAAGAAATATGATTTGCTTTTACATCCCTTTTTAACGCACCATCATTATGAAATGAGGGTGAAAATAATGTTTTTACGGGTGGAAGGGTAAATTCAGGCGTAAAAGCATGACACTGTTTTTAGACTTTTTGTACTGCTTCGTCCCATTTTCTATTACTAGCAAGGAGGAAAGGGGGCACACAAGGGAGTCAACATCTCTGCCATGCTTCCCTCCTCCATCTTGAAAGTACAAGATGGAGTCAACATCTCTGCCATGCTTCCCTCCTCCATCTTGAAAGTACAAGATGGAGTCAACATCTCTGCCATGCTTCCCTCCTCCATCTTGAAAGTACAAAATGGAGTCAACATCTCTGCCATGCTTCCCTCCTCCGTCTTGAAAGTACACAATGGAGTCAGCATCTCTGCCATGCTTCCCTCCTCCATCTTGAAAGTACACTTCTTTTTATGCCTGCAGGAGATTTTCTTGCAAGTGGAAAACAATTGGACTCCTGTGGAATCCAACTCCATTTAGCCATAGCTCTCAACTCACCCGCTTTTGGCGGGTGTCACCCGCCTTGCAAAGGGCTGACTCACCCGCCAAGCCTCCTGCACGCCCATTCATTCCAATGGGCGTCTCACCCGCCAAAAACAAAATCGGGTGATTTCACCCGCCTTTGCGAGACAAATGGTTGAGAGCTATGATTTAGCACCTGTTAAAAACAGGCAGATGCCATTGGAATACATTTTGTAAATGACGACAGCGGCATTTACATTTTTAACAAAGCAGAGTAAAGGTGATGAAGAAATGAGATTTCACCGGGCTAAAAGAAATTCCTAACCCGGTCTTATGGCTACAACCATGATTTCTGATGAGGGCTGTAGGTAAGCCGCCCACCAGTCAAATTTGTTGATTATAATCATGCCAAAACAATTAAAAGCATCACAGTACAATGATACTATCAACAGATTGGCACAGGTCTGTCT
This sequence comes from Ambystoma mexicanum, assembly GCF_040938575.1. Taxonomy (NCBI): domain Eukaryota; kingdom Metazoa; phylum Chordata; class Amphibia; order Caudata; family Ambystomatidae; genus Ambystoma; species Ambystoma mexicanum. Next base: position 329,905,085 of record NC_090925.1, on the reverse strand, counting down.
CCTTCTTCCACGCGTGCTACGTCCTCCGCCGGACGTTTGCTGCCATAGACAAAGTGGCATTTTGCAACCTCTTCACAGTCATGGACCAATTAATAATTCTTCTTGCTGTGCTAGGAACTAGCTGCATGCCTATATGGATTAACGGGATAGCCCCGCCCCCTGTGCGCCGCTGGTATGTTACAGTTATCAGCATTAGCAGCACATGCCACAAGGGTGAGCTCCACTTTAGATACCACATTATCGGCCAGGGAGGGGAACGGGGGGGCTATAAGCCAAAATAAATCTTATTTACATGAATCACTAGTCACAGAGTAGGTATATTCTGCAACATAAATTCCCACGTTTTCACTTTAAAATGATACATAATTCCCATTTCCAACAGAGGTTTATCTGAAAAATACTTTACTCCCAACGTCCAAAAGAAGGGAACAAGGGGGGCGTGGCCGGCGACGAAACAAGTTGGACACATAATTGGTGAGCTCGCTGACGGAGCGGTAATAAAAGGGCATTTGTAAAGTTATAATGAGTCACTGTCAATTCAAAAGAAGACAGGAATGAAAAATGTAATTGCTTAACACCCCTGGTGGTCCCTGGGGGAATATCCATGAAGTTGAATTATTGCCTGGAAAGCCCTCAGAAGTATAGGTGGGCTGGGCCTGAAGCCGGGAACTCTCCTGATTAGGACACCAGCTGACTGACGAAGCACGTTGGAAAAGGTGTGTCTTTTGCAGGGGAAATACTTTTCTTCACAACACAGGCACTGTGTATAAATAAACCCTAGGAAGGTCTAAATACCAAAGAAAAGGTACTCTCAACCCCCCCCTATACAGTAAACTAACTTATTTAATATCTAACTTCTGAAAACTACTGACTGAAAGCCAACACGTCAATGCATATGGCTAATACCTCTGTGTAGAACTACTGGTTACTCTATTGCACAGCTTTGATGCATGACTAAGCTATTGCTGGAGAAGGCAGTCTCCAGAGATTAACTGCTGTCAAACAAAGTTTCTTTATTGTCACTTGCTCAGCTGCTTAATCATTTCCTACTACTACTGATCTTTCCAGAGGGTAGTGGAGAACACAGCATTGGCAGCAGGCTGAGGCATGAGCGTGACTGTCCTACAAACGTCTGGTGAAAGGATGGGTTGTCTTCAATCAAATAATACAGGAACGTCGCCTCCACTGAGGTTATGAACTCACATCTCACTTTACGAGACTACACAGCTTCAGTTTTCTCTTCAGGCCACTCTTGCCTGACACTGTGTAGAGAAAAATGATAATTCAATATATAATCATCCACCAGCTCAATTTCTCCACTGTGTTTGGTACCCTAATCGCTATAATGGCTGCCCAAAATACTTCTACAGATGTATCTTCCATCAACAACTGTATGAAAAAGATACTTCAAGAACTCTCATCCATCCAAACATCCAGCTCTGTTTTGGACACAAGAACCTTGAGTTTTCAGGATGATTTGAATGCATTTAAATGCGATATGAAAACTATCAACTCCAGATTAACAGAGGTGGAAGAGCGTGTTTCTTTTACTGAAGACAGAATGGAAGGTCTAGAACAAATGCACAGCAAAATTCAGCACCTTGAAGTGGAAGTAGCGAACCTCGAAGACAGAAACAGGAGGGATAATATAAGAATATACGGGGTGCCAGAAAATATCGAACTAAATGACCCCATTAAATTCCTCACTGATTGGCTTCCACAAATTTTAAATCTCACCTTCACGCCTCCCCTCGAATTTCAACATGCTCACAGAATTAAACCTCGATTCACCTCACATAATAACTCGCCCAGGCCCTTAATTGCTTGTTTATTACGACATCAACAAGCTCGACTAATTCTCCTCACAGCAAAGAAAATGTCACCTCTCAAGGAAACAAGATATTTACCTCCCCTGACTTTTCCAAATCCACACAAGATAAAAGAAGAAGATTCTTGGACCTAACACCAGCACTGAAAAAACTGGATATTAAATATGGTTTGCTTGAACCGGCAAGAATGCGGATTACTCCTCCAGGAGGCATTACGAAAGAATATTTGAACCCTGAAGATTCATATGGTTTTGTGCAATCCCTTCAATCTTCCGAAATGGACACCATGCCCTGTGCATCGACTTCCAAAGATCATAATTATTCCAATCAACCTCCTCAAGTGGCCCACAATCTAGAGGTCTGGGAAAAAATCTAATCCGGTAAACTCTACCACTCCATGGGTAAAAGTGAATCCAACCCATCTGCCAAGGTGTTTGACAACCCTGAAACACAAAGGGATAAATCCAGGTCTCCGATTAAACATACTGGGTTAGAAGTCACTCCAACTTCATGAAAGTTTGATTCCTCCCTTCACTACTCCTGGTTTATTTTTGCTCAGATGTTGTTCTTATCTACTTATCAATAGTTAGCCCAATCTTGTCAGACATATAGAGTTAACTCTGTCCGCCTCATGAATGCAATGTGTGCCGTCTTGATATCTTCTACGGCAGCTCATAACAGATTCCTGTTTGATTTGCATTTCAAATTCAGGATCACTCATTTCTTTATGTTCTCTTGTACAATTGTTACCATTTTTAGAATCAAATATTTGTTTGTTCTGGTTGTCACCTCTCCTCATGTGTTTTCCTTACCCTGCTCTCATCTGTATCATATCAAATATATTGTTATATCACAGGGGCTAACTATCAATGTATACAAACTGAATCCAATTGTTACGACCTTATTCTTTCTATTTCATTTTGTCATTGCTCTCTTTATGTCCTTTTTCTTTATTTTTATTTTTTTAATATCACTACATAACGCCTTAGAGCTATGAGTATTAAAGTCTTATCTTGGAATGTTAAAGGGCTTAATAATCCTATTAAAAGACAAGGAATCCTTAGCCATCTAGAGAAGAGTAACTGTTACGCTCACCTGCACCCCACAGGGGTGTCGATCGGACCCGGACAGCTGCGGTCTCCTTCAACGTGATGCGTAGTGCAGAGATGACTGTCTGGACTGGCCCGCCTAGTCTTGTCTGCTGGACCCGAAGAAGTATTTTCCTGCAAGTGGAGACAGGGATTAACCACCTGTGGGTTTTAGTGATGGCCTCCCAACTGTTCTCGCTCTCCCCCACTAATCACCTCCGAAATCCCCTTAGTAACCTCACCTTATGTTCGTAAAAGATGAGCTCTCCATCCTGCGTGTCTTGCAGGGGCGCGTAGATACCAGTTACTTCACTGGTTTGAAGGCGTTGGGAGAGTTCCGGTAAGTATTGACTCTGAAGTCCCTGGCGGGATTGGGAAGTATCAAGTTCAAAGAGTTCAATGTGCCCGATGTTCACTCTTGTCCCCTTCCTTCCTTAAATTGCAACTGAGTTTGTGAGAAGAAGGTCTCGTAGCTGCTGCTGGCGTTCAGGTAAGAGTCTGTGTTACCCAAAGCTGTCCGGTAACTATTGCATGCGTTAACGTGTTGTTTTTCTCCCTCTTTACAGATGCAGCATATGAAAATGTGGAGAGTTATGGAATTATACCGCCGGTGGTAAATCAGGTAAGTCTATGGTGGTAAGAGGTTGTATTTGTTGATTCCTTTGGCTCACCTTGTTTTTTCTTGTGTCCCCTAGGTGCCGGATTACGGTGAAGAAATGATGGAGACAGTGCCAGATCGAAAGATGCTGTGAGAACTGGTGAGTATGGCGCCGTGCTGGAGCTGGCGAAGCGACGCGTGCAGGACTGATGTACTTTCCAGGTCCGGAGATGAAATGGTTCCGGAATTAGGTGAGGAATTTGAAATAAGTTTGTTTTCTAACCTTGTCCTTTTCTTCTTCTTTATTCTAGGAGCTCCGGATTCGAGGCGGGCGCGTGGCAGAAGCCTGGATGCTGGCTGCAGGCACGGTGAGCGTCACGCTGCTGGATGCAGAATAACGCGAAGCATGTGCTGCTGTTTGGGTGTGGTTTAAATAGCCTCCAAAGTAGTTCCAGGTAAGAAGTTCCCTAGAGCCACGCCCGAGTAAAAAATAGTCCCTGTAACAAAATAGTCCCATCCAGGCCTCATGTAGGCTTGGACTCTTTTGCAGCATGGTCTGCATCAGGTAAGTAAAGTCTATGAGCCTGGCGCCTATGGTGCCAGGACGGATTTCTATGATGAGCCTGGCGCCTAAGGCACCAGGACTGAACCCAGACAGCCGGGGCTGCTGAGGTTTAAACAAATGTCTGGATGCCTGCTCCCGGAGCTGAGGGCCTTGGTCCTGATGCCCGGGGTAGGCATCATGACAGTAACCCTGACATTGCTTGTATTCAGGAAATGCACCTAGATTCGATAGAAGAAAATAATTAATTGATTACATTTTGGGTCAGCATGCCTTTTTTGCACCTGCAGTTGATAAGAAGGGTGGAGTTAGTATCCTCATACAAAAAAAAGTCCTTTCAGTTAATTGATCAGCAACATGATTCCTTGGGACGATGGTCTACTATTGACTCCATTATCAACCGCTAGGTCACAATTCTTAATATCTATGGCCCCAATACTCCTGACCCATCATTTTGGAGCCATTTAAAACACACAATTTTCAGCAAAAATTCTGATCGTCTCATTATTTGCATAGATTGCAACCAAATTTGTGATTTTACCCTTGACCGTAAATCCCAATCCAAATTTATCAATACAAAATCACACAAACAATTCCTCAATTTTATAGAAGATCTTGCCCTTGTTGATACTGGCGCTTCTGCCATCCAGAGGCAAAAGAATGTACCCTTTTCTCCCCTACACAAATCACTTTCAAGAATAGAGCATATATTTATAAACTCCCCTCTTGCACCCAAAATTCTTCATTCTGAAATTGGCCCCAATATTAATTCTGATCATGCCCCTCTGTTTACTGTCCTGGAATAGGATCCATTGTCCTTCCATTCATCCAGATGGAGATTTAACTCCTTTTTACTGAATGACCCAGATTTTATCCAACAAATTAATATCTTTATTACTGAATTCTTTACCCTTAATAATCCCCTTGATACATCTATACATAACAATTGGGATGCCTTTAAAGCCACATTGCATGGATTCATTATACGCTATACATCCTTTAAGAAAAAACAAAATGAAAAGTTCTCCCAAAACCTTATTTGCCTCATCAAGTCATTAGAACAGGCATACTTCAATAATCCCACAGAGGACTCCTTCAAATCCCTTCTTGCAAAGCGTTTAGAATTCAACAAATATAGCACAAATAAAGCCTGCTCCTCTTTATTAAGATCCAAAGCAAAATTTTATGGTGGATCCAATAAATTGGATACATTATTAGCCGCTTATCTAAAAAGGAAAAAGGAAAAAAATGACATTTAAGTAGTTAACCAACAAAATATCAGAGTTTCTAATTCGCAACAAATTAATGACGCATTTTTTGAGTTTTACTCCCAAATTTACTCGGCAGATCAAACAATTCTCAACGACAATATTCTTAAATACCTCGGCTCTAATAAAAAGATCAACGAACATCCAATAGACCTTTCATTTTTTGATAACCCAATTTCGTTGCAAGAAATACATAAAGCTATTTTAGATCTTAAAATCGATAAATACCCTGGACCAGATGGTTTTCCTATAGAATTTTATTGTTCCTTTTCATCCCTGCTATCTCCTAAACTTCTCGAACTCTACATTTTCTTGCCTCAGGCTCTAGCACAGGCTCTTTTGGAGAAGCCCTTCATATTTTATTTCCCAAACCAGACAAAGACCCCTTTTTGGTTAGAAAATTACTGTCGCATCTCACTAATTAATTCAGATTCCAAAATCTTAGCCAAAATAATTGCCTGCCGTCTGGACGGTATTATGCATAAACTAATTAACGTTAATCAAACAGGCTTCATTAAAGGAAGGTTTGCCTCATCCAATAAAATAATTATTTTCAATACTCTTATACATGCGCAAGATTCTACTGATCCTCTTTTCCTCCTTGCTCTATATGCTGAAAAAGCTTTTGATAGAGTCTCTTGGCCTTTTCTTTTTCAATCTCTCTTATGCCATGGGTTCAGCCCTACCTTTATTAAATTAGTGTCACTTCTATACTCATCTCCCTCAACCAGGATTTTTATTGATAACACCTTCACTAAAGCTTTTCCCATCTCACGAGGCACTAGACAGGGCTGACCACTGTCCCCACTCCTTTTAGTTTTAGCTTTAGAACCTTTACTCCAAAGTATTACCATCAATAATGGCATTAAAGGTATCACGATTAAAGATTTTATTTTTAAGTTCACTGCTTATGCGGACGATATTCTACTTTACTTCTCATATCCCAACTCTTCCCTCCCAGCACTTATGTCTACCATAGATCAATTTGCTTGTGTCTCTGGATATAAATTGAAATATGACAAATTTGAAATCTTGCCCCTTACAAATTCATGTACATTAGCAAACGCACCTTTTTTTGGAATGAAATGGTGTACTTCATCTGTTAAATACCTTGGGATCCCTATCGCTAATAACCTCGAGTCGACCCTAAACCTAACCCAGAATATGATTATTGATAACATTAACTCATCCATCCCATCAATCACTGGTCTCCTTTGTTCCTCTCTTGGTGGGGCAGTCTAGACTCTACTAAAATGAATCTTGGGCCCATTATTCTCTATTATCTCTCTGTGATACTAGTACTACTCCCAAATTCTTTCTTTAAAAAAATAGACAAAATTTTAGTTCAATGCCTGTGGAAAGATAAATCTGCCAAAATGTTGGATAAGTTGAAATCCAGTAAACCTTCCGGGGGAGTGAATTTTCCAGATTTCCTTAAATACCAGAAATCCTTTTTATTAAGACAAATTACCTTATGTTTAACTTCTGAACCCCAATTTATTAACACCCCCTCATGGATTATTTTAGAATCAAAACTCATTACTCCTTTGTCCTTTACTCACTTTCTCAAAACATCCTCATGGCCTAGAAATCAAAAAACATCCCCTTCTATACTCCTTCAAACAAGTATGGAATTCCTTAATTACAACATGTGATAATATTCAAGATATCTCCAGTGCCTTCTTGTGGTTTAATAAAGCTTTTTCTCATAAACCCAAACTTGGCATCCTACACAAATGGTACTCAGGCGGAATTTTCCTAGTCTCACATTTATTTAAGAATAATGTTCCTATACCGTTCCAAGACCTCTGTACTCGCTTCAATTTAAATGAATCAGATTTTAAAACCTATTTCATTTTCACTAAACCTATTGCTAAAGCTACTCCTCATTATACACATAAAATTTCCTCAAAATATTTAGAACTAATTTTGTACTCTCACGTCACCAAAGCATCCAAATTCTATTCCATTCTCAATCAGCCCACTGATACTACCGCTAAACTCTATACCCTGTGGGAATCTGATTGGAACTTACAAATCACTGAAGAAACGTGCACTAAAATATGGCTACAATGCTTTTCCACTTCTGTTGCTGCAAATCTCACTCAATCACACTATTTCATGCTACTTAGAGCTTATCTTACACCACAAAGGGTTGTCAAAATGTCCAACTCCAGTCAAAGGGCATGCTGGTTCTGCCAATCTTCTCCTGCAGATTTCATTCATTCAATCTTTAACTGTAATTTTGTTTTTACATTTTGGACTCATATATGGAAATGCTTACAAAAAATGTTTTAATTTCAGGAACCTCTCACATTATGTAATGTCATGATTGGAGCTGTAGCAAATCCCTATATGTCACATATTGCTTCGTCTGACTTATTTAATTTTCTGGTATATGTTGCCTTCCATCTCATTGTGACTAATTGGAAAAATGCTCAAAAATAAACTTATGATTTATGCTGGTGCTCTTTTCATAGAATTGAAAAAATGTATGCCTTATCAACAAAAACTCTACCTAAGTTTCATAACAAATGGAATCCCTTTAATGATTACTTAACATAAAATGCTCCTTTTATTGCATTTATTGCTCTTCCCTCTCCCTACTCTTCCCTTACCGTGTCGTGTCTGTCCCCCCCTGTTTGTCCCAAACCATGCTATGGTTTTACTTCATATTTTTTTTATAAGGTTTATTATATTTAATAATATAGTTAACTACAGCATCATCAATTATCATATTTACTATGATGTATTTCACTTTTCATACAACTTGCTTTAATGTCTACTTAATTATTCTTAACTTTCAATAATAATCAACTCAAAAGAAGGGAACAAAATGCGCTCACTTACACATATTATCTGCAGCCCGTCCAATAGCCAGGACTAGTGAGCATCCTATTTTGCTACTGCATGACCAAGAAATGACTTGTCAAATTCTAGCCATTTGTCAGTGCCAGACATTTCCTGACTAGCCAGTTTTGTCACTGCCAATGATTGTCCCCTTTCTGTTTCTCTTTCAGAGTGATGAACCAAAGAGGGCGTTCTGGAGAAAATGGACGCCCAACAGATGTGCAAACTGAGCAACCAGAACAGTGTCACGTACGGAAGTGAAGAGCAAGAGGACGAAGCTTGGAAAATGTGTCAGGAGCGGAAGAACATTGTGCTGGAGTTCCTCAACTCGGAGCTCAGTGTCAGTCTGCTCAAGAGGCACCAGACTAGGGTGGAGCTCCTGAAAAAGTGCTCCTACTACATCGAGATCCTGCCTAAACATCTGGCGTTGGGCGACCAGAACCACCTCATGCTGCCCACCACCATGTTCCAGCTCATCGACCCTTGGAAGTTCCAACGAATGAAGAAGGTGGGCACTGCACAGACCAAAATCCAGCTACTGCTCCTTAGTGACCTGCTTGAACAGCTGAAGCAGGGCCGGGGGGCACTAGTGGACCACCTGAAGTCCTACAACACAACCTCCTTCCTGTCTGGGTGGGACACTGTCAGTCGGAGATTGTCTGAGTTGTCTGGGCTTCTAGACAACTTCCTAGCCACACTGGTACCGGGCAGGCTGTACATCAAGCACAGACTGGTGTCAGACATTGGGACAACCAAGATCCCCCACATCAGGCTAGTCTTGAGGACCAAGATGCCAGTGGCCTTTGACCGGAAAGAGTCAGTCGCCCACGAGGACTGGGTCTCCCTCCGGTGGTTCAGCATGGGTCAACATCCACAGCCCGAACAGTTTGAACTCCGGTTTAAGCTGCTGGACCCTAGGTCGGCACAGGAGAGGAACCAGAGTGGGGGTATTCCAGTCACCACCAGTAGTTTTGAGATCAGGAACCTGCTGCCCAACCGTTCCTATGAGTTCTCCATCAAGAGGGCAGAGACCTACACACTGGTGTACGAAGCCTGGCACGACACCATGACTTTGAGAACCAAGCCAAGCAACAGCGAGCACATGCAGTCCATGGACTAGCGCAGTGAGAGCAGCAGCGCAGCTAGATTGACAGCAATGCATGCAAACACTTCTAATTCACGGATACGTTAAATACTTAATAAAGCATAACACAAGAGGTAGAAAATAAAACTCCAGGTACTACAAATCTGTTTCGAAGACAATGTTTTAAAAAAGTGATGATGGTCCTTTCCATGCAAGGTTCTTAGAAATGTACCTCAGGTTATTCCACACATAAAACAGATTATAATGCTTCATGAGATACAGGGATATGCGCTTCATGGGATACGGGGATATGCGCTTCATGGGATACAGGGATATGCGCTTCATGGGATACAGGGATATGCGCTTCATGGGATACAGGGACATGCGCTTCATGGGATACAGGGATATGCTTAATGGGATACGGGGATATGCTTGAGTGTAGTAACTACATGCAAGAAGCTAGGTTTTCAGGGGACTAGCGGTAAATTAGTGGTCAAGTGTAGGACTTGAGGTCATTCACTGGCAAATAGCCAATGACAGATGCTATTGAAAGGCAGTGGAAAGTGTCTGCCAGTCGCTCATGAGACATACATAAGGGGATCCAGGCCAGTCACGGGATGTGAAAGGAGTGAGATCAGAGGTCGAAAAGGGGTCAAAAGATCTGGGCATAGAGCAAGAGGTCAGACACATTATGAGACAGGCACAAGTGGTCCCTCAAAACATGGCATGAGTGATCAGTCAGAGGGGAGGGGAACAGGGTGAGAGTTCAATCGGAGAAGTCCTACATGAGTTGTTGTTCAGTTCCACATGTTTGCACACTTTTGGCAGCTGACATGCCACTTAGTCAATGGGTAAACACTAAAGAGGGACATGCAAATGCACCCTAACGTTGGGGAATTGGGGCCTCCTTGATATTTCATAGCATCATCAGAGTTATAATGGACACCCCTGCAGCCCCTCGGGTTTAGGATGGGCACCCATTATTCAGAAGCCTTGAAGTAGGCTCAAGGATTTTGTTGGTTTCTGGGTGACTGGAAACACATGCAAGCACTGGCAAAGCCAATAGGTCTGGCTTCGTAAATGCAGAGGATACGCTTTACTTTGCAAAGCCCTCAACCATCCCAAAAAAATTATTTTTCTAAATTTTCAGAGCTAGTCCAATTGACTGTCAATTGTTGTTGAAGATTTGCCATTGAAGAGTATGACTAATGCTTCCACTTCATAATGGCGGACAGATTGCCAAGCACCTGTTTACTCCCTCCAGCTTATTTTTGTTTTCATTTCTCTGTCCCGAACCCATGCCGCATGTTCCAGAAATCAGCCACCTCTCATTTCCATTTCAGTTCAGCCCTGCTTGGATTCGATTCTTCAAGTAAGTAAATCATGATGCATTTTCACACAGGATAGATTACAAAGGGTTGATTGGAGAGAGCGGAGTGGCTCATCTTAATATGAATTACTTTTTCAGTGCAATACAGTGGCAACGAATATAGCACACTGCTTTGAGAAAAGCATACACATCTATTGTCCCATCATCTTTATAACACTTTATTGAAATAATTGCACTATCTTGTAAAATCAGGTATCTGTAAGCAAAACTGTTCTGCTATAATGTAATGCTGCAACTCGTGTAACAGTTTTAAGTTGTAACAAGAAAAATGCACATAGCAAAAAAATTATCCCAAATAACAGGATTAATTAATTATAATGTATTGTTACATGCTATCTATAGAGCAAAGTTGTCAATAAAAAGGTAAATGTGCACTTAGTAGAAAAATGATCAAAGCAGAAACACGCAAGTCAACACTAATATCCCGTTGTCCTTCCATTCCAAGGTGGTGAAAATGAAAATACTACTTTAGTTAAGATACAATGGGCCAATGAAATACACTCAGCATCAGAACAGCTGATTATTAAGGATTGAGAGGCCTTTTTCCATTAACTACACTAAAATGCTGCACATGGAGCACGTTACTTACCTGTAACTATTGTTCCCCAGAATGGGTCTGACATGGATTCACATGCTCATGAATATTCCTCGCCTTCAGGCTGGGAATCCCTGGTAAAAGAAAAAACTGTTTCACTCTCACTTACAAACTGTATTTCTCCTTTAAAACCAATCACTGTCCTCTGGGTCATACTGCCCCCATCCAATGACAGTCCTCTCCCTAAAACCCTCCTCTGGCAGCCATCTTTAGATTTGGGAAGCATGTAAAATGGCAGTATGATCAAGAAGAGCCGCAGAGGGGACAGAAGAAGGGTTTGCATGTGAATCCCTGTCAGACCCATGCTGGAGAACAATAGTTACAGGTAATTAACTTGTTCCTTCTTCAGCATGGGGTCTGCCATGGATTCACATGCAACGAATACATAGCAGTACAACATTACACAACTACGGGAGGGGGCAAGGCTCAACAGAAGCAATTAACTCTTACCTCTGCAACAGATTCACCTCAAGCTAACAGGTTGCATAGGTGTGCGTGGACCTCCATGTAGCTGCCCTGCAGATGTCCAGCAGGGGCACACCAGACAGGAACGCTGTTGTTGCAGCGATTGCTCTGGTGGAGTGGGCTCTTGGACAGCCAGGCAGCGGTCGGCTAGTCAACCGATGACAGTGCATGATGCAAGCGGAGAGCCACCTTGAGATAGAAGTCTTGTACAAGGCCTTCCCATGGTTCACAGGACCAAAGTTCACGAACAGTTGAGAAGTCTTCAGAAAACTCTTTGTGCATACCACGTAGAACTTCAGGGCACAAGCAACGACCAACGAGTACAAGGCCCTTTGAGCCGGTGACAAAAGCTTTGGGAAAAAAACAGGTAACACCAAAGGCTCATTGAGGTGGAATTCTGAATGAACCTTCGGCAATGAAAGAGGGGTGCTTCCGCAGCACCACCCTCGATTCGTGGAAAGTCAGATTTGGCTGTTTGCAGGATAGGGCCTGGATCTCAACTACCCTCCTGGCAGAGGTGTTGGCCACAAGGAAAGCCCTTTTTCACGAGAGGATCTTGAGAGGAGCCTGATGCATAGGCTAGAAGGGTCAACACCATGTTAAGATTCCCACGCCGGGCCAGGAGCCTTCACTGGCGGGAAACACCCTAAGAGACCTTTGAGGAACTCCTTGCCGAGTCAGTGAGACCAGAGTGAAGATCTTCCTGGAGACCTGGTGTAGCGGAAGATAGCCGCCAGATGTACCTTGATAGAGGCATGCTCCAGTCCGGCCTTGGCCAAGGATAGCAAGTATGGAAGAATCTGCAGGGCCATGACTCTCAGAGGGGTAATCTTCTGAGACCGGCACCACGTAGTGAAACGCTTCCATTTGTGACCATCGACGATGCCCTGGCCTTGGCGAGGGCCTCCCTACAGTCCGCATGCAACGCATATCCTCCTAACTCTAGGGCTGCAGGAGCCAAGCCCTTAGGTTCAGCGATACTGAGTCGTGGTAAATGGTCGCACCTTCTCTGGTGAGAACATCCACAACCACTGGTAGCTTCATCAGAGGCGACGCTGACAGGCTGAGACAGTCTGGGAACCAAACCTGCCTCGGCCACGCCGGGGCGATGACTATCATCCTGCATTGGCACTGTCGGAGTGTGACTATCATCCTGCATTGGCACTGTCTCGTAGCAGGAGAGGCAACGGAGGAAACGCATACACAAATAGGCCTTCCCACGGGAAGGAGAACGTGCCCCCCATGCTCCTCGGTTGGTGGAATCTGCTGGCAGATTTCTGCCATTTGGAGTTCGATGCCATCACAAACAGATGACGAAGATGCAGTCCACCTGGTCCTGCCGAAGTTCCCACTCATAGCAGGAGCATAATTCACTGCTGAGGGAGTCTGCAAAGGTGTTCTTGACTCCTGCCAGGTGAAGAGGAACGAGGAACACCGCTTGTACGACGGCCCAGTGCCACACGTCCTGCGCCTCCTTGGAGTGCGGTTGAGATTGAGTGGCCCCCTGCTTCCTGATGTAGAATATCACGGTGGTGTTGTCTGTGAAGGTCCTCACCACCTTACCCTTCAGAGGCGGAAGAAATGACTCTAGGGCCCAGAACACTGCCCGTAGCTCTAGGATATTGACATGGAGATCCTTCTCCTCCGGCAGCGACAGGCCTCTGGCGTGCAGACATCCGGTGTGGCCTCCCGAGCCTTCCAGGGAAGCGTCTGTGGTAACTGTCTCCTGGTATGGGGGGGTTTGAAACCTTGTGCCCCAGGCGATGTTGTAGTGAATGCCCCACCACCTTATCGCCCGACGGAACTCTTCGTCAAGCTGGATCTTGTCCACAAAGCTTCTGGACACCTGTACCCAGCGAGCATCCAGGAACTCCTGAAGAGGTTGCATCCGTAACCTGCAGAGCCAGATAAGGGAGATGCAAGATGACATCATGCCAAGCAATGACTTGATGGTTCGCACCATGGTGGTCTTCGTCGACAACAGTCGTTGCACTTTCCCCTGAATGGCCGCTACTATCTTCTCCGAGGGTGACGCCAGGCAGGAGACCGTATTGAGTCTTGCTCCCAGGAACAGCACGTTATGCAATGGTGTCAAGCAGGACTTTGGATAGTTGATGGAGAATCCCAGATCCGTCAGCAGCTCGATGGTCGTCTCTGTGTTTCCAACTCCTAACTCTCGCAAGAGGGCCCGGATGAGCCAGTCATCGAGGTACGGGTACACGTGTATACCCCATAGACGGGGGGGGGGGGCGTCTTCAAGGCATTGAACTGGTAGTGCCATCCCTGCCAGTGACGTAACACAAAATATGCCCCCCCCCCGTGAGCCATGCTGAGGGCCCCCCCACACCCAACTCGGCAACAATTCACGGGTCGCGCCACACTGGGCCGGCATAGATTATCACGCTTGCGCAATATGCACAAACGTGCTGCTGAAGGGCTGTGCCGCACACTGCACTAGGAGAAAGATATAAATATGTGTCTTAATGCAATATACAACACACTTTCTGAGAAGAATTGGCTAAAAAGCCAGAGTGTTTGCAATTGTTTTGTAGGGTAACACCAATCCAATACATGCAAGTCACCAACAGTGCACAGGAACATTAATGCTTTGCTAATAAAAATGACATGCCACAATGAAAACATGTCCAACTGGCTGCACAATGTATAGACCAGTGTAGACACTTAATAACATTACAGTAAAGCATTCCAGGCCACATTTAGACATACCTAGACTAGCTGCACCAAAATGTCTGTCGAAACAATAACACTCATAAAGAAAAGAACACACATTCAAGAAAAGAACACACACTCTGTGGCCTCTAACAACACGGCCAAACTCTAAAATCTGCAAGGAACTGGTCAATCCTGAGGCTGTCTTTACCTCTCCTGTTTCTTCCAGGGACCTCTGTATGGCTCTGTCCTCTCACTTCTCCGCTAAAACTCAGGACATCCTGTCCTCCATATCCTCTTCATCTCCCTCTTCCTCTCTCGGACCCCCTTTGGCCATATCTACCTCTCTTCCTCCTTTCTGCTCTTTCTCTCTGACAACACATGACGAGGTGTCTAGACAAGTCTGATCTATGAAACCATCAAGGACCATATTAACACCCTCCCTCCAGCCTTGGCCGATTTCTGTAATCACTCTTTCACCACTGGAAGGTTCCCCTATCCCCTTAAGCACTCCCTTGTGAACCCACTCCTCAAGAAGCCACCTGCCCATCCTGCCTGCCTGGCAAACTATCGCCCATTCTCCATCCCCCCTTGCCTGGGCAAACTGTTGGAAAGGCTGGCCATCTCCCAGATTACTCAACACTGAATCTGTTGATTGTCTCCATGACCATCAGTCTGGCTTCAGAGCTGCCAGAGGCACAGAAAATGCTCTTGTGAACACCCGTGAAGATCTGCTCTCTAACCTTGATTCCAGCATTCCTTCTGTCCTCATCCTCCTTGATCTTTCCTCTGCTTTCGACACGGTCAACCACGCTATCCTGATCAATCAACTCCATGAGAACCTGGGAGTCACAGATCAGGCCCTTGAGTGGCTGACATCCTTCCTCTTGGACCACCCCTCGCAGGACCAACTCAGTCCTTTTCTCTCCGCCACATCTTTCTGTACCTGTGGCGTTCCCCAGGGCTCCATCCTATCACCCTAATTTTTCAACCTCTACTTGGCCCCTTTGGCCAACCTGATCTCTACCTTCTCCTCTAATTTTCAGTGTTATGCAGATGACACTCAGCTTTCCTTCAGGCTCCCCACAGACTCCTCTCTCGCACATTCCTGACTGTCTATCTGCAATTCAGGGTTGGTGTGCCTCCAACGATCTCTGCCTTAATGCCAGTAAAATGGAGATCCTTCTCATTGAAACCCCTGCCCCTGCTTTCCCTCTCTCACTCTGGCCACCCGCCTTGGACACTCTTCCTTCGCCTTCCTGCGAGGCAAAAAACCTTGGTGTCATCTTTGACTCCACGCTCTCTTTCTCTCCTCACATCTTGGACGTCAGCAAGCAGTCCCACTACCAGCAGACTCTTCCCTTTCTAACTTTCCCCCAGAAGCTCACTGTCTCCAGAGCTCTGGTTCTCTCTAGGTTGGACTACTGAAACAGCCTCTTTCTCAATCTGCCTTCCTCTACTCACTGCCCTCTGCAACTAATCCAGAACAGGACTGCAAGACATATCCTTGGCCTCAAGCCCAGGGATCGTATCTCTCCAGCCCTGAAATCTCTCTACTGGCTCCCGGTTGCTGCAAGGATCAAGTTCAAGACCCTTTGCCTTGTCCACAAGGCTTTGAGCCTGGGGCTCGCACTACATCCAATGCTCTCTTCCAAAATACCTTCCTTCTCAAGCCCTTCGCTCAGCTACCTCCAACTCTCTTAGGGTTAGACACTTCTCCAGGCAGAGAGTGGGGGGGTAGATCTCTCCTCTGAAGGTGCCTCCCACTGGAATGGCCTCCCTGACCCTCTCAAACCTGAGCCGGAGCACCTGAAGTTCTGGAAGCAGCTCAAAACTTTCCTCTTCTACTCTGATTTCTCTCTCTCCCTCCCCTGCTGGCCTACCTGACCTACCTGTCTGCTGTACCAACTGGCTGCTTGGCTACCCTCAGAGTCTCACTGAGTCCAGACTCTTTCTTGATCAGTGACCCTTGCACTGCCTCTGGGCCTACCACACACTTAGGGGCTGTAACTGTAACCCTACAGTCCCTTGTTCTCCTTGCCCTATCCAGGGCCGTGCTGCCCTGGCTGCACTTACTCAGAGCATTGCTGCCCTGATTTTCCCTCCCCTCTCCCTTGCACTCCCACCCTTTCTCCTCGCACTTCTCATTCTCGCACTTGCACGATCTGAATGACACAAGGCCTAGTAAGATCATTTGTCTTGTCCTCCCTCTATCTTCCCTCCCTTGTCTTGTCGCGCCTAGAAACACTTGTGTACTGGTGCGTTATAAATGATTTATATCATATCATTTTATCACAGATGCCCAGAAAAATATACAATGCTGCAGTAAGAAAAGGCTAGACTGGCAGCACCCAAATGCCAGTCTAGCCAGGTATTTACACTTAGCAGGGCTGCTTTATCAGAAATGGCCAGTAAAAGAAAAGTCATACAAAACTGAGGAATGACTAGACTGGCTGCACCATAATGCCTCTCTAGCCACTAATACCACATATCATGCCTGCTTAGCCTGGATATAGACAACCATTATGATTTGTTGCACAAACCCGCCCCACCTCCCCCTCCACGCATCCCCTCTCTTTCCCACCCCTACCCCAACCTCCAAAATCCGCTCCTTGGCCCAGAATTGCCTCCACATCCCTCTTCCTTGTCCCAGAGCTTTGGTATGAGGCTCCTCGCCGCATAGGTAAGTACTGGGACGAGGAAGAGTGGGACTTAGAGTAATGAAGATTACAGGTATCTAAGTCACGCATTACCTCCATTTACCACTAACTATACACAAGCTTTATTTTTTATTTATTTATTCGTATTTTTAAAGCGCACATCAGCCCGAGGGCATTGTGACGATATTACAGATTTAACATCATTGCTGGTTACAGAGAAAGGCTTAGTGGTTACATTGAGTTTTTGCATTTCAGGAGCATATTTTGATTACATAGGATTGCATTACAGACATGTTGCGTTACAGCACAGCTTAGGGTATGATGGGAGGTGGCTGGGGTGCGAGCAGAGGTATAGGGTTATGTGAATTGTGTGGTTTTGAGGGATTTGCAAAGGAGCACAGAGAGGGTTCTGCTCTGAGTGAGTTGGGAAGAGTGTTTCAGAGCTTAGGTGCTATGTGGGGGAAGCCAATGCCGCTGGCTTTGGCTCTTCTTATGGTCGGTATGCAGAGTTGGTTCGCATGGTGGCTTCTTTTGGGTCGGTCTGAGGAGTTCTTGGTTATGGTTTCTAATAAGAAGGCTGGTGCAGTGATATTGATGCATTTACGTGTGAGGGTGAGGATTTTGAAGTTAATTATTTCCTTGACTGGGAGCCAGTGTGCATTTCTTCTGGCCTGTGATACATGGTCATATTTGGGGATGTGCAGTGCTGCGCGGAGCACGATATTTTGCACTATTTGGTGCCTGTTTATGTTTTTAGTTGAGGTGCCTGCTAGGAGGGTGTTGCAGTAGTCGAGTCTGGCTCCTATTGGGACTCTGGCGATGGAGAGGCAGTTTGGAGAGGTTAGGAAGGGTTTTATGGCATAAATAAGTTTGGTGGTGAGCACAGAGACGGAGGAGATGGCACTGACTTGTCTTGTCATCGAGAGTGTAGAGTCTAAGTAGACTCCTAGGGTCTTCACAGATGTGGAGACAGGTATGTTAGTGTTGTCAATGGTGATATGCGAGTATTCAGGGGTGAGTTTGGATAGAATTTCGTTGGGGGCTAAGATGATGATCTTGGTTTTATCACTGTTTAAACAAAGACCATTAATAGCCATCCATGTTTGGATGGTGGCATATATCTTAAGGAGAACTTCTGTGTCTTGGCCATAGTCCCCGGTGAGAGGGCGGAGGACTTGGGTATCGTCGGCATAGTTATTGTAAGCTATGCCGAGCGCATCCAACAAGTCAAAGAGGTTTGGTGAACAGGTTATAGAGGGTGGGTGCGGAGCATGACCCTTGCGGGACTCCACACTTAATGGTGGTAGGGGGTGCATTGGCCTGGTCTGAGTACACTTTCATGGCACTTCCTTCTAAGAATGAGGTTATCCAAGTGGTGGCCTTGCGAGAGAAGTGTGCTGCGTTGAATAGGTGAGAGGTGAGGATGTCATGGTCAACAAGATCAAACGCGGCAGAGAGAACGAGGAGCAGCAGGAGGGCAGGTTTGCCATTGGCCATTATTTTGGTAATTTGATTCTTTTAGTCTAAGAGGGCGGTTTCTGTCCCATGTCCCTTACGGAAGCCTGATTGTCTTTTGCCTAGGATGGCATTAGTTTCCAGGTAGTGTTGGATTTGGTTGTGGGCGGCTTTGTCGAAGATTTTGAGGAGGAAGGGAACGGTGGCGATGGGGCGATAGTTATTGGGGGAGGCAGGGTCAAGGGAAGGTTTTTTTTAGGAGCAGGCAAACCCAGTCTTCTTTTAGACATTGTGGTACGATTCCTGATGAAAATGAGGCATTAATGAATGCTGTGATGATGGGGATGAGTGAGTCGGCGCATCCTTTGATGATGGTCGTTGGGCAGATGGCCCCTTTGCAAGTGGAGGGTTTGATTTCTTTGAGAAGGTCAGAGACTTCCAATTCTGTGACCTGTCTGAAGGCAAAGAGGGGTGTTTGCGGGAAAGGATTGTGAGAGGAGTGTGGGGGATGACTGCCTTGGTTAGGGAGAGCCTTGCGCTGTGATGCTATTTTATCTTGGAGCATTTTAACTTTGTTGATGAGGGCAGTCTGGATGCCTGTGCACCAGGTTTCGTCCTTAATGATTTCATCTGGGCTGGAGACGGGTGTGTTGAGTTCTTTAAAAATAGAGAACATTTCTCTTGGTTTAGAATTGGCTTTAGAGATTCTTTGGTTGTAGGATTCAGATTTAGCTAGAAATATGGCTTCTTTGTATGCCGATGAGATCTCTTTTAATTTGTTAAGAAAGGATTGGTTGGGCGCTGATTGCCACTTGATTAGAGCTTTACGTTTCTTGGTGCGGAGGGCTGATAGCTCTTCAGTGAACCAAGAGTTTGAGTGCATAGATTGTTTTTCTTTTTTTTTCTTCTAGGTGGGCTATGGATTCAATGGCTTGGGTGAGAACATGGGCATAGGTATTGGCAAGAGGGGTGGGGACATTGTTAAATGGAGGTTTGAGTTCAGGGATTTTGAGAAGAAGATTGAGGTTGGTTGTAGTGAGTTCTTTAGAGCTTCTGACTTAAGCGGGAGGGGCATGAGTGAGGGTCTTGTGGGTGGGAGTGGTAAAAATAGAGAATTGGATATAGAGGTGTTCTTTCCACGGGAGGGCTGAGATGTCAGTGATGGAAGATGAGCAGTTATGGTCAGCAAGCTAGTCAATGGACTGGCCTTTGCAGTGAGTAGGTGCTGTGATTTTGTGTTCAAACCCCATGTGTGAGAGTTCTTTGGCCAGGTATGTGGCCGCTTTGTCCTTGGGGACAAGTAAGCCAAGGTTGAGGTCACTGAGTAAGATCATTTTAGTTGAGCTCTTAAGGTTGTTACCTATGATTTGGAGGAGTTGCTTTTGGTAGTCCGGGGGTGATCCTGGTGGCCTATAGGTGATTATGATGTTTATGGTACAGTTGGGGGAGAGAGCTAGTTTGGCAGTGAGAAGATCAGCATTGTTTTCCCACTGTTGGTTGCACATTCTAATGGAGAGGGTGTTTTTGAAGATGAGGGCTACGCCTCCGCCTTTTGCAGGTACACCAAAGCGCAAAAGAGACGGACAAGGGGAAAATGCTAAGACAAAGACAACAAATGTAGGCCTGCCAACAAACACAGCAAATCCCAAGGGACAAGTGCAGAGTTATTGGAAAAAATAAATCATCTTGGACATTGAGTGAGAGCAGTCACCATTAGTCCGTGTTAGGTAAGAATTGGTGCAGTCACACTGTGTAAGGCTACACAACCCTTATCTGCTTGGAATTAGTTAACCCGCCTTTTGGTATAGGTATGTACTACACAAGTTGATAGGGTGACTGATCAGCCATGCCCATCTCAAGAGGGGTAAATGTGAGCTGTAGAGCTGTACAAATGAAATCCGTAAATACAAGTAGGCAAGTAACACTTACACTCAAGGTTTCAGTTATAAATAGTTATTTATTTAATTGCCATCAATTTTGAAATAAGCGTTCTTTAAAAAGGCAATTCATGTAACACTGTAGATATACTTTAAAATTACTTCTCAGAATCAGAACAAGTTTAGTGGATAATCTTTGGATATGCTTCTTACACAATTCCTACACCCTAAGCTGACTTCATTCACAAAGACAGTAATGGCATTTATATATCACACTGGTTATACTTTGTAGATTCTGAGTTTGCAGAAAGGAAAAGTTTAAGGAAGGAAAAGGTTATACAGGTTCTCAGTAAAGGTGAGTGTTAAGCAGAAACCTGTGCAGTTCCCTCTGGGACCACTGCAAAAGATTTAAGACTACAGGTGTTGGCAGTAAACCCACTTGGTAGTAGACTGTACCACACAGATTCACTGTGGTAGCTGTGGCTGAGCAGTCAGACTTCCCTCAAGAAGAGTTAGGCAGTATATAGAGGATACAGGATAGGTACAGAGGCACAGTAGTACAAGCAAACACTGACCAGAGCTAGGTGTAAAAGTATATACTTATTTATTTTAAAGGCACACTCATAAATTACACTAGCACAGAAAAAGGTAAGTAAGTCAAAACACAGTCACTATTACTTATATGTACATCCCTAGTCATTTGTTGGACAAGTCTAAGTTAACACCACTTATTTCCAAACAGAGGTGAGCGCTTAACGTCAGATGGCACTCCAACAAGTTATTAGAAAAGGGAGGGAAAAAGCAGAAGTAATGAAAGCAGCAAGGTAAAACACTTTTCACATAAGGTTAGAAAAGGCAGTCAATTGTGGAACAAGGAGAATTGGTTCGTGGCCCGCTTTAGAGAGAGCCAGGCGAAAATATGCCCAAGATCACACAATGTCACAAGTCTTTGCAGGTGAGTAGAAAAGGTTTTACTGAATTTAGAAAAAGTTTAGTTAGGGTGTCCCAGGCTTACCCAGGTTCGAGAGCCGAGGGCTAAATCTACCCCGTACAATCGGTGGCAAGGGAAGCCGGGCGGAACACAGTACCTTTAAAAGTGGAAAGGATCCTCCAGCGGTGGTAGTTGTTCCTGGTAGTGGGTGCAAGTCACGGCGTCGTCCAGAGGAAGAGGTGATCTTGACGTGGAGGAAAGCTGAAGGTCGTTGCACTACCAGGGATGAGACCAGCCGTGGAGTTTTCCTGTCACAAAGGATTTTACCCCTCTTTCGCGGTTGAGGTAAAAAGTGGTATCCCGGTTGCCGGGGTGCTTGGCACAAGCAAGGCGGCCACGAGATGCTTCGGGACGGCGAAAAGAAGGCAGCAACTGGTTGTCCCCACCAGTTAAGGGAAGGAGACTCTCCGGCGGGAGATCTCCTCTGTCGTCGGAAAAAGTGGTAAGACGGTTCCGCAGGGCTCCACCGGTGGTGTCGTCTTGGCAGGTCGGCTCGGCTTCTCCCTCTTCGGCTTCTTAGGTCCTGTGGCGACTTCTGAAGAACCAGTCCCAAAACCCCTGCTTTTATGCAGCAAACCCCCATTCATACAGCCTAGCTGTCACTCAAACATGCTAAGTGGTGAGCGGGGTGGCTCACCACTTGGTCCAATCACACCAGAGTGCGACATGAGTTGGCAAGGCAACTCAGTCCAGGGTGCCTAAACCCCCTCCCACACCTCCTGTGGTACCCAGACAGAATGGCACCACTGTGGAGGGCTTCTGTGCAGAAGCCCGCCAAAAGTGGAACAAAGGCTCGACTCGGGTTCAGGGTTACTGAAGTGAACCTAGACACCATTTTGGCGGCGAGTTCTGGCAAAAAATCCCAACCGGTGAATTTATATTAAATAAATAAATCGGCGGTATCTTTAACATTGCACCAAAAAGTGGTGCATTAAAAACAATGGGAAATCCCATTGGGAAATATTCCGGTGGAATATTTCCGTGGTATCCACTGCCACCAGCCAGAACTCGGCGAGGGGGGACGGGACAGTACCCCCTCGACAACAGACCCAGGGGCAATCCAATTGCCCCTACCAGTACTTCCACAGTAAGATGGTTTGTACTGGTTAAGTTCCTAAATTAAGACTAGTAAAGTCAATGGTGACTTTACAGACCCAGGGAGACAGTAGTCAGTCCCAGGGTGTGGAGTCTATGTTTGGGGGTCTCTAGGACACCCCTGTGTTACTGCACTGAGGGTGCTGTGTAACACACATTCAAAAACCAATGATAGCCTATGGGGAAAAAATACCCCCTAGCCCATAAGCACATAGCAAGTCACAGAAACACTCTCAAGTCATGTCCAAGAGTGAGGGTAAAAGAGTCTCACTCTTGGCAGGAGAAAAAATAAACCCCAAAAATCCAGCAAAGCTGCTGGGGGACTCACTAGGTTAGGAAATTCAGCCTAAACAGAGAATTCTCCCTAACACTCGCCCCCCCCCCCCCCCAGACTAAGGGACAGGAGGATTTAATCCACTCCTGGATGAACCTCATACCTCTAGTCGATGACATACATCCTAGAGAGTCCATCAGCATTTTGATGGTGACACCCTGACCTGTGCTCAATGGTGAAATCAAACCCTTGGAGGCAGATTGACCATCTCAATAGTTTTGGATTTTCCCCTTTCATTTGCATTAACCATCTCAAGGGTTGGTGGTCAGTCTGAATGACAAAAGTAGAACCATACAAGTATGGCCTAAACCTCTTCAGTGCCCACACAATAGCAAAGCATTCTCTTTCGATTGTTGCCCACCTTGTTTCAGGATCCTTCAGTTTTCTACTGATGAAGCAAATGGGGTGTTCCCTACCCTTCTCATCCAGTTGGCTAAGAACTGCACCTATACCTACATTGGAAGCATCAGTTTGTACAATGAAAGCTTGGTGGTAGTCAGGAGCTCTGAGTACTGGAGCTTGGCAAAGAGCTTTCTTCAGGTTTTCAAAGGCCTGATTGCATTCCTCATTCCATTTGACCTTTTTAGGGAATTTTGGAGAGGAGATCACATTCAGAGGAGAAGCTATGGTCCCATACTTCTCGATTAAATTCCTGTAGTACCCAGTGAGGCCTAAGAAGGCTCTCACCTGGGTCTGAGTAGTAGGTGTTGTCCAATTTTGCACAGCTTCAATCTTGCTGAGCAAAGGCCTTATTTCTCCACCTCCTACCTCATGTCCAAGGTAGACCACTTTACTCTGTCCAATTTGGCATTTGCTTGCCTTTATGGTCAGATTGGCCTGCTCAAGAGCCTGCAAAACATGTCCTAAGTGGGTCACATGTTCCTCCCAGGAGTGGCTGAAGACTGCAATGTCATCCAAGTATGCCATGCAGAAGTCTTCCATCCCAGCTAGAACTTGGTTCACCATCCTTTGGAATGTTGCAGGTGCATTTTTCAGTCCAAAAGGCATAACCTTGAATTGGTATAGGCCAACTGGGGTAGAAAATGCAGTTTTCTCCTTGGCATGGTCTGTCAGGGCTATTTGCCAATAGCCTGACGTAAGGTCCAGTGTGCTGAGGTACTTGGCTGCACCAAGTTTATCCACCAACACATCTGTCCTTGGCAAAGGGTGGGCATCGGTCTTGGTGACTGCATTAAGAGCTCTATAGTCCACACAGAATCTCAACTCTTTGGATCCTGCCTTTGGTACTAACACCACTGGGCTAGACCATGGACTAGTAGAGGGCTCTATTACCCCGAGATCAAGCATCTTCTTGACCTCACCTTTGATGTGGGTTCTGACATGTTCTGACATTCTATATCCTCTGCTTTTGACTGGCAGACAGTCACCAGTGAGTATATCATGCTGTCCCCAAGGGGTCAAGCCTGGTGAAAGTGAGAACAGGGGGGCAAACTGATTTAACATCGCTTTGCACTCCTCCTGTTGCTCAGGGGTCAGATCTGAAGAGAGATTAACTCCTTCAACCTTTTCGTCCAAAGGTAAGCCTCTCAGGAGGTCAGGTAGAGCTTCACTCTCCTCCTCCTCCTCTTCTGATGAAGCTAGAAGCAAGGCTCCTACTTCTGGTCTCGAGACATAGGCTTTGAGGCGGTTGGTGTGGAAGACTCGGGGAGCTTCCCTGGGTTTGCCCAGATCCACCAGATAGTTGACCTCTCCAAGTTTTCCCACAACCTTGAAGGGTCCCATCCATTTGTCTTGCAAGGCCCTCTGCCTTGTTGGAAGCATAACTAGAACTAGCTGGTCTTGAGTAAACTCAACCATGTTAGCCTTCTGATCATGCCAATGTTTGATCAGAGCTTGGCCAGCTTTCAAGTTGTCACTGGCTTCTGCCATCATGTGTGACATTCTCCTTCGGAGACCTATCACATAGTCACTCTGACTGGCTTGGGGGAAGGAGCACTCTCCAACCCCTCCTTAATCAGGGCCAAGGGGCCTCTGACTGGATGGCCATAGAGAAGTTCAAAGGGAGAATAACCTACTCTCTCCTGAGGGACTTCCCTATAAGCAAATAGAAGGCATGGCAGTAGGAGGTCCCACTTCTTCTTAAGGGGTTCTTCTAAAGCACCTATCATGCTCTTCATAGTTCTGTTAAACCTTTCTACCAACCCGTTTGTCTGAGGGTGGTATGCGGTTGAGAACTTGTAGGTGACTCCGCAGGCTTTCCACATGGCTTTCATGTAGTTGGACATAAAATTTGACTCCCTGTCAGAGATCACCTCCTTAGGAAACCCAACCCTGGTAAAGATACCAAGGAGGGCCTTAGCCACAGCCTGAGCTGTAACAGTCCTCATAGGAATTGCCTCAGGGTACCTAGTAGCATGGTCTACTACAACAAGGATAAACCTGTTGCCTGAGGAGGTTGGAGGATCAAGGGGACCAACAATGTCAATCCCTACCCTCTCAAATGGGACTCCCACAACTGGGAGAGGCACTAAAGGTGCCACATTCTTGGAACCAACCTTACCAGAAGTCTGGCAGGTATGGCAGCTCCTGCAATATCTATCTACTTCAGCCCCCATCTTTGGCCAATAAAAGTAGAGGGAGAGCCTTTCCTTGGTCTTCTTGAAACTCAAGTGACCAGCCAAAGGAATCTCGAGGGCTAGTTGCAAGAACTGTTGTCTGTTCTCTTGGGGCACTACCAGGCGTTGGTAGGCTCCAGGTGCAGATTCAGTGGGTTCACTGTAGAAGAGGCCATCTTCCCAGTGTAACCTATACTTCCCAGGCTCTTGCCCATCAGCCTGAGAAGCGGCCTGTTGGCGGAGACCCTCCAGAGTTGGACATTCTCTTTGTCCCTTACGAAAAGCTGTCCTGCTGGGTCCACCTTCTGCCAGTAAAGACTGCAGCTCAGGATGGTCAGCCGGGTCCAGGTCTCCAATAAGTTCTGGGCCTCCTACTAGCTCTTCTTCAGAGTCTAGTTCAACCAGACAGGGTTGTACCTCCCTCTCAGCCTCAGCTGGTGGTGGAGTTACAGGTGTAACTTTGGACAACCTCGGGGAAGTCCTTGTTGGAAGCACTGGAGTGCTTGCTGTAGGCTTTTTCCTAGGAGTCTTGGGTTGCCCCTTTGCTCCTGATCTGGTAGTTACTGCAGTAAGTTGCTCCAGTGGGAGAGGAGTGATTTCTGTCATCATATCCCGAGATAAACCTCGCAGGGTTTTCTCTCTTGCAGGTTTGGTGAGCTCCTGTAACCTTTTACTAGGAGGTCTGGGGGTATGTGACACAACTCCAAGAGCTTTCAGGTAATTTCCCAACAGAACCCTTCCTGGCACTTCACATTGTATACTGACAGGTATCTTCACAGCCATATCATTACACTGGATGAGAACTGGTAACTGGGGACACATCTGCACAGGCCCTCCAGCTAACTTGGTGAGGCATTTGGGTGCCTTAGCAACATCCTCTGCCTTGAAAAATGATTCATCCACCACAGTTATGCTGGCCCCAGTGTCTCTAATGGCAGGAGTCTCCTGACCATTCAGCTGGACACTGTCTTTATAATACTCTTTAGTATTATCTGGGATAGAATTATACACATCTAAATTCTGTTGTTCCCACAACCCCAGAGAGACTAAAGAAACACTGGCTGAGACTCCAGTGGGTTCATCAGCCAGTAGTAGAAAGTTTCCACTTGCCATAGTGACTTCCTCCTCTGGAGCGAAGGCTAAGGAGATAAACTGGACCCCTGAAGGTTTACCCTTACATCTGGGATCTCCTTTCACATGGTCAGTAGCCTTACAAACATAACAGGCCCCAAAGTTCCTTTGGAATGGAGGCTTGTTCTGACCTCCTTCTGGTTTAGCACCAGAAGGTATACTACTCTGCTGTGGTTTCCCGGGTGGCTTACCCTTATGGTTTGGTTTGGGGCCCTCTTTGGAATTGGAATTATTAGAATTCTCTTTGGAGTCTTTCTTAGGCTGTCTTCCCTCATCCTTCTTCTGAGTTACCACAGAATCATTGTGAGTAGCCCGGTTGGCAACCCACAAGTCAGCAGCCTTAGCTAGTTTCCTAGGATCTAATTCCCGTGAATCAGCCAAGTGCTGTCTGAGCTCAGGAGAGCAGGCATCATAAATTGACTCCATCATTACAAGGTTCCTCATTCCTTCATAAGTGTTCACTTTGTAACCCTTAATCCATCCCTCTAAGTTTTTCAACCCTTCACACACCCAGGTAGCCCAAGGGGTACCATCATGCTTTTTGAGGCTCCTAAACCTCTTAAGATACTGGGAAGGGGTCTTCCCAAACCTAGCTATCAAAGCTAGTTTCACACATTCATACTCTTTCCTATCCTCCTCCCCCAACTCCATTACCGCATCAGTTGCAACAGGGGGAAGCCTAGAGAACAACCAGGTGAGTAACTCATTACCTGTGATGTTCTGGAGCCCATGATTATACTCAAACATAGACAACCAATCCAACACATCCAACTTAGGCTCATATATACCAATCAATTCCTTAGGCATCCGGGGTCTTTTAGGACTGGAACTTCTAGAGGAGCCAGAGAGAGAAGCATTCTCAACAGACAGTTTTTTCATTTCTAGCTCATACTTGAGCTCCATTTCCCTTAGCCTTAGTTCTTTGTCAGTTTGAGCATTAAGTTTCTTGTACTCTAATTCAATTTTCATTTTCTCCAGTTCAAAGTATTGAGGGTTAAATGTGGGACCTGGCAAAGGTCCAGTAGGTACAGCTGGTAGAGCAGACAGAGGCCTAGAGGGAACATCTACAACAGTTTCATCCTCCTCTTCTGGTTCTGACCCAAGATCATCAATACTTTGTTCAATATCAATATCATTGCTGTTCTCTACATTTGCTGGAGTGATAGGTTCCTCTGAACCATCATCCAGACTTTGGTTTTCTAACAACCTTTCTATTAGCTCCATTTTCTTTCCTTTAGTCATGAGATTCTTATGCTTACAGAGAAGTCTTAGACAATCAGCAGTTTTTGTAGCAAGGGATTCTTGACTATAACTTTCCATAGTAGACAGGTTAGAAAATGACTTTTTTCTTTCTTGTGCTTAAGCTTTGTGGTTAGTTGCACTAAGGTATCTCAAAAGTACACTAAAGTGTATACTCAATACAAATCCCACCGCTGTACACCAGTGTTAAGCAGAAACCTGTGCAGTTCCCTCTGGGACCACTGCAAAAGATTTAAGACTACAGGTGTTGGCAGTAAACCCACTTGGTAGCAGTCTGTACCACACAGATTCACTGTGGTAGCTGTGGCTGAGCAGTCAGACTTCCCTCAAGAAGAGTTAGGCAGTATATAGAGGATACAGGATAGGTACAGAGGCACAGTAGTACAAGCAAACACTGACCAGAGCTAGGTGTAAAAGTATATACTTATTTATTTTAAAGGCACACTCATAAATTACACTAGCACAGAAAAAGGTAAGTAAGTCAAACACAGTCACTATTACTTATATGTACATCCCTAGTCATTTGTTGGACAAGTCTAAGTTAACACCACTTATTTCCAAACAGAGGTGAGCGCTTAACGTCAGATGGCACTCCAACAAGTTATTAGAAAAGGGAGGGAAAAAGCAGAAGTAATGAAAGCAGCAAGGTAAAACACTTTTCACATAAGGTTAGAAAAGGCAGTCAATTGTGGAACAAGGAGAATTGGTTTGTGGCCCGCTTTAGAGAGAGCCAGGCGAAAATATGCCCAAGATCACACAATGTCACAAGTCTTTGCAGGTGAGTAGAAAAGGTTTTACTGAATTTAGAAAAAGTTTAGTTAGGGTGTCCCAGGCTTACCCAGGTTCGAGAGCCGAGGGCTAAATCTACCCCGTACAATCGGTGGCAAGGGAAGCCGGGCAGAACACAGTACCTTTAAAAGTGGAAAGGATCCTCCAGCGGTGGTAGTTGTTCCTGGTAGTGGGTGCAAGTCGCGGCGTCGTCCAGAGGAAGAGGTGATCTCGACGTGGAGGAAAGCTGAAGGTCGTTGCACTACCAGGGATGAGACCAGCCGTGGAGTTTTCCTGTCACAAAGGATTTTACCCCTCTTTCGCGGTTGATGTAAAAAGTGGTATCCCGGTTGCCGGGGTGCTTGGCACAGGCAAGGCGGCCACGAGATGCTTCGGGACGGCAAAAAGAAGGCAGCAACTGGTTGTCCCCACCAGTTAAGGGAAGGAGACTCTCCGGCGGGAGATCTCCTCTGTCGTCGGAAAAAGTGGTGAGACGGTTCCGCAGGGCTCCACCGGTGGTGTCGTCTTGGCAGGTCGGCTCGGCTTCTCCCTCTTCGGCTTCTTAGGTCCTGTGGCGACCTCTGAAGAACCAGTCCCAAAAACCCTGCTTTTATGCAGCAAACCCCCATTCATACAGCCTAGCTGTCACTCAAACATGCTAAGTGGTGAGCGGGGTGGCTCACCACTTGGGCCAATCACACCAGAGTACGACATGAGTTGGCAAGGCAACTCAGTCCAGGGTGCCTAAACCCCCTCCCACACCCCCTGTGGTACCCAGACAGAATGGCAC
Organism: Ambystoma mexicanum; assembly: GCF_040938575.1. Lineage (NCBI taxonomy): Eukaryota > Metazoa > Chordata > Amphibia > Caudata > Ambystomatidae > Ambystoma > Ambystoma mexicanum. Next base: position 329,875,749 of record NC_090925.1, on the reverse strand, counting down.
CACTGTGGAGGGCTTCTGTGCAGAAGCCCGCCAAAAGTGGAACAAAGGCTCGACTCGGGTTCAGGGTTACTGAAGTGAACCTAGACCCCATTTTGGCGGCGAGTTCTGGCAAAAAATCCCAACCGGTGAATTTATATTAAATAAATAAATCGGCGGTATCTTTAACATTGCACCAAAAAGTGGTGCATTAAAAACAATGGGAAATCCCATTGGGAAATATTCCGGTGGAATATTTCCGTGGTATCCACTGCCACCAGCCAGAACTCGGCGAGGGGGACGGGACAGTACCCCCTCGACAACAGACCCAGGGGCAATCCAATTGCCCCTACCAGTACTTCCACAGTAAGATGGTTTGTACTGGTTAAGTTCCTAAGTTAAGACTAGTAAAGTCAATGGTGACTTTACAGACCCAGGGAGACAGTAGTCAGTCCCAGGGTGTGGAGTCTATGTTTGGGGGTCTCTAGGACACCCCTGTGTTACTGCACTGAGGGTGCTGTGTAACACACATTCAAAAACCAATGATAGCCTATGGGGAAAAAATACCCCCTAGCCCATAAGCACATAGCAAGTCACAGAAACACTCTCAAGTCATGTCCAAGAGTGAGGGTAAAAGATTCTCACTCTTGGCAGGAGAAAAAATAAACCCCAAAAATCCAGCAAAGCTGCTGGGGGACTCACTAGGTTAGGAAATTCAGCCTAAACAGAGAATTCTCCCTAACAGTGAGGACAACTAAATCTGCCAGTGAAGTCTAGACCAGCCTTTCCCAGCAGTAACAGTTCACAACAAGCTACCACCTATGAGGGACAAACAACATCAAAGTCAATGGACTAGAAGAGTCTTCAAGGAGCCAGGTGTCAAGGCAAATCCTGTTCCAGCGCAGAAGCAGCACAAACTCTTCCCTCCCCTTGACGGTCTTGGCGCCTGGATTGTAATAACTCAGGCCGCAGCGATCCCCACGGGGAAAGATGGTTAGAGTCCATGGATTGGATGGGTAGAGGGTAGTAGTAGGCAGTTGTAGTTCTTGGTTCCCCATTGCTGAGAAATGTAGTTCCTCCCTACTTTGCTGTTTGTGGGTCCCTTGTGCTTTTTGCCACCTACAAGAAGGACAGAGGCGTCATCTGCTGTGTGAATAAGCCCCCACAATGCCTGCAACTACATTATTTTTGCATTTCCTTTTGTTTTGCTTGGGCTTTTTCTTGGGTTTTACGACACCAGGACGGCCAAAGTCAATTGGGGGACAGTCTATGGAGCTGAGGCACTTCTTTGATCAGAAACAGTCTTGCACAAAGTTAAACAGTTTGTAGACAATCACTTGTAGGGTCACAAGCTGTTAAGCCTGTGAAAAGAGAGTTGGAATCAACTCTAAAAGCAAGACTTGCAGTGTCCCAACTGAGAAAGGCATAGCTAAAAGACAATGAGGTAAGTACCCCAGGACTAAACAGTACCTCTGGTTTGAAGAATAGTGGTCCAGCTGGATTCTGTCTTGCTACAGCGGTGCAGGCCCCGTGTTCCTGAGCCTCAGTCGTGGGGATAAGACGGAGGACGTCTGGCAAGCACATGCGGCAGTACTTGGGAGGTCATATGCAACTATGGGCTCTTTTGGGTTCAGCAGCACTTCGCGGTTTCAGTGCTTAGCAAACATCCCCGTCCTGGATCTCGGATACCGGTTGGGCTTCCTCCACTCCTTGGGTCCTGCACTCTGGTGAGGGTACTTGAGCTCTGGTCATCCTGCTTCGGGAGGATCCTTAGGTAACTCCCGGAGCTTCTAGCTGGATTTCAGATGTTTCACTCTACTACTGATTACTCAACCCCTGGCACTCAGTTCTTGCAGCAATGAAGAAGTACAGCAAGTCAAGGAAGATGGTCCTGTGAAGTTTGTCCCGGGGTTAGTTTGTCCCACTAACCCAAGGGGAGAAGTCATCCCTTCCGGAGCTTCTCTGTCAAATTGAAAAAGGAGTTTCAGCACAGCAGCCATGCTTCACTGGGCAATGCAAAGGTCCAGGAGGATGCAACACGCTTTGTTCATGGTTTCTTCATCTGGTCTTTCTCCCAGTGGTCGACTCTGCCTCTAGTCCCAAAACCCTCGCCTTTTAAGCAGGTTTCTCCCATTCATGCACATCCTAGGCTGTCAATCACACAGCAGGGTGGCTAACCTGAAAGGACAGCCAGACAGCCAATAGGACTGGGTGCATTCAGGCATGCCTCAGACAAAGGACAGGGGAGTTTCAGGACCCTCCCTCACATTCTGTCCTTTCAGATATCCTGGAGCCAGGGGCCGGCTTCGGAGCTGAAGCCCGCCAAAGGCAAGACAAACAAAGGGCTCAAATCTGTTTTGACGCACAGAGTAAAACCCAAGAAATACCTCACAAATAGAAAAAAAGACGACACGGGCCATTTTGACTAAATGGTCACCTGTGGGTGCTGTACTGCAGCTGTGTGTTCAGCCTGCTGCAGAAAAGCATTATGGTAGGAAAAATTAAACCACTGCCACCAGCCATTTAAAGTAGTGAGGGTACCATAAAAATGTTACATGAGGATGTAGGGCAAGGGGCTACTAAGTAACCCCCCAGCACTCCACCTAAGAAAAGGTAAGTAAAGTCAATTTCCCTTTACTATTTTTGGGAACTGTAGTTCACACAAGAAAATGTATTTAAACCTCATGAGGAATCCAAAGGATTTCTCTGTGACACTGCACTGAAGGTGTTGTGTGTCACCATACAAAAAGTAGATGCCTATGGAGTTCGTCAGACTACAAAAACAGTGGAAGCACATAATACAAATCAGGTCAAAACACATGAGAGAGTGAGAAAGAGGTCTCATTCACTCCAGGTTTAAAATGAAAAAGTCCTTAAGTCTAGCAAAAGAGCTGAGGGTCTCTAAGGTTGAAGAGAATTAGCACAGAAATGAGAATTCTTCCTAAAAGCCCAGAGCACAGAGACACAGACATTGTCAGCTCATCACATGGCGGAGTCGCACAGCAACAAGGCCAAAGCACAACGCACAGGAGAAGAGAGAGCTAATTAAAAGGGGAGTAACATTCTGCGTATTACTTCATAATGACCTTTGTCCCCATTTGGTCTCTTCAGCATACATTAATTCTGCTTAAGGATGTATCCAGAAGAAGAGCAGAAGTGGCAAGGCCTGGGAGATGACTATGTTGTTGTCGCTTTTGTTGTGTTCTTTGTCTCTCCCATGCAGGTAAAGGAAAATAGGACAGCTGATGGTCCAGGGGAATTTGGAGAGCAACAATGTCATGTATGACATTAAGCACAGAAGTGGATTGGGGAGTGGGAGATGTGAATTAGATGAAGGGAATAGATTAGTAAAAATTTAGGCAATGATACATTTTGAGAAACTCTGTTTCAGGCACAAAAGGCACATTTAACCAAATACCAGACGGATGCACAGCGAATGACCTACGCACCTGAGCCCAAGAGCAAAGAAAGAAGGCCTATCGCCAGGAGGCCTGTGGGACCCAACCTAATGTCACAAGCTGAAACATAAAAAGGCCCTCTGATTGTGTGCACCCCAATGCTTGTGTCCCCTCATACTAATGTTGTCCCCATACAGTGACTGTCTTACTACCTCGTACTTGGACTCAAGGTCCTGGACGTGGAGCAACTGGCAATATACATGGTTGGGCAAGTGAATGACAAAGAGGGACAGGGACAAGAGAAATAACTTTGGGGTGGAGAAGAAAATGAATTAGGGGTGGCAACCTTTAAAAGGGAAAAAACATTACCAATGGACTGGAGGGTCTCTATAGAAGTATTGGGCCGTCACCTATTTGGCCTCCCCTGCTTGTGATGGCAAGAGTCGGCCATTGGGCATTAACATGAAGAGATGATGAATCGCTAGATAAATTGTACCACCTACACTTGCAACCTGTGGAATTGCACTGCTGGAACACATTGTGTTTATGATTATTTTGTACTCTGCTGTCTCTACTTCTGTCCCCTCCTAGGAGTGTGAACAAGGACAATCTATTTTCCTGCATTATGCACCTGAACAAACATGTCCCCTAAAGGTTTGAAGTAATGATTTGACCCCTTACTAGTGTTGTGAAGAGATGAAGCAGCTCCAATAGAGTGTCATTGTCAATTTTAAAAACATGACTGCGTGTATGAACAATTTGGCCTACACCTCTAACAATATATATAGTACCAGCACGTGACCCGTGTGGGGAAGGAGGCTTCAGGGGAATGCTGCTATTTTTACTCTCCCACTTCCCATGCCATGAGCAACTAAGACTATGGTGGCGGTTCCAGAGAAAGCAGGCTAAAGCTACGATGAATGACATGGAAGATATTGGCCCATGAGGACAGTTACATGAAAACATGGACAATGATAGAGGATTGCTCGAATGCAGATGACCTCATACAATACATACTGAAAGGCCCAGACAAAGGAATTGTAACACAAGGGGAATTGCAGTGTGTCAAGAGCGGAAAATGAGAGGTGGGAGGATTGCCACAATGCTGCAAGAAACACCAGCCACCAGTATATGGACAGGAGTTTGCAAGAGAAGAATCAGTCAAAGGGCTTCAGGGATGCATAGCACAAGTGCTCCCGCCAATTCCAGTGAAGATAGTGCAGAGAGAAAGAAGGATGAATGCATCAAGGTGTGGCAAGAAGTTCAAGCTGCTCACATGGGTAGAAAACAAGGCAGGCCTCTGTCCATAATGCCCTCAAGAACAATTCCACTACATTGCAAGAATGAAGGTTCAGTAACAATTAGTGGGAAAGAAGTCTGCAGACACATTGAGCGTACATGGCACGAGAGGAGGCACCAATATTTGCAGACCAACATTGAGCCTGTAGCTCATATGCAGGTGCCACCCAAATGGAGGAGAAGAATGTACCCTGGTCCCATCGAACACACCAGCCTTGATGGTGCCCAAAAATGACACAGAAATGGATGGACTCCCCAAACTGGACGCACATCGGAGGAATAAGAGGTCACTGAAGCCGAGCGGGGTGAAGAGAAGGAGATGACCCGGAACATGAAGCAACCCAGAAGGAGCTCAAGCGACCTGAGGGGGGGCAAAGATGTGGCACCACAAGACACCCATCAGTGGGGAGGGGCTTTGACCAAGTGTGAGCCATGTCTCGGCCAGAGGGGGTGGGGGTTGGGAGAGGGCTCAACCCCCCCTCCCCCCAGCATTCTTGTGGGGGCCTCAAATCCCCCACCCCAGCATACCACCAAAATGTCAGATACCACGCATTGAAGCAGCCCCATATACCATAAATGGATGACATCAACGAAGTAATCATGAAGAGGGGAAATGGCTGAACACACATGCAGAGGCATTAGTGAGTTGCAAAATAACACACATGAACTGCTTGCTGAAGCCTAAAAGCAACTAACTTGAACAGCTATGAAAATAAAGATGGACGCTACAGCTGCATTGAAATGAATAGAAGACATTGGAAAAGCTCAAAACACAGGGAAAGGCCTGACACACTGATTTCCCTGAGAAACGCAGAGCTGGCAGTGCAGTTACTGTGCCCAACCTTGCCAAGGACACTGGAAAAGGGTGTTTCAAGTCAACACAAAAGAAAAAACACCTGCAAGAGCTAAAATGCTTCATAAATGCAAGCAGAGAATCTAAATTCTATGGTCCCTACACACATGATCCGAGCCTGGGGAACAAGGCCCATTCATTTGAGGCAGGCAGAAACTGTTATTCCCATCAAACTGAAGACAGAAGATGCATAAATATAACAGCATGATGTTGGAGGCTGGAATGTCCTTGCTCATGGCCAATGGAGTCGGAGAGGTGGCAACATTGGTGCGACATAGGTGGGACCCTGGAATCATTCTCTCCACCCATCATTGTGCTCAAATGTTGGTAAATTACCAAGTTGAGAAAGCTCACACTGGCCTCCTGTGGGTGGTGCTAGCCGATATGGCCAGGCCAATCAGATCATCTATCCCCTATGGGATGTCAATCTGTCTATACTGTTCACCCAATCCAGTCTCGTCTAAGGTCCAGAAATCTAACTTTTAATTGTGATGTAACAGTGGAATAAAACCTCGCTACCAGCCTGTAATGAACAGAGTGCATTTGGAAGCTGCAGAAATCTGTGTGCTTATCCCTGTTTTTGAATTCGGGGGACTTCCCACGAGCCAACCTCTGGTTTTTAATTCTGCTTCAACACCAGGAGGCCCAGCTTCCTACTGAAGACCAGACCAATTTGCTGTCCTCCCAACACAAGTGATGAGCCAACTCCTGCAATGATGCACCCTGGATTCTGAGGGCTACACCTGACCTCTGTGCCAAACAGAGGTCTCAGGAATTAAATCCAGTGTGATTGCTCAATGGTAGACCTCTCCAGGTTGACTGGTCATGCCATGATACAGTAGATCCACTGAGCCAATAATCAAGGTAAGAGTACACATAGGCATCACCTTCTCCACAAATGAGTTTCCAGTGGAATGTGACACGTTCTGAACATCCCTGGCAGAGATCTAGGCTGAAGGCTAGAACAATAAACTTAAAATGCTCTCCTTGAAATTCAAGCCTTAGTTTGGGTATGAAAGCCCCTTTTAGCTCTCCTTTTGCCATCTTGAGCAGTCCCTTAAACGTACTGCTGTTTTTTTCATCTCCACACTTTTTTAGCTAACAGACTTGTACAGCTACAGAGTTCTCCCTGAGGATGGAACAAGTTGCTTACCTGTAACTCTTGCTCTCCAGCATGGGTCTTGCATGGATTCACATGCTCATGAATTTTCCCCTTTGTCAGGCTGGGAATCCTCTGTAAGAATTAAAGCAAATTAGCTTTAAGCAAAAACTGATTGTCTCACTTATAGCCTTTTAGTGTCCTTTGGGTCATACTGCCCCCAGTCAATGACACTCGTCCTCCTAAAATCCACCCCTCGTGGCCATCTTCAGATTTGGTCACATACGTAAAGTGAAGAAGTGCAAGAGAGGGGAAGGAGGGAGGGTTGCATGTGAACCCATGCCAGACCCATGCTGGAGAACAAGAGTTACAGGTAAGTAACTTGTTCCTCCTTCTCCGGCATGTGGTCTTGCATGGATTCACATGCTCATGAATACGATTACACAGCGGTACATATACACAACCGGAGGAGGCAAGGCTCACAGAAGTAGTAAGCTACCCCTGGAACAGACTAGCCTCAAATAAACAGGTTGTGCAGTACTGCTTGGCCAACCCAGGACTCCTCCCTGGAATTCCGGTCGACACAGAATCTTGTGAAGGTGTGGGTAGACTTCCATGTAGCAGCCCTGCAGATGTCAAGAAGGGGAACACCAAAGACAAACGCTGTGTTTGCCATGATGGCTCTGGTGGAATTAGCTCTCGACCGGCCTGGAAGCAGTCTGTTGGGCAGACGATGGCAATGCTTGATACAGCCTGAGTGCCACCTGGAGATGGAAGCCTTAGACAGGGCCTCCCGATGTCCCACAGATCCAAAATTGAAAAAAAGCTGGAACGTCTTTCAAAAGTCCTTCATGCATGCAACATAGAACTTCTGGGTATGCGCAATGTCCAGCGAATGTAACGCCCATTCAGCAGGCAAAGAAGGATTTGCGAAGAAAATAGCAAAGCTGGGATGAAAGTCAGACGGAACCTTAGGCATGAAGGAAGGACGAGTTTGCAGAACTACTTTAGTGGCGTGGAAGGAGAAATACAAAAGAGGGCCTGCATTTCCCCGACCTGCCTGGCCGAGGTAGTTGCCACCAGAAAGGCGGTCTTACACGACAAACCTCTAAGGGGCTCGATGCATTGATTCAAACGGAGGCCCCATCAGTTTACACAGTACCACATTGAGTTTTCATGCTGGTGCAGGAGTTTTCACAGGAGGGAATGTTCTGAAGAGGCCCTTGAGCAACTCCTTAACGAGCCTGTGCGACCACAGGGGATTTGGTGGCCAGGTGAACCTTGATGGATGCATGGGTAAGGCCACCCTTGGACAACGACAGCAGGTACGGGAGAATCTGCGGCTCCATCACGTGCAGCAATAAAATCTTCCATGGCCAGCACCACACTGTAAAGCGCTTCATTTGTGCTTGTAGCAAGTCAACGTAGAGGGAGTCCTGGCCTTGGCCAGGATCTTCTTGCATTCTAAAGGCAGGGAATAGGGGCCAAATTCTAAAGCTGCAGGAGCCAGGCTGCGAGGCTCCGAGACACAGGGTCATGGTGCAGGATTGCCCGTCCTCCTCTGCAGAGGTGGTCAGGACGTGGAGGCAGTTTGATGGCTGGGACCACTGATAGAAGGAGAAGGTCAGAGTACCAGATCTGCCTTAGCTACGCCGGTGTAATAAGGATCATCTAGCAGTGGCAACGTCTGAGTGTGTTGATCACACATAGCAATACTGGAGTTGGAGGGAAAGCGTACAGGAAGAGACCCTCCCAAGGGAACGAGAAGGAATCCCCCAGGCTCCTAAGTTGTGGATATCTGCTGGCAAACCTCTGATACCCAGAGTTGGCAGCTGTCGCAAAGAGGTTGCTCTGAAGCGGACATCAAGCACTGAACAGGTATGGCACTTGTGCTTGCTGAAGCTCCCATTCATGGCAGTACTACAGCTCCCTGCTGACGATGTGAGCAATGGTGTTCTTGACTCCTGCCAGGTGAAATAGGATGAGAAACATGCGTTGATGAATAGCCCAGCGCCATAGAGACTGTGCCTCCAGGGAAAGCATGGGGCAGCGTGTCCCGCCCACTTTCCAGACGTAAAATATGGTAGCAGTGTTGTCTGTGAAGATCCCCAGCACCTTTTCCTTTAGCTGAGGCTGAAAAGACTTGAGGGCCCAGACAACTGCTCGCAGTTCCAGGACGTTGATGGGTAATTCCTTTTCCTCCGGGAGCCACAGGCCTTTGGCTTGAGAATGTCCCATGTGGGGTCCCCAACCTACCAGAGAGGAGTCTGCTGTGACTGCAGCCAGGTACAGAGGGATCTGAAAGGGAGCTCCCTGAGAGAGGTGTGAACAAACTGAACACCATTGCAGGGCTAGACGGAATGCCCAATTGAGGGCAATCTTATGGGTCCATGTGCCAGTGACTTGCTGCCACCTGGCATCTAGAAATTCCTGAAAGGGTCTCATCCGTAGCCTGCAAAAGGGGACCAGATGGATGCAGGAAGACATCAACCCCAGCAGGGACTTGATGGACTGGACTGTTGCAACAGATGCAGTTGACAGCCGCTGTACCTTCCCCACGATGGCCTTCACACACTGTTCCGAAGGAGTCACCAGATATGAGACTGTTGAGTTGGGTGCCTAGGAACAACACTTTCAGAGATGGCACTATGAAGGACCTCGGATAGCTGATTGAGAATCCTAGCGAAGTTAGATTGCCGGTTGCCAGTGCGTGGGAGTGGGACCAGATGAGCCAATCATCCAGATAGGGTTAAACGTAGATTCCTTTGTGGTGCAGATGTGCTGCCACTGGGGCCAAGCACTTGGTGAACACCCTGGGCGCAGATTTCAGAACTGGTAATGACGCCCGATTGACAAAACGCAGAAACATCTGGTGTTTGCGATGAATTGGGATGTGGAAGTATGCGTCTCCGAGTTGAGAGTTGGCCGAAAATCCCCTTCCTTCAGCTGGACAAGCAAGTGCTACAACGTGACCAACCTGAACATTTGGGATTTGAGGAAGTCAAGAATTGGTTGCCACCCTCCTGACTTTTTCCTTACCCGAAAGTATCTTGAGTACACTCCAGAGCCGCAGAGCTGCTGAGCGACCAGTCCTATTACCCCTTTGCATAGCATGGCTTGAATCTCCTGTAAAAGCTGCACCATGTGTAACTCTAGATGCCTGACAGGAGGAATGTAGGTGCACCAGTCTTGACATTCTAAAGTGTGCCCCTGCTGAAGCACATCCAGCTGCCACTTGTCTGTGGAGATCTTTCGCCACAGATTGACAAACTTCGATAGTCAGCCTCCCACTTGGGTGCAGAAGTGGGGCGCATGTCCTAGGCTGGTTCAGGCCTGCTTTGGCCTCTGCATCCTTGATGGGGGGGTGGGTACCGGCAGCCATGCTGGGTGCCACTGCCTTAGGCTTCAGAGCATTCCCTATAAGCCTCGTGGTTGGTGGAGTGGGAGGGCTGACTATAGGAGGTGGTGTAACCCTTGGAGGATCTGGAGACTCTCCCCTTAGTGGAACGAGAGGACAGCCTCCGCTGCTACAGGGCTCCCAGAGAGCGCATAGTCTCTGTGTCCTTCTTAATGTCTGGAGGGTGTCATCGACCGCTTTACCAAATAGTTGTCCACACCGAACGGCAGGTCAATGACCTTGGTCTGAACATCTGTGCGGAAATTCGTGGCTTTTAGCCAACCTTGGTGCCGGAGAGCCACACGATTCCCTGATCTGGCGGAAGCCAGAGTCTGCTATGTCGAGAGCGACAGTGAGGTCAGAAGCCACCTAACCCTCCTGGAACAGGGCCAAGGTTTTGGCCCAGCTTGTACCACAGCTCCCAGTCGTACCCAATGTTCCTTCTAATTATGTTTCTCAGAGTGCAGAAATTTTTGGCTTTCGTGCGCACATTTATTCACGTGCACAACTGACGTAACAAGCTAAGCCACTTTGTGAACATACGTATTACGTGAACTATCATCTCTGAATAGAGTTTAGAAGGGAATTTCTTTCCCAACCACTGAAATTATTTGCAAATCAGGATAAAAGGGGCATGTTACAGTAATTTTTCCAAAGATATATGATAATTAAAAAAAGGTTTTATATGTGGCTATGAAGAGTGCTCATCAATCAGTCCAAGACTTCCAGATGTGCCAAAGTACCTGTGCAGAGAACAATAATATGTATATGCACGATAAAGTATTGTATGCTCAGTTTAAACCGGTTTAGTTGTAGTTATTCTTTGTCAACAATACTCAGACAATGCAGAAAGTGTTTTATGCCACTAGAAAAACACTAACGTCTATTACTAAAATCAATGCAGCAGAAAACACACCAATAAGAGGTCATGTGCCTCTCTCACGAAGTCATGCAAGGGCCAGGAGAACCTGTCTCTCGCAATTATATTTAAAAAAGAATGCAAGGATAATAATTGCATATTTAAAAAAAGAATGCAAGGATAATAATTGCATCAGAATCACTGCACCACAGAATGATGACCACAATTATTGGGCCTCTGCTCACTAGCCACATTACATTGCTCTGTGAACAGAGCTTTGATAACACTAACTCAAAACCATTTTTACAGGTAATGTTGGGAAGGAAATGAGCCTTTCCCACCCCCCTAGGCACTTCCATATAAGGTGAAACCCATACGAAGCAATCTAACGTGCCAGGGGAGAGCAGCCGATGCCCCCGGGCACCATATAGAAATCTTGTAGCACATAGAAGTAAATGCTAACACAAGAAATGCCCACACCTCACAACGCCATTTTCTAATAGGCCTTAAACTTGACAGGCCACAGACCCATGCTGCTCGCGAATCCAATTTCCACACAGCATTCTGGCTCCGCTTGAGTCTTGTTCCCACATAAGTCCATTTCGACTCTTTTCCCTACAGTGTTGCGAATAATCAGTATTGCCTTCAGGAATGTGCCTGACACAGAGCATGAGACAGTACCAGGCCCCTCGATGTGTCTATTCATCTCCACTAAACTGCCATTGAGCCTCCAACCCCGACCCAGCCAGCCCGGTACCGGCCACACATCACTAACCTGACCCCCATTCTCCTGGCTGTCTTAGAAGCACCGACCCCCAGGTCCTAACCTCCATAAAGCACCCACCAAAGATCTAAAGCCCACATTTGAAGCCCACAGGACTGTATTTCTCCTTAGCAATAACACGTCCAAGCAACATGAGATGCAGACAAGGGTAAATCAAACATCAATCCCCAGAGGGGAGACCTTAGGTGCGGGGACTGCGAGATCAATGGAACCCTGTATGAACGGGTCAGCATGGATGTATCTTATCCTTCCCTCACACCTTCCCTGTGTGTGCCCAGGTGCCTGCCATAATGAATGGAAAGCATGTTGTAGTTGTTTAGTTTAGATAGGAAACAGTGTATTTTATAAGTGACCTGACCTTCACTGCAAGGAGGAGCCCAGCTGACCCACGTGGAGCCAGATTGACGGAGAAGAACCATCCAATTAGTGCTTGGCATCCCCTATGGAGCAAGCCCATCTGCAGGCTGCCTCCAATCAGGAGCACCAAAATGTCTCACATAGCTATGACGCAGTTGGCGCTTATAACCCCACATTTTCTGATGTAAGACCAAAGCGCTCTTGAGCAGTAGAGTCCTTTGCTGATATTTGTATTTTGTACGAGTAGAACTTGTTATCCCTGCAAAGCTATCTCTTGGCTTATTTCCCTGGTGGGTTGTATTTACCCTGGTGTTTGCGTATTGTGGGACTTGCCTTCAGTAATAAGAGGCATACACACCACCATATTTACTTCTTTAAAAATATGAAAATGTGCCCGACAAAAATGGGAAACAGTGAGCATAGAGGCTTCTACCCAAAAAGGTCCATTGATATTTTGAAACAATGACCAGCATAACAGTAGCATATGGAGGATCTCTAATATTACTGCCAAATCTCAAGAGGCATTTTAAGGGGAAAGAACATTTTTTTACGAGCAAGGATCCCTATTGGCAAAGCTAATCACTTATTTAATCCCTGAAGAATTATTTCATTTCAAGTAGGGAGTACAATCTTGGCAGTGCCCTGCTTGTAACTCGGACATAGAAGTTAGTAGCAGAAAATGCTTAGAGGCACAACAGCTTGAGTGCCTTCTTCTGTAACGAGGGACCTCCCTTTTGCAATTCACTGTTACCAGTTAAAGATGCATGGGGTTGCTAGAGGCTCGAACATTGGAGCAAATATTGAAAACCTCTCCACAAGTGAGCATAGAAAGAAAAAGGGGGCAGTTTCCTGTTACTAGAGTTTTCTGTCCTATAGCAAGCAGACAGCACATTTCCTACACGGTACTGCACTGACAAAACGTGTCACTTGGTTTTTGAAAGTTGCAGATCTGTTCTTCACCCTCAAGAAGATTTCTCCTGTGCCCTTCCCCCCTTGCTCCTCCCAGGCACTTGCACTAGCCTCCAATACTAGTTGACATGGGGCTGTAAAACGTGAGTGATTGTAGCAGTAAAACATTCACTGGTGTATTTGTATGCCCACAATACGCTGCAAGCAAAACATACTTAAAGCCTCACCATGATACTAATGACAGTTTAAGAAATTGCAATGAACCTGCATGTACATAATTATTTTGCAATGCATACAAGATTGTTTGCAACATAACCCACTAATATTGTTGGGAAGGATTATATAAGTGCTCAGTGAACATTTTTGTTGTGTAGCAGAGAGCTGCCCAATGGAAATCTGAAAACCTGAAAAGGATAGATTGTGTGAAAAGCATTCTAGCTGTCCAACTATCCGTTGCCCTACTACTATGTAGGAGTAGTGCTAGGTATAGTCCATACCCATAATCCCTTGCAGGCTAAGCAAATGATATTGCAATGTTAGCAATGCTAATGTATGGCATTTACCTACTGAATTTTATAATGCATTGTGTCAAGGGTACTACTGCTTCAAAGCGCTTGTGTGACAAATGTACAAACAAAAGGAAGCTTTGGATGAGGTTACCCTTCAAAGTAGTCTGCATATTTACAGTTAGTATTCGATATGTTAGCTGACAGTAGTGTTACACAGTGTGGGAGAAGCTATTGCTTAGGGGCCACAAGTAACAGACATTCTGGTGCTTGAACGTCATTCATATTTAAACAAACATAAAACAAGCTTTTGCAGGTACAAGCATGGTAAACCTTTGCAGAGCCAAGGTAGACACAGTCAAGGTTGTCTGGCAATCTCTAAATGTGGCCTGGTGCTGAAGTTAGACTCAATGTATAAGAGAGGTGATTGAAGTATAGGAGTCATTGTTAGGTAGGAATTGGTGCAGTCACACTATGTGATACTACACAACACTTATCTGCTTGGTATTAGGAAACCCACCTTTTGGTATAGGTCTGTACTACACAAGTTGATAGTGTGACTGAGCAGCCAGGCCTATCTCAAGAGGGGTAAATGTGAGATGTAGAGCTGTACAATTCAAATGTGTAAATACAAGTAGCCAAGTAACACTTAAACACAACGTTTCAGTTATAGTTATTTATTTAACGTCAGTTTTAAATAAGCATTCTTTAAAAAGACAATTTGTTGTAACAATTCAAATACACTTCAAAATTACTTTTCAGATTCAAATAAAGCCAGTGGATAATCTTTGGATATGCTTCATACACTACTCCTACACCCTGAGGTGACGTCAATCACAAGGATAGTATTTGCATTTATATATCACACTAATATACTTTTGTAGACTCGAAAGGGTTAGGGAAGTAAAAAGGTTAGTACAATTTCTCAGCAATTGTGAGGACAGCTGAATCCTCCAATTAAGTCTAGATAAGCCTTTCCCGGCAGTACCAGTATACAACAAGCTACCACCTGTGAGGGACAAACAGTATCAAAGTCAATGGATTTAGAAGCGTGCCTTTAGGGAGACAGGACAGCCAAAGTCATTTGGAACAAAGTCTATGGATCTGATGCACTTCTTGGATAAAAGTCTTGCACAAAGTAAGAGAGTTCAGAAAAATCACTTGTAGGGTCACAAGCTGTTATTGTGAGAAGGGAGTTGAAATCAACTTGAAGAAGGTAGCCAATGCAATTTCCCCAGTGAGAAAAGCACAGCTAAAGGCAATAAGGTAAGTACCCCAAGCCTAAACAGTGCCTCTGGTTAGAAGAAGAGTGGTCCAGCTGGATTATGTTCTTGCTACAGCGGTGCAGACCCTTGTTCCTGAGCCTCACTTGTGGGGACAAGAGGGAGGACATCTGGAGGGCTCCTGCAGCAGTACTTGGGAGGTCGTCGGCAGCTACAGGCTCTTCAGTTCAGCGGTACTTTGCGGTTTCAGCACTTTGCAAAGAGCACTGATGCGGATATCGGAACACCGGTTCGGCTTCCTTCACTCCCTCGGTTCTGCACTCTGGTGTGGAGACTCTGGAGGTCCTGCTTCTGGAGGGTCTTTAGGAGGCTCATGGTGCTTCAAGCCGGATTCATTCCGCGACAGACACTGCACTCGACTACAGACACGTGACCCCTGGAATTGGGCTCTTGCAGCAACGGAGAAGCACAGCAAGTCAGGGATGGTGGTCCAGTGGAGTTTGTCTCAGGGTTAGTTGGTCCCAGTAACCCAAGGGGAGAAATCGTTCCATCCGGAGCTTCTCTGTCGAGGTGAAGAAGGAGGTCAGCACAGCAGCAGAGCTTCACCGGGAAATTCAAAGATCCAGGAGGTTGCAGCAAGCTTTGTTTCCGGTTTCTTCGGCGAGTGTTTCTATTACGCTCACCTGGATTCCACAGGGGCGTCGAACGAAGCTGGACTGCTGCGGTCTCCACCAGTGTGACTCGTAGCGAAGTGATGATCGACTGCACTTGCCCACTCAGTTTCCTTTGCCTGGCCCGCAGGAATATTTTCCTAAAAGCAGTAAAGGGGATTAGCCACCCGTGGTAGAGAGGTTACATTAACACTATTTTCCCTGAAAACTTCCAGTATTCCCCTTCATAAAGTCTCACCTTATTGTTTGGAAGGATGAACTCTCCATCATGCGTGGAGTGCAGGGGCGCGTAGAAGTTCAGTTACTTCACTGATCCGAAGGTATTTGGCAGAGTTCCAGACAACAATATGATATGACTCTGTGGTAAGTAGTGTGTAAACCGAATGTATAGTTCTTTTAGAGTTCAAATGTCTGTTAATTCACTCTTGCTCCTTTCATACCTTTGCCCTTGCAGCGTGATCCAAGGAGTGAGTTTGCCTCGATGGATGAAGGTAGCGCTTAGGTAAGAGTCAGTTTGTACCAAGCACTGTCTAGCTAGTCATATTGTTCCAAATGTAATTAACCAATAGTTCTCTATCTTCTTTGCAGGTGCGGCGCCTTGCCGAAAATGTCTCACGTAGGATGGTGACCAGCGCTGACTCGAGCGGTAAAATTCCGAGTAAGTATCTTGCGGTAAGTAAAAGAATGTCTTTGGCGGAACCCCGCCCACATTTTGTTTGTTCTTGTCTTTTCAGATGCTGATGTTTCAGGCGGAGATTCAACGGGTGCTGCGCCGTGTCGTGGAGATGCTCCGAAGACAGGGGAGTATGGCGTGGTGCTGCAGCTGGCAATGCGACGCGGTTTATTTTAATGTCTTTTTCCTTTATCCACAGGTGCGGCTGCTCCAGGAAAAGATGATGACCAAATGGAAATCTCCTTGTTCTAACCTTCTCTTCTTCTTTCCTTTTCTCTAGGATCGGCTCCGGACACAAGACGGGTGTGGCTGTAGACTGGATGCTGGACTGCAGACACGGTGAGCGTTACGCTGCTAAGATGCAGAATAACGCGAAGCGTGTGCTGCTCTTCGGGCGTGGTTTAAATAGCATCAAAAAAGTAGTTCTCAGGTAAGTAGTTCCAGTACCACACCCAAGCAGCAAAATAGTTCCTAAAGGAAAGTAGTCCCTTCATGGCCTCATGATGGCCTGTACATGAGTTCTTTGCAGGATGACCTGCATAGTTTCAAGTTGGCAATATGAGCCTGGCGCCTATGGCACCAGGACTGAACCCATATAGCCCCTAGGCGGGGTTTTGGGAATTCCTGTGTCTTCTTGGGTGCCTGTTCCCTGGATAGATGGACCTGTTCTGGATGTCTGGGGGCAGGCATTGTGACAGCACTCCCCCCCAAGGCCCCTCCTAAGGCTATTCTCCTCACTGGTCCTGGTTTGTCTGGGAAATTCTGGTGGAACCTTTTCACCAATCGAGGTGCATGAATATGGTCACTTGGTTCCCATGACCTTTCTTGTGGACCATAACCTTTCCAGTCAACCAGATAAAAAAGTCTTGATTTGACTATTTTTGAGTCCAAAATATTCTTTACTTCAAATTCTGGTTCCCCGTCTACTAGGATGGGGTTAGGTGGTTTAGTTAGCCTTGTCCCTGGTTGTACTGGCTTTAGAAGTGAACCATGAAAGACTGGGTGAATTTGCATATTTGACGGTAACTCCAATTTGACGGCCACGGGATTAATAATGGCTTTAATAGTGTAAGGGCCCAAATACTTGGGGTTAAAGGTTCGAGTCCCCT
The DNA here is from genome assembly GCF_040938575.1 of Ambystoma mexicanum. Taxonomy (NCBI): domain Eukaryota; kingdom Metazoa; phylum Chordata; class Amphibia; order Caudata; family Ambystomatidae; genus Ambystoma; species Ambystoma mexicanum. The sequence goes on along the minus strand of NC_090925.1, from coordinate 329,858,636 downwards.
TTAAAGGTATGTGACTTGAAGCCAGCCAAACTTGGTCTCCAATCTGATATTTCGGAGCTTCGCTTCTATGTTGATCTCAGGTTTTCTTGTATCTTTCTTTAGCCTGTTTCAAATGTTCAGTTGCCTTTTTAAAAGCTTGTGTAATAGTGGCGTGTAGATGGTTCACAGCGGGCATCTCTAAGTGTTGGGGCGAATCGAGTTCAGAGGTTCGAGGATGTCGCCCATATATAGTATAAAATGGGCTTTGTCCTGTTCCTGAGTGAAATGAGTTGTTGTATGCATATTCGGATATCCACAACATTTCTTTCCAATTGCCTTCGGTTTGGTGTAACATGCACTGTAGGTCTTGCTCTAGTTTCTGATTGGTCCTCTCAGTTTGACCATCGGTTTGAGGATGGTGGCTGGTTGATAGTCTAACGTCGATTTGGGCCAATTGACAACATTTCCTCCAAAACTGAGAAATGAACTGACTTCCCCGGTCAGAAACCAATACGGAGGGGAATCCATGTATTCGGACGATATGTTCTAGAAATTCCTTGGCCAAGGTCGAGGCTGAAGGTAGACCCTTTAATGGAATGAAATGAGCCATTTTGGAAAAAAGATCCACTATAACTAGGATGGTGTTATACCCATTACATGGGGGAAGGTCAGTAATAAAGTCAAGGGATAAGGTATGCCAAGGCGTAGACGGAATGTCCAAAGGTTGTAATAGGTCTGCTGGTTTCCTTTTCTGGGTCTTATTTTGGGCGCAAATACCACAAGACGGTACAAATTACTTAACGTCTTTCTGCCAAGGAGGCCACCAGAATTGTCTTTTGATCTTGGACGCGGTTTTAGCGATCCCAGGATGCCCTTCTATCAAAGACTCATGGTAATTGGAAACATGTTCTTGTAATTCTTTATTTGGTAGGTAAAGACGTCCTTGATAGTATGGTAGGTGATCAGTGACTGAATAATCTTTGCCTTTGTTCAACCAGCTTTTTAAGGCTGCAGGGTCGAAAAACTGTTGAATCTTTTTATGGATGTTGTCCAGAGTCTGTAGAGTGGTTTTACCAAGAATTCTTCTCTCCGAAATTATGGGTACTGGTTCTGGATTTGAATATGCTTCTCCCATTCCAATACGAGATAAGGCATCTGCTTTGCCATTTCGACAATCTGGTCGGTAAGTAATCACAAAATCATATTCCGCAAAGAATAAGGCCCATCTAAGTTGGCGTGACGATTGAGCCTTGGCTGTCTTTAAATATTGTAAGTTCCTGTGATCCGTGATTACGCTGATGGTGTGCCGAGCTCCGAGAAGATAATGCCACCAGGCTTTGAACGCCGACTTGATGGCCAGTAGTTCCTTGTCGGTAAATGCATAGTTTAACTCTGGTGCTGAAAATTTCCGTGACCAGCACACCACCGGGTGAAGTTGACCAGTTTCAGGATCCTATTGGGAAAGGACAGCTCCCATGGCTAAGCTGGATGCATCAGTTTCTACCACGTACAGAAGTTCTGGACGTGGGTGCTTTAAAACAGGAGCTGAAGTAAATTTCTGTTTTAGGTCTTGGAAGGCCTTTTCAGCTTCTTCTGTCCACTGGAAGCGTTTATTTTTCCGCAAAAGAGCCGTGATGGGGTGTACAAGATGTGAAAAATCAGGAATGAATCTGCGGTAAAAGTTTGCAAATCCAAGCATACTCTGTACCCCTTTAATCGAGGTAGGTGAGGGCCACTTGAGGATTGCATCCACATTTCGTGAATCCATTCGAACTCCATTTGGGGTCAGGATAAATCCAAGGAATTCAACTTCCGAAGTATGAAAAACGCACTTTTCCAATTTCGCATATAATTTATGCTGGCGTAGTTTTTCTAGTACAGCACAAACGTGCTTCACATGGTCTGATTCAGATGAAGAGTATACTAAGATGTCGTCTATGTATACAACAACACAGACGTCTATGAGTTCGCGAAGGACATCGTTCATAAAATACTGGAAGGCCGCCGGTGCGTTGCAAAGCCCGAAAGGCATCACCTGGTATTCGAACAAACCGTATTTGGTACGGAAGGCAGTCTTCCATTTGTCGCCTTTTTTCACTCGTACCAGATGATACGCCCCTCGGAGGTCCAACTTAGTGTAGATACAAGCATCCTTTACTTGGTCCAGTAGTTCTGGGATCAGGGGCAACGAGTATCGGTTTTTTACCGTTATTTGGTTTATTGCGCGATAGTCATAGAAGTCCTAAGGTCACCTTTGTATTTAGGAAAGAAGAATAAAGACAATGCTGCCGGAGACTTGGACGGGCGAATGAAGCCATTAGCGAGGTATTGATCCAAATATTGCCGTAAATGAAGATTTTCGGGTTCAGTGAGGGCGTAGATTCTGCTGCACGGAATTTGAGCGCCGGGTAGGAGGTCGATCTGGCAATCATATGATCTGTGGGGTGGTAACGTGTTTGCTTTGTCTTTCTGGAAAACATCCTGAAATTCCTGGGGTAACTGAATTATCGGATTTGTGACCGTAGCCAGTCATTTGATCAAAGTTCTTTCAGGGTAACAAATGTGTGCACAATCCGAGAAGGTCACTCTCTTTTCTCGCCAGTCAATACAAGGATTATGAGTTTCCAACCATGGCATTCCCAGAATTATTTGGAACTGTGGGGCCTTGATTAAGTCAAACACAGTGCTCTCTCGATGCCCATCTTGACCCAACAGTGTCATCTCCATTGCTGAATGAGTTACTGGACCGGAAGCTATTTCAGTCCCATCGACGGTGGTGATTACATCAGTTGTGGGTTTTTTGCAAAGAGGCAGGTTCATCCTTGCAGCTAATTCTCGATCCATGTAGTTTCCTATGACTCTGCTATCTATGTATGCTCTCACTGCTTGCATACAAGATGGTTGTCTTTGATCTATAAGGACCATTGGTATAATTAGGTGCGAGGTCTGAGTGTCCTTCATGCTCGGCAAGCAGACCTCTATGCTTGTCGGGTGTGGTCGTTTCCCGGCTCTGATTCCATATTGATTTTGTCGGCGACTCCTACCACCTTCTTAGGTGTTTTCACTGGGCAAGCCCGTAAAAAATGCCCCGAGGTTCCACAATACTAACACAATTGTAACTGCCGCCTCTTGTCCCTTTCTTTTTGAGTCAAATGTCCTTTAACCCCCCCAATTTGCATGGGTTCAGATACATCAGTTCCTTTGGGGGTGACGTTGTCCTTAGGTCTTACCAATACTCGATTCTCGAATCTAGCCCGATCAGCCTTCCAATTCTGAAGTCTGTGATCCAACTAGACCACCAGGTCTATGTATTCAGCACAATCTTGAGGTGGGTTCACTACTTGTGCCAAAACGTCTTTTAGTTCACCTCGTAGCCAACGATGAAATATCGCAATCCGCTTGACCTCTGTCCATCCGATTTCTACCACCAACCTATTGAAGGTTGCGATGTAGGTCAGCAGATTCTGGTTACCCTGACGCAAGGACAAAAGTTTGTTATCCAAAGCTTGGCCTTGGAAATGTAGGGCAAATAGTCTTTCCATGCTTAGTTGAAAACCCTGAAAATCCCGAAGAAGAGGGTCATCCTGGTTGACTAGTGGAATAGACCAATCGGCTGTACTGCCGCTGAGATACGATAGTACAAAGGCTACCATTGCTTGATCATTCGGAAAGGCTCCAGGTCTACATAAAAAATGCAGGCGGCGCTGGTTCATAAACACGGCAAACCTTTTTAGGTCCCCCGCAAAGCGTTCTGGCGGTGCTAAAGGAACTGTCGCTGGTAAAATTACTTGCACTGGATTACTTGATTGAGCTTGGGCAGAAGCTCCCCCGAGTCCAGGTAAAGGTGTGTGCCCAGCTTGAGCTTGAAGTAATTGCCTGGCGAGATCATCCGTACGTCCTTTTGCCACAATCAGTTCACTCGTGAGAGCATTAGTCTCTTGATGGGCGGAATGCACTTCAGCCCTTAGTTCTCCCAGTAGTTGGGCTAATTGGTCAGTCTCTGAGGTCTCCATAACGCCCGGGTGGCGATTTGTAGTAAGGCTTTGCGTTCTGTTACACTCACCTGGATTCCACAGGGGCGTCGAACGAAGCTGGACTGCTGCGGTCTCCACCAGTGTGACTCGTAGCGAAGTGATGATTGACTGCACTTGCCCACTCAGTTTCATCAGCTTGGCCCGCAGGAATATTTTCCGAAAAGCAGTAAAGGGGATTAGCCACCCGTGGTAGAGAGGTTACACTAACACTATTTTCCCTGAAAACTTCCAGTATTCCCCTTCATAAAGTCTCACCTCATTGTTTGGAAGGATGAACTCTCCATCCTGCGTGGAGTGCAGCGGCGCGTAGAAGTTCAGTCAGTTACTTCACTGATCCGAAGGTATTTGGCAGAGTTCCAGACAACAATATGATATGACTCTGAGGTAAGTAGTGTGTAAACCGAATGTATAGTTCTTTTAGAGTTCAAATGTCTGTTAATTCACTCTTGCTCCTTTCATACCTTTTCCCTTGCAGCGTGATCCAAGGAGTGAGTTTGCCTCGATGGATGAAGGTAGCGCTTAGGTAAGAGTCAGTTTGTACCAAGCACTGTCTAGCTAGTAATATTGTTCCAAATGTAATGAACCAATAGTTCTGTATCTTCATTGCAGGTGCGGCGCCTTGCCGAAAATGTCTCACGTAGGATGGTGACCAGCGCTGCCTCGAGCGGTAAAATTCTGAGTAAGTATTTTTTGCAGTAAGTAAAAGAATGTCTTTGGCGGAACCCCGCCCACATTTTGTTTGTTCTTGTCTTTTCAGATGCTGATGTTTCAGGCGGAGATTCAACGGGTGCTGCGCCGTGTCGTGGAGATGCTCCGAAGACAGGGGAGTATGGCGTGGTGCTGCAGCTGGCAATGCGACGCGGTTTATTTTAATGTCTTTTTCCTTTATCCACAGGTGCGGCTGCTCCAGGGAAAGATGATGACCAAATGGAAATCTCCTTGTTCTAACCTTCTCTTCTTCTTTCCTTTTCTCTAGGATCGGCTCCGGACACAAGACGGGTGTGGCTGTAGACTGGATGCTGGACTGCAGACACGGTGAGCGTTACGCTGCTAAGATGCAGAATAACGCGAAGCGTGTGCTGCTCTTCGGGCGTGGTTTAAATAGCATCAAAAAAGTAGTTCTCAGGTAAGCAGTTCCAGTACCACACCCAAGCAGCAAAATAGTTCCTAAAGGAAAGTAGTCCCTTCATGGCCTCATGATGGCCTGTGCATGAGTTCTTTGCAGGATGACCTGCATAGTTTAAAGTTGGCAACATGAGCCTGGCGCCTAAGGCGCCAGGACTGAACCCATATAGCCCCTAGGCGGGGTTTTGGGAATTCCTGTGTCTTCTTGGGTGCCTGTTCGCTGGACAGATGGACCTGTTCCGGATTTCTGGGGGCAGGCATTGTGACAGCTTCTCCCAGTGGCCGACTCTGCCTGTACTCCCAAAACCCTCGCCTTTTAAGCAGGTTTCTCCCATTCATGCACATCCTAGGCTGTCAATCACACAGCAGGGTGGCTGTCCTGAAAGGACAGCCAGCCAGCCAATCGGGAATAGTTGCATTCAGGCATTCGTAGAGACAAAGGACAAGGGAGTTTCGGGACCCTCCCTCACATCCTGTCCTTCCAGACACACTGGAGCCAGGGGCCAGCTTCAGGACTGAAGCCCGCCAAAGGCAAAACAAACAAAGGGCTCAAACCTGTCTCAACGCACAGAGTAAAACCCAAGGAAGACTTCACAAACAGAAAATGGCAAAAAAAGATCAGGGGCAATTTTGACAAAATGGTCACCCATGGGTGCTGTACTGCAGCTGACGGTTCAGCCTGCTTTAGAAAAGCACAATGGTAGGAAAAAGTAAACCACTGCCACCAGCCATTTAAAGTAGTGAGTGTAACGCTCACCTGATTCCCACGGAGGCGCGGGTCTTGGCAGGAAGGTGTCTGTAACACGAAACGTGATGTGCAGGATTCGGTTGGCTTCTGGGGTCGACCCTCTCCGCACTGTGTGTCGAACTCGAAGGGTGAGGTTTCTGCAGGTGAAATAATATGGGGATTAAAGGTCTGGGTTGCTGAATGTCCCTATCTTTCTCTCCTCCCAGCTTGTCTGTTGAACCCCCCTCCCAGGTCAACGTGCTCACCTTAGATAGGTGAATGCTGGGCTCTCCATCTGCGTCTAGTGCAGGGTGCCGTTGCCAGTTCCTTCACTGGTGAAACGTGGGCCTCTTAACTTCAGAGGATGAGTACCGTCGTTGACTGCACGACCGGTAAGTTTCTGGACACCTTTAGTCTTTATAGTCTTTTATGCGTGGCACTGAAGTGCCTTGAGTTCCGTAAGTATGGCAGCGCTCTTACTGTCTCTTTCTTTGTCTTTGCAGGAGACGATGCAGAATGAAGAAATCCGGAATTCGCCGCGTGCCGCTAAGTGTGACACTGCTGTTGTCTTTGCAGGTGAAGATGCGGCGTGAAGAATCCGGAATGCACTGCGTGCCAGTAAGTAGAATAATGCTGTTTATCTTTGCAGGTGCAGATGCAGCGTGAAGAATCTGGAGTGCACAGCGTGCCGGTAAGTATAATAATGCTGTTTATCTTTGCCGGCGAAGGTGCAGCGTTAGACACGGCCGCTGCCGATGGATCAGGTAAGCAAGCACTGCGTGTGAAAGTTCGTTCTGCTAACCTGTTGTTTCTGGTCTTTTGCAGGTGCTGATGTTGCTCGGGTACAGGAATGGCAAGTATAATTCTTGCAGGTTCAGGATCCCAAGAAGAAATGCTGGAACAGACTCGGTGAGCGTTCTGCTGCAGATGCAGAATAACGCGAAGCACGTTTCATCAATCGGGTGTGGTTTAAATAGCCTTGGAGTGATGAGGCGTCTCCTTCCACGGCCCCGCCTAGGTAAGAAAAGAGTTCCTGCTTCCAGAAGAGTTCCAGTGCTGTATCCAGGGAGTGGAGCCTTGGAGTGATGAGGCGTCTCCTTCCACGGCCCCGCCTAGGTAAGAAAAGAGTTCCTGCTTCCAGAAGAGTTCCAGTGCTGTATCCAGGGAGTGGAGCTGCCCCACCCCGGTAAGAAAGTAGTCCCAGTTCACCGAGGACTTCTAAGAGTCTGGCAAGTAAGCAGCATGGTCTGCCGCAGGTAAGTCCACCCAAGCACCTTCACACCAATGATGAGCCCGGCGCTTCCCATGCCGGGACCGATGCTTCTGATGAGCCTGGTGCCACCGGCGCCAGGACAAGGTCCAAAAGGTCCCTGTGGGGACCGGCTGGTGCCTAGGATCAGGGTTAGGGGCCTGCTTCCAAGGACGTTGGGCTGATCCTGGCTCCTTGGAAGCAGTGATCATGACAGTGAGGGTAACAAAAAAAAGTTACATGAGAATGTAGGATAAGGGGCTACAAAATAACCCCATAGCACTCCATATAAGACGGTGTGTGCTGGACCCACAAAGAGAAAAGGCAAGCAAAGTCAATTTCACTTTACTATTCTTGGGAACTGCAGTTCATTCAAGAACAGGTATTTAAACCTCAAGAGAAATCTATATGATTTCTCAGTGACACTGCATTGAAGGTGCTGAGTGTCACCATACAAAAAGCAGATGCCTGTGGGGTTTGTAAGACTCCAAAAACAGTGAAAACACAAACTCCAAATCAGGTAAAAGCACATCAGTGAGAAAAAGGTCTCACGCACTCCAGGGTTAAAATGAAAAAGACCTAAATCCAGCAAATGAGTTGGGGTCCCTAAGGTTGAAGGGAATTAGCACAGAAATGAAAATTCTCGCCAAGAGTCATGGGTGGGGAGGGATGGTTATTTGGTTAATGTGTGCAAGTATATCTTAGATCTTCTGTTCACAGAGCCATGTTTTTATATTTGTTTTTAATCTCTTGAGGATGTATTCCATTTTTATAGCTTTTAGGGATTACGGTCACGCTTACATAATGTAAATAGACCAGAATATTGAAACTAGTTAATATAATTTATGTTTATTAAGACAGAAAACAAATGTCAGGTAACTGCCTTGGAGTGTGCCTTATTAATTCTTGAGACATTTGAATTATCTATGTTCACTGCTAAAACTCTTCTGAGCAGCACCCAGGAAGCTCGGCAAGTGCACCGCTTAGAGGGAACATTGGTCGTACCTGGACAGGATGGCGAGGGTTTTGGAGACCTTGATTGTGGAAGCTGCTGCGGTAATGATGCACTTTCCTGCAGCATTAAGCTTCTTGCCCCCCCTGATCCAGAGGCAGCATGGACAAAGAGATGTTGGAGGACCTCTTTTTTGCAGCGGCTGATACCACAGAGTCCGGCAAATGCAGGGAGCCGAGGCACTGAGTCTGGAACCCAGTACTTCTCCAAACGATCACGCTTAGCAGGCAAAGTATTAGGAGCCTTCCTGAGCACCAGCCCATCCTCCCATATATCATCCGAGGGGACAGAGATGATAGTCTTCTTGGAGGACACCCGCCATTCAAAAAGGAAACCCTCCTTTTTCTTCTCTTCTGGCACCAGATTGAAGAGTTTGGCAGCCTTCAAGATGAGAGAGTAGAAAGAGCCAATCTCGCCTGGGGGAGAGGCATTGGGGGGAGGCGCATAGATGTCCACAGGTTCCCCATCCGCACAAACGTATTCCTCAAACTCAACTGTGTGAGTAATGGTGGTGTTGGCACCCGTGCCTTTGTCAGTCTGAACTGGCTCCTCCGTCACAGGGGGTCAGACCCCCATGGCACTGGTTGAGGGGTAACAAGGGCCTTATGAGGGAGTGTCAGCAGATGCTGAAGAAGCCTTGGAGGACTTTGCACTGGCGTAGGGGCAGGAGCAGTGGGCAGTCGCTGCTGAATCTCAACCACTAGTGTGTGTAATGTGGTGAGTGTGTAAGGTGACGAGTATGTCCAAGGACATGTCTCTCAGCACAGGTGCAGGAACTGGGCCTGAGCCCCTTAAAGGACTAAATGGGTGTGCAGGCTGCTGACCCTTGATGCGGTACAGGCAGAATAGGGTTGGGTTCCCCATAGTCCCCTTCCTGATCAGAGTAGATGTAGACGGCAGCTGTTGACCTTTTGGGGATCCCAAAGGAGCCCGAGTAAACAGTGGAGCAGGCTTGATGGGACTAGGTAGGAAGTCCAGAGCTGGAGGAAGCTCCCTGGTTCCCGATTTTCCAAATCAGAGCCCCTCAGGAAAGCTGTGATTACCGGTGCCTTCAGAGCGGCAATAGAAGCAGTCTTTTACAGGATCGTCGTCGGGACTGCCAACAGAGGGCTAGGAGGCAGAGAGAGCTTGGGCGTTGTGACCGTTGCAGAGGTAAAGGTGATTGTGTTTGATGAACGATTCAGTGTAGCAGCCATCGAAGGAAGACTTGTTTTCACAGACTTTGTCATCAACAAGGTGCTCGTTGACAGGGCAACGGTCTTGTAGAAGTTGTCATTGAAGAGTCTTGTGTCGACAACGGTCCTCTTCGACAACGATCTGTGTTTGGACGACGAGGCCAGCGATTTCCTTGCAGACAGAGGTAAGGTGGGCTAACAATCGACAGAGACCAGCCCCTCTCTGAACTGGGTCCCGCAGCCACAGAGACCGTAGACAAGGAAGGCAATGGAGCATGAGATTTTGCCTTCTTTTGGATCTCTGCCAAAAAAGCATCCTCAAAGGACCTCTACCTGTTCTTAGAAGAGTACGGTCCGTGGACCTGCCGGCCCTGGAAGAGGCATGACTACACCCAGAGGATGCATCAGAAAAAGGCTTTTCTTCAGGGCATCAGCCTTGGTTCTCCAAGCAAGGGCCAAGCCTGGGCTTGTGGTGCCATGAGCTGAAGATCCAACGATTAACTGACGATCTTCACCGGCAACAGGTCACCCCTGCCAGTAGTCGCTGCGTGACGAACGATGAAGAGATGGTAGACTATTTTTTTTTAAAAGCAAAACAAACAGCAAAAATACAAGGATTTTCGAGGAGCAAAGCACAAGGACTCCCAAAACTAGAAACGTGCAGTAAAATCTGCAGATGCCCACGAGGGGTGGAGTGTAGGACGAGTCCCATTGGCTGGGGGCGGTATGACCCAAAGGACAATGATACTCCATAGAGAACTCTAGAAGTTTTAGCTTAAAGCTAAATTACGTAAATTGTTACAGAGGATTCCCAGCCTGGCTATTAGAGGACTAGGCCTGGGATTATTAGATCCTCTGATTTGAGAATCCTCCAGAGAATTAAACTAGACAATTGGTGTTCACACAGTAATAGAGACTGTGTTGGTGGGTTGTCGGGACAGTAATCTTCCTTTATTCTTTAGTGTTTTTGTAAACACATTTATCAGGGGTCCTCTAATCCATTACTGTTAGTGGAATTTAAATACCTCTCCTGTTTGTATGCATGATCTCTAGTTCGTTCGGTTTTTTTTTTCCCTTTGGAACCTTTGTGGTTGTAGAACCGTTCTTGTTTTTACTAAGTATACAGTATACTGTACGCGCCCTGCTCGACTCCCTTCTCTGTATGGTACCATCTGTTACTTCTTTGTTGTTTTGTCTTGTTTTTAGCGCCTCCATCCCCAGAGGCTTTTGTTTTGTGCTATATAAATAATTTTTTTTTTAAAATAAAAAATTAACAGGTGAATTCATGCAAAACCCCATGCTGGAAAAAGAAATCCATTGTTGGTGTGCTGTTATTATTGGCCCAGGGGGCTTCTCGGTTGGGGTGCTCCTAGAGCACCACATTTTGATCTTAGAATCATCTTACCCATAAAATGTGTTGTGGGTAGGCTGGTGGCAGCTGTGTGTGTGTTGTTGTCAGCTGCAAATGTCTAGACTATTCAGCATGTGAATAGCAACTTGCACTCTAAACAGGGGCAACGTGACTACTAACTACATCCAGTCGTCTTTTCTGGTTCTTGTCCATTTGCGCCATAAGGAACAGACTATATGCCCATGAACGTGGAGTATGTCTGGCCAAACACGATTTAATGACTACAAAATGTGCTGACATGCAGCAATAAACCCCTGCTTGGGTTTGTGTTTGACTAGGGGCACTCTGGACCATTTTAGAGATTTTTGCCAAGAAACTAACATTCAGATGCTGGAGAAATGAGACGTCCCTGAAGATCCGTGAGGCTGGCTGGACGGCTGGCTCCTGATTCTCCCACTTCACAGTGTCTTCCAGCCACAGGGAACTTTTGAACATCTGCTCCTGAAGCCCTCTTTCACCCCCCTAAGCTTCCCTTCCCATAGCACTGCTGGACTTGTAGAAGCAATTCCTGCTCTCTGGCTGGAACCAAAGGGGAGTGGTGGTACACAACCAACTGGCTTCTTCATGGGACATCCTGGCTCAGACCTTTGCGCTAGAGACCCTCATCATGGGACCATCCTGGCTCCTGGCTTGTAGGCCCTTGTATTCACCAGAGCATCCCAGTGACTGGTCTTAAAGGGTCCCCATTGCATTTCCTCACAACTGTGTCAGGCTTTTCATGGGTTGCCTTAAAGAGGGGCTCACGTAATCTAACATCATTGGGTATGTTAGTCACCCATCCACCTCCAGGGGTTCAGCGTGCTACCAAAACTAAAACATGGCATTCAAATAGACCTGTGCACTACTAATTCCTGGACTTTCCCCACTGCTTTTAACAGCCTGAATCACCTTCCGAGAGTGCTCTGATCCAGATCCTTGGTAATCCAGCCTTTTTGGGCCTTCTCCTGCAGTCCTGCTTCAAGCGCCAACCGCTTAACGTCAAGCTTACTGCAACATGGCTTCCACTCCAACTCTGCAGCTCTTCAATGCTGGACCTCTTGTGTGACCTGGGTTTTGAGCTGCTCTGGTGGGAGCCCATTAGCCTCTCAAGACCAGAGAGTGCTTCCTCTGCAGCACATCCCAAGTACTGGTAACACTTACCTTCCTTTTCATTATAACGGCTAGCGGTCTACAGACTCTGCTCCACTGAAGTGACACAAACCCTTGACCCAATGAAAACTCTGAAGTAAGTAATCATTTTCCCTTACCTGAGAAAGTGTGCTTCATATGTTCAGATCTGGGTTTGAGTGATATTCTTCCGATTTTTTACATTCTTAAAGGAGCAGTGTAGTTTAAATACTTTTAATGTCTCTAAAACAGCCTATGGATTTTTTTCTGTTTGTAAATTCGTGTGCAACTGATTTTAAATGTGTTGAATCCCTTCTGAAACACGTTCATGCCACTTGAGTTTATTTCTTACTTTTCTGCACTGTTGATATTCTGAATGCTGGAATCGTATAAAGAGTGTATTTTACCATAAACATACTTGTGTACAATAAGGTTTGTGTGCCAATGCATGATCAGCTGCATCTCTTGCACTTGCCCTCTTTTCAGAGGGGAGCAGGACTGCTGCGGGTCACAGGTCATCGCAATGTTAGGTTCCAGGCCTAGCTTTGTGGACGCTGCCCCTCAGCCCAGGTTGGTTTTTCTAATACCTCACCAGAGGACACTTGACATCTCGCCAGCAGTCAGGAACACTGTTGCTTTAGCATTGACAGACGCAAGTACACATCTGATAGGTCCAGTGCACACCACAAGACCCCTTTGGTTCTACGTGAAAATGTCCCCAGGAAAATGTAGTCATCTGAAAATGCAACCGGCAAGAAGTCGTTTAATAAAATGTAGTCATTCAATACAATCAATTAAAAGCGTGAAAATATTGCCAGTAATAAGGTCCCCAAAAAACTATTTTTAAATACACAAATGTACAAGACTGTAAAAATGACCCAAACCTTCAATTAAACCTCTGCAATCACCCTAACTTATTCCTAAACCTTCCCCTGACACAAACTACTACCCTGAACTCTTACAGAACACTAACTATTCAGCGCAGGGAAAGCGTTTTATTTGAACGTTACTCCATACAAAATCAATGGAGAATGAACAGGGATCCTAACTACAACCCCATTACCAGCTCTCCACAAATGACATAACCCAAACACTTGCTCTAACCCTAACCTTAGACTTACCCTAACTGCAACTCTAACACTTACCCTAATGCTTACTTTGCTCTAACCACTAGGTTTACCCTAACCCATATACTACTCCAACATCAAAAACCATCCCCAACTTCCTTTTCTATTTCTTCAACACTTACCCACACCATTACTCTATTAGTCCCAGCCTTACCATAACCCCTATACAAAAAAGTAGCAGGCACCTTCTCTAGAAAGAACATGGCATGATAACCTGTTCTGTGGTTGTTCCCCACTTTGAGAGGCCGCAGCCATTGCTTTTTGCTCACTTGTACTTTTCACAAAGGAGTAATATCCATTTGTATATCAGTCTGGTGAGGGTGTCTGTTGGGATTAATTGCAACTCCCTGCCAGCCTTCTTCCTTCTTGAAGTTATGCCTGACCGCCCTGCTACAGGCCTACAGCTTCCATTGGAGAGGCTGGTCTTACCTGAAACAAAACCTCAGCCTGTCACCAGGATTGTAGCACCCACTTGTCAGATGTTATGGACTGCCACAGTGCTTAAGTGGCTGCCACGCTTCCGCCCCACCAATTAGGCAAGACTTCAGGAGCTATGGGAGTGGTGTAATGGTGAAGTGAGCCACACAACACTCAAATCAGATTAGACAGAAGTACACACATACTAACTGTATAAAGGCAAAATGCCTTTATTACCAACTATCCCTGAAACAAACCTACAACTAATCTACACACAAAGAGTCTTGGGGATCTCATCTAGAGAGCATCCACACTTTACATGAATCAACAGAAAAATAGTACAGACATATAAAACAGTAAATTGTAGGCAGTAAAGGGAGAAAGAACACAAGGCAAAGAAAATAAAACATACTCTGCCTTTGAGGTATAGAGCCCAATCACTTATGAAGTCCTTCCCTGCTAGGTAAGCAGACCGAGTGCCTCAGAAAGAGTCAATGTACCAGGTAAGCAGTGTGGAAGAGATTTTGAAGTCTTGAGCAAGCATTGGCAAAGCCAATAGGTAAGAACATTTTCCAGAAGCACAGCACTTAAAGGCTATAAAGTTAAGAAAAGCAGATTTTGGGGTACTCTTCTAATCCCGCACCACTAGGGGTTACCTTGTGCAGGATCCTTGGCCGGAATTACACTGACCGCAACCACGCAGGGAAGACTTGGGGAGTGGACTTTACATCCAAGGAAGGGTGTGGTAAAAGGTATGAAAGCTCCTGCCCCTCACTCTGATTTTGAGGGACCACGCTTAGGGTCCTCAATCTCAAGGCCCACAATCTTTTGGTCTGGGGTCAAGGGGCCGCAGGGGATGTGGAAGTTGTGTCAGTCAGTATTTGGTCTGGCTAGACAGCAGTTCAGCAATCCGACAAGGTGGTTCAAGCTGTTTTACAGCAGTTCAGCCCGAGTAGCATGGGACTACGGCCACAGAAGGCCCCACAACATCAGCAGTGAATATCATCTTGATCAGGGGGTAGTAGGCGGTGAACAAAGAACTCCAGAAAGGCCCCTCTATGTTGGAGCGCAGCAGCAGCAGAAGGTGGATCTTGTGTCAAAAAGACGACCTGCGGATTTCCAAGTTGCAACTCAAGACAGGGACCAATGCACCAGGGATTCCTTGAACAAAGTCAGCCGACATGATTGTCCGAGACACTTCTGAAGGCTTTGGACAGCAGGGTCTACATGCAGGGGTCCAGATAGGTTGGCCCCAACAGTCGAAGCACAAGAAGCACAGACAAGGGTCTTCTGGAGACTAAGTAGGGCTTTACTGGGACTTCGCAAGGCAATGCTGGTCGTCTTCAGCAGCAGTCTTTATCAGGTTGCCCTTTCCTTCCTAGGGTTCTTTCAGCTGTCTGATATCCTGCTAGAGAGCCAAAACTCAATCTTTTATCACAAATTCGGGCTGGGGGCTCCACCAGCCCACCAATGGCAAAGATCAGCACCATTCAAACTAAAAAGTGCTGTCCAATCCTGGAAGATTTCGACCCGCACATCTATCCAGCAACGAACAACCTCTGGCTGAAATGTGAATTGCTCAAGACAGTCCCAACCCACACATCTGGCCAGGATACACACCACCACTTTGCCCAGTAAACGCTATTTTTTTCTCCGGGAAAAGGTTTACCATATATGCCATTTTCTGACATGAGAAGGCAGAAAGATTGCCAAAGACAGGGCAGAACATGTGTGGCACAGCCATTTTATAAATATATGCTACTTGAAATGGCATTATGTAGTAAAAGTGCACACAAACTGATCCGCTGCCCCCAGCCCATATTGGACAAATCAGAAAAGTAATAGAAATGTTACCAAAGTAAAAAGAAAAAACAACACTATACAAAGTACCCCTGACGCACTTCCCTTTAACCCTTTAAGTGCCATGGGTATTTCCCCCCCCAGTTCCAAGGCCTTTTTCGGTGATTTCGGTATGTGGCCATTCAATGCCTTGTAACTTTTTTGTTACATGAGATATCTCGGCCCCCTTTTTCCCCACATGTAGGCAGTCGTAACACCACCCAGGAATCATAGGTTGCTGTAGGGGGTGAGAGAAAATAAGCAAAAAGGGTGAAAATGTTGGGTTTTTAAAAAAAATGCCAATAAAATGATGTACAAAGAAACCTGTGTTTTTTTCCTTGTAAGAGCTAGGAACAAATGGTTTGCTGTGCTGAATTCCCCAATTTCCTGGCTTTCAAGAACAGGTTGAGTGGAAATGAAAAGAAATTATATTGATTTGGTTATCAACCGTTTTGTGAGAGGTAGGCGATGTTGGCCATTTTTGCCAATTGGACATGCATGGACGGAATGGAAGAAAAGGGTAGGAAAGCCGAAATGTAGGACAGAAAGGCATACATTTCTGAAAAGTAGACAAAATTCCAAGTTTAGGAAGGGGTGATTTGCATAGGTCCGGCAACAACTAGGTTGGGGAAAATGCCATAGATTGCAGAAAAAGCGGGAAAATGACTGAATAAAAGGTGTGTGGTGGCCATGGTTGGCTTAGTACGGCAATGGCTTCTATGAATTTTGAGAAAATCAATGCTCTGCTACATTCCCCCGACTCTTGCAGTTAGGAAAGCACACATTTTTTGTAGTGTTTCACAAAACAAGCAAAACCACAAGCCAAACACTGAGCCATGATACACAGGAGTTTTATGCTTACGGCCTGAACAGACATACTTAGCATGTGTAAATAAGGAAAACCAATGTGGTGAACAACAGCAAGCATACATTTTTTGGAAGAGCACAGGTAGACCTTTTCAAGGGTAGGTGACTTGTGCAGGTTACAAAAGTGTATGGTGCCTAAAGCAGCGACTAAAGGTAGGGCACATTTGGGAAATGAAAGGGGTTGTGTGACAAAAAGCACCAGCAAATGGGTCAAAACATTATGAAAACCACACAAACACAAAAAATGTCATACCTTCCCGCGTTCCCACACGTGTCCCGATGACAACGGTACCTCACATGTGTGGGTGCACCTACGTGGGTGCCAACGGGAAAGCCGAACACACCCCTAACCCCAAGTCTTTTCCAACATCAGAATTTCATGATTTTTCCAGACGGGCACACCATACAGATATGGGACATGCATTTCTGAAAAGAGGACACCCGTGCGCAAATCAGCCCAGAATTTACTACCCAGAAAACCCGGCAAAGTCCGAAATCTGGGGAAAAAAATGCATTTTCTGCACATTTCACTCGGCTGACCCACCGAAACACGCTGCCAACGCCACATGGCCGATCCATCCCGTGTTCCCACAGGTGTCCCGATGAAAACGGTACCTCACATGTGTGGGTGCACCTACCTGGGCGCCATGGGGAAAGCCTAAAAGACCCCTAAACCCAAGTCTGTTCTGACAGCTGAATTTCACACTTTTTCCAGACGGGCACACCATACAGATATCCAAACCACCAAGGAAAACAGGGAACCCCATGCATTTCCGAAAAGAGGACACCCGTGGGAATCCACAGAGTTCTGACTTGCGCAAATTGGCACAGAATGTATTACCCAGAAACCTCGGCAAAATCCGAAATCTAGCAAACAAAATGCATTTTCCACACATTTCACTCAGCTCACCCACCGAAGCACGCCGCCAACAGCACATGGCCTACCGTCCCGCGTTCCCAAAAGTGTCTCGATGAAAACGGTACCTGACATGTGTGGGTGCACCTACCTGGGCGCCAAGGGGAAAGCCTAAAAGACCCCTACCCCAAAGTCTGTTCTGACAGCTGAATTTCACACTTTTTCCGGACGGGCACACCATACAGATATGGGCCTCGGGTGTCCAAGCCACCAAGGAAAACAGGGAACCCCATGCATTTCCGAAAAGAGGACACCCGTGGGAATCCACAGAGGTCTGACTTGCGCAAATTGCCCCAGTTTTTATTAGCCACAATCCCCGACAAAGTGTGATATTTGGTAGGGGAAAAACACGATGTTCACTTTGTCTGGGGTTTTGGGTAAAAAATTCTGGGCAGCTGCGCGCAAGTCAGACCTCTGTGCATTCCCACGGGTGGCCTCTTTTCGGAAATGCATGGGGTTCCCTGTTTTCCTTGCTGGCTTCGACACCCTAGGCCCAAGGGAAATGGACAGAGGGAAATGTCTCTGAAATTGGGTGGAAATGAAGACAATTCTCAGACATTTCGCTCTGGACACCCACCGAAACACACCGCCACCAACACATGGCCTACCTTCCCGCATCCCCACACGTGTTCCGATGAAAACTGTACCTCACATGTGTGGCTGTACCTCCCGGGGGCGCGAAAGGAAATGGGTAACCCACTGGTAACCCCAAGCCTTTCGGCACAGCACATTTTGTTCATGTGGGCAACCTACAGATTTGGGCCTAGGGCGTCGAAGCCAGCAAGGAAAACAGGGAACACTATGCATTTCCCAAAAGAGGACACCCGTGGGAATCCATAGAGGTCTGACTTACGCAAATCGGCCCAGAATTTATTACCCAGAACCCCAGGCAAAGACCCACATGGGAGAAGGGTGCCCAAGGCCAGGGATATTACCCCGACTTTGCTGGAGCCCTGGTGGCCCTGCGTTACAGCTTCTCCCCACCATGGAGTCACGGCAGTGTGCCAATACCTCCCTGAAGGGAAAAGCTGTAATGCAGCCCAGCCGCAACTCCAGGACGGCTGGAGGTGATGTCCCTGGCCTTGGATGTCCATGTACCATGTGGGTGTACCGTCCCCCAAGCACAGCAGCAGCTCCAGGGAGCCCCGGCAGGATCCCCATTCCTCCCCGGAGGTGACATCTGTAACGTAGCACAGCTAGAGGTGGAGCCTGGGCTTGCAGACGGACAACCCACATGGGAGGGATCCGCTCCCAGGGAAACACCAATGTTCTGCTGGCATGGGGGGCAATTTGTGGCCTGCCCCTGCAATTGTGTCCCAGCCCACCAACATATCTGCCCAGACGGCCCATTCCCACCCACATCACCAACAATCCAGCCCCAGTCTCACCCACCCCACTGACAGTGGGCCCTAACCATAGAATAATAAAAAAACTGTACTCATATAACATTGCAGCTGCTCGCGTAGAAAAAGCTTTAAACAAAACAAAAAACATGTGTTACCTACAGTCACACCAGCAAAAACAAATAATTTTCAAGCATGCCCCACCCCTTGCAAGCCATCCCTGGTGGTCTACTGAACCTCACCCCCACCCCCCAATGAAAACCCATTTTCCCCTTCTTACGGGCAGATATCTGCCTCCAGGGAGGCCTGCATGAGGTACCCCTGCCACCTATTTTGGGTGAGGGGGGAGAGGGCCCACAAAAATTGTGGCACAGGCCCCATAGTGGGTGGGGCAGTAAGGTTTGGGCACCCCGGGGCCAGATTGGCACATTTGGGGCCCTCTCCCCCCAAACCCACCATTTAACTTTATATAACTCCTCAACAAAGGGATAGAGGCCCCAACAACACAACCAGCAAATAACAGCCTCATCCAAGAGAACTGAAAACTGAAAATCTGACAGGCACCACACCCCTACAGAACGCCACCCTACAACCTCAACTTCACCACGAATCTCACTGACACCATTGTCAACCTCTCCACTTATGTCAATAGTCCCGGGGGGAAGAGAACATGAAACCACAGCAAACTCTCCCTGTGCCCTATTGGAAACCTTCCACTTCAAATAAATAGTAAACAGTCCCAGCCCCAGTGGTGGACACACCTAAGACGCAATCTTCTGCAGAGATGGACACTCGACCGCCACCGCATTGATACCAACCATATGGAGCGATCACCACGTGATCCCATTTACTGTCAAAATCCCAAAGCACATGATGCTCACAACTAAGACTCCCAGCGACAAACAAAAGAAAAGTTTTGACTTGGAACTGCTAACAGATCCACTGGAATCAACCAAACACTTCCCAGCTAAATAGAATGACACTGGGCCTCATTACACGGTAGGCGGTAAGGGAAAAACGATGCCAGTAAAGGATTACCGGCATCGCTAACCACTCCTGTCTATTACGACCCGCTTAACCGCTATTAGCGGCACCGCTAAGAAAGGTGCCTCTAATAGACATCACAAGTCATGCGGACATGCAAATAGCGGCATGAAGCAGGCCCAAAAAGCCCATAACGGCATGGCGGAAATACCGGCATCACAAACCACCCGTAAAGGGCCATGTGCAGTGTTCCCAACTGCCACAGGTGCACACAATCAGCACAGGTGGAGGCAATGAAGACTGGGCCAGCACAAAAGGAGCACACCACACCCCTTCCCACACCCATTCACACACCAAAATGATTCCAATACTAGTAGCATTACAGGGGCTGGAGGACATGATTGCATTGCAACAGCAACAGCAACAGGCAGCACAGAGGAGATGCAGGAGGAGGAGGAGGGCGAGACAGGCACAGCAAGCCCCACCAGTGCAGCTAATTGTACCACAGAGGCAGCCACCAATCACCAGAATCAGAGCCAGTCCATTCAACCTAACCCCCGAGCAGACACACACCCTGTACCGTCTAGACCGGGATATCATCACCATCATCGTGGACATGATACACAACAACATCGTCAGCCTCATAGACATCCGTACTGCCATCCCCCCTCTACTGAAGGTGGTCTCTGTGCTCCACTTCCTGGCTACAGGCACCTACCAGCACACGGTAGGGCAGATGCATTGCATGTCACAACCAGTATTCTCACGCACGCTGAACCAGGTGCTCGATGCCCTCCTGAAGCACACAAGTAAACACATATCCCTGCCACGGACTACCCAGGAGATCTCCAACACCAAAGTTGGCTTCCATTCACTGGCAGGCATCCCAAGTTGCATCGGGGCCCTCGACTGTACCCATGTTGAATTGGTGGTCCCACATGCCATTGAGGCAGTGTACCGAAACAGAAAGCAATACCACTCCATCAACGTCCAAATGGTATGTGACTCTAAAAAGATCACACATTTTTGTGCCCGATATCCCGGATCAACCCATGATTCGATGGTCCTGCGGAACTCAACGATACCACGCTACATGGAGCGACATGCTGGACAACATTTGTGGCTACTCGGTGAGTAGCATGGCAAGCACATGGCAGTGTGATGTGGGGAGTACATTTGGGGGGGGAGAGATGCATACTCCAACTGGGTGTGATTGGGGGGATGCATACTCCAACTGGGTGTGATTTGGGGGGGAGATGCATACTCCAACTGGGTGTGATTGGGGGGGAGAGATGCATACTCCAACTGGGTGTGATTGGGGGGGGAGAGATGTATTCTCCAACTGGGTGTGATTGGGGGGGGGGGGATGCATACTCCAACTGTTTGAGATCAGTTGACAGAATAAACAATGCCCATACAGAAATACACCACTGTCCCTCAAGGCAGGCCAGACTGGACCTGACACATGAAAACTACATGCAAGAGGTAAGCTGCACAACAATGAAATTAAGCCATTACCACAACCATGCCATATCCATCCACATGCACACTGCACATCATCAGACAAATGTCAAAGTTGACTTGTGTGATAGGTACTGGTTCCATTTGATGAAATCACTTACACATATCCATTGTTGCACCCATGCAGGTATTGCTGGCTACCCCTTGAAGAGGTGGCTCCTTACCCCTGTACGGTACCCACAGAACAGGCATGAAGAGGACTACAATCGTGCACATACCCATACCCGTGTGGTAATTGAGCAGGCATTTGGCCTTTTGAAGACACGGTTTCGGTGCCTCAGCAGGTCGGGTGGGGCACTCCTGTACGGGCATGAGAAGGTGGCCAAGATCACCATGGCATGTGTCATGCTGCACAATATGTGCATCAGACGGAATGTGCCTCTGCCCCCTGACATTGAACTGCAACCACCTGGTGAAGATGATGATGAGGATGATGAGGGAGAAGATGGGGCTGCACGTCATGCTGGTGGCGACGCACAGGAATGGATGTGGGTATTAGGGCACTGGGTTTTGTGGGGAAATGTACACTGTGCACTGTCCACCAATAAAGCACACATAAAGCACACATACACAATGAAAAAGGTCCACTCATGTGATTCGTCATGACACCAGTGTATATTTTGTTTCTTAGTAATATGAAGTGCATGGACCCTACACCACAAACACCCTTTACCCCTCCCCCCACAACTCTCCCAAACACCCTTTACCCCCTGCCCCCACAACTCTCCCAAACACTCTTTACCCCCTCCCCCCACAACTCTCCCAAACACCCTTAGCCCCTCCCCCCACAACTCTCCCAAACACCCTTTACCCCCTCCCCCCACAACTCTCTCAAACACACTTTACCCCCTGCCCCCACAATTCCCCCAAATATGACTTACACATTAGTGCAGCATTACAGTACACGAGTCACCAACATAAGGCTGGCCCTACTTCCCACCCCCTCTGCCAGCATTGGGTGGTTGCGAGTCTGCGCGCCGCATAGCCCGCATGGACCTGTGCAGGGGGCTGGTCTGCCTTGAGCTGGCAGAGGAGGAGGTGCTCGGTTGGTCCGGTCCCTGGGCGGGGTTCTGCCTATCCATAGCATCTGCGATGCGTATGAGGACCTGCCTCACAGCTGATAGTTCTTCACAAATGCAGTTGGTGCTGGCTTCAATGGCTTGTTTAATGCCCTTGGTGTGTTCCCTGCACTCCTCCCTCGCCAGGGCAGCCTCGCCCACATGCTGGCCAACCAGCAAAGTTATGTCTTTCTGGCGCTGTCGGATGATGCTCATGTCATGGCCTCTGTGTCTGCGTTTGATGGTACCTGACGCAGCTTGTGGCATGTGTCCACCATCAGGTGATGTCACCGTGGGACTCAAGCACCCTGACACAAATTCATCCCCAGACAGCTCATGGCTGCTGGCATGTGATGTTGGGCGTGGGCTCTGTTGGGCTGACTGCTGCGGGCTGGGTGTGTGGCGTTGAATGGGTGAAATACACGTTTCCTCCACATCTGATATGGGTGCCGTGGCAGCTGCCTCGCCGATGGAGCTGTTTGCGGTGGACAGTGATCCTTCCGCAGGTGGATCCTTCGTGGTGGGAATTGCTGGAGTGGGTGCTGCAATATTGTCTGACGGACTTTCACACCTTGGTGACGTGGGTGGATGTGTGGGTTTGGCTCTCTGCGGCAGTGCAGACTTTCCAGTGCCCCTCGATGTGCTGGCCATGGTGCCTGCTTCCATGCCCTTGCCCTGTTTCTTTGGAGGTGGGGCCTGCGTCGTAGAGACCTGCTCCTCACTGTCAGATTGTGAGCCTGTGGTGGACAAAGAGAGGCATAGCATCGGTGATGGGTCAACGTGCATCATGCAGATGTTGTTGCTGCAGTTCTATGCATTTGGACTTCATGTTTGGCCATACAGGTAGTTAGCCAGATGGGTGGGTCATACAGGCATGAGTCTGGCTGACACGTGTCTGAGGTGTTGCATGCATGTGGTTCTGTGGGGATGTGCACAGCATATGGGCAGGGTTGTGTACATGTATGTTTGATAGCCCCATCCATGAGCTGATTTCAAGGTCACATTTGGGGGATTACATCATGCTTTGCATTGCAGTGTTTTGTGTGGACACTCACCTCCATCTGACGATGACGGCACACCGCGCTCCATTTCACCAACTCACTCAATGCATTCGACGCCAGTGGTGCTGGCACATGTCTACTCCCACTCTTGCAGCTTCATTGGGGATCCTCCTCCGCCTCCTGTGCCCAACGCCAGGCTCCTATTGGCTGCTAGAATACTCCATACACGGTGGCGCAGATCGTCCCACCGCTTGCATACGTCCTTCACAGTGCGGGCAGTGGAGCCCACCGCACTGACTTTACGGGCCACCTCTGCCCAGATCTCCTTTTTCTTAATCAGTGCGGGACACCGCATGTCGTTTGCAAACACAACCTCAGCGTTGGCAGCAAGTGTGTCTGATTGCATCAGTTCTTCATTGGAGAAGCGTTCCTTGCACTGCCGCGCTGCTCCTTTTTTTAGGGCCTTGGGCATTCTCACGGGTTGTAGGGATGATTTTGGCAAGCTGTGGTGTAGCTGCAGGTCCTGGGGGCAGAGGATGGCAATGGATTGTGTTTTTGAAGATGGCCGCCGTGCTCTTTCCCGTTCCTGTGCGATGATGCTACTTCCGGTTCCGCTTATTTACGGTCACTGCGGTGACCGCTAATGCCGGATTCATGGATGGCGGAACTGCTATCAGCGCTTTCCTTGGTGCCGCTAAGGGTCTTTTTGGGGCCTTCTACGGCATGGCGGTAATGTCCTTACTGGCATGGTGCAAAGCTTGTGCCCGCGTACTCGTAATGCCACGCAATTAGCGGGCTGCTTCCTACATGGACACGTTATTAGCACCATGACGGTAAGGACCGTTACTTACCGCCTACCGTGTAATGAGGTCCACTGACTCAATGCAAGAGAAACTTGACTGCTGGATCTCAGACAGCCTAGTCTAGACCAACTAAGACCTGCAAAACTCTTCAAACCCACACCAAAGAAAATTGCAGAAAGATGGTTCACAGAAGAACTGAGGGTATTCAAAACAAACTGGAAAACCAATGGAGAAAACACAACCAATTGGACAAAAATAAATACAAACGACAAATCCGAATTTACAAATCAGCAGTACTGAAAGCAAAAAACATATTGTACTACAAGAATCCAATTAGCAACAAACCCACAAAAAGAACTGTTCAAAATCAAGGAAAATAAAAACCCAACCTCATGCAACAAATGCATCATACCATCACAATCCCTAGGTGACAGAAACACAACCCACCTGAGAGAAAAAATAGAAACAATACAACGAACAATCGATGCAAGCTGCCCTACCAAAATCACACCCCGAGAGCCGCCAGAAACCAGCGTGCCACCAGCCACCGCAGCACTCGATCAATTTGAGGCTAGAAACAAAGAAACTTTCCACAAATAGGCACCAACCTCGCCAGATCCCCCAGTGACCGATGCCTACCCGGCAGCTTTAAAAAACTCAACCACGGAACACCAGCCTCATACTTGCGACTAATGAACCTATCCCTAAACACGGGAATAGTACCTAAAACTTTCAAATCAACATACATCAAGCCCCTCCTAAAAATGTGCAACAGTAAATGCGGAAGATCCTACCAACTACAGACCTATATCAAATCTACCTTACCCAGCGAAAATCCTTGAGAACCACATCTACAAAGAACTACTCACCGCACCAACATGATCCATGTCCCCACGTTTCAAAGATCCAGGGCGGAAGGATCCAGCTTCCAACACCTCGCACCTAAAAACTGGAACTCCTTGCCTGCTTCACTAAGGAACAAAAACTCATACCACACCTTCCGTAAAAACCTCAAAACCCTCCTATTCCGATAAAGTCCTCCACATGCACAGTTATGCCTGCACTGTAACCACAGCATAGCATAACCCTTGAACTTCAATGTCCCACTGCAAATAACTGCTGTACTCTGTAACTATATTCCTATGTTATGTTCAAGATCAAGTCTGCTGTAACAGCGCCACGATGCCCCAGGGCAGTTCTGTGCGCTTTATAAATGCAAATAAAATAAATAAATAAATCCGACCATAACGGAAATAATGGTCTCCCCACCAGAAGACAATGCAACACAAACACACCTGAGCTGGCCACCATGCATGGGAACCCAACCAGAGACATTGGCAGTAATAAAAAACATGGTAATCCTCATGGCCGGGGGCGTGGCTAAAGGGCCATGTAGGAGGACGTGTCCTTAGAGGAGCTCCAGGCAATCCTGCTTTGATCCGATGTTAAAGTGCAGATAAAGGCATCTACGGCGAACGAAAATTAAGGTGTAAACCTATGAAGTAGCAGAGCTGGGCTGGAGCAGATTTTGGAACTGGAGTGCGTAACGTCGCGACAGTTATTTGGTGCATGAAGTCTGGGACGCTTTGCGTGCGGCAAATCCAAGATGGCGTCCAATCCCACTCAGAACAAAGAAACAGAGCAGTCCGAGCAGCTACTATCTAACTGCTGAATTCTGATGGGCTGAGGCATCACGGACAACAACGGACTGGCCCGGCTGTGATACTGTAGTAGTGCCACCCCATTGACGTGCGGAGGGTCCGCAACGAGGACCAGGTGGTCAGCACAAAATACGTTGCAATCCGCACTGCAAATGGCAAAGTTTATGCATGGAAGAGCGTGTTATTGATGCAGGCTGCTGAGCTTCTGCATACACACTAAGCGGACCTTGCGGCTTACGTGACACACTGTATCCAGATGCTCGGCACACGCGGGAAGCTAGCCCGGGAGCACGACCCCGACGGCACCAGGAATGAGCAGTGGACCTATTTATGAGCGGAAGCCGAGATATCATGAACACACACGACGGTGGGAAACGTGGAGTAGTTGCGACATTGTGACAGTGTCACCCAAAGGTTTACAGAAGGCAATGGACGAATGGAGACGAGCACGGCAATATTGCTGAAGAAGTTGGAAAAATAAAAAATAAATAAAAATAAGTGGAACATAATGAAAGAAGTAAACGCTGGTATGGATGCACAGTGGGAATGAGGTGACTGATTCCTAACAGCGGGCCCTGGGGACTCCTGCAGTTCATAAGACGGTTCCGCCAACGCAGGCCTGGTGAGCCCATCAGGGAAGACCACAGCCTGCCAATCGAACAATTGCGCTGATTGCCGTGTGCTGCTACACAGTGCACAACACTACATAGCAAGATCAGAAGGCATCCCCGAAAGCCACTACCTGTAATTGCTGTGGGCAGTTGGATGGCCCCAATTGCGGTGGAACAAGAGGTTGGAGTCTGCGCGAGATGGAGGGGTGGTCGGCGCTAGGACCGCGCCCGGGTTGCGGCAGGAGCAGTGGGACCTCACGGCCCGAGTGAAGGAGTGCTTCAGATTTTCCAGGGCTGGAGGGGGCGAGCGGTAGACTCCGGTCCTACAGCGGATCGCCGGGAGCCAGGGACTGCGTGTCATGATGCCTGCCGCCGGGCATCCAGACCAAGTCCATCAACCCAGGAAGCAGGCATCATGTCATCTGGAGCAAGCCCAGCAACCCCTGTTAGGGGACATCAGTCCTGGCGCCATAGGCGCCAGACTCATATGTTTAAACTTACCTGATGCAGACCATGCTGCAAGGAATCCAAGCCCTTGTGAGGCTTGGAAGGGACTACTTTACCTAGGGAACTATTTTGTTACTTGGGCGTGGTTGTGGAGGAATACTTACCTGGAACTACTTTGGTGGCTATTTAAACCACACCCGAAGAGCAGCACATGCTTCGCGTTATTCTGCATCCTGCAGCGTGACGCTCACCGTGCCTGGAGTCAGCATCGAGCATCCTGCCACGCCCGCTTCCAGTCCAGAGCAACTAGAAAGGAGGAGAAAGAAGAAGAAAGGTTAGAACAAGAACATTACTGGATTTCTTACCTGATTTCGGATTCAACTCATCTTTGAACCAGAAAAAGACTTCATTTTAAACGCGTCGCTTCGCCAGCAGCAGCGCCGCTCCATACTTACCTTTCCGCGCAGCACCACCACGGTCCGGCGCTGTCTCCGTCACTTGGTTACCGCATTCCAGCACCTAAGGGGGAACAAGGAAAAAACGACAAGGTGAGCCAAGGGAACAAACAAGGACAATCTCTTTCCATCATATATTTACCTGATTTTACCGCCGGAGGTATTAATCACCAGCACGCCAAATCCTCTTTCGCCGCAGCTGCGTGAAAAGAGAAAGCAGCAAGTTTAACCTTGGCAACTTTTACGGGACAGTGTTGGATAACACAGACTCTTACCTGATCGCTTTCAGCTGCCACAAGACGACCTTCTTTTGGATCTAAGCTGCAACAGAATACAAAGGAATTGGACAGAGTGATTACTCAGACATTGTGAACTCTTTAGAACTCTTCCATTATCTTCAAGCCAGTGAAGTAACTGGCCATCAACGCGCCCCTGCATTCCTCGCAGGATGGAGAGCTCATCATTCAAAACTATAAGGTGAGCTTTGTGAAAGGGAATATCGGAGGTGATAAGTGGGAACGCAGTGAGGTGCTAATACACGAATCCACGGTGGCTAATTCCCTTTCCCCGTCTTTAGGAGACTAATTCCACGGGTCAAGCAGACGAAGCTAGGTGGGCCAGTCCAGTCAGTCATCTCTGCACTACGCATCACACTGGTGGAGACCGTGGGAGTCCAGTTCCATCCGACACCCCTGTGGGAGCCAGGTGAGCGTAACAGAACGCAAAGCCTTCCTACAAATCCTCACCCGGGTGTCACGGAGACCTCAGAGACTGACCAATTGGCCCAATTATTAGGAGAATTTAGGGCAGAAGTACATGCCGCTCGCCAAGAAACTAATACCCTCAGGAGAGAGCTGATTGTTTCTAAGGAACGCACTGATGACCTTGCTAGACAATTATTGCAAAACCAAGCGGGGCAAACCCCTCTACCGGGACTCGGGGGGGGGGGATGCCAACCCCTGTTACATCAAGCAACCCTGTGCAAGTGATTCTACCAGGAAATATCCCTTTAGCCCCGCCAGAACGTTTTGCGGGGGATCCGAAAAGATTCGCCGTGTTTATGAACCAATGCCGTTTGCACTTTTTATGCAGACCCGGAGCCTTTCCAAACGATCAAGCTAAAGTAGCCTTCGTATTATCCTATCTCAGTGGTAGTGCAGCGGATTGGTCAATCCCATTAGTCAATCAGGATGACCCTATTCTTCGGGATTTTCAGGGTTTTCAAATGAGCATGGAAAGACTATTTGCCCGATACTACCAAGGACAGGCCCTGGATAACGAACTTTTGTCCCTACGACAGGGTAACCAGGATCTGCTAACCTACATCGCAACCTTTAATAGGCTGGTGGTGGAAACTGGATGGCCCGAGGAAAAAAGGGTTACATTATTTCATTGTGGCCTTCGAGGAGAACTTAAAGATGTTTTGGCTCAAGTCGTGAACCCACCGCAAGACTGTGCTGAATACATAGACTTAGTGGTCAAGTTAGATCACAGACTTCAAAATCGAAAGGCTGATCGAGCCAAGTTCGAGAACCGGGTGTTGGTTAAACCCAATGCTAACCCCAAAGGAACAGAGGCCTCTGAACCCATGTAAATCGGAGGAGTTAAAGGACCCTTGACGCAAAAGGAAAGGGAAAAGAGGCGGCAAATGCAATTATGTCTATACTGTGGAACTTCGGGACATTTTCTACGGGATTGCCCTGTAAAACCACCCAAGAAAATGGTAGGAGCGGCTGATAAAAGCCACAAGGAGCCTGACTCGGGAAACGACCACGCCCGACAAGCGTAGAGGTCCGCTTGCCGAGCTTGAAGAAGAATACTCAGACCTCGCATTTCATCATACCAATGGTCATTATGGATCCAAGGCAGCCATCACGTATGCACGCAGTAAGGGCATAGATTGATAGCGGGGCCATAGGAAACTATTTGGACCACAAATTGGCTTCTAGGATGAATCTACCTCTCTGCAAAAAGATCACTTCAGATGTCATCACCACAATCGATGGAACTGAAATTGCCTCTGGGCCGGTAACCCATTCCACCGCTGAGATGACACTATTGAGTCAGGATGGGCATCGAGAGACGATTGTGTTTGATTTAATCAAAGCCCCGCAGTTTCAAATAATACTGGGGATACCTTGGTTGGAAACACATAATCCTTGTATTGATTGGTGAGAAAAGAGAATAACCTTCCCGGATTGTGCACATACCTGTTATCTAAAACAAACCTTGAACAAGGACCTGGCCACCGTCGTTACTCCAGCCATGCAGTTACCTCAAGAATATCAGGAATTCCAGGATGTTTTCCAAAAGGAGCAGGCAAACACCTTACCACCTCACCGGTCATACGACTGTCAAATTGATCTCATCCCTGGTGCACAACCTCCATGCAGTAGGATCTACGCCCTTACGGAACCCGAGAACCTTCACCTACGACAATACTTGGACCAATACCTTGCCAATGGCTTCATTCGTCCATCCAAGTCCCCTGTATCTTCAGCTTTGTTCTTCGTTCCAAAAAAGGAAGGTGACCTTAGAGCGTGCATAGACTACCGAGCATTAAATCAGATCATGGTTAAAAACAGATACCCATTGCTTCTGATCCCCGAGTTATTGGACCAAGTAAAGGACGCTTGCATCTACACAAAATTAGATCTTCGAGGGGCATATCATCTGGTACGTGTAAAGAAAGGCGACGAATGGAAGACTGCTTTTCGCACGAAGTATGGATTATTCGAATACCAGGTGATGCCCTTCGGGTTGTGCAATGCACCAGCAGCCTTCTAGTACTTTATGAACGATGTCCTTTGTGAACTCATTGACGTCTGTGTTGTTGTATACATAGACGATATCCTAGTGTACTCCTCTTCAGAATCAGACCATGTGGAGCATGTTCGTGCAGCCCTCGAGAAACTACGCCAGCACAAGTTATATGCAAAATTGGAAAAATGCGTTTTTCATACTGCAGAAGTTGAATTTCTTGGATTTATCTTGATTCCAAAAGGAGTTCGAATGGACTCTCGAAAGGTGGACGCCATTCTCAAGTGGCCATCACCCAGTTCAGTTAAAGGAGTACAAAGCATGCTCGGGTTTGCTAATTTCTACCTCAGATTCATTCAAGATTTCTCGCACGTTGTACATCCTATCACAGCACTTTTGCAAAAAAACAAACGCTTCTTGTGGCCTGAAGAAGCTGAGAATGCCTCCCAAGAACTGAAAACTAAATTCACGTCTTCACCGGTATTAAAGCATCCTCGCCCTGACCTTCCATATATAATTGAAACCGACACATCCAGTCTAGCCATGGGAGCAGTTCTGTCCCAGAAGGATCCTGAAACCGGTCAACTTCACCCAGTAGCATTTTGGTCCAGAAAGTTCTCGGCACCCGAGTTAAACTATGCGGTTACCGATAAGGAGTTATTAGCCATCAAATCTGCCTTCAAGGCTTGGCGGCACTATCTTCTCGGCGCCAGGCATACCATTACTGTAATCACTGATCACCGAAACTTGCAGTATTTAAAGACAGCCAAGGCCCAATCGTCTCGCCAACTTCGATGGGCATTGTTCTTTGCAGAGTTCGATTTTGTGATCACTTATCGACCAGGCTGTAGAAATGGCAAGGCAGATGCCTTATCCCGAATAGGAATGGGAGAAGCATATTCGAACCCGGAACCGGTGCCTATAGTTTCAGAACAAAGAATTCTTGGTATAACTACTTCACAAACACTAGAGGATATTCAGGTACAGATCCAACAACTCTTCGATCCAACAGCCCTGCAGGACTGGGTAAAGAAAGGCTCAGACTACTCAAGTCATCAATGACCTACCTTATTATCAAGGACGACTATTTCTACCACTCCAGGAACTACAAGAACTAGTCATCTCCAATTATCATGACACCCTGATGGAAGGGCACCCAGGTATCGCGAAAACTGAAGCTAAAATTAAGAGACAATTCTGGTGGCCTACCTGGCGAAAAGACGTAAAGTCATTTGTAATGTCGTGTGGCATTTGCGCTCAAAACAAAAAAGTCAGAAGAAAAAGCCAGCTGGCCTTTTACAACCTTTGGATATTCCACCTACACCATGGCACACCTTATCGTTAGACTTTATTACAGACCTACCTCCATGTAATGGAGGTAACACCATTCTGGTTATTGTGGATCTTTTTTCCAAGATGGCCCACTTTATTCCTTTAAAAGGATTACCCTTCTGCTTCAATTCTGGCCAAGGAGTTTTTCGAAAACATCGTTCGAATACATGGATTTCCCTCCGTATTGGTCTCTGACCGAGGTAGTCAATTCATTTCACATTTTTGGAAGAAATGTTGTCCATTAGCGCAAATCGACATGCGGTTGTCAACTAGTCACCACCCCCAGACCGATGGTCAAACAGAGAGGACCAACCAGACTCTTGAACAGTACCTGTGTTGTATGTTACACCAGACTGAAAGTAATTGGAAGGACATTCTATGGATTGCCGAATATGAAAACAATAACTCTGTACATTCGGGAACTGTACAAAGCCCCTTTTATACCATATACGGGCAACATCCTCGAACCTCAGAACTTGACTCAACTCAACACTTAGAAATGCCCGCAGTGAACCATCTGCACGCTACTATTACACAAGCCTTCAAGGAAGCAACTGAACATTTGAAACAGGCAAAAGAAAAGTACAAGAAAAATGCTGATCACCATCGAAGTGATGCTCCACAATACCAAATTGGGGATCAAGTTTGGTTGGCCACAAGACACATACCTCTAAAGGGAAAGTGGACCTTTAACCCTAGATATTTGGGACCTTACCCTGTTAAGGCCATTATCAACCCGGTGGCCGTCAAATTGGAATTACCTGCTAGTATGCGAATTCACCCTGTCTTCCATGTGTCACTTCTGAAGCCAGTACAACCTGGGACAAGACTAGCCAAGCCACCTGAGCCCGTCCTGATAGACGGGGAACCCGAATTCGAAGTAAAAAGCATCCTGGACTCCAAAATGGTTAAGTCAAGACTTTTTTATTTAATCGACTGGAAAGGTTACGGACCACAAGAAAGGTCATGGGAACCTAGTGACCACGTTCATGCACCTAGGTTGGTGAGAAGATTCCACCGGAATTTCCCAGACAAACCAAGGCCAAGGGGAGGAACGACTCTAGGAGGGGCCTTGGGGGGGGGGGGGTGCAGTCATGATGCCTGCCGCCGGGCATCCAGACCAAGTCCATCAACCCAGGAAGCAGGCATCATGTCATCTGGAGCAAGCCCAGCAACCCCTGTTAGGGGCCATCTGGGTACAGTCCTGGCGCCTGTGGCGCCAGGCTCATATGGGACATCAGTCCTGTTGCCATAGGCGCCAGGCTCATATGTTTAAACTTACCTGATGCAGACCATGCTGCAAGGAATCCAAGCCCTTGTGAGGCTTCCAAGGGACTACTTTACCTAGGGAACTATTTTGTTACTTGGGCATGGTTGTGGAGGA
The DNA here is from genome assembly GCF_040938575.1 of Ambystoma mexicanum. Lineage (NCBI taxonomy): Eukaryota > Metazoa > Chordata > Amphibia > Caudata > Ambystomatidae > Ambystoma > Ambystoma mexicanum. The sequence continues at coordinate 329,826,291 of NC_090925.1, read as the reverse complement.
ATACGTGGTTGTGGAGGAATGCTTACCTGGAACTACTTTGGAGGCTATTTAAACCACACTCGAAGAGCAGCACATGCTTCGCGTTATTCTGCATCCTGCAGCGTGACGCTCACCATGCCTGCAGTCAGCATCGAGCATCCTGCCACGCCCGCTTCCAGTCCAGAGCACCTAGAAAGGAGGAGAAAGAAGAAGAAAGGTTAGAACAAGAACATTACTGGATTTCTTACCTGATTTCGGATTCAACTCATCTTTGAACCAGAAAAAGATTTGATTTTAAACGCGTCGCTTCGCCAGCAGCAGCGCCGCTCCATACTTACCGTTCCGCGCAGCACCACCACGGTCCGGCACTGTCTCCATCACTTGGTTACTGCATTCCAGCACCTAAGGGGGAACAAGGAAAAAACCACAAGGTGAGCCAAGGGAACAAATAAGGACAATCTCTTTCCATCATATATTTACCTGATTTTACTGCCGGAGGTATTAATCACCAGCACGCCAAATCCTCTTTCGCCGCAGCTGCGTGAAAAGAGAAAGCAGCAAGTTTAACCTTGGCAACCTTTACCGGACAGTGTTGGATAACACAGACTCTTACCTGATCGCTTTCAGCTGCCACAAGACGACCTTCTTTTGGATCTAAGCTGCAACAGAAAACAAAGGAATTGGACAGAGTGATTACTCAGACATTGTGAACTCTTTAGAACTCTTCCAATATCTTCAAGCCAGTGAAGTAACTGGCCATCAACGCGCCCCTGCATTCCTCGCAGGATGGAGAGCTCATCATTCAAAACTATAAGGTGAGCTTTGTGAAAGGGAATATCGGAGGTGATAAGTGGGAACGCAGTGAGGTGCTAATACTCGAATCCACGGGTGGCCAATTCGCTTTCCCCGTCTTTAGGAGACTAATTCCACGGGTCAAGCAGACGAAGCTAGGTGGGCCAGTCCAGTCAGTCATCTCTGCACTACGCATCACACTGGTGGAGACCGTGGGAGTCCAGTTCCGTCCGACACCCCTGTGGAAGCCAGGTGAGCGTAACACTGCAGCGCTGAACATCGAAGCGCCCGCCCATAAACTTTCAGGCCCCGTAAACTTGTGTGTTAGGTTGAAGCTCGGGGGCTGCGCAAGAAGCACCCAGGTTGTGCTGTACACCGAAGATCGGAGTGAAGTTAAATTGTTACGTGGAAGGACACAATCCACTCCTGTAGCTAATAATTAGCTCCCAGACACCCCTTGCGCGGCCCGCTCGGGCTCAGGCGTCTACAGCAGTTTAACCCCACAGGGGCTGGCGAGAGGTGAGGCTTGCCCACAAGTTTTTTTGCACAACGCCATGTCCAGAAAACCACTAAGAACGAAAAGCAAGCAACCCATGCTGGAAGAATATGCCACAACACCGCCGGGCCCGGAAGGAGCCAAGAGTAAAGACAAAATCCCTGCTGGGAGCGCAGTCACCATGGGCACTAACCAGGAGATCCTCGCGGCGATCGCGGATCTGAAAGTAGCCTGGGAGACCAAACTGGGTCTGGCTATGACTGAATTGAAAGCAGCACTGGAGTTGAAAGTCGGGGCAGTGCAAGAGGAAGTGAACCTTCTCCGACAAGATATCATGTCGCTGGCAGAACACAGAGAACCTGGAAAAAGAGGTGGGCCCGAACACAGAGGACTGTGCAACACATAAAGCAGACCTTCACGCCCTAGTGCAACGTGTGGGCAACCTAGAATGCAGGGCGGAGGAGGCGGAGGGACGGGCCCGAAGGAATAACATCCGTATCGTTGGCTTGCCGGAGGGGGCCGAGGGACCCAACCCTACAGAGTTTATTGAATCCATGCTGCTGCAGGAGATAACCGGAGGAGTGTTGTCCCACGGGTTCGCGGTGGAGAGGGCGCACAGGGCTCTAATGAGGAGGCCGCCGCCAGGCACCCCCCCCCCTAGGCCGATGATTGCCAAGATCCTGAACTATCGAGATCGAGAAAGAATCCTTGAACACTTCTGTAAGGGCGGAACAATACAAAGAGGAACAGCAAATATAACCGCATACCCTGATTATAACATGTTGGTACAACGTAGCCGCATGAACTTTGGGACTGTGTAGAGAAGATTGCGTGAAGCAGGCCACAAGTATATGCTGCTCTACCCGGCGAAGCTGAAGGTGTTCCATAAAAACAGAACCTTGTTTTTCGAAACCCCGTAAAAAGCTATGGGGTGGCTCGATACGCAGAGCTGCCCCCAGGAGTCGGGCATCCAGATGGGAGAAGGAGAAGGAAGAGATAAGTAATCTATGGAGGGGGCACCAAAGGGTATCGCAGCCTAAGACTATGGGACTTGAATAGTGTAATAGATGTAGCTTATGGGCTGGCATGATTTGGTTGGAAAAGGTTTTGATCCGTGAGCACTGAGACTATTTACCCAGCTAGGGAGCCTCACAGAGCTAGTCCTCATACCCCCATTTAGAGTAGCTTAGTTAAGTTGCAAGAACCAAAGACTAGGTGAAATCCCAATCATACAGCCACTCTCTGAAATCCCAAACTAGGTTCTGTGTTAGTTGTAATTTTACTATGTATAGTTCCTTTGATCCAATCTTGGAAAAATACGAAAGTCAAATATATAGTGGTTTTTCAATGTTGGTTTTATCCATCAAGTAGAGAATTATTTATAGAAAGAAGTGACAAGTAGCCACTAATAATGTTCTTCGTGAGGAAGAGATTGCCATAAGTCACTCTATCCGTAGACTTATAATGTGCCAATGCATTTCGGAATACAAAAAATTCCTTCATCAGGGCAAGTCTAAAACATAACATTCAAATGCAATTGTGCCAACCATCCCATGGTTAATATCCATATAAAATAATTCCCATATTTAGAACAACGTAAGTATATAAATATCAACATGAACAGTCATCATCCAAATAGTTGAAAAAATGTAAAGGTAACCACATACCCGACAATGTAATGAGCCGGATCAGAAGGCAGGTCAAAAAATAAAAAGAAACAGATCAGTACAAAGGTAAGTAAAAATGTCCTATAACAAAATGGAGGGAGTTGGGTCCATTACCTGATGTAGGTGAGTAATGGCGAAATCTATGTTGTAGAAGCCAGGCTGCCCCACCGTGTACGGCGAGCAGGTACTGTGAATGGTAAAGTAAATATATATGAAGGACCTATCCAAAGTGTAGCTAATCTCTAATAGAAAAAACACAAGCGTGGATTGTAGCTTACCATATGTAGAGAACGTAGCGGAGAAGTTCTCTCTGCGTCTGCTGAAAGCAGACTGTCTTCGTTGCATCGGCGCGTTGCCGAGCAACCTGGTTTTATAAGACACGTGATTAAAGGCAGAATGTCCTCCTTGCATCGGTGCGTTGCCGAGCAACTCAGTTGTGTAAGACACGTGATCACGGCTCCATGAAGAAGGGCACGAGCCGCGACCCGTGTCTGTGAACAGGTCAATGAGCTTAAATATGATAAAAAATACCTAATTTATGGACCTCCTGGGTTAGTGATGATAAAGGTCATCACCTAAGAATCAAAAAAGAATTGGTAGTCTGTCATCCATGGACATAGAAAAAATACTAAGAGTGACTGAACCCAATTGGATAAAAGTAATGGTTGTTTCATGAACACCTCAGAAGAGGCTATACTATTATGAACGTGCCTAAGTTGGATGGATGGAGCCTAGGGAGCAACCCTAGGGCTGTACCTTATATTGATAGTATGTGCCTTATTGCTGCTAGTGGTGTCGTCCAGACAGACGGCACCTCGGGTCCTGGGGGAACTCCAGGTTGCGCAGCATGCAGAACATTTTAAGCATGGGAAACATTTCTTATTCATATACATTCGAGTGACCCTCAACATTCAGGTCATATGTGTACCGGTGTCAATCTAAACCAAACAATGCCAAATACAATAAAAGAAAAGAAAACAATTAGAGAAAACAGTGAAAGTTGATCTCATTTAACCCATTGGGTGCCAGACTGCCAAGTTTGTCAATCCAATATGTCTCTCTGCGATTCAAACGTTGGCATAAATCCTCATGAGGGCTATTCTTGGTTAGAACTTCCAAAATCACAAATTTTATTTGTGACACGTTATGTCCATTGGCCATCCAATGCCGTGCCATGGCTGAATTGATGTTTGCATTGCGAATACAGGATCGGTGTTCACCCCACCTTAACTTGGCTGTACGGGTTGACTGTCCCACATAAAACTTCCCACAAGGGCATTCAATGCCATAGATGATATTACTGCTGTCACATGTGGCAAAAGTCTTTAGCATAATCTTCTGCCCCGTCCTTGGATGGTTAATGGAATTTCCTTTAATAACAAAGTTACAGTTAACACACTGTAAACAAGGAAAAGTCCCAGTTCGCTGTGTCATAGGTTCCCTGGCTGTAGGTTTCGTCTGCACCAGTTCATCTCTTAGGTTCCTACTGCGTTGGTATGCAAAGATTGGTTTTTCACTAAAAATATCTTGAACTCGGATGTCATTTTTGAAAATCTCCCAATGTTTCATAATAGTTTTCTTAATTTTGTTACTTTGCGTAGAGAACTTAGATACAAATACTGGTGACTTCAATTCTCTCTTATTTTTGGGATTCTGTTCTGATAATAGAGTCTCTCGTGATAAGGCATCAACTCTGTCAGATGCCAGATCGAGTTAATTCTGCTTGTATCCCCGCGCCAGAAATTTTTCTTTCATTTCCAGCTGTTGCATTCTGTAGTCTTCAGGATCACTCACTATTTTCTTGACCCTAAGTAATTGACTGTATGGTAGATTCTTAAGTAGGCTCGGCTGATGGAAACTGAGGCGGTGTAGGAGATTATTCCGATCTGTCTCTTTCCGAAACAATGAAGTGCTGTAGCTAGTAAGTTGCTTTCTGACTTGTACATCAAGAAATGTTATAATTTCATGTGAGAGCTCCCTAGTGAACTGTACCCTCTGGTCGATGCTGTTTAGATACACAAAAAATGTTTCAAAAGACTCTCTGGTTCCTTTCCAAATTCCAAAGATATCGTCTATGTATCTCGTCCAAATCCGGATGTCCTTATTCCATTCTTGTTTATTCAATACATGGTCTGTTTCAAATTTATGCATGAAACTGTTGGCATATGAGGGTGCCATGGTGGCTCCCATTGAAGTCCCTGCAGTTTGTAGAAAAAATTGGTTGCCATATTGAAAATAGGAGTTCTCAGCAATAAATTGTAACAATGCCAGTATGAATTCCTTCTGGGCACGTATCTCAGGAGTTTTCAGTAACAGCCATTCTACAGCCTCTATCCCCAGGTCGTGGGGTATAGAGGTATATAAACTCTTCACGTCTAAAGTGAACATCAGATCTTCAGGCAAAGGTGTCAATGAGCTAAGCTTTTGCAGAAAGTGGGTGGTATCCCTTGTGTAGGTGTTGGTCTCTTGTATCAATGGCTGTAGGAAGAAATCTATATAGATCCCTAAAGGTTGGTTAATGCTCTCTATCCCTGCAACAATTGGTCTACCTGGCGGTTTGATGGCATCTTTATGGATCTTCAGCAACGTGTAGAAATTAGGTATTCTAGGATGTTCTTTCAAGAGAAATTTTTGTGTATGCTTGTTGATCCAATCCAATTCAAATGCTTTTGCTAGGAGGCCCTTCAAATTCTGTTTGATCGAAAGGGTGGGATCATGGTCCAAACTAGCCTATGTGGTTTGGTCTTGAAGCTGTCTTTTCCATTCAGCATCATAGTCACATGTATTCTGAATAACCAAGGCTCCTCCCTTATCTGCAGGACGAATGGTAATACTCTTGTCACTAAACAGGTCTCTGATCAATCTCATCTCGTGTGGTTTTAAGTTCCTGTACGGAGGATTTCTGTAGCTGATTCGTTCAAGGTCCTGAGTAACTAGTTTCTGAAATATTTCTATGGATGGTACTGTGATGGGTGGAACAAACCCACTTTTGACTCTAAATTCTTGAAAGTCTGGGATCTCGGTCGGACTCTCTTGTGTCTCCAATTCGTTAAAGAAGACGTTGAGTTTAAGTTTGCGAACAAACTTATATAGTTCTATCTTCGTGTCAAACAAGGTGGTACCGTAAGTCGGTACGAAACTGAGACCTTTCTGTAGAGTATCTTCCTCTGCCTTGTTGAGTCTCCTCCCCAAAATGTTAACGCCTAACTTTTCTTCTGTTGCAATCTCGTTAGAGGTTTGTTTCTTGCGTTGCCTCCTCCCCCTGCGGGTTCTTTTCGGCGGGCGCCTAAAAAAGATACAGCAGACGGAGCTCGTGCCGAAGGGCTTGTTGTCTGTGCAAGGTTATCTATGGTTTGTTCTGCCGGAATATCAGACTCTCTCTGGGCCTCTGAGACGGAACTGGAAGTATTATCGGATGTGTATTTAAAAGGTTTCTTTGGTGCTACTTGGCCGTATTTGTCCATCCAGGTGTATACCTCGTCATTAATATAATCATAGGTATCCCGTCTGAATTTCTTGATCTTCTTTTGCTCCAATTCAGACTTGTAGTCCTCAAGCTTAGTGTTAATCTCTAGTAGTATGGTGTCATATTCTTCTCTTCCAAGTGTGTCAACTAATTCTTTCTCTATCTCCTCAATTTCTGTACTCAGGGTTGTTAAATTCTTTGATAACTCTTGGATAGTTAGCAAGATGAGGTCCAGTGAACACTTATTCAGTATAGATTCCCACCTTCGAACAAACTCTCTACTCTCTTTGCACAAGTTCGGTCGGAGGTGCTGAATGTAAAAGACAGCTTCAAGACCAAACCACATATGCTAGTTTGGACCATGATCCCACCCTTTCGATCAAACAGAATTTGAAGAGCCTCCTAGCAAAAGCATTTGAATTGGATTGGATCAACGAGCATACACAAAAATTTCTCTTGAAAGAACATCCTAGAATACCTCATTTCTACACGTTGCCGAAGATCCATAAAGATGCCATCAAACCGCCAGGTAGACCAATTGTTGCAGGGATAGAGAGCATTAACCAACCTTTAGGGATCTATATAGATTTCTTCCTACAGCCATTGATACAAGAGACCAACACCTACACAAGGGATACCACCCACTTTCTGCAAAAGCTTAGCTCATTGACACCTTTGCCTGAAGATCTGATGTTCACTATAGACGTGAAGAGTTTATACACCTCTATATCCCACGACCTGGGGATAGAGGCTGTAGAATGGGTGTTAATGAAAACTCCTGAGATACGTGCCCAGAAGGAATTCATACTAGCATTGTTACAATTTATTGCTGAGAACTCCTATTTTCAATATGACAACCAATTTTTTCTACAAACTGCAGGGACTTCAATGGGAGCCACCATGGCACCCTCATATGCCAACAGTTTCATGCATAAATTTGAAACAGACCATGTATTGAATAAACAAGAATGGAATAAGGACATCCGGATTTGGACGAGATACATAGACGATATCTTTGGAATTTGGAAAGGAACAGAGAGTCTTTTGAAACATTTTTTGTGTATCTAAACAGCATCGACCAGAGGGTACAGTTCACTAGGGAGCTCTCACATGAAATTATAACATTCCTTGATGTACAAGTCAGAAAGCAACTTACTAGCTACAGCACTTCATTGTTTCGGAAAGAGACAGATCGGAACAATCTCCTACACAGCCTCAGCTTCCATCAGCCGAGCCTACTGAAGAATCTACCATACAGTCAATTACTTAGGGTCAAGAAAATAGTGAGTGATCCTGAAGACTACAGAATGCAACAGCTGGAAATAAAAGAAAAATTTCTGGCCCGGGGATACAAGCAGAATGAACTCGATCTGGCATCTGACAGAGTTGATGCCTTATCACGAGAGACTCTATTATCAGAACAGAATCCCAAAAATAAGAGAGAATTGAAGTCACCAGTATTTGTATCTAAGTTCTCTACGCAAAGTAACAAAATTAAGAAAACTATTATGAAACATTGGGAGATTTTCAAAAATGACATCCGAGTTCAAGATATTTTTAGTGAAAAACCAATCTTTGCATACCAACGCAGTAGGAACCTAAGAGATGAACTGGTGCAGACAAAACCTACAGCCAGGGAACCTATGACACAGCGAACTGGGACTTTTCCTTGTTTACAGTGTGTTAACTGTAACTTTGTTATTAAAGGAAATTCCATTAACCATCCAAGGACGGGGCAGAAGATTATGCTAAAGACTTTTGCCACATGTGACAGCAGTAATATCATCTATGGCATTAAATGCCCTTGTGGGAAGTTTTATGTGGGACAGTCAACCCGTACAGCCAAGTTAAGGTGGGGTGAACACTGATCCTGTATTCGCAATGCAAACATCAATTCAGCCGTGGCACGGCATTGGATGGCCAATGGACATAACGTGTCACAAATAAAATTTGTGATTTTGGAAGTTCTAACCAAGAATAGCCCTCATGAGGATTTATGCCAACGTTTGAATCGCAGAGAGACATATTGGATTGACAAACTTGGCAGTCTGGCACCCAATGGGTTAAATGAGGAGATCAACTTTCACTGTTTTCTCTAATTGTTTTCTCTAATTGTTTTCTTTTCTTTTATTGTATTTGGCATCGTTTGCTTTAGATTGACACCGGTACACATATGACCTGAATGTTGAGGGTCACTCGAATGTATATGAATAAGAAATGTTTCCCATGCTTAAAATGTCCTGCATGCTGCGCATCCTGGAGTTCCCCCAGGACCCGAGGTGCCGTCTGTCTGGACGACACCACTAGCAGCAATAAGGCACATACTATCAATAAAAGGTACAGCCCTAGGGTTGCTCCCTAGGCTCCATCCATCCAAATTTAGGCACGTTCATAATAGTATAGCCTCTTCTGAGGTGTTCATGAAACAACCATTACTTTTATCCAATTGGGTTCAGTCACTCTTAGTATTTTTTCTATGTCCATGGATGACAGACTACCAATTCTTTTTTGATTCTTAGGTGATGACTTTTATCATCACTAACCCAGGAGGTCCATAAATTAGGTATTTTTATCATATTTAAGCTCATTGACCTGTTCACAGACACGGATCGCGGCTCGTGCCCTTCTTCATGGAGCCGTTATCACGTGTCTTACACAACTGAGTTGCTCGGCAACGCACCGATGCAAGGAGGACATTCTGCCTTTAATCACGTGTCTTATAAAACCAGGTTGCTCGGCAACGCGCCGATGCAACGAAGACAGTCTGCTTTCAGCAGACGCAGAGAGAACTTCTCCGCTCCGTTCTCTACATATGGTAAGCTACAATCCACGCTTGTGTTTTTTCTATTAGAGATTAGCTACACTTTGGATAGGTCCTTCATATATATTTACTTTACCATTCACAGTACCTGCTCGCCGTACACGGTGGAGCAGCCTGGCTTCTACAACATATATTTCGCCATTACTCACCTACATCAGGTAATGGACCCAACTCCCTCCATTTTGTTATAGGACATTTTTACTTACCTTTGTACTGATCTGTTTCTTTTTATTTTTTGACCTGCCTTCTGATCCGGCTCATTACATTGTCGGGTATGTGGTTACCTTTACATTTTTTCAACTATTTGGATGATGACTGTTCATGTTGATATTTATATACTTACGTTGTTCTAAATATGGGAATTATTTTATATGGATATTAACCATGGGATGGTTGGCACAATTGCATTTGAATGTTATGTTTTAGACTTGCCCTGATGAAGGAATTTTTTGTATTCCGAAATGCATTGGCACATTATAAGTCTACGGATAGAGTGACTTATGGCAATCTCTTCCTCACGAAGAACATTATTAGTGGCTACTTGTCACTTCTTTCTATAAATAATTCTCTACTTGATGGATAAAACCAACATTGAAAAACCACTATATATTTGACTTTCGTATTTTTCCAAGATTGGATCAAAGGAACTATACATAGTAAAATTACAACTAACACAGAACCCAGTTCGGGATTTCAGAGAGCGGCTGTATGATTGGGTTTTCACCTAGTCTTTGGTTCTTGCTGTTTTTCTGGGTTTGGGTGTCTCCAGGCCTTTTTCAGCCAGCTCCTGTATATAGGATCTAACTTCCTAATAAAGACTCATTACACCAGAGACCTTTGAGAACGCCAGAAAGACTCGATACCCCTGTGGTGCCCACTCAAATTTGCTTCTAGCTTAGTTAAGTTACCAGTAGTCCGGTGACACCCTGCCGGGCCTCTGCCCTCAGCATACCGAGGCAGAACCAGACGCGGGGTCGCCTGAGATCCAGGGATGGAGCTGGACATTTGGTGGGGTTGGGGGGCTGTGGGGGGAGGGAAGGGAGGGTGTGTGGGGGTTTGTTGTTGGGGAAAGGGGGGAGGGTGGGTAACGAGCCAATATGAAAACCTTATCAGGCAGGCGGGAGGGCGGAGAGGGAGGGCAGGATATCGTATCTATGGCGTTGGGGTGCCTTGGAGTGGTTACCTGGAACGTTAGGGGCTTCAATAGTTACTTGAAACATAATAAAGTTATGATGTACCTGAAAAGGATGAGGATTGACATAGCATTATTGCAGGAGACCCACCTCACCAGGGAGAAATTAGAGGTTGTCAAGAGAAAGTGGAGAACAGACCCCCGCAACTTCCAGAACTCGACTGATGGAGGCCTCGAGACCCTGGAACAACTATACGCCGGGAACACTCCCGGCACCTTTGAGCAATGTAAGGCGGCGTTTCAACTACAGGAAAGGGACAGATTCACCTACTGCCAACTCCGGCACTGGTGCTCGCACCCCCAAACCCTCCAGGCTGCCACTCGCCCCCTTACTCCCCATGAACTGACGCTTAAGGACCTACCATCCCGGGGAAGGATCTCAACCCTGTACAGATGCTTCCTGGGGGACTTCCTAAGCGTAAGAACGTGATGCATGGCCCAATGGGAGGCCGACTTGGGCCACCCGATCGACGACCAGACCTGGGCGGACATCTGGACCCGTACCCACTCCTCATCCACTTGTGTAACCAATAAAGAATGCGCATACAAGCTCATGCTGCGATGGTACTACCCCCCCCCTTCGACTACACCACATGAACCCACGGGTTGACTCGTCCTGCTGGAGTGATGCCCCCAGCCTGGCTCCTTCTTCCCAAAGATTCAGATATTCTGGAAACGTTGCCTGGCGACGATCGAACAAATTACCGGGACGACTCTCCCCCTAGAACCTGAAACGGTCCTTCTGGGGGTCCTGACCCCCGGGATATACCCCTGCTCCGGAAACAGAGCGAAACTAGTAACACAATGCCTCTTGGCAGGCAAAACTGTGCTAGCCCGCTTCTGGAAGTCCCCGGACGGCCCATGCATGGCCCACTGGTGGAAAAACTATGGGACATCCTGATCGCGGAAAAAGTGACTGCGGCAAGGGCGGGAGTCCTGCACTGCTTCCAGAATGTATGGGCCCCAGTACTGGAATATTACCAACGATTTCCCGCCTTAACATTTAAACTGCTCAACACTCGATGGGCCCTAAAGGATCAAGAGCCCACCTGAGCGGCAAGGGCAACGGATGATCCTACGGAATGGGGGACCTGGGGGGAAAGAACCTGGGGACTAGAGGGGGGAGAGAGGGGAGGGGAGGGAGGAAGAACATAAGCTAAAGGGAATTATTAAAAAGGAGCACAATCCTCACACAATGGCCCTCATTACGACCCTGGCGGAAATCGAAAAACGATGGCGGAAATGTAATACCGCCATCGAATACCGCTCGGTGCGATTATGACCCGTCACCGTAAAGTACGATGCCATTAGCGACACCGTAGTGAACGCCAACGCTAACTGCACCAAGTACACGCACGCGCGCCATGCAAAACCGTAATTACCACCATGGCGCAACGGTACGCGAATTCTGACCCTAGCGGACATTTACTTAACGCCATCAAGCATGGCGGAAAGTACCATTCCGCCATGGTGAGAATTACGGCATCGTGAACCAACCGTAAATGGCCCTACTGAGTGCCTGTACACCACTCCCTGCCCACATTGCACAACTCCTCGTAGGTGCAATGAAGTTACACAATGCAACCAGTGAAATGTACAAGTCACCCATGCATGCCAACGAACAAATGAATGTAGGGGCTCCAAGTGCCTTGTGAGTGGCCATCCATATTTGGCATGTCACCATTGCCGTACTGATGCAGCACAGGCATGTGAAGGTTCAAGTACAGCAATATGAACTGAAATATGAGACAAAACAACAACAGGCCCCCATCGCTTGACACCAGTGTAAGGCAACATTCAAAGCAGTATCCTGAGGGAGACTGCACCAGCCCTGTACTCTTGCCAGTAAACAAACCAACCATCAGCATAAGCATGTACCACACAAGTTGGCAGAGTGACTGAGCAGCCAGGCTCATCTCAAGAGGGGCCAATGGGAGCTGCAGGGCACAGATGGCACGAATACAGAAGCTATTCCAATGGACATGACCTCAGTCTCCCTCCAAGAAACGCACGCAAACACAGGCACCTGTGACCAGCCATTTTCTGATAATCACATCATTCCACCAATCCACCTGGCTGACCGGCATCTGTTACACAAAAGCTAATCCCCCGCCCCTGAGCATGACATCATTAAAACAGTCATAATGGCAGCCCCTATCCCTGACCTTACTGGGCTTCGTAGGCAAACGCGGCCAGTACAGTACCACGCAACTATACTCAGAAGCCGGAACCCAATGCAGATCTTCTCACAATACATCGCTCCACAAATAGGATTATGCTACATTACTTGCAAAGAATAACGCTACACGGTTAATATCAGAATAAAATTTTAATGCACATCAAATTCACCAAGCCCATACAGCTATTAGGTCATAAACTCCAAAATATTTTTCATTACTGTGGGCTGCATCCGCAATAAATGACCAGCTTCTTCTTGTGTGACGCCCTGTTCCTTCATGGTACACAGGGGCTACATTCACGTTCAAAAAGGCAACATGGAAGCGCCTAGAACCGCAGGGCCGTCCCATTAGGTAGGCACTAGTCCAGCTGAAAGGTTGATATGTTGCTCCTAGCCACTAGTACTGCGTAAGGGCATGTGGCCCATTGGCGATCGTCCCATAAGATCGTAATGGTGCTCCACTGATTAACTCGAAGCAGCAGGTGTCGGGAGTAAAAGCCATCTGCAGGAGTGGCATACAGATGGCAGCGGCAAAAGGGGAGGAGATACCTGTCACCCAAATGAAATGAAAAAGAATAGTATGGGCATCAGAACTTCATTTGTATTACTCACTTCAATGATCACACTAAATCTACAGCCATATCCATGTTAGCCCACTCAAAAGGATTATTTCCACCCAAAAATCACTTGCGAATCATAACTATATAAATCGAGGTGAAAACACTATTACAAACGAGTGTTTGTGTGCATGCGTCTGTTAAAACAGAATCCATTAGATGGGATTAGTAACGTGCATAGACACAAGTGTTTGAAGGCGCGTCGAGACAGGGAGGGTTCAACAAGGGCAGATAGACGATGGTCCCACTATGGCAGCTCTGCATCACATAGCGCAGGGGAAGGGGATAGATTCCAAAAAGCCATGTACATGGCAAACTCTCAATTAAATCATCTGTCCATGCATCCATACATCATTCCCTCATCCCGGTATAAAAACGCCTGATTATTTACTCACATAACATTTGAAATTTCCATTGAGTCTGTGCGTAATGCAGTCTGCAAAATCCACTGTGCTCCAGCCCGGAATTCTAGTGTTGTGAAGTAACATGTATTTGGGAACGTCCTGCCTTATCGTCCAATACGCTATTGCGCATCCCATACTATTCATATCAATCATTGCATTCTCGCCATGGCCCCTGTCCCAAGGACATTAAACAATAGAACGTTATATTTGCAGTCAGACCTGTGGGCGTCTCCTCGCCGCTAGCTGAAAACCGAAAGCGCTGTCCTTCGAATTCCTCATTTGCAACATCACGTCGAAAAGGCATCTGTGACCGCTTGAAATCACAAATTCATCCATGTAGTGCGGCAGTGTGTGAAAATGGCAACTGGCTTCACTCACAAATGGGACGCCCCACCCGTCGGTGAACCTCGGTACAGTGCTGCATGAGGGTCCACCGTTAATCGAGTACTACATTCCACTGACCCTTCACAAGTTTGTTCGCGACTGCAAAGATAGTATGTGAAACAATGGGACCATAGCAGAATGAACATATAAACCAATATTTCTCTGCCATCGGGATTAAATACATGATTGTAATAGCAAGATGCCATGCGTCAAATTGCAGCGTTGTGTGCGGGACGTGCTCGCCCAAAGGGGATTGCAGCTGGCACAGGTGGAATGAATCACCACAGGTGGAGGCTATACAGCCTGAAAACACAAATTGCACACCCAACCCCCTCCCACAACCACACCCACTCCAAAATGCTACCGGCAGGACTAGCGATGTTGGCCCTGGGGGACGTGATAGCACTGCAAGTACTCCAACTTCAAGAAGAAGACGAACACCAACTACTACAACAACCGGCCGCACAGAGGAGCCGCAGGAGGAGGAGGAGGGCAAGGCAGGGCCAGCAAGGCCCACCAGCACAGCCACTACCACCACGCAGGCAGCCCGCAATCCCACGCCTCCAAGCTCATCCGTTCAACCTCACTGCTGAGCAGATCCACACCCTCTACCGTTTGGACCGGGACACCATAACCGCCATTGTGAACATGACACACGCTGACCTTGTCAGCATGATAGATAGCCCAACCGCCATCCCACCCCTACTGAAGGTGGTGTCTGTACTCCACTTCCTGGCCACAGGCACCTACCAGCACACAGTCGGACAGTTGCATGGCATTTCACAGCCACTGTTGTCACGGACACTATTGCAAGTGCTCGATGCCCTCCTGAAGCACGCAGACGACTACATCTCTTTACCACGCTCGGAGCAGGAGATTACAAACACAAAAGTGGGATTCCATGCACTTGCCGGCATACCGGGTTGCATTGGTGCCATCGACTGCACCCATGTGGAATTGGTTGTCCCACATGCCATGGAGGTCCAGTACCGCAACCGGAAACAATATCATTCTCTTAATGTACAAATGGTGTGTGACTCCAACAGGATCTTTACACATTGTTGTGCCCGATTTCCTGGATCAACCCATGATTCTATGGTCTTGAGGAACTCTACAATACCACGCTACATGGAGCGACACGCAGGGAACAGATCCTGGCTACTCGGTGAGTCTCATTTCATGCATGATAATGTGGGGTATGTGATGCGGCAATGACCTGGCAGGAAGGGGGGGGGGATGCGTACGTAGCAATGTCATTCCACAAACATCCTTTATTGTCCACATACAGGTGATGCCGGGTATCCACTGAAGAGATGGCTCCTTACACCACTCCGGAACCCACAGAACCAGCATGAGGAGGACTACAACCATGCCCACTCACGTACCCGTGTAGTCATAGAACAGGCATTCGGCCTACTGAAGGCTCGTTTCCGCTGCCTCAGCAGGTCTGGCGGGGCACTCCTGTACCGCCATGAGAAGGTTGCAAAGATGGTCATGGCATGTGTCATGCTACACAACATGTGCGTACGTAGAAATGTGCCCATGCCCCCTGACGCAGAACTGCAAGCACCTGAAGATGGTCATGATGAGGGTGGGGATGTGGCAGCACCTCAAGGAGTCCGCGAGGCACAAGAGGCCCGTGAAATTCGTCAGAATATCATAGATTCATGCTTCTAGCACTCATGCCTGGTGGCTGATACATGGACACGGGACTTGTGGCACTGTGTGTGTCTGGAACATGCACAATGTGGACTGTACGCCTATAAAGGCCTCGTACACAAAGATCAATGTCCACACATCTCATTGGGTGATTATGAAATGTTTATAGCATATGTGAAATTATATTACACACCCCATCGACCCGCCACCCAAGAAAGCCCAACACCTCCCCTCCACCCTCCTACCTCCCCCCCGAACACCAGTGTCCAAAGATGCTCATTGTCAGTGGGCAGACGCTATTGCAAGCCCCCTCTCCGGGTATCAGGGGCACCCCTGCCTGTGGAGCGCAGGTTCCTCCCAGATCTACGTTGGGGGCTGCCCTGGACGGAACTTGCAACGGATGATGTCTCTGCCTGCTCACGTCCATGCATGTCCCTAAGGGTTTGTGAGAGCTCAGTGAGCACACGGCGCACAGCGGCAAGTTCACCACATACGTCTTTGGACGTCGCATGCAGTTCCCCCCTCAGGCTCTCGGTGCTTCTCTCCATTTGTACCCTTAGTGTCTCTGTACTTCTCTCCATTTGTACCCTTAGTGTCTCTGTACTTCGCTCCATTTGTGCCCTAAGTGTCTCAGTAGATGTTTCTATGGCTGCCTTAGAACCCCCACATTCATCAGCATGCTCCTTGAGGAGCGTGGCCAGTTGCTGCTGTTGCACGATCACCTGGTCGAGGGACTGTTGCCTCTGCTGGCCCATGCCCATTTGCGGTGGTGTCACAGAGGGGCTGATCACCTCATGTTGCCTTGCCACAGGGCTTGTGGGGGATGGCCAGTCGTCGTCTTGTGGGTGCCCCTGCGTGGTATCCTCATGGTGTACGGGATGAAACAAACAGGGGGATTGAGACAGGTCATGGATGGGTCCTACATCGACAGCACCGTTTTCTGTGTCGGAGCATGCTGCCATTAATGCAGTGTCACCTATGGTGCTGCTGCCACCAGAAGCAGTGCCTTCTGTGGCATCCATTGGGGGGACCTGTGGTGCTGCTGTTGTGGGCATGCTGGCTGCTGGGGTGCCTGTTGAAGTCCCCTCCTGTGTGCTGCCACTTGATTTGTGCTGCTGCCGTGTCTTGATCCGTGCAGCTGAGGTGGAGGGTCTTTTGCCGTTGGTCTTGGCCCTCTTTGCAGGTGTGCTGGTAGGGGTGTCCTGAAGCTCGTCGTTTGAATCGGACCCTGTGGTGGAGTAAAGGAGGGCGAGCGTTATTTATGGGTCTGTGGAAATTGGAATGGCAATGTATCACATGCATTGGGGTGGTACCTGAGGGTGATTTGGGTCAGGGCCTTGGAGGTGGTTTCATTTTTGTGTGGATTGAGGATGCAGTTGTTTTGCAGCCTGCAGTTAGGGTGTGCATGCTGCACGTGTAGAGGGTGTTTTTAGGATTTTTAATTATTTATGTATTTAATGTGACTTTCAAAGTGCGCTATCAGGCCAATGTATGTGGACGTTCTCCTGGACATGTGTTTCTGTTGCACTATGTGGACACATGGTACTTCACATGATTGGACATTGTGGATTTAGCATTGTTTTATTTGGCCCACCTACCTGATTCTTCGGATATCTGCACTCCTTTCTCCATACCTCCGACTCCCTCTATACTCTCCATTCCAATGGTGGAGGCACAGATTTCTTCCCAGGGGGTCAACTTGATGGGTGATTCCGATCCTCCCCCGGTAGCTGTGGCAATGTTACGGTTGGCTGATAGTATGCTCCGTACGCGTATCCGCAAGTCATCCCATCGCTTTCTGCATTGCTGTGGGTTGCGGGGTGCGGTCCCCACCGCACTTACCCGCTGTGCCACCAGGGCCCATATGGCCTTCTTGTTCGCAAGTGCCGTCCTGGTCATTTGCGTCGAGAAGACGACGGCAGCATTCTCCTGGAGGGTCTCTGTGAGCACGGTGAGTTCCTCATGGGAGAAGTGGACCTGCCGCTTGCGGTCGCACGCTTTTTTAGCAACTTTTCCCATTTTCATTGTTTTAACTAGGGTGGCTAACGGGTTGGGATGTGTCTCAGGGTAGGATTTTTAATGGTTGTGTTGGGATTCTGATTTTATAGGTGTACGGCGTGCTGTTTCCCGTTCCGGCCCCATGTTTTTACTTCCGTTTCCGTATATTTACGGTCACCGTATTTTGCGATTACCGCTCATTACGGTGACCGCTATGATGGGTGGCGGAATTGCACCTAGGGCGCCGAACGACGGCGGTGAGGGGCGTTTTGGGGACATTTCCGCCATCGCGGACTTTGCACTTCCGCCATGGCGTAATGCTCGTGCCCGATGGGTCAGAATTAGCCGCACTTTACTCCATCGTGCAATGGCGGAAACGCTATTTACGCTATGGCGGTCAGGTCAGTTACTTTCCGCCAGGGTCGTAATGAGGGCCAATGTTGTTTGTAAATTGTCCTGCCTTGGTTTAAAATAAACATATTTTTTTAAAAAAGAGAAAGTGGAGGGGGAGCATTGCGGGTGCCACATACTCGGCCTACGCAAGAGGAGTTATCACTTGGGTAGCACCTCACGTACCATTCCAATTGCTTCAGTCCACGGGAGACCCAGAAGGCAGATTGATAGTTGTGAGGGGGATGCTGGAAAACCGGGAAGTGAGTATTGTAAACTTATACGCCCCCAACCAGGATACAGCGGCCTACTTTCGGACCTTGTATGGTAAGATTAGCCCCCTATTAGGTTGCGGGATCCTTTGGGGTGGAGACTTCAATTGTGTACTGAATCCTAAGGTGGACAGATCAGACAGTAAGCTAGACAAACCCACCCCGGCTGCAAAGGTGCTAAAGGCCCTCCTGAGAGATTTTGACCTAGTAGATGTGCTGCACCCGGCAGATAGGCAATACTCACACTATGCGGCACCACACGACCTGCACACGAGGCTGGACTACGTGTTTGCCGCTGCCGATCTGGTAGTTGGGATGAGAAGCACGGAATATAAGGCCAGGGTGCTCTCAGACCACTCCCCTCTGGTCCTGGAGTGGCAACACCAACCCCTTAGAGTGCGGATTCCGACGTGGAAGCCCAGAGCCGAGGCGCTGCAGGATTCGGGATTCCGGGAGGATTCTTAAGGGAGGAGATCACAGAGTACTTGGAGATTAATACTGGCAGTGTTCGATCTATGGGAACTGTGTGGGAGGCATTCAAAGGGGTAGTGCGGGGGGTGCCTATGTCAAAATCCAGAGGGCTCCAGGGGGGCATAGAACGAGAGCTGCGGGGAACGGAGGAAGAGCTGGAGAACATTATGCATAGGGGAGGCACCTCTAGGGAGGATGGGGTCAGGATGAGACAACTTCAACAAGCTAGTTGCGAACACTGGGACAGGTTATGTAAATTAAGCTATAAGAAATATGTGGAGAGACAGCATGTTGGGGGAGACAAACCTGGAAGGTTGCTGGCCTGGCTACATGAGAGCGAGGCACCACGGCCGGCGATCAGGGAAATTAGAGGGGAGGGAGGCCGGACCCTGGATACCCAGGAGGGAGTGAATGAAGAGTTCCTGGGATACTACAAACGGCTCTATGAGGACCCAGGTGGAGCTAGTGACCAAGAAATCCGGGACACGCTAGAAGACATGGGCTTGCCCACCTTAGACGATTTAGAACGGGCAGACCTGGATACCCCAATCACAGTAGAAGAGCTTGAGTTAGTGATTCAACACCTGCCCACTTGTAAGGCCCTGGGGTCAGACGGGCTCCCAAGCGAATTCTACAAAACCTACAAACAAGAGCTGCTTCCCCCGTTGCTGCCTATGTTTAATGAGGCGTATTAGCAAGGCAGGTTGCCAGAGTCCCTACGAGAGGTAGTGATCATACCGCTTTTAAGCCGGGGGAGCCGAGCACGCCGAGCACAGATTGTGGGTCATACAGACCCCTATCAATGCTCAACCAAGACAGGAAAATCCTTACGGCAGCGCTGGCAAACAGGCTTAAGCGAGTCATTGGCAAACTGATACATCCTGACCAAACAGGCTATGTCCCTGGTAGAATATAACTGATAACCACAGGAGACTGCTTCATATTATCGATCACACAGAGGAGGAGCCGGGTGAGCTGGCGATCATCTCGCTTGACGCGGTTAAGGCTTTCGACTCAGTAAGATGGCCCTGGCTGTTGGCGACTCTAGAAGCCTATGGAATGGGGCCGGGGTATTTTAGGTGGGTTAAAATGGTATACAGCTCCCCAATTGCAAGGGTTAAAACGGGTGCCACAATCTCAGACGAATGGCAAGTTAGCAGGGGCACCAGACGGGGCTGCCCCTGATCGCCCATGTTGTATATACCAGCGCTGGAGCCATTGGCTGTCTGTCTTAGACAACAATACAAGGAAATTGGGATCCGCACTGCAAGCGGTCCGCATCTTATTTCATTATATGCTGACAATATACTCTTGTATCTGCGCTTCCCAGGAGAGAATATACAATACATCCTGGAGGTGATGGAGCGATATGCTACCCTCTCTGGCATAGCGGGAAACCCCAGGAAATCCAGCATGTTCCCCCTGGGGAGATACAGACTTGTCCTACCTGGGGGTTTGCCGGTATTGCCAATACCCTGGCGAACCAGGTCGTTCCGATATCTCGGAATTGACATATACCACACGATAGGAGAAGAACATAAACAAAACACGGTAAAGGCAGTTGAAGGCATCAAAAATAGCATGGGATTCTGGTCCAGATTGCCCCTGGCCATGATGGGGAGAGCGGCTCTAATCAAGATGGTGGTCCTGCCCAGACGGTCACACTTCTTCGTAAATATCCTGCATGTGATCCCTAGGCGCTTCTTTGCTAGTCTCCACAGCTTGTGCAGGGGCTTTATATGGCATAGTTCCAGGAACAGCGTGGCTCTTTGGAAATTACAGAATTCGTGCGATAGGGGGGGAATAAACCTGCCGAATTTTGAGTTATATTATTTAGCGGGACAACTGCAATATGTGGCCAGGTGGCTGTCTGTCGAAGAAACAGCCGAAACCAGGCTGTTGTGCATGGAACCGGCCCCCTACTTCCTTAGAGAGGTGGTGTGGTTGTCCAAGCCAAAGGTACGAGAGATGGCGAGGCTGTTGGGGCTTGGCTGGGAGGTGTGGCACAGAGCATGGCAGATGGTGGGACACCCGGCTCCGTTTTCTATGCAGGTGCCGTTGGCAGCGCTATGCAGAGAGGACCCCCAATTGATACAAGGGGTCCGTAGATACTGGGAACCGATGGGCCTGGCCACTCTGGGAGACATATGGGAGGAGGGGGAGGCACTAGAATTCCAGAAACAGATGGAGGACACCGGGGTGCATAAGGGGCAACATATAACCTATTCCAGAATTGTTAGACGAATTCGAGAAAAGTGGCCGGCGGTGGTGCTCACAGAACAACCGGATGCCACCATGGAGATGATTTATGACATCTCGGAGGGTGGGCACGAGATATCCCGCATATATGAGCTACTGGGGTCCAAGGTGGGGAAGGAATTGTCCCTATTGAGACAGCTCTGGGAGGAAGAGGTGGGAGAGCCTATGTCGGATGGGGTATGGGATAGATCCTAGAGATACCATTAGAAAGTGTCCCGGAACGCGAGGCTCCAACAGATCCAATTATATGTCACACATGGGGCATATCTGACCCCCAGTAAGATTGATAGGTTTGGGGGCCAGACGATTCAGAGATGCCCCAGGTGTGGGGAGGAGGAAGCCGGGATGTTAAACATGTTCTGGGCTTGTCTGGAGGTGGGTAGGTTTTGGTCTGAACTGAAGAAACGCCTGGCCGAAAAAGGCATTACGCTGGAGGTGGAGTCCGCCAGAGCATGCACGCTAAGAGGTTTCCCTAGGCCACGTCATCTGAGGCACATTAGCAAGATGAAGGACCTGGCATACATCCTGGCCAAAAGAAGGATTGCAATGTGCTGGAAGGCAGCCCACAGGCCCAGGATGGAGTTGTGGTGGGCTGACCTCTTGAAGTGGGCAAAGGCGGAAACGGCTGCTTGGTTCAAAGCGGTCAGCAGGGGAGGTGAGGTGGAGGTAGGACCCTTGATCGAATGGAGGCAATTGGTGGCCACCATGGTGGGCTCCCCCCAGCCCGATCATAGTGATAATGTTACGGACAAGATGAGGACAATAGACCCGCCTGAGGACGTACAGGCTGATGATACGGACATTATGGCTCAAGTTAAGGGGGCGGGAGGGAGCGGGACCGAAGAACGCAGTTTGTAATGTTACCTTGTTAGACTTGAACATGGAAGTCCTAATTATTGCAATGTTTGGTGTGTTGTTATAAAATAATAAAACATTTTTTTTTTTAAAAAGCCAGACTTTCCCGAGAATCACAAGTCAACCCAATAGCAAATACATGTTTTTACCTTCTTATACAAGGGATACTCCCTTACAACATCTTCCCACACAGAACCCTCACAATCATTTCCCTGGTACTATCAAGATTAGACTGGGCAAACAGCCTCTACCTTGGAATGCCAGAACGCCTCACAAAAGAACTACAGTGCATCCAAAATACTGCAGCAGAACTACTACTGAGACTAAATAGAAGAGACCACATCACTCCAGCCCTGATAATTCTGCACTGGCGCCAGTCCAAAAATGCATCAACTTTAAAGCCCTCTGCATTGCCCGCAAATCACTACAAGGACAAGGAGCTGAATATCTCCAAGCTAAAATCAACCGTTACCAACCAGGAAGAAAGCGACGATCGAGCAATGATGCCCAAATAGGAATGAAACACTACGAGTAAAGGGTATTTGGGGGAAGTGCATTCTCTTATTTGATAGCCAAACTATGGAAGTCGGTACCAAAGGAAATAATAATGGAAGATACCTAACTTTCATAAAACTTCTGAAAACCTGGCTATTCAACTCACTGAGACAAGCATAAAAACGGACACCCCTACAAACCATACTCTAGGAGCAAAGCAAACATGGGATAATACGAATTGAAGAACCAAGAATACACTCACCACACACTGTTATGAATCCAGTGGAGTTATCACTGATTCCCCTCAAAGATCTCCTATATGGACAGGGGACAGCAGTCGCAACCTGATCCGGACCCTGTGGGTGGTATTATGAGGGAGGATCATATAGGAGGAGAAGACTGTTGGGGAGAGGTGGTGACCCCATCAGGAGATATACGGTTTTCTTCGCTTATTAGAGAAGAAGACCTCATGAATTCTTGATGACTGGTCACCATATAAATCCCTCATTGTAAAACCCAGGAACCCCTTACTGAAAAACATTCTAGCCAAGATCCCATCAATACCTCACCCAGATAACACAAAACCAAAATCTCCTGTTTCTAATGTTTTCTTAAGTAAAAGTCCTAAACAGTATGATTGTGGAAACCATAGATATGTGAATTCCAACTCCCATAATGCACTAGGTAATGAGACGAGGAAGAGGAGTGAGGAGTTAATGCAGATTGAAAAAAAGTAAAATCTGACGTTGCGGTCTAGTTTTTTTTTTTAAAGTTCACAAATGCGCTGGACATTTAAAGATGCTGTCCGCACTCGAACTGCAGAGAGAGCAGGAGAAGGAAGCTGCAGGAGAAGGAACCGTACCGGAGGATAAACGAGAACGCAGACAACTGCAGAGGGCAGCTCTCGCTTACCAGAGCTACTTACCAGCGTGACATGAGGCCAGGAGAGACGGGGCAGGTACAGCTGGAGAACAGTTAGAATACCGGCGGCAGCAGCAGCAGAGCTACTGGAGACACTGTAAAGCTAACAGGCAGCAGTCTTCGAAGCCGGTGGGTGAGCTGGAAGCTACAGGGAGAGCAGGAGGAAGGTCTGCAGAGCAACAGAGGCTGTCCCAGAGGAAGATATGAGCTGTAGGTAAGTACACTGAACCTAGTTAGTAATGCACATCAAAGAAACACTTAATAAATATATATTAACCCCTTAAATGCAAAGGACGAGCACTATGTTTGTAGTGCTGAGGATCAGATGGCTCGCCCTCAGCATTACTTACCTTTGAGGGGGCTGGACCCCCCCCCTGAACACCCCGGATGCTGCGGTGATCCGCCCGACTCCCAGGCTGTGAAGGAAAAGATTTCCCCTTCCGTGCCTCGGCGTGGCCGTGAAGACGTCGGCGCACGCTACGTGCCCCGACTTCATCAGGAAATTATATTTACATGCTGATGCCAGCATGTAAATATAGCAGCCACGCTTCTTGCGTGCTGCTTGGGCATTTGTTGCCCGATTTGCATGGGGGAGGGCTCATTGGAAATGGAAGACTCAAGCAGATTGCTGGTTGGGGATTGTTCGATCCTCGACCAGCAATCACCACTAGGCCACCAGGACATTCATTTTGGGGGGGGGAGCCCCACAAGGCCAAACAGCCCCCCACCCCACCAATGTTTTTTTTTTTTTTTAAATGGCACAATGCTTTGCCCTCTTTGTCGGCAGATGGGTGCTGTTTTGCACCCATTTGCCCCCAAGGAAAGCAAAAAAGAATGTGTGCATAGAAAATGCACACGTGGGGGCATTAGGGGGCTGACCCTGTGCCTGTGGGCCAGCCCCCACAGAAATTCCCTCAGGACGGGGCAGATTCTTGCTGCTTTCCTGGGGGGGCAACATTAGGGTCTGACCACATTTTGCCACCCCAGGAAAGCAGCAAGGACCACTAGGCGACCAGGGATATGGTCTCGGGGTGGGGTGAGCAGGCCAATTAGCCCTCCACCCCCAGAAAATGCCAACCAGGTGACATAATGTTGCTTTGCCTTTGTTGGGGCAAATTGGTGCAGTTTTGCCCCGATTTGCCCCCAAGGAAGGCAAAACAACATTACACTCCACATACAGTGGAACGCCTGTGGGTATCACAGGGCTGGCGCCATGCCTGTGGGCCAGCCCCCTTAGCTCCCCCCCCACCGGACAGGCAGACCCTTACTGCTTCCCTGGGGGGCCAAATTGGAGTTCTGACGACCACTAGGCCACCCACAATATGATCTTTGTGGTGTGCACTCCAGATGGGGCCCCCAGGCCAATCCGTCCTCTAACCCCCAAAAATACCAACAAGATGGCATAAGGTTGTTTTGCCTCTGTTGGGGGCAAAGTAGTGCTGTTTTGCACCCATTTGCCCCCAAGGAAGGCCAAACAACATAGGGCAATGTTGCCAGAGGCATACTTGGGGGCAATCAGGGGGTTGTAGGGACAGCCCCCTCAGCAAACCCAGCCCCCATGGAGGGGCATCTACTTTCAGCTTCACGAAGGGGCAGGGGGGGACAAAATTGATGTCTGGTCCCATTTTGCCAACCCTGGGAAGTAGTAAGGAGCACAGCCATCAGGGAAAAGATTTTGGGTTTGGGGGACTGTTTCACCCGTTACAGTACCCTCGGCCATCCTGAATCTCTGTCCAGGCTGCATTAGGGATCCGGGAAGGGATGTGGAACCTCCCGGGGCGCTCTGCGCCCACAGCTGGGCCTGGGAACAGGCGACCCACATGGGCTGTCGTGGAGCTCTGGCTGGGCTGCATTTGCAGCTTTTCACCCGTGAAGGGATGGGGACCCTGCCGGGGCTCCCTGGGACCACCAATGAGCTCGATGGGCCATCAACCCATATGCGGGGCAGAAGCCGAAGGCTGGGGGCAGCACTCCCAATCTTCCTAGAGATCTGGCTGGGCAGCATTACAGCTTTCCCTCCGAGGAGGGATGGGAACCCTACTGGGGTTCCCTGGGAATGCAGCTGGGCCTGGGGACAGGCAACCCACATGGGAGACGGGTGCCAAAAGGCACTACCCTCGGCTGTCCTGGAGCTCTGACCATGGCATGTTACAGCTTTTTCCACCAGTGAGGGATGGGGATAAGTCGGGTGATGGCCTCAGCCAGCCTTGGTCGACCGTCCCCAAGTTCAGCGGGCGGTCCCAGGGAGCCCCAGCAGGGTTCCCATCCCTCCCCAGAGGGAAAAGCTGTAAGGCAGCCCAGCCAGAGCTCTGGGACAGCCGGTGGTGTCGTCTCTGGACTTTGGCGCCCATCTCCCTTGTTGGTCGACCGTCCCAAAGTTCAGCAGAGTCCCCATCCCTCCACAGAGGGAAAATCTGTAATGCAGCAGAGCCGGAGCTCCTGGAGAGCTGGGGGTGCTGCCTCCGAGCTTGGGCACCTGTCTCCCTTGTTGGTCAACCGTTGCCAAGTTCAGTGGCGGTCCCAAGGAGCCCCGGTAGGGTCGCCATCCCTCAAAGGAGGGAAAACATGTAGCGCAGGCCAGCAAGAACTTCAGGATCTTCATGGGTTATGTCCCCAGCCTTTGTCACCCATCTCCCATGTTGGGCGACCATCCCCAAGTCCAGTGGCAGTCCCAGTGAGCCCCAGCATGGTCGCCATCCCTTCCTGCAGCGAAAAGCTGTAATTCAGCCTAGCCAGAGATCTAGGATGGTTGGGCGTGATGGCCCGACCTTGGGCGCCTGTCTCCCTTGTTGGTTGACCATCCCAAGTTCAGTGGCGGCACCAGGGAGCCCTGGCAGGGTCCCCGTCCCTCCTCGAAGGGAAGAGCTGTAATGCAGCCTAACCAGAGCTCTAGGACAGTCAGGGTGATAGTCCCAGCCTTGGGCATCTATCTCCCATGTGGGTCAACCATACCCAAGTCCAGCAGCGGTCCTAGGGAGCCCCAGCAGGATCCTCATTCCTTCCCGGAGGGAAAAGCTGTAAGGCAGCCCAGCCAGAGCTCTGGTATGGCCGGGGGTGCTGCCTCCAGCTGTCTCCCTTGTTGGTCGACCGTCCCCAAGTTCAGCGCAGGGTCCCAGCCCCTTCCCTGAGGGAAAAGCTGTAATTCAGCCCAGCCAGAGCTCTAGGAGGGTCGGTGGTGATGGCCCCGGCCTTGGACGCCTGTTTTCCATGTGGGTCGACCATCTCAAAGTCCAGCGGCAGTCCTAGGTAGCCCCAGCAGGGTCCCCATCCCTCCTCGGAGGAAAAAGCTGTAACGCAGCCCAGCCAGAGATCCAGGATGGCCGGGAATGCTACCTACCTCGAAGCTTGGATACCCGTCACCCTTGTTGGTCGACCATCCACACATTCAGCGCGGTCCCAGGGAGCCCCGGCAGGGTCCGATTCCTCCTTGGAGGGAAAGCCTGCAATGCAGGCCAGCAAGAACTCCAGGATCATCGTGGGTTATGTCCCCGGCCTTTGGCTGCCGTCTCCCATGTTGGGCAACCATTTCCAAGTCCAGTGGCGGTCCCAGTGAGTCCCGGCAGGGTCGCATCCCTTCCCGCAGGGAGAAGCTGTAATTCAGCCCAGCCCGAGCTCTAGGATGGTCGGGGGTGATGGCCCCAAACTTGGGTGCCTGTCTCCCTTGTTGGTTGACCATCCCAAAGTTCAGCGGCAGCCCCAGGGAGCCCCGGCAGGGTCCCTGTCCCTCCTCGGAAGTAAGAGCTGTAATGCAGCCTAGCCAGAGCTCCAGGACAGTTGGGGTGATGGCCCCGGCCTTGGGTGCCTATCTCCCATGTGGGTCGACCGTACCCAAGTCCAGTGGTAGTCCTAGGGGGCCCCAGTAGGGTCTCCATCCCTCCCCGGAGGGAAAGGCTGTAAGGCAGCCCAGCAAGAGCTCTGGGAAGGCTGCAGGTGTTGCCTCCAGATGTCTCCCTTGTTGGTCGACCGTCCCAAAGTTCAGTAAAGGATCCCCGTCCCTTCCTGGAGAGAAAGCTGTAATTCAGTCCAGCCAGAGCTCTTAGATGGTCAGGGGTGATGGTCCTGGCCTTGAGCGCCTGTTTCCCATGTGGGTCGACCATCCCAAAGTCCAGCAGCGGTCCTAGGGAGCCCCATCAGGGTCCCCATCCCTCCCTGGAGGGAAAATCTGTAACACAACCCGGCGAGAGCTTTGGGACAGCTGGGGGTGCTGTCTCCGAGCTTGGGCGCCTGTCTCCCTTGTTGGTCGACCATTCCCAAGTTCAGCTGCGGTCCCAGGGAGCCCCAGCAGGGTCCCCATCCCTGCTGGGAGGGGAGAGCTGTAACACAGCACAGCCAGATCTCCAGGACGGAACGGGGTGATGTCCCCAGCCTTGGGCGCTTGTCTCCCATGTGGGTCAACTGTCCCTAGGTCCAGCGGTGGTCCCAAGGAGCCCTGGCAGCGTCCCTGGCCCGTTACAGCTTTTCCCTCTGAGTAGGGATGGGGACCCTGCCGGGGCTCCCTGGGACAGCCGCAGGACTTGGGGACGGCCAACACTTTCTTTTCCGCCCCGGTTAAGTGTGCACATACGCAGGTGAGCGACTGTTTTCATCAGGACACATGTGGGAATGTGGGAAGGTAGGACATGTGTTGTTGCCAGCATGTTTCGGTAGTATCCTGGTGTCAAATGTCTGAAAATCGAGCTTCTTTCCCTACATTTCGGAATTTGCCGGGCCTTGTGGGTCATAATTTCTAGGGCGATTCGTGGAAGTCAGACCTCTTTGGATTCCCACAAGTGTCTTCTTTTCAGAAATGCATGGGGTTCCCCATTTTCCTTAGTGACTGCGACACCCCAGGCCCTAATCTGTGGGTTGTCCAAACTGCCAAATCCAGTATTCCCCAGGGAGTTTGATGTACCAGTGGTTTAGCATTTTCCCTTTGCGCCCAGGTCAGTGCAAAAACACATGTGAGGTACCATTTTTTATCAGGACACCTTGCAGAAGGAATGACATTTGTTTTCTCTTGGTTTTGAGAACGTTTTCATAAATTTCCTAGTGGACTTTGTTACACAACCCTTTCATTTCCTAAATGTGACCTACATTTAGTCGCTGCTTTAGGCACTGTAAGCTTTTGTAATCTGCCCCAAGTCATCTATCCTTCAAGAGGTCTGCCTGTGCTCTTTATTATTTATTTTATTTATATGTTTACATTAAACATTTTAGCAAAACAAACTTAACACCTGTAAACATGCTCTTTCCAGTTCTCTCTGAGATGAACTTCACATCTCTATCTATTTGATCCTTACATTAAGCATAAGGGACTAGTTTTTTTACTTATATCTCCATTTCTCCAGCGTTGGTATCTTTCATGGATTCACATGCTGTGAATATTCCACGTCGTCAAGCTGGGAAACCCTGGTTACTTTGACTTAGTAATTTTCCTATGGAAAAACTTCACACTTTGAGTGTCCCATCCGCGTCGTTGTGGGTGCTTTTGGTACCCACCAAAGGGACATCGAGTGTATAACCCCGCCCAGCAGCTTCCTCTCAGATTTTAACCACTCCAGCTGGAGGATATCCCTCAAAGAGGATGTTTGCCTGTAGGAGGTAGGCTGGAGGGCGCATGTGAATCTATGAAAGATACCAACGTTGGAGAAGAACAAGTTACTTACCAACTGGTAATGTTCTTTCGACTGGATGTTCCGCCAACGTATTCCTCATCTTTGACATGTGTTGGCCAGCTTCGGAAAATGTTTTCGGGAGAGGGCACCCTGCATTGATGGCGTCTGGTCCATGTCCCTGGAAGGCCTCCGTCGAGGGTGACGTCATTGGATGTTATAAGTAGCACGCATGGCGCCCGTTGGCCTGAGTTCTGTTTTTCCCCCTCCTTGTGCAGCACAGATGCCCACAATACGGGCATGACAGTGCTCAGACTTGGTGGACCGAAAGTTGTAACAGCATGGGAAATTCTACAGAGGGGCAGGTTGGGAGGGCGATGAGGAATACGTTGGAGGAACATCCAGTCGAAAGAACGTTACCAGTTGGTAAGTAACTTGTTCTTCGAATGGATTGTGTCCTCCAAAGTATTCCTCATCTTTGACAGACTCTCAAAGCAGTATCCATGATTGGAGGTGGAGTAGAATTTGGATATGCAGAATTTTAAAGGGCGGAATGATGTACCGCCTTACCAAAAGCACATCCTGAGCATGGGAAGCAAACAGAGAATAATGCTTTGTAAAAGTGTGTATTGAGGACCACGTTGCATAATCACATATGTTCTTAATAGGGACACCCCTTTGAAGGGCTGACGATGTACCCATGGCCCTGGTGGAATGAGCACGTAAACACTCAGGGGGGTCTTTTTCTGCCAGTCTGTAGCATTCAGATATGGCTAAAATGATCCATGTATGCAAGGTCTGTATGGTAACAGCCTGTCCCAGTTTGTGTCCTGCATTCCCTACAAAGAGCTGGTTGACCACTCTCAACTTTGACATTCTGGCGATGTAAAAGCTTAACGCTCTCCTAGGGTCCAGTCTATGGAGTCTCTGCTCTTCCTTAACAGGAGGAGGCGGAGGATAGAAAGCCGGTAGCACGATTTTTTGACTTAAATGGAAGTCCGAGACTACCTTAGGCAAGAAGGAGGATTTTACCCGTAACACAACCCTGTCCTGGTGGAATATGGTAAAGGGTGGCTTGGAAAACGAGGGTACAGGATGGCACGGGATCCCCAGAGGAAGCCGAGACCATAAACAGATTACAACAAGAGTGCAGAGATCACTGGGATAGGCTAAGCAACCTAAGTTATAGGAAATATGTTGAAAGGCAGCACGCTGAAGGTGACAAGCCAGGCAGATTATTGGCCTGGTTATACAAAAGGGAAACCCCTAGACAAACAATCAGAGCAATGCAAGGGATGAATGGTCAGGTAAGAGAAACCAAGGAAGGAGTAAACAAATGCTTTTTTAATACTATAAGAGATTATATGCAGACTCCAATGAAGGAGAAGAAATAGACACACTGGAAGCATCAACAGAGATCACACTCCCCAAACTTGAGGAGGCAGAAAGGGAGAACTTAGGGGTCCCGATAACATTAGAGGAGCTATAACAAGTAATCAAGCTACTATCCCACCAGCGAGGCCCCAGGGGCAGACGGACTCCGGAGTGAATTCTATAAAGCTTATAAGACAGAAACACTCCCCCCAATGCTAGCAATGCTCAATGAGGCGTGTAGTACAGGCACATTGCCCGGGTCTCTACGGGAGGCGATTATTATTCCGCTCCTCAAACCCAACAAGCTGGATACGGAGTGCGGGTCCTACAGACCACCCTCGCTGCTCAATCAGGACAGTAAGATCCTGACAGCAGTGATGGCGAATAGGTTAAGGGCAGTCATAAACAAACTTATATACTCAGACCAAAAAAGGTATGTCCCATGTAAGAATATATACTACAACCTGCGGAGACTCCATCATGTTATAGATTATGTCCAGGGGAGCTCCCAAAAGGCGGCAATAATCTCACTGGATGCAGTGAAAGCCTTCGACCTCGATCAAATGGCCCTGGCTATTGGCAGTTTTGGAAGAAATACGGAATTGGGCCCGAATATCTGAGATGGGTCCTTTTACTATACAGTGAGCCATTGGTGCGAATCAGAATGGGCACATGCATATTAGAACAGTAGCAATTGAGCAAAGGCACGAGACGAGGATGCCCATGGTCCCCAATGCTTTTCCCCCTAGCATTAGAACCCTTAGTGGCGTATTTAAAGCAGGCACAAGGAAGGGCAGCATTTGATATCAATGTATGTGGATGACATGCTGTTGTACCAGAGGTACCCAGAAGAGAATCTACAATACATTCTGGAGGTTATGGAGCGGTATGCGAGGTTGTCTGGCATAACAGTTAACCCAAGAAAGTCAAGCATATTCACCTTGGGGAGAAACGTGGGAGTGCTGCAACACAAAATGTCGGTACTTCAGGTAAAGTGGGAAACCGAGACGTTTAGATATCTGGGTATAGACGTATATCATAATACAGAGGATGAACATAGGCAAAATACTGTGAAGGCGGTATCCAAAATAGAAAACAGTATGGTATTTTGGGCCAAGCTTGCCAGTTAATGGAGAATCCGTCCCCGTATTCCCCACAGGTTCAGCTAGTGGCGCTAGAAGGAGTAGATAAGCAAATGAGGTTGAACGTCAGAAGGAAGTGGGAACCGGCAGGCATAGTGACAATGGGGGATGTGTGGCGAGACGGGGAGGTGAAGGAGTTTGACACATTGGTGGAGGACACAGGGTTACATCAGGGACAGCATATCACATATTCTAGGCTGGTGAGAATGATCAAAGGTACGTGGCCCGAAGAGGTGTTGGCCCAACAGCCCGAGACAGTTATAGAAACTTTTTATGACATATCTGAAGGAGGCCACGAGATATCCCGTATATATGAGTTGCTGATGTCTAAGGTTGGGAAAGAGGTGGTCTGATTGAACTGGGAGGAAGATGTGGGGGAATCAATGGAAGACAGGCTGTGGGTCAGAGTCCAAGGATACCATAAAAAGGTATCGAGAAACGAGTGGTTGAAACAGATTTAGCTATACGTCACCCACCGTGCATACATGACCCCAAAGAAAATACCTAAGTTTAAACACGCTGGAGCACAGACATGACCGAAATGTGGGGAAGTGAATACAGGAATGGTACATATGTTCTGGTCATGCCCTGAAATAGCAGAATTTTGGAGGGAGGTGGCCCACTTCCTGGTAGGAAAAGAGATCAACTTGGACGTGAGCTCCCCTTGGGCGTGCCTGTTGGGGGGGGTCCCCAGGCCCCGTAGACTTAAACACGTGAGCAAACTCATTGACCTGGCGTATATATTAGCTAAACGTAGAGTAGCAATGAGCTGGAAAGCGAGTAAGAAACTGCAGGCACAGGTCTGGTGGCAAGATCTTAGGAAATGGGCGAATGCCGAAAACAACGGTATGGCATGAAGCAGCAGACAGGGGGAGGAGGAGGAAGCAGAAACATTGATTGCCTGGAGACAGCTAATAGCAACACTATTTATGCCAGACCAGGAAAGCCTGGGAGAAGATAGTACTGCGGGGGCGGAGTAATCCAGGAAACGCTGGTAGGCGCGTGCGGGGAAGATTGAAGGGTTCTGTAGGCCAGGGGTACGAGGGGGGAGTTGGAGGTTGGGGGGGGACATGAAACTGTACATAAGAGTTAATATGTACAAAGGTTTTATTGTGCTGTATGGTTGTCATGTTGGAAAATAATCAAAATTATATATTTTTTTAAAAGGGTGGGTTGGAAGAAAGTGCCTGCAACTCGCTCACTCTACGTGCTGATGTGATAGCAACCAATAGTATTGTCTTAAAGGCTAAAAACCTTAACTGGCATGTGTGCAAAGGTTCAAATGGGGGACACATCAGAAACTTTAAAACCAGATTGAGGT
This sequence comes from Ambystoma mexicanum, assembly GCF_040938575.1. Taxonomy (NCBI): domain Eukaryota; kingdom Metazoa; phylum Chordata; class Amphibia; order Caudata; family Ambystomatidae; genus Ambystoma; species Ambystoma mexicanum. The sequence continues at coordinate 329,793,546 of NC_090925.1, read as the reverse complement.
CCCAAACTGGAACCTGAAAAGGAGATGGGGGGTGACATTAGTAAGCCCCTTTAGGAATTGAGTCACCAGTGGGATCTTGAAATAAGAGCATTCCTGTGATGAGCGCTTGAAGATTGATAGCACTAAGTAGCCCTTAATAGTGCCAACCTGAAGCCCTTTATGTGCTAATGAAAGCAAAAAGGATAAAACATCTGGAGTTTTACACTGAAAAGGATCAACATTCTTTTCTCTGCACCAGTCGCAAAACTTATTCCAACGGCAACAGTACAGAGATTTAGTTGCTGGCCTTCTGGCTGAAAGCAACACCTCCATTACGTCCCAATACTTATATCTCAGCCTTTCAGAAACCAAGCGTGAATGTTGATATTTTTGACCTATGGATGGAGAACCAGACCCTCCTCCTGCAAGAGAAGATCCTCTCTTTGTGGAAGACGCATCGGAGGATAGATGGACATGTCCAGAAGGTCCATATACCATGTTCTCTTGGCCCAATTCAGGGCAATTAGGATGATGCGTTTGCCAAACCTTCGCAACCTCCTGAGTACATGAGTAATGACAGGGACTGGAGGAAATGCGTACAGTAGTGGGAACTTCCAGAGGAAATTCTTGGAGGAAATTCTCTTGAGCAGTGCTGCTCGCACTTCCGGTTGGCACCAGTCGCAAACAGATCCACCTGAGGGGTTCCCCAAAGGTGAGGATCTCTTGAAGGGCTTCTTGAGCTAGTCCCTACTCGTGGGAGACTGTCCTCTGCCTGCTCTGGGCATCCGCCAATGTGTTTACTCCTCTCCAGCCAGGTGAGCTGCCGATAGGGAGATTCCTTCTTGAATAGCCCAGTACGAGAGTTGCATAGTTGCATTGCTGCATTGCTGCAGAGCTGCATTGCTCCTCTACACAGAGGTAGTGACCCTACGCCTCCTCTCTTGTTTAGATAGTACATGGCCATGGTGGTGTGGTCCGTAATTATAAGGACATTCTTTCCCCTAACGGAGGGCAGGAAAGCCATCCGCTCTAGTCTGATTGCTCTCAGCTCCAAAAGATTGATGTGTAGTTTGGACTCCGATGGAGACCAACGACCGCTGATGGTCACATCATTGGTGTGAGCTCCGCACCCCGTAAGTGAGGCATCCATCACTACATATCTCAATGGCCATGGTTGCCAAAAGGGTTCTCCCTTCAGAATATTTTCCTCGCAAGCCCACCACAGAAGATCCTGTGAGACTGGTTGGAATCTGAAGGCAGTCCGACATCTTTCCTGAGAATTGTGACCCTTGTGCTCTCAGAGCCCACTGAAAGGATCTCATCCTCTGGCACCAGAAAAATGCAGGATGCCATGAGGCCAAGCAAACTCAAAAATTCGAAGGCCTGAAGACTCTGAGTACTCTGAAATTTCGTTACCATCTGAAGAATGTCTCGAGCCCTCACCTCGGATGGTGAGCTCTTTCCCAAGGATGTATCTAGTACAGCTCTGATGTATTGGAGCTTTTGGGAAGGTCTCATATGGGACTTCTTGTAATTGAGGGAGAAGCCCAGTCTGTGAAGAAAGTGGCAGGTAACACTGAGATGATCCAGGGCTTGTCAGGGAGAACGCGCCCTGATCAGCCAATCGTCTAGGTAGGTGTAGACGTGAACCCCCCCCCTCCGAGATTCGCTGCCACTACCACAATCAGCTTGGTGAAAACCCTTGGCGGAGGTCAACCCGAATGGCAGGACTCAAAACTCAATGTGCGAGCCGCCAACTGCGAACCTCAGGTATTTCCTGTGCTTGAGATGAATTGGCGCATGAAAATAAGCATCCTGTAGGTTCAATGACACCAACCAATCCTGGAGTTGGACAGCCTGAAGGATCTGAGAAAGTGTGACCATCTTGAAGTTGTCTTTCCTGAGGAACTTGTTCAAGTATCTCAAGTCCACAATGGGTCTCAGTCCTCTGTCCTTTTTGGGAATCAAAAATTATGTGGAATACCAACCCTTGTTCCTCTCCGCCACAGGCACCGGTTCAGCGCCTTTCTCTAGCAGGGTTAAAATGTCCTGCACCAGGAGCAGATACAGAATCTTCAAAGAGTGTTTCCCTGGTGGATTGTCCTGGGGCTTCTTTAGAAAAGGAAGGCGGTACCCGTGGGCTATAGTTTCCAGAGCCCACGCATCGGAAGTAATGTCTCGCCAGTCTTCCAGATACTGGGACAGCCTGCCCCCCACTGGTGAAGTGTGACTCGAGCCCTCAGAGTGGTTTTGAAGTGGCAGTTGCAGTGGCAATGGTACAGAGGCTGCTGTGTGAGCTGGCTGGGCACCTCTACCTCTTCTACCACAAGGACATTTTCTTTGGCCTCTTTGACTGGCCAATCCTTTCGCCCTTCCAAATGAGGAGGAGTAGCGAAAAGATCTACCCCTCCAAGGTTGTCCGCTACCATGAAAAGGCAGAGGTTGCCTAACAGCGGTACCCAAAGACTTGGCAGCCACCTTCGAGGTCTGCAACTTCTCAAGGCTCTCGTCAGCCTTGTTGCCAAAAAGATGAGACCCGGCAAATAAAATGTTGAGAAGTCTAGCCTTCACAGCGGTGCAAAACCAGATTTTGGCAACCATGCAAATCTGCGCATCACAGTGCTGGTAGCCATGGATCTGCTGAAATTGAAGGGACTCACACAGCTTCCTTGCCGTCCTTAACTATAGCTAGGAAGCCATCCCTATCCTCCCCTTCAGGAATATGCTCTGCTGCCATAGAAATGCACTCCCACAGAGTGTATGAAAATTTTCCAAGGGCACAAGTGGAGTTGGCAGATTTCAATGCCATGCTACCTGCAGAAAATAACTTTCTCGCCCATCCATCTATGCGCTTATCGTCCCTATCAGGAGGGATGGTAGGGTACGCTGCATGTTTTTAGGTAGATGTAGCTGCCTGGACCATCAGACTCTCAGGAGTGGGGTGTTTGGACAGGTAGCCGGGGTCGCTACTGGAGGGGCAGTATTTCTTTGTGAGACTTTTGTCAGCTGCCAGATAAGTCTCCAGAGTTTTCCAATTTCTGCCCACCCTTTTTTGAAGTGCCACATGGAAAGGCAGGACCAGATCCGTGGCTCGACTCTTCTCCAGAATGTCTGTTATATCATCCTGATCATAAGGTACTGGAGGTCTAGACCAACGCAAGTACTCAACAACCTTAGACATGAGTTGTCTGTATGAGGAGTCTGCATGTTCCCTGGGTTCTGGCCTACCGAACTCCAACTCAGGAGAGGTGTCAATGCCACTAGCTTTGTGCAAACTGTCAAAGATCTTGCATGCAACTCTCCTCAGAAATAAGGCACTCCGGTACATTTGCGGTACCATACTGGAGTCGAAAAGGGGCATCTTCCTCATCCGAATGCTCTTCCTCCTCAAAGATGGAAGTCAGACTTAAAAAAATCCTTTTTCCGGAGAGGAGTACAGATCATCTCTGGTCTAGAACTCAGAGGCTTCGACATAGTCGAAGGAGTGGACTTAGACTTATCCAGTGCCTTTTTTGGAGGAACACTAGGCAGCAAAGGCTGAGCCGGCAAAAGTGGCACAGCCGGCGTCGACAATGGTGGCGTCGATGTCAACACACATCTCGCGACTCATCAGTCGAAGGCCGGGCAGGCCCGGACTTCGGGGGATTGGAAACTTTGCCTACCTGAAGCTTCCCCTTTCGTTCCCTCAAGGCCTTTCCCGTCATGGACTGACACTTGAAACACAAGCCGTATCGTGGCCATCTCCGAGGCACCACAGGCAGATCGGAAGCGGATCAGTTATGACATCCTCGATCCGCAGTCTTTACATTTTTTTTAAACCGGACTTTGGAGTCGACGGTGTAGACGAAGACATATCGAGTTTTCGAAAAAACACACTGTTTGTGGAAAAACTGAACCAAGGCCAACGGGCGCCGTGCATGCTATATATAACCTCCGAAAGAGGTCACCCTCAACAGAGGCCTTCGAGGGACATGGACCCGACGCCATCGACGCAGGGCGCACTCTGCCAAATAAGTGTTCCGAAGCAGGCGAAGCTGGACAACACAGTTCAAAGATGAGGAATACATTGGCGGACACAATACATTCTAAATGAAGTTACATTTAAGAAACTACTCCCTTCTCCAGCATTGAATCTTTCATGAATTCACATGCTGTGAATAGATTTTGTAGCAGTATAAATGTTAGGAGGTGGAAACCAGGCAAACACAGAATAAGTACTTTAAAATTGTCTTCGTTAATGCAAAAAGAATACATATTCAAGTAAAGAAAGGAAACGACCGCGGAAGCTGCAGGGCTTACCTTACTGGAACAGTTGTTGAACAACTGTCTGTCCCATCTGCAGATTCTCAGCGTGTTGCTGGTGTAAGTAGTAGTGCCTGGTAAAAGTGGGGGGCACTGCCCATGTTGCTGGCAAATGTCTCTGATGGGTAACCCAGATCAGAGAGCCGCTGACACAGCCGTGGCTATAGTGGAGTGCGCTCTGGGGGGCGATTGTAACGGCCTGTTGGCCTTAGAGTGGCAGGAAGGAGATTGTAGATGAAACCCATCTTGAGATGCCCTGTTTTGATATGGAATTTCCCTTTTTAGATGGACCAAAGGCTACAAACAGCTGCTTAGCCGATCTAAAATATTTTGCGCAATCCAAAAAATATTTCAATGCCCTTTTGACATCCAGCAAGGGCAGACAGAGCCTTTTCTGCTGGTGAAGTGGCATTTTGCAAGAATGTGGGTAGAGTTATGGTAGCATATTTACAAAACTCTGAAGGTACTTTAGGAATGAAATTAGGATCAGTGGAAAGAACCACTACGTTTCTCATGAACCATAGATACGGAGGGTCTACAACCAAGGCTTGGAGCTCCGAAACATGTCTAGAAGACATGATGGCCACTAAAAAAAGCCACCTTCCATGTTAGAAATTTGATGTGGGCAGTCGACAAAGGCTTGAATGGAGACTTCATAAGCCCTGCTAGGACCAGGTTCAGGCTCCATATGGATGGAATCCTTTTATTTGGCGGGAAGGTACGAAAAAGGCCTTTTAAGAAGTGTTTGATTAGCCTGTCACTGTAGAGAGGAGATGATCTTCTTTTCTGTGTAAACTTGGAGATTACAATAAGTGCACTTTGATGGAAGAGATCACCAGACCCTCTAAAGCTATCTTTAGCAGATAAGGAAGGATCCGATGAGGTGTTATAACTAGCAGCTGCATGTTATGCTGCTGTGCACACCATGCACAGAATCCTTTCCATTTCCGGCTATAGGAAATGTTGGTAGAAGGCGCTCTAGTTGCTGTTCCATTGCGCCGGCAGTCCTGAGGGGTATTCAAATGACTGTATTCGGAGTGGTAAGGAGCCACGCTGTTAACTTAAGAGAGTCTGGATCGTGATGAAAGATCATCCCGTTGTTCTGGGATAGAAGATTGGCATGAGATCCTAGATGAATTGGATCGTCTGCTGCCAACCAAAGGAAATCCGAGAACCAGGTCTGCCTTGGCCACCAAGATTATTCTGCAACAAACTTTGCATATCCTCTGTATCGTTTTCCTGATGAGAGGAAACAGAGACCGCGTAAGCAAACACGCCGTTCCAAGGGAACGAAAATGCGTGCCCCTGAGAGTCGGGGTGCGGAATCCTGCTGGCAATTTTCTGACACTGCTTGTTGTTGGGGCTGGCGAAAAGGTCTAGAGGGGGATAAACTCACCTTGAGAACATTTTGGCTATCAGGATGCTGTGCAGTTGCCACTCGTGTGTCTGCGAGGAGTCCCTGCTGAGGGTGTCTGCTTGCTTGTTCTGCAATCCCCGGCAAGTGGAAGATCTGAAGTAGAATGTTGTGCTGGATGGTCCAATGCCAGATGATATGTGCTTCCTGGGACAAGGTGTTTGATCACGTTCCGCCTTGCTTCCATAGATAAAATATTGTGGTTGCGTTATTGGCGAGGACGTGCACCACCAAATTGTTCATTAGAGGAAGACAGGATTTTAGAGCCCATTGCACTAACCGTAATTCCAGTACATTGATGTGTAGGATGGCTTCCTCAGGGGACCAGGGGCCTTTTACCTGGTGCTTGTCCAAATGAGCGCCCCATCCCGCCTGGGAGGCATCGGTTACAATGGTAAGATGGTAATTTGGCTCTATCAGTGGCATTCCTTTCGTGGTGTTGCAGGGGTATGTCCACCATTTCAGTATGTTTGACAGAGTCCGGGAGATGGTTACTTTGTCTGACCAGGAACCCCGGGTTTGGGACCATCTGGTAGCCGGAAATGTTTGCACTGCCCGCATGTGCAGCCGGCAGTGGGGAATAAGCGGAATGCAAGAGGGCATGGTCCCAAGAAGAGCCATGTATGCTCAGACTGTGACTAGCTTGTTTGGCCTGAATGTGCACGCTAGAGTTATCAATCTTTTGATTCTTTCCGCAGAAGGTTTGACCAGATTGTGGCATGCAAGGAATTGAGCACCCAAGAAAACAAAACTCCTTGAGGGAACTGTACAGGAAGGTGTATAGTTGATTGTAAAGCCCAACTGTTGGAGCAGGGTCCCTGTTTGGTTCAGAGAAGATAAGGCTTGTTGATACGTTGACCATCGAACTAGCCAATCGTCCAAGTACGGGTAGATGTGGTGGCCTTGTTTCAGGAGGAAGGCTGCTACTGGTGCCAGGCACTTCGTGAATGTTCTCGGTGACGATTTCAGGCCGAAAGGCAGTACCCGAAAATTCATAATGGCTTTCGCCGACTACGAAACGGAGGTACTTTCAGTGCCTTGGGTTTATCGGCACATGGAAGTATGCATCTTTGAGGTCTAAGGCCGCAAGGAATTCCTGGGTCTGAACGGCTTTTATGACCTCCCGGAGCGTTACCATTTTTAATGTTTGTTTTTTGATGTTCTTGTGTAGTCTTCGTAGATCCAGAATAGGGCGCCACTTCCCATCTGTTTTTTTGATGACGAAGTACCTGGTGTATACTCCCTTTCCTCTTGCTGAGGGAAGAACTTTTTTGATGGCTTGTTTTCTTAGCATTTGACGTATCTTGTGCTGTAAAACCTGATGGTGCAGGTGAAATACGTTTCTAGGGGATGGGGGGGTGAAATCAGGATTTGTGGGTGCTTGAACTCCAACAAGTGGCCGTACAGGATTGCATCTAGCACCCACCAGTTGTTCATTATTGTTTGCCACTCGAGGTAGTACGCCACATTTTCGCCAACCTGACTGCCCTTGGGGCAGTCATTGTTGTGCCTTATTTTGCCTACCTCTCTGGGAGGTAGCAGATCTGTTCTTTCTTTTCCCTTGGTATTCTCTGTTGCGCTAGGAGGATTGATAATTCCACTTGTAGCCCTCAGAGTAATATCCGGGCCTACTATAGTTCTTGTCTCTGGAGATGGAGAATCTTGCATTGCCTGATGATCCTCGAAAAGAGCGAAAGGACCTCCTGCTTTAAAGAGCTGTGAGAGACCTAGCCGTGTCCGAGTCAGGCTTCATGGCTTTAAGGGCCTCATCAATTTTGTCACTGAACAGATTTTCGCCTTCACATGGCATATCAATGACCTTGTGTTGTACTTGCTGGTGAAAATCCGTGCAACATAGCCATGCCTGGCGTCGAAGGACTACGCCATTGCCGTGCAATGTAGCCATGCATGGCGTCTAAGGACTACGCCATTGCCGATCTGATCGATCCCAATTTCAGCAATGTCTACAGTGATATTGATGCTGTGATTCGAGGCTTCCTCTCCTTCGCGCACCAGCATCATGGCCTCTTTTCTCTGCTGTTCCGGCAAGTGTTCCAATAAAGGAGCCAGACGGTGGCACATCTCTCGATCATATCGAGGGTCTATTGCCAGGGCATTGGCTGCTTTAACAGTTGTCACCCCAATGGTGAGAACCTTCTTTCCAAAGGCATCCATTTTCCAATTTTCGTTGTCTGGCAGAGTGGCACACTTATGTTGTGTTCGAGCCTTGCAGCTTGCTGCCGCTGAGACAACTGACTCTGGAGCAAGTTGTAAAGTGAGGCATTTCGGCGTAGAATCTGGAGCCTTAAACTTCTTCTCCAACCTTCCGTTAACCGCCGGCTCCGTAAAAGGATGTTTCATAGTACAGAGGCCCTCCTGCCACACGTGATCTAGAATGTGTATCGAAAAAAGACTGCCTTCCTGCATTTACCCATATGGTCGAAGAGGAAACAATCTTTCTACTCCTCCTCTGGAATTAGGCCAAATTCCTGGCATTCCTTGGACATCATGAAGTGAAATGCCCCGATATCATCCGGAGGTCAAGGCTGAGCCGGGCTACCTGGTGCACCATGGTCTGGATCTGTGTCCCACGTGTCGGCTCTCTGTAGAGACGAGGAGGCGGTGGAACTGGTATCCCTCGGAACAGTGTTCTTGTCTGGGTCGACCAATTCCCCTTCTTCTTGGTCTTTACTACATGGACTGAATATAGGTGGAGGTCTAGGGGGTGTTTGAATGCTAGGGCGTATGCCCTAGTCTCCACAGGGATTAGTTGGATACCTTTGTTGGGGGGTAAAGTAAGATTCTCCATAAGGTTGAATTGTTTGAGGAAGCGGGAGCCTGGCATCAAGCTGACCTAACAGACTGCAGTGTAGTAAGGACCTGCATGGAAAGCAGGGATTGTGGATTTATAAGGGGGTATTGTGTCTACATACTGCCTATTCCTTCAGATGCCGATGGCAGAGTAGGTTTTTGAGACCTTAGAGGCATGTTTTCCAATCTGGATGGTCCCTGGATAGGAGGATCAGAAGTTCCTTCTTCAGGATCAGATTCAAAGAAACCTTCACATTTGTATGGTGGAGGCCGAAAATCAGACAATCTCATGCTGCAGAATGTCTTCTGGCATGATAACTAGCTACTCCATAGGAGACATTCCCAGGGGAGCCTGGTCGCGCTGCATCGTGGTCCCAGCTGGGGTTTTTAAAATACCTGTATGGGACAATACGTTGCCTTCTGTCTGCTATTCTGAAATTTCCGACTGGTCACATAGGCTTTTCAGCAGACGACTTGGTCTTGGTCGTCGACGGGGTGGTCGAAGGGGTTGTCGACGAGGTGGTCATTGTAGAAGTGGTCGTCGACTGGAGACGAGCCGTGGACCCTGAAGAAGATGCCGTCGTTACCATGGTCAATGCAGTCATCAATGGTGTTGTTGAAGTTGACTTCAACAATGATTTGGTTGTTGACGGGTGTCTCGATGATGACTCATGGCCAGAGGAGGATCGCTGAGATTCCAACAAGTAGTGTTTTTTGCCACTTATCAAGGTAGACTTTTTCAATGACAAGGTCGAGGAGGATGCCATAGCCGATTTGGTTCTGCGTTTGTCCGTCGACAGAGGAGATTTCCTGGACGGGTCCGCAGATTTTGAGAATGGGTGCAAGCCCTTTTCCCTTGGTTTCTCCGATGGTCACCTCAACAACAGACCCTTGGAAGAGTGTCTGGACCCTGAATGGGACTTTTCACCACTAGGTGGAGGTTTCTTTACGGGCAAAGAGTGTTTGGCTTTATCGTGCCCCGAGGACGATTTTGCCTCACCTGTCTTTTGCTTCTTTGCCACTGACTCCTCCGAACTGGACTTCTTGTCTTGATGGTGACCTCCTGTCAGAGGGAGTGGTTGCTCTCCCACTCCATGACGAGCCAACCTCAGATGCCGGATAGGCTCCTTTATTGAGCCAGCAGATTAGGCATCAGTTCCTGTCCTTAAGGGTCTTTTGAGAGAAACCCTGGCAGTTGTCACAGCAGTCAGCCGAATGGTTCGGGATAGGCAGTAAAGACACTCTGTGTGCCTGTCCTCCTTTGTAAACGTTTTTTAGGCCGCAGGTTTCCCATGGCCTAAATAAAGACTTGACCTAGGTCCTGCAGTTTCCATGGTTGGAACTGGAAACCGATGTATTTTGACTTCGGTTGTACCAGAAGACGAAATTTGAAGAAAACGTTTATTTCGAAGAAATGTAATTTTCTCTCAGGAGAGAAACACAAGGAATCCAACAGCTCGGAAGCCGGTTGAAGTCTGAGGGGAAGCTGCTGGGCCGCAGCTATACACAGATGTCCCATTGGTGGGTAACAAAAGCACCCACAACAACATTGATGAGACACTCAAGGTGTCAAGTTTTTCCATAGGGAAATTGCAAAGTCAAAGTAACCAGGGTTTCCTAGCCTGAAGACAGGGAATATTCACAGCATGTGAATCCATGAAAGATCCAGTGCTGGAGAATGTTAGATTGAAACATCTGCTTCTTTTACAACAAGGGTTCTAATACGTTCCAATAAAATTGATCCATCGCAATTATCTTTGGCATTTGAGTTCCTCCTATTAGTAAACGCCACCAGTCTTCCGTTGATAGGGTTCTAAACTTGCTCCAGGAAATGACCAAAATATTCGGTACATTTCAAAGTGAAAGTCGGACAGGTAGTAAATATATCGCAAAGGGTTTCTTTGATTTCTGATCTTTTACAAAACATGCACGCAGGATTATTTAAATCTCCTTGGGATCTAGCTGCAAGGATTTTGTTAGATCTACACAGATTGAATCGGATCCTCATGAAGGCTGTCCGTATTTTTGGATTTAGCATTTCTGGAGGTAGGGTTCAACCTCACCTTGTTTCCTTGATTCTGTAGCCAATTGCGTGTGCAATTTTAGTTTGGCAACTTCATCCAAAGTCTGAATCCAATTTAATTCAAACAGCTTTTTTTTCAGCCTACCAAGGTTTATTCAAAAGGTCTTCCATCAAATGCTTGCCATTTTTCACCACTTTTTTTAGTGCTTATTTTCAAATGCTAAGTATGTCTGTTTAGGCCGTCAGCATACAAATCCTTTGTACCATGGCTCTGTTTTTGGCTTGTGGTGTTGATTGTTTTGTCAAACATTACGATAAGTGTGAGATTTCCTAACTAGAAGAGTCGGCGGAATGTACCGGTGCATTTCTTTTCTCAATATTCACAGAAGTCATTCCCTTACAAGTCCAAACATGTCCAGCACATACCTTTTTTAGCTACATAGTTGTTTAGTTGTTGCCCGACCTGCGCAATGACCCCTTCCTGAACTTGGAATTTTGTCTACTTTACTGAAATGTATGCCTTTCTGTCTTCCCATTCAGCTTTCCTACCCTCCTTGCCCATTCCGTCCAAGCATATCCTTTTGAAAAAAAAGGGGAAAAAAATCGCCTACCTCTCCCAAAACTGATGGTGACTTTATTAAAAAAAAATGTTTTTTTGTTTCCACTCAACCAGTTCTTCAAAGCATGAAAAATGGCGAATTCAGCACAGCAAACCATTTGTTCCTAGCTTTTACAAGGAAAAAAACAGGTTTCTTTGTACCTCCTTTTATTGGCATTTCCTGAAAAACAACATTTGGTCACTTATTTTCTCACACCTCCCTATAGCAAACTAGGAATCCTTAGTGTAGTTATGACCGCCTACGTGTGGGAAGAAAAGGGTGCAAATTTGGCCGGGATATCACTTCTAACAAAAAAGTTACAAGGGATTGAATGCAACATACCGAAATGCCCAAAAAAGGGCTCTGCAATGGGAGCGAAAACCTCAGCAGTTAAGGAGTTAAAATAAAGATTTATAATATTTACACAAGAATCACCTTTAAATAATAGAATAAAAGAAAACACTTTAGAATATGTTTCAAAGGTCACCACTTAGTTTGTAGTTGCTCCCGGTTACATTTGTTACAACTTTTCACAGTAATTGCAGTTCTATCGTATTATCGGTAATAACACGCACTTGCCAATTTTAGCAGAAATACGGTAAAGACATTTACTCTTCTAGGTAGTTCAGGAGTCCTCTAGAATCCAATATTTTCTGGGGGTCCCTTTTCCAAGCTACCTACAATAGATAGTGTAGGTAGGACAGTGGGATTATTCTCCTTCCCACTGCCCCTTCTTACTCCTTTGCCTATGGATTTCCCCTTAGGCATAAGCTTGGCTAAGGCAGCCTGATTCTGAGACCAAGTGATTGAAGGGTCTGGTGAGTGTCCATCAGGACCTAAGTCTTGAAGAGTAACTCACCCAGAACTTTCTAGGAACAGTTCTCCTAACATTGACAGATGCCAGCTCTCATGACAGGTGCTACTGGAACACAGAGAGGGTGTACTAGCCAACTGAGTAACCCCCACAGGGTCTCTGGTAAGAACCTGCAGGTTTACCATGGAGGAGGCTGCACCAGTATGATTGGGCTCAGAGTTTCTAACAGTAGAGGTACTTACCCCCCTTCTACCTGAACACTCTCCTCGGAAGAATGACTACGGGAGAGGGCTGGGAGGGGAGCGGATGCTCCAGCACTACTAGGTTCCAAGGAATCTAGATTAACTTCAGATTCTTCACCTGTGGGGAAGGTCTCTTAAGGGAGGGACACCCCTGCAAACTCTGGTTCCTCATACTGACGGAAGGCATGACTTGCTGAGTGGACCCCCAAGGCCTTCCCCTTAAACTTTGGTTCTCCCTTCTTATGGCCACTTGTTCCACATGTCTAACAAGTGGTACTGGGTCTTGATACATATGGAGGCTTAGATAAACCACTCATGCTTGGGAGGATGAGTCCCACTACTCTGACTTGAATCTTGTGCCTTCCCCTTATTAAACCTTTTGTGGGCCTTCTTGGACAAAGATGTAGCTGTACCACCACCTTCTCTCTATTTCTGCTTCTTTCGCTCCTCCTGCTTACCAGAAGCAGGCTTGTCCTTATGGGACACACAGACTCACAAGTCAGTAGACATGGCCAACCTCTTAGGATTTAACTCCTTAGAGTCAGCCAAATGTTGCTTAAGCTCTGGGGAAATGGAGGCGAAAATGTGCTCAAGCATGACCAAATGAAGCATGCCCTCAAAGGTTACCTGACAACCCTCTACCCAGTCATACAAGTTTGTCAAAAAATCAGTAACAAAGGTAACAAGTCCTACATTCTTTTTGTTGTACTCTCTAAATCTCAAGTATTGGACAGGAATCTTCCCAAACTTTAAGGAGTGCTTGCTTGCGTTCTGCCAAATCTTGCCTCACAGCTTTTGACATTTCCATAATGGCACTGCAGCCAGAATGGGGGAGTCTACTGACCAACCATGCAATCCCATCAGAATCACTCACTCCTTGTACTTCACATGCATACTCAAAAGGTACAAGCCAATCAATGATATAAATGTTCTCCACATACACATTGAACAAACCCTTGGGGAACCTTGAATGTAAAGATGACCCAGAGGTTCTAGAGACCGTTTTTTTCATACAGTAAGTCTTTTAAGGTCCAAGCGCAAACCCAGCGAAAAGCAGTTCGGAGAGGGCTTAAAGTCTTGACAAGCAGCAGAATACTAAATGTTCCTGTGGATACTTTAGAGTCTCTAGCCTTTAGTAAGATTAAACCAACGTTAAGGACTCGCTAAACGAAGACAAGCAGCAGCGTGATTCAGAGGTAAGAGCAGGGTACCCTGGACACGTCACAGATCAAGGTAAGGAATAGCTTTTTCCCCCGCAGTACCTTAGGTTAGAAGAAAAGAGCGTGGCTGGATTCTCTTCGAAGCAGCAGGGCAGGATTTCTCAGCAGCAGTCTCGAGAAAGGACTTCTGGCATGGCTTTCAGCAACTCCTCTGGTCACTCTACGGTTTTGGCGCCTTTTCTGCAGCACCAACAAAGGACACGATTCACCCGGGCAATCTTCTTTGGTTCCTGAAGTCCTGCACTCAGTAGAATAGGACTTGGACGGGTCAGATTGTGTCTGTGGAGGTTTATCTGGAGCTCAAAGACTTGGACGGATTCGGCCTTTCCACGACGATTCACTTCAATTTGGTCGGAAGTCTCCTGGTATTGGGGTTATGCAGCTCTGGAGAGCCACAGCACCTTGGGAGATGGCTCAGATTAAATTTAGGCTTGGGACTGGGTGTTCCCACCAGTGAAAGGGAAGGAGTTGTTCTCTTTGGATTTCCTCCGTCACACAGAAAACGGGGGTCAGGACAGCAGTGGTCTCACAGTGTTGCAAAGGGTCTGCATGAGTCTCTGGTCATCTTCGGTTACTTCAGTTTCCAGTGGTCGACTTGCCTTTCAGCTCAGGAGCCTCACCTTTTATACAGTTCCAGCACACCCCCCTCTGCAATCTCTCAGCAATTTACAGAAAGGGGCGGATGGCTGTCTAATTAGGACACCCAGAACCCCCAGTGGGAGCTGGTTACATTCAGGCACTCGCACAGACAAAGGGCACGGAAGTGAAAAACTCCCGCCCTACTTCCTGCCTGCGCAGACACACTGGAGCCTAGGCGGGGACACCCAAGGGTTCCTGTCAAAGGCAAAACACACAAAGGCCTACCCCTCCCAGGACTGTAGAAGGGCTGACAAAGAACAACCATGCTAGTAATGCGAAAAAAAGGAGCCAACTAGTTAGTACTTGGGTGACCCTATTGTGCATAACCGGGGCTTTTGACATAACCCGCAGTAGACAATTCACACAATAGTCAACACGTCACTGCCACTGGCCATAACTAGAAGGTTGTCTATGTGATAAACTCACAGGAGCAGAGAGAAGGGGGATACTAAGTATCCCCTAGGCACTCCACATAAGGTGGTGTGTGCCAATCTCTCAGACTATACAGTTTTCGAAGAGATACTAGAGGGAGGCCACCAGGGGGCGCAGGCAAGATGGCTGCCTGAGCCGAGAGCTCCACACTCAGCCCCGGAGAATACACAGAGTTAAACCAGAGAAAGGGCTCCATCTCGGACGTCGAAACATTAAAAGGCAATCGGAACATAATGCCTTCTGAAGGGTCCAACTTGCGAGTCTGGAGGTCCCCCAGGAGCTGAGAAACGTCGCCATAAATGGCAGATGCCCCTCCCCCAGGGCCATGGGCCAAGTGCCTAAAGAAGACAGCAAAGCCTCTCGACACCCGTACCACAGAGGAGGAGCGCCGGCACATCTCACTGGCCCAGCTGGGAATTGCCGGCGTCCAGGACACGCAGCCGAGCCTGCCAAGCCTGCATAGGCCCTGCAGCCTCTCAAGACTTGCGCGACGTGGGCCGTGGAGAGAGTACAGCCTCCCGGCTCGCGACTGCGCATAGACCAGGGGCAGGGTCTCGGACCCGAAACAGGAGACACATGTTGGAGGGGGCATCCCTCACTGCTCTCCCAGTGCCGAGGGGAGCCCCCGGGAAACACCCGTGGGGCGGCCCCCCAACCCCCACCAATGTGATCACTGTGCGCTGGGACACGCACCGCCGGCTACACACATGGAGGGCAAGAGAAGGAGGGAAAATAAAGTGCAGGGAGACAAGGCCCCAGGGCAAATCTGAATAGCGTTTGCCCCCACTGCCCACACAGTGGGGGCCCACTAGACCATCAGTGATTGCCTGTTGCCTGGGAGGAGGAAGCACACACGACGGCAGGAGAGCAGGGGGGGCCACTGCAGGACCGGAGCCCCTGATTTTTGCCTGTGAGGCCTATACCCCCAGCGAAGATCCCCCAGCCTGGGCCATCGCAGGGTCGTGCCCCCACTACAGCTGGGGGACACAGAGCGGCAACACAGGTGAGGAGGTCAATGGGAGGGGCCCCCAGGCGGGCCAATATCCGACAATCTGGCCCAGCTGGACTGGACCCCAAAAGGGAGCACCACCTAGACAAGGGACAACCCCCCCCCTGGTGAGTTTGAACACCCGTGATCCCCACTGCCCTTTCGGGGGGGTCCACTAGACAACCACGGAGTTGCCGCTGCCTGGGAGAAGGAGGTACACACCTGGGACAGCTGGAAAGCAGAGGGGGCCACTACGGGGCCTGAGTCACTGATCCCTGGCAGTGGGGCCCATATCCCCAGCGAGGTTCCCCCAGTTTGGGCCAACGCGGGAGCGTACCCTCACCACGGCTGGCTGGGGGGACACATACAGAGCTGCATCACAGTTGAGGGGGCTGACAGGAGGGGCCCCACGGCAGGCAAACATCTGACAAGCTGACCCAGTTAGATTGGGCCAAAAAGAGGTTGCCGCCTGGACGAGAGATAACCTTGCCCTGAGCCACACTGTGAAGGGCGCCCTCCCCTGCTCTGGACTGGGCCCACACACCCCCACCCAAGAACCGCAATGTCCCCAGGCTGTCCATCGCTCCCACCCGCCGCCACCTCAGGCATAGGAAGGTACCGTGACCCGTCCGCCAGGACCCAAAGACTGACGCCCAGGGGATACCGATCAGTCCCCCATGGATCCGACCAACCCAAATTGCCAACACCCACAGACACGGTGACACCGCAGAAGCACCACCGAGGAGACCATCACAACCTCGAAAGCGGAACTCTCACCGCTGCCTACTGGACACAGGGTAACCACCACATCCGACCTTGGCACGATCTCTATGAGTTGGAAGGAAGCTCTCTCCAAGTACCAATTCTGTGCCGGCGAAGACGAGATGGCCTCCGGAGGCCCTCCCATCCCAGCCCCTGATCTGGGGGCTATCCAAAACAACATCCAGATGATCTTAGAGGAAATCCAAGGAATGAGAACGGATATGGGTGCCAAGCTCGCAGACCTCACAACGAAAGTAACTACCCTAGAGGACCACATGGAGGGAGTTGAAAACAACCAACTCTCCACAGTTCTCCTGGAAACTCAAATGGAGGCAAGGTTCATGGAGGTGCAACGGCATGAGGAGGAATTACGATTCAAGGTAGACGATATGGAAAACAGAGAGAGGAGAAATAACCTACACATCTTTGGCCTGGTGGAATCTGAGGGCGAAAGCCAGCTAGGACTAGAAGGCAAGGTACATGACATCATACGGATAATTTTGGGGCCTGAAGCGGACAGAGAGATCAAACCGGACAGAGTTCACCACGCGGGAGGTAAGGGCCCTCGCTCAGTGTTGGCACGACTACACTACTACAAGGATAAGGCTAAAATCCTGGACAAAGCCAAGACTCTTGGGAGCATACAATATGGGGACTCCAAGTTAGCCATTTTTCCGGATTTTTTGGCTCTCATCCTGCTAATGAGGAAAAAGTGTGGTAATCTCACCAGATGGCTCCAGGAGAAGGGGGTCAGGTATCGCTGGGGTCACCCCTTCTACTTGGCGTTTGAATGGAAAGGGGAGAAGCATCATCTGGTGTCTGAGGAGGACATTCAGAGGACTACGGAGGACCTGGTGGGTGATCAGGCCGGCCCCTCAAGCGGCCATGTAGGAGACACTCGGGACCCAAGCCGTGCCCCCAGTGGCCCGGACATGTTCAGAGGCAAAGCAAAGGTGAAGAGGACCCGCAAATTTCAGAAAACTAGACACCCCTCATCGACATCCGAGGGACACCTTAAGTGACCCAGAAACTATTTCGTAAGGATGGGGCAATGCTCCTCTGGGTTCGGTGGCAACGTGCAAGGGCACTGAAGATACCGAGGCTTTAAGTCCCAAGGCGTTACGACCATGTGCCATGTTGGCGCCATGTTCTGCCTCTGAAGTGGAGGGGCTGGTTTGTTGATTGCCACCGGTTGTTGAGTTGTTGATGGAGCAAGTTTAATAACATTTGGCCGGAGGACACAGGGTAGAATTGAAAGATCTACATGGAAACCCCACTGTTAATGGTGAAGGGGGCGGGGGGTCAAAAAAGTTCCGACATGAAAACAGAGATGGAAATACTGTTACTGACTCATCCAGAGCTGGGACAGAGTCCCTGGTGATTCGTTGACTAGTCTCAACGAGTGTTGGGAGATGTGAACGAACGCCTTGAAAATGGAAATGGGAGGGAGGGAACAAGGGATGGGGAGGGGGGGGAAAAAGACAGGAGGGAGAAGGGGGGAATTGCTGGAATTAAGGGAAAGGGAAATAGCCAGATCGAGCCATGGCCTTTTGCTTTACAATGGGCTCGGCATTGGGAACTCACGGGGGCGCACAAAGAAAGTGAGTTAAGGATAATGGTTGAAGGAAGGATAGGCAAACTGAATGTTAAAGGCTTAAATTCTCAGAACAAGAGATCTCTGACTAGCAACATGTTCCGCAAACAAAGGCTGATGGTCCTTTTCCTACAGGAAAGCCACTACAAAGAGGGGAAGGAATTGATGATAAAGGGGAAGGAAATTGGGAGTAACTTCTGGGCCTCTCATAGAAGTACTAAGAAGGAAGGGGTGGGCATTCTATTGAGCAAAACACTCCACCTCACTGGGCTTTGGAGGGCGATTCCTAGGGGTTAAGGGTACTTGCGAGGGTGAACGAATTACACTGGCCACCCTATACGCTCCTAACTCAGGCCAGATACGGTTCCTAACTCAAATCCTCAGGGTAATGGACGAATGGGCAGAGGGGGCCATGATACTTGGTGGTGACTTCAACCTCATAATGGATCCACAACTGGACTGGTGGTCAGCCAAAGGTGCGGGAACAAAGTGAAGCACCAAGGCCAATTTGGCGCTGCAGTCTCTCCTAAAGGAACACTACTGGGTAGATGTATGGCGTAGAGCGTGGCCTGCCCCAGGGGGATACACCTTCTTCCCACCCCCACACCACACATACACAAGGATTGACTTGCTACTGATCTCCGAGGAGGGGGGAGGGATAGCCGAGCTCCCCAAAGTTGAAGCAGTAACGTGGTCAAACCATGAGTTGCTGGTGGCAAACTGGTTGCTCCCGATCTCCCCGAGGTCCTCCCGGTGGCGCTGCAACGACACGCTCTTAAGAGACCCGATCTTCCGGGAGTTTCTAAGGAAGGAAATGACGGCCTACTTTGAAACAAATGATAACGGGGAGACGGACATGGTTATGGTGTGGGAAGCCACAAAAGCCACTTTCCGGGGGCTCCTGATAGCGGAGGGATCTAGACGTAAGCGGGAAAGAGGCTTTATCGAAAATAAGATCCGGATGGAGTTAAAGCCCTGAGAGCTAGGCTCACCCTCGAGGGTGAGGATAGGGAAGCCCTCCTGGTGGAAATGCAAGAAAAAAGGCAGGCATTACACACAGTCCTCATAGGGGAGGTAATTAAAAAGGTGAGATACACCGAGACAAAGATATTATGAACGAAGGGATAAGGTAGGGACCCTCCTGGCACAAAGGGCAAGGGGATGTAGAATGGAAAGAAGGGTAGGTTTCCTTAGAGACAAAGGTGGTAACATATGTAGAAAAAAGGAGGAAATAGCGGAATGCTTTGCGGACTTCTACAGGGAACTTCACACTAAACAGGGAGGTGAATCATTGGAAGAAATCTGGGCTTACCTAACCAATCACCCCCTACCCCGACTTAACCGAGGCCGAGATTGAGGGTCTCGAGGGGGAAATATCAGAAGAGGAGGTGGAGTCTGCCATTAATAAATTGAAAGTGGGAAAAGCCCCAGGAGGAGATGGCTACACAGCAGATTTCTATAAACAGTGTCAATCCATCTTGGTGAAGCCACTGGCCAAGTTGTTCAACCAAATTGGGCACCGTGACTCAATCCCACCGACATTCCTACAGACCCTAATTACTGTAATACCCAAACTGGGCGAGGACCAGGCAGACTGTGGTTCACATAGGTCCATCTCCCTCCTGAACCTAGATGCTAAGATCTTCACCAGAATCCTGGTGACTAGGCTAGAGAGATCCCTCCCCACCTAGTTCACCCAGATCAGGTGGGATTCATTCTAAACAGACAAGGCTCGGTAAACATGCGAAAGAGCCTTCATGTGCTTAGTTCAAAGGTAGTCCGAGAGGAGGAAGCCCTGTTGCTGGCCCTCGATGCGGAAAAAGCCTTCGACAGGGTCAGCTGGGCTTTCATGGGGGAGGTTTTTACTCCACTCCCTCGGCTGAGGTGGTTGCAAACGGGGCTGAATCAGGAACCTTTCCTCTAGGCAAGGGCACAAGGCTGGGATGTCCTTTATCCCCCCTAATATACACATTGGTCATGGAACCCTGGGCGATTACGGTCCGTAAAGATGAGGCAATTAATGGAGTACGGATAGGGGAGACACTGCAAGATCGCCCTATTTGCCGACGACGCACTACTCTATATCACGAGACCATCCCAGCCAGTCCCCAGGGTCCTCCAGGGCCTGGCACTCTATGGAGAACTGTCAGGGTTTAAGGTACATTTTGGAAAGTAGGTGGCGTTCATTGGGGGAAATCTATCAGATTCAGAGATAGACTACGTGGGAGGGCTCCCCTTCCGACTACAGAGGGATGGGTTCCGATATTTGGGTGTCCAAGTGACACGCAACCCTGACAACCTTTTCCCAGGTAATTTCCTCCCACTCTGGTCGGAAATCAAGAGGGACGTAGAGAGATGGGCAGGAGTGGGTCTCTTCTGCATGGTGTGTCTCCACCTGGTGAAAATGGTGATTCTCCCCAAGTTCTTATTCCTGTTCGAAATGCTCCCGGTGCAGGTACCCAAGACATTCCTAACGGAAATAAAACCAGTCCTCCTGAGATTTCTTTGGGCGGGTAAAAAACACAGGATATCATCTGAAGTACTAACTAGGCCCAAGGAAGACGGAATGGTGGCATACCCAGACTTAGAGACCTACTACAGGGTCTCCCAGCTAAGGGTGCTGATTGATCATTTTACCCCAGGGACGGAAAAGCAGTGGTTAGCAATGGACAACAAAATCCTTGCCCCAGTCACATTAGATGAGTGGCTATGGGTCCCCAGGACACGCATCCCCAGAAGTGTCCTGCACCACCCGGTGCTGAAGGTCCTGTGGTCACTATGGAGGGAAGGGGGCTACTATCGTTGGCTCACAACCTGGCCTTCCCCGTTGAGTTGTATTTGGGCCCCCCCCGTTCATAGACAAGGTGGCTGAGCCAGCTGCATATCAACAATGGTACGAGGCCGGTCTTAGCAGGGCTGGCCAGCTCTGGGTGGGGGGCTTCTTTATACCCCTAAAGGACCTAGAGGAGGCTTTGGGGTTGGGCACCCTGTCCCCGTTCCGTTATCTCCAGCTTAAGGGAGTTCTTACTGAACCCTCATGGGGGAGGGGGAACACTCTCCAGAGGGACACAGACTTCGAGAGACTGCTCATATCTACCCGGGGCTCAAAAGGGGCGATATCCCGTCTCTACAAGCTTCTCCTACTCTCGGCTCCAAGGTACCCCCGGCCAGCACGGTTACAATGGGAAAAGGACCTGGGGGAGGCAATTGATGACGAATGATGGTCTAAAATGTGCAGACGAGCCAACCACTCAACGGCCTCGCTCCAATTCCGACACCAGGCTCTGAAGGTACTGCATAGATGGCACTACCCCCCGCAGAGGATAGTGAGGATGAGGGTGGGATATGACCCGCACTGTTGGAAGTGTAGAAGGATAAAAGGCGATTATATACATATGTGGTGGAGGTGCCCGGTAGTCCAGAAATACTGGGAGGAGGTCCTGTCCTGGATCAAAGGGGTTGATGGAGTGGAGAAAACCCTGTGCCCCTGGCTCCTCCTCTTTGGAATCAATGTGGGGGAGGATCACGAGGACACCCAGGGTCACATGCTGCAGGTCATGTTGGTGGCAGCCAGGTGTTGTTTGGCCCAGAAGTAGAAAAATCCACATATGCCAGGTGAAAAAGAATGGGTTATTAAAGTCCGGGCCATCAACGATATGGAGTTCTTAACACACCTCGTAGATGAGTCCAAATCAAACATCGAAGAACTGTGGCTCCCCTTCTTTGAAAAGTATGGACGCCTCGCCTAAAGTGGTTGTATTGCGCTTGGGGGTTCCCCCCGTACATGTAAGACCACCAGGCAAGGTATGGAAGGATGTTCAAAGTTGGGCCCAAAACTTCAGTGTGCAAGAAAGTGACTGATTATACCTGGAAACATTCTCCACGAGCTTGTTAGGCCGACTATATACACATGCTCGATTCATGGCAGTGGGTGGGGGGGTGAGGGTCATTGTTATAATTGTGTTAAGGAGACCTATGTTGACATATGATGCAAAATGTTATAACTTAAAAATGCCAATAAAATATGATTTTTAAAAAAGAAGAGATACTAAGAATCTCTCTATCCTTAAGAACTGTAGTTACTCTAGGATATGAAAAGGGAATCTCAAATGAGGACCTAAAAGGTCCCCAGCAACAATGCCCATAAGGAGGTGTGTGCTGCAATAGTAAAATACATTTGCCTTAAGAGATATGGAGGAAAGCAGACACCATAGAACAGTAAAACACCAAGAACAGAGTTCCAAAAGACAGAGCCCATAAGAATTATTGAGTGCAAAAAGCCTCCACTCATTCAGGATTAAAGAAAAAGATCCAGAAGTCCAGCAAAAAGTGCTGCTGGTCTCACTAGGAGAGGGGACAAAGCATAACAATGATAAATCTCCCAAACATCCACCAACCACTTCAAAGAGTTATGGTGAGCATACACAGTGAAGTGAGCCCCATAGAAGTAGGACCTCAACTTCCTAATGCACCATATAATGGAAAAGCATCTCATCTCCTGGGGCCACCAGAGTTCTCCACTCCTCAACTGGTAGCTGAAGCGATATATAGGTTGTTCCTCGCCTTTGTCATCAAGCTGTAAATGTTTACCAACTGCAACAGTGTCATAGGCATCTGCCTGCACTATGAAAGGTATCTTCCAATTAAGTTCTCTTTCACCAGGGGCCTGACCTAGGGATTCTTTCAGGGCAATGAAGGCCTTCTCACACTCCAGGGTCCATAATAATTCTTTAGGTCCCCTGGAAGTAGTGAGGGCAGTCAGAGGGACATCTATATTTCTATAGTCTCCCAGTGAGGCCCAGGAAAGTTCTCACCTGGGCAGTGGGGATTGCCCAGTTCTGTACATCATGTACTTGATTGACAAGAGGTTTCATACTGCCTCCACTTACACCAAAGTTATGCTGAAGGAAGGGCAATGGCTCCTGTTCAGTTTGACACTTGGTTGTCTCCCTGAACAAGTTTGCTTGATGAAAGCTCCAACACTCAGTCTCTTGAGTTATTCCCAGTTCCTTCCAAGTGGGGTTTGAATCTGCCATATCATCCAGATATGTATTGCCGAGATCCTTTATCCCATTCGGAACAGAGTTTAATCTCCTTTGACAGGTGTCAGTTTCAGCCACCAATTCAGAAGTCAATACATTGAAGTAAGAATCTGAAAAGGCAGAAACGGCGGTCTCCTCCTTCACAGACTGACAAGGATATGTTTCCATACCCTGCAGAGAGTTCAAAACTGCTACTGCACTTTTCAGTACAGAGCTGAACCACCAAATTGTTACCTCTTAGTGGGGGGAGTGTGCATCTGTCTTGGGGACAGCATACAGTGCTCCAGTGTCCATACATAATTCCAAACTGGATGTTCGTTCCTCCGGATCCTCAGAACTGGACTCCTGACAGCAAGAAGTCGTAAACACCACTTATTCCAACAAAGGGTTGATCTCACTCCAACTTCTTGTTTGTTGTTCTGAACCACCACAACACCCAAACTTGGTGGGATCACCAACTCCCATTATACAGTCTGGTTTACACACCAATCTGTTAGAAGGGGTTTCAGTGACAAGGGGAGAGATTGCCTCAGCATGATCTCCTGCTCACCTTGCTGATGTGGGGTCAGAGGAGGCGACACTAGGTCATCCTCAGTAAAGCCATAAGGGCTTCTCTGGCACAGGACAGGGAGACACTCAAATTTCTCTGGCACCCTTTCTGTAGCCATAAGCAGGGCTCCAATTCTAGCCCTCAAGATAAGAATCCTCCACACTATTCAAAGGAAACTATGGTAACATTTCTAGATCCAAGGCCTTCTGAATAGTTTACGTTGCTAAGTTGTCAAACTTGGCAAGGCTCGGACCACTCACATGTGTCCAGGGATTTAGGAACTAAGTTTAATAGGAGAAGGTCCCACTCCCTTCTCTCGGGCTCACAAAAGGCTTCAATCAAACTTATGAGCTCTTTGAAAAGTTTCTCTCTCAGACCACCTTCCTGTGGATGACAGCTAAGTAATATTTGACGGGCCACTTCACCCTCCTTCCACTTGGACTGACCATTACTCTGTTGAGCAGAGGAGCTACTTCTGGGACTGTCATTCAGTTATGTGTCAATGACTGATTTAGCAATCATTCTCTGTGGGTTGGCACAAGGACATATGGTATTGTGACCAGCAATCATAACCTATTGCCTGAGGTCTCCAGTGTCAAAGGACTAACTAAATTAGTCATTGTCTCTGGTACAAATGAGGTCACTCCTTAAAGTGAATTCTGGAGTATCTGAAAACTTGTCCGACTTCTGTCAACCTTGTGACAGACAGTGAGACTCCTATATTGGTTTTCTTCTGGGAACATCATAATGGGCCAGCAAGAATGTGTATTAGACCACTCTGGTGGTATACTGACATTAGGATGAACCACCAGGGGAATGTCACACACAAACTGTAGGAGGAAGGGCCACACCCCAAGAATCCTCCAACCTCTCTAGGTCTTCTCCAATGGTCTCTGTGGGCTTACTTTCCAGTAGAACAAGTTACTTACCAACTGGTAACGTTCTTGCGACTGGATGTTCCTCCAACGTATTCCTCATCTATGACATGCAATGTCCACAGCTGTGTTGCTTCGGACATTTTTCAGCAGAGGGAGCCCTGCATCGGGTCGATGTCCCTCGAAGGCCTCTGTCGAGGGTGACATCATCGGATGTTATAAGTAGCACACACGGCGCCCGTAGCCTCAGTTCTTGTTTTTTCCCCCTCACAACGTGAGGCACACTTGCCTATAATACAGCATTGACTGCACTTAGCCTTGTTGGAACGAAAGCTGTAATGGCATGGGATATTCTTGAGAGGGGTAGGCTGGGAGGTCGATGAGGATTATGTTGGAGGAACATCCAGTTGAAAGAACGTTACCAGTTGGTAAGTAACTTGTTCATCGAATGGATTGTGTCCTCCAACGTATTCTTCATCTATGACAGACTCTCAAAGCAGTATCCATTAGTGGAGGAGGGAGAAGAATTTAAACCTACCCAATCAAATGGCAGAGTAAAGCACTGCCTTACCAAAGGCAACATCCTGAGCATGGGAAGTATCCACGGACTAATGTTCAACAAACGTGTGTATGGAAGACCACGTTGCAGCATCACAGATGTTCTTTACCGGTACACCCCTCTGAAAAACTGTCGATGTAGCCATGCCCCTGGTGGAATGAGCCTGCAAGCCCTCAGGAGGGTCCTTGACAGCCAACCTGTAGCATTCTGAAATAGTGAGGATGATCCACCTAGACAAGGTCTGCTTAGAAACAGCCTGGCCTAATCAGTGTCCAGTATACCCCACAAAGAGCTGGTCGTCCACTCTGACTTTTGATATTCTGGAAATATAAAAGCTCAATGCCTTCCTAGGATCCAACCTATGGAGTCTCCTCGTCCTTACTAGGGTGCGGAGGAGGATAGAAGGCGGGGAGCACCACCTTCTGGCTTAAATGAAATTCTGACACTACTTTAGGGATGAAGTACGGACATACTCACAATACAACCCTGTCCTTGTGGAACAAAGTAAAGGGTGGCTTAGAAGAAATTGTCTGCAACTCGCTCACTCTACGAGCAGATGTAACTGCAACCAAATGTCAACAATTTCAACGGACAAGAGTGCAAATGTTCAAACGGAGCACCCATCAGAAATTTTAAGACCAAATTAAGGTCCCAGACCGGCACCTGAAAAGACGACAGCTGGAACACTTTTGTGAGCCCTTTCAGAAACTGAGTGATCAGTGGAATCTTAAAAAGGAGCATTCCTCATACGAGCGATTAGAGATAAAAAGCGCTGCTAGGTAACCTTTAATGGTTCCCACCCAGAGACCCCTGTGGGCCAAATAAATTAAGGAGAGAACCTCTGGAATTGAGCACTGTAAAGGATCAACATTCTTTCCTCTGCACCAGTCGCAAAACTTACGCCAATGGCAACGGTGCAGGGGCTTTGTTGCTGGCTGTCTGGCCGAAAGTAACATCTCCATCACGTCATCCGGGAGATCCCAATCCTTATATCTCAATCGTTCAGAAACCATGCGTGAAGTTTGAGAGTCTTGACCTCTGGATGGAGAACCCGACCTTCCTCTCACAAGAGAAGGTCCTCTCTTTGGGGAACACGTATTGGAGGACAGACGGACATGTCTAGAAGTTCCGGGTACCACGCTCTGCTGGCCCAATCCGGAGAAATGAGGAACATGCAGGTCCTGAACAGTCGTAACCTTCTGAGAACTTGAGGAATGACGGGGATCAGAGGAAACGCGTACAGGAGCGGGAACAAGCAATTCATGACAAACGTGTCTCCTAGAGCTCCTGTCGGAGGAAATTCCCTTGAGCAGTACCTTTCGCACTTCTGGTTGGCACTGGTCGCGAACAGATCCACCTGCGGGGTTCCCCAAAGGGTGAAGATCTCTTGAAGGACTTCTTGAGCTAGTTCCCACTCATGGGAGACTGCGCTCTGCCTGCTCAGAGCATCCGCCATGTTCTCCTCTCTGGCCAGGTAAACCGCTGTTAGGGAGATTCCTTCTTGAATTGCCCAGAACATTACCTCCCTGCACAGAGGGAGTGACCCTACACCACCTCTCTTGTTGAGGTAATGCATGGCCACCGTGTTGTCCGTCATTATCAGGACATTCTTTCCCCGTCCAGATGGCAGGAAAGCCTTCAGTGCTAGCCTGATTGCTCTCAGCTCCAAAAGATTGATGTGTAGTGTGGACTCCGATGGAGACCAACGACCGCTGATGGTCAGATTGTTGGCATGAGCCCCCCACCCCGTGAGGAAAGCGTCCGTCACTACCGTTACCTCCGGTGACGGTTGCCAAAAAGGCTCCCCCCTTCATGAGATTTTCCTCACTTGCCCCCCACAGAAGATCCTGGGAGACCTTGACAGGAACACAAAGGAGATCAGACATATTGCCTGAGAACCATTGAGTCCGGAGAGCCCACTGAAGGGATCACATTCTCAGCTGGGCCTCTAGCACCAGAAACATGAAGGATGCCATGAGGCCGAGCAACCGTAAGAATTCGAAAGCCGGAAGAGTCTGGGATTGTTGAAACTTGGAGACCATCTGGACAATGTGTTGAGCCCTCACCTTGGGTGGCGAGCATATCCCCAAGGACGTTTGCAACACAGCCCTGATGTACTGGAGCCTTTGGGAAGGTGTCGTTGTTGAAATTGAAGGAGAAGCCCAGTTTGTGAAGGACGCGGCAGGGGACACTGAGATGATCTAAGGCTCGTTCGGGAGAACGTGCCCTGATGAGCCAATCGTCCAGGTAGGGGAAGACGTAAATCCCCCCTCTCCTCAGATATGCTGCCACTACCACCATAAGCTCGGTGAAGAACCTCGGGCGGAGGTCAACCCGAATGGCAGGACCCGAAACTGATAGTGCGAGCCGCCAACTGCGAACCACAGGTATGTTCTGTGCTTGAGATGGATCGTCACATGAAAATAAGCATCCTGCAGGTCCAACGACACCAACCAATCCTGAAGTTGGAGGGCCTGAAGGATCTGAGAAAGAGTGACCATCTTTAACTTTTCCTTCCTGAGAAACTTGTTCAAGTTCTCAAGTCCAAGATGGGTCTCAGTCCTCTGTCTTTCCTGGGAATCAAAAAATACAGGGAATACCAACCCTTGTTCCTCTCTGCCACAGGCACTGGTTCTATAGCGCCTTTCTCTAGCAGGGTCAAAATCTCCTGCACAAGGAGCGGATCCGGAAACCGTCAAAGAGTGCATCTACGGTGGATTGTCGTGGGGCAGTCTTAGAAAAGGAAGGCAGTAGCCGTGGGCTATTGTTTCCAGAGCCCACGAATCTGAAGTAATGGCTCGCCACTCTTCTAGATGTTGAGCCAGCCTGCCCCCCACCAGTGAACAATGAGACAAGGCCTCTGAGCGGTTTTGAAGCGGCTGCGGCAGCGCCTGATGATAAAGAGGCTGCTGCTTGAGCGCCTTGACACCTCTACCTCGTCCATCACGAGGAAACTTATGTTGGCCCCTCTGACTGCCCATCCCTCTCGCCCTTCCAAATGAGGAGTAGTAGTGAAAGGAACCCCTCCATTGCTGTCCCCTAATACGAAAAGGCGGAGGTTGTCGAACAGCTGCGTCCAAAGATTTGGCAGCTGCTTTGGAGGTCTGCAACCTCTCAAGGCTCTCGTCAGCCTTGCTGCCAAACAGATGCCACCCGTCAAAGGGCACGTTAAGAAGACGAGCCTGCACATCTGGTCCAAACCCTGGCTTCCGCAACCACACACGTCTGCGCATCACGGTGCTCGTGGCCATGGACCTGCTGACACTATCCGCAGTGTCCAACCCAGACTGAAGGTATTCACACATGGCCTCCTTGCCATCCTTAACAATAGACAGAAAGCCATCCCTTTCTTCCTCTTTGGGAATATGCTCAGCCGCTAAAGAAATGCAATTCCATAAAGTGTGCGAAAACTTTGCTAAGGCACCGGTGGAGTTGGCCGAATTCAACGCCATACTCCCAGCAGAAAATACCTTGCGTGCCCATCCATGTGCTTATCGACCCTATCAGGAGGGATGGTAGGGTACGGAGCCTGATTCAAGGTGGCCGTACCCACCTGAACCACCAAACTCTCACCAGTGGGGTGTGTGGACAGGTAGCTGGGGTCGCTACAAAATGGGCGGTATTTCTTGGTCAGCGACTTGTTCACCACCGGAAGGCTCTCCGGGGTGTTCCAAGTAGCAGCCACCCTCTTTCGCAATGCCATATGAAATGGCAACACCGGGTCAGTGGACAGACCCTGATCCAGAATATCTGTAAGGTCATCTTGATCAAACTGCTCCAGAGGCCTGGCCCAGCCCAGGTACTCCACAACTCTCAACATCAATCTGCGATAAGAGGAGTCGGCTTCCTCGGAGGGTCCACAATCACAGGGACCTCCACTGGTAAATTCAGTCCAGATGGCATCAATGGCGTCGATGGCTCCGATGGGGTCGGCGTCGACAATGGCGCTGATGGCTTTGAGGGCCTGACCGGGGGCAAGAACCCGACAAGGGAACCCGACGGGCAGGCTGCAGATGGCGTCGACACCTTCAAGGGCATTGAGGATTTCACAGGTTACGACTGTTTCGGCAGTAATGAAGACCGCGACCTGGACCTGGCATGTCTCTGGTGAACACCCGTTGCCTTGTCCGAATGGGGCCTCGAAGGCTCCTGGTGTTTATCAGGCCTTCCACCCAGGGCCTAAGGCACGCAAGCATTCGGCCGATACTGTTCCCTGCCGGCTTCGTCAGAAGACGCAAACATAACTGTGCCTTGGGATTGAAATATCTTCAACATCTGCACCAGGAAAGCATCCCCCTCCTTTGGGGTTGAGGATTTGGTGGGGCAGGTCACCTTCTTCGAGGAGGCGTCATTCAAAGAGGACGAGGAAGGCGAACAGTGATGTTGCTTCCTGGACCACCACGACGAAGAGGACGAGTGGTGCGAACCACTGCGGGACCTGAATCGCTGGACTTCTTCCGACGAGCAGAGCCCCCTCGCGACTCGTCGGTTGAAATATCAACCTTCCTTGGATTTACGGGGCTGGGACACCCTTCCTAACTTCAATTTCCCCTTACGTTCCCGCAAGGCCTTTGCAGTCAACGACTGGCACTTCGAGCAGTCATCTGTCACATGGTCCTCGCCCAGGCACCATAGACAAATTCTATACAGATCATTAATCGACAACTTGGAGCTGCAGTCCCGACATTTCTTGAAGCCAGATCGTGGGGTCGTCGGGGTTGAAGAAGACATGATACAGTAACTTAACAGTAACCACGAGGCGCGCCAAGTTTTATGAAGCAAACACGTTTGCGGAAAAAACAGAACTGAGGCTACAGGCGCTGTACGTGCTACTTATAACATCTGATGACGTCACTCTCAACGGAGGCTTTCAAGGGACATCGACACGAGGCCATCGATGCAGGGTGCCCTCTGCCGAAGAAACATTTCCAAAGCAGCACAGCTGTGGACATTACATGTCATAGATGAGGAATACATTGGAGGACACAATCCATTTGAAACAAACATTCCTGCTGTATTCTTTGCTTTACTGGAGAGGAGTCCTCCCATTGGAAGCAGGCCTTTCTCCATTGGCCTATCCATGATGGTTTTCTTTTCTGTTGGCACATACTTCTCTCCCCCCTAGGGATCTCTTCCACCAACATGCTAGGTGGTTCAGGAGTCCTATAGGATCCAGTATTTTCTGGGGGTCCCGCTTCCAAGCTACCTACAACAGATGGTTGAATATTCCCCTTCCCTCTGCTTCCTCCTTTGGCTATGGATTTCCCCTTAGGCCTAGGCTTTCCCATAGGCTTGGCTAAATTAGCCTCATTCTGAGACCAAGTGCTTGAAGGGTCTGGTGAGTGCCTATCAGGACCCATGTCTTGAAGAGTAAGCTCACCCAGAACTTCTCTAGGAACAGCTCTCCCAACATGGACAGATTCCCTGAACATTTCACTATTCACAACTCTCATGACAGTTGCTACTGGCACATTGAGAGAGGGTGTACCAACCAACTGAGTATCCCTCACAGGATCTCTGGTAAGAACCTGCGGGTTTAGCATGGAGGAAGCTACACCAGTATGATTGGGCTGAGAGTTCCTAACAATTAAGGTACTTACACCTACTACCTGAACACTATCCTCAGAAGAATGACTAAGGGCGAGGACTGTGATGGGAGCAGATGTTCCAGCACTACTAGGTTCCAAGGAATCTAGACTAACTTCAGATTCTTCACCTGAGGGGAAGGACAACCCTGCAAACTCTTGTTCAGCATACTGAGGGAAGACCAGACTTGCAGAGTGAACCCCCCCAAGGTCTTACCCTTACCCTTACACTTCAGGTCTCTCTCCTTATGGTCACTTGATTCACATGTTTAACAAGTGGCACTGGCTCTTGACACATATGGAGGCTTAGAGAAACCACTCATTCTTCGGAGGATGAGTCCCACTACCCTGACCGGACTCTTGTGCCTTCCCCTTATTAAACATTTTGTGGGCCTTCTTGGACAAAGTTGTATTTGTACCCACACCTTCTCTCTCTTTCTGCTTCTTTCCCTCCTCCTCCTCGGACACAGACTCATAAGTCAGTAGCCATGGCCAACCTCTTAGGATTTAACTTCTTAGAGTCAGCCAAATGTTGCTTAAGCTCTCGGAAAATGGAGGCAAAAATGTGCTCAAGCATGACCAAGTGAATCATGCCCTCAAAGGTGGTTACCGCTACCCAGTCACACAAGTTTTTCAAAGAATCTGTAACAAAATTAAGTCCTACATTCTTTTTTCTTGTACTCTCTAAATCTCCTCAAGTATTGGGCAGGAGTCTTCCCAAACTTTAAGGAGAGTTTGCTTACGTTCTGCCAAATCTTGCATCTCCGCTATTGACATTTCCATAATGGTACTGCAGCCGGAAGGGGGCGTCTACTGAGCAACCATGCAATCCTATCAGCATCACTCCTTCCTTGTACTTCACATTCATACTCAAAAGTTACAAGCCAATCAATTATATAATTCATCTCCTCATGCACATTGAGCCCTTTGGGGAATCTTGGATGTGAAGAGGACCCAGAACATCTCCAGATCCTATGGAAGAACCTTGTGAAGCCTGAAGCTTGGCAAGCTCCACCTGGTGTTCTCTGTCCTTCTGCCTCTCAATTTTTTCAAACCCTAACCTAGCCCTAGCCTAGTTGAATTCAAGCTCTTTCTGAAGCTTCTCCCTTTTAAGGTCAAAAACTGCCTCAGCCTCGGAGGTTGTGACAGAACATAGTCCAGAGGATTCACCCTCTTTCTCCTCATCCTCAACATTTGTAGCTGCAGTAGCAGCAACTCCATTACTGCTGCTGGGTCCACCCCCAGCTTCACTACCATTAGTTAGGGGAGGCACGCCCTTCCTCTTCTCAAAATCAAAAATGTTTACAATCAATTCTGATTTAGTGCCAGAGACTAAAAGGCCTCTGTCACTACATAAGATTTTTAAGTCATCCACTTTTGAAGAACAGCAGTGAATGTGATAGTCTCCATGTTATCAATTCTAGTAAATGACTCAACTACAAGGCAGTCAAATATCACAGTGTCCTGTTTAAGTGTTATCCAGACACTCCGTCAGTGCACAACACTGAACTAACCAATACTGATCCTCGCCCACTGAACACCTAGATATTAAGTAGAGAGCGTCATTCTACCACTGTACACCAATTCGTTAGGACTGATTTTCTATACTCTGGCCTGGTGGACAGATGTATAGAAGGGCAGCCTAGTTTTCTGACAAGGGAATCTCAGGGAGCTGTAAGTCAAACCAGTTCAAGTTAGCAAGGCGAGTGGTCTAGGCCAAGTCTCAAGAGGTGGTGAGCTTGCAAGGGGTCCACAATGAGCACACACAGTGGAACAGTCAAAGAATACAAAGTCAAACAGGTATAAAAATACTTCTTTACTTCTGACCAAATACAGTGAAAAATGACCAACAGTGTCATGATGCCTACCCCCGGGCATCCAGACCAAGTCCATCAACCCCGGAAGCAGGCATCATGTTACCCAGAGAAAGCCCAGCAACCCCTGATAGGGGCTGTATGGGTACAGTCCTGGTGTCTATGGCGCCAGGCTCATATGGGGTAACAGTCCTGGCGCCATAGGCGCCAGGCTCATATGCTAAAACTTACCTGATGCAGACCATGCAGCAAGAGATCCAAGCCCATGTGAGGCTTGGAAGGGACTACTTTACCTAGGGACTATTTTGTTACTCGAGTGTGCTTGTGGAGGAATACTTACCTGGGACTACTTTGGAGGCTATTTAAACCACGCCCGAAGAGCAGCACACGCTTCGCGTTACTCTGCATCCTACAGCGTAACGCTCACGTGCCTGCAGTCAGCATCCAGCCTCTTGCCACGCCCGCCTCGAGTCCAGAGCGCCTAGAAAGAAGGGATAGATGAAGAAAGGTTAGAACAAGAACATTATTGGGTTTCTTACCTGATTCCGGATTCATCGCACCTTTGAACCAGAAAAAGACTTTATTTTAAACATGTCGTATCACCAGCAGCAGCGCAGCACCATACTCACCGTCCCTCGCAGCATCTCTACGATCCGGCGCTGTCTCCATCCTTATGTTGCCGCATTCCAGCACCTAAGGGGGACAAGAAAACAACAAGGTGAGCCGAGGGAACAAACAAGGGCAATCTCTTGCCACCATATACTTACCTGATTTTACCGCCAGAGGTATTTTTCACCAGCACGCCAAATCTTCTTACGCCGCACTTGTAAGAAAAGAGAAAGCAGCGAGTTAAACCTTGGCATCATTTAACGGACAGTGTGGGATAGCACAGACTCTTACCTGAACGCTTTCAGCTGCCACAGGATTATCTTCTTTTGGGTCTAAGCTGCAAGATAAACAAAGGAATTGGACAAGAGTGATTATTCAGACATTTTTGAACTCTTAAGAACTATAGATTTACGGTCCTTCGCCAGGAGGTTTGCAGCCAAGATTTGTCTAGAACTCTTCCAATATCCTCAAGCCAGTGAAGTAACTGGCCCTCAACGCGCCCCTGCATTCCTCGCAGGATGGAGAGCTCATCATTCAAAACTATAAGGTGAGCTTTGTGAACGGGAATATCAGAGGTGATAAATGGGGACGCAGTGAGGGGCTATTACTCAAATCCACGGGTGGCTAATTCCCTTTCTCCGCCTTTAGGAGACTACTTCTACGGGTCAAGTAGACGAAGCTAGGTGGCCCAGTCCAGTCAGTCATCTCTGCACTACGCATCACGTTGGTGGAGACCGTGGCTGTCCAGTTCCGCCCAACACCCCTGTGGGAACCAGGTGAGCGTAACAAACAGGTAATAGTATCACACAACACTAATAATAGATACATATACACAATCACTGGAGTAGGGCAACATAAATATCAAACCCCTGTAAAGGAAGGTACAGATTACTATAAGCACTAGAGATCGACACAGATACAATCCTAACTTCAGACGTCCATCCATAAAATGTATGGGCACTTGTGCCCAAAGGTTCAGCAAAGTTCCATACAGTTTTGTGAAGCTTGAAAAAATGAAGGTAGGCTCTCTGGGGTCCAATGAACAGTTCAAGGTGTTAGGGGACAAGTTAATCTAACTAACTAATGTGTTCCCAAGTTTCCAAGTGCTTGTGTGAACCAGCAATGGCAAAGCCGAATGATTACAAAAGATTATAAAACTTATTAAAACTTTTAAGAGGGAGTTAGGGGTTCAGGTAAGTATCGCTACAACTCATCCCCCGTACTCAAATTCTTCGTAGGTCTTGTCAGGTCTGTTGAAGAGTATCCGAGGTCACTTTCCCCGCTGTCAGCCTCAGACCTTGATCTCCAGGGGTTGCAGGTTCGAGCACTCCTCCAGTCGGCAACTAATACTGGTGCAAGGTCTTCCTGTTGATAAATGCAAGAGAACTCGATCAAGGGCTCCTCTCAAAACAGGACGCAGGTAAGCAGTTTCGGACTAGGGCCACTGATGCATGGCGACGCAAAGGGATTTAACTGCCACAGTCAGACTTTGCCTCCTATCTTGGGTCCCCTTGATGCTAGGGCCACGAAATGTCATACAGGTAAGTCTTGCACAAGCTGAAGATCCCCCAAGTTCCAGGCCTCAACTCAGAAAAGCAAAGTCTCCAGCGCGTTAGCCCAAATTCAGAGCTTGTCAGCCACTGGGCGACCCAGGGGCACATTTGAAGGATCTTCGTAGGACTCCAAGCTGACATCTAGAATGGATGTTCCCTCCACTTCAAGGGTCGCAGCTGCTTTGCAGGACTGCTGGAGATCTTCTACAGGTCAGGGCTCTACCAGGACAACAGCAGAAGTTGGTCACCAGGCCTTTTTCCAACGGGTCTCCTCATGGGTCTTGCAACTGGACCGGATTCTCGTCTCCTCCAGTTTCTTCCAGGATCTCTCTAGAGTGGGTGCATGGGTCCTCTTATCCCAAAAGCCAGGTAGAGCTGAAACTCCTACTAGCCAATGACAGATCTGGCCCACACACACACTCCAGGAGTGGTCCAATCAGGACCACTGGCGGCACAACTCATGCATACCACTCCGACACACTGAAACCAGTTTGTGGATTGGGACCAGACAGTCCCAATCCACTTCCTGGCAGTAAACACCCATAGCCCCCAAGTAGCACAGCAAAAGCCTCTGCTTTCCTACGAAGTGGAAGTCCATATCACGAATTTCCTGACCTCACAGGCCAGGAAGAAGGGTTAAAATGTAAGATGGCTAAAGGACAAGCAAAGAGAACATGTGGCACGGCCATGTTTGGACACTAGCCACAGTTAGTAGGCTAAAACGAAATGCACCAAAAAATAGCAGAAATTAACTGCTGCCACCAGCTTGACCCTTAGGCACACCTAGAGTAACCAAAAACGCTCTGAGTGTTAGTCTAGGGCAAAATAAAAAGTGTACCGCATTGTACAATAATGAGTTACCAAAAGTGATAACAAGTTACTAAAAGTAGTAATAAAGTAACAAGAAGTACTGACAGCCTGAAGGACATGTCAGTTTCCCCATGACAAATGAGTAAAAGCCAGTGTAGTGAACCTGAAGGCAAAAAGAGCAGGTCAGAATCAAAAATAAAACCAAAAAGTTTGGGGGTCCAAAGAAATGGAAAGAAAGGTGCGGTAAAGAGAAATGTTTCCTAAAACTAGTATTTAAGTAGGAGGTAATTAGGTGAGCGTACATAAAGTTCAGAGATAAGGGGCGGGGGGTACAAACAGTTAAGGAAATTGGCCGCCTACACTAGAGCCCCCTAAGGGGTGGGACCACGTACTGAGGTCATCCTCTGGCCTCCCCCTACAGTGGGTGGTGCTAGGTGTAGGTCAGGGTCTGTTCCGTCAGTCCCACCCTATGGACACCCTATCATCCCTCTAAGCATGGGTGGGCTGACTGTGCAGATCCTTTTTGGAAGAACTCCAGGGGCTAGTGGTAGGTATGCTAAATAATAAAGTGTGTTTTTTTGTATAGATACAGAGCAGTCCTTGGTCAGATCCCGAAGAAAACAATCCACCATGGGGTCTGTCTCATGGTCTCGGGAGGATAGCTCAGGGGCAACGTGCTCACCTTGGAAGCAAGACCACACGGCGCACCACATGTTCGTTCCCCGGGTTGACGCTTAGAAACCTCTGGGTATTAAGCGTGTTATAAATATCAAATCCTAAGGCTCCCACTCTGTGCCAATAACTGCCTCCTACATTTGCAATAAAAATCAATAAAATAATGGACACCTTCTTCACCTATTTCTCCCAGCCTCCCTCATTCTCCCCTCCTCCCAGCTTACTCACACTCCCCACTCTTACCTCGCTTCTCCTTCCCTAAAGTAACTCATCCTTTGCACTACCAGCCCATCCCGTGCTTTAGTTGACCCCTTTGTACTGCAAATTAAGGAATTTGCATCAGTCACCTTGGCTCACAATGTGCACCTTCCCAGCCTGTTAAAATGCAGCCACAATCACTTCCCTCAGAGGAAACAACCAATGACCCCAACAACGCCTCATTTTACAGACCCGTCTTCCCTACCGCTCTAAAATCATTGAGGGTAGTCTTCATCTACATAGCCAATTATCTTATATGGCTAACCTGCTCGGCCATTATTGGCAGAAGGACACTATATAAAAGCACTTTGTATTACATGACCTCCTCGTCAAGACCCTTCCTATGGGTGTTCAGGGAACAATCCCAGGCCCACTTCTGTACACCCTATGTACTCCCTCCCTTAGTTAAAGGAGAAAACGAGTTAGCCCTCACCTCTTTACTGACACTACTTGATATCATTCCCCTCTGCAAAATCAGAATGTATAACCAACTGCCACCATCCATCACGGATGGCTCTACCTGAAGCTAAACCCTTCAAACATGGAAGTCAACATTCTCCCCGTCTCCAAGGCCAACCCGACTCTCCTCTTTTCCCCATGACTTCCTCACCTGTGGCCTACAA
The DNA here is from genome assembly GCF_040938575.1 of Ambystoma mexicanum. Lineage (NCBI taxonomy): Eukaryota > Metazoa > Chordata > Amphibia > Caudata > Ambystomatidae > Ambystoma > Ambystoma mexicanum. The sequence goes on along the minus strand of NC_090925.1, from coordinate 329,756,774 downwards.
CTTTGGGGTTCTCAGACAATGACCTGAAACTACCGGTTCATCACTGCCACAGCAGCCAGAAAACCTCCTAAACATCAGAATAATCTGCTTACACTTCATATCACTCAACTAAGCCTCAACTCTACTCTTGTGCTCAGCAAAGTGGACTACTGCACAAGCCTACTTCTTGGCCTATCCTACTCTTTTGTTCCCCTTCCAAAAAATCCTCATATTTGTGACACAAACACTATTCAACCTGCCCATATTCTCCATCCTCATGCTGGAAGTTGCTCAGTAAAAAAAAAATATTCTTTAGAATTCCTGCTGCTCTTCTATAAATCCATCCAAGATCTCCCCTTTTTGCTTGTTTAACCTGTTTTGACTTTTTTGAGGGAGAATACAGTTTTCAGCTTCACTTCACCTTCCTTTTGTGCATTTGTTATGAGAAAACTGATCCGTCCTTTAGATTATCAGTTATCCTTTAAATGTGTGTAACCGTTTAACAATGCACACAGCCTCTTGCAATGCAATGGGGATACTTTTGTTTCACCCTTGCATTTTACACTTGGGATTTTTTGTTTACTTTTATATGTGCCTATAGAGAAGCTGGTGGCAGCAGCTACATTTGTACCTTTTTTGCATTTCTTTTAGTGTTCACATTTGCATTAAGCGCGTATGACTACTAAACGTGGCTATTGCCCTAAAATGGTTGTACCACTAGATTTCCGCTCGTTATTTGGCCATATTGTAGTTTGGCCTTTTTCCTGGCTTGACAGGTCAGGAAATTCCTTATAAAAAAAGGCCATGCACTTGCCCGGGAAAGCTACTGCCTTTGTGTGTGGCCCAGGAAGAGGGTGGGACTGTCTTGTCCCATTCCACATCAATGTAGCCAGAGAGTCGAAGAGTGGGGCATGAGTGAAACCAATAGTTGTCCCTGATTGGACAATTACTGGCGGTTTGAATTGTGCAGATCCTTACCATTGGTGGGCTTGGACTTGCTTCCAGGCTGGATTTTGGATCAGAGGAATCCTACGTCAATTGCTTCAGATCAGCATTGGAGCCAAGAATCATTCATAGACTAACAGCAGACTGAAGATCTGAAGAAGACTCCTGAAGAGTCATGGCATCCCTTCTGCGTCTGGCCTAGTGTTGGGGGATTTTACCAAAGTCCTATCTGTGATAAGACATTAGAAAGTGCACCTTGGATGAACAGGGGATACAGCTTAGGTTTACCCTGAACAACCCTAAGGTTTGGTAGCGATGGCTGAGCAGTCAGGCTTAGTCTAGGATGGATGAGGGCTGTAGTGCAGGAGCATACCCTGTGTTTAAGGAAACACTTCCATACTAGAAGTTATATAAAAATAAGCTTTTATTTTATATACACTAAAGCTTGTAACTTAAGTAAGGTAAGTACTATCATACGGCAGCATTAAACAGAATATATTTGCAACATCAAAAGGGTAAAATATACTTTGGAACACTTTTAAAGTATCACAAAAGTGGTTGAAACATCTGAGACAGATCTGTACACTTTAGACCAACTTGTAGAACTTTGGTTAACCCCTGCTTAACTAATTTTAGGAAGTCCAACCCTATTCTAGTTGAGTCTCACAGAGTGAAGGGGGCACTGATGGTCCAGTGACCAAGGGTAATGGCAGAAAAGCAGGTAAGCAGCAAACAAGGCAGCGATGAAGGGTTCTTCAGGTTTATAGGTAAGAAGCAGAAGATTGCTTTGGTAAAGTGCACAATGGGTTTTCCACCCCAATGTAGCTCAAGGTAGTCCTGGGAGGGGATGCAAGTAACATCCGAACTGCAACCCCCCAAAGCACAGGAACAACAAAGCAGGCCCCAGGTTAGAACTAGGGGCTGAACAGTATCTTATAAATGAAGAAGCTTGTGTAGCAGGACGGTCCCAGGAGAGGCGACAGAACCCAGTTCATGCTTGTTGGTCTTGGCGACTGAAGAAAAGAACTTGAAATGGATCTGATGGTTGCTCTCGAGTAGTTGGACGCCCAGCAGAAGATCTTCGCAGCACTGGCTCCTTGGCACCCTTTTCAAGGCTCAGTTGAAGGACGGTTGTCGTGCGGTAGACTTTGCTCCAGTTCTCAGTCCTCATCTCGGCTGAGGGGACTTCCAGGAGTGTGATCCAGCTTTTGGAGTTCCAGGAGGATGCCTGCAAAGTTTCGGACAAAACCACGCTTCGGTTGAAGTTGCACTGCAAAATGTCACAGATACCAGGTATTGCTGAATTGCAGGCTGTGTAAGTCGCAGCTCTTCCAGGGAGGGCACAAAATGCAGTTTGTTTTGGGACAGGTTAGGCCCACCAGTCCAAGGGAGGAAATAGTCTGCTTCAGGGCTTCCCTGTCGCTCAGAAGTTTGTCAGGACTGCAGATCTTCAGTTCCAGCAGTCGACTGAGTTTCTGCTCCAAGACACTCGTCTTGTACGCAAGAAAACAGGCTGAGCCCACCAATTACCAGTCAGGCATTTATTCAGACTTGGGGGTGGCTATCTGTTAGGGAGAATTCTCATAAATGGTTAATTTCCCTTACCTACTGAGTCCCCCAGCAGCTTTGCTAGATTTCTAGGGTTTATTCTTTTTTCACCTGATAAGAGTGTGAGCCCTTTTCACACTCTAACATTTGTTTTGCTGTGTGCGTTTTCACTTTTTGTATGATCTTGGGCACTGGACCCTCACCTACTCCATGTGCACCACTTTTTGTGTGTGTTACACAGCACCTTCAGTGCAGTGACACAGGGTTGTCTTTGAGACTTCCCGCTGACTCCATTTTTCTGGGGCTGACTACTGTCCCCCAGAAACAGGTAAAGTTGCCATTAAGTTTATATAGTCACTTTAAACCACAGACCCAGTACACCCCATCTTACATGGAGTATTGGAAAGGGTAACTCTTATCCCTTTTTATCTATACCTCTTGGAGCCTTGTTTCGCTCCCTTAACATTAAGACTTGGCTGGTGGCAGTGGTAACTACCATAACTTTTCTACCACGATTATATTATATAAACGTGGTATTGTTCCATTAGCCTCGAACATAAACCCGCTTGACCAAATACATTTTATTTTGGTTCCGGCTGGGTTTATTCGCCATTTCTTTTTGTTAAAGTCTTTCTCGTGTTTTTCTCTGCGCGCCAAACCAGGGATGACGCCTTTGTTCGCTGTAATTTTGCGGGCTTCTGCACAGAAGCCCTCCTTAAGGCGCCTGATAGTCTAGGTAGGCAGGATGTGAGGGAGGGATCTTTGGACCCCTGCCATGGGTTCCCTTGGTAACCCAAGTTGCACTCTTGTCTGATTGGCTAAGGGGACTGGCTGTGCCAGGCCAGCCACCCTGCTGTGTGATTGACAGCCATGCTGTATGAATGGGGGAAAACTGCATAAAAAGCAGGTCTCTGGGACTGGAAAGACAGTCGCCACTGGAACGAAAGAACCAACGAGGAACCAGAAGAAGAGGACCCCTACCACGACTGAACCACCCGGTGAAGCCCTGCTGCAGGTCCGAATCGCCAGAATCCGACGACAGAGAAGATCCTCCAGGAAACTTCTTCCCTTGAGCTGGTGGGACCAACCAGTTTGCCCAAACTACAAGCCAGGACCCCCTCCTCTGGTCGAATTCGCTGTACAGAGCTACAGTGGACCGGATAGCCAGGAAGGTCGGACCCTGCTTGGGTTTTAAGGAGCGCACCTTTTATTCGTTGTTTTGCTCTGCTGCTGGTTTCTACCCTGGGTGGCGCAGGACCCTCCAGTCTTCCTACTTCATGTCAGTCCGTCAGTTGCTTCAGGAACCGTGAGCCTGCAGGAACCACCAGGAACGTCTGCCTCAGCTACAGCTCCCTCTCTGTTTTAAGGTACTGTGCAAATCCGGTTGTCCGTTTCAGTCAGCCGCAGTGAAAGTGTTTGAAATCTTTCCCCAATCTGAGGGCTTGTCCTTCTCTTCGAACTAACTTTTCTACCAACCAACCTCGTCCGGAATCTGTGCCACCAACTTTACCGCAAACTACCTTGAACTGTGTGATCTTGAGCAAAAGACTTTTGACCCATTGACTTTGGCCCTAGGCCTTTTCTATCTGATCTCTTCACTGTAGTCTCTCTTGTTCAATTTCCCTGAGTACTTACCTGTTGGTTTTGCCTAATTTCTAATAACTTTATCTTTCCCTCCCTTTTCAATCGCTGGAGTGCCACTTTGCTCCCACTTCATTTTGTGAGCTTAACTTGTCTGGAATTTAAGGCAAGTGGTGTGGTGTATTTATGATTGTGATTTTTAACTTGCTTAGAATAGTGAAATGTTATACAACTGTTGAGTAAATAAATATATATTCTTTTACTTAGAAACCTTGAGTCAGTGTTTGTCTGAATCATAGTAATTGCTGTCCTTTGTGTAACTATTTGTACTGCTCACTTACTCTTGAGATACGTCTGGCTACCACTATAACTGTAGTACGGGCTTGTACCAAAGGTGAAATTGTACTGTCACTTGTAGTCTTAATTGTGTGTAGTGGTCCCAAAGGGTACTGCATATAACATTCTGCCTAACACTATCAAATGGGGACAGCCAGCCTCCCAGCACATATTAGTTCCAGGCAGCAACACAGCAGGACAAAGACCAGGGGATTTTTGGTCACCTACCCATTTCCTGTCCTTTCAGGCAATCAGAGCCTTTGCAAGCTTTCCAAGGGAAGCCCGCAAAAGACAAAAGACCTATTAAGACCTCCCCAACCCAGGCAGGTAGAAGGCTCAAGAAGGAACAAGTCATGAACAGGGCTTACAAAAATACAACCACTCTTTTAGGCAATGGGCCAATAGTCCAGCAAAGATGCTAGGGGACTCACAAAGTGGGGAGAATTTCACTCAAGAAGGAAAATCTACCCAACACCTGGTGAAGCCCTATTGGAATACCTGATCTCTATAGACCCTATACGATGCTTCAGCCCTTGGACTAGTGGGATCAACTAGCCTCAAAACCACCTAGGATCCATCTGTCCTGAGCCTTTGGAAATGTCCCTGGACCACCTGGTGGACTGACCAGCTCATTCGTGGGCTACATTGCCACAAGTGTCGCCGTTCCAGGGTTGCGCTCTAACTTCAGTGGTCGCCAGCTTGTGGTAGAAGTCGCATTCCCTGCACATTTGTGTCCCAGCCTCAAGAGATCCTGTCCTAGAGAAGCTTCTTCAAATGCAATTTTAAGGGCGCCTCCTGTCTGTGTACAGTGGCCATCGCTGGAACTCAGTGAATCTTGCATTTCTCCATCGCCAGGGTTTGTATCTGAACCGGACGAATCCTTGCACCCGCAACTCCTGGGAACCTTTCATGGGAACCAAGTGTGGGAAATCCAACCAACCTCCAGTGACCCCCAGAATCAGAGTCAGGAGGGTAAGTAAACACAAAGCATTTGTCCCCTCCTGTCCACCATAGGATAACATTGGGAATCCGTCCTTGTGTATTCTAATCCTCCATTCCACTGTCTTTTGGTCATCAGACCTGGGAAGTTTTTTCTGAAGGAACACAAATTACTTGCCTAGTAACATTGTTGAATATCTTCTTTGAACAATCACCAACACAAGTAAAATTACAACTGACCTAGAGAGATTACATTCTGGGGAGAAGCATGGTGGCTCCTGTGACTTTTGGGCACAAGGCCCCATTCTTCTTAGGTATTGGACTGCTGAAGTCAGTAGAAGAAACTTGTGAATTGGCGCCATCTTTACTGCATTCATTTACTTACCTCCACTGTTAAGTCACCCGAGTGAACTAATGGTAAATGTATATAGGATACATTACTCACTGTAATCAGATTTCTGATGCTTGTATCTGCTTAGATGCACATGCTCTGCATAGTCCGACATCTAGTGGTAGTCTCAGAGTATTACAAGATTTGTTTTCGAAAGCCGAAAACGGACGTCAACAGGGCATTAGTCATACTAACCATAGTGTGACATTTACTGTACCCATGGTCCTTAACGTGTAACGTCCTTCGGGTTGTTTCTGATATGAGGTTGCATGAAGTCTAGCGCGAGTACAGATGTGAAAGCAGAAACCATGATAAACCAGAAAACATCTATGCGCCTTCCACTCCAGTAGGGGAGGAAGGGAGGGCGCATGCGAATCCAAGCAGATACAAGCATCAGAAATACGATTACGGTGAGTAATGTATCGCTTCTGAGGCTTGTGGATCAACTTGGATCACATGCTCTGCATAGATTAGCGAGCAGTAGCTGGAGAAGGAGGTGGGATGTGAGAATGTACAGCGGCAAAGAGGTTTTAGAATTGCTTGTCCCACCTGTGAATCTGCTTTAGAGCGAGCGTCAATGCAATTATGCTGTGTTAAAGTGTGAATGGTACTCCATGTAGCAGCTTTGCAAAGGGAGCCTAGAGGGACGTTTGCAATGAAGGCTAAGGTACCGCTGGTACCTCTGGTAGAGCCCTGGGAGTGAAAGGTAAAACTCTTTTGGATCAGGAATTGCAGAGCTGTATTTTTATTTATTTTATTTTAATATTTATATCGCGCCGGTAGCTCGCGAGCCTCGGGGCGCCGAAACAAGAACACGAGAAGACAGAACAAACAGGTAGTGGGACGGATAGGACGGGACGAACACAAGAAATTACTCTAACATGGGGGTTAGAAGGGTGGCAGATTATTTGAATATGTGGGTTTTTACGATTTTGCGAAAGTGAGTGTAGTTGGGTTCCAGTCTTAGGTGGTCCGGGAGGTTGTTCCAGAGACTGGCAGCTAGGGTCGGAAAGGCTCTGCCTAGGCCGCTTTTAAGTTTGTGTGGGGCTATGGCAATTTTGCCGAGTTGCGACGATCTCAGTGTTCTATTTGGGACGTATGGTTTGATCTTCATTTTTAGGTACGTTGGTGCCTTTCCGTGAATGCATCTATGCACAATGGTTAAGGTCTTAAAGTGCACCCTATCTTCAATTTTCAGCCAGTGAAGCTCCCTTCTGGAGTTGCTGATATGCTCTGTTCTGGATTTGAGCTTGATAATTCTTACAGCGTTGTTCTGTACAACTTGGTAGCTTTGTAGGCACTGCTTGGAGGCACCCAGGACTAAGGCGTTCCCATAGTCGAGGCGCGACAGGATGGTGGTTCTTGCTATGGTCGCACAGTTGTCCTCCGATATAAATGGTCTGAAGGCTTTTATCAGTCGTAGATGGTAGGCACAGTTTTTTTTTATGTATTCTGCTTGGGCATCAGCCCCCAAGGATGCTTCCAGCAGCACACCGAGGGTTTTAACCTTGCTCAAGACCGATATGGGTGTATCTTTGATCTGAAAGGATGTGTAGGAAGGGGATAACTTAGCACGGGAGGAGGTTGAACCGAAAATCATGAGCTACGTTTTTTTCCCATTAAGGCACATCCAATTGGAGTCCAACCATTGCTCCACGTGGTTATATATCGTGGTAAATTGCTCGCTGTCTTTCTGATAACTGCCACTTAGTTCAAATACAAGCTGCATATCATCAGCGTAGTTAGTGAAGTAGGTGTTGATATGGCCGAGAACGAGGCATAGGTACCTCAAGTAGAGATTAAACAGCAGTGGTGACATGATGGCCCCTTGGGGAACTCCACAAAGGATTTCTTTTTCCAAGGAGAACTTGTCCCCCCAGTGCACCCTGGATATTCTGTTTTTAAAAAATGACATTATCCAGCTGATGGCTTTGTCAGAGCAGTTGGTGGACTTTTTTAGAGCATTCTGTATGCACTTCACTATCCATTTAGCAATGGCACTTTTTAATATGCGATTGCCCTCTCTCCCAGGTGCTATGGAAACAAAGAGTTGGTCTGTTTTCCTTAGGGGTTTAGTTTTGTTCACATGGCACAAGACCGCCCTCCGTACATCAAGTGAATGGAGGCATCTCTCAGCTGAGTTAGATGGATTTTGAAAGAAGGTAAAAAGTTCTATGGATTAACATTGAACTTTGAAATGAATTTAGGTGAAAACCTAGGATATGTTCTGAGGACAACTGTCTTTGTGAATTATGAAGAAAGGGTCTTGTATGGTTAAAGCTTGTAGCTCACGCCTTGTCTTATAAAGGTGATGGCTACTAAGAATGCAGTTTTGCAAGTCAAATGATTTAGACAGGCATGTGCATAGGCTCAAAGGGCGGACCCAACCCATGAGTTTGGAGAGCACGACATTAAGATCCCATCCCGGTGGAGGGTATGGCCTATTTACCCCTTCCATGAATGCTTTAATGACTGGAACTTTCCACCAGGACACCTTGTTTTGTGAAGTAGAGTAAGCTGACCGAGCCGCCAGGTGTACTTTGATGGAGTTGAATACTAGGCCAAAGTCCAGTAGGTAAAGCATGTAATGTAGAATGTTAGCTGGGGTACATTCGATTGGGTTGAAGGTTTGTAACATGCACCATATCACAAATCTCTTCCACTTTTTGAAATAGTGTCTGGTGGTGGGTTTCCGTGCCTCCTTTAGGATATCCATACACCTTTGTGGAAGATTTAAGTGGTCGAATTCTATGACTTCAGGAGCCAGGCTGCTAAATTCATAGATTGAGGACGAGGGATGCACCCTTGTGATGTTTTAGCATGTTGTAGGGGCACAGGAGCTTGATTGACTCACACATACCAGTTTGAGCAGATGTGGAAATCAAGGTTGTCTTGCCCACATAGGAGCAACCAGGATTAGAGTCGCTTGTTCCTGGTGCATCTTGTGCACACTCCTGCTGAGGAGTGGCATTGGAGAAAAAGCGTTAGCAAATTTCCCTGACCAGTTCATCCATAGGGTGCTCCCCTTGAACCCTGGTTGGCGAAACCTGCAAGCAAAGTTTGGGCATTGCGCGTTTAGGCTTGTGGCAAACACATTTAACAGGGGATGACCCCATTGGGAGAAGATTCCGTCTAGGATAGCTTTGTTGAGTTGCCACTCGTGTTCCTCTGGTACAGGGTATCTGCTTAGAGTGTCTGCCAGAGCATTGAGTTCCCCTGAAACCTGTTTAGAGGTTAGGAACATTTTCCGCTTGAGTGCCCACTTCCATATTTTCTGGGATAGCTTGGACCGACTGAGAGCGTGTTCCTCCCTGCTTGTTTATGTAGAACATGGCAGTTGTGCTGTCTGTGAGGACTTGCACGGTTTGATTTGAAAGAGGTTTCTAAAATGCTTGAAGAGCCCTGGGAACTGCCAGAAATTCTAGGAAGTTGATGTGTTTTTGGGCTGTAGCGTGTGTCCACTGGCCATGGGCTGTGTGGTGGAGGAAGTGAGCCCCCCCATCCGGCGAGTGAGACATTTGGAGTTAGGATTGCTTGTGCTGGTGGAACACAAAAGGGTTTTTCTTTTAGCAGGTTGTCTCTGGACCACCAGCGAAGAGCCTGTATCAGGATCAGCGAAACAACCACTAGAACGTCCCACTGACCAATTGCCTGATGCTATTGTTTTGCTAACCACTCTTGTATTGGGCTCATGCGCGCGTGTGGAACCACGTGAATGTATGAGGCCATCATCCCGAGCAAGCGCATTGCTTTGCGTACAGTTATCTGGCGACCGGCCTTGTAGTAAGATACTTGCAACAGCAAGTTTTGTACTCTCTCGTTTGACGGGAAAGCCAGCTTCTCTTTTGTCTTTAGAATTGCTCCCAGAAATAGTTTTGTTTGGCTAGGGACTATACAGGATTTCTTTTCGTTGATGGAGTAACCCAAATTGAAAAGAAGGTCTATCGCTTTTTGTGTATTTTGTCTGCAAATTTGAGGAGACTCCTCGGTGATTAGCCAGTCGTCCAGATAAGGGTGTACAAGGATTGACTGTCTGTGCAGGTGTGCTGCCACTACTGCGAGCACCTTTGTGAATACTCTTGGTGCTGAGACGATGCCGAATGGGAGGACCTTGAATGGATAGTGAACTCCTGCTATTTTGAATCGCAGATATTTTCTGTGCGCAGGGAGCATTGAAATATGAAAGTACGCATTTTTCATATCAAATGTTGCCATGTCGTCGTCCCCCTATTAAAACGGGGGGAATCAACTCCTGAAGCGTGGTCATGCAAAACGTTTGGTGCTTGACATTTGTTCGTAGGGTGCAGATCTAGGACTGGGCGCATGCAGAGGTCTTTCTTTGGTACAAGGAAATACGTTGAATAAGTACCCTTGTTTACCTGTTTTGCTCGGACGATCTCTATGGCGTCCTTTTCCAGCATCGTCTTTACTACCTCTAATAGTATGCGCTGCTCTTCTGGTATCATCTTTCTATGTCTTGGTGGGTGGTTGGGTGGTTTTTGTAAAAGTTAGATGCAATACCCACCTGCCACAGTGGACAACAGCTTCTTTTCGGACGTTATCCCCTCCCATGCCTGGGTGAAGTGCGAAATCCAACCTCCTACTGGGGGTGGCATGAGATGGGACCTGCAGCCATGCGTCATTGTTTCGGAGGGGTGGAGCCTCTCTCAGGTGAGGTTCTAACTCTTGCTCTGAATATTTTATTTCCTCTTTGAAAACCAGAAGAGGAAGATGGTCCTTGTGATGGGCTCCAAGATAAGGACTGTCCGCCGTCACCCGAAAACGTTTTGGAGTTTGTGGAGCCCCGTTGTACATAGGGTTTGGTGGTCAATTGGCCCAGGGATTTACTCTTCCTTCGTTCTCTTGAGGGAGTCTTCAACACCCTTACCGGAAAAGACATTATGTTCCACCAGCATGTTACAGAGGGTCACCTGTGTCTCCAATTTTAAACCAGACTGAGCCAGGCGTGGCGTTTGACGAGTGTGCCTTCAGCGATTATGCGGCCTGCATTTTCTGCTGCATCAAGATTATTCTTAAAGATGCAGTTAGATACCTGCTTGCTTTCTGCGATGGTGCTTAGCAATTTTTATTTTATGGGTTCTGGAACCGCTTCAACCTGGTGTTTCCGAGTCATCCCACTTGTGGCAGCCATAACTAGCTAGGAGTGTAGTATTGTTCTCAATTCTAGCTTGATATGCCACTGAGTAGGCAACCTTCCTTACGGAAGTGTAGATGTTTTTTACTCTTTGTCTGGCGGGGCTGCAGCCAACACCAGGGAAGTACCAGCCTTCTTTATGGTAGTAGTGATGACCAGTGAGTCAGGTTTAAGCTGACCCCTAATATACAAGGGGTTCTGTGGGCACTGGCCGAATAATATTTTGATTCTAAGGTTAACCACCCTTGTGAGGTTAGGCATAAATAAGGAGGGCCGTATACTTCTTATATCGACTAACAATTGCCAAGAATGTCCTCCACAAAGGCCTTGTTCTCCTTGTGCCTCTTGTGTGTCAATACTGAAATGTTGGGCAGCCTCCAGCAGTAGTTTGTTGTATAGGAGCCGATTATCTACAGGTGAATCTGATACAGGATGATCTTGGTGGTCAGATGACTGCTAGCGAGAATTCTCACAAATGTGCTAATTCCCTTCACCTTAGAGCAACTTTGCTGGATTTTGAGGACTTGATTTTTACCTGGAAAGAGTGGGCGCCTTTTTTGCCACTCATGTATTTTGATGTGTGTTTTACATTTGTGTTCTTTGACTTTGGAGTTTTAACATAACTCCATAGGCATCTTTTCATGTGTGTTACACAGCACCCTCAGTGCCGTGACACAGGGTTGTCTTTGTTAGACTCCCCAAAGGTTTAAATACTTTCTCTGGGATGAACTATTGTTTCCCAGAGAATGTAAAGTGAAATTGAGTTTACTAGTCTTTCCAAATGTATAGACCCAGCACACACCATCCTACAATGAGGTGCTGGAGGGGTTAAATAGTATCCCCTGTGTCTGACTACTCATGTAGCAGTCAAATGCTACCCTTTCCTATTGAAAAGGCTGGTGGCAGTGGTTTTACAATGAACTACCATGATTTTTCACGAACACCGGTAGCTAAAATTCACGGGAGCCATGTTTATCAAGATGGCGCCTTAAGCCCCTTTGTTTAAACAGGTCCCCGTCTTCTTTTTTTGCCATTTCTTTTTGGAAAGGTCCTTCTAGTGTTTGTCTCTGCACGCCAAACCCGGTTGGGTCCCTTTGTTCATGTGCCTTTGGCGGGCTTCAGGACTGAAGACCGCCTCTGGTGTCTGAGTGTCTGGGATGGGCAGGAAGTGAGGCAGGTGCCCGAAACTCTGTGCTTAGTCTCCTAAGAGACCCAAATGCACTCTGGCGTGATTGGCTGGCGCACTGTCCGGCAAGGACAGCCACCCTGCTGGGTGAGTGACAGCTAGGCTGGAATGAATGGGAGAAAAATGTTTAAAAAGCGAGTCTCCAGGACTGGAAGGCAGAGTCGACCACTGGAACGAAAGAACCGAAGACGAGCTGGAGGACGACGGCTGTTGCAACTCATGGGCCGTTGGTTTGCCCGGTGAAGCCCTGCTGCAGGTCCAAATTGCCAAACTCCATTCGACAGAGAAGCTCCTTCAAGGACGGCTTCTTCCTTTGAGTTGGTGGGACCAATCAACTCGTAAGACACCTGGGGCCTGATTCTCAACTGGGTGGCAATTGCCGAAAATGTTGTAAAAAGGGCTAACAACATTTTCGGTAATTACACCCTATTCTAAAGTTGGCGCAATATTCCGAAGTCGGAATGATTGCGCCACTTTAGGAATATGGGTGCCGGTTGCTAGGAAGGGCTGGAAACTGACCTAGCAACCGGCACTCTCGTTAACTATGCCTTTGCATAGTTATTCTTGTGGCATTCCTACACTTTCGCAAGCGCTTGAAATTGGCACTGAACTATGGTACACAATTGGTGCTGTTCGGAGGAGTGCCACAAGAAGCAGTTGTTTTTGTGTGAGAGGTGGGTGAGATATTATTTGTGTATGCTACCATACTTGCCAACATGTGTAACCAAAAAGATGTATGTTTTTGCAAGTTTCAAAAAAAATACTTTGAAAATACATTTGTTTGCACCACTGGAGCAATCTTGCACAATCAAACAGCAAGATGTTGAAATGTATAATTTTGACTGAACTCATTTACCTAACTTCAGCAAATCGCACAGAGCTGGTAGGCAACATTTGCCACTGCTATGTAGCAGCAACATGGGCATTACATATTTATTCCTGCAGTGCAAGATGAATAACTGAAGGACATGGAGACTGATACCCTCACCAGTCTATGCAGATGATGTGTGATGGTGGTACACTCTGCCACTTGCCTTCACTGGTGCTTAACCTAAGGCCTTTTCAGGCCAGAGTGCAGGGCAGAGTCATGTAGCGGTCAGGTGGCTGAATTGGTCTGAGCCCAAACTAATCACTTACCCGCCCACCGCACAGACACACTAATGTGTCGCATTTTTTGTCCTGGGTCGGTCTCAAGTGGTGTCGCATGAATTTGGTGCCCCTGTAAAAATCAGTACCCTACTGCCTAAATCAGTAGGGGTGGCAAAAGGATGTGCTACATTTGTTCTTTTATTAATAGATGGTGATATGTTGGTGTTTAACAGCAATTATGACATGAGCAGTGCTGTACAATGTAAGGGGAAGCCCTGGAAGTGAATTGTGCTGCATGTGGCTGGCACCCTGTACAGGACCCCTCTATAATTGCCCCCTGCAGACAGAGGAGGGGGGACATGATGGTAAGGTCATGGGCTGATGCAAGTAGCAGGTGCACCAATGGCCACGCAGTTAGTAGGTCTCACGTGATACTTTTTTAAAGTTTTGCCTCTGTTAAATGTGCATTCTTTGCAATTGCTGGATTTCCGAACGTCGTTGGAGCAATTGATTGCACACATGTCTGCATAGTACCGCTGCGTGCAAGGGAGAAAATGTTCAGAAACAGGAAAATGCACTATTCTGAACATTCAGATGACCTGCAGTGCTGACTTGCAAATCACACATTGCTACGCCAATTTCCCTGGCTCTGCACATGATGCATACATTTTACGCAGCAGCAACCTCCCTGTGGTGATGTCTAGTATGTCTCCAGACAACAGCTGGCTGCTGAGGGATGGAGCTTACCCTCTTAGGCCAAGGCTCATGACCCCAACTTTGAATCCACACAGTGCAGCAGAACAGAAATACAATGCCGCACATATCAAAACAAGGAACACAATAGAACGTACTTTTGGACTTTTGAAAAGTCGTTTTAGGTGTTTACATGTGTCTGGAGGGGACCTTATGTATGCACCTGAGAAAGTTTGTAAAATTATTGTGTTGTGCTGCATGCTACACAATTTAGCAATTCGCTGCAGACTACCAGAACCACTACATGGGATATTGGAGGAGGAGGTGGAGGACCCCATACTCAATGTGGATTGTGCGATGGAAGGTGGAGATATGCGTTGTAATGTTATTGTTATTTTTTCACGTAAAACCAATATCTGAAAGCATGTAAATGTACAAATCATTCCACAATGACTTTTGCAATAAAATGACATATGTAACTTTCCATTTGCATTGATAAATAACTTTTATTGACACACATGCGTAAAGGAGAACATTTTGAAAACACAACTTTACATGCAAAGGCATAACCACAACTATTTAACAACGTACATTATGTGCAAAAAGAATGAGTGCAACTGCAATGAACAAGTACATGTGACATACCTTCACAATATGTGTGTGTTTGAAGCACACCACTTCACCATATTTTAAAAACAGATAACCATTACCCCATGAACTGCCATGGACAACCAGTGTTTATGAACTTCGACAACTTACCACAATCAACCAACAACCAAATGGGATGCATCTGACTTCACACAATGTATGTCTTTTTCTGTCATTTTTTATTTAGTTTCCTCTTACTCTGTCGCAGAGGTCTGCTAGGCATCACGACTTCCTCCTTGCCAACATTCGAGGTAGTGGGTGCATCGCATGATTCCCCTATAGCAGTCTCCTCTCGAGATACAGGGACAGCCATGCTTGCTGTTAGTAGTGTGTACTCCTTTTCCTGCACCTCCAGTAAGTTAGTCAGTTTCTGAAGGCACAATGCATTCACCTTTGCAGCAGTTGAACACATGTGTACCGCCTCCTTCAATACATTCATAACTTGACAATTTTCCTTCAATAATTCACTCTGCATTTCTGCACTCCTGCTCACTGCGCTGGCCACACGATCAACCGATGTCCACACTTTTCCCATACCACCCTTCAAGTCCATCAAGGCCCCCGCCACATTCATGTCAGCATGTGCTACCGAACTGGCTTTCCTAAATGCAATCAGTTCACTCTTCAAGTGGGCACGGATTTGATCCAAAGCTAAGGTCTGCTTTTCTGAGAAGTGAAGCAAACTATCGTCATTCTGTATACCTTCACCACCTGGTGTCCCAGTGGACTCCTCTGCTTGTGTTTGGGTGGGCAGGATGTCAACAGGGATTGATTGCGGAATGGTTGATTCCTCTACAAAATGGACCTCACTGTTGTCATCTCCATAGTACTCGGAGCATTATCTCTGTATCCTCTTGTACATCTTCTGACTCCGCGACATCTGTATTTTCAGGAGGTATTGCAGTCACTGCCTCTGCAATGGATTGCACTGTCACATCACCTCCTAAAGAGGAACCTACACAAAGCAAGACAAGAATGTAGACTTTAGACTGCTGATGCATCAACCACATTCCGAAAATGGTCATTGAAAATGAATGACAACTGTGACCAATCCTTCACATGCGGTAGTGCTTGCAAGAACAGAAAGTCCTTTACCAACACAATTATATATTAACACCATGGCATACCCAAAGCACAGAAACGGACTCGCTTTACTAGGGTTTGCATGCACAAAAGTGAAGCTATTGCCCTCACACAAACTGCTCTGTCTACAAACTAATTGCATTGTCAGGTTTAGGCCTTTCCCCCACTATACAGGACTCCCAAATCTACCTTTAACCCCCAACATCCCCCACCCATGTGTATGACCTGGGCTGCTTGAGCCTGGTCAGCCATCCAAGCACACTCACATTCCATAAGCTGCCCCTCTACAATTTTTCAACCAAATTGACTATGGTCGCCAAGGGCATTCAACCAAGGAAAAAGCACACTGAAGCCACACAAATGGGGAAAGAGCGCTATATAAATGAAAAAAAATGATACAATAAAGCACATGTTCTTCCACTTAACAGTGCAAAGCGTATCCATGCCTCCAACACCCTCCAGGATCACGGGGTCCATTGCTGCAAGCACCTTCAGTTCTGTAGATGTGTAATTTGGCTCATATGGAGAACCACCGCCAGTGCCCTTGCAGTGCTCTTTGCTTTCTAGAAATTTTTCACAAACCCAGCGGCGATGATCATACCAGCGCTTTTTCATTTGATCTACTGTGCGTAAGGTGTTTGATGCAGCGTTAACTTTCAGAGCAATGCTATCCCACAGGCGGTTTGTCTCAGACAAAGGCGTTCTGTGGGACATTGCACCAAATAACAGCACTTCGTGCCTTACTACCTCGTCCACAAGGATGCCCAGTGCCACTTCACTGAACTTTGCCTTTCTTTTGCACCCTCCACTTTGAGCATCAGCATTTTTCCCCATCAGCCATGGTATCCTGCGGTCTGTAATCTTTGGCCAAATCACAAAAAGCTTACAAAATTCCACACAAAAATTCCAAAATTACACACACACCAACACCTTAATGTTGCACTCCTGTGCAATGTCCAATGTTCAATTGCAGCCCAAATGCCCCAAAAATTTACACAAAGGGCATCAAATTGCACAGAAAGATTTTTTGGTTTGGGAAAAAAACCACAGTTTGCACTCCAGTGCACTGATTTTGGTGTTGTAATTGCCAATGCTGCACCTACAGCTCATGAACATGGGCTAAAACTTTCCCTCACAAACAACTTTCCAAGAAGGCCCACAACTTCTAACTGTGCACTGCTGTACACTTAATAGGGGTCAATGATGCACACAAATGCATTAAAAATGGCAGGCTGCCACAATAGTCACTTGACTTGCAGGGCTCCAGGCAGCACATGCTTTTGTTTTGATCTCGGCAGCAGTTTCGTTAAACAATGTTTCCCTCGTTATTTAATGAAAGTGCTGCCAAGAATCTTCATCCACCTGTTTCCAATGGAAACAGGCGGATATCAACGAAAGCACTGTCGTGCTTTGCGATGACACCCAGGCCCACTTCAGAATAGCAGTGGTGCCTGGGCATCAAGAAATGGCGCAGTAAATTGTGCTATTTAGCACGTTCACTGTGACATGATGAGAATCGGGCCCCTGGACACCATTCTCAAGGCTGGTTAGGATTAACCATGGGAGAGGGACACCAGTTTGTGTTCTTGAATCTACAGCTACTGGAACTGAAGTGATTCAATTTTCTTCGACAATTCCGTGCAGTGCAGGAGTCCCGCGACATCCTTCCTCTTGTCCCCACGACTGAGGCTCAGGAATAGCGAGATCTGCAGGACCTCAGACTTCAGCAGCATTTGTTTCTTCATACAAAGGTACTGTGCCAACCCGATTGAGAGAACGCCACTCTCGCGGTGAAAGTTCATGAAACTTTCCCAACTTGCAGGCCTAATCAGCTTATGACCCAGCATATGATCCTTTTTCGCCTAAACTACTTCCAAGAATTTTCGCAAAGACTTTACCGCTTGATACCAGAACTGCTCTTTCCTATCCAGAACATTTTCTTTTGGCTAACACCTGTATTTCTAATTGTGTGTAGTGGTCCCAGAGGGTACTGTCTGCAATTCTGCCTAACAATGACAGAGGTCGTCATCGTAGTACTGGTCTTGACTATATAGGTCTCCTTGAGAGCCGGGGTCTTGCGACCCCGAGAGATCAATACTATACATGTCCTGAGAGGGGTCTTGGTAAGTGGAGCCCAGGGGACCTAGGGTGGAAGTGCTTGGCTGTGGGTCAAGACAAGACTTTTTGGCAGGGGTTTGAGGTTTTGCAGACCCTGACTGGGAGACCTCTCTAAGGGACGCTACTTCTTCTGGATCCTTTTCCATGAGGTCAACAAAGCATGACATCCTCTTCTTAACTCTGTTGAATTGTTCAGAGGTCCAGGCATAGGAGGGTGGAAAGCCTGAAAATGGCAGCGTGGTTTGAGAGGGTGCCTGATCCTTGTGATGCATAGCCCCTGAGAGTTAGTCTACAGGCGAGGAGGAACCCATAACCAGAGTGCTTTGGGAACACAAAGACGTTGAGGATTTTGATTTTTTCAGTGACTTTGCCTTTAACAGGTTAGGGGGGAGACGTGTACTTTTAATTGGTTCTTGCATTTTCAGCGTATGTTTAGGGGACGCAAAAGCGCCTTTCGCCACCAGTTTTCCGGCATGCAAAAGGAGGGCCTTTTTGTGCGCTGTGTCTGAACCGACTTTGGGGGGCCGGTTTCGGAGGCCTGTCATTAAGCGAAAGCATAAGCGATGGCCTAGAGGACAGGGAAGATCTACAGGCTTTTTCCACAGACACCATGTGGGCCTCAATGCTCAGCGATTTCATCGAATGTCGGCTGTGGGCTATGTGTTTTGTGTGTTTGGACGTGTGTGCGCTATGGCCGCCGGGTATCGTCTCCATCACAGAGCTGCAGGCCTGCTAAGTGGAGTGGGGGGCCCGCACATGGGGTTTCGACGAACCCGTCACCTTTGGCATCACTAAGGACAACGATACTGCACTTGCTGGAATCCTCGGTCACGTCGATGGAGGCTTTGGCCTGCATTGTGTGGACGGCCCAACGCTTGTTCCGGCAGTCTTTGAGAGTTTTCAGGCGGAAAAGTGTGCAGGACTTTTAAGCTTTTTGGGGTGGTCCCTAGGGAGACAGTAATTGCACACTTGGTGCGTGTCCTTCCACAGGAATGGTCTATGGCAGGTAGGGCAACATTTAAAAGGTGTTTTTTCCATCATAAACGGAAAGGGCAGTTAAGCAAGAAAAAGGGAAAATGGGTGGCAGAATATGCATTCTGTAGAAGGAGTCAGTATGAAAAAACATCCCCACTCTCTCCTTACTGTAAGGGCTGAGGCCCGTAGAGGCCAGTGAAGGCTGCGTCTGGTCAAGGAAGTCGTCGACGATGGAGTGGTCTGTCGTAGGCCGTCTAGCAGTTGGATGACGTTGCAGCAAAAGCAGACCGTAAAGAAAGAAGTCTATGAATAAACTTTGAACTAGTCAAAGGCATCAGCCTGGAAAGGAACTCTGCAACTTGCGACCGACCACGTTGGCAGAAAGAAACAATTTAAGGGACCTTCACGTGTGAAGGACCATGGTTACAGTACACGTCACACTAGGGATAGTATTACTAACACGCCCCATCGACGTCCGTTTCACTTTCAAAAACAAGTCTAATACTCTGCAACTACCACTATATGTCGGACTATGCGGAGCCTGTGATCCAAGCCGATCCACAAGCCACAGAAATATGCTTATTACTGAGTATTGTGCGATGATATCTCCTGCTCGTTTCATTTTTTAGTGGTGCAGAATATTTGCATGTTATCTGGCTAAATTTAATTATTGTGTATTATGTTGGGTGGATTCTGAGGACTGCTGACCCCACCAACACTCTCCTGAGGATAGCCTGGACCGCTCTCCACGTTTACCTTGATTGGGTTTTGGCCAACCACTCAGAGTTCCCGGTTCACTAACTAGGGTGGCCTCTGTGAAGGCATCATGGATTAAGAAGCAGACAACGGATTCTGAATTAACAATAAAACTTTATTAATTTAAGAAGTCAGGATGGAAAAACACCCATCTTGCCCTATACTATGAGGGATTTTCCCTACCAAACCAAAACTAAGGAAAGTCAAAGTTCAAGAGTTCAACTTGGGACTCCGTCTGTGTCCAAAACCTATACTTGCCCTCACAACTAATCTATACAATGTGTAGGGATGTCAGCAACCAACAGAATTTGTGTTAAACACAAAGTTTGGAGCCCTGTCCAGTTTGCAGCTTTCCTTCAGCTCCCTTCCCCAAATATAAAGCAGTTCCAACAAAAAGTCTCAGGATTACCATAAATTCAAAATGATATAAAAGTTAACCAACACTTGGGTTTCCCTTCCCCAAGTTTCAAAGCACAGTTCCAAACACAAAATATATTGAGGCTGCGTCCTCAAGGCAATAGGTAGTTCAAACCTCAGGGTTCCTTACTCAAGATTCACTTTCAATGATATAAAGATATCTTTGTTTTCTTAGGGTTCTGTGTATGGTTGGTCTATGTAAAAAAAAATATCTTGACTGAAAGTTGCAGTTCATTTATCTCCAAAGTTCCATTCACTTTGGAGTCTGATATATACAGGGTTCAATTGCCTTACTAAGGTTCTATTCACTTGAAGACTCAATATGTATTGGTGTCTTTGGTTCAAAGCTTTGTTGACTTGTAGGTTCAACTTGTATGAATTTGGTTTGCATTTAAAGTTTCATGGAGCTTGGCACATGACAGGTTTATCTGAATTTTAAAGTTCCATTCATTTATAATCTTCATAGATACATTTTCTTTCCGTTCGGTATTCACTGAAGATATGTTTGGCAAGCTTTTCATTTGGTTCGGAATAAAGGTCTTCATGTAATTCACCTCGTCATTATATATATTTATAGAATGCCTTCAAAACATGCCCAGCACTCAGACTCTCGCAATAATTGTTAAAGCTTTCATTCAATTCATTTTGTTAATATAGGTCTTTGTAAATGTCTTTGTAATTTGCCCAGCACTCTGCGACCTTCAATAACATGTTTTATCATACACGCGACCACTCCGATATAATGTAATTCTCCACTTAAGTTCAAACACTCATACAGGATTTCCACCCTCATAGAAACTCACTGGTTGCTTCTTTTGAGGGTTCCCGCAGCACAGACCTCTCGGCCTTGTGTTCTCTGCCTCAGGGCTCGATCTCCATCCCCCTCAGGCACTCACGGGTCAGCTTCTTATGGTTTGCTGGGTGGGGGTCGGAGGCCTGCTTTGGCCTGTTTGTGATAACACGTAAACCAAGGCACCCAGCACAGTCTCGTGGCCTTGCAGGGCACATTTCTTTCTTAGAGCAACATTTGGCAACACTTTGAGAATAAAGGGGGGTTTCTGTGAAAGGTAGCAGCAGCATGGGCCTCCCATCAACTATTGGGCCTATTCAGATTCTCTCTTCAGGCTTGAAGACTGAGTTTAACACACTGAATACTATTTGACCATGCAGGCCCTATACTTACAACCAGGACTACAAAATGGCATCTACTTATATGTGCACCCTATGTCTAAATCAGATGACATGCATTACTTACCGTAATAGCATTTCTGATGATTGTATCTGCTTAGATTCACATGCTGTGCATATAGTCCGACATCTAGTGGTAACTGCAGAGTATTGCATCTTGTCTTTCGAGGATCGAAAGGGGACGTCGGCATAGGCGTGTCTGTAACACTATCCCCTAACGTGACGTGTAGTGTACCCAGAAATCCTCATGCATCGAGGTCCCTCCAATTGTATTTTATCTGCTGTGAGGGAGCCTGATATGACTATCGTGAGCGAGTACATAAAAAGAGACGTAGTAAAACGTCTATGTTCCTTCCATCCGAGCTTGGAGGAAGGGTAGGCGCATGCGAAAAGATGACGGTCTGCTCATCAACAGTACTTGATAATCTGAGGTAAGAATAACTGGCAGACATTAATCCCTAATACAAGCAAAATTGATGCCATACACCATTCGTATGCAGATCCTGACATAATTGTTTGATTTATGGCAGGTATATTACTGATTACAAAGATATCGCCACAAGATCACATTTTCAAGAAATAGCTGTCCATCAGCGCAGAGAACCCTTCTACATATGAACACCACTTGATTAAAGTGAGGTACGTTAATGAAACGTTATACTAAGTTGCACAGCAAAATACCAGAGACGTCAGTACTAAAATGAGGCTTAAACCAATTTTGTTTTATATGTTTTGATAATTGAAATGTACAGCTATAAAAACTTTATATAAAAAAAATAAAGAAAAAATCTTTTACTAATGAAGAAGATTCAGTGATTATTCTTCTAACGTGTTCGTTATTGTGAGTGCCTCTATTTATACCTCAATATTTTCGAGGTGTCCATCCTTTCCATAT
This sequence comes from Ambystoma mexicanum, assembly GCF_040938575.1. Taxonomy (NCBI): domain Eukaryota; kingdom Metazoa; phylum Chordata; class Amphibia; order Caudata; family Ambystomatidae; genus Ambystoma; species Ambystoma mexicanum. The sequence continues at coordinate 329,734,852 of NC_090925.1, read as the reverse complement.
TGTTATTCAATGATGCCTGAGTCTCAGGCTTAAACCCAGAGTTTCTCAGCCAGGTATGGCACTTTAAAAGGGTACCTTGTGCCAGGGAGCGGCCAGCTTTTTCAGCAGCATCCAATATATTGTTGAGAATGTTGTGATTAACTTGTTTGCCCTCTGCTACGATTGCTAGTAGGCAGGCGCGCACTGGTTCTGCGACCTCCTGCAGACCCTCTTGCAGTACCTTCCACTGGACATCTGAATAACTAGCCAACAGGGTGGTATTATTGGCTATGCGCGTGGAGTAAGCCACAGCAGTGGCGATTCTTTTTCCCAGAGCATATATCCTTTTACACTCTTTGTCTGGCGGCAACTCGCCTGTAGACAAGGGGACTCCTGCCCTTTTCCTTGTAGTTGTGACCACCAGAGTATCTGGTGTAGCATGACCTCTGATACATAGGGGATCGGTTGGGGAGGGCCAAAATAGTTTCTCCACCCTGGGATTAACAGCTCTAGTCTGAGAGGGTGTCAATAAAGAGGGGGCTATACACCTCTTGATGGAATTTGGAAGGGGAATAGCTTGGCTAGCCGGAGGCTTCTCTTTTAAAAAGTCCTCCACGAAATCTGAGTCTTTAACAGCCTCCTGTGTGGCTATCTGGAAGTGCTCTGCCGCCTTCCTAAGAATGGCATTAAACGCCATTTGGTCGTCCACAGGAGAGGCCTGCCACACAGGGGGTGATGATGGAGAGTCAAGGCCAATGGCATCCTGGTCCGGAGTTGGAGTCGGGGATAGCCATGGTGGGTTCTAGCCACAGGTTGGTCATCTCCCCAATTCGGGGTGTGATCACGAGGATCATCGAAAAGATCACCCCCCTGTGTATAAGGGTCTGGTGCATAAGGGTCAGGAGGAACCTCCTCAGGGTCTGAAAGATCGAAGACCTCCTCATGGAGAGGGTCTGAGGTCCTCTGGTATTTAGTTACTGTGGGTACAACATAAGGGATCTCTTCACAAGGCCTTTTTTGGGTAAACCGCTCTAAAAAATCTACAATTTTTTCTAGCCTGTTCATACACCCCTCACATTTCTCCCTAATCCATTTAGATGATCCAGAAGCGTCTAAACGGGGAAAGGAATCCTCTAGAGGATCCTGTAGTGTAGAATGTCAAGCTTTTTCACTGATTCTTAGACAAAGACTGGGGACTCTGTAAAGTCCTGTCGGTATTTTGGGCGTTCTGGTGTCTTTCGACGAAAGACTTATCTGAATCCGAATGCCCGGAAGGCCTATCCCACTCTTCCGGGCATTCGGATAAGTCTTTCAATTTATCTTTGCGTTTACCAGCCACTGAGACAATCTTTGCAAGGCCTTCACTGATGCTCAGTGTTACGGGAAGGTGTTTAGGCTGAGAGAGCGGCTGTGTCGAAACTTTCGGTGCCACCAGAGTTTTCTTAAGCGTCGGTGCACTCTTAGAAGGCGCGTCGACGTGGGATTTGGTGCTGGCGCCCTTTGTTACAGAGTGCCCGGACGCATGCTGCTGACGCGGTTGCATGGAGGGCTGCCGATCCTGTGAATCAGCGGGTGTCGCTGAGGAACCAGACGCACCCGTTGGCACCTTTGACCGCTTCGACTGAGACAGAAGCGATACCGGGGGTTGCGTTTAGTCCCATGTGATGTGGTTGCGTCACCGGGGTGTAACCTCCCCATAGCAGGACTTGCGTCGTGCCTATCGGTGACGGGGACGGACAGCTTGGAACGAGTGTGCTCCGTTGTCAGGTGAATGGCGTCCGTTTTGGAGCCATGGTCGTCCCTATGGGCCTCATCGCTTTCAGTGGCTGTGGTGGCGGGGGAGCTACCCTCGGCCGTGACACTGCATAGGCCACCCACTGTTTTACACGATGCTCCTTTATGGTCTTAGGACGAAGGAGCTTACAGTGCCGACAGGACACTTCAGGGTGGTTGAGGGGGAGACACTTATTGCACCGAGGGTGCTGGTCTTTCCAGGGAAATTTTCCCTTACAGGAAGGGCAACATTTAAATGGAGTCCTGTCCATAGCGCAGGGAAACGGAAGCAACAATACCAAAGGGGCAAAGAGAGGGAAGAAGGAAAGGCATTCTTAAAATAAAGGAACGCCCAGGCCCCACTCTCCCTACTGTGCAGGCCAGCCAGAAGGCCCAGCCATGCGGTCGACAGGATCAACCGGAACGCCAGCCGTCGAAGTCTGTTCTGTCTTCGGCAGTGGTTCAGTAATCGTTGAAGAGGGGACGAATGTTGTATAAATGACAAAAGGTTGGGATTTTTTCAAATTTTCAATTTTAGATAGAGCCCCACATAAGGCGACCAGCTAGCTGGGCAGTAAAAACCAATCTGAGGGACCTCGACGCGTGAGAATTTCTGGGTACACCTTCCAATGGGATTCGCCTCACCCTAAAGCACCTGGGTAGGTGGTGGGATGGGATCATTCCCTATCCAATATTCCCACCTTTCGCTACTTTTACAGTAACAAACTCCCCCGCAAGCATGCACTAATGTTCCCTCCTTACGGCCTCTTCGTATGGTGGAGTTCCCTTTATTGGTATCCAGGCTCTGCATACGGCTGCAAGCTTTCCCCCGATAGCGCATACTCTTTAAGTGTGCAGGATATATATATATATATATACACACACACACATACACACACCCATCTCCTGCTAGATCAACCCATACCTCCTCAATTTTCAAGGTCGGGCATGGGACAATAATGTCCATAAGGGATGGGGACCATGTGAGGGATGGGGTGGTCATTTGTATTGAGAAGTACCTTTTAAAACCCCAATCGACAACATCATTGCGCTACTAGGTACTGCTTTGGCACAACACTGGAGGCCCATTTGGCAGGTGCAGAAGATGACCAAGATTAACACGATGACTCCTAGCCAGGATGGGGCCCATACGAAGGAGATATTGAACCAATCATTCCCTTGGATTCCAGCTTCTTTTTTCATGCAAACTCCCAGACCGTGTACTGGTGCGATGATATGAGACAATGATCCATTCTGTGCATCTTCAGGAGGTATGAATGTGCAGCAAGGATCCCCGACCTTGCGGTACACACCACTTTCCATCGCAGTTAACATATCCAGGACATACCTGTTCTGCATCATCATCAGCCTTAGGGCACGCAGCTCGACTTTTAGGATGCTAAACCCATGCTTGGTGTAGTTTGCCAGCTGCACCAGTTCTCAGCATACCATCTGCAGCCATTTTGCGTTGGCCGCAGCCTGTATGCCGGGTAGCAAAAGCAAGACAGAGAATGTTTCAGCCGAATGGAACAACCAATATTTATCAGGAATCTCCCAGAGGAATGCAGCTGAGTGACTGGATAGATAGTTTGACGATTTTTTCTTCCTTCACAATTTCTCATATTGCCCTCTTCCAGGCAGGACGTGAAATTCTGGTGATCGCAACAGATTCTGTTCCTCGAATGCCGGATAAACGGCCGGGGCTGTGTCGGCGATTGCCCACCCCCCCCTTGTAAGTCTTCTGGGATTACTAGTAGCGTTGCGTGCAGCGTGGACAGCAAACAGTAGCTCCTCCACGACGGTGGTAGGTGCAAGTACACTTGTTGGCCACAGACCCAGTAGTAAGCCATCACAGCTGCCCTGCCCTTCTTCAGGTCTGGAATCAGGAGTGTTGTGTTGCACTTTAGATTGGAGCCAATAAAGACAGTTCCTTCACTGTGGAAGCAAAGTTCATATGTTACTGTTCGGTGCACCTTCACTGGTTTTTCCATTGTTGCAATCCATGTCAGCTTTGTGATGTGCTCTGTCCATATATGTGCAAAGGTTGCTTCCGCTCGAGCTAGGAGTTTCTACATATCCCAGGAGGCTGTCTGCCAAACAGCCGAGTGTGGTATCTTGCCACTTGCTATCTATATCCTTTAATCTCTTGATCACCAGATACGGTTGTTGCAAGCACTTAATGTCTCGGATTGTCATTACATTGCAGAGGATCTGGGTCGATTAGCTCAAGTCGTACTGTGCGCCTGGAAGGTGCATTTAAGCCTAGATAGCGCAAGATGAACCAGGCACTGTGCCTCTATAATTGGTACTTCTTGGGGTTATAATACCTTGGGTGCCCCAGACACGTGCAGGATCAATGAACAGACATAACAGCTATCATTTGCTGTTTGTCTACCTACCGCTCATGTAAGTATACCAGATTTTCATCATTTCAGGATGTCGTACATCCTCAATGGTATCAACACCAAGCCCATGATAGGAGTCATGTTTCACCCTTTGTGCTTGCTGTTTTATTCTGTTTAGTGGGTTTGCTTGCCACACTATGGTGGTAGCATCATCATGGACGGTTGAATTACGATAACACTTTTAAAAACAGAGGGAAACATGTGCTCTAATATCATGCTCACTCATACTCAAACATATAGGGGTACTTGTTGATTTGTTAAGATTGTTAAAAGGTTCATTACTAATATTATGCATGTTTCTAGTACTGTTGGTTATATTTGTCTGCACACCTTCTCCCCACCTCTTTTATATGAGCTCCAAATATAAAAGAAGCTCCCCAAAAAATTCCTAAACTAAATATTAAAATGGCAAAAGCCCTGCACTAAAGTGCATACCACATGTGTATGAAAAAGAACGTCTGGGGACAGGTTGATATCTTTCTAATATGTACAAATCTATCCGAGGCGGCTGGTTCCATTGTCTTTTCTGAAAAGAAAAGAAAAATGCCCACAAAAGGAAGGGGAAATGGGGAATAAAGGGAAACGGGGAATAAGGAAAAACACGGAAAAAAAGACAGGGTAGTGGTAAGCGAACAAGAGTATAAATGATGAGAGAATTTTTATAAAATATGTTTAAAGCAGCAGGATACTGAAAGGGGGCGATTTTTAGTAGTTCAACTAATTGCATTTTTAGTGTTTTTTAAAAAGGTGATCGTGTAGTACGTGGGGGTGGTTTGCACACATCCGAGAGGTGTATCCATTACCAAAGCCTTCACTTTTACAGCGAGGGGTGTGGAAAACACCTCTTCATAAGGACCATGAAATCTGGGGTATTTCCACTTGCTGACAAAACTTCTGACGTAAATGAGGTCACCAGGCAGCAGTGGTGGGGCGAGTGGGGAACTTGTTGCAGGTGTGTTTGTAGTGTATGATGTGTCTTCTAGTTTGGGTCGGGCGATCTGTCAGGAGATGCATTTAATAGCACGTGATAGGGCTGTCAAGTATTCTTTGAATTTTTCACCTAAAATCGCTGCTGCCCTCCTGACAGGGGATATGGGCGTGTATGCGGCAGCCAGTTACCACCTTGTGGGGTGAAAAATGGTGATCATTGCTGGGTTGTGAGCATAAACTGAAGAGGGCCAAGCGCAAACAATGTACCTGTTAAGGAGAATTCTCAGAAATGTGCTCATTTCCCTTCACCATAGAGACCCCCAACAACTTTGCTAGATTTCGAGGACTTGTTTTTTTTCCCCTGGAGAGTGTGTGAGCCTTTTTCCCCACTCTCTCTGGTATTTTGAGGTGTGTTTACTATTGTGTTCATTGGTTATGGAGTTTTAGATAACCCCATAAGGCATCATCGGTTTATTGTTGTGTCACAGAGCACCTTTAGTGGAGTGGCACAGGGGTGTCCTTTGGACTCCAAGGTTTAAATACCTTCTCTGGGATGAACTACTGTTCCCCAGAGAATGTAAAGTTAAATTGACTTTACTAGTCTTTAAATTCATAGACCCAGCACAAACTATCTTCCTATACAGTGCTGGAGGAGTTACTTAGTATCCCCCATGTCTAAACACTCTTGTAGCTTTCAAAAGCTACCATTTCCTATTGAAATGGCTGCTGGCAGTGGTTTTATAACAAACTACCATGATTTTTCCTGACCGCAAACTCCGGTAGCTAAAAATCGGGGTTGCATGTTTTTCAATATGGCACCCAAGACCCCTCTGTAAAAACAGACTCCGGTCATCTTTTTTCGCCGTTTCTTTGTGGAAAGGTCCTTCTGGTGTTTAACTCTGCGCACCAAACCAGGTTTGGTCCCTTTGTTCGTGAGCCTTTGGCGGGCTTCAGGACTGAAGTCCTTCATGGCGTCTGAGTGTCTGGGGTGGGCAGGAAGTGAGGGAGGCGGCCGAAACTCCCTGTGCTTAGTTTCGTAGGAGACCCAAGTGCACTCTGGCGTGATTGGCTGGCTGACTGTCCGGTAAGGACAGCCACCCTGCTGGGTGAGTGGCAGCTAGGCTGGAATGTAGGGGAGAAAATTGTTTAAAAGGCGAGTCTCCAGGACTGGAAGGCAGAGTCGATCACTGGAACAAAAGAACCAAAGACTAGCTGGAAGAGGACAGCTGCTGCAACCACTGGACCATTGGTTTTCCCGGTGAAGCCCTGCTGCAACCCCGAATTGCCAGATCTCCAATCGACAGAGAAGCTCCTTCAAGTACGGCTTCTTCCTTTGAATTGATGGGACCAATCAACTCAGCAAACGTCTGGATAGCATTCTCGGAGCTGGTTAAGGTTAACCAAGGGAAGGACACTAGTTTGTGTTTGGAAGCCACAGCTACTTTAGCTGAAGTGACGCCATTTTGTTTGCCCCGATGACGATCCCGTGCAGTGCAGGAGTTCCCCGACGTCCTCCAACTTGTCCCCACGACTGAGGCTCAGGAACAGCGAGACCTGCAGGACCTGTCAAGAACCAACGTCTTCAGCTGCATCTTTTTGCTCCACTTTAAGGTACTGTGCCATATGGTTGAGAGATCCCAACTCTCGCGGTGGAAGTTCGTGAAACTTTCCCAACTCGCAGGCCTAATCAGCTTGTGGCCCAGCATATCTTTCTTTATCGTCTGAACTACTTCTAAAAACCTTTACAAAGACTTCTCCATTTTTACGAGAACTGTGCTGTCCTATCCAAGAACACTAGACTATTGACTTTGGCCTGGCCTATTAAATTGAACTGACCCTCCTGGTACATTGAACCTTTGCATTATCTAAAAGAAGTGTTTTCTAACTCTTTGTACAAACCTATGCTTTTTATTCCTACTTAAAAGTACTGAAGCGCCATTTGGCTCCTTTTTCAGGGCAGTGCAAACTGTCTTTACAACTTAGAGTTTGATACTGTAGTATATTGGTGTTTAATATTGAGTTGATTTCTACTAGTGAAATCTTTCTAAATGACTGTGTAAATAAATGTTTAAGTATTTTTTAGCAAGAAACCTTGAGTGTAAGTGTTTCCTTGAATCACTGTGACTGTGATACTTCTGTGTAACTTCTACTGCTCACATTCCCTCTTGAGATAAGCCTGGCTGCTCAGCTCGCTACCAAAACTGTGTTGTACAGATTTATACCAAAGGATAGTTTTTGCTTACACCTGTAGTCCTAATTGTGTGTGGTGTTCTCAGAGGGTATTGCCTGCAATTCTGCCTAACACCGGTGTTACAGCGGTGAGTATAAAGTATAGTTGTTACATTGAGAGTGCTACTCTTACCTTTGTTCAAAATAACCTTCACAAGGCTAAGCTACACTAGAGAATCAATTGTTTTATAATGCCTAATATGGATAACTACAATCAGGAGGCCCTAGCCATTCTTACAGTAGATCAACTGAAAGATCTGTGTAAAGTTAGGATCCTAGCTGTTAAAGGAAAGAAAAATGAATTGATTGAAAGATTGTTGGAACACCAAAGATTAAGAAATTGGGCTGTAACCCCCAATGTCTCACCACATGTGGATAATGTTGATGAGGAAAAATGATGTAGAGTCTAACTCTAATATTGTTGAAGAGGCAGAAGAGTCAGTCGTCTCAGGATTTGAACCCCACTAACCCTCTACCTGCTCTTGGGCCTCAACCTTTAGCCACAGGGACCCTACCAGCTCCAGTACTGATTCCAGAATGTGTCTCTCTTGAGAAGATGCGACTAGAGTCAGAATTCAAAAGGCGCAATTCAAATGAAAACGGAAAACAAACATCAAGAGCTCAGGCTCAGAAAAATGGAATGGAATCATGCACTTGAAATGAAGAAATTGACTCTTAAAAATGGTTCTCTCCCAGAGTCTTATAGGTCTTCCAGTCCTAAGAGACCTTGCATGCCTAAAGAAGCTGTGAGTATGTATGAGGCGAAACTTGATATTTTGGATTGGTTGGCTGCTTTTGAGTATAACTATCGGATTCAGGGTTTTACAGGAAATCAGTTGATTCCTTGGCTTTTGTCTAGGCTCCCCCAGGTTGCAAGTGATGCTGTAATGGAGGTGGGGGAACTTGAAAGATTGGAGTATGAAATTTCGATTGAGGAAGCTGCTTTTTATTGAATGAACATTCGCTGACATCGGCACTGCGAGTCTTGCCAGGAGAATCCGCACTCGCTTCCTAGAGGAGGCGGAGCGCATCGGCGCTCACGTGTGCAGTCACGTGACCTCTTCTCCACTTGAAGTCACAGCCTCAATCGCCCGAGCGGCGCGTCTTTTCGATTGAGGAAGCTGCTTTTTATTGAATGAACATTCGCTGACATCGGCACTGCGAGTCTTGGAAGACTCTTGCCAGGAGAATCCGCGCTCTCTTCCTGGAGGAGGCGGAGCGCATCGGCGCTCACGTGTGCAGTCACGTGACCTCTTCTCCACTTGAAGTCACAGCCTCAACCACCCTTGCGGCGTTAAGCCTGGCCGCGGAGTAAAGGGCGGCGCATTCTTCGGCGGCACAAACTGTTTTGCTGCTGTTTGGCGCTGGGTCCTGATCCTGTCTTGGCACCTACTGGATCTGCTGTTAAGCTTAGATCTCGGCCTCTGGTCACTTTCAACTGCAGTTTGTGCGCAGAGTGGTGCGGCATCACAAATAGCATGACCGCACAATCGGGATCAGGGGGCCAGGTGGGGCCACAAACAAGAAGAAAGACCATACAACAACGGCGAATGCAGAATCCATGGACAGCTTTAAAAGCAGACTCTGGCCTAGAGACATCCAAGGTAAGCTCAAAATCAAGAAAAAGTGTATCTAAGCAATTAGTGGATCCTTGTCTACAATCTGAACCCATTGAGCACACTGTTCTATCAGTAGACTGTACAACCCCCTTGATAATCACTAAAGATTTGGAATATTTATCCAAAACGTCTGTACATTTATCTACTGTTGAAGCTGTGGCAGAAGTTGGGGGCAGAGATGAAACTATGTCAACTAGCTTTCTTGCCCCGTCTGATGAAATGGAAACCTTAAATAGTCTTCCGACACAAGTATCGGCTGATTTAAACGTCGCCAATAGCTCTTTTGTTGCTCCTGTAGTTTTTGATGTTGCACAAAAATATTCAAATAATTCTGGAGATCCTAGTAGATCCAATAGTGCACCAGATAATGTCGGTGAAGTTGAAGTGACAACTACCTCTGACGCTACGGATGTTGTGGCCGTCCCCCTTGTCACTCCACTACAAAAACCACTATTAACTCTGCTCAACTTACCTTTACTCGACCGGAGTGCTCTAGGAATAGTTTCACCACTTCCAATTCACTCTGAAATAGTAGATTTTTTTTTACTGCCCACGAATTAACGGATGCAGAATTAATGGAAGCTTCCCAAGATGAGAATATAAATGAAGTAACAAAATGTACAGTAGCACCAGAAACGATTACTCATTCGGTTGATAATGATGACACAATCTTGGCTGGCTCCTCGTCAGTGATTAACATGACTAAAAAAAACCTTCTACATTTGAACACGAAAGATCAGTTTCAAATACCTACACGAGTGGTCAATGCAAAAACAACTACACAAATATCACCACAAAGCATTTCTAGGCACTCACGGTTTCGATTTGATGAAGCTGATGTAACGCAACGATCGAGCCGTTTCTCATTAGGACGAGAAAATCAAAGTTCTCAAGCGAATTCATCTTGCAACGTCCATAACCTTGATGTAGAAACATCAAAAATATCTCGAGAGAAACACAATGTTGCTCTGATGGGGAAATGCCATATTACTGGCCCACTCTTACAAGAAAATTGCTATTTACATGATGAAGTGGAGCGAGATACGAGTACATCTACAACCAAATTAAGAACCCTCATGAGAACTTCAAAGAGCTCACCAAGAAAGAATGGATCGCGACTGAATCAATTGCAATCTTTACAAGTTCCTGTGACGAACGAATTTGGGAACTTGTCAACAACAAATAATTCCAATTCAGAATCAACAAACAATCTACACACATGTTCAGCAGATAAGGCTGGTACTGAGTCGAAACCAAGTCTTTCCTCTGCAGCAGCTATGCAGATATATAACAATGTATTAGCGGCCTCGTCTGCAGCTCTTCTGCCATTTTTGAAGATGTATGAGTCTCTTCATGAAGCCTACAAAGATCAGACCTTACTCATAATATCATTAAAGGAAAAGATGGATAGTTTTGACTCGGCCACAAATTTTCTGCAAGCTCAGTTGACTCAGGAAGCTGAACGTACACTGCGTTGGCAAGAGCGGCTAAGCGATCTTGCCGCACGCCATCATTGTCAGAATGACTCTTTATCTGATGGCTTGCTTGATGCCGTGAAATGGATGCGCCACTCTTCCACATTGATGAACTCTAAAATCGAGTCACATAAAAACCCATTAACCATTGCAGGAAAACGTGATGCAGTATCGAAAATAACATCAAAAAACTCAACTGAAGGTGTGAATAAATCATATGAGCAGTCTTCAAATAGAACAGACGTGGAAATGACGTCTATGATGATTCCTCAAACTATACTGTACCCTGATGCGGACTTGCCAGTAAATAATATAAATCTTGATATTTGCTGCACTGTTCCCACTCCAGCACAAATAATGAGCCAACAAATGGAAGATAAAACCAAAAGTGCTGTCTCCCTGATGCCCTCAATGTCTTTTGGAATTTTCCAAGGATCAGCCAAGTCAATCGAGACTACAACAAAGAAGGGCGACTGCACACTAAATCGGCAAAACCAGCGCAAATCAGCGCAAGGAAAAAGGAGGCCTGTCACCAACAAGGATGTACAGTCTCGGAAATCACTAAATTTTATTCGAAATGTACCCGCAGATGCCAGGTTGGGCTTGTTCAATCGCTCCGAGCCATCTAAATCAAGTGTTCCTAATACTATACATGCTGAGGTGAATCCTAATAAGGACCCTGTGCGATTTGTAGCTCCCTCTAGCAAGCGTCAAAGAGTGGACTCAGAACCGGAAAGTATCAGAAGTCACTCTTCAGGATCCTCAATCAACATTTGCGATCTGTCTACATACTCGGATGACACATTAAGTGATCAACCAACTTTAAATCCATGTATGGCTCCTGAAACCCCACGTGTTCCACCACCACAAATTCTAACATCTGAGTTGCAAAAAGATAGGAGTTCTGAATACAGATCAACGGTGACTGAGAAAAGTTAAAAAAATATACCATCTCTTTTGAACCCTAAACAAACAAGAACTAACAATAAACAAGTTCATTACCTCTCTCGTGCTTCCACATCCTTGAAATCAGACAACAAATCCTCAAACTATAAATTGAGACTGCAAAATCTCCATCAAGAGGATGATGATTTGAATTTAAACCGCAATAATGTGATGAAATTATTTTCTTGCATTACATCACTTCGAACAATCACATCTGACGATATAAAAATTGTGGAGTACGTAACTGAGCGGTGTTGTGACCAAGTGCTCTTGCACATTTCCTCAGCTTCTGTTCGTAATACTATCCTGAATGCCTCTGATGAACTGTTGATGTTTGGATTTGATATATCGGTTGAACCAATTAGTTCTGGTTCAGAGACTCCTATGACCAGTTTGAAGAGTACCTCTCATAAAAATTCAGAACAAAGATGTGCTAATCTACGTCGAGCAATGCAAATTCCAGGCTCCCAAAGATCATGCACAAAGAAGACCATCGAATACAAAACACAAAACAACAAAAATGCTTGGCACTAGCCACCAGCAATTGAAAATTAAAGTATTCGGGAATTTCTGTCCTGGAATACGAGAGGATTTACTAATTTGTTCAACCGATTTGATGTCGAGATAGAAAAGGTTTTTGCCATCTGCCTGCAAGAGACATGGTTAAGCGATCCACCAGCTAGAGACGGTTTTGTGATTCTCTTAAACCCTGCTATTAAAAACGCAAAGGGGCGTCCTTCCTCTGGATTGTTGATAATGATTAGGATAAACACGTGGTGGCGGCTCATCGACTCATTTGGTCCTAATCCTTTTGTGCACAGAGCCTTACTTCAAACAAATAACAAAAATATGAACATAAGGAAGCACCTGCTTATCCTAAATGGATATTGGAACCCGAAAAAAATCAGCACAAAATCGTTTCTGGATTCAATAAAACATCTTATTGACAAAGCAATATTGAATTATAAGAACGTTTCAATAATCTGCGCTGGAGACTTAAATTGTACGTGGTTCAAACATGACCAAGTTAACCAGGTGTTTAAACTATCACCAAACAATGAAGTAAGTAGTCGAGCGCACTGTTGGAGCCACGTATTAGGAAATCGCAACTGTAAAATGGTAAACGGTCATATGCCAGGTGATCAACCGCCAAAGCAAACGTGGTCGGATCATAACGCACAATCGATCATTGACTTTTTTTGGGTTTCCCAAAATCTATTTGAAAAGGATTTGTCACTATTAATATCTCCTATGTCAAGTAGTGACCATAACTTGTTGCGGTTGGCCTGTCCAGTGGAATGGACAAATGAAACAAGAATACATGATATACCACTTTCTGTGAATGCTGGCGGAAATCGCCTTAGGATAAATGGTTCCAAAATACAAAAACTAAATCAGAAGCTTCTTTATGACAAATCAATGTCGGTTGATTATGTTCCCTTGCTTTCGGATTTTGTCATTGAAAGAGCCTCTAATTCGGTTATGGGACAAACACAAACATCTGTCATCAACATTATTGACGCTAGCAAAAAAGGCCATGCGACGCGATGTGAGGAAATTGAAAAAAACATGTATTGCAACAGAATCCATCAAAATTGCAATTAAAAAGCGTCGACAATTGTATCGGAATTGGTTAAAATCCTAAAAAATGATTATTGAGCAAGACAAAGCAGAGCTATTAATGAAACAGTTAGTCCAGAAAAATTCTCGAGAAATCTGGGCAATCCTGAACACAGGAAACTCAAAACATCACTCTGCTTTGTCAAATGGGATCGATGCGTTACAATGGGAACTTCATTTTTCTAAAATCTTCAGAAATTCACAGCATGAAGAAATAATACCTGCTGAACATAATTTGTCATCATGGGATATGCAAATCTCAGCCGAAGATATAAAAGCAGTAATACGGACCCTGAAAAATTCACATGCCGCTGGTCCAGATTTAATAACCAATGTAATGTTGAAAAAACATGAAGATGAATGGGCAATGTTCATGGAATTATTGTTCCTACGATTATCAGTAACAATGAGGATTCCGGTCTCTTGGCGCGAAGCAATAATAGTTCCCATTTATAAAAAGGGAAATCGGGCAGATCCAACTAACTATCGCCCGATTGCCCTGTCAGATACTATTGGGAAAATATTTGCTTCCTTTTTACGCCAGAAGCTGGTACAATGGTCTGTAATGGAACAAATTCCGGACATACGGCAAACAGGTTTTACCAAAGGAGTTGGTGTCGAGGTGAATCTCCTATTAATGACTATTCTGAAAGTTGAAAGTTTAAGAACTAAATCACGATTGTATGTAGCTTTCATTGATCTACGGGGTGCTTTTGATGGCATCAATCGATCAAAATTGTGGCAAAAATTGGAAAATTGGAAATGTCCCAGTAACTTAATTGAACCTATAAGAGCGTTATATTCAAATACCGTCATCAGCATAAGATTGAATAACCAAGGCACCTTATCTAATCAGATATCTACAAATATGGGCGTGAAACAAGGCTGCCCATTGGCTGCCGAGTTATTCAAACTGTTTATTGCTGATATTCCAGCACATCGTAAAAATGTAAGATGTTTTCCGCCTATCTTAAATAATACAGAAATCGGATGCATCATTTACACTGATGACGTGGTTCTCTTAGATAAGACCCCGATAGGTTTACAAAGGCAAATAACAAATCTACATGACTATCTAAATAAAAATGATTTGGTATTAAATACTGAAAAAAACAAGATCATCATCATTGGTAGGACAAATACCAAAAATAAAAATCAATTTAGATGGAAAATTGATAATAAACATCTGGATGTGGTAGACTCAATAAGATACCTGGGAATCTCATTTAACAATTCATTGTGTGAACAGCATTGGAAAAGTGACATGACAAATCGAATGATTCAGTTTAGTATTCAAGCTCAGTTGCTGTATAAAACATACAGAAAATTTACCTTAACCCCCGTACTGACATTTTATACCCAAAAAGTAGTTCCAGCTATAACTTTTGGGTCTGAAGCGGGATGGAACATTGACATCACCTTTTGGAATAAATTAGAAGGCATCTTTTGGCAACGAGTTCTGAAGCTACCGGCGTATATCTCAATGAAGCAGCTAAGATATGAACTTTCTTTGATTTCTCTTCATGCATGTGTCATGTGGAAATCTTTGATGGCTCTGCGGAAAATGATTTCGACGCCAATTCCACCAGCTTATCAAGTTTTCTCCTCCAGACCAGGCACAGGAAAATCAAATCTCCTGGAAGAGTGGAAACAATGTATGGAACAGATCCTAATACATGCCGATCTAACAGTAGAAGCTTTGGTAATGAGACCACAAGCCGTGAAAAAAAAATTTGAACTTTCATGTTGGATTCAAAATAATGACGAACGTCTAAGGATGCAACGACTTTAGACTCCGGGTTGGGAGCACATAAGTTAGGTGTACCATGCCGCTACCTAACAAATTGTCCTTCTCGACATCATTGTGAGCAATTTCTACGTATTCGTCTAAATTCAATAAAAACCAAGGCGATGATGTGGCTTCGTCATTCAAAAGAAGTAAATGACAATAAGTGTCGCTTCTGCCTGAAAGAAACTGAATCTTTGGAACATTTACTTACAAAATGTACTCAGATCATACACAAACGGACTCTGCACTTGGGAAGCTTCAGTCCAGTGAACTTTGAATCTCGGGACTGGTGGTCATATGCAATGGCTGGCAGTTCAGTGAAATTAAGCTGCGCTGTGGTGGACTTTATGGACTCTTTAGAGCTGGAGGCTTTTATATGATCATTGATCGAAAACTTGTTGTCTTCCTTGTTTTCTTTTAGACAAGATGCTGAAGTGTCATTGATAATACTAAATTGTATGTTTAGTGAGGAAACCAACAAAACTTATGTTGTAACAAAAGTCTGATGCCACAGTGTGAGCACTGAGGCAATCAAGTCTGAAGTTTCAAATAAAAAAAATAAAATAAAAAAAAAGAAAATGTTAAGCTAGCTTTAACAGCTAGATTTGGGAAAACTTCCCAGTACCTTAAGAGGTTTAGGGCCCTCAAAAAGCATGATGGTACCCCTTGGGCTACCTGGGTGTGTGAATGTTTTAAAAACTTAGATGGTTGGGTAAAGGGTTACAGGGTTAACACCTTTGAAGGAATGATACATCTATTTTTGTTGGAATCTATTTTTGATGCCTGCTCTCCTGAGCTGAGACCGCATTTGGTCGACTAAGGAACTTGATCCAAAGAAGTTAGCAAAGGCTGCTGACTTGTGGGTTGCCAACAGGGCCACTCACAAGGATTCTCGGGCAACTCAGAAGGAGGATGAGGGGGACACAGAACAAGAAAGATACAAAAGAGAATTCCAATACCTCCAATCCAAAAGAGGGCCCCAAACATAAGAAGGGTAAGCCACAGGGAAAACCGAATCAGGCTAGTGAAACCTCTGGTGCCAAACCAGAGGGTGATCAGCAGAAACCCTCATTTGTCAAAACATTTGGAAAATGTTATGCTTGTGGGTCTACTGACCTTGTGAAAGGGGATTGCAGATGCAAGGGTAAACCTTCAGGGATCCACACGGTCTCCTTAGCCTTCTCCCCAGAGGAAGAAGTACAAATGGCAAGTGGAAACGTTCACCTACTGGCTGAGGAACCCATGCAAGTCTCAGCCTGTGTTTCTTTAGTGTCCCTGGTCTGTGGGAACAACAGAATTTAGAGGTCTATAATTCCATCCCAGACAATACTAAAGAGTATCATAAAGACAGTGTTCTTGTCAATGGTTAGGAGACCCCTGCCATTAGAGACACTGGGGCCAGCATTACTGTAGTGGATGAATCTTTTTTTCAAGGTAGAGGATGTTGCTAAGGCACCCAAATACCTCACTAAGCTTGCTGGAGGCCCTGTTCAAATGCTTTCACAATTACCAGCTCACATCCAGTGCAATGACATGACTGTAAAGATACCCGTTAGTGTGCAGAGTGAGGAGCCGGAGGTGCCTGGGAGAGTCCTGCTGGGGAATGACTTAAAAACTCTAGGAGTTGAATCAAGTACCCCTAGGCCTCCTAGCAAAAGGAAACCGGAGCAGACAAGGAGGGCCAGGGAGAGTACATTAGATGTCTCTCCTGAGGTTGTTGTAGAAGTAACTAACACCCAGCCCACAGGCGTTACTGACTGCAACTTCAAAAAAGAAAGAGCCAAAGGGTAAACCCAAGGTCTCAAAGAAGAAGTCAGAAAGCACTCCTGTGCTACCAACAAGGACATCCACGAGAATGCCCAAAGTCACACATGTGACTACTCCACCAGCTGAGGCTGAGTGGGAGAACCAACCAGGAAAGGTTGAATCAGCTGCTGAGGAATCAGAGCTGGAAGAAGACCTTGCCCCTGTTGGAGATCTGGACCCTGGCAAAAGGTGGCCCCTATAGGGCAGACTTCAGCAGAGGACAAAGAGTGTCCTACTCTTGAAGGTCTTCGCCAACAGGCAGCTTTCCAGCTGGAAGGACAAGAGCCAGGGAAGCATAGGTTGTACTGGGAAGATGGCCTCTTCTACAGTGAACCTACCGAGTCTATTCCAGGGGACTACAGAAGACTTGTAGTGCCTCTTGAAAGTAGACAACAGTTCCTACAGTTAGCCCATGAGATTCCTTTGGCTGGTCACTTGAGTTTCAAGAAGACCAAGGAAAGGCTTTCTCTGTATTTCTACTGGTCTAAGTTGGGGTCTGATGTAGACAAATTGTGTAGGAGCTGTCACACTTGTCAGGCATCTGGCAAGTGTAGAGCCAAGAATGTGGCACCCTTGGTGCCTCTCCCAGTGGTGGGAGTTCCTTTTGAGAGGGTATGAATCAACATTGTTGGTCCCTTAGACCCTCCAACCTCTTCAGGCAACCGATTTATATTGGTTGTAGTAGACCATGCTACTAGGTATCCTGAATCCATACCTATGAGGACTGTTACAGCTCAGGTTGTTGCTAAGGCCCTACTTGGTATTTTTTTTTTATCAGGGTAGGTTTTCCTAAGGAAGTCAACTCCGACAGGGGATCTAATTGTATGTCCCAATACATGCAAGCCATGTGGAAGAACTGTGGAGTCACCTACAAGTTCTCAACTGCCTACCATCCTCAGACAAATGGATTGGTAGAGAGGTTTAACCATACTATGAAGAGCATGATAGGTGCTTTAGAGGAACCGCTTAGAAGAAAGTGGGACCTTCTAATGGCATGCCTTCTCTTTGCTTATAGAGAAGTCCCTCAGGAGGGAGTTGAATTTAGTCCCTTTGAGCTTCTCTATGGACATCCAGTTATAGGTCCATTGGCCCTAATTAAGGAGGGGTTGGAGAGTGCTGCTTCCCCTAAGCCAGTGAGAGTCACTGACTATGTGTTAGGTCTCCAGAGGAGAATGACACATGATGACAGAAGCATCAGATAACTTTAAAGCAGGTCAGGCTCTGGTGAAGCAGTGGCATGATCAGAAGGCCAACATGGTTGAATGTATTCAAGACCAGCTAGTTTTAGTTATGGTTCCTACAATACAGAGGGCCTTACAGGACAAATGGATAGGACCCTTCAAGGTTGAAGGCAAACTTGGAGAGGTCTACTATCTGGTGGACTTAGGCAATCCTAAGGAGGCTCCCAGAGTCTTTCACACCAACCGCATAAAGGCTTATGTCACCAGACCAGAAGTGGGAGCTTTGCTTCAAGCTTCAGCTCAAGAGGAGGAAGAGAGTGAACCTCTACCTGATCTCCTCAGGGGACAACCTTTAGATGAGAAAATAGGAGTTAATCTCTCTTCTAATCTGACACTGGGCCAACAGGAGGAGTGCAAGTTTCTGTAAAATCAGTTTGCCTCCCTGTTTTCACTATCACCAGGCTTGACCACTTGGGGCCAGCATGATATTCTCACTGGTGACTGTTTACCTGTTAAAAGCAAAGGTTACAGGATGTCAGATAAGGTTTGAACCAACATAAAGGAAGAGGTCAACAAGATGCTTGATCTCTGGGTAATAGAGCCCATGGTCCATGGTCTAGTCCAGTTGTGCTAACACCAAAGGCAGGATCCAAAGAGTTGAGATTCTGTGTGGACTATAGAGCTCTTAATGCAGTCACCAAGACTGATGCCCACCCATTACCTAGGACAGATCTGGTGGATAAACTGGATTCAGCCAAGTACCTCAGTACATTTGACCTAACGTCAGGCTATTGACAAATAGCCCTGACAGACCATGCCAAGGAGAAACTGCATTCTCAACCCATCAGGCCTCTACCAGTTTAAGGTAATGCCTTTTGGACTAAAGAATACACTTGTAACATACCAAATGATGGTTCATCAAGTTCTAAATGGGATGGAGGACTTTTGCATGGCATACTTGGATGACCTTGCAGTGTTCAGCCCTACTTGGAAAGAACATGTTGACCACTTAGAATATGTTTTGCAGGCTCTTGAGCAGGCCCATCTGACCATAAAGGTCAGTAAATGTCAAATTGGTTAGAGCAAAGTGGTCTACCTTGGACATGAGGTAGGAGGAGGTGAAATAAGACCATTGCCTAGCGAAGCTGTACAAGACTGGGTCACCCCTATTACTCAAACCCAAGTGAGAGCCTTCTTATGTCTCACTGGTTATTATAGTAACTTCATTGAGAACTATGGGTCCATAGCTTCTCCCTTAAAACGTAGTCTCCTCACCCAAATTTCCTAAAAAGGTCAGATGGAATGAGGAGTGCAGTAAGGCATTTGAAGGACTTAAAGCCCTTTGTCAAGCTCCAGTCCTAAGATTGCCGGGCTATAGCCAAACCTTCATCGTGCAGACAGATGCCTCCAATACAGGTATAGGTGCAGTTTTGAGTCAGCTGGATGGGAAAGCTAGGGAGCACCCCCATCTACTTCATTAGCAGGAAGCTGAAGGAACCATAGACAAGGTGGGCAACCATTGAAAGAGAAGGTTTTGCTATTGTGTGGTCACTGAAGAAGTTTAGACCATACTTGTATGGATCTACTTTTGTGATTCAGACTGACCACCAACCCTTGAGATGGTTAATGCAGATGAAAGAGGAGAACCAAAAACTATTGAGATGGTCAATCAGCCTCCACGGGTTTGATGTTACCATTGGACACAGGCCAGGGTGTAATCACCAAAATGCTGATGGTCCCTCCAGAATGTTTGACTGACTGAAGTAAGGAGATTCATCCAGGAGTGGATTAAATCCTCCTGTCCCTTAGTGGGGGGGAAGAAGTGTTAGGGAGAATTCTCAGAAATGTGCTCATTTCCCTTCACCCTAGAGACCCCCAGCAACTTTGCTGGATTCCCCTGGAGAGTGTGAGCCTTTTCCCCACTCTCGTATTATGATATGTGTTTTACCCTTGTGTTGGTTATGGTGTTTTAGATAAGCTCATAAGGCATCATCTTTGTATTGTTTTGTCACACAGCACCTTTAGTGCAGTGGCACAGGGGTGTCCTTTGGACTCCCCAAGGTTTAAATACCTTCTCTGGGATGAACTACTGTTCCCCAGAGAATATAAAGTTAAATTGACTTTACTAGTCTTTTTAAATTCATAGACCCAGCACAAACTATCTTCCAATAGAGTGCTAGAGGGGTTACTTAGTATCCCCTATGTCTAAACACTTTTGTAGCTGTCAAAAGCTATCCTTTCCTATTAAAATGGCTGGTGGAAGTGGGTTTATAACTACCATGAGTTTTCCCGACTGCGAACACTGGTAGCTAAAAATCAGGCCGCCATGTTTTTCAATATGGCGCCCAAGACCCCTCTGTAAAAACAGACTCTGGTCATCTTTTTTCGCCGTTTCTTTGTGGAAAGGTCCTTCTGGTGTTCAACTCTGCGCGCCAAACCAGGTTTGGTCCCTTTGTTTGTGAGCCTTTGGCGGGCTTCAGGACTGAAGTCCGCCCATGGCGTCTGAGTGTCTGGGGTGGGCAGAAAGTGAGGGAGGTGCCCGATATTCCCTGTGCTTAGCCTCCTAGGAGACCCAAATGCACTCCAAGCGTGATTGGTTGGCTGACTGTCCAGCAAGGACAGGCACCCTGCTGGGTGAGCAGCAGCTAGGCTGGAATGAATGGGAGAGAACTGAATAAAAGGCGAGTCTCCAGGACTGGAAGGCAGAGTCGAGAGCGGCTTCGTAAACACGTTATAAAGTGTAGGCGAGACGCATGATCGTTGAGGGACACCGCATAGGACTGGCGAGGGTTCTGCGGAGGCCAAAGGGGAGAAGACCCTCATGGATCTGTTCGCCAGGAAGGATCTAATCCATGTAGTCGCTTTGTTGGACAAATGGGCTGGAGATTTGAGATGATGGCTAAGAATTTGATGGTTAACCAGATCAAATGCTGCCGATAAGTCCAGCAGAAGTAAGAGGGCTAGCTTGCCATTATCTTTAAGGTCCTCGATTTGAGTGTTTAAATCAATAAGGGCAGTTTCCGTTCCGTGCCTCGGTCGGAAACCTGATTGTCTGAGGCCGAGGAGTTTATTTGATTCTAAATACTCCTGGATCAGAAGATAGGCAGCACAATCTAGGATTTTTAGAAGGAAGGGGATGGTGGTGATGGGCCTATAATTAGTAGGGGTGCTCGGGACTATAGAGGGTTTTTTGACTAGTGGGATGACCCACGCGTCCTTGAGCTTATTCGGGACGATACCTGTGTTGAAAGAGGAGTTTATTAAGGCGGTGATGAAAGGTGCTAATTCATGGGTGGACTCCTTAATGAAAGGGGCTGGGCACGTGTCACACTGGCAATTGGAGGGTTTGAGTTTACTCATTATGTTTTCTACCTCTTTAATGGATAGAGGCGAAAAGCTGAAGGGTTGATGGGTGTGAGAAGGAGTGGCTGATATTCCCATGGGAATAGAGTGCTGAGGGTCGGTCAGTAAACTGCATTTTTTAGCATTGATTTTGATTTGTAATGTGTAGATTTTGTCAAGCAGGGCTTTTTGTATATTGGTGCACCATGTACTCAGGTATCAGGTGGGGCTGAAGGTGTTTCCAGTTCTTTAAGTATCTTAAAGAACTCCTTGGTGTTGGATTACGCTTGCAGAATTTGCTTGTTATATGCGTCTTTTTGGCTTGGAGAATTGCCTCCTTGTAATTGAGGGATGCTAGGATCAGGCTGTCCTTATTCGCGTCTGAGGGAACGCTTTTCCAGCGGGCCTCAGCAGTTCTCTTCTTGCGTAGTACTCTTAGGTGTGGCGTGAACCACGTGTTGAGGTGTGCACGCGGTGTGGGTTTCCGTAGTTTAATTGGGGCTATGGTATTCATGGCTTTAAGTATGGTTTGAATGTATCAACTAGGACTGTGGGGTCCGCACATGACACCGAGACCATGTTAAGAAGAGGTATGATGAGTGAGAGCACTTTATCCTTTGTTATATCCATTTTATTTCTAGTGCTAAAGGGTGGAGCAATGTTCTGCTGGGAACATTGGTTGTTCACTTTGATGTTAAAGGTAATCGTGTGATGGTCTGACCAGGCGCAAGGTGTGTTTGTCAGTAGGTTGATGCTGCAATTCAGGTCGACCAGCCAATCAAGGGTCCCCCCCCCCCTTGTTGTGGGTGGGTTCATGAATGCGATGGGAGAAACCCAGATCGGTTAGAGTACTGGCAATGTCCAGTGCTTTGTGGTTATTTGGATCTTGGAAGCCTAGAATGAAATCTCCTAGTAAAATAATTTGTGAATTGGGCTTGGTTGCTAGGAGGGAGGTGATGTCATCTGCAAAGGTGGAGGTGGGACCTGGTGGCCTACAGATAAGGTGCAGGGTGATGGTTTGGTTAGGTGAGAGGCATTTTGACTGACAGTAACTCAGCTAAGGGAATATGTTGATTGGGAATAAGTCTAAGATCAAGAGGGCTTCTGAATATGAGTGCAACGCCTCCGCCTTTGGATTGGTTGTTGTTTCGGTCGCATCTAGTGATGGAGTAGCCATTGGGGATAGCGAGGGAGAGTAATGGACCGGCAGCTGCATGTAACCAAGTCTCCATGATGGCTAGGAAATCTTGGTCTTGGGCTGCAATGAAGTCTGCAATATCCAGTGCATGGGCGGGGAGGGACCAGGCATTAACAAGGGCACCCTTAATCATGGTACCTTTGGCAGAGTTAGGATTGATCTTGTTGATGTACGAAGGAGCTTTAGAAGTGCTGTTCTTGATGCCTGGTGACTTGGGTCTATGTGTGTGATTGCCATGAGTATTGAGCGTTTTCGCAGACATGGTGAGAAGGTGGGGTTGACGGGCTGCGCGAGAGAATCTGGAACCTAGTCTGAGGTTCCTGAGATACGAAGTGCAAGGTTGATTAGGGGTGGGTTTGGTAGCAAAGTGATCCAGCCATAAGGCAGGAGAGTTCAAGTAAGAGTTGGGGGGTAACGCAGTGGTAATGGGCATGAACTCTGATGATGGGCTGGAGCTGGTGGTATGTACTGGGCACAACATAGTGGGCCAGGATTTCGCCAGGATGGTGGGCTGGCTCGATAGGACACTGTTGATGATGAGGAGTGGCCAGGCAAGTAATTGCGTTGTGTAGAGTATCAGAAGTGTGCAGCTTATTAGGTAAGGCATGCACATCGTGGGATAGGATCTTGGCATGTGTGTAGCTATCAAATACAATCAGAATGGCACACAGCTAGGTCAGGTGGAGCACGCTATCAAATACAATCAGAATGGCACAAAGCTAGGTCAGGTGGAGCACGCCATCAAATACAATCAGAATGGCACACAGATACTATGACATACCTCATGTACGTTCTGTAGGTGGGACATAAAAAGGTCAATTGACTCCGTAAAAGGTACAGATGCAGAGGAACACATCGGGTGCATTCCATGAGGGTGCGCATTGGATGAGAAATGGCATACCAAAAACGATGATTCAAAAAGATGATATGGGCACATCGAATAGGTGCTGCCGGGGCCAAGACACACAGTATAACGAATTGGAGTGGATAGGGCAGGCAGATCCAAAGAAACAGAGCAAATTAGTTCACTGTGGCATGCAGGATGTACTGAGACAAGGAAACAGACAGAGTACGTTGGCCGGGGGAATGCAATGTACTGACAGACAGTCCAGCACATAGTCCAAAATAGTGGGGAACAATGTGCCAACGTCTGTGAGAGAAATGTGAGGAGCGGGAAATCGCTGATTCCGTGGAAAATGATGGTTGTGGGCAGGGAATCGGGTCAATGCAGCAGAGTTGCTAGTTTAAGCAACAGTAAGCTGATTCAGACCAACATTATGCTAATTCAGGCAGCATTGAGCTAATTCGGACCAACATTAGGCTAGTTCAATGCAGCGATAGGCTAATACAGAGCAGCCGTAGGTAGGTTAAAAACAGTGGTAGGCTTGTCCGAAACAGTGGGCAGGTACGGACAGAGACTAGAGGGAACAGCAGTGGGCAGTTCACATGCGATAGTAGACACAATCAATAATAAACTAGCTGTCATTTGTAGTAAAGAAACATGCAGGATCAACCCGTTGGTAAATGAACATCGGGACAATGAAACAAATACAACACGGTTAGGCTAGCATATAGGGAATAGGCATATCGTATGGGTATT
The DNA here is from genome assembly GCF_040938575.1 of Ambystoma mexicanum. NCBI lineage: Eukaryota > Metazoa > Chordata > Amphibia > Caudata > Ambystomatidae > Ambystoma > Ambystoma mexicanum. The sequence continues at coordinate 329,710,961 of NC_090925.1, read as the reverse complement.
GAACATCTATGGGAGTTAATAACAAGGATTCATATGATGTATTAAAACAATTTTCGTTAGAACCGTAGGCATACCATAGCGCTCGTACTTACAGGAGCCTGGTTGATCGGGTGAGGACTTACATTATAAAGCAGAGTGCCATTCGTAAAGGCATGGACATGTGCTGATGTAGAATGCACAGAGTAGTCCTTGTTTGGGGGCGAGTTACGCAAGTGTTCGAAGCATTGTTGAGGTAGAAGCTCATACAGAATTCGAAGGCCGGGCAGAGTGCAGCGCCAAGCAGCCAAGATGCGGCCAAGACAGGCAAAGACAAGGGTGATGTCCTTATGGTGGTCCTTGGGGGTGTGTCCGCTCTCGTCTTCTGGTGCCCCGTCGGCACAGAAGTAGCGGCTGTGGACAGGATCAGCCAATCAGCTGGGTCCATGTTGCCTAGCAACATGTAAATAATACGCTGGATCGAACGAATACCGCCATCTTAGATGGCTCTTTCGATGTGATCTTGTGTGGAAGCAAGGCTCGATCTGGGGGTGACGCTGTGCATCCGGGTGCATAGAGGCATCCAAGTGCAACACTGTTTGCCTGGGGTAATAAATTGGGCACATCCGGTGTTTGATGTCAAGTAGTGCTGTGATCTCTTTGAAGAGCTCCATTGAAGAAATGTGTGTGGTTGTCAGACTTTAACACATCGCATATGCCCCATGGGGAAAAACTTTGTGCAGAATACCTCAGAGGTATTCTTCCTTTCCTCTCCTTCCCCCAGAGGCTCACTGTCTCCAGAGCTCTGGTGCTCTCTAGGCTGAACTATTGAAACAGCGTCTTTCTTAAGCTGCCCGTTTCTACTCTCCGCCCTCTGCAACTCATCCAGAACAGGACTGCGAGACTTGTCCTTGGCCTCAAGCCCAGGGATCGTATCTCTCTAGGACTGAAATCTCTGCACTGGCTCCTAGTGGCTGTGAGGATTAAGTTCAAAACCCTCTGCATTGTCCACAAGGCCTTCTGGGGCCAGGGGCCTCAATACCTTCAGCTCTCTCTTCCTAAATATATCTTCCCTCTCGAGCTTTTCGCTCATCCACCTCCAACTACCTCAGGGTCAGTCGCTTCTCCAAGCAACGAGTTGGTGGTAGATCTCTTTCCTCGGCTGGGGCCTCCCTCTGGACCAGCCTCCCTGCATCCCTGAAATTTGGAGAATCATCTCCGGTTCTGGAATCACCTCAAAACCTCTTTGCTTCTGCTTTTTCCCTCCTCATCCCGGCTGACTTCCTGGCTGAAACTGAAACTGCACTGGTTCCTGGCCACCCTCTGATCTCTGGCCCAGGTCCCCTCCCCCGCCAGTCACACACCTGCATTGCCTTCCTGGCAACCCCTGCACTTAGGACTATTTTCTGTATCCCTACAGTTCTGTCACGACCCACATCCAGAAGACTCCCCTGGCAAGCCCATGGGCCAGGAAGGGTCTTGACTCGGGTCTCCACTAAACCCAGGCATCATTGGCCTAGGCCTTCTTGGCGCCAGGCTCATACTTGATAGAGGACTTGTGTTAGGAACTACTTTATTTCAGTGCCAATCAACATGAGGCATCCACATAGCTTGGCTCCTTGGAACCAAGTTATGCGGTATAGTATTTTTGTGTGTGGTACCATAGAAACTATTTAACCGGGACTACTTTCTTGTAACTATTTAAACCACACCCGACTGGGATAACACGCTTCGTGTTACTTTGCAATTCTGCAACGTGACGCTCACCGTGTTGAGCTGCACCCGCGAACCTCAGAAGAACAGCATCTGTTAGGAAAGAAAGGGACATCGTTAGCAGCAGCAGCTTAACTGTAATTTCATAGTTAGCTGTCTACAGCTCTTGCGATCAGCATCCCAGAACCAGCGCTCCTCCCAGACCGTCGGATCTGCAAAAAAGGAAGAAACAAGGCATTAGACATTTTACAATTTAACGAACAGTGCCGAAAAGCTTACCTCGCAAGCCGCTCCTCGACCAGCATCGCCTCAGGAATTCCATGCACCGGTTGAGCATCGTGACCTGTGGGGAAGAAAAGACAACAGGTTAGCAAAAGGCAAGGCATCATAGCACTGTGCATAGCGCAAACACACTGCATCAAGGCGCTCTAAATACACCATTACTTACCAGCGAGACCCAATTCAGTCTATGCCACATATTGGACTTCTGCACACCTAAGGAAGAGAAAAAGCCATTAGTTAGACCAAAAAAGGCATGCAAGGACAACGACATACCACAGCAATAAGACCTACCTGAAAGGCTCAAAGCGGGCCGGCATCAGTGAAGTAACTTGATCGCAATCGCCCACCAAGCACAACGCACCCCTGCCAAGAAGGCAGGACGGAGAGCACACCTGCATTGAAAACAGGGTAAGGAGAGGTCCAGAGAGGCCGCGGGTATGAGGGGTGGTGGGGGGCTGTTCCACTACCAGCACTTGACACCTGATGTCGGTAATTACCCTTGCACTTGCCACCAGCTGGCCATACTTTACTTATTGTTTATTATTCCTTATCCCATGTACTGCACTTCCCTCCTCTCCCCCTTCCCATGCACATGTGATCTTATTGACACCTGGCCTAGTAGGATCATTGTCTGTCTTCCCTCTGTTCCACCTCCCTTTCCTCATCACGCCTTGAAACACTTGTGTATAGGCACATTATAAATTCCATATCATATCACTAAATGTTTAGCTGCAAATTTGGCATCCATACGCACACACGGCCCTGCCTCAACCCATTGTGAAAAGGTGCATACAGCGAGAATGAAATATCGGGATCCGTTGCATCTTTCTCTCATGTCTGCATAGTCTATATGTAGCTCACGGAACAGCCCAATAGGGCGGGGCAAGGAGCTTCAGTGTTCGGATTGTCATGCCTGTGCTGAACATTTGACATGTGGTGCAGTGTATGACCATGTTTGTGAGGTGTTCTTGAAGATTGGGCATAAACCAATCTTCTTGTATGTCTGCTGAAATATGTTGCTTTGAACTGTGGGCGGGGTGGTGGAGTTGGTCAAAAGCTATTGTCAGTAGTTCATATGGCATTACTGCTTTGCCAGTGCATTCTTGGCACTATAACAAATTGGTCAGGGACTGTTTGTATCCCCTCTTAGACCACATTTCCTTTTCATTTGGTGCTCTGCTTTGCAGTTCAATAAGCTGCGCAATAGGCAAGGCTGTATACAGGGCATTTTGATGATCGTGTGTTGGTGTAGCAAGGACATACTCGGAAATTGTTGGGACCAGGAGATAGGCCGCCATCTTGGCCAACACATCAGCAGCGGCAGTTCCTAGTGTTATTGGTGTGGGCGGCGCATTTGATGACCTCCACTACAGAAGGTGGGGACAATGATGAAATAAGTCTAGCAGAGCAGCATGTTGTACCAAGGAACCGTCTGCTCTGCGAAAACCCCTCAGTTTCCATCGTGACATACCAGCATGCACTGTTGTGTTGACTTATGCGGAGTCCGAATAAATTGTCACGTGGCAACCTTGTGATGCTCGTAGTGCTGCGTTATGAGTTCAGCTGCTTGGGCGGAATAGTGCATTGGCAATCTTTTCATTATCAAGGTTTCTTATTCACCTGCCTCGAGGCGCACTACCGCGGCGCCCGTATGTCCTTGGCCCTTCTGCGGGTCAATAGTTGCTGACCCGTCCACGAAGAGAACCTCACCTTCCTCTAGAGGGCCATCTCTTGCCTTGGGAATGTTATCCTCGTCTCCCTCATATTTAACAGTCATGTGTTTGCAAGTCTTCCTCTGTACACATTTCTGTCAGGAAGTTAGCAGGCTTCACCGTTTTGCACCATACAATATGGATGTTTGGACTCTAAAGAATAATTTCATATGCAGATGCTATGTATGGTCAGGGTGGATTTCCACTTTTCTAGGATAGCGAATACTGAGAGTTCAACGTACACAGTGACGGAACAGCCCATTACAACAGTGGAAACTTTTTCTATTGCAAACGCAGCAAGTGCTTGTTCGCATACGATCTGTCCCTGCATAACTGAATCCAGTGTGCCACTAATAGACCAATGGCTTGTGGCCCATTGCACCCTTTGTTTGCCGTATGGGGTGGCGAGCACAGTGGCCGTGGATATTACTTCTTTTAAGTAATTTAAATTTTTGATAATGTCTGGAGTACACTCGAGTTTGTGATTGCCTTTTTGTGCCTCCTCAAGGGTTTGAAGGAGCAGCCTGGTGTATGCTGCATAATCTTGAATCCATGCTCTACATAGCACTAAGAATTTGTGCACGTCTTTCACTGTTATAGGTTTGGGGGGGCGTGCACATATGCCACTGTCTGCTATTCTTCTTTTACCATTAGCTGATATTAGCAGGCCTAAATACAGTACTTCCTGTTGGCAGTACTGGAGTTTGGCCTGGTCAACCTTGTATCCCTTATGGGCCAGAAGTTGTAGGTTCGCGAGAGTGTCTTCAGCAGTTTTGCTCATTGTCACTACACACAAGCAAGTAGTCCACATACTAAATGATCATGTTAGACACGTGAAGGTTTCCCAAGTCACATGTAATATTCTGTTAAAGATGCTTGGTCTTTCACAGTACCCCTAGGGCAAACTAGTGTGTTTGCAGCACTTTCCAAAATGGGTAAATGCTGTGAGATACTGTGACTCAGGTTGCAAAGGTATCGAGAAGGTGTTTTTCAAATCCAACACTGTCAAGTGGGTCGCCTCTTTGGGTATACTGCAGAGAATGGTGGTGGGGTTAGGAACCACAGGAAATTCTTTTTGTATGTCATTTAGGGGGCATATGTCCTGGATCATCCTCCAACTGCCCGCTATGGCCTTATCACAGGGTAGATCGCTGCGTTACACGGTGATGTGGCGGACACTATTATGCCTTGATTGAGGAGGGCCTGTATTGTACACGATTCCCTCCTCGACGACTTTTGATAGTGGGTACTGTTTCACATGGGTAGTACTGCACCTGGTTTTAGTGTGTACTTGGGCTAGGTCCTTTAAAAGGACATGTGGGTTGGTGGTTCACAATTACTTGGGTACATACCAAGTCTGCTTCAATGAAGGGGGCAGGGTTACAACAGCCATCAGGGGGCACTACACTCTCCGGTATCGTACCATGATTTCACAAGGGCTAAAAATCTCATACTATTTCTCCGTCATTGTCATTATTCTCAAATAGTTCTGCATCAGTCACCTACTTAAGGGGTACAGTGGAGTCAATGCAAAGCACTGTAGGCCATTCACATCCATGTCTGTCTGTTCCTAGTTCAACTAATCTCTTTGCGGATAACCCCTGCAAGTCTAGGGACAGGATCGTACTTGCAACCAATGTTGGGGACACCACTAGGCGAAAAATTAAATCTGTCAGCACTCTCCAGCAGCCTTTGGCAATTTCTGGCACTGCCTCCACAAGCACTGTTATTTCTTAGATGAACATGACTGGGTACACTGGTATTCCTCAGACAACTACCTCCCCGCCATTGCATGCATTATTACCATTGTTCTTATTGGGCGCATACCTGGCATGGCGCAATCAATGCCATGGTCCGTGAAGGAGATTGTCATGTTCAACTTACTGAGCAAATCCCTGCCCAGCAGGTTGACAGGAGAAGTCATTGAATTAATAAGGAACAAGTTACTTTCCTGCAACTGTTGTTCTCCAGCATGGGTCTGGCAATGATTCACATGCTCATGAATATTCCCAGTCGTCAGGCTGGGAATCCTCGGTAAAGAAAAAAATCAGTATCAGTTTCGTTTCTGATCCTTCTTTCTTAGTAGTAACCAATCGCTGGTCTCTGGGTCATACTGCCCCCAGCCAATGACTGCCCTCTCCCTAAGCCCCGCCCCTGGCAGCCATCCTCAGATTTGGAAGCACGTAAAGTGGCAGTATGACCAATTGAAGAGCCGCAGAGGGGTAGGAGGGAGGGTTCGCATGTGAATGACATGGATTCACATGCTCATGAATTTAAGAATACATAGCAGTACACACATGCACAACCACGGGAGCTGGCAAGGCTCAACATTAATGTTATGGAGAATTCTCTGTTAAGGCTAATTTCCCAAACCTAGTGAGTCCCCCAGCAGCTTTGCTGGATTTTTGGGGTTTATTATTTTCTCCTGCTAAGAGTGAGACTCTTTCTCCCACTCAGACATGATTTGAGATATCCTTTGACTTTGAAATGTGTTTAATGGGCTATGGGGAATTTTACTCCATAGGGTTTCATGTAGTTATTGGGAAGTGTGTTACACAGCACCTTCAGTGCAGTAACACAGGGGTGTCATAGTGACCCCCAAACAGACTCCATACCCTGAGACTGACTACTGTCTCCCAGGGCATGTAAAGTCACCATTGACTTTACTAGTCTTAAATTGGGAACAGAACCAGTACAAACCATCATATTGTAGAAGTACTGGTAGGGGTAATTAGATTGCCCCTGGGTCTGTTTTCCGAGGGGGCACTGTGCAGTTCCCCCTCGTTGAGTTTCTGGCTGGTGGCCGCGGTTACCACGCGAAATATTCCTTAAGAATATTTACTATGGGATTTTCCCATTCATTTTAAACGCACCACTTTTTGGTGCAATGTTAAAGATACCGCCGGGTTATTTATTTAATATTTACTCCCCGGTTGGGTCTTTTTGCCAGGACTCGGTTTTAAAATGGCGTTTGTGTTCGCCTCTGTAACTCCAACCCAAGTCGAGCCCTTTGTTCCACTTTTTGGCGGGCTTCTACACAGAAGCCTCCAAAAGTGGTGCCACTCTGTCTGGGTCTACAGGATGTGTGGGAGGGGGGGTTTAGGCACCTTGGACTGAGTTGCCCCGGCAACTCAAGTCGCACTCTTGTGTGATTGGCCCAGTGGTGAGCCGCCCGGCTCACCACTTAGCATGTTTGAGTGACAGCTAGGACTGATGAATGTGGGTTTTCTGCATAAAAGCAGGGGTTTGGGGACTGGAACTTCAGAAGTCGCCACAGGACCAAAGAATCCGAAGAGGGAGAAGCTGAGTCGACCTGCAACGACACCACCGGTGGAGCCCTGCTGAACCGCCTCACCACTTCTTCCAACAACAGAGGAGATCTTCATCCCGAAGAGTCTTTTTCCTTTGACTGGTGGGGATAACCAGTTTGCCCGTCTTTTCGCCTTCCCGGATCATCTCGTGGCTGCCTTGCTTGTGCCAAGCACCCCGGCAACCGGGATACCACGTTTTACCACTACCGCAAATAAAAGGGTAGTACCTTTTAACCGGAGAACTCCACGGCTGGTTTCTTCCCTGGCAGTGCAACAACCTTCAGCTTTCCACCACGTCGAGATCATCTCTTCCTCTGGACGACGCCGCGTCTTGCAACCGCTGTCAGGAACAACTGCCCCTGCTGGAGGATCCTCTCCACTTTCAAGGTACTGTGTCCGCCTGGCCTCCCTCGCAACGGTCTGTGTGGGGTGTCTCTTAAATCCTCAACTTACCACTTGGGTTGGCCCTAGGCTGGCTAAATGAACTTTACTGAACTATTTCCTTTCCGAACTCTCTGCAAGACTTTTCAAGCCTCTTAAACTGTATGATCTTGGGCGCATTGGTGCTCTGTTCTCTCTAAGAGGGAGCCTGGCCTCTGAACTCTTTGCTCACAAGTAGACTTTGACTTTCCTGCCTTGCTGGGTGCTTCTAAAGTATTAGTGTTTTGTGCTTTTCTAATTTCTGCCTTTTCCCTCCCTTTTTTGATAACTTATTAGAGTGCCATCTTTAGTTAAGCGCTCACCTCTGTCTGAAAATAAGTGGTGTTAACTAAGACTTGTCTAATAAGGAATAAGGGATGTATATATATATATATTAATAGTGACTGTTTTGAACTTGCTTACAATAACAGTGCTGGAGTGTTTCTATAAGTGTGTCTTTAAATAAATAATTATATACTTTGATAGCAAAGCGCTGGTCAGTGTTTGCTTGTACTACTGTATTGTGGTACCTATCTTGTATACTCTATATACTGTCTAACTCTTCTTGAGGGAAGTCTGGCTGCTCAGCCACAGCTACCAGGTAAATCTGGGTGGTACAGACTGCTACCAATTGGGTTTACTGCCAACATCTGTAGTCTTAAGCCTTTTGCAGTGGTCCCTAAGGGAACTGCACAGGTTTCTGCCTAACAATTAAGCATTAAATAAACTCAACATTAAGCAACTCTTTCCTCCTCACCAGGCCCACCTTCAGGCGAACAGGTTGCGCAGCACTGCTTGGCCGACTCTGGATTCCTCCCTGGAATCCCTGGCGACACAGAATTTCGTGAAGGTGTGCTTCGACCTCCACGTAGCAGCCCTGCAGATGTCCAGCAGGGGCACACCAGACAAGAACGCCGTAGTAGCAGCGATCGCTCTGGTCAAATGGGCTCTCGGACGGCCGGGCAACGGTCAGTTTGCCAACTGATGACAGTGCATGATGCAGCCGGAGAGTCATCTGGAAATGGAAGCCTTCGAGAGGGCCTTCCCGTGATTCACTGGCCCAAAGTTCACAAAAAGCTGTGATCTATTCCCAAAAAAATCTTTGTGTGGTCCACGTAGAACTTCAGCGCTCTAGCTACATCCAGCGAGTGCAAAGTCCTCTTGGCTGGCGACGAATGCGACGGGAAGAAAACTGACAACACCAAGGGCTCGTTGAGGTGGAAGTCCGACGGCACCTTGGGCATGAAGGAGGGGTGCGTCCTCAGCACCACCCTCGTCTCGTGGAAAGTCAAGTATGGAGGCTTGCAGGATAGGGCCTGGATCTCTCCCACTCGTCGTGCTGAGGTGATGGCCACAAGGAACACCGTTTTCCATGACAGAAATTTCCACTGTGCCAAATGCACATGCTCGAATGGCTGCCCCATGAGCCGGGTCAGCACCACGTTGAGCTCCCACGCCGGGGCCGGAGCCTTCACCGGTGGGAACAATCGGAACAGTCCCTTCATAAATTCCTTCACCAGGCGATGAGACCATAGGGATGACCGTACCGTAGTTATGGTGTAACGGGAAATGGCTGCAATTAGATGATGGAAGCGTGAGCTAGTACCGCCTTGGCCAGAGATAGCAGGTACGGCAGCACTTGAGGGGCCGTAATTCGCAGAGGGTTAATCTTCTGTGCACGGCCCCAGTCAGAGAACCTCTTCCACTTGTGTCCGTAGCACTTTAGAGTTGAGTACGCCCTGCCCTTTGCAAGCACCTCCTTGCAGTCCGCCGGGATATCGTAACCTCCAAACTCTAGTGCTGCAGGAGCCAGGCCTGCAAGTTCAGCGACTCCGGGTCGTGATGGAGGATGACGCCTCCTTCTCTGGAGAGAAGATCTGCGTCCGTCGACAGTCTGACTGAGGGGGACGCTGACAAGTCCAGAAGGTCCGGGAACCAGATCTGTCTCGGCCACGCCGGTGCGACGAGGATCATCCTGCACCGAGACCTCTTGAGTTGGTTGATGAGTCGGAGCAGCAACGGCAACAGAGGGACAGGAACAGGCCCTCCCAGGGGAACGAGAAAGCATCGCCCATGCTCCTCGGCTGGGGAAACCTGCTGGTGAAACTCTGGCACTTGGAGTTCATCGCCGTCACAAACAGGTCGATTTGGGGTTTGCCCCATCATTGGAAAAGTCGATCGACTTGATCCTGACGCAGCTCCCACTCGTGGCACGAGCGCAGCTCCCTGCCGAGTGAGTCAGCGATGACGTTCTTTGTTCCTGCTAGATGGAAGGGCACCAGAAACATCCCCTGGGTGACGGCCCAGTGCCACAGATTCAGGGCCTCCTTGGACAGGGCTGGGGATCTGGTGCCTCTCTGCTTCCGGAGATAGAACATCGTGGTGGTGTTGTCGGTGAAGATCCTCACCACCTTGCCCTTGAGGGACGGGAGAAATGACCCGAGGGCCCAGAACACTGCTCTGAGTTCCAGGATGTTGATGTGGAGTGACCTCTCCTCCGGGAGCCAAAGGCCTCTCGCGTACAGATCTCCGGTGTGCGCTCCCCATCCCTCCAGGGAGGCGTCTGTCGTCACGTCTCCTGATGTAACGGGGTATGAAAGTCCTTGCCCGCCGCAAGATGCGCGGGGGTTCCCCACCATCGAATCGCTTGGCGGAAAACCTCGTTGAGCGGGATCCTGTCTTCGAAGCTGCCCGTCGCTTGTATCCAACGGGCATCTATGAACTCTTGTAGAGGACGCATCCGTAGCCTGCACAGGCGCACCAGGTAGATGCATGAGGACATCATTCCGAGCAGGGACTTGATGGATCTCACCCTGGCCACGCCCGTGGCCAGCAGGCGCAGCACCTTGACCAAGATGGCCCTCGTCCTCTCCTCCGACAGCGAGGCCAATCGCGCCACTGTATCGAGCTTGGCTCCCAGAAACAGTGCGACCTGCGACGGGACCAGGTGGGATTTCGAGTAGTTGATAGAGAAGCCCAGATCCGTGAGAAGTTGGACGGTCTCCGCTGTGTGTTCGACAGCGAGTTCTCTTGTCCTTGCACGGATGAGCCAATCATCCAGGTAGGGGTAGACGTGGATCCCCCGCAGTCGCAGCCGCGCTGCCATTGGTGCGAGGCACTTGGTAAACACCCTGGGTGCCAACTTCAGCCCGAATGGCAGGGCCTTGATCTGGTAGTGCCGCCCTACGAATCTGAGAAACGTTTGGTGTCTTTTTAGAATGGGGATGTGGAAGTAAGCATCCTCAAAGTCCAGCGACAATAGGAAGTCGCCCTCCTCCAGCTGTCCCAGCACATGCTGGAGGGTGACCATCCTGAACTTTTGTGCCTTGATGTATTTGTTTAGACGCCGCAGGTCCAGGGGGTGCCAACCGCCTGTCTTCTTTCTGATGAGGAAGTACCTTGAGTATACTCCGGAGTCTCTTCAGGACGAGCTCGATGGCACCCTTCTTGATAATCGCCCTTACTTCTAACAGCAATTGAGGGTCGGGGGAGGAATGCGGGGGCACGTCCTTTGAAATTAGAGAGTGTGCCCATGGGCCAGGGCATCCAGCACCCAACGGTCGGTGGAGATGGACTCCCACACGCCGACAAACTTCGCCAGCCGGCCTCCCACCGGGGTGCTCCAGTGGGGGCCCGATGCTACGGCCGGTTCAGTCCTGCTTGGAGGTGGCCTTGCTGCCCTGGCATCCTTGGCGACGACGAGATCCTCCTGACTTGCCGCATCCTCTGTAGGCCTCTTGCGACGAGCGGGCCGCCTGGTGGAATATCGAGGAGCTGTCGCCAGATCTCTTGGAGGCACCCTGTCTGCTTGCGGCGTTCCGAAAGGGCTGCTGTCGTTGCTGCAACACTCCCAAAGCCCGAGCCGTCTCCGTGTCGGTCTTGATGGCCTGAAGTGACTCATCCACTGTTTTTCCAAACAGGTTGTTCCCCGTCGAAGGGCATGTCCAAAACTCTGGTTTGCACATCCTGGCGGAAATCAGTTGCCTTGAGCCATCCCCGCCTTCGAAGGCAAACACTGTTGCCCAACTGGCGGAATCCAGTGTCAGCGATATCCGTAGCCACCGTTATGGCGTGGTCGGACGCCACCTCACCTTCCTGTAGGATCTCCAGGGCCTCCGACCTCTTGTCGTCCGGTAGGAAGTCCAGCAGGGGAGCGATCTTGTACCACAGCTCCCTGTCGTAGCAGACCACAATCGCAAGGGCGTTGGCCGCCTTAATTGTCATCGCCGCAGACGAGATGACTCGTCCCATGACGTCCAGCTTCTTTCCCTCGCCGTCAGGTCGTGAGGTTGAAGTTGAGGATGACGCCCCAGCCGCCTTCTTCTTGGCCGCTGCCGAGACGACCGAATTCCGGGGTCGGCTGTGCCCTAAAGCACAAAGGGGCGGAATCGGGGACCTGGTACTTCCTCTCGTACTGATCCCTCTTGACAGGTGTCGTGGATGGGTTCTTCAGCAGAGCAAGTCCCTCCTCCCAGATATCGTCAATCAATGGTACCACAAGGACCGTCTTCCTCTTGGCCCTGCGCCGCTGATGGAGGAAACCTTCCTTCTGTTTCTCAGGGCAGAGCTGAAAAAGCTTGGATGCCCTGGTTGGCATGGAAAGAGCCAATTGCGTCGGGCGGGGAGGCCCGAGGGAGTGGTGATGGAAGGCCCATCCCGTCGTCACCACCATCATCATCCGTCCCCGTCATGGCCGTATCCGTTCCCATGTCATCCCTAGGATCAGGGGAAGGAGATGAGGCTGAGCGGGCCGCGAGGGCTGGAAAGGCAGGGGGGGGCAACTCTCCTCCGCATGTTGGTTCTGCTGGGTCGTCCGTTGGGGTGAGGGGCAATCTCGTCCTCATCTCTGTGCATAAGGTTTGGATTGCCATCAAAATGGCCACCGAGTTGTCCTGAGGCTCAGGCACTGGCTGCGACGGGCGCGATGGTTGCTCCTCCTCCACGGGTTCTCTCCAGAAGCTTAACCGGGTTCTCTGATTTTCTCTTCCCCAAGGCAGAGTGTTGGCACGTGGTCTATGGCGTTGGTGAAAGTGCATCCTGCCTGGCAGCCGAGAAGCCTGACCCTTCGGCGCTCCCGGTGCCCGCGGACTCGCAGTGCTTTGCCTTCTGTTGGGCCCCCGTTGCCGGGGCGCCCTCACAGGACTTAGAAGACCGCTCAGACTTCTTCTCACCTGCTGGGCCCTTCTCCAGCGAGCTCGCGAGGCGGGTCGACGATCCCTCATAGTCCGTTCCGACAGGTTCTTGCAAAATGCACAGTCCTTTTCCACGTGCGTCTCGTCTTCGTGAAGGCAGTAGAGACATCTCAAATCCTCATTTTCCTTGAAAACATTCTTTAATCCACATCCAGGGCAGTTCCTGAACAGCTTGGATCCGTGTGTCGAGCTTCCCTTGTCCTGGGTCATGTCCACGAGGTAGGCCTCAGATCTTCTGGAATCCTCCAAGAAGCGTAACTAGATGAAAACTTCGCCCCTGAGGGTCGTAGAAAATTCCCAAACGGGTCCCCGTTGATCGGAAGTAGAAACAGTGGAGCTTGAGGCTCGATTGACCGAAAAAGAGATTAAACTCCTTGAAAAAACACAAAACGCAGTAAAAGCTTGAGAGCTATAGCACGAGGACTCCCAACACTTGAACGTGTGGTAAAAATCTGAGGATGGCTGCCAGGGGCGGGGCTTAGGGAGAGGGCTGGGGGCAGTATGACCCAGAGACCAGTGATTGGTTACTACTATGAAAGACAGATCAGAAACGAAATGGATACTGATTTTTTATTTACCGAGGATTGCCAGCCTGACGATGGGCAATATTCATGAGCATGTGAATCCATGCCAGACCCCATGCTGGAGAACCGCGCACATCACCTTTCCTCCCACCTTTACATTAATACCTTCTGTATACAGAATCAACCATAAAGATTGTTTGTTTCCTCTCTCTGCCCCCACCAAGGGTTCCTAGTCAGGGCTGAGGGTAATAAACAGGACCGGACATGCAAGAGTTCTCTGTGGGCTGTCCTAGTCGGGATATGCATTTGTCCCAAATAAAAAGGAGTCGCCCCCACCCCCTACCGTGGCTACGCTTCAGAAAGGGGCTACCATACCATTTGGTGTTTCATTGAATGGGATTTGGCCACTTTATTGGTTGCTGCTTTGTATGCTGGTGTGTATGGCAATGCATTACTTACTTACCGTAAAAGCATTTCTGATGGTTGTATCTGCTTAGATTCACATGCTGTGCATAGTCCGACATCCAGTGGTCACTGCGGAGTATTGCATTTTGTTTTTCGTAGTCGAAAAGGGGACGTCGACAAGGCGTGTCTGTAACACTATCCCTATAGTGATGTGCGTTGTACCCACAATCCCTCACGCGTCGAGGTCCCTCTGTTTGTATTTTTTCAGCCCTGAGGGAGCCTTCTATACGTGAGTGAGTACAGAAGAGAGAGAGAGATGTAGAAAGGTGTCTATGTTCCTTCCACCCGAGCGGGGACGAAGGGTGGGCGCATGTGAATCTAAGCAGATACAACTATCAGAAATGCTTTTACGGTAAGTAATGCATCGTCTTCTGATGTTTGTTAATCTGCTTAGAATCACATGCTGTGCATAGACTAGCGAGCAGTACCCGGAGTTGGCGGTGGGTTATGAGAAGGAACAGTAGAGAAAAGATGTCTTAATACTGCCTGTCCCGCCTGGGAGTTAGACCTAGAGTGTGCATCTAGACAGTAGTGTTTTGTAAAGGTGTGCACAGAACTTCAGGTTGCCGCTTTGCAGATGGACTCAAGGGGAACATTTGCAATGAATGCTATGGATGCCCCAGTGCCTCGAGTAGAATGTGCTCTTGGCTTGAAGGGTAGTTCTCTCTTAGCAAGAGTGTAACAGAGAGTGATGCATTGAACAATCCATCTAGATATAGTGGACTTTGATACTGCATCTCCTTCTCTTCCTTCTGCCACCGAGACAAAGAACTGATTAGTCTTTCTCAGTGGTCTGGTTCTTTCCATGTAGAACATGACAGCTCTACGCACATCAAGTGTATGCAGACTTTTTTCTCCCGAATTGGAAGGGTTTTGAAAAAACGTTGGTAGTTCTATTGACTGGTTTACATGGAATTTTGAGATGAATTTCGGTGCAAACCTTTGGTGCGTGCGTAGAACCACTTTATCTTTGTGAACTGCTACAAAGGGGTCTAACACAGAAAGAGCCTGTAGTTCACTTACTCTCCTAATGGATGTGATAGCTATTAGGAAAGCGGTCTTAAGAGTGAGGTCTTTAAGAGTTGCTTTGTGCATGGGTTCAAAGGGTGAGCCCATGAGTCTGGTAAGTACCACATTCAGGTCTAAGCCGGGAGCTGGGTTTGCTATCGGAGGGTGTATTCTCTTTACTCCCTCCATGAAGGCTTTGATAACTGGGACTTTCCAACACAACACTTTAAGCTGGGAAGTGGTATATGCAGAAAGTGCCGCTAGGTGGACTTTAATGGAATTGAACACTAGACCCGAGTCCAGTAAATGGGTCAGGTACAGGACAATGTGCGTGGGGGAGCAGTCAACTGGGTCGATGCTTCTTCCTCTACACCAGATGACAAATCTCTTCCATTTGCTAGAATAACAGTGACGAGTGTTAGGCTTTCTAGCCTCCCTGAGGATGTCCATGCATCTCTGTAGGAGTTGTAAGTGTCCAAATTCTATGATCTCAGGAGCCAGGCTGCTAAGTTCATGGTCTGAGGGCATGGATGCAGTGTCCTGCCCTTGTCCTGTGACAGCATGTTGTGTGGGCAGGGAAGTTTCACTGGGGGAGATAGGGACATCTCCATCAGGTGAGCGAACCATGGCTGCCGGGCCCACATAGGGGCCACTAGTATCATGGTAACTTGTTCCTGGTGCATCTTGTGCACAATCTTGTTGAGAAGGGGAGTCGGGGGGGAAAGGCGTAAGCAAATTTCCCTGACCATGGAATCGATAGACCGTTCCCCTTGGATTGGTTCTGGGGGTACCTGGAGGCGTAATCTTGGCATTGTGAGTTCTCCAGAGTTGCGAACAGGTCTATTTCTGGGAATCCCCATTGTGTGAAGACATCGAAGACGATGTCTTCGTGCAACTGCCATTCGTATTCTGAGGGCAGAGGGAAGTCTCTGTTGAGTTCGTCTGCTAGCAGATTGAGTTCCCCTGGTACATGTTGCGACAGTAGGAACATGTGTTTGAGAGCCCACTTCCAGATATTCTGGGCCAGCTTGGAC
This sequence comes from Ambystoma mexicanum, assembly GCF_040938575.1. Taxonomy (NCBI): domain Eukaryota; kingdom Metazoa; phylum Chordata; class Amphibia; order Caudata; family Ambystomatidae; genus Ambystoma; species Ambystoma mexicanum. The sequence continues at coordinate 329,695,324 of NC_090925.1, read as the reverse complement.
AGTCCTGGAAAGTGGGTGCCCCCTTGCTTGTTGAGGTAGTACATGGCTGTGGTGCTGTCCGTAAGGACCATCACTGTCTTCCCTTGTAGGTGTTCCTGGAAGGCTTTCAGTGCCTTGAACACGGCCAGTAGCTCCAGTAGGTGTATGTGCTTGGATGCTACGCTCGGAGTCCACACTCCGTGAGCAGTCTGATGGGATAGGTGAGCCCCCCATCCTGTGAGGGATGCGTCTGTGGTTAGAGTGGCTTCCACTGCGGGTGTGGCAAAGGGTTTCCCTCTTACCAGGTTTTCCTTTGTCCACCACCGTAGCGAGAGAACCAAGGCCTGCGAGACCACCACTAGATTGTCCCATTGTCCGCTGGCCTGACACCACTGGCTGTTGAGCCACTCTTGCATTGGGCGAATGCGCAGGCGCGTGTGAGGTACCAAATACATGACGCCATCATTCCTAGCAAGCGCATCGCTTTGCGCACCGTCACCTCCCGACCTGCCACATATTGGGGGATCTGAAACAGCATGTTTTGGACCCTCTCGTTGGAGGGGAAGACGAGGCCGTCCTTTGTTCGAATTAGAGCCCCTAGGAATTGTTTGACTTGGCTGGGGTCTAAGCTGGACTTCTTCTCGTTGATGGAGAAGCCCAGATGGAACAAAAGGTCTACAGTCTTTTGGGCGTTTGAGAAGCATGTCTCGTAAGAATCCCGTTATGAGCCAGTCGTCGAGGTAAGGGTACTGGGATGGATAACCTGCGCAGGTGGGCCGCTGCCAGTACTTTCGTGAATACCCTTGGTGCAGATGCTATGCCGAAGGGTAGCACTCTGAACTGGTAGTGTTTGCCCTCTATCATGAACCCGAGTTATTTTCTGTGCGCTGGTAACATTAAAATATGAAAGTATGCATCTTTCATGTCCAGTGTTGTCATGTAATCTCCCTGTGATAGCAGTGGGAGTACTTCCTGTAAGGTCACCATACAAAACTTGTTCGCTGGGCGCAGATCTAATACAGGGCGCATGGTTAGATCCTTTTTGGGTACAAGGAAGTACACTGAATAAATACCTTCCGTTACCCGAGATAGAGGCACGACCTCTATAGCTCCTTTTTCCAGTAGCTGGTCCACTTCTTGGAGAAGGATGGCGAGGTGTTCTGGTGTCATGCGTCGTCCCCTTGGGGGTCTGTATGTTGGGGAACTGTTGAACTCTATACAGTAGCCGCGAGCTACGGTGGATAGTACCCAGCGGTCTGATATTATTCCCTCCCATGCTGGAAGAAAGGATGTTAACCGGCCCCCGACCGGCGATGCATGGGAGGGGACCCGAATCTTCGCGTCACTTGGTGTTGTTGGTGGCTTGGGAGCCTCTAGGGGTGGAACCCCGGCCTCTCCCCTTGCCACGGCATTGACCTCTCTGATTGTACTGGCCACTATTACTTTGGTAGTTGTTGGCAGAATATTGAAGTTGTTGATTCCGTTGCTGGCGTTGGCCACGAAAAGAACGCTTGTTGCCAAATCCCCGCCTGTTAGGGGGCTTTGAGATTTGGTCCAAGGTCTTTATGGTATCAAATTCTTTTTTCGCATTTTCCAGTGCGTCGTCCACTGCCTTTCCAAAGAGGTTAGACTCTTCAATAGGCTTGTTAATGAGCGCCGCTTGCGTTTCCGCCTTAAACCTGGAATTGCGAAGCCAGACGTGGCGCTTCAGCAGAATTCCTTGTACCAAAGAGCGGCCAGCTGTTTCCACTGCATCAAGGGTATTCTTAACGATGCATTGGTTGACCAGAGACCCTTCATTAACTGTAGCCAGCAATCTAGTTTTTAGGGGTTCAGGAACTTCCTCTATGTCTTGCTTAAGCTTTCCCCATTGCGCATCAGCATAGCTTGCTAGCAATGTGTTATTATTGGCAATTCTAGTTGAGAACGCTGCCGAGGTGGTAATTCTTTTGGCTAGGGCGTAAAGCTTTTTCCCCTCTTTATCCGGGGGTGCCTCGCTGGTAGACAGTGGAACCCCAGCCCTTTTCCTAGTGTTAGTCACCACTAAGGAGTCCGGGATTGAGTGACCCTTAATAAATAGTGGGTCTGATTGAGAGGGTGAGAACAATTTTTTGATTCTTGGATTAACCCCTCTTACTAGTGCAGGGGTGGCCAGTGAAGGGTTGATTCGTCTTTTAACAGAGGCGAGTATTGGAATTGTTTGGCTGGTGGGGGGGTTTTCTTTTATAATCCTCTCCACGAAGTCAGTGTCTGGGGTGACCTCCCCAGTTTCGACCTCAAAATGTGCTGCTGCTTTCCTCAGCAGCGCATTAAAGGTGGGCTGGTCGTCAACAGGCGAAGGGTTCCTGACTGGTGTGGTTTGAGGAGACCTGATGTCTATAATGTCTGGCTCTGTAGACCCTGATGGTGACTGCCAGGGATTTGGGTCACCCTCACCCGGGTCTTCTTCATACCCTTCCTCACTTATGTTAGAGTCCTCATGGAAGCCTTCTCCCTCTTGTTGGTTTTCATCATTAATGAACTCCTCCTGGAAGGGAGTGTCCTCTTCGGTGAGGTCATAAGAGTTCATATCCTCCTGAAAGGGGTTATAGAACAGCTTTGGGTATTTAGCCCTTGGACTTTCTAGGAGTACCCCCCTAGGTCTTTTAGGTGTCCTATTTTCTGGAATGGCCATGAATCTGTCTAACTTGTCCATACAGGACTGGAACTTCTCCAAGGTCCACTGAGGTAGGCCAGAGCGGTCTGGGAGTGAAAAAGGAGTCTCTTCTCCTTGTATTCGTCTAGATTTGTACCATAGCGTAGAAGATAAGGTGCCTTTGCCTTCTGAGAAGTGTTCTGGCAGGCTAGGGCTTTCCGTCGACGGCGGGAGCTGTCACAGCCTACTTTCCGGCGCTTTCGGCGTTTCTTTGGCCTTGTGCGCGGTTTTTGGCGTGTCACTCGACGTCCATCTCTGGCCGTCCTTAGAAGATATACGCGTGAGGCTTTCGGCGATCATTCTGTCTGCCGAGGGATCGCTCGCCGTCGCGCTAGGTACCGTTGGGTCTTTACTGGCAACGTGTGCACTAGGTACCGTCAAGTCTTTACTGGCAACATGCGCACTCTTACAAGGCGCGTCGTCGCCTGAGGGTTTGGGGTTAGTGCCCTTATTTCCAGAGTGCCCGGTCGCCTGTCGCGGGAGCGGTGGCGGGGAGGGCTGTCGACCCTTGCGGTCGGCGGAAGACGCCGGTGGGCCCGGCGTCTCCGTTGGCGCTCTGGCTGCCTTCGTCTTCGACGAATGCGTGCAGTGGGGTAGGTGTTTTTAAGATTTCTTGTGTGCGTCCTTGTTGCCGGGGTGTTCATCCCCATAAACTGGGCATGAGCCGGGCTTGTCGGGGCCGGACAAAGAGGAGCACGAACGCTCCCTCGAGAGGTCTACAACCTCCGTTACGGAGGCCGTGTAATCACTGTCCTCGTCACATTCGGCGGCAGCGGGCGAGGAATCTGACCTAGACATGGCGTAGGCCGCCCACCTTTCAACCCTACGGTCCTTTATCGTTTTGGGCTTAAGTAACTTACAGGCCGCACAGCGTCCTCCTTGTGATCGAGGGGCAAGCAACGGTTGCAACGTTTGTGCTTGTCCTTCCAGGTATATTTGCCTTTGCAAAGTGGGCAAAACCTAAAGGGCGTCCTCTCCATAGCTGAGGGCAAGAAGTGTGATTACGACCTCGAAAGAGAGGGAGAGGAAAGAGAAAGGCATTCTCTGAGAGAAAAGAAAAGACCACACAACCCCAGTCTCCCTGTGTAAGGCCTGGCGAGGCGAGGCCAGGCCACGTGTTCGGCAACGCCGAATGATCTCCTCCGCTCGTCCTTTCGTCGAAGATCTTGCTCGGCGGAGAAACAGCTTGCAGCTTCGTCGAGGGAGGGATCTATATGTTAGATATTAATAATAAACGACCAAGGGTCGAAGAAATGATTTCGCAATGTCTCTCGAGGAGCTCCGCATAGAGGCGACCAATAACTGGGCGGAAAAAAACAATCTGAGGGACCTCGACGCGTTAGGGATTGTGGGTACAACGCACGTCACTATAGGGATAGTGTTACAGACACGCCTTGTCGACGTCCCCTTTTCGACTACGAAAAACAAAATGCAATACTCTGCAGTGACCACTGGATGTCGGACTATGCACAGCATGTGATTCTAAGCAGATTAACAAACATCAGAAATATAGTTGTATTGTCTGCTGCTACATAAGTGGACCAGGTATCTGCTGGGGTAACTGTGTAAGCTTGGTGTATCTCACAAGTTCTAGAAGTAATTCTTGTGGGGGCCCCTTGGCTGCTTCTTCACGCTCTTGAAAAGTGCCCCCCATTTACTGCAGTTCCAACATTGCCCCATTCCACCCTCCCCTTCGAAGCCCACCTCTCCCTCGCTGTTGTCCTTGTTGCCACTGTGGGTGGGGTATTGTGGACCTCTGCTCCACTGACCATGCCCTCCTGATGACATTGCGGCTATTCTGGCATTGGCAAAGTCTTGGGGGGTTTCGGCCACCTCAGTCTGTGGCAGCGTCGATATGGACACTTGCACAGTAGCCTTGGCCAATTTGCTTTGTACTAGTTTCACTTCCTCTGCTTGGCGCATCTGTGCCATTTCCTTATCACGCTCTTATTCTTTTGCAATGATGCATTAGGCACAAGTTAGTTACTTACCTGATGCTGTTCTCCAGCATGGGTCTAGCATGCATTCACATGCACATGAATATTCCCAGTCAGGCTGGGAATCCTCAGTAAAAGAAAAAATCAGTTTCATTCTGAACTGTCTTTCTCCTAACAACTAATCACTGAGCTCTGGGTCATACTGCCCTCAGCCAATGAATGCCCTCTACCTAAGCCCCTCCTCAGGTAGCCATCTTCATATTTGGTAGCACATAAAGTGGCAGAAGGACCAAGAGAAGAGCCGCAGAGTGGTAGGCGGGAGGGTTCGCATGGGAATCCATGCCAGACCCATGCTAGAGAACAACAGTTACAGGTAAGTAACTTGTTCTTGCTCCAGCATGGGCTCTGGCATGGATTCACATGCTCATGAATAAAGAATAGATTACAGTACACAAATACACAACCACTGGAGGTGGAAAGGCTCAACATAAGCATCTCTTACCTCCTCACCAGGCTCACATTTAAGCGAACAGGTTGCGCAGCACTGCTTGGCCGACTCTAGACTCCTCCCTAAATCCCTGTCGATGCAGTAGAACTTCGTGAAGGTATGCGTCAACCTCCACGTAGCAGCCCTGCAGATGTCCAGCAGGGGCACACCAGACAGGAACGCCATTGTAGCAGCGATCACCCCGGTGGAATGGGCTCTTCGATGGCCAGGCAGCGGTCGGTTTGTCAACCGGTGACAGTAGGTGATACAGCAGGAGAGCCACCTGGAAATGGAAGCCTTGGAGAGGGCCTTCCCATGGTTTACAGGACCAAAGTTCAGAAAAAGCTGAGAAGATTTCCGGAAACTCTTTGTGCTGACCACATAAAACTTCAGCGCTCTATCCACATCCAGCAAGTGCAAAGTCCTTTCAGCCGGCGACCAAGGCGTCAGAAAAAACACAGGCAACACCAAGGGCTTGTTTAGATGAAAGTCTGACGGCACCTTGGGCATGAAGGAGGGGTGCGTCCGCAGCGCCACCCTCGGCTTGTGGAAAGTCAAGTGAGGTGATTTACAGGAGAGGGCTTGGATCTCACCCACTTGTCGTGCAGAGGTGATGGCCACGAGAAGAGCCATTTTCCACGACAAACTTGAGTGGAACGGAATGCATAGGCTAGAACGGGGATCCCAAGAGCATAGTAACTACCACATTGAGCTCCCACGCTGGGGCCAGAGCCTTCACCGGCAGGAACAAGTGGAATAGTCCCTTGACAAATTCCTTGACCAACCAGTGCGACCACAAGGAGGGTTGTCCTGGGAATCTGGTGTAGCGGGAGATAGCCGCCAGATGAACCTTGATGGAGGCGTTTTGGCCAAAGACAGAAAATATGGAAGTACCTGAGGAGCCGTGACCCTCAGAGGGTTGATCTTCTGGGAACGGCACCAAATAGCAAATCTCTTCCACTTGAGCCCATAGCATTTCAAAGTAGATGATGCTCTAGCCTTGGCAAGAACTTCCTTGCAGTCTGCCGGGAGAGCGTAGCCATCGAATTCTAGCGCTGCATGAGCCAGGCCTTCAGGTTCAGAGACCCTGGATCACGGTGAAGAATGGCACCGCCTTCCCTGGCGAGAAGATCCGCGATCACTGCCAGCTTGACTGGTGGGGACGCCGACATGCTGAGAAGGTCCAGGTACCAAATGTGCCTCGGGCAAGCCGGTGCGATGAGGATCAGCCGGCACTGACACCGTCTAAGTTAACTGATGACTCGAAGTAACAACGGCAACGGAGGGAACAGAGAAAGAGGCCGTCCCACAGGAACGAGAATGCATCCCCCATGCCCCCTTGCTGGGGAAACCTGCTGGCAAACCTCTGGCACTTGGTGTTTGTCGCCATCGCAAACAAGTCGATCTGGGGATTGCTCCATTTGAGGAAAAGATTCTCCACTAGGTCCTGCTGAAGTTCCCACTCGTGGCAAGAGCGAAGCTCCCTGCTGAGTCAGTCAGCGACTGTTTTTTACTTCGGCCAGTTGAAACGGGATGAGGAACATCCCCTGGGCGACTGCCCAGTGCCATAAATTCTGCGCCTCTTTGGAGAGCGCTGGGGATCTGGTGCCCCCCCGTTTCCCCGATGTAAAACATTGTGGTGGTATTGTCTGAAGACCCACACCACTTTGCCCTTGAGGGACGGCAGGGACGGCAGGAACGTCTTGAGGACCCAAAACACCGCCTGTAGCTCCAGAACGTTGATGTGCAATGTCTTCTCCGGCAGCCACAGGTCTCTGGCATGAAGCCTTCCGGTGTGGGCTCCCCATCCATCCAGGGAAGAGTCCGCTGTGACTGTCTCCTGGTGCGGCAGGGCCTGGAAATCCACGCCTCTGGTCAGGTGAGAGCGCACGCCACACCACCTTATGGCCCAACGGAATCCCTCGTCAAGCATGATCCTGTCCTGGAAGCTTCCGGACACCTGAACCCAACGGGCGTCAAGACTCCTGCAGAGGGCGCATCCATAACCTGCAGTCTCGAATGAGGTAAATGCATGACCACATGCTGAGCAGAGACTTGATGGCCCTCACTGACTAGGATGGCCGCTACTCTCTCCTCCGACGGTGACGCCAGGCACAACACTGTGTTGAGCCAGGATCCCAGGAACAGCGCGTCCTGCTATGGAATCAAGCAAAACTTTGCATAATTCACAGAGAACCCCAGATCTGTCAGTAGGCGGACGGTCCTCGTTGTGTGGTCGACGGTGATGTCCCTTGAGCTGGCCCGGATGAGCCAGTCGTCCAAGTACAGATAGACGTGGATGCCTTGTAGTCGTAGATGGGCCGCCACAGGCACCAGGCACTTGGTGAAGACTCTGGGCGCGGACTTAAGCCCGAAGGGAAGGGCCTTGAATTGGTAATGCTTCCGCTGGGAAGCGCAGGATCTTGCGGTGTCCTTTGTGAATGGGGATGCGGCAGTACGCATCATTCAGATACGACGACAAAGTCACCCTCTTCCAGCTGTCCGAGCATGTGTAAAAAAAAGAATGATCATTCGGGACTTCTGGGACTTTATGTACTTGTTTAGTCGGGTTACCAGACATTTGGTAGAAAAAAATTGGTCGACCAGACAAATGGTCGAACCAATTTGGTCGAAAACCAAATGGTCGAATTTGTTTTTTTTATTTTCACTTTTTTTTTTTGGGGGGGGGTCCCCCCTCCCCCAACTCCCTTTTTTTTCTAAAAACCCATTTTTGTAAAAAACGAAAACCCGAAAAATAAATCTATAATTTAAAAATAAATTCGACCATTTGATTTTCAACCAAATTGCGTCGACCAAATGTCATTCGACCAGTTTTAGGTCGACCAAATGTCTGGACACCGTTTAGTCGTCGCTGGTCGAAAATGGGCCTACAGCCCCCGGTCTTCTTTCACACGAGGAAATACCTTGAATACACTCGGAGCCCCAGAGTCGCCTTGGAACTAGCTCCATCGCCCCTTTAATATGGTCCGAACCTACAGCAGCAGCTGAGGGACATCGTTTTCCTGCCGGGCCACCAGTGGTATTTGGGGACACTTCCTTTGAAACTCTAGGGTGTGTCCGTGGGCGAGAGCATCCAGCACCAAACAGTCGGTGGAGATGGTCTCCCGTACGCTGACGAAGTTCGCCAGCCAACCTCGCACTGGGGTGCACAGCTGGGGACCCGACGTCCTAGCCGGTTCATTCCTGCTTTGGAAGTTAACGGGCCACCTTGGGGTCACTGGCGACGACTGCGTCCTCCTCTGAAGGCCTTGGAGCAGCCCATGTTGGTCTTTTGGGCCGAGGAGCATGAGGTTTGGCGGTAAGAGGAAGAGCCCCTGCCGTAACCCTTTGGGGATCAGCAAGACTTGCCTCTTGAGGACCGATCGGACGGCCGTTGCTGCTGTAGCGTGCCCAGGGCACGTGCCGTCTTAGTGTCCGCCTTGATGGCCTGTAGAGACTCATCCACAGCCTTTCTGAAAAGATTGTCTCTGTCAAAGGGCATGTCCAAAACCCTAGTCTGGACCTCCTGTCGAAAGTTGGTGGCCTTGAGCCAGTCAAGGGGGCCAAGGCAAACACCATTGCCCATCTGGCGGAAACCCGTCTGTGGCCACCGTGATAGCGTGGTCCAAAGTCAATTCGCCCTCTTGCAGAATCTCTAACGCCTCTGCCCTCTTATCGTCGGGGAGGCAATGCAGCAGAGGTGCAAGCTTGAGCCACAGCTCCCGGTCATAGCGCGCTACAATAACGATGGCGGCCTTGATGGTCGCTGCTGCAGAGTAGATAACTCGCCTTCCCATAGCATCCAACTTCTTCCCCTCGCTTTCCGGAGTGGTGGACGCTGCCGAAGACGTAGAGCCCGACAACTTCTTGGCTGCTGCAGAATCCACCAAGTCCGCACTTGGGTGTGGAATCCGGCAACCTGTGCTACTTCTTTAAACGGTCTTCTTCGCTGGGGCCGTCGAAGGGTTCTTCATGAGTGCCAGTCCTTCATCCCAAATGTCATCCAAGTGCAGGACTGAAAGGATGTCTTACTCTTTGCCTCACTGCGCTGGTATAAGAAGCCTTCTTCTCCCCTGGGGCGAGCTGAAAGAGCTCTGATGCTCTGGAGATTATTGCGTGGAAAAATCCTATCCCGTCCGGTGGAGAGGATCTGGGCGGAGGTGACGGGAGGTCCCCCATCCCGCCGTTGTCTGTGCCCGTTGTCGCTGTGTTCCATACCATCTCACCTGTTGGGGGTGGCGGAGAATGAGGCGACAGGTGGCAAGGAGGCAGCGGGTGCCTCTTCCTGGATGGTGGTTCTCCAGTCATCAGCAGGGTGGTGGTACCGGCAACGCTGGGAGAGCGGGCGGCAGCGCCGCCATCAGCACCCTCTTCTGTATCTCAGATACAAGTATATCAAGGGTGGAGAGAATGATCTCTAGGTGACAGCTTTGGCATAGAGACAGGCAGCTGGGACGTAGTAGCAGGGCCCACGTCATTGAGTACCAATTTTGGTTGGGTGATATTGGATGTAAATAGGTGCTCTGTAAAGCGCTTTGGAGTAAGGCGCTATATAAATAACACATCATCATCCTGAAGCCCTCAGTCGCCTTCCTCAGTAACCCTGTCTGTATCGTGCACGTCGTAGGGTGCGATTCCGATGTTTCTCTCGTCGCCACCCTCCTCCTCGATGGTCTGGAGGTAGATCAGTTCCTCCTCAGCAGAAGAGATATCCGTGCCCTGGAGGACTTCAGCACCCCCCTCCCCCTTTCTTCGCATCCAGAGGGGAGACTCTCTGGGAGATGACAGGCATCTTCTTCTCTGGTGTGTTCTCAATGGGCTGGAATGAAGTCTCCCTCCTGGCGGGGATGGAGACTCTTGCCTTCGGAAGGGTGCCCTGCGGGTCTGCCCCCGTGATGCTACCACCACCTCGATGGAAGGAGCCATCTTCGTCTGGTGCACCTGGGCTTTCAGACAGGCCAGTCCGCATGTGCTGCTTGGCCTTCTCCTTCGGGGCCGGTTCAGAGGCCCGGTCCCCAATAGCCTTCTCCACCTAGGGTAGGCCAGATGTCCTACCCTGCTTGGTCTTCTCCTTGGTCGTCTTCGGGGCCACCTTCAGCTTGCCTGGGTGATGATGAAGATCCGGAGTGCTGACTGGAGACCGATGTAGCTGGCGATGTCGAAAGCGCCATGTTCGCTGAGGTACCCGCCACAAAGGCGCTCTGACAGTAGTGGACTTGCAGTGATTGTCCTTTTGTTAGACCCCTGTGGGAGGGGCGTCCTAAAAGGACTTAGAAGCCTGCTCAGCTTACCTGAATCCGGGACAGGCATGCTCCTGGGAACCACCCGGTGCAGAGGCCTTGGCCTGCAGCCACTCCTCCAGTTGCTTATGCCGATCCTTAACGTGCGCTTTGAAAGTTCACGGCAAAACGCACAATCTTCCTCCTTATGCGTTGGATACAGGCAGTACAGGCACTGGGAATGTTGGTCGTCCATGTAAACATTCCGCAAACCGCAGTTGGAGAAAAGCTTGAAAAGGGAAGGGGAATCCCTCTCGTCCAACCTGATCCACGCGGTGTAGGCCTTGAAGAATCTTCTGGAAGCTTCTCCGAAGAACCTCGACTAAATCCGTCCTTGAGGGGCGCTGAAAAAAAAGAATAAAATAAAAAATATCAGCAAATGGGTCCCCATTAAATCGGAAGGATGATCGACGGAGCACGAGGCTCGATTGACCGAAAAAGAGAGTCAACTCTTCCAAAAAGCTTGAGAGCTAAGCACGAGGACTCCCAACACTTAAGCGTGTGGTAAAAATCTGAAGATGGCTGCCTGAGGAGGGGGCTTACGCAGAGGGCAGTCATTGGCTGGTGGCAGTATGACCCAGAGCTCAGTGATTGGTTGTTAGGAGAAAGACAGTTCATAAATTAAGCTGATTTTTTCTTTTACTGAGGATTCCCAGCTTGACGACGGGGAATATTCAATCCATGCCAGACCTTATGCTGGGGAATGCTGCTCTGTATTACGGCCCACACCTTTGCCTCAGTGCCCATGATCTTAGCTAGTGCCTTTTGCACTTCTTTGGGCAGACCGTTTTTAACGATAAAGTAGAAGAACAAGTTACTTACCAACTGGTAACGTTGTTTCGACTGGATGTTCCTCCAACGTATACCACATCTTTGATGGATGTTATAAATAGGACGCACGGCGCTCGTAGCCTCAGTATGTTTTTTCCTCCATAACGTGTGACCTGCTCGTAAACAATGCCTGCTTGACTGCACATAGCCTTGAGGGAAAGCAAGCTGCAATAGCATAGGAAATTCTCCAGAGGGGCAGGCCGGGAGGGCGATGTGGAATACGATGGAGGAACATCCAGTCGAAAGAACGTTACCAGTTGGTAAGTAACTTTTTCTTCGAATGGATTGTGTCCTCCAACGTATTCCACATCTTTGACAGACTCCCAATGCAGAACCAGAAAATGGAGGAGGGAGAAGAATTTAGAATACTCAATCAGATGACAGAATAAAGAACCGCTTTACCAAAGGCCATATCTTGACCATGGAGCATATCCAGGGAGTAATGTTTGACAAAGGTGTGGATAGAAGCCCATGTAGCTGCACACAAATATTCCTAATAGGAACTCCCCGCTGCAGGGCTGTGGAAGTAGCCATGCCCCTCGTGGAGTGAGCTCGCAAACCCTCAGGAGGGTCCTTGCCCGCCAATCTGTAACATTCAATAATGGCGAGGATAATCTACCTGGCCAATGTCTGTTTGGTAACAGCCTGGCCCAATCGGTGTCCAGCGTACCCCAAAAAGAGTTGATCATCCATTCTGACACTGGACATCCTAGAAACATAAAAGCTCAGAGCTCTCCTAGGGTCCAACCTATGAGTCGCTCCTCTTCCTTACCAGGATGAGGAGGAGGATAGAAAGCAGGAAGGAACAAGTTACTTACCTGTAACTGTTGTTCTCCAGCATGGGTCTGGCATGGATTCACATGCTCATTAATATTCCCTTCCCCGTCAGGCTGGGAATCCTCGGTAAAGAAGAAATCAGTATCAGTTTCGTTTCTAATCTGTCTTTCGTCGTAGTAACCAATAACTTATCTCTGCGTCATACTGACCACAGCCAATGACTGCCATCACCCTAAGCCCCACCTCTGGCAGCCATCTTCAGATTTGGTAGCACGTGAAGTGGCAGTATGACCAAGTGAAGAGCCGCAGAGGGGTAGGCGGGAGGGTTCGCATATGAATCCATGCCAGACCCATGCTGGAGAACAACAGTTACAGGTAAGTAACTTGTTCCTTCTCCAGCATGGGGTCTGGCATGGATTCACATGCTCATGAATAAAAGAATATATAGCAGTACACACATGCACAACCACGGGAGGTGGCAAAGGCTCAACATTAAGCAATTCTTACCTCCTCACCAGGCTCACCTTAGGCGAACAGTTTGCGCAGCACTGCTTGGCCGACCCTGGACTCCTCCCTGGAATCCCGATCGACGCAGTAGAATTTCGTGAAGGTGTGCGTCGACCTCCACGTAGCAGCCCTGCAGATGTCCAGCAAGGGCACACCAGATAGGAACGCCGTGGTAGCTGCGATCGCTCTGGTGGAATGGGCTCTCGGACGGCCAGGCAGCGGCCGGTTTGCCAACCGATGGCAGTACATGATACAGCCGGAGAGCCATCTGGAAATGGAAGCCTTCGAGAGAGCCTTCCCCTGATTGACAGGTCCAAAGTTCACAAAAAGTTGTGACGTCTTCCGAAAACACCTTGTGCGGTCCACATAGAACTTCAGCGCTCTAGCCACATCCAGCGAGTGCAAAGTCCTTTCAGCCGGCGACGAAGGCGACGGGAAGAAAACAGGCAACACCAAGGGTTTGTTGAGGTGGAAGTCCGGCGTTACCTTGGGCATGAAGGAGGGATGCGTCCTGAGCACTACCCTTGTGTCGTGAAAAGTCAAGTACGGGGGCTTGCAGGAAAGGGCCTGGATCTCTCCCACCCGTCGTGCGGAGGTGATGGCCACAAGAAACGCTGTTTTCCACGACAAGAACTTCAACGGAGCAGAGTGCAGAGGCTCGAACGGAGGTCCCATGAGCTTGGTCAGCACCACGTTGAGCTCCCACGCCGGGGCCGGGGCCTTCACCGGCGGGAACGATCTGAATAGTCCCTTCATGAATTCTTTCACCAGACGATGAGACCACAAAGACGACCGTCCCGTGGTTCTGGTGTATCGGGAGATCGCAGCAAGATGAATCTTGATGGAAGCGTGCGCCAGTCCAGCCTTGGCCAGCGTCAGCAGGTATGGCAGTACTTGGGGAGCCGTAATCCGTAGAGGGTTAATCTTCTGTGCGTGGCACCAGACAGAGAACCTCTTCCATTTGTGTCCGTAGCACTTAAGAGTTGACGCCCTGGCCTTTGCAAGAACCTCTCTGCAGTCGGCCGGTATGTCGTAACCTCCAAACTCGAACGCTGCAGGAGCCAGGCCTGCAAGTTCAGCGACTTCGGGTCGTGATGGAGGATGGCGCCTCCTTCCCTGGAGAGAAGATCCGCGTCCACTGGCAGTTTCATTGACGGGTACGCTGACAAGTCCAGAAGGTCCGGGAACCATATCTGCCTCCGCCACGCAGGTGCGACGAGGATCATCCTGCACCGTGACCTCTTGAGCTTGTTGATGAGCCAGATCAGCAGCGGCAATGGAGGGAACGCATATAGGAACAGGCCCTCCCAGGGGAACCAGAAGGCATCGCCCATGCTCCTCGGCTGGGGAAACCTGCTGGCGAACCTCCGGCACTTGGAGTTCGTCGCCGTCGCAAACAGGTCGATCTGGGGTGTGCCCCACCGTCGGAAGAGGCGGTCCACTAGATCCTGTCGTAGTTCCCACTCGTGGCACTAGCGCAGCTCTCTGCTGAGCGAGTCGGCGATGGTGTTTTTTATTCCTGCCACATGAAACGGCACCAGAAACATCCCTTGGGCGACGGCCCAATGCCACAGATCCTGTGCCTCCTTGGACAGGGCTGGGGATCTGGTACCGCCCTGCTTCCTGATGTAGAACATGGTGGTGGTGTGGTCGGTGAAGATCCTCACCACCTTGCCCTTGAGGGACGGAAGAAAGGACCTGAGGGCCCAAAACACTGCACGGAGTTCCAGGACGTTGATATGGAGGGACCTCTCCGCTGGCAGCCAAAGACCCCTCGCGTGCAGGTTTTCGGTGTGCGCTCCCCACCCCTCCAGGGAGGTATCCGTGGTCACTGTCTTCTGGTGGCCCGAGGTCTGGAAGTCCATGCCGGCCGTCAGATGCGCGCGGGTGCCCCACCACCGGATCGCTCGTCGGAAACTCTCGTCGAGTGTGATCCTCTCCTCGAAGCTGCCCGTCGTCTGGATCCAGGAACTCCTGCAACGGGCACATCCAGAGCCTGCACAGGCGGATGAGATAAATGCAAGAAGACATCATTCCGAGGAGGGACTTGATGGACCTCACCCTGGCCGCGTCCGCAACCAGCATCCGCTGCACCTTGCCCAAGATGGCCCTCGTCCTTTCCTCCGACGGAGAGGCCAGAAGCGACACTGTGTCGAGCTTCGCTCCCAGAAACAGTGCGTCTTGCGCGGGCACCAGGTGGGACTTGGCGTAGTTTATGGAGAATCCCAGGTCCGTGAGTAGTTGGACGGTCCTTGCTGTGTGCTCCACGGCGAGCTCCTTCGTCTTTGCTCGGATGAGCCAGTCGTCCAGGTAGGGGTAGACGTGGATCCCCTCTCGGCACAGCCGCGCCGCCACCGGTGCAAGGCACTTGGTGAACACCCTGGGTGCCGACCTCAATCCGAAGGGAAGGGCTCTGAACTGGTAGTGACGCCCTTGGACCACGAATCTGAGAAACTTTCGGTGTCCCTTTAGGATGGGGATATGGAAGTAGGCATCCTCCAAATCCAACGACGACAGGAAATCCCCCTCCTCCAGTTGACCTAGGACGTGTTGGAGGGTGACCATCCGGAACTTCTGTGCCTTGATGAATTTGTTCAGTCGTCGTAGGTCCAGGATGGGACGCCATCCTCCCGTCTTCTTCACGAGGAAGTATCTTGAGTAAACTCCGGAGCCCCGAAGCCTCTTTGGGACGAGCTCGATGGCGCCCTTCCTGAGCATCGCCCTTACCTCCAATAGAAGTTGAGGGACGTGATGTTCCTTCCTGGCCACAGGGGGGACGCGCAGGCACCTCTTTAGAAACTCGAGCGCGTGACCCTGAGCCAGGGCGACCAGCACCCAACGGTCGGTGGAGATGGACTCCCACACATTGACGAAGCTCGCCAGCCGGCCTCCCACCGGGGTGCTTCGGTGGGGGCCCGAACCCCACGGCCGGTTCAGTCCTGCTTCGATGAGGCTTTGCTGCCTTGTCCTCCTTGGCGACGACGGCGGGGTCCGCCCGACTTGCCTCGTCCCCTGTAGGCTTCCTGTGACGATGAACGGGCCGCTTGACGATAGGTGGAAAATCCGCCGCTGGAACCTTTGGAGGCACCCTGTTTGCCTCCGCAGCTCCGAAAGGGCGGCCGTCGTTGCTGGAGAACACCAAGAACCCGGGCCGTCTCTGTGTCCGCCTTGATGGCTTGTAGGGAATCGTCCACTGTTTTCCCAAACAGGTTGCTCCCGTCGAACGGCATGTCCAAGACTCTGGTCTGCACGTCCTGACGGAAGCCTTGAGCCATCCACGCCGCCTAAGGCACACGCCGTTGCCCAACTGGCGAAATCCAGTGTCAGCGATGTCCGTCGCTATAGTAATGGCGTGGTCCGACGCCACTTCTCCTTCCTGCAAGATCTCTAGGGCCTCCGCCCTCTTGTCAGGTAGGAAGTCCAGCAGGGGGGCGAGTTTGTACCACAACTCCCTGTCGTAGCGGGCTACGATAGCCAAGGCGTTGGCAGCCTTAATCGTCGTCGCTGCCGATGAGATGACTCTGCGTCCCATCGTGTCCAATTTCTTTCCCTTGCCGTCCGGCGGGGAGGTTGACGTAGAGGCCGCGACCCCCCCCGCTTTCTTCCTGGCAGCCGCAGAGACGACCGAGTCTGGGATCAGCTGTGCCCGAAGGCACAAGGGGGCCGCGTCCGGGACCTGGTACTTCTTCTCGTACCGATCCCTTCTAGCCGGCGTTGTGGATGGGTTCTTGAGGAGGGAGAGACCCTCATCCCAGATATCGTCCAGTAGAGGTACAGCGAGGACCGTCTTCCTCTTGGTCTCGCGTCGTTGATAAAGGAAACCTTTTTTCTTCTCTTCCGGGCAGAGCTGGAAAAGCTCGGATGCCCTGGCGATCATGGCGTGAAACGATCCAATCTCGTCGGGCGGGGAAGTCCGGGTGGGAGGTGACGACGGGAGATCCTCGTCGTCTGTACCCGTCGCGGCCGTGTCAGTCCCCGTATCATCCCCACGTGTCGTGGACGGGGAGGAGGGCTGAACAGGGCGCGATGGTTGAAAAGGAGGTGGAGGATGAATCCTTCTTCTCTTAAGAGGAGGGCTCCCAGAAGGCCCTGGCTCCGGGTCCCCCGTCGGGAGCGGTTCCTCCGTTGGTGGTAACGGCAGTCTCGTCCTTATCTCCGAGCATAAGGACTGTATAGCCAACAAAATGGCCGCCGAGTTGTCTTGCGGCACTGGTTGAGGGGGTTCCAACGGGCGATCAGGAGCCCCGTCGGCACCCTCGACGTTCTCGTCGTCTCCCACGTCGGGGTATCTCCTGACAGGATGGTCTTCTTCCACGCCAGCGCCGTGGCCTAAGACTTCGATCAGCTCCTCCTCAGAGGTTGAGGCCGAATCCACGAGGACCTCCTGCCCCCCCCTTCTTCATCGGAGGTTTCACGGGGGTCCTGTCGATGGGCATGAAAGAGGACTCCCTCCGTGGTGGCAGGGAGATTCTGGGCCCCGAGGTCGCCACCACTGGTGTAGCCTCCACAGGCTGAGCCAGGGCCGCCGCGACTGTCTCGATAGAGGCCTTGGCCGGATGGATCAAGGCTTTCACCACCTTAGGTGCGCTCACAGCCTTCTCCTTGGGGGGAGGGTCACCACCTCGCTCCCCCTCCGATGGGGCCTTCGAGCACGACCGGGGTCTCTCCAGGAGCTTCGCTGGGTGCTCGGCCTTCCTCTTACCCGAGCCAGAGCGTTGGCTCGTGGTTGATGGCGCCGGGGAGGATGCGCCCTGCCTGGCGTCCGTAGAGCCCGACCGTTCGGCGCTCCCGGTGCCAGCTGACTCGGGGTGCTTGGCCTTCTGTTGGACCCCCGTCGCCGGGGCGCCCTCAAAGGTCTTAGAAGACCGCTCAGACTTCTTCTTCTTCTTCTTCTCGCCTGACGGGCTCTTTCCTTCCAGCCAGTTGGCGAGATGCTGATGGCGGTCCTTCATGGTCAGCTCCGACATATTGCCGCAAAACGCACAGTCCTTCTCCACGTGCGTCTTGTCTTCATGCAGGCAGTAAAGGCAAAGGGAAGTTTCGTCCTCCTTAAAGACATTCTGAAGCTGGCATCCAGGGCAGACCCTGAACAGCTTTCCGGGCGTCGAGCTTTCCTTCTCCTGGGCCATGCTCGAGAAGGGCCTGAGAAACATCAGGAGTCCTCCAAAAGCGTGGCTCGACGAAATCTTCACCCTTGAGGGGCGTAGAAGAATCCAACACGGGTCCCAGTTGATCGGATAAAGAAACGGTGGAGCTTGAGGCTCTTTTGACCAAAAAAAGAGAATTTTCCTATGAAAAAGCGCGAAAAAAGCACTAACGCTCAAGAGCAATAGCACGAGGATCCCAACACTTGAACGTGCGGTAAAAATCTGAAGATGGCTGCCAGAGGCGGGGCTTAGGGAGATGGCAGTCATTGGCTGTGGTCAGTATGACGCAGAGATCACTGATTGATTACTACTACGAAAGACAGATCAGAAACGAAACTGATACTGATTTTTTCTTTACCGAGGATTCCCAGCCTGACGACGGGGAAGGGAATATTCATGAGCATGTGAATCCATGCCAGACCCCGTGCTGGAGAAGTACCACTTTCTGGCTTAAATTAAACTCAGACACAACCTTAGGTAGAAAGGATGGACGTACCCTCAGTACAACCCTATCCTTGTGGAACACAGTTAAGGGTGGATTAGATGAAAGTGCCTGCAATTCACTCACTCTGCGAGCGGATGTAACCGCAACCAAGAACAATGTCTTGAAGGACAACCATCTCAAATGACAAGAGTGCAAAGGTTCAAATGGAGCACCCATCAGGAATTTCAAGACCAAATTCAGATCCCATACCGGCACCTGAAACGGGGACGGTGGGAACACATTAGTGATCCCTTTAAGAAATCAAAGGAATCTTAAAATAAGAACATTCTTCAGACGAGCGCTTGAAGATAAACAGTGCCGGCAGGTAACCTTTAATGGTACCTATTTGACAACCCCTGTGGGCCAAAGAAAGCAAGAAAGACAGAACCATGGGAATTGAACACTGAAAAGGATCGACATTGTGTCCTCGGCACCAGTCGCAAAACTTAGGCCAATGGCAACGATACAGGGATTTGGTTGCCGGCCGCCAGGCTGGAAGCAACACCTCCATCACGTCATCTGGGAGGTCCCAATCCTTATATCTCAACCTTTCAGAAACCAAGCGTGAAGTTTGCGCAACCTCCTTAGCACTAGAGGAATGACTGGAACCGGAGGAAACTTGTACAGAAGTGGGACCGACCAATCGCGACAAATGCATCCCCTGAGGTACCTCTTGGAGGAAATACCCTTGAGCAGAATCTCTCGCACTTCCCGTGGGCACTGGTCTCGAACAGATCCACTTGCAGGGTCCCCCACAGGGCGAAGATCTCCAGAAGGACTTCCTGAGCCAACTTCCACTCGTGAGAGATCGTGCTCTGCCTGCTCAGAGCGTCCGCCGCCGCATTCTCCTCTCTGGCCAGATAAACTGCTGAGAGTGAAATTCCTTGCTGGATTGCCCAGAACCAGAGCTGCATTGCCTCTCTGCACAACGGCAGTGCCCCTACCCACGCTTGTTTGTTGAGGTAATGCATGGCCACTGTGTTGTCCTTCATGATCAGGACACTCTTGCCCCGCACAGATGGCAGAAATGCCTTCAGGGTCAGCCTGATGGCTCTCAGCTCCAACAGGTTGATGGGAGTCTGGACTCCGACAGAGACCAACGACCGCTGAGTCAGATCGTCGGCATGAGCCCCCCATCCAGCATCACCGTCACATCTGGCCAAGGTTGCCAAAATGGCTCCCGCCTTCATCAGATTCCCTTCGCTGGTCCACCACAGAAGATCCTGCGAGACCGGAAGTGGAACCTGAACGGGATCCGACATCTTGCCTGAGAATTGGGACCACTGCATCTTGAGGACCCATTGTAGTGATCTCATCCGTAGTCTGGCCTCTGACACCAGAAAAATGATCACGCAAACCTGCGTATAACGGTGCTAGCAGCCATGGACCGGCTAACACAGTCGGCCGTGTCCAACCCAGACTGAAGGGATTCACACATGGCATCCTTGCCATCCTGCACGAGAGCAAGGAACCCATCCCCTTCTTCCCCCTCTGGAATATGCTCAGCCGCTAGAGAGATGCAATTCCACAGAGTGTGCAAAAATCTTGTCAAGGCACAAGTGGAGTTGGTTGACTTCAGCACCATACTTCCCGCAGAAAACACCTTGCCTGCCCAACCATCGAAGCGCTTGTCGTCCCTCTCAGGAGGGATGGTGGGGTACGCTGCCTGAACCATTAAAGTCACTCGAGTGGGATGAGGGGATAGGTAGCTGGGGTCGCTACCGGAAGGGCAGTATTTTTTAGTCAACGACTTGTTAACCGCCGGAAGAGACTCTGGGGTTTGCCAGGCAGCCGCCACCCTTTTTTGCAAAGTCAAATGAAAAGGCAACACTGGGTTAGTGGATGGACCTTGATCCAAAATATCAGTCAAGTCATCCTGAACAAATGCATCCGGAGGACTAGACCAACCAAGATGCTCAGTAACCCTAGCCATCAGTCTCCTATAAGAGGACTCAGCATGAGCCCCAGGCTCAGGCCTGCCAAACCCCACCTCAGGAGATGTGTCCAAGCCACTGGCATCATGTAGTGATCGACGTAACTCTTCCAACTGTTGAGCCTGATGTGGCTCCTGTCTTTTCCAGGGGCAAACTCCAAATCGGACCTCTCCTCATCCTCATAGATATCATTCAGAGGAAGAAATAACTCCTGCCTAGGGACAGAAGTGGTTCTGGATTCCTTAACAGGCTTCACAGACTGGGGTTTAGCCTTCCTTGGAGGATCCACAGTACCAGGGACCTCCCTCCGCAAATTCCAGCCAAATGGACCTGCAGGCGTCAACGGCTTCGGCGTCGACAAGGGCACATAGGGCTGGAGTGAAGGCAAACCACCAACCTCTATATCCGATGGACACGGCGCCGAGGGAGTCGACGGCGACCTTGAGCCCTTACCAGATTTCTACAGTTTCGCCGGGGATGAAGACCGAGACCTGGACCTAGCAATTCTCTGGCAATCAACCTGAACCTTGTCCGAACGGGATCGACGGTTCCCGATGAGTATCGTGCCGAGGACCTGGGCCCGTTCCCTGCCGGCTTCTTCGGAAGGTGCGGACGGAACTGTGCCCTGGGATTGAAAAATAGCCAGCATTTGCTCCTTGAAGGCTTCTCATTCCTCAGGCGTCGAGGATTTAGTGGGACAAGCCACTTTCCTTGCGGCACCATCATCCGACGAGGACGGGGAAGGCGACCGTTGATGCCACTTCCGGGAGTGCCTAGACGAGGACGAGTGGTGGTACCCACTCTGGGATCGAGATCCCCGGGACTCCTTCCGATGAAGAGAGTCGCCTCTCAAATCATTGGACATCCCTTTTGCAGCTTTTTGGGACTTACTGGGTTTAGTACCGCAACCTACCTGTAACTTCCCCTTATGCTGCCACAAGGCCTTAGCAGTCAGCGCCTGGCATTTCGAAAAGTCGTCGGTGTCATGACTCTCATCCAGACACCACAAACAAATGCAGTGCAGGTCCGTAATCGACATCTTAGACTTACAGTCCCGGCAAGTCTTAAAGCCAGACCGTGGAGTCTGAGGGGTAGACAAAGAAGACAGTCACGGAGAATACACGAGGCGCGCCGAGTTCTCGAAGCAAACACGTTTGCGGAAAAAATGGAACTGAGGCTACAGGCGCCACGCGTCCTATTTATAACATCCGGTGACGCCCTCTGCCGAAAAATTGCCAAAGTAGCACAGCTGTGGACATTACATGTCAAAGATGTGGAATACGTTGGAGGACACAATCCATTCGAAAAAGGGTATCTATTGGTCTCACAAGTTACCCGTCCTCGCTCTCCACATCTCCTGAAGGTTGGCAGTCAATTCGTCGAAAAAAATTGGTCGACCAGACAAATGGTCGAAGCAAATTGGTCGAAAACCATTTTGTCGAAATTTTTTTTTTCTATTTTAACCCTTTATTAATTTATTTTTTTTGGGGGGTCCCCCCACAACCCCCCTTTTTTGCCTTAAAAAACCTTTTTTTGCCTAAACGAACACCCAAAAAAATATATATAATTTTAAAAAAAAATTCGACGAAATGGTTTGACGAAATTGCGTCGACCAAATGTCATTCCACCAATTTGAGGTCGACGAATTGACTGGACACCCTCCTGAATCCTAAGAATAAATTGAGAGGGGTCTTCGTCATCACCCATAGTGCATTACATTATTGACTGCAAGTCTGGTGTGTCTGGGAACGCTCCCCACAGCACGTCCTATACCTTTGCCTGGATCTTATTGAACGATGCTCCATCGTGTGTATTGCTCCCCAAAGTTCCTCCCAGGTATCCTGCTTTCACCCACACATCCCCAGCTTTGTCTCCAATAGTTGCCACCAATAAACTTGTTATGTCACCAACTGCCATGGGTACTCCGGCAGTCTGTTTTTGGAATGCATAAATCCATTTTCCTGCACCCGCCGCAAGGGGCGCGAGTGCCTTCATCAAACTGCGGCCATGGTACATAATACGGCCTACCATCGCCCTTATGTATAAGGGACATCTGCATTTTCATCCTACTCCCATGAGTCGTTTTTCCACTTCCATGCTTCGACACTGCCATCCGGCCAAACCTGCTCCTTAACCTGCCCGCCCCCCCAAGCTCTCCACATGAAAGTTTGTTGTGCCTCCTTTTCCTCAAACTCATCAAAACGTACTCCACCCATCTTCCTCTCCGCGACTAGATCCAAAGATCTCATATCCTAGGCTGTCCGCCTTCTCTCTCGCTCCCTTCACCTCTCTATATGTACCTTATTTATGGCTGTGCTACCTATTACGAGAAACCTGAAGGTGTCTCACCCGCTAGTCCCCAGGGATCTGTCATGCAGGTGGCCAGGACACGGACATTGCATGAGGATCATCTGGGTGAGGTGTCTTCAGGGAGTGGACCCCCCAGATGGCAAGAAGCGGTATCCCCTTCCCTGTAACACCTTTAACCAATCCTACGAGGTAGGATACTTAGGAACTCAAAACCCCATCCATTCACAACAAACGTTTTCACAGACATCTTGCTATGAGAGAAAACGGACTAACACCCAAGCTGTATACCAGACATGCCCCCAATACAATAGACTGAGTCAGGCAATTACTGACCGCCTCACACACACACACACACACACACCTCACTTCCATTACATTTGCCTACACGGATAAAAGGCAGAGCACAAGAGCACACTGAGCAAGGCAAAGCACACGAGGAAGCAGCAGTTCCCAGATGGCAGTTTAATATGAGGCAAAAATTTCAAAACAGAAGGGGACCAACCTTTTCGATGAGGAACCGTTACTTTCACAGAACCTTGTGTATAGAAAGCGTAAGATCAAAAAACCAGGCTGAAGAATCCTGCATTGTGTGTCGGAAGTACCCAGGGCTCTCCTGCGTCGATAATCAAGGTGGGAGAAATGCCTGCTGCCGTAGTACTGTTCTTGGCTCCTACAACAAAACAGCACCAGTGAAATCATAGCCAATGAGTTGGGGAGGCTGATACCAGACCGGCGTGTGTTGAAGCCAAGGTTGCAAGCAGCACCATTGTATGGTGATCGCTGAAGCAAACTGTGTATGAAACGCATGTCATAACCAACGCGAGTAAAATTGGACAACAGATGAGTGATTAAACTGAAACCAAGATACAATACCTTAGACAAGTGGTCTGGCACCGCGTGTGCGTGCACATTCAAAGGTCTCTGTAAGGTATCCAACTAAGAGGTGGCAAAAACAAAAGTGACAAAGGATTGTGAATCGAAGTGGTCCTGCAATGGGTGAAGCAAGATCCTGTGCACAATCGAAAGTCTTCGATGTCAATAGAGTAAAGAAGTAGATAAAGTTGGTCTGAGCCCGAATGAGCGAGATCAGGTGACAGCTTTTGGATAAAGCAAGTTTGTGTTAAAGTAAATTAAAATTGGTCCGAGCACAATGGAGTGAGACTGATTGAACATTGTGTTGAAACTGATCCGACCATGGCGGTGAAGCGGGAATAGTCAATCACCTGAGAAATTGAGTGCGTGTGAAATCCTGAGAGGAAAATAACTTAGTTTGTCGCATCAGGCCCTCTGAAAGAAGAAAATTTCAAAGGCAAAGAGACTTGGGAACGGAAGGCCCGAATGCTAATGTTTGAACCGCACCCTCATGCTGGAGAAGGAATAAGTTATGTACCTGTAACTATTTTTCTCCAGCATGAGTCTGGCATGAATTCACATGCTCATGAATATTCCCCGTCAGGCCAGGAATCCTCAGTAAAAGAAAAAACAGTTTCACTTTGACTTACAAACTGTATTTCTCCTCTAAACCAATCACTGTACTCTGGCTCCCCAAACCCCTATTCTGGCAGCCATCTTCAGATTTGGTAAACACGTACAGTGGCAGTATGACCAAGAATAGGCGCAGAAGTAGGAGGGAGGGTTTGCGTGTGAATCTATGCCAGACCCATGCAGGAGAACAATAGTTACAGTTAAGTAACTTGGTTCCTTCTCCAGCATCGAGTCCGGCATGGATTCACATGCTCATGAATAATACATAGCAGTACAACATTACACAACCACAGGAGGTGGCAAGGCTCAACAGAAGCAATTACTCTTACCTCCGGAACAGGCTCACCTTCAAACTAACATGTTGCGTAGCACTGCTTGGCGACTCTGTACTCCTCAGTAATCCCGGTTGACGCAGTAGCATCTTGTGAAGGTGTGCGTCAACCTCCACGTAGCAGCCCTGCAGATGTCCAGCAGGGGCACATCAGACAGGAATGCTGTTGCTGGAATGGGCTCTCTGATGGCAGAGCAGCAGTCTGTTCGACAACCGATTACTGTGTGATGCAGCCCGAGAGCCACCTTGAAAAGGCAGCCCTGGACAAGGCCTTCCCCTGGTTCACAGGACCAAAGTTCACTAATAGTTGAGATATCTTACGAAAACATTGTGCGTGCCACGTAGATCTTCAGAGCACGAGCAACATCCAGCGAGTGCAAGGCCTTTTCAGCCAGTGATGAAGGCTCTGCAAAAAACACAGGTAACACCAAAGGCTCATTGAGGTAGAATTCTGACAGAACCTTTGTCATGAAGGAGGGGTGCGTTCGAAGCACCACCCTCGATTCGTATGGCTGTTTGTAGGACATGGCCAGGATCTCACCCACCCACTTGGCAGAGGTGATGGCCACGAGGAAAGCCAGTCTTCCACGAAATAACTGGAGGGGCCTGATGCAAAGGCTCAAAGGATCTCCCATGAACCTCGTCAGCACCACATTGAGTTCCCCCGCCGGGGCAGGAAAAAGATCGAAACAGTCCTTTGAGTAACTCCTTGACGAGACAGTGGCACCATAGAAGATGGTCCTGGAGACCAGGTGTAGCCGGAAAAAGCTGCCAGATGCACCTGGATAGAGGCGTGCGCCAGCCCTGCCTTGGCCAAGGACAACAAGGAAAAATCTGCGGTACGTGAGCTTCAGAGTGTTGATCTTCTCCGACTGGCACCACGTAGCGAAACGCTTCCACTTGTGACCGTAGCACTAACAGTCAACAATGCTCTGGCCTAGGCGAGGACCTCCCTGCAGTCTGCTGGCAACTTGCATCCTCAACTCTAGGGCTACAGGAGCCAAGGCCTCAGGTTCAGCGATCCTGGGTCGTGAGGCAGGAGTGCGCCTTCTTCGCTGGTGATCAGATCCGTGACTGCCGGCAGTTGGACCAGAGGCGCTGCCAACAGGCTGAGAAGGTCTGGGTACCAAAGCTGCCTCGGCCACACCAGGGCAACGTGCATCATCCTGCAACAGCACTGTTTGAGTGGATTGATGACTCGCAGCAGATGGGGCAGCGGAGGGAACACATACAGGAACAGGCCGTCCCATGGGAAGGGCCCGACATGCTGGCCGGGTCAATCCTGCTTCACTGCCCGAGTGCCGCCCTGGGGACGACAACGGCGCTGACAACACCATCGAAAGCCTTGGAACGGCCTCTGTAGGCCTCTTGGGTTGTGGACCAGAAGGGTTGATGGTTCGACGAGGAGCTTCCACCAAAACTTGTCATCGATCTGCCCGACTTTCAGCAGGGGGGGCGAAAGGAAGAGCAGTGCTGCTGGAGAGTGCCCAGAGCACAGGCCGTCTCCGTGTCCATCTTGATGGCCTTTAAGGATTTGTCGACTGCCTTCCCAAAGAGGTTATCCTGAAGGGCATGTCTAGCACCCTCGTCTGGACCTCCTCACAGAAATTGGTGGCCCTCAGATAGCCTCAACGACAGAGGCAGACACCATTCCCCATCTATCAGAAACCTGTGTCAGCGATGTCCAAGGCCACTGTGATGGCTTGGTCCGAAGCAACTTGTCCCTTCTGGAGAAATACAATTGCCTCCACCCACTTGTCATCGGGTAGGAACTCCAGAATTGGGGCCAGTTTGTACCACAGTTCCCTGTCGTACCTGGCCAGGATCACCAGTGCGTTGGCCGCCTTGATGATCAATGCCGCGGAGTAGATTACCTTTCTCCCCATGGTGTCCAGATTCTTACCCTTGCTGCCCAGAGGGATGGAGGACAAGGGTTAGACCATCTCTTCCTCGCAGCTGCCGACACCAGAGTCCGGCAAGGGTTGCGACCGTAGGCACTTGGGTGTTGACTTCGGCACCAGATTTTCTCCAGCCTGTCCCTCTTGTCTGGATTCTTCAATAGGGCTAGGCCTTCCTCCGAAACCTCGTCCAGGAGATTTTTTACATCCCGAGGGGTCGGAGCCAGGCTCAGCGAAGGCATCCTCTTCACCTGTGTCTTCTTCATTGCTCCAGACGAGGCCTCCCACCTCGGGAGTAAGGATACCTGGGTGCAGTCGGGGCTACCTTCACCGGGTCGGCCCCTTTGCCCTTCGTGAAAGCAGCCGCCACCATCTATCGTTGACAATAGGTCTTGCGCCGCCAGGGCCTTTTTGGGCAGGCTGGCTGCCTTTTCTTCCACCCTACGCTTCTCTGGACTCTCCTGCAGTTTAGCCAGGTAGGAGGATTTCCTTTTTGAGGAGGAGCTGGATCGATGGCTGGAGATTGAGGCAGATGGAGAGGTTGATCGCGCCCTGCCCATCATGGGACACGCGGTGCTTGGCCTCGTCTTGGGCCCCCACGGATGGAGCTCCGTCAAAGGACTTTGAAGCCCGCTCCTCGGACTGGCCGGTCCTGGGTGATGCATGACCCTGCTTAGGGCCAGAGGCCTTGGTGCCGAGCCACGCTGCCTGTCTGTTGTGACGATCCTTCATCGTTCTCTTAGAGAACCAGAGGCAGATTTCGCAATCTCCTTTATGATCCAGGTGAAGACAGAGCCACTGAAGGCGTTTGTCCTCAACAAACACATTCCAGAGTCCGCATCTGGAGCAGAGCTTGAAAAGGGAGCTTCCCTCCTTCTCTTCCGACATGGCCGGGGGTGCGGAGCAGGCCCGATGGCCTTCTGGAAACTTAAACGATCCTTTCCCTTGTGGGGCGCTGAAATTCAAAGACAAACGGGTGCCCTCTTGTCGGCTGATGGATAGAAGAGCATGCAGGCTCGGATTGGCAAAAATTTGACTTTTTCCTCGAAAAAGCATGAAAAAACGTAGAAGAGCTCACAGAGCAAAACTCGAGGACTCGCAACACTTGAACGTGCTGTAAAAATCTGAAGATGGGTGCCAGAGGAGGAGCTTAGGGAGAGGGCAGTCATTGGCTGGGGGCAGCATGACCCAGAGTACAGTCATTGGTTTAGAGGCGAAATACAGTCTGTAAGTGAAACTTTCTTTTACTGAGGAATCACAACATGACGGGGACTATTCATGAAAATGTGAATCCATGCCAGACCCCATGCTGGAGAAGCCAGAGACTGTGCTAAGCTTCAGTGCATCGCCTTGTCCTGTGCTGAAAACGTGATGAAGGGAAGCCAACAGCCTGAATAACCAGACTTATTTCTTGAACACTTCTTTGGGCTGCATTATTATTTGATGGTCACGGCTTGCTCCCATCTTTTTGAAATTCAATAAACACCCTTGAACTGTGGTCACTTGTGTCGGTCTTATGGTTGATACCATGCCTTTCTTACAATCTCCCGCTTTCCACCCCTCTGATCTTTGTTCTAATGGCTTCTCAGTTTTCACTTTGCATGGCTCACAGGCTATTTAGGTCTGTTCTTGCTGCTGCCAGTTCCTCTTCTAAATCTCTGTTAGTAACATCGCCATGTGCTTGGACTTCCAGAGGGGACGCATATGGGGGTGGCAGGGCTGTTGCCGTTACATAAGTCGGGTTAGTATAACCAACTGTAGGGCAGGATGTTAATGGGTATATCCCACAGCGCTCTGCTGGCGACCCACCCTCCCTTACTGGGCAGTTGCCCTTGCTGTCTTTGTCCTTCACCCCCTCACAATCTTCCGTGTCTTCAAACATCTTCCAAGAAACCTAGTATTTCTTTTCTGCAATGGTTTTCCCTTACATTTAGCTGTGAGGAATAAGACATATGTTCCAAAATACTCTTATTATGGGTGCCATGCTCTGGCCATGAGCGCATCCCCCTCTTGTCTACACCACCCATTGCTTATGGTATTTCTCAATTCTATCACGATATAGTGGCAGGGTCTTATACATATACTCTATGGGTGTTTCTTCTCCCGTTACAATGGTTCTTGCACCTCATTGCCTCTACGCCTTGCTATCGGCCGCGCACACTAACTGCCAATAAGTCAAATCAATATCTCATCCCCTTCTTCCTGTCAAAAATACCTTTCCCCAAACCCCTTTTTCTTCCCACACACCCAATCACTTACTTTGCACACTCAAACCATACCACTAACTACACAGTGCTCCTCCTCAGGACTTCACCCTACACAATAAAACTGCCATCAAAACAAGCTAAAATAAGCTAAAAGAAGAGCTACTTCCGAGCCCACCAATTATGCGGGGCTCCGATTGGTTTCCTTTTTTCCTCCACTACACAATGCCTGTGCTACCACCTTCTTCCCCTCACTCAGGGGAGGCTCCCTGCCATTACATATTCCTTTCCTTAATATTCTCCTTGAAGATTAACGCCAAAAGAAATGAAACAAACCACATGCATGCCACACCCACAACTTCCATATCCGCGCAGTCACACCCTCCACATTCTCCCATACGCCCTTCTCCTACTTGTCATCACTTGCAAGTTTATACTCCTGTACACGTGTTCACCAGAACTCCTCCGTCACAGGGTTCTTACAAACATCAGCCTGCACTATCCTCGGAGCCAGGCCTGAGCCAAAGAGCAGGCAGGAATTTGGCAAACACAGCTCCTGCAAAACTGCTCAGAGTTACGAGTTTTTTTGCACTGGTTGCTGTAGGGGGGCGTGGCCCATCCGGAGAAGCAGCCTGGACACCTCCGTCATGGTCACCAAATGAAGACACGCCCCTAAACGCTCACACCAGAAAAAAAATACAACCCGCTAAGGTAAAAGGCCCAAGAAACTCTTGCAAGGAAATCAAGTTTAATCTTTACAAAAAGTAGGTGCGCCAGCAAAGAACTCTGCTGCCAAGAACATTCTTAGGGAAAAGGGTACGAGAAGCTTAAAAAGGGGGCACATCGTCAGTAGTGACATTATATATGGTAAACACCCCCGCGGCTGCTTGGTGCGACCTTATACATGGGCTGCCTGCTCCATAGGGGATACCATGCCATTGGTCTCAGCCCAGTCTGTCCTTCCATCACGTGCCGTCTGCTGGGCTTGCCGTCTCCAGGGAACCAAGGCCAAAGGAGCAACTGGCTACATTTGTAAAAAAAAAAAAAAACTGCTGCTCTACCATTACACAGTGCACCTGGAAGACTCGAAGATTGGCACAAGGGGAGTCTCTAGGTCACGCTAACCCACACATTTCACTCATCCCGATAGTCTCTTGACTTCCAAGGTTTCCATCCTCACTTTTGACTATAATCTCTCCCCGTATCTTGCATTACAAATCATGCCATTATAGGATAAAAGTGAGAGCCCCATCTTCTTGGATGTTTGATGTTTAATGGGTTTATGCTCAGTGGACAACAAGTATCTTGTAATTCAGGGGTCTTCCGATTGGGGCAGCCATAACTTGTGGTTGGCTGGATGGGGATTGGAGGCCTGCTTTGGCCGGTTTGTGATGACATGTACACCAAGACGCCCAGCACTGTCTCATGGCCTTGCGGGGCACATTCTTTCTTAGAGCAACATATTGCCAACACTTTGAGAACAAAGGGGGGTTTCTGTGAAAGGTAGCAGTAGCATGGGCCTCCCATCAACTATTGGGCCTATTCAGATTCTCTCTTCAGGCAAGCTGAATATTTGGCCATGCAGGCCATATACTTCCACCAAAACTACAAAATGGCATCTACTTATATGCGCGCCCTATGTCTAAATCACATAACATTATGATTGCGTGGGGATCCTTGGGACGTCCCACTCCGCCTGGCATATCACAGGCCTTCCAATGGGATTCGCCTCACCATAAAGCACATAGGAGGTGGGATGGGGTAATTCCCAACACTATGAAGCCTGACCGGATCAATTAAACAATTGATGGTAGGACCAAATACACAGTAAGTCAGAATGTTTCCAAAATACAGCAAGTATCTTGTGGATTACAGGAGTTGACACAAGTTAAGGACCAGGAACAGGTTTTATCAAGAGCAAACACCAGGTGTTCCGACAGAGTGGTTAATGTAAAAGACCGTTTGAAGGCAGAAGGCATCTGTGCAGCACAGTACTGGAGACTAGAAGGTACTAAGCGCAGAGCTGGAAGACTCTGGGAGGCAACGGTGCTTCTTGGATCCTGCAGAAACAGACTTAACGTAATTAAGCACCAGTATAATCTTAATGCTCTTAGCTTACTTTTGTGCCCAGCCCTCCTTCGAAAATCAAAGAGAACTATGTGACAGCCTGAAATTGGCATCCGATTACGAGGTCAACACCCACTCCAAAAGATAATAGAGCTCTGCCGTGGCAATGCGCAAGGTCATCTAGTCCTGGCTTTGCCTGGAATTCTGGGACTTTTAGTAGTAGCTTTCGTAAATTTCAAATGTGAAACAAAAAAGTCCCAGAATTCAAAGGGAGGAGGGGGTGGGTGGCGGGGGGACAGGACTGGGTGGCCTTATGCATGGCCACG
Source organism: Ambystoma mexicanum (assembly GCF_040938575.1). Taxonomy (NCBI): domain Eukaryota; kingdom Metazoa; phylum Chordata; class Amphibia; order Caudata; family Ambystomatidae; genus Ambystoma; species Ambystoma mexicanum. Next base: position 329,664,646 of record NC_090925.1, on the reverse strand, counting down.
GGACATCCGAGAGCTTTAAAGTTTCATATCCCAAAAATGCATGCCATGGGAATCTAAAACCGATAGACCTACTAAAAACATACTGCTGGGATTAACCTAATCTCCTCCATTAACTCCCAAATGTTTGGTTAGTGGTAAACTGGTCAATTTTAGGTGCCCTAGATGTTGTAAGCCCACTCCTATGCGTGCCTGCAACACTTTATTGTAATTTAATATCTATGTTCTTAAACATGCTCCCAGAATTTCTCTGATAAAATACCAAGACAAAAGGACCAAAAAATTGGGTGCATTCACAGTTTGTGCAGAGAAACCAAGTACTGAGTGCACAAATGGTATAAAGACTGCTTGCGGTTGTAGAAGGAAAGTTTGAGGCATAACCAGTGTGCAAATGTTTCTGTGAAGGAGCCCTTTCAAAGCTCTAATCTTCACAATCCAGCAAATGCAGATGGTGAATTTGCTATAGAGCTGTTGCATTTCAGAGTGGTGTGAGCACTATGCAAGAACACGCCATCACATTTGTATCTAAAATAATTTATTATAAACCTTAACATTTCATCGCAAAGATCCTGTGGCTCAAAATTCCATAACGAAATAGTTAGATTAAAAAGGATCATGTACAATATTACAGACACATGGTTAAATATACACAATAACAGGGTAAAAACTGGATTAAAAACAATTGTACACAGCGTATATTTGCCATAATATTATTCCGTGCCAGAATGCAGCATCAGGCTTTCTGCAGGCAGATCCCGAGATCCGAGGGGGTACATCACCAGGGTCTCCCAGGGCATAGCTCTGTTCCCTGCAAAGCAAAACACTGCACAAACCAAAACCCACATGGCACACAAGGCTGGTATAATTTAGGGCCTGGCATTCATACACCATGTACAGAACCAGAAGGAAGCCAGGCATTGGCCTTTAATGCAGAAAGTAGCTCCAGTTCTTCCCACTAAACACAAAGTGCATAGACCAAATTATGCAATATTACTTTTGTCTGGGTCAGTCCTAGGAATAAAAACAGAAGCAGGGATACAAAAATAAAACATGTTCTTCATAAAAAGTAATGCGAGTAGCTGTGCATTGCACAAGTGACTCATGTGGGTCCATGCTTAAGTGTCTGAGGTCTGACATTCCCTGGCAGTAGAAACCCATAGGGTGCATGCAGGGCTGCCCCAGGCATCAGCCATGCCTGGTAGAGGAACCCCGTAGGGTGCCTAGTACAGTGTCAAGTAGTGCAGCTGGCTGTGCTGGCAAGAAGCTGTAGGGTCCATTGAAGTAGTCAGACACCTCAATACAATCTAACTTTTCCTCCTCACTTGGATTTCGTGTGCAAGCACGCTGGCATTCCTCTGTCTGTAGTGTTCCAAGAGTCTCTTCCACATGAAGCAGCAGAGGAGCAGGTGTCGGTTTCCTGTTGGAAAGGAGTGGAGCAGGTGTGATTAAAAGTATTCAGCTTAAACACAAGCCCCAATCAGAATTTCTGCAGTACATGCGACTGGCTTCTCAGGGAGAAGTATGATGAATTTTGAAAGTGGCAAAGGAAGTCAGGCGAACATATACAGCTCCCCAAAAGGCTAGTCTCCAAACATTCACAGACTTCAGCCCTTGTCCTAAACGGACACAGTGTGTTCCAAGACAAGTCTTCTGATCCATATGTCTAAGTAAAAAGCATATAGTTCTCCATAGTTTTATAAAAAAAACGTGACTACATGGTTCAATAAAAGGAAAAGCTCACTGCCACCTTCTGACTCTACCCAGATTTAAGATGTACAACTCTGAAGGTGGTTTACAAGTGGCAGGAGCAGTGATTTTTGGATACGCTCTGAATACAAGAGTTCTGCCCAGACACCACAGGCTTAAGTCTTCTTTAACCATTCGAAGATCTACCTGCACAGAGCACTCACCAAGGATGCAGAGGCCCTCCTGGGCTCGGGTTATAGCAACGTTGACCTGGTTCCGATCCATGACAAAACCAAGATTTTTCTTCAGCCAGCTCTTGGTGGGTTTGCGATCTGCTTCATACTGGGAGCAGGATCTGACCGTGGACAGGATGACGTAGCGCCACTCACTACCTGTAAGAACATTCAAATAAACTCATGGTCTGCAACTCAAAATATTGCGTAGATATTCTAGCTACATTATCAGCGACATGCAAAAAGTCTGGTATTCTAGAGAACGGACATTTCTATTTTTTACACATCTTCTCATGTCCGAATTCACTTCTAGGAGCAAGACCTGGGACAACTGAAATCTCACTCCAGTCCTGGTTCTTTTAAAGAACATGTTAGTTACTTACATGTAACTGTTCTCCAGCATGGGTCTGCCATGGATTCACATGGTCAAGAATATACCCCGACAGGCCGTGAATCCTTGATAACAGCAGCTTAAACTTAAACTGAAAACTGTCACATTTATGCTGTCAGTCATTTAGGGTCATACTGCCCACAGCTAATAAGAAGACAACCCTTAGCTCCTCCCCAGTCAGCCATATTCAGATTTGGCAGCGCAAGCAATTGGCAGTAAGAGCCAAAAGATGAGCCATGAGGGGTAGGTGCGAGGGTCGCATGTGAATCTATGAAAGATGCTAATGCTGGAGAAGGGAATAGTTTCTTACCTGTAACTCCATTTCTCCAGCATTGGTATCTTTCATGGATTCACATGCTTAGAATATTCCCCGTCGTCAGACTGGGACCCCTCGGTACACATATATAGCCTTTTCCAATAGGAAAACTTCCGACACTTTTGTGTCCTATCTAAGTCCTTTTAGGACCCGCCTACGCATGATCCGTAGGGCGTCCCCGTATAAGAGGCCCGCCCCCGCGGTTCCCCTTCAGATTTCGGCCCCTCCAAAGTAGGAAGGGTTAAACTTATCAAATACATTACATTCCGGGGAGGTTGGCGGGCACATGTGAATCCATGAAAGATACCAATTCTGGAGAAATGGAGTTACAGGTAAGAAACTATTCCCTTCTCCAGCATTGGATCTTTCATGGATTCACATGCTTAGAATAGATTGTATAGCAGTAACACTTGAGACGGCGGTGAGAATGTAATGTAATATATCCTCAACATACTACACAATGCATATGTACAGTAGGAATAAGTTACCTCATATAACCAAATCCCACATAAAATAAACTGTCATAAAGAAGGTAGACAACAGATTCTCCACAGCGTGGAGCTTACCTTACTGAAACAGATGGCGCAGGACAGCTCTTCCCATCTGCACCTCGTCCGCATGCTGCCTGGCAAGGCAGTAGTGGCGGGTAAACGTGTGGGGCACTGACCATGCCGCAGCTTGGCATATGTCCGTCAACGGAATTCCTGCCCATAAAGCTGTTGAGGAGGACATCGATCTTGTAGAATGGGCTCTAGGATGTCCTTGCAGTGGCCTTCCGGCCTTAGAGTGACAAAACGCAATCGTCGATGAGACCCATCGAGCCAATACTTGTTTAGAGATTGCTTTTCCTCTCGTCGACGGACCATATGCGACGAACAGTTGTCTAGTAGACCTGAGTTCCTGTGTACGATGTAGGTAAAATTTCAGAGCCCTCTTAACGTCCAGGGTATGAAGAGCTTTTTCTGCTGCCGATGATGGTGTGGCGAAGAAAGTAGGGAGAACAATGGACGAGTGTTTGTGATACACTGTCGGAACTTTTGGGACGAACATAGGATTAGTTGCCAGGACTACTTTGTCCTTAAAGAATCTTCGGTATGGCGGGTCTACCACCAGCGCTTGCAGTTCCGAGATTCTTCTAGCTGATGTGATAGCAATCAAGAATGCCAACTTCCATGAAATGAATTTTATGTCGGACGTGGCCATAGGCTCAAAAGGCGGTTTCATTAAGCCTGCCAACACTGTGTTGAGACTCCAAGTCGGGGGGAAACGTTTTTCCGGGGGAAAAGCTTGAAATAAACCCCTCATGAAGTGTTTTACAAGTCTGTCGCTAAATAGAGGAGACGACTGCCTTTTCCTTGTGAACCTCGAGATGGCCGCCAGGTGCACCTTTATCGATGTGAAGGATAATCCCCTCTCTGCCAAGAGGAGCAGGTAAGGTAGAACTTGTTCCGGCGTCACCGACAACGGTTGTAGGCCCTGTTGTCCCCTACACCATTCACAGAACCTCCGCCACTTATAGGAGTAGGATTTGTTTGTAGAAGGGGCTCTAGCCGCCTGCAGAATTTTTTGACAATCCTCCGAAACGTCTAAAGCACCGAACTCCGAAAAGTCAGGAGCCAGGTTGTAAGGTTGAGACTGTCCGGGTCGTGATGCCACACCGTGCCTTTGTCCCGGGATAGTAGGTTCGGGACTTTTGGAAACCCTATGGGATGTTCCAGCGACAGGTGAAGCAGGTCGGAGAACCACGGTTGCCTTGGCCAGTATGGTGTCACTAGAATTACCCGGCAATTGTATCTGCGTATCCACTGTATTGTCCTCCGTATGAGGGGAAACGGGGGAAAAGCATAGAGGAACATGTCCGTCCATGGGAAGGAGAATGCCTCCCCCCTGGAGCCCTCTTGAGGCCATCTGCTTGCGAATTGCTCGCATTTCTTGTTGTCTTTGGTCGCGAAGGCGTCCAGAGGGGGGTGACCCCATTTCTCGAACACTTTCATCAGGTGAACTGTGTCCATTTCCCACTCGTGTATCTTGGCCATGCTTCTGCTGAGGGAGTCTGCTTGAAAGTTCCTCACTCCTGGAAGGTGATGAGCCACGATGGAAATTTCGTGCTTTAATGCCCAATGCCATGTTTTCTGGGCTTCTATGGAAAGAGTTCTTGATCGCGCCCCTCCTTGTTTCCTCAGATAAAACATGGCCGTTGTATTGTCGGTCAGTATTCGTACTCGCGAACCCTTGATGTGTGGTAGGAATGCCTTCAAGGCCCATCGTACTGCTCTGAGCTCTAACACGTTTATGTGTAGGAGTGACTACGTTGGAGACCAGCGACCTTGCATTTGGAGAGCACCCATGTGAGCTCCCCATCCGGTTAGGGACGCATCCGTGACTATGGTTCTCTGAAACTCGGGCTCCTGTAGGGGTACGCCGTTGTTCAGATTGTGGAAACTCTGCCACCACTGAAGGGTCCGAAGCAGCTTGTCGTCGTCGATGGTTATCTTGTCTGACCACGATCCTTGAGCCTGCGTCCATCGGTCCGCGAGGAATTCCTGGACTGGCCTCATGAATAGGCAACAGTTTTCCACCAGATGGATGCAGGATGCCATGGCCCCTAGGACCGAAACGTATTTTCTCACTGAGATCTTGGTGTTTCGCCATAGTCGGCATGCTTGTTGATCGAGTATTGAGGTTCTGTCGAGAGCAGGCTTCACTAGCCCTAACTGGGTCTCGAACTGTGCACCCAGGAATACCAGCGATCTCGATGGCTGCAGAGAGGATTTTACGAAGTTTATGGCGAATCCCAGCTGTTGTAGAAGCTGCATGGTGGCTTGTAAACTTGTGTTGGTCGACGCTGGGGAGGATCCCCTTACCAGCCAGTCATCGAGGTATGGGTATACATGGTGGCCTTGCTTCCTTAGCCAGGCCGCTATTGGAGCCAGGCATTTCGTGAACGTTCTGGGGGAGGTCTTGCGCCCAAAAGGAAGAACCGTGAATTGGTAGTGAGTCCGCCCTATTACAAATTTTAGGAATTTCCTGTGTTTGACACATTGGGATATGGAAATACGCGTCCTGTAAATCCAGGGACGCTAGAAAATCCCCCTCGTGAACGGCGCGGATCACTTCCTGCAGAGTGAGCATCTTGAATTTTAGGCTCTTTAGAGACTTTGTTGAGATCGCGTAAGTCTAAAATGGGACGCCATTTGCCGTTCGGCTTTTTTACGACAAAATATCTTGAGTAGACTCCTTGACCTCTCTGTGATGTTGGAACTAATTCTATCACGCCCTTTGCTAACATGAGTGTTACCTCTTGTTGCAGTATCTTTAGATGGGAATGAGCGGTGAATGCAGGTGGAATTTGCGGAGGGCTGTGTTTGAATTGTAGAGAGTGTCCGTTTCTTATAGTATCCAGCACCCATTGATCCGTCGTTATTCGTTCCCATTCGTCGACATATGCTGAAACTTCCCCCCAGAACGGTGTGTTGTATGTCACTGCTGATCTTTATTTTGCTTGTCTCTCGACGACGACGGATATGATGGTCTTTTCCTGGAAGTCCCGACGACGGTTCGCCGTTTGGGAGGCACGTCTGTATCCCTGGGAGGGGTAAGCTAATCTGCCAAAGGATCTGTCTCCAGACGCAGAGAATCTTGAATTACCTGAAGCCCCTCTAAAGGGACGAAAAGACTTGTAGTTTCTGCTACTCTGGAGGGCACCCAATGAACGTGCCGTGTCCGAGTCCTCTTTCATTCCCTTTAGGGCTTCGTCCACCTTCTCCCCGAAAAGAAGGTCTCCCTCAAAGGGCATATCTAAAACTTTGTATTGTACTTGTGGCCTGAAGTAGGTACACTTAAGCCATGACTGTCGACGTAATACGACCACATTATTGACTTGCTTGAAGCCTGACTCAGCGAGGTCCACCGCGATGTTTATTGCGTAATTTGAGGCTTCCTCACCTTCTCGGACGAGTAACATCGCTGCCTTCCTATGCTCTTTCGGAAGATGATCAAGCAACGGAGCTAGCCTGTGCCACATCTCCCTATCGTATCTGGCAACAACTGCCAGAGAGTTTGCGGCCTTTACTGTTGTCGCTCCCACGGATAGCACTTTTTTGCCAAAGGCATCTTGGCGTCTCGCTTCATTCTCAGGAGTCGTCGTGCACTTGTGCTGGGCCTTCGCCTTCCTCGCCGCTGCTGCCGACACCACCGAGTCTGGCGTTGGTTGGGAGGATAAACACTTGGGGGTAGACTCTGGAGCCTTAAACTTTTTTTCCAGGCGTCCTTTCACTGCCGGCTCTGAAAACGGGCGACGCATTGTCTGCAACCCCTCCTTCCACACATGGTCTAGTATTGGTATCGAGAACACAGACCTCCTCTTACCCATGTTGTCGAACAAAAAACAGTCCTTTTTCTGTTCTTCCTGTGACAAACAAACTCCTTGCATGCCTTCTCCATCATAGAATGGAATGACGCAATGTCGTCCGGAGGGGACGGGTGAGCTGGGCTTCTAGGGGTTTCCAACTCCACCTCCGACTCCCAGGTTGGATCCCTGGAGGGGGATGATGAGATATCCGACATGGCTCCCCTGTCAGACTCCGAATCTGGCAGCTCACCTTCCTCTTGTGCCAGTGCTGAGATTGGCGTGCGTAGGTGCGTCAGTTGACGGGACGGGCCCGGCTCGTTGACGGGTGACTGTGGCAGGTTTGCCTGAGGTAGTCTCTGGTCCAACGACTGAAGCGTGGACAGAATTTCCAACGACAAAACAGATTGAGGATTGAGAAGAGGGGCAGATACCGGTATAACGGATCCCCTCGTCGACGACTTGTCAGCCACTCGTAGCCCTAGGTCTGCTGGGCCAGCTATTCTCTCATTCTCGTCCTCCGAGGACAGCAACACAGCCTGTTCTTGTAGTAAAGTATCCGGGGGGATCGGATCAAAAACTTCAGGCCTCCAGTAGAACCCCCGTCGACGAGGCCATCGTCGACGTAGTTGTCGGTGGGACGGTGGATGCCACCTGCGTAAGTGGCAGGGTGGAGGCCGATGACTGGACCGCCGTCGACGACGGTGACTTAGCAGGTGGTTTTGGCGGTCCCGCCTTTTCCACACTTGGATTGCTTTTACTCGACTCTCGACTCGTGGTCGATCTATGATGATCGCCCGAGGAGGATTTCCTTTCCTTTTCATGCTTTTTTGATGAAGATGATTTCTTTGACGAGGAGTCTCTAGTTGAGTGACTTCCAGACGACTCTTTTTCCGTCGGTCGAGATTTCTTCGCCGGTGGTTCCGACGAGGTAGCGCGGTGTGATGTTTTTGCCGATTGTGTGGAGCCTACCTCCGAAGGGGGGTATGCCCCCGCTCCATCATTCAGCCATGCCACCAGTCGTCGACTGCGGTCTTTGAGGCTTTTTTGAGAAAACCCTTTGCATATGTCGCAGTTATCAGCCGAATGATGAGGGTGGAGGCAATATATACAATCCATATGTCCGTCCCCCTCGTAAACTTTTTTCAAGCCGCACGTCGCGCATGGGCGGAACAGCGCTTTTCCTGACACGGAGAACATTTTCTGTACTCAACTTCCAGTAATGCAACCTTGTACAAAATAGTAAGACAACGCAAGGAGATCCCACTACTTTGGAGACAGTTGAAATCTGAAGGGGAACCGCAGGGGCGGGCCTCTTATACGGGGACGCCCTACGGAGCATGCGTAGGCGGGTCCTAAAAGGACGTAGATAGGACACAAAAGTGTCGGAAGTTTTCCTATTGGAAAAGGCTATATATGTGTACCGAGGGGTCCCAGTCTGACGACGGGGAATATTCTAAGCATGTGAATCCATGAAAGATACCAATGCTGGAGAACTGGAGTTACAGGTAAGTAATTTATTCCATCTCCAGGATTGGATATTTCATAGATTCACATGCTGTGACAAAATTACAATACCTATGGGCGAAGGCAAGCTCCCAGCATTACTCGCCACTGGAGACTTGCCCACTTCACGCAAAAATGCTCTGCAGAACCAATTGGCCGAATCTAGATTCTTCTGCAGAAAGTCGACAGTAGAACCAGGTGAACGTATACACTGATCTCCAAGTGGCTGTACGGCAGATGTCATGCAGTGGAATTCCGGAGAGAAAAGCTGTGGTTGCAGCCACTGCTCTAGTAGAATGAGCCCGGGACCTGCCGGGGAGCAGCCTGCCTGCTTGCTGATGGCCGAATGTGATCCGGGCAGCAATCCATCTTGCGATGGAGGATGTCGGGAGAGCCTTCCCAGTTCCAGAAAGTACAAATGAAATAAACTGATCTGTTGTACGGAATGATTTAATACGTGCCACGTAGTACTGGAGGGCACGCACGACATCCAGCGTGTGCATAGGGCGCTCCGCTGGAGATGGTGTGCCAAAGAATACAGGCAAAACCACCTGCTGGTTTAGGAGGAAACCAGATGGCAGTTTCAGCACAAATGTTGGGCTGATACGTAGAACAGTCTTGTCCTTGAGAAAAGTTAAATAGGGTGGTTTTACAGAAAACGCCTGGATTTAACCCACTCGTATGGCTGAAGTTATGGCCACCAAGAAGACTGTATTCCAGGAAAGATGTTTAATAGATGCTTGGTGCATGGGCTCGACGGGTGGCTTCATGAGTCTTGCGAGTAGCACATTGAGATCCCATGCTTGCAACGGGCAGGTGGAAAAGATCAGAAGAACCCCCCGAAAAACTTTTCATCAGCCGGTGGGACCACAGGGAAGGCACGCCCACAGCGCAGATGCACCTAGTAATTGCCGCTGGGTGCGGCTTAATGGAGTAATGTGTCAACCCAGACTGAGCAAGGGACAGCAGATATGGCAACAGATCCGAGGGTAGGATGGTTTGAAGCTGCACCCTCTGGCTCCTGCACCATACTTGAAAACCTTACCCATGCATTTCAAGGTGGACAAGGCTCTAGCCTTGGCCAGGATAGCTTGGCCGTCTTGCGGAAGGGACAGAGCCCCGAACTCTAAGACAGGAGCCAGGCAGTCTGAGAAAGGCCGGGTCATGGTGCAGCACTGCTCCTTGATCCCTGGGTAGGAGAGATTGGTAAGGGAGGAGCATCAGTGGCGCTGACGAAAGGGCAAGGAGGTCCCGAGTACCAAAACTGTCTCCGCCACGCAGGGGGCACTAATATCAGTTTGCACTGATGGTCTGAAGGTGTGCATCACTCAAGGCACCAGAGGAATGGGGGCGGGATGGGGAGGGGGGGGCTAGGAGGAAGACGCATAAGGGAGTAGTTTCTTACGTGTAACTCCATTTCTCCAGCATTGGCATCTTTCATGGATTCACATGCTGTGAATATTTCCCTTTGTCAGGCTGGGAAACCCAACTTTAACTTAGCATTTTCCTATGGAAAACTTTGACACCTTAGTTTGCCACCGACATCTTTTTGAGTTCTTTAGGCTACACCAATAGGACGTCTGGTACAAAAAGACCCCCCGCCCCCCACCCCTCACCCCTCACTGCTTCCCTTCAGATTTTAACCACAAAAGTAGAGGAAACCCGAACCAAGGTTTGCAATGAGGGGCGGACGGCGGGCGCATGTGAATCCATGAAAGATATCAACGCTGGAGAAGAACAAGTTACTCTCTTACCTGGTAACGTTCTTTCGATGGGATGGTCCGACGACATATTCCATATCTATGACAGTAATCACCACAGCTGTGCTGCTTCGGTAAAATCTTTTGGCGTCTGCGTCGATGACGTCGATACGCCGTCTTCGAGGACCTCCTGCGGCGGCACCGGATGTTATAAGTAGGACGCACGACGCACGTAGCCTCAGTTGTAGTTTTTTCCCAGAACGTGTGGCACCAAACTACTGCCAGTGTGACCACAGAAAGCCTTGCGGAAACGTAAGCTGCAATCGCATAAGAAATTCTGTAGCGGGGAAGGCAGGGAGGGAGCAATGTGGAATACGTTGTCGGACCATCCCATCGAAAGAACGTTACCAGGTAAGAGAGTAATTTGTTCTTCGAGGGGATTGGGTCCTCCGATGTATTCCATATCTATGACAGACTCCCAAAGCAGTACCAACGTAAGGAGGTGGGAAAAGAATTTAGAATATAGAAATGTAGAATGCCCAATCAAATAGCTGAGTAAAGGACCGCCTTTCTAAAGGCTATATCCTGCCCACGGATAGAATCGAGGGAGTAGTGACGTACAAAAGTATGGACTGAAGCCCAAGTGGTTGCATCACAGATGTTACGAATAGGAACAACCCCCTGCAGAGCAGTAGAGGCAGCCACCCCCCTGGTAGAATGGGCCTGCAAGCCTACCGGAGGGTCCTTACCCGCCAAGTGGTAACATTCAGAAATAGCCATTATAATCCATCGAGACAAAGTCTGCTTAGTAAAAGCTTGTCCCAAACGCCTTAGCCCAGCGTAACCAATAAAGAGTTGATCGTCCACTCTGACCCGGGACATAAGTGAAATATAAAAGCTTAAAGCTCTCCTAGGATCCAGCCTATGGAGCCTCTCCTCTTTCTTACCAGGATGCGGAGGAGGATAAAATGCCGAAAGAATAACCTTCTGGCCTAAATGAAATTCCGACACCACCTTTGGAAGAAAGGAAGGCCAACTCTAAGGACAACCCTGTCCTTATGAAACACAGTGAAGGGTGGCTTAACTGAAAGTGCCTGTAACTCACTCACTCTGCGAGCGGAAGTGACCGCAACTAAAAATACAGTTTTAAGGGTTAGTCTCAAAGGACAAGAATGCAAAGGCTCAAAGGGAGCACCCATTAGAAACTTGAGAACAAGGTTCAGAGCCCAACCGGGCACCTGAAACAGTGACGGAGGGAACACATTAGTGAGCCCTTTCAGAAACTGAGAAATTAAAGGGATTTTAAAATGAGAACACTCCTCAGACGAGCGCTTAAATATAGACAGCGCTGCCAGGTAACTTTTAACGGTACCCACTTGCAGGCCCTTGTGGGCCAAAGAAAGCAAAAAAGACAGAACCACAGGAATGTCACATGAAAAAGGATCCACATTTTTAACCCTGCACCAGTTGTAGAACTTTCTCCAACAGCAACGGTGCAGGGACTTTGTTGCCGGCCGTCTGCCTGAAAGCAACACCTCCATCACATCTTCAGGGAAGTCCCAATCCTTATAACTCAACCTTTCAGAAGCCAAGCGTGAAGGTTGAGGGATCTGACCTTTGGATGGAGAACCTGACCCCCCCCCCCTCCCGTGACAGCAGATCGTCTCGGTAGAAAAGACTACGTGGAGGAAAGATGGACAAGTCAAGAAGGTGACTTCTTGACTTGTCCTCCTGGCCCATGCCGGAGCAATGAGGATCATCCGGGAACCGAACCTCCGTAGCACTTGCGGGATGATTGACCACAGCCAATGACTGCTCTCTAGCCACATCCAGCGAGTGCAAAGTCCTTTCGGCCGGCGACGAAGGCGACGGGAAGAAAACAGGCAACACCAAGGGTTCGTTGAGGTGGAAGTCCGACGGTACCTTGGGCATGAAGGAGGGGTGCGTCCTGAGCACTACCCTCGTGTCGTGAAAAGTCAAGTACGGGGGCTTGCAGGAAAGGGCCTGGATCTCTCCCACTCTTCGTGTGGAGGTGATGGCCACAAGAAACGCTGTTTTCCACGACAAGACGACAAGAACTTCAACGGAGCCGAGCGCAGAGGCTCGAATGGAGGTCCCATGAGCTTGGTCAGCACCACGTTGAGCTCCCACGCCGGGGCCGGAGCCTTCACCGGCGGGAACGATCTGAACAGTCCCTTCATGAATTCTTTCACCAGACGATGAGACCACAAAGACGTCCGCCCCGTGGTTCTGGTGTATCGGGAGATCGCAGCAAGATGAATCTTGATGGACGCGTGCGCCAGTCCAGCCTTGGCCAGCGTCAGAAGGTACGGCAGTACCTGGGTCTGCCTGACTTGCCTCGTCCCCTGTAAGCTTCCTGTGACGACGAACGGGCCGCTTGACGGTAGGTGGAAAATCCGCCGCTGGAACCTTTGGAGGCACCCTGTTTGCCTCCGCCGCTCCGAAAGGGCGGCCGCCGTTGCTGGAGAACCCCAAGAGCCCGGGCTGTCTCCGTGTCTGCCTTGATGGCTTGAAGGGAATCGTCCACTGTTTTCCCAAACAGGTTGTTTCCGTCGAACGGCATGTCCAAGACTCTGGTCTGCACGTCCTGACGGAAGTCAGTAGCCTTGAGCCATCCACGCCGCCTAAGGCACACGCCGTTGCCCAACTGGCGAAATCCAGTGTCAGCGATGTCCGTCGCAATCGTAATGGCGTGGTCCGAAGCCACCTCTCCTTCCCGCAAGATCTCTAGGGCTTCCGCCCTCTTGTCTGGTAGGAAGTCCAGCAGGGGGGCCAGTTTGTACCACAACTCCCTGTCGTAGCGGGCTAAGAAAGCCAAGGCGTTGGCCGCCTTAATCGTCGTCGCTGCCGACGAGATGCCTCTGCATCCCATTGTGTCTAATTTCTTACCCTCGCCGTCCGGCGGGGAGGTAGACGTAGAGGCCGCGCCCCCCCCGCTTTCTTCCTAGCCGCCGCGGAGACGACCGAGTCCGGGGTCGGCTGTGCCCGAAGGCACAAGGGGGCCGCGTCCGGGACCCAGTACTTCTCGTACCGATCCCTTCTAGCCGGCGTCGTGGATGGGTTCTTGAGGAGGGCGAGGCCCTCATCCCAAATATCGTCCAGTAGAGGTACAGCGAGGACCGTCTTCCTCTTGGCCTCGCGCCGTTGATAAAGGAAACCTTCCTTCTTCTCTTCCGGGCAGAGCTGGAAAAGCTCGGATGCCCTGGCGATCATGGAGTGAAACGATCCAATCTCGTCGGGCAGGGAAGCCCGGGTGGGTGGTGACGACGGGAGATCCTCGTCGTCTGTACCCGTCGCGGCCGTGTCAGTCCCCGTATCATCCCCACGTGTCGTGGACGGGGAGGAGGGCTGAACAGGGCGCGATGGCTGAAAAGGAGGTGGAGGATGAATCCTTCTCTTAGGGGGAGGGCTCCCAGAAGGGCCTGGCTCCGGGTCCCCCGTCGGGAGCGGTTCCTCCGTTGGTGGTAACGGCAGTCTCGTCCTTATCTCCGAGCATAAGGACTGTATAGCCAACAAAATGGCCGCCGAGTTGTCTTGCGGCACTGGTTGAGGGGAGTCCGACGGGCGGTCAGGAGCCCCGTCGGCACCCTCGACATTCTCGTTGTCTCCTATGTCGGGGTCCCTCCCGACGGGCTGGTCTTCTTCCACGCCAACGCCGTGGCTTAAGACTTCGATCAGCTCTTCCTCAGAGGTTGAGGCCGAATCCACGACGACCTCCTGCCCCCCCTTTTTCTTCTCCGTCGGAGGTTTCACGGGGGTCCTGTCGATGGGCATGAAATGCGGTGGCAGGGAGACTCTGGGCCCCGAGGTCGCCACCACTGGTGTAGCCTCCACAGGCTGAGCCAGGGCCGCCGCGACTGTTTCGATAGAAGCCTTGGCCGGATGGATTAAGGCTTTCACCACCTTAGGTGCACTCACCGCCTTCTCCTTGGGGGGAGGGTCACCGCCTCGCTCCCCCTCAGATGGGGCCTTCGAGCTCGACCGGGGTCTCTCCAGGAGCTTCGCCGGGTGCTCGGCCTTCCTCTTACCCGAGCCAGAGCGTTGGCTCGTGGTTGATGGCGCCGGGGAGGATGCGCCCTGCCTGGAGCCCGACCGTTTGGCGCTCCCGGTGCCAGCGGACTCGCGGTGCTTGGCCTTCTGTTGGACCCCCGTCGCCGGGGCGCCCTCAAAGGTCTTAGAAGACCGCTCGGACTTCTTCTTCTTCTCGCCTGACGGGCTCTTTCCTTCCAGCCAGTTGGCGAGACGTTGATGGCGGTCCTTCATGGTCCGCTCCGACATATTGCCGCAAAACGCACAGTCCTTCTCCACGTGCGTTTCGTCCTCATGTAGGCAGTAAAGACAAAGGGAGTGTTCGTCCTCCTTAAAGACATTCTGAAGCTGGCATCCAGGGCAGACCCTGAACAGCTTTCCGGGCGTCGAGCTTCCCTTCTCCTGGGCCATGTCCGAGATGGGCCTGAGAAACTTCTGGAGTCCTCCAAAAGCGTGGCTCGACGAAATCTTCACCCTTGAGGGGCGTAGACTAATCCGACACGGGTCCCCGTTGATCGGATGAAGAAACGGTGGAGCTTGAGGCTCTTTTGACCGAAAGAGAAATTTTTTGAGTGCTCGAGAGCAATAGCACGAGGATCCCAACACTTGAACGTGCGGTAAAAATCTGAAGATGGCTGGCAGAGGCGGGGCTTAGGTAGAGGGCATTCATTGGCTGTGGTCAATATGACGCAGAGATCAGTGATTGGTTACTACTACGAAAGACAGATCAGAAACAAAACTGATACTGATTTTTTCTTTACCGAGGATTCCCAGCCTGACGACGGGGAATATTTATGAGCATGTGAATCCATGCCAGACCCCATGCTGGAGAACAGGACCAAGAGGACAGTCTTCCTTTTGGCCTCATGCTGTTGATAGAGGAAACCTTCCTTCTGTTCTTCGGGGTAGAGCTCGAAGAGCTCGGATGCCCTGGCAATCATGGCGTGGAAGGAGCCAATTTCGTCGGGCGGGTAGGCCTGAGGAGGTTGTCATGGAAGGCCCATCCCGTCGTCACCACCGTAGTCATCCGTCCTCGTTGTGGCGGTCTCCGTTCCCATGTCATCCCTAGGATCAGGGGAAGTAGATGAAGGCTGCGAAGGCCGCAAAGGCTGGAAGGGGGGGGGGTGAACTCTCCCTCCACTTGCTTGGGGGGCTCCCCGACAGGCCAGGTTCCGCTGGATCGTCCATTGGGGGTAAGGGCAACCTAGTCCTTATCTCCGTACATAAGGCCTGAATCGCCATCAAGATGGCTCCCGAGTTGTCCTGAGGCTCGGGTATCGGCTGCGACTGGCGCGACAGTTGGGGAGTGTAATCCTCCGCCTCCACAGAGACCTCGTCGGCACCGCCGTCGCTCTCTTTGTTCGCCTCATCGGGATCCCTCCCGTGGGCCCGGACCTCCTCGAAATTCTTGAGGATCTTCACAACTCCAGCCAGCTCCTCTTTAGAGGCTGCATCCGTGTCGGTCACCACCCTCAACCCCTCTTTTTCCACCGGGTTTCTCACGGGGTTCTAATCGATGGGCTGAAAAGAAGATTCCCTCCACGGTGGCAGGGAAACTCTGGATCCTGAGGTCACCTCCACTGGGGTAGCCTCCACAGGCTTTGCCAGGGCTGCCACGACTCCCTCGATAGAGGTCTTAGCCGGGTGAATCAAGGCCTTCACGACTTTAGGTGCGCTTGAGGCCTTCACCTTGGGGGGAGGGTCACCGCCTCGCTCCCCCTTGGCTGTTTCCATCAGGATCGACCAGGGCTTCTCAAGAAGCTTACTCGGGTCTCCGATTTCCTCTTCCCCGAGCCAGAGCATTGGCTCGTTTATGGCATCGGTGAAAACGTGCCCTGCCTGGCAGCTGAGGAGCCAGACCGTTTTGCGCTCCCAGTGCCCGCAGACTTGCGGTGCTTAGCCTTTTGTTGGGCCCCCGTCGCTGGAGCGCCCTCAAAGGACTTAGAAGACCGCTCTGACCTCTTCTCACCTACCGCTGGGCTCTTCCCTTAGGGCCAATTGGTGAGGCGGATACGCCGATCCCTCATGGTCCGTTTCTTGCAAAACGCACAGTACTTCTCCACGTGCGTTTTGTCTTCGTGAAGGCAGTAGAGGCATCTAGAATGCTCGTCCTCCTTGAAGACATTCTGCAATCTGTCTCCAGGGCAGTTCCTGAACAGCTTGGATCCGGGCGTCGACCTTCCTTTGTCCTGGGCCATGTCCACAGGGTAGGCCTCAAGGTCTTCTGGAATCCTCCAAGAAGCGTAACTTTTCGAAAACGTCGCCCTTGAGGGGCGTAGAAAATTCCGAAACGGGTCCCCGTTGATCAGAAGTAGAAAGGGTAGAGCTTGAGGCTCGAATGACCGAAACAATGAGATTAAACTCTGAAAAATTGCAAAACGCAGTAAAAGCTCAAGAGCTATAGCACGAGGACTCCCAACACTTGAACGTGCAGTAAAAATCTGAGTATGGCTGCCAGGGGAGGGGCTTAGGGAGAGGGCAGTCATTGGCTGGCGGCAGTATGACCCAGAGACCAGTTATTGGTTACTACTAAGAAAGACAGCTCAGAAACAAAACAAACTGATTTTTTCTTTACTGAGGATTCCCAGCCTGATGACAGGGAATATTCATGAGCATGTGAATCCATGCCAGATCCCATGCTGGAGAATGCACATTACGTCTCTACACTATTAGCTTTCAACAGCCCTTACTGGTGTATTTTTTCTTACTAGTCTAATGGTTTAGTATCCCACTTGGTGTGTTGAAAAGACTTGGTATGAAAGAAGTTTAGATGGGGCCAGTCTTTATCCTATCCCGTTAGATAGGCGTTACAGCACTCGCAGCCTAGGGATAGAAGGCACTACATAGGCAGGGATAGGGTGTTCTTCCTATAGGGAGAGCAGTCTAGTGTGAATGAATGAGTGGTATCTAGATACCATACGGATGGGAACCTTTTGTTCTAAAACATATTTTTCCAATGACCGTTCACCTGTGATACAAAGTATTAGCATTAACGGTTGGATAATGTTTTGGGACTGCAAGTCTCCTCAATAAGGAGCTCTAGGTGTTTTTAGGCCTCCTTTATTAGCCATTTCTTGCTGGCTTTTAGTCTGAGGTCTTCCCATGCCATTCTAGGCGGGAACAACCTCAGTAGATGTTTAGTCTTTGGCAGGAATCCTTTAGATTCCGCGCCCAGGCTCCAGATTGTGTGGAAAGGCAGGAAGCGAGGGAGGAGTCCAAAACTCTGCAACCCTTAGTCTTCCACCTTGCCTGAAAGGGAACTCCCAGTGGGGGGCTGGCTGTCCCGATTGGACAGCCAGACTGCCCCTTGCTGTAAAATGCAGGGAGAGACTGCAGAAGTTGTGCTGCAGTTCCTGTTAAATACTTCGGACCTGGAAGCTGCTAACAAGTCGACCACTGAAGCTGAAACCGAAGAGGGGGAAACGACAAACGTAGCGATTTCCAGTGACCGAGAGCCTGCTGTGTAACCAGAGCCTGCAGTTACCCTTCCTTCCAATCGATCTGGCGGTCCTGAAAACGACCCAGAGCCCGTTGAGATCCAATAGAGTAGAGCACCTGCAATTTGAGCCATCCCATGTCGTACTGCAACCTTGCGGGGGTGTAATACCCCTATACCCTGAGAACTTGAGCCATCGTGCAGTGCATGGTTTGCCAAATCGAGCTGAAAAACTTCGGTGGCTTCTTCCTGGCTCTCCAGAGACACGATTTAAGTCCTTGAAGTCCCCTCACCAGAGTGCTGGACCAGATTAAAGATATGAATCCGACCAGCAATATTAAGTCTTCCCCTGGCTCCTGAAAAGGGCGCCAAAACCACAGAGCATCCAGCCGCAAAGGATCTCTTGCCTGGAGCATTCTCAGCTGATCCCTGCGGCAAAATCCCTTCTAAAGTCCTGTCTTTAAGACAAAGGAATCCATTGACCAGGTTCTGGCTGCATATCCTGACCCCCTCCTGCGAAAAATTCTTCCATGTTAAGGTACTGTGTTGGCTAGGGTATTACTCGCCTTAAGCCTTTTGCAATTCCTGTGTAGCTTTGGGGTGTTTCAAGTGATTCGGATTCCTCTCACCCAGTTCACCCAGGCCCATTGCTGAAATCCCTCTACGGTCTCTTCTCTGGAGTCCCTGGACCCTAACTAACTCTAAAGTGAACTGCTTACTTGCTTTGAAGCAACTTCCTCAGAAACTCAACTTTTCATGCAACTGAACCCTATCTCACCCTGCCTACAGCTGGCGCCTAGACCACTAGGGCCCCTCTTCTGCCTCAGAGAACTCAAGCAATAGACCAGGGAAGGCCTGGATAAGAAAAGGATTCCGTCTTGAAAAGTATACATGTTTAAAAGTTACTTACTTGTGAAAGAGTTGGTTGGAAACTGCTCCTCTGAGAGTGAGCAGTTATAAACGTTTTCCCTTGAATGGGTTTTGCCATTCTGAAAAGTATATGAAAGGTTATTTTACTCCCCTTTAAATTGGTTTTGCCTCTTTCCCAAAAGTAATGCTGTTGGCTCCACTTTACAATTGCTGTGTTCAATTCTTAAGAAGAACAAGTTACTTCTTACCTTGTAATGTTCTTTCGATGGGATGTTCCTCCGATGTATTCCTCATCTTGATAGATTACATCCCAGCTTTCTGGCCTCGGAAATGTTTTCTGTAGAGGGCGCTGCGTGTCGACGTCCCTCGAGCTGGTGTCCCTCGACAGCCTCCGTCTCGGCGCCGACGTCATTGTGCATATAAATAGACTTGCACAGCGACCGTTGCTCAGTTCTGTTTTGAAGCTTGAAATTAGCTGTGCATGAATTGGTTATTGACCTTGAAGGAGCGTAAACTGCAACTACAAGGGAAGTTTTACTGGGGGGATGGATGGGAGGGGCGATAAGGAGTACGTCGGAGGAACATCACATCGAAAGAACGTTACAAGGTAAGAAGTAACTTGTTCTTTCGGAGGGATTGTGTCCTCCGACGTATTCCTTATCTTGAGAGACTCCCATAGCAGTTGTGTGAAAGAGGAGATGGGAGTAAAATTGGAATATTTCCCTTTAAGAATGAACAGAATGTAACACAGCTTTGCCAAATCTTGTCTCCTGGCTAGAGGAGGAATCCAGACTGTAGAATTTTGTAAAGGTATGTGCGGACAACAATGTGGCAGCCGCACATATGTCCCGAATCGGCACTCCTCTTTGGAGAGCCGAAGAGGCTGCAATACCCCTGGTTGAATGAGCCCTAAGGTGTTGAGGGGGCTATTTCCCTGCCAATTTGTAGCATTCTAGAATGGCTACAATAATCCATCTTGAAATGGTCTGTTTTGTGATTGGCAATCCTAATTTGTGTCCTGCATAACCTACTAACAGTTGGTCTGCTTGCCTTATCCTAGCAAGTCTTGATATAAAAACTCAAGGCAAGCCTTGGATCCAGCCTATGTAGCCTCTTCCTCTTTCCCTGGATGGGGAAGGTAAGGTTATTTTCTGAGTGATGTGGAATTCAGAGACCTCCTTTGGGAGGAAATTAGGCTCCACTTGTAAAACAACTTTGTCTTTGTGAGAAATTGTATGAGGAGGTTTGCAAGATAGAGCTTGTAATTCGCTCACTCTTCTGGCAGATGTTAGAGCCACTAGGAAGACTGTTTTAAGGGTGAGAAATCTTAATGAACAAGAATAGAGTGGTTCAAAAGGAGTACCCATCAAAAAATTTAAGACTAGATTTAAGTCCAACAAGGGAACTTGGAACGGCTTTGGGGGATAGACATTAGTGAACCCTTTCAGAAATTTGATTACTAGGGGTAATTCGAAATATGATGGCTCCTCTGCAGTGCGCCTAAAGATCGACAGCGCTGCGAGGTAGCCCTTGATCTTACCAACTTGAAGACCTGAATTCGCCAAATAGAGCAAAAAAGAGAACACCAGTGGTGTACTGCATGAAAAGGGTTCGATATTCTTTTCTCTACACCAGCTGCAAAATCTGTTCCAACGGCAGCGGTATAAAGTCTTTGTTGCTGGCCTTCTAGCTGAAAGTAACACCTCCATGACGTCATCCGGGAGGTCCCAATCCTTGTATCTCAACCTTTCAGAAACGAAGCGTGAAGGTTCTGATTTCTGGATGGAGAACCTGACCGCCCTTCTGCTAGAGAAGATCCTCTCTTTCCGGAAGACGAATCGGAGGGCAGATGGACATGTCCAGAAGGTCCTGGTACCACGTTCTCCTGGCCCAATCCGGGGCAATTAGGATCATAGTCTTCCGGAATCTTCTCAACCTCCTGATCATCTGAGGAATGACAGGGACTGGGGGAAAACGCGTATAGAAGTGGAAACTCCCAGTCTACTACGAACACGTCCTCTAGAGCTCCTCTCGGGGGAAATTCCCTTGAACAAAACTGATTGCACTTCCTGTTGATACTGGTGGCAAACAGATCCACTTGAGGGGTTCCCCAAAGGGTGAAGATCTCTTGAAGGACTTCCTGAGCTAGTTACCACTCGTGGGAGACTGCTCTGCCTGCTCAGAGCGTCGGCTGTCAAGTTCTTCTCTCCGGTTAAGTGAACTGCCGATAGAGAGATTCCTTCTTGAATTGCCCAAAACCAGAGCTGCATCGCCTCTCTGCACAGTGGCAGTGATCCTACACCTCCTCTTTTGTTGAGGTAGTGCATGGCCACTGTGTTGTCCGTCATTATTAGGACATTCTTCCCCTGTACAGATGGCAGAAAAGCCTTCAGCGCTAGTCTGGTTGCTCTCAGCTCCAACAGGTTGATATGTAGTCTGGACTCCAATGGAGACCAACGACCGCTGATGGTCAAGTCGTTGGCATGGGCTCCCCACCCCGTGAGTGACGCATCCGTGACTACTGTTATTTCCGGCCATGGTTGCCAGAACTGTTCTTTCAAAATGTTCTCCCGACAGGCCCACAACTGAAGGTCTCGAGCCACTCTGTCCGGGACTTGAAGGAGATCTGTCATTTTTCCTGAGAATTGCGACCATTGAGTTCTCAGCGCCCACTGGCGAGATCTCATTCTCAGTCGAGCCTCTGGCACTAGGAAGATGCAGGATGCCATGAGGCCTAGCAACCTCAAAAAGTCAAAGGCTGGAAGAAGTTGGGAATTTAGAAATTTGTTGACTATCTGCAGAATATCTTGGGCCTTCACCTCTGGTGGCGAGGCTCTCCCCAGGGAAGTGTCCAGGACTGCTTCAATAAACTGGAGTCTCTGTGATGGTATCATCTGTGACTTCTTTAAGTTTAGGGAGAAGCACAGTTTGCGAAGAATGTGGCAGACAATCTAGTTGGATCTGAGCCTGTTCCGATGATACTGCTCTGATCAACCAATTGTCTAGGTAGGGATAGACATGGATCCCTTCCCTCCTTAGACTCGCTGCCACTACCGACATTAGCTTGGTGAAGACCCTTGGGGCGGAGGTCAGCCCAAATGGCAGAACTCGAAATTGATAATGAGAGTTGCCAATTGCAAATCTCAGGTATTTCCTGTGTTTGAGATGGATTGGCACATGGAAATAAGCATCCTAAAGGTCTAGAGATACCAGCCAGTCCTGAAGCTGGAGGGCCTGAAGGATCTGAGAGTTTTTTTTTTTTTTGAAAATATTTTTATTTTATTTTGAAGTCAAACACACTACAACAGTTTCAAAGCATAGAAAGCATCATAGTTCAACACATTTTCATTAGAACTCCCCAACTCCCCCCCCCCCCTTAAACTAGTGCCGGTTCTCACATGTCATTTACAGGAGCATCATTGGGTAGCACAGTCATCATCCGGGTCCTCTGTACAGTTGTTACCCTGATGAGAGTTTGCCATAGAGGCCACCAATTGCCGCCAGGCCAGCAAGGGCCCTACTTCCTCCTCACCCCCCCCCTAGTGACCGCTTCAAACCAGCCTACAGATTCAGCTTCTGCCCACCTCAAGAGGTCTGCCCACCATAGCTCCACCCTAGGTCTGTGGGCTGCCTTCCAGCCCATGGCAATCCTGCGCTTGGCCAAAACACAAGCCAGGTCCTTCATCTTGCTTATGTGTTTTGAATGCCGGGGTCTAGGAAAAAGCCCAAGCATGCATGACCAGGCCGATTCCACATCCAGCACCACCCCCCCCCCACCAGCCAGTTTCGTCTTAACCTCGTCCCAAAATCTGTGCACTTCCGGGCAAGCCCAGAACATGTGTAGCAGTCCCGCATTCACCTCCCCACACCTGGGGCATAGCTGCGTAGCTGGTCCCCCAAACTTTGCAATCTTCCCGGGGGTTAAATAAGCCCTGTGGGTAACGTACAATTGAAGCTGTTGGAATCTCGCGTTGACACCTTTTTATGGTACCTCTGGGCCCATTCCCATTGCCCATCTGTCATGGGTCCTCCCACCTCTTCTTCCCAATCTTGTCTCAATTGAAGCAACTCTTTCCCTGCCCTTACTCGCAGGAGCACGTATATCCTCGATATTTCGTGCCCGCCCTCCGATACATCATACATAGTTTCAAGGGAGGAGTCAGGGTCTTCCGCTAGCACTGTCTCGGGCCATCTTTCTCTAGTCCTTTTCACAAGCCTAGTGTAGGTTATATATTGGCCACCATGTACCCCCGTCTCTTCCTGCAACCTCTGAAAGTCCAATGCCTCCCCTTCCTGACATATGTCCCCAAGAGTGGCCAGGCCTACCTGTTCCCAGTATCTACGGACCGATTAAAGTAGTTGAGTCGCTCCCGCACAGCGCCGCCAAAGGGGCCTACTGAGAGTACTGCTCCGAATCCCCCCCAATCTTCCATGTCCTGTGCCAGATCTCCCAGCCCAGCCTCAGTAGCCGCCCCCTGCCCACCAGTTTGTCTCTGCACAACCAAACCACTTCCATCAGAAAGTATGGGGCTGAGTCTCCACGCAGAAGCCTAGCTTCCGCCGTTTCTTCAGCCGAAAGCCACCTGGCCACGTACTGCAGCTGCCCCGCCAGGTAATAGAGTTCAAAATTAGGCAGGCCTATCCCCCCCTGTCACATGGGTTCTGGAGCTTCCACAGAGCAACCCTATTCCTAGAGCTGCCCCACACGAAACCCCTACACACGCTGTGAAGTTTCGCGAATAGGCTCCTAGGTATCAAAAACGGGACATTCACGAAAAAGTGCAAGAGTCTAGGCAGGACCACCATCTTGAGCAAGGCCGCCCTTCCAATCATGGTCAGGGGCAATCTAGACCAAAATACCATGCTGTTCTTGATTCCCTCTATTGCCTTTTCCGTGTTATGCTTGTGTTCTGCCTCGACCTTGTGGTAAATATTTATTCCCAAATACCTAAACGTCACGGGCTGCCATGGTATTGGCAGGACGGGCAGCCTCTGTACCGGGACATTCCTGTATCTGCCCAAAGGAAACAGACTAGACTTTCTAGGGTTCACCGATATGCCCGAAAGGGTGGCGTACCGTTCTATTACCTCCAGTACATACTGGAGGTTTTCTTCTGGATAACGCAAATAGGATCTGAGAAAGTTACCATCTTGAACTTGTCCTTCCTGAGGAATTTGTTCAATTCCCGTAAGTCCAAGATGGGTCTCAGTCCTCCGTCCTTCTTCGGTACTAGGAAGTAGTGGGAATACAATCCTTGTTCCTCTCCGCTGCAGGTACCAGTTCTATGGCGCCTTTCTCTAGCAGGTCTACAATCTCCTGCATAAGGAGCAGATCTGGAAACTTCAAAGAGTTGTTCCCCGGTGGATGACTGAGGGGTGTGTAGAAAAGGCAGGCAGTAACCTTGGGCAACTGTCTCTAATGCCCAAGCATCCGACGTAATCACCTGCCATTCTGCCAGATGTTGTTAGCCTGCCCCCTACTGGTGTCTTGTGAGGGGAAAGCTCAGAGGGGTTTAGAAGCAGCTGACGCAGATGCAGAGGGTAAAGTGGCATCTGCTGCTGCGGTTTTTGTACCTTTTCCCCGTCCACCACGGGTGAATCGTTTCTGGCCCCTTTGAGCTGGCTGTCCTCTGCCTTTTCTGAATGCGGAGTAAAAGCGAAAGGACCTACCCCTCGAGGAGGTTCCTGAGGGGCGATTCGGGGTCTGTCGGATTACAGCCCCAAGAGATTTCGCTGCTGCCTTGGATGTTTGTAACTTCTCCAGGCTGTCATCAGCCTTCTTACCAAATAAATAAGTGCTGTCAAAGGGCATGTTCAAAAGTCTGGCTTGTACATCTGGAGCAAAACCAGACTTCTGCAACCACGCAAATCTGCGGATTGTGGTACTTGCTGCCATGGCCCTGCTGATACGGTCAGCAGAATCAATGCCTGTTTGAAGGGACTTGCATCTTTCCCATCTTTGATGATGTTTAAAAATGCTTCCCTTTCCTCTCCTCTCCTTCTGGGAGACAGTCAGCCGCAGATGAAGCACACTCCCAAAGTGTATGGCTGAATCTTGCAAGCGTGCAAGTGGCGTTAATAGATTTAAGCGCCATACTACATGCCGAAAAGACTTTTTTGACATAGTATCAAACCTTTTATCGTCCCTGTCCTGTGGAATAGTAGGGTATGCAGATCTACTATTTGATGAAGTTGCTGCTTGTACAATCAAACTCTCTGGAGTTGGATGTTTGCTCAAGTATTCAGGATCTGTAGCAGATACCCTGTATTTGGCAGATAGTTTCTTGTTAACTGCAGGGATAACTTCAGGAGTTTTCCAATTAGCAGAGATCTTTCTTTGTAGAGCAGTATGAAAAGGAACAGGATCTTCCTGTGGACCTTTAACTAAAATGTCAGTAAGGTCATCTTGCTGAAAAGAAGGTGTAGGTGTAGACCACCCCATGAAATCTATTATTCTAGCCATCAGAACCCCATAAGGGGTCTCAGCATGCTCCCCAGGATCTGGTTTAGCAAACTCTACCTCTGGAGAAGTATCTAAACCACTTGCCTCATGTAAAGAGTCTTGAAGATCTTTCAACCTGTTCTCTTCAGAGATAAATTCCTCTGGTATGGGTGTTGTGGTCCTTTGTAAACCAAAATGTCTCATGATCGGAATCCTCCCCTTCCTCATATATAGAGGACAAAGCTCTAAAGTAATCAGACCTAGGACATGGTTTGAAACCCATTTCTAGAGCAGAAGGGGCCAAATTGGTTGTCACCGGTTGAGAAAACGTCGAAGTTGCCGACGTGGAAGTCAAAGGCTTCGACAAACCCGAAAAGGGCGTCGAAAAAGTTAGAAGAGGCCTCGAAATACTCGAGAGGATCGGAATCCTACTCTGAGTCGAAGTTGTCGACGGCATCCTCAAGGTCATGGTCGAGGTCCTCGACATCTCTACTGTCTGATATGTAGTGACAGTTGTAGGTCTGTCTTATCGGCGCCAACATTGGCGTCGAAGACAGTGTCGATGCAACCGATTTATGCGTCGACGGACTCGTCGACAAAGGCGTCAATGACGCAGACTTACTGCCTTTACTCAAGGGTTCATGACACTCTTGGGTAGTTTCTTTCGCCGGGTGCAACGAATCGCAGAGTTTTGATTTTTCAGGTCTTTCACCCAGGGTATCACCTTTAGCCGTCTCCGAGGGGGTCGTGGCTGCTTTCTCGAAGAAGCTAAGCATTTTTTTACGGAATTCCTCCCACTTAGCTGGAGAGCTGTGTTTCGTGGGGCAGGTGACCCGAGAGACAGAAGACGAAGAAGGAGATCTACGACGCACCTTCTTAGAGTGTTTTGATCTCGAAGACTGATGGGAACCGCTTTGAGACCTTGAACGGGAATGTTTCCTGTGATGGCGAGGAGACGAATGTCTCGACTCTGCCGAAGAAACTTTTGAGGGAGTAGAAGTTTTAAGAGTCTTACCTCTTTCTAGCTCCCCCTTATGCTCCTTCAAGGCTTTCACCGTCATAGACAGAGTCCTTGCATTCCGAACAGTGATGCTCCGATCCCAGGCACCACAAATCGATCTTGTGAGGATCCGTCAACGACATTTTCTTCCCACAATCATGACACTTTTTGAAGCCAGACCATGGGGTCGACGGTTTGGATGAGGAAGCCATCGAATTAAGATGATCTTCGAAGAATAAGTTGAATCTTCTTGAGGAAAGAACTGAGCAACACGATTCCGAGGCCCACGAAGCACGGTAAAACGGAACTGAACAACGGTCGCTGCGTGAATCTATTCATACGCACGATGACGTCGGCACTGAGACAGAGGCTGTTGAGGGACACCAGCTCGGGGGACGTTGCAGCGCCCTCTACTGATCAATGTCCGAGGCCAGCAAGCTGGGATGTCATCTATCAAGATCAGGAATACGTCGGAGGACACAATCCCTTCGAATTGTATTGTAGGTTTTACTTACCTAGGTCTGCTTTGAACCGCTCTAAAATAAGTATTACTTACCGTAGTCTGTGTTCCACTGACCTGAAAAGCAACTGTAATAGTATATGGTTTGAGTTACTTATCTGTAACTATTGTCCTCCAGTATGGGTCTGGCAAGGATTGAAATGCTCATTAATAAAGAATACATATTACACAACCACGGGAGGTGGAAAGGCTCAACAGAAGCATTACTCTTACCTCCGGAACAGGCTAACCATCAAGCAAACAGGTTGCGCAGCACTGCTCTGGAATACCTGTTGACGCAGTAGAATCTTGTGAAGGTGTGCGTGGACTTCCACGTAGCAGCCCTGCAGATGTCCAGCAGGGGCAGAAAGACAGGAACGCTGTCGTCGCAGCAATCGCTCTGGTGGAATGGGCTCTCAGACGGCCGGGCAGCAGTCGGTCTGCCAACCGAGGACAGTGTGAGATGCAGCCAGAGAGCCACCTTGAGATGGAAGCCTTGGACAAGGCCTTCCCATGGTTCAGAGGACCAAAGTTCACAAACAGTTGAGACGTCTTCCGAAAACTTTGTGCGTGCCACGTAGTACTTCAGAGCACGAGCAATATCCAGCGAGTGAAAAGTCCTTTCAGCCGGCGATGAAGGTTTCGGAAAGAACATTGGCCACACCGGTTAGGCAGAATTGCATGCAGTACCCTCTGGGACCACCACATACAATTAGGACTACAGGTGTAAGCAAAACCAACCTTTGGTATAAGTTTGTACTACACAGTTTTGTGGTAGCGAGCTGAGCAGCCAGGCTTATCGCAAGAGGGAATGTGAGCAGTAAAAGAGGTTACACAGAGGTCTTACAAACACAGTGGTTCAAGTAGACCCTTACACTCAAGGTTTCTTGGTAAAACACTTAATTTATTAGTCATTTAGAAAACATTCACTAGAAGGAGGCAACTGAATATCATACACAAATACACTTCAGTACCAAACCAATAAGTTTTTAAGTAAATTAGGCTCCCCTGAAATAGCAGCAAAATGGCATTTCAGTCACTTCAAATAGGAGGACAAAGGCATAAGTTAGCAGAATAGATCACAAATACGTTCTTAGGCAGTGCAAATAGTTTTAGTTCACTAGAGAGCTCGATTCAGTTCAATAGGCCTAGGCCAAAGTCAATGGACTAGTGTCTTGGATAGGAAAGAGCAGTTCTTGAAGTAAACGTTAAAGTCTTTGCCAAAGTTATGAGAAGTAGTTTGTACAAAAAAGAATCATATGTTGGGTCACAAGCTGATTAGGCCTACAAGTTGGGAAAGTTCCACGAACTTTCACCGCGAGAGGGAAGTTCTCTCAATAGGGTTGGCACAGTACCTTAATATGAAGAACAAGATGCAGCAGGAGACGTTGGTTCCTGGCAGTTCCTGCAGATCTCACTGTTCCTGAGCCTCAGTCGTGGGGACAAGAGGGAGGACGTCGGGGGACTCCTGCACAACACGGGATCGTCGAAAAAAAAAACACGGACAAAATTGAGTCACTTCAGTTCCAGTAGCTGTAATTCAAGCACACAAGCTGGTGTCCCTCTCCCTGGTTAATCCTAACCAGCTTCGAGAATGGTATCCAGGTGGCTTACTAGTTGATTGGTCCCACCAACTCATAGGAATAAGTCATCCTTGAAGGGTCTTCTCTGTCGAGATGAACTTGGCAATTCGGACCTGCAGCAGGGCTTCACCAGGCAAAACAACGGTCCAGGAGTTGCAGCAGCCGTCCTTCCAGCTAGTCTTCGGTTCTTTCGTTACAGTGGTCGACTGCCTTCCAGTCCAAGAGACTCACCTTTTAAACAGTTTTCTCCCTTTAATTCCAGCCTAACTGCCACTCACCCAGCAGGGAGGCTGTCCTTGCCAGACAGTCAGCCAGCCAATCACGCCAGAGTGCATTTGGGTCTCCTAGGAGACGAAGCAGAGGGAGTTACGGGCCCCTCCCTCACTTCCTGCCGACTGCAGACACTCAGACGCCAGAGGCTGTCTTCAGTCCTGAAGCCCACCAAAGGCATAGAAACAAAAGGGACCAAACCTAGTTTGGTGTGTAGAGAAACACTAGAAGGACCTTTCCAAAAAGAAATGGCGAAAAAAGAAGAGCGGCACCTGTTTAAACAAAAGTGCCTTAAGGCGCCATCTTGTAAAACATGTTCGGGAAAAATCATGGTAGTTCGTTGTAAAACCAGTGCCACCAGCCATTTAGATCGAAAAGGGTAGCATTTGACTGCTACATGAGTTTCTAGATACAGGGGATACAAGGTAACTCCTCCAGCCAGCACTAGGAAGATAGTGAGTGCTGGGTCTAGACATTTAAAAAAAACTAGTAAAGTCAATTTAACCTTACATTCTCTGGGAAACAGTAGTTTATCCCAGAGAAGGTATTTAAACCTTTGGGAAGTCTAAAAGACATCCCTGTGTCACTGCACTGAAGGTGCAGTGTGACACATGAAAAGATGATGCCTATGGAGTTATCTAAACCTCCATAATCAAATAACACAAAGAGTAAAATACACATCAAAATACATGAAAGAGTGGTAAAAAAAGGCTCACTCTTTCCAGGAAAAAAAGTCCTCAAAATCCAGCAAAGGTGCTGGGGGTCTCCAAGGTGAAGGGAATTGGCACATTTATGAGAATTCCCCCTAACACCACCAAAGGCTTGTTGAGGTGGAATTCCGATGGAACCTTTGGCATTAAGGAAGGGTGCGTTAGATATGGCTGTTTGCAGGATAGGGCCTGGATCTCACCCGCCCTCCTGGCAGAGATGATGGCCATGAGGAAAGTTGCTATCCATGAGGGGGAACTAGGGGCCTGATGCGTAGGCTCGAAAGGGCCCCCCCCCATGAGTCTAGTCAGTATCACGTCGAGTTCCCATGCCGAGGCAGGAGCCTTCACCGGCGGAAAAGATCAAAACAGTCCTTTGAGGAACTCCTTGACGAGAGGGTGGGACCAAAGTGAAGATCGTCCTGGAGACCTGGTGTAGTAGGAGATAGCCGCCAGATGCACCTTGATAGAGGCATGCACCTGCCCTGCCTTGGCCAAGGACAGCAAGTATGGAAGAATCTGTTGGGCCGTGACCCTCATAGTGTTGATCTTCTGCAACCAGCACCACGTAGCAAACTGCTTCCACTTGTGCCCATAGCAATTGACGCTCTGGCCTTGGCAAGGACCTCCCTGCAGTCCGCCGGCAGCTCGTATCCTCTGAACTATAGGATCTGCAGGAGCCAAGCCCTCAGCTTCATAGATCCTGGGTCGTGATACAGGATTGCCCCTCTGCTGAGCAGATCTGCAACCACTGGCAGCTTGACCAGAGGAGACGTTGACAGGCTGAGAAGGTCCCAGTACAAACTCTGCCTCTGCCACACCGGGGGACGAGTATCATCCTACATCGGCACCGTTTGAGCCGATTGAGGACTCGCAGCGGAGGGAACACATCTAGGGACAGGCCTTCCCACAGGAAGGAGAATATGTCCCCCCATGCTCATCGGCTGGTGGAACCTGCTGGCGATTGGAGTTCGCCGCCGTCGCAAACAGATCGATTTGGGGCCTGCCCCACTTGATGAAGATGCAGTCCACCTAGTCTTGCCCAAGTTCCCACTCATGGCAGAAGCGCAACTCCCTGCTGAGGAGTCAACAATTGTGTTCTTGACTCCTGCCAGGTAAAAGGGGACGAGGAACATTGCTTGTCCGACGGCTCAGTGCCACAAGTCTGGCACCTCTTTGGAGAGTGCTAGGGCTCGAGTGCCCCCCTGCTTCCTGATATATAACATTGTGGTGGTGGTGTCCGTGAAGATCCTCACCAACTTGCCCTGCAGAGCCTAAAGGAATGACTCGAGGGCCCAGAAAACTGCCCGCAGTTCCAGGATATTTATGTGAAGATCCTTCTCTGTAAGCCACAGGCCTCTGGCATGCAGACGTCCGGGGCGGGATCACCAGTCTTCCAGTGAAGGGTCAGTGGTGACTGTTACCTGGTATGGGGGTTTTGAAACCCTGTGCCTGGGTGATGTTGGAGTGAATGCCCCACCACCTTATCGCCCGATGGAACTCCTCGTCGAGCAAGATCTTGTCTACGAAGCTTGATACCTGAATCCAGCAAGCGTCCAGGAACTCCTGAAGAGGTTGCATCCGTAACCTGCAGAGCTGAATAAGGTAGATGCACGACGATATCATGCCGAGCATCGACTTGACGGTCCGCACCATGGCGGTCTCCAGTGACAACCGCCGTCGCACCTTCCCCAGAATGGCAGCTACTCTCCTCCGAGGGCGACGGTAGGCAGGGGACCGTATCGAGCCTGGCTACTAGGAACATCAATTTCTGTGATGGCATCAATCCTTAAGATAATTGATGGAGAATCCCAGATCCGTCAGCAGCTGAACGATCGTCTGTGTCTGACTGCTAACTCTCGCGAACTGGCCCAGATGAGCAAGTCGTTGAGGTACGGCTACATGCGTATCCCCCGTGGGCGCAGATGGGCCGCCACCGGTGCCAGGTACTTTGTGAACACCCTGGGGGCTGACTGCAGGCCGAAAGGGAGGGCCTTGAACCAGTAGTGCCATCCCTGCACTACGAAGCGCAGGTCAATGTTCTTGTGAATGGGGACATGGAAGTAGGCGCCCTCCAGGTCCAGCAACGTCAAGAAGTCTCCTTCCAGTTGGCTGAGCATGTGCTGCAACGTGAACATTCAGAATTCTTGGCATTTGAGATAGTCGAGACGTTGCAGGTCTAGAATGGGCCTCCAGCCCCCAGTTTTCTTTCCGACTAATGTATCTGGAATAGACTCTGGAGTCGTCATGGAACCAGCTCTATCCCCACTTTTCGTAGCATGGCCCATACCTCTTCCAAAAGAGGAGGAATATGCTGCTCCTGCCAGGCCACTGGAGTGATCCGCTGACACCTGTGTTGAAACACCAGGGTGTGTCCGTGGGCGAGAGTCCAGCACCCATCCGTCGGTGATGATCTTCTCCCACTCGATGAATCCAGTCAGCCGGCCTCCCACAAGGCGAGCGGGGGTCAGATGTCCCGGTTGGTTCAGGACTCCTTTGGAGCTGGCGCCCTGCCTTGAGGGCGGTGGTGGCGCTTACCACCTCCACTGTAGGCGAGTGAACGTCCTCTGTAGGCCTCCTGGATCGTGGACCTGGAGGTCTGGCAGTACGAGAAACCTTTCGTCGAACTGTTCGACTTTCCTCTGAAGGAGCGAAAGGAAGAGCAGTGTTGCTGGAGCGTGCCATCTGTATACGCCTTGATGGCCTGAAGGGACTCATTGACGACCTTCCCAAAAAGGTAATCTCTGTCAAACGGCATGTCCAGTACCCTAGCATGGACCTGGTAGAAATTTGTAACCTTCAGCCAGCATTGATGAAGGCAGAATCATTCCCCATCTGGCGCACCCTGTGTCAGCGATGTTCAGCGCCACTGTGATGGCGTGAAACGAAGCCACCTATCCCTCCTGGAAGAGGAATATCGCCTACATCCTCTTGTCGGGGAGGAACTCCAGAATCTGTCCCAGCTGGTACCACAGCTCCCAGTCGTACCTGGCCAGGATCGCCAGTGCACTGGCCGCCTTGATAGTGGATGCCATGGTGTAAATAACCTTACTTCCTATGGCGTCCATCTTCTTACACTCACTGTCTGGAGGGACAGAGGACGAGGAAGGGTTTGCTGACTGTTTCCTCACGGCTGCCGGAACTATAGAGTACGGCGATGGTTGCAACCTTGGGCACTTGGGTGCTGATTCCGGCACCAAGTACTTTTCCATCCTATCCCTCCTGGCCAGAGCCGTGCAAGGGTTCAAGAGGGCCAGCCCTCATCCCACACATCGTCCATGATCTTCCTCTTGACCTCGCAACTCTGGTACAGGAAACCCTCCTCCTTGGTTTCCTTGGGCGTAAGCTGGAAACAGAGGCCTTGGAGACCATGGAGTGGAAAGACCACACCGGATGGGGACGCCCTCAGCTGCGTCGACCAGCCAGCTGTGACGAGGTAGTCTGTCGTGGCCGTATCCGTCCCCATGTCTACTGGGGGAAAGGGCACCCAATGCAGATGTGGAGGCTGAAACGGGAGCGCCGGGTGACGCGTCCTTGCTGCTGGAGGTTGGTCAGAGGAATGGGGGTCCGTAGGCACCAGGCCCTGCAGCATCCTTTTCTGGATCTCCGACACCAAAGTGTAGAGGGTCGAAAGGATGTCCAGCGACACATCTCTCGGCTGAGCTAGCCTGATGGGAGCACTAGGCCCTGCACCGCCGTCATCCTCCATGTCCACATCCTGGTGGATCGCGTGTAAGGACTCCAGGTCTCGTCGTCCGTGGACGAAACATCCATGGCCTGGGGCACACCCTGGGTTTGGACCGGGGCCTCCTTGCCCCCCCCCCCCATTTTTTCCATCCTGGGGTATCAGAGCCAGGCATCCTCTTCTCTGGCGTGCCTGCGGACTTCGCCAAAGTCACTGCAGCGGTTTCTCACATTATGTAGTGACAACTTCTGCGCTGTGAGGGCTACCCTCACGGGGTCAGCCCCTTTAGCCATCGCCAGAGCAGCCGCCACCAGCTCTATCATCGCAGCCTTCTCTTGCGACTGGGCAGATCGGCCTTACCCTCCCTTGGTTTCGCTTCTCAGGCCTCTACCGTAGTTTAGTCAGGTTGGGCTTTTTCGTCTTGGAGGAGCTGGATTGTTGACTGGTAATGGAAGTGGAGCGCGCCCTGTCCATCGTGGGACCCGCTTGCGCAGCGACCCCAGTGGGACTGGACTTGCAGTACTTGGCCTTTTCTTGGGCCCCCACGCGTGAGGCGCACTCAAAGGACTTAGAAGCCCGCTTCTCAGACCGGTCGGTACAGGGTGAGGCAGGACCCTGCTCGAAGCACCGGGCAGAAGCATTGGCGTTCAGCCATGCCGTCAGTTTACTGTGATGGTCCATCATCTTCTTGGAGAAGCCGACGTAGATCTCACATTCTCCTTCCTTGTGGTCCGGATGAAGACAGACATTGGAAGTGCAAGTCCTCCACAAAACTGTTCCACAGCCCGCATTCGGTGCTAGACCTGAAGAGGGATCTTCCTTCCTTCTCCGTCATGGTATGAGAGCACGGAGTACGCCCAATGGCCTTCTGGAAACTTCGAAAAAACGTTGACGATCTTCACCCTTGAGGGGTGCTGAAATTCAACAAACGAATCACCTCTGTCGGGAGATGGAGAGAAGATCACACTGGCTCTTGACACAAAAATAGGAACTTTGTTGAAAAATCAAAACCGTAGAAGAAGCTCACAGAGCAAAACTCACGGACTCCCAACACTGAAGCGTGCGGTAAAAGTCTGAATATGGCTGCCATTGGAGGGACTTAGTGAGAGGACTGTCTTTGGCTGGGGCAGTGCAGGACAGGGAATATTCATGAGCATGTGAATCCATGTCAGACCCCATGCTGGAGAAGATTACCTTACTGTATGGTATGAAGAATTTTAGGACAGCTTTTCTGAAGCGCTACCAACTTCATCAACGCTATGACGTCCCCGGTGATAAGCCAGCCGAGGATCGTGGCATCTCTGGGTCTATGGCAACCAGTGTTGTTGCTGACGCAGAGACGCTGCATGACCACCAGACAATACAGTGAAAGCCGTACTGTAATCTTTTAAGTAAGTGATTTCCATCTCCCGATATAGGAGCCATACAATGTGTGTTAAGGTTTGCTGCTCGCCATTTCTGACACATGGTTTTCCCTGATAGGGAGACTGAATGTCCCCGTTATGTGCTTACAATATCTGCCATATGACTTGGAACTTGCCCTAGATGGCTGCATGCACTAGGTAAGCAATGTTGTCAAAAACGCATGTGAAGTTTATTTTCACTTTACAATCCAACAGTATAGCACATTAACCACATGCTACATACATGTATTAAAGTTTAACTCTTTTTACATGCATTGCAGGGAGCTTGAGAGTGGTCCTGCATCTACAATCACAACAAACTTGATATTAACAGATATTCACACTATGTAGAAAGTTTGGACAAAGATCAAGGTAACGGATATATTTTGCAGAAAACAGATGGTGACTGCTCATATTAATGTATGTGAGTTAGGTTGAAAAGATTGCACATTTTCTGTTCTTAGTTGCTAAAAAGGCACAAAGAATCTGTGATGAAAGTGTGAGAAATCACTCTATTGCAGAGTGTATAGTACTCGAGCTAGGATCATTACCGGTCAGGTATGCCTCAATATATATATTGTGTTGATTTTCACTGTTAATTGCAATATTCACATCAAGGATAAAAGGGTTTTTTAAAACCTTGTGTCTGTTACTATTTTAGAGCCCGCCGTGAAGGACTTCGAGTCCGAAATGCATCAGCAAGGGTGTCTGATGACCACCATTGAATAAAATTAATTGGATGACACCATTTTCGGACCATCTGAAGATCATTGAATTATTTATCTTTGAAAGAAATGAAAGAAAAGTTACTTACCAACTGGTAACGTTCTTTCGACTGGATGTTCCTCCAACGTATTCCTAATCTATGACCTGTAATGTCCACAGCTGTGCTGCTCTGGATATTTTTTCAGCAGAGGGCGCCATGCGCCTATGGCATCGGGTCGATGTCCCTCGTAAGCCTCAGTCAAGGGTGACGTCATCAGATGTTATAAGCAGCACGCACGGCGCCCGTAGCCTCAGTTCATGTATTTCCCCCTCACAATGTGTGGCACACGTGTCTATAATACAGCATTGTCTGCATTTAGCCTTGTTGGAACGAAAGCTGTAATGGCATGGGAAATTCGAGAGGGGTCGGCTGGGAGAGCGATGAGGAATACATTGGAGGAGCATCCAGTCGAAAGAACCTTACCAGTTGGTAAGTAACTAGTTACTCCGAATGGATTGTGTCCTCCAACGTATTCCTCATCTATGACAGACTCCCAAAGCTGTATCCATAAGTGGAGGAGGGAGAATAATTTAAACATACTCAATTAAATGGTAGAGTAAAGCACTGACTTACCAAAGGCGACATCCTGCGCATGGGAAGTATCCAGGGAATAATGCTTAACGTGTGTATGGAAGACCACGTTGCAGCATCACAGAAGTTCTTTACTGGTACATCGATGTAGCCATGCCCCTGGTGGAATGAGCCTGCAAGTCCTCAGGAGGGTCCTTGCCAGCCAAACTGTAGCATTCATTCTGAAATAGTGAGGATGATCCATCCAGACAAGGTCTGCTTAGAAACAGCCTGGCCCAATCGGTGTCCAGTATACCCCACTAAGAGCTGGTCGTCCACTCTGTCCCTGGACATTTTAGAAAGATAAAAGCTCAATGCCCTCCGAGGATCCAACCTACGGAGTCTCTCCACGTCCTTACTAGGATGCGGAGGAGGATAGAAGGTGGGGACCATTTAAATGAAATTCAGGCACTACCTTAGGTAGGAAGGACGGACGTAATCTCAATACAACCCTGTCCTTGTGGAACAAAGTAAAGGGTGGCTTTGAAGAAAGTGCCTGCATCTCACTCGCCATACGAGCAAAGGTAACTGCAAACAAGAAAACAGTCTTAAAGGTCAACAATCTCAACGGACAAGTGTGCAAAGGTTCAAACTGAGCACCCATCAGAAATGTTAAGAACAAATTAAGGTCCCAGACCGGCACCTGAAAAGGCGACAGCGGGAACACATTTGTGAGCCCTTTCAGAAACTGAGTGATAAGTGAATCTTAAAATGGAACAAGTTACTTACCTGTAACTGTTGTTCTCCAGCATGGGTCTGGCATGGATTCACATGCTCATGAATATTCCCCGTCGTCAGGCTGGGAATGCTCGGTAAAGAACAAATCAGTTTCGTTTCTGAACTGTCTTTCTCCTAATAACCAATCACTGTTTTCTGGGTCATACTGCCCAGAGCCAATGACTGCCCTCTACCTAAGCCCCTCCTCTGGCAGCCATCCTCAGATTTGGTAGCACGTAAAGTGGCAGTAGGACCAAGTGAAGAGCCGCAGAGGGGTAGGAGGGAGGGTTTGCATGTGAATCCATGCCAGACCCATGCTGGAGAACAGTTACAGGTAAGTAACTTGTTCCTTCTCCAGCATGGGGTCTGGCATGGATTCACATGCTCATGAATACAAGAATACATAGCAGTACACACATGCACAACCACGGGAGGTGGAAGGCTCAACATCAGGCGTTTCATCAACTCAACATTAAGCATCTCTTACCTCCTTACCAGGCCCACCTTCAGGCGACCAGGTTGCGCAGCACTGCCTGGCCAACTCTGGACTCCTCCCTGGAATCCCGGTCGACGCAGTAGAATCTCGTGAAGGTATGCGTCGACCTCCACGTAGCAGCCCTGCAGATGTCCAGCAGGGGCACACCAGATAGGAACGCCGTGGTAGCATTGATCGCTCTGGTCAAATGGGCTCTCGGACGGCCGTGCAAGGGTCGGTTTGCCAACCGGTGGCAGTGCATGATGCCGCCCGAGAGCCATCTGGAAATGGAAGCTTTCGAGAGGGCCTTCCCTTGGTTCACAGGTCCAAAGTTGACAGCGAGTGCAAAGCCCTCTCGGCCGGCGACAAAGGCGACGGGAAGAAAACAGGTAACACCAAGGGCTCGTTGAGATCGCAGTCCAACGGCACCTTGGGCATGAAGGAGGGGTGCGTCCTCAGCACCACCCTCGTCTCGTGGAAAGTCAGGTATGGAGGCTTGCAGGAGAGGGCCTGGATGTCTCCCACTTGTCATGCACAGGTGATGGCCACAAGAAACACGGTTTTCCACAACAGGAACTTAAATGGTGCCGAATGCAGAGGCTCGAATGGTGGCCCCATGAGCCTGGTCAGCACCACATAGAGCTCCCACGCCGGGGCCTTCACCGGTGGGAACGATCGGAACAGTCCCTTCATGGACCTCTTCACCAGGCAATGGGACCACAGGGATGAGCACCCTGGAGTTCTGGTATAGTGGGAGATAGTCGCCAGATGGATCTTGATAGAGGCATGGGCCAGCCCCGCCTTGGCCAGCGATAATAAGTACGGCAGCACCCGAGGGGCCGTAATCCGCAGAGGGTTAATCTTCTGTGCCCGGCACCAGACAGAAAACCTCTTCCATTTGTGTCCATAGCACTTGAGAGTTGAGGACGCCCTGGCCTTCGCAAGCACCTCCTTGCAGTCCGCTGGGATAACATACCCTCCAAACTCTAGTGCTGCAGGAGCCAGACCTGCAAGTTCAGCGACCCTGGGTCGTGGTGGAGGATGGCGCCTCCATCTCTGGCGAGGAGATCCGCGTCCATCGGCAGTTTGACCTGGGGGGGGGGGGGCTGACATGTCCAGAAGGTCCGGGAACCAGATCGGTCTCAGCCACGCCGGTGCGACGAGGATCATCCAGCACCGGGACCGTCTGAGTTGGTTGATGAGTCGCAGCAGCAACGGCGGGAACGCATACAGGAACAGGCCGTCCCAGGGGGATGAGAAGGCATTGCCCATGCTCCCCGGCTGGGGAAACCTGCTGGCGAACCTCCGGCACTTGGTGTTCATCGCCGTCGCGAATAGGTCGATCTGGGGATTGCCCCATCATTGGAATAGCAGATACACTTGATCTTGCCACAGTTCCCACTCGTGGCACGAGCGCAGCTCCCTGCTGAGTGAGTCGGCGATGGTGTTCTTTATTCCTGCCAGGTGGAAGGGTACCAGAAACATCCTTTGGGCGACGGCCCAGTGCCACAGATCCTGGGCCTCCTTGGATAGGGCTGGGGATCTGGTGCCTCCCTGCTTCCGGATGTAGAACATCGTGATGGTGTTGTCGGTGAAGATCTTCACCAGCTTGCCCTTGAGGGACGGAAGGAACGACCTGAGGGCCCAGAACACGGCTCGGAGCTCCAGGACGTTGATGTGTAGTCACCTCTCCTCCGGGAGCCAAAAGGCCTCTTGCGTGGAGATCCAGTGTGTGCTCCCCATCACCTCAGGGAGGCATCCGTCATCACCGTCTCCTGATGTGTCCGGGTCTGGAAATCCATACCCACTGCCAGATGCGCGCGGGTGCCCCACCACCGGATCGCTTGGCGGAAGGTCTTGTTGAGAGAGATCCTGTCTTCGAAGCTGCCCGCCGCTTGCATCCAACGGGCGTCGAGGAACCCTTGCAGTGGACGCATCTGCAGCCTGCGCAGGCGCACGAGGTAAATGCACGAGGACATCATGCCGAGAATGGACTTGATGGACCTCACCCTGGCCACGTCCATGGTCGACAGCCGTTGCACCTTGTCAAGGAAGCCTTCGTCCTATCCTCCGACGGAGAGGCCAATCGCGCCACTGTGTCGAGCCTGGCTCCCAGGAACAGTGCGACTTGCGACGGGACCAAGTGGGATTTCACAAAGATGAAGCAAAATACCAGATCTGTGAACAGTTGGATGGTCTTTGCTGTGTGTTCGACGGCGAGTTCTCTTGTCTTTGCACGGATGAGGCAATCGTCCAAGTAGGGGTAGACGTGGATCCCCTGCAGGCGCAGCCGCGCCGCCACTGGTGCTAGGCACTTTGTGAACACCCTGGGTGCCGACTTCAATTCGAAAGTAAGGGCCTTGAACTGGTACTGCCGCCCTTGGACTACGAACCTGAGAAACCTTTGATGTTCTTTTAGAATGGGGATGTGGAAGTAGGCATCCTCAAAGTCCAGCGACGATAGGAAGTCGCCTTCCTCCAGCTGACCCAGCACGTGCTGGAGGGTGACCATCCGGAACTTCTGGGACTTGATGTACTTGTTTAAACGAGGAAGGTCCAGGATGGGCTGCCAGCCGCTGGTCTTTCTTACGAGGAAGTATCTTGAGTACACTCTGGAGCCCCAGAGCCTCTTTGGGACGAGCTTGATGGCTCCTTTCTTCAGCATCGCCCTTGCTTCCAGCAGCACTTGAGGGATGTGGTTTTCCTTCCTGGCCACGGGTGGAATGCGGGGGCACTTTAGAAACTCGAAAGTGTGCCCGCGGGCCAGGGCATCCAACACCCATCGGTCGGTGGAGATGGACTCCCACAGGATGACGAACTTCGCCAACCGGCCTCCCACCGGGGTGCTCAGGTGGGGGCCCTGACGCTACGGCCGGTTCAGTCCTGCTTGGTAGTGGCCTTGCCGACGACGAGATCCTCCTGACTTGCCACGTCCTCTCTAGGCCTCCTGCAACGAGGAGAGGGCTGCCTGGCGGTACGTCGAGGAGCCGCCGCCAAATCCTTTGGAGGCACCTTGCTTGCCTCCAGAGTTCCGAAAGGGCGGCCGTCGTTGCTGCAAAACTCCCAAGGCCCGAGTCGTCTCCGTGTCGGACTTGATGGCCTGCAGTGACTTGTCCACTGTCTTGCCAAACAGTTTGTTCCCGTCGAAGGGCATGTCCAAAACTCTGGTTTGCACGTCCTGGCGGAAATCGGTTGCCTTGAGCCAACCACACCGGCGAAGGCAAACACTGTTGCCCATCTGGCGGAAACCGGTGTCAGCAATGTCCGTGGCCACCGTTATGGTGTGGTCCGACGCCACCTTGCCTTCCTGCAGGATCTCCAGGGCCTCAGCCCTCTTGTCGTCCGGGAGTAAGTCCAGCAGAGGAGCGACCACAGCTCCCTGTCGTAGCGGGCCACAGAATCCCGGGAAAATAATTTAGCATACCCAATCAGATGTCCGAATAAAGAACCGCCTTACCAAAGGCCATATCTTGACAATGGAGCGTATCCAGGGAATATTTGACAAAGGTGTGGAAAGAAGCCCATGTGGCTGCGTCACAAATATTCCTAATAGGAACTCCCAGCTACAGGGCTGTGGAAGTAGAAATGCGTCTAGTGGAATGAGCACGCAACCCTTCAGGAGGGTCCTTGCCCACCAATCGGTAACATTCCGTAATAGTGAGGATAATCCACCTGGACAAGGTCTGTTTGCTAACAGCCTGGCCCAATCGGTGTCCAGTATACCCCACAAAGAGTTGATTGTCCACTCTGACCCTGGACATCCTAGAAATATAAATGCTCAGAGCTCTCCTAGGGTCCAACCTATGGAGTCGCTCCTCTTCCTTACCAGGGTGAGGAGGAGGATAGAAAGACGGAAGAAACACTTTCTGGCTTAAAGGAAATTCAGATACTACCTTAGGTAGAAAGGAAGGACGTACCCTATGCTTGTGGAACACAGTAAAGGGTGGCTTAGATTAAAGGCTTAGATTTAAGTGCCTGCAATTCACTCACTCTGCGAGCGGAGGTAACCGCAACCAAGAAAACCGCCTTGAAAGACAACAGTCTCAAAGGACAAGAGTGCAAAGGTTCAAATGGAGCACCCATCAGGAATTTCAAGACCAAATTCAAATCCCAAACCTGTACCTGGAAAGGGGACAGCGGGAACACATTAGCGAGTCCTTTAAGAAATTTGGAAATCAAAAGGAATCTTAAAACAAGAACCTTCTTCAGACGAGCGCTTGAAGATGGACAGCGCCGCCAGGTAACCCTTAATGGTACCTATTTGAAGGCCCCTGTGGGCCAAAGAAAGCAAGAAAGAACGAACCATGGGAATGGAACACTGAAAAGGATCAACATTCTGTCCTTTGCACCAGTCGTAAAACCTACGCCAACGGTACAGGGATTTTGTTACTGGAAGCAACACCTCCATCACGTCATCCGGGAGGTCCCAATCCTTATACCTCAAACTTTCAGATACCGAGAGTGAAGGTTGAGAGTCCTGACCTCAGCTCTAACAGGTTGATGTGGAGTTTGGACTCCGTCAGAGACCAACGACTGCTGCTGGTCAAATCTTCAGCATGACTCCCCCATCCTGTGAGGGAAGAGCCCGTTACAACTGTCACTTCCGGCTATGGTTGCAAAAACGGCTCCCCCTTCATCAGGTTTCCCTCATTGGCCCACCACAGCAGATCCTGTGAGACCGAGAGTGGAATCTGAACGGGATCCGACATCTTGCCCGAGAATTGTGACCACTGCATCTTGAGAACCCATTGCAGGGATCTCATCCCCAGTCTGGCCTCTGGCACCAGAAAAATGCAGGATGCCATGAGGCTGAGCATGTTTAAACTTGTCCACCATCTGCACAATGTGATGAGCCCTCACCTTTGGCGAGCATTTCAAGGACGTGTCCAACACAGCCTCGATGTACTGCAGCTGTTGGGAAGGTGTCAGATGCGACCTCTTGAAATTGAGGAAGAAGCCCAGCTTGTGGATGGAGTGGCAGGTGAGACCGAGCTGATCGCTCACTTGTTCGGGAGAACGCGCACGGATCAGCCAGTCGTCCAGGTAGGGGTAACCGTGAATCCCCCCTCTCCTGAGGTATGCTGCCACCACCACCATTAGCTTAGTGAAGACCCTCAGGGCGGAGGTCAATCCGAATGGCAGGACCCGAAACTGAAAGTGCGAGTCGCCAGCCACAAACCTCGGGTACTCGGTGCTTTGGATGAATCGGCACATGAAAGTAAGCATCCTGTAGGTCCAGAGACACCAACCAAAACTGAAGTCGAAAGGGCCTGGAGGGCTTCAGAAAGATTGACCATCTTGAACTTGTCCTTCCTGAGAAGTTTGCTCAACCAACGCAAGTCCAAGATGGGTCTCAATCCCCTGTCTTTCTTTGGAATCTAAACATATGGGGAATACCATCCCTTGTTCCTCTCCGCTACAAGCACCAGTTCTATAGCGCCTTTCTCCAGCAGGGTCAAGATTTCCTGTGCAAGGAGCGGATCTGGAAGCTTCAAAGAGATTCCCTGGTGGATTGTCGTGTGGCTGCTTTAGGAAGGGAAGGCAATAGCCCTGGGCTATTGTATCCAGAACCCAAGCATCTGAAGTAATAGCTTGCCATTCTTCGAGATGCTGAGAAAGTCAGCCCCCAACCGGCAAAAAAATGGGACATGGCCTCATGCTCGTTTTGGAGCGGCTGCAGCAGCGCCCGACGCGGCTTTGGCACCCCTATTTCCCCGACCACTACGGGTACTTTTACACTGACCTCTGACTGGCGGCTCCTCTCGTTCTACCAAAGGAGGAGTAGTAACGAAAATAACCTCCCCTCCACTGCTGTCCCCTAGGACGAAAAGGTAGAGGGTGACGCACAGTTGCGCTCAAAGATTTCACCGCAGTTTGAGGTCTGCAACCTCTCAAGGCTCTCATTAGCCTTGCTGCCAAACAAATGCGCGCCATCAAAGGGCATGTTCAAAAGATAGGCTTGCGCATCCAGAGCAAAACCAGACTTCCACAACCACGCAAATCTGCGTATAACTGAGCTCGCAGTCATGGACCGGCTAACACTGTGGGACGTGTCCAAACCCGACTGAAGGGATTCACACATGGCATCCTTGCAATCCTGCATGAGAGCAAGGAACCCATCCCGTTCTTCCCCTTCATGAATATGCTCAGCCGCTAGAGAAACATAATTCCACAGAGTGTGAAAATCTTGCCAAGGCACAAGTGGAATTGGCTGACTTCAACGCCATACTCCCTGCAGAAAACGCCTTGCATGCCCAACCGTCAAAGCGTTTGTCGTCCCCATCAGGAGGGATGGTAGGGTACGCCGCCTGCCTCGAGGTGGCCGTAGCCGCCTGAACCACCAAACTCTCGGGAGTGGGGTGAGATGAAAGGTAGCTGGGGTCACTAACGGAAGGGCAGTATTTTTAGGCAGTATTTTTAAGTTAACAATTTGTTAACTGTCGGAAGAGATTCTGGTGTCTGCCAAGCAGCCGCCACCCTTTTCTGCAATGTCAATTGAAAAGGTAACATTGGGTCAGAGGACAGACCTTGATCCAAAATATCCGTTAAATCATCCTGAACAAAGCTTCAGGAGGGCTGGACCAGCCAAGACACTGTGACCCTAGCTATCAGTCTCCTGTAGGACGACTCGGAATGAGCCCCAGGCAAAGGCCTGCTAAATTCCACCTCAGGTGAAGTGTCCAAGCCACTGGCATCATAAAGAGATTGCCTCAGCTCTTCCAACTGACTGTCTCCAGAAAAGACAGGAGCCACATCAGGCTCAACAGGGT
This sequence comes from Ambystoma mexicanum, assembly GCF_040938575.1. NCBI lineage: Eukaryota > Metazoa > Chordata > Amphibia > Caudata > Ambystomatidae > Ambystoma > Ambystoma mexicanum. The sequence goes on along the minus strand of NC_090925.1, from coordinate 329,621,226 downwards.
CAGAATCGAAGTCTGACCTCTCCTCCACCTCACAGATGTCATCCAGAGGGAGGTTAAAATTCTGCCTCGGACATAAGGTCTGGAGTCCTTAACAGGCCTCACAGACTTGGAAGTAGCCTTCCTTGGAAGATCCACAGTAGCAGGGATCTCCATCGGTAAATTCCAGCCAAAAAGGCGCCGAAGGCGCCGAAGGCTTCGGCGTTGAGAGTGCCGACAGCTTTAGCATCAATAATGGCATATAGGGCTTGTGCGAAGGCAAAACTTTGACGTTCCGGATCCGTCGGACACGGCGCCGACTCAGTCGACACCAACCTCGAGCCCTTAACAGGTTTCTGCGGTCTCGCTGGGGACGAGGACCGAGACCTGGAAGCACAACTCTTACGACCATCCTGATCCTTGGCCGAATGGGACCTCGAAGGTGCGAAGGCGCAGATGGAACTGTGCCCTGGGATTGGCAAATCGCCAGCATCTGCTCCCTGAAGGCAGCCAATTCCTCTGGAGTTGAGGACGTAGTCGGACATGGCACTTTCCTCACAGCTCCATCCTCCAGATCCCCTACCTACCTGAAGCTCCCTGTGAAACCCTGAATCCCATAGTTATACTCAAAAGCAGCCAACCAATCCAGAATATCAAGCTTCACCTCATACATAATCACAGCTTCCTTAGGCATGCAAGGTCTCTTAGGACTGGAAGACTTAGAAGACTCTGGTACGGAACCATTTTTCAAGATTCAATTTCTTCATTTGAAGAGCATGATGCATTTCCATTTTTCGGAGTTTGATTTCTTGATGTTTACTTTGTTTGCATTTGGAGCCTTTTGAACTCCAACTGAAGTCATTTTTTCAAGAGACAAAAATTCTGGACTCAGCAGTGGACCTGGTAGGGTCCCTGTGGCTAAAGGTTGAGGCCCAAGAGCTTGTTGAGGTGCAGAGGGGCTCACATCCTGAGACTCCTCCAACTCTTTTTGCTCATCAATAACATTAGAGTTAGACTCTGAATCATTATCATCCTCCAACATTTTCCACATTTGCTGAAGGAGTAGGTGTAACCGACCCACTTATCAGACTTTGAAATTCCAACAATCAATTCACATTTCTTTCCTTTAACAGGGAGGTTCCTGACCTTACACATTTCCTTAAGTTGATCTACTGTTAAAATGATCAGGGCATCCAGTCTGTAGTTATCCACATTAGGCATGATAAAATAGCATTTCTAGTGGGGCTTAGCCTTTGGAAGGTTACTATTTGAACAAAAGTAAAGCAGAACCCTCAATGTAACAACTCTACAATTTATCCTCACCACCTGCCACCAGTGTTGGGCAAAGTTTACATGCAGTACACTCTGGGACCACTACACACAACTATGACTACAGGTGTAACCAAAACCAACCTTTGGTGTAACTCTGTACCACACAGTTTTTGGTAGCAAGCTGAGCAGCCAGGCTTATCTCAAGAGGGAATGTGAGCTTGCAATGAGGTTACACAGAGGTCTACAGTTACAAGTATTCAAATAGATACTTACACTCAAGGTCTCTTGGTAAAACACTTGTTCATTTATTACACAGTCAGAAAACATTCACTAAAAGGTGGCAATCAATATCACACAAATATACTACAGTGCTTCACACTTCACACCATCAGGTTCTGAGGCATTTAAACTACTTTGAAGGAGGAGCAAAATGGCATTCAGAGCATTTGAAGTAGGAGCAAAATGGCATAAGTTAATAAAACGAATAGTAGAGTTACTCTTCAACAGTGCAAATAGTTTGAGTTCACCAGAGGAGTTGTTCCAATGCAATAGGTAGGCCAAAGTCAATGGGCTAGAGTCTTGTATAATTAAAAACGGTTCTGGTATTCAAACGGAAGTCTGCCACGGTTCTCAGAAGTACTTCATAGAAGAAAGATTCATATGTCGAGTCACAAGCTGACGAGGCCTGCAAGTTGCCAAAGTTTCACCCACTTTCGCAGTGAGAGGCAAGTTCTCTCGGTCAGGTTTTCACAGTAGCTTAGATTGAAGAAAAAGATGCAGCTGAAGACTTCTGTTCCTGGCAGTTCCTGCAGATCTCGCTGTTCCTGAGCCTCAGTCGTGGGGAAGTCGGGGGACTCCTGCACTGCACGGGGACTGGTCACAAAGCTGGCAAACTGGCAATTCTTCAAATCCAGTAGCTGTCTTGAAGCACACAAACTGGTGTCCTTCTCCCTGGCTATTCATTTTCCTGCAGCACTGAGGAAAATACAACCAGCTCCGAGAATGGTGTCCAGGTGGCTTACGGGTTGATTGGTCTCACAAACTCAAAGGAAGAAGTCATCCTTGAAGGGCTTCTCTGTCGAGATGAACTTGGTTTACCCGGTGAAGCCCTGCTGCAGGTCCGAATCGCCAACGGTCCAGGAGTTGCAGCAGCCGTCCTCTTCCAGCTCGTCTTCAGTTCTTTTGTTCCAGTGGTGGATTCTGCCTTTCAGTCCAAGAGACTCGCCTTTTATTCAGTTTTCTCCCATTTATTCCAGCCTAGCTGGCACTCACCCAGCAGGGTAGCTGTCGTTGCTGGACAGTCAGCCAGCCAATCATGCCAGAGTGCATTTGGGTCTCCTAGGAGACTAAGCACAGGGAGTTTCGGGCACTTCCCCTCACTTCCTGCCTACCCCAGCCACTCAGGCGCCAGAGGCGGTCTTCAGTCCTGGAGCCCGCCAAAGACATAGGAACAAAGGGACCAAACCTGGGTTGGCGCGCAGAGACAAACTCTAGAAGGACCTTTCCAAAAAGAAATGGTGAAAAAAGAAGACCGGGACGTGTTTAAACAAAGGAGGCTCAGACGCCATCTTGAGAAACATGGGTCCCATGATTTAATGCTACCGGTGTTCGCAGTCGGGAAAAATCATGGTAGTTTGTTGTAAAACCACTGCCACCATCCATTTTGAAAGGGTAGCATTTGACTGCTACATGAGTTTCTAGACATATGGGATACTAGGTTACCCCTCCAGCACTCTATTGTAAGATAGGATGTGCTGGGTCTAAGAATTAAAAAAAGACTAGTAAAGTCAATTTAACTTTACTTTCTCTGGGAAACAGTAGTTTATCCCAGAGAAGGTATTTAAACCTTGGGATAGCCTAAAAGGCTTCCCTGTGTCACTGCACTGAGGGTGACACACATGAAAAGATTATGCCTATGGCATTGTCTAAAACCCCATAATCAAAGAACACAAGAGTAAAATACACACCAAAATACAAAAGCAGGAAAAAAGCTCTCACTCTCTCCAGGAAAATTAACCAAGTCCTCAAAAATCAGCAAAGTTGCTGGGGGTCTCTAAGGTGACGGGAATAAGCACATTTATGATAATTCTCCCTAACAAGCGCTTAAAGATAGAAAGTGCTGCCAGGTAACCTTTAATGGTTCCCACCTGAAGACCCCTCTGGGCCAAAGAAAGTAAGAAGCTGAGAACCTCCGGAATTGAGCACTGAAAAGGATCAACATTCTTTTCTCTGCACCAGTCGCATAATTTAGTCCAACGGCAATGGTACAGAGACTTTGTTGCTGGCCGCCTGGCCGAAAGCAACACCTCCATCACGTCATCCGGGAGATCCCAATCCTTCTATCTTAACCGTTCAGAAGACGGTTGAGTCTCTTAACATCTGGATGAAGAACCCGACCTTCCTCTCGCGAGAGAAGATCCTCTCTTTGGGGAAGACGTATTGGAGGACAGATGGACATGTCTAGAAGGTCCAGGCACCACTCTCTCCTTGCCCAATCTGGAGCAATGAGGCTCATACGGGACCCGAACCGTCGTAACCTCTTGAGAACTTGGGGAATGACGGGGATCATAGGAAACTCGTACAGAAGCAGGAACAAACAATCCACGACAAACACGTCTCCTAGAGCTCCTTGGAGGAAATTCCCTCGAGCAGTACCTTTCGCACTTCCGGGTGGCACCGGTCGTGAACAGGTCCACCTGCGGACCCTCCCCAAAGGGCGAAGATATCCTGAATGACTTGCTGAGCTAGTTCCCACTCGTGGGAGACTGCGCTCTGTCTGCTCAGAGAGTCCGCCGCTATGTTCTCCTTTCCGGCCAGACAAATCGCTGTTAGGGAGATTCCTTCTTTAATTGTCCAGAACAAGAGCTGCATTGCCTCCCTGCACCTCCTCTCTTGTTGAGATAATGCATGGCCACTGTTTTGTCCGTCATTATCAGGACATTCTTTCCCGTACAGACAGCAGGAAAGCCTTCAGTGCTAGCCTGATTGCTCTCAGCGCCAAAAGATTGATGTGTAGTTTGGACTCCGAGGAAGACCAACAACCGCTGATGGTCAGATCGTTGGCATGAGCCCCCTACCACATGAGTGAAGCGTCCGTCACTACCGTTACCTCCGGCCACGGTTGCCAAAAAGGCTCCCCCTTCGTGAGATTTTGCTTGAAGGCCCACCAGAGAAGATCCTGGGAGACCTTGACGGGAACATGGAGATCTGACATCTTGCCTGAGAACTGGGACCATTGAGTCCGGAGAGCCCACAGAAGGGATCGCATTCTCAGCCGGGCCTCTGGCACCAGAAAAATGCAGGGTGCCATGAGGCTGAGCAACCTAAAATATTCGAAAGCCAGAAGACTCTGGGCTTGTTGAAACTTGGAGACCATCTGAAGAATGTGTTGAGCCCTCACCTTGGGTGGCGAGCACATCCCCAAGGACGTGTCCAACACAGTCCCGATGTACTGGAGCAGTTGGGAAGGTGTCATATGTGACTACTTGAAATTGAGGGAGAAGCCCAGTTTGTGAAGGGAGTGGCAGGTGACACAGATGATCCAAGGCTTGTTCGGGAGAATGCACCCTGATCAGCCAATCGTCCAGTTATCCGTGAATCCCCCCCCCCTCTCCTGCGATACGCTGCCACCACCATCAGGAGCTTGGTGAAGACCCTCGGGGCAGAGATAAACCCAAATGGCAGGACCCAAAACTGATCGTGCGAGCCGCCAACTGCAAACCTCCAGTGTTTTCTGAGCTTGAGATGGATCGGCACATGAAAATAAGCATCCTGCACGTCCAATGACACCAACTAGTCCTGAAGTTGGAGGGCCTGAAGGATCTGAGAAAAAGTGACCATCTTGAACGTGTCCTTCCTGAGGCACTTGTTCAATTATCTGAAGTCAAAGATGGGTCGCAGTCCTCCGTCCTTCTTGGGAATAAAAAAACATGGGGAATACCAACCCATGTTCCTCTCCGTCACAGGCACTGGTTCTATAGCACCTTTCTCTAGCAGGGTCAAAATCTCTGGCACATGGAGCGGTTCCGGAACCCTCAAAGAGTGCTTCCCCGGTGGATTGTTGTGAGGCCGTTGTACAAAAGGAAGGCAGTAACCATGGGCTATTGTTTCCAGAGCGCACGCATCCGAAATAATGGCTCGCCACTCTTCTAGATGTTGAGACAGCCTGCCCCCGACTAGTCGACAAAGAGACCAGGCCTCAGAGGTTTTGAAGCGGCTGCGCCTGATGGTAAACAGGCTGCTGCTTGAGCGGCCTTGGCACCTCTACCTCGTCCACCACGAGGAAACTTACGTTGGCCCCTCTGACTGTGTTAGGCAAGGCTTGTATGCAGTACCCTCTGGGAACACTACACACAACTATGACTACAGGTGTAAGCAAACCAACCTTTGGTAGAAGTCTGTACTATACAGTTTTGGTAGTGTGGTGAGCAGCCATGCTTATCTCAACAGGGCAATTGTGAGCTGTAGTGGAGTTACACAAAGATTCACAGTAACAGGTATTCAAATAAACTCTTACACTCAAGGTTTCTTGCATAAACAATTAATGTATTTATCAGTCAGTTATAAAACCTTCAGAAGGGAGCAATAGACTAGCAACACACAAATATACTTCAATACTACATACTCTTTAAAAATAAAAAGGTAGGTAAAAGGCAAAAGTTATTAGAACACAAGAAATACAAATAATCTCAGACAGTGCAAATATTTTGAGTTCACTAGAAGAGTCAATTCAATAGGCTAGGCCAAAGTCAATGGGCTAAAATCTTGGATAGGATAAAGCGGTTCTGGTAAATTAACAGAAAAGCCTTGGCACAAGTTCTCAGAAGTAGGTTTCAGCTGGTTGGAGTTATCTGGGTCGGGACTCCCAGTCTACCGCACACCTTGTTTATGAAGTATTTGTATGCTGGCCCGCAGCCTTGCTCCTGGTTTGTCTGGGGACCAACTCCGGGGTTCCCAATTGGCTGAGTGAGTTGGTGGGATGGCAAACCTGTGGATAATATCGGGCACTGGGAGGATTCAATAATCCATGAATAAAGCTGATTTGCTAGAGGTTTAGGTTCATCATCAGGTCAGAGGAGTAATGGTGGTGTTAGTCATTTGTTGTTTTATTGTAGTTGTCAAATGTAAACTGAGCTCCGGCGGGTGACTCAGTTTTCTCGGCGCTGACACGCCGACACAGCACCAGAACTGGCTATCCAGCCCCAGTGGCACCCTGACTCGGGAGGACCACCCATCAGCTCTATCCAGAGCCTTATCTCTACTCTATTGGCCCTGAAAAAGACTTGGATCGAAACGCGCGTCGGCTGTATGCACTCGCCTATGTTGAGCAAAACTGGCAATTTCTGTCCAACTTAATGTTTTGAAACTGTTCTGGTGTTTTTGTTGACAACTACAATAAAACAAATGACTAACACCACTATTACTCCTCTGACCTGATGATGAACCTAAACCTCTAGCAAATCAGCTATATTCATGGATTATTGAATCCTCCCAGTGCCCGATATTATCCACAGGTTTGCCATCCCAAAGTTCTCAGAAGTAGTTTGTGAAAAGAAGTAGGATATGTTGGGTCACAAGTTGATTAGGCCTGCGAGTTGCAAAAGTTTCAAGCACTTTCCCCATGAGAGGTAAGTTCTCTCTGCCTTGTTTTACAGTACATTACAATGAAGAAAAAGATGCAGCTGATGACTTCTGTTCCTGGCAGTTCCTGTAGATCTCACTGTTCCTGGGCCTCAGACGTGGGGACAAGAGGGAGGATGTCGGGGGACTCCTGCCCTGCACTGGGACTGGTCAAAAGCTTGCAACTGGCAAACTTCAATTTCAGTGGCCGTTTCGCGTTTCAGCTACAGCACTGGTAACAACTCTGGTCCTGGCTGTCAAGGTTGACTGTCCTTGCTTCTGAGGTCACACACACAGCTGAGGGAGGGTCAGGCTCGGTCAGTCTGACGTCGTGAGAGTCCGGAGGATCGTCCAAACGTTTTCAGCCAGTTTACAATTAACACACACAATCTGGTGTCCCTCTCCCCGGCTCTACGGTTTCCAGCAGCACTCTGAGGAAATGCAACCAGCTCGGAGATGGGTGTCCAGGTGGCTCAATTGGGAGTGGATTGGTCCTACCAACTCAAAAGGGAGAAGTCGTCCTTTGAAGGGCTTCTCCGTCGATGCAAACTTGGCGATTCGGACCAGCAGCAGGGCTTCACCGGGCAAATCAACGGTCCAGGAGTTGCAGCAGTCCTCTTCAAGCTCTTCTTCTGTTCGATCGTCCAGTGGTCGACTCTGCCTTCCAAGCCAAGAGACTTGCCTTTTTTTCAGTTCTCTCCCATTCATTCCAGCCGAGCTGCCACTCACCCAGCAGGGTGGCTGTCCTTGCCGGACAGTCAGCCAGCCAATCATCACAGAGTGCATTTGCGTCTCCTAGGAGACTAAGCACAGGGAGTTTCGGGCACCTCCCACACTTCCTGCCTACCTCAGACACTGAGGCAGGTTTCACTCCTGAAGCCCGCCAAAGGTGAATGAACAAAGACCAATACCTGGTTTAGTGCGCAGAGAAAAACTCTAGAAGGACCTTTCCGCAAAGACATGGCAAAAAAAGAAGCCCGGGAACCATTTTAGCAACAATGGCTGGGCGCCATCTTTAAAAACACGGCTCCCGCGATGTAATGTTACCGGAGCTACGAATAATTTGCGGTCGGGAAAAATCATGGTAGTTCGTTGTAAAACCACTGCCACCAGCCATTCTGAGAGGAAAGGGTAAAATTTGACTGTTACATGAGTAACTAGACATAGGGGTTACTAAGTAACCCCTCCAGCACTCTATTGTAAGATGGGGTGTGCTGCGTCTAGAAATTTACTGGGCTAAGTGAGGTCAATTTCACTCCACTGTTCTGGGAAACAGTTGATCCCAGAGAAGGTATTTAAACCTTGGGAAATCTGAGAGACTTGCCTGCATCACTGCACTGAAGGTGCTGTGTGACACATGAAAAAGATGCCTATGGAACTGGTTAGACTCCACAACCAAAAAGAAGCAAACACAGAAAACACATTGAATTTAAAAGTTCAAAGTCCTAAAGTTTAGCACAAGAGCTGGAGGGCTCTAAGGTGGGAGGAATTGGCACATTTATGAGAATTTTCCCTAACAGACTTGCCATCCCTCTCGCCCTTCCAAATGAGTAGTAGCGAAACGAGACCCTCCATTGCTGTTCCCTAGGAAGAAAAGGCGGAGGTTGTCGAACAGCTGCGCACAAAGATTTGGCCGCTGCTTTGGAGGTCTGCAACCTCTCAAGGCTCTTGTCAGACTTGCTGCCAAACAGATGTGACCCATCAAATGGCATGTTGAGAAGATGAGCCTGCACATCTGGTGCAAACCACGACTTCCGCAACCACGCAAATCTGCATCACGGTGCTCGTGGCCATGGACCTGCTGACCCTATACGCAGTGTCCAACCCAGACTGAAGGGATTCACACATGGCGTCCTTGCCATCCTTCACAATAGCTAGAAAGCCACCCCTTTCTTCCCCTTCGGGAATATGCTCAGCCGCTAAAGAGATGCAATTCCACAGAGTGTGCGAAAGCTTGACTAACGCACAGGTGGAGTTGGCCGACTTCAACGCCATACTTCCCGCAGAAAATACCTTACGTGCTCATCCATCCATGCGCTTATCGTCCCCATAAGGAGGGATGGTAGGGTACCCTGCCTACTTAGAGGCGGCCGTAGCCACCTGAACCACCAAACTCTGTGGAGTGGGATGTGTGTGGACTGGTAGCTGGGGTCGCTACAGGATGGGCAGTATTTCTTGGTCAACGACTTGTTCACCGCCGGAATACTCTCCGGGGTGTTCCAAGTAGCAGCCACCCTCTTTTGCAATGCCAAATGAAATGGCAACACCGGGTCCGTGGATGGACCCTGATCCAGAATATCTGCAAGATCACCTTGATGAAACTGCACCGTAGGCCTGGCGCAGCCCAGTTACTCCACAACTCTCAACATCAATCTCTGAAAAGAGGAGTCGGCAAGATCCCCCAGATCCGGCCTACCAAATTCCATCTCAGCGGACGGGTCAAGGCCACTGGCATCATGCAAGCACTAACACAGATCCTCCATCATATTCTCCTCAGAAATTAGACACTCTGGAACACCAGGAGTCCCATATGGAAGACCAAAAGGCCAGACATCCTCCTTGGACCTTTCTTCGTCCTCAAATGTCCTGGAGAGACTTATAGAAGTCCTTCCTTGGGAGGAGTACACCTCTCCTCTGTAACAGCCTTAGAAGTAGCCTTCCTCGGAGGGTCCACAGTCACAGGGACCGCCACAGGTAAATTCAGCCCAGATGGCGTGGACAATGGCGCTGACTGTTTTGAGTGCCGGCGGGGCAAAGACCCAACAGGCGCACCCAACGGGCATGGTGCTGACACCTTCAAGGGCGTTGAGGATTGCACAGGTTGACGTTTTCGCTGAAGACGAAGACGTGGACCTGGCACTTCTCTGGTGAACACCAGATGCCTTGTCTGAACGGGACCTCGAAGGCTCCTGGTGTTTATCACGCCGACCACCCAGGCCCGAAGGCGCACGAGTTTCTGGCTGAGACCGTTCCCCGTCTGCATCGTCAGAAGGTGCGGACGGAACTGTGCCTTGGGATTCAAAGATCTCCAACATCTGCACCCGGAAAGCAGCCCACTCATCCGGGGGTCGAGGATTTGGTGGGGCAGGTCACCTTCTTCGAGGAGGCGTCATCCCAAGAGGACGAGGAAGGCAAACTGACGTCGCTTCCTGGACCGCTGCAACGAAGAGGAGTGGCGCAAACCCCAGTGGGAGCTGGAACGCTTGGACTTCTTCCGATGAGGCGAGTCCCCTCTCGACTCGTCGGTCAAAATACCAGCCGACTTGGATTTACGGGACTGGTACACCCTTCCTACCTTCAACTTCCCCTTATGCTCCCGCAATGCCTTGGCAGGCAACGACTGCCACTTCGAGCAGTCATCTGTCGCATGGCCCTCACCCAGGCACCACAGAAAAATTCTATACTGAGCCGTAATCGACATCTTGGAGCCACAGTCCCGACATTTCTTGAAGCCAGACTGCGGCCGCGTCGGAGTGGAAGAAGACTAATACGGTAATTTAACAGTAACCACAAGGCGCGCCGAGTTTTACGAAGCAAATATGTTTGCGGAAAAAAACAGAACTGAGGCTACGGGCACCGTGCGTGCTACTTAGAACATCCGATGACGTCACCCTCGACGGAGGCCTTCGAGGGACATTGACCCGACGCCATAGATGCCCTCTGCCGACAAAATTTCCAAAGCAACAGCTGTGGACATTACATGTCATAGATGAGGAATACATTGGAGGACACAATCCATTTGAAACATAACTACTGAGTGTTTAGGATTCAAACATAGTACTCACTACGAACTGGGTGTCTCCATGCTCAGTGAGAGTTTCACTCCGCACCCCTTGCCCGTACCAACCTCATCAAAACCATTCACCCGAGGCAGTACAAGACTCCACTCTTAGTATAAGGCTGTACCACCTGAGTAAATGGTAGCGTAGACAGAGCAGCCAGGCCTATTTTAGGAGGGAGAGAGGGCTGTAGAATCAGTACAAATGAAATTGTAATACAAATGGTCCAAAGAAACACTGAAACATTATGTATGTAAAAATAAAGGAATTATTTAAATACAGGTAGGCCCAGATAAATTTAGGGGTAAACGGCACTAACATTATATGAAACGTACAATTATAAAAAAAACACTATACTTGAAGATACACAGACCAAAGTATAAACCTTATTTGGAATACGCAACAGCAGTTCTAGGGAAGTCAAAACCTTTTCATACACATTCTGTGTAGGTTACACCTATTCTTGGGAGGAAAAACCAATTGTTACTTTCACAATTACATTCAGTAATGCAAGGGCAGTAGAGACTACCAGTTGTACAGCAACTCTACAAATCACAATCAGTCAACTGGACAATATACTTTTTGTGAATAGTGGAACACTTAGTCCAGGTTCAGTAAAAACCTATAACTACTTTTGTGATAACACAGTTATACTAGGTGAGTAAAACCCAAAGGATGTAATATTCAATTACAGGTGCTTTTGAGATCAGTGAAACACAGATTGAGATGAGCATGTCATGATGCCTACCCCCGGGCATCTGGATCGAGTCCATCAGCCCCGGGAGCAGGCATCCAGATACTTATTAAAACCCCAGCAGCCCCTGCTGGGGGCTGTTTGGATTCAGTCCTGGCGCCTTAGGCGCCAGGCTCATAGACTTTACTTACCTTATGCAGACCATGCTGCAAATGAGTCCAAGCCAACATGAGGCCTGGATGGGACTATTTTATTACAGGGACTATTTTTCACTCGGGTGTTTGTTCTGGGGAACTTCTTACCTGGGACTACTTTGCAGGCTATTTAAACTACGCCCAAACAGCAGCCCACGCTTCGTGTTATTCTGCATCCAGCAGCGTAACGCTCACCGTGTCTGCAAGTCAGCATCCAGTCTTCTGCCAAGCCCGCCTCAAATCCGGAGGAAAAGAAAGGAGAAGAGGTTAGATCACGGACATTATTTGATTCCTTACCTGATTCCAGACCCAGCACAGCTCCGAGCCTTTACAGGACATTTCAGCACGCGTCGCTTTGCCAGCAGCAACGCAACGTTATACTCACCAGTCCACCGCATCTTTCGACTCGGCGCTGCCTCCATCATTTTCTTCGTCGAAATCCAGCACCTGGGGGAAAACAAAAGGAATAACAAGGTGAGCCGAGAAAACCGACAAATACAATCTCTTGCCACCATAGGCTTACCTGCTTTACCACCGGAGGTATTATCCTTTAATTCGCCGCATCTTCCTATGCCGCACCTATAAAGGGAGAGAAAACAGCAAGTTAAACTCATGCAACTTTTACCGGACAGTGTTTGATAATACAGACTCTTACCTGAACGCCATCAGCTGCCTCCAGGCAATATTCTTTTGGACCCAGCTGCAACCTAACGAGGGAATGGAACAAGAGTGAACATCGGACATATTGAACTCTTTGAACTTTATAGACACTGGAGTCAATATTCCTCCGGAACTCCTCCAGTACCTTCAAACCAGTGAAGTAACTGGCATCTACGCGCCCCTGCATGCCATGCAGGATGGAGAGCTCATCATTTAAAAAACATAAGGTGAGGTTACCAAGAGGGGATATCGGAGGTGATTAGTGGGGAGAGCAAGAACAGTTGGGGGGCCATCACTAAAGTCCACGGGTGGCTAAATCCCTTTCTCCAATTGCAGGAGAATAGTTCTACGAGTCCAGCAGACAAGATTAGGCGGGTCAGTCCAGACAGTCATCGCTGCACTACGCATCACGTTGGTGGAGACCGCAGCTGTCCGGGTCCGATCGACGCCCCTGTGGGAACCAGGTGAGCGTAACAGAGCAAGTAACTGTTGCAACTTATTTTTGGGGTGGCACACAGCTAACTCAAAGTAAAACCCATATAATTTTTATAACTCACATGGAGTCCAGGTTAGATCTTTTCCAACTATACAAGTGACTGATGTAGGACTTATAAAGTACAGTTAGAACCACAGACTATAGGGTTAGATAGAACATGGAAAGTAAAACCCAATGTTAAACTTAACTTAATGACAAAGTTATTCTAGGTAGGCAACAACCTAATGCAGACTTATTCTGGACAGGCTAACAGCAAGTCAGGGGAAGCAACACCCAGTTGGAGGGCACTCATACAATTATCCTGCAAGAATAATCTGGTGAAACCAACACATTACTTTTGGGAAGAGGCACAACCTAATCACAGGAGAGCGATATACCTTCCCATCTACTTTCTATTAGAAGGGCAAAACAGTTTCTAAGGAAAGAAAAGAAAAGAGGTTAACCATACTTTTAAGAATAGTGCATCACACATCCAAGGTAAGTAAGAACTTGTGTAACTGTTCCCTCTTAGGAGTTACAGTTACCAACCAACTCATTATAAGTAAGGAACTTTAAAACACTTTTCTTTTCTAGGCAAAAGTCCCAATCCCTTAAAAGTCTTTCGCTTATTCTTGGAGCACGAGTGTTCTCAGTGGCAGAAGGGGGGGGGTCACTAGGATCTAGTGACCAACAGGCAGTGTCAGGATAGGTTCTTAAGTAGCAAAAGTCAGAGCTTCTTAGGAAGACTGGGCAAACAGGTGAGTACTTTACTTCTAAGTTAGAAGAGGGTCCAGGGGCTTCGCAGAAGACACAATAGCCGGATTCTAGCAGTGGTACTGGGTGCACTGGACGAGAGGCATCCCCATCACAGAAAACACCCCACAGCTACACAGAAATCCTAAGAGACTTAAGGTATGTACATACCCAAGCAAACACAGTACCTCGGCATTGAAGATTTTGCAGCAGGACGACTTCAGGATCTGCAGCCAAATACCTGGTCAGTGGATTCCTTGTCGTGGTGACTGAAAACAAGACCTCAGAAGGAACTTTGCAGCAGGGATCGATGGAGAAGGCTCTAGGCAAGATTTTCCTTGCGGCTGAATGTGGTTCTGGTGCCTTTTCAAGGATCACAGTAGAAGACAGAAAATCACAGTTGAATTCTCGTCGTTACAAAGGTCCAGCACTTTGTTGAGGGGACTTTTTTCGGACTCGATTTGTGTCTTTGGAGATCCACTAGGATGCCCACAAAGTTTCAGCGAGATTCAGAATGCGGAAAACTGTGCACCGCCCAGTGGCTCGAGGTCCCAGGGTATTGGGTTATTGCAGCAATGCAAGGTCGCAGCACTGCATGGAATGGCTCAAAAAGCAGGTCTTCTTGAGTCTAGTGGGTCTCACCAGGCTCTGGGTCTTTGTTTTCGGAGTCCCCAGGTCGATTGGAAGGAAGGGCTACAGCAGGCTCCAGTTACACAGCAGGCTCTCCGGTCGCTGGAAATCGTTTCTGCCACTTTTCCTTCATCCTCCTCTTCGGTTTCGGTTCCAGTGGTCGACTTGTCTTCAGCTTCCAGGTTCACAGTATTTAACAGGAACTACAGTACAACCTCTGCATTCTCTCCCCGCATTTTACAAGAAGGGGCGGCTTGGTTGTCCAATCAGGACAGCCAGCCCCTCTGCCCCCCATTGGGATTTGTCCCCATTCAGGCAAGGAGGAAGACAAAGGGCTATGAAGTTTTGGACTCCTCCCTTGCTTCCTGCCCTCACAGACTGGAACCTGGGCGGGGAGCCTAGGGGACTCCGGCCGAAGATAAAAAAATAAAATCACACAAAGGAATTTTCCCGCCCTGGATGTCAGGGGAAGGAACAAGAAAGGATAACAAACCGTAAAATGGCAAAAAAAGAAGACCGGGCCATTTTGGTAAAATGAGCACCCTTAGGTGCCTGTACTGCAGCTGTGAACACAGCCTGCGGTAAAGGTGCACCAAATTAATACAAGGTATCACTGCCTCCAGCCATTGAAGGTAAGCTTGTCCCTGTAACAGAATTGTTAGTTTTAATGTGAAAGGGAATACATTGCATCTCCCCAGCACTCCACATAAAGATGGGGTGTGCTGGCTTCAAAGATTAAAATGGAAAAAGGATCCAAAGATCCTTTCTACCCTTGCGAACTGTAGTTCACTTAAGGTTAGCAAAGGAAAGTTAGAAGGGGAGCCCCTAGGGCAACCCAGCAACAACAGGCACTTATTGCCAATAAATTGTTAATGAGGATAACTTTAAAAAGACACTATGGAGAGTCAAACAAATGTCACCCATAAAAAGAGTAAAAGATTCTGTGAGTGTGGAAAAAGTTTCCCACACACAGGTATTAAGAAAAAATATCCACTGTAAAGCAAAATGTTTTGGGGTTGACCCAGGTCAGGAAGATTTACCAGTTTTGTGAAAATCTTACTCTACAAAGAATTTACATGACGGACTACCATCCTCACCTCCTGAGAGGGTAGCCTTGGCTACTCCACCTTACCCAAACAGCGAGGAGGGCTAGAAGGAAAGCAGGTTGCCTAGTTGTGGATAGGTCTTTCTATAACCATGAACACCAGACTGTGGAAAAGTCTACTTCCCCCATTTTTGGTGCTTTATGTTCATGAAGGTTCCAATGCTTTGAAACAGATTTGATAATGTGAAGTAGAATGTGCATCATTCACTACTCTTAAATCATCAATCACTAATATGGTCTCCCACAACCTTTATCTCCCCTCATTTATGCATCTTATGCCCAGCCTGTTAGGTAAGATTTTCATAGAACTAGTAAACCTTCCTGAACTGTGTTAACCCCAGAAACCTTCGCTTTACTAGTGGGATATTTTTTCCTTATACCTCTCAGTGGGAACCTTTTTCACAACCACAGAATCTTACTCTTTTTATGGGTGTCATTTTTTTTTTAGGCACTCCAAATGTCTTTTTACAGTTATCCTCTAACAACTTCCTGGCAATAAGTGCCTGTTGTTGCTGGGTTGCCCTAGGGGATCCCCTTCAAAACTTTCTCTGCCTAACCTTCAGAGAACTACAGTTCCCAAGGGTAGAAAGGATCTTTGGATCCCTTTTACATTTTATTTGGTGAACCCAGCACACCCCACCTTATGTGGAGTGATGGGGAGACACAATGTATTCCCTTTCACACTAAAACTAACAATTCTGTCACAGGGACAAGCTTACCTTCAATGGCTGGTGGCAGTGATACCTTGTATTCATTTGGTGGACCTTTACCGTGGGCTGTGTTCACAGCTGCAGTAAAGGCACCCAAGGGTGCTCATTTTACCAAAATGGCCCCAGTCTTTTTTCACCATTTTAGTGTTTCTTGTCCTGTCTTGTTCCTTCCCCTGACATCCAGGGTGGGAAATTCATTTGTGTGATTTTTATCTTCGGCGGGAGTCCCCTGACTCCACGCCCAGGCTTCTGTCTGCCTGTGAAGGCAGGAAGCGAGGGAGGAGTCCAAAGCTCTGCAGCCCTTTGTCTTCCTCCGTGCCTGAATGGGGACAAATCCCAGTGGGGGGCTGGCTGTCCTGATTTGACAATCAGACCGCCCCTTGTTGTAAAATGCAGTGAATGAAGTGTTGGGAAGGAGCCTAGTGCTTTCCTTCATCTCCAAATTTTCCAAGCGCTTTAGAACTATGCAAGATTTCTGTTAACTGTTTTATAAGCACTACAAGAGTCCACAGGGAAGGAGGGTCACTAAAAGATAGTTAGAATGGAAACTTAAGTGCAAGCAACTATTCAGATGGATATATATGACAATGCATTACTTACCGTAAAAGCATTTCTGATGGTTGTATCTGCTTAGATTCACATGCTGTGCATAGGTCCGACATCCAGTGGTGACTGCAGAGTATTGCATTTTGTTTTTCGTAGTCGAAAAAGGGGACGTCGACAAGGCGTGTCTGTAACACTATCCCTATAGTGACGTGCATTGTACCCACAATCCCTCACGCGTCGCGGTCCCTCTGTCTGTATTTTTCTGCCCTGAGGGAGCCTTCTAGACGTGAGCGAGTACAGAAAAGAGATAAATATAGAAAAGGATGTCTATGTTCCTTCCATCCGAGCGGGCAGGAAGGGTGGGCGCATGTGAATCTAAGCGGATACAACCATCAGAAATGCTTTTACGGTAAGTAATGCATTGTCTTCTGATGTTTGTTAATCTGCTTAGAATCACATGCTGTGCATAGACTAGCGAGCAGTACCCGGAGTTGGCGGTGGGTTATGAGAAGGAACAGTAGAGAAAAGATGTCTTAATACTGCCTGTCCCACCTGGGAGTCAGATCTAGAGTGTGCATCTAGACAGTAGTGTTTTGTAAAGGTGTGCACAGAACTCCAAGTAGCCGCTTTGCAGATGGACTCAAGGGGAACATTTGCAATGAACGCTATGGAAGCCCCAGTGCCTCGAGTGGAATGTGCTCTTGGCTTGAAGGGTAGGTCTCTCTTAGCAAGAGTGTAACAGAGCGTGATGCATTGAACAATCCATCTAGATATAGTGGACTTTGAAACTGCATCTCCTTCTCTTCCTGCTGACACAGAGACAAAGAACTGATTAGTCTTTCTCAGTGGTCTGGTTCTTTCCATGTAGAACATGACAGCTCTGCGTACATCTAGTGTATGCAGACTTTTCTCCCAAGCTGGAAGGGTTTTGAAAGAACGTTGGTAGTTCTATTGACTGGTTTACATGAAATTTCGAGATGAATTTTGGTGCAAACCTTGGGTGTGTGCGTAGAACCACCTTATCCTTGTGAACTGTTACGAAGGGGTCTAGTACAGAAAGAGCCTGTAGTTCACTTACTCTCCTAATGGAGGTGATAGCTATTAGGAAAGCAGTCTTAAGAGTGAGGTCTTTAAGAGTTGCCTTGTGCATGGGTTCGAAAGGAGGGCCCATGAGTCTAGAAAGTACCACATTTAAGTCCCATCCGGGAGCTGGGTTATCTATCGGAGGGTGTTTTCTCTTTACCCCCTTCATGAAGGCCTTGATAACTGGTATCTTCCACCACGACACTTTAAGTTGGGAAGTGGTGTATGCAGAAAGTGCCGCTAGGTGGACTTTAATGGAATTGAACACTAGACCTGAATCCAGTAAATGGGTCAAGTACAGAACAATGTTAGTGGGAGAGCAGTCAACCGGGTTGATGCTCTTACCTCTAAACCAGATGACAAATCTTTCCCACTTGCTAGACTAGCAGTGGCGAGTATTAGGTTTTCTGGCTTCCCTGAGGATGTCCATACATCTCTGCGGGAGTTGTAAATGTCCAAATTCTATGATCTCAGGAGCCAGGCTGCTAAGTTCATGGTCTGAGGGCATGGATGCAGTGTCCTGCCCTTGTCCTGTGACAGCATGTTGTACGGGCAGGGAAGTTTCACTGGGGGGATAGGGACATCTCCATCAAGTGAGCGAACCATGGCTGCCGGGCCCACATTGGGGCCACTAGTATCATGGTAACCTACTCCTGGTGCATCTTGTGCACCACTTTGTTGAGAAGGGGAGTCGGGGGGAAAGGCGTAAACAAATTTCCCTGACCATTGAATCGACAGACCGTTCCCCTTGGACTGGTTCTGCGGGTACCTGGAGGCGTAACTTTGGCATTGTGAGTTCTCCAGAGTTGCGAACAGGTCTATTTCCGGGAATCCCCATTGCGTGAAGACGTCTAAGACGATGTCTTCGTGCAATTGCCATTCGTACTCTTCGGGCAGGGGGAAGTCTCTGCTGAGTTTGTCTGCTAGCAGATTGAGTTCCCCTGGTACATGTTGTGATAGTAGGAACATGTGTCTGAGAGCCCACTTCCATATATTCTGGGACAGCTTGGACAGTCCTGGAGTGTGAGTGCCCCCTTGCTTGTTGAGGTAGTACATGGCGGTGGTGCTGTCTGAGGACCATCACTGTCTTTCCTTGTAAGTGTTCCTGAAAGGCTTTCAGTGCTTTGAACACTGCTAGTAGTTCCAGCAGGTTTATATGCTTGGACGCTAAGCTCGGAGTCCACACTCCGTGAGCAGTCTGATGGGATAGGTGAGCCCCCCATCCTGTAAGGGATGCGTTTGTGGTTAGAGTGGCTTCCACTGCGGGTGTGGCAAAAGTTTTCCCTAATAACAGGTTTTCTTTTGTCCACCACCGTAGCGAGAGAACCAAGGCCTGCGAGACCACCACTAGATCGTCCCATTGTCCGCTGGCCTGACACCACTGGCTGTAGAGCCACTCTTGCATTGGGCGCATGCGCAGGCGCGCGTGAGGTACCAAATAAATACATGACGCCATCATCCCTAGCAAGCGCATTGCTTTGCTTGCCGTCACCTCTCGACCTGCCACATAATGGGGGATCTGAAACAGCATGTTTTGGACCCTCTCGTTGGAGGGGAAGACGAGGCCGTCCTTTGTTCGAAATAGAGCCCCTAGGAATTGTTTGATTTGGCTGGGGTCTAAGCTGGACTTCTTTTCGTTGATGGAGAAGCCCAGTTGGGACAAAAGGTCTACGGTCTTTTGGGTATTGGAGAAGCATGTTTCGTAAGAATCCCCTGTTATGAGCCAGTCGTCGAGGTAAG
Organism: Ambystoma mexicanum; assembly: GCF_040938575.1. Lineage (NCBI taxonomy): Eukaryota > Metazoa > Chordata > Amphibia > Caudata > Ambystomatidae > Ambystoma > Ambystoma mexicanum. The sequence goes on along the minus strand of NC_090925.1, from coordinate 329,601,990 downwards.
GGTATACCGGGATGGATAACCTGCGCAGGTGGGCCGCTGCCACTGCCAGTACTTTCGTGAATACCCTTGGTGCAGATGCTATCCCGAAGGGTAGCAATCTGAACTGGTAGTGTTTGTTCTCTATCTTGAACCGGAGGTATTTTCTGTGCGCTGGCAACATTAAAATGTGAAAGTATGCATCTTTCATGTCTAGTGTTGTCATGTAATCCCCCTGTGATAACAGTGGGATTACTTCCTGCAAGGTCACCATACGAAACTTTTGGGGTTTGACAAACTTGTTTGCTGGGCGCAGATCTAATACAGGGCGCATGGTTAAGTCCTTTTTGGGTACAAGGAAGTACATTGAATAAATACCTTCTGTTACCTGAGATAGGGGGACAGCCTCTATAGCTTCTTTTTTCAGTAGCTCTTCTACTTCTTGAAGAAGAATAGTGAGGTGTTCCGGTGTCATGCGTCGGTTCCGTGGGGGTCTGTACTTCGGGGAACCGTTGAATTTGATGCAGTATCCGTGGGCTATGGTAGATAATACCCAGCGGTCTGACGATATTCCCTCCCATGCTGAAAGGAACGATGTTAGCCGTCCCCCGACCGGTGATGCATGGGAGGGGACCCGAATCTTCGGGTCATTTGTTGGTATTGGGCGTGGAACCTTTGGGGTTGGAGCCGCGACCTCTTCCTTTGCCACGGCGTTGGCCTCTTTGACTGAACTGGGTGTTGTTACCCTGGTTAGAGGGCCAGTTGGTAGCAGAGTAAAATTGCTGTTGGTTTTGCTGCTGGCGTTGGCCACGAAAGGAGCGTCTATTGCCATAGCTGCGTCTGTTAGGGGGCCTAGAAATTTGGTCAAGAGTCTTGATGGTATCAAACTCTTTCTTCGCATGTTCTAGGGCCTCATCAACTGCTTTCCCAAACAGATGTGTTTGTTCTATGGGCTTATTTATCAGGGAAGCCTGGGTTTCCGGCTTAAATCCCGAATTGCGCAGCCAGACATGGCGTTTGAGAAGTATTCCCTGAACCAGGGAACGGCCAGCCGTCTCTGCGGCATCTAAGGAGTTCTTTACGATGCCCTGGTTTACAAGAGTTCCCTCTGAGATTATAGCTAACAGGCGTGAACGCAGGGGTTCTGGTGCGTCCTCTGCTTCGCTGCGCAGCTTGCTCCACTGTGCATCTGCGTAGCTAGCTAGTAGGGAATTGTTATTTGCAATCCTAGTTGAGAAGGCGGCGGAGGTCGTGATTCTCTTCCCAAGTGCATAGAGCTTCTTGCCCTCTTTGTCTGGTGGTGCCTCACTAGTGGATAGTGGTACCCCCGCTCTTTTTCTTGTATTAGTAACTACGAGGGAGTCCGGAATAGACTGTCCTCTGATGTACAAAGGGTCAGAGGACGAAGGGCTGAAGAGCTTTTCTATCCGAGGGTTGACCCCTCTGACTAAGGCCGGATTGGAAAGGGAAGGAGTTATTCTTCTCTTTATAGAAGCCAGGAGTGGAATAGACTGACTAACAGGGGCTTTTTCTTTAATAACTTTCTCTACAAAGTCTATGTCAGGAAGAGTCTCCCCTGTGTCTATTTCAAAATGCGCTGCTGCCTTGCGCAATAGTGCATTAAGTGAAGGTTGGTCATCTATGGGAGAGGTGTTTCCAATAGGTGAATCCTTGGGAGGAGAAGGGTGAAAGACATCAGGGTCTGAGTGCACTGATGGGGATTGCCAGGGCTGCGAGGTAGCTGTATCTTCTTCAAAAGCTCCTGCACTAGTGTAAGGATCTTCTTCAAACCCCTCTTCCTCATGTTCTTCCTCTCCACCCAAACACTCCTCATCTTCCTGGAGGTATTGCTCCTCTTCAGTGAGGTCATATGCGTCTGTAGAAGGGGGAAACAGCCTAGGAATCTTGACCCTAGGGTCATCCTGGGGCCAATCTCTTGGTCTTTTGGGTGTGGGTGGGTTTTGGCTTCCCCAAAACCTTTCCATTTTCTCCATACAAGAATGGAGTCTTTCAAGGATCTCATGGGGGACCCCTGAATAGTCTAGAGGGGGGAAATCAGTGTCTTCACCTTCAAAATGCTTAGAACGCTCCCACAACGTCGAAGAAAGGTTTCCGTCGCCCTCTGAAAAGCCCTCCGGTAGTTCAGAACTGCCCTTAGATGAAGGGGGCAGTTCCTGGCTACTCTTGCACTTTTTCGGCGTTTCCATAGCTTTTTGTGCGGTATTCGACGTTTGTTTCGTCGTCCGCTTACGTTTGTCTTCGGAAACAATTCTCTCCAGGCTCTCGACAACGAGTTTGTCAGTAGAGGGCTCTGGTGTCGACGTTGCCTGCGTTACGCGTTGTTCCTCGACGGCCGCTCTATGGAGCGTTACGTCGGATGATTTTGAGGTAGCGCCCGTGTTTGATGAAAGCCCAATCGCTGGTCGCGGCTGCGTTTGCGGGTGGGGCTTGAGACCCTTACGGTCTGAGGTAGACGCCGGAGTGCCCTGCGTCCCCTTCGGCGCTGATGGATCCTTCGTCTTCGACGAAGAAGAGCCGTGGGTTGTGTGCTTAGACCTATGTGGTCTATGTGCGTCCTTGTCGCCGGGGTGTTCATCCCCATAAGCAGGGTGTGAGCCGAGCCCGTCGGGGCCGGATACGGACGTCGAGGAGTGCGAGCGCTCCTTCTGGGGGTTAATGACTTCCGTAACGGACGTCGAGTTATCACCCTCCTCGTCACTTTCTGTAACAGCGGCGGCGGGTGAGGAAACTGACTTCGACATAGCGTAGTCCGCCCACCTTTTAACTTTTCGTTCTTTAAGAGTTCTTGGTTTCAAGAGCTTACAGGCCGCGCAGCTGTCCTCCTTATGATCGAGGGGCAAGCAACGATTACAGAGCTTGTGTTTGTCCTTCCAAGTGTATTTGCCCCTACAGCGTGGGCAAAACTTAAAAGGTGTCCTCTCCATAGCTGAGGCAATAATAACTGGTGATAACAACCCCAAGGGAAAGATAGGGGAGAAAGAAAGACATTCTCAAAGAGAAGATAAAAGTTCGAACCCCCACTCTCCCTACTGTATGTTGGCCGGCGAGGCCAGGCCACGTGTTCGGCAGCGCCGAAGGATCTCCTCCGTCTCTTCCCCTCTGTCGAAAACTTGCTCGGCGGAGAAAACAGCTTCACAGCTAACGTCGAGGGGAGGGATCTTTAACAATATAATAAGTATAATTAAGGACCGAGGTCCGTAGTAAGTATTTGCAATGTCTCTCTAGGAGCTCCGCGTAAGGCGACCAGAAGCTGGGCGGAAAAAAACAATCTGAGGGACCTTGACGCGTGAGGGATTGTGGGTACAACGCACGTCACTATAAGGATAGTGTTAGAGACACGCCTTGTCGACGTCCCCTTTTTCGACTACGAAAAACAAAATGCAATACTCCGCAGTGACCACTGGATGTCGGACCTATGCACAGCATGTCATTCTAAGCAGATTAACAAACATCAGAAATATATATATATATGGAAAACTGTTACATTGTAAGTTAGTTTTGCTGAAAGCACAAAGTAAAGTCAGGCTGTGCTAAATATAGACTACAGGCAGGCTGGCAGAGAGCACAAGGTAACTCAGTAGCTGTTCCTGTCAATCACATGCCAATGGAGAGTAAAAAAGATTCAAGCCACGACAGAATTCTATGGGAAGACCATTTTTTTTGTAGGAATTACTGGACCAGATGAAAGAACAAGTTACTTACCAACTGGTAACGTTCTTTCGATTGGATGTTCCTCCAACGTATTCCTCATCTTAGATGTATTCCATCCAGCTTTGCTGCTCTTCGGAAATTTTTTCGGCAGAGGGCGCCATGCGCCGATGTCGTCGACTCGATGGTCCCTCGAATGAGTGTGACGTCATTGGGTGTATAAGTAGCACGCGCGGCGCCCGTTGGCCTCAGTTCCGTTTTTCCCCCTTTTTTGCCTGTGATTTTGTACTGTGTAGATTGTGCCGGCAGACAGGTATCAGCCTTGTGAGATTTTAGATGGCAATAACCCGGAAAAATCTACAGAGGGGTAGGTTGGGAGGGCGATGAGGAATACGTTGGAGGAACATCCAATAGAAAGAACGTTACCAGTTGGTAAGTAACTTGTTCTTCGAGTGGATTGTGTCCTCCAACGTATTCCTCATCTTAGATAGACTCCCAAAGCAGTATTTTGTTACTTTCTCTCGAGGAGGGGCCAGATTTTCTTTTTTTTTTTCAATGCCTTTAGATGGCGGAATAACGCACTGCTTTTCCAAAAGTCAGCTCCCTAGACTGGGAAGCATCCAGGCTATAGAATTTTGAGAAGGTGTGAAGTGAAGACCATGTTGCTGCTTCGCAAATGGACCTTATTGGGACACCTCTTTGAAGGGCCGTGGAAGAGGCGATGCTTCTGGTGGAATGAGCCCTCAACCCTTCTGGTGGGTCTTTTTGTGGTAGTCTGTAGCATTCTGAAATGCAAAGTACGATCCAGCGTGAAATTGTCTGTTTTGTTACTGATTGATCCAGCTTCCTTCCGGTGTAGCCCATCAACTGGTTGTCCACTCTAAGCCTAGAAAGTCCAGAGATGTAAAAGCTTAAAGCGCTTTTTGGATCGAGTCTGTGTAATCTTTCTTCCTCCTTGGAAGGATGAGGTGGAGGCTAGAATGAGGGTAAAACAATTTTCTGACTTAAATGAAAATCAGATATTACTTTTGGTAAAAATGATGGTTTAACCCTCAATACAACTCTGTCCTTATGGAACACAGTATAGGGTGGCCCAGAAGACAGTGCCTGCAATTCGCTCACTCTTCTTGCCGATGTTAGAGCAACTAAAAGGGCTGTTTTCCATGTTAGTAATTTTAATGGACACGTGTGCATAGGCTCAAAAGGGGCACACATTAAGAATTTTAGGACTACATTTTAGATCCCAAATCGGTACTTGAAATGGGTGAGGAGGAAACACATTAGTGAGACCTTTTAAGAATTGTGTTATCAAAGGAATTTTCAAGTAGGAGCATTCTTCCGACGAGCGCTTGAAAAGAGAAAGCGCTGCAAGGTAACCTTTTATTGTTCCGATATTCAGACCTCTATGTGCTAGGGTCAGAAGGAAAGATAGTACTTCCGGAATAGAACATAGAAAAGGATCGACATTCTTTTCTCTGCACCAGTTGCAAAACTTTCTCCAACGGCAACGGTATAGAGACTTTGTTGCTGGCCTTCTTGCCGAAAGCAACACCTCCATAACATCACCTGGAAGGTTCCAATCCCTGTATCTCAGCCTTTCAGATACCAAGCAAGAAGGTTGAGTGCTTTGACCTCTGGGTGGAGAACCTGACCTTCCATTTGAAAGAGAAGGTTCTCTCTCTCCGAGTAAGACGTACTGGTGGACAGATGGACATATCTAGAAGGTCCGGAAACCATGTTCTCCTGGCCCAATCCGGGGCAATTAGGATCATGCAGTTCCCAAAGCGTCTCAGCCTCCTGATGACCTGAGGAATGACGGGAATCGGGAGGGAACGCGTACAATAGTGGGAAATTCCAATCCACCACGAACACGTCCCCCAGGGCTCCTCTTGGGGGAAATTCCCTTGAGCAATACCTTTCGCATTTTCGGTTGGTACTGGTTGCGAATAGGTCTGCCTGAGGGGTTCCCCAAAGGGCGAAGATCTCTTGAATGACTTCTTGAGCCAGTTCCCATTCGTGGGACACCGTGCTCTGCCTGCTCAGAGCATCTGCCGTCATATTCTCTTCTCCGGCTACATGAATTGCTGTTAAAGAGATTCCCTCCTGAATAGTCCAATACCAGAGCTGCATTGCCTCTCTGCACTGGGATAGTGACCCCACACCTCCCCTTTTGTTTAGGTAGTGCATGGCCACTGTGTTGTCCGTCATTATCAGGACATTCTTTCCCCTGACAGATGGCAGGAAGGGCTTCAGCGCTAGTCCGATTGCCATCAGCTCTAAAATATTGATATGTAGTTTGGACTCCGATGGAGACCAACGATCGTTGATTGTCAAATCGTTGGCATGAGCTCCCCACCCCAGGAGTGAGGCGTCCGTCACTACTGTGATCTTCGGCCATGGTTTCCAAAAAGGTTCTCCTTTTAGGATGTTCTCTGTACAGGTCCACCATAGAAGGTCTTGTTTGACCTTGTTCGGAATCTGAAGATGATCCGTCATCTGTCCCGAGAACTGGGACCACTGAGTCTTTAGGGCCCATTGAAGGGATCTCAACCTCAAGCGTGCCTCTGGCATCAGAAAGATTTAGGATGCCATGAGGCCGAGCAACCTTAAAAAGTCGTAAGCCTGGAGATTGTGGGCATTATAGAATTTGGAACCCATCTGAAGAATGTCTTGAGCCCTCGTCTTGGGAGGCGAGCTCTTTCCCAAGGATGTGTCTAGTACAGCTCCTATGTACTGAAGGTGTTGGGAAGGTGTCATTTGAGACTTCTTGAAATTGAGGGAGAAGCCCAGTTTGTGGAGGAAGTAGCAGGTGACTTTCAGATGATCCAGTGCCTGCTCAGCAGAGCGCGCTCTGATCAACCAATCGTCCAGGTAGGGGTAGACATGAATCCCACTCTCCTGAGGTGCGCTGCCACCACTACCATTAACTTGGTGAAGACCCTCGGGCGGAGGTCAACCCGAATGGCAGGACTCGAAACTGATAGTGTGAGTCGCCCACTACGAACCTCAGGTATTTTCTGTGTTTGAGAAGAATCGGCCTATGAAATAAGCATCCTGGAGGTCCAATGACACCAACCAGTCCTGGAGTTGAAGGGCCTGAAGGATCTGAGAAAGGGTAACCATCATGAATTTGTCTTTCCTGAGGAACTTGTTCAAGTTTCTTAAGTCCAAGATGGGTCTCAGTCCTCCGTCCTTTTTGGGGATCAAAAAATACAGGGAGTACCATCCCTTGTTCCTCTCCGCTGTAGGTACTGGTTCTATAGCACCTTTGTCCAGCAGGGTTAGAATTTCCTGCTGTAGGAGCGGGTTTGAAGACTTCAACGGGTGTCTCCCTGGTGGATTGCTTTGAGGTTGCTTTAGAAAAGGAAGTCCTTGGGCTATTATTTCTAGAGCCCAAACATCTGAAGTAATGGCTCGCCATTCTTGCAGATGCTGCGACAGCCTGCCTCCTACCGGTGTTTTGTGGTGCGAGTCCTCAAAGTGGTTTTGCGGCGGATGTTGCAGCCGCTGATGGCAAAGATGCTGCAGCTGGAGCTGGCTTAGCACGTTTTCCTCGTCCACCACCAGTGGCCTTTCTTTGGCCCCTTTGACTGGTCATTCCTCTCGTCTTCCCATATGAGGTGTAATAACGATAGGATCGTCCCCTCCATGATTGCCGTTGCCCATGAAAAGGCTGAGGTTGCCTAATAGCAGCTCCTAAAGATTTGGCCGTTGCTTTTGAGGTCTGCAACCTCTCAAGGCTCTCGTCAGCCTTGTTGCCAAAAAGGTGAGACCCGTCAAAAGGCATGTTCAGAAGGCGGTTCTGTACGTCGGTGCAAAACCCCGACTTCTGTAACCACGCAAACCTGCCCTGCTAGTGCCCATGGACCTGCTTACACTATCCGCAGTGTCCAATCCAGATTGAAGGGATGCCTGCATGGCTTCCTTTCCATCTCCAACGATGGCTAGGAACCCTTCCCTTTCTTCCCCTTCTGGTATGTGCTCCGCTGCCACTGCAATGCACTCCCAGAGTGTACGAAAATTTTTCTAAGGCACATGTGGAGTTGGCAGATTTTAAAGCCATGCTCCCAGCTGAAAATACCTTCCGTGCCCACCCATCCACACGCTTATCGTCCCTGTCCGGAGGGATAGACTGGTACGCAAGTTTGTTGGAAGCTGTGGCTGCCTGTATGACCAGACTCTCGGGAGTTGGATGTTTTGACAGATAGCCGGGGTCGCTACTGGCTGGGCGGTAGTTTGATGCGAGGGACTTATTTACCGGAGGGATAGAATCTGGAGTTTCCCAATTCTTGGCCACCCTGTTTTGTAAGGCTACATGAAAAGGTAGTACTGGGTCTTCAGTGGGACCATGGTCCAATATGTCTGTTAAATCGTCTTGGACGAATTGGGCTGGTGGTCTAGCCCATCCCAAGTAATCTACCACCTTGGTCATTAACTGACGGTAAGATAGACTGGCATGCTCTCCTGGGTCTGGTCTACCAAAGTCATTCTCAGGAGAAGTGTCAATGCCACTTGCATTATGTAAAGACTCCACCAAATCGCTCATTCTGCTTTCCTCTGAGGTCAAGCATTCTGGGACATTTGGGGTGTCTTCTTCCAATCCAAAAGGTACATTTTCCTCCTCGGATCTCTCCTGTTCCTCAAAAATTGAGGTCAAGGATTTGAAAAACTCCTTCCTAGTGAGAGGCTTGAAAACCTTCTCTGGGAGAGGAGGAAGAGATGTAGTACCAGGCTCTGAAGAAATTACATGTTTTATAACTTTCTCCTTCTCTTTTTGTGGGTGCCCTGGCTTGGTTAGAGCCTTTGGCGCCGAGGGTTTCGACGTCAACGTCGATAAAGGCGTCAACGACAGTGGTCGTCGATAGGGTCTGTTTCGAGGGCGTCGAGGCAGTCTTCGACGATTTTCCCTTTGAGGTGTGACGGGTCTCGGACAGCGTCTGTGACCTCGAGCGGTCGACTCGAGCGTTTATCGCTCGGCGTCCTGGAAGGTTCCCTATCCTTCCTTTTACGATCACCCGGTCTCGAGGGCACGCGAGTGTCGGAGCGATGACGGTCCTGGCCGGCTTCCGAAGAAGGCGCGGACCGAGGCTTCGCCTTCTCAAACACCTCCATCATTTTGACCCTGAATGCTTCCCACTCTTCCGAAGACAAATGTTTCGTGGGGCATTTCATCCTTTTCAGAGACTCGTCTGACGACGAAGTGGAGGGAGACCTGTGGCGTCATTTCTTCGATTTTTTTGACGAAGACGAGCAATGAGAATCGCTTCGGGATCTAGATCGATGCCTTTCGCGTCGAGGAGATTTCTCCTCATGGGGTCTTGACTCGACATTAGAGGCTTTTCGATCCTTCCGACCTACCTGTAGCTTTCCTCCTACTCGCAAGGCCTTCCCCGTCATCACCTGACACTTCGAACAGGCCTCCATGTCGTGGCCTTCTCCGAGGCACCACAAACACTCACGGTGCGGGTCGGTGATCAACATTTTTGAGCCGCTCGACTTGCATTTCTTAAAACCCGATCTCGGGGTCAGTGTCGATGACGAGGACATATTTTCTTCTTGTTTATATATATATTCTCACAGAACTCTAGGCGCGCTGAATGTCCGAAGCAACGTGACTGCGGAAAAACGGAACTGAGGCCAACGGGTGCTGCGCGTGCTACTTATACACCCAATGACGTCACCCTCGACGGAGGCCTTCGAGGGACCATTGACTCGACGACATCGATGCACGGCACCCTATGCCGAAAAAATTTCCGAAGAGCAGCAAAGCTGGATGGAATACATCTAAGATGAGGAATACGTTGGAGGAAACAATCCACTCGAATATAAGTTTGAGTTAAGTGCTGAGAGCATGGCGTGGAGATGTGTTTATGTATGAATGTTTATAACATAGTAAATTATGCTAAACAAGAGCAACAAAGTATTCCTGCATATGCAGCATAATGTTATGTAGCTTGTACTAAACGGAACCTGGCCATGCACACTGGAGACTCTGCAGCATTCCTTGTATGGCAAGAAAGAATTTTGGGAGAGCTCTGCTGGTATCCAGTAACCAAGTCAAGAGTATTTAAGCCCCAGGTCCAGCATCAGTCTTCAGGACCTGGGAGCCAGCGAAGGATGACAGAATGCTGGTCTGAAACGGCAGAGTCCTCAGTCATTTCCCCAATCCTCATGTTCTGTAAAGTCTTGTTATCACCTGCAAGATAGACTCGTGGCTTTTAATTCCCTAGAGCGGTGCATTTACTCTGATATGAGGGTGATGAGGCGTACCCCAAAAATAATTAAGGGGCGTCTCTGTAATTTGGGGTTCACTTTCAGAATGCAGAAGTTGTGTTGCAATTCCTGTTAAATACTGTAAACCTGGACGTTGAAGACAAGTCGACCACTGGAATCGAAACCGAAGAGGATGAGGAAGGAAAAGCGTCCGAAAGGATTTCCAGCTACCAGAGTGTCTGCTGTGTAACATGAGCCTGCTGTAGCGCTTTCTTCCAATCGACCTGGTGACTCCAAAAATGATGACCCTGAGCCTGGTGGGACCCACTAAACCTGCATTGTGAGCCGTCCAACGCATTGCTGTGACCTTTCAGGGCTGCAATACCCTGGGACCTTGAGACATCATGCAGTGCACAGTCTTCCGAATTCGGAATCTCACTGAAACTTCCTGGGCATCCTGTTGCATCTCCACAGACACAAATTGAGTCCGAAATGTCCCAACAGCATGCTAGACCTTTGTAACTACAAGAATTCAACTGATTTTCTGTCTTCTGTGCTCCTGTAAAAGGCGCCAAATCCACAGAGTCCCAGTCAGCCCCGAGGAAAACCTTGCCTAGAACCTTCTCCATTGATCCCTGCTGCAAAGTTCCTTCCAAGGTCCTGTTTTCAGTCACCACGACAAGGAATCCACTGACTGGGTTTTTGGCTGCAGATTTTTAAGTCCTCCTGCTGACAAATCTTCATTGCTGAGGTAATGTGTTGGTTTGGGTATGTACTTACATAAAGCCTCTTGGGACTCCTGTGTAGCTGTGGGGGGTTTTCTGTGAGGGGGAGGCATCTCATCCAGTGCACCCAGTCGTACTGCTAGAATCCTGCTGGGGTGTCTTCTGTGAAGCCCCTGGACCCTCTTCTAACTGAAAAGTAAAATACTCACCTGTTTGCCCAGTCTTCCTAAGGAACTCTGACTTTTGCTACTAAAGAACGTATTATGACACTGTTGGACACTAGACCCCAGTGACCCCCTTATGCCACTGAGAAGATTCATGCTCCAAGAATAAGGGAAAGACTTTTAAGGGATTGGGCCTTTTGTCTAGAAAATAAGCGTTTAAAAGTTACTTGTAAAAGAGTTGGTTGGTAACTAACTCCAAGAGTGAACAGTTACAAAGGTTATTACTTACCTTGGATGTGTGATGCACTATTCTCAAAAGTATGGTTAACATCTTTCTTTCCTTAGAAACCGTTTCGCCATTCTATTAGCAGTGGCGCCCCCCTGGTGAGGCCACAGGAAATCTTGGGGTGGCACACCAAAACAAACAAATGAACTTCACGAAATCTATTATGCCGATGTAGTATATAGTCCAGTTGAAATCTATGTATATATGAGAGTTAAGGAATTGCATATTGATATAGTTCCATTTATTATTTAACAGATATCCAATTAATTTACCTGATGCTCATAGACCAATACCAGCACATTTAACATTTTGAGTTCTACAATCCTGTTTGTGCTATGTAAGGAATATGCCAGAGCCTTACCCCTAGCCAGTTCAAAAGGCCTGCATTGGGCTGTGGCAGGTTGTGCATCAGCGAGTAGTTCAAACCCTCTGCTCTCCCTCTACTCTTGAGCACCCAGCAGACTTACTATTAGGAGTTGTGTGGGTAGGCTCAGCAACGTATTTATTACTCGTGTGAATGACCAACATTAAAAGTAATCAAATGTCCAGCAATATACTTTTCTTACTAAAGCAGCAAGCATTTACACTTGGTGTTGCGTTTCTAGTGCTCATTAAACACAAGAACAGAGGATTTCTCCTCAAGCAAAGATGATACACGAGCATTGAAAATATTAGTCAAACAATAAGCACTTACTCTGAGCCATGCTGCCCTGATCGCACTTCCCCCCCCTACCTTTCCCCTGCACTTTCCCCTCTGCGTTCCCCTTGCACTTCTGTGTCGCACTTGCATGATCGCAATGTCACAAGGCCTAGTAGGATCGTTTGTCTCGTCTCCCCTCCCTTGCAGCGCCTAGAAACACTTGTGTACAGGCCCATTATACATTTCTTAGGTTTGCATTGCTCCTAATGCCAGCAATATGACAAGAATGCCAGCACAGATATGTATGGGCACAATCAGCATGAACATGCTTTTACACTGGATGAATACTGGCATAGAGTGGGCCAAAGCATCATGAAAATGCTGGTGTGCACTGTTGGTGACTTGGCATCTAATGGATTTTTTTCATGTCTTTACTGTACAGAACACATTGCGAACTGTGGTACTTTTTACCCAATTTTTCACATAACGTGTGCTGTAAAATGCTCCATTTTAACCCCTTACTTAAAATATTTCCTTTTGGGGCAAACACCCCCAACCCTGCGTGTTGGGTTCGGAATCCCTGGCTACGCTTAGTTGCTCCTGCACATTTTGCCAGGGGGAGAACAAATCCCAATCCCTCTCTGGGCTCCCCTTAGGTTGGGCCCAACTACATTAGCATCAGGCCCCTCATGACCCTGGCTATGTCACAGGCTCATGTCTCTATGCGCATGCAACAAATCCGAAACAAAGCGCAAAAATAAACATGCACAGAATACCACTCTAACCACATTCAAGCATGCACACAATCCCAAAATACAGCCCAGGAGACACCAACCTCTAAAAATCCTTACGCTACAAGCAAAACACTCCACACATACATCAAAACAAACTAAATTATAACAACACTTGGTACTAATAGTGAATCCACATAGCTACTCCTCATGTATTCATGCACAGCCCATCCAACGACATGTGATATGCCATATGTACAACTAGTTATCGTGAATTTACTAAACATACAGATGTAACATGTTGCAACCGCACCAAAAGATATCCAAATCATGACAGCTCTGGTGAAATGGAAAGAACTGTACACATGTATTAAGTAAAATGCATATTGTTACAGAAACACCATTTTCAATTCGACAAAATAAAACCTCTACCTCTGGCGAACCGGAGACGTAAACCACTGGCCAGACACTGCCCAATTGTTCCACTACTAAAAGCCTTTTGCACACAAACTACATGCAGCCGAACCGAGGATGGAAACACGGAAGCAGAAATGCGCGTGTTCAGGCTATGTTTTTTCTGGGTGTGCGGGGTCCACAGACTGAGCATGTGCGATCAATCAATGGCCAATGGGGGGGGGGGGGCACCATCATACGTGCCTCTCTGACCCCGGGGCTGGAGGATCACGTGTGGCGTTATCTTCAAGCTATGGGGCAGCAATGCAGTGTTCCAGAAAAGTTAAAAAAACTGCAAATCCCAGAATGCATGTGTGATTAAATAAAAAGATAAGCGGAAAGTAGCGTCCACCTAACGGAGTGATCGAACAAACATCATACACCAGTGGGGAAAACTGCGCTTTACACATTTTGCAATAGCAACATCTCAATGTTGCATTTTTGGTTTTGGTCTACATCTTGTAACGCACACCGCCGTGCAGTGTGTGAAAAGAGGTCCTGCCAGTGCAGCAGCAGCAGCGTAGGGCCGTTCAGGAGACTGCCAAATGGTCAATCGACTGAACAATGCCCGTTGTCTCACCTCGGAGAGCAGTGCATTTGTTTAAGTAACTACACTGCTCTCCGAGGTGAGAAATGTGACAGGTTCTCGCCGGCTGGGCATAACAGCAGTGATTAGTGGTGTGCACGGTCCTTGCTCTTATTGAGCATCCGCCATCACTGCTTTCAGTTCTTGGTTCACGGTCAGCGAGTGCCAAGGGCACTGCTCTCCTACCAGGGACCCTCTTTCCCAGGCAGTGCACTTCGGCTGTCAACGGAAATCACACATATGAAGATGAAAACGCCGACCCCCCATGGGGAACAACACCCCGCCCCCCCCAACATTTCGATATAAAAAATTCCAACCCCTTTTCATACCAAAGTGAGAGCAGCGGAGTCCAACACAGCCCCCATTGAGCTGAGACCATCCTATAAATAACCCAACCTGCGGGGTGGGGATGGGTGGAATGCAGTCAGCCCAACAAACACCCTCCCTCATTTCAAAAGCATATTAATATGTTATTTCTAATATTTCCATAAAACTAGCACTGAAGCTGTCGAGAGCAGCCTCGCACTTCGGTCCGGGGCGGCGGGAATGGGGACGCAGGGGTTCAGTGCAAAGGGTGTTGCCGCCTCCATGGGTGGGTTGCCCTAAAGGTAAAGGCACACAGCTGCTTAGGGAATGTTGTGGGGCTGGGGCAGAGTCAGTCTCGTGCCCGTCCACGGCCTCTGAAAGGACTGGGGCAGAGGGGCAGGTTAGCCTCACCCCTGAATGATCAGGAACCCTAGAAAATATGCAGTTACAAGACACGCTGGTTTACGAAAAGTCAATAGGATTGGAACAGTATCAGTCGCATTTCTGATTGTTGCCTTTGAATGGCCAGTGCGTCTGAGACACACAAGTATTTCACTGCAATCACGAGAGGTGCTGTGCGCCATGGAAGAGACAGTCACAGGCTGGTGACTGACTTTGATCGTGCTGTGTGAAGGGGTGGTGGGGGGGCGGGTTTAGCCCTATGCCTGGTGCCACCCCTGGTGCCACATACCGCAGCTCTGAAGTGCTTGCCTGGAACCACCCTCAGCGCCGCAGCCCAGGTCTCCATTTCAGTGCCTTAAAGTGAACACAGCCTGGTAGTGTGAGCTATAGCAGAAATGCGCACGCTCAGGCTGTGTTAATTTCCGGGTCCACTGAGAATGTGCGATCAATGGCTCTCTGACTCCAGTCCTCGCCAGCTGCAGCAAAAAATAAAAACACTTCGCACTGAACAGGGCAGATTATTGTCCATGCACAGTGCGGTGCTTTGCTTTTTCGTGGAGTTGCTGATGGGTGGGCCAACATTTTTATAAGGGTGGCCCTGGCCACCCCTTGCCGGCGCCCTGTCGAATAGAAAGTAGATGTGAAGGTATATTACTCACCTGTGATTTGGTTCTGCCTCTTCCCAAAAGTAATGTGTTGGTTTCACCAGATTATTTCCGCTAGGATAATTGTATGAGTGTTCCCCAACTGGGTCTTGCTTCCCCCGACTTGTTGCTAGCCTGCCCAGAATAAGTCTGCCTTAGGTTTTACCTACCTAGAATAACTGAGTCATGTGTAACATTGGGTTTTGCTTTCCCTGTGCTGTTTAGACAGTCTTCGGTTTATACCTGCCCCAAGTTGCCAATAGCTCCTTGAAAAAGTATAGTTTTTACTCACCCAATATAACTGATCACAAAAGTAAACGTTTTTACTGTACCTGGAAAAAGTGCTCCACTATTCACAACGTATATTGTCCAGTTAACTGATTATGTGATTTGTATTGAGAGTCACTGTACAACTCGTAGGCTCTACTGCCCTTGCAATATTGATTGTAATTGTGAAAGTAACCATTGGTTTTTGCTCCCCAAGAATAGGTGTGACCTATACTGAATATGTATGAAAAGGGTTGACTTCCCTAGAACTACTGTTAGGTGTTCCAAATAAGGTTTATACTTTGGTATGTACCTTCAAGTATAGTGTTGCGTTTTTATAATTGTGATTACATATAATGTGTGATAGTACTTATTTACCCCTAGATTTATCTGGACCTACCTGTATTTAAATACATCATTTATTTTTACATACAGTGTTTTAGTGTTTCTTTGGACCATTGGTATTACAATTTTATTTGTACTGATTCTACAGCCCTCTCTCCCTCCTAAGTTAAGCCGGGCTGCTCGGTCTACGCTAGGTGGAACAGCCTTATACTAAGAGTGGGTCTTGTACTGCCTCAGTTGAATGGTTTTGATGAAGTTGGGTAGAACTTCAGAAAAAGTGTCCTACCACCACACAATTTGTTCATGCTTTGCCTGCATCCCCACTTCAGACTGCCAACAGCTCCCATGTAAACTTTTCAATTTCAACAGCCCCCACAATGGGTCCAAGCAATGCTACTCCCAAGCATGTTTCACCTTGGCTTTTCATGATGGTGCAGACGTTGATACCATGGAGACCTTCCTTCTGTAAGCCCCGGTTGATCTCCCCCACTTGTGCATTGTACGGGGTGAGGATGGCGATTTCCTTCGGGAGGATGCTGCGATCTAGAGTCAGCTGCTTCACTATCCGCACCTGGAAGAGTAAATGGACATCAAATTCCTAGTTCAAACAAGCCTTATGCATTCCAGCCCTTGCAAGGGATTTTACTGGCAAATGCATGCAGGTCAATAGGTCTCCACAAATTTACAAATCCTAAACAGATTTTCTTGTTAGCCTTCCTCAAAAAGATTTATCTAAATCTACATTTCAAACCCGTTATATCCTTTGCACACTATGTGGCAAGTCCCAGCAATGACAAGTGACACTAAAGTGTAGTTGAACAAGATGATTTCTTTCACAATTTATTTTGGGCATGGCTTGGATGTGATGTCTGTAGGAGCCAGGAAAAGGTCTGTTTAAGGTAGAGAGGAATTAGCACATTTCTGAGAATTCTCCCTAAGAGACCAGCAACCTTGCTGGATATTGAGGACTTGAATGTTAAAACCTGGAGAGAGAGACCCTTTTCCCCCCATTCTCTCATGTATTTTCTGTGTGATTTGAATACTGTTTCTTTTGGATGCAGAGTCTGACAAACGCCACAGGCAACTGTTAGGCAAGATTGTATGCAGTACCCTTTGGGTGCAATACAACAACCCTGACCTCCTGGCAATAGGAACCCAACCTTTAGTATAAGCCTGTACTACACAGGTTAGTAGCACGTTCAGCAGTAAGGCTGATCTCAAGCGGGGTCAATGTGAGCTGTAGGGGAGTACAGACATTCACAGTGACAAGTATTAAAATAAACTCTTACACACAAGGTTTCTTGATTAAACAATAATTAATTTAACAGTCAGTTAGAGTAAGCCTTCTTCAGAAGGGGGCAATATAATAGTAACACACAAATACACTCCAAAATAGACACTCTTAACATTTCTAAACCAGTAAGTACCCTTTTGGGATGGCACACAGACACTTCTTACACCCTCAGGTGACTTTAGTAACTAAGACACTGTGGACATTAATATACTACTGTTGACATTTAGAATAACAAACAAATAAAAGATTAGAACAGAACACGAGATCACACAAATATTCTGAAGCAGGTAAGTACTTTTGGTAACACCCAATGCAATGTTAGTACACACCTTGCTGGAAGGAAGACAACACACAATGTCAGAGGGTAGAAGAGTCCTTCAGGGAGCCAGGCTAGGCCAAAGTCAATTGGGCAAAATTCTAGGTGAGCCGAAGCACCTTGTAGGTAAGTAAAAGTTGTGCACAATGCTATCAGCAACTCTACAGAGCAACCATAACAGGTCTCACCAACAGAACAAGTGCAGTTACACAACAAGAGGTAAGTTCTCTCAGACTGTACAGTACCTCAAGGTTGAAGACAGCAGATTACTTCAGTTCCCGTGCGGCTTTTCAGATCCTGGTGTTCCTGTGCCTCAGTCGTGGGGACAAGAGGGAAGACGTCGGGGGACTCCTGCACTGCAATGGGACAGTCACAGACCGCAACAGGCAATCTTCAAACAAGTGGCACTTCAGTGTTTCAGCTCCTCGCGTCTAACGCAAATAGCAACACTGCGGTTCCTGGCTGTCGAGATGGACTTTCCTTGCATCTGGGGTCCCGCACTCTGTTGAGGGGGCTCAGGCTCGGTCAGTCCTGCTTCCCGGGAGTCCGGAGGATCTTCCTGGAGCTCTGGGCTAGCTTAAAAGCAACGCACACCATCTAGTGTTCCTCTCCCTGGCTATAGTTTCCAGCAGCAACTCTGGAAATTCAACCAGCTCTGAGATGGATGTCCAGGTGGGCTTACTTTAGAGTTGATTGGTCCCACCAACTCAAAAAGGGAGAAGTCGTCCTTGCAGGGGCTTCTCTGTCGATACAAATTTGGAGTTTTAGCACAGCAGCAGGGCTTCACCAGACAAAGCAACGGCCCAGGAGTTGCAGCAGGCGTCCTCTTTAAGTTCTTCTTCGGTTCCTTTTCCAGTGGGCGACCCTGCCTTCCAAGCCAAATGCCTCGCCTTTTATTCAGTTATCTCCCATTCATTCCAGCCCAGCTGTCAGTCACTCAGCAGGGTGGCTGTCCTTGCCAGACAGTCAGCCGGCCAATCACCACAGAGTGCATTTGGGTCTCCTAGGAGACTAAGCATAGGGAGTTTCGGCACATCCCTCACGTCCTGCCTACCCCAGACACCATGGAGCCAGAGGCGGGCGTCACTCGTGAATCCTGACAAAGGCAAAGCGAACAATAGGACCAAACCTGGTTTGGCACGCCGAGTAAATCTCAAGAAGGACCTTTCCACAAAGAAATGGTGAAAAAAGAAGACGGGCCATTTTGACAAAAATGGCACACTTGGGTGTTTTACTGCAGCTGCGAACGCAGCCCGCTGTAAATGCACACCATGGTAGTTTAAACGAAACTACTGCCACCAGCCATTGAGTGAGAAAAGGGCAATATAAAAATGTTGCCCGATAAGCTAAACAAAGGGGATACTGCTAACTCCTCCAGCACCCTATTGTAAGATGGTGTGTGCTGGGTCTAGAAAGTTTACAATGCAAGTAAAGTCAATTTTACTTCACTGCTCTTGGAAACAGTAGTTTATCCAAGAGAAGGTATTTAAACCTTGGGAAATCTAAAGAGACTTCCCTGTGTCACTGCACTGAAGGTGCTGTGTGACACAATGTAAAAGATGATGCCTATGGAGTTTGTCAGACTCCACAACCAAAAGAAGCAGTTCAAATCACATTAAAAATACACGAGGGAGAGGGGGGGAAAAAAGGGTCCCACTCTCTCCAGGTAAAAAATTAAAGTCCTCGAGTCCAGCAAAAGAGCTGGGGGTCTCTAAGGTAGACAGGAATTAGCACATTTCTGAAAATTCTCCCCAACATCTATGTTCCCCTGCATGTAACTTGGTTCCCCAACAGCTCCCTGAGGACCAAGGATTTAGGCACTCTACAAATGTAAAAATAATAAATCTCCCGAACACCTCTGCCTGTTGTGGTTATGTGATACTGCTTTGTGATCTATTCATACAGCATGTGAATCTATGAATGGTCCAGTGCTGGAGAACGAATACATTACTTGCCTCTAACTCCTGTTCAAGCAATTGGTATCTTTCATAGATTCACATGAGACCCTCCTGCCTACCCCGCTTATGGTGCTTCTTGGCTCATATTGCCACTTTGTGCGCTACGCTGAATCTGAAGATGGCCTCCCTGGATGGAGGTAAGGGAGCCCTTTTTATTGGCTGTGGGCATATGACTCAAAATCACTCTATACTAACTGCAGATTTAATTTTATAAAGTAAGCTGCTCTGTTACCAAGGATTCCTATCCTGAAGGGGAATATTCATACAGCATGTGAATCTATGAACAATATCCTTGCTGGAGAGCAGGAGTTACAGCCAAGTAACTTATTTCTTGTAGTAAGTGACATTTTTATAACTTACCTGTGTGGTTCTTTTACGCCTGTTCTTCTGAGTGTTGGTTGTACTACGCAACACTTCCTCCTTAGTTCTGCCTTGCTGCTTGGTCAGGACTATTTAAGTGAGTGGCTTTGCTCAACTAGGGTTGTAATGACACTTGTCAACTCTAAGTTAGTTATTCTAACTCTTATCCCAGATAAAGGCTATGAAAAACCCTCCTAACGGGGGCATAGGAAGTCAGGCCCTCCGGCTTAGCACTCATCCGGTCATGCATGGCACCCATGGTATGCTGAGGGTGCGAGCATACAAGTGAAGTTGTTACTAATGCATATGTAATGTGTTTGTACGTATGTGTGCATGCACGGGAGTTGTCCATGTGGTTTCTCCTACGCTCTGTCCCACGATCTCTAACTTTCATTTCATGTCATGATCTCTGCTTCCAAAAGGTCAGGGTTTTCCCAACTCCCTTGGAAGCAGATCCATAACCCAGGTTTCGAGGGCCAACCAGTCCCAATTGGGACCTTTTGGACCCAGTCCTGGCGCCAGTGGCACCAGGCTCATAAATATGCCCAGTCCCAGCGCTGGAAGCGCCGGGCTCATAATGCTTGGGTGGACTTACCTGCAGCAGACCATGCTGCTTACTTGCCTGCCAGTTGAGCCTCTGATCCTCTTCTGTTTGGAACTACTTTTCCTGTTGGGTGGGGCAGGAGCCACTCCCTAGATTCAGAACACTGGAACTCTTCTGGAAAGCAGGAACTCTTTTCTTGCCTAGGCGTGGCTGTGGAAGGAGACACCTAAGCACTACAGGAGGCTATTTAAACCACACCCGGTGGATGAATCTTGCTTTGCGTTATTCTGCATCCTCTGCAGCAGAACGCTCATCGTGTCTTCTGCATCTGATCCTGGGCCTAAGGAAAAAGGCTTACCATCCTGAATCCAGTCTTCAGCAACACCTATAAAGACAAGAAAGAACAGGTTAGCATTACGGTCTTCAGTGACAGCGCTTCACTTACCTGGTCCATCGGCTGTCACCAACGCCTCGCGCTGCATTCCGGCATCTGAAAGACCAAGGCTTACCTACTCTTCGTGCGCTCCGGAGGTCTTCGCACTGCATTCCGGCATCTGAAAGACAAAAGCTTACCAACTCTTTGCACGCTCCGGAGGCCGTCGGCGCTGCATCCTGCATCTGAAAGACAAAACAAGGTGCGTTTAAAGACATTGGGGAACTTTAATACTCACGTGCCATTACTCCTTTCCACATCTAACCCAGTGGGTCTTCCGGCACCCTGCAGCCGCTCCGAGCTCGTACCTGCAAAATAAAAGACAGTTAGAGCGCATCGTGAAGCAGGCAACAAGCGCTTACTTACGTGCTTCCAGGCGCTTCTATTCATCACACGGGCTCCATCTTCAACTCACTTCAGCCCGTCATCCGCCATCGCCGGAACCCTGCAAAACAAGAAACATCATTACTAAAGACTTTAAAGACATTAGAATTACTCGAAACTTACCGTTCGTGCAGTAAACGACGGACAGCAGTCCTCTGAAGTCAAGAGGCCTGCGCTACCTATCCAGTGAAGAAACTGGTTACAGCACCCTGCCCCGAGGCAGATGGAGAGCTCGGCATTCACTTACCTAAGGTGAGAGCGTTAACCTTTGGGGGTCTACAGGAGAGCAAAAATGGAAAGAGATAGGGACACCCCAATAACCCCAGTTCATTAATCCCATATTTTCTATCTGCAGACATCTTACTCTTGAAGTCAGGCATACAGTGCACAGAGGTCCAGCCCAAAGAGCCAACCGGGTGCTACACATCACCTTTGAAGATACGGTAGTCGCCCAGTCAAGACCGGCGCCTCTGCGAGAATCAGGTGAGCGTTACATTTCACCCCTCCTCTCCTGTTCACACTAGACACAACTGGCACCACTTTCATAGTACATTTCAAGCATTCTCACAAAACGCTGTCCTTTTCCTCAGAGCACAGCGTATTCTCTCCACATGTCTCTTGGTCCACCATCGCTCTGCCTGACCTCACCTGAGCACCTATCAAAATCCTATGTGCTGAAAGGGGCTTTTATAGCCCAGCCTCCCCCCGCCTCCTTTCCAACATTCCTCCCAGCTCCCATTTCACTGGTCACATGCTCCCATCAACAACCCTCTGGGTGTTGTCTTCCTCTGCAAGGCTTTAAAAAGACGTTCAGCCCCACCCCTTTTAAGTGTCCATTCGTGGGATGGCAGCCATGTGCTAATTTTCCAGGGGACTGTTCCTCTGCTGTGAGTTGTTTTCCCCCTTGGTTTGGGCAGTGTTTGTCTTCACTTCTCTACTGCAGTTCCTTCTCAGTCACCTAGTTTTCTGTTCCGCCATTCCCCCTTTGAAGTTGGTGGGTCGTGTGTCTCCTCTGTTGGGCAGGAGAACATTTCAATCCAGTCAAATGTTGGGGTCTCAATTCCTTTCTTCTGGTCCCAGTCTGGGTTTTCTTGTTGCTGTAAAGTACATTGTGGGAATTGCGGTTCTGAAAAAGAACTACTCTGGCCAGCAGAGAGGCTGACTGGCATTGTGGAAGGGATAGTGGTACCGTCACATACAATGCACACACATAGGGGCAGGGACTGGCCACCCTCCTCCCAAACTTCCACACTGCCTCCAGGGTGAGGCTGGCTCTGGCATGCACCCGATTAAACCGCCTAATGGGCGCAAGCCTGTGCAATGTTAGGGTGGGCCTTTGTCTTCTCACCATCCCTTCCCCATGTCATGGTCATGACACGTTTGACAAACCTACATCAGCTGCTGTGGGGAGATCCAAACCTGAGGATGGTATGCTGCTAGATAAAAGGCAGATCTAGTGGCACTTCCCTGGGCCAAGCAGGAGGTGGGCATACCCTTGGCAGGAGAGTGACCACATGTATAGCCGCATGAAAAGGACCCTGAATTGGGTGGTGTTGGGAAGAAATATTCATTCAAATGAATGTTGATGAAAGCAAAGTTCTGGCAGAGTCCTAGAGTGAACGTTGAGCAACCCACTTATGCATGGTGTATTGTGGGAAACCAAGTGCAAGTTGGAGAAACCAGAGGTTGAGGAGAATACATCTGAGACAGTCTGTCAGCATACTCTAGAAGAGCCTTCCCAGGAAAACATACATGTTTTGTTAGGTTATGATTTGGCCTCATAAATAATAAAATCTGAAAGTTTGTCTGCAAACCTTGGACCATGTGTTTGAAAGCTTAGGGTAGCCAGAAGGCTAAAAGACTGCTTAAGTCTAGATGTTTGGAATTTGGTTGGCTGCGTCTTATGGGCATTGTTTTGCAGAGTAGGGTGTTCAAAGATGGCCAAGGACTTTTATTAACAGGTCAAGAAGTAGGAGTTGGGATACACTACTTTGAGGTGCTAGACACCTGAAGAAACTTTGGCTTTTAGTGTTCACCCATCCTTGACACCTAGTTAGGAACATCCTTCTTGTTTGCAGACAGTTAGGCAAGATTGTATGCAGTAGCCTTTGCGTGCACTACAACAACCCTGACCTCCTGGCAATAGGAACCCAACCTTTGGTATAAATCTGTACTACACAGGTTGGTAGCGTGATTGAGCAGCCAGGCTTTTCTCAAGAGGGGTAAATGAGAGCTGTTGGGTAGTTACACAGAGATTCACAGAAACAAGTATTCAAATAAACCTACACACAAGGTGTCTTGATCAAACAATTATTAATTTAACAGTCAGTTTGAGTAAGCCTTCTTCAGAAAGGGCAATATAATAGTAACACAAATACACTCCAAGATACAAACTTAGAGTCTCTAAATCCGCAAATACCCATTTGGGATGGCACAGACACTTCCTACACCCTCAGGTGACTTCAATAACTAGGACACTCTGGACATTAATATATCACTGTTGCATTTAGAGGAATACTAATAAGCATGTCAAAGGAAAGGGTTATTAGAATAAAACAAGAGATCACACACAGTCTGAAGCAGGTAAGTACTTTTGAAAAAAACCCAATACAAAGTTAGTTAACCCCTTCCTGGAAGGAAGACCAAACAAAATGTCAGAGGGAGGAAGAGTCATTCACGGAGCCAGGCTAGGCCAAAGACAATTGGGCAAAAGTCTATTTGAGCTGAAGCACTTCTTGCAGGAGGGTAAGTCTTGCACAATGTTTTAAAAGCATTTGTAGAAAAGAAATAATCAAAGTAGGGCCACAAGCGGATTAGGCTTGTGAGGTAAAGAAGCTGATCGCAACTCTACAGAAGCAACCAAGACAAGTCTCAACTGAGAACAAGTGAGGTTACACAACAAGAGGTACGTTCTTAGACTTTACAGTACCTTTGGTTAGAAGAAACAGGCTATGGCTGGCTTCTGTTCCTGAGCAGCTCTGTGTTGGGGAGAATTCTCATAAATGTGCTAATTCCCTTCACCTTAGAGACCCCCAGCAACTTTTCTGGATTTTTGAAGACTTTATTTTCTTAACTGGAAAGAGTGAGCCTTTTTTTCACTCCATGTATTTTGATGTGTGTTTTACACTTGTGTTCTTTGATTATGGAGTTTTAGATAACTCCACAGACGACATCTTTTCATGTGCGTCACACAGCACCCTCAGTGCAGTGACACAGGGATGTCTTTTAGACTTCCCAAAGGTTTAAATACCTTCTCTGGGATAAACTACTGTTTCCCACAGAATGTAAAGTGAAATTGACTTTACTAGTCTTCCCAAATTCCTAGATCCAGCACACACCACCTTATAATGGAGTGCTGGAGGGGTTACACAGTATACCTGTGTCTAAATACCTATTGAAAAGGCTGGCGTCAGTGGTTTTACAACTAACTACAATGATTTTTCCTGACTGAACACCGGTAGCTAAAAATCACAGGAGCCATGTTTTTCATGATGGCGGCTTAAGCCCCTTTGTTTAAACAGGTCCCGGTCTTTTTTTGCCATTTCTTTTTGGAAAGGTCCTTCTAGTGTTTGTCTGCGCGCCAAACCAGGTTTTGTTTCTTTGTTCGTATGCCTTTTGTCGGGCTTCCGGACTGAAGACCGCCCCTGGCGCCAGAGTGTCTGGGGTGGGCAGGAATTGAGGCAGGTGCCCAAAACTCCCTGTGCTTAGTCTCCTATGAGACCCAAATGCACTCTGGCGCGATTGGCTGGCTGACTGTCCGGCAAGGACAGCCACCCTGCTGGGTGAGTGACAGCTAGGCTGGAATGAAATGGAGAGAACTGTTTAAAAGGAGCGTCTCCAGGACTGGAAAGCAAGAGTCGACCACTGGAATGAAACAACCGAAGACGAGCTGAAAGGGGACGGCTGCAACTCCTGGACCGTTGGTTGCCCGGTGAAGCCCTGCTGCAGGTCCGAATCGCCAAAGCTCCTTTCGACAGAGAAGCCCCTTCAAGGACGACTTCTTTGAGTTGGTGGGACCAATCAACTGGTAAGCCACGTGGATACCATTCTCAGAGCTGGTTAGGATTAAACGGGGGAAGGACACCAGCTTGCATGCTTGATAAACAGCTACTCGAACTGAAGTGACTCCATTTTGTCAGCGTTTTCCGCCCATCCCGAGCAGGAATTCCGACGTTCTCCCTCTTGTCCCCACGACTGAGGCTCAGGAATAGCAAGATCTGCAGGAACTGCCAGGAACCATGGCTTCAGCAACACTTGTTTTCTTCCTACAAAGGTACTGTGCCAACCCGATTGAGAGAACGCCATCATCGCTGAGAAAGTTCGTGAAAGTTTCCAAACTTACAGGCCTAATCAGCTTGTGACCCCACAAATGATCCTTTTTCGCTTTAACTACTTCTGAGAACTTTTGCAAAGACTTTACCGTGTGATACCAGAATTGCTCCTTCCTATCCAGAACACTAGCCCATTGAATTTAGCCTGGCCTATTGACTTGAATTGAACTATTCTGGTGAACTAAAATATTTGCACTGCCTTGAAAGTACATATAATCTATTCAACTTACTTTTGTGCTTTTTGCTCACTGCCAAGTAATTGAACTGCCATTTTGCTCCTACTTCAGGGGCGCTCAAACTGCCTTCGAAGCGTACAGTTTCGTATTGAAGTGTATTTGTTTATAATATTAAGTTGCCTTCTTCTAGTGAAATGTTTTACAAATGATTGTGTAAATAAATTAGTAAGTGTTTTACCAAGAAATAAGTATCTACTTGAACCACTGTGATTGAAAGTCCTTTGTGTACTTGTGCTGCTCACATTCACTCTTGAGATAAGCCTGGCTGCTCAGCTCGCTACCAACAAACTGTGTGGTACAGACTTATACCAAAGGTTGGTCTTGCTTACACCTGTAGTCCCAATTATGTGTGGTGGTCCCAGAGGGTACTGCATGCAATTCTGCCTAACACCCCAGCACTCCAAATAAGGTGGGCTCTGCTGGCTCAATCCCACTTTACCTCCTGGGAACAGTAGTTCACCCAAGTACATTAACGAGAAATTACAAAGGGAAGCTCAAAGGGGCAATAGAGCCTAAGCCCAAAAGATATAGGCAACTACAAATCCAAACACTCTATGGCGGGACATAAACAGGTCACCCATAAAAGAGTTAGAGACTGGGCATCCCCCCCACCCCCCTCTCACCTAGGGACAAGGGAAAATAATTGAGTCCAAGAAAAGAGTACTGGGTTTGACCGGTCAGGAAGATTCATCATAAATATGAAAATCAAACCAAACATACAGAGTGCTTGGTCTACAGAATAAGAGGTGGGGCTACAAGAGGTTTGTTAGCCCTGGGAGAATCAAAGATGGTGGGACCTTTTTGTGGACTGATGTCTCTCTAATTACACTGCCTGTGTGCTTGTGTACAATGTATCAGTTAACTGCCATCCTGGCGAGAGTTCCTTTGGCCTAACAGAGCCTGGCCTTTGCAGCAACAAACCTCTCCTAGGCCCTTGGTAGGAGGTGGGGACGTAGGGGAGACACTTCCTGTTTTCCTGAAGGGTGATGACCCTTTCCCAGAGGGAAGACAAAGGCCTTTGCTGGGGCCAAGCACCGATAGTTTGTGCTGGGTGACTGAGGAACTCCTGTGTATTTATTATCTGGGACTGTCAGACAGGTCAATGGCCCAAGGTGATAATAAAAAGACAGTTTGGTGTCCTATAGGCTACCATCTTGACATAGCAAGACATGGCTACTACTCAAGACTGGTCATCAGCCACCAAATCCTTAAACCCACAATTTATATGCAGGACTAGCCTTGTTTAAAGGCAGATTCAGCCTGCTGGCTGTTTGGTCCCAACAGCTGCTAGCAGGAATGCACATCACCTTGTGACTGCCTTGCTGCCAAACCACAAGGTAACCGCTGAGGAGAGAGATCAGATTAGCAGATCTTGCTTCATGGACAGAGCTACCCAACTAAAAAAAAAAAAACACTATTTGGCCCCAACAGTATTTGGTCACTGGTACTGTCACAGGTACATTGTGCTACTAAGGCATTTAAAATGACTACACCTCTGTAGAAGCCTAAAGTACATTACAGCTGCTACCAGCCCACTGCATAACACAACTGTAGGGTGATAGAATCGCCATAGGACACAATGGGGTGCTTAAAAGCACCCCTGTCCCAAGAGCCATATGGGCTACCCTAGGACAGCACATTATCCAGGCTTTCAGTGACATGGAATTCAGTAGAGGTGTCCGTTTTCTATGTTCATGAAAACCAGTTGAGAAAAAAATAAAATGTCTAGATGACCATACAACGGGTCAAGAATCACAAAAAATCGATTGCGTTTGAAAACATTCATACACTTGAAACAGAGCCTGAAGTGAGGCACGGAAAAAAGGAAACTAGTAATATTCACTATATGCAAATTGTGTGCCTCATTGCATGCTCACTTTACAACTTCAAGACCTACTAGAAAAGGCCAACTGTAAAGGTTCATGCAGGCCTTTATACGATAACCAAACTTCAGCATTCCTCCATTCATAAATCACCACTACCAGAACTGCAACACTATCATGATGCCAGATAGGCAAGCACATTACTGATTTTCTGTAGGTTTACAGCTGCCATCAGAGGCAAAGACCTTCAAGAACTCTCCAAAGGCTTCATGAATGCCATCCACTCCTGCATCCTACCTTGCATTAAAGCACAATTTGGGCCGAGCTGTCCCTCTTTCTACACTCGAGATCTTACAAAGCTACCCAGAACGCCCATCTCTGATATCACTCCAATGAGAGCGCCTGGAATAGGCTGTACTCCAAACATGTGGGCAGGTCTTAGGCACACCCAGGTTTCTGGAAAGGGGTAGACTCACCGCATGTGCAGCCTCTTGAGCATTGGCTTTTGAGTTCTCGTTGCCTTCACGTGTGGAGACGACCAGGCTCTGCTCTTTGCCTTCCACGTGGCCAAAGATAATGGGACAACAGGCCTTCCTCGCGTGGTAAAAAACACTATGTGGCCGAATCAGCTGACTCCAAGTTTTCAATCGACCCTCATAAAACTCTCCGGAAGGAAAGCTGCAAATGTCCATGTGCTAGTAGTAAACAGACAAGAGCTTAAACACAAAGCGCATCAAACACGGACATTGACATACTCTGCAAAAGGCAAACGCCCAAATGAAAACCCCAACCAACACTATACAAACCAGTGGTTCCTCCCATCTTGAAAACCCATCTTTACCCTTCTTTTCCAACTAATGTACATCCTATCTGCCATCTTCCATTGCTCTCTAAACTACTTGAGCAACTCCCACTCCTTCCAGTTGGTCTGAATTTCGACCTTTTCACTACACTGAAGTTGCACTTCAATGCGTTGCCAATTTCTTTCTTCTTGTCACTTTAAACCATCTTCTACAGCTTGATCTTTTTGCAATCACCCTACTCGCCATTCCCCTCTTCCCTACATGGGATTTTCCAGTTCTACACTATTTAACAGATCAGACAGTCTCGGAACAGTTCCCGCTCCAGTCACTTTCAACTCTACTAGCCTGAAAAGAGCAGGCTTTATGACTGTTGCAAACTGCTCATTACTTGTTTTTTCTCTCTTCTCTTCTACTGCACTGCTCTTCCAATTGGGCACCCTCTCCTATCACCTTAGTTCTCTTTGCCCATCTACAACGTATCAGCTATTTGCTCTTCCACCAAGTACTACAGTTTCTCCATCCATCTGCTGTCTCTGACTCATCTGCCCTTCCATTTTCTCTGTAGGGTCTCCAAGTGTATATATGGTCTCGCTCCTCATCCATCCTCTCTTACCAAAACCCCACTTTCCCCAGTCTGCATTTTGATCTTTCACTCCTTGCCACTAAATATTACAATTCTTTACATTCCTGCATTACATTTCATCTTCCTCTTTCCTTGGAACCCTCTATCAGTTACTGTACTTTTGCATCATTCGAATTTTGTACCGTTTTCATTCTTGTTCACTGCTTTGGAAAAGTGCTGTACAAATCCAAATTAGGGATTACTTACCATGCGATACTGAATGTCAAGCATCAGAGCTTGGTTGCCATAGCGTTCGAAGAGGGATCTTTCCATTCCAAGTCTACGGCAGAAATCATCTAGCACAACAGGGCGAAGCTGTTTGTGGTCGCCAAGCAACACCACCTACAAAAAAGAAAAATCAGACTTTAGTCTACTCTACATCTTAACAAGTCACAGGCAAAATGTCAAGAATACATTGTCCATTGAAACTAGATCGGCAGAACCAAGTAGCAGCATCGCTACTCAGTAATGCAATAGCCCCTCTTAACCAAATGTAGAAAAAGTGCCTAAAAGCAACCCATGATCTACCCAATAATGATGATGTGTTATTTATATAGCGCCTTAATCCAAAGCACTTTACAGAGCACATATTTACATACAATATCACCCAACCGAAATTGGTACTCATTTATTGACCTCGGAAGGATGAAAGGCTGAGTTGGCCTTGCCAGGATTCGAACCTGCGACCTGCAGATCACGCTCAGATCACAGCAGCGAGCGCTCAACCCGCTGAGCTATCTTACACGGGGATGTGTTAGTAAACATTTCTCTTACGACTATTTTACTTCCATTTATTGAGCCCCCCCAAACTTTGCTTTTGTTTCAGCAGCACAAACCAACTTGGCAGTGGAGAACAGCCTTGAGCTGCACTCGCACTGAGCTTTCGCTCATAGTTATGGGGAAACTATCACGTTCTTCAGGCCATCAGTACTGTGTTTCTCTTAGTCTTTCGACTTTGTTGCCACTTTTGGTAACATTTTATCATTAGGCAAAGTACATTACTATACAGCGCAATGGGGTCTTTGTGTTTTCTGGCTCTAGTCATCCATTAAGGATTATTTAGTGACTGGACAATGCGCCTAAGAGTGGACTGGTGAGAGCAGAAGCTTCCTCGTGTAATTTCTTAACTTTTTACATTGCTTGGCTCATGTTAGGAAGAATGTTCATTTTAGTGCTAAATTCCTGCCAACTTAGAGACCCCCAGCTCTTTTGCTGGACTTAGGACCTTTCTCACTCTCTCGTGTGTTTTTACCTGATTTGGATGTGTTTTCACTGGTTTTGGAGTCCAACAAACTAAATAGGCATCTACTTTTTGTATGGTGGAGACACAGCAACTTCAGTGCAGTATCACAGAGAAATCCTTTAGATTTCTTATAAGGTTTAAAGGAATAGTGCGCTCAAAAATATTATTGTCCCGAGGGTTCAGGCATGTGTTTTTAAGCATACGTTGATCGATCGTACAAACATTTCCTATGCACCCTACCGGCCATCTTGTGATAATCTTATCCATTGCTGCATCGCCCAAGGTGGACTGCCCTGGCGGCACTAAATCATATGGCCCGCCCCTGAGGCTGGGATCACTAGACGCGTACCGCCCATTTCACAACGCCAATGCATGTCTCGTGCCAACATTCTCTGCGCTTTAGCTAAAGACGCATCTCCATGGAAATGGCAGGACGCCGCTTTCCTCTAAGTATAAACAGACCACTTCTCATCAGACATCAGATTTGCTTTTCCAATCGTTTCACTGTCTTTTGAGTATTATGTGCCTCGTTTCTGTGCTCTGGTCAGCTACCTTTGTTGCTTGTAGCCCGTGCGAACAGATACTAGTACCATTACCATCAATCTTTTTTTGCCCCATAATGGCAACAATACAGCCCTACCAGTACAAGCCAGAGTATTCCAAGGTGGAATTACTCAACAGATCAAGAGCCTGAGCCTAGTCACATGGACCGCGTTTCCACCTGGTGTACCTGCAATCAGTGTACGCTAATGCCAACCGAGGAGAACTGCTGCTGCAGAGAAAACTCTGGATGCTTGTCGTACATATCGAAAGGCGAGACACAGCTGCAATGCGTTACCGAGCTGCCAGACATCAGGGCAGTCTGCCTCACAAGGTCCGTGTTGAGGATTATGATAGTGCTTATGCACGAACTTCGAGCAACAGTTCGCCCTTGCAATCCAAGTAATGAGCAAGTTTACTCTAGTTGTGATGTCACTTAGGCCACTACCATTTCATGGTTGTCTCCTTTATTGTCGTAACTTTGATCTATCAATGCCAAATGAATGTAGTCTTGCAATTCTATAAATCACTCGCAATTTGGGGAAATCATAGTGGTCTCCTTTTGTTTATTTCATGTACAGCCATGAAGCAATATTTCTTTGTGTCCCAAATGAAATGGAATACATAGTCGTTCAATATTGTACAGTGTCTACGTAACATTTGTACCGGCAACAATGCCATTGGATACAAGATTTGTCATTGGCAACTAAGGTTGAATACACTTATCTTGTTCATTTAAAAACAGTTTGTATCCTTCTCTTTCACAGGTGGTACAGGCTTTTGGCCCATCGTTCGTTTACATGGCGGCTTCATGGGCGGCTTGCACACCGCGTTCGACGAGTAATACCCGCCTGTGCCGTTGGTGCCATTAGAGAAACTTTCCCCAGTGACAGCGGTCAGTACAGGTGATTTTTCCCTCAATGTGCTGCAACCAGAACTTTATAACGTGTAGTACATTTGTGCCATCAAAATCAGCAACAAAATAAAACACAACAGAACATTTATCAATGGTTGTTTCAGTTTTTCAGTGAATCAGGTGTGTCTCCATTCAGCAGTGTTCTCGGTCTTGCCTGCACGCCTCATGCCCATCCATCCCCCCTCGATTATCAAAAGGCAGTTGGCACCAGTGGATATGTGCTGCCAAAGGGGGCTGGCAGGGGTTGGAGCCGCCAATGTGCCAAACACCATGTACACTTCAAAAGGTATTTTACGCGCAGGGTTCATTGTTCACATGCCTTCCTCAGACCGGGTCTCCAGACAGGATCACCCAAAGCAGGCCGCGCCCCTGCAATCCACATAAGACCACGCCATATACATGTCATTCATTCACATAAACACCCACTTTTCTAATTTTTTATAAACCACTTGATATTTATCATGAGAACATCTTTGAGCACTGCAAGTCATCTCGTCATCGTGCTACCTGTGAACATCTCCCTGTTATCCTGCTACTAACTACCCTGCTTGCTGAATCCAACTGTTTGTTGGTCAAGGTAAGGGCAGGTCACCTATTCATATCTCCTAGATCTTTACCTTGATCTTTAAATTTCTATTTATTTCGAACAAACGTACCCAGTAGTGTAATGTTCATTCATCTCATTGCCATTGACTTGAGTTTAATTTGTTACGTTATCGATATATAGCAATTGTCA
This sequence comes from Ambystoma mexicanum, assembly GCF_040938575.1. Classification (NCBI taxonomy): domain Eukaryota; kingdom Metazoa; phylum Chordata; class Amphibia; order Caudata; family Ambystomatidae; genus Ambystoma; species Ambystoma mexicanum. The sequence goes on along the minus strand of NC_090925.1, from coordinate 329,570,044 downwards.
GTGTCAATTTGGATCGAATTGCATCCTTCGCGGACCGTGTCTAACAAGTTACAATTTGCGTCACATCAATGAATTGTGTATGAAAGTTATCCTATAATACAGCCGGCTACGCTAGAAAAGGTTTTCCTTCGGTGACCCAAGACACAGATTGCATAGGAAAATGTATGATATAATTGCATTTTTCTCATGCTTTTATGCAAAGTAATTATCTAATACTGTTGACTTTTCTTTTATTTTTATTTATTTTTTTTTACAGAATTTCCAACAATGCTTGCATGTACGGTTTCTGTTTGCCGCTCTAAGAGCCATAACAAACCTAAAGGCACTACAATGCATGTATTCCCGAGGAATATAGATCTAATGAGAAAATGGGTCAGATATTGTGGATTTGCACCGGAAGAGCTTGAAAGTAGAGCCCATGAAGTCTTGGGGGACTCGAGGGGTGATCGATTCTGCATCTGCAGCCTACACTTTGCCAAAAATATGTATGACCAATCGCAGTACACGAAGCAGCATCGACTCAGAATGTCTCGTAAATTGCTTCCAAACGCAATTCCGACTATTCATGCACATGCTGCCTCAGGTGAGTCACGGTTCTTTAGCTGTAGGCCTTGGGGTACTGAACAGGTAACTACATGGACGGATTGGTGTTTTTGGTGTAAATGTCCCTTATAATCCTTTTCATATTTACAAGATTGTATTGCTTTATAAGTAAACCACATCTGTCCTTGTTATTAGGAGCATCATAGAAAATTATTTATGGGCACAGACAACTACGCTATAGTGCACTTGTAAATAAGCATAATCTTTTCGTAATCGGTTGCTTTACATGTCCATTTTTTAGGTTAGCATTTCTAAATCAAATCTAATTTTCCCTTTACAACTCCATGACAATGCATGGAATATGAAGGAGCAAGATTCTGCATCCATGTCTTTCCTGGAGTCGTCAACAACTTCGAGTGCGCATCTGGTACTTTTATTTAGATATACAGTTCCGGAAATGTTTTATGCATGGATTTTGAGATAGTTATCAAATTTAGGTATCCTGTCGTTTGTTTACCTAATGTTAAATTTATGGGTTTTTAATAATATGTACCATTGTGCATCACATTGTGTGTTTTCAATTTCACTTTCTTTCATCCATACTAAAACAAGTACTGTTTTACATGGTGATGCTGGTACTTCGACTACAATTACATCAACCTTCGGAGCTGATACAGAGATATGCGTACTGACAGTTCCCTTGAATGAAAGAAAGTTGGTCCTAGATCGGATACCATTAGACATTGACATTATTAGAAAACAAGCATCTTTTGAAATTTGCTTCAGTGCAACATTTCAGTGGGTTTCGCACAGTCATCTTTCATTACGTAAACTAGCCATCAATCAGGTGAAATTCAAAATGTATATTTTGACTAATGGACGTGCACTGTGTACGAGGGTATGTGTGTAAGCAATGTGTGCAATGGAATAATTTGATTTCAAATACGAATGACTTTTTTTAATGGATACCTTTTTCTAGGGATGTATACAAGAACGGGATATAGAAGAGGAGACACGTGGATCCGAGTCGGTGGACCAGCTTGCTGGTACAGTCCTTACAGTAAAGAAGAAGGTTTCACAGAAAACCAAGAAAGCTACGGTAATTTACAATCAATTTCATTTTCAAACAGTGTTTTGTGCTGGTGCCTTCATAACATGCTTTTTTTAAAATCTAAAGTGCCATATACTGTATGTTGGATTTACATTGAACATGTTTTTGCAACCTGTCTTCTAGTTGCCCGATGGTGTACGAACTATGCAGACAGAGACCGCTACAGAAATCAGAGATGCTGCTTGCCAAACTGATTTGACCATGGAGCAACTATTTGAGGCGCCGTGTGTTCAAATCAATAAGCAGACTCGAGATGCTTTTGCCCAATGGCCAGAAAATGAATTGAATGTCACCGGTGAAGCCAGAAAAGTGTTGTTGGACCATTGCTACAATGCGAGAGCTCCATCAGATGAAGATGAAACTGATGCTTTAGAATTAGACGCAAACCACTTGACACAATCGACACCAACCAAAAAACAATCGACATTGATTGTTTTCTCCGATTTGTGTTCAAGCAGCAGAAGCTGAAATAGCAGAGATTGAAAGCATCAACACAACTGACCGAGCAACTAGACAAAGATCTCGACTACAGTTTGTCCAGTTGGACTGATAGGTCAACCACAGTTGGGTCAGAAACATTCATGCAGGATGATAGTCTAATAAAGGAGCCCAAATACATTGTATTCGACAGCTGCTTGGAGATTATAATGATGCTGAAATATGTGCATCCAGTGAGAGGGGAAGTATGCGGGAAGCCATTGGTGAATGTGACTCGTGTATCACAAGGTAGTAACCTCAAAATATAAGCCACCTATGAAATGCTCTATGCAAACTTTTCATGGTCTGCTCAAGCGATGCTGGGGAAACTGCCAGCTGGAAATCTGTGTGCAGCTGCTTTACTTTTCAGTGGCTCTAGTTTCAGTAAGTTGTCCAGTTTGTCAATTTGTGGGACTCCAGTTCCTTTCTAAAACGCAGTACTACAAATATCAACGTGAATATCTGCTATTAGTGAAGCTTGGAAAATTGAACAAATGTCTATTCAAAGTACATTCTCCGAGAAACAGTTCAGGCTAGCTGGCGATGGACAGTGACAGCCCTGGATTTTCAGCAAATTGCTGCACATATCAATTTCAGGACATGGAAACTAAAAAAATTGTGAGTTCGGTGGTCGTGCAGGTGTCTGAATGTAAATCCTCAGTGGCCATCGAGAAACCTGGTTTTATAAAATCCCTGGAAGATCTCCAATCGAGGGGAATGCAAATCAACCTCATAGCCACGGACAGACACGTTTCAATAGCCAAGACAATGAGAGAGCAGTTTCCAAATATTCGCCATCAATTTGATGTATGGTACGTTGCCAAATCAATCGATAAAAAAATCTCAGCTGCAGGGGAAAAAAAAAATATTCTGAAAATATTTTATAGTGGTCCCAATCTTTCAGCACCCATCTTTGGTGGATCTCCAAAACTTGTGATGGGTCTGTGGAAATTCTGCTAGAAAAATGGCAGTCACTAATGCACCACTGTTCCAACGTTCACTCTTGAACAGAAAACCAACATTTCCACCAATGTGCACATGGTCCTTTGTCGCCGAAGCAGGAACGGAAGAAGTGCTTGATTCCATCTTCACCTCCACACAAAGCTCTTGAAAAGATTGTGTTTGATAATCAAGAGATCTGAAGGGACTCCCAGAATTACGTCACACGGGAGATTTGGAGGAGTTCCACAATATGTGCCTAAATTACAGGCCAAAGAGATTGCATTTCGGCATAGACTGGATGCAATTTAGGACATTACTAGCGGTATAAGCGCATAACGACAATGTGGGCCGTGAACAATACAGGACTGCAGGAAGCATTGGGATGCTTCACTACACAATGGCCTTTACGAAAAAAAAAAAGAAGAAAAAAAATCAGTGGTTAGGCCAACATATGAGGAAATGGAATTCGATTTTGTGAAAGAACTTATTATGACTGTCTGGGAGATACAAACTCACGGAATTGCGGCAATTTTGTTCCGAGGCCACATACATTGCCACAAAACATTGCCAACTTTCCCTGTCCACCTAAAGCAGAGCTTGTGCAACAGTTCACTTCCAGGTACAAATGATTACCATCTGTATTTTTAAATCAACAATGTTTATATGAAGTGTCCAAATAAAGCTCCCAATTTGTCTTTTGAAATCTATCCTCTATCAATTTATTTTTCAACAAGTACCATTTTTTACAAATGCCATACAATGTAACACTGTGCTTTCACACTTTCCAGTTTCGTCGAGCTACTGTGGGACCTTCACTGATCTTTGGAGGGCCAGATGGATAACAGTATGAAAGCTACTTTGGGGTTCTGCAGTTGCCTTACCAAACAGTTGCCCAAATAGCTGAATAACTACTCGTCCCACAAAAGGGAGGAGACCTAGGCTAGATAAGATACTCGGCATGCAAGAACTACTGACTGAGCAAAACAGTGCATCAAAGTGGGTTGTTGGTGAGAAATAGCTGCACTCCTATATATGGGGGCATGTGTTGGGAGTCGTTGCTAATGTAAGGAAGGAGTTGGTTGGTTGAGCCCCCTGGCCCCGTACTTTTATACACGAAAGTGACACTCTGGACTTGCACTCGTGGGGGACGCCTCCTTTGTTCTTCTGCTGCCATGGGGAAGAAGGCCCTGACATAATCAGAGGCGGGGCTATTGCTAGACACACTTGGACTCCATTTTGTGTACCCTCAACGCCAACTTTGGACTAGGCCTCATTCTGCAATTGCGAAGTTTCCCCTTAACCTCAGCAGTGCCGCGAACAGCTAGCACTGACAGCCTCCACATTTTTACTCCTGTGACTGTCTCAAGTCCCTTTCTCATGGATGCGCCGAGACAAGATGTTGCAAACTAAGAATGTATTAATTCATATCTTCCTCTGAGATCACTGTCCTGCGTGTGTCAGGGCCAAACCATGGCTTATAGTTATTCATCCATCTCAACAATTGTTCTCCTGCACCTCTCAACCCTGCTGCTGGAAAATTGCTGCTCGTTCAACCTTGTGCCCCTCTAAAGCTATTCCTTTCATGTACCAGAAGTGTGACCCTTCCTTGCTGACCACCCCAGAGTGACTCTCAATAAAACAAGACCACAGTCACAGTATATTCTGCCCTAAACTAACATGCGTCACTCCACCCCCTTTCTAGCTCTGATGTGCCAGACCTGTGTGCTATCAATACCAACCCGAGCTGGTTGCCTCAGGGCAAGACCCCCACACCCTTCTCCTTGCCAGTGACCCAAAGTGGGATAGTACAAACACACGTGTGCAATTTATAGGCCTCTTAATATATAACTGCGGTCATGGGTTCAGGGGACCGCGGCCTGGCAGGAGGGTGTTGCAGCAGGGCTTGCTCAGACATTCTCGTACGAGCACATTTTGTCAGGGCTTGAGACTTGCTCCATGCGAAAAATGTGTACATGATTTGCTGTGTGAACACGAGACGGGCTGAGCTGACAGGTGGTGTGGGCTGGTTGTGGGAGTCGCTGGGAGAGTGCGAAGTTCTCCATAGGAACCAAGTAAAACACTTTGTGGATGGCAGAAAACTATTTCTAATGCCACTATATTCTGAAGGGCTATTGGCTCCCATACTGAGTGAAGGTCAGCAGCTTTGAATATTTTGCTTGCAAGCTGAGCCAGCCCACACATCGCACACAGTATAAGGTTCAATAGTTTTTTTGACCTCGAGAGTAATGGATGATTACGAAAGGAATGAAGGGAGTGGTGTAATAACGTCAAATATGAGGTTCACCATTTCAAAACTGGACAAAGGAACATGTAATTTCATTTCATGAAAAATCGTTTATCTGAACGGGAGTCTCTGCGTTACGCTAAGAGAATGGATATGCCGAATATTATGTAAGGAACAAGTTACTTACCTGTAACTGTTGTTCTCCAGCATGGGTCTGGCATGGATTCACATGCTCATGAATATTCCCCGTCGTCAGGCTGGGAATCCTCGGTAAAGAAAAAACCAGTATCAGTTTCGTTTCTGATCTGTCTTTCGTAGTAATATCCAATCACTGGTCTCTGCGTCATACTGACCACAGCCAATGACTGCCCTCTACCTAAGCACCGCCTCTGGCAGCCATCTTCAGATTTGGAAGCACGTGAAGTGGCAGTATGACCAAGTGAAGAGCCGCAGAGGGGTAGGCGGGAGGGTTCGCATGTGAATCCATGCCAGACCCATGCTGGAGAACAACAGTTACAGGTAAGTAACTTGTTCCTTCTCCAGCATGGGGTCTGGCATGGATTCACATGCTCATGAATAAAGAATACATAGCAGTACACACATGCACAACCACAGGAGGTGGCAAAGGCTCAACATTAAGCAGTACATCCAACTCAACATTAAGCATCTTACCTCCTCACCAGGCTCACCTCAGGCGAACAGGTTGCGCAGCACTGCTTGGCCGACCCTGGACTCCTCCCTGGAATCCCGATCGACGCAGTAGAATTTCGTGAAGGTGTGCGTCGACCTCCACGTAGCAGCCCTGCATATGTCCAGCAGGGGCACACCAGAAAGGAACGCCGTGGTAGCTGCGATCGCTCTGGTGGAATGGGCTCTCGGACGGCCAGGCAGCGGTCGGTTTGCCAACCGATGACAGTACATGATACAGCCGGAGAGCCATCTGGAAATGGAAGCCTTCGAGAGAGCCTTCCCCTGATTGACAGGTCCAAAGTTCACAAAGAGTTGTGACGTCTTCCGAAAACACTTCGTGCGGTCCACGTAGAACTTCAGCGCTCTAGCCACATCCAGCGAGTGCAAAGTCCTCTCAGCCGGCGACGAAGGCGACGGGAAGAACACAGGCAACACCAAGGGTTCGTTGAGATGGAAGTCCGACGGTACCTTGGGCATGAAGGAGGGGTGCGTCCTGAGCACTACCCTCGTGTCGTGAAAAGTCAAGTACGGGGCCTTGCATGAAAGGGCCTGGATCTCTCCCACCCGTCGTGCAGAGGTGATGGCCACAAGAAACGCTGCTTTCCACGACAGAAACTTCAACGGGGCCGAGTGCAGAGGCTCGAACGGAGGTCCCATGAGCTTGGTCAGCACCACGTTGAGCTCCCACGCCGGGGCCGGAGCCTTCACCGGCGGGAACGATCTGAACAGTCCCTTCATGAACTCTTTCACCAGACGATGAGACCACAAGGACGTCCGGCCCGTGGTTCTGGTGTATCGGGAGATCGCAGCAAGATGAATCTTGATGGACGCGTGTGCCAGTCCAGCTTTGGCCAGCGTCAGCAGGTACGGCAGTACTTGGGGAGCCGTAATCCGTAGAGGGTTAATCTTCTGTGCGTGGCACCAGACAGAGAACCTCTTCCATTTGTGTCCGTAGCATTTAAGAGTCGAGGACGCCCTGGCCTTTGCAAGAACCTCTCTGCAGTCGGCCGGTATGTCGTATCCTCCAAACTCTAGCGCTGCAGGAGCCAGGCCTGCAAGTTCAGCGATTTCGGGTCGTGGTGGAGGATGGCGCCTCCTTCCCTGGAGAGAAGATCCGCGTCCACCGGCAGCTTGATTGGCGGGGACGCTGACAAGTCCAGAAGGTCCGGGAACCATATCTGCCTCGGCCACGCAGGTGCGACGAGGATCATCCTGCACCGTGACCTCTTGAGCTGGTTGACGAGCCGGATTAGCAGTGGCAAAGGAGGGAACGCGTAGAGGAACAGGCCCTCCCAGGGGAACGAGAAGGCATCGCCCATGCTCCTCGCCTGGGGAAACCTGCTGGCGAACCTCCGGCACTTGGAGTTCGTCGCCGTCGCGAACAGGTCGATCTGGGGTGTGCCCCACCGTCGGAAGAGGCGATCCACTAGATCCTGCCGTAGTTCCCACTCGAGGCACGAGCGCAGCTCCCTGCTGAGTGAGTCGGCAATGGTGTTTTTTATCCCTGCCAGATGAAACGGCACCAGAAACATCCTTTGGGCGACGGCCCAATGCCACAGGTCCTGCGCCTCCTTGGACAGCGCTGGGGACCTGGTTCCGCCCTGTTTCCTGATGTAAAACATGGTGGTGGTGTTGTCGGTGAAGATCCTCACCACATTGCCCTTGAGGGACGGAAGGAAGGACCGGAGGGCCCAGAACACTGCACGGAGCTCCAGGACGTTGATATGGAGGGACTTCTCCGTCGGGAGCCAAAGGCCTCTCGTGTGCAGATTTTCGGTGTGCGCTCCCCACCCTTCCAGGGAGGCATCGGTGGTCACTGTCTCCTGGTGGTCTGGGGTCTGGAAGTCCATGCCCGCCGTCAGATGCGTGCGGTTGCCCCACCACCGGACCGCTCGGCAGAAACTCTCGTCGAGTGTGATCCTCTCCTCGAAGCTGCCCGTCGTTTGGATCCAGCGCGCGTCCAGGAACTCCTGCAACGGGCGCATCCGGAGCCTGCACATGGGAATGAGGTAGATGCAGGAAGACATCATTCCGAGGAGGGACTTGATGGACCTCACCTTGGCCGCGTCGGAAACCAACATCCGCTGTACCTTGCCCAGGATGGACCTGGTCCTTTCCTCCGACGGGGAGGCCAGAAGAGACACTGTGTCGAGCTTCGCTCCCAGAAACAGTGCGTTTTGCGCGGGTACCAGGTGAGACTTGGCGTAGTTCACGGAGAATCCCAGGTCCGTGAGAAGTCGGACGGTCCTTGCCGTGTGATCCAGGGCGAGCTCCCTCGTCTTGGCTCGGATGAGCCAGTCGTCCAGGTAGGGGTAGACGTGGATCCCCTCGCGGCGCAGCTGTGCCGCCACCGGTGCAAGGCACTTGGTGAATACCCTGGGGGCCGACCGTAGTCCGAAGGGGAGGGCTTTGAACTGGTAGTGACGAACTTGGACCACAAACCTGAGGAATTTTCGGTGCCCCTTTAGGATGGGAATAAGGAAGTAGGCATCCTCCAAATCCAACGACGACAGGAAGTCTCCTTCCTCCAGCTGACCCAGGGCGTGCTGGAGGGTGACCATCCGGAACTTTTGCGCCTTGATGAACTTGTTCAGACGTCGCAGGTCCAGGATGGGGCGCCATCCCCCAGTCTTCTTCTTCACAAGGAAGTATCTTTGAAATTCGAGCACGTGGCCCCGGGCCAAGGCGTCCAGCACCCAACGGTCGGTGGAGATGGACTCCCACACGCTGACGAATCTCGCCAGCCGGCCTCCCACCGGGGTGCTTCGGTGGGGGCCCGACCCCACGGTCGGTTCAATCCTGCTTCGACGAGGCTTTGCCGCCTTGACCTCCTTGGCGACGACGGCGGGGTCCGCCAGACTTGCCTCGTCCTCTGTAGGCCTCCTGAGCCGACGAGCGGGCCGCTTGACGGTAGGTGGAGAAACCGCCGCCTGAACTTTTGGAGGCGCCCTTGCCTCCGCTGCTCCGAAAGGGCGTCCGTCGTTGTTGCAGAACTCCAAGGGCCCGGGCCGTCTCGGTGTCCGCTTTAATGGCCTGAAGGGAATCGTCCACTGTTTTCCCAAACAGGTTGTTCCCATCGAAGGGCATGTCCAGGACTCTGGTCTGAACGTCTTGACGGAAGTCCGTAGCCTTGAGCCATCCACGCCGCCTAAGGCAAACGCCGTTGCCCAACTGGCGGAACCCAGTGTCGGCGATGTCCGTCGCAACGGTAATGGCGTGGTCCGAAGCCACCTCACCTTCCTGCAGGATCTCCAGGGCCTCTGCCCTCTTGTCGTCCGGCAAGAAGTCCAGTAGGGGAGCCAGTTTGTACCAGAGCTCCCTGTCGTAGCGGGCCACGATAGCCAAGGCGTTGGCCGCTTTAATCGTCGTCGCCGCAGACGAGATGACTCTGCGTCCCATAGCGTCCAATTCCTTTCCCTCGCCGTCCGGTGGGGAAGTCGATGTGGAGGCCGCACCCCCCCCCGCTTTTTTCCTGGCCGCCGCGGAGACGACGGAGTCCGGGGTAGGCTGCGCCCGGAGGCACAGGGGGGCCGTGTCCAGGACCCGGTACTTCTTCTCGTACCGGTCTCTTCTAGCTGGCGTCGTGGAAGGGTTCTTGAGGAGGGTGAGGCCCTCATCCCAAATGTCGTCCAATAGAGGCACTGAGAGGACCGTCTTCCTCTTGGCCTCGCGCCGCTGATAAAGGAAACCTTCCTTCTCCTCAGGGCAGAGTTGGAAAAGCTCGGATGCCCTGGTGATCATGGAGTGGAACGATCCAATCTCGTCGGGCGGAGAAGCCCTGGTGGGAGGCGACGACGGTACATCCTCGTCGTATACCTCGTCGTCCGTACCCGTCGCTGCCGTGTCAGTCCCCGTATCATCCCCTCGGGTGGAAGGGGAGGAGGGCTGGAAGGGGCGCGACGGCTGAAAAGGAGGCGGAGGGTGGATCCTTCTTTTCTTGGTAGGGGGAACACCAGAAGGTCCCGGTTCTGGGTCCCCCGACGGGAGAGGTTCTGTCGGCAACGGTAGTCTCGTCCTTATCTCTGAGCATAAGGACTGTATAGCCAACAAAATGGCCGCCGAGTTGTCTCGCGGCGCTGGCAGAGGGGAATCCGACGGGCGATCAGGGGCCCCGTCGGTACCCTCGATGATGTCGTCGTCACCTGCGTCGGGATCCATCCCGACGGGCCGGTCTTTTTCCACGCCGAGGCCGTGGCTTAAGACTTCGACCAGCTCCTCCTCCGAGGTTGAGGCCGAATCTACGACGACGCCCTGCCCGCCCTTTTTCTTCCCCACGGGGGATTTCACGGGGGCCCTATCGATGGGCACAAAAGAGGACTCCCTCCGAGGTGGCAGGGAGACTCTGAGCCCCGAGGTCGCCACCACTGGTGTAGCCCCCACAGGCTGAGCCAGGGCCGCCGCGACAGTTTCGATAGAGGGCTTGGCCGGATGGATTAAGGCCTTCACCACCTTAGGTGCGCTCACCGCCTTATCCTTGAGGGGGGGGGACACTGCCTCGCTCCCCCTCCGATGGGGCCTTCGAGCTCGACCGGGGCCTCTCCAGGAGCTTCGCCGGGTGCTCGGCCTTCCTCTTACCCGACCCAGAGCGTTGGCTCGTGGTTGATGGTGCCGGGGAGGGTGCGCCCTGCCTGGCGCCCGTAGAGCCCGACCGTTCGGCGCTCCCGGTGCCAGCGGACTCGCGGTGCTTTGCCTTGTGTTGGACCCCCGTCGCCGGGGCGTCCTCAAAAGGTCTTAGAAGACCGCTCGGATTTCTTCTTCTTCTTCTCGTCTGACGGGCTCTTCCCTTCCAGCCAGTTGGCGAGACGTTGATGGCGGTCCTTCATGGTCCGCTCCGACATGTTGCTGCAAAACGCACAGTCCTTCTCCACGTGCGTCTTGTCCTCATGTAAGCAGTAGAGACAAAAGGAGTGTTCGTCCTCCTTAAAGACGTTCTGCAGCTGGCATCCAGGGCAGACCCTGAACAGCTTTCCGGGCGTCGAGCATCCCTTCTCCTGGGCCATGTCCGGGCCTGAGAAACTTCTGGAGTCCTCCAAAAGCGTAGCTCGACGAAATCTTCACCCTTGAGGGGCGCAGACGAATCCGACACGGGTCCCCGTTGATCGGATGGAGAGTCGGTGGAGCTTGAGGCTCTTTTGACCGAAAAAACGAAGTTTTTGAGAAAAAACGTGAAAAAATAGCACTAACACTCGAGAGCAATAGCACGAGGATCCCAACACATGAACGTGCGGTAAAAATCTGAAGATGGCTGCCAGAGGCGGTGCTTAGGTAGAGGGCAGTCATTGGCTGTGGTCAGTATGACGCAGAGACCAGTGATTGGATATTACTACGAAAGACAGATCAGAAACAAAACTGATACTGGTTTTTTCTTTACCGAGGATTCCCAGCCTGACGACGGGGAATATTCATGAGCATGTGAATCCATGCCAGACCCCATGCTGGAGAAGTTTTACTTTCGATGATTTTATAGACCAACAAGTCAACTTATCATTAGCGGACCATTATTGCTGGCTTACAGTTTACTGGGAGGTTCTTTGTAGCATACTGCAATGAAACGCAAATACAACCCGTGTGTGTACTTGCCTTTGTCCCGGGCACATGGCCAGTTCAGCATCTTGATGCATTTGAAGTCCACCACTGGGTCCCCCCAGGTTCAACACTAATATTTAAATGAAATGTCGTCTATGTGTTCTTCGAATTTTAGCGTCAGCTTCCGCATCCCATTTCGAGCTGAACATACTCAATAGCACTAACCTCTGAAGCAAATTGTAGACTACTGTCCAAGTTGTTTTCTCTGTGTTCCCATTGTTTCACGTCTGTTCATCATTAGTTTTAACATGGGGCCGAATTAATGGGTAAAATTATAAATTGTAATAAAGATAGTCTACTGAGACACATTTTTGTTATGTTTTTCAAACAGCTACATCCTGCCTTTCTGCGATTGTCATCGTTTCCAGATACCAACAGACAGGTTTTTTAACTGGCAGCTGCAGATACACTTTAATGCCTGGATCACAGTGACACTTTTTTGGGACGATCGCCACGGGCCGATATACCCTTATGGAGTACCAGCTATAAGGAGCAACCTGACATTGTTTACGGTGGCCTAGCGCCCAGCTGATGCCCAAGCCTTGCTAATCACGGTGCGTCTAATGCGCTTCTTATACCCAAAACGAACACCGCGTCACACAAACATTTGTGGATCGAGAAAAAAATGTGCCCATTTGATTGAATATGGCAATCGCCGGATGTTCTCTGACCGTTTATTGTGAAATCAAAGTACTTTTCAATTTGTACAGTTTTGCTATTTCCTTTTAAAGTATAGTTTTATATTCCGAATTGTGACGAGATGTGTGTTGATTTGTGGGTTCTGCGTCACGTCACATAGGTGATGACTGGGCGCGTGTGCTACGCTGCCAAGTAACGTCATGGAGATAGGCAGAGAATATCACTAGGTTTGGTGATCAACCTCAGGGACGGGGGATATGATTTAGTGCCGCCAGGGCAGTCCACCTTGGGCAATGCAGCAACAGATAAGATTATCACAAGATGGCCACGCCCTGCTGCCTGATTTTGCATGTGTACAAAAGAGGAAAACTACAGTAAGGTGCATAGGAAATGTTTGTACGATCGATCAACGTATGCTTAAAAAACACATGCCCAACCCTCGGGACAATAATATTTTTGAGTGCACTATTCCTTTAAATACATTTTCTTGTGTGAACTACAGTTCCCAAGAATAGTAAAGTGAAATTGACTTTACTTACCTTTTCTCTTTGTAGGTCCAGCACACCCCATTTTATGTGGAGTGCTGGGGGGATACTTAGTAGCCCCTTTTCCTACAGTCTCATGTAAAAAAATGTGTTACCCTCACTACAAACGGCTGGTGGCAGTGGTTTAATTTCTCCTACCATTGTGCTTTTCTACCGCAGGCTGAACCATCAGCTGCAGTACAGCACCCATGGGAGACCCATTTCTTCAAAATGGCTCTGGTTTTCTTTTTTCGGCATTTTCTGTTTGTGAGGTCTTTCTTGGGGTTTACTCTGTGCGTCGAAACAGATTTGAGCCTTTGGTTTGTCTTGCCTTTTGCAGGATTCAGCGCTAAAGCCAGCCCCTGACTCCACTGCGTCTGGAAGGACAGGATGTGAGAGAGGGTCTCTAAACTTCTGTCCCTTGTCTCTAAGAATGCCTGAATGCAAGCAGTCCCGATTGGCTGGCTGCCCTTTCAGGGCAGCCCCCCCCTGCTGTGGGATTGACAGCCTAGGCTGTGGATGAATGGGAAAAACCTGCTTAAAAAGGCAAGGGTTTTGGGACTAGAGGAAGAGTCGACCACTGGGAAAAAGACCCGACAAAGAAACCATGAACGAAGCTTGCTGCATCCTCCTGGACCTTTGAATTGCACGGTGAAGCCCTGCTGCTCTGCTGAAACACCTTTTTCAATTCAACAGACGCTCCAGAAGGGACTTCTCCCATTGGGTTAGTGGGACCAACAAACCCTGATGCGAACTCCACTGGACCATCTTCCCCCGACTGGCTGTACTACTTCATTGCTGCAAGAACTAAACAACAGGGTTCGAGTCATCCGTAGTCTAGTGAAACGTCTGAAATCTGGCTAGAAGCTCCAGGAGTCCAAGGACCCTCCAGAAGTAGGACGACCAGATCTCGAGTCCCCTCAGAGTGCCGTACCCAAGGAGTATCCGAGACCCGCAACGGTGTTTGCTAAGCACTGAAACCACAAGTGCAGCTGGACCGAAAAGAGCCTGTAGCTACAGACGACCTCCCAAATACCGCCACAGGAGCCCTCCAGACTTCCTCCCTCTTGACCCCACGACTGAGGCTCGGGAACATGGGCTTTGCGCCACTGTAGCAAGACAGAATCGAGCTGGACCACGCTTACTGTTTAGGCTTGGGGTGCTTCCCTTTTTGCTGTGCTTTTCTCAGTTGGGAATTGCAGTGGCTTACCTTTAGAGTTGATTCCAACTCTCCTTTCACAGGCTTAACAGCTTGTGACCCTACAAGTGATTTTCTACAAACTAACTTTGTGCAAGACGGTTTCTGATCTAAGAAGTGCCTCAGCTCCATAGACTGTTCCAATTGACTTTGGCTGTCCTGGCTCCCTGAAGACTCTTCAAGTCCATTGACTTTGATATTGTTTGTCCCTCATAGGTGGTAGCTTGTTGTGAACTGTTAATGATGGGAAAGGCTTGTCTAGACTTCACTCGAAGATTTAGTTGTCCTCACATTTACTGAGAACCTGTTTAACCTTTTCCTTCCTTTCTTAAACCCTTTCCTTTCTGCAACCTCAGAATCTGCAAAATATAACTAGTGAGATATATAAACGCCAGTACTGTCCTTGTGATTGAAGTCACCTCAGGGTGTATGAATTGTGTAAGAAGTATATCCAAAGATCATCCACTAACTTGTTCTGATTCTGAAAAGTGATTTTAAAGTATATTTACAGTGTTACATGAATTGCCTTTTTAAAGAACGCTTATTTAAAAATTGATGTCAAATAACTGTCAAATAACGGTTTATAACTGAAACCTTGAGTGTAAGTGATACTTGGCCATTTGTACAGCTCTACAGCTTACATTTAACCCTCTTGAGATAGGTCAGTCACACTACCAACTTCTGTAGTACGGACCTATACCAAAAGGTGGGTTACTGAATAGCAAATCGATACGTGTGGTGTAATCACAAACAGCGTGACTGCATCGATTCTTACCCAACAGGCTCGTGACTGTGGCTAGTGTCCGTCATGGCTGTGCCACAAGGTCTTTTTCTACTTCTTTGGCCATTTTGTCCGTTGGCCTTCCCCCTGGTCGTTAACCTAGGAATTTCCATATTTGGGCATGTAGTTGCCCATGAAAGCTACTTCTTTTGTGGGCGACAGCAGGTCACCTCTGTGGGTAACCAGGAAGTGGGCTGGGACAGTGTGGTCCCCAACCACACCACTTGAGCCAGGATGTCTGGTGTGCACGGGAGCCGCAGTGGTCCCCGATTGGACCACTGCTGGCATGCATGAGTGGGGCAGATCACCTCATTGGCCAGCTGGATGCGAGCACTCGCTGGACTAGCGTAAATTTGTATTTGTTTTATTTGTATAGCGCAAACCAGGCCCGGAGGCTACGAGGGGTCCTGAATGCAGACCCGCAACATGTCTGAATCAACCTGTAGACAGCAAACTATCCACAAGAGCCGAGCCGACCCAAGGACTATCCAGAACCACGTTTCCTGCGTTCCTTCTTGTGCCCTTAGACCAGCTGCATCTGTGTTTTCTTTGTTCTTCAATCAAGACGAGAGATACAGTGCCTGTTGGAAACTGGACCCACATCTGCACCGCCTGTGCATTTTGAAGCTGAATCGAGGGCGGGAAAATCGACCTCCAGAACTGCCAAGTTTGGACCCAAGCAGAGCTAAGGGTGGCGAGAGCTGAAACCACTTACCGGTGTCGCCTTGTTCATCGTATTTTATGCATGGAGGATCCCTGGTAGTCCTCCAATTGGCTCTGCTTCCCAAGGTCCTCTGTAAATTGGGCATAGCTTTGTTCATAGCAGCAGATCTCGTCCGACTCTTGGAACCCGTTTTCAGAATTCTGTCCCCAACTTTGACAGCTCCTTAAAAATGGTACTTTGCTCATGATCAAGCACTTTTACGTGTGCATCGAACATTGAGCACAAGGCTCCATTTATCGTAGGGATGACTTTAAAGGGAGAATTTCAGTTTCTGTGCCAATTCCCCCTTCAACCTGAGAGACCCCCAGCACTTTTGCTCGACTCTGGACTTTCTCGGACTGGGATTTGTATTTCTGTTTTATGGAGTCTGGTATGATATGGCATTTGTAACGCGCCTATACACAAGTGTTTCAAGGCGCGACGAGGCAGGGGGGGGGACAAGGGGAAGACAGACAACGATCCCACTAGGCCAGGTGTCATTCAGATTGCGCAAGTGCAGGGGTGGGGGGAAGGGAAAAGTGCAAGGGGAAGGGGAGGGGGGGAGTGCAGTACAAGGTAAGTAGCGTAAAAAAAAAAATCTTCATATGTGTAATACAGGCATCTGCTTTTTACTTTGACACCCAGCACCCTCTGTGCAGTGTCACTGAGGAGTACTTTGGACCTCTCCATGTAATACATTCTCTTGTGAGAACTACAGTTCCCAAGAGTAGTAAGATAACTTTTCTTACTTACCTTATCTTTGTGGGTCCAGCACAGCACACACCTTATGTGGGGTGTTGGGGAGTAGGGGAGAGGGGGTTACATTTAAACTCCTTCTCCCACGCCTCAGGTAACGTTTTAATACACTGACTAAACTTAAACGGCTGGTGGCAGTGGTTAATTGTTGCTACCTTTTGTGCAGGTTACTAGCAGGCCGATTTCTCAGCTGCAGTACAGCACCCCATGGGTGATCATTTTTCCAAAACACTCCACCCCCCATACCTCCCCCCCACCTTCCAGTCTTCCTTTTTGGCCCCATTTTTAGTTTTTCTTCTATCAATCCATGTATATTTGAGTCCTTTGAGTTTTTCCTTTGGTGGCATCAGCCCTGTAGCACGCCCAGGCACCAGTTTGTCTGGAAAGGCAGGAAGTGAGGGAGGGTCCCAAAACATTACTGTCCTTTGTCTGTAGGTGTGCCTGGCTGAAACCAGTTATAATTGGGCAGCTGGCTGCCCTGCAGGACAGCCAACCCTCAGGTGATTGACAGATCCATATGAGTGAATGAATGGGTTCCAGCATATAAGGCAAGGATTTTTGGACTACAGGCACAGTCGACCACTGGAACAAGGAATCCGAAAAAGACGAGCAGAGACGCCAGCAGCACTCTGAACAGTCACGGAGATCCCAGCGAAGCCCTGCAGCTGTGCGGACCCGGTTTTCCTCTCAACAAGGAAGACTCACCAAGGACGACTTCCTCCCTTAGGCTGGTGGGAGCAACTAGCATGAAGACCTGTGACTTTCCTGGGCTGCAGAAAACCAACACCCAGGGTAACTGGACCATTATCGAGTGCATTGTTTTCTGAAGATCGAATCCGGCTTAAACTTTGCAGGCATTCGTGTGGACCTCCAGAGGCAGTGTTAGGGAAAATGTTCAGTTTAGTGCTAAATTCCTCCCACCATAGAGACCCCCAGCTCTTTTGCTGAACGTTGGGACTTTGTACTTTTAATTCTATTTGTTTTCCGTTTCTTTTTGGTTGTGGAGTCTGACAAACTCCATAGGCATCATCTTTAAACTGTGTCACACAGCACCTTAAGTGCAGTGGCACAGGGAAGTCTTAGATTTCCCAAAGGTTTAAATACGGTCTCTTGGTGAAACTACTGTTTCCAAGAGCATTGAAGTGAAATTGACTTTACTTACACTTGTAACTTTCTACACCCAGCACACACTATCTTACAATAGGGAGCTGGAGGGGTTACTTAGTATGCCCTATGTATAGCTTCTCATGTAACATTTTTATGGTACCCTTTCCTCGATTAATGGCTGGTGGCAGTAGTTTACTTTTAAATACTGTGGAGTGCATTTACCACAGGCTGCGTTCACAGCTGCAGTAAAGCACCTAAGGGTGCCATTTTTGTCAAAATAGCCCCGGTCGTCTTATTTCACCATTTCTTTGTGGAAAGGTTGCGCGCCAAACCAGGTTTGATCCCTTTGTTCGATTTGCCTTTGGCGGGAATCATGAGTGAAGCCCACCTCTGGCTCCAAGGTGTCTGGCGGGGGCAGGAAGTGAGGGAGGTGCCTGAAACTCCCTGTGCTTAATCTCCTAGGAGAAAGGAATGCACTCTTAGGTGATTGGCCGGCTGGCTGTCCAGCAAGGACAGCCACCCGACTGGGTGACCGAAAGCTAGGCTGGAATTAATGGGAGAAACCTGCATAAAAGGCGAGGCTTTTTGGCTTGGAAGGCAGAGTCGACCACTGGACGAAGGAACCCGAACAAAAACTTGAAGAAGACGCCTGCTGCAACTCCTGGACAGTTGGTTTGCCCGGTGAAGCCCTGCTGATGTGCTGAAACACCATTTTATTTCGACTAGAGAATCCCCGCACGGACGACTTCTCCCCTTGAGTTGGTGGGACCAATCCACTCCAAAGTAAGCCACCTGGACATCCTCTCGGAGCTGGTTGAAATTCCACTCCAGTTGCTGCTGGAACCGAATAGCCAGGGTGAGGAACACCAGATTGTGTGCGTTGCTTTTAAGCTAGCCAAGAGCTCCAGGAAGATCCTCTGGACTCCCAGGAAGCAGGACTGACCGAGCCTGAGCCACCTCAGAGTGCTGGACCCCAGATGCAAGGAAAGCCCATCTCAACAGCCAGGAACCGCAGTGTTACTATTTGCGGTAGACACAAGGAGCTGAAACACCAAAGTGCCACTTGTTTGAAGACTGCCGGTTGCGGTCGGTGACCATCCCATTGTAGTGCAGGAGTCCCCAGAAGTCCTCCCTCTTGTCCCCATGACTGAGGTCCAGGAACAACAGGATCTGCAGAGCTGCACAGGAACTGAAGGCATCTGCTGCACTTTTTCTTTCAAACTAAAAGGTACTGTACAGTCTAAGAGAACTTACCTCTTGTATGACCTTGCTTGTCCACAGAGACATATCTTAGTTACTCTGTACAGTTGCCATCAGCTTCTTTACTTCAGCTTGTGTCCCTACTTTGATTTAGTATTTTCTACAAAGACTTCTAAAACATTGTGCAACTTTTACTTACCTGCAAGAAGAGCTTCAGTTCACCTCGACTTTTGCCAACTTAACATTGGCTAGCCTGGCACCCTGAAGGACTCTTCTCCCCTGCTTAGGTGTTGTGTCTTCCTTCCAGGAAGGGGTTAACTGACTTTGCATTGGGGGGTTTTGAAAGTACTTACCTGCTTAAGAATAATTGTGTGAATACTTGTCTTATTCTGAAAACCTCTTTTCTTTGACACTCCTCTGTAGAATTTTCTAAATGCATCAGTGATACATTAATGTCCCCAGCACCCTAACTATTGAAGTCACCTGAGGGTGTAGGTAGTGTCTGTGGGCCATCCCAAAAGGGTACTTACTGATTTAGAAATATTAAGAGTGTGTATTTTGGAGCATATTTGTGTGTTACTATTATATTGCCCCTTCTGAAGAAGGCTTACTCTAAATGACTTAAATTAATAATGGTTTAATCAAGAAACCTTGCGTGCAAGAGTTTATTTGAATATTTGTCACTGTGAATCTCTGTGCAACTCCCCTACAGCTCACATTGACCCCTCTTGAGCAGCCAGGCTTATTTCCACACGCTACCAACCTGTGTATGATATAAGGCATTTATAACCTGCCTTTGCACAAGTGCAGACTTTTACCAAAGGTTGGGTTCCTATTGTCAGGTCAGGATTGTTGCAGTGCACCCAAAGGGTATTGCATATGATCTTGCCTAACAGGCAGGAATTCTTCACCAAAGGTCCCTCACCAGAGTTCAGGACCGAGTTATCGAAGAGAATCCAACTGGCAATATTCGCTTCTTCTTGGTGCCAAGAAAAAAAAAAAAAAAGGCACCAAAACCACAGAGCCGCCAGACTGAGCTGAATCCTTTGCTGCAAACCCCTTCTCCCGAAAGTGCTGCTGCAAAAGCCTGTCAAAGGTGCCCCCTTTCGTCACCACGACCAAGGAGCAGGAATCCATGTCTGCATCGTTTCATGACCAGCTACATTTTCATCTTCACTCTTAAGGTACTGTGGGGCTTGGGCTGTACTTACCTAGGGCCATTCTTGCTGCTCATTTGCTTGAGGAGTGCGGTTTTCTTCTTCAATTGTGTTCCGACCTCAACTCCACTGTGCAGGCCTTACAGTTTGTGCTATCAGAAAGGCTCCTCTTGAGCTCCTGTATTTTCTCCAAGAACCACTGACTGGGTACTTAAACTTTCTCTGAAAATGTGCAACAGAACTGGTGCCGTCCACTTTACTGTGACTTTGCTGGTTTCCCAAAGGTCGATCTTATTGATCCTACTGGCTCTGGCAATGCTGGCTCCTCCATAAACCTTAATTGTGAACACTTTTAGTTAGGAAACAGAGTGCTTAAGTCCCTCTGGGAGAGTCTAAACTGTTACTAGTTGCTAGCTGTGTTTTGTCTAACCTTCACTTCCCTCCTAAACAGAGTGGCCCATCTACAAATCCAGAAACAGAGGATAACCTACTTGGCCTCAGACAATCAGGCTTTAGGCCAAGACATGGCACCGAAACAGCCCTCTTGGCCCTAAAAATCCAAATGGAGGAGGCGAAGGACAATGGTAAGTTGGCTATGCTCTGGCTGTTAGATCTATCGGCAGCATTTGATCTTGTCGATCACCAGATCCTCACTGATCACCTGTCAACAGCAGCTGCCTTCTCTAGCAATGCCTCCACCTGGATACAATCTTTCTGATCTAATCGAACCACCAGGGTCTTCGCACCCTCATCCTCAGCCGACCGAATTCCCATATATTGCAGTGTGCTGCAGGGCTCTTGTGTCTCGCCGACGCTTTACAACATCTTCACTAAGCTCCTCTTCAACCGTCTTGACAACTTGGGTGTCACTTATACGAATTACGCTAATGACACCCAAGTTCTCATTATGCTGTCAGGGTGCTATGAAGATGACTCCAAATTTTCCCCTGAAGAAGTTCCTCCCAATAATCTATAGGACTATAGGAACGAAACATGTTGGGCTTTAGACAGATACTAATGCGAAGTATTTGCTTTATAGATGCACTTTTAGGTATTTTTTGACCAAGGCATCTGAATTAGAGACACCCAACAAAGAAGGTCTCTATCTCTATACTTTGTGTGGTTTCTTTGTTTGTTTTATTGTAATTGAAAGAGTGAACTAGACTTATTTCAAAAAAGATAAAACGGCCTACAATTTTGTATGTGCAATTGGAGCCATGTATGATGTTTGTACCTTGCTCTTTTGTAGCCAGATGGCTAATAGCACTTAGCACTTTGTGTTGTAAACACTAGTCATTTTGTCAGCACGTATACTAGATTTTACATGTTAGTTCTACTAAGTTGATTTTAATATTTGCATGTTTTTTATTAAAATTTCTATGTGAATCGTATTCCCTAATGAGGCCAGGTTGTATTTTCCTTAGGCTTCGTTTTTTGTACTGTCTTATAATTATCCCTGAGTGTGTTCTCTTTAGTGATTTAGTAAAACGCATGTTCACAGCCACATTAGGCGCGGGAGCCCCAATTTTGCTTTTTGTTATAATATGTCAGGTTTGCTCCCTCGAAACCTGCAGTGATACCCGATTTCCCTCTATATTTTTGGATATACTCTGTACGGCCATCGGTCGTGGGAACTATACTTCCTTGCGTCCCAACTAACCCCCTTGGGTTACAGATACACCACAAACATACAGCCCACTCCTGAGAACTCCCAACATTACCTTTCCTTCACAATGGCGGCAGATAAAGTCAAAAGCTATGACGATAAATACGTGTTAGATTTACTTGCACGAGCCACAGCCCTGGATCCAGATAATGGCAACTCTCCCATTAACAATGTTAGTAATTGGGATGAGCTAGCCCAACTTAAGAAACAATTTATCAGAACAGAACTTCACGGCGTAATTATGATAGAATATCTCAGAAATGGTACTCTACCACAAGGCTTGGTAGTCCGGAATGAACCTAGATTATTTCTAGACAATAAACAATTCTTACAACAATGGAGCTATATTGCTAACAAGTGTGGAAGAGATTGGTTAATCTTGATTATTGATACAGCAAAGGAAATGACTGACAAATTTGCCGCTGAACTTTTGGCACTAGAAGATGAAATTAAAAAACTAGTATCGATAGACATCTATAAGAAAAGACTAGAAGAAATAAATAAAGAAATAGATGAGTTTAAAGATTATACCACCCGAGAGAGTCAGAAGGATGAAAGATTTATTGAATTTCACTCACGAGAAAGCTTTTGCATATACCCAGGATAACTACAAACTTAATCAACAACGAGATCAACCTAGTTCCAGAGGACGCCGTGTAAGATTTGGCAATACTTCCTATAGCTCTTATGGCTCTAGTGACGAAAACACAGAAGAAGGTGATGATGACTTCAACAGCAGCAGAGGTTCACTAAGAGGTAGAAGACCGAGTGGTCCGAGACGTGGACAACCACAAAGACCCCGGAGAGGCAGAGGTAATAATAGATCCAACTCGAGTTTTTTAGACCAGGAACAAATGAATTGGGACTTCGAGCCACGACATACAAGGAGCAAGAGACTATTAGTGAACCTGTCTAACTACACCCCGAATTCTGCAGAAAAAGACATTTTGGAAAAAGGACTGACCTTTGTTCCTACCAACCGATACGATCCATTTGGTAACAGAATGGACTTAGAGATGCTTTTCAGGAAAATTCACCTGAAACAATATTTTTCTATGAATCCATATATAGGTGAAGTAAATGAAACAGGACTAAGTCGACCCTCCAATTTTAATCCACCTACTGCGAGTCACACCCCAGAAGCCACAGTATTCAAGAAAAGTCATGAACGATCTAGGAAGACTGGAACGAGCTGAGAAGGAAACACCTACACATACCTTCCAGAACACCAGTAGAAGAGAGAGAGAAGCCATACAGACATTAAAATTGAATCCAGATATAATCATCAGAAAAGCAGATAAAGGAGGAGCTATAGTAATCCTCAATAGACAAGACTATATCACCGAATGTGAGCGACAACTGAGTGATAGCCATTTTTATGAATTACTGGAAACTGACCCTACCAAGAGACTACAATCGCTAATTAATCAAAAAGTCATGAAAGCAGTAGAAAGAGGATAGATCTCTAAGCAAGAGGCAGAGTACTTGACTCCTCTACAGCCAAGTGTCCCTAAGTTTTATACCCTGCCAAAGATACATAAAACCCTAGTAAACCCTGCAGGGAGACCAATAGTATCGGGTTGTAATTCACTTCTAGAACCACTCTCCAAATTTGCAGATCGGTTTCTCAGCCCCTATGTCAAATTAATGGCATCTTATATACAAGATACAACAGAGGTAATCAGGCTAGTGGAAGGATTAAAGATTGACACCAGCGATCTACTAGTGACACTCGATGTAGTTTCCCTTTACACTAAAATTCCTCAGGCAGCAACTCTAGATATGGTAGAAGAAAAATTAATGTCATCCAGAAACTCAGGGAAAACGCCAAATTCATTCATTCTTTGGTGTACAGAGATGGCACTATGCGAACATTTCTTCTCCTTCAACAAATCATGTTACAAACAAATACATGGCACAGCCATGGGGTCTGCTGTAGCACCAACACTTGCTAACCTGTATGTTGAAACCATTGAAGTACACGCCATCATGAATAACTCTAATCCATATATGAAATACATCAAACTATGGAGGAGGTTTATTGACGATATTCTGTTGATCTGGACGGGTGATCTGGCTAACTTTGAAGCATTTGTACTATGGCTGAACTTGTCACGGCCGCCAGCGACTGGCGTTTGTGGCGAAGGTGGACGCGAGGACGCCATTAAAATGTTCCATTACGTTCCTCCTCGTCTATCAGACTCGGTCTAGTTGTTTTCAAGATGGCCGCCGCCGTTTGTATATATATCACTCGGCTGCAGGCGGTTCGGCGCGTTGCAACTGTGTTTATTTCCACGCCCTGTTGCTTGCGCTAGTTTTCCCTTCGGATAGTCTACTTGCTATCTTCCTGTTATTTCTCCACCTCCCGTTCCCTACGGGCCCCCCCCTTCTCTGTATCCTGTTTGCCTTCTCCTGTGTTTCTGTTCCCGTGTTTGAATCTCTGCTGAGAATTTCTTCGCTCTAAGAGAGACTGCTCTCGGATTTCTCCGTTCACTCTTGTCCTCCACCCCGAGGGGTACCTACCTGTAAACTGCCATCTCCTATTCCCTCGATTAGCGGAATCGCCGACCTTACCTAATATCTGGGTTTTTGGCGAAGGATCATTCAAACTACGACTGTGCTGACGACTCCCACAATCTTCACGTCTATATTGGATCCAGGGGTTTTTTGCCGTTCCAGTGGCTTTTTCCCCTCTGGCTGTCGCGGAGGGGAGTCACCGTGGGGTTTCTTGGTCTGAGAGTCACGGTGGCTTCTTTCCGAGGTAGACCATATCTTCTAAAAAAGAAGAAACCGTACACAGGACTTACCCGTCGGAAGAAACTGGACTATTCAGGTGAGGAGGAAGAGACTGGGGAGGGTTATAAATCGAGTGAAGACGAAGATATAGCTGATCACCTAGCAAAACCCGTAGCCAATATTGCCAGTCCTGATAGAACTCACAAAATCCCTTCTTACAATTTACTAAAACTGTGAGCGCTGAAAAGATTAACTTTCTAGATTTGACTATCTTTATAGATAGAGATTCATCGACACTACAAGTGAGACCTTTTCATAAAGAAACAGATAAGAATTCGATGTTACTATACTCTAGTTTTCATCCCAAACACACAAGACAAAATTTACCATTTGGACAATTTCTGCGGATGAAACGTAACAGCAGTAAAAGAGGGGATTTTGTGAGAGAAGCAGACAATCTAAAACAAGACTTGATTTTGAGGGGTTATCCGAAAAAGATTGTAAAAACAGCATATAAAAGAGCATCCAACAACCATAGAGAGGCTATCTTGGAATATAGGCAGAAAAAGGTTAAAGATGACAACATTGTGTTTGTTAGTACATTCAATCCACTATCCAATGCTATTACTAAGATTGTGAGAAAAAACTGGCATATACTTGAAAAAGGTGATTGCCCACTATCAGTACCCAAGTGTGCATTCCGTAGGAGCAAAAATCTTAAGGAACTGATAACAAGGAATGATGTTGCATTGAAAACAAGTGCTCAACAAACCTTGACTGAAAGTTGGGGGCTACCCAAAACCACAGGTCATAGCCCTTGTGGCCATTGCAATTGCTGTGCCCAAACTTCTCGTACTAAAGATATTGATTTAGGACTGGAAAAAAAGTGGGAACAAAGAGTATTGACCAATTGCAATTCTATGATGGTAGTTTATGCCATCTGGTGCCCATGTAAGAGACTCTATATTGGGAAGACAGAGAGAAAAATTAAAGTTAGGATAGGCGAACACAAAAGTTGCATCAGGAACAATACCATTAATGCACCTCTGGTAGGCCACTTTGTTAGCCAAGGACACAAACCAGAAGAACTGAAATGGCTGGTGTTGATGAAAATTGGACCTACACAAGACCTTTCTAATGACAAACACACTCTGAGTGTACAAAAACAAAAAATGATTTTTTTGACTAAAAGCTATCCAGAAGCTTAATGAAAATATAGATTGGAGTGTATTCATTAAATAATCCAATTATGAGTTGTAACGGCTCCGTTAGAGCCTTAAAGTGTTTGTGTTCTAACCTGTACCTAGCCATTTCTCTATTTATATCCTTATCCCTAGCAACATTAGCTGCGTGCACGCGCAATGCATACACACTCCATTAACACCTTAGGGTGTTTTTCTTTTAACAACATGAATCCATTTTGTACATCTTATACCCTCGGGCAAAATTAGAACAACATGTTTTGTCCTTCCATTAACTCGGAGGATGTCTGTCTCGAGCGCTTCCAGAACCCTTTGTATTTCAGGCACTTAACAATGCCTGACTACTGCCGTCTCTATAAACAAATATATTTACTTTCTGACTGTGCGCCTTACCTTATTATTAGATGACAATTCATGGAGGGTACGCACACTAATTCCATTTATATACATTAGTCGATTTATCCAATCCATTCTTTTTTTGGGCTCCAGAATCTGTTATTTTATATGCTTCATATACTCTATTTGAGTCCCAGGCAGCCACATTACTCCAAGGACTGCGATCGTTAGTCCACATCAGTCACTAAGCAGCTCCAGTAGAATAGTGACTAGCATCTTAACCATTGCGCATGTCAGACATTCTGTTCTCCAACTAACGGTGCACTGGCCTTTTCTTTGTATTAAGCTAATAGACACTATCTATTGGCAGTTACTTAGCGATAGCCATAATTCCTCAAACATACAATTAAAAACGTACCTAGATTTATTCTCGAACAGCATCTTATATCTTGATATCTTCAAGTACACGGCAGTACAAACGCTAGTCACTGGACGCATGCGCTGCCGTAGATACATATCGGATTAAGTGCAGAAGAAAGTTACCTCTTCACACAGTAGTTTTCCTTTCTGATCGCCATTGTGCGATAGCTATAATTCCTCAAATATACGATTAAAAACGTACCGAGATTTATTCTCGAACAGTACTTTATATCTTGATATTTTCACGTACACGGCAGCACAGACGCTAGTCACTTGACGCATGCGCGGCCGCAGACACATTTCGGATTGAGTGCAGAAGAAAGTTACCTCTTCACACAGCAGCTTTGCTTTCCGATCGCCATTGTGCGATTCAGCCACACCACAATGAAACGCCTATGGACCATCCATTTCAGGTAATCCATTACCTAGTGAGGTACTACGCCACAAACTTGTTTGAGAGTAGCGTTAATATAGGTTGTAAATTCAGCGTTTTTCCTTCGATTTGGGAGCTACTGAACTTTTGATAATCGTTTTCCAACTTTGCTATTTGACAACAAGCTATGAATTGGTGCCTAAGTCGTTCCACCCGAGTTCTGTTTTACCCATGGAAAGATAATGTTTTCTAGACTTCCGGCTGCTATCTATTGCCAGATTGCTTTATGTTAGTAACCTACCTGGTAGCCATTTCGCATTAACTCTGGTTTACAACTAGCCAGACTTTGTTTTGAATCTGATAGTCCCATATCTTATATCCAGCTCCCCATTGCCTCCATTTTTTACAATGTATAGGTTTCCTTCATTGATGAATATATTTAACTACTATCCTCAACTATATATTAATATGGGGTCCACTTTCTAATTTACAGAATTTGGCACTAAACCCTGTATGCCTGTACCAACGAGATTATAAAAGGCACTCCAATTCTTCAACGACTTTTCCAAACACAAGAGTGTGACTTTAAGTACGTTTTTCTAACACTATCTCTTTTGTATTTATAACCCTAATCTTTTGGGCCTGACAGGAAGGTATGTGTTTTTGTATCTGTATATCTATAGGGACCCCATTGGAGACTGCAATACTGTGACTCCAGACAGTACTCACGGGCAGCTTACTAACCACCAACAGATGGTAAGCGCCTACTCTAAGTGCATACTCTAATTAGAATTGAATATTGATGTAACTTATCGAGCAACCACACTAATTAATATGTGGTTTTTCTTGTGTTTTGCTTGAATAGGTGTGGCCAGGATCGTTTTTCTTGTACTTGTAACAAGATAACATGGACACTATCTCTCAGAATTGTCTAGAATAATTGGAAAAGACCTCTCACTTTAACGACAGCCAGACAGTTACCACTTGAAGCTAGGTTGGGAGTGCTCCTTGCCCCAACCCCTACACACAAACAACTCCTTTTCCCCTGAAGAAGTTCCTCCCAATAATCTATAGGACTATAGGAACGAAACATGTTGGGCTTTAGACAGATACTAATGCGAAGTATTTGCTTTATAGATGCACTTTTAGGTATTTTTTGACCAAGGCATCTGAATTAGAGACCCAACAAAGAAGGTCTCTATCTCTATACTTTGTGTGGTTTCTTTGTTTGTTTTATTGTAATTGAAAGAGTGAACTAGACTTATTTCAAAAAAGATAAAACAGCCTACAATTTTGTATGTGCAATTGGAGCCATGTATGATGTTTGTACCTTGCTCTTTTGTAGCCAGATGGCTAATAGCACTTTGTGTTGTAAACACTAGTCATTTTGTCAGCACGTATACTAGATTTTACATGTTAGTTCTACTAAGTTGATTTTAATATTTGCATGTTTTTTATTAAAATTTCTATGTGAATCGTATTCCCTAATGAGGCCAGGTTGTATTTTCCTTAGGCTTCGTTTTTTGTAGTGTCTTATAATTATCCCTGAGTGTGTTCTCTTTAGTGATTTAGTAAAACGCATGTTCACAGCCACATTAGGCGCGGGAGCCCCAATTTTGCTTTTTGTCCAAATTGATTGACGACATATTTGGAGATCCAGGCATAGATGGCTGACCATAGCCTATGTCTCAATGAGAAGACGGAGCTTCCCAAATTCGCCCAAACAAATCAAAATCCTGGGGGTCTACATAGACTCTACCCTCCCACTTAAGAAGCAAGTGAACGCCACCGCCTCTACTACTGCCTACACCAACAAGTTGATTAACGCTTGCAAATCATTTCTGTCTCCTAACAGTTGCATTACTTTAGCCAGGGCCCTAGTTCTTTCTAAGATAAACTATTCCAACACCCTCTTCCTAGGCACCTCTGAACTGAACCTCAACAAACTCCAGGTCCTAAAAGATAATGCCCCGAGATCTTCATTTTACATCCCTAGGTACATCCACATCACCAGCTTCAGACAGGATGCCCACTGGCTCCTGGTACTTGATAGAACAGCCCTCCGTACACTAGTCATTCCCCACAAATGTTTGACAAACACTGCCCCCAAGTACCTGTCAGACAAATTCAACAAACACCATTCAGCCAGACCCACTAGAGTATTGTACTCGCATTGCCTTACTATTCTGAGTTTCAACCTCAAAAGAGCTGGAGGAGCGAACTTCCCTGTACTAGCTGCCAAACAGTGGAATGCCCTCCCCCTAACCATCAGAACACTTGTTCTGGACCTTCAGAGCCAAAGTAAAGAGTTGGCTCTTCGATAAGAAACACTAAACTATCGGCTAACCTACCTTCAAAAATGTATGTGCCTGCTCAATCCTTCTGTACGTCTTTTTGCTATATCGATAGAAGGGACTGTTGCCCATACTGTAACCTACAGCGACTCGTCCTGTGGCATATTGGTTTTCCTTCCTGCATTGTATCAACTTCTGACATACCTGTAACCTTTGGTCGACCTGCACTTATTCTCGTTTTGTTATTGGCAATCCTTTATATGCCTGTAACATTCTCTTAAGTTATGGCGCCCAGTTACCTTAGGGTTCGGTGCGCGTTACAAATAAACTAAAACTACTTTGATTTCTTCTTTTCTACAAAGACTTCTAAAACATTGTGCAAGACTTCCTACAAGAATTGCTTCAGATCACCTAGACTTTTGCCCAATTGACTTTGGCCTGGCTCCCTGAATGACTTCTTCCCTCTGACTGTTTCCGTCTTCCTCCCAGGAAGGGGTTAACTTACTTTGAATTGGGGGTTACCAAAAGTACTTACCGACTTCAGATTATTTGTGTGATCTTTTGTTGAAGTCGGTAGCAGAGTTTTGGGTCTGCTGATGCATGCTACGTGTAAGACACTCTGCGCTGCCTCATCTCTGTCTGCATAAAAGCTCTGGCAATCTGTGGAGCGGACGCAGAGTCGGTAGCAGAGTCTTGTGTCTTGGGGTCGCAGGGGAGTAAGGCCCCCTCCCCCTTGTTGGTGCGGCGAGCAACAACGGCTCTACTTCAGCAACGGTGTTCGTGGCCGAAATGAAGAACTCGATCAGCTCACTGCAAGATGGACACCCATTAAACAACCTGTCAAACAACGCTGAGTTATGCGAGACTGGTCTCATTACCGTCAGAAGCTACAGCAACAACAATGAAAGATGTCTGTTGCCGAGCCGGCAGCTAGCGAAGGTGAGATTTCTTGCGCTGCGACTAATAACATTATTGCCACGAAAACATATCCACAGCCACCCCTGAACAGTTTGTTAAACCCTAAATTGTGTGAGGGTGGGTTGACTGCAAGAAAAGTGCCGTCAGCAACCGTGAGTGACAATCCACTCAGTCCTGTTAAAAAAACGGTCAATATACGTGAGCACAATCTATCCGCCAACTTGGAGAGCGGGATGGTCCCCTCCGAACTGTGCTCAACTTGCGAAGGTGCGGCCACTTGCCCCAGGGTGACCGTTTGCATGATGGAGCTAACCGATGCTGAATTAAATATTTAATTTGCTGGCTTACCCCAAGGCCGCTAGTGAAGCCACTGGCTTACTTAGCAAAACTTTGGAAACCTGTTCTGTGTCAATACACACCTGCATTTCTAGCGACGGCAAGGTAGTCTCCTCACAAAATCACGACCAAGCTAAACAAAGTAACGGTCTCAACGAGTCTTTAAGAGAAGAGGTCTTTTGTACCCCTGTGCATGATACTTGCGTTATCAATGCACTCAAGGCACCTGTACCCAGGCACAAGGCCGCCTATGCGGATACTTTTAGAAGTTCAAGCGCCTGGGTTGTTACTTGGAGAGACCGTTCCAAAACAAAAAAATCTATGACTCCTGAAATCGCTACGCCTGAAAATGCAGCGGGGCGCCATCAACGTCCCTCTTCTCCGACTGCCGTGACCAAGTTCTTCGAAACACCGGAGCAAGTATTAGTGATCTCAACGACTGTCGTAAACCAAATGCCACTACTGGAGAAAAGGGCTCTAGGGTTGGCACCCTTAGATTTCACTTTGCCGATGCGAGGGAGGCGAGATTAGCGGCGTGGTTGAGAGCTGATTTCCTAAACATCAAATCGATAACATGCAGCACAAATGTCGCTGACGACGAAAGACCCAAAAGCAAAATGGAGGAGGCAGCATGGTAACCGCTGCGGGGTCATGTCGCCGGCAACCTGGGACCCTCCCTCTGGGAAAAGGAGGGCAGGGGGCGGAGCGGCGCCAGGGCGCCAAAACAGCCCAAAAGCCTGCGAAGGGCTAACAAAAGAAAGAGGCGGGGCGAGCGCCTTATAAGCGGCAGGGCCGGGCTGCAGAGTCAACTCGCTCCTGCAGTGGGACCCGGCCGCCGACTCGCCGTCACAGAAGGATTTCGTTTTTTTCCAGCTCCTGATTTCGGGTTGCGTATTGTGAAGGAAGCGGTCCGGCGGGGGCAGTTCCAGAAGATCCAGCCCTGGAAGCAGTCGGTCGTTGGGAAGCTGGTAGAACAGTGGTCTATCCGGGAGGTCTGCAGGCTTAGCTCAGGTAGGGCGTGGAGTTGATGGGTGGCGGCAGGCGCCAACCCTTGTCGGGAGGCCTGGAGGCCCAGGCATTTCCTCCACCGGGTTGGGAGAGAAGGGCGGCGCGGGGCGCCGGCTTTTGCCGCGAGGCCTAAGTGATGCGGGCATTCCCCCCCCTATCAGCACTTGGTCCGGGTTGCCACACAAGGGCATTGTAAAAATGAAATGAGAAAGGCGGCCGGCTGACTGCGGTTTACGACCGCATGGCTGCGAGGCACCAGGGTGCTGAAGACACGACCTGTCTTCAGATGGTCCGAACGAAGGTCCGGGACGGAATTGTATAGTTAAAATGAGAAAGTTGTTGGGGTACCGAGGCATGGGTGAGCGCCTTGTAGCACGGCGGGCTGTTTGCCAAATTGCATTGTGGTAGTTGCAGTTTCCAATACTCAGCCTTGGCATGGGGGGATTAAGGTGGGTGCAAATAACCGAGCGGGGAGTGGGTCCGCCCTTTACAGGCCGCAGGGCTGCTGGCAGGCGGAATAGGGGTCAGGACTGATGGGTGTGGCAGGGCACTGGGGAATTTAGCCACGGTTAGGCGCAAACGGGATAAACACCTGTAAGAGGTCCGAGGTGGTTAGACGAGCACCACACACCGTAGGAATAATGAACAGCGCTCGGGGACTCGAGGGTTCGTAGCGCTATAGAAATGCTAAATTATCGTCAGGATGCGCAGGGGCCCGCTCAGGGTGAGGCGTCATTTGGAGAGTTTTAACCCTGTTGGGGAACGCGGGGGAACGGGCTGAAAGTGGGGCGCCACAGTGCCCCAGGCGCTTTGTCACGGATCAATGCGGGGCGCAATGCTTTCGAAGTGGGTAATGATGAGGACGGATGGTCCCCCTACTGGTTCGCCATAAAGGCAGAATTGAAGGATTAAAACACGTGCAGAGCAGCCATAACTGTCTTACAAGACGGGCCCCGCTCACCAATAAACAATAGTTGTGTGTTGCATCGGTAGAATGGTCACGTGTGATATTTGGGTGGCATGTGTTCGCGGGTGGGTGCCCAGCGTCACGCTTTAACTGTCGGTCTACAAGTGGGGGTGACCTGATGAGTGGATGTCACCGGCTGCACCGTTTCCCCGCTATACACCGGCGCAGCCTGGAACTTGTAGTGGTATGGGGGTAGACATTTAAGACAGCAGAGTTCTTTATGAAGGCCACTAGCATGAAGTTGGGAGCGGTTATTTTATAGAAGCGGTGGTAAGGTGCCGGTACAACGAAGGAGGTGGCGTGGTATTATTGGCAGCTCTGTGGGTAGGGAGCCACGCCATGTGTGGTGCGGCACAAGAATGACGTAACTGTCGGGCAGGGAGGGTTGAATGCGCATGGTCATTTCACCCATCTGCTGTTAACAACGATGAAGTGCTACTAGAAGGAAGCTGTAGTGAGTTTACCATGACCGTTGTCATCACTGCCGCGGGCGGCTGTTCGTCTTGCCATCTGCCCCAAACTGAAGTATTCCCAACAATGCGGCAATCCTGTGGGGCGAAACCAGTGGGGGGAAACCGGAACTCGTGGCCGTGGTTGTTTCTGACTACTCGATTGAATACCTGTATTCTTATGTTCGAGCCAAGCTCCTCAAGGGTTGAGCTACTGAGGGGAGACTCCGAGCACAGAGTCATTGAGATCAGCAAAATTAAAGCCAAAAGTCTCTCCATTATTCGGTTCGGCACAGTCTAGTGAGAAGAGAGAATCAATCAGGATTTAGGTCGCAACAGTAACGGGGAAAGAAAAAAGTCGCAAAAACAGCAATAGGTTCAATTGCATGGTAGCTGACCGAACTTTAGGTACGGTTGATTTGCAAACGAGAAATCTAGGACAATAAGGTTGGGCTCGTTTTGTTAAGATTGTCACACAGCGTGGATGGCCGGCCGTGCTCAGATGGCACCTGTCTCGGGTCGCTGTACCTTGGCGTGGACTCCTCTGCTGGTCTGGAGGCGAGCGGTGCCACCGCCTGTGGGTGCTGTTAAATCGCCGCTTCACTGAAGGTCCATATACAGCCAGTGCGATTTTAATTCCTTTTATGATGTTATGATTTGCTGGCAGGTTGACAGCTTCTGAACGCAGCAAAACGCACACCGGCTCGTAACCACTTTCTCTGAGGGATCTTGCCCAACTCAGGGGGTACTGCTCCATCGTTGTCAGCGAGGCCATAATGGTATGGGGCCGAGTGCTAAAAAGTGGCTGCACACCCTCCCCAAGGGACAACATCCCCCACAACCAAACTTAACCTTTAAGTCGATAAATGGCCATCACACACCAGGGAGATGAGCAGCGCTCAGAAGTCTGAGGGTTCATAGTGCTATAGATATGCTAATTTATTATATTCGCCCATGGCTGGCACTTTGCATCAGTGATTTCTAGCGACTTAAGCGGGTGCTGGTCATAGGGCTGTGCAAGCATGCTGCATGAATAATGACAAATAATTGGCTAGTCTCTCCCAACTAAACGCCTTGCTAACTACAGACGAACCAGGTGAAAACAGTTGTTCAGAAGCAGGGGTTGCAGAGAATGGGGATTGACTTTGTGTTGGTGATTTACAAGTAAGGGGCTTGGCTCTGAGCTGAGCTATGTGGAAGGGACATTGTTCTCTCCAACGGTGGGGGGAAAAAAGGAGTTTGACATTTTATCTCGTTGTATGGTCGGCTATGGGGGGTTGTTTCGTAGCGGAGCCAGGCAGGTTGTAAAGGTGCTGTTCAGTAGCAGGAAATGGCTGCTCGATCACACAGGGTGGTTTCATGGCAGGGATAAGGGGAAAGAGAATTATTCATTGCGGTCATTTTGTTGCCCGGTTGCAGGCTATTGTGAGTTCAATAGCGAGGTAACTTTTCTGACTTATTGCGGTGTATCCAGTTTACACGTTAGGCTATGACCCTTTGGAGGGCTCTAGTGCTTCAGGCGCAGGAGTAAATCTTTTGCAAGGTAGATCAGGCAGCATGCAGCGGAAGGAATATAATTGCGCGACAGACCAAGGTGTAACAATGGATTAGCATATGAACTGCGTGGGCGTCGGCACCGCATTCTCTTGTAAAGTTGAAGGGTCCGTGTCACTCACATGGGGCCGTTTTTGGGAGTAAGAGGGGGTGCTGTGGTGCCGCTTGTTTCTGAGTGTAGTATGGGAAATGTTCAGAGCAGGCAGTTAACAGCAAGGATACGCCGGCCAGCGGCATGTTCCATTTACAAACGGACTGTGGGCGGATGGCAACAGCATAGCGCCAGGGGGACGCTTTAAAGTGTGGGACGCTTTTAGTGTGTGGTCGGTACAGGTTGGTAAGATCAGAGTACAAACGCTAGAGCAAAAGGGGTATATCAAACCAGGGTGGCAGCAACGGGGGTGAAGGTGAGGTGGCTGTGCCCAGGTTGGGGGTGAACCATCTTGGGGCGAAGTGAAGGTGAGGTGGACTATTGCTGTGCTCAGCTGGGGCGCACGGCAGTGCAATTTGCTGCTGGGGCCAAGTCCTAAAAATTAAAGTGGGGGGACTCATTGACAAATACAATGGGAGGCGACATCACCTGAAATTAGCAGGTCAAGGTGAAATATACACATTTCAGTTTATTTGTGTTACATAAACACCCAAATTGAACAGTGCGAATGGCAGTGGCCATTCATAAAATCCACGCACTCACAAAATGAAGAGGATGTTTTTCGTCCAAAAGTGGGTTGAAAACAATTAAAGGGTGCAAGTTCTACCCCCAAGAACCAATACAAAAGTGTTCCCCAAAAACTCGCAGTAGCGGAATGGGACTTTTCACTGTCGCGTGTTTGTAATTTTCACCATGTTATGTAGTGCAGTGGGGAAGTGTCTGGCTGCAAACCTAACAACTGCGGTTCACGGCCTGTACTAGAAGGGCCTCAGTTGCTGAGATAGGGGGCAAGGAAGACATTTGGGGGCTTGAGGTGGCTTCCGGAGCGGGTTTGATCAAGCAGGTCAGCAAGGTAGGCGCAGCCTTTCAGTGGGCCAAGGTCAATAGAGAATCTAGTAGTGGTGAGGCTAGGGCTGGTGAGCTGTGGCTTTGGTATATGGATAGTG
The DNA here is from genome assembly GCF_040938575.1 of Ambystoma mexicanum. Classification (NCBI taxonomy): domain Eukaryota; kingdom Metazoa; phylum Chordata; class Amphibia; order Caudata; family Ambystomatidae; genus Ambystoma; species Ambystoma mexicanum. The sequence goes on along the minus strand of NC_090925.1, from coordinate 329,535,028 downwards.
TCAGTTGACCCGGGGGATAATATGAGTAGCAAAGGGGTGCCCAGGGGCCACGTGGCAGGCATTGCCGAATCCACAAGGTAAATCGGGTGAGGCAGCATTGTCTATGGTTTGGCGTCTTAACAATGGAGTGGGTACATCATTGGCACTGAGAGTGTGACGGTAACTTAACAAGGCAACAAAGCCGACTCAGCCTTTATCCCCCCGGGGTCAGTAAGCAGGTTGCAGTGTTCATGAGTCGTGGTGTAAGTAGCATTGTAAAAATCCCGCAGAGGCAGTGGAGGACGCAAGGGGCAGGAACGGGAGAAGGGGGCAGAAGGCATAGTTGGTTTGAAGGGCTATATAGTACACCGAAAGAGTCCTACTCTACTCTTGATCTGCGCCTCCCTCATGGTGTTTTCGAAAGGTATATCAGACTCGTTCGCCTCAAGGGCCAAGGCGAGCTGGACTCGGCAACAGGAGGAGCTAACAGCCAGTGAGTTCAGGATTAAGGGCACAGGGTGCCAGGGATGAAGTGGGCTCAGCTAAAAGGGCAGTGCAGAAATTGCCGAAGCCAGAGGTGTTGGTGATACACTTGGGAGGGAACGACCTGACCAGCCTGGGGAGGGGGGTCTTGTTGATGGACATTACAAGCTCATTGCAGGAGATCTCGGCACAGTTGGGCGAAACTGAGATCATATGGTCGGAAGTTATCCCCAGGGCACAATGGAGGGGGGCGAGAACCACTCAGCAGTGGAGAAATCAAGGAGGAAGCTGAATGGGGCCATTGCAAAGTTCTGCAGGGGCAGAGGTTTCCATCAAATCAGGCATGGCCTGATCAACGGAAAGGCGCCCCAGTACTTTCTTAGAGATGGGGTACACCTGTCCGCAAAAGAGATGGAGCTCTTTTTCTGGAACATTTGTACCAAATTGCTGGAGTTATGAGTGGGAGATAGGAAGGAGGGAGCCACAGTGGGCGAGAGCCCACTTCGTGGCGTGGCGGTGTTTGGGCAACCAAGCACAAATGATAGACTCCGGACGAGCCAGAAAGAAACGGAATGGGTCTTCGCTCTTCCGAACCAGCGCCTCTTGGGGGCCTAAACAGCGGGGGCGTCTGGTGGTAACGAATGAGGCTCAGCTTCCCCCAAAACAAACGGCGCTCTCCCCACCCACGGACACCTGCACGGGCAGGACAGGCTCAGGTACAATGGGTCGGGGGAGTTGGGGGCCTACTATACAAAGTATAGGGGGAAGCAAGGGAAATCCGGCAAGCAAGCGCCACACTTGCAGACTGAAGTTCACAAATGTGTACAAATAATTCTGTTGTCATGGAAATAAAACTGCGGCCAAGTTTGCCATTTGAAATACTGTGTCATGCCAATTGATTGTGTGGAAAAGAGCAAACGCAGTGGGGTGCATGCGCAAAGGAATAATTGGCAGAAAAAGGCAAATGGACAAATGCAGTGGTTATGTCGCTGACGACGAAAGACCCAAAAGCAAAATGGAGGAGGCAGCATGGTAACCGCTGCGGGGTCATGTCGCCGGCAACCTGGGACCCTCCCCCTGGGAAAAGGAGGGCAGGGGGCGGAGCGGCGCCAGGGCGCCAAAACAGCCCAAAAGCCCGCGAAGGGCTAACAAAAGAAAGAGGCGGGGCGAGCGCCTTATAAGCGGCAGGGCCGGGCTGCAGAGTCAACTCGCTCCTGCAGTGGGACCCGGCCGCCGACTCGCCGTCACAGAAGGATTTCGTTTTCCACCCACCCACGAAAGGGCAAGGAAGGAGGGTGACACCTGGACGTCGCTGTCGCAGGACGGTCAGGGCTATATGGGACAGTGTTGGCAGTGTTTGGGCAACCAAGCACAAATGATAGACTCCGGACGAGCCAGAAAGAAACGGAATGGGTCTTCGCTCTTCCGAACCAGCGCCTCTTGGGGGCCTAAACGGCGGGGGCGTCTGGTGGTAACGAATGAGGCTCAGCTTCCCCCAAAACAAACGGCGCTCTCCCCACCCACGGACACCTGCACGGGCAGGATAGGCTCAGGTACAATGGGTCGGGGGAGTTGGGGGCCTACTATACAAAGTATAGGGGGAAGCTAGGGAAATCCGGCAAGCAAACGCCACACTTGCAGACTGAAGTTCACAAATGTGTACAAATAATTCTGTTGTCATGGAAATAAAACTGCGGCCAAGTTTGCCATTTGAAATACTGTGTCATGCCAATTGATTGTGTGGAAAAGAGCAAACGCAGTGGGGTGCATGCGCAAAGGAATAATTGGCAGAAAAAGGCAAATGGACAAATGCAGTGGTTATCCCTCTTCCCATCGTTCAGATGCTCTTGATATTACTGTTGCCAGTCACCGTTCTCCCAGGATTGTCTCTGCCTCTCCACGAGCAAACTCTAGACAGACAGCAAATAACTCACTGCAACGCAATCTAGCAGAGCTAACTAGTACTCCGAAAACGTACATCTGCCCCACGCCAGTGGAATCAAAGCAACGAAAGATGTCGCAATCTAACGATGTTGCACACGATACCATACCCTTGAATGAAGAGTCTGATATTGACCATCGTAATCCAATGAGTGAACTCAACAAAACACCTTTAAATGTGTCGGAGAAAGGACAAGAAAATAAACAGCATTTGTCAGTAGCGGCTAGTATCCAAATTTACAACAATGTGCTGGCTGCTTCTTCGACTGCACTTATTCCGTTTACGAAACTATATGAAGCTCTACATGATTCAATAAAAGACCAAAATGTGTTACTGTCAGTGGTTAGCACTAAAAACAGCGCACGAGAGGCCGACAACTCATCTCCGCAACTGACTAGATTGTGAAGCCGAAACTTCAGCCAAATGGCAAAACAGGCTGAGTGACATCACTAGAAACGAGCGGCTCAAAACAATGACTTAATGGAAGCGGTGCTTGAAGCCACTAAGTGGATGCGCCATCATGTCCATCAACCCCTACCACCTTCTAGCTGTGAGAAATGCTCATGCAACACAGCACACGCGTCATCAACAGTGCCAGTTCTCGGTGGCCAACTGCGCGATGCAGTAGACGTGTGCTCTCGGAGCTCCCGCGACCGCGGCCCAACATCCTGCTACATTCGACCATTTGCAGTGCTTGGGGGACCCCCAAGATAAGCCCCCCCAGTGCCCGATACCCTGGAGCGCATATGGGGCGATTTCCAGCCCGAAACGCCCAGGAACCGCGGAGACAGCAGCGAATGTGGGGAACGCCGGTGCGGCCCACGGAGGAAACAAGATGGCCGCCGGGGTGCGCTCTGGGTAAGGAGCGGGTCATCTCTGCATCTCCGTAGCCGGCGGGGACGAAGAGCCAGAGTGCCTGTGCGGGTTGGAGGCGCAGACGAGCCCCCCGAGGGAACCTGTGTGAGGGGAGCCGCCCGCCCGATCGAAGAAAGGAGCGGACAGCTGAACGCTGCGAGGGAGTCCCGTGCACTGCCGAGGCGGCCCCGCCGGTGAGTGCCTGCTGCTGTTGCTGGGGGGTCCCTGCGCGAGACTCATCCCGCCTGCTCGGGAGACCCCAAATTCGCTGGGAATCCCGAAACCCGACTTCATCCTGAGAAGCCGGCACGAGCACCGGACACAACTCCCCCCCGAGAGCAGACATCTTGAAACCTGCTGGCCCGCTGTGCGGGCTGAACCATCCGGCGGGGCCCACGCCTCCGCGAGGCTTTGTTTGCTCCCCCCCCCGACCCCTGGGAGATACTAGGTGATAACGTTGAGGGAGAAGGCGGCCCTGGGGCGCGCCGCCGGGCAACGCCTGGAGAGACGGCTGGGGGTTTCTGCTGCAGCCGAAGGGGCCATTCGGGTCTCTCCTCCCCCCCCTGGAACTACAAGCACCGAGGATCTAATAACAGAAGGTGGGGATACGCCGATACGCGGCCTCCATCCCAACGGGGTATAACAACCCTATAGCGCCGGTGGTCGGGCCAACACATCCACTGACACGAGTTCGCCACCCGGCTCTCTACGCCCTTCCCTTCCCCCCACCCGCCTCGGTCGGGGGGGCTGCCCGCGTCCACAGAAGGTGTGGGCAGCGCTCATAACCCAGCGCAACTGTCCTGGTGGGGCTGAACCAGTGTGCAAGAGGGCGCCCGTGAGGCAGTGACCATGGGGAAAGACAAGATTAGAAGACCGGCCACGCAAAACAGAATCGACCAATATACGGTTCCCCCATCGCAACCTCCTGACACTCCACTGCTGCCGTCGGTCGAAGAGGACTCTGCATCTGGGCTCTCCCTAAGGGATGTCATGGCAGCTATAGCGGACTCCCGCTCATCGATGGAGCAAAAGATGGACGGAATCAGTCTCGACGTGTCCCTCCTCCGACATGACCTGCAGAAACTATCGGCACGCACTGGGGAGGCGGAGCAGCGCATCTCCAACACGGAGGACGGGTTGCAAGTAATACAACAACAGCTCCAAGGAGTCACCGCCAAACTTAAAACTCTGGAAGCCAAAGTCGAAGAAGGGGAGGGCAGATCCAGGCGCAATAATATCCGCATCCTCGGTATCCCCGAGAAAGCTGAAGGCCCCTGTATGGAGCTTTTCTTGGAGCAATGGCTGATGGACCTGTTCGACCAACGATCCTTTTCTAAATTCTTCTCTGTAGAGAGGGCACACCGAATGCCCACTGGCAGACCAGTGCCTGGTGCTCCACCGCGAACGGTGATAGCAAAGCTACTGAACTACAGAGACCGAGACGCGCTGCTGCACCTCGCACGAACCAAGGGCACGACCACATTCAACGGGTCCAAGATAGCCTTCTTTCCGGACTATACCCGTGAGGTCCAGAAAGCGAGGCAATCCTTTGAGAAGCTGAAGCGACAGCTGCAAGCGATGGGAGTCAAGTACGGCCTGCTCTTCCCGGCCCAGCTGAAAATATATTACAGGGGTACAACAGTCCACTTCAACGACCCAAGGGAGGCCTGGCGTTGGGCAGAGCAGCACATAGAAGGGGACTGGTCGGCACCCCGGCCCAACAGGGACAGAAATCCTAGACCACCACCGACACATCCTCCACATCCTCCGGATCCGGGTCAACCACCCTCACCGAACCAACCGGCTGCGGCCGGAGATTGAACAGGATTGCTCCTTACGGGGGGGGTCTGCCCCCACAAGCGGGAGCACGCCCAAATTGATGTTGCAGGGGGTGTGGGAGAGTACCACAGCACTGCTATAAGTTGTCTAGGTCATTAATAGTGCGGTCTGCGGGGGCACTTCTTCCGTTGCAAGTGGGGAAAGCAACGGGGGCCCCCCCCCTCCATTCGTTAACTTCTTCTAGTGTTAATCTGTACAAGGGTTTGTAAGGCTGTCACCTTACGTTGTTGAGGGTCAGCGATGTTGGGGCGACAGGTACTTCGTGTTGGGGTGGAGTATGGGGTGGGGGTGGGAAAGGAAAGTTTCAATGGGTTCACTGTTACCCCGGGAGCAACGCGTCTCCGCAAGCTCCGAGGTTTGTTGAAGTTGAAGTTCACGGCAACACGAGGCTACAAATGGTTCAGGCAGCACATCACTCAGCATTCATGGCACATACTGCGATACACCACTGTTGACGCGGATGCCCTCCTCGGAATACACCTGGTCAATCTCTTGTGTGAGTCCTTAGATGGCACCTTTACAACCCCAGTCGACTCCGACTGAACATCCCAAGTCTCTCAAGGTGCTCACCTGGAACGTAAATGGGATGGGCTCGGCGATCAAGAGGCGCTTGATTAAACATATTCTCAGTAGACACTCCCCCGATGTGGCCCTGCTATCCGAAACCCACTTGGCGGGTTCGAAATGTTTGCATTTCCAACGCACAAACTACAGGGCTGCCTTCCATGCGGGATATACAATGGGATCCAGGGGCACTCTCATCCTCATACATAAACGTGTCCCTTTCACCCTCCAGTGCTTAGAGCAAGACCCACAGGGCCGCTATGTGCTGATCCTTGGTACGCTTGGGAACGTAAGGGTCGCCTTCGTCTCGGTGTACTCCCCGCCCGGACTGGGGCAGGAGCTACTGGACGAATTGACTGCCCTCATAGGTAAACACCAACCTGACGAGCTGTTTCTGGGTGGAGACTTTAATGATGTCATGTGCAATTCCACTGATCGTACACATCTCAGACATCGCAACCCGGACACCCCCACAAAGCTCTCTACCTTTGCTTCTGCCTTGGGCCTGGGTGATGTATGGCGGGAACTGCACCCGGACGTCAGGGGATACTCCTTCCACTCTGGTGCCCACGGTTCCCTCTCCAGAATTGATTATCTCTTTGTTCCACATACAGATCTCTATAAGGCAACGGCGGCGGAATTCCTTCCCCGGGGCATCTCAGACCACTCGCCTCTGCTGGTGGAGATCCGCACGCGGGGTGTTTCCCCCCCTAGGACATGGAGACTGAATACTTACTATCTGGGTTCCCCCGAACTTGTTGATCACCTCACTGAAGTCTCTACCGAGTATTTTGAAATTAATGACAACGGAGAACAGGATCCAGTGGTGGTTTGGGAGGCCTATAAGACCGTTTTGCGGGGTGCCTTAATCTCCTGGGTGGCAAATAATAGGCGAGAGAGGCTCCGGGAAGTAACAGAGGCGGAGGGTGAACTGGCCCAATGTGAGAATAAGCACACCCTTGACCCATCCCCGCAGACCCAGCTCTCCCTTAAACGAGCCACCGAGCGGCTCCGAAACCTCCTATTAGATAATGCTAAACAAGCCCATTGGGACTCCAGAGCCAGAATTTATGAGCACGGAGACAAAGCTGGCCGAATGCTAGCCTGGTTGGAGAGGAGAGATGAGGGACAACGATGTGTTCGTGAGATTGTCAACTCACGGGGTGAAAGGTTTCAGTCGGATGCAGAGATAGCTGAGGCTTTCGCCCAATTTTATGAAACACTTTATCGGGCTCCGACCTCGCGGCTGGACCCGTCCCTTCTAAATGACATCCCATTCCCGACTCTCTCAGTACAACAAAGGGTGAGGCTGGACTCTGATCTCTCAGAGACCGAGGTGGCTGACGCACTAGCCCAGCTGCAGACCGGGAAGACGCCAGGCCCGAACGGGTTTCCGGTGGAGACGTGGCAGAAACTGGGAGGGGTCAGCATAGCGTCATCTCTCCATAAAATGTTATTGTCAGCCCGGGAACAGGGCGCTCTCCCGCAGGATCTGTGCAAGGCCACCATCGTGGTCATCCCCAAACCGAGCAAGCCCCAGGAACACTGTGCCTCCTATAGGCCGATCTCGTTAATCAATGGTGAGGCTAAGGTCCTCGCCAAGCTCCTGGCCAATAGGTTACAATCAGTGGCCGATACCCTAATACACCCGGACCAATGTGGCTTCATGCCACACAAATCGACCCGAATGAATCTGCGTCGACTCCATTTAGCGTTAGAGAGGGCTCCCGCCATTGACATTCCGCTTGCCCTTCTGGCAGTTGACTTTGAGAAGGCTTTCGACTCGGTCCGATGGGATAGCCTCTGGGAGACCATGGCACGTATGGGCTTTGGGGAGGAGTTCATGGGATGGGTGAAATTGTTGTATACAAATATATGGGCGGAGGTCAAGGTGAATGGGTGGACCTCTCGCCCCTTTCGACTGGGCCGTGGCACGCGTGCCCCCTCTCCCCCCTTCTCTTCGCCCTGGCGATAGAACCATTGGCTATATGGCTTCGCCAGAGCACATCCTGGATGGGATTCAGATGGCCAGAGGGACACGAGGACCGGATATCTTTATATGCGGACGACCTCCTGTTATACCTGGGAGACCCTGCCCGAGCTTGCCCCATAGTGACCCAGATTCTTGTCCGATAGGGGAGATTTAGCGGTCTAAGGATCAACTGGAAGAAATCTGTTTTCTTCCCAGTGAAGGGAGGAGAACAGCCCGACCCACAGGAATGCCCTTATCAAATAGAACAACTTGGTTTCCGATACCTTGGGATTTGGATCACATCGGACCTAACTGGCTATAGCAGGGATAACCTCAGGCCAATCCTGGATCGATTCTCTAATGATGTACAGCACTGGAAGCTTCTTCCCCTGACCCTCATGGGTAGAGCCGCTCTCTTTAAAATGTTGGCTCTTCCGCGATTCCTTTACGTCCTTCAGAACGCCCCTTTGCAGATCTCGGGGGCCGAATTTGGCCGGGTGGAAACTCTCCTTAGGGAGCTCTTGTGGGGTGGTGGACAAGCGCGCATAGCCCTTGCTACACTTCAGAGGTCGATCTGGGAGGGTGGGATCGGAGTGCCCCGCCTTCAGACCTACTATTAGGCCTCACAATTAGTGGTGGTCAATAACCTACTGCATGGGGACCGGAACTACCCCACATTAAGGCCGATGTGGCAACCATGCATGACACCGATCCACTACAGCTACTGTACGACACCCCCCCTAGATCCTCCCCACTAACGATGAGGGCACAGATCACTACCACTTGGAGGCAAGTGCACAACTTTGTGGGATGGGGGAACAAGATATCAGCGGCGCAACCCCTATGGAGAAATGCCAACCTGAGGGAAATGGCGAGGTTCGAACCTTGGCCGTGCTGGGTGAGAGCTGGGATACAGAAAGTGGGAGATGTTCTTAGCGGTGAGAATCTTGCCCCGTTTGCGGTCCTGCAGCACAGGTTTCGACTCCCTGACACCGAAAGATACCACCATATGCAAATGTCCCATGCCCTAAGAGTCCACATAGCGCTGGACGACAGCATACCGGAGTACTCACCTATAGAACGTAACATTCTACCTGAATACATCCCCTCCAAATGCACATCCATTCTTTACAATGCCATTACATCCTTTGCGACTCCTGAATTGATCAGCTTAAAGGCCAAGTGGGAAACAGATGTAGGGAACATTGACCCTGAGGACTGGATACGGGTACTAATGCACCCCAGGGAAACTGCCATCTCCTCGAGACTCAGACTAGTGCAACTTAAAATACTACATAGAGTATTATCCTAGAACTGCACTGTTTGGATGGAAGAGGGCAACAAACCCGAATTGTCTTAGATGTGGGAACGAGGAGGGGACCTTCTTTCACATTCTGTGGTCCTGTCCCCGCATCCGAACTTTCTGGGGGGCCTGTTGTCGGGAACTGACCTGGATACTCTCCACTTCAATAGAACTTGACTCGAAGGTCCTAATCCTGGGAGCGCCAGGGGAGTATGAACTGAATAAATGGGGAGAACTCTTATTGCATACGGCGACGGCCCTGATGAAGCGGAACATTGCACAAAAATGGGGAGTCCCCGAATCTCCGACGATGGAGCAATGGGCGATAGACATGGACACATGTGCTATGTTTGAAAGACGGGTCTATAATGCAAGAGGCTGTCCCAACAAAGCCTCTAAAATATGGGCGGCATGGGAGGAGGGAGGGCCTTGAGGCGTGTGGCCTTGAGAGATGCCCTTTTGAATATTTACACTGTGAATTGCAGGTGTGTCCCCTGTGAACGGTAATGATATACTACTACTGCTGAATGGGTCATGTGGGCCTCATCTGATGTAGCTGCCTCTTTTTTCTCTTTTCTCCTTTCTCTTTTCTTTCTTTTGCGCCTCTCTTTTGGTTTTGGCCTATCATGTCTATGTTATGATTAAATGAAAATAAAATGTTTTATAAAAAAAAAAAAAACAGTGCCAGTTCTCGACACTTTACCGCCTGGACCGCCTCCAGTAGCGAGAGAAGTTCTCAAAGGACCCGATGTGCACGTGAAAAACAAGGAAGTAGGGAAAACCCCACCACCTAACGCATCGAGTAAAGATGTCCCATTTATAGGAGTGACAAAAACTGCCAAAGAGGTCACAAAGGTCAAAGACCCGAGCAAATCAAGTAACAACCACCCTGCTAGCTTCATGTTCACTAGTGTCGCACCAAGTGCTTTAAATGTCTCCAGACCTCTCGACATCAATTCTAAAAGTAACGTCAAAAATTAGACAAAACATCTGTTCCAGTTGAAAACAAGAAAACCAAACCAACTAGCAGTGCCAAAAACATTGACTTGAGACCATGGAAGGTGAGCAAGCCCAAGTCTAACACTGCTAAGGCCTTTATCAGAAATTTAACAACGCCGCCACCTATTACTATGTTCAAACGTTCTGACAAAAAAGCCCCACCTGAGACACCATCAAAGATTGGGTAAGCTACTGTGTCTTTTGCCAAAATTCACACGCGTGCCATCAAACGTCCACGACACGAAGATGAGGACCAAGATGGCCCTGAATCCTTCACCAGTGAAGATTTGGCGAAACTTTCCACATACTCTATGGACGATGATGATGCCCAAAGCTGTCTTTATATCAGTGCAAATGATAAAGCAGATGACAGCGCTGAATGTGAGTCAATTAGAGACGCTTCAGCAATACTTGGCCCAAATGGCTCCGGCACTCAAAGGCCTAATGACACAAAGAAGCGTTTGTCAGAAGCTCGCTGAAACAAGGACAAAAACAGTTGAAAAATAGTCTCGAACCCAATTCCAAAGCGTTACTCACCACCAGGAGCAAAGCTAAATCAGAAATATACAACTGCACAGGTGGATAAAAGCCTCCGGAATTCCACCAAACCTGCTGCCAAAACTTGTGCCGAGAGCGCAAGAAACAAATAAACTGCAGCTCGAATACATATTACAAGATAACTGCTCAGCTGTGTACCATCTATCAGAACCATCGAATCGGATGACATTAAGATCGAATATATGTCAGAAAAACGTGTAGATTGGGTGGTTTTGCATGTGCACTCCCAGCTGGTTGCAATTACTCTTAGAAATGCAACGGAGGAGCTGTTAACTTTCAGCTACAAACTAACAGATTACAATGACTCAGCGGCTCATTCATCGAAGACTTCTTTTCCTGACAAACATGTTTGAACATGGAAAATGAAAACCAACGAGCCTCTATTGTCCCGGGAGGATAGCTCAGCAGCAACGTGTTCACCTTGAAAGCAAGACGACACGAAGCAACAAAGGTTTGATCCCCGGGTCCGCGCTTAGAAACCTCTGGGTATTTAAGCGCGTTATAAATATGCAACTAAGACAAAAAAAAAACAATTAGGCAAACAAAACAATGTAACAGCATCTCGATGCCCGCGGTCTGTGTGAGCGCTTTAAAAAATGCAAATAAAATAAATATTCAGAAGCACTTTGAAATTGGCAATGATGCCTCCGATTCTACGCGTCCATTGCAACACAACGCACAGCGAAAAACAGACACATTCAAGTTCTCACAAACAAGCCGTTGATAAGCCAAAGATCAAAGACAAGTGGAGCAGTGCTCCCTTATATCCCAGAACACACAAGGTTTCCTACACCGGTTTCAAGACAATGAGTTGAATAAGGCTGATCACACCATAATCTGTCTGCAAGAACTATGGATGCGAACTGGGCCAATATGTGAAGGGTTCTCCAACTTTACTCCCGCATTGAAAAACCTATCTGGCCGCTCGTTCTCTGGCTTAATCACCCTAATCAAGGATGTGCTGGGGTGGACTATTCTAAAACTACTGAAACCTAATTCCTTAGTTCAAGGAACAATCATAAAAACCTCCGATATATCAAGTCCGGACGAGTTCTTACTTGTAGTAAACGTTTATTGGAACTCGGCAAAGATTGCCTCAAATATTTTCATATCATCAGTCACCTCAATAATCGATGATTTCATGTTAAACTATCGGAAAACGTCGATAATTATATGCAGCGATCTCAACCACTCATTTGTCACCTCAAGTGGCCAGATAAAAGATCTAAATTACGATTACAATAAAGGTCACGCAAAGAAATGGGCTGTCGAGTTATCTAATAGGAATTGTGTAATGATGAACAGACAAACACATGGTGACATCCCAGATTGCACAACTTGGCGAAGAAACCAGTCTGCCAAAATGCTGGACTATATATACGGGTTTCTCGTGACCTAGTAGATGCCACCAAGAGCTTGAAGATCAGTAAATTTCAACACAGCAATCATGACGGTGTAAACTTACGTTGGTCCTCATTACTAACAAAGAAGCGAGCAATATAATGTGCCTCTTGAGATAAATCAAGGTCTTAATTGGATTACTATAAGGCCAGCCACAATTGTTGAACTAGCTAAAAATGTAGGCAATAACCACATCCACGGCGAAGCCTCTGTCGCGTATTCTCCGCTATTGGTACAACTTGCCTCCACCCGACAAGAAGTGGAGCAATCATCCACACGCACAAACAATCCTTTAGTAAGGAAATAGCTAAGAAGAAGTGCAAAATTATACACTGACCTGAAGCTGCTTAAGCGATCTTGCCAAACAGCAACGATGAAAAAAGAAAAAAAAAGCAACTTCAAAATCGACACCGAAATTGGCTGCTGGCATTCAAGAATTTCCGATATCAGGAACAAGCAGAAACGATACTAAGACTGAAACTCTCTCGGAAAAAAGTCGTAAAACTTGGGCCATTATAAACGCCAGCCCTAGTTTCCAGACGGCTAATATGACAATGGGTGTAAGTGAAAATACTTGGATACAACACTTCTCAAAAGTATTTAAATCTAATACAACTTACAAATTGGGGCTTTACATTGATAACTCTGTCCCTTATAGTTCAGAGATCGAGGAGTTGCTCACCAAGCTCAAAAACTCTGGGGCGCCATGACCCGCTGGGTTGACTAACTTGATACTCAAGAAAAATAAAACCTTGTGGGCAGATTTAATTGAACGATTGTTCCAGAAGATAACAGCAGCACGGAAAATCCCCTCCTCATGGCAATCGGCGGTAGTTGTGCCTATATATAAAAAAGGGGATCGAGCGGACCCGGCCAACTACCATCCGATTGCCCTGTTGGATGGAAACGGATGGAAAAGATTTTTGCTGGCCAGTTACACAAAAAGCTGTCACAATGGGCAACCGAGTTGAAGATTGCCGAACGTCAAACAGGCTTTATGTATGGCGTCTGATTCGAAATAAATCTTACACTATTTAATTTTCTGAAATTGGAGGCCATTAAACAGAATAGGCCCTTGTTTCTGGCATTCGTAGACCTAATGTAACAATTGGGAGTCGAAAGGTAGTCATCTTCCGTCTATACCACAATTTTTATCAAAAAACTGACAGAAGGATATTTATTTAAAAAGTATTCCTCAAGCTAAGTCCTTAGCAGTAACTAAATAGCCCTACAGGTAAGTAACCTCATAGCCCATTCCGCCAGCCCTAGCACAAGGTGATGTGCCGACTACAAATGGGATGTCGAGGTCCTCTCCCTCTCCTCTCTCATCACTTTCCTGTCTTCTAAAAGTAAGTGCATACGTGATGGAGGTCGGTCTCAGCCTTTAATGTTGCCGCCTCCAATGTGTATGGCTTATAACAAAGTAAAATAACTTACCTTTGACCACTAGGCAAGGGACATAAAACAATATATTTCTGTTTGTCTAACACTAAGTTAGATCAACATATTTGCTTGGGTTTGCTTTATATACGTCCCCTATGTCTGTATATATGGGGTATCAGGGTCTGGATAATCAGTCCAGTACCACTTAAAGATAGGTCAACCGGTTTCAGCGGGATTCAGTCATTGGCCGCTTTCTTCAGGACGAATACTTCCATTTATGGTATTCTCTATGTCAACTTCAGTATTAGTGAAGATTATGAGGATATCTTCGGGTGTCCAGTGGGCTTAATGCATGGATCCCTGACTCCTATAGGATAAAACGACAAAATAGACAAATGGAACCCTCATCAGTCTACGAGTACTTTCTAGGTGATTATATGGATATTTATGTCCATACAATACAAAGGTAAGCAACTTCTTACCTATGTAGGGCAGTCTTTTAATGTTGCTGCCTGTTCTATGGTGAGCCGATCGAACGCTCAATTCAGTCAGTTCCAGAATGGAATCTGAACAAATGAAATCAATAGACAATGCTGATGTTAATTTGCATTGTGCTTTAAAAGTCTAACCATGTGTTGGCCGTGAACTATACTGTGGCCAAACAGAAACCTAAAACCACAATAAATCAAAATAGCAGGGCAAGAGGTTTTCACCTGTCTTCACTGGTAAAAATGCGCACAATGGAAGGATCGATTCGTCTGTCCTTGTAGCCGTGCTCCTATTATTAAAAAACACACATAGGGTCCCTTAGGTGCTTATCTTTTGTCCATTTCTCACAAAACATTTCAATATATAATACCATTGGCCTGTCACTCTGTGTTGCTAATCCATGCCATTTTTCGAAAAACTGCCTTCAACTTTGTTCAAAACTATATATGTGCCATGGTTCCCGCTGATGGCGCTTGCACTTTTAGCACTTCCCTGTATTGGCATGCTGGCCTCTACTCTTGGTGTATAGCCGCCTTCCCCAAAATTGTGCTTGGCTCACCTTAATTTCTTTGTGAACGCCGTGTATCGTCTATCGGTTCATGTAAGGCGCCATCTTGAAACGCTCGTTTATGAACCGACGTTCCGATCACGTGATTCGTTGGCTCCGTGTAACTCAACTCTAAATATTCTCTCTGAATCCCGGCATATTGGTTCATGTTAATACACAACTGTGCCATCCGAATGCAGCACACTGTCACCTCCTGGTGCGCTGGGAATTCGCTCCATTCAGTATCTCGTTCGCGCAGCACTCGCCAACTACCAAGATGTCCCAAGTATGCTGGGAGATGTAGTTCTTTCTCCTGTTTCCGATTAAGGACGGTGATTCCAATAGCGAGGCTTAAAATAACTCAGTTTCAACTAACTCAGAGTTTCATTGTTATAGGAGTCCAGATGGTCAGCCATTCGTACGTTGTGGATTTCTGTTAGTTATTCTAACACATTTTCGCCGTGGATTGTGGGAGGTGTAGTTTCTTGTTGTACAGGCACAATTGTGGATTGGAGCGGGGTGAGGTGAGGCTCCATGGTGTACTGTTCCAACAGGTGTAAGGTATGACATCTTCATACCCTATATCAGGTCTCAACATTGTCATCGGCTCGGTTACTACTCAGTGCTTAATAGTGCCGGGAACAAAGTGCTGTATTTAATTAGTTTTACATTAATACACCGACCCATATATATGTTCACTATACTGTCGTTCTGTTACATGACAGCTAGAGCTTGCCAACATATCTCCTCATTGAGGCTGAATTCATGACTCCATAGCCTAAAAATCCAATGCTGTTCTCTCTTTAATAACAGGGCTGCTATGTCCCCCCACGTTTAGGTATTTTGATTTTTTCCAAGCTGGTCCATGCAAGATCATTTTCCGTGTGTTTCATCTTGATGTAATGTTCAAACAATGGAGCCGTTCTTTTTTTGGTCCCGATATTGTATCTATGCTCTCCAATATGAGTTTTGATGGCTCTCGTTATCATTCCAATATATTCCATCACGTACTTTTAGAAGACAGGAAAGTGATGAAAGAGGAGAGGGAGAGGACCTCGACATCCCATTTGTAGTCGGCACATCACCTTGTGCTAGGGCTGGCGGAATGGGCTATGAGGTTACTTACCTGTAGGTCTATTTAGTTACTGCTAAGGACTTAGCTTGAGGAATACTTTTTAAATAAATATCCTTCTGTCAGTTTTGTGATAAAAATTCGTAGACCTAAGAGACCTTTGATAGTGTAAACCAGGCATTACTTTGGAACAAATTGATAAAAAATGAAAATGCTCAGCCGACTTGTTACAAATGGTAGTCCAGCTTCACTCGAACACAAATTAAAGTCTGTCTGAATGGCAAGCGAGAATTATCGAAAGAAATGACGACAGACCGAGGCGTCAAGCAAGGCTGCCGGGGCAGCCCTATTGTTCAAACTATATATTGCTGATATGCTGGATCAGAGTGCAACATCTTTCCACCTAAGATTAATGCCCACCATGTGAGCTAGGCCACATATGCTGATGATGTGGTATTAATGGATGCCACACAAATTGGCCTGCAGCGACTGATTATATTGAGATCAACGTCAAGAAAACAAAGATCATTGTCCTCGAAACCAATCTGGGTAAGCGAGGGAAAAACTTCAAATGGTTGGCTTCAGGAGAAAGTGTTGAATGAACGGAATCTATTTGGTACCTTGGGATAATATTCAACACGTCAATAAGAGAGTGGGAATGGATTCAAGATCTGAAAGCAAAAATGACGAACCTCGCCCTTCAAGGTACCAAGTTACATCGCGAATATGGTAAATTCACATGGTTACCAGCGATTCAATTTTATTGCCAGAAAGTTGTACCAACAATTACCTTCGGCAGCAAAGCAGGTCTGAATATCAACCAATATATGGAATCACCTCGAAGGAAAATTCTGGCGCATGGTTCTTCACTTCCCACAAAATTTAGCAATTGCAGTGATCAGATATGAGCTAGGTCTGCAATCATGGAGGGCCACGGTTTTATGGAAATCCCTCACTTTATACCGAAAGATGATGATACCTGATAATACTGTCCAATAAGCAATTCTGAAAGAACATCCTGCATGCCCATATCAGGGATTACTAAAAGTCTGGGAGTCAAATATTTTGAAAAACTTCACACACGTTGCAGCCTCTGTCGAACTTCTCCACCATAATCCATGTGCTGTAATTCAATGTGATTGGATTGCGACTTTGCAAACTCGATCAAACCTTAAGCCCTGTTTACTAGCATTTGGAGATGTCCGCCCAGTAAACAATATAACAATAATCCAAAGTACCTGTGACAATTTCCCTCAAGATAACATCGAGACCAATTCCTACGACTGCGTCTAAACTTATTATCAACTAGAGATGCTCTTCTTAAAACATGACAAAGACACGTCTAACAACCTATGTCTAGTCTGTAACAAAGAAATCGAGCCATTGCGAGAGTGATATAATGCCCAGAATTAAGATCGGAAACAACAGTGGCTCTGGGTAAGTTTGCACCTCTGAGTGGAAGCATGGACGAATGGTGGATCAACCTAGTTTATGGAAATAATGATATGCTGATCTGCGCAACTGTTGCTTATCTTGACAAAGTACTGATAATCGGACAATCACTTAATTCATCCTTGTGATTTGAGCCTTTTGGACCTAGATGAGGTTTCGCCGTCCTGTTGGATGTCAGGATTTCTTCTTTTTCCTTTCTTATTTTTTTTTCTTTTTTGTTTTTTCCCCTTTACCTGAGATTCCCTCATGTAAAATATCAATTGAGTTTGATCTTAAAGAAGTTTTTGTATGAAACTAAATACAAATTAAAAAAAAATACTTTCTTTGAACTTCTCATAAGGATTACTCTAAATGCAACAGTGATATATGTCCACAGTGTCCTAGCTATTTAAGTCACCTGAGGGTGTAGGAAGTGTCTGTGTGCCATCCCAAATGGGTATTTGCTGATTTAGAGAATTTAAGTGTGTATTTTGGAGTGTAGTTGTGCGTTACTAGTAGATTGCCCCTTCTGAAGAAGGCTTATTCTAACTGACTGATAAATTAATAATCGTTTAATCAAGAAACCTTGTGTGTAAGAGTTTATTTGAATACTTGTCACTGTGAATCTCTGTGCAACTCCCCTACAGCTCACATTGACCCCTCTTGAGATATGCCTGGCTGCTCGGGGGGGCGCTAGCGAGCCCGACCAAGATGGTCACAGGCCCGTGAAACTCAGCAGCACCTACACAATCCGGTCCCTTATCCGGGAGGTTTCCAGAGAAACCTATGCAGGACGGCAGCGCGTACCAACCGTGGCGATCCTGGTAAAAACGGGGAGCCCCTGTGGTGCTGTCAGAGAAAGAGGCACTACGAACTGCGCAGATCGGACGAGGAGCAGAACGCCATAGAGCGGGGCCACCCACGCCGGCTCCAAACTGTCAACTCAAGAAGGCTGGTGAGGAACGACAGACCCCCAATAAGCTGTGTGACCCCGACCTGCAGCAACACCCCGAGAGACTAGGCAGTCACCTGATAGGGCGGCTTGGGGGGCTCTTCACATCCACTGAGTGAATTGATTAGGTCTGCACGCCCGGGATCCAAGCCGACCTGTGTAGGAAGGCCGGGACGCCGGCTGCACCCAGGACTTTGCCGGGACTCCACCTCGCTGAGAGCCGAAAGGAGTCGCCGCGCATCAGGGGACCGCACAATGGATCTGGGATACCACCTGGCAGGACCCAGCAGAGCTACTGCGTCCCCAGGAAAGCCGGCAGAGACAGACGGCCATTACCCACCAGGGAGTGCTCACAGGCCCACACATCCAAGGCTAAAGCTCGGAGCGAGGACACCGCCCGAGTGTGCGGAGTGACAGCTGCAGGAGTCCCTGGGAACTCACCGGACCAGCAACAGTCGCACAGCTTCCAAGAAAGTCTAGGGGTGGGGACCCCGAACAGACATTGCACACCCCACCTGGGCTCCAAGACTGAGTTGTTAACAAGGGACAGTAAGCCTGGGGTGCTGTGGGATCGGCTCAGGCAGCCAGAGGCTCCCATAAGAACCGGAAAGCGGACCCGATATACACTAGAGAAGCAGACAGTTGCACTGTGCCACGGGAGCAGACAGGACCTGTAACAGTCGAAACACAGGATGTAGGCCCTGGGCGGACACACTGCACCTCGCCGGCAGTCTGATTTGCACAGCTAGGAGCTCCTCGGGTACCACCATTTCAAGACTTATAGCGTAATGGAAAGAGGAGTGCAGGGGAACTCCCGAACACTTAAGGCAACCTGCGGATACCAGGACACTCCAAAAAGAACCAATCACCCAGGCTGGATTACATTAGGGGGGAGAACCCAGAGGGTGACATAACAAGACTGAAACCCCCATTCTAGCACTGAGGGGCCGAGGATACGAAGGGAATAATCAGAACTGCCCACCCATGTGCTCGTAGCGGCGGGACGTCCCCGAGCCCGGGTCCCCATTATGTCCAAAACTGGCAAAGGAGGCAAGCAACAAACAAAGATGCAGTTCGAAACGGCCCCACACGCAAAGCCTGGCTGCTCAACACGCTACCAACCTGTGTAGTACAGACTTCTACCAAAAGTTGGGTTCCTATTGCCAGGAGGTCAGGGTTGTTGTAGTACACCCAAAGGGTACTGCATACAATCTTGCCTAACACCCTATTTGCACAATGTAGTGATACATGTTGGATTGTGATGTCACAGACAGCTGGAAGGACCTGGGCGGGAAACCACTTAATTTGTTCTCCAGTTTGTTAATAATCTTTGTTGAGCTTGAACAGGCGTTCGATAGTGTTATCAGGAGTCATTTGTGGGCAAAATTGCGGAAGTGGGGTTGTCCGGTTGATCTGGTAGAAGCAATGGAAGCGCTCTACACAGATACTTCAGTCTGAATTAGGTGGTCATCTAGGGGTACACTATCCAGTAAAATGTTCACCTATTGGAGTTTGAAACAGGGGTATGGTGGGCTCTTGCACCGCTCCTTTTTTACCTCTATATAGCTGATTTGGGATGGTCTCAGGTGGATATTCGGGCCTTTCCGCCAACAATCAACGGAGCCCAGGTTTTGTGGATCCTTCTTGCGGATGACCTGGTTTTCCTCGATTGTACAACAATAGGACTCCAACGATGTCTGCTAGCCTTTGAGCGATATCTCAAAGCTAATGGTATGAGAATCAATGCAGCAAAGTCTAAGCTGCTCCCGATGAAGAAAGCAAGTCTGACTAAGAAAGAGAAATTTATTTGAAGGGTGGAGGGTATACCCCTGGAGATAGTGGATTCAATTGTGTATTTGGGAGCCACTATTAACAGAAATACTAATGAGGCAGCTCATTATGCATATTTGTGGCAGAGAATGATCCCCCTGGTTAATCAGGGTAGGGTGCTCCACTGGAAGTTCGGTAAATTTACATTTCTACCCATTGTGACCTTCTACAAGCAGAAGGTGGTGCAGATACTCGCTAATGGCGCTGAGGCGGTTCTTTGCCTCTCATGTGATTGCTGGGAGAAATTGGGTCATTTTTGGCGCAAGAGCCTAAAACTGCCAAATTACCTTCCGAAGTGTATGATTAGGCGTGAACTAAGGCTCCAGTCTCTGGAATCAATGGTGGCTTGGAAGACCGTCTCTTTATAGAGAAAGTGTGCCCTGGAGAGAGTGGTGATGCCTTTTAAGATCTTGGCATTAGATAGCAGGCTGGTAGGCGGCCAGTTGGAACAATGGCGGATTAAGGTGGAAGCTTTTTTCTTGGATAAGAATGGCTCTGTGAAATTGTTGCTGTCCAATCCAATGAGTGTGAAAAATAAATTGTTGTCTAGGGACTGGATCTTTACCATGGATCAATGTGGTGATTTAAAGCTTAGAGAAATGAGGTCCACTGAGAGTGGGAGGGTCAATGAGCTACCCAAATTTATGATCAAATTCCCCACCCCAAAATATCAGGATTTACTCCTTAGATATCGTCTGAACATCCTCCATACAAGAGAGGTTCTGTTTAGGAGGAAGATGGCGGGTGTTGATAATGCAACCTGTCGGTACTGTAAGAGGATCAAGCATTTGGAAACCCCGAAGCATTTAGTAATGAATTGCGAAGCTCTGAGGGAGACTAGCGCTTTTTCTTGAGGATTCTCTATGGAAGGGATCAACTCTTAGAAGTGTGGAATGGTGGAAGTGGATGTTAATTGGTGATAAGTCCAGGGTGGTTATTGCGGTGATGAAAATGCTTAACACTTATCAAATTGGGAGGGACCACCTAAGATTGAGGGTGAGGATTAATGGAACTCAGTTGATCGACTGATATGACTACCTATGGTTTGGCCTGATTTATTAAGTGGGAATGTAGGGGACAAAAATGGGTTGCTGTTTGGTTGTAGATGCTCTCTGGAAATGTAATGTTAAAGGTTTATTTTAAGTTGATTGTTTTTTTACATATTTGACTTCTAACCAATAAAACATTTAAATAAAAAAAAAATAATGATCTTATCTTTGTTGATATTAACAAATGACAGTTCATCAATTGGTTTCAAAAGGGTGCTGGCAAAATAATATTTATTAAAAAAGGAAAAGTTTAAAAAGGGCCCGTTGCAAATTGCGTCCAATGGATTTCAGTAATTTATGACCATCTTCAGGGACTATTCTGCTTTGTAATGTCTTCACTTGTTTATAGCAAAAAGTATTACTCTTTCAATCTGGTGCCCTCAATGTTTCTTGATGTTAGTTGGTCCTTGTGCTCTAGGAATCCTAGGTCACTTACTTTATTCTCTTGTGGCGTTCGCCGGCAGGTGCAAATCTGCCGTCTCTGTGTTGGTCTTGATGGCCTGCAGTGATTCACGAACAGCCGTTCCAAAGAGATTGTCCCCGAACAGCATGTCCAGGACCCTCGTCTGAACCTCCTGCCTAAAGTTGGTGGCCCTCAACCAGCCACGACGACAGAGGCAAACCCTGTTCCCCATTTGGCGGAACCCAGTGTCCGCAATGTCCAGGGCCATGGTGATTGAGTGGTCCGACGCCACCTCGCCCTCCTTAAGTATCTCCAGCTCCGACCAGTTTGTTCTCGGGGAGGAAGTCCAGTTGCAGGGTCATCTTGTGCCATAACTCCCAGTCGTACCTGGCCAGGATCGCTAAAGCATTCGCCGCCTTCACCATCGTAGCTGCAGAGTGGATGAACCTTCTACCCACGGCGTCCAACTTCTTCCCCTCACTGTCTGGGCTAACGGAGGCTGAGGATGACTGGTTGGATGACTTCTTCCGCGCAGCTGCCGAGACCACAGTCTCTGGTGATGGCTGCGACTGCAGACACTTGGGTGCAGACTCTGGCACCCAGTATTTCTTCTCCAGCTGGTCTCTTTACACAGGGGCCGAGGCAGGGTTTTTCACCAGCGCCAGGCCCTCATTCCAGATGTCAGCCAGGAGGGGCAGCGCCAGAATGGTCTTCCTTTTTGCCTCCTGGTGTTGATAAAGAAAGCCCTCCTTCATCTGCTCCAGCGTGAGCTGGAAGAGATCAGATGCGCGGGTGACCATGGAGTGGAACAAACCCACTTCATCCGGGGAAAAGCCCTTGGAGGCGGAGAGATGTTGCTGGGGTTGGGGTCTGTCGTCACTGTTTCCGTCCCTGTATCCCTAGGGTGGGTTGTGGAGGGGTGAGGGCGGCGTGTGGCAGCTGCAAAGGTGGCATAGGGTGCTGCTTACTCTTGTGCAGTGGTGGGCCCGGTGTCAACGGGGCCTGTTGTGCCAGCGGCATTCCATTTCTGCATCTCCAACACCGGCGTGTGGAGAGTCAAAAGAATGTCTTGTGACAAATCTCTGGGCGGTGTCGGGGGAGTAGGCTTGCTGGGCCCAGCACCTACATAGTCGTTCCTGCCAGCGGAGTCGCCGCCTCCCTCTGCCAACTACCTCCTCGACGTTACCATCGTCCCAAAGTCCTCCTGGACAGTGTGGACGGAAACTATGTCCTCTTCGGCGGACGAAGAAAAATCTGTGCCGTGGAGTACTTCCACATACCTTCCCCTTTTTGTGGGCTGGGGGGTCGTCTCGGGCTTCTGGGGTCTTTCCACTGGTTTGGCCAAAGCCTCCTACCTGGGACGAAGATCCACTCTGGCCGCCGTCTGGGCCCCCTGGGCTGGGTCAGCTCCTTTCGCCTATCAAACGACCCGTTTGATAGTGGATGACAATTTAGTCTGGACCACCTGGGCCTTCACGGGCAGGCGGCCAACTTGTCCTGTGGCTTAGCCTTCGCCGCTCTCTTCTGCACCTTCCCTGGGGTAGCCGACTACTTCCTCGTTGAAGAACTAGAGCGGTGGCTGGAGACCCGGGCCCGATTGAGTACATGAGCATGCCTTGCGCGGCAACCCCAACGGAAACTGACTCGCAGTGCTTTGCCTGGTCTTGGGCCCCTACGGATGGAGTGCCCTCAAAGGACTTAGTAGCCTGCTCTGACTGGCTGGATCTGGGTGAGGCATCCCCCTGTGAACCACACAGGGTAGAGGCCTCTGCGTTGAACCGTGTCGCCAACCTGCTGTGCCGATCCTTCATGGTGCACTTTGTAAAGCCACGACAGATCTCGCAATCCTCCTCTTTGTGAGTCAGGTGAAGACTATAGAGGCACTGGGAATGCTTGTCCTCCATGAACACATTACTCAAACCGCAGCTGGTGCAGAGCTTGAAGAGGAAACCCCTGCCCCATCCTTCTCAAACATGGTCCGGCATGCGGTGTAGGCCCGATGGCTTTCTGGAATCTAAGAAAAAACTCGACCATTCTGCCCTTCGGGGCGATGAGAGGTGCCGTCAAATGTATCCCTGTTAGTCAGATGAAGAAACTATGGAGCCAATGTGCTCTATCGAACAAAAATAGGAATTTCCTAGCAAAAAAGCACAAAAAACGCAGAAAGCTCTAAGAGCGAAACACAAGGACTCCCAGCACTTGGACGTGTTAAGAATCTGAAGATGGCTGCCAGAGGAGGGGCATAGGGAGAGGGCAGTCATTGGCTGGAAGCAGTATGACCCAGAGCTCAGTGATTGGTTTATATGAGCAATACAGTTTATAAGTGAAACTGTTTTCTTTTACCGAGGATTCCCGGCCTGATGGGGAATATTCACGAGAATGTGAATCCATGCCAGACCACATGCTGGAGAAAGGATAAAACATCCAGTGTTTACACAGAAAAGGATCTACATTATTTTCTCTGCACCAGTTGCAGAATGTATTCCAACGGCAACGGTACAAAGACTTTGTTGCTGGCCCTCTGGCCAAAAGCAAAATCTCCATCACAGCATCCGGGAGCTCCCAATCATTGTACCTCAGTCTTTCAGAAACCAAGCGTGAAGGTTCAGTGTTTAGACCTCTGCATGGAGCACCAAACCCTCCTCCCGCGAGAGAAGGTCCTCTCTTTGTGGAAGACGTATTGGCGGACAGATGTAAATGTGCAGAAGGTCCGGGAATCACGTCCGCCTGTCCCAATCTGGGGCAATTAGGAGCATGCGTTACCCGAACTTTCTCAACCTCTTGATCACGTGAGGAATGACGGGGACTGGAGGAAACGCATACATGAGTAGAAATTGCCAGTCCACCACAAACGTGTCTCCTAGAGCTCCTCTTGGGCGACATTCCCTTGGAGAAATACAGTTCGCAGTTCCGGTCCACACCCGTCACAAACAGATCCGCTTGAGGGGTTACCCAAAGAGTGAAGAGGACTTCCTGAGCTAGTTCCCACTCGTGGGAGACTGCTGCCTGCTCAGAGCGTCTGCAGCCGTATTCTCCTCTCCGGCTAGGTGTACTGCTGATAGGGAGATTCCTTTTTTTATTATCCAGTACCAGAGCTGCATTGCCTCTCTGCACAGTGATAGTGACCCTACACCTCTTGTTGAGGTAGTACATGGCCGCTGTATTGTCAGTCATTATCAGGACATTCTTTCCCTGTACAGAGGGCAGAAAGTCCTTCAGCGCTAGTCTGATTGCCCTCAGCTCCAAAAGATTGATATGTAGTTTGGGACTCTAATGGAGACCAAAGACCACGGACTGTCAGATTGTTGGTGTGGCTCCCCAACCCGCGAGTGAGGAGTGTCACTACAGTGATCTCCAGCCCTGGTTGCCAAAAAGGTTCTCCCTTCAGAATATTGTCCTCGCAAGCCCACGATAGGAGATCCTGTGCGACCCTGCTGGGAACCTGAAATAGGTCCGAAATCCTTCCTGAGAACTGGGACCATTGAGTTCTTCGAGCCCATTAAAAGGAGACACTGGGCACCTTGAAATTTGGTGACCATCTGAAGAATGTCTTCAGCCCTCACCTCGGGTGGCAAGCTCTTTCCCAAGGATGTATCCATAACAGCAACAGGTAGCCCAACCTTTGGGATAGGCCTGTACTACACAAAAGTTGGTAGTGTGACTGAACAGCCAGGCTTAGCTCAAGGCGGGTCAATGTGAGCTGTAGAGATGTAACAGATTCACAGTGACAGGTATTCAAATAACGGATCTACTCAAGGTTTCTTTTAAAAATATTTATTAATTTAATAGTCAGTTTTAAAATAAGCCTTCTTTGGAAAGGGCAATTGTCATCAATAAAATACATTTCAAAAATGATGTTTAGTAGATACCCTTTTGGGATCTCACACACACTTCCTACACCCTGAGGTGACTTCAATTGCTAGGACACTGTGGACATTGATATATCACTTTTACACTTAAATGAAATACTGAGATTGTGGAAAAAGGAATAGGTTGGGGAAGGAGACAAAGTTTAACAAGTTTCTCCAAACAGGTAAGCACTTCACAATTCCCCCCAATGAAATATAGGTTAACCCATACCCAGGTATACAAGTAACTTATGTATTACTTTTTGAGGGACAGATAAACAAAAAAAGAGGGTAAGAAGAGTCTTCAGGTAGCCAGGACAACCAATGTCAATTGAGCAAAGTCTAGGGGAGCTGAGGCACTTCTTGAAGATAGCACTGAAGTCTTGCACAATGTTGAAGAGTTTTGTTTTAAAAAGAAACACTGTTGAGCCACAAGCTGGGAGCCTTGTGAAAAGCAAAGATGCAAGCAACTATGCAAACGGCAGCAAATGCAAGTCTCCAGTGAGAGCAAGCAAGCTACACAAAATATAAGTAGCTCTAGTTACACAGTACCTTGAGTCTGAAGAAAAGGTTCAAGCTGGCTTCTGTTCCTGTTGTAGTCCTGCAGATCCTGTTGTTCCTGGGCCTCAGTCGTGGGGACAAGAGGGAGGACGTCTGGGGACTCCTGCACTACGGTTCACAGTTGCAGCAGCAATGGACTTACTCCAGATCAGTTGCATTTCGCGGTTTCAGCTACTTGCAGATAGCACCAGCGTGGTTCTTTGACACCTTGTGGGCTGGGCTTTCCTTGCTTCTGGGGTCCAGCACTGTTGAGGTGGCTCCGGCTTGGATAGTCCTGCTTCAAGGAAGTCCGGAGGATCTTTTTGTACCTCGGGTCCAGCTTAAAAACAATGCACTTGATTCTAGTGTTCCTGTCCCCTGGCACTCGGTTCCAGCAGCAGAGAAGTAGTACAGCCAACATGGAGAAGGGTTCCAGTCAAGTTAGTCTTGGGGCCAGTTGGTCCCACCAACCCAAGGGAAGAAGTAGTTATTCCAGGTTTCTATAGTCAATGCGAAAATTGGAGCTTCAACACTGCAGCAGGGCTTCACCGGGCAAACCAACGGTCCAGGAGGGTGCAGCAAGCTTTTCTTCCAGTTTCTTCTTCGGTTCCTTCGTCCAGTGATCGACTGCCTTCTTTGCAAAAAACCTCACGTTTTCTGCAAGTTTCTCCCATTCATTCGCAGCCTAGCCGTCAGCCACACAGTAGGTTGGCTGCCCTGTTAGGACAGCCAACCAATCACCTTTGGGTGCATTCCTGTAACCAAGGAAACTAAGTACATGGAGTTTCGCTTCCTGCCCTGCCAGACACGGGCTTCACCTGTGAACCCCACCAAAGACAACAAAGGGACCAAAGCTGGTTTGGCGCGCAGAGTAAATCTCAAGAAGAACAAGAAATTGCAACAAAAAAAAAAAGAAGACTGGGGCAATTTTGAAAATGGGTGCAATATTGCAGCTGAGGATTCAGCCTGCAGTAAAAACACAATGGTAGGAAAATTAAACCACTGCCACCAGCCATTAATTGCAGTAAGGGTAACATAAAACATGTTACATCAGAAGGTAGACAAAGGGGATACTACATAACCCCCCCAGCACTCCACATAAACTGGTGTGTGCTGGGTCTACAAAGAGAAAAAGGTAAGTAAAGTCAATTTCACTTTACTACACTTGGAAACAGTTTATCCAAGAGAAGGTATTTAAACCTTAGCAGAAATCCAAAGGACTTCTCTGTTCCACTGCGCTGAAGGTGCTGAGAGCCACAATACAAAAAGAGTATGCCTATGGAGTTTTTCAGACTCCATACCCAAAAAGAAACAGGGTTCAAATCAAAGAAAAATACATGTGAGAGTGGGAAAAAGGTCTCTCAAGGATAAAAATGAAAAGTCCTAAAATCCAGCAAAAGAGCTGGGGGTCTCTAAGGTAGAAGGGAATTAGTACGGAAATGCGGAAATGAGAATTCTCCCCAACAGTCGGACCCCGTCAAAGGGCATGCTGAGAAGTCTGGATTGCACATCCAGTGCAAAACCAGACTTCCGCCACCATGCAAATCTGCGCATATCTGCGTTAGTAGCCATGGCTCTGCTAATGCCATCAGAAGAATCCAGACCTGACTGAACATGGCTTCTTTGCAGTCTCTAACTATGGCTAAGAACCAGTCTCTCATCCCCTTCGACAATGTGCTCTTCCACCATGGAAATGCAGTCTCACAGAGTGAACGTACATTTTGCAAGAGCACATGTGGAGTTGGCATATTTGAGTGATACTCCCTGTGGAAAATACCTTCCTTGCCCATCCATCTACTCTTTTGTCGTCGGAGGGATGGTAGGGTACGCCGCTTGCTTAGATGTTACAGTAGCTGCCTGCACCACCAGACTCTCCGGAGTGGGGTGTTTCGATAGATAGAGTCACTACTGAAAGGGCAGTACTTCTTGGCCAAGTTTTTATTTACAGCCGGATTGGTTTCCGGTGTTTCCCAATTGATTGCCGCCCTTTTCTGCAAAGCATTGTGAAACAGTAATATGGGATCTGACTGAGGACCATTATCTAAGATGTCTGTTCGATCATCTTGTTCAAATGGCAATGGAGGCCTACTCACGTACCTTCGACATGAGTTTAGGATGCATCTGTATGCTCCCCAGCCTCTCGTCTCCCAAACTCAAACTCTGGTGAGATATCCATCCCACTTGCAGTCTGTAGGTTGTCGGAGGTCTCTCAACCTAGACTCCTCTGCAATAAAACCATATGGAACATTTGGCGTGCCAAACTGGAGGCCAAATAAAGCTTCATCTGATGGTTCATTTTCTTCACATAAGCAAGAAAAAAAGTAGTCTTTTCACGGTAGTGGCACATAGGTTTTCTCAGGAAGAAGAGGATTTGTAAATAATGGGTTCGATGCTGGAAGAGTCGTCTAAACATTCTTCATTGGCGCCAAAGGTTTTACTGGGGCGCTCTACAATGATGGCTTCGCCATCGATGTGGACGTTGAGTGTTTGGCTGGCTTCGAAAGCATGCAGGCGAATATGTAGATGGGGTTAACAACCTTGACTTATGCCTTCGGCTCGACTGTTCCTTGGATGTTCCTTCATCAGATCGAGGCCTCGACGGCTGTCTATGCAGATCGGGCCTTCGTCCCGGGATCGAGGGCACACAGGATTTAGGTCGAGCCCTTTCCTTCCCGGCTTCTTTCGAAGGCACGGTAGGAGCATGGCTTTGAGGCTTCTGCTTTTCAAATATTTTGAGCATCTCTGCTCTGAAAACCTACTACTCGGCCAGAGTGGATTTTTTAGTTGGGCAAGAAACCCTCTCAGTGGAAGCGCCCGACGATGAAGACTACCAAGGCGACCTATGGTGCATTCTTTTAGACTTATTCGAGGTCGAAGAGTGGCGAGATCGACTCCACAATCACAACCACTTGGGCTTCCGAGTCAAGAGTCTCCTCTCGATTCGTTGGTCAAAGGTTTCTTGGCCAGGGTAGTGGATTTAGTGATTTGACCTACCTTCAACTTCCCCTTTCGTTCCTTCAAGGCCTTTCCAGTCATAGACCCGTACTTGGAGCAGTCTGAGGTGTTATGGTCCACCCTGAGGCACCACAGAGATTCGATGGGTATCGGTCAAAGACATTTTCGACCCACAATCAACACATTTTGAACCCGGTGTTCGGGGTTGTAGGTTGACGATGAAGACATGTCTCTCAAAATAACGGAGTCGTCACTTTCATGAGCCTTATTTCTCGAAGGTAGAGCCGTTGCGGAAAAACAGAACTGAAGCCAATGGGCGCTGCACGTGCTATATATGGCTTCAATGACATCCTTGAGACGGAGGCCCTCGAAGGACATCGAGCAACGCCATTGACACAGCGCTCTCTCCTAAAGCAGCTGGATATAGAATATCAAAGATGAGGAATACGTGGGAGGACACAATCCATTCAAAAAAGGAGTTTCAGCACAGCAGCGGGCTTCACCGGGCAATTGAAAGGTCCAGGAGGATGCAGCAAGCTTTGTTCACGGTTTCTTTGTCGGGTGTCTCCCAGTGGTCGACTCTGCCTCTAGTCCCAAAACCCTTGCCTATTAAGCAGGTTTCTTCCATTCATGCACAGCCTAGACTGTCAATCACAGCAGGATCGCTGTCCAAAAAAGACAGCCAGCCAAGCAGCACTGGTTGCATTCAGGCATTCCATAAAACAAAGGACAGGGGAGTTTTCGGAAACCTCCCTCACATCCTGCCTTTCCAGACACTCTGGAGCCAGAGGCGGGCTTCTGGCCTGAAGCCCACCAAACGCAAAACAAAGGGCTCAACTCAGCGCACAGAGTAACACCCAAGAAACAGACAGAAAATGGCGAAAAACAAAGACCGGGGCCATTTCGACAAAATTGTCATCCATGGGTGCTATGCTGCAGCTGAGGATTCAGTCTGCGGTAGAAAACCACAATGGAAGGACATTTAAACCACTGCCATCAGCCATTTAAAGTAGTGAGGGTAACATCAAAAATGTTACATGAGAATGTAGGATAAGGGGCTACTTGGTAACCCCCCCAGCACTCCACATAACGTGGTGTGTGCTGGACCCACAAAGCGAAAACTTAAGTAAAGCCAATTTCACTTTACTATTCTTGGGAAAAGTAGTTCACACAACAAAAGGTATTTAAACCTTATAAGAAACCTAAAGGATTTCTCAGTGACACTGCACTGAAGGTGCTGGGTGTCACCATGCAAAAGGTAGATGCCTATGGAGTTTGTCAGACTCCAAAAACAGGAAACATAATCCAAATCAGGCAAAATACATGAGTGAGAAAAAGCTCACTCACTCCAGGGTTAAAATTAAAAGGTCTTAAAAGTCCAGCAAAAGAGCTGGGGGTCTCTAAGGTTGAAGGGAATTAGCACACAAATGAGAATTCTCCCTAACATTGAAGCAGACTTCTTCCACGATAGTACAAGAGCTTTTGCTAGCAGGGTTTTCACACAGTCCTGCAAAGTGGTAGCCCTGCAGAACAGGGTACAACGTCCTTTCATAGCGGGCCATTTTTTCACTGGATTTTTTAGCGCAACAATTTTATCGGAAAAAACCCATCTCATTTTGGGGGGGCGGGGGGGGAGTTATGAAAAAAATTATATATATGGGATGTGGGTTTTTGGTAATAGATATAAACTGAAAGGGAATAGGGGTTAGGGGGGACCCCTCAAAAAAAAAAATTGGGTTTTTCGAGAAAAAATGTGTGGTAAAAAACCCTGCGAAAAAACATCCCACGAAGAAATGACATGGAACCAAGAAAGGTGTGTCCAGCCAAGCTCCTAAGGATAGAGCATGCTGCGAGGGGGTCAAGCAGAACTTGGCAAAGTTGGAGACCCTCAGCGATGTTGAGCAATGGGTTATTTCTTGTGTGCCGATGGGCCAAAGGAAGAAAGTCAGTCTGAACCAGCCAATCAACAAGGTACAGGTAGATGTGCACCCCAACCAACTCCTCCAGTATCTTTGACCACTACAACCACCTAGTCTACGGCAGTAGTGCATGCCATCCTTGTCGATTGCTCTGCTTAGCATTTTTCCAGCTGTATACTGAACTTTTAAAATCAATGTGTTTTCTGTGTTTGTTTTTGTTTGGTTATGGAGTCCAACCAACTCCATAGGCATCATCTTTTCCTATTGTGTCACAAAGCACCTTCAGTGAAGTGACACAGGGAAGTCTTTCAGGTTTCCTAAGGTTTAAATACATTCTCTGGGATCAACTACTGTTTCCCATAACAGTGGAGTGAAATTAACTTCACTTAGCCTTGTACATTTCTAGACCCAACACACCCTCTTACAACAGAGTGCTGGAGGGGTTGCTTAGTATCCCCCTATGTCTAGTTACTCATGTAACAGTCAAATGTTACCCTTTCCTCTCAGAATGGCTGGTGGCATTGGTTTTACAACGAACTACCATGATTTTTACTGGCCGCAAACTATTTGTAGCTCCGGTAATGTTACATCGCGGGAGCCATGTTTTTCAAGATGGCGCCCAGCCATCGTTGATAAAAACAGGTCCTGGTCTTCTTTTTTCGCCATTTCTTTGTGGAAAGGTCCTAGAGTTTCTCTCTGTGCGCCAAACCAGGTTTGGTCTCTTTGTTCATTCACCTTTGGCGGGCTTCAGGAGTGAAGACCGCCTCTGGCTCCAGAGTGTCTGGGGTAGGCAGGAAGTGTGGGAGGTGCACACAACTCCCTGTGCGTAGTCTCCTAGGAGACCCAAATGCACTCTGATTATTGGCTGGCTGACTGTCCGGCAAGGACAGCCACCCTTGCTGGGTGAGTGGCAGCTAGGCCGGAATGAATGGGAGAGAACTGAATAAAATGTGAGGCTTGAAAGGCAGAGTCGACCACTGGAACGAAGGAACCGAAGAAGAGCTTGAACAGGACGGCTGCTACAACTGCTGGACCGTTGGTTTTCCCAGTGAAGTGCTGCTGCAGGACCGAATCACCAAGTTTGCATCGACAGAGAAGCCCTGCTAAGGACGACTTTTCCCTTTGAGTTGGTAGGACCAATCAACTCCCAAATAAGCCACCTGGACACCCATCTCTGAGCTGGTTGCATGTCCTCAGAGTGCTGCAGGAAACCATAGAGCCAGGGAGAGAGACACCAGATTATGTGTGTTGCTTGTAAGCTGGGCAAAAGCGTTTGGAAGATCCTCCGGACTCCCACGACGTCGGACCGACCCAGCCTGACCCCCCCTCAGTTGAGTGTGGGACCTCTGAAGCAAGGACAGTCTACCTTGACAAGCAGAAGAACAAGTTACTTCCTTACCTGGTAACGTTCTTTCGATGGGATGGTCCGACGACGTATTCCATATCTATGACAGGTAATGTCCACAGCTGTGCTGCTTTGGAAAATCTTTGGCGTCTGCGTCCTGCATCGATGACATCCTCCGACGGCCAACATCACCCGATGTGATAAGTAGGACGCACGACGCCCATAGCCTCAGTTATAGTTTTTTCCCAGAACGTGTGCCACCAGTTTTCTGCCAGTCTGACACACAAGGCCTTGCGGAACGCAAGCTGCAATCGCAAAAGAAATTCTGCAGCGGGGAAGGCAGGGAGGGAGCGATATGAAACGTCATCGGACCATCCCATCGAAAGAACGTTACCAGGTAAGAAAGTAACTTGTTCTTCGAGGGGATTGGGTCCTCCGACGTATTCCATATCTATGACAGACTCCCAAAGCAGTACCAAACAAGGAGGTGGGAAAGAATTTAGAATACAAATTTAGCATGCCCAATCAATAGAGAACTGCCTTGCCAAAGGCCAGATCTTGCCCTCTGATGGAATCGAGGGAGTAGTGACGTACAAAAGTATGTACTGAAGCCCAGGTGGCTGCATCACAGATGTGATGAATAGGAACTCCCCTCTGCAGGGCAGTAGACGCAGCCACTCCCCTGGTAGAATGGGCCCGCAAGCCAGCCGGAGGATCCTTACCCGCCAAGCGGTAATACTCGGAGATAGCTAAAATAATCCAACGAGACAAAGTCTGTTTCGTCACAGCTTGTCCCAAACGCTTTCCAGCGTAACCAATGAAAAGTTGATCGTCCACTCTGACCAGGGACATGCGCGAAATATAAAAGCTCAACGCTCTCCTAGGATCAAGCCTATGGAGCCTCTCCTCTTCCTTACCAGGATGTGGAGGAGGATAGAACGCCGGAAGAACAACTTTCTGGCTCAAATGAAATTCCGAAGCCACCTTCGGAAGAAAAGAAGGACGAACTCTAAAGACAACCCTGTCCTTATGAAACACAGTCAAGGGTGGCTTACCTGAAAGTGCCTGTAACTCACTCACTCCCGCAACCAAAAACACAGTTTTCAGAGTTAACAGCCTCAAAGGGCAAGAATGTAAAGGCTCAAACGGAGCACCCATGAGAAACTTAAGAACAAGGTTCAAATCCCAACTGGGCACCAGAAAAGGCGACGGAGGGAACACATTAGTGAGCCCTTTCAAAAACTGCAAAATTAAAGGAATCCTAAAATAGGAACACTCTTCAGACGAGCGCTTAAATATGGACAGCGCCACCAGGTAACCTTTAATGGCCCCCACTTGCAAGCCCCTGTGGGCCAAATAAGCAAAAAAGACAGATCCATGGGAATGTCACATTCAAAAGGATCCACATTCTTAACTCTGCACCAGTCGCAGAACTTTCTCCAATGGCAACGGTACAGAGACTTTGTTGCCGGCCGCCTGGCCGAGAGCAACACCTCCAACACGTCTTCAGGGAGGTCCCAATCCATATACCTCAACCTTTCAGAAGCCAAGCGTGAAGGTTGAGGGATCTGACCTCTGGATGGAGAACCCGACCCCCCTCCCGTGAGAGCAGATCGTCTCGGTAGGGAAAACGACGTGGAGGGCAGATGGACAAGTCGAGAAGGTCCGGGTACCACGTCCTCCTGGCCCACGCCGGAGCAATGAGGATCATCCGGGAACCGAACCTCCGTAACCTCCGCAGTACTTGCGGGATGACGGGGACTGGAGGAAACGCATACAGCGGTGGGAATGACCACTCCACCACGAACGCGTCTCCTAAGGCTCCTTTTGGAGGAAATTCCCACGTGCAAAATCTTTCGCACTTCCGGTTGACACTGGAGGCGAAGAGATCCACTTGAGGGGTCCCCCAAAGAGCAAAGATCTCCAGGAGAATCTCCTGAGCCAGCTCCCACTCGTGAGAGATCGTGCTCTGCCTGCTCAGAGCGTCCGCCATCTCGTTGTAGTCTCTGGCCAGATGAACAGCAGAGATCGAAACTTCCTGCTGGATGGCCCAGAACTCGAGCTGCATCGCCTCCCTGCACAGCGGAAGTGACCCTGCCCCCCCCCTTTTTGTTGAGGTAGTGCATCGCCACCGTGTTGTCCGTTAGAATCAGGACACTCTTTCCAGGCACAGTCGGCAGAAAAGCCTTCAGGGCTAGCCTGATGGCCCTCAGCTCCAACAGATTGATATGGAGTCTGGACTCCGACGGAGACCAACGACTGTCAACTCGTTGACATGAGCTCCCCATCCCGTGAGGGATGCGTCCGTCACGATCGTCACCTCCGGCCAGGGCAGCCAAAATGGGGCCCCCTTCATCAGATTGCCTTCCACGGCCCACCACAGAAGGTCCTGGGCGACCGAGGGCGGCACCTGAACAGGGTCCGACAGGCTGCCGGAGGACTGAGACCACTGGAGCTTGAGTGCCCACTGCAAAGATCTCATCTGCAGACGAGCCTCTGGCACCAGAAGAATGCAGGATGCCATGAGGCCGAGCCGTCTCAAGAACTCGGACGCTGGGAGATCCTGGGCAAATTGAAACTTGTTCACCATCTGCTGAATGTGAAGAGCCCTCACCTGGGGAGGAAAACACTGCCCCAGGGATGTGTCGAGCACTGCTCCGATGTACTGGAGCCGCTGCGTTGGCGTCAAATGGGACTTCTTTAAATTGAGGGAGAAGCCCAGCCTGTGAAGGGAGTGGCAGGTGATGGACAGATGATCCAGGACTTGCTCGAGAGAGCTCCCCCAGATCAACCAATCGTCCAGGCAGGGGTAGACGTGAATCCCCCTTTCCTGAGATGCGCTGCCACCACCATGAGCTTGGTGAAAACCCTCGGGCGGAGGTCAATCCGAACGGCAGGACCCAAAACTGAAAGTGCAAGTCGCCAACCGCGAACCTTGGGTACTTCTTGTGCCTGGGATGAATCGGCACATGGAAGTAAGCATCCTTGAGGTCGAGAGACACCTACTAGTCCTGAAGTTGAAGGGCCTGGAGGACTTGAGAAAGTCACCATCTTGAACTTGTCCTTCTTGAGGAGTTTGTTCAAACTGTGCAAATCCATGATGGGTCTCAATCCCCGGTCTTTCTTCGAAATCAAAAAATAAGGGGAATACCATCCCTTGTTCCTCTCCGCTACAGGCACCAGTTCTATGGCGCCTTTCTCCAGCAGGGCTTGAATTTCTTGCGCAAGGAGCGGATCCGGACACTTCACAGAGAGGTTCCCTGGTGGATTGTCATGAGGCCCCTGCCGAAACGGAAGACCGTAGCCGTGGGTTATGTTCTCCAGAACCCACACATCCGAAGTAATGGCTAGTCATTCTACAAGATGCTGCGCCAGCCTTCCCCCAACCGGCGAACCATGGGACCTGGCCTCATGACTGAGTGGTAGCGGCTGCGGCACCTCGAGTATCTTTGTTTCCACCTCTGGCACTCTTACGATGGCCTCTTTGACTGCTAGCTCCCCTCGCTTTACTGAAGGACGAGTAATAGCGAAAGGAACCTCCCCTCCATTGCTGTCCCCTAGGACGAAAAGGCGGAGGTTGGCGAACTGCAGCGCCCAACGACTTTGCTGCAGCTTTGGAGGCCTGCAACCTCTCAAGGCTCTTGTCAGCCTTGCTGCCAAAAAGGTGTTCACCGTCAAAGGGCATGTTGAGGAGCCGGGACTGCACATCAGGAGCGAACCCAGACTTCCGCAACCATGCAAACCTGCGCATTACGGTGCTCGCCGCCATGGACCGGCTGACACAATCTGCCAAGTACAAACCCGACTGAACGGCCTCACACATGGCATCCTTGCCATACTGAACCATAGCAAGGAAACCATCCCGTTCGTCCCCTTCGGGAATATGTTCAGACGCTAAAGCAACACAGTTCCACAGAGTGTGTGTGAAACGAGACAAGGCACATATGGAGTTGGCCGCCTGAAGCGCCATACCCCCTGAAGAAAACACTTTCTTCGCCCAGCCGTCAAAACGTTTGTCGTCCCTATCCGGAGGGATGGTAGGATACGACGCCTGCTTTGCCGGGGCCGTAGCCGCCTGCACCACCAAACTCTCCGGAGTGGGGTGCCTAGACAAGTAGCAGGGGTCGCTACTGGCTGGACGGTATTTTCGCGACAAAGACTTGCCCACTGCCGGGAGACTCTCCGGAGCAGTCCAAGCCGCCGCCACCCTTCTCTGCAGAGCCATATGAAACGGCAAAACCGGGTCAGTGGGGGGACCAAGATCAAGGATGTCCGTGAGATCATCCTGAACGAATTCCCCTGGGGGTGCAGACCAACCCGAGTACTCGGTGACCAGAGACATCAGGCGCCGATATGAAGAATCGGCATGAGTGCCAGGCTCCGGCCTACAAAACTCCACCTCCGGAGAGGTGTCCAGTCCACTGGCAACATGTAGCGACTGTCTCAGGTCATCAAACTGGCTATGGCCCGAGATAAGCTCATCTGGAACCGGAACCGGAACCAAGCCGTCATCAGAGCCTTCATCACCCTCTGAAATGTACTCCAGGCGGGGAGAGGAAGACCCCTGGGGACCAAAGCAGTGCCTGACCTTAGCCAGAGCCTTCCTAGGGGCTAATCCCGTGCCACGGGGCCGCTCCGACACCACCGCCTCGAAAGGCGTAGAGGGCGCCGAACGAGTCTGCGTCGACAGAAAAGGCGTCGACATCAGCTGCAGCACCGCCAGCATCGGCGGCGTCGACACAGGCCTCGAAGCCGGAGCTCCGAGCCGGTCTCTCGACGACCTAGGTGCTGATGGCGTTGACGACCCCCTCGGAGGCAGAGCCTCGAGAGAAATCGTAGATGACCTCGGCGCCACAGGCGTCGACGTCTTCTTCGAAGACGGCACAGGATCACGCAGTCTCAAGCGCGTCGAGGACCGGAACCTGGAACAGGCATGGCGAGAACGGCTACCCTTGTCCAAGCGGGATCTCTCCCGCGAGCCGTGCCGACCATCCGAGCCCAGTGCCGACCGACCGGTGCCGACCGACCCCACTCAGAGGCACAGACGGACCGGTGCCCTGCGATTCAAGAATCGCTAGCATCTGCTTCCCGAAGGAAGCCCATTCCTCCGGTGTCGCTTGCATGGAGGGATAAGCGATCCGCCGACGGGCGGAGTCCTCAGAAGAGGACGGGGAAGGCGACCGATGCCGGCGCTTCCGGGAATGCCTCGAAGAGGCGGAGGAGTGGCGAGCCCGACTCCTGGAAGGAGACCCACTGGACTTCCGACGTCGCGGAGAGTTGCCCCTCGAGTCATCCGTCGAAACCCCCACAGACCTCGACTTCCGGGGCTTAGACACCCGGCCTACCGACAGCTTTGCCGTGAGCGACTGGCAGTCGACCGTATTGTGGGCCTCCCCGAGGCACCAGAGGCAGGCGTCATGCGAGTCCCTGACCGACATCTTGGACCCACAGTCCCTGCATTTCTTGAAGCCCAGACGCGGGGTTGAAGATGAAGTAGACATCGCCACGAACAGGTCTTCACGAAAAACCGAACAGGTTCAACGAACTGAGAATTGAAAACAGCAAACTCCAAAGAGTCGAGGCGTACCAAGATTCACGAAGCGAACACGTTCGCGGAAAAAACGGAACTGAGGCTATGGGCGTCGTGCGTCCTACTTCTCACATCGGGTGACGTCGGCCGTCGGAGGAGGTCCTCGGGGACGGCGCATCGACGTCATCGACGCAGGCGCCAAAGATTTTCCGAAGCAGCACAGCTGTGGACATTACCTGTCATAGATATGGAATACGTCGGAGGACCCAATCACCTCGAACCAGTGTTACCAGTGCGGTAGCCGAAACACAAAACAGCCACTGAAATTGAAGTTTGTCAGTTGCAAGCTTTGACCAGTCCCGGTGCAGGATTCCCCCGATGTCCTCCCTCTTGTCCCCACGACTGAGGCTCAGGAACAGCGGGATTTGCAGGAACAGAAGTCATCAGCTGCATCTTTTTCTTCATTGTAAGGTACTATAAAACAAGACGGAGAGAACTTGCCTCTCACTGTGAAAGTGCTTGAAACTTTTGCAACTCACAGACCTTATCAGCTTGTGACCCAACATAGGATTCTTCTTTTTACAAACAAGTTCTAAGAACTTGTGCAGAGACCTTTCCGTTTAACTACCAGAACTGCTTTATCCTATCCAAGACTTTAGCCCATTGACTTTGGTCTAGCCTATTGAATTGACTTCTGGTGAACTCAAAGTATTTGCACTGTCAAAGAGTAATTGTAGTCTTTCATGTTCTAATAACCTTTGCCCTTTACTTACTTTTTAAAGTGTACAGTATTGAAGTATATTTGTGTGTTACTATATGATTGCCTCCTTCTAATGAGTTTTATAATTGAACTGATAAATTATTAATTGTTATAGAAGAAACCTTGAGTGTAAGAGTCTATTTGAATACCTGTAACACTGACTATTTGTGTAACTCCACTACTGCTCACATTTCCCCTCTTGACATTAGCCTGGCTGCTTAACACGCTACCAAAACTGTGTAGTACAGACTTATACCAAAGGTTGGTTTGCTTACACCTCTAGCCCTAGTTGTGTGTAGTGTTTCCAAAGAGTACTGCATACAGACTTTGCCTAACAGCACTTCCAAGGCCTACGCATACAGATCCACTGTTTATGCGGACGCCCCATAAGTCCATCCTATTAGTTCCCGGTCCTACTATACTTCCACCAGATAATGTATTGTAACCTGCCAGTGAGGCAGAGCTTGAACAGGGAGCTGTCTTTGATGACTGCACCCACATGAGCATCCACCGTAGCTAGACACTTTGTAAGTACTCACGGCACTGTCGGAGGCCAAAGGGAAGAGGCCTTGAATTTAAAATATTGGCCTGCGAATGTGAATCAAAAGGTACTTCCGGCGCCAGAGATGGATGGATAGGGACGCAAAAATATGCATCTTCTAGGTCTAGGGATGATGGGAAATCCCCCTTCCTGCAGAAGTGTGAGGATATGCTGGAGTGACCATCTTGAACGTTTCAGTCTGCAGGAAATTAAGGCGCAGCTTGAGAATTGGCCTGCAACCCCACCTTCCCAGATTTCTTCCGAATGAGAAGGTATCTAGAGAAGGAGTGGGAAGGTTTCATCCTTCTTGGCGACCGAAGGCAATTCAAGATTGGGCCCATCTTGAACCAGAGAGCCCTGTTGTATTTGGAGAGGATAGCATTCGCATTGGCCATTTGGATGATCGTGGCAGCCGTGGAGATTATGCACTTCCCAAGGGATTCTAGCCGTTTCCCTCCTTGGCAGGTGGCACTGAAAAGTGCAGGTAAAGTTTCACAGTTATACGTGATGCCGCCGACACCAGTGTCTGGACTGGGTTGAGTTTTCAGACATTTAGGCGAGTCAGGAGCCTTATACTTTTTTCCAGCCTGTCCTCCTTTGGAGGGAGGGAAGGATTCCTCATGGTAAGCAGGCCAAAAATGTGCCAATTCCCTTCAGCTTAGAGACCCCCAGCAACTTTGCTGGATTTTGAGGACTTGATTTTTTTTACCTGGAAAGAGTGTGAGCCTTTTTCCCCCCACTCATGTATTTTGATGTATGTTTTACCCTTGTGTCCTTTAACTATGGAGTTTTAAGATAACTCCATTTGCATCTTTCACGTGTGTTACACAGCAATGTCTTTTAGGCTTCCCAAAGGTTTAAATACCTTCTCTGGGATAAACTACTGTTTCCCAGAGAATGTAAGGTTAAATTGACTTTACTAGTCTTTAAATTCCTAGACCCAGGACACACTATCTTCCTATTGAGTGCTGGGAGGGGTTACCTAGTATCCCTTATGTCTAAAAACTCATGTAGCAATCAATCAAATGCTACCCTTTTCTATCAAAACGGCTGGTGGCAGTGGTTTTACAACAAACTACCATGATTTTTCCCAACCGCGAACACTGGTAGCTAAAAATCACGTGAGCCATGTTTTTCAAGATGGCGCCTTAAGCCCCTTTGTTTAGACAGGTCCCGGTCTTCTTTTTTCACCATTTCTTTTTGAAAAGGTCCTTCTAGTGTGTCTCTGCGCACCAAACCAGGTTTGGTCCCTTTGTTTCTATGCCTTTGGCGGGCTTTAGGACTGAAGACTGCCTCTGGCGTCTGAGTGTCTGGGATGGGCAAGAAGTGAGCAAGGTGCCCGAAACTCTGTGTTTAGTCTCCTAGGAGACTCGAATGCACTCTGGCGTGATTGGCTGGCTGACTGTCCGGCAAGGACGGCTACCCTGCTGGGTGAGTGGCAGCTAGGCTGGCATGAAAGGCAGAACAATAGTTTAAAAGGCTCTTGGACTGGAAAGCAGTGTCAACCACTGGAATGAAAGAACCGAAAGACGGCTGGAAGAGGACGGCTGCTGCAACTCCTCGACCGTTGGTTTGCCCGGTGAAGCCCTTCTGCAGGTCTGAATCGCCAAAGCTCCTTTTGACAGAGAAGCCCCTTCAAGGTCGACTTCTTCCTTTGAGTTGGTGGGACCAATCAACTCGTAAGCCACCTGGATACCATTCTCGAAGCTGGTTAGGATTAACCAGAGGGAAGGACATCAGCTTGTGTGCTTGATGAACAGCTACTCGAACTGAAGTGACTCCATTTTTTCAGCGTTTTCTGACAAACCCGTGCAGTGCAGAAGTCCCCCGACGTCCTCCCCTCTTGTCCCCACGACAGGCTCGGGAACAGCGAGATCTGCAGGAACTGCCAGGAACCAACATCTTCAGCTGCATCATTTTGCTTCATACTAAAGGTACTGTGCCAACCCGATTGAGAGAACGCTTCTCTCGCGGTGAAAGTTCGCAGAACTTTCCCAACTTGCAGGCCTAATCAGCTTGTGACCCAACAAACGATTCTTTCATACAAACTACTTCTGATAACTTTCGCAAAGACTTTAACGTTTACTTCAAGAACTGCTCTTTCCTATCCAAGACACTAGTCCATTGACTTTGGCCTAGGCCTATTGAACTGACGCGAGTCCTCTAGTAACTATTTGCCCTGCCTAAGAAAGTATTTGTGATCTATTCTGCTAACTTGTGCCTTTTCACTCCCATTGAAAGTAACCGAAATGCCATTTTGCTCCTATTTCAGGGGAGCCTCATTTGTTCTGAAACTTATTGGTTTGCTATTGAAGTGTGTGTGTATAATCTTAAATTGCCTCCTTCTAGCGAATGTTTTCTAAATGATTGTGAAATAAATTAATAAGTGTTTTACCAAGAAACCTTGAGTGTAAGTGTCTACTTGAACCACTGTGATTGTAAGACCTCTGTGTAATCTCTTGTACTGCTCACATTCGCTCTTGGTATAAGCCTGGCTGCTCAGCTCGCTACCACAAAACGGTGTAGTACAGACTTATACCAAAGGTTGGTTTTGCTTGCACCTGTAGTCTTATTTGTATGTGGTGGTCCCAGAGGGTACTGCATGCAATTCTGCCTGACACCATCTTACCAGATGTTGTCAAGGACAGCTATGGGCACCAGAGTCTTCCTTGTTTGATCTGGTCACTGGTACAAAAAGCCTTCCTTCTGTTGCTCCTCTGGGATAAGATCAAACAATTTGGCCACCCTAGACATCAGGCGTGGAAAGAGCAGATGTCATCAGGAGAAGAGTCATGAAGAGGATCATCCCGTTCTTAGTCCCCAGGAATGGTATCAGGTATTATCCCCACCAAAAATGTCGCCGTATATATGGTCGTTTGGAACGGCCATAGGCGATAAGTTTGGGGGGGGGCGATCATTTTTGGGGTTCCCCCGCTCCTTTAAAAATAATGTGGGGGTTGCGGCTGGGTGCCCCGCAGGTTCCATGCCTTAATATTGCCACAAAAATATGGTGATTTTTTGTATGGTGATATTTTTGCGGGGATATTAACACATGGAACCCCAAGAATGACATTATCAAACTCCTTTAGATTTGTGCGTAGACACATCACCCTGGGAGAAGTCATCCTCAGTATCCTTATCTGCAAGTGTGGCTGGAGGAGGAACGGTAGGTGTGTATACCGGTGAGGGGCAGCCAACCAGTGGAGGCGTAGGCAATGGGCCCACAGAGCATGGAAGGGGCTGGAAGCCTTTGGAGTCTGAATCGCAGCGAAGTTTGCAGTGTGTATAGGATGTCCAAGGAGAGGTTGCAGGGCTCAAGTTAAGCAGGAGCCAATCTAGAGGATGGCTGAGCAGCATCAAAGAGCGCCCTTGGGGGTGCCATATTTATGGAAACTCTAGCTGGAGCAAATGGTAGACTCCACACAAGTCATCAATGTGGGTGCAGTCATCAAAGACATCTCCCTGTTCAAGCTCTGCCTCACTGGCAGGTTACAATATGCTATCTGGTGGAAGTATAGTAGGACCAGGAACTAAGAGGATGGACTTACGGGGCGTCAGCATAAACAGTTGATCTGTATGCATAGGCCTTGAAAGTGCAGAAAGTACAAGCAGAACATCCAGCTGGAGAAATGCTAAGCAGAGCCATCAACAAGGAGGCATGTACGACTACCGTAGACAAGGTGGTTGTAGTGGTGAAAGACGCTGGAGTTGTTCGGTGCACTATGGCCATTAACAAAGTCATAGATGGAATGGGCTTCGACAGGATCGTGAAAGTAACAGGATTTGTTCAGTTTGTTAGTCGTCGACCAGCCAGGTGTGGACGAGTGCTTCTTAGTAGATGAAAACAGATTAGAAGACACTGATAGGAGTTTT
Source organism: Ambystoma mexicanum (assembly GCF_040938575.1). Taxonomy (NCBI): domain Eukaryota; kingdom Metazoa; phylum Chordata; class Amphibia; order Caudata; family Ambystomatidae; genus Ambystoma; species Ambystoma mexicanum. The sequence continues at coordinate 329,492,666 of NC_090925.1, read as the reverse complement.
GTTGTCTAGTCAAAGCAGCCTTCTTGGGCAAAATCGCTGTTGATGGGATCACAGACAAAGTAGACATTGTTGTGGACGAGGTGGCAGTTCTAGGTAAAGTTGAAGGACCCTTACACTATAGGAAGTGTCATCGTGTGACCTCGACCTCTTGGGTGAAGCGCTGAATTAAAGGGGCCTGCCCTTCCCAAGTGAAGAATAACTATGGATTGCGGCTGTATCAGAGGCTCCAATACCATTATTTAACCACTTCACTAACCTTCAGTGACAGTCTTGTTGGAAAACCAGTGACAGATGGAACATTCGCCGATTTCATGGTCAGGATAAACAGAGTAAGTTGTTGTGGAGATCCTTCACAGGCCTTGAAAGGGCTTTCTTCTTGGTGTCAGCCATAGCCTCATGGACGGGTCCAAGGCCACAATGAGAGGACACTGCAACGTTATCTCCAGAAAAGCTGAAAGCAGGAATGAAACCACCAACGGGCAGAGGAAGTTCCTGGTGTGACGAGTTGGACATCCGAAAAATGCAGAAATAATGGAAAAATAGTAAACGAAAGTGAGATTTTTGGATGACTCCCAACAAAGTGCAGTAAAAATAAAATCTGAAGATGTCCTCCAGGATTGGAGCCAAGGGAGACTGGGCAACATGACCCAAAATGAATAAGAGCACGTACATGACAGCAGTTTTTAAAATGTAAACAAACTGCTTTACTATCCGGAGGATTCCCGGCCTGACGACTGGGAATATTCAAACAGCACGCGAATCGGCTACATGTCTTTCCATCGGAAAATGTTCGAGGTGATGTTCCATCATTGAAAGAGGTTTAATCGAATTTCCATACATAAAGTGGAAATAGTTTATACATCGAAAGAAAAAGTTACTCTTACCTGTTAACGTTCTTTCGATGGGATGGTCCGACGACGTATTCCATATCTATGACAGTAATCACCACAGCTGTGCTGCTTCGGAAAATCTTCGGCGTCTGCGTCCTGCGTCGAGGACATCGATACGCCGCCCTCGAGGACCTCCTCCGACGTCACTGGATGTTCTAAGTAGGACGCACGTAGCCTCAGTTGTAGTTTTTTCCCCCAGAACGTGTGGAACCAGTCGTCTGCCAGTCTGACACACAAAGTCTTGCGAAAACGTAAGCTGCAATCGCATAAGAAATTCTTAAGCAGGGAAGGTAGGGAGGGAGCAATATGGAATACGTCGTCGGACCATCCCATCGAAAGAACGTTACCAGGTAAGAGAGTAACTTGTTCTTCGAGGGGATTGGGTCCTCCAACGTATTCCATATCTCTGAAAGACTCCCAAAGCAGTACCAATGCAAGGAGGTGGGAAAAGAATATAGAAAACAGAAATTTAGTATGCCCAATCAAATTGCGGAGTAAAGGACCGCCTTGCCAAAGGCCAGATCCTGCCCACGGATGGAATTGAGGGAGTAGTGACGTACAAAAGTATCTACTGAAGCCGAGGTGGCTGCATCACAGATGTTATGAATAGGAACCCCCCTCTGTAGGGCAGTAGAGGCAGACATACCCCTGGTAGAATGGGCCCGTAAACCGACCGGTGGATCCTTACCCGCCAAGCGGTAACACTCAGATAGCCAAAATAATCCAGCGAGACAAAGTCCATTTTGTCACAGCTTGTCCCAAACGCTTTCCAGCGTAACCAATGAAGAGTTGATCGTCCTCTCTGACTCGGGACATGCGTGAAATATAAAAGCTTAACGCTCTCCTAGGATCAAGCCTATGGAGCCTCTCCTCTTCCTTACCAGGATGTGGAGGAGGATAAAACGCCGGAAGAACAACCTTCTGGCTTAAATGAAATTCCGACACCACCTTCGGAAGAAAGGAAGGACGAACTCCAAGGACAACCCTGTCCTTATGAAACACAGTGAAGGGTGGCATAACTGAAAGTGCCTGTAACTCACTCTGTGAGCGGAAGTGACCGCAACCAAAAACACAGTTTTAAGAGTTAACAGTCTCAAAGGGCATGAATGCAAAGGCTCAAACGGAGCACCCATCAAAAACTTGAGAACAAGGTTCAAATCCCAACCGGGCACCAGGAAAGTTGACGGAGGGAACACATTAGTGAGCCCTTTCAGAAACTGAGAAATTAAAGGAATTTTAAAATAGGAACACTCTTCAGACGAGCGCTTAAATATGGACAGCGCCGCCAGGTAACCTTTAACGGTACCCACTTGCAAGCCCCTGTGGGCCAAAGACAGCAAAAAAGACAGAACCATGGGAATGTCACATGCAAAAGGATCCACATTCTTAACCCTGCACCAGTCGCAGAATTTACGCCAACGGTACAAGGACTTTGTTGCTGGCCGTCTGGCCGAGAGCAACACCTCCATCACGTCTTCAGGGAGGTCCCAATCCATATACCTCAACCTTTCAGAAACCAAGCGTGAAGGTTAAGGGATCTTACCTCTGGATGGAGAACCTGACCCCCCTCCCGTGAGAGCAGATCGTCTCGGTAGGGAAGACGACGTGGAGGGCAGATGGACAAGTCAATAAGGTCCGGGTACCACGTCCTCCGGGCCCACGCCGGAGCAATGAGGATCATCCGGGAACTGAACCTCCGTAAACTCCGCAGTACTTGCGGGATGGCAGGGACTGGAGGAAACGGGTACAGCAGTGGGAATGACCACTCCACCACAAACGCGTCTTCTAAGGCTCCTTTTGGAGGAAATTCCCGCGAGCAGAAACTCTCGCACTTGCGGTTGATACTGGAGGCGAAGAGATCCACTTGAGGGGTCCCCCACATGGCGAAGATCTCCTAGAGAATCTCCTGAGCCAACTCCCACTCGTGAGAGATCGCAATCTGCCTGCTCAGAGCGTCCGTCTCGTTGTCGTCTCCGGCCAGATGAACTGCCGAGATCGAAACTTCCTGTTGGACTGCCCAGAACCAGAGCGCATTGCCTCCCTGCACAGAGGAAGTGACCCTCCCACCCCCCCCTTTTTGTTGAGGTAGTGCATGGCCACAGTGTTGTCCGTCAGGATCAGGACATTCTTCCCTCGCACAGTCGGCAGAAAAGCCTTCAGGGCTAGCCTGACGGCCCTCAGCTCCAACAGATTGATATGGAGTCTGCACTCTGACGAAGACCAACGACCGCTGACTGTCAACTCGTTGGCATGAGCTCCCCATCCCGTGAGGGACACGTCCGTCACGATCGTCACCTCCAGCCAGGATAGCCAAAACGGAGCCCCCTTCATCAGATAGTCTTCGACTGCCCACCACAGAAGGTCCTGGGCGACCGAGGACGGCACCTGAACAGGGTCCGACATCCTGCCGGAGGACTGAGACCACTGGAGCTTGAGTGCCCATTGCAAAGATCTCATCCGCAACCTGGCCTTGAGGCCGAGCAATCTCAAGAACTCGAACGCTGGGAGACTCTGGGCAAGCTGAAACTTGCGCACCATCTGCTGAATGTGATGAGCCCTCACCTGGGAAGGAAAACGCTGCCCCAGGGATGTGTCGTGCACTGCTCCGATGTACTGGAGCCTCTGAGTTGGTGTCAAATGGGACTTCTTTAAGTTGTGGGAGAAGCCCAACTTGTGGAGGGAGTGGCAGTTGACTGACAGATGATCCAGGACTTGCTCGGGAAAGCATGCCCTGATCAACCAATCGTCCAGGTAGGGGTAGACGTGAATCCCCCCTTTCCTGAGGTGCGCTGCCACCACTACCCTGAGCTTGGTGAAGACCATTGGGGCGGAGGTCAATCCGAACGGCAGGACCCGAAACTGAAGGTACGAGTCGCCAACCGCGAACCTCAGGTACTTCTTGTGCTTTGGATGTTTCGGCACATGAAAATAAGCATCCTTGAGGTCGAGAGACAACAACCAGTCCTGAAGTTGAAGGGCCTGGAGGACTTGAGAGAGTAACCATCTTGAAATTGTCCTTCCTGAGGAGTTTGTTCAAACCGCGCAAGTCCATGATGGGTCTCAATCCCCCGTCTTTCTTGGAACTCAAAAAATAAGGGGAATACCATCCCTTGTTCCTCTCCGCTACAGGCACCAGTTCTATGGCGCCTTTCTCCAGCAGGGATTGAATTTCCTGCACAAGGAGCGGATCCGGACTCTTCAAAGAGAGATTCCCCAATGGATTGTCTTGAGGCCTCTGCCGGAAAGGAAGACTTTAGCCGTGGGTTATGATCTCCAGAACCCACACATCTGAAGTAATGGCACGCCACTCTGCAAGATGCTGCGCCAGCCTTCCCCAACTGGCGAACCATGAGACATGGCCTCATGACTGAGCTGAAGCGGCTGCGGCATTGCCTGAGGGCAAAGAGGCAACAGCCTGAACGGCCTTGACACCTCGAGTACCTTGCTTTCCACCTCTGGCACTCCTACAATGGCCCCTTTGGCTGGCAGCTCCTCTCGCTTTACCAAAGGATGAGTAATAACGAAAGGAACCTCCCCTCCATTGCTGTCCCCTAGGACAAAAAGGCGGAGGTTGTCGAACTGCAGCGCCCAACAACTTCGCTGCAGCTTTGGAGGTCTGCAACCTCTCAAGGCTCTCGTCAGCCTTGCGGCCAAAAAAGATGTTCCCCGTCAAAGGGCATGTTGAGGAGCCGGGCCTGCACATCAGGAGCAAACCCCGACTTCCGCAACCACGCAAACCTGCGTATAACGGTGCTCGCCGCCATGGACCGGCTGACGCAATCTGCCATGTCCAAACCCGACTGAACGGCCTCACACATGGCGTCCTTACCATCCTGAACCATGGCAAGGAAACCATCCCGTTCATCCCCTTTGGGAATATGTTCAGCCGCTAAGGAAACAGTTCCACAGAGTGTGCGTGAAACGTGACAAGGCACATATGGAGTCGGCCGCCTGAAGTGCCATACCCCCCCTGAAGAAAACACTTTCTTCGCCCAGCCGCCACAACGCTTGTTGTCCCTATCAGGAGGGATGGTAGGATACAACGCCTGCTTTGCCGGGGCCGTTGCCACCTGCACCACCAAACTCTCTGGAGTGGGGTGCTTGGTCAAGTAGCAGGGGTCGCTACTGGCTGGGCGGTATTTTCGCGGCAAAGACTTGCCCACTGCCGGGAGACTCTCCGGAGCAGTCCAAGCCGCTGCCACCCTCCTTTGTAGAGCCATATGGAACGGCAGAACCCGGGTCAGTTGGTGGACCTTGGTCGAGGATATCCTTAAGGTCATCCTGAAGAAAATCCCCTGGGGGAGAAGACCAACCCAAGTACCCGGTGACCCTGGACATAAGATGCTGTTACGAAGAGTCTGCATGAGTGCCAAGCTCAGGCCTACAAAACACCTCCGGAGAGGTGTCCAGCCCACTAGCATCGTGCAGGGATTGCCACAAGTCTTCAATCTGGCTATGGCCCGAGAAAATCGCGTCCCGTACCGTATCCGGAACCATGCCATCATCAGAGCCCTCATCCACCTCCGAAATAAACTCAAGCTGGCGGAAAGAAGGCACAGAATGCGGAACAAAGCCATGCTTGGCCTTTGCCAGAGCCTTTCTAGGTGGTTCCACCGAGCCCTTGGGAACCCCCGTCGAAACAGCCTCGAAAGGCGTCGAGTGAATCAGTGTTGACGCCGAACGCGCCACCGCCAGCATCGATGGCGCCGACACAGTCCTCGAGGCCGGGGCCTCGAGCGTGTCCCTCGACAGCCTGGGCGCCGATGGCGTCGACTTCTTCGAAGGCCGGGTCTCGAAAGAGTTCATCGACGACCTCGGCGTCGACGTCTTCCTTGAAGACACCACAGGTTCACACGGTCTTGATCGTGTCGGGGACCGGGACCTTGTCCGAGCGGGACCTTTCCCGCGAATCGTGACGACCACCCGAGCCGGAAGGCGTAGGAGCGGTGTCTCTCGACCGATCACGACCGACCCCACTCGGAGACGCGGACGGACCAGTGCCCTGCGATTCGAGAATCGCCAACATTTTCTTCCCGAAGGAAGCCCATTCCTCCGGCGTTGCGTGCTTGGTGGGGTAAGCGACCCGCCGACGGGCGGAGTCCTCGGAAGAGGACGGGGAAGGCGACCGATGCCGGCGCTTCGGGGAGTGCCTCAAAGAGGCAGAGGAGTGGTGGGACTGACTTCGGGACCGAGACCCACTGGACTTCAGACGACGACGCAGAGAGTCGCCTCTCGAATTGTCCGTCCAAAGCCCTGCAGACCTCGACCTCCGTGGCTTAGACACCTTACCTACCGATAACTTCTTGCGCTCCCGCAAGGCTTTTGACATGAGCGACTGGCAGTCGACACAGTCATCCGTGTCATGGGCCTCCCCGAGGCACCAGAGGCAGGCGTCGTGCGAGTCCGTAACCGACATCTTGGACCCACAGTCCCCGCACTTCTTAAAGCCCGGAAACGGTGTGGAAGACGAGGTAGACATCTTCACGAAGAAAGACTTCACAATACGAACCAGGTTTGAAGAACCGAGAAAGAACAAGAATTCCAAAGAGTCGAGGCGCGCCGAGATCTCCGAAGTGAACACGTTCGCAGAAAAAACAGAACAGAGGCTACGGGTGTTGTGCGTCCTACTTATAACATCCAGTGACGTCGGCCGTCGGAGGAGGTCCTCGAGGGCGGCGTATCGACGTCATCGACGCAGGACGTAGACGCCGAAGATTTTCCGAAGCAGCACAGCTGTGGTGATTACGGTCATAGATATGGAGGTTCCCAGTCAATTGGTCGAAAACATTTGGTCGACAGGACAACTGGTCGACACCATTTGGTCGAATGCCAAATGGTCGAATTCTTACCAGTTTGCTGTCGACCAATTGACTGGACACCAGATATGGAATACGTCGGAGGACCCAATCCCCTCGAAACCTTACATCGAATACAGTTTCGTTAGATAAACACTTCATTTTATGTATGGAAATTCGATGAAACATGCATAACTTTACAGGGAGCTGTTGTCACGCGCCAAGCTCCCTGGCGCTTGTGGAACACTTGCCGACTGTTCTGCCATTAGGATGCTCCACAAAGTTCCCTCTCTTATGGGAGCGCCGGTCTAGTCTTTCTGTCTTCAGTGTTGTTCCTTTCCTTTATAGCCACGCCCCTGTTTCCGCAGTACATTGCAACCCTTTCTCTTTGCTTCCGGTTTACACGCTTGTATTTGTGCTCTGCTACCCAACTGATTTGGCTATCTTCGTTCTTTTTGTTTTCGCTTTCCTTCCGGACCACCCTCTCGACCGGCTCGGGTCTCGCTCCGGTCCGTCTATCCCTTCTTTCTTGCTTCCGAGTCTCGTCCTGTCTCCTGTGTACTCTGCTCGCCTTACTCGGCGTTCTTTCTTTTGGGGTCTCTTCCCCTGCTTTCGTGCTACGGATCTCTACCCGCTCTGACTCCTCTGCCCTTCCTGTTTTCAGTCTGGTTTCCATCCTGTCTTCTTTTGCTCTGCTCCTTCGGCTTTCTTTCTTCTGGTGATTTTTCCCCTGCATTTGTCCCCCCCACTCCCCATCTACCCACAGTACTTTCTCTTCTTCTCCTGTCCGGCATCCCTAGCCACTCACTTCCCTGTCCTCGCCAGGATTCCCTTCCTCGCATCCACCTGCTTACCTGCATCCGGTCTCCCTGCTGGCTTACCCTTTCACCTCAGATACCGGATACTTTGGCTTTTTCTGTTTACAAACTGCTTCAATAAGCGCTGCCACCTTCAGTTCGCCATTGCCCTGCGGACTCACTCCTCTGCTAGCTCTCATTTCTATGGACCTTTGCAAGATCTACCTGGACACATACTAACCAATTTACCTACCCCATTCACTTTGCCCTGAACGAAAATAATACAAGGATCGTAAGAAGGGGGAAAACGGCCAGATTCATCAACAGATGACAGTTGAGGAGGAAGGGAAGTTTGGATTCTGTGGCGAACCCGAGATCACAGCTAAACTTGACAGCTGTCCAGTACTGAAGTACATTAACTTTACAGAATCTATTTCAGCACTGGACAGCTCCCTCCAACTTGTGTAGTGTCAGCAAGTCAACTGGAGACTTCAATTTATTTTGTAATGGGGGGTCCCACCCCCCCAATCAAATAAAAGTCTAAATTTCTAAAATTACTCGCTAATACTACACAATGCAGATGGAGCTGTCCAGTGCTGAAATGGATCCCGTACAGTTAAAATATACTTCAGCACTGGACAGCTCCCTGTAACTTGTATAGTGTCAGCGAGTATAACTGGAGTAATTTTTTTATTTCAATGAACATTTTGATGGAAAAAGGGTCTTTGAATCTTTTTACGATGAAGCCTGTATACCACGTTTATCTATGAAAAACTAGAGCGTTCTCCCTGAGAAGGGAGCCTGAATGAGTACACATAGCTCCAAACGAAATAAGTTGAACAGATGAGGCTATAAAGACAGCTTACCACAAATATCAGTCAGTCATAATCCAATAAACGATATGCTGGAGGCCACATTGTAGTCAATGGAAGATGCACAAATAAATCCGTCCCAACAATCAACTTTTAAAAGAGATCCTCCCCCACAGACCTTTAACTCATCACTGCAACACACTATTTGGAGTTTGAACGTCTGTCGAATTTCATATAAGGAGAATGTGGCCATCTCACCACTTTAAATAAGGCTTGAGGGTTCAAGAGACTTTAAAAAAAAAATGTTATACTGGGTCCGGTAAGGGAATTTTCTTTTTGCAAATCTTACCCTCTGTCCTGAGCCTCCCATCAATACGGCTGGACTCACTAGTATTTTTTCGATTGACTTTGAAGGCGATTGAGATCATCTCACCCACATCCTATGTTCACTTGTTTTGAGACACTGGACCTGAGGGGAGACCTATTCCCTTTGTTTTTTATTCATATGTATTGAAATGTATTGAGTGCTTTCGCCGAAGCATTTAACAGAATGAATTACACGGTAAAAGAAAAATGAAAAAATTAATGCAACTGATGAAATAAACTAGGTTTCAGAAAGAGCAGAAAGCAAATGTCTGTTGGACGTGTGCAAAAGATGTGGTAAGAGGAGGAAGAGCAGATAGTGCAAGGAAGAGTTCCAGTGTTGGAGCGGGGAGCACAAAACGGAAACATGAGGAATTACACAGAGGTTTGGGAACTAAAAGGTGGAATAGAGTAATGAGATTTGAGAAAACAGATGGGGCGGGTCAAGACCTTTCAGGCATTTAAAGATAATACAGACGAAGTGGAGGAGGAGATACAAGTCAAATCGGGGGATGGAGGCAGAACGAAGTGGAAGTAGAGGAACGAGGAGTGAGAAGAAAGTAGGCAAATAGAAAAGCAGGTGGAGTTTAGATGAGTGAGATGAGAGGCAAGAAGAACAACTACAAATTCAGCAGAGTAGTCAACGTGAGACAAAATAAAAGAGTTTGGTAGAATTAAATGAAACAGTGTCAGGGCCCGACGAAGATTATAGAGATGAAAGTGACAGAAGTGGGCAGTATTGGCAGTGGGATGAGATTGACAGGGAGGAGACAAAGATGACTCAGATTGCATGCAGCGTGGGAGAAGGAATAGGGCAGTTGATGGAAAAGAACACAAGTGAGGGGCACAGGAGAGGAATGAGGAAGGAGGAAAGAATGTCCATTTTGGAAGGGCCAAGGTGGAGCAAATGAGGACATCAAACTTTTGAAAGCAAGACGGCAAGAGGACACGGAGTTAGGAAAGGAAGAGGTGAACATCTATGAATCGTCGGCATAGAAATGGAAATAAGATTTAATTATTTGACATGGGTAGACAGGGCTATAGTGTTAAGAGAAGTAAAGAGAAAAGGGACTATGAAAAGAAACTGGGGGTGGGGGGGAATACACCATAGAGTAGAAGGCAGGGCGGGAGAGGTGAGAAAAGGGACTATGAAAAGAAACTGGGGGTGGGGGGGAATACACCATAGAGTAGAAGGCAGGGCGGGAGAGGTGAGAAAAGGGACTATGAAAAGAAACTGGGGGTGGGGGGAATACACCATAGAGTAGAAGGCAGGGCGGGAGAGGTGGTCCACCCAGGAGACAGTAGGTGCAGCCCTAGAGGTAGGAGTGGAACCAATTATGAACAGAGCCAGAGAAGCCAAGGAATGAGAGAGAAGACAGAAGGGTTGGATGTTCAACCGTAGCAAAGGTGCCTGAAAGATCAAGGAGGAGGAGTATGCAGGAAAGCTTGTGTTGGCAGTAAGTAGAGAGTTTCAGACATGTAGCAATGCAGTTTCGGTTGAGCGAGCGGGACGAAAACCAGACTGCAGGGGGGCGAGGAGGGGGTAGGGGTGCAGAAAAGAAGGGACCTGGGTATCTTACATTCTTTCAAGAAGGTTAGGTAAAAATGGAAGGGAGACATTTGAAGGGAGGGATCAAGCGATTGGTTTTATAATAGGAATAAGGAACAAGTTACTTACCTGTAACTGTTCTCCAGCATGGGTCTGGCATGGAATCACATGCTCATGAATATTCCAGTCGTCAAGCTGGGAATCCTCGGTAAAAGAAAAACATTCACTTTCGTTAATAAACGGTCTTTCACCTATAAACCAATAACTGAGCTCTGGGTCATTCTGCCCTCAGCCAATGACTGCTCTCTACCTAAGCCATCTTCAGATTTGGTAGCACGTAAAGTGGCAGTATGACCAAAGAGAGCCACAGAGGGGCAGGTGGGAGGGTTAGCATGTGAATCCATGCCAGACCCATGCTGGAGAACAACAGTTACAGGTAAGTAACTTGTTCCTTCTCCAGCATGGGGTCTGGCATGGATTCACATGCTCATGAATAAAGAATACATAGAAGTACATATACAACCACGAGAGGTGGCAAGGCTCAACAGAAGCAATTACTCTTACCTCCTCACCAGGCTCACCTTCAAGCAAACAGGTTGCATAGCACTGCTTGGCTGACTCTGGACTCCTCTCTGGAATCCCTGTCGACGCAGTAGAATTTTGTAAAGGTGTGTGAAGACCGGCACATAGCAGCCCTGCAGATGTCCAGCAGGGGCACACAAGACAGGAACACAGTCATAGCAGCGATCGCTCTGGTAGAGTGGGCTCTCGGATGGCCAGGTAGCAGTCGTTTGCCAACCAGTGACAATGAGTGATGCAGCCGGAGAGCCACCTGGAGATGGAAGTCTTGGCTTGGACAAGGCCTACTCATGGTTCACAGGACCAAAGTTCACAAAAAGCAGAGAAGTCTCCCGGAAAATTCATGCAGGCCACATAAAACTTCAGTGCTCGAGCCACATCTAGAGATAGCAAAATCCTTTCAGCCGGCGACGAAGGAGTCAGAAAAACCACAGGTAACACCAAGGGCTTGTTGAGATTAAATTCCAACTGAACCTTGGGCATGAATGAGGAGTGCGTCCATAGCCTTGTGGAAAGTCAAGTAAGGCTCCGGAACGCCAATGTAGGCCCGTCAGAGCCATGAACAGCAGGAGCTCCAACGCCTGCGTCGGCGGGAATCATCACGGCGTCAACTCCTGAAACCCCCGCCCCCTGCTGCACCATTTGGAGGTCCTCATACACTCCCAGAACTCCCACCCCCCTGGTCCTGCTGAACCTCTGGGCCGCTTCCACAAGCTCATCCACTGCCTGGGTCTGCTGAAGCCACCTTCCTCTACACGGCAACTGCCTTCAGATCACATCCCTTGCTGGATCAGACTGTCAGAGGTAAGGCGTTGCTTGCTGTGTGGGCTGGCGCCCTCTCTCCCCACCCCTGTCAGGTGCTAACTGCTCCCCAAAGCTACCAGGGGAACCTCACCACCTACAACCACAGCACTCTGCACCCCACCGCCACCTGGCCAGGCCCGGGACACAGCATCCATGCCGGACTGGGGCCGGGAGTCCCTAAAAACTCTGGTTACAGCACCCGGGGAGCGGCGCATCGAACTGCCTTACCTACTCTGACTCTGCCCATTCAGCACTTGCACTGCAGTTGATCCCCCGCCTGATACCCTGGCAGTCTACTACCATAATTGTTTCACCCAGACAGTCCCCGTGGGGCAGACCTAACCAACCGCTCCCTGGTGGAGCCCACAATCATCAAAACACACCCACAGGGGTATCACGGTAGGCACAGAGCAGCGCGAGTCCAGGGGAGCGTTGGAATTGATGGCAGGCCGGAAGGCACGACTCTCGCCTCCTGCCCAGGACACTCGTACCGGCACCACAGGGAGGAGCGAGGCACACAAGCAGAGGGTCTCTGGCAGAGGGCCCGTCCCCCCCCCCCTACTCCCCCAAACACTGGCCTGGTGGTTGCTCCACTAAAGTCAGCCAGACACCTGGCCACAGCTTTCTCTGGCTTCTGGACGGGTTGAACGCCTGCCTGAATTCCGGCCGTGCATCACCAGCGCTTAGTGCCCCAAACTAAGACACAGATCTGGACTCATAATGGCTAAAAAGTCAACCAAGCAAGCAGACATTGCAGCTTTATTATCCACCCCAGCACCAGATAGGCTCAGGAGAGGGGACTGCCTGGAGCCAGGGGAAACGAACGCTGAGGGCAGGCAAGTAGAGCCACTCCAAGGGGCCCCATCTCAGGCGGTCACGAAATCGGACCTCCAGGACCTTTTTTCGGCGCCGACCAGAGTTTTCCAGAGGGGCACCGAAGAGGTGAAGAGTACAATCACAGTGCTGGATGCGAGAGTGGGGGGGAACTAGAGACAAGGACGACTGAGGCGGAAACCACCCTTTGCGAGCATACTTATGAGATCGAGAAGGGGGTGGGCAGGTTGGCCACGTCGGAGGCCTGGTGCGAGGCCCTCGAGCTTAAGCAGGACTCAGAATCGCTCCCGCCGCAATAACCTATGTCTGAGAGGGATCCCCCACCTCCGTCCCGGAGGCTGACCTGGAGCATTATGTGAGCGACCTCTTCTGCTTCATCCTAATCCTACCGGACGACTCTCCCCTGGTACTTGACCGGGTCCACAGAACCAGAGCCAGACCCAACTCCTCAGCCCCGCTGGACGTCCTTGCGAGGCTACACTACTTCAAAGTCAAGGAAGAAATCATGTTTGAAGCAAGAAGTTCTCCCCCTCACACCCCCAAATACTGTTCAGGGATGCCTCCATTTCCTTGTATCAGGATCTCTCGTTACACTTCTGAAAAGAAAGGCGCTGAAGCCAGTCACGGAATGGCTGAGGGAGAAAGGCATCCCATACCACTGGGGCTTCCCCACTTCCATGCGAATACCAGGGAACGGTAGTGTCCGCCATATACGGAAGGTGCGCGAGGCGGAGAATCTGCTGAACCCGGACGCAGGGGAAGAGAACCGATGGCGAGGGCGCATCCCCGGAACAGGAGGAACCGCAAAATTCCCATCAATCCTGGTCTCGAGTCGACGGCAGAAACTCAGGGGCCCCTCAAAAGCAAACGCCCCAACAGCGATGGCCAAGGTGGGGTGGCGCTGATCCACTGGTTCATCGGAACAGACAGGTATCACCTAGAGGACTAGACGCCTGCCACAGCCGCCGACTACACAGCAGAACCCCTGAAGCAAGTCGACAAACCAATCACACTCAGCCAAAGCGTCTCGTCTTTAGAAGGATGCGTTGGCCCAGCCGGAGCACCTGTTGGTCGAAGGCTGGTCCAGATGACCTAGTTTTGTTTTTTAGGGGGCGGGGGGAAGAGGGGGAGACACCGGAAAGGGGTACAAACTATCAACACAGGGCTCAGCCTAACCGACAGCTACCCATACAAGAGTGCGGAAAATGGAGTAAAACAGCACCAATTATTTGCTACCCCAATACTCTGAGATGGGGGCACCCCATAAAAAAATTAATCAAGGTCACCTGGAAAGTCCAGGGCCTGAACTCCCCTAGGATACGGAAGTCCGTGGAACACCGTCTGACCCAACTAGAGGCAGATGTAGTCTGCCTACAAGAAACACATCTCTTGGCCCCAGACGAGCAACAAGTCAAGTACCAAAGATTCCCCAAAAGATACTTTGCATCCTCTGGTCAGAAGAGGAGAGGCGTGGCAGTCCTGCTCAGCCAATCAGCGATTCTGTCAAAGGTTACAGTCAAGCGAGATCCCGAGGGTAGGTTCTTGCTGACCAAGGGCCTCCTGGTTGAACTCCCAATAACCATTGCAGCAATCTACTGCCCAAATGACGCCCAGGAGCGCTTCCTACGTAGGATGCTCCCAGTGATAACTACCTTCGTCCAAGGCAAACTGATGATCGGGGGGGGGGGTAAGTGGGACTTCAACCTCACCCTGGACCCCACCCTTGATAAGACCCTGCCGCCCACTGGATCAGACTTTTCGAAGGCACTGGGGATCGCGGAATTCCTGAGAGAGACAGAAAGGATCAACGCCTGGAGGCTGGCGAATGAAAAGGTCCGTGACTACACCTTCTCACACGTCCATAGGGGTCTCTCCAGGATAGACCTACTCATCTCAAGTGTTCTGTTCCCCTACATCGTGGACATCCACATAGGTCTAAGGGTAATTTCCGACAATGCTCCAGTGATAGCGCATCTCCAAACGGAGGGTCTACCAACGCTGCCGCAGAGGGCCTAGGAGCTGCAGGACTATCTCCTCTCGGATATAGCAGCCAGGAACTGTCGGAAGCCTTGCGCAACTATTTTACGGAAAACGCGGACAAGGGATCTACGGAGGCTATGGTGTGGGACGCGATGAAGCCTGTGATCTGAGGCATTGTCATGAATTGTGCAGCGGCACACAGGCGCAGACATCAGCTCAAACTTCAGGAACTGGAGACGGAGGTGGCAGAGAAAGAAGCAACCCACAAAAAACACCAATCAGCAAGGTCGTGGAATGAACTACGCAAAGCTAAAGTAATCCTGGAAATGCACCTGGCAGACCGAACCATTCACGAAGCAGTATTACCAGAATGGCAACAAGGCCAACCGCCTGCTCGTGTATAAGCTGAAGTACATACCAGAAACAACATCGCAGTCCTACGTGACTGGGACGGGAAACCTCGTTGCTCGGACCCCGAAAACCTAGCCATCATGACTGAGCACCATAGGAATGGGATGTCAAGGGGGCCTACATGCGTGGAAGAACACGCCGACTATCTGCAAGCAGTCCCGAGGTTGCCACGCCACCTGCAGATCAACTCCCTGGAAGACCCCATATCCCCGGAGGAGGTGACCGAAGTGATTTGCTCAATGTAATACATGGCCCCCGGTCCAGATGGTTTGCCTGCACCATTCTATAAGAAATATATCCACATCCTGCCCCCCCAACCTGGCCTTGCTCTTCAACACCTTTCTGGAAATGGGCTGCGTCACACCCTCCATGGAGGAATCCATCACGAGCCTGATCCCGAAACCCGGGACAAACCCAGAACTCTGCTCGTCATACCGCCCCATCGCCCTGATGAATGTGGACTCCAAAATCTTCTCGAAACTCTTAGCACGCAGGCTCACCAGACTCCTCCCGGATTTCATTCATCCGGACCAAACGGGCTTCCCTGGGCGCAATACCCTGGACAACATCAGACATACCCTAAATATCATCGAACGGCCAACAGAACTGCAGAGGAATTAGCAGTGGTATCACTGGACGCTCATAAGACGTTCGATATGCTGGACTGGGGCTACATGGGGGAAACGCTGCAGCACTATGTGGTGGGCCCCAAATTCCTGAAATGGATGATGGCAAACTATCAGCACTCCACCACAACCCTTAGAATCAACGGCGCTACCTCCCCCAGAAGCGAGATCACCAGAGGCACTCGCCAGGGCTGCCCCCCCGTCACCACTCATCTTTGTGCCGTCAATGGAGCCATTCGCTTCCAGGATCCGAGAGAGCTCTTTGGTCCGGGGACTCAAGTTCAAGAAGGACACTTATAAAGCAGCCCTATATGCAGATGACGTGCTACGGACACTATCCCACCCAGGCACATCCCTTACGGCACTATAGGAGGAGCTGAAAAGCTTTAAAGCAGCCTTCGGGGTTCGCGATCAACCTCATGAAGTCTGTAGCACTGGGCATTAACATTCCCAAAGTAACGCTGGACTCCTTGGCGGCTAGTCTCACTATCCCATGGGCCAGATCCCACATAAGCTACCTGGATATCCGCTTACCTAAGCTAGTGGAACGCACTTCTAAACTAAACTTCCCGCCCCTGCTCAAGGACCTGCAGTCGGACATGGCCTGCTGGCAAAACCAGGAGATATCCTGGATGGGGAGGATTACGGCACTAAAAATGAACTTGGTTCCCAGACTGCTCTACCACTGCCAAGCCCTTCCTGTAGCTATCCCCAAAGAAGACTAGCAAAAACTTCAAGCAAGCATTCTAAAATGTATATGGGGAGTCAAGAAGCCACGGGTGACCAGGAGAGTCCTGCTCAGGAGCCACGGATCTGGAGGCCTGGGGTCCCCGAGGTGGAGAGATACTGCCTAGCTGTCCAGCTCTCATCAGCATTTATTTGGTAACCGGGCACTGACAAACCCCGCTGGCTGAAGCTCGAGGAGGACTGGAGCCGCTACCCGCTTGCTTCCCTTCCACACATCACATGGCCTAAGCATCCCACAAACGCCGGGCCCCTCACGACAACTAGGAACACTGTAAATAGTTGGAGGCAGGCAGCCAGGAGATGGAATGGCAGGAGCACGGTGGGTCGGCTCTCCCCGATCTGGGAGAACCCAGAATTCACCCTAGGACTTGGGCAGGAAGTATTTGCTAAATGGAAGGCAGGCGGCTTGGAAGTGCGTGGCGGACTTCTACGATGGGGACACCCTACTCGCCTTCAAGGACTGCAAAAGGAAATTCCAGGTCCCGAAAGGCAAGAGGTTCCGCTACGCCCAACTCCGACATTGGCTGTCGCACGGCTCAATGAGAGCACATGGGCACAGGGAATTTACAGCGTTGGAACGCACACTAACAGCAACCCCGCCCAGGGGGAAGATCTCAACCATGTATAGGTTGTTGGACAAGGCAGACCCTGATTCTAAGGAGCCCTATATGAAACCGTGGGAGCGAGATATAGGTAGAGAACTAGACATGGCTAGCTGGAATCGCATTTGCACAAGAACTCACAAGACCTCCAAATGTGTCACAAATAAAGAGGGGGCTATTAAGGTGTGCTGTAAGTGGTACATTACACCAGAAATCCTACATAAATGCAATCCCACCATACCGCCACACTGCTGGAGAGGCTGCACAGAGACAGGAATGCTGTTCCACCTCCTTTGGTCATGCCCGAAGGCAGAAAGGTTCTGGAGGGAGGTCCTGGAACAGATCCGACTCATCACAGGCCTAACGATCCCATGGTATCCGGGAATCATCTTGCTGGGAGATACGGGAGAGGGACAATTCCCGATGACAGGCAGGCTGGCGGATCTCTGCACTCACTTGCTCACGGCTGCTAAAATCTCAATTGCTAGGCTGTGGAAACTCCCGGAGGGTCCCACGATTCCCATGTGGTGGGTAAAGTGCTGGGAGATCGCTGCAGCTGAGAAAATCACTGCCCTCCGCTTCGGCAACAGAAACAAGTTTTACAGCATTTGGTCCCTATTCTATGTGCAGACATTTTCCAGAGCAGCTAGGCAGCCACCATCTCTCAGCTGGCTAATGGAAATGGACTGGTGCCCCCGCAGACGGTGAGAACAGCTATCTAATCCACCGCTACCATTAAACATGTGACCTGTAACATGGTCCTGAGACTGCAGCGACCCCTTCCCCGATCTACCCCGAAGTACTCCCACCCCCTCGCCTGAACTGTATACCTCAGTTGAGGTCATGTTGATTTTTGTTTATGTTATACTTTACCATTATGCCATAAAGAATGATGAAGCTATTGTTATTTACAAATGCCAATAAAAAGGTCATTGAAAAGAAAAAAAAAAGGAGGCAATTATATAAATAACACACAAATATACTTCAATACTATTTCAGAATACTTTTCAAGAGGAGTAAAAGGCAAAGGTTATTAGAACATGAAAGACTACACTCATTGACAGTGCAAATACTTGGAGTTCACCAGAAAAGTCAATTCAATTCAATAGGCTAGGCCAAAATCAATGGGCTTAAGTCTTGGATAGCATAAAGCGGTTCTGGTAAGTAAACAGTAAAGTCTCTGCACAAGTTCTCAGAAGTAGTTTGTAAAAAGAATAATCATTTGTTGGGTCCCAAGCTGATTAAGCCTTCGAGTTGCAAAAGTTGCAAGCACTTTCACCGCGAGAGGCAAGTACTCTCAGTCTTGTTTCACAAAACCTTACAATGAAGAAAAAGATGCAACTGATGACTTCTGTTCCTGCAGATCTCGCTGTGCCCGAGTCGTGGGGATAAGAGGGAGGACGTTGGGGGGACTCCTGCACTGCACTCAGACTGGCAAAAAAACTGGCAACTGGGGCTGTAAGTAATGCACACAAGCTGGTGTCCCTCTCCCTGGTCCTACGGTTTCCTGCAGCAACTCTGAGGAAATTCAACCAGCTCTGGGATGGGTATCCAGGTGGCTTACTTTGGAGTGGAGTGGTCCGACCAACTCACAGGCAGCTTCTCTGTTGATGCAAACTTGGCGATTCAGACCTGCAGCAGGGCTTCACCGGGCAAACCAATGGTCGAGGAGTTGCAGCACCCGTCCTCTTCAAGCTCTTCTTCGGTTCCTTCGTCCAGTGGTCGACTCTGCCTTCCAAGCCAAGAGACTTGCCTTTTATTCAGTTCTCTCCCATTCATTCCAGCCTAGCTGTCACTCACCCAGCAGGGTGGCTGTCCTTGCCAGTCAGCCAATCACCACAGAGTGCATTTGGGTCTCCTAGGAGACTAAGCACAGAGTTTTCAGGCACCTACCTTACACTTCCTGCCCACCCCAGACACTCGGGAGCCAGAGGCGGGTTTCACTCCTGAAGCCCGCAAACGCTAATGAACAAAGAGACCAAACATGGTTTGGTGCGCAGAGAAAAACTCTAGACGGACCTTTCCACAAAGAAATGGCGAAAAAAAGAAGACTGGGACCTGTTTTAACAAAGGAGGCTCAGACGCCATTTTGAAAAACATGGCTCTCGCAAAGAACAAGTTACTTTCTTACCTGGTAACGTTCTTTCGATGGGATGGTCCGACGACGTATTCCATATCTATGACATGTAATCACCACAGCTGTGCTGCTTTCGGAAACTTTTTCGGCGTCTGCGTCCATGACGTCGATGCGCCGTCGTCGAGGACCTCCTCCGACGTCCGACGTCATCCGATGTGATAAGTAGGACGCACGACGCCCATAGCCTCAGTTGTAGTTTTTTCCCCCAGAACGTGTGACATAAGTCAACTACCAGTCAGACACAAAGCCTTGCGGAACGTAAGCTGCAATCGCAAAAGAAATTCTGCAGCGGGGAAGGCCGGGCGGGAGCGATATGGAATACGTCGGACCATCCCATCGAAAGAACGTTACCAGGTAAGAAAGTAACTTGTTCTTCGAGGGGATTGGGTCCTCCGACGTATTCCATATCTATGACAGACTCCCAAAGCAGTACCAAAGCAAGGAGGAGGGAAAGAATTTAGAATCAAAATGTAGAATAGCCAATCAAATAGCAGAGCAAAGGACCGCCTTGCCAAAGGCCAGATCCTGTGCTCGGATGGAATCAAGGGAATAGTGACTTACAAATGTATGTACTGAAGCCCAGGTGGCTGCATCACAGATGTTGCGAATAGGAACACTCCTCTGCAGGGCAGTAGACGCAGCCATACCCCTGGTAGAATGGGCCCGCAAGCCAGCCGGTGGGTCCTTACCCGCCAAACGGTAGCACTCCGAGATGGCCAAAATAATCCAGCGAGACAAAGTCTGTTTCGTCACAGCTTGCCCCAAACGCTTTCCAGCGTAACCAATAAAGAGTTGATCATCCACTCTGACCCGGGACATGCGTGAAACATAAAAGCTTAAAGCTCTCCTAGGATCAAGCCTATGGAGCCTCTCCTCTTCCTTACCAGGATGCGGAGGAGGATAGAATGCCGGAAGAACAACCTTCTGGGCCAAATGAAATTCCGTCACTACTTTCGGAAGAAAAGAAGGACGAACTCGAAGGACAACCCTGTCCTTGTGAAATACAGTGAAGGGAGGCTTAACTGAAAGTGCCTGTAACTCACTCACTCACTCTGCGAGCGGAAGTAACCGCAACTAAAAACACAGTTTTCAGAGTTAACAGCCTCAAAGGGCAAGAATGTAAAGGCTCAAACGGAGCACCCATAAGAAACTTAAGAACCAGGTATAAATCCCAAGCGGGCACCAGGAAAGGTGACGGAGGGAACACATTAGTGAGCCCTTTCAGGAACTGTGAAATCAAAGGGATTTTAAAGTAAGAACACTCTTCAGACGAGCGCTGAAAGATGGACAGCGCCGCCAGGTAACCCTTAACGGTACCCACTTGCAAGCCCCTGTGGGCCAAAGAAAGTAAAAAGGACAGAACCATGGGGATGTCACATGCAAAAGGATCCACATTCTGAACTCTGCACCAGTCGCAGAACTTACGCCAACGGCAACGGTACAGAGACTTTGTTGCCGGCCTTCGGGCCGAAAGCAACACCTCCATCACGTCCTCAGGGAGGTCCCAATCCTTATACCTCAACCTTTCAGAAGCCAAGCGTGAAGGTTGAGGGATCTGACCTCTGGATGGAGAACCTGACCCCCCTCCCGTGAGAGCAGATCGTCTCGGTAGGGAAGACGACGTGGAGGGCAGATGGATAAGTCGAGAAGGTCCGGGTACCACGTCCTCCGAGCCCACGCCGGGGCAATGAGGATCATCCGGGAACCGAACTTCCGTAACCTCCGCAGCACTTGCGGGATGACGGGGACTGGAGGAAACGCGTACAGCAGCGGGAATGACCACTCCACCACGAACGCGTCTCCTAAGGCTCCTTCTGGAGGAAATTCCCGCGAGCAAAACCTTTCGCACTTCCGGTTGACACTGGAGGCGAAGAGATCCACTTGAGGGGTCCCCCAAAGGGCGAAGATCTCCAGGAGAATCTCCTGAGCCAACTCCCACTCGTGAGAGATCGCGCTCTGCCTGCTCAGAGCGTCCGCTTTCACGTTTTCGGCTCCGGCCAGATGAACTGCCGAGATCGAAACTTCCTGCTGGATGGCCCAGAACTCGAGCTGCATCGCCTCTCTGCACAGAGGAAGTGACCCTGCCCCCCCCTTTTTGTTGAGGTAGTGCATGGCCACTGTGTTGTCCGTCAGGATCAGGACATTCTTCCCTCGCACAGACGGCAGAAAAGCCTTCAGGGCTAGCCTGACGGCCCTCAGCTCCAACAGATTGATATGGAGTCTGGACTCCGACGGAGACCAACGACCGCTGACTGTCAGCCCGTTGGCATGAGCTCCCCATCCCGTGAGGGATGCATCCGTCACGATCGTCACCTCCGGCCAGGGAAGCCAAAATGGAGCCCCCTTCATCAAGTTGCCTTCGACGACCCACCACAGAAGGTCCCGGGCAACCGAGGACGGCACCTGAATCGAGTCCGACATCCTGCCGGAGGACTGCGACCATTGCGTCTTGAGTGCCCACTGCAAAGATCTCATCCGCAGGCGAGCCTCCGGCACCAGAAGAATGCAGGATGCCATGAGGCCGAGCAACCTCAAGAACTCGAACGCTGGGAGCGTCTGGGCATGCTGAAACTTGTGCACCATCTGCTGAATGTGAAGAGCCCTCACCTGGGGAGGAAAACACTGCCCCAGGGAAGTGTCGAGCACTGCTCCGATGTACTGGAGCCGCTGTGTTGGCGTCAAATGGGACTTCTTTAAATTGAGGGAGAAGCCCAGCCTGTGAAGGGAGCGACAGGTGATCGATAGATGATCCAGGACTTGCTCGGGAGAGCTCCCCCTGATCAACCAATCGTCCAGGTAGGGGTAGACGTGAATCCCCCCTTGCCTGAGATGCGCTGCCACCACCACCATGAGCTTGGTGAAAACCCTCGGGGCGGAGGTCAATCCGAACGGCAGGACCCGAAACCGAAAGTGCGAGTCGCCAACCGCGAACCTCAGGTACTTCTTGTGCTTGGGATGGATCGGCACATGGAAGTAAGCATCCTTGAGGTCGAGTGACACCAACCAGTCCTGAAGCTGAAGGGCCTGGAGGACTTGAGAGAGAGTAACCATCTTGAACTTGTCCTTCCTGAGGAGTTTGTTCAAACCGCGCAAGTCCATGATGGGTCTCAATCCCCCATCTTTCTTCGAAACCAAAAAATAAGGGGAATACCATCCCTTGTTCCTCTCCGCTACAGGCACCAGTTCTATGGCGCCTTTCTCCAGCAGGGCTTGAATTTCCTGCGCAAGGAGCGAATCCGGACTCTGCAAAGAGAGGTTCCCCGGTGGATTGTCGCGAGGCCTGTGCCGAAAAGGAAGACAGTAGCCGTGGGTTATGATCTCCAGAACCCACACATCTGAAGTAATGGCTTGCCACTCTACAAGATGCTGCGCTAGCCTTCCCCCAACCGGCGAACCATGGGACATGGCCTCACGACTGAGTGGGAGCGGCTGCGGCGTTACCTGAGGGCAAAGAGGCAACTGTCCGAGCGGCCTTGGCACCACGGGTACCCTGTCGTCCACCTCTGGTACCCCTGCATTGGCCTCTTTGACTGCCAGCTCCTCTCGCTTTACTGAAGGATGAGTAATAGCGAAAGGAACCACCCCTCCACTGCTGTCCCCTAGGACGAAAAGGCGGAGGTTGGCGAACCGCAGCGCCCAACGACTTCGCTGCAGCTTTTGAGGTCTGCAACCTCTCAAGGTTCTCGTCAGCCTTGCTGCCAAAAAGGTGTTCACCATCAAAGGGCAGGTTGAGGAGCCGGGACTGCACATCAGGAGCAAACCCCGACTTCCGCAACCACGCAAACCTGCGTATCACGGTGCTCGCCGCCATGGACCTACTGACGCATTCAGCCAAGTCCAGAACCGACTGAACGGACTCACACATGGCATCCTTACCATCCTGGACCATAGCAAGGAAACCATCCCGTTCATCCCCTTCGGGAATATGTTCAGCCGCTAACGCAACACAGTTCCACAGAGTGTGCGTGAAACGTGACAAGGCACAAATGGAGTTGGCCGCCTGAAGCGCCATACCACCAGAAGAAAACACTTTCTTCGCCCAGCCATCAAAACGTTTGTCGTCCCTATCAGGAGGGATGGTAGGGTACGACGCCTGCTTTGCCGGGGCCGAGGCCGCCTGGACCACCAAACTTTCCGGAGTGGGGTGCCTGGTCAAGTAGCAGGGGTCGCTACTGGCTGGACGGTATTTACGCGACAAGGATCTGCCCACCGTCGGGAGACTCTCCGGAGCAGTCCAAGCCGCCGCCACCCTTCTCTGTAAAGCCATATGGCACGGCAGTACCGGGTCAGTTGGGGGACCAACATCAAGGATGTCCGTCAGATCATCCTGCACAAACTCCCCTGGGGGAGCAGACCATCCCAGATACTCAGACACCCTAGCCATAAGGCGCCGGTACGAGGAATCGGCATGGGAGCCAGGCTCAGGCCTACAAAATTCCACCTCCGGAGAGGTGTCCAGTCCACTGGCATCATGCAGTGACTGCCTCCAATCGTCAAACTGACTATGGCCCGAGACAATTTCATCTGGCACCTGACTAGGAACCAGGCCATCAGAATCCTCATCCGCCTCCGAAATATATTCCAGGTGGCGAAAAGGCACCCGAGAGTGACTGCTCTTAACCAGAGCCTTCCTAGGGGGTACACCCGTGACACGGGGCACCTCCGACACGAAAGGCGTCGATGGCGTCGAGCGAATCGGCGCCGACGCCGAGAAAACCGGCAACGGTGCCGAGAGGATCGGCGTCGACGTCGAGGAAATCGGCGTCGACGTCAGATGCAGCGCCTCCAGTATCGGCGGCGTCGACACAGCCCTCGAAGCCGGAGCTCTGAGCGTGTCCCTCGACGACCTGATCGTCGACAGCTTCGACGACGTCCTCGAAGCCGGAGCCTCGAGAAAGCCTGTCGACGCCCTCGACGCCTCAGACGTCGACGTCTTCCTCGAAGACTTCACAGGAGCACACGGTCTCGAACGCGTCGAGGACCGGGACCTGGAACGGGTACGGCGAGAACGAGCCTCCTTGTCCGAACGGGACCGCTCCCGTGACTCGTGCCGACCACTCTTGCGAGCGGCGTCTCTCGACCTCACACGGCCGACCCCACTCGGGGGCGCGGACGGCTGAGTACCCTGCGACTCAAGAATCGCCAACATTTTCTTCCCGAAGGAAGCCTATTCCTCCGGCGTCGCACGGCTGGTGGGGTAACCGACGTGCCGTGCAGAATCCTCGGAAGAGGACCTGGAAGGCGACCGGTGACGGCGCTTCCGAGAATGCCTCGAAGAGGCTGAGGAGTGGCGAGACCCACTCCTAGAAGAAGACGAGACTTCCGACGATGACGCGGAGAGTCACCCCTCGAATCATCCGTCGAAAGCCCCGCCGACTTCTACTTCCGGGGCTTGGACACCCGACCTACCGACAACTTCTTCTTACGTTCGCGTAAGGCTTTGGACGTGAGCGACTGGCAGTCGATACAGTCATCCGTGTCGTGGGCCTCCCCGAGGCACCAGAGGCAGGCGTCGTGCGAGTCAGTCACCGACATCTTGGACCCACACTCCCCGCACTTTTTAAAGCCCGGACGCGGGGTTGAAGACGAAGTGGAAGACATCGCCGAAGGAAATTCACAAACGAACAGGTTCGAAGAACCAGAAAGAACAGAACTCCAAAGAGTCGAGGCTTAGAACCGAGAAACACGAAGCAACACGTTTGCGGAAAAAACGGAACTGAGGCTATGGGCGTCGTGCGTCCTACTTATCACATCGGATGACGTCGGACGTCAGAGGAGGTCCTCGACGACGGCGCATCGACGTCATCGACGCAGGACGCAGACGCCGAAAAAGTTTCCGAAGCAGCACAGCTGTGGTGATTACATGTCATAGATATGGAATACGTCGGAGGACCCAATCCCCTCGAATTAACGTTACTGGAGCTACGAATAGTTTGTGGTCGGGAAAAATCATGGTCGTTCATTGTAAAACCACTGCCACCAGCCATTCTGAGAGGAAAGGGTAGCAATTGACTGCTACATGAGTAAACATACACAGGGGATACTAAGTAACCCCTCCAGCACTCTATTGTAAGATATGGTGTGCTGGGTCTAGAAATTTACAGGGCCAGGTGAAGTCAATTTCACTCCACTGTTCTGGGAAACAGAAGTTGATCCCAGAGAAGGTATTTAAACCTTGGGAAATCTGAAAAGACTTCCCTGTGTCACTGCACTCAAGGTGCTTTGTGACACAGTTGTGTAAAAGATGATGCCCATGGAGTTGGTTAGACTCCATAACCAAAGGAAACAGAAAACATTGATTTGTAAAGTTCAAAGTCGCAAAGTTTAGCAAAAGAGCTGGAGGGCTTCAAGGTGGGAGACATTGGCACATTTATGAGAATTTTCCCTAACAATGATCCCCTTCATTACACGGTGCGACCAAAGAGAAGGCTGTCCTGGAGACCTGGTGTAGCAGGAGATAGCCACCAGATGCACATTGATGGAGGCGTGCACCAGGCCCGACTTAGCCAAAGACAACAAGTAAGGGAGGACCTGGGGGGCCGTGACCCTCAGAGGGTTAATCTTCTGCGACCGGCACCAAGACACAAAACGCTTCCATTTGACCGTAGTACTTCAGCGTCGACGACGCCCTGGCGAGGACTTCCCTGCAGTGCGCAGGCAGCCTGTACCCACCGAAATCTAATGCTGCTGGAGCCAAGCCTTCAGGTTCAGCGATACTGGGTTGTGGTGCAGGATTGCGCCTCCTTCCCAGGCGAGAAGATGCGCGACCACTAGTAGCTTGACTGGAGGGAACGCCGCCATGCTGAGAAGGTCCGGGTACCAGATTTGCCTCAGCCACGCTGGCGCGATGAGGATCATCCTGCACTGGCACTGTCTGAGTTGACTGATGACTCTTAGTAGCAGCGGCAACGGAGGAAACGCGTACAGGGAGAGGCCATCCCAAGGGCATTAGAACGCGTCCCTCATGCTCCACGGCTGGGGAAACCTGCTGGCGAACCTCCGGCACTTGGTGTTCGTCGTCATCACAAACAGATCGAACTAGGGACTGCCCCACTTGAGGAAGAGGTTGTCCACTTGATCCTGCTGAAGCTCCCACTCCTGGCAAGAGCGCAGATCCCTGGGGAGGGAGTCGGCGACAGTGTTTTTGATTCCCGCCAGGTGGAAAGGGATGAGGAACATCCCCTGGGCAACAGCCCAGTGCCACAACTCCTGCGCCTCTCTGGAGAGCGGCGGGTATCCGATTCCCCCCCCTGCTTCCGGATGTAAAACATTTTGGTGGTATTGTCCGTGAAGACCCTCCCACCACTTTGACCTTGAGGGAACAGAAGAAATGACTTGAGGGACCAAAACACAGCCCGCAGTTACAGGACGTTGATGTGTAGTGCCTTCTCCTCCGGCAGACAGGCCTCTGGCGTGGAGACAACCAGTGTGTGCTCCCCACCCTTCCAGGGAAGCGTCCGTCGTGACCGTCTCCTGGTATGGAGGGCTCTGAACATCCGTGCCTCCAGTGATGTTGGAGCGCACGCCCCTCCACATTATCGCTCGATGGACCTACTCCAATACTGTCTTTGAAGCTTCTGGACACCTGCATCCAACGGGAGTCCAGGAATTCTTGTACCGGTCACACCCGCAACAGCCGAACCAGGTAGATGTATGATGACATGCCGAGCAGCGACTTGATGGTCTTCACTGTGGCCATCTTCAGTGCTAACAGCCATTGTACCTTGCCCAAAATGGCCGCTATCCTCTCCTCTGACAGAGCCGCCAGACAGGACACCGTTGAACCTGGACCCCAGGAACAGCGCGTTCTGCAATGGAGTCAAACAGGATTTTGCATAGTTCACTGAGAACCCCAGATCCGTCAGCAGCTGGACGGTCCTCTCCGTGTGATCGACGGCGATGGCCTTTGACTTGGCTCAGTTGAGCCAGTCAAGGTAAGGGCACACATGAAAACCCTGTAAGCGCAGATGGGCTGCCATTGGAGCCAGGCACTTAGTAAAGACTCGGGGCGCCGACTTCAGTCCGAAGGGGAGAGCCTTGAACTGGTAGTGCTTCACTTTTATGACAAAGAGCAGGAACTTGCGATGTTTTACGTGAATGGGGACGTGGAGGTAAGAGTCCTCCAGATCCAACGACTACAGAATGTCACCCTCCTCCAGTTGGCAGAGCAAGTGCTGCAACGTGACCATCCTGAATTTCTGATTGAGGATGGGCCTCCGGTACTGTTAGGCAAGATCGTACGCAGTACCCTTTGGGTGCACTACAACAACCCTGACCTCCTGGCAATAGGAACCCAACCTTTAGTATAAGTCTGTAGCACACAGGTTGGTAGCGTGTTGAGCACCCAGGCTCATCTCAAGAGGGGTCAATGTGAGCTGTAGTGGAGTTACAGATTCAGTGACAAGTATTCAAATAGACTCTTACACACAAGGTTTCTTGATTAAGCAATTATTAATTTAACAGTCAGAGAAAGCCTTCTTCAGAAGGGGGCAATATAATATTAAACACAAATACACTCCAAAATCCACACTCTTAATATTTCTAAACCAGTAGGTACCCTTTTGGGATGGCACACAGACACTTCCTACATCCTCCGGTGACTTTAATATACCACTGTTTGCATGAAGAATCAGACTTCAGAGTTTGGCAAAGGAAAAAGGTATTACAACAGAACAAGAGATCATACAAATATTCTAAAGCTGTGAGCACTTTTGGTAACCCCCAATGCAAAGTTAGTTAACCCCTTCCTGGAAAGAGGACAAAACACAATGTCAGAGGGCAGAAGAGTCATTCAGGGAGCCTGGATAGGCCAAGTCAATTGGGCAAAAGTCTACGTGAGCTGAAACACTTTTTGCAGGTTAATAAAAGTCTTGCACAATGTTTTAGAAGTCTTTGTAGAAAAGAAGACTTCAAGGCAGGACCACAAGCTGTTTAGACTTGTGAAGTAAAGAAGCCATCAGCAACTCTACAGAATTACTACAACAGGTCTCACCAACAGAGAACAAGTGCAGTTACACAAGAGGCAAGTTCTCTTAACTGTACTGTACCTTTAGGTTGACGAAAAAGGGCAGCAGATGACTTCAGTTCCTGTGAAGCTCTGCAGATCTTGGTGTTCCTGTGCCTCAGTCGTGGGGACAAGAGGGAGGACGTCTGGGGAATCCGGCACTGCAATGGAATGGTCACCGACCGCAACTGGCAATCTTCAAACAAGTGGCACTTCAGTGTTTCAGTTCCTCGCGTCTACTGCAAATAGCAACATTGAGGTTCCTGACTGTCAAGATGGGCTTTCCTTGCATCTGGGGTGCAGCACTCTTGAGGTGGCTAAGGCTCGCTCAGTCCTGCTTCCTGGGAGTCTGGAGGATCTTCCTGGAGCTCTTGGCAAGCTTAAAAGCAACACACAATCTGGTGTTCCTCTCCCTGGCTATTCGGTTCCAGCAGCAACGGCAGTGGAATTTCAACTAGCCCCGAGAGGATGTCCAGGTGGATTACTTTGGAGTTGATTGGTCTCACCAACTCAAGGGGAGAAGTCGTCCTTGCAGGGGCTTCTGTCGATACGAATTTGGAGTTTCGGCACAGCAGCAGGGCTTCACCGGGCAAACCAACGGTATAGGAGTTGCAGCAGGCGTCTCTTCCAAGTTCTTCTTCGGATTCCTTCATCCAGTGGTCGACTCTGCTTTCCAAGCCAAAAAGCCTTGCCTTTTATGCAGGTTTCTCCCATTCATTCCAGCCTAGCGGTCAGTCACCCAGGAGGGTGGCTGACCTTGCCGGACAGCCAGCCGGCCAATCACCCAAGAGTGCATTCCTGTCTCCTAGGAGACAGAGCACAGGGAGTTTCGGGCACCTGCCTCACTTCCTGCCCCCACCAGACACCCTGGAGCCAGAGGCAGGCTTCACTCGTGAATCCCGCCAAATACAAAACTAACAAAGGGACCAAACCTGGTTTGGGGCGCAGAGTAAATCTCAAGAAGGACCTTTCCACAAAGAAATTGCCAAAAAAGAAGACCGGGCCAGTTTGACAAAAATGGCACCCTTGGGTGCTTTACTGCAGCTACAAATGCAGCCTGCAGTAAACGCACACCACAGTAGTTAAAAGTAAGCCACTGCCACCAGCCACCCATCAAGGAAAGGGTATAATAAAAAAATGTTACATGAAAAGCTAGACAAAGGGGATACTAAGTAACCCCTCCAGCACCCTATTGTAAGATAGGGTGTGCTGGGTCTAGAAAGTTACAAATGCAAGTAAAGTCAATTTCACTTTACTGCTCTTGGAAACAGTAGTTTATCCAAGAGAAGGTATTTAAACCTTTGGGAATTCTGGAAGACTTCCATGTGTCACTGCACTGAAGGTGCAGTGTGACACAATGTAAAAGATCATACCTATGGAGTTTGTCAGACCAAAAGAAACAGTTCAAAATCACATTAAAATACGAGAGTGAAAAAAAAGGGTCGTATTCTCTCTAGGCAAAAAATTTAAGTCCTAGAGTCCAGCAAAAGAGCTGAAGGTCTCCAAGGTAGAGAGGAATTAGCACACTTCTGAGAATTCTCCCCAACAAGCTCTTCTTTCTTACCAGAAATATCTTGAGTAAACTCCCGAGCCCCAGTGTCGCTTCAGAACCAGCTCTATGGCCCCTTTAACATGGCCCGAACCTCCAGCAGCAGCTGAGGGATTTGTTCCTGCCGGGCCACCAGTGGCATTTGTGGACATTGGCTGATAATCCAATGAGTGTCCGTGGGCAAGAGCGTCCAGCACCCATCAGTGGAGAGGTTTTCCCACACGCTGACGAAGTTCACCAGCCGGCTGCCCACCAGGGTGCAGGGGTGGGGGCCAGATGTCTTGGCCGGTTCAGTCCTGCTTGGAGGCAGGTGCGTCGCCCTGAGAGCCTTCATGACAACCACCTCCGAGGGCCTTGGAACGACGCATGTAGGCTTCCTGGGTTGTTGGCGGTAAGTGGACGATCCACTGCCGAAACTCTTCGAAGACCTTCCCGACTTCCCTCCTGAGGGACAAAGGAGCTGTTACAACGTGCCTAGGGCACGGGCAGTCTGTCAGTTTGGGTGGCTTGAAGAGATTAGACTGCCTTGCCAAAAAGATCGTCTCCGTCGAACAGCATCTCCAGGATCCTCATCTGGAACTCTTCTCTGAAGTTGGTGGCCTCAGCCAGCCACGACGACGGAGGCAAACCCAGTTTCCCATCTGGCAGAACCCTGTGTCCGAGTGCAGCGCATCAGGTTTTGACACAACATAACCAGGACCATCTCAATGATATGGGAGTTTGACCATGTTAGTCCTGGTTGTCTTATATTTCAGATTACAATAAAATGTCTGTTTGCAGGGTTCATATCTAACCTAGTTCTGCATTGTCCAAAGTTTGTTTCCCACCGACGCTTGTCCTTGGGGATGAAATCCAGGATTGGAGCCATCTTGTACCATAGCTCCGGTCGTAACAGGCCAAGATCGCTAAGACGTTGGCCACCTTGACCATTGTCGTCTCGGAGTACATTACTTTCCATCCCACAGCGTCCCATTTATTCCCCTCGCCGTCCGGGGGAACAGAGGTTGAAGATGTATTGGACTACTTCTTTGCTGCAGCGAGACCAGAATCCGGCGCTGGTTGTGACCAGACATTTGGGTGCAGACTCCGGCACTCAATATATCTTCTCCAGCCGGTCCCTCTTTGCCGGTGCCGAGAAGGGGTTCTTCAGATGTGCCAGCCCTTCATCCCAGACGTCGTCCAGGAGCATTACCGACAGAATGGTCTTCCTTTTCACCTCCTGGTGTTGGTACAGGAAGCCTTCCTTTTTCTCCTCTTCCAGGATGAGCTGAAAAAATTCAGACGCACGAACGATCATGAAATGGAAGGATCCCACTTTGTCTGGCGGAGAAGCCCTTGGTGGCCAAGAATCCACCGCAGTCTGTCTGTTGTAGCCGTGTTGTCCACGTGTCCCTTGGGGAAGGGGTGGGGGGTGGTGGAGACAGTGATGGCTGGAGTGGAGGTGTAGGGTGCGTCCTTTTCTTGGACAGTGGTTGCCCCGGTGTCAACGGGGGTCGTCGCTGGTGGTGCCGTCGGCATCCTCTTCTGAATCTCCGACACCAGTGTGTGGAGGGTCGAGAGAATATCCTGCGACAGGTCTCTGGAAGGTGCTCCGGGGGGGGGGGGGGGGTGGGACGGATAAGGTTGCTGCCGAGCCCGTGCGTAGGTCGTCGCCTCCCTCTACGTTCATCGACGTCACCCATCTCCTCAGGGATGGTATGGATAGAATAAATAGATCTTCCTCATTGGACGAAGAAATATCCGTGCCCTGAAGCTCTTCCATGGCCCCCCCACCTCCTCTTCAGGCCCTGAGGGGTCGGCTTTGGGTGGAGGTCCGGCATCCTCCTCTCCGGAGCTTTCTCCACTGGCTTGGCCAAAAACTCCTGCCTAGGATGGAGCACAACCCTCGCTGCCACTGGGGTACCCTGGACCGGGTCAGCCCCTTTCGCCTTTAAGAGGGCGGCAGCAACCATCTCGATGGAAGAGGATGTCTTGGCCTGGACCACCTGGGCCTTAGCTGGCAGGACAGACACCTTGTCCTGCTTGGCCTTCTCCGGTTTCTCACGCAGCTTCTGCGGGATAGCAGACTTTCTCTTTGACGAAGAGCTGGAGCGATGGCTGGAGATTGAGGCTGATGGACACGAACACGCCACGACTGTTGCGGGACCCGCTTGCGCTGCGACTCTGGCGGAAGCAGACTTGCGGTGCTTGTCCTTGTCTTGGGCCCCCACGGATGGCGCACCCTCAAGGGACTTGGAAGCCCGCTCCGGCTGGCTGGATCCGGATGAGGCATGCCCCTGTGGACCACACAGGGTAGAGGCCTTGGCCCACGTCGCCAGTCGGACGGTCCATCGTGCGCTTGGAGGAACCACTGCCGATCTCAATCTTCTTCCTTGTGCATCGGGTGTAGACCATAAACATTCCGCAAAACACAGCTGGTGCACAGCTTGAAGAGGGAAGCTCAGTTCTTCTCCGACATGATCCGGCGCGGTGTAGACCCGATGGATTTCTGGAATCTTCCAAGAAGACACTATGATTTCTGCCCTTGAGGGGTGATGAGATTCCGAAAAACGTATCCCCGTTAATCGGATGGATAAACTATGGACCACGCGGGATCAAATGAACGAAAAAGATGTTTTCCTACCAAAAACACAGAAAGCTCGAAGATGGCTGCCAGAGGAGGGGCTTACGGAGAGGGCAGTCATTGGCTGGGTCAGTATGACCCAGAGTTGAGTGATTGGTTTATAGGAGAGAGACAGTTTATAAACTAAAGTGGAACTTTTCTTTTACCGAGGATTCCCGGCCTGACGGGGAATATCCATGAGCATGTCAATTCATGCCAGACCCCATGCTGGAGAATAATAGCAATAGAAAATGGAAAGATGGAGGATGAGAGGGAGAGATTGAACTAAGAGCAGCAGAGTATAAGCAAAGGGTACGAGATGGAAAGGAATAGGGTCAAGAGACAAGGCAGTAGGGCGAGCATATGATATAAAGTGGTCAGAATCAGTAAGGGATAAAGAAGGAGCACGGAAATGGGAAAGAGGAAGAAGTAGGTGGTGGGTAGGAGAGGCATGTCGAGTGCAGAGGAAACTGCTAGTAAAGTAGTCTGTAGTGGAGCAGGGTAAAGAGGGAAAGGTCAAGAACGATGAGGTGCGAGAATATTGAGCAGTTAAAAAAAAATAAGACAGGATGATGTGAAAGTGTTTCTGGTGTTTAGTAGGGGGTTGCGATTTTCTCATTCGGTGTCCAGCCAAGGGAGGTATTTAAGAGCGAGTTAGCCAGGGTTATAGAGGTTAGCGCAAGGGAAAGGTGGGGAAGGGTGCAGTGAGTCAAGAGCGAACAGAAGAGTGGAGAGTAGAGGCAGCAAGATCAGGGATAAAGGAGGAACAGGTTATAATAGGGGAAGTGAAGAAGAGAATGAAGAGATGAAGGGTTGAAGAAAATTATGTTGTACAAAGGATACAGTAATGGCAGAAGAATTTGGAATAGAAGGAAGAAATGATACAGTATATGGGTGGCCGAAAACAATGCATCAATATGGAAGGAAGAAAAATGAGATTGAGTGAGCAAGGAAAGTTTAACTGAAAGGAGTCATGAGACATAGGAAAGGAGGTGGAGAGGTGGTAGCAAGGTAAAGATTGAAGTAGCAAAGCAGAAAAAAATGGAGATGCGAGTGTAAGGCGAAAAGGAGAAAGCCAAGATCAATGAAAGACTGTAGAGGGCCAAGAGGTCTTTAGGAGGATAAGGAATGAAAGGAGAAGAGAAAGTTGATAGTCAATATGATAGTTCCTTCCCTTACAAACTTCCTCTTTTTGTCTTAGACTAAGAGTCCAAGAAGAGTGAAATAGGATTCCTACACCATTCACTTTACCAGTAAGGCGGGTGGAATGAAGAAAGTTTGTAGACTAACAGAGAAAGCAGGAGTCTTGGAATTACAAGAAGGAATGCAGGTTTCTCTGAACCTAGAAAATGTAGAGTAGGCCAATAGGAGAGATCAAGAGTGGAGTGGGATTTGTTGCATACTGGACAGGCGATCCTAGAGATCAACAAAAACCAGGGGAGAGGGAAAAGGGGTGGGAGGGAAGGTAAAGTTACAGGAGTCACAAAAGCAAGGAGTGAAGGAGGAAGGTCTAAGTAGAGGAAAGGGTTGGAATAGGAAGGGCCAGCGATATAGAAATTAGGTCAAGTGAGGTGTATAGGAGAACAAAAATAGGTGCGCCATGACAAGGGCAAGCTGCTAATTCCAGGCAGGGGAGCATGAAAAATACAGAGGATATGATGGTAGACAAGGTGCGCAGAGATGCAAACAGGGATAATGTGGGTGCTCTTAGAACGTCCGCCCTTTGACATGGATGGCCAGGGCGAGAACAACCAAATGCATCGGAAGATGAGGGCAAAGAGGCATGTGAAAAAACGCGTGAGCCCTTGGGATGGTGGGTGCCGCATCTGCTGAGGGTGTAGAGCAGTGGTCTTCAAACTTTTTTGGCTCTGGCCCCCCTGAGGCAAGTTTGGGCAGGCCGGGCCCCCCTAAAAGTGCTGGATGGACAGTATGTAGAAATCGCTATGAACTTTTGCGTGCCGTCACTGCACCCTACTCCCAGTACAGACCCTGGGCTCTCCCCCACCCTACTCCCACCACTATCCCAGTGCTGCCGCCCATCCTGCTCCCACCACAGTCCCATAACACAAACTTACACACATCCATACACATTTAAATAAAAAATAAATCGCCATAAACGTACCTTCTGCAGGGGCCTGCGCATGGTTGCTATAATGCCCCGCTCCAGGTTGCTCTGACCGTATGTGGGAGGAGGTGCAGGAGCACCCCCTCGCACATACATGCAGTGCCTCAACCAGCATTTCCAATGAGCTATGCAAGGCTGGCGAAGCAAAACACCCCCAACGTTGCATGGCTCAGTGATCATGTGCAGCTGGGGAACTGAACTATGAAAGGCAAACAGTGTTTCCCTTTGACAGTTCAGCCGGCCCAGGAGCACTCCCTCAGCTGGATAAAGCAGCTGAGGGAGTGCTCAGTGCTTCACTGCGCTGGCTCTTCGGCTCCTCCATAATGCAGGAAGTGGCCAGTGGGTGGACGCCTCCTCACCCATTATGGATGAGTCGGCAGGCTTGGACTGGCCTATAGGGCAATAGGACGATGACTGTACCAAAAATTCAAAATGCTAGTGTAGGCCAATCAAAATGGGCCACTTTTTTGGCCAATGTGGGCCAGTTTGAGGAGTTGCTTCACTATGCAGCTAGTAGTTTTGACCATTGTTGCTGCATTCGATAGAGTGGACAGACACAGACAGATCAACAAACGCCAGGAACATCCGAGGGGATCCAGTCAAAACTCTGTCTTTGAGTAAGTTCAGACATAGTATATTCGCACTCGTGTTTTTTTGGAATCCTGTTTTCAGGACATCTGAACATCCAGCAATAGCAGCCCAATTACGAAAATGGCTTAGCAGGATTGTGGCGAAAACCTTTCCAATGACGTCCAGCAAGGCTATTGGCCTATAGTTCAGAGGGTCGTCTCTGGCTCCCTTTTTAAAGATCGGCACGATCAGAGCTTTTTTCCACGAGTCTGGAATGGTTTTGGTTTCTCGATAAACTTCGAAGATTGAACTAATAAGATTGGCCCATTCGTCCGGATGTTGTTTGAGATCGCAGTTCGCTAGCCCATCAGGGCCTGGGGCTCTAGACGGTTTCAGTTTCAAAATGATTGATTTGATCTCGTTGATCTCTGTCAGATCCACCCAGACTGAGTCCTGTTGTTTTTCGGGTTCGTTGTTAATTCCATTTATTGGCTCAAACAGTTTCAGAAAAGGGGCGGTCCATTTTCCTTCAGGTACTGGATTTATCATCTGTGAGTTTTGGAGTTAGTTTGATTTGTTGATTAAAGACCAGAAGTCTCGAGATTTTTTATTTGCCAGAGCCTTCAACATCTCCTCGGCGTCCGACTGGTATAATGCATCTCTTGAGTTTCTCAGCCATTGTTTATAGAGTCTTGTTTCTACCAAAGTTTTTCCCAAAGTATTGGTTGATTCAAATTCGCTGCCTCTTTAGTTTTCTCAACGATCGGCGTTTGCTGGCTAAGGCTGTGTTGTATTCATGAGTGTGCTGAATGGGAAGGTGATTACAGATTTTCCTTGGTTACCCTTTCTACAATTAATGGCTGTGGCAGTGGTTTACTTTTTCCTACAATTGTGTGTCTACCACGGGCTGCAATTGCAGCTGCAGTAAGACACCCATGGAGGCCCATTATGTCAAAATGGCCTGCTCTTTTTTTGGCATTTCTTGTTGGAAAGGCCCTTCTTGAGATTTACTCTGCGCGCCAAACTAGTTTTGGTCCCTTTGTTCACCTCTTCTTTGGAGGGATTCACTGGTGAAGCCCGCCTCTGGCTCCAGCATGTCTGGCAGGGCAGGAAGCGAGGGAGGTTCCCGAAACTTGCTGTGCTTAGTCTTCTTGGTTACATGAATGCACCCAAAGGTGATTGGCTGGCTGTCCTTGGAGGACAGCCATCCTGCTGTGAGTGACAGCTAGGCTGCAAATGAATGGGAGAAACTTGCATAAAAGGCGATGTCTTTTGCAAGGAAGGCAGAGTCGACCACTGGACGAAGGAACCAAAGAAGAAACTGGTAGAAAAACTTGCTGCACCCTCTTGGACCGTTGATTTGCCTGCTGAATTTCTAGAGAAGCACGAAAAGGACGACTTCTCCTCTCGGGTTGGTGGGACCAATCAACCCCAAGATGAAATCGACTGGGAGCCCTCTCTGCTGGCTGTACTACTTCGCTGCTGCCGGAACCGAGTGCCAGGGGACAGGAACGCCAGAATTGAGTGCATCGTCTTTAAGCCAGACCCCAAGCTCCAGGAAGATCCTTAAGACTCCTTCAAAGCAGGACCAACTAAGCCTGAGCCACAACTGGACCCCGAGAAGCAAGGGGAGCCCATAAGGTGTCCAAGAACCGGGTGGTGCGATTTGAGAGTAGCTGAAACCGCGAAGTGCTTATCTGAATTGTGCCCATTGCTTCCACCAACTGTCGCGACCTTCAGCCCTGACCCCCACTGGCAAGCCCACAAGCCAGGTGGAATCAGGGCTCGGATCTTTAATAAGGCCAGACTTCCACTTTTCAAGCCCTCTTGGGCACCAGGCTCATCAGTTGGGAGAGGCATCTGCTTAAGCGACTACTTTATTAAGGCTTTCAGCCAACATGGAGGCATCCACATAGCTGGGTTCCTAGAACCAAGCTATGCGGTCTAGTGCTTTGGGTGTGGTGGCCTAGGGACTACTTTACCTGGACTACTTTACAGTGGCTATTTAAACCACACCCGAACAAGAACACACGCTTCACGTTACTTTGCTTCTCGCAACGTGACGCTCACCGTGTCCAGCTTCTCGCGAACCCGACGAATTCCGGACCTGCAGAAAAAACAAAGAAACATCGTTAGCAGCAGAATCTTACCTGCAATATTCATTCATCTCTGCTCACAGCTCCTGGGCATCTCTGTTGGAGGAGTTCGCTGCCCGGATCGAGGGACCTGAGAAAAGGAGAAAGACATTATTAACGGAGGTACTAGAGACATTACAACCATAAAAGCGCTTAAAGACTTACCTGCCTGGTTACTTCTCGACCGGCACTGCTCCGGAAACCCCATCTGCGCTGGGTACTCTCCGCGACCTACGAAAAGGGGAAAAACACAGGTCAGTGAGGACAAGGCATCGCTGCGCCTCCTTACCACATCATAGCGCTATAGAGCGCCATCATCTCCCGGTGAGAACCAGCACATCCCGTTCTCAGAGTGGACACTCCACGCCCCTAGAGGAGATAAAGAGAGACATTAGAACAGCATGCAAGAAATACGACACCATTAATTGCAATAAGACCTACCTGAAATACACTACAAGGGCCGCAGTCAGTGAAGTAACTGGACCGCCAGCGCCCACAAAAGCCAATGTGCCCCTGCCCAGAGAGCAGGACGGAGAGCCCACCGATTCCGGCAACCAGTTGAGAAGAGAACCTGGAGGGGCTGGAAATATAAGGAGGTGGGGGATTAAACTGCTTACCTTGGTCGCCCAGTCCTGAAAGTCTTCATTTTCCAGGCGGAATTCCCTTGACACCGATACCACAGGGGAACCATCAGGAAGGGCATCAGCGACCAGCTGGCTGGGTGGTGTCCCCGTGGATACAAGGTGAGCGTAACACCAACCTTCAAACCGTAGGGGAGGAGAGTCCCCAGATGTCCTCCCTCTTGACGACTGGGACCCAGGAACCGCAGGATCTGCGGGACTACAACAGGAACAGAAGCCAGCTGGAATCTTTTCTTCAAGCTCAAGGTACTGTGCTACTAGGGGTACTTGCCTCTTGTGTGTAGCTTGCTTGCTCAGACTGGAGACTTGAATTTGCTGCCTTTTGCAGAGTTGCATGCATCATGGCCCTTCACAAGCCTCCCAGCTTGTGGCCCAACAGCGATTTCCTTTTACAACAAAACTCTTCCACATTGTGCAAGACTTTCGTGCCATCTTCAAGAAGTGCCTCGGCTCCCCTAGACTTTGCTCAATTGACATTGGCTGTCCTGGCTACCTGAAGACTCTTACCCTAAAGCAGTTCTGGTAGATAAACGGAAAAGTCTCTGCAAAAGTTCTTAGGAATAGTTTGTAGCAAGAAGAATCATGTTGGGTCACAAGCTGATTAGGCCTGTGAGTTGGGAAAGTTTCAAGCACTTTCATCGCGAGAGGCAAGTACTCAGTCTGATTTTACAGTACTTTTCCAAATGAAGAAAAATATGCAGCTAATGTCCTCTGTTCCTGGCAGTTCCTGCACATCTCGCTGTTCCTGGGCCTCATTCGTGGGACAAGACGGAGGACGTTGGGGGACTCCTGCACTGAGACTTGTCAAAAAGCTGGCAACTGACAAATCTTCAATTCCAGTAGCTGTAGTCAAGCACACAAGCTGGTGTCCCTCTCCCAGTTTATTCGGTTTCCTGCTGCACTTTGAGGAAAATACAACCAGCTCCGAGATTGGTATCCAGGTGGCTTAGTGTCGAGTTGATTGGTCCCACCAACTCAAAAAGGGAGAAGTCGTCCTTGCAGGGCTTCTCTTAAGAGAAACTTGGTGAGTCGGACCGGCAGCAGGGCTTCACCGGGCAAACCAACGGTCCAGGAGTTGCAGCAGCCATCCTCTTCAAGCTCGTCTTCGGTTCTTTCGTTCCAATGGTCGACTCTGCCTTCCAAGCCAAGAGACTCGTCTTTTATTCAGTTCTCTCCCATTCATTTCAGCCTAGCTCCCACTCAGCCAGCAGGGTGGCTGTCCTTGCAGGACAGTCAGCCAGCCAATCACCACAGAGTGCATTTGGGTCTCCTAGGAGACGAAGCACAGGGAGTTTCGGGCACCTCCCCCACTTCCTGCCCATCCCAGACACTCGGGCGCCAGAGGCGGTCTTCACTCCTGAAGCCCGTCAAAGGAACAAGGGGACCAATCCTAGTTTGGCGTGCAGAGACACACTCTAGAAGGACCTTTCCAAAAAGAAATGGCAAAAAAAGAAGACCGGGACCTGTTTAAACAAAGGAGGCTCAGACGCCATCTTGAAAAACATGGCTCCCGCGATTTAATGCTACCGGTGTTCGCGGTCGGTAAAAATCATGTTAGTTTTTTGTAAAACCACTGCCACCAACCATTCTGAGAACAGAGGGTAGCATTTGACTGATACATGATTAATCTAGACACGGGATACTAAGTAACCCCTCCAGCTCTCTATTGTAAAATAGGGTGTGCTGGGTCTAGGAATTTAAAAAGACTAGTAAAGTCAATTTCACATTTTTTTTTTTTTTTTTTATTTAGCTGAATTTAATCAACTTTTAAAAACAACATGTTATGTACAGTAAAATTAGGAAAAGAAACTAAAAAGAAAAAAAACAAAAAAACACCAAAACAAAAAAAAAGACAACAAGAAAGAACAACAAAGAAACACATTCAGATACATAAAATAACAAACATAATAGAAGCGTTTCTATACATAAATGAATACTAATTTAAACTGGACTCATCTGATCATGTCCATTTACTGAGTTAAGAAATATAAAGAAAAAAAAAAAACAAATAAATAAAAAATGCATTTTTAATTAACTGGGATCTCTCACTTTAAAATGTTCTAAAAGGTTCACATCATGTA
This sequence comes from Ambystoma mexicanum, assembly GCF_040938575.1. Lineage (NCBI taxonomy): Eukaryota > Metazoa > Chordata > Amphibia > Caudata > Ambystomatidae > Ambystoma > Ambystoma mexicanum. Next base: position 329,453,033 of record NC_090925.1, on the reverse strand, counting down.
AAAAACGAATAACATTAATTCTGAGTGATATGTTTTTACCTTCGAGTATCATTTGCCATAATAAATCTGAAGATAAATTAACATATTCTTTAAGAGTAGATTTGAAAAATTGAGTTCGTTTCATAAACAAGGAGGCGCATTCAGTGAGCAGATGTTTAAGTGTTTCCTTTTGACCAAGATCTTCACAATGTCTACAGCTATTATCAGCCAACAATCTTCGTCTCTCTAATATTTCGCGTGTTGGACAAAGATTGAATCTCAACCTAGAAAATTCAATTCGGTGTATGACTGATGGAGACTTAAGTAAATATGGTTCCACTGAACCATGTTTTTTATGAAACAGAAAGTAATTTTTAAAGTCACACAAGTTTGCACAATGCTCTCGAGTTCTAATCCAATCAGCATCAAACATCATGGTTTTTGCCTTGTTGGGATTTTCAATTAATGTTTTCAACGACACATCTGCTTCTGCTAGTGCATTGATTGCAATTTGGCGCCATTTTGACATATGTAATTCTTTGCTAGTAAACATATGAGTGGACAGGGTGCCTATTAGCATCAAGGTATTCGTGGTCATTATGCATTTGCGAAACAAGCTAACAATGAACCAGAGGTGACGAGTGTATAAAGAAATCAAACCCAGTTCATGTCTGATCCAACAAATAGAGATACAATTTGGAAGTCCTAGGCATCGTCTCCAATACAGACTCTCCAGTCTGCTCCAGAATGATTCAGGCATTAATTCTTGTGTTTCCGAACCATAAAGGAGTATCGGAGTGACTTTTTGACAATAAAAAATTACTGCTGGGATGATTGAAAACTTCCCCAGCTTTGCCTGGATGATCTTTATTTGTGCAAGCATCTGGGTCAATTTCCCAGTGATGGTATGCCAATGTGATTGACTTCCAACATTAGAAATGGTGACACCTAAATAGGTGTATTGATTAACCACTTCAATTTCAGACTTATTTAGATACCAATGAAAAGATTTACTCTGCTTCTGCTGTTTAGCAGAGAAAATTATGATTTTAGTTTTAGACAAATTAACGGATAGCAAATTTTTTTGAGTGTAGAGAGCTAATTCATCGAGTAAGTGTTGAAGGCCCGAAGGGGTTTTAGAGAGAAGGACAAGATCATCCGCATAAAGCAAGGCTGGAGTTGGTTTCAGTGCTAATTTTGGGGGATCTCCCACTGTGTATGCAAAACTTAAACCAATGTCTGAAATGAAAAAATTAAATATTGACGAGGCTAGCACACATCCCTGTTTCAGGCCCCTATACGTTTTAATTGGAGGAGTTAAGGTACCTTCGCAAGTCAGTCTGATCTGAATAGTTGTCCCTGTGTGTAAAGCATGAATTAAGGAGATTAAGTACGCAGGACAGCCAGCGAGGCTCAACTTCTGTAAAAGAATTTCACGCGACACCGAGTCAAAGGCAGCTCTTAGATCAACAAAAGCCAAGTAGAGCGCCTGTTGCTTCGAGGAGTGATCATTTAAAATAGATGTTAGGGAGAAGAGATTAATAGAAGTTCCCAAGCCCTGTATAAATCCAGTTTGACAAGGATCACGCCTGGAACTCTGGTGCGTCCATAAATTGAAATCTCGCAGAACAAATCGTGCGAACAACTTCCCAGGAGCATCAAGAAGTGCAATCGGCCTATAGTTCGAGGGATTAGACCGATCACCCTTCTTGAAGATTGGGACAATAATTGACTGACACCAAGAGTCAGGAATGACACCGGTTTTGAGTATTTGGTGAAATATACGATGTAAGTCAATTTCACATTACTTTCTCTGGGAAACAGTAGTTTATCCCAGAGAAGGTGTTTAAACCTTGGGAAAGCCTGAAAAGGTTTCCCTGTGCCACTGCACTTAAGGTGCTGTTTGACAAATGAAAAGATTATGCCTATGGATTTGGTTAGATTACATAACCAAAGAAAAACACAGAAAACACATTGATTTGAAGAGTTCAAAGTCCCAAAGTTTAGCTAAAGAGCTGGAGGGCTCGAAGGTGGGAGGAATTGGCACATTTTGAGAATTCTCCCCAACAGTTGAGCTTTGGATTGGTGTTGAACCAAAAATGTTGCTGTCAATACCCTGATCAGCAGTCATGTTTTATACCTCCCACTCCTCCTCAGAGTCGTTTTTTCTTTCAGCGTCGATTCAACGTTTGATATGGACATAACAGGTATTGTAAGTTTAGTATAACCCTTTTCTGAATCAGTCGGTTTAGGAACCAGTTGGGTACTCTGGTTGGCTTTTTCTGAGTGGGTAATGCTAGACGTAATGTGTGTTGTGTCTTCTTTCACATCGATGTCAGACTTGTGCTTTTATTTCCCTCCGGTTTGTGTCGTGGTGGTCTGTAGATCCCGTGGGGATTTCTCCACAACTCGCCCTGAGGCAGAGTTGACTGAGCCGGGGGAAGGAAGGGGATCTGCCGCGATACTAGCCTTGAAAGCACCCCTTTGTTTTGCTGTTTGGGGGGGCGGAGGGTGTCGGTCTCAACCCAAACTGTTGGCACACCTGGCAAATTATGAATTACACCTTGAACAGAATTTATTTAAAGTGTTTTTTTCCATAAAGGCCTCAAGAAAAAATGTAAAAGTAATATATAAGCATATACTGCTGTAGACCTTGTGGAGTGACGGTCGGGAAAGCCCTTCGTCAGACTGCTTCGATGTCAAAGTTGGCGATCCGCATGCAATGTGGTTTAAAAAAGGTCTCTGCTACAAGTATTGCTCCCAACTGATGACATAAAAAAACCAATCAGGACGTCGACGAGTGATGGATCACAGATACACTTCTGATAGGAACAGGGTGACATGAACGCCCCGGTCAAGGCTCCTTTTTTCGACTTTGAAAAAAGAAGTTTTACTCCATGCCAACCACTACACTGAACTGTATTTGCAAAGCATCCAAATCTAAGCAGATTAATAAACTCCAGAAATAGTGTTATTTGTATAACTTTCCTGTGTGTACCTTTTTACTTCCCATTTCTGCCAAGTATTTACTGTACTACACAACAGTGCCCCTTTCCTCATTAATTCTGCCCTGCTGTTTGGCCAATTCTATTTAACATTAGTTTTGCTCAACTGGGGCTGCGAATAACCTTGCTAACCCGAGGTTGGGGTGTTAGGCAAGATTTATGTAGTACCCTGTGGGAGACTACACCAACCCTGTCCTCCTGGCAATAGGTAACCCAACCTTTGGTATAAGTTTGTACTACACAGGTTGGTAGTGTGGCTGAGCAGCCAGGCGCATCGCAAGAGGGGTCACTGTGAGCAGTAAGGTTGTTACACAGGAAGTCACAGTGGAAAGCATTAAAATAAATTTACACTGAAGGTTTCTTGATTAAACAATTACCAATTTATTTAAGAGTCATTTCAATAAGCCTTCTTCAGAAGGGAGCAATATATATGTAACAAAAACTTCAAAATACACCTTAGTTTCTCTAAATCAGCAAGTACCCATTTGGGATGGCACGCAAATAGTTCCTACTCCCTGAGGTGACAAAGAACTAGGACACTTTGGACATAAATAGATCACTGGTACATTTAGAGAAATACTGAGGTTGGTGTCAAAGAAAAGGGTTTTGGAATGAAACAAATGTTCTGAATCAGTTAAGTACTTTTTAACCCCCCCCCCCAATGCAAAGTAAATTAACCCTTTCCTGGAGGAAAGGTAAAACACAAAGTCAGAGGTAAGAAGAGTCTTTCAGGGAGCCAGGCCAGCCAATGTTAATTGAACAAAAGTCTAGGTGAGCAAAAGCACGTCTTGCAGGTAAGTAAAAGTCTTGCAAAAGGTTTTAGAAGTCTTTGTAGAAAAAAAGAATCACTGTAGGAACACAAGCTGGGAGGCTTGTGAGGAGCAAAGCTGCAAGCAACTCTGCAAAAGCAATCAAGACAAGGCTCAACTGAGAACTAGCAAGGCTACAAGACACGAGGTAAGTCCACTTAGTTTTACAGTACCTTTGGTTAGAAGAAATTGGTTCCAGCTGGCTTCTGTTCCTGTGCAAGTCTGCAGATCCTGGGCCTCAGTCGTGGGGACTAGAGGGAGGACGTCTGGGAACTCCTGCACTACAAATGGCAGGTCTGCGGCAGCAATGGGCAAACTTCAGATCAGTGGCACTTTGCGGTTTCTGCTCCTCGCTGCTCTCGCAAACAGCACCACTGCGGTTCTCAGATACCACTATGGACTTTCCTTGCATCTGGGGTTCAGCACTCTGTTGAGTTGTCTCAGGCTTGGTTAGTCCTGCTTCCTGGGAGCGCGCAGGATCTTCCTGGAGCTCGGGTCCAAAGACTCACTCGATTCTGGTGTTCCTCTCCCTGGCACTTCGGTTCCTGCAGCAGCAATGGAAGTACAGCCAGCTCCGAGAGGATTTCCAGATGAGCTTGTCTTGCGGTCGATTGGTCCCACCAACCCAAGGGCAGGAGTCCTTTGCAGGTCTTCTCTAGTCAAGGTGAATTCTGAGCTTCAACACTGCAGCAGGGCTTCACCGGGCAAACCAACGGTCCAGGAGTTGCAGCAGGCGTCCTCTTCAAGTTCTTTTTCGAATTCCTTCGTCCAGTGGTTGACTCTGCCTTCCAAGCAAAAAGCCTTGCCTTTTATGCAGGTTTCTCCCATTCATTTACAGCCTAGCTGTCAATCACACAGCAGGGTGGCTGTCCTCTGAGGACAGCCCTCCAGCCAATCACCTATGGGTGCATTCCTGTAACCAAGGAGACCAAGTACAGATAGTTTCAGGCACCTCCCTTGCTTCCTGCCCTGCTAGACACGCTGGGGCCAGAGACGGGCTTCACTTGTGAATCCCGCCAAAGACACCACAAACAAAGCGACCAAACCTGGTTTGGCACGCAGAGTAAATCTGAAGGACCATTCCAACAAGAAATTGCCAAAAAAGACCATGGCCGTTTTGACAAAATGGGCACCCATGGGTGTCTTACTGCAGTTGCAATTGCAGCCCGTGGTAAAAACACACAATGGTAAAAAAAAAAAAAAAAAAAAAAAAAAAAAAAAAAGCAAACCACTGCCACCAGCCATTAATTCTAGAAGGGTATTGATATTGATATTTTATTTCTATCGTGCTCATACACAAGTGTTTCAGAGCGCGACAAGGCAAGGGACGGGGAACAGAGGAGAAACAAAAACAACGATCTTACTAGGCCCAGTGACATTGAGAACGCGCAAGTGCATGGTAGAGAGGGAGAAGTGCATGGAAGGGGGAACAAAAGGAGGAAAAAAACAAATAAATAATTTATGTTTAACATAAAATGTTACATGCGAAGCAAGACAAAGGGGATACTAAGTAACCCCTCCAGCACCCTATTGTAAGACTGTGTGCTGGGTCTAGAAAGTTACAAAATGAAAGTAAAGTCAATCTCACTTCACTGCTCTTGGAAACAGTAGTTTCACCAAGAGAAGGTATTTAAACCTTTGGGAAATCTAGGAGACTTCCCTGTACCACTGCACTGAAGGTGCAGTGTGTCACAATGTAAAGATGCCTATGGAGTTTGTGAAAGTCAAAAGAAACAACAAATCACAGAAACACACATGAGTGGGGAAAAAGGTCTCTCTCCAGGTTTGAAATTAAAAGTCCTAAAGTCCAGCAAAAAGAGCTGGTGGTCTTTAAGGTAGAAGGAGGTTAGCACATTTCTGAGAATTCTCCCAAACATGGGGTTTCCAACTCCTCCCACAAGCAGGGAGTTTACTAAACCATCCTAGCAAGCTCTTTCTCCATTGCAACCACTCCCATTGTTCCCTGGGCTGCCTTTCCCTCGCTCTCCTGTACAGTTCACACAAACCTGCTCTGCTTTCTTGTGGCTGACCAGAGGAATTAGAGTCTCTGGCTCAGTGCACATGCCACACTCATCGATCAGGATCTGCTTGGTGGGGAGGTTCTTAAGGCAGCCTTGACAAGCAGTACAGCAGGTGCATAGGATAACATCATGGCGCAGCAGCTCCAGTTCACGTGCCTTCTTAAGAAGCGATTTGTACCTGTGGGTAATGGAAAGTAAAACAGCATTTCGTTTACAACGGTAAACGGCAATCCAACAGCACCTGTTGGCTTTACATGCCCACATATTTTGCTCCCTACAGTCTTACATGGGGGACAATTGTTTAACCCCTGCCCCCCCCAGCCCCCACTTTAATCTTTCCTATGTGATCGGCCACAAGATAATGTGTTACCAGTAACCCTCTGCAATTTCAGTGCCTGCACACCCTCTGCTTTTGCCCAGACAACAAGGAGGCCTACTCACTCTTGAATATCCTGTTCAGACAACTCCTCTTGAGAACGTATCCTGGCATCAAACTCAAGGATCTCGCTATGGCATTCATTGGATGGCAACCTTATTCTGTGATGCAAAGTGATGGACCTTGAGGGAGGGGAAAAGATCATTAGTTCTGAGGTTCAGCAATCTAAGGCAATTCATGAGTGAGAACATGCAGGGACCTCAACACAAGGGACGAGGTCAATTTACACCACTACATTGCTTGCCTTGGCATTCCCTACCTTAGCTCTTGTTTTGGCTTTCCATCATGGAGGGATTTGAAGTTCAAGTGCATACTGCTCCCGGGATAGGGATAGTCCACCATCTCCATCTGCTCACCATACACCCGTAGGGGGCGTAAAACACCCCCCATCGACAGCAACATGGCTAAGAGGAGAACAGAGGATGGGCCTTTAGAAACTTGAAATCTTTGTGCCTTCCCACAGCACCAAAGGGACAAAAGTAAGAACCACTCTACACTGCCAAGAAGACTGTAGAGCACCCCTGCATTTACCACATTACTAAAAGTCATATGCTTACCTTAGTATCAATCAATTGCCGGCCTTCTGTTAAGCCCATCTTTGGCACAGGGTTGCGTAAATTTTATCTCCAGACGCCCAGGACATGCGCTTTAATGTCAAGGACAAGCTTTTGAAATAATGTCTGCACAAAGATAGCTGCGGCAGTCATGCTTCACAACAAACCAGGCTGGTTCTAAAGTGAGCATTTTCTCCAACATATCCGCAAAGCTTCAACTTTATGATGTTTAACAACCGACCTGAATAGGAGACTAAATGCATCCATCTTCTCTTGGCCCAGCAGGCCGTTCCACATGCCACAACTCAGACAGCAAAATAGTTGTAGTCACTTGCATACTTGGAGAGCTCGGTCTTGAGCAGAAATGTACAAGACCTTTAAGACTGTAGCAGGCTGTGGCAAAAGCCAATGTGTTGCTGATATAGTAACTACCTGCTAGGTCCCATTGTGAGCAGTGCTTTACTCCCCCCCCCCCCCCTACTTTACCTCAACCCTCATGACGTTAAGGGCTGAAGACTGAAGGTTATCCAGGGGCTGCAGGGACTGGATACCACAGCTGCCAAACATACAGACATGGCAGGGGTGAAGGGTTTCGGAATCTAAAACCTTGTGTTTGTCAGAAGTATTTCAAAATGTAGTCTGGTGGGAATGTCACACAGGAGGTACACGTAACTCCTCATGCAGAGTTGTGCATTTTTAAAACATTCCCTTAAATCTGGTTGTGAGGTCACTGCTGTACATGCTCCCTCAAACATTAGTTGTGCTCCTAGGCGATGTACATAGAGTGCTTCTAAGCCTGTTTCTTTGGGAACTTCCTCTAGTGCGGGTGCCTCCCATCATTGTCACTTTTTATTCTTACAGACCAGCATGTGTGTCAAACCATTTTAATGGAGGTGTACCCATTTCCTCCTTTCAAGAAAACCATATTCAGTGTTAAGGGCACAGGTGCCTTCGACCAAATTGGCTTGTGTGTAATCTGAAGCAGATTCTTGGCACACGCAGCAGGGCAAGAACACTATAGCAACTGTATTACCTTTGTGGTGCTGTATTTATTATCCCTGTATGCAGTGATCTGTAGCAATGTGATTATCTAAATGCCTAGGGCTCAGGTTATGTTCATTTATAACTGGTCTTCATGTATGTAGCTCTAAAACTAGGCATTTGTCATCTGTGACCCATATGTATCCATTATTAGTGCAGTGATTTGGCTACTGGTAGTGCGTACCTGTGGCATGCAAATATAGGAGGTGGCTTATGGTGAATAATGTGTTTTTCTGCCCTATTAACGAGACTCCTTTGGAAACAGTAGAGGATACTGTGCAGGAGCAGTAAGGCTAGCCCTCAGCCTAGGACTGGGGTGACTTAGCCATGCCAGATTCAAAAAATCCTCCCTAACATATTTTAGGAGCCCACTGTAATTATAGTGAACGGGGGAACTCAGAGGTTAGCCAAAACCAATCAAGATAAGCGTGGAATGGTCAAAGCTTAGTCTCAGGAGAAAGTGAGTGGGGTAAAGGGTCCACATCGAGTCCACACAGTGAAGCACAGAATTCAATTTAGGCAGGTACAGAAATGACATGATTTACGCACCGTAGTAGCATTTCTGATGATTGTATCTACTTAGATTCACATGCTGTGCATATAGTCCGACATCTAGTGGTAATCAGAGTTTTGCATCTTTACTTTTGACGATCGAAAGGGGGCGACGATGTGGGCGTGACTAACACTATCCCCCAACGTGACGTGTAGTGTACCCAAAATCCCTCACGCGTCGATGTCCCTCAAATTGTGTTTTTTCTGCCATGAGGGGGCCTTTTAGTCAGCGCAAGTACAAAAGAGAGCAGGTGTAAGAGGTCTATGTTCCTTCTACTCCAAGAGGGGTGGAAGGGTGGGCGCATGTAAATCTAAGCAAGACCAAGCACACACTATCTTCCTATAGAGTGCTGGAGGGGTTAACCTAGCATCTCTAACTATAAACTCATGTAGCAGTCAAATGCTACCCTTTCCGAAATGGCTGGTGGCAGTGGTTTTACAACGAACTACCATGATTTTTCCTGACTGCGAACACCGGTAGCTAAAAACCGCGGAGCCATGTTTTTTAGGATGGCGCCTTAAGCCCCTTTGTTTAAACTGGTCCTGGTCTTTTTTGGCCATTTATTTTTGGAAAGGTCCTTCTACAGTTTGTCTCTGCGTGCCAAATTGGGTTTGGTCCCTTTGTTTCTATGCCTTTGGCAGGCTTCAAGACTGAAGACCGCCTCTGGCGCCTGAGTGTCTAGGGTGGGCAGGAAGTGAGGGAGGTGCCCGAAACTCCCTGTGCCTAGTCTCCCAGGAGATCCAAATGCACTCTGGCGTGATTGGCTGGCTGACTGTCCGGCAAGAACAGCCACCCTGCTGGGTGAGTACAGCTAGGCTGGAATGAAAGGGAGAAAACTGTTTAAAAGGAGAGTCTCCTGACTGAAAGGCAGAGCCGACCACTGGAACGAAAGGACTGAAGACTAGCTGGAAGAGGACGGCTGCTGCAATTCCTGGACCGTTGGTTTGCCCGGTGAAGCCCTGTTGCAGGTCCGAATTGCCAAGTTCATCTCGACAGAGAAGCCCCTTCAAACACGACTTCTACCTTTGAGTTGGTGGGACCAGTCAACTCGTAAGCCACCTGGATACCATTCTCGGCGCTGGTTAGGATTAACCAGGGTGAAGGACACCCGCTTGTGTGCTTCACTACAGCTACTCGAACCGAAGATCTTCCATTTGCCAGCTTGTTTGACCCGTCCCCGTGCAGAGCAGGAGTCCCCTGACGTCCTCCCTTTTGTCCCCACGACTGAGGCTCAGAAACAGTGAGATCTGCAGGAACTGCCAGGAACCAAAGTCTTCAGTTGCATCTTTTCTTCATATTAAGGTACTGTGCCAACCCGATTGAGAGAACTTACCTCTCGCGGTGAAAGCTTGTGAAACTTTCCCAACTTGCAGGCCTACTCAGCTTCTGACTCAACATATGATTCTTTTTTGTACAAACTACTTCTGAGAACTTTGGCAAATAATTTACTGTTTACTACAAAAACTGCTCTTTCCTATCCAAGACACTAGTCCATTGACTTTGGCCTAGGCCCATTGAACTGAATGGAGTCCTCTAGTGAACTAAAACTATTTGTACTGCCTAAGAAAGTATTTGTGATCTATATTTTATTAACATGTGCCTTTGTACTGCTATTTAAAGTGACAAATGTAATTTTGCTCCTATTTCAGGAGAGCCTAATTTACTCAAAAACGTATTGGTTTGGTATTGAAGTGTATTTGTGTATGATATTAAGTTTCCTCCTTCTAGTGAATGTTTTCTAAATGACTGTAATAAATTAAGTGTTTTACCAAGAAACCTTGAGTACAAGTGTCTACTTGAACCACTGTGATTGTAAGACCTCTATGTAAACTCTTACTGCCCACATTCCCTCGAGATAAGCCTGGCTGCTCAGCTCGCTACCAAAAACTGTAGTACAGACTTATAGCAAAGGTTGGTTTTGCTTACACCTGTAGTCCTAATTGTATGTGGTGGTTCCAGAGGGTACTGCATGCAATTCTGCCTAACACTCGCCACCAAAAAAGTGGTCTTGTAGGCGAGTGCTTTAAGGCTAGCCTTGTGAATTGGTTCAAAGGGAGGCCCCATTAATCCGGTAAGTACAACATTCAAGTCCCACCCGGGAGCTGGGTTGGAAATAGGGGGATGAAGTTTTTTTTACCCCTTACATAAATGCTTTAATTATTTGAATTTTCCACCACAAAACCTTCTGGGACGTGGTGTATGCTCAAATAGCAGCTAAGTGTACTTTCAGGGAATTAAAACTAGGCCTGAATCCAACAGATGAGTCAGCTATAGGCTATAGGTTTGTTAGGCAAGATTGGGTGCAGTATCCTTTGGAAGACTTCAGCAACATTGACCTCCTGGCAATAGGGAACCCAACCTTTGGTATAAGCTTGTACTACACAGGTTGGTAGCGTGTTGAACGGCCAGGCTCATCTCAAGAGGGTTCAATGTGAGCTGTAGGGGAGTTAGAGATTCACAGTGAAAAGTATTCAAATAAACACTTGCACACAAGGTTTCTTGAATGAACAATTATTCATTTGTCAGTTAGAATAAGCCTTCCTCAGAAGGGGGCAATATAACCGTAATACTTGTTAGGGAGAATTCTCAAAAATGTGCCAATTCCCTTCACCTTAGAGACCCCCAGCAACTTCTCTGGATTTTGAGGACTTGATTTTTTTACCTGGGAGTGTGACCTTTTCTCCCCCCACTCATGTATTTTGATGTGTGTTTTACTCTTGTGTTCTTTGATTATGGAGTTTCAGACAACTCCATAGGCATCGTCTTTTCATGTGGGTCTCACAGCACCCTCAGTGCAGTGGCAAAGGGAAGCCTTTTAGGCTTTCCCAAGGGTTAAATACCTTCTCTGGGATAAACTACTGTTTCCCAGAGAAAGTAAAGTCAAATTGATTTTTGTCTTTTCAAATTCGTAGACCCAGCACATCCCATCTTAGGGTTACCTAGTATCCCCCGTGTCTAGATAATCATGTAGCAGTCAAATGCTACCCTTTCCTCTCAGAATGGCTGGTGGACGTGGTTTTACAATGAACTACCATGATTTTTCCTGACCGCGAACACCGGTAGCGTTAAATAGCGGGAGACATGTTTCTCAAGATGCCGTCTGAGCCCCCTTTGTTTAAACAGGTCCCAGTCTTCTTTTTTCGCCATTTCTGTGTCGAAAGGTCCTTGTAGAGTTTTGCTCTGCGCGCCAAACCAGGTTTGGTTGCTTTGTTTCATCGCCTTTGGCGGGCTTCAGGACTGAAGACCACCTCTGGCGCCCAAGTGTCTGGGGTGGGCAGGAAGTGAGGGAGGTGCCCGAAACTCCCTGTGCTTAGTCTCCTAGGAGACCCAAATGCACTCTGGCGTGTTTGGCTGGCTGACTGTTCGGCAAGGACAGCCACCCTGCTGGGTGAGTGGCAGCTAGGCTGGCATGAATGGGAGGAAACTGGATAAAAGGCGAGTCTCTTGGCTTGGAAGGCAGAGTCGACCACTGGAACGAAAGAACCAAAGATGAGCTTGAAGAGGACAGCTGCTGCAACTCCTGGACTGTTGGTTTGACCGGTGAAACCCTTCTGCAGATCCGAATTGCTAAGTTCATCTGGGCAGAGAAGCCCTGCAAGGACGACTTCTCCCTTTGAGTAGATGGGACCAATCAACTCGTAAGCCACATGGATACCATTCTCGAAGCTGGTTGTATTTTCCTCAGAGTGCTGCAGGAAACCGAATAACCAGGGAGAAGGACACCAGTTTGTGTGCTTGACTACAGCTACCGGAATTGAATTGAAGGTTTGCAAAGTGCCAGCTTTGCCAGTCCCAGTACAGGAGTCCCCTGACGTCCTCACTCTTGTCCCCACGACTGAGGCTCAGGAACAGCGAGATCTGCAGGAACAGAAGTCTTCAGCTGCATCTTTTTCTTCATTGTAAGGTACTGTGAAAACCTGACCGAGAGAACTTCCCTCTCACTGCGAAAGTGCTTGGAACTTTGGCAATTTGCAGGCCTAGTCAGCTTCTGACCCAACATATGAATCTTTCCTTTACGAACTACTTCTGAGAACTTTGGCAAAGACTTTTCCGTTTAACTCCCAGAACTGCTTTATCCTATACAAGACTTTAGCTCATTGAATTTGGCCTAACCTATTGCATTGAATTGGCTCCTCTGGTGACCTCAAACTATTTAAAAGTAACTGTAATATTAGTTTTATTAACCTATGCCATTTTGCTCCTCCTTCAAAGTAGTTTAAATGCCTCAGACCTGTACTGTGTTAAGTATATTGTTGTGTGATCTAGATTGCCTCCTTCTAGTGAATGTTTTATAACTGACTGTTGAATACATTAATAAGTGTTTAACTAAGAAACCTTGAGTGTAAGAGTTTATTTGAATACTTGTGATTGTAGACCTCTGTGTAATATCCTTACAACTCACATTCCCTCTAGATAAGCCTAGCTGCTCAGTTCCACTACCAAAACTGTGCAGTACAGACTTATACCAAAGGTTGGTTTTGCTAACACCTGTAGTCATAGTTGTTTGTAGTGGTCCCAAAGGGTACTGCATACAAACTCTGCCTAACAATGTTATCGGAATTTGTAGACTTCTGGCACTCCGACTAGCCTAGACATCCTGGTTGGTCCCATAACCCAACTGTTCAGTACATTGTTTTTACTACCGATAGCCTGTGCCCATGATAGACCTACATCACTGTAACCGACAGAGCTGCTTTACTCACAGCATAGTCAACCACTACGCAGCTCGCCGCCCCCCAGAAAGTAACCAGCCGCTTATCTGCTTGCCTGATACGACACTGATAGAGCATAACTGACTCAGTCTGCCATCCTGATTACGCTACGCTTAATGCCTACTGGCAAGTGCTGCCATGCACATGCTGTACACCTTATTGTTTGTCAAATGGAATTACCCCATCGCCACATTCTGTTTCACCTCATTGTTCGCAAACTGCACTAATCTAGCATAGTAAACTTGTTGCCTTACATGTGTATTTATATAACTGAACCAGCCTACCATAGTAAAATGGGTTGCTTCAGCCTAGAACATGCAAAATCGAACTAGCCCATCACTGTATACTATGCTGCCCTACCTTAGTATTTGCAAAATCGAACTAGCCCATCACTGTAAACTGTGCCGTTTCACCCCAGTATTTGCAAATCGAACTAGCCTATTATTGGAAACCCGAGTATCTAAAAATTTAACTAGCCCACCAGAGTTTAGTAACTGACATTAATTACACTGTTTTTGACTGGCATATACACAGTCCTGCTGCAAGCTAGATTGGCATCAAGTTATTTGCCAAGTTCCATAGGCCCACACACTCCACCTGCACACAATCTAACTCCAAGTGGTAATATCACAGTACGTATGGATGCCACACCAACCCTACCAGTACAAAATAAACAATCAAGTGCCAGCTTTTGATATTTGCACCCAGGCTGTACCCACAACTAACAGACCATGTAGCACTGCCCGCAGAAACCTCCAACTCCGCTCGAGACTACCCAAACTATTTGAACCTCGTGCTCGGCCAATGACCAACTAATATTAGGGGAAAAAAAAAAAAAAAACAACACACCCTATCCAAATACCCTGACAGAACCACTAACGCCACCCTTCAACTTGACACTGTGCTATGCAATGATGAAGCAAAAAAGCATACCCCACCAAAACCACTCTTAGATTCTAACATGCCACACCTAAAGGGGGCTCTAATAAATGCCCGATCTCTAGTGGCTCATGCCATAGAGATAGCCGACCTTATACAGGTAGAGAAGCTGGACTTCCTAGCCATTACTGAATCCTGGATGCACACTGCAGCCTGCCCTGCCCTCATGTTCGCTGTCCCCAATGATTACACCATACTCAGGGCAGACAGATCTCAGGCTCGGGGAGGAGGCATAGTGCTTACAGCCAAGTCCAAAATCGCTCTGAGACTAGCCCCTTCTATAGATTTTAAATCATGCGAAGCCTTGACCCCTAAACTACCTATAGCCGGATCCCAAACTTTAACTATCAACTTAATATATAGACCACCAGGCCCGATCGGATCCTTTGAGGAGGACGTAACCACCATTCTACCCGATAATTTAAAAACTCATCACAAGTACTCCTGCTAGGTGACTAACTTGGGGTTTAAAGACCCCAAAGATCAGCAAGCTGCATTAATCGCAGATACCCTTATTGAACTCTGCTTTACTCAAAGAGTGACGCTCCCCACTCATAACAAAGGAAGAACCCTTGACTGGTTGGCAGACAACCGCAATGCCTCCATCACAGCTATCACACCGTGAATGACGTCACAATTTTGTGCATAAATCATTATGATACATGCGTGTGAATTTCGAGTAAACAGATTGGGTGATGAAAAGCACTAGTATGGTACCGTCACTTCCAGATAAGCGTACCTCAATGGTGTACACGTCATGGGATGCGTTAAGGACATAAAAAATACAAAAAATGCAGAGGGTTTCCCAAGTGTCCCGTCTATTCAATGATCTAATCGGTGTCTGTGGATCTAAAAAAGGGAATAGATGTAGCACGGTCAGATGTTGGAAAAAAATGAAGATATAAGGGTTTTTGGTGAGCTATTGTGTAATATTAATCCAGTAGTGGACTGGTACAAGTGAATATCAAACGGTAGCCTATTTAGTGTAATACCTAGGATCCAGGAGCTATGTTGGTGGTTCCTTAAATTAGTCATGCCCACTTTCACAATACACAATTGTATCATATTCTGTCTCAAGATCGAGTTCAGTCTGTTGCCATATCCTGAGGGCCTGGGCCTATCCCAGGATGTGGGTACCATGATAATTAGTCAACACTGTCTCTGATTAATGAGTGCACAATCTATGTATGTATTTCACAGACAGTACTTGAAGCATCAAAGATCTATCAGTCATATTTCCATATTTCATCTCTCTGCCGTATTAGTGGATAAGTAAGGAGTACTACAATATGCGTAAGACAGACTCAGTTAATTTAAGGGCAAAGTCCCATATGTAGATTTCCAGGAATAAACAATTACATCAAGTACCGCTCTAGTGAGAAAGAGGTAGTGGGGGTCCCTTTTACAAAAGTGAATGTGTAGATTTTTTTACAGGAATGGGCCTAAATAGAAATATTGATTAAGACCATGGGGACTCATTGTGTCTAGTCTGTGAATCCAATTGAGTTCTCTGTGGGCTATTTGTTCAGCAAAATCTCCTCCTCTTGGTAATGAGTGTAGAACTTCTAAAATGGCCCATCTTAGTTGTGAAATATTGTGGCCATTTTCTTTAAAATGTCTGAATACCGGTGATTTTTCGTTGCTGGTATTAATGTTTGATTTATGTTCCGTCCAGCAGTCCTTTGCTTTTTGGATTGTTTTGCCAATGTAATATTTCCTGCAGGGCTATCTTAGGCATAAATTACATTCTTTGTCGCATGTTGCATAGCCTAGAGATATTTTTTTGCTGTTAGGGTGGCGGATGTATTCACCTTTGATTATATTTGTGCAGTGCTGACAGTGCAAGCAAGGGTAAGTCCCCGGTTTTTGTTTTCTAAGAGATGTTTGTTCTGTAGTCTCTTTTTTCAGCTTTAACCAGACTGTCCTTGAAGTTCTTGCCCCTTTTGTAGGCCAGCATTGGGGGTTTACCGGAACAATTTGTTTAGATTAGGGTCAGCTTTTATCAGATCCCAATTTTTGGTGATCCTCTTAATTTGGAAGCTTTGGCTGGAAAATTTCAAAGTGTGAATTAATCTAGTTATTGGTTTTTTGGGTTTTTCTTCCAAGAGGTCTGGTCTTGCTAGGGCCTCTGTCCGTATCACTGCTTTTTCTAGAGTTTCGTTTGGAAAACCTCTCTTTAATCTTTCCTTCATATCTTCGTATTCCCCTTGAAGTTTTGTAGTATCTGATGTAATCCTTTTTAATCTAAGCATCTGACTAAAAGGTAAATTATCCTTGAGATGGGTCGGATGAAAACTGTCAAAGTGTAGAGTGCTGTTACAATCTGTAGGTTTCCTGTAAATGCTGGTCTGTAGGTTGGTACCAATATTTTCGATGTTGATGTCCAGGAAATGGATGTTGGGTTGTCCCATCTCCAGAGTGAAGGTGATTCTTTCGTTACATCCGTTAAGATATTGAAAAAATAGTTTGAGTTCCTCTATGGTGCCTTGCAAGATCCCGAAGATATCATCAATAAACCTTTTCCAAAATAGAATCTTGTTTTTCCAAGGGTCTTTATTCAGTACGTGGGTTTCTTCAAAATGGAACATAAAAATGTTCGCATACAATGGTGCTACTGGTGAGCCCATAGATGTACCGGCCGTCTGTAAGTAATATTTGCCATTGAATCTAAAATAGTTGTTAAACAGAATTATATTGATTAATTCTATGGCGAAGACCTTGTGAATCATGATGTCTGTGTTTTATGTTGGAGCATCGTTAGGATGCACAAAACTCTTCATGATTTTGATACAGATGTAAACATTGGCTTGTATTATGATTTCATGGGACTAGTTAACATGGAGATGGAGGGTTGATCCAGAGAACACTGGTAGGTTGACACTTATAATCAGCTTTTCGTTACTATGAGACGATGAAGTTAAGGGATCTATTAATATTGAGGTGTTTGAAGGTTTTTTTTTACAAACCACTCCATAAAGGTGTAACCAATGAATGATACGTTTTGTGACTATAAGTGGTCCAGACAATGAATTCTGAAACTATTGTATTTCCTTTGTATTTATAGAAAATTGTTGATCGTTGAATTAAGAATTGCAGCCCCTGATGGAGAATTGATCTCGAAACGCGTTGGGCATATCCACATGAAAAAATAAATCATCTTTAAGAACAAATTTACTCCAAAGTTGGACCTTAATTCTTTGGCTTAAGGCCTTTTTTCTAAATCGTTATATTGAATGCAACTTACTTACCTTATTGATACTGCATTTCTCTTATGAAATATAAATTCAATGAGCTCTTGTTAGCCATAACTAGTGTGCAGGGGACGGGAGTTCCCAAAGTGGGAACTCATTTTGTCTTTGTATGTACAGCCCATACGCCAGGGCTGCCAACTTTCTCTCCTGCACCTTAAATTGTCCTAAATACTACTCTCTTTGCTCCAAAGAGTGTCTAAAAATCCTGACTACACCAACGTTGCACAGAGAGCTCAGTGTGCTAGGTGTTTTAATTTTCCCTGTATAGAATATACTCAATGTATCATGCTTGTATATGTATATCCTACTGCATACACCTGTACAGCACTGTAACCCAAGCTGAAAATAGTCTTGTTTCGTCTGCGCAGTGATACCTTAGGGTCTGGCACGCATTACAAATAATAAAACAAACCAGTGGTCCTGGAGTTGCAGCAGGCGTCCTAGTTCTTCTTCGGTTCCTTCCTCCAGTGGTCGACTGCCTTCCAAGCCAAAAGACTCCTTTTATTCAGATTTCTCCAATTCATTCCAGCCCAGCTGTCAGTCACAGCAGAGTGGCTGTCCTTGACAGTCAGCCGGCCAATCACTACAGAGTGCATTTGGGTCTCCTAGGAGACCAAGCACAGGGAGTTTCGGGCACCTACCTCACTTCCTGCCCCCACCAGACACGCTGGAGCCAGAGACAGGCTTCACTCATGAATCCCGCCAAAGGCAAAGCAAACAAAGGGACAAAACCTGGTTTGCCGCGCAGAGTAAATCGCAAGAAGGACCTTTCCAAAAAGAAATGGCGAAAAAAGAAGACCATGGCCATTTTGACAAAAACGGCATCCTTGGGTGCTTTAATGCAGCTGCGAATGCAGCCCCCGGTAAATGCACACCACGGTAGTTAAAAGTAAACCACTGCCACCAGCCATTCATCGAGGAAAAGGCAACATAAACATGTTACATGAGAAGCTAGACAAAGGGGCTACGAAGTAACCCCTCCAACACCCTATTGTAAGATAGGGTGTGCTGGGTCTAGAAAGTTACAAATGTAAGTAAAGTCAATTTCACTTTAATGCTCTTGGAAACAGTAGTTTATCCAAGAGAAGGTATTTAAACCTATGGGAAATCTGAAAGACTTCCCTGTGCCACTGCACTGAAGGTGCTGTGTGACAATGTAAAAGATGATGCCTATGGAGTTTGTCAGACTCCACAAACAAAAGAAGCACAGAGGTAAAAAAATAAAAATCACATTAAAATACATGCGAGAGTGGCAAAAAGTGTCTCACTCTCTTCATGTTAAAAAAGTCCTCAAAATCAAGCAAAGTTGCTGGGGGTCTCTAAGATGGAGGGAATTAGCACATTTCTGAGAATTCTCCCTAACACTTTGGTATACGTCTGGTTGGTAGTGTGGCTGAGCAGCCAGGCTTATATCAAGAGGGGTCAATGTGAGCAGTTGGGTTGCAACAGTTTCACAGTCACAGTTATTCAAATAAACACTTACTCTCAAGGTTTCTTGATTAAACAATTTAACAGTCAGTTCTGTAAGCCTTCTTCAGACCGGAGCAAGATGTGTTCCAATTATAATACACGTCAAAGCACACTGTTTCTCTAAAATCAGATTAAACCCTTTGGGGATGTCACACAGACACTTCCCTACACCCTCAGGTGACTTAAATAGCTAGGACATTGGACATTGATTTATCACTGGTACATTTAGAGCAATACTGGGTTTGCTGTAAAGGTTAGATGGGGGATAAGAAAACAGTTAAATAATTCATGAACAGGAAAGTACTTTTAAAACCTTCCAATGCACAGTAAATTAACCCTTTCCTGGGGGAAAGGCAAAGGCACAAAGTCAGAGGTAGAAGAGTCTCTCGGGGAGCCAGGACAGTCAGTCAATCAATGTTAGTAGAACAAAGGCTAGGGGAGCTAAAGATTTTCTTTGCAAGTAAATGTCTTTAGAAAAGTTTGTAGAAATAAGATTCACTTGAAGGGCCACAAGCTGAGAGGCTTGAGAGGGGCACAGTTGTAAGCAACTCTGCAAGGGCAAACAAGACAAGTCTCAACTGAGAACAAGTAAGGCTACACAACAAGAGGCAAGTCCTCTTAGGGTTACAGTACCTTTGGTATGAAGAAATGGTTCCAGCTGGCTTCTGTTCCTGTGTGGCTCTGCAGATCCTCTTGTTCCTGAGCCTCAAACGTGGGGACAAGAGGGAGGACTTCTGAGGACTACTGCAACACAATGGGAAGGTCGGCGGCAGCAATGGGCAAACTTCAATTCAGCAGCACTTCACGGTTTCAGCTCCTCGCGCCTTACAGCAAATAGCAACACTGCGGTTCTCGGATACCACTTCAGACTTTCCTCGCATCTGCGGTCCAGCATTCTGTTGAGGTGGCTCAGGCTTGGTCAGTCCTGCTTCAGGGAAGTCCGGAGGATCTTCCTGGCACTCAGGTCCGACTTAAAAGCGATCCACTTGATCTGGTGTTCCTCTCCCTGGCACTTCGGTTCCAGCAGTAGTGGCAGTACAGCAAGCTTCGAGAGGCTGTCCAAATGAGTTCACTTTGCGGTACATTAGTCCCACCAACCCAAGGGGAGAAGTCGTCCTTGCAGGGCTTCTTTAGTCGAGACGAATTCGGAGCTTCAGCACAGCAGCAGGGCTTCACCAGGCGAAACGGTCCAGGAGTTGAAACAGGCGTCTCTTCCAAGCTCTTCTTTGGATCCCTTCGTCCAGTGGTCGACTGCCTTCCAAGCCAAAAACCCTTGCCTTTTATGCAGGTTTCTCCCATTCATTCCAGCCTAGCTGTCAATCACAGCAGGGTGGTTGTCCTTGCCGGACAGCCAGACGGCCAATCAACTTTAGGTGCATTCCTGTAACCAAGGGGATTAAGCACAGGGAGTTTGGGGCACCTCCCTCACCTCCTGCACCTGCCAGACAAACTGGAGCCAGAGGCGGGCTTCACTTGTGAATCCCACTAAGGACAAAATGAACAAAGGGACTGTTAGGCAAGATTGAATGCAGTACCCTTTGGGTGCACTAAAACAACCCTGACCTCCTGGCAACAGGAACCCAACCTTTGGTACAAGTCTGTACTACACAGGCTGGTAGCGTGTTGAGCAGCCAGGCTCATCTCAAGAGGGATCAATGTGAGCAGTAGGGGAGTTACAGAGATACAGTGACAAGTATTCAAATTAACTCTTACACACAGTTTCTTGAATAAACAATTATTAATTTAACAGTCAGTTAGAGTAAGGCTTCTTCAAAAGGGGGCAATATAATGGTAACACAAATACACTCCAAAAAACACTCTTAATATTTCTAAATCAGTAACTACACTTTTGGGGTGGCACACAGACACTTCCTACACCCTCCGGTGACTTCAGTAACTAGGACACTGTGGACATTAATATACCTCAGTTTGCATTTAGAATCAGACTTAGGAGTATGTCAAAGGAAAAAGATTAGAACAGAACAAGAGATAACACAAATATTCTGAAGCAGGGAAGTACTTTTGGTAACCCCCAATGCAAAATTAGTTAACCCCTTCCTGGAAGGAAGGCAAAACACAATGTCAGAGGGAGGAAGAGTCATTCAAACAAAGTCAATTGGGTAAAAGTCTAGGTGAGCTGAAGCACTTCGTGCAGGTGAGTAAAAGTCTTGCACAATGTTTTAGAAGTCTTTGTAGAAAAGAAGAAATCAAAGTAGGGCCACAAGCTGTTTAGGCTTGTAAGTAAAGAAGAGGTCGGCAACTCCACAGAGCAACCACAACAGAGAACAAGTGCAGTTACACCACAAGAGGCAAGTTCTTACACTGTACAGTACCTTTAGGTTGAAGAAAAGTGCAGCAGATGGCTTCCGTTCCTGTGCAGCTCTGCAGATCCTAGTGTTCCTGGGCCTCAGTTGTGGGGACAAGAGGGAGGCGTCTGGGGACTCCTGCACTGCAATGGGACGGTCACCGATCGCAACCCACAATCTTCAAACAAGTGGCACATTGGCGTTTCTGCTCCTCGCCTCTACCGCAAATAGCAACACCGCGGTTCCCGGCTGTCGAGATGGGCTTTCCTTGCATCTGGGGTCCAGCACTCTGTTAAGGTGGCTCAGGCTCGGTCAGTCCGGAGGATCTTCCTGGAACTCATGGCCAGCTTAAAAGCAACGCACAAGATCGGCTGTTCCTCTCCTTGGCTATTCGGTTCCAGCAGCAACTGCAGTGGAATTTCAACCAGCTCTGAGAGGATGTCCAGGTGGCTTACTTTGGAGGGGATTGGTCCCACCAACTCAAGGGGAGAAGTCGTCCTTGCACGGCTTCTCCAGTCGAAACAAAATTGGAGTATCAGCACAGCAGGAGCGCCTCACCAGATGGACCTTGATCGAAGACAACAGCCCACCCTTCACGAGCTGTAGAAGATGCGGCAGAAGCCGAGTTGGGGACACCTCCAAAGGCTGCAAGTCTGGTTGTTCTGCGCACAAGGCAAGATACGTTGGTAGATGGCGCCCTTGCCGCAGCCAAGATCCGACAGAAATCCTGCAGTATGTCTAACTGTCCGAATTCGGACTAGTCATGAGCCACGCCGCAAGACAGAGAACCCGTGTCATGCCACACCCTTGAGTTGTCCTGCAAAAGCAGATCCGGCTCTGACCCCAGATGAAGCGGGCGTTACGCTCACCTGATCTCCACAGGGGCGCCGAACAGAGCTGGATTATCTGGTGGCGAGTGGGGTCTTGTACTCCCCTACGATGCGAAAGCAGGCTTGCCTAGAAAGATAAATCACAGGTTACCCAACCATGTGGATGAGGGCGACTCCCGCCTCCCGTGGTGTCCTCTTGCACCCCCCGCTATATCTCACCTTTGAGTTACGAATAGCGGGCTCTCCGTCCTGCCACTGTTCGCCGGGGTGCGTCGTAGTTCTAGGATCTAGTTACTGCACTGATCCTATTGAAAGTTCCAAACAACTGTGACTCTATTGTAAGTCTTATTCCAAAGATATGGGTAGCTAAGAGTTCAAGTTGCAAACGTTCACTCTGTACCTTTCTTTACAGATTCCCTCTTCGTGCATACGATGGAGCAAGGTTCTTGGTAGCTGGCTTCCCAAGGTAAGATTTGCGCCAGTGCTCTGCAAAAGTCTTTCCACCCGATACTGTTTTTCTGCACAACCAACCTGCTGCTTTTATATTCTGCAGGTGCGGAATCTCCTGAACAAAGGCTGCGTGATGAAGAATTGTGAGCCCGTGAGGATTGCTGCCTTCGGGTGAGAGCTGCCTCGTGCAGGATTATAAATCAGAATGAGGCCTTCCCACTGCTCTGATAACCTGATGTCTTTTTTCTGTTTTACAGATGCGGCAGTCTCGGAGCGGCGATCGGAAGATGAAGCGGAGAGCGAGTGATGACGTTCCAATGGTTCGCGGGTAAGTATTAGTGCGGCGCTGAACTGCGATGAAGAGCGTGTGGTCTACAAGGCTAATCTGATGTGCTTTCCTTTTCAGTTCTGAAGAAGCGTGGATTCCCAAGCGGCCGCAATGAAGAGACTGGTAAGTATCTTGTTCTGCTCTTCTTTCTCACTCTTCTTTGCAGGTAACTCGAGACAACTGGACGGGCGTGGCTGAGGGCTGGCCTGGAGCTGCAGACACGGTGAGCGTTACGCTGCAGGAGTGCAGAATAACGCGAAGCGTGTTCTGTATGAAGGGTGTGGCTTATATAGTCTTCTGAAAGTAGTTCTCAGGTAAAGTAGTTCCAGCAACCACACCCAAGCAAATAGTCCCACGGCAAATAATCCCTTCACCCTGCCTCATATTGGTTCACACACGTGCCTCTCTGGGTCTGAAACGTGCCATGTTGGTGATGGCAGTATGAGCCTGGCGCCAGGACCGAGTCCAGGAAGCCCCTGCAAGATTCCTTGGCGCCTTCAAGGCCCACATGGGACCCAACGCCTTGGGCAGGGTGGTCTGTACCTGATGTTTGGGGGTATGGACCGTGACAGCGGGTCGTCCACCGCAAGGTGAAGCAGATCCAAAAACCAAGTTTGGCGGGGCCAGTAGGCTCAACCCGCCCTGAGTCTTGCAGACCATCTGGATCGTTCTCCAGATCAGAGGAAACAGGAAACGCGTATGCGAACAGGCCAGTCCACAGGAACGAGAACGCATCCCCCCTCAAGTCTGGATGAGCAACACAGGCATTGCTCGTTTTCCGGGCTGGCAAACAAGTATAGAGGGGGAGATTCCCCCCCCACCCCTAAACCCCCCCATTTCCTGAAAGTTCTTGCCACCTGGGCGTCCTTCAGTTTCCATTCGTGCAGCCGACCTGCGTCCCTTGCAGAGAGCATCCGCCTGAAGATTCTGCACTCCCGGTAGATGCTAAGTGGTGATGTGAATATCCTGAGCAATGGCCCAATGCCAGACCACCTGAGCCTCCCAGGAGAGGCACCTTGAGTGCGTGCCGCCCTGCTTGCGCAGGTAAAACATGGTGGTGGTGGTATTGTCGGTCAGAATGCGGACCACTGTACCCCGAATGAGAGGCAGAAAATACTTCAGAGCCGAGTGCACAGCCCTCAATTCCAGAACGTTAATGTTTAAGGAGGCTTCCTGGCGAGTCCACACACGCTGAACCTGACACTGGTCGAGGTGCGCACCCCAACCAACCTGGGACACGTCCGTCACGATAGTGTATCAAAATTCCGGCTCCACCAGCAGCATGTCCCTTACAATTTTGTCAGAGCGAGTCCACCACCACAGAGCCTCCGCCAACCTCCGGGAGACGACCACCTTGTCCGACCAGGAACCAAGGCTCTGCAACCACCTGCAGGCGAGAAACTCATGCACTGGCCTCAAACAGATGACAATTCGGGATGAGAGGGATGCAGGACGCCATGGATCCGAGACGAGGCCGCCCTGGAGACCAGTCGACTGACAGCTTAACCAGATTAAGCTGCGTGTGAAACTGGGTCCTGAGGAAAACTAAGTCCCTGGATGGTGTCAGATTTCGCGAAGTTGATCGCAAAGCCCAGCCGCTGTAAAACGAACATTGCAGCCAGGAGAGACTCCGGTTTGCGTCGAGGAGACTCTCCCCTGACAAACCAATTGTCCAGGTACGGGTAAACATGATGCCCTTCCCTGCGGAGCAAGGCCGCCACCAGAGCCATGCACTTTGTGAAGGTCCTGGGAGCGGACTTGAAGCCAAATGGGAGAATCCGAAACTGGTCATGGTCGTCGTCCACCACGAAGCTTAGAAACTTGCAATTTTTGGGAAGCATCAGGATGTGGAAATAGGAGTCCTCAAGGTCCAACGACACCAAGAATTCTCTTGGCTGTACCGAGCGCATGATGTCCTTTAAAGTCAGCATCTTGAACTTTTGGTGCTGCAGATTCTTGTTCAACAGCCGAAGGTCAAGCATAGGGCGCCATTTTCCATTTGGTATTTTGATAACAAAATACCGGTAGTACACCCCCTGTCCGTGTTCTGACAATGGGACTGGTTCCATTGCCCCTTTTTCCAAAATCAGACTGACCTCCTGCCGCGAGATTGACAGAAGCGGCTGCAACACCTTCACTGGAGGGATAGAGAGTTGCGGGTGCCCAACGAGTGGCCATAACGTACTGTATCCAGCATCCATCTATTCGTCGTAATTAACTTCCACTCGTTGACGTGGCGTGCCACACTTCACCCCTAGTTGACTGCCGAGATGGCAGTCATTGCAGAGTATTGGACTGCCGACCCTTACCAGCTGAGGCCGCCGGACCCCTCTTCCGTTGTGCTTGAAAGACTTTGGTCCTTTGTGCGGACTAGAAAGAACGCCGGAACCCTTGGGAGGAATACCCGGGGCGACCGTAGCCCCTGTCACAGGAACCTGAAAACCTGGCATTCGGCTCCACAAAATGTACGAAAGGGGCGAAAAGAGCATCTACTCTGATACTTCGAGGTCTATGGGCACACTGCAGTCTTCCTTCATCCCTTTCAATGCCTCGTCAATCTTTGCACCCAACAGTTGCTCCCCCTCACATTGCATGTCTACCACTTTGGCCAGAAGTCAGTGCAGCGTAGCCAGGCCCGACGACGGAGCACCACACCATTGTTGATTTGCTTGAACCCTGACTCAGCCAGGTCCACCGCAATGTTAATGCTGTGGTTGGAGGCTTCCTCCCCCTGCCAAACCAGCAGCATGGCCTCCTTCCTCTGTTGCTCTGTTAGATCCAAGACTGAGGCCAACCACTGCCACATCTCCCAGTCATAGCAAGCCATAATTGCCAAAGAGTTGGCCACCTTGACCGTCGTAGCCCCCACCGTAAGCACCTTCTTGCCGAATGCATCATGCTTCCGGGCCTCATTGTCCAGGGGTGTTGCACACTTGTGCTGACTTCTCGATTTACGACCCGCTGACACCACCGACTCCGGCGTGGGTTGGGACGCGAGGCATTCGGGTAAAGATTCCGGTGCCTTAAACCTCTTTAAACGGCCCTTGACCGCTGGCTCTGAGAACGGATGGTGCATCGTGCGCAGCCCCTCCTGCCACATGTGGTCCAAAATGGGGACATAGAAGACCGCATTCCGCCTCTTCCCCATGTGATCGAACAGAAAACAGTCCTTGCGCGCCTCCTCTGGAGCCAGGCCAAATTCCTGACAAGCCTTGGCTGACATCGCATGAAAAACGATGACATCGGGTGGAGAGGGCTGAGCCGGGCTGCTCGGGGGATCCACCTCGGGATAGTTATCCCTTGTATTCGCCCACCTGGGCGACGACAGTGTCCCACAGGACTCGGGATCCGAATCCACAAGCTCCCCTTCTTCTGGATGTGTCCCGGGTGAGCCGTGCATCCAACTGCCCCAACAGTGATTGCAGCGTGGTCAGCACCTGCATGGACAGCAACAATTGCGGATTCACCAACGGGTACAGCTGTGGGACAGCACCCAGGCCTGCTGACATGGACGAGCCTACCGGTTGCAGGTCTAACCCCGCCGGATCGAAAAACGGCTGACTCTCCTCCTCCGTACTCGAGTCCAAGTCATACATCAAGGGTCTTGCTGCAGAATCTCCCATGGGAGCAACCGCCCCAGGCCAGACGCAGCACCTCTGAAGTCAATGGCGCAGCAGCCGCCGCCATGGTCATCGACGAGGAATCCAGTGTAGTCTACAACGGAGCTGTCACCACGGTCGAGGGAAGCGAGGGCTGCACTACCACCACCGTCGACGGAGGGACTTCCTTCAACAAGCCCGACGTTTGACAAGTGGCCGCCACCGGCCTTTCCTTCCCTGGCGAAATGGGCCGTTTAGACGTGGAGCCGGACTGATGTTTGGACGGAAAACGGCCAGAAGAGGAGCGGTGCCGATGAAGACTGCTTCATCGACGAGGAGGACCCTTGAGATGACTTCTCATCAGTTACTGAGGACCTGTGCAACATCGTCGCCGACTTCTGTGTCCTGGAACTCCCATCCTTCAGCTTTCCAACTCTGTGAGCTTTGTCCCGAGAGGGATCTGACCCTCTGCTGTGCTACACCGACTTGGTGCCATATGACTACGCCGTTCCCCACCTCCGACGCCAGCCCTGCGCTGCTGCTTCTTAGAGGGGGTTCCACCGACTGTGCCCTTGGGCGTGAGGGCGACACATTCTCTACCGTAGAAGAGGACCTGCCCCCGCGGGCCGACCCAACCTCCGAACCTCATTAAGTCCCCTCATTTAGCCAGCAGATCAACCGCCGATTGTGGTCCATCGTCTTCTGCGAGAGGCCTTGACAAACATTGCAGTTGTCTGCAGAATGATTGGGATATAGGCAATAAAGGAAGTCTGCATGCCCATCCCCATCTTAGACATTCTTCAGACCGCAGGTCCCACACGGCCTAAACAACTATTTTTTCAGACCCACTGATGATATACTCGGCCTGGCAGAATAAAGTACCAGCGAAAGCATGTGTAGAACACGAAGAGCAACCTCGAGAGAAACACAAGGTGATCCCAACAGTTTGGAGACGGTTGAAATCAGAAGGGAAGCCGCAGAGCGGGGCTATTTATACTAGACGTCCTATTGGTGCAGCCTAAAGCACCCAAAAATGATGTCAATAGGACACTCGGTGTCAAAGTTTTCCATAGGAAACCGCTATGTTAAGGTTACCGAGGTTTCCCAGCCTGACGGGAAATATTCACAGCATGCGAATCCATGAAAGATCCAATGCTGGAGAATATTTGTTAACCATTGTTTTATTCCCTCACTATTTTCCTTTTGACACTGTTGGGCAAAGTTTGAATGCAGTACCCGCTGGGAACACTACAAGCAACTAGGACTACAGGTATAGGCAACCCAACCTTTGATATAAGCTTGTACTACACAGTTTCAAGAGGGGAAATGTGAGCAGTAGTGGAGTTAAAGATTCACAGTTACAGGTAATTCAAATAAACTTACACTCAAGGTTTCTTGCATAAACAATTAATAATTTATCAGTCAGTTATAAAGCCTTCTTCAGAAAGGAGCAATAGAATAGCAACACAAATATACTTCAATATTGTACACTCCGAGTTTCTGGATCAGACAAAGCCCTTTTGGGATGGCCCACAGACACAACCGACACCCACAGGTGACTTCAGTAAAAAGGGTGCTGGGGACATTAATACCTTACTGTTGGCATACAGAATACTCTAAATAGTTTGTAAAAGGCAAAGGTTATTGGAACACAAGAAATTACAAATATTCTTAAGCAGGGCAAATACTTTCAGATAGCCAGAGAAGAGTCATTCAATTCAATAGGCTAAGCCAAAGTCAATGGGCAAAAGTCTTTGTATGGGATGCAGCACTTCAGGTATGTAAATGGAAAAGTCTTGGCCCAAGTTCTTAGGAGTCTTTGATAAAAAAAAGAATGAAATGTAGGGCCACAAGTTGATTAGGCTTGTGAGTTGCAGAAGTTACAAGCAGTTCCACAGTAAGAGGTACGTTCTCTTGGTCTTGTTTTACAGTGCCTTGGTAAAGCAGAAAAGATGCAGCTGAATACTTCTGTTCCTGTGCAGCTCTGCAGATCTCACTGTTCCTGGGCCTCAGTCGTGGGGACAAGAGGGAGGACGTCGGGGGACTCCTGCACTGCACTAGCATTGTCAAAACTGGCAACAGGCAAACTTTACTTTCAGTGGCCGTTTCGGATTTCAGCTCCTTGCTGTATAGCAAATAGCAATAAGTTCCTGGCTGTCAAGGTGGACTTGCCTCACATCTGATGTCCCGAACTCAACTGGGGGCGGTGGGGGAGGGGTTTGAGGGGGAGCGGGTCAGGCTTGGTCAGTCCTGCTCCGTGGGAGTCCGGAGGATCTTCCAAAAGCTTTAGGCCAGCTTACAAGCAACGCACACAATCTGGTGTCCCTCTCCCTGGCTCTACAGTTTCCTGCAGCAACTCTGAGGAAATTCAACCAGCTCCGAGATGGGTGTCCAGGTGGCTTTCTTGGAAGTTGATTGGTCCAACCAACTCAAGGGGAGAAGTCGTCCTTGCAGGGGTTTCTAGGTCTATGCAAACTTGGCGATTCAGACCTGCAGCAGGGCTTCACCGGGCAAACCAACGGTGCAGGAGTTGCAGCAGCCGTCCTCTTCAAGCTCTTCTTTGGTTCCTTCGTCCAGTGGTCGACTGCCTTCCAAGCCAAAAGACTCGCCTTTTATTCAGTTCTCTCCCATTCATTCCAGCCTAGCTGTCACTCACCCAGCAGGGTGGCTGTCCTTGCCGGACAGTCAGCCAGCCAATCACCAGAGTGCATTTGGGTCTCCTAGGAGACTAAGCACAGGGAGTTTCGGGCACCTCCCTCACCTCCTGCCTACCCCAGACACTCTGGAGCCAGAAGCGCATTTCTCTCAGAAACCCTGCCAAAGGCAAAATGAAGGAAGATACCAAACCTGGTTTGGCACGCAGAGAAAAACTCGAGAAGGATCTTTCCACAAAGAAATGACGAAAAAAGAAGACCGGGGACCATTTTGACAAAGGAGGCTCAGCGCCATTTTGAAAAACATGGCTCCTGCGATTTATATTACCGGAGCTGCGAACAGTTCGCGGTCGGGGTAAATCATGGTAGTTCTTTGCAAAACCACTGCGAGCCATTCTGAGAGGAAATGGTAACATACATGCTACATGAGTAACTAGACACAGGGGATACTAAGTAACCCCTCCAGCACTCTATTGTAAGATAGGGTGTGCTGGGTCTAGAATTGTACAGGACTAATTGAAGTCAATTTCACTCCACTGTTCTGGGAAACAGTAGTTTATCCCAGAGAAGGTATTCAAATCTTGGGAAATCTGGAAGACTTCCCTGTGGCACTGCACTGAAGGTGCTTTGTGGCACAAGTGTAAAAGATGCCTATGGAGTTGGTCAGACTCCATCATGACCAAAAGAAACAAATACAGAAAACACATTGAAAAGTTCAAAGTCCCAAAGTTTAGCAAAAGAGCTGGAGGGCTCTAAAGTGGGAGGAATTAGCACATTCTTGAGAATTCTCCCCAACAGACACCAAACTCTGTATTGCTCTAAATGTGCCAGTGATATATCAATTTCCACAGTGTCCTAGTTATTTAAGTCGCCTCAGGGTGTAGGAAGTGCCTGTGTGCCATCCCAAACGGGTATCAACTAATTTACTGAAACAGAGTGTGTATTTTTGAAGTATATTTTGTGTTACATAGATTGCTCCCTTCTAAAGAAGGCTCATTAAAACGTATATAAATATAAGGGTTTAATCAAGAAACCTTGAGTGTAAGTTTATTTGGATACTTGTCACTGAAATTATGTGTTCCAACCCTACAGCTCACATTGACCCCTCTTGAGATAAGCCTGGCTGCTCAGTCACCATCAACTTGTGTAGTACATGCTTATACCAAAGGTTGGGTTAACTAATGCCAAGAACACAAGGCTGGGGCAGTCTCCCACAGGGTACTGTATTCGATCTTGCCAAACAGCTATCATGAAATCAGGTGGTACAGCCTTATAGTGGAGTGTTGTACTGCCTCAGTTGACTGGTTTTACTAGGCCCTTAGTTGGACTTCAGAAGAACTGTCCTACTAATGCAAAGTGGAAAAAAACAGAACAGAGCTGGTACATCAATCTCAGAATGCTGACTAGGAGAGCCGATCCAGCGCCCTTAAAGTACCGAGACCCGGGCTGCCACCTTATTGGCCTGCCCCAAGAAACGACCCCGACTGGCAGTGCAGATTCTCAAGTCACTACTTCAGACCCAGTTTCCCACTGCCATAGCAATTGGCATACAAAGAACACATTAGTAAAACAAGATCTGTACATCACACCACTCACCAGGACAGAGGTACACTGGTACAACGGTCTGCATGCGACCCCATGAGAATAAAGGTTGCTGGTGCAGCACAATAATAGTTAAGATTAACTGGCAGAGCTTTATCTGACGACCTGGTTAGGAAGTGTAAGGGTTTCTTGCAAAGGAGGACTTCAGTGGGTTGGGGTGAGCGCTGAGGTCTTAAAAACCCTCCAGTTACTACCACTAAGTGACAGTTCCTTTGTCAGAAAACGCCCTTCCGGTCCCTCTACCCCCTTTCAGCAAAGAGGTGTTGAAAAGCACCATGGCCAGTCCTTTGGGACAGCATTCGACTCCATGAGAATAAAGGTTGCTGGTGCGTAGAATACTGTTAGAACGAGGCATGGAGATTGACTCTGTCCCTATTGACAAAGCAAGGGAGATTTTGATTGTTTAAGAGAAAGCGTTCAAACACGCAGTACAGATACGGAACTATGTGTGCAACCCACGGCCTTAAGCGCTTAATGTTATATTCTATTGAGCGATTAGACATATGGGCTAATTACCAAACTGTTCAAAATTGGTATAGATTAGTGTAATGGATACCAGTATAATACGAACAATAAGCAGTTACCAACCTCACACTAGCACAATTCGCGGTAACATGGGAATTGAAAGCCACTAACCAGCCCCAAGCTGATACTCATCTCACTTCTGTCGTTTCCAGCTGTACAGGGATTAACCCCAGGAATACTTATACAGAACAATTTTGGGCCACACTGATTGGATGGTAAGAGTAGCAATTTAAAGCCGGTTTGGCAGGCACATGGCTGTCTAGTCTCCAAAAACATTGCACTCTTTATTAAATACCAATGGTTGTTCCTTTTATTTTTTCTCTCCCCTTCCATAACAATCCTCGCCTGAACCACTACCCTGCTGTCAATTGAATTTGTGTGATGATATGAACATTTTCTGAACATAATTGCATTTGTACAAATGTTGTTTTATCTTTAATATGCATAATATTGAAATTAATGATATTTGCCCGAAACACTCTTAAAAAGGGCTAAATGGGCAATTATGACGAAGTAATAATTTGACCCTATAATACCGCAGTTCATAAAGGAACAAGTTACTTACCTGTAACTGTTGTTCTCCAGCATGAGTCTGGCATGGATTCACATGTTCATGAATATTCCCCGTCGTCCGGCTGGGAATCCTCGGTAAAGAAAAAATCAGTATCAGTTTCATTTCTGATCCGTCTTTCTTAGTAGTAACCAATCACTGATCTCTGGGTCATACTGCCCCCAGCCAATGACTGCCCTCTCCCTAAGCCCCGCCACTGGCAGCCATCCT
The DNA here is from genome assembly GCF_040938575.1 of Ambystoma mexicanum. Lineage (NCBI taxonomy): Eukaryota > Metazoa > Chordata > Amphibia > Caudata > Ambystomatidae > Ambystoma > Ambystoma mexicanum. The sequence continues at coordinate 329,421,188 of NC_090925.1, read as the reverse complement.
CATATTTGGTAGCACGCCAAGTGGCAGTATGACCAAGTGAAGAGCCGCAGAGGGGTAGGTGGAAGGGTTCGCATGTGAATCCATGCCAGACCCATGCTGGAGAACAACAGTTACAGGTAAGTAACTTGTTCCTTCTCCAGCATGGGGTCTGGCATGGATTCACATGCTCATGAATAAAAGAATACATAGCAGTATACACATGAACAACCACGGGAGGTGGCAACAGGCTCAACATTAAGCAATACAACAACTCAACATTAAGCATCTCTTACCTCCTCACCAGGCTCACCTTAAGCGAATAGGTTGCGCAGCACTGCTTGGCCGACCCTGGACTCCTCCCTGGAGTCCCGATCGACGCAGTAGAAACTTGTGAAGGGGTGCGTGGACCTCCACGTAGCAGCCCTGCAGATGTCCAGCAGGGGCACACCAGACAGGAATGCCGCGGTAGCAGCGATCGCTCTGGTCGAATGGGCTCTCGGACGGCCGGGCAGCGATCGGTTTGCCAAACCGGTGACAGTGCATGTTGCAGCCGGAGAGCCATCTGGAAATTGAAGTCTTCGAGAGAGCCTTCCCTTGATTCACAGACCCAAAGTTCACAAACAGTTGTGGCGTCTTCTGAAAACTCTTCGTGTGGTCCACGTAGAACTTCAGCGCTCTAGCTACATCCAGTGAATGCAAAGTCCTCTCGGCCGGCGTCGAAGGCGACGGGAAGAAAACTAGTAACACCAAGGGCTCGTTGAGGTGGAAGTCCGACGGCACCTTGGGCATGAAGGAGGGGTGCATCCTCAGCACCACCCTCGTGTCATGAAAAGTCAAGTATGGAGGCTTGCAAGATAGGGCCTGGATCTCTCACACTCATCGTGCGGAGGTGATGGCCACGAGGAACGCGGTCTTCCATGACAGGAACTTCAAAGGCACCGAATGCATAGGCTCGAATGGAGCCCACATGAGCCTGGTCAGTACCACATTAAGCTCCCACGCCGGGGCAGGAGCCTTCACCGGCGGGAATGATCGGAATAGTCCCTTCATAAAGTCCTTCACCAGGTGATGAGACCACAAGGACGCCCGTCCCGTAGTCCTGGTATATCGGGAGATGGCAGCCAGATGTATTTTGATGGAGGCGTGAGCCAGTCCAGCTTTGGCCAGCGACAGTAGGTACGGCAGTACTTGAGGGGCCGTAATCCGCAGGGGGTTAATCTTCTGTGCACGGCACCAGACAGAGAACCTCTTCCATTTATGACCGTAACACTTGAGAGTTGAGGACGCCCTGGCCTTTGCAAGAACCTCTCTGCAATCAGCCGGTATATCGTACCCTCCAAACTGTAGTGCTGCAGGAGCCAGGCCTGCAAGTTCAGCGACTGTGGGTCGTGATGGAGAATGGCGCCTCCTTCTCTGGAGAGAAGATCCGCGTCCGCCGGCAGCTTGACTGGTGGGGACGTTGACAAGTCCATAAGGTCCGGGAACCAGATCTGCCTTGGCCACTCCGGTGCGACGAGGATCATCCTGCACCTGGACTTGTTGAGCTGGTGGATGAGGCGGAGCAGCAACGGCAACGGAGGGAACGCGTATAGAAACAGGCCGTCCCAGGGGAACGAGAAAGCATCGCCCATGCTCCTCGGCTGTGGGAAGCTGCTGGCGAACCTCTGGCACTTGGAGTTTGTCGCCGTCGCGAACAGGTCGATCTGGGGTTTGCCCCATCGTTGGAAGAGTCGATCCACTTGATCCTGGCGCAGTTCCCACTAGTGGCATGCGCGCAGCTCCCTGCTGAGTGAGTCGGCGATGTTTTTTTTTATTCCTGCCAGGTGAAAGGGAACCAGAAACATCCCCTGGGCGACGGCCCAGTGCCACAGATCCTGGGCCTCCTTGGATAGGGCTGCGGATCTGGTGCCCCCTTGCTTCTGTATGTAGAACATCATGGTAGTGTTGTCGGTGAAGGGACGGAAGTAACGACTTGAGAGCCCAGAACACTGCTCGGAGCTCCAGAATGTTGATGTGGAGAGACCTCTCCTCCGGGAGCCAAAGGCCTATTGCGTGGAGATCTCCGGTGTGGGCCCCCAACCCTCCAGAGAGGCGTCCGTCGTCACCGTCTCCTGAAACGCCGTGGTTTGAAAGTCCGTGCCTGTAGTGAGGTGAGCACAGATGCCCCACCATAGGATCGCCCGACGGAACTCCTCGTCGAGAAGGATCCTGTCCTCGAAACAGCCCGTCGCCTCAAGCCAGCGGGCGTCGAGGAACTCCTGTAGCGGACGCATCTGAAGTCTGCAAAGGGGTACAAGATAGATGCACGAGGACATCATCCTGAGGAGGGACTTGATGGACCTCACCCTGGCCACGTCCGTGGCTATCAGGCGCCGCACCTTGCCCAGCATGGTCTTGGTCCTCTCCTCTGAAGGGGAGGCCAATTGCCCCACTGTATCGAGCTTCGCTCCCAGAAACAGTGCTATTTGCGATGAAACCAGGTGGGATTTGGGGTAGTTGATGGCGAACCCCAGCTCCGTGAGCAACCGGACAGTCCTCGCCGTGTGTTCGACGGCGAGTTACCTTGTCCTTGCCCGGATTAGCCAGTCGTCCAGGTAGGGGTAGACCTGGATACCCTGCAGTCGCAGCCGCGCCGCCACTGGTGCCAGGCACTTGGTGAAAACCCTGGGTGCCGACTTTAATCCGAACTGTAGGGCTCTGAATTGGTAGTGGCGTCCCTGAACCACGAACCTGAGGAACTTCCTGTGCCTTTCTAGAATGGGGATGTGGAAGTAAGCATCCTCCAGGTCCAAAGACGATAGGAAGTCGCCTTCCTCCAGCTGTCCCAGCACGTGCTGGAGGGTGACCATCCTGAATTTATGCGTCTTGATGTACTTGTTTAAGCGACGCAGGTCCAGGATGGGGCGTCAACCGCCTGTCTCCCTGACGAGGAAGTACCTTGAGTACACTCCGGAGCCCCGGAGCCTTCTGGGGACGAGCTTGATGGCACCTTTCTTGAGCATCGCCCTTACCTCCAACAGTAGTTGAGGGACGTGATTCTCCTTCCTGGCCACGGGAAGAAGGAGAGGGCACTTTTGGAATTCCAGCGAGTGCCCGTTGGCCAGGGTGTCCAACACCCAACGGTCGGTGGAGATGGACTCCCACACGCTGACGAACTTCGTCAGCCGGCCTCCCACCGGGGTGCTTCGGTGGGAGCCCGACAACACGGCCGGGTCTGTCTTGCTTGGAGGCGGCCTTGCCGCCTTGGCCTCCTTGGCGACGACGGCGGGATCCCCCTTGCTTGCCGCGACCTCTGTAGGCCTCCTGGGAAGAGGAGCAGGCCGCCTGGCGGTAAGTGGAGGAGCCACCGCTGGAACCTTTGGAGGCACCCTGTCTGCCTCTGGAGCTCCGAAAGGGCTGTCACTGTTGAAGCACCCCTAGGGCCCGGGCCGTCTCAGAGTCGGTCTTGATGGCCTGTAGCGACTCGTCCACCGCCTTACCAAAAAGGTTGTTGCCGTCGAACGGCATGTCCAACATTCTGGTCTGGACGTCCTGGCAAAAGTCTGTCGCCTTGAGCCATCCTCGTCATCCGAGGCAAACTCTGTTGCCCTTTTGGCGAAATCCGGTATCGGCAATGTCCGTTGCCACCGTTATGGCGTGATCCGACGCCACCTCGCCTTCCTGCAGAATTTCTAGGACCTCCGCCCTCTTGTCGTCAGGTAGGAAGTCTAGCAGGGGAGCTATCTTGAACCAGAGCTCCCTGTCGTAGCGGGCCACGATCGCTAAGGCATTGGCCACCTTAATCGTCGTCGCCGCCGAGATGACTCGTCGTCCCATGGAGTCCAACTTCTTGCCCTCGCTGTCCGGCGGGGAAGTGGAAGTTGAAGCCGCCGCACCCGCTGCCTTCTTCTTAGCTGCTGCCGAGACGACAGAGTCCGGCGTGGGCTGGGCCCTGAGGCACAAGGGTGCGGCATCGGGGACTCAGTACTTCTTCTCGTACCTGTCCCTCTTGGCGGGGGTCGTGGAAGGGTTCTTGAGGACAGCAAGCCCCTCGTTCCAGATGTCGTCGGGCAAAGGCACCGCGAGGACCGTCTTCCTCTTGGCCTCTCGTAGTTGGTACAGAAACCCTTCTTTTTTTGTTCTTCAGGGCAGAGCTGGAAGAGCTCGGATGCCCTAGTTATCATGGCGTGGAAAGAGCCAATTTCGTCGGCTGGGGAAGCCTGCGGGGGGGGGGGGGTGATGACGGGATGTCCGCTGGGTGATCGCCGCCGTCATCGTCCGTCCCCCTCGCTGTGTAAGTCGCCGTATCCTCTCTAGGGTCCGGCCAGGATGAGGGTTCCACAGGTCTCGCAGGCACGAAGGGCGGAGCGGGGTGGACTCTCCTCCGCTTGTTCGGAGGGCTTCCCGATGGGCCTGGTTCTGGATCCTCCGTCGGGGTCCGTGGTAATCTCATCCTTATCTCGGTACATAAGGATTGGATTGTCAACAAAATGGCCGCTGAGCTATGCTGGGGCTCGGGTAATGGCTGCGACGGACGGGATGGCAGCTCCACTGGGCCCTCTACGTCACCATAGTCGCTATCTTTGATCACATCAGCAGGGACCGCCCCCTGGGATCGAACCCTCTCGAACCTCTCAATGAGGCCCTTCTCGGTTTCCACCAGCTCCACCTCCCTCAGAGGCTGATTCCGAGTCTGTAATGGCCACCGCCCCCCCCCCCCTCTTTTTCCGCCGGGGGCTTCACGGGGGTCTTAACGATGGGCTGGAAAGAAGATTCCCTCTGCGGTGGTAGGGATACTCTGGGCCCAGAGGCCGTTTCCACTGGCGTATTCTCAGCCAGCTTCGCCAGGGTCGCAGCGACCACTTCGATAGAGGCCTTTGCCGGCTGGATCAAAGCCCTCACCACCTTAGGTGCATCCTGGGCCTTCGCCTTGGGGGAGGGTCAGCGCCTCGCTCCCCCTTCGAGATCGACCGGGTCCACTCCAGCGGCTTACCCGGGTTCTCGGACTTCCTCTTCCCCGAACCAGAGCGCTGGCTCATGGTCGAACCTGCCGGGGAAGTAGCGCCCTGCCTGGCAGCCGAAGAACCCGACTTTTCGGCGCTCCCGGTGCCCGCGGACTCGCGGTGCTTGGCCTTCTGTTGGGCCCCTGTCGCCGGGGCGCCCTCACAGGACTTAAAAGCCCGCTCAGGCTTTTTCTTCGCCTTCTCACCTGCTGTGCCCTTCTCCAGCCAGGCGGCGCGGTGGGAACGACGATCTTGTTTGGTCCGTTCCGAAAGGTTCTTGCAGAAAGCACAGTCCTTTTCCACGTGCGTCTTGTCCTCATGAAGGCAGTAGAGACATTGCGAGTGCTCGTCCTCCTTGAAAACATTCTGCAATCCGCATCCAGGGCAGCACCTGAACAGCTTGGATCCGGGCGTCGAGCTTCCCTTGTCCTGGGCCATGTCCGTTGAGGTAGGCCGCAGATCTTCCGGAATCCTCCAAGAAGTGTAAACTCGACGAAAACTTCACCCTTGAGGGGCGTAGAAGAATTCCGAAATAGATACCCGTTGTCGGAAGTAGAAACGGTGGAGCTTGAGGCTCGATTAAACCGAAAAAAAATGAGAAAATCTCCTGAAAGAGCATAAAAACGCAGCAAAAAACTCTACAGCTAAACACGAGGACTCCCAACACTTGAGCGTGCGGTAAAAATCCGAGGATGGCTGCCAGAGGCGGGGCTTAGGGAGAGGGCAGTCATTGGCTGGGGGCAGTATGACCCAGAGATCAGTGATTGGTTACTACCAAGAAAGACAGATCAGAAAAGAAACTGATACTGATTTTTTCTTTACCGAGGATTCCCAGCCTGACGGGGAATATTCATGAGCATGTGAATCCATGCCAGACCCCATGCTGGAGAATTGGGACTATTAAAAAATGTTTTGAACATAATGCAGACTTTGAAGGCAAAATTGCAAACGTGGGCCAAGTTACCCATATCCCTGACTGGCAGGGTTGCGATCCTTAAAATGGTCGTACCCCCCCCCCCCCCCAAGTTACTTTATTTATTTACTAATATACCAATCTGGCCAGGCAAAGCCTTTTTTGAGAAAATAGGAACAATGGTGGTCTCCTTTGTGTGAGACGGGAAAAACCCTAGAATGAAATGGGAAAAACTCCCTGAACCTTACTGTACAGGGGGGGCTAACCGCGCCGGATTTCGAGCTATACCATCTTACAGCACAAGCGCAGTTCGCGAAGCACTGGTATGACCGAGGATAGATCACCCCATATATGGCTTGAGAAGTTTGCGGCACATCCCATAGACCTCCGTTCTATAATATTTTATTCTCAATACAAAGATCCTTGTCCCTTTGACCCAGTTGGGACCACTGTACGCGCATGGAAGGCATTATATAAAAAACTGAAGATAGATACCCCATACGACCCAGATGTACCCTTTTGGAAATACCCCGGAATACCACCCACATTGGATAAGACAATACAAAGGCACTGGGACCCAGACAGGGAAATCCAAATGCGAGACATGTTCCCGAATGGCAGATTTGTAACGCTCGAGGAACTCAGGGAGGCAATAGGGGGGGGCAGTGCTTAAAGTGGGCCGGGGCCTGCCGGGGCAGGGCCCCGGCAGTCTCCAAAAAGTGGGACTGAGCCGGGGCCCCCCATCCCACACAACAGCCGCGACGGGAGATGCGCCCGCCAGTTTAATTTCAGGCGAGCTGACAGAAATGCCAGCCAGGCACAGCGTCGCTGAGGCTGGCTGGCACTTCTGTCAGTCACTGTAACTTCCCTGATGACCCCTCATCTGAGGGGTCATCAGGGAAGTTACAGTTCCTTTGTTTGCCCTCGCCAGGTCACTGACCCTCAGCGAACCTGCGGGCTCCATGATCTAATATGCAGATTAGATCACGGAGCCTGCGGGTTCGCAGAGGGTGAAAGGCGCCTCGCGCTCAGTGATCTACCTGCTCAGAGCAGAGATCACTGAGCCCGAGGCGTCTATCTCCATTGGCAAAGCTTTATAAAAGATGCCTTGAATTGTATACGTTTCAAGCCATCTTTTATAAACGTAGAAATATTTCTATGTTTATAAAAGACAGCTTGAAACGTGCACAATTCAAGGCATCTTTTATAAAGCTTTGTCGATGGACAAAGCCACCTCGGGTTTTGTCCGTCCTCAACGCTTTATAAAAGATGCCTTGAATTGTTTACCTTTCAAGCCGTCTTTTATAAACATAGAAATATGTTATAAATGTCTATGCTTATAAAAGGTGGCTTGAAAAGTGCACAAACCATAATAAGGTAAGCACACAAGTGTGCGTAAATTACTATGGTTTGTGCACTTTTCAAGCCACCTTTTTATAAACCTAGAAATACGTAACATTGGTATGTTTATAAGGCTTGAAAGGTACACAAACCATAGTAGTGCGCATACAAATATATAAATGCTCATACATTTATATATTTGTTTGCGCACCTTACAATGATTTGTGCACGTTTTAGGCCACGACCACAATGGAAGTCACGCCCCCAAACAAGGGCCCCCCCTCAATTTCTTACCCCACTTAAAGCACTGAGGGGGGGACCAACCAAAACACTTGAATACCATAGGATGAAATCTGCATTCAGTGCACGCTGGCCACTCTTTCCGGACGAGCCACCATCCCATCCTTGTATACAAGCCGCCACATCTGGTACGGGGCTGGGAGTCTCTAAACTTTATGCACTGGTACAACTACACACCCCCGCCACAATTCAGGGAAAAGCCAAATGGGAAGAAGACCTGAAGTTAAATATTCTGGATGAAAAATGGGCAAAATGTTGTATGCTTACCAAAGCGGTATCCATGAACGCAGGGCTAAGACTTATTCAGTTCAAAATCCTAAATAGGTTACACTACACTCCTGCAAAGATGGCCAAGTTCTCAACGACTCACTCTGGGGACTGCCATAAATGCAAAGCTAGCCAAGCGGGAGCATATCACATGTATTGGGAATGCCCCCCTGTTGTTGCATTCTGGAGAGAAGTGGCAGAGATGCTTGAAGACATTACACAAATCCCTGCGGGCATGCATCCACCCAAATATTTGTTCGGAGACATAGGCAAACAAGGTGAAAAGATCAGACGGCTGTTCAATGTTGCATGTGTTGTAGCCAAAAGGTGTATACTGAGATGTTGGACAAGTACCTCTCCGCCAAAAACGGAACATTTTATTCGAGATCTGGCCTACGTAAACGAATGTGAGGAACAATATACTATGACTGACAACGAGATGTCGCCCAAGGACATATGGGCCCCGTTTAAAATGTACTTATGTGAAATGGCCTCTGATGAGGAAATGTCTGTGTAAATTGTTTTGCGATACCTGAGCTATGTCTTTAACAACTGTTGAATTGTATGTACCGACATATGCAGGTGCAATGAGTTTAATCTGTGTTGACCTTCAGTAATAAAAAGAGTTTAAAAAAAAAAATGTTTTGAACTACCAAGTTTGGCGCAAGTCTCCAGGAGAGTTTTTGGTTTATTACTTGTGTATATTTAGTGGGGACCTTGGTTTCATCCCACCCGCTCCAGGTAGACGAGACAATGAGCACTTAGGATTGCAATCCAAGCATCTTCTTAACAGTACAAAGACTGTACATTTTTGAGTCGCTAGCAGAAGACCAGCCTTAGACAAAGCACCTTTTCCTTGATTGTATTCCATATTAGGCAATGTTTTTATTTAGGCGAAATTGAGACAAGTAGCTTTCTCATACATTTTGCCCCTTGGATAATATGCTATTTTTTTTATTCCACCCCCTGTTGGCACCCCACTGTTCCATTAACCCAGGCAACCGCTCACTAATGCACTCCCAGAAGCCCACATACATGAAAGTATTGTTTACCAGCAACAACGTCAACTGATTTATTAGATGGACCGCAATAGAGGATGCAACTCTTGGCTCGGTCATCTGCAGGATCCAGAGGAACTGGCACCTGCTGCTGTTCTTGCTCCAGGTTTATTCTGTGGAACCAGTGCACAAGGTGGACACCAACCAAAGTCTTCCCTGTTCCTGGAAAAGGAGAGGTCAAGTGAGATTTCTCTTCTACAGCATAAGCAATTAAGCACTCCACTCATTTATGCCAAGTAAAATATTGAGTAGTCAGAGTTCCCTGCAAGCTGTACCAATGCCCGTGTGCAACCCCCCACCCCCACCTCAAGCCTTGACTAGGCTAAATTCTTAATCCTTTTACTTTATAAACATTTTGAGTTGCTCCCCAAATCCATCTTGGAAAAGGACCACTAAACCACTCTGCACCTCCGAACCCTGAAAGGAGGAACTGCACGGTCATTGCAAACAACTTTGCAGCTTAGGTCTTCAACCATCCAAACATTAGCACAGCCATCCCTCCATCTACTGAATTATTCCACGGCCATCCTCAATTTCAACCGTGCCTCAAACCATTCCATTAAAGCCCTTTTCGCACAGACTGTTTAACACCTTACCAACTATGGTACAACACTTCATCTCACTCTGCGCTACATTTCATGGTCCCAAATGCTCTTGTACGGCAAGACAGCTCTTAGTCGATAATTCCTCCTCCCATGAGTCATCTCATTCCCCTGCCAGCCAAAGAAAAGCCTTCCTTCACCTTTCTCTACACACCCACATTTTCCTCAATTATCTCTTCACCTTGCCAACACAATGATCAATATCTGGCCAGTTGCTGGGTTGACCTCTCAAAGTACTTTACCACTGGTAAGGCCTCAACTTTGCATCAATTTATTCAGACAATAGCAAGTCTGCAAGTTGGCCACATTAAAAAAGAAAGAAATAAATAATGGATGGATCTGCCAACCAAACAGTCTGCATCCAACACTGCTCCTGCGAGTTAAATTCTGTTCCTCCTCTCGCCCCTCTACACTGGAACGTTAATTGAGCCGAGGGCCTCTACCCCACCCCCCGCCCACTTTACAGTATCACCTCAACAACACATAAAACTCCCCAACTGATTCTTCACTAATATCACTGAGCAGCACCAACAGCGTCTGTGCCATAGATACTGGCATGATGGGTGGGCAGACTAGTGTATATTTTGACATGCCCAATTGTTCCAATCATTCTTTGTGTCACCACCAGCTCTTACATTTTATCATTTCCAATGTACCCGATCTACAGTGGTTTTCATTGGAATGCTCAGGATTCCAATGCAGACAGACAAAATGAGTTATACTTTCACAGGATCAGTCTACGTGCTTACCAGGAGGTCCCTGGATCAATGTGAATGGGTCCCTCAGCGCTGTTGCAATTGCTTTGTTCTGACTTTCATTTAGCTGACGATAATTACTAAACACATCAAAGGTGTTTTTCTTTAAGATTTTGGAATTACGTGATGATCCTGGAAAAAAAGGCAAGCATGTCACAGTAACCGGATCACCAACAATTCTACAGGTCATTGAACTTGTATTTAAATTGGCATGAAACATGCAAATTACAGTCTAACAAGCTTATACATTAAAAGAAAAAATATTCAAATAAGCCAGTTCGGCTAAGACTATCAAAAAGAAAATCTCTGCCCTGAGCCTCCCAGCAATACTGCTTGACTGGGATTTTTTTTACTGACTTTGAAGGGGATATATGACATGCATTACTTACCGTAAAAACATTTCTGATGGTTGTATCTGCTTAGATTCACATGCTGTGCATAGTCCGACGTCCAGTGGTAACCGCAGGGTATTGCATCTTGTCTTTCGAGAATCGAAAGGGGATGTCGACATGGGTGTGCCTGTAACACTATCCCTACGTGACGTGTAGTGTACCCAAGATCCCTCACGCGTCGAGGTCCCTCCGATTGTTCTGCCAAGAGGGAGCCTTATGACTATCGCGAGTGAGTACAGAAAAGAGAGAAAGTAGTAAGACTTCTATGTTCCTCCCATCCGAGCGGCGAGGAAGGGTGGGCGCATGTGAATCTAAGCAGATACAACCATCAGAAATGCTTTTACGGTAAGTAATGCATTGTCTTCTGATGTTTGTTAATCTGCTTAGAATCACATGATATGCATAGACTAGCGAGCAGTACCCGGAGTTGGAGGTGGGTTGTGAGAAGGAACAGTAGAAAAAAGATGTCTTAACACTGCTTGCCCCACCTAGAGTGGGCATCTAGACAGTAGTGTTTTGTAAAGGTGTGTACAGAACTCCAGGTTGCCGCTTTGCAAATGGACTCTAGAGGGACATTTGCAATGAATGCTATGGAAGCCCCAGTGCCTCGATTAGAATGTGCTTGAAGGGTAGTTCTCTCTTAGCAAGAGAGAAACAGAGTGATGCATTGGACAATCCATCTAGATATATTGGATTTTGAAACTGCATCTCCTTATCGTCCTGCTGCCACCGAGACAAAGAACTGATTAGTCTTTCCCAGAGGTCTAGTTCTTTCCATATAAAACATGACAGCCCTGCGCACATCTAGTGTATGCAGGCTCTTTTCACCCAAATTTGAAGGGTTTTGAAAGAACGTTGGTAGTTCTATTGATTGGTTGACATGGAATTTAGGAAACCTAGGATGTGTGCGTAGAACCACCTTATCCTTGTGAACTGTTACAAAGGGGTCTAGTATACAGCGCGCTTGTAGTTCACTCACTCTCCTAATGGAGGTGATAGCTATTAAGAAAGCAGTTTTAAGAGTGAGGTTCTTAAGGGATGCTTTGTGCATGGGTTCAAAGGGTGAGCCCATAAGCCTGGTAAGTACCACATTTAGGTCCCATCCGGGAGCTGGGTTAGCTATAAGAGGTGTAGTCTCTTTACTCCCTCCATGAAGGCCTTAATAACTGGGACTTTCCACCATGACACTGTTGAGAAGTGGTATATGCGGAAAGTGCAGCTAGATGAACTTTAATGGAATTAAAGACCAAACCTGAGTCTAATGAGTGAGTCAGATAAAGAACAATCTGTGTGGCAGAGCAGTCAACTGGGTTGATGCTCTTATCTCTACACCAGAAGACAAATCTTTTCCATTTGCTGGAATAGCAGTAACGAGTGTTAGGTTTTCTAGCCTCCTTAAGAATGTCCATGCATCTTTGAGGGAGTTGTAAATGTCCAAATTCTATGACCTCAGGAGCCAGGATGCTAAGTTCAGGGTCTGTGGGCATGGGTGTAGTGTTCTGCCCTTGTCCTGTGACAGCATGTTGTACGGGCAGGGAAGTTTCACTGGAGGAGATAGAGACATTTCCATCAAGTGAGCGAACCATGGCTGCCGGGCCCACATAAGTGCCACTAGTATCATGGTAACTGGTTCCTGGTGCATTTTGTGCACCATCTTGTTGAGAAGGGGAGTTGGGGGGGGAAAAGCGTAAACAAATTTCCCTGACCATGGTATCAATAGATCGTTCCCTTTGGATTGGTTCTGGGGGTACCTGGAGGCGTAATCTTGGCATTGGGAATTCTCCAGAGTTACAAACAAATCTATTTCTGGGAATCCCCATTGTGTGAAAACGTCGAAGACGATGTCTTCTTGTAACCGCCATTTGTACTCTGCGGGCAGAGCGAAGTCTCTGCCGAGTTCGTCTGCCAGCAGATTGAGTTCCCCTGGTACATGTTGTGACAACAGGAACATGTGTCTGAGAGCCCACTTCCAGATGTTCTGGGACAGCTTGGGCAGTCCTGGAGAGTGGGTGCCCCCTTGCTTGTTCAGATAGTACATGGCTGTGGTGCTGTCTGTGAGGACCATCACTGTCTTCCCTTGCAGTTGTGCCTGGAAAGCCTTCAGTGCATTGAAGACTGCTAGCAGTTCCAGCAAGTTTATGTGTTTGGACGCTACACTAGGAGTCCAAACTCTGTGTGCAGTCTGATGGGATAGGTGAGCCCCCATCCTGTGAGGGATGCGTCTGTGGTTAGAGTGGCCTCCACTGCGGGGGTGGCAAATGGTTTCCCTATTACAAGGTTTTCCTTCGACCACCACAGTAGCGAGAGAACCAAGGCCTGCGAGACCACTAGATCATCCCATTGTCCGCTGGCCTGACACCACTGGCTGTTGAGCCACTCTTGCATTGGGCGCAGTCGCGCGTGAGGTACCAAATATATGACGCATCATTCCTAGCAAACGCATTGCTTTGCGCACCGTCACCTCTCGACCGGCCACATATTTAGGGATCTTAAAGAGCATATTTTGGACCCTCTCATTGGAGGGGAAAACGAGGCCGTCCTTTGTTTGATTTAGAGCCCCTAGGAATTGTTTGATCTGGCTGGGGTCTAGGCTGGACTTCTTGTTGATGGAGAAGCCCAGTTGGAACCAAAGGTCTACAGTCTTTTGGGTATTTGAGGAGCATGTTTCGTAAGAATCCCCTGTTATGAGCCAATCGTCAAGGTAAGGGTATACTGGGATGGACAACCTGCGCAGGTGGGCCGCTGCCACTACTTTCGTGAATACCCTCAGCGTTGACGCTATGCCGAAGGGTAGCACTCTGAACTGGTAGTGTTTGCCCTCTATCATGAACGTGAGGTATCTCCTGTGCGCTGGCAACATTAAAATATGAAAGTATGCATCTTTCATGTCCAGTGTTGTCATGTAATCTCCCTGCGAAAGTAGAGGTATTACTTCCTGTAGCGTCACCATGCAAAATTTTTGAGGTTTGACAAATTTGTTCGCTGGGCGCAGATCTAGTACGGGCGCATGGTTAAGTCCTTTTTGGGTACAAGGAAGTACACTGAATAAATACCTTCCCGTTACATGTGATAGAAGAACGACCTCTATTGCTCCTTTTAGTAGCAGTAGTTCCACTTCTTGAAGAAGTGTGAGGTGTTCCAGTGACAGGCGTCGTCCCCTTGGGGGTCTGTACTTGGGGGACCGACTGAATTCTATACAGTACCCGTGGGCTATAGTTGACAATACCCATTGGTCTGATGTTATTCCCTCCCATGCTGGTAGGAAAGAGGTTAACCGGCCCCCGACCAGTGACGCATGGGAGGGGACCCGAATCTTCGGGTCATTTGGTGTTAGTAGCCGGGGAACCTCTGGGAGTGGGGCCCCGACCTCGGCCCTTGCCACAGCACTGTCCTCTGCATGTACTGGCCACTGTTTCCCCGAGTAGAGGGCCAGTTGCCTTCAGTGTACTGCTGTTGCTGCTGTTGTTGGCCTCGAAAAAAGCGTTTGTTGCCGAATCCTCGCTTATTGGGAGGCCTTGAGATTTGGTCTAAGGTCTTTAGAGTGTCGAACTCCTTCGCAGTCTCCAGTGCGTCGTCCACTGCCTTCCCAAAGAGGTTAGACTCCTCTATTGGTTTATTGAGTGACGCCTGGGTTTCTGGCTTAAAACCGGGATTGCGGAGCCAGACATGACGCTTCAGAAGAATTCCCTGCACTAAAGAACGGCCAGCCGTTTCTGCAGCATCACGAGTGTTTTAATGATGCTCTGGTTAACCAGAGTTCCTTCTGTTACTGTGGCCAATAAGCGAGTTCTTAAGTGCTCAGGGACTTCCCCGAGGTCTTGCTGTAATTTTCCCCATTAGGCATCAGCATAACTTGCCAGTAGTGTATTATTGGCAATTCTGGTTGAAAAAGCTGCCGAGGCTGTAATTCTTTTACCCAGGGCATAGAGCTTCTTTCCTTCTTTGTCTGGGGGTGCTTCGCTGGTTGACAGCAGAACCCCCTCTCTTTTCCTTGTGGTAGTTACCACCAAGGAGTCCGGAATTGAGTGACCCCTAATGTATAATGGGTCTGAATGAGAGGGAGTAAACAATTTTTAAATTATGGGATTGACCCCTCTTACCAGTGCAGTTGTGGACAGCGATTGAGTAATTCGTCTCTTAACTGAGGCGAGTAAGGGAATGGTTTGGCTAGTGGGAGGTTTTTCTTTAATGATTCTTTCTACAAAATCATTATCAGGGGTAATTTCACCAGTTTCAATCTCAAAATGCACTGCTGCCTTCCGAAGTAGCACGTTGAAGGTGGGCTGATCATCTATTGGTGATGGATTCCTGACCGGTGTGGTCTGGATGTCAGGGTCTGTAGACTCTGTTGGCAACTGCCAGGGCTGTGAGCCACCTTCATCTGGGTCTTCCTCAAAGCCCCCCCCCACCCATGTCAGTGTTTTCGTCAAAACCTACTTCTATTCCGAGGTTTTGTTGGTCTTCACTATTTAAGAACTCCTCATCTTCCTGGAAGAGAGTCTTCTTCAGTAAGGTCATACTTATTCATTTCCTCTCAAAGGGGGTTAAATAATCTAGGATATTTAGCCCTAGGGTCCTCCTGAAGCGCCTCCCTTGGTCTCATAGGTGTTTTATTTTCAGGAGTGGACATGAATCTGTCCGGCTTGTCCATACATGACTGGAATCTCTCAACAGTCCAGTATGGTAAAACAGAACGGTCTGGAGGCGAAAAAGGAGGTCCCTCTGCCTGTATCCGTCTAGGTCTGTCCCATAACGCCGAGGATAAGGTCCCTTCGCCTTCTGAGAAACCTTCTCTCAGGCTAGGGCCTTCTTTCAACGGCGGGAGCTGTCCCTGCCTTCCTTCTGGCATCCTTGGCGCTTCCCTGGCCTTGTGAGCGGTTTTCGGCGTTTCACTCGCCGTCCGTCTCTGGCCGTCCTTGGAAACTATACGCGCCAAGCTCGCGACGATTAATTCCTCCGAGGGTAGGTCTGGCGTCGCTTTAGGCGGTGCAGAGTCGCTTTCGGCGACAACCACACTGATGAGGCGCGTCGCCTGCCGTCTTAGTGGTAGCGCCCTTTTCTACAGGTAGCCCAGTCGCTAGACGCGTCTGCGGTGGCGGGGAGGGCTTGCGACCCTTACAGTCGGTGGAGGTCGCCGGTAGACGAAGACGTGCCGTGGGTTGTGTGCTTATGTTTGTGTTTTATGTGTTCGTCAGTGTCGCCGGGGTGTTCATCCCCATAAGCAGGGCATGTTGTCGGGGCCGGGGACAGACTAGGAGCAGGAATGCTCCCTAGAGAGGTCTACAACCTCCGAAGCGGAGGTTGGGTTATCACTATCCTCGTCACACTCGGCGGTGGCGGCTGAGGAATCAGACCTAGACATAGCGTACGCTTCCCACCTCTTGACCCTGCGGTCCTTTAAAGTCTTTGGCTTAAGAAGCTTACAGGCCGCGCAGCCGTCCTCATTGTGGTCGAGGGGAAAGCAACGGTTACACCGTTTGTGCTTGTCTATCCAAGTGAATTTGCCCTTGCTGCGCGGGCAAAATCTAAAGGGAGTCCTCTCCATAGCTGAGGATACAGTTAAGCGTGATAACGGCTCGAAAGAAAGGGAGGGTAAAGAGAAAGGCATTCTCAGAAAGAACAAGAAATGTCCCACAACCCCATTCTCCCTACTGTCTCTTAGGCCATCGAGGCCAGGCCACGTGTTCGGCAGCGCCGAAGGGTCTCCTCCGTCTAAGTCACTGTCGTCGACGTTCTTATTCATCGGTGAAACAGCTTCGCAGCTACGACTTCGAAGGAGGGTTCTAATGTAATGTATAATCTTAAATAACGACCAAAGGGTCGAGTAAATGTTCTTGCAATTTCTCTCGAGGAGCTCCGCGTAAAGGCGACCAATATCTGGGCGGAAAAAACAATCTGAGGGACCTCGACGCGTGAGGGATTGTGGGTACAATGCATGTCACTATAGGGATAGTGTTACAGACACGCCTTGTCGACGTCCCCTTTTCGACTACGAAAACAAAATGCAATACTCTGCAGTGACCACTGGATGTCGGACTATGCACATGTGATTCTAAGCAGATTAACAAACATCAGAAATAAATATATACATATGCACCCGCTGCATTTACTTTAGTTCTGGGCCCACTGGACCCTTCGTACAAGGTTTGAGTGGGCGTGGGGGGCTGCAAAGAGGCCGCTCCCCCTATTCTTTGCTATGTAATATCCCTCCTACCCCCCCACACCTTAAGTGGTGTGCCACCAGGCACCCACACATAGCTTGTTGCAATGTTGTTTTGGGCTCATTGGTGAATCCCTAGACCCACCAGTGCAGGAGCGGTCAACACCAAGTTATGACTTGTGCCGGCTCATGGATTCAAACATCCACTTCTGGCCCAAGGAGATTGACTTCTTACTGACACTCCTGCCTGCAACAGCTGATGTTGCGCTTGGGCACGCATCACGCATCTTCCATCAGCTGCAATTCCTCATTCCTTCTCCTGCACCCATCTACAGCTGGGCGCTCTGCCTAACAAGGTAACACTGGGTGACCACTTTCAATGCACTAGGCCACAATTGCGCCTTTTTGAGCACTACAATCCACGAAAATTACCATCTTTTATTCTGAGCATCTTTTTCCTCAATGCGTTTAAAAACGCAGCTGCATTATTTCATAAGCACATGTGTGGAAGCATGTGTTTTGTTTGCTTTGCGCGGCTTGAGGGAAATAGCTCAGCTGCGAGCTTCGTTGTTTGAGTAGCCCTCTCCACCTTCCAACATGCCGGCTACATTGCTATGATCCCTCTGCTGCCTCGTCTGGTCCAACACCATTGGCTACCTTGTATTCTTTAGCCAATGGGTGGGACCGGGTGGCGGGAGCCGGCCCATGGATTTAAAGGCCCACTTCTAAAGCCCCCGTCTGCTCCCTGTCGCTACCTGAGGTACTTTCATGTGACCCCTGCACCTGAACTTCCATTATGCTGCTACCCCACTGTACTAAGAAATCCAGACTTCCATAACATACCTACATAAGTTTGGGTTAATTTCCCTCCTCTGGACATGCTTCTACCCTCTACTGAAGGTTTCCTTCGCTGCTTGTCTCCCATGTTGGCACTTCTGACTGCACAGTGTTTTTACTCCCATTGCTAGCTTCGGTTTTCGGTTGCCATTCAAACCTGGCCGTGTTTTATGCTTTCTGCCTAGTTCAAACCTGGCCGTGTTTTATGCTTTCTGCCTAGTTCAAACCTGGCTGTGTTTTATGCATTTTGCCTAGTTCAAACCTGGCTGCGTTTTAAGAAAACATTTGCGCCAGCCCCCCCCCCCCCACCCCGCTCAGGCCCAGCCTTATGTTCGCAATCTGTTTGCCCACCCCCCCCCCATCTTCTCAGTTTCTCCTCCTCTCACTACCTTTCCCCTTGCTATATTATTGCACTTACTCTCTCCAAAATGTCCTCTGAACTAGTACGAGAATAGCTGTCTGTCTTCCTCCCCCTCCCTCCTTGTTCTCGTTAGGCAAGATTGTATGCAGTACCCTTTGTGTGCACTACACCAACCCTGACCTCCTGGCAACCTTTGGTATAAGTCTGTACTACACAGGTTTGGTAGCATGTTGAGCATCCAGGCTTATCTCAAGAGGGGTCAATGTGAGCTGTAGGGGAGCTACACAGAGATTCACAGTGACAAGTATTCAAATAAACACAAGGTTTCTTGAATAAACAATTATTTATTTATCAGTCAGAGTAAGCTTTCTTCAGACAAGAGCAATATAAAAAGTAACACAAATAATCTTCAAAACTACACCCTCTTAGTTTCTAAATCAGTAAGTACCCTTTTGAGATGGCCCATAACCTACACCGTCAGGTGACTTCAACAGCTAGGGTGCTGGCGACATGAATATCTTACTGTTGCATTTAGAATACTCTTAGAACTTGGTCAAAGGAAAAGATTATTAGAACACACAAGAGACCACAAATATTCTTAAGAAGGCAAATACTTTCGGATCCCCTAAGCAGAGTCAACTAGTATAACAGGTTAAGCCAAAGTCAATGGGCAAAAGTCTTATATGGGCTGAAGCACTTCTGGTAAGTAGACAGTCTTTGCACAATGTTTTAGAAGTCTTTGAAGAAAAGAAGAATCAATGTAGGGCCACAAGCTGGTTGTGAGTAGTAGAAGATGCAAGCAACTCTACAACAAGAGGTAAGTTCTCTCAGACTTTACAGTAGCTTTGGATTGAAGAAAAAGTGCAACAGAGGACTCCGGTTCCTATGTAGCTCTGCAGATCTCACTGTTCCTGGGCCTCAGTCATGGGGACAAGAGGGAGGACTTCTGGGGACTCCTGTACTGCAATGGGACGGTCACCGCTCGCAACCGGCAATTTTTCCAACAAGTAGCACTTTGACGTTTCAGCTCCTCGCGACTACAGCAAATAGCAACAGCATTTTCTGGCTGTCGAGATTGACTTTCTTTGCTTCTGGGGTCCCGCACTCTGTTGAGGGGGCTCAGGCTTGGTCAGTCCTGCTTCCTGGGAGTACAGAGGATCTTCCTGGAGCTCTTGGCCAAATTAAAAGCAACGCACACAAACTGATGTTCCTCTCCCTGGCTATTCGGATTCCAGCAGCAACTCTGGAAATACAACCAGCTCCGAGAGAATGTCCAGGTGGCTTACTTTAGAGTGGATTGGTCCCACCAACTCAAAGGGAGAAGTCGTCCTGGAAGAGGCTTCTCTTGGAGTTTCAGCACAGCAGCAGGGCTTCACCGGGCAAACCAACAGTCCAGGAGTTGCAGCAGGCGTCCTCAAGTTCTTTGGTTCCTTCGTCCAGTGGTCGACTCTGCCTTCCAAGCCAAAAGCCTCGCCTTTCATTCAGTTCTCTACCATTCATTCCAGCCTAGCTGTCAGTCACCTAGCAGGGTGGCTGTCCTTGCCGGACATTGCCTTGCCGGACATTCTGCCGGCCAATCACTACAGAGTGCATTTGGGTCTCCTAGGAGTCGAAGCACAGTGAGTTTCGGGCACCTCCCTCACTTCCTGCCCCCACCAGCGCACCTGGAGCCAGAGGCGGGCTTCACTTGTTAATCCTGCCAAAGGCAAAGCGAACAAAGGTACCAAACCTGGTTTGGCACGCAGAGTAAATCCCAAGAAGGACCTTTCCACAAAGAAATGGCGTAAAAAGAATACCATGGCCATTTTGACCAAAATGGCACCCTTGGGTGCTTTACTGCAGCTGCGAATGCAGCCCGTGGTAAATTCACACCACAGTAGTTAAAAGTAAACTACTGCCACCAGCCATTCATTGAGAAAAGGGTAACATAAAAATTTTACATGAGAAGCTAGATAAAGGGGATACCAAGTAACCCCTCCAGCACCGTATTGTAAGATTGTGCTGGGTCTAGAAAGTTAACGTAAGTAAAGTCAATTTCACTTTACTACTCTGGAATACAGTTTATCACAAAGGTATTAACCCTTTGGGAAATCTGAAAGACTTCCCTGTGTCACTGCACTGAAGGTGCTGTGTGACAACGTATAAGAGAATGCCTATGGAGTTTGTCAGACTCCACAACCAAAAGAAACAGGGTTCATAATCACATTAAAATACATGAGAAAAAAGGGTCTCACGCTCTCCAGGTTGAAAAAAGCAAGTCCTCAAAATCCAGCAAAGTTGCTGGGGGTCTCTAAGGTGGAAGGAATTAGCACATTTGAGAATTCTCCCTAACAAATACCGCTCTGCGGAATGCAGTAATGATCCGCAAAGCTACCTTTGTGCTTGAAAGGCAATACAAAGTCCAGACAATCGTCATTGACCTGGAATCCAGTATATCTGGCAGACAAAGCGTATTATAGGAAAGCGGTTTGAATGCTGAAGCCATAGGCAACCAATGGCTAGAAATAGCAGTTGGTAAGAAACATATCCAGATTGCAAAGGCAAAGTCCTTGCACTGAACACCTGGTGAGTAGCCCTATGCTTTGCCTTTTAAGCTCAAAATTAGTCCCATCAGAGGTCGCTTCAAATTAGTCCGACCAGAGGTCTAATCCAGGACAAAAACTGCATATTGGTCCAGAGACACTGGTGGTTTTAGAAATAGAATGCCCCCGAAGATACTTAGTCGCTGTGCAAGCATCCTCACATTGGCCTGCTAAAATCATTTCCGAATTAGTATGAAGAATTAAGGCGTTTGAAGCCGTCAACAAAAACAAAAAAGGTTTCAGATAAAAATAAAGAAAGAAACCCCCACCACAACAAAACAGTTTTCTAATCGGAGTAAGCATTTAGGACTAAACCAGCAGTGTTCAGGATTAGGTTTCTTTTTACAGCTTCCCAACCTGGCAAACTCTCACTTGCTCAACTTTTTTTTGGTGGACATAGTTAGTCCTTAAGGCTGACTGTCCAGGGACACCGTTTCTTTTCCATTCATGTTTTCACCACCTTAGGTGGAGCAGGACCATCACAGTTCCTTTTTGTCTAGTAATATTTTTGCATACCTTTTTGATGTGCCTTGGAGAGGCTGATGATAGTGACCCATGTTTTACAACTGAACAGCAATAATGCAATTTTGGGTACCATATACACAAAATGGCTGCCCAGTGAGTTTTGAAAACAGTCCTTTGACGATCTTGATTTTTGGCAGTCTTCCTGCCCTCTCAGGCATGAAACCTCCAATTAGGGGCATCCACCGTCAGCGGGTGCTGCTCAAGACGCCACTGTGCTATGTGTAACTGGAAGTGCTTAAAACTGTAAAGGGGACATTCTGGATCCAATCCACATTTATCCATAGTGGATGTCTGATCTGGGGTAACTGGCAGTCACCAACTAGAACGCTACTGTTACGGAGATCTATCATTTTCATGCTTCATCCCCTCTTCTAGTGAGACGCAGCACTTTTTGCTGGACTTTTTTCTGGAATCCTGAACGAGTGGAGCCTTTTTCCACTCATTCATTCTTATGGGCCATGTATTTTGGAACTCTATTCTTTGTATTTTACCTGTCCCATGGAGTCTATTTTCCTCCATAACTCCTTAAGGCATCTGTATTTTACTATTGCAGCACAAAGTTCCTTCTGGGGATCCTTTGGGTCCTCAGAGATTATTTTCTTTATCCTAGAGTAACTACAGTTCTTAAGGATAGAGAGATACTAAGTATCTCTCCTAAACCTTTATATACTGAGAGATTGGCACACCACCTTATGTGGAGTGCCAAGGGGATACCTAGCATCCCTTCTCCTGTGACTTTGTAGTTACATAGAAAACCACCTAGTTATACCTGGTGGCAGTGGACGTGTTCTATCAACTATTGTGTTATTTGTCTAACGCAGGCTATGTCCACAGCCCCGGTGCTGCACAATAGTGTCACCCATGTACTAACTTGTGGGCTCTTTGTTCGCCATTTCTTTTTTTTTTTTTTTTTAAATGTGTGTGCAGTGACAAGACGTACATCCTCTAAACGCATACATATACGAGTTTGTTACACTCTTGTCTAACAACAATTTAGATCAAACAGGTTAACACAGTGCTCGTGTATATTAGACATGCCATCCCATAATGCATTCACTGGGCCAAAGTTATCTTCCGGAGGTATTCACAGAATGGTTCCCATATGTCCTCGGGTCTGCAGCTGGGTACTACCAGCAAAATGTAGCCCTCCTCCCTTTCATTGGCATAAGTTAGCTCCCTAAACCATATATTATCAGGGGCAGCTTTAGATTTCCAGCACTTCACTACACATTTAGCAATGAGACATCCCAAATTAAGCAGCTGGCGATTCTTCACAGATATGATATGATAGTCTATTTGTATCGCGCTCGTACACAAGTGTTTCAGAGCGCGACAAGGCAAGGCGGGGGGGGGGACAGGGGTGAACACAACAACGATCTTACTAGACCCAGTGACATTGAGAACGCACAAGTGCATGGGAAAAGGGGGAAGTGCGTGGGAGTGGGAGGGTGGAGATTCAGGAGCAGAGCAGTCCAGATAAATAATAAATACAAATAAATAGAAATGGAGGCAATAAACAGTGGTAGTGCAGCCAGCAAGTGGCAAGTGCTGTGGTTACGGCAGCAGAAATGAGTAAGTCTGATAAGTGCAGAAAAAGAAGAAAAGAGGGGGGAGTGGGGGACTGTATGGATACAGATACAGTCCCCAGTGCAAGGGGTGGCCAGGAGGCAGTACAGGAGGGTGGCAGTGTGAGCAGGTACCTGGGCCCAGGGGACAGAGGGTGGCCAGGTGCACAGTGCCAAGAGAGATCATCAGTGGAGAGGGGAGCAAAGGCAGAAGCCAAGAGGAAGGTCTTGAGGTGCTTCCGGAACCGGAGATGGTTCTCCTCAAGTTTTAGAGGAGCAGGGGGGCTGTTCCAGAGGGAGGCTCCAGCCGAAGACAGATCGACCCCCAGCTTGTTTCTTTGAAAAACGACTGACCCTGAGGGAAGTAGAGGTAGAGGAGCAAAGAGCTCGAGAGGGGAGGTATATCTAAAGGTATTTTGGACCCAGAGGGCGGAGAGTAGAGGCAGGTAGATTTACAAAGAGGCCGTTACAATAGTCCAACCTAGAGAGAACCAGAGCTTGGGAGATAGTGAACCTCTGGGGGAAGGAGAGGAAAGGCAGAGTGAAGTAGGCTAGAGACCTCAGAGATGTGGGCGGAGAAGGAAAAATTGGAGTCAAAGATGACCCCGAGGTTCTTAGCCTTGCAGGTGGGGGTAGAAGGAGGGCCAACAGGACAGCCAGAGAGAGGGGAGGGAGGGGAAAGGATGGTGAAGGTGTGCCGATGAGGAGGATCTCAGTCTTGCTTGCATTCAGACAAAGATTATTGGCGGCACACCAATCTTGAATAGCAGTTAAGCAATCAGAGATGAGAGAGGGAGAGGAGGTGGCTGAAGGCAGCCTCAAAATGAGTGTCAGCGTAGCACAGAAAATTTGAGCAGAAAATGGCAATGCAGTGGGCGAGAGTTGCCAGGTATTGGTTGAAAAGCCAGGACGAGAGGTTAGACCCCTGGGGAACACCACATGTAGAGATGAAGATAGACAATAGGAAAGACCCCAGTTGGACCTGGGAGGGTCGATCTGAGAGGAAGGAGGTCAGCCAGGCCAGAGCCTGATCAGTGATACCCAGGTTATCACGGAGACAGTTGAGCGATCTGGTATGGTTGACAGTGTCGAAGGCAGAAGAGAGATCGAGTAGGAGGACAGAGGGAATGTTAGAGTCAAGGTCGGAGAGCAGATCTTCACAGATGTTCAGGAGAGCAGTTTACGTGCTTCTGGCCACTCTGAAGCCAGACTGGTGATCATGGAGACAGCTAAAAGAATCAGAATGAAGGTTAAAGTGAGGAATGGCCAGCTTTTCCAGGAGTTTGCCCAGAAAGGGAGTAATGGAGATTGGACGATAGGTAGCCGGACAGGAAGGATCAGCTGTGGGTTTCTTGAGAAGAGGATGCACAAGGGAGTGCTTCAGAGGGGAGGGGAAGGATCCTGAGGCAAAGGAATGGTTACAGAATTCGGCAAGGGCCGGAGCAAGGGTGTCAATGTGGTCCTTGATGGTTTTAGAGTAACAGGGATGAACCTGTTTTGACAAGGCTTTAGTAGATCGGAATTGTCTGGCGACCTCACCAGGGGAGAAAAGAGGAAAGCAAGAGAAGGATGGTGGGGGGGAGGAGAGGGTAGACAGGATGTCCTAGGTTTTTGAGATAAAGTGAGAGACAAGGGCATTGCAGAGAGCCTGGGAGGCAGGAGGAGGGGTGCAGCATGGTTGGCAAGCTCCTTGCAGATTTTAAAGAGTTCAGCCGAGTTGTTAGATGCCGCAGAGCCACAGGCTTGAATGTGGACTCTTCTTGGTGTGGACAGAGCTGGTATTGCCTTTGGAGCAGGCGGCAGGCCAGAATGTCAGGAGGATGAACAAGAAGCCCTCCATTTCCTCTCAGCCACCCTACACTTATGTTTAAGTGTAGCTAGGTCAGAGCCATAACAGGAATTACACTCGCTTGGCTTTGGACTTCAAGTGGATCCTCATGACAGGGGCAAGAGCATCAGGAGTATCAGAAATAGAAGGGACAGGGTTGTGTCTGGGTGTGAGTCACCCAGAGGAGGGGGGAGGGTGGCAGGGGAGAGAAGGATGGCAGCGAAAGCCTCAACTGACACACACTTCATAGGTCGGATGTCCGAGAAGGTAGGTGGCAGTGTTGGGGTGAGCTTGGCTTGGAGGGAGGGGGGGGAGTGAGCGATGTGAGAAGGCAGTGGTCACTCCAGGAGAGAGGAGTGGTCAGAAGGATGGAGAGAGGGGAGGCCAGAGGAGATCAGGACATCAAGTGTGTGTCCTGCAGAGTACGTCGGGTCAGAGGGGAGGATAGAGAAGGAGAGGGAATCGCAAAGGTCACGAAAGAGAAGACATGAGGGACAGGAAGAATCGAGGTGGATGATGAGGTCACCAAGGAGGAGTTGAGTGGTTGAGGTCAGGAGGGAGGAGGAGAGGTCAGCCCACTCAGAAAGGAAAGAGGCGATTTGCCCAGGTGGCCAGCAGAGTGTATCAATAGTAAGAGAGTGGCTAGGAGAGATTGAGAGCCTGCAGACAAGGCTTTTGAAAGAGTACATCCGAGTGGGAATGATAGTGGCAGGAATCCACTCAGGAAAGATTAGTGGTATGCCCCCTGCAGGCCGAGTGGATCTGGGTGTGGAGAGGATCTTGTAGCCATCAGGGAGGAGAGTGTCAAAACGTGTGACAGAGCTGCCCATGAACCATGTCTCCGTAAAACCAAGGACATCAAGATCCAGTTCTTCCAGGAGGTGGCAGATGTCAGGAGTGTTTGACAGTAGAACGAGAGTTGAGTGGCAAGATGAAGGAGGTTGCCGCCTTAAAGACCTTCCAGGGAGGGGTACAAATCAGAGGCACGCCCTGTGGAGTTGTGGAAGTACCCTGAAGAGGGGCAGAGGAGGAGGGAAGAGTGGGCAAGGTAGCCAAGGAATGAGAGGAGGGGACAGCAAGAGATGAAAGGAAGTTGATGAGGCGAGTGAAATGCCCACTGAAGAGGAGGAGATTGGCCTGAGGACCTTGGACCATGACAGTGCCATTTAGGTAGACAGGATGACTCTGGAGGAGTCGAATGAAGCCATGAGGACATCCCAGCGAGTACCACCATTTATGGGAGAGGAGGAGGCAGGACAAAGCACAGAGATCATATGGGGGGTCCATAGATCCGGCGAAGGAACAAAGAGGATGTCGGTGAGGGTCTGTCTGGAAGAGGCACGGGTATAGGAAGCGATAGGGAGACCAGGGTTGGAGCCCAAGATATCCTTTTTAAACTTCTTCTTTCCAGACTTCATGAGAAGGGAAGGATAGTGGATAGAGAAGCAGTTAGAATAGATGGGAGAAACAGACAGCGCAATGAGAGGGAAGAGAGGAGTCAGAGGGAGGAGTAAGCAAGTACAGCGGTATAGAGCAGTCACTGGACTAGCAGGTTTCAATCAATGGTCACAGTTAAATGCAAAATACACCAAAGTGTGCCTTTCAAGTTAAATGCAAAATACACCCAAGGGCCCAGTAGTTAAGGGAAAAATAGGAGTGAGATGGTAAAGTTGAGTATGGAAAACAGCTTCAAATGAGTAACATAAGAGGGAGGGCGCTAACCCATGCAGAATGTGGTAAGAGTCATGGTAGTCCAATAATCCAGGGGTAGCAGCCTCAGGGAGGGTCGGGCTGTGGCAGAAACAGGAGTCTTATTTGGCAGCCTGTTAACAGACAGGAAGCTACCAGGCGCCTTAGAAGTGGGCCCTGTAGATGGAGCTGGCTCCCGCCTCCCGGTTGCTCTGATTGGGCAATGAAGGCCCAGGCAACGAATGGGGTCAAGCAAGGCAAGGCAGGCAGACAGACAATCAGATCCAGGAAAACAGAGGCCATCTTGGAGGGGCCCGAGAACAGTGAAAACCAATGGCAGCAGCAGACAGAGGCTTAAACAAGCAGCTGTGTGCAATAAAAAGGAAGAAAAAGCAATTTCCAGCAGTCCAGCGCCCACAGAGGATTCCAAAAATAAAAGTAGGCGTTTTTTTTCTTTTTTCTTTTTTCACGCTTGCCGTGCAAAATGCACACTGCTAAAAATCACGGCTTACCCTACAGTGTAGGATCTGCTCTTCAGAGCATGTATAAATGAAGACAGAAGCCCAGCCAGGGCACAGGAGGCAAACACCAGCCCAGGAAGACTCAGATGGAATGAAAGAAGAGGCCTCCTCGTGGCTGTAGATGGAGCCGGCTAGCTTCCTGATGTCACCCAGCAAGTATTTGGGGAGGTAGAAGTGTAGGGGGGATATATCAGTAATATCATGCAGGGAATCTCCCCCTGTGTGCCAGAACTGCAATCTTTGGGCAGCTCCAGTACATGTGCAGGGAGTCCACAGCATCTGCGTCGCATTTCAGGCACTCACTGCTGGTCATGGGTGTGAACCTTGCTATCTGCGCAGGCGTGTAATGTAGTTGGTTTAGTATCTTGAACTGCATCAGAGCATTCAGGGAAACTTCCCTTGTCAGTCGACACCATTGCAACATTTATTAACATATCCAGATCTTATTCCCATTTCCCTTTAGAACTGTGGATGAGAGTTTGGTTAGCCTAACATGCATTGTACAGTCTTGACACCAGTCTTCTAGGGTCTGTACTGGACACTACAATTCCCAATGATTCACAAGTAATGGGTTCATGGGGGAACGAGGGCCGGCGGCTCTGAACCGCTGTTCTCATTATCGAAGCGCTGTTATTGGGTTATTACCTAGATTAGCCGTGAAGTTGTCATGTGAGATAAAAGTTCCATCAGGGAACAGCTAATGCAGAGTCATCGTCTTCCCAGCATCCAACCCAATTTGAATATCTTGGAGGCCAGGGCAATTCCACGGGGGGGGGGGGGGGGGGGGGGAAGAGGAGTGCTACGCAATATGGTGTTGACACATCAAGTCTCTTAAATAATGTCACCCACGCGTTTACTGTTGCGCGGACCGGATCAAATGTACAAGTATCAGTGTATCTATTGATTTCAATTACGAAGGGGAGGCACTGTATGTCTCTAAAGCAATATGTATCGGGCGATTCTGGGGCGGAATACCAATATCCGGAGTACTGTGCCTGCGAAGCAATGTAGTACAGTTTGAAGTCAGGGGCCTGAAGGCTTCCTTGCTTGAACGGTTTGGACAACCGCTCCCATTTTATTAATTCAACCCCAGTTCCCCATGTATAGCTGGTTGCCAAGCAGCGTAGTTTTTCAAAGAAGGCGGGTCCCGGCCAGACAGGAATGTTATTAAAATAATGTTAGGCAGAGTTTGCATGCAGTACACTCTGGGACCACTACACACAACTAGGACTACAGGTGTAAGCAAAACCAACCTTTGGTACAAGTTAGTAACACAGTTTTTGGTAGCGAGCTGAGCAGCCAGGCTTATCTCAAGAGGGAATGTGAGCTGTAAGGGTGTTACACAGAGGTCTACAATCACAAGTATTCAAATAGACTCTTATACTCAAGGTTTCTTGGTAAAACACTTATTAATTGATTTCAAAGTCAGTTATAAAACCTTCACTAAAAAGGAGGCAGTTAGTATCACACAAAAATATTCCACAGTACTTCACGCTATCCGGTTCTGAGGCATTTAAACTACTTTAAATGAGGAGCAAAATGGCATTCAGAGCATTTGAAGTAGGAGCAAAAAGGCATAAGTTAATAAAACAAATAGAGTTACTCTTCAACAGTGCAAATAGTTTGAGTTCATCAGAGGAGTTGGTCCAATGCAATAGGTAGGCCAAAGTCAATGGGCTAGAGTCTTGTATCAGTAAAAACGGTTCTGGTAGTTAAACTGAAAAGTCTTTGCCACAGTTCTCAGAAGTAGTTCTTAGAAGAAAGCTTTATATGTCGGGTCACAAGCTGACTAGGCCTGCAAGTTGCCATAGTTTCACGCACTTTCGCAGTGAGGCAAGTTCTCTCGGTCAGGTTTTCACAGTACTTTATGTTGAAGAAAAAGATGCAGCTGAAGACTTCTGTTCCTGGCAGTTCCTGCAGATCTCGCTGTTCCGGAGCCTCAGTCGTGGGGACAAGATGGAGGACGTCGGGGGACTCCTGCACTGCACGGGGACTGGTCACAAAGCTGGCAAACTGGCAAATCTTCGATTCCGGTAGCGGTCGTCAAGCACACAAACTGGTCTCCTTATCCCTGGCTATTCGGTTTCCTGCAGCACTCTCAGGAAAAGACAACCAAGGTGGCTAACAAGTGGATTGGTCCCACCAACTCAAAGGGAGAAATTGTCCTTGAAGGGCTTCTCTGTCGAGATGAACTTGGCGATTCAGACCTGCAGCAGGGCTTCACTAGGCAAACCAACAGTCCAGGAGTTGCAGCAGCCGTCCTCTTCCAGCTTGTCTTTGGTTCTTTCATTCCAGTGGTCGACTCTGCCTTCCAAGCCAAGAGACTCACCTTTTAAACAGTTCTCTCCCATTCATTCCAGCCTAGCTACCACTCCCCCAGCAGGGCGGCTGTACTTGCCGGACAGACAGACAGCCAATCACGCCAGAGTGCATTTGGGTCTCCGTTTGGGAGAATAGGCACAGGGAGTTTCGGGCACCCCCCTCACTTCCTGCCCACCCCAGACACTTGGGCGCCAGAGGCAGTCTTCAGTCCTGAAGCCTGCCAAAGGCGTAGGAACAAAAGGGACCAATCCTGGTTTGGCGCGCAGAGACAAACTCTAGAAGGACCTTTCCAAAAAGAAATGGCAAAAAAAGAAGACCGGGACCTGTTTAAACAAAGGAGGCTCAGGCGCCATCTTGAAAAACATGGCTCCCACGATATAACGCTACGCGGTTGAGAAAAAATCATGGTAGTTCGTTGTAAAACCACTGCCACCAGCCATTGCGAGAGGAAAGGGTAGCATTTGACTGCTACATGAGTTTCTAGACATTTGGGATACTAAGTAAGCCCTCCAGCACTCTAGTGCAAGATAGTGTGTGCTGGGTCTAGGAATTTAAAAAAAGACTAGTAAAGTCAATTTAACTTTACTATCTCTGGGTAACAGTAGTTTATCCCAGAGAAGGTATTTAAACCTTGCGACAGCCTAAAAGGCTTCCCTGTGTCACTGCACCGAGGGTGCTCTTTGGCACATGAAAAGATGATGCCTATAGAGTTGTCTAAAACTCCATAATCAAAGAACACAAGAGTAAACCACACATCAAAATACATGAGAGGGTGGGAAAAATGGGTCCCACTCCAGGTTAATAAAAAACAAAAAAAAACAAAAAAAAAAAAACAAAAAAACAAAGCCCCCAAAATCCAGCATTAGCACATTTATGAGAAATCTTCCTAACAAATAGTACAATAGTTTAGGAACCACTATCATTTTCTGCATTGAGAGCCTACCATATAACGAAATGGGGAATCTGGCCCACAGACCCAACTTATCCGCCAGCGCCATTAAGTAAGTCTCATGGTTATCTGTCAGTAATGATCGTGTGGCCGAGAGACCGCTATTCCCAAATATTTAAAGTTGTGTGGGACCCACCTGAACCCCATAAAATCATTTGGGGCATGTGTAGCGTGTCAGCGGGAACTGCTCAGATTTTGATTCCTTAATATGGTACCGAGAGTATGTTGAGAACTTGTGGACCTCTTCCATCAATGGGGCCACGAGCGTACAACAGTGTGTCGTCAGCATAGAGAGATATGCAGTGGACCGGCTATATGCAGACTTCTGTGACCGTTCAAGCCGTACGATACGAGCGAGGGGCTCAATCGTCAGAGAAAAGAGTAAGGGGGATAATGGGCGGCCCTGCCACGTCCCGCAGCCCATGAGAAACGCAGGCGACAACATGTCGCCAGTGCGGACTCTGGCTGCTGGCTCAGTATACAGCAGGCAAATAAACTGTACCAAATGATCCCTGAACTGCATTTGTTGGAGCACCGCAAAAACAAACTTCCATGAGACTGAGTCAAAGGTCTTCTCGCCGTCAAGCAAGGCAGCCATGGCCTGAGCATTCGGGTTAATTTGGGACATAATCTACCCATGTTGACATATGGCAGGATACGGGTGGATAGTATCTTGGCAAATATTTTGGTGTCGGCATCAATTAGGGATAGCATCCTATACAAAGCCATCTCAGAGGCTGGTCTGCTGGGTTTAAACAATGCAGTGCAGCTTCTGAGAGCGAGGGGGGTAGATGCCTGAATTGGAGGGATTCCCCAGGGGTCTAACCTCTCGCCCTGGCTTTTCAACCAATACCTGGCAACTCTCGCCCACTGCACTGCCACATTTTGCTCAGATTTTCAGTGCTACGCTGACGACAACTCATTTTCAGGCTGCCCTCAGCCACCTCCTCTCCCTCGCTCATCTCCGATTGCCCCAACTGTCATTCAAGATTGGTGTGCCGCCAATGATCTTTGTCTGAATGCCAGCAAGACAGAGATCCTCCTCATCCGCACACCTTCACCATCCTTTCCCCTCAGTCTCTGGCCGGCCTCCCTTGGCCCTCCTCCTACCCCCCACCTGCGAGGCTAAGAACCTCGGGGTCATCTTTGACTCCGCCCTTTCCTTTTCCGCCCACATCCGACGTCTCTAAAAAGTCAAATTTCCGACTGCACCTCCTCAGAGGTACTCTGCCTTTCCTCTCCTTCCCCCAGAAGCTCATGGTATCCCAAGCTCTGGTTCCCTCTAGCTTGGACTATTCTAACAGCATCTTTCTAAATCCACTTGCCTCTACTCTCCGCCCTCTGCAACTAATCCAGAACAGGACTGCGAGACTTGTCCTTGGCCTCAAGCCCTGGGATCGTATCTCTCCAGCTCTGAAATCTCTCCACTGGCTCCCAGTGGATGCAAGGATTAATTTCAAAACCCTCTGCATTGTCCACAAGGCTTTCTGGAGCCTGGGTCCAAAATACCTTCAGCTATCCCTCCGCAAATAACCCCCCTCTCGAGCTCTTCGCTCCTCTACCTCCAACTCCCTCAGGGTCAGTCGTTTTTCAAAGAAACGAGCTAGGGGTAGATCTCCGTTTTGGCTGGGGCCGCCCTCTGGAACAGCCTCCCTGCCACTCTAAAATTTGAGGAGAACCATCTCCGGTTCCGGAAGCACCTCAAGACCTTCCTCTTTTCTTCTGCCTTCACTCCCCCTCTCCCCTGCTGATCTGTTCTCGCTTGGCACTGTGTACCTGGCCACCCTCTGTCCTTCGGGCCCAAGTACCTGCTCACCCTGCCACCCTCCCACACTGCCTCCGGGCCACCCCTTGCACTGGGGTCTGTATCTGTACCCATACAGCCCCCCCTTTTTCTTCCTGCACTTATCAGACCTACCCCGTCTGCTGTCTTAAACCTAGCACTTGCAAATTGCTGGCTGCATTACCACTGTTTGTTGCCTTTATTATGTATTTATTGTTATTTATCCATGTTTCCTCTGCTTCGCACTTTCTACTTCTCCCCCTTCCATGCACTTTTCCCCTCCTCCATGCATTTGCGCATTCTCAATGTCACTGGGCCTAGTAAGATCGCCGTTTTGTTCTCCCCTGTTCCCCTCCCTTGCCTTGTTGCGGTCTGAAACACTTGTGTACGAGCGCGAAAGAAAAAAAAATATCAATCAACCTTCAGCAGCATGGGAGCAAGGATTAACTGGAACTCCTTATAAAGTTCCATAAACAGGTCCGAGGGCCTTTCCTGATGGGAGAGCCATAATTGCTACTGTGATTTCATGAAGTGTGAGTGGTTGATTCAGGACTAGTTGTGCTTCCTTCATCAGCCTTGCGAGTGAGATCTCATTTAGGTGGCTCGCCAGCTCTGCATCAGTGCACCTATCAGAGTTTGCATACAGAGACTTGTAATATTGGTAGAATTCATCATTGATTGCCTCCAGTGCAGTGATATTTCCTGACATCCCTTTGATAACCGTGATGATCTTTAACTCTTTTTATGGGTGTCATTTTTAAGACTCTCCATAGTATCTTTTTAAAGGTCTTATTTTTAACAACTTATTGGCAATAGGTGCCTATTGCTGGGTTGCCCTAGGGCCTCCTCATTTAACTTTCATGTGCTAACCTTGAGTGAACTACAGTTCCCAAGGATAGAAAGGATCTTTGGATCCCTTTTACATTTTGTTAAGTGAAACCAGCACACCCCACCTTATGTGGAGTGCTGGGGAAATACAATGTATCCTCTTTCACACTAAAACTGTAACAATTCTGTTACAGTGACAAGCTTACCTTCAATGGCTGGTGGCAGTGATAACTTGTATTCTTTTTGGTGCACCTTTAC
Organism: Ambystoma mexicanum; assembly: GCF_040938575.1. Taxonomy (NCBI): domain Eukaryota; kingdom Metazoa; phylum Chordata; class Amphibia; order Caudata; family Ambystomatidae; genus Ambystoma; species Ambystoma mexicanum. Next base: position 329,388,391 of record NC_090925.1, on the reverse strand, counting down.
CGCGGGCTGTGTTCACAGCTGCAGTAAAGGGACCGAAGGGTGTCAATTTTTACCAGAATGACCCCCGTCTTTGTTTTCGTGCCATTTTAGTGTTTCTTGTTCCTTCCCCCCGACATCCTGAGTGGGAAATTCCTTTGTGCCATTTTTGTCTTCGGCGGGAGTCCCCTGGACTCCTCGCCCAGGCTCCAGTCTGTCTGTAAGAGCAGGGAGGGAGGGAGGAGTCCAAAACTCCCCAGCCCTTTGTCTTACGCCTTGCTTGAATAGGGACAAATCCCAGTGGGGGGGCTGACTGTCCTGATTGGACAACCAGACCGCCCCTTCTTGTAAAATGCGGGGCGAGGTTGTGCTGTAATTCCTGATAAATACTGCAAACCTGGAAGCTGAAGATATGTCGACCACTGGAACTTAAACCGAAGAGGACGAGGAAGGAAAAGCGGTGGAAACAATTTCCAGTGACCGGAGACCCTGCTGTGTAACCAGTGCCTGCTGTAGCCCTTCCAATCGACCTTGGATATTCCGAAAACGGCGACCCAGACCCAGTGCAAGACCCACTAGACCCAAGAAGACCTGCATTTTGACCCATCCCATGTGTTGCTACAACCATGCGTTGTTGCAATACTCCAATACCCTGGGACCTCAAGCCATCGTGCGGTGCACGGTCTTCAGAATTCCGGATCTCGCTGAAACCTCGTGAGCATCCTGGTGGATCTCCAGAGACACGAATCGAGTCCGAAAAGTCCCAACAGAGTGCGGGACCTTTGTAACAATGAGAATTCAACCAGGATTTTCTGTCTTCTTCTGTGCTCCTTGAAAAGGCGCCAAATCTGCAGAACCGCATTCAGCCGCAAGGGAAATCTTGACTAGAGCCTTCTTCATCGATCCCTGCTGAAAGGTCCCTTCTGAGGTCTTGTATTCAGTCTGCACAACAAGGAATCCATTGACCGGGTATTTGGCTGCAGACCCTGAATTTCTCCTGCTGAAAAATCTTCAATGCTGAGGTACTGTGTTGGCTTGGGTATGTACCGCCTACGCCGAACAGGCAGGAGCCCGTTTCAGCTGCTCAGCCAGACCAGCTGATCTCGATGTCGGACCGTGGCTCGACTGAAGAGACTCCGCATCCAGCAGGATTATGACTCCTGCTACCTTAAAGCTTATTCCCTTGATGCACGGCTGCAGCTAAAGCTACAGCTGAGCCCCTTTGTGCCCTCTTCGTGCCTTTCTGCTGCGGGCTAAACGCGTGGCACACCTAAAATGGCCGCCGCGGGATATTGACGCCGGTTGCCTAGCAACCACCCGCGATCCGCATTGGACGTCTCGCGCTACTTGTTCAGCATGGCCCCGCCGGAAGGCGAGAGCTGGCACCTTCCTACAAGGCACCTGAGGTAAGGCACTTGGCCTGTCTGTGCCCTCATTCCACCGCCTTCGCCGAACAGGCAGGAGCCCGTTTCAGCTGCTCAGCCAGACCAGCTGATCTCGATGTCGGACTGCGGCTCGATTGAAGAGACTTCGCATCCAGCAGGATTATGACTCCTGCTACCTTAAAGCTTATTCCCTTGATGCACGGCTGCAGCTAAAGCTACAGCTGAGCCCCTTTGTGCCCTCTTCGTGCCTTTCTGCTGCGGGCTAACCGCGTGGCACACCTAAAATGGCCGCCGCCTTGGGATATTTACGCCGGTTGCCTAGCAACCACCCACGATCCGCATTGGACGTCTCGCGCTACTTGTTCAGACCCACACAAAACTGCCGGCACCTTCCTGCAAGGCACCTGAGGTAAGGCACTTGGCCTGTCTACGCCTTCGCGCCGAGGGCCACGAACACTGCCTCTCCGACGTTGCATAACCAGGATAAGCGACACACCCACCCTGCAGCACTGCCCATCGACGCCGGCATCATGAACATGCTGCACAGCCTCCCTCACTCACTCCAGCGTTCCATATCACAGTGAGTCTACCCCCCCCTTTGCCTCTGAGCCACCAGATCATTAAGCTAACTATAAGCTCCAAAACATCACGAGTCATACTATGCCTTTGATGAACATTTATATGCAGCCTCACTACCTTCTGGACCCGGGACCACTGTCCCATTGCACCCACACCCTTGCAATGTTCTCATTTAACTGGCCCCTACTTATCGCGGTCACGCACCTATCCCACGCCTATGCATTTGCCAACTAACTAATTAGCACTCCCTGATGTGCCTGCATTCCCTGATACTTGAACTTCGCTGCGCTGTATTTTGCACTGCATTCCCTGATGTGCCTGATAATTGAACTTAGCTGCGCTGTATTTTGCACTGCATTCCCTGATGTGCCTGATATTTAAATTTAGCAGCACTCAGATTGCTGCAAACTGTGATACGTCATCTAGCCTATCGATGCCCTGCTACCTAATACTATTCAAAGCCCGATAGTTGCTCCTAGCCTGCCTGTACTTGGCCATTCTAAAACGTACTGTGACATATCAAAATTGTACCTAGCCGGTCAGTTGCATCTAGCATCTAGCCTGCCTGTACTAAGCAACCTTATAGTGCACTCGATATCTAAACTGCACCTAGCTTGTTAGTCGCATTTAGCTTGTATCTGCACCCAGCTTGTTAGTCGCATCTAGCCTGCTTGTACTTAGCCAGTTAGCAAGTACTCTCTAAATCTAGGTAAACAAACCATCGCTGCCCATTATAGGACAGCTAATCCACCTCTCGACATCGCCTCTTCCATCATACTAGTAGCTTTATCATTTAGCTTGGCTACCAAAGCTAACATATCGACCCACTGTACCAGGTCCCACCCTACTCACCCCTCTTACCTTACCATGCCTGTCACACAACAAATCACAGGTCCTATAGTGAACCAGTATCAAGATGATACTATTATACATAGACCATGTAGCACCGCGGACAGAAACCTAAGACTACGCGCGCGCCTGTCCAAACTGTATGAGCCACCAGCAAAGAAAATTGAACAACTTAATCTCCTAAAAAAAAAACACCCTCCCTTGAAGGCAACTGTAGAGTATATTAGGAAATATGGCAATCCCAAAAGACCCACACAAAACTGCACTAAACGTACCGCTATAGATAGACCCAGTACCACACACCCCAACTCAGAAAGCCACAAACATCTCAAAGGCGCGCTTATAAACGCTAGGTCTCTAGTCGCACACGCAACAGAGATCTCAGATATCATTCTCGCAGACAACCTCGATTTCCTGGCTATCTCAGAATCTTGGCTTCATGATACGGCAGGCCCTGCCCTATCATTAGCAGTTCCTGACAATTATACCATCTTACGAGCAGACAGACACACCTCGCGTGGTGGGGGTCTAGCAATCATAGCTAAGAGCAGTCTAGACATGAGAATTACCGCAACCCCTACTATGAAATCTTGTGAATGCCTTACGGTCAAAATTTGCACTGCTAGCTCAAACATTAGACCTCTTCTTATCTATAGACCTCCAGGCCCTATTGGAACCTTCGCTGAGGATCTCTCTACAACCCTGTCCATTAACTTAAAAAACACCTCCCAAACAATAGTGCTAGGCGACTTTGACTTAGGCTATAATGACATTAAGGATATCCAGTCAACAGCTACTGCCTTGATCCTAAAAGAATTGGGATTCTCCCAGAAAGTCAACCTTCCCACTCATAACAAAGGTTGAATCCTTGACTTGATAGCGGAACACAACTGTGAAGCAACCATCAGAGATACTGTACCGCAGATCTGGACTGACCACTATCTACTATTATTTACAGTAGCAACAAACTATGCCACGGCCCAGTCCTCACTTGCCCCTCCTATGCTCACGAGGAACAAAAAAATGTATGACAGCGGAAAAACTGTTGCCCATTATACTACCACAACTTAACTCGCTCCCAGTCAATATGGATCCTAATGGGCTAGTTGAACAATTTAATGATACTATCAATACAGCCCTTGACCACATAGCACCACTTAAACTACGGAATAGTAAACCAAAAAAACACCTTAACTCATGGTTCTAAAAAATCTAAGGCTAATAAAAAGAAAACTTGAAACTATTTGGAGACTCTCTCCTTCAGCCGAACACAAACTTAACCTCGCCAAGGCATCATCCGAATACAAGAAAGACATCCTACTAGCCAAACAGCAAACGTACAATACTAGAATATCTCAATCTAAATCTAGTGTCAGAGAATTATTCAGCATTCTGAAAGAACTGGAAACACCTATTGCTCCCCAAGAAAACTGCACCAAGGATAAAAAATGGTGCTCTAGCAGACAGTCTGCCCTAACCAACAAAGTAGCCAACCTACAAACTAAAATTGCCCTCAAAAAAGCATCTCTAACGCCTCATATCCCGCTGACTATAGCACCACCACCAAATCCCAAACAAGAATCGCGTTTCTGCTTCTCCAAGGTATCGACCATTGAGGTAGAAAAGGTTATTCTGGGACTTAAACCGTCCAACTGTAAAGGTGACCAATGCCCTGCCCAACTGATTAAGGATGATGCGAGAGAATTATCGCCATTCATAACTAAACTCATCAATTCATCCTTTACCACAGGCACTGTACCAAATAACTGAGTCTTGGGTACTGCCACTTTTAAAGCAGAAAACCCTTGACCCGGCCATTCCCACTAACTTAAGGCCCATCACGACCGTGCCCTTTCTCTTAAGAATTTGACAAAGTGGCATACATGCAAATACAAAACTTCCTTGAAACCAACCACCTACTCGGAACCCGCCAATCCGGATTCCGCCCACAACACGGGAATGAGACAGCCCTTATCGATCTTAAGGCCCAAATAGATCAATGCAGAGACAATGGCCAAGCAGCCCTACTCCTCCTGCTAGACCTCTCAGCTGCATTTGATTTAGTTGACCATTCAATCTTATGCAGCCACCTAGACTCTGCAGACCACTTCTCTAAAGAGGCCATAATATGGATCAAGTCCTTCTTGAGCAACCAAACTATGAGAGTCTTCTCTCCATCAGCCTCGGCAGACCCGATCCCCATAACTTGTGGTGTACCTCAAGGATCTTGTGTGTCACCTACCCTCTACAATGTATTCACAAAGCCACTTTGACGAAATGGATCATCTGGGTATCGCCTACACCAATTACGCAGACGATACCCAGATCCTCCTTCCGCTTTCAGGAGACTACGTCAAGGATCTAGCCCTAGTGAATAAAATGTACAACATCGTTCAGGCATGGATGGCCACACACGGCTTATGCCTTAACGATGACAAAACTGAGCTCATTATTCTAGGCACCCCGACATACATATCCAAACTCAGCCCTGACTATGCCAATTTCATTATCGATGGGAATAACATAAAAGTAGCTAAGGAAGTGAAGACCCTAGGTTTTTACCTAGATGCCACCTTGAACTTCGCTAAACAAGTTAACTCTAGCCTCAACTAATGCATACACATGCAAACTTATCAGAGCCAGCAAACAATTCCTCTCTACAGACAGTTGCATCACGCTCGCCAGAGCCCTTATACTCTCCAAATTGGATTATTGTAATGGACTATACATTGGGGCCAATAAACAGACCATACATAAAATCCAGGTCCTCCAGAATAATGCCTTGAGAGCTGCTCTCAAGATTAACAGAAATGAGCATAGATCCTCAGTAAGAAGAGAATACAAATGGCTATCTACTTCTGATAAAATTCAACTCAAAATTGCCTCCCTCACCCACAAGTGCCTCAACAACAAAGCACCACCCTACCTCAAGGATAGGCTACATCTAAGAACCTCGACCAGACCCACAAGAACAGCAAACGCAAACTGCTTACAAGTCCCGCGATTCAAACTCGCTACCATAGGAGGACAGTTTCCCAGTCAAGGCTGCGCAGCTGTGGAACTCATTACCCCATGGCATTAGAGAACCCCAGCCTTTTGTGAAATTCAGACAGAACTTGACCAATTGGATGAGAGCTAATGACACCCAACTACCCTGACTTGCGTGTATCCGCTGACGAACTAACCTGAAGTTCGACTTGCACCTCATCACCAGGCTATGTGTATCCGCCTCTTTCTTTATGCACTGGAATGTTCGGGTGCCTGTATTTTATCACTGTGTATGACAATGCATTACTTACCGTAAAAGCATTTCTGATGGTTGTATCTGCTTAGATTCACATGCTGTGCGTAGGTCCGACATCCAGTGGTCACTGCGGAGTATTGCATTTTGTTTTTCGCAGTCGAAAAGGGGACGTCGACTAGGTGCGTCTAACACTATCCCTATAGTGACGTGCGTTGTACCCACAATCCCTCACGCGTCGAGGTCCCTCTGTTTGAATTTTTTCTGCCAAGAGGGAGCCTTCTATACGTGAGTGAGTACAGAAAAGAGAGAGAGCTGTAGAAAGGTGTCTATGTTGCTTCCATCCGAGCGGGGAGGAAGGGTGGGCGCATGTGAATCTAAGCAGAGACAACCATCAGAAATGCTTTTACGGTAAGTAATGCATTGTCTTCTGATGTTTGTTAATCTGCTTAGAATCACATGCTGTGCATAGACTAGCGAGCAGTACCCGGAGTTGGCGGTGGGTTATGAGAAGGAACAGTAGAGAAAAGATGTCTTAATACTGCCTGTCCCACCTGGGAGTCAGATCTAGAGTGTGCATCTAGACAGTAGTGTTTTGTAAAGGTGTGCACAGAACTCCAGGTAGCCGCTTTGCAGATGGACTCAAGGGGAACATTTGAAATGAACGCTATGGAAGCCCCAGTGCCTCGAGTAGAAAGTGCTCTTGGCTTGAAGGGTAGTTCTCTCTTAGCAAGAGAGAAACAGAGTAATGCATTGAACAATCCATCTAGATATAGTGGACTTTGAGACTGCATCTCCTTCTCTTCCTGCTGCCACCGAGACAAAGAACTGATTAGTCTTTCTCAGTGGCCTGGTTCTTTCCATGTAGAACATGACAGCTCTGCGTACATCTAGTGTATGCAGACTTTTTTTCTCCCAAGCTGGAAGGGTTTTGAAAGAACGTTGGTAGTTCTATTGACTGGTTTACATGGAATTTCGAGATGAATTTTGGTGCAAACCTTGGGTGTGTGCGTAGAACCACCTTATCCTTGTGAACTGTTACGAAGGGGTCTAGAACAGAAAGAGCCTGTAGTTCACTTACTCTCCTAATGGAGGTGATAGCTATTAGGAAAGCAGTCTTAAGAGTGAGGTCTTTAAGAGTTGCCTTGTGCATGGGTTCAAAAGGCGAGCCCATGAGTCTAGAAAGTACCACATTTAAGTCCCATCTGGGAGCTGGGTTAGCTATCGGAGGGTGTATTCTCTTTACCCCCTCCATGAAGGCCTTGATAACTGGTATCTTCCACCACAACACTTAGTTGGGAAGTGGTGTATGCAGAAAGTGCCGCCAGGTGGACTTTAATGAAATTGAACACTAGACCTGAATCCAGTAAATGGGTCAAGTACAGAACAATGTGTGTGGGAGAGCTGTCAACCGGGTTGATGCTCTTACCTCTACACCAGATGACAAATCTTTTCCACTTGCTAGAATAGCAGTGGCGAGTATTAGGTTTTCTGGCTTCCCTGAGGATGTCCATACATCTCTGCGGGAGTTGTAGATGTCCAAATTCTATGATCTCAGGAGCCAGGCTGCTAAGTTCATGGTCTGAGGGCATGGATGCAGTGTCCTGCCCTTGTCCTGTGACAGCATGTTGTACGGGCAGGGAAGTTTCACTGGGGGGGATAGGGACATCTCCATCAAGTGAGCGAACCATGGCTGCCGGGCCCACATTGGGGCCACTAGTATCATGGTAACTTGCTCCTGGTGCATTTTGTGCACCACTTTGTTGAGAAGGGGAGTAGGGGGAAAGGCGTAAACAAATTTCCCTGACCATTGAATCGACAGACCGTTCCCCTTGGACTGGTTCTGGGGGTACCTGGAGGCGTAACTTTGGCATTGTGAGTTCTCCAGAGTTGCGAACAGGTCTATTTCCGGGAATCCCCATTGCGTGAAGACGTCTGAGACGATGTCTTTGTGCAATCGCCATTCGTACTCTTCGGGCAGGGGGAAGTCTCTGCTGAGTTCGTCCGCTAGCAGATTGAGTTCCCCTGGTACGTGTTGTGACAGAAGGAACATGTTGTGTTTGAGAGCCCACTTCCATATATTCTGGGACAGCTTGAACAGTCCTGGAGAGTGGGTGCCCCCCTGCTTGTTGATGTAGTACATGGCTGTGGTGCTGTCTGTAAGGACCATCAATGCCTTCCCTTGTAGGTGTTCCTGGAAGGCTTTTAGTGCTTTGAACACCGCCAGTAGCTCCAGTAGGTTTATGTGCTTGGATGCTACGTTCGGAGTCCACACTCCGTGAGCAGTCTGATGGGATAGGTGAGCCCCCCATCCTGTGAGGGATGCGTCCGTGGTTTTAGTGGCCTCCACCGCGGGTGTGGCAAAGGGTTTCCCTATTATCAGGTTTTCCTTTGTCCACCACCGTAGCGAGAGAACCAAGGCTTGCGAGACCACCACTAGATCGTCCCATTGTCCGCTGGCCTGACACCACTGGCTGTTGAGACACTCTTGCATTGGGCGCATGCGCAGGCGCGCGTGAGGTACCAAATAAATACACAACGCCATCATTCCTAGCAATCGCATCGCTCTGCGCACCGTCACCTCTCGACCTGCCACATATTGGGGGATCTGAAACAGCATGTTTTGGACCCTCTCGTTGGAGGGGAAGACGAGGCCGTCCTTTGTTCGAATTAGAGCCCCTAGGAATTGTTTGACTTCGCTGGGGTCTAAGCTGGACTTCTTCTCGTTGATGGAGAAGCCCAGTTGGAACAAAAGGTCTACAGTCTTTTGGGTGTTTGAGAAGCACGTCTCGTAAGAATCCCCTGTTATGAGCCAGTCGTCGAGGTAAGGGTATACTGGGATGGAGAACCTGCGCAGGTGGGCCGCTGCCACTGCCAGTACTTTCGTGAATACCCTTGGTGCAGATGCTATGCCGAAGGGTAGCACTCTGAACTGGTAGTGTTTGCCCTCTATCATGAACCTGAGGTATTTTCTGTGCGCTGGCAACATTAAAATATGAAAGTATGCATCTTTCATGTCCAGTGTTGTCATGTAATCTCCCTGTGATAGCAGTGGGATCACTTCCTGTAAGGTCACCATACGAAACCTTTGGGGTTTGACAAACTTGTTCGCTGGGCGCAGATCTAATACAGGGCGCACGGTTAGATCCTTTCTGGGTACAAGGAAGTACACTGAATAAATACCTTCCATTACCTGAGATAGAGGCACAACCTCTATGGCTCCTTTTTCCAGCAGTTGGTCCACTTCTTGGAGAAGGATGGCGAGGTGTTCTGGTTTCATGCGGCGTCCCCTCGGGGGTCTGTATGTTGGGGAACTGTTGAACTCTATACAGTAGCTGCGGGCTACGGTGGAAAGTACCCAGCGGTCTGATGTTATTCCCTCCCATGCTGGAAGAAAGGATGTTAACCGGCCCCCGACCGGCGTTGCATGAGAGGGGACGTGAATCTTCGTGTAACTTGGTGGTGTTGTTGGCTTGGGAGCCTCTGGGGGTGGAACCCCGGCCTCTTCCCTTGCCATGGCGTTGACCCCTCCGATTGTACTGGCCGCTATTACCCTGGTAGTTGCTGGCAGAATACTGTTGGTTTTGTTGCTGGCGTTGTCCACGAAAAAAGCGCTTATTACGAAATCCCCGCCTGTTAGGGGGTTTTGAAATTTGGTCTAAGGTCTTTATTGTATCAAATTCCTTCTTCGCGTTCTCCAGCGTGTCATCCACTGCTCTCCTAAAGAGGTTGGACTCCTCTATGGGTTTATTAATAAGGGACGCTTGTGTTTCCGCCTTAAATCCGGAATTGCGAAGCCAGACGTGACGCTTCAGTAAAATTCCTTGTACCAAAGTGCGGCCAGCCGTCTCTGCTGCATCGAGGGTATTCTTGACAATGCTTTGATTGACCAGAGAGCCCTCGTTAACTGTAGCCAGTAAACGAGTCCTTAGGGGTTCGGGAACTTCGATGTCCTGTTTGAGCTTAGCCCATTGAGCATCGGCGTAGCTTGCCAATAGGGTATTATTATTGGCGATTCTGGTAGAGAATACTGCAGAGGTGGTGATTCTCTTGGCTAGGGCATACAGCTTCTTCCCCTCTTTATCTGGGGGTGCCTCGCTAGTAGATAGTGGGACTCCTGCCCTTTTCCTGGTGTTGGTCACGACCAGGGAGTCCGGGATTGAGTGACCCTTAATATATAATGGGTCTGATTGAGAGGGAGAGAACAGTTTCTCAATCCTCGGATTGACCCCTCTCACCAATGCAGGAGTGGAAAGAGAAGGTGTAATACGTCTCTTAACTGAGGCGAGGATGGGTATAATCTGGCTAGTGGGGGGTTTTTCTTTGATAATCCTCTCCACAAAATCGGTGTCTGGGGTGACCTCCCCAGTTTCGATTTCGAAGTGTGCTGCTGCCTTCTTCAGCAGTACATTGAAGGTGGGTTGATCATCGACAGGCGAAGGGTTCCCGACTGGTGTTGTCTCAGTAGACCTGATGACTATACTGCTACTGCCTGTGTCAGTCGACCTAGCCGGTGACTGCCAGGGATTTGGGTTGCCCTCGCCTGTGTCTTCCTGGAATCCCTCCTCACCTAGGTTAGTTTCCTCGTGAAAACCTTCCTCTTCTAGTTGGTCCTCAACATAGGTGAACTCATCTTCCTCCTGGAAGAAGGTGTCTTCCTCAGTGGGATTGTAAGAGTATATGTCCTCCTGTATGGGGTTATAAAACTTCTGGTATTTAGCCCTTGGACTCTCCAGGGGTGCCTCCCTTGGTCTCTTGGGTGCCCCGTCTTCTGGGATGGACATGAACCTGTCTAGTTTGTCCATACAGGTCTGGAACCTTTCAAAGGTCCACTGAGGTCGGCCAGGACGGTCTGTGAAAGAAAAAGGAGTTTCTTCCTCCTGTAATTGTCTGGTTCTGTCCCAAAGCGTCGAAGAAAGAGCCTTCGCCTTCTGAGTAGCCTTCTTGCTGGCTAGGGCCTTCTGTCAGCGTCAGGAACTGGCCTGATCTGTTTTCCGGCGCTTTCGGCATATCTTCGGCCTTGTGCGCAGTTTTCTGCGTTTCACTCGCCGTACGTCTCTGCCCGTCCTTAGATGCTATGCGCGCGAGGCTTTCGGCGATCCTTCTTTCTTCCGAGGGATCGGTCGCCGTCGCGCTATGTAACGTCGAGCCTTTGCTTGTCGAGTCCTTGCCTGTCGAGTCCCTGCTCGTCGAGTCCCTGCTCGTCGAGTCCCTGCTCGTCGAGTCCCTGCTCGTCGAGTCCCTGCTCGTCGAGTCCCTGCTCGTCGAGTCCTTGGTGGCAACGTGAGCGCTCTTGCGATGCGCGTCGCCGGAGGTTTTGGTGTTAACGCCCTTATTTTTTGAGTGCCCAGTCGCGGAAGCGGTGCCGGGGAGGGCTGACGACCCTTACGGTCGGCGGAAGACGCCAGTGGGCCCGTTGGCGCTATGGCTGCCTTCATCTTCGACAAATGTGTGCTGGGGGGTATGTGCTTTGGTGTTTTTCCGTGTGCGTCCTTGTCGCCGGGGTGTTTCTCCCCATAAGCTGGGCGTGAGCCGGGCTTGTCGGGGCCGGGGACGGACGAGGAGCGTGAACGCTCCTTTGAGAGGTCTACAGCCTCCGTTACAGGGGCCGTGTAGTCACTGTCCTCGTCACACTCGGCGGCGGCGGCAGCGGGCGAGGAGTCAGGCCTAGACATGGCGTAGGCCGCCCACCTTTTGACCCTGCGGTCTTTTAGAGTTTTGGGCTTTAGTAATTTACAGGTCGCACAGCCGTCCTCCTGGTGATCGAGGGGTAAGCAACGGTTGTACCGTTTGTGCTTATCCTTCCAGGTATATTTACCCTTGCAAAGCGGGCAAAACCTAAATGGCGTCCTCTCCATAGCTGAGAGTAATAAGTGTGACTACGACCTCGAAAGAGAGAGGGGAAAGAGAAAGGCATTCTTAAAGAGAAGAAAGAAAGACCACAAAACCCCACTCTCCCTACTGTGTATGGCCGGCGAGGCCAGGCCACGTGTTCGGCAGCGCCGAAAGATCCCCTCTGCTCATCCTTCCATCGAAGATCTTGCTCGGCGGAGAAACAGCTCTGCGTCGAGGGAGGGATCTACGTTATTGATATTAATAACAAACGACCAAAGGTCGAAGAAACTATTTGGCAATGTCTCTCGAGGAGCTCCGCATAAAGGCGACCAGTAGCTGGGCGGAAAAAAACAATCTGAGGGACCTCGACGCGTGAGGGATTGTGGGTACAACGCACGTCACTATAGGGATAGTGTTACAGACACGCCTAGTCGACGTCCCCTTTTCGACTGCGAAAAACAAAATGCAATACTCCGCAGTGACCACTGGATGTCGGACCTATGCACAGCATGTGATTCTAAGCAGATTAACAAACATCAGAAATTATTATATATTCCTCTCAAGAATACCTCCACATGTAAAACTTTGTTTCAGGACCCAGATCCTGCCTTGTATATATCTACCTACTGTATATTGTGTGATTTTCCCACTTACCATGTACCTGTAACTAAGCTGAGCATATTCTTGTCTTGTGCGCCCTGATGCCCCAGGGTCTGGCGTGCTCTATAAATAAACTAAACTTACCTTAAGCCTGTTAGTATTTCTGTGTAGCTGTGGGTTGTTTTCTGTGATTAGGAGGTCCCTCGTCCAGTACACCCAGTCCCACTGCTAGAATCCTGCTAGGGTGTCTTTTGCGAAGCCCCTGGACCCTCTTCTAACTCTAAAGTGAAATACTTACCTGTTTGCCCAGTTTTCCTAAGGAACCCTGACTTTTGCTACTAAAGAACCTATTCTGACACTGCCTGTTGGTCACTAGTTCTAGTGACCCCCCCCCTTCTGCCACTGAGAACACATGCTCTAAGAATATGGGAATGACTTTCAAGGGATTGGGACTTCTGCCTACAAAAGTAAATATGTGTTTCAAAGTTACTTACTTGTAAAGAGTTGGTTGGTAACTGTAATTCTAAGAATGAACAGTTACAAAAGTTTACTGATCTTGAATGTGTGATGCACTATTCTTAAAAGTATGGTTAACATCTTTTCTTCCTTAGCCACTGTTTTGCCAGCCTAATAGAAAGTAGATGTGAAGGTATTTTACTCTCCTGTGAGAAGGTTGTGCCTCTTCCCAAAAGTACAGTGTTGGTATCACCAGATTAGTCCTTTGAGGATAATTGTACAAGTGTCCCCCAACTGGGTCTTGCTTCCCCCGGTTGTTGCCTACCTAGAAACTATTCAGTAAAGTGTAACATTGGGTTTTACTTTCCCCCTCCATTGCAAGGTTAAACAAAGTATGTGGGTTTTATTTAACTTGTGTTAGCTGTGTGCCATCCAAAAAATAAGTTACAAGAGTTACTGCTTACCTCAATCTGGGGTTCCCGGATTTCAAAAGCACCTGTAATTGTATATTACATCAATAGGTTTTACCCACCTAGTATAACTGGGTTATGACAAAATGAGTTATAGGTTTTTACTGCACCTAGAATAAGTATTTCATTATTCACCAAAAGTATATTGTCCAGTTGACTGCTTATGTGATTTGTTACTGAGAGTCCTTGTACAACGGGAATGGTCTACTGCCCTTGCATTACTGAATGTAATTGTAAAAAGTAACCATTGATTTTTACTCCAAGAATAGGCTTGACCTATACTAAATGTGTATGAAAAGGTTTAGACTTCCCTAGAACTACTGTTAGGTGTTCCAAATAAGGTCTATACTTGGGTCTGTGTACTTTGAAGTATAGTGTTGTGCTTTTATACTGTGATTTCATATAATGTGTTAGTACTTCCTTACCTCTAGATTTATCTGGGCCTACCTTTATTTCAATAAATCATTTATTTTTACAATACATAGTGTTTCAGTGTTTCTTTGGATTGTTTGTATGACAATTTCATTTGTACTGATTCTACTGCCTCTCTCCCTCCTAAGAAAAGCCTGGTTGCTATGTCTATGCTACCACATACTGAGGTGGTACAGCCTTATACTAAGTGGAGTCTTGTACTGCCTCAGTTGAATGGTTTTACTAAGCCCTTACTTGGACTTCAGAAAACCTGTCCTAACACGCAACACCAGGTCCTCGCATTTGTTGCAGATTTTGACCTCCAGTTGCAGCTGCGTTATGTCGCGATCGTGTCTGTAGGCCATGTCGCTGATCCTCGTTTCAGCCTCAGTTATGCGGGTGCTCTCCTTCTCCAACTTAAGATTGAGGAGCCAATGGTGTAAACTGTCGTTGTGCTTCACGTTGACAGCCATGAATCTATTGTGCATTGCCACCAGTAAATGGTCATCACGAGCAGCACCCGAAGTCGAGGCATGGTAGTCATTGGCCGTCGGATCTCTAACCCCCCTGAGGATTTAGCGGGGAGTTTGGTCTAAGAGTGCACTGACTCCTTTTTCTTGACGACAGATCCATTTATCAAGGGGGAGGTGGGAGGTGTCGCAGAATCATCAAAAGATGGGCCTAACCAATCAAGGGGGCCCCCACAGTGTAGAAAGCAGGTGGTCCGTCCGGGTCACTATGTATCGCCCACAGTCACACCCAGATTCTGCTGTAGGACTATACAAGGATATCAGGTGGCATCACAGGCTGCCAGAACCTGTATGGTGGCAGGCGCTCACTGCGGGACAGAAGCTTTCAGGCTGTATAGTACTCAGTGGGCACAGCACTCGCTGGTAGCAGCGCCGCATCAGTGCAACAGGCCGTGGTCGTGGGCAATCAGGTCGTCAGACAGGCGTTGTGACAAAGACCTACCGGACCCCACACAAGCGATGAGATGGCTGGGGGGGTGGATGGGCGGGTGAAACTCAGTGGTCTCTGAAGTGCACAGCTCAGTGGAGGCCCAAGGTCATGTAGCCCTAAGCGCAATGGTTTGGCTCCGCTGAAGTCCGCAAGGGGGGGGGAGGCGCGGTTCTTCATAGGGCTAAGTGTGTACAGAGGCTGTTAAGGAGAATCCTCAGAAATGTGCCAATTCCTCTCTACCTTAGAGACCCCCAGCAACTTTGCTGGATTTTGAGGACTTGGATTTTTAACCTGATGAGAGCAAGACCCTTTTTCCTACTCTCCGGTATTTTTGTTCTGATTTGAACACTTTCTTTTGGTTGTGGAGTCTGACAAACTCCATAGGCATCATCTTTTACAATGCGCCTTCAGTGCAGTGGCACAGGGAAGTCTTCCAGATTTCCCCAAGGTTTAAATACCTTCTCTTGGATAAACTACGGTTTACTGCCGGTCCGATAGCACAGCAAGTGGAGCTCTCACTTTTGACATCTGTGCAGAGCCTGACGCAGGTTTGAATCCCGGTAGGGCCAAACTCAGCCTTTCATCCTTCAGAGGTCGATAAATGAGCACCACACACCGTGGGTAACAAGCAGCGCTCAGATACCGGAGGGTTCGTAGCGCTTTATAAATACCAAATTATTATTACTTACATTTGTAACTTTCTAGACCCAGCACACACCATCTTCCAATAAGTCCTCATCCCACTGACGGGAGATTATAGTAAGGATTTGGCCTTTGTGAATAGAGTGTACCTCATCATCCAGGCATGGATGGCCTCTCATGGACTATGCCTGAATGATAAAACAGAACTTCTTATTCTTGGCACCACCTCGAACCTTAACAAACTAGGCCTGAATTACTCGATCTTCAAAATTGACAATAATAACATCACGGTAGCCAAGGAAGTCAAAACCCTTGGTTTCTATCTTGACTCCACATTAACCTTCGAAAAACAAGTAAATGCTATGGCTACCACTACTTCCTACACTTGCAAATTAATCAGAGCAGCCAAGCCTTTCCTCTCATCGAACAACTGTATTACACTAGCTAGAGCATTGGTCTTGTCCAAGTTGGATTACTGTAATGCCCTATATGTAGGTAGCAACAAATTTATTACGAACAAGATTCAGATCCTACAAAATAACGCCCTAAGAGCAGCCTTAAGTCTTCCTAAGAAAGCCCACATTTCAGACCTTAGAAGATCTGTCAATTGGATATCTACGAAAGATAAGATCCTCCTCAAACAGCCTCCTTGACTCACAAATGTCTTCACCAAGCCACCCTACACTACCTTACAGCTAGATTTACAAGACAAGCTTCTAACCGTCCTTGATTCCAACCTCTACTAGTGCCTTCTAAGACTGGTGGAAGCAGCACAATACTGGAACTCCCTCCCTCCCTACCCACCCTATGCGAAGACCTCCCATACTTACAATTCGGATCCAACCTTATCCACTGAATTAAGGAACACTACATCTAAGATCGTACTCCAACTACTAGACCTTCACTATACATATACCCTCTTATTGCACCACAGCACGACGTACTGTATATACTCGATTTTATAGTGTTTACTTATTCAGTAGTGCATCATTTACCCCTCTACTGCTTGATCCTTGTACATAGTGCACACCCACTTTTTGTATACATCTATTACTGTTACTGTTTTGTTCAATGATGATGATGATGTGCACAGCATTGTAACCGAAGCTGTACTACAACTTTGCGTACTAATGTAACCTAAGCTTAACAACCCTCTTGATGCCTCTGCGCCCCGATACCTCTGGGTCTAGTGCGCATTGTTTATTATTTCTAAACAAAACAAGGGGCTGGAGGGGATACTTGGTATCCCCTTGGTCTAGCTTCTCACGTAACATTTTTATGTTACCCTTTCCACGATGAATGGATGGTGGCAGTGGTTTACTTTAAACTACTGTGGTGTGCTTTTACCGTCGGCTGTGCTCGCAGCTGCAGTAAAGTATCCAAAGGTGCCATTTTTGTCAAAATGGCCCTGGCCTTTTTTCGCCATTTCTTGCTGGAAATGTCCTTCTTGAGATGAACTCTGCACGCCAAACCAGGTTTGGTCCCATTGTTTTGTCTTTGGCAGGATTCACGAGTGAAGCCTGGCTCTGGCTCCAGGGTGTCTGGCGGGGGCAGGAAGCGAGGGAGGTGCCCGAAACTCCCTGTACTTAGTCTCCTAGGAGACAGGAATGTGCTCCTAGGTGATTGGCTGGCTGTCCGCCAAGGACAGCCACCCAGCTGGGTTACTGACAGCTAGGCTGGAACGAATGGGAGAAATCTGCATAAAAAGGCAAGGCTTTTTGGCTTGTAAGGCAGAGTCGACCACTGGACGAAGGATTCAGAAGAAGAACGAGAGACACCTGCTGCAACTCCTGGACCATTTGTTTGCCCGGTGAAGCCCTGCTGCTGTGCTGAAGCTCCGAATTCATCTGCAAGGACGTCTTCTCCCCTTGAGTTGGTGGGACCAATCAACTCCAAAGTAAGCCACCTGGACATCCTCTCGAAGCTGGTTGTATTTCCACTGCAGTCGCTGCTGGAACTGAAGAGCCAGGGATAGGAACACCAGATCATGTGCGCTGCTTTTAAGTTGGCCAAGAGCTCCAGGAAGATCCTCCGGACTCCCAAGAAGCAGGACTGACCGAACCTGAGCCACAACAGAGTGCTGGACCCCAGATGCAAGGAAAGCCCATCTCAACAGCCAAGAGTCTGCGGTGGTGCCATTTGCTGAGACGCAAGCAGCTGAAACCGCGAAGTGCCACTGAATAGAAGTTGGTTCTTTTTTGTCGCTGACCATCCTGTTGCAGTGCAGGTGTCCTCCAGAAGTCCTCCCTCTTGTCCCCACGACGGAGGACCAGGAACACAGGATCTGCAGAGCTGCACAGGAACTGAAGCCAGCTGGAACTGTTTTTCTTCTAACTAAAGGTACTTTAAAGTCGAAGAGAACTTACCTCTTGTTCTGCAACCTCCCTTGTTCTCAGTTGAGACTTGTCTTGGTTGCTTCTGTAGAGTTGCAATCAGCTTCTTTCCCTCACAAGCATAATCAGCTTGTGGCCCTACTTTGATTTCTTCTTTTCTACAAAGACTTCTAAAACATTGTGCAAGACTTACCTACCTGCAAGAATTACTTCAGCTCACCTAGACTTTTGTCCAAGTGACTTTGGCTTGGCTCCCTGAATGACTTCTTCCCTCCGACTGGGTTTTGTCTTCCTTCCAGGAAGGGGTTAACTTACTTTGCATTGGGGGTTACCAAAAGTACTTAGCTGCTTCAGAATATTTGTGAGAGCTCTTGTTTTGTTCCAAATAACCTTTTTATTTGACATTCGCTTATGTCCACAGTGTCCTAGCTATTTAAGTCACCCGAGTGTGTAGGAAGGGTCTGTGTGCCATCCGAAATGGGTACTTGCTGATTTAGAGAAATTAAGTGTATTTTGGAGTGCATTTGTGTGTTATTATACTGCCCCCTTCTGAAGAAGGCTCACTTTACTGTTAGGCAAAGTTTGTATGCAGTACCCTTTGGGACCACTACACAAAACTATGACTACAGGTGGAAGCAGAGCTGAGCAGCCAGGCTTATCTCAAGAGGGAATGTGAGCTGTAAGGATGTTACAGAGGTCTACAATCACAGGCGTTCAAATAAATTTAAACTCAAGGTTTCTTTGTTAAATACTTATTAATTTATTTAACTGTCAGTTATAAAACATTCATAAGAAGGAGGCAATATCATCACACACAAATACTTCAGTACTATATACAAGTTTCTGAGGCATTCAGAATACTTTGAAGGAGCAAAAAGGCATAGGTTATCAGGGTGTCCGGTCAAAGGTTTGAATCCAAAAGGATCGAATGCCAAAGGGTCGAGTCAATAGGACCTAAAACAAAACGGTCACATTCTTTTTTTTTTTTAAATATATATTTTTATTTGGGTTTCCGTATAGGAAAAAAAAAAAGTGGTTTTTACCACAAAAAAGGTGGTTTGGTGGGGGACCCCCTCCCCAAAAAAAACATTCAACCCTTTTGTTTTCGGTCCTTTTCATTCAAACCTTTGACCTATAAGCGGTTATCAGAACATAGAAAGAATACAGTTATTTCTTAGGCAGTGCAGATATTTTGAGTTCACCAGAAGAGTCAATTCAATAGGCTAGGCCAAAGTCAATGGGCATAGTCTTGGATAGGACGAAGCAGTTCTGGTAGATAAACGGAAAAGTCTCTGCAAAAGTTCTTAGGAATAGATCAAGCACTTTCACTGCGAGAGGCAAGCACCCTCAGTCTGGTTTTACAGTACCTTTACAAGTGATGAAAAAGATGCAGCTGGTGACCTCTGTTCCTGGCAGTTCCTGCAGATCTCGCTGTTCCTGGGCCTCAGTCGTGGGGACAAGAGGGAGGACGTCAGGGGACTCCTGCACTGCACTGGGACTGGTCCAAGAGCTGGCAACTGGCAAATCTTCAATTCCGGTAGCTGTAATCAAGAACGCAAGCTGGTGTCCCTCTCCCTGATTATTCGGTTTCCTGCAGCACTGAGGAAAATACAACCAGCCCCAAGAATGGTATCCAAGTGGCTTAGTATCGAGTTGATTGGTCCCACTAACTCAAAGGGAAAAGTCATGTGAAGTCTTACATAAGGCTATTTTCTCAAACAGTGAGAAGTCCCTAACCGAATGGAGATCTACATGTGTGGAAATACTAAAAAGCTTAGCACTGAGCGAAGAGCTCCTATTGGAAAATCCGGATCACGTCAAGAAGAAACATTATGATCAGGATTGGATAGACACAGGTGAACGGATTTGGATCATGAAAAGTGGTGGAGGGATAACAAAAGACACTATGAAACGAGGCCAGGTTCCAAGATACTTGACAAAGTTTCCCTCTCCCAACCTGAGACAAGACTTCATGAGGTTCCGTTTTAACCTGTATCCAACAAAAGAAGTTTGAGAGACGTAAAACGGCTGCAATGCAAAATGACACGTGTCGGCTCTGTAAGGGCATACCCGAAACCCTTGAACATCTAACTACAGAATGTGAGTCACTGAAAGACCTAAGAACGATGTACCTGGGTCCTCCGTTTCAAATTTCAAAAATAACATCCCCAACTCACTCTGGGCTAACTTGTTTCAAGGGAGGAGAAGAACAAGTTACTTCTTACCTTGTAACGTTCTTTCGATGGGATGTTCCTCCGATGTATTCAGTGTGATGCATTTGACAATCCACCTTGAGATAGCTGATTTAGAGACGGGATCCCCTTCTCTACCAGCTGCCACTGAAATGAAGAATTGTTTAGTCTTCCTTAGTGGTTTAGTTCTTTCCAGGTAAAACATGACTGCCCTGCACACGTCTAGTGTGTGAAGGCTTTTTCGGCCATGTTAGTAGGGTTCTGGAAGAAAGTGGGTAGTTCAATTGACTGGTTCACATGGAACTTCGAAATGAATTTAGGTGCAAACCTGGGATGTGTGCGCAGAACTACCTCATCTTTGTGGACTGTAACAAAGGGGTCTAAAACAGAAAGAGCCTGTAGTTCACTTACCCTTCTGATATAAGTGATAGCCACTAAGAAGGCAGTCTTATAAGTCAGGTCTTTCAGACTTGCTTTATGCATAGGCTCGAAGGGAGCTCCCATGAGCCTGGTCAAAACCACATTCAGATCCCATCCAGGGGCTGGGTGAGAGGTGGGAGGATAAATCCTCTTAACCCCTTGCATAAAGGCTTTAATTACTGGTATTTTCCACCACAATACTTTGATGTGATGTAGGCTGACAGAACAGCCAGATGAACCTTTAAGGAATTGAAGGCTAACCCAGAGTCCAACAGGTGGGTTAGATACAACACAATGTGTGAGGGTGAGCAATCTATGGGATTGACGCCCTTGAAATTGCACCAGGTGACAAAACGTTTCAATTTGCTGGCATAGCAATAACGTGCATTAGGCTTTCTCGCTTCCCAGAGTATGTCCATGCATCTCTGAGGGAGTTGCAGGTGTCCAAACTCCATGATCTCAGGAGCCAGGCTGCCAAGTTCAGAGTTTATGGGCATGGGTGTAGGGTCTCCCCCCCCCCCTGTCCCGAGACATGTTGTACGGGCAGGTCAGGTCAGGTTCACTGGTGGGGAGAGGGACATTTCCTTCAGGTGAGCGACCCAGTGTTGGCGGGCCCACACTGGGGCCACCAGTATCATGGTAACTGGTTCCTGGTGCATCTTGTGCACTATCTTGTTGAGAAGGGGACTCGGTAGGGGGGGAGGGGGTATTTCGGGGGGGGTGTAGACAAATTTCCCTGACCAAGTTATCAGGGGAGCTCCCCACCCTGTGAGAGATGCCTCTGTCGTGAGAGTGGCTTCCACTGCAAGGGTGGTGAAGTTCTTCCCCTTCAAGAGGTTTTCTCTTGACCACCACTGCAGAGAGAGAACGAGGGCTGGCGAGACAATTAACAGATCTTCCCATTGTCCGCTGGCCTGACACCACTGGCTGTTGATCACTCCTGCATGGGACGCATGCACAGCCGCGTATCATCCCTAGAAAACGCATAGCCTTGCGTACCGTCACCTCCCGACTGGCTACATATTGAGGAATCAGAGAGCATGTTCTGAACCCTCTTGCCCGAGGGGAAGACGAGACCGTCTTCCCTCCAAATTAGCGCTCCCAAAAATTGTTTTACTTGGCTGGAGATTAACCTGGATTTCTTTTTGTCGATTGAAAAACCCAGGCTGGAGGATATTTACTGTTTTTTGGGTGTTCGAAAAACAAGCGTCGAACGAGTCCACCGTGATGAGCCAGTCGTCGAGGTAAGGGTAAACTGGGACTGATAGTCTGCGCAGATGTGCTACTGCCACTGCCAGGACTTCAATAACCGTGGGGGACCGTCTTTAAGACCCACTGGTCGGAAGTTATCCCCTCCCATGCCTTGAGGAAAGATGTCAATCGCCCCCGACCGGGGTGACATGGGAGGGGACCTGGACTTGGTGGTCATTTCTGACCAGAGGCTGTGGCTCCTCTGGAATTAGGGCCTCTGCCTCTACCTTTGCCGCGTTTCTGAACCCTTGGGGGTTAGTAAGTGGGGCTTCCAGGTGTTTGATGTGTGTTGAAGTTACCCGTGCCGTAGTTGTTTTGACCAGCACGGGATTGCCCTCGAAAGGACCGCCGAGAATTATTACCCTTCTGGCAGGAGGGTTTCTGTCTATTTTAGTGCAAGGACCTTATAGTCTCGTGCTCCTTCTTGGCTGTCTCCAACGCTTCATCCACTGCTTTCCCAAAGAGGTTAGTCTCCTCAATGGGTTTATTAATGAGGGAGGCCCGAGTCTCAGGCCTGAAGCCCGATGTACGCAGTCATGCGTGTCTTTTCAGAAGAGTACCTTGTGCAAGAGACCTGCCTGCTGTTTCTGCAGTGTCCAGGGTGTTCACCATATTATGGTTAACCGGTCTTCCCTCCGAAACAATGGCTTTGTTCTGGCGGGTTCAGGAACCTCCTGGAGGCCTTCTTGGAATAAGTTCCTTTGGGCATCAGCATAGCTTGCTAATAACATAGTATATGAGCAACCCGAATGGTGTATGCAGCTGCTGACGTGACACATTTGGCCAGAGCATAAAACCTTTTAGACTCCTTGTCTGGTGGCGATTCACCCGTGGCAAGGGGTACCCCTCTGCCCTCTTTCGAGTGGTAGTCACTACCAGTGAGTCTGGGATGGAGTGCCCTTTGATATACAGAGGGTCAGTAGGAGAAGGCCGAAATAATTTTTCGACTCTCGGGTTCACAGCCCTTGTCTGGGCAGGTGTGACCAATGAGGGAGCTACCGTCTCTTAACAGAATTAAGGAGGGGGATGGATTGACTCGCCAGAGGTTTTTCTTTGATAATATCCTCCACAAAATCCTGCTCAGGTACCGCCTCTTGAGTGGCAATTTTGAAGTATTCCGCTGCCTTTTTAACATGGAGTTAAAAGCCATTTGGTCATCCACAGGGGAGGCCTGGCGAGCCGGGGTGGACGGAGGAGAGTCTAGGCACAAAATATCAGTGTCCTGATCTTGCTGTGTCCAAGGGTCCTGATCTTCCTGCTGGGTTTCCTCCCGGTTGTCCGTCGTATCCTGTTGATCTTCCTCATAGTTCGAGAAAAGAAGCTTCTTCATTATAGATGTCTCTATATGTGTCCATATGGACCACGTCTTGTTGAAAATCATGAGACAACTTCTTGAATTTGGGGGTTAGGGTCTACCCGAGCCCTTTTCGGGGGAGGCTTTCCAGAGGAACCAATAAACTATTCCAACCGATCCATGCAACCCTCAAATCTTTTCGGGTCCACTTGGAGGACCCAAACGGGCCGACACGAGAAGAAACGATGTTCTCTGCACTGTGGCGACGCGAGGAACCTCTCAGGGTGGCGGAGAGGGGCTCTTGACCATCTACGCAAGTCTCATCAGAATTGAGGATCAAATCCGTCGAAATCTTTTCCGCGGCTTGGCCCATAACTTTAGGCGGAACCAGAGTAAGGCCCACCGCCGCTGCGATTCTTCCGATGCTCCGATGATTTGTCGGCAG
Source organism: Ambystoma mexicanum (assembly GCF_040938575.1). Taxonomy (NCBI): domain Eukaryota; kingdom Metazoa; phylum Chordata; class Amphibia; order Caudata; family Ambystomatidae; genus Ambystoma; species Ambystoma mexicanum. Next base: position 329,365,052 of record NC_090925.1, on the reverse strand, counting down.
TAGAATAACTGTCCGTGGCACCGGGAGGCCTAGCGGTCGGTTTTCCGGGTAGAGGCCTAGCCGTATTTTTCGGGCCTACTATGGCCTTGGGGATAGTCGAAGCGTCAGGCTCCCGAACTTCGAAGCGTGTGGGTTTAGGAGTAGCGCCCTTGGTTTGTTTTGATTGCCCAGTCACAATACGCTGCTGCGGATGCGGGGAAGGCTTTGGATCTGAACGATCCGAGGGAACCAGCGAAGTTTTGCTGCCCCGCTGGCGCTTTTGCCTTTTTCGACAAAGGCGTTGAAATTGGCGTAGGGGTTGTGTGTTTAGTGTGATGTGCTTATACGCCCCTGTTGCCGGGTGTGGTCCCGGTAGCAAGACCAGAATTGAGCCTGGAAGGGTCGGGGACAGGCGTGGTGGACCTAGAAGTGTCCGCCTCAAGGTCCATAACATCCGCGTTGGATATTTGGTCATCCGAAGTACCCCCGTCACTTTCGGGTGGCGGGGAGGAGGGGGGGCTCCACGCGTGACATACCGTACGCGGCCCACCGCTTTACACGGCGCTCCTTAAGGGTCTTAGGCCGAAGGAGTTTGCACGCCGCACACCGCTTCTCGTCGTGCTCTAGGGGGGCACAATCTGACACCTCCAAGTTGCCAACAGAGTGCAGGACATCAGGAGCCAAAGAAGCTTGTCCAGGTGAATCGCGTCCTTTGTTGTTGCTACAGAAAAGGCACCAAAACTGCAGAGTGACTCAAGGAGTTGCTGAAAGCCATGCCAGAGGTGCTCCCTCAAGCCTGTTGCTGAGAGATCCCGGCCATTGTCCTGCCTTTCGACATCAGACCAAGGAATCCAGAGGTTGAGTCCAGCGCTGTCACGTTGAGGAGAATCCAGCCACAATCTTTTCTTCCAACTTAAAGTACTGTAGGTAAGGTATTGCTTACCTTGATCCGAGAAGTTGCTCCAGAGCCTTGCAGTGCACTTAGGCGTCCAGGGCAACAGCCAGTTATCTCCGACTCAAGCCACTGCTTGCGTCCCTTTATCAAGTCCTTTAACAGGGTCTCCAACGTTGGTTGTATGCTCTTGCATCGTAGAGACTAGAAAACATCTACAGGAGTTTGTTGTTCCGCTGCCTGTCAAGACTGAGGCCTTTCCGAACTGCCTTTCTCTAGGGTTGCATCTTGGATTTGCTGTGCGAAGAAACAGCCTCTACAACCTCAAGACCTGCTAGTGTAATACTAACCAACCATTTTCCTTCCCAAAGGTCACCATCATATGTGCATGCAGAGCACATTTCTTTCTCGTATTTCTGCCAAGATTCACGAGTGCGCATTATTACCGATAATACGATAGAACGGTCATTACTGTGAAAAGCTGTAACAAATGTAACCACAAGCAACTGCACACTAAGCATAGGCCTTTGAAAAATATACTAAAGTATTCCTAAGCGTTTTAGTTTTCTGCTAGGACGTCACCCTCGATGGAGGCCTTCGAGGGACATCAACCTGACGCCACTGACGCAAGACGCCCTCCAACGAAAATTTTCCGAAGCAGCACAGCTGTGGACATTACATGTCAAAGATGTGGAATACGTTGGAGGACGCAATCCAATCGAACTGTCATTACTGTGAAAAGCTATAACAAATGTAACCACAAGCAACTACAAACTAAGCAGTGGGCTTCGAAAAGTATACTAAAGTATTCCTAAGTGTTTTAGTTTTTGTGCAAAGAATTTAAAAGAGATTCTGGTGTATTTATAATACATCTATATTTAACCATACATTTATTGAGTGTTTCTTTGATGTGCATTACTAACTAGGTTCAGTGTACTCCCTACAGCTCACATCTTTCTCTTATGATAAGCCTGACTGCTCCGCCACTCAACCAAGGTTTTGGAGTAGTACAGACTGAAACCAAGAGTGGGGATCTAAAAACCACTGGGAAGTCTCACTTCCAAGTGGTACTTTAGGAAAACTCCCCTAACAGCTACCAACAGTTTGCATGGTGCAGATCCTCCCAATTAGTGGGATGGGGTAACCCCAGCATAGTTTTTGGATAATAGGAGAGGGTCGGAGCTATTCTGGAGGTCGCTCACTGGAGCAGTTAGGCAAGATTGTGTGCAGTACCCTTTGGGTGCACTACAGAAACTTTGACCTCCTGGCAATAGGAACCCAACCTTTGGTAGTATTTACTACACAAGTTGGTAGTGTGGCTGAGCAGCCAGGCTCATCTCAAGAGGGGTCAATGTGAGCAGTAGGGTTGTAACAGAGTTTCACAATGACAGTTATTCAAATAAACACTTACACTCAAGGTTTCTTGATTAAACAATTAATTTATAACATCCAGTTATATAAGCCTTCTTCAGAAGGGAGCAACACATGTAACAGTTATAATATACTTCAAACCACAGTCTTAGTTTCTCTAAATCCGATTATACCCATTGGGGATGGCACGCAGACACTTCCTACATCCTCGGGTGACTTAAATAGCTAGGACACTGGAAATTGATTTATCACTGGTACATTTAGAGCAATACTGAGTTTGGTGCAAAGGTTAGATATGGGAATAAATCAGAGGTTAACAAATAATTCATATACAGGCAAGTACATTTTGAACCTTCCAATGTCAAGTGAAGGTTTCCCTTTCACGGGGAAAAGGTAAAGGCACAGAGTCAAAGGTAAGTAGAGTCTCTCAGGGAGCCAGGACAGCCAATGTTAGTTGAACAAAGTCTAGGGGAGCTGAACTCTTCTTTTCAGGTAAGTAAAAAGCATTGCACGATGTTTGTAGAAAAGTTAGTAGAAATAAGATTCACTTGAAGGACCAGAAGCTGGGAGGATTGTTAGGGGCAAAGCTGTAAGCAACTCTGCAAGGGCATCCACGACAAGTCTCAACTGAGAGCAAGTAAAGCTACACCATAAGAGGGTTCTTAGACTTTACAGTACCTTTGGTTAGAAGAAATGGTTCCAGCTGGCTTATGTTCCTGTACAGCTCTGCAGATCCTGGTGTTCCTGGGCCTCAGTCGTGGGGACAAGACGGAGGACATCTGGGGACTCCTGCACTGCAATGAGAAGGTCAGCAGCAGCAATGGGCAAACTTCAATTCAGTGGCACTTCGGCGTTTCAGCTCCTCGCGGTTCTCGGATACTACTTCAGACTTTCCTCGCATCTGTGGTTCAGCACTCTGCTGAGGTGGCATGCTTGCTCAGTCCTGCTTCACGGAAGTCCAGAGGATCTTCCTGGCGTTCGGGTCCGACTTAAAAGCGAACCACTCGGTTTGGTGTTCCTCTCCCTGGCACTTGGTTGCAGCAGCAGAAGTACAGCCAGCTTCGAGAGAATGTCCAAACTAGTTCATTTTGGAGTGGATTGATCCCACCAACCCAAAGGGAGAAGTCGAATTCGGAGCTGCAACACAGCAGCAGGGCTTCACCGAGCAAACTAACGGTCCAAGAGTTGCAGCAGGCATCTCTTCCAAGTTATTCTTCGAATTCCTTCGTCCAGTGGTCGAATGCTTTCCAAGCCAAATGCCTCGCCTTTTATGCAGGTTTCTCCCATTCATTCCAGCCTAACTGCCAATCACACAGCATGGTGGCTGTCCTTGCCGGACACCCAGCCGGCCAATCACCTTTGGGGCATTCCTGTAACCAAGGGGATTAAGCACAGGGAGTGTTGGCCGCTTCCCTCACTTCCTGCCCCGGCCAGACATACTTGAGCCAGAGGTGGGCTTCACTTGTGAATCCTGCCAAAGACAAACTAACAAAGGGACCAAACCTTTTTGGCGCGGAGAGTAAATCTCAAGGACCTTTCCAGCAAGAAATGGTGAAAAAAAGAAGACCAGGGCCATTTTGACAAAATGGACACCCTTGGGGGCCTTACAGCAGCTGTGAACGCAGCCCGTGGTAAAAACACAATGGAAGTAAAAAGTAAACCACTGCCACCAACCATTAATTGTAGAAAGGGCAACATAAAAATGTTACATGAGAATCTAGACAATGGGGAAACTAAGTAACCCTTCCAGCACCCTATGCTAAAATAGTGTGTGCTGGGTCTAGAAAGTTACAAAATCTAAGTAAAGTCAATTTCACTTAACTGCTCTTGGAAACAATTTCACCAAGAGGAGGTATTTAAGCCTTGGGGAAATCTAAGAGTTCCATGTGCCACTGCACTGAAGGTGCTATGTGTCACACTGCAAAAATGATGGCTATGGAGTTTGTCAGACTCCAAAGTCAAAAGAAACGCAGAGTCCAAATCACAGAAAAATACATGAGTGGGAAAAAGGCATCACTCTCTCCCGGTTAGAATGAAAGTCCTAAAGTCCAGCAAAAGAGCTGGGGGTCTCCAAGGTAGAAGGGAATTAGCACATTTCTGAGAATGCTGCCCAACAGCAGCAAAGACTCCAAAGAGTAGAATGCACTGGGAAGGCCCGGAAGACAGCAGAAGCATCCAGCATTGCCAATCACTGGGGACCCTCCATTTCCTGCAATTGGGGAAGACCTTAGCGGTAATCTTCCCTAGACTGACAGAACCAATCTGCATCTGATCCTGCATTACAGTTCTACCATAAATGGGCTTTGGAAGTGTCCCTGGATCATCCTGGGGGCTGACAATCCACTAACAGAGCCTCTCTGCTGGGTATCCAGTGAAAAGGTTGCCAGCAAAAATGTAGTCCATGATAAAATTGTGGGGAAAATACCCCAGTGAAAAAGTCACCAAGCAAAAAGTAGTCAGAAAATGTAGCTGAAAAGGCACAAAGTCAGTGCTGCTAAGGTTTAGTGGGCTTGCGATTGCCTAGTTTAGGGTTACGGTAGGGGTTATGCTAAGGGTAGGGTGTTGGGTAAGATTTTCATAGTAATGATAAATCTTCCTGACCTGTGTCAACCCCAGAACTTTGATTTTACTGGTGGATTATTTTTCCTTATACCGCTGAGTGGGAAACTTTTTCCACAGTCACAGAATCTTTTACTCTTTAAGACTCTCCATAGTGTCTTTTAAAAGTTATCCTCCGACAACTCTTTGGCATTAAGTGCCTGTTGGTACTGGGTTGCCCTAGCGGCTCCCCCTTTAACTTTCTCTGGCTAACCTTGTGATAACTAGAGTCCCCAAGGGTAGAAAGGGTATTTGGCTCCCCTTTACATTTTATTAGGGGAGACCAGCACCCCACACCTGATACTGACTATCTCCTCTCTCATTTTAAATGTAACATGTATGTTACAAGGCCAAACTTACCTTTAATGGCTGGTGGCAGTGATACCTTTTATTCATTTGGTGCACCTTTACTGCAGGCTTTGTGCACAGCCGCGGTAAAGGCACCCATGGGTGCTCATTTCATTTTACCAAAAAGTGCCAGTCTTGTTTTTTAGCCATTTTAGTGTTCCTTGTCCTTTCTTGTTTCTTACCCCGACACCCATGGCGGGAAATTTCCAGCCCAGGCTTTAGAGTCTGAAGGCAGGAAGCAAGGGAAGAGTCCAAAACTCTGCAGCCCTTTGTCTTCCAGTCCGAGTGCGAGATTCCAGTTCAAACTGGAAGGGTGGTTGTCCTGAAAGGATTGCCAACCCTCTCCCCCAAGTTTGAATGTTGCAAGGTTGTTTAATTGGCTGGGTTTCTGCATAAGAGTGAGATCCTGGAAGCTGAAGAGGTATTCGATTACTGGATCCAAGATGAAGATTTGGCGGCTGAAACGATTTCCAGTGACCGGAGAGCCTGCTGAGTAATGGAAGCCTGCTGTAGCCCTTCCTTCCAATCGATCGGGGGACTCCGAAAACGACAACCCCGACCAAGAGCCTGGTGAGGCCCACTAGACACAAGACCACCTGCATTTTGAGCCATCCCACACCGCGCTACGACCTTGCAGGGGTGCAATATCCAAATACCCTGGGACCTCGAGCCATTGTGCAGTTTACAGACTTCAGAATTCCTAATCTCGCTGATACTTCGTGGGCATCCTGCTGGATCTCCAGAGACACAAATAAAGTCCGATAAGTCCCCTTACCATTGTAGCAAGACTCAAACCAGCTATATTCTGTCTTCTGCGCTGCTGAAAAGGCACCAAATCCAGAGCCGCAAGGAAAACCTTGCCTAGAGCCTTCCCTGTTCATCCCTGCTGCAAAGTCCCTTCCAAGGTCCTGTTTTCAGTCACCACGACAAGGAATCCACAGACCAGGTTTTTGGCTGCAGATCCTGAAATCCTCCTGCTGCAAAATATTCTGTGTTGAGGTACTGTGTTGGCTTGGGTATTTACTTTAAGTCTCTTGTGATTCCAGTGTAGTTTTGGGGTGTTTTCTGTGATTGGGAGGCCTCTCGTCCAGTGCACCCAGGCCCTTGCTGGAATCCACCTAGGGGGTCTTCTGTGAATCCCCTGGACCTTCAACTAACTCTAAAATAAAACACTTGCCTGTTTGAAAACTCTTCCGTAGGAACTCTGACTTTTGCTACTTAAAAACCTATCCCGACACTGCCTGTGGGACACTCGACCCTAGTGACCCCCCCACCCTTCTGCCACCGAGAACACTGATGCTCCAAGAATAAGGGAAAGGCTTAAAGGATTGGGCCTTTTGCCTAGCTAAGAGAATATGTGTTTGAAAGTTAGTTACTTGTAAAATAGTTGGTTGGTAACTGTAACAGAGTTAACATTTAAAAAAGTTATTACTTAGCTTAGAAATGTTCTGCCATGCCGAAAAGTATATACAAGGTTGGTTTACTCGGTTGTGCCTCTTCGTCAAAAGTAACGCTGTTGGCTTCAGAACTATTTCTTTCACAAAATGTGTGTGTACGTTTCCCAACTGGGTCTCGGTTCCCCCGACTTGCTGTTAGCCTGTCCAGAATAAGTCTGCGTTAGGTTTTACCTACCTGGAATAACTTTGAGCCATTCATAAAGTGTAACACAGGGGTTCACTTTCCCTGGTCGGTTTTAGACCGACACAAAAAGAGTCTTAGGTTTACACCTGCCTTTAAATTGCTTATAGCTCCTGTAAAAAGTGTATAGTTTTTACTTAACTTGTTATCCTAAAATAAGTTAGAGTTCTTGCTTCCCTTAATCCGAACTGAAAAGCGACTAATTGAATATTACACACAAAACTCCAACTCCCCTAGAACAACTTATCTTTTTTTAATTGATATAGCTGAAATTATTAAGCTTTTAAATAATCATAAAAACAATTCAACATACTATATACATGAAAATAAAAATGAATTTTAACATGAGAGAAAAATATCACATAGTTGCATCACCTAAAAGAAAAGGAAGATGAAAAGAACAAAACAACCTGAAACCCAGTTCATTATGTCTCAATGTCCACTATTCAGGTGTATTCACACCAGTGTTTCAGGTCGTATTTCATCCCTGTATTCTCCAAGTTTCAATTCATGCAAAAATGCAATGGTTCTTATATTTACAGCCGTAGAGACCACCGAATAGATTATTCTCCACAATGTTTCGGAAGTGAACACTTTATAGGGTTCCACTATTTATATGAAATATTTCACTCTTTGGTTTAAGAGTGTGTGACATTCCATCAAAAGATGTTTTATGGTTTCCATCTGATCCTCTTGTATGCAAAAGCGACACTTCCTTTGGTCTTGGGTGATGAGTCTCCCTCGTGCTAATACTTGGCCAGTCGGCCATAAATTAAGCCCTAGACGCAAAAAGTTATTCCGATGTTCTGTAGAAGGAGACTTAATAAAATAAAGTTCTGGCACACTGTCTTTTTAGCACAACCAGCTCTGGATCATAATCTCCATATTCTGTACATTTTATTCTCGTGTTTTCCCAATCTTGAGCAAATATTCTTAATTTTACTTGCATTGGATTTTGTAAAAGAATAGATAAGACTTACTTCTGCAGATGCTAGTGCTTGGATAACTAAGTTCGCCATTTGATTATAAATCTAGCTTTGGACAAAAAAAACATAAGTTGCTAGTGTTCCCAGTACTGTACCTGAATTGAGAGCTAGTAGACATTTTCTAAAGAGTGCAACAACAAACCATGTGTATCTCATATGTAGGGCGACCAGTCCCAATTTGTGGCGTATTAGTGGGAGGGGTGTGGACGCAGGAAGATGTAAGACTCCATGCTAATACTTCCCTTCTAGACTCGCCCAAAAACTGTCACTCAAAATGGGTTTGGTTTCTGAGGAATAAAGTAGAATTGGTGACACTTTGATGGTAAAACATCAATGTTGGAGCAATGGTAAACTTTCCATACTTCCCCTGTATAATTTTTTGCTTGCTGAATAAATGTTGTGACTTTATCCTGTTGCATTTGTTTGAATACAAGACTTCGATTATGTGTTACTATTTGTGCACCTAAGTATGTATAATGTTGTACTATTTGAAGTGTTGACCCTTTAAGGTTCCAGTTATAGATCTTTCTAGTATGCCTTGGGTTAGTGTTGAACCTCAATCTTGGTTTTATCGAGATTTATGCTCACGGGATTGGCCTCCGTGTAAACTACCACAGCGTCCAACGCCCTCTGAAGACACTTGGGTGTTTTGGAGAGAACTAGGTCGTCAGCGTACATTAGGAATGGGATAATATTTTCCAATTTCGGCGGATCTGTGAGAATATTCTTGAATGTCTTCCCCACATCCGAAATAAAAAGGTTAAAGAGGGCTGAGGCTAGGGTACATTCCTGTCTCAGCCCTCTAAAATGTCATAATTGGGTCAGTTAGTTTTCCTTCCGCTGTCAATCTTATCTGGATACTATTATTAGTATGAAGTCATCAATAAGATGTATAATACAACTTGGGCAGCCTTGTTGGTTTAATTTTTGTAATAATAGCTCTCGTGAAACAGAGTCAAACGCTGCTCTTAGGTCTACGAATGTGATATATAGCGGCTCTTTTATTTCTCTGTGGTGTTCAATTAATGCTGTTAAAGTTAAGAGATTTACACATGTTCACATTCCGGCAATAAACCCCGTTTGGAAGGGATCCCTTGCACCATCTTTTACCGTTCATTTCTGGAAATCTCAGTACAAACCTTGAGAACAGATTGCCTGAAACGTCCAGCAATGAAACCTGTCCAAAATCACAGTTCTAGGTTTATACTGTTCCTTGGATCTGCGATTCACTAGATCAGAAAATTATACTGTCAAGATGACATACTATGTGATTTGTTGCCGAGCGTCACAGGCCTACTTGTATTTAAATAAAGCATGTATTTTTACACTATTTTTCAGTGTTTCTTTGGACCATTGGTATTACAATTTCATTTATACTGATCTACAGCCCTCTCTCCCTCCCTCCCAAGATAAGCCTGGATGCTTTGTAGCGCGAATAGAAAAATGGTTTTGGTTAGTGTTAAAGAAAGGGATAGGGGTGGCTGGAGAGGGCTGGTGATGTTGGTGTAGGATAGATGTTAGGATAAACCTAGTTAGTGTAGAGTAGGCAAACTTGTCATTTATATTGGGCTTTCTTCCAAAATGCTTTACATAAATTTGTAATGAATAACCTGGGGTGATCAGGGAATTGCCAGGTGCCCCTCCTTTTTGTGCAATGCTCAGTCACACTACCAACTTGTGTAGTACAGACCTTTTCGAAAAGGTGGGTTACCGAATACCAAGCAGCTACGTCTTGTGTAGTCTCACACAGTGGTACTGCACCAATTCTTACCAAACACTGGTGGCAGAAGTGGGATTGGCGTAGTGATTAAAGTGACTATTGGTTGTACTTGTGCCCAACTAAATCAGTCAAAAGGCTAAGCGCTACCAGAAAGATAAGCAACTTGTAACAATGCCTAGTATGGATAACTTTAATGAGTCAGACCTTACTAAACTGGCTTTGGATCAATTGAGATTTATGTAAAGCAAGGGGTGTGCCTCTGAAAAGAAGAGAAAGTGAAGTTATTACAAGGTTAAGTTACCAAAGTATGGGAAGTAGGACTGTAACACCTACTAACCAAAATGATATGGAAGAGAATGAGGAGGATGATTAGGATGATCGTTTAGAGTTGAACTCCAATCTGTGTTAGGCAAGATTGTATGCAGTACCCTTTGGGTGCACTACAACAACCCTGACCTCCTGCCAATAGGAACACGACCTTTGGTATAAGCTTGTACTACACAGGTTGGTAGCGTGTTGAACAGCCAGGCTCATCTCAAGAGGGGTCAATGTGAGCTGTAGGGGAGCTACACAGATTCACAGTGACTAGTATTCAAATAAACCTACACACAAGGTTTCTTGAATAAACAATTATTCATGTATCAGTCAGAATAAGCCTTCTTCAGAAGGGAGCAATATAAAAGCAACACACAAATACACTTCAAAACTCCACTCTTTGTTTCTAAATCAGTAAAGACCCTTTTGGGATGGCCAACAGTCACAACCTACACCCTCAGGTGACTTCAATAGCTAGGGTGCTGGGGGACATTAATAGCTTACTGTTTGCATTTAGAATACTGTTATAAGGTGGTAAAAGGAAAAGGTTGTTAGAACAAACAAGCGACCACAAATATTCTTAAGCAGGCAAATACTTTTGGATCCCCCTAAGCAGAGTCATTCAGTATAACAGGTTAAGCCAAGGTCAATGGGCAAAAGTCTTATATGGGCTGAAGTACTTCTGGTAGATAAGTAGAAAAGTCTTCGCACAATGTTTTAGAGGTCTTTGAAGAAAATAAGAATCAAATGTAGGGCAACAAGCTGATTAGAAGATGCATGCAACTCTACAATGAGAGGTAAGTTCTAAGACTTTACAGTACCTTTGTATTGAAGAAAAAGTGCAGAAGATGACTTCTGTTCCTGTGCAGCTCTGCAAATCTCACTGTTCCTGGGCCTCAGTCGTGGGGACAAGAGGGAGGACTTCCGGGGACTCCTGCAATGGGACAGTTAACACTCGCAACCGTCAATCTTTCCAACTAGTGCCACTTCGGTGTTTCAGCTCCTCGCGACTACCGTAAATAGCAATACCGTGGTTTCTGGCTGTCGAAATGGACCTTCCTTGCTTCTGAGGTCCTGCTGTAATGATGCCTACCCCCGGGCATCAGGACCAAGCCCATCAGCTCCGGGAGCAGGCATCCAGATACTTATTAAAACCCCAACAGCCCCGGCTGGGAGCTGTTTGGGTTCAGTCCTGGTGGCTTAGGCGCCAGGCTCATCATGGAAATCAGTCCTGAGCGCTACCAACTGCCACGAGGGGTATCTTCTTACGATCTTAGTTGCAAGACAAGGAAGGAAGGGGGGACAAGAGTGAATCATCGGACATATTGAACTCTATAAACTTGATACTTACCTAACCTTGCCAGGAACCTCAGTCAATACTCTCCGGAAATCTCCCATGCCTTCAAACCAGTGAAGTAACTGGCATCAACGCGCCCCTGCAATCCACGCAGGATGGAGAGCTCATCATTTAAAAACATAAGGTGAGGTTCTTAAAAGGGGATATCGGAGGTGACAAGAAGGGAGAACGAGAACAGTGGGAGGGGGCTATCACTCATATCCACGGGTGACTAAATCCCTTTCTCCACTTGCAGGAGAATACTTCTACGAATCAAGCAGACGAGATTAGGTGGGCAAGTCCAGACAGTCATCTCGGCACTACGCATCACGTTGGTGGAGACCGCAGGGGTCCGATCGACGCCCCTGTGGGAACCAGGTGAGCGTAACAGAACGCAAAGCCCATCTACAAATCCCCACCCGGGCGTCATGGAAACCTCAGAAACCAACTAGCCCTATTATTAGGGGAACTTAGGGCGGAAGTGCACCCTGCGCGCCAAGAAACTAATGCCCTCAGGAGAGAACTGATTGTGCCAAAGGAGCACACTGATGATCTTGCTAGACAATTGCTGCAAAATCAAGCTGCGCAAACACCATTAACTGGACTCTGGGGGGGCAGGGGGGGGGGGAATCCAACACCTGTTTCATCGAGCAACCCTGTGCAATTTGCTGGGGACCCGAAAAAGTTAGCCGTGTTTATGAACCAATGCCGATTGCACTTTTTATGCAGACCTGGAGCTTTTCCGAACGACCAAGCCAAAGTAGCCTTTGTACTATCATACCTTACTGGCAAGAGCAGCGGATTGGTCAATTCCACTAGTCAACCAGGATGACCCTCTTCTTCGGGATTTCCAAGGGTTTCAATTGAGCATGGAGAGACGATTTGCCAGACATTCACAGGGACATGCCCTGGATAACGAACTCTTATCCTTACGACAAGGTAACCAGGATCTACTAACCTATATCGCAACCTTCAATAGGTTGGTGGTGGAAACCGGATGGCCAGAGGTAAAACGAATTACATCATTTCATCGTGGACTTCGGGGTGAACTCAAAGATGTTTTGGCCCAAGTTGTGAACCCACCTCAGGATTGCGCAGAATATATAGACTTAGTGGTCCAGTTAGACCACCGACTTCAGAATAGAATGGCTGATCGAGCTAAGTTCAAGAATTGGGTATTGGTTAAACCCAATGTTACCCTCAAAGGAACAGATGCACCAGAACCGATGCAGATCCGGGGGGGGGGGGGGGGTCAAGGGACCCTTAACTCAAAAGGAAAGAGAAAGGAGACGGCAGATGCAATTATGTCTGTACTGTGGGGCCTCAGGACATTTTCTACGGGGATTGCCCTATAAAACCATCCAAAAAAGTAGTCGGAGTTGCTGATAAAAATCAAACGGAGCCTGGTTCGGGAAACAACCAGGCCCGACAAGCATAGAGGTCCGCTTGCCGAGCTTGAAGGATACTCAGACCTCGCACTTCATCATACCAATGGCCCTTGTGGATCCAAGGCAGCCATCACGCATGCACGCAGTAAGGACATACATTGATAGCGGGGCCATAGGAAACTATGTTGACCACTAATTGGCTACTAGGATGAATCTATCTCTCTGCAAAAAGACCACTTCGGATGTCATCACCACAGTCGATGGAACTGAAATTGCCTCTGGACCTGTAACTCATTCCACAGCAGAGGTTACATTATTGGGTCAAGATGGGCATCGAGAGACTATTGTGTTTGATTTAATCGAAGCCCCGCAGTTTCAAATACTGGGGATACGTTGGTTGGAAACACATAATCCCTGTATTGATTGGTGAGAGAAGAGAATAACCTTCCCGGATTGTGCACATACTTGTTACCCGAAAAAACCCTTGAACCAAGGCCTGGCCACAGTTGCTACTCCAGTCGTACAGTTACCTCAGGAATATCAAGAATTCCAGGATGTTTTCCAAAAAGAACAGGCCAACACCTTACCACTTCACAGATCATACAATTGTCAAATCGATCTCATACCCGGTGCACAACCTCCATGTAGTAGGATCTACGCCCTTACGGAACCCGAAAACCTTCACCTGTGACAATACTTGGACCAATACCTTGCTAATGGCTTCATTCGTCCATCCAAGTCCCCTGCATCTTCAGCTTTGTTCTTCGTGCCTAAAAAGGAAGGTGACCTCAGAACGTGTATAGACTACCGCGCATTAAATCAGATCACGGTTAAGAACCGATACCCATTGCCTCTGATCCCCATTGCCTCTGATCCCCGAATTACTAGACCAAGTAAAGGACGCTTGCATCTAAACTAGAAATTAGATCGCCGAGGGGCAGATCATCTGGTACGTGTAAAGAAAGGCGACGAATGGAAGACTGCCTTTCGCACTAAGTACGGGTTATTCGAATACCAGGTGATGCCCTTTGGGTTGTGCAATGCACCAGCAGCCTTCCAGTATTTAATGAACGATGTCCTTTGTGAACTCATTGACGTCTGTGTTGTCGTATACAGACGATATTCTAGAGTACTCCTCCTCAGAATCAGACCATGTGAAGCACGTTCGTGCGGTCCTTGAGAAACTACGCCAGCACAAGGTATATGCAAAATTGGAAAAATGCGTTTTTCATGCTACGGAAGTTGAATTCCTTGGATTTATCCCGACTCCAAAAGGAGTCCGAATGGACTCTCGAAAGGTGGAGGCAATTCTCAAGTGGCCATCACCCAGTTCAGTTAAAGGGGTACAAAGCATGCTCGGATTTGCTCATTTCTACCGCAGATTCATTCCGGACTTCTCACATGTTGTACACCCTATTAAAGCACTTTTACGAAAAAACAAACGCTTCTTGTGGACCGAAGATGCTGAAAAGGCCTTCTAAGAGCTGAAAGCGAAATTCACGTCTGCACCTGTTTTAAAGCATCCACGCCCTGAACTTCCATACATAGTTGAAAGTGATGCATCCAGTTTAGCCATGGGAGCTGTCCTGTCTCAGAAGGATCCTGAAACCGGTCACCTTCACCATGTTGCATTTTGGTCCAGAAAGTTATAGGCACCCGAATTTAACTATGCGGTTACCGATAAAGAGTTATTAGCCATCAAATCCGCCTTCAAGGCTTGGCGGCATTATCTTCTCGGTGCCAGGCATACCATTACTGTAATCACCGAAACCTGCAGTATTTAAAAACAGCCAAGGCCCAATCGTCGAGCCAACTTCGATGGGCATTGTTCTTTGCCGAGTTCGATTTCGTGATCACTTATCGACCAGGCTGTAAAAATGGCAAGGCAGATGCCTTATCCCGAATAGGGATGGGAGAAGCATATGCGAACCCGGAACCGGTGCCTATAATTTCAGAACAAAGAATTCTTGGCATAACTACTCTACAGACACTATAGGATATCCAAGTAAAGATCCAACAACTCTTCGATCCAACAGCCCTGCAGGACTGTGTAAAGAAAGGCCCGGACTACTCAGTCATCAATGACCTACCTTATTATCAAGGGCGACTATTTCTACCACACAAGGAACTACAAGAACTAGTTGTCTCCAATTATCATGACACCCTGATGGAAGGGCACCCAGGTATCGCATAAACTGAAGCTAAAATTAAGAGACAATTCTGGTGGCCTACCTGGCGAAAAGATGTAAAGTCATTTGTGATGTCTTGTGGCATTTGCGCCCAAAACAAAAAAGTCAGAAGAAAAAAACAGCTGGCCTTTTACAACCTTTGGATATTCCACCTACACCATGGCACACCTTATCTTTAGACTATTACAGATCTACCTCCATGTAATGGATTTAACACCATTCTAGTTATTGTGGATCTTTTTTCCAAGATGGCCCACTTTAGTCCTTTAAACGGATTACCTTCTGCTTCAATTCTGGCCAGGGAGTTCCTCGAAAACATTGTTCGAATTCACGGATTTCCTTCCGTTTTGGTCTCTGACCGAGGTAGTCAATTCATTTAATTTCACATTTTTGGAAGAAATGTTGTCAACTGGCGCAAATCGACGTGAGGTTATCAACCAGTCACCATCCCCAGACAGATGGTCAGACGGACAGGACCAACCAGACCCTTGAACAGTACCTACGTTGCATGCTACACCAGACCGAAGGTAATTGGAAAGATATTATGGATTTCGAGTATGCATACAATAACTCTGTACATTCAGGAACCGGACAAAACCCCTTTTATACCATATATGGACATCACCCTCGAACCTCAGAACTAGATTCGCCTCAGCATTTAGAAATGCCCGCAGTTAGTCATTTGCACTCAACTATTACACAAGCCTTTAAAGAGGCAACAGAACATTTGAAACAAGCAAAAGATATATAAGAAAAAAGCTGATCAACGTAGAAGTGAAACTCCACAATACCAGATTGGGGATCAAGTTTGGCTGGCTACAAAACACATACCTCTGAAGGGAACTCCGACTTTTAACCCTAGATATTTGGGACCTTACACCATTAAGGCCATTATCAACCTGGCGGCCGTCAAATTGGAATTACCCTCTAATATGCGAATTCATCCTGGCTTTCATGTTTCACTTTTAAAACCAGTTCAACCAGGAACAAGATTAACCAAACCACCCGACCCCATCTTGATAGATTGAGAACCTGAATTCGAGGTAAAACATAACCTGAACTCCAAGATGTTTAAATCAAAACTTTTTTATTTAATCGATTGGAAAGGCTATGGACCACAAGAAAGGTCATGGGAGCCTAGTGACCACGTTCATGCACCTTGGTTAGTGAAGAAATTCCATTGGGACTTCCCAGACAATCCAGGGCCAAGGGGAAGAACAACTTTAGGAGGGGCCTTAGGAAGGGGGGGGGGGCAGGAAGGGACAGGGGGGGTTTGGGGGAGTACGGTCATGATGCCTACCCCCGGGCATCAGGACCAAGCCCATCAGCTCCGGGAGCAGGCATCCAGATACTTATCAAAACCCCAACAGCCTCGGCTGGGGGCTGTTTGGGTTCAGTCCTGGCGCCTTAGGCGCCAGGCTCATCATGGAAATCAGTCCTGGCGCCGTAGGCGCCAGGCTCATAGACTTTACTTACCTGATGCAGACCATGCTGCTAGTGAGTCCAAGCCAACGTGAGGCCTGGATGGGACTATTTTTGAACAGTGACTATTTTTTACTCGGGCATGGTTCTAGGGAACTTCTTACCTGGAACTACTTTGGAGGCTATTTAAACCATGCCCGAACAACAGCACACGCTTCGCGTTATTCTGCTTCCAGCAGCGTAACACTCACCGTGCCTGCAGTCTGCATCCAGTCTTCTGCCACGCCCGCCTCGAATATGCAGCTCCTAAAAACAAGAGGAAAGAAAAGGACAAGATTAGAAAAACAAACTATGTCGAATTCCTCACCTGATTTCGGATCCATCTCGCCTCCGGACCTGGAAAGAACATCATTTCTGTACGCGTTGCATCTCCAGCTGCAGCGCCACGCCATACTCACCAGTCCTCGCAGCATCTTTCGATTCGGCGCTGCCTCCATCATTTCTTTGCCGAACTCCGGCACCTGAGGGACAAAAGAAAACAACAAGGTGAGCCGAGAAAACCAACAAATAAAACACTTATCATAGACGGACCAGATTACCACCGGAGGCATTATTCTATAACTCTCCACATCTTCATGTGCCGCACCTGCAAAGGGAGAGAAAACAACACGTTAAACACCGGTAACATTTACCGGACGGCGTCGGGTAATACAGAATCTTACCTGAGCGCCACCAACTGCCACAAGGGGTATCTTCTTACGATCTTAGTTGCAAGACAAGGAAGGAAGGGGGGACAAGAGTGAATCATCGGACATATTGAACTCTATGAACTTGATACTTACCGAACCTTGCCAGGAACCTCAGAGTCAATACTCTCCTGAACTCTCCCACGCCTTCAAACCAGTGAAGTAACTGGCATCAACGCGCCCCTGCAATCCATGCAGGATGGAGAGCTCATCACTTAAAAACATAAGGCAAGGTTCCTAAAAGGGAAGGTGACAAGAAGGGAGAACGAGAACAGTGGGAGGGGGCAATCACTCATATCCACAGGTGGCTAAATCCCTTTCTCCACTTGCAGGAGAATACTTCTACAGATCAAGCAGACGAGATTAGGCGGGCAAGTCCAGACAGTCATCTCGGCACTACGCATCACGTTGGTGGAGACCGCAGCTGTCCGGTCCGATCGACGCCCCTGTGTCAACAGGTGAGCGTAACACGTGCACTCTGTTGAGGGGGTGAAGGGCTCAGTCAATCCTGCTTCCTGGGAGTCCCGAGGATTTTTCCTGGAGTTCTTGGCCAACTTAAAAGCAACGCACACAAGCAGCAACTCTGTGGAAATGCAACAAGCTCCGAGAATGGTATCCAGGTGAGTTACAAGTGGATTGATCCCATCAACTCAGGGGGAGAAGTTGTCCTTGCACGGGCTTCTCCGTCGACATGAATTTGGAGTTTCAGCACAGCGGCAGGGATTCACCGGGCAAACCAACGGTCCAGGAATTGCAGCAGGCGTTCTCTTCAAGTTCTTCGGTTCCTTCGTCCAGTGGTCGTCTCTGCCTTCCAAGCAAAAAGCCTTGCCTTTTATTCAGTTCTCTCCCATTCATTCCAGCCTAGCTGTCAGTCACCCAGAAGAGTGGCTGTCCTTGCCGGACAGTTAGCCGGCCAATCACTACAGAGTGCATTTGGGTCTCCTAGGAGACTAAGCACAGGGAGTTTCGGGCACCTCCCTCACTTCCTGCACACCCAAGACACCCTGGAGCCAGAGGCAGACTTCACTCGTGAATCCCGCGAAAGGCAAGGCGAACAACGAGAGTAAATCTCAAGAAGGGCCTTTCCAGAAAGAAATGGCGAAGAAAGAAGACTGGGCCATTTTGACAAAAATGGCACCCTTGGGTGCTTTACTGCAGCTGTGAACGCAGTCCGCGGTAAAAAAAAAAAAAAACACAATGGTAGTAAAAAGTAAAACACTGCCACAAGCCATTGAATGTAGAAAGGGTAACATGAAATTGGTAAATGAGAAACTAGACAAAGGGGATACTAAGTAACCCCTCCGCCACCCTATTATAAGATAGCGTGTGCTGGATCTAGAAAGTTACAAATTATAAGTAAAGTCTAGAAAGTTACAAATTATAAGTAAAGTCAATGTGACTTTACGGCTCTTGGAAACAGTAGTTTATCCAAGAGAAGCTTGGAAATCTAAGAGACTTCCCTGTGTCTGTTAGGGAGAATTCTCAGAAATATGCTCATTTCCCTTCACCTTACAGACCCCCAGCAACTTTGCTGGATTTTGAAGACTTGTTGTTTACCCCCTGGAGAAAGGGTGAGCCTTTCTCCCACTCGCTCAGGTATTTTGATGTGCTTTTTACTCTTGTGTTCTTTTGTTATGGAGTTTTAGATAACCCCATGAGCATCTTTTTTATTGTTGTGTCACACAGCACCTTTAGTGCAGTGGCACAGGGGTGTCCTTTGGACTCCCAAAGGTTTAAATACCTTCTCTGGGACCAACTACTGGTCCCCAGAGAATGTAAAGTTAAATTGACTTTACTAGTCTTTTAAAATTCATAGACCCAGCACACACCATCTTACAATGGAGGGGTTACCTAGTATCCCATGTATCTAAACACTATTGTAGCAGTCAAATGCTACCCTTTCCTATCAAAATGGCTGGTGGCAGTGGTTTTACAACAAACTACCTTGATTTTTCACGACTGGGAACACCGGTAGCTAAAAATCGGGGTAGCCATGTTTTTCAATATGGCGCCCAAGACCCTGCTGTAAAAACAGACTCCGGTCATCTTTTTTCACTGTTTTTGTTGAAAGGTCCTTCTGGTGTTCAACTGCGCGCCAAACCAGGCTTGGTCCCTTTGTTCGTGAGCCTTTGGCGGGCTTCAGGACTGAAGTCCGCCCATGGCGTCTGAGTGTCTGGGGTGGGCAGGAAGTGCCCGAAACTCCCTGTGCTTACTCTCCTAGGAGACACAAATGCACTCTGGTGTGATTGGCTGGCTGACTGTCCGGCAAGGACAGCCATCCCTGCTGGGTGAGTGGCAGCTAGGCTGGAATGAATGGGAGAAAAACGTTTAAAAGGCGAGTCTCCAGGACTGGAAGGCAGAGTCGACCACTGGAACGAAAGAACCGAAGACTAGCTGGAAGAGGACGGCTGCTGCAACCACTGGACTGTTGGTTTGCCCTGTGAAGCCATGCTGCAACCCCGAATTGCCAGATCTCCAAACGACAGAGAAGCTCCTTCAAGGATGGCTTCTCCCTTTGAGTTGGTGGGACCAATCAACTCAGCAAACGCCTGGAGATCATTCTCTGAGCTGTTTAAGGTTAACCAGGGGGAAGGACACCAGTTTGTGCTTGGAAGCCATAGCCACTTGAGCTGTAGTGACGCCATTTGGTTTGCTCAGACGGCGATCCTGTGCAGTGCAGGAATCTCCCGACGTCCTCCCTCTTGTCCCCACGACTGAGGCTCAGGAACAGCGAGACCTGCAGGACCTGCCAGGAACCAACGTCTTCAGCTGCATCTTTTTGCTCCACTTTAAGGTACTGTGTCATATGTTTGAGAGATCCCAACCCTTGCGGTGGAAGTTTGTGAATCTTCCCCAACTCGCAGGCATAATCGGCTTGTGAAGCGTCATATCTTGCTTTATCGTCTGAACCACTTCTAAAAACTTTTACAAAGACTTCTCCATTTGTACCAAAATGGTGCTATCCTCTCCAAGAACACTAGACTATTGACTTTGGTCTGACCTATTGAATCGAATTGACCCTCCCGGTATATTGAACCTTTGCATGATCTAAAAAGAAGTGTTTTCTAACCCTTTGTACAAACCTATGCTTTTTTATTCCCATTTAAAAGTACTGAAGTGCTATTTGACTCCTTTTTCAGAGGAGCGCAAACTGTCTTTATAACCTAAGAGTTTGATACTGTAGTATATTGGTGTTTAATATGGAGTTGATTTCTACTAGTGAAAGTTTTCAAAATGGCTGTGTAAATAAAAGTTTAAGTATTTTTTACCAAGAAACCTTGAGTGCAAGAGTCTACTTGAACCACTGTGATTGTGCTACTTCTGTGCAACTTCTTCCACTT
Organism: Ambystoma mexicanum; assembly: GCF_040938575.1. Taxonomy (NCBI): domain Eukaryota; kingdom Metazoa; phylum Chordata; class Amphibia; order Caudata; family Ambystomatidae; genus Ambystoma; species Ambystoma mexicanum. Next base: position 329,344,783 of record NC_090925.1, on the reverse strand, counting down.
CTCACATTCCTTCTTGAGATAAGCCTGGCTGCTCAGCTCGCTACCACAATTGTGTGGTACAGACTTATACCAAAGGTTGGTTTTTGCTTACAGCTGTAGTCCTAATTGTGTGTGGTGTTCTCAGGGGGTACTGCCTGCAATTCAGCTTAACACTGGTGTACAGCAGTGAGGATAAAGTATAGTTGTTACATTTAGAGTGCTACTTTTACCTTTGTTCAAAATAACCTTCACAGGGCTATGCTACACTAGAGAATCAATTGTTTTAGAATGCCCAATATGGATATACAAACAGGAGGCCCTAGTCATTCTTACTGTAGATCAACTGAAAGAAATGTGTAAAGATAGGAACCTGGCTGTTAAAGGAAAGAAAAATGAATTGATTGAAAGATTGTTGGAACACCAAAGATTGAGAAATTGGGCTGTAACCCCCAATGTCTCACCACATGTGGATAATGTTTATGAGGAAAATTATGATGTAGAGTCTAACTCTAATATTGATGAAGAGGCTGATGAGTCAGGAGTCTCAGGATGTGAGCCCCACTGCCCCTCTACCTGTTCTTGGGCCTCAATCTTTAGCCACACGGACCCTACCAGGTCCAGCACTGAGTCCAGAATTTGTCTCTCTTGAGACAATGAGACTAGAGTTAGAATTCAAAAGGCTCCAAACTCAAACTGAAAACAAGCATCAAGAGCTCAGGCTCAGAGAAATGGAATTGAATCATGCACTTAAAATGAAGAAATTGTCTCTTGAAAATGGTTCTCGCCCAGAGTCTAGGTCTTCAAGTCCTAAGAGGCCTTGCATGCCTAAAGAAGCTGCGAGTATGCAGGAGGTGAGACTTGATATTGTGGATTGGTTGGCTGCTTTTGAGTATAACAATGGCATGGAGGGTTTCACAGGGAATCGGTTGATTCCTTGGCTTTTGTCTAGGCTCCCCCAGGTTGCAACTGATGCTGTAATGGAGGTGGGGGAACTTGAAAGATTGGAGTATGAAAATGTTAAAATAGCTTTAATAGCTAGATTTGGGAAAACTCCTTCCCAGTACCTTAAGAGGTTTAGGACCCTCAAAAAGCATGATGGTACCCCTTGGGCTACCTGGGTGTGTGAATGTTTGAAAACCTTAGATGGTTGGGTAAAGGGTTACAGGGTTAACACCTTTGAAGGAATGAGCAGAACAAGTTACTTACCAACTGGTAACGTTCTTTCGACTGGATGTTCTTCAACGTATTCCACATCTTTGATATGTAATGTCCACAGCTGTGCACGTCAGAAACTTTCAGGCGAGGGCGTCCTGCGTCCATGACGTCGGGTCAATGTCCCTCGAAGGCCTCCATCAAGGGCGATGTCACCAGATGCTATAAATAGGAAGCACAGCGCCCGTAGCCTCTGTTTAAGTTTTTTCCCTCAGAACGTGACACCAGTCTGATGCCTGCTTGACTGCACATAGCTTTGCGGAAACGTAAGCTGCAATCGTATAGGAAATTCTCCAGAGGAGCAGGCTGGTAGGGCGATTTGGATTAGGTTGGAGGAACATCCAGTTGAAAGAACGTTACCTGTTGGTAACTTGTTCTTCGAATGGATTGTCAAAGTTGTGGAATATGTTGGAGGACACAGACTCCCAAAGCAGTACCAGTAAATGGAGGAGGGAAAATAATTGAGTACCCAATCAGATGGCGGAATAAAGAACCGCCTTACCAAAGGCCATATCCTGACCATGGACTGTATCCAGGGAGTAATGCTTAAAGGTGTGGAGTGAAGCCCGTGTAGCGGCATCACAAATATTGCGAATAGGAACACGCCGCTGAAGGGCAGTGGAAGTAGCCACACCCCTAGTGGAATGAGCTTGCAACCCTTCAGGAGGGTCCTTACCCGCCAAATGGTAACACTCTGTAATGGTGAGGATAATCCACCTGGACAAAGTCTGTTTGGTAAAAGCCTGTCCCAATTGGTGTCCAGCATATCCTACAAAGAGTTGATCGTCCACTCTGACCCTGGACATTATAGAAACGTAAAAGCTCAGAGGTCTCCTAGGATCCAACATATGGAGTCATTCCTCATCCTTAACAGGATGAGGAGGATAGAACTAAGGAAGAACCACCTTCTGACTCAAATGAAATTCAGAAACTACCTTAGGTAGAAAGGACGGACGTACCCCAAGTACTACCCTGTCCTTGTGGAACACAGTAGAGGATGGCTTAGACGAAAGTGCCTGCAATTCACTCACTCTGCGAGCGGAAGTAACTGCAACCAAGAACACTGTCTTGAAGGACAATCTCAAAAGGACAAGAGTACAAAGGTTCAAACCGAGCACCCATGAAAAATCTCATAACCAAATTTAAATCCCAAACCGGCACCTGGAAAGGAGACGGCAGAAACACATTAGTCAGTCCTTTAAGAAATTGAGAAATCAAAGGAATCTTAACATAAGAACATTCTTCAGATGAGCACTTGAATATAGACAGTGCCGCCAGGTAACCCTTAATGGTATCAACTTGAAGGCCCCTGTGGGCCAAAGAGAGCAAAAAAGACAAAACCATAGGAATGGAGCACTGAAGAGGATCCACATTGTGACCTCTGCACCAGTCGCAGAACTTACGCCAACGGCACAGGGATTTTGTTGCAGGCCGCCTTGCCAAAAGCAACACCTCCATCATGTCATCCGGGAGGTCCAAATCCTCTTACCTCAACCTTTCAGATACCAAGCGTGCAGGTTGAGTCTTGACCTCTGGATTGAGAACCTGACCACGGTCCGAACCGGCCCGCTCCTTCATCCCCCCCCGCCCGACCCCTGTCACGCAATAGCAGATCCTCTCAGTGGGGAAATGGCATTGCGGGCAGCTGGACAGTTCTAGAAGGTCTGGGTACCACTCTCCTGGCCCAATCCGGAGCAATGAGGATCATGTGGGAACCGAACCTCTGCAACACTTGAGGAATGACGGGGACTGGAGGAAACGTGTACAGCAGTGAGAATGACCAATCCACTACGAACGCGTCTAAAGCTCCTCGTTGAGGAAATTCCCTTGAGCAGAATCTCTCGCTCTTCCGGTTGACACTGGTGGCGAAGAGATCCACTTGCAGGGTTCCCCAAAGGGCAAAGATCCCCTGAAGGACTTCCTGAGTCAACTCCCACTCATGAGAGATCGTGCTCTGCCTGCTCAGAGCGTCTGCTGTTGCATTTTCTTCTCCGGCCAGATGAACTGCTGAGATCGAAATTCCCTGCTGGATGGCCCAGAACCAGAGCTGCATTGCCTCTGTACAACAGGAGTGACCCTTCCCCGCCCCCCCTTTTTTTGTTGAGTTAATACATGGCCACTGTGTTGTCCTACATGATCAGGACACTCTTCCCCCGTACAGCTGGCAGAAAAGCCTTCAGGGCTAGCCTGATGGCCCTCAGCTGTAACAGGTTGATGTGGAGTTTAGACTCCGACGGAGACCAACGACCGCTGGCAGTCAAGTCGTCGGCATGAGTGCCCCATCCTGTGAGGGAAGCATCCGTCACTACAGTCACCTCTGGCCATGGTTTCCAAAACAGCTCCCCCTTCATCAGGTTCTCCTTTGTTGGCCCACCACAGAAGATCCTGGGAGACCGAGAGTGGAATCTGAACAGAATCCGACATCTTGCCTGAGAACTGCGAACACTGCATCTTGAGGACCCATTGCAGGGATCTCATCCTCAGATGCCATGAGGCCGAGCAACCTTAAGAATTTGAAAGCCGGGAGACCCTGGCCTGTTGAAACCTGTCCACCATCTGCACAATGTGATCGGCCCTCACCTTGAGAGCCAGTCATTCAGGTAGGGGTAGACTTGAATCCCCCCCCCACGCCTGAGGTATGCTGCCACCACCACCATTAGCTTGGTAAAGACCCTTGGGCGGAGGTCAATCCGACAGCAGGACCCGAAACTGAAAGTGTGAGTCTCCAGCCGCAAACCTCAGGTACTTTCTTGCTTGGGATTAATCGCCACATGAGAGTAAGCATCCTGTAGTTCCAGAGACACCAACCAGTCCTGAAGTTGAAGGGCCTGGAGGACTTGAGAAAGGGTGACCATCTTGAACTTGTCCTTCCTGAGAAGTTTGTTTAACCAACGCAAGTCCAGGATGGGTCTCAATCCCCAGTTTTTCTTGGGAATCAGAAAATAAGGGAAACACCATCCCTTGTTCCTCTCCGCTACAGGCACCAGTTCTATAGCGCCTTTCTCCAGCAGGGTTAAGATTTCCAGCACCAGGAGCGTATCTGGAAGCTTCAAAGAGTTTCCCCGGTGGATTATCGTGAGGCCTCTGTAGGAAGGGAAGGCAGTAGCCGTGGGCTATGGTATCGAGAACCACGCATCTGAAGTAATGGCTCGCCATTCTTCGAGATGCTGAGAGCGTCTGCCCCCAACCGGCAAACCATGGGACATGGCATCATGACTGGAAGCAGCGGCGGCAGTGCCTGAAGGCAAAGAGGCAGCTGCCTGAGCGGCTTTGGCACCTCCATTTCCCCGACCACCATGGGTACTTTTTCGCTGGTAGCTTTGCCTGGCGGGCCCTCTCATTCTACCAAAGGAGTAGAAGAAACGAAAATAACCTCCCCTCAACTGCTGACCCCTAGGACGAAAAGGCAGAGGTTGACGCACAGTTGCGCTTAAAGATTTTGCCGCAGCTTTCGAGGTCTGCAACCTCTCAAGGCTCTTGTCAGCCTCGTTGCCAAACACATTTTTGGCATCAAAGGGAATGTTTAGAAGACTGCTATGCACATCGGGAGCAAAACCGGACTTCCGCAATTACGCAAATCTATATCGATGCTCTCAGCCATGGACCAGCTTACACGGTCTGCCGTATCCAAACCCGACTGCAGGGATTCGCACATGGCATCCTTGCCGTCTTGCACGAGAGCCAGGAAGCCATCGCCTTCGGGGATATGCTCAGCCGCTAAGGAAACACTTCCACAGAGTGTGAGAACCTTGCTAAGGCACAAGTGGAGTTGGCCGATTTCAATGCCATGCTCCCCGCAGAAAATACCTTCTGAGCCCAACTATCGAAGCGTTTGTCATCCCTATCAGGGATGGTAGGGTACGCCGCCTGCCTCGAGGTGACCATAGCCGCCTGAACCACCAAACTCTCGGGAGTGGGGTGAGTGGATAAATAGCTGGGGTCGCTAACAGAAGGGCAGTACTTTTTTGTCAAAGTTTTATTTACAGCCGGAAGAGATTTCGGTGACTGCAAAGCAGCCACCACCCTTTCTGTAAGGTGAGATGAAACGGTAACACCAGGTCAGAGGACGGACCTTGATCTAAAATGTCTGTCAGATCATCCTGCACAAAGTCTTCAGGAGGACTAGACCAGTCCAGATACTCTGAGAACCTAGCCATGAGCCTCCTGTATGAAGACTCAGCATGAGCCTCAGGGCTTAGGGCTACCAAATTCCCCTTTCCAGAGAAGTGTCCAACCCACTGGCATCATGAAGGGTTTGCCTCAACTCCTCCAACTGACTGTCTCCAGAAAAAATTGGAGCCACATCAAGTTCACCAGGGTCCTCAAATTCAGACCTTTCTTCCTCTTCATATATGTCGTCCAGAGGGAGTGTGCCTGGCCGTCCCCAGGCCTGACCCTGGCCTGGGGACAGAAGAGAGCCTGGAGTCCAATACTGGCCTCAAAGACTTCGCAGTAGCGTTCCTAGGAAGACCCACCACGTTAGGGTACTCCAATGGCAAATTTCAGGCAAAAATCCCCAAAGGCGTCGAGAGCGCCGAAGGCTTCTACGGCAAGAGCGTCGACAACCTCAGCGTTGTGAGCGCCGAAGGCTTCGACGTAGACACTGGTACTGACGGCGCCGTGGGCTGATAAGACAGCAAATCGGCGACGTCAGTCAGACAAACGCAGTGCCATCCGAGTCGACGCCGGCTTCGGGCCCTTAGTAGGTTGCAGCAGTCTCGCTAGGGGACGAGGACCGAGACCTAGAAGCACGTCTCTTGAGACTATCCGGAACCTTGTCGAACGGGACCTCAAAGGTTCCCGATGCAAGTCGTGTCGCGGACCCGAGCCCGAAGGCGTGCGAGCCACGGTACGAGACCGATCCTGGCCAGCATCGTTAGAAGGCGCGACTGGACCCATGCCCTGTGATTGAAATATCGCCAACATTTGCTCCTTAAAGGCAGCCCATTCCTCCGGAGTCGAGGACTTCGTTGGGCATGCCACTTTCCTTGCGGCTCCATCCTCTGAAGTAGAATAGGGAAGGCCACCAGTGACTGCGCTTCCGTGAAGCCCGCGACGAGGAAGAAGAATGGCGGGAACCACTCTGGGACTGAGAACTGCGGGCCTCCTCCTGATGCGGAGAGTCGCCCCTCGAGTCGTCGGTGGACACCACTTTGGATTTCGACTTGGATTTACGGGCCTTAGATCCCCTACCTACCTGGAGATTCTCCTTACACTCCTGCAAGGCTATGGCAGTTAGCAACTGGCATTTTGAACAGTCGTCCGTGTCATGACTCTCGGCCAAGCACCACACACAAATGCGATGCGGGTCAGTGATCGACATTTTTGACTTGCAGTCCCGGCAAGTCTTGAAGCCAGACTGCGGAGTGGGAGGGGGTCGAAGAAAAAGACATCTCAACGATGAAACACACGAGGTGTGCCGAGTTTCACAAAGCAACACGTTTGCGAAAAAACTGAACTGAGGCTACGGGCACCGTGCATCCTATTTATAACATCCGGTGACGTCGCCCTTGTCGGAGGCCTTCGAGGGACATCGACCCGACGTCATTGACGCAGGACGCCCTCTGCTGAAAGTAGACATTACATGTCAAAGATGTGGAATACGTTGGAGGACACAATCCATTCGAAATCTATTTTTGTTTGATCTATTTTTGATGCCGTCTCAGCTCAGGAGAGCAGGCATTTAGCGGACTAAGGAACTTGATCCAAAGAAGTTAGCAAAGGCTGCTGACTTGTGGGTTGCCAACAGGGCTACACACAAGGATTCTGGGGCAACTGAGAAGAAGGATGAGGGGAACAGCACAAGAAAGATACAAAAGAGAATTCTAATACCTCCAATCCAAAAGAGGGCCACAAACAGAAGGGTACGCCACAAGGGAAACCGAATCAGGCTAGTGAAACCTTTGGTCCCAAACCAGAGGGAGGTCAGCAGAAACCCTAATTAGTCAAAACATTTGGGAAATGTTAGGCTTGCGGGTCTACTGACCATGTGAAAGGGGATCCCAGATGCAAGGGTAAACCTTCAGGGATCCACACTGTCTCCTTAGCCTTCTCCCCCAGGAAGAAGTACAAATGGCAAGTGGAAACTTTCACCTACTGGCTGAGGAACCCATGAAAGCCTCAGCCTGTGTTTCTTTAGTGTCCCTGGGAACAGAATTTAGAGGTCTATAATTCCATCCCAGACAATACTAAAGAGTATTATAAAGACAGTGTTCTTGTCAATCGTCAGGAGACCCCTGTCATTAGAGACACTGGGGCCAGCATTACTGTAGTGGATGAAGCTATTTTCAAGGTAGAGGATGTTTCAAAGGCACCCAAATACCTCACTAAGCTTGCTGGAGGCCCTGTTCAAATGCTTCCACAATTACCAGCTCTCATCCAGTGCAATGACATGACTGTTAAGATACCTGTTCGTGTGCAGAGTGAGGTGCCTCAGAGAGTCCTGTTGGGGAATTACTTAAAAACTCTAGGAGTTTTATCCAGCACCCACAGGCCCACCAGCAAAAGGAAACGGGAGCAGACAAGGAGGGGCAGGGAGAGTACATATGTCTCTCCAGAGGTTGAAGAAACTATACCACCCAGCCCACAGGAGTTATTGACTGCAATTTCAAAAAAGAAAGCCAAAGGGGAAACCCCAAAGTCTCAAAGAAGAAACCAGTAAGCACTCCTGTGCTACCAACAAGGACATCCCTGAGACTGTCCAAAGTCACACCTGCGACTACTCCACCAGCTAAGGCTGAGTGGGAGAAACAACCAGGAAAGGTTGAATCAGCTGCTGAGGAATCAGAGCTGGACGAAGACCTTGCCCCTGTTGGAGATCTGGATCCTAAAGATCATCCTGAGCTGTAGTCTTTACTGGCAGAAGGTGGTCCCTATATGGCAGACTTCAGCAGAGGTCAAAGAGAGTGTCCTACTCTTGAAGGTCTTCGCCAACAGGCTGCTTTCCAGCTGGAATGGCAAGGGCCAGGGAAGCATAGGTTGTTCTGGGAAGATGGCCTCTTCTACAGTGAACCTACTGAGTCTATTCCAGGGAACTACAGAAGACTTGTGGTGCCTCTGGAAAGCAGACAACAGTTCCTACAGTTAGCCCATGAGATTCCTTTGGCTGGTCACTTGAGTTTCAAGAAGACCAAGGAAAGGCTTTCTCTGTATTTCTACTGGCCCAAGTTGGGGCCTGATGTAGACACATTCTGTAGGAGCTGTCACACTTGTCAGACATCTGGCAAGCGTGGAGCCAAGAATGTGGCACCCTTGATGCCTCTCAAAGTGGTGTGAGTTCTATGAAAGGGTAGGAATCGACATTGTTGGTCCCCTAGACCCTCCAACCTCTTCAGGCAGCCGATTTATATTGGTTGTAGTAGACCATGCTACTAGGTGTCCTGAGGTCATCCCTATGAGGACTGTTACAGCTCATGCTGTTGCTAAGGCCCTACTTGGTATTTTTAACAGGGTAGGTTTTCCTAAGGAAGTGATCTCTGACAGGGGATCTAATTTTATGTCCCACTACATGCAGGCCATGTGGAAGAACTGTGGAGTGACTTACAAGTTCTCAACTGCCTACCATCCTCAGACAAATGGATTGGTAGAGAGGTTTAACCGTACTATGAAGAGCATGATAGGTGCTTTGGAGGAACCCCTTCAAAGAAAGTGGGACCTTCTACTGCCATGCCTTCTCTTTGCTTATAGAGAATTCCCTCAGGAGGGAGTTGGATTTAGTCACTTTGAGCTGCTCTATGGTCATCCAGTTAGAGGTCCATTGGCCCTAATTTGTTACGCTCACCTGGTCTCTGTGGAGGCGTTGGGGCACGGTTGCAGCCCTCCCTGAACTTGAATCACACCCTTCAGGCCTCTCTCGGGAGAAAAGCTGTAAGCGGTGCTACTTGGTGATACTGCTACTGCGTGGAGATAAGAGTGTGCGAGTGCGCCAATCTGTGATTGTTGTACCTCTCGAACCCTTCTCCCCCAAAGTACGGTTTCTGTGAGCATACGCCGGCCCATAAAGCTCACCTGTGAATTATGGAAGGCAAGCTCTCCGTCCTGCTAAATCTGGCAGGGGCGCGTTGAATGGGACTTAGTTCCTTCATTGATCCCTGATAAGTTAAGTGTCTCTTGAGCTCCTGTGATTCTGTTCGTTCTGTTTAATGTCTTTATATGTTGCTCCTTATGCCCGCAATAATGTCTCTTCTGTTTTCTTCCCTTAGATGGAAATGTGGCCTCAATGCAGCCGTGAGACTGGAGCCGCGGCTGGATGGAAGATTGATGCTACTGTAACATACAACAGCAGGTAAGTGATGGTTTAAGGAGAAGCGCGAAGTATGGCGAAGTGCGACCTTAAACTAACCTGGTCTTCCGTTTTTCCTTGCAGGTAAAGCTGTCGACAATGGAGCGTGTCGTGCTGCGGTGCCAAGATGAAGATTTCGGCGTTCCGGAAAGTGTAAAGATAAATGCTCAGTTCGCTGAAGAGATGTACAGGTAAGAACAGCTTCCCACAGTTCGTAAGTATGCTGGCAGGAAGCAGAATGTCCAGGAAGCAGAGTATTCAAAGGTAAGCACGTCTGACCTCAGAAGACCGGGAGCGTTACGCTGCTGGTAAGTGTAAAAAAACACGAATCGTCTGTCTTGAGGATCAGGGCAGTTTATATAGCTGTGAATCCATTAGCAGCCGCACCCAAGAATACACTTGGGGCTGCTTAATGGATGGAATGTTCAAGGTTAATGCATCCAAGTGCTATGTCCATAATAAAAGCTTTTTGGCGTTAGCCTGGCGCCAAAGGCGCCAGGACAGTGTCCACTCAAGTCTCCTGTGCATGCGACCCCTGCATGCCTGTGCCCCTGACTTCATGACCATGACAGAATTAAGGAGGGGTTGGAGAGTGCTCCGTTCCCCAAGCCAGTGAGATTCAATGACTATGTTTTAGGTCTCCGGACAGAAGCATCACAAAAGCAGGTCAGACTTTGGTGAAGCATTGGCATGAGCAGAAAGCCAACGTGGGTTAATTTATTCAAGACCAGCTAGTTTTAGTTATGGTTCCTACAACGCAGAGGGCCTTACAGGACAAATGGATAGGACCCTTCAAGGTTCTGGGAAAACTTAGAGAGGTCAACTATCTGGTGGATTTAGGCAATCCCAATGAGGCTCCCAGAGTCTTTCACACCAACCGCCTAAGGGCTTTTGTCACCCGACCAGAAGTGAAAGCTTTGCTTCTAGCTTCAGCTCAAGAAAAGGTAGAGAGTGAACCTCTACCTGATCTCCTCAGGGGACAACCTTTAGATGAGAAAATAGTTAATCTCTCTTCTAATCTGACACTGGAATAGGAGGAGTGCAAGTTTCTGTTTGCCTCCCTGTTTTCACTATCACCAGGCTTGACCCCTTGGGGCCAGCATGATATTCTCACTGGTGACTGTTTACATGTTAAAAGCAGAGGTTACAGGATGTCAGACCATGTAAGAACCCACATAAAGGAAGAGGTCAATAAGATGCTTGATCTCGGGGTAATATAGCCTTCTATAAGTCCATGGTCTAGTCCAGTTGTGCTAGTACCAAAGGCAGGGTCCAAGGAGTTGAGATTCTGTGTTGACTATAGAGCTGTTAATGCAGTCACAAAGACTGATGCCCATCCTTTATCTAGGACAGATGATCTAGCGGATAAGCTTTGTTCAGCCAAGTACCTCAATACATTTGACCTAACGTCAGGCTATTGGCAAATAGCCCTGACAGACCATGCTAAGGAGAAAACTGCATTATCAACCCCAGCAGGCCTCTACCCGTTTAAGGTAATGCCTTTTGGACTAAAGAATGCACCTGCAACATTCCAAAGGATGGTTAATCAAGTTCTGAATGGGATGGAGGACTTCTGCATGGCATACTTGGATGACATTGCAGTGTTCAGCCCTACTTGGAAAGAACATGTTGACCACTTAGCATATGTTTTGCAGGATCTTGAGCAGGCCCATCTGACCATAAAAGCAAGTAAATGTCGAATTGGCCAGAGCAAAGTGGTCTATCTAGGACAGAAGGTAAGAGGAGGTGAAATAAGGCCATTGCCTAGCAATGTACAAGCTGTACAAGACCGGGCCACCCCTACTACTGCAACCCAAGTGAGAGCCTTCTTAGGTCTCACTGGTTATTATAGGAACTTCATTGAGAACTATGGGTCCATAGCTTCTCCCTTAAATGTAGTCTACTTACCCAAGTTTCCTAAAAAGGTCAGATGGAATGGAGGAGTGCATTAAGGCATTTGAAGGCCTTAAGAAAGCCCTTTGTCAAACTCCAGTCCTAAGAGCTCCTGACTATAGACACACCTTCATTGTGCAGACAGATGTCTCCAATACAGGTATAGGTGCAGTTTTGAGTCAGCTGGATGAGAAAGGTAGGGAACACCCCATCTGCTTCATAAGCAGGAAGCTGAAGGAACCAGACACAAGGTGAGCAACCATTGAAAGACTGTTTTGCTATTGTGTGGTCATTGAAGAAGTTTAGACCATACTTGTATGGATCTACTTTTGTGATTCAGACTGACCACCAACCCTTGAGATGGTTAATGCAGATGAAAGGGGAGAACCCAACACTATTGAGATGGTCAATCAGCCTCCAAGGGTTTGATTTTACCATTGAACACAGCTCAGGGTGTAATCACCAAAATGATGGTCTCTCCAGGATGTAGATTAATCCAGGGGTTGATTAAATAATCCTCCTGTCCCTTAGTCTGGGGGGGGGGGGGGGGGGGGTCAAGTGCTCATTTCCCTTCACCTTAGAGACCCCCAGCAACTTTGCGGATTTTGAGGACTTTTTTCCCCTGGAGAAAGTGTGAGCCTTTCTCCCACTCTTAGGTATTTTGATGTGCGTTTTACTCATGTTCTTTGGTTATGGAGTTTTAGATAACCCCATAGGCATCATCTTTTTACTGTTGTGTCACACATCACCTTTAGTGAAGTGGCACAGGGGTGTCCTTTGGACTCCCCAAGGTTTAAATACCTTCTCTGGGATGAACCAATTTGTGTTTGGAAGCCACAGCTACTTGAGCTGAAGCAACGCCATTTTGTCTGCTCCAACTACGATCCCCGTGCAGTGCAGGAGTCCCCCGATATCCTCCCTCTTGTCCCCACGACCGAGGCTCAGGAACAGCAAGACCTGCAGGACCTGCCAGGAACCAACGTTTTCAGCTGCATCTTTTTGCTCCACTTTAAGGTACTGTGTCATATGGTTGAAAGATCCCAACTCTCGTGGTGTAAGTTTGAGAAACTTTCCCTACTCGCAAGCCTAATCGGCTTGTGACCGGACATATCTTGCTTTATCGTCTGAACTACTTCTAAAAATGTTTACAAAGACTTCTCCATTTGTACCAGGACTGTGCTATCCTATCCAACACCACTAGACTTATGACTTTGGCCTGGCCTATTGAATCGAATTGACCCTCCTGGTACATTGAACCTTTGCATTATCTGAAAGAAGTGTTTTCTAACCCTTTGTACAATCCTATGCTTTTTATTCCTTGTTAAAAGTACTAAAGTGCTATTTGGCTCCTTTCTCAGGGGAGAGCAAACTGTTTTTATAACTTCGAGTTTGATAATGTAGTATATTGGTGTTTAATATCGAGTTGATTTCTACTAGTGAAAGTTTCCTAAATGACTAAATAAATGTTTCATTATTTTTTACCAAGAAACCTTGAGTGCAAGTGTCCACTTGAACCAATGTGATTGCGATACTTCTGTGCAACTTCTTCTACTGCTCACATTCCCTCTTGAGATAAGCCTGGCTGCTCAGCTCGCTACCAAAAGTGTGTGGTACAGACTTATACAAAGGTTGGTTTTTGCTTACACCTGTAGCCCTAATTGTGTGAGGTGTTCCCAGAGGGTACTGCCTGCAATTCTGCCTAACCGTGCCACTGCACTGAAGGTGCTTTGTGTCACAATGCAAAGATGATGCCTATGGAGTTTGTCAGACTCCAAAACCAAAAAGAATCAGTGATAAATCGCAGAAAACTACGTGAGATAGTGGGAAAAAGGTCCCACTCTCCAGGTTGAAAATTAACAAGTCCTGAGTCCAGCAAAAGTGCTGGGGGTCTCCAAGGTAGAGGAATTAGCACATATCTGAGAATTGTCCCCAACAGTTGGGTTACCTATTGCCAAGAGAGCAAGGCTGGTGTAGTCTCCAACAGGGTTACTACATACAATCTTGCCTAACACCGACGTCCTGGACAGTTCAGTCCTGCTTGGAGGCCGGCGCTCTGCCCTGGGAGCCTTGACAAAGGCCACCTCCAAAGGCCTTGGCACGACCCCCTATAGGCTTCCTGGGTCGTGGAACGGGAGGGTTGGCAGTAAGAGGACGATCCACTGACATTTGAAGATCTACCCGACTTCCCTCCTGAGGAACGAAAGGACTGACCGTGCTGTTGCAAGCATGCCAAGGCTGTCTGTCTTTATGGCCTGAAGAGATTCATCAACGGCATTGCCCAAAAGAGAATTTGTCGAACGGCATGCCAAGGGACCCTCGTCTGGACCTCTTGTCTGAAGTTGATGGCCTTCAGCCAGCCACAACGACGACTGAGGAAAGCCCAGTTTCCCATCTGGTGGAACCCTTTGTCCGTAATGTCCAGGGCCACGGTGATGGTGTGGTCCGATGCCACCTCACCTTCCTGAAGGATTTCCATTGCCTTTACCAGCTTGTCCTCGGGGAGGAAATCGCGGTCGTACCTGGCCAGAATCGCTAAGGCGTTGGCCACCTTGACCGTCGTTGCCGAGTAAATGACCTGTCCCACAGCGTCCAATTTCTTCCCCTCGCCGTCCAGGGGGACAGAGGTCTATGACAGGTTAGACAACTTTCTAGCCACAGCCGAGAACAGAGTCCGGCGATAGTTGCGACTGCAGACATTTGGGTGCGGATTCCGGCACCCAGTTCTTTTCTAGCCAATCCATTTCCGCCGGGGCTGAGGCGGGGTTCTTCAGCAGCGCCAGCCCCTCATCCCAGAAGTCATCCGCGAGCGGTACCGACAGAATGGTCTTCCTTTTCGCCTCCCGGCGCTGATACAGGAAGCCCTCCTCTTCCGGGGTGAGCTGGAAGAGTTCGACACATGGGCGGTCATGGAGTGGAAGGAGCCCACTTCATCTGGCAGAGAATCCCTTGGTAGCGGAGAGATTCTGCCATCGTCTGTGTCAGTCACTGTCCGTCCCCGTATCCCTTGGGGGTGGGGCAGTGGTGTTTGGAGTCGAGGCTTAGGGTGTCTCCTTTTCTTCCGTGGTGGTGGCCCTGGTGTAAACTGGGTCATCGCAGTTGGGGTCGTTGGCGGTGCCGTTTGCTTCCTTTTCTGAATCGACACCAGTGTGTGGTGGGTCTCTGGGAGGTGCCTGGGGAACCGGGTTGCTGGGCCAAGCACCTATGTCTTCGCACCCGCCGACATCGCCTGCGGTGGGCATCTCTTCAACGTTCTCGTCGGCCTCACGCTCTTTCGGGATGGTGTGGACGGAAGGAACAAGTTACTTACCTGTAACTGTTCTCCAGCATGGGTCTGGCATGGATTCATATGCTCATGAATATTCCCCGTCAGGCTGGGAATCCTGGGTAAAAAAGAAATATCAGTTTCACTTCTGAACGGTCTTTCTCCTGACAACCAATCACTGGTCTCTGGCTTATACTGCCCCCAGCCAATGACTACCCTCTACCTAAGCCCCTCCTCTGGCAGCCATCTTCAGATTTGGTAGCACGTAAAGAGGCGGTAGGACCAAGGGAAGAGCCGCAGAGGGGTAGGCGGGAGGGTCCGCATGTGAATCCATGCCAGACCGATGCTGGAGAACAGTTACAGGTAAGTAACTTGTTCCTTCTCCACCATGGGATCTGGCATGGATTCACATGCTCATGAATAAATACATAGCAGTACACACATGCATAAGCACGGGAGGTGGCAAGGCTCAACAGACGCAATCTCTTACCTCCTCACCAGGCTCACCTTCAAGCGAACAGGTTGCACAGCACTGCTTGGCTGACTCTTGACTCCTCTCTCGATTCCCGGTCGACGCAGTACAATTTCGTGATGGCGTGCTTCGACCTTCACTTAGCAGCCCTGCAGATGTCCAGCACGGGCACACCAGACAGGAACGCCGTAGTTGCAGCGATCGGTCTGGTCGAATGGGCTCTCGGACAGCCAGTTTGCCAACCGGTGACAATGGGTGATGCAGCCGGAGAGCCACCTGGAAATGGAAGCCTTGGAGAGGGCCTTCCCTCGGTTCACAGGACCAAGTTAACAAACAGCCGTGATGTCTTCCGAAAACACTTTGTGCGGTCCACGTAGAACTACAGCGCTCTAGCCACATCCAGCGAGTGCAAAGTCCTCGGGAAGAAAACAGGTAACACCAAGGGCTCGTTGAGATGGAAGTCCGACGGCACTTTGGGCATGAAGGGTGCGTCCGCAGCACCACCCTTGTCTCGTGGAATGTCAAGAAAGGTGGTTTACAAGAGCGGGACTGAATCTCTCCCACTTGTCATGCGGAGGCGATGGCCACAAGAAACGCTGTTTTCCACGATAAAAACTTCAACGGGGCTGAATGCATAGGCTCGAACAGGGGACCCATGAGCCTAGTCAGCACCACATTGAGCTCCCACGCCAGGGCCGGAGCCTTCACCGGCAGGAACCAACAGAAAAGTCCTTTTATGAATTCCTTGACCAGGCGGGACCATAACGACGACCGCCCCAGAGTTCTGGTGTAGCAGGAGATAGCCGCCAGATGAACCTTGATGGAAGCATGGGCCAACCCTGCCTTGGTCAGCGACAGAAGCACGGAAGCACCTGCGGGGCTGGAATCCATAGAGGGTCGAGCTTCTATGCAAGGCACCAAACGCAACCCTCTTCCACTTATGTCCGTAGCATTTCAGTGTAGACGAAGCCCTGGCCTTGGCAAGCATTTCCTTGCAGTCCGCCGGGAGATTGTATCCACCAAACTTACATTGCAGGAGCCAGGCCTGCAAGCTCAGCGACCCAGGGGAAGGAGAATGCATCCCCCATGCTCCCCGGCTGGGGAAACCTGCTGGCACACCCCCGGCACTTGGTGTTCGTCGCAAACAGGTCTATCTGGGGATTGCCCCATCGTTGGAACAGAAGATCCACTTGGTCCTGCCAAAGCTCCCACTCGTGGCAAGAGCGCAGTTCCCTGCTGAGCGAGTCGGCCACTGTGTTCTTCACTTCTGCCAGATGAAATGGGACGAGGAACATCTCTTGGGCAACGGCCCATCGCCATAGGTCCTGCGCCTCCTTTGAGAGCGCTGGGGGATTCGGTTCCCTCCTGCTTCCGGATGTAAAACATCGTGGTGGTGTGGTCTGTGAAAATCCGCACCACCTTGCCCTTGAGGGACAGAAGGAAGGACTCCAGAGCCCAAGACAGAACGCGGATGTACAACGACTTCTGCGGTAGCCACAGGCCTCTTGCGAGTTGACGACCAGTGTGCACACCCCATCCCTCCAGGGATGCGTCCGTCGTGACCATCTCCTGATGAGGGGGGGGGTCTGGAAATCTGCGCCCGTCGACAGATGCGCACGGACACCCCACCACCGAATCGCTTGACGGAAACTCTCGTCGAGGGTGATCTTGTCATCGAAGCTTCCCGATACCTGCAACCATTGGTGTCGAGGTACTCCTGCAGTGGTCGCAACCGCAGCCTGCACAGGCGCACAAGGTAAATGCACAACGGCATCATGCTGAGAAGGGACTGGATGACCTCACCCTTGCGATCTTCAGGGTCAACAGCCGTTGTACCTTGCCCAGGATGGCTGCTATTCTCTCCTCCAACGAAGACGCCAGACACGACAGTGTTGAGCCGGGACCTCAGAAACAACACGTCCTGCGATGGCACCAAGCAGGACTTTGCAAAGTTTATTGGATAACCCCAGTTCTGTAAGTAGCCGGACAGTGCCCGCCGTGTGCTCGACGGCGGTCTCCCTCGACTTAGCTCTGATGAGCCAATCGTTCAGGTAGGGGGAGATGTGAATCCCTTGCAGGCGCAGCCGTGCCGCCACTGGCGCCAGACACTTGGTCAAAACCCTTGGTGCCGACTTCAATCCGAAGGGAAAGGCCTTGAATTGGTAATGCTGCCCTTGGACCACGAAGTACAGAAACTGCCACCTCGCCTTCTTGCAGGATCTCCAGTGCTTCCACCCTCTTGTCGTTGGGATGGTAGACCAGGAGGGGAGAGATCTTGAACCACAGCTCCCTGTCATAATAGGCCACGATGGCTAAGGCATTGGCCTCCTTGATTGTCGTCGCAGCCGACGATGACCGACTGCCCCATGACGTCCAGCTTCTTTCCCTCGACGTCCAGGGTGGGGGAAGAGGAGGAAGATCCGGAGGACTTCGCCGCCGAGACCACAGAGTCCGGGGACGGTTGGGATCTGAGACACTTGGGTGCAGAGTCCGGCACCCTGTACTTCTTCTCGTACCCGTCCCTCTTCACCGGGGCCAAGGACGGGTTCTTCACGAGGGACAGCCCTTCGTCCCAAATGTCGGCCAATAGAGGGATAGAAAGTACGGTTTTCCTCTTGGCCTCCCGGGAAACCTTCCTTCTCGGGGGCTAGTTGAAACATCTCTGAGGTTCTAGCGATCATGGCGTGGAAAGAGCCAAACTCATTGGGCGGCGAGGCCCTGAGCACTGGCGATCCGCACGGCCTTCAGGGTCAGAGCCCTGCAGGACTACCGGGACCCCCCCCCCTTTCTGCTCGACCAGAGGGGACGGTCTAGGGGAGATGATCAGCATCGTCTTCACCTGTGTCTTCTCAATGGATAGAAAAGATGATTCCCTCCGAGCAGGCAGGGAAACTCTCGCCTTAGGGGCCGCCTACCGCGAGTCCGCATCCACGGCCTTCGTTAGGGACGCCACCACTCCTTCCAGGGAGGTCTTTGTCTGGTGAACCTGGGCCTTCACGACCTTGGGCGTGCTTGCGGCCTTCACCGTGGGGGGGGGGGGGGGGAGGCTGGTCAGTGCCCCGCTCCCCCTAGGCTTTCTCCATCGGAGTCGGCTGGGACTTCTCCAGAAGTTTACCCGGATGGTCCAACTTTCTCTTTTTCGCTGACCCGGAGCGTTGGCTTGTGGTCGAGGGTGCCAGAGATGCTGTTCCCAACCTGGCTGCCGAGGAGCCCATCCCAACGGCGCGCCTGGTGCCCGCGGGCTGCCGGTGCTTTGCCTTAAATTGGGCCCCCATCGCCGGAACGCCCTCACAGGTCTTGGAAGACCACTCAGATTTCCTCTTGCTGGGTTAGGCTTGCTGCCCGGGGATCTTCACCTGGAGCCACTCGGACAGCCGCTTGCGACGGTTCTTCATGGTGCGAGGGACCATATCCTTGCAGAACGCACAGGTCTCCTCCACGTGCGTTTGATCGGAATATAGGCAGTAAAGGCGCAGGGAGTGCCCATCGTCCAGGAAAATGTTCCGTAGTCCACATCCAGGGCAGATCCTGAACAGAGGCGTTGAGTCTCCATCTTCAGCCAGGTCCACGAGGAGTAGGCCTCAAAGAATCGTCCGGTATCTGACAATAAATCGCCCTTGAGGGGCATAGAAAGTTCCAAAAAACGGGTCCCCGTTGGTCGGATGATGGATCGGTGGAGCTTGAGGCTTGATTGATTGAAAAAAAATAATAAACTCAAGAAAAAGCGCAAAACGCAGCAAAAAGCCCGAGAGCTAATCACAAGGACTCCCACCACTCCAACATGCGGTAAAAATCTGAAGATGGCTGCCAGAGGAGGGGCTTAGGTAGAGGGCAGTCATTGTCTGGGGGCAGTATGACCCAGAGACCAGTGATTGGTTGTTAGGAGAAAGACATTTCAGAAGTGAAACTGAAACAGATTTCTTTTTTACCAAGGATTCCCAGCCTGATGACGGGGAATATTCATGAGCATGTGAATCAATGGCAGATCCTATGCTGGAGAAGCCGTCTTCCTCATCGTAAGAAATATCTGTGCACTGGAGCTCTTCCACATCCCTGCCCGACCCTCTCTTTGGGCCCTGTGGGGTTGGCTTTGGGCTAAGGTCCTGGATCCTCTTTTCCGGAGTCTTCTCCACTGGTTTGGCTGAAGCCTCCAGCCTAGGAGGAAGAGAAAGCCTGACTGCCACCGGGGTACCCTGGACAGGGTCTGGCCCTTTCGCCTTTGAGAGGGCGGCAGCAACCATCTCAATAGAAGAGTACGATTTGGCCTGGATCACCTGGGCCTTAACTGGCAGGTTGGACCCCTTGCCCTGCTTGGCCTTCTCTGGCTTCTCTGGCAGCTTCCATGGGGTAGTTGACGGTCTCTTTGACGAAGAACTGGAGCAATGGCTGGAGACTATGAACACACCCTGACTGCTGCAGGACCCACTTGAGCGGCAACTGACGGAAGCGAACTCGCAATGCTTGGTCTTGTCTTGGGCCCCCAAAGATGGAGCACCCTCGAAGGACATAGAGGCCCGCTCTAGCTGGCTGGATCCGGATGAGGCCAGAAAGCTCAAAGAGTGTAACACAAGGACTCCCAAAACTTGAACGTGCGGTAAAAATCTGAAGATGGCTGCCAGAGGGGCTTAGGGAGAGGGCAGTCATTGGTTGGGGGCAGTATGACCCAGAGTTCAGTGATTGGTTTATAGGAGAAGAACAAGTTACTTTCTTACCTGGTAACGTTCTTTCGATGGGATGGTCTGACGACGTATTCCATATCTATGACATGTAATCAGCACAGCTGTGGTGATTACATGTCATAGATCTGGAATACGTCGGAGGACCCAATCCCCTCGAAAGACAGTTTATAAACAAAATTGACACTTTTCTTTCCTTTATCGAGGATTCCCGGCCTGACGGGGAGTATTCATGAGCATGTGAATCCATGCTAGACCCCATGCTGGAGAAATAGTTATTTACATCAATTTTTAAATAAGCATGCTTTAAAAAGGCAATTTGTGTAACAATATAAATGTACTTAAAAATTACTTTTCAGAATCAAACAAGTTAGTGGATAATCTTTGGATATGCTTTACACAATTCTTACACCCTGAGGTGACTTCAATCATCATAAGGCCAGTAATGGCATTTATATATCACACTAGTTCTACTTTGCAGTTGCAGAGGTTGCAAAAAGGAAACAGGTTAACAGTTTCTCAGTATACATGAGGACAACTAAATCTTCCAATGAAATCTAGATAAGCCTTCCCCAGCAGTAACAGTATACACTAGGCTACCACCTATGAGGGACAAACAGTATCAAAGTCAATGGACTCTAATCTTCAGGGAGCCAGGACAGCCAAAGTCAACTGGAACACAGGCTATGGATCTGTTGCACTTCTTAGATCAAATGTCTTGCACAAAGTTAGAGAGTTTGTAATAACTTGTAGGGTCACAAGCTGTTAAACCGGTTAGAAAAGAGTTGGCATCAGCTCAAAGGTAAGCCAATGCAATTCCCAACTGAGAAGAGCACAGCTACAAGACAATGAGCTAAGTACCCAAAGACCATACAGTACCTCTGGTTTGAATAAGAGTGGTCCAGCTGGATTCTGTTTTGCTAAAGCGGTGCAGACCCTTGTTCCAGAGCTTCAGTCATGGGTACAAGAGGGACGATGTCTGGAGGGCTCCTGCAGCAGTACTTTGAGGCCATCGGCAGCTACAGGCTCTTTTCGGTTCAGCAGCACTTTGCGGTTTCAGCACTTGGCAAACAGCACTGTTGCGAATCCTTGATACCGGTTGGACTCTTTGCTCCCTCGGTCCTGCACTCTGGTGAGGGGACTCTGGAAGTCCTGCTTCGGGATGTCCTTAGGAGTCTCCTGGAGCT
The DNA here is from genome assembly GCF_040938575.1 of Ambystoma mexicanum. Lineage (NCBI taxonomy): Eukaryota > Metazoa > Chordata > Amphibia > Caudata > Ambystomatidae > Ambystoma > Ambystoma mexicanum. Next base: position 329,323,821 of record NC_090925.1, on the reverse strand, counting down.
TCTAGCCGGATTCGTTACGCAGTAGACGTTGCACTCGACTACGGACACTTGAACCCGGGCATTGGGTTCTTACAGCAACAAAGAAGCACAGCCAGTCAGGGATGGTGGTCCAGTGGAATTCACCTTGGAGTTAGTTGCCCCACCAGCCCAAGGAGAGAAGTCGTCCCTTCCTGAGATTCTATGTCGAGGTGAAAGGGGAGTTCAGCAGAGTAGCAGAGCTTCACCGGGCAAGTCAAAGGTCCAGGAGGTCACAGCAAGCTTCGGTCGTGGTTTCTTTGTCGGGTGTTTCTCCCAGTGGGCGACTGCCTGTAGTCCCAAAACTCACCTTTTAAGCAGGTTTCTTCTATTCATGCACAGCCTAGGCTGACAGCCAGCCAGCCAATCAGGACTAGTTGCATTCAGATATTCCTAGAGACAAAGGACAGGGTAGTTTCAGGACCCTCCCTCACATCCTGACCTTCCAGACACAATGGAGCCAGAGACTAGCTTCAGGCCTGAAGCCCGCCAAAGACAAGAGAGCTCAAACTGCCTCAACGCAGGTTAAAACCCAAGAAACACCTCAAACAAAAAATGGTAAAAAAGAAGACGGGGGGGGGGGGGGGGGGGGTCATTTTGACAAAATGGTCACCCATGGGTGAAGTACTGCAGCTGAAGGTTCAGCCTGCGGTAGAAACACAATGGTAGGAAAAATGAAACCACTGCCACCAGCCATTTAAAAGTAGTGAGGGTAACAAAAATGTTACATGAGAAAGTAGGATAAGGGGCTACTAGGTAAGCAACCCAGCACGCCACATAAGATTTCACTGTACTATTCTTGGGAACTGTAGTTCACACAAGAAAAAGGTGGTTCAACCTTATGCAAAATCTAAAAGGATTTCTCTGTGACACTGCACTGAAGGTGCTGTGTGTCCCCATACAAAATGTAGATGCCTATGGAGTTTGTCCGACTCCAAAAACAGTGAAAACACAGAAATGCACTATTAGATAAAAACACAGGAGTGAGAAAAAGGATTCATTCACTCCAGGGTTTAAATTAAAAAGTCCAAAGTCCAGCAAAAGAGCTGGTGGTCTCTAAGGCTGAAGAGAATTTGCACATGAATGAGAATTCTCCCTAACATCAACAATATTCACCTAAAAGAAAACAGTGCTAACAGACAGTGGGCACTTGAGCTCATATTGGTTACCTCTAACTTGGAGCATCTCCGGTTTATATCCAAGCCAAAAATATAGTCTAATGTAGAATTTACCAAACAATCTATCCATGTGAAATGAGTGGGCTTATCGCCCACTATGTTACCATTTAACAAGTTAAGTCCCAGCTTTTCAACTCTGGTCTAAGAGACCCTCTTTTCTTTGCCACTCGAGATGTATTAGATCTTACTTTGGACCTATGATAGCTGGGATCTAAACACATCCTGTTCAGGTCCCCGACAACCAAGGCAGTATCGGCTTCCTCCATTAAATATGACATAAAACCGTAACCAGCCGCAGAGAGAGAAGAGGGTGCGGGAGGCCGGCAATATTGAGAAGCACAAGATCCAGAGAAGAGAACCGGAGTGAATGCCAAACCACACAGCGTTCCACTGCAGACAGAGGCATCTGCGAGAACGGAAAAGTCAGGAGGCCACCGGGGCATCGGTATAAAGTGGGGAAAACTCATCCCAGTGAAAATGACGCGAAACTGAATCTAAAACTATTTAAGCGGAAGTGTGATAAGAGAATGATTAAGCCTAAAAGGAATCATTAAGGACCCATGCCCTGGGAACAGGAGAAGTACCTCCTGGTTTAATAATTAAACAGTGGAACAAAACAGAATCCTAGCTAGAAGTATGGATGGGAAGTGAAATCCAGTGAACCAGATGAGAGGAGAGATAACCAAATTGAGAAGCCCAAGGAAGGGCGTGGGGGGTCAAATTGCAACCAAACACATCGAACTAAGAAGGTCCGGGATTCAAGAGTCAGAAAGGCACACAGGTCTGGAACCAACTATAAGAAAGGGCGTCGAGGAGGACTGTCGAAAGTCAGGCCCTAAAGAGGTCCAAGTGTATTGTAAAAGAGTTGCAAGACCTTATCCAGAAGGTGGCCAGAGATTATAAAGAGATTGTACTAAAGAGAACTTGAGTAAAGGAGAGACAATTCAATAAGAGGCGACCAGAAGGGAGACATTCTCCTGATCTACTTTAAGTTAGTCACAATAGTGGTTGGGGTCAGAACTAGTTTGGACCATGGACCTATTCATTTGGACGTTCTGGACGACTGACGAGCACCATTACTTTAATAAGAAAGGCAGCGATACCCCTCTAGCCATAGGAAATGAGGAACAAGTTACTTAGCTGTAACTACTGTTCTCCAGCATGGATTCACATGCTCTTGAATATTTGTAAGGCCGGGAATGCTCGGTAAAATAAATAACAGTTTCACTTTCACTTGCAAACGGTCTTTCTCCTATAAACCAACCACTGTGCTCTGGGTCATACTGCCCACAGCCAATGACTGCCCTCTCTCCCTAAGCCCCTGCTCTGGCAGCCATCGTCAGAATATGATGGCACGTAAAGTGGCAGTATGACCAAGAAGAGCCGCATAGGGGCAGGAGGGTGGGTTTGCATGTGAATCCATGCCAGACCCATGCTGGAGAAAAATAGTTAGAATTAAGTAACTTGGTTCCTTCTCCAGCATGGGGTCTGGCATGTATTCACATGCTCATGTATAAAGAATACATAGCAATACAACATTACACAGCCACGGCAGTTGGCAAGGCTCAGAGGCAAATACTCTTGCCTCCGGAACAGGCTCACCTTCAGGCGAACAGGTTGCGTAGCACTGCTTGGCCGACCCTTGACTCCGCTCTGGAATCCCTGTTGACGCAGTAGAATCTTGTGAAGGTGTGCGTTCACCTCCACGTAGAAGCCCTGCATATGTCCAGCAGGGGCACACCTGACAAGAACGCCGCCGTCATCGCAGCGATCGCTCTGGTGGAATGGGCTCTCGGACGGCCGGTGTCTGTTTGCCAACCGCTGACTGCGTGTGATGCAGCCGGAGAGCCACCTGGAGATGGAAGCCTTGGACAAGGCCTCCCCATGGTTCATGGGACCAAAGTTCACGAATAGTTGAGAGGTCTTCCAGAAACTCTTTGTGCGTGCCACATAGAACTTCAGCACACAAGCCACATCCAGCGAGTGCAAAGTCCTTTCAGCCGGCACCAAAGGCTTTGGAAAAAACACAGGCAACACCAAAGGCTCGTTGAGATGATATTCCAACGGAACCTTTGGCATGAATGAGGGATGCTTCCCTTGTGTTGGGAAAAGTTAAATCAGGCAGTTTGTCTTCCACAAAAGGAACTTGAGAGGGGCCCGATGCATAGGTTTGAAGGGAGCCCACATGAGCCTTGTCTTCACCACATTCTTCACCGGTGGGAACGAGCGAAACAGGCCTTTGAGGAACTCCTTAACTAGACGGTGGGACAAAAGAGAAGACCGTCCTGGAGACCTGGTGTAGCGGGAGATAGCCGCCAGATGCAACTTGACAGAAGCGTGTGCCAGCCCCGCCATGGCCAAGGACAACAAGTACAGAAGAATCTGTGAAGCAGAGACCCTCCCTGGGTTGATCTTGTGTGTCCGACACCACGTTGTGAAATGTTTCCACTTTTGCCCGTAGCACTGAAGAGTCAACAACACTCTGGCCCTAGTAAAGAACCTCCCTGCAGTCTGTCGGCAGTTCGTACCCTCCGAACTCTAAGGCTGCAGGAGCCAAGTGTTAGGGAGAATTCTCATAAATGTGCCAATTCCCTTCACCTCAGAGACCACCAGCAAATTTGCTGGATTTTGAGGACTTGCTTTTTTTTACCTGGGGAGAGTGTGAACCTTTTTTCCCCACTCTCCCATGTATTTTGTTGTGTGTTATACTCTTGTGTTCTTCGATTATGGAGTTTTAGACAACTCCATAGGCATCATCTTTTCATGTGTGTTACATAGCACCCTCAGTGCAGTGATACAGGGAGGCCTTTTAGGCTGTCCCAAGGTTCAGATACCTTCTCTGGGATAAACTACTGTTTCCCAGTTAAATTGACTTTATTGTAAGATGGGGTGTGCTGGGTCTAGGAATTCAAAAAGACTAGTAGAGTGCTGGAGGGGTTACCTAGTATCCCCTATGTCTAGAAACACATGTAGCAGTCCAATGCTACCCTTTCCTCTCGAAATGGCTGGTGGCAGAGGTTTTACAACGAACTACCATGATTTGTCCCGAATGCGAACACCAGTAGCGTTAAATCATGGGAGCCATGTTTTTCAAGATGGTGTCTGAGCCTCCTTCCTTTAAACGGGTCCCAGTCTTCTTTTTACATTTCTTTTTGGAAAGGTCCTTCTAGAGTTTGTCTATGCGCGCCAAACTCTGTTTGGTCCCTTTGTTCCTACGCCTTTGGCGGGCTTCAGGACTGAAGAACGCCTCTGGCGCCCGAGTGTCTGGGGTGTGCAGGAAGTGAGGGAGGAGCCCGAAACTCTGTGCTTAGACTCCTAGGAGACCCAAAAGCACTCTGGCGTGATTGGCTGACTGTCCGGCAAGGACAGCCACCCTGCCGGGTGAGAGGCAACTAGGCTGGAATGAAGGGGAGAAAACTGTTTAAAAGGCTCTTGGCTTGGAAGGCAAAGTCGACCACTGGAACAAAAAAAACAAAGATGAGCTGGAAGTGGACAGCTGCTGCAACTCCTGGACTGTTGGTTTGGCTGGTGAAGCCCTGCTGAGGTCCGAATCGCCAAGTTTATCTCGACAGAGAAGCTCTTCAAGTACGACTTCTTCCTTTGAGTTGGTGGGACCAATAAACTCGCAAGCCACCTGGATACCATTCTCGGAGGTGGTTGTATTTTCCTCAGAGTGCTGCAGGAAACCGAATAGCCAGGGAGAAGGACACTAGTTTGTGTGCTTGATGACAGCTACCGGAATCAAAGATTTGCCAGTTTGACAGCTTTGTGACCATTCCCCGTGCAGTGCAGGAGTGGAGCTCCCTCCGCCCCCCCGCCCCCCCGACGTCCTCCCTCTTGTCCCCACGACAAACTCATGAACAGCGAGATCTGCAGGAACTGCCAGGAACAGAAGTCCTCAGCTGCATCTTTTTCTTCAAAATAAGGTGTAGAGGAGGTCCCAAATAAAGCATGCACTCCAGTCGCCCATTTTGAAGTACCAGGAATGTTCACACCAAAATATGTGTCGTACGATGAGCAAATAAACCAGCAGAGAGCCGCCGTAGGGCTCTGCCCAGTACTTAACAGAAGAGCAATGCCTATTGAAGTACCAATACCCAGAAAACCGTGGACAGCAAGGTAGCCATTAAGAAAACCCTACCAGCAAATGAGACGAAATGAAGGTTGCCTAATTACAATCCTGGAAGAAACCAAAAAGGTCTTAATGGAAGACGAATGGTGACGTCACGAGGACTCGGACGGACTCGCAGATAGAAGAAATGATGATCCAAGGATGACACAAAGACGAAGCATCATTAGAAAAGAGATTGTTAACCTAAAGTGAAAGAATGCTATAAAGAATACAAGAGAGTTAAGCTGTAAGCAAAATTAATACAGCCCATCAGTTTACACCTGTAAATATGCTTGGAATCGCAAGAAAGCAAAGAAAACAGTACAGCTTGCTATGCTAAGGAACAAGTTACTTACCTGTAACTGTTCTCCAGCATGGGTCTGGCATGGATTCACATGCTCATGAATATTCCCCATCGTCAGGCTGGGAATCCTCGGTCAGTATCAGTTTCGTTTCTGATCTGTCTTTCGTAGTAGTAACCAATCGCTGATCCATGCTTCATACTGACCACAGCCAATGACTGCCATCTCCCTAAGCCCCGCCTCTGGCAGTCATCTTCAGATTTGGTAGCACCTGAAGTGGCAGTATGACCAAGTGAAGAGCCGCAGAGGGGTAGGCGGGAGGGTTCGCATGTGAATCCATGCCAGACCCATGCTGGAGAACAACAGTTACAGGTAAGTAACTTGTTCCTTCTCCAGCATGGGGTCTGGCATGGATTCACATGCTCATGAATAAAGAATACATAGCAGTACACACATGCACAACCACGGGAGGTGGCAAAAGGCTCAACATTAAGCAATACAACGACTCAACATTAAGCATCTCTTACCTCCTCACCAGGCTCACCTTAAGCAAACAGGTTGCGCAGCACTGCTTGGCCGACCCTGGACTCCTCCCTGGAATCCCGATCGACGCAGTAGAATCTCGTGAAGGTGTGCGTCAACCTCCACGTAGCAGCCCTACAGATGTCCAGCAGGGGCGCACCAGATAGGAACGCCGTAGTAGCAGCGATCGCTCTGGTCGAATGGGCTCTCGGACGGCCTGGTAGCGGTCGGTTAGCCAACCGGTGGCAGTGCATGATGCAGCCGGAGAGCCATCTGGAAATAGAAGCCTTCGAGAGAGCCTTCCCTTGATTCACAGGTCCAAAGTTCACAAACAGCTGTGATGTCCTCCGAAAAATCTTCGTGCGGTCCACGTAGAAATTCAGCGCTCTAGCCACATCCAGCGAGTGCAAAGTCCTCTCGGCCGGCGACGAAGGAGACGGGAAGAAAACAGGTAACACCAGGGGCTCGTTAAGATGGAAGTTCGACGGCACCTTGGGCATAAAGGAGGGGTGCGTCCTAAGCACCACCCTCGAGGCATGGAAAGTCAAGTACGGTGCTTTGCAGGATAGGGCCTGGATCTCTCCCACTCGTCGTGCGGAGGTGATGGCCACCAGGAATGCAGTCTTCCACGACACAAACTTCATCGGTGCGGAGTGCATCGGCTCGAATGGAGGCCCCATGAGCCTGGTCAGCACCACGTTAAGTTCCCACGCCAAGGCCGGGGCCTTCACCGGCGGGAACAACCGGAACAGTCCTTTCACAAACTCTTTTACCAGTCGATGGGACCACAGGGACGTAAGTCCTGTGGTTCTGGTATATCTGGAGATCGCCGCCAGATGAATCTTAATGGAGGCATGGGCTAGCCCAGCCTTTGCCAGCGATAGCAGGTACGGCAGCACTTGAGGGGCCGTAATCCGTAGGGGGTTGATCTTCTGTGCTCGGCACCAGATAGAGAACCTCTTCCACTTGTGACCGTAGCATTTGAGAGTCGAGGACGACCTGGCCTTTGCAAGAACCTCTCTGCAGTCGGCCGGTATATCGTACCCTCCAAACTCTAGCGCTGCAGGAGCCAAGCCTGCAGGTTCAGCGACGCCGGGTTGTGGTGGAAGATGGCGCCTCCTTCTCTGGAGAGAAGATCCGCGTCCGCCGACAGCTTGATGGATGGGGACGTTGACAAGTCCAGAAGTTCCGGGAACCAGATCTGCCTCGGCCACGCCGGTGCGACGAGGATCATCCTGCACCAGGACCTCTTGAGCTGGTTGATGAGTCGAAGCAGCAACGGCAACGGAGGGAACACATACAGGTATAGGCCGTCCCAGGGGAACGAGAACGCATCGCCCATGCTTCTCGGCTGGGGAAACCTGCTGGCGAACCTCTGGCACTTCGAGTTCGTCGCTGTTGTGAACAGGTCGATTTGGGGTTTGCCCCATCGTCGGAAGAGTTGATCCACCTGATCCTGGCGCAGCTCCCACTCGTGACACGCGCGCAGCTCCCTGCTGAGCGAGTCAGCGATGGTGTTTCTTTCTCCTGCCAGGTGGAAGGGAACCAGGACATCCCCTGGGCGACCGCCCAGTGCCACAGATCCTGTGCCTCCTTGGATAGGGCTGGGGATCTGGTGCCTCCCTGCTTCCGTATGTAAAACATTGTCGTGGTGTTGTCCGTGAAGATCCGCACCACCTTGCCCTTGAGCGAAGGGAGGAACGATTTGAGAGCCCAGAACACGGCTCGGAGTTTCAGGATGTTGATGTGCAGGAGCTTCTCTTCCGGGAGTCAGAGGCCTCTTGCGTGGAGATCTCCGGTGTGGGCGCCCCAACCTTCCAGGGAAGCGTCCGTCGTCACCGTCTCCTGGTACGCCGGCGTCTGAAAGTCCTTGCCCGCCGTGAGGTGCGCTCGAACGCCCCACCACTGAATCGCCCGCCGGAACACCTCGTTGAGGGGGACCCTGTCTTCGAAGGTGCCCGTTGCCTGCATCCAACGGGCGTCGAGAAATTCTTGAAGAGGGCGCATCCGTCGTCTGCATAGGCGCACCAGGTAGATGCACGAGGACATCATCCCCAGGAGGGACTTGATGGACCTCACCCTGGCCACGTCCGTGGCTAGCAGGCGCTGCACTTTGCCCAGAATGTTCTTCGTCTGTTCTTCCGACGGTGCCGCCAGGCGCCTCACTGTATCGAGCTTCGCTCCCAGAAACAGGGCCACCTGCGACGGCACCAGGTGGGACTTTGGGTAATTTATGGCGAATCCCAGGTCTGTGAGTAGCTGGACGGTCCTTGCAGTGTGTTCGACGGCGATTTCCCTCGTCCTTGAGTGGATGAGCCAGTCGTCCAGGTAGGGGTAGACGTGAATCCCCTGCAGGCGCAGCCGCGCCGCCACTGGTACTATGCACTTGATAAAGACCCTGGGGGCCGACTTCAATCCTAACGGCAGTGCTCTGAATTGGTAGTGGCGTCCCTGGACGACGAACTTGAGGAACCGTCGGTGACTTTTGAGGATGGGAACGTGGAAGTATGCATCCTCCAGGTCCAGCGATGATAGAAAGTCGCCTTCCTCCAGCTGTCCCAGCACGTGCTGGAGGATGACCATCCTGAACTTTTGTGTCCTGATGCATTTATTCAAATGACGAAGGTCCAGGACGGGGCGCCAGCCGCCCGTCCTCTTCCTGACGAGGAAGTACCTTGAGTACACCCCGGAGCCTCTTCAGTATCGGGACGTGATTTTCCTTCCTGGCCATAGGTGGAACGTGAGGGGACTTCTTCAGGAATTCGATAGAGTGTCCTCTTGCCAGGGTATCCAGCACCCAACGATCGGTGGAGATGGACTTACACACGCCGACTAACTTCGTCAGCCGGCCTCCCACCGAGGTGCTTCGGTGGGGGCCCGAGGCCACGGCCGGTTCAGTCCTGCTTGGAGGTGGTGGCCTTGCCGCCCTGGCCACCTTGCCAACGGCGGCGAGGCGCTCCCTGCTTGCCGCGACCCCTGTAGGCCTCCTGAGACGAGGAGCGTGCCGCCTGGCGGTAGGACGACGAGCCACCGCTGGATCCCTTGGAGACCCCCTGTCTGCCTCCGGAGCTCCGAAAGGGCCGTCGTTGCTGATGGGCTCCTAGGGCGCGGGCCAGCTCCGTGTCCGTCTTTATGGCTTGGAGGGATTCGTCCACCGCCTTCCCGAACAAGTTGCTGCCGTCGAACGGCATGTCCAACCCCCTGGTCTGGACGTCCTGACGGAAGTTGGTCGCCCGGAGCCAACCCCGTCGTCGTAGGCAAACTCTGTTGCCCAGCTGGCGGAACCCGGTATCGGCAATATCGGTTATGGCGTGGTCTGACACCACCTCGCCTTCTTGAAGTATTTCCAGGGCCTCGGACCTCTTGTCGTCCGGTAGGAAGTCCAATATGGGGGCCAGCTTAAACCAGAGCTCCCTGTCGTAAGGCCACAATCGCCAGGGCGTTGGCCGCTTTGATCGTCGTCGCCGCCGACGAAATGACCCATCGCCCCATGGCGTCCAACTTCTTTCCCTCGCCGTCCGGAGGGGAATTCGACGTTGAGGCTCCTGACCCCGCCGTTTTCTTCTTCGCCGCCACCGAGACGACCGAGTCTGGCGTTGGCTGGGCCCTGAGGCACAGGGGAGCGGTCTCGGGGACCCGGTACTACTTCTCGTACCGGTCCCGTTTGGCTGGTGCTATGGAGGGATTCTTGAGTACCAACAGGCCCTCCTCCCAGATCGTCATCGATTAGAGGCACCGCGAGGACAGTCTTCCTCTTGGCCTCCCGGCGCTGATCGAGGAAACCTTCCTTTTTCTGCTCCTCCGGGCAGAGCTGGAACAATTCGGACGATCATGGCGTGGAATGAGCCAATCTCGTCGGGCGGAGATGCCCGTGCGACGGGAGACGGGAGACCTGTTCCGTCGGCGTCGCCCTCAGAGCCCGTCGTCGAGCCCACCGCACCGTCATCTCCCGACTCGTAGGAGGATGAGGAGGGAACTGCAGGCCTTACGGGTGCGAGTGAGGAGAGGGTTGGGTCCTCCGTCGCTTGTTCTGAGGACTTCTCGACGGGCCAGGTTGCGGGTCCTCCGGCCTGGGCCGTGGTAATCTCGTCCTTCTCAGAGCATAAGGACTGGATCGCAAACAAAATGGCCGCCGAGGTATCCTGAGGCCTAGGTTCCGGCTGCGCCGGAAGGGAAGGCTGCTCTTCCTCGCCATCGTCGTCTTCCTCGGTTATCTCCCGAGGATCTTCCTTGCGGGACCGAACCTTCTCGAATTGGACTTCGAGATTTCTCGCGACCTCGGTCAGTTCCCCCTCCGAGGCTGACTCCGAGCTCGAGGAGGCTACCGTGCCCCTCCCCCCTTTTTCCATCACAGGGGCCATGACGATGGGCTGAAAAGAGGATTCCCTCCTTGGCGGCAGGGAAACTAGTCCCGGAGGCAGTCTTCGCTGGCGGGGTGTAACGCTCACCTGGTTCCCACGGGGGCGCTGGTCTAGTCTGGATTGCTGTGGCTTCTTCTAGCGTGATGCGCAGGACCCGGAACACCGATTGGACAGGACCTCCAAATCGAGCTTGCCTGGCCCGTAGGAATATCCTTCTGCAGATGAGAAAGGGGATTAACAGTCTGCAGAATAGTGTGCTAGCTCCCCCCTTTCCCCCTTCCCCTTTCGTTCCTCTCTAACTTCCTCCAAACCCCGGTTTAAGCTCACCTTATGGTTTGGAAGGATGAACTCTCCATCCTGCTTCTGGTGCAGGGGCACGTGTTCGTTCAGTTACTTCACTGGTTTTCAGAATGGCGCTGGCAAAATCCACTTGACTTTCCTGAGCGATGCGCCGTAAGTATGAAAGTTCAAAGTGAGGCCCCCTTTATGTTGTCTTTCTAACCTGTGATCTGTCCTTTATTTCAGGTGCAGAATTAAGGCGGTGTCTCGAGGGGTTAAACTGCCGAGGTGAGTAGTGATGAGGGCGATCCCTCTAAATGTCCTTATCATTCCCCAGAAATGTCTCTTGTCCTTTCCCCATAGGGGCCGGGGTACGGTACCTGCCAACGGGGCGGCGCCGATCCGAAATGTGGAAGAAAAGCTGGTAAGTATTATGGCTGTTAATCAGGCTTTCCTTCTGTGTTCCTTCTGCTCACCTTTTGTTTCTTCCTCTCTCCCCTAGGTGCAGAGATGTGGCGTCCGATGCGGACAGCCGCGATGGAGCCGGGAGATGTCTTGAGGACAGGTGAGTGAAGCGTGGCGCTGCAGCGAGCAACGCGATGCTTTTAAATGGAAGTCTTTCTTCAGGGATGCTGGCGAGAAGATTCCGGATGCAGGTAAGAAGTTTAGTCCTTGGTTTTCACCTTTCTCTTCTCTTCCTTCCTTGCAGGTCTTCCAGGTGCGAGGCGGCCGTGGCTGGAGTCCAGGAGCAGGAGCAGACACGGTGAGCGTTACACTGCAGGAAGCAGAACAACGCGAAGCATGAGCTGCTGTCTGGGCGTGGATTAAATAGCCTCCAAAGAAGTCCCAGGTATGTATCCTTCCCCAACTAGGTATGTATCCTTCCCTGGCCACGCCCGAGTGAAAAAATAGTCCCTATGAAAAAATAGTCCCTATAAAAAAATAGTCCCTTTCAGATCTCAGGGAGGCCTGAAGCGTGCAGCATGGTCTGCATCAGGTAAGTGCACAAAACACCTCCCTTTATGAGCCTGGCACCTATGGCGCCAGGACTGATGTCCAACATGAGCCTGGCGCCAAAGGCGCCAGGACTGAGTCCAAAGAGCCCCTATAAGGGGCCGCTGGGCTTTTACCCGAGGGCATGATGCCTGCTTCCGGGGGTGCTGGGCCTGGCTTGGTGCTCGGGGGGTAGGCATGACACGGGGTCTCTGCCGGCTTGGCCTGAGTCGCCGCGATCGCCTTGATAGAGGCCTTTGCCTGCTGGGTAGGGGCCTTCACCACCTTAGGTGCGTCCTGGGCCTTCTCCTTAGGGGGAGGGGAGACGCCTCGCTCCCCCTCTCCCGAGATCGGACGGGGCTTCTCCCGAAGCTTACCCGGGGTCTCGGACTTCCTCTTCCCCGAACCGGAGCGCTGGCTCGTGGTTGACGGTGCCGGGGAAGGTGCGCCCTGCCTGGCGACCGAAGAGCCCGACCTTTCGGCGCTCCCGGAGCCAGCAGACTCGCGGCGCTTGGCCTGGTGTTGGGCCCCCGTCGGCGGGGCGCCCGCACAAGACTTAGAAGGCCGCTCGGACCCTTTCTTCTTCTCACCCGTTGAGCCCTTCTCCAACCAACTGGCGAGACAGGATCGACGGTCCCTCATAGTCCGCTCCGACAAGTTCTTGCAGAACTGGCAGTCCTTCTCCCCATGAAGACAGTAGAGGCATCGCGAATGTTCGTCCTCCTTAAACACATTCTACAGCCCGCATCCAGGGCAGCTGCGAAACAGCTTGGGTCCGGGTGACGAACTCGCGTCCTGGGCCATCTCGAAGTAGGCCGTGAATCTTCTGGAACCCTCCAAGAGGTTGATTCAACGAAATCTTCACCCTTGAGGGGCGTAGGAAAATCCCGCAACGGGTACCCGTTAACGGGAGTAGAAACGGTGGAGCTTGAGGCTCAATTAACCGAAAAAATGTGAAAATTCACCCGAAAAAGCACAAAACACGCAGCAAAAGCTCGAGAGCTAAGCACGAGGACTCCCAACACTTGGAACGTGCGGTAAAAATCTGAAGATGGCTGCCAGAGGCGGGGCTTAGGGAGATGGCAGTCATTGGCTGTGGTCAGTATGACGCAGAGATCAGTGATTGGTTACTACTACGAAAGACAGATCAGAAACGAAACTGATTTTTCTTTACCGAGGATTCCCAGCCTGACGACGGGGAATATTCATGAGCATGTGAATCCATGCCAGACCCCACGCTGGAGAAGTAGAAGAATAGCGCGGCAAGCGCCATTATATATAATCTACCTCAAAACAAGCACAGTATTAGAAGTATAATTCCACTTTGCAAACAAAGCAGAATCAACCCAGGTTACTAAAGGCCGAATGATTAGAGATTCATATTCTAGCAAAACGAGAAGAGACGGCTGAATCGAAACTCGGCAGGAGCAACTCGTGCCTGAAGAGCCATGGTCGAGCTAATAGAAGAGGAACAGTAGCTACATATAATTGAAATTTAAGAACAGAATATCCGGTCTCTGAAAGGTCGAGATAAGGAGGCGTAGGCAGGTAGCAAGCTAAATAAGAATCAAAGACACAAATTGAGAGAAACGAGAAATTCATAGTGTGTAAATCACATTAACAGCAGAGCGAGAAGAACACAGGTTCACACCTACGCTTGGCATCCGCCCAGGCAGAGATATCAGAATTTTTCCAGACAGAAGATGCAGTTTCGGGGCCAACCACATTGAAATAATTGACATAGTTGCTGAAGCGATGATGGATTGTAACCATAATTGGAGAAAGGCCGAGTAACTAAGGGGCACCCCGCACCTGGCTGACCGTTCTGCGTGCTGCTAAGCGAGTGGAAGAATATGCATGGGTGCCAACCCAATCACAATGGACCAAATAATCTAGGGTCCTATAGTTCGAACCAATGAGACATCGTACTTTTAGTGACGTCTACAGTAGTCATTTTGAAGGAAGGGCTTAGACGCCCACCTGACAGTGTTTACCCAATCCCCTCACTCCGTTACCATGTACAGATATAGTACCTATATCAAAGTTACCTTTTCCTAACAAATAGAATTGCATGTTAAACATGTGAGTGTTACACGTCAATTATGACGCGTTTGGAGTTTAAATGTTATGATTTGTATGAAGTTCGTTGGAGTTGAAGCGAGACGGACTTTCGCATCACTGCTGATTTCCACGACTCCCCGTTTTTTTGTCATTAAACTGACTCCCTTTGCCAAACAATTGAGTTGTCCTTATCTGCACCCCCATCCATCTCAAAAGTGCAGCTATCTCGTCTTAAAGTACACAACGCATATCGGAACATCGTTCTTGCATATGCAATAAAATCGCGAATAAACCCCTGGTCGATCACATTGTGCAAAAAGGACATTCAGATAGGGACCATGATGTGGTTTGTTTTGCAGAAGTTTAAAACACCAACAAGAGGTGGCGATATGTCAGTGATTCTGCATTGCGCTGGATAAAGGTGGATACATTCCTTGAACAGCGTCAAACAAGGGCTGAATGTTTCCATCGAATGGAACATTCATAACAAAACAAACAAAAAAAGTTGAGTGAGTGGCAAACATTTCATCTTTAATCCCGTAGTCCAATAAGAGGTCAGCAAATTTGCGAAAAAAAATGTTTTACATATTTTTTCCATCTGAACATTTTTTGCATCCGATTAGCTCATCTAAACCTTTAACAACTTGATAACAGTACAATATTGGGTTAAGTGAAAGTTCCCCAAGGAACAAGGGCATCGTGTTTGCTCTGGTTGACAATTGGGACCACGATCCCTCCGTTAACTGTGTCAGGTCAGAATATGAGGATTCAGTCCTTTCTCTATGATCATTGCTGTAATGATTTAGTCCTCCTTCTATGTCCGCTTTATTTGTGTTCATTAGAAGAGGGACAGTCCACTGTGTAAAGACCATTTGTGTACGAGACGAGACCTGTGCAACCGAAGCACTGCTTTTCTTGGACACGGGGGAGGAGACACTGATCTAACAGCAAGAGAATGTAAGTACATGTCCGCATAGATGTAAAATCGTACATTGCGGCGCAAGACTCTACTTTTACATGTGTAGCGGGACGGAGGCTGTAAAAGCGGTAATCCCGATCGAGTTATGACATTGGTTAATTACCTGGAAAGGAGACGGATGTGGCGAATACGGTGGTAGCCCCGTCCGTAATGCCACTTTTGTTAATGATGTGCGAAACGTGACGGGTGCCGCAAATATAACAGGAGCACCAACCACGGGGCAGAGATATTGAGTTCTGGGACAATGTTAATGTTGACCGAAGGCCACTAGTACCGGTGGGTGGGGTATATACCGTGCATGTGGCCATGTGTATTAAAAGCGGAACACTGCGGGGGTCATGGTAGATGTCCTCATTAGATGTAAATCTAAATGTACTGAAGCAATCTGTGATGCAAAGAATGAAAATAAATGGGAGCCGCTAAACAGGATGATTTTTTCTGTTTTACCTCTACAGTGATTATAACATCAGTTATACAACACCCATGTGGTCTCAAGTACACATTAGAGACTAGGTGAGTACTAAACCATTTAATTTTCAGTAACCACTGACCCGTACCTGTTAGGCTTACGTCACAAAATTAGGAATGGTTTTCTTACCATTGAGTGGTGGCTCTATCTTATTCTAGTGGCCATTGATACCAGAAAAAAAGAAAAGGGCATAAATAGTGCAGCTACCTGTGGGAGCATAGGTGAAGTGTCACCTCGAGCGCCAAAGAAAAGACTGACGTAAGTAACGAAATCAGATACAAATGCAACAGTCTGTAGAAAACTAATATAGAATACTAGGACAAAGGGAGTAATTAGCTTTATGTCCTATATATTTTTCCAGGTGTCTGCAAATCTCTAGCAGAGCCCTGGTGGAGTGATTACCGCCATCCATACTACCCCTGACACACCTTTGGTTAGCAGTGAGTGTGGGTGAACACCATCTAACTGATGGCTGCACATAATTAAAGTTTGTCGCTATGAATAAATAGGTTAGAGATTGATGAAAATATTTTATGTTTTTATTTTAGAATTACATCCCAGAAGACATCTTGTTCAGTTATTGTGGGAACCAGGAATTGTGGTTCCTAGATCCCAAGGAAGGTCAAAAAAACAAAGGACCGAATAGTCCATTAGTGACCGAAACATTTGTAGATCATTGGGATAACAATTGTAGTTGTTCTATCAACATGAAATGATCACATACTTGTGGAAAAAAAACAGTATTGGCAGTTACAGGACCGTTTATTGTTCCTTGTGTGTTTTTTGTGAAATAACTTGTGTTTATGCCCAGTTTGTTTCACACATACCTTCAATAGCTGAAATGTTTAAAGTATGAAAGAATAGAGACTGAGGAGATGAAATTATGTGTAATAAGTTGGGTTAATATTTTGAAAATTGTGTTCTTATGTAAATAAAATTGGTTTTGTGTCTTGAAATTATAAAATGTGTATATTTTTGGAATTCTCTCTAGCCTCATTTGTACCTAGACACATTGTTTATTATTTTGATATGACGTGCATTACTTACCATAAAAGCATTTCTGATTGTATCTGCTTAGATTCACATGCTGTGCATAGTCCGACATCCAGTGGTCACTGCAGAGTATTGCATTTTGTTTTTCGTAGTCAAAAAAGGGGACGTTGACATAGGTGTGTCTGTAATACTATCCCTATAGTGACGTGTAGTGTACCCAAAATCCCTCATGCATCGAGGTCCCTCTGTATTTTTTCTGCCATGAGGGAGCCTTATTAGTGAGTGAGTACAGAAAAGAGAGAACGTAATAAGACGTCTATGTTCCTTCCATCCGAGCTGGGAGGAAGGGTGGGCGCATGTGAATTTAAGCAGATACATTCATCAGAAATGCTTTTACGGTAAGTAATGCATGTCTTCTGATGTTTGTTAATCTGCTTAGAATCACATGCTGTGCATTGACTAGCGAGCAGTACCCGGAGTTGGAGGTGGGTTGTGAGAAGGAGCAGTAGAGAAAAGATGTCTCAGTACTGCTTGTCCCACCTGGAAATCAGATCTAGAATCGGGCTCTAGACAGTGTTTTGTAAAGGTGTGTATAGAACTCCAGGTTGCCGCTTTGCAAATGGACTCAAGGGGAACATTTGCAATGAATGCTATAGAAGCCCCAGTGCCTCGAGTAGAATGTGCTCTTGGCTTGAAGGGCAGTTCTCTCTTAGCAAGAGAGAAACCGAGTGATGCATTGGACAATCCATCTAGATATAGTGGATTTGGAAACTACATCTCCTTCTCTTCCTACCACCACCAAGACAAAATTGATTGGTCTTTCTCAGTGGTCTAGTCGCACATCAAGTGTGCAAGCTCTTTTCTCCCAAGTTTGATGGGTTTTGAAAGAACGTTGGTAGCTCTATAGACTGGTTGACATGGAATTTTGAAATGAATTTCGGTGCAAACCTAGGGTGCGTGCGTAGAACTACCTTACCTTTGTGAACTGTTACAAAGGGATCTAGTATAG
Source organism: Ambystoma mexicanum (assembly GCF_040938575.1). Lineage (NCBI taxonomy): Eukaryota > Metazoa > Chordata > Amphibia > Caudata > Ambystomatidae > Ambystoma > Ambystoma mexicanum. Next base: position 329,306,549 of record NC_090925.1, on the reverse strand, counting down.
AGAGTGCTTGTAGTTTACTTACTCTCCTAATGGAGGTGATAGCTATTAAGAAAGCAGTTTTAAGAGCGAGGTTATGAAAGTGTTGCTTTGTGCATGGGTTCGAAGGGGGAGCCCATTAGCCTAGTTATTACAACATTCAGGTCCCATCTGGGAGCTGGGTTAGATATAGGAGGGTGGATCCTCTTCACTCTCTCCACAAAGGATTTAATAACTGGAACTTTCCACCATGACACCTTATGTTGACACGTAGTGCATGCGGAGAGTGCAGCTAGGTGAACTTTAATAGAATTAAAGACTAATCCTGAGTCTAACAAGTGAGTCAGGTATAGAACAATTTGTGTGGGAAAGCAGTCAACAGGGTTGATGCTTTTAGCCCTACACCAGATGACGAACCGTTTCCACTTGCTAGAGTAGCAGTAACGAGTGTTCGGTTTCCTTGCCTCTCTAAAGATGTCCATGCATCTGTGAGGGAGCTGCAAATGTCCAAATTCTATGACCTCAGGAGCCAGGCTGCTAAGTTCAGGGTCTGTGGGCATGGGTGCAGTGTTCTGCCCCTGTCCTGTGACAGCATGTTGTACGGGCAGGGTAGTTTCACCGGCGGAGACAGTGACATCTCCATCAGGTGATCAAACCTGGGTTGCCCGGCCCACATTGGGGCCACTAGTATCATGGTAACTGGTTCCTGGTGCATCTTGTGCACTATCTTGTTGAGAAGGGGAGCCAGGGGGAATGGGGGGCAGGGGGGAGGGGGAGCGTAAATACATTTCCCTGACCATGTTATCCAGAGACCGTTCCCCTTGGAGCGGTTCTGGGGGTACCTGGAGGCGTAATCTTGGCATTGGGTGTTCTCCAGAATTGCGAACAGATCTATTTCTGGGAAGCCCCATTCTGCGAAAACGTTGGAGACAATGTCTTCTTGTAATCGCCATTCGTACTCTGCGGGCAGAGGAAAGTCTCTGCTGAGTTCGTCTGCCAAAAGATTGAGTTCCCATGGTACATGTTGAGATAACAGGGACCTGTGTCTGAGAGCCCATTTCCAGATGTTCTGGGACAGCTTGGACAGTCCTGGAGAGAGAGTGCCCCCTTGCTTGTTCAGGTAGTACATGGCTGTGGTGCTGTCTGTGAGGACCAGCACTGTCTTCCCTTGAAGGTGTGTCTGGAAAGCCTTCAGTGCTTTGAAGACTGCCAGTAGTTCTAGCAAGTTTATGTGTTTGGACGCTACACTCAGAGTGCAAACTCCGTGTGCAGTGTGATGGGACAGGTGAGCGCCCCATCCTGTGAGGAATGCGTCTGTGGTTAGAGTGGCTTCAACTGCGGGGGTGGCAAATGGTTTCCCTATTACGAGGGTTTCCTTCGACCACCACCGCAGCGAGAGAACCAGGGCCTGCGAGACCACCACTAGATCGTCCCATTGTCCGCTGGCCTGACACCACTGGCTGTTGAGCCACTCTTGCATTGGACGCATGCGCAGCCGTGCGTGAGGTACCAAATAAATACATGACGCCATCATTCCTAGCAATCGCATGGCTTTGCATACCGTCACCTCTCGATCGGCTACATATTGAGGGATCTGAAACAGCATATTTTGGACCCTCTCGTTGGAGGGGGAAGACGAGGCAGTCCTGTGTTCGAATTAGAGCCTCTAGGAATTGCTCGACTTGGCTGAGGTCTAGGCTGGACTTCTCGATGGAGAAGCCCAGTTGGAACAAAAGGTCCACAGTCTTTTGGGTATTTGAGAAGCATGTCTTGTAAGAATCCCCTGTTATGAGCCAATCGTCGAGGTAAGGGTATACTGGAATGGACAACCTGCGCAGGTGGGCCGCTGCCACTGCCAGTACCTTTGTGAATACCCTCGGCGCTGACACTATGCCGAAGGGTAGCACTCTGAACTGGTAGTGTTTGCCCTCTATCATGAACCTGAGGTATTTTCTGTGCGCTGGCAACATTGAAATATGAAAGTATGCATCTTTCATGTCCAATGTTGCAATGTAATCCCCCTGTGAGAGCAGGGGAATTACTTCCTGCAAAGTCACCATACGAAATTTCTGAGGTTTTACAAATTTGTTCGCTGGGCGAAGATCTAGTACAGGGTGCATGGTTAAATCCTTTTTGGGTACAAGGAAGTACACTGAATAAATACCCTCCTTTACCTGTGATAGAGGCACAACCTCTATTGCTCCTTTTTCTAGTAGCAGTTCGACTTCTTGAAGAAGGATGGCGAGGTGCTCTGGCGATAGGCGTCTTCCCCTTGGGGGTCTGAATGTAAGGCACCGACTGAATTCGATGCAGTAACCGCAGGCTATTGTTGACAGTACCCAGCAGTCTGTGGTTGCTCCTCCCATGCTGGTAGAAATGATGTTAACCAGCCCCGACCAGAGATGCATGGGAGGGGACCCGAACCTTCGGGTCATTTGGTGTTGGTAGCCGGGGAGCCTCTAGGAGTGGGGCCCCGACCTCTTCCCTTTCCACGACGTTGTCCTCTCTGAGCATATTGTCCGCTGGTTCCTTGAGTGGAGGACCAGTTGCCTGCTGAGGAGTACTGTTGTCGTTGGCCATGAAAAAAGCATCTGTTGCCGTAACCTTGCTTATTAGGTCTTGCGATCTGGTCTAGAGTCTTTAGGGTATCAAATTCCTTCTTAGCTGTCTCCAGTGCGTCGTCCACCACCTTACCAAACAGGTTTGAGTCCTCAATTGGTTTGTTGATGAGGGACGCCTGGGTTTCTGGCTTAAAACCCGAGTTCCTGAGCCAGACATGACGCTTGAGAAGTACCCCCTGGACTAATGACCGCCCAGCCGTCTCTGCAGCATCTAGCGTGTTTTTAATGATGCTCTGGTTTACCCGAGTACCTTCTGTCACAGTGGCTAACAAACGGGTTCATAAGGGCTAAGGGACTTCGAGGCCTTCGCGTAACTTTCCCCATTGGGCATCAGCGTAGCTTGCCAGCAAGATATTGGTTTTGGCAATTCTGGTGGAGAAAGCTGCTGAGGATGTAATCCTTTTTCCCCAAGGCATAAAGCTTCTTTGTCTCCTTGTCTGGGGGTGCTTCTTTGCTAGTAGATCGCGGAACCCCTGCCCTTTTCCTTGTGGTGGTTACTACCAAGGAATCACGTATTGGGTGACCCCTAATATATAAGGGGTCTGAAGGTGAGGGACTAAAAAGTTTCTCAATTCTTGGGTTGACCCCTCTAACCAATGCAGGTGTTGATAAAGATGGAATGAGTCGTCTTTTGACTGAAGCGAGAAGGGGAATGGCCCGACTAGTAGGTGGTTTCTCCTTCATTATTTTCTCCACAAAGTCCATCTCTGGAGTAATTTCCCCAGTATAAGTTTCAAAATGTGCTGCTCCCTTACGTAGAAGTGCATTGAAAGTGGGCTGGTCATCCACAGGTGACGGGTTTCTGACTGGTGTAGTCTGAGGAGAGGACAGATCCAGAACGTCAGGATCGGTTGACGCCCCAGGAGACTGCCAAGGCTGTGAGCCACCTATGTCTGGGTCTTCTTCGAAGCCCTTTCCACCCATGTCTGGGTATTCTTCAAAGCCCTCTATAGGGTATTGTAGATCCTCATTATTTAGGAACTCTTCATCCTCTTGAAAGTGAGTGTCCTCTTCAGTGAGATCATATGTATCAATATCCTCTTGAAGTGGGTCAAAGAGTCTTGGATATTTGGCCCTAGGGTCTTCATGAAGTATCTCCCTTGGCCTCTTGGTGTAACGTGTTCAGGGGTGGACATGAACCTATCGTGTTTGTGCATACACGATTGAAATCTTTCCAAAGTCCACTGGGGTAACCCTGAAAGGTCTGGAGGCGGAAAGGGGTGCTCTTCCACCTGTAGCTGTCGAGATCTCTCCCATAGCCTGGAGGATATACTCCCCTCGCCTTCTGAGAAACCTTCTCGTGGGTGCGACACTGGGGGTGTATCTCTAGGTCTTTCCTTCGACGGGGGGGTGGGGGATTCGGAGGTTCTGGCATACCTTCCGGCTGTTTCAGCATCTCCCTGGCCTTGTGAGCGGGAGTCGGCGACTCCCTCGCCGTCGGTCTCTGAGCGTCAGTGGCGACTATTCTAGCCAAGCTTTCGACGACTGTCGAGGGCTGGCCATGCACGGTTTTTGGCAGTGCCGGGACGTTCCCCGACAGTCGCTCTCTTACGAGGCGTGTCGTCTGGAGTTTTGGTGGTAGTGCCCTTAGTTGTGGACGGCCCAGTCGCTAGTCGCGCATGGGGCTGTGGGGAGGGCTTGCGACCCTTATGGTCGGCAGAGGCTGCCTGTAGATCTGGCGTCTCCGTTGACGCTAGGGCTTTCTTCGACTTAGTCGAAGGAGGGCCATGGGTTGTGTGCTTTCCATGTGCGTTGGCATCGCCGGGGTGTCCATCCCCATAAGTAGGGCTTGAGCCGAACCTGTCGTGGGGCCGGGGACAGACACGGAGGAGCGGGAGCGCTCCTTAGAGAGGTCGATAACCTCTAATACGGCAGTAGCGTCATCACTGTCCCCCCTCGTCACATTCGGCAGCGGCGGGTGAGGAATCAGCCTTTCACATAGCATAGGCTGCCCACCTCTTGACCCTGCGGTCCTTTTAAGTTTTTGGGCGAAGGGGTTTACAGGCCGCACAGCCGTCCTTGTTGTGGTCGAGGGGTAAGCAGTGGTTGCACCACTTATCCTTCCATGTGAATTTGCCGTTACAAGGGCAAAATCTAAAAGGAGTCCTCTCCATAGCTGAGGATACAAAAATAAGTGATTACGACCCCGAAGGAAAGGGGGGTGGTGAAAGAGAAATGCATTCTAAAAGGAAACAGAAGTGTCCCCACAACCCCCACTCTCCCTACTGTGTAGGCCGGGCCACGTGTTCGGCAGCGCCGATAGGATCGCATCAGTCGAAACCACCGCCGAAGATCTTGACTCGGCGGGGAAGTAGCTTAGCCATCGAAGGAGGGCTGGAGGCATTTGTATTTAGCGATAACTGACAAAAAACAACCAAGGATCGAATAAATGGTAATGGCAATGTCTCTTACGAGCTCTGCATAAGGCGACCAGTATTCTAGGTGGAAGAAAACAATCTGAGGGACCTTGACGCGTATTTTGGGTACACTACACGTCACTATAGGGATAGTATTACAGACCCGCCTATGTCGACGTCCCCTTTTCGACTACGAAAAACAAAATGCAATAATCTGCAATGACCACTGGATGTCGGATTATGCAAAGCATGTGATTCTGAGCAGATTAACAAACATCAGAAATAAGTTTACCTGGAGGGCCCACGGTATATACAGGTACCCCTTTATTATTCTCGGGGTAATGAGTAGGGGCAGAGATACCCGTGACCAGGTAGTGTTCGTCTAGTCTGTTAAGCGTCTGTCTTACATGTTTTTTGTTGGGACGTCATACATCGACAACATTTCTTTAAGAAAACTGATTTAAATTTGACGCGATTGAATAGATGAGATCTTGCATACGAATTGATGTTTTTTGAGTAAAATAGAAGATATAAAATTGTGAAAATTTGGGATTGGAGCTTGCAGTGTTTGGTGCTCGCTCATTGTTGGAACTGTAAGCCACACGAAAGTGTTGACAAGTGTTCTACAAGAGGAAAAGTAACAGATTTGAGCATGGATGACATAACTCCATTGACACTACGCAAAAGGTGCCGAAAACACGCACCCGAACTGAAGAAATACAGTACAGAGTGGGTTAAAGGAACTGCCCACAAAATGTTTATGCCATGGCCACAAGGTGGGTCCTTATCTAAAGCCGTCTTGCAACACATGACATATTGCACGCCACATACATGGGCAAAAAGCTAAAAAAAAGCCTAGCTATTCTAGAGCTGTGGAAAATCTACAAGAGGAGGGAGAGGATCCCCCAGTAGATTGGATACTTATATATGCTCAGAGTGGGGTGAGACGCCTACCGTGCCACTTGCCCCATCCGAAACAATGGTTGAAAAAAATAAAGACTAGGGATTATACCTGCTGAGAGAACTTTGAGCAGCCACGGGGTACAGCAACCCAGCATATGAGTCACCAACACATAGTAGTGACGAAAATCAAGGGAAAAGATAAGGGCAAGCATATTACCTCCACAGTCCCAAGGGACAGGGGGAGATGCGATGACGAAAGAAGAGATCAAGCAAATCTCTCGACAAAGAGAGAAGGGAAAAGATGGAAGGAAACTAAGATGGGACTGATGATAGCATTTGCAAAAAACAAATGGATGGGAGGACAAAGTTTATTAAAACTTGATGGCAAAGGCATTGATGACGCAAAACAAAACGGATAGAGGATGTACAGGGAAAGGGAAAAGAGAAGGAGCTGAGAAACTAAAGAATAAGAAAGAAAGACAAAGGCCAGAACAGGTATATCACAAAGAGCAAGAAAGACAGCTCAATCGCAACCCAAGAGCAGCCAATGATCAAGAGACCGAAACAGTAGAGGTTAGAGGTAGAGCAAAGAATATGAGAGAAAAGAATAAAGAGACAAAGAGATGAGGAAATTCGAAGGGCAGATGAATTTAGAAATGAAAAGAAAAAAAAGGAAGAAGGTGGGGTAAGAGAAGAGGCGAGGAAGCATAAAGAATTTGATGACGACATAGAATGTAAGTGGAGACAGAGAGCACACGATCTTGAATATCTGGGGAGAGAGGTTAGAAAACCCGCTCCAGTATTAGATTGGGAAGACATTGAAGAATTCTTTCTTGCGTAGGATTCAGTACCAGGCATGTCTAGGGCAAATTTGGAAGATGACTCCGACACCAGAAGCATCGGAGAAACGATCGATAAAATATATGATGAAACGGGGCTAGAATAAACATCCAAAGGGGAGGGGGGGAAGATGAGCACCTATAGAGCACCCATCTCTACGACACTGAGGAGGTCACCCGAAGTAGTGGGAATAGGGAACTATCCCTGGATAGATTAGAAATCACAATGAAGATGCAAGAAGTTGCACGAATTGGGACAGACAGTCAGATTCGGAAAGGGAAGAGCGAGGAAAATGAAGGGAGACTAAGCGAAAGACGACTCCCAAGGGAAAAAGGAATAAGATGGTCAGACTCTAGTGAGTCCGTACCAAGGGCATCGGAATCAGCCACGCAGTCAGATCGACATGAAGTATCACACGATCAGAGGGGGGGGGGGGGTGTCTTCACCGCCCTACGTGGACAGACTTAGGTCCCTAGCAGGCGACAATGCAGGAATATTACCCCAGCCATAGATAGAAGAACTATGAGGGAAGAGAGAACTATACATCCCAGTTTCCGTTGCTCGAGAAAGGGGGAGTAAGACTGCAATGTATTCCATGGCCAACCATGAATCGAGAACATTTGAAAAACAAGCTTCCAATGCGGACATCAGGAGCCGGAAAGTGGATACATAAGTTAGAAAAAAAAGGACAGGAGGAAACATGCTAGCTATAGGGGACATTAAAGGTCTCCTAATCGCCATACTTGGTGAGAGAGCAGACGATGTGTGGGCACGAGCAGGCTATCCTGGTGTAACCACAATACCTCGTATGACGGAGCTCCATTTAACAATTGTAGAGCCGCAGTATGGAAAGCGATACGAGTGCTATACAAAGATACTTCTGATATGGGAGCTATAATGACGCGGAAAATGAAGGAGTCTGAGGATCCGTTGATTTACATACAGAATTTTCAAGACGCATGGGTGCTCGAGAGTTATGAATCTTGGATGAAATCTATACCTGTGTTTTACCATATATTGTGGCAAGGGGCTGCTAGAGCCAGTGCAGAAACCCAAGAAATTGGTAGGAATTGAGGCCAAGCCTTGGGCTGAAATACAGTTGACCATCGCACCCTATTGCAGACTGCTGCAAGAAAAGAATCGAAAAAAGGAAGCTGCACGTAAGGGTGAGGAAGCAAAATCAGTGCAAAAGAAATTGGCAAAATATGCTTGAGGGAGCCATGATAACTAGCGCAGCTGAATCAAGCATGCAGCAGGTGACCAATTCACAGAAGAATAACCAGGGCAATACAGGGTTTTTCCCCAGGGAAAGAGGATTTAGAGGAAGAGGATGGCAGAGCAATCAGGGAGGTTTCCAAAATAATAAGGGAGGTTTTCAAAATATACAAAATGGTAACCAAGATATGTCAAACGGGCAAATGATCCGACCACCGCCAGTATGTTGGCTGTGTGGAATGACAGGGTACGTAGCACGCACGTGCAGAAACCAAGGCATGATGCAGAACGGCTAAGGGACAGGAACAGGCAGGACTAATCCACATGCAGTTTTACAGCAGGGTATTGCACAGAATCACACAGAGCAACAACAAGCGCCAAGAGCGCTACAAGGCGTGCAACCTCAGAGCATGGGGAATTTTCCACAAGGACAATCCCAACAGGCACCATTGCAATTATCGCAGATGAGCACGGGGCAGACTCCGAACCCTGGAATGGGAAGTAACAATGGAAATGGGGTAAATCCACCTGTACATAGTGGGCCAATTTGTATATGGACTAGGACAGCTCACTGGGAACCCTGATGTGTTCTATCCTATCAGTGGCACCAGACCCTCGCAGGGAACCTAGGGTGGATGTTGTTATAGGGGATAAAGAACATTCCTTCTTAGTTGACACGGGTGCACCACGCTCGTGCATACGTGAAGTTTTCCTTGTCCGGCGAGGCCATAAATACTCAGTTTCACTTGAGCTACAAGTCGTGTTCCCTTCACAAATGCACTTCCAGTCTCCATAGGAGAATGTGAAATTAATGTACCTTTAGCATATTCTCGACAAACCCCAGTAAACATTTTGGGTCGAGATTTAACGACAAAGTTAAACATGACAATCTCGTTCATGGAGGAGGGCATAGTATGTTCCACTCCAGGAATGCACTACTCAAATGTATGTGAAATTATTAGGGCATACGCAGGACACAGCCATGAGGGCTATACCAATAGAGCCAGAAATATTTGCATATGGTATGCGTGTGCTTATGGCATGATTGTCAGGCCTTGCAGACAAAATCATGAGAACCCATGATGAGTTCTTATTCAGACCAAGAATACCGATGCATGAGCAGAAGGGACAAGTATTTCCCTGGATGATGCAGACAGCTGCAATACAAGCTGCAATATGAGGGAAAGTGGCCTTGTTTGACAGTTACGATGACGAGGGCCGACAATGGTGTGCAATATTTGCAATTGAAGAAGGATATCGAGTGATATCCCCATGTCCAGAGAGGCAGATGACGGGATTTTTAAAACAAATTCTGCAATGTAGGAACAGGGCATCTTAGTGACGTCAGGCAATACTGCAGTTTATCCGATAAAAAAAAGGGAGGGTCTTGGCATTTAATTCAACATCTGAGGCCAATAAATGATATTGTTGAGGCCGAGTTCCCTTTAGTCCCTAACCCGGCTACAATTCTATGTAATATACTTGTTGAGGCAAAATATTTCACGGTGATTGACTTGAAAAATGCATTTTTCTCAATCCCATTGCACCGTGACTCAAGATCTGACGTCATTCACATTCAGACAGACGCGTCTGAAAAGCACAAGACTACCCAGGGGTACTGTGAGTCTCCATCTATTTTTAACAGAGTCCTGCAGATGGACTTGAGCAATATTGCACTAAAAAGTGTCGCCTGCAATACGTGGATGACATCTTAATTTGCAGCACAATAGAAGAGAAATGCAGGTGCGATTCTGTTCAGCTATTGACTATACTGGCTGAGAAAGGATATAAAGTTGACAAGGAAAAGTTACAATATTGTCAACAAGAAGTGCTGTACATAGGCCAGCTGATTTCACATGAGGGAAAGAGTGACCCCAGAAAGGGCTGAAGCCATACTAAACACGACTAAGCCACAACAGATGCAGAGCTTTCTAGACCTGTGCAACTATGACAGGACATCGGTCTTCGACTACAGCTCTTATACTAAGCCTTTACTTCAGGCCCTAAAGAAGGCCCAAGTAACGAAAGAAAAGATTGAATGGTCCGAGACAATGGAGAAAGGGTTTGCTGAACTCAAAAGAGCCATTTGCACAGCACCAGTTCTCGGGATTCCCAATTATGCAGAGGAATTTTAACTGTTCTCACACACGAATGGCAGCGTTATGACAGCAGTACTCGCACAGAGAGCCACGTTGGGGTACAAGCCCCTGGCATACTACAGTGGTAATTTGGACCCAGTAATGAGAGGTCATTTTCCTTGCGAAGAATGTTTAGCTGCCGCAGCGTTCGCAATAGAGAAGGCTACAACCATTGTGATGGGATGCTCAATGACGACATACTTCGAGCACTCACCATTTGCCATTCTGGAGAAACCGAAGGGCACGTGACATCTCAGAGAGCTTCTGCCTATACTATGAAGTGATCCTATCGAATCCATCTATTAAGATAGTTTGATGCAAAATAGTGAACCCAGCTATGTTTATAGCTGAGCCAGTCACTGAAGGAGAGCTGATACATGACTGTGCAAATTATGATCGTCTTCATTGACGGGTCTTCAAGGATCGATCAAAATGACAGGCAAAGATATACAGGCGTTGCTGTGATGAAGACCGCAGCTAATGGATAATTTCAAGTGCTTCTTAGTGCACGAAAACCACCACACTATTCAGCACAGGCTGCAGAATTATTGGCGCCGATACTCGCGATTGAGAATAACGCAGACCAGGAAGTGTACAGTGACTCCACCTACGTGACGTCGACAGTGCACGCAGGCCTAGCGTGCTGGAAAAGGAGGGGCTACCTGCGAGCGGACGGCATGCCAGTGCAGCACGCAGCCCTAGTGGACAGGCTGATTAAAGCACTACAGCTCTCAGTGGGCATAGCGGTCGTGAAATGCGCCGCCCACACGAAAGGGACAGATTTTATTTCATGCAGAAATCAAGCAGCAGACACGGAAGCCAAGCGTATGGCATCCAAGAATGAGACGATCATGGCAGTGGAAGTTATCCATGCCAACGAGCGAATGATGGTTACACGAACTGCACACGAGTGTTACAGTAATTTGGGGCAAACAGCTAATGACCGCCAAGGGGCACCACAGGAAGAGAAAAACCTTTGGAAACGTTGAGGGTGTTCTTTAAACCCCTCCGACAGCTTGTGGTGACAAGACAGTACTGGTAAACCAGTAATGCATGTAGCCCTATTAAAAATAGCGCTGGAGCAGCTACATTATCCAGCACATATGACAAAAGAGAATTTTGCAGCAACGCTCGCGGAAGACTGGTTCATACCAAATTTAGCTGAGCACGTTGCATTCTTTATGGTAAACTGTATGATCTGCCAGCAATTCACAGCTGGACACAAATTAATGGTGATGAGAGGAGTCATCCCCAGGCCAAACGGGCCTTTACAGCACTTGCATGTCCACTATGTCGACCTGATTCAAATATGTAACGGGTACAGATACTTAATTGTTGTGGTGTTCCCATTCTCTAGATGGATTGAGGCAGGTCCAGACTACCTGTGCGGCCACATTTTTAGTGAGTGGTGTTCCCCAGGTGGGGGTGTGCAAAGTTATAAGATCAGATAATGGAGCTCATTTTGTAAATGAGACGTTTGAACAGATTAGCCTGCTGCTTGGTATAAAGCACAAGTTCTTGCCAGCGTATCATCCGCAAGGTAATGGAATATGTGAGAAGCTCAACAGCTTGTTAAAGGAAAGGATAGCCAAGTTGAAGCTTACTCTGAAGAAGGGATGGTTGCACTGCCTTCCTCGGTCACTGTATGCACTTCGGAACCAACCCCGTTCCGACCATCATGTTACGCCACACGAGATAGCCACATGAAGAATGAGAACTCCCTTGACACCACAAGAGAGCTAGATGTGATGGCCTGTCAACAGGAGAAGTTTTAGGGTCGGAAATGCAAAACTATCTGAACTGCATGACATCTTGCCTTACTGTAATTTCAGACCAGCTGCATCGACGATGGGGGTGCAGGGCAGCACGGAATACAGGAGATGCTACTACAGACCCAGCTCAAGGATTTTGTTTACCATCCATCTTCCTTGGAGACACCGTCCTTGTAAGGAACCATACAAGGAAAAAGTTGGACGAGCCAAGATTCAATGGTCCCTTCACTGTGGATGACTGCACTCCATCCGCAGTGAAACTACAAGGCAGGAGAGCGTTGATTTTTCTCGGGGATATCAAGCCCTACATCGGAGAAGGCCCCCTGCCTACACCCCAATGAGAGGAGTCGACGAGGAAGAACCACAGCACGTGTAGACGAGATCCATGAAGAGGAAAAAGGACGCATGACAAGCCAGACAAAGAACTTTTTGCAAGTTATGGCTTAAATTGGACACTTCCTCTAAGCAGAAAAAAAAGGGGGAGAAGGACATTAAAAACAGACACTGTGCATCCTAGTTTCAGGGTGAAGAAAAATTGCACGTATAAACCACAGGGCTTGAACTGGTAGTGCCTACACTGTACCATGAAGTGCAGGAACTTCCCCATACACGAGAAGCATCGGATGTTAAAGTACACATCCTCCAGATCCAGCGACAAGAGGCACTGCAGATCTAGAATGGGCCTCCAGCCCCCGCTCTTTACCAAGAAGTATATCGAGAAGACTTCTTTTGGAACCAGCTCCATCGCCCCCCCCCCCTCTTTTAGCATGGCCCTTACTTCCTGCAGGAGTGGAGGGATGTGTTGCTCCTGCCAGGTCACTGGGTGGTGTCCACAGACACTTCTGCTGGAACTGGAGTGCGCTTGTGGGCAAGTATCCAGCACCCATCGGTTGGTGGTGATCTTTTCCCACTCGCTGACGAAGCCCACCAGCCGGCCTCCATCGGGGTGCATGGGTGGGGGCCCAGACATTCTGGCCGGATCTATCTTACTTCGGGGCCTGCGTGCCGCCTTGCGAGCAACGACGCCCACCTCCACCAAAAGCCCTGCGACGAATTGCACTATTTTCTGTCAGAGGCATGAAAGGATGGACGATGCTGCTGAAGAGTGCCCAGGTCACAGGCTGCCTGTGTCAGTCTTAATGGCCTGCAACGATTGGTTGACAGCTTTCCCAAAGAGGCTGTCCCCAAAGGGCATGTCCAGCACCCTCGTCTGGACCTCTTGACAGAATTTGGTGGCCTTCAACCAGCTTCGACGACGGAAGCAGACACTGTTCCCCTATCTGTCAGAACCCAGTGTCCGCGGTCCAGGGCCCCAGTGGTTGCATGATCCAGTGTCACCTCGCCTTCATGGAGGATCTCCAGCGCTTTGACCCACTTGTGGTATGGTAGAAATTCCAGCAGCTGGGCCATCTTTTACCACAGCTCCCCGTCGTATCTGGCCAGGAACGCAAGTGCATTCGCTGCCTTGATGGTCGTCACCGCCAAGTATATCACTTTCCTACCCGTGGAGTCCAACTTCTTCCCCTCGCTGTCTGGGAGGGAATGGAGGCTGAAGATGAGTTATTAGAAGACTTCCACCGCGCTGCAGCAGAGAGCGAGTTCGCGGAGGGCTACAACCGTAGGCACTTTGGTGCAGGTTGTGGCACCCAGTACTTCTTCTCCAGCCCATCCCTCTTCGCCGGGCAGAGGCTGATCAGTGCCAGGCCCTCATCCCAAACATCGTCCAGGAGAGGTACCACCAGAATGGTATTCATTTTGGCCTCATGTCGTTGGTAAAGTAAACCTTCCTTCTTGACCTCTTCTGGCGTCAGCTGGAAGAGCTCCGACGCTCGGGCGACCATGGCTTGGAATGACCGCACTTCTAGGGGAGAAGCCCTCTGCGGTGGAGAAATGCAGCAGTCCGTGTCAGTCCTTGTATCCCTAGGGGGGAGGGCATGTGCGGTTGATGAAGCGGCAAAGGGTGCCGCTTTCTCTCTGCCAGCGGCGGGCCTGGTGCCACTGGTGCCGTTGGCATCCTCTTCTGGATCTCCAATACCAGGGTGTAGAGAGTTGAAAGGATGTCTAGCAACACGTTCCTGGGAGGGGCCGGGAGGGTAGCCTTGCTGGGCCCAGTGGCCACATCATCAATCCCGCCATCCTCCTCAGTGTTCCCACCGTCTACATTCCCCACGTCCTCCGGGAATGTGTGAACGTACAACAGGTCCTCATCCAAGCAAGAAATATCTGTGCCCTAGAGCACGGTTGAGGCCTCCACTTCTCCCTCAGTTTTTGGCATCCTGAGGGTTCGGTCTCTGGATTAGGGATTGCATCCTCTTCTCCGGCGCTTTCTCCACCGGCTTGGCTTAGGCCTCTCGCCTCAGGGGTAGAGCCACTCTGGGTGCTGCCGTGGTCCCCTGAACCGGGTTAGTCCCTTCCGCCTTAGTCGAGGATGACTGTCTGGACCACCTGGGCCTTCAAGGGCAGGTCGGACACCTTTCCCTGCGCCTTGGTCTTCTGCCGCAGTTTCCCTGGGTTAGCAGATTTTCTCTTGGAGAAGGAGCAATGACTGGAGATTGAGGCAGATGGTGAAGATGAATGCGCCCAGCCCATCGCAGGACCCACTTGCGTGGCGCCCACTATGGAAACAGACTTGCAGTGCTTGGCCTGGTCTTGGGGCCCCCACGGATGGAGCATCCTAAAAGGACTTAGAAGCCCACCCTTTTGGACCGGCCGGTCCTGGGTGAGGCATGCCGAACCGCCAACCTACTACAACGATCCTGAACGGTGGGCTTTGAGAACCCAAGGCCGATTTCACAATCCACTTCACTGTGGTTCGGATGGAGACAGAGGCACTGAGAAGTAGTCCTCCTCCTCCTCCATCACCACCACCACCACCACCACCACCTGGCTTGCGGTGTAGGCCTGATTGCCTTCTGGAATCTTCTGATTAAACTCTCGCCGATTCTTGCGCTTGAGGGGCGTTGAGACACTGACAAACTGATACCTGCTTGCCAGTCAAAGGAACGAAATACCACTGTAAGGCAGAATTGCATGCAGTACCCTCTGGGACCACCACATACAATTAGGACTACAGGTTTAAGTAAAACCAACCTTTGGTAGAAGTCTGTACTACAATTTGTGGTAGCGAGCTGAGCAGCCAGGCGTATCTCAAGAGGGAATGTGAGCAGTACAAGGATGTTACACAAGTCTTACAATCACAATGGTTCAAGTAGACACTTACACTCAAGGTTTCTTGGTAAAACACTTATTAATTTATTACACAGTCATTTAGAAAACATTCACTAGAAGTAGGCAACTTATTATACACAAATATACTTCAATACTAAACAAATCCGTTTGAGTAAATTAGGCTCCCCTGAAATATGAGCAAAATGGCATTTCAGTTACTTTGAATGAGAGTAAAAAGGCACAAGTTAATAGAATAGATCACAAATACTTCTTAGGCAGTGCAAATAGTTTCAGTTCACTAGAGGACTCGATTCAGTTCAATAGGCCTGGGCCAAAGTCAATGGGCTACTGTCTTGGATAGATAAGAACAGTTCTTGTAGTAAACGGTAAAGTCTTTGCCAATGTTCTCAGAGTAGTTTGTACAAAAAAGAATCATGTTGGGTCACAAGCTGATTAGGCCTGCAAGTTGGGAAAGTTTTACAAACTTTCATCATGAGAGGCAAGTTCTCTCAATCGGGTTGGCACAGTACCTTAGTATGAAGAAAAATATGCCGCTGAAGATGTTGGTTCCTGGAAGTTCCTGCAGATCTCACTGTTCCTGAGCCTCAGTCGTGGGGACAAGAGGGTGGACATCGGGGGACTCTTGCACTGTACGGTGACGGGTCAAACAAGCTGGCAAAATGGAAGATCTTCGGTTAGAGTAGCTGTCGTCAAGCACACAGGCTGGTGTCCTTCCCCCTGGTTAATCCTAACCAGCTCCGAGAATGGTATCCAGGTGGCTTACGAGGTTATTGGTCCCACCAACTCAAAGGAAGAAGTCGTCCTTGAAGGGGCTTCTGTCGAGATGAACTTGGCAATTCGGACCTGCAGCAGGGCTTCACCGGGCAAACCAATGGTCCAGGAGTTGCAGCAGCTGTCCTCTTCCAGCTCGTCTTTGGTTCTTTCGTTGCAGTGGTCGGCTCTGCTTTCCAGTCCAAGAGACTCGCCTTTTAAACAGTTTTCTCCCATTAATTCCAGCCTTGCTGCCACTCACCCAGCAGGATTGCTGTCCTTGCTGGACAGTCAGCCAATCACGCCAGAGTGCATTTGGGTTTCCTAGGAGACTAAGCACAGAGTTTCGGGCACCTCCCTCACTTCCTGCTCACCGCAGACATTCAGGCGTCAGAGGGGGTTTTCAGTCCTGAAGCCCGCCAGAAGCATAGAAACAAAGGCACCAAACCTAGTTTGGCGCACAGAGACAAACTCTAGAAGGACCTTTCCAAAAAGAAATGGCAAAAAAAGAAGACCGGGACCTGTTTAAACAAATGGGCTTAAGGCACCATCTTCAAAAACATGGCTCCTGTGATTTTTAGCTACCAGTGTTCGCAGCTGGGGAAAATCATGGTAGTTCGTTGTAAAACCACTGCCACCAACCATTTCAATAGAAAAGGGGAGCATTTGACGGCTACATGAGTTTCTAAACACAGGGGATACTAGGTAACCCCTCCAGCACTCTACAGGAAGATATTGTGTGCTGGGTCTCGAAATTTTAAAACACTAGTAAAGTCAATTTAACCTTACATTCTCTGGGAAAACGGTAGTTTATCCCAGAGAAGGTGTTTAAACCTTTGGGAAGTCTTAAAAGGGTGCTGTGTAACACACATGAAAAGATTCCTATGGAGTTGTATTAAAATTCCATAATCAAAGAACACAAGAGTAAAACACATCAAAATGCATGCAAGAGTGTGAAAAAAGGCTCACACTCTTTCCAGGTTAAAAAAAAAAAAAAAAAAAAAAAATCAAGTCCTCAAAATCCAGCAAAGTTGCTGGGAATCAAAGGTGAAGGGAATCAGCACATTTATGAGAATTCTCCCTAACAAGCACACAGGCTCTATTTCACAAAATTAGAAACTATCGAAAAAGCGCAAAAAGGGTAGAAAAGCTCTGAGCAAAACACAAGGAGTCCCAACACTTGAACGTGCAGTAAAAAATCTGAAGATGGCTGCCAGAGGAGGGGTTTAGGGAGAGGGCAGTCATTGGGTGGGGCAGTATGACCCAGCGCTCAGTGATTGGTTTATAGGACAAAGTTTGTAAGTGAAACCGTTTTTTGCTTTTTACAGAGGATTCCCGGCCTGACGACAGGGACTATTCATGAGCATGTGAATCCATGCCAGAACCCATGCTGGAGAATGAGCATTATTTTAATAAAGATAAGTTAAAAAAAGTCCCTCAAGTGTCTGACGACTCCCAACCCGCCACAGCACGGACCAGTGTTTCACTGGGTATTGAATCATAGGCTTTCTTTTTTCTCCTAAGGGTGAATGTATACAACATGCATTACTTGGTGTAATAGCATTACTGATGATTTGATCTGCTTAGATTCACATGCTGTGCATATAGTCCGACATCTAGTGGTAACCGCAGAGTATTGTATCTTGTCTTTCGAGGATCGAAAGGAACATCGACATGGGCGTGCCTGTAACACTATCCCCAACATGACGTGTAGTGTACCCAAAATCCCTCACGCTTTGAGGTCCCTTCGATTGTATTTTTTCTGCCGTGAGGGAGCCTTATGACTATCGTGAGTGAGTAAAGAAAGAGAAGTAGGAGTAAGATGTCTATGTTGCTTCAATCCAAGCGGGGAGGAAGGGTGGGCGCATTCGAATCTAAGCAGATACAATGCTCAGAAATTCTATTACGGTAAGTAATGCCCGTCTTCTGATGCTTGTGAATTTGCTTAGAATCACATGCTGTTCATAGACTAGCGAGCAGTACCCGGAGTTGGTGGTGGGATGTGAGAAGGAACCGTAGTGAAAAGGGGTGTTAGTACTGCTTGTCCCACCTGAGAATTAGACCTATAGTGAGTGTCTAGGCAACAGTGTTTCGTAAAGGAGTGTACAGAACTCCAGGTTTGCCGCTTTGCAAAAGGACGAGAGGAACATTTGCAATCAATACTATGGAAGCCTCAGTGCCCCGAGTAGAGTGTGCTCTAGGCTTGAAGGGCAGATCTCTCTTGGCAAGAGATGGCGGATTTAAAGACAGGGTCCCCTTCTCTACCAGTCGCCACTGAAACAAAATACTGGTTTGTTTTCCTTAGCGGTTTAGTTCTTTCCAGATAGTACATGACTGCACAGAGAGAGAGGAAGAAGAGAGAGGAAAGAGAGGAAGAAGAGAGGGGAAAGAGAGGAAGAAGAGAGAGGGAAGAGAGGAAGAAGAGAGAGGGAAGAGAGGAAGAAGAGAGAGGGAAGAGAGGAAGAAGAGAGGAAGAAGAGAGGAAGAAGAGAGGAAGAAGAGAGGGAGAAGAGAGGAAGAGAGGAAGAGAGAGAGAGAGAGAGAGAGAGAGAGAGAGAGAGAGAGAGAGAGAGAGAGAGAGAGAGAGAGAGAGAGAGAGAGAGAGAGAGAGAGAGAGAGAGAGAGAGAGAGAGAGAGAGAGAGAGAGAGAGAGAGAGAGAGAGAGAGAGAGAGAGAGAGAGAGAGAGAGAGAGAGAGAGAGAGAGAGAGAGAGAGAGAGAGAGAGAGAGACTTTCTGCCATGTTAGTGGGGTGCTGGAGGAATGTGGGTAGTTCTATTGATTGGTTCACATGGAACTTTGAAATTAATTTGGGCGCAAACTGTGGGTGAGTGCAGAGAACCACCTTAACTCTGAATTGTGACAAAAGGGTCTAGAATTGAAAGGGCCTGTAGTTCACGAACTCTCCTAGAAGCGACTACCACTAGGAAGGCGGTGTTGTAAGAGAGTGCCTTGAGGCTTGCCTTGTGCATAGGTTCAAAATGAGACCCCATAAGTCTGGTTAATACCACATTTTAGGTTCCATCCGGGAGCCGGGTTACAAATAAGGGGATGAATCATTTTAACCCCTTCCATTAAAGCTTTAATTACTGAGATCTTCCACCATGACACCTTCTCCTGGGACATGGTATAGGCTAAAAGTGCAGCTAAGTGGACTTTCAAGGAATTAAAAACTAGACCCGAGTCTAGTAGGCGAGTCAGGTATAGTATAATATGAGTAGGAGAGCAGTCAATGGAATTGATGCTCTTAAAATTGCACCAGATGACTAAGCGTTTCCACTTGTTGGAGTGGCAATGTCTGGCGTTAGGTTTTCTTGCTTCTCGAAGTATATCCATGCATCTGAGGAAGTTGGAGATGCCCAAACTCTGACTTCAGGAGCCAGGCCGCTAAGTTGAGAGACTGCAGGCATGGATGAAGTGTTTCCCCCTTGTCCCGAGATGGCATGTTGTATGGGCAAGGCAGTTTCATCGGAGGAGAGCGAGACATCACCATCAGATGGGTAAGGCGGGCCTACAGCAGCGCCCCCAATATCATGGCGACTGGTTCCTCGTGCATCTTGTGCACAATCTTGTTGAGTAGGTGAGTCAGGGGTGGGGGGTGGGTGTTAGGGGTAAGCATAAACAAATTTCCCTGACCATGTTATCCAGAGATTATTCCCCTTGGACCAGTTCTGAGGGTACCTGGAGGCGTAACCTGGGCATTGTGAGTTCTCAAGAGTTGCAAACAAGTCGATCTCTGGGGAGCCCCATTCTGCGAAAACGGAGACAATGTCTGTGTAGTCGCCATTCTTACTCTTAGGGGAATGGGAAGTCTCCCCTGGAACATGTTGAGATAGTATGAACATCCTGTGTTTGAGAGCCCACTTCCAAATGTTCTGGGACAGTTTGGATAGTCCTGGAGAGCGAGTGCCCCCTTGCTTGTTTAGGTAGTATATGGCTGTGGTACTGTCCGTGAGGACCAGTACTGTCTTTCCCTGCATCTGTCTGAAAAGCCTTGAGGGCTTTGAACACCACCAACAGCTCCAACAAGTTTGTGGTTGGATGCTACTGCTGGGGGCCAAACGCCAAGCATCGTCTGCTGAAAGAAGTGAGCCCCACACCCTGTGAGAGATGAGTGTTGTGAGAGTGGCTTCTACTGTGGGGGTGGTGAAGGTTTCCCCTTCAAAAGGTTTTCCCTCGACACCACTGCTGAGAGAACGAGGGCTGCCGAGACAACCACTAGCTGTTGAGCCACTCTTGCATAGGGCGCAAGCGCAAACAAGTGTGAGGGACTAAATAAACGCAGGATGCCATCATCCCCAACAGTCGTATGGCCTAGTGTACCGTCACGTCTCGGCTGGCTACATACTGAGGGATCTGAAACAGCATGTTTTGGACCCTCTCGGTGGAGGGGAAGACCAGGCCTTCTTGTATCCGAATTAGGGCCCCCAGAAACTGTTTGACTTGGCTGGGGTCTAGACTAGACTTTTTTTCGTTTATTTAGAATCCCATACTGAAGAGCAGGTCTATAGTCTGTTGGGTGTATGACAGGCATGTCCCGTAGGAATCCCTGTTATTAGCCAGTCGTCGAGGCAAGGATATACTGGAATGGATTGCCTGCATAGGTGAGTTTCTGCAACTGCCAGCAACTTTGTAAATACTCTTGGTGCTGAGGCGATGCCGAAGAGAAGAACCTTGAATTGATAGTTTGTCCTCTATCATAAACTTAGGTATTTCCTGTGTGCCGGCAACATTGAAATATGAAAGTATGTTTCTTTCATGTCCAATGTTGTCATGTAATCCTGTTGCGCTAGCAGAGGGATTACTTCTTGTAGCGTTATCATTCTAAACTTTTGTGGTTTGACAAATTTGTTTGCTGGGCCCAAGTCTAGAACAGGGCCCACGGTGAGATCCTTTTTGGTTACAAAGAAGTACACTGAATAAATACCCTTGTTTACCTGTAGAACGGGGACGACTTAGATTGCGCCCTTTTCCTGCAGGATCGCAACCTCTTGCAGCAGGATTCTGAGGTGCCATGGTGTTGGACGTCTGGACTTCGGTGGTCTGAATCGAGGTGGCTGGCTAAACTCTATGCAATAACCGTGGGTGGTGGTCTTTAGCACCCACTGGTCTGTGGTTATCCCCTCCCATGCGTGTAGGAATGTTACATGTCCCCCCCCGACCGGGGAGGCATGGGAGGGGACCCAGATCTGAGTCATTTCTGACTGGAGGCCGGGGAGCCTCTGGGGGTGGCATTGCGACCCCTTCCCTTGCCACAGCATTGTCCTCTAGGGGGATGCTGATTTGAGGCAGCAGACCCTTGTCCTGAGGACCATGTTTTGCCTCTACCATATTGGTTATGTGGGGAACGAGAATAGGACTGTCCGCGAAAGAAGTAGCAAGAACTTCCACCCTTCCCCCCCCTTCTCTGTTGAAAGGGCCTTTGAGTGATTTGATTCAAAGATTTCAAAGTCTTGTGTTCTTTCTTGGCAGTTTCAAGCGCCTCATCAACAGCTTTGCCAAACAGGTTAGAATCCTCCACCGGTTTGTGGATGAGACGCTTGTGTCTCCGGTTTGAACCCGGAGTTCTTTAACCAGGCATGTTGTTTCAAAAGGGTACCATGGGCCAGGGTTCTCCCTGCTGCCTCTGCAGCATCTAGGGCGTTTAAGGATGTTATGGTTTACTTGCTTACCCTCCGATACAATGGTAAGCAGGCAAGAACCCCCTGGTTCGGGGACCTCCTGCAGGCCTTTCTGTAGTAGGTTCCATTGAACATCAGAATAGCGTGCCAACAGCATAGTATTGTTGGCGGATCTGTGTGATTTTACCATCGCGGAATAGTTCGAGACAGAAAATTCTGCATGGGAAATCTACGCAACACTGAAATGTTCGTACCTTTCCCATGCGGGCATCCATTAAAATCACACAGATTCCAACTGACACCCATACACACACACACACACACACACACACACACACACACACACACACACACACACACACACACACACACACACACACACACTCATTCACTCACTCACTCACACCCCCACACCCACCCCACCCCACCCCACCCCACCTTTCCTTCAGACACTGTCTCTGCAGTGCTGGTTCCCTTTCACTTCTGTGATCGGGAACCAGCGCCACAGGGTCCTTTTATTTTTTACTTTCGGTGAGCTGCGGGGGTATCCCCTGCAAACCCCGCCCACTATAATGTATAGTCTAGTGAGCGGGGTGTTGCGGGGGACACCCCCGCAGCCCACATTTTTATTTTGTTTTGGCGGTGCCCTGGCGGGAGTCCCCCCCGCAACACCCCGCTCACTTTAGTGAGCGGGGTGTTGTGGGAGACACCCACCAGGGCCCATACCGACCCCACCAAAAGACCTAAAAAACACACCACGAAAAGTTCTAGGTGTTTTGGTGGGGTCGGTAATTTTGATACAGACTATTCCTTGTTGGTAATGCGGGTGGAATACGCTGCCGCAGTAGTTATTCGCTTCCCTAGGGCATACATATTTATTTTTTTTGTCCAGTGGTGCCTCACCTGTGGACAAGGATACCACTGCCCTCTTCCTTGTTTAGTGACCACAAGAGAATCTGGGGTGGCATATCCCCGAATATAGAGAGGGTCAGTAGGGGAGGGGCGAAAAAGTTTCTCCACCCGAGGGTTCACAGCCCTGGTTTGTGAAGTTGTTTGTAAGGAAGGAGCGATACGCCTTTGATGGAGTTAAGTAAAGGGATAGCCTGGCTGGCAGGAGGCTTCTCCTTTAAAATATCCCCCACGAAATCAGAGTCCTGCACCGCTTCCTGCGTGGCTGCTTTAAGAATTTGTTAAACGCCATCTGGTCATCTATAGGAGATGCCTAATGCAGGGGTGGGGAAGAGGAAGGATCCATGCATATGGTGTCAGGATCCAGGGTATGAGTAGGAGTCAGACATGGTGGGTTCTCCACTGGGGCTCAACTCCCCAATCTGGGGCCTGATCAGTGGGATCCTCAAAAGAGATCATCCTCCTATAAGTAGGGGACATGAGGAACCTCCTGATCTGTGAGGTCAAAGACCTCTTCATGAAGTGGGCCAGAGGTTCTCTGGATTTTGGCTAGTGAGGGGTAAAGGCCTTCTTCACTAGGCCTCTTATGTCTATTTATACAGTCTTCAAATTTGTCCCTGTTCCACAAAGAGGAGCCAGAGGGGTCCAGAGGAGTAAAAGGCTCTTGCTGGGGATCTACCTGCCTAGAGATTTTTCTGAGAGAGTTCTGGATAAGGGCTGGGGACCCTCAGAATATTCATCCTGTGTATCCCGTAATGTGGACGCGTCTTTACTTGTCCTTGGATTTACTGGCCGCCGAAACGATCTTTGCGAGACTCTCGCAGATGTTCGCATCTCTGGGAGGGGTTTAGGCTGGCTTTGCCGTAGATTTCGACAGATGTATGCGGTGGCGCGCTCTTAGGAGGAGTCTCGACAGCCTTGAGACTTTTGGTGCTGGCACCCTTGTCTGTAGAGTGCCCGGACGCATGCCGCTTACGCAGTTGCAGGGAGGAACGTGCGGATCGGCATGTGCCGTTGTGGAGCTTGGCGTACCCGTAAGCGCCTTGGACCATTGACCGTTCCGTCAAGGTGGTAATGAGGGTTGGGTGCTTGCTTTATGAGTAGCGGGTGTGTCCCTGTCACCAGGTGTACATTCCCCACAGCAGAACTATCGGCCTGCCTAGCAGGGCCGGGGACTGATGGTTCAGAGTGAGAGCGCTTCGATGAGAGGTCGATGGTATCCGTATCTGAGCCATGGTCGTCGCTTAACTCCTCATCACTCAGTGTCTGCGGCAATGGAGGAGCTACCCTCGGCCTGCATAATGGCGTAGGCCACCCACCGCTCAACTCAGTGCTCCTTGAACGTCTTAGGACGCAAGAGCTGACAAGACCGACAGGACGCCTTGTGGCGATAGCGAGGGAGACGCTTATTGCACCTCCGGTGCGTGTCCTTCCAGGAGTACTTGCCCTTACAGGAGGGGAAACATTTAAATGGTCTGTCTAAAGCGACGACAAAACATAAGGGGGAAAGAGAGGGGAGAAGGAAAAACATTGAGAAGAAAGACCCCCAGGCCCCACTCTCTACTGTATAGTGCCCGCTGTCGAAGTTTGCTCTTTCGCTCTCTTCGGCGATGGTTCAGAAGTAATCGAAGAGGGACCTCGACGTGCGAGGGATTTTGGGTACACTACACGTCACGTTAAGGATAGTGTTACCGGCACGCCCATGTCAACGTCCCCTTTCGATCCTCGAAAAACAAGATGCAATACTCTGCGGTTACCACTAGATATCTGACTACATGCACAGCATGTGATTCTAAGCAGATTCACAAGCATCAGAAATCCATTTTATAGTAAGTGTGTGGCACTGTATGACAAGGTTTTATTTGCTTGGTATGCATTTTGAAAGGCCTAATAAATCATTGTATATTTTTGTACAAACTTTCCAGCTTGAATTATTGATGGTTTCCTGTGTGGGCACATTGTAGTCCTAAACCACTCAAAGCCAACCTGAGAATACCAAGTCTTGCAGCTTTGCTATTGGGTATTCTTAAGATCTCCTTGTTCACCATAATACGTTGGCTTCACAAAATCCACCCAAAGGGCGGATTTTGGAAATCCATCTTAATCGGCCCCATTACTATTGTCAACATTACTTGCACCCAGTAGTATTCTTTCTATGGCTTGTATCGGCATAGAGTCAAATGCTTTGCATTGGCTGCCATTTCGTGGTTGGCTCAGTATAAAGCTTGCTCAAAGTACTTCGCTCTCTTTGCTCAGGAGAATGTGTGTGCTCAATTCCTCCCACCTTAGAGACCCCGGCTCTTTTGATAGACTTCGGACGTTTTAATTTTAACCCTGGAGTGATAAACCTTTCTCACTCGCTGACCTGATTTGGATGGTGTGTTTTAACTGTTTTTGGAGTCTGACAAACTCCATAGGCATCTACTTTATGTATGAAGACACACAGCACCTTTAATGCAGGGTCAGAGAGAAATCCCTTTAGATTTTTAATAAGGTTTAAATAGCTTTTCTTGTGTGAACTACCATTCACAAGAATAGTAAAGAGACTGACTTAACTTACCTTTTCTTTGTAGGTCCAGCACACCCCATGTGGATTGCTGGAGGGGTTACCTAGTAGCCCCTTATCCTACATTTGCATGTAATATTTTGATGTTATTTTATGTTACCGTCGCTACTTTAAATGGCTGGTGGCAGTGGTTTAATCTTTCCTACCATTATGCTTTTCTACCGCAGGCTGAACCCAGCACGCATGGGTGACCATTTTGTCAAAATGGCCCCCCTCTTTTTTCGCCTTCTGTTTGTGAAGTCTTTCTTGGGTTTTACTCTGTGCGACGAGGCAGATTTGAGCCGTTTGTTCGTTTTGCCTTTGGCGGACTTAAGCCCTGAAGCCCACCTCTGGCTCCAGTGTGCCTGGAAGGGCAGGATGTGAGGGAGGTTCCTAAAACTCTGCTGTCCTTTGGCTCTAGGAATACAACCAGTCCCGATTGGCTGGCTGGCTGTCCTTTTAGGAGAGCCACCCTGCTGTGTGATTGACAGCCTAGGCTGTGCATGAATGGGAGAAACCTGCTTAAAAGGAGAGGGTTTTGGGACTGGAGGCAGTCGACCATTGGCAGAAATACCTGACGAAGAAACCGTGAACGAAGCTTGCTGCATCCTCCTGGACCTTTGAATCGCCCGGTGAAGCCCTGATGCTGAGCTGAAACTCCTTTTTTAATTCGACAGAAGCTCTGGACGGGATGACTTCTTCCCTTGGGTTAATGGGACAAACACACTGAGACAAACTCCACTGGACCATCTTCCCCGACTGGCTGTACTTCTTCGCTGCTGCAAGAACCGAGTGACAGGTGTTGAGTAATCTGTAGTCTAGTGCAATGTCTGAAATCCAGATAGAAGCACCAGGAGTCTCCCAAGGACCATCCAGAAGCAGGACGACCAGAGCTCTAGTCCCATCACCAGAGTGCAGGACACAAGGAGTGAAGGAAGCCCAACCGGTATCCAAAATATGCAACAGTGCGGTTTACTAAGCGCTGAAACCGCGAAGTGCAGCTGAACCGAAGAGAGCCCACAGCTGCAGGCGACCTCCCAACTACCGCCGCAGGAGCCCTCAAGACGTCCTCCCTCATGTCCGCCCGACAGGCTCAGGAACATGGGGTCTGCACTGCTGTATCAAGACAGAATCCAACTGGACCACTCTTCTTGAAACCAGAGTTACTGTTTAGACTTGAGGGTACTTACCCATTTGTCTTTTAGCTGTGCTCTTCTCAGTTGGTAATTGCAGTGGCTTACTTTTAGAGTGAATTCCAACTATCCTTTTACAGGCTTTACAGCTTGTGACCCTACAAGTGATTTTCTAACACATACTAATTTTATTTTATTTTATTTTATTTTATTTATATTGCGCCGGTAGCTCGCAAGCTTCGGGGCGCAGGAACAGGCACACGAGAAACAAGTGACAGGTAACTAACACAAAGCACAAGACAGATATATATAGGATATCGGACTGGGCCAGAAAGATTTATATGTTTTACTTAAAGATGTACGTTTTCAATTGTTTTCGAAAGCGTTGATAGTTGGTTTCCATCCTTATCTGGCCCGGAAGGTTGTTCCAAAGGCCTGCTACTGTGACAGGGAAGGATTTGCCTGCTCCATTTTTGAGTCTGAAAGGAGCTTTCGTAATCAGACCATGTTCGGATGATCTTAGCTCTCTGGAGGGCTTATATGGAATGATTTTATTTTTCATGTATGCTGGGGCTTTGCCATATATACATCTGTGTGTGAGTGTGAGCGACTTAAATTGGACTCTTTCCTCGATTTTCAACCAGTGTAGTTCTTTCCTAGCTTCGCTAATATGCTGGTTCCTGGGAATTTGTTTGATGATTCTTACTGCATTATTTTGCAGGACTTGGTAGCTGTGGTAACAGTTTTTGTTAGAGCCTAGAATTAACGCGTTGCCATAGTCGAGGCGAGATAGAATTGTGGCTCTTGCAATTGTGGCACTGTTTTCCTCCGATAGATAGGGTCTGATGGCTTTTAATAAGCGGAGATGATAGGAGCATGTTTTTTTCACATAGAGGGTTTGAGCCTCGGATCCTAGAGATGCTTCCAACATCATCCCCAAGTTAACCTTGTTAAGGACTTGTATTTGAGTGTCTTTGATGGTAAAGGTGTTATATGCGGGGTGGAGCTTGGATTTGACCAAATTGGAGCGAAAAACCATGAGCTCGGTTTTATTGCCATTTAGACACATCCAATTTTTAACTTTGTGCAAGACTTTGATTCCAAGAAGTGCCTCAGCTCCATATACGGTTTCAAATTGACTTCGGCTGTCCTGGCTCCCTGCAGACTCTTCTAGTCCATTAGTTTTAATATGGTTTGTCCCCCATAGGTGGTAACTTGTTTTAGACTTACTACTGGGAAAGGCTCGAATTGTGTAAGAAGCATATCCTAAGATTATGCACCAACTTGTTTTCATTCTGAAAAGTATTTTTAAAGCATATTTACATTGTTACATGAATCACCTTTTTAAAGAACACCTATTTAAACATGCATGTTAATTAAATAACTATTTATAACAGAAACCTTGAGTGTGTTACTTGGCTACTTGTATTTACGGATTTCATGTGTACAGCTCTACAGCTCACATTTACCCCTTGACCTCCTGGTAATAGGAACCCACTCTTTGGTATAAGTCTGTACTACACAGGTTGGTAGCGTGTTGAGCAGACAGGCTCATCTCTAGAGGGGTCAATGTGAGCTGTAGGGGAGTTATACAGAGATTCACAGTGACAAGTATTCAAATAAACTCTTACACACAAGGTTTCTTGATTAAACAATTTAACAGTCGGTTTTAGTAAGCCGTCTTCAGACGGGGCATTTGGGATGGCACACAGACACTTCCTACACCCTCAGGTGAATTAAAAAGCAAGGACACTGGACATTGATATATCACTGTTGCATTTAGGGTAATACTTAGGAGTAGGTCAAAGAAAAAGGTTATTAGAACAAAACTAGAGATCTCACAAATATTCTGAAGCAGGTAAGTACCCCCAATTCAAAGAAAGTTAACCCCTTCCTGGGAGGAAGGCAAACACACAGTCAGAGGGAAGAAATCATTCAGGGAGCCAGGCCAAAGTCAATTGGAAAAAAAGTCTAGGTGGGCTGAAGCATTTCTTGCAGGTAGATAAAAGTCTTGCACAATGTTTTGGAAGTCTTTGTAGAAAGAAGAAATCAAAGCAGGGCCGCAAGCTGATTAGGCTTGTGAGGTAAAGAAGCTGTTGGCAACTCTACAGAAGCAACCATGACAAGTCTCAACTGAGAACAAGTGAAGTTACACAACAAAAGGTAAGTTCTTAGACTTTACAGTACCTTTGGTTAGAAGAATAACGGTTTCAGCTGGCTTCTGTTCCTGTGCAGCTCTGTAGATCCCGTGTTCCTCAGTCGTGGGGACAAGAGGGAGGACGTCTGGAGGACTCCTGCACTGCAACGGGGCGGTCGACGACAGAAAGGGACCAACTTCTATTCAGTGGCACTTCGCGGTTTCAGCTCCTCATGTCTAAACAAATAGCAACACTGCACACTCTTGACTGTCGAGATGGGCTTTCCTTGCATCTGGGGTCCAGCACTCTGTTGAGGTGGCTCAGGCTCGGTCAGTCCTGCTGCCTGGGAGTCCGGAGGATCTTCCTGGAGCTCTTAGCTAACTTAAAAGCAATGCACACAAACTGGTGTTCCCCCTCCCTGGCTCTTCGGTTCCAACAGCAACTGTAGTGGAATTACAATCAGCTTCGAGAAGATGTCCAGGTGGCTTACTTTGGAGTGGATTGGTCCCACCAACTCAAGGGGAGAAGTCGTCCTTGCAGGGCTTCTATAGTCGAGATGTATTTGGAGCTTCAGCACAGCAGCAGGGCTTCACCGGGCAAACCAACGGTCCAGGGGTTGCAGCAGGCATCTCTTCAAAGTTCTTCGGATTCCTTCGTCCAGTGGTGGACTGCCTTCCAAGCCAAACCGCCTCAACTTTTATGCAGGTTTCTCCCATTCATTCCAGCCTAGCGGTCAGTCACTTAGCAGGGTGGCTGTCCTTGCCGTACAGCCAGCCGGCCAATCATCACAGAGTGCATTCTTGACTCCTAGGAGACAAAGCACAGGGAGTTTCAGGCACCTCCCTCGCTTCCTGCCCCCGCCAGACACCCTGGAGCCAGAGGCGGGCTTTACTCGTGAATCCCACCAAAGACAAAAGGAACAAAGGGACCAAACCTGGTTTGGCTCGCAGAGTAAATCTCAAGAAGGATCTTTCCACAAAGAAATGGTGAAAAAAGAAGACTGGGGCCATTTTGGCAAAAATGGCACCCTTGGGTGCCACTGCCACCAGCCATTCATCGAGGAAAGGGTAACAAAAACGTTACATGAGAAACTAGATAAAGGGGATACTAAGTAACCCCTCCAGCACCCTATTCTAAGATCGTGTGTGCTGGGTCTAAAAAGTTACAAATGTAAGTAAAGTCAAATTCAGTTTACTGCTCTTGGAAATAGTAGTTTATCCAAGAGAAGGTATTTAAACCTTGGGAAATCTGAAAGACTTCCCTGTGTCACTGCACTGAAGGTGCAGTGTGACAGTGTGATGCCTATGGAGTTTGTCAGACTCCACAATCAAAAGAAACAGTTCAAATCACATTGAAAGTACACGAGAGAGAAGAAAAAAGGGTCTCACTCTCTCCAGGTTAAAAATGCAAGTCCTCAAAATCCAGCAAAGTTGCTGGGGGTCTCCAAGGTAGAGAGGAATGGCACATTTCTGAGAATTCTCCCTAACAATCATTCAGAGCCTTTGAATTTCTAAACGATACAAGTCTGCACAGGCAGGGTGGGTGCAAGGCACAAGTACATATAATACAATTAGCAGTGTAGAAGACAGCAAATAGCAGTGTAGATGACAGCAAATGGGTCTGACAACAATTCTGCAGTTTTTTCAAGTGAACTGAGGTGCCACCATGCAAGGAGGGGAGATGAGGGAAAAACAGAAAGATGATCTTCACGGCAGGGAGCATTCAGATCAAGCAAATTCACAGACAGGTGCAGGAGAGGTGGAGGAACAAGTGCGGCGGGGGTCAGGGGAGGAGTGGCGACCAAGTGCGCCCATCAGTAAGAAGCGGGGGTAACTGCTGAGAGATGCCACGCTCAAGGGTCATAAGTGCAGTAACGATGAGGCAAGTGCAGGCCCAGAGGCAAGTGCCAGGACTGGTGAGGGTCCCAGGGGCATGTGGGACTGAGGTACACAAGCGGCCAGTCAGAAAGCTGTGCGGAAAAGGAGGGAGAGCGGGATAGAGTGGAGAGAAAGGTTAACAGTGTAGAAGGAGGGGAATGTCTTAAGGAGTTTCTGGAACTTAAGGAGCCCAGGCTCAAGACGGAGTGGGGCAGGAAGGCTATTCCAGAGGGCGGCCCCTGCAGAGGATAAAGATCTCCCTCCAAATCTCTGCTAGGAGAACCGGCTCCGTCGCGGAAGGTTGGGGGTAGATGAGCAGAGGGCTTGGGAAGGACAGTATTTAGGTAGGCATTGTTGCAGATAGGTAGGTCCAAGACCCCAGAAAGCCTTGTGGACAATGTAGAGGGTCTTGAAATTGATCCTTGCAGCGATGGGGAGCCAGTGGAGGGATTTCAGCGCTAGAGAGATGCAGTCCCTGGGCTTGAGGCCAAAGATAAATCTTGTGGTTCTGTTCTGCATGAGTTGTAGAGGCAGGGAGGTTGAGAAAAAGGCTGTAGCAGTAGTCCAACCTGGAGAGAACCAAGGCTCTAGAGACAGTGAGGCACTGGCGGAAGGTGATCAAAGAAAGAGTACCTCTGAGGAGGTGTAGCTGTTAGTTGGACTTTCTAGAGATGTCTGGAGTGGAGAGGGAGAGGAGTTGAAAAGGACCAAGGTTTTTTACCTCGCAGATGGGTGCGGGCGCAAGGCCAAGGGAGGCCGGCCACAGTAAGTGGGAAAGCGGGAGCAGGAGTCCCAATGCGAACGATATCAGTCTTTCTGGCATTGAGGCAGAGGCCGTTTCCAGCACACCACAACTGAATTGCAGACAGTCAGATATGAGCGAGGTAGAGGAGAGGTTAGCCTGAAGGAGAGTTATCTCATCCAAATAACAAAGTTAGAGATGATGGCAATCGCACGTGCAAAGGCAGCCATGTAGACATTGAAGAAACAGGGGGATAGGTTACAGCCCTGGGGAATGCCACAAGTTGAAAGTGTGATAGTAGAGAGAAAGGACCCCAAGTTCCAGCTGGGATGGGTGGTCGGAAACGAAAGCAGTTAACCACGCCAGACCATGACCTGCGATTCCCAGGGTGTCATGCAGACGTGCGATCAGGAGTTGTGGTTTACTGTATTAAAGGCAGAGAAGCAGTCAAGAAGAATGAGGACCGAGGCAGTGTTCGTGTCGAAATTTGAGAGCAGGTCTTCACGGGTGTTCAGAAGAGCAGTTTCCGTGCCTCTGGTTGCTCTAAAGCCAGACTGATGGTCGTGGAAGCAACCAGCAGATTCAGTGTGGAGGGTGAGCTGAGAGATGGCCAGCTTCTCAAGGAGTTTGCCCCGGAAAGGGGTGATAGAGCTAGGGCGGTAATTTGGGGGACTGTAGGGATTGGCAGAGGGTTTCTTAAGTAGAGGGTGCACAAGGGAGTGCTTAAGAGAAGTTGGGAAAACTCCAGTGGCAAAAGAGATTGCAGAGATCAGCCAAGGCTGGAGCACGAGAGTCAATGTTGTCCTTAATGGTTTTGGAGGGGAAGGGGGCCACCTGTTTGGATGAAGCCTTCATAGACCAGACTTGTCTGGCAACCTCATAAGGTGTGACAGGAGTGAGAGAAGAGTGAAGTGGTGGAGGGGCCAGAGGTGTTGGTATAAGATGTGGTGTGGAGGAGACAGAGGAAAGGATGTCTTGGGTTTTTGCTGTGAAGTGTGCAGCCAGGGCCGAGCAAAGGTCCTGGGTGGGTGTGACAGAAGGAGGCTGCTGCAGGATTGGTCAGTTCCTTACAGATTTTGAAAAGTTTAGCAGTGTTTGATGCCACAGGGAGTCAATATTGCCTTTGAAGGAGGCAGCATGCCAGTTTGTCAGAGGGTCTGCCTGACTAATTCCATTTCCGCTCAGCTGCCCTACACTTGCGTTTAAGGGCAACAAGATTCAACTATTTGCATGTGTTATGTGCTTACGGTTTGGATTAACCAACTGCACAATAAAAAAATAATTTACACAAGCAGCACACAGCACTTTTTGTATGAATAAGTGCCTAGTTGTTTTTCTTTTGACTACCATTGGCAACATGGATGTTGTACGCGATCTGATGGTCAGAGTGTTTTATATAAAAGGTGTATGCTGTAGTGTATAGTGTCCATAGGGTGTTCTTGCATTTGCGTTTAGGCCTAATAAATAGTATGTCCATACTTCATTGGAACTCCATTACAAGAGACTCTCAGCAATCATCCAAATAACCCCAATTGCAGGCTGGCCAAATAAAGAAAATTGGTAGAACAGTAGTTGGGAGAAAGGCACAGAGGCGCTACATAATGAAGACCATAGTGTGAGAATCACACAATGTATAGCTTCAAAAACTATGAATATCTATATTAGACAACAGTGGAAGTTTGTTTTAACCAGTTAGCTGAAGAAGGAAGAAGCAAATCCATCTTAGAAGACAACGTCATCCAGTAAGAAGCAAGAATTCTATGACTCTCAGAAGATGCCCTAGCTCCAATCAATCTCAACTGTGTATCAGCAGCTGGTCAGACTTGACAGGCCGTAAACCACTATTGCTCAATAGAAGCTGGATAGACCAATGGCAAGTGTGGAAAGGATGGTAATTCATTAGCAACATCTCTCGCTTTACAGAAGGGGGAGCATTTTCATCCTGGTGCATGAAGTGTCATCAAGAAGATAAGAATATTCATCTGTAGTAACTGAGTGTTAAACCAAAGACAAACCTGTGGAAAACAACCTATGACTTAAAATTGACAAAGCATCTCGCCAGCATTCCTAAAGCCCCACTTCAAGTCCCCCTTGTAATGTGCCTAAATATAGACAACGGAAAGCCATCCTGTATGAGACTGCAGACTGTTGCAGAGTCAAGGTTGAGGGGCATCAGCAAGATTATAGATTAAGCACAACCGAAAAAGGGAAGTTCTCAACCTTGCATCTACACTGTACAACTTTGCTTATCATTTGAGACACCCAATTACCAAAACACAGGGAGACAATTTAAGACAGGTTATTAATGCCAGAGTAGCCCAAATAAACAGCTGCTGAGTTGGTACCCAAGAAGCTGCATTGTGAGAACTGTGTGAACTGCTGCTTCAAACCTAAAAATATGGACTCCCGGAAGAGACCTTGGCACATGGGAAGTAGATCTAGCAGCCTCCCCACAAAAGGAGGCTATAAGAGGAATTACCTGTTTCAGGAGGTTGTTGGCCCATGGCTATGCACTTTGCGAGTTTGGAGGCCCACTGAAGACATTCCACAGCATGCCTTTTGCGACTGAAAAGAAAAGAAGCAGACTTTAGGTACCCCTGTACAAAGCACAGCAGCAAAATCGACTCCTCAAATCTGCAGTATAACTTCCCCTTGCACTCCTCAATCACCACGCCGATCTGAAATCTAGCATGCAATTTGCACAGCACTTCTGGACCTTCTACCCATAAACAACCTTGCAGATGGAACCCGTTTAACCAGATATCCCAATTCACACTATTTTTACTAAATTACATACTTCCATCCTCCCTGAGGCCCTACAAGGCCTTCATCCTCAGCATACTGGCTCCAATGGGAGCATGAGCATTGAGAAAGCCTCCATCTTGGGGGCCTGACCCAGTTGGTATGGACAGGCAGGATCTTGATTGGGAGCTACAATCAAGTCAGCCCCACCACAAACATCTGCCCTTGGGCATCTACATGTCAAGCATCCCAGCCAAGAGCCAACAGGCAGGGGTAATTAGTATGGCCCAATAAGGGCCCAGTAGGGCCTTGGTGGTGGAATTTCACAACCCCCATTTACCACACAAGTGTACCTTCTTTTTAACTGCATGGCTTACTACCCGATATCCCTTCTACCCACGCACACACGTTATGCACCATCCATAAACTCATACCAGTTGCCTTCAATACCATCCTTTTCCTCCTGTGCATCTAAATTATTCATTCCAACCCATCTTTCCATATACAGAATAAATCTATACAATTTTCCTTGTGCATTTAGAAAGTATTTCTCCCATAGTTTTCTTGCATATTTACAATATAATTTAGACCCATGTCTAACGTGCCGCAAACTCTGCGTGCTACTGCTTGTATGACTACCTATTAATGCAGAGGTGGCCGATTTTTAAGGTGGATTTCCAAAAATCAACCCTGGGGATGGATTCCAAGAGGCCAAACAATTTTTTTTTTTTTTTATTGTAACATTAGTTTATTACAAAAGAAAGAAAAACTTTTTGTTACATTTGTGCCTCAAGTCCTCAAGGTCTTCACTAGCTAAAATCACTAATTACATTACAAATTGTTTAGCTGTAGTGCGTCCATAAAATGTATTATTGCGCAGGTTAACTGAGTGTTGAAACCTGCAATCAGGTAACACCACCAGGCATCCATGTTTCCTGACGAGGGAGCAAAGCGGTCTAAATGCTGACTACGCTGCGCTGTAATGGCTTCACAGTCTAATATTAGGTGTCTCACCGATTCTTGGCCAAGTTTGCAGAATCTACATTCTGCCGTCTGTACCAGTGGATCATGCCTCAGGAGCTGTATCTCCCTAGTTTTATATAGATTTAGTCTCATCCGCAGGAACATATTACGATGGTATTGTGAAGGAAATTTCTCCAAAAATTTTGGAATTGCATCAAGTTTGTTTAGCGCACTTCCAAGGTCCAGAGAAGTTGTCAGTTTGTTTCGGCGTTCTTCATTTTTTAGCCAGTTATGGTGACAAATTATTTTCTTCGCAATTTGGGGGCGAAGTATTACAGTCTCTACAAAAACTCCAGCATCTTCTAATACAAGAAGTAGTTTCTTCTCCCACTCCTTTAATAAAAAGGCAGATGAATGTTCAGAAACAGAGTGTAGTATTTCATATGGTTTTACTACCATCTCCATCCGCATTTTCCTAAACATGGAGATTGATTTCCACAGAACAGTTCCATATAGAGCCTCAATACATAGCTCATATCGTATTGCCACAGTTGATGAGCTATTTGGTAATCTCAACACTTTGCGCCAAAATCTACCTTCAAGCTTGTCCCACAAGTCTTCTGGAAGATTCCAACATGTTTCACTCCCAAAAGTTATAGCGGGAACTACCTTTTGAAGGTAGAATGATAGAACCGGCTTTAGAGTGAATTTTCCGTAAGCTGCATGCAATTTTGCCCCTTGCAAAGCAAACATTTTCATCCGGGCCACCAAGTCTTGAGACCACTCCCATTCTCGAATTGAGTTGTTAAACAAAACACCTAAGTATCTTATGCTATCAGTTATTGCAAGCAGTTCATTATTTATCCTCCATTCAAAGTTACATGTCTTCTTTGGTTTACAGTGACCCACCTCGATGATTTTTGACTTTTTGGTATTAATTCGTAGGTCATTTTGCATGCAATATTTCTGGAATTCATTTAGCAGGCGCTGCAGTCCGATAGGAGTGGAGTCCATAAATACAATATTGTCGGCGTAGACAGCCCAACTTAATTCATGACCATTCACCAACGGAGGAAAAACTCTTAATTCACTTAATATTAGAGGTAGATCAGAAATGAAGAGCTTAAATAACTGGGCTGCTAAAGGGCAACCCTGTTTGACTCCTCGTTTTGTCAATATCTCATCAGATAAGTCGCCTTGCTCATTTAGCCGAACTCTAATGGATGTGATGGAATGTAGCGCAATCAGAGGGGCTAGCAGCTCACTTGGACATTTCCAATCATGAAGTTTTTTCCACAGCAGGTTACGATTTATGCTGTCGAAAGCCTGACTCAGATCTATAAAGGCGATATATAGTTTTTTCTTACGCCTCAGTGCATCTAGTTTTAGGCAGTTCAAAAGCACCAGGTTAAGCTCAACCCCCACACCTTTTGTAAATCCGGTTTGACGTCGATCATCAGCTGCAACATCTTCAGCCCAGTGAGCTAGATGTTTCTGGAGAAAGGACCCAAATACTTTTCCAATTGTATCCAAAAGGGCAATCGGGCGATAATTGTTTGGGTCGTCCCGATTACCCTGTTTGAATATCGGAACAACCACCGCCTTGGACCAAGAGTCAGGCAGTACTCTTTCCAGAGCAATTCTTTCGAATAGAATACTCATCAGATTTGCCCATATAGAGCTGTGGTTTTTTAGCATGTTTGAAATACCATCGGGGCCGACTGCTCTGGAAGAGTTTAGCTTCTGGATTGCCCGATTAATATCTTCCTCTGCGTCTGCCACATTCCATCTTACATCAGGGAGCACTAGTTGGGGGACCTTAATGCAGTTGCAATCATCAAATATGGTAGTAAAATGCGCCACCCAGCTTGCTCCACTTACTCCATTTGACATTGCATAAGTATGTTTAATCCCACCGGTGTTAATTATCTCCCAAATATGTCTATCTTTTTGCATAATAAGTTTCAGCATTTGTTCGGCTTGGGCTTGGACTCGACTCAAGTTGAAAGATTTCATCCAGTTTCGGTAACGCTGTTTTCTTTTTTGAATTAGTATATTATTACAGGCATTAGGATCCTTTCTTAAGAGCCTGATGTCGTTCCGAAGATTTTGCTTCTCTTGTTTTATTATTGGGTTAAAAGTATGTTTTACTTCGACATCTTGCCTTTTTCGTTTGTTTGACTTCGTTTTGTATTGATGTAATAACAATGTATAATTTATCCTTGCCGTTGTGTTGATCGCGTTAGCAAAACGGGATATTGTCTTGACCAGCTTTGGTGCATTCAGACGTAGTCTATTTGCTCCATTGTTTATGGTTATACTCTCCGAGTATTTTATCAAGGTTGTTTTTTGAACTTTCAGCCATTTCAGCACTAGTGCATCATGGTCCCTTTTTTCTGTCTCGGTGACTTTGAGAGTGATTATTTGTTCCAAAAAGTTCCTAGATACCCATATATAATCGAGCGTCTTCTTTAAATCTCCTCTCTTCCAGGTAGGACCCGGGGGGATGTCGCCACGAGCGCAGCCATTCAGCATAGAGCAGTCTCTAAGGGCAAGTTCCTTTGCCCATCTTTCACCCCGATCCTGCATATGTTCATTGCTCCTCGATGTAGATGTTATACTTTTTGTCAGAGGGTTATTTACCCAAGAATAGTTGAAATCCCCACATATTATAATTGCAGGATCAGTATAGGAGAGTAAACATTCGTCGATTGCGGACATAACCTCAGAAATAAATCTTGATTGTGAAATCATTGCTGGGTTCCAATAAATGTTCACTATCAGAGTCACCTGGTCTCTGGAGTTTAAGGACCTGGAATCTTGAATTGTCGTGACTTGTGTGAACATGTTTGGATTCTTAGTTGACAGAATCTTCCAGTCCTCGCTGTTATTTATCATGGTTATCAAACCAGAGAAGGGACGACCAAACAAGTTCTTTCCTGCCGGGTTGAGAAGGACTGTATATCCATCGCACACTGGGCATTCACGTAGCCATGTTTCTTGTAAGCATATAATTGAAGTTTTGTCTGCTAATTGCCATTGTCCTTCAAAAAGATGGGAAAAACCTTGTGTGTTCCATGACATTAATTGATTGTTAATGTCAAATCCATCTACGCTGAGCTACTGTCTAGTTTGTGTTGCGTGACTTTGGCACGATGATCGCTTTATCCTTATATGGTCCCACAGTTCTTTTCTTCTTATTTCATTCTCTGTTTGGTCCATAGAAGAGTAGGGGAAGCTTTCTACGTCCTGAGCATCAGCACATATAATTTCAAATCCGAAGAACAAAAAGTCGGCAGCAGCATCCTTTACGGCTTTCTTTAGCGTGCTGGAATTAAGATGCAAGTTTACCCAGTCCAGATGGTCTTCAGACATGTACTCAACTACCGCTATGTCATCTGATTTGGTAGCTCGGAGAGTTGGGATGCATTGTAGAAGTTTTAGTATGTTCCGACGATTCAAATTTACTTCTTTTTGTTCTGGCAGGACATTTTTGATTTGTATTTTCCAGATGCCTCTCACGAATGGAGCATTCGACTCTGTGTTTTTCAAATTAGAATTTCTACCAAGCTTTTCAATTTGTGCTCTTGTTAATTTCGGATTTAATTTGCCGCACATGTCATTTGGCTGGGCACGGGCAGCTGGCGATTTACTGCTCTGCTCTTCTACTTCCGTACTTGTTGGCAAAGGCAGAGGCACCTTTTTGTTGTTTTTGCTTGCTTGCCCACTTACTTGTGGTGGAATGACCGTTCGAAGGCCCGGTCTGGGCTGAGTCTCTTTTGCTTTACCCGTGTCACCCGGCGATTCTTCTACCGTAGGGGCAGCCACTTCTTTTTCTTCGTCGTCGTCAATTGAGTAGGTTGAGAATTCACATAAGTCAATAGATGACTCATATGTTTCGTCGTCCTTACAACCTGAACAGTCTCTTGTTCTTTTCAAGCACCGTTTAGGCACTCTCGTTGATTCGGTTTCTTTTATAGGATTATCAGACTCCTTTGGTTGTTTCGCCTGACGTTGAAACATAGACAGGCGTGGTGGTGTTGATAAATTCCGAATGAATTTTTTGCTGCTCGTTTTACGCGCGCGTTTGGCCACTTGCCTCTGGGTAGATCGCGTCTGTACGTTTTTCCCCCCTCTCTTTTTATCCAGGGGTTGGTTTTTACTCGCTTTCTCTGCTGTTGTGGATTTATTAAAGATCCCAAATGAGAGTATTTCAGATAAGTTTCCTGGGACAGTTCTTTCCACCTCTGGCCCTGGGAACCGTTCCCCTTGTGCTTGCCCCTGCTCCGCTGATGCTTTAATCACAACACCATTATTGGTATTGTCGGGTGCTTCTTGTTGGGACAGGGAGTTGAGCTGGACACGCGACGTTTGCTTTTTGCTTGCTTCGTTTGACTTCGCGCCCCTGTCACTTACGTCAACAATGTTTTTCTCAATATTCATTTGCTCATTAACTGGACACGCAGTGCACGTATTACAGCTGGACAGTCCTGAGAGCTTGAAACAAGGTTTTGGAATCACGCCGGGCTTATCATTTGATGATTCAGTCGATGGTGGTAATCTAGGCAAGTCATAAGCTCCCGCGCTTCCTGTCCGGCTATTCGTTGGATTATTATGGCGCATCCATTTTGTGCATTCGATTACTGCATCAATTAAGCCCGCATTATCACCATTTGCCTGGCGAGCAAGTTCGCATAATCTGTTTTGCCATTTAAGGGATGTTTCAGCTTCATAATCCATTCTGTGCGTTATTGCTTGGGAAAAGGTTTCTAAAGTTGAAATCTTTGCATTTACAGAAGCCAGAAGCGACAATTGGTCACTCACAGCATCATGCAGGGATTCATACAATTTCATAAAAGGTAATAAGGCAATTGATGTTGCGGCCAATACATTATTGTGGATTTGTATTCCGGCCGCTGTGGATAGCGAGCTTTTAGAGGGGGGTTCAGGCCTTTCTTGTTCAGAGGCATCTTGGTTCTCTCCAGGGGGGGCTCTCTTTTCCTTTCTCCGACCAGTCAACTTAGAGTTGCTCATGACAGCTCTGGCCTCTACATCCTTTGAGCCTACCGATTCCAAGTTTGTGTCCGATTTTTGAAGTATCAAGTTGTCTATGGCTGACATAGAACCCTCAGACCTGAATGATTTATTCCAAGATGAATTCCCTACTAAATTGATGTCTGCCGGTTCTTTTCTAGATGAATGTGCCATTTGATTTTGCCGAAAGCTGTCGTTTAAGCGCTTATAGGTTGCTAAGAAGTCGGCTTTTAGCCTTGTAGCTAACCTTGCTTCGCGTCCTGAGAGTTCAGTCGATGGTACTTCTGTAGGTTTCTTGCCTCTGGAAAAGTCTTGTGATTTTTGCCTCTGAAGTGCCTGTGTTTTGTTTGTGCCCACGGCCTCAAGGCAGACCCCTTGACTAAGGTCTTTCTCCGCCGCTGTGGCGATTTCAGGTATCCTTACATTCAGCAATTCAGTCGGCATAGGATCAAAACTTGCCCCCTCCCCAGAGTTTATTTCATTAACTGTGTTCAAGCCAACCGCTTTCATAGTACTGAAAGGAATTGAAGACATAGGTATGTTTTTTGTGACAAGTGGCAACATTGGAGAAAATGGTGTGGACTGCATTCCTGCTCTTCTATGATCTGCCAGGGGGGGAGGCAGTGAGACTTTGGTCTGAGATAGGACATTTGGAATGTTAATACCCAACAAATCGAGGTCAGTTAATTCAAAGGGAGAGATTTGTGGGGTTTCATAAGCGTCAATGTAGACCGAAGGTGAAAAAGCTTTTTCCGGTTCAACGATGCCGCTCTCAAATTTGTCTAGATGCATATTTTGATGAGGTATTATGACATCATTACTTTCATTTCCCGTGTAAACAGTCTCAGGCTGCGGGAGACCCATTACCATCTGTGACAAATAGACTAGGGAAGGCACTGTGCCTTTCAACGGTCGACTGGTTTCCAGTCTATCCATATTTATAATTGACCCAGTTGAATCATTCGGCGCAGACAATTCCACCAGGCTTACCTCCTTGTTTAGCCTCTGGGGTGGCTTCCTTCGATGTAACAGTGATTTTTGCCGAGTCTGCGGTCTCTCCTTCAATATCGTATTCACCATTTTGTATTGTATTATGGCTGCAGCTCAACCCGCTACCAGGATGTGATAGCGTGCAATCGGACGTGCAGCAGACTGCAGCAGACTGCAGCAGACTGAACTCGTCTCCGAACTCCGCGCCGCGCTCCGCGCTGACACACAGCTTTTGTAGGCAGGTCCTCTGCCTTAAAGGAACAGAGTCCGTCGCAGCAGCTCCTCACAGGGGTTCAGACACCGGGTTCTGCAGCAGACTGAACTCTATTATGGTGAACAAGAAGAGACTAAGTCTGGCCAAACCAGTCAAGGTATGGTAGCGGAGCGACAAGGCTTAGACTCAGGAGGAGTGTGAGTAGTCTAGGGCTACAATGAGCCCACGCAGACCACCATCAATAATTCCAGTTAGACAGGCAAGAAATAAAATATACAAGGCTTCATTAGGCCTTTTGAAGTCCCACTCAGGAGTGACCACTTCTAATTAGATTGTGTCACACCAACACTACAATACAGATAAATGCATTCACCTTTAAGAGATATAAGAAATCATTGGATTTCAGTAACCAGTTACCCACAGGCAAGTACCCCTATGCATTAGAATTAGAAAAGACACTTGGGGAAGCTCTTCTATGATTATCGCAAACTAAGTTAGCACTAAGAATTGTTGGGGCCTTGTACACAAGTCACCAGCTCCAAAGTATATCCTTCACGATTAGGTTGAAGATATTAGCAATGACAGTGGTTATGATTAAAAGTCAAAAAGTTAAATGTTCAGGTAAGTAAGATCACTCAATCCCAGTCACTAGCATAGGCCCAGGAAGAGGTATCCCAGTCCCCCACCAACCAAAGTCAAGAAAGTGATTTTTATGTACAGGACTTTAAGCCCTTGTAACCCTATTGAGAACGGGGGGGAAATAAACTAGTAGGTTAACTTACCCTCCTGACTCTGAATTTTCCAGAGAACACAGCAAAGGTTCTGGATTCCGTTGGGGACAGTGTTATGTGCTTGGTCCCATCGAGGGAGGGCCCAGGGATCACAGGTGCATAGGTCACATTCGGCATCGCCATTTAGTTTGCCGGTTGCAGTACTTGGGAATTCTGTTCCAGACGGTTCCAGCCAAACACCTAAACGAAGAGATCATCAATTCTGCTGGGCAGACCACCTCCAGTGAGCGATGAGTTGCGACTGGAGACACCATGGTAAGGAGGAGACAGGCAATCTTCAGGGAAAAAGAAAAAAAAAAAAAAGCCCAGCACAGCTTCTTCTGATGGAAAGTAGCTGAAAATGCAGTTCCAAGGATGAACTTGAAATGGCAACAGCAGACGCAAGGTAGCCCAGGAGAGAGCAGTCAGTCCACTGGCAGGTCCAGGGTCACTTCCGAAAGCACAGATCCTAGAGTGCAGGTGGGTGTGGGGTGGTGGGAGGAGTCAAGACTGGTTGTTCCCACCATTCCAGGGAGTCCGCACGAAGACCCTCGAGATCATGACAGAGTAGGGCTTCAACGGCACAGCACTGGAGTCGATGCTGATCAGCTTCAGGAGTGGTCTTCAATTCGCCAGCCGGCAGCTCTTCTTCGTAGAGGTCGTGGCTCAAATGATGATCCGAAGAAGGGCTGCAGGAGTCCTCCTTTTTTCCAAGATTTCAACTGAGCTTGCCCTGGCACACCAATGAAAAGCATCTGCACCATTCAAATCGGCAGTGGCCTCCAATCATGGATAGCCACTGGCCCCATCTGTTCGGCAACAGACATTCAGGCTCCTGGGACCAGACCGTATCAGCCCCCACATCTGGGCTCAAACAAACCGCCTCTCAGCCCAGGAAAGCAGCAGCTTTCACTGGGAAAAGACTTTCCATACAAGGCAATTCGGACCCTAGAGGGCAGGAACCAGGACAAAGAATAATACGGCCAAAAGACAAGCAAAAACCTTGCTGCATGGCCATTTTAGGGTTCTAGCCACTCTTGGCAGCCATTTCCAGTAAATCACAAAAATACGGTAGTATATCCACTGCCATCAGCTCATTGTTAAAGTAACCAAAAAGCAATTATAAGA
This sequence comes from Ambystoma mexicanum, assembly GCF_040938575.1. NCBI lineage: Eukaryota > Metazoa > Chordata > Amphibia > Caudata > Ambystomatidae > Ambystoma > Ambystoma mexicanum. Next base: position 329,263,984 of record NC_090925.1, on the reverse strand, counting down.
AAATATATAACATACAACGTATCATTACTGCACACTTTAAGGTCATGTGTGCAATTGTAACAATAAAAGAAATTCACAAAGACAGTTTTCCCATAAGAATGGGCAAGAGGACAAGGGAAGCAAGGCAGAAGGCTTTACTTACCTACAAAAAGTCAGGACAGGAGTCTAAAAGCAAAATAAAGGGTGTACCATAGAAGCAAAGCAGCAAAAAAAGTCTCTCCCCCACCTATGAAAATGCCTCTTCACTGGTTCCAATTCCCAATTTGTATTTGCTCCTTCACGTGCCGACTGATAGTTATTATGGAGCATAAAGAGCAGTTTCAAATGTGTCTAGGCACCTGGCTGCGTGACTAAGAGTACATTAGTAAAAATGGAAAACTACCCTAAAGGGTTATCCTTTATTGCCCTTTTCATTCATTAACATTACAGCCAGCGAAAGAATTAGACATTCTTATCTTCACTTATGACCTTAGTGCACTGGCAGTCCCCACTTCACCCCAGCTTATGTCTGTACCTACAGGCCTTCTTGGCCAAAACTGTGACCAACTTTGCTCATTTAATGCCTCTTTCTTAATGCCTGAACTTGTTGGATCCAAATGTTCTAAGACATTGAAAATCAATTTCTTCGTACTCCCTTCCACCACCATTTGCTTTGAACTTGGGGGCACTACAAAGCAACCGCTTCATTGAGGGGGCTGGTCCAATTACTATTAAATAAATACTCGTACCAATTTTCAATCTAAATTTCATGGTTTAGGAATTAGTTCACAGGTGATCTTGTCATGCCACTTGTAAATACGGCATTGGCTTTTCGATCATCCCAGCCCTGAGCTTTTCACATATTTTTAGCTGCTAGAAACTTCTGGGTGAAATAAGCTCAAAATTCTGTATGCACCTTTGACCAGTTGAACTGTTCACCCACAAAGAAGATTTTTTGTACATAAAACGATACCAATTCGAGAATGATCCATTTTTTATAAAAATTCAACCAGAGTTGTGGTGAGGTGATGTAACCATGACGAGAAGGGGGCGTTGCGAAGGACAGAATAAACCCCAATTACAAGTAAGCCCCTTGAAATATTGCAAACCAAAGCTATATAAATAGATGTGCCAATGCAAAAGACACTTTTCACAAAGAATGCATGTGCTCATATTTAGCAAATTGGCTGATCATTTCATTTATTAACAGAAGAAACCTACTACCAGCCTCTCCAAAAAAACACTTCAAGTACAAAGAGGCATGCAGATGGAACAAGTTACTTACCTGTGACTGTTCTCCAGCATGGGTCTGGCATGGATTCACATGCTCATGAATATTCCCAGTCGGGCTGGGAATCCTCGGTAAAGAAAATAATCAGTATCAGTTTCGTTTCTGATCTGTCTTTCTTAGTAGTAACCAAATCACTGATCTCTGGGTCATTCTGCCCCCAGCCAATGACTGCCCTCTCCCTAAGCCCCTCCCCTGGCAGCCATCCTCAGATTTGGTAGCACGTAAAGTGGCAGTATGACCAAGTGAAGAGCCGCAGAGGGGAAGGACAGAGGATTCACATGCAAACCCATGCCAGACCCATACTGGAGAACAACAGTTACAGGTAAGTAACTTGTTCCTTCTCCAGCATGGGGTCTGGCATGGATTCACATGCTCATGAATATAAGAATTCAAAGCAGTATACACATGCACAACCACGGGAGGTGGCAACAGGCTCAACATTAAGCAATACAACAACTCAACATTAAGCATCTCTTACCTCCTCACCAGGCTCACCTTAAGCGAACAGGTTGCGCAGCACTGCCTGGCCAACCCTGGACTCCTCCCTGGAGTCCCGATCGACGCAGTAGAATCTTGTGCAGGTGTGCGTCGACCTCCACGTAGCAGCCCTGCAGATGTCCAGCAGGGGCACACCAGACAGGAACGCCGTGGTAGCAGCGATCGCTCTGGTCGAATGGGCTCTCGGACGGCCAGGCAGCAGTCGGTTTGCCAACCGGTGACAGTGCATAATGCAGCCGGAGAGCCATCTGGAAATGGAAGCGTGAGCCAGTCCAGCTTTGGCCAGCAACAGTAGGTACGGCAATACTTCAGGGGCCGTAATCCGCAGAGGGTTAATCTTCTGTGCACGGCACCAGACAGAGAACCTCTTCCACTTAGGTCCATAGCACTTGAGAGTTGAGGATGCCCTGGCTTTTGCAAGAACCTCTCTGCAGTCAGCCGGGATATCGTATCTTCCAAACTAGTGCTGCAGGAGCCAAGCCTACAAGTTCAGCGACTCCGGGTCGTGATGAAGAATGGCGCCTCCTTCTCTGGAGAGAAGATCCGCGTTCGTCGCCAGCTTGATAGGTGGGGACGTTGACAAGTCCAGAAGGTCCGGGAACCAGATCTGTCTCGGCCACGCCAGTGCGACGAGGATCATCCTGCACCTGGACCTCTTGAGCTGGTTGATGAGACGGAGCAGCAACGGCAACTGAGGAAACGCGTACAGGAACAGGCCTCCCAAGGGAACGAGAAAGCATCACCCATGCTCCTCGGCTGTGTGTACCTGCTGGCGAACCTCTGGCACTTGGAGTTCATCGCCGTCGCGAACTGGTCGATCTGGGGTTTGCCCCATCGTTGAAAGAGCCGATCCACCTGGTCCTGGCATAGTTCCCACTCGTGGCACAGGCGCAGCTCCCTGCTGAGTGAGTCGGCGATGGTGTTTTTTATTCCTGCCAAGTGGAAGGGAACCAGAAACATCCCCTGGGCGACGGCCCAGTGCCGCAGATCCTGGGCCTCCTTGGATAGGGCTGGGGATCTGGTGCCTCCCTGCTTCTGGATGAAGAACATCGTGGTGGTGTTGTCGGTGAAGATCCTCACCACTTTGTCCTTGAGGGACGGAAGGAACGATTTGAGCGTCCAGAACACGTCTCGTAGCTCCAGGATTTTGATGTGGAGAGACCTCTCCTCCGGGAGCCAGAGGCCTCTTGCGTGGAGATTTCCGGTCTGGGACCCCCATCCCTCCAGGGAGGTGTCCATCGTCACCATCTCCCGATACGCCAGGGTCTGAAAGTCCGTGCCTACCGTGAGGTGCGCACGGGTACCCCACCATAGAATCGCCCGACGGAACTCCTCGTCGAGCGGGATCTTGTCTTCGAAGCTGCCCGCCGCTTGAATCCAGCGGGCGTCAAGGAACTCTTGTAGCGGACGCATCCGAAGTCTGCGAAGGGGCACAACGTATATGCATGAGGACATCATCCCGAGGAGGGACTTGATGGACCTCACCCTGGTCACATCCGTGGCTAACAGGTGCTGCATCTTGCCCAAAATGGTCTTCGTCCTTTCTTCTGACAGAGATGCCAATCGCTCCACTGTATCGAGCTTCGCTCCCAGAAACAGTGCTACCTGCGACGGAACCAGGTGGGATTTGGGGTAGTTGATGGCGAAACCCAGTTCCGGGAGCAGGCGGACGGTCCTCGCTGTGTGTTCGACGGCGAGTTCTCTTGACCTTGCACGGATTAGCCAGTAGTCCAGGTAGGGGTAGATGTGGATCCCCTGCAGGCGCACTGGTGCGAGGCACTTGGTGAACACCCTGGGTGCCGACTTTAATCCGAACAGCACAGCTCTGAATTGGTAGTGACGCCCCTGGACTACGAATCTGAGGAACTGTGTGTCCTTTTAGTATGGGGATGTGGAAGTAAGCATCCTCCAGGTCCAAGAACGATAGGAAGTCGCCCTCCTGCTCGAGGGTGACCATTCTGAATTTCTGTGCCTTGATGTACTTGTTTAACCGACGCAGGTCCAGGATGGGGCGCCAACCGCCTGCCTTCTTTCTGATGAAAAAGTACCTTGAGTATACTCCGGAGCCCCGGAGCCTCTTGGGGACGAGCTCGATGGCACCTTTGAGCATCGCCCTTACCTCCAACAGCAGTTGAGGGACGCGATTCTCCTTCCTGGCCACGGGTGGAATGCAAGGACACTTCTTTTGAAATTCTAGAGAGTGTCCGCGGGCCAGGGTGTCCAGCACCCAACGGTCGGTGGAAATGGACTCCCACACGCTGATGAACTTCGTCAGCGGGCCTCCCACCGGGGGTGCTTCGGTGGGGGCCCCGATGCTACGGCCGATTCAGTCCTGCTTGGAAGAGGCCTTGCCGCCTTGGCCTCCTCAACGACGGCGGCGAGACCCTCCTTGCTTGCCGCGACCTCTGTAGGCCTCCTCGGACGAGGAACGGGCCGCCTGGCGGTACGTAGAAGAGCCACCGCTGGATCCCTTGGAGGCTCCCTGTCTGCCTCCGGAGTTTCGAAAGGGCCGCCGTTGCTGAAGGACTCCTAAGGCTCGGGCTGTCTGTCGGTCTTGATGGCCTGGAGGGACTCATCCACTGTCTTCCCAAACAGGTTGTTGCCGTCGAACGGCATATCCAACACTCTGGTCTGGACGTCCTGGCGAAGGTCTGTAGCCCTGAGCCATCCTAGTCGTCGAAGGCAAACCCCGTTGCCCAGCTGGCGAAATCCGGTATCGGCAATGTCCGTTGCCACCGTTATGGCGTGATCCGACGCCACCTCACCTTCCTGCAGAATCTGTAGGGCCTCCGCCCTCTTGTCGTCCGGAAGTCTAGCAGGGGGCCATCTTGAACCAGAGCTCCCTGTTGTAACGGGCCACAATCGCTAAGGCATTGGCCGCCTTAATCGTTTTTGCCGCCGACATGACTCGTCGTCCCATGGAGTCCAACTTCTTGCCCTCGCTGTCCGGTGGGGAAGTGGAAGTTGAAGCTGCCGCACCCGCCGCTTTCTTCTTGACCGCTGCCGAGACGACCGAATATGGCGTAGGCTGGGCCCTGAGGCACAAGGGGGCAGCGTCGGGGACACTTCTTCTCTTACCCGTCCCTTTTGGCGGATGTCGTGGAAGGGTTCTTCAGGATAGCCAGCCCTTCGTCCCAGATGTCGTCGAGCAACGGTACTTCCTTTTTCTGTTCCTCAGGGCAGAGCTGGAAGAGCTTGGATGCCCTGGCTATCATGGCGTGGAAAGAGCCAATTTCGTCGGGCGGAGAGGCCCGAGGGGGGCGGGGGGTGGGAGGGTGTGGGGATGAAGGAATGTCCGTTGTATCATCGCCACCGTCGTCGTCCGTCCCCGTCGCTGTATCCGTCACCGTATCATCCCGAGGGTCCGGTGAGGGGGGGGGATGAGGGGTCCACAGGCCTTGTGGGCACAGAGGGCAGTGCGGGGTGGACTCTCCTCCGCTTGTTCGGAGGGCTTCCCGACGGTCCAGGTTCTGGATCCTCCGTCGGGGTCCATGGTAACTTCGTCCTTATCTCAGTACATAAGGATTGGATCGCCAACAAAAGGGCCGCCGAGCTATCCTGGGGCTCGGGCAATGGCTGCAACGGGCAGGATGGCTGCTCCACTGGGCCCTTGTCGTTGCCACCTTCGATCACCTCAGAAGGATCCTTCCCCTGGGATCGAACCTTCTCGAACCTCTCGTTGAGGCCTTCGAACCTCTCGTTGAGGCCTTTCACGGTTTCCACCAGATCCTCCTCGGAGGCTGAATCCGAGTCCATAATGGCCACCAGCCCCCCGCCTATTTTTCCACCGGGGTCTTAACGATGGGCTGGAAAGAAGATTCCCTACGCCTTGGCAGGGAAACTCTGGGCCCCGAGGCCGCCTCCACTGGCGAAGTCTCTGCCGGCTTCGCCAGGGCCGCTGCGACAACCTCGATAGAGGCCTTTGCCGGGTGGATCAAGGCCCTCACCACCTCAGGTGCGTCCTGGGCCTTCGATTTGGGGGGTGGGGGGTGAGGGCCATCGCCTCGCTCCCCCTCGGCTCCCTTAGAGATCGACCGGGGCCTCTCCAGAAGCTTACCCGGGTTTTCGGACTTCCTCTTCCCCGAACCAGAGCGCTGGCTCGCGGTTGATCGTGCCGGGGAAGTCGCGCCCTGCTTGGCAGCCAAAGAGCCCGACCTTTCGGCGCTCCCGGTGCCTGCGGACTCGCGGTGCTTGGCCTTCTGTTGGGCCCCCGTCGCCGGGGCGCCCTCACAGGACTTAGAAGTCCGCTCAGACTTTTTCTTTGCCTTCTCACCTGCTGTGCCCTTCTCCAGCCAGGCGGCGAGGCGGGAATGACGATCTTGCTTGGTCCGTTCCGACAGGTTCTTGCAGAACGCAGAGTCCTTTTCCACGTGCGTCTTGTCCTCATGAAGGCAGTAGAAGCATCTCGAATGCTCGTCCTCCTTGAAAACATTTTGCAATCCGAATCCCGGGCAGCTCCTGAACAGCTTGGATCCGGGAGTCGAGCTTCCCTTGTCCTGGGCCATGTCCGTTGAGGTAGGCCACAGATCTTCTGGAACCTCCAAGAAGCGTAACTCGGCGAAAACTTCACCTTTGAGGGGCGTAGAATAATTCCGAAACGGGTCCCTGTTATCGGAAGTGGAAACGGTGGAGCTTGAGGCTCGATTAAACCGAAAATATGAGGAAAATCTCCTGAAAAAGCGCAAAAATGCAGTAAAAGCTCGAGAGCTAAAGCACGAGGACTCCCAACACCTGAACGTGCGGTAAAAATCTGAGGATGGCTGCCAGGGGAGGGGCTTAGGGAGAGGGCAGTCATCGGCTGGGGGCAGTATGACCCAGAGATCAGTGATTGGTTACTACTAAGAAAGATGGATCAGAAACGAAACTGATACTGATTTTTTCTTTAACGAGGATTCCCAGCCTGATGACAGGGAATATTCATGAGCATGTGAATCCATGCCAGACCCCATGCTGGAGAAGTTAAGTAAGATTTTCATATATGTGATCAATCTTCCAGGCCTGTGTCAAACCCAGACCTTTTTGCTTGGACTTGGGGATAATTTCTCCTTGTCCCTAGGCGAGTGGGAATCTCTTCCCCTGCCCCCTCACCTAGTCTTTTACTCTTCATGGGTGACCTTTTATGTCCCTCCATATGGTTGGAGTTTCCTATAACCTTTGAGCTTAGGCTGGGTTGCCCCTTGGGGACTCCCTGTTAATTTCTCTTAAAATGTACTTGGGTGAACTACTGTTCAAGGGGTAAAGAGGGATTTTCATCCTCTTTCCATTTTATGTAGTGAGCCAGCACATCCCACCTTATGTGGCGTGCTGGGAGATACAATTGCTTACTTACCTGTAGAATGTTACAATAGCAAGTTCACTTGTATGGCTGGTGGCAGTGGTTTTACCTTAGTTACTTTAGTCTTTTTACTCGCAAGCTGTTAATTTAGCCCTGGTAATGCACGGAAGGGCCACCATTCTGCTAGAAAGGTGGGTTCCTTCTTTTTCACAAGGTTTAAGTATCCTTGTTGTTTGCGGTCTGCTTAGATTCACATGAGTGAGATAAAGGTCTCACTCCAGGGTGAAAATGAAAAAAGCAATAGAGCTGGGGGTCTCTAAGAGTAAAGGGAATTAGCACAGAAATTAGAAATCTCCCCAACAGATCTCCTATGGAACTCTGTCTTTTCTGCAATTGAAACCCATCTCAACCTGCCTACAGCTGGCTCCTAGACCACTAGGGTCTGTCTTCTTAATGTATTTGTTTTTTTAGTTCATAAATGAACTTTTACAAATACATATGATATTTGGTACATTTAAGACCCAGTAGTAAAGTGCAATAGAATATAATACTGTGCAATGACAATAACAATGATAATAAAAGTAAGCAATACTACAAGTAGTTAAAATAGAATAAAATAACATTATCACTTCCATTACATACCATATCATATTGGATAATTTCATTATGGTTAATTAATTTCCATTTCACTATATAACAGTTCATGTTTTATTGTGTTAAAAGATGGATCACACAGCCAAGAAGCATTTCAGGCCCATCTAAGGCCATAACTATTGCCATAAACAATTCAGCATTTAATTAGGAAAATACAATTTCATCCGTAACCATAATCCTAACAATGCTATATGGACTACATCCGAGCCTCTATTCAGGCAATAGTGCCAGAAATTGTCTGTTTTAATAGCATCATACTAACAAACTGTCCCCGCATCCCCATAGGTCCCAGTTTCATACACTGTAAAAACAGGACGGGGTCACCAGTTTAGTCAGGCCTCTACATATATGGCAAATTCTCATCACTCTTGGGATTTTTAAATAGGCCCCCATCATAGCAAGAAGAGGAAGTTAATTTACTCTCAATCATAGTGTGAAGCTACAGACGCATGTACTGGGGCATTAAGTAGCGCTGGGTTTGCAGGTGTGTGACACCCCATCACACTTGTATAATTTTTCAGTGTTTCCAAGTGGTTGTAGTTGCCTATCCAATCGGGAGAAGCCATTTTCCTCTTGTACATAGTTTTTAACGTGGTAAAACTTGTACCACGTTCAAAGTCAGGCTTCCAAGCAATGGAAAGGAAATACTCACTGTTAATTGTTTGACCATCACAATTTCTACTTATTACAGCGTGTAGTTTCCATACACTGTCCCAGTATTCCTAATAGGGGGCATTTAGGTTTAGTTAATTTTATATACAGAAGGCCTCTACGTATCATTACCTGAACTCGCAACCACATCAGCCCCAGCTCAAGCCTCAAATAAGTCATAGGGGTGAACAGAGGTAGGGCTAGTATATGCCTGCAGAAGGACCATACCAAGACATCTAGCCTCCAGGGTGTATAAGATTGTTGGGACAAAACTCTGTTTATAGAGTTTAATAGTGCCTTCAATTGTGAACCCTGCTGTACATTTGGTAAACTGGCCTATAGCATACGTCAGCTGTTGGGCCTTGCCCTTTTTTGTTCGATGAGATTATCGTATCAACCTGTGGCTGACAGCTCCACACCCAAATAGGTGTAGGTCTGCACATACACAAGGGGACCCAGATCTGTCTCTAGTTATACCCAGTGTAATTATCCTCCAGAGATTACCTTCATGTTGATGGCAAGATCATTTCTACGCACATATTCGATCAGGGCCTTAAATTTACCCCCAACACCTGCTATTGTGCGGTCCATCAGGACCAGATCATCAGCATACAAGATGCTGGATATACAGGTATCTCCAATCCTGATCCAACAGACCCTCGTAGAGGTTACTACTTCTGGGAGGTCTGAAAAGAACAGGTTAAACAGGAGGGTGGCGGGGGGGGTTGTTGATACTGAACACAGGTTAATGAGCCGGCCTCCTCTAATCTTACTCGTGCTCCTGTATTTGTATGTAATGTGACCAGGAAAGACAATACCCAATCAGGGCATCCAAGGGTTTTTGCCACAGTATAGCCCAATTGACCGAGTCAAAGGCTGCGCTGAAGTCTACAAATGTGAGATAAAACGGTTTCCCCTCTCTGCAGCCTCCTGCATAGGTTGATCAATAAGCCTGATGTTGTGTTTGGTACTGGACCCTGGTATAAAACCAGTCTGTCGGATGCAGAATGTTACAACTCGTGATCCAATTTTTGCAGTGCAGTTAGGACAAAGGTGGCAAAATAACGTCCCTGTCACATCCAGAAGAGAGGAGCCTATAGTTTTCTAGCATCCCTCCATCCCCCTTCTTGTAGACGCAGAGAAAAATTGCCATGTGTCGGGCACTGTTCCATCACTACAGACTCTGCTAAACGACACCTCCAGGATCTTAGATCAGACTACAGGGTTTCCCTTTAGGACTACTGGACAAACCAGTTGGCCCATGGGCGCTCGAGCCCTTGAGTTTACTAATGGCTGTATACATTTCCTCCGCAATAATTTTCAAAGGACAGTGACCACCCACTTTTGGTACCCTCCAGGCAATAGTCTGTTGGTCAAATTTGGCCCAGAGGATATTTACCAATTTATCCGCAGGGATAGGGTTTAATGGTTTGGAGTTTAGAGTCCCCCTTGGCTGTTGCCAGCAGCTGCCAGATGTCAGGAATCCTTGCTACATAGGATGGTAAACATCTTTTGCCACTACAATTCTCACGGAGTGCCTCCGTCTGGTAACCAGCTCCTGTTCGAGGTTTTGAACCTCCATAACCTAGCATCCACCTCTACCCCTGCCTGCCCCCTGTGTTCTTGGGTACCCGTACATTACTTTTCAGCTGTCCTTTTGCATCTCTAATTTCAATGTCAAACGCCTGACCAAATTTGGCATTATGGGCGTTATACCCCAGCTTCCCCCGCAAGGACCTGCAGCCGCTTGCCCATTACGTTTACATTGGCAGCCCCAAAGGTGTGATACTCGTACTTTATAAGGCCATAAGCCACTCTAGATGCCTCATCAATGTTCCTAGGGGTCCAGAATGATCTATTCCCTGCAGAGTATACTTCTACCCATCCACTGCCAACCATACGCTCACAGAGATCCAAATACAGCTGAAGTTTCAACAGGGAATGGTCACCGAAATCTGTTCTCCCAATCTCAAAAGATTTCACTCTTTCTGCACGGGCATTAGTAGCCCAAGAAGTAGTCCAGGGGAGGAGGATGTTTTGTTCATCTGTCAGGTACACTACCCAGGTTGATCACCATATGTATGCCCATTTAACATGGTTAGGCCCCATTCCTTTAAGAAGGACACCCATTTTTTCCCCTTATCATTATGGTCAAGAAACGAGGCAATGCCAATGGGATCCACATATCTATAGGCGTCCCCACTGTCAGTGTCTCTACAACCAGCATTCAAGTCACCACCCAAGAGTACAAACTCATGGCCTACAGTCATTAAGCACCCTGCACACAAAATCCAAACTTTCCTGAATGTCTTCTAAAACCAACATAGTGGGGGGCACGCATATATTAATCAACAGCAATTCCATAGATGTTTTCCTAGACTCCACCCCCCCCCCCCTGCATCTCAATTGCAAGTACGTTTGGGGTATTCATTATCTCCATTACACCCTACTGGGAGTTTCTGCTTAATCCCAATTAACAGGCCACTTGTGGAACCTCCCATACAGGTGCTAAGCAGGCGACAAAGGTGTGGAGGTAATGTCATGTCCTAGTTCTTGTGCTAGGGCAGAGATCGTTTCACCGATTAACCAGCTCGTGTGGGTTCCAGTAGATTTCTGTCCGTCTTTTCCAGGTCGACTTCTTTTTATCCCTCTTACTTTTGGGCTTAAGCGAGCTAACGGTAGAGTTTAGTCCGTCAGGGGACGGGTGAACAAATCCTCTACGTGACTCAATGGCATAGTTTGGTTGCTGCATAATCTTTGCCCGCTTTACCAGAAGCCTTTCTTTCCTGGTCATATACAGGGCGGTATTGGGGTGTGCATCACCAGTCAAACTTATTACTGAGGATGGGCTATTAGACCCTGCCTTTCTGACCGGTGGATCTGTGTTTATTATGTTCCAGTCAGTATTGGTGGCACAGCAACCCTTTCTGGCCAACCAGAGCTGAACATCACTCTTCCAAAGAAGCAGTGAGCTTGCCCTGTTTTTGGGCTTCGTCCAATGTGAGCCCACACAGTTTAAGAAGAATTTTTATGGCAAACTGCAGGACCCCAATAGATGTAGTTCTGGTCATGGATTGGCAAAACTACTGTTTTGCATGGCATTTTGGCTTTCATCAGTCCTTGTTGTATTGTGGAACAAATTTGTTGATGCCGATAGCCGCTGGAACGGTGCTGTACATTTGGGGGAGGGAGGAGTTGTGCACCAATGCAGCCGTGACCACCTGATTGGTTACCAGGCCAGCCGGCTCAAGTGTTGGCTCCAAGTGTGCAATACTAGACTCCCATGGCAGTTTGCATAGTGCAAAATAGGCCCAGCAGAGAATTGTCATCAATATCACCGTAGTCCAATTTAGAATTACTTGAGGTTTCAGCTGCCATACTTCAACCCTGGTTTGACTTGTCACACTTGGTGGTGCGAAAATAGTTTGATATTTCGCCTGCCAGGGGGAGAGATGACTATAGGCCCGGCCGGCCCCCCACAGATCACAGCCTCAGGTACCAAGTGGGGCCTTTTGTGTATCCGCTCTTGTCGACATCCTTGTTGCCGCTTTGCAATAGCGTTTGCCAGTACACGTTTTGGGGTTTCTAGATATTGGCATAGTCTTTCCAGGCATATTCACCCGTCACGTATATCCGTGAAACAGCCCAGGAAGAGACACTGGTAAAATGAAGGGCTTCGGTTAATAGGAGGTAAGGCCGTAGACACAAATCAAAGTGAATCAGGTGGCGTACAGATAACGTAGTTCCAACAGTATATAGTCTCAGCCACAATGTTTATGTTTCAGTAATCTTCCCTACACCCCTTACCCCACCCTCCCCTGGGTTTCAAGCAGCAATGTTTTTAACTCCTGGGCTTATCGTAACGCTCATTCACAGCTGGTATGTGAAGAAAGCTTAGCTTTTCTGGCACGTAGAGGGGCAGGGGGAGAGGGGGCGGGGTCAGGGGGAAGAGGAAGGTCCTGATAAAATACAACCCAATGTCAGGAACCCAGGTGAATCCCTGCTGAACACTGCTAAACACATTTGCCCGCACTTTTGGTTCAGTCTTCTGCCTCGGAGAACTCATGCAATAGACTAGGGAAGGACTGGATAAGAAAAGGATTCAGTATTGAAAAGTATAACAAGTGTGTTAGGCAAGATTGTGTGCAGTATGCTTTTGAAGACTACGTCAACTTTGACCTCCTGCTAATAGGAACCCAACCTTTGGTACAAGTCTGTACTACACAAGTTGGTAGTGTTGCTGAGCAGCCAGGCTCATCTCAAGAGGGGTCAATGTGAGCAGTAGGGTTGAAACACAGTTTCACAGTGACAGTTATTCAAATTAACACTTGCACTCAAGGTTTCTTGATTAAACAATTATTAATTTAACCATCAGTTATATTAGCCTTCATAAGGGAGCAAAACATGTACCAATTATAATACACTTCAAACTACACTCTGTTTCTCTAAATCAGATGATACCTATTGGGGATAGCACACAGACACAGCCAACACCCTCAGGAGCCTTTAATAGCGAGGCCACTGTGGACATGGATTTATCATTGGCATATTTAGAGCAATACTGAGTTTGGTGCAAAGGTTAGATTGGGGAATAAAACAAAGGTTAACAAATAAATCATAAAAAGTTAAGTACTTTTTAAACCTTCCAATGTCAAGTAAATGTAACCCTTTCCAGAGGAAAGGTAAAGTGACAGAGTCAGAGTTAAGAAGAGTGTCTCAGGGATCCAGGACAGCTAATGTTAGTTGAGCAAAGTCTAGGTGAGCGGAACAACTTCTTTTCAGGTAAGAAATAGTCTTGCACTATGTTTTTAGAAAAGTTTTTAGAAATAAGATTCACTTGAAGGGCACAAGCTGGGAGGCTTGTGAGGGGCAAAGCTGTAAGCAACTCGTCAAGGTTAACCAAGACAAGCCTCAGCTGAGAGCGAGTATTGCTACACCACAAGATGCAAGTCCTTTCAACTTTACAGTACCTTTGGTTAGAAGAGATGGTTCCAGCTGGCTTCTGTTCCTTTACAGCTCTGCAGATCCTTTTGTTCCTGCGCCTCAGTCGTGGGGACAAGATGAGGACGTCCGGGAACTCCTGCACTGCAATGGGAAGGTCAGCGACAGCAATGGGTAAACTTCAATTCAGCGGCACTTTGTGGTTTCAGCTCCTCGCATCTGACAGCAAATAGCAAGACTGCGGTTCTCGGATACCACGAGACTTTCCTCGCATCTGGGGTCCAGCACTCTGTTGAGGTGGCTCAGGCTTGGTCAGTCCTGCTTCAGGGAAGTCCGGAGGATCTTCCTGGCGCTCGGGTCCGACTTAAAAGTGATCCACTCGATTTGGCGTTCCTCTCCCTGGCACTTTGGGTTCCAGCAGCAGAAGTACAGCCAGCTCCGAGAGGATATCCAAACTAGTTCACTTTGGGGTTGATTGGTCCCACCAACCCAAAAGGGAGAAGTCGTCCTTGCAGGGCTTCTCTAGTTAAAACTGATTCGGAGCTTCAGCACATCAGCAGGGCTTCACCGGGCAAACCAACGGTCCAGGAGTTGCAGCAGGTGTCTCTTCCAAGTTCTTCTTCGGATTCCTTCATCCAGTTGTCGACTCTGCCTTCCAAGCCAAAAAGCCTTGCCTTTTATGCAGGTTTCTCCCATTCATTCCAGCCTAGCTGTCAATCACACAGCAGGGTGCCTGTCCTCCAAGGACAGTCAGCCAATCACCTTTGGGTGCATTCCTGTAACTAAGGGGATTAAGCACGGAGTTTCGGGCACCTCCCTCACTTCCTGCCCCTGCCAGACATACTGGAGCCAGAGGCGGGCTTCACTCGTGAATCCCGCCAAAGGCAAAACAAACAAAGGGACCAAACCCGGTTTGGCGAGCAGAGTTAATCTCAAGAAGGACCTTTCAAGCAAAAAATGGCGAAAAAAAGACCAGGGCCATTTTGACAAAACGGGCACCGATGGGTGCCTTACTGCAGCTGCAAACGTAGTCCACGGTAAAAATCCACAATGGTAGTAAAAAGTAAACCACTGCCACCAGCCATTAATTGCAGAAAGGGTAACATCAAAATGTTACATGAGAAACTAGACAAAGGGGAATTTCACTTCACTGCTCTTGGAAACAGTTTCACCAAGAGAAGGTATTTAAACCTTTGCGAAATCTAAGGCTTCCCTGTGCCACTGCACTGAAAGTGCAGTGCGTCACACATTGCAAATATGATGCCTATGGATTTTATCAGACTCCAAAGTCAAAACCACAGAGTATAAATCACAGGAAAAAATACGAGAGTGGGAAAAAGGCCTTGTTCTCTGCAGGTTAGAAATTAAAAGTCCTAAAGTCCAGCAAACAGAGCTGGGGGTCTCTAAGGTAGAATCGAATTAGCACATTTCTGAGAATTCTCCCCAACAGTGTAAAAGTACTTGCTTAAATAATTAGGGTGGTAACTATTGCTGTGAACAAAGAAGTTACAAAGTGTCCTTAAGTTATAGTTCGCTTTGAGTTGCATTGTGCCAGCTAAAAAGTATACAAGTTGCTTTACTTGGCGTTTCCCCCCTTCTGAAAAAGTGTTGATACGGTTATATCAATGCTTAACTCAATGAGTGCAAAAGCTTCCCAAGAGAATTTACCTACCTTGAATAACCTTGTGTCATTCTTAAAGTGCATCATTGGTTGTTGCTTTGCCTGGTCTGCTTTATACAGATCTAAAACAGTCCGAGTTAATACTTGTCTTACGAGTTGCTTGTAGCCCCTCTTAAAAATATATAGGCCTTACTCGCCTTGAATAGTTGCCGATCTTCTAAACTTGTAACCGTGGGTCGTGCTTCCTTGAATTGTTTTGGTGCTATTCTAAATGTTTCATTAAGTTCTTACGCATCTTAGAAATTGTATTATATACTTTGTATCCTAGGTATAACTAGCTATTATATAGCTGAAAAGGTATATACCAACAGGCCAATTACTTACCTTGAAATACATTGCGTCTTAAAGCATTATTGGGTTTTGCTTTCCCTCATTTGCTTCGTGCATTCTAAAATAGTTATTGCGTGTTCATACTTCGCTTGAGGCCCCTCCAGAAACTAAGAGTGGTTTTACCAGCTCTAAACGGAGTTATAAAAAAGTAATGTTGCAAAGGTGTATACTTGTAATACGGATTGTATTCTAAAAAGTATATTTAACCTGGTCTTAGTCCCAAAGAATAGTAGATTACTGTTCTTAAAGTATACCTTCACTTGCTTCTTGCTCCTCTAAATAACGTTATACCTTGGTTTGCATACCCATAGGTATCGAGTTGTTTTTTAGGATTGGGTTTATATGATGTTGTAGTACTTCCAAGATTTATCTTGGCCTAGTTCTATTTAAATAAACCCTTTATATTTGCAATAAGTAATCACCCTTCCGTTTACAAGGAGCGGACAAGCTTGGAATTAGATATGGAGTTTTTCCTACACTTATCCCGAGGTTCACTTGGGGTAATCTTTCATTAATGTTTTTTTCCATAGTGCATGAATTCCCACCTCACCGCTCCCCAAAAAAACAACTCACTGCTTCGGCCACTTAATTGCAATAATTCATAGTGCCTCTGCCAAGAGGCTCCAGTGGGTGTATGCTAAATACTAAAAAATAGCTATTGTAAATAAAGAAAGATCGTGTTAAAGGCTAATGAACATGGGTTGCATCGGTCCTGAAAATTATTAAATCTCTTCCCTACAAATTAATCTGCAGCAATGAGAACCAGCCACTGGGGTGGCTAGAACAAACCAATAACAATTTCCCTAAGTGTCTGGGTTTTATTATGGTTTACCTATTCCAATATAATTCACAAGATGCAGTCATCTAGAAGAGCCATTACATCTGATCCCTTTGATATGAGAAGGGATCCAGTCCGATGTCCGATAGTACCTACTTCAGATTATAGAAGCAAGAACTAAAATCCACCCTTGCTCTTCTGCAGCCCATGCAGCACACTACAGCCCTAATGGAAACCGGAGCCTGAAGGTTCGATTAAATATTACACCAGTCACATATGGCCTCAAAATACACCAACGCCCGAAGACAGTTCAAGGGTTTGTATTTAAGAAATTTCAAATGGGCTCTCTAAGGGCATCTCCTCTCTAGTCTAGTGCGGGTGGATCACTTCAAACCCCATGCACCCCTCCACACCATGATGGTCTCTAGAGATCGGGAACCCCTGCCTACATTTCCGTTCTATTCTTGATGGCTTAAGAGCAAAGCTTTGTCTATCCTACACCGTCCAGGAACAATCAAAGTGAATCCTAACTTGGGCCCAACAATACAAGCTGTTGCAGAATAGGTGCACTCCGGTGTTACTTGGCCTCTTTTCAAACCCTTGTACTACTCATCTCGATTGTCTATCCCTTCTCTCCTCAACTTCTACTCTCCTCTCCTCTCCCATCTTCCTCAAACTCACTTTTGTCCCATCTCCCCTTCTGTCCCTCAGATGTGCTTTTACTACTCCTACTCTCCTCCCCACTCGACCGCTACTTCTCTCCCCTTTGTACTACTTTCTCCTACAGTCATGCTTCATTCGCTCTCAGTCAACTTCTGAGCCACTCAGATTAACTGCTAGTCTCACTTCTAGCACGCACACTTACACCCAAGCACTCCTCTCACACTGACCAATCCCTCAAATTGCACACATTCTGCAATCCCCCACGCACCTCTGCACTGCCCTTCATCCTCTTGGCCTTTTGGACCGCCTCCTTGGACTTCACCCAAAAAAAACCACACCTTCTTTTGCCACATTTATCCACCCTGTATCCGCCTCCAAAAAAAAAAAAATTCATCTTGTGCCATCGCTTTTACAGGTTGGGTTACTCATTCTTCCCCCCGCTCATGTCTTCTCAGGAATAGTTTTGTATGGGATAACCAGAAAGACAGGTCAGCATTGCGAGCTACAGGTATGGGACAGGAAAATCAGTTTCAGACATACAGGTACGGGGCCCTCCCAACTCCCACACCCCACCTCTGGGGCAGAAATGCTGAAAATACTGGTAGGACTCCACCCCAGGCTGAGAGGTGTCCCCACCCACTCATGACAGTGTCCGCTCCCTGACCAGTGATTCATCATCTGCACTGGTCGCCACTGCCTTAACCACAATCAGTGTAAAATTAGGAGTCTTACACACAAAAATCAGTCAATTTCAGGACAACTCAAAATGCCAAAAATGAAGATCTTGCTGAAGGTCGAGCCAGGAACCCTTGTGGTCTGAGATTTGAGGAGGCGGTGTGGAGGGTGGGAGGGGTGTAGCTTCAAAAAAGCAAAGCACCTCCACTTCTTTATTCTATGAATGACAATTTAATTTGGAACACCATTCCAGACAAGTACCGTCCATCATGCTGTTGAACATTCAGAACTGGACCATGCAAACGTAGATTCCAAAACCACAGAGTCAATCCTTTTTCTAGAGAATTTAGAATCTGCCAGTTACGGGATTATCCTTAATGCCTTGTGGTCAGGTTTTTGCAGTTTGATCTTCCTGACTCAGGTGCTACTAGCGATTCCCTCAAGTTCACCAGGTTCTGCAAGTGGAAGTCATGACAGAGTAGGCCAGGCCTCCCCCAAAGGAGGTGGTCCACAGGTTCAGGACCAACTAGTCTGGATGCCCACTCAAGGTTGCATGCCCCACAAGCCTTTGGAAGTGTTTCTGGACTGCCAGGTGTACTGACCAGCTCACTTATGTGCTACCTTGCCAGAGAGGTTACCGTCCTGCGTTCAAGTCCAAAACTTTGGTGGTCGCCAGCTTGTACCACAAGTCTCCTCCCAAAATGTCAGCTTCCTAGCATCAAGGAAATCTGTCCTGGAACTGCTTCTGTGAATATAAATGGAAGATCGCTGAACACTCCTTCCATCCCGTGAAGTGCTCGGAAGGGGTATGCACCACCAAAATCTGCATTCTTCAACCTCTGGTAAGTTGGATCCGACCAGAAGACTCATTCTAACCTGAAACCACTGGTCGCCCGTCACAAGAACAAAGGACAAAAGATGGTGTCCCCAGCGACCACCAAATGATCCATCGTGTGACCTGGAAAAATCCGTCTGAGGGGGTGGATCTGTTGAGGGGCAGTAAGTAAACGCAATTGTTCCTGTCTGCCTCCATGTCCTCCATAAGAGAACATTGGGTGCAAAACCCTTTGTCTCCCTACTCTCCCTTTACTTAATTTTGGTCATCGAACCTGGGTCAAGAAGCCCCCCATGGGCTAAACTTGGGACTGGAAGGAGCACTTAACAGTCTTTGGACAAATACTTATTACACTTAAATAGTTTGGAACGGTTTGAAATCACCACAGCACATTCCATCATTTTAGAGAATAACTTCCCATGAGAAACTTGGAATCCAATTTGAAAGAGCATTTGGTCAACACCAGACCAATGGAAAAAACGAACAAGTTACTTTCTTACCTGGTAACGTTCTTTCAATGGGATGGTCCGACAACGTATTCCATATCTATGACAGGTAATGTCCACAGCTGTGGTGCTTCGGAAAATCTTTGGCGACTGCGTCCTGCGTCGATGACGTTGTTGATGCGCCGTCCCCGAGGACCTCCTCCGACGGCCGACGTCACCCGATGTGATAAGTAGGACGCACCACGCCCATAGCCTCAGTTATAGTTTTTTCCCAGAACGTGTGCCACCAGTTTTCTGCCAGTCAGACACACAAGGCCTTGCGGAACGCAAGCTGCAATCGCAAAGAAATTCTGCAGCGGGGAAGGCAGGGAGGGAGCGATATGGAATACGTCGTCGGACCATCCCATCGAAAGAACGTTACCAGGTAAGAAAGTAACTTGTTCTTCGAGGGAATTGGGTCCTCCGACGTATTCCATATCTATGACAGACTCCCAAAGCAGTACCAAGCAAGGAGGTGGGAAAGAATTTAGAATACAAATTTAGCATGCCCAATCAAATTGCGGAATAGAGAACTGCCTTGCCAAAGGTCAGATCTTGCCCTCTGATGGAATCGAGGGAATAGTGACGTACAAAAGTATGTACTGAAGCCCAGGCGGCCGCATCACAGATGTGACGAATAGGAACTCCCCTCTGCAGGGCAGTAGACGCAGCCACTCCTCTGGTAGAATGGGCCTGCAAGCCAGCCGGAGGATCCTTACCCGCCAAGCGGTAACACTCGGAGATAGCTAAAATAATCCAAGCGAAAAAGTCTGTTTCGTCACAGCTTGTCCCAAACGCTTTCCAGCGTAACCAATGAAAAGTTGATCGTCCACTCTGACCCGGGACATGCGCGAAATATAAAAGCTCAACGCTCTCAGAGGATCAAGCCTATGGAGCCTCTCCTCTTCCTTACCAGGATGTGGAGGAGGATAGAACGCCGGAAGAACCACCTTCTGGCTCAAATGAAATTCCGAAACCACCTTCGGAAGAAAAGAAGGACGAACTCTAAGGACAACCCTGTACTTGCGAAACACAGTGAAGGGTGGCTTAACTGAAAGTGCCTGTAACTCACTCGCTCTGCTGACACGCCGCGCGCTCGCTCGCGGGCGCCACTTACCTGTCCTGGGGTCCCTGGTCCACGGCCGCAGCGGTCTCCTCCTTCATGGAGGCTGTACCCGCGGTGGCGTCTCTCCTCACGCCGACCCGCGGTTCGGATGGGCGCCGTGGACGCCGCCATCTTGCGAGGATCTGCGCATGCGCGGATCGTCAGTATTCGACGTCCCGCGCGTGCGCAGTGTCAGAACATGTGTTCCAAGCCTCGCTTTGACCCCGAGCCATAAAAGGGCACCGCATACACAGGGACAACCCGTCTCAACGCGGTTGTTACTGTGTATGCGCTGCTGGAATCCTGGCACTTGCTTTCCAGCCCTCCTGTTCTACCTTTTCCTGTCTAGCCATGCCTCATTTCCTTTTTTCCTTCTTGCTTCCAGGCCCTCCTACCCTTTCTTCCCTATTTGGCAGATCCCTTACCTGTTTCTAGTTTAGGGATCCCTTACCTGTTCCTGGTTCAGGGTAGGGGAGGTCCTGTCTGGGTTCCTAGTTGTTGTGAGGTATTCCCTGTCAGTACTGCCTTTCCTTGCAGTCTCTCCTCCTTTGCCTGTCTTGTGCCCTGCCGGTACCTGTGCCTTACTGCCTTCTTGGAAGTTCCTGTGTTCAGCCCTGTTATCTTCGGTGATTTCATCAAGCCTTCTCAGCCAGTGGAAACACTGTCCCGACGCCACGCAAAATTCTGAGCAGTGCCACCCGTGGCGTTGGGAGTTGGTTCAGTGCCGTCCTGTCTTTTATCGTCAGGAGGGGATTGGGCTAATTTCTCGCGCTACCCATTCATCGGCCATCATACATCGACATACTGGCAACCTCAACTCCACGGTCTACAGGAAGAAGAGGTAACCCACGATCTCGTGAAGATTCGTTTAACAGATTGAGACGCCTCACCCCCAGTCCCGACATGGACGACATGCAGGAACTACGTGAAGAAATGCGTGCCGTGCGTCTTGAAATGACCACTCTCCGCCAGGAGAACAACACCCTCAGACAAGCGTTGGATCGGTGTTTGGCTACTCCCGCACAACCTGCCACACCGCCGGAGAACTCCATGGCGTACACCACTCCGATGAAGTATGATGGTGATCCGCGTCGAGTGGCAGAGTTCTGTACCCACTGTCGGATCCATTTCCAATTCAGGTCTACTCATTTCGCTCAAGACAAGGCTAAGATCGGGTATATCCTTGGAAATTTAACCGGCAATGCACTCGCTTGGGCCGCACCTTTAGTCTCTACTAACAGTCCCCTGTTGGGTGATTTCGCTGCCTTCGAGAAAGCCTTTTTGGACGTCTTTAAACCGCCCAATTTGGCAGCCATGGCTCAGAACCAATTAATGGAGATCAAGCAGGGGTCAGGTGACATAATCCACTACATCAGTCGGTTTCGACAACTAGCAACCGATTCACAATGGCCCGAAATTACTCAAAAAACCTTGTTTCGTCGGGGACTACGAGAAGAATACAAAGACGAACTGCTGCACATTCCGGAGCCAGAAACGTTGCCAGCATTGGTGGAACAAGTCTTACGCATTGACCACAGGTTAACCGAACGACGGAGTGAACGTCGCAGATCTGACAGATATCAATCATTTCTTCCAGCACAGAACCCCGGACCGGCTGTTTCTACCGATGTGGGTCCAGAACCCATGCAGTTGGGTGCCATCCGAGCTCCGTTGTCCGAGACTGAAAAGAAAAGAAGACGACAGAAGAACTTGTGCATGTATTGCGGTAGTTCTGGCCATTTTCTAGGCACCTGTCCGCTACGTCCTCTGAAGAAGCAGGAAAACTAACAGGCCCGTTGTTTGAGGCGAAGGCAGCAGCGGGCCGCCTTTCTGAATCTGTCCTTCCTCCCATGAATTCAGTGCCCTTGTTGATCCTGAAAGTCGGTGTTGCCTGGCTAGGGAAGTGTGTGAAGACCTGGGCCCTTCTGGATTGCGGAGCATCTGGCAACTACATCGATGCCTCGTTCGCGATTGCTAATGGGATCCGTTTACATAACAAGGAACGACAAACAGTTGTCGAGGTGATCGATGGTTCTACTTTGTCTTCTGGTCCGGTTTGCCAACAGTCCGATCCCTTGTGGCTCTCTGTGGAAGGGCATCTCGAACGAATCTCATTGGACGTCATCAAATCTCCCTCATTTCCGGTGGTGCTGGGTTTACCATGGCTGCTGTATCACAATCCCCAGGTCGACTGGACCGCTCGTTCCCTGGTGTTCTCTGCGACACGTTGTCCTCGCGACTGTGTACTTCACGAAACCTTTCCTGCAATTTTGGAGTCCCTCAATCCTGCTGAAGTATCTGCTCGTTTATGTGCCACTCAATCGGTTCCTCATGAATATGCTGGATACCACAAGGCGTTCTCCAAGCCTGAGGACATACCACTGCCACCCCATCAGCACTTTGATTGTTCCATTGACGTCCTGCCTGGTGCGATTATTCCCCACGGCAAGATCTATTCGTTGACTCAACTCGAGAAAGGCGTCCTACAGGAGTACATTACGGATTGCCTCAACAAGGGCTACATAGTGCCGTCCAAATCCCCTGCAGGATTCCCGTTATTCTTCGTCAAGAAGGAAGAGGGCACTTTGCGCCCTTGTATCGACTATCGTCAACTAAACGAGATCAAGAGGAAAGACAGGTACCCGTTACCACTCATCCGGGAAATCATCGAATCCCTGAAATCCGCACAAATCTTCACCAAGCTGGATCTAAGAGGGGCCTATCACCTGGTGCGGATTAAGAAGGGAGATGAGTGGAAGACGGCCTTCAAAACACCTATCGGTCACTTCGAGTACAGGGTAATGCCGTTTGGACTCTGCAACGCCCCGGCCGTCTTCCAGCGGTTCATGGACAATGTCTTTTCGGACCTTATTGGGATATCTGTCTGGGTATACCTTGATGACATTCTGGTTTTTTCTGACACTCGTACTGCACACGTGGTGCATGTTCAGGAAGTCCTCCGTAGACTAATAGACAACGGCCTGTATGCCAAAATTGAAAAATGTCAATTTCACAAGGAAAGCATGGAGTTTCTGGGTTATGTGATCAGCAACACAGGAGTACAGATGGATCCCGCAAAACTGCAAGCTATACGAGAATGGAAACCACCACATGGTGTGAAGTCGCTTCAAAGGTTCTTGGGCTTCGCCAACTTTTATCGACGCTTCATTCCACGTTTTTCTCAACTAGCCAACAGTCTAACCCGCCTGACTAGTACCAAGGTGCTGTTTCTCTGGGACACGCAGGCCGAGGAGGCATTCCTGGAATTGAAAAGATCTTTCATGTCGGCTCCTGTTCTTAAACATCCAGATGATGAAAAGCCATTTGTGGTTGAAACAGACGCATCGGACTATGCAATTGGTGCTGTCTTACTACAGCAAGATGCAATCATGGGAATAGAGCACCCGGTGGCATACTACTCAAGGAAATTGTCAGTGAGCGAGAGAAACTATGCAGTGATAGAGAAAGAATTATTAGCGATAAAAGCTGCTTTCGAGGAGTGGCGACATCACTTACTGGGTGGGAGGTACCCGGTGGTGGTTCGCACGGATCACCGCAATCTACAGTTCCTGCGCTCTTTGCAATGCAGAACCTCCCGTCATGCCCGTTGGGCCTTTTTCTTTTCACAGTTTGATTTCACCGTCACGTACATCCCTTGTTCCCAGAACACTAAGGCTGATGCCCTGTCTCGGTCTTTGGAAAAAGACGTTGAAGGTGTCAAGGAACCGGAACCTCTGATAGCGCCCAAACATTTTCTATCGATGGTGACACCCCAGCTCCAACAGTTGATTGAGGCCACACGAACGGATTCCTCAAGATCTCAGATATTACAACGTGCTGACATCAGAGAACGTGACGGCTTGTTGTTCTTCAAAGATCGTTTGTACGTGCCCACCTTGGAACTCCAGAAAATCGTTCTACAAAATTGTCATGATTCCGTCGTTTGCGGTCACCGTGGAGTCCGCACAACACAAGAACTGGTTGCACGGCAGTACTGGTGGCCTGGATGGGCTACACTGGTAAAGCACTATGTGGACTCCTGCCCTGTATGTGCCCAGACCAAGATTCCTCGCAAAAGGCCCATTGGTCTTCTGAAACCCACGCCTATTCCTCCGTACCCTTGGCATACCATCGCCACGGATTTCATCGTTGACCTACCCCTGTCTGGTGGTTTCACGTGTATAATGGTGGTGGTGGATTGTTTCACCAAGACTGCCCATTTCTTGCCCTTTCCTAAACTGCCCACTGCATCACTGATGGCACGATGTTTTCTACACGAGGTGTATCATCTTCATGGCCTTCCGGAGAAGATCCTGTCAGATCGGGGGTCTCAATACATCTCTGCCTTTTGGAGCCAACTGTGTCGGCATTTGGACATTCAGCGAGCCCTGAGTTCCGGCTATCATCCGCAGACTAATGGACAGACAGAACGTACCAATCAGACCCTTGAGCAATATCTACGTTGTTATGCCAATGCTACCCAAGACAACTGGTCGGAATGGTTGGATACCGCGGAAGCGGCTTACAACAACGCTGTTCATTCCGCTACCGGACTCAGCCCTTTTTTCTGCTCTACTGGTCTTCACCCCAGACTGCTGCCTGTTCATCCTACATCTTCCAGCGCCGTTCCATCTGCAGATGCCCTGGTGACTCTGATCCGCGATCAACATCGTCTGGCGGCCGGTACCTTGGCAGCGGCACAAGCACATATGAAGGAGCAGGCTGACAAGAGACGGAGCCCTGAGCCTGTCCTTCATGTTGGGGACATGGTTTGGCTGTCCTCCAAGAATCTACCGGTACGCAACTTACCTGTGAAACTAGCCCCCCGCTTTTTTGGTCCTTTTCGCGTCATGGAGCGCATTTCGTCTGTTGCCTTTCGTTTGTCTTTGCCTCGCTCTTGGAGGGTTCATCCTGTCTTTCATGTTTCCCTTTTGAAACCCTACGTGCCCGATGTTATGGGTCGTGACTGTTCCCGTCCTGCCCCGGTTTTGGTTCGGGGGGTCCCTGAATTTGAGGTGCAGGAGATATGTGATTCACGGATTTGGCGGGGTGCTCTGCAGCTCCTGGTCAGTTGGAAGGGTTATCCTGCTTGTGACCGCACTTGGGAACCGCGCTCCTTCGTGCATGCACCGCGCCTGGTTCGGGACTTCTATCTCCGCTTTCCTTGGAAACCCGGTGCTCCGGGGTTGTCCGGGAGGGGGTATGGTGTCACGCCGCGCGCTCGCTCGCGGGCACCACTTACCTGTCCTGGGGTCCCTGGTCCACGGCCGCAGCGGTCTCCTCCTTCATGGAGGCTGTACCCGCGGTGGCGTCTCTCCTCACGCCGACCCGCGGTTCGGATGGGCGCCGTGGACGCCGCCATCTTGCGAGGATCTGCGCATGCGCGGATCGTCAGTATTCGACATCCCGCGCGTGCGCAGTGTCAGAACATGTGTTCCAAGCCTCGCTTTGACCCCGAGCCATAAAAGGGCACCGCATACACAGGGACAACGCGTCTCAACGCGGTTGTTACTGTGTATGCGCTGCTGGAATCCTGGCACTCGCTTTCCAGCCCTCCTGTTCTACCTTTTCCTGTCTAGCCCTGCCTCATTTCCTTTTTTCCTTCTTGCTTCCAGGCCCTCCTACCCTTTCTTCCCTATTTGGCAGATCCCTTACCTGTTTCTAGTTTAGGGATCCCTTGCCTGTTCCTGGTTCAGGGTAGGGGAGGTCCTGTCTGGGTTCCTAGTTGTTGTGAGGTATTCCCTGTCAGTACTGCCTTTCCTTGCAGTCTCTCCTCCTTTGCCTGTCTTGTGCCCTGCCGGTACCTGTGCCTTACTGCCTTCTTGGAAGTTCCTGTGTTCAGCCCTGTTATCTTCGGTGATTTCATCAAGCCTTCTCAGCCAGTGGAAACACTGTCCCGACGCCACGCAAAATTCTGAGAAGTGCCACCCGTGGCGTTGGGAGTTGGTTCAGTGCCGTCCTGTCTTTTATCGTCAGGAGGGGATTGGGCTAATTTCTCGCGCTACCCATTCATCGGCCATCATACATCGACATACTGGCAACCTCAACTCCACGGTCTACAGGAAGAAGAGGTAACCCACGATCTCGTGAAGATTCGTTTAACATCTGCGAGCGGAAGTAACCGCAACCAAAAACACAGTTTTCAGAGTTAACAGCCTCAAAGGGCAAGAATGTAAAGGCTCAAACGGAGCACACATAAGAAACTTAAGAACAAGGTTCAAATCCCAACCTGGCACCAGAAAAGGGGACGGAGGGAACACATTGGTGAGCCCTTTCAAAAACTGCGAAATGAAAGGAATTTTAAAATAGGAACACTTCAGACGAGCGCTTTAATATGGACAGCGCCACCAGGTAACCTTTAACGGTCCCCACTTGCAAGACAGAACCATGGGAATGTCACATTCAAAAGGATCCACATTCTGAACCCTGTAGAACTTTCTCCAACGGCAACGGTACAGAGACTTAGTTGCCGGCCACCTGGTCGAGACCAACACCTCCATTACGTCTTCAGGGAGGTCCCAATCCTTATACCTCAACCTTTCAGATTCCAAGCGTGAAGATTGAGGGATCTGACCTCTGGATGGAGAACCTGACCCCCCTCCCGTGAGAGCAGATCGTCTCGGTAGGAAAGACGACGTGGAGGGCAGATGGACAAGTCTAGAAGGTCCGGGTATCACGTCCTCCGGGCCCACGCCGGAGCAATGAGGATCATCCGGGAACCGAACCTCCGAAGCACTTGCGGGATGACAGGGACTGGAGGAAACGCGTACAGCAGTGGGAATGACCACTCCCCCACGAACGCGTCTCCTAAGGCTCCTTTTGGAGGAAATTCCCACGTGCAAAACCTTTCGCACTTCCGGTTGACACTGGAGGCGAAGAGATCCACTTGAGGGGTCCCCCAAAGGGCGAAGATCTCCAGGAGAATCTCCTGAGCCAGTTCCCACTCGTGAGAGATCGAACTCTGCCTGCTCAGAGCGTCCGCCGTCTCGTTGTCGTCTCCGGCCAGATGAACAGCCGAGATCGAAACTTCCTGCTCGATGGCCCAGAATCCGAGCTGCATCGCCTCCCTGGACAGCGGAAGTGACCCTGCCACCCCCCCTTTTTGTTGAGGTAGTGCATGGCCACCGTGTTGTCTGTTAGAATCAGGACACTCTTTCCACGCACAGTCGGCAGAAAAGCCTCCAGGGCTAGCCTGACGGCCCTCAGCTCCAACAAATTGATATGGAGTCTGGACTCCGACGGAGACCAACGACCGCTGACTGTCAACTCGTTGGCATGAGCTCCCCATCCCGTGAGGGATGCGTCCATCACGATCGTCACCTCTGGCCAGGGCAGCCAAAATGGGGCCCCCTTCATCAGATTGCCCTCGACGGCCCACCACAGAAGGTCCCGGGCCACCAATGGCGGCACCTGAACAGGGTCCGACAGCCTGCCGGAGGACTGAGACCACTGGAGCTTGAGTGCCCACTGCAAAGATCTCATCCGCAGACGAGCCTCTGGCACCAGAAGAATGCAGGATGCCATGAGGCCGAGCAGTCTCAAGAACTCGGACGCTGGGAGATTCTGGGCAAGTTGAAACTTGTGCACCATCTGCTGAATGTGAAGAGCCCTCACCTGAGGAGGAAAACGCTGCCCCAGGGACGTGTCGAGCACTGCTCCGATGTACTGGAGCCGCTGCGTTGGTGTCAAATGGGACTTCTTTAAATTGAGGGAGAAGCCCAGCCTGTGAAGGGAGTGGGAGGTGACGGACATATGATCCAAGGACTTGCTCGGGAGAGCTCCCCCTGATCAACCAATCGTCCAGGTAGGGGTAGACGTGAATCCCCCTTTCCTGAGATGCGCTGCCACCACCACCACCACCACCATGAGCTTTGTGAAAACCCTCGGAGTGGAGGTTAATCCGAACGGCAGGACCCAAAACTGAAAGTGCGAGTCGCCAACCGCAAACCCCAGGTACTTCTTGTGCTTTGGATGGATCGGCACATGGAAGGAACAAGTTACTTACCTGTAACTGTTGTTCCCCAGCATGGGTCTGGCATGGATTCACATGCTCAGGAATATTCCCCGTCGTCAGGCTGGGAATCCTCGGTAAAGAAAAAATCAGTATCAGTTTTGTTTCTGATCTGTCTTTCGTAGTAGTAACCAATCACTGGTCTCTGCGTCATACTGACCACAGCCAATGACTGCCCTCTACCTAATCCCCGCCTCTGGCAGCCATCTTCAGATTTTTACCGCACGTTCAAGTGTTGGGAGTCCTCGTGCTTAGCTCTCAAGCTTTTACTGCGTGTTTCGCGCTTTTTCAGGTGAATTTTCACATTTTTTCGGTTAATCGAGCCTCAAGCTCCACCGTTTCTACTCCCGTTAACGGCTACCTGTTGCAGGATTTTCCTACGCCCCTTAAGGGTGAAGATTTCGTCGAATCAACTTCTTGGAGGATTCCAGAAGATTTGCAGCCTACTTCGAGATGGCCCAGGATGCGAGTTCGTCGCCCGGACCCAAGCTGTTTTGCAGCTGCCCTGGATGCGAGCTGCAGAATGTGTTTAAGGAAGACGAACATTCGCGATGCCTCTACTGTCTTCATGGGGACAAGACTCCTGTAGAGAAGGACTGCCAGTTCTGCAACAACTTGTCGGAGCGGACCATGAGGGACCGTCGATCCAGTCTCGCCAGCTGGTTGGAGAAGGGCTCAACGGGTGAGAAGAAGAAGAAGAAAGGGTCCGAGCGGGCTTCTAAGTCCTGTGCGGGCGCCCCGGTGACGGGGGCCCAACACCAGGCCAAGTGCCGCGAGTCCGCTGGCTCCGGGAGTGGCGAAAGGTCGGGCTCTTCGGTCGCCAGGCAGGACGCGCCTTCCCCGGCACCGTCAACCACGAGCCAGCGCTCTGGTTCGGGGAAGAGGAAGTCCGAGACCCCGGGTAAGCTTCGAGAGAAGCCCCGTCCGATCTCGGAAGAGGGGAACGAGGCGTCGCCCCCCTCCCCCGAAGGAGAAGGCCCGGGACGCACCTAAGGTGGTGAAGGCCCCTACCCAGCAGGCAAAGGCCTCTATCGAGGCGATCGCGGCGACTCTGGCCAAGCCGGCAGAGACCCCGCCAGCGGAGACTGCCTCCGGGACTAGAGTTTCCCTGCCGCCAAGGAGGGAATCCTCTTTTCAGCCCATCGTCGTGGCCGCCATGATGGAAGAAGCGAGGGGGCGCACGGTAGCCTCCTCGAGCTCGGAGTCAGCCTCGGAGGAGGAACTGACCGAGGCCGTGAGGAACCTCGAAGTCCAATTCGAGAAGGTTCGATCCTGTAAGGAAGATCCTCGGGAGATAACCGAGGAAGACGACGATGGCGAGGAAGAGCAGCCTTCCCTTCCGGCGCAGCCGGAACCTAGGCCTCAGGATGGATCGGCGGCCATTTTGTCTGCGATCCAGTCCTTATGCTCTGAGATAAGGACGAGATTCCCACGGCCCAGGCCGGAGGATCCGCAACCTGGCCCGTTGGGAAGTCCTCAGAACAAACGACGGAGGACCCAACCCTCTCCTCCGCTCGCCCCCGTAAGGCCTACAGTTCCCTCCTCATCCTCCCACGAGTCGGGAGATGACGGTGCGGTGGGCTCGACGACGGGTTCTGGGGGCGACGGAACGGGTCTCCCGTCGCACGGGCCTCGCCGCCCGACGAGATTGGCTCATTCCACGCCATGATCGCCAGGGCGTCCGAATTGTTCCAGCTCTGCCCGGAGGAGCAGAAAAAGGAAGGTTTCCTCTATCAGCGCCGGGAGGCCAAGAGGAAGACTGTCATCACGGTGCCTCTAATCGATGACATCTGGGAGGAGGGCCTGTCGGTTCTCAAAAACCCCTCCATGGCACCAGCCAGACGGGACCGGTACGAGAAGTACCGGGTCCCCGAAACCGCTCCCCTGTGCCTCAGGGCCCAGCCAACGCCAGACTCGGTCGTCTCGGCGGCGGCGAAGAAGAAAGCGGCGGGGTCAGGAGCCTCGACGTCGAATTCCCCGCCAGACAGCGAGGGAAAGAAGTTGGACGCCATGGGGCGGCGGGTCATTTCGTCGGCGGCGATGATCAAAGCGGCCAACGCCCTGGCGATCGTGGCCCGTTACGACAGGGAGCTCTGGTTTAAGCTGGCCCCCATATTGGACTTCCTGCCGGACGACAAGAGGTCCGAGGCCCTGGAAATACTGCAAGAGGGCGAGGTGGCGTCGGACCACGCCATAACGGTGGCAACCGATATTGCCGATACCGAGTTCCGCCAGCTGGGCAACGGTGTTTGCCTACGACGACGGGGTTGGCTGCGGGCGACCGACTTCCGTCAGGACGTCCAGACCAGGGTGTTGGACATGCCGTTCGACGGCAGCAACTTGTTCGGGAAGGCGGTGGACAAATCCCCCCAAGCCATAAAAACGGACACGGAGACAGCCCGCGCCCTAGGAGCCCTTCAGCAACGACGGCCATTTCGGAGCTCCGGAGGCAGAAAGGGTGCCTCCAAGGGATCCAGCGGTGGCTCGTCGTCCTACCGCCAGGCGGCACGCTCCTCGTCTCAGGAGGCCTACAGGGGTCGCGGCAAGCAGGGAGCGCCTCGCCGCCGTCGGCAAGGTGGCCAGGGCGGCAAGGCCACCACCTCCAAGCAGGACTGAACCGGCCGTCGTCTCGGGCCCCCACCGAAGCACCCCGGTGGGAGGCCGGCTGACGAATTTCATCGGCGTGTGGAAGTCCATCTCCACCGACCGTTGGGTGCTGGATACCCTGGCAAGGGGACACGTTCCACCTGTGGCCAGGAAGGAAAATCACGTCCCGCAACTGCTGTTGGAAGTAAGGGCGATGCTCAGGAAAGGCGCCATCGAGCTTGTCCCGAAGAGGCTCCGAGCTTCGGGGTGTATTCAAGGTACTTCCTCGTCAGGAAAAAGACGGGTGGCTGGCGCCCCATCCTGGACCTTAGTCGTTTGAACAAATACATCAGATCACAAAAGTTCAGGATGGTCACCCTCCAGCATGTACTGGCACAGCTGGAGGAAGGCGACTTTCTATCGTCGTTGGACCTGGAGGATGCATACTTCCACGTTCCCATCCTCAAAAGTCACCGCAAGTTCCTCAGGTTCGTCGTCCAGGGACGCCACTACCAATTCAGAGCACTGCCGTTCGGATTAAAGTCGGCCCCCAGGGTCTTTACCAAGTGCCTAGCACCAGTGGCGGCGCGGCTGCGCCTGCAGGGGATTCACGTCTACCCCTACCTGGACGACTGGCTCATCCGCTCAAGGACGAGGGAACTCGCCGTCGAACACACTGCGAGGACCGTCCAGCTACTCAGGTGCGATGCGTTCTAGTTCCCCTGGGACGACCTATACCTGTATGCGTTCCCTCCGTTGCAGTTGCTGCTTCGACTCATCAGCCAGCTCAAGAGGTCCCGGTGCAGGATGATCCTCGTCGCACCGGCGTGGCCGAGGCAGATCTGGTTCCCGGACTTTCTGGACTTGTCAACGTCCCCCCCCCCCCCATCAAGCTGTCGGCGGACGCAGACCTTCTCTCCAGAGAAGGCGGCGCCATCTTCCACCACGACTCGGCGTCGCTGAACCTGCAGGCTTGGCTCCTGCAGCGCTAGAGTTTGGAGGCTACGATATACCGGCCGATTGCAGAGAGGTTCTTGCAAAGGCCAGGGCGTCCTCGACTCTCAAATGCTACTGTCATAAGTGGAAGAGGTCCTCTATCTGGTGCCGAGCACAGAAGATCAACCCCCTACGGATTACGGCCCCTCAAGTGCTGCCGTACCTGCTATCGCTGGCAAAGGCTAGGCTAGCCCATGCCTCCATTAAGATTCATCTGGCGGCGATCTCCAGATATACCAGAACCACAGGACGGACGTCCCTGTGGTCCCATCGACTGGTAAAAGTTTATGAAAGGACTGTTCCGGTCGTTGGCCCCGGCCCCGGCGTGGGAACTTAACGTGGTGCTGACCAGGCTCATGGGGCCCCCATTCGAGCCGATGCACTCCGCACCGATGAAGTTTGTGTCGTGGAAGACTGCATTCCTGGTGGCCATTACCTCCGCACGACGAGTGGGAGAGATCCAGGCCCTATCCTGCAAAGCACCGTACTTGACTTTCCATGCCTCGAGGGTGGTGCTTAGGACGCACCCCTCCTTTATGCCCAAGGTGCCGTCAGACTTCCATCTTAACGAGCCCTTGGTGTTACTGGTTTTCTTCCCGTCTCCTTTGTCGCCGGCCGAGAGGACTTTGCACTCGCTGGATGTGGCTAGAGCGCTGAAGTTCTACGTGGACCGCACGAAGAGTTTCGGGAGGACATCACAGCTGTTCGTGAACTTTGGACCTGTGAATCAAGGGAAGGCTCTCTCGAAGTCTTCTATTTCCAGATGGCTCTCCGGCTGCATCATGCACTGCCACCGGTTGGCTAACCGACCGCTGCCAGGCCGTCCGAGAGCCCATTCGACCGGAGCGATCGCTGCTACTACGGCGTTCTTATCTGGTGTGCCCCTGCTGGACATCTGCAGGGCTGCTACGTGGAGGTCGCACACCTTCACGAGATTCTACTGCGTCGATCGGGATTCCAGGGAGGAGTCCAGGGTCGGCCAAGCAGTGGTGCGCAACCTGTTCGCTTAAGGTGAGCCTGGTGAGGAGGTAAGAGATGCTTAATGTTGAGTTTTTTGTATTGCTTAATGTTGAGCCTTTTGCCACCCCCCGTGGTTGTGCATGTGTGTACTGCTGTTTATTCTTATATTCATGAGCATGTGAATCCATGCCAGACCCCATGCTGGAGAAGGAACAAGTTACTTACCTGTAACTGTTGTTCTCCAGCATGGGTCTGGCATGGATTCACATGCAAACCCTCCCGCCTACCCCTCTGCGGCTCTTCACTTGGTCATACTGCCTCTTCACGTGCTACCAAATCTGAAGATGGCTGCCAGAGGCGAAGATTAGGTAGAGGGCAGTCATTGGCTGTGGTCAGTATGACGCAGAGATCAGTGATTGGTTACTACTACGAAAGACAGATCAGAAACGAAACTGATACTGATTTTTTCTTTACCGAGGATTCCCAGCCTGACGACGGGGAATATTCCTGAGCATGTGAATCCATGCCAGACCCCATGCTGGAGAAGTAAGCATCCTTGAGGTTGAGAGACACCAACCAGTCCTGAAGTTGAAGGGCCTGGAGGACTTGAGAAAGAGTCACCATCTTGAACTTGTCCTTCCTGAGGAGTTTGTTCAAACCGCGCAAGTCCATGATGGGTCTCAATCCCCCGTCTTTCTTCGATGTCAAAAAATAAGGGGAATACCATCCCTTGTTCCTCTCCGCTACAGGCACCAGTTCTATGGCGCCTTTCTCCAGCAGGGTTTGAATTTCCTGCGCAAGGCGCGGATCCGGACTCTTCAAAGAGGCTCCCTGGTGGATTGTCGTGATGCCTCTGCCGAAAAGGAAGACAGTAGCCGTGGGTTATGATCTCCAGAACCCACACATCCGAAGTAATGGCTTGCCACTCTACAAGATGCTGCGCCAGCCTTCCCCCAACCTGCGAACCATGGGACCTGGCCTCATGACTGAGTGGTAGCGGCTGCGGCGTTGCACGAGGGCAAAGAGGCAACTGCCCGAGCGGCCTTGGCACCTAGAGTACCTTTATTTCCACCTTTGGCACTTTTACGATGGCCTCTTTGACTGCTAGCTCCCCTCGCTTTACTGAAGGGCGATTAATAACGAAAGGAACCTCCCCTCCATTGCTGTCCCCTAGGACGAAAAGGCAGAGGTTGGCGAACTGCAGCGCCCAACGACTTCGCTGCAGCTTTGGAGGTCTACAACCTCTCAAGGCTCTCGTCAGCCTTGCTGCCAAAAAGGTGTTCACCGTCAAAGGGCATGTTGAGGAGCCGGGACTGCACATCAGGAGCGAACCCAGACTTCTGCAACCACGCAAACCTGCGCATTACGGTGCTCGCCGCCATGGACCAGCTGACACAATCCGCCAAGTCCAAACCCGACTGAACGGCCTCACACATGGCATCCTTGCCATCCTGAACCATAGCAAGGAAACCATCCCGTTCGTCCCCTTCGGGAATATGTTCAGCCGCTAATGCAACACAGTTCCACAGAGTGTGTGTGAAACGAGACAAGGCACATATGGAGTTGGCCGCCTGAAACGCCATACCCCCTGAAGAAAACACTTTCTTCACCCAGCCGTCAAAACGTTTGTCGTCCCTATCCGAAGGGATGGTAGGATACGACACCTGCTTTGCCGGGGCCGTAGCCGCCTGCACCACCAAACTCTCCGGAGTGGGGTGCCTAGACAAAGAGCAGGGGTCGCTACTGGCTGGACGGTATTTTCGCGACAAAGGCTTGCCCACTGCCGGGAGACTCTCCGGAGCAATCAAAGCCGCCGCCACCCTTCTCTGCAGAGCCATATGAAAAGGCAAAACCAGGTCAGTGGGTGGACCGAGATCAAGGATGTCCGTGAGATCATCCTGAACGAACTCCCCTGGGGGAGCTGACCAACCCAAGTACTCGGTAACCCGAGACATAAGGCGCCAATATGAAGAATCGGCATGAGTGCCAGGCTCCGGCCTACAAAACTCCACCTCCGGAGAGGTGTCCAGTCCACTGGCATCATGCAGCGACTGCCGCAGGTCATCAAACTGGCTATGGCCCGAGATAAGTTAATCGGGAACCGTAACCAGAACCAAGCCGCCATCAGAGCCTTCATCACCCTGAGAAATGTACCCCAGGCGGGGAGAGGAAGACCTCTGGGGATCAAAGCAGTGCCTGACCTTAGCCAGAGCCTTTCTAGGGGCAAACCCCGTGCCACGGGGCCCCTCAGACACCACCGCCTCGAAAGGCGTCGAGGGCGCTAGTCGGCGCCGACAGAAAAGGCGTTGACGTCGAGCAAATCGGCGTCGACGTCAGCTGCAGCGCCGCCAGCATCAGCGGCGTTGACACAGGCCTCTAAGCCAGAGCTCCGAGCGTGTCTCGACGACCTAGGTACCGACGACCCCCTCGGAGGCAGAGCCTCGAGAGAAATAGTCGACGACCTCGGCACCACCGGCGTCAACGTCTTCCCCGAAGACGGCACAGGATCACGCGGTCTCGAGCGCGTCGAGGACCGGGACCTGGAACGGGCATGGCGAGAACGGCCACCCTTGTCCGAGCGGGACCTCTCCCGCGAGCCGTGCCGACCACCCGAGCCCGAAGGCGTACGAGCGGTGTCTCTCGACCGGTGCCGACCGACCCCACTCGGAGGCGCGGACGGACCGGTGCCCTGCGATTCAAGAATCGCTAGCATCTGCTTCCCGAAGGAAGCCCATTCCTCCGGTGTCACTTGCATGGAGGGATAAGCGAAGGGGACGGGGAAGGCGACCTATGCCGGCGCTTCCGGGAATGCCTCTAAGAGGCGGAGGAGTGGCGAGACCGACTCCTGGAAGGAGACCCACTGGACTTCCGACGATGACGCGGAGAGTCACCCCTCAAGTCAACCGTCGAAAGCCCCGCAGACCTCGACTTCCGGGGCTTAGACACTCGGCCTACCGACAGCTTCTTCTTGCGTTCCCACAAGGCCTTTGCCGTGAGCGACTGGCAGTCGACAGTCGTCCGTATCGTGGGCCTCCCCGAGGCACCAGAGGCATGCGTTGTGCGAGTCCTTGACCGACATCTTGGATCCACAGTCCCCGCATTTCTTGAAGCCCGGACGCGGGGTTGAAGACGAAGACATCGCCACGAACAGGTCTTCACAACAAACCGAACAGGTTCAACGAACCGAGAATTGAAAACAGCAAACTCCAACAAGTCGAGGCGTACCGAGATTCACGAAGCGAACACGTTCGCGGAAAAAACGGAACTGAGGCTATGGGTGTCGTGCGTCCTACTTAACACATCGGGTGACGTCGGCCGTCGGAGGAGGTCCTCGGGGACGGCGCATCGACGCAGGACGCAGACGCCAAAGATTTTCCAAAGCAGCACAGCTGTGGACATTACCTGTCATAGATATGGAATACGTCGGAGGACCCAATCCCCTCGAAACCCTATTACCAAGAAAACTGCCACATTCCTATGCCAGCATTGCTTCAACTGTGGGTTTGTAACCAGAAGCAATATAGTGAACCACCCTAGATCAGTAGAAAAGATTTAGATGTGCAGCTTTGCAACAAGTCATGTAATCTATACTATTAAATGTCCTTGTGGAATGCATTATGTTGGGCAATCCAAGCGACAGTGCACGCAGGCTCCAGATAAGATTTGGAAGTGGGAGTATTTTACTCCCTACTTTTTAAAGTTGGGAGTAAAACTATTTTGTAGGGAGTAAAATGTTAAGTCCAATTCTCAATGAGAGTATTTTATAAGTGAGTAAAAATATGTTTTAACTGAAAAACTGACATGTTTTTGTAATATTTATTTCTTTGTATCTAGTTATTCATGCACATTAAAAGATAAACTTTTACTGCGTCCAATCAGGCAGTTAAAATAGTAGTTTCTTCCTATGGTACTTGGTGCACTCCTGGTCCAAACATATCCATGGACCTTTGAAGGTGAAAGCAGGGGAGCACGATTTTACATGTCTTTTTCCTATTTTCGGTGGGAGTATTTTTACTCCCCATTTTTATTTTTGGGGAGTATTTGCAAATTTGTAGAGAGCAAAAGTGTCCGATACATCCCTTATCTGTAGGGCTGAGTGCAAGCAATGCTGGAACGAGCAGCAATCATGTATTCATACTAAAAACATGTATTCAGCAGCGTTAGGGAGAATTCTCAAAATGTGCTTATTTCTCTCTACCTTCGAGGCCCCCAGCTTTTTTGCTGAACTTTGGGACTCTCATTTTTTGTTCTGTTTGTTTTCTGTGTTTATTTCTTATGGTTATGGAGTATTAGACCACTCCATAGGCATCTTTCGTGTGTGTTACACAGCACCCTCAGTGCAGTTTGACACAGTGAAGCCTTATTAGGCTGTCCCGAGGTTTAAATACATTCCCTGGGATAAACTACTGTTTCCCAGAGAATGTAAGGTTAAATTGCCTTTACTAGTCTTTTTAAATTCCTAGACCCAGCACACACTATCTTCCTGTAGAGTGCTGGAAGGGTTACCTAGTATGCCATGTCTAAAAACTCACGGAGCAGTCAAATGCTACCCTTTCCTATGGAAAAGGCTGGTGGCAGTGGTTTTACAACGAACTACCATGATTTTTCCAAACGCGAATACCGGTAGCTAAAAATCGCAGGAGCCATGTTTTTCAAGATGGCGCCTTAAGCCCCTTTGTTTAAATAGGTCCCAGTCTTTTTTCACGGTTTCTTTTTGGAAAGGTCCTTCTAGAATTTGTCTCTGCGCACCAAACCAGGTTTGGTCCCTTTGTTCATACGCCTTTGGCGGGCTTCAGGACTGAAGACCGCCTCTGGAACCTGAGTGTCTGGGGTGGGCAGGAAGTGAGGGAGGTGCCCAAAACTCCCTGTGCTTAGTCTATTAGGAGACCCAAATGCACTCTGGCGTGATTGGCTGGCTGACTGTCTGGCAAGGACAGCCACCCTGCTGGGTGAGTGACAGCTAGGCTGGACTGAACAGGAGAGAACTGTTTAAAAGGCGAGTCTCTTGGACTGGAAAGCTGAGTCGACCACTGCAACGAAAGAACCAAAGATGAGCTGGAAGAGGACGGCTGCTGCAACTCATGGACCGTTGGTTTGCCCGGTGAAGCCCTGCTGTAGGTCCGAATCGCCAAGTTCATCTCGACAGAGAAGCCCCTTCAAGGACTACTACTCTCTTTGAGTTGGTGGGACCAATCAACTCTTAAACCACCTGGATACCATTCTCGGAGCTGGTTAGGATTAACCAGGGGTTGGGGGGATTCAGGGGGGGGAAGAGAGACCAGCTTGTGTGCTTGAGGAAAGCTACTTGAACCGAAGATCTATTTGCCGGCTTGTTTGAACCCCCGTACAGTGCAGAGAGTCCCCAGACGTCCTCCCTCTTCTCAACGACTGAGGAACAGTGAGATCTGCAGGAACTGCCAGGAACCAACGTCTTCAGCTGAATTTTTTCTTCATATTAAGGTATTGTGCCAACCCGATTGAGAGAACTTAACTCTTGCGGTGAAAGTTCGTGCAACTTCCCCAACTTGCAGGCCTAATCAGCTTGTGACCCAACATATGATTCTTTTTCGTACAAACTACTTCTGAGAACTTTGGCAAAGACTTTACTGTTTACTACAAGAACTGCTCTTTCCTATCCAAGACACTAGTCCATTGACTATGGCCTAGGCCTATTGAACTGAATCGAGTCCTCCAGTGAACTAAAACTATTTGTACTGCCTAACAAAGCATTTGTGAACTATTTTATTAACTTGGGCCTTTTTACTCCTATTTAAAGTGACTGAAATGCCATTTTGCTCCTACTCCAGGGGAGCCTAATTTTCTCAGAAACTTATTGGTTTGGGATTGAAGTGTATTTGTGTACGATATTAAGTTGCCTCCTTCTAGTGAATGTTTTCTAAATGATTGTGTAATAAATAAATGTTTTACCAAGAAATCTCGAGTGCAAGTGTCTACTTGAACCACTGTGATTGCAAGACATCTGTGTAACATCTTTTACTGCTCACATTCCCTCTTGAGATAAGCCTGGCTGCTCAGCTCACTACCAAAAACTGTAGTACAGACCTATACCAAAGGTTGGTTTTGCTTACACCTGTAGTCCTAATTGTATGTGCTGGTCCCAGAGGGTACTGCATGCAATTCTGCCTAACGGGCAGTAGCCCGGCACTATCGAAAAGGGACAGGACATCTAGCAAGGAGATCCCCATACAAAGACCTGGCGAAAAGACTTGATCAGAGTGACATTTTCTGGACTGAGGCTTCATGCAATGACCCAGAATGAGATAAATGAAGAAATTAAAATCAAAGATGCTTTTCAAATGACCTATTTTGCTTAAAAGTCTACGTTCAGCAGTCTGTAGAAATCACTTAATACGTTTTTTACAACAGTCATTTGTTGATGTACATGTACATAAATAAAAAGTAATGTCATAAGCAAAACCTTCTAGATCGGGGATGTTTTCCTAAAGTCAACTGATCAGATCTTCTCCGAGACAGGTGCCACTGTGCTGGTAAGACCTTTACTTAGGTTAAAAAGGTACTAGTTAAGGACAAAGGAAATGAGGGAATGTAAGTTGCATAGGGGGAGAAGATCTACCATCCACTTCACTCCAGGCCAGGCTCACTCCAACTGACCTACATGGAATCTCCAGGGGCAGTCACACCACAACATTCCAAGAAGCAGGATTCCATCAGGCACAATAACTCAAAGGCATTCACACAGGAGGGAAAAAAGGAGACCAAGATAGACATCTCCCCCCATCTACAAAAACACAGGCTCAGAAGATGCAGAACAGAGAACAAAAATGGACCATCCAAAAACAGCAACCTAAAGTCAATACAAGAACTTGCACTTCAGATACCACCAACACAAATGCAGAAGCTCCCATACCCTTATACTCCATTCCAACCTAGGAACAAGGAGCAGTGCTCCCATCAAGCAACACCCCTCAGAAACCTGCTGACAACAGGCAACCAACCAGAGACAATCTCGGTCCAAGCTTGCGAGCCCTGCAGCTGGACAAACCAACAAAGGAACCAGCCCAACACCATCTCTCACACCACATCACAATTCGCGAACCAGAAACCCTCTCATCACACCAATTAGACACAGTGCACTGCAAACATAGCCAATTCACCAACAGGAACCTCTAAAACAAAGCCACCAACACCCACCCCCCAAAAACACACACCAAAGACACCATAAACTGCACCCCCCCTCCTCAAGGAAACCGGTAACCTCGCCCAGTTAACAGCTGGGTGTCCAACACCACAACAGGCACGAGTACCAGGCACCTCAACATGCCCAGGGGTCCCACACACTGGATGGCCCGTGGCCAGGTCAAGCCCCATAGCGGACACAGTCTTGCAACACACAAAGGTTGGTCCACCACAAACCCAGCCCTGTGGTTCGCTACGCCAGCGGGCAGGTTTTACAACACAATGCATACAACATACAGGCCTCTCCACACAAGTGTAGGCAATTTTAGCATTTTAAGCTATGGGAAACGAGACTTCTCTATGTTCAAGGTTCTAGAGCTACACATTGTTAGAGCTGTGGAGCCAAAATTGTGTTACACAAGAAAACAAACATGGCAAGAAATTTGCTATAGGAATTTCCTACCGACAGGCCACATTAGATCACCTCTAAATACACATTCCAGGTTCAGCCGAGACATAACCAAGCAAAACGCAGCTGCATACATTTCAAGCTCGGCCCTCACACAGATCCCTGTAGAGCGTAGATCCACACAACAGGGTCCCTTACTCTTAGCAGTCGCTTTCTGAGCTCGTTGACGTGCTGTGTACTGCGGCTCGAGCTCTTCTCCGCATCATATTTGTAGACTTGTATTCCATGGAGTGAAGAACACCCTCTCTCTGGATACAGCACACAAAAGTCTCCAAGCCCGCAGCACTGCGACAGGACACAGGCAGGCACAAGCTGATCTGGTCCCCACACGACCACCAGCGAAGGTAAACCAAATGGGCCATCCTCAACGTTGCTCTGAGCTCTGCCACGGAATGGTCACACCAGCAGCCTATCTTTGACCACCCCGCCCCCACCCTGTGGACAATGCTGCTGCCAAGAGACCACCATCAGTGTGCCCTACCTAGCACCGAAACTGCACACCCATGTGACTGCACAGCAGAATGGAGAGTGCAGTTGGAGTAAGCTGTCCATTGACCTTTTCTGTCCCAGGCCAGAGTTCCAGTTATCTCAGCTGCCTTGAGCAGCATCTCCCCCCGCAGGCTGGTGTTACTGGCTGTGTCAGCCGCCTTGGTAGTCTTGACACTGAAAGGTGACTCAACTGCCAACAGTGCCTTCTGGCGGCCCCCCCTTCAGCTGTGCTCCCACCCCTAGTGGCCCCTCACTACAACTGGCATAACTACCTTGGGGGCCGGGGGTGGGGTGGAGGTCTCCTCTTCCTCTGGTTACAGCACTGTACCTCTGCTGTGTGCTGTCTGCTGCTTACTCCAACGCTCTTCCCTTTTTTTCTTCACTTAAGGTCTGGCTCATGGGTTCTTCAAGTTACTCGTCGCCATTAATATGTACTTCTGCGCTTAAAGAAGTACTCCAGAGCCACAGGTAGGGAGCAAGCTTCTTTACAAGTGGTTACAAGGCGACACGAGGTAAATTCATGGGCAAGTAAAAGGATACATCAGAAAACATCCACCGGCCTTCACTCTTACAGGCACCTCACAAACTGACCATTCATGGAACACACAGGGGCACTCGCACCACAACATTGCACAGCTAACATTCCACAAAGGGATTACATCAAGCAAACATCCACACAGGGCCAGAGCAAGGAGACAAGACATATCATCCACCTGGAGGTAAGACTCTATAACAATATCCCTTGGTATACCGTTCCCCAACTCTTAACATAAGTCTGTACTATCCAAAGGATTGTTAGAATGGCAGAGCAGCCAGGCCTATCTTATAAAGGAGGATGTGAGCTGTAGGCAAGGAACAAGTTACTTACCTGTAACTGTTCTCCAGCATGGGTCTGGCATGGATTCACATGCTCATGAATATTCCCCGTCGTCATTCTGGGAATCCTCGGTAAAGAAAAAAAATCAGTTTAGTTTCTGAACTGTCTTTCTACTAGTAACCAATCACTGGTCTCTGGGTCATACTGCCCCCAGCCAATAACTGCCCTCTACCTACGCCCCTCATCTGGCAGCCATCTTCAGATTTGGTAGTACATAAAGTGGTAGTAGTACCAAGAGAAGAGCCGCAGAGGGGTTGGAGGGAGGGTTCCCCTGTGAATCCATGCCAGACCCATGCTGGAGAACAACAGTTACAGGTAAGTAACTTGTTCCTTCTCCAGCATGGGGTCCGGCATGGATTCACATGCTCAGGAATACAAGAATACCTAGCAGTACACATGCACAGCCACAGGAAGTGGCAAGGCTCAACATTAAGCATCTCTTAACTCCTCACCAGGCTCATCTTCAAGCAAACAGGTTGCGCAGCACAGCCTGGCCGACTCTGGACTCCTCCCTGGACTCCCAATCGACACAGTAGAATCTCATGAAGGTGTGCATCGACCTCCACGTAGCAGCCCTGCAGATGTCCAGCAGGGGCACACAGACAGGAACGCCGTAGTAGCAGCGATTGCTATGGTTGTGGAAATGGAAGCCTTCGAGAGGGCCTTCCC
The DNA here is from genome assembly GCF_040938575.1 of Ambystoma mexicanum. Lineage (NCBI taxonomy): Eukaryota > Metazoa > Chordata > Amphibia > Caudata > Ambystomatidae > Ambystoma > Ambystoma mexicanum. Next base: position 329,221,928 of record NC_090925.1, on the reverse strand, counting down.
TTGGTTCACAGGGCCAAAGTTGACAAATAGCTGTGACGTCTTCTGAAAACTCTTTGTGCGGTCCACATAGAACTTCAGCGCTCTAGCTACATCCAGCGAGTGCAAAGTCCTCTCAGCCAGCGGGAAGAAAACAGGTAACACCAAGGGCTCGTTGAGATGGAAGTCCAACGGCACCTTGGGCATGAAGGAGGGGTGCGTCCTTAGCACTACCCTCGTCTTGTGGAATGTCAGGTATGAAGGTTTACAGGAGAGGGCCTGGATCTCTCCCATTCGTTGTGTGGAGGTGATAGCCACAAGAAAGGCAGTCTTCCACGATAGGAACTTCAGCAGTGCTGAATGCAAGGGCTCGAATGGAGGACCCATGAGCCTGGTCAGCATCACATTGAGCTCCCATGCCAGGGCCGGAGCCTTCACCGGCAGGAACAAACGGAATAGTCCTTTCATGAACTCCTTCACCCAGCGGTGAGACCACAGCAACGACCGCCCCGGAGTTCTGGTGTAGCGGGAGATAGCCGCCAGATGGATTTTGATGGAGGCATGTGCCAGCCCCGCCTTGGCCAGCGACAGCAAGTAAGGCAGCACTTGAGGGCCGTAATCCGTAGAGGCTTGATCTTCTGTGCACGGCACCACACAGAGAACCTCTTCAATTTATGTCCGTAGCACTTAAGAGTCGAGGACGCCCTGGCCTTTGCAAGAACCTCTTTGCAGTCTGCCGGGATATTGTAGCCTCCGAACTCTAGTGCTGCAGGAGCCAGGCATGCAGGTTCAGCGATCCTGGGTCGTGATGTAGGATGGCGCCTCCTTCCCTGGCGAGAAGATCCGTGTCCGTCTGCAGTTTGACTGGGGGCAGGGGACGCCGACATATCCAGAAGGTCCGGGAACCATATCTGCCTCGGCCATGACGAGAATCATCCAGCACCGTGACCATCTGAGTCGACTGCCTTGATGGTTGTCGCTGCCGACAAGATGACCAGCCGTTCCATGGCATCTAGCTTCTTCCCCTCGCCGTCCGACAGGGAAGTGGAAGATTATGCAGTCGCCCTTGCCGCCTTCACCGTGGCTGCCGCAGAGACCACTGAATCCGGGGTCTGTTGCACCCTTAGGCACATAGGAGCGGAGTCTGGGACCCGGCACTTCTTCTCGTGCCGGTGTCTCTTCGCAGGGGCCGTGGACTGGTTCTTCAGAAGGGACAGTCCGTCCCAGATGTCATCCAACAGAGGGACGGAGTACGGTTTTTCCGTCATTGGTAAAGAAAACCCTCTTTCTTCTGCTCCTCGGTGCACAGCTGGAAAAGCTCTGAGGCCCTGGCGATCATGGCGTGAAAGGAGCCAATTTCATCAGGGGTAGTGGGGGAGGGGGATGCCTGGGCAGGGGGCGGTGGGAGATCCATTCTGTCGTCGGCACCGTCGTCCGCCCCAGTCTCCTCCCTCGGCAGAGGGGATGGAGGTGAAGGATGGAAGGGTGGGGGAGGATGGACTCGCCTCTGCTCGTTTGGAGGACTCAGACAGTCCAGGCGCTGCTGGATCGTCCCCTGGAGGTAAGGGCAACCTCGTGCTTCTCTGTGCACAGGGTCTGCAAAGCCAGAAAGATTTCTTCCGACCTGTCCCACAGCAGAGGCATCAGTTGCGACGGGAGCATCGGCAGGGGCGTGATGCCCTCTGGTTCCTCCTCGGCCTGCCGTACCTCATCAGCTCCACCGTCGCTCTCCTTGTCCGCCCCCTCGGGATCCGTCCCGTAGGACCGAACCTTTTCGAACCTCTTGTCCAGGACTGCCTTGATGCCAGACAGCTCATTCTCGGAGGAGGTATCGGAATCCATTAAGACTACCGCACCCCCCCACCCTCATGGGGGTCTTCTCAATAGGCTGGAAAGAAGATTCCCTCCGGGACGTCAGGGAAACTATGCCTGGGGTTCGCCTCCATTGGGGTCGCCTCTGCGGGCTTCACCAGGGCCGCCACGACTCCCTCAATCGAGGCCTTAGATGGGTGAATCTGGGCCTTCACGACCTTAGGAGCGTCTGAGGCCTTCACCGTGGGGTAGGGTCACCGCCTCGCTCCCCCTTGGCTTTCTCCATCGGGATCGACCGGGGCTTCTCCCGAAGCTTACCCGGTGACTTCCTTTTCATCAAGCCAGAGCGTTGGCTCGTGGTTGACGGAGTCAGTGATCTTGCGCCCAGCCTGGCAGCAGAGGAGCTCGAACCAACGGCGCTCCCGGTGCCCTCGGACTTGCAGTGCTTTGCCTTCTGTTGGGCCTCTGTCGCAGGAGCACCCTCAAAGGTCTTAGAAGACCGCTCATACTACTTTTCACCTGCTGCTGGGCTCTTCGCCTCCAGCAAGTTAGCGAGACGTGTACGACGGTCCTTCATGGTCCGGGCGGACATGTTCTTCCAGAACACGCAATCCTCCTCCACGAGCGACTTGTCGGAGTGCAGGCAGTAGAGGCACTGTGTGCTCATTTTACTTGAAGACGTTCTGCAGTCCATATCCTGGGCAGTTCTAAACAGCTTGGATCCAGCGGGCATCAAGTCTTTGTCCTGGGCTATGTCCACGCGGGCTAGGCCTCAAAGATTTTCCGGAATCCGCCAAGAAGTGAAATTTGACGAAAAATCGTGCTCGAGGGGCGTAGAGATTTCCGAAACGTGACCCCGTTAATCGGAAGAAGAATCGGTGGAGCTTGAGGCTCGAATTGACCGAAAAAATAAGAATAAACTCTTAGAAAAAACAATACGCAGTAAAAGCTCGAGAGCTAAGCACGAGGACTCCCAAAACTTGAACGTGCGGTAAAAATCTGAAGATGGCTGCCAGAGGAGGGGCTTAGGTAGAGGGCATTCATTGGCTGGGGGCAGTATGACCCAGAGACCAGTGATTGGTTACTAGTAGAAAGAAAGTTCCGAAACTGATTTTTTCTTTACCGAGGATTCCAAGTCTGACAGGGAATATTCATGAGCATGTGAATCCATGCCAGAACCCATGCTGGAGAAGTACAATGAACCCAGTATATACAATAGTCCAACGAAACTTACACACTGAAAGTGGTTTTAAAATATACATGTATTCTTATATACACACAAGGAAAGGTAGGTAAATATTTACAAACCAACACAAGAATTAACAATACTTTTCATAGGTAACTGCTTCAATAGTAGTTCCTCTGGATACTTCAGTTACTTAAATAAAATGCTTTAGAAGAATAACACAAGTTATAAGGACTCTGCAAAGGACTCCCTAAAGGCACACAAGCTGCAAAGCCTGGGCAAAAAGGTATGGGTGGACACCCAAACACCTGGTATAGCACGCCAGTAACACTGGAGCGACTATTCGGCTTGAGGCAAGTTCTACCTTGAGCTCCACAGTACCTTAGGGTGGTTGAAGAAAATGCAGATGGATTCTTTCCTGTGCAGCAGCGTCGGACCAGTCTCCCGATTCCTCACTCTGGTGACGAAAGGAAGGACTCTGAAAGGGATGTCACAGCAGCAGCTGCGAGAAAGGACCCTCAGCAAGGATTTCTTCGGTCTCCTGCTGCGGTCTGCGGTTTTGGTGCCTTATTAGCTCCAACAATGAACGGTTACTGCTCGGTCGATCCACCTCGATTCTGTTGTCCTGCACTCTGGGGAGTGGACTTGGATGAGTGGGATCCACTGGAGCTCACCAAAGTACTGGGAGTATTCGTCCACGCAAAGACATTGCACTGTAAATGGGTTGGAGGTCCCCTGGTATTTGCAGTTGGCAGCCCTGGAAGGTCAAAGCACCTCAAAGGATGGCAAGATCTGCAGTTCGTCTTGGGGCTGGTTAGTCCCACCAGCCAAAGGGAAGTTGTCCTCTATGCAGTTTGCTGGGGTAGGAAGTGTTCGAAACAGTGGGCAGAAAAAGTATATTTTATTGGTACAATGTGGCTTAACACGCGATTTAATTAAGATAAGCGGTTGCCTGACGAATAGTGTGCACCAATGCAAACTAAAAGTGACTGCATGTTATTCACATGGATAACTGGAGATTAGTGAGGATAGAGCTTTGTTACCGAGAGGGTCACTCCTCTTAATTCTAGGAAAAGGAGATATGCAAAAAGACGTTTAAATTCTCTCCTATAGTAGGCATGGTCTGTCTAGACCGGAAATGCAATTTATTTGTTATAGCCCAAACCTAGCACAATATCAATGTGGGGAAAACAATGGTTACAGTATGGAGTGCCATCCATTTCACAGTATTTAGAAAAATTGCTTCTTGTATAATTAAGAAGAGGGTGGAACGAAACAAGCATGTTTGGTTTGAAAACTGATTGTGAGACTAGTGTTCCGCACCCTTCTTACAGTGAGCATGCCTCAGAGAGTAGTGTTCTCTCTGGCGCAAGCGATTGCGTTAGGAATAGGGAGAGACTAGCGTCTCACCTTTGAGCATGCGCAGCACATAGGTGCAAGGGCACAGCACATAGGTGCAAAGGCACAGCACACATGCACGCGATCGAGGACAGAATATTTAAAGATGTGGCTGCTCCAGCTCGGTTGTGTGGAGCAGACTGTTAGGCAGAATTGCATGCAGTACCCTCTGGGACCACCACACACAATTAGGACTACAGGTGTAAGCCAAACGAACCTTTGGTACAAGTCTGTACACACAGTGTTTGGTAGCGAGCTGAGCAGCCAGGCTTATCTCAAGAGTGAATGTGAGCAGTACAAGTAGTTACACAGAAGACTTTCAATCACAGCGGTTCAAGTAGACACTTGTACTCATGGTTTCTTGGTAAAACACTTATTAATCTACTACACAGTCATTCAGAAAACATTTCACTAGAAGGAGGCATCTTAATATTATAAACCAATACACTTCAATACAAGTTTGAGCTCCCCGGAAATAGGAGCCCAGTTACTTAGAAGTGAGCAAAAAGGCACAAGGTATGTAGAATAGATCAGATACTTGTTAAACGGTGCAACTAGATTCAGTTCACCAGAAGAGTTCAATTCAAGTCAATAGGCCTAGGCCAAAGTCAATGGGCTAGTGTTCAGTATAGGAAAGAGCGGTTTATAATGAAAATGTCGACTGCAAAAATGTCAGGAAAAAAAATTTCGAATGTTATTTTTCTAATGGGGGTGGTTCCCCCCCAACCCCCCGTTTATTTTTACTAGCTAGACTCTGAAACAAAAAAAAACAAAAAAAAAAAAAAAAAAAAATACTAAAAAAATAAATAAAAGAAACATTTGAATTTTTTTTCTGACTTTTTTTCTCTACATTTTTGCATTCGACTTTTTGCAGTCGACATTATAACTGGACACCGGAAAGAGCAGTTCTGATATCAAACAGTAAAGTCTTCCCGAAAGTTCTCAAGTAATTTAGGCAAAAAATAATCATTTGTTGAGTCACAAGCCGATTAGGCCTGCAAGTTGGGAAAGTTTCACAAATTTACCGCGAGAGTGGCGATCTCTCAACCGGGTTGGCACAGTACCTTAGTATGAAGAAACAAGTGCAGCTGAAGTCTTTGGTTCCTGCAGATCCCGCTGTTCCTGAGCCTCAGTCGTGGGGACAAGAGTGAGGCCATTGTGAACTCCTGCACTGCACAGGATCGTTGGAAAACGCAAACAAAATGGAGTCACTTCAGTTCGAGTAGCTGTTCAAGCACAAGCTGGTGTCCTTCCCCCTGGTTAATCCTAACCAGCTTCAAGAATGGTATCCAGGTGGCTTACGAGTTGATTGGTCCCACCAAATCAAAAGGAAGAAGTCGTCCATGACGGGGCTTCTCATTCGAGATGAGCTTGGCAATTCGGACCTGCAGCAGGGTTTCACCAGGCAAAACCAACGGTCCAGGAGTTGCAGCAGCTGTCCTCTTCCAGCTTGTCTTCGGTTCTTTCGTTCCAGTGGTAGACTCTGCTTTCCAGTCCAAGAGACTCACCTTTTTAAACAGTTCTCTGCCTTTCATTCCAGCCTAGTTGTCACTCACCCAGCAGGCTGGCTGTCCTTGCCGGACAGCAGCCAGCCACGCCAGAGTGCATTTGGGTCTCCTAGGATACTAAGCACAGGGAGTTAAGGGCACCTCCCTTACTTCCTGCCCACCTCAGACACTCAGCCAGAGGTGGTCTTCAGTCCTGAAGCCTGCCAAAGGCATACAAACAAAGGGACCAAACCTGGTTTGGCGCGCAGAGACAAACACTAGAAGGACCTTTCCTAAAAGAAATGGCGAAAAAAGAAGACCAGGACCTGTTTAAACAAAGGGGCTTAAGTCGCCATCTTGACAAACATGGTTCCTGTGATTATTAGCTACCAGTGTTCGCGATCGGGAAAAATCATGGTAGTTCGTTGTAAAACCACTGCCACCAGCCTTTTCAATAGGAAAGGGTAGCATTTGACTGCTAGATGAGTAGTTAGACACAGAGGATACTATGGGCCTCATCACGACTTTGGCGATAACCCTTAAATCCGGCGGTCGCGCCATTACCGCCGGATTTAAGTGTCCGCCAAATCAGGACTTCGGCGGATTTCGCCCCAGCTCTTGGCTGGGGGGAAATCCGCCGAAAATTCGCGCCATCACCGATGGCGGTAAGAGCGTGAATTTTCCCCATTGAACCCAATGGGGAATGGGGCATTCCCGAATGGGCTCAATGGGGAATTACAATACCACCGAACTCGTGATCCGGCGCTATTAGCGCCAGGGAGTTCGGCGGTAGGGCTAATCCCACCGGCGGTAATACCGCCGGCGTTACCGCCAAAGTCATTATCAGGCCCTATGTAACCCCTCCAGCACTCCATTGTAAGATGGTGTGTGTGCTGGGTCTATAAATGTGGAAAGACTAGTAAAGTCAATTTCACTTTACATTCTCTGGGAAACAGTAGTTTATCCCAGAAGGTATTTAAACTTTTGGGAAGTCTAAAAAGACATCCCTTTGTCACTGCAATGAGTGCTGTGTAACACACGAAAAGATGATCAAAGTCAAAGAACACAAATGTAAAACACACATCAAAATACATGAGAGTGGGATAAAAGGCTCACACTCTTTCCAGGTAGGAAAATCAAGTCCTCAAAATCCAGCAAAGTTGCTAGAGGTCTCTAAAGTGAAGGGAATTAGCACATTTATGAGAATTCTCTGCAACACAGACCACTGGAGTTAGATTGTACACGCTATTGGAAGCGTTTTAAAGTTAAGAGGGACTTAAATTAGGATATACAACATGGAGCACATGTCAGGCAGCTCAATGAGAATGCTTTGAACTACTTAGTGAAGATTTGAATTCTAAAAACTTGTTAAACCCTTATCAAGGGAAAGTAATCATTAGAGAACATAATTGTAAACCTGCTAAAATTGTCTGAAGTAATATTTATAACACTAATGGGTAATCATATATAATACCTGCAGATGAAGCAGCGCAATTCCAACCAGGGAGGAAAGAAATTCTAAAAAAAACCTTCAGTCCAGCCAGAAAGGTAGGATATGCTTTATTTAGACACCCTACTAATAAGAAAGATTGAATGGGTAGTGACGGATGTCAAAACATTTTAGATTGGTTGTGAGCTGGTGGACATCATTTAATTATATAGCTAGAATATTAAACCAGAAGAAAAGGTATAGTATCTCATTTTGGGACCGACATAAGACACATCCAGGCATTTGAGCAAAATGAATGGACAATGCTCGCGGGTAAGAGCAAGACAGGAGGCAATTGGGGCGATTTGCAGAAATTGGTCTGTCACAATAAGTTGGCATGTGGGTTACATTAATAGGCTTATATACAGTTAAAACCTTAATTACACTGGACATGGTGGTGTAATATAAATTTTAACAAACATCAGAAAAAGATACTAAAGTAGCATTTGTTTTTTCTTTTTATATCCACGTTTGATAAGGACACCTCATCCCCTGGATGCAAAAGGTTTCCCGATGCTCGTTATACAGCATTTAGATTACTGATAACGTGCATTTTATTTTTTTAACAACATCCTTTACATGTGTTCCAAACATGAACTGTGCTTGATAAATTATGTTGATTTTCCATTTTGTGCATGTTATATTGACTAATATTAATCATTGTAATAGTAAAAGGTGATACATTAGCCCTGACGAAGAACTGTGTTCTGTAAGGTCGAAACACGTGTTGACAGGAGCATAACTAATCACCAATTGAAATTAAAAAACTGAACTTGAAGCATCCATGGAAAACTTTCAATTGGGAAGAATTGGAAATAATACCAATACCCATTGACAAACTTGTATATTAGGGAAAGGACTGACAATAGTCTGTGCACAATGGTTGAACCAATAGACTGTTGTCATACCATTCATTAGGCTCATAAGGGGCAGGACTCTGGGTCTAGATTGGCAAACCCTGCAGCAATGACGTTTTTAAGTTGAATATTTGAGTAATATATTTTTTTGTGGTTGCGCATTAGAGTGGCAGTCCCTTAACCCTTGGTGCCTGAGGTGGGGTGAGGGGAATTGTTTTCCATTACATGTTAGAACATACGTGACCCTTTTGTGCAAAACCGAGGCTGTGAATACAGTCTGCAGTAAAAAATAACAAACGTTGGTAGAACAGGTCCTTTGCCAGGAGCCATAACTATAGGGTTGGCCCCATGACCAAAATGTCACAGGCGCAGAGAGAAGGGGGTGTACTAGGTATCCCCTTAGCACTCCAGGGAAGGGGAAGTAAGGAAAACTGGAAAGAGGATAAGGATAAAGAGAAGCATAATTGGATAGGTTTGGGGGAAGTTAGGAAAAAGCAAAACACATACCAACAATCCTGACCTACTCTCACCACCAGACCTGCCTGTCACCTGAACCTAGAACTGTAACCTAGAGAATCTGTCTAGGCCTACAACCCTCCTACCGTGATTGAGAGACATAACAAGGAACTTAATGCAACATGAAAACGCAGATGGACAAGCAGCATTGCACGTACAAGGGGTTTCCCCCTCTATGAAATTACAAAACACATGGCCCGTTGGGCAAGCAAACGCAACGTATATTACATTGAAGGAGGCCCCACAATGCAACCTAGTAGTTCCTGACCCCTCCCACCTCATGTCATGACTATGCTTTAACACTAGCACACACTTTCCCACTCAGATGGGCATTCCGCGCTTTTCCACTGACTCTTATCTTCCTTTGGAAAACCTAAAACAATGCTTGTAAGGTAAAGTCCAAAAACAGCCTGGAGAAGGCGAAGAACTATGGCCCGCCTCTGCTGCGACCCTTGCTCAGCAAATACCAGCATTCCTTCAGCATCCCTGCTCCTTCCGTCTTCCTCAAACGCTGCCGTGACCACCCGTGCCAAAAAGGCTTAATAATCTGCACCCGAGCACGGGCGGCCGGCGTAAGAAATAGTCCCTTCCATTGAAATCAGCTGTTGCTGCACGCAAAGCCTGGGACTACAGAACCTTCCCATGGCGCTGGGAAGTGTAGTTCTGCCAGCTACGAAGCGTTTATGCCCACACACACACACACACACACACACACACACACACCTTTTCTTGCACCAGCCCCAATTCCTGACAGTACCTCCTCCGAGGGCTCTTCCCAGGACCTGGCTTCTCAGGGTGACACAGGTGAAACAGTTGCACCAATCTTGGGGCATGTACGGCACTTGCTGGTTCCCATGAACAATCTTCTGGACCATAACCAGACCAATGGATTAAATACCATAACCCACGTTGTCTTCTCTTTGAGCCCATGATTCGTTTCACCTCATATTCCACTTGGCCCGCCTTCATAATTGATGGTGGTCTCTGCATGATCATCCCCGGAGCTACAGGTTTAAGCTAAGACACATGGAACACTGAATGGATCTATACATTTTTTGGTAACCGTAACTTAACAGCCACAAAGGAGACACTGCATAATCTCACAGGGTCCAATAAATCGAGGTGCAAATTTACGAGGTCTCATCAGTGACAGGTTATGAGTTGACAACCATACCCTGTCCCCCCCCCCTTTATTTGGGAGCCTCTTGTAGTTGGTCAGCCTGTATTTTATAGGTCGCTGTAGCCTGTTCCAAATTAGATCGTGCCTTCCGCCTGATGTTCAGAAGCCGCTGCTTCCTCTTGTAGAACAGGAATTTGTTCCACCTCGGGCAAAGTGTCAGGTAATCTTGTGTTCATGTCCGTACAAACCTTCATTAGGGGCCATACCCAGGGATGTGTGTTCAGTATTGTTGCACATGAATTTAGCAAACCAAAGTTCGCACCCATGACTCCATCCCATAAATAACATCGTCAAGTTGTCTCAGGAGGAAAGCTCAGCGGCAACATGCTCGCCTTGCTAGCAAGATGACACGGAGCAACACGGGTTCGATCCCCGGGTCCACGCTTAGAAACCTCTAGGTATTAAGCGCGTTATAAATAACCTATCATATCAAGTATTGCACAAGTGTCTAGTTGACCCTTTCAGTCTGCCCGTCAGTTTGGGGTTAACTCGTAGACAGGGTACAGTCTATTCCCAATATCTGGCAGAAGGCATGCCAAAATCTGGAAGTAAATTGGGGTGCTCTATCAAAAACAATACTTGGAGGAAGTCCATGTAATCTGACAATATGCTGCAGAAAAAAACTCTGCCAGTTGCCCTGCCCCTGGAATACAGATACACAGCACAAATTGAGCTTGCTTAGACAGGTAATCCACCACGCAAATAGTGTCATGCTGATTATCAGGATGAAGATCAGTAATGAAATCCATGGAAATGTGCATCCAAGCCCTTTCGGGTGTTGGTAAAGGCTGGAGCAACCCCACCTTTCTAGAATGATCCACTTTGTTGCAGACAAACATTTCACACTTTTAAAATTACCCAATCGTATCGTTCCTCAAATCCGGCCACCAAACAACAAGTTAGTTACCAACTGGTAACGTTCTTTCGACTGGATATTCCACATCTTTAACATGTAATGTCCACAGCTGTGTACTTCGGAAACTTTTTCAGCAGAGGGCGTCCTGCGTCGATGGAGTCGGGTCGATGTCCCTCAAAGGCCTCCGTCGAGGGAGACGTCACTGGATGTTACAAATGGGACGCACGGCGCCCGTAGCCTCAGTTTATGTTTTTTCCTCCATAACGGGTGACCTGCTCGTACACAATGCCTGCTTGACTGCACATAGTCTTGAGGGAACGTAAGCTGCAATAGCATAGGAAATTCTCCAGAGGGGCACGCTGGGAGGGCGATGTGGAATACGTTGGCATAACATCCAGTCGAAAGAACGTTACCAGTTGGTAAGTAACTTGTTCTTCGAATGGATTGTGTCCAACGTATTCCACATCTTTGACAGACTCCCAAAGCAGTACCAGAAAATGAAGGAAAGAGAAGAATTTAGAATACCCAATCAGATGGCAGAAAGAACCGCTTTTCCAAATGCCACATCTTGACCTTGGAGCGTATCCAGGGAGTAATGGATAGAAGCCCATGTCGCTGCGTCACAAATATTCCTAATAGGAACTCCCCTTTGCAGGGCAGAGGACGTAGCCACGCCCCTACTGGAGAGAGCTTGCAACCCCTCAGGAGGGTCCTTAACTGCCAATCTGTAACATTCAGTAATAGTGAGAATAATCCACCTGGCCAAGGTCTGTTTGGTAACAGCCTGGCCCAATCGGTATCCAGCATACCCCACAAAGTTGATCGTCCACTCTGACCCTGGACATCCTAGAAATATAAAAGCTCAGAGCTCTCCAAGGGTCCAACCTATGGAGTCGCTCCTCTTCCTTGCCTGGATGAGGAGTAGGATAGAAAGCAGGAAGTGCGACTTTCTGGCTTAAATGAAACTCAGACACTACCTTAGGTAGAAAGGATAGACTTACTCTCAGTACTACCCTATCTTGTGGAACACCGTAAAGGGTGGCTTAAATGAAAGGGATTGCAATTCACTCACTCTGCGAGCAGATGTAACCGCAACCAAGAAAACTGTGTTGAAAGACAACAGTCTCAAAGGACAAGAGTGCAAAGGTTCAAATGGAGCACCCATCAGGAAAACCAAATTCAGATCCCATACCAGCACCTGAAACGGGGATGGTGGGAACACATTAGTGAGCCCTTTGAGAAGGTTCCATGTGTTTAAAAAAAATTAATTTAAAAAAAGACAAAAAAAACAAAATCGGGGCAAAAAATGGCTGTGGACACGAAATATCAAAGCAAAACGACTGTGGTTTTGCCGCCGCAATCCTGGTAAAGGATGCGGGGGACACCCCCGCAACCCCAGCTCCCCTTAAATGGTGTACACCTTTAACAGATCAAACCACTGCATTTTTTGCCGCGATTTTTTGTACAGGCGACATTTTTGCCATGATTTTATCTGCATACCTTTTAGAAATTGGGAAAATCAAAGGATTCTTAAAATAAGAACATTCTTCAGACGAGCGCTTGAAGATGGACAGCGCCGCCAAGTAACCTTTAATGGTATCTACTTGAAAACCCCTGTGGGCCAAAGAAAGCAAGAAAGAACACTGAAATGAGGAACACTGAGGAATGGAACACTGAAAGGGATCGACATGGTGTTCTCTGCATCACTCGCAAAACATACGCCAACGGTACAGGGATTTGGTTGCCTGGCCAAAAGCAACACCTCCATCACGTCATCCGGGAGGTCCCAATCCTTATCTCAACCTTTCAGAAACCAAGCGAGAAGGTTGAGTGTCTTTACCTCTGGATGGAGAACCCCAACCCCCTAGCCGCACCCCAACAGAGAGAAGATTCTCTCTGTAGGGAGTACAGCATGGAGGACAGATGGACATTTCTAGAAGGTCTGGGTACCATGCTCTCATGGCCCAATCCAGAGCAATGAGGATCATGTGGGATCCGAACCTCAACAACCTCCTTAGCACTCCCCAACCTCCTCAGGAATGACGGGGACCGGAGGAAACGTGTACAGAAGTGGGAATTACCAATCCATGACGAATGCGTCTTCTAAAGCTCCTCTCAGAAGAAATTCCCTTGAGCAGAATCTCTCGCACTTCCGGTTGACACTGGTCGTGAACAGATCCACTTGTGTGGTTCCCCAAACCACACAAGTTGTTTTGGGAACCACACAAGTGGATCTGTGGCTAAGATCTCCAGAAGGACTTCCTGAGGCAACTCCCACTCATTAGAGATCATGCTCTGCCTGCTCAGAGCGTCCGTCACTGCATTCTCCTCTCAGGCCAGATGAACTGCCGAGAGTAGAATTCCTTGCTGGATTGCCCAGAACCAGGGCTGCATTGCCTCTCTGTACAATGGGAGTGACCCTACGCCTGCCCCCTTTTTTTGTTGAGGTAATGGATGACCGCTGTGTTGTCCGTCATGATCAGGACACTCTTCCCCCGTACAGATGGCAGAAAAGCCTTCAGGGCCAGTCTGATGTCGCTCAGCTCCAACAGATTGATGTGGAGTTTGGACTCTGACGGACACCAGCGACCGCTGGCAGTCAGATAATTGGCATGGGCCCCTTCCCCCAACCAGTGAGTGAGGCTGTCACCACCGTCACCTCCGGCCAAGGTTGCCAAAATGGCTCTCCCTTCATCAGATTCCATTCGCTGGCCCACCACAGAAGATCCTGCGAGACCGAGATTGGAACCTGAATGGGATCCGACATTCTGCCTGAGAATTGGGACCACTGCATCTTGAGAATGCATTGCAGGGATCTCCGCAGTCTGGCCTCTGGCACCAGAAAAATGCAGGATGCCATGAGGCCGAGCAACCTTAAGAATATGAAAGCCGGAAGACTCTGGGCATGTTGAAATTTGTTCACCATCTGTACAACGTGATGAGCCCTTACCTTGGGAGGCGAGCACTTTCCCAAGGACGTTTCCAACACAGCTCCGATGTACTGGAGCTGTTGAGGTATCGTCAGATGCAACTTCTTGAAATTGAGGGAGAAGCCCAGCTTGTGGATGGAGTGGCAGGTGAGGCGGAGATGAGATACGCTGCCACCACCACCACCACCATTAGCTTGATGAAGACCCTTGAGGCGGAGGTCAACCCGCATGGCAGGACCTGAAACAAAGTGCGAGCTGCCAGCTGCAAACCTCAGGTACTTTCTGTGCTTCAGATGAATTGGCACATGAAAGTAAGCATCCTGTAGGTCCAGAGACACCAACCAATCTTGAAGTCGAAGGGCCTGTAAAAGAGTGACCATATTGAACTTGTCCTTCCTGAGGAACTTGCTCAATCAAATGCAAGTCCAAGATGGGTCTCAGTCCCCCGTCTTTCTTTGGAATCAAAAAATATGGGGAATACAATCCCTTGTTCATCTCCACTACAGGCACTAGTTCTATAGCGCCTTTCTCCAGCAGAGTCAAGAAAGATTTCCTGCACAAGGAGCGGATACGGAAGCTTCAAAGAGACCGGTGGATTGTCGCGAGGCTGATTTAGGAAGGGAAGGCAGTAGTCGTGGGCTATTGTATACAGAAACCACGCATCCAAAGTAATAGCTCCCCATTCTTCAAGATGCTGAGACAGTCTGCCCCAACCGGCGAACAATGGAACATGGCCTCACAGCTGTTTTGGAGTGGTTGTTGCAGCGCCTGAAGGCAAAAAGGCAGCTGCTTGAGCGGCTTTGGCACCTCCATTTCTCCATGCCTTTTCCTGGATGATGAGGAATATGTGACAAACTTTAGCTACGTTGCAACTAAGTGCAGTCGGGATTTGATGGTTTTGACCATCACTACAGCACAACGCATTAGCAGCAGAATTCAGAAAGATTTAGATTTTGAGGAAACCACCTTCATTACTAACGTCGCGATTACTAATGCCAAATATCAACTTGCAGATCTCAATAAACTCTGACGATTTCAAATCTACAACACTCAGTAGGAAGACAAATAAGCTACAAAAGAACATCAAAGAATTCCAACTGGAAATAGTTTATCCTTATATCACTGCCAATTACATTTCTGACCTGAACCAAGGGGCAGCATCAAACAATCCCAACGCAAGACCGCAGAGAAATAGCAGCAGAGGCGTCACCTTCTCAGGTTCAAGTAGTGGATCTTCCTCTGATGACCAGTCCAGGCCAAAACAGGGCCGACAACAGGCAAACTTTGCATATTCCCCACAACCCCCACCTCCCTTCTTTCCTTTTTTAGGTGGGGGTTTTGGCAACCCACAATGGGTGCAACCACAATGGGGTTTCCCCGCCCGCGGAGGCAGGGCAGACCAACGCCGGCAGAGATATTGAATCCCCTAACTAATGCTCAAACTACTCCTGTCTTTAATCTAGCTCAGATAGATCTCTCAGAATCTGAATTATCTGTATTGTCTAAAGGTTTATCCTTCGTACCAACATCTCCAACAGATTGGTACGACTCGGAAATGGAGATACGCACCTTTCTCCGTAAAGTGAGATTGAGAACCTTTTTTTCCAGGAACATGATTTGGGTGCACAGGATGATTAGGATGACACTGGCCTTCACCTGCCCTCAACATTCACCCCATCTGATAGTCAAGCCCCCCATGACCTCCTGACGTTTGAAAGATGCGTCTTAGAGGACCTGGATCGACTGAAAACCAGAATCATGAGAACTAGACATAACCTCATAACCGCAACAGAAAGACAAGCTTTGACATCACTAAAGAATAACAAAGATATTGTCATAAAACCATCGGATAAGGGAGAGGGAACAAGTTACTTACCTGTAACTGTTGTTCTCCAGCATGGGTCTGGCATGGATTCACATGCTCATGAATATTCCCCGTCGTCAGGCTGGGAATCCTCGGTAAAGAAAAATCAGTATCAGTTTCGTTTCTGATCTGTCTTTCGTAGTAGTAACCAATCACTGATCTCTGCGTCATACAGACCACAGCCAATGACTGCCCTCTCCCTAAGCCCCGCCTCTGGCAGCCATCCTCAGATTTGGTAGCACGTGAAGTGGCAGTATGACCAAGTGAAGAGCCGCAGAGGGGTAGGCGGGAGGGTTCGCATGTGAATCCATGCCAGACCCATGCTGGAGAACAACAGTTACAGGTAAGGAACAAGTTACTTACCTGTAACTGTTGTTCTCCAGCATGGGTCTGGCATGGATTCACATGCTCATGAATATTCCCCGTCGTCAGGCTGGGAATCCTCGGTAAAGAAAAAACCAGTATCAGTTTCGTTTCTGATCTGTCTTTCGTAGTAACAACCAATCACTGGTCTCTGCGTCATACTGACCACAGCCAATGACTGCCCTCTACCTAAGCACCGCCTCTGGCAGCCATCTTCAGATTTGGAAGCACGTGAAGTGGCAGTATGACCAAGTGAAGAACCGCAGAGGGGTAGGCGGGAGGGTTCGCATGTGAATCCATGCCAGACCCATGCTGGAGAACAACAGTTACAGGTAAGTAACTTGTTCCTTCTCCAGCATGGGGTCTGGCATGGATTCACATGCTCATGAATAAAGAATACATAGCAGTACACACATGCACAGCCACGGGAGGTGGCAACCGGCTCAACATTAAGCAATAAAACAACTCAACATTAAGCATCTCTTACCTCCTCACCAGGCTCACCTTAAGCGAACAGGTTGCGCAGCACTGCCTGGCCGACCCTGGACTCCTCCCTGGAATCCCGGTCAACGCAGTAGAATTTCGTGAAGATGTGCGTCGACCTCCACGTAGCAGCCCTGCAGATATCCAGCAGGGGCACACCAGATAGGAACGCCGTGGTAGCTGCGATCGCTCTGGTGGAATGGGCTCTCAGACGTCCGGGCAGCGGTCGGTTTGCCAACCTATGACAGTACATGATACAGCCGGAGAGCCATCTGGAAATGGAAGCCTTTGAGAGAGCCTTCCCCTGATTGACAGGTCCAAAGTTCACAAAAAGTTGTGACGTCTTCCGAAAACTCTTTGTGCGGTCCACATAGAACTTCAGCGCTCTAGCCACATCCAGCGAGTGCAAAGTCCTTTCAGCCGGCGACGAAGGCGACGGGAAGAAAATAGGCAACACCAAGGGTTCGTTGAGGTGGAAGTCCGACGGCACCTTGGGCATGAAGGAGGGGTGCGTCCTGAGCACTACCCTTGTGTCGTGAAAAGTCAAGTACGGGGGCTTGCAGGAAAGGGCCTGGATCTCTCCCAACCGTCGTGCGGAGGTGATGGCCACAAGAAACGCTGTTTTCCACGACAAGAACTTCAACGGAGCTGAGTGCAGAGGCTCAAACGGAGGTCCCATGAGCTTGGTCAGCACCACGTTGAGCTCCCACGCCGGGGCTGGAGCCTTCACCGGCGGCAACGATCTGAACAGTCCCTTCATGAATTCTTTCACCAGATGAGACCACAAAGACGTCCGTCCCGTGGTTCTGGTGTATCGGGAGATCGCAGCAAGATGAATCTTGATGGAAGCGTGTGCCAGTCCAGCTTTGGCCAGCGTCAGCAGGTAGGCAGTACCTGGGGAGCCGTAATCCGTAGAGGGTTAATCTTCTGTGCGTGGCACCAGACAGAGAACCTCTTCCATTTGTGTCCGTAGCATTTAAGAGTCGAGGACGCCCTGGCCTTTGCAAGAACCTCTCTGCAGTCGGCCGGTATGTCGTATCCTCCAAACTCTAGCGCTGCAGGAGCCAGGCCTGCAAGTTCAGCGATTTCGGGTCGTGGTGGAGGATGGCGCCTCCTTCCCTGGAGAGAAGATCCGCGTCCACCGGCAGCTTGATTGGCGGGGACGCTGACAAGTCCAGAAGGTCCGGGAACCATATCTGCCTCGGCCACGCAGGTGCGACGAGGATCATCCTGCACCGTGACCTCTTGAGCTGGTTGACGAGCCTGATTAGCAGTGGCAAAGGAGGGAACGCGTAGAGGAACAGGCCCTCCCAGGGGTACGAGAAGGCATCGCCCATGCTCCTCGCCTGGGGAAGCCTGCTGGCGAACCTCCGGCACTTGGAGTTCGTCGCCGTCGCGAACAGGTCAATCTGGGGTGTGCCCCACCGTCGGAAGAGGCGATCCACTAGATCCTGCCGTAGTTCCCACTCGTGGCACGAGCGCAGCTCCCTGCTGAGTGAGTCGGCGATGGTGTTTTTTATCCCTGCCAGATGAAACGGCACCAGAAACATCCTTTGGGCGACGGCCCAATGCCACAGGTCCTGCGCCTCCTTGGACAGCGCTGGGGACCTGGTTCCGCCCTGTTTCCTGATGTAAAACATGGTGGTGGTGTTGTCGGTGAAGATCCTCACCACCTTGCCCTTGAGGGACGGAAGGAAGGACCTGAGGGCCCAGAACACTACACGGAGCTCCAGGACGTTGATATGGAGGGACTTCTCCGTCGGGAGCCAAAGGCCTCTCGCGTGCAGATTTTCGGTGTGCGCTCCCCACCCTTCCAGGGAGGCATCGGTGGTCACTGTCTCCTGGTGGTCTGGGGTCTGGAAGTCCATGCCCGCCGTCAGATGCGTGCGGTTGCCCCACCACCGGACCGCTCGGCGGAAACTCTCGTCGAGTGTGATCCTCTCCTCGAAGCTGCCCGTCGTTTGGATCCAGCGCGCGTCCAGGAACTCCTGCAACGGGCGCATCCGGAGCCTGCACATGGGAATGAGGTAGATGCAGGAAGACGTCATTCCGAGGAGGGACTTGATGGACCTCACCTTGGCCGCGTCGGAAACCAACATCCGCTGTACCTTGCCCAGGATGGACCTGGTCCTTTCCTCCGACGGGGAGGCCAGAAGAGACACTGTCGAGCTTCGCTCCCAGAAACAGTGCGTTTTGCGCGGGTACCAGGAGAGACTTGGCGTATTTCACGGAGAATCCCAGGTCCGTGAGAAGTCGGACGGTCCTTGCCGTGTGATCCAGGGCGAGCTCCCTCGTCTTGGCTCGGATGAGCCAGTCGTCCAGGTAGGGGTAGACGTGGATCCCCTCGCGGCGCAGCTGCGCCGCCACCGGTGCAAGGCACTTGGTGAATACCCTGGGGGCCGACCGTAGTCCGAAGGGGAGGGCTTTGAACTGGTAGTGACGCCCTTGGACCACAAACCTGAGGAATTTTCAGTGCCCCTTTAGGATGGGAATATGGAAGTAGGCATCCTCCAAATCCAACGACGACAGGAAGTCTCCTTCCTCCAGCTGACCCAGGACGTGCTGGAGGGTGACCATCCGGAACTTTTGCGCCTTGATGAACTTGTTCAGACGTCGCAAGTCCAGGATGGGGCGCCATCCCCCCGTCTTCTTCACGAGGAAGTATCTCGAGTAAACTCCGGAGCCCCGAAGTCTCTTTGGGACGAGTTCGATGGCGCCCTTCCTCAGCATCGCCTTTACCTCCAGGAGAAGTTGAGGGACGTGAAGTTCTTTCCTGGCCACGGGGGGGACGCGCGGACACCTTTGAAATTCGAGCGCGTGGCCCCGGGCCAAGGCGTCCAGCACCCAACGGTCGGTGGAGATGGACTCCCACACGCTGACGAATCTCGCCAGCCGGCCTCCCACCGGGGTGCTTCGGTGGGGGCCCGACCCCACGGTCTGTTCAATCCTGCTTCGACGAGGCTTTGCCGCCTTGACCTCCTTGGCGACGACGGCGGGGTCCGCCAGACTTGCCTCGTCCTCTGTAGGCCTCCTGAGCCGACGAGCGGGCCGCTTGACGGTAGGTGGAGAAACCGCCGCCTGAACTTTTGGAGGCGCCCTTGCCTCCGCTGCTCCGAAAGGGCGTCCGTCGTTGTTGCAGAACTCCAAGGGCCCGGGCCGTCTCGGTGTCCGCTTTAATGGCCTGAAGGGAATCGTCCACTGTTTTCCCAAACAGGTTGTTCCCATCGAAGGGCATGTCCAGGACTCTGGTCTGAACGTCTTGACGGAAGTCCGTAGCCTTGAGCCATCCACGCCGCCTAAGGCAAACGCCGTTGCCCAACTGGCGGAACCCAGTGTCGGCGATGTCCGTCGCAACGGTAATGGCGTGGTCCGAAGCCACCTCACCTTCCTGCAGGATCTCCAGGGCCTCTGCCCTCTTGTCGTCCGGCAAGAAGTCCAGTAGGGGAGCCAGTTTGTACCAGAGCTCCCTGTCGTAGCGGGCCACGATAGCCAAGGCGTTGGCCGCTTTAATCGTCGTCGCCGCAGACGAGATGACTCTGCGTCCCATAGCGTCCAATTTCTTTCCCTCGCCGTCCGGTGGGGAAGTCGATGTGGAGGCCGCACCCCCCCCCCGCTTTTTTCCTGGCCGCCGCGGAGACGACGGAGTCCGGGGTAGGCTGCGCCCGGAGGCACAGGGGGGCCGTGTCCGGGACCCGGTACTTCTTCTCGTACCGGTCTCTTCTAGCTGGCGTCGTGGAAGGGTTCTTGAGGAGGGTGAGGCCCTCATCCCAAATGTCGTCCAATAGAGGCACTGAGAGGACCGTCTTCCTCTTGGCCTCGCGCCGCTGATAAAGGAAACCTTCCTTCTTCTCCTCAGGGCAGAGTTGGAAAAGCTCGGATGCCCTGGTGATCATGGAGTGGAACAATCCAATCTCGTCGGGCGGAGAAGCCCTGGTGGGAGGCGACGACGGTACATCCTCTTCGTATACCTCGTCGTCCGTACCCGTCGCTGCCGTGTCAGTCCCCGTATCATCCCCTCGGGTGGAAGGGGAGGAGGGCTGGAAGGGGCGCGACGGCTGAAAAGGAGGCGGAGGGTGGATCCTTCTTTTCTTGGTAGGGGGAACACCAGAAGGTCCCGGTTCTAGGTCCCCCGACGGGAGAGGTTCCGTCGGCAACGGTACTCTCGTCCTTATCTCTGAGCATAAGGACTGTATAGCCAACAAAATGGCCACCGAGTTGTCTCGCGGCGCTGGCAGAGGGGAATCCGACGGGCGATCAGGGGCCCCGTCGGTACCCTCGATGTCGTCGTCACCTGCGTCGGGATCCATCCCGACGGGCCGGTCTTCTTCCACGCCGAGGCCGTGGCTTAAGACTTCGACCAGCTCCTCCTCCGAGGTTGAGGCCGAATCTACGACGACGCCCTGCCCCCCCTTTTTCTTCCCCACGGGGGATTTCACGGGGGCCCTATCGATGGGCACAAAAGAGGACTCCCTCCGAGGTGGCAGGGAGACTCTGAGCCCCGAGGTCGCCACCACTGGTGTAGCCCCCACAGGCTGAGCCAGGGCCGCCGCGACAGTTTCGATAGAGGGCTTGGCCGGATGGATTAAGGCCTTCACCACCTTAGGTGCGCTCACCGCCTTATCCTTGAGGGGAGGGGGACACTGCCTCGCTCCCCCTCCGATGGGGCCTTCGAGCTTGACCGGGGCCTCTCCAGGAGCTTCGCCGGGTGCTCGGCCTTCCTCTTACCCGACCCAGAGCGTTGGCTCGTGGT
Organism: Ambystoma mexicanum; assembly: GCF_040938575.1. NCBI lineage: Eukaryota > Metazoa > Chordata > Amphibia > Caudata > Ambystomatidae > Ambystoma > Ambystoma mexicanum. Next base: position 329,200,781 of record NC_090925.1, on the reverse strand, counting down.
TGATGGTGCCGGGGAGGGTGCGCCCTGCCTGGCGCCCTTAGAGCCCGACTGTTCGGCGCTCCCGGTGCCAGCGGACTCGCGGTGCTTTGCCTTGTGTTGGACCCCCGTCGCCGGGGCGTCCTCAAAGGTCTTAGAAGGCCGCTCGGATTTCTTCTTCTTCTTCTCGCCTGACGGGCTCTTCCCTTCCAGCCAGTTGGCGAGACGTTGATGGCGGTCCTTCATGGTCCGCTCCGACATGTTGCCGCAAAACGCACAGTCCTTCTCCACGTGCGTCTTGTCCTCATGTAAGCAGTAGAGACAAAAGGAGTGTTCGTCCTCCTTAAAGACGTTCTGCAGCTGGCATCCAGGGCAGACCCTGAACAGCTTTCCGGGCGTCGAGCATCCCTTCTCCTGGGCCATGTCCGGGCCTGAGAAACTTCTGGAGTCCTCCAAAAGCGTAGCTCGACGAAATCTTCACCCTTGAGGGGCGCAGACGAATCCGACACGGGTCCCCGTTGATCGGATGGAGAGTCGGTGGAGCTTGAGGCTCTTTTGACCGAAAAAACGACGTTTTTGAGAAAAAACGTGAAAAAAATAGCACTAACGCTCGAGAGCAATAGCACGAGGATCCCAACACATGAACGTGCGGTAAAAATCTGAAGATGGCTGCCAGAGGCGGTGCTTAGTTAGAGGGCAGTCATTGGCTGTGGTCAGTATGACGCAGAGACCAGTGATTGGATATTACTACAAAAGACAGATCAGAAACGAAACTGATACTGGTTTTTTCTTTACCGAGGATTCCCAGCCTGACGACGGGGAATATTCATGAGCATGTGAATCCATGCCAGACCCCATGCTGGAGAAGGTGTAGTTATGAGCAAGAAACAATACAAAGACATGGTACTCCTGTTACTCAACGATAGGGAGAGCTATAGCATTTTACGCAAAGACCCTACCAAGGATCTCTCAGGAAATTAACGACGCAGTTGCCTACGCACAAGAAAGAGACTGGATCTCAGAAAAGGAGGCAGCCTTCTTGAACAGACCATCAGGGAGAACACCTTGTTTTTATGCCCTACCAAAAATACATAAAGACCCCCTGAGTCCCCCTGGTCGCACGATTGTTTCCGGCTGCGGCTCCATTCTGGAGCCCCTCTGCAAGTTTGTAGATCATTTTTTACAGCCAATCAGTACACAAACGCGCACATATCTAAAGGACACAACACATACCATCTCAATCTTTGAGGGCTTACCTTTTGACGCTCGAGCTCAGTTTCTGGCGACAATGGACATTAAGTCCCTATACAGTAACATCCCCCCAAGCTGAAGCTATTGAATGTGTTCGAGAATGGCTATCGGCTGATTCAAACCCCCATAAAACCCCGATTAACTTTGTACTGGAGCCTATGGAGATTGCATTATGCAAAAACTTCTTTACCTTTGATAATGTTATGTATCTACAGACCAAAGGTACCGCCATGGGTGCGGCATTTGCCCCCAGCCTGGCAATATTGTACATGGCCAAATTTGAGAATGATTATATCTTCTCTGACCTTAACCTATGGCAGACTCAGATCAGCAATTGGCACCGATCTATTGATGATGTGATTTTCACTTGGACTGGTACCGAAATTGAGTTTAAAAAATGTTGACATGGCTCAATACTTGCAATCGGGATATACAATTTACCATTGATCATAGCAACGCAGAGATTAATTTTTTGCACTTAATAATCAGACACAAAGAGGGCTCCCTACAGTGTGACCTCTACCGTAAACCTAAAGACAGGAATACACTCCTGCACTATACTAGCAACCACTCAGCACACACCAAGGACAATTTGCCTTATGGACAATTCCTCCGCATCCGGAGTTAACAAACACTCAGCAGCTCTCTCCAAGCGCTTACAAGCCAGAGGCTACCCCAAAAGACAACGCGCACAGGCCAGGAAACGGGCACGTAATTCTAATCGAGACAACCTCATCCATCCGGAGCAGGAAGATTCCCCGCTCATTGAGGATCGCATGACATGTGTGGTAACCTTTGGTAAAAGCACTGCACAACTAAAGAAAATTGTCAAACATTGGCATATTGCACGCCTGAACCTACCGGGTGAGCAGTCCCCGAGGTTCGCTTACAAACGCGCAAAGAATATAAAAGAACACCTGGTTCACTCCCTTTCCCAACATGACTCAGTGGGCGGTAGCTCCCGCACGCTCCGTCCCCTGCAGGGTCATCATCCATGCGGCAATTGTGTCGCTTGTAAATTCACCAAGAAGATGAAAACTTTTCCGATTGGTGGACGACAATGGACCCTTAGAGATCTCTCCAACTGTAAAAGTCAGAATGTCATTTACTGTATTGAGTGCCCATGTGGACTTAGATACATAGGCCAGACCACCCGGACAGTCAGTACCCGCATCTCAGAACACCGTTAGAAAATCAGATGCAAAACACTGACAGCCCCCCCTAGTGGAACATTACCTTACCATGCACCACACCCCCAATGACATCCTGTGGTGGGTGGTGGAAAGAGTTAAGGGTGGGCCTGATATTCAACACAGCCTTTTCATAAAAGAATCCAGGTGGATCCATCGCTTAGACACAACACCATGGTCTAAACGAGATTTTTCAGCATCTGATCTAAAGTTTTGAACTAATGAGGCTCTCCAACCCGCACCACCGACAATACCTCCTTGGCAATGTGTCACCATGAGATATGTGCCCTAGCAACCAGCGCGCGGTCCATCATATGCCGCTATCATAAGTCACATTTTGACAACAGCCCCAGTTGCCCCACCAACGCATTGTTCTTTGTTTGGGCACAACGTACGCACCCTACGACCCAGGTCACAAATATATGTGCACAAGAATTCTTTTTGCTGATCCTACTCACCCGGTACGTGGGACAAGCACTGGACAGTCTACGTATGTGGAGCCTCCCAGTCTGCAGACCCGCGCGGCTCGCCATGGCAACTGAATTAACTACCAGACCACAAAAGCGCGCGTCCACACTCCAACCACACAGTACTTCCTGATTCTACAGGATTGGCCGGCGATTTTGGAGCGACACACCCCACGCACGCGTGGTTACTAGGGACGCGTTCATTTAGACCTTGGCTCCCAGCGCCCGCGTTCGTCCTGAGCACACTCAGCAGCAGTCCACCGCAGCCAGCCAGCACTGCACCTGATGTGGAGACGCGCGTGAGTGCTTGCACCATGAAAGGTAACTTATCCGCCCCCGCGATAAATCTGCAGATGTATTTTAACGTACACCGGTGGTCACCTCAACATGCATCCACTAAATAATTTTTCTTGCCTCGAACTCTATCACGGCACCGCACAGACAGTGTCTACCTACATGGAGGACTGCTTTCTTCCGATGCACTACTAATGCTATCTGTGCCATCTCCATATAGCCACACTAATCTCTTAACAGTGCACTTTCACAGGATTGCTTTACAATTTTCTCCTGCATTATTTTTTGAATGGTCACGCTCCCTAACCCCATAGATGAATGCTTTACAGCCAGATTACCACTGGCTCACATTAACTGCCCAGTTCCTTCATGTCCTCTCCGCTGTTTCTCATTTTCCACTGCCCAGTTATCCAGACCACTCCAGGATCCGACCAAAGCAACCTATTGGCTGTTCCGAAGTTAAGAGGGAGAATACCAATAGCACTTCCAACCTCTTCTCCATGCAGTGAATCACCCTGACGTGATCAGCAGGTACCCAGTTTTTGCGATTCTTTCAATATACTCCTGCAACATCATTGTGGAATCTAATTCCCTGTCTATGCATTGCCTTAAAGTTTTTCCACCACTAGCAGTGTGGATTTAGGCACTGGTTCCTCACACACCATCCCGTCTCTTTGCTCTTTACCCTCTACACAGCATCGTGATGTAGAGTTTATCCTCGACTGCAAGGGTCCACACTTCCCAGCAGGATTACATCGGAGAATAATCTAATGCTCAGCCCCTGGCCCCTCTGGGATTCAGACCCGAGTACTTGGGATCTAAAGCACCGGCAGGTAATCTGCCGGCACAGTGTTTTGAGAATATGTATTGCGTTTCACTTTGCTTTACCGAGGATTGGCTCCTCATTACTATACTCACTGGAGTTTTCTCTACATACATTACAGGGTCGTCCCTGCGGAGCCCTGATGAAGGCGGACGCAATTTGATGCAAATCCGCCGAAACGTGACTCGAACTGGGAACACTTGTTTGTTTGTTTCCTCTTTGCACCAGATTCTGTACCTACAGTTTCTGCCACATTGGCCTAAAAGATATCTTGTTTTCCCCAAGACCCTGGAACATTTCATTGTCATAATTGGAAGAAATATCAACCATAAAAAAGGAATTACCCAAAAATTAGGAAATTTAATGAGATTTGGGAAACTGTTTAGTCCCTCCTGTCTCTTTTGTGTTGTTTATTCTGGATTTATTTAGAATAACATTTCACTTATATCAACATGTATATTGTCAAACAATGAAATTATTGAAACCTATCTGTATACTAACCATACAGTTTATGCTTTTTTGTTTTTGCTTTTTGGTTGTTGTATATATTACACTTTTCTTTTGTTAAGTAATGTCATGATGAATCAATATTGTTTTTGCACATGCATGCTGTACTCCACATCACTTTTTTTTTTTATATCTATGCACTATATGTTAGTCCGTATGAGAAAATAAATCTCTGTTTTTTGCATTTATGTATTTCTGAACACAGTGAATGGTTTGTACATGTCTTTGACCGATTGGATCTGCTATTTAGCAACCAACCACTTTGCTAAAGCGAGTCTTTGGACCAGCTTTAATATTTGAACTGGTCCACCCCAACTCTTACCTTGAGTATTGTTCACGAGCAAGGGTACATCTACATATGTTTATGCTTACCTCCATTTCCCCGACCACCACGGGTACTTTTTCGTTGACCCCTTTGATTGGCGGCTCCTCTCGTCCTACCAAAAGAGGAGTAGTAACGAAAGGAACCCCCCCCCTCCACTGTTGTCCCCTAGAACGAAAAGGCAAAGGTTGACCCACTGCTGCGCTCAAAGATTTAGCAGCAGCTTTGGAGGTCTGCAACCTCTCAAGGCTCTCGTCAGCCTTGCTCCCAAAACAAATGAGAGCCATCAAAGGGCATGTTCAGAAGACGGGCCTGTACATCCGGAGCAAAACCAGACTACTGCAACCACGCAAACCTGCGTATAATGGTGCTCACAGCCATGGACCGGCTAACACTGTCGGTCGTGTCCAAGCCAGACTGAAGGGATTCACACATGGCATCCTTGCCATCCTGCACTAGAGCAAATAACCCATCCCTTTCTTCCCCCTCGGGAATATGCTCAGCCGCTTGAGAGATGCAATTTCACAGTGTGTGAAAATCTTGCCAAGGCACAAATGGAGCTGGCCGACTTCAGCGCCATACTCCCCGCAGAAAACACCTTGCGTGTCCAACCATCGAAGCGCATGTCGTCCCTATCAGGAGGGATGGTAGGGTACGCCGCCTGCCTCGAGGTGGGCGTAGCTGCCTGCACCACCAAACTCTCGGGAGTGGGTTGAGTGGATAGGGTGCTGGGGTCGCTACTGGAAGGGTAGTATTTTTTAGTTAACTGCTGGAAGAGACTTTGGGGTCTGCCAAGTAGCCGCCACCCATTTTTTGCAAAGTCAAATGAAAAGGCAACACTGGGTCAGTGGACGGACCTTGATCCAAAATATCAGTCAAGTCATCCTGAACAAATGCATCTGGAGGACTAGACCAACCAAGATACTCAGTAATCCTAGCCATCAGTCTCCTATCCTATAAGAGGATTCAGAATGAGCCCCAGGCTCAGGCCTGCCAAACTCCACTTCAGGAGATGTGTCTAAGCCACTGGCATCATGTAATGATTGACATAACTCCTACAAATGACTGTCGCGTGAAAAGACAGCAGCCACATCCGGCTCAACAGGGTCAAACTCCAAATCTGACCTCTCCTCAGATATCATCCAGGGGAAGAAAGAACTCCTGCCAAGGGACAGAAGTGGGTCTGGAGTCCCCAACGGGCTTCACAGACTTTGATTTAGCCTTCCTTGGAGGATCCACAGTACTAAGCACCTTCATCAGCAAACTCCGGCCAAATGGCCCCAAAGGCTTAGAGGGCGCCGACGGCTTCCACAACTTCGAGCCCTTACCAGACTTCTGCGGTTTCGCCAGAAACCAATACCGAGAACTGGACCTAGCACATCTCTGGCGATCAACCTCAACCTTGTCCAACAGGACCTCGACGGTTCCCGATGTACATCGCGCCAAGGATTATTTGTCAAATCTTGCATCACCGTATCTAAATGCGTTCTCCATTCTTAAACTATAGGATGACGCCCTTCTTACTTAACCAAGTCCGACCATGACTTGATGTCCTGAAGATAAATCTTCCTGTTTTTTGTACTCCACGGTGACCTCTTTTTCAAGCTAGTATTTTCCTAGCTCTCCTGCAAGGAGTATTGTGACCCCATGTCACGCCTCAGGCCTGGGTAGCCGCTGACTCTACTCCTCTATATCTCTGTACCTCTCAACCCTCTAGAGTCAGGCCCCCAACAAAAGAGGGTTCCGTCCATTTTTTCTTCCTTCACTTCCCCTTACGCTCCAGCAAGGCCTTAGCAGTCAGCAACTGGCATTTTGAACAGTCGTCGGTGTCATGACTCTCGCCCAGACACCACAAACAAATGCGGTGCGGGTCTGTAATCGACATCTTTGACTTACAGTGCAGGCATGTCTTAAAGCCAGACCGCGGAGTCCGAGGGGTAGATGAAGGTACATTCACGAAGAATACACAAGGCGCGCCGAGTTCTTGAAGCAAACACGTTTGCAGACAAAACAGAACTGAGGCTACGTGCGTCCTATTTATAACATCCAGTGACGTCGCCCTCGATGGAGGCCTTCGAGGGACATCGACCCAACGCCATCGACTCAGGACGCCCTCTGCAGAAAAATTTCCAAAGTAGCACAACTGTGGACATTACATGTCAAAGTGTGTAATACGTTGGAGGACACAATCCATTTGAAAGTACTTTTCTAACATGCTTTGCGTCTTTCCTCCCAGAGTGGCCTGCTAACTGGGATTTATGACACCAATACAAAGCTTTCTCTTGCAAGTTCCCGCATAATAAGGAAGTGCATCTCTGATGGTTTTGAACATGTCTCACACTCTCCACTTCTGCACTTCTTGTTAACTCCTACCTTTTCTCACCTGTCCTAGCAGTTTCTCAGTAATCGCCCCAACAACTTTCTCTGAGGGAATGACTGCCTTAACCTCAGTTACCACGTTCTCCAAATTTTGCTGCCTTGTCAAAGCGTCAGCCTTCCCATTTCTCTTTCCGGGCCAAAATGTCACCAGAAAATCAAACTCATTAAAGTATTGTGACATCGCAGTTGCCTTGGACTAAGGGTCTGGGCTGTCTTAAAGTATTGCAAGTTTTTATGGCCTGTCACCATCACCACCTGATGCCTGGCCCACCAACAAATAATGCCTCCATTCCAAAAATGCAGCACGAATGGCTAACAAGGCTAATAGAATAATTCTGCTCACAACTTGTAAGTTTGCTGGAGTAGAAAGCCACCGGATGCCAAGTACCCTCATCTTTCTGAGACATTGTCCCTAATGCCACATTAGATGCAGAGAACTGCTTGTGGTTGGGCCATCGACTGAAAGCCACAGTGACCTGGGAAAAGTACAGTGGTGGAATTAGAAGGTTCTATGCTACATTTGGTATAGGAGCTGCGTCGCCTGCCCTCCTTTTGTACAGGTCACAGGCTGTCTTTGCAGCCACCTATGGAGCAGTGCTGTGGGGTCATGCTAAAGCTCCCCGTCTTAGTGTGGCAGAAAACATGATTATCGATGCAACCTTCTGGAGCACCACTGGCGAGCCATTGCTGGGAATGTAACCTCTATTCCATTGCCAGCCTAGTGGGGTTGAAGCCCTGGTTATATTGGATACGGAGCTGGTCCAACCCCAATAGGGTGAATCATCAAGCAGCTCCGAAAACATCCGTTAAGCCCGACTGGCTCAAGTTCACTCCAAAGTATCACAGGTCTTCAAAGTATCAACTTAAGAGTACTAGCATGGAAGCAATCCCAAGCCAAATGATGACTGCGTGCATGCAGCCGCGTACTGGCTGAATCTATTTAAGTCTCGAAACCGATGCAGGATTTGAATTGTATTTGGATGAGATTGCCCCAGGGTACACGCAAGTATTGTACATCCAGCTTGGCAAACAATACATAGTGTGGCAGCCATTACATCAAAATTGTGCCCATCTGGCAACACCAGCTTTTCCGGCTTGCGAAGCTGTAGAAGAAACAGTTACCCACTTTTTGTTGCTCTGCGTTAGATACAGAGAGCCAAGGGTGAGTTATCTTTTCAAGCCCCGAGATCATATCTCTCCAGCTCTGAAATCTCTCCACTGGCTCCCAGTGGATGCAAGGATTAAATTCAAAACCCTCTGCATTGTCCACAAGGCTTTCTGGGGCCTGGGTCCAAAATACCTTCAGCTATCCCTCCGCAAATACCTCCCCTCTCGAGCTCTTCGCTCCTCTACCTCCAACTCCCTCAGGGTCAGTCGTTTTTCTAAGAAACGAGCTTGGGGTAGGACTCAGTATTCAGCTGGGGCCTCCCTCTGGAACAGCCTCCCTGCCACTCTAAAACTTGAGGTGCTTCCGGAACCGGAGATGGTTCTCCTCAAGACCTTCCTCTTTTCTTCTGCCTTCGCTCCCCCTCTCCCCTGCTGATCTGTTCCTCTTGGCACCATGCACCTGGCCACCCTCTGTCCTTTGGGCCCAGGTACCTGCTCATCCTGCCACCCTCCCGCACTGCCTCCGGGCCACCCCTTGCACTGGGGTCTGTATCTGTACCCATACAGCCCCCCCCCCTTTTTCTTCCTGCACTTGTCAGACCTACCCTTTCTGCTGCCTTAAACCTAGCGCTTGCAAATTGCTGGCTGCATTACCACTGTTTGTTGCCTTTATTATTTATTTATTATTTATTTATCTGTTTCTCCTCTGCTTCGCACTTTCCACCTCTCCCCTTTCCATGCACTTCCCCCCCCCCCCCCCTGCACTTGGGCGTTCTCAATGTCACTGGGCCTAGTAAGATCGCCGTTTTGTTCTCCCCTTTTCCCCTCCCTTGCCTTGTCGCGCTCTGAAACACTTGTGTACGAGCAAGATAGAAATAAAATATCAATCAAAAATCAATCAAGCCTAAGACTGAACAGTAGGAAAACAGAATTGGCATGATATTCTGTAAAAATCCAGGAGATGTCAATGCAGCATATTTTGTGCCACAATTCCTGCACCAGGGGTGGATTAGGATGACCAGTATTCAGTCTGTTAAACTGAGTTTATATCTCATTGCCTCTAGCAAATACTTTATCCAACAGTATGCCACGTACACATATTGCGCTTTACGATTACAATCTGCTGGGGCTCCAATGCATTGCATGGCTACATGAGGTTTTATCAGATATTTTATCATTTCCCAAGCCAGTTAGCCCATGTGTAATAGTCTTAATGTATTTTATCATATGGTTTTAACGTAACATTTTATGACTTACGCCGAATAAAGTTTTGTATCACCAAAAATAGTCATTATATAGAAGGCACCCTGTTAAATATTTGCAAGGTAAGTAAGTACTAAACTATAACACAAGTAGAACACAATTGCAAGTTTCTTAAGCAATAGACCATAGGTGTAAACTTTTAGAATAACTTTTACAGTAGCAAGTCTCCTAGTAAAACCATCTGAAACTTATGTGCAAACTTTTCCAACTTACAACCTTTTATAGCTTTGCTCCAAAAGAGTGCAACCCTGGCTTATGAGAGTCTCACAATGTTCAGAGGCGCTCTAGGCCACTAGAGGTTAGCAGGCTAGGCAGGATACTCTTGTTCAGAAGAGAATTGCCTAGCATTTCGGTGCTGGACTGCCCCTGGGCAGGACAAAGACTAATATGCAGGGATATTTCTCCTCTGTGAAAAGGACAGTGAGCTAAAGACTTGGTTGAGACTCTACCAGGGGCCAATCCACCCAAGAACAGATCAATGGGCTGTGTTTGTGCTGGTAGAGAGACTCCCAGACCCCCCTTTGTTAGGCAGGATACAGTGTTGAAGGTTCAAACGTGGCAGAGTTCAACAGGATCTCATCCGAGTTTGCAGGTAGGTAAAGTTACGTTTTTCAAGTCAAGTTAACCTAGGGATATAGTGTCAGTGTCCTAAGGCAGGAGAGAGTACAATGGGTTGTCTACCTCAACATATCTCTAAGGGAGCTCTGGGGGTGCCAAAGGGGGGGGCTCAGGGGGGGTTAGATACAGCTATCTGAAACCCCAAGGAACACCGGATCAGGAAGCAAAGCTCCAGGTATGTTTTACTAGGATCAGGACAGTACCTTAAAATGAAGATGTGGTTGCAGCAGGTTGGTTCCAGCGTGGAGGCGATAGCAGACCCAATGACAGGTTTCTCGGTCTGGGTGACAGAAGAAAGAAACTTCGGTAGATCTGGAGACAGCCCTCATGCAGTTGGACGCCCTGCAACAGATTTAGGTTCTGGTGCTTTTTCCAGACTCGGATGAAGGACGGATGTAGTGTGGTAAACTCTTATCTCGGTCCTCATCTCATGGGAGGGGACTTTGGGGAACTGGCTTGAGTCACTGCAGGCCCGTAAGACTGCACATAAAGTTCCAGGCAAATTCGTTCTTCAGGTGACGATGCACAGGACCCCTGGTATCGCCGAATTGCGGGCAATGGAGGTTGCAGCTCTACTAGAGAAAAGATGCAAAATTAAGTTAGTCTAGGACTGGTTAGGCCCACCAGTCCAAAGGAGGAAGTAGTCTTGTTCGGATTTTCCCTGCCGATCAGAAGTGGAGGTCGGGACAGCAACATTTACTCTGTGGATTCTGGAGGTCATTGGTGTCTTCTTCCTTCAGGCTTCTTCTTCGGTTCTAGTGATCGACCCTCGAGTTTCTGCTCCAGGAACTCTAGTTGGCTAAGCCAGTGTTCCTGCATAAATTCAATCATATCCCAGGCAACATTCAAAACTTGCGGATGGTTGGCCAAGGGCGACAGTCAGAACTTGTTTCTCTCAAGCACTTCAGGACAAAGGGCTTAGGGGGCCTGTGTGCGTTTGGTTGAGCCTCCCCCACTTTCTGTCCTGCCAGTCACTTAAACTTCCAACAGAAACCGGGCGAAGACAAAGGAACTCCAGAAACCTCCCTCACCCAGGTAGGTACAAGACTAACTAAGAAAATACAAGCTATCTTATTCAGGGCTTTACATTTTTTTACCATTTAAGTGTCCCCTACCACAGCCGCCAGCCTGAAAAGGAGTGACTTATCACAGTAACAAAACAAAACTGGAGAAGTGAGAAAAGGGAGACAAGGTTTCCCCCCAGCACTCCACATATGGTTATGTTATGTTATCTGCACTTGTAAAGCGCACGGCCGCCCAAAGGCATCGTGGCGCTCCGTGGTGAGGTGTGCTGATCTCACAAAAAGTTCAGCTAGGATATCCTCCTGCCTTGGTTACTGTGTGTGTTAACCAAGGGAAAATAAACAAACATTTACAAGTGTGCACTTTAGTAAATTGTAGATGCCAGAAAAGATGTAGGAAAGCAGGACTCGAAAACATACCAAAAATGGGTAAAAATGATTCCCCATGATCAGAGCAAAAGAATGAGCGAGTGCGGTAAAAGGTTCCCACTCAGAATCAGACAAAAATCTAAGAGTCTAGCAAACAGTGCTGGGGGGCTCAAAGGTGGAGAGAATTTCACTCAAGAAGGAAAATCTACTTTAACAAGCGACATGAATAATGACCCCAGGAAGAACCAGTGACGCACCTGCACAGTCAAAGGTAAAGGGACCGGCGGGAGACCGGGAGGGTTCTGGAAAGGTAAAATAACCATAAGACAGAGTACCACAGGAGTAATCTCCGTCGTCACAGTGATTGTGAAAACCATAATACCAGTGAAGCATACAGGAATAATCTCCCTTGTGATAATAACTGAAAACTATAAGCAAAGCCAAGAGTGGCACAGGTGTAATCTCCCTCAGCGCAGTAATTGTGATAGTCATAAGAAAAACCAAGAGAACTACCGTATTGATCTCCCTCGTCCCACGGAGTGGAGAAATTCCAAGAAAAGTCAAGCGTACCACAGGAATAGCCTCCGTTATAATACCTGGAAGAACAGTTTGCTAAACGAGAATCAAAAAAACCAGAAGAGAATATATGAACAGTTATGGAAAGAATCATTATGGACATTGAGGTCCAATAGTCATTGATACCTGAGAAAGACCAAAGAAGCTCCCTTGAGGAATTGCAGGGACTAATCAGTACTGTAACAAGAGCCTATAAGAATATAAATCACTGTGGCTCAGCCAGCCAGGCCAGGAGAAGGGAGAAATTCTCTTGAGCCCCATTTTGGTTTGCTGAATCCTTTCTGCTTAGTGGTAGGGTCCGAGTAGGATAGAGGAAATACTTTTTACTTTGAAAAAACCACCCAGACGAGCACCCTAATTAGAGTTCTGATGGGTAGGGCAAACCCTTATAGTATAAAGAAAAGTTATTTTTCTCATTACTTCTATAAAAGCATTGTGTAGAATGCCACCCTTTTGTCTGACACCACACCTCGCAAAATCCAACCCCAGGGTTTTTTTGGGAAATCCATCTTAACAAACATCAAGCAGCAAATTAAAGAAACCACCATTTCACATATCTTGCACCTCACAAAGCAGAAGCTTACACATCGGGCAGCAGTTGTGGGATGATCTCCACTGTGAATCTGGAAGAGTCTGCAAACACCTGCGAAGGAACAGTAGTCATGGAGACCTGGTGGAGACAGAAGTCAATCTTCTGCAATGGGCCTTTAGAAAGAGGCTCGTCTTCAGAAGGGTCAGTGAAGCCATGGGCCACCCATGTATAAGTACCTGGGTCCACCTTTAGCTTTCCATTCTCCCCTGAAAGACTAAGCGTTGCAATCTTTTGACAGAGGTTTTCTTTGGCAGATGGAGTTTGAGGATTTCTCAAGTGCAAGTCTCCAAGCCGAATGCAGAGATAGCAGTGTTTAAAGTCTACCTTGATGCAACGTTCTCGCAACAAGTCTTTGGCTAGACTAAAGGAACCCAGAAGGGGCTGCTGTTTCTGAGCCCAGTTAATGCTAAGGTCATGCAGAACAATGTTGGCGGTTTCCTCCACAGCACTAGTCGCTGACTCCATGGCGCAGAGTGGTCGCCAGACTCTTCTATACTCTAATGGATCTCGATATGAAGGTTTTGGAGACATGGTGGCATACTCTGTAAAGCACTCAATAGGTTTTTCAGAGTGTTCCACACAAACATCAAACCCAGGTGCTGCTGTCCACAGCTGAACAGAGGGAGTCAAGAAGCCACGAAAGATGCTTGAGGTCAGCTGCACAGTCACCGTACTCCCAGGATGCAATTCCAGCGACACCTCCATGTAGTGTGAGCAGCGACTTCTACCCACCCTCCCCACAGCGGTCAACTGCTGGCGCCCATGGTTGAGGAGTGGTTCCACATCTTCAAACTGCTCATGTCTGACTGCTTTTAGAACTTCCTCCCAGACTGGTGAATTGAAGGCAGTTAGATTGTCGTGAATCAAAGCAGACCGTAAACCCAACTGCTTTTGGGAATCTACAGAATACGACCTGCGCCTCCACGCTAGCCTTGTGCATCCTCTGACTGGATTAAATGCCGGCTGCTCAATCAGCTGTAGACTACTGTAGTTCAACTTTATGCAATCGGGCAAAGTGTCATGGTTGAGGGGAAACATCATCCCAAAACAATTGGACTCCACAGTCATTACAAAAGCCACTTTCTGCTGAACCTGACCCTGAAGTTGAGTTGCCAGCTGCAAAGAATATGCTCTCTTCTCGTAAGCTTGTGCCTTCCCATTTTTCCTACCAAAGTCATGGCAAAGAAAGTCAATTTCCCCTGGCAAATACTGAGGCGGCTTTTTGCAAAGTACACCATGAAGGTGCCGTTGCACAACAATGTCAATGTATCGTCGGATAGGAGACGAGGCCCAGGTGTAGCTATCAAGCTGCAGCGAGTAATGACCAGCTTTTGACTGCTCTGTTGAATTGGAGCGATTAAAGGACGACCTGCCCAACAGCTTCCTGAACTCCAGGCAAACGTGGGCAAGATTTGGGTGCAAATCATCAGTCATAAGAAGATCAAGCATTTTGTAAAAATCCTTGCTTCTTGCAGCAGACTGGAGAACCTCCCACACAGGGGTCAGCATAACAAATTTCCCATTTGAGGAAGAAGCCTCTTCAGTTGGGTGACAGTTCAGATGGTGAGACAGATGGATGGAGAGCGGTATAAGGTGTCGATGCTTATTTTTCAACTGTATGGCACGCTGCAGGTTTGGGGCACCTTGACACCGCAGGGGCATTAAATCCTTGGTCTGATTCTTGCTGCTTAGGAACTCTGCCACAAAGCTGTTGAACATGATCATCAGCTCAGCAATCATTTGATGTGCCCTCCTGTTCCCAGGAGAACAGTCCTCATCCAATTGGTCATAAAAACAGTCATCCTGGAGCCGACATTTCCTGTGAACTGTGGAAAAACGATACAGAACACTCAAGCAGTCTTCCACTGTATCACATCGAAGTGGCCCTGGGCGACTATCATGGATGAGATTTTCTGCCTCTTCGTAGGAAAGCTGCCGATCAGAATTAATAAGGGAGAGAGCGAAGGTTCCCCTCACCACTAGGTCAGTGTCCTTCTCAGTCACAACAAACAAGGAGATAACCCGGCGATCCTTCTCGGGAAGGAGGCTGAACAGGTCTTGGCTGAGCTCAGGTGGAAACATATGCAAAGGTTCTCTGCCAGGGGCATAATAAGTGGTACCACGGTGCTTTGCCTCTTCATCCAATGCACTAGCCTTTGGGACAAAACTCGCCACATCTGCAATGTGTACACCAACCTCGTAATGGCTGCCAAGGTCTCGAACAGTGATTGCATCATCTAAATCTTTGGCACCATCGGGGTCGATGGTGAAAGTCAGGAAGCTGCGGCAGTCCTTGAGGCATTCCACTGATGGGCAAGATTTACCAGACTTCATTTTGGTCACTTCTTTAGTCACAGCTAGTGGATATTTTGTACTTTTGTCCAATTCATACTCTATATCAAGGATTTTTAAACCCTGCTCTGCAGTCATAGGTAATGGCAAAATATTAGTTACAATTCCCAGTGGATAGTAGAAGCCTTCTCGCCAGCAGATTATCTGGACGACAAACAGTCTGGTCCTTTTGATCTCCTCCGTGATCCTTTCTGTGCGCATGGTCTGGATGCATTGGTTTTTGAAAGTGCGGATGGGGACAACATTTGGTTTATCCTTAAATCCTGGAGCAAAGATTTTGGTGACAGATTGGTTGATGGGAACCATCACACGAGGATCGTGCGGATCCATGCGGCAGATAAAAATGTGCTGACTTTGGGCTTTCTCAAGCACACCAATTACTTTCCCACAGAGATCCTGGGAGAGGTTACCAGCCAGGTTGGATAGGATCTGTACTACAACTTCATCTCCACTGAAGGCCATACCACAATTAACCCGTCCATGGATAGAGATATGTAGGGGAGGCGATTCATCCAAGCTGAGAGCATAGGCTTTTTCAAAGCCTTCCTTAACAAGCTCACACCTTTTGTACAATTTGGGCTGCATTTGCAAATAGTTCTTGAGAGTAGAAGAAGGATAACTGGTGTAGTGCCCATCATCCGCTTTTGACTGTGGTTCACCAGTCTCCACGTTCAGGAACCCCTCCTGAGTCACAGTCACCCGAGCATCCCGGCTGCTATCCAATAGTTCCTGTAAGATAGGGTCATCAGAGTTCACATCAAAGTCAGAGGTCCACGAATCTGTGTCACTGCTCCAATCGTCATCTTCCTCATCAGGCCCCCTTCTCCAGACCGCAAGATCTGCAATGGCTTGCTTGATTTGCTCAACTGTGAAGTTCTCTGGGTATGCACAGTCATGCTCCACACACTCCTGGATGTAGTGTTTCCAAATCTTGCTGCACTTGCCAAAAGAACACAGGGCCACAGCATCTCCAACTACAATGACCTGAGACTGTGCTCTAGTCATGGCTGTGTTCAGCACCCTAGCCTCATTGAAGAACTCTAGATGGGGGGAGGATGACGATGAGTTCACAATGCTCTCTCTTGTGTGCACTGTGCTTATGATGATGACTCTGAACTCCCTCCCTGCGGAAAGAAAAAAGACACTGTTAATAATTGAACCTTGCACATACACACGTAAATTAAGCTTCTACATGTATAGACAGGAGAAACAAAGATAGTCAGCAAGAGCTTGGAGCCCTATGTGGGCCAATCAATTTCCTGCTGTAGAGTGCATCCCAAGAAAGTCAGTGGGTTTCAGCTTTGCTTTTTTTTTCTTTTTTTTTTTAAACCCCCTCCTTGAAGGGGTTTTTTGTTTTCAAGTCCACCAATGACATTGGAAGGCGCTCTACAAATCCACCAACCTTTTTGGAGTATATTTCTTAAACAGTGCATTGCACCAGACAGGATAGAGATAAAGTGCAAACTATGAAATGCTCGGCATAAGTTCTTCAGAAAACCAAAGGGTTGATTCAGGCATAAAAGAGGATTGCTCCTTCCACCAACTTAATTTCCCCTGCCTAACAAAAGGCTCTGAACTCATCCAAATCACTCCTCTGCCTCAGTCATTTATTTTCTCCTCCTGTGCGAGACACTATCACCCTATATTATACAGCTACCTCACCCACATTTATTCAATGGCTTGAAGGGGAGTGTTAAAACTACAAACATGGGAGACGTGGCTGGCCGGCAATAGATTAGGATGTGAATCCCAGGGAGCTTCTGAGGCCGCCACAAGAATTCCGAAATCTAACCTGCGGCTGCAGAGCAGCATGGGGGACACGAAAAATTGGTTCCATGAGCAGCAGAATGCTAGGGGAGACCTGGTACGAGTTGAGAGATTACTCTGTCACCGGTCCCAGTTTCACAGACTGGGCCAGTCAAAAGGCGCAATTTGAACAGCTAAAATAGCTGCTGCTGGTAGTGAGAAGTAGCGGGCGTGTTGCCAAGCTTGAGTCCAGGAATCATGGACTGAGGCTGCCCGAGATGTGGGTGCAAAGCCCGACTCAGGGAAGGGGAGCCGAGGCCTCACAGAGGTTCCGAGCCCCTGAACGAGCAGAGGTGCATTGGAGGTCGTCCTGACCAGCACCCTCACATCCCATCGGGTGGGAACTGCCTGGTTGAGGGCTGCGGAGAGGCGGGGGACGATGTCAGCACTTCTTGGTAAGGAAGCAGTGTTCTTTTGCCAGGACCCGAGAGGAGGCAGTGATCCAAGGGCTTGGACGCTGGCCTTTAAGCCAGCGGGGGGAGTGCATCCAGGGGGCGAAGATAACCGCGCATTTGATCCAATACCAGGTCTGACAACAATGGACATGGCTCTTGGAGGAAGGCCTCCCCGTGCCTGTGTGAATCCGGCCCCCAGGTGAGGCGTTAATGCTTGGGGAGGAGAGATCATAGAGGGAAGAACCCAGATACTGATATGGGTCCCCAAAGAAAAGGGAAAAAAACGAAAGAAAATAGTGGACAATGAAAAAGCACCCCCACCGGCCCACCCCTTCCCACACAGTGAAGGACACCAGGCCCCAACTCTAGGGAGTGCACAGGCCTTACTATATTAAACTCTGTGGCGTCGTGGGTGGAGGGGCCAATGAAGACACGTAAGGGACCGTCTGGAGCAGATCCTCCAAACATTATAGTCGACTGCCAAGTCAGAGGATTGGCACACAGAGGTGGCGCATATAGTTGCAGAAAGACCCGTTTTAATATCCCCCCACACCACCACCACCAGCGGAACCCCACACGTAACACTGCAACTGCTTGTCCATACCAGAGGTCTTGCACGCAGAAGCATCCTGAACAGTCGGTCTGGTCGCTGTGTTTCAGGGTTGGCTGCATCCGAAAGGTGCCGCCCCCCCCCCCAGGTTGCAAAAGTGGAGGGGGCATAGGAGAGTGCGCTGTGGCCCGGAGAAAGATTCTGGAATTGTGAACCATTCAAGGTGGACAAATAAGGACCCTCTCCTCCTATGGCATGGCAGGACCAACAATGGGTGGCAAAGGGAGACAATCGAGAATGGATATCTTTTCAGCATTGACAGCTTGTCTGCAGAGCAGCAGCCCTCCTCCAGAAGGGAGTGGGGGGAATCAGGAAAACACATTGGAGGCAAGGATCGTGGTGGTGCCATTTGAGATACAAAGCACCAATGGCACTGGAGAATACGAATTTGGCATATAGTGGGAAGACTTGAACCTACTGCGCGGACTTCCATAAAGTGGCTGAAAAATAGAAGGAATCGGACACTAAAGTTGCGTCTGCAGAAACGGATATACACACACTCAAATTACAAGTCTCAGTTAGGCAAAGTTTGTATGCAGTACCCTTTGGGACCACTACACACAACTAGGACTATAGGTGTAAACAAAACCAACCTTTGGTATAAGTCTATACTACACAGTTTTGTAGAGTTGCTGAGCTCTACAGGTCTACAATCACAAGTATTCAAATAGACTGTTATACTCAAGGTTTCTGGGTAAAACACGTATTAATTTATTACAGTCCGTTATAAAACATTCACCAGAAGGAGGCAATCTATATCACAAAAATATACTTCATTACTTACACTGTACGGGTCTGAGGCATTTAAACTACTTTGAAGTAGGAGCAAAAAGGCATAGGTTAATTATTACAGTTAATATTAGACAGTGCAAATAGTTTGAATTCACCAGAGGAGCCAATTCAATGCAATAGGGTAGGCTAAAATCTTGTATAGGATAAAGCAGTTCTGGTAGTTAAACGGAAAAGTCCTTGCCAAAGTTCTCAGAAGTAGTTTGTAAAAGAAAGATTCAGATGTTGGGTGACAAGCCGATTAGGCCTGCAAGTTGCCAAAGTTTCAAGCACTTTCGCAGTGAGAGGTAAGTTCTCTCGGTCGGGTTTTCACAGTACCTTACAATGAAGAAAGAGATGCAGCTGAAGACTTCTGTTGCTGCAGATCTCGCTGTTCCTGAGCCTCAGTCGTGAGGACAAGAGGGAGGACGTCGGGGGGCTCCTGCACTGCACGAGGACTGGTCGCAAAGCTGGCAACTGGCAAATCTTCGATTCCAGTAGCTGTAGTAAAACACACAAACAAGTGTCCCTCTCCCTGGTTATTCGGTTTCCTGCAGCACTCTGAGGAAAATACAACCAGCTCAGAGAATGGTATCCAGGTGGCTTACGGGTCGAGTTGATTGGTCCCACCAACTCAAAGGGAGAAGTCGCCCTTGCAGGGCTTCTCTGTCGAGATGAACTTGGCGATTCGGACCTGCAGCAGAACTTCACCAGGCAAACCAACGGTCCAAGAGTTGCAGCAGCCATCCTCTTTAAGCTCTTTAAGCTCGTATTCGGTTCTTTCGTTCCAGTGGTCGACTGCCTTCCAAGCCAAGAGACTCGCCAACAGTTCTCTCCCATTCATTTCAGCCTAGCTGCCACTCATCCAGCAGGGTGGCTGTCCTTGCCGGACCGTCAGCAAGCCAATCACGCCAGAGTGCATTTGGGTCTCCTAGGAGACTAAGCACAGGGATTTTCGGACACCTCCCTCACTTCCTGCCCACCCCAGACACTCGGACACCAGAGGCGGTCTTCAGTAAAAGGCTTGGGAACAAAGGGACCAAACCTGGTTTAGCGCGCAGAGAAACTCCAGGACCTTTCCAAAAAGAAATAGCGGAAAAAGAAGACCGGGATCTGTTTAAACAAAGGGGGCTCAGACACCATCTTGAAAAACATGGCTCCCGCGATTTAACGCTACCGATGTTCGCAGTTGGGAAAAATCATGGTAGTTTGTTGTACTACTGCCACCAGCCATTTCGAGAGGGTAGCATTTGACTGCTACATAAGTTTGTAGACGTAGAGGATGATAGGTAGCCCCTCCAGCACTCTATTGTAAGATAGGGTGTGCTGGGTCTCGGAATTTGAAAAGACTAGTAAAGTCAATTTCACTTTACTTTCTCTGGGAAACAGTAGTTTAGCCCAGACAAGGCATTTAAACCTTGGACAGCCTAAAAGGCTTCCCTGTAGCACTGCACGGAGGGTGCTGTTGCGACGCATGAATAGATGATGCCTATGGAGTTGGTCTAAAAACTCCATAACCAAAGTAACACAAGAGTAAAACTTTTAAAATACATGAAAATGCGGGAAAAAAGGCTCATACCCTCTCCAGGTAAATAAAGCAAGTCCTCAAAATCCAGCAAAGTTGCTGGGGGTCTCTAAGGTGAAGGGAATTAGCACATTTATGAGAATTCGTCCAAACACTTGTTCCCCCCCAGCCTAAGGGACAGGAAGATTTAATCCACCCCTGGATGAATCTCCTTACTCCAGTCGGTCATACATTCTGGAGAGATCAGCATTTTGGCGATTACACCCAGACCTGTGTTCAATGGTAAAATCAAACCCCTGTAGGCTGATAGACCATCTTAACAATTTAGGATTTTCTCCCTTCATCTGCATTAACCATCCCAAGGGTTGGTGGTCGGTCTGAATCACAAAAGTAGATCCATACAAGTATGGTCTAAACTTCTTCAGAGACCACACAATGGCAAAACACCCACGTTCTATGGTTGTCCACCTTGTCTCAGGTTCCTTCAGTTTCCTACTGAAGGAGCAAATGGGGTGTTCCCTGGTTCCCTGACCTTCTCATCCAGCTGACTCAGAACTGCACCTATGCCTGTATTGGAAGCATCTGTTTGATTTGCACAATGAAGGTTTGGCTGTAGTCAGGAGCTCTTAAAACTGGAGCTTGACAAAGGGCTTTCTGAAGTCCTTCAAATGCCTTAGTTCACTCATTCCACCTGACCTTTTTGGGAAATTTGGGTGAGGAGACCACATTCAAGGGAGAAGCTATGGACCCATAGTTCTCACTGAAGTTCCTATAGTAACCAGTGAGACCTAAAAAGGCTCTCACTTGGGTTTGAGTAGGGGTGGCCCATTCTTGGACAGCTTGTAATTTGCTAGGCAATGGCCTTATTTCACCTCCTCCTACCTCATGTCCATGATAGACCACTTTGCTCTGACCAATTTGACATTTACTTGCCTTTATGGTCAGATGGGCCTGCTCAAGAGCCTGAAATCCATATTTAAGTGGTCAACATGTTCTTTCCAGGTAGGGCTGAACACTGCAATGTCATCCAAGTATGCCATGCAGAAGTCCTCCATCCCATTCAGAACTTGATTAACCATCCTTTGGAATGTAGCAGGTGCATTTTTTAATCCAAAAAGCATAACCTTAAACTGGTAGAGGCCTGCTGGGGTCGAAAATGCAGTTATCCTGGGCATGGTCTGTCAGAGCTATTTGCCAATAGCCTGACGTTACGTCAAATGTACTGAGGTACTAGGCTGAACCAAGTTTGTCCACCAGCTGATCTGTCCTAGGTAAAGGATGGGCATCAGTCTTCGTGAGTGCATTAGCTCCATTCATTTTTTAATTGGTTCGTCTTTCAACCTTTAACATACAGGCATACATCATCAGTTCAAAAAGAGAAGTAGTCCTTCTATATATCAGAAATAATCTGTCCTATCAGTGTATCTCTGGACTTTTAGCTTTTGAAGCAAACGCCTTGAATTTACCTTCCTTGGATTTTAGGTAGCCGTTTCGTCTATCAGCAGTATCTAAAGGAATTTCAGGGCATCTATTGTTTGTCCTATTTTGGCAGCCGTTGGTAGCATCTCACAGTTGACTTTCACCAAATGGATCAAGATTTGCCCATCGCCTTAGTTCTTTGCTCAGTTAGCAAGGGGCAAGTTAACATCAGGTGTCTAGTTGTTTCGATCGTATCGGTCTCTCTACAGAAGCGACATACAGCTTCCCAAGCCATTATCTGTTTTCTAAACAGAAGCAATTCTTGTAAGACAAGATATTTAATCAGCATCGTAACAGTAAATCTCTGTAATAAGGCGATGGAAATTTCATCAAATATGCCGGTAGTTCATTTACCCTTCTCTGTTCCCAGGTGATATTTATCACCAATTTACTCTGACTTTTTAATTCAATGGTTTTGAACCAGCCCCTCGCCAATATGGACTTTTTCACCTTGGTTGGATTTCCTTTAAGGGTTTCAAGGTCGAGGTTTAAGTTATCTAAATGCTCTTTACATCGCAATTTCCATCTCAGATTTTTATTTTTTATTGAGTCCATACCAATATATCAAAAGGTGCTGGGGGGGATTCCATGACATTTCCGGAAGAGAGAGTTATTTCCATAAGACAATTGATGTTAATGACTGCAGTCTTAACTCTATCTTATTCTGGCTGCTAACACTGCATTCAGTAATCTCAGTATCTTCCGCCAAAAGAAAGCTTTGCATAGCTCCCAGGTTTTCCAAGAGAGATTCAACAGGGCCTCTACACCATATGTTATTACTGCTGTCACCTTTTGCTTGAAAAAGGTGACAGAGGGGATCAGGGAAAAGGTTCCCTAACGATAGTGCAGAGCTCTTCCCCAATTTGTTAGTTTCAGGAGTTTTTCCCCGATGAACATATATTGGCCCAGTTCGTTTTCATTTTTGTTGATGCGTATTCCAAGGTAGATAATGGAATCCACTATTTCAAGTGGGCTATTTTCGATCGCCCATTTGAAAGTTTTAAACTTTTTTGATTGCCATAGGCAGATTGCATGATCATCACCTTTGAATTTTCTACATTGATCTTCATGTCTTTGTTATCCAGGTAAACTTTGAATGCATTCAGGCGCCTTTGGAGCCCTATAGCGGTTAAGTCAAAAAAGACCAAATCGTCCACGTAAAGGATCCATGGAATTTCTCCGTCTTCAATCTTAGGTGGAAAGGCCCCGATTGACTTTTGGGAGTCCATCATGTCTGCCAGATAAAGAATACACAGAAATGGTGCTAGGGCACATCCCGGTTTAATCCCCCGAAAAGTACTGATCTTCGATAGGGTGCCATCTTTGCAAAGCTGAATTTGTATAGTTATATCTGTACACAGTGCTTGTATTGCTTCCAAAAGATCTTCCAGGCAGCCCCATCGTTTTAATTTTGCCCATAGTAATTCACGGCTAATGCCGTCAAACGCTTGTTCAAGGTCTAGAAATCCAAGGTAAACTTTACTCTTGGATTCAAGCACCCTTAGTTTCAGGAGATTCAGAATGAACAAATTTAGGGATGTGCCCACTTCACTTACAAAAGGCAGTCTGACATTTATCTAGGATGTCCGCCTTCTTTGCCCATATTTTGAGGCCGCACAGGTGTACAGATACAAAATGTTTGCCAATTGAGTCTAATAAGGCTATAGGCCTGTAATTCCTTAGTTTGCTGCGATCCCCTTTTTTTAAAAAAATCGGTACAACAATGGCGTCCAGGATGATGGAATTGTTCTGGTTTTCGTAACTTGTTTAAACAGAAGGTATACAAAATCTGCCAATTTTCCTTTATTTTCTGAGCATCTGATTAGAGAGCCCGTCAGCCCTTTAAGAACTGAGCTTGTTGATCATCCAAGGGATTTCTGCACGGTCAAAAAAAAAAATATATATCGATTGACCATGGTTGCCATGGACGACTTTTTTTGTTTTTTAATGCACTCTTACTTGCAAAGAGAGGTATAGTTTTGAATCCATCTTCCTTCTGACACCTGATTAGTTGCAACAGCCGCCTGAAAGTAGTTTGTTATTGATAATGTCCCATAGATGTCTTGGGTTACAGACACGAATTGCGGCCATCATTCGTTCAGCATCGAGCTGTACTCTGTGTGCTTTTGTTGACTTCAGCCAGCTTTTATAGGCTTGTTTGCACTTCCCGATGGGCTCCTTTTTCTCAGGATTATCCCTTTTGCTAGAGTAAATGAGATCGTTATGCTTTCCTTTTGTTGACTAAAACTTTATTATAGGCGTGTTTCCTGTCGTTACTTTTGTTGGATCTTGTTTTATTTTAAATGCCATCACTAACCAGTCGTAATCTACTTCATCCGGGTTACTCGTCACATGGCAATTATATTGTTCCGTCAGACCAGCAAGGGTTTCCTGCTTTAGTCTCAGTTTATTTCGATCCCAACATAATTCCGCAGGAGTTACTTTGGACCGAACATATTGCTACTGAGTCCACATCATTTCGATGTCCAGAAGAGCATGGTCACTATTTGCTTGCTTTTTTACTTCAAATGATTTGATATATTGCCATAAAACACTAGTCTAAACAGACACAATTGCTGCCGCAGAACCAAGTGTCAGCACCCTTTAGATTCCCAGCAATTGAGCCATTTAGCATCCTCATGGAGCGAATTCCAATTTCGGTCTTCCATCTACATTCTTTATCGCCCAGGTGTTGGTCATTCTTCGACTTACCCTCTTTATTCATTAATTTAATATTGAGGTCACCACATAGGAAAATTAATTGATGGGGTCTTCTATCATTGATTTGTCAATTTTTCCCCATGATGTCATCGATGAAGTCTTTGGTTAAACATTTATTTTCGCTCCAATGGGCATTTTTAAGAGGATCTTGACCTAGTTAAGGGGTTCGGGATGAAATGCTCTAACACATGGATTTCACTTGTTATTTTAACCATAACTAACAGAACTAACAGACCTGCATAGGGTCTCCCCTTTTCACCTTTCCTGGCAGGATTTATATAAACGTCATAGTTATCACATATCAGTGTCGCCCGTACCCAAGTTTCTTGGAGGCAAACGATTTCATAAAGCCCCAAGAAATTGTCCTCACCTGAATATAAATGCTTAAATCCTTGTGTATTCCATGAGGCAATATGCATGTTTTTGGCTCGTTTCTTATTGGTGGTCTATTGTCTTTTCTTAGCCACTAGGGCTTCGGCCATCCATCACCAATCGCCTCCACTCTATAATCTTTTTTTAATGTTTATTTTCGTTTTTACAGGCTTTCTGGAGTGGTCAATAGTGATACTATATTCCCCCCCACCCCCCCATCTGTTCTTTGTGGTAGGACCAGGAGTCTAGCTTCTACTTTAATCATTGTAGTTTCCTGTTTTGCCTCCTTTTTTCCCTCCCTTTGGGCTCCCTCTCTTGTTCTTTAAGACCTTTCAATTTTGTGATTATTATGTTCCTTATCAACTGTGGACTTAATTTCAACTTTACTTTCCAGCCTCCTCTACAGGATGGTTTACTAGGCCCCTTTTCGATGCTTGAAATGGAGATTTGCCCAAGGTCATGCCCTGTTTTTTTCACTCAGTCAGGTCGTACCCCAGTTTAGATAATATATCTTTAATTTCCATCAGAGAGTCCTTTATCATACCAGATCTTAAATGGAGATCACCAAGTCCAATCTCTTGTCTTTGGGAAATTCCACAATTACAATGTCATCCGAAGAAATAAAACGTAGTATCAGGATCTGCCACCAGAGGCTCATTATCGTTTCACGATTCAGAATGAATTTCTTTGCGCCCTTCAAGGTTTTCTCTAGCTGGATTATTTCTTTGTTAGTTCTTTTTACTTCAGCCGGGGCATCTCCCCACTTTGACTTGGGATACTGGTCTTTCTGTGGACTTTAACTTCCATCTTTTTATTTTGTACTGCATTTTATCTTCTAATGTTTGGAAATCCTCAGTCATGCTCAGGTCTTCTGAATCCATGCAGCCTTTATCAGTCTCTTAACGCTTTTTTCAGCAGCTGGTTCCCATCCTTTGTAGTTTGTTTGGGACAACTTGATGCCAAATGATGATCACCATTACTTGTTGCTGGCAAATCTCCAGCCCGATCATTGATTTTCTGCCAATCTGCCGAGCTAAAGCTGACCCATGCTTCAGCCTCTCTGTTATTTTCCAAGACTTCGATAATATCGCTTAGGCATGCATCCGAAATCTGGGTGTCATCAACTGAATTTTCTGATTGCCAATCAGCATCTTGTGCTTGCCCTTCTTGCTGGTTGCTTTTTAGCACCAGTTCTCTAGGTCTTTTGGGGCATTGTAGATCATCTAATTTGGGTGGAGTTCTTATATTCCTTAGAAAGGTTCTTAAGCCTCATTTCCGGTTTCAGGCTTAGTTTTTAGATTTGTTCCCCCTAGTTGGCTTGTTCTGATTTGCCTGTGGTTTAGCTGTTGAATTAGCAGGTTGAAAGAATCGGAAAACTTGTTTTCGTAGCGTTTTC
Source organism: Ambystoma mexicanum (assembly GCF_040938575.1). NCBI lineage: Eukaryota > Metazoa > Chordata > Amphibia > Caudata > Ambystomatidae > Ambystoma > Ambystoma mexicanum. Next base: position 329,174,601 of record NC_090925.1, on the reverse strand, counting down.
CACATCTACTTCTATTACAGGAGCAATTTGAATTAGGTCTTTCCCCTTTAAGCCAGAAGTATCTTTCAGGAAGCGTATTGTTTTGTCCTTAGATAATTGGAGTGGGCCACCTTTACTTGAAGATTTTAATGAGTTCTGGTCACCCTTATTCAGTACTTTATTTGCGGGGGCAGACTTTCTATGTCCAAAGGACAATCTACGCCCGATAGAACAGGCTTTGTAACTTGGATATAAAAAGGTCTTTATTGGAGCGGTGGAGACTCTCATCCACTTACAAATCTTCGAGAATCGCTTCCATTAGAAGAGTTTTCTAGCTTGATCTCCAAGACGAGTTTGCCATATCCGCGTTTGTTCAGCTTCGCTGTCCAGCCTTCGTTCAATTCTTTTCGTGAAACTCTCAAGATTGCTAATCTGTTACTTAGATTTAAGATTAGCCACCAGTAAATCCTGCAAAGACTCAATTGTTTCATATAATTTTAGGAAAGGGGTGACCGCTATTGTGAGGGCTGCCATTACTTTTTTTGCATATGTGAAGCAGTCTCCATCCTTTCTTTTCTGAGTGTCTCCTCCCATTCAGGAAGTAAGATGTTGTTTGGGCTTAAATCTGTCAACGATCGAGTTTCATGGGATTTCTCCGGATTTGCGGAGCATGCTTGGACCTCTCCATTATAGGTGGCCTTTAGTGGATTAGGGTCTAGGGATGCAATCTTGTCCTTAATGAAGGACAGACTTTTCAGTTTTTCCCCAGACAATCTTCCCAGTGAGGGCTGAGATATCTTTAATCAATTTATCCACAAGCTTCGAGTTACTCAAATCTTCATTAGTCCGGTTGCTCGAGTGTCGTGCAGGCAGACTCCTTCCTGGTTGGTCTGGGGATGGGATCCTTTCGTTCCCAGTCTTTCGTCTTTCCAGTTTCCTCCATTTATCTCGAGGAATCTCTCGGGTCATGTCTTGTGTCATTAGTTTCTTGCCATTGCACAAGCTAGGTCTCTGCAAATTCTCACCCCCTTCAGCATTAAGGGTGTGTCAAAGACATCCCAATTTTCAGCTTCTTCCCAAATTAGAGACTCTTGTTCCTCAACTACTTCGTGGACATCTTCCACTCACGTCCGAGTAGGGAACTAAGTGAGACTGTTGATCGTGTAGAGGTAGCGGTCTGGCTTTCATGCTGGACAAAGAATCCGCTCCTATAGATTTTCCCACATGGGGTACCTCAGACGACGGTGGGAACTCCTTTCCACTTATTTGTACATTCAGAGGGGGCCTTGGGGACTGAAACCCGGAGGAGTTCGAGGAGCTCAACCCGGGACCGCCCACACCCACGGATTCTCTCCATTCATTAATTGCCACTTCGCACTCCCCTTCATTAGCATTTAGCAGGGCGTTGTGAGTAATACTAGTGGGTGCTGTAGGCAGCAAGTCACCTTTCGGGAGAGGGGTGAGGGGGGGAACTCTTAAACCCCCCCCCCCACCCTGACAGAGTCCTCACTGAAGACTGCGGGGACTGGCGTGCTGGCTGAGAACGGGGGAACGCCCCCCCCCCCAATCTCCCCTCACAATCATTAGTCCGCTGTCAGTGTGCGGTTGCAGCCGGTTATTTCCTTGGCACCCTCTCTTTTCTCGAATCCATTCTCATAGCCAGTAGAGTTCGATTAGAAGAAACATTGATTTGGTCATTCGTCCCGAATGGTAGACATGATTGTTTTAAAGGTAAATTACTCAAGTTTGATGTTAAGCTGGGTAGGTTCGGAGGTGTATTTGACAGTGAAAGGCAGCGCTGTCTCACCTGTAGTCTCATGCGTGAGCTCCCAGACTCGCTCACTGTGTCCCACAAAGCGCTGGAGGGCTTTTTCAACATTAAGCAAACAGTTCCTTCAAAAGGTATCGACGCAATGAAACTCCTGCGAACACCACTTGCAGGCCGCCTTCACAATGAATGGTGGATTTATAGCAGGTTTCCCAGCAGGCAGCAGGATCAAAGCCCAACCTCCAGGCAGGCTTAAAGGTGCAGTAACAGCAGCAAAACGTCCAGGTCACCGGGAACACCACTTGCAGACCAATTTAAGAGCTCTAAAGTCCACACAGAATCTCAACTCCTTGGATCCTGCCTTTGGCACTAGTACAACTGGACTAGACCATGGCTCTATGACCCCGAGATCAAGCATCTTGTTGACCTCTTCCTTTGTGTGGGCTCTTACATTGTCTGACATTCTGTAACCTCTGCTTTTAACAGGTTAAAAGTCACCAGTGAGGATATCATGCTGGCCCAAAGGGATCAAGCCTGGCGATAGTGAAAACAGAGGGGCAAACTGATTTAACAGAGATTTGCACTCCTCCTGCTTTTCCAGTGTCCGGTTAGAAGAGAGATAAACTCCTATCTTCCCATCTAAAGGTTGCCCCTTGAGGAAGTCAGGCAGAGGTTCACTCTCCTCCTCCCGAGCAGAAGCTAGAAGCAAAGCTCCCACCTCTGGTCTAGAGACATAGGCTTTTAGACAGTTGGTGTGAAAGACCCTGGGTGACTCCTTAGGGTTGCCCAAGTCCACCAAATAATTGACCGCTCCAAGTTTTCCCACAACCTTGAAGGGTCCAATCCATTTGCCCTGTAATGCCCTCTGCCTTGTAGGTACCATAACTAGAACTTGCTGGTCTTGAGTAAACTCAACCATGTTGGCCTTCTGGTCATGGCAATGCTTCAGCAGAGCCTGACCTGCTTTTAAGTTATCTGATGCTTCTGTCATCATGTGCGACATTCTGCTCCGGAGACCTAGCACATAGTCAGTGACTCTCACTGGCTTGGGGGAAGGAGCACTCTCCAACCCCTCCTTAGTTAGGGCCAACAGACCTCTAACTGGATGACCATAGAGAAGCTCAAAGGGACTAAATCCAACTCCGTCCTGAGGGATATCTCTATAAGCAAAGAAAAGGCATGGCAGTAGAAGGTCCCACTTTCTTCTAAGGGGTTCTTCTAAAGCACCCAGCATGCTCTTCATAGTTCTATTAAACCTCTCTACCAACCCATTCGTCTGGGGATGGTAGGCAGTGAGAACTTGTAAGTCACCACAGTTTTTCCTCATGGCCTGCATGTAGTGGGACAAAGTTTGATCCCGTCACAGATGACTTCCTTAGGAAAACCTACCCTGGTAAAAATACCAAGTAGGGCCTCAGCAACTGCCTGAGCAGTAACAGTCCTCATAGGTATAGCTTCAGGATACCTGGTAGCATGGTCTACCACAACCAATATTAAACAATTGCCTGAAGAGGTTGGAGAGTCTAAGGGACAACCAATGTCGATTCCTACCCTCTCAAAAGGGACTCCCACCACTGGGAGAGGCACCAAAAGGTGCCACATTCTTGGCTCCACTCTTGACAGAGGTCTTACAAGTGTGACAGCTTCTACAATATTTATCTACATCAGACCTCAATTTAGGCCAGTAGAAACACAGAGAAATCCTTTCCTTGGTCTTCTTAAAACTTAAGTGACCAGCTAAAGGAATCTCATGGGCTAACTGTAGGAACTGGTGTCTTATCTCCTGAGGCACTACAAGTCTTCTGTAGCCCCCCGGGATAGACTCAGTAGGTTCACTGTAAAAGAGGCCATCTTCCCAGTACAACCTGTGCTTCCCTGGCTCTTGCCTGTCCAGGTGGGAAGCTGCCTGTTGGCGAAGTCCTTCAAGAGTAGGACACTCTTTGACCTCTGCTGAAGCCTGCCCTACAGGGGCCACCTTCTGTCAATAAAGACTGCAGCTCAGGATGGCCTTTAGGATCCAGAACTCCAACAGGGGGAAGGTCTTCTTCCAGCTCTGAATCTTCAGCAGCTAATTCAACATCTCCTGGTTGTTTCGCACACTCAGCCTCAGCTGGTGGAGCAGTCACATTTGTGACTTTGGACAGTCCTCTTGGGTATATCCTTGTTGGATGCACAGGAGTGCCATCTTGCTTTTTCTTTGAGACTTTGGGTTTCCCCTTTGTCTCTTTCTTGGATATGGAAGTTGGCATTTCCTGTGGACCTGGTGTTCTAGGTTCTCCTGTAACAACCTATTGAGAGTCTTTTAAGATACTCTCTCTGGCCTTCTTTGTCTGTTCCTACTTCCTTTTACTGGGAGGCCTGGGGGTGCTCGAGACAACGCCAAGAGTTTTAAGTCCTTCCCCAGCAGGACTCACCCAGGCACCTCACTTTGTACACTAACAGGTATTCTGACAGTCATGTTATTGCACTGGATGAGAGCTGGCAGTCTTGGAAGCCGTTGGACAGGGCCTCCAGCGAGCTTAGTGAGGCCTTTGGGTGCCATAGCAACATCCTCTGGTTTGAAAACATTTTCATCCACCACTGTAAGGCTGGCCCCATTGTCTCTAATGGCAGGGGTCTCCTGACCATTTACTAGTACACTGTCCTTGTAATATTATTTTGGGTTATCTGGAATTGAATTATAGACATCCAAATTCTGCTGTTCCCCCAGACCCCGGGGCACAAACACTAGCAGAGACTCCAATGGGGTCTTCAGCCAGCAGTTGAAAGTTTCCACTTGCCATATGTACTTCTCCCTCTGGGGAAAAGGCTAAGGAGACAGTGTAGACCCCTGAAGGATTACCCTTGCATCTGGGATCCTCTTTCACATAGTCAGTTGATCCACAAGCATAACATTTTCCAAATGTTTTGACAAATGGGGGTTTCTGCTGACCTCGCTCTGGTTTGGCACCAGAGATTACACTAGCCAGGTTTGGTTTCCCTTGTGGCTTACCCTTTTTCTGTTTGGGACCCTCTTTTGGATTGGAGGTATTATAATTCTCTTAGCCATCTTTCTTTTGCCGCTTTCCTTCATCCTTTTCTGAGTTGCCCCAGAATCCTTGTGAGTAGCCCCGTTGGCAACCCTCAAGTCAGCAGCATTTGCTAGTTTCTTAGGATCAATCTCTTTAGAGTCAGCCAAATGCTGTATCAGCTCAGGAGAGCAGGCATCAAACATAGATTCTAACAAAAATAGATTTCTCATTCCTTCAAAAGTGTTAACTCTGTAACCCTTTACCCAACCCTCTAAGTTCTTCAAACAATCACACACCCAGGTAGCCCCAAGTGGTACCATCATGCATTTTGAGGGTCCTAAACCTCTTAAGTTACTGGGAAGGAGTTTTCCCAAATCTAGCTATCAAAGCTAGCTTCACATGTTCATACTCCAATCTTTCAAGTTCCCCCACCTCCATTACAGCATTAGTTGCAACCTGGGAGAGCCTAGACAAAAGCCAAGGAATCAACCGATTCGCTGGGAAACCCTGAATAGCATAGCTGTATTCAAAAGCACCCAACCAATCCAAAATGAGCTTAACCTCATACATACTCACAGCTTCCTTAGGCATGCAAGGTCTCTTAGGGCTGGAAGACCTAGAAGACTCTGGGATAGAAACATTTTCAAGAGACAATTTCTTCATTTCAAGAGCACGTTGCATTTTCATTTCTCTGAGCTTGATTTCTTGATGTTTACTTTCAGTTTGCATTTGTAGCCTTTTGAACTCAAGGTCTCATTTTTTCAAGAGACAAATTCTGGATTCTCTACTGGATCTGGTAGGGTCCCTGTGGATAAAGGTTGAGGCCTAAGAGCTTGTTGAGGTGCAGAAGGGCTCACATCCTGAGACTCCCCACACTCTTCTTGCTCCACAATAACATTAGAGTTAGACTCTAAATCATTATCATCAACATCTTCCACATTTGCTGAAGGAGTAGGCGTTAACAGACCCACTTCTCAGACTTTGATAATTCAACAATCTTTCAATCAATTCGATTTTCTTGCCTTTAACAGGGAAATTCCTGATCTTACACATTTCTTTGTTGATCTGCTGTTAAAATGACCAGGGCATCCTGTCTGAAGTTATCCATATGAGGCATGACATAACTGCTTTTCTAGTGGTGCTACTATTTCAACAGAAGTTAAGCAGAACTCTCAATGTAACAACTCTACAATTTATCGTCACCACCTGCCACCAGTGTTAGGCAAAGTTTGTATGCAGTACCCTTTGGGACCACTACACACAACTAGGACTACAGGTGTAAGCAGAACCAACCTTTGGTATAAGTCTGTACTAGCATTGCTGAGCTGCCAGGCTCATCTCAAGAGGGGAATGTGAGTTGTGCTGTTGCACAGAGGTCTACAATCACAAGTAATCAAACAGACTCTTATACTCAAGGTTACTTGGTAAAACACTTATTAATTGATCTCACAGTCAGTTATAAAACCTTCACTAGAAGGAAACAATCTATATTACACAAATATACTTCAGACCCGTACCGTGTAAATATACTGAGGCATTCAAACTACTTTGAAGGAGGAGCAAAATGGCATTCAGAGTACTTTGAAGTAGGAGCAAAAAGGTATAGGTTAATAAAAAGAATATTACAGTTACTTTTAGGCAGTGCAACTAGTTTGAGTTCACCAGAGAAGCTAATTCAATGCAATAGGGTAGGCCAAAGTCAATGGGCTAAAGTCTTGTATAGGATAAAGCAGTTCTGGTAGTTGAACAGAAAAGTCCTTGCAAAGGTTCTCAGAAGTAGTTTGTAAAATAAAGATTCATGTGTTGGATCACAGGCTGACTAGGCCTGCAAGTTGCCAAAGTTTCAAGCACTTTCGCAGTGAGAGGTAAGTTCTGACAGTCAGGTTTTCACAGTGCCTTACAATGAAGAAAGAGATGCAGCTGAAGACTTCTGTTACTGGCAGTTCCTGCAGATTTCACAGTTCCTGAGCCTCAGTCGTCGGGACAAGAGGGAGGACGTCGGGGGACTCCTACACTGCACGGGGACTGTTCACAATTCTGGAAAACTGGCAAATCTTCGATTCAGGTAGCTGTTGTCAAGCACACAAACTGGTGTCCTTCTCCCTGGCTATTCGGTTTCCTGCAGCACTCTGAGGAAAATACAACCAGCTCCGAGAATGGTATCCAGGCGGCTTTCGGGTCAAGTTGATTGGCCCACCAACTCAAAAGGGAGAAGTCGGCCTTGCAGGGCTTCTCGGTCGAGGTGAACTTGGTGAGTCGGACCTGCAGCAGGGCTTCACCGGGCAAACCAACGGTCCAGGAGTTGCAGCAGTCATCCTCTTCAAGCTTGTCTTCGGTTCTTTTGTTCCAGAGGTCGACTGCCTTCCAAGTCAAGAGACTCGCCTTTTATACAGTTCGCCTTTTATACAGTTCTCTCCCATTCATTCCAGCCTAGCTATCACTCACCCAGCAGGGTGGCTGTCCTTGGCGGACAGTCAGCCAGCCAATCACGCCAGAGTGCATTTGGGTCTCCGTTTGGGAGACTAAGCACAGGGAGTTTCGGGCACCCCCCTCACCACCTGCCCACCCCAGACACTCGGGCGCCAGAGGCGGTCTTCACTCCAGACACCCACCAAAGGCATAGGAACAAAGGGACCAAACCTGGTTTGGCGCACAGAGAAACTTTAGAAGGACCTTTCCAAAAAGAAATGGCGAAAAAAGAAGACCGGGACCTGTTTAAACAGAGGGGGCTCAGACGCCATCTTGAAAAACATGGCTCAACGCTACCGGTGTTCGAGGTCAGGAAAAATCTTGGTAGTTTGCTGTAAAACCACTGCCAGCCATTTCGAGAGGAAAGGGTAGCATTTGACTGCTACATGAGTTTCTACACATAGGGGATACTAGGTAACCCCCCCTTCCAGCACTCCATTGTAAGATAGGGTGTCCTGGGTCTAGGAAATTGAAAAGACTAGTAAAGTCAATTTCACTTAACTTTCTCTGGGAAACAGTTTATCCCAGAGAAGGTATTTAAACTTTCCCTGTGTCACTGCACCAAAGGTGCAGTGTGACGCATGAAAAGATGATGCCTATGGAGTTTGTCTAAAAACTCCATAACCAAAGGAACACAAGAGTAAAACATTCAAAATACGAGAGTGTGGGAAAAAAGGCACACTCTCAAGGTAAATAAACCAAGTCCTCAAAATCCAGCAAAGTTGCTGGGGGTCTCTAAGGTGAAGGGAATTGGCACATTTATGAGAATTCTTCCTAACAGTCTTCCAACTGGTACAAATGACAAAAACTCTAATGGCAAGGGCAGAAGATGCAGAGGGCCGTTCTGCAGAAGTAATGTGCGCATTATAGGCCTGCCTGTAGGCTATTCCACAGAGTTATTTCTGCAGGACAGGTTGCAGCATGCATTGTTCGCTTGTTAGGCGCTTATACAGCAAGTAAAACACAGTTTCAAAGTGCCCACAGGGCAAAGGGCGGGAACAAGGGAGTGAAAAACATTAAAAACACAATATTGAAAAGCATTGGCGGGAAGAGGAAAAAGGCAAACCTACTATGCCTTGTGAGTATTCAGAATGTGCAAGTGCAACAAGGAAGAGAGTAGAAGGGGTGCTCAGGTATCTGGGCTCATGGGCGAGCCACAGATGAAGTGTGGTATGGCGAGTGCTACACGGCCCGAACCGCGTTAGGTCTAAGTGCGAAACTCCAGGTTGGAGGGAACATCAAGGCAAGTGCTGAGGGTAGACAGGAGCTGGGACGACTGCTGTGAGAGGTCAGGGGCCCTGAGGATGCATAAAGGGCCCAGGATACCAATTACAGCAACTGAGATTAGCAGAAAAGGAGGGAAGGAGGAGGTAAAGAGGAAAGTCTGAAGGGGCTTCTGGAATTTACAGTCCTGCTCAGGCCATAGAGGGAGGGGGAGGCTGTTCCATAGTTTAGCAAAACGCTTTTAAACACCAAGAGTTGGTGCCAGAGGAACAAAATGGTCTAGGAGGGAGAGTATTTAGTAAGATAAAGTTGAAGATAATGTGGTCCTCTGGCCCAGTCAGCCTTGTGGATGATTCAGAGGGATTTCAATTTAATCTGTGTAGCAACCGGGAGCCAGTGAAGACTTTAGGGCAGGAGAGATGCAGTCCCTGGGGTTAAAGCCAAGGATACGTCTTGCTGCCCTATTTTGGATTAGCTGGATGGGTCGCAGAGTGGAAGAAAGTAGATTCAGGAGGCTGTTATTGCAATAGTCAAACCTAGAGAGAACCAGGTCTCGGGTAATATTGAGCCTCTAGGGAAAGTTTAGAAAAGGGAGAATTCCTTTGAAAAAAAAATGAACAAAAAAAAAAGCTGAAAATGAAACTTTTTGGCAATGTTCGGAGTGTGAGGGAGGAAGGAGAGTAGTCGAAGAGGACTCCAAGGTATATGGCTTCAGAAGGAGCAGGGGGAGAGCACAAGGAGGGAGGCCAGAGTGAAGGGAAGAAGGCGGGAACAAGGGTCCTGATGAAAAGGATCAATTTTACAGGCGTTGAGGCAGAGATCGTCGGAAGTTCACCAGGACTGGATGGCAGATAGGCAGTCTGGGATGATGGAAGGTGCAAGAGGGTGAGCAGGAAGATTGAAAGAGTTGTTCATCGTCTGCATAACACTGCAAGTTGGAGGAAAAGGAGGAGATGAGGCGTGCAAGCTGAGCAAGGTAGATGTTAAAGCCAAGGGGAGAGGATAGAACCCTGGGGACACCACAGGTGGGGAAGTAGAGGAAAAGGTGCCCAGGATGACTTGGGAAGAACGGTCATTTAGGAAGGTCAGCTAGTCCAGTGCCTTTTCCGAGATACCAAGGGTATAGTTTCAAATGTATTTAACCCAAATTCCATTTCTGGCACACCCAACAATGGAAGGACTTTTGCGACTGGTAACTCCCGGCATTGGATTCAAAATACTTTTTGGATTGCTGACATAATGGTTATGTAACTGGCAAAGTTTGTTGCCTCTCAATGCAGACCAACACAGGTCTCATTACCAGTTCAAATAATTGGCTTAGGAAGCAGCCAGTATTATGTATACATAGGTATCTGGTCATTATGTCGAAAACATTTTCCGAAATACAAATATGTTGAATCAAAAGTGACGAATTTTTTTTTCTAATCTTGTTTTTTTATTTTTAAGGGTTTAGTTTTGTTTAGTTAGCCCAAAAAAGATATGTATTTTTTGAAAACAGGGGTGGGGGGAGCGGACCCCCCCACCCCCAAAAAATAAATAAATAAAAAAAAGTTAAAAAAGGCATTCCAAAAAAACAAGAATTCGGCAATTTTGATTCGACATATTTGTATTTCGAAACAGTGACTGTCAAAAAAGTCACTATAAACCGTATACATAGAAACTGACTTGAGAAGCAAACCATATGATTAGGATTTTCTGAAATGCTCCACGTGACCAACACTAACAAATATATGGGATACATTACTCACCATAATCGCATTTCTGATGCGTTTATCTGCTTAGATTCATAGCTATTCATCGGCCGACAACTAGTGGTAGCTGCAGAGTATTACATTTTGTTTTCAAAACTCGAAAAGAGACGGTGACAGGGCATGCCAGTAAAACTATCCCTAGTGCGAGGTCTACTGTACCCATGGTCCTCAACACGTTGACGTCCCTCAGATTGTTTTGTTTCCGACATGAGGTAACATGAAATGTAGCACGAGTACAGATGTAATAAAGCAGAGGAAAGCAGATAAAGCCAGAAAACATCCATGCACCTTCTACTCCAAAGTGGAGGAAGGGTGGGCGCATGTGAATCTAAGCAGATGCAAACATCCAAAATAAGATTACAGCGAGTAATGCATCCCTTCTGATGCATGTGGATCTGCTTAGATTGCATCCTATGCATAGATTAACGAGCAGTGTCTGGAGAAGGTGGTTGGTTGTGAGGGTGGTGAGAAGGTACAGCGGCAAATCTATGTTTTAGCATCTGTGAATCTGCTTTAGAACGTGTAACAATGCAGTAATGGTGAGTAAGGAACAAGTTACTTACCTGTAACTGTTGTTCTCCAGCATGGGTCTGGCATGGATTCACATGCTCATGAATATTCCCCGTCGTCATGCTGGGAATCCTCGGTAAAGAAAAATCAGTATCAGTTTCGTTTCTGATCTGTCTTTCGTAGTAGTAACCAATCACTGATCTCTGCGTCATACTGACCACAGCCAATGACTGCCATCTCCCTAAGCCCCGCCTCTGGCAGCCATCTTCAGATTTGGTAGCACGTGAAGTGGCAGTATGACCAAGTGAAGAGCCGCAGAGGGGTAGGCGGGAGGGTTCGCATGTGAATCCATGCCAGACCCATGCTGGAGAACAACAGTTACAGGTAAGTAACTTGTTCCTTCTCCAGCATGGGGTCTGGCATGGATTCACATGCTCATGAATATAAGAATACATAGCAGTACACACATGCACAACCACGGGAGGTGGCAAAAGGCTCAACATTAAGCAATACAATGACTCAACATTAAGCATCTCTTACCTCCTCACCAGGCTCACCTTAAGCGAACAGGTTGTGCAGCACTGCTTGGCCGACCCTGGACTCCTCCCTGGAATCCCGATCGACGCAGTAGAATCTCGTGAAGGTGTGCGTCGACCTCCACGTAGCAGCCCTGCAGATGTCCAGCAGGGGCACAGCAGATAGGAACGCCGTAGTAGCAGCGATCGCTCTGGTCGAATGGGCTCTCGGACGGCCTGGCAGCGGTCGGTTAGCCAACAGGTGGCAGTGCATGATGCAGCCGGAGAGCCATCTGGAAATAGAAGACTTCGAGAGAGCCTTCCCTTGATTTAAAGTTCACAAACAGCTGTGATGTCCTCCGAAAACTCTTCGTGCGGTCCACGTAGAACTTCAGCGCTCTAGCCACAACCAGCGAGTGCAAAGTCCTCTCGGCCGGCGACGAAGGAGACGGGAAGAAAACAGGTAACACCAGGAGCTCGTTAAGATCGAAGTCCGACGGCACCTTGGGCATAAAGGAGGGGTGCGTCCTAAGCACCACCCTCGAGGCATGGAAAGTCAAGTACGGTGCTTTGCAGGATAGGGCCTGGATCTCTCCCACTCGTCGTGCGGAGGTAATGGCCACCAGGAATGCAGTCTTCCACGACACAAACTTCATCGGTGCGGAGTGCATCGGCTCGAATGGGGGCCCCATGAGCCTGGTCAGCACCACGTTAAGTACCCACGCCAGGGCCGGGGCCTTCACCGGCGGGAACGACCGGAACAGTCCTTTCATAAACTCTTTCACCAGTCGATGGGACCACAGGGACGTAAGTCCTGTGATTCTGGTATATCTGGAGATCGCCGCCAGATGAATCTTAATGGAGGCATGGGCTAGCCCAGCCTTCGCCAGCGATAGCAGGTACGGCAGCACTTGAGGGGCCGTAATCCGTAGGGGGTTGATCTTCTGTGCTCGGCACCAGATAGAGAACCTCTTCCACTTGTGACCGTAGCATTTGAAAGTCGAGGACGCCCTGGCCTTTGCAAGAACCTCTCTGCAGTCAGCCGGTATATCGTACCCTCCAAACTCTAGCGCTGCAGGAGCCAAGCCTGCAGGTTCAGCGACGCCGGGTCGTGGTGGAAGATGGCGCCTCCTTCTCTGGAGAGAAGATCCGCGTCCGCCGACAGCTTGATGGATGGGGACGTTGACAAGTCCAGAAGGTCCGGGAACCAGATCTGCCTCGGGCACTCCGGTGCGACGAGGATCATCCTGCACCAGGACCTCTTGAGCTGGTTGATGAGTCGAAGCAGCAACGGCAACAGAGGGAACGCATACAGGTATAGGCCGTCCCAGGGGAACGAAAATGCATCGCCCATGCGTCTCGGCTGGGGAAACCTGCTGGCGAACCTCTGGCACTTAGAGTTCGTCGCTGTTGCGAACAGGTCGATTTGGGGTTTGCCCCATCGTCGGAAGAGTTGATCCACCTGATCCTGGCGCAGCTCCCACTCGTGACACGCGCGCAGCTCCCTGCTGAGCGAGTCGGCGATGGGGTTTCTTTCTCCTGCCAGGTGGAAGGGAATCGGGAACATCCCCTGGGCGACCGCCCAGTGCCACAGATCCTGTGCCTCCTTGGATAGGGCTGGGGATCTGGTGCCTCCCTGCTTCCGTATGTAAAACATTGTCGTGGTGTTGTCCGTGAAGATCCGCACCACCTTGCCCTTGAGCGACGGGAGGAACGATTTGAGAGCCCAGAACACGGCTCGGAGTTCCAGGATGTTGATGTGCAGGAGCTTCTCCTCCGGGAGCCAGAGGCCTCTTGCGTGGAGATCTCCGGTGTGGCCTCCCCAACCTTCCAGGGAAGCGTCTATCGTCACCGTCTCCTGGTACGCCGGCGTCTGAAAGTCCTTGCCCGCCGTGAGGTGCGCTCGAATGCCCCACCACTGAATCGCCCGCCAGAACACCTCGTTGAGGGGGACTCTGTCTTCGAAGGTGCCCGTCGGCTGCATCCAACGGGCGTTGAGAAATTATTGAAGAGGGCGCATCCGTAGTCTGCATAGGCGCACCAGGTAGATGCAAGAGCACATCATCCCCAGGAGGGACTTGAAGGACCTCACCCTGGCCACGTCCATGGCTAGCAGGCGCTGCACTTTGCCCAGAATGGTCTTCGTCCGTTCTTCCGACGGTGCCGCCAGGCACCTCACTGTATCGAGCTTCGCTCCCAGAAACAGGGCCACCTGCGACGGCACCAGGTGGGACTTTGGGTAATTTATGGCGAATCCCAGGTCTGTGAGTAGCTGGACGGACCTCGCAGTGTTTTCGACCGCGAGTTCCCTCGTCCTTGAGCGGATGAGCCAGTCGTCCAGGTAGGGGTAGACGTGAATCCCCTGCAGGCGCAGCCGCGCCGCCACAGGTGCTAGGCACTTGGTAAAGACCCTGGGGGCCGACTTCAATCCGAACAGCAGTGCTCTGAATTGGTAGTGGCGCCCCTGGACGACGAACCCGAGGAACCTGCGGTGACTTTTGAGGATGGGAACGTGGAAGTATGCATCCTCCAGGTCCAGCAACGATAGAAAGTAGCCTTCCTCCAGCTGTCCCAGCATGTGCTGGAGGTTGACCATCCTGAACTTTTGTGACCTGATGTATTTGTTCAAACGACGAAGATCCAGGATGGGGCGCCAGCCGCCAGTCTTCTTCCTGACGAGGAAGTACCTTGAGTACACCCCGGAGCCCCGGAGCCTCTTTGGGACGGGCTCGATGGTGCCTTTCCTGAGCATCGCCCGTACTTCCAACAGCAGTTGCGGGACGTGATTTTCCTTCCTGGCCACAGGTGGTACGTGAGGGCACTTCTTCAGGAATTCGATAGAGTGTCCTCTTGCCAGGGTATCCAGCACCCAACGATCGGTGGAGATGGACTTCCACACGCCGACGAACTTTGTCAGCCGGCCTCCCACCGGGGTGCTTCGGTGGGGGCCAGAGGCCACGGACGGTTCAGTCCTGCTTGGAGGTGGTGGCCTTGCCGCCCTGGCCACCTTGCCGACGGCGGCGAGGCGCTCCCTGCTTGCCGCAACCCCTGTAGGCCTCCTGAGACGAGGAGCGTGCCGCCTGGCGGTAGGACGAGCCACCGCTGGATCCCTTGGAGGCCCCCTCCCTGTCTGCCTCCGGAGCTCCGAAAGGGCCGTCGTTGCTGAAGGGCTCCTAGGGCGCGGGCCGTCTCCGTGTTCGTCTTAATGGCTTGGAGGGATTCGTCCACCGCCTTCCCGAACAAGTTGCTGCCGTCGAACGGCATGTCCAACACCCTGGTCTGGACGTCCTGACGGAAGTCGGTCGCTCGGAGCCAACCCCGTCGTCGTAGGCAAACTCCGTTGCCCAGCTGGCGGAACCCGGTATCGGCAATATCGGTTGCCACCGTTATGGCGTGGTCTGACGCCACCTCGCCTTCTTGAAGTATTTCCAGGGTCTCGGACCTCTTGTCGTCCGGTAGGAAGTCCAATATGGGGGCCAGCTTAAACCAGAGCTCCCTGTCGTAACGGGCCACGATCGCCAGGGCGTTGGCCGCTTTGATAGTCGCCGCCGACGAAATGACCCATCGCCCCATGGCGTCCAACTTCTTTCCCTCGCCGTCCGGAGGGGAATTCGACGTTGAGGCTCCTGACCCCGCCGTTTTTTTCTTCGCCGCCACCGAGACGACCGAGTCTGGCATTGGCTAGGCCCTGAGGCACAGGGGAGCGGTCTCGGGGACCCGGTACTTCTTCTCGTACCGGTCCCGTTTGGCTGGTGCCATGGAGGGGTTCTTGAGTACCGACAGGCCCTCCTCCCAGATGTCATCGATTAGAGGCACCGCAAGGACAGTCTTCCTCTTGGCCTCCCGGCGCTGATAGAGGAAACCTTCCTTTTTCTGCTCCTCCGGGCAGAGCTGGAACAATTCGGACGCCCTGGCGATCATGGCGTGGAATGAGCCAATCTCGTCGGGCGGAGATGCCCGTGCGACGGGAGACCCGTTCCGTCGTCGCCCTCAGAACCCGTCGTCGAGCCCACCGCACCGTCATCTCCCGACTCGTGGGAGGATGAGGAGGGAACTGCAGGCCCTACGGGGGCGAGCGGAGGAGAGGGTTGGGTCCTCCGTCGTTTGTTCTGAGGACTTCCCGACGGGCCAGGTTGCGGGTCCTCCGGCCTGGGCCGTGGTAATCTCGTCCTTATCTCAGAGCATAAGGACTGGATCGCAAACAAAATGGCCGCCGAGCTATCCTGAGGCCTAGGTTCCGCCGGCGCCGGAAGGGAAGGCTGCTCTTCCTCGCCTTCTTCGGTTATCTCCCGAGGATCTTCCTTGCGGGACCGAACCTTCTCGAATTGGACTTCGAGATTCCTCGCGACCTCGGTCAGTTCCCCCTCCGAGGCGGACTCCGAGCTCGAGGAGGCTACCGTGCCCCCCCCCCCTTTTTCCATCACGGGGGCCAGGACGATGGGCTGAAGAGGATTCCCTCCTTGGCGGCAGGGAAACTCTAGTCCCGGAGGCAGTCTGCGCTGGCGGGGTCTCTGCCGGCTTGGCCAGAGTCGCGGCGATTGCCTCGATAGAGGCCTTTGCCTGCTGGGTAGGGGACTTCACCACCTTAGGTGCGTCCTGGGCCTTCTCCTTAGGGGGAGGGGCGACGCCTCGCTCCCCCTCTCCCGAGATCAGACGGGGCTTCTCCCGAAGCTTACCCGGGGTCTCGGACTTCCTCTTCCCCGAACCAGAGTGCTGGCTCGTGGTTGACGGTGCCGGGGAAGGTGCGCCCTGCCTGGCGACCGAAGAGCCCGACCTTTCGGCGCTCCCGGAGCCAGCGGACTCGCGGTGCTTGGCCTGGTGTTGGGCCCCCGTCGCCGGGGCGCCCACACAGGACTTAGAAGCCCGCTCTGACCCTTTCTTCTTCTTCTCACCCGTTGAGCCCTTCTCCAACCAGCTGGCGAGACGGGATCGACGGTCCCTCATGGTCCGCTCCGACAAGTTCTTGCAGAACTTGCAGTCCTTCTCTACATGAGTCTTGTCCCCATGAAGACAGTAGAGGCATCGCGAATGTTCGTCCTCCTTAAACACATTCTGCAGCCCGCATCCAGGGCAGCTGCGAAACAGCTTGGGTCCGGGTGACGAACTCGCATCCTGGGCCATCTCGAAGTAGGCCGCAAATCTTCTGGAATCCTCCAAGAGGTTGATTTGATGAAATCTTCACCCTTGACGGGCGTAGGAAAATCCAGCAACGGGTACCCGTTAACGGCAGTAGAAACAGTGGAGCTTGAGGCTCGATTAACCGAAAAAATGTGAAAATTCACCTGAAAAAGCATGAAACACGCAGCAAAAGCTCGAGAGCTAAGCACGAGGACTCCCAACACTTGAACGTGCGGTAAAAATCTGAAGATGGCTGCCAGAGGCGGGGCTTAGGGAGATGGTTGTCATTGGCTGTGGTCAGTATGACGCAGAGATCAGTGATTGGTTACTACTACGAAAGACAGATCAGAAACGAAACTGATACTGATTTTTCTTTACCGAGGATTCCCAGCCTGACGACCGGAATATTCATGAGCATGTGAATCCATGCCAGACCCCATGCTGGAGAAAAGTATGTATAGAACTCCATGTAGCTGCTTCGCAAATGGCGTCCAGTGGGACGTTTGCAATAAAGGCCAAGGTAGCTCCTGTACCCCTGGTAGAGAGAGCCCTTGGTGTGAAAAGCAGAGTTTTCTTTGATCGAGTAGGAGAGCTGTAAGCTTTCACCAACCATGGCATTTTTTGAAACGATCACCTTCCCTGCCAGGTGCTATGGAGACAAACAGTTGTCTGTTTTTCGTAGCGGTTTTATTTACATAGTAAAGAACAGCCCTCCTTACATCTAGTGTATGGAGGTATTTCTCAGCTGAGCTTGAAGGGTTTTGAAAGAAAGCGGGTAGTTCGATGGACTGGTTGACATGGAGCTTAGATATGAACTTGGGTGAAAACCTAGGGTGTGTTCTTACTACCAACTTATCTTTGTGGATAAAGAAATGGTGTTGCACTGACCAAGCTTGTAGTTCACCAACACTTCTTATGGAAATGATGGCCACCAGACAGGCCGTTTTATAGGTTAGGTTTTAAAGGCTGCACTTGTGCATAGGCTCAAAGGGGGGCCCATTGAGCTTTGTGAACGCCACATTTAGATCCCCACCCTGGAGGTGGGTTTGAAATTGGGGGGGGGGGAGGGGTGGTAAAAGCCTTTTTACCCCTTCCATTCCATGTGTGCCTTAATAACAGGGTCTATCCACCAGGACACCTTGCTTTTTCAAAGTGGTGCACGCAGATAGAGCCGCTAGGTGAACCGTGATGGAGTTTAATACTAGACCAGAGTCTAGTAAGTGGAGAATTTAATGAAGAATTAGTGATGGCATACACTTGATCGGGTTTACCTTTTTTGACAGGCACCATATTACAAATCTTTTCCATTTAATAAAATAACAGTGCCTGGTGTTTGGTTTACGTGCCTACTTGAGGATTTCCATACATTTGAGGTCTTTTTAAATGGCCAAACTAGAACTTCAGGCGCCAAGATGCCAAGTTCATGGATTGAGCATGTGGGTGTAACGTTGTCCCCCCCCGGCCCCTCCCCCCCCCCGTGTTGGGTGAGCATGTTGGAGCGGCACAGGAGTGGATTGGATCCCACATTGCCAGTTTGCGAAGATACGGAAACCAAGGTTGTCTTGCCCACATAGGAACAACAAGAATTAGCTTCACTTGTTCCTGGTGCATTTTGTTCACAATCCTGCTCAGTAGCGGTTTTGGGGTGGTGGGGGGGTGGGGGGGTTTTATGCGTAGGCACATTGCCCTAATAGCTGATCCACAGGGCATTTGCCTTGGATCTGGGTTGCAGAAACCTGGATGCAAAGTCTGGCCATTGTGTGTTTTGGCTTGTGGCGAACAAGTCTAAGGAGAATAGCCCCAGAGGGATAAAATATTGGCTGCAATGTTTCTGCGGAGCTGCCACTTGTGCTCTTCCGGTAGCGGATCTCTGCTTAATGAGTCTGCCAAAGAGGAGTTCCCCTACAACATGTTGCAACACTAGGAACATGTTCTGCTTGAGTGCCCACTCCAAATTTGTGGTGCTGCCTGTGAGGATTTGTACTGTTTGGCGTGCACTTGGAAAAATTGTAGGGCTTTGAGCACTGTTAGTAGCTCTAAAAGGTTTATGCCGTTTTGGGCTGCGATATGGGTCCACAGGCCATGCGCTGTGGTGAAAGTAATGGGCTCCCCATCCGGTGAGATACGAGTGTAGTGCCAATAGCTTGCACTGTAGGGTTGTGAAAAGGATTTTCCTTTGTCCATCAGCGTAGTGCTTGAACTAGGGTTAGCGAAACAACCACTAGATCGCCCCACTGACCGCTTGCCTGAGACCACTGTTTCGCTAACCATTCTTGCATTGGGCGCATGCCCAGCCGTGCGTGCGAGACCAGGTAAATGCATGTTATTAGCCAGTCGTCCAGATAAGAATACACTCCGATTGATTCTACGCATAGGTGCGCTGCCACTACCGCTATTACCTTGGTGAATACCCTTGGAGCGGAGGCTATGCCGAAGGGTAGAACCGTGAATTGGTAGTGTTAGCTCGCTATTTTGAAGCGTAGCAATCTTCTGCACGCTGGGACCATTGAAATATGTAAGTAAGCATCTTCCATTTCCAAGGTTGCCATGTAGTCCCCCTGTTTTAGCAGTCGGATCACTTCCTGTTGCGTGGTCATACCGAATCTTTGTGGCTTGACATAGGTGTTTGCAGTGCGCATTTTTCTGTCTTTATTCAGCACAAGGAAGTACATTGAATAAACACCCTGGTTTACCGGGAAGATTTCTATGGCATCCTTTAGTAGCAGTGCTTGGACTTCTTCCAACAGGAAGCGTTGTTCTTCCTGTGTAGTTTGACTTGGCGGGTGGTTGGCTGGTGTTTTACTTCTATGCAATAGCCCCGTCACAGTGGAAAAAACCCACCTGTCCGACGTGACCCTCTCCCCACCCCCCATGCCTGGGTAAAGTGAGAAATAAGACCTCCGACTGGAGAGGCATTGGAGGGAATCTGTAGCGGTTGGTCATAGGAGGGGTGGAGCCCCCTCGAGGAGGAAGCTCTGCCCGTACTTCTGGATCTTTGGCACATTTGAAAATTCTGTTGGGAGGACTGACCTTGTGAAGAACCCCAGGACGAACGCTGCCCACCCTGGTTGTAATTGGAGGACCGCTGGGAGTTGTCCTCTAAACCGGCGTGTATTTGAACCTCCTCTCTGCCCAAAAGGTTTGTTAGTGAGTTGTTCCAGGGATTTGAGGGCATCATATTCCTTCTTCGCACATTTTTAGTGCATCCTTGACTGCATTGCCAAATAATGCGTTGGGCTCAATGGGCATGTTTAAAAGGGTAGCCTGTGTCTCAATTTGAAACCTGATTGACGAAGCCATGCATGGCCTTTGATAAGTACCTTCTGCCACAATTGTCTGCTGCGTCCAAGTTATTTTTAAGAATGCAGCTTGCTACTAGTCTCCCTTCAGCAATAGCGTGCAAGTGATGTGTCTTAAGGGGTTCTGGAACCGAGTCTATTTGTTGTGCGACCTCGTCAATTATAGCTGAATAATAGTGTAGTGTTGCTATGCTTACTTGATAGGCAGCCGAGGAAGCTACTTTCCTGCCCAGGGTTTAGATTTTTTCTTAACTCTCCTTGTCAGGGGGGAGCGGCTTCAGCAGAGGCTAGGGGTGTGCCTGCTCTTTCTTGTGGTGGTGACTAAAGAGTCAGGCTTTAGCTACCCCCCTAATTGATAAAGGGTCTGATGGTGCCGGTCTGAACATTTTGTTTCAATGCGTGGGTTGACTGCCCTGGTCAGATTGGGTGCAAGTAGAGAAGGCTGAATACGCCTCTGGACAGATTGAAGTAGGGGGGTGAACTGTGCTGCAGATCTCTTATCCTCAAGAATGCCTTTATCGAATTGAGCTTCCTGGGTATCAGTGTTATGCAGCCTTTAAGATCAGGTAATTGTACTGCAGCTGGTTGTCCACCGGGGATCAGCCACTGGTTGGTCAGTATGGTCTGGGGATTGGATGATCATCATAAATCTTATTGTTCCAATTCCCCTGGGTCTGTAAATGAGCCAGGGTCTTGTGAGCCTGGAGTGTCGCAATAACGTGTCCTGACCTATGTCTCGATATGACAAGGTATTAGTTTGTGTAGCATCCAAGCGGGCTCTTTTGGCGATGGGCTGCTTCGCCTTGAGGAGGGCCCTGAAGGTTGGGGAGTTGATCAAAGACATTTACAAAAATAGACATTCTCCTCATGACCCTATCAAACTGTTCTGGCATCCATTGGGAGGAGCTTAGGAACACTGAGGGAGCAGGTTTATGTAGAGGCTCTGCATCAGGGTGCTGTTTGTTATGCATTGCCCCTGAAAGGGTGTCCTCAGGGGTAGAATAATCCCTACTTTTTGAACCCTGTGATTGAGGCTTGGGGCGTCGAGGATTTTGAGTTTTTCCACGTTCTGGCCTTATGTACGGTATCCAGGACTTTTATTAAGTCGCTCATTTTAGAGCATTTTGCAGAAGCCGTCGACGTGTCTTTCAACGCACGGTCGACGGAACTAGAGGACTTCCTAGATTCGGACACAGTGTCGGAAACAGACTTCGGCATCTGTTTCTGGGGCCGTGTCATGTGGTGATCGCGACCGCGATGGCCCAGAGGACGGGGAATGTTCGGACCTTCCCTTCAACACTGCGTGTGGGTCATCGGTCTACGATGTGGTCGACTGACGGCAATGGGGGGGGGGGGAGAGGTGAGTGAGTGCTTGGTGTGGCATGTAATGGAGGTGCTCGTCTCCGTCGCAGAACAGCCGGCCTGTCTGTTGGAATCAGGGGCTCGCACGTAGGAATCCAATCGCCCTCTGTGTCACTTAGGATGCCAACATCACTGGAGGCTTCCTCAATGTCCATGGCGGCCTCGGCCGCCAGTGCCATGGTGGGCCCAGCATTTAGTCCTTCGGTTCTTTGAAGTTTTTCGGCATGGTCCCAAGGGAGGCAAAGGTTACACACTTGGTGTGAATCCTTCCAAGGAAACTTTGTGTTACAGGAAGGACAGAATTTAAAGAGTATTTTCCATAGTGTATAAAGATGGCAGTCCGGTGGAATACAAGGAAGTATAGAGGTATATGCATCTTTAAGTGAGATGGAATATGACCCTCCCCCTGCTCTCCCAACTGTACAGGGCCAAGGCCCTTTGAGGTCTAGATAGTCTGCAGACATAGTTCGAGACGCGAGTCGCTGACGGATGGTCTTGTCCTCGAAAGCCATTGTCTAACTTTAAATTCTTTCTAACTAATGGTGTCAGCCAAGAAGGAACTCTCCAATATGCGTATGACTATGATGGTGGAAAGAAAACAATCTGAGGGACCTCAACACGTGAAGGACCATGGGTACAGTGGACGTCACACAAGGTATCTCATTACTGGCAAGCCCTGTCGACGTCCATTTGAGTTTCGAAAACAAAACGCAATACTCCGCGGCTACCACTAGATGTCGGCCTACGCATAGCATTTGATCTAAGCAGATCCACAAGCATCAGAAATATTTATTTATTTTCGCATTCCCCAACAGGAACTCCATTATATTCAGGGACTTCGTTGAGAATTACGGGACTTCATATTGTCACCAAGAGACACTAAGATGGATTGTACCATCGGCATATACACACTTTGAAACCTAAAGGGTTTGAGCTCAATCATCTACGAATGCACTTTCGAATTACCACCGGCACATTAATATGGGTGGGTATAAATTGGAGGACAAATTTCTTTATGGAAATAAAGGGTGCAATGAGGACATACTGAATTTAAGGCATAATCACGATCGCGGGATCAAGGGTAACGACCAATGACAACGATGAAGTCATCAAGCAACAGCGGATGACGTCACACATAAAATCACTTCGAGGATGGTGGCGATTGAGCAGCATCCTGAAAGAATGCAGCACCAACGAAAACTTAATTCAATGTAAGAAACACGGACATCGAGTTACAAGAATTTTCTGCACATATGCATTGTATTGGGCCAATTGGGATAAAACGATTAATTTTAGGTGGATTCTATTAAGAAAAATTTGGAACTAGTTTTAAGAGAAAACCTAACAAACACATGGGAGCACCATTGTAAAATATAAAAGGTAAAGTACATGGACACTCTTTCCATGATTTCTTTGTGACAACAAATGGAGGTCTACAACGTTCTTTTCTTTAGGCATTGCACCTTAATGCACTATGTCATTAGGACCTTACTATCAGAGGACAAACCGGCTCTAAACCCAGCACTAACTTGCATAAAATTCAATGACCTAACCAAGGATCTGCCCTCAGAAAGAAGATTAGAATACAGTTTTGAACTCTAGGTAAAATTTAACCCAGACTAAACCCCAGATATGACAGTAGTGACTCAACTCATGGTAGACTTAACCCTTTCCTTAATTAACATCTACTTTCTTTTTTCCGAACACCCTCCGGACAGAGCTACTAAGCATGTTTATTAACCTCAGTTGCTCAAAACATTAGGAACCTTTGTGTATGAACCATTTATGCTTTATTACTGTGAGACCACAGTTAGAAAGTATTTTTAGTAAGGATTCCAGTAGAGCCAAAATTGTAACACATTTTGTTTGAAAACTATGTGCAGGATTGTACTCATTAAGTCACACCCGTAATTCTGTTTACCCAATTACAATTTGTGCCTTGAGAAAGCCTGGGTAAGCACGAAACAATTGCATGCACCTTCAAATGGAGTATTTTGGCACCATTTAAATCTTTAATCTTAATTTGGTTCACAACCAAAAACAAGTCAGGTTTTCAGAGTACTTTTTTTGATAAAAGGCGAGGCGCAAGTAAACTACCATACTACATCCTCTTTTAGAATATACAAGCTCACCAGTCTGTCTTGCCAATCCTGGCAGCACCACTATTGTGTGCATGATTAAGTTTTGCTGTGCCATAATGGCTACACACATTGATGATTGGTTGTAGGTTAGATAATAGAAGTAGGCTGCTCTGTCTCTATTCAACCAATTTGCCATTACTGGACTATACTGTTCATCTCTCTTCAAGAGAATAAATGTACATAATTCATATGGGGGTGTGGCTTAGGCCTCACAGCCAACGAGGAGGCACAGAACTGGGTCTTTACCACAAGGTACAGCCCCCACTCAGATTCTCCTCGGAGAATGAGGCCGCCATCTTCCCCCACCAGATCACAGGTAACTCAGCGCTGCCAGAGTCTCCATACTCCCAGCCCCCTTTTCCAGATACCCTCTCCACCTCCATCGCACTTACCGTGCGCGGCCTGGTGACTCTCAGATGCTGGAAACACTAGTGTTTCCAGTGCATCACCGACCTGGCAATGGCCACCATAGAAAGTAACGGACTACATGTAATTACCTTCTCCACAATCCATGGCGGCATCTTGTTTTTTGCAAAATGGCAAAGACGTTTCACAAAAACAAATAAATAAATAAATGTGCACCGGTACAATGTACCGGAGTACTAATAGCAATATTACCTGAGCAGTGGGGCATTAACAGGCATGGTAATGCCCCCACCCAGGGTAATATTGCTTAATTAAATCACTGCACTCTGCAACCCACAATAGATAGAGTAACAAACCTTTCATAAGGGTATAATGAGACTATATTGATCTGGCACTCCAAGTCGGTCTATTCTGACGTCTTGGTGGCCTTCTGGGCATCTTGGGGAAATGGTTAACCCCTTTACTCCCACTAGGTACAAGTATATGGTTCACCTGTGTATTACTTCTACCATTTATTGGCAGTTGTGGGGACTACTAGCGTGTTGGTATTCTAGGTGCCGATTAGGACTGTAAATGCATTTCACGGTTGTCTTGGGTTCCCTCCTCACTCCCACCCATTAGCCTTGTAGGTACAGAGATTAGCATCAGGTAACACATGTTAGTTTAGGAGTCGAAATGGTCTACCTTTGGCCCTTTGCTTTTGTTTTCTTTTCATGCAAGGTCTAACTTTGTGCTCCGATTAATCCAAAGTACTTATTTGCAATATAGGTGGAAATAAACAAAAGTGTATATTTTCCCAGTATTGCGTGTAGTGTATTGTTTTGGAGTGTTCATTTGCGACAAGCTGGATGTCTCCACCAGCCTCCCTACCTCCCCAGAGTGAAGCGCAACTGCCCTGCCATAGCCACCAGTTCAGAGAGTTTGAATATCATTTGGTTGGAAACCGGGCTACTCCTAGTACCCTTTGGTCTGTGCTACCACCTACGTCAAAACGTGTGGAGCTGTGAGGGTGGAAGCATAGTGCAGGCACATGAGTGGTTTTGCATTTTTTAAATTGGTGTTCTCACTCCCTACTTGATTTTGTTGGGAGGATTTGCCCATTTTTTTAAATTAATGTGGCCAGTACGCCGCTTACATGTAGGGCTGATGACTAAAAACAAACTACAACAAATGCAAAAGCCAGGACTATTCACTCTGATAAGGTTTGTTTTTTGAAGTTTCAGGTTTGAGACTTTGCTCAGTAGAGACATCAGCATTGCTGATCCTAGTGCACCCCCAGATTTCCCTCCCAGGTTTCCCACCTGGTCCGTTTAAAGACTTCTTTTGCCAGGTTACATTAAACCGAGCAGGGCCCTGAAGGCCCTCATTATGGGGATCTGGCACCAGCTCTCATCACAAAGATGCCTTGGAACCAGCACACTGCTTGTTCACTTAGCCGACATAACTTTCCATTTGCCCTCAGATGCTTCATCCAGCAGTGCCCTATCAAAAATGGGAAATACATTAACTTGAACATCCTCTCCTCTCCGGAATGCATATGGCACTGCTAATGTCCTATAGCACAGAACCTGTGAGGTCTACATTAATGCAAAATGTCCAGCAGGCCTTTACAGGGTTTTCATTACATCAATAGTCCACTGGTAGTATAGCAGTGCAAGCCACATCCATGGCTTTCTATTGGTGACAAGTGCTATAGATGAGCATACAACCACTAAAGAAAGGGCCCACTGCTAGTTTTGTTGCACAACAGTACTTCTTCAGGAAACAACTTGTATTCTACACTACTAGCAAGGCACTGCTGGCATCCTAACACCAGCAATTTACTTCCAGGAGAAGCCAACATTTCTGCTGGTATGTAGCCTTCACAAGATACTGCTGGAGCCTTAGAGCAATGATAATTACCTTCTGGAGGATGTCCTCTCGGTCAAGGGTCCCAGAGATCGGTCTGGGCAGCCCCTAGAGGACATTCACATGGGTGGGACTTGTAGCCATGACAGAACCCTGATGGATGAGGTTCACAAAGCTACAGCACAAACAGGGTAGTTTTAAGTTTCAATAAGAGTCACATGTCAGTGTTGGATTAATAGAAAGAGCAAGGGCATAGTATTCATGACAAGACACGCTAGTGAAGATCACACTGATACTTTCCTCTAGAGCAATGACCGTTTTTTGGTGGACCAAGCTCACTATTACGCCCTTGTTAAGGGCAGGCTCTGACGAAGGAAGCATGTACTGCTAGTCTACAACAGCGACTGAGCACTAATAAAAAAACTGCAACCAGGTGACCCCGGGGCACCCATAAAGTGCATAGTCTTGAACGTTCTTTTGGCGGAAGCAAGCTTGGACTGGCCAATTCACAAAGAAGACGCCAACAGCTTTGGGCCCGTTTCAGCATCTTGCAAGTGTGCACTCTACAGGGCATTTCACTAAATGTTTAATAAGTGTGGCCAGCTTGCGCTCAATGGCAAGAGGCTGTAAGGCAACGGTGTAGGAACATGCAAGCACTTCATATTAATGTGCCGGGGGTTAGCCCTTAAAATTGTACACAAAACAGGCCAATCAAGCAACGTTTTTCTTTGCATTACTCTACCAGCATTTTATGTGTATGGAACAAGTTACTTACTTGTAACTGTTCTCCAGTATGGATTTACATGCTCATGAATTTTTCCCGTCAGGCTGGCAATCCTCTGTATAAGTAACAGGTAGGTAACTTGTTCCTTCTCCAGCACGGGCTCTGGCATGTACATGCTCATTAATAAAGAATACATAGCAGTACACATGCATAACCATGTGAGGTGGCAAGGCTCAACAGACGCAATCTCTTACCTCCTCACCAGGCTCACCTTCAAGCAACAGGTTGAGGAGCACTGCTCGGCCGACTCTGGACTCCTCTCTGGAATCCCTGTCGATGCAGTAGAATTTCGTGAAGGTGTGCATCGACCTCCACATAGCAGCCCTGCAGATGTCCAGCATGGGCACACCAGACAAGAACACTGTTGTAGCAGCGATCGCTCTGGTAGAATGGGCTCTCGGACGGCCAGGCAACGGTCGGTTTGCCAACCGGTGATAGGCGATACAGCCGGAGAGCCACCTGGAAATTGAAGCCTTGGAAAGGGCCTTCCCATGGTTCACAGGACCAAAGTTCACAAAAAGTAGAGGTTTTCTGGAAACCTTTGTGCAGGGCACAAACTTCAGGGCTCTAGCCACATCCAGCCAGTGCAAAGCCCTTTCAGCCGTTGACGAAGGCGTCTGCAAAAAATACAGGCAACACCAAGGGCTTGTTGAGGTGAAATTCCAATGTAACCTTAGGCAAGAAGGAGGGGTGCGTCCGCAGCACCACCCTCGTTTTGTGAACGTCAAGTAAGGCCGCTTGCATGACAGGGCCTGGATCTCCTCTCGTCTTGCAGAGGTGATGACCACGAGAAAAACGGTCTTCCACAACAGAAACTTGAGCGGAGCTGAATGCATGGGATTGAATGGGGACGGCAGGAACAAGCAGAATAGTCCTTTGATGAACTCCTTCACCAGACTATGCCACCACAAAGAAGCCCGTCACAGAGATCTGGTGTAGCGGGAGATAGGAGGCATGGGCCAGTCCTGATTTGGCCAATGACACCAAATATGGAAGTACTTGAGGAGCAATGGACTGTAAGGGGTTAATCTTCGGAGACCGGCACCAAATCACAAAAAGCTTACATTTGTAAACTAGATCTAGCCACACCAACCGCCTAGCAATTCCAAAAAGCCTCAGAAGCAGAGCAGGTGGCACTAGCTTCCCAGTCCTCGCCGCCACCAACTGGAACTTATTACCTGCCGAGATTAGAGGTATCAAATCCCACCTGTGCTTCAGGAAAGCAATAAAAACCATGCTGTTTGTATAAACCCCTCTTGGGCCCCGTCAACTGTACAACCGATGTAATGTCTAACGTCCTTTTTTTTCCCAGGCTAGGGGTAGATACGATCTTGATGTAACCTCTATCTATCCCTCCTTGCACTGAAACTAAGT
Source organism: Ambystoma mexicanum (assembly GCF_040938575.1). Taxonomy (NCBI): domain Eukaryota; kingdom Metazoa; phylum Chordata; class Amphibia; order Caudata; family Ambystomatidae; genus Ambystoma; species Ambystoma mexicanum. The sequence continues at coordinate 329,147,082 of NC_090925.1, read as the reverse complement.
CATTATCTTGCAACAGCGCCCCGATGCCTCTGGGCTGTGTGGCGCTTTACAAATGTAAAATAAATAAATAAATTTGTGTCCGTAGCATTTCAGAGTAGACTATGCTCTAGTCTTTTCAAGAACTTCCTTGCAGTCTGCCGGGAGATCATAGCCCATGAATTCTAGCACTGCAGGAGCCAGGCCTACAGGTTCAGGGACCCTGGATCGTGGTGAAGAATGGCACCTCCTTCCCTGGCGAGAAGATCCGTGACCACTGGAAGCTTGACTGGTGGGGATGCTGACCTGCTGAGAAGGTCAAGGTACAAGATCTGCCTCGGCCACGCCGGTGCAACGAGGATCATACGGCACTGTCCGAGTGGACTGATGGCTCGAAGTAACAACGGCAACGGAGGGAACGCATACAGAAAAAGGCCTTCCAAAGGGAATGAGAATGCATCCCCCATTCTCCCCTGCTGGCAAACCTCTGGCACTTGGTGTTCGTCACTGTCGCAAACAAGTCGATCTGGGGATTGCCCCATCCGAGGAAAAGGTTCTCCACTAGGTCCCGCTGAAGTTACCACTCGTGTGAAGAGCGGGGCTCCCTGCTCAGAGAGTCGGCGACAGTGTTCTTTACTCCTGCCAGATTAAACGGAATGAACGGAAGAGCGCTGGGTATCTGGTGCCCCCCAGTTTCCCGATTTTAAAACATCGTGGTGGTATTGTCTGTGAAGACCTGCACCATCTTGCCCGAGAGACGGCAGGAACGATTTGAGGGCCCAAAACACTGCCCATAACTCCAGAACGATGTGCAACGTCTTCTCCTCCGGCAACCACAGGTCTCTGGCGTGAAGACTTCAGTGTGGGCTCCCCATCCTTCCAGGGAAGCGTCCGTCGTGACAGTCTCCTGGAGCGGTGGGGCCTGGAAATCCATGCCTCTGCTCAGGTGCGGGCGCACGCCCCACCACCTTATCGCCCAACGGAACCCCTCGTTGAGCGTGGGCCTGTCTTGAAGGCTTCCGGACACCTGGATCCAATGGGTGTCGAAGAACTTCTGCAGTGGGCGCACCCGTAACCTGCAGAGGTAAATACATGATGACATGCCGAGCAGAGACTTGATAGCCCTCACTGTTAGGATCTTCAGAGCTAACACCCATTGCACCTTGCCCAGGATGGCTGCTAGCCTCTCTTCTGATGGTGACGCCAGGCATGACACCGTGTTGAGCCGGGATCCCAATAACAGCGCGTCCTGCGATGAGTCAAGCAGGACTTTGTATAATTCACTGAGAACCCCAGATCCGTCAGAAGGCAGATATGGTCCTCGCCTTGTGGTCGACGGAGGTCTCTTGACCTGGCCCAGATGAGCCAGTCATCCAAGTAAGAGTAGACGTGAATCCCTTGTAGTCGTAGATCGGCCGCCACCGGCGCCAGGCACTTGATGAAGACTCCCATGAACGACGAAGCACAGAAACTTGCGGTGTCCCTTGTGAATGGGGATGTGGAAGTACGCATCCTCCAGGTCCAACGACGACAGAAAGTCTCCCTCTTCCAGTTGTCTGAGCACGAGTTGAAGAGTGACCATTCTGAACTTCTGGGACTACATGTATTTGTTCATTTGTCGCAGGTCAAGAATGGGCCTCCTGCCCCCCGGTCTTTTTTCACACAAGGAAGTACCTTGAGCAAACTCTGGAGCCCCGGAGCTGCTTTGGAACTAGCTCCATTGCCCCTTTCTAAAAACATGGCCCGAACTTCCAGCAGCAGCTGAGGGACGTGGTTTTCCTGCCAGGCCAACGGCGGTATTTGGGGACACTTTCGTTGGGGTGTTCGTGGCGGCGCTGGTATAAGAATCCCTCCTTCTCCGGCGTGAGCTGGAAAAGCTCTGATGCTCTGGAGATCATCGCGTGGAACAATCCGATCTCGTCCAGAGGGGAGTATCTAGGTGGAGGAGACAGGAGGTCCCCCATCCAGTCATCATTTGTGCCCATCGCCGTGTCAGACTGTCTCACCTGCGTAGGGTGGCAGTGAAGGGTGGCAGGAGGCAGCAGGTGCCTCTTCCTCTTTTGGGCTGGCGGTTCCTCCATTGTCAGAGGGGCGGGGGGCTGGCACCATGGGAGGAGCGGGGTCGCCGGCATCCTCCTCTGTTTCTCGGATACCAGAGTATGAAGGGTCGAGAGAACATCCATTGAAAGATCTGTAGGCGGCAGCTGAGGCGTAGGAGTAGGTAGCTGGGGCGTAGGAGCAGGACCAGGACCATGGCCCTAGTCGTCCTGAGGCTCTCCATCGCCTTCCTCAACAGTCTCCTCGTCATCGCGACTCAGTCTCCCTTGTCGCCATTGCCCGCCTGGATCTGGAGGTAAGAGTTCATCCTCCTAGGCAGAGGGGATATCTGTGCACTGGAGGCCCTCAACGCCCCCCCACACCCACTTTCTTCACATCCAGAGAGGACGGTCTTGGGGAGAGGATCGCCATCCTCTTCTTCGGGGTCTTCTCCATGGGCTTCAACGATGCTTCCCTCCTAGGATGAAGGGACCCTTGCCATCGGAATTGACACCCTTGCTGTTGGAAGTGACACCCTGCGGGCCGCCTTCGAAAGGGACACCACCACCTTGATGGAAGGCGCCGACTTAGTCTGGTGCACCCGGGCCTTAACAGTCAGGCCGGGCCCCTTGTCCTGCTTGGCCTTCTCCTTAGAGGTCGGGGCGGACCTTTGATACGCTTTGGCCTTCTCCGCCGAGGCTAGGCCGGACGCCGTACCCAGTTTGGTCATCTCCTTGGTTGTCTTCGGGGCCACCTTTAGCTTACCCGGGTGATCCGACTTCCTCGTGGATGAAGATCTAGAGCGTTGACTGGAGATTGAAGCAGCTGGGGATGTCGAACGCGCCCCGTCCGCCGAGGAGCCCCACTGCAGCGGTGCTCCCGGCGGTAGCAGACTCGCGGTGCTCTGCCTTTTGTTGGACCCCTGCGGGAGGGGCGCCCTCAAAGGACTTAGAAGCCTGCTCCGCTTTCCCGGATCCGGGAGAAGCATGACCCTGAGAACCACCCGATGCAGAGGCCTTGGCCTGCAGCCACACTTCCAGCATTTTACGCCGATCCTTCGACAATCATTTCGAGCTATCACGGCAAAACACACAATCCTCCTCCTTATGCGTTGGGTACAGGCACTGGGAATGTTTGTCGTTCATATGAAGATTCCGCAAACGGCAGTCGGAGCAAAGCTTCAAAAGGGAAGGGGCATCCTTCGTCTGACATGATCCATGCGGTGTAGGCCTGAAGCATCTTCTGGAAGCTTCCACGAAATAAAGTTGACGAAATCCACCCTTGAGGGGCACTGAAGAATCAGAAAAAACAGGCACCACCTCGTTTTCCGGGGCCCCAGTTAATCAGAAGGAAAATCGATTGAGCATAGGCTCGACTGACCGAAAAATAGAATATAACTTTTCCAAAAAGCTTGAGGGCTAAGCACAAGGACTCCCAACACTTGAACGTGCTGTAAAAATCTGAAGATGGCTGCCAGATAGGTAGAGAGCAGTCATTGGCTGGGGGCAGTGTGACCCAGAGCTCAGCTATTGGTTGTTACAGTTCAGAAATTAAACTGAAACCGATTTTTCTTTTACCAAGGATTCGCAGCCTGACGATGGGGAATATTCATGAGCATGTGAATCCATGCCTGACCCCATGCTGGAGAAATGCCATTATAAAAAGAACAAAGGTTACAAATGTGGACTGGATGGGCTGTTCACCCATCCATTGAACCACTTGGGTTGACCCAGGCACACAGCACAATTAAAAGACAGCAATTTGGAAACGGAAAAGATCAAACTATGCTCCATGTCAGGAGGAAATGGAGCTTCCTGTACCTCTTGCTTCTCTCCATTCTGGTTCTCTTTTCCACAGAAAACACAGTTCTGCAGGTTTCCATCTGTGAATATCCCCGCAAAATATCACCATACAAGAATGGCACCGTTTTTTTTGCGGCAATATTAACCCATGGAACCTGCGAGGGACACCCCCGCAACCCCCATATTTTTTTAAAGGATGCGGTGGGTACACCTTCGCACAACCCCCCGCTCCCACTTATCCCATAAATTATCCCCATAAATAATGTCATCTATGCCCGACTTGTGATAATGGACTCTCGACAAGAAAGAAATGATGTGCTGGATGTATGTGGAGAATTGAGGGAGCGAAGGGACTTTATGCCTGGCTAATAGCTTGCAACTTGAAATGTGTACCTCCAATTTAGAAAGTGAGGTTTAGGGTAGATTAGAGAGTTGATTTGGAAAGGCTTTATTCAATTTAGAATGCCTTAGGATAAACTTTTTGAGACATCAAGGACAAGAGACATCAGGGAGAAACTCCAGATTAGCCCCCAACTGACAGCACTACAAACAAAACTCAAAGCATTCAAACAATATTCCAATATTAGAACTAACCGGCACTCCTCATTCACCAACATTCCACCCCTCATTCACCGTAGCCCATGCAGGTCAAGACCCAACATGGAACAAAGGGAAAGGAGCTTTAACATCAGAGAACCTTAATGGAGAGAACAGGCTTCATCAAAGAGGTGGGATGCAGCCTAAATGTATTCCTGCTGAATTTACTGAAGTCAAAAACCTTGCGAGAGGACCTCACCATCTATATGGCTTGTATCGATCTTGAAAAAGCCTTTGACACAGTTAATAGAGAGCATTTAGGTCTAAAAATGACAATAGCTGGATGTCCACCACAGCTCAAACGCTACTAAAGCCCTGTACACTGGCACTTCAATGCATATTCAATTCAATCAGCAAGGCCTCTTGTCAAAACCTATTAAAACTACAACCGGCCTGAAGCAAGGTTGCCCTCTCGCGGCATTTGTTTAATTTCTTCATTTCAGATATCTGGCACATTATGGACCATGCACCTTCCTGTTCTCCTAAAATAAACAGCCACATGATTGGTTCGATCTTTTATGACGATGATTTGATGATACTGGACAGAAAACCGGGGGGCAACAACAAATGTTGACAACTGTCCAGAAATATGTGGAACTAAATGGCTTGCATATAAATCCTAAAATTATCAGAAATTCTTATTCTTGAGAAAAGAAGCACTCGGAAAAGCAAAGACCTTATTTGGTTCCTGAACAATCATCGCTTGAAACCAGTACCCTCAAAATATTTAGGCATAGTAATCAGTGCAAAGGAAACTCCATGGCACGAGCATCTTCACAGAAAAGTCATCCAATTATCGGCCCAAGCCAAGCTGATAAGACACAAACCTGGGACATTTTCACTCATAGCGATCATTTGCTTCTATAACCAGAAAGATGTTGACATACGGCACAGAAGTATGCCTTGGTCTACATGCTAATGTATGGGATCAACTGGAAGGAAAATTCTGGCGCTCAGCATTACAGCTGCTGAATGCGGTCCCTGTAGCTGTTATTCACCACAAGATTAGCCTCCTTTTGCTGTATGCAAGAATCAAATGTAGCACACTTCAACTTTCTAACAAAATCTCCTCTTCCTGCCTTCCTAAAGTCTCCATTTTGACAACCAAACCTGGAAATTACACGGATTGGGCTTTACAGGCATGGTCTCAAACAGGTCTACAGATTCTAGCTGACCTTGGCACCCTGAAAGAGACCTTGTCAAACAACCCCGGCTATATTTAAAAAAAATAAAAAAAGACAGAAACTAAGATCTCTCTCCAAGATGCATACGGCAACAAAGATCTTGTCAGGCACTTATAACCGAACTCTACATCAGTTGCCGTCGAGATTTTGGCTGAATAACCTCCACTATAACACTATTCTCTATAGATCTGGTTTAAGTTGTCATCCAAAACGTAGACTGTGCGATGAGTCCCTCAAGCATTTGGTTTTGTTTTGCCCAAAACTGAGGTCTTTGTACTTTAGCAAACATCTAAAGGTTTTGTTTGGTCTCGATGCTGAAGCTTGGTGGGACGCTGTTTATGCAGGAGAAAGACCCAAGTGGTCGCTCGCATTAGTTAAATACGTGGTATTTGTTTTAGAAAAAGTTATACAAGATTGAATGTAATGAACAAGTTACTTACCTGTAACTGTTCTCCAGCATGGATTTACATGCTCATGAATATTCCCCAGTCAGGCTGGGAATCCTCGGTAAAAGAAAAATCAGTTTCAGTTTTGTTTCTGAACGGTCTTTCTCCCAACAACCAATCACTGGTCTCTGGGTCATACTGCCCCCAGCCAATGACTGCCCTCTACCCAGGCCCCTCCTCAGGAAGCCATCTTCAGATTTGGTAGCACATAAAGTGGCAGTAGGACCAAGAGAAGAGCCTCAGACGGGTAGGCAGTAGGGTTTGCATGTGAATGCATGCCAAACCCATGATGGAGAACAACAGTTACAGGTAAGTAACTTGTTCCTTCTCCAGCATGGGGTCTGGCATGGATTCACATGCTCATGAATACAAGAATACATAGCAACACACATGCACAACCACAAGAGGTGGCAAAGCTCAACATTAAGCATGTCAACAACTCAACATTAAGCATCTCTTACCTCCTCACCAGGCTCACCGTCATGCGAACAGGTTGCGTAGCACTGCTTGGTCGACTCTTCACTCCTCCCTGGAATCCCGGTCGACGCAGTAGAATCACGTGAAGGTGTGCATCGACCTCCACGTAGCAGCCCTGCAGATGTCCACAGGGGCACACCAGACAGGAACGCCGTAGTCGCAGCGATTCCTCTGGTCGGGCTCTCGGGCGACCAGGCAACGGTCGGTTTGCTAACCGGCGACAGTGCATGATGCAGCCGAAGAGCCACCTGGAAATGGAAGCCTTGGAGAGGGCCTTCCCTTGGTTCACAGGGCCAAAGTTCAAACAGTTGCGACATCTTCCGAAAACTCTTAGTGCAGTCCACGTAGAACTTCAGCGCTCTAGCCACATCCAGCGAGTGCAAAGTCCTTTCAGCCGGCGACGAAGGCGTCAGGAAGAAAACCGGCAACACCAAGGGCTCGTTGAGAAGGAAGTCTGATGGCACGTTGGGCATGAAGGAGGGGTGCGTCCTCAGCACAACCCTCGTTGTGTGGAAAATCAAATACGGCGCTTTACAGGAGAGGGCCTGAATCTCTCCCACTCATCGTGCAGAGGTGATGGCCACCAGGAACGCCGTCTTCCACTACAGGAATTTCAGAGGTGCCGAATGCAGAGGGTCGAACGGGGGGACCCATGAGCCTAGTCAGCACCACGTTGAGCTCCCACGCAGGGGCCGGAGCCTTCACCGGCGGGAACGAGTAGAAAAGTCCTTTCATGAACTCCTTCACCAGGCGATGCGACCATAGCAACAAACGCCCCGGAGTGCTGGTGTAGCGGGAGATAGCCGCCAGATGGATCTTGATAGAGGTGTGCGCCAGCCCCGCCTTGGCCAGCGACAGCAAGTACGGCAGCACTTGAGGGGCCGTAATCCGTAGAGGGTTCATCTTCTGTGAACCTCTCATTTATGTCCGTAGCACTTAAGAGTCGAAGAAGCCCTGGCCTTGGCAAGCACCTCCTTGCAGTCCACCAGGATCTCGTATCCTCCAAACTTTAGTGCTGCAGGAGCCAGGCCTGCAGGTTCAGCGACGACGGGTCGTGGTGCAGGATCGCGCCTCCTTCCCTGGTGAGAAGATCTGCATCCGCCGGAAGCTTGACTGGAGGGGACGCTGACAAGTCCAGAAGGTCCGGGTACCATATCTGCCTTCGGGCACGCCAGTGCCCGAGGATCATCCTGCACCGGGACTGTGTTGACTGATGAGTCGGACGAGCAATGGCAGCAGTGGTAACGCATAGAGAAACAGGCCATCCCAGGGGAATGAGAACGCACCCCCCCCCACTCCACCGGCTGGGGAAACCTGCTGGCGAACCTCCTGCACTTGGTGTTCATCGCCATCGCAAACAGATCGATCTGGGAATTGCCCCATCGTCGAAACAGTAGGTCCACTTGATCCTGCCAAAGTTCCCACTCATGGCAAGAGCGCAGCTCCCTGCTGAGTGAGTCGGCGACAGCGATTTTCACTCCTGCCAGATGAAAGGGTACCAGGAACATCTGAGCGACGGCCTACTGCCATAGTTGCTGCGCTTCCTTGGAGAGCAGGGGATCTGGTGCCCCCCTGCTTCCGAATGTAGAGCATTGTTGTGGTACTGTCGGTGAAGACCCGTACCACCTTGCCCTTGAGGGACGGAAGGAAAGACTTGATGGCCCAAAACAATGCCCGGAGCTCCAGGATATTGATGTGCAACAACTTCTCCGGGAGCCAGAGGCCTCTTGCGTGGAGATTTCCAGGCATGCGTTGTCAACGTCTCCTGATGCGCCAAGGTCTGGAAGTCTGTGCCCACCGCTAGATGCGCGTGGACCCCCCACCACAGAAGAGCCCGATGGAAAGTCTTGTTGAGGGTGATCCTGTCCTGAAGCTTCCCTCTGCCTGCATCCAGCAGGCGTCGAGAAACTCTTGCAGCGGCCGCATCCGCAGTCTGCACAGCCAAACGAGGTAGATACAGGATGACATCATGCCGAGCAGGGACATGTTGGACCTCACCCTGGCAACCGTCATGGCCAACAGCCGTTGTACCTTGCCCAGAATGGCCTTTATCCTGTCCTCCGACGGTGCAGCTAGTCGTGCCACTGTGTTAAGTCTGTATCCCAGGAACTGGGCGTCCTGCGATGGCGCCAAGCAGGACTTCCCATAGTTTATCGAAAACCCCAGTTCCATGAGCAGGCAGACGGTCCGCGCTGTGTGTTCGACGGCAAGTTCCCTTGATTTCGCTCGGATGAGCCAATCGTCCCGATAGGGGGTAGACGTGGATTCCCTGCAGGCGCAGTCGCGCCGCCACCAGTGCCAGTCACTTGGTGAAGACCCTTGGGGCCGACTTCAAACTGAATGAGAGGGCCTTGAACTGGTAGTGCCGTCCTTGGACCACGAAGCGCAGAAACTTTCTATGCGCCTTGTGAATGGGGATGTGGAAGTAGGCATCCTCCAGGTCCAGCAACGACAGGAAGTCCCCTTCTTCCAGCTGTCCCAACACGTGCTGAAGGGTGACCATCCGGAACTTCTGGGATTTTATGTATTTGTTGAGGCGGCAGAGATCTAGGATGGACTGCCAGCCACCGGTCTTCTTTCGAACGAGAAAGTACAGCGAGTATATGCGAGTCCCGGAGCCTCTTCGGGACGAGCTCCATCACGCCCTTCCTTAGCATTGCTCGTACCTCCAGAAGTAGTTGAGGAATGTGGTTTTCCATCCTGGCCACGGGTGGAAAACGGGGACACTTCTTTAGGAACTCCAGAGTGTGCCCGTGGGCCAGGGCATCCAGCACCCAACGGTCGGTGGAGATAGATTTGCACGCGCCGACGAAGTTCACCAGCCGGCCTCCCACCGGGATGTCACAGCCGGTTCAGTCCTGTTTCGCCAAGGCCTTACAGGCCTTGGACCCCTTGACGACACCGATATAGCTGGCCTTGTTGCGGCCTCTAAGCTTCCTGCGATGAAGAATGGGCTGCCAGACGGTATGATTAAGAGCTGCCGTCGAATCCTTTGGAGGCACCTGACTTGCCCCCGGAGAGCCGAAAAGGACGGCCGCTGCTGATGGAGCGTGCCCAAGGCACGGGCCGGCTCGGTGTCTGCCTTGATGGCCTACAGTGACTAGTCTACTGCATTGCCGAACAAGTTGTTCCTGTCGAAGGGCATGTCCAGTACCCTCATCTGAACGTCCGATGGAAGTCGGTGGCCCTGAGCCAGCCCCACCAGTGAAGGTAACGCTGTTGCCCATCTGCCGGAAACCGGTGTCGGTGATGTCCATGGCCACCATAATGGCGTGGTCCGACGCCCCCTCGCCTTCTTGCAGGATTTCAAGGGCCTCTGCTCTCTTGTCTGGGAGGAACTCCAGGAGGGGGGCGATTTTAAAGCACAGCTCCCCATCGTAGCGGGCCACGATAGCGAGAGTGTTGGCCGCCTTAATGATCGTTGCCGCTGAAGAAATGACCCCGACGTTTCATGGTCTCCAGCTTCTTCCCCTCGCCGTCCAGCAGACAAGTGGAGGTCGACGCCGTCGTCCCAGTGGACTTCTTGGCAGCCACGGAGACCAGAGCCCGGAGACGGCTGAGCTCTGAGGCACATTGGTGCCGAGTCTGGGACCCCGTAATTCTTCTCGTACCAGTCGTCCTGCTCCTCAGGGCATAACTGGAAAAGCTATTTTGGCAGACGAGGATTGTTATGAGAAAAGGCGCCAGACAGTAAATATGTGTGCTGGGGCTGCAGATTGGGGCAAGAGTGTGGGCAACCTGCCAAAAGGTACATAAAGTGGAGCAAGGGGTGGTTTGCCCGATATCCGCGCATAAAACACAATTAGAACTGCAGTTAGCGTAAATTTTAATTGAAGTCTTGGACATCCTGACTCGTGTTTCGAGCTAAGACGCTCGTCATCAGAAGCTGATAATTCAGTACATGGTTAAATAAGAATTCAAAAATTCAAATCAAACAAAATTGAACATAACATTTAACACAATGGGTTAACATTGGTTTAACAATCAACCTCAATACCAAACGAAGGGCACATGTGTGGCAAGATCCACAAAATAATAAATCATGTAACGAACAGAAATAACAAACAAGCATATACATGCAAGAAGTGAATATAAACAGATCATCAAAGTTCATAATTTTTAAAAAGGATATAGTGTGGTGCATCCACAATTGCCAAAATCGTAGCAGATTATATGAATTAGGAAAGAAGACAAAAATAACCAATGGCATATAGGCCAAGAAGATATTTAACCAAATAGCATAAAGTGTTGTCTCTCCAACTCAGTGGTCATACCAAAACAGCCATTACAGAAGTAATAAATTACCTTGCATTCCTTATAGGGTAGGTCAACCTGATTAAGAATACAGTTTGAAAATGAGTGTTATTAGATAAGGTATATGTAAAAGAAAAATCTAGTATTGGAGAATTCTAATTGAAATGAATGCTTACTAATATGATCATTCAAATCCAGAACCACTAATTGTTGGGAGCTCCACTGTGACAGACAGACAGGACAGATAGATAGATAGATGGATCTTTCATTGCGTTGAGATGCCTGCGATCCAGGTGAATTACACAGACAATTGGCGGGGGCAGAGGGAGAGAAAGAAGAACTAATTAGAAACCCAGACTTGATTGGAATTAATTGGTCACACGTGTAGTCCCTCAGACTGAATGTGGAGTCCAGGGGCTTACGCGAAAGACCCCAACTCACTGGCGTCTCCGCTTGTGTGAATTGGAGCTGGAGCTCCGCGTTTCAAGCACTGCCGTAAATCGACACAGCAGCGTTCGTGCTGGAGCTAGAGCGTTCGGGGAGCTCTGCATGTGACTTTAGGTATCTGTCACAGGTTTCCCCCTTTCTCACCCGTTTTCGTTGCCTGATGACTTCTTTAGGAGGAGTCTTCTTTCGTATGGGTCGGGTCTTATACAAGCCCGTTCGGCCGTCCTCGGCTTCCAGTGTTCGTTCAGCTTTGATGTCCAGGATCAAGGGGAAACTCCAGGAAACTCAGAGAAAGGGATAACAAGCACGCACAGGCGGTACAAGGATTCCGGGAAGGCTGGATAAGAAGAAGGAAAGGTAGATTGGAAGAAGGGTTTCCTGGAACCAGGAAACGACAGAATAGTACAAGGAAGAGTAAGGAGCACACGTCCGGTCACAGCTAGCAGCAGCGTTGAGACGCGCAGGGGTGTGGCCTCTTTATAGAGCACGCTGTGTAGAACGCGAAGACTGGTGAGCGGCGTTCTGGGCTTGCAACCATGTTGGTAGTATTATGGAGTGTAGACCCCGACGTGTCAGGGACCAGGAGGCCCAGAAAGGGCGAGTTTGATGGTTCATGACAGCATCCGCCATGTTGCAAATGCTTTACATGTGCGTACCGCACTCGTATCAATGCAATTTAACACTAAGTAACAAAAGAGAGCAGAATTTGGCTGAGAGTTGATTAACTAATGCGTTCTACAACTGGAGGCATTTTAAACCTCAATTAACCCTTTAAGTGCCATGGGTATTTCTCCCCAGTGCCAGGGCCTTTTTTGGTGATTTCGGTATGTGGCCATTCAATGGCTTGTAACTTTTTTGTTACATGAGATATGTCGGCAAATTTGGCTCCTTTTTTTCCCCCACATGTAGGCGGTCGTAACGCCACCCAGGAATCCTAGGTTGCTGTAGGGGGTGGGGGGGGCGGGGGGGGGGGGGGGCGGGGGGGGGGTGAGAGAAAATCAGCAAAAAGTGCGAACATTTTGGGTTTTTTCAAAAAATGCCAATAAAATTATGTACAAAGAAGCCTGTGGTATTTTCCTTGTAAGAGCTACGAACAAATGGTTTGCTATGCTGAGTTCCCCAATTTCCTGGCTTTCAGGAACCGGTTGAGTGGAAATGGAAATGCATTATTTTGATGTGGTTATCAACCGTTTTGAGGGAGGGAGGCGATTTTGGCCATTTTTGCCAATTGGACATGCATGGACGGAATGGAAGAAAAGGGTAGAAAAGCCCGAATTGGAGGACAGAAAGGCATATATTTCTGAAAAGTAGACAAAATTCAAAGTTTAGGAAGGGGTGATTTGCGTAGGTCAGGCAACAACTAGGTAGGGGAAACTGCCATAGATTGGGGGAAAAGCAGGAAAAAGACCGAAAAAAAAAGGTATGTGTTGGACATGGTTAGCTCGCTACGGTAATGGCTTCTATGAATTTTGAGAAAAGCAGTGCTCTGCTACATTTCCTTCCCCCCCCCCCCCCCCCCCCCCCGACTCTTGCAGTTAGGAGAGCACACATGTTTTGTAGTGTTTTACAAAACAAGCAATACCACAAGGCAAACACTGAGCCATGGTACAGAGGAGTTTTACGCTAACGGCCTGAACAGACGCACTTAGCATGTGTAAATCGGGAAAACCAATGTGTTGAGGAACGGCACGCATACATTTTTTGAAAGAGCACAGGCAGACCTTTACAAGGGTAGGTGACTTGTGCAGGTTACAAAAGTGTATGGTGCCTAAAGCAGCGACTAAATGTAGGTCACATTTGGGAAATGAAAGGGTTGTGTGACAAAGGCCACCAGCAAATGGGTCATAACGTTATGAAAACCACACAATCACAACACATGACCTACCGTCCTGCGTTCCCACAGGGGTCCCGATGAAAACGGTACCTCACATGTGTGGGTGCACCTGTAAGGCCACAGGGGAAAGCCCAAAACAAATGTTTTGGGGCAGCTTGGATAGCCCTGGAGAGTGAATGCCCCCCTGTTTGTTCAGGTGATACATTGCTGTAGTGCTGTCGGTTAGAATCAGCACGGTCTTCCCTTGCAGTTGCCCCTGAAAGGCTTTCAATGCTTTGAACACCACTAGTAGCTCCAGTGAGTTTATATGGTTGGACGCTACTTGAGGGGACCACACTTCGTGTGGTGTCTGCTGAAGCAGGTGAGCCCTCCCCCCCCTCCCACCCTGTGAGACATGAGTCTGTTGTGAGAGTGGCTTCCACTGCAGGGCTGGTGAAGGTCTTCCCCTTCAAGAGGTTTTCTCTTGACCACCACTGCAGAGATAGAACGAGGGCTGGCGAGACAACTAAAAGATCTTCCCATTGTCCGCTGGCCTGACACCACTGGCTGTTGAGTCACTCTTGCATGGGACGCATGCGCAGCCGAGAGCATGTTCTGAACCCTCTCGCTGGAGGGGGAAGACAAGGCTGTCTTCCGTCCGAATTAGCGCTCCCAGAAATTGTTTCTTGACTGGGGACTAAACTGTATTTCTTTTCGTTGATTGAAAAACCCAGGCTGAAGGAGATCTACTGTTTTTTGGGTGTTCTAAAAACAAGCGTTGAACGAGTCCCCCGTAATGAGCCAGTCATCGAGGTAAGGGTAAACTGGGACTGATAGTCTGCGCAGGTGTGCTGCTGCCACTGCCAGGACTTTGGTAAACACCCTTGGCGCTGAGGCGACGCCGAAGGGGAGTACCTTGAATTAGTAGTGTTTGTCCTGGATCATGAACCTTAGGTATAATCTGTGCGCTGGCAACATTGAAATATGAAAGTATGCATCTTTCATGTCCAATGTTGCCATGAAGTCCCCCTGTTTCAGCAATGGGATCCCCTCCTGCAGTGTTACCATGCAAAACATCTGGGGTTTTATAAACTTGTTCACTGGGCGCAGATCTAGAACAGGACGCATGGTGAGATATTTTTGGGTACAAGGAAGTACACTGAATAAATACCCTCGTTTACCTGAAGAATAGGGACGGCTTCTATGGCGCCCTTTCCCAGCAGTGCTTCCACCTCTTGAATCAGGATCTCCAGATGGTCCGGAGAAAGGCGCCATGAGTGTGGCGGTCTGAACTGTGGAGGTCGGGCGAATTCCACGCAATAACCGTGGGCGACCGTCTTTAAGACCCACTGGTCGGAAGTTATCCCCTCCCATGCCTTGAGGAAAGATGTTCATCACACCCACACCGGGGAGACATGGGAGGGGACCTGGACTTGGTGGTCATTTCTGACCAGAGGCTGTAGCTCCTCTGGGATTGGGGCCTCTGCCTCTACCTTTGCTGCGCTTCTGACCCCCTTGACGGGTAGTAAGTAGGGCTTCCAGATGCTTGATTTGTGTTGAAGTTACCCGTGCCGTAGTTCTGACCAGCACGGGCTTGTCCTCGAAAGGACCACCGAGAATTACCCCTCTGGGAGGAGGGTTTCTGTGTAATCTGGTGCAAAGACCTTATAGTCTTGTGCTCCTTCTTTGCCGTCTACAACGCTTCATCCACTGCTTTCCCGAAGAGGTTAGTCTCCTCAATGGGTTTATTAATGAGGGAGGCCAGAGTTCCAGGTCTGAAGCCCGATGTACGCAGCCATGCAGGTCTTTTCAGAAGGGTACCTTGTGGAAGAGACCTGCCTGCTGTTTCTGCAGTGTCCAGGGTGTTCACCACATTCGTGTTAACCAGTCTTCCCTCCGAAACAATGGCGAGAAGCTTTGATCTGACGAGTTCAGGAACCTCCTGGAGGCCTTCTTGGAGTAAGTTCCATTGGGCATCTGCATAGCTTGCTAATAAAGTAGTATTAGCAACCGGAATGGTGTATGCAGCTGCTGATGCGACACGTTTGCCCAGGGCATATAAACTTTTAGACTTCTTGTCCGGTGGTGATTCTCCCGTGGCAAGGGGTACCCCTGCCCTCTTTCGGGTGGTAGTCACTACCAGTGAATCTGGGATGGTGTGCGCTTTGATATACAGAGGGTCGGTAGGAGAAGGCCGACATTTTTTTCGACTTTCGGGTTCACTGCCCGTGTCTGAGCAGGTGTGACCAATGAGGGAGCTACCCGTCTCTTAACAGAGTTAAGGAGGGGGATGGATTGACTCGCCAGAGGTTTTTCCTTAATATCCTCCATGAAATTCTGCTGAGGTACCACCTCTTGAGTGGCAATTTTGAAGTATTCTGCCGCTTTTTTCAACATGGAGTTAAAAGCAATTTGGTCATCCACAGGGGAGCCGGGGTGGACGGAGGAGAGTCTAGGCACAAAATATCAGAGTCCTGATCTTGCTGTGTCCAAGGGTCTTGACCTTCCTGCTGGGTTTCCACCCAGTTGGCCGTCGTATCCTGTTGATCTTCCTCCTAGTTTGAGAAAAGAAGCTGCTTCTTCATTATAGATATCTCTGTAAGTATCCATATGAATCACGTCTTGTTGGAAAACATGAAACTGATCTACTTGAATAAGGGGTTAGGGTCTACCCAAGCCCTTTTCTGGGGCTGATGATCAGAAGAACTGATAATCCGCTCCAGCCGATCCATACAACCCTCAAATCTTTCTGTAGTCCATTTAGAGGACCCAAACGGGCCTACGCGAGGAGAAGCGAAGTTCTCCACACTGTGGCGTCGACGGGAACCTCTAAGGGTGTCGGAGAGAGGCTCTTGACTATCTACGTAAGCCTCATCGGAATCGGGAACCCAATCCGCCGAAATCTTTTCCGCGGATTGGCCCATAACCTTAGGCGGAACCAGAGTAAGGCCTACCGCCGCTGCGATTCTTCCGATGCTATTTTGGATAGTCACCGAATCGTCGTGAGACAAAGACTCCGATGATTTGTCAGCAGTAGAAATACCGTCCGCGCCACCAGGAGGCTTAGCGGTCGGGTTTCCGGGTAGAGGCCTAGCCATAGTTTACGGGCCTACTGAGGCCTTAGAAATAGTCGAAGCGTCGGGTTCCCGACTTTCGTGTGTAGATTTTGGAGTAGCGCCCTTGGTTTGTTTTGATTGCCCAGTCGCAATACGCTGCTGCAGATGCGGGGAAGGCTTTAGAGCGATCCGAGGGAACCGGCAAAGACTTCGGCGGCCCCGTTGGCGCTTTCACCTTTTTCTACGAAGGCTTTCGAAATTGGCGTAGGGGTTGTGTGCTTAGTGCGATGCACTTGTACGCCCCTGTCGCAAAACCAGAGTCGATCCTGAAAGGGTCGGGGACGGGCGTGGCAGACCTAGAAGTGTCCGCCACAAGGTCTATAACATCCGCGTTGGACGTTTGGTCATCCGAAATACCCCGTCACTTTCGGCTGGTGTGGCGGTGGGTGAGCGGGGGGGGGGGGGGTTCCACGCGTTACATACCGTACGCGGCCCACCGCTTTACACGGCGCTAGGAGTTTGCATGCCGCACACAGCTTCTTTTCGTGCTCTAGGGTAAGACAAGCGTTACACAACCGGTGTTCGTCCTTCCAGGCATATCTGACCCTACAATTAGGGCAGAATCTAAAAGGAGTCCTTTCTATAGCAAAAGGGAAGGATGACCAGACCGAAAGGGAAAAGGAGGAAAGACATACTAAACAATATGCCACCCTGACCCCACTCTCCCTACTGTATAGGTCGGCCAGAGGGCCCGACCACGTGTACAATCCGGCCGCCGGATCTTAGGCGCCGAAATCCACAGCCGTAGACGATTCCCCCGTAGTCTTCGTCGAAGATGTTATTGGCGAAGTGACTTAACAGAGAATAAACAGACAATTTGGTAAAGATAAACAATGTCTCTAGTAAGAGCTCCGCTATAGGGCGACCAGTTATCTGGGCGGAAAAAAACAATCTGAGGGACCTCGGGGCGTGAGGGATTTTGGGTACTACACACGTCACGATAGGGATAGTGTTACAGACACGCCTATGCCGACATCCCCTTTCGATCCACGAAAGACAAGATGCAATACTCCGCGGTTACCACTGGATGTCGGACCATATGCACAGCATGTGATTCTAAGCAGATTAAGCATCAGAATTGAGTGTTACTTTTATATTGCTCCCTTCTGAAGGCTTATTCTGACTGATCAAAACATGAATAATTGTTTATTCAAGAAACCTTGTGTGCAAGTGTGTATTTGAATACTTGTCACTGTGAATCTCTAACTCCCCTACAGCTCACATTGACCCCTCTTGAGATTAGCCTAGCTGCTCAACACGCTACCAAACTGTAGTACAAGCTTATACCAAAGGTCAGGTTTCCTACTACCTGTAGTGAGTAGTTGTAGTGCACCCTAAGGGTACTGCATACAATATTTGCCTAACATGTACTATGGTAAAAGTTTATCAAAACTATAAACCAACAAAAAAAAAATAATAATGGAGAGAGAACCTCCTTGTGGACAGGAAAGCAAGTCAGAGGGAGGCAGACTTCAAAATACTTCAGACAGTGCTTCTGGGAAGAATGTGCTACTTCATGCAGGCTACCCTTTATTATTGAATATTCCATGATGTCAAGCTGGGAATAACCAGCTCTGTGCCAAGGCAATTTTAAGAGCATAGTCAAAGATATGAAACCACCATTTTGTGTAATAGGTTAAGTTCGTCAGAATGAGCTGTGAACCAGCATGTGTCTGCACACAGGAGACTTGAAAGAAAAAGACAAACACTGATAAACTAGTAAACAGGGAATATGTTGCACCAGAGTGCGTATTCTCTATGCCATACTTTTTGAATTCCATGCAAAAGGAAGGAATTTGCCTAAAGTGGCAACCAACATGTTCAACCGACCTTGTATGTTCTCGTAACTCTCTACTGTCACATCTCCCAGGCGCACCTTCCTCAGTTCCTGTCGAATTGCTTTGACCTGAAATAGTAAGAGTGAATTGAATTCCAAACCTCTGAGCACCCAATCCAATGTTTAGCAGGGGCAGACACAGCAATACCAAAAAAAATGATGAGACTAATAGGCAAAAGTTTAAGGTGAAAAGTTGACAGGAGAGGGGTGCTGGGTTAGATGAAGGGCAAGCAGGGTGTTGGTTCAACCCATAAAAACAGGGCTTGTTCTATCCCTACCCCAGGAGATGCTAACCATAACTGGGGTGCCTGCCCATTCCATCAACCACAAAACACACAAACACCCCATAATGCAGTTCCACCCACACTGCAACTTCACCCCCACATCTACCAGCCCTCACCGTACCAGAATGTGCTTTCTGTACCTGCATTCCGTGAGAGAGCACACAGATTCTACTCCGGTTTATTGGTCCCCACTCATCCGGCCAATTCTGTTGCATCTCCAGGACCTTCTCTGTGACCTGCATGATTTCCGCAGTATTCATCCAAGACATCCGGCTGCCATCCCGTTCGCAGACACCATGGGTGTGACAGAACATAAGCGGGTGATAGCGTGGGTGTGGTGGGATTGCCCCACAGGCCTCAATCACATTGCCATCGCCAATGTAGAAGTGCTTAGAGACAAACTGAATGATGGCTGGGGTGCAGCGATAGTTCTGGTGGAAGATTATGCGGCTTTTACGAGCCACCTCATGCCGCTCCTGCTGGTAATAGTGGAAAAGGCGATTCAGCAGGGTGTACTCCGCCAGCTGTCCATCACCCAGACAGAACAATTTGGGTGTCACCTGCATATGGTCTCCAGCCAGGACAATGAGAGTCTGGTGGTCGGCGTGGGCCAGTGGGATGAGGGCTTCACACTCCAGCATCTGCGCAGCCTCATCAATCAGGATATGGCTAAAGAAGCCCCGAGGAACCCTCAGATGCCGGGAGTTGGCTGTGGTAGTAATGACAACACGATATTTTCTCAGCACAGATATTCGGGGGTTCATAAAGCTCTCCTGGTCTTCAGAAAGATGGCAATACGTCAATGTAATCGCATCAGTCGAGCGTATAGAATGCTTGATATATTTCACCCTCAGTGGCACGGCTTCAGGATGCCCTTGGATCACATAGGGATGGAAGTGTTCCCGGACATAAAGATCTGCGGCACTGTAGAGAATAAGAAATACGGGGTGAGCACAGCATTACCACCGAATAGGGGTGCAAAGGGAAAACTAATGCATAGTGGTGCCTTAGTAAACATTAAGCATTGTAGGCAGATGGCATGCTCTGGTTCCAAGGGACCTTCTAGAAAGCAGTTATGAGGAGGGGGTTTGTTGCAATACAACTAGAACAATTGTCGACCTTACATCAAAAAGTAACAGCATCCCTTTTATCGAATAGATCTTGGGTCGAGTTGATAGTCCTAGTTATATCTCCCACTTTGAGGGTAATCCCCTGGTTTGGGATTACCTGAAACTAAAAGTTAACTCCGTGAAGACCTTGGAAATTATGGGGACTTGGGCTAAAACACCTCGGGTTCTTCACATATGTCGTTTGTGAAGAGCCAATCAAGTTGAATCAGCCAAGCATTTGTCAGGTTGCCAGTCATCAGAACTGAGGCTGGCTACTCTTAGATCAACCAGTCTGGTGTGCACTATGTCAGGGGAGGCTCTCTGGTCATGAGCGGAAACAAACCTTGTTTTTGCTTTGTCACCCCGGGTGGGACGGGTATACCCAGATGTGTGTCCCATGCCTGCTGGGCCTAGAGACCCAAGCTACTCCTCACTGATGAGGCCAAACAAGGCCGAAACATGTTTGGGGATGCTTGTGGTCTCGTGCAGAATGGATGGGACGTAGCAATTCAGGCTGGACTGCCCCTTTTGGGGTGGGACCTAGCCTGATTTGCATATGGTCTTTCTCCTTCTGTAATGGCTTGGCAGGCGGAGAACAGTGGTCTGGAGGGTTGCCCAGAGCAACGCCAGAGGTTTGGATTAATTCTAAACCTTCCAGCCATCACCTCTTTGTTTTTGCTTTGTCACCCAGAGCGGAAACACAGCTTACATCACATTTTTTGGAGGAAGGTTGCATCCATTTTAGCTGAATTGCAGGAAACTTTTGTTAAGTTAGTTTGATTAACACTGTAAATAATAAGTTAAAAAATAAAATGAGTAAGGAAGGACATACGTGGGGCCACGCAAGATCAGGGTTGGTTGGGACGCGACTGGTTAGGAAAGGTGATGGTGCACAGCTAGGGGGAGGAAACTAAACTGAAGCGATTTGGAGACAGCACATTAAAAACACTAAATACTTTACCCTCTTAGTGAAACTTCCACTACATAAACAAACAACTTCTCTACAAAACACACTGGTGCTAAACAAACTTCCCAACAGCTCTCTATTTTATCTATGCATAATATGAAAGCCAAACTTTCTGTGCAAGTCATGGGCAATCTTCCCCAAAAGAGCACCCATCCACACCTCTATTCAGTCGTCTACCTCATCTTTTCAACTGATAATTGAAGACAATCTTCGAGGCATCACACGGTTGTCAAAGTCCCAGTTGCCTTCAGCTCTACCATTGATCTCATACAAGACAATGATTCTGCTAGGTTGATGTGATTGCAGACAAGAAGCCTACAACGGAACATCAGAATGTAGCATCATGACAACCACGTTCAGTGTGGGCACCCCGACTAGAGTACACCCAATCATCGTGTTATTCAACAGTGAATGCAAAGCACCTAAATACTCTTCCCAATTATACATGTTCTCCATATTTGTTTCTTAATGAGCGCTAGCATGCCAGTTATGGACAAAATGTGGTATGGAGTGTCGAGCTTCTCTTTATCACATAGCCATGTTTCTTTGGTAGAAGAAACTCCAACTTCCAGAAAGCAAAGTAGATTTATTTTTTTAACCCACTATGGGTCCCTTAAAAAGGAAAATGTTCAACCGGATTTCTAAATTCTGGCCCGGTGGACAGATGTTTAGAAGGCCATCTTAGTTATTGTGAACGGGGAAGCACTGGGAGCTGTAGCCAAACCACTCAATGTAGCATGAACAGTGGTGAAGGCCAAGTCTCAGGCGTCCACAAAGAGAGCAATGAAGAATTACATTTAACCATATAGTTATCAAAAATGTATTTATGGCCAAGAACACTACGAAAATGAATAAGAACAGGTAAATATCACACTAATAGTAAAATACATCACAGAAACTAGAACCAAGTTAAAGTGGCTACCTGTCAAGCAGAGAATTTCACTCAAAACACTCATCCTTACGCACAAATGCCTGGCTAATAAGGCCCCTATCTACCTCGGCAGTCGACTGTCGTGCCACTCGACCTCCCGACCACTACGAACTGCCCAGTCCCACTGTCTAGCGATCCCTAGATTTATACTGCAAAAAGCAGGGGGTTTAAGCTTCCCTGTCCTAGCCTCCAAGCTATGGAACTCCCTCCCTGCTACCATCAGAGCTAAAGACTCATTTAACACTTTTAAAGCCAATACTAGATCTTGGCTTTTTGAGCAGCTTTAAGCCCTGCTCAGCGCCTGTCTTACACACTCTGACCTACTGACCTCTGTTATTACCTAGCAGCACCGGCATCACTGTATTATATGTAGATAGATTCCTTTAGTCACCTACTGTCTTTGTGTAAATTATGTAATGTTATGTCTATATGACAATGCATTACTTACCGTAAAAGCATTTCTGATGGTTGTATCTGCTTAGATTCACATGCTGTGCATAGGTCCGACATCCAGTGGTCACTGTGGAGTATTGCATTTTGTTTTTCGTAGTCGAAAAAGGGGACGTCGACAAGGCGTGTCTGTAACACTATCCCTATAGTGACGTGCGTTGTACCCACAATCCCTCACGCGTCGAGGTCCCTCTGTTTGTATTTTTCTGCCCTGAGGGAGCCTTCTAGACGTGAATGAGTACAGAAAAGAGAGAAATATAGAAAAGGATGCCTATGTTCCTTCCATCCGAGCGGGGAGGAAGGGTGGGCGCATGTGAATCTAAGCAGATACCGTAAAAGCATTTCTGATGGTTGTAAGTAATGCATTGTCTTCTGATGTTTGTTAATCTGCTTAGAATCACATGCTGTGCATAGACTAGCGAGCAGTACCCGGAGTTGGTGGTGGGTTATGAGAAGGAACAGTAGAGAAAAGAGGTCTTAATACTGACTGTCCCACCTGGGAGTCAGATCTAGAGTGTGCATCTAGACAGTAATGTTTTGTAAAGGTGTGCACAGAACTCCAGGTAGCCGCTTTGCAGATGGACTCAAGGGGAACATTTGCAATGAACGCTATGGAAGCCCCAGTGCCTCGAGTGTAATGTGCTCTTGGCTTGAAGGGTAGTTCTCTCTTAGCAAGAGAGAAACAGAGAGTGATGCATTGAACAATCCATCTAGATATAGTGGACTTTGAAACTGCATCTCCTTCTCTTCCTGCTGCCACAGAGACAAAGAACTGATTAGTCTTTCTCAGTGGTCTGGTTCTTTCCAGGTAGAACATGACAGCTCTGCGTACATCTAGTGTATGCAGACTTTTTTCTCCCAAGCTGGAAGGGTTTTGAAAGAACGTTGGTAGTTCTATTGACTGGTTTACATGAAATTTCAAAATGAATTTTGGTGCAAACCTTGGGTGTGTGCGTAGAACCACCTTATCCTTGTGAACTGTTACGAAGGGGTCTAGTACAGAAAGAGCCTGTAGTTCACTTACTCTCCTAATGGAGGTGATAGCTATTAGGAAAGCAGTCTTAAGAGTGAGGTCTTTAAGAGTTGCCTTGTGCATGGGTTCGAAAGGAGGGCCCATGAGTCTACAACATTTAAGTCCCATCCGGGAGCTGGGTTAGCTATCGGAGGGTGTATTCTATTTACCCCTCCATGAAGGCCTTGATAACTGGTATCTTCCACCACGACACTTTAAGTTGGGAAGTGGTGTATGCAGAAAGTGCCGCTAGGTGGACTTTAATGGAATTGAAGACTAGACCTGAATCCAGTAAATGGGTCAAGTACAGAACAATGTTAGTGGGAGAGCAGTCACCCGGGTTGATGCTCTTACCTCTACACCAGATGACAAATCCTTTCCACTTGCTAGAATAGCAGTGGCGAGTATTAGGTTTTCTGGCTTCCCTGAGGATGTCCATACATCTCTGCGGGAGTTGTAAATGTCCAAATTCTATGATCTCAGGAGCCAGGCTGCTAAGTTCATGGTCTGAGGGCATGGATGCAGTGTCCTGCCCTTGTCCTGTGACAGCATGTTGTACAGGTAGGGAAGTTTCACTGGGGAGATAGGGACATCTCCATCAAGTGAGCGAACCATGGCTGCCGGGCCCACATTGGGGCCACTAGTATCATGGTAACCTGCTCCTGGTGCATCTTGTGCGCCACTTTGTTGAGAAGGGGAGTCGGGGGAAAGGCGTAAACAAATTTCCCTGACCATTGAATCGACAGACCGTTCCCCTTGGACTGGTTCTGGGGGTACCTGGAGGCGTAACTTTGGCATTGTGAGTTCTCCAGAGTTGCGAACAGGTCTATTTCCGGAAACCCCCATTGCGTGAAGACGTCTAAGACGATGTCTTCGTGCAATTGCCCTTCGTACTCTTCGGGCAGGGGGAAGTCTCTGCTGAGTTTGTCTGCTAGCAGATTGAGTTCCCCTGGTACATGTTGTGATAGTAGGAACATGTTGTGTTTGAGAGCCCACTTCCATATATTCTGGGACAGCTTGGACAGTCCTGGAGAGTGAGTGCCCCCTTGCTTGTTGAGGTAGTACATGGCTGTGGTGCTGTCTGTGAGGACCATCACTGTCTTTCCTTGTAGGTGTTCCTGTAAGGCTTTCAGTGCTTTGAACATCGCTAGTAGTTCCAGCAGGTTTATAGGCTTGGATGCTAAGCTCGGAGTCCACGCTCCGTGAGCAGTCTGATGGGATAGGTGAGCCCCCCATCCTGTAAGGGATGCGTCTGTGGTTAGAGTGGCTTCCACTGTGGGTGTGGCAAAAGTTTTCCCTAATAACAGGTTTTCTTTTGTCCACCACCGTAGCGAGAGAACCAAGGCCTGCGAGACCACTACTAGATCGTCCCATTGTCCGCTGGCCTGACACCACTGGCTGTAGAGCCACTCTTGCATTGGGCGCAGGCGCGCGTGAGGTACCAAATAAATACATGACGCCATCATCCCTAGCAAGCGCACTGCTTTGCGTACCGTCACCTCTCAACCTGCCACATAATGGGGGATCTGAAACAGCATGTTTTGGACCCTCTCGTTGGAGGGGAAGACGAGGCCGTCCTTTGTTCGAATTAGAGCCCCTAGGAATTGTTTGATTTGGCTGGGGTCTAAGCTGGACTTCTTTTCGTTGATGGAGAAGCCCAGTTGGGACAAAAGGTCTACGGTCTTTTGGGTATTGGAGAAGCATGTTTCGTAAGAATTAGGGCTGTACCGAATAGCATATTTAGTATTCGGCCGGATACCGAATAGTTTGTCAACTATTCGGCCGGAGCCGAATAGTTTGTTTTTTTTTAGGCCCCCCCTATGCAATACAATCTCGGGCCACCGGCTTTGGCCCGGTGGCCCGACAAACAACATTATTGCGGTGAGGCCGCGGGGGTTCCCTGAGGCCCCGCGGCCTCACCGTGGTGAGGGGGATGGGGGCCGGAGGCCGCCGGGGTCGGCAAAGTGCCCCGGCGGCCTCATGAGTCTGGGGGGGCCGCTCCTGTAGGAGCGGCCCCCCAATGCAAAATAAACGTCGGGCCACCGGCTTTGCACCGGTGGCCCGACAAACAAAACATTATTGCGGTGAGGCCGCGGGGGTTCCCTGAGGCCCCGCGGCCTCACCGTGGTGAGGGGGGTGGGAGGCACCGAGGCCGCCGGGGTCGGCAAAGTGCCCCGGCGGCCTCATGAGTCTGGGGGGGCCGCTCCTGTAGGAGCGGCCCCCCAATGCAAAATAAACGTCGGGCCACCGGCTTTGCACCGGTGGCCCGACAAACAAAACATTATTGCGGTGAGGCCGCGGGGGTTCCCTGAGGCCCCGCGGCCTCACCGTGGTGAGGGGGGTGGGGGGCACCGAGGCCGCCGGGGTCGGCAAAGTGCCCCGGCGGCCTCATGAGTCTGGGGGGGCCGCTCCTGTAGGAGCGGCCCCCCAATGCAAAATAAACGTCGGGCCACCGGCTTTGCACCGGTGGCCCGACAAACAAAACATTATTGCGGTGAGGCCGCGGGGGTTCCCTGAGGCCCCGCGGCCTCACCGTGATGAGGGGGTATGGGGGGGGGGGGCGTCACTTACCTGGTGATTGGGTCCGGGTGCTGGCATAGGAAGTGAGGGACGGGAAGAACTGTTCCCTTCCCTCGCTTCCTATTTCAACACGTTAGGCTGTGGTCAGACTGCAGAAGCCAATAGGCAAACAGCTTGTTTGGCTTCTGCAGCCTGAACACTGTCAAACATTCTATGATTGGCTGTCATCTCCCAAACAGGGAGAGGGCAGCTAATCATAGAAAGTGGACTTCGGCTTCGAGTCCCTAAACAGAAACTATTCTGCCGAAGCCGGATAGCTGTATTTCAGCCGAACTTCGGCAGAATAGGGACTCGAAGCCGAAGTTCGGTACAGCCCTAGTAAGAATCCCCTGTTATGAGCCAGTCGTCGAGGTAAGGGTATACCGGGATGGATAACCTGCGCAGGTGGGCCGCTGCCACTGCCAGTACTTTCGTGAATACCCTTGGTGCAGATGCTATCCCGAAGGGTAGTACTCTGAACTGGTAGTGTTTGTTCTCCATCTTGAACCTGAGGCATTTTCTGTGCGCTGGCAACATTAAAATATGAAAGTATGCATCTTTCATGTCTAGTGTTGTCATGTAATCCCCTTGTGATAACAGTGGGATTACTTCCTGCAAGGTGTCCATACGAAACTTTTGGGGTTTGACAAACTTGTTCGCTGGGCGCAGATCTAATACAGGGCGCATGGTTAAGTCCTTTTTGGGTACAAGGAAGTGCACTGAATAAATACCTTGTTACCTGAGATCGGGGGACAGCCTCTATAGCCTCTTTTTTCAGTAGCTCTTCTACTTCTTGAAGAAGAATGGTGAGGTGTTCCGGTGTCATGCGTCGGTTCCGTGGGGGTCTGTACTTCGGGGAACCGTTGAATTCGATGCAGTATCCGTGGGCTATGGTGGATAATACCCAGCCGTCTGACGTTATTCCCTCCCATGCTGAAAGGAACGATGTTAGCCGGCCCCCGACCGGTGATGCATGGGAGGGGACCCGAATCTTCGGGTCATTTGTTGGTATTGGGTGTAGGGCCTTTGGGGCTGGAGCCGCGACCTCTTCCTTTGCCACGACGTTGGCCTCTTTGACTGAACTGGGTGCTTTGGTTAGAGGGCCAGTTGGTAGCAGAGTAAAATTGCTGTTGGCTTTGCTGCTGGCGTTGGCCACGAAAGGAGCGTCTATTGCCATAGCTGCATCTGTTAGGTGGCCTAGAAATTTGGTCAAGAGTCTTGATGGTATCAAACTCTTTCTTCGCATGTTCTAGTGCCTCATCAACTGCTTTCCCAAACAGATGTGTTTGTTCTATGGGCTTATTTATCAGGGAAGCCTGGGTTTCCGGCTTAAATCCCGAATTGCGCAGCCAGACATGGCGTTTGAGAAGTATTCCCTGAACCAGGGAACGGCCAGCCGTCTCTGCGGCATCTAAGGAGTTCTTTACGATGCCCTGGTTTACAATAGTTCCCTCTGAGATTATAGCTAACAGGCGTGAACGCAGGGGTTCTGGTGCGTCCTCTGCTTCGCTGCGCAGCTTGCTCCACTGTGCATCTGCGTAGCTAGCTAGTAGGGAATTGTTATTTGCAATCCTAGTTGAGAAGGCGGCGGAGGTTGTGATTCTCTTCCCAAGTGCATAGAGCTTCTTGCCCTCTGTCAGGTGGTGCCTCACTAGTGGATAGTGGTACCCCCGCTCTTTTTCTTGTATTAGTAACTACGAGGGAGTCCGGAATAGAATGTCCTCTGATGTACAAAGGGTCAGAGGACGAAGGGCTGAAGAGCTTTTCTATCCGAGGATGAACCCCTCTGACTAAGGCAGGATTGGAAAGGGAAGGAGTTATTCTTCTCTTTATAGAAGCCAGGAGCGGAATAGACTGACTAACAGGGGCTTTTTCTTTAATAACTTTCTCTACAAAGTCTATGTCAGGAAGAGTCTCCCCTGTGTCTATTTCAAAATGCGCTGCTGCCTTGCGCAATAGTGCATTAAGTGAAGGTTGGTCATCTATGGGAGAGGTGTTTCCAATAGGTGAATCCTTGGGAGGAGAAGGGTGAAAGACATCAGGGTCTGAGTGCACTGATGGGGATTGCCAAGGCTGCACTGATGGGGATTGCCAGGGCTGCGAGGTAGCTCTATCTTCTTCAAAAGCTCCTGCACTAGTGTAAGGATCTTCTTCAAACCCCTCTTCCTCATGTTCTTCCTCTCCACCCAAACACTCCTCATCTTCCTGGAGGTATTGCTCCTCTTCAGTGAGGTCATATACGTCTGTAGAAGGGGGAAACAGCCTAGGAATCTTGACCCTAGGGTCATCCTGGGGCCATTCTCTTGGTCTTTTGGGTGTGGGTGGGTTTTGGCTTCCCAAAAACCTTTCCATTTTCTCCATACAAGAATGGAGTCTTTCAAGGGTCTCATGGGGGACCCCTGAATAGTCTAGAGGGGGGAAATCAGTGTCTTCACCTTCAAAACGCTTAGAACGCTCCCACAACGTCGAAGAAAGGTTTCCTTCGCCCTCCGAAAAGCCCTCCGGTAGTTCAGAAGTGCCCTTAGATGAAGGGGGCAGTTCCTGGCTACTCTTGCGCTTTTTCGGCGTTTCCATAGCTTTTTGTGCGGTATTCGACATTTGTTTCGTCGTCCGCTTACGTTTGTCTTCGGAAACAATTCTCGCCAGGCTCTCGACAACGAGTTTGTCAGTAGAGGGCTCTGGTGTCGACGTTGCCTGCGTTACGCGTTGTTCCTCGACGGCCGCTCTATGGAGCGTTACGTCGGATGATTTTGATGTAGCGCCCGTGTTTGATGAAAGCCCAATCGCTGGTCGTGGCTGCGTTTGCGGGTGGGGCTTGAGACCCTTACGGTCTGAGGTAGACGCCGGAGTGCCCTGCGCCCCCTTCGGCGCTGATGGATCCTTCGTCTTCGACGAAGAAGAGCCGTGGGTTGTGTGCTTAGGCCTATGGGGTCTATGTGCGTCCTTGTCGCCGGGGTGTTCATCCCCATAAGCAGGGCGTGAGCCGAGCCCGTCGGGGCCGGGGACGGACGTCGAGGAGCGAGAGCGCTCCTTCTGGGGGTTAATGACTTCCGTAACGGACGTCGAGTTATCACCCTCCTCGTCACTTTCTGTAACAGCGGCCGGCGGCGGGTGAGGAAACTGACTTCGACATAGCGTAGTCCGCCCACCTTTTAATTTTTCGTTCTTTAAGAGTTCTTGGTTTCAAGAGCTTACAGGCCGCGCAGCTGTCCTCCTTTGATCGAGGGGCAAGCAACGATTACAGAGCTTGTGTTTGTCCTTCCAAGTGTATTTGCCCCTACAGCTTGGGAAAAACTTAAAAGGTGTCCTCTCCATCGCTGAGGCAATAATAACTGGTGATAACAACCCCAAGGGAAAGATAGGGGAGAAAGAAAGACATTCTCAAAGAGAAGATAAAAGTTCGAACCCCCACTCTCCCTACTGTATGTTCTTCGGCGAGGCCAGGCCACGTGTTCGGCAGAAGGATCTGCTCCGTCTCTTCCCCTCCCTCGAAAACTTGCTCGGCGGAGAAACAGCTTCACAGCTAACGTCGAGGGGAGGGATCTTTAACAATATAATAAGTATAATTAAGGACCGAGGTCCGTAGTAAGTATTTGCAATGTCTCTAGGAGCTCCGCGTAAGGCGACCAGAAGCTGGGCGGAAAAAACCAATCTGAGGGACCTCGACGCGTGAGGGATTGTGGGTACAACGCACGTCACTATAGGGATAGTGTTACAGACACGCCTTGTCGACGTCCCCTTTTTCGACTACGAAAAACAAAATGCAATACTCCGCAGTGACCACTGGATGTCGGACCTATGCACAGCATGTGATTCTAAGCAGATTAACAAACATCAGAAATATGCATATCTGTAGCCTGTATAAATTGCGCCCTGATGCCTCCGGGCCTGATGGTCTGCGCGTTACAAATAAAATAAATACAAATACAAATACAGTCAAAGTGAATTAGTGTAAACCTAATCAATTCACATCCCCCCGCCCCCTAATGCCTGAATGGAGTAATTGGTCAATAACAGTCCACAGAAATAACAACCCTAACTTGAAAAGTCCAACCCCAAATTGTATATGGCCTTGTGCTTAAAGGTTCAAAGTTTGAGGGGTGGAGCACTGTTGCGCACGCGAGTAATGGCCACCTGAACCGAGGAGCTCTGCTCCGTGGCAAATCCTTTTATAAATTAATGCTTTTGGGAGCCACCAGACAAGCTCGGCAGCACCACTTGTCTAGGATTGCTGGGGGCAAGACATTCTGAAATTCAACGGGGAACCATTGTATTTTGACTAAGAGATCCCCGTCAGGGTCCCCAGCGAAGACCTCGCCTGTCGCAGGCCGCCCGCAGGAACCGGGTGGAGCACACTTGAGGCCGCAGGAGGTCGTCAACTGCAGGCCACCAGTGGGAGGAGCCTGCCCAACAGCCGTGTGAGAGATTGAGTGAGTCTGTAGCAGCCGCAGTGTTGCCTCCCCCGCACTGGCTTGCCAGATTTTTCCCTGCGCAGATACCCCCTCATCAACTGTGGAGCGCGGGGGGGGGGGCGGCAGACACATCCAACTGCATACTGAAAGACCCTGCTGGCCCACCCGGCGGTTCTGCAAACGATGCTTCTACCGTACCACCTGGCATGCGCGACCCGGCCTTGGGGAGTTAGTGTCCCAGCGAATAACGACTCGCGCTAAAACTGACTTAACTAGAGGCACAGGCAGACGAGGGACGGTGATAGTCTCTGCATTCTTCTGAACCTAGGATCCACCGGCGGGAAGGGTACAGACTACCTGTGGCTGATCCTAAGGTGAGGCCTGCTTTGGGGTCGGACCAACGGCCCAGCGAAGTGATCGAAGACTGGTGAGAGAGACACCTGCTACCACCGGGCCGTGTGATGGTTGGTGCCACTACCCCACTGCATTCCAGAGCTCAACAAACGCCTAGTTGCGGAGGTGCCTGCTTCCCGCTTCCACATTCTACTACGTGGCTGGGCGGAGGACGAGCAGTGCCCAGACCCAACCACAATTCCTCCTAAAACACTGGTGGGTCAGATAGGAGCCGCGACATAGACCGAAGGAAACAGCCTGCGTGCTGACAGCCAAAACACCCTTCACTCGAAGCACCTGTGGAACACTTTGATGGTGCGGATGGGCGGTGCTGCCTGACTGTCTAACAAGCCCCAAAAATCCTGTGCTACGGTGCTGTCGTGGAGCACCTTCCAACACCGCTCTGGCTTCACACGTGCGGCGGAGTGCTGTCTTGGTGTACAGCGTGACGGGACAACAAAACAGAAACCATTTGTAACTAACAGGTGAGGAGAGAACTTGGGGGACAATAACTCGCCCTTGCCCTGTGTGTGCAGGGCGCCGACCACATCCTGTAGCGAATTAGACCCAATCGGGCCCTACAAAGAGGCCAAACTGCTCACATAATAGAGGCAAGGACTGGAGCACTGTACTGAAGTCTCCACATCCTACATTTGGCCTGGTGCGACCGGCCTGATTTTTCGGTATCAGGTAATATCCCCATATATATGGTCGCCGTAAATAATATCGCCGGGAAAATGTTGTGGTGATAGATAGATATATATATATCTATATATATATATATATATATATATCTATATATATCTATATCTATATCTATATATATATGGACAGGGGCAAAAAAGAAAAGAAAATTTGGGGGTTGCGGGGGTGTCCCCCGCATGTTCCATGCAATAATGTCGCCACAAAAACCGCCATTTTCGGCGATGTTTTTGCATGGCGAGATTTTTGTGGCGACATTACATGGAACCGATTTTTCAATAGTGTGGGAGAACACAATCCATTCCAGACATCGAATCATAACTAAGAAATCCGAGAAACAATACAAACTGTGCCTGGCTCACCATACCGCCGTCCAAAAGATCTGTGGACTGAAGAAATTACTCGCCATGAGCACTTAGCATAACCGTGGGGATATCTAGCTACTTACTGTGAAACCCTTTTATACATGTACCAGACTCCAGTCATCAGAATCTTCAAAAAATACAACATTACATGTTACAACTACACAGATGACACTCAGATCATATACAAAATCAAAGACACTGATGCCGACCATTCATCCCTTACCGACTGTCTAAAAGAAGTCTTTGACTGGATGGATGCCAACAACCTGAAAATCAACCCAGGAAAGACAGACCAAGAGAACGAAACCACCATCCCATGGCCTACGGAAACGGGAAACGCACCAACACCGTTGAAGGTAGTAAAAAATCTGGGAGTCCTAATGGACAACAACCTAACCCTGGAGCCACAAATAAATGCAACAGTTAAATGCTTTTTCCTCCTCCGAACGGCAAGAAGAATTCTACCTTTCCTCTCCTTCGCGCACAAAACACTCACTATCGTCGCCCTAATCAAGTCTAAAATGGACTATGCAAACAGCCTCTACCTCGGAATAGCTGAATACCTCCTGAAGAAAATGCAACGGATCCAAAATGCAGCAGCAAGACTCCTCCTCAAACTATCCAGAAGAGATCGCATCACTCCAGCCCTAAAAACCCTACACTGGCTCCCAGTTAAACATCGCATCACCTTCAAAACAATGTGCATAACGCACAGGGCAATCAGTGGACAAGGAGCAGAATTCCAACAAAAGAAAAATCACAGTCTACAAACCAACGAGACCCCTCCGATCGAGCAACGAAATCCACCTGGAACTCAAACCATACCTCAAGAAAAAACTTGGGAGTCACCTCCTTCTACCACTTAGCCGCAAAAACCTGGAACATCCCAAAGGAAATAAACACTGAAGATCACCTAAAATTCAGGAAATCACTAAAAACCTGGCTCTACAACACCAGAGACTAAACCTGAAAAACGAAACTGGTAAAAAAGGATAACTAAACCGAAAAGACACGGACATCCCTGACCGGGGAGAGTAAAGCCCACGGCAGCTGGACGGGTGACATCGGAGAGACAGGAACACAGGCGGCACACACAGAGATTGAGTCAACTGACCCAGACAATCCCACCAACTCCTTCGCCCGCACCGTAATTAATTACCGCCAAGTACCACGTTGGGGTGGAATTATAGAGACATTGACAATCCCCACACTACCTGCGAGGTTGTCATTAGCAGATGCACTGGCCACTAGAGTCTAAATGGAGGATAAGGGGAGCCACGAGAGAGCATGTTAGAAGTGGGGGCCAGAGGAGTAAGGACCTGTAGACCAGTCAGACCCAGATCAGGACAGAGCCGCAACAGGGGAGACTACGCAAGCCGAGCGCTTCAATTCATGATAGAGATGCAAACTAACCAACCCTACTAACAACTTCCCTTTCTGCATACACCTCTCAAACTCAAAACCAAACACAACCAAAACCTACAGCACAACAAATCGCACAAACTTCACTACATTGCAACAACAAAAAAAAACACATAGCCTTGCACAACAGTACAAACAGTACACGACGACTACCGGGCGCAAACACCCCAGGCCAACGGACCCACCGGGCTGAGGCCGCCAACAGCACATCACTGCTCTCTTGCATTTTTCCTGCTTCCTCCCACTAACTCAAACCCCCCCTGTCCCTTTTCAGAGCCGCCAGAGCGCCAAGGGACCACTACGGTGGTAATAGTGAGTGCGCGGTACAAACGTCCTTTAACATTAACATAAGAACGCAGGGTATCAGGTAATATTATCCCCATATATATGGTTGCCGTGAATAATATCGCCGGGAAAAAGGTTGCAGCGATATCCTATGGGTGACCATATATATGGGGACAGGAAAAAAAAAAAAAAAGTTTGGGGGTTGCGGGGGTGTCCCCCGCATGTTCCATGCAATGTCGCCACAAAAAACGGCAATTTTTCGGCGATATTTTTGCATGGCGAGATTTTTGTGGCGACATTATTACATGGAACCGAACGCAGACACGGTATCGGTCCTGTGGACGACACATCCCTGAACGCAATAATCCTGGAATTGGTCTATGACAGCTGTGAACAGATCCCCTCCGGTTAAGGCATCTCGAAATAACCAGTGCAGCTGTTACAGGACACATCCAGTGCAAGACGCTGCAGTGAGTTGGGTACCCCAATCACATTGGCAAACGCAAAACGATCCCTGTAAACTAAGGACGGATGCCCACGAGCAGCCCCACAATCAACGCATAGACGTGACCTGTGTCAGTGGGCACGTCGCTCAGCGGCACAAGATATCCATCTACCAGGGGTGACGTGTCGGTGGTGAAAAACCTGATGGACTGCTGAGAACACCTACTGCAAACATCCCATCAGAACACAGGGTCAATCCAAAAATAAAAGGTCCCAATGGATTTGTTCACTACCTCCCAAATGCAGGGACTAGCGGCAAAAACATTGGCCACTGCAGACACTCAGTCAGATGACAACCAACTCTCGAGATGACCACTTATTGGCCACAGTTCAAAACAGATTCTCTCGGTCAACGTCAAGCTGGACGACATCGTGGCCACCATTGGGTCACTCAAAGCAAGAGTGGACAAAGATTGTGCCCGTATAACTGAGTCAGAGGGCAATACAATCCTGGACACCA
This sequence comes from Ambystoma mexicanum, assembly GCF_040938575.1. NCBI lineage: Eukaryota > Metazoa > Chordata > Amphibia > Caudata > Ambystomatidae > Ambystoma > Ambystoma mexicanum. Next base: position 329,113,241 of record NC_090925.1, on the reverse strand, counting down.
CCAACAGGTAGTCTGACTCACCGGCTAACTACCAAAACGGCCACCACCCTAAGTCAGATACTGTTACAGGTCCCGCTGATGCCTGGAGAAGGAACAAGTTACTTACCTGTAACTGTTGTTCTCCAGCATGGGTCTGGCATGGATTCACATGCTCATGAATATTCCCCGTCGTCAGGCTGGGAATCCTCGGTAAAGAAAAAACCAGTATCAGTTTCGTTTCTGATCTGTCTTTCGTAGTAATAACCAATCACTGGTCTCTGCGTCATACTGACCACAGCCAATGACTGCCCTCCACCTAAGCACCGCCTCTGGCAGCCATCTTCAGATTTGGAAGCACGTGAAGTGGCAGTATGACCAAGTGAAGAGCCGCAGAGGGGTAGGCGGGAGGGTTCGCATGTGAATCCATGCCAGACCCATGCTGGAGAACAACAGTTACAGGTAAGTAACTTGTTCCTTCTCCAGCATGGGGTCTGGCATGGATTCACATGCTCATGAATAAAGAATACATAGCAGTACACACATGCACAACCACGGGAGGTGGCAAAGGCTCAACATTAAGCATTACATCAAACTCAACATTAAGCATCTTACCTCCTCACCAGGCTCACCCCAGGCGAACAGGTTGCGCAGCACTGCTTGGCCGACCCTGGACTCCTCCCTGGAATCCCGGTCGACGCAGTAGAATTTCGTGAAGGTGTGCGTTGACCTCCACGTAGCAGCCCTGCATATGTCCAGCAGGGGCACACCAGAAAGGAACGCCGTGGTAGCTGCGATCGCTCTGGTGGAATGGGCTCTCGGACGGCCAGGCAGCGGTCGGTTTGCCAACCGATGACAGTACATGATACAGCCGGAGAGCCATCTGGAAATGGAAGCCTTCGAGAGAGCCTTCCCCTGATTGACAGGTCCAAAGTTCACAAAGAGTTGTGACGTCTTCCGAAAACCCTTCGTGCGGTCCACGTAGAACTTCAGCGCTCTAGCTACATCCAGCGAGTGCAAAGTCCTCTCAGCCGGCGACGAAGGCGACGGGAAGAACACAGGTAACACCAAGGGTTCGTTGAGATGGAAGTCCGACGGTACCTTGGGCATGAAGGAGGGGTGCGTCCTGAGCACTACCCTCGTGTCGTGGAAAGTCAAGTACCGGGCCTTGCAGGAAAGGGCCTGGATCTCTCCCACTCGTCGTGCGGAGGTGATGGCCACAAGAAAAGCTGTTTTCCACGATAGAAACTTCAACGGGGCCGAGTGCAGAGGCTCGAACGGAGGTCCCATGAGCTTGGTCAGCACCACGTTGAGCTCCCACGCCGGGGCCGGAGCCTTCACCGGCGGGAACGATCTGAACAGTCCCTTCATGAACTCTTTCACCAGACGATGAGACCACAAGGACGTCCGCCCCGTGGTTCTGGTGTATCGGGAGATCGCAGCAAGATGAATCTTGATGGACGCGTGTGCCAGACCAGCTTTGGCCAGCGTCAGCAGGTACGGCAGTACTTGGGGGGCCGTAACCCGTAGAGGGTTAATCTTCTGTGCGTGGCACCAGACAGAGAACCTCTTCCATTTGTGTCCGTAGCATTTAAGAGTCGAGGACGCCCTGGCCTTTGCAAGAACCTCTCTGCAATCGGCCGGTATGTCGTATCCTCCAAACTCTAGCGCTGCAGGAGCCAGGCCTGCAAGTTCAGCGACTTCGGGTCGTGGTGGAGGATGGCGCCTCCTTCCCTGGAGAGTAGATCCGCGTCCGCCGGCAGCTTGATCGGCGGGGACGCTGACAAGTCCAGAAGGTCCGGGAACCATATCTGCCTCGGCCACGCAGGTGCGACGAGGATCATCCTGCACCGTGACCTCTTGAGCTGGTTGACGAGCCGGATTAGCAGAGGCAAGGGAGGGAACGCGTAGAGGAACAGGCCCTCCCAGGGGAACGAGAAAGCATCGCCCATGCTCCTCGTCTGGGGAAACCTGCTGGCGAACCTCCGGCACTTGGTGTTCGTCGCCGTCGCGAACAGGTCGATCTGGGGTGTGCCCCACCGTCGGAAGAGGCGATCCACCAGATCCTGCCGTAGTTCCCACTCGTGGCACGAGCGCAGCTCCCTGCTGAGTGAGTCGGCGATGGTGTTTTTTATCCCTGCCAGATGAAACGGCACCAGAAAAATCCCTTGGGCAACGGCCCAATGCCACAGGTCCTGCGCCTCCTTGGACAGCGCTGGGGACCTGGTTCCGCCCTGTTTCCTGATGTAAAACATGGTGGTGGTGTTGTCGGTGAAGATCCTCACCACCTTGCCCTTGAGGGACGGAAGGAAGGACCTGAGGGCCCAAAACACTGCACGGAGCTCCAGGACGTTGATATGCAGGGACTTCTCCGTCGGGAGCCAGAGTCCCCTTGCGTGCAGATTTTCGGTGTGCGCTCCCCACCCTTCCAGGGAGGCATCCGTGGTCACGGTCTCCTGGTGGGCTGGGGTCTGGAAGTCCATGCCCGCCGTCAAATGCGCGCGGGTGCCCCACCAACGTATCGCTCGTCGGAAACTCTCGTCGAGCTTGATCCTTTCCTCGAAGCTGCCCGTCGTCTGGATCCAGCGCGCATCCAGGAATTCTTGCAACGGGCGCATCCGGAGCCTGCACATGGGAATGAGGTAGATGCAGGAAGACATCATCCCGAGGAGGGACTTGATGGACCTCACTTTGGCCGCGTCGGCCACCAACATCCGTTGCACCTTGCCCAAGATGGTCCTGGTCCTCTCCTCCGACGGGGAGGCCAGAAGGGACACTGTCGAGCCTGGCTCCCAGAAACAGTGCGACTTGCGCGGGCACCAGGTGGGATTTGGCGTAGTTCACGGAGAATCCCAGGTCCGTGAGGAGTTGGACGGTCCTTGCCGTGTGGACCACGGCGAGCTCCCTCGTCTTGGCGCGGATGAGCCAGTCGTCCAGGTAGGGGTAGACGTGAATCCCCTCGCGGCGCAGCTGCGCCGCCACCGGTGCGAGGCACTTGGTGAATACCCTGGGTGCCGACCGTAGTCCGAAGGGAAGGGCTTTGAACTGGTAATGACGCCCTTGGACCACGAATCTGAGGAATTTGCGGTGCCCCTTTAGGATGGGAATGTGGAAGTAGGCATCCTCCAAATCCAACGACGATAGGAAGTCTCCTTCCTCCAGCTGACCCAGGACGTGCTGGAGGGTGACCATCCGGAACTTCTGCGCCTTGATGAACTTGTTCAGACGTCGCAGGTCCAGGATGGGGCGCCATCCTCCCGTCTTCTTCCTCACGAGGAAGTATCTCGAGTAGACTCCGGAGCCCCGAAGCCTCTTTGGGACGAGTTTGATGGCGCCTTTTCTGAGCATCGCCTTTACCTCCAGGAGAAGTTGAGGGACGTGAAGTTCTTTCCTGGCCACGGGGGGACACGCGGGCACCTTCTTTGAAACTCGAGCGCGTGGCCCCGGGCCAGGGCGTCCAGCACCCAACGGTCGGTGGAGATGGACTCCCACACGCTGACGAAGCCCGCCAGCCGGCCTCCCACCGGGGTGCTTCGGTGGGGGCCCGACCCCACGGCCGGTTCAATCCTGCTTGGGCGCGGCCTTGCCGCCTTGACCTCCTTGGCGACGACGGCGGGGTCCGCTAGACTTGCCTCGTCCTCTGTAGGCCTCTTGCGACGACGAGCGGGCCGCTTGACGGTAGGAAGCGAAACCGCCGCCGGAACCTTTGGAGGCGCCCTTGCCTCCGCCGCTCCGAAAGGGCGTCCGTCGTTGCAGGACTCCAAGGGCCCGGGCCGTCTCAGTATCCGCCTTGATGGCCTGAAGGGAATCGTCCACTGTCTTCCCAAACAGGTTGTTCCCGTCGAAGGGCATGTCCAGGACTCTGGTCTGGACGTCCTGCCGGAAATCCGTAGCTTTGAGCCATCCACGACGTCCAAGGCAAACGCCGTTGCCCAGCTGGCGGAACCCGGTGTCGGCGATGTCCGTCGCCACGGTGATGGCGTGGTCCGAGGCCACCTCACCTTCCTGCAGGATCTCAAGGGCCTCCGCCCTCTTGTCGTCCGGCAGAAAATCCAGCAGGGGAGCTATCTTGTACCAGAGCTCCCTGTCATAGCGGGCCACGATAGCCAAGGCGTTGGCCGCTTTAATCGTCGTCGCTGCCGACGAGATGACTCTACGTCCCATAGCATCCAATTTCTTTCCCTCGCCGTCCGGCGGGGAAGTCGATGTGGAGGCCGCACCCCCCCCCGCTTTCTTCCTGGCTGCCGCGGAGACGACGGAGTCCAGGGTGGGCTGCGCCCGGAGGCACAGGGGGGCCGTGTCCGGGACCCGGTACTTTTTCTCGTACCGGTCTCTTCTAGCTGGCGTCGTGGAAGGGTTCTTGAGGAGGGAAAGGCCCTCATCCCAAATGTCGTCCAACAGAGGCACTGAGAGGACCGTCTTCCTCTTGGCCTCGCGCCGCTGATAAAGGAAGCCTTCCTTTTTCTTCTCCTCAGGGCAGAGTTGGAAAAGCTCGGAAGCCCTGGAGATCATGGAGTGGAAAGATCCGATCTCGTCGGGCGGAGAAGCCCTGGTGGGAGGCGACGACGGAAAATCCTCGTCGTATGCCTCGTCGTCCGTACCCGTCGCTGCCGTGTCAGTCCCCGTATCATCCCCTCGGGTGGACGGGGAGGAGGGCTGGACGGGGCGCGACGGTTGAAAAGGAGGTGGTGGATGGATCCTTCTTTTCTTGGTAGGGGGAACACCAGAAGGTCCCGGTTCTGGATCCCCCGACGGGAGAGGTTCCTCCGTCGGTAACGGTAGCCTCGTCCTTATCTCGGAGCATAAGGACTGTATGGCCAACAAAATGGCCGCCGAGTTGTCTTGCGGTGCTGGCAGAGGGGAATCCGACGGGCGGGCAGGGGCCCCGTTGGTATCCTCGACGATGTCGTCGTCACCTGCGTCGGGGTCCATTCCGACGGGCTGGCCTTCTTCCACGCCTAGGCCGTGGCTTAAGACCTCGATCAGCTCCTCTTCTGAGGTTGAGGCCGAATCTCCGACGACGCCCTGCCCCCCCTTCTTCCCCACGGAGGGTTTCACGGGGGTCCTATCGATGGGCACAAAGGAAGACTCCCTCCGAGGAGACAGGGAGATTCTGGGCCCTGAGGTCGCCACCACTGGTGCAGCCACCACAGGCTGAGCCAGGGCCGCCGCGACCGTTTCGATAGAGGGCTTGGTCGGATGGATCAAGGCCTTCACCACCTTAGGTGCGCTCACCGCCTTATCCTTGAGGGAGGGGGCACTGCCACGCTCCTCCTCTGCCTTAGAGCTCGACCGGGGCCTCTCCAGGAGCTTCGCCGGGTGCTCGGCCTTCCTCTTACCCGACCCAGAGCGTTGGCTCGTGGTTGATGGTGCCGGGGAGGGTGCGCCCTGCCTGGCGCCCGTAGAGCCCGAACGTTCGGCGCTCCCGGTGCCAGCGGACTCGCAGTGCTTGGCCTTATGTTGGGCCCCCGTCGCCGGGGCGCCCTCAAAGGTCTTAGAAGACCGCTCGGATTTCTTCTTCTTCTCGCCAGACGGGCTCTTACCCTCCACCCAGTTGGCGAGACGTTGATGGCGGTCCTTCATGGTCCGTTCCGACATGTTGCCGCAAAACGCACAGTCCTTCTCCACGTGCGTCTTGTCCTCATGAAGGCAGTAAAGGCAGAAAGAGTGTTCGTCCTCCTTGAAGACGTTCTGCAGCTGGCATCCAGGGCAGACCCTGAACAGCTTTCCGGGCGTCGAGCTTCCCTTCTCCTGGGCCATCTCCGAGACCGGGCCTGAGAAGCTTCTGGATTCCTCCGAAGTGTAGCTCGACGAAATCTTCACCCTTGAGGGGCACAGATGAATCCGACACGGGTCCCCGTTGATCGGATGTAGGATCGGTGGAGCTTGAGGCTCTTTGACCGAAAGAATCGAAGTTTTTTTGTGAAAAAAGCGCGAAAAATAGCACTAACGCTCGAGAGCAATAGCACGAGGATCCCAACACATGAACGTGCGGTAAAAATCTGAAGATGGCTGCCAGAGGCGGTGCTTAGGTGGAGGGCAGTCATTGGCTGTGGTCAGTATGACGCAGAGACCAGTGATTGGTTATTACTACGAAAGACAGATCAGAAACAAAACTGATACTGGTTTTTTCTTTACCGAGGATTCCCAGCCTGACGACGGGGAATATTCATGAGCATGTGAATCCATGCCAGACCCCATGCTGGAGAACGCTTCACCCCCTAGACAGGCAATACTAATACTACTCCGTGCACGATACCGAATCACACATAGACTACTGGATCCTTACTGCATCTCTCTCCCCGTTAATTGATTTGTGCGATGTCCCTCCGCCAGCTAAGAGATGGAGGATGCCTTCGGCCATTCTCAAAGATTCTAATGTAACTGAATCCCTACAAGTAGAAAATCGAGGAGTTCACCATTAATAGTAACTCTGTCAGCAGTCATGCAATACTATGGGAGAACTTCAAGGTCTGGTTACTAGGTGTCCTTATGTCCAAGACCACCAGGCTACTAAAATCAGTTAGACCAGAGTTGACACAGGTTGAAGCACTACTATGAAAATTGGAACTCAAGTATAGTGACAAGCATCACAGGGAAACACTTGCTGATATCAATAAATTGCTGAATGATTTCATAAATTAGCCTCCAGGGAGATACTATACATGGTTGCCCCCATGAGGGCACGCAGATATGGGGAAGGCAATAAAGCAGGTCGTTCTCTGGCCAACATGTTTAAGGCTGAAGGGGCGTGGCTTGGAAGCCATGTGAAAAGACGTGCCTGTACGGGAGCTCCCGCTGATCCGTACATAATCCGACTGATACCGCGCAAGGACCGCTGTGATTTGGCGAAGATTGGAAGACTGTGTACATGAAGTCCGGCTGCACGCGAGGACACATTTTTACACTGGTTCGTAGTGTGCACGGATACTTAAGAGCCGAATGAAGCACTGGTGGCGAGATCTCGACGGACGACAAAATGGCCGCCGCCGCTTGACGAGGGGACAAAGGAGCGGTAGAGTGGGACCACAACATACATGCGCCCTCTCAGCGGTACGAAGGGGGCAGCGCGACCCTGCCCATCTGTGGGGAGCGCCGGACAACAGCGGTGCCTGAGACTGCTGGGCGAGCTGGGACTCTCAGGAGTCGTGGTGTATGGGCACAGTGCCTCCCTGGCCTGAACCGGAGCGCGGCCAGAGGGACGCTCCTGACTGGAGATATGTCGAACAAGCTTCTGAGGGCGAAGAATAAACAGCACACGCTCGACGAATACGCCAAGACGTCGCCCGGCCTGGAGGGTGCCAGGAGCAAGGATAAGGCTCAGACCAAGGAGATGGCCGCCGGTGGTGCGAACCAGGAGGTCCTCGCTGCGATCGCGGACCTGAAAGCGACGTGGGAGACCAAGCTCCAACTTGCTGTGGCCGAATTGAAAACTGCGTTGGAACTACAGGTTGGGGCGGTGCAGGAAGACGTGAACCTCCTGAGGCAGGATGTGCGAGCCCTGGCTGAGCGCACGGAAACTTTGGAAAAGGAGATGGGCCCTACTGTGGCGGACTGCACTGCACATAAGCGCGATATCCATGCCCTGGTGCAGCGGGTGGGCAACTTGGAAAGTAGGGCTGAAGAGGCGGAAGGACGTGCCCGGAGAAACAACGTTTGCATCGTGGGCCTGCCGGAGGGGGCTGAAGGCCAGAATCCCACGGAGTTTATTGAGAACTTGCTGCTGCAGGAGATCACTGGGGGAGCCCTATCGCAGGGGTTTGCGGTGGAGAGGGCGCACAGGGCCTTGAGCAGAAGACCACCGCCGGGGAACCCACCCAGGCCTGTGATCGCCAAGATCCTTAATTATCGGGAAAGGATCCTTGAGCACTTTCATAAGGGGGGCACCATACGGCGAGGAGAGGCGACCATTACTGCTTACCCCGACTACACCTTCCAAGTGCTGCGCAGTTCCATGAACTTTGGGGCGGTCAAGAGGCGATTGCGGGCAGCAGGGTACAAGTATATGTTGCTTTACCCGGCCAGATTGAAGGTTTTCTTCAAGACTAAGATGCTGTTCGTTGACACTCCGGAGGAGGCCATGGAATGGCTCGATGCACAAAACTGTACTCAGGAGCCAGATGAGCGGACGGCGGATGGAACGGGAAGAGATAAGTGACGCTGCGGGCCCGGTTGGGCTATGAACATTGGGACTGGAATTTAGTCAGTATGACTTCGTTTGGTAGTGTATGCGTTAGGACTTTGAAACATGGTCCGTGTGCGCGGATACGGAAGTGCGGGAGGGGAGCCTCCGGGGGCTGTTCTTTGTACCCCAGTTTGAGTTTAGTTTAGTCACTGTGTGTGGGGTGACACCCTGTCGGGTTCTCTACTTGGGTTCCAGAGAGAACCGAACACAGGGATGCCTGAGATCCAGGGATGGAGCTGGGCAGTTGGTTGGGTTAGGGGGGTGGGGTGGGTCAGTTTTTATATGAGCCTGGGGGAGAAACTGGGAATGGGGGCCTTTGAGGTAGGGGGGAGGCGAGTGGACCTGGGAGAGAGATGGAAGTCACCGATACATCATGGGGGACCTTAGGATACTAACGTGGAACGTTAGGGGGCTTAACAGCTACCTTAAGCGTAACAAGGTCATGATGTACCTGAAAAGGCAAAAGATAGACATCGCCTTGTTACAGGAGACACATCTGACACGGGACAAACTGGAACTGGTGGGGAGAAAGTGGAGAGGGACAGTAGTTGGATCTACATATTCTGCCTATGCTAGAGGTGTGCTGATTTGGGTTGCACCACATGTCCCGTTAAGCTGGGCGGAAAAAAACAATCTGAGGGACCTCGACGCGTGAGGGATTGTGGGTACAATGCACGTCACTATAGGGATAGTGTTTCAGACACGCCTTGTCGACGTCCCCTTTTCGACTACGAAAAACAAAATGCAATACTCCGCAGTGACCAATGGATGTCGGACCTATGCACAGCATGTGATTCTAAGCAGATTAACAAACATCAGAAAGTAGTGTGTATTATTAATACTTATGCTCCCAACCGTGACACGGCGACATACTTTAGGACACTGATCACTAGACTGGGTGAAGGGATGGGGGGTCCGGTGATTTGGGGAGGGGACTTTAATTGTGTACTAAACCCCAAGGAGGACAGGTCGGATGACAGAGTGGACAGGCCCAGCCCGGCGGCTAGGGTACTGCTGGCGCTGCTGGTGGACCTTGGCCTGGCGGACGTGTGGAGGACGAGACACCCTGGCGTGAGGCAATATTCGCATTACTCGGCCCCGCAACAGTTACACACAAGGCTGGATTACTTTTTCGCCACTCCGGACGTTGTCGCGGAGTGTGACCAGGTAGACTACAGGGCGAGAGTCCTTTCGGACCACTCGCCCCTGGTCATGCGTTGGCAGCTTTGTCCCCCACGAGCGCGAATTCCAACATGGCGCCTTAGGGCGGAAGCGCTCAGGGATCCAGTCTTTAGAGAGGACGTGAGGGAGGAGATAGTTGCTTACTTTGAGGCGAACACAGGCAGTGTCAAGTCGGCTGGTACTTTATGGGAGGCCTTTAAGGTTGTAATGAGGGGGGTAGCCATTGCGAAATCCAAGGGATTAATGGGAGGAGTCCTGGCAGATCTGTGTAGAGCCGAGATTGAGTTGGAGAAAGAGCTGGGGGAGGGTGGGACGGACACGGAGGAGGTCATTAATCTGCAGCAGAGGTGCGCAGAACATTGGGACAGGCTCTGTAATCTGAATTACAGGAAGTACATTGAGAGGTTGCATGCCGGGGGAGACAAGACGGGCAGGCTTCTTGCTTGGCTGTATAAGAGCGAGACCCCAAGATCCCCGATCCGATCAGTTATCACCGAAAAGGGAGTGGAGGAGGACACCCAGGAAGGGGTGAATGGAGCATTCGCGGAATATTATCAAGCATTATATGACGATCGAGAGGGGGGAAGCCGGGAGGAGATAGAGGTAGTACTTGAAGACATAGGCCTGCCCAAGATAAGTGACAAAGAGCGAGAGGAGATGGATGCTCCGATCACTCTGGAGGAGCTGCAGGAGATTGTGCGGCAGCTACCCACTTGCAAGGCCCCAGGAGCGGATGGGTTCCCCAGTGAATTTTATAAAGCGTATGGAGAGGAGGTGCTCCCGCCCATGCTGGAGATGTTTAATGAAGCGTTCGAGGTGGGGCGGTTGCCGGAATCACTTAGGGAGGCGATTATAGTACCGCTCCCCAAACCCAATAAACCGGGACATGATTGTGGCTCCTACCGGCCCCTGTCGATGCTGAACCAGGACAGCAAGATCCTAACAGCTGTCCTGGCGGCCAGAATGCGGAGGGTAATAGGCAAGCTGATCCATCCTGACCAGACGGGCTATGTCCCGAACAGGAATATTACTCACAATCACAGACGCCTCCACAGGGTGGTGGAATGGGGAGGCAGTGAGGACAGCGAAATGGCGATAGTGGCGTTGGACGCGGTTAAAACGTTCGACTCTGTTCGATGGCCGTGGCTGCTGGCGGCTTTGGGGAGGTTTGGACTGGGACCAGGCTACATGAGGTGGGCCGAGCTATTATATAGTGCGCCTCTGGCTAGGGTCCGTACGGGCGCAGTGGTGTCAGATAGATGGCAGTTAGGCAGAGGCACCAAGCAAGGGTGTCCTTGGTCCCCAATGTTGTACATACTGGCCCTCGAACCCTTAGCAATCTACCTCCGGCAGCAGTATGACCCGGTGGGTATAGAGGTGGGAGGGGAGTGCCATCTTATATCCCTGTATGCAGACGATATGCTGTTATACCTGAAACATCCGGAAGAGAATTTGCAGTATATCTTGGAGGTATTGGAGAGGTACGCCTGGTTGTCCGGCATAGCGGTCAACCCTCAGAAATCTGCACTATTCCCGCTAGGCAGTTATGTGGGGATACCGGTGGAGAGGTTGCCAGTGCTGGGGATCCCGTGGGCGACGAGCTCCTTCCGGTACCTGGGCATTGACGTGTATCACACGACCGAGGAAGAACACAGGCATAATACTGAGCTAGCTGTGGGAAAGATTAAGTGCATGAGGTTCTGGGAAAGATTGCCTTTAGCGATGATGGGTCGTGGAGCTATGCTTAAAATGGTGGTGCTGCACAGGCTCCTGCATTACTTCAATAACATCCCGTATATGATACCTAGGAAGTTTTTCGCTAAGTTACATAGCGTGTGTAGGAATTTCCTGTGGCACGGCACGCGCAACAGGGTCGCATTATGGAAATTGCAGAACTCTTACGAGAAAGGTGGCGTGAAGCTGCCAAACTTTGAGGCCTACTATATTGCGGCGCAACTGCAATACGTGGCCAAGTGGCTCTCAGATGAAGAGACCTGCGAACACAGGCTGCTAGGAAGAGACTGTTCCCCCCCCTTCTATTTGCGGGAGGTGATCTGGGTGACTGGTTCATGGATGAGAGAGTGTCCTAAGATGCTAGCACTTGGCGGGAACATATGGCGGCGTGCCTGTCGGATGATGGGTGAACCCTTGCCGTGTATGCCGCAGTTACCTTTGGTCGCCCTGGCAAAGGAAGACGGGCAGCTGAGAGCTATTATCCGGACATATTGGGAGTCAGTGGGGTTGATCACTATGGGCGACATCTGGCAGGAGGGGACTCTGATGGAGTTCGATGAACTGGAGGCAGGGTCGGGACTACACAGGGGTCAATATGTAACATATCATAGGGTGGTCCGGGAGGTCCGGAGCACGTGGCCCGAAACTACTTTGGCCGATGAACCGGATGCCACGCTGGAAACAATGTACGACGCATCAGAGGGTGGGCACGAGGTCTCTAGGTTGTACGAGATGTTGATGAAAGGTTGGGAAGGATTTGGGGCACCTGAGACTGGAGTGGGAAGCGGAGATGGGGGCCCCGATGTCGGATGGGATGTGGGAGCGCGCCCTGGGGTACCATAAAAAGGTATCGAGGAATGCCAGGTTCAAGCAGATACATCTCTATATTACGCACAGGGCATATATGACCCCCCTTAGAATTTCCAAATTTCTGGATAGTGGGCGCCAGGCGTGCCCCAAGTGTAACGAAGAGAATGCGGACATGATGCACATGTTCTGGGCGTGCCCAGTGATTGCAACCTACTGGGGTGAAGTGGCGCAGAGGCTGGCAGGGAGGGGTATCACGCTTAGGGTGGATTCGGCTTGGGCTTGTCTGCTGGGAGGGTATCCCAGGGCGCGTAAGCTTCGACATGTTGAGAAACTTAAAGATCTGGCCTATGTGCTTGCCAAATGTAGGATAGCCATGGGGTGGAAGAAATGTTATAAGCCGCGAGTGGAGGTCTGGTGGCGCGATCTCCAAAAATGGGCGGATGCCGAAACGACAGTGTGGCAAGATGGCAGTATGGCAGGGGATGAGGAAGGAATAGGCTCTCTCACGGCATGGAAGTTATTGTTAACGGAGCTGTTTGGTGCGGGATCGGCCTCGGCTGGACTTGGGAGTGATGAGGCCCCACCGCACGGAACGGACACTGAAGGCGGACACTCTACAGGCTCATAGGGGGGGAAGGATGGGGATTGCAGTGCCTTATTTTTTGTTTGTTTGGTTTTGTTGTTTGATGTGTTTTATTTATGTTTTGTTTTAATGTTGTCTGGTTGAGATAAAATAAAATATATTTAAAAAAAAAAAAAAAACATGTTTAAGGCTGAAGAACATCAAAATCCCATCACTAGTGTCCAGTCGTCAAACGGCGCGGTGGTCATGAAAGAGGACGACAAATTGTGTTCATGTGAATTTCTATATGGAACTCTAATGGGGATGAAAAATCCATCGAAGAAACAAATGCTCATCTGCAAACATTTGGCCCCTATTTTATAAAATGCGTCCGGCTCCTATATACCAACCCAGGGGCCTTACCAATCGTACCCTATCCAAAATATTCCTACTGGGCAGGGGCACTAGACAGGGCTGCCCATTCTCCCCTATCCTTTTTGCGTTAACTATTGAACCGTCATACGTCCGACAGCATCACAGTCATAGGGGCATAAGAATGACGGGCCTGCCTCAGACTATATCGCTATATGCGGACGATACACTTATATATTCGGGATCCCGAGACCAACCTAGAGCCCATCACATGACTGATATACACAATTCTGCCAAGTACTCCAGATATAGGATTAATAATTCCAAGTCAGAACTGTTTCCACTTACACCTGTCACCACATGTCCAGCCAATGCCAATGGTATTCGATGGTCCCCAGTGCGTGTTTGCTACCTGGGCAGAATAGTGTCTAAAGAGAAACAAACGCTACACAGATAATTATGAAACCTTACATTCACTGGCCACAAAACTACAGTTATGGGCCAAACTTCCCATACCCTTATAAGGTAGCATCGCAATCCTAAAGATGGTGGTCCTCCCCAAACTTAATATCCCCTTTGCTTTGGCCGTGTAGAACTTTTCACAATACTCTAATCACTGGCCACCTCGTTCATATGGAATGGAAGCGTTGCCAGGATGAAATGGGCAAAACTGGTTGAACCTTATTGAACTTTATTATTTGGCAGCGCAAGCTCAATTCACCCAGCACTGGTATGAACCACTAAATACGGCGCCACATAACCCGATAGAGATTCACAGCATCCCCCACTGACCTTCGATCTGTCCTGTTCAGTACCCAACACAAAGACCCATGCAAATTTGACCCAGTTAGCGTCACGGTGCATACCTGGTCCGTAATATACAAAAGACTCCATACAGAAACACCCGGAGACCCTGTTGTGGAACTTTCCTGGCATATCCTCCACGTTTGACAAGGCCCTACAAAGAACATGGGAACCGGACAGACAATTAAAGATGAGGGACATGTTGCTCAATGGTATATATTGTACCCTTGAAGACATCAACGCAGTCGGAAGCGGCCAGCTCTGATCACTCCAGTATTATCGCATCAGGGCCGCGTTCGGTGCGAGGTGGCCATGGTTTCCTGTTGAAACTGGCTTCACTCGAATGTATACGTACCATAGTATCCAAACTCTACGCCATAATACAGACACATTCCCCGTCTAACATCAAGGCTTCTTGGGAGGCAGATATAGGGGCGGAGATTGCTGAAGAGAAATGGGTCAAATACTGTCAATTGTCTAAATCTGTTATTCAACATCCTTAATAAACTGCGCTAGACTCTAGCAAAAAATTGGCGAGTTTACTGAAAAGTGCTGTGGTGGATGCCAGAAATGTGGGTAACCATGTGCGGAAACCTATCATATGTATTGGGCATGTCCTTTGATTGCTGCATTGAGAGGGAGGCAGCTGAGATTATTGAAGGAATAACAGATTTCTCCCACCCTTACCAACCCAGAACTATTTGTTCGGGGATATTGGTAAGATGGCGGTAACCACTAGAAGACTGTTCAATGTGTCCTGTGTAACTGCGAAAAAATGTATATTGCAAAACTGGAAAAGTCCACACGCACCCCGTATTGATCAATTTCTTCATGAATTGTCATTTGTGAATGAATGTATTGATGATGCCTAGAACAAGCCATCCCAAGGACATTTGGGCTCCATTAGGAAGATATTTATGTGACATGCTATCCGATGAAGATATCTCTTCTGTGACATCGCCATGAATATGTAACAGAGGTCTGTGTGCTGCCACTATGGGTACCCCTCTTTTATTATGTTTGCTTGTGTAATGCTATGTTTTGATGACATGACCATTAATAAACGAATTTTAAATTAAAAAAAAAGGTTCAAAGTTTCCAAGACTTTTAGGGAGTGGGAAAACGTTGGGAGGGTCCTGTGGATGCGAAGGTTCCAGAAGGCGGATGAAGTTCACGGGTGAGTAAACCATTTTTCCATCTTTGGGAGGGATTTAGCAACAAGTGTCGGCAAAGCCAATAAATGAGAAACTAATCAAAGCTTTTAAATGGGCAGAGCTAGGGGTGCAGGTAAGTACCCGTACTCTATTTTTCCTCCGACTTGGAGGGTTGTTGGAGTGTCACCGGAGGTCAGTTTTCCCGCAGTTAGTTCTGGTCGAGGCAGCCCAGGGCTGCATTTGCAAGAAGAGTTCTGGCCGTGTCCAGGAGCAGAGTAAAACCTCTTCTCATGGAGCACGGCAGCAGACACCAGTGCAGGTGTCTTCAGGATCTTGACTAGATGCAGGCAAGCCAGTCTAAGTGACAATCACTGATGCACGTTGACAGGAGTCCGATGTCTCAGTTGAAGAAAGCCTTCCATATCAGGGCCCTTGGGATGCTGGGACGCCAACATTTTTCAGGAAAGCTACTTACAGGACCAGCTGAAGGCCCATGAAGTTCTGAATCAAAAAACAGAATGGCGACACTGCAGTAGCCCAGATTGGAGTTGGTCAGTCCACTGGATGGCCCAGGACCACTTCTCACAGGTCACCAAGACTACATCGAGAAGGGAGTAGTTTCTTACCATTAACTCTATTTCTCCAGCGTTGGTATCTTTCATGGATTCACATGCTGTGAATATTTCCTGTCGTCAGGCTAGGAAACCTCTGTAACTTTAACAGTGTTTTCCTATGGAAAACTTTGACACCAAGTGTCCTAGCGACATCCTTTTTGGTTGCTTTAGGCTGCCCCAATAGGACGTCTAGTATAAAAAGCCCCGCCACCCAAGGCTTCCCTTCAGATTTTCAACTCCCAAAAGAGGAAACCCGAACCAAGGTTTGCCTGCAGGGGCGGCCGGTGGGCGCATGTGAATCCATGAAAGATACAAACGCTGGAGAAATGGAGTTACAGGTAAGAAACTACACCCATCTCCAGCATTGGGTCTTTCATGGATACACATGCTGTGAATAGATTACATAGCAGTATGACAAC
The DNA here is from genome assembly GCF_040938575.1 of Ambystoma mexicanum. NCBI lineage: Eukaryota > Metazoa > Chordata > Amphibia > Caudata > Ambystomatidae > Ambystoma > Ambystoma mexicanum. The sequence goes on along the minus strand of NC_090925.1, from coordinate 329,097,429 downwards.
ATGGCGGTGCATAACAGGCAAACCAAAATCCCATGCCCCCAAGCCACAATAACCAACATCATAAAAACAATAGGCATGAGAAACACTATTAGAACAAACCATGTAAGCTGCAGGGCTTACTTTATTTGAACAGGCGTTGGAGGACCGCACGTCCCACCTGCACACCCTCCACATATTGTTGCCCCAGACAGTGTCTGGCGAAGATATGCAGCACCACCCAAGATGCCCTTTGGCAAATGTCACTGAGCGGTATACCCGCCCACAGCGCCGCGGACAACGCTGCGGATCTTGTAGAATGGGCCTTAGGATTGGCCCGCAAAGGCTGGCCAGCCTTCCCGTGCCAGAAGGAAATCGTAGAGGAAACCCAACTGGAAGGTAATTGCTTAAGAGATTAACTGCCCCCTGTTGGACGTACCAAAAGCCATAAACCGCTGCCTTGACTTCCTAAAGCCTTGAGTTCGGTCGAGATAAAACTTCAACGCCCGCTTAACGAACCAAGGAATGCAGTGCTTTCTCTGCAGGGGTGATAGCCTTAGCAAAGAAATTGTAGAGTTTTTGTGAAACTGACGGCACTTCAGGGATAAAGTGCAGATTTGTAGACAGAACCTTGTGCCTCATGAACCACAGATACAGCGGGTCGATGACCAGAGCCTGAAGTCTAGAGACCCTCCTCGCCGATGTAATAGCCACCAGAAAAGCAACTTTCCACATGAGGAACATCATCGTCGCCACTGACATAGGTTCAAACGGCGGCTTCATGAGAGCCGAGTACCACATTGAGACTCGACACCGGAGCAAACTTCTTCTCTGGGGGGAAACGTCCTCAACAGACCTTTGAGGAAGTGTTTGAACAATCTGTCACTGAACAGAGGCGAGAGTTGTGCCATCTCGTGAACCTGGAGATCGACATGACAGCCCCCCTTCGCCAACAGTAGAAGATACAGCAGAAGCTGAGCTGGAGACACCTCTAATGGCTGCAAGTCTGGTTGGTCTGCGCACCAGGCACAGAACCTGGTCCACTTCAGACTGTACCATACGTGGTAGATGGTGCCCTTGCCACCGCCAAGATCTGACGGCAATCCGGCGGGATTTCTAGATGGCCAAATACAGAGTGGTCAGGAGCCACACCGCAAGACTAAACCTGGATCGTTATGCCACACCTTTCCGTCGTCCTGTGATAGCAGATCCGGCTCCGACCCCAGATGAAGTGGGTCGTCCACCGTAAGATGAAGCAGATCCAAGAACCAAGTTTGCCGGGGCCACCAGGATCACCCTGCACTGACCTTGCGGACCATCTGGCTTGTTCTCCGGATCAGAGGCAACGGGTATGCGAACAGGCCTGTGCATGGGAATGAGAATGCGCCCCCCCCACCCCCCTAGAGTCTGGATGAGCCACCCTGCTGGCAAAAAAAACAGCCAACTGTTTTCCAGGCTGGCGAACAAGTCCAGAGGCGTCCTTCAGTTTCCATTCGTGCAGCTGACCTGCATCCCTACTGAACATCCGCCTGAACGTTCTGCACTCCTGGCAAATTGTAGGCAGTGATGTGAATCCCGTGAGCAATGGCCCAATGCCAGACCGCCTGAGCCTCCCAGGACAGGAGCTGTGAGTGCGTACCGCCCTGCTTGCGCAGGTAAAACATTGTGGTGGAGTGGTCTGTCATGCAGACCACCATACCCTGAATAAGAGGGAGAAAAGACTTCAGAGCCCAGTGCACTGCCTTCAATTCCAAAACGTTGATCTGTAAAGACGCCTCCCTGAGAGTCCACATGCCCTGAACCTGAAACTGGCTTAGGTGCGCACCCCAAACCACCTGAATGGTCTGTCACAATCGTGTATCGAAGGTGCATGCCTCTCAGAATGTTGTTCGGGCGATTCCACCACCGCAGGGCCTCCGCCAAAGCCCGGGAGACGACCACCTTGTCCGACAAGGACCAGAGGCACTGGGACCACCTGGAGGTGAACAACTCCTGCACTGGCCTCAAACAAACAACAATTCGGGATGAGAGGGATGCAGGATGCCATGGAACCTAGAAGAGACATATACCCTCCGACCGTGACCGACGTTCCTGGCCCCCCATGAGGCAGCCCTGGAGATCAGCTTATGTATTCTGTGGACCGACTGCTTCACCAGATTGAGCTGTGCGTGGAACTGGGCCCCCAGGAAAACAACGTCCCTGGATGGTGCGAGACAAGATTTGCAAAGTTGACTGCAAAGCCCAGCTCCTGTAATGGGAGCATTGCTGCCTGGAGAGACAGACGCCCTTTGAGGAGGCGCTCCCCTGACCAACCGATCGTCCAAGTACGGGTAAACATGATGCCCTTCCCTGCAGAGGAAGGCCACCACCAGAACCAGGCATTTAGGAAAGGTCCTGGGAGCCGACTTGAGGCCAAACGGGAGAACCCGGAACTGGTAATGATCGTCGCCGACCACAAATCTTAGGAACCTGCGATGTTGGGAAGCATTGGAAAGTGGAAGTAGGCGTCCGAGGTCCAACGACGCCAAGAATTCTCCCGGCTGGACCAAGCGTATGACATCTTGTAACATCAACATCTTGAACTTCAGGCGCTGCAGATTCTTGTTCAACGGCCGAAGGTCCAGAATAGGGTGCCACTTTCCATTTGGTTTTTTGATTACAAAATACCATAAGTACACCCCCTGACCTTGTTCGGACAACGGGACTGGTTAGATCACCGCTTTTTCCACCATCAGACGCACCTCCTGCCGCAAGATGCGGCTGAAACACCTTCACTGGCAGAATAGTGAATTGCGAGCACCGAAACTCCAAGTGGCCATAACGTACTGCATCCGGCACCCATCTGTCAGTCGTAATAGACTGCTACTCGTTGATATGGTGCGCCACCCTGCCCCTTAGTTGACTGCCTAAATGGCAGTCATTGCTAAGGCATGCACTGCCGGCCTTTACTAGCCGAGGACCCCTCTTCCACTGAACTTGAAAGTCCTTGCCCCTCTGTGTGGACTGCAAAGAACGTCGGAAACCTTGGGCGGTGTAACTGGGACGGCCGTAGCCTGTCACGGGAACGTGCAAATCTGGCATTCCTTGAGGGTCCTCGAAATGCACGAAAGGGGCGAAAAGAGCATCCACTCTGCAGCATGCCCAGTGATTGCGCAGTATCAGAGTCTTCCTTCAACACCTCGTCAACTTTAGCACCAAACAACTGCTCCCCTTCACATGGCATATCTACCACTTTGTGGTGCACCTGAAGCCTGAAGTCAGTACAGCGCAGCCACGCAGCCAGTCCTGCCAATGGAGAACCACACCATTGTTAATCTGCTTGAACCCCGACTGCCAGGTCCACCGCAATGTTAATGCTGTGGTTGGAGGCTTCCTCCCCCTCTCGCACCAGCAGCATTGCCTGCTACCTTTGTTGCTCAGGCAGATGATCCAAGAGTGGAGCCAGCCGGTGCCACATCTCTCTTTCATATCCAGCCATAATGGCCAAAGTGTTGGCCACCTTGACCGTCATAGCCCCCACCATAAGCCCCTTCTTGCCGAACGCATACTGCTTCCGGGCCTCATTGTCTGGGGGCGTCGCACACATGTGCCGACGACGCACCTTACAACCAGCCGCCGCCGATACCACCGACTCTGGTGTGGGTTGTGATGGGAGGCACTTGGGCGAAGACTCAGGTGCTTTACACTTCTCCATGTGGCCCTTGACCGCAAGCTCAGAGAACGGATGGCACATCGTGTGCAGCCCCTCTTGCCACACGTGGTCTAATATGGGGACAGAGAAGACCGCCTTCTGCCCCCCCCCCCCCATGTGGTCGACAGTCTTTTTGCTCATCTTCTGGGGTAAGACCAAACTCTTGACAAGCCTTGGCCATCATTGCATGAAAAATGCTGACATCCGGTGGAGAGGGTTGAGCCGGGCTGCTTGGGGGGGAGGAGGGGAATCCACCTCTGGATCGGTATTCCAGGTATCCGCCCACCTAGGCGACGATGTCGACAGTCACATGGAACAGTATCCAAATCTGCCAGCTCCCCTTCCTCTGGATGTGACCAGTGTTAGGCAGAATGGCAGGCAGTACCCTCTGGGACCACCACACACAATGAGGACGACAGGTGTTAGCCAAACCAACCTTTGGTAGAAGTCTATACCACACAGTTTTTGGTAGCGAGCTGAGCAGCCAGGCTCATCTCAAGAGTGAATGTGAGCAGTACAAGTAGTTACACAAAGTACTTTCACAGTGGTTCAAGTAAACAATTATACTTAATGTTTCTTGGTAAAAGCACTAATTACACAATCATTTAGAAAACATTAAAAAAGGAGCAAAAGGAACAAGGTAAGTAAAATAGATCATATATACATACCCCCGGCTGCCCTTTCTGTCTCCCCCCTCCTTCCCTTTCTCATCCCCCTCCTAGGTTAATTGCTCTACCTACTGTTTTATTGGTTCGATTCAGGTCTTGGAAAAATATAACAGTAGAAGCAATTTACATGTAACTTGTTATAATGTAAAGCGCTATATAAAACAATACAAATACAAATACTTTTTAGACAGTACAAACAGTTTCAGTTCAGATCCTCCTCCCACTCACGGGGGTTTACGAAAAAGATCTAGCACTGGTGAACAAAATATACAGCATCGTTCAGGCATGGATGGCAACCCACGGCTTATGCCTGAACGATGATAAAACTGAGCTTCTCATCCTAGGCACCACACCCCTCATCAATAAACTAAGCACAAATTACTCTTCCTGTATCATAGATGGGAACTGCATACAAGTTGCTAAAGAAGTTAAAACATTAGGGATCTACCTTGATTCTACCTTATCATTTTCCAAACAGGTAAATTCCCTAGCTTCCTCAACAGCCTACACATGTAAGCTCATTAGAGCAGGAAAACAATTCCTATCCCAGCACAGTTGTCTAACACTAGCCAGAGCCCTTATCATCTCTAAACTAGATTATTGTAACGCACTGTACATAGGAGCCACTAAATCCATCATCAACAAAATCCAGATACAGCAAAACAAGGCCCTCCGAGCGGCTTTGGACATCCCCAGGAGAGAACACATTACAGAAACAAGAAGGAAACACAAATGGCTCTCCACCCATGAGAAAATCAAACTTAAAACTGCATCTCTCACATACAAATCTCTACACAACAAAGCCCCTCAATACCTTAAGGACAGATTCACCAGATCACACTCCACAAGACAAACCAGACTTGCCTACACCAATCGCCTCCAAGTACCTCGCTTTAAACTGACCACCATAGGCGGAGCTAGCTTCCCAGTCAAAGCTGCTCAATTGTGGAACGAATTACCCACTACCGCGAGGCTAGAACATTCTCCTTCCAAATTCAGGCAAATTGTAATTAACTGGCTGACGACAGCTATTGCTAATTGAAATTATGATAATGCTCACGCCTGTTTTGCTACACAGCATCTATACCATATGATTGTAAACTTGTATTGTAAACCTGCATCTGTAACTTGTAATTATCTGTAACATGTAACTGTAACCTGTAATTTATGCTCTAAGCTGTACATCTTCTTACTTCCTGCGCCCTTATACCCCAGGGTCCGGTGCGCATAATAAATACCAAACAAACAAACAAGTCAAGTCAAAAGGCCAGGCCAAAGTCAATGGGCTAGTGTTCTGGATAAGAAAGAGCAGTTCTGGTATCAAACGGTAAAGTCTTTGAAAAAGTTCTTAAAAAGTAGTTTAGGCACATGACCCCCTCCAAACTTCACAGAGTGTACCCTGGGGTACCCCCCGCCCCCCTCTGCTGGAGAGACTTCGGCACAGTGGGCACTTGGGAACACATTTGGTGGGAGTGCCCAAAACTTGAGAATTATTGGGCGGGGATTTGGGACGCACTTAAACATGTCTTGGGGCTCAATTGTGGGGGGGGGGGGAAACAGAGGACTGGCGATTCTGGGACGGGGGGGAAATAGCATCAATCAAGACTAAGGCGGACCGCAAGCTTTATGTAATAATTATGATGGCGGCTGCTATGGTCCTAGCTCTCAGATGGAAAGCGAAGGACCCAGTGTACGATCACGAATGGGTGGCAAAGATGTGGTCCCTGGTGGCGCTGGAGTGGCTCACATACTCAATACAGGGTGATCACTTGAAGTTCAGGTCGGACTGGGACTCTGTAATCGCATTCCTGGTGGATGGCACAAGGCAGCTGTGGTGTCCATGAAGCAGCCAACTCTTGGGCATAATAGACACCTCCGAGGAGGCAGATTAAGCATGGGGCAGGACAACTGATTATAGCCCAATTGAAAGGGGAGCGAGCTGAATAATCGTGGAGAGGCGGGGTAACTTACTTTGAATTATTCTTGAACCTTGGGTTGGGAAGGGCGGGGTCTGGGGGTGGGGGGGGAATTGGGGTATCGTTACAAGGATCATATGTCGGGTCACAAGCCGGCCTGCAAGTTGGGAAATTTTCACAAACTTTCACCGCAAGAGTGGCGTTCTCTCAATCGGGCTGGCACAGTACCTTTGAATGAACAAATGCTGCTAAAATCGTGGTTCCTGGCAGGTCCTGCAGATCTCGCTGTTCCTGAGCCTCAGTTGTGGGGACAAGAGGGAGGACGTCTGGGGACTCCTGCACTGCACGGGATCTTTGAAGAAAGCAAACAAAAATGGAGTCAATTCAGTTACAGTAGCTGTAGACTCACAAGCTGGTGTCCCTCTCCCTGGTGAATCCTAACCAGCCTTGAAAATGGTATACAGGTGTCTTACGAGTTGATTGGTCCCACCAACTGAAAGGAAGAAGCCGTCCTTGAAGGAGCTTCTCTGTAGAATGGAGTTTGGCAATTCGGACCTGCAGCAGGGCTTCACCGGGTAACATAACGGTGCAGGAGTTGCAGCAGCAGTCCTCTTCCAGCTCGTCTTCGGTTCTTTCATTCCAGTGGTCGACTGACTTCTAGTCCTGGAGGCTCACTTATTAAACAGTTTTCTCGCATTCATTCCAGCATAGCTGTCACTCACCCAGCAGGGTGGCGGTCCTTGCCAGTCAGCCAGCCAATCACACAAGAGTGCATTTGGGTCTCCTAGGAGACTAAGCACATGAGTTTCAGGCACCTCCCTCACTTCCTGCCTACCTCAGACGCCAGAGGCGGTCTTCCGTCCTGAAGCCCGCCAAAGGCACACAAACACAGGGACCAAACCTGGTTTGGCGTGCAGAGACAAACTCTAGAAGGACCTTTCCAAAAGGAAACAGCAAAAAAAAAAAAAAAAGATCGGGTCCCGTTTAAACAAAGGGGCTTAAGGCGCCTTCTTGAAAAACATCGCTCCTGTGATTTTTAGCTGCCGGTATTCGCGGTCGGGAAAAATCATGGTAGTTAGTTATAAAACCACTGCCACCAGCCTTAAAAGAAAAGGGTAGCATTCGACTGCTACATGAGTATTTAGACACAGGGGATGCTATGTAACGCCTCCAGCACTTCATTGTAAAGATGTGTGCTGGGTCTGAAAGAGTCAGTTTAACTTTACATTCTCTGGGAAACAGTAGTTTATCCCCAAGAAGGTATTTACACCTTTGGGAAGTCTAAAAAGACATCCCTGTGTCACTGCACTGAGTCCCAAAGTTCAGCAAAAGAGCTGGGGGTCTCTAAGGGAGAGAGGAATTCACACATTTTGAGAATTCTCCCTAACAACCGGGGAGGGGCGGAACCAACCTGGAGACCGCAACAGCGGCTGAACCATAGGTGACATACGCGGGAGGCCCGGGTGAGGGGCACCCACACCGTCATCTGGTCACGGCACAACCCGCACCTTCTCCACGGGACCCCCCCCACCCCTCCAAGCTCAGCAGAACTGGGAGCTGTGCATCTGACTGCCCCAACAGTGACTGCAGTGTGGTCAGCACCTGCATGGATAGCAGCGAGTGCGGATTCACCAATGGGTAATGCAGCGGGTCAGCACTCAGACCTACCAATGTGGACGGCCCTGCCGGCCGCAGATCCAACGCTGACAGATCGAAATACGTCTGACTTGCCTCCTCCAGACTTGAGTACAAGTTGTAAATCGTGGGGTCTTGCTGCAGAATCTCCAATGGGAGCAACGGCCCAAGGCCGGACCCAGGCTGCAACAGCACCTCTGAAGGCAACGGAGCCCCCGCCCCCCCACCACCATTAATGTCGATGAGGAAACCAGCATGGTCAACGACAGAGCAATCGTCACCACGGGCGACGAAGGAAGAGAGGGCAGCACCACCACAGTCGACGGAGGGACTTCCGTAGATGAACTCCTCGGGGACGGAACCAAGGCCGCCACCGGCCTGGCCTTCTCCGACAACGTGGACCGTTTGGACGTGGAGCTGGATCGATGTTTGGAAGACTCACAGCCTGAAGAGGACTGGTGCCAGTCCTTAGACGACGAACGCTTAGTTGACGAGGACGCGCAAGACTTTGCCTTCTCATCAGCCACCGAGGACTTGTGCAACAGAGTCGTCGATTTCTCTGGCATGGAACTCACGGACTTCAACTTTTCAACCCTGGGAGCCTTATCCTGGAGGAGGGACCCGACCCTCTACTCTGATGCACTGACCCAATGCCAGACTACTCCTTGCGGTGCTCCACCTCTGACGCAGGCCCAGCCGTGTGCAGATTCTTAGAGGGGGTGGTGAGAGGTTCCACCGACAGGACTACACCTCCTCTGCCGTAGTAGAGGACATGCCCCTGCGGACTGAACTAACCTCCGAACCCAGGCAAGTCCGCCTCATTTAGCCAACAAATCAACTACAGTCCTTCAGCGTCTTTTGCGAGAAGCCTTGACAAACCTCGCAGTTGCCCGCGGAATGATTGGGATATAGCCAGTCCGCATGCCCATCCCCATCGTAGACATTCTTTAGGCTGCAGGTCACTCATGGCCTAACAAGATTTCCGGGCCCACAAATGACATATTGGGCCTGAAAAAAAACAACCAACGAAAGCACATGTAGAACACAGAGCAATTCGAGAGAAAACACGAGGTGATCCCAACAGTTTGGAGAGGGTTGACATCTGAAGGAAAGCCACGGGAGCGGGGCTATTTATATTAGACATCCTATTGGTGCAGCCTAAAGCAACCAAAAAGACGAAGGACACTTAGCATTTTCCTATGGAAAACTTTGACAATATGTTAAAGTTACTGAGGTACACACACACGCACACAAAATCAGGGACCACTGTTGGTGAAACTCATGCAGACACGCCAGACCTACAGAAACCAGTTTGTGAATTGGGACCAGCCAGTCCCAGCCCACTTCCTTGCTTGCAACTCACATGGCCTGCACTAGCTGGCGAAAATCACTGCTTTCCCGGGCAAATGCATTGCCATAAAAGCAACTGCTTCCACCAGCTCGTCTTTAGGCACATCTTAAAAGAAACCAAAAACATTCAATGAGTGTAGTCTAGAGTGGTGATACAAAGGTATCCCCATTGCACTGCACAGTAAGGTGCAGTATGCAACATGAAAGTTAACCAAAATAGATAACATGTCAAAAGAAAAAAGTGAAACCTAGTTTGTCATTACCAACAGTCTGAAGGACTGTCAGTTTCCCATAAGTGAGCAAAAAGCCAGTGGAGTGAAGCTGAAGGCTTCACTTCACAAAAAATCAGGACATGGTGTAAAAACAAAAGCAAAATGTAGGGGTGGGGGTCCATAGAATAGGGAGGAAAATGTTTGAGCCAGTGTCTGACTTGGTTTTCAAGTTCTCTTAGAGCGCCAGCAAAATTAAAATGTCTAAAGGAGCCAGTGAAATTGTCCAAGCCTCATTGACCATACGGCCTCAAAAGAAAGGTTGTTTTTTCTGCCTCAAATCTCCTCTCGACCACATTGCTTGTTTTCTACATTAAATACCAAGTTGCTCTCCTCTCTCCCAAAGGCCTGCTTCTGCCTAACATTTACCTACTGTAACCAATTAACGCCTCTTTCACAACTAATACCAATGTTTATTTTACAGTCCCACACTTTTCTACATTTGCTTAAGTTTCCAACTCGTCTCCTAGACAACCCCGCCAGTTGCCCCTTCTGATCCTATACTAGATTTTCTAAAAAATACCTCAATCCATGGATTCCTATCCAGCTTGCTTATTTGAAGCATCTTTGTTCTGGGTCATTGCCTGAGGATTTAATATCAGAATTAAACAGATAACCCCTTTGGACTGATCTTCCAACTGTGGAGGAAAATTTAAATGTTATGTACTCCCTGTGCCGGGCACTGCAATATTATAGCGACTAGGCCCTGTAACCTACCATGTTTAAACTGTGTTTCTTGCTTATGCGAGGCAGACAATGTAGGACGTATCACACATGTGTTTGCAATGAAAGCTTCTTGCCTGGCGTGTTAGAATGCTCGGTTTCTCAGTTCTTGCTTCCAATGGGATTCCCTTTTAGGACTTATGCAAGCGGGACATGGGCACTCGCTTTAAGAAAAGCAACACTGGGGAGCATCTTACTAATGCTCTCGCTTACCTCAAAGCGTATGGGAGTCTTTGAGTGTGGGCACCTTGACTGAATTACAACAGGGTGACTCACCGATAACACTGGCTTACATGAAAGGGTGAAGCTGGTGTCAAAGGCTGATATGAGGCTTTGTTCTTTCCTAGCAGGATGAATTTAGTATGCAATTTCGACCTGTTGCGACCACCCGTTACATTGGAAAGCATGCATCCTGTTGGGTATAAAGGGACAGGGCTCGGTGGGAAGTGGACGCTCTGAATGGTTCTTGTGTTGCAGTTGGGCACCTGCTGTCCCTGCTTTCTAAGTGGAATCATGCGTGATCCTTTATCCTCAACACAATTGTGGGCCGGTCTCAGGATTGCCTTTTCTTTCTACATATTTAAAGTAATGTTCATCTTCAACTATCAAGATCCAATTCGACACGCACACAAGGCCATCCATGAAAACTACCCTTTCATCTTTAGCTCAACTCGCCAATCTCTAATCAGATTGTTCTGTTAGGCCTCTTACTTTTAATAAGGTTCATCCTTTACTCCTTCATACGCTAGATGAAACTTCCTGCCCTTTCTTGGTTTTTCCACCTACCTCTCACCTCATTCTACATTGGACAAATTAATAAAACCTTTGCTGCATTCTTCAATCATACGGTTATCCAAGGTTTATTTCTTGGCAGCTGCTTTCCTCACTCAATACCCTTCCTTGGGAATTGCTTGATTGGAGTTTGGTTCACATTTTTTGGCAGAGGACTCTGCGATTCTGCACATGCCAGAGACTGGGTGGCATCTCACCTCCTCCAGCTTAATCCCCTAAACAGACATTGGTTATGTAAAATGCCATATTACACATCTTAGATTATTCCCTTAGTGCAATGCTCCTTTCACTTCTGCCACTTAGTGTCTCGGTTTTAAAATTCAACCTTGAGGGAGTACATTCTATTGGTTCTCATGCAGGGTACTTCCAAGACACTCATTAAGAAAGTCATTTTCCTACTACAGTGATCAGATCTTAAATTGCTACTCCAAGTTGGGTCTTTCCCCATTACCTACTTCAGTTCTTTAGAGTCATCCAGTATATGCTTAATCCGGATCATTCCGTTTCTGCATCTTCAGTTATTCTCTCTGCACATCTATGGGGGCACTCCATCTTTCAGATTTCTGCTCCATTGCCTATTTTGTGGTCATATTTCAATTCCCATTCGGAACTGAACATTTCCTTAAAGGCATAGTCCAGTAAAAAATGTTATTGTCCCTACGGGTCGGCCATGTTTTTTTTAAGCCTAAGTGGCTCGATTTTAGAAAACTTTCCTATGGACCTTACCCGAGTTTTCGTCCATTAAACGCACGCGAAAACAGGCACCAGGGAGCCGCCATTTTGTGATAATCCTATCACTTGCCGCATCGCCCTGGCTGACCTGCTTCTGCGGCACTAAATCAATTCCCCCGCCCCGGAGCCTGTCATCAGCAGACTCGTACCGCCCATTTCCCAACGCCAAAGCACGTCTTGTGTCAACATTCGCTGCGCTTCAGCTAATGACGTGTCGCCATGGAAATGGCAGGACGCCTCTTTCCTCAATAAGTATAAACAGACCGTTTCACAACACACAGCATCAGATTTTCGATTCCATTCCTCTCTGTGTTACTTAGAGTATTTTGTGACTCGTTTCTGTGCTCTGGTCAGCTACCTTCGCCGCTTGAAGCCCGTGTGAACACCTGTACCATCTCGGTAAAGTATTTTACTTGGTTTACCACACAATGGCTACAATAATGCCCTACATGTACGAGCCCGAGTATACCGAGGAGGAACTACTGGAAAGGGAAGCACGCGAAAACGATGGGGATTCGGACGGCAGTTGGCAGGACGAATCAACAGATGAAGAGCCTGGGCCTAGTCGCATGGACGGCGTCTCCACCTGGTGCACATGCAAATCGGTGCAAGCTAATGCCAACCGAGGAGGAGAACTGCTGCTGCCGAGAAAACTCGGGATGCCTGGCCTACATTTCAGAAGGCGAGCCACGACTGCAATGCATCACCTTTGCCAGACTTCAGGGCAGCCTGCCTCACACGGGCCGTGTTGAGAATAATGATGGTGCTTATGCACGAACTTCGTGCAACTGTTCGTCCTCGTAATCCGAGTAACGAGTAAGTATACTCTGCTTGTCATGCCACTCCTATTTCATGTTCTTCTACTATATCCAAAATTACATCTACATATTATTCTAACACATGTAAGTCGTTCAATAGTGTGCATTGTCTAGATAGCATTTGTCTGTGCAGAATGCCATTAGTTACAAGTATTGTCATTGACAACAAACGTTAATTAAACTTATCTTGGTCATTTAAAAAGAGTTTGTTTCATTCCTTTTCACAGGTGGTACAGGCTGGTGGCCCATCGTTCCTTTACATGGTGGCTCCACGGGAGGCTTGGACACCACGTTCGAAGAGTGATACCCGCCTGTGCCGTTCGTGCCATAAGAGAAACGTTTCCGAGTGACAGCGGTCAGTACAGGGGATTTTCTCTCGCTGTGCTGCAACCTGACCTGTATAATCTTTATTGTATTTTTGTGTCATGAAAATAAGATACAAAATAAAACACCACATATAACAACGGTTGTTTCGATTTTTTAAATGGATCAAGTGTGTCTCCATTCAAGGATGGACGTCAGACATTTGTGCTCCGAATGGGTGAAGGTCTGGTCGCTGTGAAGCAGGGTGGTCACTATCTATCTAAGCTAACATAACATATTCTCGATAATGCATGCACTAAATAACACTTGTTCAAAGTCTTTCAGTAGGTTATGTCTCTATAAAAGTCACACATATATCTATACTAACAATTACCATTGGATTATACAGGCCTTAGGTTAAGGGTCTTGACCACTATAATACACCGGTTGAAGTGTGGGTCTGTGCTCACAAGAATCTCCGGTATGTGGCATTTGTTATTGATAAGCAACGATATACTATCAAAGGCAGTTTGCACCCGTGGATGAGCGCTGGCATGTGGGGCTGTCTGGGGCGCGAACGGCCAAGGTGCCAAACAACATGTACACTTCAAAAGGTATCCCACGCCAAGGGGCCCTCGGTCACATGTCCTCCTCAGACCCAGTGTCTCCAGCCAGGCCTCCCCTTGAAGCAGGCCGCCCCCCTGCAATCCACATAAGTGTGTCTCCATTCAGCAGTCTTCCTGTGCCTTATCTGCACTCCCCAGGCCCATCCATCCCACCCCCTCTATCAAAGGCGGTTCGCACCCGGGGATGAGCGCTGGCATGGGGGGCCGTCACAGGCGCAAACGGCCAAGGTGCCAAACAGCATGTACACTTCAAAAGGTATCCCACGCCAAGGGGCCATCAGTCACATGTCCTCCTCAGACCCAGTGTCTCCAGCCAGGCCTCCCCTTGAAGCAGGCCACCCCCCTAATACCACGACATACATACGTCATTCATTCACAAACACACCCCTGTTTGTAATACTTTATAAACCACTTGATATGTCTCATGAGAACATCTTTGTGCTTTGAAAGTCAACTCCTGAACGTGCTACCTGGCAACCACTGAGATCTACGCTAATCTGCTCGTCGTGCTATCCGTGAACTTCTGTGACAGCTTAGAGCAAACCCCTCAGTGTGCTACCTGTGGCCACCCACCTATTCTCCTGCAACATACTGCTCTGCTTGCTGAATCCAACTGTTTGTTGGTCAAGGTAAGGCCATGTATCCTAGTCATATTTCACAGATTTTTAAATTTCTATCTATTTGCGAGTAGAGTACACAATAGTGCTATGTTCATTGGTCTCATTGCTATTGACTTGAGTTTCCATTGCTATGCTATCAATAGATCTATTTATTTTCATCTGTGTCTTTTGTCATCGGATTGCATCCTTCGGGGGTCCAGTCTATAATGTAAGCATGTTTCCTTCTCGTGCAAGACAGAACATCCAAGGGACGAGTCACATGTTCAGATTTTAATCACATCATTTATACATTTCTGCAACTTATGCAAATACCAAGCCACACATAATGAACTGGTATAGTTCCTGCGACCAAAACAAACCTTGCATTGATCATTGTATGATTCATTTACTTTTGTATCAAATCTTTATTCTTGAAGATTGTATAATAATGTCGATATTTACTTTTCAGATTTATCAACAATGCCTGCCTGTTCGATTAGCAGTTGCCCTTCAAAGACCCATGCGAAATCTGAAGGCACTACAATGCATGTATTCCCGAAAACTGTTGATCGAATAAATGAATGGGTCAGACATTGCGGATATCCACTGGATGAGCTGGAAAGTAGAGTCCAACAAGTCTTACAGGACAAGAGGGGTGATCGATACCGCATCTGCAGCTGGCACTTTTCCTTGGACATGTACACAACATCTTGGGTAACAAAGAAGAATAAACGGCGAACGACACGGAAATTGATTGAAAACGCTATTCCCACTCTATTCGTCCACATTCCGCCACCGGTGAGTCAAGTGTCCGGATTTAGCTTTAGGCCTTGCGGTAGTGTGTAGGTAGCCGAATGGATTAATTGATATTGTAGGTGTTCTATCCCTTGTAATAATTTCGATATTGATATGAGTGTATAGTTTTTTGAATAATGACATTTATCAATATATTCTTTTTCAATTTCATAACCCACAAACGCAATGTATATATATGGGAACAGGGAACTGTGCTGTATTGAGCATTTTTCAAATATTCTGTTGCCTTACATGGCTATTTTTAATATTGGCATTTCATTATCAATCATTAAATTTACCTTTACAACTTCTTAACTATCCTTTGAATCTGAAGCAAGAACATTCTACATCCTTGACGTGGTCGCAGTTATCAACCACTTCTAGCGCGTATCAGGTAATCTTAGCAGGCTAATCAGCTACAGACTTGTTTTATGCATGTCAAGTAATAGTTTTATTCCATCGTGTAATTATTTTACCGAATGTTTTGGTTAGTGCTTTCCAATTGATATACGCCTTAGTTATCGTCCACTGGTGTTTGTTTTCAGTTATAATTAGTGTTATCCATACTAATGCAAGTACTCTCTTTCAGGGAGATACTGAAGCGTCCGCCACATCTAAAACATTTCTAGATGTTCTTCACCAGGAGGAGGTACGGATACTGACAGCTCCATCGAGCGTCATCATCAGAGCTGGAATTCTTGTCGTTTGATTGTTCTACACAATGTTTCATTCATGGTTAGCCGTTGATATGTACCTGTGCTGTCGACCCCAGGTGTGTGTTATGTTTTCACCATTGTAATCCTCACTAATGTAAGTACTATGTTTCAGGCAGTTGATGGAGCGTCAACCCCTGCACTTGATGCAGAGCCTGACATTCAAGTAATTCCAGGGAAAGTGGAAGCGGGACCATGCGTATACGAATCGGCGCAACAGCTTTCGGAAGTGCGCACTACATTTGCAACATCCATAGATATTATTCAGTAGCACGAAGTATGGATACTGACAGCTCCATCATGCGTGATCATATAACGTGATTCCATTTGCTATACTTTCACGCAAGTTTTGTGTTTCAGGGAGACGACGGAGCTTCCACTACAATCACAACATCCCATTTTGATGATGCAGATGTAAAGGAATCGGAGAAATAAGTCGATGAAATCTGCGTATTCATATTTTCCTTGATTCTTTTAGACAATGCATCATTTGTGGTCATCTCTTTATATGTATCTGTGCCGTCGACCCCAAGTGTGTGTTAGGTTTCCAATATTGAAAACCATACTAATGCAAGTACTGTGTTTCAGGGAGATGCTGATGCCTCCTCTCCAATACAACCATTCATGGCAGTCCATGCAGAGCCAGAGGTATGGATACTAACAGCTCCATCGAAATAGATCATCACTGGTCGAATACTTGTCGTTTGATTGTTGCACACAATGTTTAAATTGTGTTTGGCTATTGAGATGTACCTGTGTGTTCGTCCTCACGTGTGTTTTATGCTAACAATATTTTGATACATAGTACTGAAAGTACTATGTTTCAGGGAGACGATGGAGCCTCATTCCGTGCTGTCTATGCGGATACAGAAAATATAGTTGTTGCAGCGCAGGAGGAAGGGAGGACATGCAGAAACGAATCGGAGCTACAGCGTGCAGATGTTGAAGGTCGAGTCAAAAAAGTTGCAAAGAAAAAAAACAAAAAAAAAGGTTAGTTAAAACAGTTCATAACTTTAAAAAAATGTTTGTGCTGGGGACTATTTTATGTTTTTTTCCAGTCAATTGGACTACACTTTATCTTGTGTTTAAACTGAACATCCTTTTTCCAATCTATCCTCTAGTTACCCGTGGGTGTCAGAACTATACATACACAGACAGCGAAGCGAATGAGAGATGTTGCTTGCCAGACCATGTACACTATGGAAGAACTATTAATTGAGGCGAGGCGTGTTCAGGCTCGAGATGCTCATGTCCAATGGCCAGAACGTGAATTAACTGTGTTTGGAGATAACAGCAAAGTTGCATTGGACCATTACTACAGTGCGACCGCACCACCACAAGATGATGATATTGAATGTATTGAAGATAGCTCTGAAGTAGTTGCAGATCAATTCACACAATCTACACCCGCCAAAAAATTGCCACCCAAAAACCTGTCGACATTGTTGTGTTCTCCCATCAATGTTGAAGTAACAGATGTCGAAATGACAGAGAATGAACCAGCCGCAGCATCCATAGACACATCAGAACTTAATATCAGCGATATTACTTTCCAATGTGTTGAAATCTCCGCAACGTCACAGGCCGAAACAACAGTCTAATGAAAGAGAGCAAATACATTGTTTGATGGAAATTAGAAGTATGCTGAAATGTGTGCATTCCGTTAGAGGGAAAGTATGTGGGAAGCCATTGATTAATGTGACTCGTCAAATAAAAGGCAGTAACGTCAAAATAAATGCCGCCTGCAGATTAAATCATAGGTTCTCATGGTCTGCACAAACGATGCTGGGGAAAATGCCAGCAGGCAATCTACTGTGTGCAGCTGCATCACTTTTTAGTGGCTCCAGTTTTAGAAAGTTAGAGGCTTTCTTTCAGTTTGTGGGACTCCATTTCATTTCTAAATCGCTGTACTACATATACCAACGTGATTATCTGTTTCCGGCCATTAGTGATGCTTGGAAAATTGAACAATTGTCTCTAGTAAGTACATTCGAAGGGAAACGTTTCAGGCTAGCCGGCGATGGACAGTGCGACAGCCCTGGATTTTCTGCCAAGTACTGCACCTACCACTTTCAGGACATGGATACTAAGAAAATTGTGAGTTTGGTGGTCGTGCAGGTAACACAATGTACATCCTCAGTGGCCATGGAGAAACTAGGATTTATAAAATCAGTGGAATATCTACAATCAAGGGGAATGCACATCGACCTCATAGCCACGGACAGACACGTTTCAATTGCCAAGACAATGAGAGAGCAGTTCCCACATATTAATCATCAATTTGACGTATGGCATCTTGCTAAATCAATCAGTAAGAAAATCTCGGCTGCAGGAAAAAAAAAAAAAAAGGTTTTGAAAATATTTTACAGTGGTCCCAGTCTATCAGCAACCATCTTTGGTGGAGCTCAAAAACTTGTGAAGGGTCAGTGGAAATACTACTTAAAAAATGGCGGTCACTGATGCACCACTGTACCAACGTTCACCGCTGGACAGAAAACCAACATTTCCACCAATGTGAAAATGGCCCTTTGTCCCCAGAGGAGGCACGGAAGATGAAGTGGTTGATTTCATCTTCACCGACACACAAAGCCATTGAGAAGATTATTTTCGACAAAACTCTATCAAGAGATTTGAGAGGACTGACAGAATTCTGTCACAGGAGATTTGGAGGTGTTCCACAATATGTGCCTAAAGTACAGGCCAAAGCGCTAGCATTTTAGCTTTCGGGGCATGAAACATCGCACTCTACTAGCGGTCTTGGCCCATAACAGCAATGTCGGACGTGAACAATCTAGGACTAGGGGTAAAGTAAGGATGCCTCGCTACACTAAGGTGTTTTCAAAACGAAGTAAGCAATGGGTGATCAAACCAGTCTATGATGAAATGCAGTTCGACTTTGTGAAAGGCCTTATTGTTGCTGTGTTAGAGAAGCACAGATATGGAATTTTGGACGTTTCTGTGCAGAGCAGTGATCCATTGCCACCGAACATTGCAACTGTGCCATGTCCACCCGAAGCACAGCTGGTTGTGAAGTACAAATCCCGGTTTAAATAAATGCAATATAATTATCTTTTTGTAAATAAATGTTATTGTACAGTGTACCTGTGTCACGCTCACCTGATTGCCACGGAGGCGCAGGTCTGGCTTCGAGTGCTGATGCTTCTTCAATGGTGAAGCGCAGGACTCTGAAGATGGACTCACTGGCTCGCAGGAATATTCCCCTGTGCGTGAAAAGGGAGTATTGCCTACTGACGAAATAATGCTCAAGCCTCCCACTCCCTTCCAACCCTCCACGATACCCTTCCTCGATTCCCCGTGAAGTCTCACCTTAGGGTCAGGAAGGATGAGCTCTCCATCCTGCTTCTGATGCAGGGGCGCGTTGAAACCCAGTTACTTCACTGGATTGAGGTTTGATGAGAGTTCAAATAAGCTTGACTATTCGGGTAAGGCGCTGTAAGAGTTCTGTAGCAAGTTCAAAAGTTCAAGCTTAATAATAATGTTCATTGTCTTATTGCAGAAAGCGCTAACGCTTATGTCTTTTTCCCCCTTAGGGGCCGGGGTTCGGAATGCCGGAGATATGGCGCCGACCCGAAGTGAAACGTGCAGTTCCAGTAAATGACAGGTAAGTTCTGGATGAGCGTTCGGGTAATGTCTTTGCATTCGCTCATTCAATGTCTTTGTCTGTTTTCCCATAGGGGCTGGGGTCCGGAATGCCAGGAAGCGGCAGGACCCGAAATGAAATGGGAATGACCCAACAGGTAAGTCTTAGAAGGAAACTGAGCTTTTCCTATTCCCTTCCTTCTCTCACCTTGTGTTCTTGTCTTTTTCTCTCTAGGCTCTGGGAAGTGGCTGCGGATCTGGATGATCACTGCTGAAGATGGAGGTGCCCAGGAAAGGTGAGTGAATTGCAGCGCTGCAGCGATCGAAGCGAAATGCTTTTAAAATGATGTCTTCCCTTTCAGGATTGTCGGTGTGATGTCTCCGTGATGCTGCTTTAGCAGGTAAGGTCTTCTTTCTCTCCAATTCTCTCTTAGCAGGTGACCCAGGATGCTGACAGGCGTGGCTGAAGTCCAGAAGCAGGAGCTGACACGGTGAGCGTCCAGCTGCGAAGAGCAGAACAACGCGAAGCGTGAGTTGCTGATCGGGTGTGGTTTAAATAGCTTTGGAAGAAGTTCCAGGAATGTATCCTTCCACCGATCAGGTATGTATCCTTCCCCGACCACACTCAGGGAAAGTAGTCCCACAGGTAAAGTAGTTCCATTCAGGCCTCAAGAGGGCCTGGATGTAGCAGCATGGTCTGCATCAGGTAAGTGCACATTAAAACACTTGAACACATGTCTAGCTTTATGAGCCTGGCGCCTGAGGCGCCAGGACAGGGGTCCAACATGAGCCTGGCGCCTAAGGCTCCAGGACTGTGTCCAAAGGGCCCCAGCTTGGGCCCGCTGGCACTTCCCTGGGGGAAATGATGCCTGCCTCTGGGGTTGCTGGGTCGGTCCTGGCTCCTTGGAGGTAGGCATCACGACAACCTGTAACCCTAACCCCTACCTTCACCATCATGGGTGGCGAACAAGCTGGGTGTCATCTATGAATTCTCTCTATTCACCTAATATATGCGTATGTATATATTTTTCTCATGTCTCATCTCATGTAAATGCTGCGCACTGTTAACGGAGGGGAGGCTTGCGTATTGCAAATAATCAAACAAAAAAACAATAAATCTCACTTTTAACTCAACTCCTGTGGTACTTTATACTTTCCCTGACCTTCCGCCAAAAATTAAATGTCTCCATAGTTATGATTTATTGGGGCTGCAAAGCTCGCAGACAACGGGGACAAAATTGGGGGCCTTAGAACGCGCCAAGCGGGCCGTGGCATTTGGGAGAAGCCAGTTTGCATTTGCACATTGAGGCGCACTACATAGAGGGATTCTAAACTTCAAGTTCTCACAGATGCCTTTACTACGTGATGTTGCAAATAAAGAATGCGAAGGACAGCGGCTTTGATTTTCAGCTCACGCCCAGAAGAGGCCCACAAGTCGCACTGGAAGTATAAGGGTCTATTGTTTTTTTACCTTGAGACAGGGACCATGCCGAAAGAACTACATATGAAGGGGGTGCGCAATAACGTAAGAGACGATAAGGCAGAAAATTCAGAAACTAGACCGAGTTTCATTTTAGTTCAGGATACGAAAAATCGTTGTCAAGAGCACGGTCCGTTTTACAGACTGCATTAAGAAGAGACACAATGGAAATTTCAAATATAATGTGAGTAAATGTTTAGACGCTTTTATACCGGAATGAAGAATTAATGAATGGATGCATGAATGGATGAAGAGCTAGGAAAACGTGTTCGTAGTGGGCACATGGGCATGCAGGTCCACTGGTCTCACCGATCTCGGTCCTTGGCCCAGCCACTTTTCCCTGCAGGACAGTCCCGTACCTGCACTACGGGACTGTCTCTGTATCCTTCAGCCCCTTCTCCCGGCATTTACCTTGCACTTGCCACCAGCTGGCCCTATTTATCTTGTATTCGACTAACAATGTACGGCACTTTTACCCCCCTCCCTCCCCCATGCGCGATCTGAAAGACACCTGGCCTAGTAGGATCGTTGTCTGTCTGCCCTTGTTCCCCCACTGCCTCGTCGCGCCTTGAAACACTTGTGTATAGGCGCGTTACAAATGCCATATCATATCATTCCACACGCATGTAGACTAACTGTCGTTTATCATTGTGTGTTGGCCTCGATTTATTTTGTTACTTTTCGCATTGATTTTAGAGCTGAACATACTCCATTGAACTATCCTTGCAAGCAAATAGTTTCTGATCGGCCGTAATAAATAAAATGAGTAATATTAATGAAGTTCGGCTGGCGAGACTAATAATAATTTTTTTGTTTTCATAACAGGTATTTGCTCTCCTTCTGCTACTGTCATCGGTTTGAGACACCGGAAGACGTTTTTTTCGTGAGACACCTGCAGCTTCGTGTGAACAACTGGAGCACACTGACAATTTTATGGGACGATCGCCAAGGGCCCACATGCCCTTACGCTGTACTAGTGGCTAGAAGCAACATATCAACCTTTACGATTGACTAGTGCCTAGTTGATGGAACAGCCTTGCCGTTCACCGTGCTTCCAAAGTGCTTCTTTTAACGAAAAGCAACACCCTGTGTACCATTGCGGATTCAGATAAAAGAAAATAAATGGCTTTCGTAGTTCATATGGCAATTGCTGAATATTCTCTAAACATTTAATGTCAAATAAATGTACTTTACCAAATGTACCGTGTTGCTGTTTGATTTTAAAGTACAGTTTCATATTCCGAATTGTGGCGCGCTGTGTTGTGAGATGGTCTGTGTTGGTTTCCGGGTTCTGTGTGGAGTCGCGTAGAAGACGACTGGGCGCGTTTGCCTACGCAGCACAGTAACGTCACGGAGAGAGGCGGGGAATATGAATGTTTTGATAATGTCAGGCTCAGGGGCGGGGGAATTGATTTAGTGCCGCAGAAGCAGGTCAGCCAGGGCGATGCGGCAAGTGATAGGATTATCACAAAATGGCGGCTCCCTGGTGCCTGTTTTCGCGTGCGTTTAATGGACAAAAACTCGGGTAAGGTCCATAGGAAAGTTTTCTAAAATCGAGCCACTTAGGCTTAAAAAAACATGGCCGACCCGTAGGGACAATAACATTTTTTACTGGACTATGCCTTTAATTATCCTATCCCAATCCCCCACCCCCGCCCTACCCATTAAAGCTCATTCACTTAGAATTGCCTGTCATTACATCACACCTACTATACCACAAGTACCATCTGCCATTTCACTGCTTGTCCCTTTAAATTGTGCAATGCTTTTGCGACTCCAGTACATCCTTTCCTCTAAATTAACTATTTATAATGTAATCTATGAAAAGGTTTGTTGCCCTTCTACTCATTCAATCTAAATGATCGGATTGGCACAGCTACAGAAGCCTTGAAACGCCAATATGATCAATGTTTTACTTCAAATTTATTAACTTTGTTCAGTGCATTGCATAAAAGTGATAAATTCTGTGTACCCGATCAATGTCACCGACATTCTTGATTACCTTTTCCAATGCAAACAATTTAGTTGCACAGCCTATAATAAATTGAGAAAAAGAAAAGAAAAAAAAAAAAAAATCAGTCATCTGTCTGAAAACTAAACAAGAGCAAAGAGCACCCCTCACACAGTGTAAACATGTGAATAAAATTACAAAATATATATTCTGCACAGAATATAAAAGAAAATAAAAACCCTGCTCAAACCTTTAACCCCTCAATAGCCTCTGAAATCCCTTAATTATAAGCGACTTCCCTTTTCGTGCACTATAGACTTGGTCCTTTAAAAATGGACAAGAGTTCATTGAAATATATATTTTTAAAATTCATTTTTTTAATTTTAATACGCATGATTAACTAAACTCACTTTTTTTAGTATGCATCCCCTCCCTGCTCTTTCCTTATGTTTTTATGTCCCGTTATTGCATACCGTTTCCCCCTGTTCTGTCCAATTCGTTATCATTTCCAAATAAGTTATAAAGAGCCTTTAGACTAACATGTTCTCTTTATTTTTTATATAGGTTTTGACATTGCAAATATATTTAGTTTTAGCATGGCAAGTTATGTAAAAGTATAATATAACTAACTTTGCTTGTATTATATGCCTTTATTTATTCAATTCTGATAATAAAAATATTTAAACAATAATGGTCAGGTTACAAAGGACGACGAAGAAACAATTACAACAAATCACTAAAACAATACCACTTCAATGCCTTTCTTTTCCACCCCCCAGGTATAAGCAATAAAAACATCCAGACCAAAACGGAAAAGAAAAAAAAAAAGATCCTTTGCGTGTGTGATACAAGACTCAAATTGGATCTGCATCATCTTAAAGACTATCGATTGGGAGGGAAGAGCTGAAATCCACCCCTCCAATATTTGCACATCCTCCGGTCCAGCTTCCATTCAGACGAGAATTCTGCACTATTCCCATTGAGGGTTGCAGTGATCTTTACCATTATGTAATGGTTCTTTGCCTTATTGACCCATTCAAGTTTTCCCCAGTAACAACCTCTTCCATTGTGTGGCCAGGGACAACGAGCCACCAGAAACAGAAAATGTACCAAGTAGGACAAACTCTTATATTCCCCTTCAACTTCTTACAAACCAAACAGCACAAGTAGTGGCGTCTGCTCCTGACAAACACTGGCTCTTTTATCTATTCCAACACCTCACTACAATAGACCTGTACCATGTCACAAATGCCAGTAATCCACCACAAGTCCACTTTCAAGCCAGCAGAATGGACTCACTCCAGAAAATATCTTAGAAAGACGTACAGGGTCATAGTGCCACCTACGCAATCCAATCATGTAATACAGTGAAGCTTATATTGGCAGGCGATCAATGACTAATGCTCAAAAGCACATTTTGCGCCATGATGTCCCATCTACATCTAAGCCCAAGTCTGTTTCTCACCTCTCCCGATGTTTTTCCATAGTCCCCTTACTAGCTTCTACCAAGGTACATACAGCATAGAAATCTACCCCTTGATCTGTCTGGGAATCGATAACTTTTTCCGTCTGGGTGTGATCCCACTGTATCGGTGCCCTTCACGTATCGGCTGTAATCACCCCCTCCAGTTGCAAGTATGAAAAAAACAGATAGGTTCCCAACATGTAGACCCTCTTCCAACTCCAATATGGAAATAAACTTCCCACTCTTCCATAACTGCCCAATCCTCATTAAACCTGCCTCAAGCAAACTCTAAAACCGGTCCAAAATAGGATCTCTCACTCTTGGGGCCCAGAAATGGCTCAAAGGAGAAGGCCAGGGTGTAACCCCACCCATCCCATGTCCCTTACACCATATACTGATAACTCCCAGTAGGTGATGTACTCTGCTCCTGCACGGATCAGTTCTCTTGACACCCATGCCCATTCCCAAACTGTTGCCGGCCTAAGCTTTAATTGTCCAGCCCCACACTGTCTCTGCACTGGTTTACTTAAATGAGGAACTAAACACCCTAAACTGGGCCCCCGCCCCAACTCATCTATTTTCAACTCCATAGGCATCTTTTCATGCGTCAAACAGCACCCTCAGTGCTGTTTGACGCATGAAAAGATGCCTATGGAGCCTTCTCTGGGATAAACTTTTTACATTCCTAGACCCAGCACACCCTATCTTACTATAGAGTGCTGGAGGGGGTACCTAGTATCCGGTGTCTAAAAACTCATGTAGCAGTCAAATGCTACCCTTTCCTCTCGAAATGGCTGGTGGCAGTGGTTTATAACAAACTACCATGATTTTTTCAGTGTGCGCACACCGGTAGCATTAAATCGTGGGTGCCATGTTTTTCAAGATAGCGTCTGAGCCCCTTTTATTTAAACAGGCCCGGTCTTTTTTCGCCATTTCTTTTTGGAAAGGTCCTTCTAGAGTTTGTCTCTGCGCGCCAAACTCCCTTTGTTCCTTCGCCTTTGGCAGGCTTCAGGACTGAAGACCGCCTCTGGCGCCCGAGTGTCTGGGGTGGGCAGGAAGTGAGGGAGGTGCCCTCCTAGGAGACCCAAATGCACTCTGGCGTGACTGGTCGGCTGACTGTCCCGCAAGGACAGCCACCCTGCTGGGTGAGTGACAGAATGAATGTGAGAAAACGGTTTAAAAGGCGAGTCTCTTGGACTGAAAGACAGAGTCGACCGCTGGAACGAAAGAACCGAAGACGAGCTTGAAGAGGACGGCTGCTGCAAATCCAGGACCGTTGGTTTTCCCGGTGAAGCCCTGATGCAGGTCTGAATCGCTAAGTTCACCTCGACAGAGAAGCCCTGCAAGGACGACTTCTCCCATTGTGTTGGTGGGACCAATGAACTCGACACTAAGCCACCTGGATACCATTCTCGGAGCTGGTTGTATTTTTCTCAGAGTTCTGCAGGAAACCGAATAACCGGGGAGAGGGACACCAGTTTGTGTGCTTTACTACAGCTACCAGAAACGAAGATTTGTCCGTTGCCAGCTTTGCGACAAGTACAAGTGCAGGAGTCCCCCGATGTCCTCCCTCTTGTCCCCACAACGGAGGCTCAGGAACAGCAAGATCTGCAGGAACTGCCAGGAACGGACGTCTTCAGCTGCACCTTTTTCTTCATTTGTAATGTACTGTGAAACGAGACAGAGTACTTACCTCTCGCAGTGAAAGTGTTTGAAACTTTCCCAACTTGCAGGCCTAATCAGCTTGTGACCCAACATATGATTCTTTCTTTTACGAACTACTTCTGAGAACTTGGCAAAGACTTTTCCATTTAACTACCAGAACTGCTTTAGCCTATACAAGACGTTTGCCCACTGACTTTGGCCTGACCTATTGCATTGAATTAACTCCTCTGGTGAACTCAAAGTATTTGCACTGTCTAAGAGTAACCTATCTTTTTATTAACCTATGCCATTTTGCTCCTCCTTCAAAGTAGTTTAAATGCCTCGGAAGCTTACAGTGTAAAGTACTGAAGTATATTTGCGTGTAATATAGATTGCCTCCTTCTAGTGAATGTTTTATAACTGAATGAAATAAATTAATAAGTGTTATACCAAGAAACCTTGAATGCTTGCGATTGTAGATCACTGTGTAACATTACAGCTGACATTCCCCTCATGAGATGAGCCTGGCTGCTCAGCAACGTTACCAAAACTGTGTAGTGCAGACTTATACCAAACGTTGGTTTGTTTACACCTGTAGTCCTAGTTGTGTGTAGTGGTCCCAGAGGGTACTGCAACAAACTCTGCCTAACACTGCATTATAATATAAATCTGGGAAACCCACTGCCCCTCCATCTTTGGCCAGTATATGCCACCTGCACCCTCTTCACCCGTCCTAGAAGCCTCCAGATCCAGTCCTTGGTCTCCGGAAACCTAGAATCAGGCACCTTTCGGCATGTCTGTTGGCGTCTGATGCTTCGACGTTTCCGTCGAGGGAACTCATGGGGTTGAATGTTTAGCCTTCGATGGTGCGGGTGCGCCCCGTGGTGTGATCTCCCCATAGCAGTGCCGGCGGGCAACTGGGAACCAGACGGTTCAGCGGAAAGGTCTATGGCCTCCGCATCGGAGCCATGGCTGCCGCTAGAATCCTCACTGACGGCGCCTACAGGGGAACCACACTCTGCCTGCATCACGTAGGCCAGCCACTGTTTCGTCCGCCTATCCTTTAGCGTCTTCGGATGGAAAGGTTTGCAAGACTTGCAGGACTGCTAGTCGTGATCGCGAGGTAAGCACCTATTGCACTTGCAATGGGTGTCCTTCCAAGGCTATTTTCTGTTACAAGACAGACACAATTGAAAAGGAATCCTCTCCAAAACAGAACTAAGTGGGGGGGGGCAGCCAGAAAAGGAAAGCAATATATTCTCGTAGAATAAAACCCTGGGGCCCCACTCTCCCTAATGTATAGGCCTGGCCGGAGGGCCGAGGCTACGAGGTCGACAGCATCAGCCGATGCACCAGTCACCGAAAGCCATAGACGTCTTTGGCGTGGGGGGGGGGGGGAACGAAACAGCCTTCAGAGATGAATCAAAGACTAGACGACCATCGGTCGTGGGACAAAGAAATTATGAATTTGCAATAGATCTTTCAAGCTCCGCATAAGGCGACCAACTAGTTGGGCGGAAAAAACAATCTGAGGGACCTGGACACGCGAAGGATTTTGGGTACACTACACGTCACGTAAGGGATAGTGTTACAGGCACGCCCAGGACTCCTTTCGATCCTCGAAAGAAAGATGCAATACTCCACAATTACCACTAGATGTCGGACTATATGCACAGCATGTGATTTTAAGCAGATTAACAAACATCAGAAACATCTTTATAGTGTAAGACGCCACATCCATGATATGTTAAGTCTGTCCCACTTCAGCATGTCATTGTACAATCTATGCATCAATGGGGGTAGTTAACCCCATTCGAAGGACTCCACGATAACGCAATGTATCCTCCGTCACCGCCATTCAAAAGCACTCCAATCCTTGTGCAACCCGACCCCGATCAAAAAGGGAACAAAATAGATTGACCTAATTTTAAAACTTGAGAGCTTCCAATATTGTACAATCAATTCCACTACCGCTGGTACCGATCCCAGTGGGTCATCCGTACATATTATCCCAATTTAAATTCCAACTCCTCCTACTTTAATACCTTCAACTTGCAGGTCGCTTTTTAACCTTTGGGCCAGTGGTTCAAGCAAAAGAGCAAAAACAAATGGGGAAAGGGGGCATCCCTGCCTCGTACCTCTAGCTAAACCAAATCCCTTGCAGAATCTACTAAATAGCATTAATACCATTCAAAACATTGCCCCCCAAACCCAAATGTGTGCAATATTGCCTCAATGAAGCTCAGTCGACTGTCAAAAGGCCTTTTTGGCATCGATGGGAGTGCAAAGTGTGATTGCCTCCCCTCCCCAATGGGTAGAAATCAATGACATGCAAGGTTTTTCCAAGTTGCATCAGCACCCTGACAGCCCCTTATGTACCCCACCGGGTCAGAGGGGACCAGTCTAGGCATGTGTATGTTGAATCTGGAGCCAAGTACTGTTACGCAAGATTCTCATATTTATGATAAATCTTCCTGACCTGTCTCAACCCCAGAAGTTTTTGTTTGGACTTGGTAATTAATGTTCATTGTCACTAAGCGAGTACAAATCTTTTTCCCTCTCTCACCTAGTCTTTTACTCTTTATGGGTGACCTTTTTATGTCTTCGTGTGTGATTGGGCTTATAGTTTCCTATAACTTCTGGGCTTAGGCTGTTTGGCCTCTTTGGGCCTCCCTGTACATTTCTCTTCAAGGTACGCGAGTGAACTACTGTTCAAGGGGCAAAGAGGTATTTTCATCCCCCAACCCCTTTACATTTTATATAGTGAGCCAACGCACACTGTGCTGGGGGGGGGGGGGATAAATGCATTACAGCTGGCTCCTAGACCACTAGGGTCCCTCTTCTGCCTCCGAGAAAACTCATGCTATAGACTAGGGAAGGACTTTAAGTGTAGTACTTATTTGCTTAAGACGTTTGTAACTTCTTCCACAGAGATAGTGTGGTAACTAAGTGTCCCTAAGTTTAACTTTGAGTTGCATTCTGCCCCAAGTACAAGTTATTTTACTATGAAAGGTATTCCACCCCTTCTGAAAAGTAATACGTATTGGTACCATTTTATTATTGTAACTGAAGGAGTGTAAAAGCTTACCAATAGGGTTTACCTACCTGGAATAACAGATCATTCTTAAAGTGTACCATTGGGTTTTGCTTTCCCTGAATTGCTTAGTGCATTCTAAAAGTTAGGGTTCATACTGATCATTGAGTAGCCTGAGGCCAGTAGAAAACACACGAGTTGTTTTACTAACTCTGAACTGTGTTCTAAAAAGTAATGTTGCAAGGCGTATACTTGTAATGGGGTTGGTCTATAAAGTGATTTCAGTAATCAAGTGTCAATGCATGAGTGGCAGGGTCTACTATGCTTGAATTACTGTGGGTATTCTAAAAGTATATCCAACCTGGGTCTATTCCCCAAGAATAGTATATTGCTATCCGGAATGTATAACGATTAGGTTTTACTTACTGACTTGCTTCATGCTCCTCTAAATAAGGCTATACCTTGGTTTGTATACCACAGGTATTGATTTTTTTTTAATAATTGTTCATATGATAGCTACTTATTTCCCAAGACTTAGCTTGGCCTTCTTGGATTTAAATAAACCCTTTAGGTTTACAATACATAGTGTTTGTTTCTCTTTGGACCATATGTATGCTGCAATTTCTTTGTACAAACCCACAGCCCTCTCTCCCTCCCGAGATAAGCCTGGCTGCTTGATCCATGCTACTAACATTCTCAGGTGGTACAGCCTTATACCAAGAGTGGAGCTTAAGTACGGTCTCAGATGTATGGTTTGATGAAGCCCTTAATTGGACTTCAGACCAAAGACCCGTGTATAACTTAACATCCATGTTAAATGAAATTGGTCTATAAGAACCACAGAAACTGGGCTTACAAAAGCCCAAAGGGCCCACTTCATCGTCAAAATATGATCAATTTCACCAAATGTCGTACACGCAAAGTGGAGAACGATTTATAAAAGAAATAGATGCATATCCATAGTCACCTAGGGCCTTAGCCAGCTGTAAGCAACAAAATACCTCCACAATCTCATCCTCTGTAACGGGAGCATCAAGACTAACTACATCCTCAAGCGACAAAACAGACAGATTGTACTCAAAACCCTGGGAATGCGCCTACCACTCCACAGCATTTAGCTCCTCGTAAAAGGATGGAAATCTATCGACAAACCCCCCACAGATGTCACAACCACTCAGCCATCAAACCCCTCCATTTCCGCTATGCACCTCTCAGCTTTCTGTCCACTAAGGCGTGCCACCAAGATTCCATCCGCCTTGTCCCCTTTTGCATTATACTTTCGTCAGATAAAGTTTTCTAAATATCCTGCCTTCCTCATTTCACCTGGACAGGTCCATCAATATTCCAACTCCTATGTCCGATTCCTGGATTTCCTTATCCAAATCCCAATCACCATCCTAAGCCTATTCTCCAACAACTTACTCTACTTTTTTCTGCACCCCCTCTCTAATCAACAATCCCCGCCATGTCACTTTGGCTGCATCCCAAACAGTACGTATATATACCTCCCCAGTATGATTGATCATACAATATTCCACTATGGGCCCCCCCCTCCAATTCCGCTATAAACCTCAGATCCTTCCAATGTGACTTAAGCCATTGAGTGTCGAGTGCTCAACACCATCAACGATAAGTCCAGCCACACAAAGTCATAATGCATCCAGCTAATTGAGGATATCGCAAAACCTAATGCTCTTTTCTGCAACTCTCTCGACAAGCAACTATAATCAATGAGAGTGTAGGTGACATGTGGCGGGGAAAAAAGCAACAAAAATATTAAAATCTCTATCCTTGGGATTAAGTAGACACCACACATCACATACATCCTGAGAAGCAGGCTCGAAAACCTCCATAACCCAACAGGGTGACCCATCAACATCCCTGCCCGAGAACAGTCTATCCAGCAATGCATCAGCCCACATGTTGAGGTCTCCCCCAAAATTCAATGTCCTATACATTCCCTCCGAACATGCACAATCGTACTCCGCAAAAATATCAATTGCCATAG
The DNA here is from genome assembly GCF_040938575.1 of Ambystoma mexicanum. Classification (NCBI taxonomy): domain Eukaryota; kingdom Metazoa; phylum Chordata; class Amphibia; order Caudata; family Ambystomatidae; genus Ambystoma; species Ambystoma mexicanum. The sequence goes on along the minus strand of NC_090925.1, from coordinate 329,066,641 downwards.
AATATCGTAGCTCCTCAAAGACTCCAGATATCATCAATGCCCTTCCATCCCCACTCTGCCAAACCAAGTCTTTCAATGCATCTTATGCAAAAGAAACCCCACTCCTCCCTTCTTATCACTAGATGCCCAAAATACCCGCCCAATCAAACTGCATGGGATTCTGCTTTCCACTCCCTGCAACAGACTAGTCTCCTGAAAATAATAAGACATCCAACCCCGCCTCAAAAATTCCCTGCCCACCGAAGACCGCTTAGACGCTTCACATTGTGTGCATGCACACAGTCAGTTGGCTCCTCCCCCCTGTATCACAGCTTGCATCGCCATGTAAGAAAAAAGTCCTGCCCACAATAGAACAAAAAAATAAAAAAATTTCCAAGATCACGACAATCCTCCTGTACCAGGTTACCATACCATACCGTCCTCCCCGAAAACCTCCAGACCCAAACATCCCCACTGCCTCCCCCTGCACTGAAGGGTCCATGTAAAGAAAATAAAAACAAACAATCGGCCACCAGGTCACTCAGCCCTTCCCCCCACCTCCATCTTAATACACACTTCAAACAGAAAAGCCTAACCAAACACATGGGCAAAAAAAGAAGTTAACAGGAGCATACGCCCCCTAGGAAATATCACTTCACAGGTGAAGAATCTCCTGTATTTGCACCCCCTCCGCACACGTTTACGCTGCATCAATCCACCCAACCCATCCTGTGCGGCCGCCAGTCCACCCATCTGGTGCTGCTCCCAGTTCCTTCTCCCTCTCCAAGAGGTGGTGAAGAACCTACTCAGCCTCAGAACACTTTATCACCCTATAGTCCACGTCCCCCATTTCAAATGTTAGGGCAAATGGAAAAGTCTATCAATGATGGATCCCTCGCTCCGCAAGCCAGCTAGTGAGAGGCCTACAATTCCGTCGCCTGGACAGAGTAAAAGTGGAAAGGTCCTGGTAAATCTGAAGCCAGTCTCCCTTTGAATTGAAAACCACGTTGCCGTTTCGCTCTTTCCAGGAAAACCACCCCATCAGAGCATTTGAGGAACTTCTCACCAATCGATGACATGCCTCAACGGTGTGCCCTCCCAATCACTAGCTCACTTCCTCCATCATTCGAAAACCAATTTAATAAGGGCCTCTACCTTCCGTTACACATCTTTAGGACCCCCTCAAAGATCAGTAGATTATTTCTCCGTTCTCCAGGTCATCTGAGCTGTACCATCCTCCTCAAGTTTCTAGGTCCGTCAAACGACCCAACTTCATTCCAAACAAGTCTGCATTAAGGTGGTTGATTCAATGCATCAAGCCTGCTTCTATCAGATCAACTCTCCCACGTAGGTCAAACACTGAAGTCTGGTAGCCCCACCCCCCTAGATTTCTGCAGCCTGCTTAAAGCAATGCAACCGAAGAGCAGCGTTCAGTTATACCTCCATCAGTGCAAGGTCTGAATAGTAGAAAGACGCCTCCAAAGTGTCAACCAGCACTTAGTTCAAATTGCCTGCCAATGCAATAAAAACGTGGGGGGCTACTTCGCCAATTCCTCCCTGCTGCCGAAACGCCACCAAGGGGTCCACTAATTCACACCAAGTCTCAGGACTCACTTAGGCAGGTAGCCCCCAAAAGGCAGAAAGTCTAGGAACACCACAGTACCCCTCAATGTCGGACGTCCAATTCATTCACCAACATTCTTCCCCCACTAGGTGTAGCCTCTACAGCATGCCCGCCCAGAACTCTCACCATCACAGTTCCACGCCTGTGCAGCTCATATGTTGCCTGCTCAATCTGTTACATGACACTGCTTTGCCACCAAAGTACTTAATTTCACCCGGCACTTGCACAGGAGTCAGTTTCCCCTTTCTGTGCTGAGTCTTCAGAAGAGTCTCTGGACCACCTGGTGGACTGTCCAGCAGGTTACTTTTCTGGGGCTGTCGCTGTTCCACGATTGCACCAAGTGGTGGTCTCCAGCTTGTGGTATGAGTCGCCTCCTGCTGAATTTCTGCCCCTTGCCTTAAGGGATCCTGTCCTGGAAGGACTTCAACACTGGAAGGACGCATGCCGTCAGTGTGTAGTGGCAATTTGCCAGAACTCGCCTTCCACCATCCTGTGAAGTGTCCTGCAGAGGGCTGCATAAGTGAACCATGCATTTCTCCATCACCAAGGGTTGCACTCTGCTCCTGGACCCAGAAGAATTCTTGCACCCCGCAGCTCCTGGGCACCTCTCACTGGAACCAACAGTGGGAAATCCAACCTCCAGTGGTCCCACCAAGTCCTCTGGAAAAATCTGAAGAGGTGGGGGTGGGGGGTAGGTAAATGCAAAAGCAGTGTCCTCCATAGGATAACATTGAGAACAAGTCTCTATCCATCCATTCCACAGCCTGTTGGTGGTCGAACCTGGGTAGCACCATCTGAAAGAGAACACATTTTACTTACCTAGTAACTTTGTGGCATCTCTTATTTTGAACAATGACCAACACAAGTAACTTCCCTGCTACAGATACATTCTGGGGAGAGGCATTGTGGCTACTGCGACTTTTGGGGACAATGCCCAATTCTTCTTAGGAAGTGGACTGCTGAAGTTAGGGAAGATCACTTGTGACTTCGTTCCATCTTTACTGCATCACTAATTTGCCAATGTATGTCCCTGAAAGCATTTTCAGAAACTATGTTGAGTGTTGTGCTATAGTGAGGAGCCCACAGCCAACTCCCATGACAGCCCAAAGGAAGGGCTACAGCAGTTAGAAACCAGGTCACAATATCTGCTTACCAGCAGAGCAGTGGCCATGCGTCCAAGCTTGCACATCAGGGTTTTCTGGCACACAGCACCATAAAACCTTGAAATGTCGCAATATGAATGGAGTGAGGAGGAACAGGCGCAAGATCTAGCGATTAGTTTGAAGGAGGTGCTAGGAAGCTCACTGGTAGATGCCGTGGCAGAAGGGATAAAGACGATTCAGGAAAGGCTAGCTACTCTAGAATGCATCCTGGGGCAGAAAAAAATAAAAATCAGACAAGTATATCCAACAAAGACAGCACGTCCACAAGGGCTAAAAGCCCTCAGGGGAGTAATAAGACCCGGAACAGAAAACACTGACTCCCCCAGGTCAGCAATACGGGGCAGAAAAGAAGGCCCCAGAGGCAGCAGATGCGTTCAGTAAACTAAGAAAATCATATGTCAGGAAATCAGCAGTGCCATGCCTCCAGACCCCCTCCCAAGGGGAAGACAATATGGGCAATACAGAGGCAGACTCACCAGAGGAGTTGCCGGAAGATGCAGCCTCATCCCAAGACGAGGACAGTAAGCCAGAAAAAAAGGGACAGCCAAGTCCCGCAGGGTGTTAAGAAACACCAGAAGGAGAACCACCTCAAAGGAGAAGTAGTCAGATATGTTCTACCCAGACAACATCCAGTACCTCAGAACCTCAGATCCTCAGACTGGCAGCCTTCACCTAGGGTAGAGAATTTGCAAAGCGCTAGTTCGGGACAATATCGGCTATGCATGAAAGCAGAATGTCCTCGGCCTGATCTAGCAGAGAAAGTAGCAGAAGACCCATAGCTAGACCCAAAAATGCTAGCATTAGTCACAAAAGCTTCCAAGGACATGAGGAAAGGTATGGACAGGTCTTGGAAGAGTGTTCAAGAAAAGGTGGTGGACCGGACGGGTCCATTAGCTAAGATAATGGGTCTAGCGGAAAGAGCTAGGGATACAGGCGAATAAATCGATGGGGACACTCGCAAGTTGGGCCCAGAGAGCATTCTGTCTACTAGGAAATGCAAACTGTGCCATCACCTCAGAAAGAAGGCAAGTGCTCCCGTCAAAAATGGACAGTAAATTGAGCGAACTCGCCAACTACGAGGCAGGCAAAGCAGCATAGGGCCAGCTTGGAGAGGCGTTTGGCAAGGAGATGGGGAGGTTTGTAGGAACCTATACCTCCCTGGAAAAAGCTCAAGCATTAATTAAGAAACATTTTGTATTAGAGTTTTTCCTGGGACTGGCCGCTATAGAGGTCGAACAGCCAGTTGCTTCCAATCTTCACGAAGACCTCAAGAAAATAGAGCACACTACTGGGAAAGTAGGCAGCAAGACTCCTACCCATCCAGAGGGAGATTCCCTAGGGGACTCGGGAGCAGAGGGACCACTAGAGCGCATAGCTCTACCACAGGTGAGACCCAGTATCTACTCGCCAGCGATGCTTGAATGCTACAGACAATCCAGGGGCTGATGGAGTTTATGCAAGAACCCCATCAAGAAGTACTCCTGCGTCCTTTAGTATTGTCGCAAGCAGAGCACAGCCTCCTACACGACAAGCTCACGGTTAGAAATGAAAGGAGTCATCGAGCGGTGCGAACAAGCTTTGAGATTCGATAGCAATATGTTCCTGGTACACAGGAAAGAGACAAGACCAGTTATACATTTGAAAGAGAGCAACAGTTCACTGACATACAGAGACTTCAAGATGGAAGGTATGGGGTGAGGGAGGCATGGCCAGCCAGCGTGCTATGAACATGTAGGTTCTTAGAGCTCCCGTGCCACCGGAATGATCCCGACTAAATCCTCCGTAATACCCCCTGGCAATAACCCCAGAATCGAAGAGAAATGTAGCGGAAAGCCTGCTCGAGTGGACACATCCCTGCTCAGGCGCAATACGAAAGATAAGCCCCAGAAAACCGCGGCGAAGATGTGGAGACAGCGCTCCTAAAATAGCAGTCAGGTTTTCCTGGGGAGAAGCGCGTAAAAGCGCCGAACGTCCAAACCCGGAGCTGCACTCTGCTCGTGCCTGAACATTGAAGGGGGTGACTGCCGCCTTTGTCCCCTTTGTGAGGGTGCCAATGTCTGAATACCAAAAGGGTGGGAGCCCAGGACGAGCGGGTGTCCCGCCCAACCCATGCAAGGGGTGTGCCAATTGGACGCCGGAGCCCAGGACGATGGGGGAGCTGCGGTAACCGCCTACGGCTCCCCGCAGTGAGGAACAGATGAGGGCGAGGTAAGCCGAACGCAGACAGGGACGGGTCGGCTAAACGCAACTCCGCTCCTACGCCAGCCCCAGGGAACCATATACTGACTCCCGACACACAGAGGGTGCTGAGGCTGGTGGAAGCCGACGGAGGCCAGTACAGCCTATGGCACCACGATCGGACAGAGCTCCAGGACTATTAAGGGGAGAAGACAGAGCAAGAACTACGCAGATTGTGACTGGAGGAGAGAAAAAGAGTGCCCCAGCATTGAGGAGCTACGACAGGCAATAGGGAGAGCAGGGATACAGAGGCTTCGGGCAAAAGGATGTGAGAGAATAGGAGACCTGTTCGAAGGTGGGAAACTACTGACATTCATGGAATGGTCACAAAATATCTCCTACCAAAGGGCTTGTTCTTGGCATATGGGGCAATAGTCGGTAGACTAGCAGCATTGTGGGACGGAATGCCGGAGGACCCGGAAACTAGCCCCTTACTGCAGGTACTGATGGAGCAATCGGGGCGGGGGTGTAGCAAGGATCTCGCACACCTATAAGGCATTACGGGAAGGGGAACCCAAAACGACATTGAAGGTGAAGAAGAAATGGGAGGCGGGTTACCATATCCCAGATAAGGAGTGGGAGGCGATATGGGAATCAGTCCGGAAGGTGTCACGAAATGCTCGATTCCAATTGATCCACTTTAATATCCTGCATAGGACATATGTGACCCCGACCAGGCTGAAGGGGATGAATACTAGCCTATCGGATGAATGCCACAGATGTGGAAGGGGCCCAGTGGGATTTTGGAATATGGTATGACATTGTGGGGGCGATCACAATTTACTGGAACAAGATGGTTGACGTGGTGAATGGACTAATGGGGGATACAACTGGCGTACAACCTGAAAGTATGCATTTGGGGGGAATTGTCCCAGGGGGAAAGAAACAAAAAGCAAAAGGACGATGCGGTTTTTGCTTTTGTTGGCTAAACGACAAGTAGCTATAGCATAGAAACACCCACAGAGTCCAACAATATCCAGATGGCTAATGGATGCTCGCAGATGGGGTATTGCTGAACTCGATATACTGCAGAGGATGCGAACTAACACGGAGGGGGTCATAGGTAACTATACACTGGGGCCAATTGTTGGACAACCAGTCAAAATCGAACGATCTGAAACCATCGTAAAATATTGCCAGAGAGACGGGGAATTGGAGGGCAGGGGGAGGTACAGAGAGCTGGCCAAGTCAATGGGACCTGGGGATATAAGACGACAAAAGGTACAGCCACTGCAAGATGGAAATGGGATGGGAAATGGCCAGACGGGACCACACTACGACCGGGAACAGGGGGGAGGGAATTGTTTTCTTTACCCCGTTTGTTATGAAAATGCAAATAAAAATGGTTTACAAAATAAATTAATATGGAAGGTATCCATCAACTGAGGGACACCTTGAAAAAGGACTGGCTAGCGAGGATAGACCAAGACGCATACCTCACTGTTCCAGTAGAGAAAGCATATCGCCCCTTTCTCGTATTCAACTGGGAAGGGCAATTAAAAAACAATGCCTTTCTGTCTTGCATCAGCACCATGGGCTTTCACCAAACTGAAAAAGCCAGCGGTAGCAGCCATCAGGTAGAAAGTGATGTATAATTATTTACTTAGACAATATCCTGCTGTTAGCAGACTCTAGCATACTAAACAACCTGGGTAAGAGACCTGTTGACATCTCTAGGCTTCTTGATAAATCAAGAGAAGTCGATCACACCACCAATGAGACGCCTCGATTTATTGGGGTTCGTAGTAGACATGAACAAAGCTATGCTCGAGCTACCAGCGAGAAAGATCAGTGATATCAAGTGAGATCAGACAGTCTCTCACCAAGCAGGCTGTCTCTCTCCAAGTAGTAGCGAGGATAGTCAGACTGTTAGCATCCTCTATTCAAGCCATAGTCCCAGGGACTCTGCATTACAGAGCATTGCAGATAAAGCATCTTCGACAAGGTCTGCAGTATCAGACGATACCCCTGGATCAAGAAGCAATCACAGAGCTCGAGTAGTGGCTGCAGAATATGGAAACGTGGAACAGGCGAGTGGAGATCGTCCGGAGAGAGCAGTGGAGTCAGGCGCCAGCAGAACAGGCTGAGGAGCGCAATGCAGCGCATTAGAGAGAGGAGGGAAATGGAGCTCAGAAGAGTTACAGCTTCCTATAAACTGTCTAGGACTGTTAGCTGGGTCTTTTGCGATAAAAGCTTACACAAAGGGAAAGGCGAACTACTGTATTCTGCTGAAGATGGAAAACATCTCAGCGGTCAGATATACAAATCATCTGGGAGGGACAAAGTCCAGACTCCTAGCAGAATTAGCGAAAGACTGGTCACTGTTGCTACAGGAGGGAATATCCTTGACAGCACAGTACCTTCCAGGAGCGCTCATTTCAGTTGCAGACTGGAATTTGCGGCATCTGACAGACTTCAGAGACCGGAAGCTCGACAAAGTAGTATTCAGTCGATTAGAACTGATATGGGTCCTTTTCATACAGACCTTTTTGCCTCCAGACTAAACAGTCAGAAGACTTGTTATGAATGACATCTAACCTTACTAGGACTAGCCATGGCATTCATGTAACCACTTGCCTTCTTCCGGTTAACCAAGTCGTCATGGCCAATCTTTGGAAATGCTCATGTAAAAACCTGTAAATATTGGTTTCATGCTACAAATAAGGACATTATGCCATCCCTTTACCTGCTATATATTATTTGTATGCAATTTATCTAACTGTATGTAATTCAATGCATCTAAGCTTCATGTTTCACAGAAGAACTTTGCGCCGTCCTTTCTCCCGCTTTGTATTACTATCACTGTATGTAATTTATTTAATCGTATACAAGTCAATGTATTCAAGATTTCTGATTGCGCACAGATACCTTAGGGTGAGGTGCGCTCAAACAAACAAGAGCCAGTATTTTGGCTGGAGGCTGTATCCAGCAGCGAGAGAGACAGATGCTGTTCTACAAGATTGGGAGCGGGGAGACGCACTGCGCATTTCCCCCCCTTCATGATGAGGAGCATAGTGCTAGCAAAAGTGCGCAGAGGAGAGGAGACAGTGATTGTAGTAGTGCCCATATGGAAGTTCCAAGTGTGGTTTCCAGCTCTGATGGAACTTCGTCGGATTTTCTACAGATTCTCCCATCAGACCAACTGGGTCATTGCATCCTCTGGGGGTGAAGGGAACACTCCCCCTGGTGGCATGCAAGGTATCAAGCAAAGATGGTCTCTGCAAGGCATTCGGAACAAGCTGCAGGGTTCATTGCAGACTCATGGGCCCTTTGAGGAGCTACGACGCGGCTTGGTGCAGGTGGTATGGTGCAAAGAGGTATTCCTCCCATTTCGGCCCCTGTAGTAGAAATCCTAAACTTCCTAGCTACCCTCTTGGAAGAAGGGAAATCTTTCAGGACCATGGGGTCTTATCGGTCGGCAATATCGGCAGGACACCAGCAGGTTGACAGTGCTCCGGTAGGGGGGAGAAATCACCCAGAAATTGTAAGGCTCACGAGAGGGGATCGATTTAGAGTTCTGTATGGGAGTGAGGGGCCCCCCTTGCGCCGTACACTCCTCAGTACAAAGCTTGGACCACGTGCATCCGGTAGTAGGATTGCCCCTTGCCCTTATGTAAAGTTAACCACGGTTGACCGCTACATAGATGGGACTACTGAGTAGGACACGGGGCATCCATCTTTTGTGCCCCCTTTCGACTCCATCTTGGGTAAACAGGCCTCACTGCGATAGTACAGCAATGCTCAGCTCCCCTTCCACCGCAGCAGCCAAGGACAGACACACACACACACACACACACACACACAAGGCGCGCAGGCAGCTGGCTGGCCCCCACCCTTGCACTCCCCCTGCGAAGGAAAGCTCTGCGCTACCATTCTCACGCTGAAGCCGGACAAAGTTGCAACAACCAATATGATACAGTTTTCTTCCTCCGAGGTCACTGCTAGCATGAGAACCAGCATGTGAACCAGGATGAGCTAAGCACTTTCTGCTCGTTCGTCCCCATAAACGTGCAAGCCACCCACCCCCATTTAGAGCAATTTATTGCCATCCTGACCCTGCGCTCCCTGTAAGGTATTTCTTTCAAGTGCCAGACCCTCGCCTGCGCTGCTAAACCCACCCAACACACCCACTACTAACCTTAAGCATCTTACCACAATATATGTTTCTACTTATACCAATAGGTCTAAAGTTTAGGAGATATGTGAAACACAGCTTGATTCTTTTTACATGCACAATAAAGGTCAAGGCCTCCAATTAAAACCACAAATGACCCAATTGTACTGACAATTATGTGTCACTTGTGTAGAAATATGAAAAGTAGCATAAAATGTTTAGACAATTTGTTATTTAGTGTTTTTCAAATGCAACATATTAGCTTAGGTAGTGACCACAGTGACCGGACCCTGACCTGCGTGGAGCACAAGATATTTGACGTCCGTCATCTCGTCAGCCACTCAGCCAATCAGAAGGAAGATATGCCACCCACACCTACAGCACCACACCGCCTGGCCAATCGGGTCCATTTAGTATTTTTTGTTAGAGTTACTTTAATTGATATATATATGGGTGATGATGTAAATGACATTGGGCATTTTTTTGGGTTATTTCCTAGCTGGAGAAATAAACCATCCTTTGAACTCTTGCAGCCGGGTCTCAGTGCCTCCTTCCCCGACAGGGGTGGTGTTGGTTATTTTATTTTCTCTCACACGTAGTAAGCCGGGGAAAGGCACCTACAGTTCCCCAGCCTGTAGTACAGTCGGACGTGAGCATAATAATACGAAGATTCCTGACGGACTGTCGTCCAACAATTATCTATCCTTAACCCAACTCTCATTGAAGTTAGCCATGCTGATGTGTTTGGTATCGTGTAGAAGAGTTTCGGCTGTCAAGGCCTTAAACAGACCCAAAGGTGTATGGACCCGATGGGATTACCTTCTCCCTCACGAGGACGATGAAGGTCAACTCCTCCTTGATCTCTTACCCATATCTGGCAGGCAAACTGCAGCTTTCGAGAACAGGAGTATACAACCACAGAACCGTGGCCGGCGGGCGTGACACAACTGCTAATAGTGGCCAGGAAGCCTTACAAGGCGGTAGCTACAGCCACCATCACGAGATGGGTCCTCAAGGTCATGCAGGAATAGATTGGAAGCAGTTCGGAGCACACTCGAGGAGCTTGGGCGTCCAAAGCATTCCACAGGTGTGGCCCTGGGAGAGATCTTGCAAGCAGGGGATTGGACCAATGACTGTGCCATTAAGACTTACTTTAAGCCAGTGGCATCGCTAGCAGCAGTGATAATGTAAGCTTTGAATTGAACAAGCATAATGCTTGCCTCTGGTGTTGACATAGGAGATTACCCTTGCATACTGCACAAGGAATATTCATTCTATTGAACATGGAGGATTTCCTGCCCAGCGCATGCAATATATATATATATGATACATTACTCACTGCAATCGTATTTCTGATGCTTGCATCTGCTTAGATTCACATGCTGTGCATAGTCCGACATCTAGTGGAAGCTGCAGAGTAGAACAGTTGTTGTTTTCGAAACTCGAAAAGGGACGTCGACAGGGCGTGCCATTAATACTATCCCTAGTGTGACGTCCACTGTACCCATGATCCCTCACGCGTCGAGGTCCCTCAGATTGTTATTTTTCTGACATGAGGTGTAGCGCGAGTACAGTTGTATCCAAGCAGATACATATACATCAGACAAGCTCATAAGCATCCATGTGCCTTCTCTCCGAGGGGAGAAAGGGTGGGTCGCATGTGAATCTAAGCAGATACAAGCATCAGAAATACGATTACGGTGAGTAGTGTATCCCTTCTGAGGCATCTGCCTTGGAATGGGTGTCAATGGAGTAGTGCTGAGTGAAAGTATGTATAGAGTTCCATGTAGCTGCTTTGCAAATACGGTCTATGGGGACATTTGCAATGAAAGCCAGAGTGGCTCCAGTACCTCTTGTGGAGTGGGCCCTAGGCGTAAAAGGCAGTGTTATTTGAAAGGGAATAGCACAGTTGGATACATCTGACTATCCACCTAGAGATGCATTTTTAGAGCTACAATCTCCTTCTCTGCCTAGCACTATGGATACAAACAGTTCGGTCTTTCTTAGCGGTCTGATCTAGTCTACGTAGTAGAGGACCGCCCTCCTCACATCTAGTGTGTGGAGACTTACCTCAGCAGAGCTTTTGGGTTCTTGGAAGAAAGTTGGTAGCTCAATAGACTGGTTAACATGGAATTTGGAAATTAACTTAGGTGAGAGCATACGGTGAGTCAGTTAAACCAGTTTGTCCTTATGTATAGTAAAGAAAGGATCCTGCAATGACAGAGCTTGAATTTCACTGACCCTTCTTATGGAGGTGATGGCTACTAAGAAGGCAGTCTTATAAGTCAGGTGTTTAAGACTACTTGTGCATCGGCTCAAATGGGGGACCCATGAGCTTAGCGAGTACCACGTTTAGGTCCCAGCCTGGCGGTGGGTTAGAGATTGAAGGGTGGAGTCTCTTTACCCCCTCCATGAATGCCTTGATGACAGGTACCTTCCACCATGAGAACTTATTCCGGGAAGTGGTGTAGGTTGACAAGGCAGACTTTTAGGGAGTTGAACACTAACCCGCATCTAGCAGGTGGAGCATGGAGGCAAGAATGTCAGATGGAGTACAATCAATGGGATTGATTTGCTTATTCTGGCACCAAATCCCGAAACGGTTCCATTTGTCAGGCTGAGAGGTCCTGTGTCCGCGGAAGCTGCTGAACCCCCGACGATCCCCCCGAAATGTAATTCCCAGAACTAGATTTCAATTCAGCTCTGTAAACTACACCCCAAAGGGAAAGGGGGAAGTGGATAACAAAACAACACCAGGCAGACTGCGTCAAGGCTAACCAGAGCTGAACCTGCAGAGGATATAAGAAAAGCAGATACAATTCCTTTATTTACTTACTTAACCTTAGGAATGGGAAAGACTTTAAATCCTTAACTAATAATTAAGAATCATACCTGGCTCTTCTCTCAAAATTTCTTAGAGAAGCTTGTAAAGAAGCTGAAAATCTCTCTTACGAGACTCTTGAAATTCACAGCAACTTCTTACTTTGGGCAAATCTGGAAAGTTTAGTTCTTTGTCTCTTTTCCAAAATGCACTAGTTGTCCAGTTAAATTGTCTTTATTTATTCTTTCCTTTTCTTTCAAACTTTTCTTTTGTTTTTTCAAACTATTTACAATTCAATTGAGTTTGTGAATTCTTGAAGAAACACGTGTTAAACTCACACGCGGGTTATTTCCATACAGATGAATTTCACGTTGAAAACTTCCTGCGTTGAAGAACACGCGCAAGGTAAGCAAAATCCACGCGCAGAAAACACACGCGCTTGCCTAACCACGTCAAGTAGAATTCACGCGCAAACGAGAACACGCGCAGAAAAACACACGCGCTAATAAATTTCCATGTTGATGAACTTCTGCGCCTATTCACACGCGCCTTATAATCCACGCGCAACGAGTTCACTCACGAATACACGCGTTTAAAAAGACACGTGCAAGAAACCACACGCGCAATTGAGTTCTAGTGCTGAAGCCCATGCGCTTGAAAACGCACGCGCTATAAAGTTCTCGCGCGACGAATGTATCTCACGCTAGGAGCACCCGCGCTTGAAAACACACGCGCTCGTGAATTATTACTTCTCGCGCTAAGGAGCACACGCGCTGGCAAACACACGCGCAGTTGAATACACTCGCACGCGCCAAGGTTCAACGATATTTTCAGATTACAAGTAGTACGCGTATTTACAAATAGCGTTCAAGCGCACTCAGGGAGTTCAATAGTACAAGTACAAAGATAACCTTTTACAAATTTTCAAGGAAATGTCATTAGGATGAACAGAGTTGCAGTACAAACAAAGTCACTTATCTCCAGAGTGAATTCATAAGGATCTTCAGAGTTTCCTGTCTTCAAAAACGAATTCCGGATAGCTTCTCCAGAAACCCCCAAGAAAGTAGCCGCTCAACTGCTAACGCCTGAAGGATAAAATCCACCAGGCCTAAGTCTAAAGCAGGAGCAGCCACTAAACACGTCCGCTCAGCTGGGGTATAGATGATGAAAGGCACAGAGTGACAGTTTAGAATGTTCATTGTTGTTCTGCAGTGTCTTCTAACCAATCAGAGCTGTCACTGTGAGGCTCCATTTTGCCTTGGGTCAGAACCAGGATTCTGAATCAGCAAGTTAAGGCCAAACCAACTACAATTGAAAACTTCCCACCCACACAAGGCTAATCTAAAAAGGATAAATAAAGAGAAATAATGAGAAGGAAACTTGAATAAGGGAAAATAGCCTGAATAGGGGAAGGAGACCTGACACTATTCATCATAGTAACAGTGCCTAGTGTTTGATTTTCTTGATTCTTTCAAGATATCCATGCATCTCTGTGGTAGATCAAGATGCCCGAACTCTACGACTTCAGGAGCCATGCTGCCAAGTTCATAGTGTGTGGTTGTGGGTGCACTGTTAGTCCTCTGTGCTGGGTGAGTAGGTTGTACTGGCACGGGAGTTTGATGGGTTCGCACATCGCCAGTCTGCGCAGATGAGGATACCGTCTTGCCCACATAGGAGCAACAAAGATCAGCGTCATCGGTTCCTTGTGTAACTTGTTCACCACCTTCCTCATGAGAGGAGTCGGGGGTGGGGGGGTGGGATGCGTAAGCAAACTTCCCTGACCAGTTCATCCATAGGGCGTTCCCCTTGGAGCCTGGCTGGGGGAACCTGGAAGCGAAGTCTGGGCATTGACGATTTACGCTTGTGGCGAATAAGTCTATAGTTGGGAAATCCCATTGGGAGAAGAGGTGTTCTACGACTTCTTCGTGTAGACGCCACTCGTGTTCCTCTGGTAGGGGATCTCTGCTCAATGAGTCTGCTTGAGCGTTGAGTTCCCCTGGAACATGTTGTGATGACAGGAACATTTTCCTTCTGTCAAGTCTGGATAGATTTTCGAGAACGTGTACCCCCCACACCCCTCCGTTTGTTAAAACATTGCTGTGGTACTGCCCGTTAGGATCTACACAGACAGGTTTGTTAAATGGGGTTCGAATGCCTGAAGGGCTTTGAATACTGCCAGAAGTTCCAGCACATTGATGTGGTTCTGAACTGCAGTGTGAGACCACAGACCCTGAGCTGTGTGGTGAAGGTAGTGAGCCCCCCCACCCACCCTGCCAGTGAGGCGTCTGTTGTGACCACTGCCTGTATCTGTGGGTCGTAGAAGGGTTTCAATCTCTCGTTATGTTTTCTCTTGTCCACCAGCAAAGATTTTGTACAAGTGTTGGCGAAATGACCACTAGATCGTCCCAATGACTGCTTGCTTGCCTGAGACCACTGTTTCACCAACCACTCCTGTATGGAACACATGCGCAGGCGCGCATGAGGTACCAGGTATATGCAAGATGCCATCATGCCTATTAAACACACTGCTTTGCGCACCCTTATCTGGCAGCCGGCCTAATGTGGTATTTGCAGTAACATTTTTTACACTTTCCTCTGAAGGAAAGACCAAACCTTCCCCTGTATTTAGGATAGCTCCTAGGAACTGTTTGGACGTGCTTGGCACTAAGCTTGATTTTTTTCTCGTTGATTGAGAAGCCCAATTGAAAGAGGAGGTGGATTGTTGTTTGGATGTTTTGTCTGCAAATCAGAGGCGATTACCCCGTTATGAGCAAGTCGTCCAGGTAAGGGTACACTGGGATTGCTACAGTGCGCATGTGCGCTGCCACTACCGCCAGTACCTTTGTGAATACCCTTGGAGCAGAGGCTATTCCAGAGGGTACCACTTTGAATTGGTAGTGCTTGTTTGAAATCTTGAAATGCAAGAATCCTCTGTGCGCTGGGAACATTGAAATATGAAAATGGGCATCTTTCATATCCAGTGTTGCCATGCAATCCCCTTTTAATAGCGGGATTACCTCTTGTAGCGTAGTCATGCAGAACTTTTGTGGCTTGACATACTTGTTTGCAGGGCGTAAATCTAATACAGGGCGCATTGTTAGAGCTTTCTTTGGCACAAGGAAGTAAGTTGAAAAAATACCCTGGTTTACCTGGTTGGACCACTTCTATGGCGTCCTTTAATAGTAGCGTTCTTATTTCTTCTAGAAGGATCCGCTGATGTTCCTGAGTGGATTTTCTGACGTGGGGGGTGGTCGTAAGGACGTTGAAGTAGTTCCATGCAGTAGCCCCCTGCTACCGTGGACAGCACCCATCTGTCCGAGGTGATACCCTCCCATGCGTGGGTGAAGTTAGAAATGCGTCCTACTGGAGATGCATGGGAGGGTACTTGGAGCGGAATGTCAATTGCTCTGAGGTGGGGTGCCACCTCGAGCTGGGCATCTGCCCCGACCACCACGACCTCTGCATTGTCCTCGTTAACAGCCTTGGAAGGCTTGTCCTTGATTATTTCCATAGGAATCTTGGCCTTGATTGTAGCCGGATCCTCTGAATTTTGGCCCCGAAACGATGAAAATTACTGTTACCCCTTTGACCGGTAGGCTTGTTTGTGAGCTGACCTAAAGATTTTAGAGTGTCATACTCGCCCTTTGCTGTCTTAAGTGCATCTTCCACAGCCTTGCCGAAGAGCACATTAGGTTCCACTGGCATGTTTATTAGAGTGGCTTGGGTCTCTGGCCTAAAGCCTGACTGACAAAGCCCTGCATTCCTCTAATAGTCCCCTCTGCAATGACTCTTCCGGCATGGTCAACTGCATCGAAATTTGATTTGAGGAGACAGGTAGATACGGCCCTTCCGTCTGCTGCCACTTGAACTAGTTGCGATTTAAGTGGCTCTGGGGCGGACAAAAGTAACGCAGAAATCTCCTCCCACTTATGACAGTTATAACTTGCCAAAAGTGTAGTGTTGTTGGCTATTCTAGTTTGATAGGCCGCAGAGGAAGCAACCTTTCTGCCCATGGCATATACCTTTTTGCTTTCCTTATCCGGTGGGGCCTCGGAGGAAGCAAGGGGTGTCCCTGCTCTCTTTCTTGTCGTGGTAACAACCAATGAGTCTGGTTTCAATTAGCCTCTTATATACAAGGGGTCTGATGGTGCAGGCCTAAATAGTTTTCCTACGCGCGGGTTAACGGCCCGTGTGAGATTGGGTCCTTCTAAGGAAGGCTGTATTCTGTGTTGGACCGATTTTAGTAGTGGGATAAACTGACCTACTGTATTTTTAGTCAACCAGTATTTGTTCAGCAAAGTCTCTATCCTCCTGTACCTCCTGTGTGTCAATTTGGAAGTGGTCCGCTGCTTTGGCTAAGACTTCATTGAGGAGGGGTAGATTAGATTATCGATGGGGGAAATAAACCACTGCTGTGTCCCGATTAAGATCTATGGAGTACACGTTAGCCTCCTGGTCTGCGTCTGGGTCTGGGTCTTCATCATCCCCATAATAAAGTTAATCTGTATTCTCTTCATTAAGTGGAGGGTCAGATGTTTCCACAAAAGAGATCCTCCTGGTCTTCTGGTTCTATTTCAGGGTCATATAGATCTAGAACTGTGCTTTGTAAGGGGACAGAGTGAGACCTCTTAGAAGGGGGTTGAGTGGGTAAGGCAGAGGCTTGAGAGCCGGAAGGGGCTGAGGTGAGAGAAGTGGAGTGAAAACTTTGAAAGTAATCTGGGTTCTGGTCATAAAAATTAGCCATGAAGGTAATTCTTCGCATAACCGTATCAATATCTTGTGAAGACCATTCCTTTGAACTTGGGATCACAATAGGTTGAGGGGAAATACCCATCAGTGGGAGGTAGCATGGCGGAAAAAAAACAATCTGAGGGACCTCAAAGCGTGAGGGATCATGAGTACAGTGGACGTGATGGTTGTATCTGCTTAGATTCACATGCTGTGCATAGGTCCGACATCCAGTGGTCACTGCGGAGTATTGCATTTTGGTTTTCGTAGTCGAAAAGGGGACGTCGACAAGGCGTGTCTGTAACACTATCCCTATAGTGACGTGCGTTGTACCCACAATCCCTCACGCGTCGAGGTCCCTCCGTTTGTATTTTTCTGCCCTGAGGGAGCCTTCTAGACGTGAGTGAGTACAGAAAAGAGAGAAATATAGGAAAGGATGTCTATGTTCCTTCCATCCGAGCGGGGAGGAAGGGCGGGCGCATGTGAATCTAAGCAGATACAACCATCAGAAATGCTTTTACGGTAAGTAATGCATTGTCTTCTGATGTTTGTTAATCTGCTTAGAATCACATGCTGTGCATAGACTAGCGAGCAGTACCCGGAGTTGGCGGTGGGTTATGAGAAGGAACAGTAGAGAAAAGATGTCTTAATACTGCCTGTCCCACCTGGGAGTCAGATCTAGAGTGTGCATCTAGACAGTAGTGTTTTGTAAAGGTGTGCACAGAACTCCAGGTAGCCGCTTTGCAGATGGACTCAAGGGGAACATTTGAAATGAATGCTATGGAAGCCCCAGTGCCTCGAGTGGAATGTGCTCTTGGCTTGAAGGGTAGTTCTCTCTTAGCAAGAGTGTAACAGAGTGATGCATTGTACAATCCATCTAGATATAGTGGACTTTGAGACTGCATCTCCTTCTCTTCCTGCTGCCACCGAGACAAAGAACTGATTAGTCTTTCTCAGTGTTCTGGTTCTTTCCATGTAGAACATGACCGCTCTGCGTACATCTAGTGTATGCAGACTTTTTTCTCCCAAGCTGGAAGGGTTTTGAAAGAACGTGGTAGTTCTATAGATTGGTTTACATGAAATTTCGAGATGAATTTCGGTGCAAACCTTCGGTGTGTGCGAAGAACAACCTTATCCTTGTGAACTGTTACGAAGGGGTCTAGTACAGAAAGAGCCTGTAGTTCACTTACTCTCCTAATGGAGGTGATAGCTATTAGGAAAGCAGTCTTAAGAGTGAGGTCTTTAAGAGTTGCCTTGTGCATGGGTTCGAAAGGAGTGCCCATGAGTCTAGAAAGTACCACGTTGAAGTCCCATCCGGGAGCTGGGTTAGCTATCAGGGGTGTGTATTCTCTTTACCCCTTCCATGAAGGCCTTGATAACTGGTATCTTCCACCACAACACTTTAAGTTGGGAAGTGGTGTATGCAGAAAGTGCCGCTAGGTGGACTTTAATGGAATTAAACACTAGACCTGAATCCAGTAAATGGGTCAAGTACAGAATAATGTTAGTGGCAGAGCAGTCAACCGGGTTGATGTTCTTACTTCTACACCAGATGACAAATCTTTTCCACTTGCTAGAATAGCAGTGGCGAGTGTTAGGTTTTCTGGCTTCCCTGAGGATGTCCATACATCTCTGAGGGAGATGTAAATGTCCAAATTCTATGATCTCAGGAGCCAGGCTGCTAAGTTCATGGTCTGAGGGCATGGATGCAGTGTCCTGCCCTTGTCTTGTGACAGCATGTTGTACGGGCAGGGAAGTTTCATTGGGGGAGATAGGGACATCTCCATCAAGTGAGCGAACCATGGCTGCCGGGCCCACATTGGGGCCACTAGTATCATGGTAACCTGCTCCTGGTGCATCTTGTGCACCACTTTGTTGAGGAGGGGAGTCGGGGGGAAGGTGTAAACAAATTTCCCTGACCATTGAATCAACAGACCGTTCCCCTTGGACTGGTTCTGGGGGTACCTGGAGGCGTAACTTTGGCATTGTGAGTTCTCCAGGGTTGCGAACAGGTCTATTTCCGGGAATCCCCATTGCGTGAAGACGTCTGAGACGATGTCTTCGTGCAATTGCCCTTCGTACTCTTCGGGCAGGGGGAAGTCTCTGCTGAGTTTGTCTGCTAGCAGATTGAGTTCCCCTGGTACATGTTGTGATAGTAGGAACATGTTGTGTTTGAGAGCCCACTTCCATATATTCTGGGACAGCTTGGACAGTCCTGGAGAGTAAGTGCCCCCTTGCTTGTTGAGATAGTACATGGCTGTGGTGCTGTCTGTGAGGACCATCACTGTCTTTCCTTGTAAGTGTTCCTGAAAGGCTTTCAGTGCTTTGAACACCGCTAGTAGTTCCAGCAGGTTTATATGCTTGGATGCCAAGCTCGGAGTCCACACTCCGTGAGCAGTCTGATGGGATAGGTGAGCCCCCCATCCTGTAAGGGATGCGTCTGTGGTTAGAGTGGCTTCCACTGCGGGTGTGGCAAAAGTTTTCCCTAATAACAGGTTTTCCTTTGTCCACCACCGTAGCGAGAGAACCACCACTAGATCGTCTCATTGTCCGCTGGCCTGACACCACTGGCTGTAGAGCCACTCTTGCATTGGGCGCATGCGCAGGCGCGCGTGAGGTACCAAATAAATACATGACGCCATCATCCCTAGCAAGCGCATTGCTTTGCGTACCGTCACCTCTCGACCTGCCACATAATGGGGGATCT
The DNA here is from genome assembly GCF_040938575.1 of Ambystoma mexicanum. NCBI lineage: Eukaryota > Metazoa > Chordata > Amphibia > Caudata > Ambystomatidae > Ambystoma > Ambystoma mexicanum. The sequence continues at coordinate 329,047,267 of NC_090925.1, read as the reverse complement.
GAAACAGCATGTTTTGGACCCTCTCGTTGGAGGGGGAAAGACGAGGCCGTCCTTTGTTTGAATTAGAGCCCCTAGGAATTGTTTGATTTGGCTGGGGTCTAAGCTGGACTTCTTTTTGTTGATGGAGAAGCCCAGTTGGGACAAAAAGGTCTACGGTCTTTTGGGTATTGGAGAAGCAGGTTTCGTAGGAATCCCCTGTTATGAGCCAGTCGTCGAGGTAAGGGTAAACCGGGATGGATAATCTGCGCAGGTGGGCCGCTGCCACTGCCAGTACTTTCGTGAATACCCTTGGTGCAGATGCTATCCCGAAGGGTAGTACTCTGAACTGGTAGTGTTTGTTCTCTATCTTGAACCTGAGGTATTTTCTGTGCGCTGGCAACATTAAAATATGAAAGTATGCATCTTTCATGTCTAGTGTTATCATGTAATCCCCCTGTGATAACAGTGGGATTACTTCCTGCAAGGTCACCATACGAAACATTTGGGGTTTGACAAACTTGTTCGCTGGGCGCAGATCTAATACAGGGCGCATGGTTAAATCCTTTTTGGGTACAAGGAAGTACACTGAATAAATACCTTCTGTTACCGGAGATAGGGGGATAGCCTCTATAGCTTCTTTTTTCAGTAGCTCTTCTACTTCTTGAAGAAGAATAGTGAGGTGTTCCGGTGTCATGCGTCGGTTCCGTGGGGGTCTGTATTTCGGGGAACCGTTGAATTCGATGCAGTATCCGTGGGCTATGGTGGATAATACCCAGCCGTCTGACGTTATTCCCTCCCATGCTGAAAGGAACGATGTTAGCCGGCCCCCGACCGGTGATGCATGGGAGGGGACCCGAATCTTCGGGTCATTTGTTGGTATTGGGTGTAGGGCCTTTGGGGCTGGAGCCGCGACCTCTTCCTTTGCCACGACGTTGGCCTCTTTGACTGAACTGGGTGCTTTGGTTAGAGGGCCAGTTGGTAGCAGAGTAAAATTGCTGTTGGCTTTGCTGCTGGCGTTGGCCACGAAAGGAGCGTCTATTGCCATAGCTGCATCTGTTAGGTGGCCTAGAAATTTGGTCAAGAGTCTTGATGGTATCAAACTCTTTCTTCCCATGTTCTAGTGCCTCATCAACTGCTTTCCCAAACAGATGTGTTTGTTCTATGGGCTTATTTATCAGGGAAGCCTGGGTTTCCGGCTTAAATCCCGAATTGCACAGCCAGACATGGCGTTTGAGAAGTATTCCCTGAACCAGGGAACGGCCAGCCGTCTCTGCGGCATCTAAGGAGTTTTTTACGATGCCCTGGTTTACAAGAGTTCCCTCTGAGATTATAGCTAGCAGGCGTGAACGCAGGGGTTCTGGAGCGTCCTCAGCTTCACTGCGCAGCTTGCTCCACTGTGCATCTGCGTAGCTAGCTAGTAGGGAATTGTTATTTGCAATCCTAGTTGAGAAGGCGGCGGAGGTCGTGATTCTCTTCCCAAGTGCGTAGAGCTTCTTGCCCTCTTTGTCAGGTGGTGCCTCACTAGTGGATAGTGGTACCCCCGATCTTTTTCTTGTATTAGTAACTACAAGGGAGTCCGGAATAGAATGTCCCCTGATGTACAAAGGGTCAGAGGACAAAGGGCTGAAGAGCTTTTCTATCCGAGGGTTGACCCCCCTCTGACTAAGGCCGGATTGGAAAGGGAAGGAGTTGTTCTTCTCCTTATAGAAGCCAGGAGCGGAATAGACTGACTGACCGGGGCTTTTTCTTTAATAACTTTTTCTACAAAGTCTATGTCAGGAAGAGTCTCCCCTGTGTCTATTTCAAAATGCGCTGCTGCCTTGCGCAATAGTGCATTAAGTGAAGGTTGGTCATCTATGGGGGAGGTGTTTCCAATAGGTGAGTCCTTGGAAGGAGAAGGGTGAAAGACATCAGGGTCTGAGTGCACTGATGGGGATTGCCAAGGCTGCACTGATGGGGAGTGCCAGGGCTGTGAGGTAGGTGTATCTTCTTCAAAAGCTCCTGCACTAGTGTAAGGGTCTTTTTCAAACCTCTCTTCCTCATGTTCTTCCTCTCCACCTAAACATTCCTCATCTTCCTGGAGGTATTGCTCCTCTTCAGTGAGGTCATATGCGTCTGTAGAAGGGGGAAACAGCCTAGGAATCTTGACCCTAGGGTCATCCTGGGTCCATTCTCTTGGTCTTTTGGGTGTGGGTGGGTTTTGGCTACCCAAAAACCTTTCCATTTTTTCCATACAAGAATGGAGTCCTTCAAGGGTCTCATGGGGAACCCCTGAATAGTCTAGAGGGGGGAAACCAGTCTTTTCACCTTCCAAACGCTTAGAACGCTCCCACAACGTCGACGAAAGGTTTCCGTCGCCCTCAGAAAAGCCCTCCGGTAGTTCAGAAGTGCCTTTAGATGAAGGGGGCAGTTCCTGGCTACTTTTGTGCTTTTTCGGCGTTTCTATATCTTTTGGTGCGGTATTCGACGTCTGTTTCGTCGTCCGCTTACGTTTGTCCTCGGAAACAATTCTCGTCAGGCTCTCGACTACGAGTTCGTCAGTCGAGGGTTCTGGAGTCGGCGTTGCCTGCGTTACGCGTTGTTTCACGACGGTCGCTCTATGGAGCGTTACGTCGGATGTTTTTGAGGTAGCGCCCGTATTAGATGAAAGCCCAATCGCTGGTCGCGGCTGCATTTGCGGGTGGGGCTTGAGACCCTTACGGTCCGAGGTCGACGCCGGAGTGCCCTGCGTCCTCTTCGGCGCTGATGGATCCTTCGTCCTCGACGAAGAAGAGCCGTGGGTTGTGTGCTTAGGCCTATGGGGTCTGTGTGTGTCCTTGTCGCCGGGGTGTTCATCCCCATAAGCAGGGCGTGAGCCGAGCCCGTCGGGGCCGGGGACGGACGTCGAGGAGCGCGAGCGCTCCTTCTGGGGGTTAATGACTTCCGTAACGGACGTCGAGTTATCACCCTCCTCGTCACTTTCTGTAACAGCGGCGGCAGGTGAGGAAACTGACTTCGACATAGCGTAGTCCGCCCACCTCTTAACTTTCCGTTCTTTAAGAGTTCTTGGTTTTTAGAGCTTACAGGCCGCGCAGCTGTCCTCTTTATGATCGGGGGCAAGCGACGATTACAGAGCTTGTGTTTGTCCTTCCAAGTGTATTTGCCCCTACAGCGTGGGCAAAACTTAAAAGGTGTCCTCTCCATAGCTGAGGCAATAAAAACTGGTGATAACAACCCCAAGGGAAAGCTAGGGGAGAAAGAAAGACATTCTCGACGAGAAGAGAAAAGTTCGAACCCCTACTCTCCCTACTGTATGTTGGCCGGCGAGGCCTGGCCACGCGTTCGGCAGCGCCGAAGGATCTCCTCCGTCTCTTCCCCTCCGTCGAAAACTTGCTCGGCGGAGAAACAGCTTAACAGCTAACGTCGAGGGGAGGGATCTTTAACAATAAGTATATATTAAGGACCGAGGTCCGTAGTAAGTGTTTTGCAATGTCTCTCTAGGAGCTCCGCGTAAGGCGACCATAAGCTGGGCGGAAAAAAACAATCTGAGGGACCTCGACGCGTGAGGGATTGTGGGTACAACGCACGTCACTATAGTGTTACAGACATGCCTTGTCGACGTCCCCTTTTCGACTACGAAAAACAAAATGAAATACTCCGCAGTGACCACTGGATGTCGGACCTATGCACAGCATGTGATTCTAAGCAGATTAACAAACATCAGAAATATAAATATATATATATACACACACACACACATATATACATATACACACACACACAATTTTTGCCCGTTGGAAAGTGTAGGGTAGTGTATTCTCCCTTATTGCATGGTTTGTTCGATAGGAGACGACCAGAAAAATAGCGGATGGCAAAATGCAGTGAGGATGTCAGTGACTGGAGAAGGAGTAGGATCCATGGAGCAAATTGAGAAAGTCTAAGGAATGTCTGAAGAGGACATGGTTTCATGGACGATTGTGTTCCAGTTTCCAGTTGTAGGTGCAGTTCAAAGCATCCAAAGAAGGAGGAGTAAATGGCAGGAAGTGACGGGTAGACAAGCACAGGAAGTGTCTTGGACTACAGAAAGACTTTGCAGAGGACAAATTTGTGTTTGAAGTCATTGTTATGTTGAAACTGCTGAAGAGTAGAATTAAAGAAGTTGAAGCATAATGCTTGCCTCTGTGTCTTTAATAGAATGAAGACTCCCAGCGCAGTATGCATGGCTAATCTTCATTGTATACTTTTCCTTTAGCACTGCAGCCCACTACTGCCTTTCCTTGCTGAAAGACAAGGTTTGCATTTTAAAAAAAATAAATAAAAAAAAAAAATAAAGCGGCCTTCAAACATTTGTTAAGTATGCAACAGTGTGAAAGTCAAAGTCATGCTTCATCTGCAGACACAATCCAAGCACTTCCAATAAGGTCAGCCCCTCTTAAGCTTCACTGGACCACTCCCTTTACCAAGTCAAACGTTCACCCTCACAGATGTTTTTAGAGCAAATAATTTCCTTCCATTAGGAATTAACTTGATCACATGCCAGTGGGTCAGTTACTTTGAAGAGGTGGACAGCTACTGAAGCTTGCCGGGCAGTGTCTATCCAGCACAAGGAAAACCACATACCTTTTATTTCCATTCCAAAACAGGACTGGGTCTTACCAACTTAAATTGTAATCCATACAACTAGAAGTTACCCTCCAAGGATCTAGTTCCTTGTCCCATGGGTGCACAGCCCTTCCGCCACAGGCTACTATTTTACCCTTGAACCCAAAGGATGGACTACTTCCTAGGGTTGTTCCCAGGCCTACAAATATGTGGTGTACCATCCACTTCTACAGAAAAATTGGCAAATACTCCCTCCCCGCCCCCCAAAAAATAAATACAAAAAAATAGGGATTAAATGAAATACTCCCCATACCAAAAAAAAAAAAAAAAAAAAAGAAAGAAAGAACAACAACTCACTGACACATGAACTGGTCCTGGTGCTTTCACCCACACAGGTCTATGGATATGTATGGACCAGTAGTACCACTGAAATAAACTACCATTGCTGCCTGCTACAAAGGTAGCAATGGTATCTAAATGTGCATGAAAAACAAGGTGCATAGTAGTACAACTTGATGTTCCTGCCACGTATTCCTCATCTTTTGACATACATTGTCCACTCCATGTCCCTCGAAGGCCACCGTCGAGGGTGAGGTCATCGAAGGCATATATAGCACGCGCAGGGCTCGTGGTCTTCAGTTCTGTTTTTCCCCCCTTCATAGCAGAAATACCCGCATAACCACGGTAGTGACTGTACTCAGCCTTGAAGGAACGAAAGCTGTAATTACATGGGAAATTCTACTCTGGGGTAGGTTGGGAGGGCGATGAGGAATATGTGGGAGGAACATCCAGTCGAAAGAACGTCACCAGGGGTAAGTAACTTGTCCTTTGAATGGATTGTGTCCTCCCTTGTATTCCTCATCTTTTGACAGACTCCCAAAGCAGTATTTAATTACCTAAGCTACCATCCTGACAGAGGGAAGATTCCAGGCAATAATGCTTTGTGAATGTGTGGATAGTAGACCACATTGCCGCTTCCCAAAGGTTTATTGGTACATCCATTTGCAGGGCTGTAGAGGTAGCCATGCCCCTGGTGGCATGGGCCCTTAAACCTTCTGGGGACTCCTTTCCTGCCAAACTAACATTCTGAAATGGGCAGAATGTATCCATCTGTATAAGGTATGCTTAGAGACAGCCTGATCCAGTTTATGACTTGTATATCCAATGAAAAGCTGATCAATACGCAGTTTTGACATTCTGGATATATAAAAGCTTATAGCTCTACGACGGTCCAACCTGTGTAGTCTTTCCTCCGCCTAGCTAGGGTGAGGTGTGGGATAGAAACAAGGCAGAAGAATGTTCTGTCCTATGTGGAAATCAGAAATGATTTTTGGTAAAAATGAAGGTTTGCCCTTAGAACAAATCTATCCTTGTGGAAAGTAGTAATGGGCGGCTTGGATGAAAACACCTGCAACTAGCTCACTCTACGGTCTGATGTTAGAGCTACCAATACAATGGTTAAACAGCATAGCAAAGTTAAAAGAACATGTGTAACGGTTTAAGGTGCACACATCAGGAATTTTAGAACCAATTAAGGAGGCGGGACACATTGGCGAGACCCTTTAGAAATTGTGCCACCAGTGGAGTTTTGAAGTAGGAACATTTAGAGCTTAAAGATGGACAGCGCTGCCAAATAGCGTTTAATAGTACCAATCTGGAGCGTCAGATTAGCCAAAGATTGCAAAAAGGATAAAACATCCAGTGTTTACACATAACAAAGGATCTACATTCTCATCTCTGCACAAGTTGCAAAATGTATTCTAATGGCAACTTTGTTGCTGGCCTTCTGGCCAAAAGCAAAATCTCCATTATGTCATCTGGGTGGTCCCAATCATTGCATTTCAGACGCTAAGAAACCATGTGTGAAGGCGGAGTGTCTTGACCTCTGGATGGAGAACCCGACCGTCCTCTCGCGAGAGAATGGCCTCTCTTTTTGGAAGACGTATTGGAGGACAGATGACATATCCAGAAAGTCTGGGTACCACGTCCTCCTGGCCCAATCCAGGCAATTAGGATCATGTGTTTCCCAAACTTTCTCAACCTCCTGATCACTTGAGGAACGACAGCACTTGAGGAAAGGCGTACAGGAGTGGAAATTCACAGTCCACCACAAACGCGTCTACTAGAGCTCCTCTTGGAAGGAATTCCCTGGAGCAGTGCAGTTCGCACTTCCGGTTGACACGGATTGCGAACAGATCCACCTGAGGGGTTCCCCAAAGGGTGAAGATCCCTTGAAGGACTGAGCTAGTTCCCACTCGTGGGAGACTGCTCCGCCTGCTCACAGCGTCCGCCACTGTGTTCTCCTCTCTGGCTAGGTGAACTGCCGTTAGGGAGATTCCTTCTTGTATTGCCCAGTACCAGAGCTGCATTGCCTCTGCACAGTAGTAGTGACCCTATACCTCCTTTCTTGTTGAGGTAGTACATGTCCATTGTGTTGTCTGTCATTATCGGGACATTCTTTCCCCATACAGAGGGCAGGAAGGCCTTCAGCGCTAGTCTGATTGCCCTCTGCTCCAAAAGATTGATCTGTAGTTTGGGCTACGATGGACACCAACGACCTCCGACTGTCAGATCATTGGTCTGGGCTCCCCACCCCGTGATTGAGACGTCCGTCACTAATGTGATCTGCGACCATGGTTGCAGAAAATATTCTCCCTTCAGAATGTTGTCCTCGCAGGCCCACCACAAAAGATCTGTGTGACCCTGCTTGGAACCTGAAGTAGGTCCAACATCTTTCCTGATAACTGGGACCATTGAGTTCTGAGAGCCCATTGAATGGATCTCATTATCAGGTGTGCCAAATGCAGGATGCCATGAGAACGAGCAACCTAAAACTATATATAACAGGCACAGTAGTGGCTGTGTAGTTATGGTTAAGTTGCTGTTTCCATAGCAAGAGCACTTTTTGGGCGGCTTATAACTTCGCTCCCCCTGGACGAATCTCACCAAACTTTGCAAAAAAAATCAGAGTGGCCCATATACTTTTTTTTGTAAAGTTTGGTGATGTTTGGTCCAGGAGAGGGGGTGGGGGGATCCCAAAATGTCTTTTTCCCCATAGACTGAATGGGGGGGGGGGGAAGCTTTGTGCACACCTACAGTCCAAACCGCTGGACGGATTTTCACCAAATTTGCGGCAGGACCTTGGTCCCAAAAGCGTGCTTCTGTAAATTTGGTGCCGATCCGTCCAGTAGTTTTCTTTAAAACGACCAAAAAGTATGTCTCAAAAAATGAGTGATCTCCATCTCTGCTCCGCGGTCATACTTACCTGTTCGCTCTGCGGACAAGATACCGATTGGCTAATCCGTAGCATCATGTCCACGGAGATGTGATGCGTTCACTGATTGGATGTTGAAGAGCGTGAAGTGCGTCAGATTGTTTCGATGCGCCTGCCATCTTTCATTCGTGTTTTGGTGTATGCGGCCATCGCCGCTAAAACATATAAAACACCACAACATTGCACTTGTTAAACTTATGAAATACTGTCTCGGAAGGGGAGGATTAATGAGGCTGGGATGGGATGTGGCAGCAGGAAGTCAAAAAGTGGTGTTTTTCTGTCACCAAAGTCATACGGTAAATTGAAAGTTGTTGCTCAATATAGTGTCCGTAAAGTATAGGCGAACAATTATTGTGTCTGTGTTACAATGTATTTAAAATAATATTGCAGTCACTGGCGCCCTAGAGTTTGAAATCTGAGGCAGCCACCTGCACTATTTGATGGAAACAGCGGGTCTGCAAGTGTATGGGAGTACCAGTTCTCATGAATGCGTTGACATGTTGTTGCAAAGTCAGAATGTATTTGCATTCTGAGTGAAGGACACTTGCTTTGCTTTTTTTGGTTGCAAGATCAGTAGGCCCACGCATCCGACTGAACCCATAAGGGTCAATTGTTTTTTGACCTTGAGCGAAAGGCAAAATTCAGTAGGAATGCAGCGAGTGAAAGTTTGCAAAAAATACCATTTGATAAGGTAATGTATTCAAAATGTTTGTAAGGCACTTGTAATATCAGTTCACGAAGAATCTTTGGTGCAAGTACATTGCTGTCTGAGTTTCACAAAGACAATAGAGACGGTGAATATCGTGTAAGTTTGCATTTGACGACTACACCTGGAAACAAGATTTACTTTATTACTCGAGCATTCATTTTGGCAATGTAACTGAATTACTATCTTTGTGTACTTGTCATTTTTTTTTTTGTTATGGAGAGTGCAGATTCTCGGCGTTTGTAGGCTATCACTAGATTCACCCATGTTCAACGCTAATATTTCTTTAAAATGTCATGTATGACCACATCGATTTGTGTATCAGTTTCCATGTTCTTTTTGTCTTTTTGAAATTGTTTGCTAAAGGTTGGGTATTGATTCGTATTTTCTGTTATGTTTTCCAAATAGCTACATCCTGTCTTACTGCGATTGCCATGGATTCCAGATGCCAAGCGATGGATTTTTCGAACGCCAGATGCACGTTCTCGTCACCGGCTGCTTAACCGTGACTGTTTTGTGGGACGATCGCACAGGCCCCATTTGTCCGTTCGCTGCAGTGGCCATTAGGATGGTGGTCTAGGCCCAAGTTCATGCCGACGTCTTGAAATTCACTGTGCAACAGAAGCGGTTGCTTTATCGAAAACGAATACTTTGTGTATTGGAAAAGAACGTGTGCCTCACGATTAACATTTGATGATGACCGAAGAAACAAAGTTACTATTTGATTGAACATGGGAATAGTCCGATGGTCTCAGACAGTTTATTGTGAAAGAAAAGTACTTTATAAATTGTAAAGTGTTAATGTTTTCTTTTAAAAAAACAGTTTATTACTTCAAAATGTGATGCGTTACGTTGTACGTCGCTGTGTGTTCATCTTCAGGCTCTGCGTCACGGCACATAGGTGCTTATGGGCGAATTTGGCTACACTGGAACGGAACGTCATCCAAAAAAGGTGTAGAATATCATTAGGGTTGGTTATGTGACGAGATGCAGCAGTGTTTTCGTATTTGACAAGTGTTGTATTGTAGTTAAAAAAAAATTGCGGTATACCTTTACTGACTGAGGGGTAGGCTGTAGCCATGGGGAGTGGGCAGAATGTCAGGATCACGGTATAAGGTCATGATCCGCACAATGAAGGGAGAAAATGTAGGATTAAAGTGGCCATGTCCACCTGGGACTGGCTTTGTGGTAAAGTTCTTCGACTTTAGGATACATTTGAAAGGGAAGAAAAAAGTGCTTGTGGTAATATGTTGACAGGGTTTCCTTTTTGCTTTTTACAGGCTGCTATGGAAAGCGAAAAAGGGCCCTGTATGGAACACCCGCCTTCCCTTTCTATGGTGGCCATCTTGGAAAAGGATTTTGTTTCCTAACCCGGACGCCACAGCTCGTTTTAACATTTTCTAATTTTGTATGTGTGTTGACTTTTTATGGAACAGTGAGAACTGCACAGCTTTTAGCCCTGATCCAAACCACTTTCTCCCCCCTTTATGTGCTCTTGTCTATATTGCCCAAATCCTGGTTTTATATTGTATATTTTATACTTGCCGCGACTACGATCGAGTAGCATTTATACCGAGAAAGCATTTACAAAACCCAATTGATAATCTGTGAGGAACAATATTAACAAAGCACTTTAGGTTTTTTAAGGTGAATTGATTGAGAGTTATGTTTACAGCACTATGCACTTTATAATCTTGAACCTGAAAAAGATCAAAGGATTGGAATGCCATGTTTACTCACACATATACATTTGGCAAATAGGAAATTAGTGGGTGACAGTGTGAAACCATTTTTATCATTTTATGATGCCAGTATCGAATTGTAAATCCAGGCTTTGATTGGTAAAATGTGTAAGTGCACAGTGAGCAGGTTTTGATTCTAATCAACAAGTATTACAGTGATAATAAATTTAAATTATCGTATAAATGAAAATGAAAACCTGTCACTGTGCACTGAACAGCTTCAAAAGATGAATGTGATATCTCCAAATACTTAAAGCACCAGCTTAAACGCATTAAGAGTGAGATTTAGCACATTCCAAAATGGCAACATGCATTCAACATAGAACGTCTATGGGATACTGCAAGTGTTGAAAGAGAAAAAGGGACAAAATGTGTCGGGCAGAACCATAGAGATTGATGAGCCCTTCTGTATATAAAAGCATTGTGCAGTTTTCTCTTGTTTTATATGTGAATAAGCAACGGGAGCGCTGCGAAACGCGTCGTAGGTTGCAATGCCTTCAATAAAGCTGGATATGGCACAAGAACTTTGGCGAATGATGGATTGATTTACTTCTAGGAGATTCATGCTGGCGTCCTGACCGCTTTGAGTGCTGTCCCTGTGTGGAAAAGTGCATTTACTTTTCCTCCCAAATTTTTGTTATAGTATATATATATATATATATATATACACACCGTGAGACACTGGCCAATTTGAAATTTGGTGACCATCTTGAGAATGTCTCAAGCCCTCACCTCGGGTGGAGAGCTCTTTCCCAAGGAAGTGTCCAGTACAGCTCCGATGAACTGGAGCTTTTGAGAAGGTGTCATACAGGACTTCTTGAAATTGAGGGAGAAGCCCAGTCTGTGAAGAGAGTGGCAGGTGATGTTGAGATGATCCAGGACTAGTTCGGGAGAACGCGCTCTGATCAGCCAATCATCCAGGTAGGGGTAGATGTGAATACTCCGAGACTCGCTGCCGCCGCCACCACCACCACCACCACCACCCCCAGTTTGGTGAAAACCCTCCGGCGGAGGTCAGCCCAAATGGCAGAACTCGAAATGTATAATGAGAACCGCCAACTGCGAACCTCAGGTATTCTGGTGCTTTTCGATGAATTGGCACATGAAAATAAGCATCCTGAACGTCCAATGACACCACCAATCCTTGAGTTGGAGGGCCTGCATGATCTGAGAAAGTGTGACCATCTTGAACTCGTCCTTTCTGAGGAACTTGTTCAAGTATCTCAAGTCCAAGATGGGTCCCAGTCCTCCATCCTTCTTGGGCATTAGGAAAGAAGGGGATTACCAACCCTTGTCCCTCTCCGCTACAGGCACTGGTCCTCTAGCGCCTTTCTCTAGCAGGGTTAAAATCTCAGGCACAAGGAGCAGATCTGGAATCCTCAAAGAGCGGTTCCTCTGTGGATGGTTCCGAGGTCTCCTTATAAAAGGAAAGCAGTAACCGTGGGCTACGGTTTCTAAAGCCCAGGCATCCAAAGTAATGTCTCGCAATTCTTCTAGATGCTGAGACAGTCTGTCCCCCACTGGTGAACTGTGATGCAAGACATCAGCGGTTTTGAGGCAACTGATGCAGCAGCAGATGGCAAGGAAGCCGCTGCTTGAGCTGGCTTTGCACCCCTTCCTCGTCCACCACGAGGAAATCATCTTTGGCCCCTTTGACCATTCCTCTCGCCCTTCCAACCGAGGAGTACTAGCGAAAAGATCTACCCCTCCAAGGTTGTCCACTAGGTTGAAAAGTCTGTGGTTGCCTAATAGCAGCACCTAAAGATTTGGCTGCTGCCTTGGATGTCTGCAACCTCAAGGCCCTAGTCAGCCTTGTTGCCAAAAGGGGAGACCCGTTAAAAGGCATATTGAGTCTGGAATGCACATCTGGTGCAAAACCAGACTATCGCAACCATGCAAACCTGTGCATCACGGTGCTGGTAGCCATGGCTCTACTCATGCCATCAGCAGAATCCTAACCTGACTGAAGAGACGCACATGGCTTCATTGCAGTCCCTAACTATGGCTAAGAAGCAGTCTTATCCCCCCGGGAAAGTGCTCTGCCGCCATGGAAATGAAGTCCCATTGAGTCAGCGTAAACTTTGAGGGCACATGTGGAGATGGCAGATTTGAGTGCCATACTACCTGCCAAAAATACCTTCCTTGCGCATCCATCTACTCGTTTGTCGTCTCCATCTGGAGGGATGGTAGGGTACGCCGCTTGTTTAGATGGTGCAGTAGCTGCCTGCACCACCAGCCTCTATAGGGTGGTTAGTCTGAGTCACTACTTCTTGGTCAAGTTCTTATTTACAGTCGGATCAGTCTCCGGTGTCTCCCAATTAGTCGCCACCCTTTTCCGCAAGGCAATTTGGAATGGTAGAATTACAGTATTGCTACTGTAAAACACTGGATTGTCTTCATATTGTTCAGTAAAGTGTGAGTTAGTGTATCTAAATCTCATAGTGTAAACTAAATTTCATTTTGTCAGGGAAGGTGCATCATATTGACAGACTGACCACTCTTGAAAATGTAACAATCACACGGCTAAATTCTTTTGATGACGAACCTAGTTCTTTGACCTACTGAACAACTGGTGCTTCACCCATGAGCTGGATCCCAAACTCCTTGACAGTCGCTCTCATCAACAGATTGCTTTATACCGGCTCTCCAGAAGGTGAGATGGTCGCAAAACTACAATATCCCAATTAGTTTGCCAACTTCACTGCCTGTTACATCATCCCCTCTGCTTAGGTGCTTACTTTCTTTCCTGTAAAATAATGAATACACAAATGTAGCTAGTGGTTTACGCAAAGTAGTGATCAATAGTTCTATCCAGTTTGTACATCTACTGCAATACCATACAATGTATGCCTCCAGAGCGCGCTTTGCTCTTTACGATTACATTATATATTACCAAGAAGAGAGATGGTTAGTAGGGAGGGAGCTGGCCGGTCGGGCTGGGAACACAAGCAGAATCTGCAAGTAGCCGCCCATATTTCATACTGGCCCGCTACACCTGTGCCCAGCCTTCACCTTGTCCTTGGAGGCAGTTCCACAGTCAAAGTCTCCGCTGGAATGCTCAACCTTCTGCCCACCACCTTGCTCACTTTAAGGCACTGGACATAATTCTTTTCAATGATGGGTAATTTCTTTCTAAAAGGGAAGCATAAATGGCGCCAAGCCTAGTTACCTTAAAAACGAAAAACGATCAGAACCTCAGATGGCAGCTTAACCTGCCAATAGTGATAAATATCACTTTAATAGATGCAGAGGGCTAGAATGCTGCGCTTACCTGACTCAGGCTTCTGGATCAGTAGAACCCCTGCACTATCCTCGCCGCCACCTGAAAGGTGGCAATTAACGCAATATTAAAACCAGTTGATATTAATCACAGGCAAGGGCCATCTTGGCTACCTGAAGTTCACAATTAGCGAGTCTGCTGCAAACCCATACTACATAGTCTCAGGTTATGGCTTTCCTTAAACATTTTGGTTTTATGTAACCTCTGAACCGCTTACACAGCAAATGTTGGGTCAAGAATACAAAATAAAGGACTCTGCTCTGTGCAACACTGACTGCGCTGAGCTGCACAGAAAACACATTTTTAAAGCCTTTTATCATATCCAATTGTATCCATTCATGCACCCAACCTTTTACATACATTCCTCTCCTCAATGTCTTAAATCAAAAATGCTGTATTGTTGCGGATTTTATGTCTTTGGTACAAATAATGTTTGGCGACTTAAAATATTAGTAATCAAATAAGTTTGTTTGCTAATAATTAGCAAATTCGGCTAATCAATTTTTGAAAACGAATTTATGCCTTGCAAAACACCTAGAAACTCACCCACATGCAAGGCTCAGGGTACTTTCAGTCTGCATGCATCAACACAAGAGCATTCACCACCCCGCTCCAGCTTTGACAAGTGCCACCCATCATCTTGCAGATCCACCAGAGAACCTGGTGACCATGCAAATGGCAGCAGTGTGCAGTATAAACCATAAAATAGCATCTCAGTCTCAGATATACAGTATCATTATTGGAATGTATTCACATTCCTGTGCACATACATGCCCATCCTCGTTTTTACGAGTTTGAGTGTACATTCACACATTTTTTGCACTGGCACGGACAGAAAAAAAAACACACCATGTGCCCATGACAACTATGTGCTCAAGGCTTACAGCATCAAAGCATCATGCCGGTGTGTGCTACCTACCCAAGCGCATTAGAGCAAGGGGTGTCCAGAGTCCCGAAATGTGCTATCCTGTTGAACAAGTGCAGGTCCTGGTCCCATATTATCCAATCGAACACAGCATGGGGACAGCCTGTACTTAGAATACCCATCTAGTAGCGCACTGCAGGATGGCCAGGTGGGAAGGAAATCACAATGTGTCAGTGTACTACTTACACATGCAAAGCAGTAACCAGGATCAAAATAAAAGTTTGATAAGCAGGAGTGGAAAGGAACTCCTTGGTATCAGGCATCTCACAGCAAACAGGAACTAAGTCAGGAGCCATGACATTGTGTGCTGCAAATATAACCTCGACACAATCTGCTAACAGTCAATCAGATTTGATCCACGCTGCTTTAAAGGTCTTCTATAGTTTCCCCTTGTACACAATCCCCAAGCAGAGCCCAGTTTCCCCATTTTTTGGTTAGAAACATTTCTAATCCCCATTTTTAGTGGGGTTATATAGGTGTTTCTTTTATCTTGAATAGTTTTATCTTTCAGCACCCTAAAGCAGCCTTCTGCAGATCACCGCTTTATACAAATCGCTTCCGTCCCGGTACAAAAGTGCAGTGGCGGTTTAGGTGATAATTTTACGCATACAAAATTATATTGCATATTCTGGTCTGTAAACAAGCAAACTAGTACATTACCTATTGGTGTGGGTGCAGATCAGCACACGCGATCTCAGGTCTTTAATCGCCACCATGGCTGCCTTAGCCAGCGTGTACGTTTTTCCAGTGCCAAAGGGCCCATATATGACTAGTGGGGGTACAGGCCGTGTCCCCACTGCACACCCAGTTATGAAAGAGATGGCCTGTTTCTGCTTCTCATTTCCAGGCATAGAGGTTTCCAAGCAGACGGGGACAGAGCATGAGACAAGGTCAGGAAGGATCTGCTTCTCATCCAGCAGGAGGTCCACAGCCTGATGCCACGAGGAGAACTGCTGGCGATCTGTTTGGAACTGGAGCTCCACAGTATAGCGGGTGTTCTCCTTCAGATCCAGCTCTTGGCAGCAGCGTGGTGGAATCTGCACCCAGAAGCTTCTGTCTGTGGTAGCCTCGTGCTCCAAAAGGACTTCATAAACACGCTTGTCCAAGGACGGGGATAGTGACAATAGCGCTGTGCGCACCGATCTTTTCAAAAGGTAACCCTCATCAGTGTCTGGCGTCAGGCTGTACGTAACTGGTACTTCAGCAAATCGCTCACCATGTGCAGCAAACTTCATTCCAAATGGCGTCTCCATCATCGTGGTGACAATAATGCAGGATACCAGACTCAGCCTAAAGGGGAGACATGGAAACCATTAAAAAAAAGTGTCAGAGTATAACCCCATCACCCTCAGCAAGCATAGTGCCAGCTTAAACAGTCTACACCATTAGAGTAGAAGCTGTCCTACAGACTTTGACCTGGCCAACCTTAGCAAAAATGTGCTAAATTCGAAAAAGCAGTGGAGACTTCAGGTCAGGACTATGATACACTGACAGGGGAGAAGGCTTTGTGTTTATAGAGCTTAAAATAGAGAGGCATTGCAGCACCTGGTTGACCAGATGAACAGCCTCCACTTATGGTCAGTGCTTAAGTTCAGAAGAGAACTAATGGAGAAGATGGACAAATTACTGGACAAGCTGGGAAAGGGAGAGTCGGGGGAGGTGTGGCAAGCATCCAGTTGACAGCTGCATGGTAGGTCAGGGTGAAACAGGGCCAGACGAGGACAGTTTATTAGAGCTGCATATAAACCCTTGTGAAACAGTAATTATAGATAAGACGTTTTAGTGAGTTGTACTAGTGGCCCTAATTAAAGAATAGCATGGTAAATACGGGACAGAACTCAGTTAGGGATGTACTGAATGCAAACCAAAATATTTAACACTAGGCATTGTCAGATTTAACAAAATCTAAATGCATCATGCATGCTAGTTACCAACAAGGTTGCCATTAGCGAAACCCCCATTTAAAAAAAAAAAAAAAATATATATATATATATATATATATATATATGACAATGCATTACTTACCGTAAAAGCATTTCTGATGGTTGTATCTGCTTAGATTCACATGCTGTGCATAGTCCGACATCCAGTGGTCACTGCGGAGTATTGCATTTTGTTTTTCGTAGTCGAAAAGGGGACGTCGACAAGGCATGTCTGTAACACTATCCCTATAGTGACGTGCGTTGTACCCACAATACCTCACGCGTCGAGGTCCCTCTGTTTGTATTTTTTCTGCCCTGAGGGAGCCTTCTATACGTGAGTGAGTACAGAAAAGAGAGAGAGAGAGATGTAGAAAGGTGTCTATGTTCCTCCCATCCGAGCGGGGAGGAAGGGTGGGCGCATGTGAATCTAAGCAGATACAACCATCAGAAATGCTTTTACGGTAAGTAATGCATTGTCTTCTGATGTTTGTTAATCTGCTTAGAATCACATGCTGTGCATAGACTAGCGAGCAGTACCCGGAGTTGGCGGCGGGTTATGAGAAGGAACAGTAGAGAAAAGATGTCTTAATACTGCCTGTCAAACCTGGGAGTCAGATCTAGAGTGTGCATCTAGACAGTAGTGTTTTGTAAAGGTGTGCACAGAACTCCAGGTTGCCGCTTTGCAGATGGACTCAAGGGGAACATTTGCAATTAATGCTATAGATGCCCCAGTGCCTCGAGTAGAATGTGCTCTTGGCTTGAAGTGTAGTTCTCTCTTGGCAAGAGAGAAACAGAGAGTGATGCATTGAACAATCCATCTAGATATAGTGGACTTTGATACTGCATCTCCTTCTCTTCCTGCTGCCACCGAGACAAAGAACGGATTAGTCTTTCTCAGTGGTCTGGTTCTTTCCATGTAGAACATGACAGCTCTGCGCACATCAAGTGTATGCAGACTTTTTTCTCCCGAATTGGAAGGGTTTTGAAAGAACGTTGGTAGTTCTATTGACTGGTTTACATGGAATTTTGAGATGAATTTCGGTGCAAATCTTGAGTGCGTGCGTAGAACCACTTTATCTTTGTGAACTGCTACAAAGGGGTCTAAAACAGAAAGAGCCTGTAGTTCACTTACTCTCCCAATGGAGGTGATAGCTATTAGGAAAGCGGTCTTAAGAGTGAGGTCTTTAAGAGTTGCTTTGTGCATGGGTTCAAAGGGTGAGCCCATGAGTCTGGTAAGTACCACATTCAGGTCCCAGCCGGGAGCTGGGTTTGCTATCGGAGGGTGTATCCTCTTTACTCCCTCCATGAAGGCTTTGATAACTGGGACTTTCCACCACGACACTTTAAGCTGGGAAGTGGTGTATGCAGAAAGTGCCGCTAGGTGGACTTTAATGGAATTGAACACTAGACCTGAGTCCAGTAAATAGGTCAGGTACAGGACAATGTGCGTGGGGGAGCAGTCAACTGGGTCGATGCTTCTTCCTCTACACCAGATGACAAATCTCTTCCATTTGCTAGAATAACAGTGATGCGTGTTAGGCTTTCTAGCCTCCCTGAGGATGTCCATGCATCTCTGCGGGAGTTGTAAGTGTCCAAATTCTATGATCTCAGGAGCCAGGCTGCTAAGTTCATGGTCTGAGGGCATGGATGCAGTGTCCTGTCCTCTGACAGCATGTTTTGTGGGCAGGGAAGTTTCACTGGGGGAGATGGGGACATCTCCATCAGGTGGGCGAACCATGGCTGCCGGGCCCACATAGGGGCCACTAGTATCATGGTAACTTGTTCCTGGTGCATCTTGTGCACAATCTTGTTGAGAAGGGGAGTTGGGGGGGGAAAGGCGTAAGCAAATTTCCCTGACCATGGAATCGATAGACCGTTCCCCTTGGACTGGTTCTGGGGGTACCTGGAGGTGTAATTTTGGCATTGTGAGTTCTCCAGAGTTGCGAACAGGTCTATTTCTGGGAATCCCCATTGTGTGAAGTCGAAGACTATGACTTCGTGCAACTGCCATTCGTACGCAGAGGGAAGTCTCTGCTGAGTTCATCTGCTAGCAGATTGAGTTCCCCTGGTACATGTTGCGACAGTAGGAACATGCGTTTGAGAGCCCACTTCCAGATATTCTGAGCCAGCTTGGACAGTCCTGGAGAGTGGGTGCCCCCTTGCTTGTTGAGGTAGTACATGGCTGTGGTGCTGTCCGTAAGGACCATCACTGTCTTCCCTTGTAAGTGTTCCTGGAAGGCTTTTAGTGCCTTGAACACGGCCAGTAGCTCCAGTAGGTTTATGTGCTTGGATGCTACGCTCAGAGTCCACACTCCGTGAGCAGTCTGATGGGATAGGTGAGCTCCCCATCCTGCGAGGGAGGCGTCTGTGGTTAGAGTGGCTTCCACTGTGGGTGTGGCAAAAGTTTTCCCTAATAACAGGTTTTCCTTTGTCCACCACCGTAGCGAGAGAACCAAGGCCTGCGAGACCACCACTAGATCGTCCCATTGTCAGCTGGCCTGACACCACTGGCTGTTGAGCCACTCTTGCATTGGGCGCATGCGCAGGCGCGCGTGAGGTACCAAATAAATACATGACGCCATCATTCCTAGGAAGCGCATCGCTTTGCGCACCGTCACCTCCCGACCTGCCACATATTGGGAGATCTGAAACAGCATGTTTTGGACCCGTTCGTTGGAGGGGAAGACGAGGCCGTCCTTTGTTCGAATTAGAGCCCCTAGGAATTGTTTGACTTGGCTGGGGTCTAAGCTGGACTTCTTCTCGTTGATGGAGAAGCCCAGTTGGAACAAAAGGTCTAGTCTTTTGAGCGTTTCAGAAGCATGTCTCGTAAGAATCCCCTGTTATGAGCCAGTCGTCGAGGTAAGGGTATACTGGGATGGATAACCTGCGCAGGTGGGCCACTGCCAGTACTTTCGTGAATACTCTTGGTGCAGATGCTATGCCGAAGGGTAGCACTCTGAACTGGTAGTGTTTGCCCTCTATCAGAAACCTGAGGTATTTTCTGTGCGCTGGCAACATTAAAATATGAAAGTATGCATCTTTCATGTCCAGTGTTGTCATGTAATCTCCCTGTGATAGTAGTGGGATTACCTCCTGTAAGGTCACCATACAAAACTTTTGGGGTCTGACCAACTTGTTCGCTGGGCGCAGATCTAATACAGGGCGCATGGTTAGATCCTTTTTGGGTACAAGGAAGTACACTGAATAAAATACCTTCTGTTACCCGAGATAGAGGCACGACCTCTATAGCTCCTTTTTCCAGTAGCTGGTCCACTTCTTGGAGAAGGATGGCGAGGTTTTCTGCTGTCATGCGTCGTCCCCTCGGGGGTCTGTATGCTGGGGAACTGTTGAACTCTATACAGTAGCCGCGGGCTACGGTGGATAGTACCCAGCGGTCTGATGTTATTCCCTCCCATGCTGGAAGAAAGGATGTTAACCGGCCCCCGACCGGCGATGCATGGGAGGAGACCCGAATCTTCGCGTCACTTGGTGTTGTTGGTGGCTTGGGAGCCTCTAGGGGTGGAACCCCGGCCTCTCCCCTTGCCACGGCGTTGACCTCTCTGATTGTACTGGCCACTATTACTTTGGTAGTTGTTGGCAGAATATTGAAGTTGTCGATTCTGTTGCTGGCGTTGGCCACGAAAAGAACGCTTGTTGCCGAATCCCCGCCTGTTAGGGGGTTTTGAGATTTGGTCCAAGGTCTTTATGGTATCAAATTCTTTTTTCGCATTCTCCAGTGCGTCCTCCACTGCCTTTCCAAAGAGGTTAGACTCTTCAATAGGCTTGTTAATGAGCGCTGCTTGCGTTTCCGCCTTAAACCCGGAATTGCGAAGCCAGATGTGGTGCTTCAGCAGAATTCCCTGTACCAAAGAGCGGCCAGCTGTTTCCGCTGCATCAAGGGTATTCTTAACGATGCATTGGTTGACCAGAGACCCTTCATTAACTGTAGCCAGCAATCTAGTTTTTAGGGGTTCAGGAACTTCCTCGATGTCTTGCTTAAGCTTTCCCCATTGCGCATCAGCATAGCTTGCCAGCAATGTGTTATTATTGTCAATTCTAGTTGAGAACGCTGCCGAGGTGGTAATTCTTTTGGCTAGGGCATAAAGCTTTTTCCCCTCTTTATCCGGGGGTGCCTCGCTGGTAGACAGTGGAACCCCAGCCCTTTTCCTAGTGTTAGTCACCACTAAGGAGTCTGGGATTGAGTGACCCTTAATATATAGTGGGTCTGATTGAGAGGGTGAGAACAATTTTTCGATTCTTCGTCTCTTAACAGAGGCGAGTATTGGAATTGTTTGGCTGGTGGGGGGGGGGGGGTTTCTTTGATAATCCTCTCCACAAAGTCAGTGTCTGGGGTGACCTCCCCAGTTTCGACCTCCAAATGTGCTGCTGCTTTCCTCAGCAGCGCATTAAAAGGTGGGATGGTCGTCAACAGGCGAAGGGTTCCCGACTGGTGTGGTTTGAGGAGACCTGATGTCTATAATGTCTGGCTCTGTAGACCCTGATGGTGACTGCCAGGGATTTGGGTCACCTTCACCCGGGTCTTCTTCGTACCCTTCCTCACTTATGTTAGAGTCCTCATGGAAGCCTTCTCGCTCTTGTTGGTCCTCCTCATTAATGAACTCCTCCTGGAAGTGAGTGTCCTCTTCAGTGAGGTCGTAAGAGTTCATATCCTCCTGAAGGGGGTTATAGAACAACTTTGTTTATTTAGCCCTTGGACTTTCTAGGAGTACCTCCCTAAGTCTTTTAGGTGTACTATTTTCTGGAATGGACATGAATCTGTCTAACTTGTCCATACAGGACTGGAACTTCTCTAAGGTCCACTGAGGTAGGCCAGAGCGGTCTGGGAGTGAAAAAGGTGCCTCTTCTCCTTGTATTCGTCTAGATCTGTCCCATAGCGTCGAAGATAAGGTGCCCTCGCCTTCTGAGAAGTGTTCTGGCAGGCTAGGGCTTTCCGTCGACGGCGGGAGCTGTCCCAGCCTACTTTCCGGCGCCTTCGGCGTTTCTTTGGCCTTGTGCGCAGTTTTCGGCGTGTCACTTGACGTCCGTCCCTGGCCGTCCTTAGAAGATATACGTGCAAGGCTTTCGGCGATCATTCTGTCTGCCAAGGAAATCGCTAGTCGTCGCGATAGGTACCATCGAGTCTTTACTGGCAACGTGCGCACTCTTACGAGGCGCATCGCCGCCTGAGGGTTTGGGGTTAGCGCCCTTATTTCCAGAGTGCCCGGTCGCCAGTCGCGGGAGCAGTGGCAGGGAGGGCTGGCGACCCTTGCGGTCGGCGGAAGACGCCGGTGGGCCCGGCGCCTCCGTTGGCGCTCTGGCTGCCTTTGTCTTCGACGAATGTGTGCCATGGGGTATGTGTTTGAGATTTCTTGTGTGAATCCTTGTCGCCGGGGTGTTCATCCCCATAAGCTGGGCGTGAGCCGGGCTTGTCGGGATCGGGGACGGACGAAGAGGAGCGCGAACGCTCCCTCTAAAGGTCTACATCCTCTGTTACGGAGGCCGTGTAATCACTGTCCTCGTCACATTCGGCGGCAGCGGGCGAGGAATCTGACCTAGACATGGCGTAGACCGCCCACCTTTTAACCCTACAGTCTTTCATCGTTTTGGGCTTAAGTAACTTACAGGCCGCACAGCCTTCCTCCTTGTGATCGAGGGGCAAGCAACGGTTGCACCGTTTGTGCTTGTCCTTCCAGGTATATTTGCCTTTGCAAAGTGGGCAAAACCTAAAGGGCGTCCTCTCCATAGCTGAGGGCAAGAAGTGTGATTACGACTTCGAAAGAGAGGGAGGGGAAAGAGAAAGGCATTCTCGGAGAGAAAAGAAGACCACACAACCCCACTCTCCCTACTGTGTAAGGCCGGCGAGGCCAGGCCACGTGTTCGGCGACGCCGAAGAAGGATCTCCTCCGCTCGTCCTTCCGTCGAAGATCTTGCTCGGCGGAGAAACAGCTTGCAGCTTCGACGAGGGAGGGATCTATATGTTAGATATTAATAATAATAAACGACCAAGGGTCGAAGAAATGATTTCGCAATGTCTCTCAAGGAGCTCCGCATAGAGGCGACCAATAACTGGGCGGAAAAAAACAATCTGAGGAACCTCGACGCGTGAGGGATTGTGGGTACAACGCACATCACTATAGGGATAGTGTACAGACACGCCTTGTCGACGTCCCCTTTTCGACTACGAAAAACAAAATGCAATACTCCGCAGTGACCACTGGATGTCGGACTATGCACAGCATGTGATTCTAAGCAGATTAACAAACATCAGAAATATATATATATATGATACATTACTCACCGTAATCGTATTTCTGATGCTTGAATCTGCTTAGATTCACATGCTGTGCATAGGCCGACATCTAGTGGAAGCTGCAGAGTATTACAGTTTGTTTTTGGAAACTCGAAAATAGGCGTCGACACAGGGCGTGCCAGTAATACTATCCCTAGTGTGACGTCCTCTGTACCCATGATCCCTCACGCGTCTAGGACCCTCAGATTGTATTTTTTCTGACATGAGGAGTAGCTTGAGTACAGATGATCCAAGCAGATAGAAGATAGATAAGATAAGACTACAAGCATCCATGCGCCTTCTCTCAGAGGGAAGGAAGGGTGGGTCGCATGTGAATCTAAGCAGCTACAAGCATCAGAAATACGATTACGGTGAGTAATGTATCCCTTCTGAGGCTTGTGGAATCTGCTTAGATCACATGCTGTGCATAGATTAGCGAGCAGTGTTAGAAGGAGGTGGGATTTGAGAAGGGCCATGAGCAAATAAATGTCTTAGAACCGCTTGTCCCACTTGAGTATCTGTCTTGGAATGGGTGTCAATGCAGTAGTGCTGAGTAAAAGTGTGAATAGAGCTCCAAGTAGCTGCTTTGCAAATGGTGTCAAGGGGAACATTTGCAATGAAATCCAGAGTGGCCCCAATGCCTCTTGTCGAGTGGGCTCTGGGCGTAAAAGGCAAAGTTTTGTCAGAAAGAGAGTACACAACTGGATACAGTTGACAATCCACTTGGAGATGGCACCCTTAGAGACGCAATCTCCCTCTTTGCCTGTGGCTACGGAGACCAACAGTTGATCTGTTTTCCTAAGCGGTCTGGTCTTGTTTACATAGTAAAGGACCACCCTACGCACTTCTAGGGTGTGTAGTTTAACCCCAGCCGAGCTTTGTGGGTTTTGGAAGAAAGCCGGAAGCTCGATGGACTGGTTTACATGGAATTTAGAAATAAATTTAGGCGAGAACCTAGGGTGTGTCCGTAAAACCAGCTTATCCTTATGAATAGTAAAGAAAGCATCCTGCACTGACAGAGCCTGAATTTCACTGACCCTTCTTATGGATGTAATGGCTACTAAGAAGGCAGTCTTATAGGTCAGGTGTTTGAGACTTGTCTTATGCATGGGCTCGAATGGGGGGCCCATGAGTTTAGATAGCACCACGTTCAGGTCCCATCCTGTTGGTGGGTTAGATATAGGAGGATGAAGTCTCTTTACTCCCTCCATGAAGGCTTTAACCACGGGTACCTTCCACCACGACACCTTGCTATGTGAGGTGGTGTACGCTGACAGTGCTGCCAGGTGTACCTTTAGTGAGTTGAACAGCAACCCTGCGTCCAGCAGGTGGAGCATGTATGTCACGATTGTGGAAGGAGTGCAATCAACTGGGTTGATTTGTTTATTCTGGCACCAGATAACGAATCTCTTCCATTCCGTTTCCTAGACTCTTTTAGGATGTCCATACACCTCTGTGGTAAATTGAGATGTCCAAACTCTATGACCTCAAGAGCCATGCTGCTAGGTTCATGGAGTTGGGTAGAGGATGCACCTTCTGACCTTGGTGCTGGGACAAAAGATTGTACCAGCCCGGGAGTTTGATGGGAAATCGCACACCGAAAGTCTGCGTAGGTGTGGAAACCACGGTTGTCTCGCCCACATGGGAGCAACTAGGACGAGCGGCATCGACTCTCTGTTCACCACCTTCCTGATGAGGAGTTGGTGGAAAAGCGTACGCAAACATCCCTGACTAGTTCATCCACAGGGCAATCCCCAGGGAGTCTGGTTGGGAAACCTGGATACGAATCCTGGGCAATGTCTGTTTTCGCTTGTGGCGAATAGGTCTATAGTGGGGAAACCTCACTGAGAGAAGAGATCTTCTACGATTTCTCTGTGTAGACACCATTCGTGTTCCTCCGGAAGGGGATCTCTGCTCAAAGTGTCTGCTAGAGAATTGAGATCCCCTGGAACATGTTGAGATGACAGAAAGATGTTCTGTCTGAGTGCCCATATCCAAATTTTCTGGGCAAGTCTGGACAGATTTGGTGAACGAGTCCCTCCTTCCTTGTTCAGGTAGAACATGGCTGTCGTGCTGTCCGTCCGGATCTGCACCGACAGGTTCAGTAGGTTGGGCTCGAACGCTTGAAGTGCTCTGAAAACTGCCAGAAACTCTAGCAGGTTGATGTGATTCTTAGCCACTGTGTGAGACCAGAGACCCTGAGCTGTGTGGTGGAGATGGTGAGCTCCCCATCCCGTCAGGCATGCGTCCGTCGTGACTACCGCCTGTATCTCAGGATCGTAAAAGGGTTTCCCCTTGGATAGATTGTCTCTTGTCCACCAGTGGAGGCTTTGTACAAGTGTTGGCGAAACGACCACTAGATCGTCCCACTGACCACTTGCCTGAGACCACAGTTTCGCCAACCGTTCTTGCATGGGACGCATGTGCAGGTGCGCGTGGGGGACCAGGTAAATGACGCCATCATGCCCAGCAAACGCATTGCTTTGCGTACTGTTATCTGGCGACCGGTTTGATATTGCGGAATTTGCAGTAGTATATTCCGAATTCTTTCCTCTGAAGGAAAAGCCAACCCCTCTTGAGTATTTAGAACAGCTCCTAGAAACTGCTTGGAGGTGCTGGGCACCAGACTTGATTTTTTCTCGTTTATGGAGAAGCCCAATTCGGAGGAGGTCGATAGTTCTTTGAATGTTTGTCCTGCAAATTACTGGGGTCTCCCCCGTGATGAGCCAGTCGTCCAGATAAGGGTACACTGGGATTGCCTCCCTGCGTAGGTGTGCCGCCACCACCGCCAGTACCTTGGTGAATACCCTTGGAGCCGAGGCTATCCCGAAGGGCAGTACCTTGAACTGGTAGTGCTGACTGTCCACCTTGAAGCGCAGATATTTTCTGTGCGCTGGGAACATGGAAATATGAAAATAGGCATTTTTCATATCCAATGTTGCCATGTAATCCCCCTTTTTTAGGAGGGGAATTACCTCTTGGAGAGTAGTCATGCAAAATTTTTGGGGCTTGACATACTTGTTTGCAGGTCGTAAGTCTAATACTGGGCGCATTGTCAAATTTTTTGGCACAAGGAAGTAAGTTGAATAAATACCCTTGTTTACCTGATGTCCCGGGACGAGTTCTAACACCTCCTTTGCGAGAAGATTTTCGATCTCTTCGAGTAGGATCTTCTGGTGGTCTAAGGAGTGTATTCTTTGTCGTGGAGCGTGGTTTCGGGGACCACACAACCCCACTCTCTATGCAGTATCCTGCGGACACTGTGGACAGCACCCATCTGTTGATGTGATCCCTTCCCAAACTTGGGTGAAGATGGAAATGCGTCCCCCTACTGGGGATGCGTGAGAAGGGACCCTGAACGGAGCATCACTGTTTTGGTGGAGGCGTGCCCCCTCCTTTATTGGGACTGCCTCTACCCCTACCACAACCTCTTTTGTTACCCCTGCCATAACTCTGGGTAGACTGCTGGTTAGTGTTCCATGTAGTACCTTGGCCTTTGGAATAGTTTGAGCCTCTTTGGGAGTTTTGTCCGCGAGGCCGACGAAAATTGCCATTCCCTTTCTGGTTAGAGGGTTTGTTGATTAGTTGCCCTAGGGACTGGGGTGTCTCATACTCGTCCTTGGCATTCTTCAGCGCGTCCTCGACTGCCTTTCCAAACAATAGATCCGGCTCCACCGGCTTATCCATCAATGATGCTTGGGTCTCCGCCTTGAAACCAGACTGCCGTAGCCAAGCATGCCTCTTGATGACCGTGCTTTCAGCAATTAATCTGCCGGCGTTATCCGCGGCATCAAAAGTGGATTTTAAAATGCAACCTGACACGGCTTTCCCCTCTGCCGAAACTCGTGCCAATTGGCTTTTTAAGGGTTCTGGGGCAGAGTCTGAGAGCCGCGACTTCTTCCCACTGGTGGCAGTTGTAACTAGCCAGCAGGGTGGTGGAGTTGGCAATCCTTGCCTGGTAGGCAGAAGTGGAGGCTACTTTCCTGCCCAAGCCATAAATCTTCTTGCTCTCCTTGTCGGGGGGAGCTTTGGACGATGACAAGGGTGTTCCCGCCCTCTTACGGGTGTTTGTAACAACCAGGGAGTCCGGTTTGAGATGTCCCCTTATGTACAGTGGGTCAGATTGGGCTGCCCTGAAAAGCTTTTCAATTCTGGGGTTTACTGCCCTAGTGAGATTGGGGTTAACAAGGGAAGGGTCTATCCTCCTTTGTATTGACTTAAGGATAGGGATGGCCTGAGCAACAGGTCTCTTTTCTCCCACCAATTCCTCTGCAAAATCCCTCTCTTCCTGAGCACCTTGGGTGTCAATGTGGAAGTGCTGTGCCGCTCTGGACAGGACCTCATTCAGGAGAGGCTGGTTGTCGACAGGGGAGTCGGTAACCGCGGGCTCTTTCTCTACCAGGGAATCTACCCTGTATGTATCTGGGTCATACTCCTCCTCCTCCTCCTCCTCCTCCTCCTCCTCCTCCTCATCCCCATAATAGCCTGTCCCAGTTTGTTCTTCCAACACGCCCACGTCTGGATCCTCATCAAAGGATGGATCTTCCGGATATTGAGAATAGGGCTGTATATAGAAGGGGTCTGAAGACTGAGTTGGTGCTTCACCCCGGGACTTCTTACTTGGGGGTATTGGATCCTTAGAGCCTGAGGGAGTTGACCCTTCTGGGGTAGAAGAGAGAAAGTGTTCCGGGTTTTTGGTGTAGAAATCTGCCAATGATGACATCCTTGACATTACTCTGTCTATGTCATCACTGGACCATTCCCATGAACTGGGAATAACTTACCTGGAGTGCTTTCCCTGTTTTTTCCTGACTAGACCTACTGGTTTGAACAGGGGCCTTAGGGACAAGAGACTGAGACTTGTCCGTCTGTTTAGGTGGAGTAGAATGTAGTTTAGGAGTGGAAGTAGGCTGGGACTGCTTACTTCGTTGTTTGCTCCCCTCCCCGCAGGTGGAAGAGTGTTTCCCCGATTTTTGGGCCCTATCAGAGCTTTTCGATGCCTGGCGCCGAAATTCGGGGGTAGAGTCCCTGTCTCTGGAGAGAGAAAGGGATTCGGTAGCAGCCTTCGCGCTGCCTGCAGACGCCGACTCCTGGAGTGCGGCCTGGGGGTAGAGGTCGGCGTCGTCCTCTGACGACCGAACCTCAGTCACTAGGGGGAGCGAGGCACTCTTAGCAACAATGGAGGGTCGCCTGGTGTCATGTGGCGATCGCGAACGCCCAGAGGACACTGACTCGGTGGACCGTTCTCTACGTGCCCCTTTCCGAGAACTTGACGTGCGCGTCGAGTCTCGGTTGGACCTTTGTTTGCTGGAAGTGGTGTGGGTAGCGCTCGTGTCGCCGGGGGTCTTCCCCATAGCTGCCCTGACGGACAACCTTCCGAGGTCGGGGACTTGCGCTTGGCTGTCCATCAACGCCACATTGCCCTCGCCGTCCGAAAGTACGGCGTTGCTGCCATCGCTGAAGGCACCCTCCGCGGCCATGGCCTCTTGTCGCCTGGCGTGGTGGGCCCAACGCTTTGTCGAACGGTCCTTAAGGGTCTTCGGTTTAAACCGACTGCATGCTCTGCAATTCGCCTCGGGGTGGTCCCTCGGCAAGCAGAGGTTACACGTGGCGTGTCTGTCAACCAAAGGATACTTGGGGCAAAATTGAAAAGGGGTACCCTCCATTCGCACCCTCTGGCAGCAGGCTGGGAGAGTAGGAATATAAGTAATGTACCTATATTAATCAGAGTACAGGATATGTGCCACCCCCCACTCTGCCTACTTGCAGGGCTGAGTCCAGAGGACTTCCGAGGCCCGGGCCGAGGCCAGAGGCCAGAGGCCTTCCGAGGCCCAAATCCGTCGCTGTAGTCCGACGGTTGAATTGTCTCCGAACCGGCATCGAGTGTCGATGTTCGGAGACTCGACGTATAGGTGGAATAAACGGGGAAATATATAACAATATTTGCAAAATCTGACCAAGTCAGGGAACTCCGCTCAGTGCTTCCGACCAGCATGGCGGAAAAAAACAATCTGAGGGTCCTAGACGCGTGAGGGATCATGGGTACAGTGGACGTCACACTAGGGATAGTATTACTGGCACGCCCTGTGTCGACGCCCATTTTCGAAAAACAAACTAATACTCGGCAGCTTCCACTAGATGTCGGCCTATGCACAGCATGTGATCTAAGCAGATTCCACAAGCCTCAGAAATATATATAGAGAGGGAGACAGAGAAATGGATTATCACCAATACTATCACATTTCATACACTGCTTCATGCCAGATTCTAGCGTCTTTAGGTGCTGTAAAGGTCATAAGACACAGCTGGCCTAAATTAAGAAATTCAATTTAAAACATGCATTTGATGCATACTTTTTCGATGCAAATCACTCAATGGAAAGTCATTCGATGAAAAGTCCATCGATGGATTCACCAGATACCCTGCAGATTGGTCTTGAACTAGAGCAACCTCAGCACAAGGACACAGGTGAGAGCCCACCCTGTTGGAATTCAATCATGCAAGTATAGATCAAGTTAGCGCTTAAAACCAAGAATCTAGAACCACACAAACCACCTTAACCAGGTCACTCAGGATAATAGTCCAATTCCACTCACCTGGAGACAAGGCCTTCCTCAGACATCTCCTCGGCAAACAGAAGCTTGTGCATCCTCTCTCGGTAGTTCTGGCGAGTAATTGGCATCTCGCTCACTCGCACACCCCGACGATAATCTAAGGAGAGCGTTGGTGGCTTGTACTTCGCAAGAAGGTCGACTTCCTCCAAGGTCCTCTCAAAACATGGAACAATCAGACGGTTACCACTATGCCACCTCTCCTCAGTCCCAATAGGTGCGTCCCTCTTGGGGTCACGGTTGCTGGGGCCCACATCTTCAAAGCCAACAATCAATAGAATCTTCCTGAGCAATACCGGGCGTGTGCCAAAATCCAGCACAAGCCACTGCTCGTGGGTACCAAAAAGGGAGCATTCCACCTGCACAGTCACACAGCAACGTGTGGCAGAAACCGACTCGTAGAAGCTGCTGCCGCTGGCATACGTACATCTTTGGTGGAGCTTGCACCCTGCTAGTGAGAAGACAACTCCCGGGTCTCTCTTCAACAAGGCCACATGCATCAAAGGTCGCTGCAAAACACAGATGGGGAGAAGAAAATAAAACATACATTTAGATGGTGAAAGGTGAGGGGACGGAATAGAAGTTTCAAGTTTAAACTAATCATAAAATAATGCGCAGCAAATGAATGTTCACTAATAACCAGAATTCATATGAAGGGACTTTCTGATAAGTCGCCTGCTTCAATTGAGCCTGCCTATTAGAAGCTCTGTATCACTTGGATAAATGCAAGTAAAGCCAACTAAAGTGATGAAACTAGTACTTTACGTACATAAGTCTCCCTCCACATATATTAAGGGATTTACACATTACAGTCAGTCAGATGGAGCAACCAACATTCAAAATTGGTAGACTGGTGAATAGCTTGATCTCACTCATCAGGCACAGTCAAGTATACACCTTGATAATGTAAATATGCATACAATAAATATAGGACTGTCTCAAAAGTGGAAAACGACATCCAACCCTTACTCATTTAAGGCCAACCATTAACTGTTAAATCCGCTTATGGTGTAGGAGACATCCAATTAAAAACAAGCATTGACAAAGCCAAAAGTTTGTGTTTAGTGCAGTTATTTGCATTAATAGACATCAGGGGGCAAAGTTTCAAAGGAAAACAGAGCAAGGGAGGAAACGATTGAGAGGGTGCCATTGATGAGCAAGAGGAAATATGAGCGAGAAAGGTTGAGAGCGGAAGGCGGGCAGAGATGGCGGGTGGTTGGACAGAGAGAGAAGAGGGCAGTTGGACAGAGTGGAGGTCAGGCGGGAGGGTGGTTGGACATAGGGGAGGTCGGGTGGGGTGAGGGGTGGGGGTTGGGCGGGTAGAGAGGGGAGGTCGGCCAGGAGGCCTATGGGGTAGAGAGGGGAGGTTGGGTGGGTGGTTGAGGGGTTGGGAGGGGTAGAAATGGGAGGTCAGCATGGGGGTAGAGAGAGGCAGTCATGCCGGGGGGAGAAAGGGGCGGCCGGCCAGGCAGGAGGCCTATGGGGTAGAGAGGGGGAGGTCGGGCAGGCATAGAGAGGGGTGGGGGGGATTGGGAGGGGTAGAGGTGAGGTTGGGCAGGTGGTAGAGAGGGGAGGTCAGGCAGGTGGTAGAGAGGGGAGGTAGAGAGAGTGGGGTAGGATGGGTGGAAGACAGGTTGGGGTAGAGAAAGGAGGCAGAGTGCGACAGTCGGGTGGGTAATGGTAGTTGGTTAGGGGCAAATCATGAACAAAGCAGCCTCAGGAGGACTGTCGAAAGTAGCCCAAACAAAACCCAACCAGGATTGGGTGGGGGTAGAATGAGTGGGGTGGGGGGGGTAGTTTAGAAAGGCAGCCTCAGAGAACCAAAAAAAGAAACAGATTTGCCGTCAACAGGTAGGCCAAAATGAAAATGCGCAGCTGGGAAAGTGAAAGCCCAGCCCCCGACTTGTTTCTTACATAGCTGCAGACTGGAGAAAATATGGTTAGGGAACTTCCCATTGGGTAGTACGGCTGAGGAGTATGATTTGACAGTTTCAGGGCATTGCCCGTTGCTATGCCAAACAGTTCAGAACCCACCATTCACCCACCCCCTCTCCAAGAATGGTTTCTGCAATTTTATAAATTCGGCAAAACAGGGACTGCGCAGTTGCCACCAAACCTGAAAATTCACATACCGTCTTCATCTTATTTAAAAGCAGCTTCAAAGTCAGTACTACAGTCTCACAGAACCTACTTCCAACCAATGACATTTTTACTGTGTATACTACCACTCAGCCATCATCACCTCCACCGATTTTGATATTACAGGTCACTGATCCTCCGTACAGTGTGTAACAAAAGCACCTACCGAGGACTGAACTGTGAATTTCCAGTTATGCTTCAGCTTCTTTTCTCGGGAGCGGATAGTCTCTGGTTGGTTGCACGAGACACTGACGCCCTGGATTTGCTCAGCCATCTGAGAATTAAAAGTTAAGAAATGTAGGAATTGAGCGCAAATAAAAACCTGCCGTTTGCAGAAGCATGGACAGTAACTGGTACATTTGAAACATGCAGAGGTGCTGTTAGGAAAGAATAAGTGCAGTCCAACTGGTGTGGGACTACACAAATCTCTTGGTATTAGGTAACCCACCTTTTAATATAGGCCTCCACTACACACGTTGGTAATGTGAATGAGCAGCAAAGCTTACCTTAAGAGGGGTAATGTGAGATGTAGCGCTGTACAATGAAATCAGTAAAACACAAGTATCCAAGCAAACACTTGCACACTAAAGTTATATAAGCAATGATTTACACCAAGATATTTAAAGCATTCTTTAAAAAGCAGTAATTAGCTATAACATTAATCCCACGGTAGGATTCAATTAAAGAAGTGAACAATAAAGTAAGTGAGAAATTCATTCATATGTTACACATGTTCCAGCACCCGGAGGTTGACGTCGTTTGAGGTCAGTATAGCATTTATAGGTTAGATTAGAACAGGGCGATAGGTTAGAAGAACAGTGAGATTCTCCCAAAGGGATGCAGGCAGTCATTTATCCCAGCATTAAAGTGTTCACATTTAAGACCTGTAAGGAAACAAGCACTGCCAAAGACAATAGGTTCAGAAGGCGGCCTTTAGGGGACCAGGGCAACCAAAGTCAATGGACAAAGTCGAAGTTCTGATGCTCTTCTTAGAAAATGGTTCTAAATAGTCATGTTCAAAATAGAAAATCACAGCAACTCGAGAGGAGTCACCTTTGGAAAGCACAGGCTGCAAGACCAGTGCAGGTAAGACCAGTGCAGGCAAGACCAGTGCAGGCAAGACCAGTGCAGGCAAGACCAGTGCAGGCAAGACCAGTGCAGGCAAGACCAGTGCAGGCAAGACCAGTGCAGGCAAGACCAGTGCAGGCAAGACCAGTGCAGGCAAGACCAGGCCAACTTAGTGTAGGGTTTCAAAATCGCACTCCCAAAGATAGGAAGGAACCCCCAAATGGCAAAAGGGCAAAGCACCCCAAACACCTTTGAAATGAAGAGGTTGTTCCAGCTGGTTGCCTTCAGGATGCAATGCAGAAGACCCTTGGTCATGGTGACCAAAAGGGAGGACGTCTGGCAGGCTCCTGTGGCAGCACTCGAGAGAAGGTCTCTGCAGCAAGGGATTTCCAGCGATTCAGTGGCTCTTTGTGGTTTTGGCGCCTTTTTCCTCGGTGCCAAGGGAATAACGAAAAGCTCTGGTTAGGATTTCCTCGATCCCTCAGTCCTGGACTCTGGGTGCAGATTTCTTGCTTCTGTAGGGTCCTCTGGATGCCCACGTAGATCTGGCCAGATTCGGACTTCAGAAGACAATGCACCCACGTGGTCGAGCTACCCCGGGTATTGGGCTTCTGCAGCCTTGGAAAGTCGCAGCAAGCCAGGGGTTGCGCCAAAATAGCCCCAACTAGTCTTCACTGTTGATTCGAAAACAGGGTCAGCACAGCTGCAGGGCTTCACCGGGCACTTTATGGTCCTCGAGGGTGCTGCTGGAGTCTTCTACTTTGGAGGTTGTCCTCCAGTGGTCGACTCTCCCCTTAGTCCAAAGAAAATGCTTTTATGCGAGTTTACATTCACAGCCCTAGGCAGTCTATCACAGCATGGTGGCTGTCCTCAAGGACAGCCAACCGGCCAATTGGAACTGGTTTCACTTGTACACACCTAGAGACAAAGGACAGGGAAGCTTCAGAACCCTCCCTCACTTCCTGCCTTTCCAGACACACTGGAGCCTGGGCGAGTTTCAGGGCTGAAGCCCGCCAAAGGCAATTCACACAAAGGACTCAAACAACAGAGTAAAATCCCAGAAGAAACTAACAAGACATGGCGAAAAAAGAAGACAGGGGCCATTCACCCTTGGGTGCAGTACTGCAGCGGAGGTATCAGCCCCCTGATACATGTCACTAGATATTAAAAAAAGAAAAACACTGCCACCAGCCAACAAAATGTAACATGAGGAATGGGTTAAAGGAATTACTATGTAACCAACCCCCCAGCACTCCATATAGGGTGGTGCGTGCTTGACCCATAAAGTAAAAGGTAAGCAAGATAGGGGTCATTTTACCATTATTGGGAACAGTAATCCACCCAACAAAATGTAGTAAAACATTGAGACATCCAAGGGACTGCTCAGTGGCACTGCACAAAAGTGCTGCGTGTCAATGCATAAGCATATGCCTATGGAGTTTACCAGACCCCATAAAACAGTCAGGAAAACACAAGTGAGAAAAAGGCCCCACTCGCGAGTAAAAATTAAAAATCCCAGAGTCCAGTAGAAGAACTTGAGGGTGAGAGGGGGGGGGGGCGAGGGGGTTGAGGTCTTTAAGGTTAAAGGGAATTGGCACAGAAATGAAAATTCTCCCAAACAGGTGCCCACCCAACGAAGAGCAGGAAGAAGAGTAAAGGGTATACCCTCTAGCTTTAGGAAAAGGACTGGAGAACACTAAGGGTGAAGAAAGCCAGAGCTTTCAGCAAAAATGTTAAAGAAAATTATATGAAGTTCCTTTCTGTGGCCCAAGTATTTTCTAAAGTTTGGAGTACATGAGGGGGGACGCTGTTGCGCACACAGACGGATGCAGCATCCCGTGTGAGCTCCCGTGGAGAGGAGCCCAAAGTCGGTATAACTTGCAAAATATTGCCCAAATCCATACAATAACCTGAAGAGCGTCTGAAGGGCTCTACGGCATGTGGGTGAAAAATCAACACCATCGGTGTTGAATATCAGGAGATACACTGTGTGACGAGAGAACCCCCGTGGGAAGCGCTCTCCGGGCCCTGAGGGCGCGAGAAACAAAAGTTGTGCCGAGCGTGGGTATGTGCCCCTCCTCTACCAGCTACCTTGCGTTCATCACCTGAGAAGCTGCGAAAACACTCGATTATGACTGCAGGCCAGAAGCCGCATACTTTCCCTCGCACCCCTCGTGCAAACCGCTGGTGCTTCGGGCGAGTCCCGTTGAGCGCTAGTGAACAGAAGGGCTTGCCCAGCATCGAGATTAGGCTGTGACGAAGCTCTGACAGGCAGCCGGTACGATATGCGCAGCGGGGAGTGGGGGTGGGATGACTGGTTTGGATAATTTCACCCATTATGGGAATGGGCACACTCCGCAGACATTGATGGCCTGACACTGGTGAGCGCATTGACCCGCATCGAACTGGACAGTCATGCCGCCATCAACAATACGCGTCCCGGCGCGACTATCTGGGGACACCTGTGGGGCCTTCCAGCTTGAACGTGCGAACAAACTGGTGTGCAGCAGCAGGGACACAGATTGCTCCCAGGAGTGGGGGGGGGCACCAGGACAACGCATGATACGCCCGCACTGCCATAAGGCCTGACTGCATGGACTGCTGCTAGGCCGCTCACATGTAGCATCGCCGAGCTGGGAGACACCCCGCGCAGAGCAGTTTCAGCGCAGATACCAGCGGCATCCCCGAGTGCCCGGACTCAGGCTGGGACTCACAATTTCAACGCATTGAAACACCATCCATTGTCAGAGTGAACGAATAATAACCTATCGCCCTGAATTGCAACGCACCAAGCTGATACTGCTCTACATAATACAACATCTGACCGGGGAGCAGAGAGCCTTGCTCTGATCCGAACGCCACGGCGCATCTGGACACAGACAGGGAGGCATAGTGGAAGTGCTACCACGCCTAGCAAAAACAGAAAACTGGTGTCAGCTTTGGACTGCTGACTCCCAATCCAGCAGGGACTAGCACGCACAGAGAAACCCGGCACTGGTGATAAGAGTACTCAACAACCCCACTATTAGAGTGTGAACAGGTGCATCAACAGCAGTATAATGTGAGGCAAACCCATTTGGGAGGAGCTGCAGCAATTATTCACAACCCACTGCATAGACACTGTTGGTTCTAAATAGCAAACCGGATCCCCCGGATGCTCAGAGAATCATTAGTTACATTATTAGGACAGATTGCAGACAACTGGCAAGAGAAAGAGGCAGCACAAAAGCCACACCACTGAGTGGCATGAACCTAGGAATCTGTATTGTCTGAAATTTTAGGCATCCGCATGACTACACAGATTCCAGAGAATACGCATAATACTACAGAAAACCGTAGCAGAAGAAACTACAATCTACTCGGGTTACTACCCCAATACTGGGGGAGAAGAGAGGAGAGGACAAGAAACTGGGAAGCGCCCAAGGACAATGCCCAAAGGGGCAGGCCCCAAAAAGGGAAAGGGTGCCATAGATAAATTCACAACCGCGGTTGCAAGGACAGACATCATGGCCAACGTAAGCACCGAGCAAACCCTGCAACCCATACCTACGTCGCCGGCAACCACCAAGGACCCGCAAGCAGTATTCGCATCAATGCAGCCAAACTAGACGGCATCAACACGAATGTGACAACTATCATGAATCAACTCGAAAAAGCCACCAGTCGTATCACGGAAGCAGAGACCGGAATCAGCACGGCAGAGGACACAGCAGAAACACTGCGCAACACAGATGGCCAAAGACCTGGGAACGGTGAAACTAGTGTGAGTACTTGGAGGCTAGGTCACGCCGTAATAATATCTACATAATAGGGGGGGTCCCAGAGGATGCACAGGTCCTATGGAGCTGGCTGTGGAGGAATTACTCGGGGACCCTGGCTGGTCCTCCATGTTTGTAGTGGAAAGGGCACGCAGGTCACAGGCACCGCGCACCCAAACCCAGTGCCTTTCCTAGACCAATCATTCCAAGGTTAATGAACTATAGGGATAGAGACCTGGTTCTACGTGCTGCCAGAGATGAGCAGGAATTGCGATTAGGCTCCAATGTGATCCGGATCTTCCCAGATTACACACTCGCGGTTCAGCAAGAGAGGCGCTCCTTTTTAGGGGTCAAGAAAATGCTTCGCAAACGGAAAGTTCCTTATGCGATGCTATACCCAGCCAGACTTCGTATGCAGCACAATAAGACATACTTCACTTTACTGGAGGAGGCAGCCAGCTTCGTGGAAGCAAATATTCCGGTACAGCCAAAACAGCCACTGAACGCCGCAGACGACAGCAGAAGCAAGTCGCCGCAGCATGGACAGGACTGAGGGAATAATAGTACAGAAGAAGACAAGTATGAATAGTTGGGAGGCGGCATCCATCATAAAAAGGGAACTTTAAAGACAAATTGCTAGGCATGTAATCAAGGATGCCCCCGTTTTCATTATGACTGCAAGTAAAGTAATATAGTGGGCAGACAAGTGATGGTCTTTGGCCTTGGCCGCCACAGCAGCGACCCCCCGATGCAGGTGCACGAATTATGCGGTTCACAGGGAGAGGGGAATATGGGGGGGGGTCTGGGGGGTCTGACACAGTTGAAGTTCGGGCAACTAGGAGGGTTGGGGAGGAGGTGGAAAAGGGACATTGGGTGTGGTGTTAAAGTTAAAAATGCACAGATATGGTTCACAAAGACACACAAAAACTTTATGGGACTCTTGTACATGTACCAAATGGACACCACCGTCACATATGGCTAAGAGGAATCGGAACGGGATCACATTATTAAGCTGGAATGTGAGAGGACTTGGGACACCAATGAAAAGGAGGAAAATAATGGCGTACGTTAACAGGCTGGGGGCCCAAATTGTGTACCTACAGGAAACTCTGTTGGGACACCAGGCGGTAAGGATGGCACCTGGTTGGGGGAATCATCGCTTTTACATAACATATTCCAGCAGAGCACGCGGTGTGCCAACGCTGATACACAGGTCAATACCATTCACGCACTACAACACGGAAAGCGATCCAGAGGGGCGCTACGTACTAGTACACAGGAAGCTAACTGAGGAAGAAGTCCTGCTCTTGAATTTATATGACCCAAATATAGATGACCCTACTTTCTACTCTGTGCTGTTCCAAAAGTGCGTCAGATACCCTACAGCCCAAATAACAAGTGCGGGAAGTTTCAACACCATACTTGATACAAGCTTAAACCATACATCTGACACCCCTAGGACACTTACTAATGCAGCCCGCATGATACATACTCACATAACAGACCTGAGTCTTGGCAATGTATGGCGCTCTCTGAATGATCACAACGTGCCTATACGTTTTATTCGTCGGTGCATGACATGCACTCAAGGATTGATATTTGGCTACTATCACAGAGGGCTCTGAGCCGGGTTACCGAGGCT
Source organism: Ambystoma mexicanum (assembly GCF_040938575.1). Taxonomy (NCBI): domain Eukaryota; kingdom Metazoa; phylum Chordata; class Amphibia; order Caudata; family Ambystomatidae; genus Ambystoma; species Ambystoma mexicanum. The sequence continues at coordinate 329,009,351 of NC_090925.1, read as the reverse complement.
ACAATACACCCTAGAACATCGTCAGATCACTCCTCGATTTTGATAACTATGCAGATCACCAAAATCATACCACATAGATCTCCATGGAGGTACAAGGCAACGGCAGTGTCAGACCATGTACACAAGAGCAGTTTGACCCAACACATTAATTAATACTTTGAACACAATGACGGCACGGTTGGGAACCAGGCGACGCTGTGGCAGGCTTTTAAAGTGTATATAAAAGAGGCATAGCCAGGTCTACAGAATTTGGGGTACTCAAAGATATCCGTAGGGAATTGAGAAGACGGGAGAGGGAATTGCAGGAACAATATACCACAGATCCTAGACCCCATCTGGACCGAAGCCTTGGACAACACTCCCCAAAACAACCAGAGAGGCAATTATAACATTATTGCGTAAACCTGGGGGAAAAAAAAAATAAAAAAACAGATGATTGCGGATCCTACAGACCGCTCTCGTTGAGAAATACGGATGCAAAAATATTCCGGAAGATCCTTGCTACACGTCTAACCCCCTCCCCCCCCAATGCCCCACATGGTCCATGAGGTCCAACAGGCTTCAAACCGGGCAGGTCCACGGCGACAAATATTCGCTGCTGCTATAACATACTGGCTTCAATTCCCAGACACATGCAACGGGCGGCACTAGCATTAGATATCCAAAAAAGGCTTTCGACACCGTTTACTGCCCTTTCCTATTCAGGGTCCAGCATAATTACGGGTTTGGACCCAATTTCATAAAATGGGTTAAAATACTGTACGTACAACCATACGCAAGGGTGTGAGTCAATGGGACATTATCGGTGATATTAGAACTAGCGGGCGGCACACGTCAGATCTGTCCGCTGTCACCCCTTCTATTTGCCCTAGTTATAGAACCGCTGGTTGACATATTAAGGGCTAGGTACATCAGGCTGGGGATACCTTTAGCAGATAAAACGGAAATTATCACGTTATATGCTGACGACATAATGGTATATCTAAGAAATCCCGAATGCAACTTGGGGAAAGTACTGGGTGCAGTTAAGTTCAGGCAGTATTCCGCCCTAAAATTAAATTCACCCAAATCCGAAATGTTCCCCCTTACAGAGGCCACCTCACAGCCCACAGAGCTCCATGGCCTGCAAAGGAGTCCCAATAAGGTGAAATACTTGGGGGTACAGGTGGCAAGGCCTGTACAACTTGTTCGCACTCTAAACTATGAGACACTCACAGAAGCGCTCTGCACTAAGCTTGACCAATGGCGTTCCCTACCGATCTCCCTTAATGGTAGGCTTGTACTGGTCAAAATGATAACTTTACCCAAATACTGTTCCTGTATGGCCCGGTAGATCCTCTTTCTCAAAGATTCGGGGTGCATGTGCAACATTTGTGTGGAATGGCCAACCCAGGGTAAGCTGGCAGACACTCCCTAAAATCGTACGTACTGGGGAGGGAGGTGGGGAGGTGCTAGCTGCCCCCGACTTCGAATTATATTACCTGGCAGCACAGGCTCACTATGAAACACAATGGCCCGACGCCTACCTACAGGAACACCACACGAACACAGAAACGCATAAAAGAAATCCGGTAAAACTCCTACATAAAGCGGCAGAAGCGCATACCAGGCTTAACACCACAAATTCATCAATGGTAACATGTACTGCCTGGGCTAGGATAGCTGGGAGACCTGGACAGGAAGTTCTATATAATTCAAACATGCCACTGTGGGAGGCAGCTTACATCTTCCAATTCAGGATACCAAACTTGCCGTGCACTGGGGAAGTAGAGGGAACAATCGTTTTGGGGATCTCTTCCAAGGTAAGCAATTCATCACCTGGGAGAAAGCTAAGTGGATTGTAGGAGACACTCTGCTGCAGAAACTATACCATCTCCGTATGAGATCAGCCATGGCGATTGTCTGGGGCACAGTCCCGACTGAACCTACAATACATACGGGCCTGGGATATATATATGTACCATTGGGACGACTAAAACGTCAGCCTCTACCTTATATAAAATTGTAGCCTCTACGTTATATAAAATTCAACAGCCCAACTAACCCGGGGAGCTAGAGGGAAATGGGAACAGGATCTAGGCCACACCATTACAGATGTACAATTGGGTCAGTTCTGTGGACTGACGAAGAACATCTCATGCAATTCACGAAAGCGGCTAATACACCATTATAAACCGTCCAGATTGAAGAGTATATTTCCCGCAACAGATGGTAAATATCCCAGATGCAGGAGTGAAGATGCAGATACACTTCACATGCTATGGGCATGCACTAGTCTTACTACATATTGGGCGGATGTATGTGACACACTAGATGCTATTGCAGACCAACCCATTGAATGGTGTCAGACTTTGTGCCTACTTTGGGTAATGAAGAAAATGAATCTTACATGGTGCAAACTGCTCAACCTTGGCCTACTGCTGGCAAAGCGAGCAATGTTGATTCAGGTGGAAATGCGGGGAACCCCACACAAAGACTGACTGGGAGAAGGATATGTTATGGGCAAACGATTGTGAGGAAATGTATGCTGAACTGTTACCCACCCGCAGCCGTCCCAGAGATATAGGGGGCAGATACAGAATATCTTACTGACAAAAGTATGGAAGAAACTGGCTCAGACACAACGTAGTTATGTATATAAGTGTACCCAAAGAATGTAATGGTGAAAAAGAATATTGTGTTCAATGTATAAAAGGAAATATGATGATGTACCTGTGGAAGTTAAAATAAAAAGTTTAAAAAAAGAAAAAGCTGAGTACATAATTTCTTATACACGAGTCCCATTCCCAATGGGAGCATTTTATAAGCAAGTAAAAATATGCATCAACTGTAAAAAGAAAATTATATTGTGACAAAGTTGGCAGTGCTGGCAGCAGTTTCCCTTAACTAGATCACCCAGGATCACCCCATTTTGCAGTGAGGCACTTTAAAATCCTCCCCCTCATCGATAGCGGAGCGAAAGTGTGACAAGTGTTTGGCTGTGTTTGCGTAGGCTTGCAAGGATTAATGAGGGATCACAAGAGTGCGGCTGAGTTTGCCTTTTGGGACCAGCTGTGGCTCTTTACTCCAGAGCAGCATAAGCAAAACCCGGCTACTCAGTTACAGAACACTGAGTCATTGCGGTAAGACAATGTTAAACCGTTGTGCAATATACCAACTAGCTCCCATGGATGCTTTTTCACCCCGATGACTTACACCCGCTATTAAACCTGCGCTGCCGTGAAGCAAATAAGAAGCGGACTGTGATAGATCAGTCCAAGAGGTGACTGTGGGGCATACGAGTGGCGCAGCACTGTGTGTTTCTGTTGCTTGGAACTCTACCAAAGGAAAGGTCATGTTTTTGCCCTCACTGCTGCCTGGAGGCGGTTCCTTTCTTGATAAACAGCCTACACTGGCACAGCTTGCATCGTGTTGGCGTTTTGTGCCTTTTGATGGAGAGGAGCCTCAAACTACGCACTGGCACGATTGACAAGCCAGGATCTAAAGATGGGTTTTCAGCCACTAGCCCCCCCCCCTGTGCACCGCGTCCCTGCGATTCTCCCCTCCCCAGCATCAACTTACTCGTCGCGCCTCCCTCGCACCTCCCTCCTGCCTCCCGGCCCATGCACCATCCCCGATTGGCTATCCCCTGCTACAATGCGAGGTCTAGCAACCTGCCGAGCACCATGTTCGCTTCTTGTACAAATTCGGAGCAGGCGAGCAGAAAGAGGCCCTCCTGGGCCTTTGGGTCTTTTCAGCCCCTAGCCCCCACTGTGCACCGTGTCCCTGCGATTCCCCTTTCCAGCATCCACTTCCCCGTCGTGCCTCCCACCCCACCCACCATCCCCGATTGGAGTGTTAAACGGTCATAAGTGACCCTCCCAGGGTAGCCCTCGGCCCGTGCAGCCCCTGCGGCTAAGGGCCCAACGGCAAAGGGCGGCTCCTTCATTGGCGGCTCCAAACTGTGTCTACAGGCATCAGCAGGGGAAGTCAGTGCAACTAATGAGGTAGGAGTGGCTTGGGTGAGGAGTAGAGTAATCACTCTACTCTGGAACCGCCGTCACACAGCAAACCTACCAACAAATGGATTGTACTGTGACTAGTAGCCTTTGCCACTCAAGGATATTACTGCGATTATTAACCTGCGTCACACCCTTAGTGATTTGTGCACATTGATTTGAATCACATCAAGAAAGCACCACAATAGAATAGCCTGTGCCTCTCTAGGATAGCATTGTGATCACTAGCCTGTGCCGCTCTAGGATAGCACTGTGATTTTTAGTCTTCGTCGCATATCGATTTTAATCACATCTAGAAAGCACCACAATAGAATAGTATTGTGATTATTAGCCTGCGCCTCTTCAGGATAGTATTGCGATCATTAGCCTGTGCCTCTCCAATAGCACTTATTGACCGGTGCCTCTCTCTCGGTGTTAGGTTCCCGCTTCCCGTCCCCCTTCTCGGCCTCAGCATGCTACTCCCAAGGTTCCCCTTACTGCATGCCGTTATAATTCGGCTGCCCTGTTCTTTTGGTATTGGCGGTTGCACTGGAGACTGGAATTTGGCCGCTGTGTGCTTTGGACGGCGTTGCTCTAGGCATCCAAGCCGCGTTGCCCAGAGCCTTCATGTGGTTGCATCATCCGTTTGTGCTTGAGAGGTCACGGCCCCGACGTGCACCTAAGGGACGCTTTTGCCGTAGATCACTGCTTCCAATTGACTTTGCTCACTGCAACAGCTGCGTTCTACTCTATTCCTTATTCTTGAATTCAGCTTTCTCTTCACGGACCTCCTCCGGTCTCTTGTTCAAACTGATAGATCTCGATGTGAACAACCTCTGCCTGCTACCGGACGGCCTTTTGCCTGCCGCCTTGTACTTTTCTGCCTTGCTGTGGATCGACCTTTGCCTGGTTACGGACTGCTTCTTTCCACTTTACTTTCATGCATTGGACTCTCCACGGCGACCAGAATCAACGTGCGCCTTCAGGACGCTCTGCTGTTTCTTCTGCAGCGCACCATCCCAACACTAAAGCGAACCTCGTGCCGCCCAGGTGAGCCTTCCCTACTAACCATCCCATTTATTTGTTTTACACCATTCGTTGTTGCTTACCCTCATCTCCAGATTCCCATATCCAGTCCTGTGTCAATACCACACAGTAAGAGTCATTCTATTCTGTGGGTAGTCAAGAGTCCATATAGTCACGGTACCTTGTTCTTTCTAGGCGCTTGTCCTCTGGACCAAACCGTTTCCTATCCCGATCCCAGAGTCCTTGATTTCAGGGTAACTAGAGAGTCTGCTGCGGTGTTTGATACTGAGAGCCTGACTCACATTAAACACAGTCTAATTTCCTTTACATCTTGGGTAATATCGGTGTGTTTGGTCCACATCTGTGTCTGGGGTTATTACTGCTATCAGCAGAGAGGTGCATCCAGAGAAAGTTCCCTCAGTTGAAGAGCCTGGGTTATTCCTTAACCCAGGCCTCCTCAATCAAGCTGACCAGACCTCGATTTAGCTTCACTTCCACTTGGCTCCCTGTTGATTCCTGATGGTGAGCGACACTGGGATAGTACTGTGACCATTAGCCTTTGCCACTCTAGGATATTACTGTGATTATTGGCTGGCGTCACTGTTGGGGAGAATTCTCAGAATGTGCCAATTCCCTCCACCTTAGAGACCCCAGCAACTTTGCTGGATTTGGAGGACTTGATTTTTGTTTAACCTGGTGAGACTGAGACCCTTTTTTTCCACTCATGTATTTTAATGTGATTTCTGAACTTTGTGGGTTATGGAGCCGGACAAACTCCACAGGCATCTTTTACATTGCGTCACACAGCACCTTCAGTGCAGCGGCACAGGGAAGTCTTTTCGGATTTCCCAAAGGTTTAAATACCTTCTCTGTGACAAACTACTGTTTCCCAGAGCTGTAAAGTGAAGTGAAATTGACTTTACTTACATTTGTAACTTTCTAGATCCAGCACACACTAACAATAGGGTGCTGGAGTGGTTACCTAGTATCCCCTTAGTCTAGATTGTCATTTTATGTTACCCTTTTCTCACTGAATGGCTGGTGGAAGTGGTTTAATTTTAGCTACCGTGGTGTGCATTTGCTGCGGGATGTGTTCGCAGCTGCAGTAAAGCACCCAAAGTTGCCATTTTTTGTCAAAATAGCCCGGTCTTCTTTTTTCGCCATTTCTTTGTGGAATTATCCTTCTTGAGATTTACTATGCGTGCCAAACCAGGTTTGGTCCCATTGTTCGCTTTGCCTTGGCGGGATTCACGAGTGAAGCACGGCTCTGGCACCAGGGTGTCTGGGGTGGGCAGGAAGTGAGGGAGGTGCCCGAAACTCCCTGTGCTTAGTCTCCTAGGAGACCCAAATGCACTCTGTAGTGATTGGCCGGCTGACTGTCCGGGAAGGACAGCCACCCTGCTGGGTGAGTGACAGCTAGGCTGGAATAAATGGGAGAGAACTGAATAAAAGGCAATGCTTTTGGCTTGGCAGGCAGAGTTGACCACTGGACGAAGGAACCGAAGAAGAACTCCTGGACCGTTGGTTTGCCCGGTGAAGTCCTGCTGCTGTGCTGAAACTCCAAATTTGTATCGACAGAGAAGCCCTTGCAAGGACGACTTCTCACCTTGAATTGGTGGGACCAATCAACTACAAAGTAAGCCACCTGAACATTCCCTCGGAGCTGGTTGCTTTTCAAGAGTTGCTCCTTGAAACCGAATAGCCAGGGAGAGGAACACCAGATGATGTGCGTTGCTTTCAAGTTGGCCAAGAGCTCTAGGAAAATCCTCCGGACGACCAGGAAGCAGGCCTGACCGAGCCCGAGCCCCCTCAGAGTGCGGCACCCCAAAACCAAGGAAAGTCCATCTAGACAGCCAGGAACCGAGGTGTTGCTATTTGCCGTAGTAACGAGGAGCTGAAACACCAGTGCCACTTGTTGGAAAGATTACCGGTTGCAAGCGGTGACCATCCAATTGCAGTGCAAGAGTGCCCAGAAGTCTTCCCTCTTGTCCCCACAACTGAGGCCCAGGAACATAGAGATCTGCAGAGCTGCACAGGAACAGAAGTCATCTGCTGCACTTTTTCTTCAATACAAAAGGTACTGTAAAGTCTGAGAACTGCATCTTCTACTACTCACAAGTCTAAACAGCTTGTAGCCCTACATTGAAGAAAAGAATGAATCAATGACTGCTAAAACATTGTGCAAAGACTTTTCCTACTTACCTACCAGAAGTGCTTTAATCCATAAGACTTTTGCCCATTGACTTTGGCTTAACCCGTTATAACTGAAGGACTCCGTTTAGTGGATCTAAAAGTATTTGCCTGCTTGAGAATATTTGTGATCTCTTGTTTGTTCCAATAACCTTTTCCTTTAACCAATTTCTAAAATGCAACAGCAAGATATTAATGTCCCCAGCACCCTAGCGATTGAAGTCACCCGAGGGTGTAGGTTGTGACTGTAGGCCATCCCAAAAGGGTCTTCACTGATTTTAGAATAGTGTGCGTTTTGAAGTGTATTTGAGTGTTACTTTTATATTGCTCCCTTCTGAATGCTTAATCTAACTGATAAATTAATAATTGTTTATTCAAGAAACCTTGTGTGCAAGTGTTTAATTGAATACTTGTCACTGAATCTCTAACTCCCCCACAGCTCACATTGACCCCTCTTGAGATAAGCCTGGCTGCTCAACACGCTACCAAACTGCAGTACAAGCTTATACCAAATGTTGGGTTTCCTATTGCCTGTAGTTAGAGTTGTTGTAGTGCATGTTAGGGAGAATTCTCATAGATGTGCCAATTCCTTTCACCTTAGAGACCCCCAGCAACTTTGCTGGATTTTTGAGGACTTTATTTTTACCTGGAAAGAGTGAGCCTTTTTGCCCCACTCTTTCATGTATTTTGATGTGCGTTTTACATTTGTGTTCTTTGACTTTGGAGTTTAAGATCGCTCCATAAGGCATCTTTTCATGTGTGTTACAGCACCCTCAGTGCAGTGACACAGGGTTGTCTTATTAGACTCCCAAAAGGTTTAAATAACTTCTCTGAGATAAACTACTCTTTTCCCAGAGAAGGTAAAGTGAAATTGACTTTACTAGCCTTTCCTATAGACTCATATAGACTCAGCACACATCATCTTACAATGGAGTGCTAGAGGGGTTACATAGTATCTATCCCCTGTGTCTAAATACTCGTGTAGCAGTCAAATTCTACCCTTGCCTATTGAAAAGGCTGGTGGCAGTGGTTTTACAACGAACTATCATGATTTTTTCCGAACGCGAACACCGGTAGCTAAAAATCACAGGAGCCATGTTTTTCAAGATGGCGCCTTAAGCCCCTTTGTTTAAACAATTCCCGGTCTTCTTTCTTCACCATTTCTTTTTGGAAAGGTCCTTCTAGTGTTGGTCTTTGCGCGCCAAACCAGGTTTGGTCCATTTGTTTGTGTGCCTTTGGCGGGCTTCAGGACTGAAGACCGCCTCTGGCGCCCGAGTGTCTGGGGTGGCCAGGAAGTGAGGGAGGTGCCCGAAACTCCATGTGCTTAGACTCCTAGAAGACCCAAATTCACTCTGGCGTGATTGGCTGGCTGACTGTCCGGCAAGGACAGCCACCCTGCTGGGTGAGCGACAGCTATGCTGGAATTAATGGGAGAAAACAATTTAAAAAGCGAGTCTCCAGGACTGGCAGGCAGAGTTGACCACTTGAACGAAAGAACCAAAGACGAACTGGAAGAGGACGGCTGCTGCAACTCCTAGACCGTTGGTTTGCCCGGTGAAGCCCTGCTGCAGGTCTGAATTGCCAAACTCCATTCGACAGAGAAGCTCCTTCAAGGACGGCTTCTTCCTTTGAGTTGGTGGGGCAATCAACTTGTAAGACACCATTTTCAAGACTGGTTAGGATTAACAAGGGAGAGGGACACCAGTTCTACAGCTACTGGAACTGAAGTGACTCCATTTTTGTTTGCTTTCTTCGATGATCCTGTGCAGTGCAGGAGTCCCGACGTCCTACCTCTTGGCCCCACAACTGAGGGTCAGGAACAGCGAGATCTGCAGACCTGCCAGGAACCATTTGTTCATACGGTACTGTGCCAACCCGATTGAGAGAACGCCACTCTCGCACTTTCCCAACTCGCAGGCCTAATCAGCTTGTGACCCAACATACAATTCTTTTTTGCCTATACTACTTCTAAGAACTTTCGCAAGACTTTACCGTTTGATACCAGAACTGCTCTTTCCTATCCAGAACACTAGCCCAATGACTTCGGCCTGGCCTATTGACTTCAATTGAACTCCTCTAGTGAACTGAAACTATTTGCACAGTCTAAAAAGTTATGATCTATTCTACTTACCCTGTGCCTTGTACTGAACTGCTATTTGGCTCCTATTTCAGGGGAGCTCAAACTGTCTCAAAACCTTAGAAGTTTGCATTGAGGTGTATTGGTTTAGTTGCCTTCTCCTAGTGAAATGTTTTCAAAATGATTGTGTAATAAATTAAGAAGTGTTTTTACCAAGAAACCGGAGTATAAGGGTTTACTTGAACCACTGTGATTGCAAGTCCTTTGTGTAACTATTTGTACTGTTCACATTCACTCTTGAGATAAGCCTGGCTGCTCAGCTCGCTACCAAAAACTGTGTGGTACAGACTTACAAAGGTTGGTTTGGCTTACACCTGTGGTCCTAATTGTGTGTAGTGGTGCCAGAGGGTACTGCCTGCAATTCTGCCTAACAGTGCAACCTAAGGGTACTGCATACAATCTTTGCAACAGTCACACCCTTAGAGATTTGTGCATACTGATTTCAAACACATCTAGAAAGTGCCACAATAGAATAGTAATGCGATTATTAGCCTGTGCCTCTCAAGGATAGCATTGTGATCAGTAGCATGTGCCTCTCTGGGAGAGCACTGCGATTATTGGCCTGCGTCACACGCTTGGAGATTTGTGCATGTTGGTTTAAATCAAATCTAGAAGGCACCACCAAATCTAGAAGTGCTTTGTTTATTAGCCCGTGCCTCAGTTTATTAACCTGTGCCTCTCTAGAATAGCAGTGATTATTGGTCTGTACCTCTCTGGGATAGTGTTGTGACCAATAGCCGGCTTCGCACCCTTAGAGATTTGTGCATACTGATCTGAATCACATCTGGAAAGCAACACTAGAATAGTAATGGGATCATCAGCCTGTACCTCTGTTTATTAGCTTCTGCCTATCTAGGATAGGCTGCGTCACACCAATTTAGAGATTTTTGCGTGTTGACCGAGTCACATCTAAGAAGCACCACAGTAAGAATAGTGCTGCGACTACCACTGCAGGAAAGCACAGGTCAGTACTCGGTTTATTGGCCTCCGTCACACCCTTTGAGATGGATGCATATTGATCTGATTCACATTTAGAAAGCGGCATTAAGAATGATGCTGCGATTATTGGCCTGTACCCCTCGAGGATAGTACAGGGATTATTACCCTGTCCCACGCTGGGATGGTACCGTATTGGATTCCTGCCCTACACTGGGATGGAACTGAATACTGGCATGCGTCGCACCCTTAGATAATTGTTAATGCCTTTTTATTCAAACACATCAAGAAGGTGCCACATTAGGATAATACTCGAGAATTGCCCCTGCCGCACAGAAATAGTCCTGTGACTATTGACCTTGCCATAATGAGAAAGTGCTGTGAACACCGACCATGTTGTATCCCAGAAAATTGTTCATGTTGCCTTGAGTCTCACCCAGAGTGCAACACTGGGTTATATCGCTAGGGCAATTCAGGTGCTGTCCCAGTCTAGACCTCCACTGACCAGACAGAGCCCAAGCTTGTATCGGACATACGGCCACACCCAGTCCAACATCACAAGACAGCTGGACTAAAGCACGAAAGATTGACTCTGCAACAACAAACCCAACAAACCAATCCGAAATACTGAGATAGTGCTGCGACTATTGGCCCAGCCATACTGAGACGGTGCTGTGAACACCAGCCTGTGTCGCACCCTAGAGAACGGTTTGTTGCCTTGAGTCTCACCTAGAATGATCCCAACGCTATAACCCTGTCTAGCCTCCTGACCAGACAGTGCCCAAGCTTGTATCGGATAAACCCACACACCCAAACGGACACTACAAGACTAAAGCACGATAGACTTTACTACAATAACAAATAGAACAAAACCAATCGGAAAAAAGCATGCAACCGTACAATCATAACAAAAAACGGATCCAGCCAACAAAGCACTGCACGAGGACTACCAACCCTGCAGCCCCAGCCTGAACCCTGAAAGAAACCAAAAAAGGAAATACAAGAATGCAACAACCCAAACAAACCAAACAAACAAAAAGAGAGAAACAACCAACACCAACCCCACAGCGGACCGCCAAATAACTCAAAAAGCTGCGAAAACGTTAGACCAAAAAAAAATACAAAGGCCAGAGAGAACAAACCCAACTGACCACCAAAGATTCACAACTGTAGAACACATTCCTACCGACAAGAACGAAAACGCAACCAGCGCAGTGAGAAGAGAAAAATCCCTATACCCAACACCATACCTCGCAAATAAGCACTCACCAGAAGGAACCGACCCAACAAACAAATCAAGAAAGACCAACAACCAAACACAACGACGCAGAAGAACAGACAAAGCTAGAGGTAAAAATCCACTGCAACTTAATCAATGCAAGATCCATGACAAAACACTCAGATCTTTGACGTTCTCTATGACAACGGTATTGACATCCTATTCATCACAGAAACATGGCTGGATGACACTACAAATAAAATAAATAAACACTCCCAAACTGCCTCACCAACAACTTCAAATGCCTTTAGTTAAACAGAAAAAAAGGCTTCGCAATAGCATTCAAAGAACACCTGCAATTAAAAACAGATCACCCTCTCAACATAGCCAACTGCGAAACCATGGTCTTACACCCATAAATTAATCCAAAAACAAACATTAAATTCATACTGGTTTACAGACCGACATACGATCGACAACTTCATAGACGCCATTACCAACAGCCATTCAACACGAGAATCTGATAATCCTGGGGGACTTCAACATATGGTTCGAAGAAAATCACACCAACTCTCAAAACTCACTTATTGGGCAACAACCATGAAACTACATCAGCTGGTCAAAAGGGCAACACACTCGGTAGGACACACCCTTGATGCAATCTTCGTCAAACAAAATGAATAAATGAAATAAACTTGATCACCACTGCACCACCGATACAAATACTTTGGAGCGACCATCTCATCATTCCATTTGTTATCACACTACCAACCAACGTTACCATCCAGCCCCTCAAACTCCGAACCACCACAAAAAGAAACTGGAAAACCGTCAAAGCAAGCAACAGAATACAACTGGAGCCACCAAACCTCCAACGGCAGAACTGGAGAAGGCAGACCTAGACAGGAAAACTGAGCTACTCCATAAATGGATTGCTGATGGGAAAACATCTCCCCGGAAAAACCATTCCCCCACCTCCCTCCCCCCCCCCCCCCCCCCAAGAAAAGAAAAAAGTCATGGCAAAACGGTTCACCCCACTACTAAACACCATGAAAAAGAACAAGAAGCTGGAACTAGAATGGAGAAAAGAATATGACCAAGACAAGAAAACCCAGTTTCAGGGACAAATCCGATGGTATAAAGAAGGATAATTCAAAAAGGCAAAGAAAAGACATGACAGAATCAAAGCCACCAACACAAAAAAATCAAACGAAATGAGAAACCCAACAAGTTGCGACAACACTCAATACCCTCACAGAACTATGCAACAAACTGGCTTGAAAAACTAAATCAACATCCGACAATTCATACAGAAAAGACCAACCAATCCTAACTCAACCAAATGGATCCAGCAAGGAGCCAGAACACTCTGAAACTTCCTGGAAATATCAGTTGCGACATTTGCCAGTCAAGCAGGTAAAACATAGCAAGAAAGCAGAATTGCCAATGGATCCCCGACATCTACAAATCAATCCTCACACAAGGAAAGCCATCTGAATATTACAGAAATCTGAAATCGGTCGCTCACGACAGGGACTGTACCACGAGCCTTCAAATCTGCATTTATTAAAACTCTCCTAAAGAACACAAGTGGCGACGTGGAAGACATCTCCAACTACAGGCAGATTTCACACATCCCCTACCCGGCAAAAACTTCAGAAACATACGTATACAAACTAACCCAAGAACACAGAAAAAAAAAAAACAGTTGCTAGACCAAGCACAGGTCGCCTTCAGACCCGCAAGAGGAACAGAATCGGCACCCCTTTCCATCTGGGGCAACCTAAAATAAAGCACAGAGACACACACAACCTCAGCCCTGACCCTCCTCGACACAGTAAACCACGACACCCTGATCAAAAGACTAGAAGATATAGGTATAACGACATGGCACTACTCTGGATTAATCATTCTTAGCGAACAGAACAGAAACTATGGATAAAACCATTCAAAATCAAATCCACGAGTTAACGACTGGAGTCCCACAAGGATCCTCACCATCACCACTATATTTCAACATCTACCAGACGCCGATTTTCAAAAAATTCAACATTACATGCTACAACTACGCAGACGGCACTCAAATAATCTACAAAGATCAAAGATACACAAGCAGATCACTCAACTCTAGTAGAATGTCTAAAAGAAATATACAACTGTATGAACGCCAACAAAAAAGAAATCAACCCACGAAAAACAGAAATCATGAATAAATCAAAAAAAACAAGGGAACACCACCTACATTCCCTGGCTGATCGAATTGGGAACCGCGCCCACACCACCTAAGGTAGTAAAAAACCTGGGAGTCCTAATGGACAACGCTCTAACCTTAGAACTACAAGTAAACAATTAGGAAATGCTTCTTCCACCTTCACAACAAAAAGAATCCTACCTTTCCTCTCCTTCACCCACAAAACACTGACAAATCATCACCCTCATCATGCCAAGAATCAACTACACAAACAGCCTCTACCTCGGGATGCCGGAACACCACCTGAAGAAATTACAACATATACAAAATGCAGCAGCTAGACTCCTCCTCAAACTATCTAGAAGAGATCACATCACTACAGCGCCAAATACAGAGATAAAAATGCCAAAATCAGCTAACTTAACATAACGACAGAAAACATACTGAAAGGAAGAGAACTGTGTCTAAATCGCCAAAGGCATACAATAAGAGTGCATTTCTCCGAATTACAAGGCTGCTAACCAACCCCAAAAAAACCTCACCACTCCTCACACCCCTTTCACACTAACTAGACACAACCACACCTCTTAAACCGCAGCAACCCGCACGCCCTTCACCACACCGCAACAAACACACCACAAGGACCTTCACACAATGGACTCAGACCGGATACCACACCAAAAGGCTCAGCCAACAGTGTTAAGCAAACTGAAGCTGCCAACGGTGCATTTAAACTCCCTTGCTCCTCGCCAAACTTTGTCCAACTAACGCGTCCCTAACCTACCCCCATTGCCTTCAGATCTGCCAGAGCACCAGGGGACCATTCCAGTGGTGAGAGCGCGCAGTACATATCCTTTAACATTAACATAACACCCGCAGCAAACAGAAGATACCCTTTGCGCATAAAGGACTGCGGTGTGTTCACGGGTTCTTACAGCAAGCAGAGTGCTAAAAAAGAAGGGGAACACTATCAAGCGAAATCAACAATCAAAAGCTGCCTTTGTGGGAACTGCTGATTCTATCCTTGAGATCAAAGAAGTGGCAGCCTCTGAACATGGGAAAAATCACGGTATTTCTTAAACCAATAAAAAATAAATCCCAGATGAGCTGACTGGAACCTCAGCCACTAAAGACACCAGTAGTACAGAACACAACGCGACTAAAGATAATCCTTTTGACAACAATTTGCTGTTACACTTGTGCTTAAACCTCCAGGCAGTGACTAATACTAACTCAAGTAACCAGTATGGCGGAACAATCGACAAGGTGTTAAGTCCCCTGTCCTATTTCATCTACAGATTTAACAAAATCCCCCAACTTAACTGCAATGGCTCTGAATGCATACTCATCTTCGCCAAAACACAATGTGAGCTTTTCCTCTAGCAATACTTGCTCCTTGGATGATCCAACAATTAAACCCGAATTCATGATCCTAAGCTTTATTCTCTCTGCAACTCAATATACAAGGACCAGCAAATCATAAAGCAAGATTGAAATGAGATTGCAGAGACGATACTGCCATTTCAGACTGCGTCAAAACCCAGCAAGTAATGCTGAAATTACGAATATTCTTGAGACTATAGTTATTACTATTCAAAATATGCAGGACAAGGAGAATATTATGAACACTGAGGTCTTACATGCTAGGAAGGCCGACACTCCATTGCAAGACACAAGAACATGATATACAACCTAAAAAGACAGCGCCTGGCAAGAAATGTGCTTAAAACTAAGAACTGTGACACAACTAAGGAGAAGACTTCCCGTAAAACTGGAGTTAGCAGGCAGGCTTTGGCCACAACCTTCCAAGAAATTAATCTTTCCAGAATCTGCTATGGGTTTCAACGTCATCCCTAAAAAAGGTCCAAGAAAGTAGGAAGAAACCAACATATGGCTATATCCCTGGCCTTCGACTAGAGAATACGGCCTGTACGTTCAAACAAGATTCATTGGGCACAAAGTCAATTGAACATAAATCTGCTCAGTAAAAACACAAAAAGACAACATCTTGGCAAACTCATCTGGAGGGTATGGTGCATAAGGTTTTAGAGGATGATTACGATGGGGAGGATATAGACATTTCTGCTTTGATCGAGGAGAAAAATCGTGACTTATTGGATCTCGATTGTCTCTCTTCCCAAACAATTAACGTCTCCTCATGTAAGATAAAAATATAATTGATTTATATGCCACTTCTGCAAGTCCGATTTTGAATGGTTCAAATGTATTGAAATTTCACCAAGTGACCTCTTTGAAAATGATCACTACCCACGATACTAAACAAGTGGTAATTCTGCGTCAAAGCTGAGATACTAATTGGGCAGTGATTGATTGTGATTTTGTATCACCCATCATCACTGAAATAATTATGACAAGCAAATCATTTTCTGCAATTGTGCTATGAGGTAATAAAGGAAATAAAGATGAAACCAAGGGGTGCGGGGGGTAGAAAAAATAAAGATTTTCTAAAAGATACCAATAGGGACAGTCCTGTGCCAGAGTATGTAATTCAAGATATTGTGGCTAAGATCTGCCATTCTCTCAAACTGAAAAACCAAGAAGGGTGGGAAATATACCTTTGGAACTGGAATTGCCGCAAATATGGAGGGGATGGAGTGACTAATGCCTTCCAAGAACTTATGTATTAGATCTTGGAATTATAGGGGCCACAGTTCTTTCTTAATGAATCCATTGGGTATATATTTTTTAAATTATGGCAGACATCTTTCTCATACAAGAAACCTGGTTAATGCAGGTTCGGATCTTAGATGGTTTTATGATGTTCCAAAGAAAAGCGCGGAAGCATGAGAAAGGCTGTCCCTTTGGAGGTCTAATTACTGTAGTTGCTAATCATCTAAGGGCGAAAGAGTTCCTTCCCTTAAAGTATCTGGAACATGTCATGGCGGTAA
Source organism: Ambystoma mexicanum (assembly GCF_040938575.1). Lineage (NCBI taxonomy): Eukaryota > Metazoa > Chordata > Amphibia > Caudata > Ambystomatidae > Ambystoma > Ambystoma mexicanum. Next base: position 328,992,766 of record NC_090925.1, on the reverse strand, counting down.
TTGTGGCATTGCCCTTGGGAACTGGAAACATTCAGATCCTTTTGATGACAGTGTATGATCATCCCGGGGAAGAGAAAGTAATACAGATAATAGATCACTTGGAACATTTAATCTCGGTATCGAGAGAGGTCCACCCTGATGGTCTGTTTTATGTATTAGGGGATCTAAATTTCCTCCGACCCAGATATAAAGAGAAAAAAGTAATTATTTGTCAAGATTACCATTATACAATGAACAATGGTGATCTATGGGCACTAGGCAGCTGATGAAGAAATGGAGCATGACAGTAGTTGCTGGCTCAATTTATTTCAAACATATCAACTATTGCAAATAGTGAATGTTAAGGATGAATATATATTATATGGGATACATTACTCACCGTAATCGTATTTCTGATGCTTGTATCTGCTTAGATTCACATGCTGTGCATAGGCCGACATCTAGTGGAAGCTGCGGAGTATTACAGTTTGTTTTTCGAAACTCGAAAATGGGCGCCGACACAGGCGTGCCAGTAATACTATCCCTAGTGTGACGTCCACTGTACCCAAGATCCCTCACGCGTCTAGGATCCTCAGATTGTATTTTTTCTGACATGAGGAAGCATGAGGAGTAGCGTGAGTACAGATAATCCAAGCAGATAGACAGAAAGGTAAGACTGCAAGCAGTCATGCGCCTTCTCTCGGAGGGGAGGAAGGGTGGGTCGCATGTGAATCTAAGCAGATACAAGCACCAGAAATAAGATTACGGTGAGTAATGTATCCCTTCTGAGGCTTGTGGAATCTGCTTAGATCACATGCTGTGCATAGATTAGCGAGCAGTACCAGAAGAAGGAGGTGGGATGTGAGAAGGGTCATGAGCAAACAGGTGTCTTAGAACCGCTTGTCCCACTTGTGTATCTGTCTTGGAATGAGTGTCAATGCAGTAATGCTGAGTAAAAGTGTGAATAGAGCTCCAAGTAGCTGCTTTGCAAATGGTGTTGAGGGGAACATTTGCAATGAAAGCCAGAGTGGCCCCAATGCCTCTAGTAGAGTGGGCCCTTGGCGTAAAAGGCAGAGTTTTTTCAGAAAGAGAGTAACACAGCTGTATACAGTTGATAATCCACTTCGAGATAGCGCATTTAGAGACGCGATCTCCCTCTCTGCCTGTAGCTACGGAGACAAACAGTTGATCTGTTTTCCTTAGCGGTCTGGTTTTATTTACATAGTAGAGGACCGCCCTACGCACATCTAGGGTGTGTAGTTTCACCTCAGCCGAGCTTTTCGGGTCCTGGAAGAAAGCCGGAAGCTCGATGGACTGGTTTACATGGAACTTTGATATAAATTTAGGTGAGAACCTAGGGTGTGTGCGTAAAACCAGTTTGTCCTTGTGGATAGTAAAGAAAGGATCCTGCACTGACAGAGCCTGAATTTCACTGACCCTTCTTATAGAGGTAATGGCTACTAAGAAGGCCGTTTTATAAGTCAGGTGTTTGAGACTACTTTTATGCATGGGTTCGAACGGGGGGCCCATGAGCTTAGCTAGCACCACATTAAGGTCCCATCCTGGCGGTGGGTTTGAAATAGGAGGGTGAAGTCTCTTTACTCCTTCCATGAAGGCTTTAACTACTGGTACTTTCCACCACGACACCTTGTTATGGGATGTGGTGTAAGCCGAGAGGGCTGCCAGGTGTACTTTCAGAGAGTTAAAAACCAATCCTGCATCCAGCAGGTGGAGCATGTATGTCACGACGTTGGAAGGAGTGCAATCAACAGGGTTGATTTGTTTATTCTGGCACCAAATAACAAATCTTTTCCACTTGTCAAAGTAACAGTGCCTTGTGTTTGGTGTCCTGGATTCTTTTAGGATGTCCATATACCTATGTGGTAGATTGAGATGTCCAAACGCTATGACTTCAGGAGCCATGCTGCCAGGTTCATTGAGTTGGGTTGCTGGTGCACTGTTTGACCTTGTTGCTGGGACAGAAGGTTGTACCAGGCTGGAAGTTTGATGGGCTCGCACACCGCCATTCTGCGTAGGTGTGGAAACCATGGTTGTCTCGCCCACATGGGAGCAACTAGGATGAGCGTCATCGATTCCTTGTTCATCTTGTACACCACCTTCCTGATGAGAGGAGTTGGTGGAAAAGCGTACACAAACATCCCTGACCAGTTCATCCACAGGGCGTTCCCTTGGGAGTCTGGCTGGGGGAACCTGGATGCAAATCCTGGGCATTGTTTGTTTTCGCTTGTGGCGAATAAGTCTTCTTCTGGGAGGGAGTCTCTGCTTAGAGCATCCGCTAGGGAATTGAGCTCCCCTGGAACATGTTGCGATGACAGGAAGATGTTCCGTCTGAGTGCCCATATCCAGATTTTTTGGGCAAGCTTGGACAGCTTTGGCGAACGAGTCCCTCCTTGCTTGTTCAGATAGAACATGGCTGTTGTGCTGTCCTTCCGGATCTGCACCGACAGGTTTAGTAGATGGGGCTCGAACGCCCGAAGCGCTCGGAATACTGCCAGAAGCTCTAGGAGGTTGATGTGTTTCTTGGCTACTGAGTGAGACCAGAGACCCTGAGCTGTGTGGTGGAGATGGTGAGCTCCCCACCCAGTCAGGCATGCATCTGTAGTCACCACTGCCTGTATTTCGGGATCGTAAAAGGGTTTTCCCCTTGCGAGATTCTCTCTTGTCCACCAGTGTAGGCTCTGTACCAGTGTTGGCGAAACGACCACTAGATCGTCCCACTGACCACTTGCCTGAGACCACTGTTTCGCCAACCATTCCTGCATGGGACGCATGCGCAGTCGCGCGTGGGGGACCAGGTAAATGCATGACGCCATCATGCCCAGTAACCGCATTGCTTTGCGTACCGTTATTTGTTGACCGGACTGATAAAGTGGAATTTGCAGTAGTATATTCCGAATTCTCTCTTCCGAAGGGAAGGTCAACCCTTCCTGAGTATCTAGGATTGCTCCTAGGAACTGTTTTGAGGTGCTTGGCACCAGGCTTGACTTCTTCTCGTTGATTGAGAAGCCTAATTCGTGGAGGAGGTCGATAGTCCTTTGAATGTTTGTCCTGCAAATTCCTGGGGTTTCCCCCGTTATGAGCCAGTCGTCCAGATAAGGGTACACTGGGATTGCTTCCCTGCGTAGGTGTGCCGCTGCCACCGCCAGTACCTTGGTAAATACCCTTGGTGCTGAAGCTATCCCGAAGGGCAGTACCTTGAATTGGTAGTGGCGACTGTCCACCTTGAAGCGCAAGTACTTTCTGTGCGCCGGGAGCATGGAAATATGAAAATAAGCATCTTTCATATCCAAGGTTGCCATGTAATCCCCTTTTTTAGGAGGGGGATTACCTCTTGTAGCGTGGTCATACGGAATTTTTGGGGCTTGACATACTTGTTGGCAGGCCGTAGGTCCAATACTGGCCGCATTGTCAAATCTTTCTTTGGCACAAGGAAGTAGGTTGAATAGATACCCTTGTTTACCTGGTGTCCTGGGACGAGTTCTATCGCGTCCTTTTCTAGCAGAATGGCGATCTCCTCGAGAAGGATTTTCTGCTGTTCTAGGGAGTGTACTTTTTGTCGTGGAGGATGGTTCCGGGGACGCTGCAGTAATTCTATACAATATCCTGTGGACACTGGACAGCACCCATCTGTCTGAGGTGATCCCTTCCCAAGCCTGGGTGAAGTTGGAAATGCGTCCCCCCCCTACTGGGGTTGCATGAGAAGGGACCCTGAACTGAGCGTCACTGCTTTGGTGGAGGCGTGCCACCTCCCTTGTTGGGGCTGCCTCTGCCTCTCCCACGACCTCTTTTGTTACCCCTGCCGTAACTTTGGGTAGACTGCTGGCTGTTGTTCCACTGTGTACCCTGTCCCTGGGCATAGTTGCCTCCTTGTGAATTTTGGCCGCGTGGGCGACGAAAATTACTGTTCCCCCTCTGGTTAGGGGGTTTGTTGGTTAGTTGGCCAAGGGATTTAAGTGTTTCGTATTCGTCCTTGGCGTTTATCAGTGCGTCTTCGACCGCTTTCCCAAACAATAGATCGGGTTCCACCGGCTTGTCTATTAAAGAAGCCTGAGTTTCTGTTTTGAACCCCGACTGCCGTAACCACGCATGTCTCTTGATAACAGTACCCTCTGCTATCAATCTCCCTGCGTTGTCCGCGGCGTCGAAAGTTGCTTTCAATATGCAACCAGACACGGCTCTCCCTTCTGCCGAGATCCGAGCCAATTGGCCCTTTAAGGGTTCTGGAGCAGAGGCTACGAGTGCCGCGACCTCTTCCCATTGATGGCAGTTGTAGCTGGCCAACAGGGTGGTGGAGTTAGCAATCCTTGCTTGGTAGGCGAACGTTGAGGCTACCTTTCTGCCAAAGCCGTAAAGTTTCTTGCTCTCCTTGTCGGGAGGAGCTTCTGACGAAGATAAGGGTGTTCCAGCCCTCTTCCGAGTGTTGGTAACCACTAGGGAGTCTGGTTTAAGATGTCCTCTTATATAGAGAGGGTCAGATTGGGCTGCCCGGAAAAGTTTTTCGACCCTGGGGTTGACTGCTCTGGTGAGGTTTGGGTTCACCAGGGACGGATCTATTCTTCGTTGGATGGATTTAAGGATAGGGATGGTCTGAGCGACCGGCCTCCTCTCTCCTACCAACTCTTCTGCGAAGTCCCTTTCCTCCTGTACACCGTGGGTGTCGATGTGAAAATGTTCTGCCGCGCGAGCGAGAACCTCATTAAGGAGGGGCTGGTTATCGACTGGCGAGTCGGTAACTGGGGCTTCGTTCTCTACCGGGAATCTACTCTGTAAATTTCCTGCTCATCTTCTCCCTCCTCCTGGTCCTCATCATCCGCATAGTATTCCGTCCCGGTTTGTTCCTCCATAATTTCAAACTCCTGGTCCCCCTCAGGGAAAGGCTCTCCTTGGTACCTGGGGTGTGGAGAGAGTAAGGCTGTACCTCGAAGGGTTCAGGTCTTTCGAACCGGGCCCTTTTACTTAGGGGGATGGGATCAGTGGAACCTGAGGGTGCGGCTCCCCGAGGGTCATACGAGAGAAAATGCTCTGGATTCTTGTCGTAAAAATCAGCCAAGGAAGACATCCTTGACATGACCCTGTCTATGTCTTCGCTGGACCATTCTTTGGAACAGGGGATGACTTTAGTAGGCAGTTTAGGGGACTTATCAAGGGTACCCTTGCTGGATGTTGATCTCTCAGTAGACTTGTATTTGTTTGTCTGCTTAGGGGGGGAAGGATGGTCTTACAGGAGTGGAAGAATGTGCTTTCCGCCGTTTCCCCCCCTCCCCGTGCGTGGAAAAATGTTTTCCCTGTCCCTTGGAGGCCCCGGAGACTTTCGACGCCTGGCGTCGAGGATCGGGAGAAGTATCTGTGTCTTTCGAGCGTGGGGCCTCGCTGGTGTTAACTGCGGGCTCCGTCTCTTGGAGCGCGGCCTGGGGGTGGAAGTCGTCTTCGTCCTCCGACGATCGAACTTCCATTAGTCTAGGGAGCGAGGCACTCTTGGCAAGAGTGGATGATTGCCTTGCGTCATGAGGCGATCTCGATCGAGAGCGCCCAGAGGACACCGAGTCGGACCATTCTATTTGTGCCTCTTTCCGAGAAGTCGACGAGGTTCGGTTGGACTTAGTGTGCTTAGTGTGTGTGTAGGGTGTGTAGCGCTTGCGTCGCCGGGGGTCTTCCCCATAGCCGCCCTGCCGGACGACCTGCGCTCGGCTGTCTTTCGACGCCGTAATGCCCTCGCCGTCCGAAAGTACGGTGTCGCTGCCATCGCTGAAGGCGACCTCCGCTGCCATGGCCGCCTGCCTGGCGTGGTGGGCCCAACGCTTTGTCGAACGGTCCTTGAGTGTCTTAGGTTTAAACCTACTACACGCTCTGCAGTTCGCTTCGGGGTGGTCCCTCGGCAAGCAGAGATTGCACGTGGCGTGCCCGTCGACCCAAGGGTATTTGCGGTTGCAATCGGGGCAGAATCGGAAAGGGGTACCCTCCATACGCACCTTGAGGCAGCGAGCTGATAAGTGTAGGAAATATATAAGTGTATCTATATACCAAGAGTGAAGAGTATGTACCACCCCCCACTCTCCCTACTTGCAGGGCCGAGGCCAGCGGCCTACTAGGCCCGGGCCGAGGCCAGCGGTCTTCCGAGGCTCAGATCCGTCGTGCAGCAGCCGACGGTCGATGTCTTCTCCAGCCGTCGTCGTGTCGAGGGTTGGGGTGGGGAAGGATGTCAATAAAGAATATTAAATTCCAATTATTAGTAAAAGTATGGCTAAGGCCAGGGGACTCCGCAAGATGCTTCCGACCAGTATGGCGGAAAAAAACAATCTGAGGATCCTAGACGCGTGAGGGATCTTGGGTACAGTGGACGTCACACTAGGGATAGTATTACTGGCACGCCTGTGTCGACGCCCATTTTCGAGTTTCGAAAAACAAACCGTAATACTCCGCAGCTTCCACTAGATGTCGGCCTATGCACAGCATGTGATCTAAGCAGATTCCACAAGCCTCAGAAATATATATTATATATATATATATTTTACCTGGTCAAATGGAATGTTACACTGCATTGAAGCAATTCTGATGGATTTATGAGTTTGTAATTTTAGCCTCTTTCCCAGTGATCACGTTATTATTGAATTTTCCCTCAATTTGGAGGTTCAAAAACCAGCTAAGCAATTATTTGGAAAACTACACATCAATGGGGGGGGGGGGGGGGGGACAGAATTAGGTGGGTGGAAAACAATGAATCAGATTGGCATGCAATTAATTTTGCTTTTAATGAATGGTGAGGAGAATATTGAGTCTCAGATGTATACAAATTGAATCTAGCAAATGAGCAAAGAAAAAAAAAAGCTTCATCTGGTTAGTAAACAGAACAAAGTATACGACCACAAAATTGTGCTAAAGAAGCAATTATCGAAAGATACGATGGATTAAAAGAAAGGTCTGGAGGAAGCTATACAAAAGTGTACCATTAAAAAGCCGAGATCTCACTTTGGCCCAACATTTATAAAAAGGGACAACTGCCTCTCCCAGTGGAAAACTATGTGGTCCGTTCAAGGGAAAAGAAAAGGTTTTGGTATATTTTCCATAAACACAATCACACTGTGGTAGTGAGAAATTAATCCAATTTCGTCTGAAGGTTGGAAGAAATAAATTAAAGAAAACAAGCTATTTTATGAATCCCTGAGAGATGATTTTAAAATTTACTCCAGAAGACATTGAAAAAATAAATAAAATCTGAAACCTTCAACTGCTCCTAGCCCGGATGGACTACCAAATGTTATATGTAAAGCCCATCCACACATATGGGCCCAAACCTTTCATATTTTTCAGATCATCATAACCACCGGTCAAATTCCAGACTCTTTGACCCAGTCCCAGTTAATTCAGATATACAAAAAAGGCTCTAGACATCTTCCAGATAGTTATAGATTACTATGCATGATTGATTCAAGTGCTGAGATCTTTTGCAAATTATTGTTAGTATGTATTAATGCATGGCTAGAAAAAGAGAACATTATACAGAAATCTTGTTTTAGAAAGTGTTTTAGTACTAAATTTATGTATCTTAATGTATTTTATTTGTAGTGCATTGATTGATAGAAGACTATCTTTGATTTTATGAAAGTGTTTGATACTGTTATATAGTCATATTTTAATGGGAGAAATGAGGTTGGGGAAATTGCTTAACCAGATTCTTTTCTTTTCCAAAGCACTGGATATGAATAAAATCAGAATTAACCAGGAAGGGGCTTGAGTGAGGATTTTAGGGTTAACCATGGTCTGAAACAGGGATGTACTTGGCACCTACTTTTTAAAATATTTATCTGGCCGATTATTTTTTGAACTGCAATAATAATCCACCACGAATTGGACAGTGCCCGGTGGCTTGGCTCTCATATATAGACGATAGTCTTTTTTGACCAAACTGCCCTGGGTTTACAGAATAGTTTAAAGGTCCTTGAAAGGTTTTCCCGGGAAAATGGTTTGATCATAATTTGGGGAAAACCAAAATTACGTTCAAAACAAGTAGAAGAAATATATAAAAAAAATTAAAATTAAAAAAAAAAAAAGTATCATTGGTCTATACAAGGGGGGGAACATTTCAGATCTTAAATTATGTATACCTTGGTATACCTGGGACTAATAATATGAATAAGGATATGCTCTAAATACCTCATTGATAGGGCTAGAACTAAGTTCAAAGAAATTAGATCATTCTTATCAAGATGTGGAGGTCAAATCAATGAGAGACTTTTGGAGCTTTATAAAAAGTGTGTAGTCTCAACTATACTCTATGGTTTGGAAATATATACCTCTAAAGAAACCGCTTGGCTTAGAACCTTGGAGGGGAATTTAAAGGGGGCAAGGCATTAGGTCTGGCGCAATGTGTTCCTGTAGAAGCTATACGTAGTTGGGCATTATATCACCAACTACTAGGAAAATGATGAGTAGCCTATATATTAGAATCTGTACAAGCCAAAATAAAGCAAAATAATTATATTCAAGCTTCATAAATGACCAGGACACTCCCAAGCAAAACAGCCCTGAAGGAATGGTGGAAGGATGTTAACAGTTTGCTCACAAATATAGGATGTACATGTGAAATTGAAGGCAGACACTTGGGATAGCAATGAAAGATGGATTTACCTTTCCAAGAAACGTAAATATGTGGAATTCGCAAGACAGGCCACCCCGTTAACACGCCATGCACATTTATAAACAATTTGTGAAATCAGGATGTTGGACACTTTATTAGGCTGTTATGGTCCAATCAAATTCCAACTTTTACTATTATGGGTTCTTGGAAGAATAATCCACATCTGCATTTCTCAAATGGTATATGTGATTCAGAGGTCGAACCTCAACACCTGCTTACTAATTGTTACAATTGCTTGATCTATATGAAAAAGCATATGGGACCAAAAATTCACGCACTCCACTTTAATACAGACTAATTCTTGTTTATGCATATAAGGGAGATAACTTGGTCATGAATTTTACCTTGTATTATCTATGGAAGGAAATTGTTAAGGCTTTAGAGATTTGTTTTATATTAGTTGATAGTCTATGAGGAAAGGATATGAATTTTATTAAATGTCTATGGGGTATAAGAGGTTTTAGATGGCCGATCTTTCTTTTGCTTTCAACATACGATAGTATTTTGATCTGATAAAGTGAAAAGGTTTTAACCAATAGACACAACAACAACAACAAAAGAAAGTGATAAATATCGCTTTCCACCTAGTGATTCATCCAGGTTAAAAGATACAGATTTTCCCCTTTGGATCAGTGGATCAGGCAGCAAGAATAGTAGCTTAAGTGTCACCGGATCCATGGAGTACGAACGCACTATTCAATTCAAACCAGAGTGTTTCTATTCCATTCTACTGGCACGTGGATGGTATTCCTACTGCAAGGCAGACCAAAGCGGGCGGCGTAGAAGTTTAATAGAGAGACAGGTTATTGTAGTAGATTTCAGGGCCACGCAACTATCTTTCAGTGGCACATTTGCGCAAGTGTCACTGTACAGATAACTTCCAAAAAAATAGCCTACTGCAGTCTTCCTCATTGCGTTTTTTCCCCCTTCCAGCTCCCATGTTTTGCCTGGGCCCTGTTCCCTTTGCCGACACTTTTACAGCTCATAATCCAGGAGGGGGTTGGAGCCAGCCCCACTTCTGCACCCTTTAATACCTTGTAAAAGACTCCCCCTTAATCGGGGGGTAGATGGGGTAAAGGACCCACCTAATCCCTGCCCAAATACAGTCTTCCCCTTCTAGCCCAACCATCCAACCTCTACTCTGAGCACACAGGTTGCAAGACAGCAGAGAATCCCCCCCCCACTCCGCTTTCAGTTATGCAATCATTTTCACTCCCATTTTCATACTGCTTTGTTTGCAGAAGAGACTGTGCACAATGGCTCCAGGGACCTTACATTTCACGAGTCAATGGCGTTTAGTTGGTTAGGTGAGGGGCATAAATTGAGATGTACTTTGGAAACACTTCAGCGTGCAACCATCTGCATGGTACCCGGGTGTAAGCCAGCGTCTCTGGGGTAAAGAGTACAAGACACAACTGGGGGCGCGGTGTGGTTAATGGTGGTGGGATATTTCCGGTATGCAATGTGCCAGAACATTGTGGGGAAGACAGGCACCTCCATGTACAAAGTTCCTAAGGTTCCGTCACTCTAGGTTTCAAAACATACATTTTACATTACATGTTCAGGTTGTTTGGGGGAATGAGTTACTTTGTGATGAAGGCACTGAAGGTTTACAAAAAGCAGATGCCACGTGGCACCCTACAGTGCAAGTTATTTGGTCTAGAAGGTGAATCCTAGCAGGGAGTTGAGCTGCAGCATGTACAATGACGGTGTGGTAGTGATGTGTCTCTGAACTTCCAGGAGCAGGTACTTGGGGATGTTTGGCCCCAAATCATGTTACAGCAAGGTTATATCTGTTGCTGGGCAGCCGTCTGTCCTCATTCAGACACTCTTACACATTTGAATAGAGGAGATAATTATCATTGGAAAATTGGGGTTGCCCCAAGCCGGAATTTGGATGAAAAGGGATGCCTAGTCACTTGTGATGTCACTCACAGGAACCAGGAGTCCATAGACCGACACCAAGCAGGAACACCAGAGGAACGCAGGTGTGGATCAGCATTGCCTAGGACGGTGGTCAGCAACATGTGGCTCTAGATGTTTTGCAAAACAACTCCCAGGATCTCTCACTATGGACTATGCTGGCTAGGGTTGATCGGCGTTGCATTACAAAACATCTGGAGATGCAGAGGTTGCAGACCTGTGGCCTATGCCATCCCTGGGGGATGTTTGGAACATCTTGTTACATGGGGAGGCCCTACCGAGTGCCTTCCTCCATTACACTTGTGGATGTAAACTTTCTTAATTCCTGCTCATGTTGAAGATACCCGAGCACATGGGCCATCCTCAGAAAGGACACTGATGCCACTAAATTAGAACCGCCAGGCAAGACTAAACTGCAGATCCAACTCTGAGGGGATCTCGGACATGGTCCCTTAATGCTCGCCACCATGAAAGAGCCTGTCTGAAGCCAGAGTTCTACCGTACTGCGACCCAGATTCTGCCTGACCCTGTCAGCCAACTCACTGTACCAAAGTGTCCTGGGGGTCCTCCAACATCATGCAAGTCTCTCTGTTCCCAGAAGGATTCATTGGGCACAGGTCCTAAAACTACACTTAACCGACCAAGGATGGTGCTGTTCTCAAATAAGATGCCTTATAGGGTGCTTTAGAATGGAGAGTTGCAGTGTCCCTTTGCGGGAAATCTTTTTTTTTCAAAATGGGTGCCTCACTATTAAACAACTTATTGACTTTGGTGCAATGTTTCTTGAAAGGTGGGTGGAGAAGAGGGGTCTTTGCGATTACCATAACCCATTCACCATTTCTCCAGTGAAACCAGTGTGGGAACTGGCTAGGGAGATAAAAACCTCCAAATCTAAAGCTTTTTAGGTTTTACTTTATAAGGTACAAGTTATGGAGTCCATAACCAACGTTTCTCCCTCCCACTTAAGCTGAAACAAGATTTTTGCATTTCACAATGGTGAACTACACCGTTTTAATACTGGGGCAAGGTCAATTTTTGGGATATATAGAAGTGCAATATTCCATTCGATCCAAGTCACACATACCCCCTAATATCGCTGGAAGGACATCTCCAGTTCAGAGCCACATGAGCAAGGCACTGTGGGTATGCAAATGAGCTCAAATGAAAGACATTTGCTCTGAAAATTGCCTGTTTTACAAGGAAATTGCTTACTCAGAAAGACATTTCTCAAGACTGCAGACTACATACCTGGTTTCACCCCATTAGGGATCATCAGTGTAGTTTACTGCACTCCACATTTCAGATGGAATTCTCCCCCCACCCCCTCATCCCCCCGCCTCCCAAAGACTTTTTAAACCCATCATAATCCAGAGGGGGTGACTTGCCAGCTACCCGCAGATGGCTAAGGCCCGAATTCCAAAAATACTGCAATTCATGGCAAAACATGCCATGTACCATCATAAAAAGGGCAATTCCTCTATCTTATCCTCAACACAGGGATCCATTGGGCACCTACTTGTACTTCAGCACCTAGTAGGCTTAACTAGACTTCTGCAGGGAAATGCTTTTGACACCCAAGATAACTGAATCATTTTAAGACCAGATTAGACAGTGTTCCCGTTGTGTTCTACTACTTTTGAGCCCTCTAGAATATATTGAAAAACCAAAATGTGTGAATACCTTATGCGGATGAAAAACAATAGCTAGATGGCCTCTGATGTGGAAGTTAAATTTGCTGCACAATCTGCAGTCTATTAAATGGGCCCTACAATTTGTACTCTGCACCAGCCATTTGGCCAGCAATATTGGTCACTTGGCGACTAAGAAATGGTATATATGGAGTACTACTGGGGGTGGAGGGGTGACTTCATACCTCGCTAGTGGCTTACGCCTGCTATTACATGCTCCTGCTCATTGGCTGGAGTCCCATGCACTGGAAACATGGTCATCTTTCGCTTCTCAACTTTATTTCAATCCCTGCGAGCGCATTTCCACCAATCCATTTAAGAGCATCAGTCGCAATGTAGGAAATGAAGAGATTCAACTCACAACAAGGAGCTCGCTGCTGCATGCCCGGTACTCCTGAATAAGACGATCCGAGTAGGAGAGGAGCCCTTCCTTCTCGGCAGAGCGCTTGATCTTCCGGATAACCTTGGCCCTCTGGATCCACTCCTGCAGCTCCTCGGAGGAATGGGCACCAGTGCATCCCTCCCCGTACACACAGGTCTCTGGCCTGCAGAAGTGAGATTACACAAGAGGCAGATACAAGTAAATATCCTTCCTGAAAGCATCAAAGTTCCAAAACAATCTGGACTCAGTTTAAGAAATCCTACGGCCGTTCAACCAGTTTAGGAAAGTGCTAAAAAAGCGAGTGTACACAAACTCACAATCTAACTCCCTTCTACCAGCCCCACAAAAATGAAGGAACACTAACATGTCTACACGAATAATAGCACCCCCTCTTCACATGAAAATATCTATTGAAATAGGTCTATGAACGGCATTCACTTTTTGCTTAGTTTTCCACAAAACCAATCCTATGTTTTCATGACAGTAACCACACTTCTAGCATCATTCCTACAGGAATTCTTTCTCCAGGAAGGGTTGGAAAGCCCTGACGCTTTCAGCGTTCTACCCTCGATTTCTTTAGGGTGGATACACAGTGTAAAGAGCACCGAGTAAGTTTGTCCTGAAGTAAGAAACCTGGTGTTTAAAATGCTTATATCATTTGTATTTCCATACAAGCTTTCTGTGGTCAGGTTCCCCCTCTCCCAAACGTGGTTTTTGTATGCAGTGTGCACCCCACACTGCCTTCTTAGGAGGGTAGCCCTGCGCACAGTAAACACAGGATTCCTACAACCAGTCACATTTGCATCGTCTATGTGCTTTAAACTAAACTACAGTCACCAGTCTACATCTCTCTCGCCAATACAGGCGTATTTATTTCTTTTTCTGCAAAAGCCATTTGTGGCACACATTGGAACAATCTGTATCCAGAGTTGCGAATGCTTGTGGCCCGGAGAAGGCATCAAGAAAGATTGTTTTGAGCCCTAATGTAATGGACACTGCTGAGCAATGTAAAGGATTTGCCTGGTTTATTACTTTGAGGGACTTTTCAAAATGAACGGGAGGAGACAATCAATCTTCTATTTAATCTGTGCTGTTGTACCATTCACTTGCGGGTGTGCGGGACCCAATGCTAGTTTCAGGTTTATGCAGACTTACCATAGCAAAAAGGGAGGTAGTTCCCCATATTTGTTGTATGCCAAAAGGCACTACCACCTTCTTACATCTGTGGGGCCTTCATTGTCCGGTTCAAATTCCATTTGACATTCCCAGGTCTGGGGATGCAAAAGCGTCAGACCCATTCAAACTCTCCAATCTAGTAGATTAAGGCAACAAAACACATTTACCCAGTCTAAAGGGGTGACGGCATACCTACTGCAGGAGCGGGAGTTTCCTGTCGCCATGCAATCAGAGCCACACTAGCTCCACTACTTTTCCAAGCACTTATCTGGAATTCAGAGCCCGCCTGCATGTTTCCAAAGTTATGTATATGGATGCCTCCAGAAAGATGCAGCTGAGCAGTCCTTTTTAGTTCTGGCTCTTAACTGGCGTTTAGGAGCCAACTATAAGCACGAGATATTGCATGTGGGTACAGATGTGCAGGACACAGCTTGTGGGAGTCATTTGGCTAATTCCCGACCCATTGACTGCCAATCACCTGTCCAAAACAAAGGTTCCTGGGACTTCTTGAGTTTGCTCCATCAAGCAGGAACATGTGATCTAAGCTCCATCAAGCAGTAACGTGTGGTCTAAGTCAGCACGAACGGCCTGGAGCGGCGTTGCACTATACTTTTTACTGTTAACAGTCCCACTACTTTTTACAGCCATTTTCACCATTCCGGAACTGTTCTTTGTGAAGTTAAATCACACTTTAGCACCCAATAGTAATACAAGTACACTGAAATCTGTTTCAACTCAATTTGCCCTCAGCCAGCATGGCTGCAACCAAAATGTTTAGCACGTTGCTCCGTCCCTGCCTCCTGCAGGGTCACAGTTCCACTACTGTGTGGTACACTTCAACAACCTGCAGTAACACCATATTTTGTCTTTTTTTAATGCAAGTAGTCAGTAGTTCATGGCTTAATTGGAGGAACTCTGGATCAAGATGACCATCAAGAATAGAAATTGGATCAGGTCTGATAGAGACAATGATAGGTAGACAATACTCAACTAATTACGTTGGCAGATTAAACACTAAAGTCCCTCTAGGAGTGACAACATTTTTTTAAAAAGTAGTGTTATTCCTGTAAAAACGAACAGTGGAGCCTTCGATGGACACAAGCCCAGGAGCTCCTGACCAACCCTGGTTGGTGTGAGCCGGTGGCACAGCGCAGACTGAGCCCTCACGGCTCCTGCCACGCTGCTGGAGGAGCGGTGTGCGTGAGGTGTACACACCAGAAGAATACACGACCGCACTGCACTGGCTACACTTACCCCGCCTGTCCAAGACGAAAGAAACTCAGAGGGTGGCAGAAGTGCAGCTATACAAAGGTAATCGGCTTCGCGAACCAGCACAGATTGAGCGTGTGGCTGAGCACCAGGCTTATCTCAAGAGGGGTCAATGTGAGCAGTGGGGGAGTCAGAGATTCACAGTTCCAAACAAACACACTCAAGGTTTCTTGATCAAACAATTATTAATTTAACAGTTTGTATGACTAAGCCTTCTTCAGAAGGGGCGATATAATAGTAACACACAAATAAACTCTTAATTTCTCTAAATCAGCAAGTACCCATTTGGGATGGCACACAGACACTTCCTACACCCTCAGGTGACAAATAGCTAGGACACTGAACATTAATATATCACCGGTACAGTTAAAGTAATACTGAGATGAGTGTTAAAGTAAAGAGGTTTCAGGAAAAAAAAAAAAAGATCACACACATTCTGAAGCAGGTAAGTACTTTTGAACCCCCACTGCAAAGTAAATGAACCCTTTCCTGGAGGGAGGGTAAAACACAAGCAGAGGAGAGAAGAGTCATTCAGGGAGCCAGGCCAGCCATCGTCAATTGGGCAAACGTCTAGGTGAGCTGAAGCACTTCTTGCAGGTAAGTAAAAGTCTTGCACAATGTTTTAGAAGTCTTTGTATAAAACGTAGAATCACTGTAGGGTCAAAAACTGGGAGGCTTGTGAGGTAGAAGATGCAAACAACTCTACAGTAGCAACCAAGACAAATCTCAACTGAGAGTTAACAAGTGGTGAGTTCTTAGACTGTACAGTACTTTTGGTTAGAAGAAGTGGTTCCAGCTGGCATCTGGTCCTGTGTGGCTCTGCATATCCTTTTTTTCCTGTACCTCAGGCGTGGGGACAAGCAGGAGGACTTCTGGGGACTCCTGCAACACAACGGGACGGCCTGCAACAGAAAAGGACCAACTTCTATTCAGCGGCACTTTGCGGTTTCAGCCCCTCGCATCTCAGCAAATAGCACCACTGCGGTCTCACAGATACCACTCCGAACGTTCCTCGCATCTGGGGTCCAGCACTCTTGAGGTGGCTCAGGCTTGGTCAGTCCCGCTTCCTGGGAGTCCAGGTGATATTCCAGCAGCTCGGGTCTGTCAAGTGATGCACTCTGTTTGGTGTTCCTCTCCCTGGCACTTCAGTTCCAGTAGCAGAGCCAGCTCAGAGGGGATGTCCAAACACGTTCAGTTTGGAGTCGATTGGTCCCACCAACTCAAGGTGAGAAGTTGTCCTTGCAGAGCTTCTCTAGTAGAGGCGAATTCGGAGCTCCAGCACAGCAGCAGGGCTTCACCGAGCAAACCAACGGTCCAGGAGTTGCAGCAGGCGTCACTTCAGATTCCTTCGTCCAATGGTCAACTCTGCCTTCCAAGCCAAAACGCCTCACCTTTTCATGCAGGTTTCTCCCATTCATTCCAGCCTAGCTATCATTCACACAGCAGGGTGGCTGTCCTTGCCGGACAGCCAGCAGGCCAATCACCTTTGGGTGCATTCCTGTAGCCAAGGAGATTATGCACAGGGAGCTTTGGGCAGCTCCCTCACTTCCTGCCCCTGCCAGACCTACTGGAGCCAGAGGCAGGCTTCACTCGTGAATACTGTCAAAGAAAAAAACAAACAAAGGGACCAAACCTGGTTTGGCACGCAGAGTAAATCTCAAGGACCTTTTCAGCAAGAAATGGCGAAAAAAGAGACGATCGGGCCATTTTGACAAAACGGGCACCCATGGGTGCCTTGCTGAAGCTGCGAACGCAGCTCGCAGTAAAAACACAATGGTAGTAAAAGGTAAATCACTGCAACCAGCCATTAATTGTAGAAAGGGCAACATAAAATTGTTACATGAGAAACTAGACAAAGGGGATACTAAGTAACCCCTCCAGCACCCTATTGTAAGATAGGGTGTGCTGGGTCTAAGGGTGTGCTGGGTCTAGAAAGTTACAATTGTAAGCAAAAGTCAATTTCACTTCACTGCTCTTGGAAACAGTAGTTCACCAAGAGAAGGTATTTAAACCTTTGGGAAATCTAAGAGACTTCCCTGTGCCACTGCACTGAAGGTGCTGTGTGTCACAATGCAAAGATGATGCCCATGGACTCCAAAACCAAATGAAACAGTTAAATTTCAGTAAATTACATGAGAGTGGGAAACATGTCTCACTCTCTCAAGGTTAAAAATTAAAAAGTCCTAGAGTCCAGCAAAAGTGCTGGTGGTTTCTAAGGTAGAGAGGAATTGGCAGATTTCTGAGAATTCTCCCCAACACCGGTGCTCAGCCTGGGAAACATCCAGGGCTCACACCCAACCTAACAAGACCCTATGAGGCGTTGAGGAGCCTACAACTACTCGGCTGGGGTGAGGCACTGAAGGCAGGTACCGCCAAGCTTGGGACCAAAAACAGTGCCATGCTGACTGCACCGGTCCGCCAGGGACCACAGACTGCACCATGTCAAAAGCGCAAAGGTCAAATAAGCAGCAATCCAAGCAGCACTTGAGGCCGCGAGACATCCAGGTCGATCATCACAAGCCTCTCTATCGGACACTGGTGAGGTGCTTGGTGACATCAAGGCGATGCTTGGCCAGGAACAAGCAAGCATCCAATCGTAGATGGCAAAATTGACACCTTGTAAGGTGGACCACATGCAGGTCCATCTGGATAAGCATGGGGAAAGGGTGGACAACGGCAGAATATCCACAGTCAAAGATGGGACTAACACTGCAGTAAGAGACCGAGCAGAGCTAAGCCATGTGATTAAAGTATTAACAGAAAAAAGACCATCTTGAATCCCGGTGAAACAATCTGAGGATAATAGGTGTGCCAGAAGCAGCTGACCAGTGCAACATGAAGGCAATGGTGGAGAACTTGCTGAAAGAGGTCCTCGGTGATGAAGATTTATTTAGACAGTAATCATTGTGGAAAGAGTCCACAGCAGTGGGAAAACTGTACCCGGGGCACCTGCTCGCCCGCTGATAGCTCGGCTATTGAACTATCACGACAGGGACGCAGCACTTCGGAAGGCCAGAGAAAAAAGCACCCCGAGATACCAGGACACGCAGATTCAGACAAAGTACAATCATCAAGGAAGAATTTTATTGATGTGAAAAGAAAACTTAGGGAGAAGGGCATTAAATACACAATGTTCCCATCTAAACTCAAAATTGAGTGCAGCGGAAGGGCATGGTTCTTCCACACCTTGGAGAAGGCAAATTCCTTGAGTGCCTACCGAGGACCCCACGAGAGAGGCAATAATGATTGAGCAGGCATTTCTCCTAGGGCAGGAAAAGGAGCCACCTTCTGACGCATAGTCACTGTAGCACTGCCTTTGCATTCTAGGGGCTGTCTGGTATCCCCCTATAGAGCCCCAGTCCCCAGTTCTCGGGTTGATCGGCTGGACTGCTGCAATCAGCTCACCCTTGTCTTGTTTGGTTGTGGTGCTCCCCGACATCTGGGTTACCTGTACATCCACCCTCTTGAAGATCCTGGCCATTTTACTGACCTCCTCAATGGAGAGTGGTTTCTTGAGCAGTTGTTTAAGCGTCTGGGATGTGCACCCCTCAATTACTCTCAGGTGGATGGCTTCATCTAGAGAGAAGGCGTGGAACTGGCAATGCGCCCCTTTGATCCTCAACCGAGTGATGAACTCGTCAGTCTCACCACCTCTCTGGGTACACTGGTTGAACATGTACCATTCGTAGTCTCTGTTTGGCTCAATTACAAGTCTTTCGTTGAGGGCCGTAAGTAGTGCTGCGAAATCAGGCTGTTCAGCAGTGGAGGGGGGGATCGTCTTGATGAGTGTCTTGACTTCACTGCCGGCTATATTGAGGAACATGTTGCATAGTCCCCCCACTGCTGTGATAAAGTTGTTAAAATCTTCGAGCCATTCCACCCACTGCAGGTCCTTGACCACTTGCAGAGCGATGGAGAACGGGGGTGGCATGCGCCACGCAGTGGATCTTGTGGGCAGATCCCCGTGTGGCTTGGGGTTGCAGGGCAGGATTGGGTGGCAAGCTCATGGCGGCACTTGTGTGGCTTGGTGTCACTCCCACTGACTGCTTGCTTCCTTGTGGGCGGCAGGAGCACCCCTTGTGGTGGCTGATGGGAGTCCAAATGACTTCCCACGTGGAGAAAATGGCAGTTCAAGTGGCAGGAACCCATCGTGAGGGGTTAGATGTTGAGTCCGTTCCAACCACGAGCTACTGTGGCAATTGGGCTGGCCAGGCCCGCTTCGTGGCAACGGTTGGTTGGCGTGTGCTATGGTTCATGGGGGTTGCGTTGACCTGCCGCACCTCCCCCCTCTGCCCACTCCCACCCCCGCCACAGCATGTAAAAATGGAGAAGGGGGCCACCCACCTGTAGTTGCACGTGCTCCTGCCCGTGGTATGGTCCAAAAATCGCTGGCGGATTGCCACGCAGTAATTGAGGTGGCAGCTTTCTCCTCTTGCGCCACCTGCGGGGTGCACACACACAAACACACATATGCAGATGGGGGCCTGTGGGGCCTTGTGCAGGCCTTTACAGGACAGCGGGATCGCTGGCACAGCACAGCATGACTCA
Source organism: Ambystoma mexicanum (assembly GCF_040938575.1). NCBI lineage: Eukaryota > Metazoa > Chordata > Amphibia > Caudata > Ambystomatidae > Ambystoma > Ambystoma mexicanum. The sequence continues at coordinate 328,973,145 of NC_090925.1, read as the reverse complement.
TGACAGGGACATTTTCCATGGACTGGGTTGCTGGAATGACTGTGTCCTTGTGTACCTCCCAAGCGTGAGCATATGCACGTTATCAGGCTGGAGTGGGAAGGAACTGGCAGGTTGGGGTTGCTGGTGGGGTGGGGGAGGTCAGTTTTTTTTTATTTTATTTTTTTAGGTGGTTCATGCACTGGAGCCTAAACCCAGTTCACTTAATTGAAGCAAATGGGGAAGGGCTTGTTGTAGAGATTACAGGGTCAGGGGTACAAGAGATTGGGAGACGATTGGGTTTCATTGAGCTACTTGGCATCATGTTAATGCATATACTGCAAAAGGATCAACACAGTGTGGACATATTAATGTGGGCATCAGGAATTACACATGGAATGTTGGTGGGGGGGCTGAACTATCCAGCCATGGGCCGCAGGGTTCTATTATATATATGCAAAAGAAACCAAGTGGGAATAGCGTTTCTACAAGAGACGCATTTGACATCGGACACAGATTGTCAGTGTACTTGTATTTAGACCGCTTTCAGGATTACGAATTCCTTTTAAAAAGGATTATTTTCTAAATTTGAGATTGCCCTTTTGAATCATGTTTAATAACTGGTTCGCTCTACATTGCGTTCCGACGCGCCTTATAGTCTTCCTTTGTGCTAATTTACCTGAAATTCATGGGGGCGATTTAAAACCGAGCCAGCTGCTCTGCACGCGCACATTCATAGTTGTAACTAAAGTTCCCAGCAGTATTGTAGTCCGCTGAAATACATAATCGCATTCAGGCACAAATGCACCAGTGCAAATAACAGCAGTCGGTCTGTGCCGGTCCGTGCAGGACCGAAAGACAGGAAGTGTTGGTTTCATGCTCGCTGCGGCTGCTATGGGAAGCAGACGTTCTTGCTCCTATTACGGCAGCCAGAAAGATCTTCAATCACCGCAAATTAGATGTAGATGCTGGGCCCCCGGCGAGTCAGCCCCTGTGTAGTACTGAAGTTAATATTGCAGCTGCGTCATTAGTCCCAGAAACTGCCATACCCTTCAGGAATGACTAGTCTTAAATGGGGACTGTTGGGCCGGATGGCCCACTTAACATATGGACGCACACCAGAGGGATATCAGAACCTTTATTGAAATACAATGGGATACTTTCCCTTTTCTCCTCCCCACTCCCACAAACCACATGACCCGGTCCGTTCCTTAGAGAGACAGGACACTAACACCCCCAGACAAATGGCCTTGCTTCCCCTTTAACATTCTTCAACCAGGTGAAGCGGGGCCTCCTGACAGTGCGTTGTGGCCGTGTAGCGGTAGCACCGTTTGTTGCCAGCCATGGACTGCCAGTTAGCTCTGCTGCGAGATGATATGACGATCCATGATGGATCCACAGGTCGTCACGAGACTCGCGGGGTGCTGGACCGGGGTCAGGAGGCGGAGATCTTTCATCCTCCCTCTTAACAAAATGTTTAAACGATGAACTGTTCCCTATCACTTCCTTTTCTGAATTTGCAGCGGTCACCATCATCCCTTTGAAACTCCAAGGGGTTCAGAGTGAACCGAGAGTCTGTTTTCCATGACATGGCTTGCTGTACCAGAACTTCGTCTCCAACTTGAAACTCTTTTGGCTTGGCTCTGCTCCTCAGTTTCCTCTCGCGTTTGTTCTTTCTGCTCAGCGTCCCTTCTGATGACATCAGGATCAGGTTGACTGTTCGGGTGTCTCACGATGTGGGTGCGCACTTGGTAATTCATCAACTCTGGCTGGGTTTAGTTGGTGGCCTCATGAGGTGTGTTGCGGTAGTCCTGCAGCAGTCGGCATGGGCGCTTGGCGTGAGAGTCTGCGCCCTGGAGGCGGGCCTTCTGTAGGATTTTCTTGATCAGGGCCATAAACCTCTCAGCCATTCCATTGGCTTGCGGCAAGAGGGGTGTTTCTAGTGGGCAAACCCAATGTGTTTCGCGAAGGTCGTGAACTTGTGACAGCTGCATGGCGAGCCATTGTCAGACTTAGTTATACCCCACACTTATGACTTCAAAAGATCGCTGCCGCGTGAGCTAATGCTGTGGAGATCGCCTTCTTCACTATGGGAAACCTTGAGTGCTCGTCAATGAAGAGTAGCAGATACTCTCCCGATTCAAGGGGCCTGTAAAAGTCCACGGACACTCTTTCCCAGGAGTGCTCAGGGATCTGCGTTGGATGGATCGGAGTCAGGGCCTTTGCTCAGGCTGTGCACTGGCATGCAAGGCAGTTTCTCACCAATCGGTCGACCATTGCGTCCAGGAATGGGAACCACACATGGCACCTGAGCTGTCTTAGTATTTTCTGCCACTCTGTGGCCCTCCAGGGCTGTCTTGTCAACTTCAGAGCAGAGGGTCGCTGGGACGACAAGTCTACACCCTCTCAGGAGAATAGTTTTATCTATTACTGCTAGCTCTGTGTGCGCTTTGGCCAGTCCCTCCAATTCACACTCCTGGATGGTTTTGTACAGCGTGCCTGTAGTCCTTCCACTTCTTGGGCTCAGTCATGCTGATCACCAGGGCCATGGAGGGGTCTGCTGCTGATGCAACAGCTTGAAGGGAGATAGCGGGGGTAGTGCATTTGACGTCACATAGTTGATGTATTCAGCGTCTCCGGATCTGGGCATGCCTGCTGGGTGTCTCAACAGGTAATCTGCCGAGTCTGTGGTTGATTTCGAAATCCTACTCCTGGAGCTTGATGCCCCTGCGTTCAATCCAGGGGGGGGGCAACTTGGTTCTGGGGTTTCCAAAGAGTGATCACAGTGCTTGGTGGTCGGTGACGAGGGTGAACTTTCCCCTATCACAAAGTTATGGAAGTGTTTGCACGCCGACACCACTGCCAGGCTCTTCTCAGCCTGCGAGTAGGCAGATTCGGGCAGTGCCAATGCTCAGCTGGCATAGGGCATAATGTGTCAGGGGTGTACGTCGACTCAGTTGGTCTGAGCTAGTATCGCTCCTAGCCCCACAGGGCTGCATCCACTACCTCAGTGTGCCAGTCCGGGTCAAAATAGGCAAGCCTCCGGGCTGCCGCTGGGGCCCGCTTTGTGTCAAAAGCCTCCCGACATTCGGCTGACCATATGAATGGAGCATCTTTTTTGCAACAGCTCAGTGATGAAGGCGTAGTGCGGGATGTATCTGGCACAATATCCTGCCATACCTAGAAATGACCGTACATCCGCTACCTGGCATAGCTCTTGTAGATTGAAAATGGTGGAGACCTTATCGGGGTCTGGGGTCATGCCATCTGATGAGAAAACGTGTCCAAAGAACTTCAGCTTGGTTTTACTGAACCGGCACTTGTCGATGTCAAGTGTCAGTCCTGCACCTTTGACAGCAGCACAAGTAGCAAGCAGCGCAGTGTTGTGCTCCTCCTGCGACCTTCCAAACACAAGGATATCGTCACTGTAGTTCAGTGCCCCCATGCACCAACCGGATGACTTGCCCGATGGCCTCTTGGAAGATCTCGGCTGCCGATGACATGCCGAAACATAGGCGCTTGTAGCAGAAGCGGCCATCATGGGTAGCGAAAGTCATGATGCCCCACGATTCGGGGTGGAGTACCATCTGATGATACCCCTGGATGAGGTCAAGTTTGGAGAAGAGGGCTGCTTTATTCAACTGGGCGATCATGTCCTCTAGCATGGCCCTGGATGTAGTTCTCTTTGGATGGTGGTGTTGGCCATCCTCATGTCCACGCAGAGTCTCATGCGTCCCCCTTCTTTTGGCATGATCACCAACGGAGAGACCCACGGGTTGGGCCGTGGCCGGTTCGATGATACCATCAGCCAATAGTTTGTTAAATTCGTTTGACAGCAGCTTGTAGGTGAAATCCTACTCTCCTCGAATGTTGGGGGACAGGCCAGACCGAAGAGTCAATGTGTAGTTTGACGGGGGAACCTTTCATCTTGCCAAGCCCTTTGCATGGGAGCGGGAATTTTTCCTTGATCAACTCCCTCGTGATGGGGTTTCCAGTCAAGTGACTCTTCCCCAAGGCACAGACCTGGCCTGTTGTGACCCTGGGGGAGGGTGGGGGGGGACACATGAATGTCAATGAGTCCCAGGCTGGACACCGCGTGGTAGCCAAGTAGACATCTCCCTTTGGTCGGGCTCCATATTACATGGACGATTGTGGTGATGGCTATTTCTCTGTGGGAGAGTCGGCTCCTGAAGAATCCAAGGGAGAGTAGGGGAAGATCAACTCCCCCATTGAAAAATCTTTGACACAGTCTGGGCTAGAATTGGTCTGTGCAGATATTCCTTCTCCCCCATGATGTTCACAGAGGCTCTTGAGTCGACCTGAAAACAGAATTGTCTCCCTCCTATCTCTACAGGTATTCCAGGTGCCTCTCCTGCTTCCCTTTCATCCACGATGAGGTTTAAATATTCATCCTGTGAATACTGGTCGCTCTCGTGTTCCAATCCTTGCGGCGTCGCTGTGTACTGGTATTGGCGCGGTGGTGGTGGGCCATCAAATTCATCTCTTATGCTCGGGATCTGTTCATGTGGTTCGAACTCTTGAGTCATCATCATGGTAGTGGTCCTCTACCACTCGTACATATCGTCTTGGCCCTTGTTGGTATGGGCGGATCTGGTGTGCCTGGCTCTGCGGGGTCCGATTGTACGTTCTGGGCTGGGGCGTCTGACATACGCGGTGTGGGGGAAGGGTCTGCCTTCCCTGCAGACTGACGGAAGTGGCCTTCTCTGCCACAGTTACTGCATTGCTGGATGTGCGCGGGGCACGGCCCCGAGTGGGGAAATGCCATCCCGCACCGGTAGCACTGCCTTTGCATTCTAGGGGCTGTCTGGTATCCCCCTGCAGAGCCCCGGTCCCCAGTCCTCGGGTTGATCGGCTGGGCTGCTGCAATCAGCTCACCCTGGTCTTGTTTGGTTGTGGTGTTCCCTGACATCTGGGTTGCCTGTACATCCACCCTCTTGAAGATTCTGGCCATTTCACTGACATCCTCAATGGAGAGTGGCTTCTTGAGCAGTTGTTTAAGCGTCTGGGATGTGCACCCCTCAATTACTCAGGTGGATGGCTTCATCTAGAGAGAAGGCGTGGAACTGGCAATGCACCCCTTTGATCCTCAACCAAGTGATGAACTCGTCAGTCTCATCACCTCTCTGGGTACACTGGTTGAACATGTACCGTTCATAGTCTCGGTTTGGCTCAATTACAAATCTTTTGTTGAGGGCCGTAAGTAGTGCTGCGAAATCAGGCCGTTCAGCAGTGGGGGGGTGGGGGGAAGGGAAATCGTCTTGATGAGTGTCTTGACTTCACTGCAGGCTATATTGAGGAACATGTTGCATAGTTCCTCCACTGCTGTGATAAAGTTGTAAAAATCTTTGAGCCATTCCACCCACCGCAGGCCCTGGTCCACTTGCAGGGCGATGGAGAATGGGGGTGGCATGCGCCACGCAGTGGATCTTGTGGGCAGATCCCAGTGCGGCTTGGGGTTGCAGGGCAGGATTGGGTGGCAAGCTCATGGTGCCCCTTGTGTGGCTTGGTGTCACTCCCACCGACTGCTTGCTTCCTTGTGGGAGGCAGGAGCACCCCTTGTGGTGGCTGATGGGAGTCCAAATGACTTCCCACGTGGAGAAGAAAATGGCAGTCCCCAAGTGGCAGGAACCCATCGCGAGGGGTTAGATGTTGGGAGTCCGTTCCAACCATGAGGTGCTATGGGGCTGGCCAGGCCCGCTTCGTGGCAACGGTTGGTTGGCAATGGCTGTGATTCATGGGGGTTGCGTTGACCTGCCGCACCTCCCCCCTCTGCCCTCTCCCACCCCCCCTCCCAAGAGTCAAATGGAGAAGGGGGCCACCCATCTGTAGTTGCACGTGGTATGGGTCCAATTGCTGGCAGATTGCCACGCAGTAATTGAGGTGGCAGCTTTCTCCTCTTGCACCACACACACACACACATACACAGTGCAGATGGGGGCCTGTGGGGCCTTGTGCAGGCCTCTCCAGGACAGCAGGATCGCTGGCACAGCACACGTGGTGTGTGCGTGGATGGGGCCTTGTGCGGACCACGTCGTTGGAGCAGCCTTGGACGCAGCTGCGGAAACGGCTCATTAACAGCCGTAGGAGCAAGGACGGCGCAGCAGGATTTCTTGCATGCCGGGAGGACGACTCTGGCGTGCTGGAACAGCCTTGTCGCCATTTGTTGGGCCAGATGGCCACGTAACATACGGACACACACCAGAAGGATAGCAGAACCTTCTTTATTGAAATACAACGGGATACTAAACTCCTATCCCTTTTCTCCTCCCCGCTCCTACGTTGCACAACCCACGTGACCCTGTCCCTTCCTTAAAGAGAAGACTTTAACAGGGACCCGGTCTGTTTTACCCAAGGGGATTATGGCAAAATACTGTGCTATGCTCAATGTCCATGATACTTTGGTTGGTAGTCCTAATATGAAAATCAACCTAGAAAAATCACTGCCCAGGGAAAGGGGGGCACCTTATGAGGATTTCATTGGGGTTTCAGGGAATATTATCCCTGCTATGGATGGAAGAAGTGTGCTCTCCATAGGTAGAGGTCGGATTACACATGTTCTTGATTTTTTTAAGGTGCATGCTACTTAATACGAGGTCCTTATTAAAGCATGCTTTTGAGGTAGCTACCTATATTGAAGAAAAGAATATTAATTTATGTGGCATCACGGAATCCTGGGGTCACAATGCAGCAAATCCATATTTGAACTTGGCTATCCCTGAAGGGTTTTGCATGTTACCCAAGGATAGGGAGGATGGGAGAGGGGGTCGCGCTAATCTTCAGATCTTCGCTTACCATCTGGGAATTTAGCAGCCAAATCATGAATGGCATAGAGTCCATACATGTTAAAATAGGCCTTAACGCTGAAATTGCCTTCTAGCCGCAGGCCACTTGTGGTCTACGGACTAATCCCATTACTGGAAACAGGCAATGTTCATGCTTGTTAAATACAAAAGCTTCCTTGCGGAACTGGTTTATTGTTAAGGTTGTAAAACCAAGTGGCACTTCGGTAATAGTATGCTGCCAGCAGGCTGACAGAACAGGCTTCACCAGGCCAAAAGCAGAAGGCATGCCAGGCGGGAGTCGTCCACAGATCTTCAGTCAGCTGCTCTTCTACACAGGATACTTGGCGCCAACACTGATTTGACCCAATTTATTTTGGTCGAAAATGCTGGTGGGAACACCCACCCCACCCCCCCCTCCGCACCCTCCCGGATTCCCTAACCCCTCCCCATATATTGATTTTATTTAATTCGACTGAATAAATTATCCAAAAATTCAGTCAAGTTCAAGTATGCCAATACCAGAGTCTTCTTATCCTAAATCCTAACCACTATCCATTTTCAACATACATTTGCATAACCTCATATTCACAGCACACCCCTTCTCGGGATATTTCCGTAGTAGGTTACGACATCGCATGGTTGCATATTCACAACAAGCCCAATTTACTACAATTTCCAACTGGTCTGGACCTCTAACCCCAGACGTGATGCACATGGCGTTTCCAAGAATACTTCAATAATACGGGGGGCGGTGGGGGTGGGGGATGGAGGGAATCAGAAACAAGTTTGCCTTGAACTGGCGAGAAGTATCCTGTCTGCCCAGACTTGCTGGTGGCCGAATTTCACACTTCTCTCCAATGACTACGATTTCCAACACAAACGGCCTCTGGTCACTCCCTAGACCCTGAGCGAAACCCCCTAAACCATGTGTTTGTTCTGCCCTTAAGCATTGCTTGCACCGGTTTTATTACCCATCCCCAAACTGACCGTACCAGGTGGCCAGACTTCCCTGGACAATGAGCAACAGGCTCCCATGTACTGAAAAAGATTACCTCTCTCCACAATAGTACTAAGCCGTAAAAAGCCTGAGCCCGTCCGTAGCGGACCATTCAAGCTTCTCAGCTGCCCGCTGCGTCAACCTTGCTCGACCACCTTTCCTGGTCACAGTTATTGCCACCCCCAGGTTTCTGTGGCCTGTACAACCCCCACCCATTAGAAGACTTGCGGCATACAGATTTGCCATGTACCCAGTGTGCTCCAACCGTCCAAAACACATTTCACTAAAGACCCCTGTATATGTAGGTCCGTGTATGTTGAAGACTACCACGTCCCTTCACAGCGGTTTCTGCATCCACAAATCTCCTTTTGGGCGTGTGCATATGAAGCTTCCCACCTTTAGGAGTTGTGGCATGCCATGTGACTACATTGTATCAGCAGAAATGTCATTATGTTGCTACGAGCGCGTGAATCTAAAATCAACTAAACACAAAGTAACACTCGTTCCATTCTCATTAACTAGATGCATGCTAAATCGCAGCATTCCCGTCACCCCAGTCACCAATTTGGCGCAAGCAACGCAAACCGCCCTTACCCATTTAGACCTTATCGACCACCCCACAACTAACAGATGCATTTTTATCCCCAGATTTTGGGACTTGAGGCAGAAGGCTATTTCAACAGGAGAAATAAAAGGTGCCATGCCCAAAGGGGGGTAGCACGATTTTTTTTTTATAAATGGAAAGGAAATACAAAACTACCACACTAAAAACCACATGAAAAGGGGAAAAAAAAATTAAAAATGAGGAATGGTCCAGCAATTGAAATAAAAATAAAATTTAAAAAAAGACTGTACAAGGATTTTAAACACTAGGCATCATCATTCAGAGTGACTGATACCTGCTGCCATCCAGTTTCATTTATGAAGTGTGCAGGGCACTATTGTTTAACGTATGTGCATCGCTCTGTTGCTTCCCAAAGCTGCGTCCGCGCTCATGGGTAATCGCCCCTTGTAGAAGGTCAAACGTGGAATAGGTGAAAACATGTAACCTGAATGGGACATTGAACAGGTATGGTTCTGACCGCCAGACAAAACTGCAGGGCTACACGTCAACAACTTAGAAAGCATGACTGCGTCTATAGCAAGTGCGGGACTGGGCACGCACTTACAAGGAACAGATCGAGCTGACCCAGCAAGATTCCGTATTGTACATTTGTGAGTAACATGCAGGTAGATGTTACTAGAGTTGAGACACAAAGGATGACCACTGTTGGAGAACACATGTGCTTCAGGGCCCTGGCTGCATTAGGAGAAGATAGAGGATGTTCCAGTGTGACAGACAATAAATATGGATTTTATATGACAAAGATTGGCTGCATTCACAGACAGGCATGCAGATGGAACAGTAAGTGGGGGCAAAAGCAGGAAAAGGGGAGATCTGGTGCAAGAGATTAATACATCAAAGCAATAATAGGAGTAAATGAATGTCTTCAAAGAGCTAAATGAATGATCAGGTGGGGGATGGATGCACAGTTGGATAGGTGAAGCAGGATATGGATAGATGGGAGAGGGTGAACCGAGGCATGAATGAGCGCGAGACATAACAAAATCATGAGGATGGACGAACAAGTGTAAAGAATGTGTGACTGGACCACAGAGTTGGGGAATAATAGGTTGCTCACACTTTGCTTAATATAGAAAAACATGTTAAAAAGTGGATTCGAGGAGCACAACTGCTCCTTCCACTATGCAGACAAACATTGCCTACAAAGAGGTGCCTCGAGTTAAAGGGGAACAGTCACGAAATTTAAACAGACTGTTTGAAAAAAAGTGAATAGCCCCCAGAATGAGCTCTGCGGTTAGATCTTCTGGGCCGCCATATATCGCACTGCCTCACACGGTGCCCTGGCTCCCGTTACAAAGCATCAGCAATAGACTCAGCTGATCACTGCCTACAAGCGGCAACAGATGCTGGGTCAACACTTCCATAATGGACCATTTTCTCATCTCTGAACTGCAGAGACAATTCTAAAGTTGACTAACTCACGAGTAGTGCATGCACAACGCTATTTTGCAATCATATTTCGCCCCCTGTCCATCATTTTCCACAATTGTTCTTTTCTTCTCACTTTCATCAATTCCTTTAAATCTGCCCTCTTACCATCTCGTTTCATTGATCTCGTTTTTCCGTTAATAGGGTGCGACTCAATTTTTTCCAGCCGCCCATTTTTCTTTTCTTTTCACCTCTTCCTGTCCTTCCATGCGTCCACCTTGGTTTCTGTACTTTTTTCTTCATCCCTCTTTCCATCCTTCTTGGAAGAAAGAGGGCAAAATAACTAATAGAGGCATGCATTAACTTTGTGGCGATTGCAAACTGTTGCTCTGTATAATGGGCTGGCTTCAAAAGAAAAAACGTTCAGCTATTAAGTTACTGGAGGTTGGAGGAGCGCAAATATTTTATTGCGAGAGCCGATATGTTACTGCTCGTCATGTTATTTAGTGACATGAACTAAGGTTGACCTTCCTTTATGAATAAAAAATTGACGCCGATTTCAGTCCAATAGCTCAGTGCATCATTCACTACAAACACATAACTGGAAGGTTAAAGGTTGTGGACCTTATGCCATTAGTTGAAAAAGGCAAGTGGGAAAGGAAGCCCCACATAGAAAGAAAACGATGGAATGAAGGAAGAAGGGATTATAAAAAAGCAGCGAAAAAAAAGTGAGAAGTAGAAAGCCAGAAAAGACATGAAAAGAGAAGGCGAGTGTACATAGCACCCTTCTGCCAATGTTGGCTTTGCTGTTCAGGGCTCTATGAAAGAAGGGGGGGCGGGAGGGGTATTATAAGGATAGGTGGAAAATCAAGTGCAGACACCTGTGGTGTTGAGTGCAGGTTGAAAGCACTCACAACCAGTGTGCCAGTATGGGCTCTACTGTGTTCAGGGCAGGGTGCAAAGAGATAAACACACTGGGGCCAGTTAACCGTAAAGAGAGTCCCAGGGTTAAGATAGTAGCAATAGGTCATTTGGTGGGAGGGTGGCAATTGTAAAAGAACAGGGTAGGAGACTATTTAGCACTCTAAACCTTTTAAGTCATATGACGGGGAATTAACAAGATGTAACATTGAAATAATTTAGCTGCGAGGAGTTTGTGGGGATGGGGGGAATCAGTGGTGGGAGAGTCCTTACTTTATTTCCGCGATTGTGCTCCGATTTGACCATCTAGGAATGGACATAGGTATCCAGACAAGGAACCCCCGAGTGGGGTCGTTGCCTACATACAGCAGGCAGTACAGCAGACGAGTCTCCACTGTAGAATGGAACTGGTTGGAGATGTAAGCACTTCGTCCTTGTACAAACCAAGACATAAAGGAAGCCGGTATTTCCTGTTCTGTTAGTCTTGGTTGGAGTTTATCAACTTCAGTAAACTGAAGAGTACGTTTTAAGTTGTTTTCTCAACATCCAGGTGGTTCACTTCCATGCAAAGAGGCTTAGGTAGGGGGTTTGGTGCCTGCAAGGAGAAAGAGGACCCACTGTGTCTTTTCCCATTGAAGTTAGAAACTAGTACTATAGCAGTGGTACTGGACTTCAGGGTCCAGTAAGGGAATATAGGAATGTCCTTGTGAAGCAAGCTTGACCCTCTCAATGGTAAACACAGCAGGCAGTCCATGCAGAGGGTTTTGAAATCCATTCTTTTTTCAATAGGGAGACACTGAAGCATGCAAAGGGCAGGGTATTAGGCGATCAAACCTTTAAATCTAGGGGGTATACTGGCCAACACGTTTCCTACTCTGTAGTTCCCCCAGTCCACCCTCCCCCAGACCGACCTTCCCTATTCCCCCCTCCATAAACAGTCTCCACAGCCCAGTGTTGTGAGGACTTACATCACAGTGATCGCGCTTTGAAACACTTGTGTGTAGGCGCATTATAAATGCCATATCATGGTCATGTGGGTAGAGGACAGGTAAGGTACGATGCATCATAGTGTGGGGAGTCAGGGGTGGGGGCAGACGTACGTATTGTATTGTGTTTATATAGCGCTCTTTCCCCATTTGCATGGCCTCAATGTGCTTATTTCAGGCAGAAACGCCCTTGGTGACCGTAGTTGATATGTCAAGGAAAGTTCTAGAAGTTTGGTTTAGGAGATGCGCGTGTGCGTGCATTTTTTTTGCCAGTCTACGACTTGGATGGCTGGTTAGGCTGAACTAAGCAGCCCGAGTGGTCCAGGCACATTGGAGGGCACTGTTGTAGGTTGCGATAAGGAGCTATTGTCAAGAGATATCAATGTGTGGCCGGCAATTCCGAATATCTTTTAGTTGGTAGTAGCCATATGCTAGTGGCAAAGGTATTGAGGCACATCTGGTGTTTTAGTGCAGACAGTTGTGTGCTGCTAGAGCGGAAAGCATAGCCATAGCTGCATTCTATGGTGCATGGGTGCTTGGTCTCCGGAGTTGTTCGGCTGGTGTAATCCCTGTTCGGAACATACTCTCTAGTGAAAAAAGATGCTAGGATGCGCCTAGCATGGGTGGGTAAACTGCACAGTGCCTAAGCAATGGGTGTGGGTTACCCTGGGCTATTTAGCTCATTGTTCATGGTCTCTCTTGTGGAAGGATCCGACGAGCGGCGGGGGCGGAGAGATTGTTGCCGGTGTGCCAAAGCGAGGGCAGATGGCTTACCTAGAGTACTTGTTGGGTGGGCCAATAGTGTGTCAGGGGAGCCACAGCGAAGGCTGCTGGTTTACCTGGGGTACTCGTCAGGGGGGGAATGTTGTTATGCATGGGGCGATGGTGCGTCGAGAACCACTGCAAAAGCTGCCGGCCCCTGTGTTGTAATTGACGCTGGGGTGTTGTAGTGGTGCAGTCTCGGTGTACCATGGATCAGGAGAGTATTGGGAAGAGCCAGGTTTTAAGGGCATTCCTGAATTTCAGGTGGTTTTCGATGTTGCAAATGTGTAACGGTAGGGAGTTCGATTATTTGTGCTTGGACGGAGAAGGAGCCGCCACTACGTGAAATGCTGTGCAAGATCTGAGGTTCCTGGCAGGTTGGTAGGGAACAATTTTGTCGGAGGAAATCCGGGCTGGTGTTGTGGACTGAGCGGTGGGTGATAGACATGGCTTACAGGTGGCGCGTCGAGCAATTGGGAGCCAGTGGAGGGCTCTCAGGGTAGGGCTGATGTGTTCACTGGCTGGCAGGTTAATGCGAAGGTGAGGTAATGGGAGATTAAAAAAAAAAAAAACACATTTAAAATAAAATCTTAAAACAATGGCACGAGGATACTGTCCATTGCAGTTTGGAGGTGCTTTCATCAGGCCGTGGGATTGCAGTGCTGTTAGGGGGCCCAATGAATAAGCAGGAGTTTCCTTTTGGCTGGATTTTAAGCATTAGGCCAAGTGCTATCATCATCCATGTGTCCAACATATTTCTTTTTTTGGTCTGGCAAGTTAAGCTCAGCTTTTGTTTGTAGATAATGTTTGTTCATAATCGTAGCCAGTGAGGCCAGTCAGACTGATGAGGTTCAATAGGGGAGGTAAGCCCATTTTGAAAAGAGTAGACCGTGTGCATTGTTGTGCTAACCCACAGGTTAGAAAGCATGGTTGGAATGTATGGGTTGCATAATTGGGGTTTCAGTTCAGTCAGGGAGGAAAGAAGGAGCAGAGTAGGGAAGATTTTTACTCCAATGGCTCCTTGTCATTTTAGAAGAATCTCACAACTAACGGCATCAAAAACTACAGACCTGTTCAGAAGGAGGAGTGCAGGCTCAGAATGTTCATCCATTTGTTGGTCTCCCATATTGAGCACAGGGCCAATTGTGTGCCCCGCCCCTATTGGCATAAAGCTGTGACTCACCAAGGTGGTTTGTTTCCATTAAATGCCAGAGTTGGCCATTTATGATTTTTCACAACTTCCCATGGAGCGACATAATGCGGTAGAAGATTGCAGGCTCATTTGGGGCCACAGTCTATGGCTTCAAAAGTAGAGTGACGCTCTCAGTAGCGATGGTCATTAACGAGGGGGGGGGGGGGGGGATCCAAATTGGAATTTGATCACTAGGAGCAAAACAGCTCCTGGGTATCAGGCATAATCAGTTAGGCAGAAGCTACCTGTGCAGAACCAGGAGCTAGATCTAGCTTTGCACAAGATGCAAACTAACTTTTTGTCAACCAAGTCAATTTTATATCATACAATATGCTTTAAATGTCCCATAGGCGAGTTCGTTATTCTGCTCAAGGCAGATTAGGTGAAGCTGCAGTTTAGCAGGATACTTTCTCGCTTACCTTACTTCGTGCACTGAAACTTTACTTGTTTGCCGATTGTCTACTATAAAAGACAGCAGGGAGCGTGGGAAGTGAAGCAGTGAGGTCACCCTTCGGCTTTTGGGGCAGTGGATGTGAACCAGTTAATCATGCCAGTTTAAGTCATGACAAAAAACAAATGTTACTATCTGAGGAAAAATAAGCTGTATGAAAATGACACGAAGTCTTCTAAATCGACTGTTTCGTCTTAGACATATTTGGGTACTGCCCCAGAGAGAAAATACTGCCCCCGAGGGAAAATACTCAACCACCGATCCAAGCAACACTGAAAGCGGCAAGATCACCTCATTACAGCAGATCAGGCATCTGCTGAAACTGCGATAGGGATTGATGTGGCATTGCCGCAGGAGCTCGAGGGTGAAATGGAAGCAAGGAGCATTCCTTTTGATAATAATTCTCTTTTAGAACTCAGTTCTTCTTCAGAGTTCTGCTGCAGCCAGGGCAAACCAAGCCTTCAAGCCCAGCGGCACATTGGAGCAAGTTACTGCGAAAGAGAAACAACTGATTGATTTTATTGCTCTCTCCAAGTCTAAGGCGATCACTTCTATGGTTTCTCAACCTGACCCAGCTTGGCAATCAAGAATCAGACCACCTGCTGAGGCGCAGTTGGCTCAACAGGAGGCAAGTCACTGCTCAAGGCGTAGCTGATGACGATTCTACAGATCGCTCCATAATATACATGGCATGGAAGCAGCAGAGGAAAGGCAAACTGCACATGAAGCAGGTTTTGCACAACGACTCAAATCGCCATTGAACAATGCCATCTCCGAAACCAATAAGACAGGAAGAGAAGAAAGGTGAGCAAGGTGAGCGCTGAATCGAGTTTTGCCAGTACTGAACTTCAGGTGATACTGGGGGGGGGGGGCGACTAGGTTTGATGCGCGGATTACTTACCGATACTCATTACTCCTAGTCCTACTTTTCCTCGTCACAGTACTTACCTCCCGAGGCCTCTGCCTCCGACAAAGGGCCTTCTTTTATCTTTCCTATCCCCTAGAGAACTCCTCCCCTCCAACCACATCATCCAGTTTATATAACCAAGCCGGAGGATGGGACCTTCCCCGCAGGGAGGCAGAGTAGGGTCGGAAAGGGGCAGTCCTAGCCAAATATTCCAACACTGCCCGCCACACATCAATGTTATGCCAGGCCACCTCCTCTGGTGTATGCAGAACCTGAAAGGAAAAAAAACACAAAAAATAAAGCAGGGCGAACCAGATCTTGAGATGTAAAACCGAGACAACTTTAGGGAGAAACTTCGGATCACACCTCAACGCCACCAAATCCGGCAGAAGAGGGTGTGGGGGGGGGGGGGGGGGTGACAGAGCCCCAATCTCCTCCAGCCTACAGGGAGAAGTGATTGAGATTAAAAAAAAAGGCAGTCCTCAGCATAAGATGTTTTATGTCAATCTTGGAAATGGGCTCAAAGGGAGGCCCTTGGAGAAAACGTAAGACAAGAGGGAGATCCCAAGGGAAGGCCTTTATAAGTACAAGGATGGGAAGAAGAAACCCCCAAAGCAACTTCCCCACCAACACCTCCCCATCCAGGTGACCATCAGAGTTCCCCAAGAGGAATTTTATGGAGGCCCATTGAGAGCAAAGGGTGGAAACCACCAGGCCCTTGTCAAACCATTCTTGGAGGAATTGGGAGGATAGCGGGGAGGCCAGAAAGCAGGGGATGGATCCCAGACCGCCCACACCAGTCCCAATGCCAGCATATGCCTTGAGAATAGAGGGTCTAAGAGCATTCATGATAGACTACCACAGGACCCGAAAACCCCCGCGACATCAACCTAGCCCGGGCAATAGCCACACTGCCCATTGAATCTGTCGGACCACTTGGACCAGCCAGGGTTCCCGGGACCGAAGCTCCAACAGAGTGGGGAAATAGACTCCGGCGGGGCAGAATGAGGCCACCAACAACACAGTCAACCTGGACACTCTGATGCGCTGAACCACCCGGGACAGAATGTGGGGTAAGGGGGTGGAAAAGCATAAACGAGACGCTGCGGCCACTGTACCTAGAGGGTGTCCACGCCCCACCCTTCATGCCCCCTTGGCCTGAGAGCAGAAGACGGGATCCTTTGCTGAAGCTGGAGATGCAAACAAATCTAGATCCGGATCCAGGGTCTTGAACCAGACACAGATCTCGGCAAAGACCTGGCCCGATACAACCAGTTCTGCAGAGGAGGGAAACCAGCGGCTGAGAAGATCCGCTTGAACGTTGTCCACCCCCCTGATATGTGAGGCCACCAGATACGATGCCCCCACAAGAACAGATACGAGCAGCCAGAGCATTCAAGGAGCGGCCGGAACCCCCTTGGCAGTTGACATATGTGAAGGCTGTTGTATTGTCCATTTGAACACACACCGCCCAGCCTTCCAGAAGCCCCTTGAAGTACAGCAGAGCCCAGAGAATGGCACACAACTCCCTCCAGTTGGATGACCAACGGCTCTCACAACCCTTGAGCCGAGAGGACCCCCAAAGTTGCCCCCCAACCTCTTCCACTTGCATCAGTAGTAAGAGTGGTCACCAGAGGAAGCACCAGGGACACCCCTGCCTGAAGATTCAGAACCCCCCTTCCCCAACCACCACAGCAGCAGGGAGCCCTTCAGCGCAGGGGACACCAGTATCAAAGCCCCACAAGCTTGAGATGTCGGGAGCCAGTGGGAGAGAAGATGAGACACCAGAGGTTGTAAATGAAGATGGGCCCAAGGCACCAGAAACACGCAAGAAGCCATGTGCCCCTGCAATTTGAGCAATAGGCAAGCCGAGACATACTGCCTCCTGAGAACCCTGCCCAGAACAGCCAGCAATCGAAGGACCCTCTCCTGGGACAAGAACACCCTCCACATTCTGGTGCAAATTTGTGCCCCGATGAAAACTAGATCCCGAGAAGGCTCCAGCTGAGACTTGCCAGTTCAACAGAAATCCCCAGTCTTTTAAAGCCTGGCAGACTAATTGGACTGTTCGTCGGCAGGATGCCTTGGATCAACCAATTGTCTAGGTAGGGAAAAATCTGAACACCCCTCAGATGCAAATGCGTCACCAGGGAGCCACCATCTTGGTGAACACATTGGGGGGGGGGGGGCTGTTCGCAATACAAACGGTAGCACGCTGAATTGAAAATGTCGGAACTACAAACCGGAAGAACTTCATCTGGCAGGGCCGCAGAGACACATGGCAATATGCATCCTGGAGATCCAGAGAAGCCATCCAATCCCCCCTGTGCAACATTGTAAGAATGTTATGCAAAGTCTCAATTTTGAAGTGTTCCTTCCGGACAAAACAGTTCAGGGCCTTGAGGTCGGAGAATTAGGCAAAACTTCTGACGGTTTGGGCACCAGGACCCTGTACAGGGAGAGGAACGGGCATGATGGTTGCCTTCAAACACAAGTCGGAGAGAGTGGTTTCCATAGCCAACCTCTTAGTCCGAGACCTGGGAACCACAGTCCAAACCATGCAACCCTGGACAGGAGACAGGAAAAACACTCGATAACCCCTCTGAACTGTGTCCAGAACCCAGGAATCCGAACACCACTGCTTCCATACTGGAAAAAACAGCCAGAGCCCCCCCCCCTCCTACCGGCATGTCCAAAATGTCAGGACTTCTGTACCGGACCAGGATGTGAGGAGCGTGGAGGACCCCGCCCTCATCTCCAAAAAAGAATGAGATGAGAAGCCATGGAAAACCTTGCCAGTCAAGACACCAGCACCAGAGAACAACTTCCAGGCCATCAAAGCAGGCTTGCGCCGCTATTTGTCAGCATGTTTGTGAGCCCTAAACACTTTATCCTCAAGTGAAGCACCAAAAAGTTTGGACACTTCAATAGGAAGTTTCAGGGCAGCCGCCTTCTGCGAACCTTCGGTCTTCCAATCCCGCAGATGCACATGCCTCCGAGCAGACACCAACCGCCATGGCAGAACCACGCACTCCATCAAAAGCCAGGTTGGACAATAGTTCAACCCGTCTCTACATCTCATATAGCAAAGGGGCACAATCAGAACTCCCAACAACAGATTTTTTTCAATTTCCTGAACCCAGCGAGCACAGTTACAGCTGTGTAGGAACCGTAGACATTCGCCCTAAGGGCCAGATGTGCCCCTGATGTACCTTCCTAAGGCTGGAATTAACCCTGCAGTCCACTGCGTCCAGGACAGGCGCCTCCTCGGCCGACAGAAGAGCAAGCCACTAGGCTGGTGAAGATATCGTCAACCTCAACCGGATCCAACAGTAAAGTTTCACCCCCTTTCAATGGGTAAAGATTGGTCATAAAGCGGGGCATTGCAATCTTCTCTGGGTCTCTCCATTCCTGAATGATTTTATCCCGGATATCATATACCAATGGCAACCCCCCTCCTAGGGGTATTCTTATACTGGCGAAGTGAAGAGTCAGCACCCTCCACCGGTATCGGGGGCTCAAGAGAACCCCATGCAGTCGGAAACTTGAGCAAGCACCTCCTCTACTCCTTCCCCGCCCAGATATTTTCCTTCTGCATCAGCCGATGAGGAATAGGCAGAGGCCTCAGAGCCAGAAGAGGATGATGAGGAAGACAGACGCCAACGCTTGTGTCCATGCGCATGGCTATGACCCCCTCCATGATGTTCAAGCAGCTTCATTAACTCATTTCTGGTCAGGGACATTTTTTCCTGAACAGCTCAGATGAAGGGGACAGGAAAAGATGCCTGCGTTTGTTTACCCATGGTGAGTTTTCTGGAATAACAGAGACCGAAGGAAGCCCGTTTCACCACTGCAGTCCTCTGTATAGTGGCAACATAGAAAACCAACAGAATGCTGCTAGCCACCATTTAAAAGAGCAGCCAGAAGTACAACCAATAGGAAACCCCAAACAGTCAGTCTCCTCGGGAACCTCCACCAGAGCAACATCGGGCTGAAGCTACAAAAAAGAAAATCCGGAAGCTGCCAGAGAATGCTCGCCCCCACCTGCAGACAAACAGGAAAATCACATTTAACATGCTGTGCCCGTTGGGCCCATGCTCTACCCCGATAAGTATTGGGATCCCCATGCCCCCAGCTCCTTACTCACCCAGGGCCTGCTAGACCCGGCCAAGATGCCCCATGCCAGCTTGCAGCCCTGCAACAAGTCTGGACAAGGCAATCCAGCTCAACCAGGCCCAGATCCCCACAGGGAGCCCGGGAACACTGCCGCACCACCTGCGGCCGAAGGCCCCGCCACACAGCCCCACCAGGAGGCTAGCAATTATCACTCCCCGACGCCCCCGAAAAAAGTCCAACCTGCCGGAGGCAAGAAAATTAAAACTGGATGACGTGGTTGGAGGGGAAGAGTTATAGGTGATAGTAAAAATTCAAAATAAAAGAAAGGTCCTGTGTCAGAGGCAGGGGCCTCATGAGCTAAGTACTGCGACGAGGAAGAGCGGACATGGAGTTAATGGTAATCATAGCTCTACCATGGATTATTGGTTTGTATCCGAAAGCACGTAAAGTGAAGTCATGAGACCGTTTCCCCCTCAGAATGGAGAGACCATGCTACGGTCTATTTTGTGCAGTCTTGAGGCTATACCATTATTTCATGCGTTAGAACTAGACAATAATGCTGGCAGACCTAGACATAAATAATGCTGGCAATGCAAACTTGAACACATTTTCTAAATTTTGGCAAGTGCATCATTCCCCCTTGATTTATCGTATCCTTCTGGTGATGAACGGAAAGATTTGTTGCAATCATCTTTGTCCGCATTTGGCTCAATCTCTGGCTCTCATGATGAATCCAAAGGGGAAAGGTTACAATAAAACCATACAAGATGCAAAGAGGCTCAAACGTAGCAAAATGTGTATGTGATGGGCCAAAGGTAGCAATAAGCCTCCGACGATGAAACTAAGCAAGATAAAACTGAAATATCGAAACTGGGTCAGATGGTGGAACCAGTCAATTAAGAACATGTGATGGCAACGCATATTTAAGATACTTCAATCTGGCACTACTCAATCAATATGGCAGGCACTTAGGACTGCAAAGGGTCAGAAGGATAGTTTGACGACTAATGCCATCAGTTCTGAATGGCGGAAAGGGCCTGAAAGCCAACATGGCCATCTTGGAAGTTACCTGGGATTTAGATGATATGACATATGTATAGCCATTGGGAAGCTAAAAAGCTCCAAAGTCCTTGGCCCCAATGGTCCAGCCAATGTGGCTTTAAAACAGGACCCTGAAAAGTGGGCTTCTGTTTTAGAGATCCTGTATGACAGTCTGCCGATCACGCCAAATAACAAAATCTTGGTGCAGGGCAATCTTGCGAGGTATCCTGTAAAGTATTTACCTCTTGTTCTTCAGAAGTGGGAAGAGTCATGTTACATCTTCGATGGATCTACAAACCGGGTTTCCACCCTGGAAACTACCTCCTCTAACTTGAGGTTAATCAATTGTACAAAAACTAGAGCCAATGCTGGGGGCGGTATCAAATGCAGTGCCAAAGTCAACAAATGTTGCATAAAGTTAATTGAACCTGCCTTGGGCAAAAATTGACAGACATGGGATGTCCCGAATATCTTGTTACAGATAATTACTTCATACGGACACAGAGGTACAGGTCAAGTTAGCTGGAATGGGAGATGCAACTGCCTGGGCTTCCATCACACAAGGGGTTGTTTATTGGCCAGCCACTGTCCTCCAATGAATGGTGTGCCATTCCTTTCATAATATATGCAGATGTGGTGATTATATTTGATCACACATATTCTGTTATGACTAAGGCTTTAAAAGTGATGGGCAACTATGCTTGCAAGAATCATTTAGAGATAAATTACACCAAAGCCATTTTATTTACCCAGCGACATATACGCAAGCTCCCATTGTCACTATATAATCAAGCCATAGAATACGTTTCCAGTTATATCCATTGTTGGGCTGGAAATTAGCCCATCCCTCCCCACTAGGCGCTTAAAGCAAACACCTCATGAGGTACTATGACACACAAGGGGAGGGGGGGGGGGGAGTAATGTGCACCATCAGGCAACGTGCAGAGGCACTTGAGCGCTTAGGAGGTAGATGCATGGCACTAGAAATCCATAGCCCCCGATTCTTTTGTATTAGACCAAAAGGGATAAGATGGTTCACGCTCTCTGCTCACTAGGCCTAATTCCTGCAAGACAGACTGACTCCGCAGAGCCCCATTCCCACCAAAGTCCTCTTCACCCATCCTTCAAGTGTTGCGGATAGTTAGTATCTTCCAAAGGAAGGCACCCTGCAAGAGCGTGAGACAACACCAGGCTCCACGCTGCCTCCATTCATCTCCACTAAACTGCCATTCGGCCTCTAACCCCCACACAGCCAGGCCCGGAGCCAGCCCCCACACCCCTGACCTGACCCCTACACCTTTGCATTCCCTGTTAATCAAGTGACCCCCACCCCCGGCCCAACACAAATCAAGTGTCCACAGAAGCATGCGTGGCTGTATTTCTTTCTAGCATGTAAACATATCCCTGGTAACACAAGGTTCATGGAGGGATAAATTAAAAGGTCAAAACACCAGGTGGAGATCTTGAGTGCGGGAATTGCGGTATCAATGAAGACCTGAATGTGTGGGTCAGTGTATTTTATCCTCCCTGGCACCATTTCCCGTGCCACCCAGGTGCCTGCCACAATGAATTAATAACCAGGCTTAGCTAGTTTAGACAGAAACAATGTATTAATATGTGCCCAGATCTTCACCACGAGGAGGAGCCAAGCTGACCCACGTGTATCCAGAAGGACGGGAAAGAACGACCAATTACTGCCTGGCATCCCCTATGGAGCAGGCTCATGTGTAGGGTACCTCCAATCCGTTGCACCAAATTGTACTGTATATCATGACGCGTGTGGGGGTTTTTAAGCCCCTGCTTGTAACTGTACGAGTCAAGAGCGCTCCAAGCAGCAGAGTCCTTTGCTGATATTTGTATACTGTACAATTGAACCTTGTAATCCTTGCAACGCTATCTCCTGGCCTATTTCCCTAGTGGGTGGTCTTTATTCTGGAGCGTGTGCAATAAGGGGCTTGCCTTCACAATCTGGATCTAAAATCAAGTGTCTCCACAAACAATACTCTACTAAGTCCGCTAGGGCAGGACATCTGAGCGAGTTTTTAAATTTTGCTTGCAAAATGGCAGGTTACAGTCCTGAAACTTTATATCCAGTGTTTTTGCCCTGCCCTTTTGTATGGGTTGGATGCGTTGGCATTACCCAATTGTGACTGAGTAAATGTTCTAGGTGGTGGCTTTTGGTAGTGTATATTAAACCTGCTACAAGCCGTCCCCATAGCTATACTGAGGCTTGAACTTGGCTTACTTTGGCCGAGACACATGACGTGGTGAGTTATACTTGAAGCAAGTATATCTACCTCCTCTCCCCCCCCCCCCCCTTCCACAAGACTGTCCTGTTTTAAAAAGGAGACTGTCTGGATGTTGTGAGAAGGAATTAAAAGCCAATGGCCTTAGTTATACATCTGCAAATGAAAATCTGTTTGACCTGATAGGTCTGCCAACACCTGTAGGAGGTTGGCAGAAAGCCAAGCAGTAAGAAAATCACAATGGGGGACTGGAATGTGAATTCCCCCCCCCCAATCTAGAAAATGTATTTTATCAGAGGGTGTGTCAGATATCGTACAAAATATTAATGCTGCAAAAGCACCTTATGGAATGTTCTGACTCAAGGGTCCATGAATTATTGTTAAGATTATTGACAAGCCAATTATCAGTCCTTTCAATTACTGGCCCTCAGTTAGGTATGCCACTTCAGAACAGATTCTGTAGGATTTGTAAAGTGTTATAGCCATTAACTATTAGCTACTAGAAACTACCAGGCATGGGTTGACCAGGTGTATGCAATTGGGACACCTCAATGATTTATTTTTAGTGCCATAATTCTGGTTTAAGTTCTCTGTAAATAGCTTTATTTTGCATATGGATTATTGTGGAGAAACTGGATCACCACGACTTGAAGAGTTATTGATTTTATTGACCAATTCGTTTTTATTGTATTTTAATTAATGTGAAAAGTTCCTTGTGAGCTAGTCACATTAAATTAAATAAGTTATTCTGCTCGATATACGTTTCCAAACACACTCATTCCCAAACTGTTAAGCAAAGTTTGTATGCAGTACCCTCTGGGACCACTACACACAACTAGGACTACAGGTGTAAGCAAAACCAAACTTTGGTATAAGTCTGTACCACACAGTTTTCGGTAGCGAGCTGAGCAGCCAGGCTTATCTCAAGAGGGAATGTGAGCTTGTAAGGGTGTTACACAAAGGTCTACAATAGCAAGTATTCAGATACACTTAGGTTTCTTGGTAAAATAATTATTACACAATCATTTTACAAGCATTCACTAAATGAGGCAACCAATATCACACATACACTACAATACTGATACTAAGCAATTGAGCTCCCTTGGATGTCGGAGCAAAATTGCATAAGTAGGAGGAAAAAGGGATAAGTTGATAAAACAAATATTACAGTTATTTAAAAACAGTGCAAATAGTTTGAGTTCACCAGGGGAGTTGATTCAATGCAATAGGTAGGCCAAAGTCAATGGGCTAGTACCTTATATAAGTAAAAATAGTTCTGGTATTAAAAAAACCAGAAAAGTCTTTGCCACGGTTCTTAGAAGTAGTTCACGGAAGAAAGGTTTGTATGTTGGGTCACAAGCTGACCAGGCCTGCAAGTTGCCAAAGTTCCACAAACTTTCGCGGTGAGAGGCAAGTTCTCTCTGTCGGGTTTTCACAGTACCTTATTTTCAAGAAAAAGATGCAGCTGAAGACTACTGTTCCCGGCAGTTCCTGCAGATCTTGCTGCTCCTGAGCCTCAGTCGTGGGGTCAAGAGGGAGGACGTCGGGGGGACTCCTGCACTGCACGGGGACAGATCACAAAGCTGGCAAGTCTTCGATTCCGGTTGCTGTTCTTCAAGCACACAAGCTGGTGTGCTTCTCCCTGGTTAATCCTAACCAGCTCCAAGAACGGTATCAAGGTGGCTTACGAGTTGATACTCAAGGAAGAAGTCGTCCTTGAAGGGGCTTCTCCGTCGAGGTGAACTTGGAAATTCGGACCTGCAGCAGAGCTCCAACGGTCCAGTAGTTGCAGCAGCCATCCTCTTCCAGTTAGTCTTCGGTTCTAGTGGTCGCCTCTGCCTTTCAGCCCAAGAGACTCGCCTTTTAAATAGTTTATTAATTCCAGCCTAGCTGCCACTCACCCAGCAGGGTGGCTGTCCTTGCCGGATAGTCAGCCAGCCAATCACGCCAGAGTGCATTTGGGTCTCCTAGGAGACTAAGCACAGGGAGTTTCAGGCACCTCCCTCACTTCCTGCTCACCCCAGACACTCGGGCACCAAAGGCGGTCTTCAGTCCTGAAGCCCGCCAACGGTGTAGAAACAAAGGGACCAGACCTAGTTTGGCACGCAGAGAAACTAAAGGACCTTTCCAAAATGAAATGGTGAAAAAAGAAGACTGGGTCCTGTTTAAACAAAGGGGGTTCAGGCGCAATCTTGAAAAACATGGCTCCCGTGATTTTTAGCTACTGGTGTTCGCGTCGGGAAAAATCGTGGTAGTTAATTGTAAAACCACTGCCACTTCGATAGAAAAGGCTAGCATTTGACTGCTACATGAGTTTCTAGACACAGGGGATACTAAGTAACCCCTCCAGCACTCTATTGTAAGATAGTGTGTGCTGGGTCTAGGAATTTAAAAAGACTAGTAAAGTCAATTTAGCCTTACATTCTCTGGGAACAGTAGTTTATCCCAGAGAAGGTATTTAAACCTTGGGACAGCCTAAAAAGGCTTCCCTATGTTACTGCACTGAGGGTGCTGAGTAACACACATGAAAAGATGATGCCTATGGAGTGGTCTTAAAACACCATAATCAAAGAACACAAGAGTAAAAAAACACATCAAAATACGAGAGTGGGGGAAAAAAAGGCTCACACTTTCCAGGTAAGAAAATCAAGTCCTCAAATTCCAGCAAAGTTGCTGGGGGTCTCTAATGTGAAGGGTATTTGAGAATTCTCTCTTAACACAAACACACAGTTAGTATCACATAGCTAGTATTATATGGCACCACTTGCCACGGGAGTCAAAAGGTAGTGCCTTGTAGTTGTCCAGCTAACCAGGCTCCCTTTGGAATTAAATAGCTCCCAGCTCCTGGCAATTTCGAACCCTGCATTAAGGATGAGAGAATAATCACATTCTGGATGCTGCATGATGTGTGTTACACAGCACCCTCAGTGCAGTGACACAGGGATGTCCTCCCAAAAGGTTTAAGTACCTTCTCTGGGATAAACTACTGTTTCCCAGAGAATGTAAAGTGAAATGGACTTTACTAGTCTTTCCAAATGTATAGACCCAGCACACACCATCGTACAATGTGGTGCTGGAGGGGTTACTTAGTATCCCAGGCGTCTAAATACTCATGTAGCAGTCAAATGCTACCCTTTCCTATTGAATAGGCCAGTGGTTTTACAACGAACTACCATTATTTTTCCCGACCGCGAACACCGGTAGCTAAAAATCACAGGAGCCATGTTTTTCAAGATGCCGCCTTAAGCCCCTTTGTTTAAACAGGTCCCGGTCTTCTTTTTTTGCCATTTCTTTTTGGAAAGGTCCTTCTAGGGTTGGTCTCTGCGCACCAAACCAGGTTTGGTCCCTTTGTTCGTATGCCTTTGGCAGGCTTCATGGCTGAAGACCGCCTAAGGGGCCTGAGTGTCTGGAGTGGGCAGGAAGTGAGGGAGGTGCCGAAACTCCCTGTGCTTAGTCTCCTAGGGGACCAAAATGCACTGGCGTGAGTGGCTGGCTGACTGTCCGGCAAGGACAGCCACCCTGCTGGGTGACAGCTAGGCTGGAATGAAAGGGAGAAAACTTTAAAAAGGCGAGTCTCAGACAGGAAAGCAGAGTCGACCACTGGAACAAAAGAACAGAAGACTAGCTGGAAGAGGACGGCTGCTGCAACTCCTGGACTGTTGGTTTGCAGGGTGAAGCCTTGCTGCAGGTCCGAATTGCCAAGTTTATCTCGACAGAGAAGCCCTTCTTCCTTTGAGTTGGTGGGACCAATCAACTCGTAAGCCACCTGGATACCAGTCTCGAAGCTGGTTCGGATTAACGGGGGGGGGGGGGGTATTACTACACCAGCTTGTGTGCTTGAAAAAACAGCTACTCGAACTGAAGCGACTCCATTTTGTTTGCATTTTCCGACGATCCCGTGCATTTGTTTCTTCATATCAAGGTACTGTGCCAACCAGATTGAGAGAACGCCACTGTCGGAGTGAAAGTTTGGGAAACTTTCAACTTGCAGGCCTAATCAGCTTGTGACCCAACAAATGATTCTTTTTCGCCTAAACTACTTCCGAGAACTTCGCAAAGACTTTACCGTTTGCTACAAGAACTGCTCTTTCCTATCCTGAACACTAGCCCATTGACTTTGGCCTAGGCCTATTGACTTGAATTGAACTCTTCTGGTGAACTGAAACTATTTGCACTGTTTAACAAGTAAATGCGATCCATTCTACTTACCTTGTGCCTTTTTTGCTCACTTCTAAGTAACTGAACTGCCATTTGGCTCCTATTTCAGGGAAGCTCAAACTGTCTAAAAATAGAGTTTTGTATTGGTTTATAATATTGAGTTGCCTTCTTCTAGTGAAATGTTTTCTAAAATGACTGTAATAAGTGTTTTACCAAGGAACCTTGAGTATAAGTGTCTACTTGAACCACTGTGATTGAAAGTCTTCTGTGTAATTTCTTGTACTGCTCACATTCACTCTTCAGATAAGCCTGGCTGCTCGCTACCAAAAACTGTAGTACATACAGACCTATACTAAAGGTTGGTTTGGCTTACAACTGTAGTACCAATTGTGTGTGGTGGTCCGCGAGGTTACTGCATGCAATTCTGCCTAACAGTACAAGACTCCACTTTTAGTACAAGGCTGTAACACCAGAGTTCATGGTAGCGTAGACAACGCAGTCAGGCTGATCTTCGCTTGGTACAAAGAAATTGTACCATACATATGGTCCAAAGAAACACTGAAGCGTGATGCATTGTAAAAATAAAGGCTTTATTCAAATACAATTAGTCCAAGATGAATCTTGGGTAAATAAGAACTATCACATATTTAACCACAATCATAATGCTATGTTTTAAGTACATAGAATTAAAACCTAACAGTAATGCTAGGAAAGTCCGACCTTATACACATTTAGTATAGGCCACACCTATTCATGGGGAGTAAAACCATGTGTTACTTTCAGTAATACAAAAGTAGTAGACCCTGTCAGTTATGCAGTGACGCTCAGCAAAGAAAATCACATAATCAAGCAACCCGGTTACCAGGATACTTTCCTGAATAGTGGAAGACAGATTCAAGGAACAGTAAATACCTATAACTACATTTATCTTAACAGCTGTATTAGGCGAGTAAGAACCTTTGGAGTAATATTCAATTACAGTTGCTTTTTAGCTCAGTGGAACACAGACTGAGGTAAGCAATAACTAACTTATTTAGGGACGGCACACAGCTAATTCAAAGTAAAACCTATATACTTAAGGAGCAATCAGCAACTAAAAGGTAGGTATAAACCCCAAGACTGGTGTAGCATCTGTATAAAACAGACCAGGGAAAGCAAAACCCAATGTTACACTTTATGAATGACTCAACTTTTGGGAAATAGGCACAACCAATAGGCACACACAACCAACAGGCGCAGGCGCACGCAGGCACACGCAGGCACACACAATATGCAGGAAGTTTTGTAACTGCTCACTCAGCGTAACAACTAACTCTTTCACAAGTACATACTTTCCAAACACTTGCTATTCTTCTCAAGATAGAATCCTTTACTTATCCAATCCTTCCATTGTCTATTACTTGGGTTCACTCAAGGGCAGAGGAGGGACCCTAGTGGTCTAGGACCCAGCTGTAGGTAGGGTAAGATAGGGTTCTGTTGCGGGCAATTGTCAGATCCTGTGGAAGACTGTCCAAACAAGTAAGTAGCTCACTTTAAAGTTAGGTAGGGTCCAGGGACTGAAGTCGGAGCCTGGGTGAACTGGATGAGGAACACCCAATCACAAAAGGACACTCCAAAGCTTTACAGAAAATCACACAGGCTTAATATAAGTAAATACCCCAGCCAACAGTACATCAGCACAGAAGAAGAGTTGCAGCAGAAGACTTGCATCTGCAGCCAAAAACCTGGTCAGCGTATTCCTTGGTCATGAAGACGGAAGGCACAACTTTGGAAGGGATTTTGCAGCAAGTATCAACGGAGAAGGCTCCAGGCAAGAGTTTTTGTGGCTGGATGCAGCTCTGGTTTTGGCACACTTTCCAGGAGCCAGAAGGCATAATAACGCTGGTCAGATTCTCGTCACTTGTGACGTCCAGCACTCTGTTGAGGGGACTCAGACTAGAGATTCATGTCTCTGGAAAGTCAGGAGGAGGCCACCAAAGCTCCAGCTCGATTCGGAAGACCATGCACTGCACGGTGGCTCGAGGTCCCAAGGTATTGCAGCCCTGCAAGGTCGCAGCACAATCTGGGATGGCTCAAAATGCATATCTTCTTGCATCTAGTGGATCTCCGGTTCGTCCTTTTCGGGATCCCCAGGTCAATTGAAAAGAGCGGTTATCGCAAGCTCCGGTTACACAGCAGGCACTCAGGTCGCTGGAAATCGCTACAGCCGTCATTTCTTCATTTTCCACTTCAGTTTCAGCTCCAGTGGTCGACTCATCAGCAGCTTTCAGGTTCAGAGTATTTATCAGAACTGCATTCTCGCTGCATTTTACAGCAAGTGGTGGTCTGGCTGTCACAGCCAGACCCTCCCCCCCACCCCCTTTGGGAAGTTGTTTCGTTTCAGGCAACGTCGAAGACAAAGAGCTACGGAGTTTGACTCCTGCCTCGTGTCCTGCCTTTCCAGAAACTAGGGCCTCGGCAGGGAATCCACAGGATTCCCACCGAAGACAAAACAGCCACTGAGGTCGTTCCTGCTTAGAATGGCAGGTAAAGACCTCAAACAGCAAGCACACAAGAAATGGCGAAAAAAAGAAGGAGCCCACCATTTCAGAAAAAAAATGGCCTTTCTGTGCATTACAGAGGCTGAAAAAACAGCCTGCAAGTAATAAAGACTAAAACTGCCACCAGCCATTCATGTAAAACACGCAAGGTGGTATGCTGGCTCGGTCATCGGTGGATGTTTTTTGGAACAAACATTTTTTGGGGGGGGGGTTAAAAATTATATAAAATTGGGTGTGGGTATACAGGGATATAAAAAAATATGCGGTAAAAAAACCCTGCAATGAAACTGCAGACGATAAAATCACATGGAACCACTGGCTCACTATATAAAATGTAAAGGGGGATGGAAAATCCTTCTTTGCTACTTAGGAACTGTAGTTCACCCAAGTACATGAAAGGAATAAACAGGAGTCCATAGGGGCAACCCAGCCTAAGCCCAAAACTAGTAGGACACTAACTTCAACCATACACTAGCGAGACATAAAAAGGTCACCCATAAAAAAAAAATTTGGAAAAAGAGTTAAAGACTAGTTGAGAGGAGGAAAAAAAAATTCCCCTTCACCTAGGGACAAGGTATTTATCAAGTCAAAGCAAAAGGTTCCGAGGTTGACTCGTCAGGAAGATTTTTCATTGATATGAAAATCTTACCCAACACCCCTAAAGGTCATAACTGAAGTCTGCAACTGGACGTCTCAGACATTACATTCAAAACTATGCTTTTATAGAAAGTGCAGCAAAGAGGTTTCGTGATTAGTGAGCGTATGGAGGAAAAATACAATGTAAACACAGGGGCACTAATCGTATTTAGTAACAAATGCTTAACCTGGCAATCACGTAGGGTATTTGCGAGTGCTGGCAGGGAAATAATGGGGACGGCAGTCACAACTGGACAACCTGCAGTCCAATTCTAAACTCCTTTGAAGGGAAATTTGTTTCCAGGTAGACAAACTGCCTCAGGCTTAACCATTGTTTAAGTTTTGCATTTGGTAAAAGTTTTCATAACCAACAATGTAATTTAGTAGCCACTTCATGCCAAACAGGACCAACACATTTGATGTTACTCACCTTTCACAGAGTGTGAAGCTTTCCTTTCCACATGGTGGACTGCGGTACTTCCACACAGTAAGCGTGTCATCAGACATCATCTGTGTGTGCTCCAGAGATGCGCAGTGCCTCTCAAACTGCTCCTGGGAGGTGGCAGTCACCAGACAAACCCGGCAGTAGAACACCTCCTCCACTGGCATTTCTACCTCAGCAGCCAATCCATTTGCCAGACATGGTGCCAGCAAATCAGAGCGCAACAGCTTTCCTAGCCGCTCTGCCTCCCAGACCATCATCTCAACTTCGCTGTGTGCGTAGTTGCAGCGCTTGGCGCCATGCTTGCATGGTAGTCCCCTTAGGATAAACTGGCACGGCTGCAGGGGCCGTATGGCGGGCACAGGACGAATCTCTCTATAATGTGTCTTGCGGTCCTCTTCTGTCAAGATGTGCACCAGCAGAGGCTCAGCGACACGGTGACTACGGCACAGACTGTTGAGGGGCCAGGGAGAGATTCTGGCCGGTCTGTAATAATAACAAGTTTCACAGATCTCCTGGAATTGGCCTCCATACTCCTGAAGGATATCAGATCGGTTAGTGAGGATGCTCTTTGTGGGGCTGGTGACCCGAACAGTATTGCTCTGTGGATGCAGCAGCCTTGCCCGCAGATCATTGCGATGCAAGTTCATGTCCCTCTCCACAGTCCAAACTAGCACCTCCTCTTGGCTCCAGGCAAAAGAACATCGATTTCTGTGCCTTTCACAACCAAACCCAAGTCGGTAGTACCAGCAAACTACGTACTTGACTGGGATTGGAAAGTCCGGCCTACGGCGAATCTCACGCCATTGGGCAGTGCCACTACCCTTTAGACGCCCCAAGAGAGTCAGAGCACTGCAATTGTGCTTCCAAGGTCGTAAAACAAAGGTGCTCTCATTCTGTCTCACAATACATACAGCACAGGCTAGTCGCAGCTCCAGCTGCCTATGCAGGCGGTCCAATGCCCCCAAACCATGCCCCTGTGCCATGGGGCTCACTGATAAAATATAAATACTTTATTTAAAAAGTTTAAAAAGCTTTGCAGGACAGTCAGACTGTATGTACACTGGAAAACAGGCTCAGTCAAGTATAAGAATTAAGCAAGCAAGTCACAACAGCAAAGAGTCACATCCGTCTGTCTTTTGCTGCCGTCTATCTCTGCGTTGGATAATAAAAATCGAGCAAGGAAAACCTGGGAGGGAAAAAGAAAAGAAGATTACTTTTTTTGTAGTAGTAGACGACTTCACATTAATAGATTACCACTGGCAAGGATAGTCCCTATAACTTCAGGAGACATTTTTGCGGGGACATTACTACATGGAACCAGGAAGACTGCCCTTTCCAAGGCACAGCCTCTCTAATATCCAGATTCACAGGCAGGCCCCCTCTGAATCTACAATCCTTTCAAAAGCGCACCATCTGAAAAAAGTCATACATGGGCCAGCAATGACAATCTGGGCGTACACAAATATAAGAGTAAGGGGGACACGAAAATTGCTGGGTAGCGAGTACAAGTTAAAGTCCAGGTACGTTCCAGTAACATCTCGCTCAAACTAAAATAGCAACAAGTTGCAACTTTCTGGCACCCACAGAAATGTACATTGCCACAAGAATGTAGTGGGCAGAGTCGGTTATTTCACATTTCTGGTAATCAGCATCAGGTGATAGGCTGTGCGAGGCTAGAATTCTCAGTCAAAATACATAAAAAAGTGAATGAATACTGTGGGGCGTTAGATTTTCAAACTTTAACGTGACTATAAAGGAGCACTGTACTATGCCATTCTCAAAGACCTGAGAGCGTAGAACAATACGAGATTGGGAGAGCAGGTGTTGCAATTCAGATGCAGTATTCCTCCCGATTCCACCTCCTATGTACCTGCGACTCTGGGAAAAAACTAAACAAAACCACCATACATCCCCGTTATTGCCTCAAGTGCTAGGGGCAAATACGTTAGTCGTGAATTCCCATAAGGAATCATTGCAGACACACCTTGGCACAGATGCCCCTGGGATACCTTAGTCTCACTGATATTCCGTGCTGCTCTATTAGCTGGCAATGGAATATAGGGAAATTAAGCAGTAAAAACAATGTGGGAAGGATCTGCACGAGGTATAAAAGGGATCTTGGGTAAACGTGAATCATGAACATTTATAGGCATTCCTCATCATGTGTGTATTGTATTAGTGCCCCTTTACATCAACTATCACTTTTCCAAAGAGAGGAATACAAGGCAACCAGTGCTGGTCTTAGTGGCAGCAGTGCCCCAGGGGGGCTAATGGTGCCCTGGGCGGTCACCCAACCCGCCCTACCTTAAGGCCAGCTCTGAATTCAACTATATACAGCATCAGTCGGTGGCAAAACATTTACCACAGCTCGATGTTACATTTTTCTTCCCATTACTTACAATTTTGAGGCTCACAGCTTCCTCCCCTGGAAAGAGCCATCATTGTTATTTTGTAAAGCGATGCTTGCAGCGGGTAAGTTAGAACCAGCAATTAGAAAGGGAATCCTTAATACCAGCAATATCTTTTCATGAGCAAATGCGTTTATTTTTTTTTATTTTTTTAGAGACTCTTCACGTGCCACACTTCCACGGTGAACCAAATGAAATAGCAGGCTTGCAAGACTTACCGGGAAGCATCTTAAACCGGTACATTTAGAACAGGCGCCTTACAAGTAAATAGAAGTTACAACAGACCAACCTGTGGCATCCAAACATGCCCAACGAAGTTACATACCAAGAGGGGAGCACGCTTGTGATTGCTTAAAAAATGTAAAAAAGAAAAAAAATAATAAACAGTTAGGACCTGAAGACCCTACTTACCGTTCAAAGGGGATCTGGCCAATCAACCCAGTTTCACCCCCTCTGAAGTGCCCCCCCCCCCACCCGCGCTACCATCCATCCCAGCTCATCGACGCCCTACTTACATAGTTTATAAACTCCATACATACAAGTGCAACAATCTCCAGAAACTTTCGAAAAGTTCAAAGCCACACAAAGCAAATAAGAAAAACGAGCAACTCGGCTCTGGGAGTGGGTGGTATTCTTTCTGCACACACAGGCCACTAACACATAAGGCTGCAGTGCTGACAGTGCCCAGGTGCTTCCGACCGGAATGCATCAGACAACACCCGCAGCAATGTTCTGTTGACTTTCCTCTCGCTTCCCTGCAATCTAACACTCTCTAAACGACCCACCAGAGCCTGGAAGCAGAACGCAGAGGTGCAGCGCATCTCCCAATAACGTAATGCTGAACTATTAGCCAACCTGAAAATACTAAAGGAGGGCTGCAGTATTTGGGCCGAAGAAGTAGGACCGTAACTGTGTCAGGGGGTTATTTCTGTCTGCATGTCCCGACCCTCGCCCCAGGGTGGCTCTCTCCGCCGGCTAGATCTCCCAAACTCCTCATTTTGGCGATCCTGATCTCGTACCTGAGTTTGGCAGCGTTTGTATTGGTCCCTGCAACACTCGTGATACTCCTCTGCTCCTTTAAAACTGTCGCCTCTCTCTCTCGGTAGTTCTATTTCTCTGAAACTTTGCTGTGTCTCGCCGGGCGTCCCTTTATATCTGCTCCCCCGCCTCTCCTCCTCCATTCAGTTTCGATTCTTGCTTGACTTGCCGCTTTTCAAATAGGTTTACACACGAATTCCAGGAAGTTACATCACCATCGAAGCCCCGCCCACCTCTTGTCCTAAGAGCTGCCCATCATCCTAGCGTCACGCATAGCCTGTAAGCCATGTATGCAGAGGAGGAGTCCGTCCGTCGTTCTGTATCGTTTTCATGCGCCTGTTGCCTTCCACAGAGGGACACCTTTAACCCGGGCCAGGTTGGCAAATTTCAGATGTCTACAACCGCCCCGCCCCTTACGAACCCCTCTCCCAGGTGCCACCCAGCGCCTGCTCTCCCGCCTTGCCAGATCCCACCCCTATCGTGAAACAGCACGCCGCTTGCACAAAGGCGTATTCCGTCTCCTCAGCCTGCCACATGGTCTGTGTTAGTCCCTGTTAGGAAAACCCACAGCCTGTCTCTCACCAAGGATTGGGTTCCATGTAATAATGTCGCCTAGCAAAAAACGGACCTTTTTTTTGCAGGGACATTATTACATTGAACATGCGGGAGACACCCCCTTGACTCCCAAAACCTTATTTTTTTCAAGGGTATGGTCACCCTATATAATGTCAGCACAGCCTTTTCCCTGCGACAATATGGCACCATATATATGGGGATATTATTATCCAATACCAAGGATTGCTCCCTGGCCTAACCATATGTTCGCACCTGCTTCAATGCCAACCCATGACCCAGGCATCCGTCCATTTTGGACCCAACACATAATAATAGCTCATTCCCCTTTTCCCCCAGAATTGTGTAGAATGAGTCTTGCTTAGTGTTTGGCATAAAAAGGCCGCAGATTTATTTTCCACAATAACATAAAAACCACACTGCACACATTAGTGGAAATCACTCAGAAGATGCGGCGACTGCTCCGTGTCCAAATAACCTGCTTCCCCCTTTCCTTCCCAGAGAGTCCATAATAGGCCCAACTCTCCAAACCTCTTGCATCCGAGCCTCTGCTGCCCCTGCAGGAGCTCCTTGGCGGGGAGAGTGCCGTTTCCTTGGGGGAAGCTGAGCTCTTGTTGTTCCCCCCAGACGCCCCTGCCGCTTAGGCTCCCAAGGGGCGCTGGTCTCAGAAGAGCGAAGACCCTTCCAGCTTTCTCCTGGCTCACCCGGAGTCTGTCTCTTGTGTTTGTTCGGCCAAACACCGCCACACCGCCTTGTCCTGCGACGTCGACAACCAGGCCTCTCTGCTTTGCTCTGTTTGTAGGGTGGGTGGGAAAACGAAATCCTCTTCTGTGTAGCGGGCGGGCGTCCTTCTGCCGAGGCTGGATGCTGCCTGCAGTAAAGAGCCTGCCCGTTATAAAGGGGTAGCCCCACCCCTTTCTTTTATTGCCCTTCGCGGGCTTTTTCCTCGTTTCACCACGCTTTTGGCCAGCGCCTCCCCTTCTTCCCAGGAGGTGGAGGACAGGAGGAGGACACTGCCAGGGTTATCGTGGTGCCTCCTCCATTTTGCTTCGCTGTTCGTCGTCACTGGCACAACCATAGCTCTCAACTCACCCGCCCTGAAGCAGCTGAATCACCCGCCAAGTCCCTCATACAGCCATTCACCTGCCAAAAAGAAAATCTGGTGTTTTCACCGCCTTGGTGACACAAAAGGTTGGGAGCTATGCCCACAACGCTGCCCATGCTCACTTCCTCCAGCCTCTGCCGAAGGCTACGCCTACCATAAACCCACCCCCAAGGTTTACCCCAATTCCTACCTTGTCCAAAGCTATCCAACATTACCAGCCATCGTGTTATGCAATGTGAATATTGTGCAAATGGTGCCCTCTACTAACTTGGCAAAATCCTACCTTACTCAAGCCCCTCCTCCCTGCATTTGGTAAATAATGGTAGTGACGGCGCGTGGCTGAGCGAAGAACCAATGTAGTCGCATGTCGCCATAGCAATTAGGCTCGTGGCCCCTGAAGACCTAGCAGTGGTAGACCTCCAGCATCAGTGCTGAACCCTTGGGGTGAGGCTCAGGCAGCGCAGACATGGCCGGATCCCCCTGGATGAGGGCTGCGGGTCCCTGGCTGGCGAGATGTTTCGAAACACCTGCAGAGCCGAAAACAAGTAGTGCAGAAGGATAGGAGACCAAGCGGCAGACTTGGGGGGGGTGGGGGTTTGGGTGGGGTGACCCTGAATTGAGCACCTGCCAGAGTGGGACAGCGCTTGAGGCTTTGGGACCCGATGCCCAAGGTGAGGCTGGCTGTGGGGCTCCCGAGTGAGGAGCCGACCACTGCTGCAAGCCCAGAGCATCAAGCGGTCGAAGGAGCCTGCGCAGACTAGTGCTCTCTGCACCCCGACCCTCAGACAGATACCTCTGAGGCCCCCAGGGCAGGAAGAGGACGAGGGGGCAGCGGACCAGCGAAGGGTCATGCAGGAGCCATCAACCAGCTGCCCCGTGGCCTGGCGTCCCCAGGGGTGAGTGATCCAAGGCCTCCCGGACAAAAAAAAAAGCCAAGCCCAAGCTGAATTGAATAACGAGTGAATGGGAGGGGTGTGGCAGCGGGCCTGGAAAGCAGAGGACGAGCGGCTGAGTCTCATGTACCTGAGGCATTGGTAGACCCTTCTCATTGAGCTTTGTGCATAAAGAGAAGAAGCAGACTATGAGGAGACGCGTGAAGAAGCCCCTTTTGCAGAGGAGCCTGGCGGGACCATAATGATAACCCTATGACCCCATATAGGGTCACAGCTGTGATCACAACGCAATTTATGTGTACGTGGGGAGCACTAGTACTCGTCTTTTCTAAATTAAAGGTTGACCACACGACCAAGGCCCGGAGGTCTCGATCCAAGTAAGACCAGGGATTGCACGAGCGATCATATCCCTGCGACAGAGATAAGTGGAAAACCCAGACCCACCAAGATGGCAAAACGTACAACTACAAAATAAAGCTGCAATGGCTGGGGACATTAAAACATGGATCCAGGCACAACAGGTGCAAAGTGAAACATGTCTTCTGGTTACAGCACATGTTCACACGCAGCACCCTGTGGGGAAATGTGGGACTCCCCTGCTACCAAGCAGGACCTGCATTCCTTCCTGGCCGAATTGAAGGCAGCCAACAAAAGTAGCACCAAAAAGCTATCCTCGTCTATCACACAGTTAAACCACGACATGTAAAAAGTGCAACTAAGGTTGAACAACTTAGAAGATGACAAGAGCAGCCATGAGCAGCCATGAGCAATCACTAATTGAAGCACAAGTATCTGAACCCGAAACACTACCGCAACAAACCCTGGATAGGCAGAAAGAGGCCACGATAATATTTGCTTATGAGGGATTCCTACAGCAAGTGCAGATGCAAACTTTGAAAGGTATATAAAAGGACATGTTCTCCACAAGGCTGCAGGATACAGACGGCATCGTCCTTCACTTGGACAGGACTCATAGAACATAGAACTAGTTCCAACGCAGCAGGAACCTGATCCCGGATGTCCTGACACGTGGCCACTTTTATCGCACAAAGGAGAGAATAATTTCCATAGCGAAGAGATCGGCCCATATAAAATTCAGGGTATCCCGGATCTACCTCTTTCAGGACCTTTTGTCAATGACTCTCAGGAGAAGGAAAGGCCCCCAACGAGTGAATACAGATGGGGCTTCCCTTGGAACATCTTGTTCAAAATGAACAGACCAGGAGGTCGGTCGCGACTCTGGATGAGGCAGGTGCTCTGTGGGGGGACTCGAACACTAAGAGCGAAGAGGGGAATGGACTGGAGTCCCAAGGGTCTGTGAAACAACGGAGCAAGAAGGAGGTGCCAACCGAAGAGGCCACGACCCTGCCGCACGGACGCTGTGGGGTTTAACTTGGTGAAGGCTCTTGGGAGGAGCTGTTGGAGTCATAGATACGGGAAGGTGGTATTTGCAACACTACTTTAAAAGAACACTCCCACGTTCCTGCACTTTAAAGAGAAGCATAGAATGAAGATTCCCTGAGCAGGAGTTTGAGACTGCCGTTTGGAGGTGGATTCAGTCTGGTCTTCTGCTGCTATCTCTTCTTTTTTGCACCTCCTCCTGGAAGTCGACTCCCTCCTCTTGATCCACTGGATGTTGCAGTTTGAGTTAGAGATTTCTGGGTGTTGAGGGGCTGTTCAGACCCAAAAGCCTTTGAAATATGTTTAGGTAGTAAGGAGGATAAATGTTGGGTGTTTACATTACGGGAAAAAAGTTGAAGAATGAAATGTGTTCTGTTTTGTTTACTAGTAGGGTCCTGCCCTCTCGACAGAAGCAACCGCGTAGTGTGTGCAGTAGCGTTCACTCGCGGTACGACTTGATGTTATACCCTGTGCTTATGCACATCTGTTTACCTACTCTCATGCCGGCTGTCGGCTGCTGGTGCAGTGCTTGTCGGTCCTGTAGCCGTGGTGGGGACCAGTGGTGCAATCCCTGCGGTCTCTTCTCTGCTCCCGCCCTGGCGTCGAAAGTCTCCGCTAGGTGACTGGCTCAGCCATTTGGGTCCCGGGAAAAAGTAGCTGCGAAGGAACTGGAAGCAGTGACGGAACACTGAAGGTATGCTGCACTTCAGGGCTCCCCCTCACATAAGTTGTCACAAACCTGAGCTTGCTTTAAAGGGCCTATTTCTGTGCTTCAGCCTTCCCCTCCTTTTCCACTCTGCCCTCACTAGTTTTGCTTCTTAGCATGTTTACCCATTGGGTTGTTTGCGCACAATAATCCCAGGCTATTTATGTAACTATTTATGGTGTTTCTGCATCACTATTGTATCATTGTATCCCACTCAATAGAATGCCTTTCTCAAGGTCCCACCAATCAAGGGACATTTTTTCATGTGCAAAACCCCACTTGAAAACGCATGGAGAAATTAGCAAGACGATTAATGCTCAAACATCTCTAGGAGTGCCAGCACAAGCTAACTCTCTATCTCAGCCCAGGATTGCGGATTCTGAACTAACACATGGAAACTGCCCACACATTTCCACTGTACTGAGAAACCCCCGATCAGAGCCCCGTACCCCACGCATCCTCTCTCCCAATTCTCCCTCACCAAGTGTGTGCCAGGTCTCAGAAGAACTGGCACGGAGCATAAGAAGAAGACAAAGACGGGGTGAACTGAAAATAAGGGATAGGGAGGTCATAGGTAAGCGTGCAGAAGAGATAAGTGCCAGAGGTTGCAGTATGGCACAAGAGACTGGAACATGTTTCGGCTCCCATGACTACTCTTCCACCTCTGCACTTGAAATCCGGCTATGCCTACAACCATAACACGAGCAGCCCTGCCCCCCTCCGTTGAAAGCTGAGTTATCAAG
Source organism: Ambystoma mexicanum (assembly GCF_040938575.1). Taxonomy (NCBI): domain Eukaryota; kingdom Metazoa; phylum Chordata; class Amphibia; order Caudata; family Ambystomatidae; genus Ambystoma; species Ambystoma mexicanum. The sequence goes on along the minus strand of NC_090925.1, from coordinate 328,934,108 downwards.
CTTTCTAGGAAAGCAAATATGAAATCTGAGGAATATTGTGAAGAGGGTGAAAAAATGGAAATCCTGTGGAGCAAAAGGGAGCTCCACAAGTAGGAGTCAAAGCCAGTATCTTAGCTGCCATATCTACAACAGAGAAACCTCAGCAAGACAATACTCTACAAAAGCCCTTGATGACGACGGTCAGAAGCGTCCCAAATCAAGGGGCATCAGTAACAGAACATCCTGCTATTACCCCAAATGACGGGATGGAAAAATCCCAACGCAAACACAATTACCGCACCTCCTCCAAGTTACAGCGGGGAGAGACAGGTGTGCACCTGAAAGACCTAGTAGATCCCACAGGATGGCAGTCTTTAAAAGAGGTTGTCATAAAAAAATCTCCATTGGTCTGTCGACTTAATTTTTTTTAAAAAATGTATTTACTGTAATTTGGTTGTTCATATCCAGCCGTACACATAAAAAACAAAAATCATCTGGAATATCAAACAAGTACAAACAAAAATCCAATTTACATAGTATAATTAGTATCATAAATTCAAATGAACGAATAAAAAGGCACTAATCAAGAAAACCAACAATTTTCAATAAAAGTCCAATGTGATCCATAGTGCTACAGAATACACGCTCATCACCATGTAACTTGAATCAGGCCTGCATGTTGCAAGAACCTAACCACAGAGATAGTCACTGCAGTTTCCTCCCACCAGAGATTCTATAAAATAAGTCCCCCATTGCTCCGTATTCCTGGTTATGAATAAATCTCCCTACTCGCAGCAATCCATGGCACTGCAGTGAAGGACAAACCACTAGAATATACTTTCTAGTCTGGACCACCCCACAGTTGTTACATAAGCTACATCCTTCACTTTCCCTTTCCAGAGGTGACCCAATAGCACTCATTTCTCCCGTTGCGGGCAAGTTTAGCCTATACCTTAGGAACTGTTGGCGCCGATATCAGTTAGGAAACTTTTGTAGGTATTTCGGGCTAGCCCCCATAGGTTTATTGAAGCGGCACAGGCTACTATTGTACAAGAGGGCGGAGCGACCTCTGACGGGCCCATAGGATCAGAGCTCACCCTCGAGTACTTTAAGAGGAGATAGCTGCACCTTGAGGTAGATGGGTGCGGGATTCTATTACTCCAACACCAATCAAATAAGGACAACTCAATGGTTTGACAAGGGGAAGTCCGTTTAATGACAAGTACAAAAAACAGGGAAACATGGAAATCAACAGTGATGCTATCACCCGTCTCGCTTCAACTCCCCCAATCTTCGTTCAAACAGCAATAATTATAGTCAAAATTCGTCATCATTGACGTGTAACATTCAAAAGTTTGACATGCAATTCTATTGGTTAGAAAAGGTCACTTAAGTATAGGTGCTATATCTGTATATGGTAACGGAGTGTGAGGATTGGATAACTCTTATCGGGTGGGCGTCTGCGCCTATCCCTCTACATCACTCGTGCCAGACGTCACTAAAAGTACGACGTCTCATTGTTTCTACTAGCTATAGGACCCTAGATTATTTGGTCCATTGTGATTGGGTCGGTTACACCCCTAGGCATAAATCTCCACTTTAATTAGCAGCATGCAGAATGGTCACCCAGATGCGGTATGCCCCAAGATTCACCCTGCCTCCCTTCCATCAATCAGTACTTTAGGGCTATGTGTCAGTTAGTTGGCTGAGGATGGCCTCGAAACTGTAGCTTCTTATCAGGAAAAGTTATGGCATCCTCTGGTTTTGGGTGACATCCGACGTTAGTACCTTTCTGCACCTGGCTGGTCACGTGTTACTACACCGTGAATCTGCTTCATTTTCCTTCTATTTGCGTATTTGATTCTCCCTTCGGCCTCGCCACCTGCCTGGGCCTCCCTATCTCGACCTTCACGGGGCAGGCTGCTATGCTCTTAAGTTTCGATTCTTCGAAGTTGCCGCTCTCCTCCCTTCTGTTGGGTTGACCTCGAATTCCCAGGCATGAGCTGCTTCTTGCTAATTTTCGATTCTGCTCTTTCGTCTGGCTTTGTGCTGGTATAGGAATCTTGGCCTGGTTGACCCCTAGCAACCTGGGTTAATTCTGCTTTTGTATAAAGTGGTTTTGCACTTATATAATATGCTTCATTGAGGTAGATATATAGTTGGCGCTTGCCGCTCTACTCTCCTACTAAGCATAGCAAGCACTGTTTCCTTTGCTTCTTGTATTCCAAGCATATGTACAGGTGTTAGCTGGTTGAATACTTTCATCCCGTTTTACAGCTACGTTTCTTTACATTTCAACATCGCCTCTTCTTCTAAGTCCATTACATCTTTATTCATAACATTTCGTCTTTGTGTGTCATCTTTTGGTTGTCGTTTCGTTCATCTGTAAGTTTGTCTGGGCCCTTGTGTCGTCACCATTCGCCTTTACTTAAGGCCCTTTGGGTTTCTTCGGGGACAGTTTGCAAGTAGTCTTCATTTGGTGTCAGCTGCTGGTACGGTTGTCTCAATGGGTACCTTACTGCCCATGGTTGTCTGATTATTGGCACTTCAACAGGTATTGCTCTTCTGCTAGGCACTGGGCAGAGCCCTAGTGCGGCTCTCTGCTGGTTTATTTGCTCATCATACGTCACATATCTTGGTGTGTACGTTCCTGGTACTTCAATATGGGTGGCTGGAGTGCAGGCCTTATCTGGAACCTGCTCTACACTGCCCCCTCTGATCGGTTCATCAACCACTTCTGCTTCCTCCTTTGAATTTGTCATACTTGGTTCTTCTGTATCCATTTCCTCGTCTTCTGGGTTTGTACATGATGGTGTGACAGAGTGTTTCTTTGGAGTCCATATTTGTATCACTCCTTTCAAACTTCCTGCTTTTTTTACATGTTCATCTTTGTTCCAGGTCATTAGCTGGCACTGTCCTTTTGGGCTACAATAGATCCACTTTTTCTTCGTTTCCTGGGATACATGAACTTTGTTCCTTCTGGCGCATACTCGCTATCCTTCACAAAGTCTCTTATTTCTTCATCAGTCAGGTCTCTGGGCTTCCATCCTGGTTTAACATCGATCATGATCTTCATCCCTATGGCTTTTTTCGCAGTTTTCTGGCATTGTGAGATTATTATCTTAATGACACAAAATCCTAGTAGTATCATCAATTTCAGGGCTCCCAGAAACTTGAATATGTCTGCCATCCATTGTGGGACCCATGAGAATAGTGTTCCAAACCAGCTGTCATCATCAACTTCATCAGTTTCGTTGATCATCTGGTTCTGCAGGTTTGTTAGCATACCTATGGCTTCTCTCAAAGTTCCATTTTCTTCGTCATGCGAAGGTATAAATGTGCAACATGATTCTCCGATTTATGAACAAACACCTCCATCCATCGCTGTGATCATGTCAAGTACATATCTGTTCTGGAGAGTCATCAGTCTAATTGCTCTTAACTCTTCCTTGATTGCATTGAATCCCTTTACTGTCGAGGTGATGGTCTGCAGTAATTCCCATCTGGTTATCTGCAACCATTTGGTATTTACTCCAACTTGGATTCTTGGCATGAAGATTGTTGTGAACACTGATGAGGTGAGGCTGAACAACCTGTGTTCATATGGAATTGCATGGAATGCTTCTTCTCATTTGGCAGAGAAGTAATTCTCTCTCTTCATTCGGGATACCAGTTCCACAGATCTCCTTTTCCTCAGGTGAGCATCTGCTTTCGGGAAACTGTCAATATTCAGGTCACTTTTCGCGATCACTAGTGCTGGAACGTGGACGTTCACTATTGTGCATATGCCTCCCCAATTTTTCGGCAGTCTTATGTATGCTTTGGATCCACACGCCCAGTAATGATCCATAATTACTGCGGTTCTGTGAGTCATTCCTGGAGCTTCAAAAATTCGTCTGCAGTTCTGATTCTCTCCCATCTTCCTCGTTCCCTTGTTCCTGAAGCACAATTTTGGGCTTTCCAGTGGCACTATCTGCAAAGGTCCTCCCCTGTCTTCGACCCATGTCAGTAATTTTGTTAGTTTTGGCCATAGAGGTTTGCACAACCTCTGTGAGTTTTCTATTGCTTGCAGAGTCCAAGGACCATCCATGCTCGGCAGATCACCACTCCTTCTTCCAATCCATTTGGTGAAACCACTGTTCCCCAAATCTGCATTTGGCCTCTGTTCTTCCAAATTTTAGCTTATCTGGAGTTTTTCATTGGACGTTCAGTCTTCTGTTTATTTCCCATCTTATTCCTGCTCCTTTAACTTCAGGCTTTTTATACCTGATCATGTGATTCCTAGTATGAGCCCTATTTCTCGTCTTAATGTCCTGGACGTAGTCATCTTCATCGGGGTAATCCGTTTCAGTTGCCCATATCAATGGGGCATCCCTCCCCATCAATTTCTACAGCCACAAAGATCTTGGATTTTCCCATGCTGTGCGGTAGAAGTGCACAAACGAAGCATTCTCCTTCTGATTTCGTATCTTCCGACTTCTTTCATGTGCTGGTACCAAATGTTGTTTCCTAGATGTGCTGTGCTGTCCAGGTAGTCATTCAGTTCATTGTTATCTTCATGCAGGCTTCTCTTGATCCTTAGTGTCTTTATGTAGTTTGCTATAACTACATCCCTAAATGCATCTGTATGGCTCTTTCTTACTGGAGGATTATCGGGCATTCAAGTCCAAGGTGCAGGACTCTTTATCTGCATCGATGAGGTTGGTGGAGGTTTTGCAATTCTCTCCTTTTCTTCTTGCATTCTTTTTCTGCCCTCTATAAGTGCCTTTATCAACCACCAACCTGTCACTGGCCCAGTGTATGGCTGCATCGTGGGCCTGGTACTTGACCCTTGTGTTGGAACTTGTGGCTTGTCAATACAGTCTCTGCGGTTTTATTTTTCAGTTCCTCATGCCGTTTCTCCGCTTTAGCTATAAACGTGAGTAAATGATCTATTAACATTTGTGTCTTTGCAGTAAATTCTCCTGCAGCCGCTTCTGTCTTCTTAAGGGCTTTTGTTATGTCTGCTTTTGTTGGCCTTTCTCTTGACTCTTCTCGGTTTTTCTCATTATTTTCTGGGACTGGTTGTTCGGTAGGCTGTCTTGTGTTCTCTGTTGCCTTCGCTCGAGGTTCTGTGGCCATTGACACTTGCCCTGGTTTGTGTGTATTTACTGTGTGTGTGCATGTAGTTGTCATTGCTATGTTTTCATTCATTCCGTGCTGACCCTGTCTCCAGCTTTTCTATTCATTCGTTACCTCAAGTGTGTATGCATCACTGCTAATTACATTAATTTTCAGTTCATTTACCTTACCATCAGATTTCCTCGGGACTGGAATAACTATATAGGGTCTGGGTGCTTTTGTGGGACTCATGCGTACATCATCAGGTGGGTGCACTGAAATTGGAACGCTTCGTGCACCAATAAAAAATGCAGTTCTGATTGTTAATGACAGTAAAATAATGATAAACACAATGCATAAATACATAATAGTGCGATAAGTGAGGCGGCAGCATTTCCTTCCTAAAAAGTGAGGGCGCCCCTCTGCATGTGGGAGGACCAGATTACTGTTCTGGGCCCCCATCTCAATCATTTACTCAATGTCAATGTTATTGTTTTCTCTCACTTAATATCGCTCTTTGCACAGTTTGTGTCATAAAGTATCCGGTGCTTCACAGGTGTCCCCCCTCTTGCGAGTGACGATTGTCCCTTGATACAGGATACAGTGCCCTTGCTAGAGTATGGAAAAAATAGATTAGACTAACACTTCAGTAAGTCACTTTTACTGTGCATGCTCAAAGTAGATGAGTTCCCAGTCCATCCCCGAATCTGCTTCAGTCCTGAGGACATGCTGGATGCTGGTCAGTGTGAAGAAAGGGGAAAAAATGTCAACAAATACAACAATTAGGGTTCTTGATTCTGTTCCCTCAATCTGTCCCTCGGCGGAAAGTTCAACTGGAATCTCCTCAGATAGTCTCTTTAAAAATTAGACAGCTCCACCTGCAACATTATACCATGGAGGAGCGTTCCCATCTGTGCAACATTAGCTGGATCTCTGATGAAGGAGAGGACGCCAACCTCGATAGGTCTCCCCACCATCTCTGGAAAGTCAGTGACTAGGCGAAAAAGGACATTATGTGCCAGTCTGCTGTCTTCGGGTGACAGGGACATTTGTCCTGCCTTGCTGGGTTCAGGATTACAGGCTCTTCCCTTGGTGTAAACAATGCTTGCACTTTCCAGACACGTGGAGTGCGACCAAATAGCTAAGTTTGTTCCACAGGTGGCTCAAATGTTCAGTGTTTGCTGGATCTCGAATAAAAGTCAACGTGTCTGTATTTCTTCTGACAATGGATGGGCACTCTTCGATTATGCGAAAGAAAAGCGTATTGATGAGTTCATCTAGAATCGCCTGAGGTGGAAGCATTTGTGTCCTTATCACTGTATTCAGGCAGTACAATGAAGGCTTCCGCGATGACGGTAAGCAGTTGCCAGATTACTTTCTTGTTGGCAGGATCTTGGATAAAGTCTGTGACACTGGTGACCCTCCCTACCAGCGACTGATATGATACCAATACTAAATGGAAATAGTTAAGCACGTCCTTTGTTATGTCTCTACTGGGGGACACCATAAGTGCTGCCAAACAAAGTCTTGGTGCTGGATGATTCAGGATAATGTATTTTGCTCTTGATGTAAAAGTCCTTGATCAATGTTTGTTATAGTCTTTTCCTCAATAATGCTTAAGTGTGACTTGGTTCAAAAGTTCGAGTTAGCAAACGTGTTGTGGCTTACATGCCCAATTTTCTTCTTCAACCTGCAACTAGGATGCACAGAGTGCCCGTTTTATGTCCTTATCCCTTTTTCTGCTCAGAGGAAATGTCCAATTTAAACTACAACTTGCAAAAGGGTTCTTTTTGTCTTGGCTTTGCTGCTCATGCGTCCTTCTTCCTCGTTATGGATCTCGTCTGCACGTGCGGAGGTTCTTACCCATTGTCTGTGGTTTCTTCGCGGTGGGGTGCAGCTTTCTCCGATATAGGGCTTAACGCCATTGAGAAAAATCCATGCTCTACTGCCCTGCAGTTTCACAGCTGACGGAGTGCATTCCTCCACGATGAAAGGACCATTAAATCTCAGCTCGTCCCACCTTTTCCTCGTGTGGTTTTTCACAAGTACAGTATCTCCAGGGAAGATGAGTGGAACACGTAGAACTTGAACTGAGTCTGTTGCAGTGTTTCCTGCTGTGTTTTGTGCTGCGCTACACCCTTCTCGTCATTGTTGCAGCTGGTCTGAAATTACAGTAAGGCGGGATGTCATGCAGTTCAGGTACCTTTGCATTTCGGATCCCAGGACCTCTTGGGTTGACTGGGCATCACATCTAGCTCTGTCTCGAAGGGTTCGGGGAGTATTCATTCTCCTTCCTGTCACTATCTCGTGCGGCGTAAGATGATGGTCGGAGCCGGGTTGGTTCTGAAGAGCATACAATGCCAATGGAAGGCAGTGCAACCATCCCTTCTTTAGAGTGAGCTTCAACTTGGCTATCCCTTCCTTTAACAAGCCGTTGAGCCTCTCACAAATACCATTCCGGATGATACTCCGACGAGAACCTGTGCTTTATACCAAGCAACAAGCTATTCTGCTCAAATACTGCATTTACAAAATGAGCCCTATTATCTGATCTCATAACTTCACACACCCCCCACCTAGGGAACACTTCCCTCACTAGGAATTTGGCTGCACAGGTAGAGTCTGGGTGTGTACATGGACCTGCTTCTATCCATCTAGAGAATGGACACACCACAACAATTAACTATCTATACCCGTTACACACTTTAATCATGTCGACATAGTCGATATGTAAGTGCTGAAAAGGCCCATTTGGCCGGGAGATGACTCCTCTCACTACTTTTAATGTGTGCCCAGCGGTGAATTGCTGGCAGATTATGCAGTTCACCATAAAGGATGTAACATGCTCAGCTAAATTCGGTATAAACCAGTCTTCCACGAGCGTTGCTGCTAGATTCTCTTTTTTGTGTATTGGGTAGTGTAACTGTTCCTAAGCTATTTTTAGTAGGGCTACAGGCATTATTGGCTTACCAGTGCTGTCTTGCCGCCACAATCCGTCAGAGGGGTTTAAAGAACACCCTCGACGTTTCCACAGGTTCTTCTCGTCCTGCGGTGCCTCCCCTTGAAGCTCCATTAGTTGTGTCTGCCCCAGATTGCTATGGGCTTCAGGTGTGGTTCGTGCCACCATCATTCTCTCATGGGTGCACGCCACTTCCACTTCCACGACCGTCTCACTTTTGGATGACATACGCTTGGCTTCTGTGTCTGCTGCATGGTTTCACAAAATCTGTCCCTTTGGTGTGGGCAGCGCATTTTACGACCGCTATGCCCACTGGGAGCTGTAGTGCCTTAATCAGCCTGTCCAATAAGGCTGCGTGCTGCACTGGCATGCCGTCTGCTCAAAGGTAGCCCCTCCTCTTCCAGCGCGCTAGTCCTGCGTGCACTGTGGACGTTACACATAGGCGGAGTCACTGTATACTGTTACTTCCTGGTCTACGTGATTCTCAATGGCGAGTATCAATGCCAATAATTCTGCAGCCTGTGCTGAATAATGAGATGGTATTCGTGCACTGACAAGTACTCGAAATTCTCTGTTTGCTGTGTGTTTCATTATGGCAACGCTCTATATCTTTGTCCGTCTTCTTGATTGATTCTTGAAGAACCGTCAAAAACGATCTCTCCTCCCGCTAGGGAATTTTCTTTCACCCTGGGGATTTCATCATAGAATTTTTCATAGTTTGCACAGTCATGTATCGGCTCTCCTTCAGTGACTGGCTCAGCTATGAACGTGGCGTGGTTCACTGTTTTACATCGAACTATTTTGATTGATGAATTAGATATGATTACTTCATAAGCAGAAGCTCTCTGAGACGTCAATGTGCCCTTTGGTTTCTCTAAAATGGCAAATAAATGCTCGACGTATAACGTCATGGAACATCCCATCACAATGGCTGTCGCCTTTTCTATGGCGAATTCTGTGGCAGCTAAACTTTGTTCGCATGGGAATTGGCCTTTCATTACTGGGTCCAGGTTCCCACTGTAATATTCCAGGGGCTTGTACCCCAACAAGGTTCTTTGAGCAAGCACTGCCGTCATTACGCTGCCATCTGTGTGCGAGAATTGGTAGAATTCCTCTGCATAATTAGGAATCCCGTGGGGCAGTACAAATCGCTCTCTTGAGTTCTGCAAACCCTTTTTCCATCGCCTCAGACCATTCAATCTTTTCCTTTGTCACCTGGCCTCTTTAGAGCCTGAAGCAAAGTCTTGGCATACGAGCTGTACTCGAAAACCCATGCTCTAACATAGTTGCACAGGCCTAGAAAGCTTTGCATTTGCTTTATCGTGTGTGGCTTAGCCATGTTCAAGATGGCTTCAGCCCTTTCTGGGGTCGCCTTTTTACCTTTGTGTGAGATTAGCTAGCCTATGTATAGCACCTCCTGTTGACAATATTGTAACTTCTCCTTGTCAACCTTATAACCCTCCTCGGCCAGTATAGTCAATAGCTGAACAGAATCGTGCCTGCATTGCTCCTCTGTGGTACTGCAGATTAAGATTCGTCCACATACTGCAAGACAACACTTTCTAATGCAATATTGCTTAAGTCCATCTGTAGGACTCTATTGAAAATGGACGGGGACTCACAGTACCCCTGTAGCAGCCTCGTGCTTTTCAGATGCATTTGTCTGAACGTGAATGATGTCAGATCTTGTGAGTCACGTTGAAACGGGATTGAGAAAAAGGCATTTTTCAAGTCAATCACCGTGAAATAATTTGCCTCGATGGGTATATTACATAAAATTGTAGACGCATTAGGGACCAAAGGGAACTCAGCTTCAACAATATCGTTTAACGCTCTTAAATCTTGGATTAAACACCAAGACCCTCCCTTTGATTTCTTGACATGATAAATCACTGTATTACATGGTGACTCTGATGTCACTAAGATGCCCTGGTCCATCATGGCGGAAATTGTCTTCGCGATCCCTTCATCCACCTCTCTGGACATGGGATATTGTCGGGCTCTTGGTAAAATTGCTCCTGGTTTCAGTTTAATTTTCACTTCTCCCACCCCCTTCAGGAGGCCCACGTCATAGGGTCCTGTAGTCCAGACTGAGACAGGCACCTGTGCCATGTCATCATCAAAGTATTCTGGACGTATCAGCACCAACATCATTCTCTGAGGCACTCCCCTCTGTCAGAAAACGACAACTGAGAAGGTCACCACTGTCGATGGCACAGAGATAGCTTCTGGTCCTGTAACTCAATGCACAACAGAATTGACCCTTCTGTGCCAAGACGGACATCGGGAAGCCATTGCCTTCGACCTTATCAAAGCCCCTCCGTTCCGTGTGATTCTAGGGATGCCGTGGTTGGTGGCTCACAATCCTAAGATCGACTAGCTTCTCCAATGAGTGTGCTCATGCGTGCTACCAAGTGGAAATGCCATCGTCTGACCCAGAGACACCTGTCCAAGATAAAGAGGCGTTGGTACTAGGTGTAACTAGTAAACTACCAAGCGAATACTGCAATTTCCAAGACTTCATTGGGTCCTCTTCGCTTTGGCGTGAAGGAGATTCTGGATAAAAGAAGGGCCTAAACACCCATACCAGCTGATCCACCCGACGCGCTTCGTCCTGTGCCCCTTGTACACACTTCCAGATCCTCATCTCGCAAAAACACGTAAGAATACTTTGTTGCAACCTGATTCTAAGATGGACGCCTTTTGAGACAAACATCCTGCCTGACATAAGAGGTGATCGATTGTTTAGAAGAGGAGTACACCGACAGGTTGTCGATGTAAACTAGGGCACTTATGCGGGCGAAAGATGGGAAACAGAAAAGACTGGAACGCACAGGTGAATTGGGATAGACATGACGGAACGTCAATGGAGGATCTTCCATTGCCTCCAAAGGCTCCACGGGCGTTGCCCGGTGACAGTATGCCCCCTTCTGAACCTGGAGGTACCAGGCTTCCCTGGATGCATCCGATGGAACTTCCTGAGGAGGTAGGGAACGTTGATGGAAGGGCCTAGTTCCCAAGAGCTTTCAGAAAAGAGGATACCCTTTCGATTGCACCAAGGATTGGAGCTTCCCCTTATGATACCTGGAATCCCAAATCCTGGAGACCACATACTCCTCTGTATCCTGGGGGGGGGGGGTGCCGCCTGGAGGGCCATCTTCTTGCGATGGTATGGGTACTCTACCCAAGTACGTAAAAAGGAAGAGTGAAACCCGGATGTAGCCTACTTAAAGAGGGCAGCAGCTTAAGTCTGAAAGCTACCGTGTTGATCTTGGTAATGATCTCGAAGGGCTCAATGAATCGGGGGAAAAGTTTAGAAGGGTGAACCCATCTGGGCAGCTGTTTGGTAGAGAGCCATATCAGAGTTCCCACGTCCCATTCTGGAACCTTCCTTCTGTGTTGATCTGCTTGCCTCTTGTACTCATGCCTGGCATTCCTCAGGTTGTCCAGTGCTTCTTTGTGTGCTTGAGAGATGTCTTTGAGGAGAGCGTCAATAGAAGGTATGTCCGAAGTTGGAAACGCTGTGTTGGGGAGAAAACGGGGATGAAGACCATAGGTGTGTTAGGCAGAAACCTGTACAGTTCCCTCTGGGACCACTGCAAAAGATTTAAGACTACAGGTGGTTGGCAGTAAACCCAATTGGTAGCAGTCTGTACCACCCAGATTTACCTGGTAGCTGTGGCTGAGCAGTCAGACTTCTCTCAAGAAGAGTTAGGCAGTAAACAGAGTATTCACAATAGGTCAAAAGAACACAGTAGAACAAGCAAACACTAACCAGAGCTTGGTGTAAAAGAGATATAATTATTTATTTAAAAACACATCTAGTTAAAAACACTGGCACTAATATCAAGCAGTTCAAAAACACGGTCAATAAAAGATGTACACTCCCTTCAACGATTATTAGACAAGTCTTAACTAAAGCAACACTTATTTTCAGACAGCGGTGAGCGCTTAACGAAGATGGCACTCTAATCAATCGGTTTAAAAGGGAGAGAAAGGCAGAGCAAAGATAGAAACAGACCCCAACACTTTCGGAAGAACACAGTAGGAGAAGAAGGCAGGTTAAAACCGTAAAGTCAAAGTCAAAAAGGCCGGACCCACTTTAAGAGGCTCCGAACGAAATGTGTCCAAGGTCGCACAGTTGAAAGTGCCCAACAGTCTCGCAAAAAGTTCAGAAAGAGTTGGACCAAAAAGAAAGGGACCAGTTAGATGATCAAGGCGGCCAGCCCTGTCCAGAAGGTTAAGGGATTATTGTTACCTTGTAGCAATCTTTAGAAAGGGAGGCCTGGTGGACACGGTACCTTAAAATGTTGAGAACGCTCCAGCGGGGGCAGTTGTTCCTGGCAGCGGGTGCAAGTCGGTGCTTCGTCCGGAGGAAGAGAGGATCTCATCGGGGAGGAGAGCAGGAGTCCGTTGCACTGCCAGGGAAGAAACCAGCCGCAGAGTTCTCAATTAAAAGGAGCGGTCCTTTTATTCGCGGTCCAGTGGTAAGTGGCTATCCGGTTGCCGGTGTGCTTGGCACGGGCAATTCGACCACAAGACATCCTGGGATGCGAGAAAAGAAGGTAAACTGGTTGTGCCCACCAGTCAAGGGAAGAAGACTCTCCAGCCGGGAGATCTCCTCTGTCGTTGGGAAGTGGTGAGTCGGTTCAGCAGGGCTCCACCGGTGGTGTCATCGTAGCAGGTCGGCTCAGCTTCTCCCTCGTCGGATTTTCAGGTCCTGTGGCGACTTCTGAAGTTCCAGTCCCAAAAGCCCTGCTTTTATGCAGCACACCCCCATTCACTCAGCCTAGCTGACAATCAAACATGCTAAGTGGTGAGCCGGCCGGCTCACCACTTGGGCCAATCACACAAGAGTGCAACTTGAGTTACCAAGGTAACTCAGTCCAGGGTGCCTAAACCCCCTCACACACCCCCTGTGGTACCCAGACAGAGTGGCACTACTTTTGGAGGCTTCTGTGGAGAAGCCCGCCAAAAAGTGGAACAAAGGGCTCGACCTTTGGTTTGGAGTTACAGAGGCGAACACAAACGCCATTTTAAAACCGAGTTCTGGCAGAAAATACCAACCGGTGAATTAATATTAAATAAATAAACCGGCGGTATGTTAGAGGCTATGTTAAAAAGTATTAGCCTCGAACAATGGGAAAATCCCATAGAGATATATTCGCGGTTGAATATAAAAAGTAGTATCCACTGCCACCAGCCAAAACTCGACGAGGGGGGACGGGACAGTACCCCCTCGAATAACAGACCCAGGGGCAATCGAATTGCCCCTACCAGTGCGTCCACAATATGATGGTTTGTACTGGTTCTGTTAGTAATTTGGGACTAGTAAAGCAAATGGTGACTTTACATGCCCTGGGAGACAGTAGTCAGTCCCAGGGTATGGAGTTTATGGTGGGGGGTCACTATGACACCCGGGTGTTACTGCACGGAGGGTGCTGTGTAACACACATAAAAAGACATATGAGACCCTATGGAGTAAAAGATCCCATAGCCCATGAAACACATTAACATTCAAAGGAACACCATAAATCATGTCCAAGAGTGGGAGGAAAAGAGTCTCACTCTTGGCAGGAGAAAAAAACAAACTCCAGAAATCCAGCAAAGCTGCTGGGGGACTCACTAGGTTAGGAAATTCAGCCTAAACAGAGAATTCTCCCTAACACTCAACCCCCCCGCCCCCAGACTAAGGGACAGGAGGATTTAATCCACTCCTGGGTGAATCTCATACCTCTAGTCGATGACACACATCCTAGAGAGACCATCAGCATTTTGGTGGTGACACCCTGACCTGTGCTCAATGGTGAAATCAAACCCTTGCAGGTAGATTGACCATCTCAATAGTTTTGGGTTTTCCCCTTTCATTTGCATTAACCATCTCAAGGGTTGGTGGTTAGTCTGAATGACAAAAGTAGAACCATACAAGTATGGCCTAAACTTCTTCAGAGCCCACACAATAGCAAAACACTCTCGTTCAATGGTTGCCCACGGTGTTTCAGGATCCTTCAGTTTTCTACTGATGAAGCAAATGGGGTGCTCCCTACCTTTCCCATCCAGTTGACCGAGGACTGCACCTATTCCTACATTTGAAGCATCTGTCTGCACAATGAAAGTTTGGTGGTAGTCAGGAGCTCTGAGTACTGGGGCTTTTCAAAGAGCCTTTTTCAGGGTTTCAAAGGTCTGATTGCATTCCTCATTCCACCTAACCTTTTTAGGGAATTTAGGAGAGGAGATGACATTCAGTGGCGAAGCTATGGTCCCATAGTTCTCTATGAAATTCCTGTAGTACCCAGTGAGGCCTAAGAAGGCTCTCACCTGGGTCTGAGTAGTAGGTGTTGTCCAATTTTGCACAGCTTCAATCTTACTGGGCAAAACCCTTATTTCTCCACCTCCTACCTCATGTCCAAGGTAGACCACTTTACTCTGTCCAATCTGTCATTTACTCGCCTTTATGGTCAGATTGGCCTTTCCAAGAGCCTGCAAAACATATCTCAAGTGGTCCACATGTTCTTCCCAGGAATTGCTGAACACTGCTATGTCATCCAAGTATGCCATGCAGAAGTCCTCCAACCCATTCAGAACCTGGTTTACCATCCTTTGAAATGTAGCAGGTGCATTTTTCAATCCAAAAGGCATAACCTTAAACTGGTATAAGCCAACTGGGGTAGAAAATGCAGTTTTCTCCTTGGCATGGTCTGTCAGGGCTATTTGCCAATGGTCTGACGTCAAGTCAAATGTGCTGAGGATCTTGGCTGCACCAGTCTATCCACCAACTCATCTGTCCTTGGCAAAGGGTGGGCATCAGTCTTAGTGACTGCATTAAGAGCTCTGTAATCCACACAGAGTCTAAGTTCTTTAGATCCTGCCTTTGGTACTAACACAACTGGGCTAGACCATGGACTAGTAGAGGGCTCTATTACCCCGAGATCAAGCATCTTGCTGACCTCACCTTTGATGTGGGTTCTTACATTCTCTGACATTGGATATCCTCTGCTTTTGAATGGCAGACAGTCACCAGTGAGTATGTCATGCTGTCCCCAAGGGGTCAAGCATGGTGAAAGTGAGAACAGAGAGGCAAACTGATTTAACATAGATTTGCACTCTTCCTGTTGCTCAGGTGTCAGATTTGAAGAGAGATTTACTCCTTCAATCTTTTCGTCTAAAGGTAAGCCTCTGAGGAGATCAGGAAGAGCTTCACTCTCTTTGTCTTCCTCTGATGATGCTAGAAGCAAAGCTCCTACATCAGGTCTGGAGACATACACTTTTAGTCTGTTGGTGTGGAAGACTGTTGGAGCCTCCTTGGGATTGCCCAAGTCCACCAGATAGTTAACCTCTCCAAGTTTACTCACAACCTTGAAGGGTCCCATCCATTTGTCTTGCAAGGCCCTCTGCCTTGTTGGAATCATAACGAGAACTAGCTGGTCTTGAGTAAACTCAACCATGTTAGCCTTTTGATCATGCCAGTGCTTGACCAATGCTTGTCCAGCTTTCAAGTTGTCACTTGCTTCTGCCATCATGTGCGACATTCTCCTTCGGAGACCTACACATAGTCAGTCACTCTGACTGGCTTGGGGGGAAGGAGCACTCTCCAACCCCTCCTTGATCAGGGCCAATGAGCCTCTGACTGGATGACCATAAAGTAGTTCAAAGGGAGAATAACATACTCCCTCCTGAGGGACGTCTCTATAAGCAAAGAGAAGGCATAGCAGTAGAAGGTCCCACTTTCTTTTGAGGGGGTCCTCTAAAGCACCTATCATGCACTTTCTTTTAAGGGGGTCCTCTAAAGCACCTATCATGCTCTGTACCTTTCAACCAACCCATTTGTCTGAGGGTGGTATGCTGTTGAGAACTTGTAAGTAACTCTGCAGGTTTTCCACATGGCTTTCATCTAGTGGGACATACAATTCGACCCCCTGTCAGAGATTACTTCCTTAGAAAACCCAACCCTGGTAAAAATACCAAGGAGGGCCTTAGCCACAGCCGGAGCTGTAACAATCCTCATAGGAATTGCCTCAGGGTACCTAGTAGCATGGTCTACTACAACAAGTATAAACCTGTTGCCTGAGGAGGTTGGAGGATCAAGGGGACCAACAATATCAATCCCTACTCTCTCAAATGGGACTCCCACTACTGGGAGAGGCACTAAAGGTGCCACATTCATGGAGCCAACCTTACCAGAAGTCTGGCAGGTGTGGCAGCTCCTGCAGTACTTATCTACTTCAGCCCCCATCTTTCGCCAATAAAAGTAGAGTGAGAGACTTTCCTTAGTCTTCTTGAAACTCAAGTGACACCCAAAGGAATCTCATGGTCTAACTGCAAGAACTGTGGTCTGTTCCCTTGGGGTTTGTTTGTTTGTTGTCCCCCAGGTGCAGACTCCGTTGGTTCACTGTAGAAGAGGCCACCTTCCCAGTGTAACCTATATTTCCCAGGCTCTTGCCCTTCAACCTGAGCATCTGCCTGGTGGCGAAGATCTCCCAGAGTTGGACATTCTCTCTGTCCCTTCCTGAAGTCTGCCCTGTTGGGTCCACCTTCTGCCAGTAAAGACTGCAGCTCAGGATGGTCAACAGGATCCAGATCTCCCATGAGTTCCTGGCCTTCCACTAGCTCTTCCTCAGAGTCTAGTTCAACCACACAGGGTTGTACCTCCCTCTCAGCCTCAGCTGGAGGGGGAGTTACTGGTGTAACTTTGGACAACCTAGGGGAAGTCCTTGTTGGCTGCACTGGAGTGCTGGCTGTGGGGTTCGTTTTAGAAGTTTTAGGTTTCCCTTTTTCTTCTAGTTTCTTAGAGACAGCAGCTGACATCTCCAGTGGAGCAGGAGTGATCTCTTTCATCATCTCCTTGGGAGCACCTCTCATGGTTCTCTCCCTTGCAGGTCTGGTGAGCTCCTGTAACCTTTTACTAGGAGGTCTGGGGGTATGTGACACTACTCCAAGAACTTTCAAGTCATTACCCAACAGAACCCTTCCTGGCACCTCACTTTGTATGCTGACAGGTATTTCCACAGTCATGTCATTACACTGGATGAGAACTGGTAGTTGGGGAAGCATCTGCACAGGCCCTCCAGCTAACGTGGTGAGGCGTTTGGGTGCCTTAGCAACATCCTCAGCCTGAAAAAACGATTTGTCCACCACAGTTATGCTGGCCCCAGGGTCCCTACTGGCAGGAGTCTCCTGACCATTCACCTGGACACCGTCCTTATAATGTCCTTATAATACTCTTTAGTATTATCTGGGATAGAATTATAGACATCTAAGTTCTGTTGTTCCCACAAACCCAGAGACACTAAAGAAACACTGGCTGAGACTCCAATGGGTTCATCAGCCAGTAATAGAAAGTTTCCACTTGCCATTTGTACTTCCTCCTCTGGAGCGAAGGCTAAGAAGACAAGCTGGACCCCTGAAGGTTTACCCTTACCTCTGGGATCTACTTTCACATGGTCAGTAGAGCCACAAACAAAACATTTACCAAATGCTTTCTGGAATGGTGGCTTGTTCTGACCTCCTTCTGGTTTGGCACCAGAAGGTACACTAGCCTGATTTGGTTTCCCTTGTGGCTTACCCTTTTGGTTTCGTTTGGGGCCCTCTTTGGAATTGGAATTATTAGAATTCTCTTTGGAGTCCTTTTTGGGCTGTTTTCCCTCATCCTTTTTCTGAGTAGCCCCAGAATCCTTGTGAGTGGCCCTGTTGGCAACCCACAAGTCAGCAGCCTTAGCTAACTTCCTGGAATCCAATTCCTTTGAATCAGCCAAGTGCTGTCTGAGCTCAGGAGAGCAGGCATCATACATGGACTCCAACATTACAAGATTCTTCATTCCTTCATAAGTGTTAACCCTGTAACCCCTAATCCATCCCTCTAAGTTTTTCAAACTTTCACTGACCCAGGTAGCCCAAGGGGTAGCATCATGCTTTTTGAGGGTCCTAAACCTCTTAAGTTACTGGGAAGGGGTCTTCCCAAATCTAGCTATTAAAGCTAGTTTCACACATTCATAATCCTTCTTATCCACCTCCCCCAACTCCATTACCACATCAGTTGCAACAGGGGGAAGCCTAGAGAGCAACCAGGGAAGTAGCTCATTCCCTGTGATGTCCTGGAGCCCATGATTATACTCAAACATGTTTAACCAATCTAACACATCCAACTTAGGTTCATACATACCCACTAATTCTTTTGGGACTGGAACTCCTAGAGGAACCAGAGGAGAGAGAGAAGCATTTTCCACAGACAACTTTTTCATTTCTAGTTCATGATTAAGCTCTATTTTTCTGAGTCTCAACTCAGCTTGCTTCTGCTCAGCCTGGGCATTCATTCTTCTGAACTCTAGCTCTTGGTTTCGTTCAGATTGAGCAATAAAACGTTTGTACTCTAATTCAAGCTTCATTTTTTCAAGTTCAAAATAAGCAGGGTTACATGTAGGACCTGGTATAGGCCCAGTAGGTACAGTAGGTAAGGCAGACAGAGGCTCAGAGTGGCTAACTTCATTAGGTTCACTTTCCTCTTCTGACTCATTTTCAAGGCTTTGATTCAGATCAATACCATTACTACTATTTTCTACATTTGCTGGAGGGGGGGGGGGGTGTAGATTCCTCTGTACCACCCAGACTTTGGTTTTCTAACAATCTTTCTACAAGTTCTATTTTCTTGCCCTTCTCGGAGAGATTCTTATGTCTACACAACACTTTTAAACAATCAGCAGTTTTGGCAGACAATGATTCTAGGGTATAACTCTCCATAGCAGACAGAGTTAGAAAATCAGCTTTTTAGTGCTAAGCCTTGTGGTTAGTTGTCCTAAAGTATTCAAAAAGCACACTAAAGTGTATACTCAATACAAATCCCACCGCTGCCACTAGTGTTAGGCAGAAACCTGTGCAGTTCCCTCTGGGACCACTGCAAAAGATTTAAGACTACAGGTGGTTGGCAGTAAACCCAATTGGTAGCAGTCTGTACCACCCAGATTTACCTGGTAGCTGTGGCTGAGCAGTCAGACTTCTCTCAAGAAGAGTTAGGCAGTATACAGAGTATTGACAATAGGTCAAAAGAACACAGTAGAACAAGCAAACACTGACCAGAGCTTGGTTTAAAAGAGATATAATTATTTATTTAAAAACACATCTAGTTAAACACACTGGCACTAATATCAAGCAGTTCAAAAACACGGTCACTAAAAGATATACACTCCCTTCAACGATTATTAGAAAAGTCTTAAGTAAAGCAACACTTATTTTCAGACAGCGGTGAGCACGTAACGAAGATGGCACTCTAATTAATCGATTTAAAAGGGAGGGAAAGGCAGAGCAAAGATAGAAACAGATCCCAACACTTTCGGAAGAACACAGTAGGAGAAGAAGGCAGGTTAAAACCGTAAAGTCAAAGTCAAAAAGGCCGGACCCACTTTAAGAGGCTCCGGACGAAATGTGTCCAAGGTCACACGGTTGAAAGTGCCCAACAGTCTCGCAAAAAGTTCAGAAAGAGTTGGACCAAAACGAAAGGGACCAGTTAGATGGTCAAGGCGGCCAGCCCAGTCCAGAAGGTTAAGGGATTATTGTTACCTTGTAGCAATCTTTAGAAAGGGAGGCCTGGCAGACACAGTACCTTAAAATGTTGAGAAGGCTCCAGCGGGGGCAGTTGTTCCTGGCAGCGGGTGCAAGTCGGTGCTTCGTCCGGAGGAAGAGAGGATCTCGTCGGGGAGGAGAGCAGGAGTCCGTTGCACTGCCAGGGAAGAAACCAGCCGCGGAGTTCTCAATTAAAAGGAGCGGTCCCTTTATTCGCGGTCCAGTGGTAAGTGGCTATCCGGTTGCCGGGGTGCTTGGCACGGGCAATTCGACCACAAGACGTCCTGGGATGCGAGAAAAGAAGGTAAACTGGTTGTGCCCACCAGTCAAGGGAAGAAGACTCTCCAGCCGGGAGATCTCCTCTGTCGTTGGGAAGTGGTGAGTCGGATCAGCAGGGCTCCACCAGTGGTGTCATCATAGCAGGTCGGCTCAGCTTCTCCTTCGTCGGATTTTCAGGCCTTGTGGCGACTTCTGAAGTTCCAGTCCCAAAAGCCTTGCTTTTATGCAGCACACCCCCATTCACTCAGCCTAGCTGTCAATCAAACATGCTAAGTGGCCGGCTCACCACTTGGGCCAATCACACAAGAGTGCGACTTGAGTTACCAAGGTAACTCAGTCCAGGGTGCCTAAACCTCCTCCCACACCCCATGTGGTACCCAGACAGAGTGGCACCACTTTTGGAGGCTTCTGTGGAGAAGCCTGCCAAAAAGTGGAACAAAGGGCTCGACCTTTGGTTTGGAGTTACAGAGGCGAACACAAACGCCATTTTAAAACCGAGTTCTGGCAGAAAATACCAACCAGTGAATTAATATTAAATAAATAAACCAGCGGTATGTTAGAGGCTATGTTAAAAAGTATTAGCCTCAAACAATGGGAAAATCCCATAAAGATATATTCGCGGTTGAATATAAAAAGTAGTATCCACTGCCACCAGCCAAAACTCGATGAGGGGGGACGGGACAGTACCCCCTCGAATAACAGACCCAGGGGCAATCGAATTGCCCCTACCAGTACGTCCACAATATGATGGTTTATACTGGTTCTGTTAGTAATTTGGGACTAGTAAAGCCAATGGTGACTTTACGTGGCCTGGGAGACAGTAGTCAGTCCCAGGGTATGGAGTCTATGGTGGGGGGGTCACTATGATACCCCGGTGTTACTGCACGGAGGGTGCTGTGTAACACACATAAAAAAACATATGAGACCTTATGGAGTAAAAGATCCCATAGCCCATGAAACACATTAACATTCAAAGGAACACCATAAATCATGTCCAAGAGGGGGAGGAAAAGAGTCTCACTCTTGGCAGGAGAAAAAAAAAAACAGAAATCCAGCAAAGCTGCTTGGGGACTCACTAGGTTAGGACATTCAGCCTAAACAGAGAATTCTCCCTAACAAGGTGCAAAACAATGGACTCATCCATATGGCAGTATGCACAGTGTAGTTATAGACAAATTCAGCCATGGGCAGCAATATCACCCAGTCGTCCTGACATCTGTTTATTTAGCATCTGAGATATTTCTCCATAGTGCCATTAAGCCGTTCGGTCTGTCCATTGGACTGTGGGTGGTATCCAGAAGAGAGTGATCTATCAATACCTAACATACCACACAATGTTCTCCAGAATCTGAAGGTAAGCTGGGTCCCACAGTCCGAGGTGATCAAGTCAGGCAATCCATAGCAGTTTCTGAAGCCGTGGGAAGCCCCTGAGAGGGGGACGAAGTGAGACAGTTTACTGTAGGAATCCACAACCATCATAATGGCTGTAAAACCCCTCAAGGGGGGCAAATCCACAACACAGTAGGTGGAAATGTGACTCCAATGTCTACTGGGAGTTGGGCTTTGTTCTAGTATATCGATGGGTCTGCCAGTGTTGTGTTTGCATTGGGCACATGTAGAACAAGAGCGGACAAAGGCCTTGACATCACTGTACAAGGAGGGCCACCAGAACAGCCGTTTGACAAGATCTAGGGTGGCTTCAATCCCTTTATGCCGCGCAGTCTCCCTTTCATGACTTCAAGAGAGTACCATTTGTTGTAAGTTCGATGTGGGTACCACCAATAGATCCTGATGGAAGAGGAAATTCCTGATCTTCTGGTGAGCGTGATATGATGGATCGTACAAAAAACTGGCAGCAGCTTCCTGGACCTCCTGCAGGAAGTTAGTAACGGCTCCCAGGAAACAGTTTTCTTCTGAAGAGTGGCTCGAAATCCTGGTCTTTGGCTGTGGGAGAGGCCCATTTCCAGTATAGTCCATCAGCCACTAGGTTGTCAGAACTGGGAATGAAAGTGATAAAAGAAGTGTATTGGGCAAAGAAAAAACCCCATCTGGCTTAACGGGCGTTTGTGCAGTCCATTTGTTGGAGCACTTTTAGATATCTGTGGTCCGTCCTGACCTCAAAAGGGTGTGTGGAACCCTGTAGTAGGTGCCACCATTCCGTAAGGCTTGTTTCATGGCCATGAGCTCTTTCTCGATGACCGAGTAATTGAGCTTGGAATGTTTGAGGGTTTTGGATAAGTAAGCTATGGGATGTTCTTGAACCCCAAAGCGTTGTTTGAGGACTGCCCCAATGCACCTGCCGAAGCATCAGTCTTGACAATGAACGGAAGTGTTTGATCAGGTTGTGTGGGTATCGGAGCATAGCAAAAAGAGTCCTTTGAGCAATCGAAGCGCACTGTCAGCTTCTGTGTTCTAAAGAAAAGGCACAACTTTTTTCAGCAAGTTAGTAATGGGCAAAACAATCTGCGAGAAGTGGGGAATAAACTAGAGATAGAAATTTGCTATCCCCAGAAACTTGTGTATGTCCTTAACATTGGATGGAGTGGGCCATTACCGTACTGCTTCTACCTTGGTTTAATCCATCTCGATGCCTTTATCAGATAGAATGAAACCCAAATACGAAACCGATGTTACCTAAAATATGCATTTTTCTGGTTTCAAGAGCAGGTGATTATTTTCCAGTCTGTCCAAGACCTCAGATACATGATCTCAGTGGGATTCCACAGAACTAGCGAATACCAAGATATCCTCGAGGTATATTATGACCGTCCGGTACAAAAGGTCAGAGAACATGCGATCCATGAATCGCTGAAAGATGACAGGTGCGTTGACCAGACCGAAGGGCAAAACCCGATACTTGTAATGGCCGTAGGGTGTTCTAAAGGCAGTCTTCCGCTCATCGCCTTGTTTTATTCGCAGCAAATGATATGCCCCTCGAAGGTCTAGTTTGGAAAAAATCTTGGATCTCTGCACTGATTCCAGGATGTCCCTTATGAGGAGCATGGAATACCTGTATCTTACCGTAGCTCGATTGAGACCGCAGTAGTCGATGCACAGTCGGAGTTCCTTGGTGTCCTTCGTGGGGATAAAAAACAGGCAAGCCCCGGTGAGGGACTTAGAGGGTTGAATAAGCCAGTTCTGGAGATTATCTTCCAAGCATTCCTTAAGGGCTTGCTTTTCAGGCATGGTAAGGGAGAACATGCGTCCAAAGGGAACAAAAGCATCCGTCTTCAGATCTATGGCACAATCCTCTGGGGGATGTGAGGGTAGCACCTTGGGGATCTGATTGAGGAAAACGTCCTTAATGTGACCAGGACAACCTGGAACGCTATGGACACCTAACACAGTAGACTCCACCTTGGTACATTCCGCTGAGGCCAGTTTCTTTCTGGAGAGGAGCATCTTCTACCTTTTTTGAAATGTTTGCAAGGAACTTGGGATTGGTCACCCTGAGTTACCTGGGGCCAACCAGACGTGGACTCCCTGCTCACTGTGCTCAGAGAGACAAAGCTTCACCTCACTGATGAGGCCCAACAAGGCTGAAACACGTGTATGGGGTTGCTTTTGGTACTCTTGTTCAGAGAGGGATTGCCATAGCATTTCGGTGCTGGACTGCCCATGTGGGCGGGACAAAGACTGATATGCAAATGGGTATTTCCCATCTGTGAAAGGTACAGTGAGCAAAAAGTGTGTGCTGCAAACTCTCATCTCAGAACAGGTTATCATGCCATGTTCTTTCTGGAGAGGAGCGCCTGCTACCTTTTTTGAAATGTTTGCAAGGAACTTGGGGTTGGTCACCCTGAGTTACCTGGGGGCAACCAGACGTGGACTCCCGGCTCACTGTGCTCAGAGAGACAAAGCTTCACCTCACTGATGAGGCCCAACAAGGCTGAAACACGTGTATGGGTTCCCTTTGGTACTCTTGTTCAGAGAGGAATTGCCATAGCATTTCGGTGCTGGACTGCCCATGTGGGCGGGACAAAGACTGATATGCAAATGGATATTTCCCATCTGTGAAAGGAACAATGAGCAAAAAGCGTGTGCTGCAAACTCTCATCTCAGAACAGGTTATCATGCCATGTTCTTTCTGGAGAGGAGGGTCTGCTACCTTTTTTGAAATGTTGGCAAGGAACGTGGGGTTGGTCACCCTGAGTTACCTGGGGGCAACCAGACATGGACTCCCTGCTCACTGTGCTCAGAGAGACAAAGCTTCACCTCACTGATGAGGCCCAACAAGGCTGAAACACGTGTATGGGGTTGCTTTTGGTACTCTTGTTCAGAGAGGAATTGCCATAGCATTTCGGTGCTGGACTGCCCATGTGAGCGGGACAAAGACTGATAGGCAAATGGATATTTCCCATCTGTGAAAGGTACAGTGAGCAAAAAGCGTGTGCTGCAAACTCTCATCTCAGAACAGGTTATCATGCCATGTTCTTTCTGTAGAGGAGCGCCTGCTACCTTTTTTTAAACATTCCGCTGAGGTAGCCTGAGGAAAGCAATGGGAGGAACAAAACTCAGAGTGGAAGTGAAGAGTGTTCTTGCTCCAATCGATGTACCGGTAGTGCAGTCTCAACCAGAGAATCCCCAAAATGACAGGGCAATGGGCTGCACGGATGAGATCCAATCGGATGATTTCCTGGTGGTTACAGATAACGGAAGTCAAGGGTGTAGAAGTATGGGTAATAGGTCCTCAAATAAGGGGCCTATCGTCAACATCTTAAACAGCCTGGTTTTCTATTCTCTCTTGTCTGGGAATACCTTCCTTATGGGCCCAAACCTCGTCCAGGAAATTACCCGCTGCCCCACTATCAATGAGTGCCCGTGCCAGAGCCTCAATCTTCTTGTGGGGTAGAAGGAGGAAAAGGCGAACCACCAATAAACGAGAATCCTGTAAGGCTGGATTAGCCAAAGTGACCAGAGGGGTGACCCAAGCCAAGGCATTACTGACCATATTGGAGACCATAAAGCCTACCGAAGCCTGGTCAGTGGCATAAGTGTTGGTCCTGAAAGTGAAATGGACAATACAGTTGTCAGTGAATTCCTTCAGTTGTTTGGGCAAGCCATCATACTTGCCCGTAGCCAGCCTCATGGGTGGAAGGTCGGTAACCCGGTTGTCTCTTGCAGTAACTAGCTGTTTCAATACTTTGTTCTCAGCCTTCACCGCTTGCAGTTCCACAGAAAGCCCTTGAACAGCTGCTATTAATTCCTGGATCTGTTCAGCAATAGCCATGTCTGTAGTGGTTGTTTGGCATTGCAAACTCTCCTCAAGTGACGCCACGTCCTCACCTGAGTCTTCTTCGGATGAGAACACCACCTCTTTGTCGGATTGTGTAGTTGACACCGGAAGGTAGCCACTATGCCCGCCGGATCAACAGCCTAGGCAGGAGACTGACCTCCTGGAAGTCGCCAGTGAAGATGGGAAAAAGCCTTAGGTTACAAAAAACCTTCCTTCCTGAAATTCAGGTAGTGTGGATCCCATGGATTTCCAGGTGAGCGTCCGACAAATGATGCAAAAAATTCTCGAAAAAGTCTGCCATGGTTCTCAGTGCGCTGTCCCTCCATTTGGTGAAGTTGTTTGGCGTGATTCCTGGGGAGAAGTCCGGGTTGTCCCAGATAGGCAAGAGTGGTCCTGACGTGCTCAAGCACTTCCATAGACGAGCCGCCCTTTTCCAGCTCGTCTCTGTGTTTCTCGTTGCTGGAATCTTGCACCAGTCTTCTTCCAGTTACAACCATCGGGGACGGTTGGTGGTTAGCTTCCATGTGAAGGCTTGGGAGAGCTGAGCTGCAAGGCTGTACCTGGCCACGTCTGGGACCCCTAGGCCGCCCGTCGCAGGACTCCGGAGCATGATGCGCTTCGCAATGTGTGACTTCTTTCCTTACCAGACGTAGTTTAGGATGTCTACCTGCAGCTTTTGAAGGGCCTTCTTCCGGATGGTTACTGGAAGGGCGAAGTATAGCAGCCTCAGGATTAGGTTAATCTTCAGCGCTGTGCTCTGGCCGAACCATGAGTTTTCTTGCTTCCTCCAGCACGCCAGGTCGTTTTTCTACTCTTTAAGCAGTGGGGGGAAGTTCGCATTGTATATTTCTCCCGTTTTGTTAGGTATCTGAACTCCCAAGTAGCTAATTCTCAACTTTGCCCATGGGATATGGTATTTGGCTTCCAGCGCCGCCTTGAGTTTTTCGACACATTAATGCCCATTGCTGTGGATTTCACAATGTTTACTGTGAACCCTGAGGTTACTCTGCTTCTAGTTCTTGCCATAGGGCCTTCATGTATTCCTTCGTTTGGGTGACCATTAGTAGCACGTCGTCCGCGTATAAGGCTACTTTATAGGATTCTCCCTTGACTGTGAGGCCTTGTATTGCCGGGTTGTGGCGGATTCTACTGGCGAATGGCTCCATCGAGAGTGCGAATATGAGTGGAGACAGGGGGCATCCGTGTCTGGTGCCTCTGGTAATGTTGATTTTGTCCGATTTGGCACAGTTGAGGCGCAGTCTCGTGTAGGGCATTGGTAGTTAGCTAGTACCCACTTTATGAAATTCGGACCAAAGCCATAGTCGGATAGTGTTGCTCTTATGTAGCTCCAGTTTAGCATGTCGAATGCTTTCTGTGCATCCAGAGAGAGGACCGTCAGTTCCGAGCCCATCCTGTTTGCTGACTCGATTACGTCGATGGTTCTTCGGATGTTGTCCTGGGTACTCCGGCCTGGAATGAAGCCCGCCTGGTCTGAGTGAATTATGTCTGGGAGGATTGGGACCAGTCTGTTCGCCAAGATCTTTGCAAATATTTTGGTGTCATTGTTTAGCAGTGCTATGGTTCTGTATGGTGTGCATTGCGCCTGGTCCTTCCCTGGTTTTGGGATGAGAACCGTTAATGACTCTTCCATGGAGGCGGTGGTGGAACCCGTGGACAGGAATGAGTTGAATAGGCTTGCCAGCTGGGGGGCTAATAGGTAAGCACATTTCTTGTAGAATTGTGATGTGAGCACGTCTGGTCCCGGGGTCGTGTTTTTCAGGTGGCGGATCGTATCTCCTACTTCTTCCGCTGTAATTGGCCGTTCTAGACCTTCCAATAGCGGGTGCGGTGGCATCTTTGGTGACAGAGTGTCATGCCTGCTGGACATATCTCTGGACCGGGAACAACTTCTCCATACAAAATGAGTTATGCCCATAGAACCGCTGAACCGTTCTATTTGAAATGGAGGTTGTTCGATGCATTGCCCGGAAAACGACGTCTGCATTTTTCACATCGTTAAATTCACGTGACTTAGTTCCGTCACGTGTATCTTGGCAGTACGTACGTAACCAGTGTGGAAACGTCGATCGCTGCTTCTGATTAATTCATTTTTGGCGTTGTGTAGCTGAACTCCGGACCTGCATCCTCGCATTCCTTTCAGCAACTTCTTTAGCCTTTTGGAGCGTGTTTTCCTCCACATGCTAATTCCTGGAGCCGTGTATCCTGTTCGCGTGTCAAATCCCCACGTGGACGCCGTCTCCAAACGCGGCTGTCCTGAGCTGCGTGTATCCTGTTCGCGTGCCAAATCTCCACGCGGACGCTGTCTCCAAGCGCGGCTGTCCTGGGCTGCGTGTATCCTGTTTGCGTGCCAAATCCCCACGCAGACGCTGTCTTCAAGCGCAGCTGTCCTGAGCTGCGTGTATCCTGTTTGCGTGCCAAATCTCCACACGGACGCTGTCTGCAAGCGCGGCTGTCCTGAGCTGCGTGTATCCTGTTCGCGTGCCAAATTTCCATACGCGGACGTTGTTTTCAAGCGCGGCTGTCCTGGGCTGCACGTATTTTGTTTGCGTGCCAAATCTCCATGCGGAAACGCTGTCTCCAAGCGCGGCTGTCCTGGCTGTGTGTACGCTGTCGCGTGCAATCCTGCACGTGGTTTTCTGAACTTCTTTGAACCTTTTGAACCTTTGATACCTGTGACAGTTAACAGGTGAACTTCTAATGTTTGTTCTTCGTGGGAAAGGAAGTATTTCATGAACTATTGGAAGGTGATTGTGCACAGTACTTTGGACGATATCCTGTGGTGCACCAAGCCGGTATCTAGCGTGAGCCTTGTGCCGTTCGGGATAAGTCTCCCTTACTAATCTTCCCCTCCTTTGTCATTGGTTCTACTCCTGGTTTTCTTCAAGAGACTTTCGTTGAATACTTCAGTGTTTGCCATAAGGTCCGTGTTTTGAATTAATGCTAATACTGTGCTATCATAGTGATTTGAGTTTGGGACAGTTTCTTATGATACTTTATCTAATCTAGGCGTACTTCCGATACAATACCCACGCCCTTTCCAGTGATCCATCTCTCTGCCTGTTTCATCAGTCAGAGAGTTGTATCATTTGGAAGGTCTAATTTGACCTACCTACAATCAAGTCGTGTGAAAAAGGATCCGGAAGAGCCCTACCAATTGTATCCTTTTTTGGTTACCGTATCCTTTTCAATTGATACATTGGTGATTTATGACAGAATCAGAAGCCATGGAGGGTACGGATCCTTTAACTGTTTTGACTCAGTTAATCCCTGACTTGAGAAATGAAATGATTACGGCACAGGACATGCTACGGCATCGAATGGATGTTATGCAAGATGCCATGTATGCCACTCCTCAGGGAGCACAGGTTCCAGTAGCCACGGCATCTGGATCTGGGACTAAGGCACCATCATTATCACAGGAAACTCTTAAAGTGGTTATGCCAACACAGTTTCCCTTGGCTCCCCCGGAAAGGTTCACAGGTGATCCTAAAACCTACAGAACTTTTGTTAATCAGTGCCGACTTTATTTCCTTTGCCGGCCTAATTCGTTTCCCATCCTAACTACTAAAGCAGCATTCGTGCTTTCCCATTTGGGGGGTATAGCGGCTGCTTGGGCTAATCCTTTATTGGAATCAAATAGCCTCTTGTTGTACGATTGCGATGATCTTCTGGCTGCTATGGGCAAAGTCTTTGATATGCACTACGCTATGCAAGCCACAGATCTAGAGTTGCTGAATCTACAACAAGGCAGTCAGCCTCTGTTGGCTTACATCACCCGATTCAACCAATTACCAGCCGAAACCCAATGGCCTGAAGACAAGAAGACGGCTGTTTTCTACAAGGGTCTCTCAGAAGAACTCAAAGATGCCTTGTCCACAGTCCCAGTGGTTTCTCAGAATTTCTTGATTTGATTTTACAAATTGATGCCCGAAGAAATGCTCGTAAAGGAGAGAGAAAACCTTTCCTGCATGCACCGGTTCGTTCTGAGACACCGGCAGCTTCTTCGAATGATCCTGAACCAATGCAAATTGGTGCGGTGAGAGACCGGTTGTCTAGAGCAGAAAGAGAGAACCGAAGAAAAAACAATTTATGTATGTATTGCGGTTCATCTGAGCATTTACTGGCGGCATGTCCTAAAAAACCAGTTAAGCCGTCGGGAAACGCCAAAACTCGACAGTAGCAGGAGTCCCTGTGTCGAGTGTTACATCGGACTCCATTACATTTCCAGCGCACGCACCTATAGCTGTTGAGATGACTTTACGTTTTGATGATCAAGAATTGGTTTCCAAGGCTATGGTTGATTCTGGAGCCACTAATAATTACTTCGATATCACATATGCCAAGAAATGTTCTATGCCCCTTGTAGACAAGAACAAACCTGAAACTGTTAATACTGTGGATGGATTGGTCTTGATTTCCGGTATGGTAACTCAGGAGACTGTACCTATTCAGATGACTTTATTAAATGGTCATTCGGAGGAAATAGTCTTCAATGTCATTGCGGCTCCTCAGTACAGAATATTACTTGGACTTGCTTGGTTGACTCTGCATAATCCCGCCATTGACTGGGTTACGGGATTGATCCAATATCCTTCCGTTTTTTGCAATGAACATTGCTTTACCAGTCAGGAGGTGTCAAATAAATCACATATTTTGGCCTCTATGGAGGGAATTTCCACTATTACTGTGGTACATCAGAGCAGTACACAAATACCAAGTGAATATACAGATTTTGCTGATGTGTTTGACAAAGGCCAGGCAGAACAGCTTCCTCCACATAAGCAGTACGATTGTCCAATTGAACTAATTCCTGGAGCTAAAATCCCTACTGGTCGAGTCTATTCTTTAACTCCCAAAGAAGATGTTGTTTTGAAAGAATAAATCGATAAAGCTCTTGATATGGGATTTATACGGCCATCTCAATCACCGGCTGCCTCTCCTTTATTCTTTGTTCCGAAGAAAGAAGGAGATCTAAGGCCTTGCATTGATTACAGAGCTCTTAACGACATCCCCATAAAGAATTAGTACCCTTTACCACTGATAAATGTTCTGTTAGATCAATTAGGAACTTCCAAGTACTTTTCTAAATTGGACTTGCGCGGTGCTTACAATCTGGTTCGCATTCGTGAAGGAGACGAATGGAAGACTGCTTTTAAGACGCGGTACAGCCTTTATGAATATTTAGTGATGCCTTTTGGTCTTTGTAACGCTTCCACCACATTTCAGTTCTTCATGAACGATATCTTCAGAGATATGATGGACCAATTCGTGGTGATTTACTTGGATGACATTTTGATATATTCATCGTCTTTTCCAGAACATGTTAAACACGTGTTAGCTGTCTTACAAAGACAGAGAGAACAAGCTTTTTGGTAAAGCCGAGAAATGTGTCTTTCATACACAAGAAGTGGAATTTCTGGGTTACGACATTACCAATCAAGGTGTTCGAATGAGTCGTTCCAAAGTGAAGGCCATATTGAATTGGCCCGTTCCACACAATGTCAAGTCATTGCAGTCATTCCTAGGTTTTACGAATTTTTGTCGCAGATTTATTCGTTCTTTCTCCAAAACAGGGGCCCCATTGCCAGCTTTAACTAGTTCCAAAGTTCCATTCTGTTGGAACCAGAAAGCCCAAGCATCTTTTGAGATGTTAAAGGAAGCATTTACCACTGCACCTGTACTTCAACATCCTAATCCGGATTGTCAGTTTATCGTTGAAGCACATGCTTCCAGTGTCGCTACAGGAGCTGTACTTTCGCGAGTTTGTGCAGAAACTAAGGAGGAGCATCCAGTTGCTTTCTTCTCACGTAAGCTTACCTCATACGAACAGAACTATACTGTCACTGAACGTGAATTACTTGCAATCAAGGATGCTTTCCGAGAATGGCGACATCATCTTCTTGGGGCCAAACATCAGGTGCTGGTGTACTCGGATCATAGAAATCTTCAGGCATTCAAAACTATGAAATGTCTTACAGCTAGACAGGCCAGATGGCATGTCTTTTTTGCTCAATACGATTTCCAGATTACTTATCGCCCTGCCAGACAACATGTCAAGTCGGATGCTTTGTCTCGCATCGGTGAAGAGGTGAAGGAAGAACCATTGGTGCAAAATAAGTTGTTGGCAGATCACGTGATATGTAGTTGTTCTGCACAACCTTCCCTAAAAAACGAGTTACAGGAGTGGGTGAAACTAAATCCACAATTGATTCAGGAATTGAATCTTGATATATACAATGGTTTGCCTTTCAAAAAAGGAGTACTCTATCTACCAACTGGTACCACTCGGAACAAAGCCCTCAGTTGGGGTCATGATTCCTTGATTGCAGCCCATCCTGGACAGAAGAAGACCCTAGAGTTACTGAAAAGATGGTGTTGGTGGCCTTCTATAACACAAGATGTTATAAATTATGTTTCAACATGCTCTGTATGCAGTCAATGCAAGAACCCTCCTGGCAAACCAGTGGGTTTACTCCAGTCCCTACCTGTTCCTAAAAACCATGGGACATGATATCAATGGATTTTGTGGTAGAACTTCCAAGAAATAATGGCTACGATACCATATGGGTTGTGGTGGACTACTTTACAAAATTGGCACTTTTTATTCCCTGTATTGGTCTACCAACAGCTGCTGGTCTGGCTGATTTATTAATCCGGCATATATTCCGGTTTTTTGGCCTACCTTCAGTGATAATCACTGACCGGGGCTCACAATTTGCGTCACGTTTTTGGAGAGCACTAAATTCGGCATTACTAATTGATGACAGTTTGTCTAGTGCTTATCACCCTCAAACAGATGGACAGACTGAGAGAGTCAATAGCACTATGGAACAATATCTGCAATGTTTGTGCCTGCAGTTTCAGTCAGATTGGCTCAATGTCCTGCCAGCAGCGGAGTTTGCCTATAATAATTCCTACCATAGTGCCATAGGTACTTCGCCTTTCTATGCTCTGTATGGGCAACACACCCGATCCATTCCTTTGGATTCCAGTTTGTCTTTGGATACTCCTGCAGCAGGACGTAATATTAGAGATCTAAAGAGTCTACAGACGAAAGTTAAGCAGCAATTGGAGCAAGCTAAAAAACGAGATAAGACATATGCCGATGCTCATAGAATTCCTGCACCTGTCTACAAAGCAGGTATGAAGGTATGGCTGTTCACTAAAAACTTGAGGATACCTGGAAAAAAGAAATTGTTGCCTAAATACATCGGGCCATATGAAGTGCTCCACGTTATAAATCCGGCTGCTGTCCGTCTGGCATTGCCACAACGGTGGCGAGTGCATCCTGTATTCCACGTGTCACTCATCAAACCGTGCTCTGATGCTACTAGATTGCCTATACGGCCTGTTGCTATTGCTGTGAAAGGCTCAGACGAATATGAAGTACAGGACATACTGGACTTGAGGCTACGGTCTGGGAAGCCGTATTATCTGGTGGATTGGAAAGGCTATGGTCCCGAGGATAGATCCTGGGAACCTCTGTCTAACATTCATTCTCCTGCTTTATTAAGGCGATTCCACTCGAAAAGGGGAGAGGTTGCTCCTTTGGTGCGTGGCACTGTCATGCCTGCTGGACATATCTCTGGACCGGGAACAACTTCTCCATACAAAATGAGGTATGCCCATAGAACCGCTAGACCATTCTATTCGCAATGGAGGTTGTTGGATGCATTGCCTGGAAAACGACGTCTGCATTTTTCACGTCGTTAAATTCACGTGACTTAGTTCCGTCACGTGTATCATGGCAGTACGTACATAAGCAGCGTGGAAACGTCGATCGCTGCTTCTGATTAATTCATTTTTGGCGTTGTGTAGCTGAACTCCGGACCTGCGTCTTCGCATTCCTTTCAGCAACTTCTTTGGCCTTTTGGAGCGTGTTTTCCTCCACACGCTAATTCCTGGAGCCGTGTCTCCAAGCGCGGCTGTCCTGCGTGTATCCTGTTCGTGTGCCAAATCCCCACGCGGACGCTGTCTTCAAGCGTGGCTGTCCTGAGCTGCGTGTATCCTGTTCGCGTGCCAAATCTCCACGCGGACGCTCTCTCCAAGCGCGGCTGTCCTGGGCTGCGTGTATCCTGTTTGCGTGCCAAATCCCCATGCGGACGCTGTCTCCAAGCGCGGCTGTCCTGAGCTGCGTGTATCCTGTTTGCGTGCCAAATCTCCAAGCGGACTCTGTCTGCAAGCGCGGCTGTCCTGAGCTGCGTGTATCCTGTTCGCGTGCCACATTTCCAAAAGCGGACGTTGTTTTCAAGCGCGGCTGTCCTGGGCTGCACGTATCTTGTTTGTGTGCTAAATCTCCAGCCGGAAACGTTGTCTCCAAGCGCAGCTGACCTGGCTGCGTGTACACTGTCGTGTGCAATCCTGCACGTGGTTTTCTGAACTTCTTTGAACCTTTGGTACCTGTGACAGTTAACAGGTGAACTTCTAATTTTTGTTCTTCGTGGGAAGGAAGTATTTCATGAACTATTGCAAGGTGATTGTGCACAGTACTTTGGACGCTATCCTGTGGTGCACCAACCTGGTATCTAGCGTGAGCCTTGTGCCGTTCGGGATAAGTCTCCCTTACTAATCTTCCCCTCCTTTGTCGTTGGTTCTACTCCTGGTTTTCTTCAAGAGACTTTCGTTGAATACTTCAGTGTTTGCCATAAGGTCAGTGTTTTGAATTAATGCTAATACTGTGCTATCATAGTGATTTGAGTTTGGGACAGTTTCTTATGATACTTTATCTATCCCAGGAGTACTTCCGATACAATACCCACGCCCTTTCCAGTGATCCATCTCTCTGCCTATTTCATCAGTCAGAGAGTTGTATCATTTGGAAGGTCTAATTTGACCTACCTACAATCAAGTCGTGTGAAAAAGCATCCGGAGGAGCCCTACCAATTGTATCCTTTTTTGGTTACCGTATCCTTTTCAATTGATACATTGGTGATTTATGACACAGAGGCCAGGAACTGCGAGAGGACCGGGCTAGTTGTTGGGGACCTGGTCATGAACTCCTCGTGGTGCTGTCCATTAGCTCGAGCTTTTCTGCCTCTGTGTGGTGAAGGTTGCCATCTTTATCGGCCAGGCACTGGATGTTGTTCCTTGTTTGCAGCTTCTTCAGTTTGTGCACCAGGAGGCGGTTTGCTTTGTTACTTTGAGGTAGTAAAATTGCTTGGTATAGGTTAGGGCTCTGGCATCCCAGTCCGCTAAATGCATCTCCAGTGCCGCTTTCGCTCGTTTGAGTTCCCGACTTGTTGTTTTGGTATGGCGCTTTTTGAGACTGCTCTCCATTTCCGCTACTTTCTTCTCCAGCCTGACTTGCTGCAGTTGGTTTTGTCGTCTGAGCCATCCCACGGATAATTAATTTCATAGTGTCCCAGATAATTGCCTCCGGGGAATCTAGGGTCGTGTTTTCCCTAAAGTAGTTTTTGAGCGATTTGGCTAAATCTGAACTGGTTGCTATGTCCGACAGAATCTGGTCTTGTATTTTCCATTGCCTTTGGATGGGCTTCGGGAAGCCCTGCATTCGTAGATTCATGGTGACTGGGGCGTGGTCTGAGACTGCAATGTGCCCGATTTTGATGTCTCCACACAGGGGGCAAGCGTGCTCGCAGCAGCAGCAAGTCAATCCTTGATTATCCTTTGTGGACATGGGAGAAAAATGTGTAGTCCTTCTCTCCGCGGTTGAGTAGTCTCCATATGTCTATAGTCTCAGTTTCCCTTAGGAATTCAGCCATGGCTAGGGCTTTAATGAAGTCTTCCCTCGAGGGGGGAGTCTTGTCAGAGCTTGAGTCCAGGGGGAGATTGAACTTGCCCCCGATTAACAGGTGACCATTGTAGAAAGCTGCAATGACTGGTAGAAGATTGCGGAGGAATTGGCATTCCTTGTTTGGGCTATAGATTGCCATTAGGGTGATAGGAGGTTCGACCAGGAGAACTTTTAGTAGCTAATATCTGCCCTCCGGGTCTCCTTTGATGGTAATCTGAGTTAGAGGTAAGTCTTGGTTTAGCAGGATAGCGACCCCTCTTTTTACTGGCTCACTGAGGCGAAGTAGCATTTTGGGTAACGTCTGAAACGTATCCGCTTTTCGTCAGCCACTACGAGGTGGGTTTTTTGAAGGCAGACGATGTCAGCCGTTAGTTGGGCGAGTCTGTGTTCCACAGATTTACGCTTTCTTGGGGTGTTCAGGCCTTGCTTATTCCAGGTCCTTATGGTGAGTACTTTATCTTAACCCATCTAGTAAGCCGCTGGTTGTTTGGTCTGTTGTCTTCCATGGTGGTAGTTTGATCTCACCTTGTAGGCTCCCTTTCCATGGTTCCCTCCCCTCCTCGGGATCCCTCCCCTCTCCACGGGACACCCCTCCTCCAACACCCCTCCCCCCATCAAACAACAGGTTTTCCGGACCAGCCTTCGACCAACAGGGCAGTCGGCCGGACCATTGCGCTAACGCGACTGGAGGCATCTATGCCTCTTTTCAATCAGTGAAACAGGAGAGTTTTTCAGCGTCTATTTCTTGAGTTTTGTAGCTGCAAGAGTTCCTATAGGCGTTTGAGCCCCCCCCCAACCCCTCGGTTGCTGCTTTGTGATGTGTTAGTGATCTGGCTGTGGGACCAGAGGGTCTGAGGAGCCTGTGACTTTAGTCAAGTGCAGTTTGTTTATGGCTCGCTCCCTTCCAGGTGGATTTTTAGGAGTAGTGCGGGCTGGGGGGCCCTTCTGGCCTAAGAACACTGGGGGAGAGGTCTCCCCTCTTAGCGGTTGTTACTCTTCTTGCTTTTGGCCGGGGGTCTGCGACGTCCTTCTACACGGGTCCAGGATTTAAGGGGTTCCTGTTGTATCCCCTCCGTGTTGTGTGTGGATTTGTAGGGGTCGTCTGTCTCGCTTTCCGGGTTCATGAAGCCTTCTGCTTCTCTAGGGGAAGGAATGTGCCGGAGCTTTCCTTCCCATGTGAGAGCAGTGGTGATATGTGATCTTCCTATCACTGAGCCATTCAGTAATTGGTTTCAGGGCCTTCCTCTTTGCTAGGGTGGCTGCTGCAAGGTCTTAGTACAAGGATATTGCGGCATCTCGGAAGTGAATGCGGGCCGAGCTTCTTGGCTCAAGCATGATCTCTTCTTTGATTCTGTATAAATTTACCTTTGCTAGGATGTCCGGGGGGGAGGCTGAGTTATGCTTCGTCCTGGCCCTGTGCACCATGTCGAGTTCTAAGGGGGCTTTGTCTGGGAGTGTTAAGATGAAGCGGAATAGGTCATTGATATAAGCCCCAAGTTCTTTGTTGGGAACGGCTATCGGGATTCACCTCAGGCGGTTGTTGTTGCACCTGGATCTATTTTCAGAGTCTTCCTGTTTATTCTCGAGGGCGTCGCACCTGGCCTCGAGCATGGTAATCCTCTCCACCCACTCTCCGATTTAGAAGTTTTTTTCATAGAGCGTAATTTCTAGTTCTTCGGTTCTAGTTTCTATTTCCACAACTCGCTTATCTAGGGTTGAGATTTTGCTTTTTAGTTCTTCGGTTCCCTTTTGGTATTCCTTGGTGATAGCGGAAAGGAGGTCCTGGAGATCACCTTTTGTAACTGCCTGGGCCGACTGTTCGGGGCCGGGTTCTAAGTGTGAACCTGGGCTGGCGTTTTCATTGAGCTCCCCTTTCTTTGATTTCTCCACCATATTTGTTGAGAGCAGGGTGGCAATGTCCGTCTGTTTGGTCAGCTTGAGGTTTCTAGACATTCTATTATGTTTGCCTCGGGGCTGCAGGGGCTGGTCCCAAGCTTTCTGTGCCTTGCTCCTAATTTAAGTGGTGTGGGGCTCAGCCCCTTTCCTGGACTCTGTCCCTTTGCCTTAGGGCTTCGATAGTCTGGCGTCTGCGTTGCCTAGGTGTTCTTGTAAAGAGAACTGGGTTTCAGTGTTCCCCTGGGGCCTATAGGCAGCTCTGGGGCTCTGGAGTGCCGGGTAAGTTATTGGTGATTGCGGCTCTTGAGCCACATCCCGGTGGTCGCGGGGGGTGCCAGGTTCCCACTTTGGGGCCTTTTCTGATGTAGCTTCGCTGTTGGCAGGCTGACAGGGGCTGCCCGGGAGGGGAAAGTGCATTTGTGCTGCTGGGCTACTATTATTGCTTTGCCCGCTGGGTCTACTGCTCGCTGGATTAGGGTGGTAGGAGCTCCTTTTGCGTGGGCCCTGGGACTACTGAGCTTTCTGTCTTGTCTGCTGAAGCGGCGGTGAGTGTGTGCCCTCTAGCTGTTGCAAGTCGTGGTGTGCCCCACTGTATGCTGATCGGGCCATGAGGCTCAGGGGTTGCGCTCTGTGGTGCGGCAGGTGCCATCCCTACATTAGCCGAAGGTCTGGGACTGTGCGGGTGCTGGGGCGGCCCCCTCTCCGGAGCATTGATCGGGATGCCCAGCCGTCCGCACCTCTTCACAGTCTCCGGGAAGGACCTCGCTGTAGTAGCCCTGCTCGCCCCCTCCCACGCCCGGTTTGCTAATGCTGGGCGTCACGGATGCGGCTGTCGGGCCTCACCGGTCTGTATGGGCTGCGGGTAAGATGTGTGGGGAGCCGTTGGGTGGAGCTCTGGTGCGTCTCAGCCGCCTCATGGCGCGGTTTGCTGAGTTTGGGCTGGCCAGCCCGGTGCCGCTCTACATTAGTGGGAGTTCTGAGTCCGTACAAGAGCCGGGGTTAGGGCAGCCCACTCTGCAGAACGTTGTTCAAGGGCACAGTCGTCTGCGCTTCTTCTCGGTCCTCGCCCCGGGACTCCGGGTCCAGGAAAGGAGCCACACAACCGGCCGGGATGAGATTGCAGCTGCAGGGATCGTAGCTGTGGGGCACGGAATGCGGACTGGAAGGGCCTTGATGGATTAGCCCTGCTTGCCCCGCCTTTCCGTGCCGGGTCTGCTGGTGTTGAAGGGCGATTCCGGGACCCTTGGATGCAGTTGTTGGGCCTCCTCCCGGTCTATTTGGCCGCAGGTTAGATGTGGGAGGGCTGGGTCCCCGAGACGTTGGGTTAACCTCCGGCGTGCCTCGGCTGCTTGAAGTGGCTTGGTCCGATGTGTTTGAGCTGGCTAACGTGGCAGCCACGCGTGATTATGCAGTCTGCTGTTGGAGCGAGGTTGCTACAGGAGAGGCCAGCCGAGGAACGGTGCAGAGCCCGCAGACAACCAGCTCCCTATCGTTTGGACTGGTGTTTCAGTTATCTTCCCTCATAACGTCGCGGGCTGCTCCGGCGGTCATCTCCGCCGGCTGCTCCTGCCGCTGTGCCGTCCGCCATCTTATGGGCTCTTCGGAGACCTGCCACAAACCCTGGGTTCCGGGGGTTTGGACGGCCGGGAGCCGGTTGTAAGATGCAGCAGCCTTGCGGCTTCTCAGATCACCGAAGATGTAAGCGCGGATTGCACTTTCACTGGCGCATTTTAGTTAGACGCGTGGTCTCGACCGGGAGCTCTCAGAGCCAGACCGACCGTCATGGTGCCAAGCCACGCCCCCTTCTTGCTGTGGGTATGCGTTCCTATGGTGCCATCTGTACACGTCGGGGTATAGCAACACAGTATCTCCTACTTCATGAACAGCCCTTAGGTCTCCCCAATCTCAGACCCATACCAAGTCCCCAGTCCAGGAAAAAGAACAAACTATGGCCCCTTTACTAGAACTGCAGATAAGCACATCCTGCAGCCCTTTGCCAAGTCCACCCAGAACTGAAACGTAGAGCAAAAGCCCATTTTAAGTGCAGGCCAAACTATCAATTGAGTACATCTCGAACACATGCCAAGCTCTATCACAGACACAGATCAAACTCATGCCAAGCTCTATCGCATACACAGCTCGAGCCCATGCCGAGTTCTATCACAGATACAGATCAAACGCATGCCAAGCTCTATCACAGACACATATGGAGCCCATGCTAAGCTCTATCACAGATACAACTTGAGCCCATGCCGAGCTCTATCACAGATACAGCTCGAGCCCATGCCAAGCTCTATACCATCTATTTATAATGTCCTGATTGGTCAAATCGATCGCTTTTCATCTGAGCCTTACCCTCACTCACTCTAGGCCCATGCTTCTTGAGTTCACCTCCAGCGACGTATTGCTCTTTAGAAATACTCTCCCTGTCTCCCTTTGTCTCTTCTTTCACAGACATCCAGTCAGAGACATCTTTAAGGGAGGGCAAAAGAGGCACTTGTCCCGGGCCCCAAGCAAGGCAGCCTGAGATAAAGAAGTCAGTTCCCATTGTTCAAACTTAAACAGCACACGTCAGGATATTGTGGGGCGTGCTCTGAGTCTGTAACCCCATTGCCTGTCTGTTGATAAGTGCACTCTGCTCTGATCAATTCATCCTGTAATGTTTTCTGTGTTCACTGTGGTATGCATAGTTTGTGCGTTCACTAGGCACACCGCCTGTAGAATTCTCACCTTACTGTGTGGATTACATTGCTGATATGCAAGAGCCAAAGTTAAAATGCATATCGAATTAGATAGCCCAGTGTGTTAAGCACTCGTTGCAGAGATCTGTGTTGATATGCGAGATTACAAAACCAAATTCCAGCAAGGCTGACTCAATCATTCCTATGTCTGAACTTGATGTGCATGTACCTATTTTTGTAGCACAACAGGTACTATTATCAGCAATGCTCCTGCAACAGCTAGCAGTTGTTATAAAAAAAAAACAGTGTCAGTGTGTTGAAGGTCTGCAAATTGGTTTGTTCAGTTGGGGAGTTGTAACACATGGGCGGCCACCTCTACTGAGCATAACGTATTGGTCTAGAGAGGTGATTAGGTATCTAAATTCAAGATAGTGGAACCAAAGTGTTCATGCTTGTATCCTGGCTGTGTCAGCAGACGATATAGTGATCCTAGACAAATCATCCTATCACTGACATTACTGTGCTGTCTTCTGTGGAAATGTTTGCCTTCTCACATGCTGGTGGCATTGTTTAGCCTTTTACCTGATCATTCCTTTTATGTAAGTTATTTGAGTGGAAGATGACAGATGAAAGCGGACCAGATAAAGCAGGCCTCTGGCAAGCATATATAAAGTATGCTCATTTGGAAAATCGCACAAATCACATTTTTTCTGCACGTTTATAAATAACAGTTTCACAAACCTGTGTTTTGGGTGCATTTAAAGCTTTAAAATACAAAAGGGAAACCCACATAAAATCTTTTAAGATCACGTAAATGAGTATGCTTTTACTTATATACTTTCCTTGATGATGGAAGCTAGAATCATTCCAACTTTGCATAATACCCTTCTATAACATTTTGTTTTTAAAAATTGCCATGTTGGGTTATGTTATTTGTGTACTTTCCAAGTCAGTTCTATAAAATGAGATTATTTTAGTTCATGGTAAGAACTGGAAAAGAAAGCTGTAAAGTGCAGGAATTTCAGAGTGGGTGCACACAACAGCATCACCTCTTTAGCAATATGTGATCCTGAGCATCTGATTTAATCTTGTATTGCCTAACTTGTCAAAATTCCCAGTCCCTAAACCTTTCAAAATTTTCGGCCTTCAGAGTGATTTTGTTCTCAGGGCATGATCTTCAAAAAAGCCTCACTCGTGGTTTCACTGTCAATAGTGTCGCTTCCTGTATAAAAATAGTGAGCATTGATGTATTGCACACCAGAGCCACTTGTTTCTTCGCTCTATAATGACAACTCTACTTGAAAACCATGTCCCTCTTCTAACCTCAGTCCACCTGAATACAGACACATTCCTGATAGCATAGTTAGTGGATGAAGGTTAGAAGCTAACTTTGCTGTACAACAGCATGGCAAAGAGCACTATGATTATTACCAGGGACTCCTGTGGCCCAGTGATGAAGGATTAGCCTCTTCAGCCACAAAACAAAATTTGAGGCATCCAGAAAAAAAGACGGGCTGGGAATCGAACCCAAATCGCATGGTTGAAATTGCTAACCCGTTACCACTGGACCATGCACGCCCGTTTCCAAAAACAAGGCTAACATGCCCTGTTAAATCAACAGGATGTGTTTGCCTCGTTCACAGGACTGGCAGTCCTATCAATACCATCCTAATACAGTAAGCAAATGCTTTTCAGTAGAATTATTTCGCTGAAAAGTGTTTGTTTGCTATATTAGGATTGGCATTCATAGGACTGCCTGTCCATTGAATGTGTGTCTTAATTCTCTTCTCTCCGGCAGTTACAGGCTAAAGCTCCCAGTTGGGGGCCCCTGCTTGATTACTGCCACGAGAGCAAAGAATTAAAGAAACAGATTATAGTGTTTCTGCGTAGAAAATGGATGCATCCTGGTCCTTTAAAAGCAGGAAGCTTATTTTACTTAGGAACTTTTTCTTTTTAAGTCAATATATATGTTTTATTATGGCCAATATTTGAGGTAACTTCCCCTTTGATTAATTTGTTTCGTGGAGGTGGGCCCCAAAGGTGGCCTTGCCCTGGGCACCAAAAGTTCTTGAGATGGCCCTGCATCCAGGAGGAGTTCCAAAGCCATGCTTGATGTTTGTGGTGCATGCATTTGAAGACCGGACAACTCCTGAATGCATGGGCATGGACTGGGTTTCTTAGCTTTGACAAGAAAACCCTTGAGCCCTCGTCACACACTCTTATTCCACAGCAGTTACTCTTGTCAGTCTGTCCTTCAGTAATCGCAATACTCCCAGTAAGCATCACTCCCCCACCACTGAATTCCTTTCTGTCCTCAGATTGGTTGATTGATTAAAGACCTTTATATAGGGCACCAAAACTTTGAGTGGTTACTGGGAGCTGGACATCAAACTAGTTCTGGAAATACAGATGTTTGATCTGTTTTCCAAAAATGGCGAGTCACTGGAGTTTTTGGATGTCGGCCAGCAGACGATTCCAAGTTTTAGCGGCTTGGACTGCAAAGCAATGACCTCTGTGGCGAGTCAGAAGAAGTCGGACACACAATGGACACTTAAACCATCTTATTTAAATAACAAGGACAAATGTCTAACTTGCCCTATTGCTATGGGAAAGTTCTCTACCTAACAAAACAAACAAAGGGTGCTCGTCTGTTGTAAAACGTCCAAAGAAAAGTGTCCTCAGTTCAAGGCCTGCTTCTTTCAGGCCCTACCACTAAAACTAATAACCAAAAATTGCCAAAACATATACCTTCTGGCATCTTCCCTTTAGCAGTATGTCTTGGAGCTTTATTTCAGGGTCGGTCCAATTGCAACAAGTCTGATTTTGCCCCTAACCATAAACAAGTTAGTAAAAACTATTGATCCTGGTTCTTTCATGAGATTATGTAGTGTGTGCTGTATACAAAGAACTGGGTGGACTCAGGCTACCTCTCCCTCTTGACACTTACAGGTGTCTTACACAACACATTTAACAGATTTTAAAAGATTAATCTGTGTTTTCATTCAGTAGATCACCAATGTTTTATAATACAATAGTTTACTTTATTTTCCAAAAGAAGAACTTTTCTTAAAACACCCTTACTTATGATTATTCACATGCTTTTGTATATCTTGCCAAGCTAAACAAACAATTAGCTTAGTGGCCACATCTTTTCATCATATTGTGCAATCATATAATGACACTGCGGTATAACAAAGACAGTGTGAGGGTTAGTATTGGGTGAGTTAGAGTGTGGTTCTTATAACAATACACCTATCAGGTAGACACACTTTGTGTTTCCAGCATCGAACATAACCGTTGTGTTGTTGTAGTTGTAATGTTCATATGCTTTCCTCAGGACTGGTATGTAGGAGGGGGCATTGAATGGTGTCTGGCTCATCCAAACTTTGTCTTGGTAGAACAATAACTCTGCACTTATTGCTTTTGTGTTTCGGGTCTGTAATTGATTTTCGGGTACTTGGCGTGCACTGTCTACCAAGGGTAAGGAGTTTTTCTCTGTGACTCAGGTTGCTGCCATCTTATTTGATCTCTTTTCGCTGCTGCTGTGCGCGAAAGAGCTGTAGTCACTGAGGGCTTCTGTCCGTGTACTGCACATTCGTGTGTGCTGTATATTCATAGGGCTGCTATCCCAGAGTAAGCGAGATCTATTGATGTCCTTCTTACGGTCTTTTTTAATGTAGTCTTTTACGTTCCTTCCTCCGTTTATTAGTCCTTCAGTCTCTTTATACCTCACTCACTTTCAGTTGGGGTTTGGTATATCCTTAACAATGGTGTGGCACCACCAGTCCTGGGGCCTCTCTACTGAGTTCACCTTTCTCTGTCTCTATTTTTCGAGATTGATACTTGAACTTAACGCAGAGCAGTTTTTAAAGTCTCTTAGTAATGGCTTCCATTGTTTCTCCACCATTATACTTGCTAACTTTCTCGCTGTTTTCCCATATACACATTCATGTTTTCTGAATGATTCACAGTCAATGTTGTGGCAGCGCTCTTTGGTATCTCCTAGCCCTTAGGTTCATACTTCCTCACTGCCCCCAATCAATATCAGTTACAAACTCTTCTTTCTGTCTGCCAATAGTGATGCTCGTGCTTTCTCAAGGCTTCACAATCAATACTGGTTAAAACTCTCTATCTTCCAACCTATATGCTTAGGCTTTCTCAATGCCCTGTACTTACTATTACTACTTCTGCTACTTCTCTCACTTAAGCCCGGTTGCCTCTCCTTTCTCTTTTCCAACCCGGTACCTCCACTTGTTGTGGCTGAATTTTCTGGGTTTGGCATCGGGACGAGTCAGCCTTCTCGACTCTGTCTCCTCTCTCTCAACTCCCCTCTGGAATCGTTCTTTGCATCTCCCCATGTCTGTCAGTTCAGTGTAGCTTTGATGATAGAAGGTTTCCTTCGCTGTGTCTGCTGGTTTGGCATAGCTTTGCCGACGGGAGGTTTTGACCTTCCTGTTCTTTCTGGTTTTGGTGTTGTTGATCGGGCCCCGAGCCATCACGATCTTTCTGTGGTCACGCCACCACGCAGGATGTTCTCCAAGACTCCACACTGTCGGTTGCGCCCGTTTTTCTCTGGCGTTCTCTCCTTTGCGGGCTTCCGTGGGCTCTGCATCTCTACACTGCTCTGCCCCTCCAAGACGTTGCTATATCAGAGGGCTTCCTCTGCATATGGCTCTCTTTCTCTCGTCTGATTCGGTTAGTCCCTGTTATATACAAGTTCACGTTCAAAGTTGCGTTCCAATTTCCTTCTTGTGTCGTATTGGATCCAGCATTACCTGAAGCCAAACAAAAGGAAGGCACATTACTTGTGATTGAAGGCAATATGATTTAGGCAGATTGTGTTGCTTGCATAGGGAGTTTCTTGTGGGAATGACAGTCCTTGTCCCCTAGAGGGGAGTCACTCCCAGTGAGGTCCCACTTGCCCAGACCCCTTTGGAGGGTCCTGAGGAGCCATCTCAACTCCCTACCTTCAAAGCGGGTGCCCCCCTTGGGGAAAAGGGGCAAATACTCTTGATTCGTCACACCTTCAATAGAGGAACATTTACAATGCAGGGAACATAGAAGCATATGGGCGAAGCTTCTCTGGGCTCAGTGTGGGAAAATATTTGTTTTGTCTTGTCCTTTGCTGTCACATGATTATGTAGCTCTAAATGGTTCCAATTTCTTTTTATAATGTCACAGTAACC
Organism: Ambystoma mexicanum; assembly: GCF_040938575.1. NCBI lineage: Eukaryota > Metazoa > Chordata > Amphibia > Caudata > Ambystomatidae > Ambystoma > Ambystoma mexicanum. The sequence continues at coordinate 328,889,464 of NC_090925.1, read as the reverse complement.
CTTTCTTTCCAGCTTACGCATTCATATGGGCTCTGTTTTGAAAATAATTCCATTCCACTTTATGTTTTAATGTGTTCACCTTTTCTCGTATAAGTAATTTCGCAGTATTTGCACAGAACCGAAAAGTTAGTGTAAAAGAGTTTTAAATGGACAGCCTTACTGAGGTCATGTGGTATGAGAAAGCATGGACGGCAGACTTGAAGATATTATGGAAAGATACCTGCATGGGCAGCAGAGCAAAATGACAACTTGGGCTAACCTCCAGTGGGAGCTTTCTAGAAGGATTTGGCCAGGTGATTTGTGAAAGGGTCATCTATGTCGATGACACACTCATCTGCCTACCTTTGCGAACTGGACAAAGGTCTCCTCTCCTAACTATAATATGCAAATGTCTGTTCTGGGTGCAAAGGTGGAGGTTTGGTGGGGTGGTCAGGTTGTTATGGGCCTGTTCCAGTAGAGTAAACAAGCTGCTCTGGTGAATTTTCTTGCAAGACAAAAATACTTTTTCTGATTTCGCTGCGATCCGAGAATGATTTTTTGAGCTTGGTTGACTCACCTTTAAGTGCCTTCTTACCTGTAACACCGCCACGATGCCTTTGGGCTGCTGCACGCTTTATAAATAAATAAATTAATAAATAAAAATAAATTGGACAGTGGATAGAAACATGTTGGGACCAGACACTTGTTCAAAGGTAAGGGTGCCAAGTTATGAAGGCATTTAAAGGTGAGGCAAGCCAGTTTAAATTGTGTCCTATCAAAAACCGTGAGCCAGTGCAGTGACTGTCAGACTTCGGAGATGTGGTACCCTTTAAGGAGACCATATATTAGCCCAATGCATGCATTCCGGACCATCTGCCCTTTGCTGATACTTTTTGCCCATTGATCGGTCCCTTGTGGAGTGAGGTGGCAGCGGGACCATCTCTGCCCCAAAACACACTGCTGGTGCACCTTTCAACAGAGGAGAGTAAACGGCAAATGTAACGTCTACTTGGCAGAATGAACCCAGCATTTGCAACAGCCCCCTAGAAACGTCCAGCTTTCCCCCGAAGAGTAAACACATCCCATCATTACACGTCAATGGTAGCTCATCCACACCAAAGTCTGGACAATTGACACTCTTTAAAATGTCCCGAACCTCCACAAAAATCCCCTTACATCATTTGTCCCAAAGTCTGTGATCATTGAAAGGCAAACCACCCAATACGTGAATGTGTGCTGGTGCGGAAGATGGGTAAAGCAATCGTTCAGGATACAACAGATCTCCCCTTTCCTACACATGGAAACAGACCATGGGAAGTGTTACGGTCCGACACCGCTACAGGGACCGCGTCCCCTTTAAGAGGTCAAGCCCGGACCACGTGGGAACACGTCACGGGAGCAAGGACGTTATAAAGGGGGAAGGGACAGAGGCAAGTCAGTCCATGTATGTATTTGAATAAAGAAAGAGTTACCTTCCACTCGGTGTGTCTGTCCTCCTTTCATGGGCTCTGTCCAGGCCCAACATCTGGCGACGAGGCGACTTACCAGACCACCGACTCCTCCTCCTTGGCTCAACGTTCCTGCTCTAATCCAGCGCCGCAGGCACCTCCCAGCCCAGCGCACGTGCCTGATCCCAGGCCCGACTCCTCCTGTATCCAGCGCCGCAGGCACCTTCCAGCCCAGCGCACGTGCCCGATCCCAGGCCCGACTCCTCCTGTACACATCGATCGCACTTCCGCGACTTGACTCTCAGCAGGCCATCCGGCCACGCTGTCCAGCAAGCGCCTGATCCCAGGCCCGACTCCTCCTCTACGCATCGACCGGCTCGATTTTCCAGCGAGCTACCAGGCCTACGCCTCCCAGCACATTCCACACCGCGAGCAGCCACGAGACGGCGCCGAACATCATCCAGAGCCCGCCCTCCGCCCTCTCCGAGCAGGAGTGCTGTACGTGGCCCCGAGACTTTAAAGGTGGGTTTGTCCAATACGCACCTGCACCGCGCAGACCGCGCCCTACAACCGCGAAATGAGTTCGCCGCAAGCCCAGCGGCCTCAGGCCCAACAGCCGCCGAACGCCCCTGCAAGCGGCACAGCAACGACGGCTTGGCGCATGCCGCCCCCATTTTCGATGATGCCACAGGCTGACAAAGGCCCACGGTGGGTTGAGTGGCTAGAGGACTTTAACACTTTCATTGATGCAGCGGGGGAAGACAAGTCCCCTCGGCTGCGGAGTATGTTCCTAAATCTGGCGGGCAACGACATAAAAGTCCTCACCAAGACCATTCCGCCCGCAGAGCAAGCTGACTTTCCGACACTGATTGCGGCCATAAACAAGAGGTTGGTCATTGAACCGAACAGGGACTATGAACGTTACATATTCAACCTGTGCACACAGCGAGTTGATGAAACCGTCGACGAATTCATTACCCGACTACGCATAAAAGGGGCCTACTGTCAATTCGAAGCCTTCTCCCTGGACGAAGCCATCCGGCTGAGAGTCATCGAAGGATGTCTGTCTCAAACCTTAAAAAAGCAACTTCTGAAAAAGCCTATCTCCATAGAAGAGGTGAGCCAGATGGCCAGAATTCTAGAGAGAGTGGAGAAGCAGGCAACCCAAATCTCGAACACAGCGTCGACGAGACAGGAGAGAGCAGAAATTGTCGCAGCGATGCACACCAGACAAGGAGACAAAGGCGCCAATCCCAACTACGCCATGACGCCGAGGACACAACGCCAATGTTACCGCTGCGGCATGGCCTACCCACATGCAGGAGCCTGCCCCGCCATATCACAGAGATGTGGCAACTGTGGCAGGGAAGGACACTTCCAGTCGGTCTGTAGAGAAGGCAGACCGTTTCCGACGCAAAAGTTCCCCATCGCCGCGCAATTCAAGGCGCCCGTTAGGAACCCCCCATTCCAGACGTACCAACCACGCACATACGCCCAAAACCCACGGAGATACGTTAGAGTAGTCGAAGAAGCATATCCCGTGGACGACGGGCAAGAGCAGGAAGGCGAAGAGCAAGTATCCCACATCAGAGACGAGTACGACGGACCTCCGGATCATCTCTCACAGCATGAAGGGGACCCACAAGGGTATCCACAGGAACTGGATCAATTTCACCTGAATGCACACGACGAATACGTGAATCTCATCATGGACGAAAGCGAGGCACGTGAAGCTCCCAAAATACCCATCGACATAGCAGGCCAGCAGTTCTGTTTCCTTGTAGACTCGGGAGCCACCGTCAACATAATGGGCGAAAAAGAGTTCAACCAGATCACCAATAGACCACCCCTGACACCTTCAGCCTCCAAGATCTACCAATGGGGCGCTGCAAACCCCCTGCAGTCAATTGGATTTTTCAGCCGCCGGCTCATACGTGACAACCAGTCCACGACGACAGACATACATGTCATTCGCAGCCCCACCAAAGGCAGATGCCTACTTAGCTACAGGACGGCGTCATGCCTAGGACTCATTGACATACATGTCGGCGAAAGGGACAGAATACGCTCGACCGACCCAGCATCAGAAACGAGGGACTCAATACTGTTTCTCTCCTCGGCACTCACCAAACCTGAAATGATGTCGAGTGCTGCCATCCAAAAAGAATTTCCTCTCATCTGCAAGGGTCTGGGCCAACTGAAAGGTCCGCCGGTGAAACTCCACATTGATCCCACGATTCGACCGGTCCCTCAACACCCGAGAAGGGTCGGCTTCCATCTGCAGGAGGCAGTGTCAGCAGAACTCAACCAACTCCTGACCGATGGCATAATTGAACCAGCCACGGGCCCGACCCCGTGGGTATCCCCACTGGTCATAGTACCTAAAGAAGGCGGACGCCTGAGACTCTGCGTTGACATGCGCATGGCCAATACAGCAATTCAGCGCGAAAGACACCCAGGGCCACGCATCGAAGATATGATAGTGCAACTGAATAAGTCCACCCTCTTCTCGAAATTGGACTTGAACCAAGGCTACCACCAAATGGTACTGCACCCAGATTCCAGAGGAATCACCACGTTTGCCACCCATGATGGCCTATTCAGATACAGACGCCTAAACTTCGGCATTTCATCGGCGGCGGAAATTTTTCACGAAGCAATCAGACAGATCATACGCCCAATCAAGGGCACGCTGAACTACAGCGATGACATTCTAGTGTTTGGCCGCACCCGAGAAGAGCACGACACCGCCCTGCGAGCCACGTGCAAAGCCATTCAGGATGCAGGCCTCACGTTGAATGTGGAGAAATGCAGATTCAGCAAAAGCAAGTTAAAGTTCTTTGGCCACATCTTCTCGGCTGACGGGATGACGCCGGACCCCGACAAAGTGGCCACCATCTTTGGTTTGCAAGCTCCGAAACAGATTGCCGACGTCCGCTCGTTCCTGGGTATGGCCGGATACTGCGCCCGCTATATCCCCCACTACGCCACCATCACCGAACCCCTCCGGAAGTTGCTCCAAAAGGACATGATCTTCGCCTGGACCGCCGAGTGCCAGGAAGCATTTGACTCCATAAAATTGTCCTTGGCCGAGGCACGGAAACTGGCCTATTTCGACCCAGAATGGCACACAGAAATCGTGGTCGACGCGAGCCCGGTAGGTCTTGGGGCCATTCTTGCCCAGACCAATGGCAAGGACGCTCACCCGCGCCACATCGTGGCGTATGCCAGCAGAGCACTCGCGCCCCCTGAGGCAGCATATTCCCAGGCGGAAAAAGAAAGTCTGGCCGCAGTATGGGCATGTGAACACTTTCATAACTTCGTCATCGGGAAACGGTTCACCCTCATCACAGATCACCAGGCCCTCCTGTCGCTGTTCGGAAACCCAAGGACAAAAATGCCCCCCAGGATAGAACGGTGGGGCATCCGGCTACAAGAGTATGATTATCACATCATTCACCGACCGGGGGGTGAGCATAATCCAGCTGACTATCTGTCGAGACACCCCTCTGGGCCGTCAACGCCAAGACGAGGTGACATAGAATATATAAACTACGTCACCAACAACGCACTACCTCCGGCGATGTCACTCGAGACGGTAGCGCTCGCAACGGCAGCAGACCCATCCATGGCACTGGCGATCGAACTCACTGAACACAACAAATGGAAAGACTACAAGAGAGCACTATCGTCACACCCAGGAGCAAATCAAGACGAAGTAGAAAGGATTGCAAGGATCCACTCAGAGCTAGCAGTACACGACGGCGCCATACTTCTCAGAGGGTGCAGAATAATAGTCCCATCGGCCCTGAGATCTGAAATCATCAGGACGGCACATGAAGGCCACAGAGGCGCAGACAACACCAAGCGCCAACTGCGACGACACGTATGGTTTCCCTATCTCGACGCCTTAGTCGACCGGTGGGTGAGAAATTGCATGGCCTGCAAATGCACAGCCAGAGAAGAGACACCTGCACCCCTACAAATAACACATATCCCAGAGCGCCCATGGGAAAAGCTCGCAGTAGATTTCTACGGGCCCCTCGAAACAGGAGAATACTTACTTCTATTCATCGATGAACACTCACGATTCCCCATCGTCAAAAGATCACCATCCACAGCATTTGCACATGTAGCGGCAATCTTTGATGAAGTAGTGAGCGAGTGGGGTATACCGGACATGATCAAATCGGATAATGGACCCCCCTTCTGTAGTCATGACTTCTCGAAGTTGGCGAAACATTTGGGGTTTAAGCACCAGAAAATAACGCCCCTCTGGCCTCAAGCAAATGGAATGGCAGAGCGGTTCATGTCATCGATTAAAAAGACAGTACAAAGAGCAAAGCTGGAAAACGTGGATCTCCACCAAGCTCTGTGCAGAATGCTCCGAGACTACAGGAACACGCCGCATGAAGCAACAAACAAGACGCCAGCGGAACTGATGGTAAAATACCAAGTTCGCACAAGGATCATTCAGCACCCGATGAACAGACCGGACCCCGACTTACAACTCATAGAGAGAGACACACAGAGAAAAGAACGAGCTTGCACCCACACCAATGAAAGGCGGAGAGCTCAGCAGAAGGACTTCCAAGTAGGAGACGAAGTCTTAGTCCAACAGCCAATGACGAGAAAGAGTGACTCCCGATTCTCTCCTCAAACGCTCCAAGTCACTGCTGTGAAAGGAACAATGGTGACCGCTGGAAACGAAGAAAGAGAGACGACAAGGAACTGCTCAAAGTTCAAGCTGGCACCAACGACCAGCCTGGAAGAACCTCAACCCACAGATCCTGAGATGATGTCGGTGGATGCGCGAGACACGTTGTGGACGCCTCCTCAGTTCTTCCCCCGGCCACGGACCAAGAGAACGGAGAGACCAGAAGAAGATCCTCATGAAGGCACCAGCGCTCGACCACAGCGGGCCATAAAGAAGCCTGCGCGATTAGTTGAGGAATGTTGAGCCGGAAGCAAAGACATTTTGTCCGGGGGTGATGTTACGGTCCGACACCGCTACAGGGACCGCGTCCCCTTTAAGAGGTCAAGCCCGGACCACGTGGGAACACGTCACGGGAGCAAGGACGTTATAAAGGGGGAAGGGACAGAGGCAAGTCAGTCCATGTATGTATTTGAATAAAGAAAGAGTTACCTTCCACTCGGTGTGTCTGTCCTCCTTTCATGGGCTCTGTCCAGGCCCAACAGGAAGGAAGACAAAACACAAGGGGTTACAAACGCATCCTATTCAAGACAAAAACACTCACATTCTGTCCGACGGGGGGAGTAGAGGAGACAGACACCCCATATGCGAGTTGGGTTGACCAAGAGACTGAGGGATGTTCTTTATACATGTCGCCATTTCATGACGTAGGAATACGAGATCTTAAAAAGCAAGTGCGAATCTATGGCCTCGCATATAGGAAACCAGTCAAAGCGGGAGGAAACGTTCGCCTTCCAAAGATGTGTCCTACCGCACGTATAGCACCCCAGCTTGCCTGGGATGAAATTCCATATTTATTGTGATGTCTAACTAGGTTTGCACTGATAAGGCTGGCATAGTAACCCTTTATGGTATGGACCACCACTTTACTGGTGCCGAATGCTTGTGAAATATTGCATGCTTACGAAGGTTCCTGGAAGAAAGGTGTTTTGCATCCATACACCCTGCATCGTTCGCAAATATTTTTCTTCCTCAAAACCCTGCCAAGAAACATACATGGTCCTCTTGCATGTTTGGCATACCGATGTGGTTGTGCGTTTCCTCGCATGTGGCTAGTGCTGGAAATTGGCAACATGTACTGGGGCAGTCCCTCGCTTGGTTGGGGCGTACTATCAGTGGTGTGGGCGTGGCTGGGGCCGAATTGTCAGTGGTGTGCGCGGGACTTAGGGGGAGCGCTAAGTGTCAAATGATGTATGTGCCCTGAATATAGTGTACTGGCTGCTTTGCATTAAAAAAGAGCGCATTTTGGGAAGATAAGAATGAGCACCAATTTATCAAACATGTCTGTGCAAGTAATGTGAATTCCTCCTGAGCATGCAATGCACACTTTGTATGGTGCTCATTTCCTCTGTCAGAATAGTCACCCTGACCGTACAGTTTGTGCTAAGTATGAGACATATTGGGCCACATAAAACAGCGCCCCGGCAAGACAGTTTTTGCAGGGGCGCAGACCCGTCTTTTTCTGACCCGATTCCTCATTTGCATGTAGCACGTCTTCCCCTACCCAGTGTGAATGCGTTGTGTCAGGAAGGGAGGTGCCCTGAGTGAAAGCAGAGCTGATTGACTCAGTGAGAATGGGCTGCTGTATGGAAGACTGGTCACGTGAGCAGTGTGAGTGTTGCCTGGATGTCAGGTGATCCTGCTGTATGCTGATGATGGATGCCAGGTGGATGAGTACTTCTTTTATCTCAATGATGCAACCTTATTCATCACGTCACTCTGAATATCGAAAGATAAACTTTCCACCTTGATTCTATGTCAAGACCGGAGGTGAGCATTATGCATTATGCTTCAACTTCTATTTATTCCTGTCTTCAACAGTTTCAAAAATTGAACATTTCCAAATTTTGAAAAAATATATCTTTTTTTAACAAACTACATTTCCCTTCAAGCAGATAAGTACCCCCTTTTTTCTCGCAGCAGAAAACGCATAGGTTAACAACGTATTAAATGTTTGAGATAATGCATTCAGCGCGTACCTAAAGACTATCATAACGCTAGGGCGTTAGAAACGAAATTACATAAAGCGCGACCGATATCTAACGAGGTAGAAACACATGAGAGAGGAGCAGAGACGACGCGGTCCTGTGCCGCACTAACGGCATGCTCGGGGACCCGTCGGCACTCTGATAATAGAGCAAAGGCCCCCTCCACCGGGGAGGTGGAGCCAGACGAGTACAACAATCCCCACCCTCAGGGGGTCAGAGCTACTATCACAGAGTATAATCCCGAGCGTCCCCAGAGAGATGACGTTGCACCGAGCAGCGACGTGAGCTTAGTGGTGAGAGCCAAAGACCAGCAGACCCCACCCTTGTGGGATGGGGGCAGAGCCATATACTCATAATGCTCGACACCAAGGGCATTTTCAAGAGACAGAGATGCTCAGAGGGACAGCATTCATCCACAAATAACAAAGAAGGAAGCGTTAACTGCGCATGGCGGATCCCACAATAAAACTCCCTCGCCAGGGGAGAGGTTGCACAATACATATATAATAATAACGAAGAAAAGTACCAACAGCACGCAACCAGATCGATTACTGACCAGTAGCAAAGCCTGCATGATAAACACTCTCAAGAGTGCAGAGAGCTCCTGAAAGCTAAGCCAGATGGTTCAGGCCACAAAACAAGACCCCACAGTGTAGCAGTGGGCATGCCACGCAACCTGAGTCCAGGTAAAAAAGACACAAGCACCCATAGTGAAGAAAAATGTCAGAGTTTGAGTGGATCGAGGAGGAGCAGGCAGAGGACCTGGCCCACAGCTTCAGAGAGGTGCTAGGGAACTCACTAGTGGAGGCAGTGGCCCATGGGGTGAGGCCCCAGCAGGAAAGACTGGCGACAACAGAGACTTCCCTAAGTCAGAAACATAAGAGCACTGACGAAAAAGAAAGCACGTCCACGAAGGGTACCCTAGGAGGCCCTCAGGGGTGTACTGAGACCCGGAAGAGAAAGACCTCTTCTGACCCCCTAGGCCAACCTTACGAGGCACGTAAAGAGGCCCCAGAGGCTACCGATGCCTTCAAAAAGCTTAAAGAAGCATTTATGCGCATGTTAGTGGTGCCAAGCCTCACGACCCCCGACCCAGGGGAGGACAATATGGAAAACGAAGGGCTAGACTCAGAAGAAGAGTCACCAGAGACGCCTCACTCTTCACAAGGAGAAGAGGGCAGAACGGAAGAGGGTGAATAACCACTCCCCGCAAAGAAGAAGCTCAGAAAAGAATAGCATAGAAAAGAGCGAAGAAATGTCAGCTATGTTCGAACCAGAGAACATAAGAAACCTTAGGTCTTCGGACTGGCAACCATCGCTGCGGGTAGCCAAATACATGACCCAGAGGCTGCACAAGGTACTAGAAAAAGAAGCAAGGCAACTCATGGGAGCAGAGTGCCCAAGACCGGAGTTGCCCAGAAAGGCCAGAACTGGATCCCAAAATGCTAGCCTTTGTACCCAAGACACCCAGAGACCCCCGGAAGAAAATAGACAGGTCCTGGAGGAGCTGCCAGGAGAATGTCCTCGTCCTAGCTGGGCCTCTGGCCAACATCATGGACCTAGCAGAGCAGTCCCGAGACACAGGAGAGGAAGTAGTTCCAGATGTATTGGCAAACTGGGCACAGAGAGCAGTGTGCCTGCTGGGCAACGCAAACTGCGTAATCTCCTCAGAGCGGAGAAGAGGGCTCCTATTGAAAATTGATTCCAAGTTAGGGGATCTAGCCTCGTACGAGGCAGGCGAAGTAGCTCAAGGCCTCCTATTCGGCGAAGCTTTCGGAAAAGAGATGGGGAGTTTTGTGGGGTCATATACCTCACTAGAAATGGCACAAGCTTCCATTAGGAAGATATTCCCAAGCAGAGTTTTTACCTATCAAGGCAACAGAAGACCTCAAACGAACAGAGCCCACTACTGGGACAATAATTGCCTGTTGCCTCCAGAATATCTGTCAAAACTCTTGCACTAACTCACAAATCTAAAACTAACCTGGCACCTATCTACCTTGCTAACCGTTTCACCACTTACACTCCCAATAGAGTCTAAGATCCGCACAAGACCATTCACTGGTAATACCTAGATTCAAGTTTCAGAAAGCGGCGGGATCCAGTTTCCCAGTCCTCGCAGCTAAACTTTGGAACACACTACCCACTACCCACCACATTGAGAGCCGAACCATCTTACCTGGCATTCAAGAATAAGGTCAAAACTTGGCTCATTGAACAGGACCACATCACAGCCATTATGTAACTGCCACACATACCTTTAGGCTAGCAACCCTGTTGTAAATATGCTTCATTGTAAAAAGTGTAAATTTGTTTACCAATACTGTACTGTACTATTATTGTAAATGCATTGCTATCTGTACCTCCCATGTTACTCATCCCCATGAAATGCACCCAGATGCCTGTGGGCCAGGTGCGCACTATAAATAAACAAAATACAACTACAAATAAACAACAAGACGCCTTCTTCCCCACGAGAAGCCACTTCCCCAAAGGGCGCAGAGGAAGGGGAACCGGGAAGAGGACAAAACTTCCCTACAGGTGAGCCATATTAGATATCCGCCAGTAGGGGGATAACGATAGGGGGAGACCGAAGCAATTCTGGCAAAACCCACACGCACTGTCCAGTGACGCCTGGGTGCGCCAGACAACCAAAGGGCTACAGTTAGAATTTATACTAGAGCCCCACCAGTGCCAAATTCCCCCCCCATACACATGGCCCAGTCAGAGAGAATAAGCTTACACAGCGAACTACAGCGCCTAGCACAGAAGAGAGCCATCAAGCCATGCACCAGAGCACCAAGATTTATAAGCAATATGTTCCAGGTTCACAGGAAAGAGAAAGTAAGGCCATAAAAAATTTGAAAGAGCTCAACAACTGGGTGACGTATCACCACTTCAAGATGGAGGGGATCCAGCAGCTGCGAGACACACTACGGCAGGACGACTGGCTCACAAGGATCGACCCAAAAGACGCATATCTCACAATACCAGTTCAGGAACAATATCGACCCTTTCTAGCATTCACTTGGGACGAACGATATTGGCAATTCACGACAATGCCCTTTGGGCTAGCATCTGCATCATGGGCCTTCATGAAGCTCATGAGGCTGATAGCGACAGCGATCAGGGAGAAAGGGATCTGCATGATTATCTAGCTGGACGATATTCTGCTGCTAGTGAGCAACAGAGAGACGCTTCGATACCAGACAGGATGGGTAGAGAAGTTTCTCTCATCGCTGGGATTCCTAGTCAATCTGGAGAAATCAGATACGTCCCCGTGAAGAGAATAGACTTCCTTGGGTGCATCATAGACACCAAGGCAGCGACGCTGGAGCTAACAGCCAGGAAAGTGAGAGACAGCAAGAGAGAGATCAGGAGCTGCCTAAACAAGAGCGTTATATCGCTGAGGACACTAGCGAGAGTAGTAGTGCTTTTAGCAGCATCGATTCAGGTGATATTCCCAGGGCTCTTACATTATCGGGCCCTGCAGAGACTAAAGGTAAGACACCTACAACAGGGGCTAAAATTTTACCAGACAATTGCACTAGATCCAGAATCCAGAACAGAGCTAATTATGGTGGCTGCAGAATATGGATGCAGGAACAGGAAAGCCATAATCGGAGACCAACCTGACCTGATAATAGAGTCAGATGTTAGCAGGGCGGGCTGGGGAGTCTGTTGCGAGCAGCTGCAAACAGGAGGAAGATGAAGCGCAGAAGGGCTCCAGCTGCACATAAACTGTCTAGAGCTGTTGGCGGAACCCTTCTTGATCAAGGCCTTCACGAAAGACAATGTGAACTCATGCATTCTGCTGAAGAGGGACAACATCTCTGCAGTCAGGTATATCAACCACCTAGGAGGAACGAAGTCGAGACTCCTAGCAGATCTAGCCAAGGACTTCTGGCACTATTGTCTCCAATCAGGGACCTCGGTGATGGCAGAATATCTTCCAGGAACACTCAACGTAGTAGCCGACTGGAACTCCAGACATTTGTCATATTCCAGCAACTGGAAACTAGATGTACAAGTATTCCAGCGAACAGAACATTTGTGGGAACCATTCCACACAGACCTATTTGCATCCAGGTTGAACGCACAGAAGAGCAGATATTTCAGCTGGAGGTTAGACCCGACAGCAACTGGAGAGGATACTTTCCTTCAAGACTGGAGGGGGAACCTGCATTACGCCTTTCCCCCATTCATAATGATGAGCAGAGTGCTAGCAAAAGCTCGCTGGGAGGTAGCGAGTCTGGTCGTAGTGGCACCGATTTGGAAATCGCAAGTGTGGTTCCCGACTCTGATGGAACTATTGACGGACGTCCCGAGAATAATACCTGCAGGAGAACACCTGCTCACGGTCCCAGTTGGGTCATTTCATCCGCTGAGAGTGAAAGGGACTCTCCCACTAATGGCGTGCATGATAGCAGGAGACGCTGGGCGCTCCCAGGTATTTCGGCACGAGCTGCTCGACTCATCGCGAAATCAGGCGCTCTGTCCACTCGACAGAGCTACGACGCAGCTTGGAATAAATGGTTGCGATGGTGCTAAGGGAGACGTTTTAATCCTTTTCTGCCCCTATAGTGGCGGTCCTGAACTGCCTTGCAGATTTGCTGCAAGACAGGAAGGCGTTTAGGACTATAGCGGTGTACAGATCCGCCATCTCAGCTGGACATTTGCCCATCAATGGTATACCCGTAGGAGAGAATGCGGCAGTAATAAGACTCATCAAGGGAGTCCGGTTTAGGAAGCCGTCGGAACCAAAATACATACGCCTTTGGGATGTGACAATAGTACTAAGACTCCTCGCCAGCTGGCAGGCGAACAAGTATCTGTCCCTGAAACAGTTGTCAGGGAAGCTAGCTATGCTACTACGTCTGGTGTCATGTAGAAGAGTAGCAGACGTTAGAGCTCTAGATGTGAATAGAAAAGCGTACAGGCCCGAAGGGGTCACCTTCACTCTGGCCAGGAGGACGAAGACTTATTCCTCATCGATATCCTATCCCTACCTGCATGACCACCCCAAGTTGTCCCTAGCAGCATGCATAAGAGAGTACGAAAGTAGGACAGCGGAGATGCGAGCAGTAGTAACAATGCAATTGCTAATAGTGCGTAGGAAACCACATAAAGCAGTAGCGCCGGCTACCATAGCCAAATGAGTGCGCAAAGTGATGCAGCTAGCAGGGGTAGATATGTCCAGATATGGAGTGCATTGCGTGAGGTGAGCTATGGCATCGAAAGCGCTGGCGCAAGGAGCGAGCTTGCAAGAGATTCTGCAAGCAGCCGATTGGGCCAGCGATAATACATTTAGAACATTTTACTTTAAGCCTGTGCAATCTGTAGCATCGACTGTGATGTGAAGCTTTGAACAAGCATAATGCTCGCCTCCGCTCTTGACATAGAATGAAGATTGCCCCTGCTAATAGCGCAGGGAGTCTTGATTCTATTAAAGACATGTTCTTGACTCCAGCCTAGTCGATACTACCACATCTGGAATACACAATTTTTCAATATACTTCTCCTTTGTGGCTCATAGACATATGAAAACGCAAATCAAAGTCAATCCGGATTTTGATGTGAGTTTTTCTTACATATAGTAGTGAACATGTAATAAATGTACATTTGCATGTATCTGTATAGTTTGTATATATGATATATAGAGAAACCTTAAAACTTGAACATCTCAAAATTAGTCGGCACGATTTTCAAAATGTCTTTTCAGTGCACCAAATTGTGATAAGATGTACATGCATGGCAAAAAACACGAACAATTGAATTGGCCAATTTTAAGATATTTGGGGCAAATTTTATTTTATATTTCCCTAAAGGAAAATGCCATAATAAAAGTTGTCCAAAACACAAGTAAAACAACTTTTTTAAACTATGAAGCCATGAAAAATTCAGACATTTTTCGAGTTGGGACGGATTCCTCCAAAATTTGCTCTGTGAATTTTTCATGGAAGTGTTCAAAAGCTATAAAGATATTATATTTTGTGAAACTCCAAAGACTTAACCCTCAGTATTCCATGTGCCAACTATATATATATATATATATATATATATATATTTTATAGATGTACCTTGGGTATATGTTCAGAAAAAGAAACAGAGTGTTTTTTCTTTTGGAGGTGTGACTCTAGGTATAACACAAGACACAATGAGATACAGGCTAAGTATGTTTTTGTTGAGACTTGAGTGTCGTGTAGGCAGTAGAGGCCTCCGTCCCCAAATGCCGCACAGGGAGAACTTAACGCAACTCTCTGTGCAGCCGTTGAGGTCACAGGCGAAGATGTTCGAATGTCCAAGTCCGGGAACGCGAACCTCGGGGACCCCACACTGCTGCAAGAAAATGCGGATTAAGTACCAAGCAAGAAACAGTACCTACAGTATTAGAATAACTGGAAAGGTCTTACCAGTCAGGGTCAAGGAGGGGATGAGGAACCTAGTGGAGAGGTCCGGGACCCACGTGGACGGCAGTACCCCAAGAGGAGTAGGCTCAGTTGTTCGCCTGTCAGCAGGAGCTGTGGAGCTGTGAAACTGTGAGGCAAGGAGTTCAAAGAACCAGGGTGCAAAAGGGTGATCCAGGAGGCAGTCCAATAACAGTCCGTGGTCGAGAGCCGTGTATCACTGTGCAAAGAAATCCGAAGGGGTAAATCCAAGAGGAGTCCAGTAAAGCAGGCCAGGTCGATTCCGTGAGTGATCCAAAGATGATTCAAAGTCCGTAGCGCCAAACAGAATGCAGAGCACAGCTGAGAAGCAACGAATACCCAGGTTTCCGGGTTTATGTACTCGCGCTTCTGGTCACGTGATGCGTGGCATGGTCACGTGATCGGGCAAGAGCATCACGTGACCTCACAGTCCCGCGATGCGGAAGCTCAGGGTTAGCCCTTCGCGATCCTATGCGCCAAGGCAATTGCCAATGTAGGAACGGCCGTAGTCTGACAGCCGTCCTATTACGGACCAGGCGCGGGTGTGCCCGCAAGACGTGTGTGAGTCCACGTGAGTCCCGGGGAAGGGGGGAAGTGAGAGAAGGGCGGGACTGGGGATGAGGGAGTGCCCTGGGGACCGCATGATGAGGGATCGTGACAGAACCCCCCCCCAAAGGCCCACGACCCCGTGGGCAGGAAGGGTGATCCCGGTGGAAGCGAGCCACCAACCGGGGAGCGTGGACATCAATAGCAGGAACCCAAGAGCGCTCCTCCGGACCATAACCGACCCAATCAACCAGGTATTGCAAGCGCCCCCTGCAGACCCGGGAGCCCAGAATGGAGGAAACCTCATACTCGTCTGGGGAAGCCAAGGACACCGGGGCAGCAGAGGCGCGCAAGCGGGACGGGGCCGGACACGGTTTGAGAAGGGAGACATGAAATACAGGGTGTACCCTCCAAGAACCCGGGAGAACCAGTCGGTATGTGACAGGGTTGATAACCCGGGAAACCACATAGGGACCCACAAAACGGGGCAACAACTTCCTACAACCCACTAGCCTCAAGTGACGAGTGGAAAGCCACACCCGGGAACCCACCGAGAAAGACAGAGCCAACAGCCGTTTCTTATCTGCCTGGACCTTCATGGAAGACTGAGCCTCACGGAGATGTAAAGCAGTCTGGTCGTGGATAGAGGACAAATCCCTAAGACAGGCGCTGGCAGCCGGATTGGTGGAGGCCGCAAGGTCAGGGATCGGTAATGTGCGGGGATGTTGGCCATAGAGAACATAGAAGGGGGAGAACCCAGTGGATGCATGAACTGCATTGTTATAAGCGAATTCAGCGTGTCGGAGGGCACGCAACCAAGAGCACTGTTGTTGCAGGATCAGACAGCGGAGATATTGTTCCATTGTTTGATTAGTCCTTTCGGTCTGACGATCCGTCTCCGGGTGGTAGGCCGAAGAGAACCGGACATCGATACCCAACAACCTAGTTAGAGCGCGCCAGAAGCGAGAAGTGAATTGCGATCCCCGGTCTGATATAAGGACAGAGGGTAACCCAAAAAGACAAAAGACGGTATCAAAGAACAGGGTGGCCAGGATGGAAGCAGAGGGGATACCCTTGCAGGGGATGAAGCGTGCCATCTTTGAGAAGGAATCCACCACCACCCAAATAGTGTCGTAACCCTGTACCCGAGGGAGTTCCGTGACAAAGTCCATGGTTACCGTATGCCATGGTTTCAGGGGCACTGGTAAAGGGAGAAGCAGGCCTAACGGGCGACCCCTACGGGTTTTGCATTGTGTACAAATGGTGCATGTATTGATGTAACAATCCACGTCCCTCTTCATGCCCGGCCACCAACACCAACGCTTCAGGAGGGATAACGTACGGCGTTGGCCAGGATGACCATTCACAGGGGCATCGTGCGACCATTCCATTGCCATGTTGCGTGTGTCGGCAGTGGGCAAGAATAGGCGGTTCAGCACAAACGGGAGGCCATCCTGGAACACCGGATCCCACTCAGATAGCTGGTCGGGATGTAAGGACACCCACTTGCGTACTGCGTCCACTAAGGGCATCGAGGGAGTACATAGACAAACGACCTTAGTGTCGTCCAACATTGTGTTAGGGTATACGGGAAGAGAGACCCCCCCGGGAGAGCGGGACAGCGCATCGGCCTTGCCGTGCGCGGAACCAGCCCGATGCCGAATTTGGAAATCGAATGCTGCGAAGAAAAGGTGCCACCTCACCTGACGGCTGTTAAGGCACTTCAGGGAAGCCAAGTCCTGCAGGTTCTGGTGATCAGTAAACACCGTGACTCGATACTTGGCGCCCAAGAGATGGTGTCGCCACACGCGGAAAGCGTCCATAACCGCCAACAACTCCTTCTCGGTCACGGTGTAGTGTGACTCGGGGGTGGTAAACTTGCGGGAATGAAATGCAACAGGGTGCAGACGACCCGTGGCCTGACATGCTTGGGATAAGACAGCACCAAGAGCGAAGGAGGAGGCGTCAGCTTCCACGACAAAAGGGAGTTCAGAGTCGGGATGCTGAAGAACAGGGGCTGTGGTGAAAGCAGTCTTCAGTGAATCAAAGGCCTTCTGTTGTGTATCAGACCAAAGGAAGGGAACTCTAGGACTGGTTAATGCAGTGAGGGGAGACACGATAGAAGAAAACCCAGAGATGAATCTCCTGTAGAAATTCGCAAAACCCAAAAAGGACTGAAGGGCTTTCAGGTTCGCAGGAATAGGCCAGTCCAAAACCGCTTTAACCTTGGAGTGGTTCATGGACAACCCCCCGGGAGTGATACAGAACCCGAGGAAATCAACATTACCAACGTGGAACAGGCATTTTTCCGGTTTGGCATATAGTGAGTGTTTCTGTAAGCGTGTTAATACCTCACGAACGTGTCGCACATGCTCTTCCAGGGATTGAGAAAAAATTAAGATGTCATCGAGGTAAACCACGACGTAAACATCTAAGATATCGCTCAGGATATCATTCATAAACCTCTGGAAGGTCGCCGGGGCATTACACAGCCCAAAGGGCATGACTGTATATTCGTATAGGCCGTACCGGGTACAGAAAGCGGTTTTCCATTCGTCCCCGGAACGGACGCGGACCAGGTTGTAGGCTCCGCGGAGGTCCAGTTTTGTAAAAATGGTAGCGTGTGTGAGTCGGTCCAGCAAGGGCGTGATGAGGGGAATAGGGTACCGATCTTTCCTCGTGATAGCATTCAGGCGTCTATAGTCAACACATGGGCGTAGATCGCCTTCCTTTTTCGGCACAAAAAAGATAGGGCTGGCTGCAGGCGAGGTGGATGGTCGTATGTGCCCTAAGCTCAAGGACTTCCTAATGTACTCCTTGAGAGTCATTTCCTCGGATGGCGAGAGGGAATAGATCCGCCCTGTGGGAACCACTGTATCAGGGAGTAGATCGATAGGGCAATCGTACGGGCGATGTGGAGGCAGTGTTTCAGAGGAGCCACGATCAAAGACAGCTGCGAAATCTTGATAGACCTGGGGAACGTCTAGTGCCACTAACCCAACTACGTGTTCTGATGGTGTATCTTGCGGATCCTGTACTGTAAGATGAGCTATAGCCTGGGCGGGATTGTCGCTGTGTGCGTCTGTGGGAAGACAGAAATGCTGGCAGACAGCCGACTCAAAATGAACCAAACCCAATTTCCAATCAATGAGGGGATTATGTTCCTGAAGCCAAGGGATTCCCAGGATGAGCCCAAACTGTGGCGTGGTGATAAGGTCAAAACTAATGGTCTCCCTATGTCTGGATTGTATTGTTAATAGCAAAGGGGCTGTTTGTTGTTTGACTGGGCCCGAAATCAAGGACGAGCCATCTACAGCCTGTACCGGTTCAGGCCTGGTCTTGGTCAAAAGGGGCAGGTTTAACAAACGGGCCAAGGAAATGTCGATAAAGTTTCCCGTGGCCCCAGAGTCAATTATCAGAGTAACAGGATGTGAAACGGACGCTGTGGGCTGTAGAGTGGCTTGTACATGAATGGGCCGGATACGCCCGAAAGAGGGTGTAGGGTTCGGGGTGTCTGTGGTATAGCTCGATCCCGTCCCCGGTACTATGATCGAGCTATCCGAAAACCCTGTGGCTTGTTTTTGGGACGACGTGGGCATTCCTTAACAAAATGACCTAGGGTGCCGCAGTAGTAGCAAGCGTTATCCGCCCTCCTGCGTTCCCTTTCCAAAGGAGATATCAGACTCCTGACCCCCCCGATCTGCATGGGTTCTTGGGAGGAGTCAGAAGAAGGAACTGTCATGGGAGAAGGGGAGGAGTGAGTGAAACCTGCTTCCGCTCTTCTTTCGGACCTACGTGCGTCCACCTGGAGTGACAAGTCAACCAGATCTTGGAATGCAGTGGGTAATGAGGGTACTACTGATAAGGCGTCCTTCATAGGGTTGTTGAGGCCCCTATAGAAGACGACTGCTTTCTTGCCCTCTGGCCAAGAGGTTTCAGCGGATAGCTGGTTAAAACGGGTTATGTATTCAATGAGAGAACCCCTACCCTGGCACAAATCCAGAAGTTCCAGATCTCGAGATTGGGCCTTGTGTCTAGTATCAAAAACCCTGGACATCTCGGTGACGAGGAGATCGAAATCATATAATGCCGGGTTATCGTTCTCCAATAAGGGGTTGGCCCATGCAGCGGCAATCCCAGCCAAATGGGAAAGGGTAAATGCCGCTTTCGTGGTGGAATCTGGAAAAGCCTGAGGCCGGCACAGGAAATGCAACTTGCATTGGTTTAGGAAGGTCCTAAATTTCTTGGGATCCCCGTGGTATCTCTCAGGGGCCGCCAATGGGAATGGAGTAGGTAGCATCATGGGAACGGGATTCTGGGGAACAATCGGAGGTGGAACAGGTCGAGAAACAGAGGGTGTGTCTCCGAATTCTACATCTGGGGGTAAAGGGTGTCTGGTACTTTGTATGTGGTCGAGACGTTGATGGATAGCCGTGTTGGCTGCCGCCATATCGGCTCGTAGCACTGTAATGGCTTGGACTATAGCAGACATGGGGTCTTCAGCGTTCCCCTCCATTGCCTACACGACTATAGGCTTCTCAGTCTGTTGAGACTTGAGTGTCGTGTAGGCAGTAGAGGCCTCCGTCCCCAAATGCCGCACAGGGAGAACTTAACGCAACTCTCTGTGCAGCCGTTGAGGTCACAGGCGAAGATGTTCGAATGTCCAAGTCCGGGAACGCGAACCTCGGGGACCCCACACTGCTGCAAGAAAATGCGGATTAAGTACCAAGCAAGAAACAGTACCTACAGTATTAGAATAACTGGAAAGGTCTTACCAGTCAGGGTCAAGGAGGGGATGAGGAACCTAGTGGAGAGGTCCGGGACCCACGTGGACGGCAGTACCCCAAGAGGAGTAGGCTCAGTTGTTCGCCTGTCAGCAGGAGCTGTGGAGCTGTGAAACTGTGAGGCAAGGAGTTCAAAGAACCAGGGTGCAAAAGGGTGATCCAGGAGGCAGTCCAATAACAGTCCGTGGTCGAGAGCCGTGTATCACTGTGCAAAGAAATCCGAAGGGGTAAATCCAAGAGGAGTCCAGTAAAGCAGGCCAGGTCGATTCCGTGAGTGATCCAAAGATGATTCAAAGTCCGTAGCGCCAAACAGAATGCAGAGCACAGCTGAGAAGCAACGAATACCCAGGTTTCCGGGTTTATGTACTCGCGCTTCTGGTCACGTGATGCGTGGCATGGTCACGTGATCGGGCAAGAGCATCACGTGACCTCACAGTCCCGCGATGCGGAAGCTCAGGGTTAGCCCTTCGCGATCCTATGCGCCAAGGCAATTGCCAATGTAGGAACGGCCGTAGTCTGACAGCCGTCCTATTACGGACCAGGCGCGGGTGTGCCCGCAAGACGTGTGTGAGTCCACGTGAGTCCCGGGGAAGGGGGGAAGTGAGAGAAGGGCGGGACTGGGGATGAGGGAGTGCCCTGGGGACCGCATGATGAGGGATCGTGACAGTTTTTTACTGAATTGGTAATAGACGCTCATATTCTACGTTCCAACTTACATGTCAACTAAGCCGCCCACACATGGCAACTGAACACCCCTCCCAACAGACATCAAACAACCGAACGCTACACCTCTCTAGCCAGCATAGATACCACAGCCCTGGACAAAGCATTCTCAGGCCACAAGCACACGCCTGTCCCATCTGTACACTTCCGTACTGCACACATTATCGCAACAGCAAAGCTATCTTAAACCCACACCCCCTCAGTCAAATCCACAAGAGTACCTGGAAACCATACAAATGGCAGTGGAGCGTGGTATAAATCCCAGTAACAAAACACATAACACATAACCCCAGTACTTTAAGTGGGCCGTGGCTCAGCCTCCAAAAAGTGAGGCTCAGCCGGGGGCCCTCCGGTCCCACCAAGCCACGGCGCCGGTGGGTTATCATCCCCCGCCACAACCGCGACAGGAGATGAGCCCGCCGGGCGCCCATGAATAAGTCAGGCCTGAGGCCACAGAGTCAGGCAACAGCTGTGACTGACAGAATTGCCAGCCAGTCACAGCGTCGCGCAAACTGTTTGAGCGACGCTGTGACTGGCTGATACTTCTTCCAGTCACAGCTACCTGCACTGGAGTTAACTTTCTCGGCCGGCTGTCACTATCAGCTTTCTTCTCTTCAATCACTGCTGCAGCGCAAAGTCCGACCCCTGCTGCTAAGTTTCATTAGCAGCAGGGGTCATTGAAGGGAAGATAAGAAAGCTTATAGTGACGGCTGGGGGGAGATTAACTACGCCAGTTCATTTATGAGGCCTCGCCCTCACGGTATGCAGCAGGAGGAAGCAGCACACTGATCGCAGTGCATCAGTGGTCACCTCTTTATTCACAGTCTTTTTTTTAGGTAATGGTCCATTTAAGAACCTTTGTTGTGGACAAGGTCTTGAAAAGGCACATTTGATACTGAAAGCACACACAGAAAAACTAGTTGCCATAAAATATGTTGACAAAAAAGGAGTTGTGCATTATTTCAATAGTATTTATATGTCCGCATTTGGTGTGCTAAATGCATTTCTTTTTTGGGAAGAATGTCACTTTTCATTGGCATCATATAAAGCATGCTTTATGAAACAATGCAAAAGGTTACCATTTCACAGTATCTTTTGTTATGATTAAGTTTTGAAAGACAGCCTACAAGCCTTTTTTATAATATTGTGGAATTGCATTCTGGTATTTGTAGGCTTCACTATGGGGTGAAAATGCAACATGTGTAATCTTTTTTCTTAACATATTTCTATAAGGATTCCTATATTGCTGGAGTACTTCAATTATGATGTGTGTACTTTTCAATTCCGATTTATAAAACTGAGCAATTGTTACAAGCCAAACGTTGTGGTGAGGAGGGGAAAGGATCAGAGGGCAAGTTTGTTGGGATGATTTCCCGGTTCCATGGACGTTGGAAGAGAGGTTGCTGCATTGAAGATGTTCTACCTGCCCCAGTGCTGATTTTCAGGGTACACATTGAGATTACATGTGAGTTGACAGTGTCTGCCCACTTTTTTCACAGTGCCGACTCCATCCTAGGGGGGGACAGAGGAGATGGAGAGCAAGAGGGAGTCTAGTACCAACCTGGGGGTGACACGGGTGAGAATGGGTAGAGAGAATGATCTCAGAACCAGCCTAGGGGGTATAGAGCAGACGGACAGGGAGTCTAGAACCAGCCTGGGGGTATTGAGGAGATGGAGTCTAGACCCAGCCCAGGATGGCAGAGATGGGGAAGGGGATGGGTAGTGAGAGGGATCTCAGAACCGGCCTAGTAATTACACCAATGGCCCCAGTTAAGGGTCCAATAAATAAATAATAAGCTTTGATTTGATATACTTTAAGCTATGTAGCAAGCAGTCTGTTACACGATATATACCTAGTAATATAGGCCAGACCAGTTTTATATGTTCGTCTTTGGCCACGCCCGTCAATTATTAGGCTACACCACCAAATGAGGCCCTCAACCCACCCCCACACCCCCCCAATTTCTTACCCCACTTAACCCTGTTGCGTGTAATGTTATACGGAGCAAACCATATCTGGGCTCTGTGGGGTACAACATCAGTAAATAAACTGAAAAAGCTCAGGAAAGGGGCATTTGAGGAAGACCTAAAATAGAATCCGGGGGTTGATATAGTAATGTGTTACAGCAGCAGGGCCGCCACGTGAGGATGAGACCTTTGTGTCTACTAAGCAACGGTATTTTGATTACAGTCTCTGTTGTTAAGGATGCTTTGGAATGCCCTGTGTTGACTTCGGTGAATCATACCGAGACAGGTGAAATACGACTGACAGTGATACCTGCTCAGGTGACGTGTCTCAGCAAGTAAACAGAATAATCTCCCGGAGGCACCGTCATCACAGATGAAAAAACCCCGGTGCACCGTGCACCTCCGTAACAACCGCAATTAGTCTGGCAGCGGCTCCTGCTTAACCAGCTCCCTCCCGGCAGGATCTTCCCTGACATGATTACTCAGGGCTAAACGAACGTTCACAGCGGATGAAATATACGTGGAAGCGAATGTATCATAATTCATGTTTTCATGGTAAGTGTTGGAATAGATGATTCAGCCAATTCAACCACAGGCGCTGCCTAGCCCCAGTGCGTGGAAAAGGGCGTACCATGTGTTCAGCACAGAGTCTGTTGTTCTTATGTGGAAAGGCCTCGTTCGTGAATCTGTGCAACTGCGCATGCGCATCTTCACATCCTCTTCGGGAAGGGCTACCCGGGGATGTGCAAGTGCATGCATCCACTCACAGCAAACATGCTTTGCGGATTGGGGATTTGTGGTTTTAATCTTGCAGGCAGTGCAATAGGGAGTCATGCGATCCTGGGTGTCACGAGTTGTTATTTATGCCCAGGAGCCACGTCATTTGTGGTGTGGACTCAGGCAATTAAACGGGAATGTATTTTAAGAACTTCACTATAATGAAATACTAGTTCAGCCCGCCTCAAGGATTCGAGCATGCAAGACCCTTGAATTGCATGTAGGACGTGCCCTTTTTAGCCAACTAAACATCGTTAAACAGATAGACAGCACCGTTGATAGTCGGAGAAAGGTCGCAACATTGCAATGCTAGTACATGGACAAACTGAAGGAACGAATACAACCCTTGATCACAGTTGTGTTTGCTTAGAAAGCTTGCCTTGTCCCATGTGGTATATTTTGTAATTGTTCTTTCTTGCAAATGTTAGCAACTACAACACAGTACTCTTAAAAAAGCACACGAAATAACGTTGAACGTTTGGCGAGATATATAGTGCAAATCACAAAGTCTATCACAAATGGATAAATTCAGATAACCATGTATATAGCAAGTATCCAGTCAAGCCACTGTCAATAAGACATCTAAGATACTGGCGGGGGAAGGGGTAGAACAGACAGCCAATCCCACAGGACCCATACAGCCCAACTCCAGGGTCCCACCCTGTTAAGCCCTTATGGCCCCAATAGAAGGAAGGCCTGCATCAGTAGAGGGGCTTAATGACGGGTCTGTCATTCTATGACAAGACTGGAGGCGAGCATTATGCTTCATCTTCATTTATTACTACTCTTCAGCAGTTCAACAAAACACTATAAAAAATCGTGAAAAGCGTAAACTTTGCTTTCCTCTTTTCCTTTCCTTCTTTCTTTTTTTTTTTTTTTTTTAACTACAATGTCCATGAGTCTCTGTAGTCCATGCCCTTTCCACCAGTCATAACCCACTTCCTGTGCTCGGGCTCCTCCTCTTCTTTTACTGCTCTTCAAGCAGATAAGTACAATTTCTTCCCTCTCCGCATGAATGTATTGACGGGGGTTGAGTGGGAGATTAATCTTTATGAATTCTTTAGATATGAGTGTGTAAGAGAGGAACGCCGAGAGAGCGTGTTAAAAAAAAAAAAAAAAAGAATATCTTGGTATTTTAGTCACTATAATGGTTTCATAGTGTATTCTGCGTAAAAGCGCGTTGACATAGATTTTCGAGCGCTCGCGTCGGCGCGAGTTTGCGTGGGAGTAGCCCAAGGGGTATCTCAGGCAGGGGCTTATTCGCGAGGCGGGCGGCCCCGTGTCGCAATTTCGGCACACTTGGGGTTAGTCAGCCTCGCGAACGACGCAGCATAGGCCGCGCCGACATCCGAGAGCAGGCCCCATCTCCGCGGAGGCGGGCCGGCTCCCGCGAAGTTCGGTGCGCGGCCAAATGCTCCGCAAGCAGCCCCCACCCTTGTGTGGGAGGAGTTAGGCGCATAAGCGCACGTGCCGACAGGTCGCTCCATGGCGCCACTGTCTACAGAGTTCACCGACTACAGTACACTCGTGTACAATCATTTCTGATGATTTTCAGTCGTGCGACTTGTTTCTCTGATTTAGCGGTTATAGCGACCGCAAGCGCCGTGTTTCCTATGAAGCACATTGAGTGACGATAAAGTCACGGATTGGGAGCTGCAGAAGGTAGAAACCGACGGAGCTCTTACACTGCCAAGTAGCAGAGGATTGGCGCAGCAGAAGTGAAGGCTTCTCGGAGCCACGAGTGATCGCGTCTAGGTGCAGCCACTGAAAAAAAAAAAAAAAAAAAAAAAAAAAAAGAAAAGGGGGAGCGCAAGAGTAAAGACGACTTTACGAACCCCAAATCATCAAGAGGAGCTGTGGGCGTGCTAAGACACCTGACTCAGGTATTTTAGGCACAAGCACGAGAATGTCAGAATTTGAGTGGAGCGAGGAGGAGCAGTCCCAGGACCTCGCGGCCAGCTTCAAAAAAGTGCTAGGAAGCTCCCTCATTGATGCAGTGGCAGAGGGCGTCAGACCCCTACAGGAGAGGCTGGAGACGTTGGAGGCCATGCTTTCACAGCCTAGCAGCAGCACCGAAGACTGGAGACGCACGCCCACGGATCCCGCGATAGAGGGACGTAAGGGGAGTAAGCTAGCCCTCAAGAGGAAAGCCTCTGACGACCCCCGGGGCTCTTTGGAAGGGGCAGATGATAAGGCCCCAGAGGTGCCTGACGCGTTCGCGAAGCTGAAAGAAGCTTATCTGCAACGCCAGACAGTGCCACACCTCATGACCCCCACTCCAGGGGAGGACAATACAGGGGAAGACCCTGACTCGGAAGACGAGAAGGATGGATTCCAAGCCTCACTAGAGGACGAGGAGATAGAGCAGGAGGACTGGGCCAAACCCAGCGGGGGCAAAAGACTTCGTAAAGAGAAGCACCTCCTCGAGCCACAAGAGGATATGTTTGACCCCGATAGCATACGGAACCCGAAATCCTCGGAGTGGCAACCATCCCCCCGGGTAGCACAATACATGGCAGCTAGGTTGCGCAAGCCTCTCGACAAGGAGGTGAGGCAGCGCCTGCGAGCGGAATGCCCGCGCCCAGATCTCCCTGGAAAAGTAGCGGAGGCCCCTGAGCTCGACCCGAAGATGCTGACATTCGTATCAAAAACAAATAAAGACCCGCGCAAGGGTATCGATAGGTCCTGGAAAAGCTGCCAGGAGAAAGTTCTGGACTTAGCAGGCCCTCTCGCTAAAATCATGGACCTGGCGGAGAGAGCAAGGGACACGGGAGAGGAAGTTGACCCCGAAGCTCTCGCAGGATGGGCGCAGAGAGCAGTCTGCCTTCTGGGGAACGCGAACTGCGCCATCGCTTCGGAGAGAAGGAAAGGCCTCCTGCTCAAGATTGATTCTAAGCTCAGCGACCTCTCATCGTATGAGGCAGGAGAAGGGGCCCAGGGCCTCCTGTTCGGTGAGACCTTCGGTAAGGAGATGGGCCGATTCGTAGGGACATACGCTTCGCTCGAGAAAGCCCAAGCATCGATTCGCAAGATATTCCCGAATAGAGTTTTTGGAGGGACCGGACGCTACAGAGGCCGGGCGGCCGGTCGGACCCAAGGCGGAAGAAGGCCTCAAAACCCCAGAGCTCAATACTGGGAGAACAAGAGTCAGGATACTTTCTTCCCATCCAGAGGGAGATTCCCAAGAGGCCGCAGGTCCAGAGGATCAGGACGAGGTCAAGGGTTTACACCAGGTGAGAGCGATTCAGTATCCTCCGGTAGGGGGGAGGACGCGCATGTTTTTAGAGAATTGGCGCAAGCTTTCCAGCGATTCCTGGATACTGCAAACCGTCAGAGGTATGAGGTTAGATTTCATAGAGAGGCCAGTGCAAAAGGACAGGCCGCGGAGCCAGAGGCTAGCGCTAGCGGAACAGGCGCTTTTAGACAGCGAGATAGAGCAGCTACTGCGCAAGCGAGCGATAGAGAGATGCGAAACGCCACCCAAGTTTGTCAGCAATATGTTCCTAGTACACAGGAAGGAGAAGGTACGCCCAGTTATCAATCTCAAAGAGCTGAACGGTTGGATCATATATCGCCACTTCAAGATGGAGGGCATACATCAGCTCAGGGACTCCCTAAGGGAGGCAGACTGGCTGACGCGCCTAGATCTAAAGGACGCGTACCTCACAGTACCCGTGCTCGAAGAGTACAGACCATTTCTAGCGTTCCGATGGCACGGACAGTTTTGGCACTTCAAGACGATGCCGTTCGGGCTGGCCTCGGCGCCCTGGGCGTTTACGAAGCTGATGAAACCAGTAGCGGCAGCGATCAGGGAGAAAGGCGTCAGACTGATAATTTATCTGGACGACCTTTTGCTCCTAGCAGAAGACCGAGAAGTGCTAGTATATCAAACAGGATGGGTACAAGACCTCCTACTATCTCTAGGATTCCTAGTGAATACAGAGAAGTCAGATACCGTACCAGCTCAGAGGCTAGATTTCTTAGGGTTCGTACTAGACACGAAGAAAGCGACCCTGGAGCTGCCAGCTCGGAAAATGAAGGACATAAAGAGGGAGATCAGATTATGTCTGGAGAAGAAGCAGATATCTATCAGGACGCTAGCGAGAGTAGTGGGGCTACTAGCAGCATCCATTCAGGCCATATTTCCAGGGCCTCTGCACTACCGAGCGCTACAGAGATTAAAGATAAGACACCTACAACAGGGTCTGAAGTATCACCAGAAAGTACCCCTAGATCAGGACTCCATTACCGAACTAGAGTGGTGGTTGAAGAATATGGACGCCTGGAATGGGCGAGCCATATTCGGGGACAAACCAGATCTGGTAATAGAATCGGACGCCAGCCGGAAGGGCTGGGGGGCCAGATGTGGGACCCTACAGACCGGGGGCAAATGGAGCGAAGAGGAGCTCCGGCTACATATAAACTGCCTGGAGCTACTGGCAGGATCGTTCGCGATCAAGGCATTCACAAGAGGAAGAGTGAAATCTTGTGTGCTGCTGAAGATGGACAACATCTCCGCAGTACGTTACATAAATCACCTAGGCGGTACGAGGTCCAAGATGCTAGCGGAACTAGCAAAGGACTTCTGGCATTTCTGTCTACAGTCAGAGACGTCAGTGATAGCGGAATACCTGCCAGGCGAGCAGAACATAGTAGCGGACTGGAACTCGCGTTACCTGATAGACTCCAGCGATTGGAAGCTGGACCCAGTCGTGTTTCAGAGACTGGACAGGAGATGGGGTCCACTGAAGGTAGATCTGTTCGCATCCCGGCTCAATGCACAGACGAGCCTATATTACAGCTGGAGGCTAGATCCGGAAGCGCAGGGAACGGATGCGTTCCTGCAAGAGTGGACAGGAGGACCGCATTACGCTTTTCCCCCCTTCGCAATGTTGAACAGAGTTCTAGCGAAGTGTCGGAGGGAGAGAGCGGAACTGGTGTTGGTCGCACCGTTGTGGAAGTCACAAGTGTGGTTTCCAACGCTAATGGAGCTACTAGCAGACTTACCCAGAGTGCTTCCCGAAGGAGAGCGATTGATCACGGACCCAGCTGGGTTGTGTCATCCTCTGAGAGTGAGAGGGACACTCCCCTTAGTCGCGTGCAGGATATCAGGAGACGTTGGGCCCTGCCAGGAATTTCGGAGCAAGCAGCTCAGCTTATCGCAGAATCCTGGGCTCCCTCCACTAGGAGGAGCTATGACGCAGCTTGGGCAAAATGGACAAGCTGGTGCAAGGACAGAGGTGTTCATCCCGTTTCAGCACCTGTAGTGGTAATTCTAAATTTCTTAGCGAACTTACTGCAGGACGGGAAAGCTTTTCGTACGATAGGGGTGTACAGATCAGCTATATCAGCGGGACACATTCCAATAGAAGGAGGGCCAGCAGGAGAACACCCCGCGGTAGTCAGGCTCGTTAGAGGAGCAAAGTTCAGAGTGCCACCAGTGCCCAGATATAATTCGACATGGGATGTGGCGACAGTATTTAGACTATTATCGGATTGGCCGACGGATAAATGTCTTACCCGTAAACAACTATCCGGTAAGCTAGCTATGTTATTATGTCTAATCTCATGCAAACGAGTGTCAGACGTTAAAGCTCTGGAGATTAACAGACGAGCTTTCGGACCGGAAGGAGTCACGTTCTCTATTGCTAGGAGAACCAAGACAGGTACCTCCACAGTGCATTATCCGTATTTTCCGGGCAATTCGAAGTGGTGCGTTGCACGGTGTATTAAAGAATACGAGAGTAGAACAGCAGAGAACAGAGCAGCGCAGGTTACCCAGTTGCTAATAGCGCGCAGGAAACCCTATCACGCCGTAACATCAGCTACTATAGCTAGATGGGTAAAGGAGATCATGCATGCAGCGGGTGTGAATGTGGACATGTATGGAGCGCATTCAGTGAGGGGTGCGATGGCATCGTCAGCAGCGAGAGCGGGAGTGCCCTTGAATGTAATAATGCTAACAGCGGACTGGTCAAACGACCGTACCTTTAAAGAATTTTACTTTAAGCCAACAGAGGGTCTGGCTAGTACAGTGTTGGGCAGCTTTGAACAAGCATAATGCTCGCCTCCAGTCTTGTCATAGAATATAGATTACCCCTGCTATCTGCGCAGGGAGTATTAATTCTATTAAAGACTAGGAGGCGAGCATTAAATTCCCTCCCGAAGTAATGTACTGTACTAAATGTCGTTGCATTATATGAGTGAAGTACACTACAGACGCACCACCCTAAGACTTTCTATTTCTGTTTCATAGGGGAAGATCAGAAGAATAACTGATGGCCGTGCCGTAGCTGAGAGTAGCAGACCGGGAGGACACCGGCGGTGGAGTTTTAAAGTTCAGAAGAACCTTCGCTCTGTTGGCGAGGATCAGTTAATGGACTTGTGCAGTTTCAGAGCGAGTAAAAGCAGAGGAGGAGCCCGAGCACAGGAAGTGGGTTATGACTGGTGGAAAGGGCATGGACTACAGAGACTCATGGACATTGTAGTTAAAAAAAAAAAAAAAAAAGAAAGAAGGAAAGGAAAAGAGGAAAGCAAAGTTTACGCTTTTCACGATTTTTTATAGTGTTTTGTTGAACTGCTGAAGAGTAGTAATAAATGAAGATGAAGCATAATGCTCGCCTCCTAGTCTTTAATAGAATTAATACTCCCTGCGCAGATAGCAGGGGTAATCTATATTGACGCCAGAAGATGGCTGGCAGTGTTGTGGGGAGGAGAGAGGAACGCGAAGAGCAGGGAGAGGAGAAGGATGGAGGAGAGAGGAGAAGACTTGGAAGGAGGCGAAGGGAGTAAGGGTAAAGAGCGAAAGAGCTGGAGGAAGGAAGCAGGCCTGGGGAGGAAATGGACAGAGTGGCAACAGGAAGAGAACATAGTGAAGTAGGGATGATGAGAGAAAAAGGACGATAGAATAAAAACCTGGGGGTAGTTGGAGGGAGAGGAAAGATTGCCAGAAGGGAGAGGTCAGGGGAAGGTCAAAAAGATCTATTATGGAGGCGAAAGGCAGGCAAGAGGGGGGCAAGCAGATACTGCGTTTGGCCAAAGGGGTGTCTTAAGGGGGAGTTGAGCCCTTGGATAAGTCCCAAGACTGCAGAGTCAGTGGTAGTCTTTGTGGCCGCAGAATGCAGCCTTCATGGGTCAGTAGCAAGAAAACCCCAACCCAGCACTAATCTACCAGGGGTGACCACGTAGGTGATACTGCAATGCAAATCAGTAGTGTTTGAAGCCAGACCCCCATCAGTGACTCAGGGCACTGGGGTGGTGGGACCTGGGTAGGACCAACACAATATTAGGAGCCAGAGGATGAACTCTTTTCCTGTCAAGAAGGAGACTCCGACCCACCCCCGCGAAGATGTGTTGAACTTAGCAGTGATCACTGTTTATTTAGACATCTGCCTCTTTTCATTTGTCTCACACAGGGACACCTGTAGGCCATATTAGCCACTGTGTCTCTTGCCACGAGAATAAAGAGTACAGTTCAACACAAGATTTGTCTTGAGTTGTCTGTTAGCTGTGACAGTAGCCTGATCATGAGCCACTGGGCGATGTAAGACTGTAACACTTGACGGTGTGGAGGACAGAATGGGCTCACAAACCAATTCATCCCTATTGGAAGGAATGGCAGGGTTTTCCAAATCTCGGGGAGGTATCATGATAGGGTCTGAAACTCCACAGAAAAGGCCTTGCTCTGAGTAGGGGGATGCTGATTCCTCTAGGGAGGTGCTAGGGGACCCAGAAAGTGATCTTCTTTTTGCTTGCTCCCAAAGAAAGTTAGATGTGGGGCTGCGACATATGATCTTTGGATATGTCCTGGATACCCTTTTTATGGGGGAGATTGCCTCTAGTCGTATGGAAAATAATAGCAATTCTACATATTTTCCTTTTGTTACAGGGATTGAACAGTGGGATCTCAGTGGAAGAGATGGAAGACTGTGGTAAAGTGGGACAAGGGAGGTTTCATAACCTGATGATACGGACTGGGTTGGGTTTCCTCACAGATGTAATTCCTTGTCAGTGTGGTTTCACAACTTAATTTAATATTTTGAGCACTAACATTTTTATCAAGGTACCCTGGTCTAATGGGTTGTTTATCAGGTCTTTCATCAGTTACCCTTCTGATGTTATAAAAGAAAAGGGAAGTCCTTGAATTTTCGTACATAAGGTTCCCAACTGTCTCACCTCCATTAATCTTTCTGTCTCCTTACTGCCCTTTTAGCGTTTTTGCTTTGCTTTCAATTTTAACTTTCACACTTTTATTTATTTCCGATTCTGTACCGCTTTTCCTGTTTGTGCCTTTCTCCCTCTCAGCTCTCATTTAAATGAACGCTCCCGAGTTTCTCTTACATTCTGCATGAAACTCAGCGGGCAGTGTCACATTGAGAGGCGGTTCCTCCAGGCAATGTACGGTTGAGGTCAGAGTCTCACCACCTGCACCTCCTGCTTCTCTCGGCTCCTGGGCTCCACCGGTCAGGGCTGCATCCCCAGCTCGTTCATCTCTCTGTGACTGACATCACCTTTTATAGCTGAACACACGGTCAAGTGGAGTCAGGTGTGAATGGTTACCTACAAATGCCTGACTCTGCCTGACTCTATTAGTGGGACAGTAGTTTTCTCTAAAGTCGGTTTCACTTACTTTACCCATGTTATACCTATGGGTAATCGTTACTGATCTTGGTGGCCTCCTCCTCGTCTCAGTATTTATTGGAAATGGGGAGGGGGAGATGGAATGGGTTTGGAAATACCCCATGGAAGCAGAGGGAGTGGGCTGTAAAGTGAAATGGGATCGGGAATTAGACTGAAGGTTATGTCTATTTACTATAATACTATGAGGAGATCGACAACAGAGATAGCAACATCTTCTAGCCTTGTTTTTATTTAATGACACAGATTCCCCTTGTGGCAGAGTATGCCATCTCTCTGATGTTGTATGATACAGGCATGGGCCTTGATAGTATTCCCTGTGGTCTAGATAGGTAACAGATGAATACATATTAATATCATGGTCCTGTCTCTGTTGTGCTTGATCTTTCTTCTCACCGAATCTCATGTACTTGACTCTTGTCCTCCTCTTACTTGGACCATGAACAATGGGTCTAGAAGAAGGAAATACACATGTGGCTGTCCGTTGTTAGCCCTTCTTATACCATACTGGGAGGGGGAAGTCTGTGTGTGTGTTTTGCCTTTGGCTGGAACCTTTGGGTGCCCCAGCCTAGGCTCCAGTATGTCTGCGAAGACAGGAAGTGGGGGAGTTTTTCACTCCCCTGCCCTTTGTCTGCCAGAGTGCCTGAACGGAACCAGTTTCCACTGGGGGGCTGGCTGTCCTGATTGGACAGCCACCCACCCCTTTCTGTAAAATTCTGAGAGTTTGCAGAAGAGTTAGTGGGAAAACTGAATATAAGGTGAGGTTCCTGAGGTAGAAGGTAAGTCGACCACTGAAACAGAAAATCCAAAGCTAAAGATGACCAGAGACGCCTGCAGACCCTTCCGGTAACCGGAAGTGACCTCTGATGTCCTGACCCAGTTTTCTCATCGAAAGAGGAGCTCTGAAGAGGATGACTTCTTCTATTTGGCTGGTGGGACCAACCAGCCCTGAGACGAACTACAATCAAGTCATCTCCCAAGGTGCTGTGGCCTTCCAGAGCTGCAGACCATGAATACCAAGAGACCTCTTACCCATTTGCAGTGCAACGTCTCTGTAAGGGCCAATCCATCCAGAACTTTGGTGGGCTCCAGTTGGACCTCCAGAGGCATGATCCCACTCATCTAAGTCCCCTCACCACAGTCCAGGACTTCAGAACACAAGAAGATCGACCGGGAGAGAACCATCCTTTGTTGGAGCTGATAAAAAGGCACCAAAACCGCAGATCGACCAAGGAGACCGAAGACATCCGTGACAAGGGTACTCTCTCACGACTGCTGCTGAGACATCCCATTCAGAGTTCTTCCTTCCGTCACCAGACCAAGGTCTCAGGAGAACGGGTCCGCCGCTGCTGCACAGGAGAGAATCCAGCTATGTTTGCTTCGTCTGACCTAAGGTACTGTGGCCCTGAAGGTAGAACTTACCTCAAGCCGAAGAGTCACTCCAGAATGAATGGAGTGACTTGGAAGGTGTTTGGGTGTCACCCATACCTCTGGGCCATGCTTGACAGCTTGTGTCCTATTAGGGAGTCCTTCGCAGGGTTCCCCTACTTTGTGTTATATTCCGAAACATTTCTATTTGTGTGAATAAGTATCCTGAGGAACTTTACCTGTTCTGCTGTTCTGCTGCCCTGATGCACAATCTAACACGGGGCATCATCATCTTGCCCCAAGCTCCTCATAAGAACGTGAAGCATTCATTGTAGTGCCAGAGGGCCTTTTCCATCATGGCCGCCTGCTTCACTGCATCCAGCCTGATGCAGACCTACATCTCTTCGAGGTCAGCCATATTGGTACGTTGCGCCTAATTACCAGCATCCGGCCCGGGAGCCGGCAGACAATGCCAGTCCCCTCGAAAGGCCCCTAAAAGGGCGAGGGATATTCCCTGTCTGGGCCTGGGAAGGCTAATAGGGATCCCATGCCTCAACCTCAGAATCCTGAGTTCCATTGCCATTGGGCCTGATCACGACCTCGGCGGTAACGCTAACGCTATTAGCGCAGGGGCTATTAGCGCGACCGCCATAGCCCCCGGCGCTTATAGCGCGGGATCACGAGTTGGGCGGACTTGGAAGTCCCCATTCCCCATTGAGCCCATTCGGGAATGCCCCATTGGGCTCAATGGGGAAAATTTGCGCTCTTACCGCCAGCGGATTTCCCGCCAGCGGTAATAGCGCGGATTTTCAGCGGATTTCCCCCCAGCCAATAGCTGGGGCGAAATCCGCCGAAGCCCTGATTCGGCGGACCCTTAAATCTGGCGGTAATAGCGCTATCGCCGGATTTAAGGGTTACCGCCGAGGTCGTGATCAGGCCCATTGTCTGCTGTTTTGGGTAAGCCTCCCCACCCACCCCCTGATCTCCAGACCTTGTTGCCTATCTGTTACAGATCCACGGTGACTACGCACACATCCGCCTGCAAAGCGCTCCCCCATCCATGGATGTGGCCTCCACTGTCTTTGAGCCCCTTTAACGCCACAAGCTATCAGGCTCACCCCTTCCAACCGCTGCCGCAATGCTCATGTCTCCTCACTCACGAGCTCAGATTGCATCTGCATCTATCCACTTGTGCAGAACCATTACCTTGCCACAAATCTCTGTGCATCCTGTACTCTCTTGCCTAAGTGCGCCTATACTCCTATGCTGAGCTGCCCTCACTCTGCGTGCTTCCTGGCCTGAACTGAACATTTATTTTTTCTCCAATCTACGCTACCTGACTCTACTTACCTTAAGCGGACTGTGGCTATCCTACTTCACTCTGCATTAACTGGCTAACCTCTGCTTTAACGCTTCACTTGGGCTAGCAATATCTAGCTGTGTGGCACTTGATTTTTGTCCACTGTTTTCAATTTGCTGGTTTCTCCTCTACTTTGAACGCCATTTCCTGTTCCTATGAATGTGTTCGATTTCTTAAAATGTAGGCATTTTCCTTAAGTTTCAGGCTATTTTAGAAGTCAAATCTTGGCTTTTTACTCACCTGTAAGAAAAGTCAAATCTGCGTAGCTTCTTAAATTGCTGCTGTGTTTAAAAAGTATGCTTTTCACTCGCCTGTAGGATAGTTTGAATCTGCCTATCTGCCAATTCTGTCTGTTTTTTTTACAAAGTATGTTCACTACTCACTTGCAGGAAAGTTGAAGGTGCCTATCTATTACTGCTGGCTGTATCTTAAAACTATGCTTCTCATCTGCCTGTAGGATAGTGGAATCTGCCTTTCTATTGCTTGCTGTGTTTAAAAAATATGTTTTTCACTCGCTTGTAGGAAAGTTGAATCTGCCTATCTTTTATTGCTGGCTGTGTTTTTAAAAAGTATGTTTTCACTCACCTTTTGTAAAGTTGAATCTGCCTATCTGCTAATTCTGGTTGCATAAAAAGATTCCCCTTCCCTCTCCTATGTGACTGTCAAAGTTGTCTCTTGGCCTGATCCTTGCCTTGCGGCTAGTGGATTGTGCTCTGCAGTGCCTCCCTGTCTCCCCTCCCTACTTTCCCCCCCCTGTCTCCACAATGGTGCTCTCAATCTCCCCCATCTTTTCTAATTGCTTCTCTTTCACCTATCCTACCCCTCTGTCTAAGACTGCAATGAAAAAGTTCAAGAAGGATCTCCTGGTCTCCAACCATGGCCTGCCTTTTGCTAACACCTATGTCAATGCTGCCTCCATGCAGACACTCACCGTTATCCTCTTTCTGATTCCTTCTTCAGACGTTTGGGTTCCCCTCATGGTCTCTGTACTGTCTTCTTTCTCGTCTTCTCCCATTAATTGTGGAACCCAGTAGGAGGTGCTCTTGGCATCTTCCCTCTCCTCCAGGGTCCACATTAATGTCTATCAGAATGGTACTGTCATGGCCCAGGGCCCTCAGCCCAACCTCCTCTCTCACTAACTTCCTCCTTTCCTATGTGGCCTCTCCTCTCTCTGCAATCCCCCTGGCTCTTCTGCCATCTCTGACGGGTGTATCACACTCAAGTACCCCTCCTTGGAAGACCTTCAAAAGTGGCAACCTGCGCCACTTAGTTACCCTCAATTCTCTCTCTGCCGTCAAACACTCCTCTGACATCTGGCTCCTCCTTGGGGACCTTGATCTAGATGTCCTTGCTCTCACTGAGACATGGTTCATGGACAGCTCTGTCACAAGTTTTGACCATCCCCTCCCTGAGGGTTGCAAGACCCTCTCTAAACCCAGGCTTAACAGGCCTGGGGCGGAGTGGCCCTCATCTTCCCTGAGCGGGTACCTGTTACTATCAGACCTACTCATTCCTATTCCTCTTCCAAAACCCTTGTCTGCAGGCTCAATGTCTCCCCTGGCCTCTCTCTGACTCTGGCCACCATCTACAGGCCCCCTGGCAAGGTCTCCCACTTCCTCTCTGAATGGGCTGACCTCACGTCCTCCTTCGTGACCTCCTCCTCCAAGCTTCTCTTCATTGGAGACTTCAATATTCACTGTGACTCCCATGATGCAGCCTCTGGGTCTTTCTGCAACCTCTGTGACTCTCTGTCCCTCTCAATGTTTCCCACTGGCCCAACGCACTCTGCCGGACACACCATGAATGCTCTCATCTTCTCAGACCTCCTCATCTCCAACCCTCTCATTACTCCTCTCTCCTGGTCTGATCATGCCTTCCTTTTCTCTCAACTGGACCACCTTGGTCCTCCGGCTAAGCTTTTTCCTGCACTGCCAGCCTCCTTCTCCTTCATTCACCCGATGAAGCGAGGGTCAGCTGCCGCTTTTGCCGCCACCTTCACTCCGTCTCCTCTGACTCTCACTCTGACTCAGTCCTCTCTAACCTTCAACTCTCTATATCCAACACTCTGTATATCCTTGCCCTTGCCACGAGGATCCGCCCGAAGCCTGCTTTCAAGTGCAGCTCCCGGTATGACTCCAATCTGGCCGCTCTGAAATGCAAATGCAGAGCTGCTGAGCGGAAGTGGCAGGCTTTGAGCACATCCTCTGGCAAACCTGCCTGCCACTTGTTCCAAAGGCAATACAGACTCTCCATCTGCTCGAAGAAGAGGGCCTATATCCAAGCAAGCATCTCTGCGGCCACTAACAATACGGCAGAACTTTTCAAAATCTGCAAGGAACTTGCCAACCCTACTGCAGTTTCCACTTCTCCTCTGCCTTCCCTGGCCCACACCCTTCTCCCTGGCCCACTCTCAGGTCTCCCCCTGCCCCGACTTTTCCCTCCCCTGATACTCTCCTCCTTTTCTCCCATGAGACCGGATGAGGTTTCTAGACAAGTCCTTTGTATGAAAGTCTCATCCAAACAGATGCTCCCCTGCTCCTCCAGAACTATCTAGGGCAACATTTTCTCTCTTGCTCCAGCATTGGCTGATTTTTCTTTGCCACTGGATTCTTCCCCCCAACTCCTCAAGCACTCCCTTGTGCACCCTCTCCTCAAAAAGTCTTCTGCTGACCCTTCCTGTCCGGCGAACTATCGCTGTATCTCTACTACCCCTTTCCTGGGCAGACTCTTGGAGAAGCTGGCCATCTACCAGCTCATTCACCACACTGAATCTGTTGGTTGTCTCCATGACCACCAGTCTAGCTTCAGAACTGCCAGAGGCATGGAAACTGCTCTCCGGAACACCTGTGAAGACTTGCTCTCTAATCTTGATTCCATCTCCCAGCCGCACTCCTCCTTCTTGACCTTTCCTTTGCCTTTGAGACGGTCAATATTGCCACCCTGATAAATTGGCTCTGTCATACTCTTGGCATCACAGACCTGACTCCCAAGTTCAATTGGGCCCTTTCCTCTCCGCCATCTCACTCTCCATCTGTGGTGTTCCTGAGGGTTCTATCCTCTCACCCTGGCTCTTCAATATCTACCTGGCCACTCTAGCCCATCTGATCTCCACCATCTCTCCTAACCTAAAGTGTTATGCTGATGGCACACATCTTTCTTTCAAGCTTCCCTCCTCCTCCTCCTCCTCCTCCTCTTCTTCCTCTCTCATTCTTGACTGCGTGTCTGCTATTCAGGCATGGCGCACTACTAACGTTCTCTGCCTTAGTGGCACTAAGACTGAGATACTTCTCATTGGGTCCCCTGCTCCCTCTTTCCCTCCTACACTCTGGCCACCCTCCTTCCTTGGGGCCCATCCCCTCACTCTTGTGTGAAGCAAAAAACATTAGCGGCATCCTCAACTTCTCCCTCTCCTTCTCTCCTCACATCATGGACCTGGCCAAGAAGGCCCATTTTCAGCTTGACCTCCTCAGAGGCATTCGCCCCTTCGTCACCTTCCCCCAGAAACTCAATGTCTACAGCGCGCTGATTCTCTCCTGGCTGGGCTACTGCAACAGTCTCTTGCTCAATCTTCCTTAACTCTTCCCTTTACCCCTTTCAACTAATCCAGAATAGGACTAGGAGACTTATCCTTGGCCTCAAGCCCAGGGACTGCATCTCCCAAGCTCTTAAATCTCATCACTGGCTCCCAGTTGCTGTGAGGAACAAATTCAAGGCCCTCTGCATAATCCACAAGGCTTTCTGGGGCCTGGGACCACGCTATATCCAACTCTCTCTCCCTAAATACCTCCTGACTAGAGCCCTTTGCTCATCTAGCTCTAACTCTCTATCAAATCAGATGTTTTTCGAAGCAGAGAGTCTCTGGGCCTCATTACGACTTTGGAGGCAGCCAAAGGGCATGGCTGCCTCCAAAATCGTGTCCGGGTCCAGGTTCCCTGAATGGGGAAATACCGGGCCATTCCGAGTATGGAGGGCCCGGTATTTCCTCCTTCAGGGAACCCGGGCCCGGTCCTTCCCCATTCCCATTCGAGCCCTCATAGGGCCCAATGGGAAGGGAGCTAACAACGGGCCCATTACGAACGGGCCCGTTGTTAGCTCCTTGGTCCCCTCGCGGGACCCGCTATGGACATCTGGAAAAACCAGATGTCCAGAGCGGGTCCTGCGAGGGGACCTCGTAATAGTGCGGAGTGGGTTTAACGGTGCTAGCACCATTACCGGCACCGTTAAACCCATTCCGCACAAGTTATAATGAGACCCTCTGTCTTCTGCAGGTGCCTCCCTCTGGAATGGTGTCCCTGCCCTCTCAGACTTGTGCCAGATCTCATTAGGTTCCTGAAGCTCCTCAAGAACCTTCCTTTTCTTTTCGCACACTAAAAGAACAGACTTTCTCTTACGCGGAAACATGCTGCAGACAAAGAGGCAAAAAGAGTTGCATATTCACCTGAGATAATGAATTTTGATACGCCTGATGTGAAAGAGAAAATGGTGGTGATGATGATTTTGAATGAAAGCTTTAATCATTTGTCGAAAACACAATTGATGGAAGTTCAAGGTGGAGCACCACAGGATGAGAAAGATCTCTGGGCGCGGAGGGGGTGTTCTTTATCCCCTTCCGAGGCACTGTGGTGATAGGACAGCACTGGTAAACCGGTGATGCCTGTAGCCTTATTAAGGGTAGCATTGGAACAGCTACACTACCCCGCGCATGTCATGATGCCTACCCCCGGGGACCTAGACCAAGTCCAGCAACCCCGGAAGCAGGCATCGAGTTATCCTAAGCAAGCCCAACAACCCCTGCTAGGGGCTATTTGGGTCCAGTCCTGGCGCCGCTCATATGGAGAGTCAGTCCTGGCACCATAGGTGCCAGGCTCATAGATTAAAACTTACCTGATGCAGACCATGCTGAAAACTACCTGATGCAGACCATGCTGCAAGAGCTCCAAGCCAAAGGAAGCTTGGAAGGGACTACTTTACTTAGGGACTATTTTTTTACTCGGGCAGGGCTGGGGAGGAATACTTACCTGGGATTACTTTGGAGGCTATTTAGACCACGCCCGAAGAGCAGCACACGCTTTGCGTTATTCTGCATCCAGCAGCGTAACGCTCACCGTGCCTGCAAGTCTGCATTCAGCCTTCTGCCATGCCCGCCTCGAGTTTGGAGCTCCTAGAAAAAGGGAGAAAGAAGGAGAAAAGGTTAGAACAAGAGCAATACCTTTGATCCTTACCTGAATTCCCAATCCATCGTGCCTTCGAGCTGGAAGAAAGAAGTTATTTTATGCGCGTCGCCTGGCCGGCTGCAGCGCCGCGCTGAACTCACCGGCCTTCGCAGCATCTTCACATTCCACCG
The DNA here is from genome assembly GCF_040938575.1 of Ambystoma mexicanum. Lineage (NCBI taxonomy): Eukaryota > Metazoa > Chordata > Amphibia > Caudata > Ambystomatidae > Ambystoma > Ambystoma mexicanum. Next base: position 328,849,400 of record NC_090925.1, on the reverse strand, counting down.
CATCCTCCTGCATGTTCCCGCCGCACTCCGGCACCTAAGGAGAAGACAAGAACAGCAAGGTGAGCCAAGGGAATACACAGAGGACTATTAGTCACCCCCCCATAGACTTACCTGATTTTACCACCGGGGGTACTATTCCTCTTCACGGGTCGGCGCAGCTTCCACTGTATCTTCGCCAAACCCCGGCCCTTAAGTGGAAACAAAAGGACAGCAAGGTGAAACAAAGGGACTAACAAGAGGAACCCTCCTCACCACAATAGACTTACCTGATTTTACCGCCGGAGGTATTATTCCCCGAGACTTCATACTTTCTCTCAGCGCCTGAATAAGGGAGAAAGCAGCAGGTTACATATTGACATTATTTTATCGAACTGTGTTGGAAAATACAAATCCTTACCAGAATACTACCGGTTGCCATGAGGAACTCTTCATTAAGGTTAAGCTGCAACCTGCAAGGAATCGGACAAGAGTGAAAGTCAGGCATTTGAACTCTTACGAACTTTATACTTACGGCATCTTCCCGGGAATCTCAGAGTCAATATTGTTCTGGAACTCACCAATTCCTTCGAGCCAGTGAAGCAACTCGTTATCAACGCGCCCCGGCGCTCAATGCAGGATGGAGAGCTCATCTTTTCAAACTATCAGACTATAAGAGGGGACATCAAAGGTGATCTGTGGGGAGAACAGCGGGGGTGGGGGAATTTACATATACAGAAGACTTGAAAGTCCAGTACAGGAAAATCTGCAGAAGAAATTCGAAGATGGAAGGACAGACGCCAAATGCAGATTTGGGGATCAGTACTTTCTCCAGATACATGGGAGGAAGGTGTGGTCATCTGCAGAGCATGGGTAGTAATTGGCTGTTACAAACCAACCATTGACATTGTGGAAAATGGATGCAAACCCTTATGGCCAAGACTTACTAAACTAATGACATGGGTCGAAGACAAAGGAGGGCCTTTACAGATACTGCCCCTGGACAGTGCAAAGCTGTGTTTCAGAAACAATGGCACAAGAAAAGTTGGAGAGAATCAAAATTTGACAGGAATGAGCCTTGTAACACCAGTGATAATGGATCACTACTGGGCCTGTGGATCCAGAGCTTACATGAAGCTTCCCAGAGATTGGGGAGGACGCTGTTCTATAGTGGACGTACATGTTCCAGCGTTAGTGATTCCTAAAAGTGACTTGAACATTGGTGACTTTCCAAAGGCAGATGCTCACCTAAGGACGAAGAGATCTGCTGAGCTGATAAATCAAATGAAGCGAGAAAACTATTTTTCAGCCAAGTCAATAGAAGCTTTTGATTCCATTCCTTATGAACACAGATTATCCAGTCACACCTCATCGATATTCATGATAATCTTCATGCCAAGGATCCAGACAGCAGCAAATATCAAGTGGTTATAGATAACCAGGTGGGAATTGTTACAGACAATTAACACTACCATAAAATGATTCCATGCTATCAAGGAGGAGCTGAGGGCCATATGACTGATGACTCTTCAGAACAGATACATCCTGACCATGATTACAGCTATGGATGAAGGTGTTTGTGCCAAAATCGGAAAATCATGTTGCACATTCATACCTTCTCATGATGACGAGAATGGCACCTTGACAGAGGCCATAACGTTGCTGACGAAATTACACGTCCAAATGATAGAAGAAGTGGAGGATATTGCTGATGATAGTTGGTTTGGATCAGTTTTCTCATGAGTTCCACAATGGATGGCGGACAGGTTCAAGTTCTTTGGAGCCCTGATAGTGATGGTTTTGCTTGGATTCTGTTTGATCAGGTTAATAATCTCACAATGTAAGAAGACTACAAAAACGCAATAGGAATGAAGATCATGATTGATGTCGAATCAGGATGGAAAACTTAAGAGCTGGCATATGAAGAAATCGGCGACTACGTGAAGGCCAGCATCCATGCACCTGAGGGGACGAAGTTCCTGTACCCAAAGAACCAAAATAAGTATGTGGGGAGATGGATCTACTACAGTCCAAATGGACAATGCATGCTTATGTCCTGGAATAAAGATGAACATGTGAAATCAGCTGGATGCCTAAAAGGAGTGAGTCAAAGATATGGGTCCCAAAGAAGCATTTCTTCAGACAAGGATGTCTAGATGTGAAGACTGAAGAGAGAGTGGTCGATGAATCGCCCAGAGGGGGGAGTGTAGAGGTGGAGCCAAGTACCCCCACTCAAAGCTCCGCCCCATGCTGCCTATATGTTGGGAGCCAGAGTGTGAGACAAGAGCAGTACCAGTGAAAATACCAATAACGAAAAGAATTTTGGAAGTAAGGTACCCATTGAGAAAGCCATACATGCACTCACGACAATATGGTGGCCATTTGAATTAAATCCCAGAGGAAGTGTGAAAAAACGAGCAAAAGAGAAGATTGGTGATGTCATACGAAGCAGGGCTGACAAACCCAGGAGAGATGCAGAGGTGAGAGAACATAAACATTCGATAAATATCTAAGGAGGAGGTGTTAGAGATGAGCAACATTTCGGGCTCAAGATTGAAGACGAGCGTCCCCAAATAGCACGACCCTCCCCTCAATGAGAGGCAATAATGGACTCTCCCAAAATGGGAATAAGGCTAGGACCAAGTGCGGGTGAGTGTCATGATGCCTACCTCCAAGGTGCCAGACAAGACCCAGCTACCCCAGAGGCAGACATCATGTCTTCAAGGGAAGTCACAACAGCCTCAAGTAGGGGCTCTTTGGACTCAGTCCTGGCGCCTTTGGCGCCAGGCTCATATCGGGCCACAATCCTGGCGCCATAGGCGCCAGGCTCATAAAAGGGGACTTTGTGTTAAAGGTGCTTAGTGTTAACTTACCTGATGCAGACCATGCTGCAACATCCAGGCCTTCTGAGGCCTGAATGGGACTACTTTATCTTTGGAACTACTTAACCGCACGGGTGTGGTCAGGGGAGGAATACATACCTGAGAGGAAGGATACATACCTGGAACTACTTTGAAGGCTATTTAAGCCACGCCCAAGCAGCAACTCACGCTTCGCGTTGTTCTGCATCTAGCAGCTGGACGCTCACCGTGTTTGCTCCTGCATTCTGTCTTCTGCCACTCCTGCCAGCATCCTGGAACACCTGCAAAGAGAGAAGAGAAGAGAAAAGGGTAAAGAAGAGTCCTTACCTGCTAAATCCACATTCCGGAGACATCTCGCCGACGGTCCTGAAAAGGAAGACATCCATTTAAAAGCACATCGCATCGATCGCTGCAGCGCCGCATCTCACTCACCTGTACAAGGTACCACCACGTTCTACGGTGACATCTGGACTCGCAACCACATCACCGCGCCTAGGGAGAAAAAGACAAGAATAAAGGTGAGAGGGGAAAGAAAACAAGGAAACCTTAATTTCCATTACAAAGCTTACCTGTTGGGTTATTCCAACTTCTTTTCGGGTCGGTGCCGCATCCTGGCATTTCCGGACCCCGGCCCCTAAGGGGAAAAAGAGACATCAGCGTTAGTGGGCTTATGAAAAGACGTTACCCAACGCACATTAAAGACTTACCTGATTTCTTCTGGATTGATCTTTGTTTCGGGTCGGTGCCGCATCCAGGCATTTCCGGACCCCGGCCCCTATGGGGAAAAAAGACATCAGCGTTAGTGGGCGCATGAAAAGACATTGCCCAAACGCCCATTAAAGACTTACCTGATTTCTTCTGGATTGAGCTTCGTTTCGGGTCGGTGCCGCATCCAGGCATTTCCGGACCCCGGCCCCTATGGGGGAAAAAGACATCAGCGTTAGTGAGCGCATTGATACAAGGACACTGAGAGAACTCTCATCAAGCTCACCAGAGTCTCATTCTTCCGTTCCACAGCTCTTCTCGGAATAGTTTCTGCACCTGAAAAAGAGACAACGAACAATTATTATTGCGGAATCATACTCATTAACAGAATCCTTACGGTACTATACCGGGAAAACAAAACTTGAACCCTCTACAATCAAAATCCCAGTGAAGTAACTGGATACAACGCGCCCCTGCATGAGAAGCAGGATGGAGAGCTCAACCTTTCAAACCCTAAGGTGAGACTTCACGTGGGGGTCGCAGGAGGGTTTCATAGAGGGGTGAGAAGGGAGCGGGAGGCTTATACTTTCTCCCGCAGATTGTTAATACTCCCTTTTCACGTACAGAAAGATATTCCTGCGAGCCAGACAAGCCAGATTCGAAGGTCCGGTCCAGTCCATCTTCCGGGTCCTGCGCGTCACCATAGAAGAAGCAACAACACTCCAAACCAGACCTGCGCCTCCGTGGGAGTCAGGTGAGCGTAACAGTGAGCTTAATGGAAGTTTTATCTAAGTCAAATAGGGCATGCAAAGAACTCTGCAAACTCCGAGAGCGCTTTGCCTGACAATCGCAAAGACAGGCGTTTAGATTTACAAAAAGTGTCATAAGAACCTACACACTAGAGGGGGCACATGTTCATGGGGATTGGGTGGCGTCGACTAACTATATGTGCAGCTGTGATGCGTCGCTTCGTGGTTGGTGGACACCGCCGGGTGCCAACGTGGGGTGGGCAGGTCAGTTGGGCTCACCCGGGAGTGCTGCCAGGCCAGGCGTGGTCAGTGTCATTGATGGACGTCTTTCTTGGCTTTCTGCCCTAATGGCCATGCACACCCCATTCATTCAATACTGCAATGTCAGTTGTCCTGTGAATCCTACAATAGGTTATTCTACAGGTTAATACAACACAGAAGGAATTCACATTGGGTGGAATACTTTGACGAAACATCAATAAATGGTTACTGTTTTCGTGTTGACTAGGTATAATGGGTCATGGGGTCGGGTCTCAGGGCTCGTTTTGAGCTGTTCGAGTTTTAGGTCTCGTTAGAAGTAATGACAGATGCTTTTACACAAAGTTGGCGCAATATTAGGTGTCTTATTTTACAAGCGCCATTAATCTGGGGTGAACTGGTGGGTCGTGGGACCTATGAGGGGGCACCTCTGGCCTTTGGTTATGGCCAGGTTTTACTACTGGGCTGTAAATAATTCAGGTGGCTGGCCGTGGCCATGTGAGCTGCAGGGGAACATGAATGCTTGAAGCGTCTCCAGCCGAATTGGGGGAGGTGAGGCGGTGTAGCTCGGGCCTTTGCTTTCTCTGGCAGGCTTCAATGCGAAGGGAGGGGAAGTGACCTTGGATATGCCCACGATGATACTCTTCTCGTATGCTGCAAATTATATTGAAAACAAAGGGATTCGTATAATGTATAATGCTTATTGATTTTCTAAAGGGTTACATGTCTACATTGTTTGCACCTTTACATAGTCATTTCAAATATGTTAACTATACCAACATTTCTATTAATCACTACAGGGTGAGTATATGCAAAAATAGCAGCTCTTGCATTATATGGTAAACACGATACGTGAGGTAGCATTATGGTTGGTGGAGCACGCAGGAACAACAGACCAATATGGTTGACAGCAGTAATACATGTTAAACTCATACATTCACATTTGATTGCATTCTATGTATCTCTTTAAGCAATTTACATGAGCTCACAATACTGTCGCGCTTGTGTTCCTTTGCACTCTAGCAGCATCAGGTTAGTCATAGCATAAGGACTTGGTATCACTCTCTTTACATTACCCCTTGAGAAGCACGTAGTAGGAGGACAGGGGCACTGGGTGTTTGCACATAACTGAGGAGGTTTGGGTATCTTGACCATTTTGTCAAATAATAACACATTCTTCTATTCTTACAGTGTTTGTGGATTTTGACAAGGGGGTCGTGCAGAAGGAATATCATTGTGATGCAATGTATATATATATATATAAACAGTTTCTTGGTATAGGATTGAGGCTTTTGTTTCATCAGGGACGATTTACAGATATTTTCCAAGCCAGCCCTGCTACCCGGGTCACGCTGAGGATAATGATGCACTGCGGAAGGTGAATGATACAGTGTTTGCTCTAACACTAGCTCATGTCCGCCTGTTCGTGGGAACGGGCTTTCAGCGGAACTGCCAGGGAGCGGAGGCAACAGGGGTAGGCGAGGACTCTCTGAAGGTGGGGGCCATGCTGCAGCGCACGAGGAATCATGTCTTAAGATGGCGTTCTGGTTTTCAAAATGGTTTCTGGGACCTAGCCTAATACAGTACGTTTGGTCAATGTGTCAGCCAGTGGTCCACCCACCACCTGGGCCCTGGTGGCAGGGGGTCCCCTGACGAATCATGGATGTCACAAGGAGGGGACAGCAGGGCAGGGGAGGGGGGTCCCTTGGACCTGTCCTCCCATACATTTCCCCCCTTTCGTTACTTAAGTAACAAATACTGTAACTCTCCCAACCTCTGGCGTTCCTTTTCATCAGCCACCGCTTCGTCCCACGCCGGGGTGCCCTTTATGGACATCCAAGCCCTACACACCCCCCTCAGGCTTACCCCTCTTCTAGCATATTCGTCTGGTGTACAAGTCAGGTATATACAGTCCCTATCCCCCTCCAAACCCACCCACACCTCCTCATACCATTCAAGTTCCCGGGGCTCTCTAATTGTTGTGTGCCATAATCTGTCCACTATATCCCCACTGTGGTATATTGGCACCATCTGGTATTTGGGCCCACCCTCTTCACCTGTTTGCACCTGAACTTCCTGCATAGCTTGCACTGTCCCTCGAGCATTGCCCATTGTCACCATCATCAATGTACCATTTGGTACTGCGTTTGCACAACATCGAAGGCCCATCTGGCACACACAAAATATTAGAAGTAAAAACACTACTGTGGGCATTAGTAGTTTGACAGTCATCCCCAACCATGGTGGGACCCAGGAGAAGAGGTTGTCCAACCACGTGCTTGCTTCTGCCCCACCTTCGGTTTTCATTCTTTCTCCTAGGTTGTGTACTGCTGTGATCACGTGGGACAATGTACCATTATCTGCGTCTTCAGAAGGTACAAAAGTGCAACAGGCACTTCCAATTTTTCGGCAAACACCTCCATCCATCGCTGTTAATAGGTCTAAGACATTCCTATTTTGCATTGTCATTAGCCGCAGGGCTCTCAGCTCTACCTTGATCACGTTGAAACCTTCTTCAGTGTCGTTTGCTAACTGGATCAGCTCCCAGCGGGTTATTTGGAGCCACTTAGCATTTGCCCGTGCCTGGATGCTTGGAATGAGTGAGGCAAAGAAAGTCTCTGCAGAGCTAAACAATCGATATCTGTCTGGGATCTGCGCCAGTAGTTCTGAAGATGCTTTGGATATGTAATTGGACGATCGTCTATTTCGGGACAGCATTTCTTCCTTATTGCCAGAGGACAGGACATACATTTGCGGCTCTTCCGTCGGTTGGGCCTTGCTTTCACAAGGAGCATCTTGCACTTTCTTGCCCCCAACGATGTGGCTCTCTGGTATCACCATTAGAGCAGAATGTAGGGTGGCCAGTGAGCAACTGCCGCTCCATGATTGTGGGAGATGCAAGTATGCCTGGCTGCCACACACACAGTAAGTGTCCATGAGTGCTGCTGTCCCCTTCCTCATGTCTGGGATGGTGAGAGTCCTGTTGCAGTTTTTGTTTACCCCCATTACGGTGTTTTCTTCTCACAGTTCATATGTTATTTCTTTCTGCAGTTTGAACGGTTTTTCGATGGCAGTTACCCAGGTTAGCTTTGCGATATGCTCCTTCCAGACTGGCGTACACGTTTTTTCGATCCACTGCAGCTTTTCAGGTGACACTCCTCGTAGCGCCTCAGCTTTACATGTCACTTCTTCATCTTTCTATTTGTTGTCTGTAAATAATGTCCCTTTTATTATAAACAATGGTTCTTTCAGGCATATTACTCCTTCCACTTTTGGGTAGCATGTTTTCTCGTGTGCTTGGAAGGTGTTCTTAATTCTGCACAGCGTAAGATGAAGGAGACATTGGGCATTTATAAGAGGCAATTCTTTTGGTAGCAGCACCTTGGGTGTTCCTGAGGCATGGGGGATAAGGGAGCAGACATAGCAACTCTGTTGTTTGCTTGCCAGTTGCGCTCATGTCCGCATACCATTTATTAGTCTGGTGAGGGTGTCTTGGGTCTTCCATTTTATCTAAACCCAGACCATAATACTCGTCATACTTCTTACTCCCCACCTCCCTTTTCCTTCTATTATTTCTAAGGTATCTCCCAGCTTCACGGGCGAAGTGTAATCTAGACCCCCTTTTTCCCACACCCCCCTCTTTCCATTCATCATACAGAGATGCAAACTTTTCCACCATCTTTTCGTTCTCTTCTTTTATTCTATGATGTAATGTACTGTCTGCTGTAGGGGTGGTTACATGTGTGGGCAGGGTAGTGGGGGTATTGCAAAGCCATGATATGACAGAAGGGTTGCGGTCATTTAAGCTGTGGGCATTGTAGTCAGAGACATTTGGCAGGGGAGTTGTGCTAACATTCATTTCAACACTGCTTTTCTTGGAGTGGTTGATTGTTTTGGGCGGTTTCGTGTTATAGCCCCATACAAGCTGGAATCCGTTCCATACCAAAAAATCACCTTCTTTTACTCTTTCAGTTGTTTTGGTTTCATTTGTCATATTACTTCCGTTCCCCCCTCCCCCCTCATTCATCTCGATAGAGATGAATGCTATGAACCAATAAGTACTTAGGCCAAACAGTATCGCAAAACATAATACGATGCACACAGACAGTCCACATTCATACGAATATCTACAACGTTTTACTATAGCAGCTCTACATCTAGTAATTCTATTGCTATCCGTTGCGGGCTGCCCGTTTGTTGCCATGGTTGTTCCTATTTAAAACATAAAAGTGCATTAAGTATATACATGTAAACATTTCTTTTTGTACTGTATCTACCAGAGGATTATGGAGAGAGAGAGAGGGAGGGGGTGGGACGGGCGCAGAGAGAAAGAGAGAGAGAGAGAGACATTTTCTCATTTATATTTGATCACTTTTTTCATATTTCATTTCAATCTTTTTCTTTTACCTGTAAGTCAATTTGTTCGTTAGCATATTAATATACTGTTTACACTTCCTTTTTCCTGTACCTTTTCATTCAACATTTTCACTGTTATTGTTTGCTGTTGTCTGTGCCTCCTCATTCACTTTCTCCTGAACATTATTGTTGGAATCTTGGGGCATCCCACCTATGCACAAAACATCTAACATAAATGAAATCCCCTGGCATTAGTTGTCCTTGGGGGCTCTGTTCCACAAATGACACAGCTGTGTTCCCTTATTCCCTTGTAAATGGTGGTGAGAGTTGTCTTGAGATTGCGCGTGCTGCCCTAGTCAGTTTTTTCAGGTAATCAGTAAACTCATCTCCTAATATCGTGGCGCTTTTGTGTGCATCTAAGTGTCTGCACAGCGGAGAATGTGCTGTGTGCATTCGTCTTCCCGTCACAATCTCGTGCGGGGACAAGTGGTGGTCCATACTTGGCTGATTTCTCAGCTCGAATAGTGCAAGGGGTAAGCAATACACCCAATATTTTTTGAGTGAGAAGCATAGTTTGGACAATCTTCCTTTTAACAGGCCATTGATCTTCTCGACAACGCCATTACTTTGAGGGTGATAAATCGGACAAAGCTTATGTTTAATCCCCAACAATGCAGTTACTTCTTTGAACAGCTCATTTACAAAATGAGTGCCGTTGTCTGAGCGAATCACGTCGCAAATTCCCCAGCATGGGAACACCTCTCTCACTAGGAACTTTGCGGCGCACTTAGCATCAGGGCGTGCACATGGACCAGCTTCGACCCACCTGGAGAACGGACATACAACTACTATCATGTAGCGTGCCCATTACACCTTTCCCCCATGTCTGCATAATCAATATGCAGTTCTCGGAAGGGCTCTGTAGGTTTTGAAATTGTCCCTCTGAGTGTCCGTAAGGTCATCCCAGAGTTGTATATCTGACAGGTTGTGCACTCCATTGCTAATTTGGATATATGTTCTTGGAGCCCAGGCACAAACCAATCTTCCTGTATCTCTGCTGCTATATGTTGTTTGGCATTGTGTGCTGGAAAGTGTAATTGCTGGAACGCAATCTCCATCAGTTTAATGGGCATCACTACTTTACCTTTGTTATTTTGGCGCCATAATAAGTCTGTTGCTGACTGGCTGCAACCCCTTTTTTCCCACAAGGCTTTTTCCTCATTACTCGTTCCTTCCTGCAACTCTAGTATTTGCGATATGGGCATGGCATTGTACCCTTCTGGTAGTTCCTCACTTGCTTGTTGTTGCAATAGGTACTCACCTGCAGTTTCTTTTTGAAAATATGACGCCTCCTTGGCGGCAGCGTCCGCTGTCGTGTTTCCCAAAGATACAATATCTGTGTTAGACGTATGGGCTTGGCACTTGACGATTGTCACCATTGTAACCCTCTCCAGCCCCACCGGGCCAGACCACCGTGTACGGTGGTAGTCAAATAGGCTGAATCTGTGTATATCGTTACTATGCATCCCTTGGCTGTATGTAATGTTTCAATTAGGGCGATAAATTCTGCTGTTTGAGCTGAAAAGTGCGATGGCAGACGATATTGTACTAGCACCTCGTACTCACCTTCCTCTAATCTCACTACCGCCATTCCCACATGTTTTTCCTCTGTATCCATGTCAATTGATGCTGATCCATCTACAAAGTACACCTCTCCTTCCGTTAGGGCATTTTCACCTACCATCGGGCCCTCTCCCTGTTCTCCTGTGTAGGTTGCACAATTGTGCTCTTGCATGTCTTCTAATGTACATGGTTCTGCGATGAATGTCGCTGGGTTTACTGTTCTGCACCTTACTATGTGGATGTTGGCGCTGGACAATATTATCTCATAGGCCGGTGCCGCTGTGTTGTCAGTGTGCTTTTTGATCTCTCCAGTATTGCGAACAGGGAGTGTTCCACAAATAATGTAACAGAGCACCCCATTACTATAGTGGCGCTTTTCTCAATGGCGAACGCGGCGGCAGCGAGAGACTGCTCGCACGCGAAGTGACCTTGCATTACTGCATCTAGCGTGCCACTGTAGTAAGCCAATGGCTTGTGTCCCATGGATGTCTTTTGGGTCAACACAGCTGTCATAAGAGTTCCTTTGCAGTGGGAGAACAGGTAAAATTTGCGCTCATAGTCCGGATTGGCGAGTACTGGAGCACTTGAAATTAACTGTTTCAGTGACGCAAAGGAGTCACTCATTTCTTTTGACCACTTTATTCCTCTGTTCTCCTGCTGGGCCTCTTTGAGTGCTTGTAGTAAGGGCCTGGTGTATTCTGCGTAATCTAGTATCCATGCTCTGCAATAGTTGCACACTCCTAGAAATGTTTGCATCTCTTTTACCGTTTTTGGCTCTCTTACTGATGTGATCGCTTCTACTCTGTCAGGTATTATCTTTTTGCCATCCTTTGATATCAGCTGTCCCAGGTATAATACTTCTGGTTGACAGTATTGTAGCTTCCCTCTGTCCACTTTGCAGCCTTTGCGGGCCAGCAGTGTTAAGAGGGTAACTGAGTCCTTCCTGCACTCATCCTTATTCTGTTCGCAACTGAGCAGGTCATCTACGTACTGAATGATGGTGCTCTCAGCTGTCAGGTTTCCCAAGTCTTCATGGAGGATGCGATTGAATATGCTGGGACTCTCACAGTAACCCTGTGGCAACCTGCAATGTTCATATCTCTTCCCCCCTAGTGTGAATGCTGTCAAGTATCTGCTTTCTTCTGCCAAGGGAATGGAGAAAAATGCATTTTTCAAATTAACTACTGTGAAATGTGATGCATTTTTTGGGATACTGAAAAGTATCGATACAGGGTTCGGGACTAGAGGAAACTCTTTTTGTATGACGTCATTTAGTGGGTGTAGATCTTGGATCATCCCCCATGCCCCTCCCTTTGCTTTGTTGATCGGGTAAATGCAAGTATTACATGGGGAATTTGAGGGTATTATTATTCCCTGGGCCAATAAGGCACTTATCGTTTCCTTTATCCCTTCCTTAGCTTCGCGGGACAATGGGTACTGTTTGACTCGGGGCAGGATTGCTCCCGGTTTAAGGATTATTGTGACTGGGGTAACTCTGTGCAACAACCCTACATCATGGGGACCTGTAGTCCAAAAGTTGCTTGGCACTAGCTTCATGTCATCATCAAAAAAGGAAGGTGGTGCTCCTACCACTGCCATCAACTGTACGGGCACTTGTCTCACTTGTATCAAGAGATCACATGGTATTGCTATCTCTATTATTATCTCACCGTCACTTTCTGAGTCAGAAAAGAGATCCTCATCTGATAGATCACGTAAGGCAATGTCAGCATTGATGTACAACACAGTGCGCCTTTCACATCCATCTATGTCCATGCCAATTACTGCAATTCTTTTGGCTGATATCTGTACAGCATGCAAATCTAGAGATATCACTGAACGAGGTGCAATGTCTGGGCGTACTATTGGGCGGAAGATGAATTCTGTTGGCACCCGCCATTCTAGGTTTTTTAGCTTGGGTACTACTCGGGCTAGTGTTTTCAATCCTTCAATGAACACATTTGGATTTACCGCCATGTCACGTATCTCTGGTGCTGTTGCTCGCGCATGTACCACCAACATTACACGCAATGGGCATATTCCTGGGGTGGAGCAAACTATTCCTCTTTCCGTGAATTATATAGTCATATTGAGCTTGCTGAGAAGGTCCCTTCCGAGCAAGTTGATCAGTGACTGTTCATAATAGAGTAGAGGTGTCCTCACTGTTTTACCCCCTACTGTCACATCCAAATCTTCTGTGTGAGGAACTTCAACGATAGCCCCAGAGAACCCATCCGTCTCCAACCTACGGTTAGATAGCGGAAACCGACCTTCACGTATGCATGATTTTTTGGCTCCCGAATCCTCCATAAATATGAATTGCTTGTCTCCTATCTGCGCCCCTACTAATGGTTCCTCCGCTGCATTGTAGGTGGTAGATAGAACGGGACACGCAAGTGTTCCCTGTGGGCTGTCCTATGCTGGTTGCCTCATGGCTCCCCCTTGACTAAAGACATTGCCTGACACTACTGCCACACCGCTGTAGGGGGCTGGGGCAGGTGCCCCATTCGCAACTGTTGCAAAAGGGTTTCTTGGTGTGTATTGCATAGGTTCGTCGTTCTGTGGGTGGCCCTGTGCTCTATTGGGTTGAACTACTCTTTGGTCTACATACCCTTGCTCTTGTTGCCTCTGCTGTCTTCCCATTGGAAGGCCGTATGGGCTCCCTGGGTGGGGGTTATTGTTCCATCTCCTGAAATCCGTTGTTTGGTCTGTTCCTGCATTCTCGGGAGAAGTGTCCCCACCTCCTGCAATTTCAGAAGCTCCCTTGTGCACCTCTGGGACCTTGCCCCCCATATCCTCCATTACCACCATATCCCTCTGTGACCCCTGTACCCACCTCGTCCCCTCGAGGGGCCCAATCTTGCGACTGCGGACCTCCGTACGGCTCCTGTCCATTCCACTGTGTTTGCCCCGATCCTGCCCAATTCGCTGCCATCCTCCCCTGTATTGCTACCAGTCCCTCCTCCTCCTCTTCCCCCTCCCTGTTATGTGGGAGCGCAGCTACTGCTGCAGCGACCTTCACCAGTTTCGTTTGTACTAACTTGGCCTCATCTGCCAATCTTTTTTTGTGCTATTTCTTTCTCATGCTCTTTTATTCTTTTGCAGTGGTGTACTATTATACTCTGTATTTCGGGCCACCCCTTCGCCTCAATTCCTGCAATTTTGTCAAGTGCTTTTTGTACCTCTTTAGGCAGCCCTCTCTTTATTATGAAATAAAATAGTGACGTTGACTGATACCAGGGCGTGCCCATTTCCGCTCTCCACATCTCCTGTACCCGGAAAATGTAATCCATAGCATCCTCCCCCTCATTCATCATACATTGCATAACCGACTGTAAGTCTCGGGTGTCTGGAAATGTTTCTCTTAATGCGTCTCACACTCGTGCACGCACTGTGTTGAAGGAGGCACCATCATGGCGGTCACAGTCTAGTGTTATCCCTGGGAAACCAGCCTTTACCCACACTCTATCTGCTTGGTCTCAGACTGCTGATACTAGCAGGCATTTCACATCACCTACCGCCAAGGGTACTCCAGCTGTGTGCTTCTCGAATGCATATATCCACTTACTTGCCCCTCCCGACAGAGGTGGTAACAGCTTAAACAAATTGGCCTTATCCATCTGAGCCCAGGGTATGTAATTTGGTCTCCCTCCTCCCCAGGTATATCAATGGGAGTTGTAACTTCCCCTTTGTTACTTTGCTTGTACTCACCTTAGTTCCTTTCTTTCCTAGTGGAGCCATTCTCCCCAATCTATTCCTTAATCGTCCTGTCCATTCCTCATCCATTGTTCTCCCTAAAGATGCACCATCCATCCTCCCACTTTCTCCTCCCATTGCCACACTTAATCTCCCACCTTCTTCATCGTCCTCCACATCACACCACAAGTCCTCTCTTCCCCCTGTGACCATTATTTCATCATCAGCATGTTCACTCACCTCATCTAGTTCTATTATTCGCGTGGGCTCTTCTTGTATTCTGAACAATATTTCCCCCTTCTTCCACCCCTCCTCAATTGGCTTGTCATGACCCTGTGCCCTTGGCGTTTGCTCTGACCGGGCAACATTAGTCCCACTCTGCTCACAAATGTTTTTAATTCTTGATAATTCTTCTCTCGCTAATGAGAGCCTGGAATCTAAATCCTCTGTTAGCTTTTCTATATCTACTGTGGGTGTACTTATCTGTCCACGCTGTCTATGGTTCTCATACGGTGGTGGTGCAGTCGGGCCATGGGTCGTTGTAGCTGTAGTTGGGGGCACATATGTGGGGTCACCATACCCCTCTGCGGGCACCGGTTTATTAAGTATAGGGTACAACCGTGTCACTTCACCTGGTTTTCCTTCCTCTATCATCTCTTTATCATCTTTGGGTATCAGTAATGGGTTATCGGTGGTGGATGGCAAATTGGTCCCTAACTGCTTCTTTTTGAGAGGGGGCACTTCTTCAAACAATCTCCAAAGATCTAATATCTCCTTCCTATTGTGGAACTGCTTCCCCTTATATTTCATAATAATGCAGGTAGCTACCATATCTAGAACATTTTTGTCGAACGATCCTCCTTCTGGCCATATTTGGGACAGCCCTTCTCCCTTTAACTCTGTGACCCACTGATCGTGGTATTTTCTGATGCGTTCAGCATACCCAGGTAAACTCTTACAAATATGGGCCAGGGGTGTTTCTGCCCCCATGGTGTGTGCTTGGCTTATATATCACTATATGTATGTACGTTTAAAAACCTGTGCATTTCCAAAACTTGGGCAATAAGGGAGTGGGTGTGTACAGCTTATACTTTAAATAACTTAGGGGGCACATACAAGAGCAAACCCCCTTTTGCACACTACCAATATTTTCAGCACAAATATTCAAAAGAAACAGCTTAATTGATTGGGTTTACCACCTTAGAATGTCTCCTGGTCACACTTACCATGACCACACCATAATCATACACATTTTACCATTCACTAAAATCATCATAACATGGCTACGTTTTGACACATATAATGCATATACAATGATAGTCAACACTCTATTGATAGTTAACCTTTAATCTTTTTCCTCCCTCCCTAGTTGGCCCCTTCTTTCTTTGTTTGATATGAGGTCCCCCTTTTGCTTGAATCTTTTTTATTTTTGCTCAGTATTAACCTATTTTTATTCATAGACCCAGAAAGAATGAAAGAATAGCAGTTACTAATATATTCACTGTGTCTCCCTTTTTTACCAGACACCTTTATCTTATGTTCCATAGTCAAGATCGCTCTATGCTGTCCCCCCTTCTACCCCCTTGCAGAGCTAGGTTCCCGTCTCTTTATCTCTTTTCACCTTTTGATCCTAATGGCCATTGCAAAGAAAAAGTAAAGAAAATGTAGAATAGCTTTTAGTGGTCCCAAAAGTGTCCCCTTTTAAATGACCTCGTTTTTTATCCTGCTCCCTTCCCCTACACCCTTTACGGTCACTCGCACTTAATACTCACGTGCCCGTCTTGAACCGAGAGTCTCCGAACTGGGTTCGTCCAGACGGTGCTGCCACACGCTCAACGGCCAGCCCCAGCTCCGGCGAGCGGTACTCAAAGGGGATTTTTGATCCCGTACCCTTTCTCTATTGAGTGCGCACTTCTAAGCGTACCAGTTGCCGTAGGCGTGTAGCTTTCCGGAGCAGGCGTGCCATGCGTCTCCTTTTTCGACCGGAGATTTTCGTGCCAGAGGGGACGGAAGGGATGGATATATTAAGAGATGTAATCACTCATTCGGGGTCACCACTGAAGGCGAGCGTCCCCAAATAGCACGACCCTCCCCGCAATGAGAGGCAATAATGGACTCTCCCAAAATGGGAATAAGGCTAGGACCAAGTGCGGGTGAGCTTAATGGAAGTTTTATCTAAGTCAAATAGGGCATGCAAAGAACTCTGCAAACTCTGAGAGCGCTCTGCCTGACGATTGCAAAGACAGGCGTTTATATTTACAAAAAGTGTCATAAGAATCTACACACCATAGGGGGCACATGTTCATGGGGATTGGGTGGCGTCGACTAACTATATGTGCAGCTGTGATGCGTCGCTTCGTGGTTGGTGGACACCGCCGGGTGCCAACGTGGGGTGGGCAGGTCAGCTGGGCTCATCCGGGAGGTGCTGCCAGGCCAGGCGTGGTCAGTGTCATTGATGGACGTCTTTCTTGGCTTTCTGCCCTAATGGCCATGCACACCCCATTCATTCAATACTGCAATGTCAGTTGTCCTGTAAATCCTACAATAGGTTATTCTACAGGTTAATACAACACAGGAGGAATGCACATTTGGTGGAATACTTTGACGATACATCAATACATGGTTACTGTTTTCCTGTTGACTGGGTATCATGGGTCATGGGGTCGGGTCTCAGGGCATGGGGTGAGCTGTCCGAGTTTTAGGTCTCGTTAGAAGTAATGACAGATGCTTTTACACAATGTTGGCGCAATATTAGGTGTCTTATTTTACAAGCGCCATTAATCTGGGGTGAGCTGGTGGGTCGTGGGACCTATGAGGGGGCACCTCTGGCCTTTGGTTATGGCTAGGTTTTATTGCTGGGCTGTAAATAATTTAGGTGGCTGGCCGTGGCCATGTTAGCTGCAGGGAAACATGAATGCTTGAAGCGGCTCCAGCCGAATTGGGGGAGGTGAGGCGGTGTAGCTCGGGCCTTTGCTTTCTCTGGCAGGCTTCAGTGGGAAGGGATTGGAAGTGACCTTGGATATGCCCACGATGATACTCTTCTCGTATGCTGCAAATTATATTGAAACCAAAGGGATTCGTATAATGTATAATGCTTATTGATTTTCTAAAGGGTTACATGTCTACATCGTTTGCACCTTTACATAGTCATTTCAAATATGTTAACTATACCAACGTTTCTATTAATCACTACAGGGTGAGTATATGCAAAAATAGCAGCTCTTGCATTATAGGGTAAACACGATACGTGAGGTAGCATTATGGTTGGTGGAGCACGCAGGAACAACAGACCAATATGGTTGACAGCAGTAATACATGTTAAACTCATACATTCACATTTGATTGCATTCTATGTATATCTTTAAGCAATTTACATGAGCTCACAATACTGTTGCACTTGTGTTCCTTTGCACTCTAGCAGCATCAGGATAGTCATGGCATAAGGACTAGGTATCGCTCTCTTTACATTACCCCTAGAGAAGCACGTAGTAGGAGGCCGGGGCACTGGGTGTTTGCACATAACTGAGGAGGTTTGGGTATCTTGACCATTTTGTCAAATAATAACACATTCTTCTATTCTTACAGTGTTTGTAGATTTTGACAAGGGGGTCATGCAGAAGGAATATCATTGTGATGCAATATATATATATAAACAGTTTCTTGGTATAGGATTGAGGCTTTTGTTTCATCGGGGACGATTTACAGTTATTTTCCAAGCCAGCCCCGCTGCCCGGGTCACGCTGAGGATAATGATGCACTGCGGAAGGTGAATGATACAATGTTTGCTCTAACACTAGCTTATGTCCGACTGTTCGTGGGAACGGGCTTTCAGCGGATCTGCCAGGGAGCAGAGGCAACAGGGGTAGGCGAGGACTCTCTGAAGGTGGGGGCCGTGCTGCAGCGCACGAGGAATCATGTCTTAAGATAGCGTTCTGGTTTTCAAAATGGTTTCCGGGACCTAGCCTAATACAGTACGTTTGGTCAATGTGTCAGCCAGTGGTCCACCCACCACCTGGGCCCTGGTGGCAGGGGGTCCCCTGGCGAATCATGGACATCACAAGGAGGGGACTGCAGGGGAGGGGGGTCCCTTGTGAAAAGTGTGAAAAAACAAGCAAAAGAGAAGATTGGTGATGTCATGCGAAGCAGGGCTGACGCACCCAGAAGAGATGCAGAGGTGAGAGAACATAAACATTCTATAAAGATCTAAGGAGGAGGTGTTAGAGATGAGCAACATTTCGGGAACAAGATGAAGATGCTCATGTTACAGAAACAATGAAGAAAATGCAAAGTCATTTTACACGTGTACAGATGCAGTAACACAAGTAGACAAAGTAATCTTAAAGGCTAGTGAGTAGGTTGCGGTGATGCGCCAGTGTATATGCATAGGAATGTATGGACTATGGATGATTCCACAACGCACTTTAGCAGAGCTTGGGCCCAATGGAAAGAAAGGCTTTTTCAGTGTGGTGCAGTTAGAAATCGAAACTTAATAATGTAGGTGAATTTGAGAAAGGCTTGGATGGCCCAGGACCAGGAAGTCAAGGCCACCATGAGCTTGGATGTTCATACAGTAGCTACAGAACGCGTGAAAAGAAAAAAACCCTGTCTGAGGTGAGGAGCAAGAACATTAGAGACGTCAGAGGTTCATCATTTAATAGTATTTCAAATACAGAAAAGCTCTGGAACATGGTCTGCAGTCACATGGTCGGATGACAATAGATACTGGGACAAGCTGTATTGAAACCAAGAGACAAAGTATGCCTATACTCCCTTCTATTCTCAGGCACAGAGAACATTTCCAAGGTCAATGTTCAAAGGGCTAATTGACTGGCAGACGGTAAGAGTGATGATAGATGACAGGTGAAAAGATGTGTCGGAGGCAGGCTATTGGGTAAACTCTCCAGGTTTTATTGTAAACGGGCCCACCCCAGAGCCACTCGGGGTCGAGAAGCACAAAATGAGGAGTGTGAAGATTGTGTGGTGTCTGAGCTGGTCAGTGTGGACCATAGAGAATGGGAGAATGCTGAGCTTGTGGATGAGGATTTAAAGCTTATTAAGAGATGGACCGTGGATGGATGGCCTAACAAGGAAATACTGGAGAAGAAATTTGAAATTTGGTGGGAAATCAGAGGAGTTAAGCATTGTGGGGAGCAGATTGAGAAGAGGGAGTTGCATTGTTCCTCCAGAAAGTGTGAGGATAGCTTTATTAGAACTGGCACATCAAGGTCATCTGGGTGAGGGGGCTACTAACAGAAAATTAAGACATAGTTACTGGTGGCCTGGGATGGACAGGATGGCAGAGAGGTTTGTAAAAGATTGCAATTCTTGCCAGATGTGTGACAAAAACAAGGTCGTGCGTGAGACACCTTCAATTCCAAATACAGTTCCAGTTCAGCCGTGGCAGAAGCTGGCCGTAGATATTTTAGGACCGGTTACAGGTTTTGGTGATGGGTTCAAATACATTTTTGTCATTGTTTATTTCCACTCCAAGTGGCTGGAGTGGGAAGCCGTCAGGGAGGTGACAGCCAAGGATTTAGTTCTCTTTTTGGAAAAAGTTTTCCTTAGGGAAGAGTGCCCTTCAGAGTTAGTGTCTGACAATGGTGTTCAGTTCGTTTCCACATTTATGAGGACGTTCTAGGAAGGGTATGGCATCAAGCACAGTAGGACGGCACTCCATCGCCCTGGGGCCAATGGTTTGGTTGCAAGAGTGAATAGATACATCAAAGGTGGTATTCAGCTTGCTATGCATATGGGGGCAGCTGTGGAGAGAAGTATTCGACCACATGATGTGGAGTTATTTAACTACCCCACATACCATTACAAATGTGTCACCTTTTGTGTCGCTCAAGAGTAGGGAGCCAGGGACCAGACTCTGTCCAGGTTGGCTAGGATTGGCAGGGTCGGTTGTAGTGGATAGAGATGCCATTATTAGGTTTATCAGGAAGGGGCAGTTTGTAAATAAAGAGACATTTGACAGGAGGAATTGTGTCAAGGATCAAGATTGGAAAATAGGGGATTGGGTGTTAGTGAAGAATCCCAGGTCCACCCTCAAGTGTGCGGAGAGTAAGTTTATCGGAGCGAAAAGGATTTCCGCTGTTCGAGGAGGATTTTTCATTTTGGAAGGTGGGGAGGTGTGGTCTAAGAGTAGGTTGCCAAGGGCTGAAGCGGTGAAGGATGGAGCGGGTGATGGAAGAGAAGGAGTGAATGATGAGGATAAGGGGAGTGAGGATCTTGATTTCAACCACAGGTCTGTGGTGGATGAAGAAGCAGATTTTGGAGTCAGGGAAAGTGAGAGTGGGAAACGAAACAACTGTTTGGGGACGCTGTAAAAAGGAAGTGAGGCTGTTGGGAGGATATTCATGGCCAGGAAGACAAAAGGAAGGGTGAGATGAGATGCTACCTCTAGTGTTGGCCGCTGCATGCCTGGGGAAAGGTCAGAGCGGCTTTCCTTTCAGCACCCTAGCCGACGTGGATCACTGTCCTGTGAGAGCGACGTGCGATCCGTCTCTGCCGTGAACATAGCAGACGTACTGTAATACGTGGTGGACCCGCTTCAACAACTGCCTCGTCAGGCGATTGGGTAAACTCTCCAAGTTTTATTGTAAACGGGCCGACCCCAGAGCCGCTACTCCACTCCGCTTAAAAACCATTGTTCCCCGTCTCACAAGCTTCTCTGGAACACCAAGCTAAGCTTGTGAGACAGGGACTCTCAAACGAAAACAATACACGTGCAAATCATTACAACAGGCTAATTAGGTGGGAAGCTATGGTGATGACCAGCCCACCAGCACCTGGGTGCCAGCCTGCGTGCTGCTAGCGTGTGTGTAATAGTACAGAGGGGTGCAAGGGTGCCAACCAACTGTAGAGGGACATGTAATAGAGAGCCCTATAGTTTGTACAACCAATGGGACGTTGTGGATTTGATTACGTTCGTAGTGACTGCACTAGAGGAGGGCTTAGTTGGCCCACCTGATGTTAGAGACCCAATCACTTTACCAGACAAGTATGGAACCTATACCTAGAAGTTTCCTCTAAGCCGATCACTTTCCCAAGTAGGTTTTTGTAGTTTGCCACACAGATTGATGTTAATGAGGACAAGATTTTGCTCTATAACCTGTTTTTTTAATGAAACTCGCTGAGTGAGAAGATCGAACTGATGTTCGTTGATGTTCGTTGTAATCCCTGTTTTAGATGATTAATATTAAAACAGACTTACTTTGCCATCTTCCTGAGTCAGTCTGACTATTGATGTTTGAGTATATTCTGTATCCCCATCCATCTCAAAGTATTGCTGCTTCGTCTTAAAGGGCCTAGTGTTGGGTACACAGGTTCAAGGGGGAATCACTGTCGAAAGCAGTTTTGCAACACCTGACCACATACTTGCATGCTTTTTTAAAGCTCTGGAAAATGTACCAGGAGGAGCGAGAGGATCCTCCCACTGAAGAAGGGATGCTTAACCAGAGCAAGGAGAAGGATGTTGAGCCTACTGCTCCCCCTACTCCATCGGAAATAAACAGAGATATTAGAGAAGATATAGGGCTGTATCCGTTAAAGGAACTGAAAGCAGCGACAGGGTATAGCAATCCGATATACGAACCACCTGCGTATAGCAGTGGTGATAGTTCAGAAGAGAGTAAGAGAAAGGAAGAATTCTTTATGGCTTGCAGAACAAGGAGGAGAAAGGTAAACAATTGACGATAGCCACAGATATAGAATGAGAAATTAAGAGATGGAAAGGGGAAAAGGATAAAGCTGACGAGATAACGCTCGTACAGAACTAATGATGGATGAACAGATATTGCTTAAACTTGATGGGAAAAACATTGAGGAAGTAAGACAAGGGGAAGATCAAACCGAACACGATAAAAAAAGGCAGGGAACGAGAAAGAAGGCTGAGGGAAGATGAGAACAAAAGAAAGAATAGACAACAGCAAGAACAGATGTAGCAGGAGGAACAGCAAAGAAAGGAAGAAAGGGCAGAGGAACAAAGGAAGCATGACAATAGGCAAAGAGCACTCGAGAACAAGACAGATTAGAAAGAAAGAGAGAAGAGGAAGAAGAACAGAAACTGCAAGATAAAAGGATGCAAAGACAAAGAGATGAGGAAGTACGTAGAGCAAACAAGAGAAGGGAAGAGAAAAGAGGAGGAAAGAGTTAGATGGGAAGCAAAGATACGAAGAGAACTAGATGAAGAAATGGAGCGAAAAAGGAGAGAGGGCACGCAATATTGATCGCATTCAGAAAGAGCTGATGGAACAGAGTCCAGTAATATCATGGAGCCATATAGAAAGGTTCCTCCCGTCGCAGGGAGCACGACCGAGCCACTTAGAATAAACCTAGAGGAGTTTCTTCCATTAAAGGAAGCAATGCCTGGGTCATACAGGATAGACATAGAGGAGAATTTTGAGATAGGAAGTATCGGAGATAGAATTGATAAAGTTTATCAAGACACAAAGGGTGAATTGGGAAGCAGGGGAAAAGAAGATTGATCTATAATTGCCCAATCACGAGGCAAGGAAGGAAGCCTGTTCAGTCTCAAGCACAGAACCTTGTCTTTGGACAGGTTAACTCTGGATACAAATGATAGGGACGAAAATCGTACTAGTTAGGGACTAGGTATGTCAGACGAAGAAAGAGAAGCCTTCCAAGGGGAAGAGGGAGAAAGCGCATGTGATCCAGAAGGAAGCATGCTGTCAGGCAAGGAAGTAAGATGGTCAGATCTGGAACAATTTAAGGATAGGACACCAGATCCCATAGCATATCCTGGGCGCCCTAAAGGATGAGAGCATAGTGAAAGAGGAGAATTGCCACCATATCTGAGCAAGCTAAGGTCACTACCAGGAAGAAGGCGATGCAGAACCATTGTCCCTACGATGGATAGGCAGACAATGGGAGCTGATGGCGCAGCTGGGTATACGCAGCACACCCTGTTAGAGAAAGGAGGAGCCAGGCCAAAGTATATATTGTCCTTATCCCATGGCCGCAGATATGGATAAGAACAATTTAAGATGTAATCTCGGTAGTTTAACGGCAGGCACAGGAACATTGATTTATGAGCTAGAGAAAAAGACAGGAGGAAATACTCTAGCAACAGGGGACAGGGACAGTAAGGGTCTCCTAGCAGCCATTCTTGGGGAAAGGGCTGATGACATTTGGACACAAGCTGGATATTCAAGTGTCAGAGCACAGAATACCGCTCATGACAGAGCGCCATTTTATAATTGCTGAGAAGATGTTTGGAGAGCCCTAGAGTACAGTATCCTGATACCTCAAATATGGGTGCAATTATGGCATGTAAGATGCAACCAGACGAAGATCCACTTGCTTACATTCAAACTGTCAAGAGCAATGGTCTTTGGAAATTTGCGAGGCTTGGGGGAAATCAGTGGCAGTATTTTACCACATTTTGTGTCAAGGACTGCCGGAGCAAGTGCAGAGGCATCTTAAGAAATTAATGGGCATGGAAGCAAAGCCGTGGGCAGAAATACAGTTGACCATCATGCATCACTGTTGACTTTTACAGGAAATGAATAAGAAACATGAAGAAGCTAGGAAGCTCGAAGAAGCTAAATTAGTTCAGAAAAAATGTCAAAATACTCTCTAGAAGGGTGGTTTTGACAAATGGAGAAGGGTTGGGAATGCAGCAACCTGTGGGTGCAACACAGGTGAATAATCAACGTCAGATGGACCAAGGAGGAAATGGGTTTATGCAGAGCGGCTGAGGAATGGGTTTTAGAGGAAGGGGTGGTTTTCAGAATAATCAAAACAATGTTCAGAATATGCAAAATGACAATCAGAATATGCAAGGAGGGCAGATTAGAAGAGCGCCTCTTGTATGCTGGAAATGTGGCATGACAGGCCACATCGCACGTATGTGTGGAAACCAAGTGTATGTACAGAATGGGAAATTTTCAAGAGGGGGGACATTTTACCCTCCAGCATATAGCCCACAAGTTAGAAATGGGTTTACACAAGATCAGACAGTGAATCAACAGCAAGCGCTGCAATTGCAGCAGGTACAGCAATTACAGCAAGCACCATTGAGTCCGCTGCAAGTGCAGTCACAACATGCACCCATGCAAATACAGCAGAACGCAAACACAGGGCATCTAAGGACACCCAGAGTGGGGGGTGCTACTGTGATGGGAGGGAGTCCTTTCATAGGCACTGGGATGAGCATATATCCACAAATAAAAGCAGACAGGGTGACTTGATGTGCTCTGTACTATCAGTAACCCCAGACTCCCAAGGGGAATCAAGGGTTGATGTGTTGATAGGAGGCAAATTATTTTCTTTTTTAGTAGACACTGGTGCAACTCACTCATGTATACGTGAGGGCAAATATCCATTGTCGGGAAATGTCATGAATACTCGGGGATTCTCTGGAGCTACAAGTAAAGTTCCTTTTACTGATGAATTGCCAATTTCTGTGGGAGAATGTGACATGTCTGCACCTTTATTGTATTCATGGCAGACACCAGTCAATATTCTGGGGCGGGATTTAATGACAAAGCTTAACATGACAATTTCGTTTACTGATGATGGCATAGTGTGTTCCACTCCTGGGATACATTATTTAAACATGGGTGAATTTATAATGGCATTTGCAGGGCATATGGCTCTGCGACGAGTGCCACTCGAACCTGAAGTTTTTCTGTATGGGATATGCATTTTGCTAACATGGTTGCCTGCCTTAGTGGGAAAGACTATGAGAATACCTGATGAGTTTATGTTTAGATCCAGATACCGAGGGACAAGGAGGGGGGATGAGCTATTCCTTTAGAACTAGTTGCAGCCGTGGTGCGAGGGGTATTGGCAATGCTTGAGGGATGGGATGAGGGCAGGCCATGGCGAAAAGTCATTGCCATCAGGGAAGTGTATATCGAGCAAGTTAATTTCTGCATTAATGGTACAGGGTATTCTAGTGACGTCAGAGTCGCCGTGTCGCCGTGCAATAACAAAACAGAAGGGAGGGTCATGACATTTAATTCAGAACATGAGACCGATTAACCAGATTGTAGAGGCAGAGTTTCCTCTAGTTCCAAATCCTGCGACGATATTGTGTAGTATTCCCATTGAAGCACGATATTTCAAGGTGATTGACTTAAAACATGTGTGTTTCTCAATCCCGTTGCATAAGGTCACTCAAGATCTGACGTCATTTACTTTCCGTCAGACAAAACTGAAAAGCACACATTTTCCTCAGGGGTACTCTGAGTCTCCATCGCTTTTTAATAGGGTCCTTCTGATGGACCTAGGAAATGTTGAATTAAAAGGGAAAAAAAGTGTTGTACTGCAATACGTAGATTATATTTTAGTTTGCAGCATGACAGAAGATGAGTGCAGGGAAGACTTGATTCAGTGAATGATTATTCTAGCAGGAAAGGGATATAAAGTGGACAAAGAAAAGTTTTAGTATTGCCATAGGCCAATTGATTTAGCATAAGTGAAAAAAGGTCACACCTGAAAGAGCAGAGGCAATTATGAAAACAGCAAAACCGCACACAATAAAGCAGATGCAGCAGTTTCTGGGATTGTGCAACTATGTTAGAGCATAGTTCTAACTCCCCCAGCCATCCCCCCTCCCTCCTTCTCTTCCTTTCCTCTTTTCTCCCCTGATGAGGTTGCTAGACAAGTCCGATCTATGAAAGCCTCGTCAAAACAGGTTCATCCCTGTTCCTCTAAAACTATCAAGGACCACATTGATACCCTCGCTCCGGCCCTTGTCGATTTCTGCAACCACTTCTTTGCCTCAGGATCCTTCCTCTCCCCTCTTAAGCACTCCCTTGTGCATCCTTTCCTCAAGAAACCCACAGCTGATCCCTCTTGTCTGGCCAACTTTCGCCCAATTTCCATTACCCCCTTCTTGGGCAAACTCCTTGAAAAGCTGGCCATCTCTCAGCTAATCCTTCATTCTGACTCTGTTGGCTGTCTCCATGACCATCAGTCTGGCTTTAGATCCGGCAGAAGCATGGAAACTGCTTTCCTGAACATCCATGAAGATCTGCTTTCCAACCTTGACTCTAGCATTCCCTCTGCCCTCATTCTACTCCATCTCTCCTCTGCCTACCACACGGTCAACCATACCATCCTGCTCAACCGTCTCTGTGATAACCTGGGCATCACCGATCAGGTTCTGGCCTGGCTGACCTCTTTCCTCTCTGATCGACCTTCCCAGGTCCAACTTGGGTCCTTCCTATCATCTATCTTCCTCTCCACCTGCGGTGTTCCCCAGGGGTCTAACCTCTCGCCATGGCTTTTCAACCAATACCTAGCAACTCTCGCCCGCTGTATTGCCATTATCTGCTCAAACTTCCAGTGCTACGCAGATGACACTCAACTCATTTTCAAGCTGCCCTCGGCCACCTCCTCCACCTCTCTCATCACTGATTGCCTAACTGCCATTCAAGATTGCTGTGCAGCCAACGATCTTTGTCTTAATGCCAGCAAGACTGAGATCTTCCTCATCGGCACACCATCACCTTCCTTTCCCCTCACTCTCTGGCCGGCCTTCTTTGGCCCTCCTCCTATCCCCACCTGCGAGGCCAAGAACCTTGGTGTCACCTTTGATTCTACACTGTCCTTCTCCGCCCACATCGCTGATGTATCAAAAAAGTCAAACTTCCTACTGCACCTCCTCAGAGGTACTCTTCCTTTCCTCTCATTCCCCCAGAAGCTCACTGTCTCCCAAGCTCTGGTTCTCTCTAAGTTGGACTATTGCAACAGCCTCTTTCTTAATCTATCTACCTCTACTCTCCGCCCTTTGCAACTTATCCAGAACAGGACTGCGAGACTTGTCCTTGGCCTCAAGCCCTGGGATCGTACCTCTCCAGCTCTGAAATCTCTCCATTGGCTCCCAGTGGATGCAAGGATTAAATTCAAAATCCTCTGCATTGTCCACAAGGCTTTCTGGGGCCTGGGTCCAACATACCTTCAGCTATCCCTCCGCAAATATCTCCCATCTCGAGCACTCCGCTCCTCTAGCTCTAACTCCCTCAGGGTTCGTCGTTTCTCAAAGAAACAAGCTGGGGTTAGATCTCTGTCTTCGGCTGGGGCCTCCCGCTGGAACAGCCTCCCTGCCACTCTAAAACTTGAGGAGAACCATCTCCGGAAGCACCTCAAGACCTTCCTCTTTGCTTCTGCCTTTGCCCCCTCTCTCCCCTGCTGATTCTACTCTCCCTCGGCACCATGCACCTGGCCACCCTCTTTCCTCCGGGCCCAGGTACCTGCTCCTCTTGCTACCTGCACGCACTGCCTCCAGGCTACCCCTTGCACTGGGGTCTGTATCTGTACCCATACAGCCCCCACCCCTTTGTTTTGGTCTTCCTGCACTTATCAGACCTACCCAGCCTGCTGCCTTAAACCCAGCACTGCCACTTGCTGGCTGCACTCCCTCTGTTTGTTGACTTTTTATTTATTAATTTATTTATTATTATTTATGTTTTTTTTCCCCCTTGCTCTGCACTTTCCTTTTGTTCCCCCTTCCATGCACTTCTCCCTCTCCCCCTTTACCATGCGCATTCGCAATGTCACTAGGCCTAGTAAGAACAGTGTTTTTGTTTCTCCTCTGTTCCCCTTCCCTTGCCTTGTCACGCTCTGAAACACTTGTGTATGAGCACGATAGAACTAAAATATCAATATCAATATCATAGGTATTTGATTACAGTTCATACACAAGACCACTTTTGCAGGCTCTCAAAATGGCAGAAGTGAACACAGATGAAATAGAATGGAATAGAATGAATAGAATGGACTGAAGCGATGGAGGAAGAGTTAAAGTGAGCAATTTGCACAGCTTCAGTTTTAGGGATTCCCAATTATTCTGGAGAGTTCTGCTTGTTTTCGCACGCAAATGAGAAAGTTATTCTTATGACAGCAGAGAACTACTCTACGATATAAACCTCTGGCATATTATAGTGGGATTTTAGATCCAGCTATGAGAGGACACTTTCCATGCGAACAATCGCTGGCTGCAGCCGCGTTCGCCATTGAGAAGGCTATAAATATAGTGATGGGATGTTCTATGACATTATTTGTTGAGCAAGCCTTGTTTGCAATTTTGGAAAAACCTCAGGGCACATTGACTCACCAGAGAGCTTCTGCATATGAAATAGTCATATCAAATCCTGCCATTAAGTCAGTTGCAGGATAGTGAACCCTGCCACATTTGTAGCTGAACCAGTGGCAGAGGGTGAACATATGCATGATTGCGCTAGTTATGAGGAATCGTATGATGACATACCACGTG
Source organism: Ambystoma mexicanum (assembly GCF_040938575.1). NCBI lineage: Eukaryota > Metazoa > Chordata > Amphibia > Caudata > Ambystomatidae > Ambystoma > Ambystoma mexicanum. Next base: position 328,820,928 of record NC_090925.1, on the reverse strand, counting down.
TAAGTGAAAACGCATTGTCAGAAGGAGAGATTCTCTTTATTGATGGATCGTCGAAAATCAATAAAAAATAAGGGAGGAGATCAAAAGGGGGCACAGGCAAAATGGCCGCCTGAGCTTGTAGCTCTGCTCGAACCCACGAATATCAGCGGGGACCCAGCGCTTCCCCAGCCTGCAAGCAGCCCCAGGGAGGTTAGAGAGATAAGGAAAGACCCAGCAGCAGTTGGACCGACTCCCGAGCAAAATCGGGTGCTGCATCGCTATGAATGCAGCTATCATGGCTGGGCCCCCTCCTGCGACGTTCTCGCCTTACCAAGGCCGTTGCCGAGACACACCACATGGCCCAGCTGGGGACGGGAGACAGCCCAGAGGCCACATTGCAGTCATCCCACCTAATGAGGAAGGAAACGCACAACTCCCCAGCCGCTTGGACACAGCGGGACCCCCAGGACAGATCAGCTTGCAAGCACACAAGCCGCAAGAAGAGAGCCCCAAGGCTGCCATCAACCCGGCATCCCCAAAGTGAAGGAGCGTGGAACAGTACAGCTGTGGAAGACCAGCGACCCAACACGTGAATGGCGCTGCGGGGAACCGGGAGTCTGCTGTCGGCAGGTGAGAAGAGGGGGGTCGCCAGGGACCCTATGCACAGACCCCCGTGATACGCCATAACACACTCACTGCTGCAGCTGAGGGAGTTCTGCTAAACCCCCCCCTTTCTCTCCGTCGCTCAGGAGCTGACACCGAAGCAGCAGTGCGGTCGGTCCCCGAGCCCGCAAAACAGACCGCATATAAGTCTGCGCTTCTGGAGAGCCAGCAGGGGCTGTGCAGTCGCGCAAATGGCTATCCAGTATCCCTCCAGCAGTCGTTAAGTGAGCCCTGCACCTTCGCCAGTGCACTTAACAAATCAAGTGGGCGCAAAGCCCGGAACGCCACTCAACAACGGAAGCAAGCCCGAGTTAGCAGGAGGGACAAGCAAGGCTGAAACCCCCCGCGCCGTACAGCAGGCAGGGGTTTGAAGGAGAGGAAAGGGCCCCTTGAAGGACATAGCCTGCGGGAAGGACCACGAGAGGCACGTCAAGAAGCTCAAAAGCATCCTCTCTTGACCTCTTTCGTATACAGTGCAGATCATCTTTCCCCTATCTTTCCCCTAACTGGCTTTTACATCTAGGTAAGCCGAAGCAATCATTAATGCTACGGGGGGAAGTAAATCTGCGCTCAAATGGCCAAGAGGGGGACAATATCGCGGGGTTCCTCCTGAAGGATTACGGACCGATCTGAATCCGGGCACAAGCCATACAAAGCCAGAGGAGTGGAAGAAAGAGCTGAAACAATAGCGCTTCTGCTGCCAAAGAGTAAAAGACAGTCTGCCTTTCACAAGAACAGGATAATTACCAAGCCCAAATGCAGAGTGACAACCAGGCGTCCTATCAACAAAACAGACTGACCCAAGCAAGGCCCTCTCCAGTCAACGGAATCTTGCGACCATCTGCACGGTTGCTAACAGTCCCTCCCGCCTTCACGCAAGAGTTTTTGCGCGGGTAATCACAAAAGTAAGTGACACCTAGGGGCATAGGAACTCGCGTCACAGCGAAAGAGGAGATAACACCGCCCCCTCAACGATCCAGAGATTGCAAGAATTTCGCAGAACCCAAGCTAAAATGGCAGCGTCTCCTCCTCCTGGGACATGGGATCTCCTGGTGTTATCAGGAAGCTGCAACCAAGGTGGACGTGCGTCTATTACTCGATGAAATATGCCAGTTCAGAACCAGCATGACCACGACAGTCACAGCTCTCCAGGTGAAAATGCACAAAATAGAGGATAAGGTCGAATCATTAGAAAACTATCGACAATCAGCAGACATAATGGAGCTCAAAACCGTAGGCCGAGTCCAAGACCTGGAACAGATGAATTCAGGATTTGTAGGTAAAAATAGATGATTTGGAAAATCTGGAGAGAAGAGCAAACATTTGAATACAAGGCCTCAAAGAAGCCCCCAATGAGACCCCAGCCACCTTGGAAAGACGAATTAAGACCTTGATAGCTACCCTCCTAGCATCTCCTTTAACTCCGGAACTACAATTTGAAAGGGTGCACCGAGCAGGAGGCCCCCCAGATGGCCCACGGTCAGTCTTGGCGAAGTGCCACCTCTATAAACATAAAATGGAGATTGTCAAACTAGCCAGAGAAAAAGAGTTAATTGATTTTGAGGGCTCTAGAGTTAAAATTTATCAAGATCTCTCTGCGGAGACACTAGCCCAAAAATGAGCCTGCAGACCACTAACAACATGGCTTAGAGAGTGCAACACTAGATACAGATGGCCTTTCCCCTTTGCGCTCACATTCTCTTATGGGGAAGAAGAATATAGAGTGGTCTCATGAGAAGAAGCTGCTAATGTACTGAGATGCTTGTGGGGAGCGGAAGGACTGCCAGAGAGTGAAGAGATGCTGTCCTCGTCGGAAACCGACCAGGAAACCATCGAGCCCCTGGTCGCAAAGAGGTCGCACCAAAATTAAAAAATGTGAGAATATTCACCAGACTTAACACCCCTTGATATGGGGATGGGAAGCAGTGAACATTGCACAACTATAGATCCCTGGAGGGAGAGAATGGTACGAGTCATCGTCAACAGACGGGAAGAATCACCCTCCAAACACGAGACCAGGAAAACAGAGCCTCCAGAGTCTAAGGCCAGGACGTCCTCTCCCCACCTCTTCTCCAGGATCACGCAACATTTCGGAAGCTGGGCTGGCCAAATAATTAAGCTATTATTGCGCACACCCGCTCATCAAAAGGAACTAGAAGTCATACTTGGTTAAAAGGTTCACAGGGCACACCTGTTGTGTGGCCCTATGGTTACACCTAAGGCATCTCCAGTGTTGGGGGATATCCTTTTTTTTTCTTCTTCCACTTTTATCTGTTTATCCCCAGTTTATCTATCAACGCAGGGGTGGGGGAGGGTTTACACAAAGGTCCACTCTGATAAGGGGAACACCAAAAGGAAAGGCAAAACATTTAGAGTCCGATCCACTTAGGTCACACCACACACAGGAGTGTAAGGCGCGTAAACAGTCACTGAAAGCGCCTAACCACAAGCCACAAGCCAACTCACAATATGTTTTCCACCTTCAGTTGAGGAATAAACGACACACACAGCTTCAGGCAACGCTCATCACGCAGTACTCAAATGGCAGATGACATAGTATGCATAGGAACCTTGAATGTCAAAGGCCTTAACTCACTGCAGATAAGATCCATGATGGTCAGAGCATTCCAGCATGCCAAACTAGATATCCTCTTTGTGCAGGAGACTAATTTTAGACGCAACGAGGAATTCACCGTAAAAGGCAGGAATCTGGGAGGGGCAGAGTGGGCATCAGGCCCAGAAGAAAAGGAAGGTGTGGGAATATTGTATCGTTCCTCCCTCGAGTTACAGATGTCACAAACTCATAGAGACCCGGGTTGAAGATTTCTCATGGTACAGGGAACCATTAGGTCCAGAGCACTAACCCTGTGCTCAGTGTACGTCCCAAATACACAACAGTTAGCTTTTTGCAAGGAGCTCTTTGTATGGTTAGATTGGGAAAGAACAGGCTCCCTAATTTGTGGAGGTGACTTTAACCTCATCATGGACTCAGATCTAGACTACAAATCCTATAGACAAGGTGCCTGCCCCCAACAAATGGCAAAGCTTTCCGAGACCTAATCTCCGACCATTTACTGATCGATGTGTGGCGCACCCAACACCCATAAGATAAAACATACACTTTCTATTCCCCCTCACCAAACCCACTCACGCATAGACTACCTGTTCCTAGAGGGAGACTTAGAATACGAGATTAAAAACGCCACAATATAAGTGATAGGGTGGTCCGACCATGACATGGTTGCCATTGACCTTGACCTGGGCCCGAGAGGACACATTGAGAAACGATGGATGTGCAATGATACACTTTTTAAAGACAAGCTTTTTAGAGAATCGCTAGACAAGAAAGTACAAGACTTTTTTAAAAGAAACAACACAGGGGTGACCCCCCGCAACACGGTGTGGAAAGCGGCAAAGTCAACAATCAGAGGTCTACTAATTGCACAAGGGGCCTCGGACTAGGGGGACTGGGTTTACCTAGAAAACTGCCTCTTCATCCCGGTAACGTTGGGAGAATGGCTCTGTGCTCCCCCTGATCCATCCCGCGCAAGGCACGAGAACACCCAGTCTTAGAGACCCTATGGTCCATATGGAACCCGAAAAACTCTAACATGACAGGTATCACCTCTTGGCCTTCTCCTCTCAGTTGCATCTGGGCCCCCACGCGATCATTGACCCCATACGCTTCCAACCACAATACGAACAAGGTCTAATCAGAGCAGGCCAAATGTGGAAAGACTGAGCTTTCCTAACCAAGGATGAGTTAGAAAATGCACAACAAGGGCTAGCGATTAGGTCACTCCCATACCTGCAGCTAAAGAGGGTCTTGACGGATACGAGATGGAAAGAGCAGTTGTAGCGTCCCCTGACCCCTTTTGAAAGCATTTTGAACACGCACCAAGGTACACGAGGCCTCATAACAAAGATATATAGGGCCCTCTTAGACAGAGGACACTTGCCTCCACCACGCACAAAAGCAAAATGGGACGAGGCATTAGGATGGGAGGACAACTACGAGGGGTGGGAGGCGATACATAGTGCGGTATGGAAATCTTCCATCGCAGTACAATACAAAGTGCACAACTGCAGAATCCTAACACAATGGCACCTGACCCCCCAACGCTTGGCTAAAATGTATGCAGGCATTTCCCCCCACTGCTGGAGGGGATGCCCCCAAATAAGCACCTACTGGCATCAGTGGTGGAGCTGTCCCCACATACAAACATATTGGAAAGAAATCTTGGGCTGGATTCACCAGATAGAGGGTGTACATAGGAAACTCTCCCCTCTCCTTGTGCTATTCGGGGTTGAGCAAGTGGAAGAGCAATATCAAATCCTCCCTCACATGCCCAGGAACCTGCTCCTAGCGGCGCGCGTATGTATAACTATAAGATGGAAGGCAAACGCACTCCCCACAAAAAGAAATTGGCTGTGTAAAGCAAAAGAGATCTATGAGTTGGAAAGTCTAACAGCACTTCCCATGGAATCTCACACGCACATTGACATGTAATGGCTCCCTTTCTTAGAATTCTTCAGAGAAGTAAATACCAGTCCCTGATACCTTACGCGGCTGCTGAGGGCCTGAACAAGCAGGACCCTGTGCAATGGCACAGGCCGTGACTATGCCAAATCGGGGTGGGCAAACCCACACGCTGACTCATAAGTAACACATTTTATTGTGTCTTAACCTGCCTCATTACTCTAAGGGGTTGATTATTCCTCATTGATCTAACCAGATGGACAAACACTGTGAACTGAGTGCTCTGGTCGGACTACTTACCTGTCCAAGCAGCTTGGACCTGGGAGGGGGGTGGGAGGGGAGGGGTGGATTTTTCAGAGGGGAATAAGCGGGATTATTGGGGGTCATTTTTTCGTTTTTCTTCTTTTTTTTCCCCTGTTTATTTTTCAATTGTTTTGATTCTTAAGAAATGTCAAAAATGTACCCTGTTGATCACATTTGAAGTTGAAATGTTGGAATATACAGCAATGGATATGTAACACTCTTGTTGATCGCAATTAAAAAACATATTAAAATAAATTATAATGGAGAAAAACAGACTGGGTCAGCTGTAGTGAGATACAGGGGAAATGGGGAGTTTGAAGCAGTGGCAATCGTAAGGCTGCCGTCTCATCTTTTGGCACAAGCCGCAGAATTGGTGGTGCTTATTATCGCGCTCGAGAAATACAAAGGGGAGGAAGTGACAGTGTACAGTGACTCTGCCTATGTGACGTCGACCGTGCACACAGGGCTAGCACGTTGGAAGAGGAGGGGCTACCTCCGAGCGGACGGCACTCCAGCGCAACACGCAGTATTATTGGACATGCTTATTAAGGCACTACAGCTCCCACCAGCCATCGCAGTAGTTACATTTGCAGCACATACTAAGATAACTGACTTTATTTCACACGGAAATGATGCCGCTGTAATAATTAGATAACTTACAAGAAATTTGAATAACACCAAAAGGTTACCTTAGAGAAACACCAGTCGTTCTCCTTCCTAAGCTGCCTTCTTCAGAAAGATTCCGACAGGGGTAGAGAACGAGAGCCTCCCTGAGACCCTTCCTCCGCCCACAACACAAGGAGTAAGGAGGGGAAGGACCCCAGGGAAACCCTCTGGGGCAGAAAACCCTGTGTCGATGCTCTGGATGGATGTCGTCTGTCTGGAGAGGTTCTTGGTACCCGGACTATCCGCTGAAGGGGAGCGGTCTGAATAAAGACAGAGGAAAGTGGTAAGTTTAAGAAGGGAAACTAGAAAGCAGAATATGGGTAGAGAAAACGAAGAGTACCTGATCGGAAGGGGGATACCACTTATCGAGCTATATTGCAGATCTTCCGATAAGACTCGGATAGGAGTAACCTTGAGGCCGTTCCCGAAAGAGAACGATTCTCAAATCTCAATGCTGCGGATCGGACCCCGCATATCCCTGTTTCTGCAGAGGTGAGACAATATTAGGTGTCAATCCTGGGTCTATTTCTAACCCACGGGTCTACAAGGGACTATCAATTCTCACGTACCGCTCGCCAGGGAGAATTTCTCACTAGCAAACCGATCAGTGAGGTTCATCTTGTAACAAGTGAGGCTGAGAGAGTCCACTCGAGTCTCCGATGTCGTGCAAGATTTGGGAGAAGGAGTCAGGTCTGAAAATAGGTGAGTGAAAAGGGTAGAATTACACAGAAGGAGTGACAAACAAACTAGTATGCAATAGATCCTAGTGTCGAACTCACGAAGCGTTGTTGTGGAAGAGTAGCAACGCGTCCGCGCGTTGTCTGCAGGAACAGATGAACCGGCGCCGGAGCCGGGGGGCGGTCCTTCCTCCGCGCGGTCTTGGTGTAAACCTAGACCCACACCATCCGTAGCGGCGGCCATCTTGGGAGTAAAGATGGCCGCAATCCGTCTAAGAGACCATCGATGCCACAGAGACCATGGTCTCCGCAGGGGCGTGACAGTATGCCCCCTCCGAAGGGCAGGGGCCCCCGGCTTCCCTGGATGGTTACGGAAGAATCGGCGAATAAGAGCCGGTGCATGCACTGCAGAGGCAGGTTCCCAGGAACGGTCAGCAGGAGTATAACCTTGCCAGTCAATCAAAAACTGAAGGCGACCTCGAAAGATACGAGAGTCACAAATATCCGCCACCTCATATTCAGGACCTGACGGGGTAGACACCGGAGGAGGGTGAGTATTCCTTAATCTTGAAAATCGATCACACACATCTTTCTTCAGTTGGGATACATGAAACACGGGATGAATCCGGGACCAAGAAGGGGGAAGTCTGAGTTTGAAAGCAGAGAAACCCAACTTCTGTAGGATGGGGAAAGGTCCGAAATATTTAGGAGACAGCTTGGACGGGACCAGATGCCGTGGTAAGAAACGAGAGGCCAACCATACCAAATCACCCGCCTTCAGGGAGGGCGCTGGAGAACGGTGCTTGTCTGCAAATCGTTTGACTCTATCCTGAGCCTCAAGTAGCGAAGATTTGGCCGCCAAATGTCCTGTCTGGATAACTTGAAGTAGGTTATCCACATCTGGAAATCGTGATGAAGAAGGAAGGCCAGTAGGAAAACAGGAAGGGTGAAATCCATATGAGCAGAAAAAAGGACTGGAACCCAGAGCGGAATGACGGGAGTTGTTGTAGGCAAACTCCGCCAATGGTAATAGAGAATCCCAGTTGTCCTGTGAGGCCGAAATGTAGCAGCGCAGATAGCCCTCCAATTGCTGGTTCAGTCGTTCCGTCTGGCCGTTAGTTTGAGGATGGAAGCCAGAACTCAATGCCCGGGAAATTTTGAGGCTCTTACATATCTGTTGCCAATAACGTGAAGTATATTGGGAACCACGATCGGAGATGATGGTTTCTGGAAGCCCATGGAGCATGAAGACCCGTGAAAGGAATATTTTCGCCACCTGAGCTGCAGTGGGAATGCATGGTAGAGGAATAAAGTGTGCCATCTTCGTAAAGTAGTCGATTGTAACCTTAATTACTGTACATCCCTCCGAGATAGGGAGTTCGACTATGAAATCTGTCGAAATTATCTGCCAGGGACGATCAGGAATCGGCATCACCGATAGGAGACCAACTGGGGCCGATCGAGGGACCTTTGTTTGTAAACATATGGCACATGCTAAAACATAGTCTCTGATATCTCTACTCAACCTTGGCCACCAAAAATGGCGTTGAATCAATTCCTTGGTATTAGCCATACCTCGATGCCCTGCCATCGGAGAATCATGACAGAGTTGAAGGACTACTCTTCTTAATTCTTCGGAGGGAATGAATAACTGTTTGTCTCTATAGAAGCATCCTTGAGATGAGTTAAGCATCCAGAGAGCGGCAAATCGAGGATTGGTCTGAATAAATCGAGAGGTATCCATAGCCACCAGTTGAAGAAAGGTGGTGATTTCCTGCAAAATTCTGGCCTTGGGAAACAAGGGTTCGGAACGGAAAGGAGTGGTTGAGTTGTAATCCTTTCTGGATAATGCATCTGCCTTGAGGTTGACTCTTCCCGGTATGAAGGAGAAGACGATATCATAGGGCAAAAAAAAATGGGCCCAACGAGCTTGGCGGCTATTTCGTGTTTGAGAGTATTGTAGGGCTCGGAGATTGCTGTGATCGGTCCGTACTTCAATGGCATGTTTGGCCCCCAGCAGCAGATGTCGCCACTCCTCAAAGGCTCTCTTAATAGCTAATAATTCCTTTTCAAGGACTGAGTAATTGATCTCTGAAGGTGAGAGTGTTTTAGATAGATAGGCCACAGGACACTCGTCTCCTTGTTCATTCTCTTGCAGTAGAACGGCACCTACCGCATGATGCGAGGCGTCCGATTCTACTATGAACCTCTTGTTTTGGTCAGGGGTGAGGAGTATAGGTTCCTTGGTGAAATCTTCCTTAAGACTCTCAAAGGCTATTTGTGCCCCGTCTGACCAAAGGAACTTTGCATTCTTCTTAAGGAGAGCCGTCATAGGGAGAATCTTCTCTGAATAGTGGGGAATGAAACACCTATAAAAGTTGGCGAATCCTAAGAATCTCTGCAGATCTTTAACACCCAGTGGAACTGGCCATTCTGTTATAGCAGAGACTTTCCTGGGATCCATGGCAACTCCCTCGGCGGATAGTATATAACCCAAATAGGCCACTCTATCCTTGTGGAATTCACACTTGTCTAACTTGCAAAAAAGATGATTCTCCTCCAGTCTCTGCAATACTTCCTTCACATGCCGGATATGGTCGGACATGGATACGGAGAAGACCAGTATGTCGTCTAAATAGACAATGACGGTATGTAGAAGAATATCCGAGAATATGTGATCCATAAAACGTTGGAAAACAGCTGGTGCATTGGAAAGTCCGAATGGCATCACTTTGTATTCATAGTGGCCCAAGGGAGTACGAAAGGCAGTTTTCCATTCATCCCCTGCGCGGATTCGGATAAGATGGTAAGCTCCGCGTAGGTCTAGCTTGGTAAATATCTTGGCACCCTTTACTGCCTCAAGAATATCCGGGATTAAGGGCATCGGGTAGCGATCCGGAGTGGTGATCTTGTTCAAACCCCGATAGTCTACACATGGTCTGAGTTCTGTCGAATCCTTTTTAGGGATAAAGAACAGTGAGGCGCCGGCAGGACAAGTGGATTCCTGAATGAGACCGTTATGTAAATTCTTCTGGAGATACTCCTTTAGGACTTCCCGTTCGCGCGCTGATAGTATATACATGCGCCCAAAAGGGATTGGAACACCAGGTGCTAGTTCAAGGGCGCAATCATCTCTACGATGAGGAGGTAATTCTGCGAACTCTGAATTGGAAAACACTACTTGAAATTCTTGGTAGTCAGGAGGAATCTCCTGGATGTTATGTAACACCGAGGTAGTGCAATTCTTTTCTTGGATGGAGTGTGTAGAACAGAACCCTAACGCTCCACCAGAAAGGCAATGAGTAAGGCAATGTTCTGATCCTAGAAAGATTGTGCCGGCCTTCCAATTAATGTATGGATTATGGGTTCTAAGCCACGGTAACCCCAATATCAAGGGATAATGTGCTGTACGAATGACATCGAATACAATAGTCTCTTGATGAGATGCAATCTTCATTTGAATAGGTCTTGTTTGTTCCCTGATAGGACCGGAAATCAATGGACTTCCGTCAACAGATTCTACTGGAACCGCAATGGCCTTTAGGGAGCATGGTATATTCTTGTCATTCTTCCAATGGGTGTCTACAAAATTCCCCGCAGCTCCGCAATCAATCAATGCGGGAACCAAAATTGGCTCGGAGGTGCCCCATTCCATTGAAACCTGAATGACAATCATGGGAGGATCGGGTGTGTCTGTGATTTGAGAAGTCAAAGACTTGGTTGAGGAACCTATTATTGGCTCCCTAGCCACGGTTCCCCATGCGGTTGGGAGGAAGCGTTTCCCTGTCGTTTGGTAGGGGTGATGGGGCAATCCTGTACTGGGTGGTCTTTGGACCCACAATACATACACAAGCCTTTAGCTCTCTGTCGATTACGTTCTTCCAAGGTGAGTCTACCTCTTCCTCTTGTGATTCCTATCTGCATTGGTTCATCAATTGGGGTTTTCATGGGACTAGTAGGATGCGTAGTCAATGGTCTCACAGAACGATTTCGACGTCGTTCTCTGAGCCTTTCCTGTAGACGGTAGTCCATCTGCATCACTAATGTAATCATTTCCGCTAGGTTGGGAGGTCGAGACACTCTAGACACCTCGTCTTTAAGTTCCTCATTCAAACCCCTACGAAATAGTGTTATCAGAGCATCATCAGCCCAAGAGGTTCCCGCAGCAAGCTGTTTAAAAGAGGTGATATAAGACAGTAGATCCTGTGATCCCTGTTTGAAGTCCAATAATTGCTCTTGGGAGGAAACAGTGATCTCTTGTCTACTGAACATGGATCTAAGACTGTTCAGAAAGGCGGGATAGGAGTCTAGCAGATCGTTGTTTGTCACAACCAGTGGTGTAGCCCATGCCAATGCCGGTCCAGTCAAGTTAGCTATCATATGTCCCACCCTGTCACGATCATTCTGAAAGAAGGCCGTCTTGAACGAAAACTGGACAGTACATGCTTCGATAAAAGCTTTAAGTTTGTGGGGATTCCCATCATATAAACCCCCTGGAATGGGACCTGGAGGTAATTCTGAACAACTAGGTACCCTTCCTACCTGTTGTCTCAAGAAGTCATTTTCCTGTTTTAATGCCTGGACTTCCGCAGTCAAAAACTGGACTGCAGAAACCAATTGCTGCTGTTGGGCTGCGTCCATGATATCTCCTTGAACTATTGAGTTCTCTAAGGCAACCGTTCAGCGCCTGGGAAGCCCCAGTAACTTCTAATCTTTGTTTGGGCGTTGCTAACTGTAATAATTAGATAACTTACAAGAAATTTGAATAACACCAAAAGGTTACCTTAGAGAAACACCAGTCATTCTCCTTCCTAAGCTGCCTTCTTCAGAAAGATTCCGACAGGGGTAGAGAACAAGAGCCTCCCTGAGACCCTTCCTCCGCCCACAACACAAGGAGTAAGGAGGGGAAGGACCCCAGGGAAACCCTCTGGGGCAGAAAACCCTGTGTCGATGCTCTGGATGGATGTCGTCTGTCTGGAGAGGTTCTTGGTACCCGGACTATCCGCTGAAGGGGAGCGGTCTGAATAAAGACAGAGGAAAGTGGTAAGTTTAAGAAGGGAAACTAGAAAGCAGAATATGGGTAGAGAAAACGAAGAGTACCTGATCGGAAGGGGGATACCACTTATCGAGCTATATTGCAGATCTTCCGATAAGACTCGGATAGGAGTAACCTTGAGGCCGTTCCCGAAAGAGAACGATTCTCAAATCTCAATGCTGCGGATCGGACCCCGCATATCCCTGTTTCTGCAGAGGTGAGACAATATTAGTTGTCAATCCTGGGTCTATTTCTAACCCACGGGTCTACAAGGGACTATCAATTCTCACGTACCGCTCGCCAGGGAGAATTTCTCACTAGCAAACCGATCAGTGAGGTTCAGCTTGTAACGAGTGAGGCTGAGAGAGTCCACTCGAGTCTCCGATGTCGTGCAAGATTTGGGAGAAGGAGTCAGGTCTGAAAATAGGTGAGTGAAAAGGGTAGAATTACACAGAAGGAGTGACAAACAAACTAGTATGCAATAGATCCTAGTGTCGAACTCACGAAGCGTTGTTGTGGAAGAGTAGCAACGCGTCCGCGCGTTGTCTGCAGGAACAGATGAACCGGCTCCGGAGCCGGGGGGCGGTCCTTCCTCCGCGCGGTCTTGGTGTAAACCTAGACCCACACCATCCGTAGCGGCGGCCATCTTGGGAGTAAAGATGGCCGCAATCCGTCTAAGAGACCATCGATGCCACAGAGACCATGGTCTCCGCAGGGGCGTGACAGCCGCAGACCAAGAAGCCAAAAGGGTTGCAGATTCTTCAGATATTTCAAGTTTTGATACTCCCAGTGTAAAGAGGGGGGTGACTATGGCTATGATAATGCAAGAAGGATTTAATCATTTACCGAAAACACAGTTGATGGAACTTCAAGGAAATGCTCCACACGAAAAGAAGGAGCCATGGGAAAGGAGGGGTTGTTCTTTATTGCCCACTGAAGCCTTATGGCAGCAAGACAGCACTGGAAAGCCAGTGATGCCACTAGCATTGTTGAAGGTAGCGCTTGAACAGTTGCAGTACCCTGCGCATGTAACTACGGAGAGTCTGCCTGCAACTATTGCAGAGGACTGGTTTATACCGAACCTGTTAGAACACGTTGCATTTTATGTAGTAAATTGCATTGTATATCAAATGTTTACTGCTGGGCATACACTGCGAACAATCAGGGGAGTGATCACCAGACCGAACAGTCCTTTTCAGCATTTACATATCAAATATGTTGACATGCTGCAGTTATGTAGTGGATAGAGGTAGTGGTGGTGTGTCCCTTTTCAAGATGGATTGAAGCCGGTCCATGCACACATCCTGATGCCACTTGCACAACAAAGTTTTTAGTCCAAGAAGTATTTCCTAGATGGGGAACATGTGAAGTGCTCATGTCCGACAATGGTCCACATTTTGTAAATGAATTATTTTAGCAGATAAGTTGTTATTGAATATTAAACATAAGTTTTCTTCTGCTTATCACCTGCAAGCAAACTGAATATGTGAGAGACTCAACGGTCTTCCCAAAGAGTGACTTGCTAGATTGAAATTGACACTGAAGAAGGAATGGCTTTATTCCCTACCCTTAGCATTATATACATTAAGGAATCAGCCTGGGTCGGACCACCACTTCACACCCTATCAACTAGTTACTGGGAGGTGAATGTGAATGCCTCTGACTCCTCCATCAAGGAATAGAAATGATGCCCAGAAGACAGCTGAAATGTTATGAAATTAGATAAGTGACTATTTGACATGTATGATCGATAGTATCTGTCATTTCAGATCTGTACAGCAGCAAGGGGTGTTGGTCTCAGGATGCAAGCAGCGACAATTCAGCAACCAGATTACAGGAATTACTACCTGTACCTAGACTATTCGTGGAAGACCCAATCCTAGTTCGAAGTTTCACTAGGAAGTGGCATGAGCCCTGTTTTGTTGGTCCTTTCATAATCGAAAATATTAGCTCCTCAACAGTGAAAGTCCAGCAAAGATGAGCCTGGATACATTTGGGCACCATCAAGCCATATGCCGGTGAGACCAATCCACCCCCACCCATTTATTCTGAAGCAAGCCAAACCAAAGTAGTTCAGCACATGCAGACACGATCGATGAAGAGGAAGAAGGATGCAGAAAGTGCTGACAAAATAAATGCAAGTGTGCATTTGGACTGTGGCTTCCCTTGAACACTCCATATAGAAATTATATAACAGGCGTGAGAACCAGTTGCTTGAGCCACAGAAATCTTGTAAAAACTGGACTGTAGATGTTGAAGTCCTGAAAGAACATTCCAAATCTTGAGTTTCTGTTTGATGATTGGAAGAGAGAACAGTTTCCTGATTCATTCCTCATTGAGTTTTTGTTTGGTCTCCCTAATGGTTCTGTCTAATGTCGAAACTCATCGGCTCGTATTTGCTGTTTTTCTTTTTATTCTGCTAGCGTATCCTGCACTGGTGGGGAGAAATACTGATATATATGTTTTCCTACAAGATCCTAAAAATGGTCCAATCGTACAGAGATTGCTCTCAGCAATAATAGAGAAAATTCTGCAGCTTCCAGGGCATCTGACAAATGTGCCTGATTAAAGAAGTGTTTTCTTCCTTAAAAAGTAGTTCACAGGCATGAAGTGGAGTCCTAATAGTGATACTATAGCATACAACGAAAGAGCACATCAACGTATGAGGAATCACCGCTGGTGGGGATTGATGTACTGCTGTATAATATATGTATGCACCACATTCACTGTTGTTTTTCTGTTTCTCACGATACACACTGTTTATCTTGTTGGTCCAAAGAAGGCAGCAGTCCCCTTGATCTTCCCCACACAAGTTACTGTTACGCTCACCTGGCTCCCACAGAGGCATCGATCTGAACTGGACAGCTGCAATCTCCACCAATGTGACGCGTAGGGCCGAGATGACAGACTGGACTGGCCCGCCTAGCTTCGTTTGCTTGGCCCGTAGGAATATTCTTCTGCAAATGGAGAAAGGGAATTAACCACCCGTGGAGTTGAGCGTAAATCTCCCTACCCCCACTGTTCTCCCCACAGATCACCTTTGATGTCCCCTCTTATAGTCTCACCTGATGGTTTGAAAAGATGAGCTCTCGATCCTGCATTGAGCGCAGGGGCGCGTTGATAACCAGTTGCTTCACTGGCTCGAAGGAATTGGTGAGTTCCAGAACAATATTGACTCCGAAAAGTATGTAGTTCATAAGAGTTCACATGTCTGGCTTTCACTCTTGTCCGATTCCTTGCAGTTTGCAGCTTGACCCCAGCGAAGAGTTCCTCGTGGTAGCTGACGAAGTTCAGGTAAGGATTTGGCTTATCCTACACAGTTCAATAAAATAAGGCCAGAATGTAACCTGTGGCTTGCTCCCTTATTCAGGTGTGGAAAGAAAATATGAAGTTCGGGGAATAATGCCTCCGGTGGTAAAATTAGGTAAGTCTATTGTGGTGAGAAGAGTTCCCCTTGTTTGTCCTTTCGTCTCACCTTGTTGTCCTTTTGTTCCCCTTAGGGGCCGGGGTACGGCGAGGATGCAATGGAGACTGCGCCGACCCGTGAAGAGGAATAGTACCCCCGGCGGTAATCAGGTAAGTCTATGGGGGTAGTTACTATTGCCTCTGTTTATTCCCTTGGCTCACCTTTGCTGTTCTTGTGTTCCCCTTAGGTGCCAGAGTGTGGCGGGAGCGTGCAGAAGGATGCGGTGGATCGTGAGGATGCTGCGAAGGCCGGTGAGTTCAGCGCGGCGCTGCAGCAGACGAGGCAGCGCGCGTAAAATGCTTCTTTCTTCCATCTCGAAGGCGCGGTGGATCTGGAATTCAGGTAAGGATCTAAGGTTTTGCTCTTATTCTAACCTCTTCTTCTTCTGTTCCTCCCTTTTTCTAGGAGCTCCAAACTCGAGACGGGCGTGGCAGAAGACTGGATGCAGGCTTGCAGACACAGTGAGCGTTACGCTGCTGGATGCAGAATAACGCGAAGCATGTGCTGCTCTTCGGGCGTGGTTTAAATAGCCTCCAAAGTAGTCCCAGGTAAGTATTCCTCCCCACCCCCACCCGAGTAAAAAATAGTCCCTAGGTAAAATAGTCCCTTCCAAGCCTCCTTTGGCTTGGAGCTCTGCAGCATGGTCTGCATCAGGTAAGCTTGCAGCATGGCGTGCATCAGGTAAGTTCTACTCTATGAGCCTGGTGCCTATGGCGCCAGGACTGACTCTCCATATGAGCCTGGCGCCATAGCGCCAGGACCACACCCAAACAGCCCCTAGCAGAGGTTTTTGGGCTTGCTCAAAATAACTTGATGCCTGCTTCTGGGGTTGCTGGACCTGATCTGGTTCCCCGGGGGTAGGCATCATGGCACATAAATGTTTCGTGAAGGCCAAGGCCATATGTGATTATGCCTACACCAATGACACGTGGAAAGTCACCTATGTCTCTGACAAGTGTCCCTATGATTCCTCCTGAAGGAAGATCAGTTTTTTATTTGCTCCATAATCATTGGGCACACACTCATTATACAAAGAAGAGACCTAAAGGAGGTGTAAGAGAAGATGATTATGAGTTAAATAATTATCTTGACAGTACAGCACATTTGGGGAATAAAATGTGGTATCAGCACATGAAAGAAATGTACAAATAAACATCTGAGGAGAGTTGCTATGTTTGTGCTCTCCTACCTTATGCATTGGGGAACTCGAAGATATTTATAGCTATAGAGATAGATGCCCAGACGGCTCATTGCCTTACTCACCTTGCACTCGGTCATAGGAGAGCTCAATTCCAGGGCCGCACAGAATCTTTAGACTGGGTAACAGAATGTTCAGCACCAGAAGAAGATGATTATGTTCAAGAATCGAAAACAAGTGCATGATCACACACCAGGAATCATGTGATAAGATAAGAACAGCCTGGAATTAAAGGAGCAGGAACCAGATGGGAGGTAAATACAAAACTCAATTGCCAAGGGAAGACTGAAAAAGAAATCCGAAGTTGCAAAGATACAGGACAGATGCAGATTTGGGGAACAGTCCTTTCACCAGATGGATGGGAACAAGGCGCAGTTGTATGCAGAGCACTGGCAGTAACAGGATATTGCAAATCAACTGTAGAGAATGTGGAAAGGATGTGCAAACTACTATGGCCAAAGCTTGCCAAGCTACTAACCTCGGCTGAAGATAGAGGAGGCCCAGCCCAGATAGTGCCTCTGGCAAGTGCAGAACTGTGTTTCAGAAACAATGGCACAATAAAGGTTGGAGAGAGTCAACAGTGTGGGCGAATCTTTTGACATACCGAGAATGAAGGGTGGGACAGTAGTGATAATGGACCAGTACTGGGTCTGTGGATCTAGAACATGCATGAAGCTACCCAAGGACTGGGGTGGACTGTGTTCTATGGTGATTATCCATGTTCCAGCATTAGTGATTCTGAACATTGGAGAGTTTCCCAAGGCTGATGCTCATCTCTGAAAGAAGAGATCACTTGAAATTCTCAAACGGATGAAGAGGGAGAATTATTTCTTAGCTAAATCATTAGAAGCTTTTGACTCCATTCCATATGAATACAGGTTGTTCAGCAAGACATCATCAATATTCACGATTATCTTCATGCCAGGGATCCAGATAATGGCGAATACTAAATGGTTACAAATAACCAGATGGGAACTCCTGCAGACGATAAACACTACCATAAAGCGATTCAACACAATCAAGGAAGAGTTGAGAGACATAAGACTTATGGCATTACAGAATAGATATGTCCTAGATATGATCAGAGCAATGGATGGAGGTGTTTGTGCCAGAATCGGAGAATCATGTTGCACATTGATACCTTCTCATGATGACGAGAATGGAACCTTGACAGAGGCCATAACAATGTTGACGAATTTACACATCACGATGGAAGACGAAGTGGAAGATATTGCAGATGACAGCTGGTTTGCATCGATCTTCTCATGGGTACCACAGTGGATGGCGAACATCTTGAAGTTACTTGGTGCACTTCTAGTGATGATATTGTTTGGATTTTGTGTGATCAGGATAATCATCACACAATGCAAGAAGACAACGAAGAAAGCAATATGGATGAAAATTATGATTGATGTTGAATCTGGATGCAAACCTAAGGAGCTGACATATGAAGAAATCAGAGACTACATAAAGGCCAGCATCCATGCACCTTAGGGAACGAAGTTCCTGTATCCTAGAGAACACAGGAAGTATGTGGGAAGATGGATCTATTGTAGCCCAAGTGGACAATGCAGTGACATGATGTGGAGCATTGATGACCATGTAAAATCAGCAGGATCATTGAAGGGAGTGAAGATATGGATGCCGAAGAAACATTTCTTCAAGAAAGGATGTCTGAAATGTGAAGACTGATGAAGGAGTTAGTCGATGAATCAACCAGAGGGGGGAGTGTAGAGGAGGAGCCAAAAGCCTCCACTAGAAGCCCCGCCCCTAACCTGCCTGTATGTTGGGAACCAGAGATAGTGACAAAGGTGAAACCTGTAATGATGCCAATAACACGAGCAGCCTTTGAAGCAAATTGTATCCACGAAGAACTGACAGCCTCTTAGGAAAGATCCTTGAAGAGCAGGAGAAGATGAATGAAAGAGCAGACTGGTGACATCACGAGAAGTAACGTGACATCCTGAGAAGAGATAACAGTGGATAACATAAAGAGAACATATAGAATCCAGTAACGAAGTAAAGCATCGAGTAACCTGTTATGTGTAAAATGAAGATTGCACGTGTGAAGAGCACGGAAGCAAATGCAAAACCGTTTTATAATTGTACAGAGCCAGCAACGCAAGTAGACTAAGTGATCAAAGCGAGCTATACGTAGGTATATAGACTGCAGGTGGTGCCGCCAAGGTATATATAAGTATAAGACATCTGGTGTTGCACGTTGTGTTTTAGCAAACTGGGATCCCATGAGCAGGAAGCCTGAAAGTGTGTCGCAGTAACTAAACAGTAGGTGATGAGCAGGGAAGAATGGAGGAGGCTTGTCTAGCCCAGTGTCTCGGCTGATAGTAGATACATAGTAAGAGCCAAGAAGTAAGGAATTATGAGTGTAGCATGCCCACACACCCACCCCCCGGGGGGAGGAGCCCGTTTAATGTCCATGGATGACCTAGATTAGTTTAACTCCTGTGAATAAGACACGTGAAATTATATATACCCTAACCCACCATGGCTTTTGAGAAGTCACCTTCGACTTTTCCATTTATGTCCTATAGAGTACGCTGGGCCATTCTTGATGGGTATACAGACTCAAGCCTGATGTTTGAAGTAATTGGTCCTGAAGAAGATGACGAATTTAAATAGATGTCATTGAAACCGGTCGACCTAACGTTTGGATGTCTTCACAACAAGGGGGGCACATAGGAAACTCAGTAAATATATAAAACGTCTGTTGACCATTGAGGATACTGTAGTTTTGGTACTTAAATCCATCTTCTATATTTCCCATCTAATAGGTTGAAGAACGTATGATAGTGTAAAGGAAAATAATTTGTTTAGTAAAGAGATATACATAATACTTAAACAGTAAAAGATTACGTATATTGAATGATTTTTCTGCATTGCACAGATCTTTTAACAAAGATGTTTTACTAAAAATCATAGAGCCAGTCAAGCACACTTCACGGAGGGCGATTAAATTGTCATTTAGACCTGGAGACCCACGTGAACTGCATGACAAACCGATGAATGCAGTTCACAAATTAGCTGTTCCACTGCTTTTTTATCATTATTTTTCTATGTTCTTCAACCAAGGCTGGAATAATAAAACAGAAAGTGATAATAGAGTTATTATTATATTTCCTATTTTTTTCATTAGGGTCAGTTTCCCTCATACCTATCCCTTTTAGATAGGCGTTGCCACAGCGCTATCTAGGACGTACCAACATCACAAAGGGAGAGGGTGTTCTTCTAGTCAGGGAGAATGTTAGGGTACACATTAATAGTGTGAACAGTTATCGGCATAATGAAAGCCCCACATGTCCTTTGTTTTCTGTGATACCGTATAAGCAGTTAACAGGAAGGACAGTATACCCCAGTTTTTCTGAGGTGTAAACACAAATTAGAAATTTCCCTATGTTGTTTGTGTCCAGTGTCAACAAGGCCAGTGCAGCCGAGAACTGGTTGTCTATTCGAAGGATATAATTAATGAAAGAGACGAGCCAAGCTCCTTCAAGGTGCAGCTGAAAGACAATGAGTGCCAAGTTCTATTTGTTTTAATACCATTTAACATTGAATGCTAAACTCGAAATGTGGTCGTCAGTCATGTGACCTAGACTTAAGCAGACTCTGCAGAGACCTCAAGATAAGAGCATGCACACACTCCCTAATATTCCCAGGAGTTGTGTAGCCTACAAGGTCATGTTGGAAGACTAATTGAATGATAGAAAGTAAGAGTGATGATAGATGTTGGGTTAATTGGGTGGGGAGGTCTGGTCAACACCAACCCACCCGCACTTGGAGTACCAGCTTGTGTGTGCTAGCGAGTGGAATATTCCAGAAGGGCACAAGTGTGCCAACCAATTATGGAGGGCCACGTATCAAAGAGCCCTATAGTTCGCGATCCAATAGTTTGTCGTGTATTTTGTGACAATGAAGTTGACTTGCACTAGATGAGGCTTAGTTGCCCACCTGACAGTAGAGACCCAATCATAAACTTGTACTGGGGAGACCCCCGGCCGGCCCATAGAGCCAAGGGTTACTCCGGAGTACTTTAAGATGAGATAGCTGCACCTTTGAGATGGATGGGGGTGCAGATTTATTACTCCAACACCAATCAATAAGGACAACTCAATGGTTTGGCAAAGGGAGTCCGTTTAATGACAAATACAAAAAACAGGGAGTCATGGAAATCAACAGTGATGCGATAGTCCGTCTTGCTTCAACTCCAACGAACTTCATACAAACAGTGACATTTATACTCAAAACTCGTCATAATCTGACGTGTAACACTCAAAAGTTAATAAACATTTCTATAGGTTAAGAAAAGGTAACTTTAATATAGGTGCTATATCTGTATATGGTAACAGAGTGAGGGGATTGGATAAACACTATCAGGTGGGCGTCTAAGCCCTTCCTTCACACATTACTATTGTAGATGTCACTAAGAGTATGACGTCCCATTGGTTCTGCTATTTATAGTACCCTAGATTATTTGGTCCATTGTGATTGGGTTGGCTTCAACCCCATGCATACATTTCCACTTTACTTAGCAGCACGTAGAATGGTCAGCCAGGTGCAGGGTGCCCCACGATTCACCCGGCCTTCCTTCAATCAATCATATCTTTAGTGGCTATGTGTCAATTAGTTCGCTGTGGTTGGCCTTGAAACTGCATCTTCTTGTCTGGAAAAGTTATGATATCTCTGTCTGGGCGGCTGCCAAGCATAGGTGTGAACTCGTGCTCCTTCTCGCTCGGATGGTCACGTGCTACTCACACCGTGAATTTGCCAAGTTTCTCTCAATTTGTGCATTTAATTCTTATTCGGCTCACCACCTGCCTACGCCTCCTTATCTCGACCTTCAAAGACAGGATTTTCGGTTCTTAAGTTTCAATTATGCGAAGCTACTGTTCGTTCCTTCTATTGGTCTGACCTTGGCTCTTCCTGGCGCAAGTTGCATCTGCTGAGTTTCGATTCAGCCGTCTCTTCTCCTTTAGCTAGAATATGAATCTTGTCCTGCTTGGCCTCTAGTAACTTGCGTTGAGTCTGCTTTTTGTGTAAAGTGGACTCTTGCTTATATAACTGTGCTTCGTTTTGAGGTAGATTATGTATAATGGTGCTTGCCGCTCTATTCTTCTACTTAGCATAGCAAGCTGCACTGTTTTCTTAACTTTCTTGCAGTTTCAAGCATATGTACAGGTGTTAGCTGGTTGAATGACTTCATCCTGCTTTACAGATTAAGCTTCTTTATATTTCAACATCGTTCTCTCCTTCTGGGTTCACAATATTCTTATTCATGCATTTCGTCTCTTTGTGTCATCCTTGGGTCGTCATATCTTCTATCTGTGAGTCCGTCTGGGCCTTCGTGACGTCACCATTCATCTTCCATCAAGGCCTTTTTGGTTTCTTCCGGGACGGTACTTAGGCAATCTTTATTTCGTCTTATTTGCTGGTAGGGTTTTCTCAATGGATACCTTACTGTCCATTTTTGTTCTGGGTATCGGTATTTCAACAGGTGTTGTTCTTTTGATAGGCACTGGGCAGAGCCCTACTGCGGCTCTCTGCTGGTTTATTTGCTCTTCATACGTCACGTATTTTGGTATGAGCGTTCCTGGTACTTCAAAATGGGCAAATGGAGTGCAGGCTTTATTCGGGCCCTCCTCTACACTCCCCCCTCTGGGCGATTCATCAACAACTTTCACTTCTTCCTTTGGGTTCATCTTACTTTGTTCTTCTGTATTCATCCCTTCTGCATCTTCTGGGTCTGTGCATGATGTTTTCAAGGAATGTCCTTTTGGAGTCCATATCTTTATTACTCCTTTTAGGCTTCCTGCTGTCCTTACATGTTCGTCTTTATTCCATGTCATTGTCCATCTGGGCTGCAGTAAATATATTTTCCCACATAATTTCTGCACTTCCTGGGATAAAGAAACTTTGTACCTTCTGGTGCATGCTTGCTGGCCTTCACAAAGTCTCTTATTTCATCATCAGTTAGATCTCTGGGCTTCCATCCTGGCTTGACATGAATCATGATCTTCATCCCCATGGCTTTCTGCGCAGTTTTCTGGCATTGCGAGATTATTATCTTGATAACACAAAATCCTAGTAATATCATTACTAGCAGGGCTCCCAGGAACTTGAATGCATCTACCATCCATTGTGGGATCCATGAAAGCAGTGATCCAAACCAGCTGTCATCATCAACTTCGTCAGTTTTGTTGATCATTTGGTTCTGTAGCTTCACAAGCATACCTATAGCTTCTGTTAAAGTTCAATTTTCTTCGTTGTGAGAAGGTATAAATGTGCAACATGATTCTCCAATTTTTGCACAAACTCCTCCATCCATAGCTGTGATCATGTCAAGGACATATCTGTTTTGGAGAGTCATCAGTCGGATTGCTCTTAACTCTTCCTTAATCGCATTGAATCATTTTATGGTTGTGTTGATCGTCTGTAGAAATTCCCATCTGGTTATCTGCAACCATTTAGTATTTACTCCATATGGGATCGCATGAAATGCTTCTTCTGATTTAGCAGAGAAATAATTTTCTCTCTTCATTCGAGTTATCAGTTCCACAGATCTCTTCTTTCTTGGGTGAGCGTCTGCTTTCGGGAAACTGTTAATGTTCAGGTCACTTTTCAGGATCACCAATGCTGGAACGTAGACCTTCACTATGGTGCATATGCCTCCCCAGTTTTTCGGTAGTCTAATGTATGCTTTCGGTCCACATGCCCAATAATGGTCCATGATCACTGCGGTTCCATGTACCATTCCTGGAGCATCAAAGATTCGTCCACAGTTCTGATTCTCTCCCATCTTCCTTGTGCCATTGTTCCTGAAGCACAATTTTGGGCTTTCTAGGGGCACTATCTGCAAGGGTCCTCCTCTGTCTTCGACCCATGTCAGCAGTTTTGCAATTCTTGGCCATAATGGTTTACACAGTCTTTGTGAGTTTTCAATTGCTTCCTTGCAGGCTCCAAGGACCATCCATGCTCTGCAGATCACTACTCCTTTCTCCCATCCGTCTGGTGAAAGCACTGTACCCCAAATCGGTATTTGGCCTCTGTTTTTCCAAATTTGAGCCTCTTCTGGAGTTTTTCCTTGGACATTTAGTCTCGGGTATACTTCCCATCCTATTCCTGCTTCTTTAACTCCAGGCTTCTCATACCTGATCACATTATTCCTAGTATGAGCTCTGTTTCTCGTCTTAATGTCCTGGACATAATCATCCTCATCGGGATAAGCTGTTTCAGTTGCCCATATCAATGAGGCATCACTTCCAATGAACTGGCCTCTGGTCTTAAACATTGCTACGTGTGAGAGACAGTGTGCTGTTGGGACATCAATTTCTACAGCTATGAAGATCTTGGACTCCCCCATGCTGTACGGTAGGAGTGCACAAACAAAGTATTCCCCTCCAGAATTCCGTCTTCCAACTTCCTTCGCTGGTACCAAATGTTGTTCCCCAGATGTGCTGTGCTGCCCAGGTAGTGGTTTAGTTCATTGTCATCTCCATGCATACTTCTCTTGATTCTTAAGGTCTTCCTGTAGTTTGCTATAACTACATCCCTGAATGCATCGGTATGGCTTTTTCTTGCTGGAGGATGTTCAGGTATCTTGGTCCATGGTGCAGGCCTCCTCATCTGCGCCATTTGAGTGGACAAGAGTCGGGCAGCTCTTTCCTTTTCTTCATACATTCTCTTCCTGCTGGTTACAGATGCCCATGCCAACCAGCCTGACGCTGGTCCGGTATATGGCTGCATTGTAGAACTGCTACTTGTCCCTTGTGTTAGGACATGTGTGCTTGGCAATACAGTTTCTATGATTTTGTTCTTCAGTTCTTCTTGCAGTTTCCTCGCTCTGGCTATGTGCGGAAATAAAGAGTCTACTATCAGTTGTGTCCATGCAGAGAGTTTCTCTGAGTTGGCTTTTGTTTTCTTAAGAGTTTCTGATATGACTGCTTCTGTTGGTCTTTCTCTTAACTCTTCTTGTTTCTTCACAATATCTGCTGTCAAGTTTTTTAAGGCAAGCAGTCTCATCTTTTCTACTGCTTTGGTTTGTGGTTCTGCAGTCATTGACAGTAGGCCTGTTTCATGTACATTCAGTGTTTGTGAGCTTGTAGTTGTCAGTGATTTTACTTCATTCATTTCGTGCCGACCCTGTCTGCGGCTTTTCTTCTCGTTCGTTACCACAAGCGTGTGTGTATCATTGCTACTCACATGCATTTCAAGTTCATTCACTCCACCGTCAGATCTTGTAGGGACTGGAATGACTATATAAGGTCTGGGTGCCTTTGTGGGTTTCATGCGTGCATCATCAGGTGGGTGCACTGAAATTGGAACGCTTCGTGCACCAATAAAGAATGCAGTTCTGATCGTTAATGACAATAAAATAATGATAAATATGATGCATAAGTACATTATGGTTCTATATGTTAGGCGGCAGCATTTTCTTCCAGAGAAGCGGGGGTCCTCTCTTCTTGTGGGAGGACCAGGTTGCTACTCTGGACCCCCATCTTGATCATTCAACAAATGTCAATGTTATTATTCCCTCACCCAATATCATCTACAAGTTCTGTGTTTACGAGTGTCAGGTGCTCCACAAGTGTCCCCCCTCTTGTGAGTGACAATTGTCTTTTATTTCAGGATACAGTTCCTTTGCTAGACTATGGGAAAAATCAATTAAAAATAATACTTTAAAAAATGGCGTGACGCAGACTGTACGACAGTGGAAGACATGCAAGAGGGACACCGGATCAGGTCCTTCAAGGACTGTCAGGAATTGTTGGGCCTCACGGACAGGGACAGATTTCAGTATGAGCAGCTCCACCACTGGCTCACAACGCCAAGAATAACCGAGGCACTGACAAGGGACCTCACCCCCTTCGAGACATATATGATGACTCAAACGGGTGAAAAGAAATTTGTCTCTTCTCTCTACAAGTTCTTAAATGCCCAGGGAGAGAACATCACCTGGCAGTATATGAAAAAGTGGGAAATAACATTAGAGAAGCAGATAACGAGGGATCAATGGTCTTACATGTGGCAAATAATACCGAAATGGACAAGGGCGATACAAACGAGGGAAGCTTGGACCAAAGTAATGATCCAATGGCACTATACGCCAGAAAGAATCCACAAAATGTTCCCTACGACACAAGGGAAATGCTGGAGGGGGTGCGACTCCATGGGAAGTTGGAGACACATATGGTGGGATTGTAAGGAACTGCAACAATATTGGGGAGACGTGATAACTCAGATGCAGGCAATCTTCAAGGGGGCGGCTAACCTAGGGGAAGAAGTATGGATGTGCGGCATGTGGGCCCCCCGTGACAAATCCCTCACGAAGACACAAAAACAGAACTTTATGGGCTTCCTCATTGCTGCGTGGCTAGCCATAGCTCAAAAATGGAAATTTTGGAAAGGACTATGTTGAGTCCTGATGTACATGTTTGAAGAAATGCAAATAAAAATATCTTTAAAAAAAAAAAATAATACTTTAGTGAGTCACTTTTACTGTGCGTGTTCAAAGTAAGTAAGCTCCCAGTCCACTCCTCGAATCTGCTTCAGTCCTGAGGACATATTGGACACTGATCAGTATGATGAAATAGGGAAAAATAACAACAAATATAACAAGTGAAGTTCTTGACTCTGCTCCCTCGATCTGTCCCTCGGCGAAAGGCTTTTTTAGAATCTCCTCAGATAGCTCCTCTGATGATTAGAAAGTTCCACTTGAAGCATGATTACATGCAGGAGCATTCCCATTTGTGCAACATTGGCTGGATTACTGATAAATGTGAGGTCGTCAATATCGATAGGTCTCCCCACTAGCTCTGGAAAGTCAGTAATTAGGCGCAAAAGGACATTGTGTGCCAATCTGCTGTCTTCTGGTGACAGGGACATCTGTCCTGTCTTGCTGGGTTCATGATTATGTGTTTTTTCCTTGATGTAAACAATGTCTGCACTGTTCGGTCGCATGGAGTGCGACTAGAATTCTGACCTTATTTAAAACATGGCTTAATAGGTCAGTGTTTGCTGGGTCACGAAGAAATGCGAGTGTGTCTGTTGTTCTTCCGATAAGAGTTGGGCAGTCTTCGATTATGCGAAAGAACAGTGTGTTGACAAGCTCATCTATTCCCGCCTGTGTTGGGAACATTTGATTCTTTCTAACTGTACTCAGGGAGAAGGATAAGTTGTTCGGCAATGACAGTGAGGAGTTGTCTTGTTGTCTTTTCGTTTTCAGGATCTTGTAAAAAGTCTGTGACACTGGTGAGCCTCCCTACCAACGACGGGTATGATTTTAGCACTAGATCAAAATAGGTGACTAGGTCCTTTGTGATGTCTCTACTGTGGGACACCATAAGTGATTCTGAATAGGGCCTCAGTATTGAATGAGTTGGGATACTGTTTTTGCTTCCAATGTAAGTGTCCTCGGTCAAAGTTTGGCATCTTCTTTTCTCATCAAGGCTTAAGTGGGCCTCAGCCCAAAGTTCGGCAGTCACTAGATCATGTTGTGGCTTATACGTGCAATTTTCTTCTTCACCCTGCAACCAGGATGCACAGAGTGTCCATTGTTATGTCCTTATCCCCTATCTTTGTTTAGAGGAAGTGTCCAATTTAAACCACAATTTGCTAAAATGTTCCTTGTCCTTGGTTCACTGGTCATGCATCCTTCTTCCTCGTCATGGATCTCGTCTGCACGTGCTGTGGTTCTTCCCCATCGTCTGTCGATTCCTCTCGTTGGGGTGCAGGCAGGGGGCCTTCTCCGATGTTGGGTTTGATATCACAGAGAAAAATCCAAGCTCTCCTGCCTTGTAGCTTCACTGCAGACGGAGTGCAGTCCTCCACAATAAAAGGAACGTTGAATCTTGGCTCGTCCCACTTTTTCCTTGTTTTTTTTTCTCAAGGACGGTGTCTCCAGGGAAGATGAGTGGAACACGTAGACCTTGAACTGGGTCTGTTGCAGTGTCTCCTTCTGTGTTCTGTGCTGCGCTGCACCCTTTTCGTCGTCACTGCAGCTGGTCTGAAATTACAGTAAGGCAAGATGTCATGCAGTTCAGGTAATTTTGCATTTCAGACCCTAAAACCTCTCCTGTTTACTGGGCATCACATCTAGCTCTATTTCGGGGTGTCAGGGGAGTTCTCATTCTTCTTTCTGTGGCTATCTCGTGTGGTGTAAGATGATGGTCGGAGGCCTGGTTGGTTCCGAAGTGGATAAATTGCCGGTGGAAGGCAATAGGGCTATAGGTTTTACTGGTTTACCAGTGCTGTCAGAGGGGTTTAAAGAACATCCTCAACGTTTCCACAGGTTTTTCTCTTCCTGTGGTGCCTCCCCTTGCAGTTCCATTAGCTGCATCTGCCCAAGCCTGTTAAAGGCTTCAGGTGTCGTTCGTGCAACCGTCATTCTTTCATGGGTATAGACGACTTCCACTTCCATAATCATCTCACTTTTGGATGCCATACGCTTGGCATCCGTGTCTGCTGCTTGGTTTCCGCATGAGATAAAATCTGACCCTTTCGTGTGGGCGGTGCATTTCACGACCGCTATGCTGTAGTGCCTTGATTAGCTTATCCAGTAGGGCTGTGTGCTGTAGTGGGGTACCGTCTGCTCTGGGGTAGCCCCTTCTATTCTAGCACGCTAAGCCTGCATGCACTATCAACGTCACATAGGCAGAGTCACTGTACACCGTTACTTCCTGGTCTGCGTGATTCTCAATGGCGAGTATCAACGCCAATAATTCTGCAGCCTGTGCTGAGTAATGAGATGGTATTCGCGCACTAATAAGTACTCGGAATTCTCCATTTGCTGTGTGTTTCATTACAGCAATGCCTGTATATCTTTATCCGTCACTTTGATCGATCCTTGAGGACCCGTCAATAAAGACGATCTCTTTCACACTGGGGATTTTATCATAGAACTTTTCATAATTTGCACAGTCATGTATGGCCTCTCATTCAGTGACTGGCTCTGCTATGAACATGGCTGGGTTCACTATCTTAAACAAAAAAATCAGGATGGCGAGATCCAGACCAAATTCTGTGTGTGTGTGTTTATTCGCATCAACACAGATAATTTCAAATAATCAAGACAATTTATTTTACAGAACTTTCGATAAGCACGAAAGGTACAATGTGAACGGACAAGGTTTAGTGATACAAGGTGATAACACATATGTGTGTAGACCTCGAAACTGTAGAGGTCAAAACTTCAATCAAGAACAGATTTCCCACAGTTGGAAAGGGTAACAACCCTAGTAGGCAGGGAAAGGTGTGCTCTCAGACTTGCGTCAGTCCAAGGCATGATAGACACATGGTGCACACAACACAATTTACATGAAACGTACACAAGGGGGGTGGAGTTGTGACACAGGGATCGACACGGGGTGTGTTTCGGCCAAAAAAGAGGCTAGAATGGCGCCTGTCTTTGCGCTGGCCTTCGTCAGGAGATGCACCTAAGGCGGTGCTGTCCGTTGTGTCTGTGAATAAAAACATATTGGTGAGGATCTCGGGAATTTATTTACTGGGTACTGACTGGTATTTAATACGGGCAAAGTAATGCCAGAGAGGTACACCAGGTGGTGTCTCTTGAGAACAGCGTACCTGCTATTGTGGTAGCAGGAGGCTGTGTGGGTCACCCATGAAGAATGCAGGGTTGATGGTGCATGAATGGCACTTGTTCTGTCGGCTGTCTCGGTGGACGGGCCGATTCGTCTCAGGGTCCCGTGCAGCTGGTGCAGGCCGGGATGGGTCCTAAATCTGAGAAAGGACATAAAACGCGGGTAATGAAAACCCGGCTGTATGTGAAGGATAAAAACCCCAATGGGTGAAGGTGGTCCGAAAAAGGCTCTAACCCCACTGGAGTGGTGGTGGTGCGGTGCTCGAGGCTGCATTAGCAGGAAACCTAGGCTGTGCGCTCCTGGGTATGCCAAGGTGAGTGATGGTCGGCCAGGTAACATGACTCAGGTGGCCCTGGGATGACAGAGGTGCTTGTTGTGAATAGACATCTGTCCAGGTAAAGGCTATGCCGGGCATGGGATAGTTGGTCGTGGGCTACGTGTCGGTGCCTGGAATGGGAATTAACAGGACAGTGGAAACTCGCTGTCGCAGGGGTGCGGTGAAGAGCTGGAGTGGGTGACTTACCGCAGAGAGCTAGCAGGTGCTGCGCTACGTAGTACCAGGACCTCTGGACGCCGTGGTTGTTGTGAGGAAGACAGAGTAGTGGTGCCTTAATAGCTGAGCTGGGCCTGACATGGACCAATCCAAATGGCGGAGTGCCTAGACGTGGGGGCCAATAGCGAGGGGCTGGTCGAGTCGGTCACGATCGCGTGGAGTGGTGGGAAATGTAGTTCCCTCAGGTTACCAAAATGGCGGCACAGCATGGAGTGATACAGTGACAGGGACCGGTCATGTTATGTAGATGGAAAGAGGTGTTTAGTTAAAAATGTTTCCATTCGACAGTTACATTCAGGCCGTTTCGTACTGTGTCCAATTTGTGTACCCATTTTTGCTCAAGTCTGGTGAGAGCCAAATTGATATCGCCACCCCGGCGTTGTGGCTGGAGTTGTTGGACCACCGTCCAGAACAACTGATCGTGGGTGTGTTTTGCCTTGGCGAAATGTTCAACTAATGGCTTGTCTTCGACTTGGTTTTTAATACAGGACCTGTGTTCGTTTATCCTTTGTTTGATAGGTCTGATGGTTTTGCCAATGTAGACCAGTTGACAGGGGCACTTGATGGCGTAGATAATGAATCTACTTTCGCAGTTCGTATGGCTGTTCAATTTCCAAGTGAGATTATTGTGGACAAAAGTTTTGCTGTTTTTGGTGAAGCGGCATGCGACACATTGTCCACAACTGAAGTGTCCCACCACGGGAGGGAGATTCCACAAGGTCGAGGTGGGTCTATTCGCCTTCAAGAAAAACAAAAACCTTAGAGACACATTGGTACACACCTTTCTGGAACCAAACAGACCCACCTCGACCTTGTGGAATCTCCCTCCCGTGGTGGGACACTTCAGTTGTGGACAATGTGTCGCATGCCGCTTCACCAAAAACAGCAAAACTTTTGTCCACAATAATCTCACTTGGAAATTGAACAGCCATACGAACTGCGAAAGTAGATTCATTATCTACGCCATCAAGTGCCCCTGTCAACTGGTCTACATTGGCAAAACCATCAGACCTATCAAACAAAGGATAAACGAACACAGGTCCTGTATTAAAAACCAAGTCGAAGACAAGCCATTAGTTGAACATTTCGCCAAGGCAAAACACACCCACGATCAGTTGTTCTGGACGGTGGTCCAACAACTCCAGCCACAACGCCGGGGTGGCGATATCAATTTGGCTCTCACCAGACTTGAGCAAAAATGGGTACACAAATTGGACACAGTACGAAACGGCCTGAATGTAACTGTCGAATGGAAACATTTTTAACTAAACACCTCTTTCCATCTACATAACATGACCGGTCCCTGTCACTGTATCACTCCATGCTGTGCCGCCATTTTGGTAACCTGAGGGAACTACATTTCCCACCACTCCACGCGATCGTGACCGACTCGACCAGCCCCTCGCTATTGGCCCCCACGTCTAGGCACTCCGCCATTTGGATTGGTCCATGTCAGGCCCAGCTCAGCTATTAAGGCACCACTACTCTGTCTTCCTCACAACAACCACGGCGTCCAGAGGTCCTGGTACTACGTAGCGCAGCACCTGCTAGCTCTCTGCGGTAAGTCACCCACTCCAGCTCTTCACCGCACCCCTGCGACAGCGAGTTTCCACTGTCCTGTTAATTCCCATTCCAGGCACCGACACGTAGCCCACGACCAACTATCCCATGCCCGGCATAGCCTTTACCTGGACAGATGTCTATTCACAACAAGCACCTCTGTCATCCCAGGGCCACCTGAGTCATGTTACCTGGCCGACCATCACTCACCTTGGCATACCCAGGAGCGCACAGCCTAGGTTTCCTGCTAATGCAGCCTCGAGCACCGCACCACCACCACTCCAGTGGGGTTAGAGCCTTTTTCGGACCACCTTCACCCATTGGGGTTTTTATCCTTCACATACAGCCAGGTTTTCATTACCCGCGTTTTATGTCCTTTCTCAGATTTAGGACCCATCCCGGCCTGCACCAGCTGCACGGGACCCTGAGACGAATCGGCCCGTCCACCGAGACAGCCGACAGAACAAGTGCCATTCATGCACCATCAACCCTGCATTCTTCATGGGTGACCCACACAGCCTCCTGCTACCACAATAGCAGGTACGCTGTTCTCAAGAGACACCACCTGGTGTACCTCTCTGGCATTACTTTGCCCGTATTAAATACCAGTCAGTACCCAGTAAATAAATTCCCGAGATCCTCACCAATATGTTTTTATTCACAGACACAACGGACAGCACCGCCTTAGGTGCATCTCCTGACGAAGGCCAGCGCAAAGACAGGCGCCATTCTAGCCTCTTTTTTGGCCGAAACACACCCCGTGTCGATCCCTGTGTCACAACTCCACCCCCCTTGTGTACGTTTCATGTAAATTGTGTTGTGTGCACCATGTGTCTATCATGCCTTGGACTGACGCAAGTCTGAGAGCACACCTTTCCCTGCCTACTAGGGTTGTTACCCTTTCCAACTGTGGGAAATCTGTTCTTGATTGAAGTTTTGACCTCTACAGTTTCGAGGTCTACACACATATGTGTTATCACCTTGTATCACTAAACCTTGTCCGTTCACATTGTACCTTTCGTGCTTATCGAAAGTTCTGTAAAATAAATTGTCTTGATTATTTGAAATTATCTGTGTTGATGCGAATAAACACACACACACAGAATTTGGTCTGGATCTCGCCATCCTGATTTTTTTATTTTTTTGTTTATTATATGTTTACCCACCTGGGCAAATCAGGACCCCGCCAGGCGCCCTACCCTTTATATTGGGTTCACTATCTTACATCGGACTATTTTTATCGATGGATTTGGTATGATTACTTCGTAAGCAGAAGCTCTTTGAGATGTCAATTTGCCCTTTGGTTTCTCCAGAATGGCAAATAGCGAGTGCTCGACGTACAAGGTCATTGAGCATCCCGTTACAATGGTTGTTGCCTTCTCTATGGCGAGTGCTGCGGCAGCTAAACTTTGTTCGCATGGGAAGTGGCCTCTCATTACTGGGTCCAGATTCCCGCTGTAATATGCCAGGGGCTTGTACCCCAACAAGGTTGTTTGACCGAGCACTGCCGTCATGACGCTGCCATTTGTGTGTGAAAAAAGGTAAAATTCCTCTGCATAATTGGGGATCCCTAGAACTGGAGCTGTGCAAATAGCTCTTTTGAGTTCAGCAAACCCTTTCTTCATGGCCTCAGACCATTTGATCTTTTCTTTCGTCACTTGGGCCTTCTTTAGGGCCTGAAGTAAAGGCTTAGTGTAAGAGCTGTAGTCGAAGACCCATGCACTGACATAGTTGCATAGGCCTAAAAAGCTCGGCATCTGCTTTA
This sequence comes from Ambystoma mexicanum, assembly GCF_040938575.1. Lineage (NCBI taxonomy): Eukaryota > Metazoa > Chordata > Amphibia > Caudata > Ambystomatidae > Ambystoma > Ambystoma mexicanum. Next base: position 328,787,972 of record NC_090925.1, on the reverse strand, counting down.
TCGTGTGTGGCTTAGCTGTGTTCAATATGGCTTCAGCCCTTTCTGGGGTCACTTTCTTTCCTTCAATTGAGATCAGCTGGCCAATGTACAGCACTTCTTGTTGACAATATTGTAACTTTCCTTTGTCAACTTTATATCCTTTCTCAGCCAGTATAGTCAGTAGCTGAACAGAATCATGCCTACATTGCTCTTCTGTTGTGCTGCAGATTTTTAGTGCAATATTGCTTAGGTCCATCTGCAAGACTCTGTTGAAAATAGAAGGAGACTCACAGTACCCCTGTGGCAGCCTTGTGCTTTTCAGGCGCATTTGCCTGAACGTAAATTACGTCAGATCCTGTGAATCTCAGTGCAACGGGATTGAGAAAAATGCATTTTTGAAGTCAATCACCGTGAAATATTTTGCCTCAACAGGTATGTTACATAGGATTGTAGACGGGTTAGGGACTAGAGGGAACTCGGCCTCAACAATATCATTTATTGGCCTTAGGTCCTGCACTAGCCTCCAAGACCCCCCTTTACTTTTTTTCACAGGGTACACTGACTAGGGGTTCTCATGATTTTTCTGCAAGGCCTGGCAATCCTGCCATAAGCACACGCATACCATATGCGAAGATTTCTGGCTCTAATGGTATGGCCCACCTGGCTATGTGTCCTGAGTATGCTCTAATCATTTTGCATACATTTGAATAGTGCATTCCTGGAGTGGAACATACTATGCCCTCCTCCGTGAACGAGATTGTCATGTTCAACTTTGTCATTAAATCTCGACCCAAAATATTTACTGGGGTCTGCCAAGAATATAATAGAGGTACATTCATTTTGCAATCTCCTATAGAGACTGGAAGTGCATTTGTAAAGGGAACTGGACTGGTAGCTCCTGTAAAACTCTGAGTATCTATGGCCTCGTCAGACAAGGAAAATTTGCCTTCACGTATGCACAAGCGTGTCGCACCCGTGTCAACTAGGAAGGAATATTCTTTATCCCCTATGACGACATCCACCCTAGGCTCCCTGTTAGGGTCTGGTGTCACTGATAGGATAGAACACATCAGGGTTCCCAGTGAGCTGGCCTAGTTTATATATAAATTTGGCCCATTGTGTGCTGGTGGATTTCCCCCAATTCGAATTCGGACATTGTTTGTCCCCAACTAGTGCGACTTCTCATATCCTCCTTGTTCCTACTTATTTCTAATCTATCCAGAGATAGCTCTCTATTCCCACTACTTCGAGTGAGCTCCTCAGTGTCATACAGCTGAGTGCTTTCCAGGCGCTCGTCTTCCCCCTCCCCTTGGGGTATTTGTTCTAGCCCCATTTCATCATATATTCTATTGATCGTTTCTCCGATGCTTCTGGTGTTGAAGTCATCGTCAATATTTGCCCTAGACGTGCCTGGGACTGAATCGTACGCAGGAAAGAATTCTTCGATGTCTTCCCAGTCTACAACTGGAGCAGGTTTTTTAACCTCTCTCCCCAGACATTCAAGATTTCATGCTCTCTGTCTTCGTCAAATTCTTTGCGTTTCCTAGCCTCTTCTATGACCCTATCATCTTCCTTTCTCTTTTCATTTCTACGTTCATCTGCCTTTCTAATTTCCTCATCTCTTCGTCTCCTTATTCTTTTTTCACGTATCCTTTGCTCGTCTTCTAACCTTTGCTGTTTCTGTCTGTCTTGATCGTAGGCTGCTCTTGGGTTGCCATCGAGCTGTCTTTCTTGCTCTTCGCAATATAGCTGTTCTCGTCTTTGTCTGTCTTTCCTTCTTATTCTTTCATCTCAACTCCTTTTCTTTCCCCTTCCTCTGTGTCTCATCTAGCCTTTCTTTTTGTTTCGTGTCATCAATACCTTTCCCATTGAGTTTTAGTAAAATGTGTCCTCCCATCCATTCGTCTTTTGCGAATGCTATCTCGTCAGTTCTGTCTTCATTTCCTTTCCATCTCTTCCCTTCTCTCTCTTTGTCGAGAGATGCATCTTTCTGTGCCTGGTCTTTCCTTTCGTTATCTCGTCTCCCCTTGTTCCTTGGGACTGCGGAGGTAATATTTTTGTCCTTATCCTTCCCTTGATCTTTGTCACTACTATGTGTAGGTGACTCATATGCGGGGTTGCTGTACCCCGTGGCTGCTTTAAGTTCCCTCAACGGGTATAATCCCTCGTTCTTACTTTCTTCGACTTTCGCTTCGGGTGGGACAGGTGGCGACGTAGGCATCTCACCACCCTCTGTGCATACATTAAGTATCCAATCTGTTGGTGGATCTTCCTCCTTTCCCTGTCCATACATTTTCCATAACTCGAGAACAGCAAGGCGTTTTTCTAACTTCTTGCCTGTATATGTGGCATGAAAATATGTCGTCATATGTTGTAAGACAGTTTTAGATAAAGACCCATTTTGTGGCCACTGCATACACATCTTTTGGGCGGTACCTTTAACCCACTCGGTACTATATTTTTTTAGCTTGGGTGCGTGCTTTGGCAACTGTTTGCATAGTTGTGCCAATGGAGTTATGTCTTCCATGCTTAAATCTGTTCCCTTTCCTCTCATATAACACTTAATGCTTTCGTGTGGTTTAAAGAGCTTCTTACAATATTAGTGAGCACCAAATATCACAAGCTCCAATCCAAATTTCCACAAACTTTTATATCTTCCGATTCATTCAAAAAACATCAATTCACATGCGATTTTATCTCAGCTATTAAATCGCACACATTTAAATCAGTTCTCTTAGAAAGATATTTTACATATGACGTCACAACAAAACATACAAGACAGACGCTTGGCAGACTATATGGACACCAGCTGGACACAGATATCTCTGCCTCTAATCATTACCCCTACATGGAGTGTAAACGTACCACTTTCACAACGTCTTTAAATGTTGTGGTAGTCTATTTATTCCCCCTTATGTGGGACTCTGGGTACATGTTTCTTCTAGCCGCTATATTAAAGCGTAGGAATAAGGCGAATCCTCTCACTTCTCGGGTGTCTGCCCTGGTAACCTCTCTCTTCTCGGGTGTCCTCCCGGTAACCTTTTATTTACTTTTTATTATTCTCGAGTCATTATCCCCTTATATATATACAGTCTTATCTACCTCTAACCATATTTTTGTTTTCCCTCCTCCCTCCGTTACCTTTTCCCTTTACTTGTTCTAAGGCATGCACTATTTGCCAAAACATTCAATTTTTTGCTTCACTCACCGTTCGCATGATTCCTCTCTGGACCCTTGGGATCACTGCCTTTGTTACCGCCTCCTTCAGCTTTTCGCCCACTCAGCTGCCCGTAGGAATGGAAAGTGAAGTGTGGGAAAACGGCTCCCTTCAGGCCCTCACTGCAGGTTCTTTCTAAACTACCACTGTCTATGGGGAGCTTCACGGTCTACTCAGCGAATGGCAAAGGACTTGTGATATTGCCGAAGACTTACAGTTACTTTATGTCGACGGTCAATAGGTGTCTTACTTTAATCAATAATCGATAGTCAGGAACCATCAAATCTCTGCTACCAAGTGTACTGGGGAGACCCCCGGCCAGCCCATAGAGTCGAGGTTTGCTCTGGAGTACTTTAAGACGAGATAGCTGTAACTTTCCAGGTAACTTTAATATAGGTGCTATATCTGTATATGGTAACAGAGTGAGGGGATTGGATAAACACTATCAGCTGGGCGTCTAAACCCTTCCTTCAAACATTACTATTGTAGACGTCACTAAGAGTACGACGTCCCATTGGTTCAGCTATCTATAGGACCCTAGATTATTTGGTCCATTGTGATTGGGTTGGCTTCAATCCCATGCATACATTTCCACTTTACTTAGCAGCACACAGAATGGTCAGCCAGGTGCAGGGTGCCCCACAATTCACACGGCCTTCCTTCAATCAATCATTACTTGAGTGGCTATGTGTCAATTAGTTTGCTGTGGTTGGCCTCGAAACTGCATCTTGTTGTCTGGAAAAGTTATGATATCTCTGTCTGGGCAGCTGCCAAGCGTAGGTGTGAACTTGTGCTCCTTCTCGCTCGGATGGGCACGTGCTACTCACAGCGTGAATTTGCCGAGTTTCTCTCAATTTATGCACTTAATACTTATTCAGCTCGCCACCTGACTACGCCTCCTTATCTCGACCTTCAAAGACAGGATTTTCTCTTCTTAAGTTTCAATTATGCGAAGCTACTGTTCATTCCTTCTATTGGTCTGACCTTGCCTCTTCCTGGCGGAAGTGCATCTGCTGAGTTTCGATTCAGCCGTCTCTTCTCGTTTAGCTAGAATACGAATCTTGTCCTGCTTGGCCTCTAGTAACTTGAGTTGATTCTTCTTTTTGTGTAGAGCGGACTCTCGCGTATATAACTGTGCTTCGTTTTGAGGTAGATTATGTATAATGGCGTTTACCACTCTATTCTTCTACTTAGCCTAGCAAACCGCACTCTTTTCTTAGCTTTCTTGCGGTTTCAAGCATATGTACAAGCTTTAGCTGGTTGAATGACCTTATCCTGCTTTACAGCTTAAGCTTCTTTATATTTCAACATTGTTCTCTCCTTCTAGGTTCACAATATTGTTATTCATGGCATTTCATCTCTTTGTGTCATCCTTGGGTCATCATATCTTCTATATGCGAGTCCGTCCGGGCCTTCGTGACGTCACCATTCATCTTCCATCAAGGCCTTTTTGGTTTCTTCCAGTACGGTACTTAGGCAATCTTCATTTCGTCTTATTTGCTGGTAGGGATTTCTCAATGGATACCTTACTGTCCAGGGTTTTCTGGGTATCGGTACTTCAACAGGTGTTGTTCTTTTGATAGGCACTGGGCAGAGCCCTACTGCGGCTCTCTGCTGGTTTATTTGCTCATCATACGTCACATATTTTGGTGTGAACGTTCCTGGTACTTCAAAATGGGCCACTGGAGTGCAGGCTTTATTCGGGACCTCTACAACCTCAACCCTCATAGAATGTATATGTACATGTTCCCAGTACCCAACCACAGCCCCACATACGTTTTTACAGTTTGCCACGTAGTATGACGTCAATGATAACAAATGTTTGCTATAAAAGGATATTTTGTATGTAAATCGTTGAGAATTTGTTTTGAGACGTCCATCGATGTCCGTTGTACTCCCTGTTTTAGATAATTGTTAATAAAACAGCATACACCTTGCCAACTTCTTGAATTGACCTTATTATTGATGTTTGAGTAATTTTTGCATCCCCATCCTTCCCATAAGAGCGCCATCTCGTCTTAAAGAGCCCCCTCGGGTTCAAACCTCATAGGATCAAATGAATGATGGAAGCAGTCTACGAGTACCCAGTATATGGAGATGCTTGCTTGATAACCAAACTTTTGAGCCAGGCCGGTAGTTGGGTGCTGCTGACCTGTGTTGGTCAGCATATCGCTTAGCATAGAACTGAGCCATCATGAGATGCCAAACTGCCTCAGGTGTCCAGGATACGTGCCGGGGGCATGAGTCAACTGCGGGATGTTCTGTCAGGCTGCACCCTTGGAAACTGTGGCAAAGGTGGAGATTCTTGCTTTACTTTCTGTCTCTGCTAGAGGACTCGGTCTAGTCCTCACCCAACATGCCCGCCTTCTGTTTATCAATGCACCGTTCCCTAGGAATGGTGCATTGTATCCGTCACTTCCTTTGATTCATCGCTGCTATGTTACTACACAGTTACCCCTCTACAGTGCTTTCTGAATTTCCATCGTCCTACTCAGAGTTTTCTTTGCTTTCTGCATTTTGCCCTTGTTCGCTCTCATTCGTCCTTTTTCGGATTTCTCCTCGCTCACTTTTGCTTTCGGTCCCCGCGTTCCGCGGGTCCTCTGTGGTCACAGCGCTCACGCTGCTTTCTGTACTCTCCCCCTCTTGCTTTCGGTCCCCGCATTTCGCGGGGTCCTCTGTTGTCACAGCACTCGTTCTGCATTCTGTGCTCTCTCTCCTTAACTCCCTCTTAACCTACCACCCCTCTTTGCTCAACCTTACCCAGGCTTATTACCGTGAGCTTCGTTATGTCCTTCTTGGATCTGTCTCTGCTTTCTTTTGCTCCGCATACCTCGCGTTCCCTCTGACTCGCTCTGCCTGCTCTGTCCTTGTGCTCTGGCTGCTAACAGGATCTCACTCCCTCTCTGCCCGGCTCTCTCTCTCAGTTCTAGTCTTCCTTCTCATCCTCATATCTCCTCTGGCATTGTTGCTATTCTAACCCTAGCCTATTGTGAGGGTTCAGTTACTCACTGCGTTGGATCAGAAAAGCTCCTATTCCCACTAAAGAACTCTGTCTTAGGTTCAGCCCTCCGGATTGCGGGTGACTCCCCATGTGGTATACCTGTCCTGATTCTCTTTGTGTTCTACACTGGTACTCGCGCCATCCGGCAAGGAAGCTTCAAGGAGCAATCCACTTCCCACGGGTCTACTTCTCTCCTCACTCGAACCACAGGAGCGGCTCCAGAAGGTTCCTATGAACTTATCAGACAGGACTGTTTTATCTCTTGCCATCACTTCGGAACAAGTTCTGCAACACTTCCCAGGGTTTTTTGGTGCCCACTGGCTTTTTCCCTGGAATTTGGGGCTGGCTCCTCAGGGTTCTCCGAGATTTCGAGCTTATACCAGTCAAGGTAGCCTCCGAAGGAGTTTGAACCTACTTACATGATAAGAAGGAGAAAAAGCCCAAAGAAACAGACGGAGACCAGAGACAGTTTTTCGGAAGAACAAGGTTTGGAGGAGGTTCGGGAGGGTACACCGCTGCATGACAGTATACAACACCAAATTACTACCATGGCCTCTCTGGAACAATATCAGGAGTTGGAAGGTGTGGATGGGACGCCCCTCTCGTCTGGACCAATTGTCATGGAAGCCCTTCTGATGCAAGTACTGTTGGGAGAGCACCAGGAAACCATGGTGTTTGACATTATAAGAGCAGCCCATTTCCTGGTTATTCTCAGGATACCGTGGTTGTACAGACATAATCCCAACATCAACTAGGCATCCAACAAGTTGAGCTTTGATTCGAAGTATTGCCAACGGCATTGTTTGGGTCTTGCCGACCCAGAGGTACAGATCGGGGAGACCTCATCTCTTCCCAAGAAGACTGCCTCTTCTGTACCCATTCACTATAATGATTTTGCAAAGTGTTTGCGGACAAGATACCCAGACTCCTGCTGCCGCATCGACCAGAGGACTGCGCGGTCGAGCTGATCCCAGACGCTGCAGTACCTTTTGGCCGTATGTATCCCCGTTTTTCTACCGGAACGCAAGGCACGGAAAGATTACCTGGAGATCAACATGAAGAATGGGCTCATCCAGGAATCCAGATCGTCAGGAGGCGCATCACTCTTCTTCATACCGAAGAAAGACACGGCAGAACTCAGACCGTGTATAGACTACCGTGGCTTGAACAGGGTGACGATGCGAGAACGGTATCCTATGCCCCTTATCAGGGACATTTTGGAAGCAGTGCAAGATTCCAATATCTTCACAAAGCCCGACCTCAATGGGGCTTACCACCTCTTGAGGATAAGGAAGGGCGACGAGTGGAAAACAGCTTTCAGAACTCCACTGGGACTGTACGAATACCGAGTAATGCCATTTGGTTTAGTAAACGCACCCGCCGTATTCCAGCGATTCGTGGACAAGATCTTCACAGACCTCCTATTCCTCTCGGTAGTTGTTTATTTAGACGACATCTTAGTGTTTTCTCCATCCTTATCGGAACACTGACAGCAGGTCCGGGAAGTCCTTGACCTCCTACAAGACAACCAGTTATTTGTGAAGCGAGAGAAATGTCAGTTCAAGGCCTGTTCTGTCTCCTGCTTGGGTTACATACTATCCAGGGAAGGAATCCGCATGGATCCAGGAAAGGTGAAAGCCATTCTGCAGTGGCGAGAACCCCAGAACGTCAAGTAATTACAGAGGTTCCTGGGATTAGAACATTTTTATAGACGCTTTATTCCTAGGTTTTCCAACATTGTGCTTCCTATCACAGCCCTGCTAAAGAAGGGGGTGAAGTACGAGTCTGATCAAGCAGCCTGAGATGCTTTCCAACTGGCCAAGACATTGTTCACCATGGCACCGGTACTAGTCTAACCCGATCAAAGTCGGCGGTTCATTGTGGAGACGGAGGCTTCAGGTGGGGCTTTGGGAGCAGTACTCCTCCAGAAGGCGGTAGACGGACTGCAACACCCAGTGGCATATTATTCAAGGACCCTTACCTCTAGCGAGCCTAATTATTTTGTTCTGCAACACCTCCCAGGGTTTTTTGGTGCCGACTGACTTTTCCCCTGGAATTTGGGGCTGGCTCCTCTGGGTTCCCCATGACTTGGAGCTTATACCAGTCAAGGTGGCATCCGAGGGAGCTCGACCCCACTTACATGATAAGAAGGAAAAAAAGCCCAAAGAGAAGAAAACCCCGGAATCCAGACGAATCCGAAAGAAGAAACAGACAGAGACCAGAGACAGTTCTTCGGAAGAACAAGGTGAGGAGGCGGTTCGGGAGGGTACACCACTGCATGACACGTTCCCACATGAGGTAACCCCACAAGCAAAGAATGCAGGTGCTGTCTGTAAACCGCAGAGTGGGGAGAACATCTCACCCAATGGTGGAAGAAATTACTGTACACAAATTCGGCGGCCTCAAGAACTGAAACCCATGTAGCCTGATACTGAAGACACAGACATTGGAGATGCTGCTTCAAGATTTGCGTTCAGGTGCTGAGTTTGGTCATTTATTTGGCTATGATATAAGGAAGAGCAGTGGGTATCAATGCCGAGCAACATTATAACGCCTTTCAAAATTGGGAAGTGAACTGTGTTACCCTTTCGAAAATAAGGATAGTGAGAAGCTCAAAGAGACAACACACATGCTCAAAAAAGAGACAAGCCAAAGAAGGGGCTGGGAGAATGCCATTACATGGTATTAATCTTATTAAAGGCATCCATCACCACCCAGACGATGTTTAGACCATCCAGAGCAGGGAGTTCTAAAATAGTAAGTAGGTTGAAGGGCTTGTGTGGTATTGGCATGAATTGTGTAAAAAGCCCACTAGTTTCTGGGCGATTTGCACTGTACGCATATGGCACAGTTGAGCAGAGACTCATTACGAGTTAGGCAGTAATTCTGTGATAATCCTGCCGAAAACGAATTATCGTTACTGCCACTTGGTGAGGCGGTATTTCCACCTGATTACAAGTGGTGTTGGCGGTGTAATTCCCCATTTATTTTGGGTCAATTGGACCCAATGGGGGTTTTTTTGCCGAATTGCCATGGCGGAATTCACGCTGTGGTAATTCCGCCAATTTTGACGATTTTTGGGCGTTGAGTGGGAAGATTTACCAGAGGTAAATCCTTCACTCAAGGCCAAAACTCATAATGTGGCGTAGTGGTAAAATTGGCGGTAACACAGTTACCACCAATTTTACCACTTACCGCCCAACTCGTAATGAGGCATGCATCTCTCCTTTGGGTAGGCCACCAACACCAGCAAAGCAAGAGCTCCAAGGTCTTCCACGGTCCTCGATGTACACCAATCCGGAAATAATGGCACCACTGGAGTGCTTGTAGCCAAATTGTGATATATGATATGACATTTATAGCGCGCCTATACACAGTGTTTCAAGGTGCGAAAACCACTGTGTTGGTTGGGAGAAACATCCTTTCCTGAATGTACAATAACCCATGATTAAGTGTTGCTTTAACTTTGGTCCAGCTGTTGATGGTTGCAAACACGACTGCTGTGGGTCTGCAACTGCATACCATGCAGTCAGACGGGAGGATGGGACCATCCACTTCTGTCAAGATTGGTGGTGAAAAACAAGACTTTTCTCCTGAGAGCACTTTTCCTGTGGTCTTTAAGCACTTGGGATATAGAGGGCTCGAAGGAAAAGGCAGAGGGAGCTCTCTCTCAGGAGCTGCAAGGAAAGAAGGTACAAATCAGCAGGGTATAAAAATCCAACAAGGATGGCAGAGGAATGACCAGAAAAACCCTACCTCAAGTAATTCACGAGAGCAGGAGACCTATAGTGGGGTCAGTTTGTCCATAAGGGCATAGTCCATTGCCAGCCTGACAAAGTAGTCTGGACGAGACGAGACAAGGAGTCCCAGGGGGCCTAACCTTAATGGCACGAGGTTGGGGAAAGCGCCTACTGGACACGCACACATCCTTGAATGAGCCGAGAGCCCCAGGCGTAGTCAGATAGCCCAGAATAGAACTAAACGGCCAGCTAGCAGCATTGGGGTAAGCCAACCATACAGTCACAGGAAACAACCAGGTAGGCAGTGAAAGGTCAGAAAGCAAGTCAGGATAACACCTCCGGTGAAGACACCGGGGGAAAATCCAAATGTAAACAACGTCCATGTCCAACTAACAAAAGGCGGATCCAACAGTCGGGCACAGGTCAGACATCCAAGAAAACACCAAGGCAGAAAAACACAGGAGAAATCCAGGCAACAATTCTGAGTGGAAGACTGGGGTCAAAACACAAGAGCCATCAGCAAGAAACAAGTACAACGCTGCTCAGAGTGTTGAGAAGAGCGTATTCTATGTCGGGCTGCAATATATCCGGGCGCAGCTTCCGACACGGACAGAGCTCCTTAGCATCTGACTTCATTGCGCTCGGCATGGTGACCCATTCTGGGTGCACCGGGGTGCGTGATTCAGTGCCATGCTGTGATGTCCTCACTTCCTTATCTAAGGACGACAGTCCTCTGTTTATGTTTGATCCGCGGGCTGCAACCCGCGTATGTTGAGGGGCGGGGTTACCGCCCAGAAGGTTAGTCTAACGCAGGGTCTTCAAGAATAAAGACGTGTTGCACCCCAGCTCCTTGTGCCGACTCTCCTTTCTGGTATGCACGTGTGAAAGGACGACACTTGAGTACGAGCGTGAGGAGGTCCACGATTGACTACATCACACTGGCGACGAAGGAAATAAAGTTCCCGCCGTGCCCAAAATCGTCGGTCCGCGGCTCGTGGTACATCCCCTGTCACCACTGGGAGCCCGGACTTTGATCGCACGTGGGCCCATATCGGCCCAATCTCCAGCGCGAGTGTTTCGCGCGGGTGGAGCAGCTGTCAGCTCCCCGCGCAGACATCTTTCCGGGCGGTGGAGGACAAATCCTCCCGCCAACGGCAACGCCCGCGGAGGCCCGGCCCAGCACACGAAGTAATCGGCGGGTGGAGCAGAGGCTCCCCGCGCGGGTGGAGCAGTTGCCAGCTCCCCGCGGACACATCACCGGGCGGTGGAGGAGTGGCCTCCCGCCAACGGCAACGCGCACGAGCGGTGGAGGCGAAAACCTCCCGCTCCAACAGTCCAACACAAAGGGGTAAGAGCGAGCCCTCTCACCTCCGGCACAAATTAAATCACACCACGCACCTGTCGACATCAGCAGCTAAGGCCCCAGTTTGCAGCACCCCTGGTGGCAATAAGGTGCCACCGCACTAGGAATAGAAACCACAGCGCCCCCCCCTGCTGGCAACAGGGTGCCACCGCGCCAAGACTTTCTACTAAGACCCTGAACTACAGCGCTCCCCAGCTGCAGAGTGACAATCACACCCGGCTCAGCCAAATAACCACAGAAACAGTTTCATGAGTAATTCAGAGGAAGACTCACTAACCATCCCAGTAACACCAAGCAGCACAGGCTATAAGAAAATGACAGACAGCCTCCTAACACAGCTACCAGCAAATTTCGACCTCACCGACTCCGGCACCCTAGGATCAAGGTGGAAGAGGTGGCTGAGGGACTTTGAGGTATGCCTGAAAGCGGCAGGCGCACTGGAAGATGACCAAAAACTCAATCTTCTAAATCATGCTGTCGGACCAAATGTCCGAGACATTCTCGACGAAATTCCTGAGGACAGCATAGTTTTAGGTCAAGCTAAAAACTACGCTCACGGAATATTTCACACCTCACACCAATGTGGACTATGAGCGGCATATTTTCCACACCACCAAACAACAAAAGGGTGAAACCATAGATGCATTCGTCATGAGATTACGAGCAAAAATGAAACACTGTGATTTCAATAATTACTCTAATGAGGAGGCCCTCAGGTCACAGATCATAGTGGGATGTGAAAGTGCCGACTTCCGCAAACGACTCCTGCAGAAACCGCGCAGCCTTGACGAAATTCTTCGACTGGCTCGCTCGGATGCAGCCCTAGCTGCACAAGTGGAAGGTTTGGATGACATAAAGATTACACATGGAAAACACGAATGCCTCAACAAACTGGAAGGGACTGCAAGAAACAGTGATCCGTTCTGCTACCGGTGCGGAAACGAATATCCCCACGAAGGAATATGCCCTGCAATAGGACAAAACTGTTCCGCGTGCGGTGGTGAAGACCACTACAAAGCCGTATGTCTGATCTTCCGCAGCAAGATGAGAGGGGCTGGAAGGAGCCACAAGCCCATACCAGAACCAGAACAAAATCAAACAACGCCCTACCGCAACCATCGAGGGTCACACCAGACCCATGAACAGGGGCGCCACAAACATCACGACGACCAGACGGAAAGAAGGCATGAGAAGAGAGAATGGAGGGAGAACAGAACACCACTTCCCAGGTCAAGGAGAAGACCACGGAGATACGTACGGTGCCTCATCGAACAATCACAGTCTGACAGCGCGTCCAGTGTTTCGTCGGATGAGAAAACATCTAAATCGGAAAGACACCCGGAAACGCCAAGAAGGAAAGGATACCTATATGCGCTAGGAAACAGCACAGCAAAAGAGCATAGCCCAATCCTCAGAATACAAGTGAATCAAACGACAGCAGAATTTTCTAATTGACACGGGAGCAACCGTAAACGTGATCAGTGAGAAAGTCTACGAGAGCATAACTAATGCCCCCCGCCTGCAACCAGCGCGAACACTCATTTTTCCTTATGGATCAAAGACCCCGCTCGCATGTAAAGGCTTCTTCATGGCCTCGTGCCGATACAAAGAACATGAAAAGAAGATACCCATGCACGTCCTCGAAGCAGCGACTGAGAGCGGATGCATACTGAGTTATCAGGCAGCAATAGAAATGGGACTAATACACATATTGTACCGTCTTATGGTACGCAAATACCTAGACCCCACTGCAAACATAGAACAGCTGTTCCCCTCACTATTCAAAGGCCTCGGGAAGCTGAAGGACAGGCAAATAGAACTCCACATTGACCCCAAGGTCCCACCCATAGCCCAACACTATCGAGGAATACCCATAAACATTCAAAAACAAGTGGAAAAGGAACTAACAAAATTGCTGGATGCAGACATCATTGAGCCGGCAGAAGGACCCACGCCATGGGTCTCCCCAATTGTACCAGTACCCAAAAAGGACTCTCAAGACATCCGAATATGCGTGGACATGAGAAGGCCAAATGAGGCAATACTAAGGGAACGCCATCAAGCCCCGAGGATAACAGATATGGTACATCTATTAAACGGGGCAACTGTGTTCTCTAAACTGGACCTCAACAAAGGGTACCATCAGCTGGAACTATGCAAAAGCTCTCGATATATAACAACTTTCGCCACTCACCTAGGACTCTTCCGCTACAAACGGCTAAGTTTTGGTGTGTCGTCCGCTGCTGAAATCTTTCAGGCAGAAATTCACAATATCATCAAACATGTACTCAACTGCCTAAACTATAGCGACGACATCCTGGTGTTTGGTCAAACTCAAGAGCAACACGATGATACACTAATAAGAGTGTGCATGGCCCTGGAAGAGGCACGACTCACACTAAACAAAGACAAATGTGAATTTCGCAAGAAAACGCTCCGCTTCTTTGGTCACATATTCTCTGAAAAAGGAATGACACCCGACCCGGAAAAGGTGAGTGCACTCCGAGAAGCCCCGCCACCCGCGACTACATCAGACCTCAGGTCCTTTTTGGGCCTTGCGAGTTACTGCACCCGATACATACGAGATTTCGCATCCATCAGTGAACCCCTCCGAGCACTCACCAAACTCAACACAGAGTTTACATGGTCCCCTCAGTGCCAAGAAGCATTCCAAACGATTAAAGATCGCATATCCGACGCACAGAATATGGCATACTTCGACCCCAAAAGAACGACAGAACTCATTGTCGACGCCAGTCCAGTAGGCCTAGGCGCCATCCTGACACAACTCGATGACCGAGAAGAAAACAAGAAACATATCATATCTTATGCCAGTCGAAGCCTCTCCAAGACCGAGCAAGCCTACTCCCAGGCAGAGAAAGAAGGTCTGGCCGTGGTGTGGGCCTGTGAACATTTCCACTTGTTCCTATACGGAAAACCTTTCGTAGTTGTAACGGACCACCAAGCCCTCATCTTCATTTATGGCAACCCTCAAGCTAAAATGCCACCACGCATAGCTCGATGGGCCCTCCGGCTACAGGACTATCAATTCTCCATCACTCACAGACCCGGAAAAGAACAGAACCCTGCCGACTTCCTCTCGAGACACCCGAAGGACGCGTGTGGACCAGAACCATCCATAGCTGACCAGTACATAAGATATGTCATTCACAGCAACACACCGCAAGGTCTGGACATGGATCGCATCATTAGTGAATCAAACACTGATCAAGGGATACAAACCATCCTCCGATGCCTAGAGACAGGGCGATGGAAGCATGCCAAGCAAATTCGAGAAAACATGAACGAAGATGTCAAGCAGGATCTCACCTGCTTCCTAGCTGTGAAGGAAGAACTGGCAAAATCAGACGAAGGGATGCTGCTAAAAGGAACAAAGCTAGTGATACCGCGCAGTCTGCGCCAGAAGATACTCGAACTTGCCCATGAAGGACACCGAGGAATTGTGTCCACCAAAAGGATGCTGAGGCAGAAAATATGGTTCCCACAGCTAGATACCGCAGTAGAAGAACTGCTACAAGACTGCCCCACCTGTGCTCTCGTGAAGCCACACACCTCCCCAGAACCTCTAAACATGACCGCACTACCTGAAGGGGCATGGGAAGAAATAGCCATCGATCACTTTGGGCCCATGGAAGGAGGAGAATACATTCTGGTGGCAGTAGACGAGTACTCAAGATACCCCGATCTACAGATAGTCCCATCAACATCTGCACACCACACCATACCAGTCCTAGATCGGATGTTCGCAACGTACGGAGTACCCAAGGTAGTTAAATCTGGCAATGGACCTCCATTCACAGGACAGGACTTCCAAAGATTTGCCGAATACATGGGCTTCAGACACAGAAAAGTAACACCTCTATGGCCACAAGCCAATGGGACCGTCGAACGGTTCATGAGCAACATCAAACGCACCACACAAATTGCTCGCATCACGGGCGAACCTGTGGAAAAACTGTTATACCAACTCATGCGAGACTACAGAAATACGCCACACAGCACCACGGGGAAAACACCTTCAGAAGTGATGTTCGGGCGAACAATAAGAACAAGAATACCACACGTAGCCATTGAGGAAGACCACTATGCAAGGGACGCAGAAATGAGGGTGAAGGATGCACGCATGAAGGAAACCATGAAAAGGGCCGCGGACACAAAACGACAAGCCAAGACAAATGATTTGGCGCCAGGAGACATGGTGATAGTCCGCCAGCCCCAGCCTCGGAAAAACGTAGCCCCATTCAGCGAGGAGCCTCTCATCGTCATCTGCAGGAAAGGATCACTCATCACCGCGGAAGGAGACCGCAGGACCATAACAAGGAACTCATCCCACTTCAGAAGGGTATCGAGAGCCCCAGCCTTAGGTGACACAAACCTGAGTGATGAGCTCAATCCATGGGATGCCCCATATGAAGGAGATAGAGAAGACTCCGAAGGAGAAGTGAATCCTGAGACATGGACAAATCTTTCGACAAGAATAGAAGGTCGACCAACCAGGACGAGGAAAAAGCCCCACCGCCTCATTGAGGAAATGAGCTAAGTTGGACTTAAAGTTTAGTAACGGGGGGATGTGATGTCCTCACTTCCTTATCTAAGGACGACAGTCCTCTGTTTATGTTTGATCCGCGGGCTGCGACCCGCATATGTTGAGGGGCGGGGTTACCGCCCAGAAGGTTAGTCTAACGCAGGGTCTTCAAGAATAAAGACGTGTTGCACCCCAGCTCCTTGTGCCGACTCTCCTTTCTGGTATGCACGTGTGAAAGGACGACACTTGAGTACGAGCATGAGGAGGTCCACGATTGACTACATCACACATGCCAACTGGCACGGCCGCCGCCGGGTACCATGCTGCCTGCCTGCCACTCCGGGCATAGATCCCGATACCCTGCACATTTTGCACTATCTACATTCATTTTGCCTGCGTTGAATTCAGTGGTGTCGCCAGGAATCAAATTTAGGAGGGGCACAGAGGGGGCCAAAGACAAAAGTAGGGGGTGACAGACAAATGTGGGGGGACGCCTACGAAAAGTAATGTGTGACGTCAAAAGCACTCCTGCAGAGAGGCTTTTGTGCACACCAACTACACAAACCCCACTGCACCTCCCCTCCCATCAGAATGCCGGCACAAAACCATTCAGTGACTAATAGCCCATCATTAGCAGTTTCTTGGCTACATTTTGATATGAGGGGCTGTAAGCTGCTCTGCTAACTATGGAGGTCGCTGTGCAGAAGCCAGGCAAGAACATCTGAGAAGTGGCTCGTGCTCATGTTCATTCCGATGCCTACCAAGATCACTGCTAGCTTTGAGACAAAAGGACGTGTGATAGGCAGACATTTGCCTTAGTGAGTCACAAATAACGCAGCGAACAGAGAACACGGTCAGTGCTCGCCTTGGGTAGGGGGCTGGGGGGGCGATTTCAGAGCACCCCCCGCAGCGACGCCATTGGTTGTATTAAACCTGATTTAAAGGTTTCCCCATTCAACGATGTCAATTCTACTTTCATGTAATATCGCCTGTCAGAGCAAACTGCTATTATTCTGTTGGTTGTATGTCATTTGCTTTGAGCCAGCATTTTATTGTACAATAATCTTCTAGAGTATTCTGCCTTGCTGCGCCGCATTAACATTTCCCACGCATGTTATTCTGCCTTGCTGTGCATCATTTACATTTCCCACGCATGTTATTCTGCCTTGGTGTGCAACATTTACATTTCCCACGCATGTTATTCTGCCTTGCTGTGCATCATTTGCATTTCCCACGCATGTTATTCTGCCTTGGTGTGCATCATTTGCATTTCCCACGCATGTTATTCTGTCATGCAGTACATTATTTGCATTTCCCACGCATGTTATTCTGCCTTGGTGTGCATCATTTGCATTTCCCACGCATGTTATTCTGCCTTGCTGTGCAACATTTACATTTCCCACGCATGTTATTCTGCCTTGCTGTGCATCATTTACATTTCCCACGCATGTTATTCTGCCTTGCTGTGCAACATTTACATTTCCCACGCATGTTATTCTCCCTTGCTGTGCAACATTTACATTTCCCACGTATGTTATTCTGCCTTGCTGTGCATCATTTACATTTCCCACGCATGTTATTCTCCCTTGCTGTGCAACATTTACATTTCCCACGTATGTTATTCTGCCTTGCTGTGCATCATTTACATTTCCCACGCATTTTATTCTGCCTTGGTGTGCATCATTTGCATTTCCCACGCATGTTATTCTGCCTTGCTGTGCAACATTTACATTTCCCACGCATGTTATTCTGCCTTGCTGTGCATCATTTACATTTCCCACGCATGTTATTCTGCCTTGCTGTGCAACATTTACATTTCCCACGCATGTTATTCTCCCTTGCTGTGCAACATTTACATTTCCCACGCATGTTATTCTGCCTTGCTGTGCATCATTTGCATTTCCCACGCATGTTATTCTGCCTTGGTGTGCATCATTTGCATTTCCCACGCATGTTATTCTGTCATGCAGTACATTATTTGCATGTACCTCGCACTGTATTCTGCCAATTCATTTTCACTAAAGCCAAGTTCTGAAGGCACCCCGGTCAGTAATCATTGCATTGGGACTGCAGTCATTCTGGGGTGCGCTCCAAGTCCCCGTCTACTTCTCCCTATTTTGAATGTGTATTTGCAACAGTTCTTTCGATGGGTTCTTCATTGCCCGTTCTATCACCAGTCGTGCAGGAAGGTCCCCGATCCACTTCTTCCCCGCCTCCTGGCAACCCAATTGGCGAGGCTGGCACAGTAGCTATCCCACCCACACTGATGGTTGTAACCTTGGAACATTTAGAAGGATACCCCCATTTTATTCAGTGGCAATTTCACGGAGGCACTTTTTAGCGAGACCCTTTGCTGGTCTAGGGCTCAATCCAGTTGTGGTCCCATTGAGAAATGTGCGCACATTTATGCGACACCTGCCTTTTTTCTATTTTCGTTACATATCGTTTTAGAATTTGCCATTGGCACCCCCACGGAACGTTAGAGACGTGTAATTTCTCGGGAACCCTGGCCTGGGAGCCTTGCACGTGGAACGCAGCCCATATGTCTAGGCCTTGAGTGCGGGATCTGCTGCGCCTATGGGGGCGGTAATCCATTAGGAACATATCGCTCTGCTGCAGTGCACGGCCACAGTGAATCGCTCGTAAGTTTCGTTTCTCCTCAGTGGCCGCCCTTGACAGTGTTACATGGCGCCTTCGGCGTCCTCCAGTCTGTTGCTGTCCTTCCGGTCTGGCCCGTTTGTTTCTTTTCGGATCCCCTGGGAATCTTTGCTTGGTTTTCCTTTTGTTTGGAGAATCTGCAACTGTTGGCATCTCCTGGGAGAAGCCGGGGAGACACTGCGGGAAGCATCACGCCGTGAAGTTATTTTCTTGTACACTTGAGGGAGCTGAAATGGGTGCTGCATTATGGCCTTTCCAGGGCAATACCCTGCCAGCAGCCTTCCTCATTTCACGTGTGCTGTTGGGTTTCCTCTGGTAGCCAGTGATGATAGAGAATACAATTACAGAGAATGCTATACCAGAAAAACCAAAACAGGAAAAAAAAAACATTTTAGAAAATGGATATGTGTTGGGATGAGGGGTTAAAATGGGTGGGAATGGGGTTGGTTTAAACACAGAGAAAGGGGTGTGTGGAGTGGACCAAACCCCCTGCCCGCCACCCCCAAACAAAACATTTTGATGTTTTTACTGTTATTGTTTTCGCTGAAAAAGCATTCTATGTTATGGATTCTCTGTAGTGGCATAGAACCTTTCTTCTCATGGCTAATGCCTTAATTAGGCCTGATGATACCCATTACGACAAACAACGGTCACCCTACTCATACATGAGCATTCCTTATCCTACGGTATGAGTACAGCACTCCAAAAGATTAAAGATTCCTTCCATGTCCTGGCCCAGCCTGGCTCAACCCCATTTGCTGCCAGCCTAAACCTGGTTTAGCCGCCCAGGTTCAGAACCATAGAGTCAACACTTATGTGTTCCACCAACTCCAAATTCCTTCCCTTCTTCCAGTACCTTTTTGACAGGAGGAACTATGCAGTTCTTTGGGTCCTGCATTCCCTGACGATCGCTTTACATATAGATTTGATAGATGGCACCTGTAAATTCGCTAGGATATCATATCTACTTTAAAAAAACATGTTCTTCCTATTGCAACAGCTCATACCGCAGGAATCATGGGTGATTTTCTTTTAAGGTACATCACCCCTTGGCATCTGGGTCGGAATCATCTGCCCCTTCCTCGCCCTTTGAGGGCCTTACCAACACTCCAGAAATTGCTATGTGCATTAATAATTTCTGCTTTCTTTGTGGGACGCCGGCCATCCCTTGCGCGCCACCCTTCACCCTCTAACATGCCCAGGACGGTGCCTGCTCGTAGCGAGACAGATTTGCTCATTATTTCTACGCAGGACAGTGATCTTGAAGAGAAGCCACATCTCCTTGATTTAGATGCACATTCATTCATTCTGCCAGCTGCCCGGCTCCAGTTTCCCAGCCCATACACAGCTTTGAACTCCCCATCTTACCTGAGCCACTGGTGCTTTTGAATCACCCACTTCTTCTGCTGCTTCTTGGGATGGCTCCTCAAAGGCCGGAGCCTGCAGGGGTGTCCACAGGCTGGCTCCACCCTCCTTCATACGTCACTTGACTGCACCATGCTGACAGCCTGGACCTGAAACATACAGCCACTATATGCATGTTCCTCTGTTGCCCGCGTCAGGCATTTGGGTGGCTCAACCATTTTCCCATTCTCCAGCCACCATCTGAGCCCATGGCATTTCAGCATCCCAGCAGCCTCATTTTCTTCACAAGAAAAACAAGCTTTGGCAAAACCCACAGTTTAAGCTTTTGTGTGGGCATGGGGTAGGCATTTTCCAGACACCGCCATAAGATGGTAGTAGGTGGAAAGCGGTGCAAGTGCCGTGGCATGTGATAGCAGTGCCTGGCAAATGCCTTTATAATACCTATACACAAGCAGAACTGTTAGTTTTGCCATTGCGTGTTTTTAACAGGACTTCCGGGCAAGGACTTGGTACTGCTTCTAAATTAGGTGGATGAATGTTAATACATGATTATTGCACCAGTAACACATTTACAACTGCAATGAAGCCAATACCCACAGCCTGTGTCCCCCTCCTCATATGCCAACTCCCTCTTTAGTGTACTGCAATGCAATAGTTTGGGCATTTTAGGTGGTGCTTACCACCACCTAATAGCCAAAACTAAAAATAGCAAGAGCATATGGCTGGTAAAAGTTATAGGCTGGCAGCAAAGGGGGTGAAGCCAGGGGCAGGACACTGAAGGAATCTGTAATCTTTTGTAGTTCTGCAAACCATGTACGAGTAAGGTGATGAGTGATGACCAGCTGTGGGTAATGTGCTATAGTCACAAGGGTACAGCTAGGGAGTAGGCTTTGTCGACATAGCATAGAACGACTAGATGTGATAGACCCAGTGTTTTGATTTTAGTGTGGCCTAGATTTTGCCCTATCCAGCTAGAATCGTTGCTTTTATCTCACATGTTTATATCTGGAGCTTCATACCGGAGTCCTCACATTTTTAAGCGCGGAAGCAGCAAGCAGTAATACTTCCAAATGTAAGGCTAGTCAATTTATTGAAGGATTAAGGGCTGATTTGGCACTGCAGAGATTTGAATTTGGTAAGTGCATCGTAGCACGTCAGAGCTGAACTATCCATTTGCACAACAGAATGTTGCATCATCAACTATGACGTTAAAAAGAAACATTTCATTACAAGTTTGCCGGTCCGGAAACAAGGGTGCCGGTAAACTCACCGGCATCCTTGTTTCTGAACCGGCAAACTAGGAGTCTGTCCGCCGGAGCCGCTGTGCCCGACAGGTCTGACTCTGCCGGGCGCAGCGGCCATGGCAGGCTTACTGGTCACGGAAGCGCTGGCACCTATAGCAATGGGACTCTATGGGAATGGGGACTTAAATGTTACCGCCGCCTGACTTCCCAGGCTGCCGGACTTGGAATCTCCCGGTGGCACCGGGAAGTCAGGCACTGGTAAAATTTTATAAGTCCGGCGGCAACTCGCCAGTTGTACCGGCAGGGTTACCGCCGGACTTGTAATAAGGCCCATTAAGACATTAAACGTGGTTTACTTTTGACAGTCTAGCTACCTAGCCTGCATGTGCAACGGACCATGCAAGGCCACGGCTGTTCTGCTTTTCCAGCCTTGCGAGGCCCATTGTGGTTGCAGGCTGGGAAACTGCATGTATGAATGTGCAAGGGGTGCTCCTATGCATCCTTGCAAATTCCATGGGGCACTGTCACTGCAGAGCTCTGGCTCCTGTGCGCATGTGCAGGAACCAGGAAGCGCTCCTTGCTTCCTGCTCATGCTGTATGGAAGCCATACGGCTTCCATGGAGGTGACAGAGCAGAATCCAGACCACGGCTGCAGGTGAGATGCATTTTTAATTTGTAATTGTGTGAATGAGCGAGTGTAAGATGTATGGGTACCCATATAAATGAGTGAGTTAATGCTGTGTGTGAATTAGCGAGTGAATGTGTGTGTGCTTTTTGTGTGTGCTGGGCTAGGAGCTGATTTTAGCAGGCAGGGGGTGTGCAGTGGCGAGATGAGGGGGAGCGGCAACATCAGCATTTTTTACTGGGCATCTATCGGATGACTAGTAAAAAATGCTGTTTATAAAGCAAGCATTATAAATGTAATTATGTGGCTAGTCTTTTTATTTCTCATTCTGGCATGACATTTTTTACTGGGCGTTGTGAAGGGTCAGAAATGCGAGACAGACAAGTAGAGTTTTCTCATAATTAGCCATTTTATTGAACAGTAAGGGTGGGACTAACGTCTAACTTTCCCTAACCTAACAAACCTAAAGCTAAAGAAAACAGACCTTATGTCCAAAAATCTCTATCCAAATCTCTGTCCCAAAAATCATAAATGGGTTATCTGGCTGTTCAAACTTCAAAACATAACATTTAGATGCACATAGAGAAAGTATTAACATAAATCTTTGTATCCAGGATTGAATACCCTTCTCCCCTGGATTCATTCAGGATGTTTCCAACACAAAGTAAAAATTTGGTAAGTTCTTCTACTAGCCAAGTTCCATAAAAATATGACACAGGGTTCTGTTCATTCCACTGGTTCCTCACTTGGCAAAACAACGGTCTTATTTAGGTTCTCTTACTCTTCAAGGCAATGTTCAAAGTGTCCACAAACTGTTGTTTGATAAACCAAAAATGCGTTATTCTTATGCAACACAGTTTGGTCAGTATGATTTCACACTAGTTCAACAAGCACACCAACAGATGTAATATGTTCATTCTCCCACAACCATCTTCTTCATATGTAATACAATTTTGTCAGGATGATTCCCCAATAGTTCAACAAAGCCCATCAACAGATGTATTACTTTTGTTCTGCCACAAACTTCTACCACATTCCAGTACCTCAACTTCTTCCTGGTCCACTCGCCAGCCAGGACTAACCACTAAGTTTCACTTTCCTGGTCTACTCGCCTACCAGGATAAAACTCCTACAACTATTATCAATGCCTTGTGTTAAGGCTTGCTACAAAATCCTCAGTGGGGAAAGTCACATCAACAGGGTTTTCATGGATTGACAATACATTTCACACTGATTCATTTGCCCCTGGCAATGCAGGTTATATTTCTCTCCCCCTTGATAATTACCACAAGGAGGGCTTCTGTTCTACCAACTTTGGTTTCCTTTGTTTGCCTTTCTTTGGCTTAGGCAAGGCTTGATACAATCGCCTTCTAAAAGTAATCTTTTTTTGTGAATCACATTTACTTTGCTTGAATATTACCCCCTTTTGGCTTTGGTAATGCTGGTTACAAAATTCTGTATCACTTTGTTTAAACACTGTCCCTGCTTGGCTTGGACAATGGTGGTTACAAGGTTTCCTTTCACTCTTGTTAAATATTCTCCCATCTTTCCTTGGACAATGGTGGTTACAAAGTTTCCTTTCAATCTTGTTAAATATTGTCCCCTCTTGGCTTGGACAATGATGATTACAATGTTTCCCTTTTCTTTTGTTAAATATTGTCCCTTTTTGGCTTGGACAATGGTTGTTACAATGTTTCTTTTCAGTTTCTCTCAAAGTGAGAATTGTGCACAAATTGCTTAAACTCATTAATGCAGTATTCAAAACCTTTCTTTTCATTAGTTCAGTATTCAAAATTAATCTTCTGAGCCAGTGGTTGGTTAGGAGCGCTCCGGAGTCACCTAAGCAAGGCAAACTCACCAGTTTTCTTAAGCATCTCCTCTCGACCAGCTGCTCGTGTTCCTGCTCACGGCAGGGAAGCCCAGGTGTTTCACAGCTATGGCAATGCTTCCTTGACTCGCACCTCCCACAGTTGGAGCCACCTTCACTCCGGTTACACTCCGCTGATCGCCACACACCAGAGTAGCACACAGAACTGAGAGAACTTCTCTCTCCCTTCGGGCATCGGAGTAATTTGACCATCGGCACGGGGAGTGCGCGTTCGCCTGGGCTTTTTTGATTTTTTGATAATGAAAATGAATGATGGGAGATCAACCTCCAAAAATGTGTGTGGCCATTCTGCACACATTTACTCTGCTCACCACACACAAAAAAATAGTCACATGTACTCCTGGAGGACACAGCCTACAGGCACTGTCCTCTCCTGTCATGTTCAGCTGGAATGCGACAGCCACAGGTACATCAAAGCATCTCAAGAAAGGGGAAGACACAGCTTCCACCAGCCTTGGGCAGCCTAATTAAAATATCAAAGGCTCCATGTATCTGCTTTCCTACTGTTAGTCGAATGGTGGCAGTGTATACTAATGAGAGATAATTGAGGCAAGCCTGGAAGGGGCTTGGTTGCCGGGCAAACACCTGTAACGCTCACCTGGTGTCCACGGGGACGTCACTCAGCCTGTTCTGACCTCTTACAACCTCAAACCCTTCCCTGGAGTCTGCTCGACTGGCGACTGGGCCTGAAACACAGGATTGGTAGAGTTTAACTCCCTATTGTCTCTGTGTGCTTGAACCCCTTCTTCCCCGGGGTCCAACCCTTCCCTTTGATCTGCAGCTCACCTTGTTTTCTTGGAAAGTGTGCTCTCCGTCCTGCTTTCAGTGCAGGGGTGCGTTGATTGAAGCGGGCTCGTTGCTGCCTAGTTACTTCACTGGCAAGAGTCTGACAGGTAAGTATAATAAGTCTTATGAACAGTTCTCTAACTTCATTCCTTTCCTTCCTTCGATGATGGCCGGCGTCCGGGGATGGCGACGTGCTGCTGAGATCAGTAGCACTGAAGGTGAGTGAGAGCGCGATGCACGATGCGACCCTTTCATATTTGTATTGAACTGAGTTCTTTTTCTGTGTCTTTTAGGTGTCGTGACATTTTCAGATGGATGAGAAGTTCCGAAGACAGAGTTCCCCCAAAGCGGCTGGGATTCAGGTAAGCGTTTGAAGCTCGTACAGTCTTTAAAAATAAGCAAAGATTTGCTGAATGCTTACTAATGCCTTTTTTCTGTTCTTTTCCCTTTTCCTTAGGAAGCGGCGTGCCGGGATGGGAATGACACCGCCGAAGATGCCCGCAGAACAGAAGGAGCGATGAATGATGGACAGAAGCGCTGCGAGGTAAGGCTGTTCCTAACGGTGTTCTTGTCCTTGCAGGAGCTGAGCGCAGAAGAAAGATGCAGGCCTACTGGAGACCGATCCGAACACGGTGAGTGTCACGCTGCAGGTGCAGAAAACGCAAAGCATGTTTCTCAGTCTGGGCGTGGCTTAAATAGTCTCTGGGTATCCCAGGTGTCTCTGGGCTGAACCACACCCAAAAGACTAGACTGCACATGCAGTTCTGGGAACCGAAATATGTGGGGGCATCCATCTTGTCCCCATCAATGCACTACAAGTCCAATCTCAAATGTTATCCTATGGGAGTGAGTGAGTCTGGTGCCACAAGCGCTAAGTCTGACCCCAAGTGGGTCTTTGGAGGGATGGATAGGCCCTTGAGGGCCATGTAGGTGATCGTGGCCTGGCTCCAGCCTGACATCTTGTAGGGCTGGGGACATGAGGGGCAGGAATCATGACAACACCCTTTTGGTATGCAATGTGTCAACTTGAAGCTAGTTCCAACCCCTCTGTATGAAAGGCAATGAATGGCATGTCTGGGTCCATCAGTTACCGTAGGTACCCCTACAGAGCGGAACCCTTTCAAAGGGGAGAAGTATGTGATTTGAGGGAGACAGGAAGTCTGCTCTCGGCACAAACGTCGAAGGAGACCTGTGCTTTAATCAAGAGTCACAGAGGACTCAGTTAACCAGAGAGACACATTGGTCTAAGTTAGGACTGATTTTCTATACTCTGGCCTGGTGGACAGATGTATAGAAGTCCATCCTATATCGTGACAGAAACAACTCAGGGAAGCTGTAGCCAAACCAGTTTAGGTAGCAGTGACAGGCTGTCTAGGCTAAGTTCTTCAGAGGGGGTGAGCTTGTAAAGGGTCCACAATGAGGTCACACAATGGGAATCACAGATTACCCTCAGGATGTATAAAAATACAGTTATTTAATTAAGGCCAAACACACTATAGAAAAATGACTACCAGCAGATAGACGTATCACACAACACAATCCAAATAAATACATATATACATTCACTTGGGTATAAGGCATAATACAAATCAGAAACTCCTGCAAAGGAAATGTTAGACAAGTATTAGCTGGGGCTTTGTGCTCAATAGTTCAGGATACAGTTCCACAGAAATTAGGGTGCAGGAAAAAATACTGGTATGGTGTCTGGGGTCCAGTGAAGGCGTTCTTAGGGTTAGGGTTCAAGTTAAATGAATGCCCAAAAGTAGCCCCAAAAGTCTGATGTCTTGCATAGACAAGTTGTGGCAAATCCAAAAGTGTTCGAAAAAAGGTGCATTTAAAGCCCATTGACTTAAAATGGGAGTATAGGGGTAGGTTAGAAACTCTGTAACTTACCCCCTTACTCTGATTCTTCCCCAGTCTTGGCAGAACAAAGGAAGGTTGTCCGCCAAAAGCCACAGTCGTTTGATTCCCAGAGTATGCAGGTTCAAGCTGAACTCCGGTTGGTGTCTTTAACTGTTGCAAGGACTCTCAGTCGGAGAATGCAGAAAGACTCGATGCAGCAACCCTCTCAGTACTGGACTCATGTCAGGTAAGCAATTTTCTGACGGTCCACACCGCGCACAGCGATGCACACAGATTCAGTAGCCGTGGTCTGACTTTCCCTTCTATCTTCGGTCCCCTTGATACTAGGATGCCGACATTGTGCAGGAGGTAGTCTTGCAGGGCCAGCTGAGGATCTCCAGGTTTCAGGCCGAAACTCAGTACGGTGGGCATGGTAGCCCAAAAACAAAGATCCTTTGGCAGGGCACCGAGCAGACGTCGGGAATGGATGGTCCCTCCACTCCAAGGGTCGTAGCTCCTTCGCAAAACTACTAAAGATCAAGAGCAAGGCAGGGTTCCTCCAGGACAGCAGCAGAAGTTGGTTGCCAAGCCTCTTTCAGTCGGGTCTCAGGTCTCTTCACGGATCTCACAGCTGAATAGGTTACTTGGCTCCTTCAGGTTTCTGGGGTCCTCCTCTTATCCTAAAAGCCAGGTAAGAGCTGAAACTCCCACTAGCGAATAGCAGGACAAGCCCACACACATACCCCAGCAGTGGTCCAATCAGGACCACTGGCGGGAACATTCATGCATACCACTCAGACACACTGAAACCAGTTTGTGGATTGGAGTCAGACTAACCAAGCTCACATCCTGCCAGCAAACACACACAGCCCTCCAGTAGCCCACCAAAGGCTCCTGCTTTCCCGGGCACTGGAAGTTCTTATAACAATTTTCCTGGCCTGTGATGCTAGGACGAAAGCTAAAGAACAAGATGGCAAAAGAACAGGTGAAAATCTCCTGGCACGGCCATGTTTGACCAGTAGCCACAGTTAGTAGCCAAACGCGCTAAACGCAGTAAAGCTAAAACAAAAATCCCCAAAAAGTGGGCAACAGTCACTGCTGCCACCAGCCTATCCTTTTAGCACACCTAGAGTAACCAACAATCCCATGAGTGTTAGTCTAGGACAAAACAAAAATGCACCGCATTGTACTACTTTGTAAGCTGCATTGTACAATGATAAGATATTACCACAAGTCATACAAAGTAACCAAAAGTAGTAACATAGTAACACGACTAAGGGAAACAAGGTTTCCCAGTACTGCCAGCCTGAAGGACATATCAGTTTCCCCAAAAAAAAAAAAAAATATTGGGAGATCGAGGGATTTCCTGAAATGCCCATCTTTCCTACAAAGTGACCCATAGACTCTCGATTCATGCAACACCCAATAACTTGTGTCTTGGAAAAGACAACACCATTCAGGCTTCCTCCACTTGAGGTGTGCCTCACCTTCCATCAGCATTAGAATTGCAACTGCAAACTTCTTGATGGCTCTGGCCTTGGAGAACACCAATGAACTAGAACTGAAGTAGATATAATTTGCATTTTCCCTATACATGTGCAAGATCCACTAAGTCGAAATCATGGGCTTCCAGTTGCATTGATCCAAACAACTATCAGTATGTTTTGTTAGAAATTTTGAAATTGGGAAAAATGGCATGATCTGCTGCAGGTGGGAAATTATGTGCTCTGTCTTATACTTTATACAGTTTAAGGAAATAGCTTGTAATCATGGTGTTCAGATATCAAACACAAATGCACTGGAATCACTGTATTTTGTTGTTAGGTGTCAATTTTCTTACTATTATGATGGATGACATATGCATTTGTAATTTGTAATTGAACATACAAATGTTATATTTTGTTTTTTTATCTTTTTTATATTATAAAAATATAATCACCTAATCACCCTTTTCTGTGATATAATTTATTTTAATATGGGAGGTATCCTACAACATTTCTACAATGTCAGTACTAACACATTATATTCTCCTAGTCTAAACATGTATGTGTCCCTAAAGAATACCTTTGTTTACTTTTATCTAAATCCCACCACTATTACCCAGTTAACTTTAAACTAACTATATGCCTCAGATAATTTTACAGCCACTATGAGAATTTGAAAGAAGATCACGCTTTGAGGTAACCCACCTGCCCATTTATCACACTTTATTCACGTGTGGCTTATACTCCACATTTGTTCCATCGCTCCCATCCCATAACATTTCCTGGTTCCCCATTTGCATTTTTACACGTTGATTTTCCCTCTCTTCTTTATTCAT
The DNA here is from genome assembly GCF_040938575.1 of Ambystoma mexicanum. Lineage (NCBI taxonomy): Eukaryota > Metazoa > Chordata > Amphibia > Caudata > Ambystomatidae > Ambystoma > Ambystoma mexicanum. The sequence continues at coordinate 328,759,398 of NC_090925.1, read as the reverse complement.
TGTGTATTTCTTCCACTCGAATCATCTTGGTTTGGTCTCCATAGATCGTCTGTCCGGTCGTATTTGTCCTCTTTTTAGGCATGCTTTGCAGCAAGTTCCTGGGACTTTCACTGCATAGGCCACTTAGTCCATTCAACGATATGGGAGTTTTCACAGGAGTTTGTCCACTGTCAAAACTGCACAGCAGACACATTATATATATAAAAAGCCTAATTATTTGTGTATGGGCATCTGGTTAGGTCCTTTGACCCTTCTCTCTGCTCATAGGTTCGAGTGCCGCCAATTCTCCGGGTATATATAGGGTTCTCTTTCTCCCCGCCTGTAATATAAAACTGAATTAGTTTCCTTTGAAAAATAAGTGTCTCTATCGTCAATTTTTTTCCTTTCAACCCAACCCTTTAAAACCCATTTATGTGTTACCTTTAAACATTCCATTCCTTATACTCCTCAAACTATCCAGAAGAGACCACATCACTCCAGCCCTAAAAACACTACACTGGCTCCCAGTAAAACTTCGCATCACCTTCAAAACAATGTGCATAACGCACAGGGCAATCAGCAGACAAGGAGCAGAATTCCTACAAAAGAAAATAACAAGACCCCTCCGATCAAGCAACGAAATCCACCTGAAACTCAAACCATACCTTAAGAAAAAACTTGGCGGCACCTCCTTCTACCACTTAGCCGCAAAAACCTGGAACAACATCCCAAAAGAAATAAGAAACACTGAAGATCACCTAAAATTCAGGAAATCACTAAAAACCTGGCTCTACAACACCACAGATTAAATCTGGAAACCGAAACTGGAAAAAAGATGACTAATCCGGAAAGGACACGGACATCCCCGACCCGAGAGGGCAGCTCCCACGGCACCTGGACGGGTGACACCGGATAGACTGGAACACAGGGGGCACGCACGAAGACTGAGCCAACTCCCCCAGACAATCCCACCAACACTTTCGCCCGTCCCTTAGTTACCGCCAGGTATTACAGTGGTGTGGAATTGTCAAGATATTGGAAATCACCACTCTACCTAAGAGGTTGACATTGGCAGGTGCACTGGCCACAGGAGTATGAAGGGAGGATAAGGGGAGCTATGAGAGAGCATGTTAGAGGTGGGGGCCAGAGGAGTAAGGAACCTTGTATGCCAGTCGGACCCAGATCAGGACAGAGCCGCACCAGGGGAGACTGCGCAAGCCGAGCGCCTGAATTCAGCATAGAGACGCAAACTAACCAACCCTACTAACAATTTCCCTTTCTGCATACACCTCTCAAACTCCAAACCAAACACAACCAAAATCTACAGCACAACAAACCGCACAAACTTCACTACATTGCAACAACAAAACAAAAACACGCATAGTCTTGCACAATATTACATGACGACTACCGGCCTCAAACACCCCACGCCCAGCCAACTGACCCACCGGGCTGAGGCCACCAACAGCACATCACTGCTCTCTTGCACCTTTCCTGCCTCCTCCCACTAACTCAACCTCCCCTCCTCTTTCAGAGCCGCCAGAGCACCAGTGGACCACTGCAGTGGTGATAGTGCGCGGTACAAATGTCCTTTAACATTAACATTCACATTAACATTACATATGAGCAAAGGCCAGTGCAGTGAAGCTTAAGGCTTCTCTGTACAGCAAACAGTACAGGTCAGATTCAAAATTAAAAGCACAAAGTTTGGGGGTTCTATAAAGATGGAAGGAAAGGTGCAGTAAAGAGGAATCTTTCCTAACACAGCCGCCTCCCCACCCCCGTCCCCAGACTAAGGGACAGGGGGAACTAATCCACCCCTGGATGGGTACTCTGTTCCAGTCGGTTATCCCTGTTGGACAGCCCATCAAAATTGCTACATTTGGGATCTGGCCTATGCACAATAGTGAATTTCAAGGCCTGCAGACTCATGAACCACCCGAGCCACTTTGGATTTTTTCCCTTAACATCCATCAACCACTTCAAAGGCTTAAGGGGAGCATACACAGTGAAGTCAGTCCCATGGAGGTAGGACCTCAACTTCCTAAGGCACCAAAAAATGGAAAAACAACTCTTCTCCACCTGGGGCCAACTGAGTTCTTCACTCCTAAACTGGTAGCTGACTAGACATATAGGGTGTTCCTCACCTTTGCATTAAGCTGTGAAAGTCTTCCAAATATCCCAGTGGCATAGGCATCTGTCTGCCCTAAGAAAGGTCTCTTCGAATCAGGTGCCCTTAAGCCAGAGGCCTTCCCTAGGGATTCTTTCAGGCCAGTTAAGGCCTTCTCACACTCAGGAGTCCATAAGAACTCTTTAGGTCCCCTATGAGTAGTGAGGGCAGTCAGAGGGACAGCTATATTTCTATAGGCTGCCAGTTTGCTCCTGGATTTTCCAGTGAGGCCCAGGAATGTCCTCACTTGGGCTTGGGTAGACGAGGGTGCCCAGTTCTGTACATGAAGTACTTCACTGACAAGAGGCTGTATCTTGTCCCCATATTCACCAACTTCATGCATGAGGAAGGCCAATGGCTCCTGTTCAGTATGACACTTGGCTGTCTTCCTGAACAAGTTGGCCTGATGAAGGTCCTGACACCCAGCCTATTGAGTCAGACGCAGTTCCTTCCAAGTGGGGGTTGAATCAGCCATATCATCCAGACATGTATTGCTGAGATCAATTTTACCATTCAGAACAGGGGCTAAGCTCAGTTGACAGGTGTCAGTTGCAGCCACCAATCCAGAGGTCCATACACTGAAGTAAGGCTCTGGAAAGGCAGAAACTGCTGTCTCCTCCTCAGCACAGACTGCAAGGGATATGTTGCCATGCCCTGCAGAGAGATCATAACAGCAACTGTAATTTTCAGTACAGAGCTGATCCATTAAGGTTTTACCTCTCAGTGAAGAGTGTGCTTCTGTCTTGGGGACAGAACATAGAGCTATAGTGTCCATACAGAATCCAAAACTGGCATTACATGTATATCCCAACTCTTGACAGCTAGAATCCTCGCACACTCTTTGTTCCAACACAGGGTGGATCTCACACCAATTGGCAGAACTTTCTCTTGGTTCTGAGCCAACACAATTCCCAATCTTGGTGGGCACACTTATTCCCAGAATACAATCTGGTTTAAACCATCCTGTTATAAAGGGTGTCAGTGACATCAAGGGGGGAGATTGCCTCAGCAAACTTTCCAGCTCACCTTGCTGATGTGGGGTCAGGTGAGGAGACACTAGGCCATCCTCACTGGAGCCATTAGAATGGCTGCTTTGGCACCGGGCAGGGAGACACACAGATTTCTCTGGTTTCCACTCTATAGCCATGAGCAGGGCTCCAATGTTATGCCTCAAGATAAAATCCTCCATACTATTCCCAGGAAACTGTATGGCACTCTGTCCAGGTTTACCAAAGCATTGAGAATAGTTTACCTTACCAAGCTGTGAAACATTGCAAGGCCCAGACCACTGACAGGTGGTCAGGGTTTTACTGAACAGGTTTGACAGGAGAAGGTCCCACCTCCTTCTCTGGGGCTCACTGAGAGCTCCAATCAAACTCCTGAGAGATCTGACAGATCTCTCTCTCAGGCCATCCTGTGGATGACAGCTCAGTGACACTTGACAGGTCACTTCACCATCCTTCCACTGGGTCTGACCACTACTGAGCACAGCAGAGGAGCTTACCTCTGGAGCTGGCATTCAGTGGGGTGTCAACGACTGACTTGGCAGACATTCCCTGTGGGTTGGCACAAGGGCATATGGCATTGTTATCATCAATCACCACCTGAAACCTATTACCTGAGGTCTCCAGAGTCAAAGGGCTAATAGAAGTATGCCTGGTCTCTGGTAGCAAGGAGTTCAGTCCTAAAAGTGAACTCTGGAGTAATGTAATTCTTGTCTCACTCCTGTCAACAGAGAGGGAGACTCCTACAGTGGTTTTCTTCTGGACCCCCATCATGGGCCAGCAGGAATGTGTGTTACACCACACAGGTGATATCCTGACACTAGAATGTATCACCAGGCGAATGTCACACACCAACTGTAGGAGAAAGGGCCTCGCAACCTGAATAACCTCCAACCTCTCACGACTTGACTTGCTATGTTGACTTACTTTGCAGTAACCCACCTTTCCGTTGAACTCTTTGCTTCACTGGAGGAGAATCCTCCCATTGGAAGCAGGCCTTTCTCCATAGGCCTAACCCTGATGTTTCCTTTTCTGTTGGCCCATACTTCTTGGTCTCCTAGGACTCTCCTCTACCTGTATACTCGGCAGCTGAGGAGGCCTATGGGATTCAAGGTTTTCCGGGGGTCCATCTTCCAAACTAGGAATGGGGACACTTCCAACTACCTCAACATCAGTTGTAGGTAAGGCAGGGGGAATATTCTCCTCCCCTCTGCCTCTGTTTCATTTTCTGACTCCACTGGCCATGGGTTTCCCCTTAGGCCTAGGCTTTCTCTTAGGCTTAGCTAAAACAGCCAGCCTGACATTGAAACCTAGTGCTTGAAGGGTCTGCTAAGGGCCAGCAGGACCTAAGTCTTGAAGGCTCAACTCACCCAGCACTCTCCTAGGAACCACTCCCCTCATATTGACAGATGCCCTGACCATTTCTCTATTCACTGCTGGGATGACAAGTGCTACTGGAACATTTAAACATTAAGAGAGGGCCTACCAGCCAACTAAGTATCCCTCACAGGAACTCTGGCAAAATCCTGTGGGTTTACCATGAAGGTAGCTACATCAGTAGGACTGGGCTCAGTGTTCCTAAAAGTAGAGGTATTTACACCTACTACCTGAACACTATCCTCAACAGAATGAACACTATGCAATAGGACTGGGATGGGAGCCAATGCTCCAGCACTACTAGTTTCTAAGGAATCTAGACTAACTTCAGACTCTTCCTTTGAGGTAATGCAGTCTAAAGGGAAGGACACCCCTGCCATCTCTTCTTCCTCATACTGAGAGAATGCCAGACTGGCATAGTGGACCCCCAAGGTCTTACCCTTACATTTGGGGTCCCCCTTCCTGTGGTCACTTCCTCCAAAAGTCTAACAAGTCCCACCGGCACTTGACACATAGGGAGATTTAGTGTAACCACTCACATGCTTGGGAGGGTTAGTCGTACTACCCTGACCTAATGACTTCCCCTTATTAAACCTTTGTGTGGGCCTTCTTGGACATTGTTTTATCAGTACCCCCAACCTCTTTCTCTTTCTGCTTCTTTCCCTCCTCCTGCTTACCTGAAGCAGGCTTGTCCTTATGCGACGTTCTACCTGAAACCCATAAATCAGCAACAATGGCTACCCTCTATGGATTTAATTCCTTTGAGTCAGCTAAATGCTGCTTCAGCTCTGGGAAACAAGAGACAAAAATATGTTCAAGCATGACCAAATTGATCATGCCCTCAAAGGTGGTTACCTGATAGCCTTCTGTCCAGCCACACAAGTTCTTCAAAGAATCAACAACAAAACATACATAGGTCATACATTCCTTTCTTTTGTATTCTCTAAACCTCCTCAAGTATTGGGCAGGAGTCTTCCCAAACTTGAGGATCAGAGATTGCTTCAGTTTTACAAAGTCTAATCTATCAGCCTTTGACATTTCCATAATGGCACTGCCGCCAGAATGGGGCAGTCTGCTGATCAACCATGCAATCCTATCAGCATCACTCACTCCTTGTACCTCACATGCGTACTCAAAAGTTACAAGACAGTCAATTATATCATTCTTCTCCTCATACATACTCAGGAGATCTTTAGGAAACCTAGGATGTGAAGAGAACCCAGAACCATCTCCAGATCCTCTGGAAGAACCGTGTGAAGCCTGAATCTTGGCAAGCTCCAGCTGGTGATCCCTGTATTTCTGCCTTTCAACCCTCTCAATTTCCAATTTGGCCATTTCAAACTCAAGGTCTTTCTCTTTGAGCCTAAGGGTGTCTCTTTTGAGATTGAACAATGCCTCAGCATTTGAGGAGGTCATAGCCAGAAGTCCAGAGGATGCACTTTCCTCCGCCTCATCCTCAACACTAGCCACTGTAGTGCCAGCAATTACATTACTGGTTCTGGATCCAGCCCCAGCTTCACTATCAGGACCATTTGTCAAGTTAGGCACAACCTTGTTTCTCTCAAAGTCCAGAATTTTGACAACTAACTCGGCTTTTGTGCCAGAGACTGTCAAGCCCCTCTCAGCACACCACTTTCTCAACTGATCCACTTTTGAGGCACTCAAAGTGGTGAAAGTGATTGTCTCCATTATATTTAGTAAAGTAGGAGACTTTTATCTACAAGGCAATCAAAAATGATAGTGTTCTATGTAAGTATTATCTGGACACACCACAAGTGATCCACACTTTGTTACCCAATATAGATCCTTTTCACAAAACACCCAGATGTTATGTGGAGAGGGTCATCCCACCGCTGTACACCAATTTGTTAGGACTCATTTTCTATACTCTGGCCTGATGGACAGATGTATAGAAGGCCAGCCTATATTGTGACAGGAACAACTCTGGGACGCTGTAGCCAAACCAGTTTTGGTAGCAGTTACAGACGGTCTAGGCTAAGTTCTTCAGAGGGGGTGAGCTTGTAAACGGTCCACAATGAGGTCACACAATGGGAATCACAGAGTACACTTAGACAGGATGTAAACAAATAGTTATTTAATCATGGCCAAAGCACAATATAGAAACATGACTACAAGCAGGTAGACATATCACACAACACTATCAAACTAAATACATATATACATTCACTTGGGTATAAGGCATAATACAGATCAGAAACTCCTGCAAAGGAAAGGTTGGACAAGTATTATGCAAAAAAAAGGTCCACAGAGATGATCCCTATCTAAAATTGTCCAGTCCTAAATTGCCTGGGGGCTTGTGCCCAATAGTTCAGGATACAGTTCCACAGAACTTAGGATGCAGGAAAAAAGGCAGGTAGAGTCTCTGGGTTGCAGTGAACAGGTTCTTAGGGTTAGGGTTCAAGTTAGACTAATGCCCAAAAGTAGCCCCAATAGTCAGATGTCTTGCATAGGCAAGTTATGGCAAAGCCAAACGTGTTAGAATAAAGGTTTATTATTAGCCCATTGACTTATAGTGGGAGTATAAGGGTAGGCTAGAAACTCTGTAACTTACCCCCCTTAGTCCGAATCTTCCCCAGACCTGGCAGAACAAAGGAAGGTCGTCAGACGTTGCTTTTCCTGCCAAAAGCCACTGTCCTTTATTCCCTGGGGTTGCAGGTTCGAGCTGAACTCCGCTTGGTGTCATTTACTGTTGCATGGACTCCGTCAGAGAATGCAGAAAAACTCGATGCACCACCCCTCTCAGGACTGGACTTGAGTCAGGTAAGCAATTTTCAGACGGTGCACATCGCGCACGGCGATGCAAATGGATTCAGTAGCCTTGGTCGGACTTTCCCTTCTATCTCGGGTCCCCTTGATGCTAGGATGCAGAAATTCCGCAGGAGGTAGTCTTGCAGGGCCAGCTGCGTATCCAAGTTTCCGTCCAAAACTCAGTATGGTGATGCCGGCAGCACGGTAGCCCAAAAACGAAGCTGATCAGCCACAGGACGGTTCCAGGGCACTTCCGAAGGCTTCTTTTGGTGAGGCACCGAGCACACGTCGGGAATGGATGGTCCCTCCACTCCAAGGGTCGTAGGTCCTTCGCAGGTCTACTAAAGATCAAGAGCAAGACAGGGCGCCTCCAGGAAAGCAGCAGAAGTTGGTTACAAGGCCTCCTTCAGTCGGGTCTCAGGTCTCTTTGCAGGTCTCACAGTTGGATAGGAAACTTGGCTCCTTCAGGTTTCTCCATGATCTCTGAAGAATGGGTGCAGGGGTCCTCTTCTTATCCTAAAAGCCAGGTAAGAGCTGAAACTCCCACTAGCCAATAGCAGGGCTAGCCCACACACACACAGGACCACTGGCGGGAACATTCATGCATACTACTCAGACACACTGAAACCAGTTTGTGGATTGGGGTCAGAATGACCCAGCCCACATCCTGCCAGCAAACACACACAGCCCTCCAGTAGCCCGCCAAAAGCTCCTGCTTTCCTGGGCACTGGAAGTCCTTATAAGGACTTTCCTGGCCTCTAAGGCCAGGAAGAAGGCTAAAGAACAAGATGGCAAAAGAAAAGGCGAAAAAATCTCGTGGCACGGCCATGTTTGACCAGTAGCCACAGTTAGTAGCCAAATGGGGTAAACGCGATAAAGCAAAAATAAAAATCCCCAAAAAGTGGGGAAAAGTAATTGCTGCCACCAGCCTTTCCTTTTAGCACACCTAGAGTAACCAAAAATCCTCTGAGTGTTAGTCTAGGTTAAAACAAAAATGCACCCCATTGTACTACAGTGTAAGCCTCATTGTACAATGATAACATGTTACCACAAGTGATACAAAAGTAACCAAAAGTAGTAACATAGTAACACGACTAAGAGAAACAAAGTTTCCCAGTACTGACAGCCTGTAGGACATATCAGTTTCCCCATAACATATGAGAAAAGGCCAGTGCAGTGAAGTTTAAAGCTTCACTGTACTGCAAAATGTACAGGTCAGATTAAAAAATGAAAGCAACACGTTTGGGGGTTCCATAAAGATGGAAGGAAAGGTGCAGTAAAGAGGAATCTTTCCTAACAATCTACAACAGACAGGAAGATGGGTGGGACTTGGGTATATGTTGTCACCCCTTATATTTCCTGTTGTAGAGCACTCTGGTACTGACCTCATGCATAACAGAAGATTGTTGGTGGTGACCCAGGATTGGTTCCTTAAGGTAGGCTTACCCTGCACCAATCACTGGCCCATTTGGCTTTAAAGGAGGGCTGAACCCCTCACTTAGAAGATCATCCGACGACTTTGAAAGGAGTAAGAAGGACTCATTTGAACCTGGGCTGAAGATACAGTCTACCTTACATCTTCCGATAGTGAAGGAAGGCCAGGAGTTCCGAGAGGAAAGCAAGATCCCTCCCCTAAACATCTCCCAGGGAACTGAGGGAGATACCGGCCTCAGAGGACCCATCCAGCAGCTCCAGAACCGTGACCCAGCTAGTGAAACTGTCTGTCCTCTGTGTTCTTTTACAGGGTGGGTTGTATTTTGTAGTGTGGTAGAACTGTCTGTTGAAGTAATAATAAAGTAGTTATTTGTATACAACCTTGACTGGACAGTCCCTTTTATCATTGGGTAATAATTGTAGTTTCGCTGTGTTGCAACTAACCAACGATCCACGACCTTGCGGACATAAGCCTGCCATTCCGTCCAATTTATCAAAATTGGACAAGGAGGTTTATAATTGACTTGTGTTCCAATCTGTTCAGATCCCTTCTGGTGCCCCGGAAGTTGATTCGTCATAGGGCAGCCGGTTTCTTTACAGCTTTCCGCTGCACACTCTCTGCGGTTAACAGGATTCCAGACTTCTGCCACAACTTTAACCCAGCATTTCACTTTCACACCAGCTACGACTCTGTCTTCTGCATCTGCTACAAACTGCTGCTGCCACTGCTTCTCCTGATGGCCTGCACCGTAATGGGATTTATGGTTTATAGTGATTGCATCGAATGCCTTAGCATCTAAAAAAAGCAACGAAAAAAAACATCGAATGCATTTTCTTTTTTACCCCTTAAAAACCATTATACTTAAAATAAAACCTTTACCTTTGAAAAAAATGCATTCAATGCTTTTTTTCGATGCTTTTTTAAAAATGCTTTTGGCATTCACTGCATTGTATTCGAAGCAATGACTGAATACCGGGATTTATATATTTAAAAGTCCCGCTCAGGTGTTGGTCATAAGAACCACTAGACTGCATACTGCAGTTCTGCACCTCAGAGCTCCTCTTCCTCGTCCCAGTGCCTAGTGCATTATGGGACTTGAAGTCCCTAATGTTCCTATTTAGTTTACTTTCATTAATTTTCTTCTGCTTTAATGATTTATCAGATGTACACTGAGGGGAGGTCTTTAAAGAAATGAATGGTTGCTTCTTGAGCTCACAATTCGAATATAATGTAGAATTATGATAATTAGAAACGGTATTAATTCCTTGATTTTTACCTCTATGTTCACCATAAGGGTTTTCACACTTTATGTTTGAAGGGAGTTTGGGAGGGAAAGTTGTATGATGACAAGCCATTAGAAGTCAGATATTGGGGAACCCTCACTCACCCTCAAAAGACGATAAATATCACATTTCCCCTGACGGAGTTCTCACATTCCCTTGATAGCCTTCTCCTTCCATGTGATCCAACTGGCTAATACCACCTCCGGGGTCAGGAAGCGGCTGCCTTCCCATGGCCACATGGGAGGAGACTTTAGGTTGTGATTCTGTGAGGAGTACGCAGGATTCATAACAGCCTCTATGATAAAGCAAGTATGATAAGTGTTACTACCTGCTTAGACTGGCATTTTGGTGCAGCCGCTCTAACCATTTTAGTGTACATCTATGCTAAAGCAAGCATAAGAAGTATTATTACATGGCTAGACTGGCCTTTTGGTGCAACCAGCCTAGCTATTGTTTACTGTGGCATGGCATTTTAACTGGGCATCAAGGCTAATGCCAAACCTGATACGTGTCATTATGTGTCTAGACTGGCCTACATTTTGCAGCCAGTTTGGTCAGGTTTTCTTATTGTGGCCTGGCATTTTTAAAGGCAAAGCCAACACGAGTACATTCACACAAGTACATTCTTTTGTGGAGAGACTGATAAATATTGGCAGAGCCAGCGTAGCAATGTTTTCTTATAGTATCATAATTCGCATTTTACACACAGTAAACATGAGTAAATTCGTACTTCGGAATTCTGGCATATATTGGTGCAGCAACCATGGAAATGTATGGGTACATCCAGCCTGAAAACGTTTTTAAACTAGCAAGTATTGTGGGCAAAGGCATCATGAAAACGCTCCTGTGCACTGTTGGCAACTGGCATATATTGGATTTTTAGATTGGGGTTACCCTGCATAATCAATTGCAAACTTTAGTATTTTTTTTGCCAATTTGTTCACGGAAAGTGTGCTGTATAATTGGTGTTTTATCGTGTGACTGATGAGACTCATTTAACTTTAGACAAGCCTGTATACGCATCCTATTCTAAACAGATTCTTTGCCCTAATGAAATATGCGCTAATCTAATTTTTACAAGGCATGTCGGAAGCTGAATGTGACTGGGTTATGGATGCATTGGCCGTGCGATAATGGCGCTGGGAACAAAAATCAAGATGTTACCAAACGTAACCATATGTGTTCCAAACATCGTCGATTATAGGTTGTTTATGACTTACCTGTGCACCAGTCATATGACCTCTACATGTGAGATGCCACACCATGACTGTCTGCACACAACTATTCCAATACTGTACGTGAAGGCTCATGTCCAAAAAATCGATTATATAAACTATTGCTTTGGCATCGCATGCCTGTGTTGTATGCTATCCTGCCTCCCATGGTAGATTGTGGGAGGCAGTGTTCGGCAATCTTCGGAGTCACGCCCACTTGATGGCTACAGCCATACATGCAGCCCGAAATGAAAAGCTAATGTCATAGCCCACCCTCCTACATTTCTGTTCCTGGGATTGGCCAGTGATCTGCGTAGCTCCACCCCTGTCCTTGAGTGCCCTGTCCATCATTTAAGCAGTTCTCATATTTTCTTCTTTTGTAGCGGCCGCAGTGTTGCCATGTCCGCTTATTATATTATAAGTGACTTTGGGCTTGTTTTTGCCCAAAGTCGCTTATAATATTAGCAGGTTGCTTGTCGCGGTTTTTGTCCGCGTTTTTCCTTAATTGTGTGCTTATTGTTCCGCTTGTTTGCCAGTCTGTCTGACTTGGCCCCATTTACAAAAAAGAAAAATGAATATGAAAGGCGAACATGCCGTCCTGCCGTAAGCAGTTATGCACACGCTGTGAGGCTCGGGCTGATTGCCTTCCTGATGTGAAGCCCCATGCAGCGTCCTGGACGGGGCTGTCTGCAGCCCCTTAATGACCTGCAAGTACTCCTTTCTTTTGCATTGATGGGCTCTTTCAATATGAGAGACCCTTTGAAGACGCATTACCTAGCCAAGAGGTAAACACGGGGGTATTTACAGCAACATGTAGTTTAGTCATGATGGAAACAAGCATAGACAATGACAATAGTTTAGGGTTTTGTGTAGGCATGGGAAAGGCCCTTGGTAGGCACTGCTGTCTTTAGTTGTATGAACAGCACCAGGTGCAAAATGGTGCAAGTACCAGGGCATCTAATGGCAGTGCCTGGCAAATGCCTGATAAGTTTGCAAAAGCCAAAAACTGTTAACATGACTTCACTGAAGGACACACACAGTGCTTTTAACTTGATTGGCTGAACGCAGACCAGGTTAAGACATTTCTATTACACCAGTAGCATTTACAGCTCAAATGAATTCAGCATTGAGTGCAAAGTTTAATGTTAAGGCTTGATTGAAGAGAGCTCAAAGAGTTCCCATGAGAAGGTGTTTTGGGCGGGGAGGGGCAAGAGCAGGGTTGGGCATTAGCATGGCAATGAACAGTCAATGGGTGGGCTAGTGATTTACTAGAGGAGTAAGTCATGAGGGAGCCAATGACCAGAGGGGTGATGGACTATATGAACCAAGGACCAGATGACAGCAATCAACCAGGTTTCCCAATATCAGAAGGACGACAGTGGGGGGCCATGTCACACTTGTCGCCATGAGCTAGTCCTGGGTTTTCCCTTTGCACACTGGTCCTTGTAGGCCCATACTTATAATGGGAAGAAATAAAATACCAGTCCTAGCATTTAATAGGAAATGCCTGGACTGGCTCAGTGTCATGAAGTACATGGGGCTACTTGGCAGGTACCTGCAATGGAGCCAAGGACCAGAGGTGAGCGACGAATCAAGAACCAGAGCAGCCAAGGATCCAAAAAGCCAATAATGTTGCTTTTATAAGTCGCACACATGCAAAAAATTAAAATAGACCCCAATTGTTAAAAAATAACAATTTTAATAAATGCATTTTGTTAACATATGTTTGAGCTCTCTGTATGTATTCTTTGCGTTATAGTTATTTTTCAACTTCTGAGACCTTTCCACCTTATTTTAGAGGTGCGCTTGTTTTTGCAGCTTATTTGGTTGGGAGTCAGCTTGTTTTGGGCTTGTTTTAAAGGAACATTCAGCTTATTTTTTCCTTCTGACCTGGCAACACTGAGCGGCCGTGGAGAGAGGAAGGGGAGACTGGGAAAGAGGGGGTTTGAAGAAATTAAGTCGCATGGAGTAGAACCGAGCTCTACACTGCGGGGCTGTGGTGGGAATACAGGAGCTCGAGGCACACACAGAACTGAGCAGGAACAAAGGAGGGACCCTTCTGCACCGACACAACGAAAGCACAGTATTTGAAAGGCTACCGAGGATTACAAAAGCCCTGTACAGTGGTTTAATTGCTGGGATCAAAAAATAATAAAAATCACATAAATGAAAAACATTTTGACTTTTCTGTTTCATGACACCAACGTAACATTGTTTACTCCCCCATGTACGTAGACACATTACACATTAACACGGAAGAATGCCATATTAAGAGAGGGCTAATCACCATATTGCTGAAACGATGCACCTGAATGTTTTATGGAAATGCTTAACTCAAGGTGGTCTGTTTTGGGGGCTTCGTGCATGGACAACATTGTATGATGAATGTCAACTTAACTATTTCATAACTTGTGTGTTTTATCACTGTTCATGACACCAACGTAACATTGTTTACTCCCCCATGTACGTAGACACATTACACATTAACACGGAGGAATGCCATATTAAGAGAGGGCTAATCACCATATTGCTGAAACGAAGCACCTGAATGTTTTATGGAAATGCTTAACTCAAGGTGGTCTGTTTTGGGGGGTTCGTGCATGGACAACATTGTGTGATGAATGTCAACTTAACGATTTCATAACTTGTGTGTTTTATCACTTTTCATGACACCAACGTAACATTGTTTACTCCCCCATGTACGTAGACACATTACACATTAACACGGAAGAATGCCATATTAAGAGAGGGCTAATCACTATATTGCTGAACCGAAGCACCTGAATGTTTTATGGAAATGCTTAACTCAAGGTGGTCTGTTTTGGGGGCTTCGTGCATGGACAACATTGTGTGATGAATGTCAACTTAACTATTTCATAACTTGTGTGTTTTATCACTGTTCTATAGCCAAAACATTAATGTAAAGAAATATTATACCAAGCAAAAGGAGTGTTTAGCGAACAATGGTTTCACACCTGCCTGCATCAGGCGTGCCTGTAAATAAGTGAACACAAGGTAGGCTGCAGTCTTGTGGCAGGATGGATGCTATACTCCCACTTGTCATGAATCCTCCTTGCATGTTAATTCCACTCTCTTTATCACGGAGAATGCTCATCATGGTTTCCACAGTTATGTTGCCTGTTTGAAAACCATGATAACGCACTTCAGCAGGGCAGTTTCTAATCCATTTGGTGCCCAGAGCGAAACACTAGGAATACACCCCCCCACATCCCATCCCGCGCCCCAGCCCCACCGCACCCCACGCGCCAGCCCCACCGCACCCCACGCCCCACCGCACCCCGCGCCCCAGCCCCACCGCACCCCGCGCCCCAGCATCGCACCCCACCCCACTCCCAAACTACACCATTAAGGGACTCCTACCCAAAGTCAAACAGTCCGTTACACAAGGAATGAATTGCCATTTGCAACAGTGGGCCACTTTTTCATTGGTGCCCAAGACAATTGTATGCTCTAGTCCCACTTAGGCTGCAGATAATGAGGACTGGGCACACCAAGAGAACATGAATATGGCACAGGATGCAGTATATGCAACCATAAAAGAACACAAGATGCTGAAGGGGGTTTGGAGGCAACCGAAGCCAAAAGGGCAATGACAAGGAGACACCCGAACACAATAAACAATCACTTTAAAATTCTTTCAATGGGAATCAAGTGTATGCTTTGATACAGTAAAGTCTGACTGTTGACTTGTTATAAGGAGACATGGAACCAGATTATTTATTTATTCATGCAATGTTTGTCGGGTACCTATTTTTTTATGCAATGTTTGTCGGATACAGGTATCCGACAAACATTGCATAAATAAATAATCTGTGTCCATGTACCCGACAAACATTGCATAAATAAATAAATGAACCGGGTCATGGCTTAAAGAATATTTACTCAGCAACACTGATCAAAACTATTATCAGCATAATGAAGTAACTCATCACCAGTGCCATGGAAGTGGTTTAAAGTGGAATTGATATCAAGTTTGGAAAAGAAGCAGCATGAAAGAAATAGCGCCGCTTTAAACTATTATTTTGGGAGAGGCAAAGCTGCCTACAGTGCACGCCCACGCCCCACACTACCTCCCCTCCCAAAACAATGTCAGCACGAAACCATTCAGTGACTAATGGCCCACCATTAGCAGTTTCCTGTCTGCATTGTGATGGGAGGAGCTGGTTTAGCTGCAGGGGGACCTGATGTGTTTTAATTGTTGTGCTTATGCACCCACCCCAGGTGGCGCAAAAGTGGTCAGAGGAAGCCTCTGACTTCTGTAATGTTACGTAGTACTTGTGACATTACAGTCGGAAGGGGCAGCGCCAGTACCTGACCCACAGAACTTTCCCCACGGCAATGCGCCGCCCCACAAACTGGGGAATTTTATCCCCTCCAGAGGCTCCAGTGTAGCGGGGTAATTGCGAACCCCCCTGGCGGTTGCGCCCCGGCAGCTGCCCGCCTCGCCCGTGCCAAGAAACGGGCCTGCACCTCAGGGTTAAGAATTTCTCCCAGTGCATGGATTAGCATTCTTTTTTATTTATTTTTCCATTTGTGCTTTGGTTTCCAACAAACCTTGCACACAAACATGAATATTTAAAAGTCTCCTATGCACAATTAGACAAACAATACAGGCCATAAATATAAACCATCTCCCCAGATAATACAAAATCATACACAAATATAAACTAGTCAAGTCCCACAGCATTCTTGTTGCAGCTCAATTAAGCCTACACATTTCACAATATCAGAACAATGAAGTATCGGTTAAGTATAAAAGCAAAATTCTATAACTTTTTCCCCAAACCTTTTATTCAAACAAGGATGCGAGACATACATAGACAGTAAAATATGGCTGAATGCATAATGCACAACATTCCCGGGCCCAACAAGCCATCCCACCACCGAGGCGCTAATGCGAAAATGCATAACCCTGTTAAAATAAAAAAAGTACCACACCAAGGACATCACATCAGGGAATAGTTTGAAAGTAGAGACGGTTTAAAAGTTAGGGAGGGAAAATTCTGGTAATAGTCAACAAATGGGAGCCAGAAATCTAGATACCAAGGCAGCGCATTGTTTTACACATGCTGTAACTTTTTCGTCAACCAAGATGTCCCATACCTCCATCCACCATTGTGCCAATACTGGCCCCATAGGAGCCTTCCACGATCGTGCTATTTATATTTTAGTTGCTAAAAATTGGTGTGTCGCCGATTGTGCTCTGCAACCCGATTTAGGGTACACATCTTCCACTGAGCGACGCGATAGGCCAACTAGTGGAGCCAGGGGTAAGTCCACTGCAGTTCTCTCCTTAATGTGAGACAGTACAGCAACCCAAAAAGTGTGTATCACATGACAGGACCACCACATATGAAAGTAGCTTCCCGAGGCCGCACCCCCACAAGCAAGCCGAATTCAATGCAGCATTCATTTTATGTAAAGTTAGCAGGGGCCGGTACCATCTGTAGCAAAGTTTATGCATACATTCTCTATTGGTTACACATCTAGAGGAGGCGTGGTTTCTAGCCCAGATCTCTTCCCATAAATCCTCGACAGGAGGTCCCACATCCGCTTTACAAATGGCAATGTAGGACGATCTGACGGTTAGTAAGTTGCCTCCCAAAAGTTTATAAAAGCATGAGATTCTACCCCCATCTATGCCATACTGTTGGGTACATTCCAATACTGTCACCTTCGCGGGTCACCTGGCTCCTCACAGTTGTGAAATCCAGTGCCGAATATGACCATATCTAAATCGTTCGCCTTCGGTTAGTGAGAATTGAGCCTTACATTCGGACACGAGAGAGGAGAGCCCTCCTGGTACAGCTGATGCAAGCTATGCAGACCCCCATTGCGCCAATTTGAAAAATTATTCCCTAAGAATCCTGGGGAGAATTCTGCATTACCAAAGACTGGAGAGCACGGTCTGAAACCCGATTCACCCACTTCTTCATAAAAGCCACATGCCAGTAATACAGCAAGATTTTTGTCGAGCTCAAGTGTGTGTCAGATCGGGGAGTTTAGTATTGTCGATAAAGGGTAAGAAAGATAACCGGCAGGAGGAGTTGGTTTTCTCAAGAGCTACCCATCTGGGAGGGGACCTCCAAGCCAAAATGTGCGTAACCCGAGCAGCCACATAATACCTGAGGAGGTCCAGAGCCGCCATTGCTCCCCTCCGGGCATCGCTTAAAGCCTCAGCTTTTGGAACTCTAGGCTTTTTGCCCACCTAGATAAATTGTAGGACGCTACGCTGCAGCATACGTACTTCAAGGTTGGGTATCTTAACTATCAAGGCTTGACAAAGATACAAGAATTTGGGTAAAAGATTCATTTTTACTGCAGCGATTCGTCCCATCAGTGATATTTCCTGCTTACTCCAACGTTTAAGATCTTCGGCAAGATCCTTAAGCAACCCTGGGAAGTTGACCCAATATACATCCTGTGGGGAAACAGGAATCCTCACCCCCAGGTACTCAATAGTGTCAGATGCCCACGGAATTTGACAGGTGGATCTCGCAGCGGCAATGACTTGCTTGGGCAATTGTTCACTTATGGCAAGGATTTCTAGTAATTGACAGAGAAGCCAGTTCAAATCATCTTAATTCAGACATGACAGCCTCAAGGGAGGTTGGTATATTAGTTAACATGAGCAGGACATCATCGGCATAAAGAGGCATTTTGTGTTGCACCCAATCTACCTCAGTCCCTGTGATCTCCGAGTTGTCTCTGATCCTTTGCGCAAATGGCTCCATTACAAGAGCAAAAATCAAAGGAGACAGTGGACAACCCTGCTTAGTTCCATGAGAGATAGGGACAGGGGCAATTAACCCTATTCGAGTAAAAGGTCAATGGTAGTTAGCCAACGGGACAAATCCAAAAGTAAGCAGAACCTCACAAAGGTAGGGCCAGTGCACTCTGTCGAATGCTTTAGTAGCATCCAGTGTGAGTACTCCCAGGGCAAGACTATCCTCTCCTGGCTAGGTCAAGGATATCCAAGACTCATCTGATGTTGTCTTGTGTGCTTCGCTTTGGAATAAACCCAGCCTGATCTGGATTTATCAGTTGGGGTAGAACCGTCACCAACCTCGAGGCCAACACCTTTAGAGTACAACTTGGCATCCAGGTTCAAAGAAATTGGCCTGTACGGGTGACAATCCTGTGTGGGATTCCCCAGCTTAAGTATTAAAATTGTAGTTGACTCCATCGAAGGAGTAACCCTCCCTAAATTCAGGGAACAAGTTGAATAAGTTAGTCAAAGGTTTGAGTAGTTGTGGTTGAAAAATCGTATAAACGATGCTGAGAAACAATCCGGACTAGGGGTCACGTGTTTAAGAGAAACTATTGCTATTGCCACCTCGTCCGTGGTTACAGGAGTGTCTGTCTCCTGACCAGTAGACGAGAGCCTGATTTGGTAGTCTAGCATAAGTCGCAGAGATGGGGGGGGGGAGGCTGGCCTGCTGCAGATTCTGTGGGTAAATATCATTCAGAAACCTTCATTTTCGCCGATTCCCTGTACTGAATATTTATGTCTGAGTCTACCAGCACTGCTGTAGTATTTGTTGTATGTATGGCCTTCAATTTATAAACCAGAAATGTATTCACCATATTACCCATGGCATAATAAGATTGCTTAGCACGAATAATCGATTTGGCCGTATGTCCTGCTAAGTGTGCTTCTAGTTTATTTCGCGCTACCCGTAGGCCCTTCCTGGCCATGACAGAATTGAAATGCTTATGAAGCATTTCTGAAGCGTGCATCTCCCCCTAAAGTGCCTACCTTAGGGTTCTATTCCTATAAGTGCAAGCAGTCGTGTGAGCAATCAGTGCCCATCTAATCACTGCCTTCATAGGGTCGCATACCGTGGCAGTCGGAACGGTATCAGTGCTATTTTCCCTAAAGAAATCATTTATTGCCTTAGTAATGGAGTCCTTTGAAAACCAAATCTGAGAGGGCCGGGTCGTGCAGCTTCCATGGGGGCCTGCTAACGGGGGACAACCTATCAACTGAAAGAGTACACTCAACTGCTGCATGATCTGAGAGTACATGGGTAGCAATGAGTACCTCTGATACAAACGGAATCAGAAGGAACAAGTTACTTACCTGTAACTATTGTTCTCCAGAATGGGTCTGGCATGGATTCACATGCTCATGAATATTCCCTGTCGTCAGGCCGGGAATCAAAAAGAAAAAACAGTTTCACTTTCACTTACAAACTGTCTTTCTCCGATAAACCAATCACTGAGCTCTGGGTCATACTGCCCCCAGCCAATAACTGCCCTTCTCCCTAAGCCCCTCCTCTGGCAGCCATCTTCAGATTTAATAGCCCATAAAGTGGCAGTATGACCAAGAAGAGCCACAGAGGGGCAGGAGGGAGGAATTGCATGTGAATCCATGCCAGACCCATGCTGGAAAACAATAGGTGCAGGTAAGCAACTTGTTCCTTCTCCAGCATGAGGTCTGGCATGGATTCACATGCTCATGAATAAAGAATACATAGCAGTACAACATTACACAACCACAGGAGGTGGCAAGGCTCAACAGAAGCAAATACTCTTCCCTCCGGAACAGGCTCACCTTCAAGCAAACAGGTTGCGTAGCACTGCTTGGCCAACGCTGGACTCCTCTCTGGAATCCCTGTGGACGCAGTAGAATCTTGTAAAGGTGTGCGTGGACCTCCAAGTAGCAGCCCTGCAGATGTCCAGTAGGGGCACACCAGACAGGAACGCCGTCGTCGCAGCGATCGCTCTGGTAGAATGGGCTCTCGGACGGCCGGGCAGCGGTTGGTTTGACAACCAGTGACAGTGTGTGTGATGCAGCCGTTGAGACAGCTGGAGATGGAAGCCTTGGACAAGGCCTTCCCATGGTTCACAGGACCAAAGTTCATGAATGGTTGAGATGTCTTCCGGAAACACTTTGTGCGTGCCACATAGAACTTCAGCGCACAAGCCACATCCAGCCAGTGCAAAGTCCTTTTAGCCGGCGACAAAGGTTTTGGAAAAAACACAGGCAACACCAAAGGCTTGTTGAGGTGGAATTCCGACAGAACCTTTGGCATGAAGGAGGGGTGCATCCGCAGCACCACCGTTGTGTTGTGAAAAGTCAGCTAAGGCTGTTCGCAGGAAAGGACCTGGATCTCACCTACCCTCCTGGCAGAGGTGATGGCCACGAGAAAAGCTGTCTTCCACGAAAGGAACTTGAGAGGGGCCTGATGCATATGCTTGAAGGGAGCCCCCATGATCCTCGTCAGCACCACGTTGAGTTCACATGCCAGGGTAAGGGCCTTCTCCGGCGGTAATGATCGAAACAGTCATTTGAGGAACTCCTTGACTAGACGGTGGGACCAAAGAGAAGACCGTCCCGGAGACCTGGTGTAGCGGGAGATTGCCGCCAGAAGCACCTTGATAGAGGCGTGCGTCTGCCCTGCCTTGACCAAGTACAAGTACGGAAGAATCAGCGGAGCTGAGATATTCAGAGGGTTGGTCTTCTGCGTCCGGCACCACGTTGCAAAATGTTTGCACTTGTGCCCTTAGCAATGAAGAGTCGACGATGCTCTGGCTCTGGTAAGGACCTCCCTGCAGTCCGCCGGCAGCTCATACACTCCAAACCCTAAGGCTGCAGGAGCCAAGCCTTCAGGTTCAGCGATCCTGTATCGTGATGTAGGATTGCGCTTCCTTCTCTGGCGAGCAGATCCAAACCACTGGCAGCTTGACCTGGGGTAACACTGACAGGCTGAGAAGATCCGGGTACCAAATCTGACACGGCCACGCCGGGGTGATGAGGATCATCTTGCATCGCCACCGTTTGAGTTGATTGATGACTCGCAGCAAGAGAGGCAACGGGGAAGGAGAATTCTGGCAGAACAGGCCTTCCCACAGAAAGGAAAACGCGTCCCCCATGCTCCTCGGCTGGTGGAACCTTCTGGCGAATCTCTAGCATTTGGAATTCATCGCTGTTGCAAACAGATCGATCTGGGGTCTGCCTCATTTGAGGAAGAGGTTGTTCACTTGATCATGTCGAAGTTCCCACTCGTGGCAAGAGCGCAGCTCCCTGCTGAGGGAGTCGGTGATGGTGTTCTTGACTCCAGCCAGGTGAAAAGGAATGAGGAACATCTCTTGGCTGACGGCCCAGTGCCACAAGTCCTGCGCCTCTCTGGAGTGCGCCGGGTATCTGGTACCTCCTTGCTTCCTGATGTAGAACATCGTGGTGGTATTGTGCGTGAAGACCCTCACCACCTTGCCTTTGAGTGACAGAAGGAACGACTAGAGGACCCAGAACACCGCCCGCAGCTCCAGGACATTGATGTGGAGAGCCCTCTCCTATGGTAGCCACAGGCCTCTGGCGTGGAGACGTCCGGTGTGGGCTCCCCAGCCCTCCAGGGACGCGTCTGTGGTGACTGTCTCTTGGTATGGGGGGCTCTGGAAATCCGTGCCCCCGGCAATGCTGGAGCGCACGCCCCACCACCTTATCGCTCGACGGAACTCCTTGTCGAGAACAATCTTGTCTGCAAAGCTTCCAGAAAACCTGGATCCACCAAGCGTCCAGGAATTCCTGAAGGGGTCCTATCCGCAACCTGTAGAGCCGGATCAGGTTAACGGCGCTGGTAGAGCTGCCAGCGCCGTGAACCCTCTACCGCCTCATTACGAGGTCTGCTCGTGAGTCCCTCTAAGGACGTCTGGTAAAACCAGGCGTCCTTAGTGGGACCCGCTATAGACCAGGATGCTTACAACAGGCCCGTCATTAACAGGCCCGTGGTTAGCATACTCCCTATTCCCATTGAGCCCCATGGGGGCTCGAATGGGGATGTACCGGGTCCGGGTTCCTGGAATGGGGGAATACCGGGCCCTCCAAGGTCGGAATGGCCCGGTATTTCCCCATTCCAGCACCCGGATCCGGTACCCGGTATGGCGGTAGCCATGCAGCTATACGCAACATGGCTACCTTCATACTCTTAATGAGGCCCATGTCTTAATCCACTTAATCATATGAGATTGAAATACACCAGTTAAGGTCTAGGAGAGTTCTAACAAAACAGATAGGTCTTCACGGCCTTCTGGAATGCCGGAAAGGTTTTAATCTCACAGATTTCTCTGGGTAGTTTATTCCATGCTCTTGGACCGTAGACGCCGAATCTGCGGTCCCCTTTGCTGATATACCTGGTGTGGTGTATATGAAGCAGATTTTGATCTGCTGAGCGCAGTTGTCAGGTAGGAACATGTCTCCTGATTTTATCTGATAGATATCTTGTTCCTGTCTTGTTAACACACCTATAAACCAAGCAGAGTACCTTAAACTCAATTATCTCCTTTACTGCCAGCCAATGTAGGGCTCTTCTTAAGTTAGAGGTTGGAGCTGATTTTTTACCTATACGCCAGCCTAACCGCTGCATTTTGGGCCACCTGCAGTCTTCGCAACTGATAGGCTGGTATACCCGACAGCAATACATTTCCATAGTCTAACCTTGAGTTGACCAGAGTGCCAATGACTACCGCTCTGTCCTCATTCGCAATGAATGGTAGGATATGTTTCAATAAGCGTAGTGAGTGGAAAGCTGCTTGTACCTTCGCACTAACTTGAGCTCCACTTCCCATGTTATCCTCCCAGACACAGCCTACATTTTTTATTTTCTTGGAGAAACTCAGCTGTGTCCCCAGGAAACATAGGGAGTGTAAATGCTCCCTCGGCATATTGTGCTTTGAAGCGAATAGAGTCACTTCTGTTTTGCTGACATTCAGCAGTAGCTGGATCGCACACATCCAAGCCTGTATTTCTTGTAGGCACCGGTCAACTATTTCGTACGTCTCCTCTAGATTCTATATCCTCAAGAACACCTGCGTATGAGTGAAACTGTATGCCGTGCTTCCTCAGAATGTCCATGAGTAGTTTAACATATAAATTAAAATGCAGTGGGGAGAGGGATGTCCTGAACCATCAGACATGCCCCTTCTGGACCTCCTGGTCCTTGACGCGTCGGGGCTTACACTCTGTACTACTTCCAACATGGCCGTACACACAGAACGCTGCCTACCAGTCTTTACGTCCGAGGCAGCATGTTCTATAAAATGGCCATGCCCCCGCGGCCCCCGCGTCTCAACGCTACTGTTACTGTGGCTAGACGTCTGCTCCGAAGTTCGCCTTGCGGAATTCTGTAGTTTCCTGATTCCTGGACCCTCCGCTTTCCTTTCTATCCTCCCTCCTCCTATTTAGCCTTCTTCCCGGATTCCGTGCACCCGCCTCTGAGTGCACTTCTCCTTTCCTGGTCTTCCTGGAGTTTCCTCATTTTTTCCCGGACGTTAAAGCTGAACGAACACTGGAAGCCGAAGATGGCAGAGCAGGCTTGTGCAAGACCCGATCCGTACGGAAGAAAACTCCTCTGGATTCCATCAAGCAGCGAAAGCAGGTGAGAAAGGGGGAAACCTGTGACAAGGGACGATCCCTGCGGGACTCCACAGCTTTGTAATCCTGAATCTAACAAGAAATCTCCAAATCCTACTTTGTTCTCTTCTAGAGAGAAAAGATTCAAACCATTGAAGAGCTTGTTTCCCTACTCCACCCACTTCTCTCAGACGTTTCAGCAGGGTCCCATGGACAACCGTATCAAAGACGGCGGACATGTCCAACATGACCAACAGGGATACGCCCCCCTGATCCGCCGTCTCCAATAGATAGTCCCAGACCGTCAGCAACGCCATCTCCATCCCAAAACCTGGTCGGAAGCCGGATTGCAGTGGATTGCAGATTCTCCTGATCCAGATGTTCCTGCAGCTGAGCTGTCACAATGTTTTCAAGAATTTTCGATGGCCATGACAATCCTGCCATTGGCCTGTAATTCTGGAAATTCTTAGGGTCTAAATTAGTTTTTTTTAGCAGTGGCGTGACCACAGATTTCTTCAGAATCATCGGTACTACCCCTGATGTTAGAGATTTGTTAACAAATTTTGTGATAGATGGGGTAATATCTGGAGCTATTAGTTTAGCTACTGAAGATAGAATAACGAAGAGTACATCATTAGTAGCCTTCAACGCAGAGAGCAAGGTGCAGACCCTTTCCTCAGATACTTTCGTAAACATAAATAGCTTCTGATCCGCCCCAGTGTCTTCATCATGAGATATGCATTCTGGGCTAATCTCCTCTGTTACTTCCAGATCCTCTTGGGGATGTAATGGTTTAATTTCCATAATCTTTCCTTGTATTAGCTCTATTTTATTTATAAAGTAATTATTAAAAGCATCCGCCTGTGCTTGTGACGATTCAGGTGCTGCTGACGCACACCCAGGATTTGCTAACTGGGAAATAGCAGCGTACAATTCCCGTGGCCTGTTCATGACTTTGTCAATTTTCCCCCTTATAAATTTAGCTTTGGCATCAAAAATGGCTTTTCCATATTCTCTTCAGGCGCTCTTGACCTGTTCTAAAATACCCTCTGTACGATGTCTTCTCCATTTTTTTCTCTTAAAGATCTCACCTGTACCCTTTTCTTGGCCAAATCTGGCGAAAACCAGGGGTTACATGGCTTTGTTTTGTTGGAGAGGGGCCTGTACATTACATAGCATGCCTTTATTGAAGAACTCCTCACATGGAAGAGCCTCTTCAATCTGTGCCAAAGCATGTTTCAGAGTTTCCCCTGAGATTTTCAATAAATCCCCCATCCAATTTTCCGTGTGCACTTCCAGAGTTTTCTTATGCATTCTCATTTCAGATACTATGGCATAGTGGTCTGTCCATGATATTGCGATTGTCTCAACATAACAAATTATCTTCCCTCGATATAGCAGGACATCAAGACAATGGTCCTGGCAATGTGAGGGGGATGATGCTAGAAGTTCCAAAGCATGGGCTTCCAGGGTCTCCTTTAATTCTCTCCCATCCCCAGATGTCACCTCCTCAGCCCATATATTGAAGTCCCCCAAACATAACAGCTTGTCATGCTTATTCCCTTTGTCTGCCAGAAATAATTCTAATTTCTCCAGGAAAGCCTGTGCTGGGCCAGGAGGTCGATAACCAAAGAGAATTTTTTATAGTTTTATTTGGAGAACACTGAATACAAGCATGCCCCACCTGACTTGATGGTCCGCACCGTGGCAGTCTTCAGTGTCAACAGCCATTGCACCTTGCCCAGCATGGCCACTATCCTCTCTTCCAAGGGGGCGTTCAGGCAGGAGACCAAGTTGATAGTGGAGAGGTGAGTGCACACCCAAATAGAGGAAATGTTTGAAAATATTATTTTGAAAACCACAAGGAGTGGTGTCGATACTTTTATGAGGTGCAGAGGAGGAAAAGAGGGTTTTGGCACAAAAACCCTATAGCAAATAAGAGCAAGGAAAGAGGACCCAAAGTTCGAGTCCTCCCGTCCCCTGCACACTCTTGGACTACGCAACAAGGGCGTAGATTCTTAAGAATATAGTTAGCAATATTCGTTCTTAAGCACTCTTTAGAGAATAGATTCTACAAAATTTATAAAATCAAACAGAAGAACAATGGTTTCTGCATTTTAGGTGTACAGGGATGAAGTGAATACCTATTTATTTATACATAAAAAAATGTAGTGAAGACAGGAGAAATCGCATAACAACATTATAATGTCAACATAATCAAAAGTTGATGGAAATTCCACTCTCAATGGCTTGACACGTTTCGAGGTGATACCTCTTCTTCAGAAGCCTCTGTGGATCTACTGTCTAATCAAAATACATTCATGGAAAGTAATCAACAGAAAGTATACTTGTAAGTTTGTCAACCAAATAAACAACAAGTAGCATTACTTCGTTTAAATTAAATATCTACATGTTATGTGTTAAACAGTGCAAACATTCAATTTAGTTTGACCATAGAACTATCTGGCCATGTTTTTTTTAAAAAAATTCAAAACACTGTCTAGTATAATCCCGTGCACCTCTCATGGGAATCCAACCAATTAGAGTATCATTAGTAATGTAAAAATGGAAGCTATAATGATGGCTTCTAAAATTCAATTCAACAAATGGAACATATTCGATTTTAAGGGCATATTCAACCTGTGTAGATTTACTGTTAAGCATGGTAAATACAAACTACACAAAAGAGAATGGTTTTTTTCACAAAGAGGATATTATACATCAAAAAAGTACTGACCTATTAAGGTTTACTGTTGCAGCATAAAAGCCATCTATGGCGAAAAATAAGTCGAAGTGGACATGCTTGCAGTGCCAAGACTTCGATTTAGGTGTTTTCTTGGTACAGACAAGTACTTCAATACTTCCGGTAATCTCTGTGGATAGCAATGTTAATGTATGGGTCACTGTGTGTGACTAAATATCTATTCACAAGTACAATAATACATTTGTTAGTAAGGAAATGGCCATATACCTGCTATAATTAGTGCGACACAGCACGCGGGTATGTTGCGACAGGGTTCAATGTCCAGCGGATGTGCAGGATTTCTCTGTGTTGCATCTAACGTAGCAGGAAGAACGGGTGCAGATAGATCCGGGAACTCGTAAGTGCGAATGCTTTCTGTGGAGGTCAGTGTGGTGCTAGTGAGTATTCAAGATCATATGGATCATTGATCACACGGTCAAAAACGTATATAGTATTTTATACATAGCGCGTACCTGTACAGCTTCTAAGTACTTCCAGTTGTACTTCTCTCTGCTCGTTGTTTGCACGGTGCCCATGGAAACGAGGGACCGTGTGCAAACAGCCTAGTATTTGGCGGGCTAAGTTCTGGGGGTAGAGATCAACAACGGACTAACCCGATGTTTGAGGAATGTGGCGGCCATCTTAAGCTATGTAAAGAGACCCTGTTAGTAAAGGTGGTTTACATGTGTAAAATTCTGCAAGTCATCTTCTGACAACACAATCAAAATACTATTAAGAGTAGCATAAGTTTAAACAATATGATGATAACAGTAACGGTCGAAAGACAAAGTTATTTTACCCAGCATTTTCTACACGTGGTACTATTTATGCGTATGGTACTTCTGTATCGTTCGAGTGTATTCAGGCATCACAATATGTCCATTTACATCCCTTTATCTAATTAGCTGGACAATCTGATACATGGTACCAGATGTCCTCACATTCTTGGTTATGCACACTGTTTACTTGTTCAATATTACAAGTGGCGAATGTACATTGCTGTAAATTCCATCATATACTACGAATAACAATGCTAAGTCCTAGCATGCAATAATGTATAAAAATATGTATACTATGTAGCGTAGCTTGAAGACTGTTCTTCAATGGCTATGACCACTTGATTAGTGCTGCTGATCTGTCAAATGTCTAGTTATTTCAATAGGTTGCCCTTGTGATCTTAATTATCCCATTCATTAGGCAGTCAGTTGTGGGGACGTTGCTGTCTTCCCATATCCAAAAGCATAATGAATTATTGGTGCATGGTTTCTACAGGACAGAAATTTCTAAAAATTAAAAAGTATCTAAATGAAGCAGTTCAAGGATGTATCCTCGTTTGGACCCCTTGGGTATTTCGTGTCTGGAAGGTATATCCAATATTTTTCTCTTTGTGCCAATAGTCTTATGTAGTTGCCACCTCGTTGTGGTTTGCTTACAACTTCAACGACCTGGAATCTTAATTGACTGATGTTATGACTTCCGGAATGCAGGCAGCAGAGGCAGCAGCATAATCCTGTAGCTCCTGGCCCCCTCCTGCTACTGATAATATTGGATTATGAACATCAAGAAAAAGATTGAAACTGCCGATAACCCCATACCAAAGAAATCAAAGCAAACATCAGAGATGAGCGAAATACCTAGCACTCAGGATATTTATTCTTTGTTGCTCAAAATGGCTCAGGACTTGGAGAAAGTGGCCCATGATGTGGGGGATGTCAAAACTTCAATGGATGATTTGTCTGAGAAGGTATCTCGATTGGATGGTAGGATTACTGCCCTGGAGAGTGGATCAATATCTATGTCCTCAGAAATTACAGGAAGCTTCAGAGCCTACAACACTTTGAGGGAGGAAGTTCAAAAAGGTAGAGATAAGGGATTGGAATTGGACTTGAAGATGAGAAACAAAAATCTGAGGCTTGTTGGAGTGGAGGAAAGTCCTAATGAAGATTTGATACAGCTGGTGTTGGACATTTTGAAGTTTTGCTATGGTTGTGACCAAATAATCCCAGGGGATGTGGACAATTTATATAGAGTGGGAAAAAGCGCTGGTCCAAAGGCAAGACAAATTTTGATCACTCTGATGAACACCAGGACAAAAGAAGCTATTCTAGGAGCAGCAAGGAGGAAAGGAAACACATACTTCAAGGGTCATCAAATATTCGTGTATCCTGACTATCCAAAAGAGACTCTGCTGATTAGGAAGTCTTTCAAAGAGGCAAAAGATTTGGCAAGACTGGTGGGTGTTAAAGCTATACTTAACAGGGCGAATTTGCTGACCTTGGTTTTGCCTGACGGTGAAAAGTCCACTTCTGACCCTAAAGAGGCTTTGAAATGGCTGGAACCATTGAGGGGAAGATGTACTTAATATTTCCTACTGCGTGTGTTTTAAGTTTTCAAACGCTACCTTTTTAAACCTTGAATTTATGCGCTTTTACATTAATTAAAATGGCGCTGCCACCTCACTACAGTTGAAGATTTTAGAACTTTGGGCGATTTTAAATGAACACTCACTTCAGCGTTTTCATTTCTGTGCTCCGTATTGTGGCCTGAAAATTAGAAGAATGCACCCTATAACGTGCCCCTTGCGTGCCTTGTGAGATCCAGGAAGCAGTCAGGGCACGTCCGTATCATTACCGGGATTCACAGCACGTTTCTTGGATTTTCTATCCGATGGGAGGAGTGCCATGATCTGCTGGTAAGTCCACATGGATTGATCGCTTACCTCATTTTCTAGTTTTTTTTTCCAAAGCGCGGCTGGTGCAGGATTCGAACCCTATTGCTCTTGTTTCAAAGACCGAAGCGTTGCCAATGAGCTATCCTCACAGCTCTGCTTCAGCATTGTCTTTTGAAACTGATGTTGCTGAAGTGTCAAATGATTATCCACTGTTGCCACCTTCTGGCAGAAGGTGGAATTGACTGCCTTGTCAAAACACGGAAACAACAAACGAAAGCAATCTTTCTTTTTCCTCTGCCTCTTCTGGGTACAGATGGAGTGTGTGAGACGATGCAAACATTTCAAAACGACTGGGGAAAAAAAGACTTCAACAATGGGTTTGAAGTCTGATACGCCGCAACATCAATACACACGTACAGTGAATGCATTTGAATGGGTTTTAGGATATGAAGCCCATGTGATCCACCTCTTAATGCTATAGCCAGACATGCTTTGCAAAGAAAGTGCGTTTTTTCGTTTGGGCAAGAACAAATAGCACTCGGTATGGGAAAACCTGAGAATGTCACCACCCTGCCAGCAAATGAGAGCTTTAAACTATGTTTCAATTGCTTGTCCATTGTGCAGCTGGTACTATGAGCGTGTGTATTATTCAAATCAGCAGAGAATGTGCAAACAACTCAATTGCTGAAACGATGATTACAAAGCACCATCTCTTTCAGGTGTATTTAGATGCATTTACACGCTGCCACTTGTGTTTAAATATCGTGCTCACACGATGCATGGATAAGAACCTTCCTGTGTGCTCCCAATTCGGCGTGAGGACTGATGGGTTTGTCTTGACTGCATATTGATGATAGGTGTGGAGGCTTTAAGACATAGAGACATTGATTGATGTCCGGGTAAAGTGTGCGAAGCCATACAGAACGTCATTCCATCACCTCTATAATATGGTCTGATTGTTGACCTTCTTGTGACTAACCTTCCAATTTATGGTCCTCCGCTATAGGACCTTGTGTTCAATGGGATTTTTGACTTTGTGGGTTGAGTTGGGGAGGTAGATGTTTAATTATTTAGATGGGAAGCCTAGCACTTTTTTGGATGTTGACTTATACTGTTATCATTTGTCTGGGAATATATTTTAAAAGAAAACTGCTACGCTTGTGCTGGGTCTTGTAGATTGGGACGAAGTGAGTTGTTATATGCCCTGTTGAAAGTATTAGTATTGGCTATAAACATATTTCTTTCTAGGTACTGGCTGCTCCTTCCTGGTGAATTTATTGTCCTCATTTGATAATTGCGAGAGAATGGAGGGGTGTCTAATGGATGCTGGTGACAGGGTACATGTTTACCTAATATGAAATATATTTATATATTTATATAGTTGCCTATTTATAGATGCACCTAAAAATTCTTGATTTATTCAAAATTGTATGTTCTTTGCCTTGCATGTCTTCTATTTTCCATGCCGATTTTTATTTTTATTTTTTCTCGGCTCATTTTGGTGTTTTAATTTGATTGGGTGGGTCCGACTAAATATGGATTCAGTCTTTATGTGAAGAGTAGTTGGATCTATTTAGTTTAATTTGCTATTTCTTTGGATATACTGCCTCTTATTTGAATATATATGTACGGCCCACGGGACATCACCCAGGCTCCCTGTGCAGATTGTTTTCGCACTCGCTCTTTGTGGGGAGTGTGTTCGAGGGGCTACTGTCCTAACTGATGACAATATGCTGGACTTGGGGGAGGCAAATCTGTGGGTTTGGGATACTGTTAGGTTTATTTGAGGCTGATGCATGTTGCTAGAGGTGTTATCAGTGGTGTGGGATGAGCGCTTAATTGGTGAGTGAAATGCTTTTGGAGATATGGAAACTGTAACAAATATATGGATGGTTGTCAAGGTCGAATTTAATATACATAAGGTGGCGTTTGACTAGTTGGTAAATTTTGGGGGGATTATTTCTATAGATAATGTTCATAAGCTTATAGGAGGGGTGTCCAGGACACTGGGCTATTTAGAATGTTATATCTAGTGTATAGTACTTGTCTGTTGTTGCTGACTTGCTTCTATTTCAGAGGGGGGGAGGGTTTGTTCACATCTTGTAGTTACCTTTTAAGATTTTCTGGTTTGGTAGTGGATCCTATATTTGGTGAATTTGGCGTTGATAGTGGGTCAGTGAACATGGCTGATGATTTACGTATACTTACGTGGAATGTTAATGGACTAAATAATTCAAAGAAAAGGCTAAAGATCATGAATTACATGAAAGAGCTGAAGTGCGACATTTGTTTTATTCAGGAGACTCATCTGCTTAAAGATGAAGTCAGTACCCTTAATAAAGGTTGGGTTGGAAGGGTCTATGGCTCATGTTTTTCCACTCGATCAAGGGGAGTGGCAATTTTAATTAGGAAGAATACTCCATTGAAGATTGTACGGGAAATATCAGATGGTGAGGGTAGGATGGTGGCTATGCTGGTTAATATTCAAGGTTGTTTTGTGACGCTATGTAATATTTATGCCCCATCAGTGGATGATGGTTCATTCTTTAGGAAGGTGGCTCAGACGCTTCAAGACTTGGGTTCGGATAATATAATTCTTGGTGGTGACTTTAATACTGTTTTGAATAATGATTTGGATAGAAGTGTGTCTGGAAATTATAGACATAGTGACCGCCATTTGATTTCTCTGAAGGACTTGCTGGAGGAACATGCTTTGCGGGATGGTTGGAGGTTGGAACATCCACATGCTAGAGAGTATAGTTTTTACTCAGGTGCACATTCGGTTTACTCTAGACTGGACATGTTGCTGACAGCTGGACTAATGACGAAGAACTATAAATCCAGTGAAATAGGCACAATCTTACTGACGGATCATGCACACGTGGTGATGTGTATTAGCTTGGGAGGTCCTGTTCAGAAGCAATATACTTGGAGAATGGATAATACGTATTTGAAGATGGATAAGGAGGTGGAGAAGTTGAGGGCAGAAATTGATTTTTTTGTTTCAGTAAATCACACGGGCGAATTGAGTCCTGAGGTTGTATGGGAAGCTTTGAAATGCACTATGAGGGGTTATCTGATTAATTTGACGTGTGGTTTGAAAAAGAAGAATTCTGGTAGGCAGAAGGAACTTGAGGTGAGGATTGGTGATTTATCTAAGGTGGTCATGACTGACCCGTTTGACAGAGATGGTCTTAATGAATTGAAAAAACTAAAGAGAGAACTTAGTGATATAATTGAGGAGAGAGCGGAAAAGAAATACCATAACCTGAAATGTGAGTACTTTGAGAAAGGTGAGAAGTGTGATAGATGGTTAGCATATAGGTTGAAGATGAGGGAATCTGAACGGTCGATTGCATCTATTCAGGATAAAGATGGCCGGATCACATTTATGCCAAATGAAATTAACAGTGTTTTTCGGGATTATTACATGCATTTATATAAGAGTGAAATCGATGAACCACTCGGGAGTGTGGACTTTCTTGAGAGGGCGAACCTTGCTAGAGTTTCTGATTTTGATTCGCAGACACTAGAGGAGGACCTGACATTGGATGAGATTAAGAAGGCTATTAGCAAATTAAATGTTGGGAAGTCACCTGGGCCAGACGGCTTTCCGGTTGAGTTCTACAAGATATTGCCGGATTCAGCCCTGTATCTACTTAGGGACATGTATGTATCCTCTTTGGCTAGTGGCCTACTGCCGCCTTCGACTAGACACGCCATGATATCTGTCTTTCCGAAGAAGGGAAAGGATGAGACGCTTCCTGGGAGTTATCGTCCGATTAGTCTTATTAACACGGACAACAAAATTTTGGCGAAGATCTTGGCCTCTAGAGTGGAGGATCTTCTCCCGAAGTTGATCAATGAAAATCAATCGGGTTTTGTGAAAGGGAGAAAAACATCTAGCAACATCAGGCGTTTATTCCATACGATCAATAAGGCGACGGATGAGTCAGGGGATGCAGCCGTTTTTTCATTGGACGCGGAGAAGGCTTTTGATCGGGTGGAATGGGATTTCTTGTTCTTAGTCCTTGAGAAAATGGGATTTGGAGTGAATTTTAGATCGTGGATCAGGCTCTTATATTCGGAGCCGACAGCAGATGTTAATACCAATGGGATCCGCTCTGTTCCTTTTAGTCTGGAAAGGGGGACGAGACAGGGATGCCCGCTTTCGCCTTTGTTGTTTGTTCTGGCGATTGAGCCTTTGGCAGCTGTTATTAGAAATGAACTGGATATTGACGGTGTCTCGTGTTGGGGTTTACAACAGAAAATATGGTTGTTTGCAGATGACATACTTTTGGTCCTGCGGGACTTGCATCTATCTTTACCAGCATTAATGGATGTCTTAACTTCATTCCAGAAGATTTCTGGTTATAGAGTAAATTGGAGCAAATCGGAAGTGATGCCGCTGGTTCCTGGATGTAGCAAAAAATATGTCACTGATCTGGGTTTTCGTTGGTGTCCAGATAAGGTGTTATATCTGGGGATTTGGATCACTCCGAGGATTAGTGACTTGGTAAGAGTGAACATGAATATGCTTACTGTGGCTTTTAAAAATGACTTGGAACGATGGGAATTACTGTATCTCTCGCTTTGGGGGAAGGTTAACGCTTTGAAGATGGTGTCCGCCCCTAAAATCAACTATATTTTAGGTATGATCCCATTGAATATTGAGGCTTCTTATTGGAAAGAATTAGACAGGCTTACACAAGGATTTTTATGGGACAAGAAACCGCCAAGATTGAGTTTGTGGAAGTTACAGTTGCCATTGGAGAAAGGCGGGTTAGGAGTACCAAATTTCAGGGCCTATCATCTAGCCTTTAATTGTGCTTTTGTGGTTGACTTCATGGAAACAAATCCTAGTGTGTGGGCTGTGGCCGAGGCGAGTGCTAATGGCCCTTTGTCACCTAGGGCATTGTTGACCACAGTATCGAAAGGTGTGAAAGATATATTGACTACATCATTGAGAAATTCCTGGAAGAATCTGAATGCATTGTTAGGTGTGGATGCATGCAGAGATCCGAATGCGTCATTATGGATGAATCCCTCTATCAAACTAAACGGCAAAACAATATTTTGGCCTGAATGGTTTTTAGGTGGTGTCAAATGGGTTGGTGACCTCTTCATTGAGGGTGAATGGAAAAGCGCTAGAGATTTGCAGAGAGAATTTCGCATTGAGGGTTTCAAGTTTTCAGACTACAGGAAACTGAAGTTGGTTGTTGGTGTGTGTGATTTTCAAAATAGTCTGAACCTGGAATTTCTTACGAGGAAATCTTTGGTGAATGAGGGCGGCTTAGCGAGCAGAGTATACAGGCAGATTCTGCTTGAATATAAAGGCAATGATTTTCTAAGATTTGAATGGAGTAGGAGAATTGGCACGGACATTTCTGTGGAAGTTTGGACACGGATGTGTGAGAATGTCAAACTGTGTTCCTTGAGTTTGACTGAGCGGACAAGACAGATTAAGATCCTGAATAGGGTCTATTGGACCCCAGAAAAATTGTGGAGGCGAAGTTTAAGGGATGGTCCGGAATGCTGGGCATGTGTTCAGGAGAATGGTACAATGGAGCATATGTTGTGGGATTGCGTGAAGGTTCGAGGGTTCTGGAATGATGTCGGTGTAATTTGTGAAGAAATCCTGGATGTGACAATTGATTTTAATTTCGAGACAATCATTCTGGGGAGCGACTTCAACTTGGATGATCTCTCTCAATGCCAGAAAAAATGGTTATTTAGAGGAGCTGCAGTGGGTAAGAAAATTATCCTTAGAAATTGGAAATCTGTTGCTGCATTGGAGAAAGAGTTGTGGATAAGTGAAATGCGAGATTTGGCAGCTATGGAGGAATGTATATATAGGAAACAGGGTAAGAATGGTTTGTTTGCAAAAATATGGGGGACTTTTTTGGATCTGTATTGAGTTTGATTTTATAGGTAATGTGATGTGAACTGTGGGTTGGGTTGGGTTTTGTATTTAAAATATTCTTGTTTTTGATGTTTCAGTGAACTGGTATGTAATTTTTTTTTGTGAATATGTTATTGTCTTTTCTTCTTTTTCTAAAATAAAGTTGCAAAAAAAAAAAAAAAAAAAAAAAAAATTGACTGATGTTATGTTTTGCTTCCATAAAATGTCTGGCTACTGGTGATTTCTGGTTTTGGCACCGAATGGTGGACTTGTGCTCTGATATTCGTTCTTTCAAAGACCTTGTAGTCTGTCCAATGTATAATTTACCACAAGGGCATTTCAGAGCGTATATGACGCCTGCTGTTATACAGGTGGCGAAGCTTCTGATCTTTATCTTTTTGCCTGTTGATGGGTGAGAGATGGTATTACCCTTAATTACATTGTTGCAATTGGTACAATTAAGACATGGAAAAGTGCCCATTTTTTTAGTCTGTAAAAGCATCTGTTTATCCTTATTTGGTCTTTCAGCTTTCACGAGTCTGTCCCTAAGGTTGCGGCCCCTTCTAAACGCCATCATTGGTACTCTTGGGAAGAGTTCTTTCAGGTGTTCATCACTTTGTAGTAAAGACCAATGCTTTCTTATAGATTTGCCAATCTGGAAACTTTGACGTGAATATTTGGAAATGTACTTCAATGGAGTAGAATTAGTTCTGGACTTAGGTGCTAACAGATCTTTCTGTGTTAAATGGTTCAATCTGTCGTTGGCTTCTTGTAAAATGTCATGAGGATATCCTCGTTTCTCAAATCGCTCAATTAGTTGAGTGCATTCAATGTCAAGACCAGCTGGGTCTAATATGATTCTTTTTAGTCTCAATATC
The DNA here is from genome assembly GCF_040938575.1 of Ambystoma mexicanum. NCBI lineage: Eukaryota > Metazoa > Chordata > Amphibia > Caudata > Ambystomatidae > Ambystoma > Ambystoma mexicanum. The sequence continues at coordinate 328,723,597 of NC_090925.1, read as the reverse complement.
TGACTGTAAGGGAGACTTTTTAGAATGGGTTTCGGGTGAAAGCTGGTAAAGTGTAGAAGATTGTTGGTATCTGTCGGTTTGTGATAGATGGTAGTCACTACCTTTCCTTCATAGATCTTCAAGCTGACATCTAAAAAGTGGAGGTCTGGTTCTCCAACGTCCATCGTGAATTTGATTTTTGGGTGTACTGTATTCATGAAGAGTAAAAACTCGTCCAATTCAGTTCTTGTGCCGCACCAGATTCCAAATATATCGTCTATGAATCGTTTCCACAGTATGATCTTACATGACTATATTTGGTTATCTAAGACATGTTCTGTTTCAAATCTATACATAAATGAGTTTGCATAGACAGGTGCCATAGCAGAGCCCATGGATGTGCCGGATATTTGATTGTAAAAGGTCTTTTGGAATCGAAAGTAGCTATTATGTAAGATGAGTTTAAGTAGTTCAATGATGAACTCTGGATTACCTCGTATTCGTTCAGAGTTGGAGAGTAACCATTCCACAGCGTTAATGCCTTCATCGTGTGGTATAGAGGTATATAGACTGCATACATCCATACTGAATATGATGCAGTCGCTACTGATAGCCGAGATTTCTGCTAGACAGTTAAGGAAGTCTGTGGTGTCTTTGAGGTAGGTAGGAATTTCCTGAATTAAAGGCTGTAGAAGGCGGTCAATATAGATAGCGAGGGGATCGAAGATGCTCTCCGTTCCTGCAACTATGGGTCTTAATGGAGGTTCCTGATTGTCCTTATGAATTTTTGGAAGTCCATAGAATACTGGTGTTATTGGATGTTTATTAATGAGAAATTGACTAGTTTTAACACTTATCCAATCATTGTCGAGTGCATTGTCAATTAAGGTCTCGATAAAAGTCTTTATACCCTGAAGGGGGTCGCCATTCAATCTACTGTAGGTTGTCTGGTCGTTGAGTTGTTCGAGGCATTTAGTGGTGTAGTAAATCGTGTCCATGACTACTATGGCTCCACCCTTGTCTGCCGGTTTAATGGTGATGTCTTCATCTTTTGCCAAGATCTCAATATGCTCAAGCTGACTATTCTTGACGTTAATCGGAGATGATTTGCGGTAGTTGATCCGTTTCAAGTCATTAAGTACCTTTTTCTCAAAAAGATCGAGTATAGGATTTTGGATTGGTGGATCAAACAGGCTCTTGGGTCGTAGTTCTAGATTGTCTTCAGGAGTATCATCTTGTTCTGGATCATTTTCAAAAAACATCTTTAATCTAATCTTTCTCATAAGTCGGTGTAGACAGACTTGCTCTTCAAACATAGATGTGTTACTCGTGGGTACGAATGATAGGCCCAATTCAGAATAAACAGTTGGTCACTTGATAGATGTTTACTTGAAATATTCATCACTATGTTTTCAGTTATTTGTTTTTTGTCGCCTTTTTACCTCTTCTGATCTTTCTCTTAACCAATCTCTTAGGCCTAAAAAAGCCCCAGACGGTGTTGCTATTCGTCCTGTGTGTTGATCTATTGTTGTCTCTGTTCTGGCGTTCTCTATGTCACTCTGTGATGTTGTTGGTTGATGTCTTGGGGCTTCACTAATCGGATCTCCTATACTCCCACTGCTGCTATCGCTACCCGAGTTAGGTGGATTCGGGTGTGCTGGTCTATTTCTATTCTGGTTCCGGTGGTGGTAAAACTCTTGCCAGGAGTAGACGATGTCGTTCAAGTAGTCAAAGGTGTCTCTTTTGAACTTTCTTAGCTTTCTTTGTTCAATGTCTACCTTATAGTTGTTTAGTTTTTTGTTAATGTGCTCCAGAAGACCTGTAAGTTCTTCCGCTGTTTTAAATTCCGATAGTTGTGTTTTTAGAGCCTCAATGTCTGTATCTAAAGTAGTCAATGACTTCGAGAGTTCTTCAATAGTTAATAGAATAAGATCAAGAGAGCACTTGTTTAAGATCTGGTCCCATTTGGCAATAAATGTTTTACTCTCACTGCACAGGGTCGGTCTCAGATATACCCTTAGACCTCTAGGGATCCTCTGGGATTTATAGTACTCAACTAATGTTGTGGCGTGAAGTTTTTGTGATATTTCACGTCTAATCAGTTTTTCCAACTGTGAAATTAATCTCTCCGGATTTGACGTAGACTGTAGGTTTTTCTCTGTGGTCTTGATCAGAGACAAAATGCGTTTCGCTTCCTCCGTGTCAAAAGCGAGGGTTGTAGCGTGTTTGTCAGTCAGTTCATTAATGCGTGAAAATGACATATTAGTTAGATGTTTAGGAAAAGGGGTGCTACCACTGATTGTGCCACACTGGAAAAAATCCAATGAACAAACAACGTATAGTGGAGAAGTGAGTGCACACCCAAATAGAGGAAATGTTTGAAAATATTATTTTGAAAACTACAAGGAGTGGTGTCGATACTTTTATGAGGTGCAGAGGAGGAAAAGAGTTGAGTTGAGCCTGGCCCCCAGAAATAGCACGTTCTGCGATAGTATCAAGCAGGATTTTGGATAGTTGACGGAGAACCCCAGATCTGTCAGCAGTTGGACGGTCCTCTCCGTGTGTTGAACTGCTACTTCCCTGGACTTGGCGCGGATGAGTCAGTCATCAAGGTACATGTACACATGTATCCCTTGTAGGCGCAGATGGGCCGCCACTGGTGCCATGCACTTTTGTGAACACCCTGGGTGCCGAATTCAGTCTGAAGGGAAGGGCCTTGAACTGGTAGTGCCTTCCCTGTACTACGAAGCACAGGACCTTCCGATGCTTCTCGCGAATGGGGATGTGGAAGTATGCATCCTCCAGATCCAGCGACGACAAGAAGTCCTCTTCCTCCAGTTGGCCAAGCACGTGCTGCAACATGACCATCATGAATGTTTGGGACTTGTGGTATTTGTTAAGGCGCCGCAAGTCTAGAATGGGCCTCCAGCCCCCAGTCTTCTTCACCAAGAAGTATCTGCTGTAGACTGCGGAGCCCGCAGTCACATCGGAACCAGCTCTATAGCCCCCTTTTTTAATATGGCCCGTACTTCCCGCAGGAGCGGAGGGATGTGCTGCTCCTGCTGGGCCACCAGTGGTATCCGCGGACACTTCTGCTGGAACTCTAGAGAGTGTCCGTGGGTGGGAGCGTCCAGCACCCATCGGTCGGTGGAGATCTTTTCCCACTCGCTGGACCAGGTCAGCCCCTTTTGCCTTGGAGAGGGCAGCCGCCACCAGCTCGATCCTCAAGGATGACTTAGTCTGGACCACCTGGGCCTTCAGGGGCATGTCGGACACCTTTCCTTGCGCCTTGGTCTTCTCCGGCTTTTCCCGCAGCTTCCCTGGGTTAACCGATTTCCTCTTCGAGGAGGAGCTGGAGCGATGACTGGCGATGGAGGCAGATGGCGAAGATGAAAGTGCCTGCGTATCGTGGGACCCACTTGTGCGGAAACCCAGACGGAAACAAACTTGCGGTACTTGGCCTTGTCTTGGGCCCCCTCGGATCGAGCACCCTCAAAGGACTTAGAAGCCAGCTGTTTGGACCGGCCGGTCCAGGGTAAGGCATGCCCCTGCTTGCCGCACAGGGTAGAGGCCTTGGCGTTAAGCCATGCCACCAACCTACTGTGACTGTCCTTGATGGTTTGCTTGGAGAACCCAAGGCAGATTTCACAATATGCTTCGCTGTGGTCCGGATGGAGACAGTAGAGGCACTGAGAGTGTTTGTCCTCCACAAACAAGTTCCTCAATCTGCAGCTGGAGCAGAGCTTGAAGAGGGAGCCTCCCTCTTTCTTCTCCTCCGACATGGTCCGGAGTGCGATGTAGGCCCAATGGCGTTCTGGAATCTTCCATGAAACTCTTTCATGAAATTCTTGCCCTTAAGGGGCGTTGAAAGACGACGACAAACGGATCCCTGCTTGCCGGTCAAAGGAACGAAAGAACACACAGGCTCTATTTGACAAAAATAGAAACTTTTTATCGAAAAAGCGCAAAAACGTAGAAAAGCTCTCTGAGCACAACACGAGGACTCCCAACACTTGAACGTGCGGTAAAAATGTGAAGATGGCTGCCAGTGGAGGGGCTTAGGGAGAGGGCAGTCATTGGCTGGGGACAGTATGACCCAGAGCTCAGTGTTTGGAGTATAGAAGAAAGACAGTTTGTAAGTGCAAGTCAAAAAGTTTATTCTTTTACCGAGGATTCCCGGCCTGACAACGGGAAATATTCACGAGCATGTGAATACATGCCAGACCCCATGCTGGAGAAAGGGAGATATGAGCCAGAGATTGATCCTTGAGAAAGTCCTATATGCGTGTAAAATGTGTGTTGTCAAGTTCTCCCTTGTGCAATAGCCTCCACAAGTAAACCAGATTCATTTCCCTCAGAACTTTAATTAAAGACTGGGCCAGTTTAAAGTCTGTAGCAGAGGGTGGGTGTGATTAATCATGGGGTCAGGTACTACATTATAATCCCCCTACCCCCACCACCAAGATCACTTGTCCATCTGCAAAAGCAGTCCTTTCCGACAAAGTGCACCAGGAATCCACCCTGCTTCTCACTGGCGGAATAAAGAGATATGACAGTAAACAGATGACCGCCTAACAAGCCCTTGACCCCTATAAACCGACCCCCCACCCCCGGGTCATTCTTTCTCCCAACTCAACAAAGATCCCTGTTCCACCTTTATTAGTACTGAAATAGGCAAGATATGGTTTAGCAAAGTGTCTATTGCGCAGTCTACGAAAATCAGTGTGACAGAGATGCGTCTCCTGTAACAAGGCTATGGAACATTCCTGGTCCCTCAATCTCTGCAACACAGATTTAAGGGGGAGTTCAATCCGTGCACATTAAGAGCAAGTTCTTTAACTCTGGCCCAACGGGGAGTCCGCTAACACGGCCTCAGTGCTAAGTGGAAATAAGAGATAAGCTTAAACTAAGCAGGTGTCACACTCTACAAGTAGTGAACTGATCATGACTCTTACCATCCCGCATCCAATTTTACTTCAACATTTACGAGAACCCTTCCAAAAAAGCCCATCCCACACCCACCAACAAGAAAGACTCGTATAAAAATAAAAACGGTTCAGAAAAGGAGCTATTATCACAGACCGGGGCTATTGCCTGCTGTCGCCAGACCAAAACACAGTTACAAATCAATAGAGAGAATATTCATGCCATCGCCAAGTCCATCCGCTCACAGAGTCTAGATCGTCCAAACAGTTAAAGTGAGGAGAACCATCTTGAGGAAACCTGTGGAGAACCATCTCCGGTTCCGGAAGCACCTCAAGACCCTCCTCTTTGCTTCTGCCTTTGCCCCCCCCCCCTCCCCTGCTGATTCTACTCTCCCTCGGCACCATGCACCTGGCCACCCTCTTTCCTCCGGGCCCAGGTACCTGCTCCTCTTGCCACCCGCATGCACTGCCTCCGAGCCACCCCTTGCACTGGGGTCTGTATCTGTACCCATACAGCCCCTACCCCTTTGTTTTGTTCTTCCTGCACTTATCAGACCTACCCAGCCTGCTGCCTTAAACCCAGCACTGCTACTTGCTGGCTGCACTCCCTCTGTTTGTTGCCTTTTTATTTATTAATTTATTTATTATTATTTATGTTTTTTTTCCTCCTTGCTCCGGACTCTCCTTTTGATCCCCCTTCCATGCACTTCTCTCTCTCCCCCTCTACCATGCACTTGCCGTTCTCAATGTCACTGGGCCTAGTAAGATCGTTGTTTTTGTTTCTCCTTCGTTCCCCTTCCCTTGCCTTGTCGCGCTCTGAAACACTTGTGTATGAGCGCGATAGAAATAAAATATCAATTTCAACCAGAACCTATAGAGATAAGTAAAAAAAAAAAAGCATCCAGAACTACTTCACCTGCGTGGGGCCAATCACCTTCATTTTACTCCCGAGTGGCCCCCAGGATTTCGCGCCTTACCAGCTCTTGACCACAATCCCCTCTGTGGCTTAGGGACCCAACCTCATGAGGGCCAGATGGCCATGATGACAGTAAATCCTAAGCATCCTGATGTGAAGTTATTGACCAATGTTTCCCCTCCAAAGTGAAGAACAGAGCAGTGGAGAAGCCCCATCTGAAATGAATACCATCCTCCCTGAGCCACACAGTAAGTGGACAAAGCATCCTGCGCCTCTGGATTGTGAAAGTCTCCAGATCCTGGGATATCTGAAGGTCGGCACCCCGAAAAGTGAGGACTGGTCTGCACGTGCTGCTTCCATGATGCGCTGCTTAAACGTGAGGAAATTGACTCTACTGAGAACATCAGGGGGCTGGCTTGATCCATCCCAGAGAGACCCTCAAAGACTACGGGTATGGTTCAGTTCCACCTTGGCATCCTCAGACAGTCAAAGAGGAGACCGGAAGAGGGTGCAGACCTAATTCAGCAAATCTGAGTCACTTACAGATCTAGGTATGCTTCGTAGCCTGACATTGTTACGTCGTGAATGATTGTCGATGTCCTCCTGCTTGTGTTCCAGGGCCTCACACCTTGGAAGGCATTGGGAAGCATCGCAAGACTCCAAGGTTTGCTCAGAAAGAGTCCTCGTTATCCCTAATACACTGTTCTGCCTCCGTCACGCGTTTGTCAATTGTCACAACTTTAGAGGAGAGCTCGGCAACACTGTTTTGGAGTGCCCGCTTCAGTTCCCTCAGCAGGTTAGCCAGATCCGGTTTGGTAGCTGGTAGAGCCATGTCCTCTCCCCTCTCCTGGGGACACTGCACCAGCAGGACAGCGTTGTCAATCTTCTTAGGTCCTTCACAGGCATGTACAAAGCACGCAATATCACCATCTGTAGGGGTATTTCCCCTCTTTGCCATCACAGCCTCCAGGTAACAAATCCAGGGACCGCAGGTAGCCCCAGCACCAATAAAGAAACCCACACCACCTGATGCAAAGACAGAGAATAGATATGCTCCCACCCACATACCACCATTGGCCTGCACGCCAATACCCAGGTCCCCTGCCTGTTAGAAGTGCACAATCACATATGCTTCGGATTGGAATTTTAAATGATTCACAGTACATATCTATGATTTAGTGCCACGGACATAATGGTATTATTGCATTGTAACACAATAATAACACATACATCAGTTCCCTTTGTGTGAGTTGTACTGAAAGGATCAGAGGTCATGTTGGCTACTGCAAAATGGGCCAATTCATGGTCTCCTGTCATGTGAGCCTAGGATGGAAATAGAGTTCAGCTTGGAGTCCTAGAACAGCGATAGTGAGAGCCTGCACTCCCATATATTCCCACAGACAAGGATACTTTGCAAGGCCAATTTCTAAAACAATCTTCATGGCAGAAGCCATGGTTTATGAGAGATGCTGGGCTAATTGGGTGGGGAGGTAATTTCCAGTCCACCTCCTGGCACCTGGGTTTGAGTTTACGTGCTGATAAGTGAACCGAATGTTCCAGACATGGCACGAGCGTGCCAACCAATTGTAGAGGGCCATATAGTGAAGGGCCTTATAGTTTGAAGACCAATGATAAACTGTGTACTTTACAAGTTTTAAGAGGTAGGCATAAGTTTTCCACCTGAGAGTGGGCAGCAAATCCCAATCCTAGTCCCTATGCAATGTATACTTAGTTGTTCCCCTTAAGCCTATCACAGCCTTCGATAGGTTTCCTATTATTTGCCATGCATTATGACATCACGTCTGACGTATTGCATATAAGGATGTTTTTATGAGAAAATCGTCAAGAGCCTGAGCGAACGTCCGTTGATGTCCGTTGTAACCTCCCTGTTTTGGATAATTGTTAATAAAATAGTACCTTTGCCATCTTCCCGAGTTGGTTCCATTATTTGGACTCAGAATTATTCTGCAACCCCATCCATTGCATGCACGTTACTAAAGTGCCATATGCTCATGTGATAGCGGTGCGGATGGTTGAAAAAGATCCAAACTAGTTTGTCTCCAGAGTTTCGGACGATCCGTCATCGTCTGCCATTAGCCGGAAGATCACAGGGTTTCCTGTGGGGAGCGGCGGCTAGAATTAAATTTGCAATAGGTGTGTTTGGGCCATGATATCTTGCACCCCCACTATCAAAAGGTATCCGGGCGTCCAGGGAGGGGTTAGATTGTGCATCTACATTGATTGGGAACAGATTAAACATAAAACAGGATGACCACTTGTGTCAGTGTGGGTTTTCCCCAGGGAGGTAGGGGATGCGAATTACCATAGGTGTGATCAGGCCATGATATCTTGCACCCCCCACAATCAAAAGGTATGAGGGTGTTCCGGGAGGGGGTAGATGGTGCCTCTATATTGGTTGGGACCAGATTAAACATAAAACAGGATGACCACTTGCGTCAGTGTGAGTTAACCCCAGCGAGGTAGGGGATGCAAATTACCATAGGTGCATCCAGGCCATGATATCTTGCACCCCCCACAATCAAAAGGTATGGGGGTGTTCCGGGAGGGGTTAGATGGTGCCTCTACATTGGTTGGGACCAGATTAAACATAAAACAGGATGACCACTTGCGTCAGTGTGAGTTAACCCCAGCGAGGTAGGGGATGCAAATTACCATAGGTGCATTCAGGCCATGATATCTTACACCCCCCACAATCAAAAGGTATGGGGGTGTTCCGGGAGGGGCACGGGGACGCCTCTACATTGGTTAGGACCAGAGTAAACATAAAACAGGATGACCACTTGCACTAGTGTGAATTACTCCAAGAGAAATAGGGGGTGCAAATTACCATAGGTGCATTCAGGCCATGATATCTTGCACCCCCCACAATCAAAAGGCATGGGGGTCTCCAGGAAAGGGTTAGATGGTGCATCTACAATGGGACCAGATTAAACATAAAACAGGATGACCACGTGCGCTAGTGTGAGTTAACCCCAGGGAGGTAGGGGATGCGAACTACCATAGGTGCATTCAGGCCATGACATCTTGCACCCCCCACAATCAAAAGGTATGGGGGTGTCCAGGGAGGGGCTAGGTGATGCCTCTACATTGATTGGGACCAGATTAAACATACAGCCGGATGACCACGTGCGCTAGTGTGAGTTAACCCCAGGGAGGTAGGGGATGCGAACTACCATAGGTGCATTCAGGCCATGACATCTTGCACCCCCCACAATCAAAAGGTATGGTGGTGTCCACGGAGGGGCTAGGTGATGCCTCTACATTGATTGGGACCAGATTAAACATAAAACTGGATGACCACTTGCGCTATTGTGAATTACCCCAAGAGAAATAGGGGATGCAAATTACCATAGGTGCATTCAGGCCATGATATCTTGCACCCCCCACAATCAAAAGGTATGGGGGTGTTCCGGGAGGGGGTAGATGGTGCCTCTACATTTGTTGGGACCAGATTAAACATAAAACAGGATGACCACTTGCGCTAGTGTGAATAGCCCCAAGAGAAATAGGGGATGCAAATTACCATAGGTGCATTCAGGCCATGATATCTTGCACCCCCCACAATCAAAAGGTATGGGGGTGTTCCGGGAGGGGCTAGGGGGACGCCTCTATATTGGTTAGGACCAGAGTAAACATAAAACAGGATGACCACTTGCGCTAGTGTAAATTACCCCAAGAGAAATACGGGATGCAAATTACCATAGGTGCATTCAGGCCATGATATCTTGCACCCCCCACAATCAAAAGGCATGGGGGTCTCCAGGGAGGGGCTAGGAGACGCCTCTATATTGGTTAGGACCAGATTAATTATACAGCAGGGTGACCCCGTGCGCTAGTGTGAGTTAACCCCAGGGAGGTAGGGGATGCGAACTACCATAGGTGCATTCAGGCCATGACATCTTGCACCCCCCACAATCAAAAGGTATGGGGGTGTTCCGGGAGGGGGTAGATGGTGCCTCTACATTTTTTGGGACCAGATTAAACATAAAACAGGATGACCACTTGCGCTAGTGTGAATAGCCCCAAGAGAAATAGGGGAGGCAAATTACCATAAGCGCATTCAGGCCATGATATCTTGCACCCCCCACAATCAAAAGGCATGGTGGTCTCCAGGGAGGGGTTAGATGGTGCATCTACATTGGTTGGGACCAGATTAAACATAAAACAGGATGACCACTTGCGTCAGTGTGAGTTAACCCCAGGGAGGTAGGGGATGCAAACTACCATAGGTGCATTCAGGCCATGAAATCTTGCACCCCCCACAATCGAAAGGTATGGGGGTGTTCTGGGAGGGGTTAGGGGACGCCTCTACATTGGTTAGGACCAGAGTAAACATAAACCAGGATGACCACTTGCGCTAGTGTCAATAGCCCCAAGAGAAATAGGGGATGCAAATTACCATAGGTGCATTCAGGCCATGATATCTTGCACCCCCCACAATCAAAAGGCATAGGGGTCTCCGGGGAGGGGCTAGGGGACGCCTCTATATTGGTTAGGACCAGATTAAAAATACAGCAGGATGACCACTTTTGTTAGTGTGAGCTAACCCCAGGGAGGCAGGGGATGCAAAATCACCATAAGTGCATTCAGGCCATGATATCTTGCACCCCCACAATCAAAGGGTATGGAGGTATCCAGGGAAGGGCTAGGTGGTGCCTCTACATCATTTGGGACCAGAGTAAACATAAAACAGGATGTGTGTTACAGGTTTTGTGAATTACCATAGTTGCGTTCAGGCCATGATATCATGCACCCCAACAATGAAAAGGTATGGGGGTGTCAAGGGAGGGGGTAGGTGGTGCCGATACATTGGTAGGGACCAGATTAAACGTTAAACAGGATGACGACTTGTGTCATTGTGAGTGAACCCCAGGGAGACAGGGGATGCGAATTACCATAATACATGTAGGGGAGCTGATGGTGTCTCTCCCAGCATATATATGAGGTGAAAATGGGGTTGAAATAAAAAAGTCAACATTGTAGGGGTCATAGTAATTGGGGCACAGTAATCACATAGATCCGTCTTGGAAGCAGACACAGAATTGATAGTTGTAGCTGTAAGGGGAAGGGGATCTTTCGGTTGGAAATGTCCCATTGTAGTGTGTGATGGCTGAATGCATGCCGAAGAACGGCACTGCTGAGGACAAAAGGAAAGGAATTACAAAGACTCTCACTAGTCTGCATTTCATCCCCATACAAACAGCCCAAACTTTAGGTAGGGGGCTTGAGCCTCATTAGCCCAGTGGTGTTGTATCCATGACATAGCGCAGCCCATACCAGTCACTTGCAGAGCAGTGTGTGATAATGTGCACAGTTTACCAAGCCGGGGGTGAACAGGGAGCTTAACACCAATTACGTAAAATACTGTTGACTTCCCTTCCCAATAACACATGCTGAAGGGAGACCCTACCGTGCACCCCCCTGCATTATGACAGCTGTGTGACTGAGCCCAACCTCCCCCTTTATCCTTAAGAGAGGCTCCTGCAGTGATTCCTCGTGCTTTGATGTTGGAATCAAATATAGAAAGGTTAATTATGCCATAAAAAATGTTTAAGCGCCCCATCTACTGTAACAGTACAACCTTTCTTATGATTATACCATTTAAAATAATAACATGTGCGCAAATGTACAACTGAGCGAATGCTGGGCTCCCAGACTTTTCACAGTATTAAATAAAACAACAACAACATGGGAAGCCGTATATTATACCATATTGTATGATATTCGGCTTCCCATGACCGAGCGAAGGCCCTGAAACAACGCCCACCTGGTAGCTCTGACCAATCCCTCAATAGAGATGTTGGAGAGCGGGCTGTAGGCGGGCTATGACATTAGCTTTTCATTTCGGGCTGCATGTATGGCTGTAGCCATCAAGTGGGCGTGACTCCAAAGATTGCCGAACACTGCCTCCCACAATCTATCATGGCCCGCAGGATAGCATACAACACCTGTATTGCCTGGCATTAGTTGTCGGTGTTGTGAAACTCATGGTATCCGATGGGATTGGGTATTCCCCACCAATCTGCTCAATTCGGGACACGTCAGAATCTCTGCCTTTAAAGGGCGTGGGCGGGTAAGTGCGTGGGTGCAGGACCGGTCGGCCAACAGAAACCGGTCGTGGAAGTCGGGCTAGGTAAATGTACTAAAGACGTGTGTTGCTGCATGATCCACCCCCACCAGCTCATCACGTGATGGAAGATTCCGAATCCTACAGAAGTGCAGTTTCGGTTTCTTTTCCCGCACGCGACTCTTTCATTCTCACGTGATCACAACCTCTGTAAACACCTTCCTGTTGCCTAGCTATACAGGAGCGGACTTTCCCATGTGAACATTTGCCCCACTCTTGCCTGCCCCCTGACCCCCCCAATAAATTTCCACACCCAAGAGAGCCTGGAGGCAACACATATGGTGCGTTGAGGGTGCATAATGTTTCATGCTTTATTAAATTACTATGGCTTTAAAACCCAAGGGGGATTTGTTAGGCTCACGTTAATCTGCATGATGCTATTGTGATTTTGCATGCATGCATGGGGAGAATAACACTAAAGCCATACTCTTATTGCTCAAAATATTTCTATGACAATGTGTATCGTTAGTTTACTATGAAAGGATAGTTTATTATGTAATGTGGTTTGCTTCCAAAATCGCTCTTTGCCATATCTGCAGCCCTGTAAGTGATTCACTTAACAGCTTATGTTAATATGTCATGCTGTTCTTTAAAAAAAAAGCCTAATGACTATAGAGTTGCTCCATATATAATAATAGTGCAATTTAGGTATTTTGCACCACAAAGTTATTTGCCACTTCGCTTACTTATGGCAACTTGTTCTAAAGTCACTTCCATGGTACCTGCAAATATCAAAGACTGATGAGGCTCCTTGCAGTGTCCCTTTCTGTCAAGTAATTTCTGTTGGTGCAATCCATATGAAAATTAGGAGGATTGCATGTATTTTGCCCCAGAGTGCTTGGACAAAGCTCTAATAGATGAGATTCCTGTAACGCTTATAGAGATTTATTTTTTGTTGTTGTGTTGAAATGCCATCTGGCTCTTAATGTTACCAAAAAAGTAGATTGGGGGCACGAATGAGACTGTATGGAATTGCGCTCACTGCATTTTGGGGGGAAGGAGCAGGACTTTTTTCGTGGCCCGGCCCCCCCACGCTCTTGCAATGCTGAGTACTCCCCTGCCCCCTACCTGGGTTAGTCTCCCTGCAGTGCTGCCTTGCCCACACGACACACATACACACAGGGCCGCAATACATAGGGCCACAATGCTGTCGCTGGGGCCGACTGCGGACATGCCAAATGTAGTGAAGAATGCACCACAAAGGTGCACACAGGACAGTGGCACAGGGGTGAGGGTCAGCAGTCGGAGGTCAGGACTTGACATTGCTACAGCATACGTGCGCAAGCATACACAGCTAGGTTAAAAGGCAAGCCCTGCCCTCTGCCCTTCCTGAGGGAGTGATGGCACAGTTAAAAAAGACCCCAATTTGAATTTCAGCAATCGGCCGATTGTTGAAATTCAAATTGGGGTCTTTGCGGGAAGCTCGTCCCTGACAAGGGTTTCCCTGCATACCCCCCAGCTTTGCAGAGGGAAGCAGGGGGCTCTGTGATCTAATCTGCTGTCCTCCTTTCCCCATCCGTCACTTGAACGTTTGTATTCTTTTGCTCAGCCTGTTTTTTTCTTCTGGCCTGAAAGCGGGACACACTACCATCGAGAGATCAGAGTGGCTCCATCTCTTCAGAAGACACTGCTTTAAAGGATCATATCTTGTCGCTGATTGACTGCTGTTTTAGTGCGCACACTGATGCACACTGCGCTCCTCTAGTTCACATGTCCGCTCTGCATACATGCCAACTTTTTGTGACCAGAAATCTGTAGGAATTTTAACGTTTTCAAAAATAGTCCAGCGAGAAGCTAATGATAGGAATAGGACGCGTCAGCAGCCCATTGTCATTGAATGAGCCCGCTGCCGCGGGTGCATTCATTGACAATGAGGCGCCTGCCACGCCTTTACGCCACCACGCCAGCTCGGGGGAGGCCTTGAAAGACTCCCCTGAGCTGGCGTGGTGGGGGCTAATGGTGCTTTTGTCAAAGGCACCCACGGTGAAGGGACGCATTTAGCCCGCCACCGTGGGCGCCTTTTACATCAAAAGCCTGCATGCCACGCCTTCTCCCGCGACACCAGCTCGGGGGAACCCTTGAAAGACTCCCCCGAGCTGGCTCGCCCACCCCATAAGGCCAGCTCTGCACTAGAGGATGCTGATGATGCTGTGCCGGGCCTCAGGCAGCCAGGCTAAAAGAAATTGGTATTTGTTGCCACTAAATCGGTAGGCGATAGGACTGCTTAAAAAGCGGTATCCTACCGCCTAAATCGGTAGGGTTGGCAAGTATGGCTATGGATATTCTCACTGCTCCTGCTACATTTGCACTATAAAATGTCCACACAAAGACAGTGCTGAGAAAGGAACCCACAGCCCCAATTGCGATCTGCACAGACCTTCCGGAAAAGTCCCCAGAGCCAGATGCACAAAAAGACATCGCGAACAGTGGATATTAATGGCACACTTGAGAAAGGCCACCTATAGCAGATGCGATTGGGACACAATATGAACACTGTCATTTCACAGTACATAAAATGGCAGGTGTCCATTACCACCCAATGACAACAGGCAACATCTGAACAAATTGCCCATGAAAGCCAAAACCAGGTGTGAACTTAACTGGTGCTGTGTGTGTGCTGGGCGAAATATTGAGTTTTGAAGGTATACCAATATATATTTTCAATATCGTTAACATCAAGATATATACATATATACAACAGAATTGCTTGCTGTATAAATGCACAATTTGTACCTCCCGGGCCATTTTGGCCTCTTTGCCTTCGTCAATTTGGGAAAAGCATACACATTGCCCTGTTATAGGCAGCCCCCCTACTTTTGTCTGTGGCCACCTTAGTCCCCCCACTAAATTTGCTTCCTGGAGACGCCACTGCGTGTAGGAACAGAACAACGTTTCAGTGTGGAAGCGTGTGTAGTGACGGGAGTCACGTGTGGGAGGTGGGACCATCAAGGGAAACATTGAAGGGAAAGATCTGAAAGGAGGACCAGTGAGCTCTCTGCTCCCTTGTAGGAATGTATATAATCTTTATTGACTGCACAAATAAAGACAATTACAAATTGGTGAGACTTGTTCATTGAAGGTAGAGGACAAGACCATATCACAATTTGGAGACGAGGGAAGGATTTCCCCACTACAACATCCCACAGTGCTGATTCTATTTCAAGACCAGCGGCTTCATATTATTCAGTTCTTTACTACTAACACCACAGCAGCAAAGAAAGAAGAAAGTTTTGTGTAACAGCATAACTTTAGAGGGGGACACCAAAGCAAGATGGTGAACAAGTCATGCCTTGGCCAAAACCAATAGGCAGGGACTCCCTCTCCCCCCACCATATAAGTCCTTTCCTCTTTCTTTGCTGCTGACGCCACAAGTTGATTGATTGATTTGTTTATTATGTGCCTATAAACAAGTGTTTCAAGGTGCAACAAGCCAAGGAAGGGGAACAAAGGGATGACAAGACAAACAATCTTACTAGGCCTCGCCACATTCAGATCGTGCAAGTGCACAATGAGAAGTGCAGGGGAGAGGGGGGAAGTGCAACCAGTGCAGCAGGCTCTGAGTTTAGTGCGAGGGATGCTGGGACAACAGGGCGCAATCCCAGCGAGGAAGTGCCAGGTAGGCATGGTGGGCCAGGCAGAAAGTGCAGGAGGACTGGTCTGGCGGGAGGGGCCCTGGTGCCTTTTAAGACTCAGAGGGAACCAAGCAGTCAGTTAAGTTAGCAGAATAGGAGGGGTAGGAACAAGGATAGGTTAGCAAGGGAGAGAGTTAGAAGAGGTGAAAACAAAGGTCTTGAGGAGCTTCCGGAACTTAAGGAAATCCGGCTCAAGACAGAGAGAGGCAGGGAGGCTGTTCCAGAGGGAGGCGCCTGCAGAGGAGAGAGATCTTCCCTCCACTCTCTGCTTGCAGAAGCAACTGACCCGCAGAGAGTTAGAGGTAGATGAGCGGAGGGCTCTAGAAGGAAGGTATTTAGGAAGAGAGAGTTGAAGATAGTGAGGGCCATGGCCCCAAAAGCCTTGTGGACAATGCAGAGGGTCTTGAACTTGATTCTTGCAGCCACCGGGAGCCAATAGAGGGATTTCTGGGCCAGAGAGATGCAGTACCTGGGCTTGAGGCCAAAGTTAAGTCTTGCGGTTTTGTTCTGGATAAGTTGCAGAGGGCGAAGAGTAGTTAGGCAGATTGAGAAAGAGGCTGTTGCAGTAGTCCAGCCTAGAGAGAACCAGGGCTCTGGAGACAGTGAGCAACTGGGGGAAGGTGAGAAAAGGGAGAATACCTCTGAGGAGGTGCAGCTGGAAGTGGGCCTTCTTGGCAAGGTCCGTGATTTGGGGAGAGGAGAGCGTGGAGTCAAAGATGACCCCAAGGTTTTTTGCCTCACAGAAGGGTAAGGGGAGAGGGCCCAAGAAGTGCAGCCAGAGTGAGAGAGGAAAAGCGGGAGGAGGGATCCCATTGAGGCGGATCTCTGTCTTACTGGCATTAAGGTAGAGATTGTTGGAGGCGCACCATGCCTGAATAGTGAATAGATAGTCAGGAATGAGCGAGGTGGGGGAGGAGACCGAGCATAGCCTGAAAGATAGCTGTGTGTCATCCGCATAACACTGAACATTAGAGGAGAATATAGAGATCAGGATGGCCAAAGGGGCCAGGTAGACATTGAAGAGCCAGGGTGAGAGGATAGAGCCCTGGGGAACACCACATGTGGAGAGAGAGGTGGTGGCGAGAAAGGACCCAAGCTGGACCTGGGAGGGTCGGTTCGAGAGGAGGGAGGTTAGCCATGCCAGGGCCTGATCTGTGATGCCCAGGTTCTCGCAGAGTCTGTTAATCAGGATGGCGTGGTTGACCATGTCGAAAGAAGAGGAAAGGTCAAGGAGGATAAGTCACTTCCTTTTCAGTTATATAATTCTGTTAGTAGTGAAGTATCTAGATTTGTACTGCACAGTTATTTTGTTTCTATTTGATAAGTGCCTGGCCTATTGTCTGTATTTGAAAGTTACTATCAAACTAATATGACCACCTCCTCCGGCGGCAGCGCGCCTCGCATCCTGCAAGTGTGCAGCCTGTGCGTATTCTGGTGTGGTGGTAGGGGAGTCTGCTTTCGAACGACTCTGGTGCCGTTATAGTGTTTGCATTAAGGGGCGCGCAAGAGCGTCTCTGGCCTTTCCTCATCCGTTCTTCCTCCCTCAGGTTGGGACGAGCTCCCGAGTCAGGTTTCTCCCTGCCACTGCATGCCTGCTCGGCGGGCGCGCCTTACAGCTGTCCTTGGCGGTGTGCGTGAGCCCACACAGGCCTTTGTGCTACTGTTTCCTTTTTGTCTCGTCAAAATTTGGAAAGCCTTACTGAGTCAGCACCGCCCACCGAACGCCTGCTTGGTGCTATGCTTCTGTGCAGAAAGCGAGGTTGCTTCTCGCGTATTGTCACGTGAGAAAGCAGAAAGCAGCCGCACACCCGGCAAGTGGGAACCCTAGCCGCTTTTGCCCACACAGTGTTTCTTGCCACTACACCTGTGTTCTGGTTCACAATTACATGGATTCTCCTTGCCAGCCTTTTGGCTTTGCCACAATGTGTTTTCCTCTTTGCCAGTCTCTTGACTTTGCCACAATGCGTTCTTTCATATAGTTCACTCCATGGTGTTCTCTTTTCTTCTCACATTACTTTCACACTCCTCAGCAATATAAAATACTTGCTCTCCACTGTATTTCCTGAGATTTGTTCTTCACTTTCAATATATTAGACGTGTACTTTATGTTAGGGAGAATTCTCTGTTTAGGCTGAATTTCCTAACCTAGTGAGTCCCCCAGCAGCTTTGCTGGATTTTTGGGGTTTATTTTTTTCTCCTGCCAAGAGTGAGACTCTTTTACCCTCACTCTTGGGCATGATTTGAGTGTGTTTCCTTGACTCTAGATGTGTTTAATGGGCTATGGGGTCTTTTACTCCATAGGGCTTCATGTGTTTTTGTGATTTGTGTTACACAGCACCCTTAGTGCAGTAACACAGGGGTGTCATAGTGACTCCCCAGTATAGACTCCATACCCTGGGACTGACTACTGTCTCCCAGGGCCTGTAAGGACACCCTTGACTTTGCTAGTCTTAAATTCTGAACAGAACCAGTACAAACCATCATATTGTGGACGTACTGGCTGGGGCAATTCAATTGCCCTGGGGTCTGTTAGTCGAGGGGGCACGTCTCCGTCCCCCCTGATCGAGT
Source organism: Ambystoma mexicanum (assembly GCF_040938575.1). Lineage (NCBI taxonomy): Eukaryota > Metazoa > Chordata > Amphibia > Caudata > Ambystomatidae > Ambystoma > Ambystoma mexicanum. The sequence goes on along the minus strand of NC_090925.1, from coordinate 328,705,429 downwards.
TTTGGCTGGTGGCAGTGGATACTACTTTTTATATTCAACCGCGAATATTTCTCTATGGGATTTTCCCCTTGTTCGAGGCTACTATCTTTATTTATTTAATTACGATAGCCTCGAACATACCACTGGTTTATTTATTTAATATTAATTCTCCGGTTGGTATTTTTTGCTCAAACTCGGTTCTAAAATGGCGTTTGTGTTCTCTTCTGTAACTCCAACCCAAGTCGAGCCCTTTGTTCCACTTTTTTGGCGGGCTTCTCCACAGAAGCCCTTCAAAGTGGTGCCACTCTGTCTGGGGTACTTAGGAGGGGTGGATGGGGATTTAGGCACCCTGGACTGAGTTGCCTAGGCAACTCAAGTCGCACTCCGTCCTGATTGGCCCAAGTGGTGAGCCGGCCGGCTCACCACTTAGCATGTTTGAGTGACAGCTATGCTGAGTGAATGGGGGTTTTCTGCATAAAAGCAGGGCTTTGGGGACTGGAGTCGCCACAGGACCTAGGAATCTGACAAGGGAGAAGCTGAGCCGATCTGCCACGACGACACCACCGGTGGAGCCCTGCTGGACCGTCTCACCACTTTTCCCAACGACAGAGGAGATCTCCCGCCGGAGAGTCTTCTTCCTTTGACTGGTGGGGATAACCAGTTTCACCGTCTTTTCGCCTTCCCGACGTATCTCGTGGCCGCCTTGCCTGTGCCAAGCACCCCGGCAACCGGGATACCACGTTTTACCACGACCGCGAATTAAAGGGTAATACCTTTAACCGGAAAACTCTGCGGCTGGTTTCTTCCCTGGCAGTGCAACGACCTTCATCTTTCCTCCAAGTCGAGATCTTCTCTTCCCCTGGACGACAACGAGACTTGCACCTGCTGCCAGGAACAACTGCCCCCGCTGGAGGATCCTTCCCACTTAAGGTACCGTGTCCTGCCGGCTTCCCTTGCTACCGACTGTACGGGGTAGATTTAGCCCCCCGGCTTTCGAACCTGGGTTACCCTGGGACACCCTGGCTAAACTTTTCTGAGCCTCTCTAAACTCTTTTCGAACTCTCTGCAAGACTTTCTAAGCCTAGTGTGACTGTGTGATCTTGGGCGCATTTGTGCTCTGCTCTCTCTAAGAGTGGGCCCAGCCTATGGACTTTGGCTCACAAGTGACTTTTGCTCTACTGCCTTGCTAACAGTGTTCTTAAACCTTAGAGTGGTGTACCTTCCCATATTCTGTCTTTTTCCCTCCCTTCTTCATAAACTTATTGGAGTGCCTTCTATAGTTAAGCGCTCACCTCTGTATGGAAATAAGTGGTGTTAACTAGGACTTCTCTGATAAGGAACAAGGGTTGTATATATTATAATAGTAATTGTGTTTAGAGTGTTTTACCATAAGAGTGCTGGAGTGTTTCAAACAGTGTGTTTTTAAATAAATAATTATATACTTTGATACCAAAGCTCTGGTTAGTGTTTGCTTGTATTGTTGTATCTGAGTGCCTATTGTGTATACTTTGCATACTGCCTAACTCTTCTTGAGGGAAGTCTGACTGCTCAGCCACAGCTACAAGGTAAATCTGGGTGGTACAGACTGCTACCAAGTGGGTTTACTGCTAACACCTGTAGTCCTAAATCTTTTGCAGTGTTCCAAAAGGAAGTGCTTTAGGATACCTTAGTACAACTAACCACAAAGCTTAGCACTAAAAAAAGTAATCTTTCTAACATGTCAACTATGGAAAATTATAGTCAAGAGTCCCTTGCTACAAAAACTGCTGATTGTTTAAGAGTTCTCTGTAAGCATAAGAATCTCCTGAGTTAAGGAAAGAAAATGGAATTGATAGAAAGGTTGTTAGCTAACCAAAGTCTGGATGATGGTTCAGAGTATCCTACCATGCCAGAAACTGTAGATAACAGTATAGAGATTGATGTTGATCAAAATGTTGATAATCTTGAGGAAGAGTCAGAAGAGGAGGGTGAGGTTGCTGTGACTGTCCCCCCTAGGCCTCTGTCTGCTCTGCCAGCTGTACCTACTGGACCTTTGCCAGGTCCCACGCTTAGTCCTCAATATCTTGATCTAGAAAAAATGAAACTTGAACTAGAGTTCAAGAGACTGAATACTCAGGCTGAACAAAGACACCAGGAACTGCATCAAGAACTAAGGCTAAGGGAAATGGAGCTCAAGCATGAGCTAGAAATGAAGAAATTGTCTGTTGAAAATACTTCTCCCTCTGGCTCCTCTAGAAGTTCCAGTCCTAAAAGACCCCGGATGCCTAAAGAATTGGTTGGTATGTATGAGCCTAAGTTGGATGTGTTGGATTGGTTGTCTCTGTTTGAATATAATCATGGGCTCCAGAACATCACAGGAAATGACTTACTCACCTGGTTGTTCTCCAGGCTTCCCCCTGTTGCAACTGATGTTGTAATGGAGTTGGGGGAGGAGGAAAGGAAAGAGTATGAATGTGTGAAACTAGCTGTGATAGCTAGATTTGGGAAGACCCCTTCCTAGTACCTTAAGAGGTTTAGAACCCTCAAAAAGCACGATGGTACCCCTTGGGCTACCTGGGTGAGTGAAGGGTTGAAAAACTTAGAGGGATGGATTAGGGGTTACAAAGTGAACACTTATGAAGGTATGAAGAATCTTTTTATGTTGGAGTCAATTTATGATGCCTGCTCTCCTGAGCTCAGACAGCACTTGGCTGATTCAAAGGAATTAGATTCCCGAAAACTAGCTAAGGCTGCTGACTTGTGGGTTGCCAACAGGGCCACTCACAAGGATTCTGGGGTAACTCAGAAAAAGGATGAGGGGGAAACAGCCTAAAAAGGACTCCAAAGAGAATTCTAATACTGCAGATTCCAAAGAGGACCCCAAACAAAACCATAAGGGTAAGCCACAAGGGAAACCACAGCAGAATAGTGTACCCTGTGGTGCCAAACCAGAGGGAGGCCAGAACAAGCCACCATTCCAGAAGGCATTCGGTAAATGCTTTGTTTGTGGCTCTACTGACCATGTGAAAGGAGATCCCAGATGCAAGGGTAAACCTTCAGGGATCCAATTTGCCTCCTTAGCCTTCGCTCCAGAAGAGGAAGTCCCAATGGCAAGTGGAAACATTCTACTGCTGGCTGATGAACCCATTGGTGTCTCAGCCAGTGTTTCTTTAGTCTCTCTGGGGTTGTGGGAACAACAGAATTTAGATGTGTATAATTCTTTCCCAGATAATACTAAAGTGTATTATAAAGACAGTGTCCAGGTGAATGGTCAGGAGACTCCTGCCATTAGAGACACTGGGGGCAGCATAACTGTGGTGGATGAATCATTTTTCAAGGCAGAGGATGTTGCTAAGGCACCCAAATGCCTCACCAAGTTAGCTGGAGGGCCTGTGCAGATGTGTCCCCAGTTACCAGTTCTCATCCAGTGTAATGATATGGCTGTAAAGACACCTGTCAGTGTACAATGTGAAGTACCAGATAGGGTTCTGTTGGGTAATGACCTGAAAGCTCTTGGAGTTGTGTCACATACCCCCAGACCTCCTAGTAAAAGGTTACAGGAGCTCACAAAACCTGCAAGAGAGAAAACCCTGTGAGGGTTATCTAAGGAGATGATGACAGAGATCACTCCTTTACCACTGGAGCAACTCACTGCAGTAACTACCAGATCAGGAGCAAAGGGGCAACCCAAGACCCCTAGGAAAAAGCCAGCAGCAAGCACTCCAGTGCTTCCAACAAGGACTTCCCCTCGGTTGTCCACAGTTACACCTGTAACTCCCCCTCCAGCTGAGGCTGAGAGGGAGGTACAACCCTGTGTGGTTGAACTAGACTCTGAAGAAGAGCTAGTGGGAGGCCAAGAACTTATTGGAGATCTGGACCCTGAGGACCATCCTGAGCTGCAGTCTTTACTGGCAGAAGGTGGGCCCAGCAGGGCAGCTTTTCGTAAGGGACAAAGAGAATGTCCAACTCTGGAGGGTCTCCGCCACCAGGCAGCTGCTCAGGCTGATGGGCAAGAGCCTGGGAAGTATAGGTTGCACTGGGAAGATGGCCTCTTCTACAGTGAACCAACTGAGTCTGAACCTGGAGACTACAAACGCCTTGTAGTAACTCAAGAAAACAGACAACAGTGTTTGCACTTAGCCCACGAGATTCCTTTGGCTGGTCACTTGAGTTTCAAGAAGACCAAGGAAAGGCTCTCACTCTACATTTATTGACCAAAAATGGGGGCGGAAGTAGATAAGTTTTGCAAGAGCTGCCATACCTGCCAAACGTCTGGTAAGGTTGGCTCCAAGAATGTGGCACCTTTAGTGCCTCTCCCAGTTGTGGGAGTCCCATTTGAGAGGGTAGGGATTGACATTGTTGGTCCCCTTGATCCCCCAACCTCCTCAGGCAACAGGTTTATCCTTGTTGTAGTAGACCATGCTACTAGGTACCCTGAGGCAATTCCTATGAGGACTGTTACAGCTCCGGCTGTAGCTAAGGCCCTCCTTGGTAGTTTTACCAGGGTTGGGTTTCCTAAGGAAGTAATATCCGACAGGGGGTCAAACTTTATGTCCCACTACATGAAAGCCATGTGGAAGACCTGCGGAGTTACTTACAAGTTCTCAACCGCATACCACCCCCAGACCACCCCCAGACCAATGGGTTGGTAGAAAGGTTTAACAGAACCATGAAGAGCATGATAGGTGCTTTAGAGGAACCTCTGAAAAGAAAGTGGGACCTTCTACTGCCATGCTTTCTCTTTGCTTATAGAGAAGTCCCTCAGGAGGGAGTAGGTTATTCTCCATTTGAACTTCTCTATGGCCATCCAGTCAGAGGTCCGTTGGCCCTGATTAAGGAGGGATTGGAAGGTGCTCCTCCCCTCAAAGCCAGTCAGAGTAACTGAATATGTGATAGGTCTCCGAAGGAGAATGTCACACATGATGGCAGAAGCTAGTGATAACCTGAAAGCTGGACAAGCTTTGGTCAAGCATTGGCATGATCAAAAGGCTAACATGGTTGAGTTCACTCAAGACCAGCTAGTTCTCGTTATGCTCCCAACAAGGCAGAGGGCCTTGCAAGAGAAATGGATGGGACCCTTCAAAGTTGTGGGAAAACGTGGGGAGGTCAACTATCTGGTGGATCTGGGCAGACCCAGGGAAGCTCCTAGAGTCTTCCACACCAACCGACTGAAAGCGTACGTCTCCAGACCTGAAGTAGGAGCCTTGCTTCTAGCTTCAGCAGCAGAGGAAGAAGAGAGTGAGTCTCTCCCTGATCTCCTCAGAGGTGTTCCTTTAGATGAAAAAATTGAAGGAGTCAATCTCTTTTCAGATCTGACACCTGAGCAACAAGAGGAGTGCAAATCTATGTTAAATCAGTTTGCCTCCCTGTTCTCACTCTCACCAGGCTTGACTCCTTGGGACAGCATGAGATACTCACTGGTGACTCTCTGCCAGTCAGAAGCAGAGGATACAGAATGTCAGAAAATGTGAGAACCCATATCAAAGGGGAGGTCAAGAAGATGCTTGATCTCGGGGTAATAGAGCCCTCTACTAGTCCATGGTCTAGCCCAGTTGTGTTAGTACCAAAGGCAGAATCCAAAGACTTGAGATTCTGTGTGGACTATAGAGCTCTTAATGCAGTCACGAAGACTGATGCCCACCCTTTGCCAAGGACAGATGAGTTGGTGGATAAACTTGGTGCAGCCAAGTACCTCAGCACATTTGACCTTACGTCAGGCTTTTGGCAAATAGCCTTGACAGACCATGCCAAGGAGAAAACTGCATTTTCAACCCCAGTTGGCTTGTACCAGTTTAAGGTCATGCCTTTTGGATTAAAAGTTCTCAAGTTCTAGCTGGGATGGAGGACTTCTGCATGGCATACTTGGATGACATTGCAGTCTTCAGCCACTCCTGGGAGGAACATGTGAACCACTTAGGGCATGTTTTGCAGGCTCTTGAGCAGGCCAATTTGACTATCAAGGCGAGTAAATGCCAGATAGGTCAAAGTAAAGTGGTCTACCTTGGGCATGAGGTACGAGGTGGAGAAATAAGGCCTTTGCTCAGCAAAATTGAAGCTGTGCAAAATTGGACAACACCTGCTACTCAAACCCAGGTGAGAGCCTTCCTAGGCCTCACTGGGTATTACAGGAATTTCATTGAGAACTATGGAACCATAGCTTCTCCACTGAATGTAATCTCCTCTCCAAAATACCCTAAAAAGGTCAAATGGAATGAGGAGTGCAATCAGGCCTTTCAAAAACTGAAGAAAGCTCTTTGCCAAGCTCCAGTACTGAGAGCTCCTGACTACCACCAAACTTTCATTGTACAAACTGATGCTTCCAATGTAGGTATAGGTGCAGTTCTAAGCCGCCAACTGGATGAGAAGGGTAGGGAGCACCCCATTTGCTTCATCAGCCGTAAGCTGAAGGATCCTGAGACAAGGTGGGCAACAATCGAAAGAGAATGCTTTGCTATTGTGTGGGCTCTGAAGAAGTTTAGGCCATACTTGTATGGTTCTACTTTTGTCATTCAGACTGACCACCAACCCTTGAGATGGTTAATGCAAATGAAGGAAGAAAATCCAAAACTATTGAGATGGTCAATCTGCCTGCAAGGGTTTGATTTCACCATTGAGCACAGGTCAGGGTGTCACCATCAAAATGCTGATGGACTCTCTAGGATGTATGTCATCGACTAGAGGTATGAGGTTCATCCAGGAGTGGATTAAATCCTCCTGTCCCTTAGTCTGGGGGGGGCAAGTGTTAGGGAGAATTCCCTGTTTAGGCTGAATTTCCTAACCTAGTGAGTCCCCCAGCAGCTTTGCTGGATTTTTGGGGTTTATTTCTCCTGCCAAGAGTGAGACTCTTTTACCCTCACTCTTGGGCATGATTTGAGTGTGTTTCTTTGACTCTAGATGTGTTTAATGGGCTATGGGGTCTTTTACCCCATAGGGCTTCATGTGTTTTTGTGATTTGTGTTACACAGCACCCTCAGTGCAGTAACACAGGGGTGTCATAGTGACTGCCCAGTATAGACTCCATACCCTGGGACTGACTACTGTCTCCCAGGGCCTGTAAAGTCACCCTTGACTTTGCTAGTCTTAAATTCTGAACAGAACCAGTACAAACCATCATATTGTGGACGTACTGGCTGGGGCAATTCAATTGCCCTGTGGTCTGTTAGTCGAGGGGGCACGTCTCCGTCCCCCCTGATTGAGTGTTGGCTGGTGGCAGTGGATACTACTTTTTATATTCAACCGCGAATATTTCTCTATGGGATTTTCCCATTGTTCGAGGCTACTATCTTTATTTATTTAATTACGATAGCCTCGAACATACCGCCGGTTTATTTATTTAATATTAATTCTCCGGTTGGTATTTTTTGCCCAAACTCGGTTCTAAAATGGCGTTTGTGTTCTCTTCTGTAACTCCAACCCAAGTCGAGCCCTTTGTTCCACTTTTTGGTGGGCTTCTCCACAGAAGCCCTCCAAAGTGGTGCCACTTTGTCTGGGGTACTTAGGAGGGGTGGAGGGGGATTTAGGCACCCTGGACTAAGTTGCCTAGGCAACTCAAGTCGCACTCCATCCTGATTGGCCCAAGTGGTGAGCCGGCCGGCTCACCACTTAGCATGTTTGAGTGACAGCAAGGCTGAGTGAATGGGGGTTTTCTACATAAAAGCAGGGCTTTGGGGACTGGAACTTCAGAAGTCGCCACAGGACCTAAGAATCCGACGAGGGAGAAGCTGAGACGACCTGCCACAACGACACCACCGGTGGAGCCCTGCTGGACCGTCTCACCACTTTTCCCAACGACAGAGGAGATCTCCCGCCGGAGAGTCTTCTTCCTTTGACTGGTGGGGATAACCAGTTTCACCGTCTTTTCGCCTTCCCGACGTATCTCTTGGCCGCCTTGCCTGTGCCAAGCACCCCGGCAACCGAGATACCACGTTTTACCACGACCGCAAATTAAAGGGTAATACCTTTAACCGGAAAACTCAGCGGCTGGTTTCTTTCCTGGCAGTGCAACGACCTTCATCTTTCCTCCAAGTCGAGATCCTCTCTTCCCCTGGACGACGACGAGACTTGCACCCGCTGCCAGGAACAACTGCCCCCGCTGGAGGATCCTTCCCACTTAAGGTACCGTGTCCCGCCCGGCTTCCCTTGCCACCGACTGTACGGGTTAGATTTAGCCCCCGGCTTTCAAACCTGGGTTAGCCTGGGACACCCTGGCTAAACTTTTCTGAGCCTCTCTAAACTCATTTTGAACTCTCTGCAAGACTTTCTAAGCCTAGTGTAACTGTGTGATCTTGGGCGCATTTGTGCTCTGCTCTCTCTAAGAGTGGGCCCAGCCTATGGACTTTGGCTCACAAGTGACTTTTGCTCTTCTGCCTTGCTAATAGTGTTCCTAAAGCTTAGAGTGGTGTACCTTCCCATATTCTGTCTTTTTCCCTCCCTTATTCATGAACTTGTTGGAGTGCCATCTATAGTTAAGCACTCACCTCTGTATGAAAATAAGTGGTGTTAACTAAGACTTATCTGATAAGGAATAAGGGTTTTATATATTATAATAGTAACTGTGTTTAGAGTGTTTTACAATAAGAGTGCTGGAGTGTTTCAAACAGTGTGTTTTTAAATAAATAATTATATACTTTGATACCAAAGCTCTGGCCAGTGTTTGCTTGTATTGTTGTATCTGAGTGCCTATTGTGTATACTTTGCATACTGCCTAAGTCTTCCTGAGGGAAGTCTGGCTGCTCAGCCACAGCTACCAGGTAAATCTGGGTAGTACAGACTGCTACCAAGTGGGTTTACTGCTAACACCTGTAGTCCTAAATCTTTTGCAGTGTTCCCAAAGGGAACTGCACAGGTTTCTGCCTAACACTTTACACAAACTTGTCATAAATTCATAGATTTATCAAAGCTTTCATATGCTTGTCAAAAGCTTATCCTTTTGCTCACAGTTCAGTGTATTCGTATTATTCATCACAACCCTTTACTTTGGGTTAACGGCATCTTGCACATCGTCTTTCGTTCAATTGGCATTCTCTTTTGTCATATAATAGCCTCCAGGAGTGCCCTGGTTCGAGGAGTGTTCCCTTCTGTTCACTCACTAGTCCCTGGAGGCTCCTCCGGGTGGCTGATTTCTCTTCCTCTGCTCCTCATACACGTTTACTTCGATTGTGAACACTGCTCACACTTTGCTAATGTTGTGAAGGGAATTACTTCCTCCCACGCACCTCGGCGCTTTAGGGTGAGGCGAGCCCCATTGGGAGACCTGTGATACACCAGGGGGAGGAGGGCATCATAAGGCCCCCCACATGATCATAATATTATAATATTAAGCAAAATGTAGATGTTTAGACTTAGTGCGCGCATATAAGCAGATGCCATTTTGCAGCCAGAATCGAAGCATGGGGTTTGCACGACCATGCAGTATTAGTTGTTTTTTAAAAATGTTTTATTGTGTTTAGTTCATTAAAGAACCTTTACAAAATGTTTTTATCTTAATTCAGTTATACTAAAATATAAAAATATAAAGTTCATGTTCATTAAAAAAAATGTCACATCTTTTCTTACATTTCATTTAATTTCATTTTATTACATTTCACTAAGAAAAGGAACCAAAAAGAACAAAACTTTGGTACCAATAGATCCAGCATAAGAAGTTTTTTTTTTACATTTCACTCAGAGAAAGGCACAGCCCTTAGTTACTGCCAGATATGGACTTGTGAACTTTTCCATTAGCATACATATTCAGGTATTCACTCGATATGTAACAAATGCCATCTAACCACTTTTCTCAGAACTACTTTTTCATTGAACCACTTAGTAAGGTACACATTAGGTCTAACCAGGCTGCAGATCCAAATGTTCTTTAAGCACTTTTAGTATTTTAGTCAAACTGATTATGAGAGTAGAATTGTTCCCCCACACACACTTGTTCCATAGTGCAACCCTAGATAGTTCTGAAGCCGTGTACCAATATTTTCCAAATTCCTTAATCCTCAGTGATTCGAAATGGCTACAGTACATTACGAGATGTTTCAGAGATTCAATTGATTGTGGTATACAGTCCAGTTGAATATTCACTTGGATGTGAGAAATCGAACATGGAAATTGGAGGATATAACTAGGCAGAACACCAAATGTTCTTCTAAAGGGAGCATATTCTGCGTAAGATTTATATTTAGCAATTCGGTATGATTGAAGACACCAGCTCAATCGCTGGAATTTCTGCTTGTTGGAAGGAAGACAGAGTATTAAATCCTCCTTCGATATATTAGCAAGGTGCAGTATTTCATCCATCTTTTTAACAAAGATTTTTAAGGTAGAAAAGAGACCAGATTTCAGAATGTTATGCAAGTCTTCATATAACAAATTTTTTGTTGGTGCACATAGCATCTTGTTTTCCCTGAGTCATGTTAAGATGATCATTGATATCTATCGTACAGGTGTCTAACATATACAAGATGGTAGGCTCAATCTTCAACAGATAGAACTGGATGATTGGAACTATGGAGAAGGTGCAATATTTCCTATAAATAATGCACATGTGGGCAGTAAGAGGTTTACATTTCTTACTAAGCATTTCTTTCCACCAGGATTTTGAGTTTTGATCAGTGAGAGTTTAACTAAGATATCTTAGTTCCTTAACTTCTTCAAGCTCCACATTACCAACAGACCAGATACATTTCTTCATTTTTCACTTCTCATCAGAGAAAATTATGATCTCCGATTTATCTTGGTTAATCTAAAGATTATGTGATTCTGCAAAGTCGAAGAAAGAATTCAGTTTATTTTGTAGTTGCTGAGGGGTTTTATCAAATAACAGCAGGTCGTCCGCGAAACTTAAACAATTCATTTTCAGATTGGCTAGGCACACAGGATAGTTTATAATATCCTTCCATATATGATCTAAATCACAAAGATATATGTTAAATAATATTGCGGCCAAAGTGCAGCCTTGTTTTAACCCAATTTCTGTATGAATCTCCTCCGTCAATGTTCCAAATTTGTTTGTGCGTACTCTGTAGGTAGTGTTGGAGTACAGTAAAGCAATCAGGGCTACTAGGTGTACCGGAATACCACATTGAATCATTTTTTCCAAAGTACTCCCCTTATTACCGTGTCAAACGCTGCGCTTAGGTCCAATGCAGCCATATATATAGCTCCTGTATCCTTTTGTTTGGCTTGACACTGCAATAATGATACTATGGTAGCATTTAGCGGGCAGCCCATGGCTTTTCGAAAACCTACTTGGCATTTGGAGAGGATGTTATGCTTGCATAAAAAGTCCTGCAATTCCTTTAGAATTAATTGAGAAAAAACCTTTGAAGAGGCATCAGTTAGGGCTATGGGTCTCAAATTTGCTGGTTCGTTCACATTTGCATTTTTATAAATGGGGACAATAATTGCGGAGCACCATGAACGGGGGATCTGTTTCTTAGAAAATACAACATCAAATTTGATTTTAAAGATTCTTGCCCATAGGTGGGGGTCTGTTATGATTACATAAGAGGGTATCCCATCAGGACCTGAGGCCTTAGAGTCCTTTAATTTTTTTATAGCGAACACAATATCCTCAATAGACTATGGGCAATGGTCTAGAATAAATTCTGCATAGTTATAGCAATGCAAACAAAGGGGGGTCTGGGAATCTCTCTACCAGCACGGACACAGCCCAATGACCTGTTCTTGGGTGAATAACCCCTGGGAGAGACTCTACCAAGTATTTAGCTCACTGTCCTTTTCACAGAGAAGAAATGTCCCCACATATCAGCCTTTGTCCTGCCCAGGGGCAGTCCAGCGCCGAAATGCTAGGCAATTCTCCTCTGAACAAGAGTACCATCAGTAACCCCATACACGTGTTTCAGCCTTGTTGGGCATCATCAGTGAGGTGAAACTGTTGCCTCTCTAAGAACAGTGAGCAAGGGGTCCACGTCTGGATTGCCCTGTTAACTTAGGGTGAAACCCAAAGTTAATGTATGCAAACAAAGGGGGGTCTGGGAATCTCTCTACCAGCATGAACACAGCCCAATGACCTGTTCTTGGGTGAATAACCCCTGGGAGAGACTCTACCAAGTCTTTAGCTCACTGTCCTTTTCACAGAGAAGAAATGTCCCCGCATATCAGCCTTTGTCCTGCCCAGGGGCAGTCCAGCGCCGAAGTGCTAGGCAATTCTCCTCTGAACAAGAGTACCATCAGTAACCCCATACACGTGTTTCAGCCTTGTTGGGCATCATCAATGAGGTGAAACTGTTGCCTCTCTAAGAACAGTGAGCAAGGGGTCCACGTCTGGATTGCCCTGTTAACTTAGGGTGAAACCCAAAGTTAATGTATGCAAACAAAGGGGGGTCTGGGAATCTCTCTACCAGCACGAACACAGCCCAATGACCTCTTCTTGGGTGAATAACCCGTTGGAGAGACTCTACCAAGTCTTTAGCTCACTGTCCTTTTCACAGAGTAGAAATGTCCCCGCATATCAGCCTTTGTCCTGCCCAGCGGAAGTCCAGCGCCGAAATGCTAGGCAATTCTCCTCTGAACAAGAGTACCATCAGTAACCCCATACAAGTGTTTCAGCCTTGTTGGGCATCATCAGTGAGGTGAAACTGTTGTCTCTCTAATAACAGTGAGCAAGGGGTCCACGTCTGGATTGCCCTGTTAACTTAGGGTGAAACCCAAAGTTAATGTATGCAAACAAAGGGGGGTCTGGGAATCTCTCTACCAGCACGAACACAGCCCAATGACCTGTTCTTGGGTGAATAACCCCTGGGAGAGACTCTACCAAGTCTTTAGCTCACTGTCCTTTTCACAGAGAAGAAATGTCCCCGCATATCAGCCTTTGTCCTGCCCAGGGGCAGTCCAGCGCCGAAATGCTTGGCAATTATCCTCTGAACAAGAGTACCATCAGTAACCCCATACACGTGTTTCAGCCTTGTTGGGCATCATCAGTCAGGTGAAACTGTTGCCTCTCTAAGAACAGTGAGCAAGGGGTCCACGTCTGGATTGCCCTGTTAACTTAGGGTGAAACCCAACGTTAATGTATGCAAACAAAGGGGGGTCTGGGAATCTCTCTACCAGCACGAACACAGCCCAATGACCTGTTCTTGGGTGAATAACCCCTGGCAGAGACTCTACCAAGTCTTTAGCTCACTGTCCTTTTCACACTGTTCTTAGAGAGGCAACAGTTTCACCTCACTGATGATGCCCAAGCTGAACCACGTGTATTTTTTTAAAAAATTTTTTATTAAAGCTTTCAGCATACAAAAATACAAGCTTTTGCTTATGTACAAATTTTTCCCTCCTCCCCATGCACAAGCCAGACCTCTCCCAAGTCTTCTCTCTTTGTTCTTAAATCGAGGTTTGGCTATTTGTTTTTTTTTTTTTGAGTTCTCCTTGTTGATAATAATCTTAATTCTCTTCCAATCTCTTTAGCATTGATTCTAGGAAAATACCCAGACCTTTAACAGTTTTTTTACTTGGATCGTCATATAAAGCTGACCACCATAAGTTGGCGTCCAGATCACATGATGGAGGCAATGTTGGTAATAGTAAGCAACCCCTTTCTGATCTGAGTTCAGGGCAGAACAACATTAGGTGTTGAGACGATTCTTCTTCTTTTTTGCATAATCTGCATAATTCTTCCTTTACCAGTCCGTATCTGAACAGATTGATCTTTGTTCTTAAAATGTTCAGACGAAAGCGCATTATTAGATCTCTATGATTCCGATTTGCGCTTTTTTCTAGGTATCCAGGCAATGTCAGTGGACATCTAGTCATCTTGTTTGATAAGGTGTGATGGTTCGACGCTACTCTCGCACGCTCTGTTTCTGCCCAATCGATTGAAAATAAAAGTATTTTTACCCTCTTTGGATGTTTCAGAAGGGCTTCCGTCGTGACTTTTGGATTTTGCAGCAGATCGTTACATTTCACTTTCCATTCATCCAGTGGCCAAAAGGGCTTCCTTGTTCAGTATTTGGTATTGAGGTGGACAGCTTTCTAAAGATATTTTTCTGTATGTGGCCAGTGTTTTCCAGATGATTCGGGCTTGCATTGAATGCAATCCTAACTCATGTCGAATGATACCTATCGGAACACATGTCGGAATGTTCAGCAATTTTCGCCAAAATCTGGCTTCAAGTTTATCCCATGTTTCCCAAGGGATTCTCAGGGCCGTTTCGCCAGCATATGTCACAGTGGGGATAACCTTTGCATTGTAGAATTCCACAATCGGGCGCATGGGGAATTTACAGAACTTTCTTTTCAATATTAATGCCTGTGATGTTAATTGGTCCATTTTCCTCTGCAAATGTTCAATCCACGGTTGGTCACTCCAATTGGCACTTACAATTGCTCCCAGGTATTTTGTGTTTTTAACTGTTGTTATCAGGTCATTCTCTATGTGCCATCTAAAAGGTTTTTTACTTGCAGGACCTGCTTTTTTAATTATCATTACCACTGTTTTTTCAGGATTGATTTTTTGTTCAATTTCTTTTAGATGTATATTCAGAGCTTCTAGTTTTTTTTTGTAGACCCATTTCTGTTTCATCCATCACTATAAGATCGTCAGCATATAAGAGATGACCAATTTTCATTTCTCCTATTTTAGGCGAGCATGCTCTTGGTGGTTCCAAGCAATCCTTTACTTCTAAAATATAGAAGTTATAGAGTATAGACGCTAGGGGACAACCCTGTTTTAGCCCACAGGTTGTTGTTAAGTTTCCCTTTTGGTCCAATCGATGTATTTGTATGGAGAGATTTAATGGCTTCTATTAGGTCTAATGGACAGCCTTTTTCTTTCAATTTGGACCAGAGAATTTGACGGTCTACTCTGTCAAAGGCTGCTGCCATATCTATTGAGGCGATAAACAATTTTTGATTTTCATGAATGGTCTTTGCTTTTAGCAGGTTGAGGATTAAGAGGTTTAAATTGCAGACTACATTTTCCACAAAACCCGCTTGTCTGTGATCGAAATTACCAGATCTTAGTATCCATTCCTTTAATCTTTTCAAGAGAATGCCCGCAAAGAGTTTACCTAAGACATCCAGCAGGGATATGGGACGATAATTCTGCAGGCAAGCTCTTCTCCTTTTTTATGGATTGGAATAGTAATTGAAGTTGTCCAAGATTCTGGTATGTGACCCATTTTTACTATTCGTGTAAAGAGAACAAAGCACATGTGTGCCCATACCTCTGGAGCTTGCTTTAAGATTTCATTCGTGAGGCCATCCGGCCCTGGTGCTCGCGATCTGCTTGCTTTTTTTTATCAGTGTCAAGATTTCACTTGAAGTGAATTGGATATCCCAACCTTTTTTACCTTTGTCATCTTGTAGAATGTTGTCTGTTATGGGCTCTCGATTATATTTTTCTTGAAAATATTGTTCCCACGTTGTTTCATTTATTGGATTGAGTTGTTCCTCACTTTGTTGGTTTCCTTTCTGATTTAGCAGTGTCCATAGATATTTTGCATTTTTGTTTCTCATCGCCATTAACATGTATTCAGAGTCTTTTTGAAATAATAGTGCTCTATGGGACTTGGCCCAGTTTCGATAACCTTTTCTCAATTCTTTCTTTTTTGTTTGCATGTCATCATAGGCAATATTCTGTTTTTTTAAGGCTCTTAGGTCTCTCGGCAGCTGTCGTTTTTTTCCCGCTATATCCTCATTGAAACAATGCATCCTGCTTTTTGTGGTTCTTTTATTTATTTCTGTGGTCACTTTAAAGATTTTAAGACACGATTCGTACTCCACGTCTTTTCCTGTTATAGTAGCCCATTTATTTATTGAATTTGTTAACATAGGAATCATTTGTGTTGTTATCCTCAGTCTGTTTCGCCCCTCATTTACACTGACTCCTGTAGGCCAAGTATTTCTAGGTACCACATCCCTTTTATGCACTATTGCTGGATCTGCGCATGTGAGGATTAATATTTTGTGGTCACTACTTTTTGTTGGTAAGATTTTTAAGGTGAGTATTCTGTCAAAAGTTTTCCGGTCAACAAAGAAGTAGTCTAATGTTGCGCTTGAATTATGTGATGACCAAGTCGATTGTCCTTCCAGATCTCCTTGGACATTTCCATTTACTTGCAAGAGATCACGGTTCTCCATTTCCATCTCCCAATCTCTTGCTCTTGATTGTTTTTGTCGATTGTAACTAGACAAATTTGCCTGCGGATTTTTGGTTTTACCACAGGAGATGTTTAGATCACCACATATTATTAATGACAGATTATCATATTCTGACCTCAATTGGTCTATGTGATTAGTTTGTAATTCCAGGAATACTTGTCCATCTTTTGCTTTTGTGTTCCAATATAGATTACAAATGATTAGTGTGTTTTTTTCTTTTTGTGTATCACTTCCTTTTGAATCCTGTTGCGTAATTATTATTTGTATCAATGGTGAGGGGTGTATCGTACGAATTACATTTCCGCCATATGTGTTTTTTATGATAGTTAATAGACCTGCAGAGGGTCTACCTTTTTTTCCTTTGAGAGCTTTATTTCAATAACAAGTTGCTCCATGTATGTATGGCTGTTCTTGCAGCCAGCACTCTTGAATACAGCTGATATCTGCATTTAGAATTTCTTTATTTAGCTTTTCAATCAAATGAAAGAAGCCTCTTGTATTCCAGGAAGCAAAACTTGTTGATCCTCGGGGTCCAAGTCCTTCGGTCTAATGATTTTTTTCATTTGTTTTCGTATTCAAAGTTTCCACTAGCCAGCCCCAGGATTTTTCAGCATCTATTTTAGTTACAATAGGACGGTCATTATTTGTTTGCTGGACGAGATTCCCTTTCACATTTCCTTTAATTTTCATACGTAAAGCATTTGGGCCCCGTAATACTGTTGGTGAGAAACGTATAGGTCTGTAGTCCACTTCCTCTTCATTTTGGTTTTTGCGGGCATTTTTTTGTTGTTCTTCAAAGCTTGTTTTCTTAATTGTGTCCCTCTTTATATCCTTTTCTCTCTGTTGCAGACATTCTGTTTTAACATCAAAGCCCAAAACTCACAGGTCATCCGCCGCTAACCATATTCCGTTCATAACTGCCTTTGAATTGAAGTGTATGTGAATTCTGTCCAAGTCTTCTTCGTTTGGAAATTCCACAATTCGTATATCTTTTGGTTCAATCACTCTCAATTGAGGCACGTTGTGCAAGAGTTTCATTAGGTTTGATCTATTTAGGATCAAACCATCCTGTGCTCTTAGAACTCTCTCCATTCTTAGTTTTAGGGTGTTATTATGATTGCCATAGGGTTCAAGATTATTCTTGTCGCTTCTTTGGTCCTTCTTCTCTACATTTTTGTTCCTATTTTTCATTCTCGAGCTCTTGGGATTTTGGGTGCTCCAGCTTTCTCGTTCCTGTTCTGATTGTTTGATCATATCTTTTAGCACCTGGCCTTGCTTTTTTTCCAGGTCCTTTTTATGTCTAATCTGCGTTCTTTTTTCTTGCAAAGTTCGAAAGGTCGAAGCTGGTACTTCAAAACATCCGGAGCATTACTTTCCTGGTGCTCATGCTCTTCACATTCCTCAGCTGACTCTTGCGAGCTATCATCCTCGTAAACCGATAAGAGCAACAAAGACTCTTGAACATAGGACTCATTTATGGAGCTTTCTAATGTACTCTCTAATTCCACATCTTTAATGGATTCTCTTGCTTGGTTCTTTACTTGCTCTGCATCGTCCTTTTTTTTTATTATTGGCGGTGCTTGTTGGATAGACTTCGTTATCTCTTTACCTATGGGCTTTAAATTTCGAATGAACTGCCGTGTTCCTTCATTAGTCATGCATTTTTGATTGGGCAAATTTTTAGTTTTTTTGTTCAATTTTTCCATGACATGTTTTAGTCTTTTGATTGATTTTTCCGAGGTTTCATTTAATTTTTCCATCTTATCTATTCTGTTCGATTCTTTAGGGTTTTCAATGCTGAATAATGGATAAGTAACATTAGGCTGGTTTTCGCAGTTGTTATTCTTAGCTGTGTCGGTTGCCTATTTATCAGGGACTCTCCCTGTTTTCCCTCTGTTCTTTGGGAGCCAGGTGCCAGTGTTCGATTGACCGTAAATTCAGTCTTTCTTGTGTTTTCGGTTGCAATGTTTTTGTTCAACTCAACCATCACATTTACCTTTCTTTGTTCCTCACTTGGTCTTAGCTCTCTGTCCATTGTTTCTGTTGAGGTACTTTTGACCTCATATTGAGCGTTGTTTTTGTAACTCTCTGTTTTAAGTAAGTTAATAGTGTCCCTGAAACAATGCAAAAACGCACTCTTGTCTTCCCGAGCTTCCTCAATTAGCTCGATTAGCGTCTTTACTATAACGTTTTCTGATGCTTTCTCATGGATCTTTCTTTTTTGTTCATCCTCAAAATGTTTTTCTACACTTGTTAATTTGGACTGGATTTGAGCCAATAAATTCGATTGATCCCTACAATTTTCGTGCAGTGCCTCGTAAAACTTCAAATACGGTGCAAGTGCTATAGTCATCATTGATCCTACTGCAGCTTGCATGTTTGCACAGATATCAGTAATTGGCCAAGGATTATGTGAAGGTGCTGTTGCACTTTCAAAATGTTTTTCTTTATTTTCGGCCGAATTTAGACCCGGCTCAGTTTGTTCTTCGTCTTCCAACTGCAAGTCCGCAGGTAGGGTGCTGCTTAGATCCTGAGGGACATCTTCCTTTGCTTTTTGAGAATTCAAAGTTAGGTCACCTTGATGTTCTGATGTTGATTTGTCATTTGGGACCCCTTCGATACTTATGTCTTCTGTTCTTCCATTTTCATTTTTTTTTTCCATTTTTTCCGAACTCATGTGTGCACTCGATTTGTTTGCGTCCATTTCTTCAAAGAATTTTTTTACTCGCGGTATCTGAGGAGTGGACGTGTTTTTTGGTTCCTTGAAAGACAGCTTTTTAGATTCTTCCGGTTTTTCTGAATGTTTTTGTTTTGGTGCGATTTCGATTGTTGCAGGAGCATTTGTCATTCCTATGCTTTCTGTGATCATGGCGTCTTTAGGTAGATTGCAGTTACCACTTTTGTCTGGTTCTGGTTGTGCATTGCCAGAGCTTAATTGCTCACATCGGCCGGACGCTAACAGAAGGTCATGGTCTGACATTTCCATTTTGTCTAGTTGTTGATTGGCGTCCATGATCCCAGTTGCCAGGCTCATGTCTTTCTGTAAAGTAGTTACATCTTTCTTTTTAAAGTGCCATCTGATAATTCTTATCCCTGAGAGGGACTTTGCACGCGGTCTGAATTTCTGAGTAGCAGATGGTTTCAAGAGATCGCCAGCCCCATTTAATAGATTGTTTGTTGTTTTTGTTTTTCCTTGAGTCAAAGATTTTTGTGTGTTAGCTTGCAAATGGCCCTTTTCAATGTCACACATTGGCTCTTTGTTAATGGAAGACAAGGTATTTGGTTTACTATCACTGGCTTTCTGTGCGTTTTGTTTTGTTGGGGAAGACTTTGTATGTGGTGCTTGTAAACTTTCCATGCCTTTTAAAATGGCTGCCGCTTCACTACTCTAATAGAGTATACTTGGTATGAATGTTTTTGGGGCTTTATTTTTTTGTTTGTTGATTGTTGTGTTTTTTTTTGATAAGAAAGAAGCTTCTTCCTGCGGCAAACAGAAGACTTCTTTATTTGCCGCACTCGCAGCGGGCCCCGCTTCCCACTAAGGAAGCAAGTCGCCTACCAGCGGTATGCCCCCCAATGCACACGACAACTCCGTGGTTCCGCCTGGACCGCTCTTCGGGACTCCGGCCCTGTGCGCATGCGCAGCGCCACTGCACCCGTGCGCGTCGCAGCCGTCCCCATCACAACACACGGCCCACGGCAAGCCCCCACTGAGCGCTGACCCGGGCAACGGCGGACCATTGGATCCATCCATCGCGGGTAAAGATGTTTCAATAGGTGTGTGACAAGGGGGGCAAGATGTGCATGGGTCAAGGGGGAAGAGGGGGAGGGTCAAATAGATGGCAACTGTCATTTAGGGGCTCCGTGTGGTTATTAGGCCGCACGGAAGACACCCCAGCTAATCCAGCATCGTTCGTGGTGGTACTCACCGACTCTACTTTGTCCCCTGCGTTACCCCCAACAACAGCAGGCAATTTCATACGGCTACGGGTACGGGGTACCTGAGAAATCACTGCATCGCCAGGGGTCAGGGCGGGTGTGTGGTCCATGTTTGTTCTTCTTCCTCACACCACGCCGAACACTCGCCAAACACTCTGCAAACGCTCCGCTAGGAGCAGTGGTATTATAGTGGAGGGTCCGCCTCCAGCCGTAATAGAGGTAGTAGAGCCACTCAGGCAGCAGGAAAGGAGTTGTGGCAGGTCCC
Source organism: Ambystoma mexicanum (assembly GCF_040938575.1). NCBI lineage: Eukaryota > Metazoa > Chordata > Amphibia > Caudata > Ambystomatidae > Ambystoma > Ambystoma mexicanum. The sequence goes on along the minus strand of NC_090925.1, from coordinate 328,685,160 downwards.
AGGTCCAAACACTCGCCAAACACTCCGCAAACGCTCCGCTAGGAGCAGTGGTATTATAGTGGAGGGTCCGCCTCCAGCCTCCAGCCGTAATAGAGGTAGTAGAGCCACTCAGGCAGCAGGAAAGGAGTTGTGGCAGGTCCCAGGTCCAAACACTCGCCAAACACTCCGCAAACGCTCCGCTAGGAGCAGTGGTATTATAGTGGAGGGTCTGCCTCCAGCCTCCAGCCGTAATAGAGGTAGTAGAGCCACTCAGGCAGCAGGAAAGGAGTTGTGGCAGGTCCCAGGTCCAAACACTCGCCAAACACTCCGCAAACGCTCCGCTAGGAGCAGTGGTATTATAGTGGAGGGTCCGCCTCCAGCCTCCAGCCGTAATAGAGGTAGTAGAGCCACTCAGGCAGCAGGAAAGGAGTTGTGGCAGGTCCCAGGTCCAAACACTCGCCAAACACTCCGCAAACGCTCCGCTAGGAGCAGTGGTATTATAGTGGAGGGTCCGCCTCCAGCCTCCAGCCGTAATAGAGGTAGTAGAGCCACTCAGGCAGCAGGAAAGGAGTTGTGGCAGGTCCCAGGTCCAAACACTCGCCAAACACTCCGCAAAGGCTCCGCTAGGAGCAGTGGTATTATAGTGGAGGGTCCGCCTCCAGCCTCCAGCCGTAATAGAGGTAGTAGAGCCACTCAGGCAGCAGGAAAGGAGTTGTGGCAGGTCCCAGGTCCAAACACTCGCCAAACACGTGTATGGGGTTACTGATGGTACTCTTGTTCAGAGGAGAATTGCCTAGCATTTCGGCGCTGGACTGCCCCTGGGCAGGACAAAGGCTGATATGCGGGGAAATTTCTTCTCTGTGAAAGGGACAGTGAGCTAAAGACTTGGTAGAGTCTCTCCCAGGGGTTATTCACCCAAGAACAGGTCATTGGGCTGTGTTCGTGCTGGTAGAGAGATTCCCAGACCCCCCTTTGTTTTGAATAAATTAACTTTGGATTTCACCCTAAGTTAAGAGGGCGATCCAGACGTGGACCCCTTGCTCACTGTTCTTAGAGAGGCAACAGTTTCACCTCACTGATGATGCCCAACAAGGCTGAATCACGTGTATGGGGTTACTGATGGTACTCTTGTTCAGAGGAGAATTGCCTGGCATTTCGGCGCTGGACTGCCCCTGGGCAGGACAAAGGCTGATATGCGGGGAAATTTCTTCTCTCTGAAAGAGACAGTGAGCTAAAGACTTGGTAGAGTCTCTCCCAGGGGTTATTCACCCAAAAACAGGTCATTGGGCTGTGTTCGTGCTGGTAGAGTGATTCCCAGACCCCCCTTTGTTTTGAATAAATTAACTTTGGATTTCACCCTACGTTAACAGGGCGTAAAGCATTTGGGCCCCGCAATAATGTTGGTGAGAAACGTATAGGTCTGTAGTCCACTTCCTCTTCATTTTGGTTTTTGCGGGCATTTTTTTGTTGTTCTTCAAAGCTTGTTTTTCTTAATTGTGTCCCTGTTTATATCCTTTTCTCTCTGTTGCGGACATTCTGTTTTAACATCAAAGCCCAAAACCCACAGGTCATCCGCCGCTAACCATATTCCGTTCATAACTGCCTTTGAATTGAAGTGTATGTGAATTCTGTCCAAGTCTTCTTCGTTTGGAAATTCCACAATTCGTATATCTTTTGGTTCAATCACTCTCAATTGAGGCACGTTGTGCAAGAGTTTCATTAGGTTTGATCTATTTAGGATCAAACCATTCTGTGCTCTTAGAACTCACTCCATTCTTAGTTTTAGGGTGTTATTATGATTGCCATAGGGTTCAAGATTATTCTTGTCGCTTCTTTGGTCCTTCTTCTCTACATTTTTGTTCCTATTTTTCATTCTCGAGCTCTTGGGGTTTTGGGTGCTCCAGCTTTCTCGTTCTTGTTCTGATTGTTTGATCATATCTTTTAGCACCTGGCCTTGCTTTTTTTCCAGGTCCTTTTTATGTCCAATCTGCGTTCTTTTTTCTTGCAAAGTTCGAAAGGTCGAAGCTGGTACTTCAAAACATTCCGGAGCATTACTTTCCTGGTGCTCATGCTCTTCACATTCCTCAGCTGACTCTTGCGAGCTATCATCCTCGTAAACCGATAAGAGCAACAAAGACTCTTGAACATAGGACTCATTTATGGAGCTTTCTAATGTACTCTCTAATTCTACATCTTTAATGGATTCTCTTGCTTGGTTCTTTACTTGCTCTGCATCGTCCTTTTTTTTTATTATTGCCGGTGCTTGTTGGATATACTTCGTTATCTCTTTACCTATGGGCTTTAAATTTCGAATGAACTGCCGTGTTCCTTCATTAGTCATGCATTTTTGATTGGGCAAATTTTTAGTTTTTTTGTTCGATTTTTCCATGACATGTTTTAGTCTTTTGATTGATTTTTCCGAGGTTTCATTTAATTTTTCCATCTTATCTATTCTGTTCGATTCTTTAGGGTTTTCAATGCTGAATAATGGATAAGTACCATTAGGCTGGTTTTCGCAGTTGTTATTGTCAATGACCTGTGTCGGTTGCCTATTTATCAGGGACTCTCCCTGTTTTCCCTCTGTTCTTTGGGAGCCAGGTGCCAGTGTTCGATTGACCGTAAATTCAGTCTTTCTTGTGTTTTCGGTTGCAATTTTTTTGTTCAACTCAACCATCACATTTACCTTTCTTTGTTCCTCACTTGGTCTTAGCTCTCTGTCCATTGTTTCTGTTGAGGTACTTTTGACCTCATATTGAGCGTTGTTTTTGTAACTCTCTGTTTTAAGTAAGTTAATAGTGTCCCTGAAACAATGCAAAAACGCACTCTTGTCTTCCCGAGCTTCCTCAATTAGCTCGATTAGCGTCTTTACTATAACGTTTTCTGATGCTTTCTCATGGATCTTTCTTTTTTGTTCATCCTCAAAATGTTTTTCTACACTTGTTATTTTGGACTGAATTTGAGCCAATAAATTCGATTGATCCCTACAATTTTCGTGCAGTGCCTCGTATAACTTCAAATACGGTGCAAGTGCTATAGTCATCATTGATCCTACTGCAGCTTGCATGTTTGCACAGATATCAGTAATTGGCCAAGGATTATGTGAAGGTGCTGTTGCACTTTCAAATGTTTTTCTTTATTTTCGGCCGAATTTAGACCCGGCTCAGTTTGTTCTTCGTCTTCCAACTGCAAGTCCGCAAGTAGGGTGCCGCTTAGATCCTGAGGGACATCTTCCTTTGCTTTTTGAGAATTCAAAGTTAGGTCACCTTGATGTTCTGATGTTGATTTGTCATTTGGGACCTCTTCGATACTTATGTCTTCTGTTCTTCCATTTTCGTTTTTTTTTTCCATTTTTTCCGAACTCATGTGTGCACTCGATTTGTTTGCGTCCATTTCTTCAAAGAATTTTTTTACTCCCGGTATCTGAGGAGTGGACGTGTTTTTTGGTTCCTTGAAAGACAGCTTTTTAGATTCTTCCGGTTTTTCTGAATGTTTTTGTTTTGGTGCGATTTCGATTGTTGCAGGAGCATTTGTCATTCCTATACTTTCTGTGATCATGGCGTCTTTAAGTAGATTGCAGTTACCACTTTTGTCTGGTTCTGGTTGTGCATTGTCAGAGCTTAATTGCTCACATCGGCCGGACGCTAACAGAAGGTCATGGTCTGACATTTCCATTTCGTCTAGTTGTTGATTGGCGTCCATGATCATAGTTGCCAGGCTCATGTCTTTCTGTAAAGTAGTTACATCTTTCTTTTTAAAGTGCCATCTGATAGTTCTTATCCCTGAGAGGGACTTTGAACGCGGTCTGAATTTCTGAGTAGCAGATGGTTTCAAGAGATCGCCAGCCCCATTTAATAGATTGTTTGTTGTTTTTGTTTTTCCTTGAGTCAAAGAATTTTGTGTGTTAGCTTGCAAATGGCCCTTTTCAATGTCACACATTGACTCTTTGTTAATGGAAGACAAGGTATTTGGTTTACTATCACTGGCTTTCTGTGCGTTTTGTTTTGTTGGGGAAGACTTTGTATGTGGTGCTTGTAAACTTTCCATGCCTTTTAAAATGGCTGCCGCTTCACTACTCTCATAGAGTATACTTGGTATGAATGTTTTTGGGGCTTTATTTTTTTGTTTGTTGATTGTTGTGTTTTTTTTTTTATAAGAAAGAAGCTTCTTCCTGCGGCAAATAGAAGACTTCTTTATTTGCCGCACTCGCAGCGGGCACCGCTTCCCTCCAAGGAAGCGAGTCACCTACCAGCGGTATGCCCCCCAACGCACACGACAACTCCGTGGTTCCGCCTGGACCGCTCTTCGGGACTCCGGTCCTGTGCGCACGCGCAGCGCCACTGCAGCCGTGCGCGTTGCAGCCGTCCCCATCACAACACACTGCCCACGGCAAGCCCCCGCTGAGCGCAGACCCGGGCAACGGCGGACCATTGGATCCATCCATCGCGGGTAAAGATGTTTCAATAGGTGTGTGACAAGGGGGGCAAGATGTGCATGGGTCAAGGGGGGAACAGGGGGAGCATAGCGCGGGAGGGTCAAATAGATGGCAACTGTCATTTAGGGGCTCCGTGTGGTTATTAGGCCGCACGGAAGACACCCCAGCTAATCCAGCATCGTTCGTGGTGGTACTCACCGCCTCTACTTTGTCCCCTGCATTACCCCCAACAACAGCAGGCAATTTCATACGGCTACGGGTATGGGGTACCTGAGAAATCACTGCGTCGCCAGGGATCAGGGCGGGTGTGTGGTCCATGTTTGTTCTTCTTCCTCACACCACGCCGAACACTCGCCAAACACTCCGCAAACGCTCCGCTAGGAGCAGTGGTATTATAGTGGAGGGTCCGCCTCCAGCCTCCAGCCGTAATAGGGGTAGTAGAGCCACTCAGGCAGCAGGAAAGGAGTTGTGGCAGGTCCCAGGTCCAAACACTCGCCAAACACTCCGCAAACGCTCTGCTAGGAGCAGTGGTATTATAGTGGAGGGTTCGTCTCCAGCCTCCAGCCGTAATAGAGGTAGTAGAGCCACTCAGGCAGCAGGAAAGGAGTTGTGGCAGGTCCCAGGTCCAAACACTCGCCAAACACGTGTATGGGGTTACTGATGGTACTCTTGTTCAGAGCTGGACTGCCCCTGGGCAGGACAAAGGCTGATATGCGGGGACATTTCTTCTCTGTGAAAGGGACAGTGAGCTAAAGACTTGGTAGAGTCTCTCCCAGGGGCTATTCACCCAAGAACAGGTCATTGGGCTGTGTTCATGCTGGTAGAGAGATTCCCAGACCCCCCTTTGTTTTGAATAAATTAACTTTGGATTTCACCCTAAGTTAACAGGGCGACCAAGACGTGGACCCCTTGCTCACTGTTCTTAGAGAGGCAACAGTTTCACCTCACTGATGATGCCCAACAAGGCTGAATCACATGTATGGGGTTACTGATGGTACTCTTGTTCAGAGGAGAATTGCCTAGCATTTCGGCGCTGGACTGCCCCTGGGCAGGACAAAGGCTGATATGCGGGGAAATTTCTTCTCTGTGAAAGGGACAGTGAGATAAAGACTTGGTAGAGTCTCTCCCAGGGGTTATTCACCCAAGAACAGGTCATTGGGCTGTGTTCGTGCTGGTAGAGTGATTCCCAGACCCCCCTTTGTTTTGAATAAATTAACTTTGGATTTCACCCTAAGTTAACAGGGCGATCCAGACGTGGACACCTTGCTCACTGTTCTTAGAGAGGCAACAGTTTCACCTCACTGATGATGCCCAACAAGGCTGAAACACGTGTATGGGGTTACTGATGGTATTCTTGTTCAGAGGAGAATTGCCTAGCATTTCGGCGCTGGACTGCTCCTGGGCAGGACAAAGGCTGATATGCGGGGAAATTTCTTCTCTGTGAAAGGGACAGTGAGCTAAAGACTTGGTAGAGTCTCTCCCAGGGGTTATTCACCCAAGAACAGGTCATTGGGCTGTGTTCGTGCTGGTAGAGAGATTCCCAGACCCCCCTTTGTTTTGAATAAATTAACTTTGGATTTCACCCTAAGTTAACAGGGCGATCCAGACGTGGACCCCTTGCTCACTGTTCTTAGAGAGGCAACAGTTTCACCTCACTGATGATGCCCAACAAGGCTGAAACACGTGTATGGGGTTACTGATGGTACTCTTGTTCAGAGGAGAATTGCATTTCGGCGCTGGACTGCCCCTGGGCAGGACAAAGGCTGATATGCGGGGAAATTTCTTCTCTGTGAAAGGGACAGTGAGCTAAAGACTTGGTAGAGTCTCTCCCAGGGGTTATTCACCCAAGAACAGGTCATTGGGCTGTGTTCGTGCTGGTACAGTGATTCCCAGACCCCCCATTGTTTTGAATAAATTAACTTTGGATTTCACCCTAAGTTAACAGGGCGATCCAGACGTGGACCCCCTTGCTCACTGTTCTTAGAGAGGCAACAGTTTCACCTCACTGATGATGCCCAACAAGGCTGAAACACGTGTATGGGGTTACTGATGGTACTCTTGTTCAGAGGAGAATTGCCTAGCATTTCGGCGCTGGACTGCCCCTGGGCAGGACAAAGGCTGATATGCGGGGACATTTCTTCTCTGTGAAAGGGACAGTGAGCTAAAGACTTGGTAGAGTCTCTCCCAGGGGTTATTCACCCAAGAACAGGTCATTTGGCTGTGTTTGTGCTGGTAGAGAGATTCCCAAACCCCCCTTTGTTTTGAATAAATTAACTTTGGATTTCACCCTAAGTTAACAGGGCGATCCAGACGTGGACCCCATGCTCACTGTTCTTAGAGAGGCAACAGTTTCACTTCACTGATGATGCCCAACAAGGCTGAAACACGTGTATGGGGTTACTGATGGTACTCTTGTTCAGAGGAGAATTGCCCAGCATTTCGGCGCTGGACTGCCCCTGGGCAGGACAAAGGCTGATATGCGGGGAAATTTCTTCTCTGTGAAAGGGACAGTGAGCTAAAGACTTGGTAGAGTCTCTCCCAGGGGTTATTCACCAAGAACAGGTCATTGGGCTGTGTTCGTGCTGGTAGAGAGATTTCCAGACCCCCCTTTGTTTTGAATAAATTAACTTTGGATTTCATCCTAAGTTAACAGGGCGATCCAGACGTGGACCCCTTGCTCACTGTTCTTAGAGAGGCAACAGTTTCACCTCACTGATGATGCCCAACAAGCCTGAAACACGTGTATGGGGTTACTGATGGTACTCTTGTCCAGAGGAGAATTGCCTAGCATTTCGGCGCTGGATTGCCCCTGGGCAGGACAAAGGCTGATATGCGGGGAAATTTCTTCTCTATGAAAGGGACAGTGAGCTAAAGACTTGGTAGAGTCTCTCCCAGGGGTTATTCACCCAAGAACAGGTCATTGGGCTGTGTTCGGGCTGGTAGAGAGATTCCCAGACCCCCCTTTGTTTTGAATAAATTAACTTTGGATTTCACCCTAAGTTAACAGGGCGATCCAGACGTGGACCCCTTGCTCACTGTTCTTAGAGAGGCAACAGTGTCACCTCAATGATGATGCCCAACAAGGCTGAAACACGTGTATGGGGTTACTGATGGTACTCTTGTTCAGAGGAGAATTGCCTAGCATTTCGGCGCTGGACTGCCCCTGGGCAGTACAAAGGCTGATATGCGGGGAAATGTCTTCTCTGTGAAAGGGACAGTGAGCTAAAGACTTGGTAGAGTCTCTCCCAGGGGTTATTCACCCAAGAACAGGTCATTGGGCTGTGTTCGTGCTGGTAGAGTGATTCCCAGACCCCCCTTTGTTTTGAATAAATTAACTTTGGATTTCACCCTAAGTTAACAGGGCGATCCAGACGTGGACCCCTTGCTCACTGTTCTTAGAGAGGCAACAGTTTCACCTCACTGATGATGCACAACAAGGCTGAAACACGTGTATGGGGTTACTGATGGTACTCTTGTTCAGAGGAGAAATGCCTAGCATTTCGGCGCTGGACTGCCCCTGGGCAGGACAAAGGCTGATATGCTGGGAAATTTATTTTCTGTGAAAGGGACAGTGAGCTAAAGACTTGGTAGAGTCTCTCCCCGGGGTTATTCACCCAAGAACAGGTCATTGGGCTGTGTTCGTGCTGGTAGAGTGATTCCCAGACCCCCCTTTGTTTTGAATAAATTAACTTTGGATTTCACCCTAAGTTAACAGGGCGATCCAGACGTGGACCCCTTGCTCACTGTTCTTAGAGAGGCAACAGTTTCACCTCACTGATGATGCCCAACAAGGCTGAAACACGTGTATGGGGTTACTGATGGTACTCTTGTTCAGAGGAGAATTGCCTAGCATTTTGGCGCTGGACTGCCCCTGGGCAGGACAAAGGCTGATATGCGGGGAAATTTCTTCTCTGTGAAAGGGACAGTGAGCTAAAGACTTGGTAGAGTCTCTCCCAGGGGTTATTCACCCAAGAACAGGTCATTGGGCTGTGTTTGTGCTGGTAGAGAGATTCCCAGACCCCCCCTTTGTTTTGAATAAATTAACTTTGGATTTCACCCTAAGTTAACAGGGCGATCCAGACGTGGACCCCTTGCTCACTGTTCTTAGAGAGGCAACAGTTTCACCTCACTGATGATGCCCAACAAGGCTGATTCACATGTATGGGGTTACTGATGGTACTCTTGTTCAGAGGAGAATTGCCTAGCATTTCGGCGCTGGACTGCCCCTGCAGGGCAAAGGCTGATATGCGGGGAAATTTCTTCTCTGTGAAAGGGACAGTGAGCTAAAGACTTGGTAGCGTCTCTCCCAGGGGTTATTCACCCAAGAACAAGTCATTGGGCTGTGTTCGTGCTGGTAGAGAGATTCCCAGACCCCCCTTTGTTTTGAATAAATTAACTTTGGATTTCACCCTAAGTTAACAGGGCGATCCAGACGTGGACCCCTTGCTCACTGTTCTTAGAGAGGCAACAGTTTCACCTCACTGATGATGCCCAACAAGGCTGAAACATATGTATGGGGTTACTGATGGTACTCTTGTTCAGAGGAGAAATGCCTAGCATTTCGGCGCTGGACTGCCTGGATTTTGGATTTCACCCTAAGTTAACAGGGCGATCCAGACGTGGACCCCTTGCTCACTGTTCTTAGAGAGGCAATAGTTTCGCCTCACTGATGATGCCCAACAAGGCTGAAACATATGTATGGGGTTACTGATGGTACTCTTGTTCAGAGGAGAAATGCCTAGCATTTCGGCGCTGGACTGCCCCTGGGCAGGACAAAGGCTGATATGCGGGGAAATTTCTTCTCTGTGAAAGGGACAGTGAGCTAAAGATTTGGTAGAGTCTCTCCCAGGGGTTATTCACCCAAGAACAGGTCATTGGGCTGTGTTAGTGCTGGTAGAGTGATTCGCAGACCCCCTTTGTTTTGAATAAATTAACTTTGGATTTCACCCTAAGTTAACAGGGCGATCCAGACGTGGACCCCTTGCTCACTGTTCTTAGAGAGGCAACAGTTTCACCTCACTGATGATGCCCAACAAGGCTGAAACACGTGTATGGGGTTACTGATGGTACTCTTGTTCAGAGGAGAATTGCCTAGCATTTCGGCGCTGGACTGCCCCTGGGCAGGACAAAGGCTGATATGCGGGGAAATTTCTTCTCTGTGAAAGGGACAGTGAGCTAAAAACTTGGTAGAGTCTCTCCCAGGGGTTATTCACCCAAGAACAGGTCATTGGGCTGTGTTCGTGCTGGTAGAGAGATTCCCAGACCCCCCTTTGTTTTGAATAAATTAACTTTGGATTTCACCCTAAGTTAACAGGGCGATCCAGACGTGGACCCCTTGCTCACTGTTCTTAGAGAGGCAACAGTTTCACCTCACTGATGATGCCCAACAAGGCTGAAACACGTGTATGGGGTTACTGATGGTACTCTTGTTCAGAGGAGAAATGCCTAGCATTTCGGCGCTGGACTGCCCCTGGGCAGGACAAAGGCTGATATGCGGGGAAATTTCTTCTCTGTGAAAGGGACAGTGAGCTAAAGATTTGGTAGAGTCTCTCCGAGGGGTTATTCACCCAAGAACAGGTCATTGGGCTGTGTTAGTGCTGGTAGAGTGATTCCCAGACCCCCCTTTGTTTTGAATAAATTAACTTTGGATTTCACCCTAAGTTAACAGGGCGATCCAGACGTGGACCCCTTGCTCACTGTTCTTAGAGAGGCAACAGTTTCACCTCACTGATGATGCCCAACAAGGCTGAAACACGTGTATGGGGTTACTGATGGTACTCTTGTTCAGAGGAGAATTGCCTAGCATTTCGGCGCTGGACTGCCGCTGGGCAGGACAAAGGCTGATATGCGGGGAAATTTCTTCTCTGTGAAAGGGACAGCGAGCTAAAGACTTGGTAGAGTCTCTCCCAGGGGTTATTCACCCAAGAACAGGTCATTGGGCTGTGTTCGTGCTGGTAGAGTGATTCCCAGACCCCCCTTTGTTTTGAATAAATTAACTTTGGATTTCACCCTAAGTTAACAGGGCGATCCAGACGTGGACCCCTTGATCACTGTTCTTAGAGAGGCAACAGTTTCACCTCACTGATGATGCCCAACAAGGTTGAAACACGTGTATGGGGTTACTGATGTTACTCTTGTTCAGAGGAGAATTGCATTTCGGCGCTGGACTGCCCCTGGGCAGGACAAAGGCTGATATGCGGGGAAATTTCTTCTCTGTGAAAGGGACAGTGAGCTAAAGACTTGGTAGAGTCTCTCCCAGGGGTTATTCACCCAAGAACAGGTCATTGGGCTGTGTTCGTGCTGGTATAGTGATTCCCAGACCCCCCTTTGTTTTGAATAAATTAACTTTGGATTTCACCCTAAGTTAACAGGGCGATCCAGACGTGGACCCCTTGCTCACTGTTCTTAGAGAGGCAACAGTTTCACCTCACTGATGATGCCCAACAAGGCTGAAACACGTGTATGGGGTTACTGATGGTACTCTTGTTCAGAGGAGAATTGCCTAGCATTTCGGCGCTGGACTGCCCCTGGGCAGGACAAAGGCTGATATGCGGGGACATTTCTTCTCTGTGAAAGGGACAGTGAGCTAAAGACTTGGCAGAGTCTCTCCAAGGGGTTATTCACCCAAGAACAGGTCATTTGGCTGTGTTTGTGCTGGTAGAGAGATTCCCAAACCCCCCTTTGTTTTGAATAAATTAACTTTGGATTTCACCCTAAGTTAACAGGGCGATCCAGACGTGGACCCCTTGCTCACTGTTCTTAGAGAGGCAACAGTTTCACCTCACTAATGATGCCCAACAAGGCTGAAACACGTGTATGGGGTTACTGATGTTACTCTTGTTCAGAGGAGAATTGCCTAGCATTTCGGTGCTGGACTGCCCCTGGGCAGGACAAAGGCTGATATGCGGGGAAATTTCTTCTCTGTGAAAGGGACAGTGAGCTAAAGACTTGGTAGAGTCTCTCCCAGGGGTTATTCACCCAAGAACAGGTCATTGGGCTGTGTTCGGGCTGGTAGAGAGATTCCCAGACCCCCCCTTTGTTTTGAATAAATTAACTTTGGGTTTCACTCTAAGTTAACAGGGCGATCCAGACGTGGACCCCTTGCTCACTGTTCTTAGAGAGGCAACAGTTTCACCTCACTGATGATGCCCAACAAGGCTGAAACAAGTGTATGGGGTTACTGATGGTATTCTTGTTCAGAGGAGAATTGCCTAGCATTTCGGCGCTGGACTGCCCCTGGGCAGGACAAAGGCTGATATGCGGGGAAATTTCTTCTCTGTGAAAGGGACAGTGAGCTAAAGACTTGGTAGAGTCTCTCCCAGGGGTTATTCACCCAAGAACAGGTCATTGGGCTGTGTTCGTGCTGGTAGAGAGATTCCCAGACCCCCCTTTGTTTTGAATAAATTAACTTTGGATTTCACCCTAAGTTAACAGGGCGATCCAGACCTGGACCCCTTGCTCACTGTTCTTAGAGAGGCAACAGTTTCACCTCACTGATGATGCCCAACAAGGCTGAATCACATGTATGGGGTTATTGATGGTACTCTTGTTCAGAGGAGAATTGCCTAGCATTTCGGCGCTGGACTGCCCCTGCAGGACAAAGGCTGATATGCGGGGAAATTTCTTCTCTGTGAAAGGGACAGTGAGCTAAAGACTTGGTAGAGTCTCTCCCAGGGGTTATTCACCAAGAACAGGTCATTGGGCTGTGTTCGTGCTGGTAGAGTGATTCCCAGACCCCCCTTTGTTTTGAATAAATTAACTTTGGATTTCACCCTAAGTTAACAGGGCGATCCAGACGTGGACCCCTTGCTCACTGTTCTTAGAGAGGCAACAGTTTCACCTCACTGATGATGCCCAACAAGGCTGAAACACATGTATGGGGTTACTGATGGTACTCTTGTTCAGAGGAGAATTGCCTAGCATTTCGGCGCTGGACTGCCCCTGGGCAGGACAAAGGCTGATATGCGGGGAAATTTCTTCTCTGTGAAAGGGACAGTGAGCTAAAGACTTGGTAGAGTCTCTCCCAGGGGTTATTCACCCAAGAACAGGTCATTGGGCTGTGTTCGTGCTGGTAGAGAGATTCCCAGACCCCCCTTTGTTTTGAATAAATTAACTTTGGATTTCACCCTAAGTTAACAGGGCGATCCAGACGTGGACCCCTTGCTCACTGTTCTTAGAGAGGCAACAGTTTCATCTCACTGATGATGCCCAACAAGGCTGAAACACGTGTATGGGGTTACTGATGTTACTCTTGTTCAGAGGAGAATTGCATTTCGGCGCTGGACTGCCCCTGGGCAGGACAAAGGCTGATATGCGGGGAAATTTCTTCTCTGTGAAAGGGACAGTGAGCTAAAGACTTGGTAGAGTCTCTCCCAGGGGTTATTCACCCAAGAACAGGTCATTGGGCTGTGTTCGTGCTGGTAGAGTGATTCCCAGACCCCCCTTTGTTTTGAATAAATTAACTTTGGATTTCACCCTAAGTTAACAGGGCGATCCAGATGTGGACCCCTTGCTCACTGTTCTTAGAGAGGCAACAGTTTCACCTCACTGATGATGCCCAACAAGGCTGAAACACGTATATGGGGTTACTGATGGTACTCTTGTTCAGAGGAGAATTGCCTAGCATTTCGGCGCTGGACTGCCCCTGGGCAGGACAAAGGCTGATATGCGGGGACATTTCTTCTCTGTGAAAGGGACAGTGAGCTAAAGACTTGGTAGAGTCTCTCCCAGGGGTTATTCACCCAAGAACAGGTCATTTGGCTGTGTTTGTGCTGGTAGAGAGATTCACAAACCTCCCTTTGTTTTGAATAAATTAACTTTGGATTTCACCCTAAGTTAACAGGGCGATCCAGACGTGGACCCCTTGCTCACTGTTCTTAGAGAGAAAACAGTTTCACCTCACTGATGATGCCCAACAAGGCTGAAACACGTGTATGGGGTTACTGATGTTACTCTTGTTCAGAGGAGAATTGCCTAGCATTTCGGTGCTGGACTGCCCCTGGGCAGGACAAAGGCTGATATGCGGGGAAATTTCTTCTCTGTGAAAGGGACAGTGAGCTAAAGACTTGGTAGAGTCTCTCCCAGGGGTTATTCACCCAAGAACAGGTCATTGGGCTGTGTTCGTGCTGGTAGAGAGATTCCCAGACCCCCCTTTGTTTTTAGTTATAGCAATGATCATCATAGAACACATTTGGTAGTTTGAATTTCTTGGTAAAATATTGAACCCAGGTAGAGGGTAAAATCGCTGGATCAGTATGGAAATGTGGTGCATTTTGGGTTCTCATGAGCGTCAAAATGTTACGTGTATCATGGGTAAGGATGTAGTTCATCATACGCTGATTATCTTTAATTGCTGTAAAATGTCTCAATTCTCTAATCTGATTTTTGTACTGGTTTAGGAGATTTTTTTTCCAATACCGAATACCTCAATACCCAGATTTCGTCTGATCAGTTTCCTTAGATGGTCATTCTTCTTGATCTTTAACTGATGGATTTGTAAATTAAAGGCATGCCTATGTTCTCTTAAAGAGAGCAGAGGCCTGTAATCTTGTGCAATGCACATTACATACCTATTGATGATACTACTAAGTTGCCTTTCAGTCTCCTCCCCCATACCTGGATAAATATATCCAATGGTCGAGTAGAAGGGATCCTCGTGAATATACCTGATCAACTTCATGCAAATATTTTTATTCCATTTGATAGTACGACCCGAATTTTGGGTCTCTAAGAGTTGAAGCGAAATCTGTGAGTCGAGACTCCAATTCAGAATGTTTATATTAGTGGAGATGGCATAATGGTCCCCATAACCATGATCATTAATGTTTACCAGATCAGAGGAATTACGAATAACAGTAGATACAAAGAAGTGGTCTATGTAAGAACTTGAGTTACCACGTTTCCATGTGAAGGGATAGGAACTGGACTGGGGATGTAAGAGCTGTATATCCTATCCCAAAAAATAATCCACCCACTTTTGTCCAGATTTGAATGTCAAGGGTACTTTTATGTTGGCTACATTCCCTTCCAACCTTTTATTTCTGAAACACGAGGATTTAAAATCACCACCTAATATTATCCCCACGTGAGTAATGTTTACAAATATGCCTTCAAGGATAACATCCACTGTATTAACCATTTGATGCCAAGTGGACACTTTCCTATTCCAATAAATATAAAAAATAACAATGGTTAGTTCCATACAATTCTGCGGATTCAATTGTAGAGCCATCACACCTCTATCCTCATAGATTAACACAGGGTTATATTTACTTTTTATTGCTAATAAGAATTGCTAGACCGCCTGATGGTCGGCCATTAAGTCCTTTTGTAGCTGATTTGGTAAAGCAGCCATATCCTGCTATATCAAAAGGTGCCATATGCATAATCTCTTGGAGAAGAATGACTTGTGGACTACTGCTTATGTCATTCTTGCCAAACCAGCGAAGGAAGTTAGCCAAACCACAACAATTCCATGACAAAATTCTGAAGGGAAGCTCGTTAGGCTAACGTACTTGAGTTTGCCTTCACTGGAGGATGAGCAGTATCACTTGCACCCGGTGCAACCCCATTAAGCGCAGCCATTATTGCCAATATTTGTTTAATAGTGTCTGCGTTAATGTTAAGCTGAGTCCCATTTTGTTCTATCCCACTTTTATTGTTCTCAATTATAGGCGGTGTTTCCAAGAACTTCTCAGCTTCTTTTTCGTTGTGGAAGATACAGGGGATTAGACCGAGAGCAATGACATTTTCCTTCTGTTCCCAAATCATTCTCATGATAATCAAGGAATGGAAACCACAAATCATGTGATTGTTATTGTTAGTAGCAAGTCATATCCATTCCAGATCATCAGAGCGTAGGGTTCTCAGGGGGGGGATTCCTTGGATTTTTTTTAACATAAATGTTCTATTGAGGCTAGATCGACCATTTATTGTCATGCGCCGCCGCCGAGACTGGCGGATACTTCCGTGGTATCGCTTGCAGTATGGGTATGCAACCCCTCTGGATAGTGTTCCCAGTTTCCGGGTTTACGCTTGCTGCTGACACTCCGTCCGGATCGTCAGGGCTTTTGTCTGCTACTAACTTCGTCCTCTGTACGAAGTTTTCCTTCTCTGCGCTACTTTGCCTCTTACCGGTTTCATTCCGGTCCCTTCGCCCGGGTCCCGTCTCCCTCCTTCGAGACCCGGTGCCTTTGCTCTTTCTGCTTTCTCCTCTCCATTTCCCTGGTCCCCTCTCCAGTTGGATTTCCAGTCTGTTTCCTATTATTCGTTTTTCTCTTCTCTTACCTGAGTCCTGTGCTCCCTGTGTCCTGCCGGGCTGCATTGGATACCAGCCACGCCTTCTGGCTTCACGTTTGCTACGGATCCCCGCTGTTTTGAGTCCGCACCTCTTCCAGCTACATCCTTCATTCCTGTCTGCAACACCACTTCGGAAGTTCCTACTTGGAGTCGGACAGAGTGCTTTTCGGCGCCTGACAAGGGTTTTTTCTGCCGCTGGGGTTTTTCCCTTGTGTATCGGCTTGTTCCCGGGGAGGGAGCCACAGGCTTGCTGTTGTTCCATCAGCGTTCACTGTGGCTTCCCTCCGTGACAGGCAATTACCACCAAAAAAGGAGAAGGACTACCTTGCCAGTTGAAACCTGTCCTCCGAAGGCTTCGACTCAAACAGCTCAGGTGAGGAGAGTGTGGAAGCAAGGGGTGAAGTGGGAGCAAAAGGGTCACAAAAAGGACAGATTGCAATGCCTAAGTATAACAAGATGTCGGCGGAGGAACAAGTTCAGGAGCTTTGGAAAGCTTTCCAAGCTATGTCCGTAGAACTACCGGGAGTGAAGACAGAGAACGCTCTTCTCAAACAAATGGTATTGGCTAGAGAACATCCTACCGTGGAATTACCTCCCATACCACTCTCCTCAGGAAAGTTTGATGGTTCTCCCAAAAGGTTAAAAGAGTTCCTGGAGGCTTGTACCGTCTATTTCATGTTTAGACCCCACACTTTCGCTACTGATCAGGCTAAGGTTAGATTCCTAATCTCCAATATGACTGGGAATGCGTTGGCATGGGCAACTCCATTGGTAACCAGTGCCAATGCTATACTGCATGACTTTACGGGATTCCAGAACCTGCTTAAACAGACCTTTGAAAGACCTGAGTTGTCTTTCACCGCTTGTGAGGAACTGTTGGACGTCAGACAAGGTTCTTTGGACGTCTTATCCTACATTTCTTTCTTCAAGACCTTGGCGGCTGGGGCAGGTTGGCCAGAACCCGCCCAGTACGCCATCTTTCGGAGGGGCTTAAGGGAGGAGATTAAAGACGAACTAGCCAGAACTTTCCTCGTTCACCAACCTTTTCTGATCTATTCGCAGCAGCTCTCCACATAGAGTTTAGACTCCAGGAAAGAAGATCTGAACGTCGCAAGCAACTCACTTCAGGTGCCTTGGTGGACCCTCTTTCGCATCCTTCCCCTTCTCTTTCTCCTTCTAAGTCTTCAGACGAACCTATGCAGATCAGAGCTACTAGGACACCCCTATCAGCAGCGGAAAGACGAAGACGGAGAGAAAAAGGACTATGTGCATACTGTGGTTCGATCAGCATCTCTTGAAAGACTGCATGGAGGTACCCAACAGGAAATCGGGAAACGACTACCCTCGGCGCCAGTAGGGACAGGCATCTGAGGGTCATCAAGTTCCATTTCTCGTCCCTACGTTTCTCTATCAGTGTCAGCTCCGGATTCCCAAGAAAATTCGAGACTCATGGTTCTGTCCTTGTCCTCAAATTGGAGGGTAAGCAAGTTGAGTCTTTAGCCCTGTTGGACTGCGGAGCTGCAGGCAACTTCGTTGATACCCTGTGGGCTGATAAATTAGGCCTACGCAGGAACGCCCGTCAAGAAGGCCAACAGGTCGAAGGTGTAGATGGATCCCCTTTGTCCTCCGGTCTAATCACCCATTCCACAGAGGATCTGTTCTTGACTATCAACCATCACACTGAGATGCTGAAGTTCGACATCATACGAGCAGCCCATTTCCCCATAATTCTTGGGATTCCTTGGCTCCGGAGACACAATCCTCGTATTGATTGGACAAACAACCAGTTGAGCTTTTCTTCTACCTACTGTACAACCAATTGCCTTCCCTAAAAAGATCGGTGTGATTTACAGTCTGTAGCAATCATTCCGGATACCCATCTTGGAGTGCATGCGCTAGCCCGATTCTGCTCACCTTTTGAAGAAGTGTTTCAAGAGAATCATCACGCCAGATTACCCCCACATCGACCAGAGGACTGCACCATCGACATTGAGACTAACACTCTAGTGCCATTTGGAAGAATGTTCTCCCTCACACTGTCAGAGAAACAGGTGCTAAGAGGTTATCTGGATACGAACTTGAAGAATGGCCTCATTCAGCCCTCAAAATCCCCCTCTCGGGCTTCTTTGTTCTTCATTAAGAAAAGGTACCGACGAGCTTAGGCCCTGTAGAGATTACAGGGGTCTAAATAAGGTCACCATCCAGGATCGCTTTCCGATGCCTTTCATCACAGACATCATTGAAGCAGTCCAGGTGTTCACTAAACTTGACTTAAGGAATGCATACCACTTGCTCCGCGTAGCCAAAGGCGATGAGTGGAAGACCGCCTTTCGCACTCCATTCGGATTATACGAATACCGGGTAATGCCATTTGGTCTGGTGAACGCTTCCGCGGTATTTCAACGGTTTATGGACCGAATGTTTTCCGACATGCTCACCATTTCTGTAATTATCTACCTGGTCGACATTCTCATTTTTTCCACCAAAATGGAAAAATATATTCCTCATGTCACTCAGGTTTTGGATCGTCTTCAAAGGAACCAACTTTTGGTCAAGGCCGAGAAGTGCATTTTTGCAGTTCCTTCGGTACCATATCTAGGGTACATCTTATCAGAGGAGGGTATTGCCATGGATCGCAACAAGGTTCAAGCTATTCTTGACTGGCCTGCCCCTACTTCAGTCCGAGAAGTACAAAGATTCCTTGGTTTATCCAATTTCTACAGACGATTCATACCAGACTTCTCTGAAGTGGTGTATCCCATTACCCGTCTACTCAAAAAGAATGCTCTCCCTTTTCACTGGTCAACCGAAGCTGAACGTAGCTTTTCCCTTCTCAAAGGACTCTTCTGTTCTGCCCCTCTACTATGGCATCCGGACCAGACATTACCCTTCATCTTGGAGACAGATGCCTCTGCCATAGCCATTGGAGCAGTTTTGTTACAGACAGTTAATGAAGTGGAACATCCTGTGGCTTATCTGTCCAAAACCCTCTCTCCCAGCCAACTAAACTGCTTGGTTCTTGAAAAAGAACTATTGGCGATGGAGTTAGCATGAGAAGAGTGGCGGCACCTTCTTATGGGAGCACGACATCGGTTTACCATTCGGACTAATCACAAGAATCTGAGGGTATTGCAAGACATGGAGTGTTCAAATTCCCGACAGGCCCGGTGGGCTTATCTGTTTTCTCTACGATTTTCACATCGCCTACATGCCCGGAACTTTGAATCGCTTGGTTGACGCACTGTTCCGCAAGGATATGAGTAAGGAGAAGTCTTCAGATCACTCGGAGCCACTGTTTCGGAGGAACCAACTCCTGGTTCTAGTAAGCTCTTTCCTTCAAGAGGTGAAAACCGCGGTCAGACCGGAGTATGCTCAATTACTGCTTCATCCTAATTCTCATTACCAGGAGAAAGATGGCTGGGTATTCTACAAGAATCGTCTATACATCCCATCCAGTCTGGTACGCCAGAAGATATTAAACTGGTGCCACAATCCTCGCACTGCAGGCCATAGAGGCTCAGAAGGTACCATGGAGCTGATCTCAAGAGTGTTCCCTTGGCCTAATCTGAGAAGAGATACGTTGGATTACGTACGAGCATGTCCCACCTGCGCCAGAGCCAAATACCTTACCGGCAAACCCCTTGGACTGCTGACACAAGCGGAACTCCCCACTCGACCATGGGGACTTATATCCACAGACTTCATAGTGGATCTGCCTCTGTCCGAATCATGTACATGTATAATGGTCATGGTGGATACGTTTTCAAAAATGGCACATTTCTCTCCCCTTCCGGGTCTTCCCAGCGCAGTGAGAATGGCTGAGGTTTGTGCCAGGGACATCTTCAAATTACATGGCATCCCGGATAAGATTATTTCTGATCGAGGGAGCCAGTACATCTCGAAGTTTTGGAAGGCTCTTTGTGTCAGACTAGGCAATGAAAGAGCGCTTTCCTCAGGATTTCATCCTTAACCAACGGCCAGACCGAACGCCTCAATGCCACTTTGGAGCAGTATCTGAGATGTTACGTCAATCAACAGCAGGACAATTGGGTTTCTCTGCTTCCCACAGCAGAGTTCACATACAACAACACCAAGCATTCTGCCATCGGTCTTTCCCCTTTCTACTGTACTTATGGGGTTCACCCCAAAGCATTTCTGCTCAATGTTCCAAGTCTCACCAACTCCCCGGCTGCAGAAGAAGTTCTACAGAACATTGCAGCAGCTCAGACCTCCGCTTTACGAAACCTGGAAGACAGTAGAAGACACAATAAGGAGCAGGCCGACAAGCATCGCAAAGAGTGCCCGAGGTTGGAGGCAGGCGACAAGGTGTGGTTGTCCACCAGATTCTTGCCCAAATGGACAGATCCTTCCAAACTATCTCCTCGTTTCTTGGGTCCTTTTCCTGTCCTCTCTAGAGTCAATCCTGTCACTTATAGGCTTCAGCTCCCTTCGACCCTCAGTCGCATTCATCCAGTTTTTCATTCTTCCCTTCTCAAACCCTTCATACCTGACCCACACTGCAGAACGGTTCCCCGTCAGGTTCTCTTCCCTGAGAAGAACAAGGATGAATATGAGGTGTCCTCCATGCCGGACTCTAGGTATTATAGAGGTCGTTTGGAATACTTACTGTCTTGGAACGGTTACCCCGAGTCGGAGGACTTGTGGGAACCCGCTTCACAGATACATGCCCCTAGGTTAATTTCCAGATTCCACCGCTTACACCCAGGTAAGCCAGGGTTTTCACGCACTGGAGTGGGGCATATTGTCATCTGCCGCCGCCGAGACTGGCGGATACTTCCGCGGTATCGCTTGCAGTATGGGTTTAGAGACTGGTAGTCCTTCCTCTATTTTTACGGCTCTAACGGCCGTCCCAGTTCCCTCAGCGCGGAGCCCGCCGGGAGTATTTATTCCTCCTCCTTCCGGTGGACTCTGTGTTGCAACCCCTCTGGGTAGTGTTCCCAGTTTCCGGGTTTACGCTTGCTGCTGACACTCCGTCCGGATCGTCAGTGCTTTTGTCTGCTACTAACTTCGTCCTCTGTACGAAGTTTTCCTTCTCTGCGCTACTTTGCCTCTTACCGGTTTCATTCCGGTCCCTTCGCCCGGGTCCCGTCTCCCTCCTTCGAGACCCGGTGCCTTTGCTCTTTCTGCTTTCTCCTCTCCGTTTCCCTGGTCCCCTCTCCAGTTGGATTTCCAGTTTGTTTCCTATTATTCGTCTTTCTCTTCTCTTACCTGAGTCCTGTGCTCCCTGTGTCCTGCCGGGCTGCATTGGATACCAGCCACGTCTTCTGGTTTCACGTTTGCTACGGATCCCCGCTGTTTTGAGTCCGCACCTCTTCCAGCTACATCCTTCATTCCTGTCTGCAACACCACTTCGGAAGTTCCTACTTGGAGTCGGACAGAGTGCATTTCGGCGCCTGACAAGGGTTTTTTCTGCCGCTGGGCTTTTTCCCTTGTGTATCAGCTTGATCCCGGGGAGGGAGCCACAGGCTTGCTGTTCCATCAGCGTTCAAAGTGGCTTCCCTCCGTGACAGGCAATTACCACCAAAAAAGGAGAAGGACTACCTCGCCAGACGAAACCTGTCCTCCGAAGGCTTCGACTCAAACAGCTCAGGTGAGGAGAGTGTGGAAGCAAGGGGTGAAGTGGGAGCAAAAGGGTCACAGAAAGGACATTTATTGCCTCATTGTTTTCCCATCCCATGATTATTGGCATTCCAGGTACCAGTTTTTCCACAATATTTTCATAATTATTTCCTATATCAGAGTTATTGCAGTCCTCTGATGCCTCTTCATGTGATTCCTCTTCACCTCCCTTTGGGGTAACTTTTCGTCCTATTTTTTTACTCAACGATTGCTTGTTTAGTTGACCGATGGGTTCGGTTGCTAACTCCTGCGATTCCCATCTCTTCTTCATCAGAGAGACCAATTGTTTGTCTATCATCTTGTGTCTCGCTATCCGCTACTCCAGACACATCTGCCTCATTCATCAACTCATCCATACCACTGTTAGATTTAGTCAGATTTCCACTAAAGGAAACATGTTTTCCTTTCTTAGCAGTATTTTTGTTTTTTACTGGATAGAATAAAGATTTTCCATAATAACTTACTAGAAAGTCTTGATTCTATTAAAGACTCGGAGGCGAGCATTATGCTTCTCTTTCTTTTATTCAACAATAAAGAAAAGAGCTCAGCAGCAAGATATTTGTGCACCAAAAGTGAATGTGCCATGAGTAATGTGCAGAAAACAGGTGCACCAAATATATATAATAAACATAGCAATATAACAGTAATATAACAGTAATATCTTAACATAAAAGTTAAGAGTCTCTGAAGAAAGCTACATTTCCCTTGGCTCCAACTCATTTTGAGGCCATCAAGACGTGACCTAGTCCACCAATAGTAGTTCAGATCCCCTGCATAAACAGTCCGAAACATGATGACACTTCCTCTTTCTGGGCTGCGAACTTGGCTGTCCATAGTGGGAGATAATTGTAGCTAACTTGAAGAAGAAGAACTTGTGTCAGGCCGTGATCAGGCGGACTTGTCTGCAGGTGCTGTCAAAAAAAAGGAAATTTTAGTCTCTTGTATATGACAACACTATATCCCTTATCAGGGTGGGTGAAAATCTTGGAGTTATTCTGATAGGGTACATGTACATTTCAGAACATTAATCTTTTCATTACATCTTTAATTAACATCAGGTAACATGCTGTTATTTTCTCGCCGGGTGGGATAATGCTCGCCTCCGAGTCTTTAATAGAATCAAGACTTTCTAGTAAGTTATTATGGAAAATCTTTATTCTATGTCAAGACCGGAGGCTTCCATTATGCTTGTTTAAAGCTTACTTACCACAATAGATGCCGGCTGATCTACTGGCTTTAGGTAGAATTGTTTGAAAACTGATTCACTAGCCCAGTCTGCCATCCTCATGATATCTTCTAGGCGAACTCCTGCATGAAAGGCTTTGGAGGCCATGGCTCCTCTAACTGAGTGGGCTCCGAAATGCTTGGTGTCTATTCCTGCTTGAGCTAGCATCCACCGTACCCAACGTGCTAAGGTCGGTACTAATACTTTTTTGTGCGTATTACGCAGAGCGATCAGTAGCTGCCCGTTAGGGAAGGTCCTGAGTGGAGCCGTCTTTTCTTCGTAGACTTTCGAGCATTTAACCAAGCAGAGCTTCGGTTGGTCTCTAAAGGCGGGATAGGAAATCACCCTGGAATTGCACTTTGTTCTTCTATGAATATGGAATACAATGCCATCAGGAGAAAAGGTTCTGCCTGCTAGATCTAGAGCTCTGATGTCTGAGACTCTCCTGCAGGAGACCAAGCAGAGTAGAGTAGTGAGTTTGCCAGATAGGGCTGTACGCGATAGTTCTTCGTTAGTAGGCCATGCTAGAAAAAGGTTCAGTACTTTATTAACGTCCCAAAGCTTGTCATAGCGAGCTGGAGGTGGGACGGTAAGCCTTACACCCTTGAGCAACCTGCAGACGAGGTGGTGTTCTCCTGCTGGTACTCCTTGGATAAGGTCATGAACTGCGGAAATTGCTGAACGGTAGGCGTACACAGACCTGTTGGCGAGCCCTTTTTCCGCTAGGGATGCTAGAAAATTCAAAATCTCTTCTATAGGTGCTGAAATTGGATGTAATCCTTTCTCACGATACCAGGAGCTCCAGATGCTCCAAGAGTTGGAATATCTCTTCCAGGTACTAGGAGCGCAGCTCTCTTCAATAAGGTTGATCGCTTTGTGAGACATGCCTGGGACTCTCTATCTTGTCCTGAAATCCTCCAGGCTGCTAAGGTCAGAGATCTGTTGAGGAGGAGAGGATGACGTTGACCTGATGGATCTAATAGGAGATCTGGAAACTGGGCTAGTAGGATTGGAGAATCCGTAGAAAGTTGCAGAAGAACTGGATACCAAGTCTGAGATGTCCATAGCGGCGCTATAAGGTCAGATTCGCATGCTCCTGATGGGCCTTCGCCAGGGTCCTCGCTATCATAGAGAAAGGAGGAAAGGCATACAGTATTCCCTGGGACCATGACTGTAGGAATGCGTCTGTTGCAGCTGCTGCTGGGTCCAGCCTCCAGCTGTAGAAAGCTGGTAGTTGGGAGTTGAGTCTGGAAGCAAAGAGGTCTATGGACATCGGACCCCAGATCTCCTGAAGACGGAGGAAAATCTCTCTGTTGATGCTCCAATCGCTGTAATCTGTCGAGTGGCATGAGTACCAGTCCGCTACTGCATTTGAGAGGCCGGGAAGGTACTCCGCTGTAACTGAAATCTGGTGATCCAGACAGAAATGCCAGAAGTCTTTGGCTAATTCTGCTAGGGGTCTCGACTTGGTGCCGCCCAGATGGTTGATGTATGTTACCGCTGAGATGTTGTCCATCTTTAGTAAAATACGGCGACTCGCTTTGTCTTTGGCAAAAGAGCGCACTGCAAAAGAACCTGCAAGAAGCTCTAGACAATTGATATAAAGGTCCAGCTCCTTTGGGGACCAAGTCCCTCCCGTGGCTATGGGACCGCATCTCGCTCCCCAACCGGAGCGACTGGCATCCGACTCGATAATATTATATGGAGCGGAGCCGAAGATGGCTCTGCCGTTCCAGGCTTCCATGTGAGAGAGCCACCAGTTTAGCTCTGTCCTCGCTTGAGGAGACAGTGTCAGGAGTTGAGAATAAGAAAGGTTTCTCCTTAAGTTTTGGCCTTTTAATCTTTGCAGTTCTCGATAGTGAAGAGGGCCGGAAAATATTGCTTGGATGGAAGATGAAAGTAGCCCTATCACTCTTGCTAGTTCTCGAAGGGAGAACATGTTCTTCTGTAAGAGTCTGCGTATTTCTCTTTTGGTAGAGTGAATCTTGGCTGATGGGAGTCGAAGCTGCGAATTCTGTGTATCCACTATGAATCCTAGAAATTCCATATTTTTGGATGGAAGTAGAACTGACTTCTCCCAGTTTATAAGAAAACCTAGGCTGTGTAGCAAGTTTATTGCCAGTTCGGTTTGTTTCTGAACTAACTCCTGTGATTGGGCCATGAAAATAATGTCGTCTAGATAAATCATGAGACGAACACCTTGCTCTCTTAATCGAGCTACTACAGGTTTTAAGAGTTTGGTGAATACCCAAGGCGCCGAAGAGAGTCCGAATGGGAGACTTGTGAATTCCCAATCTCGGTTTCTCCAGGAGAATCTGAGGTAACTGATGTGTGTTTGATGAATCGGTACTGCGAGGTAAGCGTCGTTTAAGTCTAGGCGCATAAGCCAGTCGTTTGGTCTGATAAGATCTCTGAGCATGTGTATACCTTCCATTTTGAAATGGCGGTAAAGGATGAACTCGTTGAGCGCTCTGAGGTTTATGACTGGGCGCACTTTTTGCTTCCTGCGTACCAGAAAAATGGGACTGAAGAAGCCTCCCTGACTTGAGCAGGGGCGAATCGCGTGCTTCTGATGGAGACTGAGTATTTCGCTGTGTAAGGCGGTTTGGTCTGACAGAGACATTACTATGGGAGTGGTGCGACATGTCTGAACGGGCTGTGTAAAAAACTCTAGGTGTAGACCCCGAGCTGTGTCCCTGACCCAGGCATCTCCCGATAAGGTATCCCAAGCATTTGCAAACATCCTTAACCTCCCTCCTATAGGTGTTAGCGGCGCTGGCGCAGTTATCACTACACTGACCTGTGGGTTGTTGCTGGGCTGGGTATCTGGCCGCTCTCCTCCAGGGACGCCCTCTTCCACGACCTCTCGAGGGGAAGAAAGTGTCGGGCGTTCTTGCCAGGAATTATGCTGACCTCGAGATTGTTGAGGTCTCTTGTCGAAGAAGTAACGGCCGGAAGAGCAACCTCTTCCTCGTCCGGCCCTGGGGAAAACCTTGGTTGCAAATACTCTTTTTATTGAAGCCTGTGCTTTGTCTAACGCCGTGAATGTCCCGATGAATTTTGTCATCTCCTTCATGAAAGGGTCTCCGAAAAGCTGGCCTTGCGCCGTTGGGCCGGATTCTGTGTCTGCCAGTTCGGTTAATTTGGCATCTATCTTGTATAGGATGCCTTTCCGTCGATCTGTTGAGATGGCGCAACTGGCGTTGCCCAAGAGGCAAATAGCACTCTGGACCCAACCGGAAAGTATCACTGGGTCGATGGGGTCCGATGAGGAGATGGCTGCATTCGCAAGATCGGAGATTTTTGCTAGTGGACCTGCTATGTCCAATACTTTGTCCTGGCAGGCTTTCCAGGCGCAATCAATACCCTTCCTGGGGTCTTTAACGTTTTTACCCAAAAAGGTAATCATTTTAGAATCGAGCTCTGGAGTCAGAGCTACTTTATCCGCAATGTCTGGTCGTGGACATTCAGCACGTAGTCTGACGCGAACTTCTTTATCAAGCGGCTTGCGCAGCCTAAGGTGGATGTAACTCGATGTCTTG
This sequence comes from Ambystoma mexicanum, assembly GCF_040938575.1. Classification (NCBI taxonomy): domain Eukaryota; kingdom Metazoa; phylum Chordata; class Amphibia; order Caudata; family Ambystomatidae; genus Ambystoma; species Ambystoma mexicanum. The sequence goes on along the minus strand of NC_090925.1, from coordinate 328,659,044 downwards.
GAAGATGGTTCCCAGTCGGTGGACCTGGGGTGTATTAAGTCTTCCGGGGTAAATGTACCTTCAGTAGAAGGTTTGGTCCCGGTTGTGTCATTAGGGATGGGGTCTGCCGCAATCCCTGATGCAGAGGGTCTTGAATCCTTGAAATGAAATTCCTCATCTGAAGAGGAGTGAGAAAGATCAGCGTCATAGACGTTTTTGTTATGATCTCCTTCTTCTGACCCCTGTCCATGTCCCTCCGTGCTTGAGGGTCTAGTTCCCCTGGTTTCCTCCCCGGGGTAAGAGGGTAGATGGGAAGGGGTTACCTTCCTATTCATGAAGGCTTGTTTCAGCCTTGAGAAGCCGTCCGTTACGGCAGCTGTGGCATTATATGGCTGGCTCGGGGGGGGTCGTAGAGCTTTTACTCTTGCAAGCCGGTATACATCCCCTTCTGTAAGGTGCTTCCTTTTCTGTGTTCTCTTCCTCCCAGGAGGGGAGGTCCCTCTGAAATGCTCCTCCATAGTGTCTAGATGATTTTCTATGGGAATGAGCATATCCGTTACAGCTTTCTTAACACTGCTCTCCAGAGAGGATCCCAGAACCTTCTGTAAACTATTAGCCATTGCCACTTCATCTATGTAACAGTGATCTCCCTCAGCCTCAGACCAAGCCTGATCTGATTGAGGCGAGTACTGTTCTGCCATTATAAAATAAATGCACCTTACTCACTTTTTTATTTTCTTTTTTCTTTTCTGGGCTTCCGAACGCCTTCTCTCACTGCCCAGTAATGTTATTTCAGTTCAGCTTTGTAATTGTTCTTAAATGCTGAATAGAAAATTTCTTTGATATATGCGCGGTGAAAAACCAGCTAGAAGAAACGGTCGCTCTTGTCTCAGGAAAGTTTCTGGCGCTCGAGCTGCAAGAACCGTTATATTATAACGGGCATGCGCGCTCGAGCGCTGGAATGTAGAGGAAAGGACCCGGAGAGCAGGTGCTCCCCTGGAGGCCTGCATGCGTTGCAGCGTGGTCCGACTAGGCCGCGCCGGATCCCCAGTACCTCAGGAGCGCAACGAAGTTGCGGCGAAGCCGGTGCGAGCCGTCGGAGAATCCGCTCGACGAGCGGAATAAATAACTGATCAGTTGTGACCGTGTGAAGCGGTCTCCGAGGTCAGAGGACTGAGCCCAACATAAAATTATTATTATATATATATATATATATATTTTAAAATAAATATTGAAAGTAAAATTCGTATAAGTCTATAACTATGCAGTAAACATATATTATGACATTTTGCAACGTTATCTTTTAAATTATAAAATCATGACTTAAGCAGTGCTAAACATGAAGTACTTATCTCTTGCTGTGAGCAGCAAAGAAAGAGGAAGTGTCATCATGTTTAGGACTGTTTATGCAGGGGATCTGAACTACTATTGGTGGACTAGGTCACGTGTTGATGGCCTCAAAATGCACTGGAGCCAAGCTCCCTGGGAAATGTAGTTTTCTTCAGAGACTTACCTTTTATGTTAAGATGTTACTGTTATATTACTGTTATATTGCTATGTTTATTATATATATTTGGTGCACCTGTTTTCTGCACATTACTCATGGCACATTCACTTGTGGTGCACAAATATCTTGCTGCTGAGCTCTTTTCTTTATTGTCGAATAAAAGAAAGAGAAGCATAATGGGAGCCTCCGGTCTTGACATAGAATTGCGATAGCGCTGTTTGAACACCTGAAGTACCAGAAGCTGGCTGTGTGTTGTGCCCCTTTTTATTAGTTCCAGCGGTAGGATCCTTTGTTAACTCACCCCCAGTCAAACCATCCCCCACATTCAAATGTTTCGTCTTATTTGCAAATTTTATCGGCACATGTTGTTGTCTTCCATTGTTTGGTCCATCAGGAATAAGGTCCAAATGTACCTTAGACTCTTCATCAAACTGGTGCAAGTCAAAACCATTTTCCTAATCATCATTAGCTGCCATTTCATTCTTCGGGGTACCTAAAGAGTCTGCCGGAACTATTTTTAATTTCATTTTTTTAATTTTGTTCTAGACTTATTGTTCTTGGCATCCCTTTTCTGTGCTCTGGCTATGATTCTCCTTTCTTTTTGTGTAGTGCCACAGTCTGTTTTTTGCTCTCACCCTCAGGTGTCGAGTGAATCATACTTTCACACATTTCTTTCATAGTGTTATCAGAGAGATCAATCAGATCTAATAGTGCAGAGGGGCTATCAACCCCCTCCCTTTTTGGAGCAATCTTTTGTTCAGGAACTATCATACCCACACACTCATCGTTTTTTCCCTTAAGTATGTATTTCTTGATTGTCTCTATATCGTGTTGCATTTGTAAAATAGTATCACCCAGATTACCTAAGGGTTTAATCTCTAGATTATTAGGTTTAATTTCAGGCAATGGCTTGGCCGCCGGTAAAGCTGCCATTTCAGCAAAGGATTTGGCTGCAGCATTCACCATTCGCTCATCTCCAGGAGTCTGAGTGGTGCAATCTTTCATATATGCTTCCTTCTTATTGCACCTAGTGAGCGAGGACACTGCATCACATGTAACTAACAGTCCCTCTACTTTATGAACTTTACATTGGAGGTCTGTTATCATTGCTCTGAGATTCCCCAATTCATAGTGGGTACGTTCATGCCCCTTGTCAAGCAGTTCAAGAATTCTGGATAGTACCGGAAAATCTTCCCCAAATCCTACAACATCACGTGCACAAAGATCTACCTCTTCCTCTTTACTAAGATGCTTTTGCCCTTCATTACTCAAGACTATACCTGTGGTTTTTTCAAATAGGTTGATCTGTTCTTGGGGAAAGACAAATAGATTGCTCTTGGCTGAGGATAAGTTAGAATTATCATAAAGCTTCCTTACATGCACAAAATTAGGGTTTCTTTGTCTCTTATCATTGTATAACTCAGCCTCAGTAGTACCACCTGAGAATGATTGGAAATCCCCGGGTTGCTTTACAGGAAGACTAAACATGTGCACATCCTCCCTCCCATATGGACGTTTAGATACTGGTGTAGATGGTCCCAGGGAGAATCTCATCCTTTTCCCAACTTCAGCTTCAATCACAGGCCCCATAATTGAGCAATCATTCAGCCCAATTATTACACTTTTTTGACATGCCCCCAGGTTTCACCTTATTCTTCAACCATTCCTTGTTCTTCACATTTACTGAATCATCGGTATTAGGATCATTAATTTCCTTGACATCAAATTTGATAGGAGAGGATTCAAGGTTACTCAGTGTATTACCACCATGTTGTGTAATGCCAATGCCTTCAGAAGTTCCCTCACCCTCGTCATTCATACTCAGAGACTGAGGTAAGGTTACAGGACTGAGTTCACTGCATTCAAAATGTATAGCCTCGTCCTGTGGGGCGGTTTGATTTACAAGATCTTCATTTAGTGACCTTACATTTAGCATGGCGACCTTTATATGGTGAGGAATTTAAGCCCCTGTCAGTTTCCTACCGCTTCTCAAACCATTTACCATGGTGACGCAGAAATCATTAGATACAGTGTCTGTAAATCAAAAGTTACTTCTAAGGAGACCTCAATCAGTACTTGTTGTGCTCTGTTTCTACTCAGAGTTAAATGTAGAGTCACCACGTTTGCAAGAGTAGCATACACCTACGTAACAGGTTTTCAGAGTTAGTTAGACTTCTTAAAGTAGGCCCATGAAACCGCGCTTCAAACCGCACTCCAGGGCTCAAATGCTTAAGAATCAACAATCGCCCTCTGTCGTGAATGCCAATGTAAGCAGTCAGAGTAATAAATACAAGTGTACATACACAAACGCAAGTGTGAAAATCTCCTTCAGGGTTCAAGGGCCTAACAACCCACAAACGTTCTCTATTGGGAGTGTAGGTTCAAACACTTAGATGGAGGTGTGCACCATGTTTGTGACCCAATCCAGCCTCACAGGGTTCAAAGGTCTGTTGACCCGCAGTCACCCTTTGGGTGGGACTGTAATGTGCACACTCTTAATTACTCTCCCCGGTTCAAAGACCCGCAGCCCGCAGTCACTATCTTTTAGGAGAGTAGGTTCCGATACTTAATAGCGAGTATACACCAGGCATGTGGCTACAAACTGCCCCACAGGGTTCAAAGACCTATTGGCTCGCTGTCACCCTCTATGCTGGAGGTCCAGTTCACACAGCCAATATATCAAGTGCTCCAAGACAGATGCCCCGTACTTTGACAATAGGGTTTTTATAGGCCAACTGCCCCGCAGTCGCCTTCCTGAGCAAAAGGCAGTATGACCACATTGAAAGGGGCCCCTAGGGGTCCCTCATGCTATGGAAACAAGGCAATAACCATACACAAAAAGATGCGCCAGACACAAGGTTCAAATTCCCAATGCTAGGGTTTATTGCAAGCAAAAATAGTATCAATTGGCCAATTCTGATCTCACGCCCCGCGACGTGAGTTTCCTTGACCTCGAGGGATGCAAGAGAGCGAATTACGTACATCAGTTACATATATACAAAATGCATATCATACAATCAGTAAGGTCATGTTTAACACCCCTCTTTATTAAGTTCCTTTGAACTCGGGATGACGATGGACATATCCGACGAGTATGACGATTATGACACTTTAGATGTCTATTCTAGTAACAATGTGCAATTAGAAAGTGCGGAGGCATCTTTTAGTTGTTGAACAGAACACAGTGGTTCTGTTCTTGGAAGCAAGCTGCACACGGGGGAAGAGCCACATTCCAAGCTTTGCTATCTATGAGGTACTATTCATGTCCTGGGAGCCGACACGTTCTAAAGGGTTTTGCGAAGGGGGGCCGTAGGAAGAGCATAATTCAAGCCTTTAGCTGTTTTATTCTAACATATTCTACCATCGTACGAGACTGACTGGCAGCTGTGAAGTGATTAAATGCCCTGCAGCTCTCTCCCAAGGCTACAGAGAGGGAGCGTGGGCATTCCTCTCTGGGCTACTCATGAGGAGTTTCAACAAACTCTTCAGTCCCGCGACCTTGTCCTTTCATATTCAGACAACAATGTTAACAGTTGAGCAGAGTAAACAGAATCTGCAAGAATTGCAAGCTGCAAAGCAGTTTTAGACAGAAAGCAATGAGCAATGGTTAACAAGCAAAATGGTGATTCTTGCTACATTTAAAATGGCCGCTTGTTGGTCAAGCATAGCAGTTTATATTTCTATAATTCGGTGCATAAGACGGTTGGCCTACGGCCATCAAGTTACGTCTGTCACTCAAATGAAGGGTATTCATTTTTCCAGATTGACAACATGCAGGGCAATGTTCATTAATCAATAGATTAGATACTGCCTTCAGGGGTTCAAAGGCTCACTGGCCCGCAGTCACCCCCTGCGTACCAGTACCAATCAAAAAGCAAGGTGAAGTATGGTTTATGAAAACAGATTGTCCCGCATAATCAGGCCGGATAGAACCAACACAGAGCACTTATCCTGTCTTGGAAAAGAAACATCAGATAGGGATATATGCACATGCAGACATTCATATTAGAAGTGATTGCCCAGACCGAAGCTTTAGAATGGTCTAAACAACAATGCAAACATGGTGCGCAAACATCACATTGGCAAAATAATCCAAACAAGAGAGAGCGCTTCGGCGCCGCACAGTTGCTAGTTCAGATCAGTTCAAATCAATGTCTTGCATAAACGTGCAACCAATTCGAGAAAACCAGGGTAAAGTAACAATGCCTGTAGCTAGAATTCAGGAGAGCACTGGAGCGTGCCGTTCCGTTCTAAAATGTCCTCAGAATTGCAGCCACAGTTTAGTTCCAGTAGTAAAAGCGTGTGATACGTCCGGCAAATGGTTAGAGATCAGACACAGTGTTCGTAGATGCAAGCGAGGTAGAATGGGGAGAGCAATTTGCTATATCAGCGTGTCTCAATGCAATTTAGAACAGTACATACCAGTGTCTCCGTAATGGCCGCCACTGCTCCGCCGCTCCACCGAACACCTAACACACACTGCTGGGCACACCGCACAGTGCTCCGCGCATGCGCGATGGTTAAGTAGGTTGGAGGCTGGAGGCGGGCTGGAGGCCGGCTGTGGGATAATACAGGAAACAGTAGAGGGACTAGAAAATGTCCACGTAGCACGGAGCAGAAACAGAGAGCACCTTCCCCCATAACACCTAACACACACTGCTGGGCACACTGCACTAACAAGTATTAGACGGTTTGCTATACATAGGCTGTGAAGCTGAAGGGGAAATCTGAACAGGCCAAAGAGCTGATGAGAGGTCTACGCTGCTAACTTCCATAGAAACCCCCCCCTTTGTTCTAAAATGGTTACCAATATGTACATCCCGAGAAAGAATGTGCCCTGCAAGGCCACAAGACAGTGCTAGGCGCCTTGGCGCACGCGTTATCACAAACAGGCCAGAGCAGGCCTCCGAACCCAACCCAGCCAACTACAAGTAATAGCCCCTACAACTGCCCCAGTCCCAAGACCCCTGAATTCCGGGCATACCAGCTGACCCCAGACCACTGACCATAAACCAATCAGCCATAAAATATCTAAGAGAGTGGTCTTCCTACCTTTATTTGATAATGATATGATTTGTAATACCAGGTACAGGGAGGCTACATTATAGTTCAAAAGCGAGGGTGGAAGCCTTGGAAGCTGGAAGACGCGACTGGGATGAGTGAAATGTGTGTGGGCCAGAGTGACCTTGAGACTCCCCCTGTACCAGTCTATGCTCATGTCAGGTGCCCAGAATAATGATAGAGTAGCACTGTTAGAACTTGTGTCTAATTGATTCCTCAACCATGGTTCCCTGGAGATGAGCCCAGCCGACCCCACATGATAGAAGATGGACGGACAGGGCTAGGACCAATGGCCTGGCATCCCCTATGGAGTAGGCCGACCATGCATAGGGTCGCACCAACCAGCCACGCAAGTTTTTACTGTATATGAGTGATGCTGTGTCCCCTTTTAAGTCTCTGCTTGCACCCTTTTTTGCTCAGAATGTTCCTTGGCAGCAGAGTCCTTTGTAGGCACATCTATTTTGTAGAAATAAAAATTGTTATCCTTACAAGAGTTTCTTGGGCCTTATCCCCTAGCGGGTTGTATTTTTACTGGTGTCAGCGTTTAGAGGCATGCCTTCAATTGGTGACCCCAACTTGATCCCAGTGCCCCCATACCTGCAGAGGTGTCCATGGCACTTCTCCGGAGAGGCCGCACCCACCTACAGCGACCAGTCCCAAAAAACGTGTATTCCAGAGTGGTTTTACAGGAGCCGTATTTGCAGAATTCCTGTCTGCTCTTTGGAGCAGGCGTGGTTCTGAGGAGAGTGCAGGCTGGTGTTATTTGCCTTTGTGATGGAGGAGTTTGGGTGAACACGCGCACGTGAGTATAAACTTGAAAGTGATGACACGTAGGGGACGGGTGTATGGGAGAGTGTGAAGGGTGTGAACACGAGGATAGTGAAATTGTCGGTGTGGGTGTGGTTTGTTTTATTTTTTTATATGAATTTTTTAAGGAGAATATTAAGGAAAGGAAAATTGAATGGTAGGGAGCTTTCCCGAGTGAGGAGAGACGGTGGTACCACGCTTATTGTGTAACAGAGGGAAAAGGAAACAAGTAGGAGCCCTGCATGATTAGCGGGCTCTGGAGTAGTGTTAGTTCTAATTTTAGCTTGTTATATTAGCTTGTTTTGGTTGTGTTTTTATTGCATAGGGTGGAGGCCCGCAGAGGGGCGTTTTGTAATTAGTGGTTTGAGTTGAGTGTGAGAGTGGGGGTGGGGGAAAGATATTTTGATTTTTTGACCAGAGGGAGGGGATGAAGGATTGACTTTGACAATTAGCGGCAGCGAGCGCGGCGACTAGCAAAGGCGTAAGGGTAGGGAGGTGCAGGGACCATTATAATGGGAGGGGAAACACCCATAGAATGTATGTGGAAGGCCCTGCCACTATACCGAGAAAGAATTGAGAAATATCACAAACAATGGGTGACGGAGACAAGAGTAGTGGGGAATGCCCCGCTCGTGGCCAGAGCAGGGCTCCCATAATAAGAATATTTTTGAACATATGTCCACATTTTTTACAGCGAAGTACAAGGGGAAACAGTTACAAAAGCAGAAGGAAATATCAGACCTTTGGAAAATGTTTGAAGAGGGCGAGCGCAATGTGATAGCAAGGGCGATTGCACAGAACAAGATGGTGGGGGCACCGATAGAGCACGGAAGGATATACCCATTGGCAGCTTGCCCAGTAGTATGCTACACTAACCCGACCTATTTGTCCACTGCAGTGACAGCCCCACCAACCCCGTTTGCATCCCCTCCGGATGTCCCATCGCATGCCGATGTTAATAAAAGAGACCTAGAAGTGGCACTGGAAGCTGTGCGAACCGAATTGAATAGATTACGAACAGCACAAGCTGAAGTAAAACCTGATAAACCAGCAGAGCAATGGCCTGATGGGTGGAAAGCAGGAGACTTTTTATTCAGGATAGATAGCACAGCTATAAAAAATGTGCATATAGATAATGAAGGGGAAGGGAACGAGAGGGCGGACAGTCAAGGGTATGATAATTTTGGATCTCGTCTAGACGAGGACGACGGTTGGAGTATATTTGATGACTTTGAAGATGATGAGGATGAGGAGGCAGAGCAAGCACTTGAGCAAACCCCTCGGGTCAAGAGTCTGTGGGAGGGCAGGTTAAGGAGCAGGTTTGGCCGGATGGCAGTGGCAAGGAAGAGAGGAAATGGAAAAAAGATGCATGGGGGTAGGACAAAGATGCAGATTGCCCCTTATACATAAGGGCTCTGGCAGACCGCACTATGTGCCATGGTCACAGATGGAAAAACACAATTTGATAAAGGCACTCCCGCCACTCACGGCAGGTGTGGGCATGTGGATTTACACATCGGAAAAGCAGACCGCCCCCTGGCAGTCGGCAACATAAAAAGCTTATTGGTAGCGACTATTGGAGACCAAGCTGGGGATGTGTGGGTGAAAGCTGAATACCCAGTAGTGGCTTTGGGGAACGAGGCACATGATGGAGCATCGTTTAACAAGATTCGAGTGAAAGTATGGGATGCGCTGCGTCGGGCATTACCTTACACACCTGACTTACAGTCTATAATGCAATGTACCATGGGCGATGATGAAGACCCCTCTCAGTTCATTCTTAGAATTCAAATGTGGAGAGCCGAGACAGGCAACTTGTGAGACCAATCAATACCCTTTTTCTACTTTATCATTAAAAAGGGCCTACCCAAAGAGGTGCAAAAAGCATTCGACAAAATCGTGGGCATTGAAACAAAGGGGTGGCCCGAAATACAGAGCATAATAGTACACCATTGCAGAAGAATAAAGGAACGTGACAAGTAAATAGCTCAGAGGCGGCAGGCAGAGGAAGTGAAAATAGTACAAAACAAATTAGCTACGGTCGCTGTGGAGGTGTCAGTATCGACTCCAGTACAGACAGAAGCGGCAAGAAGCACTCACAACTTTGCAAGTGCTAGAATAGCAGTGGTTTGGTTGGAACGAGGGCAAGGACACTGGGGCGGGAGTACCCAGCACCCCGGCCCACAGTGCCGAAAAGGAGGACAGCCACGAGGAAGAGGTGGGTTTTGAGGGTCGAGTGGAGGGAGCTTTGGAGGAATGGGACCCAGAAGGGGAGGAATGGGGCCTTCACAATGTTGGAACTGTGGGAAGTGTGGACATTGCTCAAGAGAGTGTAGGAGCAGACAAGGAATGGGGTATAATTACGGCCAGACAAACTACGGCTCCCGCCCCAGGGGCCCCCACAAGGGCCAATGCCCAGAATGACCTCCATACCCCACGAAATACACTAGGCTTATACACAGTTGGCCCCACAGATCCCAGGCACACCCGCGCAGCAGCAGGTAGTACAACAATACGCACCCCACGCACATTTCAAAGGCAGTCGGCAACATAAAAAGCTTATTGGTAGCGACTATTGGAGACCAAGCTGGTGATGTGTGGGTGAAAGCTGAATACCCAGTAGTGGCTTTGGGGAACAAGGCACATGATGGAGCATCGTTTAACAAGATTCGAGTGAAAGTATGGGATGCGCTGCGTCGGGCATTACCTTACACACCTGACTTACAGTCTATAATGCAATGTACCATGGGCGATGATGAAGACCCCTCTCAGTTCATTCTTAGAATTCAAATGTGGAGAGCGGAGACAGGCAACTTGTGAGACCAATCAATACCCTTTTTCTACTTTATCATTAAAAAGGGCCTACCCAAAGAGGTGCAAAAAGCATTCGACAAAATCGTGGGCATTGAAGCAAAGGGGTGGCCCGAAATACAGAGCATAATAGTACACCATTGCAGAAGAATAAAGGAACGTGACAAGTAAATAGCTCAGAGGCGGCAGGCAGAGGAAGTGAAACTAGTACAAAACAAATAAGCTACGGTCGCTGTGGAGGTGTCAGTATCGACGCCAGTACAGACAGAAGCGGCAAGAAGCACCCACAACTTTGCAAGCGCTAGAATAGCAGTGGTTTGGTCGGAACGAGGGCAAGGACACTGGGGCGGGAGTACCCAGCACCCCGGCCCACAGTGCCGAAAAGGAGGATAGCCACAAGGAAGAGGTGTCGAGTGGAGGGAGCTTTGGAGGAATGGGACCCAGAAGGGGAGGAATGGGGCCTTCACAATGTTGGAACTGTGGGAAGTGTGGACATTGCTCAAGAGAGTGTAGGAGCAGACAAGGAATGGGGTATAATTACGGCCAGACAAACTACGGCTCCCGCCCCAGGGGCCCCCACAAGGGCCAATGCCCAGAATGACCTCCATACCCCACGAAATACACTAGGCTTATACACAGTTGGCCCCACAGATCCCAGGCACACCCGCGCAGCAGCAGGTAGTACAACAATACGCACCCCACGCACATTTCAAAGGCAGTCGGCAACATAAAAAGCTTATTGGTAGCGACTATTGGAGACCAAGCTGGGGATGTGTGGGTGAAAGCTGAATACCCAGTAGTGGCTTTGGGGAACAAGGCACATGATGGAGCATCGTTTAACAAGATTCGAGTGAAAGTATGGGATGCGCTGCGTCGGGCATTACCTTACACACCTGACTTACAGTCTATAATGCAATGTACCATGGGCGATGATGAAGACCCCTCTCAGTTCATTCTTAGAATTCAAATGTGGAGAGCGGAGACAGGCAACATGTGAGACTAATCAATACCCTTTTTCTACTTTATCATTAAAAAGGGCCTACCCAAAGAGGTGCAAAAAGCATTCGACAAAATCGTGGGCATTGAAGCAAAGGGGTGGCCCGAAATACAGAGCATAATAGTACACCATTGCAGAAGAATAAAGGAACGTGACAAGTAAATAGCTCATAGGCGACAGGCAGAGGAAGTGAAACTAGTACAAAACAAATAAGCTACGGTCGCTGTGGAGGTGTCAGTATCGACGCCAGTACAGACAGAAGCGGCAAGAAGCACCCACAACTTTGCAAGCGCTAGAATAGCAGTGGTTTGGTCGGAACGAGGGCAAGGACACTGGGGCGGGAGTACCCAGCACCCCGGCCCACAGTGCCGAAAAGGAGGATAGCCACAAGGAAGAGGTGTCGATTGGAGGGAGCTTTGGAGGAATGGGACCCAGAAGGGGAGGAATGGGGCCTTCACAATGTTGGAACTGTGGGAAGTGTGGACATTGCTCAAGAGAGTGTAGGAGCAGACAAGGAATGGGGTATAATTACGGCCAGACGAACTACGGCTCCCGCCCCAGGGGCCCCCACAAGGGCCAATGCCCAGAATGACCTCCATACCCCACGAAATACACTAGGCTTATACACAGTTGGCCCCACAGAACCCAGGCACACCCGCGCAGCAGCAGGTAGTACAACAATATGCACCCCACGCACATTTCAACAGGGAGGTGGCGCAAACCCATTCAGTGGAGCATCAAATGGTATGGTCACCCCTTTCCGAGGTGTAGCCTTGGTGGGGGCAAACCCTTTTTTGTTTCCCGGAACACATACATATCCTAACTGGGACAGCCCACAGAGAACTCCTGCGTGTCCTGTGCTGTCAATGACCCTCAACCCTGAAGAGGAACCCTTGGTGGGGGCAGAGATAGGAAATCAGCAATTTATTTTTATGGTTGATTTGGGCGCTGAGAAATCATGCATCAGTGAAGGGGACTTCCAATTATCCGGCAAAACTCTCGATGCGCAGGGCTTCTCTGGGGCTACATCTACGGTTCCTTATACTAAAGATTTGGATGTAAAGGTGGGAGGGAAGGTGGTGCACGCTCCCTTACTGAATTCAGAGACTTCTGCTGTCAACCTGCTAGGCAGGGATTTGCTCAGTAAGTTGAACATGACAATCTCCTGCACTGATAAGGCATTGTTTGTGCCACCCCAGGAATGTGTGCAATAAGAGCCATGGTAATAAGAAATGCAGTGGCAGGGGAAGCAGTGGTCCGAGGGATACCCGTAGACCCAGACATGTTCATTTATGGAATAACAGTACTTGTGGAGGTGGTCCCACAAATTCCAAAGGGCTGTTAGAGAGTACCAACAGATTTTATATTTCGCCCTGTGGTGTCCCCAGAATTGGTGGCGGGCACAATTTTGTCCCTAGACCTACAAGGGTTGTAGGTATTTGCAAAAAGAGTAGTGGTGCTAGGAACAGACAGGTACGGTGTGAGTGGCGTACAGTGCTTTGCAAACAATGACAATGATGGAGAAATAATTATGCAAATGAGTACCCCTTGATGGCAGTTGTGGCTTCGCCCCCCTTCATTGAAGCAGAATTCGAATATGTACCCAAGCAGTTATGGACCACCAACGCCCATGATGTTGGCCTTTTAAATGAAGTATCCCCAGTACACATAACCCTGAAGGCAGGGGCAGTGCTGCCCTGGGTGAAGCAGTACCCACTATCAAGAGACGCAGAGGAAGGAATCAGAGACACAATACAGGCCCTTCTCATTCAAGGCATAATAGCACCATCCACATCATCATGTAACACGGTGATCTACCGTGTGAAAAAGGAAACAGGGGGAAATCGGAGAATGATCCAGGATTTACGCCCTCTAAATGATGTGGTACAGAAAGAGCTTTCGGTGGTTCCAAACCCACCCATCATTTTGTGTAGTATCCCCAAAGAAGCAACCCACTTTACAGTGGCTGATCTAAAAATAAAAACTTCTTCTTGATACCTTTGCACCCCGACTGAATGTACCTCACAGCCTTTACCCTTGGTGGAAAGCACTACAAACATACTTGTTTGCCTCAGGGGTACTGCGAGAGCCCAAGTATCTATAACAGAATATTACATGCTGACCTAGGAAACATTCAAGTGCCCAGCACGATCAGCCAGTACGTGGATGACTTGCTTGAGTGTAGCAACAGTGCCGAAGAGACTATCACACTCATACAACTCCTGGCCCACAAGCGGTACAAAGTTGAGAAGGCCAAACTCCAGTACTGCCAACAGGAAGTGCAGGTAATGGATGTTAAGAAGATGGATTTCTGAACTCTGACCTGTTGGGCAGAGGTTTAGAAGGCCAGCCTAGCTTCTTGGAACATGGTAACCTTCTGGACAAGCCAGACCAATCAAGGTAGCATTGGCGACGGTCATGACTAGGTCTCAGGAGGGGTGAGGGTGATCAAAAGCCCACAATGAGCACACACAGTAAACAACACCACACATTACTCTCAGTCAGGTCTATATATCAAAAATACATATACATTTATTACAGGCCTTTTAACTCAAACACAAATTAAAACTCAGCAATATTACCAAAACTAACACAACACTAACTAGGAAACACATATACAGTAACTATTGGCCTAAAGGAATATTACACAAGTAGAGATCCATAAGCTGCAATAGAAAGGAGTCATACTGAGCAAATATACTTTAGGCAGTCCTTCAACAACTCCAACCCTAACTAATAGGCAGTCCAGTTCCTACGAAGTGTAGAGCCTTGTGCTCAAAAGTACATTCAGTGCCGGAGTACTCGATCGTGCAGTTAAGTTCAAAACGGGTCTTTTCAATGGGCTGTAGTGACTGGGTGAGGTGATGAAGAATAAAGTTCCACTATTCAAGGAGGGTCTCCACAAGAGGGCAGAGCAATTAACAAAGGAGAGTGGGGGACACTCATGCGTAAAAGTCTATGGATGCACCAGGGGCCAACGGTAAGGGTTGCAAGTACTTACCGACCCTCGACACACTCCAGACCAAACTTTACCAGTGAAGTCCAGTTCGCTCGCAGGTTCGAATCCTGCTGTTGCGTGTCTCTGCAGCTTTCAGTGGCTGTGTTCCAGGACCTCAATCCATGGCAGCACAGTGGCAATTTCTCCGCTTCTGGAAAAGGGATCAGCCAGTTCCAATGCAGCTCGTTTTAAGAGCACAGGGGGGCACAGCAGCAAGGCACCCACGAAGTTCAGCACCACTGTGGGGCGACACGGGAACCGCGTAAGCTCGGGTTCAGGTGGACTCTCCTAATTCCAGACCTTGGAATGCTAGGTGTAAGAAACTTGCCGGTAGAGTGCCTTCTACCAAGAGTTTAGGCCCCCCAAAGGCTCAAGTCTAAACTGGACACGGCAGCGGTTCCAGGGCAAAGGTCCCATACGAGCTGGTCAGTTCACTTGGCATCCAGGAACACTTCAGAAAAGGCGCACTTACAGATTAAGCAGGAGGTGCCAAGTGTAGTTAGTCCCAGCACCCTTGCATGCCTTGAATAGGTTTAGAGTGCCTTCTCTTGTCCAGAATTTGCTTTGCGCCAAAACAAAGAGAAACCAATAAGAGATCTGCTCACATTCAACTATCCCAGACGTGGGCCAATCACGGACCACGGTGGTCCCAGTCATCCCAGCACACCAGACATCCTGGCACCCAGGATGTGTATTGGAACTAGACAGCTCCAGCCCACATCCTGGGCGCACACACACAAGGCATGTAGAAGCCTGCAAAAGCTTCGGTTTGCTCGGGGGTCTGCATGACCAAATAAGGAATTTGCTGGGTCAGGGGAAGGCAAAGGGACAAAATGGCCAAAGGACAGAACAAAGGACCTTGTGGCATGGCCATTTTAGGCACTGGCCCCTGTCCTGGGCCAAACGCGGTAAACGCTATTTGGACCATAAAAAAGAGTCAAAAATGCGTTAAAAGTAACTGCTGCTTCCAGCTCAGTCCTGGACACACTTGTACATTCACCAAAAATCCGTCGAGGGTGTATGGGGCATTACAAATTAAAAAGAGACCCCAGTATACTGTACTGTAAGGTACATTGTGCACTGATAAAATGTTACCAACAAAGTGGAACACTAAGGGAAACAAAGTCTCCCAGTACCGACAGTCTGAAAGGCATGTCAGTTTCCCCTTAATAAGATGAGCAAAAGCCCAGGAGTACAACAGAAGGCTGGGCTCCACTGGTAAAAGTCAGGCTAGGATGGCCAGACAAAAGCAAAAAGTTGGGGGTTCACAACTGGAGAGAAAAGTACCCATAAAAGGTAATATTTCCTAACAATGGGGAAAATCGTATGTCTGTGCTCCTTTTTGCATTGTGTGCGGGTAGGTGTTCACTGTGTGTGTAACCAAAATCTCTGTCAGCTGCTAGACCCTAACTATGACTGATATTTCCCTAATCAGTCAGGTTAGAGAGATAAGTTTGTATTAGTCAGGCTCAGCGCAACAGAAAATAAACTATTTGTCATAATTATATATATAAAACACATTGTTTATTGATTTGCAATATGATACTACTTAATGCAAGTTTTTCTCTGAGCGAAGATTAACCTGGTGGTGGCACGTGCTAACGTTTCGCCCTATTGATGGGCTTTGTCAAAGCGTGGCATTATGCACAGTCAACTTTGGAACAAGTAGTGATACATTCAGAAACCCCTGTTAGGAGTCACAAACAGTTGTGGGTTAGTATCATTGTGCGTATCTTTTTTGCATGTTATTAGTTCTCTTAATCCGTAGTTATGATTGGTACCATTGGTTAAGATGGTAGCAACCTGCGCTGATCAAAGTTTCACAAGTAATTGTTTGCCAACAATAAGGCATTCTTATAAAAGCAGTTTGTATTTCTTCTACATGACAAATATTTTACATGTACATTCAGGTTATTGCTCATTACATGAAATTCCCTTTAGTACATAGGTGTGCAGCTTGGTACAGTTGGGATCACATGTCCCATGATTGCAGTCATGGTGACAAAGGTGGTTTCTAGGTCTCTTACTAATGTTCAGTCTAGCCCTCTAGTTGGCTTGTGTATTGGGTTCTTGATTTGTTCTCTGATTTTTAGTACATGTTCTCCTGGTTAGGAGTAGATAGTTCAGTGTGGTCTGTCTTCTTGATGGTGATTCTCCGCTGTCTTAACAATGATAAAAAGTTACCAAAGTGATCACAAGTTGCCAAAAGTAGTAACAAAGTAACATGACTAAGGGAAAACAATGTTTCCCAGTACTGACAGTCTGAAGGACATGTCAGTTTCCCCACGACAAAATGAGCAAACGCCATTGTAGTGAAACTTAATGCTTCACTGCGCTGCAAAAAGAGCAGGTCAGATACAAAAATAAATGCAAAAGACTTTGGGGTCCATAGAAATTGAAGGAAAGGTGCTGTAAAGAGAAATCCTTCCTAACACTCACCCCTCCCAGACTAGGGACAGGGAGAATGATTCCACCACTGGATAGGTACTCTGTTCCAGTCGGTTATCCTAGTTGGACAGCCCATCAGCATTGCTAAATTTGGGATCTGGCCTGAGCCAATAGTGAAGTTCAAGGCCTGTAGACTCATGAACCACCTGAGCCACTTCGGATTCTCTCCCTTAATATCCACCAACCACTTCAAAGGCTTGGGTTGAGCAGACACAGAAGTGAGTCCCATAGATGTAGAACCTCAACTTCCTATGGGACCATATAATGGGAAAGCATCTATTCTCCACCTGAGGCAACCTCCACTCCTAAACTGGTAGTTGATATGATGTATAGGTGTTCCTGGCTTTTGTCATCAAGCTGTGAAGGTTTTCCAACTATCCCAGTGCGACATGCATCTGCCGGCACTATGAAAAGTCTTTTCCCATCAGGATCCCTCAAACCATGGGCCGGACCTAGGGATTCTTTCAGGGCAATCAAGGCCTTCTCGCATTCTAGGGTCCATAAGAATTCTTTAGGCACCCTTGAAGCCGTGAAGGGAGTCAGAAGGACAGCTATATTGCTATAGGCTGCTACTTTGCTCCTTTGTTTCCCAGTGAGGCCCATGAAAGTCTTCACTTTGGTTTTGGTAGACAGGGTTGCCCAGTTCTGTACATCGTGAACTTCACTGACACGAGGTTGCATCTTGCCTCCACTTAGACCAAAGTTATGCTGAAGGAAGGCCAATGGCTCCTGTTCAGTTTGACACTTGGTTGTCTCCCAGAACAAGTTGGCCTGATCAAGGTCCTGACACCCAGTCTATGAATCTGCCATACCATCCAGTTATGTATTGCGGAGATCCTTTCTCCCATTCAGAACAGGGTCTAATCTCATCCGACAGGTGTCAGTTGCAGCCACCAATTCAGAAATCAATATATTGAAGTAAGGATCTGAAAGGCCGGAACTGCAGTCTCCTGCAGAGAACCCAAAAATGCTCCTTCACTTTTCAGTACAGTGATGATCCACCAAGTTGTCACCTCTTGGTGGGGAGTGTGTTCCAGTCTTGGGTACAGGATACAACGCTCTAGTTTCCATACAGATCATCCCAAACTGGCTGTACCTGTATGTTCCTCCAGATGCTCAGAACTGGACTCCTGGCAGCTAGAGGGCTCAAACACCCCTTGTTCCAACACTGATGATTTCACGCCAACTGTCAGACCTTTTTTTTTTGTGGGTCTGAACCACCACAACACCCATACTTGGTGGGTTCAACAACTTTCATAATACATTTGGTTCACACCAACCTGTTATAAGGGGTTTCAGTGACAACAAGGGGAGAGATTGCCTCAGCATAATCTCCAGCTCACCCTGCTGATGTGGGGCCAGGTGAGTAGACTTTAGGTCATCCTCACTGAAGCCATTAGAAGGGCTGCTCTGGCACAGGCTAGGGAGACACTCCGATTTCTCTGGCTCCCTTTCTGTATCCATAAGCAGGGCTCCAATTCTATCTCTCAAGATAGAATCCTCCACGCTATTCATATGAAACTCTATGGTAACCTTTCCAGGTGTTACACCTCGCCCTCGGCCGCGACGCGTTTCCCGGGTTCTGCCTCGTTGCTCTCGTATGAGCAAGAACAATTGGGGAATTCCGGTTAAAACCAAAATAAGGGACAGGAAAGTGATCGCCCTTCATAAAGGGTTACGGCGCCGGCATGCGCCCTTCTTATCGCGCTGGCAGCTGCCATGGCAAATTTCTACATGAACTACAGTATCCAGAAAACCCGTTACGTTGTAGTTCTCGGCGTTGAGAGGGGAGCCTCATTTTCAAACATTACGCCTCTTGTTGTTATTTATTCCACAGCGGCATACAGAACGCTGCTTCTGTTTAAAGTTACAACCGGCATACTTTCCGAAGTGCTCCCCCGGTATCTTGAATTGTGAAGTCCTTGTTTTCCCGTGTACCGACCCTGCCTGCACACGGACTCCTTATTCTGAATCCCCGATTGAACTGTTTTCTGACCACCCGTGTACCAGACCCCTTGCCTGCTTTCGGAACTCTTGGACACTGATTCTGCTGTGTTTCGTGACCGCCCGTGTACCAGACCCCTTGCCTGCTTTCGGAACTCTTGGACACTGATTCTGCTGTGTTTTGTGACCGCCTGTGTACTAGACCCCTGCCTGCTTCCTGGACTCTGAGACAGGAACTACTCCGGTAAGAAAATCTCTAATTGGAGCTCCATTTTCTGTGGAATTCGACTTCATTCCTAAGTGCATCTTTTGAACGCTTTGCTGCGGTGCACCATCCCGAAACCAGTGCGACCCTCGTTCCGTTCGGGGATAGCTACCTTACTAACCTCCCTATTTTTTATTTTATACTTTCGTTGTTCCCAGGACTCTTACTTCAATCTTATTTCCATCAGGGGTAATGTATAGTTTTCTTGGTTTTTCCATACTGCAGAATTATACGTTAGCCATATACTAAGACCTCTCTACTTCATAGGTTACTCCGGTTCCTTTGGCTTAAGGGGAGATTAAACCAGGTACTACTAAAGGGGAAGAGTCTTGGGAATAAACCCGTTTTATTGTTGGCAGATTATTAACTTGTCATCCTTTCCTTTACAGCCTGGGTTTGAGACGGTCTGTTCTCCCCGCTTTTTTGATCGATCGGTCCCCTTGTCTGTACAGTTCAGCAAGTGGTCATATCGGTTTAAAGAGCTCATTCCCTCACAGAGAGGAGGCTTGGGTAGGAGGCTCCAACCCTAGCTCCTTCAAGCAACTCCCCAGCAATAGAGGTCCGGCCTGTTTACGTACTCTCCAATTCGGTGAGTAACAGAAACAGAAGCCATGGAAGAAGTTGATCCTTTAACCACCTTGGTTCGCTTGGTATCTGAACTTTGTTCTGATATGACAACCGCACATAGTGCTCTCCATCAAAGGATCGACAATTTGCAGAGTTCCCCAAGCCCCCACACCCTGGGGGTGGATACGTCTGCTGCTACGGCATCAGGTTCAACCGGTCCCATACCTTCTGCCTCTGGCTTTACGACTACCCCGGTGCTTATGGCTACTCAATTCCCACTGGCCCCCCCAGAACGATTCACTGGGGATCCTAAACATTATCGCACGTTTATCAACCAGTGCAAATTACATTTCCTCTGTCGGCCCACTGCCTTCCCTAATTCTACAACGAAGGCAGCCTTTGTTCTCTCTCATCTTGGGGGTACCGCAGCCGCTTGGGCTAATCCGTTACTGGAATCTAACAGTTACGTCCTAAATGACTGCGATGCTCTCATCACGGCCATGAATAGGGTATTTGACACCCGCTATAAATCCCAGGCTACTGACCTGGAGTTCCTCAATCTGCGTCAAGGCACATCCTCTTTGTTTACATACCTTACTAAATTCAATCAGTTGGCAGCCGAAACTGATTGGCCGGAGGAGAAAAAATCAGCCGTGTTTTACAAAGGGTTGTCAGAGGAATTAAAGGACGTTTTGGCCACAGTACCAGTGGTTCCAACCACTTTTGGTGAACTATTAGACCTGGTATTACAAATTGATGCTAGAAGAACCGAAAGAAGGGGTGAACGCAAGTCACCAGCCCCTGTTACTCTGCAGGTGGAACAGTCTTCTCCTTCTACTTCGCTTCCCGAACCTATGCAGATCGGGGCAGTAAGAGGTCCTTTGACGTCTGCACAACGGGATTATCGCAGAACGCATAATTTATGCATGTATTGCGGGTCTGCTGAACACCTTCTGAAAGATTGCCTTAAGAGACCCGTCAAGAAGCCGGGAAACGCCAGAACCCGGCGATAGACAGGGTCCCTACGCCGGGGGTGCTTTCCTTGGACTCTCATGGTGCTGTTGCTGTTCCTGTTAGCCTTCCTGTGGTATTTACCACTGAAGATGGTACCTTTACTTCATTGGCGATCATTGATTCCGGGGCCACCGGGAATTATATGGATTACGAATACGCCACAAGTAAGAACGTTTCGGTTGTCTCTAAAGCCCAACCCGAGGCTGTTCACG
This sequence comes from Ambystoma mexicanum, assembly GCF_040938575.1. Classification (NCBI taxonomy): domain Eukaryota; kingdom Metazoa; phylum Chordata; class Amphibia; order Caudata; family Ambystomatidae; genus Ambystoma; species Ambystoma mexicanum. The sequence goes on along the minus strand of NC_090925.1, from coordinate 328,638,434 downwards.
CTGTGGACGGTACATCCTTGGTCTCTGGCCTAGTCACACAAAATACTTCCTTAATTCATATGCAAACCAGGGAAGGACATGCTGAGTCGATCTCCTTCGATCTCATTAAAGCCCCTCAATTTCAGGTCATCTTGGGCATCCCTTGGTTGCAACATCATAATCCAGCCATCGACTGGACAAGAAAAACGGTGCAGTTCCCTTCCACTGAGTGTAACGAAAAGTGTTTCCTAGACACTAGTGTGTCCTCTGAGTCTTCTTGTCAAGCCTTGGTAGCATCTATGTCCATGATTGGAGCCATCACTAAATCACCCGAAACCGAAATTCCGCCTGAATACAAGTCTTTCTGTGATGTGTTTGACAAGGGAGGGGCAGACCAATTGCCACCTCATAGGCCTTACGACTGCCCAATCGATCTGCTGCCAGGTGCTAAGATCCCGGCGGGTAGGGTCTATTCCCTTACGGTTCCAGAGGATAAGGTATTAAAGGACTATATTGACAAGGCATTGGCCACGGGGTTCATTAGACCTTCCAGGTCCCCTGCGCTTCTCCGCTTTTTTTTGTTCCGAAAAAAGAGGGCGACCTCCGCCCTTGTATTGACTATCGGGCATTAAACGCGGTGACGGTAAAGAATCAATATCCCCTCCCGCTCATTTCAGTACTCTTGGACCAGCTCGGTTCTTCTGTAGTCTTTTCCAAGCTGGACCTCAGGGGGGCATATAATCTCGTTCGAATGCGAAAAGGCGACGAGTGGAAGACCGCATTCAAAACACGCTACGGCCTATACGAATATCTGGTGATGCCGTTTGGTCTCTGTAATGCCCCTGCCACCTTCCAGGCATTCATGAATGATATTTTCCATGACGTTTTGGATCGGTTTGTTGTAGTATATTTGGACGATATCCTCATATATTCACCCTCCAGTGAGGAGCACACGAGGCACGTGCAAATCGTCTTGCAACGGTTGAGGGAAAACCACCTGTTTGTCAAAGCTGAAAAATGTGTCTTCAACTCCACTGAAGTGGAGGTTCTTGGTTACGACCTGACTAGTAGGGGTATAAGAATGAGTCGCTCTAAAGTCAGGGCGGTCTTGGATTGGCCTGTTCCTATGTCAATTAAAGCCTTGCAATCCTTTTTGGGGTTCTCGAACTTCTATAGGCGCTTCATCCGTTCTTTTTCTTCTATATCAGCGCCGTTGACGGCTTTGACCAGCTCTAAGAAATCCTATCAATGGAACCAGGAGGCACAAAGAGCCTTTGACACCCTTAAGGCAGCCTTCACTTCCGCCCCAGTGTTACAGCACCCTAATCCGTTACTCCCATTTTTGGTGGAGACCGATGCCTCTGGCTCGGCTATTGGGGCGGTTCTATCTCAAAAGTGTCCGGATTCAGGGGAAGCCCATCCGATTGCATTCTTCTCAAGAAAACTGACGCCCTATGAGCGCAACTATCCAATCACAGAAAGGGAACTCCTAGCCATAAAAGACGCCTTTTCCGAATGGCGGCACCATCTTTTGGGGGCTCGACATCAGGTCACAGTTTTTCCGGATCATCGGAGCCTTTTGGCCTTTAAATCAATGAAGTGTCTTACTGCGAGACAGGCTCGCTGGCATCTCTTCTTTTCCCAGTTTTATTTCACAATCACATATCGACCGGCCCGATTGAATACTTGTGCAGATGCTTTGTTACGCATTGCCTTCCATTCTGACAACAATACCTCTGACAAACCGCTCTTGTTACCTGGTAACGTTGTTTGTGCCTGCACTCCTCAACCTAGCCTGCGGTCTTTGATTTCGGATTGGGTCTCCGCGCATAAAGAAGAATGTGAGACTCTCAATCTTGATGTGGTTCAGGGCCTGCCCTACATCCAAGGACGCTTGTTTGTGCCTCCAGGACAGGCACGGTTACGTGCTCTAGCCTGGTCTCATGATTCCCTTTGTGCGGCTCATCCGGGTCAGCAAAAGACGCTGGAGGCATTACGCCGTTGGTCCTGGTGGCCTACCATGTCAAGGGATGTGATTGACTATGTGGCATCCTGTTCTGTATGTTCCCAATGCAAGGTCTCCCGTTCTAGACCTGTGGGTTTGTTACGCCCCCTCCCTGTGCCTCACAAACCCTGGTACATGGTTTCCATGGACTTTATTGTGGACCTACCTCCTGTGAAAGGTTTTGACACTATCTGGGTAGTAATTGATTATTTCACCAAGATGGCGTTGTTCATTCCCTGTACGGGTCTGCCTTCTGCCCCTGTGTTGGCTTCCCTTTTTCTCCAGAACGTTTTTCGGTTCTTTGGATTGCCTGCCATCCTGGTTTCGGATCGTGGCTCTCAATTTACATCACGTTTCTGGAGGGCTTTGACTGCTTCATTGGGTATTGACGACCGGTTCAGTTCTGCTTATCATCCTCAGACGGACGGGCAGACCGAAAGGGCAAATGCCACCCTTGAACAGTTTCTTCGGTGTCTCTGCCTTCGTTTCCAAGCATCCTGGTTGACGATGCTTCCCTCTGCGGAATTCGCGTACAATAATTCCATGCATACCGCCTCAGGGGTCTCCCCGTTTTTTGCGCTATATGGTTGCCATCCACGATCTTTACCGTTTGATCCTACGCTTCCCATTGATAACCCGGCGGCTTTGGACTGTGTGAGGGAATTGGTGACAAACCGTAGTACGGTTCGCTCTCATCTACTACTAGCTCAGGCCAGGGCAAAGAAAAATACTGATCGTCACAGGAAACCGGCACCTACTTACAAGGTGGGCATGAAAGTTTGGTTGTCCACCCGTAATTTGCGGATTCCTGGCAAACGCTTGTTGTTACCTAAATTCGTGGGTCCTTTTCCCATTATTGAGATTATTAACCCGGTGGCTGTACGCCTTTCTTTGCCTTCCTCGTGGAATCAACATCCGGTATTTCACGTATGTCTTCTGAAGCCTTGTCCACCCTCTGTTCGGCTGCCCGTTCGCCCTCCTCCGATTCAGGTGGATGGAGATGATGAATACGAAGTGGCGGACATCCTGGATTTTCGTCTCCGTAGGGGGCGCCCCTTTTATTTGGTGGATTGGAAGGGTTACGGTCCCGAAGACAGGTCCTGGGAGCCCTTGTGCAATATACATTCTCCGGCTCTCTTGCGTCGTTTCCATGCACAGAGGGGGTCTGCACCGCCTTTGGGGGTGGATGCTGTTACACCTCGCCCTCGGCCGCGACGCGTTTCCCGGGTTCTGCCTCGTTGCTCTCGTATGAGCAAGAACAATTGGGGAATTCCGGTTAAAACCAAAATAAGGGACAGGAAAGTGATCGCCCTTCATAAAGGGTTACGGCGCCGGCATGCGCCCTTCTTATCGCGCTGGCAGCTGCCATGGCAAATTTCTACACGAACTACAGTATCCAGAAAACCCGTTACGTTGTAGTTCTCGGCGTTGAGAGGGGAGCCTCATTTTCAAACATTACGCCTCTTGTTGTTATTTATTCCACAGCGGCATACAGAACGCTGCTTCTGTTTAAAGTTACAACCGGCATACTTTCCGAAGTGCTCCCCCGGTATCTTGAATTGCGAAGTCCTTGTTTTCCCGTGTACCGACCCTGCCTGCACACGGACTCCTTATTCTGAATCCCTGATTGAACTGTTTTCTGACCACCCGTGTACCAGACCCCTTGCCTGCTTTCGGAACTCTTGGACACTGATTCTGCTGTGTTTCGTGACCGCCCGTGTACCAGACCCCTTGCCTGCTTTCGGAACTCTTGGACACTGATTCTGCTGTGTTTTGTGACCGCCTGTGTACCAGACCCCTGCCTGCTTCCTGGACTCTGAGACAGGAACTACTCCGGTAAGAAAATCTCTAATTGGAGCTCCATTTTCTGTGGAATTCGACTTCATTCCTAAGTGCATCTTTTGAACGCTTTGCTGCGGTGCACCATCCCGAAACCAGTGCGACCCTCGTTCTGTTCGGGGATAGCTACCTTACTAACCTCCCTATTTTTTATTTTATACTTTCGTTGTTCCCTGGACTCTTACTTCAATCCTATTTCCATCAGGGGTAATGTATAGTTTTCTTGGTTTTTCCATACTGCAGAATTATACGTTAGCCATATACTAAGACCTCTCTACTTCATAGGTTACTCCGGTTCCTTTGGCTTAAGGGGAGATTAAACCAGGTACTACTAAAGGGGAAGAGTCTTGGGAATAAACCCGTTTTATTGTTGGCAGATTATTAACTTGTCATCCTTTCCTTTACAGCCTGGGTTTGAGACGGTCTGTTCTCCCCGCTTTTTTGATCGATCGGTCCCCTTGTCTGTACAGTTCAGCAAGTGGTCATATCGGTTTAAAGAGCTCATTCCCTCACAGAGAGGAGGCTTGGGTAGGAGGCTCCAACCCTAGCTCCTTCAAGCAACTCCCCAGCAATAGAGGTCCGGCCTGTTTACGTACTCTCCAATTCGGTGAGTAACACCAGGTCCACCAAAGCCTTCTGAATAGTCTACCTGGCAAGGCCCAGACCACTCACACATGTTCAGGGATTTAAGAAATAAGTTTGACAGGAGAAGGACCCAACTCCTTCTCTGGGGCTCACTACAGACTCCAATCAAACCTAAAAGAGCTTTGACAAGTCTCCCCCTCAGACCATCTTCCTGTAGATGACAGCTAAGTGACACTTGACAGGTCACTTCACTCTCCTTCCACTTGGTCTGACCATTACTGAGCTCAGCAGAGGAGCTACCTCTGTGACTGACATTCAGTAAGGTGTCAATGACTGACTTGTGTAAGGAACGCATGGTGGCAATAGTAAGACGGACACAAGAGACCACAGTTCAAGGGTGTTTTTTAAAAAAAAAAATGTTTTATTGGTTTTTACAACAAACAATCAACATTCAACAAAACCAGCAGTACTTATCATAATACTTTAGCGTCATGTACATATCGTTAGGTATCTACCGCTTACCCTCCCCAAACTCGAGCTTACCCCACTTTGCATTCTGCTTCTCTTTCCTCCAGGGGAGCCTCCCCTTCCGTATTCTTGAAAGTTTCCTGATCGCTTAGGTAGTCCTGGGTGGACCCATGCAATGTGGCCGGTAAGTATTTCCAGGCCGTCAGGGTTTCTGCTTCCTCCTACCCTCCCCTACTGACGGTTTCATGCCATACTGCCGTTTCGGCTTCGGTCCATTTCTGGAGGTCACTCCACCAAACTTCTACCCTCGGTCTGTTGCATGCTTTCCACCCCAGGGCCATTCTGCACTTGGCAAGTATATATCCCAAGTCCTTAAGCTTGCTCACATTTTTAAATTGGCGCAGTCTAGGGAACACCCCTCCCATGCTTGCCCATATTGATTGAACGTTCAGCTTGATCCCTTACTCGTTTAATCGATGGGCTACTTCTCCCCAGAACTTCCCAATTTCTGAACATGCCCAAAACATGCGTGTCATCCCTGCGTTTTCTTCTCTGCATTTGGGGCATGTTTGTTGTTCAGCGTTCTTAATCCGAACTATCTTCTGGGGGGTCATGTATGCCCTGTGGGTTACATATAACTGTATTTGTTGTAGCCTCGTGTTCCTAGACACTTTTTTTATGGTACCCTTGAGCCAACTCCCATAGCCCGTCGCTCATGAGTTCCCCGGCTTCCTCTTTCCAATCCTGTCTTAATTGGGCCACTTTCTTTCCTACCCTGGACATCAGCAGCTCATAGATTCGAGAAACCTCATGCCCTCCCTCTGCTATATCATATATCGTTTCTATGGCTGTGTCAGGTTGATTTTCCAGTATTATTTCTGACCATCTCTCTCTGATCCGCCGTAACATTCTGGTATAAGTAATATACTGCCCTACGTGTAAACCCGTTTCCTCTACCAGCACCCCAAATTCCTTTATTTCCCCCTCCTGGCATATGTCTCCCACTGTTGCGATCCCCACCGGTTCCCAGTGCCTACGAATCATCTTTCTCAGTTGCAACTCTTCTCCGGTCAGTGCCACTAGCGGCACTTGCGGAGTACACAGGGTTGGGTTCTCCATGCTCTGACAAGCTTTGCGCCATATCTTCCATCCCAATTCCAACATCCCCGGGTGCCTTTTTAGCTCAGGTTTGGGCAGCCATATCACTTCTTTCAGAAAAAAACGGGGTACACTCTGATCTCAACAGTCTGGACTCTGATGTTGAGTCTTTTCAAGGGTGTTTATTTAACTTTTGCTGGGGTGTGATAAACGTCTATCTAAACCTAAATCTAAAGATGGCAACAAGCTACAACCATCAAATAATAAAAAAGAAGTCCTAATGGAGTCCTGTCAACAATAAAAGGGCCTATACTAAAAAACCTATTGCCAATCCTTACTACTAGTTACAAATAGTGTGGGGTGCAGTTCATGAAAAAGAAACAAATGTTTACAAAATTATAAGTCGGGATACTCGGGTCGTTGTCCTACCTTCCCCATGTTTTCAGCACAGGGCAAAGCGGTTCACTCGAGTGAAATGCACACTCTGGCTTCTGCGGCACAAGGATAGAGTTCCAGTTTCATAGTCCACAAAACTCAATACCTTCTGTGTTCAAGTCTCTTTACTTCTCACCAGTCTGTTGACGCAGAGGGTCTGTTGTAACAGAATCGACACACAAATGTTTGCTTTAGTGTTCACAGTATTCACTTTGGGTATTTACCCTGGATCCCCCTCAGCCGGGCTCAGATCCTTTTTCACAAACAAAACGTTGAACGTTGGAACCCCCTCTTCCGGGTTCAGATCCGTTCAACGTTGGATCCCCTCTTCCGGTCTAAGATCCCTTTACCTTTAATTGTGTTATAGTTCAAAAGAACTTTTCACAAAGTAAAAACATAATTACAAAACAGCAAAATTACCATATACATTAAATTCATCGAAACAGTTAATACAATAGAAAAGAAAAATGAAAAGAAAGAAGCAGAAGTAAACCCAAACAATGAGTAATGTATACAGTAGGACAACAACGTAGGTAGACACCTTACACATCAGTGCCGAAAACAGGGCCCTATACGTTTACATTCTCAAAGCCCCAAAAGCAGTTTCACCTCATCTTCAAATTTACATAGACTTTGTTTTGCCACTTTCCAGATCTGAGTAATGGCAATAATCAGATAGATACTCCTCCCAGAGAGACAGCGCAACCAGAAGTTTTCATTTTCAATATCATTATATTCCCGATCAAGTTTAGCAAAGTATTTATCAAAGGTAGATCTCATTGAATAGCAACAGGTGAGAACATGTCTTATAGTTTCCACTTTGTCATTGACCGCACAGAGTCTGCAAATCCTTATTTCAATGGGTAGACCCATCCACGTTCCACGAACCCCCAGGACATTAAGATGGTTAAGTCTAATAACCAAAACAAGGCTCAATTAGTCTCCCTCAGACCAATTGGATTTACATTATACTGTCAAAGACTTTCGAATGTTCACAGGGTTTAGCAAGACCCGTTGCATGGCCACTTCGATCTTAATATTTCTTTCAGACTCAGCATCAGTTGGATACCTAACAGAGATTTTCGAATGAGCAGCTACGTGGTGCCGGACCACTCTGTGTGTGGTATCTTTTCTTGATTTCCCCAGAGTTCAATTCTGAAGTTCAAGTAATTCTTTCTGGCTTTCAATTACAGTTGCATCGCTCATTCCAAACGCTTCATACAATGTTCCCTTTATACAATGTTGCTGCTTGCAACCTTGGTTCAAAACACAAGCTGGTTTGGTATCAGTCTCTCTGACTCACCGGCTGTGTTGCTTTTTCAGATGCTGCTTTGTTGTAGGAGTCAAGGATAGTACCACAGCAGCAATCGCTCCTCCCCACCTTGGTTATCGACACGGGAGAGCCCTGGGTACCTCTGACACACTGTGTAGGTTTGATCAGCCTTAGTTCCTGGTCTTTGGTTTCTTACATTCCAAGGCACGTGGAAGTAACGGTCTTTATAGTTCAAGGGTGCTTCCCTTCTTGCAACCCTCTCCAGTCTCTCCGTCTTCCTCCTTGTATTAAACTGCCACGTTGGAACTGCTGTTTCCTTGTGCGTTTTGCCTCACTCAGTGTGCTTTCGTGCTCCGATTTTTATCTGTATGAGGAAGTGTGATGGAAGTCAGGTGTGTGTAATAATCCTTAATTGTCTGACCTTGCCTGACCGTGATGTTGGGACATGTCAGGTATACGGCTCTGGTGTTAGTTTGTTGTCACTCACAGTGAACTGTCCATGAGAAAGTGTTTGTGTCGGGAAGGGGGGCGGCGAGTTGAGTTCCTAGGTATCCTACTGGGTAGGATGGGGAAAAGGTGCTACAGGGAAGGGGATACCACATCTTGCCTTCCGGTGTCCCACTTCCACTCCCTGAAGACCCCTCATCCGGTGATCCTCCCACACTGTTCCACCCCTAGGAACTGGATCCGAAAGCGATGGCCATGTCCTGGCCACCTGGATGACAGATCCCCGGGGACTAGTGGGTGAGACACCTTCAGGTTTCTCACATTTGGCAACGATTCTCTGTGGGGTGGCACAAGGACATATGGTGGTGTGATCAGCAACCACCAATTGTAACTTATTGCCTGATGTCTGCAGAGTCAAAGGGCTAACCAAAGTAGGCCTTACTTCTGGTATAAATGAGTTCACTCCTAAAAGTAAATTCTAGAGTTACTGAATACTTGCCTCACACCTGTCAACCTGGTGACAGATAGTGAGACTCCTACATTGGTTTTCTTCTGGTACCCCTATCACGGGCCAGCAAGGATGTGTGTTAGACCACTGTGGTGATATCCTGACATTAGGATGAACCACAAGGGGAATGTCAAACACCGACTGTAGGATGAAGGGCCACACATCCTGAGAAACCTGCAACCTCTCAAGGTCTTTTCTGATGCGCTTTGTGGGCCTACATTCCAGTAACCCGCCTTCCTGTTGTATTCTTTGCTTCACTGGAGGGGAACCCTCTCATTGGAAGCAATCCCTTCTCCGTAGGCCTATCCATGATGGTTTTCTTTTCTGTTGGCCCATACTTCTCTCTCCCCTATGGATCTCCTCTACCAACATGCTGGGTAGTTCAGGAGTCCTATAGGATTCACGATTTTCTGGGGGTCCCTCTTCCAAGTTTGGATTAGGGACACTACCAACTACCTCAACAGCTGTTGCAGGTATCACAGGGGGAATATTCCCCTTCCCTATGACTCTTCTGCTGACTCCTCAGGCCATGGTTTTCCCCTTAGGACTAGGTAATCTGATTCTGAGAGCAAGTGCTTGAAGGGTGTGGTGAGTGTCTATCAGGACCCAAGTCTTGAAGGCTAAACTCACCCAGAACTCTTTTAGGAACCACTCTCCTAACATTGACAGGTCCCCTGACCATTTCACTATTCACACAACTCTGAGGACTGGTGCTACTGGAATATTGAGAGAAGGCCTACAAGCCAACTGAGTATCCCCCACAGGATCTCTGGGTAGAACCTGTGGGTTTACCATGAAGGAAGCTACATCAGTAGGACTGGGCCCAGTGTTCCTAACAGTAGAGGTACTTACACCTACTATTTGAACACTATCTCCAGAAGAATTATGACCAAGGGGCATGACTGGGATGGGAGCAGATGTTCCAGCACTACTACTTTCCAAGGAATCTAGACTAACCTCAGATTCTTCACCGGTGGGGAACGAATTTAAAGGGAAGGACAAAGTAGCAATCTCGTCTTCCTCATACTGAGGGAAGGCCAGACTTAAAGAGTAGACCCCCAAGATCTTACCCTTACACCCAGGATCCCCCTTCTTGTGGTAACTTGGTCCACAAGTTCTATCTGTACCCCACCCTATTTCTCTTTCTGCTTCTTTCCTTCCTCCTGCTTACCAGAAGCAGGCTTGTCCTTATGAGACACTCTGTGAGACCCATAAGTCAGCAGCAATGGCTAACCTCTTAGGATGTAACTCCTTAAGAGTCAGCCAAATGTTGCTTAAACTCTGGGGAACAAGAGGCCGAAATATGCTCAAGCATGACCAAATTAATCATTCCCACAAAGGTGGTTACCTGATAACCCTCTACCCAGCCACACCAGCTTTTCAAAGAATCTGTAACAAAAGTAACATAAGTAATACATTATTTTTTCTTGTACTCTCCAAGTCTCCTCAAGTATTGGGCAGGAGACTTCCAAAACTTTAAGATGAGAGTTTACTTATGTTTTGCAAAATCTTGTGACTCAGCTTTTGCCATTTCCAAAATGGCACTGCAGCCAGAATGGGGCAGTATACTTAGCAACCATGCAATCTTATCAGCATCACTCACTCTTTGTACTTCACACGCATACTCAAAATTACAAGCCAATCAATTATATAATTCTTCTCCTCATACACATTGAACAGATCTTTTAGGAATCTTGGATGTGAAGAGGACCCCAAACCATCTCCAGATCCTGTAGGAGAACCTTGTGAAGCCTGAAGCTTAGCAAGCCCCATCTGTTGATCTCTGTCCTTCTGCCTCTCAATTCTTTCAAAGTCTTACCTAGCCAAGTTGAACTCAAGCTCTTTTTCCTTGAGCCTAAGCTTCTCCTTTACAGGTCAGAAATTGCCTTAGACTCTGAGGTTGTGACAGACAATAGTCCAGAGGACTTACCCTCTTCTTCCTCATACTCAACATTAGTAGCTACAGTGGCACCAACTCCATTGCTGCTGTTGGGTCCAGCACCAGCTTCACTACCAGTAACATTAATTAGGAGAGGTACACCGTTAATCGTCTCAAAATCAAGATTTTTCACAACCAATTCAGCTTTAGTGCCAGAGATAGTCAGGCCTCTGTCACTACACAACCTGTTTAAGTGATCCACTTTTGAAGAACATAAGGATGTGAAAGTAATTATTTCCATGTTATTAATTTTAGTAGGTGACTGTCAACTACAAGACAGTCAAATATCACAGTGTACTGTGCAAGTGTTATCCAGACACTCAACTAGTGCACAACACTGAGGTACCGAATACTGATCCTCCCCCCACTGAACACCTAAATGTTAAGTGGAGATGGTCATCCCACCTCTGTACACCAATATTCTAGGACTGATTCTCTATACCCTGGCCTGGGGGACAGCTGAATAGAAGGCCAACCTAGTAGTGTGACAGGGACAACTGTGGGAGCTGTAGCCAAACCAGGTAAAGGTAGCCAGGCGAGTGGTCTAGGCTAAGTCTCAAGAGGTGGTGAGCTTGTAAGGGGCCCACAATGAGCACACACAGTGAACCAGTCAAGAACACACTTAGACAACCAAGTATACACAATACTTCTTTACTTATGGCCAAATAACACAGTGAAAAATGACTACAAACAGGTAATGCTATCACACAACACTAATAATAGATACATATACACAATCACTGGAGTAGGGCAAAATACAAATCAAACCCCTGAAAAGGAAGGTACAGATTAGTATTAGCACTACAGGTCCACAGAGATACAATCCTAGCTTCAGAAGTCCATCCCTTAGATGTATGGGGCCTTGTGGCCAAATGTTCAGCAACGTTCCATACAGTTTTGTGAAGCTGGAAAAAATGAAGGTAAGGTAACTTGGGTCCAATGAACAGTTCCAAATTTTACGGGACAAGTTAATCTAACTAACAAATGTGCCCCCAACTTTCAGAGTGCTTGTGTGAACAAGCAATGGCAAAGCCAAACTAGTACAAAAGTTATAAAAGTTATTAAAATTTAAGAGGAGAGGCCACCAGGGGGCGTACCGATGGTGGCAGTCTAGAGAGTGGTGCTCCTGGTCCACCACAGAAGAATGGGACCTGAGCCCTCGGTTTTCCCCGGTGGAATGGTACTACGAGTGTGACCTTTAATGTCGGAAGTCAACCCCGACCCGCTGCCGAATGTTAAGAGTGATTTGGTCCTGGGAAGCGAAGTTGCGAGGCAGGCCTGTGAAAGGCTCCGGGGAGCAATTCAATAGAGAACGACGCTCTTCTACGTCCCACTGCAGTGGCCTGATCGGCCTCACCAGTGCATAGAGGAGTGGACGTGGGGATCAGCGGCGGCAGGTCCACGTGGGTGAGCCAGCAAGGGCGGCATCGGCCCCCTGTCATCTGGGCCGACAGTGGTGCTGCATTAGTGCCCTTTGAACTCCTGGGGATGCGAGGATCCAAGGCGCGCCCCGGTGAGGAGGAGTGCGCAGAGCAGTTTGTGTAGCCTTGCTGGTCACTGGAGAGCCCCCATCTGGACCCAGTGGAACACAAGTCAGGGTGCAGTTGTGGAGCTTGGAAAAGTGACTCCATAGATGCCATGCCATGCCTGCTACCCCCAAATCATCTTAGTGGAGGGCTCATGCTCCTAAGGTGTTTTACAGCAGCCTTACTCCACCAGGAAGTGACCATAGTGTGGTGAGTGGGGCGCAGAGAGTGAAGGGCTGCTGTGGGGACTTCGGCGGAGGTCGCTACGGTGTGCACAGTGACGGGACACACGCTTCCTCAAATTGGGCCTTTGGTCGGGCTGGAACTGGTGCTTTTTGCTCTGTGGGGTGGGGGCTGGGGGTCTTGGTGTGACAATCTATGGTGGAGGCTGGAGGATCTCTACTCCCACATTGCTGTGCCTCTATCTGTGGTGTGGTGTACTTCCTGCAGGTTGTTCCCCCCCCCCTAGCCTTCTTGGAGGACTGGTGCGAGCATTGCGGCCACAAGCAGTGTGGGTCTCTGGGGAACATTTGCAGGGATCTGGGAGACTTCCACGACGCCAGCAGGCACAGCAGAGACTCCCTTCTAGGCAGGTGCACCCCGGAACAGGCGTCAGGGCTATTGTCACTGTTATTCCTCCTCCACAGCTTGCATTACCAGACCTTCGGGGACCCGAGTAATCTGAGGTGCCCTTTCTGAATTATTGGCCCCTATGTAATAGCTCTTTGCGTTTGCCCCTCACTCGAACCCTGTGAACTGTGCCCTCCTGTTGCGACCTTCTCTGGTGGAGTGAGAGCGGGCCCATGTGTCCTCCTGGTTCAATATAAAGCTGCCTGTCCATGAGCAGAAGGGGGCTGTAATCTGCTTTGGAGACCCTCTGTGCCCACTGCGTAGTCTGAGTTGACATGGAGCTCTGATCTGGGTGCTAAGTGGACCTATGGGATGCTTTGAAGGGCCCTTTAGAGGCAGGGGGTGTCTCGCTTGTGTGGGCCCACATCCCTCCTGCCTGCTGATATTAAATGTGGTGAGTGCGTTGACATGGCCGTCCTGGAGTGGGTAACTTATGTGCTTCAACAACACCTCCCTGCAGAAGCCTTGGTGTGATCCTCCTTATTTTCAGCATTCAGGAGTGAGTTCCATTGGAATTGCTCAGGGGGTCCACGACCACTGTGTGGAGCTGGTGCCTGGACTCCCCATTGGACTGACCTGCTTCCTGCTGTGTTGTCGTGCCCCCTCACCCCCCTCGGTTTCTTTTTGGGAGCTCTTATCAAAACCAAAGGGAGCTAGAGTTACAATATTCGACCATTGCAGAGGCGGCGGGCGATGCAGTGGCGACAAAGAAGGACATTGTGGCCTTGCTGGAAGAGATAGGAGGGATCCGCTCTGACATAGGCCGCAGGCTTGATAAGCTGGACAAAAGAGTCGACAGTATTGACGATAAACTGTTGTGCCTGGAGACCAATACGTCTTCTCTTGACAATGTGGAGCTCCACATCGATATGTGGTTGTCAGAACTTGAAAAAAGGGAATCCGAAATGACCCTCAAGATGGATGATTTTGAACATCGTGAGAGGAGAAATAACCTTTTGGTTTTTTTGGATTTCAGGAGAAAGAAGGTGAAACGGAAAGGGATATCAAGAGGTCCGTCTACGATGTGGTTAAGCTCCTGTTTGGGAATGATACAATTGGCGAACCCACAATAAACAGGGCCCAATCCGTGCTGGCACTTCCATTATTTTGAGGGGAAGGTGAGAATGCTGGACAAGGTGAGGAAGGAGGGTCCGGTCTCCCTACGCCCTGACAAGATAACTATTTTCCAAGACCTTTCTGATTTTACTTTGGCGAGAAGGAGACTGTATGCCCCTCTCACACAGTGGCTTACAGAGAAGGGAGTCCGCTATCGGTGGGGATTCCCCTTCTCCATCTCCTTTGAACATGAGGGCAACAAATACAAATTGATCACTAAGGATGATATTCAGAGGGTCAGGAGTGAACTCATGGGCTCTCCAGAAGAGCGAGCCCCAGAGGGTGAGGCGTCCCACAGCGATGGCTTTCAGAGAGCAAACAGCGTTGGGTGCCGGGATTCACAAAGTGATCCATCTGGGCCGCTGATCGTGCTTCAAGTTGTTGTAAGGCCTGGGTGCTGGTTCTTTGTGGTGCTCCTAACGGGGGTTAAAAATGATGATAGGAAGTAGTGAGTGATGTGGGGGCTGAGGCATGTGGGGCTCATGCACGAGCAACCACAGCGTATTTTGGTGAGGGGAACAGAGAGGGTTGTATTATAGGCATATTCCGGGAGGGGGAGGGTGTTTGACCCTTCTATCAGGTGATGTGGGAGATGCTTTTGGGGGGGAGGGGCCGGCAGACATTTAAGAAACTGAACACCCACCCATCCCTAAACAAGGGATTCCTTGATAGGATGGAGCATACAATATGCTTTCTTTGTTGCCCATCTGATCCACTATTGAAGCCTCTGATGTTGGTGGGTGTGGTGGGGCACTGGTATGGGAACAATGTTTTGGGTGATTGATAGGACCTGGGAAGTGGTTTTCTTTTTTTTTTCACAGGTGGACCCGACGTATTGGCTTTATGGTGATGGCAGATGTGATTAAGGGGGTGAGGGGGTGGACCGCCTGCAGGTTTGAACATTGCATCTGAAGAGGTTAAACTCACTGACTAAACGATCACCCCGGTGGGGTGTGATGGGTTGCAGGCCCGTCTGGACTCCCATGCCCTGCACAATGTGTGGCACCTATTTCATCCCCAGGACAGAGGTTTCACTTTCTACTCTCCGCCTCATGAGACCTGTACTCAGATTGTGTCACGACCCTCGCCCAAAACCCCCTCTGGCAAACCCATTGGCCAGATGGAGTCAGGACTCATGCCTCTAGAGCCTGGCATCCTCTTCAAAAGCCCTCATGGGGCCAGTCTTGGGGCCTATGGCGCCAGGCTCATACACCATGAACAACAATGTGCTTGGGAACTACTTTATTGTATTGTCAGCCAACATGGAGGCATCCACATAGCTTGGTTCCTAAGAACCAAGCTATGCAGTCTAGTGTTTTGGGTGTGGCAGGACTGTAACTACCTTCCCTGGTACTACTTTACCTGGGCTATATAAACCACACCCTGACTGCAGAACATGCTTCGTGTTACTTTGCAGCTTGCAACGTGACGCTCACCGTGTCCAGCTATTCCCTCGAACCTCGGAGAAGCAGGACCTGCAAGGAGACAAAAGGAACATCATTAGCAGCAGCATCTTACCTGCAGTCTTCATCTTTAAACACTCGCAGCTACTGAGAACAGCTTCCTCGAATCTGCACGCCTCCCGGACAGAACGACCTGAAAGAGGAAGATAGAGGCAACATTAAAGAAAGCTGTAGAGACATTTACAAATTACGAACTGCTCAAAAGGCTTACCTGGCTGGTCGCCTCTCGGCTGGCACCACTCCGGTCATTCCACTCGTGCTGAAGAACACTGTGACCTACAAGGAAGGAAAACACAGGTTAGCAAAGGCAAGACTTTGCAGCGCTGAGCATAGCGCTTACAGCATCATAGCGCTCTTAATACGCCATCATTTACCAGCGGGGCTCAACTAAGCCAGTTCGCCGCGCTGAAGCTCTGCATACCTAATGGAGAAAAAAGAGACATTTTAAACAAAGAAAGGTATGCAGGATAGCAACAAAACTAAAGAACAGCAATAAGACCTACCTGAACAATATCAAACGGGCCGGCGTCAGTGAAGTAACTGGACCGCACTCGCCCATGAAAGACAACGCGCCCCTGCAAAGAAGGCATGACGGAGAGCACGCCTAATTCTACCACAAGGCAGAACCTTCCCCGCAGACCACATTAGGGCAAAGCTGAGAAGCATACCAGCGAGTAACCCAGCTGGGTGGCGTTCCTGTGGATACCAGGTGAGCGTAACAGATTGACTATGTCTGTATCTCAAGAGAGTTGTGGGGCAGTGTGTTGGGATGTGAGATTCTCCCAATTAGTTGGTCGAATCATGACATGGTGTCCCTGGATTTAGCGTGGTTAGGGTTGAGTGTTCGCCACTCACTGTGGAAATGTAATGAATCGCTCTAGAAGGACCCGGTGTTCAGGGAGGAATTAAGAGGGATCCATAAAGGAATACTTTCTTCTTAATGACACAGGGAGGTGGATTTGTCTAAAGGTGCCCAGAATAAAAGGGGGAGAACTTTATTGAAGAATAGGATGTGTACTGAGATTGGCGTCTTGGAAAGGAAAATACAGCAGTCGGATGTAGGAGAGGGGGAATGGGTAGAGGTCATTCGGGATAAAAGGGAGGAGCTGAGACTCTTGGAGGAGGGTAAGATTGTTCAAAAGCTTCAGTTGTTGCAGCAAAAGTATTATGAAAAGGGGGATAAAGAAGACGTGCTCTTGGTGTCCTGCCTTCATGGACAGCGGGTGGAAAGATGGATAACGGCAGTGCAGGGAACAGATGGACGAGTTGAAACTACTTCGGAGGGGACTATGGATAGATTTGCTTCCTTCTATGAGGAATTGTATAAGGAGGTGGTGCAGGTGGACACTGGAGTTCTAGAGGCCTACCTGAAAGGAGTCTCTCTTCCTGTGCTGTTGCCTGATGAGGTGTTGAGTATGGACGCCCCTATAACAGGGGAGGAGGTGTTTACTGCTATTCACACATTACAGTTGGCAAAGGCCCCGGGTGAAGATGGTTAGATGCCGGGATTTTACAAATCCTTTTCTGGTGTACTTGTACCTCATTTGACAAGGTTATTCAATAATATCTTGTCGTCCGGACGTGTCCGGGTTCTTTTGTGAGGGCCCCCATCTCAATGATACCCAAAGAGGGGAAAGATCCCCTGGCATGTGGTTCCTATCGGCCCATCTCGCTTCTTATTGTGGATGCCAAGATATTTACCGAAGCCTTTGCCTCCAGATTGGATGTACACATGCCTCGGCTGGTCCACTCGGATCAGGTGGGATTTATAAAGGGACGCCAGGGAGCAGATACGATATGGAAGTCTCTGCATCTGATCGATTGGGCTTGGGGAAAAGGGGGCAATCCTACGTTGCTGTCTATTGATGCCGAGAAGGCCTTTGACAGAGCTGACTCTGCCTTTCTTGAAGCAGTGTTGCGCAAGCTTGGACTGGGGAACAGAGTGTTGAATGGGACTATGGCCTTGTACTCAAGCCCGAAAGTGTGTGTGGCGGCTAATGGACGTGTTTACCTCTGGTTTGACTTGGCCCGGGGTACGACACAGATGTCCCCTTTTGCCACTTCTTTTTTTCGGAAGACATTTTGTTGCATCGTCGGAACCCTTTGGTATGGGTCCCGGCGGCAGTTGAGTTGATTGGACAGTATGGGGTATTCGAGGGGATTGTGTCCTCCGACGTATTCCATATTTATGACAGGTAATCAACACAGCTGTGCTGCTTCGGAAAATTTTTGGCATCTGCGTCCTGCGTCAGTGACATCGATACGCTGTCCTCGAGGGCTGAGTTACTGTTCTTTTGGTTCTTCGAACCTGTTCGTTTGTGAAGATTTCATGATGTCTTCGTCTTCTTCCACCCCGCGGCCGGGTTTTAAGAAGTGTCGGGTCTGCGGGTCCAAGATGTCGTTGACGGACTCGCACAACGCTTGCCTCTGGTGCCTCGGTGAGGACCACGACACGGGTGATTGTGTAGACTGCCAGTCGCTTACGTCGAAGGCCTTGCGCAAGCATAAGATGAAGCTTTCTGTTGGTAAGGTGACCAAGCCTCGTAAGCCGAGGTCCTCTGGGCTTTCGACTGACGATTCGAGGGGCGACTCTCTGCATCGCCATCGTCGGTCCGGAAGGTCTCAGTCCCGGAGTAGATCCCGCCATTCCTTGCCTCTTCGAGGCACTCACAGAAGCGCCATCATCGGTTGCCTTCCCAGTCCTCGTCTGAAGACGCCGCCCGTCGGCGGGTTGCTTGTCCCACCAAGCATTCGACTCCTGAGGAATGGGCTTCCTTCCGTAAGGAGATGTTGTCGATTTTTTGAATCGCAGGGCTCTGGTCCGTACTCGCCTCCGAGAGGAGCCGGCTTTGAATGTACTAGAGACACCGCACGAACGCCTTTAGGCCCGGGCGGTCGGCACGATTCGCGGGAGAGGTCCCGCTCGAAGAAGGGGAATCGCTCTAGTCATGCCCGTTCCAGGTCCTGGTCCTCAACGCCCTCGAGACCGTCGGAGCCTGTGAAGTCTTCGAAGAAGACGACATCGACGCCTTTGGCGCCGAGGGACTCTCCTGAGGCTCCGCCTCAGAGAAAGTCGTTGATGCCATCGGCGCCCAGGCTTTCCAAGGACACGTTCGGGGCTCAGCCCTCGAGGACTGTGTCGAAGCTGTCGGCGCCAAGCTCGACGTCAATTCCATCGATGCCCTCAACGCCTTTCGAGGCTGTTTTGTCGGAGGTACCCGGTGGCATGGTGGAACCCTCTAGAAAGGCTCTGGCCAAGGCTAAAAATGTCTTTATCCCTTATTCTGTGCCCACATTCCAGCCTCTGGATTATATTTCTGAGGTGGATGAGGGATCTGAGGAAGTGTTGGTTCCTGATACGGTACCAGACAAGATTTTCTCTGGTCATAGCCAGATGGAAGATCTGCGACGCCAGTGGTCTGGACACCTCTCCGGAGGTGGATTTCTGTAGGCCTGAGCCTGGCACCCATGCCGAGTCCTCGTACCGGCGCCTTATGTCGAGGGTCACGGAATACTTGGGGTGGTCTGCGCCACCAGTGGATTTTCTGCAGGATGACCTGACGGATATCCTCGACCAAGGTCAACCAACTGACCCGGTACTGCAATTCCATATGGCCTTGCACAGAAGGGTGGCTGCGCTTGGACTGCCCCGGAGAGTCTCCCGGCAGTGAGCAAGTCTTTGCTGCGAAAATACCATCCAGCCAGTAGCGACCCCTGCTACTTGACCAGGCACCCCACTCGAGAGTTTGGTGGTGCAGGCGGCTATGGCCCCAGCGAAGCAGGCGTCGTATCCTACCCTCCCTCCTGATAGGGACGACAAGCGTTTTGATGGCTGGGCGAAGAAAGTGTTTTCTTCAGGGGGTAGGCTTTACAGGCAGCCAACTCTGTGTGTGCCTTGTCACGTTTCACGCACACTGTGGAACTGTATTTCGTTAGCGGCTGATCATATTCCCGAAGGAGAGGAACGGGATGGTTTCCTTGCTATGGTGCAGGATGGCAAGGATGCCATGTGTGAGTCCCTTCAGTCGGGTCTGGACATGGTGGATTGTGTCAGCCGGTCCATGGCGACGAGCACCGTAATACGCAGGTTTGCGTGGTTGCGGAAGTCAGGGTTTGCCCCTGATGTGCAAGCCCGACTCCTCAACATGCCCTTTGATGGTGAAAATCTTTTTGGCAGCAAGGCTGACAAGAGCCTTGAGAGGTTGCAGACTTCAAAAGCTGCAGCGAAGTCGTTGAGCGCTGCAGTTTGCCAACCTCTGCCTTTTCGTCCTAGGGGACAGCAATGGAGGGGAGGTTCCTTTCGATATTACTCATCCTTTAGTAGATCGAGAGGAGCTGCAAGTCAAAGGGGCCACCGTAGGAGTGCCAGAGGTGGAAAACAAGGTACTCGAGGGCTCTTTACCCTCAGACAATGCCGCAGCCGCTTCAGCTCAGTCATGAGGCCATGTCCCATGGTTTGCCGGTTGAGGGAAGGCTGGCGCAGCATCTTGTAGAATGGCGTGCCATTACTTCAGATGTGTGGGTTCTGGAGATCATAGCCCGTGGCTACTGTCTTCCTTTCCGGCAGAGGCCTCACGACAATCCACCAGGGAATCTCTCTTTAGAGTCCGGATCCGCTCCTTGCGCAGGACATACAAGCCCTGCTGGGGAAAGGCGCTATAGAACTGGTGCCTGTAGCAGAGAGGAACAAGGGATGGTATCCCCCTTATTTTTTGATTTCGAAGAAAGACGGAGGATTGAGACTCATCATGGACTTGCGCGGTTTGAACAAGCTCCTCAGGAAGGACAAGTTCAAGATGGTTACTCTTTCTCAAGTCCTCCAGGCCCTTCAACTTCAGGACTGGTATGTGTCTCTCGACCTCAAGGACGCTTACTTTCATGTGCTGATCCATCCCAAGCACAAGAAGTACCCGAGGTTTGCGGTTGGCGACTCGCACTTTCAGTTTCGGGTCCTGCCGTTCGGATTGACCTCCGCCCGAGGGTTTTCACCAAGCTCATAGTGGTGGTGGCAGCGTATCTCAGGAAAGGGGGGATTCACATCTACCCCTGCCTGGACGATTGGTTGATCAGGGCGCGCTCTCCCGAGCAAGTACTGGATCATCTGTCCATCACCTGCCACTCCCTTCACAAGTTGGGCTTCTCCCTCAACTTAAAGAAGTCCCACTTGACGCCAACTCAGCGGCTCCAGTACATCGGAGCAGTGCTCGACATATCCCTGGGGAAGTGTTTTCCTCCCCAGGTGAGGGCTCATCACATTCAGCAGATGGTACACAAGTTTCAACATGCCTAGAGTCTCCCGGCGTTCGAGTTCTTGAGGTTGCTCGGCCTCATGGCATCCTGCATTCTTCTGGTGCCAGTGGCTCGACTGCGGATGAGATCTTTGCAGTGGGCTCTCAAGATGCAATGGTCACAGTCCTCCGGCAGGATGTTGGACCCTGTTCAGGTGCCGCCCTCGGTCACCCAGGACCTTCTGTGGTGGGTGGTCGAAGGCAATCTGATGAAGGGGGCTCCATTTTGGCTTCCCTGGCCGGAGGTGACGATCGTGACGGACGCATCCCTCACGGGATGGGGAGCTCATGCCAACGAGCTGACAGTCAGCCGTCGTTGGTCTCCGTCGGAGTCCAGACTTCATATCAATTTGTTGGAGCTGAGGGCTGTCAGGCTAGCACTGAAGGCTTTTCTGCCGACTGTGCGAGGAAAGAATGTCCTGATTCTGACGGACAACACAGTGTCCATGCACTACCTCAACAAAAAGGGGGAGGCAGGGTCACTTCCTCTGTGGAGAGAGGCGATGTAGCTCTGGTTCTGGGCCATCCAGCAGGAAATTTCGATCTCGGCAGTTCATCTGGCCGGAGACGAAAATGAGACGGCAGACGCTATGATCAGGCAGGGCACGATCTCTCACGAGTGGGAGCTGGCTCAGGAGATTCTCCTGGAGATCTTCGACCTTTGGGGGACCCCACAAGTGGATCTCTTCCTCACCAGTGTCAACCGGAAGTGCGAAAGGTTCTGCTCGTGGGAATTTCCTCCAAGAGGAGCCTTAGGTGACGCCTTCATAGTGGAGTGGTCCTTCCCACTGCTGTACGCGTTTCCTCCAGTCCCCGTCATTCTGCAAGTGTTGTGGAGGCTACGGAAGTTCAGTTCCCGGATGATCCTCATTGCTCTGGCTTGGGCCCGAAGGATGTGGTACCCGGACCTTCTCGACTTGTCCATCTGCCCTCCACGCCGTCTTCCCTACCGAGACGATCTGCTCTCATGGGAGGGGGGTCAGGTTCTCCATCCAGAGGTCAAATCCCTCAACCTTCACGCTTGGCTTCTGAACGGTTGAGGTATAAGGATTGGGACCTTCCTGAAGACGTGATGGAGGTGTTGCTTTCGGCCAGGCGGCCTGCAACAAATTCCCTGTACCGTTGCCGCTGGAGAAAGTTCTGCGACTGGTGCAAGGTAAAGAATGTGGATGCTTTTTCATGTGACATTCCTGTGGTTCTGTCTTTTTTGCTTTCCTTGGCCCACAAGGGCCTGCAAGTGGGTACCATTAAAGGTTACCTGGCGGCGCTGTCTATCTTTAAGCGCTTGTCTGAAGAGCGTTCTTACTTTTTTCTCAGTTTCTGAAAGGGCTCACTAATGTGTTCCCACCGTCACCGTTCCAGGTGCCCGGTTGGGATTTGAACATGGTTCTTAAATTCCTCGTGGGTGCTCCATTTGAGCCTTTGCACTCTTGTCCTTTGAGACTGTTAACTCTTAAAACTGTATTTTTAGTTGCGGTCACTTCCGCTCGCAGAGTGAGTGAGTTGCAGGCACTTTTTGTTAAGCCACCTTTCACTGTATTTCATAAGGACAGGGTTGTCCTTAGAGTCCGTCCTTCTTTTCTTCCGAAAGGTGTATCGGAATTTCATTTAAGCCAGAAGGTCGTTCTTCCGGCGTTCTATCCGCCTACGCACCCTGATAAGGACGAGGAGAGGCTCCATAGGTTGGATCCTAGGAGAGCTTTAAGTTTCTACATTTCACACATGTCTCGGGTCAGAGTGGTTTACGCTGGAAGGCATTTGGGACAAGCTGTTACTAAGCAGACTTTGGGGGTCATTACGACCCTGGCGTTAAGGGTTTAACAGCGCCGTAAAAGGTGTCGGTGCCGTTAAACCCTTATCGCCTGATTACGAGGTCCCTTTGCGGGACCCAACCTTAACGGCTGGTTTTACCAGCCGTTAAAGTAGGGTGCCGCAAAGGGACCTCGGTGCTAATTACGGTACTGCAATTTGCGGTACCGTACTTAGCGCCTTCCCCAGTCCCATTGAGCCCTATGGGGCGAAAATGGGAATGGGGAAGGGCCATGGTGAAATGGGGAAATACTGCCCCGCCAACCTTGGAATGGGGCGGTATTTCCCCATTCCACCATGATGGACTCGTTACAACACCGGCACCAACCATGGTGCTCATAGTGTCATGGTTTAGCGCCGGGGTTGTAATGAGGGCCTTTGTCTAGATGGATTATCTTGGCAATTTCTGAATGTTACCGCTTGGTGGGTAAGGACCCTCCGGTAGGCTTATGGGCCCATTGTACTAGGGGTATGGCTGCCTCTACTGCCCTGCAGAGGGGTGTTCCTATTCGTAACATCGGTGAAGCAGCCACTTGGGCTTTCGGTCCATACTTTTGTATGTCACTACTCCCTAGATTCTATCCAGGGGCAGGATCTGGCCTTTGGCAAGGCAGTCCTTTACTCTGCAATTTGATTGGGTCCTATTCACGACGTGATGCAGGCCTTTATCCAGGTGCCATCAGAATCTCCGAAAATGAATGGTGTTACAATTAAGGCATTGTGGTATGCAGATGACCTGGTGTTAATTTCTAAGACTCCCATAGGTCTACAACTTCTGTTGTCTTCATTGAGCTCATACGTAGATGCTAATGAGCTAGTGTTAAACATGAAGAAAACTCAGATAGTGTATTACGCACCGAAAATGTCTAGAAGAGCGAAGATGGACTGGAAAATCAAAAATGTAAGTGTGGAAGTGGTGGCGAATTATTTGTATTTGGGCATCTTGGTTGATGGATCTGTGCAAACTGATTCACAGTTGAGGTTTGTTGAACATAAATTGGTCTCAGCCATTTCACAAACAAGATTGATACTATACAAGTATGGCAAATTTTCCATCAGCCCCGCCATTACATACTGGTGACAGAAAGTGCTGCCGAAAATTCTTTATGGCCTGGAGACCAAAAACATAATTCAAACACCCTTTCTAAATAATTTAGAAGCCAAATTTTGGCAGGCGGTTCTTCATTTGCCACAGTGTGTACCTGGACCATGGTTGAGACATGAGTTAGGTCTCACTTTTTGATGGTGGAATATGAGTGTAGGTGATACCCAGTCTGTCCAATTTGTCAAACAGAGGCTTAGTAAAGATGTTGTACATAGTAGGCGAGACACAGGATCCTTGGGGTACTCCGCAGGCGATTTGAGTAGGGTCAGCAGCCGTTAGTGGGGAAAAGACTTGCATTGTCCTGTTAGCCAGGAAGGATTGGACCCAGGCTATGGCTTCCCCTGAAAAGTGTGCCGCCGACCTAAGGTGGTTACATAAGACTGCATGATCCACTAGGTCGAACGCTGCAGAGAGGTCCAGGAGAAGTAACATAGCAGTTTGACCCTTGTCCTTCAACTCGTCAATTTGAGTCTTGAGGTCTAGCAGGGCAGTTTCCGTTCCGTGGAGTGGGCGGAAGCCAGACTGTCGTGATCCTAGTAGCTGATTAACTTCTAGGTATTCCTGAATTTGAAAATATGCCACCCTATCAATAATTTTGAGTAGAAAGGGGACAGTGGTGATAGGTCTGTAGTTAGTGGGGATAGTGGGATCTAGTGTTTGCTTTTTAAGCAGGAGGAGAACCCAAGATTCTTTGAGGTTATTCGGTACTGAATTAGTTTTAAAAGAAGCGTTAATGAGCTTGGAGATAAACGGGGCCAGGTCTCTAGCAGCATCCTTTATAATTTGTGCCGGGCAGCGGTCACCCTTGCAGTTTGAAGGTTTTAAAGAGAGAATGATATTTTCTGTGTCAAGGATAGACATTTCTTTAAAGGTAAATGGTGTAGTTGTGTTACGCCCTGTGTCAGGGGATGGATGTTGCTCAGAGTAGGGCAAAGAGGCCTTTTTAATTGCTATTTTCTGCTGGAGCGTAGTAATTTTATTTAGGAGGGCTTTTTGAACTGCGGTACACCATGGCTTATCCTTGGGGACAGTGTCTGCCGGTGGAATTGGGGCTTCCACTTCCCGGAGGATGGAAAACAGTTCCTTAGTATTGGAGCTAGCTTTTGCAATTCTATCATTGAATATGTTTTTTTTGTGTTGGTTATTTCTTTTTTATAGTGTTTGGAGAGTTCTGTTAATTTAGCCTTATTGTCAGTAGTCGGGGAGTGGCAACAGATAGTTTGCAGTTTTCTTTTGTGCAATCTTAGCTCTTTGAGTTGAGGTATGAACCATACGTTGAGGTGGGATTTTTGTCTCGCTTTGCGCATTTTAAGTGGCGCGGTGGTGTCTAAGGCTTGGGTCATGGCAGTATTGAAGATGTCTACTAGTGATTTAGGGTCAGTATTATTATTGACGTTGTTCAGGGATGGGAGGAGGTAGGGGAGTAATGTATCTGCTGTGATGTCCTTGTTACTTCTTGTAGGGAGTGGGGGTGCCATCTCAGCTATTTTAGGACTAAGGAGGTCGAGTGTGGCTGAGAAGGTAATAAGTAGATGGTCAGTCCATAGTTGTGGTGCATTATCTGTAATAACAATATTACAGTTAAGGTCAGCTACCCAATCCAGTGTTCTACCTTTGATGTGGGTAGGGCATAGGACTTTTTGTGAGAGTCCGTAGTCTTTGAGAAGTGTGGTTATGGCTTGGGTGTGTTTGTTTCCAGCCTCATTAAAGCCAAGGTTGAAATCCCCCAGTAGGAGGGTTTGTGAATGGTTTTTAGCGTTGCTGGCTATGATATCTGTGAGGTCTTCCTCAAAGATTCCTAGTGGCCCAGGGGGTCTGTATATCAGGTGAATTGTTAATGTACGGTTATTGGATAGTGGAATTTTAGCTGTGAGCACTTCGCATGAGGGTTAAGTAGGCGGGGTGGCAAGTCTAATGGAGAGGCTAGTTTTGGAGATGATGGCTAGGCCGCCACCGCGGGAGTTAGGTCTGTCCACTCTGAGTATCTGGTAGCTCTCGGGTATAGCTATCATGAGGGCAGGACCTGCGGCATCATGGATCCAGGTTTCAGTTACAGCTAGTAAGTCTAGGTTCTCATTATGTAGTGTGTCTGCAATTTCAGCAGCATTTCATACGTGTGGATTCCTGGAACTATATCATTTATTCTTACCTTTTCTACATCAACCAAGTGCATAGTAGTGACGATTTCCAGTGTATGCACCATCCCGTCACTAGTGCGACCCTTGTGCCGCCCGGGTATATTCTTCCTTACTAACCTTCCCATTTGTTGTTTTGTACCTGCCGTTGTTTTCCTTTCAACTGGTACCCATTTTCAATAGGAATCCCACTTATCAGGTCTGCTGGGGGTTGTATCAGTCATAGTGAGTTTGTGGTTATCACTTGTGCATACTCATAGTCTTGGGTTTTCTTGTAGGTTCATCTATTAAGGACCAACACCACCTCAACTATTGTCTAGGTACTTAGAGAATTATCTGATTGTCTAAATAGCTCCATATTGCCTGATTGCTTCTAATCATACTGTGTTTTCTTTGCAGCATTGGTTATTGATATGTTATGATATGATATGGCATTTGTAACGCGCCTATACACAAGTGTATTTGCGGTATGTGTTCTCCCGTTCTTTTAGGCATAGACATCTCTGCTGGTTTTTACTCAAACGGCAGAGAGGTACATCGTAGAAAAGAGCCCCTCTTAGAGGAAGCCTGAATCACAGAATTCAGGGGAGCTGGAATCCTGGAGGCTGAACCCGAACCTGTTAAATCCTACCTCCCTCCGCGAGGTCGTCTTACCCAGGCTCCAATCAGCATACGGAGCGGTGAGTAACAGAATTAGTAGCTTTAAAAATGTCTACAGAGACAACTGATACCCTGAATCAGATTGTGCAAATGGTCACGGACCTACGTACTGATTTGACCAACGCACAGGAGGCATTGCGTCAACGGGTGGATGCTATTCAGTCTTTGGTGACTACTACAGTCTCACAACCCAGTGGCACTGCAGCTACAGCTTCGGGGTCAGGGTTTCCAGCTCCCAGTCAGGAATCAGCTCCGGTAATGCTTACCACTCAATTTCCTCTGGCCCCCCAGAACGTCTTATGGGTGATCCCAAGCAATACAGAACCTTCGGCAATCAATGCAAATTACACTTCCTATGTCGCCTGGCCTCTTTTCCCTCTTCCACCACTAAGGCTGCGTTCTTGTTGTCACTCCTAGGTGGTACTGCAGCCGCATGGAAAACCTATTGTTGGAGTCTAACAGTCATGTGCTCTATAATTGTGATGCCCTCCTTGCCATGATGAGTAAAGTATTTGATACGAGATACACCACTGAAGCCACCGACCTGGAGTTGCTGAAACACCGACAGGGGAATAATACCCTACTGGTTTATTTAGCCCGCTTTAATCAGTTGGCTGCTGAAACCAACTGGCCTGAAGAGAAGAAATCAGCACTCTTCTATCAAGGTCTATCTGATGAACTGAAGGACATTTTGTCCACTGTTCCAGTCGTTCCCACTGCATTTGGAGAATTACTTGATTTAGTCCTCCAAATTGATGCCCGTAAGGCTGAAAGACACGGGGAAAAAAGAACAACTGTGTTCGCCCCAGTAGCAGCTGAAGCCACGTCCACAAACCTACTTGCCCCTGAACCCATGCAGATAGGAGCGGTTAGGGGTTCGCTGTCGCCTGCTCAACGGGAATATCGCAAGTCACACAACTTGTGTATGTACTGCGGTGCCTCAGATCATTTGTTACCCGAGTGTCCTAAAAAACCCAAACGCAAGGCGGGAAACGCCAAATCCCGACAGTAGATAGAGTCCCTACGTCGGGATGTTTTACTCTGGACTCACCTTTGCAGGATCCTGTTCAGCTTTTTCGTCTCCCTGTTGATTTTTCCTCGAACCAGGGATTGTCATTAAAAGCTACGGCGATAATAGATTCCGGTACAACAGGCAATTATATTGATCAAGGCTACGTCTCTGAGTCAGGAATACCCTTACTCTGCAAAAAACTCCCTGAAACTGTCAATGTCATAGACGGCTCTATTCTTGCTTCTGGCCAGATCACCCATCAAAGGAGAAATCTCCTTTGACGTTATCAAGGCTCCAGCTTATAGACTCATTCTTGGTATTCCGTGGTTGCAATTTCACAACCCTACCATTGACTGGTCAACGAACCAGATCCAATTCCTGTCAACCATTTGTAATACCCAATGCACTTCGTTGCTTGGGATCACTCAAGACGGTCCGGCTAGAGCAGTAGCCTCTCCTTCCATGCATATTGGGGCGATCACTAAATCTTCCACACCCGTGGTCCCATCTCAATATGCAGAATTCATGGACGTATTCGACAAAGGAATGGCAGAAACACTACCCCCACATCGAGTCTATGACTGTCCAATAGATCTTGTACCAGGGGGAAGGATACCAGATGGGAGAGTGTATTCCCTCACTCTCAAAGAAGATGTTGTACTCAAGGAGTACATAGACAAAGCACTTGCTATGGGCTTTATACGACCATAAAAGTCTCCAGTCACTTCTCCTCTCTTCTTTGTTCCGAAAACAAAAGGAGACCTGCGTCCTTGTATTGATTATCGCGCCCTGAACACAGTAACGATAAAGAACCAATATCCCCTTCCGTTGATCTCTGTTCTCCTCGATCAGTTGGGTTCATCGCAGGTTTTTACGAAACTTGACCTTAGAGGAGCGTACAACTTGGTACGCATGAGAGAAGGGGATGAATGGAAGACCGCATTTAAAACACGGTATGGTCTATATGAATACCTGGTGATGCCCTTTGGGCTTTGCAATGCCCCGGACACTTTTCAGGCTTCCATGAATGACATTTTCCACGATGTTTTGGATCAATACGTTGTGGTATATTTAGACGACATTCTAATATACTCACAGAATCACACCGAACATGTCCAACATGTCAAAACTGTGCTTCAACGCCTGTGAGACCATAAGTTGTTCGTAAAAGCAGAAAAGTGTATCTTTCATGCCTCCGAAGTGGAGTTCTTGGGTTACGATTTAACTAACCATGGGTTTCGGATGAGTCAATCCAAAGTGAAGGCTATTTTAGACTGGCCTATACCTAAATCAGTTAAGGCCCTACAGTCTTTCTTAGGTTTTGCTAATTTTTATAGGTGTTTTGTGAATGGCTTTTCTGATATGTCAGCTCCCTTGACCTCCCTGACTAGTGCCAAAGTCTCTTATGTATGATCACCAGAGGCACAGAAAGCATTTGATCAATTGAAATCTGCTTTCACTACCGCTCCTGTTCTTATGCATCCAGACCCAGATCTTCCGTTCTTTGTAGAAGTAGATGCCTCAGGTTATGCAGTTGGTGCTGTTTTATCTCAACAGTGCTCTCTTTCGGGTGACATACATCCCATCGCTTACTTCTCTCGCAAGTTGACACCATATGAGAGAAATTACTCAATTACAGAACGTGAACCTCTGGCCATCAGGGATTCCTTCTTGGAATAGAGGCATCATCTTCTTGGTGCGCGACACCCTGTCACCGTTTATTTAGACCACAGGAGTTTGTTGGCCTTCAAATCCATGAAATGTCTCACTGCCAGGCAGACACGTTGGCATTTGTTTTTCTCACAATACCAATTTGTTATCACCTATCGTCCTGCAAGGCTCAAGTATCAGCTGACGCTCTCTCTCGCTCTTGTGCGGGTGACCGGCTCATACAGGCAGAATATAAGCTGCTTCTACCGAACAGAGTCATATGTGGCTGTTCTGTTCAACCCCCCATTGCGATCCGTTATTACGGATTGGGCCTCTACTCATCCTAATGAGATTGCAGAACTGAACTTGGATCTGGTGCAAGGTTTATCATTCATTCAGGGACGTGCTTTCATTCCGCCTGGTCAAGATCGCACTTTAGTCCTTCAGTGGTCTCATGATTCACCTGTTGCTGCGCATCCAGGTAAGCAGAAAACGTTGGAAGCATTACGACGTTGGGCTTGGTGGCCGTCCATGGCACACGATGTACAAGACTACATAACAATGTGTGCCATATGTACTCAATGCAAGACTTCCGGAACCAAACCTGTAGGGTTATTACATCCCTTACCAGTTCCATATAAACCCTGGCAGATGGTATTGATGGATTTCATTGTCGAATTGCCAGAGATACAAGGCACGACACAATTTGGGTACTAGTGGACTACTTTACAAAGTATGCTATATTCGTGCCTTGTTCCGGGTTGCCTTCAGCACCCGAATTGGCCAGGCTGTTCTTGTCTAATGTGTTTCGCTACTTTGGGCTAACGTCTATCATTGTCTCCGACAGGGGAACGCAGTTTACTTCACGCTTCTGGAAAGCTCTTACGGCTTCTCTTGGAATCGATGATAGATACTCTTCATCGTACCATCCACAAACAGATGGGCAAACTGAAAGGGTTAATACCACTATTGAACAGTACCTACGCTGTCTCCAATTTCAACAAACCTGGTTTACTGCGTTGCCACAAGCTGAATTTGCGTACAATAATTCTATGCACAGCTCTACTGGAGTTTCTCCTTTCTTTGCCCTTTATGGATGTCATCCCAGAACATTACCAATTGATCCATCATTGCCAGATTCCAATCCGGCTGCGCGTGACTGCGTACGCGATCTGGATCAAGTGCATAAAGATGTACAATGTCATCTCCTTAGGGCCCAAGACCGTGCAAAGAAGGCAGCTGATGCACATCGTTTGCCGGCACCTACCTATCAGATCGGCATGAAGGTGTGGTTGTCTTCCTGTAATTTACGGATTGCTCGAAAAGATTTGTTGTTGCCTCGCTTCGTGGGTCCTTTTTCCATTAATAAGCTCATCATTCCTGCTGCAGTCCGGTTGTCATTGCCCAGATCCTGGCGTATACATCCGGTCTTTCACGTTTCCCTCATTAAGCCTTTTGTTCCTTCCACTAGACTCCCAGCGCGTCCACCTACTGTTGTGGTAGATGGTGAAGAAGAATATGAGGTGTCTCGCATCCTGGATTATAGGGTATCCAGAGGTACTATCCTTTATCTGGTCGATTGGAAGGGTTTTGGTCCTGAGGATCGTACTTGAGAGCCTCTTGCTAATTTACATTGTCCTAGGGTTTTGAGGGAATTCCATTCCGCCAGGGGGTGGCCGGTGTCTTTGGGGGTGGATGCTGTTACATATCGGCCCCGTCCTGCAGTACCTCCCATTTCTTGTGGCCACATACGGGGGCAAGAGCGTTCCAGAACTTCGTTGTGGCTTTGGTATTGGTTGCCTTGGCGTCTGGCCGTACAGCAGAGAACGTTGCATCAGCTGAGACGTCCCGTGCACAGAAAATGCGTAAGGAGGCTCCGCCCCCCTGCACCACAAAAGCCGAAGGGACTCAGCGGCTTGTTGCTGCTAATTGTGCCGTTACGTTCCTTCGGTTTCATCCCGTTCCAGTGCTTATTCCCTTTTTCCTCTTGATACTTGACTTCCTGGTTCTTCGACCCACCTTTGTCTACTTGGATTGTCCTTACCTGTTCCTTCAACCTGATTTTGAACTCTGTTGCCGACTTCAGATTGTCCTTGGATTACATTTGCTTTTTCCTCCATTCTGATCAGTGAACCCTGTTGCCGAACTCGGACTGTCCCTGGATTCCCACTGTGCTTTCGCCTGTCTGGTGAGATTACTTTTTCTTGCCGCTCTACGCAATTTGAACTATCTTCCAACGCGGAGTACCACGCTGCACATTACAAGACTGCCTCACCAACTTGGCCTGTGTTTTTGCAATTAAGGTAAAACCCATCCAATTTTCCTGTATTGTTCATTACCTGAAATTCATCAGTCTTTCTCATACGTGTGGATTCCTGGAACTATATCATTTATTCTTACCTTTTCTACATCAACCAAGTGCATAGTAATGACGCTTTCCAGTGTATGCACCATCCCGTCACTAGTGCGACCCTCGTGCCGCCTGGGTATATTCTTCCTTACTAACCTTCCCATTTGTTGTTTTGTACCTGCCGTTGTTTTCCTTTCAACTGGTACCCATTTTCAATAGGAATCCCACTTATCAGGTCTGCTGGGGGTTGTATCAGTCATAGTGAGTTTTTGGTTATCACTTGTGCATACTCATAGTCTTGGGTTTTCTTGTAGGTTCATCTATTAAGGACCAACACCACCTCAACTATTGTCTAGGTACTTAGAGAATTATCTGATTGTCTAAATAACTCCATATTGCCTGATTGCTTCTAATCATACTGTGTTTTCTTTGCAGCATTGGTTATTGGCGGTGTGTGTTCTCCCGCTCTTTTAGGCGATAGACATCTCTGCTTGTTTTTACTCAAACGGCAGAGAGGTACATCGTAGAAAAGAGCCCCTCTTAGAGGAAGCCTGAATCACAGAATTCAGGGGAGCTGGAATCCTGGAGGCTGAACCCGAACCTGTTAAATCCTACCTCCCTCCGCGAGGTCGTTTTACCCAGGCTCCAA
This sequence comes from Ambystoma mexicanum, assembly GCF_040938575.1. NCBI lineage: Eukaryota > Metazoa > Chordata > Amphibia > Caudata > Ambystomatidae > Ambystoma > Ambystoma mexicanum. The sequence continues at coordinate 328,606,465 of NC_090925.1, read as the reverse complement.
TCAGCATACGTAGCGGCGAGTAACAGTGGCGGCTCTGCGCACTGTTTCTTAAATGTTTAACATACACACGAACAGATAACATCTTGGCCACCCTTTCTATCTATATGTTAACATCGTCTCATAGTTTTGTCCGCTCTTAGTCAACTTATATTATGAAAATTCTCGCCAATGCAGATGTGAGTATTGAGACTCTTATTATGAATCCTACTAAAGCCAAAGACAAAATCTTTAAGAGGGACTGGATTATAACCAGGAATCTGTGCCTTACTTATAAAGATTTTGATGCGACTGCTTTTACGCATAAAAAATCAAAAGAGCTGGAAAGCTATTTGTACAGAGCTCCCTCACCCCAGATACGATCCTTCATCTTGCGCCTTCACTTTAATCTAGTCCCCACTAGGGACGTTTTAGCAAGGAGACATCTTATTAGTGGTGAAGAGAACTTTTGCAGATTTTGTGCGGATTGAACCATTAAAGAGACACTAAAACACATAATAACTGAATGTCCAGCACTAATGGATTTAAGAGTCACATTTTTCTGGAAACATCTGACATTTTTTGGTTGGATGACCCCAGAGTATAGATGGCCAACCATCCTATCTACCAACATTATTAGTAGCCGCATTGCAACTCACAATTTTATGAATGCTCTAACTTGAATGGGGATACTGCATCACTGATGACTTAGAAGCTTATAGGCTGCAAAGACCACAACAAGACAAAGACATTTGGTCCCAGATTTTACAATCACCACTTAATGTGGTGAACTTTGTGTGAGAGAAATCCACTAATTCTGCATCTCTTTGAAGGATTCATAGATCACTCAATATTGTGTTGTGTAGATATGTATTCACATAGGAATAAGGTCTAATGGTTGGATTTTAAATTATATTTTATTATGTAAATACTTTTATGTGCATATGAAGGTGTTGATCAACTTTTGTTAGACCTTGTTTTTCCTTTTCTCTTTTTAATTCTGATTATGGTTGATTTATTTATTTGTTTTATTTTGATTGAGTGTGAAGTTTCCTTTGGAAAGAGCCTAATTGTTGTTTCATATATTTGAATTTTTTCTTTCACAAAAGATTGTTAATCTTTGTGTGTTTTGAATTTTGTAAAATGTGAATGAAATGTTAAAATTGATAAAAGATGAGTTTCTCAGCTAAATTAAAAATAAATAAATAAATAAATAAATAAAAATGGGGAACTCTTAAATTCTATTTTCTAAATTCTTTTCCCTCCTCCATACGTTGGTACTGCTTTGGGAGTCTGTCATAGATATGGAATACATTGAAGGACCCAATCCCCTCGAAGAACAAGTTACTCTCTTACCTGGTAACGTTCTTTCGATGGGATGGTCCGACGACGTATTCCATATCGTTCCCTCCCTGCCTGCCCTGCTACAGAATTTCTTATGCTATTGCAGCTTACGTTTCCGCAAGGCTTTCTGTGGTCATACTGGCAGAAGATTAATGCCACACGTTCTGGGAAAAAACTACAACTGAGGCTACGGGTGTCGTACGTCCTACTTATAACATCCGGTGACATCTGCTCGACGGAGGCCCTCGAGGACAGCATATCAACATCATTGACGCAGGACCCATACGCCGAAAATTTTCCGAAGCAGCACAGCTGTGATGATTAACTGTCATAGATATGGAATATGTCGTCGGACTATCCCATCTAAAGCACGTTACCAGGTAAGAGAGTAACTTGTTCTTCTCAGGGTTTAAAATTAATATGGGAAAATCTATTTTATTTCCCTTTGACCAGGAGGGGGAATCGGGATACACAGGGCTTGGACCATTTGGGAATGGAGGTGAGAGTGGACCACCTGCGATACCTGGGGGTATTGGTCACGGGGGATATGAAGTGGTTGTATCAAGCTAACTACCCTCCCTTGTTGCAGAGATTATCATGGATGGGACTTCTTAATGCCATAAAGATGAACTTCCTTCCCAGACTGTTGTACCTATTCCAGATGCTGCCCATAAGGGTTCCTGACTCCATGTTTTGAGACATAAAGAGGCGTCTCTTGAAGTTTTTCTGGCAAGGGAAAAAAGCATAGGTGGCCTATGATCTTTTGGTGTTGCCAAAGGAGAGAGGTGGTGTGAGTTTTTCTAACCTGTATTTGTACTAAAAGGCGGCTCAGCTTCGGCTCAGCTTCGGGTCGTGGTTCCTCATTTGCGGGAACAGGTGGAGCGTCAATGGGTTGGGTTGTATAATTATCTAAGACTGGCAATAGTGGGGGAATGGTTGTGGGCACCGAGGGACAGGATTCCGCAAAGGATTAGCAAGCATCCTAGACTGGGAGTCATATGGCATATCTGGTTTAAGGGATCTGGGATTCGATGTGTTATGACTTGGCCCTTCCCACTGAGCCAATTGTGGGCACTAGGGGTGAGGCACTATATCCCGAATTTGGAGAGGTTTCAAGGTCGGTTCGAGGCGGGCTTGACGAGAGTGGGACAGTTATGGAAGAATGGACAGTTTATCCTTATACCGGAATTGGAAGAGGGCCTGGGAATCGGGAACCTGTCTGTGTTTTCCTATCTGCAACTGAAAGGGGTGATTATGGGTGAAGGCTGGAAGTGCTCAACTCTCGAACGTAGATGAAGCACTTGATCTCCCTGCTCTATAGTGCCCTAGTTGAGGCCGGTATGGGGAGCACTGAAACTTTGGGCTAGGTGGGAAAGGGACTTGGGCTTGGAGTTAGAAAGGGCTTAATGGGACAGATGTGTTGCCGGGCATTTAAGGTGTCGGTTGCCTGCCAGTATAAGCTTCATGCCATTAAACTTCTGCATCAGTGGCAGCATGACCCAGTACGTCTTTCCAAAATGTTTGCTGGGGTGAGTCCTCATTGCTGCATGACACTGGAGTGCAGGCGAACTATTGGCATATGTGGTGGGGTGTGAGGGAGCAGGTTTTCTGGGATGAAGTGCTTGGATGGATACAGGAGATGGATGGCATGTCTCGGACATGAACACTGTTATTTGTGCAGTTTGATCTGGAGGAAACTGAGGGGGAATACCCTTCAGGTACTTTGTTTATAGGAATGAGTGACGCGGTGGTGGAAAGTTGTAGCCCAGATGAAGTGGGATTCATTTTTGTAAACATTTTCGGGTGGGAGTCATGGTATAGTAACGGGCTGCATTGCTTGGGGTATGTGGGTTGTCCTCGCTACAGGTCTATGATTCTTCTTTAGCGTTCTGGATTGCACATGATGTTTGTGGATTTTAACTTGGGTCAGGATGTTTGAGTTGCAATAAGCTGTATTATATGTTTAATGAGGTTCTGTTTGTTTCTTCCTATCTTGTATTTTGAAAAGATGATAATACAAACATACTCTGATTCTTCGTAGGACTTGGCAGGTCTGCTGAAGAAGGTCTGAGATCGCTTTTCCCACCGTCGGCCTCAGCCCTTGATTCCCAGGGGCTGGAGGGTCGAACACTCCTCTGGTCGGCGACTAATGCTGGTGCAAGGTCTTCCAGTTGAGAAATGCAAAAGAACTCGATGCAGGACCCCTCTCAGGACAGGACTGTACGCAGGTAAGCAGTTTGGGCGACGGTCACTGATGCAGTAATGCAAAGGGATTCACTTGCTGCGATCAGACTTTGCCACCTTTCTTCGGTCCCCTTTGATACTAGGGGCTCAAAATCATTCAGATGTAAGTCTTATGGCATAAGCTGAATATCCCCCAAGTTACAGGCCACAACTCGGAATGGCGACGCTTGCAGCACGGTAGCCCAAACTCGGAGCTGGTCAGCCACTGGGCAGTCGAGGGGCATTTCCAAAAGCTCTTCTTCATAGGACTCTAAGCTGATGTTGGGAATGGATGTTCCCTCCAATACAAGGGTAGCAGCTCCTTCGCAGGACTGCTGGAGATCTTCCACAAGACAGGGCTCTATCAGGACAGTGTTACGCTCACCTGGTATCCACGGGGACGCCACCCAGCCCTGGTTGGATGATTTGCACTCTCTAACCCTTTCCCGGTCTCTTAGTAATGCCTCTGGTTAAAGATGGGTCTGCAATATAGGAGAGCTGGATTCAATACCAGATTGTCTTTATGTTTTCCCACCTCCCTTGGTCTCAACTCATTCCTCCCCCTTGGGCCTTCTCCTCACCTTAATATTGTAAAAGGCGGATTCTCCGTCCTGCTCCTCGTGGCAGTGGCACGTAGATGTGGGGGCGAGCAGCGACAAAGTTACTTCACTGGTGCAAGCCCCCTGTGGGAATCCAGGCCTGCTGCAACTCCGTAGGTTTGCTGCTTTACAGTCTTTATATGCAGTTCTTATGTTCCGTTTAGTTCGAATAATAATGTCTTGCTTCTTTCCTTTTAGGTATGGAAAGGTATCTTGGTGTTGTGATGCAGTTTGAAGATGAGCACGGGCCGGTAGGCGAAAGCGCGGTGTGCGCGATGCTGTCCGGTGAGTAATGCGCGATGCGCAGCACTGTTTCGCCTTTTATATTGCTAACCTGTGTCTTTTCTCTCCTTGTAGGTTGCGATGTTCCTCGGTGAGCGCCGTAATGTTCCAGCAATGATACTGACCAGGAGATGACTAACCAGGTAAGAATTGTGTGGCTTTCTTCATTCGGAGGAAACGTGAGTAAACGCTTACTAATGCTGTCTTTCTTTCTCCTCTTTCCAGGTTATGGTACTCCAGGATGCATGCGGTGCCGGATGATGGAGTTCGTACCTTCAGGTGAGTGGAACCGAAGTCAGCGATGGATTGAAGACAGGATACTGTTCCAGGTAAGTTTCGTAGTGTTCTTTCTCTCTCTGCAGGTCCTTGGTTTCAGGTAAACTGGCATCAAAGAACTGGACACGGTGAGCGTTACACTGCCCACAGCAGAATAAAGCAGAGCATGTTCTGCTGTTTGGGTGTGGTTTAAATAGTCTCAGGTAAAGTAGTCCAGGTAAAATAGTCCCTTGCCTGCCACACCCAAAGTAGTCCAGGTAAAGTAGTCCCGGGCCTGCCACACCCAAAAGACTAGACCGCATAGCTCAGTTCCTTGTAACTGAGCTATGTGTGTGCCTCCATGTTGGCTGATACAATAGTCCCAAGTAAATAGTCCCATTCTAATGTTGGTCTTCATGATGGTTATGAGCCTGGCGCCAAAGGCGCCAGGACTGACTCCAAGAGAGTCTTGGATGAGGTTTTAAGGGCTTTGACCTTGCCCTAACTGGAAGGCTGACTTGCCAGTGAGGGCCAGAGGCAAGCGTCATGACAGACAGCAGCAGAAGTTGGTTGCCAGGCCTTCTTCCAACGGGTCTCGCAGCTGGACAGGATTCTTGGCCCCTTCAGTTTCTTCCAGGATCTCTCTAGAGTGGGTGCAGGGGTCCTCTTAGCCCAAAAGCCAGGTAAAACTCCCACTAGCCAATGACAGATCTGGCCCAAACACACACCCCAGCAGTGGTCCAATCAGTAACAATGGCGGCAAAACTTATTTATACCACTCAGACACATTGAAACCAGTTTGTGGATTCGAACCCGACAGTCCCAACCAAATTCCTGGCAGCAAACACACATAGCCCTCCAGTAGTTCGCCAAAAGCTTCTGCTTTCCCGGGCACTGGAAGTCCATATATAGAAGGGTTAAAGACAAGCTGGCCAAAGGACAAACGAAAAACCACGTGGCACGGCCATGTTTGACCACTAGCCAAAGTTTGTAGCCAAACGTGGTAAACGCAGTAGGGCTCAAACAAAATACACCAAAAACCGCAAAAAGTAACTGCTGCCACCAGCTCTTCCATTTAGGACACCTAGAATAGCCAAAAATCCTCAGAGTGTTACTCTAGGGCAAAACAAAAAGTGTACCCCATTGTACTGCATTGTAAAATGCATTGTACAATGATAAAACATTATCAAAGAGATAACACGTTACTAAAAGTAGTAACAAAGTAACAAGACTAAGGGAACAATGTTTCCTAGTACTGACAGCCTGAAGGACATGTCAGTTTCCCCTGGCAAAATGAGCAAGTGCCAGTGTAGCGAAGCTTAAGGCTTCACTATACTGCTAAAAGAGCAGGTCAGATACAAAAATAAAAGCAAAATGTTTGGGGGTCCATCGAAATGGAGGGAAAGGTGTGGTAAAGAGAAATCTTTCCTAACGCCTAGTAACCTTGTTGAGTATCTTCTTTGAACAATCACCAACACAAGTAACATTAAAACTTAATTAGAGAGATTACATTCTGCGGGAGAAGCATGGTGGTTCCTCTGACATTTGGGCTCAAGGCCCCATTCTTCTAAGGTATTGGACTGGTGAAATCCGGAGAATAAACTTGGGAATTGGTTCCATCTTTACTGCATTTATGTATTTTTTTTAAATTTCTTTATTGTTTTTTTTTAAACAACAACAAACACATAACATACAAACAACTTTAACATAGACGGCTTATTGGCACTTCGTACGGCTCTTGTCTTTCCATTGTGGTTTCATAGTTTCCCCAGCGACCTTATCAGTTCGGTCTGGACCTCCCGTGGAGTCGAGCACCAGGTGTGGTACGCACAATGTTCTATTCTTGGGTTTCGTGCTGGCCTAACTATTCCACCTACGGATCCTCTATTTCCGAGGGATCTTCAGAGTTTACTTCCTCCGGGTGGCCAAAGATGTCTTGTATTAGTGTGTTCCATGCAGACAACTTGTGCGCAGTTTCACCTTCCCCTTTTGTCACTGCTCTTGTCCACACCACTGTCTCTGCCTGCGCCCACTTCTGAAGGTCTGACCACCATGCCTCCACAAGCGGGCCCTCCTTTGACTTCCATGTCATTGCTATCCGTCTCTTGGCCAGTACACTTATCAAATCTTTCATCTTGGCCAGATGCGCATCATGCTTACCCCCTCTCGAGAAGAGGCCCAGTAGGTACTTTTCGGGATGTTCTGCCTGGATTTCAAGTCCACTTCCCGCTATCTTGAGTCTGATCCCGTCCCAGAACTCCTGTATCACTGGGCAGGATCAGAACATGTGTACCATGTCCGCTTCTTCCGACGAGCAGCGGGGGCACCCACTCTGAGCTCCTGTATGGACTTTATTCATCTTCTTGGGTGTGAGATACGCTCTGTGCATTACGTATAGCTGTGCCTGCCTAAATCTTGCATTTCTGGATACCTTTTTTGGGTATCGTAAGGCCCTAGTCCATTCTTGATCGCTGAGGGGCCTCCCCAACTCCTCCTCCCAACGCTGCCTCGTGTGTTGTTCCTGTGGGTCCTTGGCCTTCAGTAGCTGTTCGTACAATCTGGAGGTTGTGTGCGTTCCCTCTGCAATGTCATACCATACATCTAATGCTGTTTCCTCATCCTGGTCTTCCCAATCTGGCCATCTTCCCGTGATGTTTCTCAGCATGCCGGTATATAGGATGAATTGACCCATATGTATTTCGTATATATAACATTGGCGATAGTGGGCACCCCTGCTTGGTTCCCCTATGTATCTTCCATTCCTCGGAAATGAATCGCCCCGGTTTCACCCTTGCTCTGGGTTCCTTGTATAGTAACCTGATCCACCGGAGGTACCCCTGCCCGATACCAAAGTGGGCGAGTACACCCATCAGCCATTCCCAACGCACAGAATCGAAAGCTTTGACAGCGTCCAAGGAAACTATTACACTCTCGTCTTGCAGTCGATTTGTCTAATCTATCACATGGTGAAGTCTGCGGAGGTTCCAGGACGTGTTCCTTCCCGGAACGTAGCCCGTTTGGTCCGGGTGGATCAGCGTGGGTATTACCTGTTTAAAGCGGTTGGCTAGGACTGCCGTTAGTATTTTGGCATCCTGATTAATAAGGGATATTGGCCTATAGGAGGCGCATTTCCTGGGGGGCTTCCCTGGTTTGAGAATCGGGACAATTATCTATTCCGACAGGCTTGTCGGGAGACACATGGTCTCATATGCGTCTTGGAATGTCTCAAGCAGTTCCAGGGCAATGGCGCTTTTGTACGTCTTGTAGAATTCCCCCGGAAGCTCATCCGGGCCCGGGGTTTTGCTGGTGGGAAGCTCTGCGATCATCATCTCTATTTCTTCCACCGTGAGTAGTGCATCCAGCAGCTGGGCCTGTTCCTCCTCTAGCCTCGGCAACCCTATTTCTACCAGTGCATCCGTTATGTCCTCCGGGTCTATTTCCAGATTCTGGGCGTACAGTTGCTCATAAAAACGTGCAAACATTGCGTTAATGTGCCCTTGGTCCCTGATCTCTGTCCCGGTGTGATCTTCTAACACTGTTATGGGATATTTTTTATTCTCTTGTCTGGTAAGCCAGGCCAGGAGTCTGCTAGGTTTATCCCCTTCCGCATGTAACCGCTGTAGGTACCTCCCATAGTTTAGCCTCCCTAGTTTTTCCCAGAGCAACATACGTTTAGTCCACAGCTCTATCAGCTCTCCAGGTTCCTCCCCCTCTAGTCCCGCTCGTCGTTCTCTCAATTCGATCACCCTCTCGAGTTCATTCAATTCCCTCATGGCCGCCCCCGTCAATCGTCCTGTTTTGCCTATTGCTGCTCCCCTTATTACCACCTTGACTGCGTCCCATAATACGGCGCCACTCTCAACACTGCCCTCGTTTTGCTCAAAATAATCATCGATCACCTCATGGAGGTGTTCCTCAAACTCACCCTCCCTCAGGGCCTCTGCTCGAAGTCGCCACGTTGGGCTAGGGGCTTTCCTATTGATGTGTGCCCATGTCGCCACTACTGGGGCATGATCAGAGAGTGTGCATGCTTTAATGGTGATTCCCGTCATATCTTGTAGTGATTCCCTGCCCACAAATATATAGTCTATACGTGTGAATGTTCCATGTGGTGCGCTGTAGTGTGTATAACCCCTCCCTTCCCCATGTACCTGCCTCCATACGTCTTCTAGCTGTAGCTGCTCCAGGATCCTACACAGTTCTTTGGCTGGAGGCGCCGGCTTCTTGTATTTATTATCAGATCTGTCGAGGAGGGGATTCAAGGTGCAGTTGAAGTCGCCGGCCCAGATGAACGTCGCCTCCCTATATTGCGCTAACTTGGGCGCTAGCTTTCTGAAGAAGTCCGTTGCATCAGTGTTCGGTGTGTAGGTGTTGACCAGGAATACCTCCTTGTTTTCTAGCATGCCATGCACCAATACCAGCCGTCCCTCTGTGCCGGTCTCCTGCTTGAGTAGCTGGAACGGGACCCCCGCGGCAATCCATATTAGTACACCTCGTGCGTAACTTGAATATGTGGCGCTGTAAAACCGTCCTCCCCATTTCTTGTCCACCTTGGCCTGCCTGTCTCTTGTGAGGTGTGTCTCCTGTAACATCGCTATCTTGATTTTCATCCGGTTTAGCCAGGCATAAACCCTAAGTCTCTTGACATACGCATTGAGTCCTCTCACATTCCAGGTGGCTATCATCAGTTCATCCGGTCCCATGATCTCCTTTGTTTGCTTGGCATCATTGTCCCACTGCCATGTCCCTGCATCCTGCGCTTAATCTCCTCGTGCCCATCTCCCTCGGTGTCCTGGTCCTGGATCTATGCCTCTTGATGCGGCGGCTGCTGCTGTCACATGGGTCCTGTCCCATGTTGCTCCGGTCGCTTATTGTCTGTATTATTCCAGTGTTCTTTACAATAGTCCTTCCGTAGTTTGTGCCTTGTACTGCCCATTCACTCCATTCAACGTCCATAACTTCAACAAAAACTGAAAAACTAACGCCCAGCCACCCTCCCCCTGCTCGGGCTCCGCCGCTTCTCTCGCCATGCTCCTGTGATGGGCGCAGACTCGCCGCAGCGTGATGCCTTAAAACTGACATCCAAACTGATAGTTCATTCTTCCCGGGGGCGCCGCTTCTCTCAGCCAATGCAGCTAAAGTGGGGCCGATTGCTCCTCCATGCTTGCTGCTAGCTTCTTTTAACTTACGTAATGCTTATTTTCTTGTTCCAGGTTGCCTTTGTTACTTCTCATCGGGGTCTATTTCCAGGATTGTTAGCGTTTCTCTGCCTCAGCTGAGGGAAGCCTTGTGAGTCCATCCAACTGTGGGCCTCTTCAGTGGAGTCGAAAAAACATGTTTTGCCTTGGTGTATCACCTTGAGTTTAGCGGGGAACAGGAGCATGTATCTCACCCCGCGGTCCTGAGGCGTTCTTTTGTTGGGCCGAACTGCGCCCGTTGACTCTGTACCATGGCTGTATAGTCCGGATACATTGTGATCTTGGAAGAGTTCCTGATGATTCCCCCCCTTCCTTGAGAACGCTAGTATTTTCTCCCTGTCTTTGTATTCATGATCCTAGCAATCATCGCTCTCAGGGGGGACACCCGGTTGGGGTCTCCCAGTCAGGGCTCTGTGTGCCCTTTCTACCACAAAGCCCTGGGATAGTGCACCTACTCCGACCTCCAGGAGGAGCATGTTCTCGACGCATTCAGTGGGGTCTTTGCCCTCCTCACCTTCCGGGATTCCGATTATGCGGATGTTGTTCCTCCGCGCTCTCCCCTCTGCGTCTTCTGCTCTCCTTTCCAGAACCTTAATTCTCTGTAGTACCTCCGACATCTGTGTCTGCATTACCACAACCCCCTCCGTATTTTGCTGCACCTGCTGTTCCATCGCCGTCACTCTTTCTGTTAGGTTCCTCGTGTCCTATCGGAGAAGGCCCACATCTACCATTACTGTATCCAGTTTATTTTCTAGAGATGCTTTCAGGGCCACGATTGCTGTGTCCATTTTGTTTTCGAGCGATTCTTTCATGGAGGCGATTGCTTCCAGTATCATGCCTTCGTTGGCGGCTTCCACTGGGCGTGACGTGTCATCCGCGGCTGCTGCTTAGTCTGCTGACGGCGACGTTTGTGTTCGGACGCCGTCGTAAAAGTCTCCATGCTTACTTGCTTGGTTTTCCCCTCCGCCTTCTTGTTCGGCATCACGGGGGAGCTGCCCTCTGCCTGCGTCGCCGGTACCAGTCTTGGCTGCGGCCACGTGCCGTAGCCCCTGCTTCTTCCGCCGCCCTGCTCCTGGTGTTTACGGGTCTCTCCTTATATTGGGATTATTGCACTCTTCCGGCGGGTGTATTCGTTAGGCCCTCGTTGCGGGCGTCGCTCTGGGTTCGGGCCTTCCCATGCTTGCTGCGTATGTCGCCTCACCGTGTCAGGGGCCACCCCGCTTCCACGTCCCACTTCCACCAGCCGCACCGATCTCCACGTCGTGGGGTTGACTCAGGGTTGACTCAGGCTAGGGTCTACCCCGCACCGGTTTCTTTGTTATGCGCGTGATATGTCCCTCTCTTGTAGATTCACCGGTTCATTCTGTATTACGCTGCCGGGGTCCTCCCACAACTCCCGCGTCCGCCATTTTGATTTCACAGGACGATTCCCCTCTGACGGTCTATCTCCTTTTCCACCGCCCGGTTTCCTCCGGGGGCTTCGCCGTGTGTGCAGCAGGTGTTCCTGTCTCTCTGGGGAGACTTTGGCGGTCTTCTGGAACCAATTTATGCTAGTTTTTATCGGATTTTGTCAGGATCGCTCCGGAGCTCCTCGGCAGCAAGTCTCACTACATCGGCTGCTAAGCCACGCCCCCTGCATTTATGTATTTACCTCCTGTGTTATCATTCAAGTGCATTTTAAGAACCTATAATATCTCCTGCTTGTTTCATTTTTTAGTGTGTGTAGAAGGCCTATGATAAATATGTGTATGTTTATACATACCTGCCTAAATTGAAATATTGTGTGTTATATTGTGTTGACTCTAAGGACTGCTGACCCCACTAACAGTCTCCTAAGAATAGCCTTCACTGCTCTCCATGTTTACCTTGATTGGGTTTTGACCAACCACTCAGAGCTCCCAGTTCACTAACTAGGGTGGCCTCCTAAAATCTGTCCACCATTCTATTAATCCATCTTAACACTTCCTACTACCTCACTGAGTGCATCTCACTGTACTCTCCTTTTCGAACATTCTGCTGCTCCTCATCTCTTCACAACCCATCAGACCCCAGCCCCTCCATCAGACCTCCTGCTTCTGCTCCTTTTCAATTCTTGACACACTAGACTGGAATCCTCTGTGGCCATTATAGCAATTGCTTCAGTGGAACCCTTCGAAATAAGGCTCAAACTCCACCCTCTTATCCAAACTTACTGCACAACGCACCACTACTGCATTCTGTCCTCAAAAGGTTCTATGTAATGCGTACATGTGCAAGTACTGTTGACAGACCCTCAATGTTGTAAAGTCCTCCAGACACAGTCCCCGTTTTATGTTCCATGTACCCCATCACCACCAGCTATATGTAGTTTAGTACAAAAATGATTTTAGGTAAAAGGTACCTTAACCTAGGTGTGTCTCTGCTCTCTTACTACCGGAAGTAATTTCAGTTAGTTAAAAATGACTCCGTTTTTAAATAAATAAACAATTGAATCCAAGTCTTTGAAACAAGTTTTTAAACCAACAAACTGCAAAGCCAAGAACCATTGAAACTAACCCTTTTTGTTCATGAAAGGTACCGGGTAGCCTACCTGCGAAGCCTCACCGGATCAATGAAACAATAAATGGTAGGACCAAAATACACAGTAAGTCAGAATGTTTCCAATATACGGCAAGTATCTTGTGGATTACAAGAGTTGACAAAGGTGAAGGACCAGGAACAGGTTTGATCAAGATCAAACACCAGCAGTGTTCCGACCGAGTGGTGAAGGTTAAAGACGGTTTGAAGGCAGAAGGCATCTGTGCAGCACAGTACTGGAGACTACAAGGTACTAAACGCTGAGCTGGAAGACTCTGGGAGGCAACAGTGCTTCTTGCATCCTGCAGAAATCGACTTAACGTAATTAAGCACCAGTATAATCTTAATGCTCTTATCTTACTTTTGTACCCAGTCCTCCGACATTCAAAGAGAACAACTGTTTGACAGCCTGAGATTGGCATCTGATTACGAGGTCAACACCCACTCCAAAATGTAAAAAGGTTCCCCCATGGCAATGCGCAAGGTCACCTAGTCCTTGTTTTGCCAGGAATTTTGGGACTTTTAGTAGTAGTTTTCGTAAATTTCAAATGTGAAAGAAAAAAGTCCCAGAATCTGAAGGGGGGAGGGGGAAACAGGAAACAGGACTGGATGGCCTTATGCATGGCCACGAGAGATTTGAGAGCGTTAATGTAATAACGTTTCATATGCCAAATATGCATACCATGGGAATCAAAAACCGACAGACATCCTAAAAACATACTGCTGGGATTAGCCTACCCTCCTCCAGTAACTCCCAAATGGTAGGTTAGTGGCAAGCTGGTAAAACTCTAGCTGCACTAGATGTTGTATGCCCACTCCTATGCTTGCCTGCAACACTTTACTGTAATGTAATGTCTTGCCCTTGTTCTTATACATGCTCCCAGAATCATTCAAATAAAATACCAAGACAAAAGGGAAAAAAATAGGCATGTTCAAAGTTTGAGCAGAGAAAGCAATTACAGAGTGGTTTTGTCTCAAACGTTCCTTCTGCAAGCGCAAGCAGTTTTGATAACACTTGTGCAGAGTGTGCAAACGTTTCTGTGGCTCGAAATGCCATAAAGAAATAATTAGATTAAAAGGATCTTGTACAATAGTACAGACACATGGTTAAATATACACACGCACACGGTAAAAAACGGATCAAATAATTCGTACAAAGCGAATTTTTGTCATAAAATTGTTCTGTGCACGGATTAAGGTAAAGACAATCTGGCAATATCACACTTTCTGCAGGCAGATCACGAGATCCGAGGGGTACATCACCAGGGTCTCCCAGGGCAAAGCTCTGATGTCCACTGAAAAGCAAAACACTACACAAACCAAAACCCACATGGCACAGAAGGCTGGTATAATTTAGGGCCTGGCATTCATACACCATGTACAGAACCAGCAGGAAGCCAAGCATTGGCCTTTCATGCAGAAAGTGGCTTCAGTTCTTCCCACCAAACACAAAGTGCACAGACAAAATGATGTAATATTACTTTACATTGCATTTATAATGCGCACTATAGACCCGCAGGCATTAAGGCGCGGACAGGTATACATATATCTAAAGGCTCCGGCTCCCAGGTCTAGAAAATCCAAAAATCTGGGAGACACTAAGGCAACAAAGATACCAACATGAGGCCCATGTGATCTAAGTTACTACCTGATAGAACTTATCAGGTGAAAAGTAGAGTTTTTCAGTCTTTCTTAAAATTAATGAGCGACTTGTGGTTACGCATATATCCTGGCAGTTGATTCTACAGAATGGGCGCTTTCAATGCAAACGCACCATTCTCAGCTTTTGATATTCTACATCTGGGTTGCACCAGTACGTTTAGTGACCCCGATCTCAGGGTTATAGAATTCACTTTCTCGTTAATTTGGAGCAGTGTCCGGTTAAAGGTGCGATTACAAAAGGTTCGAATGCAATAGGTTCGGGTCAATAGGACCGAAAAAAAAAGGTTTGATTTTTTTTTTTATTATATCTTTTTTTTGGGTTTCCGTATAGGTAAAAAAGTGGTTTTTACCACAAAAACAGGGGTTGGGGGCCACACCCTGGGAACCAACCCCCACCCCACACCCCCACCCCAAAAAAAATATATATTAAAAACAAAATAAATACATTTTTCGAACCTTTTGTTTTCGTTTTTTTTGTTTCGACCCTATTGTATTTCGAACCTTTTGATTTGCACCTTTAACCTATAAGCATGTGGAGCTACAAGTAGGATGGCATCTTTTGCATTTTACACTTGCAAGTGATGACCAGAGTTCTAAACTTGATCCTTGTTTCTATAGGCAGTCAGTGAAGGGAGCGCCTAGCTTCGGATACGTGATCGCGCCTGGCGAGCCCCAACACAACTCTCACGGCCCAATTCTGCACCACCTGGAGCCTTTTTAGATCCTGTGTGCATGTACCTAGCAATAAACTACAACAATAGTCCATATTTGCTCCGACTATTTCTCTTGCAATGGTTTCGGCACTTTTCTGTGAAATTAACGGTCTCAAGTGTGATAGTAATTTGACATAATAGAACGCTGATGAGACGACCGAGGTAACATGAGCTCTCATATTAAGTGTCTGGTCGAAGGTTGCCCCCAATATTTTAGTTTTTGGCAGTGGAGCTATAATGTCATCCCCTAGCTTAAAGGAACTATAGGACTGGTTTAGATTGTGCAAGTGGTGTGAGCTGCCCACAGTCATTAACTCTGTCTTGCTCCTGTTTAAGGTGAGATGGCTGTCAAGCATCCATTTCTCAATTCGGGTAAATAATCTATTGACTTCAAGCTTGTCCTGATCATGGAATCCCGTCAAAGGGACGACACACTGAGTGTCATCTGCGTAGTTTGAGAATACCACACCCTCCTCCTCTAACATAAAGAAAAAAGGAGCCATAAATAAATTATATGGGCATGGTTATGTACTGGCCCCTTGTGGGACGCCATAGAGGACTGGATCTGGTGAAGCTTCAGCTATGTCCGAACAGACTCTGCTGCATCTATGTTCCAAAAAGGAAACAATCCACAAGGCTGCAGAATCTGAGAAATTGGCAAATTCCTTCAACCTAGTGTTAAGTATGGAATGTTCGATTAAATCGAAGGCCGCCGATTGGTCTAATGAGATGACCACAGATAAACCGCTCTTGTCCATCTTGGTTAAAAGTTTTGATTTCAACTCCAGAAGAGCTGTCTCGGTGCCAAATAGTTTTTTGAATCCCGACTGATGGGAATGTAGAATTGGAAATTGATTCATGTGCTCAGCAATTTGGTTGTATGCTACCCGATCCAATATTTTTAGCAGAAACGGGGTATTTGATATGGGACAAAAATTCAATGGGTTATCCCTAGCTAATCAAGGTTTCTTGATGATTGGAGTGACCATAGTTTGTTTTAAATAAATCGGCAACTTTCCCTCCTTCAAGGAGGCATTTACTAACATACAGACTGCTTTATTAACACTTGGGGCACAAGTTTTAACTACCATAGATGCACAAGCATCTCCTCTACAAAACAATGGTTTCATTTGTTCTATGAATTTTGTTAGATCAGATTCACTTATTGAGTGAAAATTAAAAGGGGGAACACCTTGCTCCCTGTTAAAGACTTTAGTTGAGTCAAAATCCGATGATAGGGACTGCAACATCTTGTTTTTTTTTCAAGCATTGCCGACCGGATATTATTCAACTTATTTTGTAGTCCATCTTGGATGAGTTGACACCACTCTTTGTCATTTTTTTCTGCAGGTCCTGAGGGAGTCGGCGTTATTCCTTGTTCTTTTAATATCTTAAACATTTCTTTAGTGTCTGATTTAGCCTTACTGATGCGGTTGTTATGAAAATGTCTTTTGGCTTCAAGTATGGCGTTTTTATAATCTCTTACTATGTTCTTGTAGATAGCTAAAAGATTCGGTTTGGGTTCAGGTTTCCATGCATGAAAGCTTTTGAGGATGCAGATTTTTGCTTTCTCAGTTCTTCATTGAAGCAGGCCTTATTTTTATTATCCTCTTTATATTGCTTTTTTTGTTTTAGAGGTGCAAGTTTATCTAAGATGTTATTTAAATTGTTTATTAAGGCAGCTGCCATCGCCTGGGCTGTCAAATCTGATGAGAAGTCCAAGTCCAAGGACTTCTCGATCAGAGACTCACAGGCCGATTCATGGCGCAATTAGCGCGGCGCAAGTGGGCAAAAACGTGCGAATCGCAGTGGAATAGCGAAAATCGCAGTGCAAGTGCGAAAATCGCACGAAAAGCAGCGCACATCGATTCATGGAAGTCCGTGCGCGAGAAAACCAGCGGATGTGCGATAAAAAAGAGTGTGGCGCACGTTGGCGCACAGTCCATCTAACAGCGTGCGCCAGGTCACAGCGAAAATCGCACAGGCCACAGCGAAATTCGCACATAGCGCGGCGCATGCAACAAAAGTAGGCGTAACACGGGCGTAACACTCGGAATGGGGAACAACTTGCCAAAACGTGGGCGTCACGGGGGAAGTACAGGGCAAAAGTGCGCGGAACGCCCACACGCTCGCCTACAACACGTATTCATGGAATAGAATAGGGCAAAAAAGCGCACGCTCAAACCAGCGCACAGGTACAAACACGACCGCCACAAGAAAGCAGGCGGTAGCGTCTCTGCGGCTGTAAGAAATGTGCGCCAAAAGGTGCGCCAACAAATAGCACCTATATACTGCCATGATGAATGTCCTATACTGTGGCCCTCCAGGACAAATGACGTGCAAAGGGGTACCCACAAACAGGGACACCCGCTGACAAAAAATACGTGTGCGTGTATACCGGGGTGCGCAGGAATTTCCACACGCGATTTCAGCAGGGTACGTGTATTTCAGGGGTGCGCGAGAAGTTCCACACGCGATTTCAGCAGGGTACGTGTATTTCAGGGATGCGCAGGAATTTCCACACGCGATTTCAGCAAGGTACGTGTATTTCAGGGGTGCGCGGGAAGTTCCACACGCGATTTCAGCAGGGTACGTGTATTTCAGGGGTGCGCGGGAAGTTCCACACGCGATTGGCCCAGTGCGAGCAGGGTACGTGTATTTCATGGGTGCGCGGGAAGTTCCACACGCCATTTCAGCAAGGTATGTGTATTTCAGGGGTGCGCGGGAAGTTCCACACGCGATTGGCCCAGTGCGAGCAGGGTACGTGTATTTCAGGGGTGTGCGGGAATTTCCACACGCGATTTCAGCAGGTTACGTGTATTTCAGGGGTGCGCGGGAAGTTCCACACGCGATTTCAGCAGGGTACGTGTATTTCAGGAGTTCCACACGCAATTGGCCCAGTGCGAGCAGGGTACGTGTATTTCAGGGGTGCGTGGGAAGTTCCACACGCGATTGGCCCACTGCGAGCAGGGTACGTGTATTTCAGGGGTGCGCGGGAATTTCCACACGCGATTTCAGCAGGTTACGTGTATTTCAGGGGTGCGCGGGAAGTTCCACACACGATTTCAGCAGGGTACGTGTATTTCAGGGGTGCGCGGGAAGTTCCACAAGCGATTTCAGCAGGGTACGTGTATTTCAGGGGTGCGTGGGAAGTTCCACACGCGATTGGCCCAGTGCGAGCAGGGTACGTGTATTTCAGGGGTGCGCGGGAATTTCCACACGCAATTTCAGCAAGGTATGTGTATTTCAGGGGTGCGCGGGAAGTTCCACACGCGATTGGCCCAGTGCGAGCAGGGTACGTGTATTTCAGGGGTGCGCGGGAAATTCCACACGCGATTTCAGCAGGTTACGTGTATTTCTGGGGTGCGCGGGAAGTTCCACACGCGATTGGCCCAGTGCGAGCATGGTACGTGTATTTCAGGGGTGCGCGGGAATTTCCACACGCGATTTCAGCAGGTTACGTGTATTTCAGGGGTGCGCGGGAAGTTCCACATGCGATTTCAGCAGGGTACGTGTATTTCAGGGGTGCGCGGGAAGTTCCACACGCGATTGGCCCAGTGCGAGCAGGGTACGTGTATTTCAGGGGTGCGCGGGAATTTCCACACGCGATTTCAGCAAGGTATGTGTATTTCAGGGGTGCGCGGGAAGTTCCACACGCGATTGGCCCAGTGCGAGCAGGGTACGTGTATTTCAGGGGTGCGCGGGAATTTCCACATGCGATTTCAGCAGGTTACGTGTATTTCAGGGGTGCGCGGGAAGTTCCACACGCGATTGGCCCAGTGCGAGCATGGTACGTGTATTTCAGGGGTGCGCGGGAATTTCCACACGCGATTTCAGCAGGTTACGTGTATTTCAGGGGTGCGCGGGAAGTTCCACACGCGATTTCAGCAGGGTACGTGTATTTCAGGGGTGCGCGGGAAGTTCCACACGCGATTGGCCCAGTGCGAGCAGGGTACGTGTATTTCAGGGGTGCGCGGGAAGTTCCACACGCGATTGGCCCAGTGCGAGCAAGGTATGTGTATTTCAGGGGTGCGCGGGAAGTTCCACACGCGATTTCAGCAGGGTACGTGTATTTCAGGGGTTCTGGGGAGTACCACACGTGAATTGGCTGTGTGGGCCCTCCCAGGTGTACGTTCCACAACCTCCACGGACCCTGCAGGCAGCCCACACCACGGGGAACTACCCTGCACCCATGCTCATGTCCCGCAGGCAGCCCATCCACCATGGGCATGCCCCCCAGCCAACCCACATGTCACCTTGCACTACTGATCAACAATGCATGTCTACCACCACCCCCACCCCCCCTGCCACCATGGGCAGCCTCCACCAGGCACCCACTTATGTCTCCCACCACCCCCACCCCCCAGCAGTGCAGGGGCAGCCTCCACCAGGCCCCCACTCATGTCTACCACCACCCCCACTACCCAGCATCCAGGGTCACCCTCCACCAGGCCCCCACTCATGTCTCCCACCACTCCCACCCCCCTGCCACCATGGGCAGCCTCCACCAGGCACCCACTCATGTCTCCCACCACCCCCACCCCCCAGCAGTGCAGGGGCAGCCCCCACCAGGCCCCCACTCATGTCTCCCACCACCCCCACCCCCCAGCAGTGCAGGGGCAGCCTCCACCAGGCCCCCACTCATGTCTACCACCACCCCCACTACCCAGCATCCAGGGTCACCCTCCACCAGGCCCCCACTCATGTCTCCCACCACCCCCACCCCCCTGCCACCATGGGCAGCCTCCACCAGGCACCCACTCATGTCTCCCACCACCCCCACCCCCCAGCAGTGCAGGGGCAGCCCCCACAAGGCCCCCACTCATGTCTCCCACCACCCCCACCCCCCAGCAGTGCAGGGGCAGCCTCCACCAGGCCCCCACTCATGTCCCCCTGCACCCCCACCCCCCAGCATCCAGGGTCACCCTCCACCAGGCCCCCACTCATGTCTCCCACCACCCCCACCCCCCAGCATCCAGGGTCACCCTCCACCAGGCCCCCACTCATGTCTCCCACCACCCCCACCCCCCTGCCACCATGGGCAGCCTCCACCAGGCACCCACTCATGTCTCCCACCACCCCCACCCCCCAGCAGTGCAGGGGCAGCCCCCACCAGGCCCCCACTCATGTCTCCCACCACCCCCACCCCCCAGCAGTGCAGGGGCAGCCTCCACCAGGCCCCCACTCATGTCTCCCACCCCCCACCCCCTAGCAGTGCAGGGGCAGCCTCCACCAGGCCCCCACTCATGTCGCCCACCACCCCCACCCCCCAGCAGTGCAGGGGCAGCCCCCACCAGGCCCCCACTCATGTCTCCCACCACCCCCACCCCCCAGCAGTGCAGGGGCAGCCTCCACCAGGCCCCCACTCATGTCCCCCTGAACCCCCACCCCCCAGCATCCAGGGTCACCCTCCACCAGGCCCCCACTCATGTCTCCGACCACCCACAGCCCCCAGCATCCAGGGTCACCCTCCACCAGGCCCCCACTCATGTCTCCCACCACCCCCACCCCCCAACAGTGCAGGTGCAGCCTCCACCAGGCCCCCACTCATGTCTACCACCACCCCCACCCCCCAGCATCCAGGGTCACCCTCCACCAGGCACCCACTCATGTCTCCCACCACCCCCACCCCCCTGCCACCATGGGCAGCCTCCACCAGGCACCCACTCATGTCTCCCACCACCCCCACCCCCCAGCAGTGCAGGGGCAGCCCCCACCAGGCCCCCACTCATGTCTCCCACCACCCCCACCCCCCAGCAGTGCAGGGGCAGCCTCCACCAGGCCCCCACTCATGTCCCCCTGCACCCCCACCCCCCAGCATCCAGGGTCACCCTCCACCAGGCCCCCACTCATGTCTCCCACCACCCCCACCCCCCAGCATCCAGGGTCACCCTCCACCAGGCCCCCACTCATGTCTCCCACCACCCCACCCCCCAGCAGTGCAGGGGCAGCCTCCACCAGGCCCCCACTCATGTCTACCACCACCCCCACCCCCCAGCATCCAGGGTCACCCTCCACCAGGCCCCCACTCATGTCTCCCACCACCCCCACCCCCCTGCCACCATGGGCAGACTCCACCAGGCCCCCACTCATGTCTCCCACCACCCCCACCCCCCTGCAACCATGGGCAGACTCCACCAGGCCCCCACTCATGTCTCCCACCACCCCCACCCCCCTGCAACCAGGGGCAGCCTCCACCAGGCCCCCACTCATGTCCCCCTGCACCCCCACCCCCCAGCATCCAGGGTCACCCTCCACCAGGCCCCCACTCATGTCTCCCACCACCCCACCCCCCAGCATCCAGGGTCACCCTCCACCAGGCACCCACTCATGTCTCCCACCACCCCCACCCCCCAGCAGTGCAGGGGCAGCCTCCACCAGGCCCCCACCCATGTCTCCCACCACCCCCACCCCCCAGCCACCAGGGGCAGCCTCCACCAGGCCCCCACTCATGTCTCCCACCACCCCACCCCCTGCCACCATGGGCAGCCCCCACCAGGTCCTCACAATCCCCAATCATGTGCGTAATGTACAGCCTCCACAGCCAAAAAGCCCTACCAAGTAACCCATTCACCCACATGGAAATGGAAATCACATGTTACACCCCCAATGTTCATTAAGCTAATGAACCCATGTCCGTCACACACAATGGTTGCAATTGAATGGGAAACACACAACATGATATGCATGAAACCAATGAGATGATACCACACAGTGAAGTATGCTAACAAAATTGTATTGAAAAAAATAAAGAATGCTAAAGAAAGAAAACAAACTACAATGTGAATGAGAAAAAAAAGCTGCATGTCCGTATAAAAACACAAAACTGCAAATCAGAATCCAAAAAATGATGTCCAAAGTCAAATGTAAAAAAATCTCCATGCAAAAAAGAACTATGTACAAAACTAACAAGGGTCCATGAGCCCAACTGAACAAAGGAAACCTACTAAAAAACCTACCTAAAAATCAACTATATACAAAAAGTGGAGCAGTGTCCGTCGACTCCAAATCATAATAAGAAAGAAAGGAAACCTAAAACTAAAGAACTATATACAAAGGCGGCGGGCAAGTCCAGCGGCTCACTCCGTGGTGTCCCGGGCCAGGGCATCATCGAACTCCTGTTCGATGTCCCAGAGGCGGTCCAGTTCCATGGCCCTGACGGTCCGCAGGGACGACGCTGTGTCCTCCTCCAACCCCCTGCGGATTGCCTCGAGGCACTCGGCCCGCCGCAGGGCCCTCCGCATGGAGTTCTCCGCCCTGACCATTGTGAGCCGCGCCTCTTCCGCCCGCCGCCGCTCCGCACCTATGGCGTGGCCCAACCGCTGCCACACGGAAGACACTCTCTGTCCTGGGTCCCCCTGCTCTCCGGCCGATGCCTGCCCCTCCGATGTCGAAAGCCCCGAGCCTTCATGTCTCCCACCATGTTGCTGCTGCTGCTGCTCTGCCTCTGCCCGTGCACTGCCTCCTGCTGCCTGCACATCCTCCGCCGGCTGGGGTGCACTTGTTGATGTGGCCACCCCTGCTGGACCTCCGACTGTGGCAGGGATGCCTCCTCCACCAGCCTGGCCGCACCGTCAGAGGCAGCTCCACAGGGCACCCAGGTGACTGATGGGTGGGAAGATGGCACAGAGGACGACTGGCGCATAGGGGGTCCAGTTGAGGAGGGGGTCGAAGCAAGCCCCATCAGACAGCGGAATCCGGCCTGGGTGACCTGTCCCAGCAGGCTGACGTGGTCAACGAGCCATTCGAGATGACGTGCAGTCTCTCCATGAAAAGACTGCAGGTCACCTTGCATGGCCCGTTGACGCAACGCCACACCAGCCAGGACAGGCTCAACCCGGACCTGGATGGCCACGTCCGCAGGCAGAGGAAGGCCAGTTGACGTCAGCTCATCCCCTGCCTGAAAACGGGTCTGGACGTAGGCATCCCTGCTGGTGCAAGATGATGCAGGGACAGGATCGGGGACAGGATTGCACACAGGCACCTCCGCGGCCGCCTGTGCTGCCTCCTGTCCCTGGTCCTGCACTGCACCACTAGCACCAGTGGGATCCCCACCTCCAGACCCCGTCTCTGGTGCTTGCACGGCCTCCTCCTCCACCTCCTCCACCAAACCCCCCACCAACCTGGATGACTCCGTGCCATCTTCCCCTGTTGGGCCCTGTGGGGTCCCAGCTGCCCCTTCTGCTGCCGAGGAGTCCAACTGCAACCTCCGCCTCTTGGACCTCCCCCCGGCAGCTGCGGCCTGGGACGCGGCACCGGACTCCTCACTCACGACGAGATGACAACACGGGAGGGGAGCCGGGCCTTGCGTCTCCGGCTGGCGGTCGGATCCCCGCCGCTGTGCTCCACAGCACCTTCTCCGCCCTCTTCATCAGTTGACGCTGCAGACAGGGAGAAACAAAACACAGGCATCAGGGCACTGTACAATGGACACATACACGCATGACAGTTGCACATGAGTGGCATTGGCAAACCTCAGACATGTCATCACAATCCCCAACACACATGTCATTGCAACTCGCACACATGAGCCATACCACAGCCATATCGCAACTGCCACCACCATCCATACACATACAACAGCATCAGCAGCCAAAGGGGAGCCAGACATCACATGCAACACAGGAAGTGCACCACACATGTACACACACCACCACACTTGCATGCATGTCTACACCTCTGCCAAGTGTCGCACTGTTCAGATGGGCATCCATGTCACATCTGCCAATCAGGCTTCCACATACCGCTGTCACATGCATCCATGTTGCATCACTGTTGCACCCTTGACAAATACACACACATGCACATGTACACAGTGCTCATACATGCAGCCGAAAACAACATACATGCCTGACATCACGGCCATATCTACTTACATACACATTCATCCAAACATGTGTGCACGCACAACTGCATTTGCCATGCAAACCCACACACACAAGCACTATCCATGTCTCACACATTACAGCCCTCGCATGTGTCAGACCCACGGCCCTGTACACCCCCACCCATACTCGACCCCATACAAACAGATGTGCAACCGGCACAATGCCGAATAATCACCACACGCACTGCTCACAATCAGGATGCATGTACACTCACCGCTCGACTCCAGACGGGTCTGCTTCTCTAGGACCTGGACGTGGAGCGCTGGGGATATGCGTTCCAGGGCCCCCATCTGTTCTTCCGACAAGTGGCCCCGGCGCTCCTTGGCATCCGCTGCCTTCAAGAGGCGCCGGGCCTTGTTCAGGGTCCTGGACCTGAAGTCCTCCCAGCGCTTCCTGACATGTTGTAAGTCCCGGACTGCCACCCCCTCCGCGTTGATGGCAGTCACGATGTCAGTCCAGATCAGAGTCCGTCCTTCCTTGTCGGCGCGGGAACTTCCGAAGAGGGCATCATACTGCCCCAGGACTTGCTCCACCAGGACACCAACTTCGGTGGCACTGAAGCTGGTGCCCCTCTGCCTCTCTGGCCGGGGGTTGTCAGTGGTCACAGATGGTGTTTGCCCCGACATGACAACCCCAGAGGCAGGAGTGGGTGGGCAACTGGGTCCTGGGGCTGGGCTGTGGAGCGATGGAATTCCAGTCGGGAGTCTTCGGTTCCAGCAGGGGTGGGCAGCAGGCAGTCAGGCAGCAGCAGATGGCAGGTGGGAGCGTGCTTGGGGCTCTGGGGGGCAGTAGTTCGGCCTTCTGGGCAGGAGCGTGGTCTTCCGTGTGCTTACGCGTGGCCAGCTTGGTACGGAGTGATTTGGCACGTGAAAATCCTGCACGTCAGCGTGAAAATCGAGGAAAGGCCCTTAGCGCGTAAGCGCGTCAGCACGCATACGCGCATCTATTGGACCAAAGGCCCTCAGCGCATAAGCGCGTCTGTGACGTGACAGCACGTGATGACAGAGCACACGTGGAAAGACTGCACGTCAGAGTGTCATCGCGTGTAATTGGACAGCACGTCAGAGTCTCATCGCGTGTAATTGGACAGCACGGCAGAGTCTCATCGCGTGTAATTGGACAGCACGTCAGGGTGTCATCGCGTGTAATTGGACAAAAGTGCGCGTACACGTGATTGGCCTATGTACGTGTATATCAGGTGTGCGCGGACACTTACACACGCAAGTACGTCAGCGCACCTGTATCCCGGTGTGCGTGGGAATTTCCACACGCTATTGGACTGGGTACTGGATTTCAGGGGTGCGCGGGTCACACGCTCGCCTACAACACGCGAAACGCATTAATTTGCGCGCTAAAAAAATAACAAGCTCAGACCCAGGATGAACCCAGGATGAACATACCGTTCCTAGCAGCAGTGGGCGTGGCCTACCAAAGGAGGAGGAGGAGGATAGTCAGGGCCAGAATATTCACACCCAGAACCAGCCTTTTCGGGATGCCTGATGACCAGGTGCATGGGAGGTACAGGTTTCCACCACACATCATACTGGACCTGGTGAGTGAGTGGGAGGATGACCTCACATCACCCACCCTGTGCTCCCAAGCACTCAGCCCCCTGGAGAAGGTCCTCAATGTACTGCACTTCTTAGCCACTGGATCATTTCAGCGGACAAGTGCCATTGTGGGTGGTGTATCACAGGCCACCCAGTCACGCTGCCTACACCAGGTCTTGAACATCATCACTGCACGCCCATCAGTCCGCAGGCACATATACCTGCCCAGAACCCCTGCAGAAAGGCATGTTGCTGCCCTGGATTTCTACGCTGTGGCACGATTCCCCAAAGTGCTATGTGCCATCGACTGCACCCATGTGGCTCTACGTCCCCCCAGGGCATCTGAGCACATCTATAGGAACCGCAAGCACTGGCATTCCATCAACGTGCAGGTAGTATGTAATGCCAAGGGAATCATCACCTCAGTATATGCCAACTATCCCGGGTCAACCCACGACAGCTTCATTTACCGAATGTCCACCCTAAGCAGGGACCTAGAAGCTGGGCGGCATGGCGATACATGGCTGCTTGGTGAGTATGAATGCCACTGCACATGCATGCATGTCAGATACTGAGCAAGGTCACAACCCCACCAATGATACCAATCACCACCTCCACAGGGGACAGTGCCTACCCTCTCAGCCCCCACATGATGACGCCAATTCGGAACCCCACCACGCCACCCCAGGTAAGATATAACGAAGCCCACATTACAACCCGGGGCATAGTGGAGCGCACATTCGGAATGCTGAAGTCACGCTTTCGCTCCCTTGACCGTTCTGGCGGGCAGCTGTTGTACGCTCCCCCAGTAGTGTGCAGGATCATAGTGGCAGCATGTGTCCTGCACAACGTTGCAACATGCCGGGGCCTGGCCGTGGACATGGTGGTGCCCCCCCATCCCCAACCACATGCACAGCCGCTGCGCATGGGAGGGGAAAGGGCACGGGGGAGGCAGCCCGTACACAGCTAGTGGCTAATTACTTCACATAGAAATCACACCCCTGTGGAGTGCACACTGCCCTGGCACATTCCATCTGACAATCAATGATGACTCAACCTGACACTGATCCTGAATGTCTGGAGAAAGAACCGTGAAAACCATATCAGCCTGAGATTGTTCACCTGGAAGTGTCACAATGTGTGCATCCCTACCCACACAGACACCACCAATGCAGTTTTGTGAAGTTACACATTCAAGCAGCTAAAATGAATACCCACTTGCAAAATGCAACAAGAGGACAGTGCCATGTCAGCCAACCCAACCCCAGCACCGCCACACCACACACCGTGCCATGTCATGCTATTTGCAGGTAAACAAAGTAATCCCCACAACATGACACTAGTGTCACAATGTACAGTGTCCCTATTAGAAGCTTGCAACACCTGAAATGCTCACAGTAATGCCGGACCAACAACAAACTTGAGCACGTACTACCATTAACATGACATCACTAATGTTAAATATTAGTAGTCTCACCACCTGGAAATGCCTGCACTCCCACCACTACCAACTGTGCAGTGTTGGCGCCATGTAGAGTTGTAAGTGCACTGCTGCCAACATGGACCACATCTCCAGACTAGAGGTCCTTGTGTAGACATGAGGAAGGGACCTGCAAATTGGGAGGTAGACACAGAAGATGAGTTACACATCAATGCAAGATGCAGTGTACAACACAACAGCAATATGCACTAGGAATGTATACACAGTATTGACTACAGACTGCCCACACAGCTCATGGGAGTCCAACGTCACTGTGTAATTCACTGTCACTTGGGCACACCCTTTGCAAGCCCATGGAAACGGGAAGCAGGAGGGGTGTGTGTGACTCAAACCCAAGCATCTGAACCAAATACATTACAAGCCTGCATGTGCCCAGCCACAATGTAGCGTATGCCCACAGGAACCACGGAAGCCAACAAATTGTCCCAAAAAAATAGGGAATAAAATAAATAAAAATAAAAATAAAAATAAAAAAAAATCAAAAATGGCCATTGAAGGGCCCGGGGGGGTTGGGGAGGCCACCCAGGAGGTCCGAGGACAGGATGCACACCAGAACCCACCTGCGTGGATCCTGGGAAAAAAAACACCTCCATGGGCTCATGGCCCAAACGGCTACCCTATTGTGGGAGTATCACTGCTGTCGCTATTATCACCCTGTGCAGCTGCATCCGGAGGTGGTTGCACTATGGGAGGCAGCCCACGCAAGGCTCTAGTCTGCTCCTCCATGGCTGCAAGCATGCGGGTGTGGTAGGTCTGGTTCTGGAGGATGAGTGTGCGGAGGTCCCCATGCAACAACTCACGGGATGCCCGGACCTCCGCCCTCGTTGCCTGCATCTCAGCTGAGAGCGTACGGGTGAGACGCTCCAGCTGCTGTTCTGTCCTTTGGTGTGTTGAAGCCTCAAGCTCAACAAGAGTCGTCCTGAGGTGAAGGAGCTCCTGCCTCAGGGCTTCCCTGTGGCCCTGGGACTCAATGGAGATGGCCTCCTGCAGAGTAGCCAGTGTCGCCCGCCTGTCCCTGTTGGACCCCAACATGTCCTCCCTGTGTGACTGGCAGATGGAGTCGGTTGCCTGCTCTAGTCGCACCATCAGCCTTTCAGGGGGGACAATGGAAGTGGCCACCCTATCCATGGCCTGAGCCATCATCTCGGATGATGCTGCCTGTTGGGTTGCCATGCCGTAAATGGATTGCTCCCATGCGGTATTGCCAGGTGGCGTACGGCCACCACGTCGGCGGGCACCACACCTGTCTGGGGCAAGGCGAACTGCGCCTTGCTGTGCCGGCACTGCCTGAGGCTGCAGGACTGCATTCCCCCTCTGATCTGCTGGCCCAGGAACAGGATCAGATGTCGCGGAGTGTGACCCTGCATCCGTAACCACCAAAGGCGTAGCTGCCAACACTGACATCCCCATTGAGGGTTCTGACCCTGGTGCAGGTGGGTGAGACAGAACAGAATCCCTCCCTGGAACACTCACCTGCGACGGCACGTAGGTCTCATCCGAATCAACACCTGAGTACAGCTCGGGGGAGGTGCAGCCAGAGACAACCCTTGAGAGCAGGACCTGCAGCACTTGTGGGTTCTCACCCACCACCACACCACGTCCCTCACTGGTGGTTGGTCGGCCCTCGGACCCCTCCTGGGTCTGCACCATCTCCACAACCCCAGCAGTATCAGGGCGTCTTCCCCTGCAAAGACATAAAAACAAAGAAATGGAAACAGGCATTAGCACCATGGCACACAATGAGGGCTGCGAAGCAAGAGAACCAGTACTTGTTTGACACATGTCCCACATGACTAAAACCCTCCCATGCATGCACCCTCACTGCGTATGAAGGGCAGCCAAATGGAACAGACTGATGACACCAAGATGGAAGATGAACACATTTTCTGCATGCTGCCTGGCAGTGGCATCACACATTGCCCTGTGATTGGCAGGTGAAACACACATGCCATCACACAGATGGCATGTACCATTGCTATTGAGTGAAGATGGAGAGGAGGACAGCACCTATTCATTCAGTCCAGTTCCCGCATGTAATAGCTTTTCTAATTCAAACAGGTCAGATTCTTCACCTGGACCTGCCAGTCCGAAATGGTGCAATTGCACAGGGACATGTTTGAACAAATGATATCCAGGTAACAAAGTCACTCCACTTTACAATAGCCATGTCAGACATGTGACTAGAGGACTGCGACATGCCTAGTAAAAGTGGTGGAATGCAAACAATCTGACTAAATGAACAGTGAAAAATCAAGCAACAATGTTGTGGCAAGGTGACACTTCAAGGGCAACTGGCGTGCAGTTGGGCTAGATGTCTACTGTTGGCAGAAGGGATACTGCTATGGCCAAATACAGCTGTGCAGGACGTATTGCATGAAGCACATGGCTGACCCATACGACTCAGGCGCACACACTCTCACCTGTCACACAAACAGAAGCCCTCACACACACCATGCACATGGATGACACACACATGCATGTGCACTCACCGGACAATGCCTCGTAATCAGCCAAATCTCCCACGCCTTGGATCTGTTCCTCCGTGACGTAGGTCCCAGCGACTGACTCATGTGGAGTGAGTTCCATGTCTACTACTGGAGACCCACCTCCAGTCACTAGAGTTGCGGCATGACTTGAGGCCAGCTTACTCTTTGCCCTGCGCTTTAGGTCATTCCAGCGCTTATAGCAATCATTGGCTGTGCGCCTCACGATTCCAAGGGCACTTACGATGTCCGCAACGGTCTGCCAGTGTGCCTGGCGTTGTGCAGGTGTGGTCTTGGATCCTGCAACAATGACCATCTCGTTGTCATGTGCGGACACATACTCGACAAGTGCATTCAGTTCGTCATCCGTGAAGCTGGGCTTCCTGGATGGGCCGGACTGTGTAGCCGTCTCTGGGGCATCAGCCTGTGCCGGACGAGCACTCTTCCTCTTACGCTTGGAAGGTGGTGGTGATCCTGAGTGTCCTGCGCCGCTCTGGACACTAGGGGCAGGAGCCCTGGTGGACTCTGTATCAGGAGTGTGGGATTGCACACTCAGCATGGGAGTTGGTGCAGGCATTGGCTCTAGTGTGATGGTGTCAGGGGGAATGTCAGCAGCATGGACTAGGACCGACACTGTCCGGGCTGGGTGTGTGAGGGCTGGGGTGAATGGAGCCGCAGCTGCCCCTGCAGCCTCTCCGCCCTGCCTACTTGGTGCAGCAGATGACTTTGCTGCCCCAGATGCACGTGGCATGGTGACATCAACGTGCACCAGCGCACGTGTCATAGGCCTGCTGACCTGGAAGTCAGCCATGGAGTCAGCCAGGTCTGGTGCCACAATGGGCTGGTCCAACAAGGGCTGAGCATGGATGGTGTCAGCCACATCAGCCTCAACGGGAGGGGGGGGATTATGGGTGCCCTTGACTGGTCCTCCACACATGGGGGACAGGCTCACCCTGCAAGTAACGACCACGTCCCCTACCGGATCCACCACGGCCACCACTTGTGGCTCTTCCACCTTTGCCACCCTTACGGAATCCTCGCCTCCCAGCCATGGCACTGATGTTAATGTGCGTATGGGAGTGGGTGTAAAATATTGTCCTGGGCAATTGGGGGTCAAAGGGTTTGGGTACCAGATGGTAATTGTACCCTAGTGCTCTTGCAAGGCTGATTGTAACCCCTGGGGAAAGATGACGGGTCACGCTACGCACAGGAGCCCCAAAAAAGGGAGATGACGTGCACGCAACCCCTCCTAGACCACGTGTGCAGAAAGAAAAACCTGCACTACGCTGTGGCACCCAGTAACACAAGAATGAATGTATGCGTGTCACACGCAGCCTAGAATGACCTCTGAAGGGGTAGGCTACACACGGGGCAAGCACAGATGTTAGATACGTGCGTGACTCACCGTCTGCCAGGTAAAAGACCGTGAAAAAGGAGCGCGTTTGGTTGGCAACACCCCCGCCAAAAGAAGATTTGTACGCTGTCTGAGGAGACAGGACAACAGTAGTAGGGAACACTGTTTGAGGGAACAGGCCCAGGTAAACCAGTAAAAGAGGTAACAGGGAATACGAGCTTGAAACGCCGTGAAGTAAATCGCGTGTGAAACAACAAGAAGTACAGAATTCACCCACTCGCTCTCCACGAAAAGCACGTACAAGGAAATGGTGTTCTACGCGTACCTTTTATACAGGCCCACACGTCCAGCGTCACTTACGCGGCATGTACGCGCTTGGGCCATTTCCACCAATTACACGCTTGGTCACTTCTGCGTGTACGGCCATTTCCACCAATCACACGCGATGACACACTGACGTGCAGTCTTCCCACGTGTGCTCTGTCATCACGTGCTGTATGGGAAACACCCGTGCGTGTCACGTCACAGACGCGCTTACGCGCTGAGGGCCTTTGGTCCAATAGAATCGCGTATGCGTGCTGACGCGCTTACGCGCTAAGGGCCTTTCCTCGGTTTTCACGCTGACGTGCAGGATTTTCACGTGCCAAATCACTCCGTACCAAGCTGGCCACGCGTAAGCACACGGAAGACCACGCTCCTGCCCAGAAGGCCGCACTACTGCTCCCCAGAGCCCCGAGCACGCTCCCACCTGCCACCTGATGCTGCCTGCTGCCCCTGCACTGCTGGGGGGTGGGGGTGGTGGCAGACATGAGTGGGGGCCTGGTGGAGGCTGCCCCTGCACTGCTGGGGGGTGGGGGTGGTGGGAGACATGGGTGGGGGCCTGGTGGAGGCTGCCCCTGCACTGCTGGGGGGTGGGGGTGGTGGGAGACATGAGTGGGGGCCTGGTGGAGGGTGACCCTGGATGCTGGGGGGTGGGGGTGGTGGGAGACATGAGTGGGGGCCTGGTGGAGGGTGACCCTGGATGCTGGGGGGTGAGGGTGGTGGGAGACATGAGTGGGGGCCTGGTGGAGGCTGCCCCTGGTGGCTGGGGGGTGGGGTGGTGGGAGACATGGGTGGGGGCCTGCTGGCAGGTGCCCCACAGTGCTGGGGGGTGGGGGTGGTGGGAGACATGCATTGTTGATCAGTAGTGCAAGGTGACATGTGGGTTGGCTGGGGGGCATGCCCATGGTGGATGGGCTGCCTGCGGGACATGAGCAGGGGTGCAGGGTAGTCCCCCGTGGTGTGGGCTGCCTGCAGGGGCCGTGGAGGTTGTGGAGCGTACACCTGGGAGGACCCACACGGCCAATTCACGTGTAGTACTCCCCAGAACCCCTGAAATACACATTCCCTGCTGGTATCGCGTGTGGAACTTCCCGCGCACCCCTGAAATACACGTACCCTGCTCGCACTGGGACTATCGCGTGTGGAACTTCCCGCGCACCCCTGAAATACACGTACCCTGCTCGCACTGGGCCAATCGCGTGTGGAACTTCCCGCGCACCCCTGAAATACACGTACCCTGATGAAATCGCGTGTGGAACTTCCCGCGCACCCATGGAATACACGTACCCTGCTCGCACTGGCCCATTCGTGTGTGTGACTTCCCGCGCACCCCTGAAATACACGTACCCTGATGAAATCGCGTGTGGAACTTCCCGTGCACCCATGGAATACACGTACCCTGCTCGCACTGGCACATTCGCGTGTGTAACTTCCCGCGCACCCCTGAAATACACGTACCCTGATGGAATCGCGTGTGGAACTTCCCGCGCACCCATGTAATACACGTACCATGCTCGCACTGGTCCATTCGCGTGTGGAACTTCCTGCGCACCCCTGAAATGCACGTACCCTGTAGAAATCGCGTGTGGAACTTGCCGCGCACCCCTGAAATACACGTACCCTGCTGAAATCGCGTGTGGAACTTCCCGCGCACCCCTGAAATACACGTACCCTGCTCGCACTGGGACTATCGCGTGTGGAACTTCCCGCGCATCCCTGAAATACACGTACCCTGCTCGCACTGGGCCAATCGCGTGTGGAACTTCCTGCGCACCCCTGAAATACATGTACCCTGATGAAATCGCGTGTGGAACTTCCTGCGCACCCATGGAATACACGTACCCTGCTCGCACTGGCCCATTCGCGTGTATAACTTCCCGCGCACCCCTGAAATACACGTACCCTGATGGAATCGCGTGTGGAACTTCCCGCGCACCCATGTTATACACGTACCATGCTCGCACTGGCCCATTCGCGTGTGGAACTTCCCGCGCACTCCTGAAATGCACGTACCCTGCAGAAATCGCGTGTGGAACTTGCCGCGCACCCCTGAAATACACGTACCCTGCTGAAATCGCGTGTGGAACTTCCCGCGCACCCCTGAAATACACGTACCCTGCTCGCACTGGGACTATCGCGTGTGGAACTTCCCGCGCACCCCTGAAATACACGTACCCTGCTCGCACTGGGCCAATCGCGTGTGGAACTTCCCGCGCACCCCTGAAATACACGTACCCTGATGGAATCGCGTGTGGAACTTCCCGCGCACCCATGTAATACACGTACCATGCTCGCACTGGCCCATTCGCGTGTGTAACTTCCCGCGCACCCCTGAAATACACGTACCCTGATGGAATCGCATGTGGAACTTCCCGCGCACCCATGTAATACACGTACCATGCTCGCACTGGCCCATTCGCGTGTGGAACTTCCCGCGCACCCCTGAAATGCACGTACCATGCAGAAATCACGTGTGGAACTTGCCGCGCACCCCTGAAATGCACGTACCCTGCTGAAATCGCGTGTGGAACTTCCCGCGCACCCCTGAAATACACGTACCCTGCTCGCACTGGGACTATCGCATGTGGAACTTCCCGCGCACCCCTGAAATACACATACCCTGCTCGCACTGGGCCAATCGCGTGTGGAACTTCCCGCGCACCCCTGAAATACACGTACCCTGCAGAAATCACGTGTGGAACTTCCCGCGCACCCCTGAAATGCACGTACCCTGCAGAAATCGCGTGTGGAACTTCCCGCGCACCCCTGAAATGCACGTACCCTGCAGAAATTGCGTGCGGAACTTGCCGCGCACCCCTGAAATACACCTACCCTGCTGAAATCGCGTGTGCAACTTCCCGCGCACCCCTGAAATTCACGTACCCTGATTGCACGGGGCCAGTCGCGTGTGGAACTTCCCGCGCACCCCTGCAATACACGTTCCCCGCTTGGCGTTTGCTGTTTGCCAGCCCGGTGAACTGGTCCAAGGTTAGCGCAGCCCTTTGCGATGATTTAGCGATTTTGATGGCTTTTCCTTGCGCGAGGGCGTTCTTGGGGCCGTTACTGGCGCTGCTGCAGGGTCGCTGCGATTCTCTGCACCACGGCTGGTTTGGAAGCCTGAAATCCATGAATACGCTGTGCGCGGAAATCGGTTTTAGCGCACGTGCTTGGCGCAGTCAATCGCACGCGGACACTCTGCGCCAGCCGCTTGCGACACTTTTCTGCGAAATTCTATGAATTACCCTGTCAATGTTTCCCAAGGTTATTTGCTAAGAATTCCGTGACATATTGCCCAATTGTTTGTGATTCTTTTTAACTGCAAATGGTACAGTTAGTGAAAAATTCACAAAGTGATCCGACCAGGGACAAATGCTAGTGCTTACCTCACTGCAGATGATGTTTAATACTGTGAGCCAGTCCAGCTTGTGTCCCAATTAGTGTGTTGGAGTTAGCATGTGTTGGACAAAACCTAGGTTACCTAGGAACTGTTGCAGCTCTCTGCCCCGTCCCCGATCACTGGTTGTGCCTAACCAATGGTTAAAATCCCCCAGTATTATAAATTTAGAAGCCGGTTTCAGCTGCGGTATTAAATAGCTGCAGATGGCCTCGGCTAAATTCATTTTTGAAGATGGAGGATGATAGACTAGGAGAAGATTGATTGTGGCCTCTGCATTCATGCCTATTTTTATGTGTAAGGAGTCTATGTCCTCAAGAGAAAGACCCGGTGTTTCCCATACAGAGAGAGCTGCTTTTAGGATGAAGGCCACACCACCTTCTCTACCCTCTGGCCTATCTCTCCGGATCATGGTATACACGCCGGAATGGCTAGATTAAGAGCCGGGGCAGAAGCACTTGTCCCCCATGTCTCTGTAAGAGCACATAGGTCCAAATTCTGGTCCTCGATAAAATTGTCTATATCTGTTGCATGTTCAACCAGCGAGCGCGTGTTTAATAACATGCAACGTAATTTAGTAACAGGGTTAATGACCTGGGTGTGTGGAGTAAACATCTCTGTTATGGGGATTCCCGTCGAGGCGGGTGTAAGTTCAGTGGACTCTAAGAGGTCAACTGCTTCAGATGAATTCTCTGTTACTGTGGTAATTTCGTCGGTTAAATTGCCCAATCTTAGATCAGTAGAGACATTATTAAAAGCGCTGTTTCGGTTAGTTTGGGTAGGTATCCCGCATTATCTGCGGACCAAGTGGTATGCATGATAGGCTCACAGGCATCCAAGTTACAAGGCTGGTCCATCAAGCGTAAATTAAGTTTCATTCTTTCTGCTGCAATTACTTTTAGAACATCCTCTATGCCCATGACCTGGCGAGCAGGGAGTAAGGACTTCTGGTCTTGTCTGAACGCAGACTGGCGCTGACTGGCCCGACTCATCCGCGCATGGCGCGTTCGCGCCGGGTTTATAGTGAAAACGCACTTCCAGACTACAATTCTGAAGGGGGCTGTCGTTGGTAGCAGCAGAACATGAGCGTACAGACGTCGTCAGGGGTCTGATTTAAACCGTCACACTTCTGCTTGCTGACTTGGATTCTAAATGGTTTGCAATTCGTCTCTGACCGGAGACTAATTGGTAAAAGCTACAAGTCTCTGAAATTAGACTGTGCGTGGCGTGGAAGAAAGTTAAAGTCAGAACTGCGCCCAAAGGTAACCAATTCAAAACTCATGCACAGTACAGTATTCCAATCTAAAATAGCAATCAGCTAGGTTAAGAGTACATAAAAAGCACTATCACAAATATTAAAATACAATCTATGTAATGTATGTAATATTACTTTTGTCTCGGTCAGTCCTAGCAATAAAAAACACGGGCAGGGATACAAACAAACATATTTTCTTCATAAAAAGTAATGCCGAGTAGCTGTGCATTGCACAAGTGACTCATGTGGGTCCATGCTTAAGTGTCTGAGGTCTGACATTCCCTGGCAGTAGAAACCCATAGGGTGCATGCAGGGCTGTCCCAGGCATCAGCCATGCCTGGTAGAGGAACCCCATAGGGTGCCTAGTACAGTGTCAAGTAGTGCAGCTGGCTGTGCTGGCAAGAAGCTGTAGGGTCCATTGAAGTAGTCAGACACCTCAATACAATCTAACTTTTCCTCCTCACTTGGATTTCGTGTGCAAGCACGCTGGCATTCCTCTGTCTGTAGTGTTCCAAGAGTCTCTTCCACATGAAGCAGCAGAGGAGCAGGTGTCGGTTTCCTGTTGGAAAGGAGTGGAGCAGGTGTGATGAAAAGTATTCAGCTTAAACACAAACCCCAATCAGCATTTCTGCAGTACATGTGACTGGCCTCTCAGGGAGAAGTGCAATGGATATCGAAAGTGGCAATGGTAACTAAGGTCAGACGAACATGTACAGCTCCCCAAAAGGCTAGTCTCCAAGCATTCACAGACTTCAGGTCTCGTCCTAAGCGGACTCAGCGTGTGCTCCAAGACAAGTCTTCCGATCCATATGACTATGGAAAAAGCATATCACTCTCCATAGTTGTATACAAAAAACCCTAATACATAGTTCAATAAAAGGAAGAGCTCACTGCCACTTTCTTCTGACTCTACCCAACAAAGAACAGATTTAAGATGCACAACTCTGAAGTTCTTGCCTGGGCACCACAGGCTTAAGTCTCCTTTAACCAGTCGAAGATATACCTGCACAAAGCACTCACCGAGGATGCAGAGGCCCTCCTGGGCTCTGGTTATAGCAACATTGATTTGGTTCTGATCCGTGACAGAACCAAGGTTTTTATTCAGCCAGCTCTTGGTGGGTTTGCGATCTGCTTCATACTGGGAGCAGGATCTGACTGTGGACAGGACGACGTAGCACCACTCACTACCTGTAAAAAAATTCAAATAAACTCATGGTCTGCAACTCAAATCATATTACGTAGATAATCTAGCTACATTATCAGCGATATGCAAAAACACTGATATTCTACAGAACTGACCTATTTGATTTTTTACAAATCTCCTTTCACTTCTTGGAGCAAGACCTGGGACAACAGAAATCTCACTTCAGTCCTCGCTCTTAAAACTATGCAGTCATCTAAACATCGCAAACTGGCAAATGTTGTCTACTTGGACATTTGGGCTTCATCACACCCTTACTTGGACTCTCTTTACAGTACCTCTGTAACGATCGTGCCAAACACATTTTGAATAAACACCAAAACTCCTTCCTCTGTCCTAGCCAGACACAAATTGCTTTGACTAAGTATTAGGATTCTCCAACCTCTTTGCGAATGACATTCCTACCTTAGTCTTCCACCATTGAGCATGAACAATACAAGGGTCTGGAGGGATTGGTCAACATCTTGGTCATTCAATACTGGATTATAAACTACGTGGTGTTTAAAATTGACTAATCTGAGATGTTTCAACTGTCCCTCATCTATTGTTCCAAATCCAATCAGATTTGTCTAATCCCCCACAACTCTCCCACCCTTTAATCACCACACCCATCACTCCTGCCCACTTAATTGGAATTTAGTTGACAAAACGTTGGCAAGAAAACCTTTCCAGATATTAACACTAGTCTTCAACAAGATAAGCTACTATAGCCCCCACCTCAACTCTACCTGCAATACTCCTTTTAACTGCTGTAAAAATTGTCACTTCTTCCCAATTCACCCATACCAAAGACAAATTCCCTCCCCTTAAAAAGCACGCGTGAGCTAGACCTCTGCTCCTTCCGGACTCTTCACAAACCTGATTCAAACATATAAAGCAGTAATAGCTGTCCCACCCTTCCCCGATACAGACCATCTTCCACTACACCCCCAATCCTCTCTTCAATACCAGCAACAATCCAAAATCTCTAAACAAACTTGTGTTTCAGATACTCCCCCAGGTTCTTTGTTTTAATACTTTGTGAGCTGTCAAGGTAAGATTTAAACAACCCCCTCTCATCGTGAAGCATGCCTCATCTTCTTCGCGACCAAGTACAGAAACACCAAGCAAACAAAGCACCATTTTCTTGAGACCGTGGCCATGTTTTTATCTTTGGATTTCTCATTTTCCACCACCTCTGTGTATTGTTTTTTTTGTTGCCACCCACTAAAAGGATGCTAGAGTTTTGCGTTTGGGTTACATCCAAGACTCAAACAAATACTTTGAGCAGCAGGATACTAAGTTCCACACTCTGGAACCTTCCTGGTAGAATGCGTCACTACTTTAAAAAAAAAAACCTGGCCCCAAGTTCCAACACACACACCCATTAACAGAGAACCCCCAGTTAAAGTCTGCACAACAATAAAAAATGAAAGCTTACGTGTACATTAATTTACTCACCTTAGTAACAACACTTCTTAGCAGTGTATATTATATGCATGTGACCAAATGACTACTAGACAGAGCAGGTGCATAGCACGCTACCAAAAAGGCCAGATAAAACAAGACTGTGCCGATGCCCAGGCTTCACCCCCTGGTCATTCCCACTCTAGCAAAGAGGGTCTGAAGAGTAAGGTGTACATTGCACATTGAATAGAAGGAGTTTAGACGCTGCAGCCCATGGAGCTAAGGGATTAGGGGCACTATTGTTCTTCAGAAGTTATTTACTTATGTAGACAATACAACAAAAAAGAAAACAAAACCCTCCATAACCATGCTAGGGAGGCTTTTCTGAAGACCTCTAATGAGGGGCTCAAAAACAGTTCCAGTATTGTGTGCAGGGGTTGCTCACCAAGAGTGTCTAAAACACTCAACAGTAACGTGACCAAGCAGACTGGCTTCACTCTAAGGGAGGGGAGAGGGCTGTGTTCAGATGTTTTTCAGAGCCACTGTTGATATAATGTTCTTAGTGGGCCAGTAAAGGTTTCACTCACAAGTTTAATCAAAGTCCCTCGATAAGCTGATCGGTAAGGCTTAGACCAAGAAGATCGGGGTGTGGCGGAAAGTTAAAATGCACAGGAGATTGTCAAGCACTAGATTGTCCACACACGTAATGACAAAAACTCCATATTTAGCAACACACAAATTAAGTCAAAATATTAAAAAGTATAAACTACACACACACAAACATTTTGGTGTCTAAAAGGAGACAAACTTTAGATGTAACAGTTGAAATTGTGACAATTGCCTAAAGTGTGGTGTACGTTTCGGCAATATACAATAGGCTTTATAAAAACGAATAAAACATCTAGAATACTAACTGTAACAATAACAATTTAGCAAATCCAAGGCCTAGCCTAAGAACTGGGTCGAACAATGTTCAAGGTAAGTTAACAACTTTAGCCAATCCCAGGGTAGGGTGCAAAGTTACTCCAGGTTCTCCCACAGAAAGCAATGTGGCTTGACGAGGTAAACCGTACTATAGGCACTTTAGAATTCATGTTTTCACATTAGGGTTCCATTGCATGGAAGTGGCTGCTAGTTGCCCTAGTCATCCAGGGGAGACCCCAGACAGCAAGATGCCCAGGCTCATGTAACCAGCACAAAAGCCAGTGCCAGGTAGCTGCAGGTTAGGACTTTCCCACCTATTGGAATGAATGGGGAAAAGGATGGACATCAAAACAGGCAACTCAAACCCCAATCAAACATTGATCCTAGATAAGTTGAGGTTGTTGGGGAAAACTGCTCTCAGTGAAATCTGGTGTTGGAGGTCCATAAATTGCAGGCACAGCATGACTGCATAGGGCAGCTGGGTAAAGAGATTCAGCGGTTCCAGTCTTTAGCGACCTAACGGAATTGGTCAGCGCTGGGCTGGGTAGCAGTTGGAAGGAAAACCTTGACAATGACCGACGTTGGAGGGCCCACCTGCCAGGAATCCTCTGGTATGACAAGCAGTTGAAGTGACCATACACAGGGTCAGCAGGCAAAAGTATGGACAGTACGAGGGCTCCCATTGATACGAGTAGGAGAGCAGTTGGTCCCAGGTCAGTGAATAGGATGCACGGCACAAGTACGCAACAACCACAGACATCCCCTCTTTGGATGATAAAGGACCC
The DNA here is from genome assembly GCF_040938575.1 of Ambystoma mexicanum. Classification (NCBI taxonomy): domain Eukaryota; kingdom Metazoa; phylum Chordata; class Amphibia; order Caudata; family Ambystomatidae; genus Ambystoma; species Ambystoma mexicanum. Next base: position 328,566,615 of record NC_090925.1, on the reverse strand, counting down.
CTATTCAGAGCTCCAGGACAAAGAGGTCTGTGATGCAGGAGTCGAAACTGGTTAGGTCCACCAGCTCAGAGGGAGACAACGTTACAGTTTTCCTCTGTTAAAGAGCAGACCTTCACCTGGCTTGTGATCACAGTTCAATGATGTGCATAATGGGTGAGAAAAACGCCTAATCTAAACCTAAATCTAAGATGGGAGCAAGCTACAACCATCAAATAATAATAAGGCAGTCCTAGTGGCAGTGTGCCAAATAAAAGGGCCTATTTTAAAATAAAGCTATTGGCAATCCTTACAACTAAGTTATAAAATAAAGAAATAATCATAGGAGCCTCTCTGAGCACAGTGACAAAGGGGTCCACGTCTGGATGACCCTAGGAAACCTAGGGTGACTAAGCCTAAGCCCCTTAAACAATCAAAAAATAGTCATAGGCGCCCCTCTGCGAGAACGAACACGGCTAAATGACCAGTTCTTTGGGAAGGTACCCACTCGAGAGTCTGCAGCCACACTTTAGCTCACTGTACCTTTCACAGAAGGAAAATATCCATTTGCACATCAGTCTTTGTCCCGCCCACATGGGGACAGTCCAGCACCAAAATGCTATGGCAATTCTCTTCTGAACAAGAGTACCAACAGCAACCCCAGACACGTGTTTCAGCCTTGTTGGGCCTCATCAGTGAGGTGGAGCTCTGCCTCTCTGAGCACAGTGACTAAGGGGTCCACGTCTGGATGACCCTAGGAAACCTAAGTCCTTTAAACAATCAAAAAATAGTCATAGGCGCCCCTCTGCGAGAACGAACGCGGTTAAATGACCGGTTCTTTGGGAAGGTACCCACTCGAGAGTCTGCAGCCATACTTTAGCTCTCTTCGGTTTTACTATCTGTCTTCTCCGACTCACCAGCTGTGCTGAACTGTTGGAGTTTCTTGTCTCGGGAGCCAATGACGCCACCACAGCGGCAATCGCTTCTCCCCGCTTTGGCTATCAGTGCGGAAGGGCCCTGTGTGCCGTTGACACCTGTCACACCACACGCCAGCTGGACTTCCCGGTCTTATGATTTCCCTTTCGGAGGCTTTGCGGGTCTGAGTTGGAAAGGGCAATTTCCTCCTCGTCGTCCCTCCAGGTCTCTCCGTCTTTCTCCGCTTGAACTGCCAGTCCAGAATAGTTGCTTCCTCGTGTGTTGGGCCTTGCTCGAAGTGTGCTTTTGTGCTCTGCCTTTATCCGTGTGGGGAAGGGAAATGGCTGGCATGTGTGCGTAGTTATTGTCACTTGCCTGACTCAGCCTGACCGTTGTGTGGGACATGTCAGAGAAACTGCTCGGGTGTTAGTCCATTATCTGTTACGGTGTAGGAAAGTGTTCGTGTTCGAAAAGAGGGGGTAGAACCTCTGAATATCCTACGGGGTAGGATGGGGAAAAGGTGTTATAGCGAAGGGGATACCGCGTCTCAGCCTGTCGATGTCCCACTTCCACTCCCAGAGGACCCCTTATCCAGGTGATCGTCCCGCACTGGTCCACCCCCAGGAACTGGATCCAATAGCGATGGCCGTGTCCTGGCCACCTGGATGACAGATCCCCGGGGACAAGTGGGTGAGACAACGTCGGGTTTCTCACATACCCTTCCTCTATGCGAGGTGGATATGCCTGTTCTTTGTCCAGGTTCCCCATTGTTAACACCTGGAAGAGAACAGGGACGAGAGATGTCCAGGAACTCTAGCATATTCCACTGATTGGTTTTAGTCGTTGTAGGTAGAGATGGAGTGGTTTTACCGGTCTCTTTACAATAACCTATAAATTGGGTTTCAAGGGCTGTTTTGGGTTTCATTGGCTCAGAGTTTTCCCAGTCTCATATTGGAGAGTTTTGGGAGTAGTAGTTTGCCTGCCAGGATCTCTGGGGTAGAAAATCTACAAAGGCAGGTGGAGATTCTTGTAAGAGAGTAGAGAAGATGGGGAAGTCCCACCCCAGAATAACTTCTTCGGGACCCGAGGAATTATGGCTGATGATATTTCACAGGATTCGCCCCGGATTTCAATGTGAACTGGTGTTTTAGGGTATACTTCATTTTCTCCATGTACACATGTCACTCTAACTAGGGCCGCGTTGTCTAGGTCTTTTGTTTTAACTAAATCGGCACGTATAGCGGTTTGCTTACTACCTGAGTCGAATAAGGCTCTTACCTGTCTCCCATTCACCCAAGCCTTTTCATATGTAAACTCGGCAGGAGTTTGACACAAACAGATGCTAAAGGTTTCTAACTCTTCCTCAGGTTCGTCCCACTCTTCACCCTTCAAACAGCCTATTTCCATAGGTTCGTCTTTTATATTCTTTGGACAGTGTCTAGTTAAATGTCTTGTTTCTCTACAGGAAAAACAGCCTGGAGGAGGTGACCTGCTTTCTTTTAATTCTTCCCTCCTGCTTTCATCCTGCTTTCATCCTTAGTTTTCCTGATTTCTACTCTCTCTCATGGCATCCCTTCTCTGACTCTATGTGACCCCCCTTGTTTATCTATTCCCTGTGGTTGAGGTTGATGGACGCGCTTAGGATCCTTCCATTCTTCCCATCGATGGGCCAAGTGGAAGTGTTTAGCTGCATCCAAATCGTTTTGCGCAGTCTCAATGGACATGGCTGGGGTAGGTCGATTTAACTGAAGGACATATTTTTGCAAAAAATGGGGTACGGCATTAGTAAATTGTTCTAGGGTAATCATCTCTGTCAGTTCTTCTAAGGATTTATTAGTCCACAGGGCCACTATTTTTTGACACATTCACCCAGTTCTAAAGGAGTTTCTCCCAGGTTTAACCTAATGGGTAATCATTTCTGCAGATAAAAAATGTGCTTTTCTGCCCCACTCTTTTTAACAACCTTTCCTTGATGGATAGAAAGGTGGCTCCCTGAGAAAGGTTGAATAGTTGATAGGAAGTTTGGAATTCACCTTTCAACAAGGGAACCAAATAGCATCTTTTAAGGTTCTCTTCCCATCCCAGTTGTTCAGCCAGGCATTTGAAGTTTAGTAAAATGTTTCCTGAATCTTCGCCTTCAAGATATGGTTGAAGTACGCCCTGTTTTAGTAAGGGCCTCGCTTGCAATTCAATTAATCTAGTTACATTTTCTTGGAGTCTGATTTTCAGCCTGTTTCTGATGGGCTGCCAATTGGGCGATGATATTGTCTAGGTCGCCCATTTATTTTGCGGGTGTAAGGGTATTATTTATTAACTGACTCGGTACAAAGATTTAGCAGAAACCACTAACCTGAACAGATTACAATCGCTGGACGTGTGGAGAAACCCCCCTGCAAACCTTGCCCACTCTCCGTCTGACTGGAACAGGTAATGGAGAGAGACAAAATCCCCAGGGAAACCCTCTGGGGTAGAAAACCCTGTGCTCGACTGGCGTGGGACAACAGCAGCAGATCCTGGGTCTTCGGACGAAGAAACTGCTACTCTTCTGCAGTGTTGTCTAGGAAGTTGTCTATCAAACACAAGAGATTGGGTAAGCATACTTGTCAGAAGGAGGAAGGTAAAGAGATAGATAGAAAGTAAGGATCGGCACCTACAACTGAGATACTTGGGTTAAACCTCCATAGAAGGCGAGCTTGGGAGAAGAGAAGTGTTTCCTGGATCGAGGCGGGTTTCCTACTCAGGTAGTAAAGAACAATAAATACAGGGTTCCCTTAATTCATAAAGAATAACTCCCTCTTCCCCTAGAACCTACTTGTTCCCAGTGATGATGTGGAACCGCAAGTGAAGAGAATGGAAACAAATGGACGTCTCCGAAGGGGGGGTGTATTCTCTAGATGACGAACTGAAGAGAATGGAAGTTAGTTTGGCCGTCCTCTGTTAGAAGCGGAACAGTTTCTATACGTAAGTAAATCCCTACCGTATCTCTATGGTATCACTCATTAAGATTTTGGGAGCTTGAAGCGGAAGAGAAGAACTACGGAACGTAGCGGGAGTATAAGAAATGCGGAATCCTGGAGCGGGCGTGACCGTGAGCTGCACAGTTCTGCAAGGGATGAGAGAAAGGTAAAAGAGAAGTAAACCAGTCGGGTAAGAAAGGTTTTCCTAGAATGCGAACTTACGGAAGCGTCTGAATCTGGAGTAGCGACGAACAGGAGCTCCGGCTTCAGCTGCTTAAGAACGGTCACATGACCGCTAGGGGGCGGAGATACTTTGCACGTTAAACCAGTCAAACCCAGAGTACCTCAGCGGCACAATTCTGCTGCCATTTTGCGGGTAGTCCGTGTAGCAGACTTGCGTGACATAAGGGCACCAGTATAACGCAGCCGGCCACCGCGCCACCACAACCAGCGGGAATAGTGAAATGTGACAAAGGGTTCCCTCTGTCGTGTCAGAATCAGAAAAGAAACAACTCCCGACTCCCTCGGATAAGGTTTCAAAATCCTCTGAGTCTTCCGATTCTGAGTCTGTCGAAGGAGTCGACTGGGGTAAATTAATTTCTAACCATGATGGTCCCGCGACAGATGACTGGGTAAAATGGAAAAAAGAAAAGGCTCTGTGGGAGGGCGGATTCAGAGCACTGGGTCTGATAAAAGAAAAGACCGGCTGAACTTTTAGAACGATTCCGTTCCACGGTTATATGTTATAATGGGAGAGAGGAAGGGTATCTAGCCACACTTGGGTTTTAAAGAACATATCCTGTTGACCGGGTGGGACAAGTAGTTGAGAGGACTACACCTCTTTCAATGTGGATACGCGGTCAGAGTCTAGTATATAAACTATTTTATTTTCCCCTTCTGGTAGTACCACAATTATTAGCATGGGTTTCAATTGTTATCAGTTGGATCACATCCCACTGCTGACACCTGTCGTGATCCCAGCAAAGGAACATAGATCCCATTCAGAAACACTAGGGAAGCAAAGAACTTCATATCAAACAGGGGGTAAACGCTGACATCAAGCCTGGTGCAAAAGGCATTTTCCTCACTCTTAGCATTGCACCCATAGGCTCATTGCACTTACATTGGTTTTCCCTACACTCAGCATAGCTGCCGCTAAGTCCATAGTTAACTCGCAGTGCATGCTACAGCTGTTGCAGAGGGAGCTACTTAAGCCCGTCCTCCGCTGGAGCGCTCACTTTGCGTCTTCTCCGCTGACAGCGGGTAACACTACCAGCGATCTCCTCACAGAACCTGTCAATAGAAAAACAAGTTAAAAGATATTCATTTCTCAGCAAATCAACAGAATACCAGTGTAATTGTAAAGTCTTACCGAACCAATGTTTTTCTGAAGCTTTTCCTCAGTCTGCTGTTATTTTTGTAGTCTCAGCATCTTCTGTCAGAAGTTCCGTCGCAGCTGCAGCATTTCTACTCTCAGCAGCCTTTGTTTGCGGTCACAGTGCCTTCATTCAAAAGTTTTCCTCAGCAGCCTCTTTATCGTCCGAAGGTATTTTCATCAACAGTTTTTTCCGAAGACCTGCAAAACCAAGGTATTTAGTGAATGAATGAACTTGTGGAAACAAAAGAAAGAAGAAGTTACATATGTGCTTACCTGAAGTCTCAGCAAGGCTTTTCTTCGCTTAATTATTACTGTGCTTGTCACTGAAGGCAGCTATTACTCAGTTTCGATGAACTTACGTTATTTAACAATTCCTCAAACTGAGTATAGTTGCAGCCATACCGCAGCATTTGCCCTTTACCTGGGAACCAAGAACCTGCAAAAATAAAGGAGAATTTTAGTAAGAGAGATCTCTCCAATGTAGGGAAAACTCAGAATCTGATGAATTGTACATAATTATATTTTCACCATAAGACTTACCCAAGATACCTCTAGAAGAGAATAGGGCATCATTCAGTTAAGAATCTGCCGACACCACAGCCCCTCAGATTAAAAGTTATCAACCCAACGCGCCCCTGTAGAATACAGGATGGAGAGCTCCACAAAGCATAAGCACAGGAGAGTTTATTCAAAGGTACACTGCACCACAGTTTTTGTTTGCAAATGGGAATTACAGTCATTCTATTGTTATAATTGTTGTTTCCACAGAATAAGAGCCCTGATAACAGGTCCTCTAGCTGAAAAGGCATTATGCTCCCGCAGAGTCCCAAGGTAAGCGGTACAACACCATGTGTAAAAAACTCATGGTGGCAACGATAAAGACAGACACAAATGATCACAGTTCAAGGGTGTTTATTAAACTGTATAATGGGTGAGAAAAACGCCTAATCTAAACCTAAATCTAAGATGGGAGCAAGCTACGACCATCAAATAATTATTAGGCAGTTCTAGTGGCGTTGTGTCAAATAAAAAGGGCCTATACTAAAAAAAACTATTGGCAATGCTTACAACCAAGTTACAAAATAATGTGAGATAATGTTCTCAAGAAAGGAAAGCAGTTCACCAAATGATAAGTCAGGATGGCATGGCTGAGGTCTCCCTTCCCCACATTTTTAGCATGGTACAAGGCAGGACCTTTGAGCCCAGCACACTCCTTTGCCTCGCCAGCACAAGGTTACAGTTCCTTCAACGATGCCAGCACCTTCTGGGCCAAGTCTCTTTCCTGAAAAGGTCTCTTGCCTTAGTAGGCCTGCTGTACCATAAACAATAAACAAACAAAGGTTCCTTTGGCAATCTTTTCATCATGTTGGGCGACTGCTCTTCACCCCTTGGATACCCCTCAGCTGGTCTCTGATCCTTTTTGCAACGTTAGTCTTCCTTAATCGGGTTCACTACGGCCTTTCACTCAAAAACGTATCTTTCAGCAATCTCAATGGTTCCCCATTACGAGTTTGGAGGTAGCCATACTGTTTTTAGCTGGTCCCGCAAAAGGGGACTTACCGGGCCATTCCGACCTTGGAGGGCCTGGTAATTCCCTTTCGCGGGACCCGGGCCCGGTACATCCCCGGTACATCCCCATTCCCTTTGAGCCCAAATAGGGCTCAATGGGAATGGGGAGGATGCTAACAAGCGGCCCGTCTGACCAGGCGTGCAGAGCGGGACCCGCTGCAGACCTCATAATGTGGCGGCACGGAATGAACGATGCCGGTCCCTTACCGGCACCGTTCATTCCGTGGCCGCCTACCTCGTAATGAGGCCCAATGTATTTTAAACCAACTATCCATTGTGGACATCCCTCAGCCAGGTTCACACTTGTTGTCACAATGTTCACGAGTATATCACGGTTTACCCTCAATTCGCAGGCATCCCTCTGTCGGGTTCACATTTGCCAGTTTCACTGTTAAATCAGTTTTCTCCCATGTGTCAAAGACTTTCGAGTGTACAATGGTTTTTGCTCGACCCTTGTAGGCCCACTTTGACACTTCACACTAGCCTCTCCTAAGGCCTCTTGGTCTTCGTAGTTTTAACAAAACAACACAACCCAAGAGGGCTTCAGTCAGAGTCCTTCAAATGAGTGCCCCACGACGCCTGACCACTCTGCTTCTGAACCTTTTACTAGGGTTTCTTTAAAGTTCAATTACACAAGTTCTTTGTTCAACAAGTTTACCGCCTGCACCTTGGGCCCAGCACAGTACAGTTTTACTATCCGTCTTCTCCGACTCACCGGCATTGCTGAACTGTTGGAGCTTCTTGTCTCAGGAGCCAAGGACGCCACCACGGCGGCAAGCGCTTCTCCCTGCTTTGGCTATCAGTGCGGAAGGGCCAATGTGCCGTTTACACTTGTCACACCACACGCCAGCTAGACTGCCCGGTCTTATGATTTCCCTTTCGGAAGCTTTGTGGGTCTTAGTTGAAAGGGCAAGGGCAATTCCCTCCTCGTTGTCCCTCCAGGTCTCTCCGACTTTCTCCACCGTTTGAACTGCTGGTCCTTGCTTCCTTGTGTGTTCAGCCTTGCTCGAAGTGTGCTTTTGTGATCCGCCTTTATCCCTGCGAGGAAGGGAAAGGGCGTTCAGGTGTGCGTAGTTATTGTCAATTGCCTGACTCTTGTGTTGTAACATGTCAGCTAAATGGCTCGGGTGTTAGTCCATTGTCTGTCACAGTGTAGGAAAGTGTTCGGTTGGAAAGGAAGGGGGGGTAGAACCTCTGAATATCATATGGGGTAGGATGGGGAAAAGGTGTTATAGGAAAGGGGGTACAGCGCCTCACCTGTCGGTGTCCCACTTCCACTCCCCGATAACCCCTCATCCAGGTGATCCTCCCACACTGGTCCACCCCCAGGAACTGGACCAATAGCGATGGCGATGGCCGTGTCCTAGCCACCTGAATGACAATACCCGGGGACTAGCAGGTGAGACACCTTCAGGTTTCTCACAACGCTGAGACCAGCAGGCAATGGAGGAACAAAGCTTCCGCTCTCAGGGCAAGGACCGCTGAGGGTGACTGAGCAGGGAAGATACAGGAAGCAAATTCATGCGAGACGGCGACACAAAGGAGAGGGGGTGAACGGCCACGTCCCTGATGAGACGCCACTTTGCTGGAGCACACCCAACAATAGAGGTGCCAGGGTTGCCAAGGTGGAGGGGGGCAAGTGGAACAACGTGAGAAGAGAGAATATGACCGAGGGTTACAGGAGCCCTAGAATACTGAATGGTAAAGACTTGCCAAGGCTAAAGATACAACCATAAAGGTTCAACAAACCAGAGCCTGAGGGGGCTGGAGAAGCCTAGTGAATTAAGTGAATTTTGCGACCTGTGAGGAGAAGGGAACCTGGAGGGTTCAAGTCTGTCTAATACATAAAACTAGTGGAAAGGAAACGAAAACGTTGGTGGAGAAGGAAAAAGGGAATCATCCCCCCACTCAAAGAACTTGAAACTTTTAATTTGTATAAAGATATTCTACTTTTCTTTTTGCAAGTCTCTTACACCGTTTTGACAACCTCTCTTAGAAATTTTGCAATTGAGGGACAGTTCTGATTGCTCCCACATTCTCCAATTTTATCATACCTGATATGAACCTGTGAAATCTATGTACAAATATTGTAGGCACTTTTTGAACATAGATTCTCTAATTAACTGGTTGTGCACACGTTTGAAGATTGCTTGCATTACAAGAAAAAGGAAAACCCTTTTGCAGGTTGCTAGCACACAGATATTCTTGGAACAGACTTCAAGAGTGGAAATAGCCAAGTTGACAGCTGGGCCAACAAAAGCCGAGACTCTGGCCTGTGTTCAAAATTAATCTGTGAGTTAATGACCTGCCATGAAGCTATTTTTACCAATTGTATATAAAGCGGTTTGTTTTGAGAAGAACCGCAGAGGTAGAACGGAGTCAACTGCTGTCGTTAACTCCCACTTGCAAGCGCTTTCAAATAAACTATGTGCCTTTTGAATAATATTTTTTTGTCCTGGTGATTGATTTAAAGGAAATATTATTGACACAGGCAGATATTATAAAAGTAAAGCCCACGAACCATCTGTTGGTCTCAGTCGAAGAACTTCCCGAAACTACAGTTTGCTATGGGTTACAAAAGCTGCAACATACAGTTAGCATTTTCACCTGTTGGGCCCTAGTACAGAAGGTGTGCCATACCAGAATTACACTCATTGGACAAGAACCTTTATTCCATACATGCCAAAAATTCTACGAATGGGTTAATTTCTTCACCTTCACCTGCTTGTATTGAAGGCAGGCTTCTGCACATCTTCTGTCCCTCTGATCAAATGGCTTGCAGAAATATGGCTTTTTTCCTCTCCATAGAGAATTTGGTGGCATCAATCACATCAAGATGGTGTAACGCTCACCTGATTCCCACGGAGGCGCGGGTCTTGGCAGGAGGGTGTCTGTGACTCGAAAAGTGATGTGCAGGACTCGATTGGCTTCTGGGGTCGAACCTCTTCGCACTGTGTGTCGAACTCGAAGAGTGAGGTTTCTGCAGGTGAAAGAATATGGGGGTTAATGGCCTGGGTTGTTGAATGTCCCCCTCTCTCTCTCTCTTCCCAGCTTTTCTGTAGAGCCCCCCCAGCTTTTCTGTAGAGCCCCCCCAGGTCAACGTGCTCACCTTAGATAGGTGAATGCTGGGCTCTCCATCTGCGTCTGGTGCAGGGTGCCGTTGCCAGTTCCTTCAGTGGTGAAACATTGGCCTCTTGAATTCAGAGGATGGTTACCGTCGTTATCTGCACGAGCGGTGAGTTTCTGGACACCTTTTGTCTTTATAGTCTTTAAATGCGTGGCTCGTTAATATAGAAGACTCTGTATAATGCTTTTCCCTTAAGTATTGCAGGACTCTTGGGATGGAAGATGGAGTGAAGCGCCTGGAAATTCGTAAGTATGGCAAGCGCTCTAAGTGTCTCTTTCCTTGCAGCTGAGTTCGTGTTAAAGAGACGCCGGAGTATTCACAGGCGTTTTATTGCGACGAGCGCGATGGGCGTGAGTAAATACCTGCTTAATGTCTTTTTCTTTTGTCTTTCAGATGTTGGTTTGCAGTGCCGGAGTCAGCGGAATGTTAGTAAGTTTTAACTAAACTTTGTCTTCACAGGCGGCGATGCAGAATGAAGAAATCCGGAATTCACGGCGTGCCGGTAAGTATAACAATGCTTTTGTCTTTGCAGGCGAAGGTGCAGCTTGAAGACACGGCCGCTGCTGATGGATCAGGTGAGAAAGCACTGTGTGTAAAGTTCGTCTTGCTAACCTGTTGTTTCTTGTCTTTTGCAGGTGCTGATGTTGACTGGATACAGGAATGGTAAGTATAATTCTTGCAGGTTCAGGATCGAAAGAGGAAAGGCTGGAACAGACTCGGTGAGCGTTCTGCTGCAGATGCAGAATAACGTGAAGCACGTTTCATCTATCGGGTGTGGTTTGAATAACCTTGGAGTGATGAGGCGTCTTCTTCCACGGCCCCGCCTAGGTAAGAAAAGAGTTCCAGTTTCCAGAAGAGTTCCAGTGCTGTATCCAGGGAGTGGAGCTGCCCCACCCAGGTAAGAAAGTAGTTCCTGTTCACAGAGGGCTTCTAAGTGGCTGGTAAGTAAGCCGCATGGTCTACCGCAGGTAATTCCACCCAAGCACCTTCACACCAATTATGAGCCCGGCGCTTCCAGTGCCGGGACCGATGGTTTTGATAAGCCTAGTGCCACCGGCGCCAGGACAGGGTCCAAAAGGTCCCAGTAGGGACCGGCTGGTGCCTGGGATTAGAGTTAGGGGCCTGCTTCCAAGGACGTTGGGCTGTTCCTGGCTCCTTGGAAACAGTGATCATGACAGCACCCCCCCTCAAGGCCCCTCCTAAACGTGTCTTCTCCGGGGGTTTTGGCTTGTTGGGGTGATTCAGATGGAATTTCTTGATCAGACGAGGTGCGTGGACATATTCTGAGGGTTCCCAAGACCTCTCCTGGGGGCCGTATCCTTTCCAATCAACCAGATAATATAACTTAGATTTGGAGATTTTGGAGTCTAGGATGTTCTTTACTTCGAATTCAAGTTCTCCATCTACTAAAACCGGTTCTGGAAGTTCAGTCAATCGGGTTTCTGGTTGTACTGGTTTTAATAAGGAGACATGGAATACTGGATGTATTTTCATATGCGTAGGTAATTCCAATTTGACAGCCACCGGATTAATTATGGCAGATATGAGATAGGGTCCAAGGTATCTCGGGATGAAGGTGCGGGGTCCTTTTAGAGGCAGGTGCTTAGTGGATAACTAGACCTGATCTCCTACAGCGTAGTGAGGGGCCTCTTTACGGTGTCGATCTGCTCCTTTTTTTAATTGAGCTTTAGCTCTTTGCAGATGGGCAGTGGCTTCCTTAAAAGCACGGGTGATCTCCGAGTGCAAGTGATCCACAGCAGGTGCTTCAAATTCTTGGGGAGGATCCAGGTTGGAGGTTCTAGGATGGTGTCCGTATAATAGGAAAAAAGGAGTCTTCCCGGTTCCAGAATGAGTCGAATTGTTGTAAGCGTATTCAGCGATCCAAAGAATATCCTTCCAGGGGTTTTCAGTTTGTTGGAGCATGCAACGTAGATATTGTTCTAGTGTCTGATTTTTCCTTTCGGTTGGTCCGTCAGTTTGGGGATGGTGACTGGTCGAAAGTCTTACATCAATTTGGGCTAGACGACAGCAACTGCGCCAGAAGTGGGAGATGAATTGACTTCCCCTATCAGAGACTAAAACCGAGGGAAAACCGTGTAAGCGAACGATGTTTTCCAAGAATTCTCGGGCCAATACTGAGGCTGAAGGTAGACCCTTCAGGGGAATGAAGTGAGCCATCTTGGAGAATAGATCCACGACTACTAAGATGGTAGTATACCCCGAGCATGGAAGTAAGTCAGTGATAAAATCCATGGACAAGGTATGCCATGGACAGGGAGGGATGTCTAGTGGCTGTAATAGGCCGGCTGGTTTCTGCTTCTGACTTTTATTCTGGGCACACACACCGCAGGAGATTACAAAGTCTCTAATATCCTTTTTCCATGATGGCCACCAGAAATGTCTTTTAATCTTTTCCATGGTTTTGGTAATGCCAAGGTGACCCTCCATTAGAGAGTCGTGATAACAGGAGATTACTTGTTTTTGTATTTTCTCACAGGGCAAGTGCAATCGTCCTCGGAAATATGGTAGGTCTTGATCCACTGAGAATTCTTTTCCCTTTAATTGGCAGTCCTGCAAATCGGCCGGAGTTAGGAGTGATTTAACCGTGGTCTTGATGTCTTCAAAAGATTGAGTGCTGATCAAACCCAAAATCCTTTGTTCTGGGATTATGGGTATTGGTTCTGGAGTGGTCAAATGTTCATCTACTCCCATCCGGGAGAGGGCATCTGCTTTTCCGTTCTTACTGCCTGGTCGATAAGTAATTATAAAGTCAAATTCAGCCAGAAACAGAGCCCAGCGAAGCTGTCTGGAAGACTGAGCTTTGGCTGTCTTTAGATATTGTAAATTGCGGTGATCAGTCATTACGGTGACTGTGTGTCTGGCTCCTAAAAGATAATGCCGCCATGCTTTAAAGGCCGATCTGATAGCTAAAAGTTCCTTGTCTGTAATTGAATAGTTGATCTCGGGAGCTGAAAACTTTCGGGACCAAAAGGCTACAGGCTGTAACTGGTGTGTGACCAGATCTCTTTGTGATAAAACTGCCCCCATAGCAAGACTAGAAGCATCCGTTTCCATGATGTAGGGGAGTTCTGGGCGAGGATGTCTTAGAACAGGTGCAGAAATGAATTTAGCTTTTAAGTCCTGAAAAGCTTGTTCTGCTTCAGAAGACCACTCAAAACGTTTGTTCTTTTTTAACAGAGCGGTGATGGGCTGGACTATCCGAGAAAATTCAGGAATAAATCTGCGGTAAAAGTTAGCGAAGCCTAACATGCTTTGAACTCCTTTTACAGAGGTTGGTGATGGCCACTTGATGATTGCATCGACTTTCTTTGAATCCATATGGACTCCGTTAGGTGACAATATGAATCCCAGGAACTCGACTTCAGTTACGTTGAAAACGCATTTTTCAAGCTTAGCAAAAAGATTATGTTGACGCAATCTCTCGAGAACCTTTTGAACGTGTCTCTGGTGTTCCTCTTTGGATGATGAATAGACAAGGATGTCATCAATGTAGACAACAACACACACGTCTATGAGTTCTCTAAGGACATCGTTCATAAAATATTGGAAAGCGGCAGGGGCGTTACAAAGTCCAAAGGGCATCACTTGATATTCGAATAGCCCGTACTTGGTGCGGAAGGCCGTTTTCCATTCATCGCCCTCTTTTATCCGTACCAAGTGGTAGGCTCCTCTGAGATCCAATTTTGTATATATACATGCGTCTTTGACTTGGTCCAGGAGTTCAGGGATCAAAGGTAACGGGTATCTGTTTTTAACAGTGATTTGATTCAGGGCGCGATAATCTATGCAATTCCTAAGGTCTCCTTCCTTTTTCGGAACGAAGAACAAAGCCGATGAAGCTGGAGATTTTGAAGGACGGATAAACCCGTTAGCTAGGTATTGGTCCAAATATTGTCTGAGGTGAAGATTCTCCGGCTCGGTGAGGGCATAAATCCTGCTACAAGGAGGAGTTGTTCCGGGTATCAAATCTATCTGACAGTCGTAAGACCTATGAGGAGGCAGGGTGTTAGCTTGATCCTTCCGGAAGACGTCTTGGAATTCCTGGTATTCAGGAGGTAATTTGGGAACCTCCTCCGAAGAGATTGCCGCCAGTGAAACATCAGGCCTAGGATAACAAGTGGTAAAACATTCTGGAAACTGAACCGTCTTTGCTCGCCAATCGATCTGAGGATTGTGCTTCTCTAACCAAGGGATTCCCAGAATGATCTGGAACTGAGGAGCCTTGATCACATCAAACACGATTTTCTCCCAGTGTCCATCTTGACTCACTAGCGTCACTTCTTGGGTGGCGTGCGTTACTGGTCCGGAGGCTATCTCCGTGCCATCCACAGTAGTAATGACGTCTTTTACAGCCTTAGGGAAAAGGGGTAGATTCATCCTTGATACCATTTCACGGTCCACATAATTACCGATTGCTCCACTGTCGATGTAAGCTTCAATTGCATGCAAACAATCCGGACGTTCAGGACTAATGAGGACCATGGGTACCACGAAATGCGAGGTCACGGGACAAATCTTAACGCTCGGCAAGAGGACCTCTACTCTTGTCGGGCTAGGTCGTTTCCCTGCTCAGAATTTGTGGTACAGGTATCCGCGGCTCCTACAGCCTTCTTAGCAGGTTTCACTGGACAGTCCCGAAGAAAGTGTCCTGAGTTTCCGCAATAGAGGCATAATTGCAGCTGCCTTCTTCTTTCCCGCTCTTTCTGGGTTAAAGGTCCTTTCAGGCCCCCTATTTGCATGGGTTCCACCGTGTCAACTCCCCTAGTAGAGGTTTGTGGTTTAGAAAACACTCGGGTATCAAATTTGGAACGATCTGCCTTCCTGTTCTGTAGTCTGTGGTCCAATTGGACAACTAAGTCAATATAATCTGAGCATTCTTGTGGAGGATTCACAACTTGAGCTAACACATCCTTGAGCTCTTCACACAGGCCTCTGTAGAAAAGCGTTATTCTCTTATCCTCGGGCCATTGAGTTTCCACTATAAGTCGGTTGAATGAGGCTATATAAGTCAAGAGGTCTTGATTACCCTGTCGTAATGAAAGAAGTTCATTGTCCAAGGCCTGCCCTTGTGCATGTCTTGCGAACAGTTTCTCCATGCTGGACTGGAAGGCCTGGAAATCATGTAAAACCGGATCATCCTGGATGACTAAAGGGATCGACCAATCTGCGGCGCTGCCACTGAGATAAGAAAGCACGAAAGCCACCTTAGTCTGGTCTGTTGGGAAAGCAGCTGGTCGACATAAGAAGTGTAAGCGGCACTGGTTGATGAACACCGCGAATTTCTTTGGATCACCAGAAAAGCGTTCGGGCGGAGCCAAGGGCACATTACCGGGCAGATTGATTTGCAAAGGATTTAAAGATGATGCAGAAGGATAACTTCCTCCGGGAGCGGGCAAAGGTGTCTGTCCTGCCTGCGTTTGTAGCAACTGCCTAGCGAGGTCCTCAGTTCGCTCCTTGGAAATTATCAGTTCTCTTCTTAGAGAGTTTGTTTCCTGACGAGCTGCATGTACTTCAGCTCTTAATTCTCCGAGCAACTGGGCTAGTTGATCAGTGTCTGAGGTTTCCATTGCGCCTGGGTAGGAGTTTTGAGGTGGGCTTCGCGTTCTGTAACGCTCACCTGATTCCCACGGAGGCGCGGGTCTTGGCAGGAGGGTGTCTGTGACTCGAAAAGTGATGTGCAGGACTCGATTGGCTTCTGGGGTCGAACCTCTACGCACTGTGTGTCGAACTCGAAGAGTGAGGTTTCTGCAGGTGAAAGAATATGGGGGTTAATGGCCTGGGTTGTTGAATGTCCCCCTCTCTCTCTCTCTCTTCCCAGCTTTTCTGTAGAGCCCCCCCAGCTTTTCTGTAGAGCCCCCCCAGGTCAACGTGCTCACCTTAGATAGGTGAATGCTGGGCTCTCCATCTGCGTCTGGTGCAGGGTGCCGTTGCCAGTTCCTTCAGTGGTGAAACATTGGCCTCTTGAATTCAGAGGATGGTTACCGTCGTTATCTGCACGAGCGGTGAGTTTCTGGACACCTTTTGTCTTTATAGTCTTTAAATGCGTGGCTCGTTAATATAGAAGACTCTGTATAATGCTTTTCCCTTAAGTATTGCAGGACTCTTGGGATGGAAGATGGAGTGAAGCGCCTGGAAATTCGTAAGTATGGCAAGCGCTCTAACTGTCTCTTTCCTTGCAGCTGAGTTCGTGTTAAAGAGACGCCGGAGTATTCGCAGGCGTTTTATTGCGACGAGCGCGATGGGCGTGAGTAAATACCTGCTTAATGTCTTTTTCTTTTGTCTTTCAGATGTTGGTTTGCAGCGCCGGAGTCAGCGGAATGTTAGTAAGTTTTAACCAAATTTTGTCTTCACAGGCGGCGATGCAGAATGAAGAAATCCGGAATTCACGGCGTGCCGGTAAGTATAACAATGCTTTTGTCTTTGCAGGTGAAGGTGCAGCTTGAAGACACGGCCGCTGCTGATGGATCAGGTGAGAAAGCACTGTGTGTAAAGTTCGTCTTGCTAACCTGTTGTTTCTTGTCTTTTGCAGGTGCTGATGTTGACTGGATACAGGAATGGTAAGTATAATTCTTGCAGGTTCCGGATCGAAAGAGGAATGGCTGGAACAGACTCGGTGAGCGTTCTGCTGCAGATGCAGAATAACGCGAAGCACGTTTCATCTATTGGGTGTGGTTTAAATAGCCTTGGAGTGGTGAGGCGTCTTCTTCCACGGCCCCGCCTAGGTAAGAAAAGAGTTCCAGTTTCCAGAAGAGTTCCAGTGCTGTATCCAGGGAGTGGAGCTGCCCCACCCAGGTAAGAAAGTAGTTCCTGTTCACAGAGGGCTTCTAAGTGGCTGGTAAGTAAGCAGCATGGTCTGCCGCAGGTAAGTCCACCCAAGCACCTTCACACCAATTATGAGCCCGGCGCTTCCAGTGCCGGGACCGATGGTTTTGATAAGCCTGGTGCCACCGGCGCCAGGACAGGGTCCAAAAGGTCCCAGTAGGGACCGGCTGGTGCCTAGGATTAGAGTTAGGCGCCTGCTTCCAAGGACGTTGGGCTGGTCCTGGCTCCTTGGAAACAGTGATCATGACAGATGGGTATCCATCTCTTTTTGGACACCTTTTTCCAGGGAATGGGTGGTTTCTCTGGTTCCTGCCAAAACTAGTGTGTATGGGTCAAGGGGTTGGATTGTTGTATTATTGATATATGTTACTTCTTTGGTGTGGAGTCTTTCCCTTTATTTTATTTATTGTACTGGTGTATACAGTGTGCAGACGAGTTATACATTGATTATGTTGATGTATTTTTTGGTTAGTTAGATTCTGTTTTTCCTCAGTCCCTGTGGGAGTGCAGCTTGAATGCACACTGGTATGGCTATACGAAAAAGCAAAGAGGACGCCACCGACCGTCATGACATCAGCAGTCCACGTGTCAATGTTAGAGGATCCTTTAACAGGCCATGTGTCAACATTAGGTGGTTGTCTGCTTCAGCACGAGTTATTGCTTAGAGAGAGTTGCCTTTTGGGAGAAATCGATGCAGTTACTGCTGGTCTTATGTAGCCTGTGGATGTGGTACGTGAGTAGTTGAGTCGCACAGGGTCTGTTGATTGGTGCCCATGGTGGAGCACTCACCCCTGCATGCAGATTGATAGGAACCAGCTCATTGACAAATTGTGGCTGAAGATATGAGGGCAAGTACAATAAGGAACTTGAGATCCTACAATATCCACCATCTCCATCTGGTTCCTCACTGAAACTCGACATCCTCTTTGATGTCACAATCACCAACATAAAAGTTAAAGATATATGAAATAGCAGCTGTACTCAGGAGTGCAGGTTTTAACAGATTTTTAGTGGAAGCCCTTTGGGTGGGTTCCGAGATGCCACCCTAGGTGACTAGCAAGGGCTTTTCACACATGGTCTACCTAAACTCCCTCAAGGTAGCGTAGGCCTAGCAGTATGGCAGATTTAAGAGATCAGCAGTTTTTTGTGTAGTTACAGTTTATTTATTAAACTTGTGTGGAACTATTACTTGACCCTTTACTATCTCTATTTATTAGACCCAAACACGGTATATGTAATCGCAAAGGCAGACTACACAACCTTTTACATTTAAAACAGCAATAGACAACCTAAGAAAAAGCAATACTCTATCAAGTAAAGTGGGGGGAGAAAAGTGGTTAAACCAGAAATAATGCACCTTGCCATATAATAAGGTGGGCACCTAGCTTGAGCAGCCCTCCCCTAACTACGCAAGTAAATCCAAGGCCCAAAGAGTTCAGTAACCAGGTAAGTACCTGGTAAGGGATTTGGGAATTTCCCCTGTACAAGTTTTGGCCTTAACCAAGAGGTAGGTAAAATGCAGTTTAAAAGCACACTTTAAAATAAAAGGTTTGAGTCAAAGTAGAGGTACATTCCCATCACCACCACTTTAGGTGTTATCCAAGGTGGAACCCTTGGCCACTAACACCCACAGCCAGATAAGGAGCATTGCAAGAGTGGTTTATACACATTCTTGCATCTACCAGATTTCAGAAATACCCATCACTGTGGTATTCAGAATTGCAGGAGCCATTTGGTTGTTGGTCCCATTGCAGGTCGTCCAGTAGGTTTCAGGTTTAGGTCTGGCTAAGCAGTAGTTCTAGCTCTGGTGAAGATGCGATTCTCGCAGACTTGCAGCATGACGATCCAGATGACCCAGGACAGGGACCACTTCAACTCCCGCAAAGAAGATGGAGCACTCCAGAACAAAGGCGACAGAACCAGCATAAAACACTGGTCAGGGGTCAGCAGGCTCAGCTCAATGCAGCAGTAAAAAGCAGGCCCCTGCAGACCACCCTTCCTGAAGGAAAGCAGCTGATGCAGGCCATATATTAATGGGCCAAAAGTTGAAGACCTGCAAAGTCCCAACTTGGAACAGTGTAAGATGAAGCAGAGGCCTGGCCGGTTAATGCGAGGGTACTAGGATACTTCCAAAGTCCACTGATTGGTTGATCCTCGCCAGTCCAGGGGAGGAAGGCACTGATTAAGGTATTCCCTGGTTGCAGGAGATGAAGCATAGGGTCCACAGTGATTGGCTTTGGCAATGCTAGAAGCTTCTGCTGCAGATTCGTCAATGCTGCTCTTAGTTTTCTGATCCATTGCTCCAGTGGGCGACTTCCAGAATGGCTCTGGATCCTCTCCTGTTATCCAAAATCCAAACTGAGGGGATGGGGATTGTTTAAGCCCTTCAAAGGTAAACATCTGCACCATTCAGCGGTTAAGAACTGCCCAGTCATAGGCAGCGACCTAGCCCCACCCTGAACGTGCTCAGCAACAGACATCCTCTGGTAGAAATGTGTATTGTAACCAGATAGTCCCAATCCGGGTTACAACCAGTTTGGCACACAAAGCACTGACCGGGAGTCCTGAGCTGGATCCAGATAAATTGCATGGCCTTTTTTTGAAGTTTCCAGCCTGATGGGGCAGGAAGGCAGTACAAAGACAGAATAGCCAAAGGTCAGGTCTTAGAGCACGATTGGCGTCCATTCAGAGTATATCGTTACCAAAATGGCTTTATAATGGTAAAATAAAATAAAAATATCAAAAAAGGTACACGATAGTGCATCTAAAAAAGTAGTAAAGTGTGATTCACTGCACCCAGCTGGACCTAGAGCCATCAAAAAGGCATCCAAAATGCTGCCATGCAAAAGGAAAAAGGAACACAAATTGTCCCTTTTAAACTCCACTTAAGGTTATGTACATTAAAAGAAAAAAATCGAAACAGTGAATGTGAATTGGAGAAACTCAACCTGCACTGGAAGGCTTAGAGAGTGACCAGTACCTTCAAAATAAATGAGTTGAGCAGGTAGGTGATGCTAAGAAAGTTAGGACCGTTTTTCTGAAGTCCAGTTAAAGGCTTAGCAAAACCATACAACTGAGACAGTACAAAACTCCACTATTAGTATAAGGCTGTACCACATGAGTATGGGGTAGCGTAGACAGAGCAGCCAGGCTTATTTTAGGAGGGAGAGAGAGCTTTAGGAAAGTACATGGAGCCTGTAGTATACCAAGGATTCAATAGAAACACTTACAACCAGAAGTATTATAAAAAATAAGGATTTATTATAAATATAGTTAGGCCAAGTTAAGTGTTGGGGTAAGTACTTTGTCATAGAGTCATTAACACATTACAAGCTAAAACTGCATTGTCGCTTGAATAGCCTATTGCTGCCGCTTTGGGCCATACTGATCCATTTAATGACATTCGTCCTCCTTAGCTCCACCCCTGGTGGCCACCTTCAGATTCGTTGCGCACTTAAAGTGGCAGTAGGAAGCAAGAAGAGCCACAGAGTGGATGGAGGGAGGTTTTGCATTGGAATCCATGTAAAACCCATGCTGGAGAACTAGAGTTACAGGTAAGTAACATGTTGCTTCTCCAGCATGAGGTCTTACATGGATGCACATGCTATGAATACGATAACACAGCAGTACACATACACAAACACAAGAGGTGGCAATGCTCAACAGAAGCAATACACTTGTCCCTGGAACAGACTCACCTCATGCAAACAGGGTGCAAAGCACTGCTTGTCTGACACAAGACTCCTCCCTGGAATCCTTGTCGACACAGTAGAACCTCGTTAAGGTGTGGTGTGATGAATCCAATGGCATCATTATGGATTCCCCGGTGGTGACCTTCTCCCATGTGGCTAGGGGATGGCAGCCGCTACCTGATCCTGACCCTGGCGGTGGATCTATGAGGGAGGATCACATGGGAGGAGACAACTACCAGGGAGACACTATGAATTCATTGGATCAAATGCGGTATTACCCTCTTTCCCATGAGGAAGATCCACCAATAACGGAGTTCTTAATGGTCAGGCTCCCACATGTGACCCAAACATCCACAACTCGCATAGAACCTTTGTTTCTACTATGTCTTCAGGTGAAACCTCAGAGAAAAACCATCTAAGAACTAAAATACCCATGACATCCATGGACTCCAACTCTCATAACCACTTAGGTACTGAGATGAGGAGGAGGAAGAGAGAGTTTCTGCAAAGTGACAGGAGCTTGATGTACAGCATTAAGACTAGTTTTCCCAATCCCTCACTCTGCAGGACATTTAAAAATGGCAACCGCACTGTTGAAAGGAGAGTGCAGGAGATTACGTCAAACCTCATGCTTAGGATCACGTACGCGGAACGCTGTAAAGCCGCCGGAGAAAGAGGAGAGAATTCGCATGAAAACAGAGAAAGCCGTGGCGATGCGAGGAGCCGAGTAGGAGCTTGTGGTGGGTGAGGTTTCGCAGAAGCAGCGTTCTCCAGTCTGGACCAAGCAAAGCAGCTGGCGTGTGACTGCAAAGCCACATAGGATGCTGGGGGAGCGCCCATACACTCTAAAATGGAAAGCGGCTGCAGGAGCCACACAATCAAGGCTCGAGCAGAGTAGGAGACGCTGGTCACCACCGGTGAGCATATCCAAACGCCAAAGCAGTTGGGGCCCCCGAGGCGTACCGATAAGCGCCCTTCCAAGTATTTCAACATTATGATATTGATAGTATAGGAAATAGTCAAAGCCTATTTAAATGCTCCTTTCATCATCTTGGACTGCCTATCCAGTCCTGGTGCACATCCAATGATGTGCACCTTGAAACACTCGTCTATAGGCGTGTTATAAATGTCATATCATATCATGATCTCTGCTTTAACGCCAGCAAGACTGAGGTCCTTTCAATCGGGACCCCAGCTCCCTCGTTCTTCCCCTTACTCCAGCCATCTTCTATGGGCTCTCCCTCCCTCCCTCATCCGAAGCCAAAAACCTTGGAGTCATCCTGGATTCCCCTCTCTCTCTCTCTCTCTCTCTCTCTCTCTTTCCTCTCTCACATCCAGGACATTGCCAAGAAGTCCAACTTTCAACTCTGGCTTCTCAAAGGAATTCTCCCTTTTCTCACTTTCCCCCAGAGGCTCAATGTTACCAAAGCTCTGGTTCTCTCTAGGCTTGAGTACTGCAACAGCCTAATCTTGAATCTCCCTTCTTTCTCTCTACGACCCCTTCAGCTAATCCAGAATAGGGCAGCAAGACTTATCCTTGGCCTCAAGGCCAGGGAACGCTTCTCTCCTGCCCTAGAAACACTTCATTGGCTCCCGGTTGCTGCACAGATTAAATTCAAGTCCCTCTGCATCATCCACAAGGCTGTCTGGGGCCGTGGACCATGCTATCTGCAACTTGCTATCACTAAATATTCCCCCTTTAGACCGCTGCGTTCCTCTGGAACCAGCTCTCTGTGTGTAAAGCGGTTCGCTAAACAGAGGGCCGGAGGTCGATCTCTTGCATCAGCAGGCTCCCTCCCTCCTGTGGAACAGTCTCCCCCTTCCTCTTTGTCTTGAGCCGGACCTCTTCAAATTCCGGAAACTCCTCAAGACTTTCCTTTTCACTTCCTCCTTCCCTTCCTCCCTCCTCTGCTAACTTCACAGTTGCTACGATTGGTGACATGGGCCCTTATGTGTCCTCAGGACCCTGGCCTCTCACACCCAATCGCCTTAGCTTCTGCCTACAAGCAGCACTTGCCTCGGAACTCACTGGCCTACCCCACTGTAGGCTTGCACTTACCCACTTCCTGCAGCTAAAGCTTCCTAGCACTTACTGTACCTCGCACTTACAACTGCTGCTCTTGCAGGAGCACAGACATTGCAGTACTAACCCCGACTCCCTCCTCACTCTGCACTTGCACGTTCTGAATACTCATAAAGCCTAGTAGGTTCATCCTTTTCCTCCATTGTATATTGCGTTTCAATCCCATGTTCCCGCCCTTGCCATGTGGGCGATTAGAAACACAATTTGCTTGTCGTATATGCGCCTAACAAATGCACAATAAATAAAATAAGGCACAGTATAAAGACAAATCCCTGTGGGTTCCTGGAGGTGTAATCTAGGCATTGGGTGTTCTCCAGTGTTGCGAACAAGTCGATGTCTGGAAAACCCCATTCGGCAAAGACATTGTGTAGAATGTGCTCTTGCAATCCCCACACTTTCTCTACGGGTAGGTGCAAGTCTCTGCTGAACACGTCTGCCAGAAGATTGTGTTACCCTGAACATGTGATAGTAGGAACATGTGTTTTGAGTGCCCACTTCAAAATGTTCTGGGACAGTTTGGATAGCCCTGGAGAGTGAGTGCGCCCCTGTTTGTACAGACATTACATGGCGTGGTGCTGTCTGTAAGGACAATAACTGCCTTCCCCTGCAGGTGTGCTTGGAAGGCTTTCAGGACTTTGAACACTGCAAGTAGTTCCAACAGGTTGATGTGATTGGATGCTGCTGATGGGGATACACGCTGTGCGCTGTCTGTTGAAGGAGGTGAGCTCCCCACCCCTACAGAGATGCGTCCGTGGTGAGAGTGGCCTCTACTGCAGGGGTGGTAAAGGGTTCCCCTGCAGGAGGTTTTCCTTTGACCACCACTGCAATGACGGAACGAGTGCTGTAGAGACAACCACTAGATTGTCCCACTGGCCGCTGCAAGACAGGCAGAATTTAAAAGGTGTCCTCTCCATAGCAAAGGGAAACGACAGCCAGAACAAAGAAAAGAGATGGGGTAAAGAAAAGGCATTCTAGAGAGAAAGTAAGTAATAACAAAGCCCCACTCTCCCTACTGTGAGGCTGTGCAGGAGGTCAGAGGCAAATGGAAATCAGTCGCCGAGTGGTCACAAAAGGATCACGGCGAGGCAGGATGAAGCGTAGAGTAGCCATCAAGCAGCCGCTGAGAGGGTAAGTGCGAACCACTTAAGAATTGGATCATAAATATTAACTCTTATGAGCTCTGCATTTGTGCGACCAACTAGACAGGCAGAAAAAAAACAATCAATGGGACCTTGACGCGTGAAGTATTTTGGGTGCACTACACATCACGTTAGGGATAGTGTTACAGTCACGCCCATGTCGAAGTCCCTTTTCGATCTTGAAAAGAAGATGCAATACTCCACGATTACCACTAGATGTCAGACTATATGTACAGCATGTGATTCTAAGCAGATACACAAGCATCAGAAACCGGGATATCGCTGCTATGTGCCCTTTGATGGATGCATGGACGCTTGAGTAAGGCCAGTCTTAGCCAGCGAGAGCAGGTAAGGCAGAAGTTGCGGCGCTTCCACTTGGGTTTGTAGCATGCTCGTTTGGACAGAGCCCTGGCCTTAGCTAACATCTTCTTGCATACAAACGGTAGCAAGAAATGCCAAAATTCTAAGGCTGCAGGAGCCAGGCCAACAGGTTCAGTGACGCTGGGTTGTGGTACAGGATTGCCCCTCCTTTTCGGATAACAGGTCTGTAAGAGGAGGCAGTGTCAGGAAATGCCCGGAGACCTGGAATATGTGGGATAAATAGAGACTAAAACCCAACCATGTATGTCATCATTACCCCTAAAATGGCCGTCGAGAATGGTCTTATTCCAAAACTGGAGAGGCAGGCCAGAGAGGAATTCTGACTAAGACTGCCCCTGTTTAAACTTGTAAATCCAGCAGAGCGCTGCGTCGCTACTTTACAGGTGGCCCTGTGCAACGCTGCCTCGCTCGAGTTTCTGCTTCAAAGACTGCTGATCCGAGCTGGATTTCTGAAGAACTTATTCACCCGAACTAACATATTTCTTTCCCAGCTTTCCCTTCTGTACTCAGCTGCCTTCCGAAATGGCATCTTCTCCCTTTTCGCGCACCTTGCGCATTCCTTTCGCCCCCTTCCTAAACCTTTCTCGCCTCTCCCATCTTCATATGTGCAGCGGGCCTTCATCTGCTTATGCTCTGTGCTCTCTGCTACTTCTGTTGCGCACCCCCTAACACATAATGTGCTTGTCGCGTCCTACCGCTGATCCTGCTGCCATAGATACATGCTCTCTTCACGTTCAGCTCGCTGTTGCAGCTACCTCCTCCATAACGCGCTCCTTGTGTACTGCCTTCTCCCATACTTTCTCTACTACTCACGCTTCTCGCTTTCTAGGTCGCACCAATAACATTCCTTCCTGACATCTTACCCTGCGCTCCACACCCTCAGTGACTTTCTCTTTGCATTTGACATATAACTCTTTTAACAGAGAGCTCTGAACATTCTAGCTTTTGTCCTGCTCTCCTCACCACTATACCCCTGGGAATCCATTTCTTCATGCTCTTGGAATTCCTACACCTGTATGGTACCAACTTGTCCCCTTTATCCTTCTTTATCCTCCAGGAATTTAAATGCCAGATGACATCATAAGGAGTGGCTTCTCACTCCTCATATCTGCCAGAACTTCATTCCACATGGCACATAGAAGATCGGAGAACCATACATTTTTTCTGCACGATCATCTGTTACCATCCAGAGATCTGACAGAGTCGGGGATAACTCTACCAGCAACAGGAATACCATCAACCTCAGGTCAGTGTGTCTCATCAGTCTAAAAGTGATAGGCAGCTTGATGGCCAGAACCACTGACATGTGGAGAAGGTCTGAGTACAGATCTGTCTGGGCCATGCCGGTGCAATGAGGATCATCTTTCAGTGGGATAGTTTGAACGTATTGATCACACGTAGGAGCAGGGAAGTTGGCAGTAATGCATAAAGGAATAGGCCGTCCCATGGGAATGAAAAACTGTCCCCCCAGACTCCTTGCATGAGGATCTGGCAAACTGCTGGCCCTTGGTATTGGCCACGGTCACACACAGGTTGATCTGAGGCTGGACCCACTCGCGAAGATCTGAGAGGCTTCAGCTTGCTGGAGCTCCCACTCATGGCAGGAGCGCAGCTCGCCGCTGAGTCTGCAATGGTGTTTTGAATGCCTGCTAGGTGGAACCGGACTAGAAACATCCGGTGAGTGATGGCCAAGTGCCACAGGTTCTGTGCCTACAGCGAGAGCATGGGCGACCTCATCCCGCCCTGCTTCTTGGTGGTCGTTTAGTCCGTGAAGACCCTGACCACCTTTCCCAAGAGCTGAGGCTTGAAAGACGAGAGGCCAGAAAACTGCCCATAGTTGCAGGATGTTGATATGCAACACCTTCTCCTCCTGGAGCCAGAGGCCTCTGGCTTATAGCTGGCCCATGTGGGCGCCCCAACCTTCAAGAAAAGCGCTGGTTGTGACAGTCTCCTGATGAACAGGGGTACTGAAGGGAGCTCCCTGCGAGATGTGAGGGTGAGTGGACAACGGTTTATGGTCTTTCCATCAATGGAAATGCATCAAAATGCAAATCCATCGATGGAAATCCATCGAATGCCATTGCATCGAAATGCTATCTTTTACATGTAAAAGTTCATTTCCATCGAAACCAGTCCATTGAATATATAAATGGACACGTTTAGATGGATATGTACTTTAAAATGTAAAAAATTGCATTTCAATGCATTTTTTGTAACGTTAAAACATTACATGGAGCTGTCCAGTGCTGAAATTTCGGACCTGGCCAGCTCCTTGTAACGTTTTATTGTTTATTGTATATTGGGGTGGTGGATTCCCCCACCAGCCCCCCCCCTAACCCCCACGCACACTCCCCTTAACCCTAACCCAACCCTAACCCCAGCTCCAACCCTAAACCTAACTCTAGCCCTAACCCAAACCCTAAACCAACCCTAACCCTTAATCTAACTCTTAATGTAACCCTACATCTGACCCTAAATCTAAACCTAGCCCCAACCCTAAATCCTAACCTTAATCTAACCCTTAATCTAACCCTAAATCTAACCCTACCCCCAACCCTAATTATCCATCGAAATGAACTATTGAAAATTATTCAATGAATATGCTTTTCGATGGAAAGACAATTCAATTAATAATTTTTGATGGAAAGGTATTCGATGAATAATTTTTTGATGGAAAGTCCAGATACAGTGGACAACCAGTGCAGAGTTTGGCAGAAAGCTTGATTGAGGGCTATCCTGTTGCTCCATGAGCCAGAGATCTGCTTCCACCTGGCGTCCAGGAACTCCTGAAGCGGACTCATATGTAGTCTGCAATAAGGAACCAGATCGATGCACAAGCACATCATCCCCAACAGGGATTTGATGGACCAGACCGTTGCCATTCCTATGGATTGCCTTCAGACCTTCCCTAGGATGGCAAGTAATCTTTCCTCTGATGGGGCCGGCAGGCACGAGACTGTTGAGTCAGGCCCCCAGTAACAGAGCCTCTTGGGATGGCACCATGCAAGATTTGGGATCGTTTATGGAGAATCCCAGAGAGGTTCGGTCTGGACCGTCTCTGCTATATGTTGCGCCTCTTGGGCGTGATAACGAGACCGGACCAGCCAATCGTCCAGGTATGTATAGACCTACACTACCTTCTGCCAAAAGAACGCCGCCATTGGAGTTAGGCATTTGGTGAACACGCTCAGGCCGATTTGAGGCCAAAGGGTAGCGCCTTGAATTGGTAAGGTCTTCCTTGGACTACGAATCTTAGGAACTAACAATGTTTTGGGTGAATGGGGATGTGGAAATATGCATCCTCCAGATTCAGCGTCGCCAGAAAATCTCCCTCTTCAGTTAGCTGAGCACATGCTGTAACATGACCATCCTACATTTCTGGGACTTTCAGAATATGTTGAGACGACGCAAGTCCAGGATGAGCCTCCACCCACCTGACTTCTTGCGAACCAGAAAGTATCTGGAGTATACTCCTGAGCCCCAGAGGCGCAGAGGGACCAGTTCTATTGCCTCTTTCAGCAGCATTGCCTGAACTTCCTTGACGAGTTGGGCTCCGTGCTGTTCTTGTCTTATCACGGGAGGAATGCAGGGAGCAGTGGTCTTGGAACTCCAGAGAGTGTCTCTGCTCGAGGACATCAAGCACCCATTTGTCCGTGGAGACGTTGTGCCACATGTCGACAAACTGAGATAGCTGGCCTCCCACTGGGGTGCTGAAGTGGTGTCTCAGGGGATGGGCCTGGTCAGGCTTCCTTCTGCGTCCTGGTGGCTTGCGGACTACAACGCTGGGTACCTCCCCTGTAGGCCTGGGAACAGCCTCTATTTGCCTCCTGAGCAGTGGAGCAGGAGGGCCGACGGTAGGAAGGGCTGAGCACCTTGGAAGTCCAGGAGACCTTCCCTTTTTGGGAGCAAAGGGGTCTGCCTTCTCTGAAGCAGCGTGCCCAGAGAGTGTGCCACCTCTGTGTCCATCTTCATGGTAAAAAGAGACTTGTCCACTGCTTTGCCAAAAAGGTTATCCCTGTCGAAAGGCATGTTGACCACCTTGGCTTGGACGTCCTCCCTGAAATGTGTGGCTGTCAGCCAACCTTGATGGCATAGGGCGACCCAGTTGCCAATCTGCTGGAAACCTGTGTCGGCAATGTCAAGCGCAACCGTGATTGCATGGTCAGATGCCACTTCCCCTGCCTCAAAGATGGCCATAGCCTTCGATTTCTTGTCCTCTTGCAGGAAATTGAGGATGGGTCCCAACTTGTACCCGAGTTCTCTGTCGTAGCGTGCAAAGATGGCAACGATGTTTGTGGCCTTGACTGTAGAGGCTGTAGTGGCGGTTATCTGCTTCCCTGCAACATCCAGCTTCCTTCTCTCCAGATCAGGCGAGACTGAGCAAGACGATGAAGGATTAGACAACCTCTTCCTTTCAGCAGCCGAGGCTACAGAGTCCGGTGTTGGATAGCATCTGAGGAAATTTAGGAGCAGTTTGCAGGGCCCTCTATTTCTTCTCCAGCCTCTGCTTTTTAGTAGGTGTGGAAAAGGGCTTTTGCATCACCAGCAGCCAGTCCTCACAGACGTCATATAGAAGCGGGACTGAGACCACAGTCTTTTGGGAGGATTCCCCGTGCTGGAAAAAGAATCCCTCTTTTCCTCTGGAACCAGGTTGAAAGCTTGGCCGCTCAGGAAATAATCCCCTGGAAAGATCCCACTTCATCCGGGGGAAAGCCCCTAGATGGTAGGTCTACATCTAGGGGATCACTCTCTGCATGGACGTAGTCCTCAAACTCATCCGTACCCTGGGTACCATCTGTATCCGGGTTGGTGTCCATATTAGTGCCCGTTCCTGTCAGGACCAACTCCTCCACTATAGAGGGCAGTGGAACAGGAGTTGGCTGTGGGATCGCAGGCACTGGAGAAGGTGGTGCCAGGTGGGGCTGAGGCGTTCTTGGTGAACTGGCCACAGGAGCTGGGCCCGGAACCACAGGAGCCACAGGCAGTAGAGTGTGGAGAGTTGACAAAACGTCCAAAGAAACATCGCTTGGCAATAAATCGCTCACAGTCTGAGGAGTCAAGGTTGGTGCATGAGGCCAAGGGTTCTTAGGGCGAGCAGGTTGTAGCCGTTGCACAGGCCGATGGGCCGGTTTATTCAAAGCAGGCCAACACCACCCTCCAAATTGTGTGAGCCGGCTTCTTGAAAGACTTCATTCTCCTCTGACAGGATGGCAGGAGCGGAGACAGGAGCTGGAGACATGACCATGGGAGGCTTCACCGGGGATCTGGCAGGCAGATGAGGGGACCCTTGTGGGCTTTGGTAGAAAAGAGATCTGGAGGTGCCTCCCTCTCTCTGCTCAAACCTCTATGGAAGGTGCCTAACACAGGCACACCTGGACAAGGTAGTCTGGATGGACCAGACCCAGCAGGTCTTCTAGGCAATGCTACCCTTGAGATTGCGGTCATGACCGTTGAGATGGTGCCTTTAGAGGTGACCGGTGCCACCGGCCTGGCAGACTGGGTTGTCTACTGTCACAGACTGAATCTTCGTCGGCAATTACGACTATTTCAACAGCGGTTTTGGTGTCGTCGATGATGAAGTCTTCGGGGTTGCCGATGCTGTAGACGATGATGAACTTATTTCATCAACAGGGTTGACGGTGATGGAGTGGATGAACTGCGGCCCTCCGAAGACAGGGTGCCCTTCATGCAAGTCGCTGATCCAGATGACAGAAGCCGTGGTGCTTGTCAGCGAAGAAATCGGAGCGTGAAACGAGTTAGCCTTTTTAGGTACCTTCCACCTTGGAAGCGTCTTCAGAGGATCTCGACCTCTTGCCAGAGGGAGTACCATCTTTGGGCTTGCTACCCCTGGCAGAGGCATGACTGCGCACAGACACAGAGTAAAAGGCCTTACCTTCGTCCAGCCACAAGACCAGTCTCTGATGGCGATACTTCCTCCTCTTAGTGGAGAAAGACTGGTAAATGGGGCATCTCCTCCACATCGTGCTCTGGGTGTAGGCAGTAAATGCACTTTTGGTGGCGGTCCTCGATGAAGACATTCTTCTGACCACATCTAGAACAAGCTTTGAAGAGGCTCTTCTTCTCAACCTCTGACATGGCACGTGTACTAGGCCCAAAACTTGGTTTGCGGCCTCACACGGCATAGCGATCCGACGGACGGTGGGATCAAGCCTGGCAATGGATCCCTGCTGCCGACAAGTCACAACAGTGATTTACTGAAAGAAATCGGGAACAAAAAAAACTATCAAAAATAGGCAAAATACTTGAGACAGTCGAGGAGCGAAACTTGAGGACTCCAAACACGAAAACGTGCAATACAAATCAGAAGATGACCACCAGGGGTGGAGCTTAGGAGGACAAATGTTGTTGGATGGAGTAGTATGACCCAAAGAGACAGCAATAGGCTATTCAAGTGACCATGCAGTTTTAAGTTTATAGCTGAACTACTTTATTTTACTGAGGATTCCCAGCTGTTAGGAAAGATTCCTTTTTCCTGCATCTTTCCTTCCATTTCTATGGAGCCCCTAACTTTTTTCTTTTCTTTTTGCATCTGACCTGCTCTTTTGACAGTGCAGTGAAGCCTTAAGCTTCACTGTATTGACTTTTTGCTCATCTTTCATGGGGAAACCGACACGCCCTTCAGGCTGTCAGTATTGGGAAACATTGATTCCCTTAGTATAGTTACTTTGTTACTACTTGTAGTAACTTTTTATTACTTGTGGTAACTTTTATCATTGTACAAAGCATCTTACAATGCAGTACAATGGGGTACACTTTTTGTTTTGCCCTAGACTAACACTTAGAGAATTTCGGGTTACTCTAGGTGTGCTAAATAGTCAAGCTGGTAGCAGCAGTGACTTTTTACAATTTTTTGGTACATTTCGTTTTAGCCTGCGTTTACCATGCTTGGCTACTAACTGTGCTAGTGGTCAGACATGGCCATGCCACAAGGGTTTTCGCTTGTCATTTGGCCATCTTGTCTTTTAGCCTTCTTCTTGTCCTGTGAGGCCAGAAAAATCATTATATGGAGTTCCAGAGCCCGGCAAAGCAACTTTTGGCGGGCTACTGGAAGGCTATGTGTGTTTGCTGCCAGGAAGTGGGCTGGGACTGTCTGGTCCCAATCCACAAACTGGTGACAGAGTGTCTGAGTGGTATGCATGAGTTTTCCCGCCAGTGCACTGCTGGGGTTTGTGTGTGGTAGATCTGTCATTGGCTAGTGGGAGTTCCAGCTCTTACCTGGCTTTTAGGATAAGGTGAGGACCCCTGCACCCACAATAGAGAGATCCTGGAAGAAATTGAAGAAGCAAAGACTCCCGTCCAGTGACAAGACATGCGAGGAAACTGAGGACCCGTCGGAAGAAGGCATGGCAACCAACTTCTGCTGCTGCCCTGGTAGAGCCCTGTCCTGTGGAAGATCTCCAGCAGTCTTGTGAAAGAGCTGCGACCCTTGGAGTGGAGGGAACATCCATTCTCGACGTCATCTCAGAGTCCTGCAAAGAAGAGCCTTAGGAAGCGCCCCAGAACCGACCCGTGGCTGACCAGCTCTGAGTTTGGGCTACTGCACTGCAGACGTAATTCCGAATTCAGGCCTAGAACTTGGGGGATCCCCAGCTTGTGCAACAAGACTTAGCTCTGCAGGATTTCATGCTCCTAGCATCAAGGGGACCTGAGATAGGTGGGAAAGTCAGACCGTGGCAAGTGAATCCCTTTGCGTCGCCATGCATTGGTGGCTGTTGTTGGAAACTGCTTACCTGCACCCATTCCTGTCCTGAGAGGGGCCCTGCAATGCGTTCTGCTGCATTCTTCAACTGGGAAACCTTGCACCAGCATTAGACACTGACCGGAGAACTGCTCCAAACCTGCAACCCCTGGGAATCAATGGCTGAGGTTGATGGCGGAAAAAGCGACCTTGGACTGTCTTCAACCAACCTGCCAAGTCTCATGAGGAATCGGAGTATGGGGGGTGAGTTATAGCGATAATTACCTGCACCCCTAACTCCCTTTTAAAAGTTTTGTAACTTTTAAGAACTTTTGTATTACTTTGGCTTTGCCACTGCTTGTTCATACAAGCACTCCGAAGTTGGGAGCATGTTTGTTAATCAGATTAACTAGTCCCATAACCATTGGAACTGTTCACTGGACCCCAGACATCCTACTTTCATTTTTCCAGCTTCACAAACTGTGGGGAACTTTGCTGAACTTTTGGGCACAAGGCCCCATGCATTTTAGGCATGGGCTTCTGAATTTAGAATTTATTCTCTGTGGATTTGCAGTGCTAATACTAATCTGTACCTTCCTTTTCAGGGGTTTGATATGTGTTTTGCTCTACTCTAGTGATTGTGTATATGTATCATAATGTTAGTGTTGTGTGATATTATTACCTGTTCGTAGTCTTTTTTCACAGTTTATTTTGGCCATAAGTAAAGAAGTATTTTCAT
This sequence comes from Ambystoma mexicanum, assembly GCF_040938575.1. Lineage (NCBI taxonomy): Eukaryota > Metazoa > Chordata > Amphibia > Caudata > Ambystomatidae > Ambystoma > Ambystoma mexicanum. Next base: position 328,534,117 of record NC_090925.1, on the reverse strand, counting down.
ACCTGTTAGTCTAAGTGTGTTTGTTGACTGTTTCACTCTGTGTACTCATTGTGGACCCTTTACAAGTTCACCACCTCTTCAGGCTTAGCCTATACCTCTCGCCTTGCTACCTTGAACTGGTTTGGCTACAGATCCCAGATTTGTCCCTGTCACAATATACGTTGGCCTTCTATACATCTGTCCACCAGGCCAGAGTATAGAAAATCAGTCTTAACACCAGCCTGGCGGGGAATATTCATAGCATGTGAATCCATGTAAGACCCCATGCTGGGGAAAAAGGCTTTTCGTACCCTCTTTAGTCAGCCAGGATTCCAAAATAGACAGATATGTTGTTCCCATTAAATTTAATGGAGGGAAAGCTGAAAAAAGAAAATGTCTGTACCACTTACCTTTAGGGTTTCTATGAAGACCCTATTACTTTTAAAGTTGGATTGTTTTTACTGCGTGATGTGTCCTAAACGTATAGTACTTAATTGTGCCTTTAAAAAAAAGAAAAAGTGCATTTTTTGCAGCCTACTTGTGTACTGTACTTTCTTGGGTTATCTACTGGCACTAAACACACCTATACACCAGCCATCTTACCTCTTTGGAATTAAACCAAAACTGATATGTCATTGCTACCCCTCACTGACCTTTGTCCATCTCTTGGTCAAACCCTGTCTTGCACTTAAGATAGTTTCACACCACTCACATGGGGCTTTGAAAAAGTGTCCCCAAGAGAGTCTGTGAAAATGAAGATTTACCGCCTTCTTTTCTATGTCTATGACAATGCCTCAGGTCCCCTGGTGCCTGGCATTAGAAAGCCTCCTATCACTGAAGGCATAATGGAGGGATCTAAAAAAGAAAATGAGCTTCACAAAGCATGTATATGCACTAGAAGTGGTAGGTCAAAAATCTTGATAGGTGGCTACAGCTTTGAGATCCATAATCATTGTGCTCGTCCTGTACTGTTTACCAACCCTTTTCCCTTAGAAGTACTCATCCAAGGCCCCATGGAGTGTGCAACATTGTTGTGCTCCCAGAGAGAACTTAAGTGGGTTGGGGGAGGGCCCTGTGGGTGGTCGGAGGGGGAAGAGTGCCCAAAAGGTACCCAGGGTCTGCCTAGGGGAAGGAGCCTTGCTCGGGTTAGCTATGGAAGCCAGAGAAGACTAGGGCAGAAAGACTTGTTGCAAGTTGCCTAGGCACTTGCAAGTAAAGAGCTTAAAGGATTAGTAACCTGACCCTGGCAGAAACGTTGAGAGTTCCACAGCTAAACTGGACTTCCTTTGTCCAACAGGATCCAGATTTGCTCATATCTGGCTACATATACTTGTGTGCCCAGAGTGCATGGGGAAGGGTTAGCCAAGACCAGATCTGGTGTGTATGTGAATAGTTGTCTGTATTCAAAGATGAATTCAGATCCTGTGTGTTTGCCTGAGAAAGTGAATGTGGTGGCCCTTGGTCACCATATTCAAACTTTACTCAGCCCCAACCCCATCCCCAAAGATCGGTTGCCCGTCAAATGTTTGAAAGGAGGCACGATTGTGATTGGAATCAGAGTATCTGCTCCAAAACTTTGTCAATCACTGGGTCAACTTTTGAACCACCAAGACGCAGACTAATAGTATTTTAATAGTGTTTCATGCAAGATTTCTCCAGCTTGTAAACACTGAAATAACTATGTAATGGTATGTAATGGTGATGAAAGTCTGAATCAGCTATGTTACACAGGCTATGTACCCAAACATGAAACTGCAGAAGACCCTGTGGAAGCCCTGGTGAGGCAATCTCCCATTGATCGTACAAACAGACAAAATGCTGTTCGGATCTGCGGATTCTAGCCTTTTCAGTGTCCCCTTCCAAAGACATGGCAGGACCAGCTGGCTTACAAGCCTACAAGAGCCCTTTCTTCTAGAAGACAACTTGCTGCTTTTCCTGGCAGAGGCAAGAGCACTTCACAACCAAGGACTGGTAACAGGTAGAGCCAAAGACCTACTGTTCCAAATGACAATGAAATTAAATAAACATTGACCAAGAACCTCAGGCTTTCCTGACCTGCATGACTGAATGACTGCCTGGTTGCTGCACACCTGTGTTCTTGGCTACCATGAAGCTGCACCAGACCCAAATGTCCTACGGTCCAGAATCAATCGTGGTAATGTTAAAGTCGCCCTTCCTGGTGGGGAGCCTTCTGGGTCACCAAAAGGTCCCAGTTTACCCTCACTTCTTCCCAGTCACCCCAACTTGCCAGGGTCACATCCTAAAACACTGAGCGGAACTCATTTCAATAATGCTGCATCAAGCTTTCTTCTGCACAGCAAAGAACAATGTTTTGGCTAATAGGTTGTGTGAAGATTACCTTACTGTATGGTATGAAGAATTTACATGACCGACTACCATCCTCCCCTTCTAAGAAGGTAGCCTTGGCTACTCCACCTTAGCCACTGAGAGCGAGGAGGGCTAGAAGGAAAGCAGGTTACCTAGTTGTGGATTGGTCTTTCTAACACCATGAACACCAGACTGAGGAAAAGACTACTTCACTCATGTTTGGTGCTGTAATGTTCATAAAGGTTCCAATACCTTGAAACTGATTTGATCATGTGTACTAGAATGTGCACCATTCTCTAACTTTAAATCATCACTCTAAATATTGTCTCTCACAACCTTTTTCTCCCCCCTCCCATTTTTGCAGCTTATGCCCGGGCCACACAATTTGTTCATGCTCTACTTCCATCCACCACCTCCCCTTGACACCAGCTCCCATTTAAACCTATGTCAATTTCACCAGTTTAGCCAACCCCCACAATAGGTCCAAGCAGTGCTACTCCCACTCAGTTTTCACCTTGGCTTTTCATGATGGTGCAGACGTTAATGCCATGGAGGCCTTCCTTCTGTAAGCACTGGTTGATCTCCCCCACCTGTGCATTGTACGGCGTGAGGGTGGCGATATCCTTTGGGAGGATGCTGCGATCTAGAGTCAGCTGCTTCACTATCTGCACCTGCAAGAGTAAATGGACCTTAAATTCCTAGTACAAACAAGCCTTATGTATGTCAGCCCTTGCAAGGTATTCAACTGGCAAATACATGCAGGTCAACAGGTGACCACAAATTTGAAAATCCTAAACCGATTTTCTTCTAAGCCTTTCTCAAATATATTTAGAAAATCAACATTTCAAACCAGTTTTAGCCTTTGGACACTAAGGCCCAGCAATGACATGTGACACTAAAGTGTGGTTGAACAAGATGATTTGTTTACCATTTGTTTTGGGCATGGCTTAGATGTAATGTCTGTAGACGCCAGGGAAAGGTCTGCACACAAGAAGGATGTTCCCAACTCAAACAGTGTCAAGGATGGGTCAACACAAAGGCCGAAAGTTTCTCCAGATGTCTAGCACCTTCAAAGTAGTGTAACCCAACTCATAGTTCTTGACCTGTGCTTAATAGTCCTTGCCCCTCCTTGGACACCCTACTGTGCAAAACAATACCCATAAGACGCAGCCAACCAAGTTCTAATCCCTAGATTTAAGAAGTCTTTTAGCCTTCTGGCTACCCTAAGCTTTCAAACACAAATGGTCTAAGTTTGCCAACAAACGTTCAGAGATTAGGATTTATGAGGCTAAATAATAACCTAACAAAACAGATAAGTTCTCCTGGGAAGGCTCTTGAAGAGTATGCACACAGCCTGTATCCAACTTCGGTCTTCCTGCTTTCGCGGTTATGCCAGAACTCCCCCCGCCCCGGGTGTCAGGGTTCCATGTCTTAAAATCGTGGCAAAAATGGCCGTGAATACAAAATCTTGCGGCAAAAATGCTGTGGTTTTGCCGCCACAATCATGTAAAGGATGCGGGGGACACCCCTGCAACCCCCGGACCCATTATACCATTTAAGGGAAGCGGGGGACACCCCTGCAACCCAGCTCCCCTTAAATGGTATAATGGGGTACACCTTTACCAGGTCAAACCACAGCATTTTTGCCACAATTTCTCTTAACAGCGACATTTTTGCCGCAATATTATTACCTGATACCGGTGTCAGGCTTCTTGGGTTCCTTGTCTCGGATTTATTCACCTCAACTTCTGGTTTCTCCAACTTTCACTTGCTTTTCCCCAATCCACCATGCATAGCTGGGTTGCTCAACGTTCACGCTAGGACTTTCCCAGAACTTTGGTTTCATCAGCATTCACTTTAATAGATATTTCTTCCCACTACCACCCAATTCAGGGTCCTTTTCAGGGAGGTTTTCCTAAACTCTACCAACAGGTGAGGCTCTATAAAACGATCCCTTGGTATACAGGCTCCAACCCTTATTATAAGTCTGTACTACCCAAAGGTGTGTTAGAATGGCAGAGCAGCCAGGCTTATTTGAGCTGTAGGTAATTACAATGAACTTAGTAAATACATATAGCCCAACAGAACTCACACACTTGTAATGATATTAAAATATACATCTATTTTATATACACAAGGCAAAGTTATATTCAGGTATGTAAATACTACTTAGACTGACCAACACAAATAGAAAACTACAGCAATACTTTTTTAGGTGAGTAAACCAATGCACCGGTCATGAACACAGTTCAATGATAAATCAATTCACTTCTTAAAGTCACTCAGACAATGTTCTGTTGTAAGGAAAAAAAGGCTATTCAGCACCAGCAACAGCAATAGACTACTTTGTAATATTTTCAATGATTCCAATACTTTAGCAGTCCTTCCCTAACAAGTTCAGAGTTTATCAGAGTCAGTTGGGATGGGGTGGGAGGGGCGCAAAGCCATGTGCAGCAACAGAAAAGGCAAAGTTCCACAGGATACTTTAATTATGTTTAAGTAGGATGCTTTAGTGGAATAAAAAAAGTTATCAGGGACCTTGGAAAGGACTCCCTATGGGTGCAAATGTTTTAGGCCTGGGCAATGCGCATGGGAGAACACCCAAACGCCTGATACAGCACTCCAGTAACACAGGAGCGACAATTTAGCTTGAGGCAAGCACTACCTTGAGCCCCACAGCACCTTAGGAGTATTGAAGAAGATGCAGCTCATTCTTTCCTGTGCAGCAGCGGTGGACCCGGTCTCCTGTTCCTTGGTCGTGGTGACGAAAGGAGAGACTCTGAAAGGGATGTCGCAGCAACGGTCGCAAGAAAGTTCCCTCTGCAAGGTATTCATTGGACTCCCACGTCAGTCTGAAGCTTTGGTGCCTGTTTACAAGCTCCTACAGTAAAGGGTTATCGCCTGGTCAATCAGCCTCGATTCTGCAGTCCTGCCCTCTGGTGGAAGGACTTTGAGCATGGGGATCTGGCGAACTCCAGAGACAAATGTTCTGGGTGGATTTGTTCACATGAAGACGATGCACTGCAATTGGGTCGGAGGTCCCCTGGTATTGTCGGTTTGCAGCTGTGGAAGGTCACTGCACGTCGGGGCGTGGCTCGTTCTGAAGGTTGTCCAATGGCTAGTTGGTCCCACCAGCCAAAGGGAAGGAGTCGTTCTCTACGGATCTCCTCTGTCGATTTGAAAACTGGATCAGGACAGCAGTGGTCTCATCGGAGTTACTGGAAGGGATTTGCTGACATCTCTGGTTGTCTTCTGCTTCGGATCTTCTGTTCCAGTGGTCGACTTTTCTTCTGCCTCGGGAACCACATCTTTTACCCGGATTTCCCATTCATTCTTCTGCAAACTCTCTGCAGTTTAAAGAAAGGGGCGGGTGGCTGTCCACTCAGGACAGCCAGCCCCCCAGTGGGAACTAGTTCCATTCAGGCACATCAGCAGACAAAGGATAGCAGAGTTTTGGGTCCCTGCCCTGCTTCCTGTCCTAACAGACACATTGGAGCCTCTGCGGGCTACACAAAGGGTTCCTGCCAAAGACAAAACTCACATCCAGACCTCCCCATCCCAGGATGACAGAAGGGCTAAGAAAGAACAACCACACAAGAAAGGCGAAAAAAGAAAGGCGCCACCATTTTGGAACATAGGTGACCCTCTTGTGCATAACCGCAGCTGTAAGTACAGCCCGCAATGGAAAATTGCACAAAAGTAAGTAGACACGCCCCCTGCCACCAGCCATAACTATAGGGTTGTTACTGTCACTAAAAAGTTACAGGAGCAGAAAGAAAGGGGATACTAGGTATCCCTTCGGCACTCCACATAAGGTGGTGTGTGCTGATCTCTCAAAAGTGAAAGTTAGGAATGATAAAAAGTATCCACCTATCCTTAAGAACAGTAGTTTTTAAGGACAATGAAAGAATATAAAAAGGAGAACCCAATGGGCTCCCAACAACACTGCACATAGGGTGCAGTGTGCTGCAAAAGTGTAACGCATATGCCTTTATAAGGTCTGGAGGAAAGCAAGACTCCATAAAAAAAAGTAACACATAAACCAGAGTTGCCCTGGTTAGAGCAGAAAATAATGAATGTGGGGCGGGGCTCCCCTCATTCAGGAGAACAAGAGAAAAGAGAAGTCCAGCAAAAAGTGCTGGGGGTCTCACTAGGAGAGTGGGATTAAACATAAAACTGATACATCTCCCTAAGTGTCACCCTCCTGCCAGGTGTCTCCCTGCCTCCTGTTTGGCCCAGGGAAGTTTCACTAGCTCTGCCTTTCTTCTAGCAGCATACCATCCTCAGGGTTGGATCTCTCCACAGCATACGATGTAGGTTTGTCAAATGTGTCAAGATCATGACCATGACAGGGGGAAGGGGTGTTGAGAAGATAAGGATCCACCCGAGCTGGGGTAGGTGGCCTAATAGGGTGCATGCCAGAACCAGCTCCGATCCCGGACGCGGGGTGGGAGTTGGGGAGGATGGTGGCCAGCCCATATGAGTGTGCATTGTATGTGACGGACGGTACCACTATCCCTTCCACAATGCCAGCCAGCCTCTCTGCTGGCCACAGTTCTTTCATCTATTTCAGAACCGCAAATCCCACAATGCTCTTGGGAGCAACAAGAAAACTCAGACTGGGACCATCGAGACCCCAACATTGACTGGATTGGGATTTTCTCCTGCCCAACAGAGAGGAGACACCAAACACCCGACCCACCAACTCCAAACAAACCAAAGGGAATGGCGGAACAGAAAACTAGGGGAGTGAGTAAGAACTGCAGGGGAGAAGTGAAGACAGAAATCCTGCCCAAACCAAGGGGGAACAACACTCACCAGCACAGGAAGATGGCCACCAGGAAAATTAGCACATGGCTGCCATCCAACAAATGGACATTTAAAGAGGGTGGGGCTAAAAGCCTTTTAAAGCCTTCCAAATGAAGACAACACCCAGAGGGTTGTTGATAGGAGCATGTGACCAAGGAGGGGTATGAGTGTTGGAAAGGGGTGTGGGTGCAGTTGAGCACAGAGGAGATTGACAGGCGCTTAGATGAGGTCAGGCAGAGCGGTGGTGGACCAAGAGACAAGTGGAGAGAGTGGAGTCCTGAGTAAACGGACAGTGTTTTGTGAGAGTGCAGCAAAGGTAGTGTGAGAGAGTGGTACCAGTTGTGTCTGGTTTGAACAGGGGAGGGGGGGGTGAAATGAAAGTGAAAGATCGAGGGAGGGAGCATAGGAGACACCACACAGACAACTCCCTTGCAAGCATGCATACAAACTCATAAGTAACAACTTCACGTGCATGCTCACACCATCGACACACTACTGCCGCCATGTACAACGGGATGTGTGGTAAATATGCGGTTAGCGCAATAATGAGGGGCCACAGGCTAGACTTCCTATGCCCCTGTTAGGAGGGTTTTTCATAGCCTTTATCCGGGACAGGACTTAGAAAATTCAACCTACAGTCAGCAAGTTTTCTTACAACGCCAGATGAGCAAAGCCACTCACTTAAATAGTCGTGACCAAGCAGCAAGGCTGAACTAAGGATGAAGGAGTTGTGTAGTACAACTAACACTTAGCAGAACAGGCAAGTAAAAGAACCACACAGCTGTTATGAAAATTACAATCTTATTACAAGAAATAAGTTACTTACCTGTAACTCTGGTTCCCCAGCAAGGATATCTTTCATATATTTACATGCTGTATGAATATTCCCCATCGTCAGGATGGGAATCCTTGGTAACAGAGCAGTTTACTTTATAAAATTAAAACTGCAGTTACTCTAGTTGAGTAATTTTGGGTCATATTGTTCACAGCCAATAGAAAGGGCTCCTTTAGTTCCACCCCTGGAGGCCATATTCAGATTTGGCATAGCGCACGTAAAGTGGCAATATGAGCCAAGAAAAGCCATAAGTGGGGTAGGTGGGATGGATCCCATGTGAATCTATGAAAGATACCAATTGCTTGAGAAATTAAAGTTACTCACCGTAGTGAATAGAGTACTCATAGTCCTTAGTCCCCTTTCCTCCATACTTGTGGGTGTCCTCCAACATGGGGACGGTGCCGGAACCTTTGGCAGTGAAAATGTGAGCTACCCCTTTAAATTTTGTATAGCGCGCGGCCCCGGGTGTGGGAACGCCCCTAAGGCCCCACCCTCCGGCGCCTCGCCTCAGTCCCCTTTTTACCTATCGGATGCTTGAATACCTGGCTATGCTAAAAAATGTTGCCCCCGCCATACTAGCGGGGAAAGATGGGTGGGACGTATGGAGGAAAGGGGACTAAGGACTAGGAGTACTCTAGTCACTATGTGAGTAACTAATTACTCATAGGTTACATCTCCTTTCCTCCATCCTTGTGGTTGATTCCATCGAACAAGATAAATGGGTGGAGCTGTGACAACCTGCCTCATGCTTAAGAAGCAAAAAGGTTCCTCAGAACCGCCTGACCGAATTCTGTATCCTGCCTGGAACTGGTGACCAGAGAATAGTGGTTACAGAAAGCAGACGAGTGGCCCACATAACCGCCTTGCTAGTGACTTCCCAAGAAGCGTGCCTCTGAAAGGCGACAGCCGTAGCCTTGGCCCTGACAGCCAGCACATGAATTCCTGCGGGCACCATCTTGCCTAGGTCCAGATAAGCTTGTGAAATGAACTGAACCATCCAAAGAGCGATGGAGGCCTTGGTGCCGGGGCCACACCCCCGAATGTGAAAAACAGTGCTTCCGACCTCTGGAAAGATCTTGTCCGGGAGAGGTAGAAAGTGAGCACTCTCCTCAAATCCAAGAAATGCAGGGCCCTTTCTGCATCTGACTGATTTCCTGGTTCAAGTGGAACGGTGAGACCACCTTGTCCAAAACGTTTGGATGAGTGCGCAAAATGACCTTGTCATTGTGGCAGGTGAAGGGTTTGCACAGCGACAGCGCCTGCAGATCACTGATTCTGCGTGCAGATGTGAGCACCACCAGCAGGAGCACCTTTAGTGTAACTCACCTGATCCGATGCCAGCTCGAATGTTTTGCGCTGTAAGGCGGCAAGCACCACCTCAGGTCCCAGATGGGATGGGGTCTATGAACTCGAGGGAACAGTCTGGACAAGTCCTTAAGGTGGGCCTTGACCACCAAGTTGGCCACTGAGAAGGTATGACCCAGTGAGCTTTTGTATGCCCCGAAGGCCGCCAAGTAAGTGCAGCAAGTATCCACCTGTACCCCTGAGAGAGCCAGGTGTGCGGAAAAAAGACCACACGTTGTCCAAGGAGCAAGTGAGGGGGTCAAGCCCCTCACCGCGAGCCCATAGGCAAAATCTTGGTCCACTTACTCATGTACTGAGAGCGAGTGGCCGGCCTCCTGTCCTCCTGTATGATCTGTGAGAAACCTGAAGGGTTTGTCTTTGGGCCTCGAGGTGGATTGAACCCCTCTGACGTATGTCTCTTCACAGTCTTGTGTGTTGATTAAGTCTCGTAACCAGCATTGATGTGTGGGGGGGTCTTTTGATTTCCATTTCCTAGGTATGTTCCGTTTAGCCGCGGCTCCACCCACTGCAAATAGTCTGCGGGTTTTGACGGATACCTTTCCGATATCTCCCAGTAGGTATTTCAAAGGTATGACTGGGATGTTTGTGTTTAATATAGCGTCCATAGTTTCTGCCACCTCATTCCAGAATTGTTTCATTGGTGGGCATTCCCAATACATATGAATGGCTGTTGCGGTAAGTGTGCCACATTTGGGGCATGACTGCGGTTTGGAAGGGTCAAACTTGGAGATTTGGTTGGGAGTGATATGCAGGTGATTCAAGATTTTGAATTAGATAAATCTGAAATTTAAGCAAAGCTTATGGTTTTTGTATATTTGCAGTAGTTTGTCCATTGCTGCTCATTTATCTGGATGTTCAAGTCTCTTTCCCACTTTGCTTTCATATAATTCTTGGATGGTGTGTTGGACTGAGTGATCCTATATAGCATAGACACGCTGCCTACGAAGCCATCTTCCGTCAGAATCGCGGATAGGAATTGGTGTGTTAGCGGTGCACTGGGGAAGGATGGCCACTTCTTCTTGCAGGAGGCCTTCAGATGTTGGTGATGTAGAGTTGTGGTTAGATTTTTTCCTGTTCTGTTTTGGATCTCTGCCGCCGTCAGGAACTGCCCTTCCGGGAAGAGATCTCCGACCTTGGCCTGCTTTTCGGGGTCCCATAATGTTTGTATAGTGCGGCCCATTGTGGGTTCCAGATCTGGGTATTGCCATAGGGGTAGGTTTGGTCAGTATGGTGTTTCACATCCCACTCTCTTGACCATGCTCTCACTGTCGATTCCATAGGGTCGGCCAGCGTCTTTTCTCTTGGTACCTTGGCAAATATCATGCTCTTGAGATTCAGAGGAGATGCTGCGAATTTTTCTGCGTGTATGTGCGGAAATTGTTCAGCGGTATTTGCCCAGTATTTCGCGAAGTGTGCTTGTGCTGAATAGTAGTATAGTTGGAAGTCCCGGGCTGCTAGGCCTCCAGTGTCGTAGTTCTCGCATAATTTGGACCAGTTTAGTCTGGGCATCTGCCCTCCCCAGATGAAACGTGTGGCAAGCTTTTTTAGTGTGTCGAAAAATGTCCTACCCGCCCAGATCGGGATGCCATTCAATAGGTACAGTAGCTTTGGTACTACTAACATTTTCAATAGGGATATTCGACCATACAGGGATAATGGTAGCTTGATCCATGCATTGAGTTTGCATTCCAGTTGTGTCAGGTATGGGGTGTAGTTATTGGCAAACAGAGTTCGTTTGTCTGGCGCCATTATGATGCCCAAGTATCTTGCTGTGGTGGGGGACCAAGTCTTTCATGCCAGCAGTTTGGATTGTGGACTCGGTCAGGGGGATTATTCCGGGCTTGGCTTGGTTGATTTTATATCCGGAGTGTTTGGTGAATTCGGCTATGTCTCATAGCACGGGTGGTAGATGAATGAATGTCCGTGTTCTTGAATAGAGGGAGATGAATTGCGGATCCCCCTCCAGGTGTGATTGTGTCGTAGATATGCTGCCATTCCCTCTATTGTCAGTGCAAATATTAACAGAGAGAGCGGGCAGCCTTGCCTAGTAACTCTCTGGTCCAGTTGGGAAGTGATGGCGAAGAAGCGTCTGAGGTTCAGGGCAGTGGAGCGGCCAAGTATAAAACCTGTTTGGTCCAGATGCACAAGTTTAGTCATATATTGGTTCAATTTGTTGGTTATGGCCTTAGCAAAAAATGTTGCATCTACATTGATGAGGGACAGCGGTCTATATGAGGAAGGAGAGTGTGCGGGTTTATGCGGTTTTAGCAAGACCGTGATGATGGCTTCTCTCATTGTCGGTGGGAGTGTTTCGCTTTCCAGCGATTCTTCCAATACTTCTAGAAGCCGCGTGGCAAGTTCGTTAGTAAAGATTTTGTAGAGGTCTGCAGGTAGGCCGTCCGACCCTGGCGCCCTGCCCACCTTGAGATCTTTGATTGCTTGTTGTATGTCTTCTAGGGTAGGAGGTAGATCAATAGTGGCATTTCCTCTGGGTGAGCTTGGGAAGTGGGAAGGAGTCCAGATATTCGTGTAGTTCTTCTGTTGGTACTTGAGCCGAATTGGCATAGAGCTTGCTGTAGAAGTCTCAGAACACTTAATTCACCTTCAGATGATCTACATGTGTCAAGCCTTGTTCATCTATTATGCTGGTGATTTGTCTATGTCCCGTAGTGTTCTTAATGTCATTCCAGAATGATATGTTTGGCATGTTATACATTCTACAATGAATTTTGACAGGTGCTCTTGTAAGTTGGGAACGAACCAGTGTTCTTGGATATCTGCAGCAATGTGTTGTTTTGCTATATGGCCGGGGAAATGCAACTGCTGGAATGCTATTTCCAGTAACTCTATGGGCATTACAACCTTCCCTGTCATCTCTTGTCTCCAAATGAGATCTGTGGCTGATTGTGTGCATCCCCGTTTGTTCCACAGCTCTTGCTCCTCTTGGGATGCACGTTTTTGTAACTCTATTATCTGTGCTATTGGGGTATTAGTGTATGCTTCTTCTCGTGGCTCTACTTAGTTGCTTTTGTGATACACTCAAGTGTTGGTGTCATATTGAAATACGAGGCCTCCTTCGCGGCTGAGTCGGCTGCCGCGTTTCCTGCGTCTGTGTTGCTGGTATGGGCTTGGCACTTCACCACTGCCACTACTGATGGTACTGCTAATGCATCTATCAGCTCATTTAACAATTTTGCATGCTGTACTGGGGAACCATCTGCCCTCCTGAATCCCCTTCTACGCCACCGTGACAGTCCTGAGTGCACTGTGGTAGTTGCATAGGCTGAGTCTGAGTGTATTGTCACTGCACAGCCTTTAGCAGTGTGCAGTGCTTCAATCAATGCAGTTAATTCTGCCGCCTGGGCTGAATAATGGGATGGAACACTTGTGTATAGGCGCGTTACAAATGCCATATCATATCATATCATATCATATCATGGAAGGCGCTTTTGCACAATTGTTTCATATTCATCTTCCTCCATGCGTACTACCGCCATTCCGACGTGTTTTTCTCCTGTCTCGGGGTCTATGGATGCTGACCCATCTATGAAGTATATTTCTCCCTCCTGTAGGGCATTCTCACTTGCTTTAGGGATATTGTCACCTTCCCCCTCATACATGGCACAATCGTGTTCTTGTATGTCCTCTGTCGTGCATGGCTCTGTAATAAATGTTGCGGGGTTTACTGTCTTGCACCTAACTATGTGTACGTTGGGGCTTGATATTATTACTTCATACGCTGTTGCTCGTTGGGTCGTTAGTGTTGATTTTGTTCGCTCAAGGATGGCAAACAAGGAATGCTCCGCATATAGTGTTACCGAACATCCCATGACAATGGTGGCGCTTTTTTCAATCGCAAAGGCTGCAGCTGCGAGGGCCTGTTTGCATGCAAAATGACCTTGCATTACTGGATCTAGTGTCCCACTGTAGTAAGCCAAGGGTTTGTGACCCAGTGATGTCTTCTGTGTTAGTACTGCTGTCATCAGTGTCCCAATGCAGTGTGAAAATAAGAAAAACTCCCGCTCATAATCTGGGTTCGCGTGGACTGGGGCGTCTGCGATAAGGTCTTTTAATCTCAAATACTGGGTTATCATTTCCTGCGTCCATTTTATTGCGACCCTACTTTTCTGTGCCTCTTTTAATGCTTGCAGTAAGGGGCGTGTGTATGCCGCATAATCAAGGATCCAAGCTCGGCAATAATTACAAATACTAGAAATGCTTGCATGTCTTTCACAGTTTTTGGCATGATTATGTTGAGTATAGCAGCTGCTCTCTCTGGGAGTATTCGCTTCCCATCTTTTGATATTAGCTGTCCAAGATATACAACCTCGGCAAGGCAGTATTGCAATTTCCCTTTGTCTACCTTGTATCCTTTGGCAGCTAGCACATTCAATAGTGTTATCGAGTCTTCTCGACACCTTTCTTCTGTATGGCTACAAACGAGCAAATCGTCTACATATTGAATGATGGTACTTTCTACGTCTATGTTTCCAATGTCTTCCCGCAATACCCTGTTAAAAATGCTGGGGCTTTCGCAGTATCCCTGTGGGAGTCTGCAATGTTCATACCTGTTGCTCCCTAATGTGAATGCTGTCAGATATCGGGATCCTGGGTCAAGGGGTATTGAGAAGAAGGAATTTTTCAAATCAATTACAGTAAAACATGTTGATTCTTTTGGAACACTACAAAGTATTGATGCCGGGTTAGGGACTAGAGGGAACTCTTTTTGAATGACGTCATTGAGTGGGCGGAGATCCTGGATCATCCTCCACGCCCCTCCCTTTGCTTTTCTGATCGGAAAAATCGCTGTATTACATGGGGAGGTTGATGGCACTATAATGCCTTGTTTCAGGAGTGCATTTATCGTTTCTTTAATTCCCTCCTCCGCTTCCTTTGATATGGGATATTGTTTTACTCTCGGCAGCATAGCACCTGGTTTGAGTTTTATTTTTATTGGTGTTACCTCATGCAGCAGCCCTACATCGTGGGGCCCAGTAGTCCAAATTTCAGGTGCTACTTTTGTCATGTCTTCCTCAAATATAGTCAGTGGTGCTTTAACGCTAGCCATCAATGGGTTGTGTACCTCACTGTATTGGACCATAATATCACATGGTATGCTTATTTCCATTATTATTTCTCCATCATCCTCACCATCAGTGAACAATTCCTCATCTGTTATGTCTCGTAGCATTACATTTGGGTCTATGCATAACACAGTCCTCCACTCACACCCCTGCGCATCCAGTCCTACGACCACAATGCGTTTACTGGATACTTGAACTGCCTCAATGTCTATGGACATTATCGTGCCTGGTACAATGTCTGTGTGTGCAATTGGGCGGAATATGAAATCTGATTGTGTTCTCCATTCTTTTCTCATTATTTCTGGCACCACCCATGCTTATATCAATGGGTACCCCTCGCACCACAACTTCATTCATCACTGTGCTGATCATCAACATTGCTCGTACTGGGCACACTCCCGGTGTTGAGCACACTATTCCTCGTTCTGTGAAAGAGATCGTCATATTCAACTTACTTAACAAATCTCTACCCAACAGATTTATTGGCGCGTCTTTGTGGTACAGTAAGGGTGCGCGCACGGTTTTACCCCCCACCGTTATATCAAGATCTTTAGTGTAAGGAACTTTTAAAATAGCCCCAGAGAACCCCTGCGTCTCTAAATTCCTGCTTGAGAGTGGAATCCGGCCTTCCATAAGGCATGATTTCTCTGCTCCAGAGACTACCATGAAGATAAACTGCTTATTTCTTATCTCTGCCCCCATAAGTGGTTCCTCTTCTGCACATAGGGTGGTAGTAGGACTGGACACACAAGTGTTCCCTGTGGGCTGTCCTAATCTGAATGCCTTTCTTGCCCTGGCACCGAGAAGACATTATCTCCGATCACTGTTACGCCGCGGTACGGTGCAGGTGCACCGTTTGCAGACGTTGCATAACAATTACTGGTCGCGCTTCCCACTGCATTTTGCCTTACCATTTGTTGTGGTGGTGGTTGCTGTCCTTGCTGTACCTGAGGTTCGCTATAGCAGTAGTCTTGTTGTCTCCCACTTCCCATTGGTAGCCTGTAGGGGCTACCTGGGTGCAGACATCCCCAACCTTGTTCGTTCTCCATGGGCTGTTGCCCCTGGAAATACCCTGAAGGCCGCATTCTACAATCTCTAGAATAGTGTCCCCATCTCCCACAGTTCCAGCATTACCCTTGTGGTCCGCCTCTCATTCATTGGCCGCCAAATCCCCTATTTCCCATACCTCCAAACCCCCCCTCACTGGCCGCGGTACCCACCTCTTCCTCTTGCCGGTCGGTCTTGCCACTATTGTCCACTGTATTGCTCTTCTCCGTTCCACTGTCCTGGCCCTCCTGTAGCCCGTAGTGCTGCTATTGTTGCTGGTCTGTTCACTGCTCCTTCGTCCCCCTCGTTTTCTCGGTCTGTGGTTGCGCTGGCGCTGACGGCGGCAACATTCACTAATTTGTTCTGTGCCAGCTTCGCCTCGTCTGCCAACCTTTTTTGTGCTATCTCGTTTTATCTTTCTTTGATCCTCCTGCAGTGGTGCACAATTATACTCTGTATTTCAGGCCAGCCCTTGGCTTCTATCCCAGCTATTTTGTCCAAGGCCTTCTGCACCTCCTTCGGGAGCCCCTTCTTCATGATAAAATAAAACAAGGCGGTGGATTGGTTCCAAGCCGTGCCAGTTTCACTTCTCCATAAATCCTGCACCCGTAGTATGAATTGCGTAGGATCCTTGTTCTCTTCCATTGTACACTGCATCATTAAATGTAAATCCGGAATATCGGGAAACATGCGCCTCAATGCATCCCATACTTGTGCTCGAACATTATTGAACGCTGATCCATCGTGGCGATCACAACTCATCGTTACTCCAGGGAATCCGGCTCTTTCCCACACTGCGTCTGCTTGGTCACCTATTGCTGACACTAATAAGCTCTTCACATCCCCTATTGATAGCGGCACTCCCGCTGTGTTTTTCTCAAAGGCGTGTATCCATTTTCCAGCCCCTCCCGACATTGGGGGGAGGACCTTGAGCAAGTTCTTTTTGTCCATTTGTGCCCACGGAATGTAGTGTGGCCTACCTGCTCCTTTATGTATCAATGGCATTTGCAACTTGTGTTTCTTCCCTATCTTACTTACCGCACCTTTCTTTGTCTTACTTACCATCACATTTCCCTCTCGCTGTCTTAACCTACCCTGCCATAATGGTGGCGATGGTGTGTCTGGGTACCGGCGGTTAGGCAGTGGGGACCCTGTCTTGGCAGCTGCCTCTTCATACTCGTCTAAGTCACTCCACACTTATTCTATTTCTGACACCTGTTCATTGTTCCCTTCACATCCTTCTCCCCTCTCACTTTCTGGGGTAGGTGGGCGCATAATTCTCACTGGCTTGTCATTCAGATGGAATAGGAACTCCCCCGACCGCCACTCCTTCTCTTGCCCTTGTGGTGTGCATGTTTCTTGTGATGATACTGACCGTGCTGGCTCTGAGATTGCTTGCGCCACTAATCCTGCTGTGCATAATGTTGGTGTTAGATCCGCTTTAGATAATGGTGGCACCTCTCCGCCTCCTGGCAGCATCTGGCTCCTATCGCACAATGCTCGTAGCAGCGTTATCTCTATCTGTGCATGCGCTAGCTGGCGGTCTAATTCTCCAGTGATATGTGCTAAATTCACAGGGGGTGCGCTTGTTGGGCCATACAAACCTCCTTTATCATAAGGGGGTGGTTCTGTGGCAACTGCTCCTGTTGTAGGTGTAGGAGTTGGACAGGCTGGTACGTACAGGGGCTCACTATATCCTACTGCTGGTCTGGACAGTAGAGTAAGAGAGTGGAAGAGGTGGGGAGTGAATGATAAGAGTAGGTGAAACGGGAAAGGGAGTGGGAAAAAGGGGAGCAACGGGGAAGAAAACGCGCGCAGGCAGTCCCTGTGCATGATAAGTGTTATATGTGTCTTGCAGGAGGTCAGGGGGCATTCTCCATAGGTGGTGTTCCGGTTTGAGTGACCCGATCTGGATTTCAAGTACTACTGGGGAGTGGTCTGAGAGTGTTCTGGGTAGTATAGTGCATTCCTTCAGGTTCGAGGTGCATCTTGTGGAGCAGAGCCAATAGTTGATTCTGGAACTTGACCCATGGACATATGAATGAAATGTATAATCTCTGAAGTTGGGATGCAGTTCTCTCCAGGCATCCGCGAGCGGCAGAGAGGACATGGCCTGTTTTATGGTGAGTGCTGCTTTCGAGTTTGTCCGCTGAGCCGTAGATGTCCTATCGAGTGAGGGGTCAAGAATGGTATTGAAGTCTTCCCCCATATCACTCTTGCTTCTTCTGCTGGGGATATTAGAGTCACAATCTGCTGATAGAACTCTGGTGTGTCGATATTGGGGCCGTAAGTATTTATGATTATTAGTTCCTGACCATGTAATGTGCCCCAGGTTATTACAAATCTGCCATTTGTGTCTATTTTAGTTTTATGTACTCGGAGTCCAAGTCTGCGGTGAATCAATGTCAGGACTCCTCGTGATTGTGATGAGTAATTTGTCGTGAATACCTGTGGTCCCCAAGCACGACCAAGTGAATTAGACATTTGTTCCGTGGTGTGGGTCTCTTGTAGTAGAAGAATATCGATTTTGTGTCTGTTGGCGTATGCAACTACTTTTCTGGCCTTGATTGGGTTCAAGAGTCCCCTCACATTCCAGTATAGACGTCTGGTGCTTCTGGTTACTTGTTGAGGTGCCATTCATAAAACATCTGTAGTGTGCCCATTATTACCACTATGTTGTGAAGGTCTTCTTCCCTTTGCAACAATGCTAGGTTTTTCTTGTTATTGTACCAACATTTATTAACTATACAAACTTTTCGCCGGTGCGGCTTTGTGTGGGTTTCATAACTCCTCTTATTGAACCGGCAACCGGCCTGTTTACCCCCCAACCCTCCACCCTCACCCTCACCACCCCCTCAATCGGGCGGTGTAACCCAAAAAACCATCTGCAACTTTGCAATAGACAATCAGGAGGAGAGGGGGCTGTGCGGCCCAACCTCCTCTCCGGGGCTGCAGCTTTGGTGTTCATGTGGATCGGCATGCTGCAGGTTCGGCCGTAGCACAAGATGGGGGCATTAGTTATATGTCGGGTTTAGTTGTTGGGAGTGCGGAGATCAGGTCCTGGTGGGCATCTCAGGGATGTGTCTCTGAATATATATGACATAGCTTTGTCTGGTGAGTCAAAGAATTGTGTCTTGCCTTCGTGTTGAATGCAGAGCCTGGAGGGGAACAGCATAGCATATATCATTTTCCGGTCTCTCAGTGTTCTTTTCACTGGGTCAAAGGATCGTCGGGAGGTCTGCACCCCTGTTGAGAAATCAGGGAATATATGGATGCGATTGGATTCAAAGGAGAGAGGGCCTTGTTCTCGCGCCAAATGGAGCACCAGGTCTCAGTCTCGGTAGTTGAGTAGCCTTGCTATAATTGTTCATGGTGGTGCCCCTGTTGTGGGTAGAGAGATCAGTGCTCTATGTGCTCTCTCAATCAGGAATTGTTTCGAGAACTGCGCATCTGGAAATAGGGAGTGGATCATGTCTTCAAGAAAGTGTTCCATTGTAGTATTAGACTTGCGCTCTGCCACCCCAACTACCCTAATGTTGTTACTTCTCAAATGGGATTCTAAATCTTCACATTTGTTCTGTAGTGTATTGACGTCCTTTGGGATTTTTTCCATGGTTTTACCCTGCGTGGTGGATGTGTCTTCCAAAGTAGAGACCCTATTTTCTGCCTCAGGAACACATGTACTCGGAAGGGTTCAACTGCTATTTCCACTTGTTAAGGGAACCCTCCCTCGGTGAAGTGCACCCTTCACCGACCAATCATCCAGATAAGGGTATAGGTGATGGCCCTGCAAGCGAAGGAAGCCCGCCACCACGATCATAAAGTTTGTGCACCCACGAGGGGCCGAATTGCGACCG
The DNA here is from genome assembly GCF_040938575.1 of Ambystoma mexicanum. Taxonomy (NCBI): domain Eukaryota; kingdom Metazoa; phylum Chordata; class Amphibia; order Caudata; family Ambystomatidae; genus Ambystoma; species Ambystoma mexicanum. The sequence continues at coordinate 328,514,813 of NC_090925.1, read as the reverse complement.
AACGGAAGCACTCTGTATTGGAAGTGGTGCAGCATAATCGTGAACCGCAAGAATTTCCTCTGCGGTTTGGAAGATGGGGACGAGTAAGTACACATCTTCGAGGTTGAAGGAACACATCCAGTCCCCTGTGTCTATCTGCAATAGCGGAGGAGAGGAAGGAGGGGGGAAGGAAGAGGAAGACTGAAGCCAGTGGAGACTATAGACAGAAGCCAATGACCCTTGAAAAGCCGCTTCCAGCTGCTCACAAATAGAGCCAGCTGGCCCCCACAGGGGAACTGTGTTCCTTGGCTGAGATGTCATTGCTTTTCGCCGTCCGAGGCAGGAGCGGAGGAGGGGGGGTGTGAAAAAGGCCCTGCAAGGTCCTCTGCTGCTCGCTCCTATGGTGATCTGTCTGGCTGCCACGTTCTGTGGTCTCCAACCGCCTTGAAGCCGCTGTAGGAGAGAGGTTTAAAGTCTGCCCTGCCCAGAATCTGTGGGTAGGACTTTTGCCCCGGCTTTGTCAGGATTGCCAAGGACTTTGCCATTTGGGTGGAAGTCTTCTTTTTTGTAAACCCGTCATCAGTGGATGACTGGAACAGATATGTCCCCTCGAACAGAAGGTTGAGGATCCTGTCCTGCACATCTGAGGACTATTTCGTAGCATGCATCCACACTGTCCACCTCATTTCGACACCCAGGCTGAGGCCCCTGCTGGATGTGTCAATGTGGGTGACAGAGGACTGCATCTGATCCTGCTCAACCAGGCGAGCCTCGTTAGACCCGCCTTGAAGGAGGCCTGACTCTCCAGAGGGAGGCATGGAAGGAGCTCCCTAATCTCCCATCACCACCTCTGGTTCACCGCAGCAAGGATAGTGTCAGCGTTGGTCTAGCACTGATGCAGCCTGGCGTTGAGGTAGGACTCTCTTCCAAAAGACTTGAGCGTCTTGTCCTCTTTGGACAAACAGTTGGAGGCAGCCACACCCACAGAAGACGAAGAGGAAGGCTTTGACTATGAAGGCGCTGCCGCCACGACAGAAGAATGTGGCTGGAAGTGGGCTGCAAGGATGGCTGGTTCCCCATCCAGAAGCCAAAAGTGGCCAGCCGTTCGTCTGATCGTTGGCACAAGTCTTTTCCCAGACTTACTTGGACATCCTTTTGCATCTGAATGCCCGAACGGCTTATGGCAAGCAAGGCCAAAAACCTCCACTGGCATCCCTGCTCTGGGTGGGACACCCCTAAGAACTCCACTAAACTCTGAAGGCGGTCATGAAACGATTTTACCAACGCGGAAGACCCCTCTTCCTGTGAGTCTCTGCCTCCATTTTTGCCAGGTGGAGGGCTCCTGCATGGAATGAGTCAGAGGGGTCCCCCCCCTGGCCAGCCCCCAGAGACGGCTGCGCAGCAACAGGCTTCTGAAGAGGAGAGGAGCGGAGGAACGGGCACTGGAGCTGGAAGTATTGGAGGAGGGGGGGCCATGTCCGGAGCGGCCATGGGCTGCAGCACTGGGACCCCCAGAGGAAATGGAGGGCCCAAAGGAGGGGGCCTTGGAGGCACCACTTGGGGGACCGCCTCCTTGATGAGGTCCTTAAAGAATACCACCATCTGCAGAGAGTGCATGAGTAGGTGGAAGCACTTGAAAAAACGATCCTCACAGGGCACTGGGTCGCGAGAGGGAGCGTGACCATTGGCAGTGCTGGGCCTTCTGTCCTGATCGAAACGCAGAGGAACCTGGGATGGGTATCCGAACAGTTGGGTGGCATAAATGTAACCCTGCATGGACCACCCACCTGTGCTCTGAGGGCCGACACTGCTCCCCGAAGGAAGAAGACTAGCACCACCCTGCACCGCCTGTTCGGAAGGCGACAGGACCGCCAGAAGCCTGGAGTCAGGATCTAAGATGGCCGGTGGCTGTTTTTTGGGGCCTTGCGCCATGCCCTGGGTGGGAGGACAGGAAGGCCCTGAACCCTGTGCTGGGTCCGACATAGCCGAGGACTGTTTGTGCCTCGACCATGAAGCAGAAGCGCCGACCTCTGATGTGGCTCCTGTAGGCCTAGGGCCCTCAGCCAGTGGGCTGGTAGTTGCATCGTCCCAGAGTCACGACCTCGGAGAGGGCTCTGGTAGTCTGTAGGCCCTCATCTGGGGAGCTGGTAGGTGTATGGGACTGCGCCTCAGGCTGCCGGCTGGAACTGGAGCTTGAAAGCCCCTTGCAACCCGGTGCAGAAGACGAAGAAAAGCTGGAGTGCCCCTCGGTGGATCGCCCAGAAGAGCCCTTGGGCCCCTCGGCTTAAGGGCCTCAGGTCTGCAGCGAATACCATAGTCCAAGGGACCTTTCCCAGCTGGAGGTCCCAGGAAGGAGTCTCCATGTTGGGGGGGGGGGCCTTAGAGAAAAAGTACCTACCTTCTCTTGGCCCGAGGGCCTGGCGATGAAGTCCTTTAGACAACCGGGTGGTGAAGAGTGGAAGATCTCTCTCCAGCGGGAAAGACCATTCTTCAAGGATCGGTGACCACGAGAGCTGCAAGCTCTCCACGCGTCCTCGTGGTGCACGGGCCCCAGGCACTCAAGGCAGAGCGTATGGGGGGGCTGAGGCCGGGAACGACTGATCGCAGAATGCGCCTCTTCTGAAGCCTTCTGCAGCCGACAAGTGCCGGGTGAGGCAAGGCACCGAAGGGAGGTGAAGAAATTAGAAAAACAAAAGAATGGGGAGCATGCAGATAATTGAAAAAGGTTACTGTGCCTAAATGTCAGATCCGACACCTGCCGTGCGGAAAAAGGGACTGAGGTGAGGTACTAGAGGGCGGGGCCTTGGCGGTGTTCCCATGCCCGAGGCCGCACCCCCAGGTGCTATACTAAATTTAAAGGGTAGCTCACATTTTCACTGCCAAATGTTCAGGTACCGTCCCCATGTTGGGGGACGCCCACAAGTATGGAGGAAAGGGGACGGGACGTATGAGTACAGGAGTTACAGGTAAGTAATTCATTCCTTCTCCAGCATTGGATCCGTCATAGATTCACATACTGTATGAAAAGATTACAAAGCAGTATCACATAACCACAGCGGGCAGAGGCAAGCTCCTTGAAGAGACACTTATCCTAGGAAACACTCACCTCATGAAAACAGATTGTCGTAGACCCACCTGGTCGACCCTGGAATCCCTGTCGACACAGTATAACCTTGTAACTGTGTGAACAGAACTCCAGGTTGTGGTGCTGCAGATGTCCAGCAATGGGACTCAGAGAAAAGCTGTTGTTACAGCAGTGACCCTTGTAGAATGCGCCCTGGGCCTGCCAGGGAGAGGCCTGCCAGCCTGTTGATGACAGGAGATGCAGGAGGAAATTCACCTGGTGATTAACTATTTGGAAAGTGCGTTTCCCATTCCAGAGGGACCAAAAGTCACAAAGAGAGATGTCTTTGGGAACGATTTAGTACAGGAGACATACAATATCAAAGCTAGCACTACATCCAAAGAGTGTAGCGAGCGTTCAGCAGGGGAAGAAGGCGAGCCAAAAAAAACTGGTAGCACCACAAGTTCATTGAGGTGGAATGACAAAGGAACCTTGGGTACAAAGGATAGGTTATTGAACTTGTGGAAAACTAATTAGGGGGGCTTGCAGGAAAGAGGCTGAATCTCACACACACACATCTAGTTGACATGATGGCTACTAGCAGAGACGTCTTCCAGGATAGAAACGTTACAGACTTTATGCAGAGGCTTAAAGGGAGGTTTCATGAGCCGTGAGAGGATTACATTCCACTTCCAGGCCGGGGCCAACCGTCAGACCAGCGGGAATGAGCAGAAAAGCCCCTTAAAGAATTAAGCAGTGGGACCACAGAGAAGGAGGTGAGAGTATAGCGTGAGATAGTTGCAATGTGCACTGTGATGGAGGAACGCGTCATGCTCGACTTAGCCAAGGATAGCTAATATGGCATGACGTCTTTAGGTTGTGCGTGGAAAGGGTCTCTGCCCAAGCCACACACCAGCAGGAAAATGTTTTCCATTTACTCCTGTAACAAGCTAGCGTGGAAGAAGCATGTTCCCTAGCCAGGACATCCTTATAGTCTTGTGGTGGCAGAATATTGCTGAATTCAAGGAGTGTAGGAGCCAGGCCGCCTGGTTCAGCGAGGCGGGTCGTGGTGTATCACTGTGCCTTCGCTCCTGGAAGGAAGATTGCACAGAGGAGGCAGATTTATTGGTGGAGCAGAAGACAGGGTGAAGAATACCATAACCGTCTCAGCCACGCAGGGTCCACTAAGATGTGTTTGCACCGATATTGTCTGAAGACATTTAACACCTGTACCACAAGGGGGCATGGGGGAAAAAAGCATACAGGGGTATCAGGTAATAAAATCGCAGCAAAAATGTTGCGGTAAAGAAAATCATGGCAAAAATGCTGTGGTTTGTCCCGGTAAAGGTGTGCCCCATTATACCATTTAAGGGGAGCGGGGGTTGCGGGGTTGTCCCCCGCTCTCCTTAAATGGTATAATGGGTCCAGGGGTTGCGGGGGTGTCCCCTGCATCCTTTACATGGATTGCAGTGCAAAAACCACAGCATTTTTGCCGTGATATTTTGTTACCACAGCAATTTTTGCTGCAATTTTATCACATGGAACCCATACAGGGACATCCCATCCCAGGGAAATGTGAAAGTATCTCACAGGCTCTCCAAATGAGGGAACCTGCTGGCAAAAGACACGCACTTCTTGTTGGCATAGGTGGCGAAGATGTCAATTTCTGGGATGCACAATCGGCGGTAGATCTGGCAGAGTTGATTCCTGGAGCTCCCATTCATGACAGGAACAGAGTTCCCTGCTGAGGGAGTCTGTCATAGTGTGCTGAGCACCCGGTAGGTGAAGAGAATTAGGAACATGCGATTCAGTGCCTAGTGCCACAGAGACTGGGCGTCCGCCGACAGAGTCCTGGTGCCCCCTGCTTGCAGATATAAAACATGGTTGTGGTATCTGTGAAGACCTAGATCAATGAATTGCAGAAGGAAGGACTTAAGGGCCCAAGACACTGTGCATAGATCCAGAAGATTGATATGAACCATCTTCTCCTAGTGTGTTCAGAGACCCCTGGCATGTAGATACTATATGCGTGCACCAGCTCTGCAGGGAGGCGTCCATCGTGACAGTGACTTGATTTGGGAGTGGTCGAAAGGGAGCACCCTGGATGAGATGAACACAGACTGACCACCAGCAAAGGGCATTCTTTAATTGTCTCGTTCGAGGGATCTTGTCCTCCCAACAACAAGGCATAAATTAGTTTTCAAAAAATTGATTAGCAGAGTTTGCTGATTAAAATGTTCTTGATTAGCAAACAACCCCATTTAAATAGCAATGTTGTACTAATATTTGTAATGCCACCAGAGGTTATTTGTACCCAAGACATAAAATGAGCATCAACACAAAATGTTTTTGTACCGCTTAGGTAAGACATTAGTCAGATGAGTCGTGCATTGCACATTCTTTGAAATTCTGCTAGACCTGCAGGTCGAGTAACTAGGCCCCTTTAGCGCAGTGCAAAGTGTACCTTTGCAGTACAAAGTGACTATGCTTGGCAAAAATACACTTTGCACCTCTCTGTGAATCAGGCCCGGTTCAACGTGCCAAATCCTCCATGAATTAGGCCCTTAGATACACTAACCTAAACCTGACTGTAAAGCATGGAGGCAATGCACTGTTTTACATTAGACATACTGTAATTATGCATTATTTAACAACTTACATTTTTAGGAATGGAATTGCGTGACTGTTTTAAAAACAAAAATGATAAAGTTAGCACATACTGGTCTTTGCTAGTCAGGATACAGTCAGCTTAATAAAAGTATCAGCACCATTACTTCTGGCTTTCAATTATTTGAGCTTGCAGTGAACATAGAAAAGAAGGTGGAGAGAGCCCATTGGGCAACAGTGGAATGCAGGGTGAGCTGTGCTTTCATTGAACGGGCTAACTTAAATAGCTAGCTTTACTAAACAAGTGTCCATTTAATTAGCAAACCTACCGAATTGCACAGCAAATTGCTGTGCAACACTGCTTATTTTATGCCTTGCAGGAACCAGAGGCCTTTGCCAAACAAATCTAGGCCTTCCACCACCTTGGTTTGAAAATCTGGTTGGGAGTTGGTGGCCTTAAACCAGCCTTGCATGCCTAAGACAGCACTGTTTCCCATCTGTCTGAAGCCAATGTCTGCAATATCAACCAAGATCGAAATGCATGGCCCGAAGCAGCTTCGGCCTCATGAAGCAAAGAGAAAGCCCCCTCTTTTTTTATCAACCAGGAGGATTTCAAGTATCGGACCTAATTTGAACCAAAGTTCTGTCATATCTTGATAGGATGGACACTGCATCGGCCACTTTGATGGTAGTAGCAGCGGTCGTTATGATACTCTTGCCAAAGGCATCTAGATGCTTGCTTTCTTTGTTGGGGGGTGAACCGAGCATGGCATGGAGGGGTTGGACGAACGTTTACACGTTGCTGCTGACACCACAGAGTATGGACCGGGTTATGACCCTTGGCATTTGGGTGCAGAATCCGGAACTTTGTATTTTTTTGTTGAACCTCTCCTTCGTGGGAGATGCAGAGGAAGGATTGGTCATGGTCAACAGACAATCCTCTCATAGGTCTTCAATCACCGGAATTGCAACAGACTTTTTGGGTCGCTAGCGCTGCTGGAAGAGGAATCCCTCCTTCTGTTCTTCAGTAGCAGACAAATATTGTTGTAACCCTTGACATTAGGTCATGAGAGGATCCGATTTTGTCTGGGGGAGAATCGTAGAGAGGATCATCTGGTACCAGGTCAAACTTATCTGTGCCGGTGGTATGTGGAGGCATCCCAGGGACACGTCATCTTCAGTTTCAGTGTCTAAGATTATGCACAGGGACAGGATGAAGCTGGTCCTTTAGAGGACAAGGAGGTGCATTGAGTGATCCACAAAGGTCTTGTTGGTGTGTGGCTGTGTCAGGTAGCTGTGTTGCAGTTCAGGCAAGTACTGCAACATGGTTAGAAGGTCCATGGAGAGGTCTATAGAGGGGGGAAGGGTGGGAGGTGGGGGGGTGGAGACAGAGGACTGTCTTGGCAGTGAGCCAGTCTCAATTTCTTCCTCCGAGAGAACCCCTTTTGTCTCTTTGGGGTCAGTATCCTGAAGAATCTGCTCAGGCGGGGTCACCAACGAGCCTGGCATAGCTGAGGTGATACCCAGGGCCAGTGGAAACCGGCGTGGAGGACTGGGTAAAGCAGCCAGGGCTGGCGGCAGTTGCAGGGCGCCAGCTGTAGAGGAAGTGAGGATAGTCACCAAGGCCTGTGACAGCTTATATGGAGTCTTGGTAGCCAATGAGGTTGATGACGGAGTGGACGACCTTGCCTTGTGCTCTGTCGACTTGGTCAAAGAATCTTGTGTCTGGTGATCTCAGACTGTTAGGACAGTTTTTCTAAAGTTCAACTAACGGCTTCATAAAACCATACAACGTAGGCAATACAGAATCTCCAACTCTAAATATAAGTCTGTACCAGCTGAGATGGGGTAGCTAGGCTAGAGCAGCCAGGCTTATCTTAGGAGGGAGAGGGCTGTAGGTCAGTACAAATAAATTGTCAGTCGTGGTCACTAGCAGAGCACTAGCAGAGCAGAGCGGAAAGTCTGTCCACCACTTCCATTCTGAGAGGCGGAGTCTCAGTCTCACACTGAGAATCACATCTACAAAACCCCATTCCCAGCGCGGAGCATGCGTGGAGAAGTGAGCGGAAAAGTGGTCAGTCGTGGACAATCAGGTGACGGAGCAAGGAACACCACCTAGCTGACCAGCTTTGGAAACCTTGCACTCGTCAACTCATCGATATTGTGCCAAAATCGCACCTGACTTAAGACGGCACTTGGTTGAGCCGAGTGAACATTCACCAAGGTAAGAGGCACGGTGGTCTGAGAGCCGGCGGAGGCCAGTACCCAGTTCCCCCAACCCGCTGGAACACTAGATATGGCGGAGAGGGTCTTCAGGGTAACCACCGGCAGCCTAACCCAAGAGGAGGATGAAGGGCGCCGATTAAGGAGCTCACGGTGGCGCCAAGATGGTGAGAAACTGCAGAACCTGCAAGTATACACACCTCCTGACATTCTTGAGGAAAGCGATATGAATGAGGCCCACGCACCCCATAAAAAAGACGTCGGGCCCACGAAAGATCAGTCACAACATCAAAAACAAATGGCACACACTACCACAAAGAAGGGCTCTAGTGCCCTTAAAACATACAAATCAAGCCTACCTCATGTAGCGGACACCGCAATGTGCGACGGGCAGGAAGCACAGTCCCGGGCGGTATTGCGAAACCCACGAACTGAGGACTGTAGCCCGCCGATCCACGCAGCTCTGGTTGGCTTGCCGTCAGCCTCCGGAGGGGGGGCGAGATCAGACAGCATGAGCGGCGTTGGATTGGAGACTGCTGCAGGGTTGGGATCGGAGATGGATGTTGGAGTTGCGGATTGCGAGGAGCACAGGCCGTGCTGTCTGTAGGCTGCAGCAGGGCACCCGTGTGAATGTCCTGCGGAGCAGAGCACTGAGTCTGTGCCTGCTCGTGATTGCGTCTTGACGGCTGTTGGTCACGTGGCAGTGAGCAGCACGCCACATGGTGCCGAGAGAGGGAGCATTCAGTCTGAGGCACAGGTGCCACAAGAGGTCAAAAGGCATTGATCCACGCTCTCCCTGAAGGGCGATGGCCTCAAGAACTGTGCCCAATTGAGATCGCAGTTAGATCTAGATGCGGTAGAAGCCTCAACCGCAATACCACCTAAAATAATTGAACAAAACCTGACAAGACAAAATTCAGCACATGATGAACCAAACAAAAAAACAAACAAAAAAAAGTTCAATACAACACAGCCTAAGGGGTATTTGAAAGGTACTGCTGGAAAAGCTGTCTTGGCCCCAAAAGGCAAACGGGGAGGCAGTGGCATCACAAGAGTATCAGGATCAGCAAAACCGACCACTATGCACATTTTGACTGAGTTCTTTCAGTCACAAATGTCTTCCAGGCACAAGGACTTGAAGGAACTCTCTGATGCCGAAATGCTGGCAACCATGAACGAAAACTTCCCCTGTGCTAAACAAAGAAGGTTGGATTTGCCAACAAGTAAGGATCAACCACACACGGAAACCTTAACCGAAAAGACCAACGTCCAGTCCTCAGAGAGCAGGAAAGAAAGCAACAGTTCAGGTCAGATGAAAGACATCCCGGTCAGTGCAGGGCCACTGATAGAATCTACTCTTACGCCTGTAGTGAACATCCAGCACCCCCGGGGAAAACAACGATTTCTGCGGAAGAGGCGGCTAGATTACGTTCAGAAAAGGTTAACGAAAGTGGAACCATAGATACAATGGGGGAACAATCACTTTCAGAAGTAAAAAGGCACGCAGAAACAGGCGGACGGCAGCACGAATCGGCACTGGATATTAGTAGTCAAGAGCTACAGTGCGAAACGTCTCCAAGACGTCTGGAATGAGACCTGGACAACTGCAAGAAAAGGCCGGAGCCGATCCTCAGAGAAGAATCGCCAGAGCTGGCACCGTCTAGAGGCATAACATCACCAACGGCCTTGGGCTGGCAGCAAACCTGCAGCATCCCTGTCACGCGAGTCTGAGCACCGTGTGGATACACGTCTCCAACGAAGAAGCTTGTTGGAAGCATGCTCCAACGCAGCATCTCATAAAGCCCATTTCACAAGCGACATGTTTGTAACCCCAAGCAAAAGAGCATCTGACAAACACTGGTACTGCCCCCCAAGACGCCCTTCAAGAAACCTGATTTGTTAACCATTATGTCTGCAATTACAATAGCGCTTGCCCCGTTCTGCAAATTATAATGACACATTGCAGGACCATTCATCTATTCAAGCCATGATGCTCTCATGATGCTCTCCAAATTGACTTAGAGGGTTACATATCAGCCAGAGAGGGAAGAGACACCCAGGTCAAAACGACAGAACAACTCGTAAACCAACTGATGGCAAAAATAACAGCTGTCTCTACGAGTCTCCATCCAATACACACTGCTGGGAAGAAGGATAACCACACCAAAGAGGGAGAAAAGCCACAGAATGCCTTAGTCAAACCACGAAAAGTGATGTCTCAGATGCTGGAACAAAAAAATCCACAGTTCTGATGGTTGTAGAAAAACCGTCAGCTGAAACTGCGACTGCGCCAGTAGCAATTGAAGAGCCAGAAGCGTCATATTCCATTTTTGACAAATCTAAGTCAAGACCGGTTATGACCTTTGAAAACGATAACGTCATGTCTCAGTATGTGACTGCGCACACAAAATATGCGACGAGCAACCATAACATGCCAACAGCATCCAAGACAACGCAGAAAAATGGCTCCATCCACAGTAGAATGAACCCAGACTTTGAAAATCTACAGAGAATTATAGTGGCACCGGACGAAAACAAAAGACCAGTCTCCCCAAAGTCGGTCGAAGACTTTCTTAATAACGACCATTGATGAACATAAGTGTGCATTCAACAGGCGAATCAACTCTCCTGTCTACCGCATTGGATGCTAGCCACTCAGAGGAAGTATCAACTTCAGAGATGGCAGCGCAAAAACTTAGAAAAGGAACCAAATCCAAATGTATGACGACACGGGATGATCAATCCAATCTTGAATCAAGAGCGTCCGACGACAACCTTGAAAGTCAGTTCTTAACCTTGGAGCAGAGATGTAAAAGAATATCACAAACAGCAAATTGGCAACTCCAAATGACGGAACAGGCTAAAAATGAAACCTCCGATGGAGACTCACTCTTAAAAAATAAAAGGAACAGTGAGGCGAAGAAATTAACAGCAGAAATAATAGCCACGCCGAGAAACCACATAAAAATAAATGATCTGGCAAATACAGCTTATTCCCCGAAAGAAACAAGGCTGAAGGAAACAGCCAAAATTCACTATAGATCCAGAACAGAGGTCTTTAATACAAGAAGCTTAAGAGCACAGGAAGTAAGATGGACCTTCAAAATGTAGCAAAGACCAAGCAACAAGGATGTTCTAACTGAATAGAAGAGCCGTCCTGGGGATTCTACATCACATCACAAAGCTCCGGGCAATAAAATCAGACGATCTGCTCATTGTTGAACCATGGCACAAACACCACAGAGCCTGCACACTCTTGTACATTGGCTCATCAACAGTCCAAAAACTCCTCTGTAACGGAACATCAGAAATACAAAAAATGGGTTTTGATATATTTGAAACAACACTTCATGACCAAACATCACGTAATGCACACAAATCCAGCTGATACATGGACAAAAGTAAAGCTAGCATAAAACAGCATGAGGACGCAAACAAGCGAAAGACCTCCATAACGTCAACGCACAAAGGCACGCATGTAGAACCGAAAAGTGAAGAACGGGAAGAAAGGCGCAGTACAGCGTATGAACAAAAATATACATGAAAAAACAGCACCCCGTCCACAAATAGGCGGAACCCAGAGACACCTGAAAATAAGCAACTCAACAGTGAAAAGATCCAGAGGAGAACAAAGGAAAATGCCCGCATGACAACTAGAACTATCATCCAAGAAGTACAGAGTAATCAGACAAAGATGAGAACATCAAGCAAATCGGAAAATAAACATCTGGTCTTGGCTACCAAAGGCCCTCTCCTCACACTTGAACAAATAGCAATGCAAGGCTGAAGACCTCAGTCAGCCAATGGATCGGCAAGAGGAAGGTCTTCAGTTAACTTTGAAACTCTGCTCATGGACCACAAGAGGTCATTCCCATTTAGCAGTCCCAGGCAATGTAAATTTAGGAGCATACGATATAATATGTCTGCAACGATATAATATGTCTGCAGGAGACATGGCTCGTACACCACCATCCCTAGAGGGGTATGAAATCATGATTGCTCTGGCAGCCAAAGGACATCTTGGTCGCCCCTCCTCAGGCATCTTAACAGCGTGTCGAAATGGCTGTGGACTGTCCATGGATAAAATCTTGATTGCCAATTCATCTGTATTGGCCGTTACAGCAACTTGGAACAAAAGTCCGCTCCAAGTGAAACCACTACCAGCAAGACACTAGTGATTGTCAACACTTACTGGAATCCAGCAGCCTTTATGCAGCAAAATTCATCGCAATGCTGGAGCAGCTGATCGATGAGACATTGGCAACACTCATGACGCCCTATCTACTTATCTGTGGCGATTTAAATGCATTGTTGTTAGGCAGAAACCTGTGCAGTTCCCTTTGGGACCACTGCAAAAGATTTAGGACTACAGGTGTTAGCAGTAAACCCACTTGGTAGCAGTCTGTACCACCCAGATTTACCTGGTAGCTGTGGCTGAGCAGTCAGACTTCTCTCAAGAAGAGTTAGGCAGTATGCAAAGTATACACAATAGACACCCAGATACAACAATACAAGCAAACACTGACCAGAGCTTTGGTATCAAAGTATATCATTATTTATTTAAAAACACACTGTTTGAAACACTCCAGCACTCTTATTGTAAAACACTCTAAACACAGTTACTATTATAATATATACAACCCTTATTCCTTATCAGATAAGTCTTAGTTAACACCTTTTATTTTCATACAGAGGTGAGTGCTTAACTATAGATGGCACTCAAACAAGTTCAGGAATAAGAGAAGGAAAAAGACAGAATATGGGAAGGTACACCACTCTAAGCTTTAGGAACACTATTAGCAAGGCAGAGGAGCAAAAGTCACTTGTGAGCCAAAGTCCATAGGCTGGGCCCACTCTTAGAGATAGCAGAGCACAAATGCGCCCAAGATCACACAGTTACACTAGGCTTAGAAAGTCTTGCAGAGAGTTTGAAAAGAGTTTAGAGAGGCTCAGCAAAGCTTAGCCAGGGCGTCCCAGGCTAACCCAGGTTTGAAGGCCGGGGGTTAAATCTACCCCGTACAGTCGGTGGCAAGGGAAGCCGGGCGGGACACGGTACCTTAAGTGGGAAGGATCCTCCAGCGGTGGCAGTTGTTCCTGGCAGCGGGTGCAAGTCTCGTCGTAGTCCAGGGGAAGGTAAGATCTCGACTTGGAGGAAAGATGAAGGTCGTTGCACTGCCAGGGAAGAAACCAGCCGCAGAGTTTTCCGGTTAAAGGTATTACCCTTTAATTCACGGTCGTGGTAAAACGTGGTATCCCGGTTGCCGGGGTGCTTGGCACAGGCAAGGCGGCCACGAGATACGTCGGGAAGGCGAAAAGACGGTGAAACTGGTTATCCCCACCAGTCAAAGGAAGAAGACTCTCCGGCGGGAGATCTCCTCTGTCGTTGGGAAAAGTGGTGAGACGGTCCAGCAGGGCTCCACCGGTGGTGTCGTCGTGCAGGTCGGCTCAGCTTCTCCCTCGTCGGATTCTTAGGTCCTGTGGCGACTTCTGAAGTTCCAGTCCCCAAAGCCCTGCTTTTATGCAGAAAACCACCATTCACTCAGCCTAGCTGTCACTCAAACATGCTAAGTGGTGAGCCGGCCGGCTCACCACTTGGGCCAATCAGGACGGAGTGCGACTTGAGTTGCCTAGGCAACTCCGTCCAGGGTGCCTAAATCCCCCTCCACCGCTCCTAAGTACCCCAGACAGAGTGGCACCACTTTGGAGGGCTTCTGTGGAGAAGCCCGCCAAAAAAGTGGAACAAAGGGCTCGACTTGGGTTGGAGTTACAGAAGAGAACACAAACGCCATTTTAGAACCGAGTTTTAGCAAAAAATACCAACCGGAGAATTAATATTAATTAAATAAACCGGCGGTATGTTCGAGGCTATCGTAATTGAATAAATGAAGATAGTAGCCTCGAACAATGGGAAAATCCCATAGAGAAATATTTGCGGTTGAATATAAAAAGTAGTATCCACTGCCACCAGCCAAAATTCGATCAGGGGGGATGGAGACGTGCCCCCTCGACTAACAGATCCCGCGGCAATCGAATTGCGCCAGCCAGTACGTCCACAATATGATGGTTTGTACTGGTTCTGTTCAGAATCTAAGACTAGTAAAGTCAATGGTGACTTTACAGACCCTGGGAGACAGTAGTCAGTCCCAGGGTATGGAGTCTATATTGGGGAGTCACTATGACACCCCTGTGTTACTGCACTGAGGGTGCTGTGTAACACACATCACAAAAACACATGAAGCCCTATGGAGTAAAAGACCCCATAGCCCATTAAACACATCTAGAGTCAAAGAAACACACTCAAATCATGGCCAAGAGTGAGGGTAAAAGAGTCTCACTCTTGGCAAGAGACAAAAAATAAACCCCAAAAATCCAGCAAAGCTGCTGGGGGACTCACTAGGTTAGGAAATTCAGCCTAAACAGAGAATTCTCCCTAACAATTGTGTCAAATGGAAAAGTCTAAATAGGCAAAATCCAAAATCCAAGATATCACCGGCGGAAGGACGAGGGAAAGCATGGCTAGTCATGAAACAGTCAAGAGAGCTTCACAACTTGGACGCGGTTTTCACGCAACATAATAGGCTCCCGACATGGGAATCTGCTGATGTGAGCGCGACTATCGATTATATCTTCGTCTCAAAACCACTGCTGCAGCTGACAACAGCTTTTGAGGTATTGCGAACAAGCGCCAGCGATCACAATCTGCTGGAAATGTGCTGGAGGATACCCTCTAAGAAAAATGAAAATATGACCACGCAAATTGAGTCCAACATACAAGGCTCACAAATCAAATTAAGTGCAAATGCCATTAAAGAGCTGACATCAAAATACAAGGCAAATGGGCAGAATGACTAAGAAAAGCCAGTTGACTATCAACCCCGGCTGACCTCATACAAACACCAGTCAACCAGCAGGAAGTTCTCTCAGACACCTAAAAATCATGCCTACAACAAAGAGCTGGTAGAAAAGAGACGGGAATTTAGAAAAGACAAGAGAATGGCTTAGTCCCTGCCAACGATAAAAGGCGGCATTAAAATCAAGGAAGTAACAAGAGCTTACAAGGCATAGGTCAGATGCCATCGAGATAAGCTCTATCAACAAGACGCGGAATCCATTGCCAAAACCTTAAGCACACATAATGTAAGAGACTTCTGGGCCCTGCTGAGATCCATCAATACGTCAATGGAAGACTTAATACCCAACAAGATCGGGCAACACCCACTACAATTCTGTATTTCAATCTGTCTGTGAGGCGCCAAAAGAGGTTGTTTCATACGACAGTCCTGAGAGGATCAAGCTCGGAAACACGGAAGACATTGAAGATGTAATCAAGAACCTCAAAAACTCTAGGGCCCGGGGGCCCGATGGAATTACAAACTTTGAGCTAAAAATGCATCTTTCAGAATGGGCAGCTCTACTCAGCATAATTTTTCAAAGATGTGCAGATACAAAGACACTTCCTCTGTCCTGGACATTGGCGATTGTGATCTCGATTTACAAAAAAGGGAATAAGAGCGACCCCTATAACTTTCGTCCCATTGCATTGCTCAATGCCATCAGGAAAGTATTTGGAACCTTACTGATGAAAAACTCCAAATATGGGCAGCATCGGCAAAGTGCAATGATCATCTTCAAGCCGGATTTTTAAAAAACGCTGTGACTGCAGGCAACATTCTCTTGCTTAGCATCCTGAAGAGCAAGGCTCTACAATATGGTCATTGTCTCTTTGTTGTATTCATCGACTTCACACAGGCGTTTGATCGAGTGGAAAGACATTGCCTCTGGCAGAAACTTCTAGATTGGGACTGTCCAAAGGAAATCTTGGCACCCATAAAAGCACTTCACTCAAAAACAACAATGAGAGTTTGTCTGAATCGACAAGGGGATTTATCAGCCGAGATCCCAACCACACGCGGGGTCAAGCAAGGATGCCCGCTAGCAGCATCTCTCTTCCGAGCCTATATAGGTGATTTCCAGAACACAGAAGCGACAGTACGTGCATTCCCTCCAAAAATCTGAGGTGAAACGATCTGGCGGCTCCTGTATGCCGACGATCTCACACTATTTGATCAAACGCCTATCGGCTTACAGCGGCAACTGAATTCTCTACTTTCTTACACTCAAGAAAATCACCTCGAGATTAATAAAGAAAAAACAAAGGTAATGATCCTCCAGAAATCTGTTAGAAAAAAGAAAAACAACATAAACAAATGGTTCCTGGCAGAAAACCGAAATAGAGACAGTCCAGAGTTTTAAATATCTAGGAGTCACACTGGACAGCTCTAAACGTGAAACGGCAATGCAAGTGACTCTACAAGGCAAAATCAAAAAGCTGGCGGCTCAGGCAAAAGTGATCGATAAAAAATTTGGTCGCTATTCATTAATTCCCACAATCAACTTTTACAAAATTAAGGTTGTCCCGTCTGTGACGTACTGGGCTGAGGCACTGCCTACAATTCCGAGTGACTTCTGGCCTAAATTAGAAGCTGCCTTTTGGAGCTCCGTTTTAGGCCTCCCCAACTCTACATTGGGAGCAGCTATTAGACGGGAATTGAGTCTCCTGTCACTCCAATGTATGGTAACCTGCAACTCCCTAATGTTATACAGGAAATGCAGAATGACAGATAGCAATCCTATCTATAAAATGATAAACAAAGAAATGCAAGATAACCGTTGTGAGTTATTAAACTGGAAAAAGGAAAATGAATTGTTACTGGACGCAATTGTTAGCCAAGAAGAAGAGCTCATTCAGAACCCTGTGAGGGTTCTACGAAAAATCAAAGAATTAGACTGGGCAAAGACCACAGAAATGGCAGCAAGGAACAAATTGACCCTACACCTAACGCATAAGACAAAAAAACTAAATGAGCCACAAAATCTCATAAAGAAATTTCCAAACAGGGCGGCGCGGGACCTAATCCCAAGAGCCAGGTTAAACCTACTAGAAACAAATGAAATTCTTTACATTAGAGGTCTTTCACTGACAGGCAACTGCAGATAGTGCCTAGACACGACGTCCCATCAAAAAGAATCTATACAGCATTTGTTGCTTTCATGTACAGGAACTTATTCGATCAGACTACGATACTTAAACAAGTTGTTTGAAAAAGACATTCAACCAAATGAGGAGACCTGGTGGCATAGGCTAATTGGTGGAGACAGACCCAGTTGGCAGATTGCAACAGCAAAAATTCTCGAGTACATTGTCAACAACCTGCTACAGCGGAAATTGCTCTGAGAGACTTAGGGCCTCATTACACGGTAGGTGGTAAGGGTTTACTGGTACCGGTAAAATACCAGTACCGGTAATTTACCGGTACCGATAAACCCTTACCGCCTTACTACGAGGTCCCTTTGCGGGTTGGAGAATTTAACGCCTGCTTTTTGCAGGCGTTAAAAACCAACCCGCAAAGGGACCACAGTGCTAATTACGGTACCGCAATTTGCGCACCGTAATTAGCGCCTTGCCCATTCCCATTGAGCCCTATGGGGCAAAAATGGGGAAGGGCAATGGGGGAAAGGGGAATTACTGCCCCGCCAACCTTGGAATAGGGTGGTAATTCCCCTTTCCACCAAGGCGGTGCCGGTATTTTACCGGCATGGACCAAGGTGCTAATAGCACCTTGCTCCTCCGCCTACCATGTAATGAGGCCCTAAGTGTTGTAAAAATAATGGTTTATTTTAAATATAGTAGGCCAAGGTAAATCTTGGCGGAGTAAGTACTATTCACATAAGTTATAAACACATATATAGAAACCAACACAATACCTATGGTGTACAAACCAATGTATAACCTTATGTAGAGGAACATTAAGCAGCCAAGGTGAGTCAAACCTAATGGTTATACATTCAGGATAGCAATATGCTATTACTGGGGATAAAACCAGGTAACCTTTAGATTACAATAAGTAATTCAAGGGTAGTGGAACCTATTGGCCAGATCATACACTGTTATTCAATTACAGAATCACTTAATAAACCAACCCTGTTGCAAGTCTATCTTTCAACATGTGTAACTTTCCTCTTTCCTGAATGGATACAGTTACACCATCAGTATTACTTTTAAGAACACAGTTCAGAGCAAGTAAAGTAACTCATACTTTCTGGAGGGGCCTTTAGCTACTCAATGATATGTATGAACACTCAATAACTATTTTAGAATGCACTAAGCAATTCCGGGAAAGCAAAACCCAATTACAATTTAAGAAAGACACAATGGGCCTCATTATAAGTTTGCCTGACAGGTCTGACCCTGCCGAGTGCAGTGGCCACGGTAGGCAGACTGTTCACGGGAGCACCAGTGCCGGTGCTCCCGTGTCCCCACTCCCATAGAGTCCCGTAGGACTCTATGGGAATGGGGATTAACAAATATACTGGGACCTGACTTCCCGGCCGCTGGACTTGTTATGAGCCGGTGGCACCGGGAGGTCAGGTGCCGGTAAATGTTTATGGGTCTGGCGGAAACCCGCTGGTAGCACCAGCACAGTTCCCGCCAGACCCGTAATGAGGCCCTATGTATTTCAAGGTATGTAATCAACCTATTGGTACATAACTATCCGCTACCTAATAGCTAGTTATACCCAGTATACTTTTCAGAAGTTTACAATACAGTTTAAGGTTAGTAAGAACTTTATGACTATGTTTTTTAAATGCTCTTAAGTAGTTCAGGGAAAGCACAACCAAGTGTTACAAGTTTAGAAGAGCAGCAGCTATTCAAGGTCAGTAAAGACCCATATTCTTTTGGGAGTGGCTACAAGCAACTCAAAGACGAATTAACTTCAAGACTGTTTTTGAAATGCCCTAAAGCCGATTGTAGTAAGGTGTTATGGTGTTTGTTCTGATGGTGTGTGTGATGAATGAACAGGGGGACAAGTATAGTATTGTTCTTGTTGTACATTACTTGCCGGTGTGGTGGATGTCAGTGGAATGTGATGGTGTCAGTGGATTGTGATGTGTCATGTGGAATGTTGGTGTCTTTGAATGATGATGCAGGGGGTGGACAGTTAGAGAGACCACTGGGACAGTGACAGGGTTTTACCTTCGAAGGTGCTATTTGGACATGTGGGTGCGGGCAAATGTACTTTATCAAGTGGAACAGTAATGTTGGTGTTTAACTGTTCATGGTAACGTTGTTTCAGTTACAGGTATGCACTTTTGGACACGCAGGTGTGGGTGGTTCAGGATATTGCACATTTTCTTAATTTTGTTTGCATAAGGTGCATCCAAAAGTGTTCCTGCATTTATGATATTTGTTCATTTACTGTTGTTTTGTGTTTGTTTTTCCTGTGTGGATGGAGGAGTTGGAAGTGTGTAACTGTTGGTTACAGTCAGTGACAGGGGTATTGCTAGGTCTGGAAAAGATCAGGGGCTAAGCTAATGTCTGGACTGGCGAGACTCTGGGCTAGCTATAGCCTTTTGGTTGTAGCCCCTGAGCTTCTATCCGGGGTTATAACCAAAAGACCTGGGGTTATAGCCCCCTCAGCCCCCTAGCAACGCCTCTGGTCGGTGAGATAGTGTATGTGTTTTGGTGTTTGTACAGTAGGTGTGTTAGCTGTTGGTTACAGCCCGTGTCTTGACTGTTGGTTACAGTCATCGAGGTAGTGTTTGGTGTTGATGTTGACTGTTGGATACAGTCAGTGGGTGGTGTATGGTGTTAAGCCTGTTGGTTATAGCCGGAGATTTTACTGTTGGTTATAGTCGGCGAGGTATTTGTGTTACAGCTGTTTGGTACAGCCAGAGTTTTGATTATTGGTTACAGTCGCGGAGTGGGTGTGTATTGTGTTTAGAGATTTGACTGTTGGGTACAGTCAGGGAGGGCGTGTGGTGAATAGTGTGTTTAGAGATTAGACTGTTGGTTACAGTTGTGAGGCGATTTAGAGTTTTCACTGTTGGTTACAGTCAGGTGTTGACTGTGATTACAGACAGTGGTTTGGAGTTTAGAGTAGTGAGAGTTGGCCGTGGGTTACAGTCGCGGAGGGGAGTTGAGAGTTAGAGAGAACTGCTGATTACAGTTTGTGTCATGTGCAGAGTATAGACTGTTGGTTACTGTCACTATGGTGAGTTGAAGTTTTGACTGTTAGTTACAGTCGTAAAGTGTGGTGGGGTGAGTTTAGACTGTGATTATAATCCGGTGTTTGCCTACAGGTGTTTTACCATTGTTGGTTACAGTGGTGGTGAGTGGTGGTTAGTGTGGTGGTTGTTCTGTTCCGTTGAAAGGTGCGTTTAGGAGTTCTTCACTGTTAGGGGTTTTGCTATCCCCTGTGCCCGTCGGACGGCATTGGTTGTCTAAGGTGCAGTGGTTGGTTAGATTTGTGTGCTGTGCAGATTCCCCAGTTTTCCAAATGGTTATTATTCCATCTTTTGTTTTTCCTGTAGAAGGTGTACTGCTCACGTGGGTGTTTTGTGCCAGAATAGATCTGGTTGTCTGGTTAGAGTTTTTCCATCGGTTGTTTCATCTGTTCTCATCAGTTGGTGAGAGGTAGTTTCATCTGTCTCAATTGTTTAGATTTGTGCTGGCATGTGAGGTCGGGGCTGGTATGTTGTCTTACATGTGTGGTGCCAGTTTGTGCTTGTTGCAATGAGTGAACGGGATGAGAGGTGTAGTAATGTGTTATGGTGTTTGTTCTGATGGTATATGCGATGAATGAACGGGAGAAGTGTAGTAATGTTCTTGTTCTACATTACTTGCCAGTGTGGT
The DNA here is from genome assembly GCF_040938575.1 of Ambystoma mexicanum. NCBI lineage: Eukaryota > Metazoa > Chordata > Amphibia > Caudata > Ambystomatidae > Ambystoma > Ambystoma mexicanum. The sequence goes on along the minus strand of NC_090925.1, from coordinate 328,494,246 downwards.
GGATGTCAGTGGAATGTGATGGGGTCAGTGGATTGTGATGTGTCATGTGGAATGTTGGTGTCTTTGAATGATGATGCGTGAGGTGGACAGTTAAAGAGACCTCAGCTGGAGTGTGGATGGGCCAGTGTTTCTTCCTATGTACTTTCTTTTTTTTATTAATGTAATTTGGTCAGATTTTGACCTTTTACATATACAATTGAACGAACAAAAGAAAACTTAATTTACAAACAATATTCTTTTTCTCTTCACATATAAGATCAAATCAGATAAATCTAGACAAGAACACTAAATCACAAATCATTACTCTCAGTACTCCCCACAGCCAGCCATCTCAGTTGGGACTTATATCCATGCGGATGGCAAAGATGAGAGCATAGATGTCAAACAGGGAAAATCCCTTGGGAGCAACTAAGTATATGTACTTGATGAACTTACCTGTACAACTGGGCCCAAAAACTATCTGTAATTTACCTGGTTCCTGTTTGCTGTGTAGTGGAAGGACCCAACATTGGTTACTTCACAGACCAGGGAAAGCAAAACCCAATAACACATTTAGAAATGCACAAGGTATTTCAAGGTGGGTAAATCCTATTGGTCAGCTTTTACACTGATTCAATTTCGTTATTGTAGCTGCTGAATAGAACATTGTGAAAGACAGTTATTAGGATTTTATTTGATATTATATTTCTTTTAGTGTTATTCTTTAGCTGCATTGTGCTTTTAGAAGTGTTTTATTTAGTGAACCTTTACCGCTTGCTGAACTGTAATTTAATTTCTTTTTAACTTGAATCTGCATTAGGGATACAAAATACTACCTGCGCATTATTGAATTGTGTTGCTGCTACCTTCAAATCCCTGATGTTTCTGCTTCGTGCATCACACGTGAAAGCAGTTCTTAAAAACTACAACTCCCTCTAACATTCTAGTTTCCAGCCTCCTCTAATTGACACGTTAGGCGCGCCAGTGCCGGCGTGTCGGGGACGGTTTGCGGCTGCCGTGGCTGGTGAGTGCGGCCGGTTATTCTGCCTCATCATTTTTGTTAGTTGACTCTTTTTCCTTTCTTCTTGTTAGTACCGACACTTTAGCTATCACTATTATGGCTGCTTTAAATGCTTGCGGCAGATAATCTTTTAGAGACTGATAGTGTTGTGTTAGATAATCTTAGAAGAAACATTGAAAAGGAGCCACATCAGTCCAGAAAACAGATTCAGATTGATCACAGTGTTACTGTCACCGTTACCGCATTGGATAACAAACCATCTCTGCAGCATTCTACTACTCAAGGGTCTGATGGTAACCCTACCCCCTGTATAAGAACACCAGTGAATACATTGAAATGCTGTCTGTTAAATACACAATCACTAGTGAAACATTCAACAGAAATATCCGATTATATCTCTGATTGATTGGTTGATTATTTGTATAGCGCCTATACACAACGTGTTTCAAAGCGCTTCAAGGAGGGAGGGAACATGGGAGAATACAATTCAATTCTTGCAAGTCCTTGAAACAATTCAGAATGTGAAAAATAACTATCATAATCAGCCTGGCGACATTTCAGATAGTGCAAGTGCAAGGAACAATTAAGGAGAAGAGGGGAAAGGAAAAATGAGACAAACCAGCAGTAATATTACTATGCCTGTCTGCGAGTAATAATGACTAAAAGTCATACAAGTAGTTTCACTGCCACCAACCATTCAAGTTAACAGGTCAGTACGAAAGGGGATACAGTGCATCTCCCCAGCACCCCACATAAGGTGGGCTGTGCTGGCTCACTATATAAAATGTAAAGGGGATGGAAATCTCGCTTTACCTCTTGGGAACATTAGTTCACCCAAGTACATTAAAGAGAAATTACAAAGGGAAGCCGAAAGGAGCAACCCATCCCAAGCCCAAACGTTATAGGGAACTATAAATCCAAACACACACTATGGAAAGATATACAAAGGTCACCCACAGAAAGAGTTAAAGACTAGGTGAGAAGGGAAAAAAATTCCCACTCACATAGGGACAAGGGAAAATAATCACAAGGTCCAAGCAAAAGGTTCTGGGGTTGGCACAGGTCAGGAAGATTTATCATAAATATGAAAATCTTACCCAACACATACCCAGAGTGCTTTCTCTACAGGGTGTGAGGAGGGGCTACAAGATCTTTGTTAGCCCTGGGAGAATCAAAGATGGTGGCACCCTTTTGTGGACTGATGCCTCTCTAATTCCACTGCCTTTCTCTGCTAGTGTACAAAGTATCAGTTAACTGCCATCCTGGTGCGAGTTCCTTTGGCCTAGCAGAGCCTGGGGGTGGGGTAACAGGGGGGAGTTCCTGTTTTTCTGGAGGGGGACGACCCTTTCACAGAGGGAAGACAAAGGCCTTTGCTGGGGCCAAGCCCCAATATTTTGTTCTGGGCGACTGTAAGAAAGGCATGGTATCAAAGCAAGACAGACACAAGTGATCACAGTTCAAGGGTGTTTATTAAACTGTAAAGTGGGTGAGATAAACACTTAATCTAAACCTAAATCTAAGATGGGAGCAGGCTACGACCATCAAATAAAAAGAATACAGTCCTAGTGGAGTCTGGTCAAATAAAAAAGGGCCTATACTAAGAAAACCTATTGCCAATCCTTACCGCTATGCTACAAAAATAGTGTGGGATAATGTTCACAAGAAAAGAAGGAAGTGTTCAAAAATGATAAGTCAGGATGTAATGGTCTCCCTTCCCCATGTTTTAGCACGGGACAAGGCGTGACTCTCGAGCACAGCACACTCCTGGGCTTCGCTGACACAAGCTCACAGTTACTTTTCTCTATATCAGGGCCTTCTGTGCCCAAGTCTCTTCTCATGGAAAGTCTCTTGCTTCAGAGGGGCCTGATATGCCAAAACAACCAAACAAAAGTTCCTTCTGGTAACCTTCATGTAGGGTGATTATTACCGTTCTCCCTTGGATCCCCCTCCTCTCAGTGGTTAGCCTCCCTAAATCAGGCTCAGACCAACCATTCACTTTGGACATCCCTCAGTTGGGTTCATACTTGTCGTTACAATGTTGTTCACTTAGCTTCTTCAAACTTTTCTCTTGACATCCCTCAATCGGGGTTCACTATCGTCTTTCAATCAAGTTCCTTATTTGTGTAATATTCAAAACTCTCAATTTTTTTTAGACAACCACCTTTTTGTTAGGTCCCCCTCACCTGGGCTCAGACCTTTCACAGTGCATGTATGACCACCTTGACACCTCACGTCGGCCTTACCTAAGGCCTCTTGGTTCTTGCAGTTTCTTATTTTTTTTTGTTCAACACAGTCTCTTTGTTCAGAGGAGGGGTACCAGTCAGGGACCTCCCATCAAAGGCCCACGTGGTGCCGGACCACTCTACCTCTGGTACCAAGTCAATACACCTTGAGTTCAACACAGTCCGGCCGACTATCGAGTTCGGCCAACTCACCGGCTGTGCTGAACTTGCTGGCGTTTCTCTTGCCTCTGGAGTCAAGGACGGTACCACGATGGCAACCATGTCTCCCGCCCCTGGCTATCAGTGCAGAGGGTTCCATGTACCGCTGACATCTGTCACACCACTCACCAGCTGCGATTCCTGGTCTTATGTTTCTTTTATCGGAGGCTTTGCAGTTCTGGGTTGAAAAGGGCAAGTGCAAATCCCTGCTTGACGTCCTTTCAGGTCTTGCCGCCTTTCTCGTCTATTTGAACTGCTAACCTGGAATATCTGCTACCTCGTGCGTTCGGCTTTGCTCAAAGTGTGTTCCTGTGCTCTGCTTTTTATCCCAACGGGGAAGGGAAAGGGCAGTCGGGTGTGTGTAGTTGTTGGCATTTGCATGACTCTGCCTGACCCTTGTGTTGGGACATGTCAGGTAAACGGCTCTGGTATTAGTCTGTTGTCACTCGCGGTGTGAGAAAGTGTTCGTGTTGGAAAAGGGGGTGGGGTTAGAGTTTCTGAGTATCCTACTGGACAGGATGGGGAAAAGGTGTCACAAGGAAGGTGATACTGCATCTCACCCTTCGGTGTCCCACTTCCACTCCCCGACGACCCCCCATCCAGGTGATCCTCCCGCACTGGTCCACCCACAGGAACTGGTTCTAATATCGATGGCCGTGTCCTGGCCACCCGGATGACAGAACCCCGGGGACTAGTAAGTGAGACACCTTCATATTTCTCACATACCCTTCCCCTATGCAAGGTGGATATTCCTGTTCGCTGTCCACGTTGTACTTTGTTAGGACCAGGAAGAGAACAGGAATGAGAGCTGTCTAAGAGCTCTCGCATATTTCATTGGTTTGTTGTGACCGGGGTTGGTAGAGGTGAAATGATGTTACTGGTCTCTCTACAGTAGTCTATGAATTGGGTTTTAAGGGTTGTTTCAGGTCACTTAGGCTCAGAGTTTTCCCAGTCACATACTGGAGAGTTTTGGGAGTGGTAGTCTGCTTGCCAACAACTCTGAGGTAAAGAAATCTCCAAATGGAGGTGGCGTTTGCTGTAGGAGAGTAGAGAAGGTAGGGACATCCCACCCCAGAATAACTTCTTCGGGGAGTCCAGGAATTTTGGCTGATGATATTTCACAGGAATCGCCCCGGATATTAATGTGTACAGGTATTTTGGGGTACACTTCATTGTCCCCGTGTACACATGTAACTAACTATGGCCGCATTTTCCAGGTCCTTTGTTTTAACTAAACCAGCCCGTATAGCAGTCTGCTTACTACATGAGTCAATCTAGGCTCTTACTTGCCTCCCATTTACCCAGGCCTTTTCGTATGTATAGTCAGTAGACGATTGACATAAAAAGATACTAAAGATCTCTAGCTCTTCTTCAGGTTCTTCCATTCTTTTGACAGCCTATTTCAGTCGGTTTGTCCGGTTCGTCCCTTAGATTCTTTGGACAGTGTCTAGCTATATGTCCCGTTTCTCTACAAGAAAAACAGACAGAAGGATGTGGTCTACTTACTTTTAATTCCTCCCTTTTGCTTTCATCTTTGGTTTTAGGGTCAGTTCTTCTGATTTCTACTTTGTCTCCTAGCATCCATTCCTTGGTTTTATACGACCCCCCCTTGTTTATCTAATCCCTTTGGTGGATAGGCTTATGATCCTTCCATTCCGCCCAAAGATGGGCTGAGTGGAATTGTTTAGCTGCATCCAAATGGTTTTGTGCAATCTCAATGGCTGTGGCTAATGTTGGTCGATTTAACTGTAGAACAGCTTTCTGCAAAAAAGTAGATAAGGAATTAGTGACTTGTTCTAGGGTTAACGTCTCCGCCAGTTCTTCTAAGGATTTGTTATTGATCCACAGAGCTATAGTGTTTTTGACACGTTCACCCATTTCTAAGGGGGTTTCTCCAGGGTTTAATCTAATGGTCCTCAACTTCTGCCGATAAAAATTGCAGGTTTGGGCCACTCTTTTTAACAGCCCCTCTTTAATGGATAGAAAGGTGGCACCCTGTGCAAGATTAAGTAGTTGATAGGAGGTTTGTAGTTCACCTTTCAACAAAGCGCCCAAATAGCATTTTTTGAGGTTTTCTTCCCATCCTATTTGGTCAGCTAGGCGTTCGAAGTTCAAGAAAAAATCTCCCAAATCTTCACCTTCAAGATACAGCTGAAGTACCCCTTGTGGTAGTAGGGGTCTTGCTTGTAATTCAATTCATTTTGTTAGATTTTCTTGGAGTCTAGCTTCGGCCTGCATCTGATGGGCCGCTAACTGGGCGATGACATTGGCTAGGTCGGCCATTTATTCAACCCATTGATAACCCTGCGATGGATGACGATTGGATACCAAAAAAAATTATTCGGAAGGGGGAGGCTTCGACCATCAAATAATAAGAATACAGTCCTAGTGGAGTCTAGTCAAATAAAAAGTGCCTGTACTAAGAACACCTATTGACAATCCTTACCACTATGCTACAAGAATAGTGTGGGATAATGTTCACAAGAAAAGAAAGAAGTGTTCACAAAATGATAAGTCAGTATGTTATGGTCGGGGTCTCCCTACCCCAAGTTTTTAGCACGGGACAAGGCGGGACTCTCAAGCACAAGCTGACACAAGCTCACAGTTCCTTTTCTCTATATCAGGGCCTTCTGTGCCCAAGTCTCTTCTCATGCAAAGTCTCTTGCTTCAGAGGCACCTGATATGCCAAAACAACAAAACAAATGTTCCTACTGGTAACCTTCATGTAGGTGATCCTCCTGCCCTTGTCCACCCCCAGAAACTGGATCCAATAGCGATGGCCGTGTCCTGACCACCTGGATGACAGATCCCTGGGGACTAGTAAGTGAGACACCTTCTGGTTTCTCACAGCGAAACTCAGGTCCTCCTGTGTATTTACTATCTGGGACTGCCAGGCATGTCAATGGGCCAAGCTGATAATAAAAAGGGTTTATAGTGATACTTTCAAAACCCATATTTTCGAATGCCATTTTCTCGACACCAAATTTGCTGATTTTTTTTTTTGTTTGTTTTTTTTACATTTTATATTTAAAATGGGGGGGTTCCCCCCAAACCTTTGTTTTATTTTTATTTACACATTTTTTTACTAACGAAACCCAAAAAAAACAAAATAAAAAAAAACATTACAAAAAAAAATCAGCTAAATGTTTTTAACATAATGGTCATTCGAAAAGTATCTTTTCGAAAATATGACTGGATACCAATAAAAATACACCGCGATTATATTGGCCAAAACAGTTTAGTGTCCCAGAGGCTACCATCTCAACATAACCTGGCATGGCTACTCAAGACTTGTCAGCCACCAAATCCTTGATCCCACAATTATGTTTAATTTATATGCAGGACTACCCGTGTTGAAATGCAGATTCTGCCTACTGACTGTGTGGTCCCACCAGCTACTGGCAGGAATGCACATCACCTTGTGACTGTCATGTTGCCAAACCATAAGTTAGCAGATGAGAGACGTCTGATTAGCAGATCTCGCTTCATGGACAGAGCTACCTGCATAAGTTTACTAAAAACCAAAAGAACCCAGGCAATTTCACCCTTACAGATTGTATTCTGTCACGGGTAACCCGGTGGCAACTATACAGTTACATTGTGCTACTAATGCAGTTAAAATGCCTACACCTCTGTGGAAGCATAAACTAAATTACCGCTGCTACCAGCCCACTCCGCAAAACACAGCTGTAGGGTGATAGAATCACCATAGGACACAATGGGGTGGTTAAAAAGCACCCCTGTCCCAAAAGCCACAGGCTTGCAGTGACTGGGATTGCAGTAGGTGTGTCTTTGTTTCTTATGTTCAGGAAAAGCAGTTGTGAAAAAACTAACAGGGTAATTCATAGAATTTCGCAGAAAAGTGTCGCAAGCGGCTGGCGCAGAGTGTCCGCGTGCGATTGTCTGCGCCAGGCACGTGCGCTAAAACCGATTTCCGCGCACAGCGTATTCATGGATTCTAGGCACCCAAACCAGCCGTGGCGCAGAGAATCGCAGCGACCCTGCAGCAGTGCCAGTAACGCCCCGAAGAACGCCCTCGCGCAAGGAAAAGCCATCAAAATCGCTAAATCATCGCAAAGGGCTGCGCTAACCCTGGACCAGTTCACCGGGCTGGCAAACAGCAAATGCCAAGCGGGGAACGTGTATTTCAGGGGTGCGCGGGAAGTTCCACACGCGATTGGCCCAGTGTGAGCAAGGTATGTGTATTTCAGGGGTGCGCGGGAAGTTCCACACGCGATCGGGCCTGGGGGAGCGGGCTACGTGTATTACAGGGGTTCGCGTGAACTTCCTCACGCGATCGGGCCTGGGGGAGCGGGCTACGTGTATTTTAGGGGTTCGCGTGAAGTTTCTCACGCGATCGGGCCTGGGGGAGCGGGCTACGTGTATTTCAGGGGTTCGCGTGAAGTTTCTCACGCGATCGGGCCTGGGGGAGCGTGCTACGTGTATTACAGGGGTTCGCGTGAACTATCTCACGCGATCGGGCCTGGGGGAGCGGGCTACGTGTATTTCAGGGGTTCGCGTGAAGTCTCTCACGCGATTGGCCCCGTGCAAGCAGGGTACGTGTATTCCAGGGGTGCGCGGGAAGTTCCACACGCGATTGGCCCCGTGCAAGCAGGGTACGTGTATTCCAGGGGTGCGCGGGAAGTTCCACACGCGATTCCAGCAGGGTACGTGTATTTCAGGGGTGCGCGGGAAGTTCCACACTCGATTGGCCCCGTGCAAGCAGGGTACGTGTATTCCAGGGGTGCGCGGGAAGTTCCACACGCGATTTCAGCAGGGTACGTGTATTCCAGGGGTGCGCGGGAAGTTCCACACGCGATTTCTGCAGGGTATGTGTATCCCAGGGGTGCGCGGGAAGTTCCACACGCGAATGGCCCAGTGCGAGCAGGGTACGTGTATTCCGCGGGAAGTTCCACACGCGATTTCAGCAGGGTATGTGTATTTCAGGGGTTCTGGGGAGTACTACACGTGAATTGGCCGTGTGGGTCCTCCCAGGTGTACGCTCCACAACCTCCACGGACCCTGCAGGCAGCCCACACCACGGGGGACTACCCTGCACCCCTGCTCATGTCCCGCAGGCAGCCCATCCACCATGGGCATGCCCCCCAGCCAACCCACATGTCACCTTGCACTACTGATCAACAATGCATGTCTCCCACCACCCCCACCCCCCAGCAGTGCAGGGGCACCCTCCACCAGGCCCCCACTAATGTCTCCCACCACCCCCACCCCCCAGCCACCATGGGCAGCCCCCACCAGGCCCCCACTCATGTCCCCCTGCACCCCCACCCCCCAGCCACCAGGGGCACCCTCCACCAGGCCCCCACTCATGTCTCCCACCACCCCCACCCCCCAGCCACCAGGGGCACCCTCCACCAGGCCCCCTCTCATGTCTCCCACCACCCCCACCACCCAGCCACCAGGGGCACCCTCCACCAGGCCCCCACTAATGGCTCCCACCACCCCCACCCCACAGCCACCAGGGGCAGCCTCCACCAGGCCCCTACTCATGTCTCCCACCACCCCCACCCCCCAGCAGTGCAGGGGCAGCCTCCACCATGCCCCCACTCATGTCTCCCACCACCCCCACCCCCCGGCCACCAGGGGCACCCTCCACCAGGCCCCCACTAATGTCTCCCACCACCCCCACCCCCCAGCCACCAGGGGCAGCCTCCACCAGGCCCCTACTCATGTCTCCCACCACCCCCACCCCCCAGCAGTGCAGGGGCAGCCTCCACCAGGCCCCCACTCATGTCTCCCACCACCCCCACCCCCCCAGCCACCATGGGCAGCCCCCACCAGGCCCCCACTCATGTCCCCCTGCATCCCCCCCCCCCCAGCAGTGCATGGGCACCCTCCACCAGGCCCCCACTCATGTCTCCCACCACCCCACCCCCAAGCAGTGCAGGGGCACCCTCCACCAGGCCCCCACTCATGTCTCCCACCACCCCACCCCCAAGCAGTGCAGGGGCACCCTCCACCAGGCCCCCACTCATGTCTCCCACCACCCCACCCCCAAGCAGTGCAGGGGCACCCTCCACCAGGGCCCAAACATGTCTCCCACCACCCCACCCCCAAGCAGTGCAGGGGCACACCCCACCAGGCCCCCATTCATGTCTCCCACCACCCCCACCCCCCAGCCACCAGGGGCAGCCTCCACCAGGCCCCTACTCATGTCTCCCACCACCCCCACCCCCCAGCAGTGCAGGGGCAGCCTCCACCAGGCCCCCACTCATGTCTCCCACCACCCCCACCCCCCAGCCACCAGGGGCACCCTCCACCAGGCCCCCACTCATGTCTCCCACCACCCCCACCCCCCAGCCACCAGGGGCACCCTCCACCAGGCCCCCACTCATGTCTCCCACCACCCCCACCACCCAGCCACCAGGGGCACCCTCCACCAGGCCCCCACTAATGTCTCCCACCACCCCCACCCCCCAGCCACCATGGGCAGCCCCCACCAGGCCCCCACTCATGTCTCCCTGCACCCCCACCCCCCAGCAGTGCATGGGCACCCTCCGCCAGGCCCCCACTCATGTCTCCCACCACCCCCACCCCCAAGCAGTGCAGGGGCAGCCTCCACCAGGCCCCCACTCATGTCCCCCTGCACCCCCACCCCCCAGCAGTGCATGGGCACCCTCCACCAGGCCCCCACTCATGTCTCCCACCACCCCCACCCCCAAGCAGTGCAGGGGCAGCCTCCACCAGGCCCCTTCTCATGTCTCCCACCACCCCCACCCCCCAGCCACCAGGGGAAGCCTCCACCAGGCCCCCACTCATGTCCCCCTGCACCCCCACCCCCCAGCATCCAGGGTCACCCTCCACCAGGCCCCCACTCATGTCTCCCACCACCCCCACCCCCCAGCCACCAGGGGCATCCTCCACCAGGCCCCCAATCATGTCTCCCACCACCCCCACCCCCCAGCATCCAGGGTCACCCTCCACCAGGCCACCACTCATGTCTCCCACCACCCCCACCCCCCAGCCACCATGGGCAGCCCCCACCAGGTCCTCACAATCCCCAATCATGTGCGTAATGGTCAGCCTCCACAGCCAAAAAGCCCTACCAAGTAACCCATTCACCCACATGGAAATGGAAATCACATGTTACACCCCCAATGTTCATGAAGCTAATGAAGCCATGTCCGTCACACACAATGGTTGCAATTGAATGGGAAAACACACAACATGACATGCATGAAACCAATGAGATGATACCACACAGTGAAGTATGCAAACAAAATTGTATTGAAAAAAAATAAGAATGCTAAAGAAAGAAAACAAACTACAATGTGAAAGACAAAAAAAAAGCTGCATGTCCGTATGAAAAAATAAAACTTGAAATCCAAATTGAAAAAAATTTTGTCCAAAGTCAAATGTAAAAAAATCTCCATGCAATAAAGAACTATGTACAAAAATAACAAGGGTCCATGAGCCCAACTGAACAAAGGAAACCTACTAAAAAACCTACCTAAAAATCAACTATATACAAAAAGTGGAGCAGTGTCCGTCGACTCCAAATCATAATACGAAAGAAAGGAAACCTAAAACTAAAGAACTACATACAAAGGCGGCGGGCAAGTCAGCGGCTCACTCTGTGGTGTCCGGGCCAGGGCATCATCGAACTCCTGTTCGATGTCCCGGAGGCGGTCCAGTTCCATGGCCCCAAGGGTCCGCAGGGACGACGCTGTGTCCTCCTCCAACCCCCTGCGGATTGCCTCGAGGCACTCGGCCCGCCTCAGGGCCCTCCGCATGGAGTTCTCCGCCCTGACAATTGTGAGCCGTGCCTCTTCCGCCCGCCGCCGCTCCGCACCTATGGCGTGGCCCAACCGCTGCCACACGGAAGACACTCTCTGTCCTGGGTCCCCCTGCCCTCCGGCCGATGCCTGCCCCTCCGATGTCGAAAGCCCCGAGCCTTCATGGCTCCCACCATGTTGCTGCTGCTGCTGCTCTGCCTCTGCCCGTGCACTGCCTCCTGCTGCCTGCACATCCTCCGCCGGCTGGGGTGCACTTGTTGATGTGGCCACCCCTGCTGGACCACCGACTCCCGACTGTGGCAGGGATGCCTCCTCCACCAGCCTGGCCGCACCGTCAGAGGCAGCTCCACAGGGCACCCAGGTGACTGATGGGTGGGAAGATGGCACAGAGGACGACTGGCGCGTAGGCGGTCCAGTTGAGGAGGGGGTCGGAGCAAGCCCCATCAGACAGCGGAATCCGGCCTGGGTGACCTGTCCCAGCAGGCTGACGTGGTCAACGAGCCATTCGAGATGACGTGCAGTCTCCCCATGAAAAAACTGCAGGTCACCTCGCATGGCCCGTTGACGCAACGCCACACCAGCCAGGACAGGCTCAACCCGGACCTGGATGGCCACGTCCGCAGGCTGAGTAAGGCCAGTTGACGTCAGCTCATCCCCTGCCTGAAAACGGGTCTGGACGTAGGCATCCCTGCTGGTGCAAGATGATGCAGGGACAGGATCGGGGACAGGATTGCACACAGGCACCTCCGCGGCCGCCTGTGCTGCCTCCTGTCCCTGGTCCGGCACTGCACAACTAGCACCAGTGGGATCCCCACCTCCAGACCCCGTCTCTGGTGCTTGCGCGGCCCCCTCCTCCACCAAACCCCCCACCAACCTGGATGACTCTGTGCCATCTTCCCCCGTTGGGCCCTGTGGGGTCCCAGCTGCCCCTTCTGCTGCCGAGGAGTCCAACTGCAACCTCCGCCTCTTGGACCTCTCCCCGGCAGCTGCGGCCTGGGACGCGGCACCGGACTCCTCACTCCCCGACGAGATGACAACACGGGAGGGGAGCCGGGCCTTGCGTCTCCGGCTGGCGGTCGGATCCCCGCCGCTGTGCTCCACAGCACCTTCTCCGCCCTCTTCATCAGTTGACGCTGCAGACAGGGAGAAACAAAACACAGGCATCAGGGCACTGTACAATGGACACATACACGCATGACAGTTGCACAGGAGTGGCATTGGCAAACCTCAGACATGTCATCACAATCCCCAACACACATGTCATTGCAACTGGCACACATGAGCCATACCACAGCCATATCGCAACAGCCACCACCATCCCTACACATACAACAGCATCAGCAGCCAAAGGGGAGCCAGACATCACATGCAACACAGGAAGTGCACCACACATGTACACACACCACCACACTTGCATGCATGTCCACACCTCTGCCAAGTGTCGCACTGTTCAGACGGGCATCCATGTCACATCTGCCAATCAGGCTTCCACATACTGCTGTCACATGCATCCATGTTGCATCACTTTTGCACCCTTGTCAAATACACACACATGCACATGTACACAGTGCTCATACATGCAGCCGAAAACAACATACATGCCTGACATCACGGACATGTCTACTTACATACACATTCATCCAAACATGTGTGCACGCACAACTGCATTTGCCATGCAAGCCCACACACAAAAGCACCATCCATGTCTCACACATTACAGCCCTCGCATGTGTCAGCCCCACGGCCCAGTACACCCCCACCCATACTCGACCCCATACAAACAGATGTGCAACCGGCACAATGGCGAATGATCACCACACGCACTGCTCACAATCAGGATGCATGTACACTCACCGCTCGACTCCAGACGGGTCTGCTTCTCTAGGACCTGGACGTGGAGCGCTGGGGATATGCGTTCCAGGACCCCCATCTGTTCTTCCGACAAGTGGCCCCGGCGTCCCTTGGCATCCGCTGCCTTCAAGAGGCGCCGGGCCTTGTTCAGGGTCCTGGACCTGAAGTCCTCCCAGCGCTTCCTGACATGTTGTAAGTCCCGGACTGCCACCCCCTCCGCGTTGATGGCAGTCACGATGTCAGTCCAGATCCGAGTCCGTCCTTCCTTGTCGGCGCGGGAACTTCCGAAGAGGGCATCATACTGCCCCAGGACTTGCTCCACCAGGACACCAACTTCGGTGGCACTGAAGCTGGTGCCCCTCTGCCTCTCTGGCCGGGGGTTGTCAGTGGTCACAGATGGTGTTTGCCCCGACATGACAACCCCAGAGGCAGGAGTGGGTGTGCAACTGGGTCCTGGGGCTGGGCTGTGGAGCGATGGAATTCCAGTCGGGAGTCTCCGGTTCCAGCAGGGGTGGTCACAGCAACAGCACCCCTGGCTGATGTGCAGGCAGCAAATGGCAGTGCACGTGGGCAGCAGGCAGACAGGCAGCAGCAGATGGCAGGTGGGAGCGTGCTCGGGGCTCTGGGGGGCAGTAGTTCGGCCTTCTGGGCAGGAGCGTGGTCTTCCGTGTGCTTACGCGTGGCCAGCTTGGTACGGAGTGATTTGGCACGTGAAAATCCTGCACGTCAGCGTGAAAACCGAGGAAAGGCCCTTAGCGCGTAAGCGCGTCAGCATGCATACGCGATTCTATTGGACCAAAGGCCCTCAGCGCGTAAGCGCGTCTGTGACGTGAGCCGCACGGGTGTTTCCCACACAGCACGTGATGACAGAGCACACGTGGAAAGACTGCACGTCAGAGTCTCATCGCGTGTGATTGGTGTAAATGGCCGTACACGCAGAAGTGACAAAGCGTGTAATTGGTGGAAATGGCCGTACACCCATAAGTCACAAAGCGTGTAATTGGTGGAAATGGCCCTACCGCGTAGACGCCGCGTAAGTGACGCTGGACGTGTGGGCCTGTATAAAAGGTACGCGTAGAACACCATTTCCTTGTACGTGCTTTTCGTGGAGAGCGCGTGGGTGAATTCTGTACTTCTTGTCCGTTCACACGCGATTTACTTCACGGCGTTTCAAGTTCGTATTCCCTGTTACCTCTGACAGATTTTTCTCCTTTTACTCTTTTACTGGTTTACCTGGGCCTGTTCCCTCAAACAGTGTTCCCTTCTACTGTTGTCCTGTCTCCTCAGACAGCGTACAAATCTTCTTTTGGCGGGGGTGTTGCCAACCAAACGCGCTCCTTTTACACGCTCGTTTACCAGGCAGACGGTGAGTCACGCACGTATCTAACATCTGTGCTTGCCCCATGTGTAGCCTACCCCTTCAGAGGTCATTCTAGGCTGCGTGTGACACGCATACGTTCATTCTTGTGTTACTGGGTGCCACAGCGTAGTGCAGGTTTTTCTTTCTGCACACGTGGTCTAGGAGGGGTTGCGTGCACGTCATCTCCCTTTTTTGGGGCTCCTGTGCGTAGCGTGACCCGTCATCTTTCCCCAGGGGTTACAATCAGCCTTGCAAGAGCACTAGGGTACAATTACCATCTGGTACCCAACCCCTTTGACCCCCAATTGCCCAGGACTATATTTTACTGCCACTCCCATACGCACATTAACATCAGTGCCATGGCTGGGAGGCGAGGATTCCGTAAGGGTGGCAAAGGTGGAAGAGCCACAAGTGGTGGCCGTGGTGGATCTGGTAGGGTATGTGGTCATTACTTGCAGGGTGAGCCTGTCCCCCCATGTGTGGAGGACCAGTCAAGGGCACCCATAATCCCCCCCCCTCCCGTTGAGGCTGATGTGGCTGACACCATCCATGCTCAGCCCTTGTTGGACCAGCCCATTGTGGCACCAGACCTGGCTGACTCCATGGCTGACTTCCAGGTCAGCAGGCCTATGACACGTGCGCTGGTGCACGTTGATGTCACCATGCCACGTGCATCTGGGGCAGCAAGGTCATCTGCTGCACCAAGTAGGCAGGGCGGAGAGGCTGCAGGGGCAGCTGCGGCTCCATCCACCCCAGCCCTCACACACCCAGCCCGGACAGTGTCGGCCCTAGTCCATGCTGCTGATATACCCCCTGACACCATTACACTAGAGCCAATGCCTGCACCAACTCCCATGCTGAGTGTGCAATCCCACACTCCTGATACAGAGTCCACCAGGGCTCCTGCCCCTAGTGTCCAGAGCGGCGCAGGACACTCAGGATCACCACCACCTTCCAAGCGGAAGAGGAAGAGTGCTCGTCCGGCACAGGCTGATGCCCCAGACACGGCTACACAGTCCGGCCCGTCCAGGAAGCCCAGCTTCACGGATGACGAACTGAATGCACTTGTCGAGTATGTGTCCGCACATGACAACGAGATGGTCATTGTTGCAGGATCCAAGACCACACCTGCACAACGCCAGGCACACTGGCAGACCGTTGCGGACATCGTAAATGCCCTTGGAATCGTGAGGCGCACAGCCAATGATTGCTATAAGCGCTGGAATGACCTGAAGCGCAGGGCAAAGAGTAAGCTGGCCTCAAGTCATGCCGCAACTCTAGTGACTGGAGGTGGGTCTCCAGTAGCAGACATGGAACTCACTCCACATGAGTCAGTCGCTGGGACCTACGTCACGGAGGAACAGATCCAAGGCGTGGGAGATTTGGCTGATTACGAGGCATTGTCCGGTGAGTGCACATGCATGTGTGTGTCATCCATGTGCATGGTGTGTGTGAGGGCTTCTGTTTGTGTGCCAGGTGAGAGTGTGTGCGCCTGAGTCGTATGGGTCAGCCATGTGCTTCATGCAATACATCCAGCGCATCTGCATTTGCCCATAGCTGTATCCCTTCTGCCAACAGTAGACATCTAGCCCAACTGCACGCCAGTTGCCCTTGAAGTGTCACCTTGCCACAACATAGTTGCTAAATTTTCCACTGTTCATTTAGTCAGATTTTTTACATTCCACCACTTTTACTAGGCATGTCGCAGTCCTCTAGTCACATGTCTGGCATGGCTATGGTAAAGTGGAGTGACTTTGTTACCTGGATATCATTTGTTCAAACATGTCCCTGTGCAATTGGACCATTTCGGACTGGCAGCTCCAGGTGAAGAATCTGACCTGTTTGAATTAGAAAAGCTATTACATGCGGGAACTGGACAGAATGAATAGGTGCTGCCCTCCTCTCCATCTTCACTCAATAGCAATGGTACATGCCATCTGTGTGATGGCATGTGTGTTTCACCTGCCAATCACAGGCCAATGTGTGATGCCACTGCCAGGCAGCATGCAGAAAATTTGTTCATCTTCAATCTTGGTGTCATCAGTGTGTGCCATTTGCATGCCCTTCATACGCAGTGAGGGTGCATGCATGGGAGGGTTTTAGTCATGTGGGACATGTGTCAAACAAGTACTGGTTCTCTTGCTTCTCAGCCCTCATTGTGTGCCATGGTGCTAATGCCTGTTTCCATTTCTTTGTTTTTATGTCTTTGCAGGGGAAGACGCACCTGATACTGCTGGGGTTGTGGAGATGGTGCAGACCCAGGAGGGGTCCGAGGGCCGACCAACCACCAGTGAGGGACGTGGTGTGGTGGTGGGTGAGAACCCACAAGTGCTGCAGGTCGTGCTCTCAAGGGGTGCCTCTGGCTGCATCTCCCCCGAGCTGTACTCAGGTGTTGATTCGGATGAGACCTACGTGCCGTCGCAGGTGAGTGTTCCAGGGAGGGATTCTGTTCTGTCTCACCCACCTGCACCAGGGTCAGAACCCTCAATGGGGATGTCAGTGTTGGCAGCTACGCCTTTGGTGGTTACGGATGCAGGGTCACACTCCGCGACATCTGATCCTGTTCCTGGGCCAGCAGATCAGAGGGGGAATGCAGTCCTGCAGCCTCAGGCAGTGCCGGCACAGCAAGGCGCAGTTCGCCTTGCCCCAGACAGGTGTGGTGCCCGCCGACGTGGTGGCCGTACGCCACCTGGCAATACTGCATGGGAGCAATCCATTTACGGTATGGCAACCCAACAGGCAGCATCATCCGAGATGATGGCTCAGGCCATGGATAGGGTGGCCACTTCCATTGTCCCCCCTGAAAGGCTGATGGAGCGACTAGAGCAGGCAACCGACTCCATCTGCCAGTCACACAGGGAGGACATGTTGGGGTCCAACAGGGACAGGCGGGCGCACTGGCGACTCTGCAGGAGGCCATCTCCATTGAGTCCCAGGGCCACACGGAAGCCCTGAGGCAGGAGCTCCTTCACCTCAGGACGACTCTTGTTGAGCTTGAGGCTTCTACACACCAAAGGACAGAACAGCAGCTGGAGCGTCTCACCCGTACGCTCTCAGCTGAGATGCAGGCAACGAGGGCGGAGGTCCGGGCATCCCGTGAGTTGTTGCATGGGGACCTCCGCACACTCATCCCCCAGAACCAGACCTACCACACCCGCATGCTTGCAGCCATGGAGGAGCAGACTAGGGCCTTGCGTGGGCTGCCTCCCATAGTGCAACCACCTCCCGATGCAGCTGCACAGGGTGATAATAGCGACAGCAGTGATACTCCCACAATAGGGTAGCCGTGTGGGCCATGAGCCCATGGAGGTGTTTTTTTTTCCCAGGATCCACGCAGGTGGGTTCTGGTGTGCATCCTGTCCTCGGACCTCCTGGGTGGCCTCCCCAACCCCCCGGGCCCTTCAATGGCCATTTTTATTTTTGTTTTTATTTTTATTTTTATTTTTATTTCTTTGATTCCCAATTCTTTTGGGACGATTTGTTGGCTTCCGTGGTTCCTGTGGGCATACGCTGCATTGTGGCTGGGCACATGCAGGCTTGTAATGTATTTGGTTCAGATGCTTGGGTTTGAGTCACACACACCCCTCCTGCTTCCCGTTTCCATGGGCTTGCAAAGGGTGTGCCCAAGTGACAGTGAATTACACAGTGACGTTGGACTCCCATGAGCTGTGTGGGCAGTCTGTAGTCAATACTGTGTATACATTCCTAGTGCATATTGCTGTTGTGTTGTACACTGCATGTTGCATTGATGTGTAACTCATCTTCTGTGTCTACCTCCCAATTTGCAGGTACCTTCCTCATGTCTACACAAGGACCTCTAGTCTGGAGATGTGGTCCATGTTGGCAGCAGTGCACCTACAACTCTACAGGCGCCAACACTGCACAGTTGGTAGTGGTGGGAGTGCAGGCATTTCCAGGTGGTGAGACTACTAATATTAAACTTTAGTGATGTCAAGTCAATGGTAGTACGCGCTCAAGTTTGTTGTTGGTCCGCCATTACTGTGAGCATTTCAGGTGTTGCAAGTTTCTAATAGGGACACTGTACATTGTGACAGTAGTGTCATGTTGTGGGGATTACTTTGTTTACCTGCAAATAGCATGACATGGCACGGTGTGTCGTGTGGCGGTGCTGGGGTTGGGTTGGCTGACATGGCACTGTCCTCTTGTTGCATTGTGCAAGTGGGTATTAATTTGAGCTGCTTGAATGTGTAACTTCACAAAACTGCATTGGTGGTGTCAGTGTGGGTAGGGATGCACACATTGAGACACTTCCAGGTGAACAATCTCAGGCTGATATGGTTTTCACGGTTCTTTCTCCAGACATTCAGGATCAGTGTCAGGTTGAGTCATCATTGATTGTCAGATGGAATGTGCCAGGGCAGTGTGCACTCCACAGGGGTGTGATTTCTATGTGAAGTAATTAGCCACTAGCTGTGTACGGGCTGCCTCCCCCCGTGCCCTTTCACCTCCCATGCGCAGCGGCTGTGCATGTGGTTGGGGATGGGGGGGCACCACCATGTCCACGGCCAGGCCCCGGCGTGTTGCAACGTTGTGCAGGACACATGCTGCCACTATGATCCTGCACACTACTGGGGGAGCGTACAACAGCTGCCCGCCAGAACGGTCAAGGGAGCGAAAGCGTGACTTCAGCACTCCGAATGTGCGCTCCACTATGCCCCGGGTTGTAATGTGGGCAGCGTTATATCTTACCTGGGGTGGCGTGGTGGGGTTCCGAATTGGCGTCATCATGTGGGGGCTGAGAGGGTAGGCACTGTCCCCTGTGGAGGTGGTGATTGGTATCATTGGTGGGGTTGTGACCTAGCTCAGTATCTGACATGCATGCATGTGCAGTGGCATTCATACTCACCAAGCAGCCATGTATCGCCATGCCGGCCAGCTTCTAGGTCCCGGCTTAGGGTGGACATTCGGTAAATGAAGCTGTCGTGGGTTGACCCGGGATAGTTGGCATATACTGAGGTGATGATTCCCTTGGCATTACATACTACCTGCACGTTGATGGAATGCCAGTGCTTGCGGTTCCTATAGATGTGCTCAGATGCCCTGGGGGGACGTAGAGCCACATGGGTGCAGTCGATGGCACCTAGCACTTTGGGGAATCGTGCCACAGCGTAAAAATCCAGGGCGGCAGCATGCCTTTCTGCAGGGGTTCTGGGCAGGTATATGTGCCTGCGGACTGATGGGCGTGCAGTGATGATGTTCAAGACCTGGTGTAGGCAGCGTGACTGGGTGGCCTCTGATACACCACCCACAATGGCACTTGTCCGCTGAAATGATCCAGTGGCTAAGAAGTGCAGTACATTGAGGACCTTCTCCAGGGGGCTGAGTGCTTGGGAGCACAGGGTGGGTGATGTGAGGTCGTCCTCCCACTCACTCACCAGGTCCAGTATGATGTGTGGTGGAAACCTGTACCTCCCATGCACCTGGTCATCAGGCATCCCGAAAAGGCTGGTTCTGGGTGTGAATATTCTGGCCCTGACTATCCTCCTCCTCCTCCTTTGGTAGGCCACGGCCACTGCTGCTAGGAACGGTATGTTCATCCTGGGTCTGAGCTAGTTATTTTGTTAGCGCGCAAATTAATGCGTTGCGCGTGTTGTAGGCGAGCGTGTGACCCGCACACCCCAGAAATCCAGTGCACAGTCCAATAGCGTGTGGAAATTGCCCGCACACCGGGATACAGGTGCGCTGACGTACTTGCGTGTGTAAGTGTCCGCGCACACCTGATATACACCTACATAGGCCAATCGCGTGTACGTGCACTTTTGTCCAATTACACGCGATGAGACTCTGACGTGCTGTCCAATTACACGCGATGAGACTCTGAAGTGCTGTCCAATTACACGCGATGAGACTCTGACGTGCTGTCCAATTACACGCGATGAGACTCTGACGTGCAGTCTTTCCACGTGTGCTCTGTCATCACGTGCTGTGTGGGAAACACCCGTGCGGCTCACGTCACAGACGCGCTTACGCGCTGAGGGCCTTTGGTCCAATAGAATCGCGTATGCGTGCTGACGCGCTTACGCGCTAAGGGCCTTTCCTCGGTTTTCACGCTGACGTGCAGGATTTTCACGTGCCAAATCACTCCGTACCAAGCTGGCCACGCGTAAGCACACGGAAGACCACGCTCCTGCCCAGAAGGCCGAACTACTGCCCCCCAGAGCCCCGAGCATGCTCCCACCTGCCATCTGCTGCTGCCTGACTGCCTGCTGCCCACGTGCACTGCCATTTGTTGCCTGCACATCAGCCAGGGGTGCTGTTGCTGTGACCACCCCTGCTGGAACCGAAGACTCCCGACTGGAATTCCATCGCTCCACAGCCCAGCCCCAGGACCCAGTTGCACACCCACTCCTGCCTCCGGGGTTGTCATGTCGGGGCAAACACCATCTGTGACCACTGACAACCCCCGGCCAGAGAGGCAGAGGGGCACCAGCTTCAGTGCCACCGAAGTTGGTGTCCTGGTGGAGCAAGTCCTGGGGCAGTATGATGCCCTCTTCGGAAGTTCCCGCGCCGACAAGGAAGGACGGACTCGGATCTGGACTGACATCGTGACTGCCATCAACGCGGAGGGGGTGGCAGTCCGGGACTTACAACATGTCAGGAAGCGCTGGGAGGACTTCAGGTCCAGGACCCTGAACAAGGCCCGGCGCCTCTTGAAGGCAGCGGATGCCAAGGGGCGCCGGGGCCACTTGTCGGAAGAACAGATGGGGGTCCTGGAACGCATATCCCCAGCGCTCCACGTCCAGGTCCTAGAGAAGCAGACCCGTCTGGAGTCGAGCGGTGAGTGTACATGCATCCTGATTGTGAGCAGTGCGTGTGGTGATCATTCGCCATTGTGCCGGTTGCACATCTGTTTGTATGGGGTCGAGTATGGGTGGGGGTGTACTGGGCCGTGGGGCTGACACATGCGAGGGCTGTAATGTGTGAGACATGGATGGTGCTTGTGTGTGTGGGCTTGCATGGCAAATGCAGTTGTGCGTGCACACATGTTTGGATGAATGTGTATGTAAGTAGACATGTCCGTGATGTCAGGCATGTATGTTGTTTTCGGCTGCATGTATGAGCACTGTGTACATGTGCATGTGTGTGTATTTGACAAGGGTGCAAAAGTGATGCAACATGGATGCATGTGACAGCGGTATGTGGAAGCCTGATTGGCAGATGTGACATGGATGCCCGTCTGAACAGTGCGACACTTGGCAGAGGTGTGGACATGCATGCAAGTGTGGTGGTGTGTGTACATGTGTGGTGCACTTCCTGTGTTGCATGTCTGGCTCCCCTTTGGCTGCTGATGCTGTTGTATGTGTAGGGATGGTGGTGGCTGTTGCGATATGGCTGTGGTATGGCTCATGTGTGCCAGTTGCAATGACATGTGTGTTGGGGATTGTGATGACATGTCTGAGGTTTGCCAATGCCACTCCTGTGCAACTGTCATGCGTGTATGTGTCCATTGTACAGTGCCCTGATGCCTGTGTTTTGTTTCTCCCTGTCTGCAGCGTCAACTGATGAAGAGGGCGGAGAAGGTGCTGTGGAGCACAGCGGCGGGGATCCGACCGCCAGCCGGAGACGCAAGGCCCGGCTCCCCTCCCGTGTTGTCATCTCGTCGGGGAGTGAGGAGTCCGGTGCCGCGTCCCAGGCCGCAGCTGCCGGGGGGAGGTCCAAGAGGCGGAGGTTGCAGTTGGACTCCTCGGCAGCAGAAGGGGCAGCTGGGACCCCACAGGGCCCAACGGGGGAAGATGGCACGGAGTCATAAAGGTTGGTGGGGGGTTTGGTGGAGGAGGGGGCCGCGCAAGCACCAGAGACGGGGTCTGGTGGTGGGGATCCCACTGGTGCTAGTGGTGCAGTGCAGGACCAGGGACAGGAGGCAGCACAGGCGGCCGCGGAGGTGCCTGTGTGCAATCCTGTCCCCGATCCTGTCCCTGCATCATCTTGCACCAGCAGGGATGCCTACGTCCAGACCCGTTTTCAGGCAGGGGATGAGCTGACGTCAACTGGCCTTCCTCTGCCTGCGGACGTGGCCATCCAGGTCCGGGTTGAGCCTGTCCTGGCTGGTGTGGCGTTGCGTCAACGGGCCATGCGAGGTGACCTGCAGTCTTTTCATGGAGAGACTGCACGTCATCTCGAATGGCTCGTTGACCACGTAAGCCTGCTGGGACAGGTCACCCAGGCCGGATTCCGCTGTCTGATGTGGCTTGCTCCGACCCTCTCCTCAACTGGACCCCCTACGCGCCAGTCGTCCTCTGTGCCATCTTCCCACCCATCAGTCACCTGGGTGCCCTGTGGAGCTGCCTCTGACGGTGCGGCCAGGCTGGTGGAGGAGGCATCCCTGCCACAGTCGGGAGTCGGTGGTCCAGCAGGGGTGGCCACATCAACAAGTGCACCCCAGCCGGCGGAGGATGTGCAGGCAGCAGGAGGCAGTGCACGGGCAGAGGCAGAGCAGCAGCAGCAGCAACATGGTGGGAGCCATGAAGGCTCGGGGCTTTCGACATCGGAGGGGCAGGCATCGGCCGGAGGGCAGGGGGACCCAGGACAGAGAGTGTCTTCCGTGTGGCAGCGGTTGGGCCACGCCATAGGTGCGGAGCGGCGACGGGCGGAAGAGGCGCGGCTCACAATGGTCAGGGCGGAGAACTCCATGCGGAGGGCCCTGAGGCGGGCCGAGTGCCTCGAGGCAATCCGCAGGGGGTTGGAGGAGGACACAGCGTCGTCCCTGCGGACCCTCTGGGCCATGGAACTGGACCGCCTCCGGGACATCGAACAGGAGTTCGATGATGCCCTGGCCCGGGACACCACAGAGTGAGCCGCTGGACTTGCCCGCCGCCTTTGTATATAGTTCTTTAGTTTTAGGTTTCCTTTCTTTCTTATTATGATTTGGAGTCGACGGACACTGCTCCACTTTTTGTATATAGTTTATTTTTAGGTAGGTTTTTTAGTAGGTTTCCTTTGTTCAGTTGGGCTCATGGACCCTTGTTATTTTTGTACATAGTTCTTTATTGCATGGAGATTTTTTTACATTTGACTTTGGACAAAATTTTTTTCAATTTGGATTTCAAGTTTTATTTTTTCATACAGACATGCAGCTTATTTTTTGTCATTCACATTGTAGTTTGTTTTCTTTCTTTAGCATTCTTATTTTTTTTCAATACAATTTTGTTTGCATACTTCACTGTGTGGTATCATCTCATTGGTTTCATGCATGTCATGTTGTGTGTTTTCCCATTCAATTGCAACCATTGTGTATGACGGACATGGCTTCATTAGCTTCATGAACATTGGGGGTGTAACATGTGATTTCCATTTCCATGTGGGTGAATGGGTTACTTGGTAGGGCTTTTTGGCTGTGGAGGCTGACCATTACGCACATGATTGGGGATTGTGAGGACCTGGTGGGGACTGCCCATGGTGGCAGGGGGGTGGGGGGTGGTGGGAGACATGAGTAGGGGCCTGGTGGAGGCTGCCCCTGGTGGCTGGGGGGTGGGGGTGGTGGGAGACATGAGTGGGGGCCTGGTGGAGGCTGCCCCTGGTGGCTGGGGGGTGGGGGTGGTGGGAGACATGAGTGGGGGCCTGGTGGAGGCTGCCCATGGTGGCAGGGGGGTGGGGGTGGTGGGAGACATGAGTGGGGGCCTGGTGGAGGCTGCCCCTGGTGGCTGGGGGGTGGGGGTGGTGGGAGACATGAGTGGGGGCCTGGTGGAGGGTGACCCTGGATGCTGGGGGGTGGGGGTGCAGGGGGACATGAGTGGGGGCCTGGTGGAGGGTGACCCTGGATGCTGGGGGGTGGGGGTGCAGGGGGACATGAGTGGGGGCCTGGTGGAGGGTGACCCTGGATGCTGGGGGGTGGGGGTGGTGGGAGACATGAGTGGGGGCCTGATGGAGGATGCCCCTGGTGGCTGGGGGGTGGGGGTGGTGGGAGACATGAGTGGGGGCCTGGTGGAGGGTGACCCTGGATGCTGGGGGGTGGGGGTGCAGGGGGACATGAGTGGGGGCCTGGTGGAGGGTGACCCTGGATGCTGGGGGGTGGGGGTGGTGGGAGACATGAGTGGGGGCCTGGTGGAGGATGCCCCTGGTGGCTGGAGGGTGGGGGTGGTGGGAGACATGAGTGGGGGCCTGGTGGAGGCTGCCCCTGGTGGCTGGGGGGTGGGGGTGGTGGGAGACATGAGTGGGGGCCTGGTGGAGGATGCCCCTGGTGGCTGGGGGGTGGGGGTGGTGGGAGACATGAGTGGGGGCCTGGTGGAGGGTGACCCTGGATGCTGGGGGTGGGGGTGGTGGGAGACATGATTGGGGGCCTGGTGGAGGATGCCCCTGGTGGCTGGGGGGTGGGGGGGTGGGAGACATGAGTAGGGGCCTGGTGGAGGCTGCCCCTGGTGGCTGGGGGGTGGGGGTGGTGGGAGACATGAGTGGGGGCCTGGTGGAGGATGCCCCTGGTGGCTGGGGGGTGGGGGTGGTGGGAGACATGAGTGGGGGCCTGGTGGAGGCTGCCCCTGGTGGCTGGGGGGTGGGGGGTGGGAGACACGAGTAGGGGCCTGGTGGAGGCTGCCCCTGGTGGCTGGGGGGTGGGGGTGGTGGGAGACACGAGTGGGGGCCTGGTGGAGGCTGCCCCTGGTGGCTGGGGGGTGGTGGTGGTGGGAGACATGAGTGGGGGCCTGGTGGAGTGTGCCACTGCACTGCTTGGGGGTGGGGTGGTGGGAGACATGTGTGGGGGCCTGGTGGAGTGTGCCCCTGCACTGCTGGGGGGTGGGGGTGCAGGGGGACATGAGTGGGGGCCTGGTGGAGGCTGCCCATGGTGGCAGGGGGTGGGGGTGGTGGGAGACATGAATGGGGGCCTGGTGGAGGCTGCCCCTGGTGGCTGGGGGGTGGGGGTGTTGGGAGACATGAGTGGGGGCCTGGTGGAGGCTGCCCCTGGTGGCTGGGGGGTGGGGGTGGTGGGAGACATGAGTGGGGGCCTGGTGGAGGATGCCCCTGGTGGCTGGGGGGTGGGGGTGGTGGGAGACATGAGTGGGGGCCTGGTGGAGGGTGACCCTGGATGCTGGGGGGTGGGGGTGGTGGGAGACATGATTGGGGGCCTGGTGGAGGATGCCCCTGGTGGCTGGGGGGTGGGGGGGTGGGAGACATGAGTAGGGGCCTGGTGGAGGCTGCCCCTGGTGGCTGGGGGGTGGGGGTGGTGGGAGACATGAGTGGGGGCCTGGTGGAGGCTGCCCCTGGTGGCTGGGGGGTGGGGGGTGGGAGACACGATTAGGGGCCTGGTGGAGGCTGCCCCTGGTGGCTGGGGGGTGGGGGTGGTGGGAGACATGAGTGGGGGCCTGGTGGAGGGTGCCCCTGGTGGCTGGGGGGTGGTGGTGGTGGGAGACATGAGTGGGGGCCTGGTGGAGTGTGCCCCTGCACTGCTTGGGGGTGGGGTGGTGGGAGACATGAGTGGGGGCCTGGTGGAGGCTGCCCCTGGTGGCTGGGGGGTGGGGGGTGGGAGACACGATTAGGGGCCTGGTGGAGGCTGCCCCTGGTGGCTGGGGGGTGGGGGTGGTGGGAGACATGAGTGGGGGCCTGGTGGAGGGTGCCCCTGGTGGCTGGGGGGTGGTGGTGGTGGGAGACATGAGTGGGGGCCTGGTGGAGTGTGCCCCTGCACTGCTTGGGGGTGGGGTGGTGGGAGACATGTGTGGGGGCCTGGTGGAGGGTGCCCCTGCACTGCTGGGGGGTGGGGGTGCAGGGGGACATGAGTGGGGGCCTAGAGGAGGGTGACCCTGGATGCTGGGGGGTGGGGGTGCAGGGGGACATGAGTGGGGGCCTGGTGGAGGGTGACCCTGGATGCTGGGGGGTGGGGGTGGTGGGAGACATGATTGTGGGCCTGGTGGAGGATGCCCCTGGTGGCTGGGGGGTGGGGGTGCAGGGGGACATGAGTGGGGGCCTGGTGGAGGGTGACCCTGGATGCTGGGGGTGGGGGTGCAGGGGGACATGAGTGGGGGCCTGGTGGAGGCTGCCCATGGTGGCAGGGGGGTGGGGGTGGTGGGAGACATGAGTGGGGGCCTGGTGGAGGCTGCCCCTGGTGGCTGGGTGGTCGGGGTGGTGGGAGACATGAGTGGGGGCCTGGTGGAAGCTGCCCCTGGTGGCTGGGGGGTGGGGGTGGTGGGAGACATGAGTGGGGGCCTCGTGGAGGATGCCCCTGCACTGCTGGGGGGTGGGGGTGCAGGGGGACATGAGTGGGGGCGTGGTGGAGGCTGCCCCTGGTGGCTGGGGGGTGGGGGTGGTGGGAGACATGAGTGGGGGCCTGGTGGAGGATGCCCCTGGTGGCTGGGGGGTGGGGTTGGTGGGAGACATGAGTGGGGGCCTGGTGGAGGATGCACCTGCACTGCTGGGGGGTGGGGGTGCAGGGGGACATGAGTGGGGGCCTGGTGGAGGCTGCCCATGGTGGCAGGGGGGTGGGGGTGGTGGGAGACATGAGTAGGGGCCTGGTGGAGGATGCCCCTGGTGGCTGGGGGGTGGGGGTGGTGGGAGACATGAGTAGGGGCCTGGTGGAGGCTGCCCCTGGTGGCTGGGGGGTGGGGGTGGTGGGAGACATGAGTGGGGGCCTGGTGGAGGGTGACCCTGGATGCTGGGGGGTGGGGGTGGTGGGAGACATGATTGGGGGCCTGGTGGAGGATGCCCCTGGTGGCTGGGGGGTGGGGGGAGTGGGAGACATGAGTAGGGGCCTGGTGGAGGGTGACCCTGGATGCTGGGGGGTGGGGGTGCAGGGGGACATGAGTGGGGGCCTGGTGGAGGGTGACCCTGGATGCTGGGGGTGGGGGTGCAGGGGGACATGAGTGGGGGCCTGGTGGAGGCTGCCCCTGGTGGCTGGGGGGTGGGGGTGGTGGGAGACATGAGTAGGGGCCTGGTGGAGGCTGCCCCTGCACTGCTTGGGGGTGGGGGTGGTGGGAGACATGAGTGGGGGCCTGGTGGAGGCTGCCCCTGGTGGCTGGGGGGTGGTGGTGGTGGGAGACATGAGTGGGGGCCTGGTGGAGGCTGCCCCTGCACTGCTGGGGGGTGGGGGTGCAGGGGGACATGAGTGGGGGCCTGGTGGAGGCTGCCCATGGTGGCAGGGGGGTGGGGGTGGTGGGAGACATGAGTGGGGGCCTGGTGGAGGCTGCCCCTGGTGGCTGGGGGGTGGGGGTGGTGGGAGACATGAGTGGGGGCCTGGTGGAGGCTGCCCCTGGTGGCTGGGGGGTGGGGGTGGTGGGAGACATGAGTGGGGGCCTGGTGGAGGATGCCCCTGCACTGCTGGGGGGTGGGGGTGCAGGGGGACATGAGTGGGGGCCTGGTGGAGGCTGCCCATGGAGGCAGGGGGGTGGGGGTGGTGGGAGACATGAGTGGGGGCCTGGTGGAGGCTGCCCCTGGTGGCTGGGGGGTGGGGGTGGTGGGAGACATGAGTGGGGGCCTGGTGGAGGCTGCCCCTGGTGGCTGGAGGGTGGGGGTGGTGGGAGACATGAGTGGGGGCCTGGTGGAGTGTGCCCCTGCACTGCTTGGGGGTGGGGTGGTGGGAGACATGTGTGGGGGCCTGGTGGAGGGTGCCCCTGCACTGCTGGGGGGTGGGGGTGCAGGGGGACATGAGTGGGGGCCTGGTGGAGGCTGCCCCTGGTGGCAGGGGGGTGGGGGTGGTGGGAGACATGAGTGGGGGCCTGGTGGAGGGTGACCCTGCACTGCTGGGGGGTGGGGGTGGTGGTAGACATGCATTGTTGATCAGTAGTGCAAGGTGACATGTGGGTTGGCTGGGGGGCATGCCCATGGTGAATGGGCTGCCTGCGGGACATGGGCAGGGGTGCAGGGTAGTCCCCCGTGGTGTGGGCTGGCTGCAGGGTCCGTGGAGGTTGTGGAGCATACACCTGGGAGGGGCCACACGGCCAATTCACGTGTGGTACTCCCCAGAACCCCTGAAATACACATACCCTGCTGAAATCGCGTGTGGAACTTCCCGCGCACCCCTGAAATACACATACCTTGCTGGAATCGCGTGTGTAACTTCCCGCGCACCCCTGAAATACACGTACCCTGCTCGCACTGGGCCAATCGTGTGTGGAACTGCGCGCGCACACCTGAAATACACGTACCCTGCTGAAATCGCGTGTGTGACTTCCCGCGCACCCCTGAAATACACATACCTTGCTGGAATCGCGTGTGTAACTTCCCGCGCACCCCTGAAATACACGTACCCTGCTCGCACTGGGCCAATCGTGTGTGGAACTGCGCGCGCACACCTGAAATACACATACCCTGCTGAAATCGCGTGTGTGACTTCCCGCGCACCCCTGAAATACACATACCTTGCTGGAATCGCGTGTGTAACTTCCCGCGCACCCCTGAAATACACGTACCCTGCTCGCACTGGGCCAATCGTGTGTGTGACTTCCCGCGCACCCCTGAAATACACGTACCCTGCTGAAATTGCGTGTGAGACTTCCCGCGCACCCCGGTATACACGCACACATATTTTTTGTCAGCGGGTGTCCGTGTTTGTGGGTACCCCTTTGCACGTCATTTGTCCTGGAGGGCCACAGTATAGGACATTCATCATGGCAGTATATAGGTGCTATTTGTTGGCGCACCTTTTGGCGCACATTTCTTACAGCCGCAGAGACGCTACCGCCTGCTTTCTTGTGGCGGTCGTGTTTGTGCCTGTGCGCTGGTTTGAGCGTGCGCTTTTTTCCCCTATTCTATTCCATGAATACGTGTTGTAGGCGAACGTGTGGGCGTTCCGCGCACTTGTGCCCTGTACTTCCCCCGTGACGCCCACGTTTCGGCAAGTTGTTCCCCATTCCGAGTGTTACGCCCGTGTTCCGCCTACTTTTGTTGCGTGCGCCGCGCTATGTGCGAATTTCGCTGTGGCCTGTGCGATTTTCGCTGTGACCTGGCGCACGCTGTTAGATGGCCTGTGCGCCAACGTGCGCCGCGCACTGTTTTATCGCACATCCGCTGGTTTTCTCGCGCACGGCCTTCCATGAATCGATGTGCGCTGCTTTTGGTGCGATTTTCGCACTTGCACTGCGATTTTCGCTATTCCACTGTGATTCGCACGTTTTTGCCCACTTGCGCCGCGCTAATTATTCCATGAATTGGCCTCTAAATGTTTAGGTGCCCCATACAATGGGTGAAGAACCCCAAAAATCGAATGCTGTTTGAACACCTTCATTAACTTCAAACCGACCCTGAAAAGTGAGGCGAAGAGGAAAGGAACTAGTAGTAATATTCACTACATCCAAATTGTGTGCCTCATTGCATGCTCACTTTACAACTTCAAGACCTACTAGAAAAGGCCAACTGTAAAGGTTCATGCAGGCCTTTATATGATAACCAAACTTCAGCATTCCTCCATTCATAAATCACCACTACCAGAACTGCAACACTACCATGCCAGATAGGCAAGCACATTACTGATTTTCTGTTTGTTTACAGCTGCCATCAGAGGCGAAGACCTTCAAGAACTCTCCAAAGGCTTCATGAATGCCATCCACTCCTGCATCCTACCTTGCATTAAAGCACAATTTGGGCCGAGCTGTCCCTCTTTCTACACTCGAGATCTTACAAAGCTACCCAGAACGCCCATCTCTGATATCACTCCAATGAGAGCGCCTGGAATAGGCTGTACTCCAAACATGTGGGCAGGTCTTAGGCACACCCAGGTTTCTGGAAAGGGGTAGACTCACCGCATGTGCAGCCTCTTGAGCATTGGCTTTTGAGTTCTCGTTGCCTTCACGTGTGGAGACGACCAGGCTCTGCTCTTTGCCTTCCACGTGGCCAAAGATAATGGGACAACAGGCCTTCCTCGCGTGGTAAAAAACACTATGTGGCCGAATCAGCTGACTCCAAGTTTTCAATCGGCCCTCATAAAACTCTCCGGAAGGAAAGCTGCAAATGTCCATGTGCTAGTAGTAAACAGACAAGAGCTTAAACACAAAGCGCATCAAACACGGACATTGACATACTCTGCAAAAGGCAAACGCCCAAATGAAAACCCCAACCAACACTATACAAACCAGTGGTTCCTCCCATCTTGAAAACCCTGCTCTTCACCCTTCTTTTCCAGATAATTTTCGTACAGTCTTCCTTCTTCCCTTGTTATCTAAACTACTTGAACAACTTATTTAGATCACCACTCCTTCTTGCAGTTTGTCTGGCTTTTGGCCTTTCCACTACACTGAACTTGCACTTCTATGTGTTGCTAATTTCTTTCTTTCTGCTTGTCACTTAAAACCATCTTCCACAGCTTGATCTTTCTGCTGCATTTTGCACGGCCAATCACCATACTCTTCATTCCCCTCTTCCCTCCTTGGGATTTTCCAGTTCTGCCCTATTTAACAGATCAGACATTCTCGGAACAGGGCCCGCTCCTGTCACTTTCAGCTCTAGCAGCCTGAAAAGAGCGAGTTTTATTTATGACTGTTGTAAACTGCTTATTACTTGTTTTTTCTCTCATCTCTTCTACTGTTCTGCTCTTCCAATTGGGCACCCCTCCTATCACTGTAGTCCTCTTTGCCCATCTATAATTCTGCTATTTATCTGCCATTTGCTCTTTCACCAAGTACTACCGTTTCTCCTTCTATCCTCTGGCTCTGTTAACTCATCTGCTCTTCCATTTTCTCTATAAAACCCTCAACTATCTTCTCTTAACAAAACCCCACTTTCCCCAGTCTGGATTTCGATCCATTTCACTCCTTGCCACTAAATATTGAAATTCTTTACCTTCCCGTTTTAAATGTAATCTTCCTCCTTCATTGTAACCCTCTAATCAGTTTACTGTAATTTTGCATCATTTGCTTTTTTGTACCTTTGTTATTCTTGTTCAGCGATTTGTAAAAGTGCTATAAACATGCGAATGAAGGATTACCTACCATGCGATACTGAATGTCAAGCATCAGAGCTTGGTTGCCATAGCGTTCGAAGAGAGATCTTTCCATCCCAAGTCTGCGGCAGAAATCATCTAGCACAACAGGACGAAGCTGTTTGTGGTCTCCAAGCAACACTACCTAGAAAAAAAGAAATCACAAAGACTTTAGTCTACTCTACATCTTAACAAGTCACATGCGAAATTTCAAGAGTACATTGTCCATTCAACCCGTATGAGCAGAACCAAGAAGTAGCATTGTTACTCAGTAATGCAATAGCCTCTCTTAACCCAATGTATAAAAGAGGAGAGCTTAAATGGAACCCATAGGGAACCCATAATCTAGCCAATATATTTGTTAGGGAAAATATCTCTTCCAGCTATTTTACCTCTATATTTGTGGATCCCCCCAAACTTTCTGCTTTTGTTTCAGCATCCTGACCTGCCTTTTGCCAATGTAGCACAGCCTTCAGCTACACTCCACAGGGCTTTCGCTCATAGTTATGGGGAAACTGACACATTCTACTGGCCGTCAGTGCTGAGAAACTTTGCTTCTCTTAGTCTTTTGACTTGGTTGCCACTTTTGGTAACATTTTATTGCGCAAAGTACATTACTGTACTGCACAATGGGGTCCTTGTGTATTCTGGACAATGTGCCTAGGAGTGGACTGGTGGCAGCAGAAGCCTTTTCATGTAATTGTATAACTTTTTACTGAGCCATACTGCGCTTACTGCGTTTGGCTCATGACTGTGGCTAGTGTCCGTCATGGCCATGCCACAAGGTCTTTTGTCTACTAACTTGGCCATTTTGTCCGTTGGCCTTCCCCGTGGTCTTTGTGACCCGGGAATTCCTTATTTGGGCATGCAGTTGCCCATGAAAGCTGCTTCTTTTGTGGGCTACTGTAGGTCACGTGTGTGGGTACCCAGGAAGTGGGCTGGGACAGTCTGGTCCCAATCCGCACTACTGGTGCCAGGATGTCTGGTGTGCACGAGAGCCGCAATGGTCCCAAATTGGACCACTGCTGCTGTGCATGAGTGGGGCAGAGCTCACTGACCGGCTGGGTGCAAGCACTCACCGGACTTGTGGATATGAGGAGGGGTCCTGAATGCAGACACGCAACAGCCCAAGCAGACCCAAGAACTATCCAGAACCACGCAGAAGAAGGTTGGCACCCTGAACCCGATATTGTTCCGGTAGAGCCCTGCTTTGCGCTCAATCTCTGAAGACCTGTGAAGGTGCTTCAAACCTTTGGAGTGGTGGGCCCAATCACTCTCGACACCTCATGGTTGCCCTGCAAAAGAGCTTGTTCAGAAGTGTTCTTGGCCCATCCAGTAGACTGTCCAGCTCGACCCTTGGCACCCATGGAAGAGCGTTGTCACATCGAGTTGCTGTCATGACCCATGGCCCTCACTGGCAAGTCAGCCTTTCAGTTAGGGCCAGGTCAAAGGCCTTAAAACCTCATCCAAGACTCTTTTGGAGTCAGTCCTGGCACCTTTGGCGCCAGGCTCTTAACCATCATGAAGACCAACATTAGAATGGGACTATTTACTTGGGACTACTTAACTTGGGGGAGTTCAACCAACATGGAGGCACACACATAGCTCAGTTACAAGGAACTGAGCTATGCGGTCTAGTCTTTTGGGTGTGGCAGGCCTGGGACTACTTTACCTAGACTACTTTGAGTGTGGCAGGCCTGGGACTATTTTACCTGGACTACTTTACCTGAGACTATTTAAAGCGCACCCAAAGAGCAGAACATGCTTTGCGTTATCCTGCTGTGGGCAGCGTAACGCTCACCGTGCCCAGTTCTTTGATGCCAGCTTACCTGAAACCAAGGACCTGTAGAGAGAGAAAGAACACTACGAAACTTACCTGGAACAGTATCCTGTCTTCAATCCATCGTCGACTTCAGATCCACTCACCTGAAGGTACGAACTCCATCATCCGGCACCGCATGCATCAGAAATACCATAACCTGGAAAGAGGAGAAACAAAGACAGCATTAGTAAGCGTTTACTCACGTTTCCTCCCGAATGAAGGATGCCACACAACTCTTACCTGGGTAGTCATCTCCTGATCAGTATCATTTCTGGAACATTACGGCGCTCGGCGAGGAACATCGCAACCTATAAGGAGAGAAAAGACACAGGTTAGCAATATAAAAGGCGAAACAGCACGGCGCATCTCGCATTACTCACTGGACAGCATCGCGCACACCGTGCTTTCACCTACCGGCCCATGCTCACCTTCAAACTGCATGACAACACCAAAATACCTTTCCATACCAAAAAGAAAAAAGAAGCAAGACATTATAATTCGAACTAAGAGGAACATAAGAACTGCATATAAAGACTAAAGCAGCAAACCTACGGAGTCGCAGCAGGCCTGGATTCCCACAGGGGGGGGGCCTGCACCAGTGACGTAACTTGGTCGCTGCTCTCCCCTCACATCTACGCGCCCCTGCCACGAAGAGCAGGACGGAGAATCCATCTTTTACAATATTAAGACCCATCTTTAACCAGAGGCCTTACCAAGGGAGCAGGAGAGGGTACGAGAGTGCAAATCATCCAACCAGGGCTGGGTGGCGTCCCCGTGGATACCAGGTGAGTGTAACAGTTATGCCTCAGGGAATCCTAGCTTGCACGGCAAAGTACCTTTCCACCAAATTTAGTCGTCACAGCTGCGAGAGAAAAGCATTCACCAGATCGCAAGAGTTTGGTGCACCTGGGTCACTGTTCGACAGTGACGGTCGCTAAAGGTGGTTTTCATGCATTCCTTCTTGTGCCCTGAGACCAGCTGCATAAGTGTTCTACAACTGAGAGGAGAGATACAGCTCCTGTTGTAAACCGGACCCGCACCTCTACCAGCTGCGCCTGTGCAGTTTGAAACTGAATCATTGGTGGGAAATTAAACCTCTGGCGACCCTCTCTAGACCTGCCAAATTTGGACCCAAACCAAGCTAAGGGCATTGAGTACTGAAACCACTTACCGGTAGCCCCTTGTTCATCCATTTCCATTGTATTTTACGCACAGTGGATCCCTGGTGGTCCTCCCTTTGGCTTGGGTAGCCTCCACTTCCTAAAGTCCTCCAAAAGTTGGGGATAGCTTTGTTCATCGCAGCAGATCCTCCCCCGACTCTTGGAGCCCGCTTTCACCCTTCAGAATCCTGTCCCTAACTTTGCCAGCGCCTTAAAAATTGTACTTTGAGACTTTACGCACAACCGATCACTTATATGCGCGCATCAAACATTGAGCACACAGCTACATTCATCGTTGGGCTGGACTTATCAAGTTAGGGTTATCCATCTCGGAAGACGGTCTATGCTATAAAGGTTCCTTCCCTTTTCCCTTACAGGTATTGGCAGAGTTAGCACTTTATCGCATTTGACACCAGTGACTGTATATATTTTACAAATTGTGTTGTTGAGTGGTGTTTTTACAGTGCATTTCATTATTCACTTGTGTTTATTCTTGGGCCTAATAAATTGTATATTTTTGTATAGTGCCGTCTAAGGGTAATTCTTTGTGTCTTACTGTGTGTGCTCATCACAGACCACAGATCACCCCACTCCTCCTGTGACTTAGCCTTGACTGCTCTCCAAGCTACAGTGAATTGGTCTGGCTATCTTCCCAGAAGTGTTCCCTGTTTCACTAACAAGTGGAAGCGAGGCATGGCATCAAAAGGAAACACTGACACAAGAGCTGTAAGTTTCAAAACCTTTATTTGTTGGCCTAAAGGGGTTGGAAAACTCATATCTTGCCCTATAACTAAGATGGGAATATTCTCTACCATCAAATAAAAGAAAACCCAGTCCTAGTCAGTCTTTCAGTCAAATCAAAAATGGCCTATGCTAAAAAACCTAATGCATGCCTTCACTCTTATACAATAAATGTGAAAAGGGGAATGTATGCTGCATAAAGGAAAATCTGACATTTCATTTGAATTCTGATGTGGCTGAGTAAACTCCCTCCCCCGTGTTTTTTTTGTAGCACGGGGTAGGGTGGCACACTTGGACCTTGTGACACACTCCAGCTCTGGACACAAGGCGGCAGTTCAAGACCTGGACCAGGGCCTACTCAGCCTTCCACATTAAAGCAATTCGTCTCACAGTTTGACAATGGTTTGCTTCCTTCTCGTTTCACTGTTCAACAAAGTTACAGTTCAATACAGGTCTCCCTCTGTCAGGCTTGGACCTCTCAATCACAGTTCCTGGGGTTCCCTTCTTAAGGCTTAATCACACTCTCTAGGCTCCCCTCCATCGGGCTCAAGCCTTTTCACTTTTCTTTCACTGTCAAAGACTTTCAAATGTGTGAGGATTTTACCTCGGAATGGCCACTTTGAGTTTTGCTTAAGTTTCACTTTCTCCTTCCCACACCAACGCCTCTTGGTTAACGTAGTTCTAAGCACAAGAAAGTTCAAAGAAATCCTTTTCATCCAGGTTTCCCTCTACCGGGATCAAACCTATTAATTCAACAAATTGCCAAGCTTTCACATTCAGGTTTCCCTTCACCGGGATCAAACCAAACAGTTCAGCATTTAAAAGTTCATTTCTTGTATCTATTTCTTTCATTCACTTTGGCACTTTAAAGTCTTGAAACATTTCGTGGAGACTTTCCATTGGGCAATCTCCTTTCGCCGGACCACTCCGCTACTTTGTATCTTTCACGTTAAAGTTCAATACTACTTTACTTTCTCTTGCGTCTTATCAGCACCTGCGCAAACCTTCATTCTTCATTGGATACACTGTTGCCCGTGTGATCTCTCTTCAACACAAACTGGCCTTTCATTGCTTTTGTCAACTCACCGGTTGTGTTAATTACTTTTCCCTTTTACTCGCGGCTTTGATCCTGAAGTCAAGGCTGATGCCACTTTGCCTCACAAACTCTGTCGTTCACCCAGGAGGGTGGCTGGTATCTTGGAAGCACAAAGCAGATTTTATTTATTCGTTTACTTGGCTTTTCTTGTGCAACCTTCAAGGTTCGTAGGAGGCAACAACCTCTCTCCGGGATGCGCAAGGTTTCCCCACTCCTTGATTCCGCCTGTCGTCCTGCTCCATCTGGTTCACCGTCACCCTGGAAGGACTGCTCCTTCTCGTGCCTCGCCTTGCTCAGAGTGTGTCTCAGTGCTATACCTTTTAACTGTGTGGGGAGAGCTAATAGGTACCAGGTGTACATAATTACGGTCAAGTGCATGACCATATTAGTGGGACATGTCCAATATAATGTTGGGGTGTTAGTCTTTTCAATCTCAGACCTCCTCTTCCTCGGCTCAGTTTTTGTGTAGAAAGGGGGGGTTGAGAAGTTGGAATATCCTATGAAATAGGATGGGATAGTGGTACTGGGAAAGGGGGGATAACATGTCTCACCATCGGATGTCCTCTCGCACTGTCCACCCCCCGGGGTCTGGATCCAAAGGCGATGGCCGTGCCCTGGCCACTGAGCAAGATATCGCTGGGGTTTAGACAGTGAGACAGCCTTTGGTTTCTCATATACCCTTCCCCTATGGGATGTGGACGGATCTGTTTCTCAAGGGAACCGGGAAAGGAAGTCAAACGTTCCCCTGTTGCTTATCTTTTTGGTGTTCCACTGCGAAACAGTATGGCTGCAAGTCCAGGAACCATTGCGTTACTCAAAGGTTAGATTATTTTCTCTGTTTTATCCATACCAAGGGTTTATGATCAGTAATGAATGTAAGTATTCTCCCCAATAGGAGTATCTAAGATGGAGGATCACCCATTTGATGGCAAGGGCTTCTAGTTCTAACACAGAGTAGTTTTTTTTTCTCTGGGAAATAGTTTGCGACTGGTAACCAATATAGGCTGTTCCAAGCCATCATGTATTTGAGATAGTATGGCTGTTAGGGAGGCATCCGTATGTAACAAACTCTTTCGAGAAGTCTGCCACTTTTAATATGGGGTTATGACATAGAATCTGTTCATGATTGTTATAACAAACATCATCCTCATTAGTCCAAAACATTTTCTGGGATTCTGCATTTCTTAATGTATCAGTTAATCTTGAAATTTTGTCTGAAAATCTTGGGATAAACCTGCAATAATACCCAATCAAACCCAAGAATTCTCCAAGATTTCTCTTGGTCTTGGGTGTGGAAATATCTAGGATGGCTTTCACTTTTTCCTGCTGAGCCTGTACACTACCATTACCCACAAAGAAGCCTAGGTATCTTAATGCTGATTGAGCCAACTTGCACTTCATAGGGATGGCTGTTAATTCGGCCGCTCGGAGTGCTCTCATAATAGTGTAAAGATGGGAGAGGTGTTCTTCCCACGTTTGACTGTACACTACTATATTGTCAATGTAGGCCACACAGAAATCAGAACAGGGTTGTAATATTCTGTCCGTGAGTCATTGGAAAGTCACTGGGGCCCCATGTAGTCCAAAAGGTAGGACTTTAAATTGGAATAGCCCTATTGGTGTAAAAAAAAAAACGGTTCTTTCCTTATCAGGTCCATATACAGGGACCTGCCAATATCCCTTAGTTAAATCTAGAGTTGACAAGAATACTGCATGTCCCAGTTTATCTATCAAGTCATCGATACGGGGCATAGGATATGCATCAAAGGCAGAGATGGCGTTGACTTGCCTAAAATCTATGCAAAATCTTCATGACTGACCTGGTTTGGTTACCAACACGATAGGGAGGACCATGGGCTTGAAGAGGGCTCGATAATATTTGCCTTTAGCATGTTCTCAACCTCATCAATTACTATTTTCTTACGTGCTCCTGGGAGTGCATACAGTTTTAGATTAACCACTTTCCCTTTTGGGATTCGGATGTAATGATAAATTCCATGTACTCTCCCTGATGTTTCACAAAATACGTTGGGGAAAGCAGTAACAAAGTCATTTCAATTCTTCTGTTTGTCTTTAGGTAGTTCTTGGGGAGTGAGTTCTAGATTATCAATTGCTTGGGAGTACCAAACAGGATAATATGGAAGCGTTAGAAGCAGAAGGATTTCCTTTCCACTCTTTCAGGAGATTTACGTGGTAGAGGTGGGTCTTTTGTCTTCTATCAGGTTAGGCTACCCTATAAGTACAAGTTCCCATTTGCTCTAGTATTTCATAATGCCCATGCCATTTTGAAACTAGTTTATTTTCAGATGTAGGTAGAAGAACCAGAAAGTTCTGACCAACTGAAAATTATCTAAGATTTACCTTTTTATCATAGGCAAGCTTCTGTTGGTTTTGAGCTTTCTCCATATGAGTATGAACTAGAGTTCTGACTAGATTCATATGTTCTCACAACCGGGTAGTTGTCTGTGAAAGAGGTATTGGTGCTACTTCTCTTTCTTCCCAGGTTTCCCTGAGCATGTCCAAGACGTCTCTTGGTTCTCTACCATATAGTAATTTGAAAGTAGAGAATCCGGTAGATGCTTGAGGGGTCTTTCTCACTGCAAAGAGGGCCCAGTGGATCATGCGGTCCCAATCTTTCCTATCCTCGTCTACTAACTTTCTCAGGATCGTCTTGAGGGTCTTATTACATCTTTCTATCGGTAAACCGAGGTTCTTAAGGCTGTAATATGTAGTAATTCCTTTACTTCACCCATAAGCTTACTAATGAAATGTGCCCACTGGTCAGTTAGAATTTCTTTGGGGAATCCAACCCTAGAAAAGAATGGTAGCAAATGCTTTAGGATTTGCTAGGTTGTGTTATTTCTCATGGGGAAGGCTTGACCTGGAGGCGTAATTGACAATCACCAAAATAATTTGTTTCCCAATTTAGAAGTTTCTAACAGTCCATTAATATCCATCCTGATTCAGGAGAAGAGAACTTCGATTATCGGTAGTGGGTGTAAAGGGGCAGTTAGAGGAACATGTGAGCTGCTCCTTTGACATATTTCAAATGTCTGAGCAAAGTTTTTTATATCAGCATGTACACTGTGAGAAACCAAAGGGCGTCTCACTTGTTAGTCCCTTAGGAACTCTCTCTCAGGTGGCCAGTGCATGGCCATCTTCTTTGGTTCCAGGTCCTGGGGGTGGACCAGTGCGGTGAGGGCTCTTCGGGGAGTGGCAGTGGGACGCCCGATGGTGAGGCGCGGTATCTCCACCTTCCCTGTACCTCCATTCAATCCTATGTTATAGGATATTCTGACTTTCCAACCCCCCCTTTCCACACAAACACTGGGCAGAGGAAGAGGAGTGAAAAGGCTAACATTCAGATCTCTCATTGGACATGTCCCATTAACGAGATCAGGCAAAGTCAGGCACTTGACCTTAATTACATACATCTGATACTCATTAGCTGCCCCCACACGAATAAAAGACGGAACATTGAGACAAACTCTGAGCAAAGTGAGACACGAGAAGGAGCGGCCCCTCAGAGGAGAAGGCGAACTCAATGGAGCAAGACGACCGATCGAGGGACCAGAGCGAGGGATATAGAAACACTAAGGATCATTGCAGGAGGTCATTACCTCCAAGTGACTGCAAAAGATTTATGGAAAAAGCCAACTCCCAAAGGAGAAGAAGCTTGCATTGTGTTTCAAGGATGCCAGCGACCCTCCCGGGTGAATGGCAGAGTTGGGGAGGTGAGGCCAAGCCTGTGGTATCAACCTTGACTCCTGGATTAAAGCTGCAAACAAATGTGAGGAATTCACACAACTGGTGAGTAGATGAGAGCCATGAAAGGCTGGTTTGTGTGGAACAAAGATTGAAGCCGCAACAGTGTTTCTCACAATTGAAGGTTGCGCGTGTGCTCATGAGAAGTGAAAGTAATCCAATAGTGAACTTTAAAAGAACCGATAACTGTGAAGCCCCGTGATACAGAGTAACAGAGGTCTGTGGAAAATCCTCGCACACTCGAAAGACTTCGATATTAGCGAAAGGTCCGAACCTGTGTTGGGATGGAAATTAGTACATCCCACCCCTCCTATGTGCTTTCAGGTGAGGCGAACTCCATATGAAGTGATGTAGTATATAAGGTGGGAGAAAACCGCACTATCAAACACAATGTAGAAGCAATATAGCGTCAAAAGTAGTTGTGCGGCACTAGAAAACACATAGAATGAGAATCCATTTTGCAATAGGCCAAAATAAGCACAGGCCTGCATGATTGCGCTGCACCCGCAAAACTCCACGAACCCAGGTCACTACACCCAAACTCATTAAGGCTGAATGAATACACACGGTCAGTTCTCACGGAAGTTCACTTCACCTTTGTCCCTTCACTGTACCGTTTAGAGGAATGCACCTGAAAGAGCACGAGACAACCCCAGGAACCGCAGAATAACTATCTCCACTAAACTTCCA
Source organism: Ambystoma mexicanum (assembly GCF_040938575.1). NCBI lineage: Eukaryota > Metazoa > Chordata > Amphibia > Caudata > Ambystomatidae > Ambystoma > Ambystoma mexicanum. The sequence continues at coordinate 328,453,711 of NC_090925.1, read as the reverse complement.
ATAGATTTCTTACCCCCACCCAGCCAGTCCAGAGCCAGCCCCACACCATGGACCCGACCCCCACACCTTTGCATTCCCTGGTAAGCAAGTGACCACCCGTCCCAACACAAATCAAGTGTCTGCAAAAGATCTAAGCATGCACGGCTGTATTTCTTCAAGCATAAAAACACATCTCTTGTAACATGAGGTAAATGAGGGATAAATTAATTATCAAACCCCGGGTGGAGACCTTGAGAGCGTGAACTACAGTACCAACGAAGCCCTGAATGTGTGGGTCACCGTGACTGTATCTTATCCTCCCTTGCCCCTGGCACCATTTCCTGTGCCGCCCAGCTGCATGCCAAAGTGATGGAATAGGGAGTTTAGCGTGTTAGTGTAGATGAGAAAATGTATTATACGAGCACCCTGACCTTCACGTAGATCCTGAACGACGGCAACAGAACTAACCAATTGTAGCCTAGCATCCCCTATGGAGCAGGCCCCTATACTGCCTAACCAATCAGTAGTATCAGTTCGTACTGTATATGATGACATCACATGTCCCTCTAAACTTCTACTTTGCTTTAGAATAACCAGAGCGCTCTCGAGCAGCAAAGTCCTTTGCTGATGTTTGTACTCTGTACAATTAAACCTTTGTTATTCTTACAATGCGATCTCCTGGCCTATTTCCCTACAGGGTTGTGTTTATTCTGAAGTGTGCATAAAAAGGGACTTGCCTTCATTTGGTGACCCTTGCGATGTGATTCCATCGCCCTATACTTGCAGAGGTATCCAGGTGGCCTCTCCGGAAGGGCCGTGTCCACCCACGGTGACCAGTCCCAAAATGCGTATGGTGAGTGTCCCTTGTGGTGCTGTCTTTGCAGAATTCCTGCCTGCTCGTTGAAGTGGGATGCGGCCCCAAGGAGAGGCCCAGGCCTGTTGTGGATCCCCCGTGAATGGCGGCTTTTCGGAAGAGCGTGGACATGTGAGTATAGCCTACAAGGGATAACAAAGTAGGGTTGGGATTATAGAGCAGTGTGAAAAGGGTGAACACGCAGTGAATGAAAGTGAGAGTGTATTGTGGTTTGTAGAGTGTGGTGATTTTTTCATGGCCATTTTTTTGTCACTTTTTAAAAAATATTGAGGATACGGAAAAAGGAACACGGGAGCCCCCCGAGTAAGGGGGGACGGTGGCACCACATGCACTGTCTCGACCAGTGTGGGAGATAAATACAAGGAGAAATATAGGAGCTCCGTATAATTAGAGAGCTCAGGAAGAGTAGTGGTTGTTATTTTATCTTGTTACTTTAGTTTATTTTGTTGGTGTATTTTAATGTGTACCGAGGAGACCTAGGAGGGGCGTGTGTGATGTGTGCAAACGCATCAGGATAGCATGTAGGGCGTGAAGGAAGAAGCTCTAATGGGGAACATGGGAGGAAGAAAAGTGAATTGATGTTCTTTTTTGTGAAATGATTGACAGTATTGACTCGTACTAGAGACACGATTAAGGTGTATACGTTTTAATTGATATCGGACTTATTTCTGTTTTTACTGTGGCACAACAGTACAGGTATAGCCCCGATGCAAGACACACTCTGGACACGACCATGGGGACGAACCGACCCCTAGACCATATATGTAAAGCTTTGCCCCTATACTGTGAGAAAATTAAAACGTATCACAACCAATGGGTGACAGACTAAAGGGAAGGGAAGGCCCCACTCCTGGCCCGAACAGGTATTTTTTGACAAATGTACTTTGGACCATATGTCCACTTACTTGACCGCAAAGTATAAGGGGAGACCATTGCAGAATAGAAGGAAAATATTGGACCTCTGGAGAATGTTCGAAGAAACAGGGGGCAATATCTGATAGTGGCAAGAAGACGAGTACAAAGGAGACTGGGAGAAAAGGGGAGACAAAAAAGGGAATATACCCCCTAGCCACACACCCAGCAGAAGAGTACACCAACCCGATGTATGTGTCAGCGGGCACTATGGTGGCCACCCCAGGTACAGCCCCACCCCCATTGTACGTCTCACCCCCTGAGGTATCGACTCACACAGGGGTAAGCGCAAGAGACCTAGAGGTATTATTAGCCTCGACACGCACAGAATTGGCTAGATTAAGGGGAGTATGTGAAGCCACAAGGGTGACAGAGGTTCAAATGTTGCCCGCGGGAGCATCCCCGCAGCCACCTGGGGACGAATGGAAGTCAGGTGACTTCCTGTTCAGAATAGACAGTGCACCCATAAGAACCGGCCACTTAGAGTGGGACGGGGAAACAGACAGCTTGGGATACGAGAATTTAGGGTCCCGTAGAGGTGACGAGGAATTTTGGAGTGACTTTGAGGACACGGAAGAAGATGTAGAGGGAGGGGCCAAGCAAGCACCCCAGACCACATTGAGATTAGTGAGCCTATGGGACGGAAGATTAAGGGAAAGGTTCAGCAGAATAGCATTGTCACAGAAAAAGGGAAGTGCACTTAAGGGCGGGAAGAGAAAGGCAAAACTGCAAATGCCCCTAATACATAAGGGTGCAGGGCAACCACACAATCTGCCCTGGGCACAAATAGACAAACATAATCTCCTCAAGGCACTCCCCCAACTCACAGCGGGGGCGGGGAAATGGATTTACGCATTTGAAAAAAACACAGCAGGGATACCCTTAGCAATAGGGGATATTAAGAGTTTGTTGGTAGCTGCAGTGTGAGATCAAGCAGAAACGGTGTGGATTAAAGCTGGGTACCCGGGAGTAACAGTAAGCAATGATGCCCATGACAGCACGTCCTTTAACAAGATCAGTGCACGTGTATGGGATGCGCTGCGACACACGTTTCCAGACACCCCAGATTTACAGTCCGTATTGCAATGTACAATTGGAGATGAGGAAGATGCTGCACAATACATTCTCAAAGTTCAAGAGATGTGTAGAGCAGAAGTGCTTGGGACCAATCAACGTCCCTATTTTATTTCATTGTAAAAAGAGGGCTACGCTAGGAAGTGCAGAAAGTGAAAGATAGCCGGGGTAGAAGCAAAGTAGTGGCCCGAGATTCAAAGCATGATAGTGCACCATTGCAGGAGGATCAAAGAGTGGGAGAAAGAAACTGTTCAGAGGCAGCATGCAGAGGAAGTGAAACTGGTTCAAAATAAACTAGTGAAAGTGGCTTCAGTATCGTCAGTATCGACAGGGCTGCCCGCAGAGCAGATGGGAGAGGAGGGGTGCTCCTCCATTGTGACCCAGCCGGGGAGGAAACCAACATTATTCGGGATCCCAGTGGCAAGGAGGGCTGCAACAAGGATGAGGTGGGTTCTGAGGGCCTACAGCAGGAGGATTTTGAGGTCTAGGACCAAGGGGTGGTGGGCCCAGACAATGCTGGACGTGTGGGAGGTGGGGGCACTTTTCGAGAGAATGTCGCAGCTACTTTGAGAGAATGTTGCAGCAGGCAGGGAAGAATTATAACTACAATCAACAACAGTATGAGTATCCCTACCCAGGTAGCCCCCAAGGGCCCGCTCAGGGAATGACTTCAATACCATATGAAATTCACCAGGTCTACACGCAGTTACCTCCTTAAGTCCCTGGCCCTTACAGCCCACCGCACCAGCAACAAGCAATGCAACCACACCAGCCTCACCCCAAACAGCAGCCCGCCGAGAGCAGACACCCTTTCGCGACTGCTCCCAACGGAGCAGCGGCCCCATATCAAGGAGCTACCATGGTGGGGAGAAATCCTTTCTCATTCCTTGGGACAGACACATACCCCGACTAGGACAGCCCACAGAGAGTACTTGCATGTTCAGTCCTGTCAATGACCTTAGATCCAGAAAAGGAGCTGCTGGTGGGGGCAGTGATAGGGAATAAACAATTCATCTTTATGGTGGACTCAGGAGCGGAGAAGTCATGTATTAGTGAAGGAAACATCCCGCTATCAGGAAAGACTCTCGACACGCAGGTATTCTCTGGGGCTGTGTTAACGGTTCCATACACAAAAGATCTAGACATCAAGGTGGGAGGGAAGGTTGTAAGAGCTCCCTTCCTCTATTCAGAGAGTTCCCCTGTCAATTTGCTCAGTATGGACCGGCTTAGCAAATTGAACATGACAATCGTGTTCACAGACAGAGGGACTATCTGTGCCACACTTGGCATGTGCGCCCTACAAGCCATGCTGGTAAGACATGCTGGGGCAAGTGAAGTATTAGTGAGGGGTATCCTCGTCAATCCAGACATGTTTGTGTTGGCATCAGGGTGCTCGCACGAGCGGTCCCCCGGATCACAGAAAAAGAGTGGAGATTACCCACTGACTTCATTTTCCAACATGTAGTGCTCCCCGAATTGGTTGCAGGCACAATCCTAACCTTAGATTTGGAAAGCCTAGTTGTGTTTGCGAAACAGATTGTAGTGCTGGATACTGACCCCCACAGGTGCCAATGGCGCACTGTGTTATGTATCGACCCTAATGTGCCCCTAAGAGAATTGTCAGACGAAGACCTCTTCGAGGATGGCAATAATGATGGAAAAATCATCCTTAATATTTGCATACCTTGTTAAATAAAGGTACAGTACAGGAAAGTGTAAAGCCCCCTCATGACTATTGTTAATGGACCACCCCCGTTCAGTGAGACAGATTTGTAGTACATCCCTAACACATTTATGGACAACAAACCCACACAATGTAGGGATGTTGAAAGAAGTGACCCCCGTAAAAATCACACTCAAACAAGGAGCATTACTTCCACGGGTGAAACAGTACCCCCTGTCCAGGGAGGCAGAGGAAGGGATTCAGGAAACACTACATGCCCTGTGGTGTCATGACCACTGCTTCCAAGGAGTCAGGAGCAGCCCAACGCCCTTGGAAGCAGGCTCACAACATTCATTGCAGATGCCAGCAAGTCCCTTTAGGGACCTTTTGGGCCTTGTCCTGGCACCGGTGTTGCCAGGCTCATTGTGGGGACTGGTCCCGGCACAAGAAGCGCCGGGCTCATAGCAAATACAGAAGTGCTTGGGTGGACCTACCTGCAGCAGACCATGCTGCTTCCTTACCGACAAGATGACGTCTTCATCCTCTTCTGGCAGGAACTACTTTTCCTCTGGGTGGGGCTGGCACCACTCCCTAGGACTGGAACTCTTCTGGAAACTGGAACTTTTTTTCTTACCTGGGCGAGGCTGTGGAAGAAGACGCCTAAGCACTCCTGTGCACTATTTAAACCACACCCGATTGGTGCAACGTGCTTCGCGTTATTCTGCATCAGCAGCAGGAAGCTCACCGTGTCAGCTCCAGGGGATCTTCCATTCCGGCTCCTGTGAACGCGAAATCTCCGGATTTACCTGATGAGAATCCAATCTTCAGTCTTCAGCAGCATCTGCAAAACAACAAAAACACAGATTAGCAAAGTCAAGGTCAGCGCTTCAACTTACTCGATCCACCGGAGTGTTTAAGGTATTTGCCGCATTCTTTCTCCGCCATCGAGCCCTGCAAAGACAAAAGAACATTGGTTAGTAACGTTCTGTTTCTGAATGGCTTACCTGTGCGACGTACGCTCCAAAGTCAGCTCGCACCGCACTCCGCCACCTGCAAGGCAAAAGAGAGACATTAAGGTGCGTTTAAAGGCCTAGAACAGACTTTCTACTTACGTGCCTTCATATGCTCCATCATCTTGTTCACTCTTCGGCACAAACCTGGGCATCATCTCCGGCGCCTTCATCATTCTCCATCTGAAAGGAAAAGACATTAAGGTGCGCATTAAAGTACTGTGGCATTCATTCTACTTACGTGCCTCCACGAACTTTGGCATTCTTTCGCCATCATTTCTTCTCAGTGAACCCTGCAGAAAAGGGACGTTAAAAGAGAACATTAAGGACTTTAATATATGCAAAATACGCTTGTGCAATTAACGGCGGCATCGCTCTCTACTTACCCTCTGCAATCAAGAGGCTGATCCCAAATCCAGTGAAGTAACTGGACCCAGAGCCCCTGCACAAGACGCAGGATGGAGAGCCCGGCATTCACCTATTTAAGGTGAGCACAGTTAGCAACCGAGTACCACGGGAGGAGAGAGTGTGGGGGTAGAGACTTCATCCAACCTTCCAGCTACTAATCCCCTGATTTTTCCACTTGTAGACATCTCACCCTCCAAGTCAAGCTTTCGGTGAGAAGGGGGCCAAACCAGGGAGCCAAACGAACCCTACGCCTAACATTGAAGACGGTTTCACCGCCCAGCCAAGACCCGCGCCTCCGAGGGAACCAGGTGAGTGTTACATGTGGCACCAATGGATCATAGTGCCCTCCACCTCACCATGCACTACAGCTATGTACCCCATTAAAAAGCCAACGGGGGGCTGTTGGAGGATGATCCAGGATTTGAGACCCCTTAACGATGTTGTGCAGAAAGGGTTTCCACTTGTTCCCAACCCGGCATCCATCTTGTGTAGCATCCCCAAGGAGGCTACCCATTTTACTGTGGTGGATTTTAAGAATGCATTTTTTTTTCAGTTGCCCTGTACCCAGACTCACAATACCTCACAGTCTTTACCCTGGGTGGGAAACGCTATGAGCACACTTGTTTGCCCCAGGGGTATTGTGAGAGGCCGAGCATTTTCAACAGGATACTACATGAAGACTTGGGGAACATCCAAGTACCCAGCACAATAATTAAATGTGTAGATGCCCTACTGGTCTGCAGCGACAGAGAGCAAGGCTGTCGAAGGAACTTTATTGCATTACTACAATTGCTACCAAGAAAAGGGTACAAGGTAGATAAAGCAAAACTCTGATATTGTCAACTAGAAGTACTTTATCTAGGGCAGCTCATTTCCAAAGACGGGAAAAGAATAATTCCTGACAGGGAAGCAACAGTGCGAGCCACCCCTAACCCCTCACAGTTAAGGACATGCAAAAGTTCCTAGGGATATGCAACTATTGCAGGGCATGGATTCTAGAGTATGCAGCATATACAAGGCCGCTCTTACAGACCCTTAAGGAGGCCCAAAAGAGAACAACAAAATTGAGTGGACCCCCGAAATGATAACTAGTTTCAATGACTTGAAAGAAGTAATTTCAACAGTACCTGCCCTTTCCACCCCAGATTACACACAGGAATTTTACATTTTCTCACACAAACGGCAAGCTCATGACTGAGGTACTCACCCAAAAGAGCACAATGGGTCATAAACCACTCGCATATTACAGTGGCATCCTTCGATTCTGTCATGCAAGGACAGTTTGCCTGTGAACAAGCCATTGCTGCCGCAGTCTTTGCTATTGAAAAGAATTCCACAATTGTCATGAGGTGCTCAGTAACGTTATACGTGGAACACTCACTTTTTGCAATCCTAGACCGCTCCAAGTCCACACTCACAACACAAAGAGCATCAGCATATGAAATCATACTGTCTAGCCCCCACATCCATGTTGTATGGTGCAAGACAGTAAACCCTGACACGTTCCTCACTCAGCCATACACCACTGAAGACTTGCAACAGCATGATTGTGCATCCTATGAAGGGGAGGACGATGATATCCCCAAAGCAAAAGACAGCCCCCTAGAAGGGGAGAAGAGCTCTTCGTTGACGGGTCAGCGTCAATTGATCAGTAAACAGGTGAAAAACATGTTGGGGCAGCAGTGGTACGCCTGGAAGATAGAGAATATGAAACATTGGTAATGAAGAGACTAACCACTTACTATTCAGCACATGCCGCTGAATTGGTAGCGCTCATAGAAGCCCTGCAGGACTCTAAAGGATGTTGTGTAACTATTCAGACTCTGCCTATGTCACCACCACGATGCACACAGTTCTGTCACGCTGGAGAAGGAGGGGGTTCAGGAGAGCATATGGCTCACCAGTACAGCATGCTGCCCTGCTTAACACATTGATTTCCACCCTGACAGAGCCCTCTGTGGTGGCGGTCGTCAAATGCACAGCACTTACACACAACACAGATGAAATTTCACTGGGGCATGAAGACTGCAGCATACCTCCCAGTACCAACATCAACAGCATACGTCCTGACCACCGCAAACAGCAGGCCAGACACAGATGCATACACAGCTCTCCCTATCGTACAAATTATTGAACTGCAGCGTAGGGCACCAACAGAGGAACAGGACATATGGCTCAAATGTGGGTATATGCAATCATCCATGGATCTCTTATGGAGACAGCAGAGCACAGGGAAGGTAGTAATGCCCGTGAATTGTTGCATACAGCCTTTGACCAGTTGCATTTGCCATCCCATAGTTCAAAACAACACATTGCAGCAGACATTCAGGAAGATTGGTTTATCCCAAACCTACAGGAGCACCTCACAACGATGATGGTACAATGTACAACGTGATACCACAAAAAGGTAGGCCAATTGACAACTGTGATTCTAATTTAGTTAAAACCAAAACACATCTGGTTTCCAAAAACAGGCAAACCACCTGTTTTTTGGATAAAACTACTGTGGTTGAGGGCAGAATTATTTTTAAAGAGACAACAGAGGACTGCTGTGGATTTAGCCACTCACAGAAAAACAAGGCTGTTGCCCTACCTTTTTGTGGTATAACTCACCCGTTTGGCCCCCCATTTTTCATAAACAATGTACAACGTGTCAAGTATTCAGCACAGGCATGACACTAAGAACAGTGAGAGGAACACTGCCTCGCCCAGTTGGTCCATTCTGTGAGTTGCACATTGATTATGCAGACATGGGAGAAATATGCAACGGGGCATGCTATTTTATTGTGGTGGTGTGTCCATTTTCCAGATGGGTTGAGGCTGGCCCATGTGCCCACCCATACGCCAAGTGTGCTACGAAATTCCTCGTCACAGAGGTATTTCCCAGTTGGGGAGTGTATGACATTTTAAGGTCAGATAACGGCACTCATTTTTTCAATGAGCTGTTCAAAAGAGATAACAGCCCTGTTAGGAATAAAGCATTATATGTGCTCGATTTACCTCCCACAAGCCAATGGGGTGGTGGAGAGGATCAACAGCCTCCTTAAAAGCAGACTATCCAAACTATGTAACACTCTAAAAAAGAATTGGGTGTATTGCCTTCCCTTGGCCCTGTTTCAGTAAGGACCACCCACCTGTCCTCCCAGACCCCCCATGAAATAGTGACTGGCAGGCGCATGCAGACACCCCTATCACCTGTCTGGAGAGCATCAGATGCCCATAGGATGTATCACAAAACAAATGGCTCTGCACACACTTAGGAAACACAAACAACAACTGCCCCACAAACTGACACCACCCCCGCACAACCATTGTTGCCAGGGGATTTGGTCTGTGTCAGACGTTTTTTGCTAAAATGGAACAATCCCAGTTTCGATGGGCCCTACGAGGTCGTTGTTCCCATCCCTCTCGCAGTGGAGGTGAAGGGGCTGAGTTATTGGATACACCACTCAGATGTTGACAGTGCCCCAAAGGACTCCACACCAGGCGTACAGACAAAAGAACACACTACTACCTCAAAAACATAGCTCTATGCTGTGTATATTAGTGCATGTGAGAAACTTTACAGTACTGACAGTCTGAAGGGCATGTCAGTTTCCCCATAACAAGATGAGCAAAAGCCCAGCTCCACTGGTAAAATTCTGGCTAGGATGTTCAGACAAAAGCAATAAGTTGGGGGATTCACAACTGGAGGGAAAAGTACCTATAAATGGAAATCTTTCCTAACACTTGCCCCTCCCAGACCAACGACAGCGGGAACTAATCCACCCCTGGATGAGCTTCTTGTTCAGGTTGGTTAAACATTCTGGACAACCCATCATCATTGCTACGTTGGACACCTGGCCTATGCTCAATGATGAAGTCAAACCTTTGCAGACTTATGGACCACCTTAGCAACTTTGGATTATCTCTCTTCATGAGCCACATTGAAGGCCATAACACGCTCCTCAGACCAAGAGACCTTCTTGGGTTTCTTTGGAGTTGTGAGAACAGTCAGAGGGTTAGCTATGGTACCATTGTCTGCCATGAAGTTTCTGTAATACCCATTGATACCTAAAAAGTCTCTGACCTGGGTTTGAGTAGTGGGGGTAGGCCAGTCTTGTACTGCTTGTACGTTACTGGGCACTTGCAGAATTCTCCCTCCACCTACTTCCTGCCCAAAGTAGACCCCTGATCAATGACCAATCTGGCACTTACTGGCCTTTATGGTGAAGTGGGCCTCCTGAAGAGCCTGCCACACAATTCTAAGGTGTTTCACATGAAACCTGCTTTATCATCCCAATATGCATGACAGAATTCATCTAACCCATTAAGGGCATGGTTCACAAGCCTCTGGAAAGTGGCATGTGCATTTTTCAATCCAAATTACATTACCCTGAACTGGTAAAGGCCTTCTGGAGTTGGGAATGTGGTCTTCTCCTTGGCATGTTCTGCTAGGGCTATTTGCCAATACCCTGCAGTGAGGACAAATATGCTGAGGTACTTGGAGGTAACCAAGGTATCCACCAGCTCATCAGTTCTAGGCCAGGGGTGTGCATCTGTCTTAGTGACAGCATTCAGAGCCCTGTAGCCCACACAGAACCTCAGCTCAGAGGAACCTGCCTTTGGTACCAGAACCGCAGGACTGGATCAAGGACTACTAGAGAGTTCAATCACCCCAAGATATAACATCTTGTTGACCTCTATCTTGATGTAAGATCTCACCTTATCTGACATCCTGCATCCCCTACTTTTAGTAGGTACACTATCTCCTGTGTCAATGTCATGTTGGCACCAACGTGTTAAACAAGGAGCTAGGGAAAACAAGGGGGAGAATTGACTCTGAAAACTTCTCACCTCATCTTGTTGACCAGAGGTCAGGTGAGGGGCCACGTTGACACCCTCAATGGAGCTGTCTGAAGGACTGCCTTGGAACAGGTCAGGAAGAGGTTCCGACTCCTCCTCCTCTACATCTGATGCCAAAAGCAGTGCAGCAATTTCAACCCTAGGGATGAAAGCCTTCAGTCTATTCACATGGAACACTTTTGGAGCCTGTCCAGCCCTTCTAAGGTCCACAAAATAGTTTACCTCACCCAGTGGCTCCACTATTGAGTAAGGGCCTGACCATTTATCCTGTAAAGCTCTAGTACTTATAGGGTCCATAATCAGGACTTGGTTGTCTGGTGTAAAGTTGACAAGGGACGCTTTCTGGTCATACCAGTGTTTCACCAGAGCTTGCCCAGCTTTCACTTTATCACTGACCTTAGCCATCAGGAGGACCATTCTCTTCTTTAGTGCTAGCACATAGTACACTACATTGGTAGTGATAGGGGGAGTATACATCTCCCACCACTCCTTCACTATAGCCAACTATTGCCTTACAGGGTGACCAAAAAGAAGCTCAATGGGGCTGAAGCCAACCCCCTCTTGAGGTACCTCTCTGTAAGCACACAATAAGCATGGAAGAAGGAGATCCCATTTTCTCCTCTAGAGCCTCCAATCATGCCTTTGAGGGTTCTATTGAACCTCGCAACTAAGCCATTGGTTTGGGGTGATATGCTGAGGAAAACCTATAAGTGACTCCACACTCCTTCCACGTGGCTTGCATGTACTTGGACATAGAGTTTCTAAAGGGGACCAACAGTGTCAATCCCTACCCTCTCAAGTGGTACCCCACAACTGGGAGTGGTAACAATTGAGCCTGGATTGTTGAGCCACTTTTCCCAGATAACTGGCAGGTGGCACAACTCCTGCAGTGTCTTTCTACCTGGACCCCCATCTTTGGCCAGTAGAAGTGCATGGCTAACCTTTGCTTGGTTCTCTTGATTCCAGGGGGAACTTCATGTGCCTGCTGCAGGAGGAAGGGTCTTATATGAAGGGGAACCACCAACCTGCTATTGTCCCCTTCTGTAGAGACTGTGGGCTCACTGTACAGGAATCCACCTTCCCAATAGATCCTATGCTTCCCAGGAGGTTCACCCTCAAGCTGGGAAAAGGCCTGTCTCCTAAGGCCTTCCAAAGATGGGCACTCATGTGGGCCCTTACTAAACTCAACCCGGTCAGGACCACCTTCAACCAATAAACTTTAGAGTTCAGGATGGTCATGGGGATTGAGAATTTCAGGCAACCTCTCTTCTTTGTCAGGGTCAGGTGTTTGGCCACCTACCTCCACCTCAGTGGTAGGTGAGTTTGGGGGAATGTTTTCCTTTCCTCTCTTGTCTTTCTTGACTCCTTTAGCGTTGGGTTTCCCCTTTGGCTTGGGCTTTGCCTTGGTCTTGGCTAAGGTCTTATGCAAGGTCTCTCTGCTGTGTCACCCACAACACCTAAGTCCCTGAGATCATTCCCCAGCAGGACCTTACCTGAGACTTGCCTCTGTATGCTCACTGGAATCCTGACCATTGTCTAATTGAGCAGTGAGTGTTCACTGCTAAACTTGGAATCAATTTAAATTCACTTCATGGGGTGCAAACCCCAAAAAAGGTGCCTCTGTGTAGAGCACATGTGAATCATACAAAAAGACAGACCTTGTGTTACGCTCACCTGGCTCCCACGGGGGCGTCTATCTGAACTGGCCAGCTGTTGTTTCCACCAGTGAGACGCGTAGTGCCGAGATGATGGACTGGACTGGCCCACCCAGCTTCGTTTGTTTGACTCGTAGGAATATCCTTCTGTAATGGAGAAAGGGAATTAACCACCTGTGGAGTTCGAGCGCTAACCCCACCTTCCCCTCTCCAGTAGTTCTTCCCACAGGTCACTTTTGGATTCCCTCTATGCTCTCACCTGATGGTTTGGAAAGATGAGCTCTCCATCCTGCTTCGAGCGCAGGGGCGCGTAGATGACCAGTTTCTTCACTGGCATGGAGGAGTTGGGGAGTTCCAGAACGGTATTGACTCAAAGAATGCCGGCGAGATGCCGTAAGTCTGTAGTTCGTAAGAGTTCAAAAAACGTCTGACCTTCACTCTGTCCAATTCCGTTTAGGTTGCTGAATTGCCCTTATGAAGATTTCCACGTGGCAACCGGTAAGATGCAGGTAAGGGTTTATATTATCCGGCTCAGTTCGATAAAATGGTGTCAATGTATAACATGTGGCTTTTCCCCCATTCAGGCGATAATGTGGTATGAGGTCTTGGGGATTGATGCCTCCAGCAGTAAAACCTGGTAAGTCTATTGGAAAACATCGGTTTCCCCTTATTGCGCCTTGCTGTTCTGTTGTTTCCCCATAGGGGCCGGGGCACGGCGGAGATGCAGCAGAGGCTGCGCCGACCCTAAATGAGGTAATTACCCCCTGTGGTAAATCAGGTAAGTCTCGGGGGTAGCTTGTACAGTCTTAGAGTATCCCCTTGGCTCACCTTGCTGTTTGTGACTCCTTAGGTGTCGGAGAGCAGCCGCGAGATGGAGAAGAGCGTGATGGGATGCTGAAGTGCTGCAAGGCAGGTGAGGACAGCGCGGCGCTGCAGGATGCGAAGTAAGGAGTTTTTTTTAAAGGCTTCTTCTCCAGCTCCGTGGCATGATGGATCAGGATTCAGGTAAGGATTAAAGGTAAAACTCCTGTTCTGGCCTTTCCTCCTTCTTTCTTCTTGTTTCCAGGAGCTCCGGACTCGAGGCGGGCGTGGCTGAAGACTGGAAGCTGCTGCAGGCACGGTGAGCGTTACACTGCTGGATGCAGAATAACGCGAAGCGTGTGCTGCTGTCCGGGCGTGGTTTAAATAGCCTTGGAAGTAGTCCCTGGTAAGTATTCTTCCACAGTCCCACCAGAGTGTAAAATAGTCCCTGCTAAGTATCATTTGGCTTGTGGCTTCTTGCAGCATGGTCTGCATCAGGTAGGTTTGCAGCATGGTCTGCATCAGGTAGGTTTTCTACTATGAGCCTGGCGCCCATGGCACCAGGACTGACTCTATTCTTATGAGCCTGGCGCCATAGCCGCCAGGACTGCACCCAAACAGCCCCTAGCTGGTGTTTTTGGGCTTGCTCCAAATGGCATGGTGCCTGCTTCCGGGGTTGCTGGGCCTGGTCTGGTTTCCCGGGGGCAGGCATCATGACAGCACTCCCCCTCAAGGCCCCTCCTAAAGTCGTTCTTCCCCTTGGCTTTGGTTTGTTTGGGAAATCCCGGTGGAATCTCTTCACCAATTGAGGTGTATGCACGTGGTCACTAGGTTCCCAAGACCTTTCCTGTGGTCTGTAACCTTTCCAGTCGATTAGATAGAAGAGTTTTGACCTCACCCTTTTTGAGTCCAAGATGTTCTTAACTTCAAATTCGGGTTCCCCGTCTATGAGGATGGGATCTGGTGGTTTGGTTAGCCTTGTTCCTGGTTGCACTGGCTTCAAAAGTGACACGTGAAAGACAGGATGAATTCGCATATGAGCAGGAAGGTCCATCTAGACGGCCACCGGGTTAATAATGGCCTTGATAGAGTAAGGTCCCAAATACCTAGAGTTAAAGGTCCGTGTTCCCTTGAGTGGTATGTGCTTAGTGGCCAACCATACTTGGTCCCCTATCTGGTATTTCGGTGCTTCACTTCTGTGCTGATCAGCATCTTTCTTGTATTTTTCCTTAGCTTTTCGTAAATGTGCAGTTGTTTCTTTAAAGGCTTGTGTAATAACCGCGTGGATATGGTCCACCGTGGGCATCTCTAAGTGTTGGGGCGAATCAAGGTCCGAGGTTCGAGGATGGTGTCCATATATGGTATAAAAAGGACTTTGTCCAGTTCCCGAGTGTACAGAATTATTGTACGCATACTCGGCGATCCAAAGAATGTCTTTCCAATTACCCTCAGACTGATGTAGCATACAATGCAGGTATTGTTCAAGAGTCTGGTTGGTCCTCTCTGTTTGACCGTCGGTCTGAGGGTGGTGACTGGTCGAAAGCCTAACATCTATCTGCGCCAGTTGGCAACATTTTCTCCAAAAATATGAAATGAATTCACTGCCCCGGTACGAAATCAACACGGATGGAAAGCCGTGTAGGCAAACTATGTTTTCAAGGAATTCTTTGGCCAGGGCTGAAGCTGAAGGTATTCCCTTTAAAGGAATAAAGTGGGCCATTTTGGAAAAAAGATCCACAATAACTAAAATGGTGTTAAAACCATTGTACGGGTGTAGATCCGTGATAAAGTCTAATGACAAGGGCCCTCATTACGACCCTGGCGGAAAGCGACTGACCGGAGCGCCACAGCGTAAATAGCGTTTCCGCCATTGCACGAAGGAGCAAAGTGCGGCCCATTCCGACCCATCGGGCACGAGCACCACGGCATGGCGGAAGTGCAAAGTCCGCGATGGCGGAAATGACCCCAAAACGGCCCACACCGCCGCCGTACGGCGCCCCAGGTGCAATACCGCCACCCCTCTTAGCGGTCACCGCAGTGTGCGCCTACCGGAAAGTACGGTGGCCGGAAATATACGGAAACGGAAGTTAAAACATGGGCCCGGAACGGGAAACATCCCGGCGTACACCTATAAATACACTAAAACCACACAACCACTAAAATCACTACCCTGAAACACACCCCAACCCGTCAACCACCCTAGCGAAACCAAGAAAAATGGGAAAAGTAGCGAAGAAAGCGTGCGACCGCAAGCGGCAGGTCCACTTCTCCCGTGAGGAACTCACCGTGCTAACAGAGACCCTCCAGGAGAATGCTGCCGTCGTCTTCTCCACGCAAATGACCAGGACGGCACTTGCAAACAAGAAGGCCATATGGGCCCTGGTGGCACAGCGGGTAAGTGCGGTGGGGACCGCACCCCGCACCCCACAGCAATGCCGCAAGCGATGGGACGACCTGCGGATACGCGTCCGCAGCATACTCTCTGCCAACCGCAACATTGCCACAGCCACCGGGGGAGGTCCTGAATCACCCATCAAGTTGACCCCCTGGGAAGAAATCTGTGCCTCCACCATCGGAATGGAGAGCATAGAGGGAGTCGGAGGGATGGAGAAAGGAGTGCAGACATCCGAAGATACAGGTAGGTGGGCCAGGAAAAACTATGCCAAATCCACACAGTCCATCCATGTGAAGTACCATGCGTCTACATAGTGCAACAGAAACACATGTCCAGGAGAACGTCCACACACATCGGCCTGATAGCGCACGTTAAAACCCACAATAAATACATAAATAATTAAAAACCCCTAATACACGCACTACACGTGCAGCAGGCACACCCTAACTGCAGGCTGCCAAACAACTGCACCCTCACTCCACACACAAATCAAAGCACCTCCAAGGGCCCGGCCCAAATCACCCTCAGGTACCACCCCAATGCATGTGACACAATGCAATTCCAATTCCCACAGACCCACCAATAACCCTCGCCCTCCTCTACTCCACCACAGGGTCCGATCCAAACGACGAGCTACAGGACACCCCTACCAGCACACCTGCAAAGAGGGCCAAGACCAACGGCCAGAGACCCTCCACCTCAGCTGCACGCATCAAGACACGGCAGCAGCACAAATCAGGTGGCAGCACAGAGGAGGGAACATCAACAGGCACCCCAGCAGCCAGCATGCCCACGACACCACCACCACAGGTCCCCCCAATGGATGCCACAGAAGGCACTGCCTCCGGTGGCAGCAGCACCATAGGTGACACCCCATTGATGGCAGCATGCTCCGACACAGAAAACGGGGATGCCGAAGTCAGATCCATCCATGACCTGTCCCAATCCCCCTGTCTGTCCCATCCCGTACAACATGAGGATACCACGCAGGGGCACCCACAAGACGACGACTGGCCATCCCCCACAAGCCCTGTGGCAATGCAACATGAGGACAACAGCCCCTCCGTGACACCCCCGCAAATGGCCTTGGCCCAGCAGAGGCAACAGTCCCTCGACCAGTTGATCGAACAACAGCAGCAACTGGCCACGCTCCTCAAGGACCATGCTGATGAATGTGGGGGCACTAAGGCAGACATAGAAACATCAACTGAGACACTTAGGGCACAAATCGAGAGTAGCACCGAGAGCCTGAGAGTCCAAATGGAGAGAAGCACCGAGAGCCTCAGGGGGGAACTGCATGCGACGGCCAAGGACGTATGTGCCGAACTTGCCGCAGTGCGCCGTGTGCTCACTGAGCTCTCGCAAACCCTTAGGGACATGCATGGACGTGAGCAGGCAGACACATCATCCGTTGCAAGCTCCGTCCAGGGCAGCCCCCAACGTAGATCTGGAAGGAACCTGCGCTCCACAGGCAGGGGTGCCCCTGATGCGCGCAGAGGGGGCCTGCAATAGCGACAGCCCACTGACAATGAGCATCTTTGGACACTGGTGTTCGGGGGGGAGGTAGGGGGGTGGAGGGGGTGTGTTGGGCTCACTTGGGTGGCGGGTGGATAGGGTGTTCAACATGACATCACATATGCCATAAAAAGTGCACGATCAACCAATGAGATGTGTGGACATTGATCTTTGTGTACTAGGCCATCATAGGCGTACAGTCCATATTGTGCATGTCCCAGACACACGCAGTGCCACGAGTCCCGTGTCCATGTATCAGCCACCAGGCGTGAGTGCTAGAAGCATACATCAATGAGATGCTGACGAATGTCACGGGCCTCCGGTGCCTCGCAGACTCCATGAGGTGCTGCCACATCCCCACCCTCATCATGACCATCATCAGGTGCTTGCAGTTCTGCGTCAGGGGGCATGGGCACATTTCTACGTACGCACATGTTGTGGAGCATGACACATGCCATCACCATCTTTGCAACCTTCTCATGGCGGTACAGGAGTGCCCCGCCAGACCTGCTGAGGCAGCGGAAACGGCCCTTCAGTAGGCCGAATGCCTGTTCTATGACTACACGGGTACGTGAGTGGGCATGGTTGTAGTCCTCCTCATGCTGGTCCCGTGGGTTCCGGACTGGTGTGAGGAGCCATCTCTTCAGTGGATATCCAGCATCACCTGTATGTGGACGAGAAACGTATGATGTGGAATGCCATTGATACGTACGCACACCCCCCCCCCCCCTTCCTGCCAGGTCATTGCCAATTCACATACCCCACATCATCATGCATGTAATGAGACTCACCGAGTAGCCAGGATCTGTTCCCTGCGTGTCGCTCCATGTAGCGTGGTATTGTAGAGTTCCTCAAGACCATAGAATCATGGGTTGATCCAGGGAATCGGGCACAACAATGTGTAATGATCCTGTTGGAGTCACACACCATTTGTACATTCAGGGAATGAAATTGTTTTCGGTTGCGGTACTGGGCCTCCATGGCATGTGGGACGACCAATTCCACATGGGTGCAGTCGATGGCACCAATGCAACCCGGTATGCCGCCAAGTGCATGGAATCCCACTTTCGTGTTTGTAATTTCCTGCTCCGAGCGTGGTAGGCAGATGTAGTCGTCTGCGTGCTGCAGGAGGGCATCGAGCACTTGCAATAGTGTCCGTGAGAACAGTGGCTGAGAAATGCCATGCAACTGTCCGACTGTGTGCTGGTAGGTGCCTGTGGCCAGGAAGTGGAGTACAGACACCACCTTCAGTAGGGGTGGGATGGCGGTTGGGCTATCTATCATGCTGACAAGGTCAGCCTGTGTCATGTCCACAATGGCGGCTATGGTGTCCCGGTCCAAACGGTAGAGGGTGTGGATCTGCTCATCAGTGAGGTTGAACGGATGTGCTCGGAGGCGTGGGATTGCGGGCTGCCTGCGTGGTGGTAGTGGCTGTGCTGGTGGGCCTTGCTGGCCCTGCCTTGCCCTCCTCCTCCTCCTGCGTCTCCTCCGTGCGGCCGGTTGTAGTTGGTGTTCGTCTTCCTCTTGGAGTTGGAGCACTTGCAGCGCTATCAGGTCCCCCAGGGCCAACATCGCGAGTCCTGCCGGTAGCATTTCGGTGTGGTTGTGGGAGGAGACTGGCTGTGCAATTCATGTGTTTTCAGGCTGTATGGCCTCCACCTGTGGTGATTCATTCCACCTGTGCAAACTGCTCTCCCCTTTGGCGGAGCACGTCACGCGCACAACGCTGCAAATCGGGGAATGGTATCTTGCTATTGCTATCATGTATTTGTACCCGATGGGCGTGTTGGATTGGTTGTTATGTTCATTCGGCTATGGTCCCATTGTTTCCCATTCCATCTGTGCAGTCGCGAACAGACTTGTGAAGGGTCAGTGGAACGTAGTACTCGAGTAACGGTGGGCCCTCATGCATCACTGTACCGAGTTGCAACGACGGGCGGGGCGTCCCATTCGTGGGTGAAGGCAGTTGCCATTTTCACACACAGCCGCACTCGATGGAATAATTAGGGATTTCAAACGGCCACAGATGCCTTTTCGACGTGATGTTGCAAATGAGGAATTCGAAGGGCGGCGCTTTCGGTTATCAGCTGGCGGCGAGGAGATGCCCACAGGTCTGACTGCAAATATAACGTTCTATTGTTCAATGTCCTTGTGACAGGGCCCATGGCGAGGGAGCAATGATTGATATGAATAGTTTGGGATGCGCATTAGCTACGTGGGCGATGAGGCCGGCCGTTCCAAAATACATGTTACTTCACAACACTGGAAATACGGGCTGGGGCACTGTGGATTTTGCAGGCTGCATAACGCACAGACTCAATGGATGTTTCTAATGTCATGTGAGTAATTATTCAGGCGTTTTGATCCCGGGATGAGGGAATGATGAATGGATGCATGGGCAGGTGATTTGATACAGAGTTTGCCATGTACAGGGCTTCTTGGGATCTATCCGCCTCCCCTACGCTATGTGATGCAGGCCTGCCATAGTGGGACCATCGTCTATCTGGCCTTGTTGAGCCCTCCCTGTCTCGAGGCGCCCTCAGACACTTGTGTCCATGCACGTTGACATTCCCATCTGATGGATTCTGTTTTGACAGACGCATGCACAGGTACACTCGTTAGTGATGGTGTTTGCACCTCGATATAGATGGTTATGAGTCGCAAGTGGTTTTGGGGTGGTGATGATCCTTTTGAGTGGGCTAGCATGCATATGGCTGTGGATTTCGTGTGATCATTGAAGTGAGTTGTTCGATTGTAGTTCTGATGGCCTTTCTGTTCTTTTTCTTTTCTTCTGGTTGACAGGTATCTCCTCCCCTTTTGCCACTGCCATCTGTATGCCACTCCTGCAGATGGATTTAACTCCCGACACCTGCTGCTTCGTGTTAATCGGTGGAGCAGCATTACGATCTTATGGGACGATCGCCAATGGCCCACATGCCCTTACGCAGTACTGGTGTCTCGGAGCAACATTTCGGCCTTTCAGCTGGACTAGTGCCTCCCCATTGGGACAGCCCTGCGGTTCTGTGCGCTTCCATGTTGCCTTTTCGTACGTGAATGTGGCTCTGTGTACCATGGGGGTACAGGGCGACACACAAGTAGTGGCTGGTCATTTCTTGCGGATGCAGCCCACAATGGTGATTAGTGTTTTGGAGTTCATGGCCTGATGGCTGTATGGCCTTGGTGTCTTTGATGTGCATAAATTGCTATTCTGATTTGGCCCGTGTAGCGTTTTTCTTTGCAAGTGATGTGGCATATGCCTATTTGGGGGGCGATGTATTGTGAGGAGATCTGCATTGGGTTCCAGCTTCGGGGTTTAGTTGCGTGGTACTGTACTGGGCGCGTTTGCCTACTGAGCCCGTGAGGTCAGGGATGGGGGCTGCCTATATGACAGTGTGAATGTTGTCATGCTCAGGGGCGGGGGATTGGGTTTTGTGTAACAGATGCCGGTCAGCCAGGTGGACTGGTGGAATGATGTGATTTTCGGAATGTTGCTGGGCACAGGTGCCTGTGTTTGCGTGCGTTTCTTGGTGGGGGACTGTGGTCATGTCCATTGGGATGGCTTCTGTATTCGTGCCATCTGTGACCTGCAGCTCCCATTGGCCCCTCTTGTGTTGCTTTTGTTCGTTGGCATGCATGGGTGCTTTGTACATTTCAATGGTTGCATTGTGACTTCATTGCACCTACAGGGAGTTGTACTTTGTGGGCAGGGAGCGGTGTACAGGCACTCAGTGGGGCCGTTTACGGTTGATTCGCGATGCCGTACTTCTCGCCATGGCGGAATGGTACATTCCGCCATGCCTGATGGCGTTAGGTACATGTCCGCTAGGGTCGGAATTGGCGTACCGTTGCACCATGGTGGTGTTTGCGGTTTGGCATGGCGCGCGCGCGCGTGCTTGGTGCAGTTAGCGTTGGCGTTCACTACGGTGTCGCTAATGGCTTCGTACTTTGCGGTGACGGGTCATAGTCGCACCGAGCGCTATTCGATGGCGGTATTGCATTTCCGCCATCGTTTTTCGATTTCCGCCAGGGTCGTAATGAGGGCCAAGGTGTGTCAAGGAGTAGGTGGGATGTCCAAAGGTTGTAATAGTCCAGCTGGTTTTTTCTTTTGACTTTTGTTTTGGGCGCAAATGCCACAAGACATGACAAATAACTTAATGTCTTTTCGCCAGGTGGGCCACCAGAATTGTTTCTTGATTTTAGCTTCGGTTTTTGCAATAGCAGGGTGTCCCTCCATTAAGGTATCATGGTAACGGGAAATGACTAGCTCTTGTAGTTCCTTTTGTGGCAGAAATAGCCGCCCTTGGTAATAAGGCAAATCATTGGTGACAGAGTATTCCGGGACTTTCCTTGCCCAGTCCTGTAAGGCAATAGGATCAAAGAGTTGTTGGATCTTCCCCTGAATGTCCTCCAGTGTCTGTACAGTTGTCATGCCAAGAATCCTCTGTTCGGGAATTATGGGTAATTTCTGCTTCTCCCATCCCAATTTGGGACAAGGCGTCTGCTTTACCATTCTTACAACCTGGTCGATAGGTTATCACGAAATCAAACTCGGCGAAGAACAATGCCCAACGGAGTTGGCGCGAAGATTGGGCTTTGGCTGTCTTTAGATATTGCAAGTTTCGTTGATCGGTGATGACCGTAATGGTGTGCCTGGCACCAAGTAGATAGTGCCGCCAAGCCTTGAAGGTGGACTTGATGGCTAACAGCTCCTTGTCGGTAATGGCATAGTTTAATTCGGGAGCTGAAAACTTTCTAGACCAAAACGCCACTGGGTGAAGCTGGTTAGTT
This sequence comes from Ambystoma mexicanum, assembly GCF_040938575.1. Lineage (NCBI taxonomy): Eukaryota > Metazoa > Chordata > Amphibia > Caudata > Ambystomatidae > Ambystoma > Ambystoma mexicanum. The sequence continues at coordinate 328,431,792 of NC_090925.1, read as the reverse complement.
TCGGGGTCCTTTTGAGATAGGACAGCTCCCATGGCTAGACTGGATGCATCGGTTTCCACTATGTATGGGAGCTCAGGACGCGGGTGCCTTAATACAGAGGCAGATGTGAATTTCGCTTTTAATTCTTGGAAGGCGTTTTCGGCTTCTTCTGTTCACACAAAGCGTTTATTTTTTTGCAAGAGTGCTGTAATGGGATGTACAATGTGTGAAAAGTCTGGGATAAACCTGCGGTAGAAATTGGCAAAGCCAAGCATGCTTTGTACTCCTTTGACTGAACTTGGCGAAGGCCATTTAAGAATTGCGTCCACCTTACGCGTATCCATCCTGATTCCTCTCGGGGTCAGAATAAACCCAAGGAATTCCACTTCTGTGGCGTGAAAGACGCACTTTTCCAGTTTAGCATATAGTTTGTGCTGGCGTAACTTCTCTAGGACTGCTCGGACGTGTTTCACATGATCAGATTCTGATAAGGAGTATACTAGGATATCATCGATATAAACGACAACACAAACGTCGATAAGTTCTCGAAGGACATCATTCATGAAGAATTGGAAGGCTGCTGGTGCATTGCATAGTCCGAAAGGCATCACTTGGTACTCAAATAACCCGTACTTGGTGCGAAAAGCAGTTTTCCATTCATCGCCCTCTTTGACACGTACCAGATGATATGCCCCCCGAAGGTCCAGTTTAGTGTATCTGCAAGCGTCCTTCACCTGGTCTAGTAGTTCAGGGATCAAAGGCAATGGGTATCAATTCTTAATGGTTATCTGGTTCAGTGCGCGGTAGTCTATGCACGTTCTGAGGTCACCTTCCTTTTTGGGCACAAAGAACAAAGCTGAAGATGCAGGGGACTTGGACGGGCGAATGAAGCCATTAGCAAGGTACTGGTCTAAGTATTGGCGCAGGTGAAGGTTTTCAGGCTCCGTAAGGGCATAGATCCTGCTGCAAGGGGGTTGTGCACCGGGTATGAGATCTATTTGACAATCATACGATCTGTGAGGTGGTAAGGTGTTAGCCTGTTCTTTTTGGAAGACGTCCTGAAAGTCTTGGTATTCTGCAGGTAATTGCACGGCGGCTGGGGTTACTGGGGCCAGGACTGCGTTTAGTGTTTTCTTTGGGTAACAGGTGTGCGGACATTCTGGGAAGGTTATTCTCTTCTCTCGCCAATCGATACAGGGATTATGTTTTTCCAACCAAGGTATCCCCAGTATTACTTGGAACTGTGGGGCCTTGATTAAATCAAAGACCATAGCCTCTCGGTGCCCATCCTGACCCAGCAATGTCATCTCTGCGGTGGAATGAGTTACGGGCCCAGAGGCAATTTCCGTTCCATCTACTGTGGTGATGACATCTGAGGTGGTCTTTCGGGTGAGAGGTAGATTCATCCTGGAAGCCAATTCATAGTCCACATAGTTTCCTACGGCTCCGCTATCAACGTATGCTTTTACCGCGTGCATACATGATGGCTGCTCTGGATCTACAAGGACCATTGGTATGATGAAATGCGAGGTCTGAGTGTCCTTCTTCAAGCTCGGCAAGCGGACCTCTACGCTTGTCGGGCTTGGTCGTTTCCCGAGTCAGGTTCCAAATGGTTTTTATCTGCTGCTCCTACAATCTTCTTGGGTGGTTTTACAGGGCAGTTTCGTAGAAAATGACCAGTAGTCCCGCAATATAGACACAATTGCATTTGCCGTCTTCTTTCTCTTTCTTTCTGGGTTAAGGGTCCTCTAACCCCTCCGATTTGCATGGGTTCTGAGGCATCTGCTCCCTTGGGACTAACGTGGGTTTTGACCAACACCCTATCCTCAAACTTGGCTCGATCAGCCTTTCTGTTTTGAAGTCTGTGATCTAACTGGACCACTAAGTCTATGTATTTTGCACAGTCTTGAGGCGGTTTCGCGATTTGGGCCAAGACATCTTTGAGTTCTCCCTGAAGCCCTCGATGGAATAATGTGATTCGCTTTACTTCAGGCCATCCAGTTTCCACTATTAATCTGGTAAAGGTTGCAATGTAAGATAGAAGATCCTGATTACCCTGCCGCAAGGACAAAAGTTTGTTATCCAGGGCCTGTCCCTGGGAGTGTCGGGCGAATAGTCTTTCCATGCTTGTTTGAAAACCCTGGAAATCCCGAAGAATTGGGTCATCCTGATTGACTAGTGGAATGGACCAATCCGCTGCACTGCCGCTGAGATATGACAGTACAAAGGCTACCTTGGCTTGATCATTTGGGAAAGCTCCAGGTCTGCATAAAAAGTGCAAGCGGCATTGATTCATAAATACGGCGAACCTTTTAGGGTCTCCGGCAAAACGTTCGGGCGGAGCCAATGGAACGGTTCCTGGTAGGTTTATGTGCAACGGGTTACTCGATGGTGCAGGAGTTGGACTTGCCCCGAGTCCTGGTAGGGGTGTTTGCCCAGCCTGGCTTTGCAATAGTTGTCTGGCCAGATCATCAGTTCGTTCTTTTGATACAATCAGTTCTCTCCTGAGGGCATTGGTTTCTTGGCGGGCGCAATGCATTTCGGCCCTCAGTTCCCCTAATAATCGGGCCAACTGATCAGTTTCCGAGGTCTCCATAACGCCCAGGTGGGTATTTGTGGATAGGCTTCACGTTCTGTTACGCTCACCTGGCTCCCACGGGGGCGTCGATCTGAACTGGCCAGCTGTTGTTTCCACCAGTGAGACGCGTAGTGCAAAGGTGATGGACTGGACTGGCCCACCGAGCTTCGTTTGTTTGACTCGTAGGAATATCCTTCTGTAATGTAGAAAGGGAATTAACCACCTGTGGAGTTCGAGCGCTAACCCCACCTTCCCCTCTCCCGTAGTTCTTCCCACAGGTCACTTTTGGATTCCCTCTATGCTCTCACCTGATGGTTTGGAAAGATGAGCTCTCCATCCTGCTTCGAGCGCAGGGGCGCATAGATTACCAGTTTCTTCACTGGCGTGGAGGAGTTGGGGAGTTCCAGAACGGTATTGACTCAAAGAATGCCGGCGAGACGCCGTAAGTCTGTAGTTCGTAAGAGTTCAAAAAACGTCTGACCTTCACTCTGTCCAATTCCTTTAAGTTTGCTGAATTGCCCTTATGAAGAGTTCCACGTGGCAACCGGTAAGATGCAGGTAAGGGTTTATATTATCCGGCTCAGTTCGATAAAATGTTGTCAATGTATAACATGTGGCTTTTCCCCCATTCAGGCGCTGATGTGGTATGAGGTCTTGGGGATTGATGCCTCCAGCGGTAAAACCTGGTAAGTCTATTGGAAAAAATCGGTTTCCCCTTATTGCGCCTTGCTGTTCTGTTGTTTCCCCATAGGGGCCGGGGCACGGCAGAGATGCAGCGGAGGCTGCGCCGACCCGAAATGAGGTAAGTACCCCCTGTGGTAAATCAGGTAAGTCTTGGGGGTAGCTTGTACAGTCTTAGAGTATCCCCTTAGCTCGCCTTGCTGTTTTTGTCTCCTTAGGTGTCGGAGAGCGGCCGCGAGATGGAGAAGAGCGTGATGGAATGCTGAAGTGCTGCAAGGCAGGTGAGTACAGCGCGGCGCTGCAGGATGCAAAGTAAGGCGTTTTTTTTAAAGACTTCTTCTCCAGCTCTGTGGCGTGATGGATCAGGATTCAGGTAAGGATTAAAGGTAAAACTCCTGTTCTGACCTTTCCTCCTTCTTTCTTCTTGTTTCCAGGAGCTCCGGGCTCGAGGCGGGCGTGGCTGAAGACTGGAAGCTGCTGCAGGCACGGTGAGCGTTACGCTGCTGGATGCAGAATAACGCGAAGCGTGTGCGCTGTCCGGGCGTGGTTTAAATAGCCTTGGAAGTAGTCCCAGGTAAGTATTCTTCCACAGCCCCACCCGAGTAAAAAGTAGTCCCTTAAGTAAAATAGTCCCTCCTAAGCCTCATTTGGCTTGTGGCTTCTTGCAGCATGGTCTGCATCAGGTAAGTTTGCAGCATGGTCTGCATCAGTTAGGTTTTCTACTATGAGCCTGGCGCCCATGGCGCCAGGACTGACTCTATTCTTATGAGCCTGGCGCCATAGGCGCCAGGACTGCACCCAAACAGCCCCTAGCTGGGGTTTTTGGGCTTGCTCCAAATGGCATGATGCCTGCTTTTGGGGTTGCTGGGCCTGGTCTGGTTTCCCGGGGGCAGGCATCATGACACCTTGGCTATTAAGCCTGAGGTGTGGGCTGCAATCACTGGAACCATGTAGTGGTTAATGAAATTCCTAGTGGTAAGAAAAAATAGAATCCTATTGTGGAACTTCAGTCCTCATTTATTTTTTAATATCAATCATATTAATTAATGAATCTTTCATTCATGGTTAGCAGATGCATCATTAGGCCAATGCATTTCGGACAATCATGTCCTTCGTCAGGGCCAGTACAAACTTCATATTTTAGGTCAGATATTTTTATACCATTATCAAAAACAGTTACAGTGTATTGTATATGAGCAGTTAACCATGCATCAGCTATTCAATCAATTTAACACGCATTGTGAAATCAACATATACAGGTCCCTAGTACATTTAAAAACACATTTGCGTTACAATTGTATCAGGTGTACATCACAGAAAAAATGGTGAAAAATAATGTACATATGTGAAGAGACTGTGGATCCAAAAAAAAGAAAAGAAGAGAAAAACAGATATTTTTTTAGGTTAGATACGGTTCAAGGGAATTGTATACCACTCGCAACACATCTTGTCAAGTATTGTGTACTAACTTGCTGGTGTTGGCATTCAAAGTAGTGTCTGTGGAAGTAAACGATCAGAGTAACTTAAAAAATGGTGCCCAGTAAAGTGATATGTCTTCGCACTGTGCCCTTGTGTGTACATTCATCTTACCATAAACAGAATTCTGTGTGTTGACAGTAGCTGATACATCGTGGTGTGGCTCGCATTATTTAAAGTTTTCAAAAAACCAAGATCCGCCGTATAAAAAAAGTACTGTTTAGCATTCAACCTATACTGATGTAGTACGTTTTAAAATGTGTGTTCTGTGAGAACACTCTTACCTACAGTGCAGCAGCGTTTCATGTGGAAGAACCCACGAAATGCGGTTTGCTTGCTGTGAAAAAGCCTAAGTCAACAGACGGTCGTCATGGTAACCTTAACAAACTTAGATACAGAACTTGGTCGGCCATCTTAAAATGGCTTGGTGATCATAAGTGTAATACGAATCTCAAGGGATTGTATGTGGCAAAACCTATTTATATCAATTTGTGTATATTAAATAACTGTGTTAAATAATAAGTAATAAAAATAATAGTCCATAGGCGCTCCCCTCTACGAGAACAAACACGGCCCATCGACCTGTTCTTTGGCAAGGTACCCAATCGAGAGTCCACAGCCACACTTTAGCTCACTGTACCTTTCACAGATGGGAAATATTCATTTGCATATCAGTCTTTGTGCCGCCCACATGGGCAGTCCAGCACCAAAATGCTATGGCAATTCCCTTCTGAACAAGAGTACCAACAGCAATCCCATACACATGTTTCAGCCTGAAGGTAAGTTTACATGTAAGTTTATTCTCCAGTTGTAAAGTAGAGAAAGCACTGGGACATCCATCCAGTCCAGCACATTAGGTCCAACTGAAACCCATAGAACCCAGCACTACAAACCTCCACCAACACTCCAACACTCCACATTCCATGTCAGTGACATCACCACTCATCATAACACACACAGCCCATAATCAGGCCCCAGCACAGATTATGACACAGTGCTTGATTTGCCTACTGTGTATGGAATATTTAGTCACAAATAAAAGGTCTGGACTTTGTCGTGATTTAGTATTAGTCAAGAGATTGTTACAAACTTTGTTGTTAGTTTTTGATAGTTATTTCTAAATTGTTGTCAGGATATCCTCATTGGCATAGTCTGTCTTGTAGTTTAGCTAGTTGTACATTGCATTCTTCTGGGTCACTCACAATCCTTTTGACTGTAAGCATTTGGCCATAGGGTAAATTATTCAGGATGTTTGGAGGATGAAAGCTTATCCTATGTAATAAGTTGTTTCTATCAGTGATTTTTTTTAAAAGAGTTGTGGTTATATTTGGTCCCTTTATCTCGGTCTGAACGTGTAAGTAATGTACATGGGGAGTGCCGATTTCCATTGTGAACTGGATGCGAGTCTCTATGCTGTTAATGTATATCAAGAATTCCTCGAGTTCATCTCTACTGCCACGCCACACTCCAAAAATATCATCGATATACCTAACCCACTTTTTGATGAGTTTCTTCCAATAATCATGTTCAAGTATGTGTGTTGATTCTAAACAAAATATAAACATATTGGCGTATGCTGGTGCCATTGTGTCCCCCATACCTGTCCCTAATGTCAGGAGGTAAACTGGCTGGTTATATTCGAAACAAGAGTTCAAAGAAATGAAATTTAGACGTACCGTCAAAAATTCCTTGGATGCTCCAATACAGCATTCTTGCAAAAGCAACCATTCAACCGCCTCTTGCCCTAAGTTGTGGGGAATGCTGGTATATAAACTATTAACGTCAATTGTAAAAAGTATATTGTTCTCTGTTAGCTTAATCTCATTCAAAATCTGTAAAAAAAATGCGTGGTATCTTTCAGATAGATTTTTGGAAATTTTGGAACTGCCACCCACTTCATGTTAAGATGGATTTCTGAACTCTGACCTGGTGGGCAATGGTTCGGAAGGCCAGCCAAGTTTCATGAAACAGGGTAACCTTCTGGACAAGCCAGACCAATCAAGGTAGCATTAGCGGTGGTCAAGACTAGATCTCAGGAGGGGTGAAGGTGATCAAAAGTCCACAATGAGCACACACACACAGTAAACAACAGCACACATTACTCTGCCAGTTGGATATAACAAAAAAATATACATTTATTAAAGGCCTTTTAACTCAAACACAAAGTAAATCTCAACAATATTAAAAAAACTAACAACACTAACTTGGAAACATATATACAGTAACCATTGGCCTAAATGAATATTACACAAGTGAGATCAACAACCTGCAAAGAAAGGGGTCATACTTTAGGCAGTCCTTCAATAAATCAAACCCTAATGTAACGCTCACCTGAATCCCTCGGAGGCGCAGGTCCGGGCTGGGAGATTTCAGTGTCTTCTAGGGTCACGCGCAGGCCTCTGGTAACACCCTGGATGGGCCCTCTCCTCACCGTAATTTTGACCTGGAGGGTGAGGTGTCTGCAAGTAGGAGAACAAGGGGTTAATGTATGTCTGGTTGGCCAATCTGACTTTCCCCTTTCTGGACTCCCCACGTTACTCGTAGACTGAATGTGCTCACCTTAGATAGGTGAAAGCGGAGCTCTCCATCCTGCGTCTGTGCAGGGGCGCTAATGCCAGTTGCTTCACTGGTTAATAGCCCAGCCTCTTGATTGCAGAGGATGAAGTCAGGGAGCAAGGCCGTCGTTAGCCGCACGAACGGTAATTGCTTGAATATGGAGTTTTATTTTTATGTCCCCTTAAATGTCTCTTGCCTTTGCAGGTCCGGTATGCAGATAAGGTAAGCGAGAAGAATGCCGGAGCTCGTGAAGGCACGTAAGCAAAGAATGTTATTCGAAGTTAAATGCACTTCTTAATGTCTCTTTTCCCTTTTTCAGGTAGCCGTAGCAGCCGGCGTTGGAGATGGACGCCGAGGTACGTGCCGGAGTATGGGCAAGCAGATTACAGCTAGAAGGCACGTGAGTAGTGATGGCGTACAGTGCCCTTAATGATGTCCTTCTTGTTTTTGCAGGTGCGGTTAAACAGCGCTTGGCGGAGATCGAGGCGTACGTGGCACAGGTAAGCAAAATTATCACGGAGGTTCACTAACCAATGTTCTTTGTTTCCGCAGAGTTGCCGGAGTATGAAGAGTGCGGTACGCGGCCTCGGAATGCACCGATGGACGAGGCAAGTGCAGCGCTGGTTTTGCCTTGTCCTAACCTGGTGTCCTTGTTCTCTTTCAGACGCTGCTGAAGACTGAAGGCTGGTTTTCCGGGAGGTAAGACTGTAGATTTCTTGTTCACAGATGCAGAAGCTGAAGATTCTCTGGAGCTGACACGGTGAGCGTCCTGCTGCTAGTGCAGAATAATGCGAAGCACGTTGCACTGATCGGGTGTGGTTTAAATAGGCCACTGGAGTGCTTAGGTGTCTCCTTCCACAGCCTCGCCCAGGCAAGAAAGAAGTTCCAGCTTCCAGAACAGTTCCAGTATCCAGTCCCAGGGAGTGGTGCTGGCCACACCCAGAAGGTAAAGTAGTTCCAGCCAGGAATGGATGAGGATATCATCCTACAGGTAAGTGAGCAGCATGGTCTGCAGCAGGTGGGTCCACCCAAGCACCATTCCTCTCAATATGAGCCCAGCGCTTCCTGTGCCGGAACTGGGTTCCCTTATGAGCCTGGCGCCACTGGCGCCAGGACAAGGTCCAAAAGGCCCCTGTGGGGACCGACTGGTGCCTGGAATGGAAGTGGTGACCCTGCTTCCAAGGATGTTGGGCTGGGTCTGACTCTTTGGAGGCAGCGGTCATGACAGCACCCCCCCTCAAGGCCCCTCCCAAGCTTGTCTTCTCCGGAGGCTTTGGCTTGTTGGGAAAAGTCCGATGAAACTTCCTGACTAGACAAGGTGCATGGACATATTCTGAAGGCTCCCAAGATCTCTCCTGGGGGCCAAATCCCTTCCAATCAATCAGGTAGTACAGTTTCGATTTGGACATTTTGGAATCCAAGATGTTTCGAATTTCAAATTCGAGTTCTCCATCAACCTGGATTGGCTCTGGAGGTTTAGTCAAACGGGTTCCGGGTTGCATAGGTTTTAGGAGAGAAACATGGAAAACGGGATGTATCTTCATCCGAGTAGGTAGTTCCAATTTCACAGCCACCGGATTTATCACAGCCGTGATCGTGTAGGGTCCTAAATACCTTGGGTTGAAGGTGTGTGGTCCTTTTAGGGATAAATGCTTAGTGGACAGCAGACTTGATCTCCTACTTGGTATTGAGGGGCCTCTTTTCGATGTTGATCCGCTCCTTTCTTATACATTTCCTTGGCTCGTTGAAGGTGGGCTGTGGCTTCCTTAAATACTTGAGTTATTGTCGCATGCAGATGGTCTACAGCGGGCGTTCCGAGAGCTTGAGGTGGATCCAAATTAGAGGTTCGAGGATGAGTCCCATACAGCAGAAAAAAAGGGGTTTTTCCAGTTCCTGAATGGATTGAATTGTTGTAGGCGTATTCAGAAATCCAAAGGACATCCTTCCAAGTGCCCTCCGATTGTTGCAACATGCAGCGTAGATATTGTTCCAGAGTTTGGTTAGTCCTCTCAGTCTGCCCGTCAGTTTGGGGGTGATGGCTGGTGGAAAGTCGTACATCAATTTGCGCTAAACGACAACAACTTCGCCAAAAATGGGAAATAAATTGGCTCCCTCGATCGGAGATTAACACTGAAGGGAAACCGTGCAACCGGACGATGTTTCCAAGGAATTCTCGGGCCAAAACGGGAGCTGTGGGTAAACCTTTCAGTGGAATAAAATGAGCCATTTTTGAAAAAAGGTCCACGATTACTAGAATTGTGTTGTATCCGGAGCAGGGGGGTAAGTCCGTGATAAAATCCATTGAGAGAGTATGCCAAGGGCATGGTGGAATGTCTATTGGATGTAGCAGACCTGCTGGTCTTTCCTTCTGACTCTTGTTTTGTGCGCAGATGCCGCAAGAAGCCACAAAATCTTTAATATCTTTCCTCCAAGATGGCCACCAATAATGTCTTTTTATTTTCTCTAAGGTTTTGGCAACTCCCGGATGTCCTTCTATTAGAGAATCATGGTAGCAGGTGATGACCTGCTTCTGTAAGTCAACACATGGAAAATATAGTCTTCCTTGGAAATACAATAGATTCCGATCTATCGTAAAATCTTTTCCTTTCAGTTGCCAATTCAATGAATCTTCAGGAGTTATTAGTTGACTAACTTTCGCTTCGATATCTTCAAGGGATAGCGTGTTGATTACTCCCATTATCTTTTGTTCGGGGATTATTGGTACCGGCTCCGGATTAGCTGTGTGTTCGTCTACCCCTATTTGGGAAAGGGCATCTGCTTTTCCGTTCTTATTGCCTGGCCGATACGTGATCACAAAATCAAATTCCGCGAAGAATAATGCCCAGCGGAGTTGTCTCGAAGATTGGGCCTTGGCTGACTTCAGATACTGGAGGTTACGATGATCAGTGATTACAGTAACAGTGTGCCGGGCTCCCAGGAGATAATGCCCCCAGGCCTTAAAGGCGGACTTAATTGCCAGAAGTTCTTTGTCCGTAATTGTGTAGTTGATTTCGGGGGCCGAAAATTTGCGGGACCAAAATGCCACAGGGTGTAATTGGTGTGTTTCGGGATTTCTTTGTGATAGCACAGCCCCCATTGCGAGGCTGGATGCGTCTGTCTCGACGATATAAGGAAGATCTGGACGAGGATGCTTTAAGACTGGAGCGGAGATAAATTTGGCTTTCAATTCTTGGAAGGCTTGTTCGGCCTCTGGAGTCCACTCAAATTTTTTATTCTTTTTCAGAAGGGCCGTGATGGGTTGAACTACTCGAGAGAATTCTGGAATGAATCTCCGGTAAAAATTAGCGAAGCCCAACATGCTCTGTACTCCTTTCACGGAAGTTGGGGACGGCCATTTGGTGATAGCGTCCACCTTTCTTGAGTCCATGTGAACTCCATTGGGTGACAAGATGAACCCCAAGAATTCGACTTCCTTTACATGAAAAGTACACTTTTCCAATTTAGCAAACAAACGGTGTTGGCGAAGTCTCTGTAGAACCGCTGTGACATGTCTTCGGTGATCAGCTTCTGAGGATGAGTATACCAGGATGTCATCGATATAAACAATTACGCATACATCAATAAGTTCTCGGAAAACGTCATTCATAAAGAACTGGAAGGCGGCCGGAGCGTTACATAGTCCAAAGGGCATTACTTGATACTCAAACAATCCGTATTTAGTGCGAAAGGCCGTCTTCCATTCGTCACCCTCCTTAATGTGTACCAAGTGGTAAGCTCCTCTGAGATCTAGCTTTGTGTATATGCAGGCTCCTTTAACTTGGTCCAATAATTTGGGAATCAGAGGCAAAGGATATCTGTTTTTGACTGTAATCTGGTTCAGGGCGCGATAGTCGATACATGTTCTCAGGTCACCTTCTTTTTTCGGAACGAAGAACAAAGCTGAAGAAACTGGAGATTTCGAGGGACGAATGAATCCGTTAGCCAGATACTGGTCCAAGTATTGCCTGAGATGGAGATTTTCTGGCTCACTGAGAGCATATATTCTACTGCACAGAGGAGTAGATCCAGGTACTAGGTCTATCTGGCAGTCGTATGACCGATGCGGGGGCAAGGTGTTGACCTGATCTTTCTGGAAGACGTCGCGGAACTCTTGGTATTCTGGAGGCAATTGGGGGCTCTCGGAAGCGATGGCTGCTAGCCTGTTATCGGTTCGAGGATAGCAAGTTGGGGCGCATTCTGGAAACCGGATTACCTTGGCTCGCCAGTCTATCTGAGGATTGTGCTTTTCCAACCAAGGAATTCCCAGGATTACTTGAAACTGCGGGGCCTTGATTACATCAAACACGATCTTCTCCCGATGTCCATCTTGGCATAGCAACGTTACTTCCATGGTGGTGTGAGAAACCGGTCCGGAAGCTATTTCTGTACCATCCACTGTAAAGATTACGTCTTTAACCATCTTAGAACATAGAGGAAGATTCATCCTGGTTGCCATATCTTGATCTACATAGTTACCGATCGCCCGCTATCGATGTATGCTTTAATAGCATGCATGCGATCTGGTCGATCTGGACTTATGAGGACCATAGGCATTACCAAATGCGAGGTCAAGGAACTGGTTTTAACGCTCGGCAAGCGGACCTCTACACTTGTCGGGCGAGGTCGTTTCCCGATTCTAGTTTTTTAGCATTCTTATCGGAAGCTCCTACAGCCTTCTTGACCGGTTTCACTGAACAATCACGAAGGAAATGTCCGGAATTCCCACAGTAGAGGCACAGCTGTAATTGTCTTCTCCTTTCCCGTTCCTTTTGGGTTAATGGTCCTTTAACCACCCCTATCTGGATGGGCTCCACGGAATCTTTTCCTTTAGCGGAGCTCTGAGGTCTTGAAAATATTTGGGTTTCAAATCTGGAACGATTGGTCTTCCTGTTCTGTAGCCGGTGATCTAATTGGACTACTAGGTCGATATAATCGGAACAATCTTGCGGAGGATTCACCACCTGTGCTAAGACATCTTTAAGTTCTCCACGCAGCCCTCTGTAGAAAAGCGTGATTCTCTTATCCTCAGGCCACCTAGTCTCAACCACCAGTCTGTTAAAAGATGCTATGTATGCCAGGAGATCCTGATTCCCTTGTCTTAGTGATAGGAGTTCATTGTCCAAGGCCTGCCCCTGTGAGTGTCTTGCGAACAACTTTTCCATACTGGTCTGGAAATCTTGAAAGTTATGGAGGATCGGATCATCCTGTGTCACAAGAGGAATGGACCAATCTGCAGCACTACCGCTAAGATAGGAAAGTACGAACGCTACTTTGGTTTGGTCAGTTGGGAATGCGGCGGGTCTACATAGAAAGTGCAAGCGGCATTGGTTGATGAATACTGCAAACCGTTTTGGATCACCTGAAAAACGTTTGGGCGGGGCCAAAGGCACATTCCCTGGCAGATTAATTTGCACCGGATTATTTGAAGTTGTAGGAGTGTAGCTCCCTCCCGAGGCAGGCAGAGGCGTCTGTCCCGCTTGTGTTTGGGCCTCATTACGACCCAGGCGGTAAGGGGTTTACGGCAGCGTAAACAGCGCCGACCCTTACCGCCTAAGTACGAGGTCCCTTAGCGCCATGGCGGATTTAACACCTGCTTTTAGCAGGTGTTAAAATCCATGGCACTAAGGGACCATGGAGTTAATTACGCCACCGTAATTTACGGTGGCGTAATTAACGCCTTCCCCACTCCCATTATGCCCTATGGGGCAAAAATGGGAATGGGGAAGGGTAAATGGGGATTGGGGACTTACCGCCCCGCCAAGGTCGGAATGGGGCGGTAAGTCCGCCAACCACCATGTCGTAAACGTAGTTTACGCCATGGTGGTAAAGTCACGGCCCAGGCGGTAACTTACCGCCTGGGTCGTAATGAGGCCCTTTGTAACAACTGTCTGGCCAGATCATCCGTTCGCTCTTTGCAAACGATCAACTCCCTTCATAAAGCATTTGTCTCTTGGCGGGATGCCTGTACTTCAGCTCTCAGTGCCCCAAGCAATTGGGCCAATTGATCTGTGTCCGAGGTTTCCATTGCGCCTGGGTGGGAAATTTGCGGTAGGCTTCGCGTTCTGTAACGCTCACCTGAATCCCTCGGAGGCGCAGGTCCGGGCGGGGAGATTTCAGTGTCTTCTAGGGTCACGCGCAGGCCTCTGGTAACACCCTGGATGGGCCCTCTCCTCACCGTAATTTTGACCTGGAGGGTGAGGTGTCTGCAAGTAGGAGAACAAGGGGTTAATGTATGTCTGGTTGGCCAATCTGACTTTCTCCTTTCTGGACTCCCCACGTTACTCGTAGACTGAATGTGCTCACCTTAGATAGGTGAAAGCGGAGCTCTCCATCCTGCGTCTGTGCAGGGCCGCTAATGCCAGTTGCTTCACTGGTTAATAGCCCAGCCTCTTGATTGCAGAGGATGAAGTCGGGGAGCAAGGCCGTTGTTAGCCGCACGGACGGTAATTGCTTGAATATGGAGTTTTATTTATATGTCCCCTTAAATGTCTCTTGCCTTTGCAGGTCCGGTATGCAGATAAGGTAAGCGAGAAGAATGCCAGAGCTTGTGAAGGCACGTAAGCAAAGAATGTTATTCGAAGTTAAATGCACTTCTTAATGTCTCTTTTCCCTTTTTCAGGTAGCCGTAGCAGCCGGCGTTGGAGATGGACGCCGAGGTACGTGCCGGAGTATGGGCAAGCAGATTACAGCTAGAAGGCACGTGAGTAGTGATGGCGTACAGTGCCCTTAATGATGTCCTTCTTGTTTTTGCAGGTGCGGTTAAACAGCGCTTGGCGGAGATCGAGGCGTACGTGGCACAGGTAAGCAAAATTATCACGGAGGTTCACTAACCAATGTTCTTTGTTTCCGCAGGGTTGCCGGAGTATGAAGAGTGCGGTACGCGGCCTGGGAATGCACCGATGGACGAGGCAAGTGCAGCGCTGGTTTTGCCTTGTCCTAACCTGGTGTCCTTGTTCTCTTTCAGACGCTGCTGAAGACTGAAGACTGGTTTTCCGGGAGGTAAGACTGAAGATTTCTTGTTCACAGATGCAGAAGCTGAAGATTCTCTGGAGCTGACACAGTGAGCGTCCTGCTGCTAGTGCAGAACAACGCGAAGCACGTTGCACTGATCGGGTGTGGTTTAAATAGGCCACTGGAGTGCTTAGGTGTCTCCTTCCACAGCCTCGCCCAGGCAAGAAAGAAGTTCCAGCTTCCAGAACAGTTCCAGTATCCAGTCCCAGGGAGTGGTGCTGGCCACACCCAGAAGGTAAAGTAGTTCCAGCCAGGAATGGATGAGGATATCATCCTACAGGTAAGTGAGCAGCATGGTCTGCAGCAGGTAGATCCACCCAAGCACCATTCCTCTCAAAATGAGCCCGGCGCTTCCTGTGCTGGGACTGGGTTCCCTTATGAGCCTGGCGCCACTGGCGCCAGGACAAGGTCCAAAAGGCCCCTGTGGGGACCGACTGGTGCCTGGAATAGAAGTGGTGACCCTGCTTCGAAGGATGTTGGGCTGGGTCTGACTCTTTGGAGGCAGCGGTCATGACACCTAACTAATAGGCAGTCCAGTGTTCAAGAAATGTGGAGCCTTGCGCTCAAAGGTGAGAGAAGAGAGAAACGTTAAAACATCTGATTTTATTTTGTTCAAAATTGAAAGATATAAGAACTACCCTCTGGCATGAACAACTATCTAACTCAGTAGGTCTTGATGCTGAGAAATGGTGGCAAATTATCTATGGATGTGAAAATAAGAGAGTACATTTTGTAACTGTGAGATTCTTAGAAGCTGCGTTCAATAAGCTAATGGAAAAAGAAGAGAGTGAAAGTGAAATCAGATTGAGGGAAAAGATAGGAGATTGGAATTCAAACCCAAAGGGTGGGGAGGATGGAAATGAGGGTAGTTTGTGCGTGTCTTCTATTTTAGTGAAAACTGGATCATTAAGACAAAGTTAAAAGTTTGTATTAAACTATATACACTGAAAATAAAAATAAAAAATAAAAAAAGTCCTTTTAGTGCCGGAGCACTAGATCATGCGGTTAAGTTCAAAACCGATCTTCTTCAGGGGGCTGTACTGACTCAGGAAGGTGGGTGAGGTGATGAAGAATAATGTCCCACTATTCAAGGAGGGTCTCCACAAGAGGGCAGAGTGAATTCCAAGAATCGGGAATAGCTTGGTAGCAGAGGCTACCTTAACAAAGGAGTGTGGCCCTCAGAAGACACTTGTGCGTAAAAGTCTATGGATGCGCCAGGGGCCACTGGTAAGAGCTGCAAGTACTTACGGACCCTCGGCGCACTCCAGACCAAACTTCGCCAGTCAAGTCCAGTTCGTTAGCAGGTTCGAATCCCGCATTTGCGGATCTCTCCGGCTTTCAGGGGCAGCGTTCCGGGACCTCAGTCCGTGGTGGGACAGTGGCGATTTCTCCTCTTCTGGTGAAGGTATTGGGCCAGTTACACTGCAGCTCGTCTTAAGGCACATGGGACACAGCAGCAAGGCACCCATGAAGATCGTCACAACAAAGGGGCCACACGAGAACTGCGAATGCTTGGGTTCAGCCGGACTCTCCTAATTTCAGAACTAGGAATGCTAGGTGTACGGAACTCGGCGGGAGAGTGCCTTCTACCACAAGCCTACTAGTTCTCAAGAGCTCAAGTCAAAACTCAAGTTGGCGGCGATTCCAGGGCAAAGGTCCCATACGAGCTGGTCATTTCACTGGGCGATCCAGGAACACTTCCGAAAAGGCTTGTTTGCAGGTTAAGCAGGAGGTGCCAAGAGTAGTTAGTCCCACTACTCCAACTGGTCTGAAGCCCTTGCAGGCCTTCTATGATCGATCAGAAACAGGGACTCTGACGGGACGACAGCAGGTTCAGGGTGCCAAACCTTCCAGCGGATCACCAGCAGTTCCACAGATCTGCTTCTTTGGTTCAAGATACTTGGCTCCTTTACTAAGTTCAGTGTGAACTCAGCAGATTGACCTGGAATGGGTGTAAGGTGCCTTTTCTTATCCAAAATCTCCTTTGCACCAAAAGGAAGAGAAACAATAAGAGATCTGCTCACATTCAGCCATCCTAGACGTGGAACACTCATGGACCAGAGTGGTCCCAGTCATCCCAGCACTTCAGACATCCTGGCACCCAAGATGTGTATTGGAACTAGACGGCTCCAGCCCACATCCTGGGCACACAGAGACTAGGCATGCAGAAGCCTGTGAAAGCTTCGGTTTGCATGGGGGTCTGAATGACCAAATAAGGAAATTCCTGGGTCTGCTCGACCTGGGGAAGGCAAAGGGACAAAAAGGCCAAAGGACAGCATAAAGGACCTTGTGGAATGGCCACTTTAGGCAGTGTCCTAGGCCAAACGTAGGAAATGCGGTTTGGACCATAGAAAAGAGTCAAAAATGCTTTAAAAGTAACTGCTGCCACCAGCTCTGTACTGGACACATGCACCAAAAATCCTTTGAGGGTGTGTAGGGCCTTAAAAATTAAAGAGACCCCAGCGCACTTTACTGCAAGGTACATTGTGCACTAATAAAATGTTGCTCAGAAATAGCAACAAAGGGAAACTAAGTCTCCCAGTACTGACAGTCTGAAGGGCATGTCATTTTCCCCATAACAAGATGAGCAACAGCCCAGCGGAGTGCAGCAGAAGGCTGGGCTCCACTGGTAAAAGTCAGACTAAGATGGTCAGACAAAAGCAAAAAGTTGGGGGGTTCACAACTAGAGGGAACATTATCCATAAATGGAAATCTTTCCTAACACCCCCCACACACGTCTTGTGGAGGTGAGGGCAACCAACAGAGCAGTCTTTCAGAACAAAAACTTTAGAAGCTTTGTGTAAAGGCTTGAAAGGAGGTCCCCACAAGCTTGGAGAGGACCATGTTCAACTCCCACGCTGGAGCAGGCGCTCAGACAGGAGGGAATGAGTGGAAAAGTCCTCGAAGAAATTCTTTGATGAGCCTGTGTGACAACAGGGAAGGCGTCTGGGAGAGGGGTTTGGGGGGAATGCATGAACCTGGAAATGGCAGCCAGGTAAACATTGATGGAAGAGTGAGCCAGCCCGGCTCTTGCCAAGGCCAACAGGTATGGCAGGATGCCAGGAGTCTGCACACGGAAGGGGTCGAGGCAAGTGGAGAAATGCTTCCACTTGCTCTTATAGCAGGAAACTGTGGCAGAAGCCATGGCTTGAGCCAGCATGTCAGGACAGTCATGAGGCAATGGTACAGTCCCAAATTCTAAAAAGGTAGGAGCCAGACAGTCAGATTGAGGGAGACCAGGCCATGGTGTAGCACTGCTCCCTGGACAGATTGACAAGTGGCAGGAGGTGGATGGGATGGATGGGAGGTGCTGCTGACAGAATGAGAATCCGGGATCCATCTTTCATGGCCATCAAGAGAATCATCTTTATCATATGTCCACTTTCTATGGCAGTTTAGTGCTCCAAGCCAGACAACATTACTTTTATTATCGGAATTACTTACGAGGTAACTCTACCCACCCAAGCTGACTCTTCCAGAAATGTTTCCACCTTCTTACTCCTCCAATCCATCTGAATCCTCTCTTCTTCTGCCCTCAGATTTAGTTTCCTATTTCACAGCCAAGGTGTCCATTCTTTATGAGCCCTGCCAGGCGGATCCCATTACCAAATCAGCTGCTCCTCTCCATTCTATTTCTTCCTTTGAGTTATTCACAGACACTGACACCTCAATGTTTGTCGCACATGCCCACCCTACTGCAGCACCCTATGAATACCCCTTCCTTCTTGTCTCATTTCGCAAGTCATTCCTTATCTCATTCTTCATTTGAACTCTATCTTCTGCGGTCTTCCCTAGGTTTTCAAACATGCAATCAGTACACCCATTCCAAAGAAACCTTCTTTAGAATCTTCGGTTTTATTAAATTTCCATCTGGTCTCTTTTACCTTTTATTTCTAAGATCCTCGAAAGAATAGTCTATTGTCAGGTGTCCTTCCTGAACTCTCACTCTTCTTCCTCCACTCCACTTTGGTGTCCGCCCCTTCCATTTGACTGAAACAGCCTTGCTTTCTGTCACAGATTATCTTCTATCTGCTTGCTATAACAATCATCTCTCCTTATCTTAATTGACCCATCTGCGGCATTTGACATAGATCACTCTATTCCTTTACATAGACTTTCTTCCTTGGGCATCTCTGGTTCTGTTCACAATTGGTTTGCTTCTTATCTTTCTGGACTTTCCTACTCTGTCAAATGGGATGGCCACTCTTATACTTCCTATCCACTTCAGAGTTCCTCAGGGCCCTGTATTTGGCCCTCTTCTCGTCACTCTTTATAACATTGCTCTTTCCGCTATTATCTCTTTCAATTTCTCTTACCACTTCTACATAGACAACTTGCACATTTTCTTTTCATTTTCTACTTTTTATGAGTCTGCATCTCTGCCTTTGTCCTGCTTTACTACCATTGAAACTTGGATGACTGTTATTATTTTTTTCCTAAAGTCCCCTTGAGGTAAGACTTGCTAAAACTATACCTTGGCATACAGGTCCCCAACTTTTAGTATAAGACTGTACTACTCTAAGAACCTCAGTAGAGTGGCAGTGCAGTAAGGCTTATCATAGGAGGAAGATGTGAGCTGTAGGCAAGCACACTGAACCCAGTAAATACAATAGTCCAAAGAAACACTTACACATAAAATGTTATATTAAAATATACACATTATTATATTTATACAAGTAAAGGTAGATAAATACTTCTAACCAACCCAAATAGGAATTCTTAGTAATACTTTTCAAAGGCCATTGCTTCAATGGTAGTTGCTCGTGGTTACAAGTGTTTCAGACACCAATGACAGGTCTGCCATATTATCGGTAATACTGCGCATGCGCGTAAAGACAAAGATACACGCTGAAAACGTATTTGTTTTGATTGCCAATTTGGCTCTACTACTTATTTGCAGCTGTCTTTTTTTATGTACTAACCCCCTTAGGCCCTAGATGCCTTTGGGCCTCAGTTTGCGCTTTATACATTTCAAATAAATAAATGCATTTAGTTAGCAAAACCACACGAGATAAAGTCTTTTAGGAAGGAAAAAGGTTGGTTAATCACACAGCAGCCGAACTTAATGTTCTAGAGACACTTGTTGGGCAAACTAACGCTTTAGAAGTCCAATCCCCAACTATATGAAAAAGTCTATTCGGAGTGGATTCAAAGTCTTAAGCAGTAGCAGAACAGCAAAAGTTCCTTAGGACACTTTCAGTCTCTAGGATAAGGTACTCGGTAATCTAAAACGAGGGAGACCCTGCAAAAGGACACACTAAAGGGACGCAAGCTTGTGTCAGAGGTAGAGTGGACAACTCATCACGCACTCCAGTCACTCTGGGGCGACTTCATGGTTCAAGGTAAGTTATACCTTTCACCCCACAGTGCCTTCGTTAGAAGAAATGTTAGAAGCTGGATTCTCATCTGTGCAGCAGCGACGGACCCGGTCTCCTGTTTCCTCGGTCTGGTGATGAGAGGAAGGACTCTGAATGGGATGTCTCAGCAGCAGTCTCGAGAAAGAGGACTCTTGGCACGGATTTCTTTACTCTCCTTGGTCGATATGTGGTTTTGGCACCTTTTTTTCACCACCAACAAAAGACGGTACTCGCCCGGTCGATGATCTTCGCTTATGAAGTCCCCAACTCTGCTGACAGGACTTAGATGAGCCAGATCGTGCCTCTGTAGGTCCAACAAGAGCTCACCAAAGACGGATTCAGCCTTGCAAAGACATTGCACTTCAATTGGGTCAGAGATCTACTGGTATTCGCGGTCTTCAGCTCTAGAAAAGCACATCACCTTGTTAGATGGATCTGGTTTAGGGATTTTAGAGTCTCATGCTCCTTTCAAGCGGTGTCTAGGGCCCCATCGACCGCCTTACCAAAGAGAGCAGAGTCCTCCACAGACTTGTTGATGAGGGAAGCCTGAGTGTCTAGCTTAAACCTTGAGTTCCTGAGCCACGCATGGAGTTTTAGTAGTGTAAGGAAGGCATGGTATCAATAGTGATGACAGACCCAAAAGATGCACACTTCAAGGGTTTTTATTTAACAAATGAGGGCTGGTAAAATGCCTATCTTGCCCTATATCTAAGGATGGGGCAAGCTGAACCATCAAATAATAAATAACGCTGTCCTTGTCACGTCTTGTCAAATCAAAATGGCCTATTCAAACAAAAACCTATTGCCTGCCCTTGCGCTATAATCAAGATGTGTGGGAAAGTCGTGTATGCAAAGAAAACAGTGTTCAAGAAATAATCAGTCAGGGTGACTGAGCAATTTAGTTCCCTTCCCCGCGTTTTCAGCACGGGACAAGGTGGCACACTCAGGTGGTTGAACACACTCTAGCTTCTTGGCACGAGGGTGCAGCTCAGAACACAAGCCCAGGCCTTCCATGACAAAGTCTCTTTCTGCACAAAGTTTCTTGGCTATAGGTTGCCTGGGCTATACACGCAAAACAAAGTTCTTTCTCTCAAGAATTATAAAGTTCTTGGTTCAAGGTTTATGCAGGGGTTCCCTTAGTCGGGCTCTGACCCTTCTCCTTCACCATAAGTCTTCCTCGGTTGGGATCGGACCTTCAAACTCAGTTTCCCTTCTGCTTAACTAAATCGAAGACTTTCCACTGTGCGTGGGATTTTATTAAGACCTTCGCAGGACCACTTTGATTCTCACTTTCCTTCAACATTTGCTATGTTATACATC
This sequence comes from Ambystoma mexicanum, assembly GCF_040938575.1. Lineage (NCBI taxonomy): Eukaryota > Metazoa > Chordata > Amphibia > Caudata > Ambystomatidae > Ambystoma > Ambystoma mexicanum. The sequence continues at coordinate 328,410,834 of NC_090925.1, read as the reverse complement.
AAATAGAGAACTTCGACTAGGTGCTTCAGCTATGTCGGATCACTCTGTTTATTTATATCTTCAAAGCACATCTGCACAAGTCAATGTTCATGAATGATCATTTCACTTTCGCATCCACTTTTGTCTTTTCATTCTTTCTTTGGCTACATGGTTGCCCCTTGCAACCTTCGTTTCAACACAGACCTGCCTTTCATAAGTTTCTCTAACTCACTGGCTGTGTTGATTTCGGCCATTGCGCTTTTGTTCTCGGAGCCAAGGTTGATACCACAGCGTCTGCTTCACCAGCCCAGCTCGCTCAGCCGTGCGGAAGGGCGTCTGGTATCTCGTTCACACAATGCAGGATTCACCAGCTTCTATTCTGGGTTTCACATATTCCCCTTCCCAGGCCTTTTGGAGGTAAGGGTCTCTCACCGAAAAGTTCAAGGTTTGATGTCCCCTCGATCTCGTCCTTCGGTTTGCCGCCTTTTCCCATCCGGCCAGCAGCTGCCTCAGAAGCGTTGTTCCTTCATGCACCTTGTCTCGCTCAGAGTGTGTTCCCGTGCTCCACCTTTTATCCATGTGGGGAACTTCATTGGGAGTTAATGTGTGTTAATTGCCGGACTCTGCCAGACCAGTGTATTGGGACATGTCCTGTGCAATGCTCCGTTGTTAGTCTTTCTTTCCTCAGACTGAACTGTCTGTGTTAAAGTGTTTGTGCATGGAAGAAGGGGGTGGGGGGTTGGAGTCTCAGAATATCCTACATAGTAGGATGGAGTAAAGGTGTTAAAGGGGGGTATACCGTGTCTCTCCATCAGGTGTACCAACCCCACTCCCTGAGGACCTCTCACCCAGGTGATCCTCCCGCACTGGTCCACCTACGGGAACTGGATCCAAAAGGGATGGCCGTGTCCTGGCCACCTGGATGACAAGTCCTCGGGGCCTAGGACGGGAGACACTTTTTGGTTTCTCACATTAGGGTAACCTGTGCGAAAACTCATCTCGTGGAATACAAAGTGTTTTTGAGGATGTTTTGTTTCAACTGACACCTTTCAGCAACCACAGCAAGAAGCTCAGTGCGAGTAGGTTCCGGGCCATTCCGCAGGCCCTCCTGCACAAGTCCCCATTGCACATCGATGCACCTCGCAAGAAGCGTGGTGTTATTGGCGATCTGAGTACAGAAAGCAGCAGAGGTGGTAACCAGTTTGCCCAGAGCGTACAGCTTTTTACAATCCTTGTCTGGAATGAACGAGGATAGCGGCACACCTGCTCTTTTCCTGGTGGTTTTAACATCCAGGGAACACAGGAAGGCATGGCCTCTAATATCTAAGGGGTTTGAAGGTTCTGGTTGGAATGTCTTCTCCACTCGAGGGTTGACCGTTCGAGTGAGCAAGAGTGTGAGCAAAGAGGGGGCCAGGCGTTTCTTCACCGAGTTCAGGAGGGGAATTACCTGACTGACAAGGACCTTTTCTTTAAGAATATCCTCCATGAAATACGAATCAGGGATGGCCTCCTGGGTGACAATCTTGACGTGGTCAGCCGCCTTGTTGAGGAGGATGTTGAAGAGCATTTGGTCGTCAATGGGTGACGAGTGGCAAGGTTGAGCAACAGGAGGAGTGTCCAGGAAAATATTGTCTGGTTCTGTGTCATGGCTCGAAGCGCCAAGTGCCCTGGTCATCAGTAGGGATACAGTCTGGGTCTTGAGAGACTGGGTCCTGTGGTGTTTGATCTGGGTCAGGTACATAATACAGTTCCTCGTCCGGGTCATCCTGATCATCCTGGTCGTCAAGGAACACATCCACAGGAGGTTCGAGTGGACGATGCTCAGACAGGGATGCAAACTGCGCACCTAGAGAAAGGAGCCTTTGGGACTTCAGGGGAACAGGACACATCTACAGTCCTATGTCTCCTAAGAATATCATCAAACTGGTTTGAAAAGTTGATAAACTGAGACATATTTTCCATAAAGGTCTCAAATCTTTCTTTAGTCCACCCAGAGGAATTGGACTCATCAGGGGGAGGGAAAGGTGAAGCAGCTGGAGCAAGGTCCTGCTGCAGGGCATGAGAAAGAGCGTGAGAGGCTGGACAATACCCAGAGGTAAAGGGGCAGACTTTTTAGGGCAAGAACCATGTGCATAGGCCTTTCAAAGCTTCCCTTGAAGCTTTGGGAGTGTTATGTATGGATGAGCCTGTTTCGGTGCGTCCTTCGGCTCTACTGCGTCGGGGGGCAAAGATTTATGGGAGGCGCCCACTGAAGATGGAGTCTTGATGCTGTGCGTAGGCTGCAATGGCTGGTGCGCAGAGGGCGATGAACCGGAGGTTTAGTAGGCCACACAGACGTTTTCGATGGGCCTGCAGATGTCGATGGCTTCCTCAACGGGTCCATCGAGGGAAGCTTAGGGGTTGTGTGTTTTTGTGTCGTGGTAACATGTGTGCCCTTGTCGGCGGGGTGTGATCCACCCATCACACTGCCGGTGGCATGCTTGTCGGGCTGGGGACAGACATGCAGGAACTAGTATGTTCCGTGGCTGCTGGCAGACTCCTCGTCCGAGCAACGGCACCGGTGGGACAGTGAGTCCTGGCCTGCATAGCGTAGGCCGCCTACTACTTAGTGTGCCTGTCTTTTAATGTTTTGGGCTGAAAAGGTTTACCGAACTTGCAACGCCGCTCATCGTGGTCAGGAAGGAGGCACTGATTGCACCTTGTATGCGTATCTTTCCAGGAAAATTTGTTGTTGCAAGACTTAAATGGAGTTTGCTCCATGCCAGAGAGAAAAGCAGCCAGACCAAAGGAAAAGAAAGAGAAAAGGGCAAAGAGGAGGCATTCTCAAGAGAAAGTCAGTAAATAGTAAACCCACTCTCCCTACTGTTAGGCTGGGCCTGATGGCCAAGGGCGAGAAGAAATCAGTCGCTAAGTCGCCAGAGATGCATCGTCGGGAGGCAGGTCCAGTCGTCGAGAACTGTCAAGTTGACTTTGAGACAGCTGTCGAGGAACTTTCAGCGAGAATCGCTTAAGTGAGACAAGCAATATAAACTCTAAATGAGCTTTGCAGTTAGCGATCGACTAGATAAGTGGAAATAACAATCTGGTGGGACTGTGACAAGTGAAGGATTTTTGGTACACTACAAGTCACGTTAGGGATAGTGTTACAGTCACGCCCATGTCAACATCCCTTTCAATCAAAAGAAAGATAGAATACTCTGCGGTTACCACTAGATGTTGGACTAGATGCACAGCATGCGATTCTACGCAGATTCACAAGCATCAGAAATATATATATATATATATATATATTTGTGAATGTGCGTTTGTATGTTCGGGGGTTGGCTCCAGCCCCATAACAGTTGGTGGGCTCACATTTTGGCCCAAGGCGGGGTCCGGCCCTGTGCTATCAATATGGGCGATTTCGGGAGATTGCCCATTTAGCAAAAATAGGAAGTCAGGACACAATATAACATACACAAGGCTATAGCAGACCTCCACGTGCATGTCAGCTACATACCCGGGCAACGCTGGGTGTGTACTACTGGTACATTTCAATAAATTACACACAGAAAAAACACAGTATAGCCTCGGCCAAGATGGGGCCACCAACATCAGTTTGCCCTGAGGTCGTATGAACACGTCAATTGGAGGGAACGTGTACAGGAACATGCTTGCCCATGGGAACGTGAAGGCGTCTCTTAGGCTTTCTGTGTGGGGAATCTGCTGGCAAAAGCCATGCACTTCTTGCTCATGAAAAGATCGACATCTGGCATTCCACAACTGACGAAGATGCAGCGGACTTGATTGTCAAGAAGTTCTCACTCAGGATTTCAACTCCCTGCTGAGGCAATTCACCACTGTGTTGTGGATACCCAGTAGATGAAACGGGATGAAGAGATTGTGGGCCAGAGCCCATGTCCATATGGACAGCACAGATGACCCGGTGCCACCTTGTTTTCCGGGGTAAAACACCATTGTTGTGTTGTCACTAAAAACAAGGACCAACCAGCTCCGAAGCTGCGGTAGAAAAGACCTCAGAGCCCAGAAAAGCATGTAGATCTAGGACGTTGATGTGCAATGTTTTCTCTTCTTCGAATCAGAAACCCCTGGCATGGAGATGGCCCATGTGGGCTCCCAAGTCCTCCAGAGATGCGTCTGTATAGACTGTGATCTGGGAGTTGGGCAGACTAAAGGGTGCTCCCTGGTTGAGACAGGAGCAAAGCTTCCATCATCAAAGACTGGCGTGAAAGGGACGTGCCAGAGGAACCCTGTTCTCCCATGCTCTGGAGATTTCCATCAAGCATCTAGGCACTCCTGGAGAGACCGCATTCGAAGCCTGCTGTGCTGGATTAACGGGATGCAGGAGGACATCATCCCTACCAGGGACTTCAACATGCGAATCGAAGCAGACTTTTTCCGGAGAGCTTTTGCTAACATGGCTTTCACCCCGTCCCCTGAAGGGGTAGCAGAACAGTGTGTCCAGCCAAGCTCCTAAAAATAGAGTATGCTACAAGGTGGTCAAGCAGGACTTGGCAAAGTTGGAGAACCTCAGCGATGTTCAGCAATGGGTTGTCTCTTCTGTGTTGCAATCTTCTGTGTTGCAAATGGGCCAAAAGAAGAGTCTGCTGCAACCAGCCAATCGTCGAGGTACAGGTACATGTGCATTCCAGACGATGTAGATGAGCGGCCACCAGAGCCAAACACTGTTCGGAGGCCTTAAGGGAGAGGCCTTGATTTGAAAATATTGGCCTGCGAAGCTGAATCAAAAGTACTTCTGGTGCCGGAGATGGATTAGGACGTGAAAATACACCTCTTCTGGGTCTAGGAACGATGGGAAATCTCCTTCCTGTAGATGTGTGAGGATATGCTGGAGTGACGATCTTGAGAGTTTGAGCCTGCAGGAAGTTGAGAAGGCGCAGGGCGAGAATGGGCCTGCAACCTCACCCTTCCAGATGTCTTCCGTATGAGAAAGTATCTAGGGAAGGAGGGCAAAGGTTTCATCTTTCTTGTCGACCGTAAGGAAATTCAAGATTGGGCCCTTCTTGAACAAGAGATCCCCATTGTATTTGGACAGGATAGCATTTGCATTAGCCGCTTTGATGATAGTGGCGGCCATGGAGATAATGAGCTTCCCGAGGGATACTGTTTCCCTCCTCGTCGGGTGGCACTGAAAACTGCGATGAAAGATTCACAGAAAGATTTTGACGCTGACATCAGAGTCTGGACTGGGTTGCGTTCTCAGACATTTAGGTGCAGAGTCAGGAGCCTTGTACCTTTTCTCTAGCCTGTCCTCCTTTGGAGGGCCAGAAGAAGGATTCCTCATGGTAAGCAGGCCATCTTCCTAGATGTCGTCAAAGACAGGTATGGTCAACACATACTTTTATTTTTTATTTTTAGCATTTATATAGCGCTACAAACCCTCAGGCATCTGAGCGCTGCTTATTATTACCCACGATGTGTGGTGCTCATTTATCGACCTCGGAAGGATGAAAGGCTGAGTTTGGCCCTGCCGGGATTCGAACCTGCGTCAGCAGGCTCTGCACAGATGTCAAAGCGAGCGCTCTACTCGCTGTGCAAGACATCAGGCGCGGAAGGATGACATTTTATCAGGAGGAGTGTCATGAAGAGGAGGATCATCCGGTTCGCCGTCCCCAGGAACGACATTATCAAACTCATCCAGATGTGTGCATAGGCACCTCACCATGGGTGACGTCTTCCTCAGTATCAGTATCTTAAAAAGAGGCTGGAAGAGGAAGAGTAGATGTGCGTGTCTGTGAGGGGTCGCCTAACCAGTCAATGAGTAGACAACGGGCCCGCTGGGAGCTCCCGACGTGAAGAGCACGAAAGGAGCTGGAAGTCTTTGGTTTCTGAATTGCAGCAAAGTTTGCAGTGTGGATAGGATGTCCAAGGAGAGGTTGCAGGGCTAAGGTTAAGCAGGAGCCAACCTAGAGGATGGCCCAGCAGGTTCAGAGAGTGCGTTTGTGGATGGCATATTTGTGGAAACTCCAGCCGGAACAGATGGTAGAGACTCCACGTGAGTGTCATCAATGTGGGTGTAGTCATCAAAGACACCTCCCTGTTCAACCTCTGCCTCATTAGCAGGTTACATTGGGACTCATCACGAGTTGGGCTGTATTCCTGGCTGTAATACCGCAGACTGTAATAGCCCTAGCACGGACTGGTCCGATGGTATTACCACTGGATCACAGGTTGGGCCTTAACGGTAAATCCCCATTCCTGATTGGGTCCATTGGATCTAATGGGGAATTTTCGGTGCTAATACTGCGGGCTAATACAGCCGACTGTAATACCACCGAAAACAGGGATTTTCACCTCCAGAAAAAAGCTGGAGGTAAAACAGCCGATTTAGCGTCCAACTCATGATGGGGCCAGCCCTTAAATGTGGTGGTAATACCGTTACCGCCGCATTTAAGGGCTACAACCCAACTCGTGATGAGGCCCAAAATGTTTTCTAGTGGAAGTATAGTAGGGCCGGTAACGAAGAGGATGGATTTACGGAGCGTCCGCGTAATCAGTGGATTGGTACGCATAGGCCTTTGAAGTGCAGAAAGCACAGAAGCAGAATCTCCGGTTGGAAAAACACCAAGCGGAGCCATCACCTTTCTATTTCTACAGGAATAAGTGATTTGGTCGATCGGCTTCACAAACCTCTTACCCTGCATACCCATTACAGCAAGAATGTTCCTCAAACGAGTCCAGAGACCCCCTGTAAATTTGATCCGTAGTGGGCAAAACGGTACTACCTGGTCCTTAAAAATCAGAGCTAAATCCCCCGCTTTAATCTCCATTAAGAGCTAGCTAAGTCTTGCTGAACCAATCAGTTTGAATAGATTCAATATTTTGACAATCTTTTCAGAAATTCAAGCACTTGCCTTGATTACCTATAAGGATATTGCCAGGGTGGCCTTCCTGGAGAAAACAATTTGTGATAGAGGTGTCCTATACTTGGAGTCACCCCTAGCTAAGGGACTCATTATCTCCCAAAGTGGCCCTCTGCAGAATCTGGGTTTTGAGATTGAATCAAGATTATCCTTGGAGTTTGTGATCTCTGACCCCTTACCCGTGCCACATAAGGAGCACCACCCGCTGGGGCAGCCATTAGACAATGAGGGGCGGGCTCAAGTAGGTAATTTGGCATAGAAACAGGGCTCTGATATGGATTGGGACGCAATTATCTCAACCCTGTGGCAAAAACTTGTGCTATAAGCAGGCCTCTCAACCCACAGGTGGCCCCAGTAAGATCAATTTAATACTTAAATCCTGGAACACCAGAGGAAACTAACATCTTTTCTGCAATCCTGCCTGTTTGCGAGAGTTGAGAGAAGCCAATGTTGTGTCTCTCCAGGAGACTTGGATGACCTCTTCCCCCTGCTTGGATGGCTATCGGATATATGATCAGGCGCCCGTCCAGGGAATGGTGGGCAGGCCAGCTGGGGGGGCCTTCTGATAGTGGTGGCTAATTGTTTGGGTTTTGGGGGATCAGACTTGCTGGGCCTGCCTGCTGGAACACTGGTGGTTGATATCTTAACTAGTGACGGTGACCTGAGGCTACTGATTGTTAACATCTATTGGCACGATGGAATGTTGACAGTGGACGTATTCGTAGAAAGTGTGCGCCGAGCAATAACTGCATGGGCCCTGGATAATGAGAAGGGTCGAATTCTGGTTGTTGGAGACCTGAATGCGGATTGTCAATTTGAATATCCCCCATGGGAACTTGGTAAAATGGAGTTTAACCTAGTGGGTACATCTCTGAAAAAACAACAAGGAGTTATTTGGTATGTGGGATTGGGCAACTTCGGCCTACTACCCATTGTGGGTTCTGATAAACAACTACTAGGGGAATCGACCTGGCACACCTGGCGGCGTGGGAAGAGTTCCTCTTTGTTGGATTACATCTTCCTTGATGATTTTCTAAAGAACAGATGCACCGCGTTTACGGTTGTTCATAACAACTCGAGCGACCATGCCATATTAACTGCCCATTTTAATCGCTTGCCAATCACTGGGAAACCTAATTCACACTTACAGGTCTCAGTAAGTAACACGGGCAATGCTGTCAGATGGACCCCTAAAAACAATGACGCCCTAAATCAGAAACTGAGGGCCCAGCTGAATGCCTCCACCCTGGAATGGAAATTAAATAACTTCCACACTAATGGATCGATGCCTCTGATTAATTGCCTTACACCCTAATAGACCGGTATCTAACCCCTAGCATTCCCATTCCTCCAATCGTGAACTGGCCCTGGCTAAAAACCATATGAGATAAGATATCAGTAGAATTAAAAAACTGACAAATCAAACAGCCCTTTCAGACCACTATGGTTAGGCAGATCAAGCAAAAATATAAACATTTCTGTAAAACCATAAAAGACCATTTATTACAGCGAGATGCAGAAACTGTGATTCTGATATTAAACAGGGCTAACTTGGGTGCTTTTTGGAAAATTGTGAATGGCCAAGACTACATTCATGCCACTTCACAATTAAATATGATATCAGAGAAAGAGTGGTTAGCATTCTACAGGGAGAGGTTTGGGCCCAAATCGACTCCTAGCTGGCTTATATTAACGGATTTCTCTGCTTATGACGCTAGTGCCATCTGGGTACCTACCCTAGAGATACAATTAGGCATCTGATTACAAAGTGTAAAAGGTTGCGTGCTCCGGGACCTAATGGTCTCACTAACAATACTTTTAAATCAGACCCTAATTTGTGGGCTAACCTTCTCTATTATGAATTCAAAGACATTTTGGCTTCCGAGGTTTGTCCTCTATCTTGGTTCACAGCGAACGTTCCCAATCTAGCTTCAAGTGAGGCAGCAGGTCTGATCCTAAGAACTACCGACCAATTTCTTTCATTGATGCAGATTGTAAAATGTTCTCCGCCTTCTTGCTGCTACATCTTGAAGATTGGGAAGAACGTTCTCATCCTTTAAGTATCTTCCAGACTGGATTCCGTAAGGGCCATTCAAGAAACATCAATGGCCTAACAATAAAATGCACCCAGGCGTCGGCACAGAAGAGGGAGAATGGTTGCACTTTTATGGCATCGGTCGATCTTTCCGCAGCCTTTGATTGTGTTGACCGAAACAAACTATGGCAGAAATTAGCATCTTCGGGCTTACCTAGGGGTCTGTTAACATTAATGGCAGGCGTCTATAAGAACGCTGGCATCAAGATCTGACTCAATCAGCAGGGTGAGATGTCAACCAGATTACAAACGCACTCTGGTATGAGACAGGGCTGTGTATTGGCGCCATGGATCTTCAATCAGTACCTGTCGGATGTTGCGCAATGCTTAATGAATGAGGGACTCCTCGTCCTGAGTAGGCCTATCAAAAATGATTTGGTTGGCCTATGCGGATGATTTCTTGCTGTTTGATTCTACCAGGGTGGGACTTCAACGACTCTTGGCCTCCTTTGCAAAGTACGCTAAGGATAATGGTTTGATTATTAATCCAAACAAAACCAAAATCCTAGCATTTACGAAGCATGATCCCAAGAAATTGCGGCTGACATGGTCTGTGGAGGGATCCAGGAAAGGCATCTCCCCCAGCATGACATATCTGGGCTACTATATGGGTGCTTATAAGGGGGCTGGAGCACAGCTGGCAATTTTAGCAAACAAAGCCAAACTATTGGGAGCCGAATGTTGAAAATTGATCGCAAATTTGGGAAATGTTCGATCAAACCCGCGTTCATGTTTTTTTAAGGGAAGGTGGTCCCTAAAGCGGCTTATGGTTTCAAACTGTGCTCAGAAATTGGTATGCATAAGCTGAACCAGATAGAAGGTGGAATTTGGAGAGGGATTCCTATTACTGCAATCCGGTTTGAGTTGGGCTACACTTCCATCTGGGCCCAAGTACCATGGAAGATGCTTCTGTTATATGCTAAAATTAAGGCCCCGATCTCAAACACCTTATATGAGTGGATAGGTAAGAACATTAACTTAACGGGTTTCCTTGTAATATTTTCCACTAACTGTGAAAAGATTCTTCAAAACATAGACTCAAACTTGGAAAGCTTGATTAAAAATCCTACTGTAACTAAAAAGAGGTTGCTAGACAACGATTGGATTTGTACATTAGAAACCTTCCATTCATATAAATCTTTGTCTCATCTTTCGCATGAACACAGGAAAAGGGGATCCCTCTCCAAAATTCTTTCTCTCTTCCCAAGTCGATACCATCGTGGTCTCCTGCTACGGCTTCGTTGGAACATCCTTCCGACTAAGGATATTCTACTTAAAAGAAAGCAAGTAAATATGGGTGAGTCTTTATGTAGATTCTGTAATTCCGAGCCGGAAACAGCAAAACATCTCATTCTTAATTATGTACAATTGGTTGATATGCGAAACTCCTTTTTGGGCCCCTTGAAGGATTCTTATTTATGCTCTTCTGCTGATTTGGTTTGGAAACATTGTTTAAATGTACAAAACACCCGAGAGGCCGTAGCAATTTCTGGGTTCCTTAAAATTGGATGTACAAGACAGTATCAATGATCTTAGGTACGCTGTACGTGTCTGTTGTCTTCTCTTTTCTGATGATGTTTTGTCTATGCTTGGTTGTTGTATTTCTTCTTCTCTCTGTAAATATTAATTCTCTGTTTTCTTTTTATGCATAAAATTGTTTGTAAAGGTTTGTTTAAATCGTATACAAATATTTTTTTTTAAAGGAGGCAAGTACTACTGCCGTAGACAAGGTGGTTGTAGTGGTGACAGACACTGAAGTGGTTCGGTGCACTATAGCCATCGACAAAGTCATTGATGGAATTGGCTTTGACAGGATCTTCAAAGTAACAGAGGATTTAGTCTGTTTGTGAGTCGTTGACCAGCCAGGTGTGAACAAGTGCTTCTTAGTAGAAGAGAACGGATCATTAGAAGACACCAATAGGAGTTTTGTTGTCGTAGACCAAGCAGCCTTCTTGGTCAAAATTGCTGTTGATGGGAGCAAAGATGAAGAAGTCGACATTGTCGTGGATGAGGTGGCAGTTCGAGGTAAAGTTGAATGACCCTTTTACAATGGGAAGTGTCCTTGTGTGGCCTCGACTTCTTGGGTGAAGAAGTGTGTTCAAGGGGCCTGCTCTTCCCAAGGGAAGCATAGCCATGGACCGAGGCCACATCAGAGTCTCCAATACCATAATCTAACCACTTCACTAACCTTCAGTGACGGTCTTGAAAAGTCTTGTTGGGAAAACGACTGATAGATGGAACATGTGCCTATTTCATGGTCAGAATAAAAAGTAGAGGAAGTCGTTGTGGAGATCCTCCACAATGTTCTTTAGATGGTATATAGCACAGGCCTTGAAAAGGCTTTTCTTTCTGGTGTCAGCCGGTAAAATAGCTCAGCGGGTTGAGCGCTCGCTGCTGTGATCTGAGCGTGATCTGCAGGTCGCAGGTTCGAATCCCGGCAAGCCCAACTCAGCCTTTCATCCTTCCGAGGTCGATAAATGAGTACCAATTTCGGTTGGGTGATATTGTATGTAAATAGGTGCTTTGTAAAGCGCTTTGGATTAAGGCGCTATATAAATAACACATCATTATCATTAGCCATAACCTCACAGACAGGTCAAAAGCCTCAACGAGAGGACATTGCAACGGTATCTCCAGAGGAGCTGGAAAGCAGGAACTAAACCACAACAGTAAGTTCCTGGTGTCGTGACGAGTTGGATATCCAAAAGAATGTAGAAATAATGGAAAAACCATCAAAGAAAGGACATTTTTGAAAGTGCAGTAAAAAAATCTGAAGACGGCCTCCGGTGGTGGAACTATGGGAGACTTGTCAATATGACCCAAAATGACTAAAGGAGCATGAACATAGCAGTTTTCTAAATTTAAACAAACTGTTTTACTATACTGAGGATTCCCAGACTGACGACTGGGAATATTCAAACAGCATGTGAATCTATGAAAGATCCAATGTTGGAGAAACAAGAGCGTTCTCCCTGCAATGGGAGCCTGAATGAGTACACATTGCTCCAAATGAAGTAAGTTGAACAGGTGAGGCTAAAATGACAACATACTCCAAAAATCAGCCAGAGTCCTAATCCAATAAATGATATGCTGGACGCCCCATTGAAGTCAATGGCAGAAAGAGGCAAAAATAAATCCTTCCCAACAATAAACTTTTAAAAGATCCTGCCCACATAGACCTTGAACCCGTCATTGCAGCACACTGAGTTTACTACTTGGAGTTTGAACGTCTGTCGTGGGTTAAAAGAAAAGAGAAACAGAGAAAAAGCTTACACTGGGTCTGTTATGCCAATTTTCTTTTTGCAAATCTTACCCTCTCTGTCCTGAGCCTCCCAGCACTACTGCTGGACGCACAGGTATTTTTTCCATTGTCTTTGAAGGCGATTGAGATCATCTCACCCACCTCCTGCATTCACTTGTTTTGCGACACTGGACCCGAGGGGAGACCTATACCCTTTGTTTTTATTGATATTTATTGAAATGTATAGAGCACTTTAGCCAAAGCACTTTACAGAAAGAATTACATGGTATAGGAAAATGAAAAAATAAACAAATGAATGCAACGGATGATGAAAGCTAGGTTTTAGAAAGAGCAGAAAGAAAATGTCTGTTGGACGAGTGCGAAAGATATGGTAAGAGGAGGAAGAGCAGATAGTGAGAGGAAGAGAGTTCCAGTGTTTTGGAGCGGGGAGTGCAACATAACAGAAACATGAGGAAGTACAAAAAGGTTTCGGAACTGAAAGGAGGAATAGAGGAATGAGATGAGAGAAGACAGACTACAAATTCAGCAGAGTAGTCAAGGCGAGAGAAAAAGGAGATAAGTTTGGTATCATGAAATGAAATAAAGTGTCAAGGCACAACGAAGATTATAGAGATGGAAGTGACAGATGCAGGCAGTGTTGGCAATGTGATGAGAATGACAGGGAGGAGTCAAAGATGACTCCAATTGTGTGCAGAGTGGGAGAAGGAATGGGGCAGTTGAGGGAAAAGAACACAAGTGAGAGGCGCAGGAGAGTAAGGAGGAAAGAACAGGATTTCCCTTTTGGGAGGGCTTAGGTGTAGCAAATGAGAGGACATCCAAGATTTGATAGCAAGAAGTCAAGAGGACACAGAGTTAGGAATGGAAGAGAAGAAAATCCATGAATCGTCGGCATGGAAATGACAAGAAAGATAGCCTCTAGGAGTGTAAACCAATTATGAACACAGCCAGAGTAGCCAAGGAATGAGACAGAAGACAGAAGGGTTGGATGGTCGACAGTATCAAAGGCATCTGAAAGATCAAGGAGGAGGAGTCTGCATGAAAGCTTGTGTTGGCAGTAAGTAAAGAGTTTCAGACATGTAGCAATGCAATTTTGATTGAGTGAGCAGGACGAAAACCAGATTGCATGGGGTTTGGGGAGGGGTGGGAAGCAGAAAAGAAGAGACCTTGGTATATGAAATTCTTTCAAGAACTTAAGCTAAGAATGGAAAAATTGAGAAATTTGAAGGGAGGGATCAAGAGATTGGCTTTAGAATAAGAATAAAAATAGCATGTGTAAAGGAAAATGGAAAGATGGAAGATGAGAGGGAGAGATTGAACAGGCAGGTAACTAAGAGCAGCGGAGTATAAACAAAGGGTATGAGATAGAAAGAAATAGGGTGAGCATATGACAAAAAGTGGACATAATCAGTAAGGGAGAAGAAAGAAGGAGCAGGGGAATTGGGATGGAAGGGAGGAAGGAGTAGGTGGTGGGTAGGAGAGGCATTTGGGGTGCAGAGGAATCTGCTAGTAGTCAGCAAAGTCTGTAGTTGAGAGGGGTAAAGAGGGAAAGGTTAAGGACGACGAGGTGCGAGAATGTTGAGAAGTTGCAAAAGAGTATGAGGATGATGTGAAAGACAGTGTTAGAGTAGAGAAATAGTATTCTTCTGGTTATATGGAGTAGGGGGTGCGATTTTCTCAATTGTCGCCCAGCCGTGTGCTAACAGAGTTTTCCTAGAGTTCCACCTGGGGGTTAGGACTTAAGTAAACTATCCCAGTGGTTTTTAGATCCCCAAACTCTTAGTATCAGTAGGTACCACTGCTGGAACCTTGGTAGAGTGGCAGAGCACTAAGGCTTATCTTAAGAGGAAGATGTCAGCTGTAGGTTAGTACACTGAACCCAATTAGAAATGCACAACAAAGAAACACTTACACAAATATTTATATAAAAGATATATATGTATTATATTTACACCAGAATCACTTTAAATACTTCATACGTTAACACTGAAACACTTAGGAATACTTTAGAATGCACTTCAAAGGGCACTTCTTACTTTGTGAATGCTCACGGTTACAATTGTAGCAGTGGTTTGACAAGTATGGCAGTTATATCGTATTATCAGTAATCATGCGCAAGTGCGAATCTTAGGAGTAATACTGTAAAAACATTTACTGTGCATACACATATAAGATAGTGACTTTTAAGAAGGAAAATAGTTGGTTAGTGTAATACTAGGACGGTTCAAGGTTCTAGAGATGGCTTCTTCGCACAGCAAATCTTTTAAGTCCATCAAACACAACCCTAGCTAAAAGCAGTTTGAAGAGGGCTCAAAGATCTGGTAAGCAGCAGAATACGAAAAGTTTTTGTGAATACTTTAAAGTCTCTAGTCTTTGCGAGGTAGCAAGTTTAAAACCAACGTTGGAGACCCTGTTAAGGACTCACTAAAGGGACACAAGCAGCGGTATGGGTTGGAGGTAATAAGGGGTACACTGGACACCTCTGGGTGCACTCCAACGCTCTGGAGCGACATTACCGATCAAGATAAGCAATACCTTTCTCCCCACAGTACCTTAGGTTTAAAGAAACTGTTGTGGCTGGATTCTCCTCGATGTGGCAGCGCTGGACCCGAATTCGAATTCCTTGGTCTGATGACAAAAAACAGGACAATGGACAGGATCTCTTAGCAGGAGTCTTGAGGGAGGACCTCTGGCACTGCTGTTATCTACTTCTCAGGTCACTCTGTGGTTTTGGTGCCTTTTCTGCAGCACCAAAAGAGGACGTGATTCGCCCACTCACCTTCTTCGCTTTTCTCAGTCCCGCACTCTGCTGAGGGTGTCTGGGCGAGTTGGATCGGATCACTGCAGTGTCCTTGAGGGCTCAATAAAGAGTTAGACGAGTTCAGCCTTTCCACAATGATGCACTCAGAATGGGCAGCAGGTCTCCTTGCATTGGGGTTCCGCAGCTCTGGAAGCACACACAGCCTTGGGAGATGGCTCAATTCAAAGTTTGTCCTGGGACTGGTTGTTCCCACCAATCAAAGAGAAGGAGTTGTCCTTTTTCGAAGTTCCTTTGTCGTGTAGAAAACACGGTCAGGACAGCAGTGGTCGCTTCACAGTGTTTCAAAGGGTCTGCAGGTGTCTCTGGTCGTCGGCTTCTTCGGTTGCTTTAGCTTCCAGTTGTCGACTTGCTTTACACTCCAGAAGCCTCACCTTTTATACAGTTCCAGCACTCACTCCTCTGCAATTGTCCTCAGCAGTTTACAGAAAGGGGCATTTTGGCTTCCAATCAGGAAAGCCACACCCCCAGTGGGAGCTGGTCCCATTCAGGCACTCTGGCAGACCAAGGACAGGGGGGTTGAAAACTCCTCCCCCACTTCCTGCCTGCCCAGACACTCTGAAGCTTAGGCGGGAACAGCCAAGAGTTCCCGCCAAATGCAAAACACACACAGGGCCTCCCCCTCCCAGGATGGTAGAAGAAGGGCTGACAGAGAACAAACACACTAGTAATGGCGAAAAAAGAAGGAGGCCACTGAGTTAGAACTCAGATGCCCCTGTTGTGATTAACCAAGTCTATGGACATAGCCTGTGGTAGAATAATCACACAATAGCTG
Organism: Ambystoma mexicanum; assembly: GCF_040938575.1. NCBI lineage: Eukaryota > Metazoa > Chordata > Amphibia > Caudata > Ambystomatidae > Ambystoma > Ambystoma mexicanum. The sequence goes on along the minus strand of NC_090925.1, from coordinate 328,395,024 downwards.
GTAGAACACGTCCACTGCCACCAGCCAGAACTAGGAAATTGTCTATGTGACTAAAAAGTCACAAGAGCAGAGAGAAGGGGGATACTAGGTATCCCTTTGGCACTCCACTGGAGGTGGTGTGTGCCAATCTCGCAGACAATAGATTTTTAGGAGAGATACTAAGTATCTCTCTAACCTTAAGAACTGTAGTTACTTTGGGATAATGAAAATAATCTCAAAGGAGGACCCCAAGGGTCCTCAGAAAGCACAGATGCCCTTAAGAAATATGGAGGAAAAATCGATTCTATGGGACAGTAAAATACAAAGAATAGAGTTCCAAAAGACAGAGCCCATAGGAATGAATGAGTGGAAAGAGGCTCCACTCATGCAGGATTAAAGAAAAAGGTCCAGAAGTCCAGCAGAAAGTGCTTGGGGTCTCATTAGGAGAGGGGATGAAGCATAAACATGATAAATCTCCCTAACACTGTGCAAAGGAAAGATTTGGGAGTGAGTTAGCAAGGGTTATAGAGGTTTGCGCTAGGAGAAGGGCGCAGTGAGTCAAGAGAGGACAGAAGAATGGAGAGTAGAGGGAGCATGATCCAGGATAAAGGAGGAAAAGGTTGTAATAGGGGAAAGGGAAGAAGAGAATGAAGAGATGAAGAGATGAAGGGTTGAAGAAACGTATATCATGTTGTACGAAGGATACAGTAAGTAATGTAATATGTACAAAGTTTATGTCATTAATTCTTTGTCCTACCTTATCATCTTGAAATGTAAAATTTAATGTGTATGCATTAAATTAATTGAGGCAAAACATAGGAGTTTGCCTACCATCTTAATAAGAGCAATTCTTTAAGTTACTCTGGGGAACGGGAAGAGTGTGCGTGGGTCTCATTCACTCTGACCACTTGTTTATATAGTTCTAAGCCCACCTGGTTATAGAAACCTGCATTACTTCTTCTAATTCTAAGACCTAGAAAATGTAGATTAAGACAATAGGAGAGATCAATAGTGGAGTGGGATTTGTTGCAGACTGGACAGGTGTTCCTAAAGCCTAACAGAAACCAGGGGAAAAGAAGAGGGAAAGGGGGTAGGGGGTGGGTAATGTTAGAGGAGTCTCACCAGCGAGGAGTGAAGGAGGAAGGTCTAAGTAGAGGAAAGGACTGGAATAGCAAGAGTTAGTGATGGAGAAATTAGGAGAATTTAGGCGTATAGGGCAGAGAGTAGGAAACAGTGAGAACAAAAATAGAGGCTTGCCAATACAAGGGCAAACTGCTAATTACAGGCAGGGGAGCATTAAAAATAGGGCGGATATGATGATAGACCGGGTGCACACAGATGCAAACAGGGGTAATGTGAGTGCCCTTAGAACGCCCGCCCTTTGATATGGATGCCCATGGAGAGAACAACCGAATGCATAGGAAGAGAAGGGCAAAGAGAGTCATGTGAAAAATCGCGTGAGCTCTGGGGGTGGTAGGTGCCACATATGCTGAGGGTGTAGGGGAGGGCCATGTCATGAACAATGGAGTCATCATGGATTCCCCAGCGGTGACCTCCTCCCATGTGGCCAGGGGACAGCTGCCACTACCTGATCCTGGTGTGAGAGGATGACATGGGAGGAGACAACTACCAGGAGATGTGATGGCTTATTGGAGAAAGTGCAGTGTACCCCCCTTCCGCATTACCCATGCGGAAGACCCCCTAATGGACCTGTTGCAATGTGTTTGTTTCCCCCTGTAAAAGTAAAGAAACCATTTCCCAATATTCTTTAGGTCAAACTTCCACCCATGACCAGAAGGATAAAAGCTCCAACAAAATCATATTTGCTTTTGGTTCACCTTTATCTGAAACGGTTCTTTCATGTAAAACCCTTGAGAAAGATTATCCACAAACTGTATATCCAATGACAGGCATGGACTCCAACTCCCACAATCTCCTAAGTACAGAGACAAGAAGGATGAAGGTGTTGGTACAGAGTAACAAGAGCCTGAAGCTTAAGGTGCATGCTAGTTGGTCACAAGACTACCTGTGCGCAGGACATTTAAAGATGGCAACCGCATTATTGGCAGTACAGGCGAAGACTTCGGTTCCTCTGCAGAGGCTTTCGAATGCTGTAGACACAAACCAGTGTAGCAAAGCAGCAGAGTTCGACCAGCAAAGAAGGAGAGCCACAGTACACGAGCAGGATGTGCTGTGGAAATGCCCGGAGTGAGTTCCTGCGTGCTCAGCAGCACGAAAAGGCAGCGTTCTGCTTACCGGGACCTGCGGGGGAGCAGGCGTGTGGCCGTGGAGCTGTGAAGGAAGCCGGAAGAACGTCTGAACAACCCAGAGTGGGAAGCGAGCAGCAGAGCCACGCTGCAGAAGCGCAAACAAATCTGAAGATGCTACAGAGAAGCAAGTGGGGACCACGGAGCGTTTTGGCAACCACGCCAACAGCAATTTGAATGTTATAAGATTGCCAATACAGAAACAACAAGAAGATTGTTTGGAAGCAGAAAAGGCAAAGTGTAGATCCATGGCCTAGTAACATGAATGCATGAAATGCGAGTGCGGGGAAAAGTTTGACGTACATTGAAACGCACAGATATATTGAGTCAAGAACAGTATTTGCAGTTTAGCTGATAAAGGGGAATTGTGAAAATACATAAGAAGTCCTGGCACGAGAGGGATACTAGGCACTTGCAAATGCATAAGAAGTCCTGGCAGGTGTGAGGAACTCATGGTGACAACAAGTAAGACTGACACAAGTGATCACAGTTCAAGTGTGTTTATTGAACAATCAATTCTGCATGCAAGTTGGAAAAACGCCTATTCTAAACCTAAATCTATGATGGGAGCAAGCATCGACCATCAAATGAAATATAAGGCAAATCTAGTGACGTTGTGTCAAAATATGAGGAGCCTATACTAGGAACCCTATTGCCAAACCTCACAACTAATACACAAAAAAGGGTGTGCGATATTTCTCAAGAAAAGAAAGAAGTGTTCTCAAAATATTATGTCAGGATGCGGTAGCCTGGGTCTCCCTTCCACACGTTTTGACCACAGGGTAAGATGGGAGCTTGGCGCACAGTACAGTCTCGGGCTTCTTCAGCACAAGACGACAGTTCCAATGGCAGCTTGCAGGACCGTGATGGCTAAGTCTCGTTTCCCTTGAAAGTCTCTTTCCTTCGAGGAACTGGCATGTTCAGCTAACATAAACCAAAGTTCCTTTAACAAATGAAAGTTGGTTTTCAATATTCGTTGGGTGATGGGTTCACCCCTGAGTCCCCCCTCTTCTGACCCTTCTTGACTTCACATTCACTTTACTCTCAAGTGTTACAGGATTTGCTTCCCTTGTTTTCTCTTGATGTGGGATGCACTTCCTTTCTTTCTCTCAATGCTGGATTCACGTCCCTTGTTTCTCTCAAAGTGGGATTCACTTCCCTTTCTTTTACAGTGCTCGTAGATCAAAGTCTTTCGATTGTACAGGGATTTTGCTCTACCCTCTGTATGACCACTTTCACCTATTTCTCTTGCCCTCCTACGGCCTTCTGGTACTTGTAGTTTCTCTCATATGGGGCCCGACCAGTGTCTCTTGAGTTAGCACCCACGTGGTGGCGGTTTCTCTCTGCCGCGGTCTCCCCTTCACACTTTTTCAGCTCATTCAAAGTTTATCAGCTTTGGTTCAAAACTTGCCACTTTGCGATTCCTACTCAACACAGCCTGGTTCTTATCTTCTCCCCTGGACTCACTGGCTGTGATGAACCGCTAGGCTCTTGGCTTCTCTGGAGTCAAGGCCAGTACCATGGGCGGAGGAGCTTCCCTCGCACCTGCTTATCGGCATGGGTTTGCCCTGTGTACCATTGACATCTGCTGCAGGACACTTGTGCTATTGTTCGCGGTTTTAGGCTCTCTTCCACAAAGACTATGCACGTTTGGGACATAAAGGGTAAGGCCACTTCTCTCCTCGCCACCCTCTCGATTCCTGCCGCTTTCTCCTTCTCTTGAACTGCTGCGTGATAGTCGTCTCATCGTGCTGTCTGCCGTGCTTGCTTTGCACAAACTGTGCTCTCTGGCTCCACTTTTTATCCCTGTGAGGAAGGGAAAGGTCTGTCAGGTGTGTGTAATTTCGATCAATTGCTTGACTTTGCCTGACCTTTGTATTGGGACATATAAGGTAAAAGGCTCTGGTGTTAGGCCATTGTCCTTTGTGTTGTGCAAAAGTGTTTGTGTTGGGAAGGGGTGGGGGCAGTGGTTTGGTACATCCTACGAAAAAGGATGGGGCAACGGTGTTAAAGCAAGGTGGATACTGCGTCTCACCTGTCAATGTCCCACTCCCACTCCTCGAGGATTCCCCATCCAGGTGATTCTCCTTCACTGGTCCACCCCTAGGAATTGGATCCAATAGCGATAGCCATGTCCTGGCCACCTGATGACAGATCTCCGGGGACTAGCTAGGGAAACACCTTCAGGTTACTCATACAGGAGAGTATACCAGGCAGTTGGAAACATAATAGAAGTCCTGGCAGGGGAGTATACCAGACAGTTGGACACCTTGGATGAACAGGGGGATAACCCTTAGGTTTAGCCTGAACTACCAAAAGGTTTGGTAGCAATGGCTGAGCAGCCAGGCTTAGTCTAGGATGGATGATGGCTGTAGTGTGGCACACAGTACTCAGAGCATACACTTAGTTCATGGAAACACATGCACACTAGTAGTTCTATAAAAATAGCATTTAGTTGATATACAGTAAAGCCGATACATTTAACTAAGGTAAATACTATCACACAGTAGCATTAAACACAGAATAGTTCCAATATCCAAAGGATAATAAATACTTTAGAGCAGTTATAAGGTAACACAAAGTAGCAGAAACATCTTAAACAATTATGTAAACGTCAGACCAACTCTTATACCTTAACTAATCTTAAGATACCCACCCCTATTCTAGGTGAGTCTCAGAGCCAAGGGGAGGGAATATGAGTCTTGTGTACAAGGGCAGAGGAAGAAAAAGCAGATAAGAAGCACACAAGGTGGAGTCTATGAAGAGTTCTTCAAGTTTACAAGTAAGTATCAGGAGATTTCTTTGGTAAAGAGCAGAAAGGGTTGTCCACCCCCCAATTTCAGGCCTGGGAGGGGATGCAAGTAATGGCTTAACTGCAACCCTCCGAAGCACAAGAACAACAAAGCAGGCCCCAGATAAGTATTGGGGGCTGAACAGTACCTTGTAAGTGAAGAGGTTTGTGCAGCAGGACGGTCCCCAAAGTGAGGTGACAGAAGACCCAGGTTCAATATTCTTGGCCTTGGCGACTGAAGAGAACTTGCAATGGATCTGATGGTTGCTCTCAAGTAGTTGGGCGTCCAGCAGAAGATCTTCGCAGCAATGGCTCCTTGGTTTCAAGGCTTGGTTGAAAGATAGTTCTCGTGCAGTAGATAAAACCGTGCTTCGGTTGACGTTGCACCACAAAATGCAGTTAGTCATGGGACTTGTTAGGCCCACCATGCAAAGGGAGGAAGTCATCCACTTTCGGGGATTCCCTGTTGCACAGAAGTTGAGGTCGGGAGTGCAGCAGTTACTCAGACGGATCTGGCGACAGCTGGAAGTGGCTACAGATGTAGTCCTTCTTTGGCTCTTCAGTTTCAGTGGTCGACTGAGTATCTGCTCCAGGACCTTCGTCTTTTATGCAGGAAAACTGGCTGAGACCACCGATCACCCGAAATTCATTCAAACTCCCAATGCGGACAGCCAACCTCCCACCACAGACTGGTTCCAGGCAGGCACACTGAAAGACAAAGACCAAGGGAGTTGGTCACCTCCGCCACTTCCTGTCCTTTCAGGCACTCAGAGCCTTTGCAGGCTTCTCAAGTGAAGCCCGCCAAAGACAAAAGACCCATCAAGACCTCCCCCAGACAGGAGGTAGAAGAAGGCTCAAGAAAGACCAAGTCATCAAGAACAAGGCTTAAAAAAGTACAGCCACCCTTTTAGGCAAATGGTGACCCATGCGTTTCTTACTGAAGCTGTGAAGGCATCCTGCAACAAAGGTCCACAAAAAGTCATCCAAAAAGGTACACTGCCACTAGCCTGTCAGATGAACTTGGAACAGTAACTAAAGGGTCGAGAAAAGGGAGACAATGTTTCCCCTCGTTACTTCACTTAAGGTGGCGTGTACTGATTTTGCAAAATAAAATACAGATGGGACAAAGTTCCTCCTGCCCTGGTAACATGTGTAAACAAAGGTCAAATAAAAAAGGACGCTCAAAGAGCTCTCAGCAACACTGCACAGAAAGTGCTGTGTGCTGCAATAATAAAATGTAGATGCCAGAAAAGATGAAGGAAAGCATAACTCCATTAAAAAATACCAAAAAGAGGTAAAAAAGGTTCCCACTCAGGAGAATCAGTCCAAAAATCCAATAGTCCAGCAGAAATGCTGGGGGTCTCACCAAGTGGGGAGAATTTCACTCAGAAAGGAATATCTACCTAACATCTCCTCTAGTGATACATGGGCAACAAAGGGTAGCTTCCGTGCTGCATTTGGAATGCGTCCTATGTTTGAAAGGTTATGTTTTATTTGGGAGCGAATTGCCACCATATCAAGATGGATTGTCAGGTGTATTCAACTCTACACCCGACAATCCATCTTGATATAGTGTCCTCGGTTACAGGGGCACCTTCCCTGCCAGTTGCGAAAATTGTTTCTTTTGTTGTGTGTAAATAGAACAGGAGAGAGAGAGAGAGAGAAAGAGAGAGAGAGAGAGAGCGCGTGCATGTGTGCGTGCCTGCATGTGTGTGTGTGTGTCTGTCCCCCCTCCAATGTGAGGGTTAATGGAAAAAGATGGAAGATAGGAAGATATGTAGACCGATTGACATGACATTTTGAGATACATTTCGATAAGATACGTGGGTGTGTACTGTAAGAAACCTGAAGGTATCTCCCTAACTAGTCCCTGGGTAGCTGTCATCCAGGTGGCCAGGACACAGCGATCGCTATTGAATACAGTTCCTGGGGGTGGACCACTGAGGGAGGATCACCTGAACGGGGATCCTTGGGGAGTGGGAGTGAGACACCAACGGGTGGGATGCAGTATACTCCTTCTTTCAACACCTTTTACCCATTCTACCCCGTACGATTTTCCAAAACACTGCCCCCCCCTTTCCGACATGAGCACTTTCGCACAACACGAAAGACAACGGACTAACACCAGAGCCGTTTACCTGGCATGTCAGAATACAAGAGTCAGGCAAAGTCAGTCAACTGACCAGAATCACTCACACCTGACAGCCCTTTTCCTTCAAAAATATCGCTGTGTATATGTTTTGTTTTTTTTAAATATATTTTTATTTTATCTCAACCAAACAACATTACAACGAAACATAAATAAACACCTCAAACAACAAAAACCAAACAAACAAAAAATAAGACACTGCAATCCCATCCCTCCCCCCTATGAGCCTGTAGAGTGTCCGCCATTAGTGTCCGTTCCATGCGGTGGGGCCTCATCGCTCTCAAGTCCAGCCGAGGCCGACCCCATACCAAACAGCTCAGCTAACAATAACTTCCATGCCGTGAGAGAGCCTGTTTCTTCCTCCTCCCCTGCCGTGCTGCCATCCTGCCATGCTGCCGTTTCGGCATCAGCCCATTTCTGGAGATCTGGCCACCAGACCTCCACTCGCGGCTTATGGCATTTCTTCCAACCCATGGCTATCCTACGTTTGGCAAGCACATAGGCCAGATCTTTAAGTTTCTCAACATGTCGAAGCTTACGCGCTCTGGGATACCCTCCCAGCAGACAGGCCCAAGCCGAATCCACCTTAAGTGTGATACCCCTCCCTGCCAGCCTCCGCGCCACTTCACCCCAGTAGGTTGCAATCACTGGGCACGCCCAGAACATGTGTATCATGTCCGCATTCTCTTCGTTACACTTGGGGCACGCCTGGCGCCCATTATCCAGAAATTTGGAAATTCTCAGGGGGTCATATATGCCCTGTGCGTAATATAGAGCTGTATCTGCTTAAACCTGGCGTTCCTCGATACCTTTTTGTGGTACCCCAGGGCGCGCTCCCACATCCCATCCGCCATCGAGGCCCCCATCTCCGCTTCCCATTCCAGTCTCAGGTGCCCCAAATCCTTCCCAACCTTTGTCATCAACATCTCGTACAACCTAGAGACCTCGTGCCCACCCTCTGATGCGTCATACATTATTTCCAGCGTGGCATCCGGTTCATCGGCCAAAGTAGCTTCGGGCCACGTGCTCCGGACCTCCCGGACCACCCTATGATATGTCACATATTGACCCCTGTGTATCCCCGACCCTGCCTCCAGTTCATCGAACTCCATCAGGGTCCCATCCTGCCAGATGTCGCCCATAGTGATCAACCCCACTGACTCCCAGTATGTCCGGAGAATAGCTCTCAGCTGCCCGTCTTCCTTCGCCAGGGCGACCAGAGGTAACTGCGGCATACACGGCAAGGGGTCCCCCATCATCCGACAGGCACGCCGCCATATGTTCCTGCCAAGGGCTAGCATCTTAGGACGCTCCCTCATCCATGAACCGGTCACCCAGATCACCTCCCGCAGATAGAAGGGGGAACAGTCTTTCCCTAGCAGCCTGTGTTCGGAGGTCTCTTCATCCGAGAGCCACCTGGCCACATATTGCAGTTGCGCCGCCATATAATAGGCCTCAAAGTTCGGCAGCTTCACGCCACCTTTCTCATAAGAGTTCTGCAATTTCCACAATGCGACCCTGTTGCGCGTGCCGTGCCATAGGAAATCCCTACATACACTATGTAACCTAGCAAAAAACTTCCTAGGTATCATATACGGGATGTTATTAAAGTAATGCAGGAGCCTGGGCAGCACCACCATTTTAAGCATAGCTCCCCGACCCATCATCGCTAAAGGCAATCTTTCCCAGAACCTCATGCACTTCTCAATCTTTCCCACAGCTAGTTCGGTATTATGCCTATGTTCTTCCTCGGTCGTGTGATACACGTCAATGCCCAGGTACCGGAAGGAGCTTGTCGCCCACGGGATCCGCAGCACTGGCAACCTCTCCACCGGTATCCCCACATAACTGCCTAGCGGGAATAGTGCGGATTTCTGAGGGTTGACCGCTATGCCGGACAACAAGGCGTACCTCTCCAATACCTCCAAGATATACTGCAAATTCTCTTCCGGATGTTTCAGGTATAACAGCATGTCGTCTGCATACAGGGATATAAGATGGCACTCCCCTCCCACCTCTATGCCCACCGGATCATACTGCTGCCGGAGGTAAATTGCTAAGGGTTCGAGGGCCAGTATGTACAACATTGGGGACCAAGGACACCCCTGCCTAGTGCCTCTGCCTAACTGCCACCTATCTGAGACCACTGCGCCCGTACGGACCCTAGCCAGAGGCGCACTATATAATAGCTCGGCCCACCTCATGTAGCCTGGTCCCAATCCAAACCGCCCCAAAGCCGCCAGCAGCCACGGCCATCGAACAGAGTCGAACGCTTTAACCGCGTCCAACGCCACTATCGCCATTTCGCTGTCCTCATTGCACCCCCATTCAACCACCCTGTGAAGGCGTCTATGATTCTGAGTAATATTCCGATTCGGGACATAGCCCGTCTGGTCAGGATGGATCAGCTTGCCTATCACCCTCTGCATTCTGGCCGCCAGGACAGCTGTTAGGATCTTGCCATCCTGGTTCAGCATCGGCAGGGGCCGGTAGGAGCCACAATCATGTCCCGGTTTATTGGGTTTGGGGAGCAGTACTATAATCGCCTCCCTGAGCGATTCTGGCAGCCGCCCCACCTCGAACGCTTCATTAAGCATCTCCAGCATGGGCGGGAGCACCTCCTCTCCATACGCTTTATAAAATTCACTGGGGAACCCATCCGCTCCTGGGGCCTTGCAAGTGGGTAGCTGCCGCACAATCTCCTGCAGCTCCTCCAGAGTGATCGGAGCGTCCATCTCCTCTCGCTCTTCGTCACTTATCCTGGGCAGGCCTATGTCTTCAAGTACTACCTCTATCTCCTCCCGGCTTCCCCCTTTTCGATCCTCATATAATGCTTGATAATATTCCGCGAATGCCCCATTCACCCCTTCCTGGGTGTCCTCCTCCACGCCCTTTTCAGTGATAACTGATCGGATCGGGGATCTCGGGGTCTCGCTCTTATACATCCACGCAAGAAGCCTGCCCGTCTTGTCCCCCCCCGCATGCAACCTCTCAATGTACTTCCTGTAATTCAGATTACAGAGCCTGTCCCAGTGTTCTGCGCACCTCTGCTGCAGATTAGTGACCGCCTCCGTATCAATCCCACCCACCCCCAGCTCTTTCTCCAACTCAATCTCGGCCTTACGCAGATCAGCCAGGACTCCACCCATTAATCCCTTGGACTTCGCAATGGCAACCCCCCTCATTACAACCTTAAAGGCCTCCCACAAAGTACCAGCCGACTTGACACTACCTGCATTCGCCTCAAAGTAAGCAACTATCTCCTCCCTCATGTCCTCCCTGAAGACTGGATCCTTGAGCGCTTCCGCCCTAAGGCGCCATGTTGGAATTCGCGCACGTGGGGGACAAAGCTGCCATCGCATGACCAGGGGCGAGTGGTCCGAAAGGACTCTCGCCCTGTAGTCTATCTGGTCGCACTCCGCGACAACGTCCGGAGTGGCGAAAAAGTAATCCAGCCTTGTGTGTAGCTGGTGCGGGGCCGAATAATGCGAATATTGCCTCACGCCAGGGTGTCTCGTCCTCCACACGTCTGCCAGGCCAAGGTCCACCAGCAGCGTCTGCAGTACCCTAGCCGCCGGGCTGGGCCTGACCACCCTGTCATCCGACCTGTCCTCCCTGGGGTTTAGTACACAATTAAAGTCCCCACCCCAAATCACCGGACCCCCCATCCCTTCACCAAGTCTAGTGATCAGCGTCCTAAAGTATGTCGCCGTGTCCTGGTTGGGAGCATAAGTATTTATAATACACACTACTTTATTTTCCACAAGCCCCCTTACCATGACCAGCCTCCCATCAGACTCCACAACCTCCCCAAGTAGCTTAAACGGGACATGTGGTGCAACCCAAACCAGCACACCTCTAGCATAGGCAGAATATGTAGATCCAACTACTGTCCCTCTCCACTTCCTCCCCACCAGTTCCAGTTTATCCCGTGTCAGATGCGTCTCCTGTAACAAGGCGACATCTATCTTTTGCCTTTTTAGGTACAACATGACCTTGTTACGCTTAAGGTAGCTGTTAAGCCCTCTAACGTTCCACGTTAGTATCCTAAGGTCCCCCATGATTTATCAGTAGCTCCCTCCTCCCTCCCAGGTCTGCTCACCTCCCCCCCACCTCAAGGACCCCCATTTCCAGTTTCTCTCCCAGGCTCATATAAAAACTAACACACCCCACCCCCCTAATCCAACCAACTGCCCAGCTCCATCCCTGGATCTCAGGCATCCCCGTGTTCGGTCCTCTCTGGAAACCCAAGTAGAGAACCCGACAGGGTGTCACCCCACACACAGTGACTAACCTAAACTCAAACTGGGGTACAAAGAACAGCCCCTGGAGGCACCTCACCCTAGCATCCGTCTCCCCGCGCACTGACCCTGTTCCAAACTCTCAACGCATACTCTTCCATAACAAGGTCCCAAAGACTATATTCCAGTCCCAATGTTCACAGCCCGACCGGGCCCGCAGCGTCACTTAACTCTTCCCGTTTCATCCGCCGTTCGCGCCTCCGGTTCCTGAGGACAGTTTTGTGCATCGAGCCACTCCATGGCCTCCTCCGGAGTGTCAAAGAACAGCATCTTGGTCTTGAAGAAAACCTTCAGTCTGGCCGGGTAGAGCAACATATACTTGTACCCAGCTGCCCTCAGTCGCCTCTTAACCGCCCCATAGTTCATGCGACTGCGCTGCACTTGCAAGGTGTAATCGGGGTAAGCAGTAATGGTCGCCTCCCCTCGCCGTATGGTGCCCCCCTTGCGAAAGTGTTCGAGGATCCTTTCCCGATCCCGATAGTTGAGGATCTTCGCGATCACTGGCCTGGGCGGATTCCCTGGCGGTGGCCTCCTGATCAAGGCCCTGTGCGCCCTCTCCACCGCAAACCCCTGCGACAGGGCTCCCCCAGTGATCTCCTGCAGCAGCAAGTTCTCAATAAACTCCGTGGGATTCTGGCCTTCAGCCCCCTCCGGCAAGCCCACGATGCGAACGTTGTTTCTCCGGGCACGTCCTTCCGCCTCTTCAGCCCTGCTTTCCAAGTTGCCCACCCGCTGCACCAGGGCATGGATATCACGCCTATGTGCGGTACAGTCCGCCACAGTTGGGCCCATTTCCTTTTCCAAAGTTTCCGTGCGCTCAGCCAGGGCTTGCACATCATGCCTCAGGAGGTTCACGTCCTCCTGCACCGCCCCAACCTGTAGTTCCATTGCAGTTTTCAATTCTGCCACAGCAAGTTGGAGCTTGGTCTCCCACGTCGTCTTCAGGTCCGCAATCGCAGCGAGGACCTCCTGGTTCGCACCACCGGCGGCCATCTCCTTGGTCTGAGCCTTCTCCTTGCTCCTGGCTCCTTCCGGGCCGGGCGGCGTTTTGGCGTAGTCGTCGAGCGTGGGCTGTTTACTCTTCGCTCTCAGAAGCTTGTTCGACATATCTCCTGTCAGGAGCGTCCTTCTGGCCGTGCTCAGGTCCAAGGCAGGGAGGCACTATGCCCATGCACCACAACTCAGATTGAGAGTCCCAGCTCGCCCAACAATTTCGGCCACCACTGTTGTCCTGCGCTCCCCCAGATGGACCGGGTCGCGTTGCCTCCTTCGTAGTGCCCAGAGTATGCTGTGGGAGCCGCCACTGAGGTCCCGATCCACCGCTCCTTTGTCCCCTCGTCAAGCGGCGGCAGCCATTTTGTCGCTCGTCGAGGTCTTGCCACCAGCGCTTCACTCGGCTCCTAAGTGCACGTACGCAATGCGAACCCGTGTAAAAATGTATCCTCACGTGCAGCCGACCTTCATGTACGCAGTCATCCCAATCTTCGCCAAATCGTAGCGGTCCTTGCGCGGTAGCAGTCGGATAATGTACGGATCAGCAGGAGCCCCCGTACAGGCACGTCCTTTCACATGGCTTCCAAGCCACGCCCCATCGCTGTGTATATGGTTGTCGGGAACGGCCATAGGCAATATTGTTAGTGGGGATAATATTTGGGTTTTTTGGGAGCGGGGGTGTCCTTTTCAAATAATACAGGGGTTGCGGGGGTGTCCCCCACAGGTTCCATGCCTTAATATCGCCGCAAAAATATGGTGATATTTCTGTATGGCGATATTTTTGCGGGGATATTAATTAACACATGGAACCGATAAAAGTTGGAGAACAAGAGCACAGGACGATCAAGGAAGACTGCACAACGTGAGAGCTAACTCAGCATATCAGTTCAAAAGGAGGCGACAGACAGCAAATACCCAGAGGGTGACAAGGAGAGAAGTGACCTTACCCTTTCCTATCAAGGCCTGTGAAACCTCCGCAGACTGAAACATAAGACCGCAAACAAAGGCCAGCGTGTGTTGCAGCAGATGTCAATGGTTCACAAGACCCTCCTCTGCTGATAACCAGACCGGAGAGAGACGCTTGTCTCAGTGGTACCACCCTTGACTCGAAGGAGAAGAAAGCCAAGCAGTTCATCGCCGTTGAATCGAAGGGGAGTCGATAAGAAACCGGGCTGTGTTGAACGAAAAGTACCAAACCGATAATTTGAACTTTGGAAAGCTTAAAGGAACTATTGAGAAAGTGGGGGGAAAGCCTGCAACAGAGGCGTCCGGCACCATGTGGGTGCTCACGCAGAAAACTATGGGTGATTACCCGAAGGTAGAGACTACCATAACCAGAAGGCCTTGGGAAGAGGCGATGAGACATCAAAGTGGTCATACAGTGGTCTTGTAAAATCCTCTGTTCCGTCGAAAGTCTTTGACCGACAGATGATTGTGAAGAGGGAAGTGAATCCCCCATGGTGAAGATTAGCAAGAGTGAACCCGGTGGATTGATGATAACAAGAGGGGACAAAGTCTAAAGTACCGAAAAGCAGTGAACTGTTGATAAAAGTTGGCGAGAGTGAACACGGCAGAGGGAAGCCGACAACCAGGGGCAAAGCCTGATAAACTGTTTAAAAACACATTGAAGATTCGTGAATGCAAGACATGGCAAAGGGAATTGTCCCCCTTGTCAGTTGGGTCCGAGCCCGGCCGTGCGAGATTCAGGGGTGAAAAGTCATCACCCAAAGTTCATTGAGAAAAGTAACTGTTTAGTTGTTTTGTTAAATACGACTGGGGAGGGGTCTGCGTTCTGAAGAAGGGGACCCAAGGGTGAATCCGTCACTGCAAAGCATATGTGGAACAGAACTTTTTGTTTGTTTGTTGAATGCATCAGGCCCCTGAAGGCAAGAGACTTTTATTAAAAGGAGACTTAACCTCTGATGAACCTGATAGCTGATACGGAACGTTTGGCTCGTGCTGAGAAAGCTCGAGCGTGTGTTGTGCTCCAAGGTCCCATCTTGTCCTGTGCTGAAAACGTGGAGAAGTGAGACCACTGGCAATCACTTCCTGACTTCTTATTTGTGACCACTTCTTTTCTTTATTGAAAACCCTGTCCCACACTCTTTCTGTAATTAGTGGTAAGGAATTGGCAATAGGTTTTTTCATTTTTTACACCCCAAAACCTACACCTCAGCAAGAGATCAACCAGGAAGAAAACCAAAACACTAATCAGAAGACGATCTCTACAAAAAAGTCCAAGCCAAACAACACCTCCAAACTCCACTTCAATCTTATAAAAGCAAGATCCATGTCAAAACATTCAACAGAGATCTTCGACCTACTCGATGACAACGGCATTGACATCTTGTTCATCAGAGAAACATGGCTGGATGACAACTACAAAATCACACTCCAAAGCTGCCTTCCAACCGACTTCAAATGCCTTCAAATAAACAGGAAAAACAAAAAAGGAGGAGGCATCGCAATAGCATTCAAACGACACCTGACAATAAAAACAGATGAACCGCTTAACATCCACAACTGTGAAACCATGGTAATACACCTAACAGCAAGCCCAAAAACCAACATCACATTCATCCTGGTATATAGACCACCGACATATGATGCAACCTTCGTCGATAACTTCATAGAAGCCATCACCAACATAGCCATCAACCACAAACACCTAATCATCCTGGGGGACTTCAACATCTGGTTTGAAGACAGTCTCGCCAACTCCCAAAACTCACTGATTGAACAACTCACCACCATGAAACTAAGACAACTAGTCAAAGGGGCAACACACTCAGCAGGTCACACCCTCAATGCAATTTTTGACAAGGAAAAACTCATCACCACGGCACAGCCGATACAAATACTGTGAAGCGACCATCTCATCATCCCATTCGTGATCACTCTACCTAATCAAATCTGCATCCAACCTCCTAAACTCACAACCACCACATAAAGAAACTGGAAACACGTCAAAGAAAGCAACCTATTCGAACAACTGGAGTTAATCAAACCCTCAACTACAGAACTAGAGCTAGATGACCTAGACGGGAAAGCGGAGCTACTACACAAATGGATTGCAGACACAATTGACAAGATCGCCCCAGAAAAACCATTCACCCCATCAAAAAAAGAGCAATGGCAAAATGGTTCACCCCACTATTAAGCACCATGAAAAAGGAAAACAAAAAGATGGAACTAGAATGGAGGAAAGAATACAACCCAGACAAAAAAACACTATTCCAGAGACAAATCCACGCATACAAGAAGGAAATTCAAAAGGCAAAGAGAAGGCATTATGATGACAGAATCACCAATGCCACCAACACTCAAAAAGAAATGTTTAACATAATTAAAGAGATGAGAAACCCACCAGGCCATGACAACACCCCAACCCCCTCGGAGAAACTATGCAACGACCTGGCAGAACACTTCAAGAAAAATTCAATGACATCCGACAAACCATACAAAAAATATAAAACATACCAACCGACCACAACATACTACCAAGCGAACCTATCAGAGAACCTCAGCACAAACTAAAAAACTAAACTGAAATATCAGCAGAGGCATTCACAATGGTGGTAAAACACAGCAAGAAAGCTGGATCACCTATGGATCCCTGTCCCCCGGACATCTACAAATCAATCCTCGCACAAGGAACACCAGCAGAATACTACAGAAACCTTCTGAACCTATCACTAGCAATAGGAACTGTACTGAGGACCTTCAAATCAGCATGTATGAAAGCACTTCTGAAAAACACAAGTTGCAACGTAGAAGACCTCTCTAACTACAGGCCGATTTCAAACATTCCCTACCCTGGAAAAATCCAGGAAACCTACGTATATAAACTAACCCAAGAACACTTAGAAAAACACCACCTGCTAGACCAAGCTCAAGTCGGTTTCAGACCCGCAAGAGGCACGGAAACAGCACTACTATCCATCTGGGATGACCTAAAAACTAACGCAGACTGAAACACAACCTCAGCCCTTATCCTACTCGACCTCTCTGCAGCCTTCGACGCAGTTAGTCATGACACCCTAACCAAAAGACTAGAAGACATAGGCATAACAGATACAGCACTCCTCTGGACTAAATCATTCCTAGCAGACAGAACAGAAACCGTATGGATTAAACCCTTCAAATCCACTCCGAGAGCTAACGACGTTGGAGTGCCACAAGTATCCTCACTATTACCACTGTACTTCAACATCTACCAGACTCCGGTTATCAGAATCTTCAAAAAGTACAACATCACATGCTACAACCACGCAGATGATACTCAAATCATCTACAAAATCAAAGACACCCAAGACGATCATTCAACCCTAATCGAGTGTCTAAAAGAAGTCTTGAACTGGATGACTGCCAACAACCTGAAAATCAACCCAGGAAAGACAGAAATCATGATCATGTCCAAAGACCAAAAGAACGAAACCGCCATCCCGTGGCCAACGGAAATGGGAACCGCACCAGCACCATCTAAGGTAGTAAAAAATCTGGGAGTCCTGATGGACAACACCCTAACCTTAGAACCAGAAATAAATGCAACAGTCAAGAAATGCTTTTTCCTCCTCCACACAGCAAGAAGAATACTACCTTTCCTCTCCTTCACGCACAAAACAATCACTATTGTCGCCCTTATCATGTCAAGAATCGACTATGCAAACAGCCTCTACCTCGGAATACCAGAATACCTAATGAAGAAACTACAACGGATCCAAAATGCAGCAGCCAGACTACTCCTCAAACTATCACGAAGAGAACACATCACTCCTGCTCTAAAAACACTACACTGGCTCCCAGTAAAACATTGCATCACCTTCAAAACAATGTGCATAACGCACAGGGCAATCAGCGGACAAGGAGCAGAATTCCTACAAAAGAAAATAACAATCTACAAGCCAACAAGACTCCTCAGGTCAAGCAACGAAATCCGCCTGGAACCAAAACCATACCTCAAGAAAAAACTCTGAGGCACTTCCTTCTACCACTTAGCTGCAAAAACCTGGAACAACATCCCAAAAGAAATAAGAAACACCAAAGATCACCTAAAATTTAGGAAATTACTAAAACCTGGTTCTTCAACACCAGAGAGACAAACTGAAAACCGAAACAGAAAGGAAAGGGATGACTAAACTAGAGTGGAAACGGACAACTACCAGAACCGACTGGGAAGCTCCCACGGCACTCTGACAAGTGACGCAGAGTATAGAGTGGAACTCAGGCGACACCCTTGGAGACGGAGTCAACAACCCCAACCTAACCCCACACAACGCCCGCACTCGCTCCTTAGTTGCCACCAGGTAACACAGTGTTGTGAAATTGTCGGGATATTATCAAACACCACAATAACTGAGCTGTGGACATTGGCAGGTGCACTGGCCGTATGACTGGGAAGGGAAAACAGGTAGGGCTGCGAGGAAGGCGGGGGGACATTAAAGGCCGGACAGACACAGATCAGGACAGAGGCACAGGGGTGCTCCCGAAATCCATCTGGGGAGATTACAGAAGCCGAAGCCCACTGCCTCAAGTCAGGATAGAGATGCCAACTAACCAATCCGCACTAACAATTTCCCCCTCCGCATACATCTGTCAAACTACAAACCAAACACAACCACAAACCTACCGCACAACAAACCGCACAAACTTCACTACATTACAACAACAAAACAAAAACACACATAAACTCGCACAACAGTACACAACGACTACCAGCCGCAAACACCCAGGCCCAGCCAACAGACCCACCGGGCTGAGGCCGCCAACAGCACATCACTGCTCTCTTGCACTTTTCCAGCTTCCTCCCACTAACCCCCTACCCTCCCTTCCTCTTTCAGAGCCACCAGAGCGCCAGGGGACCACTCCAGTGGTGATAGTGCACGGTACAAATGTCCTTTAACATGAACACTGCCCAGGGATGAAACCAGCCGCGGTGCTGCCAAATGAAATAAAGGTATGCTCCTTTAAAAAACAAATAAACAATACAAACCAAACTAGAAGCATTATTTGCGACATACACATGAACATCAATTAATGCACGCTACTGTTCCCCCAATCCCTCCCCCCTCAAGAGCTTGTATGCGTTTCTCATTCTGTATCTGCTGCGTGTGGCTTGGTATCGCTTCCTTCCGAAGCTGCAGAATCCATTATTTTGCCAAACAGTCCTGTTATTAACTCTCTCCATGCCATCAGGTTACCCACTTCTTCTTTCCCGCACTTGCTACATGCCTCCCGCCACACTACCGTTTCAGCCTCCGGCCATTTTTGCAAATCCTGCCACCATACCTCAACCCGTGGCTTGTGGCACTGCTTCCAGCCCATGGCAATCCTTCTTTTTGCAAGCACATATGCCAGGTCCCTCAGTTTCCCAACATGTTTAGTATTCCGTGGTCTGGGAAACCCTCCCAACAGGCAGGCCCAAGCCGTATCTATGTTGAGCGTGACCCCTTTATCCGCTAGTTTTTGTGCCACTTCCCCCCAAAAACCTTGAATCACTGGGCAAGACCAGAACATGTGTGTCATGTCAGCGTCTTCTTTATCACATTTTGGGCATGCTTGTCTTCCTGCATTTACAAACTTAGATATTCTCTTCGGGGTCATATGGGCTCTATGCGTTATGTATAACTGTATTTGTTGCAATCTGGCGTTTCTGGACACCTTCTTGTGGTATCCCATAGCACGCTCCCACATCCCATCGGTCATCTGTGCCCCCACCTCCGCTTCCCAGTCCAGCCTCAAATGCGTCAAATCCTTCCCCACCTGGGTCATCACCATCTCATACAATCTAGAGATCTCGTGCCCTCCTTCTGATATGTCATATATTGTCCCCATAATGGCGTCTGGCTCCTCCACCAGTACAGTCTCTGGCCAGGTTTTACAAATAATCTGCACTAGCCTAAAATACGTGACATAATGGCCTTTGTGCAAGCCTGCCTCTTCCCCCAGTTCTTCGAAATCCTTAATGATCCCCTCTTGCCATACATCTCCCAATGTGACCAGCCCGACCGATTCCCAATAGGTCCTGATTATCATTATTAGTTGGTTGTCTTCCCCCACTAAGGCCACTAGCGGCACTTGTGGGGAACACGGGTACGGGTTCTCCATCAGTCGGCATACTCTACGCCACATCTTCCACCCAAGCAACATCATACCCAGGCGTTCTTTCATTTCAAGTTTAGGCAACCAGATAATCTCCTTTAGGTAAAACGGAGTGCAGTCCTGTCCAAACAGCCTAAGTTCAGACGTTTCCTCATCAGAAAGCCATTTGGTTACATATTGCAACTGACCAGCTACATAATAGGCCTCAAAATTTGGCAGCTTAATGCCCCCTCTATCATAGAAGTTCTGCAGCTTCCATAGTGCCACTCTATTTAGAGTGCCATGCCATAAGAAGTCTCTGCACATGCTATTCAGTTTGACAAAAAACTTTTTGGGTATCAAGTACGGTATATTACTGAAGAAATGTAACAGCCTGGGCAGGACCACCATTTTGAGCATCACCCCCCGTCCCATCATCGCCAGCGGCAACTTCTCCCAAAACTTCATACTTGTTCGGATTTTTCCCACAGCCACCCCGGTATTATGCAAGTGTTCCTCCTCTACCGTGTGATACACATCTATTCCGAGGTAGCGGAAGGAATCAACCGCCCATGGTACAGACAACACTGGCAACCGCTCCAGAGGGGTTCCTCTGTAGCTCGCCAATGGGAACATGCTCAATTTTTGGGGGTTCACCGCTATGCCGGACAGTTCTGCATACCTTTCCATAACCTCTAGAATATATTGAAGATTTTCCTCCGGATATTTCAGGTATAGTAGCAAATCGTCAGCATACAAGCATATTAGATGTTTCTCTCCCCCTACCTCAATACCTATCATGTCATATTGTTGTCTGAGGTACACTGCCAGGGGCTCCAGGGCTAGAATGTATAACATCGGGGACCAGGGGCACCCTTGTCTGGTGCCCCTGCTAAGTTGCCATCTCTTGGATATAACCGATCCTGTACGCACCCTGGCCAGTGGCTCACTGTATAGTAATTTTGCCCACCTAACATAGCCCGGCCCCATCCCGTATTCCCTCAGGGCCTCCAGCAACCATGGCCACCTCACTGAGTCAAAAGCTTTGACTGCATCTAGGGACACAACCACCATTTCCCCCTCGCTCCTGTTTCCCTCTTCAATCACCCGGTGGAGTCGCCTATGGTTATGGGTTATATTTCTGCTGGGGACATATCCTGTCTGGTCCGGGTGTATCAGTTTGCTAATAACTCTACGTAGCCTATTGGCCAGGACCGCCGTCAATATCTTGCTATCTTGGTTCAACATTGACAAAGGCCTATAGGAGCCGCAGCTATGCCCTGGCTTGTTGGGCTTAGGAAGCGGCACAATTAACGCTTCTCTAAGCGATTCCAGCAGCCGGCCCATCTCAAAAGACTCATTGAGCATCTCTAGCATAGGGGGGAGTACTTCCTCTCTATATGTTTTATAAAACTCGCCAGGGAAACCGTCCGCGCCCGGGGTTTTACAGGTGGGCAGCTGCTTCACCACCTCCTCCAATTCCTCTAAGGTAATCGGTGCGTCCAACTCCTCCCTTTCTTCAGCACTAATCTTAGGTAATTCCATGTCTTTTAGAGTTTCTCTTATCTCCTCTCGATTGTCCCCTCTTCTGTCGTCATATAATGTCTTATAATAGTCTAAGAATGCCTCGTTGACTCCCTCTTCGGTGTCAACTACCTCCCCGTCTTCTCTAGTTATCGTCCTAATCGGGGGCCTAGGGGTTTCGCTCTTATATAACCACGCCAACAAGCGGCCAGTTTTATCCCCACCTGCTACCTCTCTACATACCTCTTATAGTTAAGGTTGCAGAGCCTTTCCCAAAGCTCTGCACACCACTGCTGTAGTTCGAGTACAAGTTCCGCATCCCCTCCTGCCCTGTTGCTTTCCCGTTCCGACTTCACTTCCGCTTTCTCTAACTCCGTTAGGACCCCACCCTGTAGGCCCTTTGATTTAGCAATAGCAGCACCCCGCAATACCACCTTAAAGGCTTCCCAGAGCGTGCGCGCTGAGTCCACACTGCCTGTGTTTTCCTCAAAGTACTGTGTGATCGCATCTCTGATATGTTCCCTGAAGACCGGGTCCCGGAGCGCCTCCGCCCGGAGGCGCCACATCGCTATCTGCGCCCTGGGGCGGCAGTACTGCCAGCTCAGAACCAGAGGCGAGTGGTCTGACAGGACCCTCGCTCTGTAGTCTATTTGGGTGGTCTCTACCACCACATCTGGCGTGGCAAAAAAATAATCAAGTCTCGTATGCAGTTGTTGCGGGGCTGAGTAATGCGAGTACTGTGTTTCATTGGGGTGTTTCAGCCTCCAAACATCTGCCAGCCCGAAGTCGTCGAGTAATGTCTGCAATACCCTGGCTGCTGGGGTGGGCCTATCAATCTTATCATCGGATCTGTCTGCCTTGGGGTTGAGCACGCAGTTGAAATCCCCTCCCCAAATAACCGCTCCTCCCATACACGCGCCCAGATGAGTACACAGGGTTCTAAAATATGCCGCAGTATTTTGGTTGGGGGCATACGTATTTATAATGCACACCTTTCTATTCTCCACCAAAGCCTTTAATATGACCAACCTCCCCTCCGTGTCCACCACCTCTTGTGTAAGTTGGAGCGGAACGTGCGGTGCCACCCAGACCAGCACTCCCCTAGCGTAGGCAGAATACGGAGTGCCTACTACAGTACCTCTCCACTTCTTCCCCACCAGTTCCAGTTTCTGCCGGGTCAGATGTGTTTCCTGCAACAACGCAATATCAATCTTCTGTCTTTTCAAGTACATCATGACTTTGTTTCTCTTTAAGTAACTGTTGAGTCCCCTGATATTCCATGTTACGATCTTAAGGTCCCCCATAGCTCATGAGTGTCCTCTTCCCTTCCGTTTAGAGAATCCCCTTTGCCCACGTGATACAGATACAGCTCTCCACCTTTACTTGTAGCTTCTTGTACAAGCTCAAACTACCCATAACTATGTACACAACAACTTCCCCACTTTCCTCCCCACCCTCCACCCATCCCTTCCCCCACACCACACACCCCAACTGTTGCCCAGCTCCGTTCTCAGAACTCAGGCACCCCCACATCTAGTCCTGCAAGCACCAAACAATGCCCAGAGCTCAGTAGGGTGAAGTCGCCCTAATGGCCACTTAACTAAGATTACTGTGGGGTAAAGAGATCCGCACTGCAAGGCTCCCATTAATTCAATAATAATTACAGTGCTCATAATATCTAGTGTAACAGTCTGACCTTCTCTTCTGAAGGCTACGCAATTGACTATATTCAAGTCCCATGGGTCCGTGCCGCGCCATCTTGTGGCACCCTCCTCGTGCATTACTTATCTCTTCCATGCTCTCTCTCCGTCCGAACTTCAGACTCCTGGGGACATCCCTGCGCATCAAGCCATCCCATGGCATCCTCCGGGGTTTCAAAAAACAAAGTTTTGTGTTTATGTATAACTTTCAATTTTGCCGGATACAGCAACATGTATTTGTGACCCGCCTCTCTCAGTCTCCGCTTTACTGTCCCAAAGTTCATGCGGCTACGCTGCACAGACAGGGTATAGTCCGGGTAGGCCATGATGTTTGCAGCTCCTCGTATAATCGTTCCTCCCTTGCGGAAGTGGTCCAATATCCTCTCCCGGTCACGGTAATTAAGAATTTTGGCTATCACCGGCCTAGGCAGGTTTCCTGGCGGCGGCCTCCTTGTTAGAGCTCTATGTGCCCGTTCCACCGCAAATCCTTAAGATAGGGCTCCTCCGGGTATCTCTTGCAGTAGCATGGACTCAATGAACTCCGTGGGATCGTGGCCCTCCAAACCCTCCGGCAGGCCCACGATGCGGATGTTGTTTCGTCGGGCGCGTCCTTCCGCCTCCTCCGCTCTGCTCTCCAAGTTGCCCACTCTCTGTATCAGGGCATGCAATTCGGCCTTATGGGAGGCAGAATCCGCGGTATTCGGGCTCACTTCCTTCTCAAGGGTCTTCGTGCGCTCCGCCAAGGCCCTGGCGTCCTGCCGGAGTAGATTAACTTCCTCCTCCACCTCTCCGACCTTAAGGTCCAGTGCCGTTTTCAGCTCAGTGACGGCTAGTTCTAGTTTGGCTTCCCAGGCCGCCTTTAAGTCTGCAATCGCAGCTAGGACTTCTTGGTTAGTGCCCGTTGCCGTCATGCTGCTTGCAGGCGACTTATCCTTGCTCTTGGTATTTTCTTGACCAGGGGACGTTTTAGCGAAGTCGTCCAGGGTGGGCTGCTTCGCCTTCGGCCTCACCGTTCTATTAGACATGACCCAGAGGACCTGTATTCTGCACAAGTGACAAATGCGCACCCAGTACGCCTCTTTCACTCGATCACCGTGCGGCCTATTCCTTCTTTTGTTCCGGACATTGGTCGGCCATTTTCTGTCGTCTTTTGTCTCCGGCGCTTCTTATCTTATCCGCACAGAACTCTGCCGCCGTTCTTCCTATACCTTCCAAAAGTTCGCCAAGCGTGGTCCAATCATTCACACCCCGACATGTGTATTTTCAGCAGTCGTCGGCCCGTCGTTGCGCACTTTTACGCCCGGATCATTTCAGGATCTCGGGAGCTCCTCCAGATCACGTCCTCCTACATGGCCCTCATAGCCACGCCCCCACTTGTTCACAAACTTAGTAGGAAGTGTTGCTAGGGTGCCTAAGAGTATATTCCTGTATAACCAAACACAAATGGCACTCTAGCAATTTCCCTCCCTTGTGAGAAATTGCTAGAGTGCCATTTGTGTTTGGTTTTCACTGTGCCGTTTTGCTCAGTTTTCACTCTTGCTCAAACTTGTCTACAATTGAACCCGGGAGTTGTGTATGCTTTTCTTGACTGATTTTAACTTGATTTATTAACAGTGATTAAAGTGTTGAACTAGAAGTGTGTAAAATAAATATATATATTCTTTTTAATCCAAAGCTTTAGTCAGTGTTTCCTTGTGCCATAGTATTGTAGCCCTATTGTGTAAACCCTGAATACTGCTCATCTCCCTATTGAGATAAATCTGGCTGCTTAGCCACAGCTACCAACTAAATCTTTGTAGTACGGACTGATGCCAAAGGGGATTTATTGCTCATACCTGTAGTCTTAATCTTCTGTAGTGCTCCCTAAGGGAACTGCACAGGATTCTGCCTAACACTGGTGTACAGCGGTGAGGATAAAAGTATTGGATTTATATTTTAGTGTGCTGCTAGTACCTTGGTTCAATTAACCACAAGGCTAACTACCACAAAATGTTTATTTTAAACAAAGTCAAAGTATGGAAAGTTACAGCCAGGAGACCCTCCTTACTAATACTGCTGATTATCTAAGGGATCTGTGTTGACAGAAAGGTCTTCCTGTCAAAGGCAAGAAATCAGAAATGATTGATTGACTGTTAGAAAAACAAAGTCTGGATAGTGGTGCTGTAGTGCCTACTACTCCAGCAAATGTAGTAAACATTGAGGATGATAATGTTGATGATGTTATTTTTGAAGCAGATGAGGAAGAGGAGGATAACAATGTCACCCCCTCTGGCCCTCTGCCTGCTCAAAGGCCTCAACCTGTGGCTACTGGACCATTGTCAGGTCCTACCTTAAGTCCTGAATTTATCACCCTAGACAAAATGACACTTGAGCTAGAATTCAAAGGAATTAGTGCCCAAACTGAACGGAGACATCAAGAACTAAGGCTCAAAGAATTGGAGCTCAATCATGAGCTAGAGATGAAGAAATTGTCTTTGGAAAATGCTTCTCTCCCCGAATCCTCTAGATCTTCCAGTCCAAAAAAGACCCCGGATGCCTAAAGAGATTGGGGGTATGTGTGAACCTAAGTTGGATGCATTAGATTGGTTAGCTATGTTTGAATACAATCATGGGCTCCAGGATATCACAGGGAATCAGTTGATCCCCTGGTTATTCTCTAGGCTCCCTCCTGTTGCATCTGATGTGGTAATGGAGTTGGGGGAGGTGGATAGGATGGATTATGAATGTGTGAAGCTAGCTTTAATAGCTAGATTTGGGAAGACTCCTTCCCAGTACCTTAAGAGGTTTAGGACCCTCAAAAAGCATGATAGTACCCCTTGGGCTACTTGGATGAATGAGTGTTTGAAGAACTTAGAGGAATGGATTAAGGGTTACAGAGTTAACACTTATGAAGGAATGAGAAATCTTGTAATGTTGGCGTCTCTCTATGATACCTGCTCTCCTGAGCTCAGACAGCACTTGGCTGATTCAAAAGAACTAGATTCTAAGAAACTAGCTAAGGCTGCTGACTTGTGGGTTGCCAACAGGGCTACTCACAAGGATTCAGGGGCCACTCAGCAAAAGGATGAGGGAAAGCAGCCTAAGAAAGACAACAAAGAGAATTCAAATAATTTCAATTCCAAAGAGGCCCCCAAACAAAATTCTAAGGGAAGCCCCAAGGGAAACCTAATCAGGCTAGTGTACCTTCTGGTCCCAGACCAGAAGGAGGTCAGAACAAGCCACCATTCATAAAGACATTTGGGAAATGTTATGGTTGTGTCTCTACTGATCATGTGAAAGGGGATCCCAGATGTAAGGGTAAACCTTCAGGGGTCCACACTGTCTCCTTAGCCTTCGCTCCAGAGGAGGAAGTACATATGGCCAGTGGAAACTTTCAACTACTAGATGAAGACCCCATCAGAGTCTCAGCTAGTGTATCTTTAGTATCCCTAGGGTTGTGGGAACAACAGAATTTAGATGTGTATAATTATGTCCCTCCTAATACGAAAGAGTATTATAAAGACAGTGTCCTAGTAAATGGTCATGGGACCCCTGCCATTAGAGACACTGGGGGCCAGCATAACTCTGGTGGATGAATCTTTTTTCAAGGTGGAAGATGTTGCTAGGGCACCCAAACGCCTCACTAAGTTAGCTGGAGGGCCTGTGCAGATGCTTCCCCAATTAACAGCTCTCATCCAGTGCAATGAAAGGACTGTGAGGATACCTGTTAGTGTGCAATCTGAAGTGCCTGGAAGGGTTCTTTTAGGGAATGACCTTAAAGAACTGGGAGTGGTGTCAAGTACTCCCAGACCTCCCAGCAAGAGATTGCAGGAGCTAACCAGACCTGCAAGGGAGAGGGCCTTGAGGGGCTCTCCTGAGGAGATGATGGACAAATAGATCACTCCTACTCCACTGGAGTTACTAACTGCTATTTCAAAAACACCAGAAGCAAAGGGGAAACCCAAGACTTCTAAGAAGAAACCCGCTGAAAGCACTCCAGTGCTTCCAACCAGGAGATCTCCTAGGTTGTCCAAAATCACACCTGTGATTCCACCTCCAGCTGAGGCTGAGAGGGAGTTATAACCATGTGTGGTTGAACTAGAACCTGAGGACTCAGATCTAGTAGAAGGCCAGGAGCTTATTGTAGATCTGGACTCTGTGGACCATCCTGAGCTGCAGTCTTTACAGGCAGAAGGTGGCCCCAACAGGGCAGACTTCAGTAGGGGACAAAGAGAATGTCAAACTCTGGAAGATCTTCGCCACCAGGCAGCTTCTCAGCTTGAAGGGCAAGAACCTGGGAGGTATAGGTTACACTGGGAAGATGGCCTCTTTTATAGTGTACTGACAGAGTCAATCCCTGGAGACTACAAAAGACTTGTAGTGCCCCAAGAGAACAGACTCCAATTCTTGCAACTAGCCCATGAGATACCTTTGACTGGTCACTTGAGTTTCAAGAAGACGAAGCAAAGGCTCTCTCTCTACTTTTATGGGCCTAAAATGGGAGCTGAGGTAGATAAATATTGCAAGAGTTGCCACACCTGCCAAAATTCTGGTAAGAGTGGCTCCAAGAACGTGGCACCTTTAGTGCCTCTCCCTGTGCTGGGAGTACCATTTGAGAGGGTGGGAATTGACATTGTCAGTCCTCTTGACCCTCCAACTTCTTCAGGCAATAGGTTTATACTTTTTGTAGTAGACCATGCTACTAGGTACCCTGAAGCAATTCCTATGAGGACTGTTACAGCTCAGGCTGTAGCTAAGGCCCTCCTTGGTATTTATACCTGGGTTGGGTTTCCTAAGGAGGTAATATCCGATGGGGGGTCACATTTTATGTCCCACTACATGAAGGCCATTTGGAAAAACTGTGGAGTTACCTACAAGTTCTCAACCGCATACCACCCTCAGACAAATGGATTGGTAGAAAGGTTTAACAGAACCATGAAGAGCATGATAGGCGCTTTAGAGGACCCCCTTAAGAAAAAGTGGGATCTTCTACTGCCATGCCTTCTCTTTGCATATAGAGAAGTCCCTCAGGAGGGAGTGAGTTACAGTCCCTTCGAACTTCTCTATGGCCATCCGGTCAGAGGTCCATTGGCCCTGATCAAGGAGGGGTTGGAGAGTGCTCCTTCCCCCACACCAGTCAGAGTCACTGACTTTGTGATAGGACTCCGGAGGAGAATGTCACACATGATGGCTGAAGCAAGTGATAACTTGAAAGCAGGTCAGGCACTGGTGAAGCATTGGCATGACCAGAAGGCCATCATGGTTGAGTTCGCTCAAGACCAGCTAGTTCTTGTTATGGTGCCAACAAGGCAGAGGGCCTTGCAGGACAAATGGATGGGACACGTCAAGATTGTGGGAAAACTTGGAGAGATGAACTATCTGGTGGATTTAGGCAATCCTAAGGAGACTCCTAGCGTCGTTCACACCAACCGTCTAAAAGCTTATGTCTCGAGACCAGAACTGGGAGCTTTGCTTCTAGTTTCAGCTCAAGAGGAGGAGGAGAGTGAACCTCTACCTGACCTCCTCAGAGGCAAACCTTTAGATGAGAAAGTAGAAGGAGTTAATCTCTCTTCTAATCTGACACCTGAACAACAAGAGGAGTGCAACGTTTTGTTAAATCAATTTTCCCCTCTGTTTCCTCTAGTACCAGGCTTGACCCCTTGGGACCAGCATGATATCAATACTGGTGACTGTCTACCTGTCAAAAGCTGGGGTTACAGGGTGTCAGAAAATTTAAGAACCCACATCAAAGGAGAGGTCAACAAGATGCTTGATCTAGGGGTAATAGAGCCCTCTACTAGTCCATGGTCTAGCCCAGTTGTGTTAGTACCAAAGGCAGGATCCAAGGAGTTGAGATTCTGTGTGGACTATAGAGCCCTAAATGCAGTCACTAAGACTGATGCGCATTCTTTGCCAAGGACAGATGAGCTGGTGGATAGACTTGGTTCAGCCAAATTCCTCAGCACATTTGATCTCACGTCAGGCTATTGGCAAATGGCCCTGACTGGCCATGCCAAGGAGAAAACTGCATTCTCCACCCCAGTTGCCTTATACCAGTTTAAGGTTATGCCTTTTGGACTAAAGAATGCACCTGCTACATTCCAAAGGATGGGTAATCAGGTTCTGAATGGGATGGAGGATTTCTGCAGGGCATACTTGGATGACATTGCAGTGTTCAGCCCTACTTGGAAAGAACATGTTGACCACCTAGGATATGTTTTGCAGGCTCATATGACAATAAAGGCAAGTAAATGTCAAATTGGTCAGAGTAAATTGGTCTACCTTGGGCATGAGGTAGGAGGAGGTGAAATAAGGCCTTTGCTCAGCAAGATTGAAGCTGTGCAAAATTGGACAACCCCTTCTACTCAAACCCAGGTGAGAGCCTTCCTAGGCCTCACTGGGTATTACAGGAATTTCATTGAGAACTATAGATCTATAGCTTCTCCTCTGAATGTAATCTCCTCTCCAAAATTCCCTAAAAAGGTCAAATGGAATGAAGAGTGCAATCAGGCCTTTGAAAGTCTGAAGAAAGCCTTTGTCAAGCTCCAGTTCTCAGAGCTCCTGACTACCGCCAACCCTTCATTGTGCAAACAGATGCTTTCAATATAGGTAAAGGTGCAGTCCTCAGTCAACTGGATGAGAAAGGTAGGGAGCACCCCATTTGCTTCATCAATAGGAAACTGAAGGAACCTGAAACAAGGTGGGCAGCTATTGAGAGACAATGTTTTGCCATTGTGTGGTCTTTTATGAAGTTTAACCATACTTGTATGGATATACCTTCATTATTCAAACAGACCACCGGCCCTTGAGAGGGTTGATGCAAATGAAAGGGGAAAACCCAAAACTGCTAAAATGGTCAATCTGCCTCCAATGGTTTGATTTTACCATTGAGCACAGGTCAGGATGTCACCACCAAAATGCTGATGGTCTCTCTAGGATGTTTATAACCGACTAGAGGTAAGAGACTCATCCAGGAGTGGATTAGATCCTCCTGTCCCTTAGTCTGGGGCAGGGGGGCGAGTGTTCCCTTACCTATAGAGTCTCCCAGCAGCTTTGCTGGATTTGAAGGGTTTGTTTTTTCTCCTGCTAAGAGTGTGACTCTTTTTCCCACTCTTAGGCATATGTGCTATGTGTGTTCTAGGCTATTTTTTGTGTTTAATATCTATGGGGATGGCGTTTATCTCACCCCCATAGGAACCATCTTTATCCACATGTGTTACACAGCACCCTCCGTGCAGTGACACCGGGGTGTCGTAGCGACCCCGAAACATAGACTCCATACCCTGGGACTGACTACTGTCTCCTAGGGCATGTAAAGTCCCCATTGACTTTACTAGTCAATCTTTATGAACAAAACCAGTACAACCCATCCTACTATGGAGGGACTGGCAAGGGTTAATAGTTTTTCCCTTATGTTCATTTTCGAGAGGGTACCGTACAGTCCCTCTCTCAAAGGTTTCTGGCTGGTGGCAGTGGTTACTACCAAAAATATTCGACCGCGAATATTTCCCTATGGGATTTTCCCATTTTTACAGGCTACCATATTTACCGACACCCTCTAACATACCGCCGGTTTATTTTTATATTAACTTTACTCCGGTAGGTTTTATTTGTCAGAACTTTTATATAAATTCTTTCTCGTCTCTTTCTCTAAGATCCTAACCCAGGTCAGGGATCCTTTGTTCGTCCTTTTGGCGGGCTTGTGCCAAGAAGCCCTCCTTTCGGCGCCACTGAGTCTGGGGTGGACCCATTGTGTGGGAGGGGGTGTAGGGCCCCTGGACAGGGTTGCCTCAGCAACCCATGTCGCACTCTGCCCTGATAGGCTGGAGGGTCTCCCACCAGGATGGCCACTCCACTGTGTGAGTGACAGCTAGGCTGTATGAATGAGGATCTTTTTGCATAAAAGCAGGGTCCTGAGGACTGGAAGAGCAAGACGTCGCCACTGGAACTAAGAGGCTGAAGAGGAGAGAAGCCAAAGACATCTGCACCAACTGAACCACCGCTGAAGCCCTGCTGCAGCGTCTCACCACTTTTCTCCACACGACGAGAGAAGATCTTCATCTGCAAGAGCCTTCTTCCCTTGAGCTGGTGGGGCCAACCAGTTTGCCAGTCGCCTTCCAGGACCTGCCTTGGTGGAATCGCTAGTGCCCTGCACTCGGAGACCGGATAGCCAGGCACCCGTCCATCCGGACCGCGATTTAAAGGAGCGTACCTTTTATTTCGTTTGGCAGCACCGCGGCTGGTTTCATCCCTGGGCAGTGCAGTAACTTGAACCTTCCTCCACAACGAGAGTCTCTCTTCCTCTGCTGGATCTCCTGAACTGCAGGAACTGCCAGGAACAACCGCCACCGCAGGAGCCTCTTCTACATCTTAAGGTACTTTTTTTCCGCCAGGCCTCCCTTTTCATGTGGTAGTGCTAAAGGTGTTTTAAATCCTTTACCTACCTGTTGGGTTGGCCGCCCCTATCATCTAACATTGTCTTTCACCTTCTGCAACCACCTTTTCGAATCGTTTAACAAAGACTTGACTGCAGCTACAACAACATTTTGCTCCTGGGTACTTTGCCCTGTACCACTGACTCTGGCACAGGCCTATTGACTCTGGTTGAATCTATTACAACTGCCCTCTCTAGATTGTTTTTCAACTAGAAATGTGTTGGTGCACCTTACTCTTATAACCACCTTTTCCTTCCCAATTTTAAAACTTGTCAAGTGCCATTTTGCTCGGTTTTCACCTCAGTATTATACATGCTAAAGTACTGCCTTGCCTAAACTTGTTCACAAACTTAGCAGGAAGTGCTGCTAGGGTGCCTAAGAGTATATTCCTGTATAACTGGTCCTTTCCCTCCCTTGTGAGAAATTGCTAGAGTGCCATTTGTATTTGGTTTTCACTGTGCCGTTTTGCTCAGTTTTCACTCTTGCTCAAACTTGTCTACAATTTAACCAGGGAGTTGTGTATGCTTTTCTTGGCTGATTTTAACTTGCTTTATTAACTGTGATTAATGTGTTGAACTAGAAGTGTGTAAAATAAATATATATATTCTTTTTAATACAAAGCTTTGGTCAGCGTTTCCTTGTGCCATAGTATTGTAGCCCTATTGCGTAAACCCTGAATACTGCTCATCTCCCTCTTGAGATAAGTCTGACTGCTTAGCCACAGCTACCAACTAAATCTTTGTGGTACGGACTGATACCAAAGGGGATTTATTGCTCATACCTGTAGTCTTAATTTTCTGTAGTGCTCCCTAAGGGAACTGCACAGTATTCTGCCTAACAAGGGCAGACAAAGACAAGGGCAATTCCTGTTTGGACCTGTTTGGATCAGGAGGATCCAGGACCCGAACCCCTGCTCAGACAGCAGGTAAGCATGCACCAACATGTTTAAACTCCCTCTGTCCCCACAGGCCATCCCCATGTTACGCTCACCTGGTATCCACAGGGATGCCGCCCAGCCGGGTTACTCGCTGGTATGCTTCTCAGCTTTGCCCTGATGTGGTCTGCGGGGAAGGTTCTGCCTGAAAATACAGGAGGACTGTGTTCAAGACTGACCGACGGGGGTAAGTATCCTCCCTCCACCCCTGTATGACTTCAGTCCCTCTGGCGACCTCTCCTCACCTTGTGGTAGAATTAGGCGTGCTCTCAGTCCTGCCTTCTTTGCAGGGGTGCGTTGTCATTCATGGGCGAGTGCGGTCCAGTTACTTCACTGACGCCGGCCCGTTTGATATTGTTCAGGTAGGTCTTATTGCTGTTCTTTAGTTTTGTTGCTATCCTGCATGCCTTTCTTTGTTTAAAATGTCTCTTTTTTCTCCCTTACGTATGCAGAGCTTCAGCGCGGCGAACTGGCTTGGTAGAGCCCCGCTGGTAAATGATGGCGCATTAAGAGCGCTATGATGCGGTAGGTAAGCACTATACGCAGCGCTGCGAAGTCTTGCCTTTGCTAACCTGTGTTTTCCTCCCTTGTAGGTCGCGGTGTTCTTCAGCGCAAGTGGAATGTCCGGAGTGGTGCCAGCCGAGAGGCGACCAGCCAGGTAAGCCTTTTGAGCAGTTCGTAATTTGTAAATGTCTCTACTGCTTTCTTTAATGTTGCCTCTATCTTCCTCTTTCAGGTCGTTCTGTCCGGGAGGCGTGCAGATTCGAGGAAGCTGTTCTCAGTAGTTGCGAGTGTTTAAAGATGAAGACTGCAGGTAAGATGCTGCTGCTAATGATGTTCCTTTTGTCTCTTTGCAGGTTCTGCTTCTCCGAGGTTCGAGGGAATAGCTGGACACGGTGAGCGTCACGTTGCAAGCCTCAAAGTAACGCAAAGCTTGTTGTCTTGCTCGGGTGTGGTTTAAATAGCCCCAACAAAATAGTCCAGGTAAAGTAGTCCCTAGGCTGCCACACCCAAAACACTAAACTGCATAGCTTGGTTCCTAGGAACCAAGCTATGTGGATGCCTCCATGTTGGCCGACAATACAATAAAGTAGTTCCCAAGCACATTGTTTTTGATGGTGTATGAGCTTGGCGCCATCGGCGCTAGGACTGGCCCCATGAAGGCTTTGAAGAGGATGCCAGGCTCTAGAGGCCCGAGTCCTGACTCCACCTGGCCAATGGGTTTGCCAGAGGGGGTTTTGGGCGAGGGTCGTGACAGCACTCCCCCCTAAGGCCCCTCCCATGGTGCTCCTTCTGTCTGGCCCAGGTTTGGTTTTGAAGTTCCGATGGAATTTCCTGATTAGACGTGGTGCGTGGATATTCTCACTGGGCTCCCAGGATCTATCTTGTGGTCCAAATCCTTTCCAATCGACGAGATAATATAGCTTGTTCCTAGAGTATTTAGAGTCCAAGATATCTTTGACTTTGAATTCTGGTTCTCCGTCAACAAGTATGGGCTTAGGTGGTGTCCCAATCCGTGTGCCAGGTTGCATTGGTTTCAGGAGGGACACATGGACTACCGGGTGGATGTGTAGATTAGGTGGTAAATCCAGTTTCACGGCTGCTGGGTTGATAATTGCCTTAATGGTATAGGGTCTTAAGAATCTGGGATGAAAGGTCCGGGTTCCCTTGATGGGTACGAATTTAGCGGCTAACCAAACTTTGTCTCCTACTTGATAATCAGGGGCCTTTTTCCGGTGTTGGTTGGCAAATCTCTTTTGCTTTTCTTTGGCATGAATAAGGTGTTCCTTTGCCCTTTTGAAAGCCTGAATAATGGTTGTGTGTAGAGTCTTTACCACTAGCATTTCCAAGCCGGCTGGAAGGTCTAGTTCAGAGGTACGTGGATGTCTGCCATAAAGGGTATAGAAGGGTGTTCGTCCCGTGCTTGAATGCAAAGAATTGTTATATGCATATTCGGCTATCCATAGTAGGTCTTTCCAATTCCTTTGTTCATGGTGCAGCATGCACCGTAAATATTGCTTGAGTGTCTGATTGGTTCTCTCGGTTTGGCCGTCCGTGTGGGGATGGTGACTGGTAGATAGCCGAATGTCGATCTGCACCATTGCACAACATTCTTTCCAGAAGTTTGAAACAAACTGGCTGCCTCGATCAGAGACCAGAACCGAAGGGAAGCCATGTAGCTTAACCACGCCCTCCAGGAACACTTTTGCTAAAGTGGCTGCATCTAGGTGGCCTTTGAGAGGAATAAAATGGGCCATCTTTGGGAATAAGTCCACAACTACAAGGATGGTGTTGAACCCTTGGCTTGGAGGTAGATCAGTGATGAAGTCAAGGGAAAGAGTGTGCCATGGAACTGGAGGAATGTCCAATGGTTGTAGGAGACCAGATGGTTTTTGTTTCTGTGATTTATTTTGTGCGCAGACACCGCAGGACTGAATATACTGAATGATGTCCTTACGCCAGGTAGGCCACCAAAAGTTCTCTTTCACCTTAGCTAGGGTTTTGGTGATCCCAGGATGCCCTCCGATCAGTGAATCGTGATAGTTTGAAATAATATGCTGTTGTAATTCCTTCTTGGGTACATATAGGCGATCCCTAAAAAAGGGTAGATGGTCCTTGATGATATATTGTTCTCCTTGAGTTTGCCATGCGAGGTAGGCATCAGGATTCACTGTCCGTTGGATTTCTTTTCGTAGTTCTGCTTGTGTTATGACTGTCGTGATACCCAAAAGTTTGTCTTCAGGTATAATAGGTACTGGGTCTGGAGTTGTATATACTATTTCATCTATGTCCATGCGAGATAAAGGCATCCGCCTTTCCGTTTCTGACTCCTGGTCGAAATGTGATTACATAATCATATTCGGCGAAGAAAAGGGCCCACCCTAATTGCCGCGAGGACTGGGCATTGGCTGTTTTGAGATATTGTAGGTTTCGGTGGTCTGTGATGAATGTAATGGTGTGTCTGGCCCCCAGAAGGTAGTCCTCCAAGGCTTTAAAGGCGGATTTGATAGCCAGGAGTTCCTTGTCCGTGATGGCATAATTAATCTCTGGAGGTGAGAACTTTTTCGACCAGAAGGCCAGAGGTTGTAGCTGGCTGGTTTCCGGGTCTCTCTGTGAAAGGACTGTCATGATGCCTACCTCCGGAGCACCAGGCCAGGCCCAGCACCCCCGGAAGCAGGCATCATGCCCTCGGGTAAAAGCCCAGCGGCCCCTTATAGGGGCTCCTTGGACTCAGTCCTGGCGCCTTTGGCGCCAGGCTCATGTTGGACATCAGTCCTGGCGCCATAGGCGCCAGGCTCATAAAGGAAGGTGCTTTGTGCACTTACCTGATGCAGACCATGCTGCACGCTTCAGGCCTACCTGAGACCTGAAAGGGACTATTTTTTCCTAGCGACTATTTTTTCACTCGGGCGTGGCCAGGGAAGGATACATACCTAGTTGGGGAAGGATACATACTTGGGACTTCTTTGGAGGCTATTTAAGCCACGCCCAGACAGCAGCTCATGCTTCGCGTTGTTCTGCTTCCTGCAGCTTAACGCTCACCGTGTCTGCTCCTGGACTCGAGCCACGCCCGCCTCGAACCTGGAAGACCTGCAAGGAAGGAAGAGAAGAGAAAGGTGAAAACCAAGGACTATTTCAAACTTCTTACCTGCATCCGGAATCTTCTCGCCAGCATCCCTAAAGAAAGACTTCCATTTAAAAGCATTGCGTTGCTTGCTGCAGCGCCACGTTTCACTCACCTGTCCTCGAGACATCTCCCGGCTCCATCGCGGCTGTCAGCATCGGACGCCACATCTCTGCACCTAGGGGAGAGAGGAAGAAACACAAGGTGAGCAGAAGGAACACAGAAGGAAAGCCTGATTAACAGCCATAATACTTACTGGCTTTTCTTCCACATTTCGGGTCGGCGCCGCCCCGTTGGTAGGTACTGTACCCCAGCCCCTATGGGGAAAGGACAAGAGACATTTCTGGGGAATGATAAGGACATTTAGAGGGATCGCCCTCATCACTACTCACCTCGGCAGTTTACCCCTGGACGCATCGCCTTCATTCTGCACCTGAAATAAAGGACAGATCACAGGTTAGAAAGACAACATAAAGGGGGCCTCACTTGAACTTTGATCTTTCATACTTACGGCGCATCGCTCAGGAAAGTCAAGTGGATTTTGCCAGCGCCATTCTGAAAACCAGTGAATTAACTGGACGAACGCGCGCCCCTGCACCAGAAGCAGGATGGAGAGTTCATCCTTCCAAACCATAAGGTGAGCTTAAACCGGGGTTTGGAGGAAGTTAGAGAGGAACGAAGGGGGAGAGGGGGGAGCTAGCACACTATTCTGCAGACTGCTAATCCCCTTTCTCATCTGCAGAAGGATATTCCTACGGGCCAGGCAAGCACGATTTGGAGGTCCTGTCCAATCGGTGTTCCGGATCCTGCGCATCACGCTAGAAGAGGCCACTTCAATCCAGACTAGACCAGCGCCCCCGTGGGAACCAGGTGAGCGTTACAGAACGCAAAGACTTCCTACAAATTCCCACCCAGGCGCTATGGAAACTTCCGAAACTGACCAGTTGGCCCAATTACTGGGGGAATTACGGGCCGAAGTACACGCCGCTCGTCAAGAGACTAGTGCCCTCAGGAGGGAAGTGATTGTAATAAAGGATAGAGCTGATGACCTGGCTAGACAGCTTTTGCAAGGTCAAGCTGGACAAACTCCTTTACCCGGTTCCGGGGGGAACCCCGCTCCTGTGGTTTCCAGTAACCCGGTGCAGATTAATCTACCTGGAAACATGCCGCTGGCCCCACCTGAACGCTTTGCTGGGGACCCCAAACGATTCGCCGTATTCATGAATCAGTGTCGTTTGCACTTCCTATGCAGACCTGGGGCCTTCCCTAATGATCAGACCAAGGTAGCCTTTGTGTTGTCATATCTCAGCGGCTGTGCTGCCGATTGCTCAGTCCCACTGGTAACTCAAGACGACCCGATTCTTCGCGATTTTCAAGGATTTCAAACAAGCATGGAAAGGTTATTTGCTCGACACTCCCAGGGACAGGCTTTGGATGACGAACTTCTATCTCTGCGACAGGGCAATCAAGACCTTCTATCCTACATTGCAACCTTCAATAGAGTAATTGTGGAAACTGGTTGGCCAGAGGATAAAAGAATCACGTTATTCTATCGAGGTCTACGCGGAGAACTTAAAGATGTCCTGGCACAAGTTGTAAATCCGCCCCAAGAATACACTGAATATATAGACTTAGTGGTCCAATTGGATCACAGGCTGCAAAACAGAAAAGCAGATCGGTCCAAGTTTGAAACCCGGGTGTTGGCCAAGACCCACGCTAACCCCAAGGGGGCTGATGGCTCGGAGCCTATGCAAATCGGAGGGGTTAAAGGACCCCTAACTCAAAAAGAACGGGAAAGAAGACGACAGATGCAATTATGCCTTTATTGTGGGTCCTCTGGACACCTTCTACGAGATTGCCCGGTTAAGCCGCCCAAGAAGGTGGTAGGAGCCGCTGATAAAATCCATGGAAACTCTGTATCGGGAAACGACGACGCCCGGCAAGCGTAGGGGTCCGCTTGCCGAGCTTGAAAACTAACTCTCAGACCTCGCATTTCATTGTGCCAATGGTCTACGAGATCTACGAGATTGCCCGGTTAAGCCGCCCAAGAAGGTGGTAGGAGCCGCTGATAAAATCCATGGAAACTCTGTATCGGGAAACGACCACGCCCGGCAAGCGTAGGGGTCCGCTTGCCGAGCTTGAAAACTAACTCTCAGACCTTGCATTTCATTGTGCCAATGGTCCTCGTAGATCCGGAACAGCCTAAACGGTTGCATGCTATAAAGGCATACATCGATAGCGGGGCTATAGGAAACTATGTGGATCGAGAATTGGTCTCTAGGATAAACCTCCCTCTGCGTCCTAAAACCAACAAAGATGTCATCACCACAGTAGATGGAACCGAAATTGCCTCTGGACCGGTAACACATTCCACAGCTGAGGTGACACTTGTAGGTCCGGATGGCCATCGGGAGGCAGTTGTGTTTGATGTAATCAAGGCTCCACAGTTTCAGCTTATTCTCGGAATCCCTTGGTTAGAGACACATAATCCTCAAATTGATTGGCGAGCGAAGAGAATAACCTTCCCGGATTGTGCACAAACCTGCTACCCAGAAAATCCAAAGATTAATCTAGCATCAGTAACCTCTGTCCCCGTGCAACTACCTCCAGAGTACCAAGACTTTCAGGACGTCTTCCAAAAGGAACAGGCCAACACGTTACCTCCCCACAGATCGTACGATTGCCAAATCGATCTGGTGCCCGGTGCACAACCCCCTTGTAGCAGGATTTACGCCCTTACTGAACCAGAGAATCTGCATTTGAGACAATATTTAGATCAATACCTCGCCAATGGTTTCATTCGCCCTTCAAAGTCCCCGGCATCCTCAGCTTTGTTCTTCGTGCCTAAAAAAGAAGGCGACCTTAGAACTTGTATCGATTACCACGCATTGAACCAGATAACTGTTAAAAATCGTTACCCTCTGCCTCTGATCCCTGAACTCCTTGACCAGGTGAAGGACGCTTGCGTATACACCAAGTTAGATCTCCGGGGGGCTTATCATCTGGTACGAGTAAAAGAAGGCGACGAATGGAAAACGGCCTTCCGTACAAAATATGGACTATTCGAATACCAGGTGATGCCTTTCGGGTTGTGCAACGCGCCTGCAGCCTTCCAATTCTTCATGAACGATGTCCTTCGGGAACTCATCGATGTCTGTGTTGTCGTGTATATCGATGACATTCTTGTGTACTCCTCTTCGGAATCTGATCACAGAAAGCATGTCAGGGCCGTCCTAGAGAAACTGCACCAGCACAAACTGTTTGCCAAGCTGGAAAAATGTGTTTTCCATACCACCGAGGTTGAGTTTCTCGGATTCATTCTGACACCTAAAGGGGTCCGAATGGATTCACGGAAAGTGGATGCCATCCTCAAATGGCCATCACCTAGTTCGGTGAAAGGTGTCCAAAGCATGCTTGGTTTTGCCAACTTTTATCGCAGGTTTATCCCGGAGTTTTCACGTGTGGTGCAACCCATCACTGCACTCTTGCGAAAAAATAAACGTTTTGAATGGACCGAAGAAGCCGAACAGGCCTTTCAGGAGTTGAAAGCTAAGTTCACGTCCGCACCTATTTTGAAGCACCCACGTCCCGATCTCCCATATATAGTCGAAACCGACGCGTCCAGCTTAGCCATGGGAGCTGTCCTGTCTCAGAGAGACCCTGAAACCAACCAACTGCACCCCGTAGCATTTTGGTCCAGAAAGTTCTCGCCGCCGGAGATGAATTATGCGATCACCGATAAGGAACTATTAGCCATTAAGTACGCCTTTTAGGCTTGGCGGCATTATCTCCTCGGCGCCCGGCATACCATCACCGTGATCACTGATCACCGAAATTTACAATATTTAAAAACTGCCAAGGCTCAATCGTCTCGACAGCTCCGATGGGCTTTGTTCTTTGCTGAGTTCGATTTTGTAATCACCTACCGCCCCGGCTATAAGAATGGTAAGGCGGACGCTCTATCCCGAATTGGAATGGAAGAAATAGACACAAACTCAGAACCTGTGGCGATAATTCCCGAACAAAGAATTTTGGGGATAACCACTTTACAAACCCTTGAAGACATTCAAGCACGAGTGAAACAATTCCTGGACTCTTCAGCCTTGCAGGATTGGATCAAAAGGGGGTCTAACTTTTCAGTCAAGGATGGCTTACCTTACTTCCAAGGATGCTTATTTGTGCCAGAAACGGAATTGCAAGAACTGGTCATTTCCCGTCATCATGATACCCTGATGGAAGGACATTTTATGGGTGGCTGAATATGCATACAATAACTCGATACACTCTGGAACTGGTCAGAGCCCCTTTTATGCCCTATATGGACATCACCCCCGTACTTCAGACTTGGACTCACCTCTGAGCCTTGAAATGCCCGCAGTGGACCATTTGCATTCTACGATTACTCAAGCCTTCAAGGATGCAACTGCACATTTGCAACATGCGAAAGGGAAATACAAAAAGAATGCGGATCTGCATCGAAGAGAGGCGCCTCCATACCAAATAGGGGATCAAGTATGGTTGGCTACCAAACACCTATCACTCAAGGGGCCTCGAACTTTTAATCCAAGGTATTTAGGCCCTTACTCGATCAAAGCTATAATCAACCCAGTGGCAGTCAAGCTCGATCTACCAGCTAACATGCAGATTCACCCCGTTTTTCATGTGTCACTTTTGAAACCAGTGCACCCAGGAACCAGATTAACAAAGCCACCAGAACCGATTCAGATAGATGGGGAGCCTGAATTCGAGGTGAAGAACATTTTGGATTCTAAGATCTCAAAATCAAAACTTTTCTATCTAATTGATTGGAAAGGGTACGGGCCTCAGGAAAGGTCTTGGGAACCCAGTGATCACGTACATGCACCTCGGCTGGTAAAAAGGTTCCATCGGAATTTCCCAAACAAACCGAAACCTCCAGAAGGAACGACCTTGGGAGGGGCCTTGGGGGGGAGTGCTGTCATGATGCCTAACCCCGGAGCACCAGGCCAGGCCCAGCACCCCTGGAAGCAGGCATCATGCCCTCGGGTAAAAGCCCAGCGGCCCCTTTTAGGGGCACTTTGGACTCAGTCCTGGCGCCTTTGGCGCCAGGCTCATGTTGGACATCAGTCCTCGCGCCATAGGCGCCAGGCTCATAAAGGGAGGTGTTTTGTGCACTTACCTGATGCAGACCATGCTGCACGCTTCAGGCCTCCCTGAGACCTGAAAGGGACTATTTTTTCATAGCGACTATTTTTTCACTCGGGCGTGGCCAGGGAAGGATACATACCTAGTTGGGGAAGGATACATACTTGGGACTTCTTTGGAGGCTATTTAAGCCACGCCCAGACAGCAGCTCATGCTTCGCGTTGTTCTGCTTCCTGCAGCTTAACGCTCACCGTGTCTGCTCCTGGACTCGAGCCACGCCCGCCTCGAACCTGGAAGACCTGCAAGGAAGGAAGAGAAGAGAAAGGTGAAAACCAAGGACTATTTCAAACTTCTTACCTGCATCCGGAATCTTCTCGCCAGCATCCCTAAAGAAAGACTTCCATTTAAAAGCATTGCGTTGCTTGCTGCAGTGCCACGCTTCACTCACCTGTCCTCGAGACATCTCCCGGCTCCATCGCGGCTGTCAGCATCGGACGCCACATCTCTGCACCTAGGGGAGAGAGGAAGAAACACAAGGTGAGCAGAAGGAACACAGAAGGGAAGCCTGATTAACAGCCATAATACTTACCGGCTTTTCTTTCACATTTCGGGTCGGCGCCGCCCCGTTGGCAGGTACCGTACCCCGGCCCCTATGGGGAAAGGACAAGAGACATTTCTGGGGAATGATAAGGACATTTAGAGGGATCGCCCTCATCACTACTCACCTCGGCAGTTTAACCCCTCGACGCATCGCCATCATTCTGCACCTGAAATAAAGGACAGATCACAGGTTAGAAAGACAACATAAAGGGGGCCTCACTTGAACTTTGAACTTTCATACTTACGGCGCATCGCTCAGGAAAGTCAAGTGGATTTTGCCAGCGCCATTCTGAAAACCAGTGAAGTAACTGGACGAACGCGCTCCCCTGCACCAGAAGCAGGATGGAGAGTTCATCCTTCCAAACCATAAGGTGAGCTTAAACCGGGGTTTGGAGGAAGTTAGAGAGGAACGAAGGGGGAAAGGTGTAACGCTCACCTGACTCCCATGGGGGCGCTGGCCTGGTTCGCGCTGCTGTGTCCTTGTCTAAGGTGATGCGCAGGGTTCGGAAGACGGACTGGACCGGGCCCCAGATCTGGCTTGTCTGACTCGCAGAAGTATCCTTCTGTAGGTGAGAATATGGGGTTAACTGTCTGCGGGGTAATACAATCGGCCTCCCACTTACCCCTCTCACCCTCCTCAAAACCCTTCTGTGCTTCCCCGTAGCGTCTCACCTTAGGGTCTGGAAGGACGAGCTCTCCATCCTGCTTCTGATGCAGGGGCACGTTGGTATCCAGTTACGTCACTGGATTTTCGGATGGGTGAGAACCAAACTTGCTTGGCTTCCAGGTAGGTTTTCTATAAGTGGTTCCCCTTGTGTCCATGCATTAATGTTCTAATGCTAGTGTCTTTTTCCCCATAGGGGCTGGGGTACGGAATGCCGGGGAACAGGCACCGACCCGAGGTGAGGGTTAAATCCTTGTGGAAATCAGGTAAGTCTTTAATGAGTGTTTTGGTAATGTCTTTTCATTCACTCATTAACGCTGATGTCTTTTTCCCCTTAGGGGCCGGGGTCCGAAAATGCCTGGATGCGGCGCGGACCCGAAATGAAAAGGGAATGACCCAACAGGTAAGTCTTGACATGGAGTTTTAGCTTCCCTTTTCCCTTCTTTCTCTCACCTTTGTTCTTGTCTTTTTCTCCCTAGGCGCCGGGGCGCAACTGCGAATCCGGATGGTCGCTGCAGAACATGGAGGCGCCCTGTAAAGGTGAGTAGAATGCGGCGCTGCAGCGATTGATGCAATGTGCTTTTAAAAATAAATGTCTTCCTTTTCAGGATTGTCGGCGAAATGTCTCTGGGATGCAGATTTAGCAGGTGAGGCCTTTTCCTTCTTCTGTTCTCTTGTTCCCTTCCTTTGCAGGTGATTCAGGATGCTGGCAGGTGTGGCAGAAGTCAAGATGCAGGAGCAGACACGGTGAGCGTCCAGCTGCTAGATGCAGAACAACGCGAATCACGTGTGGCTGATCGGGTGTGGTTTAAATAGCCTTGGAAGAAGTTCCTAGAATGTGTCCTTCCTCCAATCAGGTATGTATCCTTCCCCGACCACGCCCGGGTGGTAAATGAGTCCCATAGGTAAAGTAGTTCCTTTCAGGCCTCAAGGAGGCTGGGGTTCTGCAGCATGGTCTGCATCAGGTAAGTGCACCCAAACACTTTCATAATGAGCCTGGCGCCTATGGCGCCAGGACTGATGTTTTCTATGAGCCTGGCGCCATAGGCGCCAGGACGCTGTCCAAAGTGCCCCTATAAGGGGTTGCTGGCACCTTCCCCAGGGACTTGATGTCTGCTTTCGGGGACGCAGGGCCTGAGCCGGCTCCCCGGGAGCGGGCATCGTGACAGCACTCCCCCCCAAGGCCCCTCCCAAGGTTATTCCCTCCGGGGGTTTTGGTTTGTTTGGGAAGAGTCGGTGGAATTTCCTGACTAATCGAGGTGCATGCACATGGTCACTGGGTTCCCACGACCTCTCCTGAGGTCCGTACCCCTTCCAATCGATTAGGTAGAAAAGCTTTGACCTAAACATTTTTGAATCTAAAATGTTCTTCACTTCAAATTCGGGTTCCCCATCTATTTGAATAGGTTCTGGAGGTTTGAGTAGTCGGGTTCCGGGGACCACTGGTTTCAGAAGTGACACATGAAAAACAGGGTGAATTTGCATATTAGCTGGTAAATCAAGTTTAACCGCTACTGGGTTAATTATTGCCGTAATAGAATAAGGTCCCAGATATTTTGGGTTAAAGGTTCGAGGCCCTTTGAGCGGTAAATGTCTGGTAGCTAACCACACTTGATCCCCAATCTGATACGGAGGTGCTTCACTCCGATGTAGGTCAGCATTCTCCTTGTATTTTCTCTTGGCTTGTTGTAAATGCGTGGTTGCCTCTTTGAAGGCTCGGGTAATGGTAGAATGCAGATGTTCTACTGCGGGCACTCCGAGGTTCTGAGGTGAGTCGAGGTTTGAGGTTCGAGGGTGATGTCCAAACAAGGTATAAAAAGGACTATGGCCAGTTCCAGAGTGTACCGAATTATTATATCCGTATTCGGCTATCCAAAGAATGTCTTTCCAGTTGTTTTCAGATTGCTGTAACATACACCGTAAGTACTGCTCAAGGGTCTGATTTGTCCTCTCGGTCTGACCATCGGTCTGAGGGTGGTGACTGGTCGATAATCTTACGTCGACTTGTGCCATTTGACAACATTTGCGCCAGAAGTGGGAAATGAATTGGCTTCCCCGGTCAGAGA
Source organism: Ambystoma mexicanum (assembly GCF_040938575.1). Classification (NCBI taxonomy): domain Eukaryota; kingdom Metazoa; phylum Chordata; class Amphibia; order Caudata; family Ambystomatidae; genus Ambystoma; species Ambystoma mexicanum. The sequence continues at coordinate 328,350,813 of NC_090925.1, read as the reverse complement.
TTAGTATAGATGGGAATCCATGTAGCCGAACAATATTTTCGAGGAATTCTTTGGCTAGGACAGAAGCTGAAGGTAAACCTTTCAAAGGAATGAAGTGGGCCATTTTGGAAAACAAATCCACAATTACCAGAATGGTATTGTATCCCGAACAAGGAGGCAAGTCCGTAATAAAATCCATTGGTAGGGTGTGCCAGGGTGCTGGCGGTATGTCTAGAGGTTGAAGGAGACCGGCTGGTCTTTTCTTTTGACCTTTATTTTGGGCGCAAACACCACAGGACATCACAAAAGATTTAACATCTTTTCGCCAAGAGGGCCACCAGAATTTTCGTTTCACCTTTTCCATTGTCTTGGCAATACCGGGGTGTCCCTCTATTAATGTATCATGATAACCTGAAATAACTAGTTCGTGTAAATCCTTGTGCGGCAGGAATAAGCGTCCTTGGTAATAAGGTAAACCATTATCTATGGTAAAGTCTGATCCCTTTTGTATCCAATCCTGTAGGACTGTAGGGTCCAGGAGTTGTTTCATTCTGACTTGAATGTCTTCAAGTGTTTGTAACGAAGTCATGCCTAGAATTCTCTGTTCGGGAATTATTGGTACTGGTTCTGAGTTTGTATCAGATTCTCCCATTCCAATTCGGGATAAGGCGTCTGCTTTGCCGTTCTTGCAGCCAGGTTGATAGGTAATCACGAAATCAAATTCAGCGAAAAACAAAGCCCATCGGAGCTGCCGTGATGACTGAGCCTTGGCGGTTTTCAAATACTGTAAATTCCGGTGATCAGTGATCACCGTGATGGTATGTCGAGCGCCAAGCAGGTAATGCCGCCAGGCTTTAAAAGCTGACTTTATGGCTAACAGTTCTTTGTCAGTGATTGCGTAATTAATCTCTGGTGCCGAGAATTTTCTGGACCAAAACGCTACGGGATGCAGTTGGTTGGTTTCAGGATCTCTTTGAGACAGAACTGCTCCCATGGCTAGGCTGGATGCGTCAGTTTCGACGACATACGGGAGATCTGGACGTGGGTGTTTCAATGTAGGTGCGGAGGTAAACTTAGCTTTTAAATCCTGGAAGGCCTGCTCGGCTTCTTCAGACCATTCAAAACGTTTATTTTTCCTCAAGAGTGCAGTAATGGGTTGTACTATGCGTGAAAATTCCTGGATAAACCTGCGATAGAAATTGGCAAAGCCGAGCATTCTTTGAACCCCTTTTACAGAGCTAGGTGATGGCCATTTGAGGATGGCATCCACTTTTCTTGAGTCCATTCGGACTCCTTTGGGTGTCAGGATGAAACCGAGAAACTCAATTTCTGTGGTATGGAAAACACATTTCTCCAGTTTAGCAAATAGTTTGTGTTGGCGCAGTTTTTCCAGAACTGCCCTAACGTGTTTTCTGTGATCAGATTCCGAAGAGGAGTACACTAGAATGTCATCGATATAGACGACAACACAAACATCGATGAGTTCCCGAAGGACATCATTCATGAAGAATTGGAAGGCAGCAGGCGCATTGCACAACCCGAAAGGCATTACCTGGTATTCGAATAATCCATATTTTGTACGGAAGGCTGTTTTCCATTTGTCGCCTTCTTTTACTCACACCAGATGATATGCCCCCCGGAGATCTAACTTGGTGTATATGCAAGCGTCCTTCACCTGGTCAAGGAGTTCAGGAATCAGAGGCAGAGGATAACGGTTTTTAACCGTTATCTGGTTCAATGCGCGGTAATCGATACAAGTTCTAAGGTCGCCTTCTTTTTTAGGCACGAAGAACAAAGCCGAGGATGCCGGGGACTTTGACGGGCGAATAAAACCATTGGCGAGGTATTGATCCAAATATTGTCTCAAATGCAGGTTCTCAGGTTCGGTAAGGGCATAAATCCTGCTACAAGGGGGTTGTGCACTGGGCACCAGATCCATTTGGCAATCGTACGATCAGTGAGGAGGTAACGTGTTGGCCTGTTCCTTTTGGAAGACGTCCTGAAAGTCCTGGTATTCCGGAGGTAATTGCATGGAGGCAGAGGTTACAGATGCTAGATTAAGCTTCAGGTTTTTTGGGTAGCATGTTTGTGCACAATTCGGGAAGGTTATTCTCTTAGCTCGCCAATCAATTTGAGGATTATGTGTCTCTAACCAAGGAATTCCAAGAATAACCTGAAACTGTGGAGCCTTGATTACATCAAACACAACTGCCTCCCGATGGCCGTCAGGACCAATAAGAGTCACCCCAGTAGTGGAATGTGTTACCGGTCCAGAGGCAATTTCAGTTCCATCGACTGTGGTGATGACATCTTTGCTGGTTTTAGGACGGAGAGGGAGGTTAATCCTAGAGGCCAATTCACGATCCACATAGTTTCCAATAGCCCCACTATCGATGAATGCCTTTATTGCATGCAACCGCTTAGGCTTTTCTGGATCTACGAGAACCATTGGCACAATGAAATGCGAGGTCTGAGAGTTAGTTTTCCAGCTCGGCAAGCGGACCCCTACGCTTGTCGGGCTGAGTCGTTTCCCGAAACACAGTCCTCATGGTTTTTATCAGCGGCTCCTACCGCTTTTTCGGGGCGGTTTTGCCGAGCAATCTCGTAGAAAGTGTCCAGAGTTCCCACAATAAAGACATAATTTTAACTGCTGCCTCCTTTCACGTTCCTTTTGAGTTAAGGGTTCTTTAACCCCTCCAATTTGCATAGGCTCAGAGACATCAACTCACTTGGGGTTAGCATGGGTCTTGCCCAACACCCGGGTCTCAAACCTGGACCGATCTGTTTTTCTGTTTTGAAGTCTGTGATCCAATTGGACCACTAAGTCTATATATTCTGTGCATTCTTGGGGCGGATTTACAACTTGGGCCAAGACATCTTTAAGTTCTCCGCGTAGACCTCGATAAAATAACGTGGCTCTTTTATCCTCTGGCCATCCCGTTTCCACAATTAGTCTATTAAAGGTTGCAATATAGGATAGGAGGTCCTGATTGCCCTGTCGCAGGGATAGAAGTTCGTCATCCAGAGCCTGCCCCTGAGAGTGTCGAGCAAATAACCTTTCCATGCTTGCTTGAAATCCTTGAAAATCACGGAGAATCGGGTCATCTTGAGTAACCAGTGGAACTGACCAATCGGCAGCGCAGCCGCTGAGATATGACAATACAAAGGCTACTTTGGTCTGATCATTAGGGAAGGCCCCAGGTCTGCATAGGAAGTGCAAACGACACTGATTCATGAATACGGCGAATCGTTTGGGGTCCCCAGCAAAGCGTTCAGGTGGGGCCAGCGGCATGTTTCCAGGTAGATTAATCTGCACCGGGTTACTGGGAACCACAGGAGCGGGGTTCCCTCCGGAACAGGGTAGAGGAGTTTGTCCAGCTTGACCTTGCAAAAGCTGTCTGGCCAGGGCTTCAGTTCTTTCCTTTGATATTATTAATTGCCTCTTGAGGGCATTAGTCTCTTGACGAGCGGCATGCCCTTAATACCCCCAGTAATTGGGCCAACTGATCAGTCTCAGAAGTTTCCATAGCGCTTGGGTGGGAATTTGTAGGAAGTCTTCGCGTTCTGTAACGCTCACCTGACTCCCACGGGGGCGCTGGCCTGGTTCGCACTGCTGTGTCCTCGTCTAAGGTGATGCGCAGGGTTCGGAAGACGGACTGGACCGGGCCCCAGATCTGGCTTGTCTGACTCGCAGAAGTATCCTTCTGTAGGTGAGAATATGGGGTTAACTGTCTGCGGGGTGATACAATCGGCCTCCCACTTACCCCTCTCACCCTCCTCAAAACCCTTTTGTGCTTCCCCGTAGCATCTCACCTTAGGGTCTGGAAGGACGAGCTCTCCATCCTGCTTCTGATGCAGGGGCGCGTTGGTATCCAGTTACGTCACTGGATTTTCGGATGGGTGAGAGCCAAACTTGCTTGGCTTCCAGGAAGGTTTTCTATAAGTGGTTCCCCTTGTGTCCATGCATTAATGTTCGAATGCTAGTGTCTTTTTCCCCATAGGGGCCGGGGTACGGAATGCCGGGGAACAGGCACCGACCCGAGGTGAGGGTTAAATCCTTGTGAAAATCAGGTTAGTCTTTAATGAGTGTTTTGGTAATGTCTTTTCATTCACTCATTAACGCTGATGTCTTTTTCCCCTTAGGGGCTGGGGTCCGAAAATGCCTGGATGCGGCGCGGACCCGAAATGAAAAGGGAATGACCCAACAGGTAAGTCTTGACATGGAGTTTTAGCTTCCCTTTTCCCTTCTTTCTCTCACCTTTGTTCTTGTCTTTTTCTCCCTAGGCGCCGGGGCGCAACTGCGAATCCGGATGGTCGCTGCAGAACATGGAGGCGCCCTGTAAAGGTGAGTAGAATGCGGCGCTGCAGCGATTGATGCGATGTGCTTTTAAAAATAAATGTCTTCCTTTTCAGGATTGCAGATTTAGCAGGTGAGGCCTTTTCCTTCTTCTGTTCTCTTGTTCCCGTCCTTTGCAGGTGATTCAGGATGCTGGCAGGTGTGGCAGAAGTCAAGATGCAGGAGCAGACACGGTGAGCGTCTAGCTGCTAGATGCAGAACAACGCGAAGCACGTGTGGCTGATCGGGTGTGGTTTAAATAGCCTTGGAAGAAGTTCCTAGAATGTGTCCTTCCTCCAATCAGGTATGTATCCTTCCCTGACCACGCCCGGGTGGTAAATGAGTCCCACAGGTAAAGTAGTTCCTTTCAGGCCTCAAGGAGGCCGGGGTTCTGCAGCATGGTCTGCATCAGGTAAGTGCACCCAAACACTTTCATAATGAGCCTGGCGCCATAGGCGCCAGGACGCTGTCCAAAGGGCCCCTATAAGGGGTTGCTGGGACCTTCCCCGGGGATTTGATGTCTGCTTTCGGGGACGCAGGGCCTGAGCCGGCTCCCCGGGAGCGGGCATCGTGACAAAAGGGGGGAGCTAGCACACTATTCTGCAGACTGTTAATCCCCTTTCTCATCTGCAGAAGGATATTCCTACGGGCCAGGCAAGCACGATTTGGAGGTCCTGTCCAATCGGTGTTCTGGATCCTGCGCATCACGCTAGAAGAGGCCACAGCAATCCAGACTAGACCAGTGCCCCCGTGGGAACCAGGTGAGCGTTACAGGACAGCCCCCATTGCGAGACTGGACGCATCAGTTTCAATGACATAAGGGAAGTCTGGACGAGGATGTTGCAGGATTGGAGCAGAGGTAAACTTTCCTGAAAGGCTTCTTCTGCTTCTTCGGTCCAAGCAAACTTTTTATTGTTTTTCCGTAATAGTACTGTGATTGGGTGCACAACCTGAGAGAAGTCTGGGATGAACCGGCGGTAGAAGTTCGCAAAGCCCAGCATGCTTTGTACCCCTTTCAGAGACGTCGGTGAAGGCCATTTCAGAATGGCATCTACCTTGTGCACGTCCATTCTGATGCCTCCTGGAGTAAGGATAAAACCAAGAAATTCTACTTCGGTGACATGAAAAAAACATTTTTCAAGCTTTGCAAACAAGCGATGTTGACGGAGCTTGGTGAGGACTGAACAAACGTGCCTGACATGATCTTGCTCCGAGGCTGAGTATACTAAGATGTCGTCTATGCACACGAAGGCGCACACATCAATTAACTTGCTTAAGACGTCATTCATGAAATACTGGAATGCCGCAGGAGCGTTGCATAACACGAAGGGCATGACTTGATATTCAAACAAGCCGTACTTAGTACGGAAGGCGGTTTCCATTCATCTCCTTTTCTGACTTGGACCAGGTGGTACGCTCCTCGAAGGTCCAATTTGGTATAAATCTGGGCCTCTTTAACTTGGTCTAGCATCTCAGGGATAAGTGGCAAGGGGTAGCGGTTCTTCACGTTGATCTGGTTCAATGCACGGTAGTCAATACAGGTTCTCAAGTCTCCTTCCTTTTTTGGTATGAAGAACAAAGGACTGGCTGCGGGGGACTTCGAAGGACGGATAAATCTGTTTGCAAGGTAATGGTCTAAATAGTATTTCCAATGAAGGTGTTCTGGTTCTGTGAGAGCGTAGATCCTGCCGCAAGGGATTTGTGCACCAGGAACAAGGTCGATCTGGCAGTCATAGGGCCTGTGCGGCGGCAATGTATTGGCTTGGTCCTTTCGGAAAACATCCTTGAAATCATGGTATTCACTTGGCATGGTATTAGTTGCTCCCAGGTTTGATACTGTCGCTCCGGGAGTCTTGGGAATACAGACGTCGGGTTTCTCCTCTTGGTAATAGCAGGCAGGGGAGCAGTCACCGGGGAAGGTTAATTTTCGTGCCCACCAGTCTATCAAAGGTTTGTGAGCAACCAACAATGGCATCCCTAGTATTAGCCTCAACTGAGGTGCCTTGATGAGATCACGTGAGATCGAATGAAATAGACTCCCGATGTCCGTCCTGGCACAGCAAGGTTACCCTGGCTGTGCACTGGGTTACTGGTCCGGAAGCGATTTCTGTCCCATCCACAGTGGTTACCTTGTCCATTGTTGGCTTAGAACACAAAGGAAGCCCCATCTCTGCTGCCAGTTCTTGATCAATATAATTTCCAACTGCTCCACTATCGATGTATGCTTCAACAGCATGCATTCTTGGCGACTGTTGGTGGTTAATTAAGATCACTGGTATTGCAAAGTGTGAGGTCAGCAACTCTTTCTTCTCACTCGACAAACTGACCTCTACGTTTGTTGAGAGGTAGTTTTCCGATTCCTTAGTTTCATCCTTCTCTGTGGCCCGACTGTTCTTCTTGGGGGTTTTACTGGACAGTCCTTCAGGAAATGTCCTGGTTTCCCACAATACAAACACAGTTGTTGTTGTCTTCTTTTGTCCCGCTCTTGTTTTGTTAATGGAGGCCGTATCCCTCCAAACTGCATGGGTTCTACAGCATTTTCAGGTACATGGGGTGTGTTTTCCCTTGGTCGAACATACACGGTCCGAAGGTCCGTCTTAGACCGGTCTGCCTTTCGGTCCTGCAACCGGTGGTCTAGCTGCATGACCAGATTTATGAATTATGCACAGTCTCTGGGTGGATCAACCACCTGGGCTAAGACGTCCTTTAACTCGCCTTGTAAGCTTTGATGGAATAACGTGGTTCTTTTGTTTTCTGGCCACCTAGCTTCGGCAACCAGTCTGTTGAAGGTAGCAATATACGTTAACAAGTCCTGATTCCCCTGTCAGAGGGACAAGAGTTCATTGTCTACTGCTTGTTCCTGGGATTGGCGAGCAAAACGTTTTTCCATTTCTCTCTGGAACCCCCCAAAGTCATGTAATACAGGATCATCATGGGTTACCAGCGGCACCGACCAATCTGCTGCACTACCACTCAGGTATGATAAGACAAAAGCTACCCGAGCTTGGTCATTTGGAAATGCTACAGGCCTACAAAGAAAATGAAGGCGGCACTGATTGATGAATGCTGCATACTTCTGTGGGTCGCCTGAGAACCTTTCTGGTAGTGCCAGGGGCACTGTTCCAGGTAACGTGATCTGTACCGGAGTGGGTGTTATGGGAGGGTTTTGCATCGTTGGATTGCTTCCAGGTAGAGGCGTCTGTCCTGCCTGTGATTGCAAGTATTGCCTGCTAATCTCTTCAGTGCGTTCTTTGGTCACTAGTAGGTCTCTCCGGAGGGCATTAGTCTCTTGTCGGGCAGAATGAACCTCAGCACGAAGCTCTCCTAGTAATTGGGCCAATTGGTCCATTTCTGATGTCTCCATGGCGCCCAGGTAGATTTGTTATGGTAGGCTTCGCGTTCTGTTACGCTCACCTGTTATCCACAGGGACGCCACCCAGCCGGGTTACTCGCTGGTATGCTTCTCAGCTTTGCCCTGATGTGGTCTGCGGGGAAGGTTCTGCCTGAAAATACAGGAGGACTGTGTTTAAGACTGACCGACTGGGGTAAGTATCCTCCCTCCACCCCCGTATGACTTCAGTCCCTCTGGCGCCCTCTCCTCACCTTGTGGTAGAATTAGGCGTGCTCTCCGTCCTGCCTTCTTTGCAGGGGTGCGTTGTTTTTCATGGGCGAGTGCGGTCCAGTTACTTCACTGACGCCGGCCCGTTTGATATTGTTCAGGTAGGTCTTATTGCTGTTCTTTAGTTTTGTTGCTATCCTGCATGCCTTTCTTTGTTTAAAATGTCTCTTTTTTCTCCCTTAGGTATGCGGAGCTTCAGCGCGGTGAACTGGCTTGATAGAGCCCTGCTAGTAAATGATGGCGCATTAAGAGCGCTATGATGCGGTAAGTAAGCGCTATACGCAGCGCTGCGAAGTCTTGCCTTTGCTAACCTGTGTTTTCCTCTCTTGTAGGTCGCAGTGTTCTTCAGCGCGAGTGGAATGTCCGGAGTGGTGCCAGCCGAGAGGCGACCAGCCAGGTAAGCCTTTTGATCAGTTTGTAATTTGTAAATGTCTCTACTGCTTTCTTTAATGTTGCCTCTATCTTCCTCTTTCAGGTCGTTCTGTCCGGGAGGCGTGCAGATTCGAGGAAGCTGTTCTCAGTAGCTGCAAGTCTTTAAAGATGAAGACTGCAGGTAAGATGCTGCTGCTAATGATGTTCCTTTTGTCTCCTTGCATGTTCTGCTTCTTCGAGGTTCGAGGGAATAGCTGGACACAGTGAGCATCACGTTGCAAGCTGCAAAGTAACACGGAGCGTGTTGTCTTGCTCGGGTGTGGTTTAAATAGTCCCAACAAAATAGTCCAGGTAAAGTAGTCCCTAGGCTGCCACACCCAAAACACTAGACCGCATAGCTTGGATCTTATGAACCAAGCTATGTGGATGCCTCCATGTTGGCCGACAATACAATAAAGTAGTTCCCAAGCACATTGTTTTTGATGGTGTATGAGCCTGGCGCCATAGGCGCCAGGACTGGCCCCAGGAGGGCTTTTGAAGAGGATGCCAGGCTCTAGAGGCCCGAGTCCTGACTCCACCTGGCCAATGGGTTTGCCAGAGGGGGTTTTGGGCGAGGGTCGTGACACCCCATCCCTCTGGTCCCTCCGTGATGTTCCCTTGTGCCCCCCCCTTCTCGAACGTAGGTGTTGCCTTTTTTGCTTGATTCTTCTACCCAGCTCCCCCTCACCCCCCACACCTCCCCTTTAGCCTTCTTCTGCAGGAGTCTGTCCTGATACATTCTGGTTTCACCATCACCGTCTTGTGGCCAATGCTGGATTTGACTTTTATGGACTTCATTGATTCACGGTGCGTCACCCTTTCTCATGGTGGCTCTGAATCATGCTGTTCCCATCTTCATCTTGTATCCAGGCTTGCAACATTATGTGTTACTACCGACTTCTGCATTTGTATTCGCTCTCCCCTCTTGCTTCTCCACTCTTTTTTACTCTCTTTTCTCTCTGTTCTCTCCTCCTCTCCCTTTTCCTATCACCTCCCCTTACTTTCTTCTATGCACTCTATCAGAATTGTCCCTGGACCTAGTATGATAGCAACCTCGTCTGTCTCCTCCCCCCCCCCTTACTTGTTCTCCCCTCCCCCTCCAGCACTATCTGAAATGTCATCAGTCCTAGTAAGATAGTCGCTTGTTTTGTTCTTCCCCTCCCTTTCTCCACCCCTCTCCCTCACCTTTTGTTTTCTCCAGCTCTACCAGAAATATCGTCAGACCTAGTACGGTAGCCACCTGTCTGTTTCCATTTCTTTCCCCTCTCCCCCTCCCTTCCTTATCTATGTCTTAGCTCTTGCACTATCTGAAATGTTGTCAGGACGAGTACGATAGTTAATTTCACATCCTTACTGTTCATGGCTTGTAAGAATGTCATTATATTTTCCCTTGTTCCCTCTCATGCCTTGAAGCGCTTTGAAACACATTGTTTATAGGCGCTATATAAATAAACTATCTTATCATATCAAAAGGGGAAGAAATGAAGAAAAAGGGAGAGGGGACAAAGGAAGGGGACGGACTAAGCTCTCCACTCCTGCCCTACGGTGTCTATCCGACATTGCGGACAGTAGCGGGGTATACAAACCCACAGCTGGAAAACCCAGAGGGGGCCAAAGAGACGACAGAGGAAAAAGAGGGACTGAGACACACCGCGGGAGGAGATACACAAAAGCGGGGATAAGAAATACTTAACAGACATTGAAAAGAACACACAACAGCAGGTGGATGCATGATTCAACGAAGAAGAGGGGGTGATAGAAGAGGAGGTGCAGAGGAAAAATAAAGAGGGGAATGGTTGTCGGGGAGGATAACATTTAGATTGGATGACGAGGAGGAAAAAGGGAAAGAGGAGGAGGCAGAAGGAGGGGAGGAGGGTAGTGTGGCCTCAGATGAGGAAGGATTCAGGCTAGAATAAGCGATGGAGAGGGCAATGAGTGGACCCCAGACAAAGACAGAAAAAGTGGGGGGAAGCAAAGAAGACAGCAGGACAGCACAGAGTCTGGAAGGGACTCTTCCCTCTGTAGCATTAAGGGGGAAGATAAAAGTAGGTCTCGCCCAGGCCACCAGAGGGGGAGGGGGGCCATGGCCTAGGACAATGCAAATGCTGCTGCTGCAAAAGGGGATGCACATTACGTACCATGGCAAACAATGGACTGGGACAATCTAATATGCAGCCTGCTCTTCCTTGTGGCAGGGGCCAGAAAATGGATACAGTTGCTTGAGAAAAAGACAGCTGGATTGACACTAGCAATAGGGGACATGAAAAGTTTCTTCGCGACCACAATAGGAGAACAAGGGGACAACATTTGGGAGCAGGCAAGGTATAAGAGGGGAAAATTAAGCACTAATGCCCACGATGGGGCTCCATTCAACAACTTTCGAGCACACGTATGGGAGGTCCTGAGAGGCATGTATTCCGATAGCTACAACCTGGGAATAGTAATGGCACATAAGATGAAGCCAGATGACAATACCGCAGATAATATAAAACAGGAGCAGTGAGGAGACTACCAGGGGGCGCGGACCAAGATGGCCGCGTAAGGACCGAGCTCCTCCACTTGCCGCCAATGCAGAGTTCGAGAAGGCTTCCCCCCCAAGCGTCCTGTAAGCACCCCGGTGGGAGCAGAGCCTGGAGGTGGAAGGGTGCTGAGGGACGAGTTACAGCTGTCCCCCCGCACCCCAACAGGCAATTGGAGTTGGGCTGTGTCCCGGGCAGGGACTGAAGGGGAGGAGCCGACACATGGGAGCCCCGTGGCGGCCACGGACCAGTGGAGGCTGCGACAAGGAGAGTGCGCCCACCCAGTGGCAGCCAGAGGCCAGCAGTGCCTTGAAAGTGGCGCCGTGGGGTGCCGCGGCACACCCCCAGTGGAGTCAGACAGCGCAGCAGTCCTCGGACTGGGAAGTGTCCTGTAGTAAACACCTGGGTTCTATATAACAACTTGGGGCTAGCGGCCGTTCCAGCCCATGGTGCATGAATTGCGGCTCCCTGGAGGATAGGTGGGCTCAGGCTGGGCCAAGCAACAGAGGAAAGAGGGGAACAAAGGAGGCATTGGTGGCCTCCCGCAAGAAAACCGCACCTTGTACGCCCTACGACAATCTGCCACACGGGAACCACCCACTAGAGCGGGGCCCACAGTGGCCTGACGCAACGACACACGGAGGGTGTTGGAGCGTGGTGAGAGGAGAGTTTGGTTCCAAAAACAAGGGCCTTGCCCCTTCCAACGCTGGGCAGCAAGAGGCCTGGGGACTCCAATTCCTGCAGCGGTACGGGAGAGAGCTAGTGACAGACCTCGGAGGGGAGCAGAGCCGGAAAGACACCATGTTGAAGGGGACAGCTACCCCAGCTCACACTAGGGAAGTCCTCAAGGAGATCTTTCAAGAAATCAAGGCCTTCCGAAATGACCTCCAGGCATCGTTCTGTGATCTGAAGGGGAGTGTGGACAAGCTGAAGGACAAAATATGGGAGGATATAGACAACCACCTGCAGGCAGACCTACGAGACATGAAATATGAAGCACGATTCATGGACTTAGATGCCTGGGAGGAGGAAACCCTGTTGAAACTGGATGATCTTGAAAACAGGGAATGTCGGAATAACCAACGTATCCTGGGACTACGAGAACAAAAGGGGGAGACCACTGCTGATGTCGGCAGAAAAGTGCAAGGGCTTGTAAATGCCCCTTTCCTTGCAGATAGGGGGAAGGAAGTTCAGCTCGAGAGAGCCACAGAGGCGGAGAAAGTGGGGGAAAGGGCCCAAGGTCAATTGTAGGTCCGATTTCTCAGGTACAGGGAGAAGATGGAGGTCCTTGAGAAGGCGAAGCGCTTGGGAAGACTCTGGTCTAACCTTGTCCCAGCATCGAGACTGTCGCCCCCTCACACAGTGGTTGACAGAGAAGGGAACTAACTAGATATCGCTGGTCATTCCCATTTGCAATGGTGTTTGAGAGAAGAGAGACTGATTACCGGGTCACCAATGGCCAGGAAGCACAACAGGTGTTACAGATACTGAAGGAGGAGTGGACCCCCTCCGAGGGGGATTGGCCAAAAGGCTTCAACACGAAGTGGAGAATTCCGAGGGGAAGGAAGTACAAGAAGCTCAACACACCGCCTCTGGTGAAATGAATGGCAACAGGATACAGGCGGAGCATAACTATGCAAGCAATCATGTGGCCTAAAGTGTTAAGGGCCAAAGTCAAGTGGGTACGATGGGGGGGGAACAGAGGGGTTAGGGAAGGTGGCAGCAGAGGCACAGGTCTACCTTGGTGTCCCATTGTAAGGTGGGCGTCTCCAGTGAGAAGCTGGGGCTTTGGGGGGGAGGGGAAAGGGGTAGGAAGGCTGGAGTGGGGGTTCAGGTTTGTTGGGGAAAAGGTAGGGGCCAGTTGAGTTTCTGTGCCGACTTTTTGTTAAAGGTGTCGGGAGATTGTTTGGATAGTCCAAATGGCACACACTGACGGAGGAGGCCGGGCCGATGCACTCAAGGTAGGGACCTTGCACGTCAAGGGCCTGAATTCACCCACCAAGCGATCCCTGACAGGTAGAGAATTCCACAACAGGGGGCTTGACTTAATGGTTGTGCAGGAGACGAGGCTAGTCCGGGGGGAGGAAAGGGGCATCCGGGAGCTCAGATTGGGCAGATCTTCTGGGCATCGGGGTCTACCAAAAAGGGTAGAGTGGGCATCCTGCTTAGATGGAGGACACGCCTAGCCGAACCACAGGTGTGGCAGAAGGCAGATGGTAGGGCCCTACTAGTCTCCGGTATCCTGGAAGGAGTCCAGATGACCCTGGCCACGGTCTACTGCTCGAACCTAGGACAGTGCCAATTTCTTCAGGAAGCGATAGGGGAAATACTTAGTTTGACGGTGGGCCTACTATTAATGGATGGGGGGGTGATTTCAATGTGGGCAGACCGGCACATGGACCACAGTGGGGGCGAAAGCCAAACAAGAGGCGGGGGATCACAGGAGGTAGGAGGGGCCTTCTGGGGTACATGATTTAGCAGGGCCTGGTGGATGTGTGGAGGGAACGCCACCAGACGGATAGGGGCTTTACCTTCTTCTCCTCACCCCTTGGGTCCAGATCGAGGATTGATTACTGGTTCACACAGCAATATGTGCAGAGGATTTAACTAGTGAACTCATACCCATTAGTTGGTCAGACCATGACATGGTGGACATGGGCATCTCAATGACGGGCCTTAGAACGAGGGACTCCCTATGGCGCTGCAATGACATGCTACTCAAGGATGTGGTCTTTGCAGGGGAAACAAAGGCAGCAATAGAAGAATACTTCACCCTCAATGATACCGAGGAAGTTGAAATCAGAACGTGTGGGATGCCGCCAAGGCTACTTGGAGAGGCCTCTTGATAAGAGAGGGTGCGGCAAAGAAGAGGGTTAGGACCGTCCTGATAAGAGAGGCTCAGGAGCAAAATCATGGGGCTGGAGGGGGGGAAAGACGGATGGGGATAGACTGCAGCTGGCAAGGGAAATAAAGGCAGGAGCTGAAGGAATTGGAAGTGGGGAAGGTGGTGTCTGGCCTACAGTTCCTCAGACAGTGATACTATGAGAAGGGGGACAAAGTAGACGCCCTGCTGCCGTCGAGGCTGCGAGGGCAGAGAGCAGACCGCTGGGTAACGGCGGTGGAGGACTCCGGGGGCTCTCTACGTTCCACCACGGAGGAAATCCTTCAGGAATTTGCCACGTTCTATGAGCAGTTGTATGGGGAAGAAAGGGCTATTGTGGAGGGAGACATGGAGCGATACTTGAGTGGGGTGCCCCTGCCGACCCTACGTGAGAGCGAGAGCGAAGACCTAGAGTCACCAATCACTCAGGGGGAGCTACTAGTGGCGATTCGGTGGTTGATGGTGGGGAAGGCTCCAGGGGATGATGGTTACAGAGCTGTGTTTTATAAAATGTTCACAGGCAGTCTAGCCCGGCACATGGCGAAGTTGTTCAATCACATCCTGGCTATGGGAAGGGCACTTGCGTCGTTTGGAAGATAATTAATAACGGTCATCCCTAAAGCAGGGAGAGACCCTAAGAGCTGTAAATCATATCGTCCTATATCCCTCCTCAATGTGGACGCCAAGATCTTCACCAGGGTGCTTGCCTAGAGAATGGAGAGGGTCATGCCAAGATTAGTACACTCGGGTCAGGTGAGTTTCATCCGGGGAAGGCAGGGGGCCAACACATTGCATGAAACGAACCATCTTATGGAGGCTGCAACAAAAAGAGAGAGCAACCCTGTGCTACCCGCCCTGGAAGCCGAAAAAAGTTTTGATCGGGTGGACTGGGGCTTTCTCTATGGAGTCATGCGCAAATACGGGTTTGGGGAACAGGTTATGAAGGGGATACAGGCACTGTACTCATCCCTGGAGGCATGGGTGGCGGCTAATGGGAGGCTGTCGTGGTCCTTTGACCTGAGATGGGAACGAGGCAAGGATGCCGGTTATCGCCACTCCTATTCGCGCTATCAATGGAGCCGCTTGCTGAGCGATTCCGGAGGGCCTCCCAGGTTGAAGGCATAAAGGTCGGGGAGAAGGAATTCAGCGTGGGCCTATATGCCGACAATGTCCTGCTGCATTTGGTGAACCCACAGAGCTCTAACCCAGCAGCCCTGGGAATAATTGAAGAATACAGGAACAGGTGAACAAGGGAAAGTCAGTCATATTTCCCTTCGCAGGGGACAGACAGAGGGATGTGGAGGCTCACCCCTGGGGTTGGGAATCCGGTTAGAGAGCATACAGTACCTGGGAGTCACCATAATTAGACCCGGGAGGGACCTGAATGGAGCTAACTATCCGCCCATGTTTAACAAATTGTATAGTGATATGGCGGGATGGGCTAAAGGCACATCTCGTGGATGGGGAGGCTGAAAGCCCTTGTTAGGCAAAATCCTGTGCAGTTCCCTTGGGGACCACTGCAAAAAGATTAAGACCACAGGAGTAAGCAGTAACCCCAATTAGTAGCAGTCTGCACCACCCAGATTTACCTGGTAGCTGTGGCTGAGCAGTGAGACCACTCTCAAGAAGGCAGTATATAGAGTATACACAATAGGGCCAAAAACACAGTGGAACAAGCAAACACTGACCAGATCTTTGTATCAAAAGTATATAATTATTTATTTAACACACACTTTAAAAACACACTAGCACTCTAAATCAAAAGCAAGTTCAAACACAGTCAGATAAAGTATAAACACCTCCCTTGATAACTATTAGACAAGTCAGAGTTAAAATACTACTATTTGTTAAAACAGATGTGAGCGAGTAACCTAGATGGCACTCCAATAGTTAGGTTAAAGGGAGAGAAAAAGGCACAGCATATAAATAAAACAGGTCCCAACACTTTTAGGAGTTCTCAGCAAGGGAATAAAGGCAGTATACACTGTAGAGCCAAAGTTCATAGGCCAGGCCCACTTTAAGTGGAGCAAAGCGAAATATGCCCAGGATAACACGGTTGAAAATGCACTAAACGTCTTTGCAGAGTGTTCAAAAGAGGTTGGGGTGGTTCAAGAAGTAAAGTTAGAAGGTCTGGGGCCAACCCAGTTGGAAAGCCAAGGATTTAAGGGTCACCTTTAGCAATCCGAAGAAAGGGAGCCCAGGTGGAACACAGTACCTTAAAGAGAGAGGAAGCTCCAGCAGCGGCAGTTGTTCCTGGCAGTGGTTGCAGTTCATTGTTCCGACCAGGGGAAGAGAGGATCTCGTAGAGGAGGAAACTTGCAGTCGATGCACTGCACAGGGATCAAACCAGCCGCGGAGTTCATCAGTAAAAGGTTTGTTCCTTTTATTCGCGGTCAAAGTGGTGAAGCTTGGCTATCCGGTCGCCAGGGTGCTTGGCACGGGCGAGTTGACCAAGAGACGTCTTTGGAAGGCGAAAGGGGCGAACTGGTTGATCCC
This sequence comes from Ambystoma mexicanum, assembly GCF_040938575.1. Taxonomy (NCBI): domain Eukaryota; kingdom Metazoa; phylum Chordata; class Amphibia; order Caudata; family Ambystomatidae; genus Ambystoma; species Ambystoma mexicanum. The sequence goes on along the minus strand of NC_090925.1, from coordinate 328,334,572 downwards.
ACCAGCTCAGAGGGAGAAGACTCTTCCAGCAGAAGATCTCCTCTTGTCGTCGGGAAAGTGGTGAGGTTGTTGGTGTCGTCGTTGCAGATGGCTCAGCTTCTTCCCTCTTCAGACTCTTAGGTCCTGTGGCGACTTCTGAAGTTCCAGTCCCAAAAGCCCTGCTTTTATGCAGAAAACCCCCCATTCAACAGCTTAGCTGTCACTCAAACATGCTAAGTGGTGAGCCGGGCGGCTCACCACTGGGCCAATCAGAATAGAGTGTGACTTGAGTTGCTAAGGCAACGCAGTCCAGGGTGCCAATTCCACTCCCCACACATCCTGTGGAACCCAGACAGAGTGGCACCATTTGGAGGGCTTTTGTGGAGAAGCCCGCCAAAAAGTGTAACAAAGGGCTCGACCTTGGTCAGAGTTACAGAGACGGACACGAACACCATTTTAGAAAAGAGTTCTGGCAAAAAGACCCAACCGTGAATTTAATATTAAATAAATAAACCGGCGGTATCTTTAACATTGCACCAAAAAGTGGTGCGTTTAAAATCAATGGGAAAATCCCATAGGAAATATTCCGGGGGAATATTTCGAGTGGTAACCACTGCCACCAGCCAGAAACTCGACAAGGGGGGGCTGGACAGTGCCCCCTTGAAAACAGACCCAGGGGCAATATAATTAACCCCTTCCAGTACTTCCACAATATGATGGTTTGTACTGGTTCTGTTCACAATTTAAGACTAGTAAAGTCAATGGTGACTTTACATGCCCTGGGAGACAGTAGTCAGTCCCAGGGTATGGAGTCTATGTTTGGGGGTCACTATGACACCCCTGTGTTACTGCACTGAGGGTGCTGTGTAACACATACACAAAAAACAGATGATGCCCTATGGAGTAAAAGACCCCATAGCCTAAAATCACACAAATAGTCAGAGACATATCTCAAATCATGCCTAAGAGTGGGAGTAAAAGAGTCTCACTCTTAGCAGGAGAAAAAAACAAACCCCACAAATCCAGCAAAGCTGCTGGGGGACTCACTAGGTTTGGGAAATTAGCCTTTACAGAGAATTCTCCCTAACAGCCCTGAAAATGAATTTCCTTCCGAGGGTGCTTCCAGATGCTACCCTTCAGGTCCCGGAGGACCTCCTGCGGGAGGCTAAGGGTCGGATTTGGTAAGGTTCCTATGGCAAAACCAGTAACCAAGGGTGGGATATGATACCCTCATACTCCCCAAAGAACGGGGAGGAGTGGGGCTCCCCAACCTGATGTTATACTACAAAGCCGCACAGTTGAGAGCAATGGTACCACATCTGCGAGACGACCCTGATAAACAGTGGGATTACCTGGAAAATTACTGCATGCGCCCAGCGACGGGTTGGGGAGTGGCTCTGGATCCCAAGGGAGCGGCTTCCGGGGAGAATTAGAGAACACCCCTTCCTGGGGGTTTACTGGGAAATCTGGAAAAAGGGAGCTGGAATGCGGGGAGTCACCACATGGCCCTCGCTGATGAGTCACATTTGGGCCCCTCCTGTGAGGGACTAGATAGATACCTGAGCCGGAGAGATATCAGAAATGGTTTGAGGTGGAGCTCTCCAGAATTGGCCAACTGTGGGTGCAAGGGCAATTTATAGGGATACAGGAGCTAGAAGCGAGCTTGGACATAGAAAGGTTACCCGTGCTTCTTTACCTCAGGCTGAAAGGGGTCTTCACCGCAGAGAAATGGAGAGATCTGATTCAAAGGGACCTCCCATAGAGAAGGTGCTCGACAGACACACGGAAATCAAGGGTCTCATCTTGTTACTCTATAGGGCACTGCTAGAAACCTAGGCATGGTAGAGGGACTCGGGAAAAGGTGAGAAAGGGACCTGGGTCTGGACTTGAACAAGCACCTCTGGCAGCTAATGTGTAGGAGGGCCTTCAAAACATTGATGGCCTGCCAGTCCAAACTCCATGGCCTGAAATTGCTGCACCGGTGGCAATTTGCCCGATGCGGCTCTCTAAGATGTTCCTGTCAGTGGAACCCCTGTGCTGGTGTGGATGTGGGGACAGAGCAGACTACTGGCACATGTGGTGGGGATGCCCGAAGGTTCAAATGTATTGGGCTGAGGTTCTGGGATGGATCAAAGACCTGAAACGGAGGAAATGTTTGTTGGAGCCAATGTTGATATTGTTAGGCTTGGACAATCAAGAGGGACAATGGCACACCATGCCTCATATGACTCATTTTCTGATGTTAGCCGCAAGGGCATGCCTAGCAAGGCACTGGAAGAGAAGGGAACTCACAAGCCTAAAAGATAAGTCCGAAACAGCAAAAGACATTTACCTAATGAAAAATATCCCAGCAGCAATACATGGAGGGACCGCAGGGATGGAGGGGGAATGGCAGCAGTTTTGCACTAGATTTGGGTAGGCGCTTTGTTTGAACTACTCAGGATGGTCCCGCTCGGTCCCGGCTGAAGCATGTGTAGGCATAGGGTGTGCATCATATTACAGTTATGTTTGTTAGACCTCTCTATGTTGCAGTTGGTTACTGTGAGCCGGAAACCTCAAATTTAAGGGGTATGTTTGAAAGGAAGGGGGCGGGTACATGGGAGGAGAGAGGAACAGATGGATGATCTAGTGTTTGAAGCATGTGCCGGGGGCTAATAACCCCCAGTCGATCTGTATTTTTCTTTGTTACCATAAAACAATCAAATTCAATTTACAAAAAATGAAACAGGTGCAGGATCTATGGATGCAGGAAACACAAAGGTGCTGGGATGAGTGCATACCCTTGTTTTACCACATACTGGTCAAGGGATTGCCGACGGATGTCCAGGCATCATTAGACAAGATTGGGGGAATAGAAGCAAAGGGATGGCCAGAGATACAGGCAATGATAGTAAACTACTGTAAACGAAAGCAGGAGAGCAAGAGGCAGGCGGCAGAAAATGCTGCAAAGGCAGAAAACAAACTGGTACAAAAGAAACTGGCGAGGTATACAAAGGAAGGGTCAATGCTTTTGCCTGATGCTGCGGCAGTGACACCCGCCCAACAGGGAGGGTTTCCCATGGGGAACACGCCACAGCAAGGGGGTTATATGCAGCAGCAGTATATGCCACAGTGGGTACCCCCACAACAGGGCAATTATATGTATGGGGGATTCTTTCCAATGGGGAGAGGGTACTTGCAACAAGGAAGAGTAGGAGAATAGAGAGGGGCAGGATAAAGGGTCTTTGGGCCGTCCTTCATATGCAGGAACATAGGGCACTTGGCACGCACGTGTCCTTTCAGGCAACAAGCTCGGGCACAAGCAATGCAAATGGCACAGCAGCAAGGGGTTGTCACAGCAGTGGCAGCAGAGGCAGCCTCTCTTAGCCCAGCTGCAGCAGGGACAGATGCACCTGCAGCAGGGACTGCCGCAAGTGCAAGGGGGGCCAACGGATGGTGATATGGCACCCCTGACTGTGACTCAAACACCAGCACTAGCTGCGGGAAGCACAGTGGTGTTAGGACAGAACGTGGTACCCCACTACACTAGGGTCAGCGTTGTCGGAGGGAATCTTTTCTCTTTCCCACCGGGTAGCCCGCAACATTAGGGGGGCCTGCAGAAAGCCAGAGTGTGTCCAATCCTAGCAGTAACTGACGGCCCTGAAGAGGAACCGGAGGTAGCAGTGACAATAGGACCAAGAGAATTTGCATTCCCCATAGTTACAGGAGTAAGCAAATCTTGTATAAGGAAAGAGGGATTCCCGCTATCAAACAAGGTGATGGATACGCACGGCTTCTCTGGGGCAGTAGTGACAGTTCCGGTAACAAAAGACTTACCACTAACAATAGGGATGCAGAACAACATAGTGCCCCTATTAGATTCCAAAGACACACCTATCAATATACTAGGGAGAGGCTTAATCAGCAAACTAAACCCCACAGTAACATTCACAGAGAAAGGGATGGTTTGTATGTCAGGCATTTCCTACACACAAGTGACCGCGCTACTTTTAGGGGTGCATGCTCAAAGCACACTATGAGGCCAACCCATGTACCCAAGACTATTCAGCATGGGGTCAAGATACTGTTGGGATGGGTCCCTAGAATAAGAGGAAAGGCGTTCAGATTGGCATCAGATTACTTGTTCAGACCACAGTGTCAGAAGGAAGACATAAAAGGTACCACATTAATACTACAGCTAGAAGAGGTAGTGATACACAAAGACATCATGATCCTATGCGGGACGGACAATGACAACATTTAGTGGTGTATGGTGCTATGCGTCAACCCAACACTGACAGTAACAGGAGTAACAGATAAACAGCTGTCCGATGGGGAGGAAGATGGAGAGATGGTATTCCAGCTACAGATGCCTTGCCCAGTAAAAGTAGTAGAAAAGCTGGTGCCAATACTGACAACTGGTGAAAAGGGGAAGCGTACACACACATGAAGATCTCAAAAGGATCCCAGAGAAATTATGGACCAAAGGGCCCCATGATGTAGGTGTACTCAAAGGAGTGGGGGCAGAGATGATAAAGTTAAAGGAAGGGGCACTGCTTCCCCGTGCAAAACAATACCCATTGTCCAGAGAAGCAGATGTGAGTATATACTCGACTCTACATGCACCATGGCAGCAGGGCATCATACAGACATCCTCATCGCCATCCAACACGGCTACATACCCGAAAAAGAAATCTAAGGGTGGGTCGTGGAGGTTTATACAAGATTTATGCCCTCTTAACGATGTAATTGAAGCAGTTTCCCCTGGTACCGAACCCCCGCTACAATACTATGCAACATCCCCATGAAGGCAAAGTACTTCACAGTCAGAGAATTGAAGAATGCCTTCTTCTCCATTCCACTGCACCCAGACTTAAAATACTTGACAGTGTTCACGTATCGGGGAACAAAATTCAAACACACTAGGCTGCCCCAGGGGTACTGTGAATCATCTAGCATTTTCAACAGAGTGATCCAAATGGACCTGAGCAATTTACAAATGCCAAGCTCAGTAATCCAGTATGTGGACGATTTGTTAATATGCAGTGAGACTGAGGAAGAGTGCAGGGCTGATTTGGTACATCTCTTAACATTACTAGCAGAGAAGGGGTACAAGGTGGACAATACTGCAATACTGCGAGGAGGAGGAGGTTGTGTAACAGGGACACATTTTATCTATTAAAGGGCGCAAGATAAAACAAGAGGGTAGAGGCAATTTACATAACAGCATGTCCGCGCACAGTGAAGAAATGCAGAAGTTCCTGGGGTTATGCAATTGCTGCAGGCATGGGTCTTTGACTACTCCACATTCACAAAACCGTTACTGTAGGCCCTTAGGAAGCACAGCAGGAGAATAGGGAACTACAATGGACCCCAGAAATAAAAGAAATCTTCACAGAACTAAAAGAAGCATTGGCCCATGCACCAGTATTGGCCACCCCTAACTACAAAGAGAGGTTTGACCTGAAATTGTGTGGTGTGTCAACAGTTTTTGTCTGGCCATACTTTGAGAACTGTAAAGGGAACATTACCGCAAACGGAATGGTCCTTCTGGCGATTGCATATCCACTGTGTTGATATGCAAGATAGATGTGCCTGTCACAGGTGCATGCTTGTTGTTGTCTGTCCATTTTCATGTTGGTTTGAGGTGGGGCCCTGTGCTAAAAATGACGCAAAGTCTGCCACAAAGTTTTTAGTATGGGAGGTGTTTTCAAGATGGGGGTGTCTGATGAGATAAGCTCAGACAATGGCCGAAATTTCGCCAATAACCTTTTTAAAGAAATAAAACTCCTCCTGGGAATAAAACACAGGCTATGCACAGTGTACCGACCTCAGACGACCAGGATTGTTCAGAGACAAAATGGATTGCTTAAAGAGCGCTTAGCCAAGCTAACCTCTTCATTGTGCCAAAACTGGCTTATTGCCTGCCAATGGCGCTGTTTGCCCTTCGGAACTCACCCAGTGCGGATCACCACTTGACTCTGCATTAAATTGTAACTGGTAGGAGGATGCATGCCCCTGTCCCTCCTGCACGTTCAATTTCGGACACTAATAACACAGCAAAAGTTCTAGGAGAGGAGATGAAAAAGTACTTGACTGAAATGACAAATGTCCTCAAATACATTTCCCGCCAGGTCCAAAGTTCAACATGTCGGCTGACCAACGGTGAACAGACAAGTGCTCACAGGAGGGAGGAGTTTCCACGAGCACAGCTCCTCTATCCAGGTGATAACATTTTCGTCCGTAACGTCGTACGGAAGTGGCGAGAACCCAGGTTTACTGGCCCCTACAAAGTTGTATACGTGACACCGCAATGAAAGTTAAAAAAAGGAGTGCTTGGACTCATATTACCAACATCCGCAAGGTCAACAGCAGCGCCTAATGCATTTGTGTCTATGCAAAACTAGAGGGCTCTTTCAGGGACACACAGAAGAAGTAGAATGGATAGACAAAGGGGAGGAGCCAGATGCAGATAATTATATACAGATTGAAAGCATGGCCATGGAAGAAACCACAAAGCATGCAATACTGGAATATAATATAGAAGGGGCACAGAGGGGGAACAGTTGGCTACTACCCACAGGAGAATATATTGCAAAAATTCAACAGGACATGATATCCTGTGGTGCCAGACCAGACCCCTGATGCAAATATGGGGATTGGTGTTTCACAATGGCAAATGGGAAAGGGGGATGGTGCAGTGCTATGCAAAAGTACTGGTGGGATATGACGAAGGGGTAGTAAAGAAAATAAATAATGAATGTCAGGGAACATGGAATGACAATGTACATGCTTTGACGTGGATAGATGAAAAACACCGTCAGTATATATAAAACCATTCACACAGCATCCTTTGTGTTTCAGAGAAACTAGGACGATCGTGCTGAGGGTGAACACTGGCTGAGAGAGGACGATGAGCAGCTCGGCATTGCAGAAAGGGACAACAGCGGTGATGGACTACTGGTGGGCCTGCGGGTCTATAGTTTACGCACAGCATCCTCCAGATTGGGGAGTGGTATGCGCACTTGTAACCCTCCACAGCCCGGCATTGGTCGTGCCCCGGGGAGACTTGGTACCTTTTAATGAACTATGCCAAGGCAGAAGAATAAGGAAAAAGAGGTAAAGGAGATGAGAGATCAGCCATAGCAAGTGGCAAGAAAGAAAAGGAGCAGCAACTGCATATCTGCCAAATCTACATGGAGCTTGGACACAATCCCACATCATCTAAAACCTTTCAACAAAGCATCAATCTTCTTTACATCTCTCCTGCTTACCGGGGTTCAAGCAGCCGACAACGCCAAATGGCTTAAGATGATATACATTACTCACCGTAATCGTATTTCGAGGGGATGGTGTCCTCTGACGTATTCCACATCTATGACAGGTAATGACCACCGCTGTGCTGCTTCGGAAAATTTTCGGCAGAGGGCGTCCTGCATCGATGACGTCGATACGTTGTTCCTCGAGGGCCTCCGTCGAGGGTCGACGTCACCAGATGTTATATATAGGACGCACGGCGCCCGTAGCCTCAGTTACATTTTTTCCACAACGTGTTTGCTCCTGAATCTCGGCGCGTTCGATTCTTCTGTGCGAATATGTCTTCTGCTACCCCGAAGTCGGGTTTTAAAAAGTGTTGGGACTGCGGGTCGAATATGTCCATTACGGACCCGCACAACATCTGCCTTTGGTGTCTCTGCGAAAGCCACGCCACCGACGACTGTTAGGAGTGTCAGTCCCTGATGTCTAAGGCCTTGCAGGAACGGAAGAAAAAATTGAAGGTAGGTAGGGTGTCTAAGCCCCATAAGTCAAAGTCTGCTGGGCTTTCGACCGATGACTCGAGGGGTGACTCTCCGCGTCGGCAAAAGTCCAGGGCTCAGTCTAGGAGTGGTTCCCGCCATTCCACTTCCTTCCCAGTCGCCTTCCCCGTCTTCGTTGGAGGAGGACTCCGCTAGGCGGTTGACTTCTCCCACCAAGTCTTCGTCGCCGGCCGAATGGGAGTCATTCTGCCGGCAGATGTTGGTGATTATCGAATCGCAAGGCACAGTTCTGTCTGCGCCTTCGAAAGAAGCCAGAAAGATACAGGCTCGGTCCACCACACGCATGCCTTCGGGCTCGGGTGGTCGGCGTGATCATCAGGAGCCGTCGAGGTCCCGCTCGGACAAGGGAGATCGCCATAGCCGTGCCAGGTCCAGATCCCAGTCCTCGACGCCATCGAGACCGTCGGAACCTGTGAAGCCTTCGAGGAAGGCGTCAACGCCATCGGTGCCGTGTCCATCGAGGGACATTCTCAAGGCTCTGCCCTCGAAGAGGTTGTCAGCGCCTCGGTCGACGTCGAATCCATCGCCGCCCTCGATGCCGTTTGTGGTCTTGACACCTCTCCGGAGGTGGAATTTGGTAGGCCTGAACCGGGGACGCATGCCGAATCCTCTTAGAGGCGTCTCATGTCGAGGGTGACTGAATACTTGGGGTGGTCTGCTCCACCTGTTGATTTTGATCAGGATGATCTGACATACATCCTGGACCAAGGTCCACCCACTGACCCGTTGTTGCCATTTCATATGGCTTTGCAAAGAAGGGTGGCGGTGGTTTGGACTGCTCCGGAGAGTCTCCCGGCAGTGATTAAGTCACTTCCGAAGAAATACCGTCCAGCCAGTAGTGACCCCTGCTACTTGTCGACGCACCCTACTCCGGAGAGTTTGGTGGTGCAGGCGGCTATGGCCGACCGCAAAGCAGGCTGCGTGCCCTACCATCCCTCTTGATAAGCACGATAAGCGCTTTGATGGTTGGGCGAAGAAGGTGTTTTTTTCTGGGGGTATGGCTTTGAAGGCAGCCAACTCCGTTTGTGCCTTGGCAAGATTCACTCACACTCTGTGGAATTGTGCATCTTTGGTGGCTGAGCATATTCCCGAAGGGGAGGAACGGGATGGTTTTCTAGCCCTCATGCAGGACAGCAAGGATGCCATGTGTGAAGCCATTCAGTCGGGTTTGGACACGGCAGACTGTGTCAGTCGGTCCATGGCTGCGATCACCGTGATACGCAGGTTTGCGTGGTTGTGGAAGTCGGGGTTTGCTCCTGATGTGCAATCTTGGCTTCTCAACATGCCCTTTGATGGTGTCGATCTGTTTGGCAGCAAGGCTGACGAGAGCCTTGAGAGGTTGCAGACCTCCAAAGCTGCAGCGAAGCCTTTGAGCGCTGCAGTACGCCAACCTCCGCCGTTTTGTCCTATGGGACAGCAATGGAGGGGAGGTTCCTTTTGGTACTACTCTTCCTATGGTAGATCGAGAGGAGCTGCCAGTCAAAGGGGCCACCGTAGGAGTACCAGAGGTGGAAAGCAAGGCACTCCAGGTACCAAAGCCGCTCGGCAGTTGCCTCTTTGCCCTCAGGCACTGCTGCAGCCGCGTCCGCTCAGTCATGGGGCCATGTCCCATGGTTTGCCGGTTGGGGGTAGACCTGCGCTGCATCTTGGAGAATGGTGTACCATTACTTCAGATGTGTGGGTTCTGGAGATCATAACCCACGGCTACGGTCTTCCCTTCCGGCAGAGGCCTCACGTCAATCCACCGGGGAAGCTCTCTTTGAAGCATCCGGATCCGCTCCTTCCACAGAAAATCCTATCTCTGCTGGAGAAAGGCACCATAGAACTGGTGCCTGCAGCGTAGAGGAACAAGGGATGGTATTCCCCTTATTTTTTTATCCCGAAAAAAGGCGGGGGATTGAGACCCATCATGGACTTACGTGGGCTGAACAAGCTCCTCAGGAAGGACAAGTTCAAGATGCTAACTCTTTCTCAAGTCCTCCAGGCCCTTCAACTTCAGGATTGGTTGGTGTCTCTCGACCTCAAGGATGCTTACTTTCATGTGCCGATTCATCCCAAGCTGATGGTGGTGGTGGCAGCGTATCTTAGGAAAGGGGGGATTCATGTCTACCCCTACCTGGACGATTGGTTGATCAGGGCGCGCTCGCCCGAGCAAGTCCTAGATCATCTGTCCGTCACCTGCCACTCCCTTCACAAGCTGGGCTTCTCCCTCAATTTAAAGAAGTCCCATTTGACACCTACCCAGCGGCTCCAGTACATCGGAGCAGTGCTAGACACGTCCCTGGGGCTGTGTTCGCCTCCCAGGTGAGGGCTCATCACATTCTGCAGATGGTGGATGTCATGATGCCTACCCCCGGGCATCAGGACCAAGGCCCTCAGCTCTGGGAGCAGGCATCCAGACATGTGTTTAAACCTCAGCAGCCCCGGCTAGGGGTTGTCTGGGTTCAGTCCTGGCACCTTAGGTGCTAGGCTCATCATAGAAATCAGTCCTGGCGCCATAGGCGCCAGGCTCATAGACTTTACTTAACTGATGCAGACCATGCTGCAAAAGAGTCCAAGCCCACATGAGGCCTGGATGGGACTATTTTGTTACAGGGACTATTTTTTACTCGGGCGTGGCTCTAGGGAACTTCTTACCTGGAACTACTTTGGAGGCTATTTAAACCACACCCGAACAGCAGCACATGCTTCGCATTATTCTGCATCCAGCAGCGTGACGCTCACCGTGCCTGCAGCCAGCATCCAGTCTTCTGCCACGCTTGCGTGCCTGCAGCCAGCATCCAGTCTTCTGCCACGCCTGCCTCGAATCCGAAGCTCCTAGAATAAAGAAGAAGAAAAGGACAAGGTTAGAAAACTAACTTATTTCAAATTCCTCACCCAATTCCGGAACCATTTCATCTCCGGACCTGGAAAGCAGTGCTAGACACGTCCCTGGGGCTGTGTTCGCCTCCCAGGTGAGGGCTCATCACATTCTGCAGATGGTGGATGTCATGATGCCTACCCCCGGGCATCAGGACCAAGGCCCTCAGCTCTGGGAGCAGGCATCCAGACATGTGTTTAAACCTCAGCAGCCCCGGCTAGGGGTTGTCTGGGTTCAGTCCTGGCACCTTAGGTGCTAGGCTCATCATAGAAATCAGTCCTGGCGCCATAGGCGCCAGGCTCATAGACTTTACTTAACTGATGCAGACCATGCTGCAAAAGAGTCCAAGCCCACATGAGGCCTGGATGGGACTATTTTGTTACAGGGACTATTTTTTACTCGGGCGTGGCTCTAGGGAACTTCTTACCTGGAACTACTTTGGAGGCTATTTAAACCACACCCGAACAGCAGCACATGCTTCGCATTATTCTGCATCCAGCAGCGTGACGCTCACCGTGCCTGCAGCCAGCATCCAGTCTTCTGCCACGCTCGCGTGCCTGCAGCCAGCATCCAGTCTTCTGCCACGCCTGCCTCGAATCCGAAGCTCCTAGAATAAAGAAGAAGAAAAGGACAAGGTTAGAAAACTAACTTATTTCAAATTCCTCACCTAATTCCGGAACCATTTCATCTCCGGACCTGGAAAGTACATCAGTCCTGCACGCGTCGCTTCGCCAGCTCCAGCACGGCTCCATACTCACCAGTTCTCACAGCATCTTTCGATCTGGCACTGTCTCCATCATTTCTTCGCCGTAATCCGGCACCTAGGGGACACAAGAAAAAACAAGGTGAGCCAAGGGAATCAACAAATACAACCTCTTACCACCATAGACTTACCACCGGCGGTATTATTCCATAACTCTCCACATTTTCATATGCCGCATCTGTAAAGAGGGAGATAAACAACACGTTAACGCATGCAATAGTTACCGGACAGCGTTGGGTAACACAGACTCTTAGCTGAACGACAGCAGCAGCTATGAGACCTTCTTCTCACGAACTCAGTTGCAACTTAAGGAAGGAAGGGGACAAGAGTGAACATCTGGCACATTGAACTCTTTGAACTTGATACTTACCAATCCCGCCAGGGACTTCAGAGTCAATACTTACCAGAACTCTCCCAACGCCTTCAAACCAGTGAAGTAACTGGTATCTACGCGCCCCTGCAAGACACGCAGGATGGAGAGCTCATCTTTTACGAACATAAGGTGAGGTTACTAAGGGGATATCGGAGGTGATTAGTGGGGGAGAGCGAGAACAGTTGGGAGGCCATCACTAAAACCCACAGGTGGTTAATTAATCCCTGTCTCCACTTGCAGGAAAATACTTCTTCGGGTCCAGCAGACAAGACTAGGCGGGCCAGTCCAGACAGTCAACTCTGCATTACGCATCACGTTGAAGGAGACCGCAGCAGTCCGGGTCCGATCGACACCCCTGTGGGGTCCAGGTGAGCGTAACAGAACGCGAAGCCTCTCTACAAATACCCACCCGGGTGTTATGGAAACCTCGGAAACCGACCAACTGGCCCAATTATTGGGGGAACTTAGGGCAGAAGTACATGCCGCTCGCCAAGAGACTAATGCCCTCAGGAGAGAACTGATTGTCTCAAAGGAGCGCACGGATGATCTGGCTAGGCAACTACTGCAAAACCAAGCTGGGCAAACGCCCCTACCTGGATATGGGGGAAACCCAACCCCCGTTTCATCAAGCAATCCAGTGCAAGTGGTTTTACCAGGAAATATTCTGTTAGCTCCACCCGAACGCTTTTTATGCAGACCGGGAGCGTTTCCAAATGACAAAGCCAAAGTAGCCTTCGTGTTGTCATATCTTGGTGGCAGGGCAGCGGATTGGTCCATTCCATTAGTCAACCAGGATGATCCTCTTCTGCGGGATTTTCAGGGTTTTCAAAGGAGCATGGAAAAACTATTCGCCAGACACTCACAGGGTCAAGCCCTGGACAACAAACTTTTATCCTTACGACAAGGTAACCAGGATCTGCTAACCTATATTGCAACCTTCAATAGGTTGGTGGTGGAAACCGGGTGGCCGGAGGAAAAACAAATTACATTGTTTCATCGTGGACTTCGGCGAGAACTCAAAGATGTCTTGGCTCAAGTTGTGAACCCACCTCAGGATTGCACAGAATTTATAGACTTAGTGGTCCAGCTAGACCACCGACTTCAGAACCGAAAGACTGATCGAGCTAAGTTCGAGAACCGGGTATTGGTTAAACCCAATGTTGCCCCCAAAGGAACAGATGCATCTGAACCTATGCAGATCAGGGGGGCTAAAGGACCCTTAACTCAAAAGGAAAGAGAAAGAAGACGACAGATGCAGTTGTTTCTGTACTGTGGAACCTCAGGACATTTTCTACAGGATAGCCCTACAAAACCACCCAAGAAGTTGGTAGGAGTTGCTGATAAAAGCCACATAGAGCCTGATTCGGGAAACGACCACGCCCGACAAGCGTAGAGGTCTGCTTGCCGAGCTTAAAGAAGGACACTCAGACCTCGCATCTGATCATCCCAATGGTCCTACTTGATCCCAGGCAGCCATCACGTATGCACGCAGTAAGGGCATACATATATAGCGGGGCCGTAGGAAACTATATGGACCACGAATTGGTGTCAAGGATGAATCTACCTCTTTGCAAAAAGACCACGTCAGATGTCATCACCACAGTTGATGGAACTGAGATTGCCTCGGGGCCTGTAACTCATTCCACTACAGAGATGACACTGTTGAGTCAAGATGGGCATCGAGAGACTATTGTGTTTGATCTAATCAAAGCCCCACAGTTCCAGATAATACTGGGTATGCCATGGTTGGAAACACATAATCCTTGAATAGATTGGCGAGAGAAGAGAATAACCTTCCCGGATTGTGCACACACCTGTTACCCGGAGAAAACTTTGAACAAAGGCCTGGCTACAGTCGTTAACCCAATCGTGCAGTTACCTCAGGAATACCAAGAATTTCAGGATGTTTTTCAAAAAGAACAGGCCAATACATTACCTCCTCACAGATCATACGATTGTCAAATCGACCTCCTACCCGGTGCACAACCCCCATGCAGTAGAATCTACGCCCTCACGGAACCAGAAAATCGTCACCTACGGCAATACTTGGACCAATACCTTGCCAATGGCTTTATTCGTCCTTCCAAGTCTCCTACATCATCAGCTTTATTCTTCGTGCCAAAAAAGGAAGGTGACCTTAGAACGTGCATAGATTACCACGCATTAAATCAGATTACGGTAAAAAAACGATAACCATTGCCTCTGATCCCCGAATTTCTAGACCAAGTAAAGGATGCTTTTATCTACACTAAGTTAGATCTCCGAGGGCCATATCATCTGGTACGCGTCAAGAAAGGCGACAAATGGAAGACTGCCTTTCGCACCAAGTACGGATTATTCGAATATCAGGTGATGCCCTTAGGGTTGTGCAATGCACCAGCAGCCTTCCAGTATTTTATGTACGATGTCCTTCGTGAACTCATTGACGTCTGTGTCGTCGTATACATAGATGATATTCTAGTGTACTCCTCCTCAGAATCAAACCATGTTAAGCACGTGTGTGCAGTCCTTGAGAAACTATGCCAGCACAAGTTATATGCAAAATTGGAAAAATTTGTTTTTCATGCTACGGAAGTTGAATTTCTTGGATTTATCCTGACTCCAAAAGGAGTCCGAATGGACTCTCGAAAGGTGGACGCAATTCTCAAGTGGCCCTCACCCAGTTCAGTCAAAGGGGTACAAAGCATGCTCGGATTTGCTAATTTCTACCGCAGATTCATTCCGGACTTCTCCCATGTTGTACACCCCATCACAGCACTTTTGCGAAAAAACAAATGCTTCTTGTGGACCGAAGAGGCTGAAAAGGACTTCCAAGAGCTGAAAGCGAAATTCACATCAACCCCTGTCTTAAAGCATCCACGCCCTGAGCTTCCATACATAGTAGAAACTGATGCATCCAGTTTAGCCATGGGAGCTGTCCTGTCCCAGAAGTATCCTGAAACCGGTCAACTTCACCCAGTAGCGTTTTGGTCCAGAAAGTTCTCAGCACCTGAGTTAAACTATGCGGTTACCGATAAAGAGCTATTAGCCATCAAATCCGCCTTTAAGGCTTGGCAGCACCATCTTCTTGGTGCCAGGCAAACTATTACCGTAATCACCGATCACCGGAACCTGCAGTATTTAAAAACAGCCAAAGCCCAATCATCGTGACAACTTCGATGGGCATTGTTCTTTGCCGAATTCGATTTCGTGATCACTTATCGACCAGGCTGCAAAAATGGCAAAGCAGATGCCTTATCCCGAATAGGGATGGGAGAAGCATATGCCAACCCGGAACCGGTGCCAATAATTCCCGAGCAAAAAATTCTTGGCATAACTACTCTACAGACACTAGAAGATATTCATTCAAAAATCCAACAACTCTTCGAACCAGCAACCCTGCAGGACTGGGTAAAGAAAGGCCCGGACTACTCAGTCATCAATGACCTACCTTACTATCAAGGACGACTATTTCTACCACACAAGGAAATACAAGAACTAGTCATCTCCAATTACCATGACACCCTGATGGAAGGGCACCCAGGTATCGCAAAAACTGAAGCGAAAATTAAGAGACAGTTCTGGTGGCCCACTTGGCGAAAAGATGTAAAGTCATTTGTGATGTCTTGTGGCATTTGCGCCCAAAACAAAAGCCAGAAGAAAAAACCTGCTGGCCTTTTACTACCTTTGGATATTCCACCTACACCATGACACACCTTGTCTTTAGACTTTATTACAGATCAACCTCCATGTAATGGATTTAACACCATCCTAGTTATTGTGGATCTTTTTTCCAAGATGGCCCACTTTATTCCTTTAAAGGGGTTACCTTCTGCTTCGATTCTGGCCAAGGAGTTCCTCGAAAACATTGTTCGATAACACGGATTCCCTTCCGTATTGGTTTCTGACCGAGGTAGTCAATTTATCTCGCATTTTTGGAAGAAATGTTGTCAACTGGCACAAATCGACGTGAGGCTATCAACAAGTCACCATCCCCAGACCGATGGTCAGACGGAAATGACCAACCAGACCCTTGAACAGTACCTACACTGCATGCTACACCAGACCGAAAGCAATTGGAAAGATATTTTATGGATTTCCGAGTACGCATACAATAACTCTGTACATTCAGGAACCGGACAAAGCCCTTTTTATACCATATATGGACATCAACCTCGAACCTCAGAACTCGATTTGCCTCAGCGCTTAGAAATGCCCGCAGTTAGTCATTTGCACTCTACTATTACACAAGCCTTTATGGAAGCCACAGAACATTTGAAACAAGCAAAAGAGAAATACAAGAAAAATGCTGATCAACATAGAAGTAAAACTCCACAATACCAGATTGGGGATCAAGTTTGGCTGGCTACAAAACATATATCTCTGAAGGGAACTCGGACTTTTAATCCTAGATATTTGGGACCTTACACCATTAAGGCCATTATCAACCCGGTGGCCGTCAAATTGGAATTACCCTCTAATATGCGAATTCATCCTGTCTTTCATGTTTCACTTCTAAAACCAGTTCAACCAGGGACAAGATTAACCAAACCACCTGACCGCATCTTGATAGATGGAGAACCTGAATTCGAGGTAAAAAATATCCTGGACTCCAAGATGATTAAATCAAAACTTTTTTATTTGATCGATTGGAAGGACTACGGACCACAAGAAAGATCATGGGAGCCTAGCGACCACGTTCATGCACCTCGGTTGGTGAAAAGATTCCATCGGAACTTCCCAGACAAACCGGGGCCAGGGGGAAGAACAACTTTAGGAGGGGCCTTGGGGGGGAGTGCTGTCATGATGCCTACCCCCGGGCATCAGGACCAAGGCCCTCAGCTCCGGGAGCAGGCATCCAGACATTTGTTTAAACCTCAGCAGCCCCGGCTAGGGGCTGTCTGGGTTCAGTCCTGGAGCCTTAGGCGCCAGGCTCATCATAGAAATCAGTCCTGGCGCCATAGGCGCCAGGCTCATAGACTTTACTTACCTGATGCAGACCATGCTGCAAAAGAGTCCAAGCCTACATGAGGCCTGGATGGGACTATTTTGTTACAGGGACTATTTTTTACTCGGGCGTGGCTCTAAGGAACTTCTTACCTGGAACTGCTTTGGAGGCTATTTAAACCACACCCGAAC
Source organism: Ambystoma mexicanum (assembly GCF_040938575.1). Lineage (NCBI taxonomy): Eukaryota > Metazoa > Chordata > Amphibia > Caudata > Ambystomatidae > Ambystoma > Ambystoma mexicanum. The sequence goes on along the minus strand of NC_090925.1, from coordinate 328,317,683 downwards.
AGCAGCACATGCTTCGCATTATTCTGCATCCAGCAGCGTGACGCTCACCGTGCCTGCAGCCAGCATCCAGCCTTCTGCCACGCCCGTGTGCCTGCAGCCAGCATCCAGTCTTCTGCCATGCCCGCCTCGAATCCGGAGCTCCTAGAATAAAGAAGAAGAAAAGGACAAGGTTAGAAAACAAACTTAGTTTTACAAAGGTAGCGGGCGCCCCTCTCTCGCAAGAACAGACATGATAACCTGTTCAGTGGTTATTAACCACTTGAGAGTTCGCAGCCACTGCTTTTACTCACTGTGCCTTTCACAGATGGGAAATATCCATTTGCATATCAGTCTTTGTCCTGCCCAGGGGCAGTCCAGCACCGAAATACAATGGCAACTCCAATCTGAACGAGAGGATCATCAGTGAGGTGAAGCTGATGCCTCTCTAAGCACAGTGAGAGGGAGACCACGTCTGGTGGCTGCGAACTCTCAAGTGGTTAATAACCACTGAACAGGTTATCATGTCTGTTCTTGCGAGAGAGGGGCGCCCGCTACCTTTGTAAAACTATTTTTTAAGGAACCTGGGATTGGTAACCCTAGGTCTCCTGGGGGCAACCAGACGTGGTCTCCCTCTCACTGTGCTTAGAGAGGCATCAGCTTCACCTCACTGATGATCCCCAACAAGGGTGAAACACGTGTATGGGGTTGCTGGTGGTACTCTCGTTCAGATTGGAGTTGCCATTGTATTTCGGTGCTGGACTGCCCCTGGGCAGGACAAAGACTGATATGCAAATGGATATTTCCCATCTGTGAAAGGCACAGTGAGTAAAAGCAGTGGCTGCGAACTCTCAAGTGGTTAATAACCACTGAACAGGTTATCATGTCTGTTCTTGTGAGAGAGGGGCGCCCGCTACCTTTGTAAAACTATTTTTTAAGGAACCTGGGATTGGTAACCCTAGGTCTCCTGGGGGCAACCAGACGTGGTCTCCCTCTCACTGTGCTTAGAGAGGCATCAGCTTCACCTCACTGATGATCCCCAACAAGGGTGAAACACGTGTATGGGGTTGCTGGTGGTACTCTCGTTCAGATTGGAGTTGCCATTGTATTTCGGTGCTGGACTGCCCCTGGGCAGGACAAAGACTGATATGCAAATGGATATTTCCCATCTGTGAAAGGCACAGTGAGTAAAAGCAGTGGCTGCGAACTCTCAAGTGGTTAATAACCACTGAACAGGTTATCATGTCTGTTCTTGCGAGAGAGGGGCGCCCGCTACCTTTGTAAAACTATTTTTTAAGGAACCTGGGATTGGTAACCCTAGGTCTCCTGGGGGCAACCAGACGTGGTCTCCCTCTCACTGTGCTTAGAGAGGCATCAGCTTCACCTCACTGATGATCCCCAACAAGGGTGAAACACGTGTATGGGGTTGCTGGTGGTACTCTCGTTCAGATTGGAGTTGCCATTGTATTTCGGTGCTGGACTGCCCCTGGGCAGGACAAAGACTGATATGCAAATGGATATTTCCCATCTGTGAAAGGCACAGTGAGTAAAAGCAGTGGCTGCGAACTCTCAAGTGGTTAATAACCACTGAACAGGTTATCATGTCTGTTCTTGCGAGAGAGGGGCGCCCGCTACCTTTGTAAAACTAGAAAACAAACTTATTTCAAATTCCTCACCTAATTCCGGAACCATTTCATCTCCGGACCTGGAAAGTACATCAGTCCTGCAGCTCCAGCACAGCTCCATACTCACCAGTTCTCACAGCATCTTTCGATCTGGCACTGTCTCCATCATTTCTTCGCCGTAATCCGGCACCTAGGGGACACAAGAAAAAACAAGGTGAGCCAAGGGAATCAACAAATACAACCTCTTACCACCATAGACTTACCACCGGCGGTATTATTCCATAACTCTCCACATTTTCATATGCCGCATCTGTAAAGAGGGAGAAAAACAACACGTTAACGCATGCAATAGTTACCGGACAGCGTTGGGTAACACATACTCTTACCTGAACGACAGCAGCAGCTATGAGACCTTCTTCTCACAAACTCAGTTGCAACTTAAGGAAGGAAGGGGACAAGAGTGAACATCTGGCACATTGAACTCTTTGAACTTGATACTTACCAATCCCGCCAGGGACTTCAGAGTCAATACTTACCGGAACTCTCCCAACACCTTCAAACCAGTGAAGTAACTGGTATCTACGCGCCCCTGCAAGACATGCAGGATGGGGAGCTCATCTTTTACGAACATAAGGTGAGGTTACTAAGGGGATATCGGAGGTGATTAGTGGGGGAGAGCGAGAACAGTTGGGAGGCCATCACTAAAACCCACAGGTGGTTAATCCCTGTCTCCACTTGCAGGAAAATACTTCTTCGGGTCCAGCAGACAAGACTAGGCGGGCCAGTCCAGACAGTCATCTCTGCACTACGCATCACGTTTAAGGAGACCGCAGTTGTCCGGGTCCGATCGACACCCCTGTGGGGTCCAGGTGAGCGTAACAGTGGACAGGTTTCAACATGCCCAGAGTCTCCTGGCGTTCGAGTTCTTGAGGTTGCTCGGCCTCATGGCATCCTGCATTTTCCTGGTGCCAGAGGCCAGGCTGCATATGAGATCTCCCCAGTGGGCTCTCAAGATGCAGTGGTCGCAGTTCTCTGGCAGGATGTCGGATCCCGTTCAGATTCCGCCCTCGTTCGCACAGGATCTTCTGTGGTGGGTCGTTGAAGGCAATCTGTTGAAGAGAGCTCCATTTTGGCAACCTTGGCAGGAGGTGACGATCGTGACGGATGCATCCCTCACGGGTTGGGGAGCTCATGCCAACGAGTTGACAGCCAGCGGCCGTTGGTCTCCGTCGGAGTCCAGACTCCACAACAATCTGTTAGAGCTGCGGGCTGTCAGGCTAGCCCTGAAGGCTTTTCTACCATCTGTGCGGGGGAATAATGTCCTGATTATGACAGACAATATAGTGGCCATGCACTACCTCAACAAAAAAGGGGGAGCAGGGTCACTCCCGTTGTGCAGGAAGTAAATGCAGCTCTGGTTCTGGGCCATCCAGCAGGAAATTTCGATCTCGGCAGTTCATCTGGCCGGAGACAAAAAAGCGGCGGCGGATGCTCTGACCAAGCAGAGCACGGTCTCTCACGAATGGGAGCTGGCTCAGGAAGTTCTGTTGGAGATCTTCGCCCTTTGGGGAACCCCACAAGTGGATCTCTTCGCCACCAGTGTCAACCGGAAGTGCGAAAGATTCTGCTCGTGGGAATTTCCACCAAGAGCCTTAGGGGACGCTTTTGTAGTGGAGTGGTCCTTCCCACTGCTGTACGCGATTCCTCCAGTCCCCGTCAAGTGTTGCGGAGGTTACAGAGGTTCGGTTCCCGGATGATCCTCATTGCTCCGGCATGGGCCAGGAGAGCATGGTACTCGGACCTTTGAGACATGTCCATCTGCCCTCCACATTGTCTTCCCTACCAAGACGATCTGCTCTCACGGGAGGGGGGTCAGGTTCTCCATCCAGAGATCAAGTCTCTTAGCCTTCATGCTTGGTATCTGAAAGGTTCAGGTATAAGGATTGGGACATCCCCAAAGACGTGATGGAGGTGTTGCTTTCGGCCAGAAGGCCTGCAACGAAATCCCTGTACCGTTGCCGTTGAAGAAAGTTCTGTGACTGGTGCAGGGTACGGAATGTGGATCCTTTCCAATGTTCCATTCCCTTGGTTTTGTCTTTTTTGCTTTCTTTAGCCCACAAGGGCCTGCAAGTGGGTACAATTAAGGGTTACCTGGTGGCGCTGTCCATATTTAAGCGCTCGTCTGAGGAATGTTCTTATTTTAAGATCCCTTTGATTTCTCAGTTTCTGAAAGGGCTGACTAATGTGTTTCCACCGTCGCCTTTCCAGGTGCCGGGATGGGATTTTAATTTGGGTTTGAAGTTCCTAATGGGAGCTCCGTTTGAGCCCTTACATTCTTGTCCTTTGCGACTGTTGTCCTTTAAAACAGTGTTTTAAGATGCGGTTACTTCCGCACGCAGAGTGAGTGAGTTGCAGGCACTTTCCACCAAGCCACCCTTTACTGTGTTCCATAAGGACAGGGTTGTCCTGCGGGTGCGGTCTTCGTTTCTTCCGAAGGTTGTGTCGGAATTCCATTTGGGCCAGAAGGTGATTCTTCCGGCGTTTTATCCTCCTCCACATCCTGGTAAGGAAGAGGAGAGGCTCCATAGGTTGGATCCTAGAAGAGCTTTGAGTTTCTATCTCTCGCGGATGTCTCAGGTCAGAGTGGACAATCAGCTCTTTGTTGGTTATGCTGGAAGATGCTTGGGTCAGGCTGTTTCCAAACAGACCTTGTCTAGATGGATCATTTTGACGATCTCTGAGTGTTACCGTTTGGCGGGAAAGGACCCTCCAGTAGGCTTACGGGCTCACTCTACTAGGGGTGTGGCTGCCTCCACTGCCCTACAGAGGGGTGTTCCAATTCGCAATATTTGCGAAGCAGCCACATGGGCCTCTGTCCATACTTTTGTGAGACACTATTCCTTGGACTCCATCCATGGGCAGGATTTGGCCTTTGGTAAGGCAGTCCTTTATTCAGCAATTTGATTGGGCATTCTAAAATTATAAATTGTAAATTCTTTTTCCACCTCCATACATTGGTACTGCTTTGGGAGTCTGTCATAGATGTGGAATACGTCGGAGGACACCATCCCAGCGAAGAACAAGTTACTTACCTTCTCTGGTAACGTTCATTCGATGGGATGGTCCTCCGACGTATTCCACGTAGAACCCTCCCAGCCTGCCCCGCTACTAAGAATTTCTTATGCGATTGCAGCTTCCGTTTCCGCAAGGCTTTCTGCAGTCATACTGGCAGGAGATTGGTGCCACACGTTCTAGGAATAAACTACAACTGAGCCTACGGGCGCCGTGCGTCCTATATATAACATACGGTGACGTCGACCCTCGACAGAGGCCCTCGAGGAACAACGTATCGACGTCATCGACGCAGGATGCCCTCTGTCGAAAATTTTCTAAAGCAGCACAGCTGTGGTCATTACCTTTCATAGATGTGGAATACGTTGGAGGAACATCCCATCAAAAGAACGTTACCAGATAAGGTAAGTAACTTGTTCTTCTGGTGATTTTATCTGCTTAGATTCACATGCTGTCTATATAGTCAGACATCTAGCGGTAATTGCAGAGTATTTTATCTTTTTTTCAAAGATCGAAAAGGGCCGTTGACATGGGCGCGACTGTAACACTATCCCTAACGTGACGTTTAGTGTACCCCAAATCCTTTACGCGTTGTCAGGTAAGATTTTTAAAAAGTCCAACTGGTGTGGGACTTCACAAGACTTATGAGCTTGGTATTTAGGACCTAACCTTTAACATAGGCCTGTTCTACACAAGTTGGTAGAGTGACTGAGCAGCCAGGCTCATCTTAGAAGGGGTAGTGTGAGTTGTCGAGCAATGCAATGAAAACAGTACACACAAGGATCCAAGTAAACACTTACACACTTAAAGTTATATTAACACTATCTAATTATACATACACAAACAAATTCAAATCATACTGAGGAAGAAGTAACTAACAGTAACATTCAACAGAACATGGAATTCAGGCAATAATAATGCAGGCAAGAAATTTCTTTTTGTACTAAAACATTTTCCAGCACACTGAGTGACGTCAATCAATGTCAGTAATAACACTAATGTATTCACCATACATTATTTGAGTTTATGAGGGAAAGAAAGTGTTAGAGCAGAATAGAACATACTTTAGCAACTGTTACAATAGTCTTTTCTCCCAGAGGGATATAGGAAGTCTTTTTCCCAGCCAGCAATAAGAGTTAAAACAATTAAAACCTGTATAGGAAACAAGCACTGCCAAAGCCAATAGAGTTCAGCAGGGATGCATTTAGAGAGCTAGGACAGCCAAAGTCAATGGATAGTTCTAGTTCTGATATAAAAGTTTGTTGAACAGTCAGTAGTTCATTGAAGAATTCGAGGAGCTCAAGTGAGTCTACCTGATGTGCACAAGCTGTTAGGCCTGCACAAGTGAATTGAGGGTAACTCAGAAGTAGAGAAAGGAGCAATTCCCGAGTTAGGAAGCACAAGCTTTGGTGAAAGGTGGCTAAATCCTGAGCCCCACAGTACCTGAGAATTGAAGCAGATGTTCCAGCTGGCTTCCTTCCCGATGCAGTGATGCAGACCTTTGTTCCTGCTCCTTGGTGGTGGTGACAAAAGTGAGGACGTCTGGTGGGCTTTTGCGGCAGTAATCTGGAGAGGGGCTGGGCAGCAATTGATTCGACATGATTAAACGGCTCTTTGTGGTTTTGGCGCCTTTTCTTCAGCGTCAAGGAGAAACGAATAGCTCCTGTAGAGGAGGCCCCGAGTAAAGCTTGCACTCCAGTCGCCCATTTTGAAGTACCAGGAACATTCACACCGAAATACGTGACTTATGATGAGCAAATAAACCAGCAGAGAGCCGCAGTAGGGCTCTGCCCAGTACCTATCAGAAGAACAATACCTATTGAAGTACCAATAACCAGACAACCATGGACAGTAAGGTACCCATTCAGAAAACCCTACCAGCAAATGTAACGAAATGAAGATTGCTTAAGTACTGTCCAGGAAGAAACCAAAAAGTCCTTAATGGAAGACGAATGGTGACGTCACGAGGGACTGGACTAATGCACCCATAGAAGATATGACGACCAAAGGATGACACAAAGAGACGAAATGCCATGAATAAAGATATCGTGAAATTGAAAGAAGAGAACGTTGATGAAAGACAAAGGAGCTTAAACTGTAAGCAGGATGAAGATATTCAACCAGCTAACGCCTGTACATATGCTTGTAACCGCAAGAAAGCTAAGAAAACAGTGCAGCTTGCTATGCTAAGTAGAAGAATAGAGCGGCAAGCGCCATTGTACACAATCTACCTCAAAACTAAGCATGTTATATAAGTGCTGGTCCACTTTGCACTAAAACCAGAACCAACCCAGGTTATTATAGGCCAAACGCAAGAAGATTCATATTCTAGCAAACACGAGGAAAGAAGGCTGAATGGACACTCGGCAGAGGCAGCTCGTGCCAGGCAAGCCACGGTCATATCAGTAGAAGCTATGAACAGTAGTTACTTTTAATTGAAGCTAAGAACAGAATATCCTGCCCCTGAAGGATCGAGATAAGAAGGCGAAGGCAGGTGGCGGTTGAAATGAAAATCAAATACACAAATTGAGAGAAACGAGGGAAATTCACAGTGTAGTAGCACGTGACCATCCAAGCAAGGGTTCACACCTACGCTTGGCAGCTGCTGAGACAGAGATATTATAACTTTTCCTGACAAGAAGACACAGTTTCGAGGTCGACCACAGCCAACTAATTGACACATAGCCACTAAACTAATGATGGATTGAGGGAAGGCCGGGTGAATCTTAGGGCACCCTGTACCTGGTTGACCGTTCTGCGTGCTGCTAAGCAAAGTGGAAATTTTAGCATGGTGTGATGCCAATACGATCACAAAGGACCAAATAATCTAGGGTCCTCTAGTTAATAGAACCAATAGGACGTCGTACATTTAGTGATCTCTACAGCAGGGATTTTTGAAGGAAAGGCTTAGACGACAACCTGATAGTGTTTACCCAATCTCCTCACTCCATTACCATATACAGATATAGCACCTATAGTAAAGTTACCTTTTCCTAACAAATAGAATTGCATGTTAACTTTTGAGTGTTACACGTCAGATTATGACGCGTTTTGAGTATAAAAGTTATGTTTTGTATTACGTTCGAGGGAGTTGAAGCGAGACAGGCTATCGCATCACTGTTGATTTCCATGTTTCCCCGTTTTTTGTACTTGTCATTAAACGAACTCCCCTTTGACAAACCATTGAGTTGTCCTTAGTGATTGGAGTTGGAGTAAGAAAACCTGCACCCCCATCTATCTCAAGGTGCAGTTATCTTGTCTTAAAGGACTGTAGAGCAAACCCCGACTCTATGGGCCGGCCGGGGGTCTCTCCAGTACACTCGGTTGGAGTTTCTTCAGTCCTTCTGTCCTTCTGTCCTGGACTCTGGATGAAGAATTCCTGCTTATGGAGGACCTTGAAGGTGCCCACAATGTTTTGGGCAGATTTGTTCTGCACTCGATAATGGTCAGAGGTCCCCGGGCATTGGGATTCTGCAGCCTTGGAAAGTCGCATCAAGGTGGGGGGTGAGCCAAAATGAAGCAGGTCTCAAGGCTAGTTGGTCTCGCCAACCCAAGGGAGGAAGTCCTCCTTCACAGATCTTCCCTGTCGAAACGAAAACAGGGTCAGCACAGCTGCAAGGCTTTACAGGTGCTTCTGTGGGCCTGGAAAGTGCTGATGGCTTCTCTTTGCATCCTCTTCTTTGGATACGATGTTCCAGTGGTCAACTGCTTGTAGTCCCAAAACCCTCGCCTTTTATGCAGATTTCCATTCATTCACAACACTTCAGCTGCCAATCACACAGGAGTGGGAGGGGGCATTCTCCAGGACAGCCTCCCACCCAGTTGGAACTGGTTTCGGTCAGGCATGCCTACTAACAAAGGACAGCGAGGTTTTGGCCTCCTCCCTCACTTCCTGCCTTCATAGACACACTGGAGCCTGGGCAGGCTTCAGGGCTGAAGCCTGCCAAAGGCAAAAAACACAATGGCCTCAAACCTATCCTAATCAACAGAGTAAAAGACCAGAAGGAACTAACAAACAAGAAATGGTGAAATAAGAAGACAGGGGCCATTTTGGAAAAAAACGGTCACCCATGGGTGCTGCACTGCAGCTGAGAAATCAGCCTGCTAGTGTCCTGCACAAAAGGTACGTAAAAGTAACCACTGCCACCAGCCATTCAAGTGAGTAAGTGTAACAACAAGTTCCATGAGTTAGTATGTAACCCCCAGCACTCCACATAGGGTGGTGTGTGCTGGACCCACAAGACAAAAGGTAAATCAAATAAAAGTTATTCTACTATTCTTGTGTAGTTCACAAAAGAAAATGTATTTAAACATTTCAGTGGCACTGCACAAAAGGTGCTGTGTGTCACTATTCAAAAAGCAGATGCCTATAGAGTTTACCAGACTCCATTAAAACAATAAGAACACACATCCCAGTCAGAAAGAAATACATGAGTGAGTAGAAAAAAACTCTACTCACTCAGGAGGTCAAAAATCTAAAAGGTCCCAGATTCCCGCAATGGGCTGGGTGTCTCTAAGGTTAAAAGGAATTAGCACAGAAACTGAAAATTCTCCCTAACACTGCCCCCCCCCTTTTCCTCCCCAGACTCCCGAGAAGGGACAGGAGGATTTAATCCACTCCTGGATGAATCTCTTGTTCCAGTCGTTCATACTTCCAGAATAGACCGTCAGCATTTTGTGGATTATTCCCCCTTCATTTTCCCCCTTCATTTGCATTAACCATCTCAAGGGTTGGTGGTCTGTCTGAATAAGTAAAGTAGAACCATACAAGTATGGTCTAAACTTCTTCAAGGACCACACAATAGCAAACACTTACATTCTTTGGTTGCCCACCTTGTGCCACAGACCTTCGATTTCCTACTGATGAAGCAAATAGGGTGTTGCCTGCCTTGCTCATCCAGTTGACTGAAGACTGCCCCTATTCCTGTATTGGATGCATCTGTCTGTACAATAAAGTTTTGGGCATGATCAAGAGCTCTTAAGACAGGAGCTGTTTCAGCCCTTGAAATGCCTTGGCACACTTTTCATTTCAACTGACCTTCTTAGGAACTTTTGGGGAAGAGTTGACATTCAGGGGAGAAGCTATGTAGTTCTCTATGAAATTTCGGTAGTACCCTGTGAGACCTGGGAAGTCTGTCACTTGGGTCGAGTAGTGGGGGTGGCCCAGTCCTGTACAACTTGTACTTTACTAGGAAAGGGCCTAATCTCTCCTCCTCCTACGTCATGTCGAACGTAGCCCACTTTACTCTGACCAATTTGACATTACATGGCTTTATGGTCAGATGGGCCTGTTCAAGAGCCTGTAACACATATCCAAGGTGATGAAGATGGTCTTCCAAAGTGGGGCTGAACACTGCAATGTCATCCAAATATGCCATGCATAAGTCCTCTAACCCATTCAGAACCTATTCCACCATTCTTTAGAATGTGGCAGGTGCATTTGTTAGCCCAAAGGACATAACCTTAAACTGGTATAAGCCTCCTGGGGTAGTCACTGCAGTTTTCTCCTTGGCGTGGTCTGTCAGAGCTATTTGCCAATAGCCTGATGTCAAGTAAAATGTGCTGAGAAACCTGGCAGCTCCAAGTTTGTCCACCGCTCATCTGTCCTTGGTAAAGGATGGGCATCAGTCTTGGTGACAGCATTAAGAGCCCTATAGTCCACACAGAATCTCAACTCGTTGGTTCCTGCTTTTGGCACTAGTGCAACTGGACTAGCCCATGGACTGGTAGATGGCTCAATAAAGGTCAAGCATCTTGTTGACCCCTTCCTTTACAGGAGATCTTACATGATCAGACATTCTGTAGCCGCTGCTTTTGACAGGGAGACTGTCACCAGTGAGGATATCATGCTGGCCCCAAGGAGTCAAGCCTGGTGTCAGAGACAACAGAGGGGACAACTGAGTTAACAGAGCCTTGCACTACTCTTGTCGCTGCAGAGTCAGATCAGAAGAGAGTTGTACCCCTTCTATGGTTGCATTTGAAGGGTTTTTCCTGAGATGATCAGGGAGAGACTCATTCTCCCCCTCCTCTTGATCAGAGGCTAGAAACAAAGCTCCCAGTTCTGCTCTAGAGACATAGGCCTTCACACGATTAGTGTGAAGGATCCCAGTGGCTTCCTTGGGGTTGCCTAAGTCCACTAAATAATCGACCTCTCCAAGTTTGCCTACAACTTTGAAGGGTCCAATCTATTTGTCCTGTAAGGCTCTCTGCCTTGTAGGAACCATAACTAGAACTAGCTGGTCTGGAGTATCCACCATGCTAACTTTCTGATCATGCCATTGCTTTATCCGGGCTTGACTAGCCGTCAAGTTTTCTGAAGCTTCAGCCATCAATTGTACCATCCTCTTCCTGAGGCCTAGTACATAGTCAGTTACACGGACTGGCTTTAAGGTTGGAGCACTCTCCAAACCTTCTTTGATCAGAGCCAAAGGGCCTGAGGCAGGGTGACCATAGAGTGGCTCAAACAGGCTGAAACCTACTCCAGCTTGGGGCACCTCTCTATAAGCAAATAGAAGGCATGGCATTAGAAGATCCCACTGTCTTCTCAGGGGTTCCTCTAAAGCATCTATCATGCTCTTCGATTAAACCTCTCTACCAATCCATTTGTTTGAGGGTGGTAGGCAGTTGAGAATTTAGAAGTAACTCCACAGTTTTTCCACATGGTATGCATGTAGTGGGACATAAAATGTGACCCCCTGTCAGAGATGACTTCCTAAGGAAACCTACCCTGGTAAAAATACCAAGTAGGGCCTTAGCTACTGCTTGGGCCGTAATAGTTCTCATCGGTATAGCCTCAGGGTATCTAGTAGCATGGTATACTACAACCAATATAGATCGGTTGCTTGAGGTAGTTGGAGGGTCTAGGGGACCACCAATGTCAATCCCCACCCTCTTTTAAGGCACTCCCACCACTGGGAGGGGCACTAAAGTTGCCACATTCTTGGAACCTCTTTTGGCAGATGTCTGCCAGGTGTGGCAGCTCCTACAATGTTTATCAACATCTGCACCCATCTTGGGACAGTAAAGGTACAGAAAAAGCCTCGCTTTGGTCTTCTTGGAACTCAAGTGACCAGCCAGAGGGATCTCATGTGCTAGTTGTAGGAACTTTGGTCGAGTATTCTGGGGTACTACCAGTCTCCGGAAGTCCCCTGGGATAGAATCTATAGGCTCACTGTAGAGAAAGCCATCCATCCCCCCAGTAGAGTCTATGCTTCCCTGGCTGGGAAGCTGTATGTTGCTGCAGACCTTCTCGAGAGGGACACTCTCTTTGTCCTCTGCTGAAGTCTGCCCTAAAGGGTCCATCTTCTGCAAGCAAAGTCTGCAGCACAGGATGGTCTTTAGGATCTAGATCTCAAACAAATGGAAAGTTCTCCTTCAGCTCTGTTTCACTAGTCGCTGGTTCAGTAGGAGTCTGTTCAACCACCAACTCATCCTCAGCTGGAGGTGGGGTCACTGGGGTGACCTGGGACTTGCCTCTGGGGGAAGTCCAAGGGGCCTCATTACGAGAAGTGTGGTAAAAACGGGGTCATTACTGGCATGGAGGAACTAGTGGGTCCGTGCTCGTTTGACGCTGCTAATAGCGGGTGATTACGAGTGCGCGAGCACGCGGGAACCCCCATGCCGGTAATGGCCATACCGCCATGGCGCTAAAGGCCCTCCAACCCCCCGATAGCAACATCACGGGACCCGCCGATACCGCCTCTGCCTAGGAGGCACCCCTTAATCCCAACCCGGTAATAACATCATGCTAATACCGGGCTCGTAATACCGGACCCGGAAGTAACGTCATCGCGTCGAAATGGGAAATGCGCCGGCGGCCATCTTTAAAAACACAATCCATTGCAATCCTCCCAAACCACCAGTTGTGTTCAGGAGAGACCAGTGCCAATCTATTCAACATGTCTAAGGCTACCCGGAAATCAAACCTGCCTGCGCAAGAAGCGTTTTTCGGACGAAGAACTGAACATGTTGGCGGACACCCTTGCTGCCCATGCTGAGGAGATTAACCAGCACAACTTCAAAAGGGAGGTGCAGCAGCAAAAAAAAGGAGATCTGGGAGGAGGTAGCCCGCAAGGTCTCGGCAGTCAGCACCACCCCATGGACAGTCAAAGAAAAGGTGGGATGACCACCGCCTCAGGGTACAGAACATCCTGGCCAGCAATAGGAGGGAGGCCATGGGCACAGGCGGGGGTCCCCACTCACCCACAAAACTAATGCGCTGGGAGGAGATGTGCAGTACCTTCATCCAGATGGAGTCCATCGAGGGCTTTAGGGAGATGGAGATGGGTGCCGCATAAACATCTGGAGATGGAGGTGAGTGACCCTGCAGATCCCAGAAGGGGAAACCATGACGTAGCACAAGTGATCTGGAATAGAGTCTAGGCAAGGCAATGCATGTCCCAACACACACATCAACATATCCTTGTCCAGATGGAGGCCCAAACCCTGCCACACTGAAATGCATGCTGAGTTCCAATCCCATTACCAACACACAGCCAACACACACGGACCGTGCCCATGTACTACATCACACAAACCCCAATACAATGCCATGCCACCTGCCATGCAGCATCCTTGAATTGAGACGTCACGGCAAATGCCAAAATGCCCCCTTCATAATACCCTGTGTGACACACCTGTAAGATATGAATGCATGATAAATGAAATTCTCCACAGCACCACATAATGCATCTTGCATGTAACACCATCACTGATGCCCTGCATCTCTTCTACCACCCCAGGCACTGATGGAGAGGATGCCAGCGAGGAAACAGCCACAAGGGCATCCACGTCCTTGCACAAGACAACTCCCACAGGCAAGACCACCCCTGGGGCAGCCTCGCAGGACACAACAAAACCCAGGGCGAGTGCCAAGGCCATGGCCGCACATGAGGGCCCCACATCAACGCCTGACGCCGGGACCACAGAGCTGGCAACACCAATGGGAGGCGAGGCCAGTGGCACACTTTCGGCAGCAACAAGTTTGGTGGCCGAGGCAGCAGCCACCGAGCGACATTGAAAGAGCAGTGGAGGAGTATGTGGACGAGGATGGGCTAACCCTCTCAGCTCCCCCCCCACCCCTGAGGACAGCACTGCCAATGCACACCCGGTCGCATCACACTCAACCACTGCTTCTCCCACCAACCTTGAGGCACGGCTAGCAAGGGTGGGGTGGAGGCTAGACAGGACTCAATGCTGGACCTTGTCCGACAATATGTTGTGGAGGGAGAGGACACGAGGCGTGATATGGCACAGGCCATAGCAGTGAACACAGCCGCCATCAATGCCTCTGCGTCGATGATGCGAGACAGTCTGGGGGCCGTCACGCAGGTCCTCACCTCAATCCTTCTGCACATGCAGCAGCAACAACCCGCACCAGCCGTGCAAATCACCACGGCTTGCACCCCATCCACCACACCCCCATCCTCCACACCCGCTTCCTCTGCACCCTCCAGCCCTGTGCGTCCAACAAGACGGAGTGCGAGGCACTCAGAAATGCAGCCCCCGGACAACAAGAAAGCAAGGAAATAGTGTGGGACAACAATGGGAGTGGGTCAGATGGTGTCGGTGGTGTATGGGTGTATTAGGGGAGTTCATTGGGGGGTATGGGGAGTTCATTGGGGGTATGGGGTGTTTTGGTGTTATGGGGCGGGGGGGTGGCACATTTATGTAGTTGTATTAATACACCTGTTGTGTGAAAAATCATTCAATGCCTGGACATTGTTCATTTCGTGTGTATACATTTTATTCATGACAGTGCACAGTGCCCAACTCCCCACATTCCCTGTGTGCATGTTCACATGGATCCAGTGTACAATGTGTTACTGACACATATCCATCAACGTCCCTGTGGGTCAGAAGTATTCGTCAATCAGTAATTGGCGTACTGCACGGCCATCTTGTGCATCACGTACTGGCAGGGGTGCTCCTTCTCCTCCGTCTTCATTCCCATCATCCTCCCCCGGTGCATGCATGTCAATGTCAGGTGGCAGTGGTACACTCTGGAGGACGCACATGTTGTGCAGCATGACACAGGCCATGGTGATCTTTGCTACCTTCTCAGGCCTATAAAGGAGTGCTCCACCAGACCTGCTTAGGCAGCGGAATCGCGCCTTCAACAGGCCAAAGGTCTGCACAATCACAACACGGGTACGGGTATGAACCCGATTGTACTCCTCTTTATGGCTGTTTACCACGGGTTCCACACAGGGGTAAGTAGCCATGGCTTCAAGGCATATCCTCCATCACCTGCAAGCAAATACAAATAGGTCTGTGTGAGTCACTCTGAGCTGCCACCTTCAGAATTCACAGCTATGGCCGCAGCAATTTGGTGTTGACATACACATGTCCCTGTACGTATGCACAAATATTATTTAGATGCATTGTATACTGCAATACCGTGTGCTATTCTGGATGGTGTTGTAGAGATGATGCAGGGTGATTTCTTGCATGCTGATGCGGATGTACTGTGGATGCAGGACAATGTTTTGCCTCCCATTTTTGCTGTGTATACTACACTGTGCATGATCACACTAGCCACATCGGTACGGTTGCAATCATGTTTAGTCATGCATTGCTTGACATACCCATGGTGGCCAGGTTGTGCGTCTTACATGTTGTCATTGATATACGGCATTGGTCCAATGTGTGCCAGTGATGTGTCATGTTCGGGTTGGGAGGTTCAGGTCAGGAGTGTTTAGCTCTGTGTGCATTCTCCACTCACCGCCCATTCCCACCCTAGTGGAGTATGCATCCCCCCACATCACAACCCGGATGCACTGCCATGGGCCAGTCAGGCAACTCACCAAGCAACCAGGCACGTCGTCCAGCATGTCGCTCCATGTGATGGGGTAGCGTGGAGTTACGCAGCACCATGGCATCATGTGTAGATCCGGGATATCGGGCGCAACAATGTGTGATGATCTTGCTGGAGTCACATACCTTCTGCACATTGATGGAGTGGTATTGCTTGCGATTGCAGTACACCGTCTCTAGGGCATGGGGGACCACCAATTCTACATGGGTGCAGTCGAGGGCACCAACGCAATTGGGCATGCCTGCCAGTGCATGGAAGCCTACTTTGGTGTCGGCTATCTCCTGGACAGTCCGTGATAGGGATATGTGGGTGCTAGCGTGCTTCTGGAGGGCATCCAGCACTTGGGTCAGCATGCGTGAAAATAGTGGTTGTGAAATGCCATGCAGCTGGCCCACTGTGTGCTGGTAGGTGCCTGTGGCCAGGAGGTGGAGCACAGACACCACCTTTTTTTAGCAGGGGGATGGCAGTGCGTATTTCTATGAGGCTGACGATGTCGTTGTGTATCATGTCCACTATGGTGGCGATGGTGTCCCGGTCCAACCGGTACAGGGTGTAGATCTGCTCAGGGGTTAATTTGAATGGCCTGGGTCTGATGCGAGGGATTTGTGGCTGCCTACCAGGTACTACTGGCTGCACTGGTGGTAATTGCTGGCCCTGTCTCACCCTCCTTCTCCTCCTGCGTCTCCTCTCTGCTGCTTTTGCTGTGGCTGTACTTGTTGGTGTAGTTGGTGTTGTTGCTGTAGTTGTAGCAGTATAGGCATGTCCTCCAGCCCCATGATTGCAACAGCTAGGGGTATCATTTTGGTGTAGGAAGGGGTGTGGTGTGTGGGTGTACTCCTTTTATACTGGGACAGGCTCCATTGACTCCACCTGTGGTGATTGTGTGCACCTGTGGCAGTTGCCCTGACTGCAGGTTGCTGTTTATGGGTGGTCCGCGATGCCTGTATGGCCGCTATCGTGCAGGCCCTAATTACCGCCTTCGGGATGCCGGTAATTGCATGCCCGCGTGAGTTGTGATGTCCTCCTACTACCGGCATCCCGGTATTTACTCCGCAAAGGGGCACGTGTACGCGCATGTGCCGGTATGAAGGGGCACGGTACGGGCGGTGGCGGTATTGGCGGGTTGTCGGGTCGTAATGGCCCGGACCCGTTAACAATGACGGTATTACCATTCCGCCTTCCTTTTTTCATTACCTCCTTTCTCGTAATGAGGCACTTGTCTTCAAAGCATGCCTGGGTCTGACACGCTTCTTCCCAGAGACTGTGGATCTCTCCTTGGTCTCTTTCTTTTTCCCAGAAGTTGATGTTTGCCCTGCCTGAGGGTTGGAGATTCTGGATTGCTCCTTTATCTCAAACTGAGAGTTTCTCAAGGTTGCCTCTCTGGCCAATCTTGTCATCTACTGTTTCTTCATACTAGGAGGCCTGGGGGTACTGGAGACTACTCCTAGAGTTTTCAAGTCATTACCGAACAGCACCCTCCCTGGTACTTCAGACTGCACACTAACAGGAATTCTTACAGTCATGTTTTTGCACTGGATAAGGGCTGGCAAAATGGGAACCATTTGGATAGGGCCTCCAGCGAATTTAGTGGGACCTTTGGGTGCCTTAGCTACCTCCTCAGGTTTGAAAAAACTTTCATCAACCACTGTAATGCTGGCCCCAGTGTCTCTAATGGCAGGAGTCTCCTGGCCATCTACAAGTACACTGTCCTTGTAATATTCGTTGGTGTTATCGGGTATGGCGCTATGCACATCTATATTCTGTTGTTCCCACAGACCGAAGGATACTAAAGAAACACTAGCTTGAACTCCAATGGGTTCTTCAGCTAGTACGTGAAAGTGAGCACATGTCATTGGAGCTTCTCCCTCAGGGATGAAGGCTAAGAAGACAGATTGGACCCGTGAAGGTTTACCCTTGCATCGGGGATCCCCTTTTACATGGTCACCAGACCCGCAAACCACACATTTACCAAAGCTTTTCTGGAATGGGGGTTTCTGGTAACCTCCGTCTAGTTTGGCCCCAGAGGTTTCACTAGACCTGTATGGTTTCCCTTGGTATTTACCCTTTATGGTTTTTGTGGCCCTCTTTTGGTGGTGGGGAATTAGAATTTTCTTTACCCCCTTTCTTGTGCTTCTTTCCCTCACCCTTTTTATGAGTGCCCCCAGAGTCCTCATGAGAGGCCCTTTTGGCTACCCACACGTCAGCAGCTTGTGCTAGTCTCTTGGGATCAAGTTCCTTAGAGTCAGCTGTCTCAGTTCAGGGGAGCAGGCATCAAAAATAGTCTCAAGTAAAAATAAATTCCTCATTCATTCAAAGGAGTTCACTCTGTAACCCTTAACCCAACCATCTAGGTTGTTCAGGTATTCACACACCCAGGTAGCCCAAGGAATCCTATCCTTTTTCTTGTGATCTCTAAATCTTGTTAGGTATTTGGAAGGAGTCTTCCCAAACCTGGCTATACGAGCCTGTTTGACTAGTTCATAATCCAGTCTGTCAGCAACATTCAATTCCATCACAGCATCACAGCCATTCTGGGGGAACCTAGACATAATCCATGAAACTAAATCATACCCTTTTATACCTTGCAAACCATATGTGAATTCAAATGTACTGAACCAATCCAACACGTCAAGCCTAGGATCATACATACTCACTGCCTCTTTTGGTAGGTGAGGTCTCTTGGGACTAGCAGACCTAGAAGACCCTGCAGAGGAAGCAGTGTCAAGAGACATTGTTTTCATATAATTTCATGCTGCTTTTCCCTCTCTCTGTGCCTTCTGTCTTTTTCCTGGTGCTCAGATTGTACTGAGTTTCCTGAATTCTAGTTCCAGTCTTATTTTTCAATTGAGGGGTATTCTGTGCTTACATTGTGACCTTGTGGGGTTGTGATAGGAGGTACAGTAGAAGGCTGTGGAGGGGGGTTTCTCACACCTTGAGGATCCTCATCACCCTCTGACTCATTTGGCAGATTTGGCCAAACTATCATCCTCATCATTTTCTTCCATATCAATCTGGGTAGTAGGGGTTATGGGCCTACTCCCAGGGTTTTGGTGATTCAACCATGTTTTAATCAACACAAGCTTTCTTCCTTTACAACTCAAGCCTGTTAGTCTACATAATTCTTTCAATTGTTCCATTGTAAGTGCAGTAAGGAACTGTTCATTGAAACTGTCCATTCCTGGCATGATATAAGTAATTTTCTTTTGGTGAAGCTAGCCTTGTGAATGTTTTTCTTGGACACAAGTATAACCAATAGTCACTGTAATCCACTCTACACCAATCCCACCACTTGCCAGCAGGTTTAGGTAAGATTTCGTAAAGTCCAACTGGTGTGGGACTTCTCAAGACTTATCTGCTTGGTATTTAGGACCCAACCTTTAACATAGGCCTGTACTACATAAATTGGTAGAGTGACTGAGCAGCCAGGCTTATCTTAGAAGGGGCACTGTGAGCTGTAGAGCAGTACCATGAAATCAGTATACACAAGGATCCAAGTAAACGCTTACACACTTAACGTTATATTAAAACTATTTAATTATATATACACAACACAAATTCAAATCACACTGAGGAAGAAGTAACTAACAGTAACATTTAACAGAATATGGAATAAAGTTATTTAAGCAACAATAATGCAGGTGAGTCATTTCTTTTTGTGCTAAAACATTTTCCAGCACACTGAGTGACGTCAATCAAGGTCATTAATAACACTGATGGTTCACCATACAATATTTGAGTTTAGGAGGGATAGAACGTGTTACAGCAGAATAGAACACACTTTAGCAACTGTTACAATAGTCTTTTCTACCAGAGGAATGTAGGAAGTCTTTTCCCCAGCAACAAGAGTTAAAACAATTAAAACCTTTATAGGGAACAAGCACTGCCAAAGCCAATAGAGTTCAGAAGGGATGTCTTTAGGGAGCTAGGACAGCCAAAGTCAACAGATTGTTCTAGTTCTGATGCAAAATGTTCTTAGAACAAGTTATTTGAACCGTCAGTAGTTCATTGAAGAATTCCAGGAGCTCAAGTGAGCCTACCTGAGGTTCACAAGCTGTTAGGCCTGCACAAGTGAATTGAGGGTAACTCAAAAGTAGAGAAAGGAGTGTTAAGATGGATTTCTGAACTCTGACCTGGTAGGCAGAGGTTCAGAAGGCCAGCCTTGTTTCTTGAAACAGGGTAACCTTCTGGACAAGCCAGACCAATCAAGGTATCATTGGCGGCGGTCAAGACTAGGTCTCAGGAGGGGTGAGGCTGACTGAAAGACCTCAATGAGCACACAGAGTAAAGGACACTACAAATCACTCCCAGACAGGTGTTATCTATATTAAAAATATAAGTACATTTATTCAAGGCCTTTCAACACACAGTAATTATCAACAGTAATACATTTAAACCAACACGACACTCCTATAATACATATATACAAAACCAAGTGGCCTAAAGGGGTAGAAGCACAGAATGGGTCCACATCCTAAAAGGGAACGACGCAAGCAGTGCAAATAGTTTTTAGGCAGTTCTTTGTACAATAAACCCTAACTGAGAGGCAGCCCAGTCCCTACAAAGAGAGGAGCCTAGCGCTCAATGTACTTTCAATGCTGGTGCATGCGATAGTGCAGAAGGGCGAAAACAGGGACTCTTGCAGGGGCTGTAGCAGCTCAGGAAGGTAGGTAACACAATGAAGAACAAGTTCCCACTATTCTTGGAGGGTCTCCCAAAAAGGGCAGAACAGGTTCCAGGAGTTGGGAAAGGTTCGATAGCACAGGCTATCAGTGGAAACAAGAGTGGCCCTCAGGGGACACTTGTGCATAAAAGTGGGTGGATGCACTAAGGGCCACTGCTAAGGGTTGCAGGTACTCACCGACCCCTGGCGCACTCCAGACCAAACTTCGGCAGTCGAGTCCACTTGGTTTCAGGTTCAAATGCGGCAATTGTGCGGCTCTGCTGCTTTCAGTGGCCAAGTTACAGCAATGATTCCCTGGCGGGACAGTGGCGATTTCTCCGCTTCTGGTTGATGGATCAGGCCAGTGTAGCAGGCTGCAGGGCACAGAGGGGCACAGCAGCAAGGCACCTGCGAAGTTCGTCACCACGGCTGGGAGGCACGGTAACCACGTGTACTTCGGTTCGGACGCTCGCTCTTTATTCCAGACCTGGGAATGCCAAGTGTACGAAATTCAGTTTGAGAGTGCCGGGAACACAGAGCTTGCGATGTACCAAGATTCAAGGGTCTCCTCAAAACAGTGGCAGTGTCAGAGCAAAGGTCCTGCGTAAGCTGGTCAGCCAAGTGGTTGGCCCAGAACACGTCCGAAGAGGCTTACTTGCAGGGTTTGATGAAGGTGCCGGGAATAGTTGGTCCCACTATTCTAATGGGTCGATGCGTCTTCGCAAACCTTCTAGTTCGATCAGATGCAGAGGGGTCCAGTGGGACGACAGCAGGCTCAGGGTGCCAAACCTTCCAGCGGGTCACCAGCGGTACCTCGACTCGGCTTCTTAGTTTTAGGATACTTGGATCCTATCCTAGGTACAGTGAGACCTCAAGAGATCGATCTGGTATGGGTGTTTCTCTTATTCAGAATCCCCTGTGTGCCAAAACGAAGAGGACCCAATAGATCTGCTCACATGCAGGCATACCAGATGTGGACCAATCATGGGCCACAGTGGTCCCAGTCATTCACAGCACACCAGACTCTCTGGCACCCAGGATGTGTATTGGAACTAGACAGTCCACCCCACATCCTAGAAGCACACACACAAGGCATGCAGAAGCCCGCAAAAGTTTGGCGTTTTGCGGGAGAATGCATGCCCAAATGGTCGACCTGGGGAAGGCAAAGGCGCAAGATAGCCAAAGGACAGGACAAAGAACATCGTGGCATGGACATTTTTGAGCCAGGCCACCTTCCTAAGCCAAACGCGGTAAGGGTGGTTTGCACGACAAGAAAGGGTTAAAAATATGCAAAAAGATAAGCTGCCACCATCCCTGTCCAAGGCACAACTGCACTTCTACTAAAAAATCCTTTGAGGGAGTCTAGTGGCATTGGAAGCAAAAGGAAGGCCCAAGCGCACTGTACTGTAAGGAACATTGTGCACTTGTAACATGTTGCAGAAAAGTTACAACATTAGAAAGGACTAAGGGAAACAAATCTCCCAGTACTGACTGTCTTTAAGGGCATGTCAGTTTCCCCATAACAAAGTGAGCGAAAGCCCAGTAGAGTGCAGCTGAAGGCTGTGCTCCACTGGCAAAGTCAGATTATGGTGTTTAAACAGCAGCAACAAGTTGGGGGGTACACATATGGGGGAAAACCTTCACATAAATGGGTATCTTTCCTAACATGGAGCACTTCCCAAGTTAGGAAGCACACGTTTTGGCAAACGGTGGATAAACTCTAAGCCCCATAGTACCTGAGAATTGAAGCAGATGTTCCAACTGGCTTCCTTCCTGATGCAGTGATGCAGACCCTTGTACCTGCTCCTTGGTCATGGTGACGAAAGGGAGGACGTCTGGCGGGCTTCTGCAGCAGCACTCTGGAGAGGGACTGGGCAGCAATGGATTCCACATGATTCAGTGGCTCTTTGTGGTTTTGGTGCCTTTTCTTCAGCGCCAAAGAGAAACGAATAGCTAGTTTATTCAGTTCCTCGGTCCTGGACTCTAGTGAGGGTCTCTGGACGAAAAATTCCTGCTTCTGGAGGTCCTTGAAGGTGTAAGGGAGGCATGGTATCACAAGTGAAGACAGACACAAGAGATGCAATGTTCAAAGGTGTTTATTGAATACAAGGGTTGGATAAACTCCTATCTGGCCCTAACTCTAAGTAAGGGAGCACGCTCTACCATCAAATAATACAAAAAACAGTCCTAGTTGTGTCTGTCAATACAAAATGACATATACTAAACAAACCCATTGCTTGCCCTTATACTACTACAACAAATGAGTGCACGGGAAAATGTATATGTAAACAAAAACAGTGTTACAAAATAATATGTCAAAATGGTTCAGCTAACAAACTCCCTTCCCCACATTTCTAGCACAGAACAAGATGGCATATTCAGGATTTAGAACACAGGGCCTTCCACGAAAAGTCTCTTGTTCGCAGCAAGTCTCTTGTTCGTAAGATGCCTTGGGCTTGTTCAACAAAACAAAGTTCCTTTAAAAGTTCAACATAATCACATTTCTTCAGGATTTCTCTGTTCACAACTTCCAGGGTTACACAATTCACACTAGGTCTCCCTCGGTCGGGCTCAGACCTTCCACTAACAATTCTCTCACAGTTTCCAAAGTTTGCAATTTACAAGATGTCTCCCTCAGTCGGGCTTGGACCTTCCTTTCATAGAGGTTTTTCCAATCTAAGACTTTCGAATGTGCAAGGGATATAACAAATACCTCTGCATGACCACATCGATTGCCATTTACTTTCCTTCTCATCCTTTGGGACTTTCAAAGTTCAATATTTGACAAGGTTGTTTATGGCTTTCACTTTTCACTTCACTATGGTATATGTTTAACAGAGACCTTCGATTGGGCACTTTCGCTATGTCGGACCACTCAGTTAACTTGTATCACTCTTCACTTTCTCACTTTACAGTTAAAAAATGCCTTGACGGGTTAACGATAATTTACTTCACTTGCGTCAGTCCCAGTCCTAAGGGATTCTATGGGAGTGGGGACACGGGACCACCAGCACCGTAAGCAACGGTGCCGGTGCTCCCGTGACAAGTTTGCCTACCGTGGCCGCTGCGCCCGGCATGGTTAGACCTGTCCGGCACAGCGGCTCTGGCAGACAGACTTGTAGTTTGCCGTTTCGGAAACAAGGGTGCTAGTGAGCTTACCGGGACCCTTGTTTCCGGACCAGCAAACATGTAATGATGCCCCATATCTCTAGGAGAATAGTCAATGGGATTGACGTTCTTAGAGTTGTACCAGACAACAAAGCATGCCCACTTATTGGAGTAACAATGTCTGGTGTTGGGTTTCCGTGCTTCCATGAGTATGTCCATACAGCTTTGAGGGAGTAGGAGGTGTCCAAACTATAACTTCAGGAGCCAAATTGCTAGGCTGAGTGTTTGGGGCACGGAGGCAGGGTTTCTCTGTGGTCCTGCAACAGCATGTTGTACGGGCATGGCAGCTTCCTGGGAGGTGTGAGAAACTAAAGGGTGTCTCACTAGCTAGTCCCCGGGGATCTCTTGCTCAGGTGGCCAGGGCACAGCCATTGCCTTTGGATCCAGGCGCTGGTGGTGGACAAGTGCGGGAGGATCATCTGGGTGAGGGGTCCTCGGGGAGTGGGGGTGAGACATCCAACGGCAAGATGTGGGATACCCCCTTTCCGTCTACCCCTATCCCATCCTATTTTATAGGATATTCCAACTTCCCAGCCCCTCCTCTTTCCTACCCAAACTCTGAGCCGAGGAAAAGGATGTCTGAGAGTAAAAGGACTAACACTCGTACATTAGATTGCCATGTCCCACTAATACGGTCAGGCACTTGACCTTAGTTACAAACACCTTGTACCCATTAGCTCTCCCCACACGGATAAAAGGTGGAGCACTGAGACACACTCTGAGCAAGGTGAGACACGAGAAGGAGCAGTTCTTCCAGGGCGGCCGCGAACCAGGTGGAGCAGGACAACAGAGTGAGTGGCTGAATCAAGGAATGGGAAAACCTTGAGCATTCTGGCGAGAGATTGTTACCTCCAAGGTACCGTGAAGGTTGCCCACGAGAAGTCAGTTAAGGGGAGAGAGAAAAACTGCATTGTGTTTCAAAGATACCAGCTACCCTCCTGGGTGAACGGCAGAGTTGGGGAGGCAAAGCAGCAGTTGTGCTATAAGCCTTGACTTCAGGATCAAAGCCGCAAGTAAACAAAGAGAATTCACACAATCAGTGAGTTAATGAACACCATGAAAGGCTGGTCTGTGTTGAAGAAAGATTGTAGCAGCAACAGTGTATCCGGCGAGTGAAGGTTGCCCGTGTTTTGATGAGATGCCAAAGAAAGAAAAGCAATACTGAACTCTAAACTGAGCAATACAGAGTAGCGGAGTGGTCCGGCGAAAGGAGATTGCCCACTCGAAAGTCTCTACAAAATGTGTGATGTCTTTTTCCGAAGTAGCAAAGTTAATGAAAGAAATAGATATATGTAATTAATTTTGAAAGGCGAAACTGTTAGGTTAGATCCCGATGGGGGGGGAACCTGAATGTGAAAGCTTTGCAAGATGATAAACCAATAGGTTTTATCCCACCAGAGGGAAACCCAGAAGAGAAGGATTTTGTTGAACTTTCTTTTTGGTATTTGGAACTACAAGAACCAAGGGACTATGGGGTAGAGGAGAAAAAGTAATACGGAAGCAAAAGTCGGAGTGGTCATGATGAGGTATTCGAAAAATCCTTGCACATTCGAAAGTCTTCGACAGTGATAAAAGGTAAAAAAGAGGCTTGAGCCTGACGGAGACGAGCCCAGTGAATGTGAGTTAAGCTTGGTGAAGGGAACCCCACGAACTGTGATAAAAAAGGTCCGAACCCGACAGAGGGAGACCTGTGATGAACTGTGAAATGTAAAAGAAGTGAACCCTTTTTTGAAATCTGAAAGAGTGACTTTATCATTGAAGGTCAAGTAGGACTTGGTCCATGGTTTTTTAACTGCATCCTTGTGTCCGGAGCGTGTCACCCAGCTGAAGTGTGCCACCTTACCCCGTGCTACAAAATGTGGGGAATAGACTTTGTTCAGCCACCTTGGCATTTCCTTTAAACAATGATTTTCCTTTTGTGCATATACATTTTCCTTAACACATTTATGGTTGAAGAGTAAGGGCAGGCATTCGTTTTTTTTTAGTGTAGGCCACTTTAATTTGACTAAGACTGAGTAGGACTGCGTTTTTCTTTGATTTGATGGTCGAGATTAATCCCATTTTAGATACAGGGCAAGATGGAAGTTTTCCAAACCCATTCAAGTTATAAAATAAAGGTGTTGAAACGTGCAGCTCTTGTGTCAGTGTCTCCTTGTGGCACCATGCCTCCCTTACAGAGGGGAGACTGACATTCTCATGAGATGGGAACACCATGGTCTGGGTGTATTAATCGTGGCAGGTGGGTTTCTAATCGGGCTGCTATGACTCTTGCATATATTTTGGCATCTATGTTGCGGAGCGATATGGGTCAATATGATCCGCAGTATTTCAGATCTCTGCCTTCTTTCGGTATGACTGTGAGGCGGGCCTGTGCAAAGGTCGGGGGTGCCTGTCCTGTCTCAAAGATGTCGTTAAATAGGGTCGCAAGGAAGGGGGCGAGGAATGTGGAGAATGATTTATAGAAGCCAGAGGTGAATCCTCCGTCCCCTGGAGCATTTCCTGTTTTTAAATGCTTGATGGTATCCATTACTTCTTCTTCCCTGACCAGTGTTTCTAGGGATTCGGCTTCTATGCATGTCAGTGCCGGGAGTTTCACTTCTTTGAGGTATTTATGAATGGTCCCTGGTGAGGGAGGTGGGTCATTGGTATATAGGTCTTCATAAAAGAAGACAAATGCTTCCCGTATTTCCTCAGGGGAGGACTCTGTTGTGTCCAGGAGTGTGCCGTCGGTCCTCTCTATCACATCCACCCACCTCTCTGCCCTCTGTGCTCAGAGTCGAGCCGCCAGAAGGGCGTCTGCCTTGTCACCTTTCTCGTAGTATTTTTGTTTCAGATATTGCAAGGTCTGAGTTATTTTGCCCACTTCCATTATTTTTAGTTCCTCCTCAAGTTCTTTGGCCTCATTGATATATTTCGATCTCTCGTGCGGGGTTGATGGTGCTCGTTTTTCTGCCATGTTCAACTTCTCTCTAATGTTTTTTTTTCTAATAGGGTACGTTCCCTTTTTTTCCGGGCTCCCTCCCTGATGAGGATACCCTTCCATGTCGCTTTGGCTGCCTCCCATACCGAAGTCTTTCTGACCTTGCCCGTGTCATTAGAGACAAAAAATTGTTTGATCTCGTTTTCAAGGTCGTCCCTGAAGGCCGTATCTGACCATAATGATTCATTGCATCTCCACTTTGTATTTCGGGGGGAAAATCTGTCCCACCGTATCTCCACAATGACCATGTCGTGGTCTGACCATGTTCGCAGTTTGGATTGTTCGTAGGAGGCCCTCGGAGAGCAATAAATAATCAATCCATGTGAGAGTCTCGTGTGGGATGGAGCGAAAGGTGAAGCCGCTGTCTGCCAGGTGGAGGTGGCGCCAGCTGTCAGTGAGGCCATATAGGGAGAGGGCGTTTTAATGTCGGCTTCTTCATGAGACTGTGGTGGATTGAGTACATCTGCCTTACTTTGTATAACTAGGGAACTGTTCATCCAAGTGTTAAAGTCGCCCCCAAGGACTGAATGGCCTTGTGCCAGGTTGAACACTTTTTCGGTAGTTTTATGAAGGAATCTTTTTTTACCCTGATTGGGAGCGTAGATCGTGGCAAGAGTAATAAGCGTGTTGTGAATGGTTCCTACAGCTAGCACAGCCCTTCCTTCTGTGTCAACCCAGGTGTTCAGAATCGACATACGGAGGTTCGTCCGGTCCAGGATCCCCACACCTGCCATTTTTTAAATTCCCGAACTCCAGAGGGAGTAACCTACACCGCCACCTGGAATCGCCCTTTCTTCTCCCTTCAGATAGCGTGTTTCTTGGAGGTATATGATGTCAATGTTAGACCGTTTGAATTCTCTGGCCACCAAGGATCGTTTCGTGGGGGAGTTTAGGCCCTTTACATTGAGTGTGCATATGCACAGTTGATTGTTGCTAAGTGTGGTCGACATTGAGAGTATTTGGTGTTTGTTTGATTGACAAGTGTGCCTGTTTTAGCGCCTCTGTTGACTCGTGAAACCATATATTAGCTGTTGGTTCTTTGCTACCAGGTTGCGACATGATTGACCTGACGGTTGTCAGTGTGCGTGCCTTGCGCACTACGGATAGTACGAATAGAGGTTCATCTTCTTCTCCTCTATTTATCGAGATCTGCTGCTATTCTTCAATGGTTGACTGTTATTTGAAGGTCACTTTCGCCTCATTGTGACCTTACTCCACTCACATCCTTTGATGTTTCACCCTGAGGAGAGTGGCTGGGTTGATGGGGGGATCAGTGTTCCATGTCCGGGGAGGCATTCATCCTCCTGAATTTTCTGGATCCTTGTATTTTCCTCCGTCGAGGGCCTCTAATACGCCATTCTCTATCCTCATTCCTCTGCTCACCCATGGCTGCTCCCTTTGCTTGGGTGCCCAACAGGTCCGCTATGCAGTTGGAGATGTCTCTCTCCGAGATTAATTTCGTCTTCGTTCCTTCCCATTCAAATGTGAGTGAGAATGGTTAGCCCCACCGGTATCTTATGCCCTTGTCTTTGAGTAATTTGGTGATTGGTAGACACTTTCTTCTCAGTGCCAGTGTGAGGGAGGATAAATCTTGGAAGATGGCGATGTTTGCTTCCCCCATTGCGATCTGCGGCATGAGCCTGGCTTTCTCCTGGATTCGAGCTCTGTCTGCATAGTTATGGAACCGAGCTAATACTGTTCTCGGGCCGCCTGGCTTGCCTCCAGCTCTGTGGATCCAATCAATTTTTGGTTCATCTACCGTATCATCCTTAAAGAGTAACTTCAGGATGTCGTATAGGGTTTTCTTTAGGTGTGACTTGGATTCCCCCTCCGTCTCTGGAATGCCAAATACACGTATGTTGTTGCAATGTTCTCTATTTTCCAGATCATCGACCTTTAAGCAAATTTCTTCTTCCTTGTTTTCAATCTCTGCAAGACGCTGGTCTATTTGTATCTCCAACGTACTTGATGAGGTTTGGTTATGTTCAACTTCCTCAAGCCTCTCCTCCATTTTGTCTATTCTATTTGTAATTTTGTCGATCTTATTCCCAATGTCTGCTCTCATGCCCCTCATTTCAGTGAGCAGGTCAGCGATGTCCGCTTTGGTCGAGGCCGCCTCGGGTCCTTTCAATGCCATGTTCGATTTTCCAGGTCTTTTAAGGCCATCCGTTCTGCCTTGGTCAAGTTATCTTTATGTTGGTTTTTAGTTTTAAAGATATATTGTAATTCTCTTAATATTTTGTTTTCAAAAGTAAGGATCTCAGGAGAGATCATGACCGACGTTGGTGTAAAATAGGACAGAAGTTTCAATCCTGTTTTGTTATCATCTTGGCATATTCCGTCTTTGGCATTGCAAAAAAAATATATGAGCCTTAGGGATCTGAAATAATTCCTCATTTTCATTTCAGTGGTGAACTGATCGGCTGTCTTGGTGGGAACAAACGATAAACCTTTGCTCAACACACTAGTTTCTACATTACTTAGGAAGTGTGAGCTTAGGTTGAAAATAGGAATTACCAATTGGTCTGAGGGGGTTGCCACTGCCGTGTGGGCATAGTGCGGTTGCCCCACTGTTTGTTCTTCCTTCGTCTCCCTCGTCCTTGAAAAATTGGGGTTGTGAACCTCTCTGTGTCTGACCCCTTCGGCTAGTGGAAGGGTGTGCTACTGTAGAATTGGAGTCACTACTATTAGAGGAGTTGGAAAAAGTGACATATTTGTTACTACGGGCTCTATTATTTGTGAAACCTCTTACATTAGCCTGGTTAGTATTTTGCTGTTGAAAGTAGCCAGGGTTCAGATACGGATAGGTAGATTCCTCTTTATAATTAAAGATATCTTTCTTGAGTTTCCAGATCTTTTTTTCAAGGGTAAAGGTTTTGAATTTTTTCATTTCTTCGTCAATTTATTTAAGGAGTATCTTAGTTTCAGGTATTGTTGATTCTTCCTGGATTTTCTTTTCCAATACTAGAAGGTCCTCTTTTCTTTTTGTTTGTGGACTCTTCCTCCGCTGTCTCCATGACCAGTATAACCCAGTCACGTGAGCATTTGTTTGCTACCCCACTAAAGTTTCCCATAAATTTGGGATTATCTAAGAAAACACAGGGGATATTTCTAATTTGTAATCCCTCTGGAATCACCACGGCTTTCAGATATTCCACCATGAGTTGGCCGTGTGATTCCGTTCTGATAAGCTTTTTCTTTTTGTGGGTGAGCAAATCAAGGTCATTTGTGTTGTTGGGTACAGGAGTAGTAGCCGTAGCTACTGGTGGCGGGCCTAAAATGGATGGAAGTTCCAATTCTTTTAAATATAAATCGTTGGAGAATGACACATAATTTACATTCTCCATGATTTGATTATTGCTCGACCAACCAACAGGGTAGTCCTAAATAGGTAAGAAAATGATTTGAGCAAACAGGGGGTTCCTCTTTTTTTGAAGGGGGCTTCATTCACAGTAGGTATAGCACACACCACAGCAGGATGCACAGTTGATGTGGAGTATACTGGACATGTTGTTGGTGCCCATATGGGACATCCATGCAGTTAATTGTCACGGATATCCCCCTTTCTCACCTGAGTTCGATCCTTGCAGGATTTCTTGGAAGGAGCCTTCTTGCGTACTGATCGGGTTTTGTACAAACCTGCGCGAGCCTATTCTGGTTCCAGCGTGCGTTCAGCGTCCAGGGGTAATCCGAGTCTCCGGGAAGTCCAGGAAACGAGGGAGGTGTACTCGGAGGCGGTACACGAGATCCGGGAATCAAGGCAGAGTAAGGAGGGAGGAAGGGAAGAGGGGGAAATCGAGGGTCTGGGAGCCAGAAAACAAGAGATTAGTTACAGCGAACTACGGAGCACACGTCTAGCCACTGTTAGCGGTAGCGTTGAAACGCGTGGGGCCGCGGGGGCATGGTCTCTTTGTAGAATGAGCTACGTCTGACGTGGAGGCTGGTGGAGAGCGTACCACGTTAGACGGCCATGTTGGATGTACCAAGGAGTGCAAGCCCCGTTGTGACAGAGACCAGGAAGTCCAAAAGGGACGCGTTCTATGGATCATGACATTAATTCTGTAGGGCACACCATGTACCTCACTCCATTAGGTCCGTTGGTCTGGACATTTACCTCCATGTTTCGTGATGACAAGTATCTCTGAGCTTGTATTGTTTAGATATTCACATGTGGTTCTGCTATAAATACATATCACAGATGGGGAGAAATGTACCCCATTGCAGGGGAGTTGCTAGGTCTGGAAAAGACCCGGGGCTAAGCTGATGTCGGAACTGTTGGGACTGGGGGCTAGCTAGTCTTTTGGCTGTAGCTCCAGAGATTCTATCCGGGGCTACAGCCAAAAGATCAGGGGCTATAGCCCCTTAGCCCCCCCTAGCAACGCCCCTGCCCCATTGTATTGCATACAAATGTGTCTTGCAATATACACAGGCCAACAGTGTACAGCAAATTATAATCATTCAGGCATTCCTGGCACATTGATTGCATTGCTCGTGGGACTCATCAACAGGCAATCAAAACCTTTTAAGATGGCACTGCCACTATTCTAGGGACTCAATGAAGATTACCCCTGCTATCTGCGCAGGGAGTATTAATTCTATTAAAGACTAGGAGGCGAGCATTATGCTTCATCTTCCTTTATTCTACTCTTCAGCAGTTCAACAAACATATACAACCAAATCATGAAAAGTGTCTTAAAACTAGCAACTTTTCTCTTGTCCAAAACTACAAAATCCATGAGCCTCTGTAGTCCATGCTCACTCCACCAGTCACAATCCACTTCCTGTGCCTGGACTCCTCCTCTGCTTTTACTCGCTCTGAAAGTCTCTAACTGATCCTCGACAACTGTGCGAAGACTCTCTTGGACTTTTAACTTAATTGCTGAAACAACTCTGGACTCCTGATCCTCTCTGCTCTGTCCTCCCCTTCAGTTATTCTTCTGATCCTCTCCTATGAAAAGAGCAACAAAAGATTACGTTAGGGTGGTGCAAACGTCTCGTACTGATACATAATAAAGCATTGCCATCGTATACACAGTACCAGACCCGGGTGGGAATTTAATGCTCGCCTCCTAGTCTTTAATAGAATTAATACTCCCTGCGCAGATAGCAGGGGTAATCTTCATTCTATGACAAGACTGGAGGCGAGCATTATGCTTGTTCAAAGCTTACCCAACACCGTACTTGCTAAACTCTCCGCTGGCTTAAAGTAAAATTCTTTAAAAGTCCTATCACTTGACCAGTCTGCTGCCAGCATTATCTCATTCAAAGGCACTCCTGCTCTCACGGCGGAAGAAGCCATTGCTCCTCTCACCGAATGAGCTCCATATGTGCTCACATTCAGACCTGCTGCATGCATAACTTCCTTGACCCATCTTGCTATGGTAGCTGATGCAACTGCGTGATAGGGCTTCCTGCGCGCTATTAATAACTGAGTAGTACTTGCTGCTCTATACTCTGCAGTTCTATTCTCGTACTCCTTAATGCATCGTGCTACGCACCATTTCGAATTACTCGGGAAATACGGATAATGTACCGTAGACGTCCCTGTCTTGGTCCTTCTAACTATTGAGAATGTAACTCCCTCCGGACCGAAGGATCGTCTGTTAACATCTAGCGCTCTTACGTCCGATACTCTCTTGCAGGAGATCAAGCATAGCAACATAGCTAGCTTTCTAGATAATTGCTTAAGCGAGAGATATTTATTGGTCGGCCAACCCGCTAGAAGGCGCAGCACTGTAGTCACCTCCCATGTTGTGGTATACCTGGGCTCCGGCGGCGCTTTAAATCTAGCTCCTCTGATGAGCCTCACCACTGCCGGATGTTCCCCTGCCGGGACGCCCTCTATTGGCAGGTGACCCGCAGAAATCGCTGATCTGTACACTCCTATAGTACGAAAAGCTCTCCCGCTCTGTAATAAGTTCGCTAGAAAGTTCAGAATCTCCACTACAGGTGCAGAAACGGGATGAACACCTCTGTCCTTGCACCAGCTTGTCCATTTTGCCCAAGCTGCGTCATAGCTCCTCCTAGTGGATGGAGCCCAGGATTCCGCGATAAGCTGAGCAGCCTGCGCCGAAATTCCTGGCAAGGCCCACCGTTTCCGGATATCCTGCACGCGACTAGCGGGAGTGTCCCTCTCACTCTCAGAGGATGACACGACCCAGCTGGGTCCGTGAGTAGTCGCTCCTCGTCGGGGAGGACTCTGGGAATGTCCGACACTAGTTCCATTAGGGTGGGGAACCACACCTGAGACTTCCATAATGGTGCTACTAATACCAATTCTGCTTTCTCCCTCCGGCATTTCGCCAATACTCGGCTCAACATCACGAAGGGGGGAAAAGCGTAATGCGGACCTCCTATCCACTCTTGCAGAAACGCGTCTGTTCCTAGCGCTCCCGGATCCAGCCTCCAGCTGAAATAGCTGCTCCTCTGCGTATTGAGCCGGGAAGCAAATAGGTCTACTTGCAATGGTCCCCATCTCGTGTTCAGTCTCTGAAACACTGCTGGATCCAGCCTCCAATCGCTGGAATCCGTCAGGTACCGCGAGTTCCAATCTGCTACTACGTTCAGTGTCCCTGGCAGGTACTCTGCTGTCACCGACGTCCCTGATCGTAGGCAGAAATGCCACAGGTCCTTCGCTAACTCTGCCAGCATCTTGGATCTCGTACCACCCAAATGGTTGATGTAGCGCACTGCTGATATGTTGTCCATCTTCAGCAGGACACAAGATTTCACTCTCTCTTTCGTAAAGGCTTTGATCGCGAATGATCCTGCTAGGAGCTCTAGGCAGTTTATGTGTAGACGAAGCTCCTCTTCGCTCCACTTGCCTCCGGTCTGTAAAGACCCACATCTGGCTCCCCAGCCTTTCCGACTGGCATCCGACTCTATTATCAAATCCGGTTTGTCTCCGAATATGGCTCGCCCATTCCAGGCGTCCATATTCTTTAACCACCATTCTAGCTCTGTAATCGAGTCCTGATCCAGCGGCACTTGTTGATGGTATCTCAGACCTAGCTGCAGATGCTTTATTTTCAATCTCTGCAGTGCACGGTAGTGTAGTGGCCCCGGAAAAATGGCCTGGATAGATGCTGCTAGAAGCCCAACTATTCTCGCTAATGTCCTGAGAGATACTTGTCGCTTCTCTAAGCATACTCTGATCTCTCTCTTGATGTCTCTCATCTTCCGAGCTGGAAGTTCTAAGGTCGCCTTCTTGGTGTCTAGAATGAATCCCAGGAAGTCTAACCTTTGCGCTGGTACCGTATCTGATTTTTCTGTGTTCACTAGAAATCCTAGTGAGGTCAGAAGGTCCTGCACCCATCTCGTTTGGTATACTAACACCTCCCGATCTTCTGCAAGCAGCAGGAGATCGTCCAAGTAAATAATAAGCCTTACTCCTTTCTCCCTGATTGCTGCTGATACCGGCTTCATTAGCTTTGTGAATGCCCATGGTGCCGAAGCAAGACCGAATGGCATCGACTTGAATTGCCAGAATCGACTTCGCCAGCGAAAAGCTAGAAATGGTCTGTACTCCTCGAGAACAGGTACTGTGAGGTAAGCGTCCTTTAGATCTAGACGCGTCAACCAATCTCCTTCTCTTAGGGAGTCTCTGAGCTGATGGACGCCCTCCATCTTGAAGTGCCGATATATGATCCAGCCATTCAACTCTTTGAGATTTATCACCGGGCGTACCTTCTCCTTCCTGTGCACTAGGAACATATTGCTCACAAATTTCGGGGTTGTCTCGCATTTCTCTATCGCCTGCTTGGAGACTAGCTGCGCTATCTCGCTGTCTAGCCATGCTTGTTCCGCTTGCGCTAGCTTCTGACCTCGCGGTTCGTATCGCTGCACTGGGGTTTCTATGAAATCTAGTTGCAGACCGCTGGCGGTCTGCAGTATCCAGGAATCGCTTGAAAGCTTGCGCCAATTCTCTAAATATCTGCCCGTCCTCCCCCCTACTGGGGGATACATAATCGCTCTCACCTGGCGTAAATCCTTGACCTCTTCCTGATCCTCTGGGCCTTTGGCCTCTTGGGAATCGCCCCCTGGACGGGAAAAAGGTGTCTTGGCTCTTGTTCTCCCAGTACTGTGCCCTGGTGTTCTGAGGTCTTCTCCCTCCTTGGTAACGACCGGCTGCGCGACCTCTGTAGCGGCCGGTCCCTCCAAAAACTCTGCTGGGGAATATCTTGCGAATAGATGCTTGGGCCTTCTCTAGCGATGCGAATGTGCCTACGAACCGGCCCATCTCCTTCCCAAAGGTCTCTCCGAACAGGAGGCCTTGTGCGCCTTCCCCTGCTTCATACGACGACAAATCGCTCAATTTCGAGTCTATCTTGAGCAATAGGCCCTTCCTCCTCTCTGACGCGATGGCACAATTCGCGTTTCCAAGCAGGCAGACGGCTCTCTGAGCCCACCCTGCGAGGGCTTCCGGATCGACCTCTTCTCCCGTGTCCTTCGCCCTCTCTGCGAGGTCCATAATTTTCGCGAGCGGACCTGCTAAATCTAGTAACTTCTCCTGACAGGATTTCCAGGATCTATCAATCCCCTTCCGGGGGTCCTTGCTCGACTTGGCTACAAAGGTCAGCATCTTTGGGTCGAGCTCAGGTGCTTCCGCCACCTTTCCTGGCAAATCTGGGCGCGGGCACTCTGCCCGTAGGCGCTGTCTCACCTCCTTGTCTAGCGGCTTTCGTAATCTTGCCGCCATATACTGAGTCACTCGGGGGGATGGTTGCCACTCGGTGGACCTCGGATTACGTATGCTGTCTGGGTCGAACATATCCTCCTCGCTCTCTACGAGGTGTTTCTCCTTCCTCCCTTTCTTGCCTCCACTGGGTCTAGCCCAGTCCTCTTCCTCCACTTCTTCATCCTCTAATGAGCCTTGCTCATCTACTAGCTCTTCCTCCGAGCCAAGGTCCTCTCCAATATTGTCCTCCCCTGGAGCGGGGGTCGTGAGGTTCGGCACTGCCTGCTTTTGTAGGTACGCTTCCTTAAGCTTAGCAAAAGCGTCAGGCACCTCCGAGGCCTTTTCTATCGCCTCCTCTAATGAGCCCCGGGGGTCGTCAGAGGATTTCCTCTTTAGGGCTTGCTTACTCCCCTTATGCCCCTCATTCAAGGGTTCTGTGGGCGTGCGCTTATCCACTTTGGTGCTGGTCTTTGGCAGCGAGAGTATAGCTTCTAACGTCTCCA
This sequence comes from Ambystoma mexicanum, assembly GCF_040938575.1. Lineage (NCBI taxonomy): Eukaryota > Metazoa > Chordata > Amphibia > Caudata > Ambystomatidae > Ambystoma > Ambystoma mexicanum. The sequence continues at coordinate 328,282,206 of NC_090925.1, read as the reverse complement.
GCCTCTCTTGTAGGGGTCTCACCCCTTCTGCCACTGCATCCATAAGAGAGCTCCCCAGCACTTGTTTGAAGCTGGCAGCGAGGTCCTGGGATTGCTCCTCCTCACTCCACTCAAAATCCGACATATTCCTCTGTGCTGTGTGCCTAAAATACCTGGAACAGGTGTCTTAGCACGCCCACTACTCTCTTATGATGTTAATTGTATTCTTTTTTTTTTTTTTTTTTATTATGTGGCTGCACCTCTGTCCTTTTCTAGCCTTCCGGCCTCCAATCAACTCTCTACTGCTTCACGGCAGCGGCTGAAGGTCTAGAAGCAGTGCTGAGGTTATCGTTCCAGCTGATCGTGCTGCGCGCGATCGTACGATCGCTATCTTCCGCTTCCAAACTAGTTGGGGTCGAGAAACTCTGCATCTACGAACGCTGGCGAAGAAATTAGCAATCGCCGCTTCGCGATGACGCTACGCGACTTCGCGCGTGTAGGCTCCGCCCACCCGCGGGTGGGGGCTATGTTGTTGGAGCGAGACGCTCCGCACTTCGCGCGCTAGCTCCGCCCACCCGCGGGTGGGGGCTATGCTGTCGAGGCGATCCGCCCTGCGCTTCGCGCGCTAGCTCTGGCCTCCAGTGGGAGGCTATGCGCGTGACTCCTGTCGCTCGTGAGGCTGACCGAACCCCTGATGTGCCGGGAATACGGCACGGGGCCGTCAGCCTCACGGTCGTCCCTATAGATTAAGGGAATTTCCCTGGGGCCCCGCAGTGCTCCACGCGGCGAGTGCGCCTGTAACAGGGAAAAAACACCAAGCTTAGCCCGCGCGGGCGTGGTGTGACATTTGCGGTAGAAAAGCTTCTGCCAAACAACCTCTCTCACGTTCCCTCTGCAAGTCACACTCTCTGAGCATATGTCCTATCATTAATCCACACTTCCCCTCTTCAGTCAGCCAATTTTCTCTACAGGCATTAGGAGAGGAAAGAAAATAGTACTTATCTGCTTGAAGAGCAGTAAAAGAAGAGGAGGAGTCCAGGCACAGGAAGTGGATTGTGACTGGTGGAGTGAGCATGGACTCCAGAGGCTCATGGATTTTGTAGTTTTGGACAAGAGAAAAGTTGCTAGTTTTAAGACACTTTTCATGATTTGGTTGTATATGTTTGTTGAACTGCTGAAGAGTAGAATAAAGGAAGATGAAGCATAATGCTCGCCTCCAGTCTTGTCATAGAATTAACAACAGTAGACTCGTCATTCATGAATCCGTCTTTGTTGTCTTGCACAACGCGGACATGAACACAGATGAGCAGCTCCCTTTAAAGTCTTACATAATGCACATGAAGTCCTTTATTAATTTCTACATTTCGTTGCAGATACAAGGACGACTAACGGTCCCAGGAGGTAAGCGTGTGGTTCTGTAGGCTTTCTCCCGGGTGCTCCGTTTCATTTTATTCATTGTTTTACACTCTTTTGGAACCAAATGTAATATACTAATGGGCGCCATTCTTTATGCAGGCTTGCACACACCGAACGCAGGTTTAGTCATCACTAGGTATCGAAACAGGCATACACTACCTGATTGTGTCCCCAGCATGGATTCATTGACATGTGGACATCAAGTAGGTGTTTTGTTTGATACAGACTCGGGATTCACTCGTCTCTGTTGCCCACAATGCAACATATGGCGCTAGCACACATTATGTTTTTTGTTGTGCCCTTACAGGACAAAATGATGCATTATGGGTAATACAGTCCACAGCTCTCTTCCCCTGAAGGAACGTGACCCTTTGAATCTATTATTGGAAGGAACTTGTGTCCTCCTCATCCACCAGAGACGGTAATTAAGTTAACACACTGTCCAAAAAAATTCATTTTTGTTGTTTTTCCATATGGACACAGATATACCTAACTTCCATATACATTATGTTTCACCTGTTTGTCTATAGTTGCGGATTCATCCAGATGTCAAATCTATGCTACGGTTCTCATTAATGTCTAAATCAATTTGCCCTCCACACCGAAAAGAAATTAATATAAGGTTAGTAGGATTCCTACTCCTCTTTTCACAGTGCTTCTGGCATTTTGTGATCACCCATAAAGCTTTTTAGATGATCTCCTAAACTGAGTTCTTTTTATTTGCTTTTAGGTCCCAACAATGATGCACAGGCTCCATGCATCAAATATAGTTGACCACCTTCACTAATCTCCTGCGTCCTGAAGACGGGTCATGGGACTTCACTAGCAAAATTTAGACTACTAAAGTGCTGTTCCCTGCCCCAGAAAACACATTAGAGTGTAGACGCTGTCATCCATGTTTTGTAAATATCTGTACATGGCTTAAGACACTGTTATTTACATCACGTAACCATAAAATGCACATTAGTTAAATCTGCATTTGACATAGAAACAGCTGAAAATGTGGGTTTCATTCCATCTTTTATGTTCTCTGTGTTGTTCTTCAAGCAACGCTCGCATTTATTAGTGTTTTAAACGTTTTGTATGTGAGTAAATTGTCTGAGATACATGAATTAAAATAGTTTTTTGATATTATGCCTTTGGTTGAATATGTAACTTGATGATATTCAATATCACTTGTCGAGTAGGTTAACTACAACTGTAGTGTGGTTGGGGTGGGTAGCGAGTGGTGCCTTTTGCTGTTTTTTTATGTGTGTTATGTGGACCCACCCTCAAAAGGTTGTATTTCCCCTTTCCAAAGCGGTCCTTTTCTCAGACTGAGTGCCTTCAGTCTTCCTGCACGGGCTGTAGAAGGTCAGCCGCATGCGGCGTAACCTTTCGGGATATGACTTCTTTCTTGAAAGGTCAGTTCCAAAGTAATTTTGTATTCGCAGCGTTCCGGTCATTGGTGCCATCAGGATCATTGTTACTTGTTACTGGTGCATCTTGTGCACTATCCTGTTGAGAAGGGGAATCGGGTAAAAAGCAGAGGCAAATCTCCCAGACCATGGTATCCAGAGACCGTTCCCTTTGGAGCATCTCTGTGGGTACCTGGAGGCGTAATCTGGGCATTGGGCGTTTTCCAGAGTCGCGAATAAGTCGATGTTGGGAAAACCCCATTCTGCAAAGACATTGGGCCTCATTACAACCTGCCAGTCCGGGACCGTGCAAAATCCGTGATGGCGGTAAAAATGTTTCCGTGTCCGCAAGGTTGCGGAAAAACCATCCGATTACACGCTGTCGGTCGCGCGCACCACACGGACTCGGAAACGTTGTTACCGCCGTCACGGAAAACCCCACGGAAATGGAAATAACCAGCCACAAGTGGTGCAAAACCTCTGTCCGCCTCCGCCGCCACGGACACGGAACCGGAAATACCATGATCGCCAAAACAGGAAACAGAGAGGCGGCCATCATATAAAAGCACAATCCATTGCCATCCAGAGTCAGCCCAAGCACAATCCTAACTCTGAGAAGCCAAAAGGGACCACCAGCATGTCTTCCAGGATTCCTGCTCAGAGGCAGCGCAAACAGCGCTTCAGCGAGGCGGAGCTAACCGTCTTGGTGGAGCACATTGTGGACAATGCGGAGATGCTGTTCAGCGCCGACCAACGGCGTGCCACACAGCAGCGGAGGAAGGAGGTGTGGGCCGAAGCTGCACGCAAGTGCACCGCTGTGGGCGTGACAGCGAGGAGCATGAAGGACTGCCACAAACGGTGGGACGACCTGAGGCTGAGGGTACGCAACCTCATTTCCACGCACCGCCAACGCAGCAGTGGGACAGGCGGAGGACCCCCTTCCCCACTGAGGCTGCAAGCATGGGAGGAGCGTTGCAGCAGCGTTCTCCACCTAGAGGGAATCCATGGGATCGGGGAGGCTGAGGCAGGAGTGAGCCCACCTGCAGATGCCGGTAAGTACCCAAACATGAATGCCACATGAAAATATGCAGTTGTGAGTACTGGGCCAAAGGACCCATTAACAACCCCCCCCCCCCAGGCAGTGCATGTGTGGGCCAAAGGACCCATTAACAACCCCCCCCCCAGGCAGTGCATGTGTGGGCCAAAGGACCCATCAACAACCCCCCCCAGGCAGTGCATGTGTGGGCCAAAGGACCCATTAACAACCTCCCCCCCCAGGCAGTGCATGTGTGGGCCAAAGGACCCATTAACAAGCCCCCCCCCAGGCAGTGCATGTGTGGGCCAAAGGACCCATTAACAACCCCCCCCCCCCAGGCAGTGCATGTGTGGGCCAAAGGACCCATCAACAACCCCCCACCCCAGGCAGTGCATGTGTGGGCCAAAGGACCCATTAACAATCCCACTCCCCCATCCAGGCAGTGCATGTGTGGGCCAAAGGGCCATCATGATCCGTATGCAACCAATATCACAGAATGCATACACCAGCAATCAGATGCATGTGACTAACACTATTCAATGTATAATCTTAATGACGCATTTGATGCACCCATCTGCCACCACAACAACACTAATTGCATGCCCTTTGTGTCCCCACAGCCGTTTCAAGTGACAGTAATACTGCACAACAGGCCAGCCAATCTGCACCGGCAAGTACACAAGCCACCGCCACCACACAGGAGGATGCTGCCGGCAGTTCTGCACCTCTGGCCACATTACCAGCCACTACAGATGTGCCACCCACCACCACCACCGACATCCCCACCGTCTCCACACTGCCTGAGTCTAGACAGGTGCCACGGGAACCTATCATGGCCACCCAACACAACACCAAAGGCAGCAGCACTGCAGAGGGGGCGGCCTGCAGTGATAACAGTGCCCCGCAAGAGCACTCGGAAACGGGGCCACAGGGGGAGATGCCCACATTGGAAGACCTGGGCTCCTTCCATGAGCTGGAGTTCAGCCCCACATCACTGGGGAGTCCCATGAGGTCGCCCACCCCATCCATGGCCGAACTGAATGCCCGCATGCAGCTGATGGAGGACCAGCAGGCTACCCTCACCCAGCTGGTGGAGAGGCAGCTAGAGGAATCCAGGCTGCAGAGGGAGAGCTACAGCGCCTCAGTGCGTCGCCTGTCGAGGTCCATCGGACGCTTTGTGAGCACTATAGTGACCCTTGCACGCCATGTGCGGGAGGGCAACGACCACACCTCCAGGCTTGTAGAGGCCATGTTGGTTGGCCAACAGGCAAATCTGGCACAGATGCCCTCAATCCCAGATTCTGCGCAATCAAACACAACCACCCCATCCAGCTCCACTACTGCCAGTCTAAGGAGGCGCTCGAGTAGGCTAACGGGTCCCTCGGGCAAGGTTGCACAGGCACAGAAGCGCACACGGAAGTGATGGCATGTGTGTGGGGCAGTGCAGGACACATGTGGACTACAAGGGTGTGGTTGGGGGTTGGCACGTTTGGGTGGTGGGGTAGGTAGTTTTGGGGTTTTGAACAATGGGGCCTGGGTGGGGGTGGGCACGTTTGGGTGGTGGGGTAGGTAGTTTTTGGGGTTTGAACAATGGGGCCTGGGTGGGGGTGGGCACGTTTGGGTGGTGTGGTAGGTAGTTTTGGGGGTTTGAACAATGGGGCCTGGGTGGGGGTGGGCACGTTTGGGTGGTGGGTGGCCCCGGGTGTACAGCTTCCCTAACCAATGCACCTCCTTCCCAGTTGTTATTACATCAATACATCACCGTTTCGAATCAAGACATACATGTGTGGACATTGATCATTTATTTTGCAGTGCAACTATTAATTCATTGTCGTCACCCTGTTCGTGCATTTCTGTGAATGTGCTGTGACTCAAAAGTAAATGCGAATCAGGGCATCCCGTGCTCTCTGGCCATCATGTGGGCCCCCAGGGGGAGGCGGTGCCATCCCATCCCCATCTCCATCCCCATCCCCATCTCCATCTCCATCCCCATCCCCATCCCCATCTTCCTCATCTGCGTCTGGTGGCATTGGGATGTTCCTGCGCTGGCATATATTGTGCAGCATGGCACATACGAGCGTGATTTTACCCGTCTTCTCTGGGCTGTACAGCAGTGATCCGCCAGATCTGCTCAGACAGCGGAAACAGGCCTTCAGCAGTCCAAATGTCCTCTCAATCATTCCACGTGTGCGGATATGTGCCCTATTGTATTCCTCTTCATGCCTGTTCCTTGGTCTCCGTACAGGTGTCATCATCCATGGCGTGAGTGCATATCCCGCATCACCTACATGGGATGTAGATGGGGGAACATGTCAGTGTTTGTGGCATCATGTCCTCATCTGCTGCTGTGCATTCTTGTATCATCATTCATTCATGCATATGTACCATGCAGTGTATGGAGGTATGTTTTGGGCATCACGATGTATGTCGCTAACTGGATATGGGCCTACACATTAACTTGCATGTTTACTGTGCCCTGCGGGTGACATTTTATTGTGTGCATGTCACAGTGCAGTGCTGTCCACACATGGCAGAGTGATTCCACTGTACGGAAGTAGTAAATATACGTCGTCTCATTTACACGCCTCTCGTGCCTTTTGAGGCAGTGTTTCAATTGAGGGTGGGTGTCTGCAGTGGCACAAGGTTCATGGGACAGTGACGGGATTGGCTGTGCCAGCGTGTGCACGGGCACATTGTGGTGCCCTGTCATGTCTTCCTTTATGATGTTTGGCATCCGCTGTGTATTTGGTAGATGGAAGGGGGGTGATGCATGTGCGGTCACAGCGGCACACTCACAATGCTCATTGGCCTGGACACACACACACCACTTCGACAGGGTTGTAGCATCGTCAGCTGTACTCACCCAATAGCCATGTGCTTTGTCCGGCATAGCGTTCCATGTACCGTGGCAACGTGGAATTCCGTAGTACTATTGAGTCATGTGATGAGCCTGGGAAACGTGCGCAGCAGTGTGTAATCAGTTGCATGGCATCACAAACCATCTGGACATTCAAAGAGTGATACTGTTCCCTATTGCGGAACACCGCCTCAATTGCACGTGGTACTGTCAGCTCAACGTGGGTGCAGTCAACTGCGCCTATGCAATTTGGCATGCCTGCTATGGCATGGAAGGCCAACTTGGTGGCAAATACCTCGGGGAGGGTGCGGGGTAGGGCTATGTGTTCCGACACATGGCGCAACAGGGCATCCAGTACCTGTACCAGGATTTTTGAGAAACAGGGTTGTGATATGCCGTGCAGCTCACCAACCGTGTGTTGATAGGTGCCAGTGCCAAGGAAATGCAGTACTGAGACAACCTTCAAGAGGGGGGGTGGCGGTGGGGGTGTCAATTTGGCTGCTGATGTTGTCCTCAATCATGGCGGGGATGTGCAGGATTGTTGCACGGTCCAGCCGGTGTAGTGTGTGGATCTGTCCTAGGGTGAGGTTCCAGGGTGAGGCCCTGATGCGTGGTATTGCTGGCTGGCGGCGGGGTCCGGCTGGCTGGGCAATGAGGTTTGCCATAGCTGCAGGGTTGGCTGATTGCCGCCTGCGCCTCCTCCGCCTACGCCTCCTCCTCTGCGCCATTACTGCCACCATGTGCAGTGCTGCCTGTTGGTTGAGTAGGCCCAGTCCCAGTGCTACTAGACCTGCTGCCTGCATGGTTCTGTGTTGTGTTGGGCTGGGTGTGGCCCTTTTGTAGGCTCCCAGTGGCCTGCTAGGTCCAGCTGGGCTGATTTGGTGCACCTGTGCCCTGATTCAGTTCAGCAGGCAGTGTATAACGCCATGTTCGCGGTGGCGGCGGTTCTGCCACCGTGATCACGGTATTTACGCCATTTTTTTGCCGGTATATCCGTGTCCGCGCTAGTTGTGATGCTCACGGTGTTTCGTGTTGACGGTAACGGAGGGGTTTCCGTGCAGACGGACTTAACGGGACCCCTATTTCCGCGGTGGCGGTTGAGGGTGGTGCTATTACCGGGGCCGCGGGTCATGATTGGGCGGACATGGAAACAGTGCCGGTATGGTTTTACCGGCAGTGTTAATTCTGGACCGGAGTACTTGTAATGAGGCCCATTGAGTAGAATCTGCGCACGCACTGCGCCACTGGTGCACAAGATTGTATTCCCCTGTAACATGTTGTAAGAGGAGGAACATTTCGAGTGCCTACTTCCAAATGTTCTGGGACAGTTTGGATAGCCCTGGAGAGTGAGTGCCCTCCTGTTTGTTCAGGTAGTACATGGCTGTGGTACTGTCTGTAAGGACAAGAACTGTCTTCTCCTGTAGGTGTGCTTGGAAGGCATTTAGGGCTTTGAACACTGCAAGCAGTTCCAACAAGTTGATGTGATTGGATGCTGCTGATGGGGACCACAAGCCATGCGCTGTCTGTTGAAGGAGGGGAGCTTGCCACCCCGACAGAGACTCGTCTGTGGTGAGAGTGGCCTCCACTGCGGGGGTGGTAAAGGTTTTTCCCGCCAGAAGGTTTTCCCTTGACCACCACTGCAGAGACTGAATGAGGACTGTTGAGACAACCACTAGATCGTCCCACTGGCCACAGACCTGACTCCATTGGCTTGAGAGCCACTCCTGCATAGGGCACATGAGGAACTAAGAAGACGCAGGAAGGCATCATGCCGAGCAGTCGCATGGTCTTGCGAACGGTTAGCCGGTGACTGGCTACATAATGAGGGATCTGGAACAGCATGTTCTGAACCCTCTCATTGGAGGAGAAGACAAGCCAGTCTTCTATCTGAATCAGGGCCCCCAAAAACTGCTTGACTTGGCTGGGGACCAGGCTTGCTTTCTTCTTGTTGATGGAGAATCCCAGATTGAATAGAAGGTCTACTGTCTTCTGGTTATGAGCCAGTCGTCGAGGTAAGGATACACAGGGATGTATTGCCTGCGCAGGTGAGCCGCCGCTATCACTAATACCTTTGTGAACACCCTTGGGGCAGAGGGAATGCAGAAGGGGAGAACCTTGAATTGATAGTGGGTGTCCTCTACGACCATCAAATAATAATAATACTGTCCAAGTGGAGTCTAGTCAAATAAAAGGGCCTATACTAAGAAACCTATTGACAATCCTTACCGCTATGTTTCAAAAGAGTGTGGGATAATGTTCACAAGAAAAGAAGAACAAGTTACTTACCCCTGGTAACGTTCTTCTGACTTGATGTTCCTCCAACATATTCCTCATCTTTGACATGTAGTGTCCACAGCTCAGCTGCTTTGGAGATTTTTTGGCAGAGGGCGCCCTGCGTCAATGGCATCGGGTCGATGTCCCTCGAAGGGTGATGTCATTGGATGTTATAAGTAGCACGCTCTGCGCCAGTTGCTTCAGTTCTAGTTTTTTCTCCCTCCTCGTGTAGCAGAGGTGGCCACAAATTGGGCCTAACTGTACTCAGCCTTGTTGGAACGAAAGCTGTAATAGCATGGGAAATTCTACAGAGGGGTAGGTTGGGTAAGTAACTTATTCGAATGGACTGTGTCCTCCAACGTATTCCTCATCTTTGACAGACTCCCAAAGCAGTATCCATGATTGGAGGAGGGTGAAGAATTTTGTACAGTTGAAATTCAAGGGCAGAGTAAAACACTGCCTTACCATACGCCACACCCTGAGCATGGGAAGTATCCAGGGAATAATGCTTGTTAAACGTGTGTATCGAAGACCACGTTGCAGCATCACATATGTTCTTTATAGGGACGCCCTGTTGCAGGGCTGTCGACGTAGCCATGCTTCCGGTTGAATGAACACTCAAGCCCTCAGGAGGGACCTTGCCCACCGAAGTATAGCATTCAGAAATAGTGAGGATGATCAACCTAGACAAGGTCTGTTTAGACACAGCCTGGCCTAGTTTATGTCTGGTATACTCCACAAAGAGATGATTGTCCACTCTCACCTTGGACATTCTGAAAATATAAAAGCTCAAAGCTCTCCTAGGGTTCAACATATGAAGCCTTTCGTCTTCCTTACTAGGATGCAGAGGAGGATAGAAGGCAGGTAGCACAATTTTCTGACTCAAATGAAAGTCCGAAACTACCTTAGGTAGAAAGGAGGGTCTGACTATCAACACAACCCTGTCCTTGTGGAACACAGTAAAGGGTGGCTTGGAAGAAAGTGCCTGCAACTCGCTCACTCTACGTGGAGATGTAAGAGCAACCAATAGAACAGTCTTAAAGGTCAACAACCTCATTGGACATGAGTGCAATGTTTCAAACGCAGCCCCCATCAGAAACTTTAAGACCAAGTTAAGGACCCAAACCAGAACCTGAAACGGTGAAGGCGGGAACACATTCGTGAGCCCTTTTAGAAATTGAGTAACCAAAGGAATCTTAAAATAAGAGCATTCCTCGTATGAGCACTTAAAGATTGAGAGCGCTGCTAGGTTATTTCTAATGGTCCCCACCTGAAGACCCTTGTGAGCCAAAGAAAGCAAAAAGGATAGAACATCTGGAGTTGAACATTGAAAAGAATAACCATTCTTATCTCTGCACCAGGCGCAGAACTTATTCCAAAGGCAACGGTACAGAGACTTTGTTGTCGGCCCCCTGGCCGAAAGCAACACCTCCATTACGTCATCCGGGAGGTCCCAATCCTTGTATTTCAACCTTTCAGAAACCATGCGTGAAGATTGAGAGTCTTGACCTCTGGATGGAGAACCCGACCTTCCTCTCGTGAGAGAAGATCCTCTCTTTGGTGAAGACGCATCGGAGGACAGATGGACATGTCCAGAAGATCCAGGAACCACAATCTCCTGGCTCAATCCGGAGAAACTAGGATCATGCAGGACTCAAACCATCCTAACCTCCTGAGAACTTGAGGAATGACGGGGACTGGAGGAAACACGTACAGTAGCAGGAATTCCCAATCCACCATAAACACGTCTCCTAGGGCTCCTCTCTGAGGAAATTCCCTTCAGCAGAACTGCTCGCACTTCCGGTGGCGCTGGTCGTGAACAGATCCACCCGCAGGGATCACCAAAGGGCGAAGATCTCTTGAAGGACTTCCTGAGCTATTTCCCACTCGTGGGAGACTGCTCTGCCTGCTTAGGGCATTCTCCTCTCCGGTCAGATGAACTGCTGCTAGTGAGATCCCTTCTTGAATTGCCCAGAACCAGAGCTGCATTGCCTCTCTCTGCACAGTGGGAGTGACCCTACACCTCCTCTGTCTCTTGTTGAGGTAATGCATGGCCACCATGTTGTCTGTCATTATCAGGACATTCCTCCCCCGTACAGACGGCAGGAAAGCCTTCAGTGCCAGCCCGATTGCTCTCAGCTACAAAAGATTGATGTGTTGTTTAGACTCTGATGTAGATCAACGACCACTGATGGTGAGATCATTGGCGTGAGCTCCCCACCCTGTGAGGGAAGCGTCCGTCACTACAGTTACCTCGGGCCATGGCTGCCAAAAAGGTTCTCCTTTCATGAGGTTTTCCTCGCAGGCCCACCACAGAAGATCCTGTGAGACCCTGACCGGAACCTGAAGGCGATCCATCATCTTGCCTGAGAATTGGGACCATTGAGTCCTGAGCGCCCATTGATGGGACCTCATCCTCAGACAGGCCTCTGGCACCAGAAAAATACAGGATGCAATGAGGCTGAGCAACCTTGAATTCAAAGGCCGGGAAGACTCTGGACATTCAGAAATTTGGTTACCATCTGGAGAATGTCTTGAGCCCTCACCTTGCGCGAAGAGCACTTCCCCAAGGATGTGTTCAAGACAGCCCTGATCTACTGGAGCTGTTGGGAAGGTGTCATATGGGACTTCTTGAAATTGAGGGAGACGCCCAGTCTGTTAAGGGAGTGACGGGTAGCATTGAGATGAGCCAAGGCTTGTTCGGGGTAACGCGCCCTGATCAGTAATTGTACAGGTAGATTTGAATCCCCCCTTTCCTGAGATGTGCTGCCACTCCCACCATCAGTTTAGTGAATACCCTCGGGGTGGAGGTCAACCCGAATGGCAGGACTCAAAACTGATAGTGTGAGCCGCCAACGGAGAAAATCAGGTATTTTCCTGTGCTTGAGATGGATCGGCAAATAAGCATCCTAAAGGTCCTATGACACCAACCAATCCTGGAGGACCTGAAGGATCTGAGAAAGTGTGACCATCTTGAACCTGTCCTTCCTGAGGAACATTTTCAAGTACCTCAAGTCCAAAATGGGACTCAGGGCCTCATTACACGAAAGGCGGTAATGGTTAACGGCCACCGTTAATGGTAACGGTGACCGTTAACCATTACCGCCTTACTACGAGGTCCCTTAGCGGGTTGGTGCTTTAACGCCTGCTTTTTGCAGGCGTAAAAAACCAACCCGCTAAGGGACCTCGGAGCTAATTACGGCACCGCCAAATTGCGGTGCCGTAATTAGCGCCTTCCCCATTCCCATAGAGCCCTATGGGGCAGAAATGGGAATGGGGGAGGGCAATGGCGGAAGGGGGATTTACTGCCCCACCAACCTTGGAATGGGGCAGTAAATCCCCTTTCCGCCAAGGCGGTGCCGGTATTTTACCGGCATGAGCCATGGTGCTAATTGCGCCATGGCTCACTGCCTTCCGTGTAATGAGGCCCTCAGTCCCCCGTCCTTTTTGGGAATAAAAAAATAAGGGGAGTACCATCCCTTGTTCCTCTCTGCTACAGGCACTGGTTCTATAGCGCCTTTCTATAGCAGGTTTAATATTTCCTGCACAAGGAGCAGATCTGGAACCCTCAAAGAGTGTACTCCCGGTGGATTGTCATGAGGCTTCTGTAGAAAAGGAAGATAGTACCCGTGGGCTATTGTTTCCAGAGCCCAAGCATCCGAAGTAATGACTGGCCATTCTTCCAGATGCTGAGACAGCCTGCTCCCCCAATGGTGAGCTGTGACCGAAGGCCTCAGAGCGGTTTTGAAGCGGCAGTAGCAGAGCCTGATGGCACAGAGGCTGCTGCTTGAGTGGATTTGGCACCTCTACCTCGTCCACCACGAGGAAACTTACATTGGCCTCTTTGACTGGGCATTCCTCTCGCCCTTCCAAACGAGGAGTAGTAACGAAAAGATCTACCCCTCCATTGCTGTCTGCTAGGATGAAAAGGCTGATGCTGCCGAACAGCGGCGTCCAAAGACTTGGCGGCTGCTTTAGAGGTCTGCAGCTTCTCAAGCCTTGCTGCCAAAAAGGCCAGACCCGTCAAATGGCATGTTCAGAAGTCTCGCCTGCACATCCGGTGCAAAACCCAACTTCCTCCACCACTCAAATCTGCGTATTACGGTGCTCATAACCATGGACCTGCTGATGCTGTCTGCAACATCCAACCAGGACTGAAGGGATTAACACATGGCTTCCTTGCCATTCTTAATAAGAGCCAAGAAACCTTCCCTTTCTTCCCCTTCGGGAATATTCTCAGCCGCCATAGATATGCACTCCCACAGAGTGTACGAAAATCTTGCGAAGGCACAAGAGAAGTTGGCCGCCATCAATGCCATACTCCCAGCCGAAAATACCTTGCGCCCATCCATCCAAGCGCTTATCATCCCTATCCGGAGGGATGGTAGGGTACGCAACCTGTTTCGAGGTTGCTGTGGCTGCCTGGACCACCAGACTCTCAGGATTGGGGTGAGATGACAGATAGATGGGGTTGCTACTTGAGGGGGCAGTATTTACTTGTAAGGGACTTGTTCACCCCCAGATTAGTCTCTGGTGTTTCCCAATTTTTTCCAACCTGTTCTCTAGAGCCCCATGAAATGGCAATATTTGATCTGTAGGAGGACCCTGATCCAAAATGTCCGCAAGATCATCCTGATCATAGTGTGCAGTAGGCCTAGAACAGTGCAAATACTCCACAACTCTCGATATAAGGTGTCAGTAAGAGGAGTCGGCATGCTCCCAGGGGCTGGTCTGCCGAACTCCAGCTCAGGTGAAGTGTCTATACCACTTGCATTATGCAAGTGCTCACAAAGATCCTACATTCTACTCTCCTCTGAGATGAGGCATTCGGGCACATTAGGGGTCCCAAACTGGAGACCAAAAAGAGTCTCACCCTCATCAGAATGTTCCTCCTTCTCAAAAATGGAGGTGAGGGACTTAAAAAAGCCTTTCTTTGGCAGAGGAGGACACCTTTTCTCCGTTAGCACAGCCAGAGGCTTCAACGTTGAGGACTTCGACACCACCTTTTTAGGGGGTTCCACTGTTACCAGGGGTTGACGTCGGTGTCGACAACGGCTCCGAAGGCATCGAGGGTCTGATCGGGGTGGAAGACCCCACAGGCACAATGGACTGGTGTGGCGCCATGGCATTAACGGTTTCAATGGTATCGAGGGTTTTGACGCTTTCGATGGAGACGAAGACCGTGACCTCATTTCACGTCTTGAGTGATCCTTAGCTACCTTGTCCGAACAAGGCCTCGAAGGCTCTCTGTGAGGATTGTGCCATTAACCCAGGCTCGAGTGCGCGTGAGTATCCGGCCAAGACCGTTCCCTGCCTGCTTCAACAGAAGGCACCGACAGGGCCTTGCCCTGCTTTTCTAAAATGTTAAGCATTTCCATGCGGAAAGCTTCCCACTCAGCGGGCGTCGAATGTTTGGAATGGCAACTCACCCTCTCGGACGTGCCGCCTGAAGAAGACGAGGAAGGTGACCGGCGGTGCCTTCTCCTCGAGCGCTTCGACGAGGAGGACGTGTGGCAGGAACCACTCCTGGACCTTGAACGCTTGGCTTTCTTCCTCTGAGGAGAGTCACCTCTCGACTCATCGGTTGAAGGCCCGTCAGTTCGAGACTCATGTGGCTTGGACACCTACCTTGAGCTTCCCCTTTCGTTCCTGCAAGGCCTTTCCAGTCATCGACTGGCACTTGGAGCACGTATCCGTGTCATGGCCCACGCCGAGGCACCACAGGCAGACATGATGCAGATCCATGATGGACATCTTGTATCCGCAGTTCTGGCATTTCTTGAACCCGGACTGAGGTGTCGTCGGAGTGGAAGACAAAGACATATCGAAGAACTTCACTGCAAATACTCGCAAGTACGAGGCACGCCGAGATTCAGGAAGCAAACAAGTTTGTGGAAAAAACGGAACTGAGGCAACGGGCGCCGTGTGTGCTTCTTCTAACATCTGATGACATCACCCTCGACGGAGGCCTTCAAGGGACATCAACCCGACGCCATTGATGTAGGGCGCCCTCTGCCAAAACATTTCCGAAGCAGCCTAGCTGTGGACACTACATGTCAAAGATGAGGAATACGTTGGAGGACACAATCCATATGAAAGAAGTGTTCACAAAATGATGAGTCAGGATGTTATGGCCGGGGTCTCCTTTAACCACCTTTTTAGCACAGGACGAGGCGGGACTCTCGAGCACAGCACACTCCTGGGCTTCTCTGGCACAAGCTTACAGTTCATGATCTTACAGTTTCTTTTCTCAATTTCAGGGTCTTCTGTGCCCAAGTCTCTTCTCATGCAAAAGTCTCTTGCTTCAAAGGACCTGATATGTCAAAACAACAAAACAAAAGTTCCATCGGTTAACCTTTATGTCGGTTGATTACCCTTCACCCTTGGATCCCCCTCAGCCAGGCTCTGATCCTTCTCTCAGTTGTTGACCTCCCTCAGTCGGGCTCAGATCAACCACTAACTGTGGACATTCCTCATTCGGGTACATACTTGTCAACACAATGTTGTTCACTTAGCTTCTTCACAATATGGGATTCACTTCCCTTCAATCTAAATCTCCTCATTTGTAATATTCACAAGTCTTAATGTCTTTTTAAACAACCCTCTTGGTTTAGTGAGGTCCCCCTCATTGTGCTTAGACCTTCCAAAGCACTTGCCCATCTTAAATAGAGTCTTCTGAAGGGCGATCTCGTCTCCCTGGGTCACTCTGTTAGGCTACAAAAAGTGCGGGTTTTCACACAAACAGTTTGCATGGCGTTTCCCTCAGTCGGGCACAAACGCCTGTTTCACAATGTCAAATCTTCTGCAACATGTCAAGGACTTTTGATTGTACAAGGGATTTGGCTTGACCATTGTATGACCACCTTAACACTTTATACCGGCCTTCTCTATGGCCTCTTGGTAGTTGTAGTTTCTTTGGCAGTTCCTTTGCCACTGGAGTCAACGACGATACCACGATGACAACCGCGTCTCCCCACCCTGGCTATCAGTGCAGGAGGGTTCCATGTACCGCTTACATCCGTCACACCATTTGCCAGCTGTAATTCCCGGTCTTATGTTTCTTTCATCGGAGGTTTTGCGGGTCTGGGTTGAAAAGGGGAAGGGCATGTCCGTCCTTGACATCATCTCAGGTCTCGCAACCTTTCTCCTCCGTTTGAACTGCCGTCCTGGAATGGCTGCTTCCTTGTGTGTTTGGCCTTGCTCGGAGTATGCTCTTGTGCTCTTCCTTTTATCCTAAAGAGGAAGGGAAAGGGTAGTCAGGTATGTGTCAGGTGTGTATAGTTGTCGGCAATTGCCTGACTCTGCCTGACCCTTGTGTTAGGACATGTCAGGTAAACGGCTCAGGTATTAGTCCGTTGTCGATCACGCTGTGAGAAAGTGCTTGTGTTGGAAAGGGGGGTCGAGTTTCTAAGTATCCTACTAGGTAGGTTGGGTAAAAGGTGTTACAAGGAAGAGGATGCCGTGTCTCAACCTTCGGTGTCCCGCTTCCACTCCCGGAGGACCCCTCATCCAGGTGATCCTCCTGCACTGGTCCACCCCCAAGAACTGGATCCAATAGCGATGGCCATGTCCTGGCCATCTGGATGACAGATCCCCTGGGACTAGTAAGTGAGACACCTTCAGGTTTCTCACAGTACAAGGAAGTATATTGAATAAATACCCTTGTATACCTGGAGGTGAGGGATGACTTTGATGGTGCCCTTTTCAGCAGGACCTGGACCTCGGCCAATAGGATGTGCAGATGTTCTGATGGGCCATCTGCTTCCAGATGGATGGTAGCAGGGTGGCCGGAGGAACTCGATGCAATACCCATGGGCGACGATCTTGAGTACCCACTGATCTAATGTGATCCCCTCCCACGTGTCAGTAAAAAATGTCAAACGTCCCCCGACTGGGGAAGTGTGGGAGGGGACCCGTACCACTGAGTCACTTGGAGGTGGAGGCTGGAGAGTCTCTGGAAGCAGAGTTTTTACCTCTGCCTTTCCACTGTCATAAACCGCCAAAAACCTCTTTATTGAGAAGGTATAAACCACTGGGGACACCTTGCATGGTGGCCCAGTTGGACCCCCCCAAACGGTACTGGCCATGAGGAGAGCGGGAGAAGGAGTGCCCTAAAAAGGGCCGGCGTGTGTTGAAACTGCCTCCCTGGACGAAGGGCTTGGTCGAGATCTGATTCAGTGATTTCAGGGTCTCATGCTCTTTCTGTCATGACCTTTGCCCCTGGCCCTCACTGGCAAGTCAGCCTTCCAGTTAGGGCCAGGTCAAAGGCCTTACAACCTCATCCAAGACTCTCTTGGAGTCAGTCCTGTCGCCTTTGGCCTTTGACACCAGGCTCATAACCATTATAAAGACCAACATAAGAATGGGTCTATTTGATTTGATTTTATTTTATTTTATTTATAAAGCGCAAAAAACCAGGCCCATGGGCAACCGGGCGCATACTCTTAAACATGTTACACAAAGCAGTAGTTACAGAAGTTACAAAAATATACAGCATATATACATATACATACTCTTAAACATGTTACAAAAAGCAGTAGTTCCAGTGAGTTACAAAAATATACAGCATATATACATGTACCGAAGGGTACCATTACAGCGTATAATACAGGGACAGAGCAGAGAGAAAATGTATATTCAGTCCTGTACCCCACATGGGACTATTTTACTTGGGACTATTTAACTTGGGAGGGTTCAGCCAACATGGAGGCACACACATAGCTCAGTTACAAGGAACTGAGCTATGCCGTCTAGTCTTTTGGGTGTGGCAGGCCTGGGACTACTTTACCTGGACTACTTGGGGTGTGGCAGGCCTGGGACTATTTTACCTGGACTACTTTACCTGAGACTATTTCAACCACACCCAAACAGCAGAACATGCTTCACATTATTCTGCTGTGGGCAGCGTAATGCTCACCGTGTCCAGTTCTTTGATGCCAGCTTACCTGAAACCAAGGACCTGCAGAGAGAGAAAGAACACTACGAAACTTACCTGGAACAGTATCCTGTCTTCAATTCGTCGCCAAATTCAGTTCCACTCACCTGAAGGTACGAACTCCATCATCCGGAACCGCATGCATCCTGGAATACCATAACCTGGAAAGAGGAGAAAGAAAGACAGCATTAGTAAGTGTTTACTCACGTTTCCTCCCGAATGAAGAAAACCACACAATTCTTACCTGGGTAATCATCTCCTGGTCAGTATCATCGCTGGAACATTACGGCACTCAGCGAGGAACATAGCGACCTGCAAGGAGAGAAAAGACACAGGTTAGCAATTTAAAAGGGCGAAACAGCACAGCGGATCGCGCATTACTCACCTGACAGCATCGCGCACACCGCGCTTTCGCCTACCGACCCATGCTCATCTTCAAACTGCATGACAACACCAAAATACCTTTCCATACCTAAAAGGAAAGAACCAAGACATTATTATTCGAACTAAGAGGAACATAAGAACTGCATATAAAGACTGTAAAACAGCAAACCTATGGAGTGGTAGCAGGCCTGGATTCCCACAGGGGGGCTTGCACCAGTGAAGTAACTTGGTCGCTGCTCGCCCCCCACATCTACGCGCCCCTGCCAAGAGGAGCAGGACGGAGAATCCATCTTTTACAATATTAAGGTGAGGAGAAGGCCCAAGGGAGAGGAAGGAGTTGAGGCCAAGGGAGGTGGGAAAGTGTTAGGGAGAATTCTCTCTTTAGGCTGAATTTCCTAGCCTAGTGAGTCCCCCAGCAGCTTTGCTGGATTTCTGGAGTTTGTTTTTTTCTCCTGCCAAGAGTGAGATTCTTTTTCTCCCACTCTTGGACATGATTTATGGTGTTCCTTTGACTGTTTATGTGTTTTATGGGCTATGGGGTCCTTTACTCCATATGTTCTCATGTGTTTTTACTATGTGTGTTACACAGCACCCTCCGTGCAGTAACACAGGGGTGTCATAGTGACACCCCACCATAGACTCCATACCCTGGGACTGACTACTGTCTCCCAGGGCATGTAAAGTCACCATTGGCTTTACTAGTGCCAAATAATTAACAGAAACCAGTACAAACCATCATATTGTGGACGTTCTGGTCGGGGCAATTCGATTGCCCCGGGGCCTGTTAGTCGAGGGGGCACGTCTCCGTTCCCCCTGATCGAGTTTTGGCTGGTGGCAGTGGATACTACTTTTTATATTCGACCGCAAATATTTCCCTATGGGATTTCCCCATTGTTCGAGGCTACCAACTTTAATTATTTAATTCTCATAGCCTCGAACATACCGCTGGTTTATTTAATTAATATTAATTCGCCGGTTGGTATTTTTTGCCAGGAATCGATTCTAAAATGGCGTTTGTGTTCTCTTCTGTGACTCCAACCCAAGTCGAGCCCTTTGTTCCACGTTTTGGTGGGCTTCTCCACAGAGCCTCCAAAAGTGGTGCCACTCTGTCTGGGTACCACAGGGGATGTGGGAAGGGGTTTAGGCACCCTGGACTGAGTTACCTTGGTAACTCAAGTCGCACTCTTGTGTGATTGGCCCAAGTGGTGAGCCGGCCGGCTCACCACTTAGCATGTTTGATTGACAGCTAGGCTGAGTAATGGGGGTATGCTGCATAAAAGCAGGGCTTTGGGGACTGGAACTTCAGAAGTCGCCACAGGACCTGAGAATCCGACGAGGGAGAAGCTGAGCCGACCTACCATGACGACACCACTGGTGGAGCCCTGCGGAACCAACTCACCACTTCCCGACGACAGAGAAGATCTCCCGGCTGGAGAGGCTTCTTCCCCTGACTGGTGGGCACAACCAGTTTACCTTCTTCTCTTCGCACCCCAGACCAGTCTGTGGTCGAATTGCCCGTGCCAAGCACCCCGGCAACCGGATAGCCACTTACCACTGGACCGCGAACTAAAGGACCGCTCCTTTTATCTGAGAAACTCTGCGGCTGGTTTCTTCCCTGGCAGTGCAACAGACTCCTGTCTTCCTCCGCGACGAGATCCTCTCTTCCCCCGGACGAAGCACCGACTTGCATCCGCTGCCAGGAACAACTGACTGCCCCCCCCCCGGAGTATTCTCACCACTTTAAGGTACCGTGTCTGCCAGGCCTCCCTTTCTAAAGATTGCCACAAGGTAATAATAACCCCTTAACCTTCTGGACTGGGCTGGCCACCTTGACCCTCTAACTGGTCCCTTTCATGGTCCAACTCCTTTTTGAACCGATACAAGACCTTTGTGCACTGCAACCGTGTGACCTTGGACCCAATTCGTTTTGATCCTCTTAAAGCGGATCCGGCCTACTGACTCTGAATTCACGGTGTTACTTTGCCTTCCTCTCTTGTTGTGTTCGTGAAAAAGTGTTGGGATCTGTTTCAATTTATTCTCTGCTTTTCTCTCCCTTGTTTAAACAAATTATTAGAGTGCCATCTACGTTAAGCGCTCACCGCTGTCTGAAAATAAGTGGGGCTTTACTTAGACTTGTCTAATATTCTTTTAAGGGAGTGTATATCTTTTAGTGACCGTGTTTTTGAATTGCTTACTATTAGTGCCTGTGTGTTTTTCTAGATGTGGTTTTAAATAAATAATTATATCTCTTTTACACCAAGCCCTGGTCAGTGTTTACCTGTTCTATTGTGTTCTCTTGACCTATTATGAATACTCTGTATACTGCCTAACTCTTCTTGAGGGAAGTCTGACTGCTAAGCCACAGCTACCAAGTGAATCTGTGTGGTACAGACTGCTACCAAGTGGGTTTACTGCCAAACACCTGTAGTCCTAAATCTTTTGCAGTGGTCCCAGAGGGAACTGCACAGGTTTCTGCCTAACACAAAACATAAACACAATCTTGTATTGAATCCAGCTCTCCTATATTGAAGACCCATCTTTAACCAGAGGCCTACCAAGGGACTGGGAGAGAGTTCAAGAGTGCAAATCATCCAACCAGGGCTGGGTGGCGTCCCCGTGGATACCAGGTGAGCGTAACAGAACACAAAGCCTCAATAATATTATCCACCTGGACGTCATGGAGACTTCAGAGACTGAGCAGTTAGCTCAGTTGTTGGGACAATAACGTGCTGAAGTACATTCAGCCAGGCAAGAAACCAATGCTCTTAGGAGGGATTTGATTGTTAATAAAGATCGTACCAACAAAATAAGTAGACAATTGTTCCAATCACATGCAGGACAGACCCCATTGCCTGGTAACATTTCGCCAGCCCATCACCTGTACCAACTTCTTCCACCAATCCAGTACAAATAACCCTTCCTGGGGCAGTTCCTTTAGCTCCACCTGAACGATTTACAGGGGACCCCAAGAAGTACGCAACGTTCATGAACCAGTGTCGTCTTCATTTCCTTTGCAGACCTGGGGCTTTTCCTAACGACCAAGCGCGGGTTGATTTTGTCTTGTCATATCTGAGTGGCAGTGCTGCGGATTGGTCAGTACCATTGATAAGTCAGGACAACCCATTGTTACATGACTTTGGGGGTTTCCAGATGGAAATGGAAAAACTCTTTGCTCATCAAACCCAAGGCCAAGCATTAGATAACGAACTTTTGTCACTCCGTCAAGGAAGTCAAGACTTGCTTACATATATAGCAACATTTAACAGACTAGTCGTTGAAGCTGGGTGTCCTGAGGAAAAAAGGACCACACTATTTCATCGGAGTCTATGAGGGGAACTAAAGGATGTCCTTGCTCAAGTGGTTAACCCACCTAAAGACTGTGCAGAATTCATCAAGCTTGTGGTGCAATTAGATCACAGATTACAAGACCGAAAAGCGGACCGGATAAGGTTAGACACTTGAGCTGTGTATGTCCGGTCAAAGGATAATGTTCGACGTACATTGGAAAACACGGTAGAACCCATGCAAATCGGAGGTGTACGGCCCCCTTTAACTAAAACTGAATGAGACAAGAGAAGGAAACAGCAATTATGCTTATATTGCAGAAAATCAGGCCACTTCCTCAAAGAATGTCCAGTGAAACCACCAAGGAGAACTGTTGGAGCCACAGAGAAGGAAGGTTATAACAAGGAGTCGGAAAACTACCAAACCCGGCAAGCGTAGCGGTCCGCTTGTCGAGCGAGAAGGATGAGCCACAGACCTCACACTTTGCATTACCAATAATTTTGATCAATCACCAACAACCGTCTCGGATGCATGCTGTCGAAGCATACATGGACAGCGGAGCAGTTGGGAATTATGTAGACCAAGATCTGGCAGCAGAGATGGGGCTTCCCTTATGCTCTAAGTCGACTACTGAAAATGTTACTACTGTTGATGGGACAGAAATAGCTTCTGGACCAGTAACCCAATGTACAGCAGCACTAACCCTACTGTGCCAGGATGCGCACCGAGAATCTAATACATTCAATCTCATCAAAGCTCCTCAGTTTCGACTAATCTTAGGGATGCCATGGTTGGTAGCTCACAACCCTCTAATAGATTGGCATCCCAAGAAGTTGTCCTTTTCCAATGATTGTGCTTGCACCTGTTATTACCAAGAAAAGGGGAAAACAGACTTGTGTACATCTGCTACTCCCAGTACGGCGGCGATTGTACTAGGTGTGACTAGTACTCTACCAAATGAATGCCAAGATTTTCAAGACGTGTTCCAGAAAGAACAAGCCAATACTCTACCACTCCACAGACCCTACGATTGTCAGTTCGACCTCATACCTGGTGTGCAAATTCCTTGTGGCCGAATCTATGCACTTACTGAACCAGAAAACCTCCATTTGAAATCTTATCTTGATCAGTACCTGTCAAATGGTTTTATCCGGCCATCTAAATCACCGGCAGCCAGTCCCTTATTCTTCATACCAAAGAAGGAAGGCGATTTGAGGACTTGCATCGACTATCGCGCATTAAACCAGATCACAGTAAAAAACCTTTATCCACTGCCCCTTATTCCCGAATTATTGGATCAAGTCAAAGACGCCCAAATCGATGCCAAACTGGACATTAGGGGGGCGTACCATCTTGTTCGAGTGAAGAAAGGACACAAATGGAAAACCGCCTTTCGTACCAAATGCGGCTTGTATGAATACCAGGTAATGCCTTTTGGACTTTGCAACGCTCCCGCTGCATTCCAGTACTTTATGAATGATGTTTTGCAGGAGTTAATCGACATTTGCGCCCTGGTTTACATTGATGACAACTTAGTGTATTCTGCTACAAAAGAAGACCATGTGAGGCATGTCCGCTGCGTCCTTACTAAACTCTGCCAACATAAACTGTATGCTAAACTCGAAAAATGCTCTTTTCATGTCACCGAAGTGGAGTTCCTCGGTTTTATCCTCACAACAAAAGGTATCAGAATGGATAGGCACAAGGTAGATGCCATTCTTAACTGGCCGTCACCAACTTCATTTAAAGGAATCAGGAGTATGTTGGACTTGGAAACCTTTTACTGCTGATTCATCCCAGATTTTTCCCAAATAGTGCATCCAATTACATCACTATTGAGCAAAACAATAAAAAGTTCCATTGGACCAAAGAAGTAGAGAAGGCCTTTCACTTCTGCTCCGGCATCTTCGCCCCGACCTCCCTTATATAGTTGAAACAGATGCCTCTAGCATGGCTATGGGAGCTGTTCTCTCACAAAGGGACCCAGGAACTGGCCAGTTACACCCTGTGGCCCTCTGGTCACGAAAATTCTCACCTCCCGAATTCAACTATGCTATCACAGACAAAGAACTCTTGGCTATAAAATCAGCTTTCAAGGCATGGCGACACTATCTCCTTGGTGCTAGACATACTGTCACGGTCATAACTGATCATCGAAACCTGCAATACCTAAAAACAGCAAAGGCTCAATCATCCCGTCAACTGCGGTGGGCTCTTTTCTTCACTGAATATGACTATGTGATCACCTACCGGCCAGGTGTCCGAAACGGAAAGGCTAACGTCTTGTCACGCATGGGTGTTGATGAAAAGTAATACATTACTCGAGATCCAGTAGCCATCATTCCAGAAGACAAACTCCTTGGTTTTATGACAACATTGACACAGGGTGAACTCCAAAACAAGATCCAACTCTTAATGGATCCCACTTTCTCACAAGAGTGGTGTACTCAAGGAGAACATTACACCATTAAAGACCAGTTACCATATTTTAAGAACTGTCTATACTTGCCAAGTAAAGATTTCCAAGAACAGGTTATTTCTGGTTATCACGACTCCCTGATTGAAGGTCATCTTGAATTGCCAAAACTCTAGCTAAAGTAAAACGAAATTATTGGTGGCCCACATGGCGTAAAGACATCATACAATTTATCCAATCTTGTGGTGTGTGTGCACAAAACAAAAGCAGAAACCAGCTGGTCTTCTCCAACCATTGGAAATTCCTCCCGCACCATGGCACACACTGTCCCTTGATTTCAATACAGATCTACCTCACAGTCAAGGATTCAACAACATCTTAGTAGTTGTAGACTTGTTCTCTAAAATGGCAAACTTTATTCCTTTTAAGGGTCTTCCAAATGCATCAAGTTTAGCAAAAGTATTCCTGGCTACATGGCTTTCCATCGGTATTGATCTCAGATTGAGGTAGTCAGCTTGTATCCAACTTCTGGAGGAAATGCTGTTCAATGGCCCAAATTGACATTCGACTATCCACAAGTCACCATCCTGAAACAGATGGCCAAACAGAAAGAACAAACCAAACCCTCGAGCAATACTTACGTTGTATGTTACATCAAGTGGAAAGAAATTGGAAGGACTTGTTATGGATAGCTGAATATGCCTATAATAATTCATTACACACCAGCACTGTTCAAACCCCTTTCTACACTATTTATGGTAGACATCCACGTACTTCAGAATTGGATCCCACAACCCCTTTGGAAATGCCAGCGGTTAACACCGTAAATACGACTATTTCCCAGGCCTTCAAAGAAGCAGCAGAACATTTACTCCAAGCCAAGAACAGACAAAAGAAATTTGCTGACCAACATCGTAGTAAAGCCCCCGACTATCAAATTAGAGACAAGGTCTGGTTAGCATCAAAATATGTGCCCATAAAAGGGACTCAGACCTTTCGTCCCTGATATCTGGGACCTTATTCTATTGAATCCATAATAAATCCAGTGGCAGTTAAATTAGCCCTACCACCCACTATGCAGATTCATCCTGTGTTTCACGTATCACTCCTGAAACTGGTACAACCTGGTACTCAGGTTACAACACCACCAAAACCAGTATTAGTTGACGGAGAGCCAGAGTTTGAAGTAAAGGATATCCTAGACTCAAAATACACCAGATCCAAACTATACTACTAAGTTGATTAGAAGGGATACGGCCCTCAAGACAGATCATGGGAACCTAGTGAATACATCCATGCACCTCGCTTAATTAAAAAAGTTCCATCAGAATTACCCAGCCAAACCAGGACCAGGCAGAAGTGCCACCGTGAGAGGGGCCTTGGGGGGAGTGCTGTCATGACCCTTGCCCCTGGCCCTCACTGGCAAGTTAGCCTTCCAGTTAGGGCCAGGTCAAAGGCCTTAAAACCTCATCCAAGACTCTCTTGGAGTCAGTCCTGGTGCCTTTGGCGCCAGGCTCATAGCCATCATAAAGACCAACGTTAGAATGGGACTATTTACTTGGGACTATTTAACTTGGGAGGGTTCAGCCAACATGGAGGCACACACATAGCTCAGTTACATGCGGTCTAGTCTTTTGGGTGTGGCAGGCCTGGGACTACTTTACCTGGACTACTTTGGGTGTGGCAGGCCTGGGACTATTTTACCTGGACTACTTTACCTGAGACTATTTAAATCGCACCCAAACAGCAGAACATGCTTCGCGTAATTCTGCTGTGGGCAGCGTAACGATCATTGTGTCCAGTTCTTTGATGCCAGTTTACCTGAAACCAAGGACCTGCAGAGAGAGAAAGAACACTACGTAACTTACCTGGAACAGTGTCCTGTCTTCAATCCATCGCCGACTTCAGTTCCACTAACCTGAAGGTACGAACTCCATTATCTGGCACCACATGCATCCTGGAATACCATAACCTGGAAAGAGGAGAAAGAAAGACAGCATTAGTAAGCGTTTACTCACGTTTCCTCCCGAACGAAGAAAGCCACACAATTCTTACCTGGGTAGTCATCTCCTGGTCAGTATCATCGCTGGAACATTACGGCACTCGGCGAGGAAAATTGCGACCTGCAAGGAGAGAAAAGACACAGGTTAGCGATATAAAAGGGCGAAACAGCGCAGCGCGCATTACTCACCGGACAGCATCGCACACACCGCACTTTCGCCTACCGGCCCATGCTCATCTTCAAACTGCATGACAACACCAAAATACCTTTCCATACCTAAAAGGAAAAAAGCAAAACATTTATTTGAACTAAGAGGAACATAAAACTGCATATAAAGACTGTAAAGCAGCAAACCTACGGAGTCGCAGCAGGCCTGGATTCCCACAGGGGGGCTTGCACCAGTGAAGTAACTTGGTTGCTGCTTGCCCCCCACATCTACGCGCCTCTGCCACGAGGAGCAGGTCAGAGAATCCATCTTTTACAATATTAAGGTGAGGAGAAGGCCCAAGGGGGCGGAAGGAGTTGAGGCCAAGGGAGGTGGGAAAACATAAAGACAATCTTGCATTGAATCCACCTCTCCTATATTGCAGACCCATCTTTAACCAGAGGCCTTGCCAAGGGACCGGGAGAGAGTTCGAGAGTGCAAATCATCCAACCAGGGCTGGGTGGCGTTCCCGTGGATACCAGGTGAGCGTAACACTTTCTTGACGGCCTCATCAACCGGTTTCCCGAAAAGGTTGGCTTTCTCCACTGGTTCTTTAATGAAGGGGGCTTGGGTTTCTGGTATAAAACCTGAATTCTTCAGACAGGCGTGGTGCTTGAGGGGGTTCCCCTGTGCAGTCTCCTGCAGTTTCAGCAGAGTCCAAGGTGTTTTTTTAGGATATACTGGGTGACTTGCCGCTCCTCTGCCACTATAGCCAAAAGGTGGGTGCGAGTGGGTTCTGGGACCTCTTGGAGGCCGTCCAGGACAAGGCCCCACTGAAAATCACTATAGCTCACGAGGAGCGTGGTATTTTTAGCAATTCTGGTGGAGAATGCAGCAGAAGTGGTGACACAATTGCCAAGGGGATACAATTGCTTTCAGTCCTTGTCAGGAGGGGATTCCAATGAGGACAGAGGCACCCCCATGTAGTAGTGACTACCAGGGAGTCGCGGATGGTGTGGCCGCTGATATACAGTTGGTCTGAAGGAACCGGGTAGAACATTTTCTCCACATGGGGATTCACTGCACATGTGAGCGATGGTGTGATCAATGAAGGGGCAAGGCGTTTCTGGTTTGACTTTAGCAAAGGAATGGCTTGGCTGACTGGAGGCTTCTCTTTAAAAATATTTTCCGGGAAGTCTGTATCAGGGACGACTTCCCATGTGGTAATTTGGAAGTGGTCAGTGGCTCATTTTAGAAGGTTGTTGAACATCTTCTGGTCGTCTATAGGCGATGAGTCCATGGATTGGGCGACAGGAGGAGCATCCACAAAAATGTTCCCAGGGTTAGGGTCATGTGTGCGGGGTAGACTGCCTTGTGCCTTGGACATTGACAGGGTCCCAATCTTGGTCTTGATAATTGGGTTCTTGGCCATCCTGGCCGGAGTCTTGGACGTAGAAAACGTCCTGGTTAGGAACATCTAGAAAAATATCCACCTGGGAGTCTTCCAGGGAAGAGAAATTAGCACCTGGGGAGTGGAACCTCTGTGACGTAGGAAGGAAAAGACAGGAGACAATATCACTAGGTCTCTTCAAGATGTTATCAAATCAGCCAGAGAAATTAATGAACTCGGGCCATCTTGTTCAAGCAAGCTTCAAATCTGTTCCTGGCCCATTCAGAAGTGTCTGAGGGAAGGGTCTTGTAGTGGGAATAGGGTCCTGGTGCAGGGCCCTAGAAAGTGGAGGAGAGGGCAGAGAATAGTGCTAAGGTTAAGAGGAGGCCTTTTGGGGTAGCCTTGGAAAGCTTCTCTCCGGGGTTTGGGAGGGTTTTCACTTGTCTCAACGCGGTTTTGCATTGCAACTGCGTCTTTCGAGGTTACTGTGCCTTTTTTAACAGTACTACGAGATTTAGAGGTAACGCCTGCCACAGAAGAAGACTTTTAGGCATTCGTAGACAGCGCAGATGGTTGCACAGAGAGCGCCATACTGTGAGGCTCGGAAGGTCCCGCTGAAGATTTCGACAGCCTGCCGGCGTGGAAACTTTCCTCGACTGAACCGCCGGGGAAGGTTTGGGGGTTGTGTGTTTTAGAGCAGGTGGTGCATGTGTGCCCTTGTCGCCGGGATGTGACTTCCCTATAACACTGCCGGCAGAATGCTTATCGGGGCCGGACATGTGGGTGTGCAAGAGCTAAGGAGTAAGGGCTACAGCCTCTGTACCGGAGCCATGGCTGCCAACAGATTCCTCGTCTGAGGCGCTAGTACTGGCGGGGGAAGAGACTCTCGGCCTGCATAGCGTAGGTCGCCCACCATTTCGTATGCATGTCTTTCAGGGTCTTAGGCCGAAAGAGTTTGCTGACTTTACAGCTACGCTTGTTGTGATCACGAGGGAGGCACCGATTGCATTGGCGATGGGTGTTGTAAGGAAGGCATGGTATCAATAGTGAAGACAGACACAAAAGATGCACAGTTCAAGGGTTTTTATTGAACAAGTAAGGGTTGGTAGAATTCTTATCTAGTCCTTCATCTAAGGATGGGAGCAAGCTCGACCATCAAATAATAAATAACGCTGTCCTAGTCGTGTCTTGTCAAATCAAAAGAACATATTGCCTACCCTTACACTATAACAAATGTGTGTGAAAATCATGTATGCAAAGAAGAAAACAGTGTTCAAGAAATAATATGTCTGGGTGACTGAGCAATGAAGTTCCCTTCCCAAAGTTTTCAGCATGGGACAATGTGGCACACTCAGGTAGTACAGCACACTCAATCTTCTTGGCACAAGGGTGCAGCTCAAGAAACAAGCCTCCCTCGGTCGGGCTCGGACCTTTCACTTCACAAGTTCCTTGTAGGTCTCCCTGGGTTGGGCTCGGACCTTTTCCTCTCAATATTTCTTCAGTTTAGACAAATTGAAGACTTTCGACTGTGCGATGGATTTTACAAGGATCTTCGCAGGACCACTTTGATTATCACTCTCCTTCACTTTTTATGCTAATCTTTGTGAGAAACCTGAAGGTTTCTCACTTACTAGTCCCCGGGGATTTGTCATCCAGGTGGCCAGGACATGGCCATCGCTATTAGATACAGTTCCTGGGGGTGGATCAGTGAGGGAAGATCACCTGGATGGGGGGTCCTCTGGGAGTGGAAGGGGAACACCAGCAGGTGAGATGCGATATCCCCCTTCTCATTATACCTTTTCCCTATCCTACCCTGTAGAATACTCGAACACTCTACCCCCCTTTTTCTGACGTGAACACTTCCACACATCACGAAAGACGACGGACAAACACCAAAGCCATTTACCTGACATGTCCCAACACCAAGGGTCTGCAAAGTCAGGCAATTGACGAGAATCACAAACACATGACAGCCCTTTCCCCTCTCCACAGGGATAAAAGGTGGCGCACAAGAGCACAATACGAGCAAGGCAGACAGCACGATGAGAGAGCTAACTCAGCACAGCAGTTCAAGAGGAGGAGAAAGACAGTGCAAATCGAGAGGGTGCCAATGAGAGAAGTGGCCTTGCCGCTCCTCTGCCACTACAGCCAAAAGGTGGGTGCGAGTGGGTTCTGGGACCTCTTGGAGGCCGTCCAGGACAAGGCCCCACTGAAAATCACTATAGCTAACGAGGAGCGTGGTGTTTTTAGCAATTCTGGTGGAGAATGCAGCAGAAGTGGTGACACAATTGCCAAGGGCATACAATTGCTTTCAGTCCTTGTCAGGAGGGGATTCCAATGAGGACAGAGGCACCCCCATGTAGTAGTGACTACCAGGGAGTCACGGATGGTGTGGCCGCTGATATACAGTGGGTCTGAAGGAACCGGGTAGAACATTTTCTCCACATGGGGATTCACTGCACATGTGAGCGATGGTGTGATCAATGAAGGGGCTAGGCGTTTCTGGTTTGACTTTAGCAAAGGAATGGCTTGGCTGACTGAAGTCTTCTCTTTAAAAATATTTTCCAGAAAGTCTGTATCAGGGACGACTTCCCATGTGGTAATTTGGAAGTGATCAGTGGCTCATTTTAGAAGGTTGTTGAACATCTTCTGGTCGTCTATAGGCGATGAGTCCATGGATTGGGCGACAGGAGGAACATCCACAAAAATGTTCCCAGGGTTAGTGTCATGTGGCGGGGTAGACTGCCTTGTGCCTTGGACATTGACAGGGTCCCAATCTTGGACTTGATAATTGGGTTCTTGGCCATCCTGGCCGGAGTCTTGGACGTAGAAAACGTCCTGGTTAGGATCATCTAGAAAAATATCCACCTGGGAGTCTTCCAGGGAAGAGAAATTAGCACCTGGGGAGTGGAGCCTCTGTGACGTAGA
Organism: Ambystoma mexicanum; assembly: GCF_040938575.1. NCBI lineage: Eukaryota > Metazoa > Chordata > Amphibia > Caudata > Ambystomatidae > Ambystoma > Ambystoma mexicanum. Next base: position 328,251,762 of record NC_090925.1, on the reverse strand, counting down.
AAGGAAAGGACAGGAGTCAATATCACTAGGTCTCTTCAAGATGTCATCAAATCAGCCAGAGAAATTAATGAACTCGGGCCATCTTGTTCAAGCAAGCTTTAAATCTGTTCCTGGTCCATTCAGAAGTGTCTGAGGGATTAGGAGGGGGGAAGGGTCTTGTAGTGGGAATAGGGTCATGGTGCAGGGCCCTAGAAAGTGTAGGAGAGGGCAGAGAATAGTCCTCAGATTAAGAGGAGGCCTTTTAGGGTAGCCTTGGAAAGCTTCTCCCCGGGGTTTGAGAGGGTTTTCACTTGTCTCAACGCGGTTTTGCATCGCAACTGCGTCTTTCGAGGTTACTGTGCCTTTTAACAGTACTACGAGATTTAGAGGTAACGCCTGCCACAGAAGAAGACTTTTAGGCATTCGTAGACAGCGCAGATGGTTGCACAGAGAGCGCCATACTGTGAGGCTCGGAAGGTCCCGCTGAAGATTTCGACAGCCTGCCGGCGTGGAAACTTTCCTCGACTGAACCGCCGGGGAAGGTTTGGGGGTTGTGTGTTTTAGAGCAGGTGGTGCATGTGTGCCCTTGTCGCCGGGATGTGACTTCCATATAACACTGCCGGCAGCATGCTTATCGGGGCCGGACATGTGGGTGTGCAAGGGCTAAAGAGTAAGGGCTACAGCCTCTGTACCGGAGCCATGGCTGCCAACAGATTCCTCGTCTGAGGCGCTAGCGCTGGCGAGGGAAGAGACTCTCGGCCTGCATAGCGTAGGCCGCCCACCATTTCGTATGCATGTCTTTCAGGGTCTTAGGCCGAAAGAGTTTGCTGACTTTACAGCTACGCTTGTTGTGATTACGAGGGAGGCACCGATTGCATTGGCGATGGGTGTTGTAAGGAAGGCATGGTATCAATAGTGAAGACAGACACAAAAGATGCACAGTTCAAGGGTTTTAATTGAACAAGTAAGGGTTGGTAGAATGCTTATCTAGTCCTTCATCTAAGGATGGGAGCAAGCTCGACCATCAAATAATAAATAACGCTGTCCTAGTCGTGTCTTGTCAAATCAAAAGAACATATTGCCTACCCTTACGCTATAACAAATGTGTGTGAAAATCATGTATGCAAAGAAGAAAACAGTGTTCAAGAAATAATATGTCTGGGTGACTGAGCAATGAAGTTCCCTTCCCAAAGTTTTCAGCATGGGACAATGTGGCACACTCAGGTAGTACAACACACTCTAGCTTCTTGGCACACGGGTGCAGCTCAAGACACAAGCCTCCCTCGGTCGGGCTCGGACCTTTCACTTCACAAGTTCCTTGTAGGTCTCCCTGGGTTGGGCTCGGACCTTTTCCTCTCAATATTTCTTCAGTTTAGACAAATTGAAGACTTTCGACTGTGCGATGGATTTTACAAGGATCTTCGCAGGACCACTTTGATTATCACTCTCCTTCACCTTTTATGCTAATCTTTGTGAGAAACCTGAAGGTTTCTCACTTACTAGTCCCCGGGGATTTGTCATCCAGGTGGCCAGGACATGGCCATCGCTATTAGATACAGTTCCTGGGGGTGGATCAGTGAGGGAAGATCACCTGGATGGGGGGTCCTCTGGGAGTGGAAGGGGGACACCAGCAGGTGAGATGCGGTATCCCCCTTCTCATTATACCTTTTCCCTATCCTACCCTGTAGAATACTCGAACACTCTACCCCCCTTTTTCTGACGTGAACACTTCCACACATCACGAAAGACGACGGACAAACACCAAAGCCATTTACCTGACATGTCCCAACACCAATGGTCTGCAAAGTCAGGCAATTGACGAGAATCACACACACATGACAGCCCTTTCCCCTCCCCACAGGGATAAAAGGTGGCGCACAAGAGCACAATACGAGCAAGGCAGACAGCACGATGAGAGAGCTAACTCAGCACAGCAGTTCAAGAGGAGGAGAAAGACAGTGCAAATCGAGAGGGTGCCAATGAGAGAAGTGGCCTTGCCCTTTCCGACCAATGCCTGTGAAACCTCTGCAGAAGGAATCATAAAACTGCGAACAATAGCCAGCGTGTGTTGCAGCAGATGTCAACGGTACACAGGGTTGTCCTCTGTTGACAACCAAGCCGGGGAGAGACGCTTGGCCCTATGATACCGGCCTTGACCGGCCTTGAGACAAATAAAATGCCAAGCAGTTCATCACAGCTGGTGAGTCGAGGGTAGAGCCGATAAGAAACTGAACTGTGTTGAACGAAAGTAGCAAGGGGCTGATTAAAGAAAGTACAAAGAGCTATTGATGCGCAAGGGGAAAGCTAACATAGAAGAGTCAAACACCACATGGGTGCTCACTCAGGAAACTCTGGGCGATTACCTTGTTGTTGAACTACTGTTAGCAGAAATCCTTGGGAGAAAGGGGAGAAGGGGGTCAAAGTGGTCATACAGGGGTCTAGTAAAATCCCCTGTACAGTTGAAAGCCTTTTACCGACAGAAGATTGTGAAGCTAAGGGAAGCGAATCCCACATCGTAAAGTTGGCAAGAGTGATGCCGATAAAAGGAGGCGAAGTATGAAGTCCCAATGAATAGTGTGTTGATAAGAGTAAACCCGGCAGAGGGATGTCGACAGTGAACTGTTAAAAAAGACATTAAGATTTGTGAATCATATAGATGTCACAAAGAAGATTGTGTTGAACGCCATAGTGAACCCAGCAGAGGGAGGCTAACCATCAAGAGGAGTCTGGGCTGAGAAGAGGGGGACCTAGGGGTGAAGAGCTATCGCCCAATGTCATGACTGTGCAACTGGTGCACCAATTGGCACCCATTGTGGACTATCTGGGACTCATTCATCTCCATAATCCTCCCTGGACAATACCTATTCATATTTTTGTCTTTACTTTCCGTTTGCAAGACTTTGGAACTTCGCTATTTAATTTCACAAACTACATGTCCCATAATGCACCCAGTGGCAGTTCCCAATCCCTGGCCATTCCTATGCAGTAGTCTTAGAACTACAATCCGCAGAAGCCTTAGGGATCAGTGTGGCTTTCACATTCCCAGGACCACAGAGGGAGAAGGCCAATTATCTTCAGGTGTGTTGCTGCAGGTGCTGCTAATTAGCCTGCTTCAGCACAGGGCTGGTCAGTATTCAAGCAGCTGCCTGCAGGTGCACAGGTCTCTTACATTGAGTTAGCTTCCAGCCCTTTGTTGCTTTCATCATTGGATTTCTGCTGTGTCCTGTTGTTTCCATAACCCGCTCCTGTTCCAGAGCCCTGTGCTCCCTGCCTTGCAGCCCTGCTACTCTGCTTTCACACCCCTGCCTTTTGTCCTGCAACTCTGTGCTTCCTATACTGCAGCCCTGCTCCCCTACTTGCAGTCATATGTTCCATGTCTACAGCACCTCGCTCTCTAACACTACCTGCAGTTACTTGTTCTGGGCCCATTGCCCATGCTATCTGTCTTCAGTTCTGCCCTTGTTATCCCACTTCAGAGCTACAGTTTCCTTGTTATCGGTCTTCAGTCCTGCCCTTGTTATCCCACTCCAGAGTTACTGTTCCTTGTTATCAGTCTGCAGTTTCCAGTCTCCTTACCCCTGTACTCAGATTCTAGTTTCTTTGCTTTTCTTCCACTTCTCTGTCCTGAGCTTTGCTCACTTTGACTTCCTTTTTTCCCCTGGATATTTCTGTTACAGTTCTTGTCTTCACTTGTGCCTTGTGTATTTCCTTTGTTCAGAGTTTGGCTGCTGGGTTCCGGCAGGCAATCTTTGCCCCCTTTTCTTAGTCGCGTTTCAGTATTGTACCTTGTGCCATTGTAAACTGTGAACTGGTTCCTGTTTCAGGAGGCAGTCATTGTTCAGTTCCTGCTGGACCCGTACAGGCTTCCGTCTTGTGAGTACTGTTTTCTTGTTCGTGCCTTAGGGTCCAGACACAGACACTCACTGATGTTACTCCTTTCCATGAGCATTCAGAGTAGGGCCCTGTAATAGTAACCAGCTTAGAAGGCTGGAGTTTCCCTGGTTCTGTGGGAAACTCTTCCCCTATTCTGCGTACGCCCCAAGAGAAAACCCAACATGTTTGTTTTATTTGTACTCCCTGCCCCTTTCTGTTCACTGCCTCTGTTGCCTATCCTTTCCTGTATGTTATGTTATAACATTTATATAGCACCAAAGCCCTAAGACATCCAGGCGCTCACTCACAAGCAGGAAGAGGACAGTGAGATGTCAGATGATTAAGTAAACAATATTGTTTTCAAGGAATTTCTAAAAACCAAATGATTGTTTTCTTCTCTGAGCGCCAGAGGTAGATTGTTCCATGCCTTTGACGCAAGCACTGGAAAGGAGCGTCCATTTCCATGTGCTCTCTTGGTCCTTGCCACTTTTAGGAGCTGGGCAGAGATTGATCGAAGGTTTTTAGTGGGCCGGTATATGGAAACTCTTTCCTTTAAATAGATGGGAGCTGCCCCATAGATGCACTTATGACAGAGTCAGCATTTTGAAAGAAATCCTGGCTGATATAGGCAGCCAGTGCAAATCCTTTCTGGCAGGAGTAGTTGGTCCATACCATTTCATACCGTTAACAATACGAACAGACGCATTCTGGTATTTTTGCAGTCTGAAAATATCTTCCCTGCGGGCACCCCCCAACGGGGCGTTGCAGTAATCCAGACGTGGGAGGATTACGGCCCTCACTAATTTGGTTCGGTTATTTTTGAAGATTAACAAAGCCACCTGTCTCAATACTCCCAGATAATATTGAGTGTTCTTTTTTCGATGTCATCTACTTGGGCCCCTGCATCCAAGGATGCTTCCAAGTTAACCACTACTATATGGCTGTCCTCCATCAGAAAACTAGAGAAGGTGGGAGATAAGGTCTCTCTAGACTTCTTGGACCCATATATCATGCGTTCTGTTTTACCAGCATTTAGGCACAACCAGTTTGTGGTCATCCAATTTTTTATGACTCGGTAAACCTCATTTAATTTGTACTGATCTTCCTGATAGTCTCCTGATAGCTCCATTGACAACTCGAAGTCGTTGGCATAATTCGTTAAGAAAAAGCCCAGTCTTTCCAGTTCTCTACATGGGGGTACTACATAAATGTTGAAGAACAAAGGAGATAAGCATGCCCCCTGGGGGACACCACACACAATGGTCTCCATCTCGGAGGATGAGTCTCCCCAATATACCCTGGATTTTCTGCCCTCTAAAAAGGATCTGACCCAATTTATCGTCTCGCCGGCAAGTCCACCCGTATCTTGCAGCCCCTTCAATAAACTCTCATGGTCTAATAGATCGAAAACCGCGCTTAGATCCAATAATATCAGCAGCCCGGATCTGCTTTTCTCCACTAATGTCAGCATATAAGTCTGAAGGTCCACCAAGGCATTTTCCGTGCCATGAAAGCGGCGGAAACCCGATTGTCTTTCATGTAACCGACCAGTGTTTTCAATGTAAAGTTGAAGATGGGTTGTCAACCAACTTGAGGAAGAACAGGGTGTTCGTGATAGGCCGAAAGTTTGCGGCATCCTTAGTTTCTAAACCTGCCTTTTTTCGTAAGGGTGTGACTGCCACTGCTTTAATAGCTTGTGCAACAGTACTATACTTAAATGCAGCGTTGACAAATCTGCATAAAAACGGTGCAAAGATGTCCAAATGGTCCAAAATTATTTTTTGGAAGGAATAAGATCCCCGGGACAGCTAGTCAGGTTCATAGCTCTCATAATACCCGCAATTTCACAGACTGATATCTCTGGAAATTTAAATCCTATAGAGGTTGATTCCTGATCTTTGTTCCTGGATGGCGTATGATTAGTCATATGACTAATTTCAGCACTCCAAGAAATGGGAGGATCTATGTCTAGATTTTGACTCTGTAGTTCTTTTCTGATTTTATTTTGGGCACATAACATTTTATTAGAAAAGGCCTTCTGTGTTCTAGTACAGTCCTCTTGAGTGGGTGTAATAGCATGATTTAATACTTCCGGTTTTTCCCATGACCTGAAGAGACGGAAAAGCTCCTTCGTTTCATTTCCTGCTATTTCAATCTGGTTGTTATAGTAGGTGCGCTTCGATTTCATGATTTTTTCTTTATACACTTTTTCATGAGATTTCCAAGCCACTTTATTATTTATATTTTTATCTTTGAGCTAGATACGCTCTGCACGTCTCTTACTGGCTTTTAATTTAGTCAATTCAGGTGTAAACGATTTTTGCTGATTAATAGATTTCCTGGTTATTTTAGGCTTCATAGGGGCAACATTTTCCAGCAGACTTGTCATTTCTCTATTATATTCCTCAACAAGTGTGTCTGGATGATCTAGCTCACATGTTTTTTCTATAAGGGAAACCATACATTCGGATAGTTTATCTGCAGTAAGCGCCTTGTCATTTCTCTGTACGATTTTGCACAATGGTTCATGTTTGGGCCTGTAGGGAGGGGGAAGCTGTATCCGTAGCATTTCCTTTCCATAAATTCAAGTCCCCTGCTAGTATTATGGCGGAATTTGTTGTCTGCAAAGCATTTAATACATATATAAGGTCCTCATTAAGATTATGTGAAACTCCTGGTGGCCTATATATAGTTATCAAATGTATACTACAATTGGGATTGGGGATGAATTTAGTGTGTAAAATATCCCACCCCTCACAATCAATTGTAATGTCATAAATGTTTAGCTCTTCCTTGCAGATAACGTCGACACCGGGGACCATCTTTACGGTGTTTCCCAAAGAATGTGTAACCTGGTCGGTGACCAGGTCTCAGTAACACACATAATGTCAATGCTATGATCAAGGATATAATCCCGAACATCCAGTGTTTGTTTGACCAGGGATATGGTATTTAAAAGCGCTAGATTCAGCTGTGAGGTATTCAGAGGCGGGGGAAGCAATTTAGTTGGCTGTGGAGATTGGGTAATCACAGTATCACGTTTATCTTTCTCCCTGCCAATTTGTGTTTTATCAACTAGGGTGTTTATACTCCCATAATCTACCTTTAGTTTATCCCCTTCATCATGAGGGGGTCTTATAGTTATAGTTGATGCATGTGCTTCATTACATTTAACTATGGCTGTTTCCAGAGTAATACTGCTTGTTTTGGGTAGCCGACTAGTAGAAGATAAGAACATTTCACCCATATGCCTTGGGGCTGTCTGAGTGTTAATGATGGAGTCTGCAGGTGATGGTGTCATAAGCAGATTCATTCTATCTTGCATCGCTAATGTTTGAGATAATGACTTACTGCTAGCTCCTTCAATTGCTGCAAGCACCTCCTGGACGCCCATACTACGGGTTCACTGTGATATGGGGGCTGCCGCATTTGCATGTCCCGGCACGGACCACCACAAACCGGCTGGTCACGTACGTGCCGGCGCATTCGCGCCTGGGAACGGTATTTAACACGCAGCAAGGACTACAATCCCGCTGGGGATTGTAGTTCCTAGTTAAGAAAATGTGCATGTGGAGGAAAATACTCTGATTCAAATCGCACTTACTTTACAAAAGCACTAGATTATGATTTGACTACCTGCACCAAAGCACATGAATGTCTCGGTCATACGAAGTAAAATAAAATAAGCAAACACTATAAATCTGTTAAAAAGGCCAACAAAGCTATTTTAACACAATATAAAATCTTTAAAATCTTAAAAAATACTGGTAGCACTTTATTTTCAAACCGTCTATCTCTCTTGTATGCAGGATTCCTTGTACTCCTGCTTCTTGTGTACTTGTCTCCCTTTGGCTTTGTGGGCACATCTCTACCCGCAAGCCCCTCTGACACCCAAATACAAACAGAGACAATCTGAGAAGAACTTTGGTTTATTATTGTTGACCCATTGGTTAATATTTTTGGAGCTCATCAGACCCTCGGAAACAAGATGTTTGAATACCGAAGGGCCTGATACAGCTAAAGACTTCTTGGGATTTGAGCCCGGAAGAGAGGGATCCAGGGGTGAAAAGGCATTACCCAACGTGCAAGCAGAAAGTAACTTTTGTTTATTATTTTGTTGAAGAGATCAGGTCCTCGGAGGCAAGAGACCTTTTGTAGAAAACAGACTTAACCACTGAGGGCCTGATAAACTGACAGCGGAACTGTTAGCTCGTGCTGGGAAAGCTTGAGCGTATGCTGAGCTCCAGAGTCCTATATTGTCCCATGCTCAAAACGTGGGGAAGGGAGACCTGACTGCGGCATCCTGACTTATCATTTGTGAACACTTGTTTCTTTCCTGTGGATCCTATCCGACACTCTGTTTTTTATTTAGCGTAAGGATTGGTAATAGGTTTTTCTTAGCATAGGCCCTTTTATTTGACAAGACGCCACTAGGACTGCCTTATTATTTGATGGTCGTAGCTTGCTCCCATCTTAGATTTAGGCTTAGATTAGGCATTTTTGCAAACCTCATATACAGTTTAATAAACACACTTGAACCGTGATCACTTGTGTCTGTCTTTATTGTTGCCACAATTAGTTCCTTACAACATCCAACAGAGATCTTCGACTGGGCACTTTCGCTATGCCGGACGACTCTGTTAATTTTATCTTTAAAGCATCTGCTTAGCTCAGAGTTCATGAATGATCGTTTCACTTTCACATTCACTCGCGTCTTTCCATTCTTCCTTTGGCTATACTGTTGACCCTTACAACCTTTGTTTCAACACAGACTGGCCTTGCACAAGTCTTTCCAAATCACCTGCTGTGCTGATCTCGGCCGTTGCACTTTGGATCTTGGAGCCAAGGAGGATACCACAGCGGCTGCTTCGCCACCCCTGCTCAAACAGCCATGCGGGAGGGCGTCGGGTATCTCATGCACACAATACAGGATTCACCAGCTTCTTTCTTTGGGTTCACATATTCTGCTTTCAAGGCCTTTATAATGTAACGATCACTTGCCGAAAGGTTCGCGGTTTTGTTTTGCCTCAATATTGCCTTGTGGTTTGCTGCCATCTTCCAACCCGTCAGCGGCTGCCCCTGAAGTACTGGTCCTTCTTGCACCTTGCCTCGCTCAGAGTGTGATCCCGTGCTCCACTTTTTATCCGTGTGGGGAAGTTCAAGAGGAGTCAGGTGTGACCAATTAGTGTTAATTGCCTGACTCTGTCTGACCAGTTTATTGGGACATGTCATGTGTAATGCTCAGGTATTTCTTTCTTTCCTCAGACCCAACTGTCTGTGTTAAAGTGTTAGTGCATCGAAGGGCGGAGGAGTTGGAGTCTCAGAATATCCTACATAGTACCCAGGCGATCCTCCTGTACAAACAGGGCCCCCAATCTCCCTACTGTAAAGGCCGGGCCGGAAGGCCAAGGCAGCATGGAAAACAGTCGCTGAGCAGTCAAGTATGGGACGTCGGCAGACAGGATCAGGCAATGAACAGCCATTGAGTAGTCATCGAAGGCAAGCGAACCACTGAAGAAAGCAATATAAAACTCTTACGAGCTCCGCATTATGTGTGACCGACTAGTTAGGTAGAAAAAAACAACCTGGTGGGACATCAACATGTGAAGGATTTTGGGTACACTGCACGTCACGGTAGGGATCGTTTTGCAGTCACGCCCATGCCGAACTCCCTTTTCTTTTTTTATAAATCTGTTTATTGATTTAGAGCACAAACCAAAATAGACAAACCAAACCAAACAAACATAACCAAAACAAGGTCGCATTGCTATGGTACAGTATATCCACATTTGTAGAACATTAAAGAGAAATGAAAAGACAGATGAGAATGGCTCATGATAAAGGGGGATGGTGAGAGTCCCAGGTCACTGTGCACCCAGGGCCCCATGGGCTCAGCACCATGGGACATTTTGGTGCAGAGTATTCACACAGTTCCAATCCATTTCCCCCAGACCTTCTGAAACTTCCCAGGGCAACCCCTGGCATTGTAGATGCGTTTCTCTAGGGATGCACATCAGTCTATTTCATTGATCCAGCGGCCAAGGCTCAGTCTGTCTGAAGATCCCCACGTAGAAGCCGTAAGCCTCTTCCCCAGTCCCAACGCCACAGAGAGGAATGTCTTTTCGTGTTTGGTGTACTCCACTTCCCCCCAGATTCCCAGTATTACTAGCTTCAGGTCCTGCGGAACTGGGGACCCCAAAACACTAGAGATCTTGCCGATGCATCTCCGCCAGAAGTTCTGTATAATATTGCAGTCACACACCATGTGGTAGAAAGTTCCTTCTAACCTTCGGCATCTCAGGCAGTCTCCATTATCCACTACCCCCCCAACTTGCCATCGATGCACGGGAGTAGTAGGCCTGATGCAATATTTTATACTGTATTAAGCGGAGTCTGGCATCTATACCTATCTCACGTGGGAACATTAGTGCCTCTACCCATTCCTCCGATTCCAACTGGCCCATCACCCTCTCCTATTTCACATGGAGCCAGGATAGTTCCTGGGCCCCGAAAGCGGTAAGAACTTGGTAGAGTGTTGATGTAACCTTTGTCGGGATTTTAGCATGCAGAATGTTTGCTTCCGGAGGGGTGAGGGGGCCTTTGGGATCTCAGCCAACACAGGGAACTGGGAACGGATGGAATGTGTTAATTGTAGGTATCTATAATATTCCCCAGTGGCTAGCGCAAACTTGTCCTGCATGCCCGCGAATGTCAAAAGGTGCCCATCCTGTACCTCACCAGCAAGGGTTCGTATCCCCAACTCTTCCCAACTTGTAAAGTGCCCCATTTTTAGGATTTCAGGGATGTGCATGTTATTCCATAGGGGTTGATCCATTGTTGGTCTCCCGCCCCAACCAATGTGATGAGTTTCAATCCAGATTTGGTGGACATGTTTTGTCATCCCGGGCATATAAGGCATCTCCTTTTCCATTCCATACAACACTTGCAGGGGTGGATTTGTGCCCATATTCCTAATCTCTCCCCCCTAAGTGTGGGAGACCCGGGTCCATGCGAAGCCAGTCATTCAACACTCCTAGATGTGTAGCCCAGTAGTAAGCTCGAAGGCAGGGTAGACCAATTCCCCCTTCCCAGACAGAGCCCTGCAGGGTTTTGAGGGCTATACAGGGTTGCTTCCCTCCCCATAGGAGTCTCCGAAGGATGATTTCCACGGATGTAAAGATTGTCTGGGGGATATATGGAGTGGGGCATTCTGGAGAACATAAGAATCTCCCATTAGTGTTAGTGGGAGGGATTGCCAGTGGGTAACGTCAGTCCCAAATCTGTCTATTACCGGTTGTAAGTTAAGATGGAGGAAACTGTCCGAGTTGGGGCTTACGTGGATGCCCAGATATTTGAAGCTCTGGATGGAGATCGAATAGGGGAAGTTCTGTGGGATCGCCTCGACCCCACCCTGAAGCGAAAAGAGTACCATTTTCTGTTTATTCACACTGAGGCCACAGAATTCCTGGTATTTCGTAAGGATATTCGATACTGATACTGCCGGGCAGGATGTCCTTGGATTGCTTATATAGACAAGCACGTTATCGGCATAAAGTGAAACCCGGTCTTCCCCTCCTCATGGCCACACAAATCCTGACCACTCTTCTGCCACCCTGAATCTGATGGCATGCGGCTCTATGGCCCGTGTGAAAAGCAGGGGGAGAGAAGGGACAACTCTGCCAAGTTCCCCGCCCCAGCACAAAAGCCCTGGAAGAAGTCTCATTAACTCGTACCACTGCTTGGGGGGAGTCGTATAGTATCCTGACCCAGGACATGTAGTTGGCCCCAAATCCCATGCGACCCATAATATCCGATAAGGCAGCCCATCCCATCGAGTCAAAGGCTTTTTTCAAAATCCACAGCCAAAAGTGCAAGTGGGTCTTCTATCTCGGTTGCTTTATTAATGGCGAACTGTACCCTTCGTAAATTTTTGCGAGTGGACCTACATGGCATAAATCCACATTAGTCTGGGTGCACGAAGGAGTGTGCAACCCCTAACAGTCTATTGGCTAAGACCCGGGCAAGAACCTTGGTTTCTCCGTTGATGAGCGATATTGGCCTCTAGGAGGCACATAGTTCTGGTGGTTGCCCCAGTTTGGGGATCACAATGCTGCCTTCCTGAGATCTTGGGAGAGCTGCCCTTCATCCTGGCAATGTACGAACATGCAGTGTATGTGGCCTATTATCGGTTCGTGCAAGCGCTTCCAGGTCTCCACCGGGAAACTGATCTGTCCCATAAGGCAGCACATCCCACCGAGTCAAAGGCTTTTTTCAAAATCCACAGCCAAAAGTGCAAGTGGGTCTTCTATCTCGGTTGCTTTATTAATGGCGAACTGTACCCTTCGTAAATTTTTGCGAGTGGACCTACATGGCATAAATCCACATTAGTCTGGGTGCACGAAGGAGTGTGCAACCCCTAACAGTCTATTGGCTAAGACCCGGGCAAGAACCTTGGTTTCTCCGTTGATGAGCGATATTGGCCTCTAGGAGGCACAGAGTTCTGGTGGTTGCCCCAGTTTGGGGATCACAATGCTGCCTTCCTGAGATCTTGGGGGAGCTGCCCTTCATCCTGGCAATGTACGAACATGCAGTGTATGTGGCCTATTATCGGTTCGTGCAAGCGCTTCCAGGTCTCCACCGGGAAACTGTTCTGTCCCAGAGTTGGGACCGAGCAGCCGCCACCACCTCCTCTGTGATCTCAGCTTCCAGTTTGTGTGTCTGGTGCTCTGAGAGCCTGGGGATTGTAATTAAAGCTAGGATGTATGAGCCCTCTGTTCCCCACAGTGACACCTGGGGGAATAGAGATGTTCATAGAAGATGCCCAATGCCTCTGCAATCTCATCATCCTCAGTCAATAATTCCCCCCCCCCGGTCTAACGTATGGCCTGCACATGCCCCCTGTTCCTATCTCTCCTTTCCAGCTACGCCAGGGTTTTCCCAGCTTTGTCTCCCGTTTCATGTATCTGACTGCGTACTGCCCAGTGAGCAGTCCTTGCGTTGTCCAGTGCCAAATTTTGTAGGACCTCCTGAGCGGTAATAAGGGCATCACGTGAAGCACATGCCCCTGATGCTAGGAACCCCTTTTCAGCCCTAGCTGCCTATTGCTTTATAGCCTTCCCACAGCATAATCGGGCTGCCGACAGAGCATTCGTTTAGGAGAAATGTTCTGCTGTTTTTTGGAAGAGTCCGTCTGCCACCCCAGGAATGCCGAGGTAATATGCATTGAGATACCAAGTGGGTTTGGTTTTGGTTTGGCCGTGTTTTAGCGCTATAATCAAGGGTGAGTAGTCTGAGATACCCCGGGCAAGATACGTAGCCATCACCAGTCTGTGTGTCATGTCTTGCGGGACAAAGAAGTAGTCTATACAAGACAGGGGGCCTGATTACACGGATGGCGGTGGACCAAGGTGCTATTAGCACCTTGGTCCATGCCGGTAAAATACCGGCACCACCTTGGTGGAAAGGGGAATTACCGCCCTATTCCAAGGTTAGTGGAGCGGTAATTCCCCCTTCCCCCATTGCCCTTCCCCATTCCCATTTTTGCCCCATAGGGCTCTATGGGTATGAGGAAGGCGCTAATTACGGTACCACAAATTGCGGTACCGTAATTAGCTCCCTTGTCCCTTTGCGGGTTGGTTTTTAACGCCTGCAAAAAGCAAGCGTAAAATTCCCCAACCCGCAAAGGGACCTCGTAGTAAGGCAGTAAGGGTTTACCGGTACCGGTAAAATACCGGTACCGGTAAACCCTTACCGCCTACCGTGTAATGAGGCCCAGGGACTTATGTGCATTAGAAAAAAAGGAGAACCCAGAGTCTGTAGGGTGCAACATTCGCCATGTGTCCACCAACCCAAGCGCTGTCGTGAAGGAGTTTAATTTAGTCTGGAGGTCGGGGTTCCTAGTACCCATATACGTTCTGTCTCTATCCACTTCGATCCCCTCATTGAAGTCTCCCCCCAGCACCCAGAAATCTGCTTGTTTATCAAGCATTGCAGCTTGGAGGTCATTCAGGAGTTCGAGTGAGTTTGGGGGGTAGCATATACTGCTACAATACCCCAGATGTTGGCCCCTATATCACCAGTTACCACCACAAAATGTCCTCTCGGATTCACGTGGACCCCCCCCCAACTGAAATAGGACGCTTTTATTTATGAGGATCATCGTTCCTCTTGCCCCTCTAAAGAATCCTGCATGAAAGGCCGCTGCATAGTTGGACCTTCGAAAGAACCTGCATTCCGTGCCCATTAGTTGTGTCTCTATGAGGAGGGCAATGTCATGTGAATGTCTTTTGAGGATCTGGAGTACTAGCCTGCGTTTAAAACTGGAGCCCAGTCCGTTGACATTCCATGTGAGCAGGGTTAGTTGTGCCTCATGTGCCAATGGAGTCCGGGGAAATGTTGTTGGGCCATGGGATAGGTTCCCACTGTCATGAACCGTCGCCTGCATCCCTTTTGGACCTCCTGGTCCCTGACCCATAGAGCTCTGAATGCAGTAACCCTCCCAACATGGCCGTCATATACGAAACTTAGCTTGCCAGCCTTTACGTTCCGCGCTTCACACACTATTAAACAGACACACCCCCGCGGCGCTGCGCGTTTCAACGCTGCTATTCGCTGTAGCTGGACGTGTGCTGCCGGAGTTTGCTCGGGGCTATCCTCTTGAATTACCCCTTTCCCGGTTCCTTGATTCCTCCTCCTTTACTTATATCCTCTAAACTTACCCAACTTCCTGGATTTTCACCGCGCTCGAGTCACAGCTAACGTGCCTCCGTGCGCGGACATTGTTTTTTCCTGGTTCCATACCGGACAGTTTGAACGAAGCATGCTGGAATCCGAAGACCCGCGCACAGCTCTATGGAAATCCCAGACTGTGCGGAAGAAGTCACGAAAGAAGGTCACAAGCCACCAGGAAAGACAGGTGAGAAGGGGTGAGACTTGCAACAGATTGAGACGCCCAAAAGTCAATACGGATACAGGGATGGAAGCCGCGGTTCAAGACCTCATGCGAGGCATGCAGGAACTTACCACCGAAGTTCAAAACCTTAAAGCTGAGAACGCTGCCTTAAAACAGCTGGTATTGTCCCGGGATTCTGCTACCAAGGAAAGTGTGTTATTAGGAGGAGTGGTGGACGGCTCTCCAAAGACCCTTCGTGCCTTCCTGGATTCATACCTAGTGCATTTCACCTTCAAGCCCTACTACTTTTCCACCTCTAGAACAAAAGTAGGGTTTATGATATCACACCTCACTGCCAACGCATTAACCTGGGCTACTCCCATAGTCAATTTGGGCAACGCCCTCCTGGATGACTACAATGGATTTGTGGAAGCCCGAAAGGCCATGTTTGATCGTCCTGAGCAGGTCTATAGCGCTCAAGAACGTTAGACATGGATCCCAGGATATGCCTACCTATGTCACCCGTTTCAAACAACCATTGAAGGAAGCCGATTGGTCCCAAGAGGCTAGCTTCACCCTCTTTCGCAGAGGGTTGAATGAAGAAATAAAGGACGAGCTAGCCAGGGCAGCTCGCCCTAATTCTTTCCAGGCCCTCTTGGATCTTTCCTTGCAAATTGATTTTCGAATCCAGGAAAGAAAGGTGGAGAAAAAGAAGTCAAAATCATCATTCCCAAAGACTGTCATCGATCATCCTTCTAGTCCTGAATCCGCAGTTTCTCTGACCTCTGACCCAGAACCTATGCAACTGGGGGCCTTCCGTGGACCCATTACCCCACAAGAAAGGATGCGCCGTATTCACACTGGTCTCTGCATATATTGCGCCTCCGATAAACACCTTGTGAGAGAGTGCCCTATTGCTCCTCCACGGCGTTCGGGAAACGCCAGCTCCCGATCCTAGATGGGGCACAGTTTCGGGAGAATGATGTCTGCTCCAAATCAATTAATTCCTTGAACTCTCCTGGACAATATAATCTTGTTATTTTACAGGCCTTTCTATCGCCTTCCAAGAAAGAATCCTACCCCATCCTGTCATTAGTGGATTGCAGAGCCATGGGCATATTCATAGATCAGGATTGGGCCACAACTCGTCATATCCCATGTGAAACACGAGAGATTATGCAACCTGTCGAAGCAATCGATGGAAGACACCTGTCTTCAGGACCCATAACCCTTCAAACCAAGGAGCTTCTTCTCTCCATAAACCACCATCAAGAAAAGGTTACATTTGATGTTATAAGATCCGCCCACTATCCAATTGTTTTAGGTATGCCTTGGTTACAGAAGCATAACCCCTACATCAATTGGGCAGCAGGCTCCTTGTTTCTTGGTTCAGAACATTGTATGTCCAATTGTTTGTCCCTGAACACCTTACCAAAAGCCTCTGAAGATTTCCCAAAGAATCAACAAATACCAGTCACCTTCTCTAACGTCATCCAGATTCCCAGGGCCTATCAGGCCTACTCAGATGTGTTTTCAACTGCCATAGTTCAAGCTCTACCACCCCACAGACCTGAATATTGTGCCATCGATACTGAACCATCAGCTGTAATTCTGTTTGGAAGAATGTTTATCTTGTCAGAACCTGAAAAGAGGGCCCTCTGGGAATACCTGGATACCAATCTGGAAAAAAGAACTATTTGTCCATCCAAGTCCCCAGGGGGTGCCTCACTGTTTTTCGTTCCCAAGAAGTATTCCAAGGAGCTTAGACCATGGCCCTCATTACGACCCAGGCGTTGGACCATGGTGCTAATAGCACCATGGTCCATGCCGGTAACTTACCGACTCCGCCATGGCGGAATGGGGAATTACCGCCCCATTCTGAGGTTGGCGGGGCGGTAATTCCCCATGCCGCCATGGCCCTTCCCCATTCCCATTTTTGCCCCATAGGGCTCAATGGGACTGGGGAAGGCGCTAATTACGGCACCGTAAATTATGGTGCCGTAATTAGCTCCTAGATCCCTTTGCGGGTTGTTTTTTTAACGCCAGCTAAAAGCAGGCGTTAAAGTGCCACCCGCAAAGGGACCTCGTAATCAGGCGTTAAGGCTTTAACGTCGCCGCCACCTATTACGGCGCTGTTAACCCCTTAACGCCTGGGTTGTAATGAGGGCCCATGTCTCGATTACCGTGGCCTTAATCAATGCACTCTTAAGGACCGTTATCCATTGCCTCTCATCTCAGACATCCTGGAAGCCGTCAGAGGCGCTGTCATCTTCACAAAACTAGACCACAGGGGCGCTTACCATCTTATTCGTATAAAGGAAGGTGACGAATGGAAGACAGCTTTAGAACACCCTTCAGCCATTTGGAGTATTTAGTTATGCCCTTTGGACTTGCTAATGCCCCAGCAGTTTTCCAACGCTTCATGGACCGGGTATTTTCTGATATGCTGTTCCTCTTCGTCATTGTATATCTAGACGACATACTGATCTATTCCAAGGACCATCAAAAACATGAAGCACACGTAAAGGCAGTCCTAAATTGTTTACGGGAACATAAACTCCTGGCCAAACCTGAGAAATATCTCTTTCATGTGTCCACTGTTCACTATCTCAGATTTGTTCTTAGCCAAAAAGGCATTGGAATGGATTCTTCGAAGGTTAACTCCATTCTATCTTGGACTTTTCCCACTAGCGTTAAGCAAATTCAATCCTTCCTGGGGCTTGCTAACTTCTACAGAAAGTTTATTCCAGCATTTTCGGAAATTGTTCATCCAATTGTCACGTTGTTAAAAAATGACACCCCCTTTCATTGGACCTCAGTCCAAGATTCAGCGTTTCAGCGATTAAAATCGGAGTTTACACAAGCCCCCATCCTTGCTCAACCTGACACAAACAAACCTTTCATTGTCGAAACTGATGCTTCCAACTACGCCATTGGGGCAGTCTTGAAACAGGAACTTGGAGACAAACTTGAACATCCCATCGCCTATCTCTCCCGCACCTTGGCTCCCAGTGAAACCCATTATTCCGTCCTTGAGAAGGAATTGGTAGCAATCCGTCAGACCTTCACTGATTAGCGTCATCTCCTTCTGGGAGCAAAACACCCAGTTCAAGTTCACACAGACCATCGGAATCTCCAAGTATTACAATCCCTAGAATCAAGAAACAGTCGCCAAGCTCGCTGGGCCTTCTTTTTTGCCCAATACCAATTCCAAATCCATCATTTCCCTGGAACACATAACGTCATAGCCGATGCTTTATCCAGGAGTCCCAACTATGAGCCCCTTGAGGATCGGACCTTTCCTAAGATGTTTCCCCACACAATATGTGTTGCCCAAGCAATCACCCTCTTGGAGGATATTCAAATTCAAACCCAGTCCTCTGAACTATGGAAGGAGTTTATAAGAAACAATTGATGGAATCTCAAAACAAAGGACGGATACCCGCTCAAGGACAATCGCTTGGTCATTCCCACTCCTGGATTGAGACAAAGAATCACAGGCCTATGTCATGATACTTTCCATTCAGGGCACTGTGGCATCAGCAACACTCACCATCTAATACAAAGACAGTTTTGGTGGCCAAAGATGAAGGATGATATCAAGATCCATATCCAGATGTGTGCAATCTGCAATCAGAACAAACACGATAACAAAAAACCAGCAGCTCTCCTGCTTCAACCGGCGATACCAACAAGACCCTGGGAAATCATTGCCACGGATTTCATAGTGGAACTACCCTCTTCCAGGGGCTACACAACTATAATGGTTACCATTGATTTGTTCACTCATATGGCTCACTTTACACCTTTATCCAAACTGCCATCCTCATCTGAGCTTGCTGGAATTTTCCTGGAACACATATTCCGGCTTCATGGGCTACCTTCCAAGATCATTTCTGATAGAGGGCCCCAATACATATCCCAGTTCTGGAAACAGTTATATCGTATACTGGGAATCCAGCGTGCCTTGTCGTCAGGATATCACCCACAGACCAATGGAGCTACTGAGCGTGTTAACCAAACTTTAGAACAATATCTTTGTTGCTTCACCACCAAGGTCCAGGATGATTGGTCACTCTTAATACCCGTGGCTGAATTTGCATACAATAATTCGGATCATTCAGCTATCAAAACCAGTCCTTTTTTCTGTAGTCAAGGATTTCATCCTTCAGTCCTACTGTCCATTCTTCCACATCCAACCCCAGTTCCTACAGTTGACTCTTGGATTGAAACATTAATCAATGTACATAAGGAAGCTAAAGAAAACCTGGAAATGGCTCGAAGAGATGTGAAACTTTATGCTGACTCCAAAAGAAGACCAGGACTTTCATATTCAATAGGCGATAAAGTCTGGTTATCCTCAAAACTCCTCCCACGTCACTTACGTCCAAATAAATTGGCACCCAGGTATTACGGTCCCTTTACTATAAAAGAAATCGTCAATCCAGTGGCCTTTCGACTCCAACTACCTGAATCATGGAAAAGGATCCACCCAGTTTTCCATACTTCTTTCTCTATTAAAGCCATATGTCCAATCCTCTTGAACTGCTCCAAGAGCTACGCCAGTGATTGTCAATGACCAACTCGAATATGAGGTCTCCAGAATATGTGATTCCAGGTACCGACGTGGTCAGCTGCAGTACTTGGTTGAATGGAAAGGTTATCCACCTAGTGAGCGAACCTGGGAACCCCTTTCAAACATGAATGCCCCCAGGTTGTTTCGAAGATACCACCTTATCCAACCAGGCAAACCTGGAGGAGCTGGGCTTCAGAGGAGGCATGCTGTCATGAACTGTAGCCTGCGTCCCTTTTGGACCTCCATAGAGCTCTGAATGCAGTAACCCTCCCAACATGGCTGTCGTATACGAAACGTAGCTTGCCAGCCTTTACGTTCGCGCTTCACACACTATTAAACAGACACACCCCCGCGGCGCTGCGCGTCTCAACGCTGCTGTTCGCCATAGCTGGACATGTGCTGCCGGAGTTCGCTCGTGGCTATCCTCTTGAATTTCCCCTTTCCCTGTTCCTTGATTCCTCCTCCTTTCCTTATATCCTCTAAACTTACCCAACTTCCTGGATTTTCACCGCGTTCAAGTCACGGCTACCGTGCCTCCGTGCGCGGACATTGTTTCTTCCTGGTTCCATCCCGGACAGACAGAACGAAGCACGCTGGAATCCGAAGACCTGCGCACAGCTCTATACAAATCCCGGACTGTGAGGAAGAAGTCACAAAAGAAGGTCGCAAGCCAACAGGAAAGACAGGTGAGAAGGGGAGATACTTGCAACAATCCCCCTCTCAGTTTCTTTCACCCTGAGGGTCCCCCAGGTGGCATATAGAACAGTGCCTGACCCACGGTTCCCAGGATAATTGGGCCTGGACATTTGTGTACCTAGAGCCAGCAGGACGCCTGTCTGCACCCTGCATGCAACCCCTCCACCAAGCTATGCGACCAACCAAAACAAACTCTAAGTGCAACCGCCCAGAACTTCCCCCTTTGTAGCCTCATCCCAATCATGAACAATTATGTAAACCAACGGTCCCCGCATCCCTCCCTGTACTCCCCCCGCCCCAACCTGAATCACCTGTAACCCGAACTATGCGCCATCTAGGCGACAAACAACTAAATAACACATTTGTGTGGTATCCGCCCAACTGCAAATACAAATCACACATCATTGGTCAGCGGCCCCCAATGTAAGGTTGCCCATATAGCGCCCATCTACTTCGGAATCCTGGATGGCGGTGTTGGTCATCCGTTTTCATCCCTGTCTTCCCCTGTCTGTACAGGTCTTGATGGTTTGGCTACTTGGGAGTCTAACTGGGGCGGGGATCGGTCACCTCTTGGTTTACATCCTGGTGGCCCCCTCGGTGACAGCAGTGGCACAGATATATTAAGAATCTCAGTTTTCAGCCATTCCCATGCCTCTTTAGGCGAGTAGAACAGACAGGTGGATGACCCCCTCATGGTGCACCTTATGCTGTGCTTGAAAGAACAGTGCATATTTTATAGACAAGGGCTGTAGCTTCTTTTTCACTGAGTCGAAGGATTGGCGAGCCTTTTGAACCTCTCTGGTATAGTCAGGATAAAATCCGATGCGGTAGCCATTGTAGGTGATGGGACCTGTGGCCCAGGCCATCTGAAGTATGGCATCCCTATCTCGGAAATTCAGGAGCCTCCTATGTCCCTTTTCGATCGTCGAAAAAAAGATGCAATACTCTCCAATTACTACTAGATTACAGACTATATGCACAGCATGTGAATCTAAGCAGATCCACAAGCATCAGAAAACCTGTTACGAGGTGTTGCAGTTGGCAAACGCAGCCGAGAAAGGACTGAATTCAGAAAGGACTGAATGCAGTGCAAGAGGAGCTCTGTGCCCTGCGCCTGACGGGTCTACAGAATAGATTTGTTCTCGACCTAACAACTGCAATGAAGGGCGGGGTCTGCTACAAGATAGGAAGCAGCTGTTGCACAGGAATACCTGCCAACGATGCTACCAATGGAACACTTACAGAATCTGTCGAAGATATCCGAACATTAGATGAAAAACTTGTAAAAGACGCATTACACTGCATCTGAGAATTGGCTGGACTAACTATTTGCCTGGGTACCATAGTGGCTGGCGGCAATGTTCATAATAACTGTCCCTGTGCTTGTCTTGATGCTCGTTGCCCTCTGTGCCGGACAATTGATCATCAACCAGTGCAGTTGTTGCGAGGGGAAAGTGCGGTATATAACGTCTGCTAATAAAATTGATGATGATAGCGGATTAGAGAGGCAGTCTCCCAGGGTGAAGGAGGGAGACGAGGGAGTGCACATGGTTTTTGCAGCACCCCCACCAAACGTAGAAGACTTATGATGCTTTTTGGGTAGCATGCTCCCTAGATTTATTTATTTATTTCCCTTTACAAAGCGCACAAAATGCCCTCAGGCATCGATGTGCTGTTACAGCATTTTCACTTGGCAGCAGGTTGAGACATAGTTACAATACTTTGGTACAGGTTAGTGGTTAGGTACATACGCTACTCATGTTCCAAGTTTACAGGGGAAACAGCAGAGCAGGTGCGGTTTACCTGAATAGTTTGGTTTTCAGTGCCTTTCTGAAAGCCATGAGTGAAGTTACTGTTCTGAGTTCAAGTGGTAGTGAGTTCCAGGATTTTGGTGCCAATACCTCGAAACTGGACCCACCGGCTTTGGTTCTGTTAAAGGTAGGAATTGTGAGTTGGTGTGAATATATGTCTGAGTGGTTGAACTTGGTGTATTCGTTACACTAGATAAGTGGGTGCTGACTGGAATAGGCATCTGTGGGTGATTGTAAGTGTCTTGAACATTATGCACTCTCTGATGGGGAGCCAGTGGGCCTCTTTTCTTTCCTGAGAGATTTGCTCTCTCCTAGAAATGCCAAGGGCTGCTCTAAGTGCATTATTTTGAGCAACTTGTAATCTGTTGATGTTTATGGCGGATGTGCCGAGTAGGAGGACATTACAATAGTCTAGTTTTGCACCTATGGTCACTGTGGCGATGTTGAGAGTTTTTGGCCAAGAGGTAGGGTTTTACAGCATTGATAATTTTGGTTGTGAGTGTTAATGAAGAGAGATATAGCTGACCTGTCTATCCATAGATAGAATTCGGCCCAGAAAGACTCCCAGAGTTTTTACAGCAGTCAAGACTGTGACTACAATGTTCTATATTTTGAAACTGCAGTAGCTCTAGTGTTTTGAGGGTGTCCTTGGGGCCAACCAGTAGGATTTCAGTTTTGTACCTTGTCAACGGTAGGAGCATTTGGCATTTAAATAAGAGGGGGATTGTGAATCAGCCACAAACCCTTAAAAACCCAGCAGATTTCCATTAAATCATTTAGACAAGTTACATTGCACCAAATCAGGCTACCATAAAGGCACATCCCACTGGAGAGATGCTACATATCACTTACTGGCATTGTCTCAAGGGCAGAAAATATTGCATTACTCAACCAAGCAACACACTGTATAACTCGAGTGAATAATAGATGGACGATTCTAAGATGGCCGCCGACACCAGTTAGACGTGCCAGCAGCACTCCCGTGCCTCCCCAGCGATTTCAGCAGGATCCACCACCCCACTATAGTCGTAGCCCCCCCCGTGAAGGACAGGGAAGGCTGCAGGGGTGACAGAGGGTGACAGAGGCAGCAGCCGTAACTTCACACGGCGCACCCTGGAGACGAGGAGGAATGAGCGCAGAAGAGCCTAAGCAGTGCCATCTGCCCCCCCCCCCCCCAGCATCGGAGAGCCCCGCTCCAAGGGACGGCGTGGACAGAGCAGGGAGGAAGCACAGGAGAGGCCCGGGTGAGAGGCAGCAGCACCACGGCCCAGGATGCACACCCGCTCAGGCACTGAACACCAAGTGCCCGGGACTGCAGAGAACCAGGCATCAGCATGTGACAAGCTCCTCATTGGGCTGATGAGCAGCGACAGCCGGGGACGTGAGGGTGACAGTGGCAGCAGCTGAAACTCTGCGCAGCGCACCCCGGAGACGAAGAGGAACGAGCGGAGAGGAGCCTGTGCAGCGCCATCTGGCCACCCCTAGGATCGGAGAGTCCCGCTCCAGGGGACGGCGTGGACGGAGCAGGGAGAAAGGACAGGAGAGGCCCAGGTGAGAGGCAGCAGCGCCAACGCCCTGGGGCGCCCCTGCTCAGGCACTGAACATTAAGGGCCTGGGACGCCTGACCAGCGGGCGAGGTAGTGGAGTCCCAGAGACTACATTAGAGAGATGGGAGAGGCGGCCCAAAGGCCAAGAGCAACAAGGGAGTACGCCCCAAGGGGGACATACCGTTAGGGAACAGGAGAGAGGCCATAGAGGCAAGGAGGAGCCAAGAGAGGATATTATCAGAAGGACACCCCTTCCCGCCTAAGGGTCGGAAATACCCAGCCAACAGAGCATCCATAGTGGAACCAGGGCGGAGAGGCCCAGACCAGACAAGTGCACCCACGAGGTTGGGCATAACAGGGCGCATCACAGGTGCGGAGGATCCCAGGCTGGTGCAGAATTGCCAGAGGGAGGCCCACGGACCCGGGCAGTAGACACCTGGGACAGCAGCGGCAGTAGGCCCATAGGGCCCCCGAATACTGGTAATAGGGGAGGGGAGCCACCCCCAGAAGCGGATCAAGCCTGAGTGAGTTCTAACACTAGAGTATTCCACAATAAGGAGGGGACCAATCACAGCAGAGGTGAAAGAAAAACTGGGAAGAAGCAGGGTAACACGCCACTCCAGGGAACTAGGGGGGGACGCCAACCAGAGCGGCAAGGAAGGACTGGGCTAGGAGGCCAGAAAGGTGAGGCCAAGGGCCCCAACAAGGGAGGGGGCACCCAGGAATAAAGAGCGTGCAGAGAGAGGCGCTCAAGCAGAGGAACCTGGAATAAAGGGAAAACTTCAGGGGGGCCCACCTCGAGACGAGAAGGCCTGCAGGGGGCTGAGAGAGGAAAAGAAGTTGAAACGCGGCACCCAACTGTAGAGGAGAGCGGGCAGCATCCCACCATGTCCAGAAAAACTAAAGGTAAAGCGAACAAAGGGACACACCCACAGGGAAATACCCCCGGAACGCTAGCGACAATGTGGACGGCCAGGGAACCCAGTGAGATGATTAGGGGCACCTAGGAGGGTGCGATGGACCGGGCCACACCAGAGAGTCGGACCCAACAGCGCTGATATCGTACCAGGACTTCCACAGCGAAATGATATCCCTACAGTCTTATCTGGTTAAGACTTTCCAGGACCAATTTCAGTTACTACGTTCGGACCTCAGTGCGGCCTTGGGGGAAGGCAAGCAGGAATTTAATCAATTGGGAGAGAGAACGGACATTGTGGAGAGGGGATTACAGGAAGTGGGTGACGACGCGAAGGCGAACAGCGAGGCTATCGAGAAACTGGACGTGGCAACACAGAGCCTGGAACTTCAAATGGAGGACATGGAGAACAGGTCCCAGAGGGTCAATATAAGATTGAAATTGCTCCCAGAAACAGTACAAGACAAGGACCTGAAGGGGGTCACCCAAAGCATCTTTGCAGAACTCATAGGGCAAGGGGACCCGAGCACAGTGATATGATATGATATGATATGGCATTTGTAACGCGCCTATACACAAGTGTTTCAAGGCGCAAAGTGGAATTAGACAGGGTCCACAGAGTGGGTCGTCTCAATAGAGATATTGTTGTATACTGTATTTACACCATTCTAATTGTCATATCTTCATTAAATAATGACAGGAGACAGCATGTGGGTCTGAACTCCTTTATTCCTCTATCATAACTGTCCCCTCTCCATTCCATTCCTTCCCAAGTTCCACCCACCAAGCATTCCACATTCTATTCAGCCACAACACCTCCCCCTTGCTTATCATAGAGGTTCACTCTCTCCATCAGTCTGACAGGATTACCTCTACATTTGTTTAATGAGACGCAAGGGTTTGCGTATAGTCCTTTGAGGGCAACTATCGCCAAGCAAACAAGGTGGCAAATGTCCAGAGTCCTTAGGAGACCAACAGTTTCTTCACTCCTCCTTTCCCCATACAGTTCTCTATTCGAGTCATCCTGTGACATAGGACCAACATGCTCCTCATTTCTCCCTTCCTCAGATGATGTTTCTTCTTCCAACTCATCCTGGAACATTGCATGGAAGAGCGAATCATCCCCTGTTACTATGCCATCATCTTTCACAACAGTCGCTATGGGCGTTTTGACAGCCATCATTATTAATGGCTCTAGCTCATGGCTGGATCCCATCTTCCTTTGTTGTTTCTGCCTGCTCAGTACAGATTCACTTTCACTCACTGGCATCTGGTTTCCTTCAATTCTCCTCTTGCGATTTATCCGATCTACATTGGCCTGCAGCCTTCTTCCCTCCATGTCCCTATCCATGTCCATGCCCCCCCGCCATTTTCAAAATGCTTCATGGCCAGATCTTTTCTTTGTTTGGTTCTACTGCTTGGGCACGTCCCAGCTGGGACTGACAGATTTCCACATAGCTACTAGCACTAGGTTGTATAGTCTCTCTCTCCCAGTACGATCTTGCATCAGGAAATCTCACCATGCCACACCTCCTCCTTGGTAGCACTCGTATGCTGGTTCTCCATGTTGCCAATACTGGGACCTCCTCTCTGCACATGATCCAGAAATGACTGTCCACATCTCATACACCTCCGACCAAAAGCTGGACATCTACCTCTGTGTGGGAATTCCAATCCACATCTATAACACTTCTTTCCTGGTCGACTCTTGCCTTTACCATCACATGCGCTTTGTCAGGTGAATAGGTTTGAACATCAGGATTGCATCTTTCCGTTAGCTCTGACACCAGTAATGCTATTCAACCCACTTCTGTTTTCCATCTTGACCACTTGCTTTTCAGTTCTTTCATACACTCTTGCCAACTTCCTTTAATGGGGGAGGCACTTTTAAAAGATGTCTCCGAAGTTGTGATGACGTACACCCTTCAATGATTTTCAGCCTAATCGCCTCATCATCACTAAAACTTGCGAATTCGCAATATGCCGCCTTTCTCTTTAATCGTAATGCAAATTGATCAATTGTTTCATGTGGACTCTGTATGCATTGGTTATATGCGTACCGTTCATAATCCCAATTGGGAGGGATCACCAGATGTTCACCAATAGCAAAGATTAATTGTTGATAGGTTGTTTTTCAATGCTGGAATGCTCATCACCACATTTTTCACTTCCTTTCCTACCAAATTAACAAATATGTCAAATATGTCAATTTTGTTTGAAGCATCCTGATTTCCTGTTGCTTTCAAAAGGTTCTCTAACTCCTCCATCCATTCCTGACACCGTTGCCCCTGATCTTCCTGTGGCTCCAGTTTAAATGGATCAGTACACTGTAAATAGTTCACCGGAATCCCATTACTTTGGACTGGTCTTGTCTCCCCACTTGTGTTATTCAGGGACATGGTTACTCACTTCTGGCAGTTGCTTCACTCTTTCTTTTATCAGCAATTATCTAATAATGCAAACTGTTGTTGATCTTGTTGCTTGATTGTACAATGTTATTTCCCTTCCCTAATTGTTCACTTATTGTTCGATAAGACACTCTTTCCGAGATTAATAAACTGGTTGTGACATTCTGACTATTTTCTGTGCATGATCTCTATGCTTCCAGCCATCAATCTCGCCGTCGTTATCGACTGCAGCACACTGTGCTATGTTTGTTATATTATCATGTTGCTATTTCTTTTTTCCACTTATCGTGTGCAAGCAATTGGGCTTCTGAGATAGGCTTGTGACATACGTCCCTTGGCTGGGCACAATGGCCCTCATTCCAACCCAGGCGTTAAGGGTTTAACGGCGCCATCGGCGCAGTTAACCCTTAACGCCTGATTTCCACCTTAACGCCTGCTTTTAGCAGGCGTTAAGTACCAAGGCGCTAAGTGTCCTTGGCGCTAATTACGGCACCGTAATTTACGGTGCCGTAATTAGTGCCTTCCACACTCCCATTATGCCCTATGGGGCAAAAATGGGAATGGGGAAGGGTAAATGGGGATTGGGGATTTACCGCCCCACTCACCTTGGAATGGGGCGGTAAATCCGCCATCCACCATGGTGTAAACAGAGTTTGATTTCAACGGAAAACTTTATCAACAAATTGAGGGCACAGCTATGGGGGCCACCATGGCACCGAGTGTGGCAAACCTTTATGTTGAAACTTTCGAGAAATCACATATCTATAACAACAACAATCCTTTTAGGAACAATATCATGAAATGGAGTCGTTACATTGATAACATCCTGGTATTGTGGAAGGGTTCGCAGGATGATGCCAACAATTTCTTCACCTGGGTAAATAGTCTCAATCCCCATCTACAATTCACGATGACTTCTAGCAGTGAGTCTACTAACTTTCTAGATTTAACCATCTTTCCCCTTAATGGGGTCTTAAAAATAAAACCTTATCATAAACCAACTGATAAGAATTCCCTTCTTGATTATTCTAGCCACCATATTAAACATCTACGCGACAATCTTCCCTTTGGACAATTTCTACGTCTCAAGAGGAATAGTTCTGATAAAGAAACTTATGAAGTTGAGGCTTCTACACTCAGTAAAAAGCTCAAACAAAGAGGCTATCCCAAAAAGTTAATAAGAAAAGCAGCCAAACGGGCATTTAACAATAATCGAGAGGCCTTGTTAGAACCCAAACCAATGAAACCTAAAGAGGATTGCATTGTCTGTGTGAACACCTTTACGGACCAGAGTTTTGGAATCACCAACATCATAAAGAAAAACTGGAAAATCTTTAGAACCGCTACTCAATCTATCCCTATGCCTATATTCGCCTATAAAAGAAGTACCACCATTGGCAATGTAGTTAGTAAGAGCAAATTGAAATCGGTCAATATTTCGGAACCCAGATTGACCTCTCTTTGGGGTCTCCCAGAAACCACTGGACATTATCCTTGCGGCACATGTGGCGTTTGCAAATTAACTACGAGAACTAAAGAAGTTGATGTTGGCCTCTCAAAACCCTGGACCCAAAAGAACCTCACTAATTGTAACACTGACTTTGTAGTATACATGATTACTTGTAGATGTGGATTACATTATGTCGGAAAGACTATCAGAAAAGTAAAAACTTGCATAATGGAACATCGGAGCTGTTTGAAGAACAGGACTGAGAATGCTCCATTAGTGAAACACTTCAACCTTTTGCAACATAAATATGAAGACTTCACCTGGACGGTTCTACTGGCTCTGAAAGGAGCTAATAACAGAGCACGTGAAAAGAAACTGTTGAAAATGGAACAAAAGATTATTTTTACCCTACATAGTGATGTCACAGGGCTCAACGAGTCGATTGATTGGCACAACATCTAGCGGCCTTATTATTATCTGTGTATACATTGCTACCACCCTGTTCCCTCCAAATTCTTGAGAACCCTCCCTCTTAGCCTCCTTTTCACCATCCGATTTGAGCACTTTTCATAGATGTTGATATTACTCCAACCTCTATCATTTTTTCCGTTCACTCCCTTGTAAGATGGCCGCCGGGTTTCACACACTCACGGCATCCTTTTTGGGACACACGAACATAGTAGTAGGACTACCCTGGGGTTCCCTTGACAACCTACCTGCATCGGCTGCATCGCGCTGTTTCTGGATACTCCTTGTAGATCCTCGTAGGCGAGAAACCTGCTTGCCGCACACTCCCTCGCATTTGGTAAGTTATGTTACATACAGACGAACAACCTCTTGCTGCTCGCTCTCCGATTTTTCTCCGGCTGCCATTGATACAATCCGATCGTATTTTTTACATTGATCGTACTTTTGTGCATTATTTACTTTATCTGCAGTGCGGTTTGCTGTGATTTGCTCCCGAGTACACTCCTACGGGCTTACCAAGGTAGGATTCCTCTGGGCACTTGTTGGTTATCTTGTTCACCCGACTGTGATCAGAGTACGCTGCTCTCCATGGAGTCACTCTGTCCCGTATTGTCGTCCGCTAATCATGCCAGTATAACACCGGTCTTACTCTTCTCCCCTCTATGCACAGTTACATAGTGGTATGTTACTTCCAATTTGCCTTATTCGGGTGGCCCTGCACCTTGTGGACGTCGACACTGCCTCCATTGTTGCCCAGCATGTCTCGCCCATCCACTGCCTGTTCGCATGTGTTTCCCCCCCACCCTTTTTTTGGTATGCGGGATTCACCAGTAACGGTTCCTCTTTCCCACGATTAGACGCTTTGTCGCGTAGACACATGATGTCCTCTGTTCCCATCTTCGCTGTTGTATTGTGTGTATTACTAGGCTTCTTTATAGCTGAATTACTGGCTATAGACTATTTTCTTTTCCTTTATAGGGCTGTGATATTCACCACCCTAGACCTACTAATACTAGTAGAGAGCCCCTACAGGCACCTTATCAGGTATTTATCTCCCTTGATAGGTTGCCCAGTTCATTCATTTTTTGAACCTTCCAAAGTATCTAACTATTGAATAGCTAATCTTTGATGTCTGTTGTTTTTATCTTTTGCAGGTGCTAGGATACTGTAGTGGTACTGTTTACCACCCCAATTGTCAAATAGGCTATACTGTAATTTATTTCCTCCTGATGAATGTTCCACACTTTGTTTTAGAGGAACAGAAACATGTCGAGACATATCTCTGAACTTTAAACAGAGAGTTAAATTTATGACACATTTACCCATATTTGGGTGGGTACCTTACTATCTAGGTTGATAGGAACCCTCAGTGGTCGTATATTTGCTACATCATTACTTGTAACTGGCCATTGGAGCCTGCTATGTATTCCCTATTGTTGTTGTCTACATGGGAAGTGACAATTTCTGTATTACGGACCTATCTATTTAATTGGATGTTTTAAATCTGACAGACTGTTTATTATTAAAAGTTGATACTGACCTTTTTAACCTTTTTTGGTCCCTCCTAATGTTTTACTAAGAGTGTTTATACCATACACCTCTAGTACCTGCTTCACAACTTTGTCTCCCTGTACCCCTATCACTATCCTCCCGGATATAGACAAAGTATACACTGCTAATTGTGATTAGACAGTTGTATACCGGGTTTCCTTTCCTTGTAAGTAGTAAATGGAGTTTACACCATGGTGGTAAAGTAGGGAACTTACCACCTGGGTTGGAATGAGGGCCAAAATCCGTAATCTCTTTCAGTTATCCAGTGTATTTTGTGCTCGACTCTAGTTTTGGTTTTCTGTTTTATTCTGCTGGTGCTGTCACATTTATTTCTTTGTTAGCTATCTTCTTCAATTGCAACCTTTACTGTTATCTTTCTTGTCGCAATTATTGCAGCATGTTATTGTGTACTTTCACTAACATCAGTTCAAAGTTGAATATGCACGTGAATTGAGTTGGTTCCAGAGCTCACTATCATACAGAGCTCACACCATTTAACTTGTGGCACAGTTTCCTCCAAATTGTATTGTTGCCCAACAATCAACACTGTTGCATTTCATTTCTTTCATAGCATTTGCGATGCTGCAGCGAAAATCATTTCCATCTTTCCTTTCCACTCTGGTGTTCTGTGGACACAGTTTGTCTATCGCCCTTGCTTTGTGATTGATAGTGCAGTGTTATTGGCTTTGCTGTGTTCTTTTAATTGTTTCCATTGGGCATCTATAATACCTTAGCCCATTGTTTTGTCTTGTTTCATTTAATTTTATTTGTGTTGCATTTATTTTATTACTCTTCTGCTTTATTTGTTCACTTCACATTTACTTCGCCATGCAATGGCAGCATTTTATTTCTTGTGCTTATTAACATTGCATGTGTTGCATCCATTCCTTCCCAAGTTCCACCCACCAAGCATTCCACATTATATTCAGCCACAACAGATATGAAGGCCAGACCAAGGGATGTGCTTGCACCTTTTACGAGATACGGGCAAAAAGAAACAGTGCTGAGAGCAGCAAGACAACAGGAACCGATCAAGTTCCAGGTCCAATGGATAGAGCTTTATCAGGATTTAGCAAGCAGCACTCTGGTCAAGCTCGGTTAGATGGGCCCGGTCCTGGTGCTACTCAAAGAAAAGGGGATCAGATACAAATGGACATTTCCCTATGGACTCCTCTTTGAGTGGGCAGGGGGACAAAGACGTATTACCATCCTACAAGAAGGGGTAGATATGCTGCACCTCGATCTGGACCAGGAGCGAAGGGAGGACAGGCCCGAAAGGGCACCAGGTATGGCGAACGGACTGAGAATGAAACCGTGTGAATGGTCTATGTAGTAAGGAAGAAACACAGCAGGTAAGTGGAACTTCTTTATTGGCAACCAGCCTAAGCCCAGCAGTGCTGAGCCTACATTCAGCTCTCAGGAACAACTGCTAGCCGTCCTTTCGGAATGTAGAACCACAACATAAACAAACATGACATCATAGCATGGGTGGAATTCTACGAGGTAGAATTCCACCCAAGAGACATTATAACACTTCTTCCCCCTTTATTCAATAAGAGAACATCCATCCAAGATCCACACACACACACACCCTCCACACTCGCATCAGCAATCACACACAACAGTCACACACACACACCACCAGACTGACATACACTCACTTTAAGCCCAACCATAACATGGATCGCTCACAAGAGCAATGAAGAAATACCAAAAAAAACTAAGAGGTGCTACTGAACAACAGCACCCTAAACAAATTCTTTGTACTTGGAGGGAACCTTCCTCTCCCTGCCAGACCGAGTATGTGTAGGAATAGAGTCGGCCACCCCAGCAGCGGACACTTCACATTCATCCACCGGAACATCCCTAACACCAGAATCAGGCACAGAGATGGAAACGGAATGTTCCTCAATACCCTGGGGATCAAGAGCCGCTCCACTGATCATGGGCTGCAAGTTAACTAGTCCCTCATTCTCCTCCCGGATAGTTGAGCCTTTTAAGGGGACATCACAACCCACCCCAGCATCTCCTGATTCGTTGCCGGGCACACTACACTCACCCCCCGCAGAAACCACTTTCTCCTGTCCACCACTACTACACGCCTGAGACTCCAGGTGGACCCATCATCAAGTTTTACATAGCCACGACCACGCTTGACTACTTTGCGTGGATTTAAGTATTTGCTGAGACCCTTGGCCACAAACCTAGGATTCCTAATCTGAACCCAATCACCAATCTTCACAGGAAGGGGTTTCCTACGGGTCATTTGCTCACTCAAAAACCGTTCTTGCCTGTTCCTAACTCGATCCAAAACTTCCTGCATGTCCACCTGTCTCTGAACACTGCCACCCAGGGCTGGCACTCTCAACTTGGAGCCAGGTTTCCTCCCTCGCATCAGCTCAAAAGGAGAATGACCAGTAACAATAGAAGGGGTAAGCATGTAAGCCATAAGTGATTCTGACACTACTCTTCTCCACGGAAGACCATTGGCAAGAGCCAACTGGATGGCCCCCTTGATAAAACGATTCATGCGTTCTAGCAGACCGTTGGCTTGTGGGTTTTATAGCGCAACTCTATGATGGCATATTCCAAGTTCATTCAAAAAATTTCTGCATATACTCCGACACAAACTGAGAGCCATTGTCAGTAACTAAACCAGCAGGCACACCCTCCCTGTCAAACACTGCAGAGAGGAACTCTACCACTTTCTCAGCGGTAACCGTAGACAAGGCTGTGGCCTCCACCCATCGAGATGTATAATCCACCATAACGACAATAAACCTCAAATCTCCCCCCAATGAATCAATGGGTCCCATTATGTCAAGCGCCACCTTGGACCACACTTCACGGGGTGGTTCCACCGGATAAACAGGTTGGGGAGCGGGAACCTTGCTCTTGTCACTGGTGGAACAAGCTGCACAATCCTTCACTACATCCTCCACATCAGCATCCATTCGGGGCCACCAATAGTCTTCTCTGAGTCTTCTCTTGGTCATGGACCTCCCTATGTGCCCCTCATGGGCCAAATCAACAAGCTTCCCTCTAAGGGAACGAGAAGGAACTAACCTCAGGCCTCTAGCCACACCCCATGGACCCACAGACAATTCCTCCCACACATGCCCATAGGATTTAGACAACTCAGGTCCTATAACTCCGCTGGTGAGCACCGTCCTCACCTCCATCAACTCAGGATCAGCTGTACATTCTGCACCCCACTCAGACTCTGACACCGCGGGGACCACACTGGCCACCAGGGTACAGTCGTCCCCTGCGACCTCTTGAAGCTCAATCTCATCCACAGACTTAGGAAAGCCCGACAGACAATTTGCTACCGCATTCCTAGTTCCTGGAACATATTCAACTTTGAAATTAAACTCTGTCATATCTGCCATCCACTTCATGATCCGTGAAGACGTGTGAGACAAACCTTTAGTCGTCAGCACATGCACCAAAGGTTTGTGGTCAGTACGCAGGGTGTATTCAATTCCCCACAGAAAGGTTCTGAAATATTTGGACGCCCACACGGCAGCCAAAGCTTCCCTCTCTATGACAGCATACCTGCCTTCAGCCTCCCTGAGCAATCTGGATGCAAAAACAATAGGTCGTAGTTCACCATCCACCCTTTGCTCCAAAACAGCACCTATACCATACTCACTCGCATCCACCGTGAGAAATGTTTTCCTAGCCGGAGAGAAGGACCCTAAGGACGGGGCTTGTTCAATCACCTGCTTCAACCTGACAAATTCCGCCTGACACTGATATGACCATGCAAAATGTACACCCTTCCTCAGTAACAACCTCATACTAACAGTCTTGTCAGCATACGAGGGTATGAACCTGCTGTAATACTCTGCAAGACCCATGAAGGATCTCAACTTGTCAATCTGGAAAAATGAATACCCTTCATTTGAATGATAGACGTAACTTGATGGCCGTGGGCCAACCGTCTTATGCACCGAATTGGAGAAATATGAACTGCTATGCTTGACCGATGAGCAGCCATTTTAAATGTAGTAAGAATCGCCATTTTGCTTGTTAACCATTGCTCATTGCTTTTTGTCTAAAAACGGCTTTGCAGCTTGCAATTCTTGCGGATTCTGCTTACTCTGCTAAACTGTTAACATTGTTGTCTGAATATGAAAGGACAAGGTCGCGGGACTGAAGAGTTTGCTGAAACTCTTCATGAGTAGCCCAGAGAGGAATGCCCACGCTCCCTCTCTGTAGCCTTG
Source organism: Ambystoma mexicanum (assembly GCF_040938575.1). Classification (NCBI taxonomy): domain Eukaryota; kingdom Metazoa; phylum Chordata; class Amphibia; order Caudata; family Ambystomatidae; genus Ambystoma; species Ambystoma mexicanum. The sequence goes on along the minus strand of NC_090925.1, from coordinate 328,217,367 downwards.
GGAGGAAGCTGCAGGGCATTTAATCACTTCACAGCTGCCAGCCAGTCTCGTACGATGGTAGAATATGTTAGAATAATACAGTTAAAGGCTTGAATTATGCTTCTCTTACGGCCCCCCCTCGCAAAACCCTTTAGAACGTGTCGGCTCCCAGGACACGAATAGTACCTCATAGATAGCAAAGCTTGGAATGTGGCTCTTCCCCCGTATACAGATTGCTTCCAAGAACAGAACCACCGTGTTCTAAAAGATGCCTCCACACTTTCTAAATTGCACATTGTTACTAGACTAGACATCAAAAGCATTATAATCATCATACTCGTCGGATATGTCCATCGTCATCCCGAGTTCAAAGGAACTTAATACAGAGGGGTATTGGACATGACTTTGCTGATTGTATGATATGCATTTGGTATATATGTAACTGATGTACGTAATTCGCTCTCTTGCGTCCCTCGAGGTCTAGGAAACTCACGTCGCGGGGCGTGAGATCAGAATTGGCCAATTGATACTATCTTTTGCTTGCAATAAACCCTAGCATTGGGAATTTGAAACCTTGTGTCTGGCGCATCTTTTCGTGTATGGTCATTGCCTTGTTTCCATAGCAGGAGGGACCCCTAGGGGCCCTTTTCAAGATGGCGCCCGAATAGGGACCCTCCCCCACTTGCCCCATCGTATACGTTGTAACGGAGTAAAGGCGGAAGAACGGCGAGGACTGGACGGTCGAGCCGGGATCAAGAAGTGTACGGGGCGCCCTGTAGAAGTGAGGAGAGATTCCTTCCGCAGATCTGCACACATCTGATCCCTGATCGACGTACCGGGCCAGAGGGCAAAGGAGGCGAGGGTCCCGAGACGAGGCAGAAGCCAGACAAGCGCAGACACGACGTGGGGAGAGGTTGCGTTAGAACAGGCGACTTGTTTTATCAGGTGAGTCATTCCCCGATTCAAAGAGAAACCTGATTTTTGGTAGAGTGTTGATTTTGCAAACTCAAACGTCCAGGTAAAAGTGGCTAACCAAAGGGGAAGGTTAAAGAAACATGCCTGGAGTACTGTCCACTTTAGCGGGGCTTTTCAGCTGCGGTAGACAGTCCTTGGAATATGGCCAAAGTGCACCGCCTGGGGGAACGCCGGCTTATGATATGTATGCGAAATATGGTGTGGGTGCGATAATATTTTGTGAAATTTGGCATAGGCAAACTAGAAAGCAACCCAACCATCAGTGGCCGATTAATGGTAGTTTTGAGATGGGGAGGATGGATAACATAGAGAGGGTGCTGATTAGAAAGAAAGCGCGACCTGCAGCTTTTGAGACAGTCAAAGATTGGAGGAGGGAAGCTTGAGATAACACAAGAGAAAGAAGAGGAGGAGTGGACTGAGAGTCTAAGATGGGAAGGGAGACGGGACCAGATGAACATAGACAGAATATACTCGCAGCGGGAACTACACATAGCAGATGAATTAATGGAACATTTGTTAACACGGGTCGAGGCCCAAAACCAGAATCGAAACCAAACACGCCAGCAGTGACTGCGCAGGCCCAACCAGTAGCTCTCATACCCCCTCCCATAGCCCAAGCACTTCCCCTCACGCAAGCATTAACCCAAGCCCCGCCCACAGCACAAGCACTCCCACAAGCGCAGACCGCGGACACACAATTTCCCAGCACCCAGCAAGGCCCTTCACAGATGCCACCTGTGTCACTTGTCTCATCCGCACCTCCAGCTCTAGAGAAAGATTCAGCACCATCCGCCCCTCCCGAAGTCAAGATTGAGACTGGGGAGGCGAGAGGCGGGGCTGAAGGAACAGGATTTGGACGGGTAACTCGAAGCGCGATCAGCAAAGAGAGAAAGATTGAATTACGGCAAGAGGCAGAAATGTACATAGAAGGAAATGATGAGACGGCAGCATTGGCCTCATTGTATCGGTACCGAAGAAGAGACGAGAGACAGGTAGTGTTGGAATGCATGGGGGAAATTCTGGTGGGAGAATGGAAAAAGATACTCGGGAATTTACCGCGACAGCGATTGTTAGATTTGAATAAGTTAGCACATAGTGAGCAAAGAGATGAGGATGTAAGAAAACATGTGCACAAACTCATTGAAGTAAAAAATGAAATGGAAGACAGATATGCTGAGATGTTTGCTACACCTGAGTATAGTAGAGAGTTTATTAAGAAAGGTAGGAAGGAGGCGTCAAGGTTGAATATGAAAAAATCATGGCCGAGAGTTTTTCCAGGTGATACAAAGCATTTGCCGGTACCGGGACAGATAGGCGATAAACAAAGATTGCAGGTATGGGTAGGGGAAACAATGCGATGGATGTCGAACAAAAGAACGTCAGTAAAAGAAGTAAGTGAGATATGTAATGGGTACCCATTGGAGATGAGAAAGGAAGCGATGCAAACAATAGAAGGGGTGTTACTGCAGCAGGTCATTGGATACAATAGAGGTAGAGGTAATGCACAAGGCCGGGGACATTTGAATAATATGCATGGGGTGTCATTGGGATTAAATCAATGTGCATACTGTAAGGAGGAAGGACACTGGCGAGCGCAATGCCCGCACCTACAGAATAGAGGTGGGTTTGGTCAGAGAAGGCCTCATAGAGGACATCAGGGGTCGAACGGCCCAAGCAGAAGTAACATGCAGCAGCAGCAGGGATATACCAATGGAGGTACTCAAACCCAATCATATGGCCAAAACCAAGCACAACAGAACCAGACATTGAACCAAAGTGTTTCGAACCAAAATCAGGACGGGCAGGGCCAACAGAGAAATGATCGGAGTGGAGGACATTGAGGGGGAAATGGGAATATTTTTAATACACAACCAAATACGTATTATAGCAGTAGCGGTGACTACACATCGGACGATGTGTTATTTTTCGCGATAGGACAGCCCACGACAGGGGTCGGAACCAGTGTCTATTCCCGTGAATCAGAGAGAACCCTATGTAGAAATGAGAGTCGGGAATAAGGAGCACTGTTTCCTTGTAGATACAGGGGCACAGAAGTGCTCAATAGACCACCACTTGGTTCCGGAGATACCACTGTCGGGGCAGAAGAATGTTTCTGTAGGGTTCGCAGGTACACCAGTAATTAACCCCATGTCCGAAGCTGTCCCAATTACAATAGGACCATTTACGGAACAGTGTCCATTTCTTTTGACAGAGAATTGTGGAGAGAACTTGCTAGGATTAAATTTGTTGAGAAAATTGGGGGCAGTCATACATTGTACGGCAGACGGGGTGTTCCTCACGATGTGGCCTCACGATGCACCGGTGACAGAATTCATGTCAAAAGTGTTGCCAGAAGAGTTAAGTGGAGTACCAACCTGTCTGTGGGCAATGCATGATAATGATGTAGGATGCTTGAAAATAGAGCCAGCAAAAATAACTTTGAAAGAAGGTGTAACACTACCACGAATTCCCCAGTATAAAATTTCTGTTGAAGGTGAGAAGGGATTGAAAAGCATTGTTACTGACCTGGAGAGATTGGGGGTGGTTGAGGAAATTGCAGGAAGCATGTGCAACAGCCCGATTCTTCCAGTTTACAAGAAAGGAGGCAATGAAGTACCCTATCGTTTCATAATTGATCTGCGTGCATTAAACAAAGTGGTAGACCCACAATTCCCTTTGGTCCCAGATGTCACAACAATACTGACAATGATACCGGCCACTGCAGAATACTTTAGTGTAGTTGATTTGAAGAACGCATTCTTTAGCATCCCAGTGGATAAAAGCAGTAGATATCTCTTCGCGTTCACTCTAGGAGGTCGATCATTCACATTCACACGCATTCCACAAGGATATACAGAAAGCCCGAGCATTTACAGCAGAGCGCTAAAAGAGCAGCTAGACATGCTAGAACTACCCGAAGGTTGCGTACTCTTGCAGTACATAGATGACTTGTTATTAGCTGCTGACACAAAAGAGATCTGCAAAGAAAGTACTGTATTACTCTTGACACATTTAGCGACTCATGGTCATAAGGCAAGTTTGAAGAAATTCCAGTATAATCAAAAGGAGGTGTCTTATTTGGGATACCTACTTTCGAAAGAAGGGAGAAGATTAACACCAGAACGCATAAAAAGTATTCCTAGTATGCCTATTCCAAAAACTCAAAAAGGAATGAGAGCTGTAATAGGCATGGCCTCTTATTGTCTGCAGTGGATCAGTAATTTTGCGTTGATTGTGAAGCCGATGATAAAATTGACTAAAAAGGATGCAGAGATGCCTTTACAGTGGGGTGAGGAATGTCAGAAAGCGTTTGAGCAATTGAAAGTTGCATTGTGTGCTGCGCCAGTTTTGGCACTCCTAACTATAAAAAGATCTTCAGACTATTTGTGAGTGAGAGTGAAGGATGTGCATTGGCGGTTTTGACACAGGAACAAGGTGGAAGAAATAGGCCGTGCGGCTATTTTTCTTGCGCGTTGGACCCTGTAGCGCGCACTACCATGATGTTTGCGATCCGTCGCAGCGGCTGCTGCGTCAGTGAAACAAACGGAAGGAATGGTATTGGGGCACACTTTAATTCTGATGGTGCCACATGCTATAGACATTCTATTAAATAGGACGCAGACGCAACACCTCACCTCAGCTTGACTGACAAGATATGAGCTCATCTTGTTTGCACCCCACATCCAAATTATGAGGTGTAGTGCATTGAATCCTGCAGAATTAATGCCACTGCCCGTAGCAGAAATTGGTGACAACGAATCACCACCCCATGATTGTTTAATGATCACCGAAGAAGAAACAAAGGGAAGGATTGATTTGAGCGATATCCCACAAAAAGAGCCAGATGGGGAGTTATTTTGCGATGGCTCTTGTTTTAAATTACCTGATGGCACATCAACGGCTGCATATGCAATTACTACCCTAAAGAGAGTTGTAGAGAGCAGAAGGATCCCCTACAATTTGGCACAAGCCGCAGATATAATAGCACTGACCCGAGCCTGTGAACTCTCTGAGAATCTGAACGTAAATATTTATACTGACAGCCAGTACGCCTTTGGCGTGGTTCACAATTTTGGCTGACTTTGGGCTGAGAGGGGTTTCTTGACATCACATGGAGCCAGGATTCAGCATGGCCCTTTGATTGTGCGATTGTTGTCTGCGCTCATGTTTCCAAAGCGCCTAGCTATAGTAAAGTGCGAGGCGCATAAGAAAGTAACATGTAGAGTGGGAGAGGGAAACGCGTTTGCAGACAGGATTGCGAAGCAAACAACCACAGATTTGGGGAATAAAATGATGACAGTACAGAATGAGGAAGTACCTTGTATGATAGAGAATGGAGTTGCAACAGTCAAAGAAATGCAGGCTGAGGCCACGACCGAAGAGATTCAGGGCTGGGCTAAGGGCTCTGCTGAGTTAGATTTGGAAGGATGTTGGGTGGACAAGGAAACAAAGAACTGGATGTTGCCAAATTGTTACGTAACTGCAATGGTTATAATGGCGCATAGCCCAACCCACATTTGCGCAAAGAAAATGGTACAGCATTTATCCACAGTATGGAAGAATGAGCACATAAAAAAGAATGCAGAAAGGCTGGTGCAGAATTGTATCACGTGCCTGCAACACAATGTAGGAAAGGGAACCGTGACTCCAGCAGGTAGTTTCGGCCCACCGTCTATGCCGTTTGAGGTGGTCCATTTCGATTTCATAGAAATGGAAAGGTGCCAGAACTACAAGTACGTGTTAGTGGTAATCTGTGCATTCAGCAAGTGGGTGGAGGCATATCCTTTAAAAGACTGTACTGCCATGTCCACAGCAAAAGTAATGCTAAAGGAGTATTTCTCCCGGTTTGGGTTGCCTCGTGTCCTCTGGTCAGACAACGGCCCCCACTTTGTGGGTGCAGTAGTGCTACAGATCTGTGCAGGTCTGCAAATAGAGAAGCGATTCCACAGTTCCAGGCATCCCAGTTCTGCCGGGCTTGTGGAGAGACACAACGGAATCCTGAAGTCAAAGATAGCGAAAATTTGCGCTGGGAGCAAGTTTAGTTGGGTGGATGCATTACCCCTAGCGCTGTTGTGTATGCGCATGTCTGTGCAGGCTAAGTCTGGGCTCTCCCCTTATGAGATTATAATGGGGAGACCAGCAAATGTATGGTGCGCACCGCAGCCCAGAAAATTATGTGAGGTCGAGCATCCTATGTTAAGCACGTACTGTGGACTTTTAATACAAAAGTTGCGTTTGATTAATCAGCAGGTGCAGGAGGCGTTGCCAATGCGATATACAGGACCAGGACACTCACTGGAGCCTGGGAGCTGGGTGCTAATCAAAAACTTTGAAGGGAAGACAGCACTAGCACCCAGGTGGCGCGGCCCCTATCAAGTACTTTTGGCAACACAGACGGCCATCCGAGTGGACGGACGCAAGGCATGGATCCATGCTACCCATGCCAAAAGGTTCCCAGCGTCACTGAAAACTTTGCCTGATCCAGACGACGAGAAAAAGACAACGGTCTCGGAAACGAAAGAAACTGTTGCCAGTCCAGTGCCACAGCATCAGCCTGAGCAAGAAGTGAAAGTTGAAACAAAGCGTAAACGAGAAGTGAAATTCGAAGCAGAGTCTGAGGAGGCTGCCAGTAAGGGGGAAGGGCGAAAAGTGCCCCAACGTTGCTCAGCGGAAACAACATCACTGCCGAACGACACAAACCCTGCATTGCAAACATGAGCAGAAACAACGCGTGCACCCCTTTGGCGCCCACCAGTTCTTGCAAATGCACCAAAGCCAGAGAAAGAAACTACATCATTGCCACGACGCCCATCGCTGCCCATCATTGTGCCACAGGCTGACACTGAGCCTGATACTGGAAATACAAGGGCACTATTCACGGATCATACAATAGCAGGAGTGAATCGATATAATCTGCGGCCTCGACAGGCAAAGTGATCCACAGATCTTTGGTGCTTTTCTTTTTGGCCTTTGGTTCTACTCACGGACGGAGTAGGAACCAGGGGCGTAGAGGAGAGAAGTGTGAGAATTGTGAAAGTCGGACAATTCAAAACTCACAGCTCCTTGGTGCGCTGACAGAGTACATCTGTCCTAAGCCAGAGCGGGACAAGCTGGATGCACATGGTACTCTATCAATAAAGAACTGATCCAGGCTGTGAAAAGGCTGGGAGAATTGAACTGTGACATTTTTCGTTGAACATTTCTGGCATCCAGAACGAGAGACATTCAAGACGAACTTCGCCAGCAAGAAGAAGGACGATGAAGAACAAGTCAAGACCGGTTTCAGCCTCCTCCTGCACCCCTGCTAAACAAATAATAGATTTAAAGACTGTAAAATTAGGGGAAAAGCATGGTAAAAGGAATAAGGTACTGATTTGGACATTGGTCCTATGTTTCTTAAGTATGATAGTACCAACAGTAACAGCTATTACACTGTGGTTCCTGGAGTACGTACACCCATTAGAAACACTTTTGCCAAAAACAGCTACTGACAGCCCGGTTCATGTAATCACTGGTACTTTGCCCCCAATGGAAGAAAGACATAGAGAAGGTTACTGCAACAATACATTGTTGCTCATCATGAACATGACCCATGCGGTGTTAAAGAAAAAAGATTGCTGGGTTTGCGCCCATTTACCACAGCACGTTGGTAAAGGGATAGGCTGGTATGCACAACCATTGCCATTGATTTATTCCTGTGAAGTAACGTTAAGTGCAATGTTCTTTGGGAAATGGAACAAGAGTAATATGGGTCAGCTAGATGAGACCAATATGAATGAATTTGAGGAAGTAATCATGGGACCTGTGGGTTGTTCCATATTCCAAAATACTTGCGTATTTGCACTAGAACCCGTGAGAAAGAATACACGAAAAATAACAAGACTAGATAGATTACATAGGCAGAATAGACCAACCCCGCCAGCAGAAAGAACATCAGTAATGACATTTCGGATGAGGGATGAATGGAACAAAGATGCTGTGCCCCCTGCCTATGCATTGGATCAATGCCCCAAAACTGCTCCCCTATGTCTACAGAAAAAGGGTTCCTATAAAGTAGGAACGTTTAGCAACTGCCTGAACATAGTGGTTTTAAAACATGAAATAGAACCCGTGTACGTGGGAGACCCTGTTTATTTTATATGTGGAGAAAAAGCATATCCATGGTTACCTAGGAACTGGGGAGGTACATGCTACCTAGGTCTACTGTTTCCAGGAGTGTTCCTCTTGGAGACAGCAGAAGTAGCCAGACGAACAAAAGGTAGAACTCAAGGGAGTAGTGAGGATGGAATGATAGCAATGGATATAGCCAAATCATTTATACCGTTCTTGTCCCAAATAGAAAACTCTTACAATATAAGAAAACTGTCTGGAATATTACAAAAAACAATAGATTCCACAACGGATATTTTATTGAATATGACGTTAGAAGAAAAAGGAATAAGACTGATGGCACTCCAAAACAGGATGGCTCTCGATATAATATTAGTTGATCGTGGGGGAGTTTGCAAGCTCGTAAAAACTGCATGCTGTGTGTATATAGACGACTACTCCCCTACATTATTTAAAGCGATCCGGAAATTGCATGTCATAAGTTCCACACTCTCTACTGAAGCAGGGGGTTGGAGGATAGAATCCTGGTTATGGTGATTATTGCGGTCTTGGGGATGGAAGTTAATTTCGATACTAATGATGGTACTCGGGATATTCATAACATGCTGCTGTTGCATACAATGCTTACCAATAATATGCACTGAAATAATTGATGGATGTACTAAGGGATGTATGCACATGGTGTTGAGAGGAAAACAAAAGCATGGCCGGAATAACAGAGACACTGAGGAAAGAAAAATAGTAAAACAATTCATGGCGATAGACATTAATGATGGAAATGATTCAGATGCAGATACCCCAGACTCCTCCTTAGAAGTGGAGGATACAATGAATAAATAAGACATTTGGCACACGGCCAAAAGGAGGGTTTGTCAATCTGGAAAAATGAATACCCTTCATTTGAATGATAGACGTAACTTGATGGCCGTGGGCCAACCGTCTTTTGCACCGAATTGGAGAAATATGAACTGCTATGCTTGACCGACGAGCGGCCATTTTAAATGTAGTAAGAATCGCCATTTTGCTCGTTAACCATTGCTCATTGCTTTTTGTCTAAAAACTGCTTTGCAGCTTGCAATTCTTGCGGATTCTGCTTACTCTGCTCAACTGTTAACATTGTTGTCTGAATATGAAAGGACAAGGTCGCGGGAATGAAGAGTTTGCTGAAACTCTTCATGAGTAGCCCAGAGAGGAATGCCCATGCTCCCTCTCTGTAGCCTTGGGAGGAAGCTGCATGGCATTTAATCACTTCACAGCTGCCAGCCATTCTCGTACGATGGTAGAATATGTTAGAATAATACAGTTAAAGGCTTGAATTATGCTTCTCTTACGGCCCCCCTCGCAAAACCCTTTAGAACGTGTCGGCTCCCAGGACACGAATAGTACCTCATAGATAGCAAAGCTTGGAATGTGGCTCTTCCTCCGTATACAGATTGCTTCCAAGAACAGAACCACCGTGTTCTAAAAGATGCCTCTGCACTTTCTAAATTGCACATTGTTACTAGAATAGACATTGAAAGCATTATAATCGTCATACTCGTCGGATATGTCCATCGTTATCCCGAGTTCAAAGGAATTTAATACAGAGGGGTGTTGAACATGACTTTGCTGATTGTATGATATGCATTTGGTATATATGTAACTGATGTACGTAATTCACTCTCTTGCGTCCCTCGAGGTCTAGGAAACTCACGTCGCGGGGCGTGAGATCAGAATTGGCCAATTGATACTATCGTTTGCTTGCAATAAACCCTAGCATTGGGAATTTGAAACCTCGTGTCTGGCGCATCTTTTCGTGTACGGTCATTGCCTTGTTTCCATAGAACGAGGGACCCCTAGGGGCCCCTTTCAAACTGGTCCTTGTTAGTCGGGGCTGGTGCATCACAATACCTTCAGCATCCAAGGAATGTCCCAAATAGGTCACACTGGGGACACCTACCTTGCATTTGCTAAGTTTGACAGTGAGTCCACAATCTTTCAAGACACCCATGACCTCAAGGCCCCTGCAATCATGCTCAGCTTGCGATCTTCCCCACACAAAGATGTCATCCTGGAAACATTCCACACCCTTAATGGCCCCAAAGAGTTTTTGATTAATCCTCTGAAAAACCGCGGCAGCGGAGGCCAACCCAAAAGGCATCCTGAAAAAACGGAATGCACCAAAAGGGGTTACAAATGAAGTAAGTGGGCGAGATTCTCCGTGCAAATCTATTTGATTATAGGCAGACGAGAGGTCAAAAGTCGAAAAACATGAAGCCCCTGACACCAATGAAAGCATCTCATTGATATTTGGCAGGGGATGTCTGTCAACCCAAATACATGAATTGAGGTCTCTGAGGTCAACACACATCCTCATTCCTCCATCACCCTTCTGTGCCAAGACCACCAGGGCTAACCATTCTGAACACTCTACGTCTTCTTCTATGACCCCAGAGTCATTGAGTTTGTGCAGTTCCTCCTTCAAGGCATCACGAGCCATGATGGGGACCCTTCTGACCTTGTGAACAACAGGCACGGACCCTCTCTTGAGAACTATCTTGTGTGCAAAACCCTTCAATTTGCCCAACTTAGAGGTAAATACTGAGGGAAATGTACTCTCTAAAATTTCTGCCGTCATCCCCCCAGAGTACACAGCACCATTGTCCCCTTCAGTCACACTCATGATCGGAACAGGTTTTCCCGGTCTAATCAACAGCTCCAGGGCAGCTTGTTCTTCCCACCCCACAATGGGGTCACCATCGTGGGCCACATACAACTTACCCCTAGCCATTCTACCTTGAAAATCTATGTCAGCCCATTCAAAACCCAGAACCTTAATGGGTAGCCGCCCATAGGCGTAAGGTTTTATGTCAGGGGAGGATAAATCAGAAACCCTCTTGTGGAACTTGGATTCGTATAGCTCAGGGGATATCATAGTGTATGGAGACCCCGTGTCCACCATCATCTCCAGCGGAACACCGTTGACCATAAGGGTCGCCCAAGCTCTTTTCTTGCAACTCCCAACACTTAGTAATGAACCTTCAAGCACACTCCTTTCGCTCCCATCTGAACAACCCATGTAGCCCACTATTGTCACATCATCATCATCATCATCATTGGTGTCAACCATGTTCACCAAGTCCTTTGTGGAGACAACAGTCTTGCACATGCGGGCATAATGTCCCTTGGCTTTGCATTTCCTACAAACCACATTGTTAGCAGGACATCCCTTTGCACCGCTATATGGCCCCGCCACCCACAATTCCTGCACAAATCCCTCGAGGAAGACACTGCCCTGTTGTCCTTGTTCTTCCCTTTGACTTCCGTGGACTTGCGGGGAATGATGGCATGCACAGTTTCCCTTTTGTCGGCCATTTCCCTCACACTTTTCCTGGATTCCTCATTCGCACGGGCTATCTCTATGACTTTTTCCAGAGGCGGGCCTTTCTCTATCCATAGCCTCTCCCTGACGCGCACATCACACGTCCGCATCATCACTTGATCACGGATGTATTCATCAATGGTGCCTGTGAATTTGCACGTTGCTATTAATGTACGTAAAGCAGTCACATAAGCATCAATCCCATCACTGGAACCTTGAGCTCTCGCGAAGAAGTGATACCTCTCAAGTACCACATTGGCCCTCTTGCCAAACCTCGCCTCCAACTTGCCCAAAGCCGTTTCATAAGCCAGTATTACTCCAGGTAGAGCAGCCCCCCTTCACTCCCTTCCGCGGGGGCAGCTGGGGCAGCATGCACATTGGGACCAGGAAGATGCCTGAATAGCCTGAGTCCCTCAGTCCCCAAAGAGTTGAGTAATGCGGCTTCTTTTTCGTCATCCATAAATTTGGCGCCACCTGCTGCTCTTAGGTAGACTTTAAACGTGTCAACCCATAGATCCCACACAATTGCTGGTTCACCCGGACTAGCCAGGAAGGCTGGAGGGGGACGCGCATTGTTGTGCTGCATGCTGTTAAGGTTACTTGGTTACACCAAGCAGAATCACAGTCAACTTCTTCCTTCCTTGTCTGCGCTATCCAGGGCCTTTGGCAATAGACATAGGTAAAGTCCAAAATATCCCACACGCTAAGCGCAGGGTTAATTCTTCGTGTTGTCAGGCTCTCTGGCTTTGGACAGAGGGAAACCCAAGAGTTTTGCTCGGTGCACGCAGGGCTAATTCATTCGCGATCGTGTAGAGGAACGCCCCTATGTTGCTCTCTTCATTTCTGACGGCACTCCGTTAGTGGGCGGAGACTCTCCCAGCGAGAGAGCTCACTTTCCGCTCTCCCCCCCAGGCGCCGACTCTCTGCGGGAGCTCCGCGGAATGCTACCTTGCACTACGGCCGGGGCTGAGGCCTTTGGGGCGCGTGGCTTCTGTTCCTGCCTCGTTGCTTTCCCCGCTGGCGGTTCTCCCTCTGCCCGCTGTCCCAGAACTGCGCGGTGCCGAGCTGCAGGATGGGGCTGGAGCGGTCACCGTAAGCGCTGCGGGCGGCGCAGGGAAAATCGTTCACCTGTCCATGGGCACACGAAGAGTCGCTGCAGTGGGCAGGGGCACCGCAATCGACCCAGGATGGGGAGTGCAGACCAGACACACCTGCCCCTCTTGCCGGCGTCTGTTGGTCGTGTCTTTGCTCCGCCCGAACGCTCACTGTGGCAGGGGCACCGCGCTCGACCCCTGCTGGGGAGCGCCGGCCAGGCACGCCGGCTTGTGATGTGGAAGTGGCGCAGAGAGGGGTTCCTTCCCCTTCTTCAACAAGTTGCTTGACGCGGACGGCTTCAGCTGGGCAGCTCTTCCCTTGAAGAGCTCGGAGACAGCCACGGACCGGCAGCCCCTCAGGGAGAAACGCAGGCAACTGCTGGGCCGAAGTCGACTGCATGGGTTGGGGGGCTGGTTGCCCTCGTCGCCAGTGTAGTAAGGAAGAAACACAGCAGGTAAGTGGAACTTCTTTATTGGCAGCCTGCCTAAGCCCAGCAGTGCTGAGCCTACATTCAGCTCTCAGGAACAACTGCTAACCACAACATAAACAAACATGACATCATAGCATGGGTGGAATTCTACGAGGTAGAATTCCACCCAAGAGACATTATAACAGTCTACAGTCAGAGACAAAAGAAGGAGAAGGGCAACACTACGCGGCCCACCATACAAGGAGAGAGGTGAAAAGTTGATTGAAGAGGGAGGGGAAGCACTCCGTGGGGGCGAGCCCTGAATAGGCAGCATAAGAAGGGGTGGTGGATGACAAAAGGAGAACAAGGGCAGGGGAGGGGGCGAAAACATCTGAGGATCAGCAAGGGCGATGAGACCCGAAGAGGGGGGAGGGAGCAGGCGGAAGGGGTCGAGGACCCAGTTGGGGGGGAAGGGGTGGGGGAGGGAGGCGGCTCGGCATATGGATGGACAGAGGGACAACAAGGAGGATGGGAGAGGGGAAAGGACGGAGCAAAGTGGGTGGGAGGGACTCATCAGAGAAAGGGTAGGTGAGTGTCATCGGCAAGCAAAGGAAGTAAGCAAATTAACAACCGTTCAAGTGGGTAACCCATAATGTCAGGGGGCTTAATACCCCCCTCAAGAGTAAAAAGCTAGAACAATTTACGAGAAAAGAAGGGCCGTATATTCTGGGCCTACAAGAAACGCACCTCATGCACAAAGACCAGGGGCGACTAAAGTTACGGGGATTCGACCGGATCCGTGGCCATAGCCATCAAAAACACTGTGGACTTTAGGGTTCTCGAAGTTCTACGGGACAAGGAGGGAAGGTACATAATGGCCAGGGGGACGTATCAGGATTTCCCCAACACTATGGCAGTAGCATATGCACCAAATACAGGCCAGTAGCAGTTTTTGATATGCTTTTTGGCAGTATTGGAGGAGAATGCACAGGGCCAAATAATCCTGATGGTAGACCTTAACAAAGCCCAGGATAGAGGGTGCGATAGGTCGGTGGCATCCATGAGGGGAAGGGGAGCGGTGATGTCAGCGGAACTAAGGGAGAGCATCGAGAGGGCGGGACTATGGGACGCATGGCGGGAGCTGAAGGGGAATGAAGAGGGCTACACTTTCCTATTGGGAGTTCATGGGTCTCAGTCCAGAATTGACTACGTCTGGGTCTCAACGGGCTTAGTGGGACGGATCCGGGATGTGAATACGGGCCCCATTGGAATCGCGGGCCATAAGATAGTGTCCATTCAAATGGACCTAGGGCACAAGGAAAGAGGGGTATGGGGATGGAAATACCCAAAGCACCTACTTAGGGCCCAGTAATTAGAGAAGAAATGGAGGGGAAAATCAAAGGCGTCTTTGAATCCAACAAGAGGGTGGACACAAGGGAAGAAACAAGGTGGGATGCGTTCAAAGCTACGCTTAGGGGAGAACTGATACAGCGATGGCTCAGAAGGAAAAGCAGCTGAGAGCGCTGGAGACACAACTTGAAACTGAGGTGGAGGTAGCAAGGCAACGGGCGGGAACAACCCCTTCTAGATCCTCCATGACGGAGTACAGGAGAGCGATAGGGCAATTAGAGATGCTTCGCACTAAGAAGACGGAGGGGGCACTGCTCACTGTCCGCCAAAAATACTATGCCAAAGCAAATAAAGCAGATGCACTCCTAGTGCGACTACTGCGGGGGGCGAAGTCCAAAAACACGATCACGGCCTTGAAAATGGAAAAAGGGGAGAGGGTTACACGGGTGGGGGACATTCAAGAAACATTAGTGAAGTTTTACGAATCCCTATACACATCACAAGGCCCCCAGGCCCACACACAAGAGGACTTCCTGCAAAGGGTAATGATGCACAGAATTGGGAGGGAGGCACAGGAAGCCCTTAGCCGGGAGATCACAGAGGACGAAGTAAGGAGGGTGATCAGGAACCTGCCGTCAAACAAAGCTCCAGGCCCAGACAGCTACACAGCGGCCTTTTACAAAACGTTTGCGACCGAATTAACCTTGCATCTGACATATCTTTTTAACACATTCAAGAATACAGGTAGAATAACCCCATCTATGGAGGAAGCTAGATTAACCCTCATCTTCAAACCTAATAAAGATCCAGAGGAGAGAATGTCGTACAGGCCCATAGCGCTAATAAATGTAGATGCCAAGATCTACATGAAGATCCTGGCAAACAGATTGGAGGAACACCTCCCAGACCTGATCCACCCATAAGGGGAAGGCAAACAGCGGACAACATCAGGAGGGTGGCGCACCTGCTGGAAAAGGTGCCCAAAACTGACACTGCTGTGGTCCTCTTAGCGTTGGATGTGGAAAAAGCATTCAACCTCATGGAGTGGCCCTTTCTGTTCAGGGTTATGCAGAAAATGGGCATTGGTGGGGAATTCCTGAAGATGGTCCAGGCTAATTATCAGGCGCCATCAACGAGAGTGGCAGTGAACGGGGTGATGTCCAGACCCTTCAGATTGAGCAGAAGCATGAAACAAGGCTGCCCACTGTCCCCAATGCTCTACGCAATTCATTTGGAACCCCTCCTACAGGCAATAATGGAGGCAGAAGTTATCCACGGCATTCCATTTGGGGGGGAACAACAAAAGGTGGCAGCATTCGCCGACGATATGCTGCTCACACTAACAAAGCCAATGGAATCCATTAATGTGAGTAGGGCGCTGCTGGAGGAATTTGGGGAGGTCTCGGGCTTGAAGGTCAACCTCGAAAAATCCGAACTACTGAACTGAACTGGGGCAGGGGATTGTGATACACTGAGGGCACCCACCCCATTTGTGTGGAGCCCGGGGGGAATTAGGTACTTGGGGGTAAGAATCACAGTGACCCTGGCGGGATGGTACGTGGCTAATTATCCCACACTACTGAAGGGTATTAAGCGGGATTTCAATAAGTGGAGGAATCTTCGTGTATCCTGGATGGGGCAGCAGGCCGCAGTTAAAATGGTTACGCTCCCGCGCCTACTGTATTTATTTCAGGCGATCCCTCAAGCGGTACCGGCAAGCTTCTTCAGGGAGATTAAGGCTTTGACTAATGAGCGCCTTTGGGAAGGGTTAGTAGAAAGCTACTGATGGCACCCAGACGGGAGGGAGGGCTAGCGCTGCCAAACTTCCAGCAGCATTACGAGGCCACACGACTACAAGTAATTAGAGAATGGCTCCAAGAGGGGGAGAATTCACAAAATAAACAATGGGTGAAAATGGATAGGGCAATAGCGCACCATAAATTAGCAGAGGTGCTGTAGGCTACCGAAACAGCACAGACCAAAGCACCTATATGAGAGCTCTATAACCAAACTGATGGTGGACAATTGGGACAAACTGGTGGGATCCAGGGGGATCAGAACCTTCCCCTCCCCCTTTATGCCCATCTTTAACAACGGCGACTTCACACTAGAGAAGGGGGCATTCACACAGTGGCAGGAAGGAGGGTGTAGGAAGCTGCTAGATATGTTCCGGGGGGAGGGAATACTTTCTTTCGAGGAATGTAAAAGGGAATTTGCAGTGAAGGAAGGGGAGAGGCTCAGGTACACACAATACGGCACTGGATTTTGCACCCTGGAATCAAGGAGGCCGCGCTCAGGAAGACAACACAATTTGAAAATTTCCTCTTATCTAATGACGGGTCAAAAGGGTTGATATCCAACTTGTATAAGATATTAGACAATGCAAAGCCTAGTCAACAGTGGCCGTACATGCGTAGATAGGAACAGGTATTGGGGAGGGACAATGAGAGGGAGGAATGGGAAGGCCTATGGAGGAAGATCCCGAAACTGGTACGGGCAGCCCAGCTGCAAGAAGCATGGTACAAGATATTGCTCGGCTGGCATTAAACGCCGGCCTGCCTCCACAAGATATACCCGGAATCACCAGGGGTATGTTGGAGAGGGTGCGGGTTGGAGGGCACAGCGGAGCACATTTGGTGGAGATGTACAAAGATAGAGCCATCTGGAGGGAGGTACAGAGGGCACAGGATCAGGCCTAAGGGCCAGGAGATAGCAGACCACTGGAACAGATTTTACTAGGAATTAGAGGGGGCGCCATAGGGAGAGAACCTAGATCCCGAGAAAAGGCGAGAGTGGTCCTAACATTGGCAGCTATGATACTAATAGCACGGAGATGGAAAAGCACAGAGGTTCCCAATTTACAGGACTGGCTGTGGAGTATATGGGAAATTATGGCTTTAGAATGGACAACATACGCCACGGACAAAAAAGTTCACTACTCAGCAAATGAGTGGGGAGAAACCTTATCCTTTCTCAAAGATAACTTTCGAGTGGTATGGTGCCCCCAACACCTAAAATTATTGGACTTGCTGTGATTTTTTGGCACACCGTCAGTGAACAGAACAGACCAAGGAAAGCCGAGAAGCCACCATGGGGATGGGTGGGGGGGTTTGGGTGGGCGCAGTGGGCCCAGTTGGGGTTTTGTTTCATAAGTTGTAAAACCAATAAAAAGAGTTTTAAAAAAATAATAATAGATGGATGGGATTATCTAATAATTGGGGACACACTGAAAGGGTATGTGGAAGAAGGAGGGGACATTGACAGGGTAACATGGCTATGGATGGCCAAGGAGTAATGTAGGGAGATTATGGGAAAGACGGTGTTTATTGAAAGATTGATCGAAGGGGGGAATGTAATGAAGGTGCTGATCAGTACCAGACAGTGTGGGCGCACCTACCAATTGAGGGAATAAGGGAGAGGGGCTGGGACACCTCCAGGGTGGAAACAATGGGGACTCTGGGAGCCATAGCCAACCCTCAGAACAGGCTGGAGAGAAGGTAGGGGAAGGGGGACACCTTGTTTATGATACATCAACAACATAAGGAGCTTATATGCACAAGTACGAGAAAGATGAAACCACAGGTAAGCGCTCCCTATGGGGGAAACCGCAGGTTGGGTTTCACCCTGAAGACCCGCTTCGAAAACACATGACCTGTGCATCACGGTTAAGGGCTGGGGAAGCTGCGCTCAGGCTGCCCCACTCCAGTAGACCTCAGTCGCTGGGAACAGCAAAGGGTGATGTAATCAAGGTTGGCGAGCCGGCCCCACGGCTACTCGTTGGAGCTGGGGAAATCGACCTAACCCAGAGAGGCACTTGCAGGACACCAAAGCGTTTTAAACCGCCCTTTGGCCAGTGGGTATGGGAATGAGCATGTGGAATGGAGACACGCTCCCAGCAGAACCAATCAGACGGTACGTTTTGGTGTCCCAGGAAAGTAACCAGCCCCAGAGTATCGATTCCACTGTTTGCGATGGTTGCTATCTTGCAAATGCTGTGTGAATGTCTCTCTTCCCACTAGTTCAGGGTGTCTCGTGTTCCTTCCGCTTTTGTACTACCAATGGCAGATGAATAAAGTGTCAGGGTCCCATACAGTTCATAGTTGAGACACTCAGTCTGGAAAGGTGGACTGTCTAAGATTTAGACAGGTACTTAAGGGGGAGTTTAGTGGTTTGTGGAAATGGCATGGTTTACAGTGACAGTGGAATTTCCTTAATGTATCCTTCAGGAAGCCTTTGTTTTCCCAGGGCAAGATGGAGGCTCTGTGCAGCAGCATTGATTGGCTGAGGCTGGGTGTGAGGTAGTTTGGAATTCTTTTTAGAATTCTAAACTGCCTTTCATTCAAGTTACCGTCAGAGCAGGTCACAGCTTTAGCAGCTCCAGCATTAGAGATATAAACCCTGTCAAGAAAAGAAATCTACACCAGAAGGAGTAAATGATCTATAGATTAAGTTCCTGAAAAGAATTGAGAATCTCCTGGAGATCACTTTGAAGAACAGAAGTAAAAACCACAACTACAGAAGAAGGAAGCTAAGTGAACCTTTTAATCTCTGAGTTTCAGTGTTACAGAAAATATATTCAGTAATGTTTTATGTTTAAGGAAACAAACTGCAAGTGAAAGACTTTATGTAAATATATTTATTGTACAAGGTTAAACGCCATCTGGCAAGGAATTAATGCTAGTTGCAGCACATTGCCACGTGTTCATTTAACTAACCTTAGGAAGCGGATAAACAGCGTTGCTTTGTTTGTTTTACTAATGCACTAGAGAAAGTAATCCTGCATGGGTTACTAACTTAAATATACTCGTTTAGCTTTTTGGGTTCGTCGTCGTTAGCGCAAGGAGATTTTCCGACGGCCAGTTAAAGTAAAGGACCCACGGCATTGAAGTGCGCACATGCGCAGTACAACGTTTTTGGTGAAAACTCAGACAACGTTCCTCAAGTCAGTTTCCAGAGAACATTACGCTTTCAACTGAATTCGGCTGCGTCGCAAATGCAATTTGTAAACGCATCAGCTATTTTAAGTTATTTGTTGACGTTTAACTGTAGCAAAGCGCAGAGCTTCGCAATGAGCGTTTGGGTAAATGTTTCTTTAAATAAGCAAAGACTTCATTTATCGCTGAGGTAAGGACACGTTGCTTCCATAGTAAACATTTCCAGTAAGACTTGCTTGTTGGAACTATTAAACTTAAGTAAGAGCAGAGAAACTGACACAGCATCAAGGACAACTATTCAGAGACCTTGGCATGTAAAAGTGATTTAGTTCAAAGGCTTAAGAGTTCCAAGCAAGTAAACTGCCAAGCAGTTATATGGTGGAGGATTCAGTAAAAACAAGCATAACTTCAATCTTCAACATATAAAGGGCCTATCAGCTAAATAGCATAGGCAGCAGGTATGAAAGGGAGGTTTGGGGAAAATGACCACATAAAGGATTAGAGAAATAGCAGATCAATTGTAATGTGTCTGTAATGATCTTTTAGGTTTTCTTCTGAGCAATCCAGTCGTGAGGAGGTCAGATTCAGAAGTCCAGGGCTAGAAGAAACCTGCGTTTGTTGTTTTCTCCACTTCCCCTTTCCCCTTTTCCCCTTGGGTTTGCCAGCTTTATAGTTATTACTCAAAGACTGTTGGGTTGCCAGACTTAGTGGGTCTGGCGGGCTATCATCACTCCTGCAGGAATTCCGAAACTCAGCCTGACAAAGGACCAGCGGTCAGCACAAATATGTTATTACAAATTGCAAACTGTTTGCGGGTGGAGCGGGAAGCAATGTGGCACCCACACGGGGAGGAGATGAGCTGGGATAGGGCAGGTCTGTTTGCTCCAATCATGTTTGATTAACGTATGTCTAGCTATTGGAGTATGACGTATCCTAACCAGTTAGCTTCGTGAGAGCCGCAAAGCTGTGAAGTTTGAAGTACAACTATTTCTAATCCATGAACATTGTATTAGCAGTATAAAAATGATGTTCACTGTGTGACAATCTGTCAGCTCTCATCAACCACTGTGCTGTTTTATTTGTGCTTGCCCAGCTGTAATTTATTTATTACAAGTATTTTGATACAAGGGAATGGCAGGATATATTCGTCTAGCTCTAGATCCTGGAATTCCTGATGTGAATTGGTGTCTCCAGTGTCCCTAAAATCCTCCTGATGTGTGAAGGGGTGTATTGGGAGTCCAACTGTGTCTTTGCTTTTTTATGAAGGGGTTCTCTCTCGAATAGTCAACTTTCTCTTTGCATGTGATTCGTGTGTTTCCATAAAATCCATTATTTTGGACGAAGTGTCTGTAGAATGAGGGACGGTAGACTGTTTGTGAGAAAGTAAATAAACCTTTATTCAGGTATAAGCCCTCCTGGCCGAAAGGGTTATGGGGCTTGAATGGTTTCAGTCCTTGGCATCAGGGGCCGATAGACTGTTTTCTCCCTTCAATAAGGAATGTTTCTTCTTTCCTTCTGATGTTCGCACTGGTCCTTAGTACGCACAACGGTACTCTGACAGCTGGACCTGCCGCACGCGGGAAACAAAGAACAAAGAGTTCAGGTTGGTTCCCTTTTGAAGTCCCGGCCCGTCCCTCCTCCAATCCGCATTCAGTAAGTAGCCTGGTCCTCCTGTGTAAGTCCCGTCCCCGTTCGTGGCTCTGTCTGTCCAGGTCCCCATGGCCTCCTGATCCTGCCATCGGGGGGCTGTGACTCAGCCTACCCCCTTCTCGCCTGCTCGGTCATCTGGCCATGGGGAACCGCTATGTTTCCTGCAGGATTCCGCGTGTGGCCCTGATGGGACAACTGCATCCGGGAGAAGACGCCTTCCCTGAGCAAGTTCCTCACTGACTGCTCCCGCTCCTTATCACGGTAGGGTTTGGCTGAGTCCTCCCTTCCGAGTCACCTGTTGGGAGAGGGTTCGGAGGAGGAGTCATATGCCGGTGTTGGGTTCTGATTCATTCTGGGACACGTGATGGGTCTCAATTCCCCTTTCTGATAGGGGTTATACCAGGGGTCTCTTCAGGGAAAGCTTGTACAACCGGTACAGTGTCCGTAAATTCCTGCATCGACCACTCTGGCAATTTGGGGTTGGTTCTGAAGCGGTTGAGGTTTGGATTGGTGTTGAAGCTAAAATGTTGGCATCAATGCCCTGATCATCAGCCATGTTTTATTCCTCCCACTCCTCCTCTGAGCCTTATATTTAAAAGCAAGCCTTTTTCTGCTTCAACACCTTAGAGAGCGTTTTGACGCTCAATGTGGACATAACAGTTAATGTAAGTTTAGTTTAACACTTTTTTAATGTGTCGAGTTAGGCACCAGTTGGGTGCTGTCGTTGGCTGTTTCTGTGTGGGTAACGCCCAACGTAGTGTCTGTTGTTGTCTCTTGTCTTTCGCATCGATGCCAAGACTCAAAACTTTTATTTCCCTCGTGTCTGTGTTTGTGTCGTGGTGGTCTCTAGATCGCAGAGGGATTTCTCCATAAATCGCCCTGTGGTGTAGCTGACAGAGCTGGGGTTAGGAGGGGAATCTGCTACGGTACTTGCCTTGAAAGCACCTCTTTGTTTCGCTGTAGGGGTCGGTCTCGACCCCAACAACTGAAACCCCAACCTCGATTTCTGTTGCTTGGGCACTGGAAAAAGCCACATGTTTTGAACTGTGCTCCCAAAGAGTTTTCAGTTTAAATTGTTGGCACACCTGGCAAATTACAAATTACACCTGGGACAGAATTTAAAAGGTGTTTTTTCCATAAGAGCCTCGGGGAAACACTAGCCTGTGGGCTGTAAGGTTGTAAAGACATTCTCTAGGCCTTCATGTAAATTTAATATATAAGCATATATCACTGTAGCCCTTGTTGAGTCACAGCCAGGGTAGCCTTTCATCAGATTCTGCTTCGATGTCAAAGTTGGCGATCCGCGTGCAATGGTGTTTACAAATGTCTCTCCTCTACAAGTTTTGCTGCCAACCGATGCCATAAAAATAAAACAATCAGGGCGTTGACGAGTGATGGATCATGGGTACATGTAGGATAGGGATAGTGTGACATGAACGCCCTGGTCGAGGCCCCTTTTTTCGACTTTGAAAAAAGCAGATGTTATACTCCGACCAACCACTACATGGCGGACTATGCAAAGCATATTAATCTAAGCAGATTCACAAGCCCCAGAAAGAGTGTTATTTTTATAACTTTCCTGTGTGGGCCTTTTTACTCATCATTTCTGCCAAGTGTTTACTGTACTACACAACAGTGCCATCTTCCTCCTTAGTTCTGCCTTGCTGCTTGGTCAATGCTATTTGAGAGTAGTTTTGCTCAACTGGGGTTGTGAATAACCTTGCTAACCCTAGGTTGAGGTTTCCAACTTCTCCCACAAGCAGCAAGCTGGCTAAACCAACCTAGCAAGCTCTTTCTCCATTGAAACCACTCATATTGTTCCCTGGGCTGCCTTTCCCTCACTCCCCTGTACAGTTCACACAAACCTGCTCCGCTTTCTTGTGGCTGACCAGAGGAATTAGAGTCTCTGGCTCTGTACACATGCCACACTCATCGATCAGGATCTGCTTGGTGGGGAGTTTCTTAAGGTAGTCATGAGAAGCGGCGCAGCATGTGCATAGGATAACATCATGGCGCCGCAGCTCCAGTTCACGTGCCTTCTTAAGAAGCGATTTGTACCTGTAGGTAATGGAAAGTAAAATAATAACATTTAATGTATTGCGGCACACACCAATCCCACAGCACCTATTGGCTTTTCATGCCCACATATTTTCTCCATGCAGTTTTACATGGGGGACATTTGTTTAGCCCCCACTTCTATTTTTCCTGTGTGTTCGGCAGCAAGTCAGCCACAGGAGGATGCGATACCAGTAACCCTCACCAATTTCACTCCCTGCAAACCCTCTGCTTTTGCCCAGCCAACAATGATGCCTACTCACTCTTTGATATCCTTTTCCGACAGCTCCTCTTGAGAACGTATCCTGGCATCAAACTCAAGGATCTCGCTATGGTACTCATTGGACGACATCCTTATTCGGTGATGCAAAGTGATGGACCTTGAGGGAGGGAAAAAGATAATAATTAGTTCTGAGGTTCAGCAATCTAAGGCAATTCATGAGTGGGACATGCAGGGACCTCAACACAAGGGATGAGGTCCATTTTCACCACTACATTGCTTGCATTGGGATTCCCTACCTTAGCTCTTGTCTTGGCTTTCCATCATGGAGGGATTTGAAGTTCAAGTGCATACTGCTCCCGGGATAGGGATAGTCCACCACCTCCATCTGCTCACCCTACACCCGTAGGGGGCGCAAAACACCCCTCATCGGCAGCAACATGGCTAGGAGGAGAACAAAGAGGATGGCCTTTAGAAACTTGAAGCAAGAAATCATTGTGCCTTCCCACAGCACCAAAGGGAAAAAGGTAAGAACCAGTTGCTCCTTTGACACAGCGGAAACGCTGCCGGTCCTTTTGAAACTTCTCACATGTAATGCCTACCTTGCAACTGCAAATCACAGGAGCCCACGTTTACAAACCTAATTAATCACACACCAATTAATGGTGATTACAAAGGCAAGCCCAGCTTTCAGGCTCAGTAGAAGAGCCAGTTGCTCGAAACACGTGTCAGGCTGCACCTTCTTTCGGATTAAACTACAAATTAAATAACTTTCATTTTGGTTGTGTGCGCAGTGTGTTTGAACAAAATCCCTCTTGTAAGAACCACTCTACACTGCCAAGAGGACTGGAGCACCCCTGCATTTACCACATTACTAAAAGATGAGGGGATTCGGAAACTAAAACCTTGCTTGTCAGAATTATTTTAAAATGTACAGTCTGGAGGGGAAAGGGTTCTGATCACCATCTGAAGTGTCACACCGAGGTAAAAGTAACGCCTCCTGTAGAATCCTTGAGTGATTGTGCATTTCTAAAACAAAGATTACTATTTTTTTTAACATTCCCTTGAATCTGGTTGTGATGTCACTGCTGCACATGCTCCCTCAAACATCAGCTTTACCCCTAGGCGATAAACATACAGTGTGCTTCTAAGCCTCTATTATTTCTTTGGGAAGTTACTCTAGTACGGGTGCCTCCCATCATTGTTAGTTTTCATTCTCACACACATGTGTGTCAAACTATTTTAATGCATGCGTACCCATTTCCTCCTTTCAAGGAAACCATATTAAGTGTTAAGCAAGGGCTCAGGTGCCTTTGACCAAGGCACCTGTTAATTGGCTTGTGCTTTATCTGAAGCAGATTCTCCCAGATTCTTGGCACACGCAGCAGGGCAAGAACACTATAGCAGTTGTATTACCATTGTGGTGTTGTATTTAGTATCCCTGCATGCAGTGATCTGTAGAAATGTGATTATCCAAATGCTTAAGGCTGAGGTTATGTTCTGTTATAACTGGCCTTCATTTATGCAGCTCTAAAACGTTACTCATTTGTCGTCCTTCAATCTGTGGCCCATATGTACCCATTGTTAGTGCAGTGCGTTGGCTACCAATGGTGCTTACTTGTGGCATGCAAACATAGGAGGTGGCTTATGGTGTATAGTGTGGCTTGCAGCCCTATTAACAGAGCTATTTTGGAAGCTGTAGAGGGGGTATACTGTGCAGCAGCAGCAAGGCTGGCCCTCACCCTTGGACTGGGTGACTGTTAGGATGGATTTCTAGAATCTGGCTTGGTGAACGGATTCTAGGAGGCCACCCTAGTTATAGTGAACAGGGGAACTCTGAGAGGGTAGCCAAACCCAATCAAGGTAAGCGTGGAGTGGTCAAAGCTTAGTCTCAGGAGAAAGTGAGTGTGGTCAGAGGTCCACAATGAGTCCACACAGTGAAGCACATCATTCAATGTAGACAGGCAGGTACAGAAATACACTATTATAGGGCCAAAACACTAGAAAATGAAATAAGCAGGTAGTAATATCACCCAATACTCGGTTATCAAACATATACAGTCACCTTTGGTTCTTAGAAATGCATTCAGTAACTTAGACAACAAAATGAAGGTAAGCAGTATGCAGTAGAATGAAACCAGTTTTCAAGAAGGATACCATTATATCCTGAAGTTGCATGCAATGATGACAGCAGCCACTTCATGTAGGGCTGTTTATTCAAGTACAGCAAACATCTAGTCACAGCAAGCAAGTTCACGTGTTATGTTCAATAGCAGGACCGATAGCATAACACTGGTAACCCATCCTTACTCCGGCAGGCCTCTCAACTGTTCATCATAGAACACTCCTGTGGCCATTAGATGAGCCCCATGATGTCAGAGATTACATACCATTACATTCTTGAATTTCTTTTTTTTTATTGAGTGCATTTGGTTAAAAACCCTTTCACACTAAAATCACATAAGTAAACATAATAAAAAACAGATTAAATATTCACAGTGAGCATTACAAATTTCATAAAAGTCCCAAATCAATAAAAAATTCCTGAATAAATGCACCATGAAGTTACCATTATATTCAATTACCAGCTAGTACTAACAGTCTATCTTTCACAATTAGCCAAATATGATAAGCGCTGATGTAACGACAACGGCCTGTGCGCCATAAAGCATGCTCCAAAATTGATCAAGAATAACATTCCGTAATTTAGTATAACCTTTGTCATATAAACATTGGAGTTTGGAGTATTGTGTTAATATGTGACGGGCAGTCTCCACATGATCGCCACAAATCCTGCAGAGTCTCTTATCTCTAAGTAATCCTGTCCAAGCACCAACGTACCCCAATACCAGCAGTATGTAAATTCTTAAATATAGGACGAATTGTAACAACCCCTGGGCAAGCAGAATTCACTAATGGAGGACTTCTGGACACAACACAGGAAAAATACTTCCACTGGGAAGTCACCGCACAGCGAAGATGGCCTGAGCCTCTCCAGTCTCGGTCGAAGAAGGCCTTACAGAGCAGGATCCCTTGAAGCTCGGAAGCTGAAACTCGGCAGGAAGGCGATTTGTGTTGCGAACTTCCTTCGTTGAACATGAAACGGTGACGATTCTACGGAGGTAGCCCACTGGAGAGCTGGTCTGTTCACCAGGTGGCCCAGCGACACTTACGAAGGTTTAGGACAGCTGGATCCTCGAGGTTGGTCCCACCAGTCCAAGAGTTGAAGCACTGTTTGGGGCCTTTGCAGATCAGGTAGTGTTGGCCTTTGCAGATCAGGTAGTGTTAGGGGAGTTTTCCTAAAGTCCACTTGAGAATAAGACTCTATAAAACTACCCCTTGGTATACAGGTCCCTGTTAGGCACAATTTCCATTTCTGTGCTAATTTTCTCCCACCTTAGAGACCCCCAGCTCTTTTGATGGATTTAGGTCTTTCTTGGCTTTTACTCTGTAAGTTCAGACAGGTTTGAGCCCTTTGTGTGTTTTGCCTTTGGCAGGCTTCAGCCCTGAATCTGGTCCCTGGCTCCAGTGTGTCTGGAAGGACAGGAAGTGAGGAAGGGTCCCAAAACTCCCCTGTCCTTTGTCTCTAGGTGTGCCTGATCGAAACCAGTCCTGTATGGCTGGCTGGCTGGCCAGGAATGACAGCCACCCTGTTGGGTGATTGACAACCTAGGGCTGTGAATGAATGAGAACGAGCATAAAAGGCAAGGTTCTTGGGACAACAGGCAGAGTCAACCACTGGAAGAAACATCCGAAGAAGAAATCGTGAACAGAAGCCCGCTGCAACCTCCTGGAACTGGAAGTGCCCGGTGAAGCCCTGCTGCTGTGCGGACCTCCTTTTTCGCATCGACAGAGAAGCTCTGGACGGGACGACATCTCCCGGGCTAGTGGGACCAACTAGCCCCGAGACAAACTCCACTTTGGCACAACTCCCGACTTACTGTGCCTCTCCAGTGCTGCCAAAGCCCAATGCCAGGTGTCAAGTGTCCATTATAGAGTGCAATGTCTTCCGCAGGACGAATCCAACCAAAAGCTCCAAGAGCCTCCTAAGGACACTCCAGAAGCAGGAAATCCTGATCCAAAGTCCCCTCACCACAATCCAGGACCGAGGGAGCAAGGAAGGTCCAACCGGGGATATTCGTTCTGCATGAGTACGGTTTGCGAGCTGCTGAAACCACGAAGAGCCGCTGAACTGAAGAAAATCCATAGCTGACAAAGTCCTTTCCCCAAGTACTGCCGCAGGAGCATGCCAGACGACCTCCCTCTTGTGCCCACGACTGAGGCCCAGTGCTAGGGAGAATTCTCAGAAATGTGCTAATTCCCTCTAACTTAGAGACCCCCAGCAACTTTGCTGGATTTTGAGGACTTGATTTTTTAAACCTGGAGAGAGCGAGACCCTTTTTTCCACTCTCTCATGTATTTTAATGTGATTTTGAACACTGTGTTTCTTTGGTTGTGGAGTCTGACAAACTCAATGGGCATAATATTTTACATTGTGTCACACAGCACCTTCATTGCAGTGACACAGGGAAGTCTTTCAGATTTCCCAAAGGTTTAAATACCTTCTCTGGGATAAACTACTGTTTCCCAGAGAAGTAAAGTGAAATTGCCTTTACTTACATTTGTAACTTTCTCGACCAAGCACACACTATCTTACAATAGGGTGCTGGGGGGGTTGCTTAGTATCCCCTTTGTCTAGCTTCTCATGTAACAATTTTATGTTACCCTTTCCTCGATGAATGGCTGGTGGCAGTGGTTTACTTTTAACTACTGTGGTGTGCATTTACCGCGGACTGAGTTCGCAGCTGTATTAAAGCACCCAAGGGTGCCATTTTTGTCCAAAATGGCCACGGTCTTCTTTTTTCGCCATTTCTTCTTGGAAAGGTCCTTCTTGCGATTTATTCTGCGCGCCAAACCAGGTTTGGTCCCTTTGTTTGCTTTGCCTTTTGTGGGATTCACGAGTGAATCCCGCCTCTGGCTCCAGCGTGTCTGGTGGGGGCAGGAAGTGAGGGAGGTGCCCAAAACCCAAATGCACTCTGTGATGATTGGCCAGCTGACTGTCCAGCAAGCACAGCCACCCTGCTGGGTGACTGACAGCTAGGCTGGAAAGATTGGGAGAGAACTGAATAAAAGGTGAGGCTTTTGGCTTGGAAGTCAGAGTCGACCACTGGGCAAAGGAACCGAAGAAGAATTTGAAGAAGACGCCTGCTGCAGCTCCTGGACCATTGGTTTGCCTGGCGAAGCCCTGCTGCTGTGCTGAAACTCCAAATTCGTATCGACAGAGAAGCCCCTGCAAGGACGACTTCTCCCCTTGAGTTGGTGGGACCAATCAACTTCAAAGTAAGCCACCTGGACATTCTCTCGGAGCTGGTTGCACTTCCACAGAGTTGCTGCTGGAAACCCAAATGCCAGGGAGAAGAACACCAGATAGTGTGCATTGCTTTTAAGTTGACCAAGAGCTCCAGGAAGATCTTCCGGACTCCCAGGAAGCAGGACTGACCGAGCCTGAGCCCCCTCAACAGAGTGCAGGACCCCAGAAGCAAGGCAAGCCCATCTCGACAGCCAGAAACCGCGGTGTAGCTTCTCATGTAACAATTTTATGTTACCCTTTCCTCGATAAATGGCTGGTGGCAGTGGTTTACTTTTAACTACTGTGGTGTGCATTTACCGCGGGCTGAGTTCGCAGCTATAGTAAAGCACCCAAGGGTGCCATTTTTGTCCAAAATGGCCACGGTCTTCTTTTTTCGCCATTTCTTCTTGGAAAGGTCCTTCTTGAGATTTATTCTGCGCGCCTTTTGTGGGATTCACGAGTGAAGCCCGCCTCTGGCTCCAGCGTCTTTGGTGGGGGCAGGAAGTGAGGGAGGTGCCCAAAACCCAAATGCACTCTGTGATGATTTGTGGTAGTCGCAAGGAGCTGAAACACTGAAGTGCCACTTGTTTGAAGATTGCCGGTTGCGAGCGCTGACCGTTCCATTGTAGTGCAGGAGTCGCCAGAAGTCCTCCCTCTTGTCCCCACGACTGAGGCCCAGGAACAGTGAGATCTGCAGAGCGGCACAGGAACAGAAATCATCTTCTGAAATGTTTCTTCAATCCAAAGGTACTGTCAAAGTCTGAGAGAACTTACCTCTTGTGGTAGAGTTGCTTGCATCTTCTACTACTCACAAGCCTAAATAGCTTGTGGCCCTACATTGATTCTTCTTTTTTCAAAGACTTCTAAAACATTGTGCAAAGACTTTCTCTACTTACCTACCAGAAGGGCTTCAGCTCATATAGACTTTTGCTCATTGACTTTGGCTTAACCTGTAACAGTGAATGTCTCTGCTTAGTGGATCCAAAAGTATTTGCCTGCTTAAGAATATTTGTGGACTCTTGTTTGTTCTAATAACTTTTTCCTTTGCCCCAGTTCTAAGAATATTCTAAATGCAACAGTAAGATATTAATGCCCCCAGCACCTGAATTATTGAAGTCACCTGAGGGTGTAGGTTGTGGTTGTGGGCCATCCCAAAAGGGTCTTTACTGATTTAGAAACTAAGAGTGTGTAGTTTTGAAGTGTATTTGTGTGTTGCTTTTATATTGCTCCCTTCTGAAGAAGGCTTATTCTAACTGACTGATAAATAAATTAATAATTGTTTATTCAAGAAACCTTGTGTGTAAGTGTTTATTTGAATAAGTGTCACTGTGGATCTCTGTGTAACTCCCCTACAGCTCACATTGACCCCTCTTGAGATAAGCCTGGCTGCTCAACATGCTACCAACCTGTGTAGTACAGACTTATACCAACAGTTGGGATCCTATTGCCAGGGGGTCAGGGTTGTTGTAGTGCACCCAAAGGATACTGCATACAATCTTGCCTAACACTGGTGGCTGGCAGTGAGGATCTATTGTAGAGTTGTTACACTAAGAATTTACTTTGCTTATGTTGAACTTAAAACCTTCACAAGGCTAAGCGCCACTAGAAAAGCAATTGTAACATGCCAGATATGGATAAATTCAGGCCGGAAGACCTGATCATTTTAGCAGTAGAGAAACTGAAAGAAATGTGTAAAATCAGGAATCTCCCTGTTAGAGGAAAGAAAAATGAACTAATTGCAAGATTGTTGAATAATCAAAGTCTGGGTAGTAGGCCTGTCACACCTACTAACCCAGGAAATGTGGAAATTGATAATGAGGATGATAATTCAGAGTCTAACTCTAATATTGTTGAAGAGTCAGAAGAGTCAGAGGAGCCTCAGGAAGATAGCCCGTCTTTACCTCAACAGGCCCTTTTGCCTCAATCTGTATCGACACGGACCCCACAAGGTCCATCACTGAGTCCAGAATGTGTGTCTCTTGAGAAAATGAGACTTGAGTTAGAGTTCAAAAGATTACAAATATCGCTGAAACCAAACATCAGGACATCAAACTAAGGGAAATGGAAATGCAACATGCTCTTGAAATGAAGAAATCGTCTCTTGAAATGTTTCTATCCCAGAGTCTCCTAGGTCTCCCAGTCCAAAGAGATCTTGCATGCCTAAAGAAGCAGTGAGTATGTATGATGTGAAAGTTGATATTTTGGATGGGTCGGGTGCTTTTGAATATAACTATGGGATTCAGGGTTTCACAGGGAATGCTGATTCCTTGGCTTTTGTCTAGGCTCCCCCAGGTTGCAACTGATGCTGTAATGGAGGTGGGGGAATTGAAAGATTGGAGTATGGAAATGCGAAGCTAGCTTTGATAGCTAGATTTGGGAAAACTCCTTGCCAGTACCTTAAGAGGCTTAGGGCCCTCAAACAGACTGATGGTAACCCTTGGGCTACCTGGTTGTGTGAATGTTTGAAAACTTAGATGGTTGGGTTAAGGGTTACAGAGTGAACTCCTTTGAAGGAATGAGAAATCTATTTTTGTTGGAGTCTATTTTAGATGCCTGTTCTCCTGAGCTAAGACAGCACTTGGCTGACTCAAAGAGATTCATCCTAAGAAGCTAGCAACAGCTGCTGACTTGTGGGTTGCCAACAGGGCTACTCACAAGGATTCTGGGGCCACTCACAAAAAGGATGAGGGGAAACAGCACAAGAAAGATGAAAAAAGAAAAATAATTCTAAAACCTCCCATCCAAAAGAGGGCCACAAACATAAGAAGGATAAACCATTTGGGAAACCAGGTCAGTCTAGTGAAACCTGTGGTGCCAAACCAGAGGGAGGTCAGCAGAAGCCCCCATTTGTCAAAACATTTGGAAAATGTTATGCTTGTGGGTCAACTGACCATGTAAAAGGGGATCCCAGATGTAAGGATAAAGCTTCAGGGGTCCACACTGCTTCCTTAGCCTTCATCCCTGAGGGAGAAGTACATATGGCAAGTGGAAAATTTCAACTATTGGCTGAAGACCCCATTGGAGTCTCTGCCAGTGTTTCTTTAGTGTCCCTGTGTCTGTGGGAACAGCAGAATGTAGATGTGTATAACTCTATACCAGATAACACAAAATAATACTACAAGGAAAGTGCACTTGTAAATAGTCAGGAGACCCCTGCCATTAGGGACACTAGGGCCATCATTACAGTGGTGGATGAAACCTTTTTCAAATCTGAGGATGTTGCTAAGGCACCCAAAGGCCCCACTAAGCTTGCTGGAGGCCCTATCCAGATGGTTTCAATACTACCAGCTCCCATCCAGTGCAACAATATGACTGTAAGAATACCTGTCAGTGTACAAAGTGAGGTGCCTGGGAAAGTCCTGCTGGGGAATGACTTAAAAACTCTTGGAGTTGTATCAAGCACCCCCAGGCCTCCCAGTAAACGGAAGTAGGAGCAGACTAGGAAGGCCAGAGGCCTCACTTTAAATGACTCTCAGTGGGTTGTTACAGAAGAACCTATAACACCCAGTCCACAGTCAACACTCCTGTGCATCAAACCAGGACATCCCCGAGAGGACAGTCCAAAGTCACACCTGTGACTTCTCCACCAGCTGAGGCTGAGTGTGAGGTTCAACCAGAAGATGGTGAATCAGCTACTGATGACAAAGAGCTGGAAGAACACCTTCCCCCTGTTGGAGATCTGGATCCTAAAGACCATTCTGAGCTGCAAACTTTGCTTGCAGAAGGTGGCCCCTGTAGGGCAGACTTCAGCAGAGGTCAAAGAGAGTGTCCTACTCTTGAAGGACTTTGCCAACAGGCAGCCTCCCAGCTGGAAGGACAAGAGCCAGGGAAGCACAGGTTGTACTGGGAGGATGGACTCCTCTATATAGAACCTATTGAGTCTACCCCAGGGGACTACAGAAGACTTGTAGTGCCTCAGGAGGTGAGACCCCCGTTTCTACAGTTAGCCCATGAAATTCCTTTGGCTGGTTACTTAAGCTTTAAGAAGACCAAGGAAAGGATTTCTCTTTATTTCTATTGGCCTAAAATGGGGTCTGGTGTAGATCAATTCTGTAGAAGCTCTCACACTTGTCAGATTTCTGGCAAGAGTGGAGCCAAGAATGTGGCACCTTTGGTGCCTCTCCCAGTGGTGGGAGTCCCTTTTGAGGGGGTAGGAATCGACATTGTTGGTCCCTTAGACCCCCCCAACATCTTCAGGCAACCAATTTATATTGGTTGTGGTAGACCATGCTTCCAGGTATTCTGAAGCCATACCTATGAGGACTGTTACTGCTCAGGCAGTGGCTAAGGCCCTACTTGGTATACAGAGTAGGTTTTCCTAAGGAGGTTATCTCAGACAGGGGATCCAACTTTATGCCCCACTACATGCAAGCCATGCGGAAAAACTGTGGAGCAACCTACGAGTTCTCAACAGCCTATCATCCCCAAATCAATGGGCTGGTGGAGAGGTTTAACAGAACTATGAAGAGCATGATATGTGCTTTAGAATAACCCCTTAAAAGAAAGTGGGACCTTCTACTGCCATGCCTTCTCTTTGCTTACAGAGAGGTCCCTCAAGAAGGGGTTGGCTTTAGCTCGTTTGAGCTTCTTTATGGTCACCCGGTTAGAGGTCCATTGGCCCTAATCAAGGAGGGGTTGGACAGTGCTCCTTCCCACAAGCCAGTGAGAGTCACTGACTATGTGCTTGGTCTCCGAAGGAGAATGACACACATGATGACAGAAGCTTCAGATAACTTGAAAGCAGGTCAGGCTCTGGCAAAGCATTGGCATGACCAGAAGGCCAACATGGTTGAGTTTACTCAAGACCAGCTAGTTCTAGTTATGGTACCTAAAAGGTAGAAGGCCTTACATGACAAATGGATTAAACCCTTCAAGGTTGTGGGAAAGATTGGAGATGTCAATTATTTGGTGGACTTAGGCAATCCTAAGGAGGCCTCCAGGGTCTTTCACACCAACAGCCTAAAGGCCTATGTCTCCAGACCAGAACTGGAAGCTTTGCTTCTAGCCTCTGCTCAATAGGAGGAGGAGGAGAGTGAACCTCTACTTGACCTACTCAGGGGACAACTTTTAGATAGGAAGATAGGAGTTCATCTCTCTTCTGATCTAACACTGGAACAACAGGAGGAGTGCAAAATTCTGTTAAATCAGTTTGCCCCTCTGTTTTCACTATCACCAGGCTTGACCCCTTGGGGCCAGCATGAGATTCTCACTGGTGACTGTTTACCTGTTAAAAGCAGAGGTTACAGAATGTCAGACCATGTAAGAACCCACATAAAGGAAGAGGTCAACAAGATGCTTGATCTCGGAGTAATAGAGCCCTCTACCAGTCCATGGTCTAGTCCAGTTGTGCTAGTACCAAAGGCAGGGCCCAAGGAGTTGAGATTCTGTGTGGACTATAGAGGTCTTAATGCAGTCACCACGACTGATGCCCATCCTTTACCGAGGACAGATGAGCTGGTGGACAAACTTGGTTCAGCCAAGTACCTCAGTACATTTGACCTAACCTCAGGCTATTGGCAAATAGCTCTGACAGACCATGCCAAGGAGAAAACTGCATTTCCAACCCCAGGAGGCCTCTACCCGTTTAAGGTTATGCCTTTTCGACTAAAGAAAGCACCTGCTACATTCCAAAGGATGGTGAATCATGTTCTGAATGGGATGGAGGACTTCTGCATGGCATACTTGGATGACATTGCAGTGTTCAGCCCTACTTGGAAGCAACATATTGACCACTTAGAATATGTATTGCAGGCTCTTGAGCAGGCCAATCTGACCATAAAAGCAAGTAAGTGTCAAATTGGTCAGAGTAAAGTACTCTACCTAGGACATGAGGTAGGAGGAGGTGAAATAAGGCCATTGCCTAGCAAAGTACACGCTGTACAAGACTGGGCCACCCCTACTACTCAAACCCAAGTGAGAGCCTTTCTAGGTCTCACAGGGTACTATAGAATGAATGTGATCCCCTCACCCAAATTCCTCAAGGTCAGGTGGAATGAGGAGTGCACTAAGGCATTTGAAGGACTTAAGAAAGCCCTTTGTCAAGCTCCAGTTTTAGGAGCTTGTGACTACAACCAATCCTTTATTGTACAGACAGATGCTTCCAATACAGGTATAGGTGTAGTTCTGAGTCAGCTGGATGAGAAAGGCAGGAAACACCCAATTTGCTTCATCAGTAGGAAACTGAAGGAACCTGAAACAAGGTGGGCAACCATAGAATGTGAATGTTTTGCCATTGTTTGGTCTTTGAAGAAGTTTAGACCATACTTTTATGGATCTACTTTTGTGATTCAAACAGCCACCAACCCTTGAGATGGTTAATGCAGATGAAGGGAGGGAATCCTAAATAGTTAAGATGGTCAATCAGCCTACAGGGGTTTGATTTTATCATTGAACACAGGTCAGGGTGTAATCACAAAAATGCTGATGGTCTCTCCAGAAAGTCTGACCGACTGGAGTAAGGAGCTTCATCCAGGGGTGGATTAAATCCTCCCGTCCCTTAGTCTGGGGAGGACGAGTGTTAGGGAGAATTCTCAGAAATGTGCTAATTCCCTCTACCTTCGAGACCCCCAGCAACTTCTCTGGATTCTGAGGACTTGATATTTCAACCTGGAGAGAGTGAGACCCTTTTGTATACTCTCTCATATATTTTAATGTGATTTTGAACGCTGTGTTTCTTTTGGTTGTGGAGTCTGACAAACTCCATAGGCATCATCTTTTACATTGTGTCACACAGCACCTTCAGTGCAGTGACACAGGGAAGTCTTTCAGATTTCCCAAAGGTTTAAATACCTTCTCTGGGATAAACTACTGTTTCCCAGAGTAGTAAAGTAAAATTGACTTTACTTACATTTGTAACTTTCTAGACCCAGCATACACTATCTTACAATGGGGTCCTGGATGGGTTACTTAGTATCCCCTTTGTCTAGCTTCTCATGTAAAAATTGTATGTTACCCTTTCCTCGATGAATGGCTGGTGGCAGTGGTTTACTCTTAACTACCGTGCTGTGCATTTACTGCGGGCTGCGTTTGCACCCAAGGGTGCCATTTTTGTCAAAATGGCCCAGTCATCTTTTTTTGCCATTTCTTCTTGGAAAGGTTCTTCTTGAGATTTACTCTGCGCGCCAATCCTGGCAGGAAGTGAGGGAGGTGCCCGAAACTCCCTGTGCTTAGTGTCCTAGGAGACCCAAATGCACTCTGAGGATTGGCCAGCTGACTGTCTGGCAAGGACAGACACCCTGCTGTGTGACTGACAGTTAGGCTGGAATTAATGGGAGAGAACGGAAAAAAAGGTGAGGCTTTTGGCTGGAAGGCAGAGTCGACCACTGGATGAAGGAATCGAAGAAGAACTTGAAGAGGACTCCTGCTGCAACTCCTGAACCATTGGTTTGCCCATTTAAGCCCTGCTACTGTGCTGAAACTCCAAATTCGTATCGACAGAGAAGCCCCGGCAAGGACGACTGCTCCCCTTGAGTTGTTGGGACCAATCAACTCCAAAGTAAGCCACCTGGACATTCTCTCGGAGCTGGTTGCATTTCCACAGAGTTGCTGCTGGAAACCAAAACATCAGGGAAAGGAACACCAGATTGTGTGCGTTGCTTTTAAGTTGGCCAAGAGCTCCAGAAAGATCCTCGGGACGCCCAGCAAGCAGGACTGACCGAGCCTAAGCCCCCTCAACAGAGTGCGGGACCCCAGAAGCAAGGCAAGTCCATCTCGACAGCCAGAAACTGCGGTGTTGCTATTTGCGGTGGTCGCGAGGAGCTGAAACACCGAAGTGCCACTTGTTTGAAGATTGCCAGTTGTGGTACTGTCGTTGGCTCCAACAATAATGCAGCGTCAGTGAAGTCAACACAGCCAGTGAGTTGGGGAGAACGATACAAGACCGGTCTGTGTTGAAGCCAAGGTTGCAAGCGGCAACATTGTATGGTGAGCGTTTAAACGTAGGTATGAAACGCGTGTGATAACCAATGCAAGTAAAGTTGAACTGCATGTGACCACGTTGCAGCATCACATATGTTCTTAATAGGGACACCCCTTTGAAGGGCTGTCGATGTAGCCATGCCCCTGGTGGAATGAGCACGTAAACCCTCAGGAGGGTCTTTGCCTGCCAGTCTGTAGCATTCAGAAATGGCTAGAATGATCCACCTAGACAAGGTCTGTTTGGTAACAGCCTGTCCCAATGTGTGTCCTGTATACCCTACAAAAAGCTGGTTGTCCACTCGCAATTTTGACATTCTGGCAATGTAAAAGCTTAACCATCTCCTAGAGTTCAGCCTATGGAGCCTTTCCTCGTCCTTACCAGGATGAGGTGGAGGATAGAAAGCTGTCACGCCCCCGCAATCAACCCCGCTCCCACTCTCTCCCTCACACTCGTCTCTCCTACCTGGCGCTTCTCGCCATCATGTTTTCCACCCACATCAGCAGGGGAGGCACGGCAGGCGGGATACCATGGTGGGCAGACCCGCCTCTTTTCGCCCTTTTCCGCGGTGGCGGTAGCCATGGCACCTCCTCCACACCCGGCGACACCAGCATACCAGGAAGCGCCAGCAGCACCAATCGCTGGCCGCGTTGCGCTCTGCGTAACGCGTGCTAGCGGTCACGTGATGCGTCATGTGACTCTGCTCGCAGCTTCAAAAGAAGCTGGCAAATACAACACGTCGCTTCACAGCTACTTCTCCAGAGGACTGCCAGGCGTTACTTACTGCATCTTGTTACTATCCTTACCTCGACCTTGGAACGTTTTACTTAGACTTGCTTTCGGAT
Organism: Ambystoma mexicanum; assembly: GCF_040938575.1. Lineage (NCBI taxonomy): Eukaryota > Metazoa > Chordata > Amphibia > Caudata > Ambystomatidae > Ambystoma > Ambystoma mexicanum. The sequence continues at coordinate 328,180,119 of NC_090925.1, read as the reverse complement.
TACCCTTGGACTTTGGCGTGCTCTCTGACCCCCCGGATCATCTTGACCTTTGTTTGAACACTGGACTTGGCTCTGGATTGCCCCTCTGTTTCTGCAACCTCGGATTGCTTCAAGTTTTGCCACAGATCAAGTTCTTGCTTCACCCAGGTGTTTCCGGAGTGCCAACTACATCATCCCAGCCTGCTGTTGGTTTCCCCTGCTGTTTGTGTAGGTCTCCTACCTATGCTACCATCCTTTAGGTAAGCTGGTGTCACTGTACCTTGTTTGCTCCCTCTGCCAGTTGCCTTTTGGGTGTTTCCTTGATTATAACCCTTTGCCTTACAGCACTCAGGGGTCCTTCTGGCGTTCCCGGTACCAGGCTGACGACGACACCCCACACCTGTGGCCTCAAGGATTGCTAGGGCAGTTATTTTTTCCTGCTCGAGCGGTACTTGGGGACGGAGGCATTACATAACTGCACAACCATCAAGTCTGACCCATCGAGTTAGAACAGACTGTGAAGCCTTGTGGTCGTCCAGTTATGGATGCCTCGGCCGGGGACCCTGTGACTGCCTTAATGCAAGCAGTGACATCGCTTAGGGCAGACATGGCAGCTGCTACCACTGCTCTCCGCACTGACATGGCCACTGCCACTACTGCGTTGCACCACCGCCTTGATGCCATGCAAAGCACACATCACCCCTTGCCTGTAGACGCCGAATTCGGTGATGCAGCTCCACCCGAAAACCCGATCCCTGTCACACCGCCCACCTTACCAGCCTGCCTGTGGTGGTTCAGACCCACTTCCCTCTAGCAGCCCCCGAGAGATACCAGGGGGACCCAAAGAAATACTGCACCTTTATAAACCAATGCAAATTGCAATTTCTGTGTCGACCCCAGGCTTTTTCTGATTCAGTCTCCAAGGCGGACTTTCTTCTCTCCCATCTGTCAGGTGTGGCAGCCACGTGGGCCAACCCGTTGTTGGAGGGCGACCATCCTGCCCTGTACGATTTTGAACTGTTAACCCAAGACATGGCCAAAGTTTTCGACACCAGATACAAAGCACAATCCAGAGATATGGAACTCCTAGATCTCACTCAAGGCCTATCAACTCTCATTGAGTACATCACCAAGTTCAACCAGCTCTCTGCTGAGACCTCCTGGTCAGAGAACAAAAAGGCAGTGATATACTATTGGGGCTTGTGTGGTTCCATGATGGACGCATTGTCTGTGGTGCCCTCTCTTCCCTCAGTCTATGCAGACTTGGTTGACCTGACCTTGCAGGTCGACGCTAGACGAGCAGAACGTAGGGTGGAAGCAGGGCTATCCCATACCCCATCATCAACCACATCCGACACCTCACCCGAACCCATGCAGATCGGCGGGGTACGCAGCCCCATTACTCATGCCGAACGAGAGCGCAGAAGGACAGACAATGCTTGCTTCTACTGCGGTCTTAACAGGCATTTTATAAAGGAGTGTCCCCGTCGCCCAAAGAACAAGATTCCGGGTTTTCCGAAGACTCGCCCTTAAGATCAGGGGTTGGGCGAGTCCTATACAAAATCCCTCTGATCTTGCTTTTGTTCCCGTCCTGCCTGTGGTGGTACAGGCTTCCTTGAACCCTACTGCTGGTATCTCCCATGCAGTACGAATTACGAATAGTGATCGACTCTGGAGCTACAGGCTGCTTTATTGACATAGCACTAGCCAGTTCATTGAATCTACCTTTGGTTACAAAGAAACACCCCGTGCCGGTTTATGCAGTGGACGGGACGTCCCTTGCTTCTGGACCAATCATGCAACAGACAGCTCCATTGGAATTAGTCATACAGGAAGTCCACAGGGAGACCATATCTTTTGATCTCATAGCCACACCTCAGCTCGGAGTCATCCTGGGCATCCCTTGGCTGAAAAGGCACAATCCTCTGATTAACTGGGGCACAGGTCAGGTCTCCTTCGAATCAGAGACGTGCCAATACTACTGCCTACTCGAGACACCTCGGGTTTCCAGCCCCGCAGACATCCTAGGGGTAGTCGCTTCTTTGGCCATAGAGGACAGGTCCGACACCCAGGACACGCACATGATAGGGGCAATCACGGGCAGCATACCTCCTGAGTACCATGATTTCCAGGCTGTGTTCGACAAAGGCTCTGTGGAAGGCCTACCTCTGCATCGGCCCTACGATTGTCCCATTGATTTAGTCCCTGACGCTCTGATCCCAAAGGGCCGGATCTACTCCTTGACCCAGACGGAAGAACGAGTCCTGCAAGAGTATATACAGCAGGCTCTACGTCTAGGTCACATTCGCCCGTCGACATCCCCAGCTGCGAGCCCTATCTTCTTCGTTCCGAAGAAGGAAGGGGATCTCCGTCCCTGCATTGATTACAGGTGCTTGAACGCTATCACGGTAAAAAAACGCTATCCCATACCCCTTATTACCCTGTTGTTAGACAGGCTTACTCATGCCACGATCTACACCAAATTGGATCTCCGTGGGGCGTATAATCTCATACGCATGCATGACGGAGACGAGTGGAAGATGGCCTTCTGCTCACGACAAGGGTTATTCGAGTACACGGTTATGCCGTTTGGCCTCTGCAATGCTCCTGCTACGCTTCAGCGCTTCATGGATGACATATTCAGCGACATCCTGAACGCTTACGTGGTAGTGTACTTAGATGACATACTGGTTTTCTCTTCCTCCCTCGAAGAACACATCACGCATGTTAAGGAAGTTTTGGTATGGCTCCAAGCCAACGCACTATTCGCTAAACCCGAAAAGTGTCTTTTTCACACCAGTCAGGTCGAGTTCTTGGGGTTCCATATCTCTCCCGGGGGTCTATCTATGAACCAGTCCAAAGTCTGGGCGATCAACGAATCTCCAATCCCGACCACTCTCAAACAGTTACAGTCATTTCTGGGATTCGCTAACTTTTACCGACGGTTCATTGCTGGGTTCTCCTCTATCGTGGCACCTCTCACTGCTCTCACTAGCCCTTCTGTCCCCTATGTCTGGTCCATGGCACAACAAAACGCTTTTGACTCTCTGAAAACCATGTTCACCACTGCTCCGGTGTGTTGCAACACCCTGACCCTGAGCTCCCGTTTGTTCTCGAGGCAAACGCCTCTTCATATGCACTGGGCGCTGTATTGTCCCAACCCTGTCCTACCACTGGCCGTTTGCATCCGGTAGTGTTTCACTCACGTAAATTCACGGCAAGCGAATTACACTACACGGTTACGGAAAAAAAGAGCTACTGGCCATTAAGGACGCTCTACAAACCTGGAGACACCATCTCTTGGGTGCAAAACACCAGACTGTGGTGTTCCACGATCATAAGAACCTCCAGGACCTTGCCTCCCTGAAATTTACAAACAGCCGACAGGTACGTTGGCACCTCTTCTTTGCCACGGTGTCGGGCATGGGAAAGCAGACGCCCTGTCTCGTTCTCCTGGGGGGGAGGTTCTCCCATCATTCCCTGAGACCTTGTTGGGTGTGACATATGTAGTATGTGTCTGCACACCGTCGCCTTCCTTACAGTCCACCATACGGCAGTGGGTTTCCCAATATCCACAATCACTAACAGAATGGGATCCGGTTATGCAGGGTGGGCTGCCTTTCGTACACGGGAAGCTCTTCCTTCCCACAAGTGAAACCAGGAATCTGGCGTTAGACTGGTCTCATGATGCTGCCATTAATGGTCACCCCGGGCAACATCGCACTCTAGACCTCCTCAAACGTTGGTGTTGGTGGCCGACTATGAAACGCGATGTGCAGAACTATGTCAATACCTGTTCAGTTTGTGCCCAGGGCAAGTCACGCAGGGGCCGACCCTTGGGTCTTCTTCTCCCTCTCCCCGTTCCTCCACGGCCTTGGCACACGGTCTCAATGGACCTGATCACCGATCTGCCACGTCCACAGGGTTTCAATAACATTTGGGTCGTCGTCGACTCCTATACCAAACAGGCGCGTTTCATACCGTGCAAGGGGGTATCCTCAGCCCCAGTCTTGGCTAAACATTTCTTTAGGTCTGTGTTCTGTCTTTTTGGCTTGCCCCATGTGTTGGTTTCCGATCGTGGCACGCAGTTTACCTCCCGATTCTGGCGGGCCCTCACCTCTCTACTGGGTATCGACGCTCACTTCTCCTCTGCTTATCATCCAGAGAGTGATGGGCAGACCGAGAGGGTCAACCAGACATTAGAGAAGTATCTACGCTGTCTGACATTACAGTACCAGGACACATGGCTCAACCTGTTGCATCTCGCCGAGATCGCCTATAACAATACACTGCACTCTGCTACTGGGTTCTCGCCTTTCTTCGCCCTCTATGGACAACATCCCCGTACTCTCCCCATTCCGGACTTCTCCTCTTCTGATACCCCCGCCGCTTCAGCCCGTGCTCGGGATCTGGTCTCGGTCCATGCCCAAACGTTGGTCCACCTGCGCGAAGCCCAGGCCCCCATGAAAACCGCTGCTGTCAGGAGGAGGGCGGATGCTCCTGCTTACAAGGTGGGGGACCGGGTTTGGCTCTCTACCCGCCATTTGCACATCCCTGGCTGTCGCAAACTGCTTCCTCGTTTTGTGGGTCCGTATGGGGTGGTCAAGGTCCTGAACCCGGTGGTGTTGCGCCTGGCGGTGCCACCCGCCTGGCGGATCCACCCGGTGTTTCATGTCTCCCTACTTAAGCCATGCCCTGGCCCTACCCGGTTAGCTGCCCCTCCTGCCCCGGTCTCTGTCTCGTCCCCTGATGTGTTTGAGGTGCGGGCTGTTCTAGGTTCCCGTATGTACAGGGGTGGGTTGCAGTATCTGGTGGACTGGCTAGGTTACTGTCTTGAGGACCGCTCTTGGGTTGCTTCCTGGGATGTTCATGCTCCTCGTTTGGTGGCCCGGTTTCACCGCGAGCATCCTTCCAGCCCACGCGGTCGTGGGCCTTTAGGGGGGGCTCTGTCACGCCCTCGCACTCACCCCCACTCCCACTCTCTCCCTCACACTCGTCTCCCCTACTTGGCGCTTCTCGCCATCATGTTTTCCACCCACATCAGCAGGGGAGGCACGGCAGGCGGGATACCATGGTGGGCAGACCCGCCTCTTTTCGCCTTTTTCCGCGGTGGCGGTTGCCATGGTGCCTCCTCCAAACCCGGCGACGCCAGCATACCAGGAAGCGCCGGCAGCACCAATCGCTGGCCGCGTTGTGCTCCGCGTAACGCGTGCGAGCGGTCACGTGATGCGTCAGTTGACTCCGCTCGCAGCTTCAAAAGAAGCTGGCAAATACAACACGTCGCTTCACAGCTACTTCTCCGGAGGACTGCCAGGCGTTACTTACTGCATCTTGTTACTATCCTTGCCTCGACCTTGGAACGTTTTACTTGGACTTGCTTTCGGATTACCCTTGGACTTTGGCGTGCTCTCTGACCCCCCGGATCATCTTGACCTCTGTTTGAACACTGGACTTGGCTCTGGATTGCCCCTCTGTTTCTGCAACCTCGGATTGCTTCAAGTTTTGCCACAGATCAAGTTCTTGCTTCACCCAGGTGTTTCCGGAGTGCCAACTACATCATCCCAGCCTGCTGTTGGTTTCCCCTGCTGTTTGTGTAGGTCTCCTACCTATGCTACCATCCTTTAGGTAAGCTGGTGTCACTGTACCTTATTTGCTCCCTCAGCCAGTTGCCTTTTGGATGTTTCCTTGATTATAACCCTTTGCCTTACAGCACTCAGGGGTCCTTCCGGCATTCCCGGTACCAGGCTGACGACGACACTCCACACCTGTGGCCTCAAGGATTGCTAGGGCAGTTATTTTTTCCTGCTCGAGAGGTACTTGGGGATGGAGGCATTACATAACTGCACGACCATCAAGTCTGACCCATCGAGTTAGAACAAAAGCTTCTAGCACAATTTTCTGACTTAAATGGAAGTCTGAGACTACCTTAGGCAAGAAGGAGTGTTTTACCCTTAACAGAAACCCTGTTCTTGTGGAATACGGTAAAAGGTGGCTTGGAAGAAAGTGCCTGCAACTCGCTCACTCTATGTGCTGATGTTATAGCAACCAATAGTTTTGTCTTAAAGGTTAAAAACCTTAACAGACATGTGTGCAAAGTTTCAACTGGGGCACACATTTGAAATTTTCAAACCAGGTTGAGGTCCCAAACCAGAACCTGAAAAGGAGATGGAGGGAACACATTAGGGAGCCCTTTTAAAAAATTGAGTCACCAGTGGGATCTTGAAATAAGAGCATTCGTCTGATTAGCGCGTAAAGATTGAGAGTGCTGCTAGGTAGCCCTTAATGGTGCCAACCTGAAGGCCTTTATGTGCTAATGAAAGCAAAAATGATAAAACCTCTGGAGTTTTACACTGAAAAGGATCAACATTCTTTTCTCTGCACCAGTCACAAAAAGTATTCCAACGGCAACAGTACAGAGATTTTGTTGCTGATCTTCTGGCCGAAAGCAACACCTCCATTACGTCATCTCAGCCTTTCAGAAACCAAGCATGAAGTTTGAGATTCCAGACCTCTGGATGGAGAAGCCGACCCTCCTCTTGCGAGAGAAGGTCCTCTCTTTGTGGAAGACGCATCGGAGGACAGATGGACATGTCCAGAAGGTCCGGATACCACGTTCTCCTGGCCCAATCCGGGACAATTAGGATCATGTGTTTGCCGAACCGTCGCAACCTCCTGATTACATGAGGAATGACGGGGACTGGAGGAAACGCATACAGTAGTGGGAACTCCCAGTCCACCATGAACGAAACTCTCCTAGAGCTCCTCTTGGAGGAAATTCCCTTGAGCAGTACTGCTCGCACTTCCGGTTGGTACCGGTCGTGAACAGACCCACCTGAGGGGTTCCCCAAAAGGTGAAGATCTCTTGAAGGACTTCCTGAGATAGTTCCCACTCATAGGAGACTGTGATCTGCCTGCTCAGAGCATCCGCCGCTGTGTTCTCCTCCGCGGTCAGGTGAACCGCTGATAGGGAGATACCTTCTTGAATAGCCCAGTACCAGAGCTGCATTTCCTCTCTGCACAAAGGTAGTGACCCTACACCTCCTCTCTTGTTGAGCTAGTGCATGGCCACCGTGTTGTTCTTATTTATCAGGACATTCTTTCCCAGTACTGAGGGCAGGAAAGCCTTCAGCACTAGTCTGATTGCTCTCAGGTCCAAAAGATTGATGTGTAGTTTGGACTCTGATGGAGACCAAGGACCGCTGATGGTCAGATCGTTGGCGTGAGCCCCCACCCCATGAGTGAGATGTCCGTCACTACCGTTATCTCCGGCCATGGTTGCCAAAAAGGTTCTCTCTTCAGAATATTCTCCTCGCAGGCCCACCACAGAAGATCATGTGAGACTCTAGTTGGAATCTGAATGCGGTCCGACATCTTTCCTGAGAATTGGGACATTGAGTTCTCAGAGCCCATTGAAGGGATCTCATCCTCAGGCTGGCCTCTGGCACCAGAAAAATGCAGGATGCCATGAGGCTGAGCAACTTCACAAATTCGAAGGCCGGAAGACTCTAGACACTCTGAAATTTCATTACCATCTGAAGAATGTCTCAAGCCCTCACCTCGGATGGCAAGCTCTTTCCCAAGGATGTATCTAATAGTGCTCTGATGTATTGGTGCGTCTGGGAAGGTGTCATATGGGACTTCTTGTAATTGAGGGAGAAGCCCAGTCTGTGAAGAAAGTGGCAGGTAACATTGAGATGATCCAGGATTTGTCTGGGAGAAAGCGCCCTGATCGTGAATCCACCCCTCCTGAGACTCGCTGCCACCACCGCAATCAGTTTGGTGAAAACCCTCAGCCGAATGGCAGAACTCGAAACTGAAAGTGCGAGCCGTCCACTGCGAACCTCAGGTATTTCCTGTGCTTAAGATGGATTGGCACATGAAAATAAGCATCCTGAAGGTCCAATGACACCAACCAATCCTGGAGTTGGAGGGCCTGAAGGATCTGAGAAAGAGTGACCATCTTGAATTTGTCTTTCCTGAGGAACTTGTTCAAGCATCTCAAGTCCAAGATGGGTCTCAGTTCTCCGTCCTTTTTGGGAATAAAAAAATATGTGGAATACCAACCCTTGTTCCTCTCTGCCACATGCACCAGTGCTATAGCACCTTTCTCCAGCAGGATTAAAATTTCCTGCACAAGGAGCGGATCCGGAATCTTCAAAGAGTGTTTCCCCGGTGGATTGTCCTGGGGCTTCTTTAGAAAAGGAAGGCAGTAACCGTGGGCTATTGTTTCCAGAGCCCAAGCATCGGATGTAATGTCTCACCATTCTCCCAGATGCTGAGACAGCCTGCCCCCCACTGTTGAAGTGTGACTCAAGCCCTCAGAGTGGTTTTGAAGCGGCAGTTGCAGCGACCGATGGTACAGAGGCTGCTGTGTGAGCTGGCTTGGCACCTCTACCTCGTCCGCCATGAGGACATTTTCTTTGACCTCTTTGACTGGCCATTCCTCTCGCCCTTCCAAATGAGGAGTAATAGCAAAAACATCTACCTCAAAGGTTGTCCGCTAGCACGAAAAAGCTGAGGTTACCTAATAGCGGCACAATTAAGACTTGGCAGCTGCCTTCGAGGTCTGCAACTTCTCAAGGCTCTCGTCAGCCTTGTTGCCAAAAAGATGAGACCCGTCAAAAGGCATGTTGAGAAGTCTAGCCTTCACATCTGGTGCAAAACCCGACTTCCGCAACTACGCAAAGACTTTCTTTGTAAGACTCTTGTCAACTACCGGATTGGTTTCCCAATTCCTGCCCACCCTTTTTTGCAGTGCCACATAGAAAGACAAGACTGGATCAGTGGCTGGACCGTTGTCCAGAATGTCTGTTAGATCATCCTGATCATAAGGTACTGGAGGTCTAGACCAACCCAAGTATTCAACAACTTTAGACATGAGTTGTCTGTATGAGGAGTGTGCAGCATGCTCCCCGGGTTCTGGACTTCCAAACTCCAATTCAGGAGAGGTATCAATGCCACTAGCATTGTGCAAGCAAAGTATCACAAAGATCTTGCATTCGACTTGCCTCCGAAATAAGGCACTCAGGCACATTTAGAGTACTATACTGGAGTCCAAAAGGGGCATCTTCCTCATCCGTATGCTCTTCCTCCTCAAAGATGGAAGTCAAAGACCTGAAAAAATCCTTTTTCGGGAGAGCTGTACACAACTTCTCTGGTCTAGAACCCAGAGGCTTCGACAGTGTCGAAGGCGTCAACTTGGTTTTAGCCAGTGCCTTTTTCGGAGGAACACTGGTCACCAGTGCCTGTGCCAGCAAAATTGGCGCAGCAAGCGTCGACAATTTCGCCGTCGATGTCGACACTGGCATCGATGACATCCATGGCCTAAAAGGGGTCGAGGACACGATGGGCGTCACAGGCACCAACGGCGTCGAGGACTTAGAGGGCTTAGAAGGCGTTGACGACCTCGATCTTTCACCCGTCTCGAGTGATCGTTAGATTTCTTCTCTGAACGAGGCCTCGAGGACTCTCGACAGGGATCACGCTGTTCACGCGGGCTTGAGGGCGTGTGAGTTTTCGGCCGAGACCTCTCCTTCCCGGCTTCCACAGAAGGCTTGGTCGGAGCACGACCATGTTTATCAAAAATCTTGAGCATTTCCACACGGAAAGCTTCCCACTCTGCAGGAGTCTAATTCTTGGCCACCATTGCGGGGGAACCGTCTGATGAAGACGTCGGGGAAGGCGACCTGCAGTGCCTTCTCCGTGACTTCCTCAAAAGAAGACAAGGAGTACCACTACGACTCCTAGACCTAGACCACGCTTGGCCTACTTCCTCCCAGGCGAGTTGTCTTGCGACTCATCAGTCGAAAGGCCAGCAGGTCAGGACTTCGGGGGTTTGGAAACTCTGCCTACCTGAAGTTTCCCCTTTCGTTCCCTTAAGGCCTTTCCCATCATGGACAGATACTTGGAACAGAAAATCGTATCGTAGCCCTCGCCGAGGCATCACAGGCAGATCTGTTGCGGGTCAGTGATTGATATCTTAGATCCGCAGTCCTTACATGTTTTGAAACAGGACCAAGGAGTCGACGGAGTAGAAGACGAAGACATCTCGAGGTTTCGCAAAAACACATAGAAATATACTTGTACAAGTACGAGGCGCGCTGAGTTTGTCAAAGAGCAAACGCATTTGCAGAAAAACTGAACTGAGGTTAACGGGTGCCGTGCATGCTATATATAACATCTGATGACATCACCCTCGATGGAGGCTTTTGAGGGACATTGACCCGACGCCATCAACGCAGGGCGCCCTTTGCCGAAAAAGTTTGCCGAAGCAGCCGAAGCTGGACAACACATGTCAAAGATGAGGAATACGTAGGAGGACACAATCCATTCGAAAGCCGTTTTTCAAACCCAAGTGAAATTCAATAAACACCCTTGAAATGTGGTCACTTGTGTCTGTTTTACTGTCGATATCATACCTTTCTTACAGTGCTTTTTTATATCAGCTCCAACTATGGATGGTTATCGCCTTGTTAATCGATTCTGCAGTTCTGGCACTCTGGTCAGGGGACTTGGATGAGTGGGATCGTGTCTCTGGAAGTCCAACTGGAGCTCACCAAAGTTCTAGGTGGATTTGTCCACGCAAAGACGTTGCACTGCAAATGGGTTGGAGGTCCCCTGGTATTCGCTGTTTGCAGCCCTGGAAGGTCACGACACTTCAGGGGATGGCTCGATCTGTAGTTCGTTTTGGGGCTAGTTAGGGCCACCAGCCAAAGGGAAGGAGTCGTCCTCTTCGGAGCTCCTCTGTCAATACGAAAACTGGATTGGGACAGCAGTGGTCACTTCACAGTTACTGGAAGGGTCTGCAGGCGTCTCTGGTCATCTTCAGCTTTGGATCTTCTGTTTCAGTGGTCGACTTGCCTTCTGCCTCAGTTTTCCTATTCACTCCTCTGCAAACTCTCCCAGCAGTTTACAGAAAGGGAAGGGTGGCTGTCCAGTCAGGACAGCCAAACCCCCAGTGGGCACTGGTTCCATTCATGCACATCAGCAGACAGCAGGATAGGGGAGTGTTAAACTCCTCCACTGCTTCCTGTCCTCGCAGATACACTGGAGCCTAGGGGTGGGGCATCCAAGAGTTCCCGCCAACAGAAAAACACATTCAAACCTCCTCCTCCCAGAATGGTAGAAGGGCTAACATAGGCCAACCACACTAGAAATGACAAAAAACGAAAGGAGCCACCATGTTAGAACATGGGTGACTCTTTTGTGCATAACTGAGGCTGTGAATACAGTCTGCGGTAGAAAATAGCACGCAAGTTTGTAGAACACATCCACTGCCAATAGCCATAACTAGAGGGTTGTCACTTTGACAAAAACGTCACAGGAGCAGAGAGAAAGGGGATTTTAGGGATCCCCTTAGCACTCCTCATAAGATGGTGTGTGGTAATCTCTCATAAATTCAAGTTTTAGGAAGGATACAAAGTATCCCTCTATCATTAAGAACAGTAGTTGTAAAGGATGTATGCGGTTTGGACGTGGCACAATTGTTAGTGGCCGAATTAACTGTGGTCAACTTGGGCGCTAAACCAATTTTGGCACTGCCAAACCCGCCCAAACTAAATCAACCCCACCCACCCCATCCCCATCCACCTCCTACTTACCTTTTCGCTGTCCGCTCATCTTCTAACCCTGTGGCGTGGGATCAGTCCCTCCTATGCGGGTCGGATCAGATGCCGCAGGGTCCGCTTTTCTTTTTTTTTTTCCTGTCCCCCACCTCCAAACCTCCGAAAGAGGGGGACACCCCGCTACCCCAAAAGCCATCACTACCAAACATGGGGAGCGGGGGACACCCCCGCTCTTCATGTTTGGTAGTGATTACCCAAACTGATCGTTTACAAACCATAGAATGGTACTGGCCGAATTCGGACAGGTTTACCATACGATTGTTTGTAAACTATTAATTTGGTTAATACCTTTTTTAAAGATAGTGAAAGAATCTAAAAGGAGAATACAAAGGGTTCCCAGCAGCATTGGATCTAGGGTGTTGTGTGCAGCAAAAGTTAAACACAGATACCTTTAAAGAGATATGGAGGAAAGGAGACTCCATAGAACAGGTAAAACACAGAACAGAGTTCCAAAAGTCAGAGCAAATCCTAATGTTATTTTGCTTATAAAGCGCCAAAGCCCTATGAATGAGAGGAAAAAGGCTCCCCTCATTCAGGATAGAAAGAAAAAGGTCCAGATGTCCAGCAGAAAGTGCTGGGGCTCTCACTAGGAGAAGGGATGAAACATAAAAATGATAAATCTCCCTTACAGGTAGTCCAGCAGGGCTTCACTGGGCCAATCACAGGCAACCTATTATGATTTTCCATCACTGTTTGTTTTTTGAGTCTCCATAATAAAGCTGTAAATTCTAGAGTGTTTTTGTTAAGGATCCTGTTAATTTGCACACTGGTGATAGATTCCCATACAGTATGATGCAAAGAAAAGGTCAATTATGCCTTTTTGCTCCCACTTATAATTTATACCAATTCACAGTTTGTCAAGTTGCTTTATTATGTGATAGGTTCCTTTTTTTCAAGAAACACTATAAAGCATTTTCTTTTTTAATTCTTTTTATTTCGGTCCTAGGAAACCAAACTCTATAACTGTACCAATTAGAGCTGGAATAATGTGGACAAATGCCTGCATTTCAGACTGGGGTCAAACAAATCCCAGCTTCACCACTTGACTAAAGTGTGTGTTGTTACCCAAATTGATTGTTTACAAACGATCGTATAGTAAATCAGGCTTTATTCGGCCAGTACCATACGATCGTTTGTAAACAATCAGTTTGGGTAATCACTACCAAACATGGGGAGCGGCGGTTGCTCCCCGCTCACCATGTTTGGTAGTGATGGCTTTTGGAGGTAGCAGGGGTGTTTCCCCCGCTTCTGGGGGTTTGGAGGCAGGGACGGGAAGAAAACAAAAAAAGAAAAGCAGACCCTGCGGCGTCGGGGCGACCCACGTAGGAGGGACAGATCCGACGCTGCAGGGTTAGAAGATGAGCAGACGGTGAAAAGGTAAATAGGTGGTGGGTGGGGGAGTGTATGAGGGTGGGTGTTTTTTTTTAGTTTGGGCAGTTTTGGCCACGGAAAAAACTGGCTTTGCGGCCAAATTGACCCCGGTCAATTCGACCGCGAACAATTGTGCCACGGCCAAACCGTATACATCCGGAGTGACAGGGAGGTCCCTTAAGTGCAAATGGTGGGTGATTATACATTGGAAGAGTGCATAGTAAGCTCCATGATGTGTGCACTCTTCCAATGTATAATCACCCAACATTTGCACTTAAGGGACCTCTCTGTCACTCCCAATTAGCCGCCGAGTGCTGTATCTGCTGTGATCTACCATGGATCACTGAGTTTTTAACGCACTGTTGATGAGAAAAGTATGTTAACAGCTGCCCCACTTCTTTGTGTATCTGAATGTAAAGTGGAAAAAAACGGAACAGAGCTGGTACATCAATCTCAGAATGCTGGCTAGGAGAGCCAATCCAGCGCCCTCAAAGTACCTAAACCCCGGCTGCCACCTTCTTGGCCAGCCCCAAGAAACCACACTGACTGGCGGTGTCTGTTGTCCGGTCCCTACTTCAGAGCCTGCATAGTCAATGCCATAAAAAGAACAGATGAGTAAAACAAGCAGAACTGCACATCACGCCATTCACCAGGACGGTAACACTACATATTATCCCCACCAAAATTATCGCCGTATAATATATATAGTATAATACATAGTATATATCGTCTGGAATGGCCATAGGCAAAAACATTTTGGGAGGGATAATTTTTGGGGGTTTTAGGAGTGGAGGTTACAGGGGTGTCCCCCGCTCTTTTAAACATAATTCAGGGGTTGTGGGGGTGTCCCCCTAAGGTTCCATGTCTTAATATTGCTGCAAAAATATGGCGATATTTCAGTATGGTGATATTTTTGCAGGGATAGTAACACATGGAACCACCAGGACACACGTACATTGGTACAGCGGTCTGCATGCGACTTCATGAGAATAAAAGTTGTTGGTACTGGACAATAATAATTAAGATTAACTGGAAAAGCTTCATGTGAGGACCTGGGTAGGAAGTGTAAGGGCTTCTTTTAAAGGGGGACTTCAGTGGGTTGGGGGAGCCGCTGATGTCTTCTTAAAACCCCTCCAGTTACTACAACTAAGGGACAGTTCCTTTGACAGAACACGCCCTTCCGCCCCCCTCTCCCCCACCCCTTCAGAAAAGAGGTGCTAGAAGAGATGCTAGAATGCACCATGACCAGTCCTTTGGGCCGACATATTCGAATCTGATGTAATGAAGGCAGTTAAAAGAAACACTTTTTTGCAGCTGAGCATATTGCATCAACATGTAGGACTGTTAAGAGAGATGCTTTGCCAAATACAAATGCAGAAATTCAATGATGCAGTTTATGAACCTGTATTCCATATTAGGCAATGTTTTTATTTAGGCGAAATTGAGACAAGTAGCTTTCTCATACATTTTGCCCCTTGGATAATATGATATTTTTTTTTTATTCCACCCCCTGTTGGCACCCCCCTGTTCCATTAACCCAGGCAACCGCTCACTAATGCACTCCCAGAAGCCCACATCCATGAAAGTATTGTTTACCAGCAACAACGTCAACTGATTTATTAGATGGGCCGCAATAGAGGATGCAACTCTTGGCTCGATCATCTGCAGGATCCAGAGGAACTGGCACCTGCTGCTGTTCTTGCTCCAGGTTTATTCTGTGGAACCAGTGCACAAGGTGGACACCAACCAAAATCTTCCCTGTTCCTGGAAAAGGAGAGGTCAAGTGAGATTTCTCTTCTACAGCATAAGCAATTAAGCACTCCACTCATTTATGCCAAGTAAAATATTGAGTAGTCGGAGTCCCCTGCAAGCTGTACCAATGCCCGTGTGCTACCCCACCCCCACCTCAAGCCTTGACTAGGCTAAATCCTTAATCCTTTTACTTTATAAACATTTTGAGTTGCTCCCCAAATCCATCTTGCGAGAGGACCAGTAAACCTCCGAACCCTGAAAGGAGGAAATGCACGGTCATTGCTAACAACTTTGCAGCTTAGGTCTTCAACCATCCAAACATTAGCACAGCCATCTCTCCATCTACTGAATTATTCCACGGCCATCCTCAATTTCAACCTTTCCTCAAACCATTCCATCAAAGCCCTTCATGTACCACACCCCCACCCAAGAAGGCCTTTTTGGCACAGACTATTTAACACCTAACCAACACTTCATCTCACTCTGTGCTACATTTATTTCATGGTCCCAAATGCCCTTGTACTGCAAGACAGCCCTCATAATTCCTCCTCCCCTGATCCATTTCATTCCCCTGCCAGCCAAAGAAAGCCTTCCTTCGCCTTTCTCTGCACACCCACATTTCTCCTCAATTATCTCTTCACCTTGCTAAGACAATGATCAATATCTGGCCAGTTGCGGGTTGACCTCTCAAAGTACTTTACCACTGGTAAGGCCTCAACTTTGCATCAACTTCTTCAGACATAAGGCAAGTTGACTAGCATAAAAAAATGGATGAATCTGCCAACCAAACCGTCTGCTTCCAACACACTCCGCTCCTGAGAGTTCCAGATTCTGGTCCTCTTTACGTCCTCTACATTGGCATGTTCATTGAGCCGAGGGCTTCTAGTCCACTACCCACTTTACAGTACCACCTCAGCAAACTAAAACTCCCCACCTGCTACTTCACTAATCCCGCTGGGCAGCACCAACAGCATCCGTGCCCCAGATACTGGCATGATGGGTGGGTAGACTAATGTGTTTATTATTTTGGCTTACCTTATTGCTCCAATCATGCTTTGTGTCACCACCAGCTCTTAAATTACTTAAGTAGCATTTCCAATGTATCCGACCTCCAGTGGTTTTCATTGGAATGCTCAGACTTCCAATGCAGAGACACACAATCAGTTCTACTTTCACAGGATCAGTTTACTGCTTACCAGGAGGTCCCTGGATCAACGTGAACGGGTCCCTCAGCGCCGTTGCAATTGCCTTGTTCTGACTTGCATTTAGCCGACGATAATTGCTAAACACATCAAAGGTGTTCTGCTTCAAGATTTTGGAATTACGTGATGATCCTGGAAAACAAAAGGCAAGCATGTCACAGTGACAGGATCCCCAACAATTCCACAAGTCATTGAACTTCTTTTTTTAAATAGTATGGAACATGCAAATTAAAGTCTAACAAGCTTATACATTAAACATGTTTTTTTTAAAGGGGGGAATAAGACGGGTAAGATTCACAAAAAGAAACTCTCCCTGTCCTGAGTCTCCCAGCAGTATTGCTGGACACAGATTTTTTTAAATGACTTCTTTTTATTTCACTGACCCGCTGCATTTACTTTTGTTCTGGACCCACTGGACTCTTCGTACAAGGTTTGAGTGGGCGTGGGGGGTTGCGAAGAGACCGCTCCCCTTAGTTTTGGCCCTATGCTTTCCTATGGTGCCCCCCCACCACACACACACCTACACCTTAAGTGGTGTGCTACCAGGCACCCCACAGCCCCTTTTGCAATGTTGTTTGGACTCATTGGTGAATCCCCTAGACCCACCAGGGCAGTAGTGGTCATTTACTGTGTGCAGCATAAGCCATTTTGCTACTGACCAGGAATGCTCTAACAGGCAGATGGCAGTCTTCACTTTTTACCTATTTTGGGAAGCATTGTGCCGGGCTGCTCTGCTTTTGCAGCCATGGTAATGCATTAAAGTGACATGTTGTAAGTCCTGTTACCGCCCTACCTTTCTAGGTGGGGAACGCTCACTTTTTATTACACCTTGGCTGGCGGGCCAATTGCTTTTGTTAATGGGAAGTGAGGAAGGCCCGTCTGCCCCCAATCCACATTACTCCAGGGACTTGGATGTTGCTGGTCAGATTGTTGGAGGCGGGCTGTCCCCCATTGTACAGCCACCTCCAAGTTTGAATGATACAGGGTGCCCTTATTGGAGCGCTGCAGACTCCCCTACCCCATTTTCTTGATAGAAGGAGAAAAGCTGGACCAAGGCACCAAATCGACCACTGGAACTGAAGAGATCCTACGACGATTATGACAGAGGGACACCGGAGGACTGCTGCAGCAACCAGCATTGGCTCAGCCAATATCACTGCATTGCGGACCTCAACCTTCATATCAATAGGTAAGATGGCTGAGCGGGTTCACCGCTCGTTGCTGTGATCTGTGTTTGATAAGCAGGTTGCAGGTTCGAATCCCAGCAAGGCCAACTCAGCTTTTCATCCATTCGAGGTCGATAAATGAGTACCAATTTCGATTGTGTAATAATAGTAATGTATGTAAATAGGTCCTATGTAAATCGCTTCACATTAAAGTGCTATATAAAAATTATTATTATTCTTATTTTAGGGGAAACCTCTGCGAGATGCAGTCCCGATTTTGGTGATACCAACCAGTCACCTCTCCTGCTCTAGGTACATCGCCAGTTTTCGTTCTTAGGAGCGTGTATCTTTGCATTTCCTCTGCAAGGCCCGGAACTAGCGGGTTATCATTGCAAGGACTTCCTGCTAGCCAAACGGCTGAACTTTTCGTGGTCACCCTCGAGGCTCTGCTGAGACTCTGGAAATTCGCTCTGCTGCCCTACACCAGTCGACCAGCCTGCAGGACAACCAGCGTGCAGCCGCAGTGTGCCTCGTGTCTCAGCCCAGGGTCAATGCAAGAAATGCATCTGTGAACATATCCCCAAACCCCTCCTTTTCCGTTTAACAGAATCTGTGTGTCGTCCCCCCACCACCTTAGGTCTCCAGAAAAAGCTACAGATGACCGGTGGTGACCACTCTGAAAACCCGCGACCGTGAACAGAAACTACATCAGCGAGCTTGGCTTTCCCCAAAGCTTTAGTGTCGACTAGGTTCTAACTTCTGAGGTGCAGAGGGGCCAGAGATCACATATCTCTTAAACCACCCCCTCCCCAATGGGTTTCCATTGGGAACAAAGTCATGCTTACCTTAACGCCATCTGGGGCTAGCTCAAGACAGTGGTATCGAGGTCAGTATGTCTGTTGGCCAGTCTTAAGAACCCCAGAGGTGGCAGTTGCTCCTTCTGTTGCTGGAATTTGACTTCTGACCCTTAAGTCTCCATTTGGCATTGTAGCAATTGCCCTGCACAAACTGAAAGTCAGTACATTTCCTGCACTAGACGATTGGGCACTCCCGGCCACTCACCTTTTGCCTCAGGAACCTTTTGGGACACCTAAAGCTACCAGAGACTTGGTACAAGCTAGGGCTGGACTGCGAAGCTGTGGTATATGGTGCTGGGTGATTACAAGTAAAAGGCCTATGCATAATGTGTGCTTAACATTAATTCTCCCTACTTAATTGACTGCATTTATTGAGTGAATAATCTTTTGTGATTTTAAAGTAGCGAGTAACCAATAGTGGGTTACCTGAGTTGTATATATGTACTAAAGTAATGTTTTACTTACCTTAAAATTTTTTAAGTGTGCCTACTTTACACGGATCCAACTCCTTCCCATTCCCAACACCCGGAACCTTATGATCAACTATAAAACCTGTGATGGCAGAGGTCAAAATGAGGCTCAGAGCAGACGATTTCCAGAGAGTAGGGCAGCTTATCATCTTTTCTTACACAAGCAAAGTAATTCTGGCAATCAAGGAAGGCAGCGCAGGTGGCTTTTCTTCGGATCACACTGTTAGACAGGTTTATATATAATCATAAACAAATTTAAAACAGAATAGAAACATCGCAATTCTGAATGACCTCTGGGCGGAATGCAGTAGTGATCTGCAAAGCTAGCTTTCTGCTTGAAAGGCAATGCAAAGTCTAGACTCTAGACAGACAATCGTCAGTGACCTGGAATCCAGTATATCTGGCAGACAAAATGTACTCTAGGAAAGCGGTGTGAATGCTGAAGTCATAGGCAACCAATGGCTAGAAATAGGAGTTGGTAAGAAACATATCCAGATGGCAAAGGCAAATGCCTTACACTGTACCCCTGGCTAAAGGCCCGATACTTTGCCCTTTTCCCCTCCAAATTAGGTGTACCAGAGGTCTCATTCAAGACAACTCCTTAATGTGCCCCCAGCACTGGTGGTCTCAGGAATGAAATGCACCCCAAAGGTGCCAAGTCCCTGTGCAAGCATCCTCACATTGACCTGGTGCAACGATTTCTAAATTACTGTAAAGAATTAAGGTGTTAAAGAAGCAGTCAACAAAAACATTTAAAAAAACGTTTCCCAACCGGATTAAGCATTTGGCAACTAAACGCTCACTTGCTCAACTTCTTTTTGGATGGACATTGTTAGTCCACAAGGCTGACTGTCCAGGGACACCACTTCTTCCATTCATGTTTTCACCACCCTGTGTGCAGCATTACCGGCACAGTTCCTTTTTGTCTAGCAATATTGTTGTATGCCTTTGGAATGTGCCTTGGAGAAGAAGCCGGTGGTAGGGATCCATGTTTTACAACTTTCTTTAACAGCAATATTGACATTTTGGGTAACATATACACAAAATGGCTGCCCAGTCAGTTTTTAAAACTGTCCTTTGACCGTCTTGCTGTTTGTCAGTCTTCCTGCCCTCTCAGGCATGAACCCCCCAATTAGGGGTATCCACTGTCACAGGTTCCTGCTGAAGACTCCACTCAGTGTTGTGTGTGACTGGATCTTCGCAGAATATTTGGCTCCAAACTTGATCTTCAGAAATGGGGACGGACACACAAACACACACACACACACAACCACCACCCCACAAAACAGACCCAGTCTCCTGTTCCTCAATCTTGGCGACTTGGAGAAGGTGACTTTGGTGGATCTGGCGACAGCACTCGCACAGGGGAATGTCCAGCTGCAGTTCTTCCATGTGATGTGTTTCTTGGTGCCCTCTGCAGGCCCGGTGGACAGTCGGTTGTCGCAGCGGTCAACTGTACTCAATTTCTCGGTTTTCACTTCTGGTGAGGGGACATTTGGAGCCGATTACAGTTGTTGCAGACTTGGAAGGATGCCCTCGAAGTTGCAGGTGAACCCATGCTTCCGGAGAAGTTGCACAGCTATGCAGCGCAGGACCCCAGGTTTTGGAGGTTTGCAGCTCTTCTGGGGAGGGCACACATTGTAGGTTGGCTTGAAGCTGATTAGGCCCACCAGTCTATGGGAGGAAGTCACCTTCTTCAGATCTTCCCTGTCGCTTGGAGTGACAAGGCTCAGACTGCAGCTGTGACTAAAAAGGGGCTGGCACTTGTTGAAAGTGCGGGTGAGGTCTTTCTCTGCGCTCCTCAGCATCTTCTTGTTCCAGTGGTTGACTCTGGGTTTCTGCTCCAGAACCTGTGGATATATCCAGGAACACCAGCTAAGTCCATCAATCATGTTCCATACACCACTCAAACTTTGAGGTAGCTGTCCAATGGGGACAGCCAGCCTTGCAGTCTGAACTGGTTCCAACCAGGCAGGACAAGGGTCAGGGGTGTTTCGCGTGACCTCCCCCACTTCCAGTCCTGCCAGGCACTCAGGTATCCTTAGTGGGGTTTCCTTGCAAAGCATACCAAAGGCAAAGGGACCGTCCCAGACATGGAATGGTAGAAGAAGAGACCAGAAAGGCAAACGATCTTGTTCAGGGCTGTCTCAGGAGGATAGCTCAGGGGGGACATGCTCGCCTTGGAAGCAAGGTGACACGTAGCAACATAGGTTCGATCCCCGGGTCCGCTCTTAGAAACCTCTGGGTATTAAGTGCATTATAAATAACCCATCATATCATATAATATCATGAAAGACAAGGCCACCATGTTATATGTATGGGGTGACCAATGTGCTTTGTCAGCGCTGCAATAGCAGCCTCTGATAAAAAGTATGAAAAACGTTGTGTAGAAGGTATACTGCCAACAGCCTGAACAGATGGGCCGGTCACAATAACGAAATGTTACTGGAGAAGCGAGAAAAAAGATACACTGTACCCCCTTAGCACTCCACGTCATGTGTTGTGTGCTGATCATACAAGAGAAAAAGTAGGAAGGATAAAAAGTATCCCCCTGCTCTAGTAACCATACCAGTTATTGAGGGAAAAAATAAATAATGATGGGGAAGATCTAGGAGCTTCTGCCAACACTGCACAGAAGGTGCTGTGTGTTGCTTCACTAAAAAGTAGATGCCACAAAAAAAAGCCTGAGGAAAGCATAACTGAAAACAAATCCCAAAAAAAGACCTTTAATATCTAAAGAAACTACTAAATGCACCTCTAGCTGGCAGAGGGCCCCAATCGATACCAGGGAGATTGTGGGAGAGGGTATTTTGGACTGGTCGGGATACAATGCGAATGACTCTCTGGCTAGTGACCGGGAGAGTGAGTTATCTACTACCCATTATTTGGCTCTGGAACAACTACTAAGGGCAGTTTTGGTGAAATGTGATAACAGAGCTGAAACTGGCCACACACGCAAATGATTTAGGTGCTCTAAACTACTTTGCACTCAGGGAAATAAAACTAGTACTTGCACTGAATTAAGAGAGAAATGTGTACTGCTAGAGAACAAATTAGATAGTCACACTGTGCCGCTGGAAGAGTTAACATCTTTGTGTGTGTGGATAAAAGGAGGTATAACTAAATTGGTGACTTAGGTGGAAAGGATGGGTGAAGATAATCTATCGCGGGAGGCAATAAAGATAAAGGATGTATCCGATAACCACCACTCTGACCTTGGGCAAGATGGACACGTAGAAATGGGGGTTAGGGGGGTGATGGGTTGGCGAATTGGAAACAAATTAAAAATAGACTCCTATCCACCAAGCTCACATGTATGCTAACAAGAGGTATGGAAGGAAAAGGCAGGGTTGTGCTCTTAATTCTGAGAAGTGGACCCTGGCGGAGAATGCTGATGGCAACTATCAGGTGGTAGAGGTGGCCTTTATTGGAGGTAAAGTGAAGATAAAGAGAATACTCCAGTGATCTGTGAAGGGGCAGCTACTGGGGTACGGACAAAAGTATCCAACCCTAACCAGCCAGCCGTAATCCACAGAAGCAATTTGACTGCTGATAAACATAATACTTCAGAGTTAGAGTTGATTGAGGAAGACCCAGAGCCTGTAGTTGTGAGGTAGAGTGCTGATTAGAAGTGAGGGAAGAAAGGAGGATATTAGAGGATATCTGAAAAAAGTAGAGACGCAAAAGCCTCATATGATGGGCTCTGAATTGGAAACAAAATCCCCAGGTATGATAGATGGAGTAATGGCAAATGGTCACCAAGCAGAGGTTTTGAGGTTTTGATGGGTGACTATATGGCCCTACAAGTCAGTTGGATCATGAGGGATGAAGTGCATCCACCAATAAATCGACACATGATGCAGTTATTCCATACTATCATTCCACTAGAGTTATGACGGGGGATGACATATTGTTGGTTGACCAAGAAGAGGACAGGGTGAACTCTGCTTCTAATATTGTTTTCAGAACTAATGATATAGTACACTTTGTTCTGCAGTATGAAAATCTGTTTAAGTGTGGCTTTGATTGTAAATTGGTTTCAATCTCTAAAGAAAAAGAAAAGGAAAAAGGTTCAGAATTCCCTGATTAACCACGGCCTTGGGGGTTTTGATTGATTGATTGATATTTTATTTCTATCGCGCTCGTACACAAGTGTTTCAGAGCGCGACAAGGCAAGGGAGGGGAACAGGAGAGAACAAAACAGCGATCTTACTAGGCCCAGTGACATTGAGAACGCGCAAGTGCATGGGAGAGGGGGGAGGGGAAAAGTGCATGGAAGGGGGGAGAGGTGGAAAGTGCGAAGCAGAGGAGAAACAGATAAATAACAATAAATAAATAATAAAGGCAACAAACAGTGGTAATGCAGCCAGCAATTTGCAAGTGCTAGGTTTAAGGCAGCAGACAGGGTAGGTCCGATAAGTGCAGGAAGAAAAAGGGGGGGGCTGTATGGGTACAGATACAGACCCCAGTGCAAGGGGTGGCCCGGAGGCAGTGCGGGAGGGTGACAGGATGAGCAGGTACCTGGGCCCAAAAGACAGAGGGTGGCCAGGTGCACGGTGCCAAGAGAGAATAGATGAGCAGGGGAGAGGGGGAGCGAAGGCAGAAGAAAATAGGAAGGTCTTGAGGTGCTTCCGGAACCAGAGATGGTTCTCCTCAAGTTTTAGAGTGGCAGGGAGGCTGTCCCAGAGAGAGGCCCCAGCCGAAGACAGAGGTCTACCCCCAGCTCGTTTCTTAGAAAAACGACTGACCCTGAGTGAGTTGGAGGTAGAGGAGCGAAGAGCTTGAGAGGGGAGGTATTTGCAGAGGGATAGCTGAAGGTATTTTGGACCCAGGCCCCAGAAAGCCTTGAGGACAATGCAGAGGGTTTTGAATTTAATCCTTGCATCCACTGGGAGCCAGTGAAGAGATTTCAGAGCTGGAGAGATACGATCCCAGGGCTTGAGGCCAAGGACAAGTCTTGCAGTCCTGTTCTGGATTAGTTGCAGAGGGTGGAGAGTAGAGGCAGGTAGATTTAGAAAGAGGCTGTTACAATAGTCCAAGCTAGAGAGAACCAAAGCTTGAGATACCATGAGCTTCTGGGAGAAGGAGAGGAAAGGCAGAGTACCTCTGAGGAGGTGCAGTCAGAAATTTGACTTTTTAGAGACCTCAGAGATGTGGGCAGAGAAGGAAAGGGTGGAGTCAAAGATGATCCAGAGGTTCTTAGCCTCGCAGGTGGGGGTAGGAGGAGGGCCAAGGGAGGCCGGCCAGAGAGTGAGGGGAAAGGGTGGTGAAGGTGTGCCGATGAGGAGGATCTCCATCTTGCTGGCATTCAGACAAAGATCATTGGCGGCACACCAATCTTGAATGGCAGTTAGGCAATCAGAGATGAGAGAAGAAGAGAAGGTGGCAGAGCGCAGCCTGAAAATAAGTTGAGTGTCGTCAACGTAGCACTGGAAATTTGAGCAGAAAATGGCAATGCAGTGGGCGAGAGTTGGCAGGTATTGGTTGAAAAGCCAGGGCGAGAGGTTAGACCCCTGGGGAACACCACAGGTCGAGAGGAAGATAGATGAAAGGAAGGACCCAAGTTGGACCTGGGAGGGTCGATCTGAGAGGAAAGAGGTCAGCCAGGCCAGAGCCTGATCAGTGATACCCTGGTTTTCACGGAGATGGTTGAGCAGGATGGTATGGTTGACCGTGTCGAAGGCAGAAGAGAGATCGAGAAGGATGAGGACAGAGGGAATGTTAGAGTCAAGGTTGGTGAGCAGATCTTCACGGATGTTTAGGAGAGCAGTTTCCGTTATTCTGGCAGCTCTGAAACCAGACTGGTGGTCATGGAGACAGCCAACAGAATTGGAATGAAGGTTAAACTGAGAGATGGCCAACTTTTCCAGGAGTTTGCCAAGAAAGGGAGTAATGGAAATTGGGCGATAGTTAGCTGGACAAGAAGGATCAGCTGTGGGTTTCTTGAGAAGAGGATGCACAAAGGAGTGCTTCAGAGGGGAGGGGAAGGATCCAGAGGCAAAGGAGTGGTTGCAAAAATCAGCAAAGGCCGGAGCGAGGGTGTAAATGTGGTCCTTGATGGTTTTAGAGGAACAGGGATGAACCTGTTTTGAAGAGGCTTTCATAGATCGGACTTGTCTAGCAACCTCGTCAGGGGTGAAAAGAGAAAAGGACGAGAAGGATGGTGGCAGGGTCGCTAAAGGAGGGTCAGCAAGCACAGATGGAGAGGGAAGAGGAGGAGTGTGGGTGGAGAGGGTGGACAGGATGTCCTGGGTTTTTTAAATGAAGTGAGAGGCAAGGGCATTGCAAAGAGCCTGGGAGGCAACAGGAGGGGTAGAGACTGCAGCAGGGTTGGCCAGCTCCTTGTAGATTTTAAAGAGTTCGGCCGAGTTGTTAGATGCCGCAGAGTCACAAGCTTGAATGGGGACTCTCTTCTTGGTGAGGAAAGAGAGTCGGTATTGCCTTTGTAGCAGGCGACAGGCCAGTTTGTCAGAGGATGAACAGGAAGTCCTCCATTTCCTCTCAGCTGCCCTACACTTACGTTTAAGTGTAGCTAGGTCAGAGTCATACCAGGAATTGCACTTGGCTTTGGACTTCAAAAGGATCCTCATGACAGGGGCAAGAACATCAAGCGTATCAGAAATTGAAGAGTAGAGCAGAGACAGGGCTATATCAGGATGAGAGACAGCCAAAGGTGGAGGGGGGGGAGAGAAAGTGGCGACAAAAGCCTCAACTGACACACGCTTCATGGGCCGGATGTCCGAGAAGGTAGGTGGCAGTGTTGGGGTAGGCTTGGCTTGGGGGGAAGAGAGGGAGAGATGAGATGAGAGGAGGGAGTGATCGCTCCAAGAGAGAAGATTGGTCAGAAGGATGGAGAGGGGGAGGTCAGAGGAGATCAAGACATTGAGTGTGTGCCCTGCAAAGTGAGTCGGGCAAGAGGGGAGGATGGACAGGGAGAGGGAGTCGCAGAGGTCACGGAAGAGTACAGAGGAGGAGAAAGGAGAGTCTAAATGTATATTTAGGTCACCGAGGAGGAGGAGTTGAGTGGTAGAGGCCAGGAGGGAGGAGGGGAGGTCTGCCCACTCAGAGAGAAATGAAGTGATTTGACCAGGAGGCCGGTAGATGGTAACCACAGTAAGAGCATGGGTAGGCGAGAGAGAAAGCCTACAGACAAGGCATTCAAAAGAGAAGTAGGTCTGAGTGGGAATGATAGAGACAGGAATCCACTCAGGAAAGATCAGGACTACCCCCCACCGGACCGGGAGGATCTGGGTGCTGAGAGGATCTTGTAGCCATCAGCGAGGAAAGTGTCAAAGCTTGTAACAGAGCTGGCCGTGAACCATGTCTCAGTAAGACCAAGGACATCAAGGTCTAGTTCTTCAAGGAGGTGGCAGATGTCAGAGGAGTGTTTGACGGCAGAGCAAGAGTTGAGAGTGGCAATATGAAGAAGGTTGCCAGCCTTAAAGACCTTCCGGGGAGGGGTACAGATCAGAGGTACGCCCTGCGGAGGAGAAAGAGCCCTAGGAGGGGCAGAGGAGGAGGAGGAGGAGGAGAGAGAGGGCAAGGTAGCCAATGGGGGGGAGGAGGGGACAGCAGGAGATGAGAGGAAATTGATGAGGCGAGGGAAGCGCCTATCAAAGAGGAGGAGATTGGCCTGAGGGCCTTGGACCATGACAGTGCCATTTAGGCAGACATTAATGATGACTTTAGAGGAGTCAAAGGAAGCCATGAGAACTTCCCAGCGAGTGCCACCATTAATGGGAGAGGAGGAGATAAGGCAGAGCACAGAGACCATATGAGAAGTCCATAGATCTGGCGGAGGAACGACAAAGAGGATGTCGGTAAGGGTCTGTCTGGTGGAAGCATTGGAGTAGGTGTAGGCGATAGGAAGACCAGGATTAGAGGCCAAGATATCCTTTTTGAACTTCTTCCTACCAGTCTTAGTGAGAAGGGAAGGATAGTCAATGGAGAAGCAGTTGGAGAAGGTAGGGGAAACAGAAAGCGCCATTGTGGTGGAAGTAAGGAGAGGATGGAGATACTGGGGGGGCTAAGGCAGGTAGGTGTGAGACAAAAGAGAGTGGTGAGGTCACTGGGCTTGCAAGTTACAGAGAAGAAACAGTATACAAGCAAAATACAGAGAATTTCGCACTTGGCAGCAAGATATGACTTTTTAGCACAAAGCAAAAACAGCAAGATTTGACTTTTTAGCACAAAGCAAAAACAGCAGGATTTGACTTTTTAGCACAAAGCAAAAACAGCAAGATTTGACTTTTTAGCACAAAGCAAAAACAGCAAGATTTGACTTTTAAGAGCAAAGCAAAAACAGCAAGATTTGACTTTTTAGCACAAAGCAGAAACATCAAGATTTGACTTTTAAGAGCAAAGCAAAAACAGCAAGATTTGACTTTTAAGAGCAAAGCAAAAACAGCAAGATTTGACTTTAAGAGCAAAGCAAAAACAGCAAGATTGCCAGAGCCAGTGCTGGTGAAACAGCACCCGAAAGCTCTCTCATATAATAGGCATGATGACAATTTGGCTCTGGAAGTTTTTTTGCAATGGATCCCAATAGCCTTCCAGCGTTATCATTGAACCCGTAGACCTAGGGCTCTTTAAAACGAGGGAGCAATACTTAGAGATATAATGGGATGCAGATTTTACTCAAACAACAATAATCAAACCGACTCCTCAGGAAGTTGACAAAACAAGGTATTGTTTTATTTGCAATTATCTAAAACAGAGAGTTACAACGGACATCAACGGATGTTCGCTCGATTTCGCTCAGCTCATTTCATAAAAAACACAACTTTTATAGTAAAAACTTGTCATCAGTGACGTCACGCTACGTGGCAAACTACAAAAACCTACTTGGAAAAGTGATAGGCTTAAAGGGAACATCTAAGTATACGTTCCATGCTTGACGGGGATAGTGATTGGGTCTCTAACATCAGGTGGGCAACTAAGCCCTCCTAAAGTATAAGTCATCTACATCGTCACAAATTACATGACAATTCATTGGTTACACAAACTATAGGGCTCTCTGTTACGTGGCCCTCTATAATTGGTTGGCACCCTTGTACCCCTCTGGAATATTCCACACGCTAGCAGCATGCAGGCCGGTACCCCAGGTGCTTGGGGGGGGGGGGTTGGCTGGTCATGGCTTCCCATCCAATTAGTCTACCATCCATCATCACTCTTGCGGTCTGCCAATCAATTAAGGCTCTGAACTTGGCCATGCACAAGTTCTTTTTGCCAGAGAATAAAAGGGAGTATAGGCATAGTTTGTCTCCTGGTTTTTGTGTAGCTCGACCCAATCTCTATTTTGATCTGACCATTTGACTCGAGACCACATTTCCGAGCTCTTTGCTTCATTTAAAACTATTAAATGATCAACTCTAGATGCCTTCAGTGTTTTTCCATTCCACCTCAGACAGAAGTTTGTTTCTTTCTCACGTGCATGTAACTACGGGATGGACGACCAGGCTCACGGTGGCCTCAACCTCTTGGTACTGGGCCAGCCAAGCCTGTCTTGGATTCTCCTTCGCCATTAGCTGTTTTCCAACTGCGCCACAGTGAAAACCTTTCTATTCACAGGGTTCAAGCTCTGCTAAAGTGCATTGTGGA
Organism: Ambystoma mexicanum; assembly: GCF_040938575.1. Classification (NCBI taxonomy): domain Eukaryota; kingdom Metazoa; phylum Chordata; class Amphibia; order Caudata; family Ambystomatidae; genus Ambystoma; species Ambystoma mexicanum. The sequence goes on along the minus strand of NC_090925.1, from coordinate 328,152,098 downwards.
ACATCCATATTCTATACATTCCTATGTATATATGTTGGCGCATCGCCGCAATCTATTCACTAAGTAGCCAGCCTCAAGATCACTTCGTCTACTTGAGTCACTGCATATGTACAATTGTAAAATGACTGCATTTTTTTCAGCGTTTCTGTAGCATGAGCATCTTCATCACAAGCTCGAAATGTTGCTCATCTTTAACACCTCCTCTTCAGATATCATAGAATGTTTATATTCTTTTTGCCTCTTGCATCTTTTCTGGGTGCGTCAGTCCTTCTTCGCATGACGTCACCAGTCTTCTTCCTTACTCATGTTCACCCTTCCTCTAGGATTTTGTCTAAAAGGCCATCATATCTTTGTGAATGCATATAGGGTTTCCTTAGTGGATACCTTGTTTCAAGGATTCTTTGCGGTACAGGCAGCTCCACTGGTACTGCACATGTCTCACTTTCTGGCTCCCAACATATGGGCAACATGGCGGCAGAGCTTTTGGTGGGGGTGCTTGACTTCTCCTCTACACTCCCCCCTCCGGGCGATTCATCGACCACTCTCTCATCAGTCTTCTCATCTAGACATCCTCGTCTGAAGAAGTGCTTCTTTGGGACCCATATCTTTACTACTCTTTTCAGACATCCTGCTGATTTCACATGCTCATCAACACTCCAGGTTATAAGCATGCATCATCCACTGGGACTGCAGTAGCTCCATTTCCCCACATACTTCTTTGGGTACAAGAACTTTGTTCACTCAGGTGCATGGATGCTGGCCTTTACCTAGTCTCTGATCTCTTTGTCTGTCAGCTCTTTACGTTCAAATCCTGATTCGACACCAATTACAATCTTCATTCCTACTGCTTTCTTTGCAGCCTTCTTGCATTGTGTGATTATTATCCTGATCACACATAATCCAAACATGATCATCACCAACAGTGCTCCCAGGAATTTCCAAATGTTTGCCATCCATTGTGGAACCCAACTGTCATCAGCAATGTCTTCTACTTCATCTTCCATCTTGGTGTTAAAGTTTGTCAGCAACATTTTGGCCTCTGTCAAGGTGCCATTTTCATCAGCGTGAGAAGGTATGAATGTGCAACATGATTCTCCAATTTTGGCACAAACACCTCCATCCATAGCTGTAATCATATCCAGGACATATCTGTTCTGTAGAGTCATAAGTCGTATGGCTCTCAGTTCCGCCTTGATAGCATTGAATCCCGTTATGGTGGTGTTGAACATCTGCAAAAGTTCCCATCTGGTTATTTGCAACCATTTGGCATTCGTCATCACCTGGATCCTGGGCATAAAGATTTTCGTGAATATTGCTGAAGTCTGACTGAACAATCTGTGTTAATATGGAATGGCATCAAAAGCTTCTATTGAGTTAGCTGATAAATAGTTCTCCCTCTTCATTCGATTCAAGAGCTCAGCAGATCTCTTCTTCCTCAGGTGAGCATCTGCTTTTGGAAACTCGCCAATGTTCATTTCAGTTTCAGGAATCACCAACACTGGAACATGAACGATCACTATAGAACGTAGTCCTCCCCAATCTCTGGGCAGCTTCATATAAGCTCTGGACCCACAAGCCCAATAGTGATCCATTATTACTGCTGTCCCGTCCTTCATTCCTGGTACATAAAAGATTCATCCGCACTGTTGATTGTCTCCAACTTTTCTCGTGCATTATTTCTGAAACATAGTTCTGCACTAGTCAAAGGCACTATCTGCAACGGGCCTCCTTTGCCTTCTACCCACGTCAGAAGTTTTGCAAGTTTTGGCCACAGAGGTTTGCATCCATTTTCCACTCGTTTGATAACTGGTTTGCGATGACCAGTTACTACCACAGCTATGCATATGACTACACCTTCTTCCCATTGGTCTGGAGATACTACTGTTCCCCAGATCTGCATCTGGCTTCTTTCCTTGAAGCTTCAAATTTCTTCTTCAGTCTTCCCTTGTGAGTTTTCTGTTTATTTCCCATTTGATTCCTGCTCCCTTCATATCAGGCTGTTCATACCTTATCACAAGATTTCTGGTGTATGCTCTCGCGCTTGTCTTTATATTTTGAACATAATCATCTTCATCTGGTGCTGACCATTCTGTCACCCATATCAAGGATGCCGTTCGATCTTGGAACTGACCTCTTGTATGGCAGAGTGCAAGGTGAGTCAGGCAGTGAGCCGTTTGAACATATATTTCAATGGCTATGAATATTTTAGACTTTCCCATAGTATAAGGCAGGAGTGCACATACATAGCAATCCTCCTCTGAAGTTCTCTTTCCCACCTCTTCCATGTGTTGATACCACATATTTTTCCCCAAGTGTGATGTACTGTCTAAGTAATTATTTAATTCATAATCATCCCCCCTTGTACTTCTCTTGGGACTCTTTCTTTGTTTCTCTCTAAGAACCTGTATTTGAGATTCAGTAAGGATAGCTATAAGAGTTCCTCCTGCATAAGGATTTCCAGTACACTAATCAGAGAAATCAGTGCTTTCACATGAGCTAGTGGAGTAGGGACAATCACATAGGGTCTTGGCTTTTGTAAAACTGCTATACTTCTTTTTTTTTCCAATAGGTTTTTATTAATCATTTGTAATTCATACAACAAAGAGCATTAACAGAAAGAAAAGAACCCCAGAACCTCCCAAACCCCTTTTCCCCACCCCTCCCCCCATCCTCCCCCTCACCCACCCAGATTCTACAGGTTCTCTGAGCTGCCAAGTTCGACAAGAGGGAGAAAGAAAATAGGTAGCACACTTCAACTTTGAAGGTCCGATTCATCTTGAGGGATAACTATGCCCAACAGCTCCATCGCCCTGGGGCACCAAGCCCGGTGGGCTCCCGCCTTTAAGAAGGACAACAGAGCAGCCCAATCTGAGTAAAACCTCAAGTGCATGCCTTGAATCGCATAGGTGAGCCACTCCATCGCCACCATTGCCCACAGTTCCGACACCCACTCGTGTTCCTGAGGCGGGTCCTTTGAAGTCCACTTCCTGGCCAGGACCGTTGCCGCTGACATCATCATTATCACATATAGTTTGCGGTCAGCTTTGGTGGACAGGGTGGCAAGCAGTCCATTAAGGCCCACTAAGTCGCCCCCCACCTCCATCTTGCAAAGGACCCAACACCTGAGTTATCGCCTGCCGAACTAAAGACCAAAAGGCAGCCAGTTTTGGGCATTCCCACCAAATATGAGCCCAGGATTCCACTTTGCTGCACTCCCTCCAGCAAAGCGCCGGGAGTGCAGCTTGTTTAACTTAAGCGGGGTACAGTGCCATCTAAGTAGCAGCTTCAGCCACATCTCCCGGATTTGAATAGACCTAGCGAGTTTTGGGATTTGGGACCACAGCCTAAGCCATTCCTGCTCCCCTACGCCAGCCCTTAGATCAGTCTCCCATTTACCCATGCAGGACCTGGAATGTAGTGCCTCTTCCCATTTTATGAACATATAAATAGACGAAACCACCGCCCTATCCCCCGAGTTGGTATCTAAATACTTTTCAAATTGGGTAAGAGGGCGCAAACCTGGGCGTCTTACAGACGGGTGGGAGATCCAGTGCCTGAACTGGAGGTATGAGAATCGCTGTTGCTCTCCCACACCAAAGTCTTTCTTGCAATGCTCAAAGCTTTTCACCTCGCCTGCGACGAGCAAGTCTCGCAGCATCCTACATCCCCCTAAAAACCATGGATCGAAACACGGCGCGGGGGTGGCAGCCGGAGTGAATTGCGAGTTTCCATGCAGGGGAGAATATGGGAAAGGGAAGGTAGTGATCTGAGCCCTATGGACTGCCTGATCCCATGCATCCCCAGTCGCCGATGTTATAGCGCTACAATACATTCTGTGTGGCCTATCTTGCTTCGGTAACCACAGGACGCCCTCTAGGTCAGAACCCACCACTGCTCTATCCATTGGTCTCCAGACTTTGCCCCTGTCATTCCTCTGCCAATCCCTAATTACCCTAAGCTGTGCAGCTAAGTAATACAGAAAGAAAATCCGGCTGCCCCACTCCCCCCCTCTCCGGCAAGGCTTTCATGATGGGAGCCACCACTCTCAGGCGCTTTCCGCTCCAAACAAACCGACTAGTTATTTTTTGCAGAGCCCTGAAGAAGGATGTAGGGACTTGTACCAGTAGGGTGACAAAGTAATACAAGATCAGAGGCAGGATTGCCATCTTTAAAGCGTTGACTCTACCCAACCACGAGATCTCAAGGGGGCCCCAGTCCACTAACTTAGATTTCACCTTCTGGAGGAGCTGCGGATAGTTCACTACTTACAATTGGTCCACTTTCTTGGTCAGATACACCCCCAAGTACTTCAGTGAGGATTCTACCCATCTGTATTTGTGGACCTTGGTAAGATCCCGAATCTCGGAGGGCGTCAGGGTTAGGGGGAGAACCTCAGACTTGTGGGCGTTGACCTTTAGGCCTGCCACCTTACCAAACTTATCCAGCTCTCTTGCCACCTGCAAGGATAAGATCGGGGAGGTTAAGGAGAAGATCATATCATCAGCAAAGGCTGCGATCTTGTAGACCTCGCCTCCGAATGGGATATCCTTGATGTCCTCAGCTGCACGAACAGCTGCCAGAAACGGTTCCAGGTGGAGGGCATATAGGAGCAGCGACATCGGGCATCCCTGCTTGGTGCCCCTTCCCAAACGTATCGGTGCAGTAACCTGGCCATTTATCGCTAAGCGTATGACATGGTTTTGGTAACCAGCCTTCACCCGCGCTATAAAGCCCGCTCCGAAACCCATTCGCTCCAGGACCGCAAACAGAAACTCCCACTCCACCCGATCGAAAGCCTTCTCGGCATCGATAGCCAGCAGAAGGGCAGGAATATTCTTTTTCTGGGACTTTTCAATCAGGTGCGTGAGCCGTCTGACATTATCCGAGGTTTGTCTACCCCGTAAAAAACCCGACTGATCCCCCTGAATTAGTTTGGGGAGGATAGGCTCTAGACGATTGGCCAGGACCTTAGCATGAATTTTGGCATCGACGTTCATTAGTGCTATAGGTCGGTAGGACGCGCAGTCGGTCGGATCCTTACCTTGCTTATGAAGCAAGATCACTTTGGCTTCGTTCATGGATCCGGGGAGTTGCCCCGAAGAACCTATGCAGTTAAATAGTTTAGTGAGGGCAGGAATCAAGGACTCCTTGTGGGTCTTAAAGAATTCTGAAAGGAACCCATCTGGGCCCAGGGCTTTACCTGATGGAAGATTATTGATGACCCTCCGCACTTCGTCGATCGTGATCTCGACTTCCAGCACGTCCCTATCGACCTGCGACAACCATCGGACGCCAACATCCCGAAGGTATGTCTCTTGCTCTACAATCTGAGGAAAACTTGAACTATAAAGGGCAGTATAGAATTTAGTAAAAGCCCCCTCAATGTCCGAATGCGACGTGAGCAAGCCCCACTCCTCACCTTTTATTTTTAGTATGGTTCTGTCCCCGGCCTCCTTTCGGACGTTTCTAGCTAACAAGCGGTCAGCCTTATTGCCCTTTACATAGAACCTCTGTCGGTAGCGGCAAAGATTCTGTTAAACTGCTCTGGTTTGTATGAGATTCAACTGACCGCGAAGCGACCTATACTCTTTTTGGTGGCAGCCGACATTTTAAGGCTCATGCGAGACATAACCTCCTTGAGCCGCTCCTCCAGCTGTAACTCCTCCAGCCTTAATTCCCTTTCCCTTCTAGCCTTGATAGCAATGATCCTGCCCCTGATCATGGCCTTCAATGCGTCCCACCAGATCTGAGGAGTCGAGTCCTCCCATTTATTGTGGAAGGCGTACTCCCCCACTGCATCCTCTATCTCACTAACCAGGAGAGGGTCTCGAAACAGGGAAACCGGGTATCTCCACTTCCAGATGGCCGGAGGATCTCTAGGCACCGCCAACGATAGGGTAAGTGGGGCGTGGTCCCCCACAACGATCGTGCCCACCTCCAATGCCAAGGCCCTTCCCAACAGTGGTTTCGAGATCCAGACATAGTCTATCCGCGAGTGTGACCTATGCGCATGCGAATAGAAAGTATACCCCTCCGCCGAGCCATATAGTTCGCGCCACGTGTCCACTAGGGCCAAATCATGCATTTTCTTCAACAAATCCCCAGAAGGGCCCCCCTGTTTATCCCATGTCGAGGAGCTCCTATCTTTAGCAGGGTCCCAGGCTAGATTAAAATCACCCATTAGGAGGATATTCCCCACTGCAAATTTCCCCAGGCGGGTAAGGGACTTCTGTAGGAAAGGGTCTTGAGCCTGGTTGGGCGCATATTGGGTGGCCACCGTAAAGGACTGGCCCTTACCCTCCAACAACACTGCAAGATACCGACCCTGATTGTCCTTCTGGATGCCTTTAATAGTCATTCCTAACCCGTCCCGTAAAGCTAGTAACACCCCCCCTTCTTGCTTAGCTGTGTAGCTTGAACCAGACGGGAATACCCCCAGAATCTAATCCTATGTGAATCTTTCGTCTGTACATGAGCTTCCTGCAATGCCACTACGTGAGGCTGTTCTCGCCTTTTCCCCTCTTTATATGGGAATTAAGCCCATTCACATTTAGTGACATGAATTTTAGGGCGTTAACGTTAGCCATCTGCCCATGTCATGTTGATCTGGAAAGACCCAGGGAACCTTCTCTGCCTTATTCCAAACGTTGGGTGCCCCGAAATCTCCCCCCATGCAACCCTTTTGGTGCCACTCAAGTCTGAACCTTGAATCTTGAACCCCTCCCACCTCCGCCCAACCACCCTTCTGGGTGGGATCGGCTGGCACTCAGCCCCCCTCGTACAATAAACAAGAGAGCCAACCCCAATACCAAACCCAGAGAACACCCACGCAGGAAATCCCATTCCCTTTCCAAGAATACCAAACCCGCCCATCCCCAACCTGCACTCGAAGCAACATAAAGCCGCAGCCCAGCGCAAGCTCTTAGACAGCTTCCTTTAGAGCCCTCCCCGGCCTCTACTCAAAAACTTGTTAAACCCATCATACTGCTATGACACCACCGAGGAACCACTTTGCCCAGCCATGTCTTCAAGAGTGCCTTTTTAGCCTGTGGCTCGGGACACGGGCCAGAGGACCTCTTCCAACCCCTCCTGCGCTTTGCTGTCGACCACTCCCATGGTCTGCGCGGAGGCTGCTGCTCTCCCTCCCCCCGCGCAGGGGTAAGGGTTGGTCCTCCAAGCCCAGCAGGACCAGGCCCTGATCGCAAGTTGTTATCTTGTATTGAGAGCCCTGTCAGGTGAAGGACAAACCAAATGGATGGGCCCATCTGTAGCTGATCCGTTAAGATCTGAGGAATGACAAAACAGGGCCCATTCCTCGCCTCTTTATAAGGGTGATCCTCACCAGGTCTTGGTAAAGTGCGATTTCCTGGCCGTTGTAGGTGATTCGAGCCGCCTTTCTCGCTCTCTCCATAACTCTCTCCTTCGTCGCATAACTGTGGAAGGCTACCAACACATCCCGAGGTCTAGAGCCCGGCTCCAAGCGTCTCGGACCCACCTTGTGGATCCTGTCAAACTGCATGTCAAAATCCAGGGTGACATCCAACAGGTCGACAAATACTCCTTTCAGCACAGACGGGAGCTCATGGTCTTGGATATCCTCTGACAGCGATTTCACTCGGATGTTCGCCCTTCTCGACCTGTTCTCCAGGACTTCCGCTTGCAGCTCAAGGTTTTGTGTAGCCACCGCCAACGTCTCAAGTAGGGTATCGACTTTTCTCGCATCTTCCGTCAGTTCCTGGATAGCCCTCTCATTAGTGTCAACTCTCTCCTCGACCTTGTTGACGTCTCTTCTGAGATCCCCTAGGCTTTCAGCCAGGTCCTCTCGTAATTTGTCAATCTGTTGTTGTCCGACCGCCGTGATCTTCTCTAACAGTTCGCCCATAAGGCGCAAGAGTGATTCCTGGGTTAACGGTGTGTCCTGGCCCTCTGGGGAGGACCCCCGCGGAGGACCCGGCCAGCCCCCGAACCGAGTCCGAGTTTCCGTAGTCTCCATGTCCTTGGGCCAAAGTTTCATAAGGGGGCCCTCTGTAGTTTTCCTGGACATCTTTCCCTGTGATGTGCCCTCTTTCCCCTTGTTCCTGGACATGGCCGGCCCCAGTGGCAGAAGACAGAGGGAGACAAGAGCGTCCACAACTGCACCCCCTAGGCAGGAGTGGCGCGGGATCCGGGATAAGGGCCACACCGGACCGGCACGCTCCTCTGGGGCGACCGAGTCTGGAACCCACAGCCCCACCCAGCACCCCACTCAGCTGTGTTTACTCCCCCGCAGCTGTTGCCCCCAGTGGAAGTGGACCAACCGTGGGGGCCAATCCCCTCCCGTGGCACCAGGGGTCTTCTAATTTGCTGAAGGGGCTCAGACTGACCGGCCCCCTTCAATGTTTTCAGTCCACAGTGCAAGTTGCTGAAAATCTGCAAGGTGATCCACCAAAGTAGCCCCCCAACGGGGCCCAGCAGCCAGTCCACTCGCCCAAGTCCAGAAGGCCCGGCCAGGGGAAGGCCCACTCCACCACCCCTGAGCTGCCAGCAATGAGCCTACTAGCCTGACCGCTCCACACAGGCGGCCCGTCCACACGGGGCCGAAGGGGGGTCGCAGCACAAGCCTACAGTTCTTCTGGAGCCCGGGGGCCGGCCACAAACCCCCGGCAGGACGCCTGCCGGGCCCTCCTAGGGCCTCCAGAATGCTGAGGGGTTCCTCCGGCGCACTTCCAGAAGGAACCCGGCAGGCGCCGCTGTCAATCCAGGTAGTGCTCCACCCCTGAGCCGCTGCGCCTTCACTCCTCTCCCGGAGCCCAGGACGGCCGCCACAGCCCCCCGGCGGATCACCCGCCCTGGGCTCCCCAACTGCTCCACCAGGTATGGGCACCACCGCGGCCTCTTCAAACAGCCCTGTGGCCTCAGGCCGCCACAGATCCGGCCCCCCTAGCCGTGACCACACCGGGGACACTGCTCCTGGCCCCCTCCACCGGCGGAACACTTGGCGGGGGCGCCCCAGAGCCCCCCACGGGGGCCAAGCTCCTTCCGAGCTCCGGTCGGCGGCTGCTCACCACACAGCACCACTGACCCGGACTCTCGGGTGCCCACAGCACCAGCCGCCGGATCCACACCAGGGGCTCGGGTCCCAACCCTGGCCACACCATCCACTGCAGGGGGGGCCGACAGCCGTCCGTTCCGATGCCGGGGAGGGCCGCTAGAACAACAGGTGGGCAACCTTAGTCAGTGCAGGTCGGGAGTGCCAGGCGGTGCGTCCTCCCGACTAGCCGGCCATCTTGGAATCCCAAAAACTGCTATACTTCTAACTACCTCTTGTGTAGGAAAAAACAAGGGAACCGCTGCTCTCTTTGGACAATATAATGAACAGTATGTATCTTAACAAACAGAAACACGATGAATACGGTGCCTGCATATATTATGCACCAATACATGAGCCCCCACCAGCGGTGATTCCTCGCACGTCATTGTGCCCTCTCATTGTCTGCTATATTATTATCAATGCTCCACATCTTGCCCGTAATTACTTTTAAGAAGGGAAAAGTGGTTTTAATCAGGCAAGTTTATCAGATGCTCAGGCAGCTTCCGAATTTGCTCTCCAATTTCTGCAAGTAACTGGTTGATAGCTGGACGGTTTATAGGATTTTGCATAAACACAAAAGTGTTGGTATTCTGCCAAATAAGATAAGGGTGTACTTGAAGCAAATAGTAAAAGATCATGACAAGTAGTTTGTGGGCATCATCGCTAGATAGGACAATTTGTGCATCCAGTAAGATGTTCAGGTAGCTGCAGAATTTGCTCAATGGTGGCTGAGAGCAATCGCCTTGTGATGGGACCATTTTTAGGATCTTGCAGAAAAACACAAACGTCAACAGTTCTCCCAACCAGTGCAAGATATGCTTGCAAAATGAAGAGAAAAACAGCAAAAACGAGCCGGTGGGTGTTGACATCAGACAACACCATGGGTGCCTCTAAAGGGAACTCAGTAAGAAATGAGTTGGGGAACTGCTCCCTCTTCCAGTCATCAAAGAGAAATTCAAGATCTGGCAATTTTTCTTCAGGACTTCAATATTTCACAGTCCAATGTCAACAAACTCCTGTGGCTCAAGAACAGTAACTGTCATGACCCTTGCCCCTGGCCCTCACTGGCAAGTCAGCCTTCCAGTTAGGGCCAGGTCAAAGGCCTTAAAACCTCATCCAGGACTCTCTTGGAGTCAGTCCTGGCGTCTTTGGCGCCAGGCTCATAACCATCATGAAGACCAACATTAGAATGGGACTATTTACTTGGGACTATTTAACTGGGGGGGTTCAGCCAACATGGAGGTACGTGCATAGCTCAGTTACAAGGAACTGAGGTATGTGGTCTAGTCTTTTAGGTGTGGCAGGCCTGGGACTACTTTACCTGGACTACTTTGGGTGTGGCAGGCCTGGGACTATTTTACCTGGACTACTTTACCTGAGACTATTTAAACCACACCCAAACAGCAGAACATGCTTTGCGTTATTCTGCTGTGGGCAGCGTAACGCTCACCGTGTCCAGTTCTTTGATGCCAGTTTACCTGAAACCAAGGACCTGCAGAGAGAGAAAGAACACTACGAAACTTACCTGGAACTGTATCCTGTCTTCAATCCATCGCCGATTTCAGTTCCACTCACCTGAAGGTATGAACTCCATCATCCGGCAGCGCATGCATCCTGGAATACCATAACCTGGAAAGAGGAGAAAGAAAGACAGCATTAGTAAGCGTTTACTCACGTTTCCTTCTGACTGAAGAAAGCCACACAATTCTTACCTGGGTAGTCATCTCGTGGTCAGTTTCATTGCTGGAACATTACGGCGCTCGGCGAGGAACATCGCAAACTGCAAGGAGTGAAAAGACACAGGTTAGCAATATAAAAGGCGAAACAGCGCCGCGCATCACACATTACTCACCGGACAGATTCGCGAACACCGGGCTTTCGCCTACCGGCCCATGCTCATCTTGAAACTGCATGACAACTCCAATATACCTTTCCATACCTCAAAGGAAAGAAGCAAGACATTATTATTTGAACTAAGAGGAACATAAGAACTGCATATAAAGACTGTAAAGCAGCAAACCTACAGAGTCGCAACAGGCCTGGATTCCCACAGGGGGGGGCTTGCACCAGTGAAGTAACTTGGTCGCTGCTCGCCCCCCACATCTACGCGCCCCTGCCACGAGGAGCAGGACAGAGAATCCACCTTCTACAATATTAAGGTGAGGAGAGAGCCCAAGGGGGAAGAAGGAGTTGAGGCCAAGGGAGGTGGGAAAACATAAAGACAATCTGGTATTGAATCCAGCTCTCCTATATTGCAGACCCATCTTTAACCAGAGGCCTTACCAAGGGACCGGGAGAGGGTTCGAGAGTGCAAATGATCCAGGGCTGGGTGGCGTCCCCGTGGATACCAGGTGAGCGTAACAGTAACTCGCTCACTCCTTGCTTAGCAGCTATAAAGAGTGTTTCAGGGGAGCCACTGTCCAAGTGTACACTTTCATCTGTCTACTGGACAGTCTTTGCAATCAGGTCTGCACATGCTGAACTTCTTCTCCTTGACTTGCTTCCGAATGGGTTAGGGGTGTGGTGGCCTCTCCAGCGTAGACTTTCACATCTCTTAGGTGTATCATATACCTATATCCATTACAAATCTGCAGCATGTAAACATAATCGATATGTAAATGCTGAAAAGGACCATTTGGTTGAGGAATTACTGCTCTAACTGTTTGCAGCATGTGCCCAGTAGTAAACATTTGACATACGATGCAATTTACTAAATAAAAAGCAACGTGTTCTAACAGGTTCGGTATGAACCAGTCCTCTGCAATGGTTGCAGCGAGGCTCTCCCTAGTGACGTGCGCAGGGTAGTGTAGCTGTTCTAAAACCACCCTCAATAAGGGTACAGGCATCACCGGTTTACTAGTGCTGTCTTGTTGCGACAGTGTTTTAGAAGGGGATAAAGAACACCCCCTCTATGTCCATAAGTCATTCTCTTCCTGTGGGGCTCCACCTTGAACTACCATTAATTGCGTTCGTGACAAATGATTAAAACCTTCATTCACAACCATTATTGCAACCATTTTCTCTTTCACATCAGGCACATCAAAACTAAAAATTTCAGAAGAATATGCAACTCTTTTGGCCTCTTCGTCTGCGGCTTGGATCCGCATGAAATAAAGTCTGTTCTCTTAGTGTGCGCTGCGCACTTAACTATAGGGATAGCTACTGGGAGCTGTAGTGCTTTAATAAATCTGTCCAATAATGTGGCGTGTTGCACTGGAGTGCCGTCCGCTTGGAGGTAGCCACTCCTTTTCCAACATGTTAATCCTGCGTGCACAGTTGACGTCATGTAGGTGGAGTCACTATACACAGTCACTTCCTGCCCTGTGTGATTCTCGAGCGCAACAATAAGCGCCACCAATTCTGCAGCCTGTGCTGAAAAATGAAATGGTAGTCCCGCACTTGCTACCACTTCAAATTCCCCATTGGCTCTGTGTCTTACCACAGCTAATCCTGAATGCCTTTCTCCATCAGTTTGATCGATCTTCGAAGAACCATCAATAAAGAGAACCTCCCCAGCTAGTAGAGCATTTTCTCTTGGGGTCTCATCATAGAATTCTTCATCGTTTGAGCAATCGTGAACTTGTTCATCCTCTGTCAGTGGTTCGGCTACAAACGTGGCAAGGTTCACCATTTTACACCTGACTATTTTAATCGGTGGATTCGATATAACTACCTCATAAGCAGAAGCACTTTGAGACGTCAGCTTACCCTTGGGTTTCTCCAAAACAGCAAACAAAGCATGTTCAACAAATAATGTCATGGAACACCCCATCACTATGCTGGCAGACTTCTCAATAGCGAACACAGCTGCTGCCAGCGACTGTTCGCAAGGGAAGTGAGCCCCTCATAACTGGGTCCAAAATTACACTGTAATATGCTAGGGACTTGTACTCCAATGTAGTTCTCTGTGTGAGTACCGCTGTCATGACTGTTCCATTTGTGTGCAAGAATAAAAAGAACTCCTCAGAATAATTGGGAATTCCTAAAACTGGAACTGTGCAAATTGCCTTTTTTAATTCATCAAACCCCTCCTCTATTTCCTCAGTCCACTCATTTTTTTCCTGATTCACCTGTGCCTTTTTCAGGGCCTGCAACAAGGGTCTTGTATATGAACTATAATGAAATACCCATGCTCTAACATAATTGCATAAGCCTAAACAATGTTGCATTTGCTTTATCGTATGCGGTTTTGATATTTTCAAAATCGCCTCAGCTCTTTCAGGTGTAACTTTCTTTCCCTCATGCAAGATTTACTGTCCTATGTACAACACCTCTTCTTGGCAATACTGTAATTTCTCCTTGTCCACCTTATATCATTTGTCTGCTAGAATAATCATTAGCTGAATTGAGTCTCGTCTACACTCTTCTTCTGATGTGCTACAAACCAAAATATCATCTACGTATTGCAGCACAACACTTGGCACATCAATATTGCTTAGGTCCATCTGCAGGAACCTTTTGAAGATCGATGGAGACTCACAATACCCCTGGGGCAAACGTGTGCTTTTCAGCAGAGTCTGGCGGAAAGTAAATGACTTGAGATCTTGGGAATCTTTATGCAACGGGATTGAGAAAAACAAATTTTTCAAGTCAATCACAGTAAAATATCACACCCCAACAGGTATACTACATAGTATCGTCGCTGGATTTGGAACTAGAGGAAACTCTGCCTCTACAATCTGGTTAATCAGTCTCATAACCTGGATTAAACGCCACAACCCCCTCTTTTATTTCTTGATAGGATACACTGCGGTATTGCATGGTGACTCTCACCTCACTAAAATGCCCTGATCCATCATGGCTGATATAGGGCCTCATTACACGTTGGCGCTAAAATTACCGGCATGGCGCTCTTAACGTGTCCGCCCTCACAAGAGGGCGCTAATAGAGTACCATTACGAGTACGCGGACACGAGCATAGCGCCATGCCAGTAATGACCCTACCGCTATGCCGCTAAAGACCCCAAAAAGTCTCTTACCGCCTTCGACGAAAGTGCAGATAGCACCTCCGCCCTCACGCTGCATGCAAATATCGGTCACCGCTATTAGCGGTGACCGTTAAATTGCGGAACTGGAAATAGCGTCATCGCACAGGAACGGGAAAGAGCACGGCGGCCATCTTTAAAAACACAATCCATTGCCATCCTCTGCCCCCTGCACCTGTTTGAAGTAGCTTGCAGTTGGAAATCATCAGGAACACCCTCAACATTCCCAAGGCATAGAAAAAAAACACCGACCGGCAGCGGAAAGAAAAATTTACCTCAGTGGAGCTAATCATGCTGACCCAGACCCTAGCTGACAATGCTGCCATGGTCTTTGCCAGCGACATGCGGCGGGAGACTCTCATGACAAAAAGGCAATCTGGGCTGAGGTTGCATTAAAAGTCAGTGCTGTGGGCACCACCACCCGCAATGTGCGTGAGTGCCGAAAGAAGTGGGATGACCTGAGACTCCGGGTGAGAAGCATCCTTGCCGAAAACCACCAAATTGCCACAGCAGGTGGATCTGGGTCGCCCATAAAACTTAAAGAATGGGAGGAGACATGCGCCAACCTCATAGGAGTTGAATGCCTAGAGGGAGTCGGCACAATGGAGCATGGCGTGGCAACCACTTCAGTTGGAGGTGAGTGTACACATGAAAGCATGCAATGTGAATCTACTGGTCCCCCCAAATGTGAGCCCAGAATCACCTCATGGATGGCCAAACATCCACACATACATCACACCCTGGCCATGTCAGTGTCAGACCCAAACACACACACATGCACACATCACCAGAGACAAGTGCCACACACAACCATGCATGGATGAGCCACTGTACTGACACATCACCTGCATCCTTTACAATGTAGTCCAAATGGCCACAACTGCATTATTGATGTATACTACATTAAGTACATTGAACCGTAACCAATGATATCCCCCTTCTTGCCCCTGACAGGCTCACATACAGACAGTGAGGATGCTGGCAATGCATCACAGGCACCCCCTGCGCATAAGAAACAAAGGGCTTTGGACACAGAGGACACCCCCACAACATCAAGGGGGAAAAGGCAGAAGGGTCCCGATGCAGAGTACGAAACATCGGTGGAGCGCAACTTCCAAGACACAAGTTGCCACACCACTGTCATGCCCCGCGTTCCTGCACACGGACGACTAGGGTCATCCGTTTCCATCTGGAAGTTGCCTTGGCGACTATTTCCAAGTCGCGGGACACGCCGCACTACATTTCCCAGCATTTCCCCTTTTTGCGATCACGTGACACGCCGGCAACGCGTCTCACATCCTGGGAAAGATAATCGTACTTAACTCAGCTTGTCCATGCAACGGGTGCTCCTAAAACTAAGCAGTTAGTTAAAGAGCCCGATTCTCGTTATCCTGTTTTCTGAATCTCCTGGACCCGGCTTATGCTTTAAGGACTATTCCGTATGTCTCCTCCCCTACCATTTCTGGCGCCAAAACCCTCGACTGTTTTCCCTTTGGTAATCGAACTCCTGGCTTTGTATACGGATTGCTCTCTCCTGCTCCTGTTTGTTGTGACGCTTTCGGATTTGCTTCCCCATCACTGAACTTCCAATTAAGCTCTGTTTATCCCCTCTGGCTGCTATCTTCACGGACTTCCTAATTCCCCTTCATTATTCTACGCATTCTGGATGGTTTAATGGTACTTTTCATTTTGTCACAAAACACATCAC
This sequence comes from Ambystoma mexicanum, assembly GCF_040938575.1. Lineage (NCBI taxonomy): Eukaryota > Metazoa > Chordata > Amphibia > Caudata > Ambystomatidae > Ambystoma > Ambystoma mexicanum. The sequence continues at coordinate 328,136,335 of NC_090925.1, read as the reverse complement.
TCCACGCATCAACGTGACTATATGAACGCTCTCCTGATTCTACTGGTCACTACCTGGATTGCTTATCTTCACTTCAGGGACGCTTTGCTGAATTGAATAAGGGATTGCTTTTGGACACTAGCTGCGCCCTCGTGCCGTTCGGGTTAGGTGAATCTCTGCACTCACTTCTACCAACTGGGACTTTCTTCCTGCATCACCTGGTTGCCGTGGTGTGTTTGGACTTACATAAGGTTGTGGGATTTCTTTATGGCTAAGCAGGTAAGAGAGGGTAATTGTGGGTGGCTGGTCGCTGCATTTTGGGTAACCTTAGTTACTCTTTTGAATCATTGTTTTGTTTGCTCCCTTAGCTCTGTTGTCGCTGCTCCTGCCTTTTCGCTCAAGCCCCTGGCCTGTTAGTTATAGTTAAATTCCTACAGGCTATGCTCTTGGGGGGGAAGTCTTGTTTAGCACCACGCGCAAGGTGTCCCGGAAGAATCTGGTTCGCTGCACGTTCAAGATACCCCAGAACGGAAGGGCTCCCCGAAAGTGAATGCTGACTGTATCCTTTACACGGCTGTATCCTTTTATAAAGTTTGTCTAAACTGTGACAGATTTAGGAGCCTATTTTATTTTTTGCCTGTCGGTCATGGACACCGGAGCTGATCAAATGGCTGCCTTGATGCAAGCCTTTGCGGCTTTGCGTACCGACATGGCATCAGCACATGCGACCCTCCATCAGCGCATGGATGTACTACAGAGTTTCGTGCAGCCACTACCACCCGATGAGGAGTTTGGTGATGCTGTTGCAGCAGCAGCTCGTCCTACACCCCAAGTTCAGCCTCCTGCTTCAGCCCCCATTGTGCTTCCTGGACCTTTCCCCTTGGCCCCTCCGGAACGCTTTTTTGGAGATCCAAAAACATATCGGACCTTCATAAATCAGTGCCGTCTGCATTTTCTGTGTCGGCCACTGGCATTTCCTGATGCTGTTACTAAAGCAGCGTTCCTTCTTTCCCATTTGGGAGGAACAGCAGCGGCTTGGGCTAACCCGTTACTCGAAGCCAACGACCCAGCCTTGTATGATTTTGATACCCTTATTCAATCCATGAATAGAGTATTCGACATGCGTTACAAGGCACAAACTTCCGATCTCGAGTTCCTTGCTATCAGCTAGGGCAAAACGGACCTTATATCCTACCTTGCCCGCTTTAATCAGTTAGCAGCGGAAACTACCTGGCCCGAACAGAAGAAAGCAGCCGTCTTCTATAAGGGACTTTCGGAAGAGTTAAAAGACGCTCTATCAGTGGTACGGGCTCTACCGTCCAGTTTTCCGGAACTGGTAGACTTGGTTTTACAGGTCAATGCTAGGCTACGACAGAGACGTGGCGAACGGCGTATCCCTGATCTTCGTCTTCCAGCCAAGTCAGAAACCTCCTCTTCTACCTCTCCAGGAGAGGTCGAACCGATGCAAATAGGGGCTATCAGAGGTCCATTAACCAAAGCCGAACGGGAACGGCGTATGGTTAATAATCTATGTTTCTATTGTGGCCAGTCAGGCCACTACATCCGTGTATGCCCTAGGCGACCTGTCAAGACGGCGGGAAACGCCAAGACTCGTCCTTAAGCCGAGCCCTAAGGATGAGTCACCAAACGGATGGCTCGGAACAATGTTCTCCCTCCTCACACATCTACCTGTCTATGTATTTTGTGATCCCTGGTGTGGAGCCTTTCAACAATCCAGTCATGATTGATTCGGGGGCTAACGGTAACTTTATGGATATACAGTTGGCTCGGTGCCATGGTTTAATGGTAGTTCCTAAGGTTAGACCTGAGGAGGTGCATGCTGTAGACGGTTCTCGTCTGGTATCCGGGTGGGTAACGGAACAGACAACCCCGCTTTGCATGTCCACCACAGAAGGCCACACTGAACATATAGTGTTTGACCTTATTTCGGCCCCTCAGTTTGGGATCATTCTTGGTCTCCCCTGGCCTCGGACTCACAACCCTGTAATCGACTCGATCCAACAGACGGTGCATTTTTCTTCTGTGTTTTGTACCCAACATTGTTTTCAAAACCCAGATATGACGTCTGTTTCTCCTTGTTTGGCTTTGGTGGCTAATGTCCCCTCCATTAATGCCACGCGGAGGGATCCAACGTCCGAACTGCTGACGGTATACAAGGACTTTTCTGATGTCTTTGACAAAGGACTATCAGAGAAACTCCCTCCACACCGTTGTTACGACTGCCCCATCGACTTAGTGCCTGGGGCAGTGGTGCCTCACGGTCGTGTCTACTCCTTAACCGTCAAAGAAGAGGAACATCTAAAAGAGTATGTGGATAAAGAATTGCGTCTGGGACATATTCGACCTTCCCGGTCCCCTGCTGCCTCTCCCATATTTTTTGTGCCAAAAAAGGAGGGGGACCTACGCTCTTGCGTAGATTATAGGGCCTTGAACAAGATAACAATAAAAAACCAGTACCCACTACCCCTCATAACGGAACTACTTGACAAGATGAGATCTTCCACCATTTATACCAAATTAGATCTCAGAGGGGCATATAATTTGGTTAGAATGCGAAGCGGTGATGAATGGAAAACCGCTTTTAAGACGAAGTTTGGGCTCTACGAATACTGTGTCATGCCCTTTGGGCTCTGTAACGCCTCAGCCACTTTTCAGCACTTCGTTAATGACATCTTTGGAGACATGCTGGATTGTCATGTAGTGATCTACTTAGACGACATCCTGATATTTTCGGATTCACTCACTCAACACATCCAGCATGTCCGCTCCGTGCTGCGGCGTTTACGTACTCACTCCCTCTATGCTAAGCTAGAGAAATGTGTGTTCCATGCCGCCTCAGTCGAGTTCTTAGGGTTCCAAATATCGGCAAAAGGGGTGCTCATGTGCACTTCCAAAGTCAAAGCTGTGATGGACTGGCCGGTTCCGGACTCTGTAAAAGCGCTGCAGTCTTTTCTGGGTTTTTCAAATTTTTACAGACGCTTTATTGCCTCCTTCTCTGAAATAGTGGCACCTCTTACCCGTCTCACTAGTCCCAAAGTCCCCTTTGTTTGGGACAACGAAGCCCAGTCGGCCTTTGAGGCATTGAAAAAGGCCTTCACCACAGCTCCTGTTCTACAACACCCAAACTCCTATCTCCCTTTTATAGTGGAGGCTGATGCCTCCGCAATAGCGGTGGGGGCCATCCTGTCTCAGACCTGCCCTGCTACACAGCGGTTGCATCCGGTGGCCTATTTCTCCCGAAAACTGTCCCCGGCTGAACGCAACTACACTGTCATGGAGAGAGAGTTTCTGGCAATTCGAACGGCTTTCAAGGAGTGGAGGCACAATCTCCTGGGTGCTCGACACACCATAACGGTGTACTCTGACCATCGGAACCTCCAAGCTCTTTCACATGCAAAATGTACCAATGCCCGCCAAATACGTTGGCATTTGTTCTTCACACTATTCGATTTCACGGTTACATATCGCCCTGGCCTTCTACATGGGAAGGCGGATGCCCTATCCCGTGTCGGTACCGATTTTAACACCCAGGACTCTGTGTCGCCTATATTGCCCTCGGGTTCTGTGGTATGTGTCTGTTCGGTCTCCGCTTCACTCCTTGACCGAGTACGACAGTGGACCAAAGATCATGCTTCTTTTCTCAATACTTTGGATGCCCAAATCGTTACGGGTCTTCCTTATGTTCATGGGCTTTTGTATTTACCTGATGACCAAGCCAGACGGAAGGCCTTGGAATGGGCACATGATACCCCGTTGGCTGCGCACCCGGGTCAGCTTAAAACCTATGACCTGTTACACCGATGGTGCTGGTGGCCGGGCATGAAGAAAGATTCTGATTCATACGTATCTAAGTGTGCGGTGTGTATTCAATGCAAGAGACAACCTGGGAAACCTTTCCGTCTATTGATGAAGATGCCTCTCCCACCACATCCGTGGCATACGGTTACTCTTGATTTCGTGGTGGAACTCCCCTTGGTCATGGGGATGTCAACTGTACTTGTGGTAGTGGATGTTTTCACAAAGATGGCACGGTTTATACCATGTTCTGGTCTACCTACTGCTCCATTGTTGGCTAAACTATTCTTTGATCATGTGGTGCGTTTCTTCGGTCTTCCTACAATCATGATTTCCGATCGGGGCACCCAGTTTACCTCACGGTTCTGGAGAGCCCTTACCCATTCCTTGGGCATAGATGCACGGCTTTCATCATCCTACCACCCTCAAACGGACGGACAAACCGAACGCACCAATGGCACCATGGAGCAGTACCTTCGTTGTCTGTGCTTGCAACATCAGACCGACTGGTTGTCCGTTCTGGGAACCGCAGAATTTGCTTATAATAACTCTCGGCACTCTTCAACAGGTTGTTCCCCGTTTTACGCTTTGTATGGTCTACACCCAAGGATTCTTCCGCATGTCCTACCTTCATTGGACCAGATCCCTGCTGCAAAATCTACAAGAGACACATTAGTTGCTATACGCGATTCGATTATGTCTCATCTACTGGCTGTGCAGTCCCGGACAAAAAAACAAGCGGATAGGCATCGTTCGCCTGCCCCCTCCTATGCACCGGGTGATCGTGCCTGGCTCTCGACCAAGCATCTCATCATTCGGGGTAAACGAAAGCTTTTGCCTCGCTATGTAGGTCCTTATAAGGTACTGCATTGTCTCAATCCTGTTGCAATCCATTTGGACATTCCATCTCATTGGCGGATTCACCCTGTTTTCCATGTTTCCCTCCTCCGCCCCTTTGTACCTGGTACCCGGCTTTCTATTGCTCCCGCTCCCATCGATGTGCAGGGGGAAGACGAATATGAAGTGCATGCTATACTGGACACTCGTCTGCGTCACGGAGTGCGATCTTACCTGATTGATTGGAAAGGTTACGGCCCCGAAGATAGAACTTGGGAACCAGCCTCAAATGTGCATGCACCCCGGCTTTTGCGTGCCTTTTTTTTGGAAAGATTGCGTGCCCGCAGGGGTAGTCGCTCTTTGCGGAGGGGTACTGTCATGCCCCGCGTTCCTGCACACGGACGACTAGGGTCATCCGTTTCCATGTGGAAGTTGCCTTGGCGACTATTTCCAAGTCGCGGGACACGCCGCACTACATTTCCCAGCATTTCCCCTTTTTGCGATCACGTGACACGCCGGCAACGCGTCTCACGTCCTGGGAAAGATAATCGTACTTAACTCAGCTTGTCCATGCAACGGGTGCTCCTAAAACTAAGCAGTTAGTTAAAGTGCCCGATTCTCGTTATCCTGTTTTCTGAATCTCCTGGACCCGGCTCATGCTTTAAGGACTATTCCGTATGTCTCCTCCCTTACCATTTCTGGCGCCAAAACCCTCGACTGTTTTCCCTTTGGTAATCGAACTCCTGGCTTTGTATACGGATTGCTCTCTCCTGCTCCTGTTGTGACGCTTTCGGATTTGCTTCCCCATCACTGAACTTCCAATTAAGCTCTGTTTATCCCCTCTGGCTGCTATCTTCACGGACTTCCTAATTCCCCTTCATTATTCTACGCATTCTGGATGGTTTAATGGTTCTTTTCATTTTGTCACAAAACACATCACTCCACGCATCAACGTGACTATATGAACGCTCTCCTGATTCTACTGGTCACTACCTGGATTGCTTACCTTCACTTCAGGGACGCTTTGCTGAATTGAATAAGGGATTGCTTTTGGACACTAGCTGCGCCCTCGTGCCGTTCGGGTTAGGTGAATCTCTGCACTCACTTCTGCCAACTGGGAATTTCTTCCTGCATCACCTGGTTGCCGTGGTGTGTTTGGACTTACATAAGGTTGTGGGATTTCTTTCTGGCTAAGCAGGTAAGAGAGGGTAATTGTGGGTGGCTGGTCGCTGCATTTTGGGTAACCTTAGTTACTCTTTTGAATCGTTGTTTTGTTTGCTCCCTTAGCTCTGTTGTCGCTGCTCCTGCCTTTTCGCTCAAGCCCCTGGCCTGTTAGTTATAGTTAAATTCCTACAGGCTATGCTCTTAGGGGGGAAGTCTTGTTTAGCACCACGCGCAAGGTGTCCCGGAAGAATCTGGTTCGCTGCACGTTCAAGATACCCCAGAGCGGAAGGGCTCCCCGAAAGTGAATGCTGACTGTATCCTTTACACGGCTGTATCCTTTTATAAAGTTTGTCTAAACTGTGACAACCACCAACAACTGTCCCACCTCCGGAGGTTAACCCACCACCACCGATCCCGGCCACAGATGGCCCACCCTCAGCTCCAGCTAGTTCTGCAGGAGAGGCGGCAGCCACTGCCCCACTATCAGATGTGGAGGACCCCACCGACTTCCACATGGAGATGCACACCTCAACCCCCCCTGGAATCCCAGAGCCATCACCACAGCACACACTTGGGTCCAATGTCACTGGCGATGAGAACATGGGAGCTTTTATTGGCCCCCTGTGACTTCATCTGTTAACCTGGTACCATCACAGGCCACAGCAGCCACACCACCAGAACCCAAAACTGCCCTCGACCTGGCCAGCATCAGACAGCGGCAACAAGAAATAACTGTGCTGGTTGGGCAGCATGTTGAGGAGGCTGCCCGTCTCAGGGCAGACATTACAGAGACAGCAAGGCACTCCAGGAAGGGGATGGAGGCATGTACAGACAGGCTGTGTGGGGAGATCATCCGAGTCAGGGAGGTCCTCACACGGATAGTGGACGCATTGGACCGCCAATTCCCACCACCACCACCACCAGGACAGTCTGCCACATCCTCATCCGCCAGTTCGAGGCAGACAAGCCCCCTCCGCCGCTCCTCACACACCACCAGGCACACTTCTAGTCAGCCTCCCAATGCTGGTGTTGGCAATGGCCAATAGGGAGTGCATGCTGACGCCTCTGCGTGCATGGCTGGAGGGAAACATTGTGCAAGACACATGTGGAAATGTTGTGGGGGGGAGGGTGTTATGGGACTGTTGGGGGGTGGGGGGAAGGGTGTTATGGGACTGTTGTGGGGGTGGTGGGGAAGGGTGGTGGGATGTTTGGGGACGTGCACATTTCCTTCTTTACGTTCCTTAATACACTGGTGTTTGAAGAAAACACAGGCTTGGACTTCTTCATTGTGTATGTGTACTTTATTGACGCCATGGTCCATTGTGCGCTTCAAAACAGACACCAGTGCATTACTACCCATATCCATGTGACAGTACAAAACCATGTTACTCAAAATATTTGGTTGATCAGATGCTTTCTCACAGCACGTCCCTCCTGGCCATCCAATCTTGCATGAACTGCATCCCCTTCATCTCCGTCATCATCACCATCATCATCCTCATCAGGTGCTTCTATTTCAACGTCAGGGGGCAGTGGCACATTCCGTCTGATACACATATTGTGCAGCATGACACATGCCATGGTGATCTTGGCCACCTTCTCATGGACATACAACGGAGCGCCACCAGACCTGCTAATGCACCTAAACCGTGTCTTCAAAAGGCCAAACGTCTGCTCGATCACAATGCGGGCACGGGTATATGCACAATTGTATTCCTCCTCGTGCCTGTTCTGTGGGTTCCGTACAGGGGTGAGGAGCCACCTCTTCAAGGGATAGCCGGCATCACCTGTATGGGGGGACGAATGGGGTCCTGTTACTGTTCACCTCAAGAGCGCCCTGTCCATATCACACAAATGGACTTTGCATTGTGATTGAAGTACACAATTAACAGCATACATGCAGATGGTCTGTGTGACTGCAATGTGCAAAGGTGAGCTTGCCCCTGCAAGTAGACATGCCCCATTGATGCCTCCAACAGTAATTGACATGTCCTGGGTGAGGCCAGGTCTTAGGTGTCCCTGGGCCCAGGCAGATTTGGTACCACACTGCTGGTGTTCTGCCATTCCAACATTGATGTTCTCATGCTGAGAGGCATCACTTCAGTGGTGCTATAGGTGCATGGTGCAATGCTATGGCTAGGGGTGATCCATTTGCATGCTTTCAAGGGCACATTGCATTATTGCTGTTGTGCTGGACTAATTCTGTATGACTATCTTGACGGCATGTATGACATTTGTGTATTTTGTGGCGTGGAATGTTGTGCAATGTGGATGGATGTATAAGGTTTCTAGACCTGGATTGTCATCTATGTTGTGTAGCTTATACTTGCATGTCCGTTCATCTCAAGTATGTTGCGGGCTTCCCAGATGGACATTGGCGTACATATGTATGTGCATTCGTCCGACGGACGACAAGCTACACCCATTTCAAGTATGTATCTCCCCCCCAATCACACCCAGTTGGAGTATGTATCTCCCCCCCCCCCATCACACTGACATATGCTTGCCCTGCAACTCACCAAGTAGCCACGGACGCACCCAGTTGGAGTATGTATCCCCCCCCCATCACACTGACATATGCTTGCCCTGCAACTCACCAAGTAGCCACGGACGTTGTCCGGCTTGTCGCTCCATGTAGCGTGGGATAGTTGAGTTCCGCAGGTCCATGGAATCATGGGTTGATCCGGGGAAACGGGCACAACAATGTGTGATTACCTTGTTGGCGTCACATACCATTTGGACATTGATGGAGTGGAATTGCTTCCTGTTTCGGTAGACTACTTCATTGTGATGTGGTACCACCAATTCCACATGGGTACAGTCAATGGCCCGATGCAACTTGGGATGCCTGCCAGTGAATAGAAGCCAACTTTGGTGATTGCAATCTCCTGGGCATTCCGTGGCATGAATATGTTTTCAGGTGCATGCTTTAGGAGGGCATCGAGTACCTGGTTCAGCGTGCGTGAGAATACTGGTTGTGAGATGCCATGCATCTGGCCCACTGTATGCTGGTAGGTGCCTGTGGCCAGGAAGTGGAGCACAGTCACCACCTTGAGTAGAGGGAGGATGGTAGTTCGGATGTCTATGAGGCTCACAATGTCGTTGTATATCATGTCCACGATGCTGGTGATGGTATCCCGGTCCAGACGGTACAGGGTGTGTTTCTGCTCTGGGGTTAGATTAAATGGACTGGCTCTGATCCTGGGGATTGGTGGGTGCCACTGCGGTATGATTAGGTGCCGTGGTGGTGCTTGCTGTGCCTGTCTTGCCCTCCTCCTCCTCCTGCGTCTCCTCTGTGCTGCCTGTTGTTGTTGCTGCTGCGCTGCAATCATGTCCTCCAGCCCATGTAATGCTGCAAGTATTGGAACCATCTTGGTGTGGGCAGGGGTGTGGTGTGCTCCTTTTGGGCTGCCACAGTCTCCATTGCCTCCACCTGTGCTGATTGTGTCCACCTGTGGCAGGTGGGAAAACTGCTCAGTTCTCTGAACGGGTGGTTCGCAATGGCGGTATTAGCGCCATGGCGGTAAGGGGTTTTGGGGGCTTTAACATGCCATTATTGGCATGTCCGCTCGCCTTGTGATGCTGTGTTATTAGCAGCATGGCGTTATTTACGGGATGGAGGGTCTCACGCACGCGGACTGCCCACTATTAGTGGCACCATACTTAGCGGTGCCACTAATAGCGGTGAGCCGGGTCGTAATTAGCATGGGGATTTAACGTTACCGGTATTCCATTACCTGTAACGTTAAATCCCTACCGCCTACCGTGTAATAAGGCCCATAGTCTTAAAAATACCCTTGTCTGCCTCTCGAGGCATGGGATGCTGCCTTGCTCCTGGCTTCAGCTTAGTTTTAACTTCTCCCACCCCTTTTAACAGGCCTATGTCATAGGGGCCCGTAGTCCATAAAGAAATTGGCACTTTCTCCATATCTTCATCAAAAAATGCAGGACGCTGCAGCACTATCAACATTGTCTGTGGAACCTCGCGTCTTTAAGTCCTGATCCAATGTGTAATGCTCATCTCGAACACTACTTCGTCATCTGACGGGTCGTCTCTAAACATATCCTTGTCTGTGACATCAGTCAATCTGTAACCCCCCCCAATAGCAATCACTGTTCTCCATGGCCTGCCTTCATCATCAAATCCTTCGAGCATGGCCAATTCCCCCCGCACTAAGGCTGCCTGCAACTCTTAAGGAAAAACCTGCCCCCCCCCCCTTCGTCCATAGGTATCCGTGGCCTGAACAAAAATTCATCCGGTATTCTCATAATCTTGCCCACTAAACGGGGTAGCCACGTTAACAAAATGCGTACCCTATAGTGAAAGACTTCTGGTTCTAACGGCATCCCTCGTATGGCTATTTGTCCTGTAAATGCCATGATAAATTCACCCACGTTTAGATAATGTATTCCTGGCGTTGAACACACTATGCCTTCATCAGTGAAGGAAATCGTCATGTTTAGCTTCGTCATCAAATCCTGGCCCAGTATATTAACTGGTGTCTGCCTTGAGTACAATAACGGGACAGACATATCACACTCTCCTATAGAGACTGGCAGTTTCTCAGTAAAAGGAACTCTACTTGTAGCTCCAGAGAACCCTTGAGCATTCATGGCACTTCCTGATAATGAAAATGTTCTCTCTCATATACATGAGCGAGTTGCCCCTTTATCTACAAAAAAAGGATTTGCCTCCTATGGTACCGTCAACTCTCGGTTCCTTTTGAGGATTTGGCGACACCGATAGTACTGAACACATCAAGTTACCCTGTGAGCTGTCCTGTTGTGGGTACATTCTTAGTCCCGTGCCTGTGAAAGAATTCCCACCCTCAACAGTGACACCCCCTACTCTAGGAGTCAATAACTGTCTTGTGTTTGCACTCTGCTGTATTTGCATAGGTGCGTGCTGTGACTGCCCTTATGGCGTATTCAATGGTTCTGGCTGTGGTTGCAAAGCCTGTTGTATTCACGGTGCTTGTGCTTGATGCACTGTCTGATCTTGGGCAAACCCATCCCTACTTGTGGGCTATATGCTGGGGGGGTACGCTGTCCCCCCTCTTGAGAACTGCCCATTCTGTACGTACTATAGGCTCCCACATGTTCGTTCAATGTGCCCTATCATTCCAGATGTCCAACTCACAGGAGGGAGTCTTCTGATTTGCCCTCCCTGCATGCCTCGATTATCATTCTGCATATTCTGACAACCACCTTGGTTATTCTGAAAATGTCCCTGATTATTCTGAAAGCCTCCTCTTCCGCGGAAGCCTCCTCTGCCTCTTGGCATAAATCAATTCCTTCCTTGATCCAACTGCCGTTGGTTATTCACCTGTGGCATACCTGCGGCATACCTGCTGTCTGCTGCGATCCTGGCCCTTCTCCGGTAGTTAACATTGCCCCTTCTATAGCATATTTTGACAGCTTCTTTTGTACTAACTTAGCCTCCTCGATCTTCCTAGCATCTTCTCTCTTTTGATTTTTCTCCTGCAATAATAAGCAATGGTGCGCAATGGTCAGCTGTATTTCTGGACATGGTTTTGCCTCCATACCCACCAGCTTCTTGAGCTGTCTCTGCACCTGGTCTGGCAGTCCCTGACATAAAATATGATAGAACACAGGTAATGATTTTCCCCACGGCTCCCGCGTTTCCAAAGACCACTGCTCTTGAAAATTCTGAATGTAAATAAGCAGATCCTCACCTTGCTGCATCTTACGTGCCATAATTGCACCTAATGTATCAGGATATTGTACTCTAAGCACTTTGCAGACTGCCGCTCTACAATTAATAAATGGTGCCCCGTCATGCGCTGTGTTCTGTGCAGTGACACTTGCCTATCGGGAGCTACACCTTACACTGATCGCCTTCTCCCTGGTAATAACCTCAGCCTGTTCACATAGGGTGGCGAGTCCCCCCCTCTCACTAGGAAGTTGCCTTTTAGGTTGATCTGGCCGAACCATAGGCTCTGGCGTCCTTTCGTTAGGTAGGTCCAGATCCGACCATCTCACTTCCTTGTCTGTCTGAAAACACCCCTCGGGGCGGCACACACAAGTGCCTTTGTCAGGCTTGTGGTTACTGCTAAGGTCAATTGACGCCCCTCTACTCACGCTGATTATACTATGCCACAGAACTGTATGACATGCATTCATGTAAACAACCACGTTTATATTCCTTCAATGCATCATAATATCAGAATATTTAACCTGCACTACAACTCCCAGACCCGCCGGTGTTACAACCACAGGACTCGCTATGGTGCTGATTGGCGGTTACCATGGAGACTAAGACCGCATGTGGAAGCTGCGGGGCTCCCGACGCTCATCTCGATCATGTGACAAGGTCCGCTGTATTCAGTCCATTCAGCCCCTGATGGCGGCGCTTCTGATTTGCTGTAGTGCTTTGTTCATGAAAATGTTGATCACTTGTTATTCGAACCTTGCCTGCTACTGGATTCCCTTTGCCTGTTCCTAGTCTGTTCGTCGTACTTGGTTTCTGCTTGCCTACCGCCTACCTGATCACGGACCGCACCTCGGATTGTTACTCTGAACCCTTTTGGCCCACGCCCTGGAAATGTTACCTTGCCGTTCTGGTATTCGACCCAGACTGTTTTTGGAATTCTCATGCCTCGTGTGACTTTGGAAGCCCACGCCCTCGTTCCTTGTGTTCCTCATCTCAGAGCCAGCATCTTTTTTCCAACACCAATGGGCCACCCCGTCTCATCTGGATTTTCTCCCACGACGGACTGGTACTGTGAGGTGGAGCATAACCCTTCTGCCCAACTGCCTTGCTCGGACTGGGATTCTACATTGGCAGTGCCGCCGGGATTGTCGTTGGGACTAGAGACTGTCTTCCTGTTTCAGGCATCCTCGTTTCGTCGGGATAGCCCCGTTGGGTTGCTCCACCATCTGCAGTACCCTCTGCAGTACCATCTACAAAATTGCCACTCTCTCTATATGTTAAGTCCTTTCACGTTCCACACTAAACTCCCTTACTTAGAACGTCCTCCTTGTGCAGTACACCAGCCTTAGGATTCTTCTGTTCAGGATTACAGATCTTGGTGATATCGTTGTTTCTTCCTCCCATTACCTTTGGGCTTTGACCAGGAAGGGTCCTCCACCTAATATACAGAGGTCAGTCCTTTTCCACTGGATTCTTGATTTCTTTCATTGTTGTCTGAAGATATTGATTGTGTTCTCTTGCGTGCTAGGTTAACGGGTGTTCACTGGTTCCATTCTTTCAATGAATCCATCCTCCTGTTCTGTTAGTTTTACAGACAAGAGGTTCTATTGCTAGAAAGAATTTGCTGACTACACCTCGGGGTCAACAGCCCGGCAGATTCTGACAGCCCTCCTCCCCACAGAAGGTTTCCCTGTTTTCGTCTGTCATACCTTGTCCCCAACTAGTATGGCTATCATCTTTCACGTCTCTGTTTAAAGTCAGCCTGTCCAAAGACAAGGCTCGGGGTTGAACAGGCCCTCCTCTTAGCCTAACGACTGAGCACCTTCAGATCAATCATCTTTCCCTTTGCTTCTCAATTCACCTTTTGCCCTCACCTCTTGATAAGCCTTTTTGATTCATTCTCTGATATTTCATATTTCAAAATTATCCTCTAGATTTATCCTAGAAGGTCCTGGCATCAGTTCATGTGACGGGAGGAACTTCTCTATGTCCTTTTCTTTGTTTATTTGCTTCCTCCCTAACCCTTTCCTCTTCCTGTCTTTTCATTTCTCTTCTTTCTCTTCTCTCGTTTGCCCTACGCACTTCTTGGTCTCTGTGTCTTTGCATTCTTGTATCTCTTAATTTCTGTTCTTCCTCTTCTTCCCTTTTCCTTTCTAGCCTGTCTTGTTCTTCGATTGCTCTTTGCCTATTGTCATATTTTCCTTGTTCTTCTGCTCCTTCCTCTTTTCTTAACTGTTTATCCTGATACAGTTATTCCTGTCTTTGTCTACTCTTTCTTTTGGACTTGTCTTCTTTCAACCATTTTTCTTGTTCCCTGTCTTTTTTATCTTGCTCGTCTTGATCTTCCCCTTGCCATACTTCCTCAATGCTCTTTCCATCAAGTTTGAGCAATATCTGACCACCCAAACACTTGTGTACGAGCGCGATATAAATAAAATATAATTACATTTCATTTCATCCATTCGTTTGAGTGCTATCTCGTCAGTTCTTTCTTTTTCTCCTTTCCATCTCTTTATTTCTCGTTCTATTTCTAGGGTCATACTCGGTTGTTCACTTTTCTCCTTGTCCCGTGGGACTTTAGAGATCACATCTTTTTCTAGAGTTCTCTCTGGACTCTCGTCACTGCTATACGCAGGTGGTTTATGTATTGGATTACTGTATCCTGTTGCTGCCTTAAGCTCTCTAATGGATACAATCCTTCATCTTTCGTACTATCGCCATTTACTTCAGGCGCGGTAGAGGGAGCAGAAGGCTCAACACCCCCATCTTTACATTGGTTAAGCATCCAGTCTTCAGGAGGCGGGTCTTCCCTTTCCTCCTGATACATCTTCCAAAGTTCTAGGCTAGCTAACCCTTTGTCCAACTTTTTTCCCCGTGTACCCAGAGTGCAAGTATGTGGTCATATGTTGCAAAGCTGCTTTTGACAACGATCCCCCTTGTGGCCATGGCATGAACATTTTATCTGCTGTGCTCTTAACCCATTCTGAAATATATTGATTAAGCTTGGGTGCATGTTTTGGCAACTGGTTGCGAAGGTGTATGAGCGGTGGAACATCCTCCATCATGACTAGTCACAATCGACTGTCAATACTTACCGTTCTTTTACACAGAAAAATACATTTCAGAAAAACAATACAATATGAGCGTGCACCAATCGTCGCAGCTCCAAACCTCTATGTCTCACTTTACTTCAATCTACCTATTCAATCAACACCATCAGTCAACTAAATAAATAATCAAATCTCAGCCTTTTACCCCAATCTATTACTTGTCGTTTCTTCAATAGTTCATAATTTCCTCAACACATATAATACATATAATAAACAGAAAGACAGACAGACTGGCCGGCCCCAACATATATATCTCTGCCAACGCTCCTCGTGGCTACTCTCCCCCCTAAAAGTACTCTGATCGGAGTGTGAATTATTTTCTTTAACAGATCTAGCTGTTTGTAGCCTATATATCCACTTGGATTTTAAAACAACTCCTTCTAGCCGTCCCTTGATGTAGGATTAATGGGTTTAAAACTATGACGCTCGTCTTTCACTTACTTGACGCTCTTCGTCATTAAACTAAATACCCCACCAGCCCGCCGTTACTTTCTTCCCATTATCACTTTCCCCACTCAATGCTCATTCATTGTTTGCCACGTTTCTCAATCTACTCGCCATTTGCTTTTCAGCTCCTGACCCTCGGGATCGTCTCCTCCACAACCAGCCACCTCAGCCTTCGGTCCGCTCAGCTACCTGTAGAAAACGGGAGGGGAATTCCGTGAAAGAGGGACCCGTCCCAACCGCTTCGTTTGTCCTGTAAGAACTTGTTTTCGGCTGCTATCCACAGGAAGCCTTGTGGTCCTCCAGCTAAATGGCGGAGGACATCTGATATTTCGGAGTCCCTAAAAAGCCTACTGGGTCGACGGATCTTTAACCATCCTACCTCTGCTACCACCTGAACCCATAAACCTAGGGCTCTTTAAGACGATCAATACTTAGAGAGAGATGGGGATGCAGATTTTACTCAAACATCAATACTCAAACTCACTCAGGTAGTTGGCAAAACAAGGTACTGTTTTATTTGCAATTATCTAAAACAGCGAGTTACAACGGACATCAACGGACGTTCGTTCGATTTCGCTCTGCTCATTTCATAAAAAGCACAACTTGTATTGTACAAACTCGTCATCAGTGACGTCACCCTATGTGGAAAACTACAAAAACCTACTTGGAAAAGTGATAGGCTTAAAGGGAACATCTAAGTATACGTTCCATACTCGACGGAGATAGTGATTGGGTATCTAACATCAGGTGGGCAACTAAGCCCTCCTCTAGTACAAGTCATCTACATCGTCACAAATTACACAACAATTCATTGGTTACACAAAATATAGGGCTCTCTGTTACATGGCCCTCTATAATTGGTTGCCACCCTTGTACCCCTCTGGAATATTCCACACACTAGCTGCATGCAGGCTGATACTCCAGGTGCTTGGGGGGGTTGGCTGGTCATGCCTCCCCACCCAATTAGTCTTCCATCCATCATCACTCTTGCAGTCTGCCGTCCATTAAGGCTTTGAACTTGGCCTTGCAGACGTTCTCTGTGCCTGAGAATAAAAGGGAGTATAAGCATAGTTTGTCTCCTGGTTTCGGTATAGCTCGACCCAATGTCTATTTTGATCTGACCATGTGACTGGAGACCGCATTTCTGAGCTCTTTGCTGCATTAAAAACTATTAAATGATGAACTCTAGACGCTTTCAGTGTTTTTCCATTCCACCTCAGACAGAAGTTTGTTTCTTTAACACGTTCATGTGACTACTGGATGGACGACCAGGCTCACGGTGGCCTCGACTTCTTGGTGCTGGGCCAGCCAAGCCTTTCTTGGATTCTCCTTCGCAATTAGCTGTTTTCCAACTGCACCACATTGAAAACCTTTTTATTCATGGGGTTCAAGCCCAAGTGCATTGTGAAACATCCATGTTCTATACATTCCTATGTTTATATGTTGGCACATCGCCGCAATCTATTCACTACGTAGCCAGCCTCAAGATCACTTTGCCTACTTGCGTTACTGCATCTGTACAATTGTAAAATTACTTCGCATTTCCTTCAGCATTTCTGTAGCATGAGCATCTTCATCTCGAGCTTGAAATGTTGCTCATCTTTAACACCTCCTCTTCAGATCTCATAGAATGTTTATATTCTTTTTGCCTCTTGCATCTTTTCTGGCCGCGTCAGTCCTACTTCGCATGACATCACCAGTCTTCTTTCTTACTCATTTTCACACTTCCTCTGGGATTTTGTCCAAAAGGCCATCATATCCTCGTGAATGCATATAGGGTTTCCTTAGTGGATACCTTGTTTCAAGGATTCTTTGTGGTACAGGCATCTTCACTGGTACTACACGTGTCTCACTTTCTGGCTCCCAACATATAGGCAACATGGGGGGCGGAGCTTTTGGTGGGGGTACTTGACCTCTCCTCTACATCTTAATAATCAATCCTGATAGTTGAGTTGGTCTTTGTTGTATTCATGGAATACTAGAGGCCATTGTCACATTTGGGATAATGGAGGGTAGAGTGAAGTGTGTAACTTATTTTTCATAATCCTACTGAAAGATACATGGATGGACATGCTTGAACTAACGGGGAGGCAATCTATTAATATCGTATCAACTTAAGGTGAGAGAGGGAAGTCCAAGGGAGGACTCCATATTTCTGTGGATAACTAGTGGCAGATTGAAAAACATCACGAAAGTATGAAGTTTGTACTGGGTAGCCTGCTACAGTGTGGAGAGGTAAAAACCAAGGAGAGAATCCTGCTGATTAACGTATATGACCCTCCAGGGAACAGATGGCATGATAGTATCCTGTAATCTATTAATAAGATGCTGTTGACAACAGAGGCAAACACAGTGACCATTATGGGGGGTGACTAACGCAAACATACTTTGGGTATCATGCCTTTCAGAGCTGCCAGAGCGCCAGGGGACCACTCCGTTGGTGACAGTGCACGATATAAATATCCATTAACATTAACATCAGTAGATAATCTGGAAATGGAGGAACAGCCCATCTCTGGCAAATCGAAATATAGCAAGAAGGGCCATTCGTGGGCGAACATTATGTTGCTTAATGGATACGCCATGATTAATGGAAACTGTAAGCGATCAACAGAGGGGGCTATACTAAATCTAGCTTGAAATACTTTTCTATGATTAATTACTTATTTGTTAACATATCACACCTAGGTAAAATACTGGATATGGCAACTGTCGTAAAAGAGGAGAGTGATCACATGCCTCTGTACGCACTGTTCACTGTTGCGAGTAGCTCAAGAGGAGTATGATGTGACTGAGGTGGGAGATTTGAGTGTGAATGGTGGTAAGAACAGGATGCAATGGAGTTTTAATAAATTAGAGAGGGCTAGAGAAATAGCGCAGGAAGAACTGAATGGTCATTTGAACAGAATGGAATACAGGGGCATCGAAAAGAGTGCTGAATGGGTCATTGGGGAGTTTCAGAAGATGACCAATATCCGGGATCTGGTATTCCAGATTGGTAGCACAAAACAATTATAAGGGCAATATAAGAAAATAGCGAAATCCAAAAGGAAAGATCATGATGGAGTGGTACAATTAGAAAAGAAACGGCTCAGAAGGGACCTTAAAGGAATAATACAAAACCATATATATCTTGCGGTGGTAGCCACTGTGAGAAACCAGAAGGTGTCTCACCCACTAGTCACCGGGGATCTGTCATCCAGGTGGCCAGGACACGGCCATCGCTTTTGGATCCAGTTCCTACGGGTGGACCAGTGCGGGAAGATCACCTGGGTGAGGGGCCTTTGGGGAGTGGGACGCTGGATGGTGAGACGCAGTATCCCCTTCCCTCTAACACCTTTACCCACATCTTACCCGGTAGGATACCTAATAACTCAAACCCTCCTCCCCCTTTCACAACACAAACACTTTCTCACGGACAGCTCGCTATTAGAGAAAACAGACTAACACCCGAGCCATATACCTGACATGTCCCAATACAATGGGCAGGCAATTACTGACCATCATGAAGACCTGACTTCCATTACACTTCACCACACTGATAAAAGGCGGAGCATGAGAGCACACACTGTGCGAGGCAAAGCAGACGAGGAAATGCAGTTCCAAGATGGCAGTTTAACAAGAGGAGAAAGATGATGACACAGAAGGGGTTTGCAAGCAGGGAAGTTCCCTTGACCTTTTCGACCAACAACCTGAGCTTTCATGAGTCCTCGAGATTGGAAAGCATAAGACCAGGAAAACAGGCTGAAAAATCCTGCATTGTGTGTCAAAGGTACCTGGGGGCCTCCTGTGTCGATAATGAAGGCAGCGAGAATCGCCAGCTGCCGTGGTGCTGCTCCTGACTCCAACAACAAAGCAGCGTCAGTGAAATCAACACTGCACGTGTGCTCATTCGAACGTCTCTGTAAAGTATCGAGCTGAAAGTGGATAAAAGTGAAAGAGTGGCAAAAGATTGTGAATCGAAGTGGTCCTGAGATGGGTCAAGGGAAATCCTGTGCACAATCGAAAGTCTTCGATGTTGATACAGTAAAGCAAGTTTATGGCAAAGTAGATCAATTGGTCCGAGCCCTGCGGAGGGAGACTGATTGAAGATTTTGCATCAAAGTGGATCTGAGGGGGATTCGGGGTTAACAGTGAATCACCCGAGAAATTGTATACATGAAAATCCTGAGAACATTGTAATTGTGTTTAAGTGGATCTGAGCCCGGCGGAGGGGGATCCGAGGTGACTAGTAATCACCTAAGAAAATTGTGTACAAATGAAATACTGATAAGAGAGGAACTTTGTTGTCGGGTTTGTTGAATCAAGGCCTCTGAAGGAATGAACTTTGAATGACAAAGAAACTTGGGCGCATAAGGCCCTGATGCTGATGTTTTGAACCGCATCCTTGTGCTAGAGAAGCCAGAGACTGTGCTAAGCTGGAGTGTGCCGCCTTGTCCTGTGCTTCAAATGTGGGGAAGGGGACCTAACGGCTCAGATATCCTAACATATGATGATTTCTTGAACACTTTTCTTTTGCATAATATTGTTTCCTACACTAGTTGTATTTAGAGGTAAGGATTGGCAATAGGTTTATTAGTATGGGCCCTTTTTATTTTGACAAGACACTACTAGGACTGCGTTATTATTGTCTGATGGTCGTAGCTTGCTCCCATCTTTAGTGTTAGGTTTAGACAGGTGTTTTTCAAACCCAATTGAAGTTCAATTAACACCCTTGAACTGTGATCCCTTGTGTCTATCTTACTGTTGATACCATGCCTCCCCTATACCACGAATAAAAGCTTAAGTGAGAACCTGCAGATCAGAAAATTCCAATTTAAGAAATGGGTTCGTACTCATTTTAGAAACAAAGAAAAGGAGGCGTGGTTGGGCATTGCAAAAGCATTGAATGACAATGATTATATGCGGTTTTGGAAAAACATTAACCAAAATAATAATACGGTATTCCAATTAATGGGGAATGAAGCAGACAGTGGAAGGATTATGTTACCTCAACATTAGGGATGGTGGATGAGGCCGTTCCGATGGAGGAAAGTATATATGGCAATGAATGGGCATTTAAACACTCTACCAAAGCACTTGCTAAATTAATTACTGAACTCAGGTCTCTAGAGCTATGAGCCCATATGGAACGTGCAATGCTTTCATGAAACTGGACCCTCACTATGGGCCCGTACATTATCTTGATTATTGACCGGATTTAGTAAAACCGGAAAAATACCAAAAACCTGGCAAGTTAGAATAATTTTGCCAGTGTTTAAAAAGGGTCAGCGAAACGATCCTGCTAATTAGAGGATGCTCGCGATACTCAGTATACCATCAACATTTTTGCCAGGATCCTCCTTGCAGAATTTACGAACCAGAGTGAGACCGGTAACATTTTTCCATTTAACCAAACGTGTTTTCATAAGAAAATGGGGACCATTTATAACCTCCTGTCCCTTACAAGCATAATAGAATTTACGTGGGGCAGGAGGGGATTGCCTCTGTATGTGGCCTATATAGATTATTTGGCTGCATTTGGCTGCATTCGGCACAGTGAACAGAGGCAAACTCTGGAATAAATGGTGCGATTGGAACATCCAGTGTGGCCTCTTGAGTATGATTGTGGCGTTACATACTAACACTAGGGTTCTTGTGCGACTGGACCGGGATGGGAAGACTACTAACTGGGTGAACACAACAAGAGGAGTCAAGCAGGGTTGCCTATTGGCTGATTTAATCTGTATTTGGCAGATCTTCAGCTTGCCTTTGATTCAGCGGATGTGTGCCCTGTTAAATTCAGAAGCTTAGTACTTTCCTGGTTAGGCAATGCGGATGATTTGATTATCATGGACTATATTACGCACAGACTACAAAAAGAATTACACACCCTGGAACAATACTCAAAAGATAATGATCTGAGGATTAACATAGTGAAAACTAAGATAATGATTTTTAACAGAGGGCATAAAAGATTGAAGAATTACAAGTGGTATCTCCAGGATAAGGAACTAGAGGTGGTCAGGGACTACAAATACTTTGGTGTAATTGTAGACGACCAGTTAAAATGGGAAAAACACTGGGAATTGGTAAAACTAAAAGTAAAACAGTGGGAGGAATTAATGTTTTCTCAGGTACTCATGGTGGCCATAGCCTGGAAACAATTGCCAAATTGTATAAAGCAAAACTACGCTCTACCATGATCTATGGGGTTGAAATCTGGGGCAGCAAGGCAAGTTTATGTACTGCTTAGACAAACTAGAGGCATACACCCTAAGGAAATTAGTTCAAACAAGTCCTACACTCCCAGTAGAATAACTAACCCTGGAACTTAATCTGGCGAGCTGTAAAGCAGTGTACAGACAAAAGTGAATAATGTTATATAGCAGCTCGCTACAGTGGAAGGAGCCTCATTGATACATCACCCATGGTTCGCCTTGAACACTTTGAATCCCCCTCTTAGACAGGGCCCGCTAAGAAGCATTGATTCTTCTGCAGGGATATGGAGTTAATCTTATTGCCAGTAGGGGCTTTTAAAACCGTTTTACGTGGTGTATTGTAATACCAAGATAGAGATCAACAGATTGTGGTACTCGCATCTAAATCGAATAGTATGGAATTTTTGTTGCTATATTGAGGTTTGTAGCCCCGGGCAAAATATCTCAAGGCATACCCATACGGAAACATTGCAAAGAAATATCTAGACATTACATTTAATACCATGCCCTCAATGAAAGTGTAGACGGTCGTATGGGTATCCCTACGGGAGATAGAGTTTGCCGTTTTTGTGGCAAGCGGGTACTTGAATTTGATAATAGATTGTTCAAGTTTGGACAAGATAAGGGGGAGCTACCACAGGAAATACAGTAATAACTGTAAACTGTTGATTTTCAATTACTGTGGGTGAAATTTTTAAACGGTAATGATTTTAATTTGATGTTTTATATTGTGAATTTTACAGATGTGATATTTGATTTACTGAATGAGTTATTTTGTTAGGAGATGCTATTTTTGCTTTTTGGTTATTGTAAAGTGTAATTCCTGTCAGTTGACACTAGATAAAGGACTGAAGTGTGTATATGGTCTTTATATAATATGTACACAATAAAAAAGAAATATATATACCTGGACATGAAGTGGATGCCTCTGTCAGACAACCTCTTTAGGGAAGCGAGCGCTAGTAAATGTGCCCAGCAATGCTCCAGCGGCTGACTTGTCAGTTACTGTATTCAGTGGGATGGCTTCAGGATACCTTACAGCATTACCAACTATCACAAGGGTAAACCTACTGCCAGAGAATGTAGGAGGATCAATGGACCAACGTTGTCAATCCCTACCCTCCCAAATGGTATTCCCACTTCATGTAGTGGTGCTAATGGAGCCCAGGTTTTTGCACCACTTTTGCAAGAAATCTGACAAGTAGCACAACTCCTAAAATGGCATTTTTACTTGTGACCCCATTTTAGGCCAGTAGAAATACATGCTCAACCTCTCTTTAGTCTTCTTGATGCCAAGATGACCTGCATGTGTGACTCATGCACTAATTGTAGGAGGAAGAGTCTCACCTGAAGGGAAACCGCCAATCTCTTCTGGTCTCCTTCAGAGGACTGGGCTCACTGTACAGAAGTCCACTTTCCCAATAATTCCTGTGCTTCCCAGGGCCTTCACCCTCAAATGGGAGCAGGCATGTCTCGTTAGTTCTTCAAGTGATGGACACTCATGTTGGCCATTATTAAACTCTTCCCTTGAGGGAGCCCCATCTGCAAGCAAACTCTGCAGTTCAGGGTGATCATGGGGGGTTTAGAATTTCAGGCAGCTCTTCTTCCTCGTCAGGTTCAGGGGCTTGGACAACTACCTCCACCTCAGTGGTAGGTGAGTTAGGGGAATATTTACTTTCCCTCTTCTACATTTTTTCTCTCCTTTAGCCTTAGGTTTCCCTTTTGGCTTTGGCTGGGCCTTAGGCCTACCTAAGACAGCCTTGGTCTGAGACCTAATACTTGGACCTTCTGCAGTGTCCACCACAAGACACAGGTCTTTGCGGTCATTCCCAATCATAACTTTTCTATGGACTTGCTTCTGTACGCCAACAGTATCCTGATCACGCCATCATTCACAGCTAAAATGACAGGCATAACTGGAACCTTGAGAAGGGGACCATCAGCCAACTTAGCGGGCATCAGAGTTTCTCTGACCAGAGCCTCCGAATTTACCAAAGTAGAATCCACTACAGTTCGACTGGCTACAGTGTCCCTAATGGCAGAGGTGTCTACACCATTTACCAGTACACTATCCTTGAAATAATGCTTAGTGTGATCAGGTATGGAGACATAAACCTCAGCTACTTTATGTTCACAGGGAAACTAAAATAACCCCAGATCCTATCCCAAAGGGTAATGAATCGGAGGAGAAGGATGCCCCTGTGAGCCTGTGAGTATTTCTTACCCTTCATAAGAAAGTACAAGCTTCACAGTAGACCCAAAAGTCTTACCCTTACATCTGGGGTCCCCCTTCACATGGTCACTTGCTCCACAGGTTACACACGATCCAATGGATCTGTTTATGTAGGGAGGCTTAGAGTGTCCACTCCTATGCTTGGGATAGTTCGTCCCACTACCCTTTCCATGCTCATGCGACTTATTCTCGTTATGAAACTTACTGTGGATTTATGGGAAGACATTTGATCAGTAGACCTACCCTCTTTTTATTGCTTTTTCTCCCCATGCTTACTAGAAGGATGTTTGTCCTTATGTGACACTCTGGGGAAACCCAAACATCAGCAGCAATGGCCATCTTCTTAGGATTTAATTCCTTAAAATCTGCCAAATGCTGCTTAAGCTCAGAGGACCAAGAGGCAAAAATATGTTCCAGGTTGGTCATGCCTCCTAAAGTGGTTACTTTATGATCTTCTACACACCACTCAAGTTTTTCAACAAATCATTAACAAAAGACACCCAAGTATCATCTTTTTTCTTGTACTCTCTGTGCCTCTTTACGTATTGGGCAGGAGTTTTACCAAACTTTAAGAGGCAAGCCTGCTTTAATTTGTCAAAGTCCTTACAGTCACCATGTGACATATCCATATTCACACTGCAGCCAGAATGGGGTAGTTTGCTGAGTACCCAAGCAATCTTATCAGGCTCACCTACTTCCTGAACCTCATAAGGATATTCAAAAATTGTTAGCGAAAAAATAATATTTTTTTCATCATACATATTTATCAGATCCTTAGGAAACCTAGGATAAGAGGATCCAGAACCGCCCCAAGAACCTCTGAGGATCCTTGAGACCCTTGTAGTCTGGCCAACTCAACTGGTGATCTCTATCTTTTTGTTTCTCAATCCTGTCGACTCCAGCTCAGCCATGTTGTTAAAATTAAACTCTTCCTGTCTGAGCCAGAGCTTCTTTTTTAAGCTCCCACAAGGTCTCAGCTTCTGAAGTTGACAGTGAAACATTGGACGACTTGTCTTCCTGTGCATTCACAATAGTGGCAGTTACCACAAGTCCATTGCTACTGCAGGGACCTGCTCCAGCATCTACTGCATCACTATTAACAGTCAAAGAAACAATTCAAGACTCCTGGTAACAATTTCTGTACCAAATAAGCTCTGATTCAAGAGGATAGCAATCCTCGGTCCACACAGAACTTTCTTAAATTCTCCACTTTAAGCGCAGAAAAAGTAGACACAGTGAATGTATCCATATTTTTGTTTTAAATGTTTTAATTTATTTAGTGTCAGTAGTTTACAAAAAACTAACATATTCCTTTAAAAAAAAGAAAGCAGTAGGCAACTTTTATACCAACTACGTTATGTTATGTGAAACAAATGTATAAAGCGCACTTACACCTGTAGGCAACATGCCGCTAAGAGGATTTGCTTTTTATTTTAGGAGCTGCGTGATAGCCCAAGGACAGTTTAATTGAACAGAAAGGTTTTTAGTTGGCGCTGAAAGGCCAAGTGATTTGTGATTTTGCATATTTCAAGCAGAAGTTTGTCCCAAAGGGGAGCCGCTGTAAAAGAGAAAGCTTGTCCACCAAATTCTAGCTCAATGGATTCTGGGAACTAGGATCAGCAAGTCAGATGAAGATCGAAGCTGTCGAGTAGGGCCACAGCGGCAGAACTTTAAGTAGTCAGCTCCTTGGCCATTGAAAGCCCGATGGACTAAGCATAATGCTTTAAAGTCAACACAGCGAGAAACCGGCAGCCAGTGAAGGCTACGCAGTGAAGATGAAGTATGGTCGCGAGAAGATAAACCAAAAACGGCATGAGCCACAGTGTCTTGTAGTACTTGAGGTCAGTGTAGTAGGTAAGCTGTCTTGAGAGATACGGCACATTACCGTATAAATAATCGAGTGTGCTAAGAATTAAGGAAGCTATCACTGGAGAACACAAAGGAGACAAGAGAAACAGAAGTATTGTGCGCAAGGTTTTGAGCTTAAAATGTCCTTGCTAACATACTGAGCTTACTTGGGCTTCCATGGAGAGTGAGGCAGCTACTTTAATACCCAGATTCTTTGCCACTGGCACTGGCTGCAGAAATGTGTCTAAAGATGGCGGGCAAAAATCAGGCGAGCCGATGGTCTGAACCGCTGCTTTATCGTCATTACGTTTGAGCCAATTTTGGGCCATCCAATCCCCAACAGGCAGTTACTGAGATTCAAAGCTCCACAGGGATTATAGGTAAGGAGAACAATGATCTGCGTGTCATCAGCATACATATAACAACGCAGACCAAATGATTCGTCTACTAAATTCAAATCACAGATCTCAGTTGGCCACCCTAGTTATAGTGAACAGGAGAACTCTGAGAGGTTAGCCAAACCCAATCAAGGTAAGCAGGGAGAGTGGTCAAGACTTAGTCTGAGGGGAAAGTGAGTGGGGTCAGGGGTCCAGAATGAGTCCACACAGTGAAGCACACAATCATTCAATTTAGAAAGGCAAGTAGATAAATACTCAATTTGTTATAGGCCCAAAATCACACATGGAAATTAAATAAGCAGGTAGTAATACCACACAATACTCGGTTATCAAACATATACACAGTCACCATTGGGGCTTAGAAATGCATTTAGTAATTTAGACAACAATATGAAGGTAAGTAAGGATGCAGTAGAATGAAATCAGTTCATAAGAGGTATACCCTAACTTTGTGAGTGCAATCCCTAGGATGTATGGGGTTTGTGCCCAAAGGTCACAACACATCTTCTTAAGAGAGGGGACTGATGTAGGAAGAGTTATTGTGGTGTGGAAATGTTCCAGAAGATAGTCAATAACATTACAGGTCAGTCAAATTATATTCCTATCTCTTTAGATAAAAGCTTCTAGATCAAAAAGCCATGGAATGGAATAACCAAAATGTATTCTCAGGTTTACTCTAAGGAGAACAGGGGGAGGTGAATGCGTTCCAATTACTTACCCCTCTGACTGGGGGGGATGAGGAGGTTGTGACCACTGAAATTCCGGCAACAAACGCGTAACAGTGACAATTCTACTAAGGTAGTCCACTGAGAGCTAGTCAGTCCACCGGGTGTTCCATGGACACTTCCGAAGGCTCAGGACGACTGTATCCTTGAGAATACGTAGAGACTGGTTGGTCCCACCAGTCCAAGGGCTGAAGCACCGTGCTCAGGGCCTACACAGATCAGGAAGTCCAGCAGGCCTTAACCGGGTCAATCACAGGAAAGGATGCCAGGCCTCTTCGGGAGCCAACCACGGATCTACAGTCTGCTCGTCTACGCAGGATATTTGGTGCCAACAGTGATCTCCAGAAATAGCCGCAGGAGTCCAAGCCCACCAATGGTAAGGATCTGCACCATTCAACAGCCAGTCAGGGACCGCTGTGGGTTTTACTCATGCCCCACACCTAGACTCTCTGGCCCCTTAGATGTTTAGTGGGACCAGACAGTCCCACCCACTTCCTGAGCGCCACACACACACATTTCCTGACCTGAGAAGGGAGGAAGAAGGCCAAACAATATGGCCAAAGAACAAGTGGAAATCCTGTGCCACTGTCATTTTAGGGCACTAGCCACATTTAGTAGACAAACACAGTACACTCGAATGTGCACACTAAAAATACTGCAAAAATGGTAAAAGGGTAATTGCTGCCACCAGCTTGTCTTTAGGCACATAGAAAAGTAAACAAAAACCCCTAGTGTGAAAGACTAGGGTGATACAAATGTATCCCCACTGCATTGTATGATGCTGCATGCCATGTTCAAAAGTAAGCAAAAAAGTAAAAAGACAAAAAGGGAAACGGTTTCCCCGTAACAAAATTAGCAAAAGGCCAGGGGAGTGAAGCTGGAGGCTTCACTTCCCTGTAAAAAGACAGGACAGGTGCAAAAGGTTTGGGGGGTTCATAGAATATGGAGGGGAAAGTTGCCTAAAGAGAAATCATTATAACAGTTACATGCACATAACATTCTGTACCTAAACTACTCTTTCCTGACTTTGGTCAGTGGAGGCCTGGTCAAGAATCCCCTTCCTTGGTCTAGCCTAGTGACTTGGCTTGAGTGAGTTTACTTACCTTTTTTAATCAAACACTGGCATTGTGTAAACTTAGTAAACCTACCTGAAAAGTATAACTTTGGAACTGATGGCTTTAGGGCACAATACTGTAACCCATTTTAGGGGCGGACTCATTAACAGATAGGAGAATAGTTCTGTGCTTCTTTTAACGTGTCTTTTACTGAATTTCATATATTTGAGAACTGACAAACCAAGGATATTCGTCCCTTCTCCCTGAGGGGGAAGCTTCCCCCTATGAAGCTAGGGTGGGTGAGCCCGCTCCGCAAGACCCTCCCTAGGCGTCTGGCCAAGTGGGACCTCACTGAGAGAGACAGAGGAGAGGAGGAGAGGAAACTCCCTGCTTTCAAGTCGCTGCAGAGAGGCGAGACAGAAGGGAATAGTTTCTTACCTGTAACTCCATTTCTCCAGCATTGGTATCTTTCATGGATTCACATGCTTAGAATATTCCCCGTCGTCAGACTGGGACCCCTCGGTACACATATATAGCCTTTTCCAATAGGAAAACTTCCGACACTTTTGTGTCCTATCTGCGTCCTTTTAGGACCCGCCTACGCATGCTCCGTAGGCCGTCCCCGTATAAGAGGCCCGCCCCCGCGGTTCCCCTTCAGATTTCGGCCCGTCCAAAGTAGGAAGGGTTAAATTTATCAATCAAATACATTACATTCCGGGGAGGTTGGCGGGCGCATGTGAATCCATGAAAGATACCAATGCTGGAGAAATGGAGTTACAGGTAAGAAACTATTCCCTTCTCCAGCATTGGATCTTTCATGGATTCACATGCTTAGAATAGATTGTATAGCAGTAACACTTGAGACGGCGGTGAGAATGTAATGTAATATACCCTCAACATACTACACAATGCATATGTACAGTAGGAATAAGTTACCTCATATAACCTTACCCACATAAAATAAACTGTCATTAAAAGGGTAGACAACAGATTCTCCACAGTGTGGAGCTTACCTTACTGAAACAGATGGCGCAGGACAGCTCTTCCCATCTGCACCTCGTCCGCATGCTGCCTGGCAAGGCAGTAGTGGCGGGTAAACGTGTGGGGCACTGACCATGCCGCAGCTTGGCATATGTCCGTCAACGGAATTCCTGCCCATATAGCTGTTGAGGAGGACATCGATCTTGTAGAATGGGCTCTAGGATGTCCTTGCAGTGGCCTTCCGGCCTTAGAGTGGCAAAACGCAATCGTCGATGAGACCCATCGAGCCAATCCTTGTTTAGAGATTGCTTTTCCTCTCGTCGACGGACCATATGCGACGAACAGTTGTCTAGTAGACCTGAATTCCTGTGTACGATGTAGGTAAAATTTCAGAGCCCTCTTAACGTCCAGGGTATGAAGAGCTTTTTCTGCTGCCGATGATGGTGTGGCGAAGAAAGTAGGGAGAACAATGGACGAGTGTTTGTGATACACTGTCGGAACTTTTGGGACGAACATAGGATTAGTTGCCAGGACTACTTTGTCCTTAAAGAATCTTAGGTATGGTGGGTCTACGACCAGCGCTTGCAGTTCCGAGATTCTTCTAGCTGATGTGATAGCAATCAAGAATGCCAACTTCCACGAAAAGAATTTTATGTCGGACGTGGCCATAGGCTCAAAAGGCGGTTTCATTAAGCCTGCCAACACTGTGTTGCGACTCCAAGTCGGGGGGAAACGTTTTTCCGGGGGAAAAGCTCGAAATAAACCCCTCATGAAGTGTTTTTTGCAAGTCTGTCGCTAAATAGAGGAGACGACTGCCTTTTCCTTGTGAACCTCGAGATGGCCGCCAGGTGCACCTTTATCGATGTGAAGGATAATCCCCTTTCCGCCAAGAGGAGCAGGTAAGGTAGAACTTGTTCCGGCGTCACCGACAACGGTTGTAGGCCCTGTTGTCCCCTACACCATTCACAGAACCTCCGCCACTTATAGGAATAGGATTTGTTTGTAGAAGGGGCTCTAGCCGCCTGCAGAATTTTTTAACAATCCTCCGAAACGTCTAAAGCACCGAACTCAGAAAAGTCAGGAGCCAGGCTGTAAGGTTGAGACTGTCCGGGTCGTGATGCCACACCGTACCTTTGTCCCGGGATAGTAGGTTCGGGACTTTCGGAAACCCTATGGGATGTTCCAGCGACAGGTGAAGCAGGTCAGAGAACCACGGTTGCCTTGGCCAGTATGGTGTCACTAGAATTACCCGGCAATTGTATCTGCGTATCCACTGTATTGTCCTCCGTATGAGGGGGAACGGGGGAAAAGCATAGAGGAACATGTCCGTCCATGGGAAGGAGAATGCCTCCCCCCTGGAGCCCTCTTGAGGCCATCTGCTTGCGAATTGCTCGCA
This sequence comes from Ambystoma mexicanum, assembly GCF_040938575.1. Taxonomy (NCBI): domain Eukaryota; kingdom Metazoa; phylum Chordata; class Amphibia; order Caudata; family Ambystomatidae; genus Ambystoma; species Ambystoma mexicanum. The sequence goes on along the minus strand of NC_090925.1, from coordinate 328,106,472 downwards.
TTTCTTGTTGTCTTTGGTCACGAAGGCGTCCAGAGGGGGGCGACCCCATTTCTCGAACGCTTTCATCAGGTGAACTGTGTCCATTTCCCACCCGCATCTGGGCCATGCTTCTGCTGAGAGAGTCTGCTTGGGAGTTCCTCACTCCTGGAAGGTGATGAGCCACGATGGAAATTTCGTGCTTTAATGCCCAATGCCATGTTTTCTGGGCTTCTATGGAAAGAGTTCTTGATCGCGTCCCTCCTTGTTTCCTCAGATAAAACATGGCCGTTGTATTGTCGGTCAGTATTCGTACTCGCGAGCCCTTGATGTGTGGTAGGAATGCCTTCAAGGCCCATCGTACTGCTCTGAGCTCTAACACGTTTATGTGTAGGAGTGACTCCGTTGGAGACCAGCGACCTTGCGTTTGGAGAGCACCCATGTGAGCTCCCCATCCGGTTAGGGACGCATCCGTGACTATGGTTCGCTGAAACTCCGGCTCCTGTAGGGGTACGCCGTTGTTCAGATTGTGGAAACTCTGCCACCACTGAAGGGTCCGAAGCAGCTTGTCGTCGTCGATGGATATCTTGTCTGATCGCGATCCTTGAGTCTGCGTCCATCGGTCCGCGAGGAATTCCTGGACTGGCCTCATGAATAGGCGACAGTTTTCCACCAGATGGATGCAGGATGCCATGGCCCCTAGGACCGAAACATATTTTCTCACTGAGATCTTGGTGTTTCGCCATAGTCGGCATGCTTGTTGATTGAGTCTTGAGGTTCTGTCGAGAGAAGGTTTCACTAGCCCTAACTGGGTCTCGAACTGTGCCCCCAGGAATACCAGCGATCTCGATGGCTGCAGAGAGGATTTTTCAAAGTTTATGGCGAATCCCAGCTGTTGTAGAAGCTGCATGGTGGCTTGTAAACTTGTGTTGGTCGACGCTGGGGAGGATCCCCTTACCAGCAAGTCGTCGAGGTATGGGTATACATGGTGGCCTTGCTTCCTTAGCCAGGCCGCTACTGGAGCCAGGCATTTCGTGAACATTCTGGGGGAGGTCTTGAGCCCAAAAGGAAGAACCGTGAATTGGTAGTGAGTCCGCCCTATTACAAATCTTAGGAATTTCCTGTGTTTCCGACACATTGGAATATGGAAATACGCGTCCTGTAAATCCAGGGACGCTAGACAATCCCCCTCTTGAACGGCGCGTATCACTTCCTGCAGAGTGAGCATCTTGAATTTTAGGCTCTTTAAAGACTTGTTGAGATCGCGTAAGTCTAAAATGGGACGCCATTTGCCGTTCGGCTTTTTTACGACGAAATATCTTGAGTAGACTCCTTGACCTCTCTGTGATGTTGGAACTAATTCTATCATGCCCTTTGCTAACATGAGTGTTACCTCTTGTTGCAGTATCTTCAGATGGGAATGAGCGGTGAACGCAGGTGGAATTTGCAGAGGGCTGTGTTTGAATTGTAGAGAGTGTCCGTTTCGTATAGTATCCAGCCCCCATTGATCCGTCGTTATTCGTTCCCATTCGTCGACATATGCTGAAACTCTTCCCCCCAGAACGGTGTGTTGTATGTCACTGCTGATCTTTATTTTGCTTGTCTCTCGACGACGACGGATATGATGGTCTTTTCCTGGAAGTCTGGAAGTTCCGGCGACGGTTTGCCGTTTGGGAGGCACGTGTTAACAAGCCCGCAAAAGGTCGACCCTTTGGGTTCTTGCTAGCTGGATTTATCAGCGTAATGAATCCATTGCGAGTGGGGGGATCCCGTAGCCACGTTTCCTGTAGGCATATCGCAAACACATTCACCAAAGATTCTTGAAAAGTGTTAAACAAGTGCGTGAATCCTCTCGTGTTCCATGACAGTAGAATTAGTTCTTGTTGTTTGACGTTGGCTCATTGTTATTTACGTGGTCCATTTGGGAATCGTTTTGCATTGTTGGCTCTTCTTTCGAATGACTGATGCGTGGCAGCATCTAAAATGTCGGGTGATGAGACTAGAGATTGGCGCAGGGCCAGTCGCCTGGCGGTGCCGTGACTTGCTTCATGGTCACGATTTGCCTTGGAAGATGAAACGGCTCTCGTAGTAAGAGGCTCGAGGGTGAGATCAAAGCCGTAAAGCAGGAGATCTTCGTTTGCTTGAAGTAGCATGTTTTTTACCGCCGTCGATGAAATATGGAGAAACACTTGGTCGGAAGACGTTTCTGTTATATATTCCACAATTTTGATGTCGTCTGATGAGATGGCTCGCAGTGGTGGTATGCATGCGAACAGTTTTAGAATGTTTCCTCTATTTAGGTTAACTTTGTTGCCGTCTGAGTGAATATTTTGGAGACAGAGTTTCCACTTGCTAGTTTGAGACTCGAAATTGGCAGGACCGTAAGCGCGCTGAACTGGAGGCAAGCGCAATTTTAGCTGATTCGACGTGTGTTTGGGATTTAGCCTAGAATTTAGTGGTTGCTGGGATTTCCTCTTTATTGAGGGTGAAATTTGTCAAACATTGGTCCTTGATTGTGTGATCTTCGAAGTTTTATTTGCCTCTAGATTCTCCCTCATTAATGGCCCAGTTGATATTACAGCTGGGGCTACAAAAGAAGCATTGATGGAATTCTCAAGGTCAGCTGAGTAAGTCGATAGATCACATAGGTCAACAGAGGAGTCATGAGAACCATTTCCAATGGAAACATCGTTGGAGGCTATGCGCCGGCGTTTTGTTGAGGTCCTTGAGGGACTTGGTCTAGCACCTATTGATCTTGATGGTGCATTGTTTGTAGGTTTTATTACAGTTGTTGTGTGAACATGCCGAGTGAACAGACTTGTCTTCTTGGGGGTTGTTAGGTTCCTTATAAATTTTTTGGGGATTTTGATTTGCTGTTGTTTTTGTTTAGGTTGTGTACTTTTTTGTTAAGAAGCTCTGCCTGTTGTCACGCAGACTTTTTCAGATCAGTTTTCGGCGCTTGTAATGATTGTTTTTGCTGGCCCTTTGAATATATTAAATGAATTCACTGATGTGGAGGTTTGTGCCGGTACATGTTCTTGTGACGAGATTTCTTTTGTTGTGAGACTGCTTGTTTGAGGGACTGATCCTTGCGTTTTCGAGTTTGAAACTGAAGTGTCATGGGAAGGAGCCGGAAGGCTCATTGTTGGATCAGACTGCGGGGGTTCGTTTCCAAGTGTCGCAGGTGCGGTCGAGACTTGAGGATGGGGGGATCCTGATGAATTTTCCTGTGTCTTGCAAGCGTCTCGGGAGGTAAAGATTGTGTTTTTTCGCATCCATTTCACGGCGTCCAACAAGCCTTCCATTAGAGAGTCGTTTTTACAATGATGACGAGCAGCGAGATCGCTCAACCTGTCTTGCCATCTCGCCGCATTTTCAGCATTTGATGTCATTTGGGCTTGAAGGAAGCACGAAAAGTGTTCAAGTTTATCGATTTTTGCCGTTAGGTTAGAGATGGCAGCACCTTGATCACTTATAGATCCTATCAATGATTCAAAAAGTTTGGTGAATGGAGCTAAGGCAACAGCCGAGGCAGCTAAGACATTGTTATGTATCTGAGAAAGCGCTTCGGGTGAAATGCCAAGCGATTGAGGTGCAGAATCATGAAGGGACAAGGAGCCAACAGAATTGTCCAAGTTATAATGCGGGTTAAAGGTGGAAAATATTTTTGCAGAAATCGTCGGATGGACTTCTTCGCCAAACTGAAGTGGCCTTGGGTGTGGAGTACTTGCATTCAGCGTTGAATTTTCACATATAGGAGGTATGATGGAAGTGCTTTTTGCCTTAAGCTCGGCGACTCTTTGTAGGCGACTAGCGCGAGCAATCGCACTCCGATCGCATTGAATGGGGAGTGGATTGAGTTCTGGTGCCGGTGGCTGAGGGGTGCTAAATGGCTGAACATCGCTGAGCTGATCATTTGCACTCGAAATGGAAGAGCGACCAACGTCTGGAGCTTGACATGCCAAAGCGCTATCGTTATCAAGTTCGGTGCATTCAAAGGCTGCTCCTAGAGCAGTACGACCTGCTGTTTTTAGAATGGGAGGATCAATTTGGGAATAAATTGGATTGATTGTGGCCAAAGAACGTGGAATATTAGCAGGGGCCATCAGTGTATTTTCGGTGCTGACCAAGGCGCTCTTGGGGCCGCACGACTGAACCGGAAAATGACAGGCGCTTCCCTCCTGTAACAGAATGTCATTGACTGTGGGGAGACAAGTCAACCCCACAGATGGCGTAGATGGTCGTTTATTGTTCAGAGCTTGTTTGGGAAGTAAATCAATCATCGCAAGGTTTCCCGTCTCAAGATTCGGGATTTTTAACAGTTCTTCGTCGGTCACTAAATGTGACAAGAGACCTTTGTCTGTAGAAAGACCAGCAGCATTCATGAAGTTGTTGTTATGAAAGGGCGTAGGTACCATTATAGCCGGTTGCGTCGTTCGTAGTGTATCAGATGTCTTAACATCGGACCGAGGCACCGGAATGTCGCCTAGAACGCCAACTGAGTTCAGTGAATCCACCTTACCCGCTCTGTTTGCTGATATGTCTGTTTCATCCACAAGTGAGATTTCATCATTAGAAGCTGGATTGCATTCCGAATTGATAGTGGGGAGTCTCGATGAATTGGGATTGTCTGACTGTGTTGCTAAGGCATTAGATGGAACTGTGAGCAGTACAGGTGGAATTAAGGCATCGGTTTGCGCGCATTGCTCTTCAAGAGACAACAAGACTAAGGGCTTTGGAGAGCTGCTAGTTTCTGTTGGTAATAACTCATTTGTAGCCATAAGCGCACACCCAGTAGCTTTGCTTACCTTAGGGCCGACTGCAGCTTTCATCATGGACCAAGGATTTGTAGAGCGCCGTTGCTGTAAGGATTTTTTTCGGGTCTGTGGGCCGTCTGCCGATAAAGTCATTATTTGTGGCGGCTCGGCAAGAGTACGTAGGATGAAGCCACCAGTGCCTAACAGTCGCTTAACAGTCACCGGGCTTTACTCCTGACGGGCTTAACGCCGCAAGGGTGGTAGCCTCTGTCCTTTGAAGGCCGGCCCGAGTCACGTGATAGGGTCACGTGCCGATGTTGCCACCCTCCTCCAGGAAGCGTGTTGGAGCGGCGTTCGCGGCAAGAGCAGGGGGCAGCTCGCAATGCTGGATCAGGTAGAGATAGCTTCTGTGGGCAGCTTCTGAGGACTTCAAAGTGCTTTCTGTGGTAAGTTCCACACACTGAGCGGGCGGCAGCCTCTGTCCTTTGAAGGCCGGCCCGAGTCACGTGGTAGGGTCACGTGCCGATGTTGCCACGCCTCCTCCAGGAAGCGTGTTGGAGCGGCGTTCGCGGCAAGAGCAAGGGGCAGCTCGCAATGCCGGATCAGGTAGAGATAGCTTCTGTGGGCAGCTTCTGAGGACTTCAAAGTGCTTTCTGTGGTAAGTTCCACACACTGAGCGGGCGGCAGCCTCTGTCCTTTGAAGGCCGGCCGAGTCACGTGATAGGGTCACGTGCCGATGTTGCCACGCCTCCTCCAGGAAGCGTGTTGGAGCGGCGTTCGCGGCAAGAGCAGGGGGCAGCTCGCAATGCCGGATCAGGTAGAGATAGCTTCTGTGGGCAGCTTCTGAGGACTTCAAAGTGCTTTCTGTGGTAAGTTACACACTCATTAAACAAATTCAAGTACCATAACAATCAACTATACGAAATGTGCTTTACATGGAGGAATCTTTCCCGCTGCGTCCTGTCCTCGTGTGAATTATATGCGACTAGGCATTGGAGTGGCAGCGCGCATGTCCCTCTCCACGGGAATAATCGAGACCGTTGTAGACAGATAACCAACGCACCTTTCGCTGTCTGGAGAAGTGTAATGGAAGTCAGGTGTGTGTAATGGTCAGCAGTAATTGCCTGACCCTGCCTGGCAATTTTATTGGAACATGTCAGGTATACGGCTCGGGTGTAAGTCCATTATCTCTTGTAATGGGCTGTCCATGAGGAAATGTTTGTGTTGGGAAGGGGGGGTTTGAGTTCCTAAGTATCCTACTTGGTAGGATGGGGTAAAGGTGTTATAGGGAAGGGGATACCGCATCTCGCCATCCGGTGTCCAACTTCCACTCCCCGAAGACCCCTCACCGAGGTGATCCCCCCTCGCACAGGTCCACCCCCAGGAACTGGATCCAAAAGTGATGGCTGTGTCGTAGCCACCTGGAGCGCAGATTCCCGGGGACTAGCGGGTGAGACACCTTCAGGTTTCTCACATACCCTTCCCCTATGTGATGTAGCTGCATCTGTTTCACAAGGGAACCAAGTAAGGAAATTCACGCTCCCTCGGTCTTTGCCTTTTCGGTGCTCCACAGTGAAACAGTAGGCTTGCAGGTCTAAGAACCATCGCATGACTTGAGGGTTAGAATCTTTCCGCTGGCTAATCCAAACTAGTGGAGAATGATCCGTGACTAGTGTGAACTTCCTTGCAAGGAGGTAGTACCTAAGGTGGGTAATGGCCCACTTGATGGCAAGGGCCTCTAATTCCAGCACAGAGTAATTTGTTTCACGTGGGAAGAGTTTGCAACTAGTAAATAAAATAGGCTATTCCAATCTGTCACAAATTTGCGACAAGACTGCTCCTAGCCCTGTAAGGGAGGCATCTGTTTGTAACACAAACTCCTTAGAGAAATCTACTACATTTAGGATCGGGTTCTGGCACAGGGTTTGTTTTAGGTTGTTGCAATATACATCGTCTTCGTCAGTCCAATGAATTTTCTGGGATTCAGTGTTCTTTCAATTGTCTGTCAGCCTAGCTGTTCTGTCCGAGAAGTTAGGGATAAACCTACGGTAATAATTAATTAACCATAACAATGCTCTGAGGTCTCTTTTAGTTGTATGTGTTATTTGGCATTTATATAGTGCTCTATATATCATTGGTATGACCTCAAAGCGCTGGTAGGATGAATGCCCTCGGGGGCCGTAGTCCAGTTCAGTCAAGAGAGTACAGTGTCATAGGGCGCTTGTGTGCACAGATTATGTGCACAGCTAATGCGATTGTCTGGTGGTAGCTGCTACCTTTCATTAGGTATGGTGGTATTTGATATCAGTTGAATGTGTGCAGTCTGGAGCGTATTTACCAAGACTAGGTTCTGGCTGCATTAGGCCAGTGCAGGACACTTATGTGTGCAGCTTGGCTGATTTTTGTGGGTATAGCTGCATTTTATCAGAATGTTGAGGTGTTCATAAAGTATTGTTCGTATGTGAGCAGCTAGGCCAAAATTGATCGAGGGGTGTGTGTTGGTGTATAGTAGAGAGTGAGCATGGTGATTTGAGAGATGAGTGTCTGGGTGGAGGATTTAATCTAAAGAGCTTGCTGTTCCGGATCTTTGGTGCGCATTTGCGATTGCGAAATCTGGTGTTGGAGATCGGTCTGTAATTCTCTTAGGGTGAAGGGGGGTCGAGAGATGCCTTTTTTAGAAATGGCTTGACATGCGCAATTTTAAAGGCTTCAGGAAGATGCCCGAGGTGGGGGAGTCGTTTAGTATGGCTCTTGCATGTTCTCCTGCGCAGGTGGAGGAGAGTATTTCTTTCAGAACAAAGGCGGTGGCAGGGGCCAAGGGGTGATCCGGAGGGTCTGCTGGCTGATAGTAGGTCAAGGAATTCATCTCTGGAGATGGGTTTGAAAGAGTCGAAGGTTGGTAGAGTGGGAGTCGGGGCAATGGGATCAGGAGGGGTCTGTCAAGTGCGGTGTTGTAGAAGTGTAGCGAGAGGGAGTCGCAGAGTAATTGTGTGGGAGTGGTGTGGGCAGAGGTGCAGGTTGGTTTCACAAATTTGGAGATAACCTTGTAGAGTTCTTTGCTGCTGCTGCCACAGTTCAGAATTAGTTTATTTTAATAGGCTTTTTTGGCCTTTCGGATCTCAGATTTGTAATTACAGTGTTGGAGGGTGAACATGGATCTGCAGAGATCGGTTTTAGATGCTAGTCATTTGCATTCAAGAGAGTTTTTTTTTTTAATGTCCTCAGGTGGGGTGTGAACCATCTTGGGGGATGGTCCTTTGCGTGAGGATGCGGGGCATGAGGGAGTGAGAGGAATTAGTGATTCTTTAAGCCAGGAGTCGAAGGATTCGATGGTTAAGGGTCTACCATAGGAGAGCGTTGCAGGTGGACGGAGTACCAGGGCTTCAGCTAGGTTGGGGAGTACCTTGACTTTGTTCCAGCATTTGTGATCAAAAGTGGGGGCAGGGGGAGCTGTAGGAGATGGGGCCATTGTGTGGATGGAGAAAGGGATCACAAAGTGGTCTGTCCAAATACGTGGTTTGGGACTGGATGTAGAGACCAGGTCATAGGAGCTGAAAATCACATCAAGGGTGTGCCCACCTGAGTGAGTTGGACCAGTGGTATTTTGGGAGAGGTTGAGTGCATCAAGACTGTCGCCCAGAGGATGGGTCATGGGGTTGTTGGGCATATCAAACCAGATATTGAAATCTCCCAGGAGTGTGAGAGATTGGTGATTTACCTGAATGGTAGCTATTGAGTCACAGAAATTGTTGGCGGAGTGCCTGTCGTATCCAGGGGGTCTTTAGATGAGTAGGAAACTGTGGGTGAAAGTCGATAGTAGCGAGAGCTTTACTAGAAGGGATTCACAGGAAGCCTTGCATGTCTGGGATTCAACGAGTGAGAAATGGGGTTCGTAGAGGATTGCGACTCTGCCATGTCTGGAGGGTCTATTGTGGGCGATAAGGGAGTAGCCAGGGCGGAAGGCCTCGTGCGCGACTGCCGCAAAATCGGAGAACCAGGTTTCGGTGATAAAAATGAGGTTGGGTTTGTCAGAGGATAGGAGGTCAAAGATGCTGTGTCTGTTTCTTGCTACAGAGCGGGCATTAAAGAGGATGCATGTGACTTCGTGATGGGAGGTGGTTTTCATGACGTTTGTCGCAGGGAGTGCTCGGTGGACATGGGTGTCCGAACAGGTGGGGGATGTGGTAGGATGATTCAGGGCGGTTGGTACGGGCTGAAGGGGGGAAGAGGGAGGACTGGATGCCTGTGCACTTTGAGTGTCGTGTGAGACATGGGTTACGTCGATGCGGGGCAGGAACAGTAGGCGGGTGGTGGTAGGTATGAAAGAGATGAGGATCAGGGGCGATTGGGAGGATGGTGAGTGGAGCACTTGAGGTGTGGGGGGTTGGGTGGGTTGTTTCTGGTTAGAGTCTGGAAGGCGCTGGGGTTTAGGTGTACTGGGTGTGAAGTCAAGAGCATGGGGGTGGAAACTGGGAGAGGGGAGGTGAGGGTCTGAAGGTAGGGGTGGGGTAGGCTGGAAGGTTGGACCGATGGAGAAGTGGTGAGGTATGAAGCGTCGAGGGAGAGGACCAGTCTCTCTTTCTGCGTTTGGTGGGAATTGGTGCCATTGAAGTGTGAGAGAGGGTAGGAGGGTCAGAGGGGGAGGAGGATGAAGCTACTGTTTTAGAAAGGGCGAGACAATCTACTTTCAGAGAAGGGAAGGGATATGGGGGGTCTGTGGGCGGGGATCGAGTAGGGGCTGAGGGGAGAGGGAGGGCGGTATGGGAGGAGAGCTGAGAGGGTGAGGAGTTCCTCAGTGGTGGACTAAAGGATGGTGTGGTGGTGGCGGGGGACTTGTGATGTTTGGCGCGCCAGAGAGCTCTTCTGGCTTGTGAGTTTTTGATTGGGTGGGGTGTAAGGGTGGGGAGTGAGGGGTTGTTCTCAACAGATGCTAGGGGGAAGTAGGATGTAGATGTGTTTGGGTGGGTTGAGGTGTGCGGAGTGAGGGTTTGAGGTGAGTGGTGTTTGGCATGCCAGAGAGCTCCTCTGGCTTGTGAGTTTGAGATTGAGCGGGGCGTAAGGGTGGGAGTGTGCAGTTGTTCTCAATAGATGCTAGGGGGAGGAAGAATACGGATGTGTTCGGGTGGGTTGAGGTGTGCAGGGTGAGGGTTTGGGGGGAGTGGTGTTTGGCACACCAGAGTGCTAGAGGTGGATTCATGGATGGGGGATTGGTGGGGGAGTTGGGGTTCTGTGTAGCAGCATTGTACAGGGCAAGAATTGTAGGTGGTGACCTGATGTGGGATACGGGGGGGGTTCATGAAGTTAGGTTATGTGCCGGATGGGGTGAATTATGGAGGAGGGCTAGGGTGGGTGTGGAGCGGATGGGAGTGAGGAGGGGTCAGAGAGGTGGCCTTTGTAGAAGAGGTATCTCCATCCCAGAGGGCAGGACAGGGCAGCACCTCGGATTTCATAGACCTGGATAGAGGGCAAGTCCTAGATTTAATAGGCGACAATAGTAAATGCAGTAACCTTTGATGTAATAGCAGCACCTAGTTTTGGGACACTTAGATAGAGGGAGAAAGGTCCAGCAGGGGCAACAGTAGATGTAGTAATAGAGTTTGCAATAACCTAAAATGTATTAGCTGCAATTAGATATGAGACACCTGGAAAGAGGGTGAAAGGTCTAACACCGGACAAAAGTAAATGCAGTAACCTTAGATGCAATGTCAGCGCTTTCATTTGGGACACCTGGATGGAGGGAGAAGGCCTAATAGGGAACACCAGTAAATGCAGTAACCTTAGATGCAATATCAGCGCTTTGATTTGGGACATCTCATAGGGAGAGAAAGGCCTAACACCGGAAGACAGTAAATGCAGTAACCTTAGATGCAATATCAGCGCTATGACGGCGTAGGGGTATCTAAGACGGCCTTCAGTTTCTCGCGTTTAGCCTGGACACTACCATTTCCTACAAAGAGGCTGAGGTATTTGACGGCTGATTGGGCCAGCTTGCATTTGGATGGATTGGCAGTTATGCCGGCTTCTCTGAGGGCTTAATAGTAAAGAGATGGAAAAGATGGTCTTCCCAGGTTTTACTATAAATGACTATTTTGTCAATATAAGCTCCACAGAAATCAGAGTAGGGCTGTAATATTCTGTCCATAAGTTGTTGGAAAGTGGCAGGGGCACCATGTAAGCCAAAAGGGAGGACTTTGAATGGGAACAGTCCCAGCACGTCGAGAAAGCTGTATTTTCCTCATCAGGTCCATGTACTGGGACCTGCCAGTACCCCTTGGTTAAGTCTAGGGTTGATCGAAAGGTGGCGTTTCCGGTTTTTTCAATCAATTTGCCGATGCGTGGCATGAGATAGGCATTGAAGTCGGAGATGGCATTAACTTGGCGGACGTCTATGCAAAACCTCCGGAATGGTAGGTTTTGTGAGCAATACTATAGGGGAGGACCATGGGCTTGAAGAGGGTTCATTAATATTTGCTCTTAACAATTTAGTTACTTCTTCAACCACTATCTGTTTACAGGCTTACAGGAGTCTTTAGGGTTTCAGATGCACCACTTTTCCTTTAGGTGTTCTAATATAGTGATAAGTGCCTTTCACTCTCCCTGGTTTCACCGAGAATACATCGGGAAATGTTATAACTAAATCCTTTAAATCTTGTTGTTGTTGATTAGATAGCTCTTGAGAAAGGAATTCAGTTATCTATTTCTTCTGGTGCCAAACAGGATAGTATTGTGGCATTGGCGGCAGAAGGATTTTCCTTCCACTATTAAGAGATTTACGTGGTATAAATGGGCCTTTTGTTTCCGGTCAGGTTGTGCTACCTTATAAGTACAGGTTCCTGTTTGTTCCAAAATTTCATATGGCCCATGCCACTTAGAGACAAGTTTGTTTTCTGAGGTAGGCAAGAGGACAAATACTTTTTGTCCTACGGAAAACGATCTTAGTTTTACCTTTTTGTCATAGGTGGACTTTTGTTGTGCTTGGGCTTTTTCCATAGGAGTATAGACTAGATTTCAAACACGTTTCATATGCGCTCCCAATTTGGTAGCAGTTTGCGAAAGGGGAATGGGTGCCTCTTTTCTTTCTTCCCAAGTCTCCTGCAGCATGTCCAGGACATCTCTAGGTTCTCTACCTTAAAGTAGTTCAAAAGGAGAGAATCTAGTGAATGCCTGAGTGGTTTTACTTACTGCAAATAGTGCCATGGGGATCATACGGTCCCAGTCCTTCCCGTCCTTATCTACTAACTTTCTTAGGATCATTTTGAGTGTTTTGTTGAATCTTTCCACCAAACCATCTGTCTGTTTGGAGATGGTAAACTGAAGTTCTTAAGGTGGTGATATGGAGCAGCTCCTTGACTTCACCCATGAGCTTGCTCATGAAATTGAATCCTTGATCCGCCAGGATTTCGTTAGAAAAGCCAACCCTAGAAAATATGGTAATAGGTGTTTTAAAATCTGTTGGGTGGTGTTGTTCCGCATAGGGAATGCCACGGGGTATCTGGTCGCGTAATCGACAATCACAAGGACATATTTGCTACCCAGTGTAGAGGTTTCAAAAGGTCTTATGATATCCATCCCAATCCTTGAGAAAGGGACTTCTATTATTGGTAAAGGATTCAGAAGGGCAGACAAGGGAGTGTTGGTTTTCTAACATAGTTCACATGTCTGAATAAAGGTTTTTAGATCTGCATGGATACCTGGCCAGTAAAACTTGCCACTGATATGTTCATGGGTCTTAGATTGTCCTAAGTGTCCCCCTGTCAGATGAGAATGTGCAATCTCTATTACGTTCATCTGGTGGGTTTTGGGGATTACTAACTGAGTTTTACTTAGGCCTTCTATGGATGTTTCCTTTCTATACAATAATCCTTGCCTTAGGAAGAAAAAGGGACTTCCCTTCTCTACTCCCTCCCCTTCGGGAATTGCTTGTAAGAAAGCCTAAGTGGGGGATGGATCATTTTGTTGGGCGAAGGCTAGGTCGGGAAAGATGGTAAGTTCTTCTTCCCTTTTCTCCTCAGTGGTAGATGGTTCATCCGCTTCCCCAAAGCCTAAGGTACCTCCCACAATATCTTCTGGTTCACTCTCTCTAAAACGAGGAAATAGAGCCCTTTCAAGAATTCCTTGTGCAATTTTGTCCGCACAATGTACTTTGAATGGAATTTCACCAGAACCTTTATGTCTCCCAGAAGTCGTGATCTATGGCGCCTGCTAGAACGTCTAGACCGAACTTCCCGGCCAGGCCAGATTTTTGGGCCAATCTTATATAACACCCAGGAGGGGGTATCAAACCTAAGTCTATGTGAATCATTCCTCTTTCCCTGGATAGTAGCTTATCTGCTGCTACAGATATCAAAGCCTATTGATTCTTGCATGGCAACAGATGGGCCTGAGGCTCTTTTACTAAGCTTCTGGAATCTTAGGGTTCCCCAATTTGTTTAAATTGAGTCACATCCTACTCCTATCACCACATGTAAGGAAGACATGGTATCAACAGTAAGACAAACACAACGGACCACAGTTCAAGGGTGTTTATTGTACTTAAAAAAGGCTTGAAAACGTCTATTTAATCCTACATCTACAGATGGGAGCAAGCTATGACCATTAAACAATAATAACTTAGTCCTAGTAGTGTCTTGTCAAAATAAAAGGGCCTATACTAATTAACCTATTGCCAATCCTTACCCCTAAATACAAATAGTGTGGGAAACAATGTTACGAAAAAGAAAGAAGTGTTCATAAAATGATATGTCAGGTTCTTCAGGCCATTGGCCTCCCTTCCCGTTTTCAGCATGGGACAAGGCGGTAAATTCAAGCTTAGCACAGTCTCTGGCTTCTTTAGCACGAGGATACAGTTCAGTCATTAGCATCAGGGCCTTTCGTGCCCAAGTTTCTTCGCCTTTAAAAGTCTCTTCATTCAGAGGGCCTGATGCGACAAACAAACGATAATTTATTTTCCTCTTTTTACAAGTACTCAATTTCTTAGGCGATTCACCATTCACCTCAGATCCCCCTCAGCCTGGCTCAGATCCTCTCAACACAATGTTCATAAATTATTCATGCATCCAATTTCTCATGGAATATTCTTTCTTGAGTGACTCATGGTTCACCCCGATGCCCATCAGCTGGGCTCAGATCTCGGATCCCCCTCAATCGGGCTCAGGTCTCGGGTCCGCCTATGTCGGGCTCAGATCCCTTTTAACACAATGCTCAATTAGTCGCTCTCGGCCAGGCTCAGACTAATTCCAATTTCCAATATAACTTTACACAAACTTTCTTTAACCAAAAGCTTTTAGCTCATCTCCCTGCGCCAGGCTCGGACCAACTTCATATAACATTTCATTAGCTATCGAAGACTTTTGAATATGCACAAGGTTTTGCTTGACCTGTTGCAGGACCACTTCAATTTCACAATTCTTTCTCACTCTTCACATTTTCCACCTTTCAGCTGGATACCTCACAGAGACTTTCGAATGAGCACCCACGTGATGCCAGAAAAACACTATCTACGGTATTGTATCTTGGCTTCAAAGTTCAATCACTCATCTGCTGTTTAATTGTGTTGGCGTTGCTTGCCACATACGCTTCATACACTGTTCTCTTCAGTTTTTACTATACAATGTTGCCGCTTGCAACCTTGGCTTCAACACAGAATGGTCTGCTATCAGTCTCCCCAAATCACCCGCTGTGCTGACTTCACTGGTGCTGCTTTGTTGTAGGAGCCAAGGACAGTACCACAGTGGCAAACTATTCTCCCTGCCTTGACTATCAATGCGGGAGAACCCCGGGTACCTCTGACACACAATGCAGTATTCTTCAGCCTTGATTCCTGGTCTTACATTTCCTATTCTCGAAGGTTCATTAAAGTAAAGTTCTTTCGTTGAAAAGGTCAAGGGCACTTCCCTCCTTGCAATCCTCTTCGGTTTTCCCATCTTTCGCCTTGCATTCAACTGCCATCTTGGAACTGCTGCTTCCTCGTGTGCTTTACCATGCTCAGAGTGTGCTTTTGTGCTCTGCCTTTTATCCGTGTGGGGAAGTGTAATGGAAGTCAGGTGTGTGTAATTGTCAGCACTAATGGCCTGACCATGGGACTTTGCAGATATACGGCTCGAGTGTTAGTCCGTTTTCTCCTGTAGTCAGCTGTCCATGAGGAAATGTTCATGTTGGGAAGGGGGGGCTTGAGTTCCTAAGTATCCTACTTACTGAGATGGGTTAAAGGTGTTACGGGGAAGGGGATACCACGTCTTGCCAGTCAGTATCCCACTTCCACTCCCCGAAGACCCCTCACCCAGGTGATCCTCCCGCACTGGTCCACCCCCAGGAACTGGATCCAAAAGCAATGGCCGTGTCCGGGCCACCTGGATGACAGATCCAAAGGAGACATTCCCTTCACTGGTAGCCAGAGGGGCAAATCAGTGCATACTAAAATGAAATGAGAAGCCAGAGAGAGGCAAAAAGGCCTCACTTGCTCTAAAGCAAAACATTAAAAAAAGTCAAAAAGCAGATGTGCTGGTGTTCACCACTAAAGTCAATGGAAGAAAACTGCAAACAAAGTTCCTAATAGTTAACTAAAATCTGAATTTCTCAGGCATGCAGCAAAATCAAATTCAATGCCAGCTTTTAGTTCCAGGGCCTATACAATGGGACATTCTGCTGTTCATCCGCACACCTGAGAGACCACCTGCCTTCGTTGCAAGCATAATAACCCACCTGTTAAATACAGTATGTCCTTTAGTCAGGAAGCAGCTTGAAGTGCTATTCTACAGGTCTCTCAATCATATTGCATACATTGTAGTCCCTGGTATATAGCTTCATAGATGTATGTTTGTCCAACACAAATCAACTGGGTAATAAAGTGTGAAGAATGTATGAAACACCAAGATGTGGCCCTTGTACTGGTGCAGTATTTCCCAAAAAAGGCAAAACCAAAACCGCTTGGAATGTCAAAGTCCAACATCCTTGCATTTAATATATTTTGCCCATCTTGTACATGATTTTAATGGTTTATCATGTGGTTTAATATGGCAATACATTTTACATCAAAAGAATTATATGGTTGGAGATTTGAGAGAGGTTTTATCTTGTTGTTTCTACCAATCTGTTTGAGTCACATTGAATAATATTGGTTACAGAAGTGAATGTGAATCTGTATATGTTTGACCTGATAATTTGCACTATGGTATTGATGTTTTTGTATGGATTTTATAAAATTGGTGTATGTGTTATGTAAGAAAGTGTTATTGTGGAAAGGGATGATGAATTTGATCCCACAGAGTATTTATTGTTCGATTTGTAGGAACGTTTCTAGTTGAACTAATAGGCTTGCGGAAGATCCAGGAAGGACAACTGCATACGTCCGCATCCAGTTCTTTCCAAACAAAAATTGGAGGACTTATAAGAGCGTCAGCACATAAAGAAAACAGCAGACTGGTGACAATATGCAACTACATGCAAATACATAGCAGGATGTGCAAAATTAAAATATATAAAAAGGAAATTCAAGTTAATTGAACTCAAAACAGTTTCATCTTTTTGACCACCATGGTCATTATTAATTTGACCTCCTGTAGGAGCCACGCCTAAGTGGTGAAACATGTATAGAGTTTTTTTGGAAAATGTTTGAGAAAAGGTTAAAAAAGTTGAAAAATGAAACTCAAACCTAATTTTGGAAATATATGACATTTGAAATATACGATAACCAATATTTGGAAACAAGATTTGAGAACATATGAGCCAAAAATTGAAGCTTGAAAAGTTTGAAAAAGAAACTTTATAGGAAGACGTTTAAGAAATATATGACTAACAAAATTTGGAAATATATGACAAACAATAACAAGTAAATTCGAAACTGGTCTCCGCAGAATTATTTCTAAGGTGCATGAAATCTAAAGATTGCAATCTAAAAATGGAACTAATAGACCTAAATAAAATATAAGGACTTTAAGATGCAGTGACTATGTACTAATGGAAGACCATGTGCTACTCCAAGGGGGGGGCAGTGGGGAGATATGGGTCAGGGGGCGGTGTGGAATGGGGAATAAATAGGCTTTGGCCACCATGATGGAAAAACTTGAGAACATTTCGGAAAGATTAATTTTGCAGCTTCCCCTAAATTGACATCAATGGCTCTCCCAAAATGTTTTGCTTGAACCCCATCCTGACTGAGGTAGGTAAAGTGCGTTTTACCTTCCCTGCTCAGGTCATCTCTTTTGATAGCACAGGTCAGCCCATTTGGCTAACACTGTAAAGTCCCCTTTGTGTGGTTCCTTTGTTGTTGTTTTTGTACTGTAGCACAAATCACCTTTTTCCTTTTGCTACTTTTTTGTGTCCAAAACTGACTGGGTTCAGGGGATGTTTTTTCTACAGTGTTTTATTACCACATGCACTTTTATTACCACATAATGCAATTTTGAGTACCGTAAACACAAAATGGATGTACCACGATTCTTTTCACCCTGTCCTTTGACCATTTTGTCAGAATGCCTTCCTGCCTTCTCAGGTCAGTAAAAGCCATACAAAGGTAGGTCCTTTCAGGGAAAAACCTTGAGTTTTCCAGGGAAAGTGGCGGTGAGTGCATCCTGGCTGAATACTTTCTTGTCCCATCCACATTTCAGCCACGGGATCTCTGCTGCTGGGTAGATGTAGGGCAAGAGGTGGTCCAGGATTGGCCACCCCTTGCCAGTTTGAATGGAGCAGATCCTTGCCATGGGTAGGCTGGCACAGCCCATAGACTGAATTTGGCATGGGAGTGCTGTAGCCATTCCCCAGATTGTTGTTTGGGGCCAGGATCCCTTCAAAGAGGAGCAGCCCAACCTGAAGGCTGCTGACGACACCAACCAACCAACGTGGCCTACAACCAAGTCCCATCAAAGTCCTGCCTCTCTGCATCCACCTCCAGAAAATTCTGGTCTGTGCTTCAACCCTTGGTCTGGTGGAACCAACCAGCCCAGGCACCTGCATAAAGATCCTACCTCCAGAGGCATACCAGAACCATCCTCTGGCCTGACCAGCTTCATCCCGGGCATCTTCGGTGCAATGGTCCCCACTCCAAGTTTACACTTGGAACTCAGCAGGTTGTCTATTTGTGGCCCAAGACCAGTCCTCCTACAGCTGCTGCCCCAACGCAAAGAGGGGCCATTCTGGAGCTGGGTCTTCTTCGCTACGAGGGGTGCCAGCTGCCCTTTGAACAAGATCGTCAATGCTGCCTGACTGTCATGCTGTGCGATCTGTAGTGGTTCTGTTGTGCCTGGGTCGTCCTGCTTCAAGGACATCAGGAACCAACTATACAGCCACATTCTAGCCAAACCCAATCCCGTTTCAGAAAACTACTACTGCACCCAAGGACCCCTTGCAACCCGACCAATGACTGAAGTAAGTGGGCCCAGTGACACTAGGGACCGTAGGGTTGGTCTATCAAAAAATAAATAATTGTGGTAAGGGCTTACATACTCGTTTCCAGCCTCATGCCACCATTAGGACTGTTTGAGTGTAAATACCACTACCTAACTCTCCCTTGCCTGGTTCTGAGTCATGGAAAACTAGCCAAGGATCTCCCCCTGGTAGCCCCTAGTGGCATGGGATTGGGAGGGACCCCTAAATTGCATTACTTACCGTCATATCCTTTTTAATTTCTTGCATCTGGACCATGTACTTATCGGTTGGCTTGGTCAACAATTGCTCTAGGACTCTCAAGACTTACAATTCTCGGCAGCAGGTATTTACCTCGGACTTTGACTCTAAGGCACTAGGCCTACTTACCTAACAGGGAAGGACTTCTGAAGTGATAGGGGCAAATATACTTTTAAAGCAATGTATAGGTTTTAACTGCTTTGCATCTCACTTTACTGCCTACAGTTTAGGACTTTCACTGAACTGTTTTACTGTTTATTAGTGTAAAGTGTGGGTGATCTCCAGATGAGATCACCAAATCTGTGTGTATATGCATATGTATAGGGTTGTTTTAGGAATTATTACTTACCTTTGATAGTAACTGTCTTGAAATGTTTTGAAGGCCAAATACAGTATTTTTGCACTGCTGTCCAATTGTATTGTAGTGCTCCGTGCATGGCTCACTGTGCTATTATACCACCTCCAATAGCTCTTGAAGTCTTGCCTTCTTGCTCTGCTACACAACCTTGTAAACTTTTGGCTAGACCGAAGTGTCAATTACCCTATTCACTAATTCACTTACTACGGTGGCCTCTCAGAATCCTCCCAGAGGGCTGATTCTGAATATCCCATCTCAACACACTGCCAAAGGAAATCTGCACAATGCAATAACATTTTAGAAGCATGGGAGCACTAAAGACAACCGTCGAAGATACCACCAGTCCAGCAACCAGAGGGCTTTCTGCAATCTTACACCAACCAGCAACTCTGACCCCAAGCACACAGCATCTACTTACCCTTGGTCAAACAACCAGGGAATGCCATTCTGTCTCCCCTCTGCCAGAAGACGGTTTGCACCACAATGTAACTTTTGCTGTGCTACCGTTCCATCCTAGCTCTGCCTCAGTTCACGCAACGGCCTCCTTCCAACTGTCTCACATCTCATACCAAGTTATGATTGATGCCAATGAAATAAACTATGTAACAAGGACCGCACTCCAATGTCTTGCTGCAGCCTCTGCTAACCTCACCCACTAATTACTCAGGTTCTGCACTCAACACACTATACAAAAACAAGCCACTTGCAGAAAGCTTCTTAATAACCTTCCCACAAGACAGCAAACAGAACACTACACCTCTGCGGCCAAAGTACATACCAGAGAACCAGCCAATGCATCATAGCACAACATGCACACAGGACCTCCCATTCTGGACATGACCGCATCAATGCTGCTGACACAAAACACCTACAAACTCATCCACATCCAAGGCTCTGGGTACTTTCAGTCTGCACGCATCAACACAAGAGCAAACCCATCTAGCACCCACCCCCCTCCAGCTTTGACCAGTCCCACCCATCACCTTGCAGATCCACCAGAGAACCTGGTGAACAAATGGCAGCAGTGTACGGGATAAACACTAAAATAACATCTCATACAGTCTCTGTATCATTATATAAACCTGTGGAATGTATTCACATTCCTGTGCACATACATGCCCATCCTCGTATTTAAGAGTTTGACGACTGCAGTAGGGGTCAGTGTACTTTCACACATATTTTGCACTGGCAAGGACAAAACACACCATGTGCCCATGACAACTCTGTGCTTTAGTCTCCAGGCTTACAGCATCAAAGCATCATGAAGGTGTGTGCTACCTACCCAAGTGCAATAGAGCAAGGGGTGTCAAGAACAGAGTCCCGAAATGTGCTATCCTGTTGAACAAGTGCAGTGGAGGTCATGGTCCCATATTATCCAATCGAATACAGCATGGGGACAGCCTGTACTTAGATTACCCATCTAGGAGTGCACTGTAGGATGGCCAGGTGGGAAGGAAATCACAATGTGTCAGTGTACTACTTACATGTGCAAAGGGTCAAAATAAAGGTTGACCTTTTGTGATAATCCTATCATTTCCCCCATCGCCCTGGTTGACCTGCTTTTGCGGCACTAAATCAGATCCCCCGCCCCTGATCCTGACATTATCAAAACATTCATATTCCCCGTCTCTCTCCGTGACGTTTCTGTGCTGCGTAGGCAAACGCACCCAGTCGTCTTCTACGCGACTTCACACAGAACCCGGAAACCAACACAGATCAACTCACAACACAGCGCGCCACAATTCGGAATATGAAACTGTACTTTAAAATCAAACAGCAACACGGTACATTTGGTAAAGTACATCTATTTGACATTCAATGTTTATAGAATAGTCAGCAATTGCCATATGAACTCCGGATGCCATTTATTTTCTTTTATCGCTATCCGCAAACCCATAAATGTTTATCGTGAGTCACGCGCTGTTCCTTTATGGTACACAGGGTGTTGTTTTTCATTAAAAGAAGCACTTTGGTCGCACGTCGAACCGCAAGGCTGTTCCATCAAGTAGGCACTAGGCCAGCGTAAAGGTTGATATGTTGCTTCTAGCCACTAGTACCGCATAAGGGCATATGGGTCCTTGGCGATCGTCCCATAAAATCATCAAAGTGGTGCAGTTGTTTACAAGAAGCTGCAGCTGACGGTTGAAAAAAACATCTGCTGGGGTCTGAAACTGGTGGCAGTAGCAGTAGGGAAGGATATACCTGTTTTGAAAACATAAAATTTATAATTAGTCTCGCCAGCCGATCTTTATTAATATTATTCATTTTATTTATTACGGCCGAGCTGAAACTATTTGCTTTCAAGAATAGTGCAATGGAGTATGTTCGGCTCTAAAACCAATGCGAAAAGTAACAAAATAAATCGAGGTTAGTACACAATGAAAAGCGACTTTTTGTCTACATACGTGTGGAATGTGGACCTGCATGCCCATGTGCCCGCTACAAGGACGATTCCACAAACGTTTTCCTAGCTCTTCATTCATTAATTTATTCATGCATCCATTCATTAATTCTTCATTCCGGTATAAAAGCGTCTAAAGAGTTACTTACATTATATTTGCAATTTCCATTGTGTCTCTGCGTAATGCAGTCCGTAAATCCCACTGTGCTCTTGACAACGATTTTTCGTATACTGAACTAACATGAAACTCGGTCTAGTTTCAGAATTTTCTGCCTTATCGTTTCTTACGTTAATGCACCCCCCCCCCCTTTCAAATGAAGTTCTTTCGGCATGGTCCCTGTCTCCCAAGGTCAAAAAACAATAGAAACTTATACTGCCAGTGCGAGTTGTGGGCATCTTCAGGGCGTGAGCTGAAAATCAAAGCCGCTGGCCTTCACTAGAAATGAGCACACATTCTTTCTTTGCAACATCCCGTAGTAAAGCCATCTGTGAGAACTTGGAAGTTTCGAATCCATCTATGTACTGCGCCTCAATGTGCAAATGCGATCTGGCTTCTCTCCCATCTGCAACGGCTCGCTTGGCGCGTTCTAAGGCCCCCAATTTTGTCCTCGTTGTCTGCGAGCTTTGAAGCCCCAAAGAAACATAACTATTGAGACTTTTAATTTTTTTGGGTAAGGTCAGGGAAAGTATAAAGTACCCGAGGAGTTGAGTTGAAAGTGAGATTTATTGTGTTTTTTTAATTATTATTTGCAATACGCAAGCCTCCCCTCGGTTAACAGTGCGCAGCATTTACATGAGATTGCGAAAATTAGTTACATCAACAAAAATATATACATACACATATAGACAAGGTCAGCAATATCAGGTGAATAGAGAGAGAATTCAAAGATGACACCCAGGTTATTTGCCACCCAGGATGGTGAAGGTAGGGGTTAGGGTTAGCGTACTTTGTATGTACACTGTACAATAACATTTATTTACAAAAAGACAATCGTATTACAATTATTTAAACCGGGATTTGTACTTCACAACCAGCTCTCCTTTGGGTGGACATGGCACAGTGGCAATGTTGGGTGGCAATGGATCAGTGCTCTGGACAGAAACGTTCAAAATTCCATATATGTGCTTCTCTAATACAGCAACAATAAGGCTTTTGACAAAGTCAAACTCCATTTCCTCATAGACTGGTTTGATCACCCATTGCTTACTTCTTTTTGAAAAGGCCTTAGTGTAGCGAGGCATCCTTACATTACCCGTAGTCCTAGGTTGTTCACGGCCGAGATTCTCGTTATGGGCCAAGACGGCAAGTAGAGTCCTATGTCTCATGCCCTGCATGCTGAAATGCAAGCGCTTTGGCCTGTACTTTAGGCACATATTGTGGAACACCTCCAAACCTCCTGTGTGACAGAATTCTGTCGGTTCCCTCAAATCTCTTGATAGAGTTTTATCGAAAACAATCTTCTCAATGGCTTTGTGTGTCGGTGAAGATGGATTCAACCACTTCTTTTTCCGTGCCTCCACTGGGGACAAAGGGCCATGTTCACATTGGTGGAAATGTAGGTTTTCTGACCAGCGGTGCACGTTGGTACAGTGGTGCATCAGTGACCGCCATTTTTCAAGTAGTATTTCCACTGACCCTTCACAAGTTTTGGAGCTCCACCAAAGATGGTTGCTGATAGACTGGGACCACTCTGAAATACTTTCCAAACCTTTTTTTTTCCCTGCAGCCAAGATTTTCTTATTGATTGATTTAGCAAGATGCCATACGTCAAATTGATGTCTAATATGTGGGAACTGCTCTCTCATTGTCTTGGCAATTGAAACGTGTCTGTCTTTGGCTATGAGGTCGATGTGCATTCCCCTCTATTGTAGATATTCCACTGATTTTAAAAATCCTAGTTTCTCCATGGCCACTGAGGGTGTACATTGTGTTACCTGCACGACCACCAAACTCACAATGTTCTTACTATCCATTTCCTGAAAGTGGTAGGTGCAGTACTTGGCAGAAAATCCAGGGCTGTCGCACTGTCCATCGCCGGCTAGCCTGAATCGTTTGCCTTCGAATGTACTTGCTAGAGACAATTGTTCAATTTTCCAAGCATCACTAATGGCCGGAAACAGATAATCATGTTGGTATTTGTAGTACTGCATTTTTTAAATGAAATGGAGTCCCACAAACTGAAAGAAACACTCTAACTTTCTAAAACTGGAGCCACTAAAAAGTGATGCAGCTGCACACAGTAGATCGCCTGCTGGCAGTTTCCCCTGCCTCGGTTGTGCAGACCATGAGAACATATGATGTAATCTACAGGCGGCATGTATTGTGACGTTACTGCCTTGTTTTTGACGAGTCACATGAATCAATGGCTTCCCACATACTTTCCCTCTGACGGAATGCCCACATTTCAGCATACTTATAATATCCATCAAACAACTGTCGAATACTATGTATTTGCCTTCTTTCATTAGACTGTCATCTTGCGTCAAAGTTGTTTCGGCCTGTGACGTTGAGGACATATCACCACATTTGAAAGAAATATTGCTGCTATCAAGTTCTGATGCGTCGGTGAATGCTGCTGCTGGTTCATTCTCTGTCATTTCAACATCTGCTACTTCAACATTGATGGGAGAACACAACAATGTCGACAGCTTTTTTGGTGGCAAATTTTTGGCGGGTGTAGATTGTGTGAATTGATCTGCGACTACTTCAGAGCTATCTTCAATGCATCCAGTATCATGTTGTTGTGGTGGTGCGGTCGCACTGTAGCAGTGGTCCTTTACAACTTTACTGGATTCTCCGGACACATTCATTTTGTGTTCTGGCCATTGGACATGAGCATCTCTAGTCTCAACACGCGGCGTCTGAATTAATAGTTCCTCCATAGTATAAATGGTCTGGCAAGCAACATCTCTTATTCGCTTCACTGTCTGTATACATATAGTTCGGACACCCACGGGTAACTAGAGGACAGATTGGAAAAGGGATGTTCAGTTTAAACACAAGATAAAGTATAGTACAATTGACTGGAAAGAAACATAAAATAGTCCCCAGCACAAAAAAAATTCTAAAGTTATGAACTCTTTGTAACTAACCTTATTTTTGTTTCTCTTCTTTGCAACTTTCTTAACTCGAACTTCAAGATCTGCACGTTGTTGCTCCGATTCATTTCCGCATGTCTTCCCTTCCTCTGGCGCTGCAACGACTATATTTTCTGGATCCGCATAGACAGCACGGAATGACGCTCCATCGATTCTCTCTGAATCATAGTACTTTCATTACTATGTATCACAATATTGAAAACATAAAACACACGTAAGGACGAACACACAGGTACATCTCAATAGCTAAACGCGAATTAAACATTGTGTAGAACAATCAAACGACAAGTATTCCAGCTCTGATGATCCAGTTCGATGGAACTGTCAGTACCCATACCTCTGGCTCCGAATGGACTTCCATGAATGATTGTATTGGAGAGGAGGCATCAGCAACTTCCTGAAACACAGTACATGCATTAGTCTGGTTTTCAATATTGTAAACATAACACACACTTGGGGTCGACGGCACAGTTACATATAAAGAGATAACCACAAATGATGCATTGTCTAAAAGAATCAAGGAATATCTAAATATGATGAGATTTCATCGACTTATTTCTCCAATTTATTTACATCTGCATCATCTAAATGAGATGTTGTGATTGTATAGGAAAGTCCGTCGTCCCCCTGAAACACAGTACTTGCGTTAATAAGGAAGAAAGTATAGCAAATGGAATCACGTCATATGATCACGCTCGATGGAGCTGTCAGTAGCCATACCTTGTGCTGCTGAAGAATATCTAGGGATGTTGTAAATGTAGTGCGCACTTCCGAAAGCTGTTGCGCCGATTCGTATACGCAAAGTCCCGCTTCCACTTCCCCTGGAATTACTTGAATGTCAGGCTCCGCATGAAGTGCAGGGGTTAACGCTCCATCCACTGCCTGAAACATAGTACTTGCATTAGTAAGGATTACAATATTGAAAACATAACACACACTTGGGGTCGACCGCACAGGTACATATCAATGGCTAACCACGAATGAAACATTGTGTAGAACAATCAAAAGACAAGTATTCCAGCTCTGATGATCTAGTTTGATGGAGCTGTCAGTATCCATACCTCGTGCTGCTGAAGAACATCTATGGATGTTGTAAATGTGGTGTGCACTTCCGAAAGCTGTTGCGCCGATTCGTATCCGCATGGTCCCGCTTCCCCTGGAATTACTTGAATGTTAGGCTCTGCATCAAGTGCTTGGGTTGACGCTTCAACAACTGCCCGAAACATAGTATTTGCATTAGTAAGGATTACAATATTGAAAACACAACACACACTTGGGGTCGACCGCACAGGTACATATCAATGGCTAACCACGAATGAAACATGGTGTAGAACAATCAAACGACAAGTGTTCCAGTCCTGATGATCACGGTCGATGGAGCTGTCAGTATCCATACCTCGTGCTGCTGAAGAACATCTAGGGCTGTTGTCAATGTGGTGGACGCTTCAGCATCTCCCTGAAAGACAGTACTTGCATTAGTATGGATAAAACTAATTATAACTGAAAACAAACACCAGGGGACGACAACTAAGGTGTATATCAATTGGAAAGCACTAACCAAACATTCGGTAAAATAATCACACGATACATAAAAACTATTACTTGACATGCATAAAACAAGTCTGTAGCGGAATAGCCAAGTAAGATTACCTGATACGCGCTAGAAGTGGTTGATAACTGCGAGCACGTCACAGATGTTGAATGTTTTTGCTTCAGATTCAAGGGATAGTCAAGCAGTTGTAAAGGTAAATTATTATTTGATAATGAAATGCCAATATTAAAAATTGCCATGTAAGGAGACAGAATACTTGAGAGTAATGCTATGGAAAATGCGCTATATAGCACAGTTTCCTGTGCCCATATATAGATTTTGTTTGTGGGTTATGAAATCAAAAAAGAATATATTGATAAATGTCATTATTCAAAAAGCTATACACTCATATCAATCTCGAAAGTATTACAAGGGACACAACACCTAAAATATCAATTAATCCATTTGGCTACCTACACACTACCGCAAGGCCTAAAGCTAAATCCGGACACTTGACTCACCAGTGGCGGAATGTGGACGAATAGAGTGGGAATAACATTTGTGAGCAATTTTCGTGTCGTTCGCCGTTTATTCTTCTTTGTTACCCAAGATGTGGCATACATGTTCGAGGAAAAGTGCCGGCTGCAGATGCAGTATCGGTCACCCCTCTTGTCCTCTAAGACTTGTTGGACTCTACTTTCCAGCTCAACCAGTGGATATCGGCAATGTCTGACGCATTCTCTTATTCGATCAACAGTTTTCGGGAATACATGCATTGTAGTGCCTTCAGATTTAGCATGGGTCTTTGAAAGGCAACCGCTAATCGAACAGGCAGGCATTGGTGAAAATTCTGAAAAATTAATATCGACATTATTATACAATCTTGATGAATAAAAATGTGATACAAAAGTAAATGAACCATACAATGTTCAATGCAAGGTTTGTTTTGGTCGCCGGAACTATACTAGTTCATCATGTGCGGCTTAGTATTTGCATAAATTGCAGAAATGTATAAGTGATGTGACTAAACTCTGAATATGTGACTCATCCCTTAGGATGTTCTTTTTTGCACGAGAAGGAAACATGCTTACATTACAGACTGGACCCCGAAGGATGCAATTCGATGACAATTGACACAGATGAAAATAAATAGATCTATTGATAGCATAACAATTGAAACTCAAGTCAATAGCAATGAGACCAATGAACATAGCACTATTGAGTACTCTACTTGCAAATAGATAGAAATTTAAAAATCAACGAAATATGACTAGGATACATGGCCTTACCTTGACCAACAAACAGTTGGATTCAGCAAGCCGAGCAGTATGTTGCAGGAGAACAGGTAGATGGCCACAGGTAGCACACTGACGAGTTTGCTCGAAGCGGTCACAGAAGTTCACGAATAGCACGAAGATGAGCAGATTAGCATAGATCTTAGTAGTTCTCAGGTAGCACGTTCAGGAGTTGACTTGAAAAGCACAAAGATGTTCTCATGAGACATATCAAGTGGTTTATAAAGTATTAGAAACAGGGGTGTGTTTGTGAATGAATGGCGTGTGTATGTCGTGGTATTATGTGGTTTGCCGGGGGCCGGCCAGCCTGAGGGTGGCGGGACCTGCCTGGAAACACGGGGTCTGAAGAGGCCATGTGAGCGATGGCCCCTGGGCGTGGGATACCTTTTGAAGTGTACATGGTGTTTGGCATTTGGCCATTTGCGCCCCTGAAAGTCAACAATGGCAGCGCTCATCCCCGGGTGCGAACTGCCTTTGATGGGGGGTGGATGGATGGATGGGCCGGTGGGTGTGCAGACAAGGCACAGGAAGACTGCTGAATGGAGACACACTTATGTGGATTACAGGGGGGCGGCCTGCTTCAAGGGGAGCCCTGCCTGGAGACACGGGGTCTGAGGAGGCCATGTGAGCGATGGCTCCTGGACGTGGGATACCTTTTGAAGTGTACATGGTGTTTGGCACCTTGGCCGTTTGCGCCCCCTGACAGCCCCCAATGGCAGCGCTCATCCCCGGGTGCGAACTGCCTTTGATGGGGGGTGGATGGATGGATGGGCTGGAGGGCATGCAGACAAGGCACAGGAAGACTGCTGAATGGAGACACACTTATGTGGATTGCAGGGGGGCAGCCTGCTTCAAGGGGAGCCCTGCCTGGAGACACGGGGTCTGAGGAGGCCATGTGAGCGATGGCCCCTGGGCGTGGGATACCTTTTGAAGTGTACATGCTGTTTGGCACCTTGGCCGTTTGCACACGTGACAGCCCCCCATGCCAGCGCTCATCCCCGGTTGCGAACCAACCGCCTTTGATAGAGGGGGTGGGATGGATGGGCCGGTGGGCATGCAGGCAAGTGTGTGGGAGCAAGGGGCCATCAGGCCCCTCTCATCCTTTACTTCTCAGTAGAAACTCGGACCCAGTGCCTCCAGTAGTGGGTTCGCCCCTTGCCCTTAAGTGGTGTTAACTTTGGTTGACATTCGCGTAGATGGGACCACTGACGAGGACATGGAGCATCCATTTTTTTACCCCCTTTCCAATCCATCTTGGTGACCAGGCCTCACTGCGCACAGCACATGGCCCCCACCCTCGTTCCCACTCTGACTGGAAAACTCCAGAGGTATTTGCAACAGCTAATAAATGTAACACATCACTCTTCCTCTTCGATCACTGTCCTGCATGTGAACCAGCCTGAACTAAGCACATAGCTTGTTCTTCTCCACAAACGTGTGCTCAATACCTGCATGCATTATTGAGAATATATTATGTTAGCTTAGATAGTGACCACCCTGCTTCACAGCAACCTTACCTTCACCCATTCGGAGCACAGATGTCTGACGTCCATCCTTGAATGGAGAGACACTTGATTCATTTAAAAAATCGAAACAACCGTTGTTAAAATATATGTGGTGATTTATTTTGTATCTTATTTTGATGACACAAAAATACAAGACTTTACACATTGTACAGGTCAGGTTGCAGCACAGTGGGAGAAAATCCCCTGTACTGACCGCAGTCACTCGGGAACGTTTCTCTTATGGCACGAACGGCACAGGCGGATATTACTCTTCGAACGCGTTGTCCAAGCCTCCCGTGAAGCCACCATGTAAAGGAACGATAGGCCACCAGCCTGTACCACCTGTGAAAAGGAATGAAACAAACTGTTTTTAAATGACCAAGATAAGTTTAATAAACGTTTGTTGTCAATGACAATTCTTGTAACTAATGGCATTCTGCTCAGACAAATGCTATCTAGACACTGCACACTATTGAACGACTTTCATGCGTTATAATGATATGTGTATGTAATTTTGGATATAGTAGAAGACCATGAAATAGGAGTGGCATGACAAGCAGAGTATACTTACTCGTTACTCGGATTACGAGGACGAACAGTTGCGCGAAGTTTGGGCATAAGCACCATCATTATCCTCAACACGGACCGTGTGAGGCAGGCTGCCCTGAAGTCTGACAGCTCGGTGATGCATTGCGGTCGTGGCTCGCCTTCCGAAATGTAGGCCACGCATCCCGAGTTTTCACAGCAGCAGCAGTTCTCGTCCTCGGTTGGCATTAGCTCGCACCGATTGCATGTGCACCAGGTGGAAACAATGTCCATGCGACTAGGTCCAGGCTCTTCAGCTGTTGAATAGTCCTCCCAACTGCCGTCCGAAGACCCATCGTTTTCACGTGTTTCCCATTCCAGTAGTTCCTCCTCGGTATACTCGGGCTCGTATTTGTAGGGCATTATTGTATCCATTGTGTGTTAAACAAACTAAAATAATTTATAGCGGTGGTACTGGTATCTGTTCACACGGGCTACAAGCAACAAAGGTAGCTGACCAGAGCACAGAAACGAGTCACAGAATACTCAAAGTAACACAGAGAGAGGAATGGAATCGAAAATCTGCTGCTGTGTATTGTGAAGCGGTCTGTTTATATATTTTTTTTTTTAAATATATTTTTATTTATGTAAACCAAACAACTATACAACAACACATAAATAAAACACATCAAACAACAGACAACACTGCAATCCCCATCCCTCCCCCTATGAGCCTGTGTGGTTTCCACCATCGGTATCCGCTCCGTGCGGTGGGGCATCACCGCCCTCAGATTCAGCCGAAGCTGACCCTGTTCCAAACAGCTCGGCTATCAACAACTTCCATGCCGTGAGGGAGCCCGTTTCTTCCTCCTCCCCTGCCATACTGGCATCCCGCCACACCGCTGTCTCGGCATCAGCCCATTTTTGAAGATCTCTCCACCAGACCTCCACTCGTGGCTTATGACATTTCTTCCACCCCATGGCGATTCTACGTTTAACCAGCACATAAGCCAGATCTTTAAGTTTCTCGACATGTCGGAGAAATGCGCGTTCTGGGATATCCCCCCAGCAAGCAGGCCCAGGCTGAATCCACTTTGAGCGTGATACCCTTTCCCGCCAGCCTCTGCGCCGCTTCACCCCAGTAGCTTGCAATCACTGGGCACGCCCAGAACATGTGTATCATGTCCGCATTCTCTTCGTTACACTTGTGGCACTCCTGGCGCCCAGTGTCCCGAAATTTGGATATTCTCAGGGGGGTCATATATGCCCTGTGCATAATATAGAGCTGTGTCTGCTTAAACCTGGCATTCCTCGACACTTTTTTGTGGTACCCCAAGACGCGTTCCCACACCCCACCTGCCATCGGGGCCCCCATCTCTACTTCCCATTCCTGTCTCAAGTGCCCCAAATCCTTCCCCACCTTAATCATTAGCATCTCATACAACCTGGAGACCTCATGCCCACCCTCCGATGCGTCGTATATTATCTCTAACGTAGCATCCGGTTCCTCGGCCAAAGTAGTTTCAGGCCACCTACTCCGGATCTCCTGCACCACCCTATGATATGTTACATATTGACCCCTGTGCAGTCCCGACACCGCTTCTAGTTCTTCGAACTCCATTATGGTCCCATCCTGCCAGATGTCTCCCATAGTGACCAACCCCACCGATTCCCAGTATGTCCGAAGGATTGCTCTAAGCTGCCTGTCTTCCTTCGCCAAAGCGACCAGTGGTAACTGCGGCGCACACGGCAAGGGGTCACCCATCATCTGGCAGGCTCGTCGCCACATGTTCCTGCCCAGGGCCAGCATTCTGGGACGTTTTCTCATACATGCATTGGTCACCCAGATCACCTCCCGCAAATAAAAAGGGGAACAGCCCCCCCCCAGCAGCCTGTGTTCAGGGGTCTCGTCATCTGAGAGCCATCTGGCCACATATTGCAATTGCACAGCCACATAATAGGCCTCAAAGTTCGGCAGTCTAACTCCGCCTTTCTCATAAGAGTTCTGCAGTTTCCACAATGCGACTCTAGTACGTGTGCCGTGCCATAGGAAATCCCTGCATACACTATGTAACCTCACAAAAAACTTCTTAGGTATCATATACGGGATGTTATTAAAATAATGCAAAAGCCTGGGCAGTACCACCATCTTGAGCATAGCTCCCCGGCCCATCATCGCTAAAGGCAATCTTTCCCAGAACCTCATGCATTTCTCAATCTTCCCCACGGCTAATTCGGTATTATGCTTGTGTTCCTCCTCTGTCGTGTGATACACGTCAATTCCCAAGTACCGGAAAGAGCTCGTCGCCCACGGGATCTGCAGCACTGGCAACCTCCCCACGGGAGTCCCCACATAACCGCCCAGCATACAGGGATATAAGGTGACACTCCCCTCCTACCTCAATACCCACCGGGTCATACTGCTGCCGAAGGTAAATTGCTAAAGGTTCGAGGGCCAATATGTACAACATTGGGGACCAAGGACACCCCTGCAGCGGTCTGTTTATACTTATTGAGGAAAGAGGCGTCCTGCCATTTCCATGGCGAGGCGTCATTAGCTGAAGCGCAGCGAATGTTGACACGAGACGTGCTTTGGCGGTGTGAAATGGGCGGTACGCGTCTGCTGATGACAGGCTCAGGGGCGGGGGATATGATTTAGTGCCGCAAAAGCAGGTCAGCCAGGGCGATGGGGGAAATGATAGGATTATCACAAAATGGCGGCTCCCTGATACCTGTTTTCGCGTGCGTTTAATGGACGAAAACTCGGTTAAGGCCCATAGGAAATTTTTCTAAAATCGAGCGACTTAGGCTTATAAACAAATGGCCAACCCGTAGGACCAATAAAAAATGTTGACCGAACGATTCCTTTAACTGTGACTCAATCTTTGAACAGTCCATTACATTTGCCCCACTCTGCTTTAAATGTCTTCTATAGGTAACACAATTTTCCCTTG
Source organism: Ambystoma mexicanum (assembly GCF_040938575.1). NCBI lineage: Eukaryota > Metazoa > Chordata > Amphibia > Caudata > Ambystomatidae > Ambystoma > Ambystoma mexicanum. The sequence goes on along the minus strand of NC_090925.1, from coordinate 328,074,451 downwards.
TACACATTCCACAAACAGAGCCCCCATGTGTCTGCTTACCCATTTCTGGTTAGAAGTATGCATAATCCCATTTTCTGTTGGGGTATTATATGTGTTTGTTTTGGTTTGAATAGTGTTGACGCCTTCCATCACACTAAAGCAGCCTTCTGCAGATCACTGCTTTACACAAATGGCTTCCATCCCTGTACAAAGAGCAGTGGCGGTTTAGGTGATGAGATTTTACGCTTACAAAATTATACTGCATGTTCTGGTCTGCACACAGGCAAACCAGTACATTACCTGTTGGTGTGGGTGCAGATCAACACACGCGATCCCAGGTCTTTAAGCACCACCATGGCTGCCTTAGCCAGCATGTAGGTTTTTCCAGTCCCAAAGGGCCCATAGATGACAAGTGGGTGTACAGGCCGTGTCCCCACTGCACACCCAATTATGAAAGAAATGGCCTGTTTCTGCTTCTCATTCCCAGACATGGAGGTCTCCAAGCAGACGGGGACAGAGCAAGAGACAAGGTCAGGAAGGATCTGCTTCTCATCCAGCAGGAGGTCCACGGCCTGATGCCAAGAGGAGAACTGTTGGCGATCTGTTTGGAACTGGAGCTCCACAGTATAGGGGGTGTTCTCCTTCAGATCGAGCTCATGGCAGCAGCGTGGCGGTATCTGCACCCACAAGCTTCTGTCTGTGGTAGCCTCGTGTTCCAAAAGGACTTCATAAACACGCTTGTTCGTGGACGTGGATAGTGACAATAGCGCTGTGCGCACCGATCTTTTCAAAAGGTAACCCTCATCGGTGTCTGGCGTCAGGCTGTACGTAACTGGTACTTCAGCAAATCGCTCACCATGTGCAGCAAACTTCATTCCAAATGGCGTCTCCATCATCTTGGTGACAATAATGCAGGATACCAGACTCAGCCTAAAGGGGAGACATGTAACGCAGAATTAATAAGTGCAACCCATCACCCTCAACAAGCATAGTGCCAGCCTTAAACAGTCTACGCCATTAAAGCATAAGCTGTGCTACAGACTTTGACCTGGCCAACCTTAGCAAAAATGTGCGTAATTAGAAAAGCAGTGGAGACTTCAGGTCGGGACTATGATACACTGCCAGGGAAGAAGGGTTTGTGTTTATACAGCATGAAATCGCGAGGCACTGCAGCACCTGGTTAACCAGATGAACAGCCTGGACTTCTGGGCAGTGCTTAAGTTCAGGATAGAAGATAATTCATGGAGAAGATGGACAATTTACTGGACAAGCTGGCAGAGTCTGGGGAGGGGTGGCAAGAATCCAGTTTTGACAGAGCTACATTGTAGGTCATGGTGAACCAGGGCCATGCGAGGACAAAGTTTATTAGAGCTGCATAGAAACCCTAGTGAAACAGTAATTATAGATACCAGAGTTGTTTTTATTAAAGCTGTGGGAATGGTCCGAATGAAAGAATATCATGGGAAATACAGGCCAGAACACAAGTTAGCACTGTACTGAATTGCACATTTTGGTTTTCAAGCAAACCAAAATATTTAAAACTAGACATTGCCAGATTTAACAAAATTGAAATCTATTATGCGTGCTAGTTACCAACAATTTGGTTGCTATTAGCAAAACCTTGATTTCTTTTAAAAGATTTTTTCCCCTAGGAAGCATTTATTCAATACCATTCGACATTAAAAACATTGAGCCAAATACTAATATGTGAATTTGGGGGAATCTTCGGTACACTACCATTGTAGGTGCATTGGTAGAGATGCATGTGTGAAACTAGCAAAGTAGATCAGTAAGATTTGAGGGCTGAAGGATGCAGACTACATATCAGGATCAATGTAAAGCACTGATAGTGTGGTGCCAAGTAAGTAGAACACTAAATAGATTAGAACTTGGGTGCAGTTGCAAGCCTGCTAGAAAGGTCTCAAAGAATACCCACAATAGGAGGGTATGATGGCACATTTGCATAATCGAGGACTCCGGTTGAATGCAAAAAATATATAAAAGAGAAATGGATTATCACCAATACTATCACATTTCATACACTGCTTCATGCCAGATTTCTAGTGTGTTTAGGTGCTGTAAAGGTCATAAGACACAGCTGGCCTAAATTAAGAAATTCACTGTACGCAGATCCCGATATACACTATGCTGCTGATTGGTCTTGAACTAGAGCAACCTAAGCACATGGAGATTACACAGGTGAGAGAGCCCACCCTGTTGGAATTCAAGCATGCAAGTATAGATCACACACAGACTCTAAAGTGAGGGCTTAACATCAAGAATCTGGAAATATGCAAACCTCCTTTGACGAGTTCACTCAGGATAATAGTCCAATTCCACTCACCTGGAGACAAGTCCTTCCACAGCCATCTCCTCAGCAAACAGAAGCTTGTGCATCCTCTCTCGGTAGTTCTGGCGAGTAATTGGCATCCCGCTCACTCGCACACCCCATCGATAATCTAAGGAGAGCGTTGGTAGCTTGTACTTCGCAAGAAGGTCCACTTCCTCCAAGGTCATCTCAAAACATGGAATAATCAGACGGTTACCACTATGCCACCTCTCCTCAGTCCCAATAGGTGTGTCCATGATGGGGTCACGGTTGCTGGGGCCTACATCTTCAGAGCCAACAATCAATAGAATCTTCTTGAGCAATACAGGGCGGGTGCCAAAATCCAGCACAAGCCACTGCTCGTGGGTACCAAAAAGGGAGCATTCCACCTGCACAGTCACACAGCAATGTGTGGCAGAAACCGACTCGTAGAAGCTGCTGCCGCTGGCATACGTACGTCTTTGGTGGAGCCTGCCAGTGAGAAGACAACTCCCGGGTCCCTCTTCAACAAGGCACATGCATCAAAGGCCTCTGCAAAACACATAGGGGAGAAGAAAATAAAAATACAATTATATGGTGAAAGGGGAGAGGGCTGTACAGAATTTTCCTCAAGTTTAAACTAATCATAAAATACTGCGCGCAAAGGAGAAGGTTCACTAATGAAACAGAATCCTATGAAGGGACCCTTTGATGAGTCACCTGCTTCACCTCAACCTGCCTATCAAAAGCTCTGCATCACTTGGATAAATGGAAGTTATGCCAACTACAGTGACCTGAGGAATTTGATCAACCGAGTGATTGAGGAAGCGCTGGCAGAGGGACATAGTAGCCAAAGGGAAGCAGACTTTCTTTGCCCTAACCACCCAAGATATCCAGCATTCTACTCACTCCCTAAGATACATAAGGGCACCACACCACTACCTGGATGCCTGATAGTCTCAGGGATAGGCTCAATATTAGAGCCATTGTCTCAATTTGTAGACTTTTTTTTATTTAGAACGAAGTGACTCAAATGAGATCATATACCACAGACACAACAGAGGTATTAGTACACCTTGAGAGTATAATTCTACCAAGTGACAATATTTATATAGTCACAATGGATATAGAATCACTACATTCAAAATCCCCCTTAAAAGTGATTGAGAAAGTACTCCACGAAAAAAGACCGGAAATAGACGTGCCAATCCATCTGATAATGCAACTAGCAGAGATAGCACTAACAAATAACTTCTTCTTGGTACAAGATAGATATTATGAACAAATATCTGGTACTGCAATGGGTGCGACATTTGCGCCCACGTTAGCTTATCTCTATGTAGCAGACTTTGAGGAGCGAAGTATATACCACCAGTCTAATCCATCTTGAGCTGGCCACGCTACATAGAACATATATGACATGCTGATGTTCTTTGAAGGGGATGAAAACACTTTAATGAAATTCATAGAATGGCTTAATGCCCAAAACCCCTTTCTGAAATTCACTCATGAATTCAGCAAGGAAGAAGCAACATTCTTAGATTTGAAGATCGTAAGGAATGGAACTGGGCTAGAAACAACTGTATATCAAAATGCCACAGATAGAAATTCATTGTTGGAATTTCATAGCTTTCACCAGAGAACTTTAAAAGAAAACCTGCCCTTTGGGCAATTTCAAAGATACAGAAGAAATTGCACAACTAGGGAAGAATATGACACTCAGGCAGCGAGATTGACCCAAAAATTGAGAAAAAGGAACTACCCTTAGAGAACAATCAGACACGCAAGAAAACAAATGTGGAATATACCAAGAGAAATCACACTCATACAACATGGGAAGAAGCCACGGGGAGACAATCAAATAACAGCTGTCTTCAGCTACTCACCAGTGGTGAACCATATCAAAAAGGAGGTAAAAAATGATGGCACATCCTAAATGTAGGAGAGAGTGCTTTAGATCTCCCCTTATTTGCAATTAAGAGGAGAAGGAACATCAGAGACTCACTGGTGCATACCTACAAAGGAGATGGAGAACCAAACAACACTTTGGGGCTTACCCAAAACCACTAGGCACACCCCATGTGGACTGTGTTCCGTATGTCCTTTCACCAAAAGTACTACCACAATAGATATAGGCTGGCCAACGCCATGCGAGCAGAGATCCCTCACAATTTGTAACACTACAAATATTGTACATCTTATAAAATGCCCCTGTGGGAAGAAATACATTGGGATGACAACTAGAGCGATACAAATCAGAATATGTGAGCACAGATCCAACATTTGGACGAAACGGATGACAGCTCCACTAGTGGAGCACTATGTGCAAAGCCAACACTCTGAAAATGATATACTATGGACTATTTTGGAAAAAGTACAAGTTCCAAGAAGAGGAGGAAATATAGGGGCAATGCTCCTCAGAAGCCATATGGAGGGGCTCAATTAAGAAATATTTTGGCAAACTTTAGCCACATTATAAGGTGTTTATCCCGAACAAGAGATGGAGTGTGGACCATGGAAAAGCAAGTTAGGCTGCCTAGAGTATAATGCATATGTGAATATAAAGGCCAACATCAGTGCAAAATAACAACACATGGACACAAGAAGTGTCGCTATATCGGAGTTTTAAGATGAGGAAAATGCCTCAGAATGGCACATAGATTATACTAGTCACAGCTGAGAGAGCATTAGCTACAGTTGAAATATAGACAGAACATAATGATCCGTGAAAACTATGATTCCTACAATGCTCGAAAAGAACATGTGAAAAAGAAGTCCGATAAATATATCACAGGTCACGGTGAAAAAACATTGCTATATTGGTATCTATGAAGAAAAAAGGGGAGTACATGTAAGAAACTAGCAGATGGTATAAGTATCGAATTGCTGTGAACTCCAATACCCATAATGCCTTGCGCCAGACACGAGCGAAGAAATAAAAGGAAAGAAAAGGGACCAGGAAAAAGACCTGAGCCAATATGTGAGCTGACTAGTATAGGTGAAAGACTGTCAAATCACTACTTTACTGTGACAGCACAGGAGTTATGGCAGAACTCCACACATACTAAGAGAATATCGGAGCAGTATGGTCAGAGAAAGAGGACTACAAGAGGGTAGGAAATGGACGTCACATGACTATAAAACACGTACATAGAATTCCCAAGATGACCACATCATTGCAAAACGCGGAGAGAAGGGAGAGAGCAATGCAGGTGGACTAAATAAGGTAAGACGCTAGCTGCAAGTATAACATCTGTAGCTGAACCATAGAATGGTATAGTACTAAGATAGCTGAGTAACGTTGTAGTCGCGACCCGCGCACCGATATTCGAAAATGGAAGCGGGACAGCGCTGAAGGGAGAGAATAACTATTGCCTCCCACAAAATAGTCATGTAACGCCAGAAGCTCGCACATGTGGGAATTCAGAGAATAGCATAAAAATAGTGATCAAACATGGAATGTTATAGAATTAAGAAACAACTGAGTAACATTGTAGCCGCGACCTACAAACCCACATTGGAAAGTGGGAGCGGGATATCGCTTAAGGGATGGAATAACGTTCTCCTCCCACAAAACAGTCACGTAACCCGAGTAGTTGGGGCATGTGGGAAATTGGAGAATGGCCTAACAGATAGTGATGAAATTCCGAAATGGGGGCACATAGACACACAGGGAAACAGTGCCTAGCCAAAGAATTATTCAGTATTGTGGGACTGGTGACAATTCAAGGGTTGCAAATAAGATTATATCCAATTTTCCCCAACAGGTCGCACATGAATCGACTAAAAGAACATATTGGGAAGTGTAAATTGAGACCACATACCACCCATATCGACCATCTAGACAGCAAGGTGGCCCATCGAGCCAGTGCAGTTAAAACAAATGGTAAGCATGAAAAACTTTTATACAGAATTGGAACAGAAAGAGTGTGAGCTACACAAATATAGACAATCTGAAATACTGAGGGCCTCATTATTTATTTATAGGGCAACGACAAAAACAGGAGAGATATGTGAAGAGGGGGCGTGGCTAGGCAGCCATGGGATAGGCTGGGAACCCTGTGAGCTCTGTGATCCGACTACTTGATCCGACCAAGAAACGCATATTTTCCTGATCAGCAGCAGCCCAAAAAGTATGTACAGGTGTGGGAAGACACAGAGCAGAGCATGAACATGAAAAGGGGATTGCCCCAAATGTGGTACAGCTAATGAGGGGGTCTCAAATATATGTTCACAAGGAAATACATAAGCTGTGAGAAATAAATTTGAAGAAAGCTACTAATTCTAATTGATTTGGTATCAAACAAATGGATATCCTGACCTGAAACTGCTCTGGCTTTTTTCAACTTTTTGGTTTCCATCTTTATGTATTTGTTCAAAGCATAGGATTTTGTGTATTTGTTAAATGTATTTACCTTTGGGAAATAAAAAATTGTAATATATTTTTTCAACAAGTTGTGTTTGGTGTGACCTTAGCTTGCTGTATGTTTTTTTTGGCTACCCTGGGCAGTTTTAGGTCAGGATATCCATTTGTTGGATACCAAGTCAATTAGAATTAGTAGCTTTCTTCGAATTTATTTCTCACAGCTTATGTATTTCCTTGTGATCACAGAGCAGAGCATGAACAGGCTGGCTGCACGTTTATAGCGGAGGAACAGTCGGATTGATACTTTGTACCGAAAGGCCAGCCGCGAAAGGGGCATCAAAATGGCCGCGGCCGAGAACAAAGAGATTCCGAGGGGCGCACCCCTGTGATGGAGGAGCTGTCTCCATTCGACAACAGCAGAGGCGGATCGCTAGCGGTACAAAATGACTATTATATTGCCCAATCTGGGTGGCTGCAGCGAAAGAGGGTCCCAGACCTGCACAGCCGAGGACCTTGACGAACGGAGGAGGCATACCGATTGAGGGGGCCCGTGCGCACTATTGAGGCGGGGAGCGGCTCCCCAACGGCTGAGTATAGCAGTGATAATACTCCCAGGGAAGCAAAGGGGAGAGACGCTGGAGGAGTGCCCTGGGAGTGAAGCGTGGACGATCAAGGGATCCAGCAGATACCATCGGCCCTTCGGGGACAGCAAGAACCCACCCTTGCTGGGACTGAAGACCACGGTTGAAGGGGCTGATCCACTGCTCATAGACACAGCGCTATGTCTAATAAACCCCCAAGACTGAAGAGTAAGCAACCCACATTAGAAGAATACACCAAGACGCCGCCCGGAGGGAGCGAGGAGCAAAGACAGAGCCCAAGTTGGGAGCAGTGCCACCATGGGTACGAACAACAAGGAGGTCCTCGATGCGATCGCAGACCTTAAGGTGGCTTGGGAGACCAAACTTGAACTGGCGGTGACAGAACTAAAAACAGCGATGGAGCTCCAGGTCGGGGCAGTGCAAGAGGACGTGAATCTACTACGGCAAGACGTAAGGTCTCTGGCGGAGCGCACGGAGAACCTCGAGAAGGAGATGGGTCCGAACATGGCAGACTGTGCTTCCCACCGGTCGGAGCTTCACGCCCTGGTACAGCGAGTGGGTAATCTGGAGAGCAGAGCGGAGGAGGCGGAAGGACGAGCCCGGAGAAATAATATCCATATTGTTGGACTGCCAGAAGGAACAGAAGGCCATAACCCCACAGAGTTCATTGAAACAATGTTGTTACAGGGAATCACTGGAGGAGTGCTGTCTCAGGGGTTTGGGGTGGAGAGGGCGCATAGGGCCCTAACGAGGAAACCACCGCCAGGGAGCCCACCTAGGCCGGTGATCGCTAACATACTTAACTACAGGGATCGAGAAAGGATCCTGGAGCACTTTCGCAAAGGTGGGACAATACAAAGAGGGTCAGCAAACATAACAGCTTACCCGGATTATACCCTGATGGTGCAGCAGAGCAGAATGAACTTTAGGGCAGTCAAGAGAAGATTGCGAGAAGCGGGTCATAAGTACATGTTGCTGTATCCGGCTAAGCTAAAAGTTTTTCACAAGCACAGAACTTTGTTTTTTGAAACTCCGGAAGAAGCCATGGGATGGCACGACACGCAGGGTTGCCCCCAGGAGTCGGACGTTCGGATGGGAGAAGGAGGTGATGCGGATAAGTAATGAGCGAGAGGGGCACCGGGGGGTGTCAGAACTTAAGACTATGGGACTTGATTATAGTCACTGAAGCAGCTCGCAAAATGGTGTGATCAGGCTGGGGGAAACACATGATCTGTGAATATTGCGATAATTACTTTGTTATGGAGCTTTTCAGGACCAACCTTTACATCCCCCATTTAGAGCTTAGTTAGGTCGCCGATAGCGCGGTGACACCTGCTGGGGTCTTGCCTGGGATACCAGGGTAGGCCCAAACGTGGGGGAGCCTGAGCCTGAGATCCAGGGATGGAGCTGTGCAACTGTTGGGCGGGAAGGGGGAGGGAAGGGGTTGTATGCTGTGGTGTGTTATAGTTGGGGAAGAGTTATGGGGTGAGCCTACACCTCAGGGAACACAAGATGAACCATGGGAGACCTTAAGATAGTCACTTGGAACGTCATGGGGCTCAATAGTTATCTGAAGCGGAACAAGGTAATGATGTACCTGCGCAGACAGAAAGTGGATATAGCATTGTTACAAGAAACTCATTTAACACAAGATAAATTGGAAGTGATACGGAAAAAGTGGAGAGGGACAATGGTTTGGAGCAACATACTCTGCCTATGCAAGAGGGGTAATCACATGGATGGCCCCACATGTCCCGTTCCAGTTGCTGAGCTCGCTGGTAGAGGCGGATGGTAGGATTGTGATTATGAAAGGGATGGTGGAAAATAGAGAGATCTGCATTGTAAATACTTATGCCCGAACCAAGATACAGCTGCATATTTTAGGACCCTGTATAGTAAACTCAGTGACAGCGTGGGGGGAGCTATATTGTGGGGGGGAGATTTCAATTGTGTGTTGAACCCCAACATAGACAGATCAGACACCAAAATAGTTAGGCCCACCCCGGCTGCAAAGGCACTGCATGCACTGCTGACGGATGTTGGACTGGCAGATGTATGGAGAACACGTCATCCGCTGGATAGACAATATTCACACTATGCAGCCCCACAGGGCCTATATACAAGACTGGACTATGTATTTGTCACGCAGGAGTTACTGACCGAAATACCGCAGGCAGAATATAAAGCTAGAGTCCTCTCAGACCACTCGCCACTGCTGCTAGTGTGGCAATACCGACCCCCAAGGGGAAGGGTACCCACATGGCGATTGCGTGCTGAAGCGCTTAAAGACAGCGTATTCAGGGAAGTTATGCGAGAGGAAATAATAAGTTATTTCGAGATAAATACTGGCAGTGTTAAGACAGCGGGCACACTCTGGGAAGCCTTTAAAGTAGTAGTGAGGGGAATTGCCATAGCAAAATCTAAAGGACTGCAGAGTGGGATTCTGACCGAATTGCAGGACTCCGAAAAGGAACTGGAGAGGGTATTCGAACGGGTCAGCAACACTAAGGCAGATACAGAAATGGCACTGGGCCTGTAGCAGAAATGTGCAGGATATTGGGAGCGATTATGTAATCTTAACTATAAAAAATACATAGAAAGACAACATGCTAGAGGCGACAAACCAGGAAGACTCCTGGCGTGGCTCTACAAAAATGAGACTCGTAGGCTCCCAATCAGAACAATAGTGAAAGACAATGGCGACATAGTGGATACGCAAGAGGGGGTTAATCAAGAATTTGCAGAAAGTAGGCTCGGGAGGGGGGAGAGACGGGAAATACAGTGAGTGAAAATGTAACAATGTATGTGTATTTATGAGCAATTTATGTATCCACTGTAAGTTGAGTTTGGTTTGTTTTTTATTGGTTGAACAAAATTAATAAAATATATTTTTTTAAAAAGATATGTGAAGAGTTGGATCAATACTATTCAAAAGAAGAAAGTTTGAACAACCCAACGTTGGTAAGACCATTCTGAAAGAACACAGGTTCACCTTAGATGTCATGAGTAGATTTACTCAGAGGAAAAAAAGTGACGGTTCCCCCGCTTTTTTATACATTCCCTTGTAGGGAACTTGGAACCAAGACTCCTGCAGAATGAAACATGAGATGCTCTCCCTTGAAAAACAATATGGAGATCAAGACATAAAGAAGAACATTTTCTTTTTTAACTTGTTTAAATTTGATAATTGATGTCAAATTCTGTGTCCTGAAGAAAGCAGAGAGTAGCCCTAATTCTGTTGAAACCGGTTGACATATATAACTCAGGGTGATGACCTGGCTTCCGAGACCTGCATAATAAAATACAAGCTCAGCCAAAAGATATCATTTTAAAAGAAGGCTTTGGTTAAGTAAGATGTAAATTAACAATCATACACACATACAAACCAATCAATCTTCATATCAGATTGTAGTTTTTAACAAAAATGATGAATTATTGTTGGTAACTGATAAGCACATGGGAAGGAAGCAATATGAATAACATGAACAGAATTGACTTCCGCAAGTGTGCACTCATTGTTAGAGATTAGAAAAAGCATTGATAGGGTAGCGCTAGTCTCTTTTCTATCCCCTAACCTAGATAGGCGTTACACCAGCGCTAACTAGAGAGAGCACATCCACTTGAGGGATATTTCGACTCTTTGAATAGGGTTTAGTCAGCCTTAGGTGGCTTCAGACGTAGAAGTTGTACTTTAATAAATTGGTTCTGTCTGTGTTGTGCTAAAAAATACAATAAATATAGGACAGTGTCTCAATAGTGGACGGCGACATCCAACCTTTACTCATTTAAGACCAAGCATTTACTTGTTAAACCTGCTTATGGTGTAGGGGACCTCCAATTAAAAACAAGCATTGACAAAGCCAATAGTCTTGCTCTTTGCAATTATAGGCACCAGGTTGCAAGGAGAAGAGTGCAAAGTTTCAAAGGAGGATGCGATAAGGGGCGCAGGTGTGCAAGAGAATGAGAAGGAAGGAGAATAGAGCAAGGAAGGAAACGATTGAGAGAGGGTGCCAAATAAAGCAAGAGTGTGAGGAAGAATTGGAGATAGGGGCGGGATGGGGTAGAGCGAAGGGTGGGCGGGATGGAGTAGAGTGAGGGGCGGGCAGGATGGGGTAGAGCGAGGGGCGGGCGGGATGGGGTAGAGCGAGGGGCGGGCGGGATGGGGTAGAGCGAGGGGCGGGATGGGGTAGAGCAAGGGGCGGGCGGGATGGGGTTGAGCGAGGGGCGGGATGGGGTAGAGCAAGGGGAGGGTGGGTGGGATGGGGTAGAGCGAGGGGGGATGTAGTATGGTGTTTGCTGCAGCATACTACTGCAAGCTATAGAATGTTCACCCAGCTGGAACCTTGTGGTGTTCTCAAGGTTCCAGGGTTGTCAGTTGGAGTTAACAGGATGGGAGATCAACTAGAAAGGATGTGTTCAGTGTAGCTCCCTATCTCCCTTTCTATTCTATACCCTGCAACAATAAACCAACTCTCTTATTTATACATACCTGTGCCTACAAATCTTCTGCTTACCTGATCACCACACCAACTAGAACACTGCAGGAGGGTGGGTGGGATGGGGTAGAGAGAGGGGAGGGTGGGTGGGATGGGGTAGAGAGAGAGGAGGTAGATAGTGCGGCAGTCGGTGGGTGACGGTAGTTGGGTGGGTGCAAAAAAAACAACCTGCAGCCTCAGGAGGATTTGTCAAAAGTAGCCAAAAACAGCCCAAACAAAACCCAACCAGCAATTGTAATAGGGTGGAGTGGGTGAGTGGGGGATGGGGGTTGGAGTGAGTCGGGGTAGAGTGAGTGGGGTTGGAGGGGAGTGTAGAAAGGCAGCCTCATGAGAACCAAAAAAATACTGCTGTCAAAAGTAGCCCAAAATGAAATCAAGGCGCACCTGGGTAATGGAAAGCCCAGCACCGGACTTGCTTCTTACAAAGCTGCTGATTTGATCAAATCTGGTTAGGGAACTTCTCATTGGGTAGTGCGGCAGAGGATTTTGGAAAAGGAGATTTGAGTGATTTGGCAGTTTCATGGCATTGCCCGTTGCTATTCCAACCAGATAATCTTGGTTCAGAACCCACCATTCCCACATCCCTCCAAAAAATGTTTCGGCAATTTTGTAAATTCGCCAAAACAAAAAGTGTTCCTTAGTAGGGATTGCACTGTTGCCACTGAACCTGATTCTCATACTGCCTTCATCTTCTTCAAAAGCAGCGTCAAAGTCAGTTCTACAGCCTCCCAGAACCTACTTTCAACCAATTACATTTTTACTGTGTATACGAACACACTCAGCTGTCTCATCACCACCCATTTTGAGATCACAGATCACTGATCATCCGTACAGTGCGTAACAAAAGCACCTACCGAGGACTGAACTGTGAATTTCCAGTTATGCTTCAGCTTCTTTTCTCGGGAGCAGATCGTCTCTGGTTGGTTGCACGAGATACAGACGCCCTCGATTTGCTCAGCCATCTGAGAATTAAAAGTGAAGACATGTAAGAATTGAGAGCAAATAAAAACCTGCAGTTTGCAGAAGCAGCATGGACAGTAACTGGTATATTTGAAACATGCAGATGCGCCCACCCAACGAAGAGCAGGAACGAGAGTGAATGTTGTACCCTCTAGAAGCTTTCGGAAAAGGACTGGAGAGCACTAAGGGGGAAGAAAGGCAGAGATTTCAGCAACAATGCTACAGAAAATTAAAGGAAGTTCCTTTCTTATATTTTAAAGTTGGAAGTACATTTATTATCAGTCCCATTCCTAATGGAAGTATTTTATAAGCGAGTAAAAATATGCTTCAATTGTAAAAACAGAAATGTTTTTGTAATAAATACTTTTGTTGCACCTAGTGATTCATGCATGTTAAAATATACATGTGTTCCTCTTTGGATAGATCACGCAGAAAGAATAGTGGTAAACCTCTTAGTCCAGTGTACCACACCCCCCAACAACCTGCCCAAATACCTTCTCCCCTTCTAGTCTGACAGTCCAACCTCTACTCTGAACTCTGAAGAAGACAACAGGTCGCAAGACAACAGAGTATCCCCACTCTGCTTTCAGTTATGCAATAGATTCTGCTCCCATTGTCATACTAATTTGTAGATGAGAATGCACAATGGCCACGGGGACCTTACATTTCATGAGACGATGGGGTTTCGTTGTTTAGGTTCGGGGGTCTGAATGGAAACACCTAAGCGTGCATCTGAACGGTAGCCGGGCATAAACCAGTGTCTCTTGGGTAAAGAGTATGAGACACAGAAAAGGAGGCGCGGTGGGGGGCAGGGGTATAAATATGATATGCAATGTGCCGGACCATTGGGGGGGAGGACAGGCACCTCCGTACACAACATTCTCATGGTTCAGTCAGTCTAGGTTTCAAAATATACATTTTACATTAAATATTCACATTGTTGGCGGTAGGGGGGGTGAGGCGGGTGAGTTGCTTTGTGGTGAAGGCACTGAAGGATTACAAAAAACATTCAGACGCCAAGTGGCACCCTACAGTGCAAGGTATTTTGTCTAGAAGGTGAATGCTAGCAGGGAGGTGAGCTGCAGCATGTGCAAGGACTGTGTGGTAGTGCTTTGCGTCTCTGAAATTGCCACGAGCCGGTTCTTCGGGATGTCAGGCCCCAAATCATGTTCCAGCCAGGTTATGTCTGTTGCTGGGCAGATTCAGGGTAGCTGTCTGTCCTCATTCGAACCGACTACTTATTTGAATGGTGCTGATAATAATCTTTGGAAATTTGGGGTCGCCCCCCAGCCTGCATTTAGATGAAAAGGGATGCCTAAAGCCACATGTGATATCACTCACAGGAACCAGGAGTCCATAGACTGACACCAAGCAGGAACACCAGAGGACTGCAGGTGTGGATCAGCATCGCCAATGCCAGTGGTTGGCAACATGTGGCTCTCCAGATGTTATGCACTACAACGCCCAACGCTTCTTCCAGGCAGGCTTTCACCGACATCCACTTTATCGTCCCCTCTCCTGACCTTTGGATTCCACATATAGTTGCAGTGCCATCCCCTTTTTATTCTTCGCCCATTAATGGTGGCGCCTGCTAGGAAATACTCTTGGCATCCTTCCTGTCCTCTAGGGCCATCATGAATGTCTACCTAAATGGCACAGTCATGGTCCAAGGCTCTCAGCCCAACCTCCTTCTTGATAGGAGTCTTTCATCTCTAATCAACTTCCTCCCTTCTCCTGCCACCCCTCCGGCCCCTCTGCCCTCTCCGTCAGGTGTACCACACCACACTCCTGTACCCCTCCTCGGAAGACCTTCAAAAGTGGCAACCTGCTCCACTTAGCTACCATCAACTCTCGCTCTGCCATCAAACACTCTTCTGACATCTGCCGCCTCCTTGAAGACCTCAACGTAGACGTCCTTGCTCTCACCAAGACGTGGTTCACTGCCAGCTCTGTTCTGATTTTTGACACTCTCCTCCTTGAGGGCTACAAGATCCTCTCTAAGCCCAGGCCTTACCGGCCCTGGGGCGGATAGGCCCTGATCTTCCCTGAGTGGGTCCCTGCTACTATCATAGTCCACTCCAGCCTACACCTCTTTTGAAATGCTTCGTCTGCAGGCTTGGCCTCTCTCCTGTCCTCTCTCTGACTCTGGCCACCATCTACAGCCCCCCTGGCCCAGTCTCCCTCTTCCGCTCAGAGTGGGCTGACCTCACTTTTTCTCCTCTCCTGGCCTCTACCACCAAGCGTCTCCTCCTCAGAGTCTTCAGTATTCCCCTCGACTCTCCTGATGCAGCCTCTGGATTTTTCCGCAACCTCTGTGACTCTCTTTCCCTCTCCATTCTTCCCTCCGGTCTGATACACTCGGCCGAACACACCTTGGATGCTCTTATCTCTGCAGACATTCCCATCTCTACCCATCTCATTACTCCTCTCTCCTAGTCTGAAAATGCCTTTCCTCTCACCTGGACCACCTGGGTCCCCCGGCTTAGCCCCCGCCCGCACTGCCAGTCTCCTGATTCTGGCTGATTTCTGCAATCACTCCTTTGCCACTGGATCTTTCCCCTCTCGTCTCAAGCACTCCCTTGTGCACACACTCCTAAAAAAGCCGGCTGCAACCCTGCCTGCCCGGCTAACTATTGCCAGATTTCTATCACTCCTTTCCTGGACAAACTCCTTGAGAAGCTGGCCATCTCCCAGCTAACCCTCCACACTGAATCTGTTGGTTGTCTCCATGACCATCAGTCTGGCTTCAGAGCAGGCAGACGCACAGAAACGGCTCTCCTGAACACCAGTGAAGTTTAGCTCTCTAACCTCGACTCCAGCTCTCTCTCTGGCCTCATCCTCCTTGACCTTTCCTCTGCTTTTTGATACGGCCAATCACGCCACCTTGATTAATCGAATCTGAGATCCATGGCATCACAGATCAGGCTCCGGCTTGGCTGACCTCCTTTCTCTTGGACTCACCCTCCCAGGTCCAGCTAGGATCCTTTCTCTCCACCACCTGTCTCCCCACACGTGGTGTCCCCCATGAATCTATCCTCTCACCCTGGCTCGTCAATGTCTATGGTTCCATGTGATAATGTCCCCACAAAAATGTCACCATGCAAACAATTCGCTGAAAAATAGCAGTTTTTTGCAGAGACATTATTACATGCAACATGCCGGGGACAGCTCTGCAACCCCCAAAACCTTTTTTACTTCAAGGGGACCAGGGGACGCCCCTGCAACTCCTGCTACCCCTGTCCCTATATATATGGTCACCTATATAATGTCACAACCCTTTCCCGGCGGCATTATGTACGGCAACCATATATGTAAGGACATTATTACCTGGCACCATGTCTATCTGGCCCCTTTGGCCCACCTGATCTCCCACCTTCTCCTCTAACTTTCAGTGCTATGCGGATGACACCCAGCTTTCTTTCAGGCTACCCTCAGCCTCCTCCCCTTCCTCACTCATTCCTGATTGTCTATCCACTATTCAGACATGGTGCATCTCCAACGATCTCTGACTTAATACCAGTAAAACAGAGATTCTTCTCATTGGGACCCCTGCTTGCGCTTTCCCTCTCTCACTCTGGCCACCGTCCTTGGGCCCCCTCCCCTCACCCTCACGTGAGGCTAAAAACCTTGGTGTCATCTTTGACTCCACTCTCTCCTCACATCACGGACCTTGCCAAGAAGGTCCACTTCCAGCTGCACCTCCTCAGAGGTATTGTCCCTTTCATCACCTTCCCCCAGAAGCTCACTGTCTCCAGAGCGTGGTTCTCTCCAGTCTGGACTACTGCAACAGCCTCTTTCTTAACCTTCCTAAATCTGTGCTCCGCCCGCTACAGCTAATCCAGAACAGGGCTGCAAGACTTATTCTTGGCCTCAAACACAGGGACCGCATCTCGCCAGCCCTGAAATCTCTCCACTGGCTCCCGGTGGCAGTGAGGATCAAGTTCAAGACCCTCTGCATCGTCCACAAGGCTTTCTGGGGCCATGGGCCTCACTACATCCAACTCTCTCTGCCTAAATACCTTTCTTCTAGAGCCCTTTGCTCATCTACTTCTGACTCTCTGTGGGTCAGACACTTCTCCAAGCCGAGAGGTGGGAGGTAGATCTCTCTCCTCTGAAGGTGCCTCCCTCTGGAATGGCCCCCCTGCCCCTCTCAGACTTGAGCCGGACCGCCTTAAGTTCCAGAAGCTTCTCAAGACCTTCCTTTTCCCCCTCTTCTTTCTCGCTCCCTCTCCCCTGCTAATCTAGTGACCCTCCTGCTCAGTCCTCCTGCACTGTCTCCTGGCCTGCCCCGCACTTCCGGGCTGAACTGCACCAGTGTAGACCCTGCCTTGCTCGTACTTAACTCAGAGCCCTGCTGCCCTGATTGCACTTCCCCCGCACCATCTCCCCTGCCCTTCTCGTCAATGCACTTGCATGATTCGAATGTCACAAGGCCTAGTAGGATCTTTGTCTTGCCCTCCGTTCCCCAACTTGTCTTGTTGTGCCTAGAAACACTTGTGTATAGATGCATTATAAATACCAAATCAATGAATCCTCTACACCCCATCAGTCTCCCTCACCTGCTCTCATGCCTCCCTTGGCTCCCTCTGCATCCTTCCCTCCTACTCTCCTCTTTCTCTCCCATATAACATGATGAGATTTCTAGACAAGTCCGCTCTATGATAGTCTCATCCAAACAGATGCTCCCCTGCTCCTCCAGAACTATCAAGGACAACATGGTCTCCCTTGCCCCAGCCGTTGCTGATTTCGGCGATCACTCCCTTGCCACTGGATCTTTCCAGTCACTCCTCAAGCACTCCCTTGTGCACCCTCTCCTCAAAAAGCATTTGGCTGACTCTTCCTCTCTGGATAACTACCACCCTATTTCCATTACACCTTTCCTGGGCGAACTCTCGGAGAAGCTGGCCATCTCCCAGCTCATCCACCACACTGAATCTGTTGGTCTTCTTCACGAGCACCAGTCTGGCTTCAGAGCTGCCAGAGGCACATACACTGCACACCTGAACACCTGTGAAGATTTGCTCTCTAATCTAAACTCCAACTCTCCTTCCTTTCTCATCCTTCTTGACCTCTCCTCTGCCTTTGATACTGTCAACCATGCCACCCTTACAAATTGGCTCTGTGTTACCCTTGGCATCACGGACATGGCTCTGGACTGGCTGATTTCCTTCCTCTCTGAACGACCTTTCCAGGCTCAACTGGGCCCTTTTCTCTCCTCCATCTCATTCTGCACCTGGGGTGTCCCTCAGGGCTCTATTCTCTCACCTTGGCTTTTCAACATCTACCTTGCCCCCTAGCCCATCTGATCTCTGCCTTCACTCCTAACTGCCAGTGTTATGCGGATGACACACAACTCTTTCAAGCATGCCTCCTCTGCCTCCTTTCTCATACCTGTCTGTCTGCTATTCAGGCCTGGCTAACAATCTCTGCCTTAAAGCCAGTAAGACTGAGATCCTCCTCATTGGGACTCCTGCTCCGTCCTTTCCCCCTATCCTCTGGCCACCCTCCATGTGCCCCCTCCCCTGACCCTCTTGTGAGGCAAAAAACCTACGTGTAATCTTCGACCCCTCTCTCTCCTTTGTCACTCACATCACAGACCTTGCCAAGAAAACTCACTTTCAGCTTTACCTCCTCTGAGGCATTCTTCCTTTCCTCAACTTCCCCCAGAAACTCAATGTCTCCAGAACTCAGGTCCTCTCCAGGCTGGACTACTGTAACAGCATCTTCCTTAACCTACTTAACTCCTCCCTCTGCCCCTTTCAACTAACCCAGAATAGGACTGTGAGATGTATCCTTGGCTTCAAGCCCAGTGACCGCATCTCTCCAGCCCTAAAATCTCTCCACTGGCTCCCAGTTGCTGCGAGGATCAAATTCAAAACCCTCTGCATCATCCACAAGGCTTTCTGGGGCTTGGGACCCTGCTAAATACAACTCTCTCTCCCTAAATACCTCCCTGCTAGAGCCCTTCGGTCTTCTAGCTCCAACTCTCTGCAGATCAGATGCTTCTCCAAGCAGAGAGTGAGGGTAGGTAGATCTCTCTCCTCCACAGGTGCCTCCCACTGGAATGGCCTCCCTGCCCCGCACAGACATGAGTCGGATCTCCTTAAATTTCGGAAGCTTCTCAAGATACTCCTTTTCTCTTCCTCCTACCCCCTCCCCTGCTAATTTTACCCCCCTCTTCCTCTTGACTGAATGCCGGGCTCCTTCAGATTCTTACAGGGCACCAGGCCCTCCCCTACCAGTCTACCCCTGCACTTGGTCTCCTATGATCCCCTCTCCCCCCACCTGCACTTGCCCTTCTGGGCTCCCTCCCCCTGCACTAGCCTGGCTGGGCCTGCACTCCATTAGCCTTTCCAACACGTTCCCTGCACTTAGCATGTGGACCTTCTGCCCCTGCACTCTCTTCTTGCTGGCCTCTGTCCAACCTGGCCTCCCTGGGCACTCGCCTAACTCTCTGGCACTCCCCCCCTCCCCTGCACTTTTATTACTGCACTTGCACAATCCGAATGTCACATGTCAATGTAGGACCATTTCTGTTTGGTCATCCCTGTCCCCCACACCTCCCCTTGTCTTGTTGCGCCTTGAAACACATTGTGTATAGGCGCATTATAAAATCCCAATAATTAAATAAATGATCTCTCACTATTGATTATGCTGGCTAGGGTTGATGGTTGTTGCAGTCCAAAACATCTGGAGATGCAAAGGTTGCAGACCCCCTGGCCTATGCCTTCCCCTGGGGAATGTTTGGACCATCTTGTGACACGGGGAGGCCCTTACTGAATGCCTTCCTCTATTACACTTGTGGATGTAAATGTTCTCAAGTCCTGCTCACGCTCGACTTCGGAAATGTTGAGGATTACCCCAGCAAATGGGCCATCCTCACAAAGGAGACTGATGCCGCTCACATACAGTCTCGCCTGGCAGTCCAACACTGCAGATCCAACTCAGAGGGGACTCAAACATGGTCACCTCTTCATGCTCCCTACCATGAAGGAGACCGTCTGAAGCGAGAGTTCTACCGCCCTGCGACCCAGAGCATGCCTATCAGCCAACTTGCTGCACCAAAGTGTTCTGGGGTTCTTCCAACATCACGTGAGTCTCCCTGTTCTGAGAGGGATTCATTTGGTGTATGTACTACAACTACACTTACCCGAGCATGGATGCTGCTGTTCTCAAATAGAATTCCTCACAGGGGACTATTCATTGCTTAAGAATGGAGAGTTGCAGTGTCCCTTTGCGGGAAATCTTTTTTCCTGAAAAGGCGTATAACTATCTAATAACTTATTGGCGTTGGCGCAATGTTCCTTGAAACGGGAGTGGGGTGGAGAAGATTGTTTCGCAATGGTGAACTACAACGTTTTAATACTGGGGCGAGGTACATTTTTGGGTTATATAGTGCAATATTCCATTTGATCCAAGTCACACATGCCCCGTAATATCGCTGGAAGGAGACCTCCAGTTCAGAGCCACATGAGCAAGGCACTATGGGTATGCAAATGAGCTCAAATGCAAGACATTTGCTCCAGAAAATTGCCTGCGTCTTACAGGGAAATTGCTTACTCAAGCCAAGACAGACATTTCTCTAGACTGCAGACAATTACATACACGGTTTCACCTTCTTAGGGATCATCGGTGTAGTATACTGCACTATCACATTTCAGGTGGAATTTTTTTTTCTTCCCGGAAGCATTTTTAAACCCATCATAATTTAGCTGATATATATACATATATATAAAAATCCAGAAGTGGTATCCTTAGCTGATATCAGCTGATATCAGCCAAGGATATATATATATATATATATATATATATATATATATATATATATATATATATCAGCTAAGTTATGATGGGTTTAAAAATGCTTCCGGGAAGAAAAAAAAAATTCCACCTGAAATGTGATAGTGCAGTATACTACACCGATGATCCCTAAGAAGGTGAAACCGGGTATGTAATTGTCTGCAGTCTAGAGAAATGTCTGTCTTGGCTTATATATATATCAGCTAAGGATACCACTTCTGGATTTTTAATACATATATATGTATTAAAAATCCAGAAGTGGTGACTTGCCAGCTACCCGCAGAGTAAGAGTCCTTTTTGTGCAGTAATCTCCCAATAGATTTGGTGGGAAACATAGCCTAAATGTATTAGGCATTCACACTTTAGTGGTCTTCCGGCAAACAAGGCTTCTCCTGGGGATACACATTGTACCCCATGTGCGCGCGGGATATCCAGACCGGAGTCTGTGGGAAGGACTTGGGCGGGGAATAGGAAGTTTAGGAACAGAAGGAACAAGTCAGCCCTAAAGGTAGGAAAAGCAGGGAGACTGAAGGAAAAGGGGTTTCTACGTGAATGCAGTTCATCTGAAATTCCTGACTCGAGGCAGGGGTAGATGGTTATGGCCCGAGTGCAGTTTGAATTGCAAAAATACAGAAATTTATGGCAACACATGCCATGCTCAAGCATAAAAACAGACTGAAATCCTCATTCTCATTCTCAACACAGGGATCCATGTGGAACCTGCGTGTACTTCAGTGCCTAGTAGGCTTAACTAGAGTGGTGCGAGGAAATGCTTTGGACTCAGAACAGGTTACACAGTGTTCCCTTTATTTGTGTTCTACTACTTTTGAGCCCTCTAGAATATACTGAAAAACCTAAATGTGTGAATAGGTTATGAGGCTGAAGAAAAACGAGAGCTGGCTGCACTCAGCGTGCGGTAGTTCAATTTGCTGCACAATCTGCAGTCTATTAAATGGGCCCTACAATTTGTACTGGGCACTAGCCATTTGGCCAGCAATATTGGTCACTTGGCGACTAAGAAATGGTCTATATGGAGTACTACTGGGGGTGGAGGGGTGACTTCATACCTTGCTAGTGGCTTACGCCTGCTATTACATGCTCCTGCTCATTGACTGAAGGCCCATGCACTGGAAACATGGTCATTGTGCGCTTCTCAACTTTATTTCAATCCCTGCGAGCGCATTTCCACCAATCCATTTAAGAGCATCAGTCGCAATGTAGGAAATGAAGACATTCAACTCACAACAAGGAGCTCGCTGCTGCATGCCCGGTACTCCTGAATAAGACGATCCGAGTAGGAGAGGAGCCCTTCCTTTACGGCAGACCGCTTGATCTTCCGGATAACCTTGGCCCTCTGGATCCACTCCTGCAGCACCTCGGAGGAATGGGCACCAGTGCATCCCTCCCCGTACACACAGGTCTCTGGCCTGCAGAAGTGAGATTACACAAGAGGCAGATACAAGTAAATAACCTTCCTGAAAGCATCAAAGTTCCAAAACAATCTGGACTCAGTTTAAGAAATCCTACGGCCGTTCAACCAGTTTAGGAAAGTGCTAAAAAAGCAAGTGTACACAAACTCACAATCTAACTCCCTTCTACCAGCCCCACAAAAATGAAGGAACACTAACATGTCTACACGAATAATAGCACCCCCTCTTCACATGAAAATATCTATTGAAATAGGTCTACGAACGGCATTCACTTTTTCCTTAGTTTTCCCCAAAACACAAAACCAATCCTATGTTTTCATGACAGTAACCACACTTCTAGCATCATTCCTACAGGAATTCTTTCTCCAGGAAGGGTTGGAAAGCCCTGACGCTTTCAGCGTTCTACCCTCGATTTCTTTAGGGTGGATACACAGTGTGAAGGACACTGATTAAGTTTGTCCTAAAGTAAAAGTGGTGTTTAAAATGCTTATATATCATTTGTATTTCCATACAAGCTTTCTGTGGTCAGGTTCCCCCTCTCCCAAACGTGGTTTTTATATGCAGTGTGTACCTCACACTCCTCCTTAGGAGGGTAAACCTGCGCACAGTAAACACAGGATTCCTACAGCCAGTTTCATTAGACATTTGCATCGTCCCTGTGCTTTAAACTAGTCACCAGTCTACATCTTTCTCGCCAATACAGGCGTATTTCTTCTACAAAAGCCATTTGTGGCACGCATTGGAACAATCTGTATCCAGAGTTGCTAAGGCTTGTCCATACCTGCCTAACCTCCGGAATTTTTCCGGAGACTCCGGAATTTTAAGCATTTCTCCGGGTCTCCGAAAAAATCCCTTGAATCTCAGGAATTTTGAGATTCTTTCCGGGTCCCGTCATATTCTCCACCTGATTGGCTGCCGCCGGTAGCCAATCAGGTGGAGAATATGACGGGACCCGGAAACGGCGCGAAATGTTCGTGCCTACTGCCTGCAACACTGTAATAATAGTGCTTCCAATCTATGTCATTGGATTGTAAGTAGTATTATTACGGTGGTGGTGCCACGTTCATTTTACTTACCATAGCAATGAAAATCATTCATTCAGTGCTATATTCAGCAAAATGAAGGCGGCGCCGCAGCCGAAATAATGCTGCTTTCAATCCATGTCATTCGATAGAAAGCAGCATTATTTCTGCTGCGGCGCCGCATTCATTTTGCTTACTATAGCATTGAATGAATGAATGGTTTTCAGTGCTGTGGTAAGCAAAATGAACGTGGCAACGCCGCCGTAATAATAGTGCTTTCCATCCAATGACATGGATTGAAAGCACTATTATTGTAGCCTTCATTTTGCTTACTATAGCATTGAAAATAATTCATTCAATGCTATATTAAGCAAACTGAAGGCGCCGATGCCGCAATAATAGCGCTTTCAATCCAATGACATGGATTGAAAGCACCATTATTTCGGCGGCTTTGCTTACCATAACATTGAATGAATT
Source organism: Ambystoma mexicanum (assembly GCF_040938575.1). Classification (NCBI taxonomy): domain Eukaryota; kingdom Metazoa; phylum Chordata; class Amphibia; order Caudata; family Ambystomatidae; genus Ambystoma; species Ambystoma mexicanum. Next base: position 328,051,011 of record NC_090925.1, on the reverse strand, counting down.
ATTTTCAATGCTATAGTAAGCAAAATGAAGGCTACAACAATGACTAATCCCCCACACTAACGTGAGATGGGGGTTTAGATTCTATTAAAGACAAGGAGGCGATTATTATGCCTTACAATCTTTACTCTGAAAGCACAGCAGCAAAGAAAAAACTTTTACAAACAAAAAAGTTTCAACAACAGAACTAGATAAAGTTCAATGTCAATGCATGGGGAGCTCCCCAAACCATCATGGAGGATAGGTCATACCCTGCAGGGGACCAATGAGCAGGGACCCTCCTTTATATATGTCCATTACTCTAACGCCAACCCCTCTTTCTGCAGCTGACTTGCACCAGACGCCCAATGGAACGGTTGAACTGCGTAGCGCAGAGAAAAAGGATCCAGCGAAACCGGAGATCTCAACCTTTCCGCAGCCTGAAGCAATGAAGAAGTTCTTCTGGATAGGACTTCTCACCCGAAATCACGCACTCCAGAACTTGTAACTGCGATCCACACTCCTGAGCAGAACCTCAACTCGTACCTGTAAGAACAACAAGCAAGAAGGGTGGGTGGTTGGGAAGAACAACAAACCAAAGAATGTTCTCACTTGAACCACCTGTGTACATGCGTATCACAATTGTCATATCATATCATATCATATCCAGGGTGGGTGGGAGGGATAATAATCGCCTCCTTGTCTTTAATAGAATCTAAACCCCCATCTCACGTTAGTGTGGGGGATTAGTCATTCTATGACAAGACAGGAGGCTCATATTATGCAAGTTCAAAGCCCTTGCATCTCATTAGTAAGTACAAAATGATCCAATATAATAGATAATATAATAAAATTAAAGGAAAGGTAACATTTTTTAAATGCTTTCATTAAATCAATCTGTTGACCAATCAGAGAATTGCCCAAGACTAGGTTGCCCGAAAAGCTGTCTTAAAAGGCAAAGTCAAATCCACTGCAAGAAAAACAGGAATGTGCCAAATCCAGCGTTCCTTACAGGCCACCAAAACCAACTGGTTAAAAGAGGGGAAAACATTGAACAAAGTTTTCCTATACTAATAGGTTAGGACAAAACCATCTGAAATAAACACCTATGTTGTTCAATCAAATATTCAAAACACTTAAATTCGTACCATTTTTGGGGACCTAGAAAGCAAACCAATGAAAACAAACACCTAGCTCTCCTGGAGATAAAGAAAAGTACCCCATAGGGGTGAAAGTCTTATAGGTTCCATCCCATGCATTAAAGGAAGATATTGCATTAGAAACAGGGCATGTCACAGAACTACACTGGGGAACCAAGAGGGAAAGACAAATCTTCAAAAGGGTAAAATGGGAGTAAAAAATCATTTTTATAAATTTTGTAATAGGACAATCCATCCTGAGCGGAGCTGAAAAGCAATAGAATTAATCTACAATTGTCTTCAGACATATGTGTATACTAAGGAGGGAAGTCTTCTGGAGGCAGAAGCAGAATGGAAGAGAGGGCCCCACCTGAGAAGCTAAACCCGTCAAACCGCCAACACGGAGACCCTCAGACCTCCCGAACTCTTGAAGAATGACTCTGCTACCATGACAAAAGGCAGATATTATAAACCTGATCCTTAAGAGGCCAAACTTGGCAAGAAGAAAAAATGTATCCGACATCCAATCACTACCATTATAGTGATATCTAAACTCCTTTGTAGGTATGCCCGGTGCTTGAACCTTGATCCCTCCTCCCTGGTGATAAATCCCCTAGCGGATCAAAAGTAACCGAAGGAGGACACCAAATTTCCAAAATCTTAGCAAGACTCTAAACTGCAAAGAACTGATCACTAAATGGTTAAACTGAAGGTGTACACCAGAAGAGGTCCAACCTATATTTCAGCCAATTTGCAGATCTTTGAAGCTCACAGCACCCTGAGCTGGCACCTTACTGCAAACAAACTCTTGTGAAAACCCCAAAGGTCCACCTGCCATGCAGGTGACTATGATAATCAAGTCATCAACCAAATATATATCCCAGCACTCTGGTAATCGTAGCGGCAGACACCGTCTGAAAGTTAATGTATAAACTCTGGAACGCATCGTGATAGAGGGTCATAACGTGGATGGGGGATAGTATCACTCCCAGACCCCTCTATCCCACCAAGGGATATTGAGCCTTCCCAAAAGAGGAGAAACCTCCCCCACTTATCCAAAGGAAAAACCTTGCAATCCAGAAAGAAAACTACCCTGAGGACCACATTAAAGCCCCGCTTTACACCGTTAAGAGAAATAAATACCCACTAGCGCCTCTAACCAATCCCCTTACTGGACAGACTCCAGTTAACTTATTGAAATACCAGAGATTAGCACAAAGGAAAGTAACAGACGGGAGGGAAATGCTCAGTGCGAGTCTGCACTGGTCACCCGCCAGAACTCCTGTACAAAGGAAAAAACTGAAACCATTGGATACTCCCAGAGGTGTAATATTATGATGCAATCTCCCCCAAGGATGGCAGGAAAACTGAAACCATTGGATACTCCCAGAGGCGTAATATTATGATGCAATCTCCCCCAAGGATGGCAGGAAGGGGAATGAGGGGGAAAGAACTCTGGATAATTATCAATGCCCTGTAAATGCAAGGTTGAGAAGAAATCTGGGACCACTGTCCCCTCAAACCCTGAGGTCTGAGTCACTGTATTCATGTGAGGCTGACTGGCCACTAAGGGAATCAGGGGAAGGAAAAACTAAGCACATTGTCCATAGCAAAACAGTACTTATACAGTACTACGAACCCTCAGGTATATGAGTGGTGCTTAACACTACTACGAGCGTTGTGTGGTGTGAGGTGTTCACTTATCGATCTCAGCAGGATAAAAGACTGATGTAGACCTTTCCAAAATTAGGAACCTGTATCAGAACGGTCAGCACGGATATGAAAACAGCACTCTAAAGAGGTTAAGCAACGCTCATGAGGGTACAGAAGCCTGCGTGTACTCCTCGAGCAGAGGAGAAGTTGCAACACACTGTTAGACGGTTAGCTGAACCATAGGCCAAGCTTTGGGAGGAAAAACATGAGGCAGGCGCCAGCAAGTTATTATTTGGCAACTCGTCTAACTGATACCATCAAGTGTTTCCAAACACTCCATCCAAGTAAAACATGGTTGCTCAACTTGTCATGTAAAAAACTGAACGGTTACCCTCGAGCTGACCCTGTCTCCACCAGAAACCAAAAGAATAAGGAATGTCCAATGGGACAAAAGTAGGGGAGAACAAACGTCCCCACTAAAGAGAGCCTTAAGCCCTACAGACCTCAATAGAGGCATAACGCATCATCTTTATTCTTCCTCATGTTGAGAGAAAATACTGTAGCTTAATCAGCACTGGTATTGGGTGGAGCAATTGAGGTCGGGAATCAAAACCTAAGGAAAGGACTGAGTTGTCCTGAAACTAACTAAGGTAAAGGGTGACAGAATTTTTAACTAAAAGATGAATGATAACACCAGATAGATGGTTAGAGAGGAAGGTACAACCCCATATGGGTCTGTTTACAACCACTTCCACACTCTTTTCTTTAAAGCACTTAATAAATAAAGAATATATAATATATGAAATATATATAAAATATCCAAAGAAGAGGGGTTACGCCCTCACAGGGGACCGAATCCCCGGCCCTTATATAAGCTGATACTCACTGAGCTTTCTGGGCCACTGACAATTCTGAAAAAACGCAAATGTGTTCCAGTCAACACTTAAACATATTGTTTATCAAAGCGTACACTGAGCAAGTGCACCTCAACTGCTCACCCCAGCAGGGTGAGGCAACCAATAGTACACGAGGGAGCACCTCGCAGTAGGAACAAGGCGAAGCCTGAAACCGAGCAGGTTACTGCACGCCTACAAGACCAAACAATGGCGTCAGCCATATGCAGCACCTAAACAAAGCTGCCGACCTTAAGGAAGGAATACACTGAGCAAGTGCACCTCCAACTGCTCGCCCGAGCAGGGCGTGATAATCAGCAGTACACGAGGGGGTAACCTCGCATTAGAACTCAGGCAGAGCCTGAAACCGAGCAGGTTATGGTGCATGCCAGTTAAGGTAATTACCCAAGTAGCCCACTTTAAGGGAGGAAACACTGAGCAAGTGTACCTCAACTGCTCACCCTAGCAGGGTGTGGACACAGCCGTATACAAGGGGACCCCTCGCAGAAACCCCAGGCAACCTTGCCACCGAGCAGGTGACTGCACCTTTCCAGGGAAGATAACCCAAACAAAAGAAAACTGTCAAGTTGAAGGTAGGATACACTGAGCAAGTGCACCTCCAACTGCTCGCCCGAGCAGGGTGTGATAATCAGCAGTACACGAGGGGGTAACCTCGCAATAGAATCAGGCTGAACCTGAAACCGAACTTATGGCACCTACAGTGAAGGCAAAGCACATAACTTAAGAAATAAGTAAATGAATAAATAAACAAAGAAAATAAAATAAAACTGCAGACTGGCAGTGCATCGGGCTCTTGCGCTGGATGGTCAGACTTTGACCTAATAAACCCACAGTCTATCAGTAAACATTCTTTCTTTCCAGCACTAAAGGTAAGGAAATGTGTTGTGTCACCAGGGATACGAAATTACAAACATTTAACAAAACCACATTTTTACTATTAAAATGTTTGTGCTATAATCTTTCTGAAGAAGTCATGAACCGACCAAATGCCCATTAGGAAATCCCTGCTCAACTGAGCAAAAAAGGTGACAATCAAATACCTCCATTGTAAAATACAACAATTAAAATATCTAATCTTAAAATATACAAATAAACATGCGCTGGTCGGCCGCGAACCCGGGTCTTCCTGCATGGGAGACCTGCAGCTCTATATTTGAGCTAACGTGGCTCAGTACTGAAACAGAGGCTTTTGTTACAAACATAAGCCACAGGGGCAGGCCGAACCCAAAGCCTGCAGCACCTGGAATCCCCAGGTGACCATAAATCTGTCAAGGGGCACGAATTCAAACAGGCGAAATGAAGAGGGAACAGTGTAAACAACACTGCTCTCGCGCAAGCTGGGAGCGAGTTGATTAATGCACTAGAAACACCTGAGTTTACAAGCGCGAGAAATTTTTAAAGAAGAAATAAATTAGAGAGCTCCCTCGAACTCACAACCTCATGGACTGTAGTCCGAAATTCAACCATTGCACCACTGCTTCAGCTGAAACAGGAAGTATGAGCATAATACATATTTTCTTTTTGAAAGACACCAAAATGAAACCAACGGCCGCACGCGGCTATCCAGATACATTGTATCAAATACACAAATTCCTTTATAATAAAAGGTAATTAACACATATTTACCATATAAATAATATATGTCATATTCAAACTAATAAAGCCTACTACTGACAAACAATGTAAGACACAACTGAAAGGGGTGACTTAGCTCTGTGGTGTCAGCAGCAAAGAAAGAGGGGTTGGCGTTAGAGTAATGGACATATATAAAGGAGGGTCCCTGCTCATTGGTCCCCTGCAGGGTATGACCTATCCTCCATGATGGTTTGGGGAGTTCCCCATGCATTGACATTGAACTTTATCTAGTTCTGTTGTTGAAACTTTTTTGTTTGTAAAAGTTTTTTCTTTGCTGCTGTGGTTTCAGAGTAAAGATTGTAATGCATAATATGAGCCTCCTGTCTTGTCATAGAATCAGGTTTACCTTTTTGAAAGGTGGGCGGGGCGTGTGGGCGGAGTCTTGTGTGGATGTGGGCGGGGCTTAATTCTCAGGAATTTTGATTTTCAAATGTAGGCAGGTATGCTTGTGGCCCGGAGAAGGCATCAAGAAAGATTGTTTTGAGCCCTAATATAATAGACACTGCTGAGCAATGTAAAGGATTTGCCTGGTTTATTACTTTGAGGCACTTTTCAAAGGAACGGGATGAGACAATTTATTTAATCTGTGCTGCTGTGCCATTCACTTGCGGATGTGCAGGACCCATTGCTAGTTGCAGGTTTATGCAGACTTACCATAGCAAAGGGAGGTATTTGCCCAGATTTGTTGTATGCCACAAGACACTACCACCTTCTTACATCTGAAGTACCTTCTTTGTCCGGTTTAAATTCTGTTTGACATTCCCAAGTCTGGGGATGCAAAAGCGTCAGTCAGATCCAATTAAACTCTCTAATCTGATAGGTTAATGTTAAAGGTATTTGTATAGCGCACCGTCACCAACCGAATTGGTCACCAGGCACTCAGGCGGATCTGTAAACGAGAAGGCAGGTTGGGTTATTAGCGTGAAGAGGGAGTAGGATAGTGACAGAAGTGGTGTCCTGTTGGCTGCTTTAGTTCAGTATACACCGTGCACTGACCATTGGTGCGAGTATTGGATCGAAGTCAGGCCTCGTGTGCTGTTGGTGCGGCTTATGTGTTGTTTTTTGTTGTGGTGTGGTGAAGTGCGTGCGTCTTGCTGTGCGAGAGGTGGTTGTGTAGGATTCGGTATGGGTTAAGTATGCAGAATTTGAGCTTTTTTGGTTAGTGGGTTATATGTCTTGAAGCTGACCTTCACAGTTTGGCTAAGTGCCTAGGGTTGAGAGTCCTGTAGAGTGGGGCAAAGGCTCTGGTTCCACCGTAAATGGGTTTCTGCATATGATAGGCAGAAATGGAGGCTACATCTGGATTCGGCTACATCAGGCTAACATTCATAGAAGTGTGGGACTTGCTAACATTCACAATTCCATCCAGGTGCAGCACCTGCCAACTCCCACTGTCCTATCTAGATGCGATGCAGGCTAACGTTCACAATTCTATCCAAGTGCGGCACATACCAACATTCACATTTTTAAGTGTGGAACTTGCCGACATTCACAGTTCTATCCAAGTGTGGCACATGTTAATATTCACATTTGTAAGTAAGGGCTTGCTAACATTCACTATTCCATCTAAGTGTGGGCTTGCTAACATTCACAATTCCATCTAAGTGTGGGACTTGCTGACATTCACAGTCCTATCTAGATGCAACGCAGGCTGATGTTCACACCTCTATCTAAGTGTGGCACATGTCAATATTCACATTTGTAAGTGTGGGCTTGCTAACATTCACAATTCCATCCAAGTGTGGTCCTGCTAACATTCACAATTCCATCCAAGTCTGGACTTGCTAACATACACAACTCCATCCAAATGTAGGCTTGCCTACATTCACAATTCCATCCAAATGTGGGCTTGCCAACATTCACAATTCCATCCAAGTATGGGCTTGCTAACATTCACAATTCCATCTAAGTGTGGGCTTGCTAACATTCACAATTCTATCTAGATGCGACGCAGGCTGATGTTCACAATTCTAAGTGTGGCCATGTTAATATTCACATTTTTAAGTGTGGGCTTGCTAGAATTCACAATTCCATCTAAGTGTGGGACTTGCTGACATTCACAATTCTAGCTAAGTGTGGCACATGCTAATATTCATATTTTTAAGTGTGGGACTGTAAAGACCGGAGGGGGGGTCTGCACTTCCGCTCTCTATATGGTAGAGGGGAGGCACAGAGACCCCTGCCAAGATTCTCTATTACGGTAGCAATGGACGAGCAATCAAGGCCTAGCTTCTCGGGAGGTGATGCGAGCTGGTTCTTAAGTACAGTGTAGTCCCCAAGCACCCACGAAGGTATGTCCACACACTGTATCGGTTAAAACACAGTCTTTATATAATTAATATTCAAAATCATATACACGATCACGATAACTCACTTTGTGCTCCAAAAATCAACTATGGTAAATATGTACAGTTCTAAATTGGTACCACTAACGTTACTCAATCTTATTAAAGTGCATACGGTCAGAATGACACACAGATCAAAATAAAGAGGAAACCAGCAGTAGAGAGAGGAAGGAAAGCAGGATGGTTGAGCAATAGGCAGAATACTGGTAGCTACCGTTAAACACAGCTCTGTGTGGAGATCCCCCCACCTGGGCAACCTGTAGAAGAAAGATACAAGCCCATTCCATATATTGTTCACCCTTAGAGTTCCCAATAGTTCTGCAACCCCAAAGTACCTTGGTGTTGTAGTGTTCCGCGTCAGGGAAATCGACAACCCTTCTTGAGTGTCCTCCCTTTCAGGCAGGAGTCACGGGTCGTCGAACGTCCGACGGAGAACAGGTCGAGCTACGACGGTGAAGTGGCCGCGTCGTTCCTAGCGGTGCTCGTTGACAGGGAAGCTTAAACGTCCTGCAAGGAACAGGCGTGCGAGGCACCTCGGTGTCGATAGTTCTGGACCGCAAAGAGTTGAAGAACTGTGGCCCAGCAAGGGCGTCGAGTCATCGGCATCTCTGTGGTCTTTGGGTGGCGGGAAACCCACCGGTGGATGCTCCTCGGCGCGTCGATGGTCAGGCCTTCTCCAGCAGGATACAGCGGCGACGATGCGGACAAGAGCGTTCTTGGATTACGGGAGTTTCTTAGGCAATGGGAGCACGGCGGTTCCAGTCGGCGACGGCTGTCGACGACAGTGACGGACAACAGTCCGGGTGCTTCTCCTTGGAGTTCCGCAGCAGTCCCCGTATCGGGTCGGCAGCCTGTCGAAGGTCTGTCTACCAGGGAGATTAGGCAAAGATCAGCTGTGCACGATGGTCCCTCGTAGCTCGGGGAGAGGGCGCCTTATCAGGTCCTCTCTGGGTCAGTTCCTGAAGCACAGCAGCTTTCAGATGGCGAAGGAGAGCAACAGCAATTCTTCTCGTCCAGCAGAGCTCAAGATTAAGCTTCACTCCAGTTACTCGTCGTAGTGGACTTCAGCTTCTGAACACGATTCCTAGCAGTGAGAGGTCCCCATATATACCGTTGATCTCCCATTCATTCCGCTGGGTCGCACTCAAACATCCAATCACGACTACGGGCATTCATACAGGCAGGCAACCAATCAGGTACACGAGGTATTCAGGCCATTCACTTCTCTCCAGACACTCACAACAAGTTATGTGTATTGGGACAAGTACCAAGCCATTCAACACCCCAAACTGCATTCATACCGGTTTCGGGCAGGGCTGTCTCAACCATTGTGTCAAACACCAGATACTAGACATTCACAACATAGAATGTATATTCGACACACACTCCATTCACCCAGGTCCCACCCCCAGGCGTACCCACAACATATGGTCATTGAGAAGGCTCCAGCCAGTCTTGTCGGCACTTCCCCACACTACCATATATGGAACTTCCACCCAACAGCTAGTCAGGGGGGAGGGACAGAGGCAGGGCTTCCCGGGACTTCAGGAAGATCAGGGTAACAGGTGATGGAAGGCAAGAGGCCATGGGGGCCATTTTCTCTCCATCAGGAATCTACCGATTCCAATGACAGGGCCTGGGCATCCAAAAATGGAGGACGCTCAGGGCACCAGTCAATTCAGCATGGAGCTGCCACCAGCCCGTACCCTGCTCTGTGGGTCACAAAGAGGTGCGCAAAAACATACACTAGGGGCACAGGGTTGTACCCCTACCGATGGGTGCCATAAGGGTATCCCATGGGTCTGTTCACCAAAGCAAAAGAGAGAGAGCTGCACCGCTAAGAGTCCCACATGAACTCCTGCGCGGAAAACACGACAGAACACACGATAAAAAGCAGTAAAGGACAAGGATACGGAGACCCTGTCCCTCCGATGCATTTGCAGCATCACAGTCGCCCCCCCCAGACTGAGGTGGAGGGTACCTAATCTCCCACGGGATAGGCACCCTCATCCAGACGGTCAACATACCTTCTGGAAAGGCCATCTGCATTATCGTGACTCTTCCCTAGACTGTGCTCAATGGTAAAGTCTAGTCCTTGCAGACTAATGGACCACCTGAGCAGTTTCGGGTTTTCACCCTTCATCTGCATGAGCCACTTCAGGAGCTTCTGATCGGTTTGGACCTTAAAGGTAGACCCGGTAAGGTAGGGTCTAAAACACCTAAGGCTCCAAACAATACTAAAACATTCCTTTTCAACAGTAGCCCACCTAAGTTCCCTACCCTTAAGTTGTCTACTGATGAATATGATCGGATGTTCTCTTCCTTTGTCATCTAACTGGGACAAGACAGCTCCAATTCCGGTGTCACAGGTGTCAGTTTGAACGATAAAGGGCTTGCTGTAATCCGATGCACACAGCACGGGTGCCTGACACAGACTTCCTTTCAAGCCATCAAAGGCCCTCTGACAGTCTTCAGTCCAATTAACCTTCCTAGGTTGCTTGGGCGAAGTCAACGCTGTTAGGGGTGCAGCTATGGTTCCATAGTCTGCCATGAAATTGCGATAATACCCAGTGAGGCCCAAAAAGGCTCTCACCTGGGTTTGAGTAGTGGGAGTCTCCCAGTCCTGTACATCCTGTACTTTACTGGGGGGGGGGGTTGGATTTGACCCCCTCCTACCTCATGACCAAGATAGGTGACTTTCCCCTGAGCTACCTGGCACTTGGTGGCCTTGATAGTGAGTTTAGCCCTTTTTAACGCCTGCAACACTTTATCCAGATGAGTCAAATGCTCTTCCCAGGTGGAACTGTAGACGGCAATGTCGTCTAAGTAAGCCACACAAAAGGCTTACAGCCCACTGAGCTCATGGTTGACTAATCTCTGGAAAGTGGCAGGGGCGTTCTTCAGTCCGAAAGGCATGACCCTAAACTGGTAGAGTCGCTTGGGTGTTGAGAACGCCGTCTTTTCCTTGGCATGGTCCGTCAGAGCTATTTTTGCCAGTAGCCTGAGGTAAGGTCGAAGGTGCTCACAAATTTGGCAGCACCTATGGTGTCCACGAGCTCATCAGCCCGGGGCAAAGGGTGCACGTCAGTTTTGGTGACGGCATTGACTCCTCGGTAGTCCACACAGAACCTCCAATCCTTGCTACCTGCCTGGGAACTTGCCTTGGGGACAAGGACCACGGGACTGGACCAGGGACTGGTTAAGAGTTCAATAACACCCAGATCCAGCATCTTGGCGACCTCAGTCTGGATGTGGTTCTTGACGGTATCTGAAATACGGTAGCACCTGCTTTTGACAGGCCCACTGTCACCAGTGTCAATCTCGTACCTACACCACGGTATAAGGCCTGGTGTCAGTGAAAACAGAGAGGCGTACTGCCGGAGCAAAGCCCGGCAGGCCTTCTGCTGCTCGGCCGTCAGATCGGGAGAGAGGTGCACTCCCTCCACTCAGCCATCCTGAGGGTTGCTATGCAGCAAATCAGGAAGGGGCTCACTCTCATCCTCTTCTTGCCCTGAAGCTAGCAAGAGGCATGAGACTTCGGCCCGCCTGTGGAAAGGCTTGAGCCTGTTAACATGGAATATCTGAGGGGCTACCCCAGAGGCTCCCATGTCAACCAGATAATTGACCTTGCCCATCTTGGAGATTATCTGGAAGGGTCCAGTCCATTTATCCGCCAAAGCCCGAGGCTTAGTAGGCTCCATCACGAGGACCTCCTGTCCCGGAGTCCAATCCACGTACGATGCTTTAAGGTCATGCCAGTGCTTATTCAATTCCTGGCTGGCTTAAGATTCACTGTTGCCTGACCCATCATCTGTGTCATCCTCCGTCCGAGGCCTAACACATAGTCCCCCACTTGCTTGGCGGGACCTCGAGGGGTGGCCTCCCAACCTTCTCGGATCAAGGCGAGGGGCCCCCTCACGGGATGTCCAAAGAGTAACTCAAAGGGGCTGAAACCAACACCCTCTTGAGGTACCTCTCTGTAAGCAAACAGCAGGCATGGCAGGAGAAGATCCCACTTCTTCCTGAGGGGCTCTTCCAAAGCGCCTAACATGCCCTTGAGAGTTTTGTTAAATGTCTCAACCAAACCGTTGGTCTAGCGGTGGTAAGAGGTGGAGAATTTGTAAGTTACCCCACATTCTTTCCACTTGGTTTTCATGTAACTTGACATGAAGTTGGATCCTCTATCAGAGACAACCTCCTTAGGGAATCCAACACGGGTGAAAATGCCCAGGAGAGCCCTGGCAACCACCTTGGCCGTAACCGTCCGAAGGGGTATAGCCTGAGGGTACCTGGTGGCATGATCTACCAAAACTAGGATGAACAGATGTCCAGCCGACGTGGGAGGGTCAAGGGGACCGACGATGTCGATGCCAACCCTCTCTAACGGTGTGCCCACCACTGGCACCGGTTGCAGTAGGGTGATGACTCTATCTCCAGTCTTGCCAGACAGCTGACAAGTTGGGCAGGTCCTGCAGTGGGACTCCACTTCTACTCCCATCCGGGCCAGTAGAAATGGGCAGAGAGCCTCTGCTTAGACTTCTTGGTACCAAGATGACCAGCCAAGGGCACCTCATGCGCCAACTGCAGCAGGAAGGGCCGCAAAACCTGGGGTACCACCAATCTCTTGAGGGCACCAGGTTCAGGCTTAGTGGGCTCACTAACAAGGAGCTCACCCTCCCAATAAATCCAAAATGTCCTAGGCACTTCTCTCTGTGCCTGGGACAGGGCCTGTGTCCTCAGTCCCTCGAGAGAGTGGCACTCTCTTTGTCCCTTACAGAGGTCCGGCCGGGAGGGTCCCCCTTCAGCCAATAAGCATTGAAGGTCGGGATGATCCTCCGGGTTAAGAGCCTCTCCCACAGGAAAGTCTTCTGGCTCGTCTCCCACAGGAGTTGAGACGGGATTTACCACTGGACCCAGCCCATCCGGAGCATGGATCCCAATGGGTGCTGTTGGAACAGCGGGAGGAGTAGGGGCTCCCTCCACAGAGGCGGCCTTCTCACTCCTCCGTTTCTTTTGTGCCTTGGGTTTCCCCGTTGGCAAGGGTATCGTGCTCGCAGCCGGACCCTGTGTGACCTGCGATCGGGTGACTGCCACAGCAGCCATGGGTAGACCATCCGTGATCATCCCCAATTCGACCAAATCGTTTCTCAACAAAATATTCGCAGGCACGTTGTCCTGAACCAGGACCGGAAGCTTTGCTGTCTTGTCTCCAATCGTAATGTTGACTAAGGCTGCAGGTGATAATTTGGGAGGCCCAGCAGCTAACCTGGTGGTTCTCAGAGGAGCACCTACATAGTCCTATGGCTTGAGCAGGGTCCTGTCCACCACTGTCATGCTTGCCCCAGTGTCTCTCAAACCAGCAGAAGGCTGGCCATTCAAGAGGACACTTCTCAAAAACCTACGAGTGTTTTGCGGGATAGTCGCCAGTACTTCAGCATACTGGTCCCAGGCCCCAAGGGACACTAAGGAAATCTCTACGGGAGCACCGAAGGTGATCCCAGTAGAGGAGGGGAGGACGGTGGCCTCCACCTCAGGTACGGAGTAGGGATAGGTCAGGCTGACAGCCTGGACTTCAAGTGCCTTACCCTTACACTTGGGGTCACCCCTTCAGTGATCCAGAGCCCCACAATCCCAGCATGTGCCGGGCGTGCAGGGTACGGTACTTGAACCACTGGGACCCTGCTTTGCAGCAGGCGGACCACTACTCTTACTCCCACCCACAACAGACTTATCCCCACTAGGTTTTTGGGTCTTCGGAGAGGAAGGTTTTGGTTTACCCGACCGTGATTGCTTTTGGGACTCCTCAGCTTTCTGAGAGGCCCCTTTTTCTTTGTCCTTGTCCTTCCCACTGGAGTCCTTAGGGGACACCCTTTGGGAGACCCACTTGTCAGCCAACCTAGCCAGCTTAAAGGGTTCCAAAATGTTCTGGTCAGCAACATACTGACGCAGCTCTGGCGAACAGGCTTCCGAAAAATGCTCAAAAAACAAGAGGTGAGACAATTCAACAAACATTTTCACTTTGTAACCATCAATCCACCCTATCATGTTCATGTGCGCCGCACTCACCCAGTCAATCCAAGACATATTCTCTCGTTTCTTAAAATCCGTGAACCGTTTAAGATATTGGGTAGGTGTTTTGCCAAACTTGGCGATTAAAGCAGACTTCATGCACTCATACTGACCCCTTTCTTCTACACTCAGTTTCAGAATACAGTCATATCCAGTTTGTGGCACTCTGCTTAACAAACACTTAGCCCAATCTCTCTTATCAACATTGTGAATTGCACAAGCCATTTCAAAACACTTCAATCCATTGGAGGATATCAGAACCCTCTGCATACACACCAACCAAATCTTTCATAAATGTAGTTGCTGGGGATCTGACATTCTCAACTGGTTTCACTGGGTCTCCACTCAAACTTTCTCTAGCTGGATTTGCTGACATTCAGTGTCCTTGTCTTTGAGTTCAAGATCCCTATTCTTGAGTTCCACTTGCTGTGCCTACTCCTCTTTCTTAAGCTCAGCATCTAGTTCCAACTTGCGGTATTCAAAGGCTAACTTCATCCTCAATAACTCAAGCTCTAAAGAATTGCTGGGGTTCGGAACAGAGGCAGCAGGAAGGGTGACATTCCCAGAATCAGTTTCGGCGACAACCCCTGGGGTAGAGTCCTCATTGGTTGCATCCCGCCCTTCAAAAGTTTCACAAAAATAATCTGGTAGTCCACCAGGGCAGCTATTAGCTCCGCACTAGACTTATCCACAAAGTCTAATTCCCTGGCTTCACAAGCACTCTGGAGAGCCTCTATGCTCATCCGAGTCAATTTACCATTCGCAAAAGATTCCATTGCTTGTAATGCAGTTATCTCGTACACGACTAAACCTTAATTTAATAAAGTGCAGATATCCTTCGTAAGTGGCACGGTTATACACTGGGTCTTAAAACCATAAGCATCCCACCGCTGCCACCATCTGTAAAGACCAGAGGGGGGGTCTGCACTTCTGCTCTCTATATGGTAGAGGGGAGGCACATAGACCCCTGCCAAGATTCTCTATTGCGGTAGCAATGGACGAGCAATCAAGGCCTAGCTTCTCGGGAGGTGATGCGAGCTGGTTCTTAAGTACAGTGAAGTCCCCAAGCACCCACAAAGGAATGTCCACACACTGTATCGGTTAAAACACAGTCTTTATATAATTAATATTCAAAGTCATATACACGATCACGATAACCCACTTTGTGCTCCAAAAATCAACAATGATAAATATGTACAGTTCTGAAGTGGTACCACTAACGTTACTCGATCTTATTAAAGTGCATACGGTCAGAATGACACACAGATCAAAATAAAGAGGAAACCAGCAGTAGAGAGAGGAAGGAAAGCAGGATGGTTGAGCAATAGGCAGAATACTGGTAACTACTGTTAAACACAGCTCTGTGTGGAGATCCCCCCACCTGGGCAACCTGTAGAAGAAAGATACAAGCTCAGTCCATATATTGTTCACCCTTAGACTTCCCAATAGTTCTGCAACCCCAAAGTACCTTGGTGTTGTAGTGTTCCGCGTCAGGGAAATCGACAACCCTTCTTGAGTGTCCTCCCTTTCAGGCAGGAGTCACGGGTCGTCGAACGTCTGACGGAGAACAGGTTGAGCTACGACGGTGAAGTGGCCGTGTGGTTCCTAGCGGTGCTTGTTGACGGGGAAGCGAAAACGTTCTGCAAGGAAGAGGCGTGCGGGGCACCTCGGTGTCGATAGTTCTGGACCGCAAAGAGTTGAAGAACTGTGGCCCAGCAAGGGCGTCGAGTCTTCGGCGTCTCTGTGGTCTTTGGGTGGCGGGAAACCCACCAGTGGATGCTCCTCGGCGCATCGACGGTCAGGCCTTCTCCAGCAGGATACAGCGGCAACGATGCGGACAAGAGCGTTCTTGGATTACGGGAGTTTCTTAGGCAATGGGAGCATGCCGGCTCCAGTCGGCAATGGCGGTCGACGACAGTGACGGACGCTTCTCCTTGGAGTTCTGCAGCAGTCCCCGTATCGGGTCGGCAGCCTGTCGAAGGTCTGTCTACCAGGGAGCTTAGGCAAAGATCAGCTGTGCACGATGGTCCCTCATAGCTCGGGGAGAGGGCGCCTTACCAGGTCCTCTCTGGGTCAGTTCTTGAAGCACAGCAGCTTTCAGATTGCGAAGGAGAGCAACAGCAATTTAACTCGTCCAGCAGGGCTCAAGGTTAAGCTTCACTCCAGTTACTCGTCGTAGTGGACTTCAGCTTCTGAACACGATTCCTAGCAGTGAGAGGTCCCCAGATATTTATGTTGATCTCCCATTCATTCCGCTGGGTCGCACTCAAGCATCCAATCACGACTACGGGCATTCATGCAGGCAGGCAACCAATCAGGTACACGAGGTATTCAGGCCATTCACTTCCCTCCAGACACTCACAACAAGTTATGTGTATTGGGAAAAGTACCGAGCCATTCAACACTCCAAACTGCATTCATACCGGTTTCGGGCAGGGCTGTCTCAACCATTGTGTCAAACACCAGATACTAGACAGTCACAACATAGAATGTATATTCGTCATACACTCCATTCACCCAGGTCCCACCCACAGGCGTACCCACAACATACGGTCGTTGAGAAGGCTCCAGCCAGTCTGGTCGGCACTTCCCCACACTACCATATACAGAACTTCCACCCAACAGCCAGTTAGGGGGAAGGGACAGAGGCAGGGCTTCCCGGGACTTCGGGAAGATCAGGGTAACATGTGATGGAAGGCAAGAGGCCATGGGGCCATTTTGTCTCCATCAGGAATCTACCGATTCCAATGACAGGGCCTGGGCATCCCAAAATGGAGGACGCTCCGGGCACCAATCATTTCAGCACGGAGCTGCCACCAGCCCGTACCCTACCCATGGGTGCCATAAGGGTATCCCAAGGGTCTGTTCACCAAACCAAAAGAGAGAGAGCTGCAGCGCCAGGAGTCCCACATGAACTCCTGCGTGGAAAACACGACAGAACACACGATAAAAAGCAGTAAAGGACAAGGATACGGAGGCCCTGTCCCTCCGATGCATTTCCAGCATCACAGGGACTTGCTAACATTCACAATTCTATCTAGATGCGACGCAGGCCAACATTCACAATTTCAAGGTAGGGTGCTGTAGAGTAGCAGGGGTTTTCTGGAGTAGAGTAACTGCTCTGCTCCCCTCCCAAGCCACACTTACTTTAGTGGTTGCTTCTGGTTGGCGGCTGGCCATTGGCTTCCCCTGCTGACACCTGCAGACACGATGTGGAGCCGCCTCTGTTTGAGCCACCCTTTGCCTTGGGGCCTGTTAGGCAAAGTTTGTATGCAGTACCCTCTGGGAACACTACAAACAACTCTGACTACAGGTATAGGAAACCCAACCTTTAATGTAAGCTTGTACTACACAGTTTTGGTAGCGTGTTCAGCAGCCAGCCTTATCTCAAAAGGAGTCAATGTGAGCTGTAGTAGAGTTACACAGATATTTACAATTAGAAGTATTCAAATAAACTCTTACACTCAAGGTTTCTTGAATAAAAAATTATTAATTTATTTATCCGTCAGTTAGAATAAGCGTTCTTCAGAAGGTAGCAATATAACAGTAATGCTCAAATACACTTCATGAAATACACACTCTTAATATCTCTAAATCAGTAGATACCCTTTTGGGACAGCCCACATCCACTACCCACACCCTCAGATGACTTCAATTGTTAGGGTGCTGGGGATACTAATATATCATTGTTGCATTTAGAATCATATAGTAATAAGTCAAAGGAAAAGGTTATTTAGAACATACAAGAGACCGCAAATATTCTTAAGCAGGCAAATACTTTCAGATCCCACACTAAGAGCCATTCAGTGGAAGAGGTTAAAGGCATGGTCTAGTAAAAATGTTTATTGTCCCAACGGGTCGGCCATGTTTTTTTAAGCCTAAGTGGCTCGATTTTAGAAAACTTTCCTATGGACCTTACCCGAGTTTTCGTCCATTAAATGCACGCGAAAACAAGCACCAGGGAGCCGCCATTTTCTGATAATCCTATCTTTTCCCCGATCGCCCTGGCTGACCTGCTTTTCCGGCACTAAATCAATTCCCCCGCCCCTGAGCCTGTCATCAGCAGACTCGTACCGCCCATTTCCCAACGCCAAAGCACGTCTCGTGTCAACATTTGCTGCGCTTCAGCTAATGACATGTCGCCATGGAAATGGCAGGACGCCTCTCTCCTCAATAAGTATAAACAGACTGTTTCACAACACACAGCAGCTGATTTTCGATTCCATTCCTCTCTCTGTGTTACTTTGAGTATTCTGTGACTCGTTTCAGTGCTCTGGTCAGCTACCTTCGCTGCTTGTAGCCCGTGTGAACAGATACCAGTACCACCGCTATCAATTATTTTAGTTTGTTTAACACACAATGGCTACAATAATGCCCTACATGTACGAGCCCGAGTACCGAGGAGGAACTACTGGAAAGGGAAGCACGCAAAAACGATGGGGATTCGGACGGCAGTTGGCAGGACGAATCAACAGATGAAGAGCCTGGACCATGTCGCATGGACGGCGTCTCCACCTGGTGCACCTGCAATCGGTGCGAGCTAATGCAAACTGAGGACGAGAACTGCTGCTGCCGAGAAAACTCGGGATGCCTGGCCTACATTTCAGAAGGCGAGCCACGACCGCAATGCATCATCGAGCTGCCAGACTTCAGGGCAGCCTGTCTCACACGTGCCGTGTTGAGAATAATGATGGTGCTTATGCACAAACTTCGAGCAACTGTTTGTCCTTGTAATCCGAGTAACGAGTAAGTATACTCTGCTTGTCATGCCACTCCTATTTCATGTTCTTCTACTATATCCAAAATTACATCTACATATCATTGTAACGCATGTAAGTCATTCAATAGTGTGCATTGTCTAGATAGCATTTGTCCGTGTAAAATGCCATTAGTTACAAGAATTGTCATTGACAACAAACGTTTATTAAACTTATCTGGGTCATTTAAAAACAGTTTGTTTCATTCCTTTTCACAGGTGGTACAGGCTGGTGGCCTATTGTTCCTTTACATGGTGGCTTCACGGGAGGCTTGGACACCGCGTTCGAAGAGTGATACCCGCCTGTGCCGTTCGTGCCATTAGAGAAACGTTCCCGAGTGACAGCGGTCAGTACAGGGGATTTTCTCTCACTGTGCTGCAACCTGACCTGTATAATCTTTAAAGTCTTGTATTTTTGTTTCATGAAAATAAGATACTAAATAAAACACCACATATATTTTAACAACGTTTGTCTCGATTTTTTAAATGAATCAAGCGTGTCTCCATTCAAGGATGGACGTCAGACATCTGTGCTCCGAATGGGTGAAGGTCTGGTTGCTGTGAAACAGGGTGGTCACTATCTATCTAAGCTAACATAACATATTCTCGATAATGCTTGCACTAAATAACACTTGTTCAAAGTCTTTCAGTAGGTTATGTCTCTATAAAAGTCACACATATATCTATACTAACAATTACCATTGGATTATACAGGCCTTAGGGTCTTGGCCACTATAATACACCAGTTGAAGTGTGGGTCTGTGCTCACAAGAATCTCCGGTATGTGGCATTTGTTATTGATAAGCAACGATATACTATCATTGATATAAAGGCGATATACTGTATATTGATATAAAGGCGGTTCGCGCCGGTGGATGCGCGCTGGCATGGGGGGCAGTGACGGGCGCAAATGGCCAAGGTGCCAAACTACATGTACACTTCAAAAGGTGTCCCACGCCAAGGGGCCATCGGTCACATGGCCTCCTCAGACCCCGTGTCTCCAGGCAGGCCTCCCCTGAGGCAGGCCGCCCCCCTGCAATCCACATAAGTGTGTCTCCATTCAGCAGTCTTCCTGTGCCTTATCTGCACGCCCCAGTGCCATCCATCCCACCCCCCCTATCAAAGGCGGTTCGCGCCGGTGGATGCGCGCTGGCATGGGGGGCTGTGACGGGCGCAAACGGCCAAGGTGCCAAACTACATGTACACTTCAAAAGGTGTCCCACGTCAAGGGGCCATCGGTCACATGGCCTCCTCAGACCCCGTGTCTCCAGGCAGGCCTCCCCTGAGGCAGGCCGCCCCCCTAATACCACGACATACATACGTCATTCATTCACAAACACACCCCAGTTTCTAATACTTTAAAAACCACTCGATATGTCTCATGAGTACATCTTTGTGCTTTGCAAGTCAACTCTTGAACGTGCTACCTGGGAACCACTGAGATCTATGATAATCTGCTCGTCGTCGTGCTATCCGTGAACTTCTGTGACCGCTTCGAGCATACCCATCAGTGCGCTACCTGTGGCCATCCACCTATTCTCCCGCAACATACTGCTCTGCTTGCTGAATCCAACTGTTTGTTGGTCAAGGTAAGGCCATGTATCCTGGTTATATTTCGCAGATTTTTAAATTTCTATCTATTTTCGAGTAGAGTACACGATAGTGCTATGTTCATTGGTCTCATTGGTATTGACTTGAGTTTCCATTGCTATGCTATCAATAGATCTATTTATTATCATCTGTGACTATTGTGATTGAATTGCATCCTTTGGGGGTCCAGTCAATAATGTTAGCATGTTTCCTTCTCGTGCAAGACAGAACATCCAAGGGACGAGTCACATGTTCAGATTTTAGGCACATCATTTATACATTTCTGCAACTTATGCAAATACTAAGCAGCACATAATGAACTGGTATAGTTCCTGCGACCAAAACAAACCTTGCATTGATCATTGTATGATTCATTTACTTTTGTATCAAATCTTTACTCTTGAAGATTGTATAATAATGTCGATATTTACTTTTCAGATTTATCAACAATGCCTGCCTGTTCGATTAGCGGTTGCCCTTCGAAGACCCATGCGAAATCTGAAGGAACTACAATGCATGTATTCCCGAAAACTGTTGATCGAATAAGAGAATGGGTCAGACATTGCGGATATCCACTGGATGAGCTGGAAAGTAGAGTCCAACAAGTCTTAGAGGACAAGAGGGGTGATCGATACCGCATCTGCAGCCGGCACTTTTCCTTGGACATGTACACAACTTCTTGGGTAACAAAGAAGAATAAACGGCGAACCACACGGAAATTGCGCGAAAACGCTATTCCCACTCTATTCGTCCACATTCCGCCACCGGTGAGTCAAGTGTCCGGATTTAGCTTTAGGCCTTGCGGTAGTGTGTAGCCGAATGGATTAATAGATATTGTAGGTGTTCTATCCCTTGTAATAATTTCGATATTGATATGAGTGTATAGTTTTTTGAATAATGACATTTATCAATATATTCTTTTCCGATTTCATAACCCACAAACGCAATGTATATATATATGGGGACAGGGAACTGTGCTGTATTGAGCATTTTTCAAGTATTCTGTCGGCTTACATGGCTATTTTTAATATTGGCATTTCATTATCAATCATTAATTGACCTTTACAACTTCTTGACTATCCCTTGAATCTGAAGCAAGAACATTCTACATCCTTGACATGGTCGCAGTTATCAACCACTTCTAGCGCGTATCAGGTAATCTTACTAGGCTAATCCGCTACATACTTGTTTTATGCATGTCAAGTAATAGTTTTATTCTATCGTGTAATTATTTTACCGAATGTTTGGTTACTGCTTTCCAATTAGTATACACCTTAGTTATCGTCCACTGGTGTTTGTTTTCAGTTATAATTAGTGTTATCCATACTAATGCAAGTACTGTCTTTCAGGGAGATGCTGAAGCATCCGCCACATCTACAACATTTCTAGATGTTTTTCAACATCAGGAGGTATGGATACTGACAGCTCCACCGAGCGTCATCATCAGAGCTGGAATTCTTGTCGTTTGAACGTTCTACACAATGTTTCATTCGTGGTTAGCCGTTGATATGTACCTGTGCTGTCGACCCCAGGTGTATATTATGTTTTCACAATTGTAATCCTCACTAATGCAAGTACTATGTTTCAGGCAGTTGATGGAGCGTCAACTCCTGCACTTGATGCAGAGCCTGACATTCAAGTATACGAATCGGCGCAACAGCTTTCGGAAGTGCGCACTACATTTGCAACATCCATAGATATTCTTCAGCAGCACGAGGTATGGATAATGACAGCTCCATCATGCGTGATCATATAACGTGATTCCATTTGCTATACTTTCTTCCCTATTAACGCAAGTACTGTGTTTCAGGGAGACGACGGAGCTTCCACCACAATCACAACATCTCATTTAGATGATGCAGATGTACAGGAATCGTAGAAATAAGTCGATGAAATGTGATCATATTTGGATTTTCCTTGATTCTTTTGGACAATTCATCATTTGCGGTTATCTCTTTATATGTACCTGTGCCGTCGACCCCAACTGTGTGTTGTGTTTCCAATATTGAAAAGCATACTAATGCAAGTACTATGTTTCAGGGAGATGCGGATGCCTCCTCTCCAATACAACCATTCATGGCAGTCCATGCAGAGCCAGAGGTATGGATACTGACAGTTCCATCGAAATAGATCATCACTGGTCGAATACTTGTCCTTTGATTGTTGCACACAATGTTTAAATCGTATTTGGCTATTGAGATGTACCTGTGTGTTCATCCTCACGTGTGTTTTATGCTAACAATATTTTGATACATAGTAATGAAAGTACTATGTTTCAGGGAGACGATGTAGTCTCATTCTGTGCTGTCTATGCAGATACAGAAAATATAGTCCTTGCAGCGCAAGAGGAAGGGAGGACATCGGTGTCGATAGTTCTGGACCGCAAAGAGTTGAAGAACTGTGGCCCAGCAAGGGCGTCGAGTCATCGGCATCTCTGTGGTCTTTGGGTGGCGGGAAACCCACCGGTGGATGCTCCTCGGCGCGTCGATGGTCAGGCCTTCTCCAGCAGGATACAGCGGCGACGATGCGGACAAGAGCGTTCTTGGATTACGGGAGTTTCTTAGGCAATGGGAGCACGGCGGTTCCAGTCGGCGACGGCTGTCGACGACAGTGACGGACAACAGTCCGGGTGCTTCTCCTTGGAGTTCCGCAGCAGTCCCCGTATCGGGTCGGCAGCCTGTCGAAGGTCTGTCTACCAGGGAGATTAGGCAAAGATCAGCTGTGCACGATGGTCCCTCGTAGCTCGGGGAGAGGGCGCCTTATCAGGTCCTCTCTGGGTCAGTTCTTGAAGCACAGCAGCTTTCAGATGGCGAAGGAGAGCAACAGCAATTCTTCTCGTCCAGCAGAGCTCAAGATTAAGCTTCACTCCAGTTACTCGTCGTAGTGGACTTCAGCTTCTGAACACGATTCCTAGCAGTGAGAGGTCCCCATATATACCGTTGATCTCCCATTCATTCCGCTGGGTCGCACTCAAACATCCAATCACGACTACGGGCATTCATACAGGCAGGCAACCAATCAGGTACACGAGGTATTCAGGCCATTCACTTCTCTCCAGACACTCACAACAAGTTATGTGTATTGGGACAAGTACCAAGCCATTCAACACCCCAAACTGCATTCATACCGGTTTCGGGCAGGGCTGTCTCAACCATTGTGTCAAACACCAGATACTAGACATTCACAACATAGAATGTATATTCGACACACACTCCATTCACCCAGGTCCCACCCCCAGGCGTACCCACAACATATGGTCATTGAGAAGGCTCCAGCCAGTCTTGTCGGCACTTCCCCACACTACCATATATGGAACTTCCACCCAACAGCTAGTCAGGGGGGAGGGACAGAGGCAGGGCTTCCCGGGACTTCAGGAAGATCAGGGTAACAGGTGATGGAAGGCAAGAGGCCATGGGGGCCATTTTCTCTCCATCAGGAATCTACCGATTCCAATGACAGGGCCTGGGCATCCAAAAATGGAGGACGCTCAGGGCACCAGTCAATTCAGCATGGAGCTGCCACCAGCCCGTACCCTGCTCTGTGGGTCACAAAGAGGTGCGCAAAAACATACACTAGGGGCACAGGGTTGTACCCCTACCGATGGGTGCCATAAGGGTATCCCATGGGTCTGTTCACCAAAGCAAAAGAGAGAGAGCTGCACCGCTAAGAGTCCCACATGAACTCCTGCGCGGAAAACACGACAGAACACACGATAAAAAGCAGTAAAGGACAAGGATACGGAGACCCTGTCCCTCCGATGCATTTGCAGCATCACAGTCGCCCCCCCCAGACTGAGGTGGAGGGTACCTAATCTCCCACGGGATAGGCACCCTCATCCAGACGGTCAACATACCTTCTGGAAAGGCCATCTGCATTATCGTGACTCTTCCCTAGACTGTGCTCAATGGTAAAGTCTAGTCCTTGCAGACTAATGGACCACCTGAGCAGTTTCGGGTTTTCACCCTTCATCTGCATGAGCCACTTCAGGAGCTTCTGATCGGTTTGGACCTTAAAGGTAGACCCGGTAAGGTAGGGTCTAAAACACCTAAGGCTCCAAACAATACTAAAACATTCCTTTTCAACAGTAGCCCACCTAAGTTCCCTACCCTTAAGTTGTCTACTGATGAATATGATCGGATGTTCTCTTCCTTTGTCATCTAACTGGGACAAGACAGCTCCAATTCCGGTGTCACAGGTGTCAGTTTGAACGATAAAGGGCTTGCTGTAATCCGATGCACACAGCACGGGTGCCTGACACAGACTTCCTTTCAAGCCATCAAAGGCCCTCTGACAGTCTTCAGTCCAATTAACCTTCCTAGGTTGCTTGGGCGAAGTCAACGCTGTTAGGGGTGCAGCTATGGTTCCATAGTCTGCCATGAAATTGCGATAATACCCAGTGAGGCCCAAAAAGGCTCTCACCTGGGTTTGAGTAGTGGGAGTCTCCCAGTCCTGTACATCCTGTACTTTACTGGGGGGGGGGGTTGGATTTGACCCCCTCCTACCTCATGACCAAGATAGGTGACTTTCCCCTGAGCTACCTGGCACTTGGTGGCCTTGATAGTGAGTTTAGCCCTTTTTAACGCCTGCAACACTTTATCCAGATGAGTCAAATGCTCTTCCCAGGTGGAACTGTAGACGGCAATGTCGTCTAAGTAAGCCACACAAAAGGCTTACAGCCCACTGAGCTCATGGTTGACTAATCTCTGGAAAGTGGCAGGGGCGTTCTTCAGTCCGAAAGGCATGACCCTAAACTGGTAGAGTCGCTTGGGTGTTGAGAACGCCGTCTTTTCCTTGGCATGGTCCGTCAGAGCTATTTTTGCCAGTAGCCTGAGGTAAGGTCGAAGGTGCTCACAAATTTGGCAGCACCTATGGTGTCCACGAGCTCATCAGCCCGGGGCAAAGGGTGCACGTCAGTTTTGGTGACGGCATTGACTCCTCGGTAGTCCACACAGAACCTCCAATCCTTGCTACCTGCCTGGGAACTTGCCTTGGGGACAAGGACCACGGGACTGGACCAGGGACTGGTTAAGAGTTCAATAACACCCAGATCCAGCATCTTGGCGACCTCAGTCTGGATGTGGTTCTTGACGGTATCTGAAATACGGTAGCACCTGCTTTTGACAGGCCCACTGTCACCAGTGTCAATCTCGTACCTACACCACGGTATAAGGCCTGGTGTCAGTGAAAACAGAGAGGCGTACTGCCGGAGCAAAGCCCGGCAGGCCTTCTGCTGCTCGGCCGTCAGATCGGGAGAGAGGTGCACTCCCTCCACTCAGCCATCCTGAGGGTTGCTATGCAGCAAATCAGGAAGGGGCTCACTCTCATCCTCTTCTTGCCCTGAAGCTAGCAAGAGGCATGAGACTTCGGCCCGCCTGTGGAAAGGCTTGAGCCTGTTAACATGGAATATCTGAGGGGCTACCCCAGAGGCTCCCATGTCAACCAGATAATTGACCTTGCCCATCTTGGAGATTATCTGGAAGGGTCCAGTCCATTTATCCGCCAAAGCCCGAGGCTTAGTAGGCTCCATCACGAGGACCTCCTGTCCCGGAGTCCAATCCACGTACGATGCTTTAAGGTCATGCCAGTGCTTATTCAATTCCTGGCTGGCTTAAGATTCACTGTTGCCTGACCCATCATCTGTGTCATCCTCCGTCTGAGGCCTAACACATAGTCCCCCACTTGCTTGGCGGGACCTCGAGGGGTGGCCTCCCAACCTTCTCGGATCAAGGCGAGGGGCCCCCTCACAGGATGTCCAAAGAGTAACTCAAAGGGGCTGAAACCAACACCCTCTTGAGGTACCTCTCTGTAAGCAAACAGCAGGCATGGCAGGAGAAGATCCCACTTCTTCCTGAGGGGCTCTTCCAAAGCGCCTAACATGCCCTTGAGAGTTTTGTTAAATGTCTCAACCAAACCGTTGGTCTAGCGGTGGTAAGAGGTGGAGAATTTGTAAGTTACCCCACATTCTTTCCACTTGGTTTTCATGTAACTTGACATGAAGTTGGATCCTCTATCAGAGACAACCTCCTTAGGGAATCCAACACGGGTGAAAATGCCCAGGAGAGCCCTGGCATCCACCTTGGCCGTAACCGTCCGATGGGGTATAGCCTGAGGGTACCTGGTGGCATGATCTACCAAAACTAGGATGAACAAATGTCCAGCCGACGTGGGAGGGTCAAGGGGACCGACGATGTCGATGCCAACCCTCTCTAACGGTGTGCCCACCACTGGCACCGGTTGCAGTAGGGTGATGACTCTATCTCCAGTCTTGCCAGACAGCTGACAAGTTGGGCAGGTCCTGCAGTGGGACTCCACTTCTACTCCCATCCGGGCCAGTAGAAATGGGCAGAGAGCCTCTGCTTAGACTTCTTGGTACCAAGATGACCAGCCAAGGGCACCTCATGCGCCAACTGCAGCAGGAAGGGCCGCAAAACCTGGGGTACCACCAATCTCTTGAGGGCACCAGGTTCAGGCTTAGTGGGCTCACTAACAAGGAGCTCACCCTCCCAATAAATCCAAAATGTCCTAGGCACTTCTCTCTGTGCCTGGGACAGGGCCTGTGTCCTCAGTCCCTCGAGAGAGTGGCACTCTCTTTGTCCCTTACAGAGGTCCGGCCGGGAGGGTCCCCCTTCAGCCAATAAGCATTGAAGGTCGGGATGATCCTCCGGGTTAAGAGCCTCTCCCACAGGAAAGTCTTCTGGCTCGTCTCCCACAGGAGTTGAGACGGGATTTACCACTGGACCCAGCCCATCCGGAGCATGGATCCCAATGGGTGCTGTTGGAACAGCGGGAGGAGTAGGGGCTCCCTCCACAGAGGCGGCCTTCTCACTCCTCCGTTTCTTTTGTGCCTTGGGTTTCCCCGTTGGCAAGGGTATCGTGCTCGCAGCCGGACCCTGTGTGACCTGCGATCGGGTGACTGCCACAGCAGCCATGGGTAGACCATCCGTGATCATCCCCAATTCGACCAAATCGTTTCTCAACAAAATATTCGCAGGCACGTTGTCCTGAACCAGGACCGGAAGCTTTGCTGTCTTGTCTCCAATCGTAATGTTGACTAAGGCTGCAGGTGATAATTTGGGAGGCCCAGCAGCTAACCTGGTGGTTCTCAGAGGAGCACCTACATAGTCCTATGGCTTGAGCAGGGTCCTGTCCTCCACTGTCATGCTTGCCCCAGTGTCTCTCAAACCAGCAGAAGGCTGGCCATTCAAGAGGACACTTCTCAAAAACCTACGAGTGTTTTGCGGGATAGTCGCCAGTACTTCAGCATACTGGTCCCAGGCCCCAAGGGACACTAAGGAAATCTCTACGGGAGCACCGAAGGTGATCCCAGTAGAGGAGGGGAGGACGGTGGCCTCCACCTCAGGTACGGAGTAGGGATAGGTCAGGCTGACAGCCTGGACTTCAAGTGCCTTACCCTTACACTTGGGGTCACCCCTTCAGTGATCCAGAGCCCCACAATCCCAGCATGTGCCGGGCGTGCAGGGTACGGTACTTGAACCACTGGGACCCTGCTTTGCAGCAGGCGGACCACTACTCTTACTCCCACCCACAACAGACTTATCCCCACTAGGTTTTTGGGTCTTCGGAGAGGAAGGTTTTGGTTTACCCGACCGTGATTGCTTTTGGGACTCCTCAGCTTTCTGAGAGGCCCCTTTTTCTTTGTCCTTGTCCTTCCCACTGGAGTCCTTAGGGGACACCCTTTGGGAGACCCACTTGTCAGCCAACCTAGCCAGCTTAAAGGGTTCCAAAATGTTCTGGTCAGCAACATACTGACGCAGCTCTGGCGAACAGGCTTCCGAAAAATGCTCAAAAAACAAGAGGTGAGACAATTCAACAAACATTTTCACTTTGTAACCATCAATCCACCCTATCATGTTCATGTGCGCCGCACTCACCCAGTCAATCCAAGACATATTCTCTCGTTTCTTAAAATCCGTGAACCGTTTAAGATATTGGGTAGGTGTTTTGCCAAACTTGGCGATTAAAGCAGACTTCATGCACTCATACTGACCCCTTTCTTCTACACTCAGTTTCAGAATACAGTCATATCCAGTTTGTGGCACTCTGCTTAACAAACACTTAGCCCAATCTCTCTTATCAACATTGTGAATTGCACAAGCCATTTCAAAACACTTCAATCCATTGGAGGATATCAGAACCCTCTGCATACACACCAACCAAATCTTTCATAAATGTAGTTGCTGGGGATCTGACATTCTCAACTGGTTTCACTGGGTCTCCACTCAAACTTTCTCTAGCTGGATTTGCTGACATTCAGTGTCCTTGTCTTTGAGTTCAAGATCCCTATTCTTGAGTTCCACTTGCTGTGCCTACTCCTCTTTCTTAAGCTCAGCATCTAGTTCCAACTTGCGGTATTCAAAGGCTAACTTCATCCTCAATAACTCAAGCTCTAAAGAATTGCTGGGGTTCGGAACAGAGGCAGCAGGAAGGGTGACATTCCCAGAATCAGTTTCGGCGACAACCCCTGGGGTAGAGTCCTCATTGGTTGCATCCCGCCCTTCAAAAGTTTCACAAAAATAATCTGGTAGTCCACCAGGGCAGCTATTAGCTCCGCACTAGACTTATCCACAAAGTCTAATTCCCTGGCTTCACAAGCACTCTGGAGAGCCTCTATGCTCATCCGAGTCAATTTACCATTCGCAAAAGATTCCATTGCTTGTAATGCAGTTATCTCGTACACGACTAAACCTTAATTTAATAAAGTGCAGATATCCTTCGTAAGTGGCACGGTTATACACTGGGTCTTAAAACCATAAGCATCCCACCGCTGCCACCATCTGTAAAGACCAGAGGGGGGGTCTGCACTTCTGCTCTCTATATGGTAGAGGGGAGGCACATAGACCCCTGCCAAGATTCTCTATTGCGGTAGCAATGGACGAGCAATCAAGGCCTAGCTTCTCGGGAGGTGATGCGAGCTGGTTCTTAAGTACAGTGAAGTCCCCAAGCACCCACAAAGGAATGTCCACACACTGTATCGGTTAAAACACAGTCTTTATATAATTAATATTCAAAGTCATATACACGATCACGATAACCCACTTTGTGCTCCAAAAATCAACAATGATAAATATGTACAGTTCTGAAGTGGTACCACTAACGTTACTCGATCTTATTAAAGTGCATACGGTCAGAATGACACACAGATCAAAATAAAGAGGAAACCAGCAGTAGAGAGAGGAAGGAAAGCAGGATGGTTGAGCAATAGGCAGAATACTGGTAACTACTGTTAAACACAGCTCTGTGTGGAGATCCCCCCACCTGGGCAACCTGTAGAAGAAAGATACAAGCTCAGTCCATATATTGTTCACCCTTAGACTTCCCAATAGTTCTGCAACCCCAAAGTACCTTGGTGTTGTAGTGTTCCGCGTCAGGGAAATCGACAACCCTTCTTGAGTGTCCTCCCTTTCAGGCAGGAGTCACGGGTCGTCGAACGTCTGACGGAGAACAGGTCGAGCTACGACGGTGAAGTGGCCGTGTGGTTCCTAGCGGTGCTTGTTGACGGGGAAGCGAAAACGTTCTGCAAGGAAGAGGCGTGCGGGGCACCTCGGTGTCGAAAGTTCTGGACCGCAAAGAGTTGAAGAACTGTGGCCCAGCAAGGGCGTCGAGTCTTCGGCGTCTCTGTGGTCTTTGGGTGGCGGGAAACCCACCAGTGGATGCTCCTCGGCGCATCGACGGTCAGGCCTTCTCCAGCAGGATACAGCGGCAACGATGCGGACAAGAGCGTTCTTGGATTACGGGAGTTTCTTAGGCAATGGGAGCATGCCGGCTCCAGTCGGCAATGGCGGTCGACGACAGTGACGGACGCTTCTCCTTGGAGTTCTGCAGCAGTCCCCGTATCGGGTCGGCAGCCTGTCGAAGGTCTGTCTACCAGGGAGCTTAGGCAAAGATCAGCTGTGCACGATGGTCCCTCATAGCTCGGGGAGAGGGCGCCTTACCAGGTCCTCTCTGGGTCAGTTCTTGAAGCACAGCAGCTTTCAGATTGCGAAGGAGAGCAACAGCAATTTAACTCGTCCAGCAGGGCTCAAGGTTAAGCTTCACTCCAGTTACTCGTCGTAGTGGACTTCAGCTTCTGAACACGATTCCTAGCAGTGAGAGGTCCCCAGATATTTATGTTGATCTCCCATTCATTCCGCTGGGTCGCACTCAAGCATCCAATCACGACTACGGGCATTCATGCAGGCAGGCAACCAATCAGGTACACGAGGTATTCAGGCCATTCACTTCCCTCCAGACACTCACAACAAGTTATGTGTATTGGGAAAAGTACCGAGCCATTCAACACTCCAAACTGCATTCATACCGGTTTCGGGCAGGGCTGTCTCAACCATTGTGTCAAACACCAGATACTAGACAGTCACAACATAGAATGTATATTCGTCATACACTCCATTCACCCAGGTCCCACCCACAGGCGTACCCACAACATACGGTCGTTGAGAAGGCTCCAGCCAGTCTGGTCGGCACTTCCCCACACTACCATATACAGAACTTCCACCCAACAGCCAGTTAGGGGGAAGGGACAGAGGCAGGGCTTCCCGGGACTTCGGGAAGATCAGGGTAACATGTGATGGAAGGCAAGAGGCCATGGGGCCATTTTGTCTCCATCAGGAATCTACCGATTCCAATGACAGGGCCTGGGCATCCCAAAATGGAGGACGCTCCGGGCACCAATCATTTCAGCACGGAGCTGCCACCAGCCCGTACCCTACCCATGGGTGCCATAAGGGTATCCCAAGGGTCTGTTCACCAAACCAAAAGAGAGAGAGCTGCAGCGCCAGGAGTCCCACATGAACTCCTGCGTGGAAAACACGACAGAACACACGATAAAAAGCAGTAAAGGACAAGGATACGGAGGCCCTGTCCCTCCGATGCATTTCCAGCATCACAGGGACTTGCTAACATTCACAATTCTATCTAGATGCGACGCAGGCCAACATTCACAATTTCAAGGTAGGGTGCTGTAGAGTAGCAGGGGTTTTCTGGAGTAGAGTAACTGCTCTGCTCCCCTCCCAAGCCACACTTACTTTAGTGGTTGCTTCTGGTTGGCGGCTGGCCATTGGCTTCCCCTGCTGACACCTGCAGACACGATGTGGAGCCGCCTCTGTTTGAGCCACCCTTTGCCTTGGGGCCTGTTAGGCAAAGTTTGTATGCAGTACCCTCTGGGAACACTACAAACAACTCTGACTACAGGTATAGGAAACCCAACCTTTAATGTAAGCTTGTACTACACAGTTTTGGTAGCGTGTTCAGCAGCCAGCCTTATCTCAAAAGGAGTCAATGTGAGCTGTAGTAGAGTTACACAGATATTTACAATTAGAAGTATTCAAATAAACTCTTACACTCAAGGTTTCTTGAATAAAAAATTATTAATTTATTTATCCGTCAGTTAGAATAAGCGTTCTTCAGAAGGTAGCAATATAACAGTAATGCTCAAATACACTTCATGAAATACACACTCTTAATATCTCTAAATCAGTAGATACCCTTTTGGGACAGCCCACATCCACTACCCACACCCTCAGATGACTTCAATTGTTAGGGTGCTGGGGATACTAATATATCATTGTTGCATTTAGAATCATATAGTAATAAGTCAAAGGAAAAGGTTATTTAGAACATACAAGAGACCGCAAATATTCTTAAGCAGGCAAATACTTTCAGATCCCACACTAAGAGCCATTCAGTGGAAGAGGTTAAAGGCATGGTCTAGTAAAAATGTTTATTGTCCCAACGGGTCGGCCATGTTTTTTTAAGCCTAAGTGGCTCGATTTTAGAAAACTTTCCTATGGACCTTACCCGAGTTTTCGTCCATTAAATGCACGCGAAAACAAGCACCAGGGAGCCGCCATTTTCTGATAATCCTATCTTTTCCCCGATCGCCCTGGCTGACCTGCTTTTCCGGCACTAAATCAATTCCCCCGCCCCTGAGCCTGTCATCAGCAGACTCGTACCGCCCATTTCCCAACGCCAAAGCACGTCTCGTGTCAACATTTGCTGCGCTTCAGCTAATGACGTGTCGCCATGGAAATGGCAGGACGCCTCTCTCCTCAATAAGTATAAACAGACTGTTTCACAACACACAGCAGCTGATTTTCGATTCCATTCCTCTCTCTGTGTTACTTTGAGTATTCTGTGACTCGTTTCAGTGCTCTGGTCAGCTACCTTCGCTGCTTGTAGCCCGTGTGAACAGATACCAGTACCACCGCTATCAATTATTTTAGTTTGTTTAACACACAATGGCTACAATAATGCCCTACATGTACGAGCCCGAGTACCGAGGAGGAACTACTGGAAAGGGAAGCACGCAAAAACGATGGGGATTCGGACGGCAGTTGGCAGGACGAATCAACAGATGAAGAGCCTGGACCATGTCGCATGGACGGCGTCTCCACCTGGTGCACCTGCAATCGGTGCGAGCTAATGCAAACTGAGGACGAGAACTGCTGCTGCCGAGAAAACTCGGGATGCCTGGCCTACATTTCAGAAGGCGAGCCACGACCGCAATGCATCATCGAGCTGCCAGACTTCAGGGCAGCCTGTCTCACACGTGCCGTGTTGAGAATAATGATGGTGCTTATGCACAAACTTCGAGCAACTGTTTGTCCTTGTAATCCGAGTAACGAGTAAGTATACTCTGCTTGTCATGCCACTCCTATTTCATGTTCTTCTACTATATCCAAAATTACATCTACATATCATTGTAACGCATGTAAGTCATTCAATAGTGTGCATTGTCTAGATAGCATTTGTCCGTGTAAAATGCCATTAGTTACAAGAATTGTCATTGACAACAAACGTTTATTAAACTTATCTGGGTCATTTAAAAACAGTTTGTTTCATTCCTTTTCACAGGTGGTACAGGCTGGTGGCCTATTGTTCCTTTACATGGTGGCTTCACGGGAGGCTTGGACACCGCGTTCGAAGAGTGATACCCGCCTGTGCCGTTCGTGCCATTAGAGAAACGTTCCCGAGTGACAGCGGTCAGTACAGGGGATTTTCTCTCACTGTGCTGCAACCTGACCTGTATAATCTTTAAAGTCTTGTATTTTTGTTTCATGAAAATAAGATACTAAATAAAACACCACATATATTTTAACAACGTTTGTCTCGATTTTTTAAATGAATCAAGCGTGTCTCCATTCAAGGATGGACGTCAGACATCTGTGCTCCGAATGGGTGAAGGTCTGGTTGCTGTGAAACAGGGTGGTCACTATCTATCTAAGCTAACATAACATATTCTCGATAATGCTTGCACTAAATAACACTTGTTCAAAGTCTTTCAGTAGGTTATGTCTCTATAAAAGTCACACATATATCTATACTAACAATTACCATTGGATTATACAGGCCTTAGGGTCTTGGCCACTATAATACACCAGTTGAAGTGTGGGTCTGTGCTCACAAGAATCTCCGGTATGTGGCATTTGTTATTGATAAGCAACGATATACTATCATTGATATAAAGGCGATATACTGTATATTGATATAAAGGCGGTTCGCGCCGGTGGATGCGCGCTGGCATGGGGGGCAGTGACGGGCGCAAATGGCCAAGGTGCCAAACTACATGTACACTTCAAAAGGTGTCCCACGCCAAGGGGCCATCGGTCACATGGCCTCCTCAGACCCCGTGTCTCCAGGCAGGCCTCCCCTGAGGCAGGCCGCCCCCCTGCAATCCACATAAGTGTGTCTCCATTCAGCAGTCTTCCTGTGCCTTATCTGCACGCCCCAGGGCCATCCATCCCACCCCCCCTATCAAAGGCGGTTCGCGCCGGTGGATGCGCGCTGGCATGGGGGGCTGTGACGGGCGCAAACGGCCAAGGTGCCAAACTACATGTACACTTCAAAAGGTGTCCCACGTCAAGGGGCCATCGGTCACATGGCCTCCTCAGACCCCGTGTCTCCAGGCAGGCCTCCCCTGAGGCAGGCCGCCCCCCTAATACCACGACATACATACGTCATTCATTCACAAACACACCCCAGTTTCTAATACTTTAAAAACCACTCGATATGTCTCATGAGAACATCTTTGTGCTTTGCAAGTCAACTCTTGAACGTGCTACCTGGGAACCACTGAGATCTATGATAATCTGCTCGTCGTCGTGCTATTCGTGAACTTCTGTGACCGCTTCGAGCATACCCATCAGTGCGCTACCTGTGGCCATCCACCTATTCTCCCGCAACATACTGCTCTGCTTGCTGAATCCAACTGTTTGTTGGTCAAGGTAAGGCCATGTATCCTGGTTATATTTCGCAGATTTTTAAATTTCTATCTATTTTCGAGTAGAGTACACGATAGTGCTATGTTCATTGGTCTCATTGGTATTGACTTGAGTTTACATTGCTATGCTATCAATAGATCTATTTATTATCATCTGTGACTATTGTGATTGAATTGCATCCTTTGGGGGTCCAGTCAATAATGTTAGCATGTTTCCTTCTCGTGCAAGACAGAACATCCAAGGGACGAGTCACATGTTCAGATTTTAGGCACATCATTTATACATTTCTGCAACTTATGCAAATACTAAGCAGCACATAATGAACTGGTATAGTTCCTGCGACCAAAACAAACCTTGCATTGATCATTGTATGATTCATTTACTTTTGTATCAAATCTTTACTCTTGAAGATTGTATAATAATGTCGATATTTACTTTTCAGATTTATCAACAATGCCTGCCTGTTCGATTAGCGGTTGCCCTTCGAAGACCCATGCGAAATCTGAAGGAACTACAATGCATGTATTCCCGAAAACTGTTGATCGAATAAGAGAATGGGTCAGACATTGCGGATATCCACTGGATGAGCTGGAAAGTAGAGTCCAACAAGTCTTAGAGGACAAGAGGGGTGATCGATACCGCATCTGCAGCCGGCACTTTTCCTTGGACATGTACACAACTTCTTGGGTAACAAAGAAGAATAAACGGCGAACCACACGGAAATTGTGCGAAAACGCTATTCCCACTCTATTCGTCCACATTCCGCCACCGGTGAGTCAAGTGTCCGGATTTAGCTTTAGGCCTTGCGGTAGTGTGTAGCCGAATGGATTAATAGATATTGTAGGTGTTCTATCCCTTGTAATAATTTCGATATTGATATGAGTGTATAGTTTTTTGAATAATGACATTTATCAATATATTCTTTTCCGATTTCATAACCCACAAACGCAATGTATATATATATGGGGACAGGGAACTGTGCTGTATTGAGCATTTTTCAAGTATTCTGTCGGCTTACATGGCTATTTTTAATATTGGCATTTCATTATCAATCATTAATTGACCTTTACAACTTCTTGACTATCCCTTGAATCTGAAGCAAGAACATTCTACATCCTTGACATGGTCGCAGTTATCAACCACTTCTAGCGCGTATCAGGTAATCTTACTAGGCTAATCCGCTACATACTTGTTTTATGCATGTCAAGTAATAGTTTTATTCTATCGTGTAATTATTTTACCGAATGTTTGGTTACTGCTTTCCAATTAGTATACACCTTAGTTATCGTCCACTGGTGTTTGTTTTCAGTTATAATTAGTGTTATCCATACTAATGCAAGTACTGTCTTTCAGGGAGATGCTGAAGCATCCGCCACATCTACAACATTTCTAGATGTTTTTCAACATCAGGAGGTATGGATACTGACAGCTCCACCGAGCGTCATCATCAGAGCTGGAATTCTTGTCGTTTGAACGTTCTACACAATGTTTCATTCGTGGTTAGCCGTTGATATGTACCTGTGCTGTCGACCCCAGGTGTATATTATGTTTTCACAATTGTAATCCTCACTAATGCAAGTACTATGTTTCAGGCAGTTGATGGAGCGTCAACTCCTGCACTTGATGCAGAGCCTGACATTCAAGTATACGAATCGGCGCAACAGCTTTCGGAAGTGCGCACTACATTTGCAACATCCATAGATATTCTTCAGCAGCACGAGGTATGGATAATGACAGCTCCATCATGCGTGATCATATAACGTGATTCCATTTGCTATACTTTCTTCCCTATTAACGCAAGTACTGTGTTTCAGGGAGACGACGGAGCTTCCACCACAATCACAACATCTCATTTAGATGATGCAGATGTACAGGAATCGTAGAAATAAGTCGATGAAATGTGATCATATTTGGATTTTCCTTGATTCTTTTGGACAATTCATCATTTGCGGTTATCTCTTTATATGTACCTGTGCCGTCGACCCCAACTGTGTGTTGTGTTTCCAATATTGAAAAGCATACTAATGCAAGTACTATGTTTCAGGGAGATGCGGATGCCTCCTCTCCAATACAACCATTCATGGCAGTCCATGCAGAGCCAGAGGTATGGATACTGACAGTTCCATCGAAATAGATCATCACTGGTCGAATACTTGTCCTTTGATTGTTGCACACAATGTTTAAATCGTATTTGGCTATTGAGATGTACCTGTGTGTTCGTCCTCACGTGTGTTTTATGCTAACAATATTTTGATACATAGTAATGAAAGTACTATGTTTCAGGGAGACGATGTAGTCTCATTCTGTGCTGTCTATGCAGATACAGAAAATATAGTCCTTGCAGCGCAAGAGGAAGGGAGGACATGCGGAAACGAATCGGAGCTACAGCGTGCAGATGTTGAAGGTCGAGTCAAAAAAGTTGCAAAGAAAAAAAAACAAAAAAAGGTTAGTTACAAACAGTTCATAACTTTAAAAAAATGTTTGTGCTGGGGACTATTTCATGTTTTTTTCCAGTCAATTCTACTACACTCCATCTTGTGTTTAAACTGAACATCCCTTTTCCAATATCTCCTCCAGTTACCCGTGGGTGTCAGAACTATACACACACAGACAGTGAGGCGAATGAGAGATGTGGCTTGCCAGACCGTGTACACTATGGAGGAACTATTAATTGAGGCGAGGCGTGTTCAGGCTCGAGATGCTCATGTCCAATGGCCAGAACATGAATTAATTGTGTTTGGAGACTACAGCAAAGTTGCATTGGACCATAGCTACAGTGCGACCGCACCACCACAAGAAGATGTTATTGAATGTATTGAAGATAGCTCTGAAGTAGTTGCAGATCAATTTACACAATCTACACCCGCCAAAAATTTGCCACCAAAAAACCTGTCGACATTGTTGTGTTCTCCCATCAATGTTGAAGTAATAGATGTTGAAATGACAGTGAATGAACCAGCCGCAGCATCCATAGACGCATCAGAACTTGATATCAGCAATATTACTTTCCAATGTGTTGAAATCTCCACAACGTCAAAGGCCGAAACAACGTTGACGTAGGATGACAGTCTAATGAAAGAGAGCAAATACATTGTATTCGACAGTTGTTTGATGGAAATTATAAGCATGCTGAAATGTGTGCATTCCATTAGAGGGAAAGTATGTGGGAAGCCATTGATTAATGTGACTCGTCAAATAAAAGGCAGTAACGTCAAAATAAATGCCGCCTGTAGATTAAATCATAGGTTCTCATGGTCTGCACAACCAATGCTGGGGAAAATGCCAGCAGGCAATCTACTGTGTGCAGCCGCATCACTTTTTAGTGGCTCCAGTTTTAGAAAGTTAGAGGCTTTCTTTCAGTTTGTGGGACTCCATTTCATTTCTAAAGCGCTGTACTACACATACCAACGTGATTATCTGTTTCCGGCCATTAGTGATGCTTGGAAAATTGAACAATTGTCTCTAGCAAGTACATTTGAAGGCAAACGATTCAGGCTAGCCGGCGATGGACAGTGCGACAGCCCTGGATTTTCTGCCAAGTACTGCACCAACCACTTTCAGGACATGGATAGTAAGAAAATTGTGAGTTCGGTGGTCGTGCAGGTAACACAATGTACATCGTCAGTGGCCATGGAGAAACTAGGTTTTATAAAATCAGTGGAATATCTACAATCGAGGGGAATGCACATCGACCTCATAGCCACGGATAGACACGTTTCAATTGCCAAGACAATGAGAGAGCAGTTCCCACATATTAAACATCAATTTGACGTATGGCATCTTGCTAAATCAATCAATAAGAAAATCTCGGCTGCAGGAAAAAAAAAAGGTTTTGAAAGTCTTTTGCAGTGGTCACATTCTATCACCAACCATCTTTGGTGGAGCTCAAAAACTTGTGAGGGGTCAGTGGAAATACTACTTGAAAAATGGCGGTCACTGATGCACCACTGTACCAACGTTCACCGCTGGACAGCAAATGAACATTTCCACCAATGTGAACATGGCCCTTTGTCCCCCCAGAGGAGGCACGGAAGAAGAAGTGGTTGATTCCATCTTCACCGACACACAAAGCCATTGAGAAGATTGTTTTCGACAAAACTCTATCAAGAGATTTGAGAGGACTGACAGAATTCTGTCACACAGGAGATTTGGAGGTGTTCCACAATATGTGCCTAAAGTACAGGCCAAAGCGCTTGCATTTTAGCTTTCGGGGCATGAAACATCCCACTCTATTAGCGGTCTTGGCCCATAACAGCAATGTCGGACGTGAACAATCTAGGACTAGGGGTAAAGTAAGGATGCCTCGCTACACTAAGGTGTTTTCAAAACAAAGTAAGCAATGGGTGATCAAACCAGTCTATGATGAAATGCAGTTCGACTTTGTGAAAGGCCTTATTGTTGCTGTGTTAGAGAAGCACAGATATGGAATTTTGGACGTTTCTGTGCAGAGCAGTGATCCATTGCCACCGAACATTGCGACTGTGCCATGCTCACCCGATGCACAGCTGATTGTGAAGTACAAATCCCGGTTTAAATAATTGCAATACGATTGTCTTTTTGTAAATAAATGTTATTGTACAGTGTACCTGTAACCCTAACCCCTACCTTCACCATCATGGGTGGCGAACAAGCTGGGTGTCATCTTTGAATTCTCTCTATTCACCTCACATATGTGTATGTATATATTTTTCTCATGTCTCATCTCATGTAAATGTAAATGCTGCGCACTGTTAATGGAGGGGAGGCTTGCGTGTTGCAAATAATAAAACAAACAAACAATAAATCTCACTTTAAACTCAACTCCTGTGGTACTTTATACTTTCCCTGACCTTCCGCCAAAAATTAAATGTCTCAATTTGGGCTGCAAAGCTCGCAGACAACGGGGACAAAATTGGGGCACTTAGAACGCGCCAGCCAAGCGGGCCGTGGCATTTGGGAGAGAAGCCAGTTCGCATTTGCACATTGAGGCGCACTACATAGACGGATTCTAAACTTCAAGTTCTCATAGATGCCTATACTACGTGATGTTGCAAATAAAGAATGCGAAGGACAGCGCTCAGACAGATGAGGCCCACAAGTCGCACTGGAAGTATAAGGGTCTATTGTTTTTTGACCTTGAGACAGGGACCATGCCGAAAGAACTACATTTGAAGGGAGTGTGCAATAACGTAAGAGACGATAAGGCAGAAAATTCAGAAACTAGACTGAGTTTCAGTTTTAGGTCAGTATACGAAAAATCATTGTTAAGAGCACGGTCCGTTTTACAGACTGCATTACGAAGAGACACAATGGAAATTTCAAATATAATGTAAGTAAATCTTTACACGCTTTTATACCGGAATGAAGATTTAATGAATGGATGCATGAATGAATGAATGAATGAAGAGCTAGGAAAAGCAAGTAAAACTGTTCGTAGTGGGCACATGGGCATGCAGGTCCACTGGTCTCACCGATCTCGCTCCTTGGCCCAGCCACTTTTCCCTGCACTACGGGACTGTCTCTGTATCCTTCAGCCCCTTCTCCCGGCATTTACCTTGCACTTGCCACCAGCTGGCCCTATTATTTAATTTGTATTCAACTAACCTTGTACAGCCCCTCCCCATGCGCGATCAGAAAGACACCTGGCCTAGTAGGATCGTTGTCTGTCTGCCCTTGATCCCCACCTGCCTCGTCACGCCTAGTAACACTTGAGTATAGGCGCGTTACAAATGCCATATCATATATCATATCATTCCTCACGCATGTAGACTGTCGTTTATCATTGTGTGTTGGCCTCGATTTATCTTGTTACTTTTCGCATTGATTTTAGAGACGAGCATACTCCATTGAACTACCCTTGCAAGCAAATAGTTTCTGATCGGCCATAATAAATAAAATGAGTAATATTAATGAAGTTCGGCTAGCGAGACTAATTATCATTTTTTTGTTTTCATAACAGGTATTTGATCCCTTACTGCCACTGCCATCTGTTTGAGACACCGGCGGATGGATTCTTCAGCAGACACCTGCAGCTTCGTGTCAACAACTGGAGCACGATCACCATATTATGGGACGATCGCCAAGGGCCCACATGCCCTTACGCTGTACTAGTGGCTAGAAGCAACATATCAACCTTTAGGATGGACTAGTGCCTAGTTGATGGAACAGCCTTGCGGTTCACCGTGCTTCCAAAGTGATTCTTTTTACGAAAATGAACACCCTGTGTACCATAAAGGAACAGCGCGTGACTCAAGATGAAACGGAACAGTTATTGCGGATACAGATAAAAGAAAATAAATGGCTTCCGGAGTTCATATGTCAATTGCTGAATATTCTCTAAACATTTAATGTCAAATAAATGTACTTTACCAAATGTACCGTGTTGCTGTTTCATTTTAAAGTACAGTTTCATATTCCGAATTGTGGCGCGCTGTGTTGTGAGTTGAT
This sequence comes from Ambystoma mexicanum, assembly GCF_040938575.1. Taxonomy (NCBI): domain Eukaryota; kingdom Metazoa; phylum Chordata; class Amphibia; order Caudata; family Ambystomatidae; genus Ambystoma; species Ambystoma mexicanum. The sequence goes on along the minus strand of NC_090925.1, from coordinate 328,010,271 downwards.
CTGTGTTGGTTTCCGGGTTCTGTGTGGAGTCGCGCAGAAGACGACCGGGCGCGTTTGCCCACGCAGCACAGTGACGTCACGGGGAGAGGCGGGGAATATGAATGTTTTGATAATGTCAGGCTCAGGGGCGGGGGAATTGATTTAGTGCCGCAAAAGCAGGTCAGCCAGGGCGATCGGGGAAAAGATAGGATTATCAGAAAATGGCGGCTCCCTGGTGCTTGTTTTCGCGTGCGTTTAATGGACGAGGTGGAGACGCCGTCCATGCGACATGGTCCAGGCTCTTCATCTGTTGATTCGTCCTGCCAACTGCCGTCCGAATCCCCATCGTTTTCGCGTGCTTCCCTTTCCAGTAGTTCCTCCTCGGTATACTCGGGCTCGTACATGTAGGGCATTATTGCAGCCATTGTGTGTTAAACAAACTAAAATAATTGATAGCGGTGGTACTAGTATCTGTTCACACGGGCCACAAGCAGCGAAGGTAGCTGACCAGAGCACTGAAACGAGTCACAGAATACTCAAAGTAACACAGAGAGAGGAATGGAATCGAAAATCAGCTGCTGTGTGTTGTGAAACGGTCTGTTTATACTTATTGAGGAGAGAGGCATCCTGCCATTTCCATGGCGACACGTCATTAGCTGAAGTGCAGCGAATGTTGACACGAGACGTGCTTTGGCGTTGGGAAATGGGCGGTACGAGTCTGCTGATGACAGGCTCAGGAGCGGGGGAATTGATTTAGTGCCGCAAAAGCAGGTCAGCCAGGGCGATCGGGAAAAAGATAGGATTATCAGAAAATGGCGGCTCCCTGGTGCTTGTTTTCGCGTGCGTTTAATGGACGAAAACTCAGGTAAGGTCCATAGGAAAGTTTTCTAAAATCGAGCCACTCAGGCTTAAAAAAACATGGCCGACCCGTTGGGACAATACACATTTTTACTAGACCATGCCTTTAAGCCAAAGTCAATAGGCAAAAGTCTATGTAAGCTGAAGCACTTCTTTGTAGGTAAGTAGAAAGTCTTTGCACAATGTTTTAGAAGTCTTTGAAGAAAAGAAGAATCAAATGTAGGGCCACAAGCTGATTAGACTTGCGAGTACTAGAAGATGCAAGCAACTCTACAGAAAGAGGTAAGTTCTCTCAGACTTTGTACAGTACCTTTAAAATCAAGAAAATATGCAGTAGATTACTCCTGTTCCTGTGCAGCATTGCAGATCTCAGTGTTCCTGGGCCTCAGTCGTGGGGACAAGCGGAAGGATGTCAGGGGACTCCTGCACCGGGATGGTCAAAACTTGCAAACGGCAAACTTCACTTTCAGGGGCTGTTCAGTGTTTCAGCTCCTTGCATCTACAGCAAATAGCAACACTGCGGTTCCTGGCTGCCGAGATGGACTTTCCTGGCTTCTGGGGTCCCGCACTCTATTGAGGGGGCTCCATGGGATTCCGGAGGATCTTCCTGGAGCTGTAGGCCAGCTTAAAAGCAACACACACAATATGGCATTCCTCTCCCTGGCTATACAGTTTCCAGCAGCAACTCTGTAGAAATTCAACCATCTCCAAGATGGATGTCCAGGTGGCTTACTTTGGTGTTGATTGGTTCCACCAACTCAAGGGGAGAAGTCGTCCTTGCAGGGGCTTCTCTGTCAAACTTGGCATTTCGGCACTGCAGCAGGGCTTCACCGGGCAAACCAATGGTCCAAGAGTTGCAGCAGACGTCCTCTTCAAGTTCTTCTTCGGTTCCTTCATCCAGTGGTCGACTCTGCCTTCCAAGCCAAAGGACTCGCCTTTTATACAGTTCTCTCCCTTTCATTCTAGCCTAGCTGTCACTCACCTAGCAGGGTGGCTGTCCTTGCCAGACAGTCAGCTGGCAAATCACCACAGAGTGCATTTGGGTCTCCTAGGAGACTAAGCACAGGGAGTTCCTGGCACCTCCCTCACTTCCTGCCTAACCCAGAGACCCTGGAGCCAGAGGTGGGCTTCACTCGTGAATCCCGCCAAAGGCAAAGCAAATAATGGGACCAAACTTGGTTTGGAGCGCAGAGTAAATCTCAAGAAGGACCTTTCCACAAAGAAATGGCGAAGAAAGAAGACCAGGACGATTTTGACAAAAATTGCACCCTTGGGTGCTTTACTGCAGCTGCGAATGCAGCCCGCGGTAAATGCACACCATGGTAGTTAAAACGAAACCACTGCCACCAGCCAATCAGTGAGGAAAGGGTAACATAAAAATGTTACATGAGAAGCTAGACAAAGGGGATACTAGGTATCCCCTCCAGCACCCTATTGTAAGATAGTGTGTGCTGGGTCTAGAAAGTTACAAATGTAAGTAAAGTCAATTTCACGTTACTCTTCTTGAAAACAGTAGTATAACCAAGAGAAGGTAGTTATACCTTTGGGAAATCTGAAAGACATCGCTGTGCAACTGCACTGAAGGTGCTGTGTGACACAATGTAAAAGATGATGCCTATGGAGTTTGTCAGACTCCACAACCAAAAGAAACACAGTGTTCAAAATCACAATAAAGTACATGAGAGAGTGGGAAAAAGGGTCTCACTCTCTCCAGGTTAAAGAAATCAAGTCCTCAAAATCCAGCAAAGTTGGTGGATCTGGGTGTCTCTAAGGTGGACGGAATTAGCACATTTCTGAGAATTCTCCCTAACAGGGCCCTTAGCCGCAGGGGCTGCTGGGCAGTGGGCTGCCCCCAGATGTTCTTTTGAGGCGTGATGGACCAATCAGCTCGGGAGGAAGGTTCTGGAGGCGAGATGGGTGAAACCAGGAAGCGGGCAGCCTCGAGGGAGAGCGGAGCGCCGAGTGCGCACGCATGCTTTTAAAGCAGCGATTGGGGTTCAGTGGAGCAGGCTGGGCAGGTGGGGGTCGGGAGACTCTCACCTTACCTGGGGATTGCACCCGAAATAGCACGGGTGTGGGTGAAAGGCAGTAGCCAATCAGCTCGGGAGGCAGGTCCTGAAGGCGGGATGGGTGAAACCAGGAAGCGGGCAACCTCAAGGGAGAGCCGAGCGTGCACTGCATGATTGGGGTTAAAGCAGTGATTGGGGTTCAGTGGAGCAGGCTGGGCGGGGGGGGGGTCAGGAGACAACAAAACACATGTACCCAGTCTATAGTGGTGACGGCATACCTACCGCAGGAGTGGGAGCTTCCTCTCGCCATGCAATCAGTTCCATACTAGCTCCACTACTTCTCCAAGCACTTCTCTGGAATTCAGAGCCTTACCGCATGTTTGCAAAGTTATGTATATGGAGGCCTCCAGAAAGGATGCAGCTGAACAGTCCTTTTTAGTTTTGGCTCATAATTGGTGTTTAAGAGCATAGGCCCAAGGTATTGCATTTGGGTACAGATGGGCAGGACACAGCTTGTGGATGTGCTTTGGCTAATTCACGACCCAGTCAATGGACTGCCCATCACCTGTCCAAACATTGGCACCTGGGACCTCTTGAGCTAGCTCCATCAAGTAGTAACGGGTGATCGAAGTGAGCAGGAATAGCCTGGAGCGGCGTTGCACTACTTTTATTTTGTACTGTTAACAGTCCCACTACTTTTTGCAACCATTTTCACCATTCCGGAACTGTTCTTTGTGAAGTTAAAACAAACTTCACCACCAAATAGCAATTGCAGCTAAACTGAAATCTGTTTCAACTCAATTGGCTGTCAGCCAGCATGGCTGCAACCATTGAAAAAATGTTTTGCACGTTGCCCCTTCCTGCCCTTTCCACCCCCTTCGAGGGTCACAGTTCCACTACTGTGTGGTACACTTTTACCCCATATTTTGTGCTCTGTAAAGCCTGTCATTGTTTTGTGTAAGCAGTCAAGAGTTAATGGCTTAATTGGAGGAACTCTGGCAGAAATCTGTGGATCCAGGTGACCTTCAAAATTGAAAATTTAATCAGTCTGATGGAGACAATGATCGGTATACTTAATACTCTTAACTAATTTAGTTGGCGGATTAAAACTCTAAAGCTCCTCTAGGAGCGGTAAAAAAAACATTTTTTTTAAAAGTGTTGATCCCGTAAAAACAAACAGTTACAGTGTAGCCTTCGATCGAACTCTGAAAAATGTTATAATTTTTTCACAGCGAAAAAAAACAGTAATCTGTAGCGATTTTCAGAAACCAAAAAGGAATAATTTTAAAGACAGAATGGAAATTAAAAAACACCTTTTACTCAAAGGAGCTTGCTGGCGGTTCCCATTTGCTGGATCCCTCAACAGCATTTGACACAGTAGACCAATAGGCAATCCTTAGCATCTTGTAACAGTGCATGGTTATAGGGAGTGTTGCACAGGGATGTTTGAAGTCTTTTCTTTTTAATAGGCACCAAGTAGTCCAAATTAGAAAATTAAGTCCGCTCTGCCTCCCTCTGTTAAGATAGATTTCTAGAATCTGGCGTGGTGGACAGATTTTAGGCGGCCACCCTAGTTATAGTGAACATGGGATGGGAACTCAGAGATGTTAGCCAAACCCAATCAAGGTAAACATGGAGAGTGATCAAGTTCTTAAGATAGAGTGAGTGGGGTCAGAGGCCCACAATGAGTCCACACAGTGGAGCACACAAATCATTCAATTTAGACAGGCAAGTACAAACATACAATATTTATTATAAGCCCAAAAAAACACACTAGAAAAATTAAACAAGTAGGTGGAAATATCACACAATAATCAATGATCAAACATATATAGTCATCTTAGGTTTTTAGGAATGCATACAATAACAGATTACTGGTGGCAAGTAGGTATGCAATAGAATGAAACCCAGTTCACATGAATTATGCCCCAACTTTAGAAGTCCAATCCCTAGGATGTATGGGGCTTGTGCCCAAAAGTCACAAATCTTCTTCTTAGGAGAGGGGACGGATGTAGGAAGAGTTCCAGAAGATACTTCAACAACTTATCTTTTAGATGAAGCCATCAAAAAGTGATGGGATGGAATGGAATAACCAAGGTTTATTCTAAGGAGAACAGTGGGAGGTGAAGGCGCTGAAATTAGTTACCCCCTCACCCGTTTTATGCCGATTTTCCCTAGTGAATAGGCAGGTTGATTGGGAATCACTAGGTAGGTCTTGCCACTGTTGGATCCAGTAGAAGATGCCCGGAACTGCGAAGGGAAATGTTACGCCTCGGCAGGCCCGCAGGAAGGTTATTGCCCTCCGTAAGAGTATGCGTCATATTGCAAACCTATTCTACGCCCACTGGCAACTGCCCTGGAAAATAGTGGCTTCGGCTCACTCCGCAGCACTCTGCGGCAAGTTTGGACTACGATTCCCAGCTTTCCACCTCCCACTGTCAGCTGAGAGGCGATGATGCGTGAACCTCGGTTTCGTCCAGTTCCGCCTTCTCCTTCCCGATTTAAACCTCGGAACCGGGCGAAACGCTGCTTCTGATTAAAGTTGCATCCCGGTATTTAGAAGTTCCGTCTTCAATCCTACTTTACTTACCTGTGTACCAGACCTGTTTCCTCTTTCACGGACTGCTTTTGCCTGCCGCTTTTTGGAAAACTACTTACCCGTGTACCAGACCTGTTTCCTCTTTCACGGACTGCTTTTGCCTGCCGCTTTTTGGAAAACTACTTACCCGTGTACCAGACCTGTTTCCTCATTCACGGACTGCTTTTGCCTGCCGCTTTTTGGAAAACTACTTACCCGTGTACCAGACCTGTTTCCTCATTCACAGACTGCTTGTGCCTGCCGCTTTTGGAACCTTGTGATCACGGCATCGGTAAGACTCTTCTTTTCACCACTTGCTAACAAGCATATCTCCTGTACCCATTGTACCTTGCCGCTGAACTATATCACCTGCAATACTCCAACTCAATTGTGTCCTTTATTGTTGCTGTTACCATCCTTTCCACAATCAGACTTCCATTGGACATTCTTCAGTAGTGCACAGGGACGCTTTGCGGATAGTGCACCTACCCGACTCTAGTGCGGCCCTCGTTCCGCCCGGGTTCAGTTTCCCTAACTAACCTTCCCATTTGTTATTTTGCACTTCCGTTTTTATGAACTCTTTGGGACAACACAGACTCAACAGCACATCAGTGGTAAGGGTTTTCTTTTGTATGATTATCCATTCTCCTTAGCTAATTGACAACTATAGTCAGGAGAGGTTACATTCTCCTCTCTTACTTGTAGGTGGTTCCGGTTGCCTTGAAACAAGGGGAGGGCATAGTTCAGGTACTACTAGAAAGAAGTATCGAGGGAAAGGGATCTTTCTTAAATTTCCAATTGCTCACCTCTTGTTTTTCCTTTACAGCTGGTTTTTTGGCGGCGTGTCCTCCCCGCCCTTTTGAGCGATCAGTCCCTCTGCCTGGTCCTACCCAGCAGAGAGTCATATCGTTAAAAAGGTCTTGTGCCCTCACAGAGAGGAGGCTAGGTTGGAGGCCCCGACCTAGCTCTTCAATCAATAGTTCAGTCCTGTGCCTTCCGGCCACCGATTTGGTATACTTCCCGTCCGGTGAGTAACAGGAAAGGATTCTTCTGGTCGGTTCCAGGAGCAGAGTGCAACCCTTTGTGAAGAAGAAATGCAAATCACAGATGCATATCCCCTCAGAACACTTCACCATACGAGGGATGGAGAGTTCCAGTGATGGCTATTGCACAGGTACAACAGCTGGCGCATTTTCAGTCGCGATTGAAGAAGACCTTGCAGAGTAGGATCCCTTGATGATGGGAAGCTGAAACTTGGCAGGAAGGCGACTTGTGGGACGAGGTGGTGTACATCGAAATTACAGCGATGAGCGTGGAATACTGACAATTCTACCAAGGAAGCCCACTGGAGAGCTGGTCGGTGCAGGGACACTTTCGAAGGCTCAGGATGGCTGGGTCCTCGAGGATGAGTCCAGACTGGTTGGTCCCATCAATCCAAGGGTTGAAGCACCGCTCTGGGCCTTCGCAGATCAGGTAGTCCAGCAGAGCTTTATTGACATAAAGTAACCGTATATCAGTAACAAGCAAAACGTCTTAGTAGTAGGTGAAATAAAATACCCACTTACACTAAGAATTGGTCTTAAATGACTCCCTCAGAAAAAATACAAATACTCTTGATGACAAACAGTTCAAAATACTTTCACGATTCTAGTAATTGTTATATATGTGCAGGTGCATACAAAACATGACAGGTACCATCAAACAATAGTGCCACTCTAGTGCAAATCTATACAATAAAAATGCTATGCTTTCTAAATCACAACTAGCCCCATTCTTTACATATATACAAATACTTTGTTACAAAACTGTCACCCTTTGAAACAGCCCTACATATTTCAATCCCACATAAGGAATGCAGGGATCTTCTTCAGGGGCTTAAAACGTTGTATGGTGCAGGGTACCTTGAACCGGCTCTGAGCGACAATTACGTTCTGCAGTTGAGCACGTTTTGAAAGGCATAGTAACAAATCATTGACTTCTGGCCGCAGGCCAATTGTGGTCAATGGACTAATCCGATTACTGGAAACAGGCAATGTCCAAGCTTGTTTAAAGCAAAAGCTTTCTTACAAATGTGTTTATAGTTAAGGTTGTAAAACCAAGTGGCACTTTGGTACTAGTCTGCCGCCGGCAGGCTGGCTGTTGAGAACAGGCTTCACCAGGCCAAACGCAGGAAGGGATGCCAGGTGGGAGTGGTCCACAGCTCTTCAGTCAGCTGCTCTTCTACAGAGGATACTTGGCTCCAACATTGATCTGAAGAAATGGCTGCAGGAGTCCTCCTATCCTAAATCCTGGCTGGAGGTGAGTCCAAGCCCACCAATGGTAAGGATCAGCACCATTCAAACAGCCAACAGGGGTCCAATCAGGGACCACTGTAGGTTTTCACTCATGCCCCACACCCAGACTTTCAAGTGCCCCAGATTTGGAGTGTGATAGACCGTCCCACCCTCATCCTGGGTCCCCATACACCAGGCCAGCAGTAGCCCACGAAAGCAGCAGCTTTCCCGGTGAATGCATGGCCATAGAAGGGATTTCCTGATCTGAAAATGCAGGCAGACAACAATATTGCCCTACGACAAGTAGCCAGACATGGTATACATGAATGTGCACACTAGAAATAATGCAAAAATTGTACCAATGTATCTGCCGCCACCAGCATGTCTTTAGGCACATACAAAAGTATCCCCCATTGTACTGCATTGTAAGATGTTGTGTGCACTGTTAAAATGTTACCAAAAAGGTAAAAAGAAAAGGGAAACCGTATGCCAGTACTGATAGTCCGAAGGACTGATCAGTTTCCCCATGACACATGAGCAAAAGGCCATGGGAGTGAAGCTGAAGGCTTCAATTCCCTGTAAAAAGTCAGGACAAGTTCAAAAGCAAAACGTTTGGGGGTCCGTAGAATATAGAGGGAAAATTGCCTGCAGAGAACTCTTTCCCAACACCCACCTCCTACCCACTTTAGCGTGCACTGTGGTGTGCCACAGGAGTCAAGCTATCCCCATCCTGGCTACATTTACTGGCTGTTGGGGGACTGTGCCACAACTAAACTCTTTGGATAAATATCTAGGATTCATTTTAGACAAATGAAACTTCATGTATCAAAAAAAAGTTGAAATAGTGTACTATCAAATCTCTCTTCTTAATAAGATAGAGGATCTTATTCCATGCAATTCTTTTCGAATGGGCGTGAAACACAGGTCAGTGTGTACCAAACGGTCTCACATGCAAGAAAACCGATCTGCACAGCTTGTACACTTTGAAACCCTTGCAAAAACAACATAGTAAAGGAGGGGTTCTTGTGGCTACGGAGGTGAGCCCGCTACGCGATAACCTCCTTAGGGTTAGAGACAATCAGTACCTCACTGGGAGACATTTCAATCCCCTTCCACCAGGATAAGGACTCCCGTTTCCGATGATGGACTCCCCTTCCAACCGAACCATGCCTATTCTGTTGGAAGGGGAGTCCATCATTGGTTGGAAGAAGAGAAATCATTGTATATTTGTTATGGCGGTATTGAATCTGAAAATCAGTACCTGCCTGGTACTGTCACGAATAAACCCACAAGAACTATAATGAATATGTCCAAGACACTGAGAAAGGACTCCCACAAGACGGTGGGTAAGCCAGAAAGCAGCATCATAAAAATGGGAGGAGAGAAACCAGGAAAGAGAGAGACCCAGGAGTTCCGAACCAGCATTGTGAGGTAAGCTGGTAGACGCGGGAGAACGCCACCTCTAACGCAGGGTAGGAGCTGACCGGTATCAGTGCCCGGGCTTCACTGTCCAAGGCACAGACTCTAGTACATCTTTGAAGTTGAATGGTCCCTGGAGGGACGGACGAGAGAGAGAACTGGAAGCCGAGACGGAGAGAGAGAAAGAGAACTAACCCCTCTTGGAGTCTATACCGCTTACTGGAAAACACGCTTTAGCGGGTCAGAAGAAGGGAAGACAGATTGAAAGTTGTCCTGAACGACGTGGATATGCCCAAGGAAGAAGCTGACCCGATGACGCTGCCCCAATACAAGGAAGGTAACGGGGAGAGCAGAAGACCGGCAATTCTAAGTGTAATGTAAATGTAATTGGTTATTCATAACAAGCTTAATAACCAGAGGCTTCTAAGCGCGGACCCGGGGTTCGAACCTGTGTTGCTCACATCATCTTGCTTCTAAGACGAGCGCGTTGCCACTGAGCTATCCTCCAGAGACAACAGTGGCAGAGTCATAAGGCAGAGAGAGAAATTAAAATAATGAGTGGGGACATCATCCTCATCCCAGTGAGATAGAGGAAATCAAGACATGGCATATCAGTGTTTGTAACAGTAAACACACAGAGAGTAATGAAAAGCAATGTTGGGTTTATCCTACTCGTTCCAGTAAGAACACTAGTAACCAAGAGTGCGAGAATCTATAAAGGGATCAGCATACTCGTCACAGTGGGAATGTGAGCGATTCAGAGAATAAGGATCAATACTGGGTTCACCCTACTCGTCCTAGTGAGAAGGTTGATAACCAGAAGAGTGAGAATACTGGGTGCATAATACTCATCCCAGTGAACACGTGAGTGGCCAAGAAAGTGAAAGCCAATAGCAGGGTTGCCATTATTGTTTCAGAGGTAGTGTGAGTGACCACGAGAGTAAGAGTCAACCAGAGAAATACTTATTTATACCCAAGAAAGACCAAGGGAATCAAAGACAAGGGGCCTCATTACGACCCTTGCGGAAATCGAAAAACGATGGCGGAAATGCAATACCGCCATCGAATAGCGCTCGGTGCGACTATGACCCGTCACCGCAAAGTACGATGCCATTAGCGACACCGTAGTGAACGCCAACGCTAACTGCACCAAGTACGCGCGCGCGCCATGCCAAACCGTAAATACCACCATGGCGCAACGGTACGCGAATTCCGACCCTAGCGGACATGTACCTAACGCCATCAAGCACGGCGGAAAGTACCATTCCGCCATGGTGAGAAGTACGGCATCGCGAATCAACCGTAAACGGCCCCACTGAGTGCCTGTACACCGCTCCCTGCCCACAAAGTACAACTCCCCGTAGGTGCAATGAAGTCACAATGCAACCAGTGAAATGTACAAGTCACCCATGCATGCCAACGAACAAAAGAATCACAAGAGGGGCCAATGGGAGCTGCAGGGCACAGATGGCACGAATACAGAAGCTATACAAATGGTCATGACCACAGTCCCCCACCAAGAAACGCACGCAAACACAGGCACCTGTGACCAGCAATATTCCGAAAATCACATCATTCCACCAGTCCACCTGGCTGACCGGCATCTGTTACACAAAACCCAATCCCCCGCCCCTGAGCATGACAACATTCAAACAGTCATATTGGCAGCCCCCATCCCTGACCTCACTGGGCTTCGTAGGCAAACGCGCCCAGCACAGTACCACGCAACTAAACTCCGAAGCTGGAACCCAATGCAGATCTCCTCACAATACATCGCTCCCCAAATAGGAATATGCCACATCACTTGCAAAGAAGAACGCTACACGGCCCATATCAGAATAGAAATTTAATGCACAACAAAATCACCAAGCCCATACAGCCATTAGGCCATGAACTCCAAAACACATTTCACCATTGTGGGCTGCATCCGCAAGAAATGACCAGCTACTACTTGTGTGACGCCCTGTTCCATCATGGTACACAGAGCCACATTCACGTACGAAAAGGCAACATGGAAGCGCACAGAACCGCAGGGCCGTCCCAATGGGGAGGCACTAGTCCAGCTGAAAGGCCGAAATGTTGCTCCGAGCCACTAGTACTGCGTAAGGGCATGTGGCCCATTGGCGATCGTCCCATAAGATCGTAATGCTGCTCCACTGATTAACACGAAGCAGCAGGTGTCGGGAGTAAAAGCCATCTGCAGGAGTGGCATACAGATGGCAGTGGCAAAAGGGGGGGAGATACCTGTCAACCAAAAGAAAAGAAAAAGAACAGAATGGCCATCAGAACTACATTCGAACAACTCACTTCAATGATCACACTAAATCCACAGCCATATGCATGCTAGCCCACTCCAAAGGATCATCACCACCCCAAAACCACTTGCGACACATAACCATCTATATCGAGGTGTAAACACCATCACAAACGAGTGTACCTGTGAATGCGTCTGTGAAAACAGAATCCATCAGATGGGAATGTTAACGTGCATGGACACAAGTGTCTGAAGGCGCGTCGAGACAGGGAGGGCTCAACAAGGCCAGATAGACGATGGTCCCACTATGGCAGCCCTGCATCACATAGCGCAGGGGAGGCGGACAGATTCCAAGAAGCCCTGTACATGGCAAACTCTGTATCAAATCATCTGCCCATGCATCCATTCATCATTCCCTCATCCCGGTATAAAAACGCCTGAATATTTACTCACATAACATTAGAAATATCCATTGAGTCTGTGCGTTATGCAGCCTGCAAAATCCACAGTGCCCCAGCTCGTAATTCCAGTGTTGTGAAGTAACATGTATTTGGGAACGTCCGGCCTCATCGCCCACGTCGCTATTGCGCATCCCAAACTATTCATATCAATCATTGCATCCTCGCCATGGCCCCTGTCTCAAGGACATAGAACAATAGAACGTTATATTTGCAGTCAGACCTGTGGGCATCTCCTCGCCGCTAGCTGAAAACCGAAAGCGCCGCCCTTCGAATTCCTCATTTGCAACATCACGTCGAAAAGGCATCTGTGGCCGTTTGAAATCACAAATTAATCCATCTAGTGCGGCTGTTTGTGAAAATGGCAACTGCCTTCACCCACAAATGGGACGCCCCGCCCGTCGGTGCAACTCGGTACAGTGATGCATGAGGGCCCACCGTTACTCGAGTACTACGTTCCACTGACCCTTCACAAGTCTGTTCGCGACTGCAAAGATTGCATGTGAAACAATGGGACCATAGCCGAATGTACATATCAACCAATGTTACACGGCCATCGGGTACAAATACATGATTGCAATAGCAAGATGCCATTACTCGAATTGCAGCGTTGTGTGCGGGACGTGCTCGGCCAAAGGGGAGAGCAGCTTGCACAGGTGGAATGAATCACCACAGGTGGAGGCCATACAGCCTGAAAACACATAAATTGCACACCCAGTCTCCTCCCACAACCACACCCACTCCGAAATGCTACCGGCAGGACTCGCGATGTTGGCCCTGGGGGACCTGATAGCACTGCAAGTACTCCAACTCCAAGAAGAAGACGAACACCAACTACAACCGGCCGCACGGAGGAGACGCAGGAGGAGGAGGAGGCCAAGGCAGGGCCAGCAAGGGCCGCCAGCACAGCCACTACCACCACGCAGGCAGCCCGCAATCCCACGCCTCCGAGCACATCCGTTCAACCTCACTGATGAGCAGATCCACACCCTCTACCGTTTGGACCGGGACACCATAGCCGCCATTGTGGACATGACACAGGCTGACCTTGTCAGCATGATAGATAGCCCAACCGCCATCCCACCCCTACTGAAGGTGGTGTCTGTACTCCACTTCCTGGCCACAGGCACCTACCAGCACACAGTCGGACAGTTGCATGGCATTTCTCAGCCACTGTTCTCACGGACACTATTGCAAGTGCTCGATGCCCTCCTGCAGCACGCAGACGACTACATCTCTCTACCACGCTCGGAGCAGGAAATTACCAACACAAAAGTGGGATTCCATGCACTTGCCGGCATACCGGGTTGCATTGGTGCCATCGACTGCACCCATGTGGAATTGGTCGTCCCACATGCCATGGAGGCCCAGTACCGCAACCGAAAACAATTTCATTCTCTGAATGTACAAATGGTGTGTGACTCCAACAGGATCATTACACATTGTTGTGCCCGATTCCCTGGATCAACCCATGATTCTATGGTCTTGAGGAACTCTACAATACCACGCTACATGGAGCGACACGCAGGGAACAGATCCTGGCTACTCGGTGAGTCTCATTTCATGCATGATGATGTGGGGTATGTGATTCGGCAATGACCTGGCAGGAAGGGGGGGGGGTGTGCGTACGTAGCAATGGCATTCCTCATCATACGTTTATCGTCCACATACAGGTGATGCTGGATATCCACTGAAGAGATGGCTCTTCACACCAGTCCGGAACCCACGGGACCAGCATGAGGAGGACTACAACCATGCCCACTCACGTACCCGTGTAGTCATTGAACAGGCATTCGGCCTACTGAAGACTCGTTTCCGCTGCCTCAGCAGGTCTGGCGGGGCACTCCTGTACCGCCATGAGAAGGTTGCAAAGATGGTCATGGCATGTGTCATGCTCCACAACATGTGCGTACGTAGAAATGTGCCCATGCCCCCTGATGCAGAACTGCAAGCACCTGAGGATGGTCATGATGAGGGTGGGGATGTGGCAGCACCTCAAGGAGTCTGCGAGGCACCGGAGGGCCGTGACATTCGTCAGCATCTCATTGATGCATGCTTCTAGCACTCACGCCTGGTGGCTGATACATGGACACGGTACTCGTGGCACTGTGTGTGTCTGGTACATGCACAATATGGACTGTACGCCTATGATGGCCTAGTACACAAAGATCATTGTCCACACATCTCATTGGTTGATCGTGCATTGTTTATGGCATATGTGATATCATGTTGAACACCCTATCGACCCGCCACCCAAGTGAGCCCAAAACACCCCCTCCACCCTCCTACCTCCCCCCCGAACACCAGTGTCCAAAGATGCTCATTGTCAGTGGGCAGTCGCTATTGCAAGCCCCCTCTGCGGGTATCAGGGGCACCCCTGCCTGTGGAGCGCAGGTTCCTCCCAGATCTACGTTGGGGGCTGCCCTGGACGGAACTTGCAACGGATGATGTCTCTGCCTGCTCACGTCCATGCATGTCCCTAAGGGTTTGTGAGAGCTCAGTGAGCACACGGCGCACTGCGGCAAGTTCGGCACATACGTCTTTGGACGTCGCATGCAGTTCCCCCCTCAGGCTCTCGGTGCTTCTCTCCATTTGGACTCTCAGGCTCTCGGTGCTACTCTCCATTTGTGCCCTTAGTGTCTCTGTACTTCTCTCCATTTCTGCCCTCAGTGTCTCAGTTGATGTTTCTATGTCTGCCTTAGTGCCCCCACATTCATCGGCATGGTCCTTGAGGAGCGTGGCCAGTTGCTGCTGTTGCACGATTAACTGGTCGAGGGACTGTTGCCTCTGCTGGGCCATGGCCATTTGCGGTGGTGTCACAGAGGGGCTGGTGACCTCATGTTGCCTTGCCACAGGGCTTGTGGGGGATGGCCCGTCGTCGTCTTGTGGGTGCCCCTGCGTGGTATCCTCATGTTGTACGGGATGGGACAGACAGGGGGATTGGGACAGGTCATGGATGGATCTGACTTCGACATCCCCGTCTTCTGTGTCGGAGCATGCTGCCATCAATGGGGTGTCACCTATGGTGCTGCTGCCACCAGAGGCAGTGCCTTCTGTGGCATCCATTGGGGGGACCTGTGGTGGTGGTGTTGTGGGCATGCTGGCTGCTGGGGTGCCTGTTGATGTTCCCTCCTCTGTGCTGCCACCTGATTTGTGCTGCTGCCGTGTCTTGATGCGTGCAGCTGAGGTGGAGGGTCTTTGGCCGTTGGTCTTGGCCCTCTTTGCAGGTGTGCTGGTAGGGGTGTCCTGATGCTCGTCGTTTGGATCGGACCCTGTGGTGGAGTAAAGGAGGGCGAGGGTTATTAATGGGTCTGTGGGAATTGGAATGGCATTGTATCACATGCATTGGGGTGGTACCTGAGGGTGATTTGGGTCGGGGCCTTGGAGGTGCTTTCATTTGTGTGTGGAGTGAGGGTGCAGTTGTTTGGCAGCCTGCAGTTAGGGTGTGCCTGCTGCACGTGTAGTGGGTGTTTTAGGGGTTTTTAATTATTTATGTATTTATTGTGAGTTTTAAAGTGCGCTATCAGGCCAAAGTGTGTGGACGTTCTCCTGGACATGTGTTCCTGTTGCACTATGGGGACACATGGTATTTCACATGATTGGAAATTGTGGATTTAGCATTGTTTTATTTGGGCCACCTACCTGATTCTTCGGATGTCTGCACTCCTTTCTCCATCCCTCCGACTCCCTCTATGCTCTCCATTCCAATGGTGGAGGCACAGATTTCTTCCCAGGGGGTCAACTTGATGGGTGATTCAGGACCTCCCCCGGTGGCTGTGGCAATGTTGCGGTTGGCAGAAAGTATGCTACGGACGCGTATCCGCAGGTCGTCCCATCGCTTTCTGCATTGCTGTGGGTTGCGGGGTGCGGTCCCCACCGCACTTACCCGCTGTGCCACCAGAGCCCATATGGCCTTCTTGTTCGCAAGTGCCGTCCTGGTCATTTGCGTGGAGAAGACGATGGCAGCATTCTCCTGGAGGGTCTCTGTTAGCACGGTGAGTTCCTCACGGGAGAAGTGGACCTGCCGCTTGCGGTCGCACGCTTTCTTCGCTACTTTTCCCATTTTTCTTGGTTTCGCTAGGGTGGATGACGGGTTGGGGTGTGTTTCAGGGTAGTGTTTTTAGTGGTTGTGTGGATTTTGTGGTTTTATAGGTGTACGGCGGGATGTTTCCCGTTCCGGGCCCATGTTTTTACTTCCGTTTCCGTATATTTACGGTCACCGTACTTTCCGGTTGGCGCTCACTGCGGTGTCCGCTAAGATGGGTGGCGGTATTGCACCTAGGGCGCCGTACGGCGGCGGTGTGGGCCGTTTTGGGGTAATTTCCGCCATCGCGGACTTTGCACTTCCGCCATGCCGTGGTGCTCGTGCCCGATGGGTCGGAATGGGCCGCACTTTGCTCCATCGTGCAATGGCGGAAACGCTATTTACGCTGTGGCGGTCCGGTCAGTCACTTTCCGCCAGGGTCGTAATGAGGGCCAAGGAACTTTAATCAAAAGGGATCTTTCAACAACAGAGGAAAAATAAATCAGAAGGCTGGGAACGAGCCCTAAATGAACTGGTGCAAAAGATAGTAAAGACTCTTCAGATAGCTAAAAACAAATAGGTACTGAGCTGAGAAAGCAGTCCCAGGACAAGGGAGTCATTCTCCTGGACTTTAGTTGTTTTGTATTAGTGGTGGGGTCAGAGTAGCTAGTCTGCCTCCCCCTTCCGACCCTCCACAGTACCCCCTATACAATTATTCTAAATAAAATAATGATTTCTGCTCTAAGTGTGCTCTTCATGTAATATAAATGCCTTTTGCAAGTACGCCTTCATCCACTGGGTGTCTTGCACAGAAGTCCTGTTAAAAACAAGGATCGAGTTCCCCTTTACCGACTGTTATCTTATGGCCAGGTAGTACCATTATGGCAGCGCCTGGCAAATACCTATCCCACACCATCACGAAAGCCAATATG
This sequence comes from Ambystoma mexicanum, assembly GCF_040938575.1. NCBI lineage: Eukaryota > Metazoa > Chordata > Amphibia > Caudata > Ambystomatidae > Ambystoma > Ambystoma mexicanum. The sequence goes on along the minus strand of NC_090925.1, from coordinate 327,993,487 downwards.
TTTACCTTTGGCAAGGCTCTTTTACCTTCTTTTGTTTTTGCCAAAGCCATACTGCAACCCATGGGTTTGCGTCACCGTTTCAGTAATACAGGATCGCACAGTAAACATAGTGGGTTTGGCCTAATAGAAGCATGATAGTTTTTTTCTTCACAACCTCCAGTTTCAATAGTTAATACCATAGCGTCCTATTGGTCTATTTGGAGTTAGTATACTCAGCCAAAATACAGACAGAAATGATACATAATGAACTTGAATTAATGTGTTTTTTCCATGACAGTATAAACCAATGGGTAGTCTTGTACATGCCTCTATTGATTTTTACAGATCTCAGAGGAGAAGGTTTTACTCGTATGCCATAACATTCAACACTTGCAAATCTCATTCCATCTCCTTGTTCAGCACCTTTATCTATTGGTGAAATTAAGGGAATATGTTCAACTGGATTTTGTGTAGTTGGACCTCCGATCTCCGTAACTCAACACAGGCCCACCTATTAAGAAGCGAGCGCATGTTTGTCCGCAAAGCAAGTTTATTGTACAAATGGCCAGGAGGGACTAGATGACACTGTAGAGTCAAACTAACCAGAGTCTCTCCGAAGCACGCAAAGATCTCACATTATATACATTTTGGAACAGTCAACACACTCCCACATATTTCATTACAAAGTCATCCCCCCAAAAATGATTGGTCAACCCTATACAAAGAAATCTAGTCTCCTTTAGTTCCCACCTCTCAATGGAAACATGTATTTAACCACTATCTCCTTCCAATATACATTTGCATCATCTCATAGTCACAACACACCCCGTCTTTGGAACTTACCCTAGTAGGCCATGAAACCACACGGTTACATATTTACAACAAGCCTAATTTAGTACAAGTTCCAACTTGTCTGGGACCTTTAACCCCGGATGTGATGCAGATGACTTTTCCAAGGATACTTCAACAATACGAGGAGAGAGAGAAACAAACAAGTTCCATTTGAACTGGTGAGAAGTATTTTATGCACCCAGACTTGCTGGTGTCCTCATTTCATACTAATCTCTAATGACTACCATTTGAGCACTCATGGCCTCTGGCCACATCCTGGTCACTCCCAAAACACTGAGCGAAACCTATAAACCATGTCTTTGCTTTGCCCTTAAGCATCCCTTGCACCGGGTTTATTACCCGGCCCCAAACTGGCCCTACCAGCTGGCCGGACTTCCCTGGGCAATGAATAAGAGGCTCCCATGTACTTAAAAAGATTTCATCGCCTCTCCACAATAGTACCAAGTCGTAAAAACCTGAGCCTGGCCCTAGCTGTCTATTTGAGCAAGGTTGAAGGCAGCAGGCACCTGAGATAACATCAACCAGCTTTCCAGGTCTCTCGCCACCCCAGGTTTTTGTGGCCTGTACAACCCCTTGCTATGGCTATGAGGAGACTCGCGGCATACAGATTTGCCATGTACCAAGCATACCCAAATGGTCCCAAACACATTTCCCTAAAGACTCCTGTATATGTATGTTTGTGTATGCATGTCCAAGACTACCGCGTCCCTTCACAGTAGTTTCTCCATCTGCAAATCTCCTTTCGTGCGTACGCATATGAAGCTTCCCATCTTTAGGCGCGATTGTGAGGATGGCATGGTTATCAGAAGTAAGAATACAACACAAGTGGTTCAGGTTCAAGGGTGTTTAATCAACAGTTTAAGGGAAGTGCAATTTCTTAAAATAAAAATGGGGTAGTGTTCTCAAAGAAAGGATTGTGTTCAGGATTTCAAAGGATTATTGGAAGAAACAATATATATCACTGCAGGTGGCAAAAATGGCTGGATGTGGCAATAATAATTCCCTTCCCACCGTTATTGGCACGGGGTATGGCAGAGCTTGTTGGCAGTGGGAAGGGTAGCCCAATTAGATTTAAAAACAAAAAAAGACAAAAAATAATACATTAAAAAATTGAACAACTATCGCCACACACAAGCACATGAAAGAAAAAGAAAAAAAAGGATAAAAACAGAACGCTTGTACGGTAATCAAAAAAACTGCACAAGGATTTTAAGCACTAGGCATTACCAATCAAAGTTACTGATACCTGCTGCCATCCAGTTTCATTTTATGAAGTGTGCAGGGCACTATTGTTTTTTATATGTGCAGTGCTCGGTTGCTTCCCAAAGCTATGTATGCACTCAATACCCTAATAAAGAGGTAATCACCCCTTGTAGAAGGTCAAACATGGAATACTGAAACATGTCAAAGCTATAGAAATAAAGCATGTAGAGATGTTGTAAAAAATGTTATTTTTTTTCTCCAACAGATTAGTCGAATGTGTCATGAAAACACAGGTTTTGAGTTCTGGAGGGGGAAAAAAATAACATATATAAAATGGTGCTGGTAAACTGGGCCAAAAAAGTGTAAAGATCAAAATAACTGAAATGGCTGTTCAGGACCAACATTTTATGATCAAAGTAAAAATGAAATGTTAATCTTGGTATAAGGAATATTTCAGTAGAGCTTAATCATGTTGGCAATGCCAGGTGTACTAGTGTTATATATTATCTCCAGGGAAACTGCTCATATGTGTACACACATTGTACGAATAAAAGGTGAAAACATTTAACCTGAATGGGGCATTGAACAGGTATGGTTCTGGCCGCCTGACAAGACATTGCAGGGGTACACGTCAAAGACTTACCAAGCATGACTGCGCCAAGAGCAAGTGTGGGACTGTGCATGCGCTTACGAAAAGCAGGGATTCTGTGTTGCACATTTGTGAGTAATATGCAGGTTAGAATTAAGAGACACAAAGGATGACCACTGTTGGAGAACACATGTGCTTCAGGGCCCTGGCTGTAGTAGGAGAGGACAGGGGACAGTTCCAGTGTGACAGACAATACATATGGATTTTATATGACAAAATGATTTGCTGCATTCACATACAGGCATGCAGATGGAACAGTAAGTGGGGGCAAAGGCAGAAAAAGGGGAGATCTAGTGCAAGAGATGAACACATCAAAGCAAGTAGTGGCAGATGAACGATAGCAGGGGGTGGATGAAATTGGTGCCAATTGGTGTGGGAGGCCATATGAATGTATAGGAGTAAATGAATGTCTTCGAAGAGCTAAATGAATGATCAGGTGGGGGATGGATGTACAGCTGGATAGGAGAAGCATGGATATGGATAGATGGGAGTGGGTGAACCGAGGCATGAATGAGCGGAAGACGTATAAATAACGAAATCATGATGGATGGATGAACAAGTGTAAAGATTAATGTGTGAAGGGACCACAGTGTTGGGGCGAGGGGGGAAAGGAAACTGAACAAGAAATCTAATAGATTGCTTGCACTTTGCTTAGTACTGAAAACATGTTTAAGCCTGCGCCAGTGAAGGGCGCTATCTACTTTCTCTGTTTGGCTGTTCTGCGCACCGTGTGGAGTTGAATAGGTTCCTACCTGCAGCCCCACTGAAACTTTGCTTCACCGTTGCTTCGCCGTAGCTCTGCCCCCTTCAGGAAGTGGAAGTACAAAGGGCAGGCAGAGTCACCCTTGTGGCGTTAAACCCACACAGTGAAGGGCGCTATCTACTTTCGCTGTTTGGCTGTTTGCTGCTTGGATGCTGGGTGCAAGCGCCCGCCCATACCCATCAATATCGACACCACGAGAGTTATTGCCGACCGGAGACTGCAGGCCGTGAACCTTTGATGCGGGTACGCATACAGAAGCAATTATACAGAAACCAACACAAACTAAAGAAGGCTGCTAACGGAGCGATTCCCGGAGGAGACCGAGGGGCTCTGCTGCCTGTAGCCGTCCACAAGATCACACTGTAAATCTTGGGGGAAACAAACTACTATGTCAACAATCTCCCAAGAGGAGGAGGGACACTGGCTCCGTAGCCAGCGTACCCGCAGTGAGGACAGCAGACTCTAACATCGTAGTCCCCTGAAACAACGTAAAAACAGGAAGACATTGGGTAAACACGCAGATGTATTGTATGCCTTGGCGCCCCCAGACATTTTTCATAGGGGTGGCCACACTTGAAGTCTTGGGGTGGCACACCAAAACAAACATACATAAATGAATGGGCCAGTGGGGGGGGTGCTTTTATAAGGGTGGCTGTGGCCACCCATTGGAAGCGCCCCTGACAGTATGCACCAGACACCTACCAACTCCCAACTTTATCCCCACCGTTTAAAGCAGACAATCATGCTTCTCATGCATTACAGTCCAACATAAGGAAAATAATAATAACATCAGGACCTACCGACATAACGCCCAACTCATTACTATGCGCCCCCCCACAAGATGAAAGAAGCAGCCCTGCAAACAGTATACTTACCAAGATGTCAGCTCAAGTGGTTCCTCCCGTCCAGTCGGAGATAGATGGCTGCCGGGTGCCTGATTCACGGGAACAGTGCGGCGGCGAGGAGGAGCTCGCCTGGGGGAGTACCACGGATGAACAGACGGAAGGCCTTTTGGGGGGGAGGGGAAGGCCTGAAGGGAGAAACCATTGAGGCCGAGCCTTTCAGCACTGGGACACTGGGCAGAGCTGAAGATATGTGTGCGGGAGCTAAAGTGGGTCCCATTGGGCGAGGGGGTCACCTCCGACGATCCCTTGTCGGCCCGTGTCCTGTCAGGGATCCAAGTGCAGGAGACAACGGTGCTGGCTCGCGTGGCAAGCGAGGGGGTGTCGGAAGGGGAGGCCTCAAGCGGAAATGGATGGAACACTGACCCGTCGATCTCAGCGGTGGAGGAAGATTCACACGGCCAGTCAACTGTAATAGAAAAAGTAGCGATTGGAGGGAGGGTGGAGCTCCCCTGCTCGTTGGAGGGCGTGGGAGGGGTGAAACACACTGGTGAAGGGGCCCAGCCTGATCCTAACTCAGAGCTCGAGGTGAATACTGAAGACTTACTCTCAGATAGTCTTGACAAGGAACAGCCCGCCGCCTCCTTAATCGACATAAATCGGACAATGGAACAATTGGAAAAACCTATAGGCTCAACAGATATATCAGGTCCTGGAGTAGCCAAACGTGATCCAATAAAAATTGCTATAGAGGTCCACCCAGTAACGGCCAGGGAGGACCTGAAAACTCCTCCAGCTACTCCACTGGTTTCATCCCTGCAGAAATGGGCCCAGGATCTTTCATATGAAACGACTGATGACTCAAATACAGACACATACTCGGACCAATGGGATAACACACAAAATTGGGGCCCGAAAGAGAGAAACTTTGCAGAGAAAAAGAAACAAATAATGGATCGCCAAAAAGAAAAGATGAAGTTTACTCGAAAAGGAGGAGGCGCAAAAAAAAACTAAAACGGCTAACGAAAAATACACAGTCATTAAAAAATGAAGGGATTCCAAAAGACACACTGTCCAAATGTAGGGATAGAAGTCAGACTCACCCTACCCTACTGGTGGGCCAACAAAGCTCCACGAAATGGGATGTAAAAATACCACTGGCAACAAAAAAATCTTGGGTCCACAAAAGGGGTTCTGGAAAACTTCTTTCACAAAATTTTTAAAAAGACAGGATAAATCAACAACGAGATAACAGACACAGAGATACTAGAAGGAATAATAGAAGCCATGGAAACTATGCAACCCATCAATATGGAAAACCAATCTACTCCAAAACAAAATATGGATGATCACAAAGTGCCCAAACTAAACATCGACACAAAAATAAGATGGCATGTTGGAAAACAACCTCCAAACAAATTGTTGGAGCACTCTAGACTTTTGGGCTCCCCACTACTATCTTATATTAAACAAGATAAGATCAGAAACGCACTACAAACCACCAGCCTTCTAACAACAAGGCAACACAAGGATGCATTAGAAGCACTCGGACTGACAACCAAAGGTGAGGCTATCTCTACGGTAGCATTAAAAGCGGATGGTCTGACATTGCACTCAGCTAAAGGAAACTAAGTCTCAGAGGCAGATTCATCATCACTAAGGCCGGATTTCCCGACCTATGACCCACTACCAAACCATGACCTAATCCCAAAACCAAAAGCGAACCAAGCAAAACAGAGCGACAGAATGGAACTACATGAAATACAAACATCACCATCCATTTTATACGCCTTAGAAATCTAGCATAGCAAGCGAAATAGGCAGGCAAGAAACCAAACCGCCAACCAATAAATTGATCTCTTCTCTCTAATGTCAACCTTGACGATTGCTCTGGCCCCATTCACAAAACTTTACGAGGCCCTAAACGATACGTCAAACGACCTCTTGACCATGGCGGCCATGGCCGAAACCAGACTATCCTTTTTGGAAGGTTTCATTACCTCGAGAGAGCAAAACAAATCAAACACAGTTGAAAAAACTCCCCAAACAGGGCCCATCCAAAAGATGGCCCAGAAAGAGTCATAATCTCAAACCAAACAACCAAAGCTAAAAACATCATTTCTTGCTGCAAAATAATAATCTGCGGTCTGAAACATTGACAATGAGCCAGTCAGCACCAGGGAAGCAAGTACCAGCTATACAACTGAAGCACTCAGGTCCCATTAAACAGGGGACCAAAACATACAAAAAGAAAAAAGGCCTGACTGCAGGATTGGGTAGTCAGAGCTCAAATGCACCAATCAACTTTAGAAGTGAAAAACCAACAGAGGAATCTGACCCAAGGAAAAAGAGACAAAACGGATGTACGATCCAAGAGACAAAAGGTTTATTACAAATCACAAGAGATCCCCTGATCGAGGTTACATCACAAGCGAAACCAAAAGGAAATATCTGTTTGGTTTTACCAAAACCAGGGGCAAGGAATAAAGGATAGGAGGTCATTACATCGAGAAAATTGGCCCCGATGTTCGAAGAGAGAACTCAACGAAAAAAAAAGGAACACCCAAAACAAAAACACAGAAAAGAGTCTCCACAATTTTTTTATTTTTTTATTAATACCGTGTGTTTTAGTTTACAAAAAAAACGTTTCACACTTACAAAAAATTAGATACATATATATATAAACAGGTTAACCTTTTATACGAAACAAATCAAAAATTCATCAAAATTTCCACAATTTCAGGTTACAATTCATTCTAAATTGCATTACCACAGTAATCACTGAGGAACTTTTCCGACTTGCTGAACCCGAATAATCACAACAATTGAGGTCTTATAAAGAGACCACCTGTTAGAAAAAATGCTTGAAGACATCTAATGCCTCATGTAGACAATGTACAATGTTTATGGCGGCTTGAGTATATAGATTAATTTAAGTCATTTGCAACATAATTCATTCTCTGCAACAGTTCATTTTCAATTTTAGACAATAGTCTACCCAAAGCACACATGAATGAAATGTGAGGATTATTCATGCATTTAATGCATAGCATTTCACATGAAGAAATAGAGTTCATTACATTTCTATCCCCCAAGAATTTGAGTCTCTCATTTTCAAAGTGACTACAATAAATAACCAAGTGCTTTGTAGTTTCCTTTTGTGGAGCTTTCTTGCAGCAGCGACACATATCGGAATTGAAATACACCCACTGACTAATGCGTTCTTTGGAATGAAGCTGATTCAAGCGAAACCGCATATAGATGTCATGTAATTTAGTATCAAGGAAGCACTCAACATACATCAGCCTCGGAACCCTTTTGTGCGTATGTAAGGCAAATTCTTTGTAAAGCATATAGGAACCAATTTCATCATGAGAATCGACCCAATCCATCTGATATAGCATTTTTTTTTATATCCCACTCGAGTTATCAGATCCTCTTTGGTGATGTTAATGTATTGCAAGGCAAGATCCATTCTCTTCTTAAAAATAATTATTGAATGTGGATTCTGTAAGGCTCCACTATTAATGAGGATTCGCAGCATGAAGAAACACTAACAGAATCGGAATTAATTGAAATTGCACTCAACATGACACAAGACTTGGCGGGGGACACAGATCAGGATCTCACATTAAAGGGCAACGGGAAACATAAAAAAACAGAGACCCCGGATAGCCCGAATTTAGGTGAACCTGAAAAAGAGATTACCATCCGCGACCCTCAATCAACAGTTTTCTTCACATTGGAAGAAAAAAAGAACAAAACAATTGAAAAAAGGGGATAAACTCAAATTACTGAAAAAGAAAAGACGAGGTATAAAAACAGAGGGGCAAGGAGGTATTCCAGAGAGCGACCATCTACACCCTATGGGGACAAAAAGAGACCCTAGCTAAATGAGCAGGGCTCAACCAGCAGAGAGTGGAGAGGTCCCACAAAATGGAAATCCCGAGTACACATGAAATTAGACCCCACAAGAAGATCTCAGGACAAAAGACAACCCTCTAAAAGGACAACATCGAGGGCTAAGGGTGCAAGGCAGGAAAAGAGAGCCCAAATGACAAGAACAGTGAGAACTACAAAAACTCATACATTTTTACTAAAACGAGCGAGGAGAACAGAAGGTGGCAAAATTCTAAATCAAAGATCAATACTGGCACTCTTTCGCCAAATACATACCCTCAGAACATTGGGTTCAGATGACATTAACATAATAGAGTTTATAGGTGAGAAAGCAATGGACAAAGTCTACCTGCACATAACATTATGTTCGGTTAGAAAAACACTAAGAGAAGCTAGACACAAGCTAAAAGCTTTAGCCCTCGATGTAACGGAAGTGGAGCATCAAAGGAGTGAGGAGAGAAAGAACTAGGGGTGTACCGAACTTCGGCTTTGAGTAAGTATTCGGCCGAATAACGGCTGAAAAAAAGCTATTCAGCTCCGGCCGAATAGTTTCTAGCTATTCGGCTTTTGCCGAATACTTTGACCTTCTCATTTGAATACAATGCAGCATGAACTCAGAAAGGCAAATATAGACTTCAGTTCGCCAACCTGAATAGAATTAGACCAGACAAATTGCTATCACACTGCTGCAAAATTTATTGTATTGTAATCTGCTCTTTAGGGCATGTTTTGTTACAGATTCTTAGACAAAAAACGTGCTCATCTTTTATACTTAGCCTGCAACAATACAGGAACATCTTTTCTTTTGGAGAATGTTTATATGCAATGTGCACTTTTTTCAGTTGGAAAAAACTAACTGAAAGAAATGTGCATAGATACTTTCAGTTCCTGTCATGTCACTTCCCACTGCGTACTTCATTGTCCCCCCTTTTCTTTTTTTAAGGACTTGAGTCCTGAGTTTGTGTATTGATGAGGAAGAGTGGCGACGATAAGTGAAAAATGAGCAGCTTCTGTTTGGGTGGGGTGAATAGTTGTGAGATGTAGTTCACGCATTTCAGATTTCCTCTTGACTTGTATCCTGCATGAGACGACATGAACCATTTTATACATTTCTATGTGAGCTGCAAAGAAGTTTCAAAACTCGACCGCATCGACTTTGCAACTGAATAGAGAATGCAATGCATCTGATTCACAAAGGCAGTCCTTTTGCATTTGTGAAGCCTCCTACTTTAACTGGCACTGAATATGCAACAATCTTCTGTACATTTGGTCCCTTCATTTTGGAAAAATTGCTTTATTTCTGACTTTTATACTTTACATAAAGATGCTACATTAATTACATCAAAGAGAAATAAAATTATAGAATGCATTTAAAATGGTGCTTTATTTTTTTTTTTAAGAAGTGTGTTTTTTGAAGTTTGGAACATGATTTATTAAATAAAGGAACTATACGGCTTCATATTCGGCTTCGGCCGAATATTTGACAAACTATTCGATATTCGGCAGAATACTAAATATGCTATTCGGTACAGCCCTAGAAAGAACGTCCAGAGAACAAGTGACAGACCAATTCCCGTTAACAAACTGACCTAATGCATAAATACGGAAGAGAAAACCATCCCAAATGTCAAGGTTCAAGGGAGATAAATGAAAAATCATCGAGAGGGGAAAGAAAGAAAAGTACTGACTATCAATCAAATCCAGTCCAAAGGTGCTGTCGATCTAACTCAAGAGAAAAGACAAGATCAAGGAAAGTCAAACAGGAACAAGATAAAAAAGGATACAACAATATCCCTGGACAAGACAGGCGAGAGACCTGGGGCCGGCACAAAGAAGAGTTTCGAGTTGAAGACAAACGATGCAGGGAACTAACCTTGGAAAAGGAGAGGGTCCATCACAGGGCGCAACAAAAATTGGGAAATCACCATAGATCAAAACAGACCCAAAAGCAGACACAGTGAGCATAATTCCGAATTAAGACAAAACCTCGTAAAACAGGATCTAAAGCAATGGGATTGGCTGCCGAAAGTGTTGGCCCTCAAACAGAGTTCCTAGCCACAAAAAGTCCCTAATTCAATTGAGTGGCACAAAGCAAAAAGAACCATTCTAGTACAACACCAAACAAGATAACTATGGGTTCATGGAACACTCGTGGCTTCTCACACCTCATGAGGCCCTCGGACCTAAATTTGGGAGACTTCGACATCCTGTGCCTGCAGGAGACCTTGGTGCGGCAACAACCAGCAATTGACAGTTGTGAGATTGCTTTCTCGTCGGCTGTTAAAGGACCAATGGGTCGCCCGAGGGCAGGTTTGATCTGCGCAGTTAGAACAGGAAGCAACTTGGAGATCAAAACAATCCTGGTTACAGACCCTTTCCTCTTGGCAATTGTGATCCTTTAGAGAGAAGATTTAATTGGAGTCAAAGAAAGGAGAAACAAACGGTACCTGTTGCTTAACCTCTATTGGAATCCAAAAGAAGAAGTGAACATTGCCTTCACAACTAAGATCGAAATAATATTAGATAACGCTTCCCAAGAGTTCAAGATCGATGATACAATAATATGTGGCGACTTGAACACAACATTCGACTGCAAATACCTAAAGAAAGACACAAAAAGTCAAAATTATAGAGGTGCACAGTGGGCTCAAAGCATTGATGCAAGAGACCTACATAACTTACATAACGTAATATCAAAACCTCAAAACAATCCACCGACTTGGGAATTCGAAAATCGCAAAGCAAATCTAGAGCACGTTTATGTCTCAAGAGACCTGCTGCCAAAGATAACAGCAGTCGAAGTGGTGAGAACGCTACACAGTGACCACAATCTCTTGCAAATTGAATGGGATTTGGAGACATCTTTAAACCCCCCTTTCCAGAAAATAACTTAACTATAATTTAGAAGTCAACAAGGGAGGAACAAAACTGAGGTTAAATTTGACGGCAATTAAAGAAATCACAGGAAGATCCCAAAGGCCGGTTTAGCAGAAAAAGATTTGCAGAGAGAGCTGATCCCAGACTACCGGCAAACCTCACACAACCCACAGCCACACGACTGATCAACTACTAAAACTAAAAAGAAGAAAAGTGAGGATGGCAACAAGAAAAGCAAAAAAAACTCCAACAGTGGCTAACATAGAAGCAGCTAGACAAGAATAAGTACAAGCATTGGTTAAAATTCCACCAACTTACTCTATACCAATAGGATTCAGAAAAAATGCTATCGACCCTAAGCGGGAAACAGGCAAGAGCCTTCTGGTCACTGATCAATATGAAGGGAAGAGAAACGCAAGAGGCAATATCAAATCATGTGCCCGAAAAAAGATGGATTACATTCTTTTCAAAGTTGTTTGAGTTACCTTCGGCCACACCCTTTGTCCAACTAAAGAAATCTAAAATGTGGGACGTCGAAGAAAACATTGAGGCAATATGTGATAAGATCACCAAACTGAAGACATCACGAGCTCCAGGCCCTGATGGGATCTCCAACGTAGACCTAAAATCAAATACTGAAGATTGGGCTGTCTTGATCGGAGAAATCTTCAAAAACTGCGCTACTTCACAATCGATTCCCCAATCCTGGAAAACCACCAATGTTGTACCTATTCACTAAAAAGGAGATAGGGGCAATCCCACCAACTATCGCCCCATCGCCCTACTTGGCACAATTGGCAAAATCTTTGGGTCCTTCCTCCTTGACAAGTTTAAAGCATGGGTAATCACCTCAAAGGGGCACGATCCTTTACAATCAGGCTTTACAAAAAATATGGGGACGGCGGCTAACATCTTTATCCTGAGTATCTTAAAAGGAAAAGTTTTGGAGGGAACCCCAAAAATTGCCCTGGCCTTCATAGACCTCTCCCAGGCCTTTGACAAGGTAAATCGGGAAAGACTCTGTGAGAAATTATCCAAATGGCAATGCCTGGACTCTATATTGAACCCGATCAGGGATTTACATACTGACACGTCGATGAGGGTGCGCTTGAGTGGTACAGGTCTTTTGTATGGAAAACTCTTGACCTTTAGAGGAGTAAAGCAAGGCTGTCCCCTGGCACCAGCACTTTATAATGCCTACATTGGCGACATCAGCGAAATGGAAACTGACATCCGAACTTTTCCCACCATCACTTGGGAAAGAAAAAATACATAGATTGTTCTATGCAGACGATATTATTCTCATAGACCAAACAGGAGTTGGATTACAAAGGAAATTGCTGAGCCTACAGAAATACCTCCAACAAAACGATCTTGAGATCAACACCAAGAAAACAAAAGTGATGATTCTCGAGAAAACAGCTAAAGAAAAACCTATAAAGTATCTCTTTCTAGAAGGATGCACCCTGGAAACAGGAAAGAGTTTTAGGTACCTTGGAGTGATATTCAATCTGCATCAAAAAGAACTCCCAATGCAAGACTTTCTGTTCACGAAAATCAAGATGCTGACGGCTCAAGCAATGAGAATGGACAAACAATTTGGACGCTTTTTCCTCCAAGCTTCAATAAATTTCTATAAAGCAAAGGTTGTGCCGGCTATAGCTTACGGCGCGGAATCCATGGCGATGATCCCACTGCATATTTGGCAAAAACGCAAAGGGTACTATTGGAGGAAACTCTAAATTTTGCCTTCTTCTACCACAATTTCAGTAGTGAGAAAAGAGCTGGGCGTAACCTCACTGATAGGTACAGTGAAGTTAAATGGTTTGATGCTTTTTAGAAAAAACCAAACGTTAAACCAAACACTATTTGAACTTATGCGGGAAGAAATGAACAAAGGCTCAAATGCGATGCTGCGAGAATGGAAGACCAGAAACATTTGCCTCTTAGAAGAAATCGGCAGCTCTGAAACCACACGGTTACATATTTACAACAAGCCTAATTTAGTACAAGTTCCAACTTGTCTGGGACCTTTAACCCCGGATGTGATGCAGATGACTTTTCCAAGGATACTTCAACAATATGAGGAGAGAGAGAAACAAACAAGTTCCATTTGAACTGGTGAGAAGTATTTTATGCACCCAGACTTGCTGGTGTCCTCATTTCATACTAATCTCTAATGACTACCATTTGAGCACTCATGGCCTCTGGCCACATCCTGGTCACTCCCAAAACACTGAGCGAAACCTATAAACCATGTGTTTGCTTTGCCCTTAAGCATCCCTTGCACCGGGTTTATTACCTGGCCCCAAACTGGCCCTACCAGCTGGCCGGACTTCCCTGGGCAATGAATAAGAGGCTCCCATGTACTTAAAAAGATTACATCGCCTCTCCACAATAGTACCAAGTCGTAAAAACCTGAGCCTGGCCCTAGCTGTCTATTTGAGCAAGGTTGAAGGCAGCAGGCACCTGAGATAACATCAACCAGCTTTCCAGGTCTCTCGCCACCCCAGGTTTTTGTGGCCTGTACAACCCCTTGCTATGGCTATGAGGAGACTCGCGGCATACAGATTTGCCATGTACCAAGCGTACCCAAATGGTTTCCCTAAAGACTCCTGTATATGTATGTTTGTGTATGCATGTCCAAGACTACCGCGTCCCTTCACAGTAGTTTCTCCATCTGCAAATCTCCTTTTGTGCGTACGCATATGAAGCTTCCCATCTTTAGGCGCGATTGTGAGGATGGCATGGTTATCAGAAGTAAGAATACAACACAAGTGGTTCAGGTTCAAGGGTGTTTAATCAACAGTTTAAGGGAAGTGCAATTTCTTAAAATAAAAATGGGGTAGTGTTCTCAAAGAAAGGATTGTGTTCAGGATTTCAAAGGATTATTGGAAGAAACAATATATATCACTGCAGGTGGCAAAAATGGCTGGATGTGGCAATAATAATTCCCTTCCCACCGTTATTGGCACGGGGTATGGCAGAGCTTGTTGGCAGTGGGAAGGGTAGCCCAATTAGATTTAAAAACAAAAAAAGACAAAAAATAATACATAAACATTGAACAACTATCGCCACACACAAGCACATGAAAGAAAAAGAAAAAAAGGATAAAAACAGAACGCTTGTACGGTAATCAAAAAAACTGCACAAGGATTTTAAGCACTAGGCATTATCAATCAAAGTTACTGATACCTGCTGCCATCCAGTTTCATTTTATGAAGTGTGCAGGGCACTATTGTTTTCTATATGTGCAGTGCTCGGTTGCTTCCCAAAGCTATGTATGCACCAATACCGTAATAAATAGGTAATCACCCCTTGTAGAAGGTCAAACATGGAATACTGAAACATGTCAAAGCTGTAGAAATAAAGCCTGTAGAGATGTTGTAAAAAAATGTTATTTTTTTTCTCCAACAGATTAGTCGAATGTGTCATGAAAACACAGGTTTTGAGTTCTGGAGGGGGAAAAAATTAACATATATAAAATGGTGCTGGTAAACTGGGCCAAAAAAAGTGTAAAGATCAGAATAACTGAAATGGCTGTTCAGGACCAACATTTTATTATCAAAGTAAAAATGAAATGTTAATCTTGGTATAAGGAATATTTCAGTAGAGCTTAATCATGTTGGCAATGCCAGGTGTACTAGTGTTATATATTATCTCCAGGGCAACTGCTCATATGTGTACACACATTGTACGAATAAAAGGTGAAAACATTTACCCTGAATGGGGCATTGAACAGGTATGGTTCTGGCCGCCTGACAAGACATTGCAGGGGTACACGTCAAAGACTTACCAAGCATGAGTGCGCCAAGAGCAAGTGTGGGACTGTGCATGCGCTTACGAAAAGCAGGGATTCTGTGTTGCACATTTGTGAGTAATATGCAGGTTAGAATTAAGAGACACAAAGGATGACCACTGTTGGAGAACACATGTGCTTCAGGGCCCTGGCTGTAGTAGGAGAGGACATGGGACAGTTCCAGTGTGACAGACAATAAATATGGATTTTATATGACAAAATGATTTGCTGCATTCACATACAGGCATGCAGATGGAACAGTAAGTGGGGGCAAAGGCAGAAAAAGAGGAGATCCAGCGCAAGAAATGAACACATCAAAGCAAGTAGTGGCAGATGAACGATAGCAAGGGGTGGATGAAATTGGTGCCAATTGGTGTGGGGGCCAAATGAATGTATAGGAGTAAATGAATGTCTTCGAAGAGCTAAATGAATGATCAGGTGGGGGATGGATGGACAGCTGGATAGGAGAAGCGTGGATATGGATAGATGGGAGAGGGTGAACCGAGGCATGAATGAGCGGAAGACGTATAAATAACGAAATCATGATGGATGGATGAACAAGTGTAAAGATTAATGTGTGAAGGGACCACAGTGTTGGGGCGAGGGGGGAAAGGACACTGAACAAGAAATCTAATAGATTGCTTGCACTTTGCTTAGTATTGAAAACATGTTTAAGCCTGCGCCAGTGAAGGGCGCTATCTACTTTCGCTGTTTGGCTGTTCTGCGCACCGTGTGGAGTTGGATAGGTTCCTACCTGCAGCCCCACTGAAACTTTGCTTCACCGTTGCTTCGCCGTAGCTCTGCCCCCTTCAGGAAGTGGAAGTACAAAGGGCAGGCAGAGTCACCCTTGTGGCGTTAAACCCACACCAGTGAAGGGCGCTATCTACTTTCGCTGTTTGGCTGTTTGCTGCTTGGATGCTGGGTGCAAGCGCCCGCCCATACCCATCAATATCGACACCACGAGAGTTCTTGCCGACCGGAGACTGCAGGCCGTGAACCTTTGATGCGGGTACGCATACAGAAGCAATTATACAGAAACCAACACAAACTAAAGAAGGCTGCTAACGGAGCGATTCCCGGAGGAGACCAAGGGGCTCTGCTGCCTGTAGCCGTCCACAAGATCACACTGTAAAACTTGGGGGAAACAAACTACTATGTCAACAATCTCCCAAGAGGAGGAGGGACACTGGCTCCGTAGCCAGCGTACCCGCAGTGAGGACAGCAGACTCTAACATCGTAGTCCCCTGAAACAACGTAAAAACAGGAAGACATTGGGTAAACACACAGATGTATTGTATGCATTGGCGCCCCCAGACATTTTTCATAGGGGTGGCCACACTTGAAGTCTTGGGGTGGCACACCAAAACAAACATACATAAATGAATGGGCCAGTGGGGGGGGGGTGCTTTTATAAGGGTGGCTGTGGCCACCCCTTGGCCACCCATTGGAAGCGCCCCTGACAGTATGCACCAGACACCTACCAACTCCCAACTTTATCCCCACCGTTTAAAGCAGACAATCATGCTTCTCATGCATTACAGTCCAACATAAGGAAAATAATAATAACATCAGGACCTACCGACATAACGCCCAACTCATTACTATGCGCCCCCCCACAAGATGAAAGAAGCAGCCCTGAAAACAGTATACTTATCAAGATGTCAGCTCAAGTGGTTCCTCCCGTCCAGTCGGAGATAGATGGCTGCCGGGTGCCTGATTCACGAGAACAGTGCGTCGGCGAGGAGGAGCTCGCCTGGGGGAGTACCACGGATGAACAGACGGAAGGCCTTTTGGGGGGGAGGGGAAGGCCTGAAGGAGAAACCATTGAGGCCGAGCCTTTCAGCACTGGGACACTGGGCAGAGCTGAAGATATGTGTGCGGGAGCTAAAGTGGGTCCCATTGGGCGAGGGGGTCACCTCCGACGATCCCTTGTCGGCCCGTGTCCTGTCAGGGATCCAAGTGCAGGAGACAACAGTGCTGGCTCGCGTGGCAAGCAAGTGGGTGTCGGAAGGGGAGGCCTCAAGCGGAAATGGATGGAACATTGACCCGTCGATCTCAGCGGTGGAGGAAGATTCACACGGCCAGTCAACTGTAATAGAAACAGTCGCGATTGGAGGGAGGGTGGAGCTCCCCTGCTCGTTGGAGGGTGTGGGAGGGGTGAAACACACTGGTGAAGGGGCCCAGCCTGATCCTAACTCAGAGCTCGAGGTGAATACTGAAGACTTACTCTCAGATAGTCTTGACAAGGAACAGCCCGCCGCCTCCTTAATCGACATAAATCAGACAATGGAACAATTGGAAAAACCTATAGGCTCAACAGATATATCAGGTCCTGGAGTAGCCAAACGTGATCCAATAAAAATTGCTATAGAGGTCCACCCAGTAACGGCCAGGGAGTACCTGAAAACTCCTACAGCTACTCCACTGGTTTCATCCCTGCAGAAATGGGCCCAGGATCTTTCATATGAAACGACTGATGACTCAAATACAGACACAGACTCGGACCAATGGGATAACACACAAAATTGGGGCCCGAAAGAGAGAAACTTTGCAGAGAAAAAGAAACAAATAATGGATCGCCAAAAAGAAAAGATGAAGTTTACTCGAAAAGGAGGAGGCGCAAAAAAAAACTAAAACGACTTACGAAAAATACACAGTCATTAAAAAATGAAGGGATTCCAAAAGACCCACTGTCCAAATGTAGGGATAGAAGTCGGACTCACCCTACCCTACTGGTGGGCCAACAAAGCTCCACGAAATGGGATGTAAAAATACCACTGGCAACAAAAAAATATTGGGTCCACAAAAGGGGTTCTGGAAAACTTCTTTCACAAAATTTTTAAAAAGACAGGATCAATCAACAACGAGATAACAGACACAGAGATACTAGAAGGAATAATAGAAGCCATGGAAACTACGCAACCAATCAATATGGAAAACCAATCTACTCCAAAACAAAATATGGATGATCACAAAGTGCCCAAACTAAACATCGACACAAAAATAAGATGGCATGTTGGAAAACAACCTCCAAACAAATTGTTGGAGCACTCTAGACTTTTGGGCTCCCCACTGCTATCTTATACTAAACAAGATAAGATCAGAAACGCACTACAAACCACCAGACTTCTAACAACAAGGCAACACAAGGATGCATTAGAAGCACTCGGACTGACAACCAAAGGTGAGGCTATCTCTACGGTAGCATTAAAAGCGGATGGTCTGACATTGCATTCAGCTAAAGGAAACTAAGTCTCAGAGGCAGATTCATCATCACTAAGGCCTCCGGATTTCCCGACCTATGAGCCACTACCAAACCATGACCTAATCCCAAAACCAAAAGCGAACCAAGCAAAACAGAGCGACAGAATGTAACTACATGAAATACAAACATCACCATCCATCTTATACGCCTTAGAAATCTAGCATAGCAAGCGAAATAGGCAGGCAGGAAACCAAACCGCCAACCAATAAATTGATCTCTTCTCTCTAATGTCAACCTTGACGATTGCTCTGGCCCCATTCACAAAACTTTACGAGGCCCTAAACGATACGTCAAAGGACCTCTTGACCATGGCGGCCATGGCCGAAACCAGACTATCCTTTTTGGAAGGTTTCATTACCTCGAGAGAGCAAAACAAATAAAACACAGTTGAAAAAACTCCCCAAACAGGGCCCATCCAAAAGATGGCCCAGAAAGAGTCATAATCTCAAACCAAACAACCAAAGCTAAAAACATCATTTCTTGCTGCAAAATAATAATCTGCGGTCTGAAACATTGACAATGAGCCAGTCAGCACCAGGGAAGCAAGTACCAGCTATACAACTGAAGCACTCGGGTCCCAGTAAACAGGGGACCAAAACATACAAAAAGAAAAAAGGCCTGACTGCAGGATTGGGTAGTCAGAGCTCAAATGCACCAATCAACTTTAGAAGTGAAAAACCAACAGAGGAATCTGACCCAAGGAAAAAGAGACAAAACGGATGTACGATCCAAGAGACAAAAGGTCTATTACAAATCACAAGAGATCCCCTGCTTGAGGTTACTTCACAAGTGAAACCAAAAGGAATTATCTGTTTGGTTTTACCAAAACCAGGGGCAAGGAAAAAAGGATAGGAGGTCATTACATCGAGAAACCTGGCCCCGATGTTCGAAGAGAGAACTCAACGAAAAGGAACACCCAAAACAAAAACACAGAAAAGAGTCTCCACAATTTTTCTATTTTTTATTAATACCGTGTGTTTTAGTTTACAAAAAAAACGTTTCACGCTTACAAAAAATTAGATACATATATATATAAACAGGTTAACCTTTTATACGAAACAAATCAAAAATTCATCAAAATTTCCACAATTTCAGGTTACAATTCATTCTAAATTGCATTACCACAGTAATCACTGAGGAACTTTTCCGACTTGCTGAACCCGAATAATCACAACAATTGAGGTCTTATAAAGAGACCATCTGTTAGAAAAAATGCTTGAAGACATCTAATGCCTCAGATAGACAATGTACAATGTTTATGGCTTGAGTATATAGATTCATTTAAGTCATTTGCAACATAATTCATTCTCTGCAACAGTTAATTTTCAATTTTAGATAATAGTCTACCCAAAGCACACATGAATGAAATGTGAGGATTATTCATGCATTTAATCCATAGCATTTCACGTGAAGAAATAGAGTTCATTACATTTCTCTCCCCCAAGAATGTGAGTCTCTCATTTTCAAAGTGACTACAATAAATAACCAAGTGCTTTGTAGTTTCCTTTTGTGGAGCTTTCTTGCAGCAGCGACACATATCGGAATTGAAATACACCCACTGACTAATGCGTTCTTTGGAATGAAGCTGATTCAAGCGAAACCGCATATAGATGTCACGTAATTTAGTATCAAGGAAGCACTCAACATACATCAGCCTCGGAACCCTTTTGTGCGTATGTAAGGCAAATTCTTTGTAAAGCATATAGGAACCAATTTCATCATGAGAATCGACCCAATCCATCTGATATAGCATTTTTTTTTTTATATCCCACTCGAGTTATCAGATCCTCTTTGGTGATGTTAATGTATTGCAAGGCAAGATCCATTCTCTTCTTAAAAATAATTATTGAGTGTGGATTCTGTAAGGCTCCACTATTAATGAGGATTCGCAGCATGAAGAAACACTAACAGAATCGGAATTAATGGAAATTGCACTCAATATGACACAAGACTTGGCGGGGAACACAGATCAGGATCTCACATTAAAGGGCAAACGGAAACATAAAACAACAGAGACCCCGGATAGCCCGAATTTAGGTGAACCTGAAAAAGAGATTACCATCCGTGACCCTCAATCACCAGTTTTCTTCACATTGGAAGAAAAAAAGAACAAAACAATTGAAAAAAGGGGATAAACTCAAATTACTGAAAAAGAAAAGACGAGGTATAAAAACAGAGGGGCAAGAAGGTATTCCAGAGAGCGACCATCTACACCCTATGGGGACAAAAAGAGACCCTAGCTAAATGAGCAGGGCTCAACCAGCAGAGAGTGGAGAGGTCCCACAAAATGGAAATCCCGAGTACACATGAAATTAGACCCCACAAGAAGATCTCAGGACAAAAGACAACCCTCTAAAAGGTCAACATCGAGGGCTAAGGGTGCAAGGCAGGAAAAGAGAGCCCAAATGACAAGAACAGTGAGAACTACAAAAACTCATACATTTTTACTAAAACGAGCGAGGGGAAATGAAGGTGGCAAAATTCTAAATCAAAGATCAAGACTGGCACTCTTTCGCCAAATACATACCCTAAGAACATTGGGTTCAGATGACATTGACATAATAGAGTTTATAGGTGAGAGAGCACTGGACAAAGTCTACCTGCACATAACATTATGTTCGGTTAGAAAAACACTAAGAGAAGCTAGACACAAGCTAAAAGCTTTAGCCCTCGATCTAACGGAAGTGGAGCATCAAAGGAGTGAGGAGAGAAAGAACTAGGGGTGTACCGAACTTCGGCTTTGAGTAAGTATTCGGCCGAATAACGGCTGAAAAAAAGCTATTCAGCTCCGGCCGAATAGTTTCTAGCTATTCGGCTTTTGCCGAATACTTTGACCTTCTCATTTGAATACAATGCAGCATGAACTCAGAAAGGCAAATATAGACTTCAGTTCGCAAACCTGAATAGAATTAGACCAGACAAATTGCTATCACACTGCTGCAAAATTTATTGTATTGAAATCTGCTCTTTAGGGCATGTTTTGTTACAGATTCTTAGACAAAAAAGGTGCTCATCATTTATACTTAGCCTGCAACAATACAGGAACATCTTTTCTTTTGGAGAATATTTATATCTTAGACAAAAAAGGTGCTCATCTTTTATACTTAGCCTGCAACAATACAGGAACATCTTTTCTTTTGGAGAATGTTTATATGCAATGTGCACTTTTTTTCAGTTGGAAAAAACTAACTGAAAGAAATGTGCATAGATACTTTCAGTTCCTGTCATGTCACTTCCCATTGCTTACGTCATTGTCCCCCCTTTTCTTTTTTTAAGGACTTGAGTCCTGAGTTTGTGTATTGATGAGGAAGAGTGGCGACGATAAGTGAAAAATGAGCAGCTTTTGTTTGGGTGGGGTGAATAGTTGTGAGATGTAGTTCACGCATTTCAGATTTCCTCTTGACTTGTATCCTGCATGAGACGACATGAACCATTTTATACATTTCTATGTGAGCTGCAAAGAAGTTTCAAAACTCGACCGCATCGACTTTGCAACTGGATAGAGAATGCAATGCATCTGATTCACAAAGGCAGTCCTTTTGCATTTGTGAAGCTTCCTACTTTAACTGGCACTGAATATGCAACAATCTTCTGTACATTTGGTCCCTTCATTTTGGAAAAATTGCTTTATTTCTGACTTTTATACTTTAAATAAAGATGCTACATTAATTACATCAAAGAGAAATAAAATTATAGAATGCATTTAAAATGGTGCTTTATTTTTTTTTTTAAGAAGTGTGTTTTTTGAAGTTTGGAACATGATTTATTAAATAAAGGAACTATACGGCTTCATATTCGGCTTCGGCCGAATATTTGACAAACTATTCGATATTCGGCAGAATAATAAATATGCTATTCGTAACAGCACTAGAAAGAACGTCCAGAGAACAAGTGACAGACCAATTCCCGTTACCCAAACTGACCTAATGCATAAATACGGAAGAGAAAACCATCCCAAATGTCAAGGTTCAAGGGAGATAAATGAAAAATCATCGAGAGGGGAAAGAAAGAAAAGTACCGACTATTGATCAAATCCAGTCCAAAGGTGCTGTCGATCTAACTCAAGAGAAAAGACAAGATCAAGGAAAGTCAAACAGGAACAAGATAAAAAAGGATACAACAAAATCCCTGGACAAGACAGGCGAGAGACCTGGGGTCGGCACAAAGAAGAGTTTCGAGTTGAAGACAAACGATGCAGGGAACTAACCTTCCCTGGTCCCTCACGGGGCGCAAAAAAATTGGGAAATCACCATAGATCAAAATAGACCCAAAAGCAGACACGGTGAGCATAATTCCGAATTAAGACAAAACCTCGTAAAACAGGATCTAAAGCAATGGGATTGGCTACCGAAAGTGTTGGCCCTCAAACAGAGTTCCTAGCCACAATAAGTCCCTAATTCAATTGGGTGGTACAAAGCAAAAAGAACCATTCTAGTACAACACCAAACAAGATAACTATGGGTTCATGGAACACTCGTGGCTTCTCACACCTCATGAGGCCCTCGGACCTAAATTTGGGAGACTTCGACATCCTGTGCCTGCAGGAGACCTTGGTGCGGCAACAACCAGCAATTGACAGTTGTGAGATTGCTTTCTCGTCGGCTGTTAAAGGACCAATGGGTCGCCCGAGGGCGGGTTTGATCTGTGCAGTTAGAACAGGAAGCAACTTGGAGATCGAAACAATCCTGGTTACAGACCCTTTCCTCTTGGCAATTGTGATCCTTTAGAGAGAATATTTAATTGGAGTCAAAGAAAGGAGAAACAAACGGTACCTGTTGCTTAACCTCTATTGGAATCCAAAAGAAGAAGTGAACATTGCCTTCACAACTAAGATTGAAATAATATTAGATAACGCTTCCCAAGAGTTCAAGATCGATCATACAATAGTATGTGGTGACTTGAACACAACATTTGACTGCAAATACCTAAAGAAAGACACAAAAAGTCAAATTTATAGAGGTGCACAGTGGGCTCAAAGCATTGATGCAATAGAGCTACATAACTTACATAACGTAATATCAAAACCTCAAAACAATCCACCGACTTGGGAATTCGAAAATCGCAAAGCAAATCTAGAGCACGTTTATGTCTCAAGAGACCTGCTGCCAAAGATAACAGCAGTCGAAGTGGTGAGAACGCTACACAGTGACCACAATCTCTTGCAAACTGAATGGGATTTGGAGACATCTTTAAACCCCCCCTTCCAGAAAATAACTTAACTATAATTTAGAAGTCAACAAGGGAGGAACAAAACTGAGGTTAAATTTAACAGCAATTAAAGAAATCACAGGAAGATCCCAAAAGGCCGGTTTAGCAGAAAAAGATTTGCAGAGAGAGCTGATCCCAGACTACCGGCAAACCTCACACAACCCACAGCCACACGACTGATCAACTACTAAAACTAAAAAGAAGAAAAGTGAGGATGGCAACAAGAAAAGCAAAAAAAACTCCAACAGTGGCTAACATAGAAGCAGCTAGACAAGAATAAGTACAAGCATTGGTTAAAATTCCACCAAATTACTCTATACCAACAGGATTCAGAAAAAATGCTATCACCCCTAAGCGGGAAACAGGCAAGAGCCTTCTGGTCACTGATCAATACAAAGGGAAGAGAAACGCAAGAGGCAATATCAAATCATGTGCCCTAAAAAAGATGGATTACATTCTTTTCAAAGTTGTTTGAGTTAATTTCGGCCACACCCTTTGTCCAACTGAAGAAATCTAAAATGTGGGACGTCGAACAAAACATTGAGGCAATATGTGATAAGATCACCAAACTGAAGACATCACGAGCTCCAGGCCCTGATGGGATCTACAACGTAGACCTAAAATCAAATACTGAAGATTGGGCTGTCTTGATCGGAGAAATCTTCAAAAACTGCGCTACTTCACATTCGATTCCCCAATCCTGGAAAACCACCAATGTTGTACCTATTCACAAAAAAGGAGATAGGGGCAATCCCACCAACTATCGCCCCATCGCCCTACTTGGCACAATTGGCAAAATCTTTGGGTCCTTCCTCCTTGACAAGTTTAAAGCATGGGTAATCACCTCAAAGGGGCACGATCCTTTACAATCAGGCTTTACAAAAAATATGGGGACGGCGGCTAACATCTTTATCCTGAGTATCTTAAAAGGAAAAGTTTTGGAGGGAACCCCAAAAATTGCCCTGGCCTTCATAGACCTCTCCCAGGCCTTTGACAAGGTAAATCGGGAAAGACTCTGTGAGAAATTATCCAAATGGCAATGCCTGGACTCTATATTGAACCCGATCAGGGATTTACATACTGACACGTCGATGAGGGTGCGCTTGAGTGGTACAGGTCTTTTGTATGGAAAACTCTTGACCTTTAGAGGAATAAAGCAAGGCTGTCCCCTGGCACCAGCACTTTATAATGCCTACATTGGCGACATCAGCGAAATGGAAACTGACATCCGAACTTTTCCCACCATCACTTGGGAAAGAAAAAATACATAGATTGTTCTATGCAGACGATATTATTCTCATAGACCAAACAGGAGTTGGATTACAAAGGAAATTGCTGAGCCTACAGAAATACCTCCAACAAAACGATCTTGAGATCAACACCAAGAAAACAAAAGTGATGATTCTCGAGAAAACAGCTAAAGAAAAACCTATAAAGTATCTCTTTCTAGAAGGATGCACCCTGGAAACAGGAAAGAGCTTTAGGTACCTTGGAGTGATATTCAATCTGCATCAAAAAGAACTCCCAATGCAAGACTTTCTGTTCACGAAAATCAAGATGCTGACGGCTCAAGCAATGAGAATGGACAAACAATTTGGACGCTTTTTCCTCCAAGCTTCAATAAATTTCTATAAAGCAAAGGTTGTGCCGGCTATAGCTTACGGCGCGGAATCCATGGCGATGATCCCACTGCATATTTGGCAAAAACGCAAAGGGTACTATTGGAGGAAACTCTAAATTTTGCCTTCTTCTACCACAATTTCAGTAGTGAGAAAAGAGCTGGGCGTAACCTCACTGATAGGTACAGTGAAGTTAAATGGTTTGATGCTTTTTAGAAAAATCCAAATGTTAAACCAAACACTATTTGAACTTATGCGGGAAGAAATGAACAAAGGCTCAAATGCGATGCTGCGAGAATGGAAGACCAGAAACATCTGCCTCTTAGAAGAAATCGGCAGCTCTGAAAAAGAACTTGATTACAATCCAACAAGAACGGCAAAAAAACTAAAATGATGGGATTATTGTCAGACGTTGGGTAAGGCGGAGAAGAACAAACTCACTAAACATCTGCCATTGGACGTCCGGAAGATAAACCAACCTATGCCATACCTCATCAAATTTCCCAACAAGAGACTTCATTCGACCTTCCTAAGAGCTCGGCTAAATCTGCTGAAAACCAACGAAATTCCGAAAATCAGGGGAATCTTGACAGAAGACAAATGTAGGTTCTGTGAAAGAGATAAAACAACGGACACCATAAAACACCTACTTATCCAGTGCCAGAGTTTGGTGGAAGAGAGAAGAAAATATATGGGACATCTGTTCACGGATTTTAGACTACAAAATGAAGATTACTGGTGGAGTTTTTTGATGAATGGCACAATAACCAAATCAGTAATCGCGGCAGCAAATTTTCTGGAAAGTTTGAACCTGGATAACAAACGCTAGGCCATCATCTGGGCAAGGAGCCACTTACCCACTTATCCAAACATTCAAACCTCAAACAGGTGCACTGCACGCCGTCTTTCAAACTCTGCTCTGACGACGCAATACTTGTAAAAACTGATAACTCTGTTAAATCAAATATAAAAAAAAATAAAAACATTAAAATAAAAAAAAAATTAAAAAGTGGAATTGAGGAGCACAACTGCTCCTTCCACTATGCAGACAAACATTTCCTACAAAGATGTTCCTCGAGTTAAAGGGGAACAGTCATAAAATATTAAACAGACTTTTTGTTTAAAAAGTGAATAGCCCCCAGAATGAGCCCTGCGGTTAGATCTTCTCGGCCGCCATATATGTCACTGCCTCACACGGTGCCCTGGCTCCCGTTACAAAGCATCAGCAATAGACTCAGCTGATCACTGCAGCTCACTTTTTACAAGAGGCAACAGATGCTGGTTCAACACTTCCGCAATGGACCATTTTCTCATCTCTGAACTGCAGAGACAATTCTAAAGTTGACTAACTCACGAGTAGTGCATGCACAACGCTATTTTGCAATCATATTTTGACCCCCTTCCCTTCATTTTCCACAATTGTTCTTTTCTTCTCACTTTCCCATTGTCTTCATTAATTCCTTTAAATCTGCCCTTTCTTCTGTTACCATCTTGTTTCTTTTACCTCGTCTTTCTGTTAATGCAGTGTGACTTCTATAAACATTCAATTCTTTCCATCCACCATTTATTTTATCTTTTCACCTCTTCCTTTCCTTCCATGCGTCCACCTTTATTTCTGTTCTTTTTTCTTCATCCCCATTTCCATCCTTTCAAGAAAGAGGGCGAAATAACTAATAGAGGCATGCAATAACGTTGTGGTCATTGCGAACTGTTGCTCTGTGTAAAAGGTTTGCTTCAAAAGAAAAAACATCCAGCTATTATGTTACTGGAGGTTGGAGAAGGGCAAAGATTTTACTGTAAATCATAGAAAGCCGATATGTTACTGCTCGTCATGTTATTTAGTGACATGAACTAATGTTGACCTTCCTTTATGAATACAATTTTGGCGAAGATTTCAGTCCACTAGCTCAGTGCATCATCAACTACTGTTATGTCCTAGACCTGCCCTCACGCAGGAAGGGTAGACTATCGCTGGGGGCACTCAGCATACACGTTGCCATGGACAGTTGCGAGCTGGCTCACCAGGACACAGGCCAGCCCAAGGACTTGCTGGGGGTACCCAGCCGACATCTTTGTTGCGGGGATCACCCTATTGTCCGTGGTCACACGGATTCACATCACAGTCGTGGTCAGACGACTTGACCGTGGCCTGGAAGCACCCAGGCCGACATGACACAGCACAGTCGGAGTTGCCCAGCAGGGGCTCTGGTGAGTACAGATCGACAGGGACAGTGTTGCCCAGCAGGGGCACTGTCATAGTGGAGGGCCCTGCAGGGCAGGCCCTCTGCCTCCTACACAGCACCAGCATCGCTCTGCAAAAGTTGCTCTAGACTGGCAAGTGGGAAACTGCTCTCCCTTTTATTGAGTGAGTCACATGGTCACAAGCATGTGACATTAGCACAAGCCCTTCACCGTAGCTCCTTGTCCTTAAAGGGGCACAACACCACAACTACAAACACAGAATTGAAGGTTAAAGGTTGTGGACCTTATGCAGTTAGCTGAAAAAGGCAAGTGGGAAGGGATGCCCCAAAGGAAAGAATGATAGAAAGATGTTAGGGAGATTTCTCACACAAGTGCTATATTCCCTCTACCTTATAGCCCTCCAGCTCTTTTGCTATATTTTGGGACTTTGAAATGTTCATTTTCAATGTGTTTTACTTTTGTGTTCTTTGGTTATGGAGTTTTAAAACAACTCCAGTGGCATCATATTTTTCTGTGTGTCACAAAGCACCTTCAGTGCAGTGGCACAGGGCTGTCTTTCAGACTCCCCAAAGGTTTAAATACCTTCGCTGAGCATGACTACTGTCTCTCAGGACATGTAAAGTTAAATTGACTTTACTAGTCTCTTTAAAGTTACTGACCCAGCACACCCTATCTTACTATAGAGTGCTGGGGGGGTTGCTTAGCTTCCCCTGAGTCAAAACTTTCATGTAACAGTAAAATGTTACCTTTTCCTATTTTAAATGGCTGGTGGCAGTGGTTTAGATCAACTACCGTGATCTTTAGCGATCGCTAACAACGGTAGCTCAAAATCAGGGGTAGCCATGTTTTTCAATATGGCGCCCCAGACCTATCTGTTTAAACAGACATCTGTCATCTTTTTTCGCCATTTCTTTTAGGAGGAGTCCTTCTTGTGTTTGTCTCTGCGCGCCAATCCAGGTTTGGTCCCTTTGTTCGTGCCCTTTGGCAGGCTTCTGTACTGAAGCCCTCCTCTGGTGCCAGAGTGTCTGGGGTGGACAGGATGTGAGGGAGGTGCACGAAACTCCCTGTGCTTAGTCTCCTAGGAGACCTGAATGCATTCTGTCGTGATTCGCCGGCTGGCTGTCCGGCAAGGACAGCCACCCTGCTATGTGAGTGACAGCCAGGCTGGAATTAATGGGGGAAAACTGTTTAAAAGCAGGTCTCTGGGACTTGGAAAGCAGAGTCGACCACTGGAACGAAAGAACCAAAGAGGAGAGGAAGGAAGGGGACTGCTGCAACTCCTGGACGACCGGTGAAGCCCTGCTGCAGGCCCGAATAGCCTGAAACTCCTTCAAGGTAAACTTCTTCCCTCGAGTTTGGTGGGAACAACCAACTCGCAAGTCACCTGGACACTGTCCTATACTGATCGAATTTTTAGCAGAGTGCTGTTAAAACCCGGATAACCAGAGGGAAGGAAACCAGGGGGACTTTAAGGCACTCCAACCTTAAACCGACGTCTTGCTACAGCTTTTGGCCTCTTCCCTGAGCAGTGCAGGAACCTACCGACGTCCTCCTTGTTTACACGACTGAAGCACAGGAACAGCGAGATCTGCTCGAACTGCCAGGAACAACTGCCTCAGCTACAGCTTTCTTCAGTTAAAAAGGTTCTGTGCAAATGTGGTCCGGAACTCTTTTCGGCCATCGAGAAAGTGCGTGAAACTTTCCTCAACTACGAAGGCTTGTCCTTCCCTAAACATTCGTCAAACTTTTCCCCTAGCCAAATCCTTTAAAACTCTGTGGCACCTAGAATATATGGCAGAAAAAGAGCATATGTTCTTTGAACCACGACTGGTAAAACTCCTGCTGAACCCATGACGATGAACCGACATTGTATGAAATGTATGTTTTGAAAAAGCACAGAAGACATAATGTTCCTTGCCCTTTTCTTTTTTTTTTCTTTTTTTTCTTTCTCCTCTTCTCTTCCCTTTCCCCTCTATTGTCCTGGAACTGTGCGTAGACCTAGCGCTAATTGATTTTCTTTATACTGTTTCATAAGAAGTTGCTAACGAGTGCAAGAGCAACAGTTGTATTGTTAAACCAGACAAAAGGAAGTCCTGACACATGAATGTTAAGCAATCTATAATGCTACATGATTGGTTTGTTATCGAATTATACTTTATGTGGTCTGAGATTTCAATAAAAAAAAACTTTAAAAATAAAACTCTGTGGCAAAGACTTAACCGTTACTTACCAGAACTGTGCTATCCTAGACAAAAGACTCTGAACCATTGACTTTGGCCCAGGCCTGTTGAGAAGAATTGCTGGTTGTATTTAACTGAAACCCTTTGCCCTGCCTATGATTGTATTTGAGCCGTCTATTCTCATAACCTTGTCTTTTCCCTCCCTTTCTAAGTATTTAAAGTGCCATTTTGCTCACACTTCATTTTTGAGCTAAACTTGTTTAGTTACTTACCGGTTGGATTTTTGTGGTGTATTAGTGTGTGATATTGATTTGCTAGTGTAATGTTTTATAACTGACTGAGTAGATAAATGTATATTCTTTTACTAAGAAACCTTGAGTAAGTGTTTGCTTGAATCACTGTATTGGTTGGTCCTTTGTGTAACTTGTTCTACTGCTCACTTAAACTATTGACATAAATCTGGCTGCTCATCCATCGCTACCACTTTACTGTGTAGTACAGGCTTGTACCAAAAGTGAAATTGTGCTTACACTTGTAGTCCTAATTACCTGTAGTGTTCCCAAAGGGTACTGCAGGCGATTCTGCCTAACAAAAGAAAATGATGGAATGAAGGAGAATGGATTATAATAAAGGAGGAAAGAAAAATGAGAAGTAGAAAGCCAGGAAGGACATGGAAAGCAAAGGTAAGTGGCCTTACATAGCACCCTTCTGCCAATGTTGGCCTCGCTGTTCAGGGCTCTATGAAAGAAGGTTGGTGGGTGCGGGGGTGTTATAAGGATAATGGGAAAGTCAAGTGCAGACACCTGTGGTGTTGAGTGCAGGTTGAAAGCACTCACAACCTGTGTGCCAGTATGGGTTCTACTGTGTTCAGGGCAGGGTGCGAAGGGATAGACACACTGGGGCTAGTTAACCATAAAGGCAGTCACAGGGTTAAGATAGTAGCAATAGTTCATTTGGTGGGAGGGTGGCAATTGTAAAAGAACAGGGTAGGTAGGAGACTATTTAGCACTCTAAACCTTGTTAAGTCATATGACAGGTAATGAACAAGATGTAACATTGAAAGAATTTAGCCGTAAGAAGTTTGTGGGGATTGGGGTCAGTGGTGGGAGAGTCCTTCATTTATTTCTGAGACTGTGCTCCGATTTGAGCATCATAGGAATGGACATCAGCATTCAGACAAGGTACCCCTGAGTGGGGTCGTTGCCTTCAGCAGACAGTACAGCGAACTAGTCTCCACTGTAGAGTGGTACTGGTTGGAGATGTAAGCACTTCGTCCTTGTACAAACCAATACATAAGGAAGCTGCGATTTCCTGTTATGTTAGAGGCTTAGGTAGAGGGTTTGGTGCCAGCATGGAGAAAGAGGACCCACCATGTCTTTTCCGATTGAAGGTAGGAACTAACTAGAGCAGTGGTAGTGGACTTTACAGTCCCGGAAGGTGTGTCATATTGGAAGGCTCTTGTGAAGTAAACTGGGCCCTCTCAATGGTAAGGATGCCGGTCGATGCAGAGGGTTCTGAAATCTATTCTTTTTTCGATAAGAGGGTGTCAGGATTAGTCAGGCGAGTACAAAGGCAGCGAATATGGCAAGGGAAATGTGCACTAAATCACACAGTGAATAACTTCAAATAAACTACGTGCACACAGGAACAACGATTCATGTATGCTAGAACCCAGGAGTGCAAATAGAGTGTAACAACAAAACCAATATATGAAAAGGGATGTGGGGTAAGCACCTGACCGCGAGGAAAGTCGGCAAGCGCCTTACCCCCAATTGCTGTTACAGGTACTGACAGCGCTAAACCCACGTGGAGGGCAAGCAATGACAGGATCTGTGAACTAACACTCTTGATGGTATTAAATAAGGGAACTAAAGAACTATACTCACGAGGATGAGATAAACCTCTTGAATGTCAGCTAGCCCACGAATCCTGTTGATGAAACTGGGACCCAGAAAGGCTAGAACAGCAATGGGAGGAAAACTAAATACCTAAGTTGGAATAGTGATTACAAATTAGTGAGGAAAACATAAGCATTCACACAGGAGCTAGCTACAACCGCACACCACACCTAATAATCAAATGGGAAATAAATGCAGAAGGGCAATGGAAAACATGGAATGGATCCCAATAGAAAGTAAGGATCAGGAGCAGGGAAAAACGAAATAACCAATGCAAACTTCTCCCTACCCCTCCAAGGAAAAGACAGGAAGCTAATCTAAGAGGAAGGCTAAGGCATACGGGTTTACAGCAGCAAAGGACAGAGTCAAAGAAATATAGAACACAGACAAACTGGGCTGCATCTAAAAGGGGAAAGCACTGAGAAATGCTGCCTGCAAACAGAGGAAGACAAAAAGGGAATCAAGGGAGCAGAAATCAATTAGCGCATGAATCCGAGATTCAGGGCGGAGGAACAAGAAAACAGGAACTAGGAACTAGGTACAAAGGCAAGGAACAAGGGACTAGTCACAACAGGAACACTGCAAACGATGACCAGCGCTGGACTGAAGTAAGACTGAGGCTTTTAAAGCTGCTTAACAAGCACACGCCTCAGGTGTGCTGATTGCTGCACCTGCAGCCACAGCTGTTACCTATCCTCCACCCAACCTTGTCCTGCAAGGGTGGAGGTGGAGCAGTGGGCCAGGCATTCTGGGAAGCATAGTCATTTGGTTAAAGAAGCATGCTGGCTGCCAAAAACCTGGAATGGATCCGGAAGGGAAGTAGCTTGGAAAATAGGGATTTAGCGCTCCCAATTCATCACAGCACTGTAGCATAAGGTTCGGAGGAAAGGTCGAGTAGGGAATAAACCCCAAATCATGCCCCCAAGTAGTGGGAACGGGAGCGAAGGGAGCGAGTCGTGACAGAGGGCCACAGAAACATGCAACATGTAAGGGGTTGAGGGTTAGGTGTTCAAACCTTTTCATCTAGGAGTATACTGGCCAACGTGTTTTATACTCTTTGTACTTAACCCTCCCGCCCAACCCCCCAGATGTATTCCAGGAGTTCAAGACATAAATGGTCTGCACAGCCTAGACCTGCGAGGACTCACATCACAGTGATGGTCCTGTGGGTGGAGGACAGGTAAGGTACGATGCATCGTAGAGTGTGGAGTTGGAGTGCAGTACAATTACATGATTCAGCCATGCAGTGGACTACCCGGTGGCAGTGAGAGGAAGCAGTGGAGCTATCCAATGACGCAAGCAGTTCACTGGTAGCACAGCAAATGCAGCAAGTAACACAATGGAGCTGTGAGGTGGACTAACAGCAAATGGAACAAAGTGAATTTAGCAGTGAGATGGATCCACTGGTAGCACAACCAAAAGGGAACAGTGAAATTAAAAAAAAAAGCTATGCAGTTGGGAATCTAGCTAGGGAAGGCAATATTGAAATAAAAGAAATAAATAGATGAAAAGAAAATGCACAGAATGAAAGTAGTAATGGGAAAATATAATCTGGAAAAGGTGGAAAGAGGGCCAAAATATATTTCAGAATTGTATCAATGCACTTCAGAGTTCAAAAAGTTTTCCTATAGTCAAGGACATCAGACCAGGACCCACTCCCCTCGTTGTAGAAATGATTCTGCAGTGATGATCAGAGGTTTGTTGATAATTTGTAATTGGATCCATGGCACCGTGCAGACAAAGATAGCAGACCCTGAGCATACTTCAGGTCTAATTTCTACAGTGATTTAATGGTGTTACTGTGCACAAAAACACACTGGTAATTAGTTCCATGTTCTAAAGTAAAATGCCTCATGACAATTCCCCTTTCCGACAGAGCTTTGTGTTCAGGAAAAGGTAACTGGTGACCATCCAGTATAGTGTGCATAGTCTGTATGGCTTTAGGGTGTCCAGGTGAAAACTCTCCATTAGGATTTGCAACAGTCGGACATGGGAGTGTTACTGAATGCAAGATGTCAATTTGGCTGAACTGAAAGACTTCACCTCCTGCCACTACCCTTCATGTTGACACCATTAAAATGCACACATCCAGATGGGCACATGCCCTTTTTTAATTTATGATCCCATTGGATGGCAAACTATTGTAAATGTATAGACATTCAGCTCTCTATCTAAGCAGCAGACAAGTATGTTGGAACTCCCATGTTATTTTTTGTATTTGCATACTTATGCGTAACAGATGTGTCAGCACCTTGCCACTGTTCTGGTGATGTTGTGGGCAATACTTCTCATAATACCAGCCTTTGACCATAGCCAGCAGAATGAGACACCAGCAAAGAAGATTTCAAAGGCTTCACAGACATATTTTATTAATAATACGCTAAGCAGGTCTCAGGCGAAAACACATGGCTTTGCCTGTGCCTCTGAAGTTATTCTGAGAACAAACAGCTTTTATACCTTTGGTGTGACATTTGCTTCATGACAGGCATTAATCACCAGGCTAAATGCGAACAAGAATAAGGGTCTCAGTTTACTACTAATGCAGCTGCTTCCTGGCTATTTCCACTCCTTGGGCTTGCTCTAAGAATACATTCATATATGTAAAGCAAAAGGGTTTTCTTACTGCTAGGCAAGCATTCTATGGTCGTGTGCACAGACAAACTGATTAGAGAACTTATGTTCACTCATTTGGCAAAGTGCCTACAATTATTTGTTCATAATTTTCCACAATCGCCCTTTGAACATAGTTCTATTATCACAATGTAATATCCGTAAGAAATTCAATCTGTTACATATATGGCCACCATACCTCTAATAACATTCTCTTGAATAATAAAAGCATTTGTGGTGGATACTGAAGTTGCTTCCGGTCTGAGACATGAAGCTAATGTCTGGCATAAGGCAGGCACACAATTAATACAAAGACATATGAAAAGGAAAATAGCCAATAAAACAAAAATAACAGACAATAGTTTCTACCCAAATGTTGTCATCATGGACCATAAAGATCCACCAATATCTAATGTACCCATAGGGAAATGCACTTGGTCTGCAGTACTCTGGAGATTATTAATAGCATGATACACTGAGGGGGAAGAGTTGTGTATGAACGAACAGCATTGTTTACTGAAAATCTGGCAAACACCTCCTTTCTCTGCAAAATCATATCAAGTACTACTCTGTTCTGCAATGCTACAAGGTGCACAGCTTTCAATTCAATAGTGATAGTAGCAAGAGCATCTGATGTTTCATCTATAGTAATTTCTAGCAGTCATGACAGTCTGCACATATCTCTGGAATTACCAGAAGGGTCATATTATGGAATGATTGCTTTAAGGATCCCTCCCATTACCTGAGGTCCAGTATCATCCTGCATCACATAACGCTTTCGTTGAGAGAGAAAATACCACTGGCTATCTTTTACTGTAATAGCAGGCAGTACAAACCCAATGTGGCATCGCCTTGCCCAGTCAGAAGGTAACCAAAAATATGAATCAGTAGCTAAATAACGCATATCGACTCCCCTACATAGAGAGGGTCTTTAAACACCTTGGCCGGTAGGTGCAATGTATAGTTACAGTTCAAGGTAAAGCCCATATCCTTTGTACCATTGCTGGAGATGCACATACTACTTAAGACAGTATTGTTCCTTATATGGAGGGTTGGTACATGGGAGGGCAGTTGAGAGGCTCGATTGCTGTATGACACATTCATAAGGAGGGACCATCCCTGTCATTCTCTAGGGAACAGGTCCATTAACGGGAAGGTTCCATTAGGCATAGTGACGCCCTCACAACCCTCTTTTTTCAGAAGATTTTCCTAAAGATACTTATACGGGACACCTGGTGAGTTGAGCTTGGTGCTACCTATTTTAGCATATATGCCAAAGAAAGGAGGGCCTCCCCTAGCCACAGTTATGTGTAGTGCATAACATGAGGTGGAAAGTGGTAACGGGAGGTGCTGCAACGGGAGGCGTTCACCAGAATAGGCTGGGTAATACAGATAGATATAACAGTTGCTTCTATTGATGATTTAATATGTGTTATGGAACAGTGAAACAAAAGTATTTTTCTCTATACATTTCTCCCTGTGGTATTATTGCACAGTGAATAAAGTAGGCACAGCAATAGTGGTATTGTAGACAGCTGGATACACAACATATTCTACGAATAACGACCCTACAATAACAAACAATACGATAAGCATCAACATAGTATACATAAAAGTCATGGTTGTATACCATTGTGCTTTTTTGTCATTAATGGATTAACTTCTTTGGCGCGATATGACGGTATGCTATTGTCATGGCATATTATATTTGTCAACCAAGCAATAGGTAAGGCAAAGGCACAGCTCATAATCATACTGTAATTTTTATGGAGCGTCCCTTATTACTACCTCACCCCCAAGTAGTCCATTTAAGATGGCGGTTTGCACCACCTAGTAGCTGTCCCTTACGAAAAGGGATTCCACTTCACAGTTTGTAGTTCAGTAGCGGTCGGTTCACAGTTTCCTGGGTCTCAAGTTGTATTGCGGCCCCTCTGTTGCTACAGCAATGTCTTTGGGACAATATTCAATAGTCTTACCACCCTGAGGGGGGGCTTTTGGGTCTCCTTACCAGGCAATGCACTATCCACAGGGGCAAGTAACAAAGAGGACGGTGCAAGCTTCACATAACTGGAGTGGATCCACCTTTTTTTTATACAACTTTATATAAACCAGTTGCATAAGAGTAATCTTACAGTGTTAGAGCATGGCAGCAGTAATTCTTAACAATAGATAGATAACGAACCCACTACCCTCCCTCAGCCATTCTTCTGTTTCATAGGGTCCCACTGTCAGACTAGCATGGTGCATTAGGGGACAAGTAAGGGTGGGGGGGGACTGTTTTGATGACGTTACTAGGGACGTAGGAAGAGTTTCGCTAGGCGCGGTTGGAAGGTTAGCGCTCGGACAGCCTGGTCATAATCCAGGACTGGGGCCCAAATGTCAGTGAAACAGTGAAGTGTTCCTTCTTTAGCCGCTGTGACTCTTTCCTCAACCTAGATATCCCAGACCTTGACCCACCATAGTGGTAACTGCGGGCCCTCCTATGCTTTCCACCTGCAGGCAAGAGTAATTTTCACAGCCAAGAGGAGTTGTGTGAGTAGCTAGGCAGTAGGTCTAGTCTTAGGGTAGCTCTCCGGATGTGGGGTCCCCAGTAGAATCTCCTCTGTTCCATTGGCAACATGATGAGAGTGATAGCCTAAATTGTTTTGAGCACTTCCTCCCAGAAGGATCGCGCCACCGGGCACTTCCACCACATATGGAAATGGGTCCCACGAGCCACACATTGTCTCCAGCATTTGGGATCAAGAGAATTCTCCAAGTGATGTAAGCATACCGGGGGAGTAATACCAACGATATAGTCGTTTAAAAGCGTATTCTTTATTGGTAACACATGTATTGGCTGTATTGTTCCTGGACCAGATATCGACCCATGATTGATCATCTATAGAGTGACCCAGGTCCGCTTTCCACTGGGCCATGTATGTGGGTCATATGGTCAGCATATCTTCTTGCAGCAGTTTACATAGTCGCGTGATGTGCCCTCATCATGGGCCATCCTGAAATGTAAGGTGTAAGGAGTTGGGTTCCCTTGTGGCCCCTTGTTTGATGGGTGGTTGGGTGATCCAATGTCAGTTTTGGGTATAAGAAATCTGTCCAATTCGGACAGAGCAAAGCTGTCTTTGCATTTTTCAAAGGTAAATGGAGTGCCATTCTCGAAAAGTTGAGAAATCGTCTGCAGCCCTCCCCGACTCCAGTTCTTGAAGTTAGACGGATCCAGGCCCGGGGTAAAGTCGGGGTTTCCGAAAAACTGGCGAGCATGGGCTCATACCTTGGGGGTCCCTTTTCTTTGTAATGCCCAATGCCAGATTCTCAGGCTGGTTTTGGTCGAGGAGAGGATGGTCACCCAGTATTTGCGTGGCGTCACCGAGATGTGTAATAGGGAGCAAAGTGGGAGAGGGCATCTGGCTTGTTCAATGAGTACCCATTTCGGGGGGTTTGTGGAGTCAGATCATGCGAGAATGTTTCTCAATTGTGCTGCAACATAGTTGCAGAGGTTAGGAGCACCTATCCCACCCCATTTAGCAACGCCCGTCATTACTTTCTGAGGGGCCTGCACCTTTCCCCCCTTCCATATAAACTGGGAGACCTGTTTCTGAAGCTGAAGGAGTGGTTTTAGAGGGATTTCTATTGGGAGGATCAAGCACAGGTATAGAAATCTGGACAATAGTTTACTTGTGCATGCTGGGACACTCCCCATGAGTGAGATCTCCTAAGCTGCCCAGCTCTTGAGGTCAGCCTCCAGGTTACTGAGCAGGTGAGGGAAATTGGCCACATATAGGCCGTTAGGGTTTGCCACAATATGGACACCCAGGTATTTTATCATATTAGTGCTCCACTCCAGTGGGCAGGCAGGATGGAGGAGTTTTATTGTGTCTTTAGTCATCCCAACCTCCAAGGCTCCCGATTTAGCATAGTCAATGGCAAAGCCGGCAACCTTTTCAAAGGAATTGAGTTATGTCAGTGCCTTCGGTAAAGAAGATCGGCTATTAATAAGTGAGAGATTTACATCGTCCGCATAAAGAGATACCTTATATTGATCGCCTTTTATTTCCACCCCTTCAATGGAGACGTTTTTACGGATTCGTTGGGCAAACAGCTCCATAAATAGAGTGAAATTTAATAGGCAGAGCGGACATGGGGGCCGAAAGTTTCTGGTTTACCTTCAGGACTATCCTCAGGGACCTGTAGTTAGCTAATAGCATTTTGCAGAAAAGGGGGCCATACCTGCCATAACTGACTGCTTCGAGGCCCAATCACATAATGTCCAATCAACCCTGTCAAATGCTTTAGTTGCATCTAGGGTAAGTAAAGCCAATTCACTGTGTTCCGCCGTTGCCATTTCTATTGGCTTAAGGGCCCGCCGAAATGTGTCCCTGGTGCTTCTTCCTAATATAAAACCTGTTTGATCAGCAGTAACGATTTTGGGGAGCACCTTCCCTAGTCGATTAGCCAACATTTTGGAGTAAATGTTCACATCTACATTAAGAAGCGAGATAGGACTACATGAGGCGCATTTCCTTGGGTTTTCTTCTGGCTTTAACAACAGGATGGTGGTGCATTCTTGCATGGAGGGGGCTGTGATACCAGTCACCCAAAATTAATTCAGGAGCTCTGTCAGGGGATCTGTGAGGAAGTCCTTCAAAGATTGTATTACTGACTCAACTTCCTCTGTGGAGATTTAATTGTTAGTTCCAGGGATTCCCTATCTACCTCCGAAAGGCAAGGAAGGGCAGCCTCTGTAATATATTGCTCCTGTTGAGATCAGGTTACGGGAATAGGTGACATAGTGTCAATCAAGTGTGATGTCGCCAGTTGTAGCTTGGCTTCTTCTGAGTATTGAGTTGAGCCCTTTGAGTCTTTCTGGCTTGGAATCAGATTCTGCATTCAGGTTTTGCTAGTTTCCTAACCAGGAATGTATTGGCTTTATTGCCTTTGGCGTAGTAGCTTTGTTTAGTTCTCGTAAGGGTTTGAGCTGTTTCTTCTGCTTAGTGGGCTTCCAGTTTGTTACGAGCGAGACATAGTGCTTGTGCTGCTCTAGGAGACCAACCTTTCTTATGGTTTAGTTCGGTGGTCTCTCTTTCATTTTCCAATAGCTCTTTAGTTTTTAATCTGCGCTTTCTGTAAGCCGCCGCCTGGGCTATCCGTTCCCCCCTGATAACCGCTTTCATTGCCTCCCACGTGGTGGCCACAGAAGTGGGCCCGACAGGGTTGTCTCTAAAGTAGTTATAAATGGCTTTGGTTAGTGCATCTCTGAGTGCCATGTCATTCAGCATTGGGTCATAGAGGCACCACCAGGGTCTCGGAGCGGGGTCTGGGTTGTGAATTCGAGCTGTAAGGATTACTGGAGCATGATCTGAGATTACCTTCATTCCCATCAATACCTCATTGGTGTAGGGTAGGAGCTGGGGGCTGATCAGCAAAATGTCGATGCCGGAGGAAGTGGGTGTACGTGCAAATAAAATGAGAATTCTTTTGTTTCCGGGTGTAAGGCCCACCACTCCCAGAGATTTTAGTGAAGCAGTCCCAGGGCAATTTTGAAGTCTTTCAGTGCCGGTTGGTGAGATTTATCAGCCTGGGGGTCTGGGACCCCATTGAAATCTCCTCCTATTGATTGATTGATATTTTATTTCTATCGCGCTCATACACAAGTGTTTCAGAGCGCGACAACGTAAGGAAAAGGGAACAGGGGAGAACAAAAACAAAAATCTTACTAGGCCCAGTGACATTGAGAACGTGCAAGTGCAGGGTAGAGGGAGAAGGGGGAGAAGTGCATGGAAGGGGGAACAAAAGGAGAGTGCAGAGCGAGAAGGAAAAAACTAAAATAATAATAAAATAATAAATAAAAAGGCAACAAACAATGGGAGTACAATCACCACTTGGCCCTCAAGAAAGGGAGTAAATTGGACTCCAAGTCTATTAATAAGGCCTCCTGTCTTTCATTGAGAGAGTAGACTGAAACCAAGGTATACATTTGGCCGAACAGCTTAACTTTGATGCCAATATATCGCCCTTCGGGACCCTTGAGTACCTCCAGTTCTGTGAATGGGATGCTTCTCGCCAGTAGGATTGGCGTGACACCTTTTTTGGAGCCGCTGGTCGCAAGATGCTGTCTCGGGAAGGCTCTGCTGCGTAGCTGTGAAACGTCTGCAGTGATCAGGTGAGTTTCTTGGAGGAATATTACTGAGCTGGCCAAATCACTTAGGCATTGGAGTGCTGATCTATGTTTGTTAGGAGAGTTCAGGCCTTGTATATTATGAGTCACAAAGCAAAGCTTTTGGTGAGGTGGGAAGGCCTCCCATGGATCTGCCTCATCCATCGGAAGAGAAGGGTTCGGGTTTCAGTGACATTCAGCTGCCATTAAGTGCCTTGATCTTTACCAATTTTTGTTACAACCGAGTTTTCAACTTTTTAAAACAAATATCAAAATTAAACTGAAGAACAAGAACAAAACTACGCCTGTAGGCCATTTGGCCAATGAGCGTATGCACACTCTAGGCTGGCGTATGATGTGTGAAGTCTGAGCTCCATCAATGCCTCATTGTGAGGAGCCATTGTCGGCCTTACTGAAGTGGGGCATCTGCAGTTGTGCCTGTCGGGATTGTTTATGTCTGCTGCGGAGAGTGACCTGGTTTCCGTCCCTTCGCCACTTTCACCCAGTTATTTTGTCTTGGCTTCGGAGCTTCTTTGGTCCCCCCCAAGGGCAATGCATTTGTGGTTTTTGTCTGGGGACGAAGGCCCTCCTGTCAGGATGCCCTCAGCTTCTTCCATGGAGTTAATTGTTTGTACCTGACCATCCAATGTGAACTGAAGAGTTCCCGGAAACATCTAACGATATTTTATGTTCTGGCCCTGGAGGAATGTCGTCAGGGGTTTAAGAGCCCTATGCCTTTGCACCGTTGCCAATTCTTGGTAGATATGTATCGTGGCCCTTGGAACGTTAATTTGCCCTGTAGCAGGCTTAAAGTCATGATCTCTTGTTTAGTGGAGAAGAAGTGAACGCGGGTAATCACGTCTGGTGGGTCCTTTGTGGAGGTTCATCTGCGGTTCCGTAGCCTGTGGGTTCGATCTATTAACAGCATTGCCTTGTAACAAGCTGGGAGGAGAGTTTGGAAGAGGTTGCTCACGTAGACACGTAGACTTGTAGGGCTTGATCAGTGACGGAGGCAGGTACCCCTTGTATGGAAGGCATGGTATCAAAGTAAGACCGACGCAAGTGATCACAGTTCAAGGGTGTTTATTCAACTGTAAAATGGGTGCGATAAATGCCTAATCTAAACCTAAATCTAAGATGGGAGCAAGCTATGACCATAAAATCATAATAATACAGTCCTAGTGGAGTCTAGTCAAATAAAAAGGCCTATACTAAAAAATAACCTATTGCCAATCCTTAACGGTATGCTACAAAATAGTGTGGGGAAATGTTCACAAGAAAAGAAAGAAGTGTTTACAGAATGATAAGTTAGGATGTCAAGGCTGGGCTCTCCCTTCTCCACATTTTTAGCACAGGACAAGGTGGGACTCTTGAGCACAGCAGGTTACAGTTCCTTTTCTCAATATCAGGGCGCTCTGTACCCACATCTCTTTCATGCAAAGTCGTTTGCTTTAGAGGGCCTGATGTGCCACAAACAACAAAACAAAAGTTCCTTCTGTTAATCTTCACATCGGGCAATTACTCTTCACCTTTGGATCCCCCTTAGCTGGGCTTCGATCCTTCTCTCAACGTTAGCCTCCCTCAGTCGGGCTCAGACCAACAACTCACTGTGGACATCCCTCAGTCGGGTTAACGTTTGTCATCACAATATTCACAGGGGTATTACTCTTCACCCTAATTCACAAGCATCCCTCAGCCGGGTTCAAATTTGCCAAAATAACACTTTTCACTTAGTTTTCTCACAATGCGGGATTCACTTCCCTTAGCTTTCTGCTAGTATCCCTCCGTTGGGTTCACATTGCCATTTTAACACAGTACCAAAAGAAAGTCATTCTAGACCCCTTAGGTTCTTCCCTTACCCAAGTCCGGGTATCAGCCTCCAGTCAGGCTTTGCCGTCAGCACCCAGTCAGGCTCTCTTAAACCCCCAGTCAGGCTTTCCCTTAGGCCCCTAGTCAGGCTTTCTCTTAAACCCCCAGTCAGGCTTCACACAGTTCTATTATCACATAAGGTTCCCCTCCATCAGGCTCAAACCTTTCTCAGTGGCTCTTACGCCTTGGCTTCCCTCTGTTGGGCTCAAACCACTTGTCTTCCACTATTTGTTGGGTCAGAGACTTTCAAGAGGGTGAGGACTTTTACGGAAACCCCAGCTTGACCACTAACCATTATTCCTCTCTCATCATTCCTTTTGTACGCTTCCCTCAGCCGGGCTGTACAGGTTTTCACGGTCACCCCAATGCCTCTTGGTACTTGTAGTTGCTTTAGATTTTCTCGGGGTTTCCCTTTCTCGCACTATAGTACCCCTTCTGCTTCATTCCCCCATTCCAGCCACCCATGCGCTTACAGCAGTCCTCTCTTCATCCGTCGAGAGACTTACTCGGCTAACATGGTGCTGGTGGGTAGCTCGCTGGGGGGGACCTTCTGGTAGGAGGTCAGGGTCTCACCACCTGCCCCTCCTGCACCTGGAATTCCTTTCCGATGCCCAGGGGAAGCAAGCTTTGCAGTAAACATGACCAGCAGGCTGCAGTCTGCTTTCTTTAGCCCTAGGGAGGCAAGGCTCCTTAGCTGTGCTGTATCCCCACACAGGTACTGGCTCAGCACCTCAACCTTCCTCCTCCTCTGGGCACTCTCCACGGCTTCCTCTGCTCCCTCCTGCTTCTTGGTGTGCTTGGGTCTGTGGTATGTATCCTGTCGGACTCAGCCTTGCAGCATCCCTCCTCTGTTCCCAAGAGCAACTTCCTTCTCGCTCTTTTCAGGCCCCTTTTAAGCACCTGTGTGATATTAACAAGCTGCAGGTGTGTGGTTAGGGTTGGGCCTGCCTGACTTCGTTAGTGTGACAAGAAGGCGGTCTTCTATAGGATTCAATGGCCCGGGGATTCCCATGGGTAATCCTCATTCCTCTTTGTTTCTTCTTCTTCACAGTATTTGGAAGACAGATTGAATGAAGGGGTTTCTGGGAAATGTAGTGAGTTGTAGATCTTGGGAGAAAGTCGGTTGAATGATTATAAAAAGGTTTGTGAACAAAAAAACAGGGATTATGGGGCTTGCAGTGCTTCACTGAAGAGGGGGCAGTTTATTGTCATAAAGGGGAGAAAAGGTGTATCGTTGTAGATTAATGTTTTCTCCTGCCTTTTCTTAAAGGAAAGTACTGGGGTAGGATGGGACTGTGGTGGCAACATCCCATAAACACTTAGAGGTTGTCGGGTAGGGGTGTATCGTAAAAAAGGGGATACTGCGTCTTGCCCAACGGTGTTCCTTCAAGGGCCCCTTACCCAGGTGATCCTTCCTCGCTTGTCCGCTCCCAGGGTCGGGATCCAAGGGCAATGGATCCTTTGCCACCTGAACAAAGGATCCCCTGGATCTACCAGTGAGAACACCCTCCAATTCTCACATTATTCCTATGGGCCCCGTTTTCAATGTCCTCTTGCTTGAGCATCATGCCTTCATTCTTCTCTTCCAGGACCTGGAGTTTTCTCCATAGGTCTGTCAGTTGTGTTGCATGGTCCAGAGCCTGGTCTTCTGTTTCTCTGACCCTGTGTTCCAGCTCCTCCATCCGGTTACCTAAGCGCTCCACCTTAGGCGAGATTTCCGTCATGCAATTCCGGAATTCAGTTTTTATGTCTGCCAGGAGAGATTGGATGTCATCTTTTGTGACCCATTGTCCTGCTGGTCTCTCAGGCGCATGGATGGAGGAGCGTCCAGCCTCTGTTTTTTTGCTTTTATCATGTGGCTGTAATAGGGTGGCTATATTTTCAGTTGTTGCTGCTTGGACATTGTAGCTGGGGCAAGTGTGACCTGCTTAGGTCAGGCAACTCAAGGCGCTCTGAATATGTATCTGCGGCCAGTTGTTCAGTCTCATTCCTCCCTCCCCTGGTAATCGGGCTTCATGCAATAGAGGAGAGGGCTCCTGCGGCAGAGAGGAGAGCAGGGGGGGTGGAGCGTGGTTTACTTGGCCCCGACTCGAGGTCCAGGCTCCTGTTTTATGTGTGTGGTTGTCAGCGCTAGCAGCTGCTCGTACCTGCCACTAGTTGCATGTGCTCCGGTGTGCTCGCTGGTTCTGCGTCTTGGCGGGGGGCGATGAGCACTCCATGTCTAAACCAGGGAAGGGAGAAGGGGTACCGGGAATTTATTCCCTGTGGGTTGTTGACAGGCTTGGAAGCCTCTTAATATAGTCCCTCTGTGGCTCCGGAG
Organism: Ambystoma mexicanum; assembly: GCF_040938575.1. Classification (NCBI taxonomy): domain Eukaryota; kingdom Metazoa; phylum Chordata; class Amphibia; order Caudata; family Ambystomatidae; genus Ambystoma; species Ambystoma mexicanum. Next base: position 327,949,301 of record NC_090925.1, on the reverse strand, counting down.
GGCATGTTGCCGACCGCAAGTCGGGTCTCGAGCTCCTCCTTGTTCTGGTCCCCCACGTTTTGTGGTTTCCTCCTCATGCAGCGTTCTGTGCCTCCACTCCCCCAGGCACCGTCCAAACTCCTCCTTACTTGCACATTCACTCAATCAGTAAAATGGGGTAGTCGCGAGGGCCTCGATCGGCCTCAGGCGTTGGCAGGGTGTCCCCGCTGGTGTGAACGGGCTGCGCAGGTTTAGTTGCTCTGCAGTGGTCACCATCTTGTGTGACGCTGCTGCGGGCGGGCCCCAACTTTCATCAGCAATAACAAGGCTCGTAGGCACAGCCCCTTGCCGCAACTTTCCCCAAACCACCCCGGGGCATTACTTTGCAAGCTCCATTGTTCAACGATGTGGGCTTGGCTCCATGTCATTCATGGGATACTTGCGTTCTCCACGGATCCACCTTTTGTGTCCACAGCACTTCAAAGCAGTCTGAGTGGTTAGTAACACCTGCACTGGGCCTTTCCACCTGGGTTGCAACCCAGGTGTTTGCTGAAAGTTCTTTGTGTAGATCCACTCGCCTGGTTGAATCCTGTGTCCTGGGTTTTGGCAAATTGTCAGCAACCTGTTTGCAAAGGACAGACAATGTTTTAGTCAGCTCCTTACAGTAATCTATCAACAAAGGGTAAGGTACAGTACTCCGTCTTCTTGGATTTGGCACGCCCCATACATTAGCTAGGCGGGGCATAACTACTTTGTAAGGAGACAATCCAACTCCTGAATCCACGATAGTTCTCATGGAGAATAATGCTAGTGGGAGTGCATATACACATCCTAGGGGGTTGCCAGACATTTGGTCGTAAAAAATTGGTCGACCAGACAAATGGTCGAACCAATTTGGTCGAAAACCAAATGGTCGAATTTTTTGTTTTTTAATTTTAACCCTTTTTTAAAAAAAATTTGGGGGGTCCCCCCCAACCGCCTTTTTTTCTCTAAAAAACCCTTTTTTTACTAAACGAAAACCCGAAAAATAAATGTATAAATAAAAAAAAAAATTCGACCATTTGGTTTTCGACCAAATTGCGTCGACCAAATTGCAGTCGACCAGTTTTTTTTCGACCAATTGACTGGACACCATCCTAGGGCACTACTGGAGCATATCTTCACCAATTTATTTTTCAAAGTAGAGTTTGTTCTCTCCACCAATCCAGCTTCCTGGGAATGGTAGACCGAATGACATTTCTGTTTAATACCCAAAGCCTTACACACAAGCTCCATTGTGGTATTAACAAAGGGAACGCCATTGGCACTCCAAACAGTGCATGGCAGTGCATGGCAACCCACACCGGGGCAAATATTCTTTAACAAGGCCCTTAGTTGAGCTCAAGGCAGTATTGGCTTTTAATGAGAACGCCTGTACCCATTTGCTGAACATGCATACTATTACTACTACATTCTTTCCTTGACATGGAGGCAATTCAATGAAGTCCATTTGCAGGGCTGCGAGAGGGAACTCTGGAGGTCTAAAATGTCCTTTTGGTGCACCTTCTCCCTTGCTAACATAATGGACAGCACAGACAGGACTGCTTCTACAATACACAATTGACAATAACAGTCTACAAACCAACGAGACCCCTCCGATCGAGCAACGGAATCCGCCTGGAACTCAAACCATACCTCAAGAGAAAACTTGGAGGCACCTCCTTCTACCACTTAGCCGCAAAAACCTGGAACAACATCCCAAAGGAAATAAGAAACACTGAAGATCACCTAAAATTCAGGAAATCACTAAAAACCTGGCTCTACAACACCGCAGACTAAACCGGAAAAAGGAAACTGGTAAAAAGGATAACTAAACCGGAAAGACCACGGCAGCTTGACGGGTGACATCGGATAGACAGGAACACAGGCAGCACGCACAGAGACTGAGTCAACTAACCCAGACAATCCCACCAACACTCTCGCCCGCCCCGTAACTTAACTACCGCCAGGTACCACGTTGGTGTGGAATTATCGAGACACTGGCAATCTACCCACTACTGGAGAGGTTGTCATTAGCAGAGGCACTGGCCACTGGAGTCTAAATGGAGGATAAGGGGAGCCATGAGGGAGCATGTTAAACGCGGGGACTAGAGGAGTATGGAACCTGTATGCCAGTCAGACCCAGATCAGGACAGAGCCCCAACAGGGGAGACTACGCAAGCCGAGCGCTTCAATTCAGGATAGAGACGCAAACTAACCAACACTACTAACAATTTCCCTTTCTGCATACACCTCTCAAATTCCTAACCAAACACAACCAAAACCTACAGCACAACAAACCGCACAAACTTCACTACATTGCAACAACAAAACAAAAACACACATAGCCTTGCACAACAGTACACGACGACTACCGGGCCGCAAACACCCCAGGCCCAGCCTACGGACCCACCGGGCTTAGGCCGCCAAAAGAACATCACTGCTCTCTTGTACTTTTCCTGCTTCCTCCCACTAACTCAACCTCCTCTCCTCTTTCAGAGCCGCCAGAGTGCCAAGGGACCACTACGGTGGTGATAGTGCGCGGTACAAATGTCCTTTAACATTAACATGCTTATCTTAATTTAGTGTTGCTCCATACTGTGGTCAGCAGACTGAGTATGCCATCCGCTCCTACTTGAGATGAGCCATTGGCATGACACAACATTAGGGGCATGTATTGTGAGTCCCACCCAGCAGTTATCAGGTAATATTATCCCCATATATATGGTCGCCGTAAATAATATCGCTGGGAAAAGGTCACTGCGATATTATATGGGTGACCATATATATGGGGACAGGGGCAAACATTTTTTTTTTAAAAAAAGAAAAAAATAAGTTTGGGGGTTGCGGGGGTGTCCCCCGCATGTTTCATGCAATAATGTTGCCACAAAAAACGGCCATTTTACGGCGAGATTTTTGCATGGCGAGATTTTTGTGGCGACATTATTACATGGAACCACCCAGCATCAGTCTATACATTTCCCATGCAGTTTCCAATCCTGAAGCTCTTGCTCAGTGGCCTCAGGCTGAATAGTTAGTACTGTCTCAAATGTATTATCAAATATGATGTTCTCTGGCTGAATCATGTGCATGACATAGATAAGGGAAACCGGAGATTGTGCAGTTGCCTTTGCAATTTGATCAGCAAAAGCATTACCTTTTCCTACATCCTCTACAACAGCCTTGTGGGCGCTGCATTTGGCTGATGATGGCTAATTTCTTTGGCAGGGTCAGTGCATACAATCATTTCAAAATCAATGTACCATGCTGTATTTTTGTTCCACGTGAAACTAAAAATTCTTTCTCAGCCCATAAGTGGCCAAAGTTATGAGCTACTCCAAATGCATATTGACTGTCAGTGTAAAGACCGAAGCTCAACTCACAAGCTTGCGTAAGAACAATTATTTCAGCGGCTTGGGCTGAATGCTGAGATATCCTACAAGTCTCAACAATGGTTTTAAATGTTGCAATAGCATATGATGTCGTGGTAGTACCATCTCGCAATTTAAAACACAAGCCATCTACATATAATGTACCATCAGGTTTATCAATCGGTGCATCCATCGAATCCACCCGTCCCTTTGTTTCCTTATGTGTTATTTATACACAATCATGCATTACTTTTGATTCATCCGATGGCAGGGGTAGCAAGGTGGCAGGATTTTGAGTGTTACAACGTTGTATGGAAATGTTTGGAGGCAATAACGTCAGCTCAAATCTATTTAACCTGGCATTTGTCAGGTTCTTTGTTTTAGTTTTGTTCAATAAAATATGAACCGCATGTGGACAGACAATGTAACTTGGTATCCCAATATTATGGTATCGGCTTACTACATAGAAAAAGCTGCAGCCGCTACACCCCTTAAAAAATTTGGTAGTGGTTTTTCCACTGGGTCCAATGTGGAATAAAAATATGCACATGGTCTGTTTTTACCCCCTTGTTGTTGAGTTAGTACAGATAACGCACAGCCTTGTTTTTCATGCACAAACAACGTAAATGATTTAGTATAATCAGGCGAGCCTAAAGCAGGTGAATTACATACAGCAGATTTTAAAACATCAAAATGCATATCAAGGGTACTGGAGAGCTACTCAGGGTTAGTTCTACCAGTGGTTTAGGTGAAAGTGAAAAATTAGGAATCCATTGCCTGGAAAATGAAATCATCCCTATAAACCATCTGACATCATTTTGTGCGATATGGATATGTATTTTCATTATAGCCTCTAGGCGCTGAGGGTGTAATCTCCACTCCCCTTTTGACAATAGGTGTCCTAAATAGGTGACCTTGGTTTTATAAAACTGTATCTTATTTTAGGGACACTGCATGTCCAATGGCACTACAAATTGTAACCACACAGTGCAATCCATGTATTGCTCTTGCGTGTCTGCAGCTATCAGCAAATAATCACTGTCTTGGAGCAGTGTGGTATTTGCTGTCGTGTGAACATGTCTAGCTGTGTTTTCAGTACTTGGCTGTAAATACTTCGGCTTTCAGTGTAGCCTTGGGGGGCCCTACGGAAGGTGTAGGACTGCCCTTCAACATTAAATGCAAATAGGTAGCGAATGTCTTAATAGATCGGAATGCTAAAGAAAGCATTTTTGAGGTCCATAACAGTGAAATATTGGGCCGAAGGCAGTATCATGGTGAACAGGCAAGTCACGTCATGTGGTTCTACAATTTTATTTATTGCTCTGAGATCGATAATCAGTCTGCATTGTGCTGGAACAAAAGGCTTTCCATCAATCCGATTTTGCACAGGAAGAATTGAGCTGTTGCCGGGACTCCCCACAATTACTTTTGAAATCCCTTTAACTAGAAAATCCTGTATTACAGGCTTAATTCCTTCTAACCCTGCCTTGCGTATTCTATATGGAGGAATGTGCAGTAATTCCCGCACTGGGCTTATCATGTATTTTCACTGGGTTAACTACCATGCATCCTATCATTAGATCTGGTGGCCCATATCATAGGGTCAACTACCTTAAGTTGAGGTGGCAAATTATTAGTAGTAGTGAGAAAACATTTTGAAAAAGACTCAGCATTACATGTTAGGTACACTCGGTTAGGCGAGCTATATATATTTGCTTGCAAATGTTTCAGCAAATCCATTCTGAACAGATTGAAAGCACATTTATCAGTAACAACAAGCGGAGCCATGCAAGATATAGGATCTATAGTAAACTGTACGGGGTCAGATATTGGACTTTGGACCGGAATATTAGAGAATCCCACTGATGTGTTTACTTTGCCAGAGAGAGGAATATGGGGCACTAGTTTGTGGGAAATTGATGCATTGGGTGCACCTGTGTCAAGGAGGAACGTTGACCGTTTGTCTTCCACTGTAGCTTCTACAAATGGCCCTTTTCAACCTACAGGGATACTAATGTGCCCTTTTCCTTCTCCATGGCACCCCTATGCTATGTAGTCTATTGTACTGTAATCATCCTCATTACAATCCCTAGATGAATACTGCTGGCCTAGCCCAGGGTCAAAATAATGATGCTGTTGCTCATTATTCTCTTCCAGTGCCCCAGTATTAGTTATTATGCTGTTCCCGGCCTCGGTCCTTATAAAAGTTCCTCATTCCTCGCCCGTAAGAGAGCCCGCACCGCCTCCGGCTCAGCAGACACTCTCTTATCCAGTGGTCCTATGCCTTGTAAAAATAACACCCAGTGTCTGTCATACCTGCTCCATTACTTGGCGGGACCTACCACCTCTTACTTCTCTATACATTCCTCTTCCCCTTTCTGGAAAAGCCTGTTACATTAATGCTCTGGTTTTTAATGATCACATTTTTATTTTCTTTTTTCCCTTTGTCTTTGGCATGGCTGTTTGCATAAAACCTAGCCATGGTCAATATTTGAGCAGCACTTTGGGTTGGCCAGGTGGACTTTTATGTTTGAATGTCACTTTTTAAGTGAGGTAAAAATCCTTCAACAAAATGGGAAGAGAACGCTTTTTGCCCCTCCGGGGTAGACGTATCCATACCACTAAACGAGGTAAAAGCTTCTTCCTTTTGTGCAAAGTATTTTTCTACTGACTCACCTTCCTGCCTGTAAGAGGTCAGCTTATCCCAATTCATTTGCTTGCAGGGAACTACTTGCTGGATATGTGTTTATCAGCAGTGTCGGAAAGTTATTGTTGCTTTGGACAATTCCCCAGTCTTTCCCCTTTTGCTCGCTGCCACAGTCAGCTCATCCCACTTTATGACAGGATCTAAACTGTCTTGCATTCTGCGTTGGCGCCATATATCTGCTGGTAGAATGCACGAAAAAAACTGATCTATATCTCCCAGCGTGAGCGGACCTGATTTAAGAACTCGGTCCATCTGGGTGTACCACTGTTCTGGATTTTGTCTAATATCTGGATAATCTTTAGTAAAAGAAAGTAACTCCATCCTATTCCAGGGGACATGGACCTGGTGTTTTGGGTTATCAGAATCAAACCCAGGTACTTCTCTCATCGAAAAGTTTGAGTTACCATAGACCGTTTTGGGGAATTTATGATCCAACATAAAAACGTTGACACAACTTTTGGACAGGAGTCTAAATCAAGCGTACACTCCTGGATTGCTTGCTCTCTGTCCTAATAATCGCTCGGTAGGGGGTACACTTCATCCTCCTCATTAACCATTTTATGTAACAGCCACATTTGTTTGCATAGCTCTTGTACTATTGCAAATATAAGTGTATCTCGTTGCTGCGGCACTTTGGCTTTTTCTACTCCTTCTACCCTATTTTTGATCCATGCTAACACTATGCTTTCTGCGGTTTCTGTTTCGTGGGTTGTAATCCTGTGGGCACGAGGTGGCGAGGAGAGTACCTTATCACCAGGTACCCGATAGTGGGGTGGGTGGTCTTTTATCCATTAAACATTCTAATAACAAGTCTGTCTCATCCTTTAAGGTCACTCCGGGGGCTGAGGGACAAGCCTTGGCTATATACACACCCTTAATTCTCATTATATCTTCACGGTCGCCATCTTCCCAATCCTTTTTCTTCTCTTTATGATCGTATGTGCGCACTTTGTCTTTTTTGGATTGTGGTTTACGTTTTTTAATCTGTGCTTCTTTCATAGATTTTTGTCTACCACAATCTTCCAACTGTTTATTTGTTTCCCATTGCAAGAGTCTAATGGCCTAGTCACCCTTAGCGGATAACATTTCCCTTAAATATTATATTTTATCTAGGTTAAAATACCTATGCATGGGGAACTGTAAATCAGGGTTGGCGGGAGTGTATTCATGCAATTTGCACAAAAACACCACTACCCCCAAGTCTTTCTTGATCATCAACTCCCATCCTAGCGTACCTTCCAGGGGAGGAGACGCATGTTTTTTCTAATTCTGAATGACTAACATTGCAACCCACAACATCCTTTAGTGCATGAATTTCCCATTTCTCACAGTAACTGTTTCTTGTGATCACAAGGTTACATTGATAATGGCCCACTTAACACAGTGCTCCCACAATCAATACAAACTACACTGTCATTTCATGATTCATCCATCTGTCATGATCTCTGCTTCCAAAAGATCAGGACTTGCCCGACTCCCTTGGAAGCAGACCCATAACCCCGGTTCCGAGTGCCAGCCAGTCCCAATTGGGACCTTTTGGACCCTGTCCTGGCGCCAGTGGCACCAGGCTCATAAAGATGCCCAGTCCCAGCGCTGGAAGCACCGGGCTCATAATGCTTGGGTGGACTTACTTGCAGCAGACCATGCTGCTTACTTACCTGCCAGTTGAACCCCTGATCCTCTTCTGTTTGGGACTACTTTTCCTGTTGGGTGGGGCAGGAGCCACTCCCTAGGTTCAGAACACTGGAACTCTTCTGGAAAGCAGGAACTCTTTTCTTACCTAGGCGTGGCTGTGGAAGGAGACACCTAAGCACTACAGGAGGCTATTTAAACCACACCCAATGGATGAATCTTGCTTTGTGTTATTCTGCATTCTCTGCAGCAGAACGCTCATCGTGTCTTCTGCTTCTGATCCTGGGCCTAAGGGAACAAAGGCTTACCATCCTGGAATCCAGTCTTCAGCAGCACCTGTAAAGACAAAGAAAGAACAGGTTAGCACTACGGTCTTCAGTGGCAGCGCATCTCTTACCTGGTCCATCGGCTGTCACCAACGCCTCGCGCTCAATTCCGGCATCTGAAAGACAAAGGCTTACCTACTCTTCGCATGCTCCGGAGGTCTTCGCACTGCATTCCGGCATCTGAAAGACAAAAGCTTACCAGCTCTTCGCACGCTCCGGAGGCCTTCGGCGCTGCATCCCGCATCTGAAAGACAAAAGAAGGTGCGTTTAAAGACATTGGGGAACTTTAATACTCACGTGCCATTACGCCTTTCCACATCTAACCCAGTGGGTATTCCGGCACCCTGCAGCCGCTCCGAACTTGTACCTGCAAAATAAAAAGACAGTTAGAGCGCATCGTGAAGCAGGCAACAAGCGCTTACTTACGTGCTTCCAGGCGCTTCTATTCATCACACGGGCTCCATCTTCAACTCACTTCAGCCCGTCATCCGCCTTCGCCGGAACCCTGCAAAACAAGAAACATCATTACTAAAGACTTTAAAGACATTAGAATTACTCGAAACTTACCGTTCGTGCAGTAAACGACGGACAGCAGTCCTCTGAAGTCAAGAGGCCTGCTCCCCTTATCCAGTGAAGAAACTGGTTACAGCACCGTGCCCCGAGGCAGATGGAGAGCACAGCGTTCACTTACCTAAGGTGAGAGCGTTAACCTTTGGGGTTCTACAGGAGAAGAGAAAGGGAAGAAGAGAGAGACATTCAATAACCCAGTTCCTTAATCCCATATTTTCTATCTGCAGACATCTTACCCTTCGAGTCAGACATACAGTGCACAGAGGTCCGTATGGCGGGCACAGGCCGAATCTCTTTGTAATGTGTCTTGCGGTCCTCTTCTGTCATGATGTGCACCAGCAGAGGCTCAGCGACACGATGACTACGGCACAGACTGTTGAGGGGCCAGGGAGAGATTCTGGGCGGCGTGCAGTAAAAACAAGTTTCACAGATCTCCTGGAATTGGCCCCCATACTCCTGTAGGATATCAGATCGGTTAGTGAGGATGCTCTTTGTGGGGCTGGTGACCCGAACAGTATTGCTCTGTGGATGCAGCAGCCTTGCCCGCAGATCATTGCGATGCAAGTTCATGTCCCTCTCCACAGTCCAAACTAGCACCTCCTCTTGGCTCCAGGCAAAGGTGCATCGATTTCTGTGCCTTTCACAACCAAACCCAAGCCGGTAGTACCAGCAAACTACGTACTTGACTGGGATTGGAAAGTCCGGCCTATGGCGAATCTCACGCCATTGGGCAGTGCCACTACCCTTTAGACGCCCCAAGAGAGTCAGAGCACTGCAATTGTGGTTCCAAGGTCTTAAAACAAAGGTTCTTTCATTCTGTCTCACAATACATACAGCACAGGCTAGTCGCAGCTCCAGCTGCCTATGCAGGCAGTCCAATGCCCCCAAACCATTCCCCTGTGCCATGGGGCTCACTGATAAAATATAAATGCTTTATTTAAAAAGTTTAAAAAGCTACAAGATGCTTTGGAGGACAGTCAGACTGTATGTACACTGGCAAACAGGCTCAGTCAAGTAGAGGAATTAAGCAAGCAAAGAGTCATCACACCTGTTTGTCTTTTGCTGCCATCTATATCTGCGTTGGATAATAAAATCCAGCAAGGAAAACCTGGCAGGGAAAAAGAAAAGAAGATGACAGGTTTTTGTTAGAAGATTTCACATTAATAGATTACTAGTGGCAAGGATTGTCCCTGTAACTTCCTTCAGGAAGAAAAAGACGGCATCAGGTAACAATGTCCCCATACATATGTCGCTGGGTAAAGCCATTGGCAACATTATATATGGTGACATCATGTATGGGGACAGGTTGCGGGGATGTCCCCTGCTCCCATTGTAAAATGAAAATTAACATTGGGGTTGGGGATTGCGGGGGTGTCCCCCACATGTCCAATGTAACATTGTCTCAGCAAAAAACAGCGACTTTTTTGTCAGGAGACATTTTTGCGGGAACATTATTAAATGGAACCAGGAAGACTGCCCTTTCAAGGCACAGCCTCTCTAATATCCAAATTCACAGGCAGGCCCCCCTCTGAATCTACAATCCTTTCAAAAGAGCACCATCTGAAAAAAGTCATACATGGGCCAAGTTCAAGTGCTGCAGCTATCTGGCACCCACAAAAATGTACATTGCCACAAGAATGTAACTTAACTGGGCTGGGCAGAGCCTACAATGGTTTCTTATGGGAATTCAGAAAAAACATGCACTCACCTGTAGCACTTAAGGGGTTAAACAAGCCCTAACCCCTGAAAATGTTACAAACGCTGTAATAGAGTCAGTTATTTCACATATCTGGCAATCGGCATCACGTGATAGGCTGTGCGAGGCTACAATCAATTCCCAGTCAAAATGCACACAGGTGAATAAGAAAGGTGTGGGGCGTTAGATTTTTAAACTTAACGTGACTATAAAGGAGGCCTGTGCTGTGCCATTCTCAAAGGCCAGAGAGCATAGGGTAATAGGAGGTTGGGAGAGCATGTTGCAATTCAAAGGCCGTATTCCCAGATTCCAAGTCGGATGTACCTGAGACTCTGGGAAAAACTTGAGCAAAATAAACCTCCACACATCCCCTCCGCACTGTTCTGTTTCTGTTCCCCCTTCCCTTGCACTTGCGATCTGAATGACACTTGGCCGAGTAGGATCGTTGTCTGTCTTCCCACTGTTCTCCCTCCCTTGCCTCGTTGTGCCTTGAAACACTTGTGTATAGGCGCGTTATAAATGGCATGTCATATCATATCCCTGTCATTGCCTCAAGTTTTAGGGGCGAATATGCCAGTCGTGAATTCCCTTAAGGAATCATTGCAGACACTGTCCACTTCATTGGAGGATGAACCCACCCTTACCACCTTGGCACAGATGCCCCTGGGGTCCCTTGGTCTCACTGATATTCCATGATGCTCTATTAGCTGGCGACGGAATATAGGGACATGAAGTAGTAAAAACAATGCCGGAAGGACCTGCACGAGGTATAAAGGCATCTTGGGTAAAAATGAACCATAAACAACTGATTATGCGCATTCCTCATCATGTGTGCATTCTACCAAACGGCCCCATTTAACGCGCCCCTTAAATGTATTAGCGCCCCTTTAAATTAACTATCATTTTAACAATGAGGGTTCTTTTTCCAGGGGAGGAGGTTGTGGCCCTCAAAACTGTGTTTTACCACTGGCGCAGTAACCAAGTAATGGGTAGAACAGGGTACAGGAAGCTGCTGCTAACATCCTGTGGTAATTGTTTTGCCACCAGCTGGTGCTTTAACGGGCCGCTGTATATAGTTGCATTGTACTCCTCTGGCATTTTGTAAAGCGATGCTTGCAGCGGGTAAGTTAGAACCGGCAATTAGAAAGGGAATCCTTCATACCAGAAATATCTTTTCATGGGCAAATGCATTTTTAGAGACTTAACGTGCCACACTTTTACGATGAGCCGAATGAAATAGCGGGCTTACAAGACTTGCCGAGAAGCACCTTAAACCCGTACATTTAGTAAGTTCGATTTAGAAGTAAATAGAAGGTCAAACAGACCTACCTACGGCATCCAAACCTGCCCAACAACATTACATACCAAGAGGGACGCACGCTTGTGAATGGAGTTTATTAAGCAGGAAGGACCTGAAGACCTTACATTCCTTTCAAAGGGGATCTGGCCAATCAACCCAGTTTCACCCCCTCTGAAGTGCCCCCCCCCCCCACCCGCGCTATCATTCATCCCAGCTCATCGACGCCCTACTTAGAATACCCTGGCCTGGCGCGTTTCCTTTATACAGCGCTGTTTCTTAATTTATAAACTCCATACATACAAGCGCAACAATCTCCAGAAACTTTCGAAAAGTTCAAAGCCACACAAAGCAAATAAGAAAAACGAGCAACTCGGCTCTGGAAGTGGGTGGTATTCTTTCTGCACACACAGGCCACTAACACATAAGGCTGCAGTGCTGACAGTGCCCAGGTGCTTCCGACCGGAATGCATCAGACAACACCCGCAGCAATGTTCTGTTGACTTTCCTCTCGCTTCCCTGCAATCTAACACTCTCTTTACGACCCACCAGAGCCTGGAAGCAGAACGCAGCGGTGCAGCGCATCTCCCAATAACGTAATGCTGAAGTATTAGCCAACCTGAAAATACTAAAGGAGGGCTGCAGTTGTTGAGCCGAGGGAGTAAGTGTGTCAGTGGACCTTAACTGTGTCAGGGGATTATTTCTGTCTGCATGCCCCGACCCTCGCCCCAGGGTGGCTCTCTCCGCTGGCTAGATCTCCCAAACTCTCCTCAATTTGGCGACCCTCTTCCTGTACCTGAGTTTGGCAGTTTGTATTGGTCCCTGCAGCACTGGCGCTGCTCCTCTGCTTCCTGAAAACTGTCACTATCGGTAGTTCTGTTCCCATGAAACTTGCTGATAGATGTCTCTCGGGGACGATCATCCTCGCTGTCTCGGTCCATCGTCCATTCACCTTCGGGGCCAGGTGTGACGCGTTTGAAATGCGAGCTGTTCCTCGTCACCACGGAGCTGTCGTGTCTTTGTGCGGTGACCATAGTGCCTTTGTTATGGGTTATGAGCAGAGGGGTGGATGCAAACGTGGCTTCTTCCTTTCAGCTTTTTGGTTGTCTGAGCCACACTTCGTCACCTGGCTGCATTATGTTTTCGCGGGCTCTCCTTTTCCTTTCTGTGACTTCTTTGGACGTTGCTTTCCTCGCAGTGTCGTTGTCTTTCACCACTTGCTCCAGCGGCGTCAGTTCTTGCGGCCTTGGATCTTCCGGTAGCCTCGTGGTGATCGGCCTCCGGAATAGCAGGTCTGCTGGGCATACTCCTGTCGTACTGTGCGGCGTGTGCCGATATTCCCTGAGTAGCTGGTTGAGAGCCTGCTCGAAGGGCTTGTTTTGCACGTGTGCGATTTGTAGGGTTCTCTTGATGCTGGCCATGAACCTTTCGACCATGCCATTGGCCTGGGGCCACCGGGGGGTTATTCGTCTGTGTTGGAACCCCATGTATTTCGCACATTTCTGGAAGTCATGGCTTATGAATGTGGGGCCATTGTCCGACTTTATGACCTTTGGGATGCCGTATGCTGATAGCATTCTGTCAAGTGCCGGGATGACGCTCGAAGTCGCACTGCTGTCCACTATCTGGGCATCCGGATATCTCGAGTGTTCGTCCATGAGTACGACGACGTGAGTCCCATTGCTTAGAGGTCCAAATAGGTCTACCGCTAGCTCTTCCCACACTTTGCTCGGCAATGGTGATGTCTGTAGGGGGTTCGGGTGAGGTGGCGGCGCCACTTGGGCGCAGACGTGGCAGTTTCCAACGATGTTCTCTACCAGCCGATCGAGCTGCGGAAACCAGGCTTTCTGCCGAAGGAGACGTTTCGTGGCGACTACACCTCGATGTCCTTCATGGGCCACATGTACTATCCTCTCCCGGAGGATTCTCGGGATGACGACTTTGCAGCCCTTTAGCAGTACGTTGTTCTCTACTACCGTCAGTTCCTCCCGGACTTGGTCAAGCCGCTTGACCTCCTCTCGTGTGGTCTCTGACTCTCCCCTCGCTTGTTGTCTTATGAAAGCCATCTTGTCTTCTTGCAGGCAGTGTCTCACGATTTTGAGTGCGGGGTCCGCCTCTGACTGTGCTGATAGCTCTGCCCACCCTACTGGCATCGGTTGTAGGTGGTGTATGATATAGTTTATGTATGCGTCTGCTATGGATGGCTGGGACGCCGTTGTGTTCTTAGGGTGGCGGAAGAGGTAATCTGCGGGGTTTTCCTCCTTCCCGGGTCGGTGTTGTATTACGAATCTGTAATCCTGCAAACGCAGATCCCATCGGGCTATTCTCGGTGGCATCCTGGCTTTTGGGCTACCGTATATGGTGAGTAGTGCTTGGTGGTCGGTGATGATGGTAAATTCCTTGCCGAATAGAAAGAGATGGAAATATTTGCAAGCCCAGACGACTGCCAGGCTTTCCTTTTCCGCCTGGGAGTACGCCTGTTCCGTGGTTGTCAGGCTTCTGCTGGCATATGCCACTATGTGTGTACTGTGTGGTTCCTTGGGGTCCTTCTGTGTTAATATGGCGCCGAGTCCCACGGGACTGGCATCCACGATGAGTTTGGTGTTGCGGCTGGCATCAAAGTACGCCATGTCTTCAGCTTGCGATATGGCTTTCCGTATGGCTTCGAACGCCTCTTGACAATCTTTCGACCATATGAACTGAGCGTCCTTGCATGTGAGTAGACGCAGCGGGTTGCTGATTGTGGCATAGTCTTTTAGGTATCTGGAGCACTAGCTCGCTAGGCCCAGAAACGAACTCAGGTCTGTGGTGTTGACGGGTGGCGTGGCTGAGTTGAGCGCCTCGACTTTCTCCGGATCGGGTCTCATTCCTTTGTCCGAGAAAATGTGTCCGAAGAATCTCAGGGAGCCCTTTGAGAACTCACATTTTGATTTGTTTAGTGTCAACCCTGCTTCGTCCAGAGCTTGGCACACCCTGTGGAGGGCTATGTCGTGTTCTTCCTGCGACTTGCCATAGACTAGGACGTCGTCCGAATAGTTCAAACAGTTTGGGACGTGTCTGATGACCTTGTGTATTTCCTCCTGAAAGATTTCGGCGGCGGAGGAAATGCCAAAACTGAGTCTTTTGTATTGGAACAAACCCAGATGGGTGACAAATGTGGTGATGTAGCGGGATTCAGGCGCTATCTCGTTCTGATGGTAGCCTTTCGTGAGGTCCAATTTGGAGAAGATCCTTGCACCGTGCAGGAGATGAATCATATCGGTGATCCTGGGGGCCTGGTGCCTCTCTCTTTCGATGGCTGTGTTAGCTCTGCGCATGTCTACGCATAGACGTATGGAACCGTCCGGTGACTTCTTGGGGACGGGGACGATGAGGGAAACCCATGATGTGGGACCCGACACAGGTTCAATGACGTTCATTTTGATGAGTTTATCAAGTTCTTCTTCCACCTGCCTCTGAATGTTAAAAGGGATCCCTCGATAGTGCTGGGCAACCGGTTTGATATGAGGGTTTATGTGGAGATGGACCTTCCTGTTTCTCAGTTTGCCTAGCCCGGTGAAGAGTTTTGGAAATGATTGTTCGATTGCGTCCGGTTTGGCAAAATATTTGTGCGCCATCAGCTGATGTGCACCAGTCCCATGTCTACCGCGGTACGGAAGCTTAATATGCATCCGCAGTTAGCCTCCGTTTTTATAATGTGTAGAGGAACTTTTGCTGTGTGTTCCTTATGAGTGCACCATGCTGTGATCATGCCTCGGCACGGCAGAGGGGTCGTGGAGCCATATGGATATATGTCTACCGTGGCTTTCTTGATTTTGGGTTGTCGGGCCAGGGACTCGTACACTTGTTCACTGATGATGTTGACCGTTGCGCCGCTATCTATCAGAAACTTTAATGGGGTGTCATTTACCAGCAACGTTAGTATGGGACTGTGTTGGGTGGCTGCTGTGTTGTCTTTCAAGGCCCACACGTACCCTTTCCTTCTTTGGTCTTCTTCTGAGGACGGGGTGTCGCTGCTGGTGGGAGAGCGAGTTTCAACATACCTCACAAAACGTCTTCTGTGTGAGCGTCTCTTGTCTTCCGATGAGCGTCTGTCCTCACGCATGTATCGGCTCTTGCGATCGCCTTCCTCTTTTATGGAGGGTCTCCTTTCACTGTCCCCTAGGGACCTGGGTGAGCTCTGGCCACTGTGTCGGCGCCTGTCTTGATTTCGGTGGGCGCGTTTTTGCACATGGCTCTATAATGATCCATGCCTCCGCATGCGGCGCACTTTTGTCCTATGGCCGGACATTCTCCCATGTGCGGGTACTCATATCCCCATTTAAAGCATGTGGCTTCGGGGCGTTTTCTTCCTTGGCTGGGGTGTGCATACAGTTTGTTAACTGAATCAGTGTAGGCTGTTGTATGGATACTTTTCCAAGACTGTCCAGTTGGGAGTCGATGGCCGCTTCCATGCGCGCCAGTGCTAGTATTTCCTCCAGGGATCTTTGTTTCTGTAATAGTTGCTTGCGAAATGATTGCGAGAGGCATCCCGCAATTACTTGAGACCTGAGGGCCTCCTCGTTTGAGTATCTATGGAATTCACAATGTTTTAATTTAATGCGAAGACGCATTACGAAATTGTCTATTGACTCACCCTTTTCTTGTCTGGTCGTGTGAAACACGTGTCGTTCATAGTCGACGTTGGTGTGCGGGGTAAAGTATTCAGATAGCTTGGCATGCAGTTCACCGTATGTGACCGTGTCCACGTCTAGCAAATCCCCTGCAATGTCTCTTATTGCTGACCCTACAGCCATGAATAATGTGTTTTTCAGCCTTGTGTCTTCGGTTAGCCCTATGGCGCCGGTGTAGAACTTAAAGTCCTGGAGCCATATGGTCCATCGGGGTCCTAGATTCGACGTATCCCCAATTTCAAACGGGTTTGGCATTTGCATGACCTGGGATGCGCTTCCCTCACTTGGTGTGTGTTGATTGTTCACTTGTGCCGCATCTATGCCTGATGACGCAGGTACTGCCGTTCCCGCCCCACCCGAGGATGAGGCTGGGGTGCTCGCCGTGTCCGACATAACTGCTGGGCGATGGTGGTCGCTAGTGGGCAGGCACGTGCGGGGTGCGGCTTCTGTGGCTGGTGCCCGAGAGTTGTGTTCCCCTCAACACGTGGGGCGACTTGCCTCTGTGCCTGCACGTGGGGCGTGCGACACTGGCTTCTGGCGCTCTGCGCACGTGGGGCGACTTGCCTGTGTGGGCACTGTTCACCCCAGGGTGAGCGTTCTGCTCTTGCCGACGGATCGTGTCCAGGGAGCTGTGGAGTCCCATCTGTAGGCTTTGTGGTTCCCTGCTGCCTCCTCGAGGCGGGCGCTGTCCTTTGCGAGGGCATGGTGTCACACGGGAGCCGGGTTGCTGAAGTCCGCTGCCGGGGGTCGTGGCCGAGGCGCGCCGACGCGCTGCACTGCTCGACTGCAGGCCTCAGCACGACTAGCTAGGGCCCGTGTCCGCTTGTCGCCATTGTTAGCCTGCTGCGCGCGGGGTTAACCAGCGCGCCTACCAGCGCGTGGAATAATACGCGGGAGCCGAAGGTGCAGTGAACTATCTTTATTAACTGCGTGGCGGCAACTGCCGCAACCCCGCTCCCGCCCCTCCCCTTCCCTTGACGTCACGTCCGGGACATCAATGTCCTGGCCGCAACGGCGGCCCGCCCACACAACGATGTGGGCTATCCGACAATAGATGTTATCCATCAGCGGTGATTTTTGGATACCGAGGCTTGAGCCTCATTGCTCCATCTTCGTGGGTTAGGAATCTTCTTGGTCTGTGTGGGCTTGGCATCGGTCTGTCCCATTATATCTGCTCCCCCCCACCGCCCGCCCTTGCCGCCTCCATTCAG
This sequence comes from Ambystoma mexicanum, assembly GCF_040938575.1. Lineage (NCBI taxonomy): Eukaryota > Metazoa > Chordata > Amphibia > Caudata > Ambystomatidae > Ambystoma > Ambystoma mexicanum. The sequence goes on along the minus strand of NC_090925.1, from coordinate 327,931,821 downwards.
TTTCGATTCTTGCTCTTGACTTGCCTCATATACCTCCAGGAAGTTACATCCCACCTCTTTGTTGTGTGTCAGACACCATACTCTTGTCATAAGTGCCTGCCCCTTATCCTCGCCCATCATCCCAGTCTCACGCATGTCCTGAAAGCCACGTACATGCAAGCGGAGTCTATCAGTTGCATGTGCCCGTTGCCTGCTACAGAACGACATCTTTAACCCGGGGCAAGTTGGCAAACTTCAGAAATCTACAACCCGCCCCGGTGCCACCCAGCGCGTGCTCTGCTGCCTTGCGAGATCCCTCCTCTATTATGAAACAGCTCGCCACTTGCACAAAGCCGATATTCCGGTGTTGTATGGTATTCTGCAGTCCCAAGGCTGGCGTTCGGCAATCTCCGGAACCACGCCCACCCAGTAGCCTACCCTCGGAGGTACCAGGTGGGCGTGGCTTTTCACGCTGTCATGGCAAGCCAAATAGCACATTAAAGTGTATAATATACGGCTTCCCATGTTAAGAGCGTGGGCTGCAATCTTCGAGCCTTAAGGAAATACACAGGCGCTGTTTAATGTTCCCTGCCATCACTCCCTGTAGCTCTGACACGTGGATCAGAATCTCATACCAGACTGAAGATCCACAGTAATTATTTCAGATGGGCAAGGTGTGTTTTTAAAGTTATATGATATTGTGTAGCCTAACTTGCACAATTTTGTTTTTAACATGTTTAGTAGTAGGGGAAGCTTTTAACATTGATGACTGTGATGGATATTTTTACACAGTATGTCTCTTGGATTCCTTACCCGTTTTTACTCTGCCCTTCATTTTGTCTCGCATTTTTACCTCTCTTTGTGCATTACAGGAGGTTATTTTATATCACTTGTGATGTAGACATTTACATTGCAAGGGTTACTTTGCTATGATACATTTTTCATTAGGTCTATTATGACTATAGATTTTAACTGGGACGATCAGGCTCATGTGTACCACCTCAATGCAGTAGAAGGTTTATAAGGAAGTTAGTTTGCCTTTAATATTGGGTATTTTATGATTAAAGCACTTTGCACTTTATTGAGGATGTACTTGTTGACTACTCTCCAGCTTTCCATGTATGCACGGTTTTTGTGCCATGTATTGTTTCATAGAGAGCAGGGTTATTTTTAAACATTTGAGATACTATGTCATTTTAAACATCCATGATTTTTCGATTTATCGATGTTAACTATGTTTATGGTTTTATGTTTTATATTACCAGTACATAAAAGTATACATCAGTGCATCCATGGACGTAGAACACTGTGCACATTATTATTGCTGTAGAGATCTCAACTTTCATCCATTTTACTATTTCCCCTTCCCCTTCTTTTCATTTTCTATGCTGCTATGCACTTTGCACTTTTTTGGCTGCTAATGCACTATGCACTTTATATTGCTCACATACTGCAACATTTGCTTGATTTGTCCCATCTTTACCCTTGTATATGCACGATGACAATGATGTGTTTAAGTACTTTGAGACTATTGATTACCATGGGGCATGCATACACGTCATACAGTTAATGTCACGTATGAAACTCAGATCGTGGGACTGTTTTGAAGAGATGGCTATATAACGGTGTGCGTGCAGACTTTTAGCGAGGATTTCACATACGTCTGTATGACGGGCATTTACTGACTACGCCTCTTTTTTTATTTATATTTGATAGTTTATTCTGTTTAGAGGCATGTTGTGGTCCATCTTGCCCCCGTACATTGCACCCACAGTGGGAGCACTTTACTTGACATACTCTGTCTTTTACATTTAGCGGTGATTTTACCGTCAAGTTTCCACCCATAGCTATTTCCTCTCACGTTATACGCCGTCTCTTCAGCAGTTCCCACTTTCATGATTTTCGTGGCACTGGCGGCAGCATTTTCAATCTAAGCCGTTAATTAATGTTCAAATGATTAAGGTGTGTACCTTATTTCATTGTACAGAAAAGAATGCGTTGCCTTTGATATGCTACAACATGGCCGCTTAGTGTCCAATATATTGTATTGACTTGTGCACAGAGACGTTCTATGTACTGCTACCATAGAGTTTGTATAACGTTTTAAGGAGTCCTTTGTCTGTGTTTCCCCTACCTACATGAACAAGCGGTCGGAGCACCGCGAAACGCATCGTTCTGTTACTTCAGGTTTTCCCTTTCTTATGCACTTTGGATCAATAAAGAAGATTTAGTGCTGCCTGATCCTGCTGTCAAGCCTTTCATTTTGCTGACATTGGATTTCCTTTACTCTGCTCTCGGGAGTGCAGCCCGCTGGTTTTGCCCTGTCCTGGGACACAAATTTTCGTTTGAAAAAAAAAAAAAAAAAAAATATATATATATATATATATATATATATATATATATATATCATCTCATATTTCTGTGCACGGTGGGGGAAATAAAAATGTTAGCCCATTGCTGAGAAGACGGCTGAGATTCTAAGCCAAGCCCCACAATGTGAATCCAGACAGCCACAAGGCCACAGAAATATATTATACAGCACTAAATTGTTTCATATTGACAATCCGTAATACAGGATTTCTTTTGTTACACATTCTTAGACATAAAAGGTGTGCACCTTTTACACTTAGCCAGCAATGTTCTACGAAAATCTGTTCTCAGTTGGAAAAGACAAATTGAATGAAATTTGCACATTTCGCCTTAGCCTATGTACACTTTTTGTGATGTCACTTCCCAATGCATATGTCAGAGCCCCCCCACCCCTTTTATTAGGACTTGAGCCCTGTGTACAGCCGATTTGGACCACACATAGCACCACATAAAGTGCCCACATTTCTCCTATGTGTCATCAGTGCTTTTCTTTGTGCACCTGCATGTGATTTTCATGCAGGCATAGAACAAGTGTATTACTATGGTACTAAGTGTATTTGCAGGCAGTGTTTACATTTTTCACGAGATGGAGAGGAAAATAAGAGTAAACGCCACTTTCTTTCTCCCTCCGCCTTGTAAACGTTTAAAATTCCATGCAGAGAACACAATACCACATAAGTGCTAACCGTGGTGGCTCCCGGCATGCAATTTACATTTAATGTAGAATAATCCATGTTAGGCAGAATCCTGTGCAGTTCCCTTAGGGAGCACTACAGAAGATTAAGACTACAGGTATATGCAATAAACCCCCTTTGGTATCAGTCTGTACCACAAAGATTTAGTTGGTAGCTGTGGCTAAACAGTCAGACTTATCTCAAGAGGGAGATGAGCAGTATTCACGGTTTACACATTAGGATTACAATACTATGGAACAAGGAAACACTGACCAAAGCTTTGTATCAAAAATAATATATATATTTATTTTACACACTCTGATGTTCACACACAAATCACTATTATAAAAGCAAGTTAAATCAGTCAGTAAAAGTATACACAACTCCCTATTTAAATTGTAGACAAGTTTGAGCAAGAGTGAAAACTGAGCAAAACGGCACAGTGAAAACCAAGCAGAAATGTCACTCTAACAATTTCTGAAAAGGGAGGGAAATGCCAAGTAATACAGGAATATACTCTTAAACACACCAGCAACACTTCCCAATATGATTGTGAACAAGTTAGGCAAGGCAGTACTTTAGCATGTATAATACTGAGGTGAAAACCGAGCAAAATGGCACTTCACAAGTTTAAGTTTAAAAAGAGGGAAGAAAAAGGTGGTTATAAGAGTTAGGTGCACCAACTCATTTCTAGGTGAGAAGCAATCTAGAGAAGGCAGTTGTAACAGATTTAGCTAGAGTCAATAGGTCTGTGCCAGAGTCAGTGGTACAGGGCAAAGTGCCCAGGAGCAAAATGTTCTTGTAGCTGCAGTCAAGTCTTTGTTAAACGATTCGAAAAAGGCGGTTGCAGAAGGTGAAAGACAATGTTAGTTAATAGGGGCGGCCAACCCAGTAGGTAAGTAAAGGATTTAAAACACCTTTAGCAGTACAATCCAGACAGTCACTCCACCCACACTTTGCACCTTGGGACTCATGCCTCGCTGTATGCTATTAAGTATCTGCACTGCGACCTTCAACACTGTAGTGGTTTTTTCTGTGCCAAATATGTCAGCCGGGGGAAAACCAGACGCATGTATATGCACGATTTAGCCCCTCACTGGACAACCCCATACATTTTTATTGTGGGGGTGCAAGATATCATGGCCTGATTGCACCTATGGTAATTTGCAGCCCCTATTTCTCTTGGGGAAATTCACACTAACACAAGTGGTCATCCTGTTTTATATTTACTCAGGTCCCAACCAAAGTATATGCACCATCTAGTCACACCCTGGATACTCCAATACCTTTTGTTTGTGGGGATGCAAGATATCATGGCATGCACACACTCATGGTAATTCACATCCCTTGCGTCTCTGGGATTAACTTGCATGCAGGCAAGTGGTCATCTTGTTTTATATTGGACCGATCCCAACAGATGTATATGCACCATCTATCGGATCCCGGGAGTCCTCAAAACCTTTTGGTTGTGTGGATGCAAGATGTCATGGCTTGAGCACACTCATGGTAATTTGCACCCCTTCTCTATCTGGGGTTAATTCGCAGCAGGGCAAGTGGTCTTCCTGTTTCATATTCACTCTAGTCCCAACAGATGCATGTGTACATTAGTGTCCCTCCCTGGGCTCCCCCATACATTTTTATTGCAGGGATGCAAGATATAATGTCCTGAACACACCCATGGTAATTTGCATCCACTGCCTCCCTGGGTGTAATTCGCAGTAACACAAGTGGTAATCCTGTTTTATATTTGCTCTGGTCCCAATCGATCTATATGCACCATCTACCCCTCACTGGACACTACCACACTTTTGGATTGTGGGGGTGCAAAATATAATTGCCGGAACACACCAATGGTAATGTGCTTACCCCTTTTCTCTGGGTGTAATTCCCACCAACACAAGTGGTCAGCCTGTTTCAGATTTACTCTAGTCCCAACCAATGTATAGGCACCGTCTAGCCTGTCCCAGGACACCCCATACCTTTTGATTGTGAGGGGTACAAGATTTTTTCTATGGGGAATTCACAAAAACACAAGTGGTCATCCCGTTTTATATTTACTCAGGTCCCGACCAACGTATATGCACCATCTAGCTACACCTTGGATACTACAAAACCATTTGCTTGTGGGGATGCAAGATATCATTGCATGCACAAACTCATTGTAATTCACATCCCCTCTGTCTCTGGAATTAATTAGCAGCAACACAAGTGGTCATCCTGCTTTGTATTTACTCAGGTCCCAACTAATGTATGGGCACCATCTAGCCCCTCCCTGGACACCCCCATACCTTTTGATTGTGGTGGTGCAAGTGCAAGATATCATGGCCTGAATTCACCTATGGTAATTCACATCCCCTGTTTCTCTGGGGTAAACACTGACACAATTGGTCATCCTTTCTCAGGTTTACTCTGGTCCCGACCAATTTAGAAGCACCACCCAGCCACTCCCTGGACACCCCATACCTTTTGACTGTGGGGGTGCAAGATATCATGGCCTGAACGCACCTATGATAATTCACATCCCCTGTTTCTCTGGGGGTAATTCACACTGACACAAGTGGCCATCCTGTGATATGTTTACTCTGGTCCCAACTGTGAGAAACCTGAAGATGTCTCCCTGACTAGTCCCTGGGGGTCTGTCATCCAGGTGGCCAGAACACGGCCATCACTATTGGATCCAGTTCTTGGGGGTGGACCAGTGAGGGAGGATCACCTGGATGCGGGGTCCTCTGGGAGTGGAAGTGGGACACCGATGGGTGAGCAGCAGTATCCTCCTTCTTATGACAACTTTTCCTCAACCTTTCATGTAGGATACACAAACACTTTACCCCCCTGCCCATTTACGATGCAAACAATTTCGCACATTACAAAATATGACAGATTAACACTTGAGCTATTTACCTGACATGTCCCAACACCAGGGTCAGGCAAAGGCAGGCAATTGACCCGAACCACACACACCTGACGGCCCTTTCCCATCCCCACAGGGATAAAAGGTGTAGCACAAGAGCACAATACAAGCAAGGCAGACTGCACGTCCGGGGAGCTAACACAGCACAGAAGTTCAAGAGGAGGAGAAAGATGGCGCATATCGAGAGGGTGACAAGGAGAGAATCGACCTTGCCCTTTCCGACCCAGGCCCATGAGACCTCCGCAGAAGGAATCGTAAGACTGTGAACAATAGCCAGCGTGTGTTGTAGCAGATGTCTATGGTAAACGAGATCCTCCTCCGCTGATAACCAAGCCGGGGAGAGACGCTTGTCTCCGTGGTACCAACTTTGACTCTGAGGAAAAAGAAAGCCAAGCGGTTCATCACAGCAGGTGAGTCGAGGGGAGAGTCGATAAGAAACCAAACTGTGTTGAATGAAAAGTAGTAAACGGCTAATTGAACTTAAAAAGCATAAAGAACAATTGTTGTGAAAGGGGGAAAACCAGCAACAGAGGAGTCCGGCACCACGTCAGTGCTCACTCAGGAAACTCTGGGCGATTACCCAAGTATTGAAACTACCGTAACCAGAAGGCCTTGGGAAAGGCGAGAAGAGGGGTCAAAGTGGTCATACAGGAGTCTTGTAAAATCCTCTGTACAGTTGAAAGTCTTTGAAAGAGAGATGATTGTGAAGCCAAGGGAAGTGAATCCTGCATCGTAAGAGTTGAATGAGAAAGGTACGATTGACAAGAATGGCAAGAGTGAACCCGAAAGAGGGATGGCGATAAAAGAGGGCGAAGTCTAAAGTCCCGGAATACAGAGTGTTGACAAGATTGAACTCGGCCGAGGGATGTCCACAGTGAAATGTTTAAAAAGACATTAAGATTCGTGAATGACACAGATTGTGTTGAATAGCCATTGTGTTTAAAGCCATAGTGAACCCGGCGGAGGGAGGTTAACAATTGAGAATGGATCAGCGCCCAGAAGTGGGGGAACCAAGGGTGAAAGACAACACCCAACGTACAAGCAGAAAGTAACTTTTGATTAGTTTGATACATCAGGCCCAACGCGGCAAGGGACTGTTGGATGGAAAAGAGACTTAACCACCGAATGTCCCAATTGCTGAAAGCCGAACTGTTAGCTCGTGCTGGGAAAGCTCGAGCGTTTGCTGTGCTCCAAATCCCCCCCACCCCCTGGGTTTTCTATTCAACAAGAAGATGATTTAAAAGACGTGGTAGACTCATTCGCCCAATGTTTTCTCAGAAAAACCAGGAAGAGTAAAAGGCACATACCACTTTATTACAACACCTAAAGCTAAAGTGATTCATTTAAAACTGTATCGACTCCCAGAAGCCCGTAAGCAGATAGTGATTGAGGAAGTAAACAAAATGTTAAAAGCCAACATTATTGAACCATCTTTAAGCTCATGGTCCTCTCCTATCATATTGGTAACTAAACCTGACCGTTCCTGTAGATTCTACATAGACCTCCGTCAAGTTAATGCCATCTCGGACTTTGATGCATATCTCATGCACAGCATCGATGATCTAATTGATAAACTCGGAGCAGCCACCTTTCTATCTACGCTAGATTTAACCAAAGGGTACTGGCAAGTCCCTGTATACGGATCAAATAAGGAAAAAAACGTGTTCTCGACGCCTCTAGGACTATTTCAATTTAAAGTCCTGTATTTTGGCTTACACAGTGCGCCAGCCACCTTCAAACGCCTCATGGATGAAATTTTACAACCCTACTCTGATTCCTGTGGAGCTTACATTGACGATATCGTCATTCATACTAAGACCTGGGAGGACCATCTCTTCCATCTTTATGCCATCATGAAAGTCCTCAGAAAAGCTGGCCTTACTAAGTGCTGATTGGCCCAATCAGCCATGAAATACGTAGGTTTCTTTGTCGGGAATGGGAATGTACAGCCCCAACATGAGAAGGTAAAAGCCGTCAGATACACCAACCCAACCCCTAAGACCAAAAGAGATCTTAGAGCTTTTCTCAGGTTAATAGGATATTACCGTAGGTTTATCCCCAACTTTTCGGATAGAACAGCCCCGTTAACAGATAAACTTAAAAATGCTGAACCGCAGAAACTTCATTGGAATGAAGAGGATGAGGTATGCTACAACACCCTGTAACAAATTCAGTGCCAAAGCCAAAACCCGATCCTAAAGGTAGTTCACTTTTCTAAAGAGGTCATATAAAAAATGGATGCCTCCCTCACAGGGTTAGGAGCAGTCCTATCCCAGGTTTGCAATGGATTGGAACACCCCATATTATTCACCAGCCGCAAACTATTCCCACAGGATAACAATGATTCTGTGTTCGAGCTAGAGGCCCTGGCCATGAGATGGGCCACAATCCATCTTAGGTACTACCTCTTAGGACAAAAATGTACACTCGTGACAGATCACTCACCCCTAGTTTGGATTAGCCAACCCAAAGAGTCTAACCCTCGGGTCATGCGATGGTTTCTAGACCTACAACCTTATTGCTTCACAGTGGAACACTGAAAAGGAAAAGACCAGGGAAATGTAAATTTTCTTTCCTGGTTCCCCTGGGAAACAAATGTGGCTACATTGCATGGAGGAACGGTATGTGAGAAACCTAAAGGTGTCTCCCTAAATAGTCTCAGGGGATCTGTCATCCAGGTGGCCAGGAGACAGCCATCACTATTGGATCCAGTTCCTGGGGGTGGACCACTGAGGGAGCATCACCTGGACGGCGGGTCCTCGGGAGTGGAAGTGGGACACTGATGGGTGAGACACGGTATCCCCCTTCTTATGACAACTTTTCTCCAACCTTCCACGTAGGATACACAAACTCTCCCCCCTCCTTTTCTGACGTGAACACTTTCACATATTACAAAGGACGACGGACTAACACTCAAGCTATTTACCTGACATGTCCCAACACCAATGTATGAATTTTTGGAGGGATAGTTAAGACCCACAGTCAGAGGGTAAGAAGAGTCTTTCAGGGAGCCAGGACAGCCAATGTCACTTGAGCAAAGTCTCGGGGAGCTGAGGCACTGCTTGAAGGGAAGTAAAAGTCTTGCACAATATTAACAAGAGTTTTGTTGTAAAAAGAAATCACTGTTGGGCCACATGCTGGGAGGCTTGAGAAGGGCAAAGCTGCAAGCAACTCTGCAAAGGGCAGCCAATTCAAGTCTCCAGTGAGAGCAAGCAAGCTACACCACAAGAGGTAAGTACCCCTTAGTTCACAGTACCTTACATCTGAAGAAATGGTTCCAGCAACAATGGACTCAGATCAGCGGCACTTTGTGGTTGCAGCTACTCGCAAAGAGCACCACAGCGGTTCTTGGACACCTTGTGGATTTTCCTTGCTTCTGGGGTCCAGCACTCTGCTGAGGTGGCTCAGGCTTGGTCAGCCCTGCTTCGGGGGAGTCCAGAGGATCTTTTTGGAGCTCGGGTCCGGCTTAAAAATGATGCACTCTATTCTGGTGTTCCTGTCCCCTGGCACTCGGTTTCTACAGCAGCAATGGATGTACAGCCAGCAGAGAGAGGGGTTTCAGTCGAGTTCGTCTTAGGGTCGATTGGTCCCACCAACCCAAAGGGAGAAGTCGTCCTTTGCGGGCTTCTCTAGTCAATGTAAAAATAGGAGCTTTAGCACTGCAGCAGAGCTTCACCAGGCAAACCAACGATACAGGAGTTGCAGCAAGCTTCTCTTCCAGTTTCTTTCTTCGGTTCCTTAGCACAGTGGTCGACTGCCTTCCTTGCAAAAGACCTCGCCATTTATGAAAGTCGTTCTCATTCTTTCTCAGCCTAGCTGTCACTCACACAGCAAGGTGGCTGTCCTCCCAGGTCAGCCAGCTGGCCAATCACCTCTAGGTGCATTCCTGTAACCAAGGAGACTAAGCACAGGGAGCATTGGGCACCTCCCTTGCTTCCTGCCCTGCCTGACACCCTGGAGCCAGAGGCGGGCTTCACCAGTGAATCCCGCCAAAGGCAAAACGAACAAAGGGACCAAACCTGGTTTGTCGCGCTGAGTAAATCGCAAGAAGGACCTTTCCAACAAGAAATGGCGAAAAAAGAAGACCGGGCCATTTTGACAAAATGGGCACCCATGGGTGCTATACAGCAGCTGCGAACGCAGCCCGCAGTAAAAACACACAAAGGCAGGAAAAAGTAAACCACTGCCACAAGCCATTAGTTGTAGAAAGGCTAACAAAAATGGTACACGAGAAGTTAGACAAAGGGATACTAAGTAACCCCTCCAGAACCCTATTTTAAGATAGTGTGGGCTGGGTCTATAAAGAGGAAAATGTAAGTAAAGTCAATTTCACTTCACTACTCTTGGAAACAGTAGTTGATCCAAGAGAAGATATGTAAACCTTAGCAGAGATTCAAAGGATCTCTCTGTGGCACTGCACTGAGGGTGCTGTGTGTCACAATGTAAAAAGATGATGCCTATGGAGTTTGTCAGACCCCAAAACCAAAAGAAACACAGGGTTCAAATCATATGAAAATGCATGAGAGTGTGAGAAAAAGGTCTCACTCTCTTCAGGATAAAAATTATAAGTCCTAAAGTCCAGCAAAAGAGCTGGGGGTCTCTAAGGTAGAAGGGAATTAGCACATTTCTTAGAATTCTCCCTAACAGTGTGTGGGCAAGAGTGAAACCGGCCGAAGGATGTCCACAGTGAACTGTTTAAAAAGACATTAAGATTTGTGAATGACACACAGAAGAATGTGTTGAAAGGCATAGTGAATCCAGCAGAGGGAGGCTAACAATTGAGAAGGGAAGAGGGTAGATAGGAACTGTTTGTTTATTATTTTGATACATCAGGCCCACAGCAGAAAGAGACTTTGTTGGAAAAGAGATTTCACCACTGAATGCCCCGATTGCTGAAAGCGGAACTGTTAGCTTGTGCTGGGAAAGCTAGAGCATGTGCTGTGCTCCAAAGTCCCACCTTGTCCAGTGCTGAAAACGTGGGGAAGGGAGACCTCAAGAACTGCATCCTGAATGATCATTTGTGAACACTTCCTTCTTCCTTAAGAACCTTATCCCACATTTCTTAGTATAGGCCCTTTTATTTGACACAATGCCACTGGGACTGCCTTATTATTATTTGATGGTAGAAGCTTGCTCCCATCTTAGATTTGGGTTTAGATTAGGCGTTTTTCCAACCTACCTATACAGTTTAATAAACACCCTTGAACTGTGATCACTTGTGTCTGTCTTTACTGTTGCCGCCATGAGTTCCTTACACAACCAATGTATATGCACCATCTAGCCGCTACCTGGACACCCACAGACCTTTGGATTGTGTGTGGGGCAAGCTATCGTGGCCTGAATGCACCTATGGTAATTCGTATCCCCTGCCTCCCTAGGTTAATTCACACTGACACAAGTGGTCATCCTGTTTTATGTTTTATCTGCTCCCAACCAATGTAGAGGCACCATCTAGCCACTCACTGGACACCCCCATACCTTTTTGATTGTGGGGGGTGCAAGATATCGTGGTCTGAAAGCATCTATGGTAATTCACATTGATTGCCTTCCTGGGGTTAATTCACACTGACACATGTGGTCATTTTTTTTTAATGTTTACTCTGGTGCCAACAAATGTAGAGGCACCATCTAGCCACTCCCTGGACGTTTTAGTTACTTACCTATAACTGTATTTCTTCAGCATTGGTATTTTTCATAGATTCACATGCTTGAATATTCCCCGTCGTCAGACTGGGAATCCTCAGTGATTTAAATACTAATTAAAAAATGTAATTTATATACATTATTTCCATAGAAATACAATGTAGATCTATGAAAGATACCAATGCTGGAGAAATACAGTTACAGGTAAGTAACTAAAACTTCTCCAGCATTGGATCTTCCATAGATTCAGATGCTTGAATAGAATACCAAGCAGTTAGGCCATGCCCATATCATAAGTACATTCTGAAAATCCTTCTACTCGCCTTACTATACAACAAGTAACAGTTTACATTGGCATCTTCTGCCAGGCAGTAATGTTTGGCGAACATATGCAGAGTGCTCCAGGTTGCGGCTCTGCAGATGTCTTTCAAAGGTACTCCAGCGTGGAAAGCAACCGAAGCAGGCCCTCCCTCTGGTGGAGTGAGCTGAAGGTGGTCTAGCCAGTGGATCATCTTTTGACTGATGGCAGTGGCTGATACATTGGGAAACCCAACGTGCCAAACTTTGCTTTGAGATGTGCTGTCCTTTAGTCCGGCCAGCGAATGCGATGAAGAGTCTAGTCGAGGAGTGGAATTCTTTAGTTCTCTGGATGTAGAGGTTCAGGACTCATGCAACATCGAGTGAGTGTAAGGACCTCTCCGTATCGGAAGAGTGATTCATGAAAGAGGTAGGAAGCATGATGCGCTGGGTGAGGGTAATTGCTGACAGTGCCTTGGGTAAAAAATGTGGTTGTGTCTTTAGTATGACACGGTCTCTTAGTAAGAAGAAAGGTGAAAGGAGGCTCTGAAGACAGGGCCTGCAGCTCGTTAATCCTCCTGGCTGACGTGATAGCTACTAAGAAAGCTGCTTTCCAGGATTAAAATGTTAAGTCACACCTGTGAATTGGATCGTATGGTGGTTCCATGAGCGCTGCTAGAACCGTGTTCAGGCTCCATGTAGGAACTGGTGTAGGAGTTGGTGGAAAAGAACCCATCAATCCTTTTAAGAATATTTTGATAGCCTGTTTGGTGAGTAAAGATTGTTGACCTGGGTTAGTCGTGTATGCCGATATGGCGGACAAATGCACCTTGATGGATGAAAGGGAAAGCCCTGCTTTCAATAGGTGCAACAGGTACAGTAATATTTGCTTGATGGATGCAGCGAGCGGGTTCACTGAAGATGTTTCGCACCACTTGGCAAAATGGGTCCATTACCGAATGTAGGTTGTTCGTGTAGACGGGGCCCTAGAGGCCTTAATTACGTCCTAGCATTCTGCAGGAAGATTTAGATCGATTAATATTCGCTGCTCAGGAACCATGCATGTAGTGACAGGCTCACTGGGTCGTGGGGAACACCTTCCAACCTTGTTGCGTTAAGAGGATCTGATGAACCTTGAGGCGAATATGAAGGCATTGAGACAAATGCTATCAGTATCATCGAGCAGGCCTGTTCTTTCAGTCTGCGTAGCACTCTCGCTATGAGTGGGATAGGAGGGAAGGCATAAAGGAATTTGCCTGTCCAGTCCACAGAGAAGGCGTCCCCTATCGAGAGGTGTTCTGGATACCTGGAGGCGAACCTGTGGCATTTTTTGTTGGCCTTGGTGGCAAAAAGGTCTATCTGTGGACATCCCCACATGTGGAAAATCCGCCGGGTTTCTGCTTCGTCCAGCTCCCATTCATGGGATGCTGAAAAATCTCTGCTTAACTTGTCTACCAGGACATTGTCCACTCCCGGTAGGTGTTCCGCCTTGATGTGGACCTTGTGATGCAAAGCCCAGGTCCATAGCTTTTGAGCCTCTTGCAATAGCAATTCCGACCTAGTTCCCCCTTGTTTGTTTGTGTAGTGCATTGAGGTCGTGTTGTCTGTTTGAACGGTCACCGCCTGCCCAGCCCGTCAGCGCCCATGGAATTGCCCTGAGCTCTAACACATTTATGTGCAGCTGAGATTCTTGGGTGGACCAAGTGCCCTTGGTTTGTAGATCTGCTAAGTGCGCTCCCCAGCCTGATAACGAGGCATCCGTGCTGAGGGGAAGGGTTGACGTTGAAGCCTGGATAGGTATTCCCCGTAGCAGGTTCTGAGGTAAGCTCCACCATCAGAGGGCTTTGTGAAAGGCCGCTGGTAGTTGTATGGTATCTTCCCATGAGCCGATTGCCTGCTTCCATTGGTGGTCCAGGGTCTTTTGGATTGGCCTCATGTGCAGCATGCAATTTGGTATGAGGAATATTTACGAGGACATCATGCACAGGAGAGATTTGAGGGTGCGAACCGTGGTGGCCCCGTTGCTTTGAAACCATGAAGACCGATGAGTTAGTGCAGATATTCTGTTCGCCGATGGTCTTACTTTGGGTATGCTGGTGTTGTTTTCCGCCCCCAGAAACAACACTGTTTTGTTGGGAACGGGGCAGGATTTCTCTTCGTTTATCGAAAACCCTAACTCCTTCAAGAGTTTTGCTGTTCTCTCCACTGCGGTGCAAGCCAGTCTGAGTGAGCTGGCCCTTATGAGCCAATCGTCTAAATATGGGAAGACTTCCGTCCCTGACCTTCTGAGGTATGCTGCCACCGGTGCCAGGCACATGGTAAATGCTCTTGGTGCTGATTTTAGGTCGAATGGGAGGAGGCTGAACTGAAAATGTGACACCCCTACAGCAAACCTAAAGAATTGCCTGTGGGCAGGATGAATGCGAATGTGGAAATATGCATTCTCCAAGTCGAGGGTGGCCAGGAGGTCGTGTTGGTTGAGCCACAGGAGAACTTTTTGAAGAGACGTCATCTTGAATTTGATGCGTTTGATAAACTTGTTCAGAGCTCTCAAATCCAGAATTGGTCTTCACCGACCGTTCTTTATCTTCACCAAAAAGAACCGGGAGTAGAAGCCTCTTCCCCTTTGTTGGTATGGTACCGGCTCTATAGCTGCTTTTAGGAGTAGCTTGTGAAACTCCAGCATGACCTGCTTCTGATGATGCACTTTGCATGGAACGGGGCAAGGGACGTAGGTTGGTACAGGAATTTGATGGTCTGACCTTTGCGGACCACCTGTAGCACCCACTTTTCTGATGTTATTTTTAGCCAATGCTGATAAAAACGGCTTACTCTCCCTCCCACTGGGGTGCGTCATGAGAGAGAAGGAAGAAGATAGTCAGTTTTGCATGCTCTGGGCCTAGGCGTGGTTGGAGCCACGCTTGCCCATATGGGTGTACCTGTTTGATGACTGATGGTACGTGTCTTGAAAGGTGTTACTCTGCATTTTTTGACTGTAGGAGGGGCCGCTGAAACCCCTATATTTTGAGGATGCACCTCGAAAGGACCGAAAGGATCAACGATCTTTGTCTTTGTCCTTAAGGGAACTGATGGCACGTGCTGTATCGGTATTAGCTTTAATAACCTTGAGATGGTCGTCGATCTTTTTACCAAAGAGCTCTTGCCCATCGAAGGGCATATCTAAGATCTAAGCCTGAACCTCTGGTCTAAAGTTCGTAGCTTTCATCCAGACTCGTCTTCTCAAGACTGTACCATGGGCCATTTGCATGCCAGACACATGATAAACGCTCTTGGTGCTGATTTTAGGTCGAATGGGAGGAGACTGAACTGAAAATGTGACACCCCTACAGCAAACCTAAGGAATTGCCTGTGGGCAGGATGAATGCGAATGTGGAAATATGCATTCTCCAAGTCGAGGGTGGCCAGGAGGTCGCGTTGGTTGAGCCACAGGAGAACTTTCTGAAGAGACGTCATCTTGAATTTGATGCGTTTGATAAACTTGTTCAGAGCTCTCAAATCCAGAATTGGTCTCCACCGACCGTTCTTTATCTTCACCAAAAAGAACAAGGAGTAGAAGCCTCTTCCCCTTTGTTGGTATGGTACCGGCTCTATAGCTGCTTTTAGGAGTAGCTTATGAAACTCCAGCATGACCTGCTTCTGATGATGCACTTTGCATAGAACGGGGCAAGGGACGTAGGTTGGTCCAGGAATTCGATGGTGTGACCTTCGCGGACCTCCTGTAGCACCCACTTGTCTGATGTTATTTTTAGCCAATGCTGATAAAAAACGGCTTACTCTCCCGCCCACTGGGGTGCGTCGTGAGAGAGGAGGAAGAAGATAGTCAGTTTTGCATGCTCTGGGCCTCGGCGTGGTTGGAGCCACGCTTGCCCATATGGGTGTACCTGTTTGATGACTGATGGTACCTGTCTTGAAAGGTGTTACTCTGCATTTTTTGATTGTAGGAGGGGCCGCTGAAACCCCTATATTTTGAGGATGCACCTCGAAAGGACCGAAAGGATCAACGATCTTTGTCTTTGTCCTTAAGGGAACTGATGGCACGTGCTGTATCGGTATCAGCTTTAATAACCTTGAGATGGTCGTCGATCTTTTCACCAAAGAGCTCTTGCCCATCGAAGGGCATATCTAAGATCTAAGCCTGAACCTCTGGTCTAAAGTTCGTAGCTTTCATCCAGGCTCGTCTTCTCAAGACCGTACCATGGGCCATTTGTCTGAAACCCAACTCTGCCATGTCAACAGCCGTGTCAATCATATGTACGGAGGTGGCCTCTTCTTGCAGGTCCGCAGGCAAATGCTTGGTCAGTTTGGCTATACTGAGCCACAGCTCACGGTTCAGCCGTGCCGTCATGGCCAGAGCATTTCCAGCCCTGATGGTGAGCGAGGCCGAAGATGATACCTTCCGGCCCATGGCCTCTAATTTACTTCCTTCTTTGTCCGGTGGAGCTGAAAGAGGTCAGGATGGATTAGCCAACCTTTTTCTGGCTGCAACCGTTATTACGAAATCCGGTTTGGTATGCACCCTTAGGCATAATGGTGCCGTGTCCGGTGCCTTATACTTCTTCTCCGGCCTTGAAACGAGGGCTGGTGTGGACAACGGTGTAGCCAAAATGGTTGCTCCAGTGTCCCATATAGTGTCCAAAAGAGAAAACGTAGTGACTGTTTGTTAGGAAAGATTTCACATGTGTATGTCATTTTCCCTCCATGTGTCAACCCCCAAACGTTTTGCTGCTGTTTAGACATACCTGACTGACTTTGCCAGAGAAGCACAGCCTTCAGCTGCACTCCTCTGGGCTTTCGCTCACTTTTTATGGGGAAGCTCACATGCCCTTAAGACAGTCAGTACTGGGAGACTTTGTTTCCCTTAGTCCTTTTCCTCATGTTGCAACTTTTGTGCAACATGTAGCAAGTGTGCAATGTATCTTACTATATAGCACACTTGGGTCTATATTCATTTCCAAAGGCCCTAGATACTCTCGCTGGACTTTTTATGAACTGTGCAGGTGTGTCATGGACAGGACTGGTGGCAGCTATTGTTTCACATAGTTTTTAACCCTTTCCTGCCATGTTAACCACGTTAACCGCGTTTGGCACAAATAGGTGGCCTGGCTCCAAAATGGCCATGCCACGAGGTTCTTTGTACCTTCACCTTCCCCGAGTCGACCCGGGCCAGTCCTTATTTGGTCATGCATTTTCGCGCGAATCCCAATGCTTTTGCGGGCTTCTGCATGCCTTGTGTGTGTGCCTCCAGAATGTGGGCTGGGATGTCTGGTCCCAATACACATCCTGGGCGCCAGAGAGTCTGGAGTGTCCTGAATGCCCAAGACCACCGTGGTCTGTGATTGGTCCACGTATGGAATGAGTGTTTGTGAGCAGATCTCCCATTGGGTCCTCTCTGTTTTGGCGCAAAAGCAACTTTGGATAAGAGGAGGCTGGAAACACCAGTGCCATGTCGATCTCCTGAGTTCTCACTGAAGAAAGGATAGGATCCAAGTATCCTGCAACTACGAAGCTGAGTCGAGGAACCGCTGGTGACCCGCTGGAAGGTTTGGCACCCTGCACCCGCTGTCGTCCCATGGGACCCCTCTGCATCTGGTCGTCCTAGAAGGTCTGCGAAGACGCTTCGACCCATTGGAATAGTGGGACCAACTATTCTTGGCACCTCCACCAAAACCTGCAAGTAAGCTTTCTCTGAAGTGTCCCCGGGCCAACCATTGGGCTGACCAGCTCACAGAGGACCCTTGCTCTGTGTGCTCATTGAGGTCCTTCAGTCACCCCTCCTGAGACTTAGTCTTGACCGCCTGCCATAGCTACCCTGATTGGTCTGGCTTGTCCAGAGGTTACCCTGTTCCAAGAAACTAGGTTGGCCTCCTGAACCTCTGCCCCTCCTGGACAGAGTTCAGAAATCATTCTTAACACTGTTCTTCTACGTTTGTCTCTATGTTCATAGAGCACCAATTTTTTCTCTTCTGATGCCACTTGTAAATTAAAGATGTCCGCCGCTTTACCAATTATGGTATGAAAAGACACTAGATCGTCTGGTGGTGAAGTGTTTCCTGGGGATTCCTTCTTACTAGGCTTCTCTACAATGTAATCCTCCCACTCGCTCTGCACGTCTGGCTCCTGAGTAATCTCCCCTTCTTCAGGTTCTGAAAATTCCTGAAAGGATCTTCTTGCCAGTCGGAAACAGATGCGGTGGAAGGGACTATAGTGGGGTCCTTGTGGGTGGCCCACAGGATCCCTTATGGGTGGGATTGGCATAGGAGATGATCTAGAAGGGGAGACCCTTGTCGGCGAAGCACACAGCGTCCTGCTCCTGGACCTACGGGGAGGTTCCGGCGAGCCATCTCTCTTCTGAGGTCTGCTCCTGGTAGGAGAATTTCTTGGAGAATTATGAGGCAGTGACAACTGCCTTCAAGGAGATCTTTCCATCGGTGTAGAAGAACAATGCCTCTGTCTCTGATGCCCATTGAATTTGTCAATGATCCTCTGCATCGAAAGCATGAGTTCTGGATCATATGGGTCTGTGGGTTCCCCTGGAGTGGGATGCCAGGGAGGACTGCTCTCCTTGGGAGTGATGATCGGTTACTCAGGAATGAGTTCGGAATCCGAGAAATCCTCCTGTAGGATGATGTCATTTCTTTTAAAGGAGATAGTTGAGCTCCTATTGGTAGAATGAGGTCTTCTGGTGTATGTAGGCCTGTGTCCATTGGTCCGAACGACTTGGTTTCCTTGGAGGGCGTGTCAGGGATATCCATGGACGGTGTCTTGGACTTGTTTTTCTCCATTGACGAGAGGTCAGTAGTCATCAACGGTACCTTCGTCGACGATGCTTTGGACTTCGGCGACAAGGATGTCATTGATGAGGGCTTTGTGGATGAATAAGGCTTCGTGGAAGACAAGGGCTTCGTAGACGAAGAGAGCATCGTGGACAGATGGTGCTCCTTGACCGTTGACGATAGCTTCGTTGACGAGTGGTGAGATTCTTTTGTCGACGATTGCTTGGAAGTAGGCGATTTCAACTACGAAGACTTAGTCATGGACGACGAGCTTTGAAGAGTCATCGTTGACGTCTTGCTTTTTTCATCGATAGTTTACCAGTCGGCAGGCCTCTTTTGCTGGTGCTGCTCGTAGATGGCGTTTTCGATGACTGCCCCCCCGGAATTTTTGGAAACGTCTCCTTACCTTTAGAGGAGGTTTTCTCGTCAGGGTGCTTTTTCTTTGGTCTCCAGATGCAAGGGATGGAGATAGAGATGACAATTCCATCTTTTTCTTACTCCTATATGAAGGATAGGAGCTTCTTTCCACAGAAGAGGCCCTTCTTTTCGAAGTTTGCATCTCTGAAGGCTTCAAAGTCAGTACCGGGCTGTCTTAGCTGATTCTTCATCAGAAGAGTGTCGTCTAGATTCCAAATGTAGAAGGAGTCTTCTATGTCTGTCCTGGAGAGTTTTGTTAGAAAAAGTCTTACAAATATCACATTTGTGAATTTCATGTGGACAGAGACAGTACATGCACTGCTCATGAGGGTCTTTTATGTAGACCAGCTTCTTCTTGCATCGAACACAGTCCCTGAAAAGGGAAGGCTTCTTGGTAGTAGATTCCTCTGACATGGTGTGTAGAGAGGATTCACTCGACGAATTCTGAGTGAAAACAAGTGTTTTCTGGGCCCAGAAACACTGTACAGGGAGAGTTTGATCAGGAGATCAAGGTAAAGCTGTTTTTGAGAAAAACCTATTAAGCTAACAGCAAAGAAAAATCGAAAAACTCAGAGACCTGAGGATTCCCTCTAGTCTGGTAGACTGCACTGAAAAATCTGAAGATGGCTGCCGGGGGTGGAGATTAAACCCTGCCACCTATTGGTTGGGGCCATAAGGACTAAAGTGAGGTGGAGGGACTACACAAGTGAATGGCTTATAGGCCATTAGGGGCAATCTACATTGTATTTCTATGGTTAGAATGTGTATATATTTAATTATTAAATCATTATTTAAATCACTGAGGATTTCCAGTCTTACGACGGGGAATATTCAAGCATCTGAATCTATGAAAGATCCAATATTGGAGAAACCCCCATACGTTTTTGATTTTGGGGTGCAATATATCATGGTTGAACACATCTATGGTAATTCGCATCCCCTGCCTCCCTGGGGTTAATTCACTCTGACACAAGCAGTCATCCTGTTTTTTGTTTACTCTGGTCCCAACAAATGTAGAGGCACCATTTAGCCACTCCCTGGACACCCCCATACCATTTTGATTGTAGGGGTGCAAGATATCATGGCCTGAACGCACCTGTGGTAATTCACATTGTACTCGAGT
This sequence comes from Ambystoma mexicanum, assembly GCF_040938575.1. NCBI lineage: Eukaryota > Metazoa > Chordata > Amphibia > Caudata > Ambystomatidae > Ambystoma > Ambystoma mexicanum. Next base: position 327,911,613 of record NC_090925.1, on the reverse strand, counting down.
GCGAGTGACCCGTGACCAGCCCATAGAGTCAGAACTCGCTCTGTCGTACTTCTAAGACAAGATAGCTGCATCTTGAGGTGGAAGGAGTGCAGGATTTCTTACTCCAACATCAATCAATAAAGACAACTCAATGGTTTGGCAAAGGGGAGTCAGTTTAATGACAAGTACAAAAATCGGGGAAACATGGAAATCAACAGTGATGCGATAGCCCGTCTCGCTTCAACTCCCAACAATCTTCATTCAAACAGTAACAGTTATACCCAAAATTCGTCATCATTGATGTGTAACACTCATACATTTGTCATGCAATTCTATTGGTTGGAAAAGGTAAATTAAGTATAGGTGTTATATCAGTATATGGTAACGGCGTGAGAGGATTGGTTAACCCTTATCAGATGGGCATCTACGACCTTCCCTCTAACATTACTCATGCAGACGTCACTAAAAGTATGACGTCCCATTGGTTCTACTATCTATAGGACCCTAGATTATTTGGCCCATTGTGATTGGGTTGGCTACAACCCCAAGCATAAATCTCCACTTTAATTAGCAGCACGCAGAATGGTCAACCAGGTGCAGGATGCCACAAGATTCACCCAGCCTCCCTTCCATCAATCAGTACTTGAATGGCTATGTGTCAATTAGTTGGCTGTGGTCGGCCTCGAAACTGTAGCTTCTTGTCAGGAAAAGTTATGGTATCTCCTGTTTTGGGTAACATCAGACATTGGTGCCTCTTCGCACTTGGCTGGTCATGTGTTAGCACACCGTGAATCTGCTTCATTTTCCTTCTATTTGTGCATTTAATTCTCATTTCGGCCTGCCACCTGCCTGGGCCTCCTCATCTCGACCTTCACGGGGCAGGCTGCTCTGCTCGTAAGTTTCGATTCTCTGAAGCTACTGTCCGACTCCATCTCTTGGTTTGACCTCGATTTCCCAGGCACAGAATGCCCTTTGTTGAGTTTCGATTCCGCCGCCTCTTCTTGTTTTAGCTGGAATACGAATCCTGTCCTGTTTGACCCTTAGTAACCTGGGTTAATTCTGCTTTTGTACAAAGTGGACTCGCACTTATATAGTGTGCTTCATTGAGGTAGATATATAGTTGGCGCTTGCTGCTCTATTCTTCTACTAAGCATAGCAAGCCGCACTGTTTTCTTAGCTTCTTGCGGTTACAAGCATATGTACAGGCGCTAGCTGGTTGAATATCTTCATCCTGCTTTACAGTTTAAGTTTCTTCATATTTCAGCATCGTCTCTCCTTCCAAGTTCATGATGTTCCGTCTTTGTGTGTCATCTTTTGGTTGTCGTTTCTTTCATCTATGAGTATGTCCGGGCCCTTGTGTTGTCATCATTCGTCTTCAATTAAGGACTTTTGAGTTTCTTCTGGGACAGTGTTTAAGCATTCTTCGTTTTGTGTCATTTGTTGGTAGCGTTGGCACAATTGATACCTTACTGTCCATGGTTGTCTGGTTATTGGCACTTCAATAGGTATTGCTCTTCTGATGGGCACTGGGCAGAGCCCTAACGCGGCTCTGTGCTGGTTTATTTGCTCATCATACGTCACATATCTCGGTGTGAACGTTGCTGGTACTTCAAAATGGGTGGCTGGAGTGCAGGCTATATTTGGGACCTCCTCTACGCTCCCCCTCTGGTCGGTTCATCGACCACTTCCGCTTCCTCTTTTGGATTCATCTTACTTGGTTCTTCTGTATCCATTTCTTCTTCATCTTCTGGGTTTGTACATGGTGGTTTGAAGGAGTGTCTCTTTGGAGTCCATATTTTTATCACTCCTTTCAGGTTTCCTGCTGTTTTTACATGTTCATCCTTGTTCCATGTCATTAGCTGACATTGTCCATTTGGGCTACAATAGATCCATTTTCCTTCATAATTCCTGCGTTTCCTGGGATACAGAAACTTCGTACCTTCTGGTGCATGCTCGCTTGCCTTCACAAAGTCTCTTATTTCATCATCAGTTAGATCTCTGGGCTTCCATCCTGGTTTGACATCAATCATGATCTTCATCCCCATGGCTATCTTTGCAGTTTTCTGGCGTTGCGAGATTATTATCTTGATAACACAAAATCCTAGTAATATCATTACTAGCAGGGCTCCTAGGAACTTGAATGCATCTGCCATCCATTGTGGAAGCCATGAAAACAGTGATCCAAACCAACTGTCATCATCAACTTCGTCAGTTTCATTGATCATCTGGTTCTGGAGGTTTATCAGCATACCTATGGCTTCTGTTAAAGTTCCGTTTTCTTTGTCGTGAGAAGGTATAAATGTGCAACATGATTCTCCGATTTTTGCACAAACTCCTCCATCCATCGCTGTGATCATGTCAAGTACATATCTGTTCTGGAGAGTCATCAGTCTGGTGATGGTTTGCAATAATTCCCATCTGGTTATCTGCAACCATTTAGTATTAGCTCCTACTTGGAATCTTGGCATGAGGAATGTCGCGAACACTGATGAGGTGAGGCTGAATAGCCTGTGCTCATGTGGGATTGCATGAAAGGCTTCTTCTGATTTGGCAGATAAATCATTTTCTCTCTTCTCACGAGTTGTCAGTTCCACCGATCTCCTCTTCCTCAGGTGAGCATCTGCTTTCGGGAAACTATCAATATTCAGGTCACCTTTCGGGATCACTAGTGCTGGAATGTGGACATTCACTATTGTGCATATGCCTCCCCAATTTTTTGGCAGTCTGATGTATGCTTTGGATCCACACGCCCAATAATGATCCATAATTACTGCAGTTCCATGAGTCATTTCTGGAGCTCCGAAAATTCGTCCGCAGTTCTGATTCTCTCCCATCTTCCTTGTGCCATTGTTCCTGAAGCACAATTTCAGGCTTTCTAGTGGCACTATCTGCAAGGGTCCACCTCAGTCCTCGACCCATGTCAGTAATCTTGTAAGCTTTGGCCATAGTGGTTTGCACAATCTCTGTGAGTTTTCTATTGCTTCCTTGCAGGCTCCAAGCACCATCCATGCTCGGCAGATCACTACTCCTTCTTCCCATCCGTTTGGTGAAAGCACTGTTCCCCAAATCTGCATTTGGCCTCTGTTCTTCCAAATTTGAGCCTCTTCTGGAGTTTTTCCTTGGACGTTCAGTCTCGTGTTTACTTCCCATCTTATTCCTGCGCCTTTAACTTCAGGCTTCTCATACCTGATCACGTGATTCCTAGTATGAGCTCTATTTCTCGTCTTGATGTCTTGAACATAATCATCTTCATCGGGATAATCTCTTTCAGTTGCCCATATCAATGAGGCATCCCTTCCCATGAACTGGCCTCTGGTGTTGCACATTGCTACATGTGACAGACAATGTGCTGTCGGGACATCCATTTCTACAGCCACGAAGATCTTGGATTTCCCCATGTTGTATGGTAGTAGTGCACAAACAAAGCACTCTCCTTCTGAATTTCGTCTTCCAACTTCTTTCATGTGCTGGTACCAAATGTTGTTTCCTAGATGTGCTGTGGTGTCCAGGTAATTGTTCAGTTCATTGTTATCTTCATATAGGCGTCTCTTGATCCTTAATGTTCTCTTGTAGTTTGCTATAACTACATTCCTAAATGCATCTGTATGGCGTTTTCTTGCTGGAGGACTCTCAAGTATCCTAGTCCATGGTGCAGGTCTCTTTATTTGTGCCAATGGGGTAGGTGGAGGTTTTGCAGTTCTCTCCTTCTCTTCTTGCATCCTTTTCCTGCTATTTATAAGCACCCTTACCAACCAGCAGCCTGATGCTGGTCCAGTATATGGCTGTATTGTAGGCCTGGTACTTGTCCCTTGTGTTGGAATATGCGTTCTGGATAATACAGCCTCTGTCGTTCTGTTCTTCATTTCCTCTTGTCGTTTTGTCGCTCTAGTCAGGTGTGGAAATAGGAGGTCTACTAACATTTGTGTACTTGCTGAGAGTTTTTCTGCGGCCGCTTCTGTTTTCTTGAGGGCTTCTGACAAGACTGCTTCTGTTGGCTTTCCTCTTAATTCTTCTAGTTTTTTCTCACTATCTCCTGTGAAAGTTTTTTCGGTAGGCAGTCTCATCTTCTCTGCTGCTTTCATTTGAGGCTCTGTGGTTCTTGCCGCTTGGCCTGGTTTGTGTGCATTCAGTGTGTGCGTGTGTGTGTGTAGTTATCAGTGCTCTTTCTTCATTCATCTCGTGCTGACCCTGTCTCCAGCTTTTCTCTTCATTCGTTACCTCAAGTGTGTGTGTATCACTGCTAAGCACATTAATCTCGAGTTCATTTACTTAACCATCAGATTTTCTAGGGACTGGAATGACAATATAGGGTCTGGGTGTTTTTGTGGGTTTCATGCGTACATCATCAGGTGGGTGCACCGAAATTGGAACGCTTCGTGCACCTATAGAAAATGCAGTTCTGATTGTTAATGACAGTAAAATAATGATAAATACAATGCATAAGTACATTATAGTTCGATATGTAAGGCGACAGCATTTTCTTCCAGAGAAGCGGGGGTGCCTCTCTGCTTGTGGGAGGACCAGGTTACTGTTCTGGGCCCCCATCTCGATCATTCGCCAAATGTCAATGTTATTTTCCCCCCACCCAATATCATTCTTTGAACAGTTTTGTGTCAGAAAGTGTCAGGTGCTTCACAAGTGTCCCCCCTCTTGTGAGTGGCAATTGTCTCTTGTTACAGGATACAGTTCCTTTGCTAAACTATAGGAAAAATAGATTACAATAACACTTCGATGAGACACCTTCACTGTGCATGTTGAAAGTGTGCGGGTTCCCAGTCCATTCCTCTAATCTGTTTCAGTCCTGAGGACATGTTGGACACTGGTCAGTGTGAGGAAATATGGGAAAAATGACAACAAATATAACAAATAAGGTTTTTGACTCTGCTCCCTCGATCTGTCCCTCGGCAGAAGGTTTCTTCAGGATCTCCTCAGATAGTCTCTCTGATGATTGGAAAGTTCCACTTGGAGAATTATTCCATGCAGGAGCATTCCCATTTGTGCGATATTAGCTGGATCTCGGAAGAATGTGAGGACGTCAACTTCGATAGATCTCCCCACTTATTCCGGAAAGTCAGTAACTAGGCGAAAAAAGACACTGGGCCTCATTACACGGTAGGCGGTAGGGACATACCGTTACCGGTAAGGGATTACCGGTATCGGTAAATCCCCTCCCCAATCACGAACCGGACATACCGCTATTAGCGGCACCGCAAAGTACGGTGGCACTATTAGCGGCAAGTCTGTGAGCGCGCGGCCCCTCAGACCGGAAATAGCGGCATAGCGCTAATATCACGGCATCACGAGCCATGCGTACATGGCAATACCGGCATGTAGTAGACCCAAAGAACCCTTACCGGCAAGGCGCTAATACCGGCATCGCGAACCACACGTTAAAAGAGCACAGCAGAGTTCCCACCTGCCACAGGTGGACAAAATCAGCACAGGTGGAGGCAATGGAGACTGGCAGCACAAAAGAGCACACCACACCCCTCCCCACACCCATTCCCACACCAAGATGGATGCAATACTAGCAGCATTACATGGGCTAGAGGACATGATTGCAGTGCAGCAGCTACAACAACAGGCAGCACAGAGGAGACGCAGGAGGAGGAGGAGGAGGTCAAGACAGGCGCAGCAAGCACCACCAGTGCACCTAGTGATACCACAGAGGCAGCCACCAATTCCCAGGATCAGAGCCAGTCCAGTCAACCTAACCCCTGAGCAGATACACACCCTGTACCGTCTGGACTGGGATACCATCACCACCATAGTAGACATGATATACAACGACATTGTGAGTCTCATTGACATCCGTACTGCCATCCCCCCTCTACTGAAGGTAGTAACAGTGCTCCACTTCTTGGCCACAGGCACCTACCAGCATACGGTAGGTCAGATGCATGGCATATCACAACCAGTATTCTCACGCACACTGAACCAGGTGCTCGATGCCCTCCTGCAGCACACAAGTCAACACATATACATGCCACGGACTGCCCAGGAGATCTCCAACACCAAAGTTGGCTTCCATTCACTGGCAGGCATCCCAAGTTGCATCGGGGCCATCGACTGTACCCATGTAGAACTGGTGGTCCCACATGCCAATGAGGTAGTGTACCGTAACAGAAAGCAATACCACTCCATCAACGTCCAAATGGTATGTGACTCCAATAAGATCATCACACATTGCTGTGCCCGATATCCCGGTTCAACCCATGATGCAATGGTCCTGCGGAACTCGACAATACCACGATACATGGAGCGACATGCTGGACAACGTTCGTGGCTACTTGGTGAGTAGCAGGCCGACCACATGTCAGTGTGATGTGGATTGTGAGTGGGGGGGGAGATGCATACTCCAACTGGGCGTGAACTGGTGTCATGAGAAGAATGGACATACATATTTGCATCACTGTACAGTGAGGCAGCCCACAATGGACCAGAGACAAAACCACATGCTGGAAGTGAGTGCCACGGCAAACATATCAATCCATTACGCCAAACAGGCCATTCCAAACAACATGCACACCGCACAACACACCATTCCCCCATTACACAAATCAGCAACATGCATATCAAAATCACAACTGAAATGTACGCTGAACAACATCAGAAATGGTCCGCGCACATGAGTGCATACAAATGGATCCCCTGTAGCCATTGTGGTGAGGCACACCCATACCCCACCACAGAATTGCCATCAAACAGCATGGGCACATCAACTGAGGAATGGCAGTGTACTAGCAGTGTGGCACTAACGTTGCCAGGGCCAGGAAACACAAATCACTTAAACTCTGGCGGGACATGGCAATCCCTGCTGTATGCATGCATGGTGCATGTCCACTTGCAAGGACCACCTCACCTTCCCAGATTGCAGTTACCCTGATTGCCATGCGTGCTTGGATCAGTGGATGTCGTTGAATATGCAGTGTTTGTTTGTGTGATATGTGCACGCTCCACATTATGTAGACACTTACACATACCCATTGTTGCACCCATGCAGGTGATGCAGGTTATCCCCTGAAGAGGTGGCTCCTTACCCCTGTGCGGAACCCACAGAACAGGCACGAAGAGGACTACAATCATGCACACACCCGTACCCGCGTGGTGATCGAGCAGACATTCGGCCTATTGAAGGAACGCTTCCGGTGCCTCAGCAGGTCGGGCGGGGCACTCCTGTACGGGCATGAGAAGGTGGCCAAGATCACCATGGCATGTGTCATGCTTCACAATATGTGTATCAGACGGAATGTGCCAATGCCCCCTGACATAGAACTGCGACCACCGTCTGAGGATGATGACGGGGATGAGGATGGAGGAGAGGGGGCTGCAGGTCATGCAGGTGGCGATGCCCATGAGGGACGTGCTGTGCGGCAGCACCTGATAGACCATTGTTTCTGATGCACATGGATTAGGAGGGTGCAATTGGTGTTCAGCTCAGGGCACGGGGTGTATGGAGGACATAAACACAGTGCACCCTTCAACAATAAAGCACACATACACAATGATCAATGTCCAGTCATGTGATTATCCATGCCATTACGTGTGTATTGAGCATTATGACATTCAAACGTGCATGTACCCTCCACCCCAACAACCCTCACCCCCCTCCCCCCACAACTCCCCCAAACACCCTCACCCCCCTCCCCCCACAACTCCCCCAAACACCCTCACCCCCCTCCCCCCACAACTCCCCCAAACACCCTCACCCCCCTCCCCCCACAACTCCACCGAACACCCTCACCCCCCTCCCCCCACAACTCCACCGAACATGGTGTGCACATCAGTGCTGCATTAGTTCCCAAGTGTCAACAGGGACAGGCTGGCCCTACTTCCCTCCTCCACTACCACCATTGGGGGGTTGTGAGTCTGACCGCCGCAAGGACCGGCTGGACCTGCGCAGGATGGTTGTCTGGTCGGAGCTAGTAGACGAGGGGGTGGCTGGTTGATCTGCTCCCTGTGAGTGACGCATGCTCTCCATCGCCTCAGCAATGCGCGTTAGGACCTGCCTCACAGCGGCCATCTCGTCACATAGGCGCGTCGTGTTGCTGTCCATGGCAGCTTTCATGTCCCTTGACAACACCCGGATCTCCTCCCTGGTCGAGGCAGCCTCGCTCACTTGCCGGGCAACCAGGGCATTGAGCTCCTCCTGGCGCTGGCGTATCAGGCTCATGGTGTCGTCTGCGGCCCTGCCCCTGTTACTCCTCGGCGCAGCTTGCTGCATGTGGCCGACATCAGGTGAGCTCGCCACGGGACTGAATGACCCATCCATTGCATCTCCGGCATGCACCTCATGGATGCTGCCATTGGATGTGTTGCATGGGCTGTGGAGTGGGGACAGCTGGGTGCTGGGTGTACGCTGCCCTTCCGGTGTCGGACATGGGTCGTCCACATCACTCATAGGTGCCGTGGCTGCTGCTTCCCCGACGGAGCTATTGGCTGCGGACGGCGTGCCTTCTGGCACTGGCTCCTGAGTGGTGGGGGTGGGTGGTGGGGGTGCTGCCACAGTGTCGGATGGCATTTCGACCCTTGGTGTGGTCGTTGCGTGTGTGGCTTTTGAACGCTGGGCCACTCCAGATATCCCAGTGCCCCTCGATGTACTGGGCCTGGTGCCTGCATCCTTTCCCTTGGCCTGCTTTTTGGGTGGTGGGGCCTGCGTTGCAGAGTCCAGCTCCTCACTGTCAGATTGTGACCCTGTGGGGGAGCAAGACAGGGATAACATCAGTGATGGGTCAACGTGCATCATGCATATGTTGTTGTTGCTGCAGTTCTTTGGATTTGGACATCTAGTTTGGGCCTGCAGGTTGTTGGCCAGATGGGTGGGTCATCCGGACATGTGTCAGGGTGACACGTGTGTGAGGTGCTGCATGCATGTGGTTGTGTGGGGATGTGCAGGGCATATATGCAGGGTTGTGTACATGTGTGTGTGATGACCCCATCCATTAGCTGATTCCCAATTCACATTTGGGGGAGGGACTCATGTTTTGCGTGGTCACTCACCTCCGTCTGACGTTGTTGCCACACCACACTCCATTCGGCCCACTCCCTCGATGGATTCTATGCCAATGGTGCTGGCACATGTCTCCTCCCACTCCTGCATCTTCATCGGGGATCCACCTCCGCCTCCTGTGCCCATGGCCAGATTCCTGTTGGCCGATAAAATGCTGCGTACACGGAGGCGCAGATCATCCCACCGCTTGCACACGTCCTTTACGGTGCGGGGGGTGGAGCCCACCGCACTGACTTTCTGCGCCACCTCAGCCCAGATTTCCTTTTTTCTCAGGAGTGCCGGGCGCCGCATGTCGCTAGCGAACACTACGTCTGCATTTGCAGCCAGGGTGTCTGCCAGCATTTTCAATTCCTCGTTTGAGAAGCGTTCTTTGCGCTGGCGCGCATCGGCTTTCTTTAGGGCCTTGGGCATTGTTTGTTCTTGTGGGATGTGGTTTTGCCAGTCGTGGTGTTGCTGCAGGTCCTGAGTGCAGGGGATGGCAATGGATTGTGTTTTTAAAGATGGCCGCCGGGCTCTTTCCCGTTCCGGTGCGATGACGCTATTTCCGGTTCCGGTGTTTTACGGTGACCGCTAATAGCAGTGACCGCTAACAGCGGTGACCGCTAATAGCGTGCAGCATGAGGGCGGAGGTGCTATCAGCACTTTGGTCGGAGCCGGTAAGGTGCTTTTGCGCCATGGCGGTAGGGTCATTTACCGGCATGGCCCTATGCGCGTGTCCGCTAACTCGTAATGGAACGCTATTAGCGGTCTCCTACGATGGCGGACACGCTAATAGCGCCATGACGGTAAATCACATTTTTTAGCGCCTACCGTGTAATGAGGCCCACTGTGTGCTAATCTGCTGTCTTCTGGTGATAGGGACGTCTTGTTGAGATTCAGGAATATGTGTTTTTTCCTTGACGTGAACAATGTCTGCACTGTCCGGTTGCGTGGAGTGCGACCAAAATGCTGATTTTATTCAACAGATGACTCAAAGGTTCAGTGTTGGCTGGATCTCGAAGGAATGTCAATGTATCAGTTGTTCTCCCGACAATAGATGGACAGTCTTCGATTATGCGAAAGAAAAGTGTATTGATGAGTTAATCTAGTATCGCCTGTGGTGGAAGCATTTGTGTCCTTCTCACTGTACTCCGGGAGTACGATGAATGCTACGCAATGACAGTAAGCAGGTGTCTGATTATTTTTTCATTGTCAGATTGTCAGGATCTTGAAGAAAGTCTGTGACACTGGTGAGCCTCCCTACCAGTGACGGGTATGATTTTAACACTAAGTGGAAATACGTAACCACGTCCTTTGTGATGTCTCTACTGTGGGACACCATAAGTGCTGCCAAACAAAGTCTCGGTGCTGGATGAATCGGGATGCTGTGTCTGTTCCCAATGTGAATGTCTTTGATCAAAGTTTGTCATAGTCTTTCCCTCATCAAGGCTTATGTGTGATTTGGTCCAAAAGTTTGTGTCAACAAAACGTGTTGTGGCTTATATGCACAATTTCCTTCTTCACCCTGCAACTAGGATGCACAGAGTGTCCTTTTTTATGTCCTTATCCCCTTTTTTGCTTAGAGGAAGTGTCCAAGTTAAGCCTCAACTTGCAAAAGGGTTCTTTGTCTTTACTTTGCTGGTCATGCGTCCTTCTTCCTTGTCATGGATCTCGTCTGCATGTGCTGTGGTTCTTCCCCGTTGTCTGTAGTTTCTTCGCGGTGGGGTGCAGGCAGGGGGATTCCTCCGACGTATGGTTTGGTATCACCCAAGAAGATCAACGCTCTTCTTCCTTGTAATTTGTAACGTCTTCGACTGTGAATGGTCCGTTGAATCTTGGCACATCCCACTTTTTTTCATGTGTGATTCCTCACCAAAACAGTATCTCCAGGGAAGACGAGTGGAACACCTAGATCCTGAAGTGTGTCTGATGTAGTGTCTCTTTCTGTGTCCTGTGCTGCACTGCACCCTGTTTGTCGTCGCTGCAGCTTGTCTGAAATTACAGTAAGGCAAGATGTCATGCAGTTCAGATAGTTTTGCATTTCAGTTCCCAGAACCTCCCTTGTCGACTGGGAATCACATCTAGCTCTATCTCAGGGTGTCAGGGGAGTGCGCATTCTTCTTCCTGTGGCTATCTCGTGTGGCGTAAAATGATGGTCGGAGCCGGGTTGGTTCCAAAGAGCATACAGTGCCAGAGGAAGGCAGTGCAACCATCCCCTGTTTAGAGTAAGCTTCAACTTGGCTATCCTTTCCTTTAACAAGCCGTTGAGCCTCTCACAGATCCCATTACCTTCTGAATGATACACTGACGAGAACTTGTGCTTTATACCAAGCAGCAAGCTAATCTGCTCAAAGACTGCATTGCCAAAGTGAGCCTCATTATCTGATCTCATTACTTCACACACCCCCCACCTAGGGAACACTTCCCTCACTAGGAATTTGGCTGCACAGGTAGCGTTTGGGTGTGTACATGGACCTGCTTCCATCCATCTAGAGAATGGACACACCACGACAATTAAGTATCTGTACCCATTGCAAATGTGTGCCCAGTGGTGAATTGCTGGCAGATTATGCAGCTCACCATAAAGAATGCAACATGCTCAGCTAAATCCCGTATAAACCAGTCTTCAGCGAGTGTTGCTGCTAGATTCTCCTTTGTCATGTGCGTCGGGTAATGCAACTGTTCCAACGCAATTTTTAGTAGGGCTAAAGGCATTACTGGCTTACCAGTGCTTTCTTGATGCCACAAGCTGTCAGAGGGGTTTAAAGAACACCCTTGACGTTTCCACAAGTTTTTCTCTTCCTGTGGTGCCTCCCCTTGGAGCTCCATTAGTTGCGTTTGCCCAAGATTACTATAGGCTTCTGGTGTGGTTCGTGCTACCATCATCCTTTCATGGGTGCACGCCACTTCCACTTCCATGACTGTCTCATTTTTGGATGCCATACGCTTGGCTTCTGTGTCTGCTGCGTGATTTCTGCGTGACACAAAATCTGTCCCTTTCGTGTGGGCGGCGCATTTCACGACTTGCTATGCCCACTGGGAGCTGTAGTGCTTTTATCAGCCTGTCCAATAAGGCTGCGTGCTGTACTGGCGTGCCGTCCGCTCGGAGGTAGCCCCTCCTTTTCCAGCGCGCTAAACCTGCGTGCACTGTTGACGTCACATAGGCGGAATCACTATACACCGTTACTTCCTGGTCTGCGTGATTCTCAATGGCGAGTATCAACGCCAATAATTCTGCAGCCTGTGCTGAGTAGTGAGATGCTATTCGCGCACTAACAAGTACTCGAAATTCTCCATTTGCTGTGTGTTTTATCACAGTGACGCCTGTGTATCTTTGCCCATGACTTTGGTCGATCCTCGAAGAACCGTCAATAAAGACGATCTCTCCTCTTGCCAAGGCATTTTCTTTCACCCTGGGGATTTCATCATAGAATGCTTCGTAATTCGTGCAGTCATGTATCGCTCCGAGAACTCTGAGAATTGGGGCTGTGCAGATCGCTCTCTTGAGTTCAGCAAACCCTTTCTCCATCGTCTCAGACCATTCAGTCTTTTCCCTTGTCACTTGGGCCTTCTTTAGGGCCTGAAGTTAAGGCTTAGTATACGAGCTGTAATCGAAAACCCATGCCCTAACATAGTTGCACAGTCCTAGAAAGCTCTGCATTTGCTTTATCGTGTGTGGCTTAGCCGTGTTCAATATTGCTTCAGCCCTTTCTGGGGTCATCTTCTTTCCTTCATGAGAGATCAGATGGCCTATGTACAGCACTTCCTGTTGACAATATTGTAACTTTTCCTTGTCAACCTTATAACCTTTCTCAGCCAGTATAGTCAGTAGCTGAACAGAATCGTGCCTGCATTGCTCTTCTGTGGTACTGCAGATTAGGATGTCATCCACATACTGCAAGACGACACTTTCTAATGCAATGTTGCTTGAATCCATCTGCAGGACTCTGTTGAAAATGGACAGGGACTCACAGTACCCCTGTGGCAGCCTCGTGCTTTTCAGAGGCATTTGTCTGAACATGAAGGACGTCAGATCTTGTGAGTCACGGTGCAACAGGATTGAGAAAAAGGCATTTTTCAAGTCAATCACTGTGAAATATTTTGCCTCGATGGGTATATTATATAGAATTGTAGATGGGTTAGGGACTAAAGGGAACTCGGCTTCAACAATATCGTTTAGTGCTCGTAAATCCTGGATTAAACGCCAAGACCCCCTCCTTTTCTGACAGGATAAACCGCCGTATTACATGGTGACTTTGACATCACTACGATGCCCTGGTCCATCATCGCAGAGATTGTCTTAAAAATCCCTTTGTCTGCCTCTCTGGACATGGGATATTGTCGGACTCTCAGCAGAATTGCTCCTGGCTTTAGTTTACTTTTCACTTCTCCCACCCCCTTCAAGAGGCCTATGTCATAGGGTCTTGTAGTCCACACTGAGACAGGCACTTTAGCTATATCTTCATCAAAATATTCCAGACGCTTCAGCGCCAACATCATTCTCTGGGGCACTTCTCTTTTTATCATTTTTACCCAAAATATGAGACTCACTTCCACCCTTGTCTCTTCCGTGTCTGATTGTTCTTCAAAAAGAGCATCATCGGTGATGTCAGTCACTCGATACCCTTCTTTGATGGCGATAATCGTGCACCATTGTCTGCCTTCATCATCGTATCCGTCAACCAATGCTACTTTCCCTCGCACTGCTGCAGTATGTATCATCATAGGTATTCTTGGTCTGAATAGAAACTCATCAGGGGTTCTCATGGTTCTATCTGCAAGGCCTGGCAATCCTGCCATAAGCACACGCATGCCGTATGTGAAAACCTCTGGCTCCAATTGTATGGCCCTCATGGCTATATGTCCTGAGTATGCTCTAATCATTTCGCATACATTTGAATAGTGCATTCCTGGAATGGAGCAGACTATGCCCTCCTCCCTGAATGACATTATCATGTTCAATTTTGTCATTAAGTCTCGACCCAAAATGTTTATTGGGGTCTGCCGTGAATACAATAAAGGTACATTCATTTTGCACTCTCCTATGACGACTGGGAGAGCGTCTGTAAAGGGAAATCGACTGTGAGCTCCTTTAAAACTCTGATTAACTATGGCCTCACCGGACAAGGAAAACTTGCCTTCATGTATGCACGAGCGTGTTGCACCCGTGTCCACTAGGAAGGAATATTCTTTACCCCCTATAACAACATCCACCCTAGGTTCCCTATGAGGGTCTGGTGTCACTGATAGGATAGAGCACATCAGGGTTTCCAGTGAGCAGTCCTTGATTATATATAGATTTGGCCCACTGTGCACTTGTGGATTTTCCCCATTACCAGTGTTTCTTCCCCTTCCAGGGTTCTCGGTCTGTGACAGTTAGGTTGGTACATGTTGGGATTGTCCTTGTGGGGAATTCCCCATGTTCTGTGGTTGCACCCCTTGTTGCGCTCCTTGCTGCACTCCTGGCGTTTGCTGCTGCACCGTGTGATTCTGTGCAACGCCCTGTTGTGAGACTGCAGGTGGATTTGCCGTGCCTGCTCCCATTCCTTGGCTATTCTGTATCATGCCTTGACTTCTGCGCGTGCGCCAAATGCCCTGTCATTCCACACAGCCAACATACTGGCGGTGGTCGGATTAATTGCCCATTTGACATATCCGGATTACCATTTTGCACATTTTGAAAGCCTCCTTGGTTTGAAAGCCTCCTTGGTTATTTTGGAAACGTCTCTGATTGCTCTGCCATCCTCTTCCCCTTGGTTACAACCCTACATTACCCTGGTTATTCTGTTGTGTGTTAACCACCTGTTGCATGTTTTGTTCAGCTGCGTTAGTAAGCATGGCTCCTTCAAGAGCATACTTTGATCATTTCTTTTGCACCAGCTTCACTTTCTCACCCTTTCGAGTTGCCTCCTTTTTTCGATTCTTTTCTTGCAACAGTCTACAGTAATGTGCGATAGTCAACTGTATTTCAGCCCAAGGCTTAGCCTCAACTCCTACCAATTTCTTGAGCTGCTTCTGCACTGGTTCTGGCAATCCTTGGCACAATATCTGTTAAAACACAGGTATTGATTTCGTCCAAGATTCATGTGTTTCAAGCACCCACGCGTCTTGGAAATTCTGGATATAAATTAACGGATCTTCTGACTCCTTCATTTTTCGAATCATTATAGCTCCCATATCGGAAGTGTCTGGGTAAAGCACTCGTAGCGCTTTCCTTACTGCTGCTCTGCAGTTGTTAAATGGCGCTCAGTCATGCACAGTGTTAATTGTGGTTACACCAGTGTACCCCGCCCGTTTCCACACATCATCTGCTCCCTCACCAAGTATGGCGATCAGGAGACCTTTAATGTCCCCTATAGCTAGCGTGTTTCCTCCTGTCATCTTTTCTAACTCGTGTATCCATTTTCCGGCTCCCGATGTCAGCATTGGAAGCTTGTTTTTCAAGTTTTCTCAATCCATGTGTGGCCATGGAATATATTGTGGTCTTACTCCCCCCTTCTCTAGAAGCGGAAATGGGAGTGCGCAGCCCTCTTTCGCTTCTCTCATTGTTCTCCTGTCTATCACAGGGGTGATATTCCTGCATCGCCGTCTACCTGGCAATGTCCTTAGTCTGTCTACATAGGGCGGTGACGATAGCCCCCTCTGACCATGGGGTATTCGTTCATGCCGGTCAGACTGTGTAGCTGACTCTGATGCCCTCGGTGCAGACTCGCTAGTGTCTGACCATCGTACCCCTCTTTCCCTTAGGAGTCGTCTTTCGCGCCGTCTCCCTTCTCCATTTGCCTTGCGCTCCTCCTCTTCGGAGTCGGACATTGTTTGTTCCCAATTCACGCAACTTCTTGTGTCATCATCGTTTCTATTGATTTCTAATCTATCCATGGACAGTTTCCTACTCCCTCTACCTCGGGTGACATCCTCAGTGTCATACAGCTGAGTGCTTTCCAAGCGTTCATCCTCCCCCTCTCCGTGGGGTATTTGTTCTAGCCCCATTTCATCATATATCTTATCGATCGTTTCCCCGATGCTTCTGGTGTCGAAGTTATCTTCAATGTTTGCCCTAGACGTGCCTGGTACTGAATCGTACGCAGGACAGAATTCTTCAATGTCTTCCCAATCTACAACTAGATCGGGTTTCTTAACCTCCCTCTCCAAATACTCAAGATCGCGTGCCCTCTGTCTATGCTTACGTTCAACATCATCATCGAATTCTTTGCGCTTCATCGCCTCTTCTCTGACACTATCTTCTTCCCTTCTCTTTGCATTTCTAGGTTCATCTGCCCTTCGAATTTCCTCATCTCTTCATCTCCTTATCCTTTTTTCACATACCCTTTGCTCTTCTTCTAACCTTTGCTATTTCTGTCTGTCTTGATCATATGCTGCTCTCGGTTTGCGATCAAGCTGTTTTTCTTGCTCTTTGAGATATAGCTGTTCTCGCCTTAGCCTATCTTTCCTTCTTATCCTTTCATCCCTTAGCTCCTTCTCTTTCTCCTTTCTCTGTGCCTCATCTAACCTCTCTTTAGGTCTCACGTCATCACTTCCTTTCCCATCGAGTTTCAATAAGATTTGTCCTCCCATCCATTCGTCTTTTGCGAATGCTATCTCATCAGTTCTGTCTTCACTTCCTTTCCACTTCTTTCCCTCGGGAGATGCACTTGTCTGTGCGTGATCCTTTCTTTCATCATTGCGTCTCCCCTTGTCCCTCGGGACTGCAGAGGTAAGATTCTTGTCCTTATCTTTCCCTTGATTTTCATCACTACTCTATGCAGGTGACTCATATGCAGGGTTGCTGTACCCTGTGGCTGCTTTAAGCTCTCTTAATGGGTAGAGTCCCTCAGCCTTACTTTCTTCGGTTTCTGTTTCAGGCGGGGCAGGTGGCGCGGTAGGCATCTCACCCCCTCTGTGTATACATTTAGTATCCAATCTGCTGGCGGCTCTTCCTCCGTTGTCTATTCAAACATCTTTCCAGAGCTCTAGAACAGCAAGGCATTTCTCTAGCTTCTTGCCTGTATATGTGGCATGCAAATATGTCGTCATGTGTTGTAGGACGGCTTTGGATAAAGACCCATTTTGTGGCCATGGCATAAACATCTTGTGGGCAGTCCTTTTAACCCACTCAGTGCTATACTTCTTTAGCTTGGGTGCGTTTTTCGGCAACTGTTTGCATATGTGTGCTAATGGAGTTATGTCTTCCATGTTTAAATATGTTCTCTTTCCTCTTATACAACACTTGTCAATACCTACGTGTGATTAAAACACCTTGTAACAATATGAGCAAGCACCAAACACCGCAAGCTCTAATCCGAATTTTCCACCAAAAATCTCTTACATTGCTCAAAAACATAAATTCATGTGCGATTCTGTCTCAGCTATCGAATCGCTCAAAATTTTCAACCAGTTTTCTTAATAAAAACTTCACAGATGATGTCACACAAAACATATAGGACAGACACTTAACAGACTAGACAGACACCAGCTGGACACAAATATCTCTGCCTCTAATCATTACCCGTACATGGAGTCTAAACGAACCCCGTTCACGTCTTTAAACGTGGTGGTAGCCTAATTGTTCCCCATTATGTGGGACTCTGGATTCACGTTTCTTCTGACCGCTATATTAAAGCGCAGGAATAAGGCGTATCCTCTCACTTCGAAGGTGTCCGCCCTGGTAACCTCTCTCTTCTCGGGTGTCCACCCCGGTATTCTCTGTTTATTCAATTATTCTCGAGTGATTATCCCCTTATATATATATATATATATATATATACAGTCTTCTCTACTTCTGACTATTTTGTTTATTCCTCCTCCCTCCATTACCTTTTGCCTTTACTTTTTCTAAGGCGTACGTGGTTTACAAAAGCACTACATTTTTTGTTTCACTCACCGTTCGCATCATTCGTCTCTGGATCCTCGGGATCACCACCTCTATTACAGCCTCCTTCAGGTTTTCATCCGATCAGCTGCCCGTAGGAATGGGAAGGGATATGTTTGTAAAACAGGTCCATTCAGGCCCAAACTGCAGTCTTGGGTTAGGTATACTACCATTGTCTACGGGGAGCTTCACAGTCTACTCAGCCGAATGGCGAAGTACTCGTGATATTGCAGAGGACCTAGAGTTACTTTATGTCGACGGTCAATAGGTGTCTTATTTTAATCAATAATCAATAATCGATGGTCTCCAACCATCCTCTGCTACCAAGTGTACTCGTATGCGAGTGACCCCTGACTGGCCCATAGAGTCAGAGCTCGCTCTGTCGTACTTCTAAGACAAGATAGCTGCACCTTGAGGTGGAAGGGGTGCAGGATTTCTTACTCCACCACCAATCAATAAGCACAACTCAATGGTTTGGCAAAGGGGAGTCTGTTTAATGACAAGTACAAGAAACATGGAAATCAACAGTGATGCAATAGCCTGTCTTGCTTTAACTCCCAACAATCTTCATTCAAACAGTAACAGTTATACCCAAAATTCGTCATCATTGACGTGTAAGACTCATAAATTTGTCATGCAATTCTATTGGTTGGAAAAGGTAACTTAAGTATAGGTGTTATATCAGTATATGGTAACGGAGTGAGATGCTTGGTTAACCCTTATCAGGTGGGCGTCTACGCCCTTCCCTCTAACATTACTCATGTAGACGTCACTAAAAGTACGACATCCCATTGGTTCTACTATCTATGGGACCCTAGATTATTTGGCCCATTGTGATTGGGTTGGCTACAACCCCAAGCATAAATCTCCACTCTAATTAGCAGCACGCAGAATAGTCAACCAGGTGCAGGATTCCCCAAGATTTACCCAGCCTCCCTTCCATCAATCAGTACTCGAATGGCTATGTGCCAATTAGTTGGCTGTGGTCGGCATCAAAACTGTAGCTTCTTGTCAGGAAAAGTTATGGTATCTCCTGTTTTGGGTGACATCAGACGTTGGTGCCTCTTCGCGCTTGGCTGGTCACGTGTCAGCACACCGTGAATCTGCTTAGTTTTCCTTCTATTTGTGCATTTAATTCTCATTTCAGCCTGCCACCTGCCTGGGCCTCCTTATCTCGACCTTCACGGGGCAGGCTGCTCTGCTCTTAAGTTTCGATTCTCTGAAGCTACTGGCCGCCTGCCTCTCTTGGTTTGACCTCGATTTCCCAGGCACAGAATGCCCTTTGCTGAGTTTCGATTCCGCCGTCTCTTCTTGTTTTAGCTGGAATACGAATCCTGTCCTGTTTGACCCTTAGTAACCTGGGTTGATTCTGCTTTTGTACAAAGTATACTCGCACTTATATAGTGTGCTTCGTTGAGGTAGATATATAGTTGGCGCTTGCTGCTCTATTCTTCTACTAAGCATAGCAAGCCGCACTGTTTTCTTAGCTTCTTGCGGTTACAAGCATATGTACAGGCGCTAGCTGGTTGAATATCTTCATCCTGCTTTACAGTTTAGTTTCTTCAAATCTCAACATCGTCTCTCCTTCCAAGTTCATTATGTTCTTATTCATGACGTTTCGTCTTTGTGTGTCATCTTTTGGTTGTCGTTTCTTTCTTCTGTGAGTCTGTCCGGGCCCTTGTGTCGTCACCATTCATCTTCAATTAAGGCCTTTTGAGTTTCTGCTGGGACAGTGGTTAAGCATTCTTCGTTTCGTGTCATTTGTTGGTAGGGTTGTTTCAATGGATACCTTACTGTCCATGGTTGTCTGGTTATTGGCACTTCAATAGCTATTGCTCTTCTGATGTGCACTGGGCAGAGCCCTAACGCAGATCTCTGCTGGTTTATTTGCTCATCATACATCACATATCTCGGTGTCAACGTTCCTGGTACTTCAAAATGGGTGGCTGGAGTGCAGGCTATGTTTGGGACCTCATCTACAACATCCCCTTTTTCTGGGGGTAATTCACATGAACACAAGTGGTCATGCTGTTTTTTATTTACTCTGATCCCAACCTATGTATAGGCATCATCTAGTGTCATGATGCCTGCCCCCGGGAAGCCAGACCAGGCCCAGCAACCCTGGAAGCAGGCATCATGCCATTTGGAGCATGCCCAAAAACCCCAGTTATGGCACCAGGCTCATAAGGATAAAGTCAGTCCTGGCGCCATGGGCGCCAGGCTCATTACAGAAAACTTACCTGGTGCAGACCATGCTACACGAAGCCACAAGCCAAATGGGGCTTAGGAGGGACTATTTTACCTAAGGGACTACTTTCTACTCGGATGAGGGCTGTGGAAGAATACTTACCTGGGACTTCTTCCAAGGCTATTTAAACCACGCCCGGACAGCCGCACGTGCTTCGCGTTATTCTGCATTTAGCAGCGTAACGCTCACCGTGCCTTCAGCAGCTTTCAGTCTTCAGCAACGCCCGCTTCAGTCCTGGACCACCTGGAAACGAAAAGAAAGAAGGAGAAGAGATTTAAACTTGAAACCTTACCTGAATTCTTGATCCATCGCACCGTCCATCTTGAAGAAGAAGTCCTCGCACGCACGTCGCCACGCACCTCGCAGCGCCGCGCTGAACTCACCATCCAGTGCAGCTTTTCCTCACTCCATCGCGAACTCTGCACTTCCAGACCACTCTCCGATATCTAAGGGGACAAGAAAAGCCAGGTGAGCAAGGAATGCAAAAGGGCAATACAAGCTACCCCCAAAGACATACCGGATTACCACAGGGGGGTACTCACCTCATCTCGGGTCATGTGCAGTTAACTCTGCATCACCGCCGCACCCTGGCCCCTAAGGGGAAACCACTGGACATTACAAGCTACCCCCCAAAGACTTACCTGATTTACCGCAGGGGGGTACTCACCTCATCTCGGGTCGGCGCAGTTAACTCTGCATCATCGCCGTATCCCGGCCCCTAAGGGTAAAACCACTATAGACTTACCTGACTCTCACCAACTGCCATTTGGAAACTTCATGGTGGTTAAACCGGCAACCTACAAGGAATCGGAAAGAGTGAAGATCAGACATTTGAACTCTTACAAACTATTGGATTCTAGAGTCAATACTGGAACTCACCAATTCCTCCACGCCAGTGAAGTAACTGGTCGTCTACGCGCCCCTGCGCTCGATGCAGGATGGAGAGCTTATCTTTCCAGATCATCAGGTGAGATCAAGAGGGAACATCAGGAGTGGTCAGTGGGCAGACAACGGGAGTGGAAGGTGGGTTAACGCTCAAATTACGGGAGGTTAATCCCCTTTCTCCTTTGCAGAAAGATATTCATACGAGCCGACAAATGAAGTTAAGTGGGTCTGTCCAGTCAGTCATTTCGGCTCTACGGGGCACCAGGCCAGTCCAGATCGACGCCCCCGTGGGAATCAGGTGAGCGTAACAAAACGCGAAGCCTACCCACAAATACCCACCTGGGCATCATGGAGACCTCAGAAACGGATCAGTTGGGCCAATTATTAGGGGAATTAAGGGCCGAAGTGCATTCCGCCCGCCAAGAAACTAATGCCCTCAGGAGAGAACTGATAGTATCAAAAGAACGAACCGATGATTTGGCCAGACAACTATTGCAAAGCCAGGCTGGACAAACACCTCTACCAGGACCAGGATTCGGGGCAAGTCCAGCTCCTGTACCACTGAGTAACCCGGTGCAGATAAATCTACCTGGAGCTGTTCCCTTGGCTCCGCCTGAACGCTTTGCCGGAGACCCAAAAAGGTTTGCTATATTCATGAATCAATGCTGCTTGCACTTTTTATGTAGACCTGGAGCCTTCCCGAACGATCAGGCCAAGGTGGCCTTTGTGCTGTCATATCTCAGCGGCAGTGCGGCGGATTGGTCCATTCCACTAGTCAATCAGGATGACCCGATTCTTCAAGATTTCCAGGGTTTTCGAACAAGCATGGAAAGACTATTCGCCCGACACTCCCAAAGACAGGCTTTGGATAACGAACTTTTATCCTTACGGCAAGGTAATCAGGATCTTTTATCTTACATTGCAACCTTTAATAGATTAGTAGTGGAAACCGAATGGCCTGAAGCCAAGCGAATCACATTATTCCATTGAGGGCTTCGAGGAGAACTCAAAGATGTTTTGGCCCAAATCGTGAACCCGCCTCAAGACTGTGCTGAATATATAGATTTAGTGGTCCAGTTAGATCACAGACTTCAAACCAGAAAGGCTGATCGAACCAAGTTTGAGAATAGAGTGTTGACTAAAACCCACGTAAGCTCCAAGGGAGTAGATGCCCCAGAACCTATGCAACTCGGGGGGGTTAGAGGACCCCTAACGCAGAAGGAAAGAGAAAGAAGACGGCAACTGCAATTATGTCTCTATTGCGGAACTACTCGTCATTTTCTTTGGAACTGCCCTGTAAAACCACCCAAGAAAACTATAGGAGCAGCAGACGAAAACCATTTGGAACCTGACTCGGGAAACGACCAAGCCCGGCAAGTGTAGAGGTCCGCTTGCCGAGCTTAAAGAAGGACACTCTGACCTCGCATTTCACCATACCCATGGTCCTTGTAGATCCAGAGCAGCAATCACGCATGCACGCGGTAAAGGCATACGTTGATAGTGGTGCCATAGGAAACTATTTGGACTGTGAATTGGCTTCCAGGATGAATCTACCTCTCACCCGAAAGACCACTGCCGATGTCGTCACCACAGTGGATGGAACGGAAATTGTCTCTGGGCCCGTAACTCATCCACTGCAGAGATGACATTGCTGGGTCAAGATGAGCACCGAGAGGTTATGGTGTTTGATTTGATCAAGGCCCCACAGTTCCAACTGATACTGGGAATACCTTGGTTGGAAAAACATAATCCCTGTATTGATTGGCGAGAGAAGAGAATAACCTTCTCAGAATGTGCTCACACCTGCTACCCAAAGAAAACTCTAAACTCAGTCCTGGCCCCAGTAATCCCAGCTGCCATGCAATTACCTGCTGAATACCAAGACTTTCAGGATGTCTTCCAAAAGGAACAGGCAAACACTTTACCACCTCACAGATCGTATGATTGTCAAATAGATCTTGTACCGGGAGCACAACCACCTTGCAGCAGAATCTATGCCCTTACGGAACCCGAAAATCTTCACTTGCGCCAGTACCTTGACCAGTACCTTGCTAATGGTTTCATTCGCCCGTCCAAGTCCCCTGCATCTTCAGCTTTGTTCTTCGTACCTAAAAAGGAAGGCGACCTTAGAACATGCATAGATTACCGCGCTCTGAATCAGATAACCATCAAGAATCGATACCCATTGCCTTTGATCCCTGAACTACTAGACCAGGTGAAGGACGCTTGTATATACACTAAACTAGACCTTCGGGGGGCATATCATCTGGTACGTGTCAAAGAGGGCGATGAATGGAAGACTGCTTTTCGCACCAAGTACGGATTATTTGAGTACCAGGTGATGCCTTTCGGACTATGCAATGCACCAGCAGCCTTCCAATTCTTCATGAATGATGTCCTCCGAGAGCTTATCGATGTTTGTGTGGTCGTTTACATCGAAGATATCTTAGTATACTCCTTATCAGAATCTGATCATGTAAAGCACGTCCGAGCAGTCCTAGAGAAGTTACGCCAGCATAAATTATATGCTAACCTGGAAAAGTGTGTCTTTCACACTTCGGAAGTGGAATTCCTTGGATTTATTCTGACCCCGAGAGGAATCAGGATGGATACACGTAAGGTGGACGCAATTCTTAATTGGCCTTCGCCAACCTCAGTCAAAGGCGTCCAAAGCATGCTTGGCTTTGCCAATTTCTACCGCAGGTTTATCCCGGACTTCTCACACATTGTACATCCCATTACAACGCTATTGCGAAAGAATAAACGTTTTGTGTGGACAGAAGAAGCCGAGAACGCCTTCCAAGAGTTAAAAGCAAAATTCACATCTGCCCCTGTATTAAGATACCCGCGCCCTGAGCTTCCATACATAGTGGAAACGGATGCATCCAGTTCAGCCAGGGGAGCAGTGCTCTCCCAAAAGGATCCCGAAACTAACCAGCTTCACCCAGTGGCATTTTGGTCAAGAAAGTTTTTGGCTCCCGAATTAAACTATGCCATTACCGACAAGGAGCTGTTAGCCATCAAGTCCGCCTTCAAGGCTTGGCGGCACTATCTGCTGGGTGCCAGACATACCATTACAGTCATCACCGAAACTTGCAATAACTAAAGACAGCTAAGGCCCAATCTTCGCGCCAACTCTGTTGGGCATTGTTCTTCGCCGAGTTTGATTTTGTAATAACCTATCGACCAGGTTGCAAAAATGGTAAAGCAGACGCCTTGTCCCGGATTGGAATGGGAGAAACTGAAATAGCCTTAGAACCTGTACCCATAATTCCCGAACAGAGAATCCTTGGCCTGACGTCCATACATACACTGGAGGACATTCAAGAAAAGATCCACCAGCTCTTTGATTCAGTTGCCTTACAGGACTGGGCCAAAAAAGGTCCAGAGTATTCTGTCACCGATGATTTACCTTATTACCAAGTGTCATGATCACTGCTTCCAAGGAGCCAGGATCAGCCCAACGTCCTTGGAAGCAGGCCCCTAACCCTAATCCTAGGCACCAGCCGGTCCCCACAGGGACCTTTTGGACCTTGTCCTGGCGCCAGTGGCACCAGGCTAATCAGAAGCATCGGTCCCGGCACTGGAAGCGCCGGGCTCATCATTGGTGTGAAGGTGCTTGGGTGGACTTACCTGCGGCAGACCATGTTGCTTACTTACCAGCCTCTTAGAAGCCCTCGGTGAACAGGGACTACTTTCTTACCTGGGTGGGGCAGCTCCACTCCCTGGATACAGCACTGGAACTCTTCTGGAAGCAGGAACTCTTTTTTTACCTAGGCGGGGCCGTGGAAGAAGACGCCTCATCACTCTAAGGCTATTTAAACCACACCCGATTGATGAAACGTGCTTCGCGTTATTCTGCATCTGCAGCAGAACGCTCACCGAGTCTGTTCCAGCCTTTCTTCTTTTGATCCTGAACCTGCAAGAATTATACTTACCATTCCTGTACCCGATCAACATCAGCACCTGCAAAAGACCAGAAACAACAGGTTAGCAAGACGAACTTTACACGCAGTGCTTACTCACCTGATCCATCGGCAGCGGCCGTGTCTCACGCTGCACCTTCGCCTGCAAAGATCAACAGCATTATTATACTTACCGGCACGCTGTGCATTCCGGATTCTTCACGCTGCATCTTCACCTGCAAAGACAACAGCATTATTATACTTACCGACACACTCTGCATTCCGGATTCTTCACGCTGCATCTTCATCTGCAAAGACAACAGCATTGTTACACTTACCGGCACGCGGCGAATTCCGGATTTCTTCATTCTGCATCGCCGCCTGCAAAGACAAAGAAAGAGACATTAAGCAGGTACTTACTCACGCCCATCACGCTCGTTGCAATCAAACGCCTGCGAATACTCCGGCGCCTCTTCAACACTAACTAATCTGCAAGGAAAGAGACAGTTAGAGCGCTTGCCATACTTACGAATTTCCAGGCGCTTCACTGCCACGCATTAAAGACTATAAAGACAAAAGGTGTCCAGAAACTTACCCGTCGTGCAGACAACGACGGTAACCATCCTCTGAAGTCAAGAGGCCAATGTTTCACCAGTGAAGGAACTGGCAACGGCACCCTGCACTAGACGCAGATGGAGAGCCCAGCATTCACCTATCTAAGGTGAGCACGTTGACCTGGGAGGGGGGCGCTGCAGACAAGCTGGGAAGAGAGAGAGCGAGAGATAGGGACATCCAACAACCCAGACCTTTAATCCCCATATTCTTTCACCTGCAGAAACCTCACCCTTCGAGTTCGACACACAGTGCGAAGAGGTTCGACCCCAGAAGCCAATCGAGTCCTGCACATCACTTTTCGAGTCACAGACACCTTCCTGCCAAGACCCGCGCCTCCGTGGGAATCAGGTGAGCGTTACAGAACGCGAAGCCCACCACAAAACTCCTACCCAGGCGCAATGGAAACCTCAGACATTGATCAACTAGCCCAGTTGCTTGGGGAATTAAGAGCAGAAGTACATGCAGCTCGTCAGGAAACAAACTCTCTAAGAAGAGAACTGATAATTTCCAAGGAGCGAACAGAGGACCTTGCTAGGCAGTTGTTACAAACGCAGGCAGGACAGACACCTTTGCCCATTCCAGGAGGGAGTTATCCTTCTGCATCAGCTTCAAATCCAGTGCAAATCAATCTGCCCGGTAATGTGCCCTTGGCTCCGCCCGAACGCTTTTCTGGTGATCCAAAGAAATTCGCAGTGTTCATCAACCAGTGCCGCCTGCACTTCTTATGTCGACCAGCTGCATTCCCAACAGACCAGGCCAAGGTGGCTTTCGTGCTTTCTTATCTCAGTGGCAGTGCTGCAGATTGGTCGATCCCTTTAGTCACCCAGGATGATCCGGTTTTACATGATTTTCAGGCCTTCCAGTCCAGCATGGAGAAACTGTTCGCAAGACATGCACAAGGGCAGGCCTTGGACAATGAACTTCTCTCATTACGACAGGGTAATCAAGACCTCTTGACTTATATAGCCTCTTTCAATAGACTCATAGGGGAAACATAATGGCCCGAGGACAAGAGAATAACGCTTTCTACAGAGGCCTGCGTGGAGAGCTCAAGGATGTGCTAGCGCAAGTGGTGAATCCTCCACAAGAATGTTCGGACTATATTGACTTAGTTGTCCAATTGGACCATAGACTACAGAACAGGAAGGCAGATCGTTCCAGATTTGATACCCGAGTGTTTTCTAAACCACAGACCTCGAATAAGGGAGCTGACACTGTGGAACCCATGCAAATAGGGGGCATGAAAGGACCTTTAACCCAGAAAGAGCGGGAAAGAAGAAGGCAGCTGCAATTATGCCTCTATTGCGGAAACTCGGGACACTTTCTTCGGAACTGTCCAGTGAAACCAGCTAAGAAGACTGTAGGAGCCGCGGATACCTGTACCACAAATTCTGAGCAGGGAAACAACCTCGCCCGACAAGAGTAGAGGTCCTCTTGCCGAGCGTTAAGATCTGTCCCGTGACCTCGCATTTCGTGATACCCATGGTCCTCATTAGTCCTGAACGTCCGGATCGTTTGCATGCAATTGAAGCTTACATTGACAGCGGAGCAATCGGTAACTATGTGGACCGTGAAATGGTATCAAGGATGAATCTACCCCTTGTCCCTAAGGCAGTAAAAGACGTCATCACTACTGTGGATGGCACGGAGATAGCCTCCGGACCAGTAACGCATGCCACCCAAGAAGTGACGCTAGTGAGTCAAGATGGACACCGGGAGAGAATCGTGTTCAATGTAATCAAGGCCCCTCAGTTCCAGATCATTCTGGGAATCCCTTGGTTAGAGAAGCACAATCCTCAGATCGATTGGCGAGCAAAGACGGTTCAGTTTCCAGAGTGTTTTACCACTTGTTATCCTCGGCCTGAGGTTTCGCTGGCGGCGATCTCTTCTGAGGAGGTTCCCAAATTACCTCCCGAATACCAGGAATTCCAAGACGTCTTCCGGAAGGATCAAGCTAACACCCTGCCTCCTCGTAGGTCTTACGACTGTCAAATAGATCTGATACCTGGAACAACTCCTCCTTGCAGCAGGATCTATGCCCTCACCGAGCCAGAGAACCTTCACCTCAGACAGTACCTGGACCAATACCTAGCTAACGGATTTATCCGTCCTTCAAAATCTCCAGCTTCATCGGCTTTGTTCTTCGTTCCGAAAAAGGAAGGAGACCTTAGGACTTGCATAGATTACCGCGCCCTGAATCAGATCACTGTTAAAAACAGATACCCGTTACCTTTGATCCCTGAACTCCTGGACCAAGTCAAAGATGCATGTATATACACAAAGCTGGATCTCAGAGGAGCCTACCACTTGGTACGGATAAAAGAGGGCGATGAATGGAAAACGGCCTTCCGCACTAAGTACGGGCTATTCGAATATCAAGTGATGCCCTTTGGACTGTGTAATGCTCCTGCTGCTTTCCAATATTTTATGAACGATGTCCTTAGAGAACTCATAGACGTGTGTGTTGTTGTCTACATTGACGACATCCTCGTCTATTAGTCATCTGAAGAAGAACATCAGAGACACGTTAAAAAGGTTCTCGAGAGATTGCGTCAACATAATCTTTTTGCTAAGCTTGAGTAATGCGTTTTCAACGTAACGGAAGTCGAGTTCCTGGGATTCATATTGTCACCTAACGGAGTCCAGATGGATTCAAAGAAAGTTGATGCAATTATCAAGTGGCCATCACCAACCTCTGTAAAAGGAGTTCAAAGCATGTTAGGATTCGCTAACTTTTACCGCAGATTCATTCCTGAATTTTCTCGGATAGTCCAGCCCATCACCGCTCTGTTGAAAAAGAACAAACATTTTGAGTGGTCTTCTGAAGCAGAACAAGCTTTTCAAGACTTAAAAGCCAAATTCATTTCTGCACCTGTTTTAAAACATCCTCGCCCAGAACTTCCTTACATCATGGAAACGGATGCTTCTAGTCTTGCTATGGGGGCAGTGTTATCACAAAGAGATCCGGTCACAAACCAACTACATCCTGTTGCCTTTTGGTCCCGCAAGTTTTCGCCTCCCGAGATCAACTATTCAATTACAGACAAGGAACTTTTGGCCATCAGATCGGCCTTTAAAGCCTGGCGGCATTATCTTCTAGGAGCCAGACACACAGTCACCGTAATGACTGACCACCGCAATTTACAATATCTAAAGACAGCCAAAGCTCAGTCTTCCAGACAGCTTCGCTGGGCTCTGTTTCTAGCAGAATTTGACTTTATAATTACTTATTGACCAGGCAGTAAGAACGGAAAAGCGGATGCCCTCTCCTGGATGGGAGTAGATGAACATTTGATCAATCCAGATCCAATACCCATAATCCCAGAACAAAGGATTTTGGGTTTGGTCAGCACTCAATCTTTTGAAGACATCAAGACCACGGTTAAATCACTCCTAACTCCGGCCGATTTGCAGGACTGGCAAATAAAGGGAAAAGAATTCTCAGTAGATCAAGACCTACCATATTTCCGAGGACGATTGCACTTGCCCTGTGAGAAACTACAAAAACAAGTAATCTCCTGTTATCACGATTCTCTAATGGAGGGGCACCCTGGCATTACCAAAACCATGGAAAAGATTAAAAGACATTTCTGGTGGCCATCGTGGAAAAAGGATATTAGAGACTTTGTAATCTCCTGCGGTGTGTGTGCCCAGAATAAACGTCAAAAGCAGAAACCAGCCGGCCTATTACAGCCACTTGACATCCCTCCCTGTCCATGGCATACCCTGTCCATGGATTTTATCACGGACTTACCTCCATGCTTGGGGTATACTACCATCTTAGTAGGCGTGGATCTATTCTCCAAGATGGATCACTTCATACCCCTGAAGGGTCTACCTTCAGCCTCAGTATTGGCCCGAGAATTCTTGGCAAACATCGTTCGCTTACACGGTTTTCCTTCAGTTTTAGTCTCTGATAGGGGAAGTCAATTCATCTCCCACTTCTGGCGCAGTTGCTGTCGTCTAGCCCAAGTTGATGTAAGACTTTCGACCAGTCACCATCCCCAAACTGACGGACAAACAGAAAGGACAAATCAGACACTAGAACAATATCTGCGTTGCATGCTCCAACAAGCAGAAAACCCCTGGAAGGACATTCTTTGGATCGCTGAATACGCTTACAACAATTCGACTCATTCTGGAACCGGGAAGACTCCTTTTTTCCTATTATACGGACACCATCCTAGAACCTCCAACCTGGATCCTCCCCAAGAAATTGAAGCACCTGCTGTGAATCACTTGCATTCGGAGATCACCTGTGCTTTTAAGGAAGCCACTGCCCATCTGCAAAGAGCTAAAGCTCAATTCAAAAAGGCAGCCGATCGGCACCGTAAAGAGGCCCCTCACTACGCTGTAGGAGATCAGGTCTGGTTATCCACTAAGCACCTGCCTTTAAAAGGACCCCGCACCTTCATTCTGAGATACCTTGGACCCTACCTCATATCTGCCATAATTAATCCGGTGGCTGTCAAATTGGAATTACCTACACATATGAAAATACATCCAGTATTCCATGTCTCCTTATTAAAACCAGTGCAACCAGAAACCCGATTGACTGAACTCCCAGAACCCGTTTTGGTAGACGGAGAACTCGAATTCGAAGTAAAGAACATCCTAGACTCCAAAATCTCCAGATCTAAATTATACTATCTGGTTGATTGGAAAGGATACAGTCCCCAGGAAAGGTCTTAGGAACCCTCAGAACATGTCCACGCACCTCGTCTGGTCAAGAGATTCCATCTGAATCACCCCGACAAGCCAAAGCCCCTGGAGAAGACACACTTAGGAGGGGCCTTGAGGAGGGGTACTGTCATGATCACTGCTTCCAAGGAGCCAGGATCAGCCCAACATCCTTGGAAGCAGGCCCCTAACCCTAATCCTAGGCACCAGCCGGTCCCCACAGGGACCTTTTGGACCTTGTCCTGGCGCCGGTGGCACCAGGCTCATCAGAAGCATCGGTCCCGGCACTGGAAGCGCCGGGCTCATCATTGGTGTGAAGGTGCTTGGGTGGACTTACCTGCGGCAGACCATGCTGCTTACTTACCAGCCTCTTAGAAGCCCTCGGTGAACAGGGACTACTTTCTTACCTGGGTGGGGCAGCTCCACTCCCTGGATACAGCACTGGAACTCTTCTGGAAGCAGGAACTCTTTTTTTACCTAGGCGGGGCCATGGAAGAAGACGCCTCATCACTCTAAGGCTATTTAAACCACACCCGATTGATGAAACGTGCTTCGCGTTATTCTGCATCTGCAGCAGAACGCTCACCGAGTCTGTTCCAGCCTTTCTTCTTTTGATCCTGAACCTGCAAGAATTATACTTACCATTCCTGTACCCGATCAACATCAGCACCTGCAAAAGACCAGAAACAACAGGTTAGCAAGACGAACTTTACACGCAGTGCTTACTCACCTGATCCATCGGCAGCGGCCGTGTCTCACGCTGCACCTTCGACTGCAAAGATCAACAGCATTATTATACTTACCGGCACGCTGTGCATTCCGGATTCTTCACGCTGCATCTTCACCTGCAAAGACAACAGCATTATTATACTTACCGGCACGCTGTGCATTCCGGATTCTTCACGCTGCATCTTCATCTGCAAAGACAACAGCATTGTTACACTTATCGGCACGCGGCGAATTCCGGATTTCTTCATTCTGCATCGCCGCCTGCAAAGACAAAGAAAGAGACATTAAGCAGGTACTTACTCACGCCCATCACGCTCGTCGCAATCAAACGCCTGCGAATACTCCGGCACCTCTTCAACACTAACTAATCTGCAAGGAAAGAGACAGTTAGAGCGCTTGCCATACTTACGAATTTCCAGGCGCTTCACTGCCACGCATTAAAGACTATAAAGACTAAAGGAGTCCAGAAACTTACTGGTCGTGCAGACAACAACGGTAACCATCCTCTGAAGTCAAGAGGCCAATGTTTCACCAGTGAAGGAACTGGCAACGGCACCCTGCACTAGACGCAGATGGAGAGCCCAGCATTCACCTATCTAAGGTGAGCACGTTGACCTGGGAGGGGGGCGCTGCAGACAAGCTGGGAAGAGAGAGAGAGAGAGAGAGAGATAGGGACATCCAACAACCCAGACGTTTAATCCCCATATTCTTTCACCTGCAGAAACCTCACCCTTCGAGTTCGACACACAGTGCGAAGAGGTTCGACCCCAGAAGCCAATCGAGTCCTGCACATCACTTTTCGAGTCACAGACACCTTCCTGCCAAGACCCGCGCCTCCGTGGGAATCAGGTGAGCGTTACACCAAGGCCGGCTATTTCTGCCACAAAAGGAACTACAAGAACTTGTCATTTCCCGTTACCATGATACCTTACTGGAAGGACATCCTGGTATTGCAAAAACTGAAGCCAAAATTAAGAAACAATTCTGGTGGCCCACCTGGCGCAAAGACATTAAATTGTTTGTCATGTCTTGTGGCATTTGCGCCCAAAATAAAAGTCAAAAGAAAAGACCCGCTGGACTATTACAACCTTTGGACATCCCACCAACTCCTTGGCATACCTTGTCATTAGACTTTATCACAGATCTACCCCCGTGCAATGGCTTTAACACCATTTTAGTTATTGTGGACCTTTTTTCCAAAATGGCCCACTTTATTCCTTTAAAAGGGATACCTTCAGCTCTAGTCCTGGCCAAAGAGTTCCTTGAAAACATTGTTCGCCTACACGGTTTTCCATCCGTGTTGATTTCGGACCAGGGCAGTGAATTCATTTTGCATTTTTGGAGAAAATGTTGCCAACTGGCGCAGATAGATGTTAGGCTTTCCACCAGTCACCACCCTCAGACCGACGGTCAAACAGAGAGGACCAACCAGACTCTTGAGCAGTACTTGCGTTGTATGCTACATCAGTCTGAGGGTACTTGGAAAGACATTATTTGGATTGCCGAGTATGCATACAATAATTCCGTACACTCGGGAACTGGACAAAGTCCTTTTTTTACCATCTATGGATACCATCCTCGAACCTCGGACCTTGATTCGCCCCAACACTTGGAGATGCCTGCGGTGGACCATCTCCACGCTGTTATTACACAAGCCTTTAAAGAAGCAACTGCGCATTTGCGAAAGGCTAAGGAAAAATTCAAGAAAGATGCGGATCTGCACAGGAGTGAAGCACCGCAATACCAGATAGGGGACCAAGTATGGTTGGCCACTAAGCACATCCCACTCAAGGGAACACAAACCTTTAACCCTAGGTATTTAGGACCTTACTCCATCAAGGCCATCATTAACCCGGTGGCTGTCAAGTTGGACCTACCTGCTCATATGCGGATTCATCCCGTTTTTCACGTGTCCCTTTTGAAGCCAGTACAACCAGGAACAAGACTAACCAAACCACCCGATCCCATCCTCATAGACGGAGAGCCCGAATTTGAGGTTAAGAGCATCTTGGACTCAAAAAGAGTGAGATCACAAATCTTTTATCTAATCGACTGGAAAGGCTACGGTCCTCAGGAAAGGTCTTGGGAACCTAGTGACCACGTGCATGCACCTCAATTAGTGAAGAAGTTCCACTGAGAATTTCCTAACAAACCAAGGCCAAGGGGAAGAACGACTTTAGGAGGGGCCTTGAGGGGGAGTGCTGTCATGATGCCTGCCCCCGGGAAGCCAGACCAGGCCCAGCAACCCCGGAAGCAGGCATCATGCCATTTAGAGCATGCCCAAAAACCCCAGTTAGGGGCTGTTTGGGTGCAGTCCTGGCGCCTATTGCGCCAGGCTCATAAGGATAAAGTCAGTCCTGGCGCCATGGGCGCCAGGCTCATTACAGAAAACATACCTGGTGCAGACCATGCTGCACGAAGCCACAAGCCAAATGGGGCTTAGGAGGGACTATTTTACCTAAGGGACTACTTTCTACTCGGGTGAGGGCTGTGGAAGAATACTTACCTGGGACTTCTTCCAAGGCTATTTAAACCACGCCCGGACAGCCGCACGTGCTTCGCGTTATTCTGCATTTAGCAGCGTAACGCTCACCGTGCCTTCAGCAGCTTTCAGTCTTCAGCCACGCCCGCTTCAGTCCTGGCCCACCTGGAAACGAAAAGAAAGAAGGAGAAGAGATTTAAACTTGAAACCTTACCTGAATTCTTGATCCATCGCGCCGTCGATCTTGAAGAAGAAGTCATCGCACGCGCGCCGCCACGCACCTCGCAGCGCCGCGCTGAACTCACCATCCAGTGCAGCTTTTCCTCACTCCATCGCGAACTCTGCACTTCCAGACCGCTCTCCGATATCTAAGGGGAAAAGAAAAGCCAGGTGAGCAAGGAATGCAAAAGGGCAATACAAGCTACCCCCAAAGACTTACCGGATTACCACAGGGGGGTACTCACCTCATCTCCGGTCGGCGCAGTTAACTCTGATCACCGCCGCACCCCGGCCCCTAAGGGGAAAACCACTATAGACTTACCTGACTCTCACCAACTGCCATTTGGACTCTTCGTGGTGGTTAAACCGGCAACCTACAAGGAATTGGAAAGGGTGAAGATCAGACATTTGAACTCTTACGAACGATTGGATTCTAGAGTCAATACTGGAACTCACCAATTCCTCCACGCCAGTGAAGTAACTGGTTGTCTACGCGCCCCTGCGCTCGATGCAGGATGGAGAGCTCATCTTTCCAGACCATCAGGTGAGATTAAGAGGGAACATCAGGAGTGGTCAGTGGGCAGACAACGGCAGTAGAAGGTGGGTTAACGCTCAAATTATGGGAGGTTAATCCCTTTTCTCCTTTGCAGAAAGATATTAATCCGAGCCAACAAACGAAGTTAAGTGGGTCTGTCCAGTCAGTCATCTCGCTCTACGGGGCACCAGGCCAGTCCAGATCGACGCCCCCGTGGGAATCAGGTGAGCGTAACATCTAGCCCCTGTCTGGACAAACTCAAACCTTGTGATTGTGGGGTGCAAGATATCATGGCCTGAACGCACCTACGGTAATTCGCATCCCCTGCCTCGCTGGGGTTAATTCACATTGACACAAGTGGTGATCCTATTTTAGGTTTACTGTGGTCCCAACCAATGTAGAGGCACCATCTAGCCCCTCCCTGGACACCCCCATACCTTTTGATTGGGGGGTTCAAGATATCATGGCCTGAAGATATCATGGCCTGAACGCACCTATGATAATTTGCATCTTCTGCCTCCTTGGGGTTAACTCACACTGACACAAGTGGTCATCCTGTTTTATGTTTACTCTAGCCTCCCCCAACCAATATATATGCACCAATTCGCCCCTCCCTGGACACCCCCATGCCTTTTGATTGTGGGGATGCAAGATATCATGACCTGAACGCACCCATGGCAATTTGCATCCCCTGCCTCCCTGGGGTTAACTCACACTGACAAAAGTGGTCATCCTGTTTTAGATTTACACTGGTCACAACCAATTTAGAGGCACCATCTAGCCACTCCAGGGATACCCATACCTTTTCATTGTGGGGGTGCAAGATATCATGGCCTGAACGCACTCAGGGTAATTTTCATCCCCTGCCCCCCCCCCCACTCTCTCTCTCTCTTTAACACACAAGTGGGCATCCTGTTTAATATTTACTTTGGTCCCAACCGATGTATAGGCACCATATAACACCTCCCTGGACACCCCCATACCTTTTGATTGTGGTAATTCGCATCCCCTGCCTCCCTGGGGTTAACTCACTCTGACACAAGTGGTCATCCTGTTTCATATTTAATATAGCACAAAAGTAAACTTTGCCGGTTTTGCGCTTATCTTCAAAATGTCTATGCTGATTAATGAATGTCCCGTCTCAAAATACACAAGATTGATCATCCAGTTTGGCCTATTGGCATTTAATATATTCAGATTGCTCAAACTTCACCTGATATGGTGAGCTCCAGCCTCCGGCCGATCGGGCAACTAGCACCCCTTTCTCACGCCCAGAGCCCTGCCTGATGCGAGCGCTCCTCGTTCATGGCTCTTTCCAGGTTGCCTGATTTGAAAATGGCCGGCGAGCCCGTTGCATAGCAACGTGTCCACTTTTAGGCCAATCACCGCCGCCACCAGGCAGAAGCCGGCCCTTTCCAAAAAGGCCCGCTAATAAGGCCCTGGTTGCGCCTGTTCCCGCATTGGAGCGTTTTGGCAGAACCTGTATTGCCCCATCGGGGTTACCCTGCAAGGTAAGCGACCACCAAGTACGCCCTTGTCGATTAACTCACCTGCTCATGTTCCCCCTCTTTCATATGCTGGTTGATTCACTCTCCAGAGCTGGCCTGCAATACCTACACAACGCGACCTCCATTAGCTGCATGGCCCTGCCCCCTTTTGTAACAATCCACCAGTGACCATAACGAACCCCAATACTTCTGTGAACTTATCACTTAGGATACTCGCCTCCATGCTACCATCTGCTACATGTCCCCACTAGCCGCACTCGCCTACCTTTAGCATAGAGAACTACATGCAGCTCTTTAGTTCCTCTACTTAACACTGCCAATTTCGCACCGCATCTGCTTGTTATGCAGTAACTACGGTTTGACCAGCTAATGGTGACTTGCCTTATCACTCACTGCAAACCCTACAATTCGCATCTAACCTACTTTATGTTGACAAGCATTCTACTGCCTGTATTTTGGCCATTGTGTTCTGACTAGTCTACCTTGCGCTGCCTAGCATCCTATTGCTTGTATTTAGCCCATTGTGTTCTGACTAGTCTACCTTGTGCTGCCTAGCATTCTGCCTGTATTGAGCCCATTGTGTTCTGACTAGTCTACCTTGTGCGGCCTAGCATTCTGCCTGTATTTAGCCCATTGTGTTCTGACTAATCTACCGTGTGCTGCCATTGGGTTCTGACTAGTCTACCTTGTGCTGCCTAGCATTCTACTGCCTGTATTTAGCCCATTGTGTTACAACTAGTCTACCTTGTGCTGCCACTGTGTTATGCTTAGTCTACCTTGTGCTGCCTAGCATTCTACTGCCTGTATTTAGCCCATTGTGTTTGGACTAGTCTACCTTGCGCTGCCTAGCATTTTACTGCTTGTATTGAGCCCAGCGTATTATGCCTAGTGCTCCTCGGTCTTTCCCGCAGGTCTGCTCTTAACCTATTGTGTTAGCAGCCCCACAGTTGACCTATTCTCTCATGCCCAGTAGTTCTCTGCACATCCCATAGTGCTACACCTGGCTCACTGCACTGTACCTTGTATCCCACTACACCCACAATTTGCACCTCATCAAACCTATTGCATCCCCTTCTAAGCCTCCAGCTCCATCTACATGGCCACCCTATGGAGAGTAACGCTCACCATGGCCACCCTCTTACCGCTGTTTCACTCCATAGCACCCACTAAATTTCTACCAGCCTTGCAACCTCACCCACATCCTCTTGGCCTGCACTCAGCCCCAATCTCTAGTGCGAACTGCCCCATCTCACTCTGCTGAATGGATCATTCGTTTCACCTCCCCACCGACACCCTGACCATGTGCCCACTCAGACTGAGGAACACAAGACTAGTTTCTCGCCTCCCTTGTAACAAGTTGACATACAGATCTTTTGCTCCTCTTGATCCCAGCAGAACGCTTAATTCCCAAACCACTATCCCTCCTTCTGGATCTACCCGCTCTCGCACTATCACTTGCTCTCCTGTGCACTCTACTCCACCCCGTGGCGCTCTAGACACTGACATCCCACCTATCAAGGGAGCTCTCCTCAATGCACGTTCCCTGGTCGCCCACGCTCTTGACATTGCCGACCTCATCACTACGAACCATCTGGACTTCCTCGCCGTAACAGAAACCTGGCTACACCCTGTGGCAGGACCTACCCTATCATTAGCCATCTCAGACAACTATACAATCATCCGATCAGACAGGCACTGGTAAAGGTGGTGGAGTGGACTTCATTGCCAAATCTCACCCGAGCCTTAGAAAATTCACAAACCCAGTCCTTCCATCAGCAGAACTTCTCTCTGTTAAACTCCCGCTTTCAGACACCCGTACCCTCTTACTTCACCTCATCTATCGACCCCCGGGGCCATCTCATCCTTCGAGGAAGACATCACCCACCTTTTGACCCAAAATACTAAACCAGGCCTGCAAATCATTTTGTCGAGAGATCTCAATCTAGGTCTCCATGACTCTAATGCTCCTAACGCCACTATTTAGACAATGCCATCACACAACTCGGTTTCAAACAACATATTAACAAACCTACCTACACCAAGTGTAGAACATTGGACTGGCTGGCTGACCTTAACTGCTCCACCACAATCCTTAACAACGCACCTTGTGGCTGGTCAGACCACCATTGTATCACCTTCGTCATATCGAAAGAGGCCCACACTAACACCCTCGCGGCCCTTGCCCCACAATCCCTGTAAAGGATTAAACGCAATATAACATTAGACAACCTCTTACCTCTGCTACAGCCCATCGCTGATTTTCCCCACAACTCAGACATGGACCCATCTTCTCTGGTTCACTTGTACAACGGCACCATAGAACAAGCCCTAAATAAAATCGCCCCTCTAAAATTAAGAAAGGCTAATCCGGCTGCCCAATTAAATAAATGGTTCTCGGCCGAATTAAAAGCACTACGCAATGTAAAGAGATCTTCTGAAGCCAACTGGAGAAAGTCCCCTTCAACTCCCAACAAGGAAAAGTTCTCCATTGCTGCGGCTTCTTAAAAAGCTGCCATTACCAACACCTACAATGCCAGGATTCAGAACGCAAAATCTGGTACTAAAGAACTCTTTTCTATTCTAAGAGAATTGGAGTCTCCTGCTCTGCCTACAGAAGATTGTATTAAGGACAAGGCCTGGTGTGCTAATATCCAGAAAGTCTCATCAGACAAAATAGCCTCACATCAAGCCAAAATCGAGACCCAAAAGAATAGGCTAGCCCCCAGTGCCTATTCACACAAACTGCCTGTCCCACAATCCCCATTGTGCCACCCATTCAACTTCTCCTCAGTGACTACTGAAGAAGTGGAAAAAAAATCATCTCAGTGCTCAAACCCTCAAATTGCCAGGGAGACACATGCCCAGCTCCAATTATTAAGGATGGAGCAAAAGAGTTAGCACCATTCATCATTGCCTCTATTCATTCATCCTATAAAAGCTGCTCAGTCCCCAACAACCTTAAAGAGGCATGGGTCATGCGTCCCCTCAAAAAACCCAACCTAGACTCAAACCTACCCACCAACTACAGACCCATAACAACAGTCCCACTACTCCTAAAGATACTAGATAGAGCAGCCTATCTCCAAATTCAAAAACACTTGAAAGATAACAACATTCTCGGCCGGTATTACCCAAATTGTTCGAACACAATTATACGAATTACCGAATTGACCGAAAGTCGAGGGTCCGAATTGACCTTTGCACAATTGACCGCACATATATATATATATATATATATATATATATTGGTTTGGTAATATATATATATATATATATATGTATATATATATTTATATATATAATGGGGTGTTAAGGGGGGTTTCCCCCGCATATATGTAACATTTGACCTTCACAATTCGGTCAATTGTGCAAAGGTCAATTGTAATTCGAACAATTGTAGTTCGAACAATTCGTATACATCCTTCTCGGCCTGCAACAGTTTGGCTTCAAACCCAGGCATGATACAGAAACAGCCTTCTTGGATTTAAACATCCAAATGGACGAAGCCAAAGATAAGGGTAATCTGGCCATCATCCCACTGCTAGACCTATCAGCAGCATTTGATCTAGTCGACCATCAGATCCTGACCAAACATGTGTCCACTGCTGCAGCATTTCCGCCGAATGGCGCTAGCTGGATCCAATCCTTCCTCGCTAATAGAACAACTAGGGTCTTTGCACCCACAGCATCTGCTGATCCAGTACCTATCCACTGTGGAGTCCCTCAGGGGTCCTGTGTTTCACAGACGCTTTATAATATCTTTACTAAGCTTCTCTTTGATCGTCTTCACAACCTGGGTGACACCTACACAAATTATGTGGCTGACACGCAGGTTGTCATTGTACTAACTGGTTAATATGAAAAAGATTCCAAAAAGCTAACAGAATCTACCTTGAAATACAGGCCTGGATGGCTACCTACAGCCTCTGCCTAAACGACAAGACAGAACTTCTAATTGTTGGCTCCCAAGTCCGTCTGAACAAACTTGATCCATGGTACAAAACCTTTAACATTGATGGGAACATCATCAAAGTCGCCAAAGAGGTTAAAACTCTTGGCGTTTACTTAGACTCCACCCTCTCCCTCAATGTCAACACTACAGCCTCCACCACAGCATACACCAACAAACTAATCAAAGCCTGCAAACCCTTTCTGTCCACAAATAGCTGTTTTACATTAGCCAGGGCTTTGATTTTGTCCAAATTGATTACAAGTTCCCCAAAACAATGCCCTTAGATGCGCCCTGAATATACCCCACTCCAGTCATATCTCTGCTATTAGATGGTACTCACTCTGGTTACCAGTATGTGACAGTCACACATACATGTCTGTCAAATACAGCCCCACAATATCTGTCTGTCAAATTCTCGAGGAACCGATCATCCAGACCCACCAGATTGTCATACCTACACT
The DNA here is from genome assembly GCF_040938575.1 of Ambystoma mexicanum. Taxonomy (NCBI): domain Eukaryota; kingdom Metazoa; phylum Chordata; class Amphibia; order Caudata; family Ambystomatidae; genus Ambystoma; species Ambystoma mexicanum. The sequence goes on along the minus strand of NC_090925.1, from coordinate 327,871,557 downwards.
GCCTCAATATCCCAAAGTACAAACTGAAAACGGCAGGGGGATCTAGCTTCCCAGTATTAGCGGCCAAGTGCTGCAACACCCTCCCTACAGCCATCAGAGCGGAACCTTCCTTCTGGACTTTCAGATCCAAAGTGAAAGAATGGCTCTTTGCCCAGCAACATTAGCTTAATCCTCAGTCGCTCTCAAACGGCCTCAACCACTATCAACACCGGACTATCATACTCCCATGATCTCTGACCCTTGTCTGAACTTTGTGATACCAGTACTCTTGTCCCGTGGATTAATCATTTACCGTACCATCACCACTGTATTTATTACCAGTGCTCGTCTGCCTAGGGAATATTGCTCCCCAGCTCACAGTATTGTATTGCCTCGTTGTTGCCACGCTGACCATCTGTAATCTGGTCCTCATGCTTTTGTCATTTTTGTGCAACTGTAACAAATCATTTATGCTTAAGCGCCCAGATACCTCAGGATTAGGGGCACTCTACAAATAATAAACTAAACTAAACATCAGATGCGTAAATACGTTTATTCAATTTTGGCACAATGTTCATTCAAGTTTGTCGACACGCGTTTCGACCTTCTGGTCCCTTTCAAGGCATTTACATTACATGAAAAATCTATAACCTATTATTATCATTGCCCATATTGGAATAACAAAATGATAAAATATTACCATTCACATTGATGAAATTGAAGATAATAACCAGAGGAAAAAATGGGAAAGAGAAAAAAGGGGAAAATATTGCAAAGATTGACAGTGTTGTCATTACAATTTCCTATACTCTATACTCTGAATGATATATAGATTATTTGTATATGTCTCTCTCAATTCAAAGGACTAATGCCACTGTGTTCTTATAACCTTTTGTCTAGTTATACTCCATCGTTCAACTATTCTAATTAACTAAAGAGATGGACTTACTGACCGACAGCCGTGTCTATAACAATGTGTCAATTACAATGTGTGCACGCTGGTTATTTGTTCATTATATAAGGGAGATTCACCCTGAAATCATGCATCTCTGCACAAGAAGGTGATTAATGAAAAAATCTAATTGGTATCTCACCCTTCAATCTTCCTTTCTTTGAAAAGGTTCTTACTGTACAAATATCCAGAAACCATTACGTTATTCAATGTTATTTATCTATTTCATTACTTACTGCATGATTTGTATCTAGTTTCAATAGTGTATTACCAAGCTTCACTTGGACTCACCTTAAATGTTGTAAAGCTATAGGCAACAGTGGTTGCCCTGATATATATGCGCAATTACTCCAAATCCATTTTACGATGATTATCAGCATCTAAATTAATCAAAATAAAGTATAACAGCGATTATAAATCAGTCTAGGACATATCCTATGGGTTATATATTTTGTATCTTGCAAAGCGTAGCATTTTAACTTACCCGTGTCATGATAAATATCACCTGCAGTGTGTTAAGCCATCCCCAAGCTTGCGGTCACCATTTTGGATCTTTATTTATAGCTGTAAATAGGAAACGATCTCCCGCATTTTGACAATACTCTTTATTCACTATCTATTGTAGTGTCACGGCTCCAGCTTCTAACCTTCATTGCTGTCATTTTCGGAGGAGGGGGAGGCCCGCGTCTCTGCTCCGGCGCTCATCACGGCTCCACCCTCCCTGTTCCCTCTTCTTGCCATGACTATGCGATGCAGACCAGCATCACGCACACGCCCTCTAGCCCGGGAAGTACAAAAGAACTCGCATTGCAATGCACAAGTGCTTCTGATTGAAGTTAGTTGCTTACTTCTTTGATACTTCGCTCCTGTTCTACGCTTTTTGCTGTCTGGTTACTAATGGATTGCTACTGATTACCCTCCTGCTTCCGACCTCAGCTCTGGTAAACCGACCCTGTATCTTGGATTACATTTTGTACTGTTTATCTTTCCTTACCTGGTTCTTTGACATGTTTTACTTTCAAACGGATTGATACTGGATAGTCCTGCACCATATAAACTATCCTTTGCAAATCAGAGTGATTTTAACTTTGGACACCTTGCTGTTTTCCATTGCACTCTGTTCCCATTAGAGCGCCCTCGTCCCGTACGGGAAAAAGGTTCCTAACTAACCATATTAACTACCCTTCCCTTCTACCTTACCTGTCCCAAACCTCCTTATTCTGGTGCCACTACTCATCGGAAAACATTACAAAAGAGAGTTTTTTTGACACCTACTTCTAAGCATCCTTTCTATGTAGATTCCCAGCTATTTCAAGTTAGTCCCTCTTTAACTGCATATTGTCATTTATATCCTACACTGCTCTGTTACTAAAACTCTCCTTCATTTCTTTTCAGGCTGGTGAATACCTGGTGGTATTTTGCTATTCCAGCTGAACTTCTATCCCGTAAGTATCTCATTAGCTCGGACGGGGTGGTATTTCATAGGGAAGGTCGTCCTCTCAGAGGAGGCCCACATAGGGCTAATCGATTACCATTCAGTAACGTCTCTTCTACCTTCCTGAGGATTCTAGGCACTTTCATTCCTTTTGAGTATTACATAATCAGAAGCCCTCTTTTTCCTCATGGATGTGGCTGATACTCTAACCAGCCTATTGCAATTAGTCGCAGATTTGCACACCGACATGACCACTGCACAGTCGGATATCCATCATAAAATGGATGCTCTGCAAGAGCTTGCGCGTACTTCCTCTCGCGATATGGATTATTGAGGTGCTGCGACTCTGGCCCCAGTCTATCCCATACTACATCAGATCCCGATCCCTGTCTTAATGTCTACCTAATTTCCATTGGCCCCTCCGAAAAGATACCAGGGTGATCAAAAAACGTACTGCACTTTTATCAACCAGTGCAAACTTCATCTTCTCTGCCGCCCTGCCTTGTTTCCGGACTCAACCACTAAGACAGCCTTTTTACTTTCCTATGTGGGTGGCACTGCAGCAGCCTGGGCCAACCCATTATCGGGATCTAATAGTTACATGTTGTATGATTGTGATGCCCTCCTTATTAATGCCATGAACCGGGTGTTTGATACCCGGCACAAGTCTCAAGCTACTGACTTAGAACTTTTTGAACAAAACCAGGGCAGCACCCCTCTACTTACCTATCTGGCCAAATTCAATCAGTTGGCTGCGGAAACTGAGTGGCCAGAGGAGAAGCGGCAGCGTTTTTTTATAGAGGTCTTTCGGATGAATTAAAATATATAATTGCTACAGTTAGAGTGGTACCTGTGGATTACCCTGAACTACTCGATTTTTGTTCTCCAGATAAACGCTCAAAGAGCAGAACGCAAAGGCGAACAAAAGCTCCTCTAGTACCTCCATTTAGATCTGAAACCCTTGCCACTGCACCATCAGAGGGTGAGCCCATGCAAATCGGTGCCATACATGGTCCTATGTCCTCAGCTGAAAGGGAACGTAGGCGGTCCTCTATCCTATGCATGCATTGTGGCTCGTCAGAACACTTCTTGTGGAATTGCCCAAAAAAGCCCCTATGGAAACCAGGCAACTCCAAAACCCAGCCGCAGTAGGAGTACCACTGCCGGGTGCTGATACTTTGGACTCCTCGTCTTCGGCAATCTTGTTGGCCGTTTGTTTGTCTGCTACCTGACAGTTGTCAGAGGATCTAGATATCCAGACTCGAACGGTCCAAAGATTCTGGAGCCACTGGCAATTATATGGATATCACATATGCTGTATTACAGCTGTAAGAAAAGCACAGCCCGAAATAGTTAGCTCTGTTAAGGCACCGCCCTGATTTCCGGGCTGGTATTTCAACAAACGCCTGTTTTCATTATGACTACCAACATTGGCCATCGGGAGCAACTGTCTTTTGACCTCATCGCAGCCCCCCAATATGAGGTTATTCTGCGGATCTCCTGGTAACATCAACATAACCCACACAGGCTGAGAGAGGTCTCCTCGTCTACGCATTGTCAGGATTCTTATTTTGGGCCTGAGGCTGTTTTCCTGGTTCTCCCTGTGTGGCCTTTCTGGAGGCGGTTTCCTCTATCAGTGCCGTATCTAGGCTTGCCGATGCCTCCATCCCTGCTCATTATAGTGAACATCTTGATGTCTTTCATAAAGGCGAGGCCGAGCATTTGCCCCCTAACAGGCCTTATGACTGTACAATAGATTTGCTTCCTGATTCTAAGATCCTTTCTGGCCGTGTGTATTCATTCAGTGTAAAGGAAGACAAAATCCTCAAGGAATACCTGAACACAGCCTTGGCCAACGGATTTATCCATCCTAGGTCCCTTGCTGCCTCTACTTTGTGTTTTATATCGAAAAAAGGAAGGAGACCTCCGGGCCTGTATCGATTACAGAGCCCTGAACACCAGAATGGTAAAACATCAATACCCGCTTCCTCTCATCTCTGTCCTGTTGGATCAACTAGATTCCTCCGTTATCTTCACTAATTGGACTTAAGAGGCGCCTATAATCTGGCACGCATTAGACCAGGAGATTGGTGGAAAACGGCATTCAAAACACATTATGGTCTATTTGAGTACCTAGTTATGCGCTTCGGGCTATGTAATGTTCCTGCCACCTTCCAGTTCTTCATGAATGACATCTTCTGTGACATGGCGGATCAATACGTGGTTGTCTATCTATTTGATATCCTTATTGCCTCAGACTCTGTTGACCAACACGTCACACATGTCCGTTCGGTTTTACAATGGCTGAGGGAACATCGCCTTTATGCTAAAGCATAAAAATGTGTCTTTCATGCCACCGATGATGACTTCTTGGGTTACAACATCACTGACAAAGGGGTACAAATTAGTAATTCTAAAGTAAAGGCAGTCCTGGACTGGCCAGTTCCTTCCTTATTAAAAGCCTTACAGTCTTTCCTTGGTTTTGCAAACTTTTACAGGAGGTTAATTCATTCATTTTCCTCAATCGTAGCCCCCCCTTACCAATCTGACAAGTCCAAAGTCACCTTTTAGGTGGAACCCAGACGCTCAGGAAGCTTTTGAGCATCTTAAGTCACCGTTTACATCTGCTCCTGTACTACAGCATCCCGATCCTATGTTACCGTTCCTAGTGGAGGCAGACGCTTCCGTCGTGGCTATTGGAGCTGTCCTGTCACAGAGTGTCCCGATACTGGTGCGGTCCATCCTGTGGCCTTCTATTCACGTAAGCTCACGGACTCTGAACAAAACTATACTGTCACTGAACGTGAACCTTTGGCCATCAAGGATGCTTTCAAAATTGGGCGCCTGGCACAAAGTTACAGTCTTCACAGACCACCAGAATCTACTTGCCTTGAAATCAGTGTAGTGTTCGTCTGCTAGGCAAGTACATTGACATTTCTTCTTTTCCATTTTTTACTTCATTGTTACTCACAGGCCTGCGATTCTCCATACCAAGGAGGATGCCCCGCCTCGCCTGGGGGTTGAGTGTTTCTCATCGAAAGCGGTACAACCCTTCTTGTTGCCCCACCAGGTGGCTTGTATCTGTACGCCACACAGTTCACTCAAGGACAAGATTTGCACCTGGGTGCTTTCTCATCCTACTGAAGTGACCGACATCAATGCACATGTCATCAATGGTTTACCATACATTCAGGACAAGATATATATCACTGACACTGAAACTCGTCTCTGTGGGGGCGCTGCTGCGCGATTGCCAAGATGGTGACCATCAGGTGAGCTCCTTGAGTGAGGCGAGATCCCTCTCAAATTAAAGGCATGAAATGAGGCGTGCTTGACAAGAAAACTGACGAGAAGCTGCATGAAGGGTGGGGGCATATCTAAGCCTGATAAAAAAATGGTGAACTGCAGAACCGGCTGAGAAACTGAGCTGTGTAGCGCGGCGGGCCCAGATAGCGCGGGCCAGTCGTGTCGAAGCCACTGCGCAACTGGAGGCCCCACCAGTCGTGTCGAAGCCACTGCGCAACTGGAGGCCCCACCTGCTACAGCAGATGGGGAGAGAAGCTGAAGACTTTGTGGGAGGCCTGCAGCGGTGAACCTTTGGAAGGCAGGCGCACGGAAGGCGAGGAAAACCGGTTGGTTCACCTCCAGGGCCGCCCCTGCGCTGTGGAGAGCTGTGGCTGTGCCCCGCCGTGCTTTGGACTCATCAGACCGTAGGGGGCACCGTTTAGGTGGAGGGACAGCCCGATCATGGACCTCTGAAGCTGCACAGGGTCACTCGCGAGTGGCAAGTAGCCTGTGGGGCTACATCCTCCGTTCGTGGTCTAAGGGCAGTGGACGCTAGCCGTGGAGTGGGGGAGTAATTGCTGTGGCACGTGTGGAAGCCCCGACCTGCACCGCAATTATCTCTAGTGCGACGCCCAGGAATTTACTAGCTTTTCGGTCGTGCTGCGCTGATATCAGCAACTCAAGTAAGTGAGAGCCTCATTTGCTTGCACGCAACAAGGATCGGTTGGAGTTGTGCATCTCCCACTCCAGCTGCTTCCCCTGCCACTATTCTTTCCTCTTCGCTATGACTGCGCCCTTGCCTGGGGTGCCGTGGGGAGCGAAGTGAGGGACTGTGTGAGCTGATGGCCCCATGTCATGGCAATGAGGACAGATTGAGCAAGCAGTCTTTAAAGGAATTGCCAAACATGTATACTGAATAAGAATTGGTCACTGGCTGAGGTGGCACTAGAGATCTGATGCACTGCTGCCCCATGTCCCAATATCCCCCCTGTCTGGACAAATAATTTCTGGTCGTCCTGAGGCGTAGTGGCTGGTAGGCTGCATGTCGGTTGTGCGGACTGAAGGTTGTTGCACGGCCTGTAAGATTTGTCATTCACATGCTCCCCGCCCACCCGGAACAGCAGTGTGTGTGAATTGAGGGGCTACATGCGCCAGTGGCCTCAGGATACACTTGAAAACATTTAGGGGTGCAGTTTGAGTGGACAACTTTTGAAAGGCCTGCTAAACAATAACTTTGAACATGGTTGGAGCTGCTTGGTGGTGACTAAGGTGAATTGTTGCGTTGCTGCCCAACTGGTGTCCCCCTGGCTGGGCATATTCAATGTTCTACAACTTCTGAGGCACAGTGTCCATCGAGCTGCAAGTTGGGAGTGGGGACTAGAGGGTGCAGTGTCTAAAGGAGATGGCCCCAAGAAAAGTGGTACCATGGATAAATATGCAAAACCCACCCCAAAGCACGTGGAAACAGTATGTAAAGGGATAGGCAACCAAGGACATGCAGAAGGATCACCACCACCACCGCCTGTCAATCTCCAAGGTGTCACAGCCATCATGCAGCAAGGATTTGCTTCCATGAATGATACGCTGGATGGCATTACTGTTAATGTTACTACAATACAAGCTCAGCTGGAAAAAGCTACGCAACAAAATACGGAAATGCGGATAAGCACAGCAGAGGATGCCATAACAGCACTACAGGGGACAGTGACGACCATGGCTAAGGACCTGGGCAGCATCAAGACAAAATGTGAAGATTTGGAGGCAAGATCGAGGCGGAACAATGTTCTCATTATAGGTGTACCAGAGGATGCTTTGAAAGGACCAATGGAGGCTGCAATAGAGGAGCTGGTGAAGGAATTGCTGGGGGATCCTGGCTGGTCTCAGATGTTTGTTGCGGAACGTGCGCATAGAGCGCTGATGGCGAAGCCAAGACCGGGGGGTTCCCCCAAGCAATAATTGCACGCCTAATGAACTACAGGGACAGAAATTTGGCTCTGAAGGCTGTGCAGGAGAAACAGGAACTGGGCTCTAACGTGATCCACATTTTCCCTGACTACACATTGGCAGTACAACAGGAGAGACGCTTATTTGTTGGTGTTAAAAAGCTACTAAGGGAACAGGAAATACCCTATGCTATTTATTTTATTTATTTATTGTATATTACAGTACCAATCTTTACTTTTAACACAAAACACACATAATAATCCATTGTCATCAATTAAAAAACATTTAACAATTCTAAAATACTCTATGTATGCTCTATACCGCCCGATTGTGTCTACAATACAACAATAACACCTACTACTTTACATTCCCTGAGGAAGCTGCCTTATTTGTAGAGGCCAATATTGCTCTTCCAAAGGGGCAAAATAATACAAGAAAGAATCTGAGTATCTCACCCGTAACTATGCAAATTGGATGTGTTAATCGCAACTTTTGTTTTGACGCCTTAAGTTATGTGTCAAGTCAAGGCAATATATTATTGAAGCGTGGGTGTCCATTTACCACAGTAGCAGTCACCCCCAATGCAAGCGCATATATTTGACGGGCAGGGTAGGGCAGGGGGTTGGGGGAGACAGAGAGGAAGGGATGAGTATTATCGAAGTTCGGCATACTATGAGGGTGGGGGAGGGGGGGTTTGGGTTGAAACTGTTATAAAAATGTGCAAGGTAAGCATTGCATATTATGGACTGGACAAGAGGAGGTGTGGAGTAGGGTGGAGCCATCAGTGTTATACAAGAGAGGATGGCGGGAACGATCCGGCTGATGTAAAACTATTGAGTTGGAATGTACGGGGCTTGGGTATCCCTATGAAGATGCGTAAAGGTATGTCATATGTTAACAGACTGGGGGCCAAGCTTCTATTTTTGCAAGAAACACACCTGCTAGAGCACCAGGCACATAAGGTATCCCCTGGGTGAGGAGATCAACGTTACTATACGTCTTACTCTACAAGAGCACGGGGGTCACGATTTTCGTGCACTAGTCACTGTCATTAACTCATTATGCAACCGTAAAAGACTATTGTGGCAGGTTTCTGCATGTCCATGGGAAACGAGGGAGTGCAGAAGTCCTCTTGATAAATGTATATGGTCCAAATGTGCATGACTGAGTTTCATGACACTTTATTCCAAAGATGTGCTAGGTACCCCACTGCATCAGTTATTTGTGGTGGAGACTTTAATACGATACTGGACGTAGAGCTTGATCGCAGATCCACAACACCGAAGTCTCTGACGAATGCGGCACGCACTATACACACACACATCAAGGATTTGGGGATGAGGGATGTGAAATAGTGGGGCAAGACAAGCCCAACATGGAATCCGTTTAATTTTAATGGACCACCTCCCAAACCCCCCTCATGCAAAGTCTTCAACTGCCCGAAGGGTGGTGCGCTATACAAATAAATAAAATACAAATACAAATTAAAGTTTCTTGAGTTTCGACGAGAGGTACTTCAATTTGGGGGGTTGGGGGGAGTGCAGGGTGGGGGGAGCTTACGGGCAGCGGTTGGTTGGACGGGGGGACAGGGTGTTCAGCTACATGCCACAAAATTCTATAGAAACCGTATATAACACACCCTCTCAGCCTGACCCACAGGTTGGGGGGATAACCCATCAGGATTGCAATAGAGGCACTAATGGTTTAAGGTTCACGTTGTACGTTTGGAAAGCAGCAGCCGGGTCGACGCTATATCATTGGGAGACAGGGGACGGGAATACAGGTGGTCGGGCGCTGGTTGGAGGACTAGTGGAGACCAGGAACATATGGGTCATGATACCCCCCCAGGCCCCACAAGACAAAACTTCATACCTATGGCACGTGACGGGCAGATATCCCTAATAGCATGAAATGTTAATGGGCTGGGCTCTAGCATAAAACTAAGGCTGGTACTCCAGTTTTTAAATCGCAACTCTCCCGATATTGCCCTCATCACAGAGACCCACCTAGTTGGCACAGACTGTGGTTTCTTCAAAAGGTCCAATCATCAGCAAACATACCATGCAGGATTCTCTAAGGGGGCTAGAGGTACACTGGTACTCCACAAGCGAGTCCCATTCCAAGTGAGGAAGGTGCGCACAGACCCCAGAGGCAGATTTGTAATGGTGCTCTGGGACATGTGGGGGGAAAGATGGGGACTCATTCCTACTTACGCTCCCCCACCAATCACAATGGAGCTCCTTAATGAGCTACAGGCAATATTGCTTACAGAATGGGCAGACTCGTGGGTCCTGGGAGGGGATTATAACGAGGTCATGGAGATCAGCCGGGATAGGTCAAGTAGAAGTAGTAGAAACCAGGATACACCAACCAAATTATATACCTTTGTGGAGGTGTCATGATGCCTGCCCCCAGGAAACCAGATCAGGCCCAGCAACCCCGAAAGCAGGCATCATGCCATTTTGAGCACGCCCAAAGACCCCAGCTAGGGGCTGTTTGGGTGCAGTCCAGGCGCCTATGGCGCCAGGCTCAAACATAGACGCAGTCCTGGCGCCATGGGCGCCAGGCTCATAGTAGAAAACCCACCTGATGCAGACCATGCTGCATACTTACCTAATGCAGACCATGCTGCATACTTACCTGGTGCAGACCATGCTGCAAAAGGCCTCAAGCCAAATGAGGCTTAGGAGGGACTATTTTACCTAAGGGACTACTTTTTACTCGGGTGGGGCTATGGAAGGATACTTACCTGGGACTTCTTCCAAGGCTATTTAAACCACGCCCGAACAGCAGCACACGCTTCGCGTTATTCTGCATCCAGCAGCGTAACGCTCACCGTGCCTGCAGCAGCTTCCAGTCTTCTGCCACGCCCGCTCCAAGCCCGGAGCTCCTAGAAATAAGAAGAAAGAAGGAGAAGAGGTTAGAACAGGAGCATCACAGTAATCCTTACCTGAATCCTTGATCCATCACGCACTTGAGCTGGAAGCAAGAAGTCACACGTGCGTCGCCTTGCATCTCGCGGCGCCGCGCTGATCTCACCGGCCTTCGCTGCATCTCCGCATTCCATCGCGATCTTCAGCATCTCCCGGCCGCTCGCCAACACCTAGGGAGACAAGAACAACAAGGTGAGCTAAGGGAAAACAAAAGGACAAGTAAGCAAGCTACCCCCCAAAGACTTACCTGATTACCACAGAGGGTGCTTAGCTCATCTCGGGTCGGCGCAGCTTACACAGCATCTTCGCCGTACCCCGGCCCCTAAGGGGAAACAAAGGGACAATAAAGCAAGCTACTCCCCCAAGACTTACCTGATTTACCACAGGGGGTAATTAGCTCATCTCGGGTCGGCGCAGCTTACACTGCATCTTCGCCGTACCCCGGCCCCTAAGGGGAAAACAAAGGACTATAGGGGAAAGCCTATCTCCACAATAGACTTACCTAATCTTACCAGTTGCCACGTGGAACTCTTCGTGACGGCAAACCGGCAATCTGCCAGGAATCGGACAGAGTGAAGATCAGACATTTTTGAACTCTTTCTACCTACCGTCTCACGGCGCCTTGCCTGGATTCTTAGAGTCAATTCCGCTCAGGAACTCGCCAATTCCTCCACACCAGTGAAGTAACTGGTCATCTACGCGCCCCTGCGTTCGATGCAGGATGGAGAGCTCATCCTTCAAAACCATCAGGTGAGACTAAAGAGGGGACATCAAGAGTGATCTGTGGGAAGACAACGGGGGTGGGGAAGGTGGGTTAACGCTCAATTCCACGGGTGGTTAATCCCCTTTCTCCTTTGCAGAAGGATATTCCTGCGAGCCAGACAAACTAGGCTGAGTGGGCCAGTCCAGTCAGTCATCTCGGCGCTACGTGTCACGCTGGTGGAAACAACAGCGGCCCAGTTCCGATCGACGCCCCTGTGGGAGCCAGGTGAGCGTAACAGGAGGCGCTGGGACTAGTGGATACCTGGAGGGCACTACATGCTGCAGACAGCAGGTTCTCTTTCTACTCTAATGCACACAAGACGCTCTCGAGGATAGACTATATGTTTGTTCCCAGGAACATGTCCCATCGGCTGCTGTACGCAGTATTCCTAGCAAGAGGGATCTCTGACCATTCCCCTCTGCTGCTAACACTAAAAAACAGGCAACACAAACCAGAAGCCGCTTCGTGCTTGACCACATACTATCTAGGGATACCTGAAATAGCGGAGGGCCTCTCTCAGAAGACTACATAGTACTTTGACCTTAATGTGGGGTCAGTGGAATGTCCGATTATGCTTTGGGAAGCTTATAAAACAGTTCTCCGTGGGGAAGCCATCTCAATAGTGTCGGCTCACCACACACATTACAATTGGGAAATCGCTGAGGCAGAGAGACAGGTGACTAGAAAGGAAGAGCAGCTCCTGGAATTGGGAAATGGAGCCTCGCACGAGGCCCTTGTGATGGCACAGGAGGCACCAAGGAACAATGCATGAACTGCACACAGGTCGGTAAGAAGCCAAATATATGAGGCAGGGGACAAGGCGGGTAAGACACTGGCGTGGTTTGAAAGGCAGGAACAGAGTAAGGGGCAGGTACAGGCCATCCGGTCGGATACAGGGGAAATGTTAACCGCAGACTCTGATATTGCAGAGGCCTTTGACGTTTTTTATGAACAACTTTATTCCCCCCCTGCTAAGGGCACCCGGGACAAATAGTCCGACATTCCTGCATTCCATCAAACTCTCCCGGCTCTCTGAACAACAGGCTGGTGGCCTTGAGTCCGAGATTACAGAGGACGAAGTCCAAACAGCTCTGTCACAGCTTAAATCTGGGAAAAGCCCTGGCCCCAACGGCTTCCCAATAGAAACCTGGAGGAGACTTAGTCACGGGACACATAAACTGCATGTTCCTGCTTAGCAAAGAACAGGGGCAGCTTCCCTTACACCTTAGAAGAATGTGCATAGTGGTAATTCCAAAACCCGGGAAACCCCGGAAGAATGTGCCTCCTACAGGCCTATATCACTAATAAACGGAGAAACAAAAATACTGGCACGAGTTCTGGCCAATAGGTTGCTTTGGGAAATAGAATCCCTGGTTCATCCGGACCAATGCAGTTTCATGCCCGGCAGATCTACCCATATGAACCTGCGCAGGGTCCTTCTAACCATGAACTGCACCCCAAAATTCCGGACCCGTTGGCTCTCCTGCCGGTGGATTTCAAGAAAGCCTTTGACTCGGTGGGGTGGGAGGCCCTATGGGAAATTATGGGTCGGATGGGATTTGGACACAAATTCACATCTTGGGTCAAACTTCTCTATGACTCAGCCGAGGTGGTGGTGAGAGTTAATGGCAGGACATCTAGGGGGTTCTCACTACGGCGTGGATCTAGGCAGGGCTGCCCTTTCTCCTCCCTATTGTTCCTCCTCACTATTGAACCACTGGCAATTAGAATCCAAAGGGACAAAAGCTGGTCTGGATTCTCGTGGCCTGCGGGAGGGTAAGAAAGAGTCTCGCTATAGGCGGACGATCTCCTTATATACCTCAACAAACCGACGACCTCCTGTCCGATAGTGTCCCAAATTCTTTTAGAGTACCAAACTTTTGGGGGGCTCCAAGTGAAGAAACAGAAAACGGCATACTTTCCAATCCAAGGGGGAGATGCGGCAATCCCTGAACATTACCTGTACCCCGTCTCAGTACGTGGCTTCACTTATCTGGGTCTACGTATCAGCCCAAGCTTAGATTATTTCCTCCGGCTTAATCTACAGCCAGTGATCGACAGATTTTCATCAGATGTCTCTCAGTCGCATTCCTTTCCACTGTCACTATTGGGTAAGGCTGCACTATTTAAAATGATAATACTTCCGCAACTGTTATATGTCCTTCAGAACGCCTCACTCCCCATCCCCCCATACAACCTTTGTAGCAATGGACAGGGTCCTTCGTGCGACTGCTTTGGAGCGGGAAGCAACCCTGAGTTGCCCTCACGACACTACAACGCTCGGTATGGGAGGGTGGCAGGACTACCGAATCCTCGCATTTGCTATTGGGCTGCGCACACTGGTGTGGTGAATGAGTGGTCACAAGGGGATTCCGCGCTCCCACATTAGTTAGCGCTACCTCAGCAAACAAATCTGGATGTCCCGTTACTAATTGTTGTCTTTATGTATGCGCCCTGATGCCTGCGGGCTTCGGCGCTTTATAAATAAATAAAAATAAATAAATTATACGCGGATGACATAATGATGAATATCAGAGACCATGGGAAACACCTGCAGAGGATCTTAGCTGCGGTTCGCGAGTTTGGGAAATATTCCGGCCTGCGCCTGAATAAGTCAGAGGTCTACCCACTAAAGAACATCACTTCAGAACCAAGGAATATATTCGGACTAAAATGGGCGCATTTACATATAAAATATCTAGGTGTCGAGATTGGCCAGTCACCTGCCTTGTTAAAACCCTTAATTACAACCCCTTGGTCACTAAAATGTGCACCAAACTGGAGCGGTGGAACCAGCTCCCCATTTCTCTGATGGGACGGGCTGCGTTAATAAAAATGATTATTTTGCCCAAACATTTCTACTTATTCAGCAGTTATGGCCTGGCAGAGCCTTTTTCGCTACAATGGCCAGAGCGTGCTCCTCATTTGTATGGAAGGGTCAGTTGGAAGTGCTTCACACTACCATATGAGCTTGGACGGTTATCAGCACCTGACTGAGCTATATTACCTTGCTGCCCAGGCATATTATGCAGTGTACTGGGTTGAGGGAGGACTGCACGTATCATATATTAGATTGGAAAGGCACTGGCAACTCTGCTGCACAGGCTGGCCATGGGAACACAGTGTAATACTAATCAGCTGGATCCAGTGTCAGTCACACAAGAGGCATGACTAAGCTAGTCAAGCGCCCCAAGAATACTGTACTATATAGCCGAGCCATGCCAATCTGGGGCGTGTCTTTCCTAGGCCCAACAAGGGATACACTACTGGCAACACATTGGCGTAAGGTGAGCATATTGAATTTAGGAGAACTGTTCCATGAGGGGTCATTCGTGTCCTGGGACATGATTAAGGTACATGTGGGTGATATGCCACTTCAGAAACTCCAGTATTGTCGGATTCGCTCAGCAGTGGCATTGGTGTGGCCTGAATACCCACAGGATCCCACATCTCACCCGTGTCTCAATTACAAGTCAGCTTTAGCATTGTATAAAATTGCGCAGACATCAAGGGGGGCACAAACATCGAACATTAGGGGGCACTGGGAGAAGGATCTAGATGTCATTATCACAGACACACATTGGTTGCAAATATGCAGATTAACAAGGCAGATATCATTAAACTCCAGACACAGGCTAATATACTTCAAGGTCTTAAATAGAGTACATCATAACCCGGTCGGCCTCAAGAGAATGTATCCCACCTCAGAGGGAAAGTGTCCCAGATGTGAATTGGGGAATGCAGATATAATGCATATGTTGTGGGCATGTCGGGCATTATCGGAATATTGAAACAAGGTGTGTCATGCGCTGGAGGAGATAGTGGAGCAGCCCATGACGTGGGAACCCTCGGCATGTATATTGGGATACGTGAATAGACTGAACCCATTGAAGCGCAAATTGGTTAATATTGGTCTGGTGCTGGCAAAAAGGCCTATCTTAATGAGGTCGAAAAGCAAGGTGGCCCCCACATATGACAACTGGCTCAGTGATATGATCTGGGCGAATGATAAGGAGGAAGTATATGCTTGCTTGGTGTCACTGTCAAGTTGTCTGAGGGACATATGGGGTGGTTTCTGACAATATTTAATGCTACAAAGTGTGGAGGAAGAGGATATAACTGTACTGTAAAATAACATGTACACGAACGTTGATGTCGACAGAGGCTTTTTGTGCTAACTTTGCTGTTCTTTATCCACTCAATGAAAATGTATGGTTTGCATTGCTGTACGCCTGTGCAAGTTAAAGTTATTTAATAAAAATGTCCCTCTTTGCCTTGCGTTGGTGCAATGACTGTCTAGTGGCAGTTCACCCCGGGAAGACTAAGACATTGGAATTATTACACAGGTGGTCCTGGTGGCCTGCCATGTCAAGAGACGTTGTTGATTACATTGCAAAGTGTTCTATTTGTGTTCAGTGCAAGACACAAAGACAAAAAACGTTCGGTCTCTTGCACCCACTTCCCGTCGCACACAAACCTTGGTTTATGGTATCAATGGACTTGATAGTCGAGCTTCCACCAATCCATGATTATGACACCATATGGGTGGTGATAGATTACGTCACTAAGTTGGCTATTTGTGTACCCTGTATGGGAGTGCCGACTGCTCCCGTTTTAGCGGATCTCTTTCTGAAACATGTGTTCCGTTTCTTCGGGCTACCTTTTGTTATTGTTTACGACAGGGGGTCTCAATTCACTTCGCGTTTCTGGTGAGCCCCGACTTCCTCCTTTGGCTTAATGCCACCTTGGAGCAGTACTTGCGCTGTTTTTGTCTACAGTACCAGGAGACTTGGTTGACGTTCCTTTTCTCGGCTGAGTTTTCTTATAACAACTCTGTTCATTCTTCTACTGGTGCCTCTCCTTTTTATGTTCTATATGGGCAACATCCCCGTTCGATCCCACTTGAAGCACCCCCTCCTTCTGAATGCCCTGGTGCTAGCACTTCAGTCTGAGATTTAGTGTCTGTACATGGGGCCGTCAGGGACCAGCTAGTTCAGGCGCAGAACCGGGCCAAGAAATTCACGTATCATTGCTGCACTCCAGCTCCTGTCTAACGTCCAGGAATTAAGGTTTGGTTGTCTACCAAGAATTTAAAGTTGCACAGTGCACGTAAGCTCGTGCCACGTTTCGTTGGTCCTTATGAGGTTCTCCAGGTCATCAACCCCATTGTGTTGCGCTTACGTCTGTCTAGGAAGTGGCAGGTCCATCCTGTGTTCCGTATTTCCCTGCTGAAACCGTTCCTACCTGCTACCTGGCTGTCTGCTCACCTGCGCCCAGTCCTGGTAGATGGTGATGAGGAGTATGAGGTTTATGCCATTCTGCACATGAAGGTGCGGAATGGTAAACAGTTCCATCTAGTGGACTGGAAGGCTTACGGTCCTGAGGAGCGGACTTGGGAACCCTCTGATAATATTCGTGCTCCTGTGCTATTGGCCCGTTTTCACTCTAAGGGTGTGCACCTTCCTTTGGGGCGGACACTGTCACGGCTCCAGCGTCTAGCCTTCATCGTTGTCATTTTCGGTGGTGGGGAGGCCCCGTGTCTTCTTCTGGCGGTAAGCATGGTGCCTTTTAGAGTGTCGCACTCTCAAACGGCTTTGCCCTCCGTTCCCTCTGCTTTGGGTTGCCATGATTATGAGATGTACACCAGCGCCACGCACATGCCCTCTAGCCCGGAAGTACAAAAGAACTTGCATTGCAATACGTGAGTGTTTCTGATTGAAGTTAGTTTCTTACTTCCTTGATCCTTTGCTCCTGTTCTATGTTTTTGCTGCTTGGTTACTGACTTCTTTTTTATTGGATTACCCTCCTGCTGCTGACCTCGGCTCTGGTAATCCGACCCTGTATCTTGCATTACGATTTTGTACTGCTTACCTTTGCTTATCTGGTTCTTTGACATTTTTTCTACTTTCAAATGCATTGATACTGGATTGTCCTGCACCTTATGAACTATCGTTTGCAAACCAGAGTGCTTTGAACTTTGGACGCCTTGCTGTTTTCCTTTGCACTCTGTTCCAATTAGAGAGCCCTCCTTACATACGGGAAAAAGCTTCCTAACTAACCGTATTAACTACCCTTCCACCCTACCTGTCTCAAACATCGTTATTCTGGTGCTACTACTCATTTCCCAGAGTTCCATCAGAAAACATTACAAAAGGGAGTTTTTTGCCACCTACTTCTAAGCATCCTTTCTATGTAGATTCCCAGCTAATTCAGTTAGTCTCTCTTGAACTGCATACTGTCATTCATATCCTACACTGCACTATTGCTAACACTCTCCTTCATTTCTTTTCAGGCTGGTGAATACCTGGTGGTATTTTGCTCTTCCAGCTGAACTTCTATCCCGTCTGTATCTCATTAGCTCGGACGGGGTGGTATTTCATAGGGAAGGTCAAAGGAGGCCCACATAGGGCTATTCGATTACCATTCAGTAACGCTCTTCTACCTTCCTGAGGATTCAAGGCGCTTTCATTCCTTGTGAGTATCACATGTAGTTAGATATCTTGAGTCTTAAATATGCTCTAAAGTGATTTAAAATTAATTACATTCACGTGCAATACATATTTTTGACCAATTTCTTATTGTTCAGCAACCGATTTTACTAAACTAATAACATTGTGTTTACATCTGAAGCACACAAGTCTAAATGCCCTTGAATATTTTATGAATTATTGAACGTGCCTATTGGATAATTACCGAATAACATTGCACCGACCATTGGATATTCTATTACCACTAACGGTAATCGCTAATGAAAATGACTGGGTGAAGGTGAATAACTTGATCACAGTAAGAAAACTGGCACTGATATTATCATACATTGACAGTGATTGCATGTTTTACTCTTGTGGATTTAATATCCCAAACAGAATTATTGCACATAATATTATGAAATAAATTGTCTCCACAATGTTCTCATATTATTCTCAATAACTTTACACTCAGATAATATCACATCTATTTTCCAATATTTCAGGGTTAGTTACAAAAAATACATTAATTTCATGTTCACGGTTTAGCTAATGCTTTAAACAACATAGGGAACATATTAATTTACTTTCTGCCTGTCACAACATGAGTGTTCCCGTCACCCCCACGCATGACTACTTCAATTTGCCCAAGTCCTATGAAGCGTATATCATCCTTGTTGTCTAACTTGTCTAACTGGTGATGCTCTTGCCAGTGGACTGCCAATGGCAATCTCATGTCTTGTGAATTAAGACTCGAAAGGTGTTCTCTGATACGTATACGTAATTCCCTGATGATGCTACCTACCTAAATACGGTTGCAGATGCAAATGATGGCGCAGACCGCACATTTTGGTCTGCAGTTGATCAAATCCATAATGCGAAATATTTTACCACCATTATGTACATATTCTTTATTGATATTGATTGATTGATATTTTATTTCTATCGCTCTCATACACAAGTGTTTCAGAGCGCGACAAAGCAAGGGAAGGGGAACAGGGGAGAACAAAAACAACAATCTCACTAGGCCCATTGACATTGAAAACGTGCAAATGCAGGGTAGAGGGAGAAGGGGGAGAAGTGCATGGAAGGGGGAACAAAAGGAGAGTGCTGAGCAAGAAGGAAAAAACAAAAATAATAATAAAATAATAAATAAAAAGGCAACAAACAATAGGAGTGCAGTCAGCAAGTGGCAAGTGATGGGTTTATGGCAGCAGGCCATGTAGGTCTGAAAGTGCAGGAAGAAAAGGGGAGGGCTGTATGGGTACAGATACAGACCCCCCAGTGCATGGGGTGGCCCGGAGGCAGTGCGTGAGGGTGGCAAGATGAGCAAGTACCTGGGCCCGGAGGACAGAGGGTGGCCAGGTGCATGGTGCAGAGGGAGAGTAGAATCAACAGGGGAGAGGGGAGGAGAAGGCAGAAGTAAAGAGGAAGGTTTTGAGGACTTCCGGAACCGGAGATGGTTCTCCTCAAGTTTTAGAGTGGCAGGGAGGCTGTTCCAGAGGGAGGCCCCAGCCGAGACCAAGCTCTCCTGCCGGTGGATTTCAAGAAAGCCTTTGACTCGGTGGGGTGGGAGGCCCTATGGGAAATTATGGGTCGGATGGGATTTGGACACAAATTCACATCTTGGGTCAAACTTCTCTATGACTCAGCCGAGGTGGTGGTGAGAGTTAATGGCAGGACATCTAGGGGGTTCTCACTACGGCGTGGATCTAGGCAGGGCTGCCCTTTCTCCTCCCTATTGTTCCTCCTCACTATTGAACCACTGGCAATTAGAATCCAAAGGGACAAAAGCTGGTCTGGATTCTCGTGGCCTGCGGGAGGGTAAGAAAGAGTCTCGCTATAGGCGGACGATCTCCTTATATACCTCAACAAACCGACGACCTCCTGTCCGATAGTGTCCCAAATTCTTTTAGAGTACCAAACTTTTGGGGGGCTCCAAGTGAAGAAACAGAAAACGGCATACTTTCCAATCCAAGGGGGAGATGCGGCAATCCCTGAACATTACCTGTACCCCGTCTCAGTACGTGGCTTCACTTATCTGGGTCTACGTATCAGCCCAAGCTTAGATTATTTCCTCCGGCTTAATCTACAGCCAGTGATCGACAGATTTTCATCAGATGTCTCTCAGTCGCATTCCTTTCCACTGTCACTATTGGGTAAGGCTGCACTATTTAAAATGATAATACTTCCGCAACTGTTATATGTCCTTCAGAACGCCTCACTCCCCATCCCCCCATACAACCTTTGTAGCAATGGACAGGGTCCTTCGTGCGACTGCTTTGGAGCGGGAAGCAACCCTGAGTTGCCCTCACGACACTACAACGCTCGGTATGGGAGGGTGGCAGGACTACCGAATCCTCGCATTTGCTATTGGGCTGCGCACACTGGTGTGGTGAATGAGTGGTCACAAGGGGATTCCGCGCTCCCACATTAGTTAGCGCTACCTCAGCAAACAAATCTGGATGTCCCGTTACTAATTGTTGTCTTTATGTATGCGCCCTGATGCCTGCGGGCTTCGGCGCTTTATAAATAAATAAAAATAAATAAATTATACGCGGATGACATAATGATGAATATCAGAGACCATGGGAAACACCTGCAGAGGATCTTAGCTGCGGTTCGCGAGTTTGGGAAATATTCCGGCCTGCGCCTGAATAAGTCAGAGGTCTACCCACTAAAGAACATCACTTCAGAACCAAGGAATATATTCGGACTAAAATGGGCGCATTTACATATAAAATATCTAGGTGTCGAGATTGGCCAGTCACCTGCCTTGTTAAAACCCTTAATTACAACCCCTTGGTCACTAAAATGTGCACCAAACTGGAGCGGTGGAACCAGCTCCCCATTTCTCTGATGGGACGGGCTGCGTTAATAAAAATGATTATTTTGCCCAAACATTTCTACTTATTCAGCAGTTATGGCCTGGCAGAGCCTTTTTCGCTACAATGGCCAGAGCGTGCTCCTCATTTGTATGGAAGGGTCAGTTGGAAGTGCTTCACACTACCATATGAGCTTGGACGGTTATCAGCACCTGACTGAGCTATATTACCTTGCTGCCCAGGCATATTATGCAGTGTACTGGGTTGAGGGAGGACTGCACGTATCATATATTAGATTGGAAAGGCACTGGCAACTCTGCTGCACAGGCTGGCCATGGGAACACAGTGTAATACTAATCAGCTGGATCCAGTGTCAGTCACACAAGAGGCATGACTAAGCTAGTCAAGCGCCCCAAGAATACTGTACTATATAGCCGAGCCATGCCAATCTGGGGCGTGTCTTTCCTAGGCCCAACAAGGGATACACTACTGGCAACACATTGGCGTAAGGTGAGCATATTGAATTTAGGAGAACTGTTCCATGAGGGGTCATTCGTGTCCTGGGACATGATTAAGGTACATGTGGGTGATATGCCACTTCAGAAACTCCAGTATTGTCGGATTCGCTCAGCAGTGGCATTGGTGTGGCCTGAATACCCACAGGATCCCACATCTCACCCGTGTCTCAATTACAAGTCAGCTTTAGCATTGTATAAAATTGCGCAGACATCAAGGGGGGCACAAACATCGAACATTAGGGGGCACTGGGAGAAGGATCTAGATGTCATTATCACAGACACACATTGGTTGCAAATATGCAGATTAACAAGGCAGATATCATTAAACTCCAGACACAGGCTAATATACTTCAAGGTCTTAAATAGAGTACATCATAACCCGGTCGGCCTCAAGAGAATGTATCCCACCTCAGAGGGAAAGTGTCCCAGATGTGAATTGGGGAATGCAGATATAATGCATATGTTGTGGGCATGTCGGGCATTATCGGAATATTGAAACAAGGTGTGTCATGCGCTGGAGGAGATAGTGGAGCAGCCCATGACGTGGGAACCCTCGGCATGTATATTGGGATACGTGAATAGACTGAACCCATTGAAGCGCAAATTGGTTAATATTGGTCTGGTGCTGGCAAAAAGGCCTATCTTAATGAGGTCGAAAAGCAAGGTGGCCCCCACATATGACAACTGGCTCAGTGATATGATCTGGGCGAATGATAAGGAGGAAGTATATGCTTGCTTGGTGTCACTGTCAAGTTGTCTGAGGGACATATGGGGTGGTTTCTGACAATATTTAATGCTACAAAGTGTGGAGGAAGAGGATATAACTGTACTGTAAAATAACATGTACACGAACGTTGATGTCGACAGAGGCTTTTTGTGCTAACTTTGCTGTTCTTTATCCACTCAATGAAA
The DNA here is from genome assembly GCF_040938575.1 of Ambystoma mexicanum. Lineage (NCBI taxonomy): Eukaryota > Metazoa > Chordata > Amphibia > Caudata > Ambystomatidae > Ambystoma > Ambystoma mexicanum. The sequence goes on along the minus strand of NC_090925.1, from coordinate 327,849,544 downwards.
ATGTATGGTTTGCATTGCTGTACGCCTGTGCAAGTTAAAGTTATTTAATAAAAATGTCCCTCTTTGCCTTGCGTTGGTGCAATGACTGTCTAGTGGCAGTTCACCCCGGGAAGACTAAGACATTGGAATTATTACACAGGTGGTCCTGGTGGCCTGCCATGTCAAGAGACGTTGTTGATTACATTGCAAAGTGTTCTATTTGTGTTCAGTGCAAGACACAAAGACAAAAAACGTTCGGTCTCTTGCACCCACTTCCCGTCGCACACAAACCTTGGTTTATGGTATCAATGGACTTGATAGTCGAGCTTCCACCAATCCATGATTATGACACCATATGGGTGGTGATAGATTACGTCACTAAGTTGGCTATTTGTGTACCCTGTATGGGAGTGCCGACTGCTCCCGTTTTAGCGGATCTCTTTCTGAAACATGTGTTCCGTTTCTTCGGGCTACCTTTTGTTATTGTTTACGACAGGGGGTCTCAATTCACTTCGCGTTTCTGGTGAGCCCCGACTTCCTCCTTTGGCTTAATGCCACCTTGGAGCAGTACTTGCGCTGTTTTTGTCTACAGTACCAGGAGACTTGGTTGACGTTCCTTTTCTAGGCTGAGTTTTCTTATAACAACTCTGTTCATTCTTCTACTGGTGCCTCTCCTTTTTATGTTCTATATGGGCAACATCCCCGTTCGATCCCACTTGAAGCACCCCCTCCTTCTGAATGCCCTGGTGCTAGCACTTCAGTCTGAGATTTAGTGTCTGTACATGGGGCCGTCAGGGACCAGCTAGTTCAGGCGCAGAACCGGGCCAAGAAATTCACGTATCATTGCTGCACTCCAGCTCCTGTCTAACGTCCAGGAATTAAGGTTTGGTTGTCTACCAAGAATTTAAAGTTGCACAGTGCACGTAAGCTCGTGCCACGTTTCGTTGGTCCTTATGAGGTTCTCCAGGTCATCAACCCCATTGTGTTGCGCTTACGTCTGTCTAGGAAGTGGCAGGTCCATCCTGTGTTCCGTATTTCCCTGCTGAAACCGTTCCTACCTGCTACCCGGCTGTCTGCTCACCTGCGCCCAGTCCTGGTAGATGGTGATGAGGAGTATGAGGTTTATGCCATTCTGCACATGAAGGTTCGGAATGGTAAACAGTTCCATCTAGTGGACTGGAAGGCTTACGGTCCTGAGGAGCGGACTTGGGAACCCTCTGATAATATTCGTGCTCCTGTGCTATTGGCCCGTTTTCACTCTAAGGGTGTGCACCTTCCTTTGGGGCGGACACTGTCACGGCTCCAGCGTCTAGCCTTCATCGTTGTCATTTTCGGTGGTGGGGAGGCCCCGTGTCTTCTTCTGGCGGTAAGCATGGTGCCTTTTAGAGTGTCGCACTCTCAAACGGCTTTGCCCTCCGTTCCCTCTGCTTTGGGTTGCCATGATTATGAGATGTACACCAGCGCCACGCACATGCCCTCTAGCCCGGAAGTACAAAAGAACTTGCATTGCAATACGTGAGTGTTTCTGATTGAAGTTAGTTTCTTACTTCCTTGATCCTTTGCTCCTGTTCTATGTTTTTGCTGCTTGGTTACTGACTTCTTTTTTATTGGATTACCCTCCTGCTGCTGACCTCGGCTCTGGTAATCCGACCCTGTATCTTGCATTACGATTTTGTACTGCTTACCTTTGCTTATCTGGTTCTTTGACATTTTTTCTACTTTCAAATGCATTGATACTGGATTGTCCTGCACCTTATGAACTATCGTTTGCAAACCAGAGTGCTTTGAACTTTGGACGCCTTGCTGTTTTCCTTTGCACTCTGTTCCAATTAGAGAGCCCTCCTTACATACGGGAAAAAGCTTCCTAACTAACCGTATTAACTACCCTTCCACCCTACCTGTCTCAAACATCGTTATTCTGGTGCTACTACTCATTTCCCAGAGTTCCATCAGAAAACATTACAAAAGGGAGTTTTTTGCCACCTACTTCTAAGCATCCTTTCTATGTAGATTCCCAGCTAATTCAGTTAGTCTCTCTTGAACTGCATACTGTCATTCATATCCTACACTGCACTATTGCTAACACTCTCCTTCATTTCTTTTCAGGCTGGTGAATACCTGGTGGTATTTTGCTCTTCCAGCTGAACTTCTATCCCGTCTGTATCTCATTAGCTCGGACGGGGTGGTATTTCATAGGGAAGGTCAAAGGAGGCCCACATAGGGCTATTCGATTACCATTCAGTAACGCTCTTCTACCTTCCTGAGGATTCAAGGCGCTTTCATTCCTTGTGAGTATCACATGTAGTTAGATATCTTGAGTCTTAAATATGCTCTAAAGTGATTTAAAATTAATTACATTCACGTGCAATACATATTTTTGACCAATTTCTTATTGTTCAGCAACCGATTTTACTAAACTAATAACATTGTGTTTACATCTGAAGCACACAAGTCTAAATGCCCTTGAATATTTTATGAATTATTGAACGTGCCTATTGGATAATTACCGAATAACATTGCACCGACCATTGGATATTCTATTACCACTAACGGTAATCGCTAATGAAAATGACTGGGTGAAGGTGAATAACTTGATCACAGTAAGAAAACTGGCACTGATATTATCATACATTGACAGTGATTGCATGTTTTACTCTTGTGGATTTAATATCCCAAACAGAATTATTGCACATAATATTATGAAATAAATTGTCTCCACAATGTTCTCATATTATTCTCAATAACTTTACACTCAGATAATATCACATCTATTTTCCAATATTTCAGGGTTAGTTACAAAAAATACATTAATTTCATGTTCACGGTTTAGCTAATGCTTTAAACAACATAGGGAACATATTAATTTACTTTCTGCCTGTCACAACATGAGTGTTCCCGTCACCCCCACGCATGACTACTTCAATTTGCCCAAGTCCTATGAAGCGTATATCATCCTTGTTGTCTAACTTGTCTAACTGGTGATGCTCTTGCCAGTGGACTGCCAATGGCAATCTCATGTCTTGTGAATTAAGACTCGAAAGGTGTTCTCTGATACGTATACGTAATTCCCTGATGATGCTACCTACCTAAATACGGTTGCAGATGCAAATGATGGCGCAGACCGCACATTTTGGTCTGCAGTTGATCAAATCCATAATGCGAAATATTTTACCACCATTATGTACATATTCTTTATTGATATTGATTGATTGATATTTTATTTCTATCGCTCTCATACACAAGTGTTTCAGAGCGCGACAAAGCAAGGGAAGGGGAACAGGGGAGAACAAAAACAACAATCTCACTAGGCCCATTGACATTGAAAACGTGCAAATGCAGGGTAGAGGGAGAAGGGGGAGAAGTGCATGGAAGGGGGAACAAAAGGAGAGTGCTGAGCAAGAAGGAAAAAACAAAAATAATAATAAAATAATAAATAAAAAGGCAACAAACAATAGGAGTGCAGTCAGCAAGTGGCAAGTGATGGGTTTATGGCAGCAGGCCATGTAGGTCTGAAAGTGCAGGAAGAAAAGGGGAGGGCTGTATGGGTACAGATACAGACCCCCCAGTGCATGGGGTGGCCCGGAGGCAGTGCGTGAGGGTGGCAAGATGAGCAAGTACCTGGGCCCGGAGGACAGAGGGTGGCCAGGTGCATGGTGCAGAGGGAGAGTAGAATCAACAGGGGAGAGGGGAGGAGAAGGCAGAAGTAAAGAGGAAGGTTTTGAGGACTTCCGGAACCGGAGATGGTTCTCCTCAAGTTTTAGAGTGGCAGGGAGGCTGTTCCAGAGGGAGGCCCCAGCCGAAGACAGAGATCTACCCCCAGCTCGTTTCTTTGAGAAACAACTGACCCTGAGGGAGTTAGAGGTAGAGGAGCGGAGTGCTCGAGATGGGAGATATTTGCGGAGGGATAGCTGAAGGTATGTTGGACCCAGGCCCCAGAAAGCCTTGTGGACAATGCAGAGGGTTTTGAATTTAATCCTTGCATCCACTGGGAGCCAATGGAGAGATTTTAGAGCTGGAGAGATACGATCCCAGGGCTTGAGGCCAAGGACAAGTCTCGCAGTCCTGTTCTGGATAAGTTGTAAAGGGCAGAGAGTAGAGGCAGGTAGATTAAGAAAGAGGCTGTTGCAATAGTCCAATTTAGAGAGAACCAGAGCTTCGCAGACTGTGAACTTCTGGGAGAATGAGAGGAAAGGAAGAATACCTCTGAGGAGGTGCAGTAGGATGTTTGACTTTTTTGATACATCAGCAATGTGTGCAGAGAAGGAGAGTGTGGAATCAAAGGTGACACCAAGGTTCTTGGCCTTGCAGGTGGGGATAGGAGGAGGGCCAAGGGAGGCCGGCCAGAGAGTGAGGGGAAACGAAGGTGATGGTGTGCCAATGAGGAGGATCTCTGTCTTGCTGGCATTAAGACAAAGATCGTTGGCGGCACACCAATCTTGGATGGCAGTTAGGCAATCAGTGATAAGAGAGGTGGAGGAGGTGGCCGAGGGCAGCCTGAAAATGAGTTGAGTGTCGTCTGCGTAGCACTGGAAGTTTGAGCAGAAAATGGCAATACAGCGGGCGAGAGTTGCCAGGTATTGGTTGAAAAGCCAGGGCGAGAGGTTAGACCCCTGGGGAACACCACAGGTGGAGAGGAAGACAGATGATAGGAAGGACCCAAGTTGGACCTGGGAGGGTCGATCAGAGAGGAAAGAGGTCAGCCATGCCAGAGCCTGATCGGTGATGCCCAAGTTATCCTGGAGACGGTTGAGCAGGATGGTATGGTTGACCGTGTCGAAGGCAGATGAGAGATCAAGTAGGATGAGAACAGAGGGAATGCTAGAGTCAAGGTTGGAAAGCAGATCTTCATGGATGTTCAGGAGAGCAGTTTCCGTGCTTCTGCCAGATCTGAAGCCAGACTGATGGTCATGGAGACAGCCAACAGAATCAGAATGAAGGTTTAGCTGAGGGATGGCCAGCTTTTCAAGGAGTTTGCCTAAGAAGTGGGTAATGGAAATTGGGCGATAGTTGGCCGGGCAAGTAGGATCCGCTGTGGGTTTATTGAGGAGAGGATGCACAAGGGAGTACTTAAGAGGGGAGGGGAACGATCCTGAGGCAAAAGAGTGGTTGCAGAAGTCGGCAAGGGCCGGAGCGAGGGTATCAATGTGGCCCTTGAGAGTTTTAGAGGAAAAGTGATGAACCTGTTTTGACGAGGCTTTCATAGATCGGACTTGTCTAGTGACCTCATCAGGGGTGAAGAGAGGAAAGGAAGAGAAGGAGGGTGGGGGGAGTGGCTGGAGGAGGGTCAGTGAGTACCGACGGAGAGTGGAGAGGAGAGGGAGTGGAGGAGAGTGTGGACTGGATGTCCTGGGTTTTTGAGATAAAGTGTGAGGCCAGGGCATTGCAAAGAGCCAGAGAGGCAAGGGGAGGGGTAGAAACTGCAGCAGGGTTGGCCAGCTCCTTACAAATTTTAAAGAGTTCGGCCGAGCTGTTAGATGCCGCAGAGACACGGGCTTGAATGTGGACTCTCTTCTTGGTACGGACAGAGAGACGGTATTGCCTTTGGAGTAGGCGACAGGCCAGTTTGTCAGAGGATGAGCAGGAATCCCTCCATTTTCTCTCAGCCGCCCTACACCTACGTTTAAGTGTAGCTAGGTCGGAGTCATACCAGGAATTGCACTTGGCTTTGGACTTCAGGCGGATCCTCATGACAGGGACAATAACATCAAGAGTATCAGAAATAGAAGAATAGAGAGAAGACAGGGCTGTGTCAGGGTGTGAGTCAGCCAGAGGAAGAGGGCATGGGGAGAAGGTGGAAGCAAAAGCCTCGACTGACACACACTTCATGGGCCGGATGTCCAGGAAGGTAGGTGGCAGTGTTGGGGTAGGCTTGGCTTGGGGGGAAGAGAGAGAGAGATGAGAGGAGAGGAGGTAGTGGTCACTCCAGGAGAGGGGAGTGGAGAGAGGGATAGATAGGGGGAGGCTAGAGGAGATCAAGACATCAAGTGTGTGCCCTGCAGAGTGCGTTGGGCCAGAGGGGAGGATAGAGAGGGAGAGGGAATCGCAGAGGTCGCGAAAGAGAAATGTTGAGGGACAGGGAGAATCAAGGTGAATGTTGAGGTCACCAAGGAGGAAGAGTTGAGTGGTTGAGGCAAGGAGAGAGGAGGAGAGGTCAGCCTACTCAGAGAGAAAAGATGTGATTTGACCAGGGGGCCGGTAGAGAGTGGCAACAGTAAGAGAGTGGCTAGGAGAGATTGAGAGCCTGCAGACGAGGCATTCGAAAGAGGAGTAGATCTGAGTGGGAATTATAGTGGCAGGAATCCACTCAGGAAAGATCAAGGCTACATCCCCTCCAGGGCGATTGGATCTGGGTGCGGAGAGGATCTTGTAGCCATCAGGGAGGAGAGTGTCAAAGCTCGTGACAGAGCTGGCCATGAACCATGTCTCTGTAAGACCAAGGACGTCAAGGTCAAGTTCTTCAAGCAGGTGGCAGATGTCAGAGGAGTGTTTGACAGCAGAGCGAGAGTTGAGAGTGGCAAGATGAAGAAGGTTGCCGGCCTTAAAGACCTTTAGTATCAGGATGTGCATGTTTACACATACTTCAATTCCCACATTTATAAAAACATGCAGTTCGTGGTCTCATCCATGTCAGGGTTCATGCTGTGTGTAGTGCTTGGTCTGAGGAACGAAGGGCTAACTTTTGTTCTAATAGTCTGTGCCTTCGTATATGTGAAACTAGGGTCTTCACCTATATAGTGAATTAAATATTCATCCATCCTAAGGATGTGCCAATGCTCATTAACAATAATGTATATCTGATGAATATCATCCGAATATTGGGTGACTAAATTCACCTCACGCTCCTCAAATGGTTTAATTAGTATTTTAGGTTTCAATATGTCTTTTTGCGTAGATGGTAGATGCTATAAAAAAAGGCCGATCCCTGGACACCCCCATACCTTTTGATTGTGGGGGTGCAAGATATCATGGCCGGAACACACCAATGGTAATGTGTACCCTGTGTTTCTCTGGGTCTAATTCGCGGTGTGCAGTCATAATGTCGACAGTCAAAATGTCGACAGTCAAAATTTCGAAAAATAAATGTCGAAAAAAATAATGTCGACAAACAATAATGTCGACATTTTTCGATATTTTTTCGAAATTTTGAATTTATTGTATAAATAAATAAATATATATATATATAAGATGTGTTGAGTATGAGGGGTGGTTGGGGGGGTGTGGGGGGTGGCAGGGGGGTGTTGGGTGAGGGGGGGTTGGGGGGGACCCCCCCATAGTAAATGAGACTATTTTTATTTATTTAATTATTGACTAAATAAATAAATAAATATATATATAATTGGTATGTGTTGAGTATGAGGGGTGAAAGGGTGGTTGGGGGGGGTGTGGGGGGGTGGCAGAGGGGTGTTGGGTGAGGGGGCTGGGGGGGGGACCCCCCCATAGTAAATAATCCTTTTTTTGGTTATTTATTGAATAAATAAATAAATAAATATATAATTGGTATGTGTTGAGTATGAGGGGTGAAAGGGTGGTTGGGGGGTGTGGGGGGGTGGCAGGGGGGTGTTGGATGAGGGGGGTTGGGGGGGACCCCCTCCATAGTAAATGATCCTTTTTTTGGTTATTTATTGAATAAATAAATAAATATATAAATAGAATGTGTTGCATATGAGGGGTGGGAGGGTGGTGGTGGGGGGTGTGGGGGGGTTGCAGGAGGGTGTTGGGTGAGGTGTTGATAGTTTTAAGGGTTTATAGTCATAATGTCTAAAAAAAAATGTCGACATTATTATTTTCGACATTTTTTTTTCGACATTTTTGTCTGTCGACATTTTTTTTTCGACATTATGACTATAAACCCTAATTCGCACCAACACAAGTGGTCATCCTGTTTCAGATTTACTCAGATCGCAACTAGTGTATATGCACCATATAGCCACACCCTGGGTACTTCAATACCTTTCGGTTGTGGGGATGCAAGACATCATTTCATGCACAACCTCATTGTAATTCACAACCCCTCTGTCTCCGGGATTAGCAACGCAAGTGGTCATTCTGCTTTATATTTACTCAGGTCCCAACCAATGTATAGGCACCATCTATCTCCTCCCTGGACACCTCCATACCTTTTTACTGTGGGGGCACAAGATATCATGGCCTGAATGCACCTATTGTAATGCACATCCCATGCCTCCCTGTGGTTAATTCACACTGACACAAGTGGTCATCCTGTTTTATGTTTACTGTGGTCCCAACCAATGTAGAGGCACCATTTAGCCACTCCCTGTATGTTAGGCAGAATCACATGCAGTACCCTTTGGGAACACTACACACAATTAAGACAAGTGTAAGTACAATTTCACCTTTGGTACAAGCCTGTACTACACAGTAATGTGGTAGCAGTGGCTGAGCAGCCAGACTTATCTCAAGATTAAAGTGAGCAGTACAAGCGTTTACACAAAGGGTCAGCAATCACAGTGGTTCAAACAAACACTTACTCAAGGTTTCTTGGTAAAAGAATATACATTTATTTACACAGTCAGTTGGAAAACATTCCACTAGTAAGAGCAGCTCAATATCACAATCAAATATACTACACTACACAACCAATCAGTTTCTGAACAAGTTCAGCTCCCCTTAAGTGGGAGCAAAATGGCACTTCAGTTACTTGAAAAAGGGGTAAAAAGACAAGGGTTAAAAGAATCAAAGCACAAATACTTTCAGAGGTAAGGCAAATAGTTTCAGTTCAGTAGGCATGGGCCAAAGTCAATGGTTCAGAGTCTTGGATAGGATAGCACAGTTCTGGTAGTAAACGGTTAAGTCTTTGCCACGGTTTTTAGAAGTAATTGGTCAGACGAAAAGTTATATGTCGGTGTAGGGAAGGACAAGCCTTCAAAGTTGGGAAAGTTTCACAAACTTTCACAGCGGCAGAAAGGATTTCTTGACCGCACTTGCACAGTACCTTTTAAAGAGGAAGAAGAAGAAGAGCTGTAGCTGAGGCAGTTGTTCCTGGCAGTTCCTGCAGATCTCGCTGTTCCTGAGCTTCAGTCATGGGGACAAGGAGGACGTCAGGAGGTTCCTGCACTGCCCGGGGAAGAGGCCACAAGCTTGTCAAAACGTCGGTTTAAGGTGTGAGTGCCTTAAAGACCACAAACTGGTATCCTTCTCACTGGCTATCCAGTTTTCAATAGCACTCTGAAGAAAATTCGACCAGTATAGAGACGGTGTCCAGGTGACTTGCGAGTTTGTTGTTCCCACCAAACTCAAGGGGAGAAGGTAACCTTGAAGGGCTTCTCTTTCGATGGAGTTTCAGACAGTTCTAACCTGCAGCAGGGCTTCACCGGTGGACCAGGAGTTTCAGCAGTCGTCTTCCTTCAGCTAGTCTTCGGTTCTTACATTCCAGTGGTCGACTCTGCTTTCCAAGTCCCAGAGGCCTGCTTTTAAACAGTTTCCCCCATTCATTCTAGCCTAGCTGTCACTCACCCAGAAGGGTGGCTGTCCTTGCCGGCCAGCCAGCCGGCCAATCACGCCAGAGTGCATTCAGGTCTCCTAGGAGAATAAGCACAGAGAGTTTCGGGCAGCTCCCTCACATCCTGTAACCCCAGACACTCAGGCGCCAGAGGAGGGCTTCAGCACTGAAGCCCGCCAAAGGCCAATGAACAAAGGGACCAAACCTGGTTTTGCGCACAGAGACAAACACTAGAAGGACCTTTCCAAAAAGAAACAGCGAAAAAAGTTGACCAGAGTCTGCTTTAACAGATAGGTCTTGGGCGCCATATTGAAAAACATGGATGCCCCGATTTTTAGCTACCGGTGTTCACAGTTGGGAAAAATCATGGTAGTTTGTTCTAAACCACTGCCACCAGCCATTTGACGAGGGAAAGGGTAACATTTGACTTTTACATGAGTATTTAGACTCAGGGGATGCAAGGCAAACCTTCCAGCACCCTATAGGAAGATAGTGTGTGATGGGTCTGTAAATTTAAAAAGTCATTGTAACTTTACATGCTCTGGGAGACAGTAGTCGGTCCCAGAGAAGGTATTTAAACCTTGGGAAGTCTGAAAGACATCCCTGTACCACTGCACTGAAGGTGCTGTGTGACACGCAAACAAAGATGATGCCTATGAAGTTGTTTTAAAACTCCATATCCAAAGAACACAAAAGTAAAACACACATCAAAATACATGAAAGAGTGGGAAAAAAGGCTCACACTCTTTCCAGGTAAAAATGTAAATCCTAGAAATCCAGCAAAGTTGGTGTGGGCCTCAAAAGGTAAGGGAAATTAGCACATTCTTGAGAATTCTCCTTAACACTGGACACGCCCATAACTTTTTGATTGTGAGGGTTCAAGATATAATGGTTGAACACATCTATGGTAATTCATATCCCCAGCCTCCCTGGGGTTAGTTCACATTGACACAAGTAGTCATCCTGTTTTATGTTTAATCTGGTCCCAACCAATGTAGAGGCGCCATCTACCCCATCCCTGGACACCCAAATACCTTTTGATTGTGGGGGTTCAAGATATCATGGCCTGAATGCACCTATGGTAATTCACATCCCCTGCCTCCTTGGGGTTAATTCACACTGACACAAGTGGTCATCCTGTCTCAGGTTTACTCTGGTCCCAACCAATGTAGAGGCACCATCTAGCCACTCCCTGGACACACCCATACCTTTTTGATTGTGGGGGTGTAAGATATCATGGTCTGAACGCATCTATGGTCATTCACACCCATTGCCACCCTAGGGTTAATTCACACTGACACAAGTGATCATCCTGTTTTATATTTACCCTGATCCCAACCAATGTAGAAGCACCATCTAGCCACACCCTGGACACGGCCATACTTTTTTTATTGTGGAGGTGCAAGATATAATGGTTGAACAGATCTATGGTAATTCGCATCCCCTGCCTCCCTGGGGTTAATTCACACTGACACAAGTAGTCATCCTGTTTTATGTTTAATCTGGTCCCAACCAATGTAGAGACACCATCTATCCCATCCCTGGACACCCACATGCCTTTCGATTGTGGGGGTGCAAGATATCATGGCCTGAATGCACCTATGGTAATTCACATCCCCTGCCTCTGTGGGGTTAATTCACACCGACACAAGTGGTCATCCTGTCTCAGGTTTACTCTGGTCCCAACCAGTTTAGAGGCACCGCCCAGCCCCTCCCTGGACACCCCCATATCTTTTGATTGTGGGGGTGCAAGATATCATGGCCTGAACGCACCTATGGTAATTCGCATCCCCTGGATCACTGGGGTTAATTCACACTGGCACAAGTGGCCATCCTGTTTTATGTTTACTCTGGTCCCAACCAATGTAGAGGCACCATCTATCCACTCCCTGGACACCCCCATACCTTTTAGATTGTGTGGGTGCAAGATATCATGGTTGAACGCATCTATGGTAATTCGCACCCCCTGCCTCTCTAGGGTTAATTCACACTGACACAAGTGGTCATCATGTTTTGTATTTACCCTCATCCCAACCAATGTAGAGGCACCATCTATCGCCTCCCTGGACACCCCCATACCTTTTTGATTGTGTGGGTGCAAGATATCATGGTTGAACACATCTATGGTAATTCGCACCCCCTGCCTCTCTAGGGTTAGTTCACATTGACACAAGTAGTCATCCTGTTTTATGTTTAATCTGGTCCCAACCAATGTAGAGGCGCCATCTACCCCATCCCTGGACACCCAAATACCTTTTGATTGTGGGGGTTCAAGATATCATGGCCTGAATGCACCTATGGTAATTCACATCCCCTGCCTCCTTGGGGTTAATTCACACTGACACAAGTGGTCATCCTGTCTCAGGTTTACTCTGGTCCCAACCAATGTAGAGGCACCATCTAGCCACTCCCTGGACACACCCATACCTTTTTGATTGTGGGGGTGTAAGATATCATGGTCTGAACGCATCTATGGTCATTCACACCCATTGCCACCCTAGGGTTAATTCACACTGACACAAGTGGTCATCCTGTTTTATATTTACCCTGGTGCTAACCGATATATAGGCACCATATAGCCCCTCCCTGGACACCCCCATACCTTTGATTGTGGGGGTGCAAGATATCATGGCCAGAACTGACTCATGGTAATTTGCATCACCGACCCCGCCCCCTCCTCTACCCCCTATCTAGTGACTTCGCTAGGAGGTTCTGGGGGGGCCGGGCCCCCCCTGTGAAACCCTGTGCCCCCCTTTGTGCCTCCCTACCTAAGATGAGCATTGACCATGTTCTCCCCTACTTTTGTCTGTGCCCCCCAACTTTTGTCTTTGGCCTCCTCTGTGCCCCTCCTAAATGTGATACCTGGCTACGCCCGTGCCTATCTACCCCTCCACTACCCCCTATCTCTCCCTCTTTAATTTGCAGTAACACAAGTGGTCATCCTGTTTTATGTTTACTCTCGTCCCAACCAATGTAGAGGCACCATATAGCCCCTCCCTGGACACCCCCATACCTTTTGATTGTGGCAGTCGAAGATATCATGGCCTGAATGAGCCTTTGGTAATTTGCATCCCCTGTTTCTCTGGGGCAATCACACTGACACAAGTGGTCATCTTGTTTTAGACTTACTGTGGTCCCAACCAATGTGTAGGCACCATCTAGCCGTGGTCATGCTGTTTTATATTTACACAGGTCCAACTGATGTGTAGGCATCATCTAGCCGCTCCCTGGACACCCCTATACCTTTTGACTGTTGGTAATTCGCATCCCATGTTTCTCTGGAAGAAATTCACACTGACACAAGTGGTCATCTTTTTTATATTTTCTCAGGTCCCAACCAGTGTGAATGCACCATCTAGCCACACCGTGCATATTCCAATAACATTTGGTTGTGGGGGTGCAAGATCTCATTGCATGCACACACTCATTGTAATTCACATCCCCTCTGTCTCTCGGATTAATTTGCAGCAACACAAGTGGTCATCCTGTTTTATGTTTAATCTGATCCCAATCAATGTAGAGGCGCCATCTATCTCCTCCCTGGACACCCCCATACTGTTTGATTGCGGGGGCAAGATATCATGGCCTGAATGAGCCTATAGTAATTCCCATCGTCCCTTTTCTCTGGTGGTAATTCACACTGGTACAAGTGGTCATCCTGTTTTAAGTTTATTCTGGTCCCCCCATCCAATGTCTTTTTACCATCTAGCCCCTCCCTGGACACCGCCAAACCTTTTGAGTATGGTGGTGCCAGATATCATGGTCTGAATGCACCATTAGTAATGAGCACCCCCGGTTTCTCTGGGTCTGTGGTGCACCAACACAAGTGGTCATGCCGTTTCAGATTTACTCTCGTCCCAACCAATGTATAGGCACCATCTAGCCTGTCCCAGGACACCCCCATACCTTTTGATTGTGGCGGTCGAAGATATCATGGCCTGAATGAGCCTTTGGTAATTTGCATCCCCTGTTTCTCTGGGGCAATCACACTGACACAAGTGGTCATCCTGCTTTATATTTACTCAAGTCCCAACCATTGTATAGGCACCATCCAGCCCCTCCCCTCCCTGGACACCTCCATACCTTTTGATTGTGGGGGTGCAAGATATCATGGCCTTAACAGATTTATAGTAATTCGCTTCCCCTGCCTCCCTAGGTTAATTCACACTGACACAAGTGGTCATCCTGTTTCATGTTTTAACTGGTCTCAACCAATGTAGAGGTCCCATCTAGCCTCTCCCTGGAAACCCCCATACCTTTTGAGTGTGGGGGTGCAAGATATCATGGCCTGAACGCACTCAAAGTAATTTGCAACCCCCCCCCCTCTAACTCTCTCTCTCTTTAATTCGCAGTAACAGAAGTGGTCATCCTGTTTTATATTTACTCTCGTCCCAACCAATGTAGAGGCACCATCTAGCTTCTCCGTGGACACCCCCATACCTTTTGATTGTGGGGGTGCAAGATATCATGGCCTGAACACACATTTGCTAATTAGCATGCTCTGCCTCCCTGGGATTAATTCACACCAACACAAGTAGTCATCCGGTTTTATATTTACTCCGGTCCCAACCGATGTGTAGGCACCATCTACTCCTTCCCTGGACACCCCCATACCATTTGATTGTGGGGGTTCAAGATATCATGGCCTGAACGAGCCTATGCTAATTCGCATCCCCCTTTTCTGTAGGGGTAATTCACACTCACACAAGTGGTCATCCTGTTTTATATTTACTCAGGTCCCAACCAGTGTATATGCACCATATAGCCACACCCTGGATACTTCAATACCTTTTGGTTGTGGGGGTGCAAGATATCATGGCCTGAACGCACTCATGGTAATTTGCACCCCCCCTCTCTCTATCACTCTATCTTTAATTTGCAGTAACACAGTGGTCATCCTGTTTTATATTTACTCCAATCCCAACAGGTGCATAGGCACCATCTAGCCTCTCCCAGGGCACCCCCATAGGTTTGATTGTGGGTGTGCAAGATATATTGGCCTGAACACACCAATGATGTACGTATCCCCTCTTCTTCAGGGGGTAATTTACACTAACGCAAGTGGCCATCCTGTTTTAGATTTACTCTGGTCTCAACGTATGTATATACACCACCTAACCCCTCCCTGGACACACCTTAGACCTTTTAATTTCAGGGATGCAAGATATCATGGCCTGAACACACCCCTGGTAATTTGCACCCCTTGACTCTCTGGGGCGAGGGGGGATAATTCGCAGAACCACAGTGTGGTCATCCAGCTTTATATTTACTCTGGTCCCCCCAACTGATGTATATACATTACTTAGCCCCTCCATGCACACCCTAATATCTTTTGGTTGTGACGATGCAAGATATCAAGGCCGGAACAAGACCATGGCAATTCACAGTCCTTGCTTCTCTGGAGGCAATTCACACTAAAACAATTGGTCATCTTGTTTTATATTTATTCTGGTCCCAATCGATGTATAGGCACCATCTAGCCGCTCCTTGGACACCACCGGACCTTTTGATTGTGAGGATAAAAGATATCATGGCCTGAAAGCCCCCATGGTAAATGCAACCCGCCTCTAGGTTTTTAAGATTTCCAAGATTTTGAAGGCAAAGAAGGCCCTTCTGGTAGGTCAGACATGAGAGACGTATACAAATACAAGCTTCAACACCTTTTTATTCATAAACATAAAGGAGGAAAGCCTATTCTAGTTCATGTATCTAAAATGGTTTCCCTATGCCAAAGAAAATAATAAACCAGGAAGGAAGTCCTAAATCAATGTCAGTCCTCAGTCTAAAACCTAGTCTAACGTAACTCTAGCATTGTTCTCTAGAAAGAATGAATTCCAATCTATTGCTTAGATGAGGTTTACAAATTAACAAGGGGGGTCCTGGGAGTCCCCCTGCCAGACATTAATCCTGGTTACGAGATCCTTACCCAGATTCTTTATCTCACTATCTTTCACAGAGGAGAAATATCCAAAACATATCAGTCTTTGTCCTGCCCTGGGGTTGTCCACCACCGAAATGCTAGGCAATTCTCCTCTGAACAAGAGTACCAACAGCAACCCCAGACACATGTTTTTGGTCTGGTTGGACCTCATCAGTAGGGTGGAGCTGTGCCTCTCTAAGAATAGTGAGCAAGGGGTCCAAGTCTGGATTCACCTAGTAACTTAGGGTGAGACCCAAAGTTACTTAAATTATGCAAATTAACAAGAGGGGTCCTAGGAGTCCCTCTGCCAGACATTAGTGCTGGATGAGGTTTACTACACCCAGGGAGATGGCTGGTTCACTGACCTTTCCCCGTATGTTCCATACAGTGTCTGGTTTCTCAAAAGATACTGTAAGGAAGGCATGGTATCGAAATAAGTTAGACAAGTGACCACAGTTCAAGGGTGTTTATTGAACTTTCACAAGGGGTTGAAAAACGCCCATCTAAACCTAAATCTACAGATGGGAGCAAACTACGACCATCAAATAATAAAACAGTCCTAGTGGAGCCTTGTCAAAATAAAAGGGCCTATACCAAAAAACCTATTGCCAATCCTTACCACTAATTTACAAATAGTGTGGGAGAATGTTCATGCAAAAGAAAGAAGTGTTCACAAAATGATAAGTCAGGATGTTCGGGCCGTTGGCCGCCCTTCCCCACTTTTTCAGCACGGGGCAAGACGGTTCACTCGAGCCAAGCACACACACTCGCTTGCTCGACACGAGGATACAGTTCCAATTCCAGTATCGGGGCCTTCTGTGCCCAAGTCTCTTTTCTTATCAAGTCTTTAGCTTCAGAGGGCCTGATGTACAAAAAAACCCCATAAAGTTCCTTTATTCTTATAATGAGGTGATTTGGGTGTCCCTCCCTGGATCCCCCTTGCCGGGCTCAGATCCCTTTTCTATTACGGTGGATCCCCCAATTCCAGACTCAGACCCCTTTATTTTAAAGGTAAAAAAATATTCCTTCTCTGGTGACTCACAGTTCACTGCGGATCCTCCTCAGCCGGGCTCAGATCCCTTTTCCACTTTCAATTAGTCTCCCTCAGCCAGGCTCAGACCAAATGCTGTTCACTTTATACTTATCGAAGACTTTCGAATTTGCAAAGGGTTTAGCTTGACCCGTCGCAGGACCACTTCGAAACAAAGTTCCTTTTTTATAATGCAGTCGCCATTCAGTTGGATACCTAACAGAGACCTTCGAATGAGCACCCATGTGGCGCTGGACCACTCTGTACACGGTATTTTATTTGGCTTTTTTCAAAGTACATTCACTCCTTTCGTTCCACTTGTTTGCACCTCTCATCACATGCACTTCAAACACTGTCCTTTGTGGATTTCTTCATACAATGTTGCTGCTTGCAACCTTGGTTCAAGCACCAGCTGATTTAGTATCATTTTCTCCGACTCATCGGCTGCGTTGCTTTTACTGGCGCAGCTTTCTTGAAGGAGCCAAGGACAGTACCATAGTGGCAATCGGTGCTCCTGGCCTGGGTTATCGACACAGGAGCGCCCCGGATACCTTTGATGAACAGTGTAGGATTGTTCAGCTTCAGTTCCCGGTTTTAGGCTTCTCACTTTCCAAGGTTCGGGACAACAACCATTTCTAGAGATCATGGGTACTTCCCTCCTTGCAACCCTCTCCGGTCTCGCCGCCTTTCTTCTTGTGTCAAACTGCCATCTTGGAACTGCTGCTTCCTTGTGTGCTTTTCCTCACTCAGAGTGCGCTTTCGTGCTCCACCTTTTCTCCGTGTGGGGAAGTGTGATGGGAGTCGTGTGTGTAATAATCAGTAATTGCCTGACCTTGCCGGACCATGGTGTTGGGACATGTCTGGTATACGGCTCTGATGTTAATCCTTTGTCGCTCACGATTAACTGTCTGTGAGAAAGTGTTTGTGTCGGGAAGGGGGTTGAGGGGTATGAGCTTCTAGGTATCCTTCGTGGTAGGATGGGGAAAAGATGCTACAGGTAAGGGGTTTCCTTGTCTCACCCTTCGGTGTCCCACTTCCACTCCCCAAGGACTCCTCATCCAGGTGATCCTGCCACATTGGTTCACCCCCAGGAACTGGATCGAAAAGCGATGGCCATGTCCTGGCCACCTGGATGACAGATTCCTGGGGACTGGCGGGTGAGACACCTTCAGGTTACTCACAATACTAAATGGCACAATTTGTTCCAAAGAAAATGGTCTTTCAAACCTTCTTTTGCACTGGAAACAGAAATTGTGTGTGTCCCTTCTCCGTTGTTCCCTCCATGGAGAGATTGGGTGGACCCAGTGGGGTCGGTATTTATGGTTCATGAAATCGCCAGTTCTAGGCTTTCCTGTAGATTCGGCAGGTTTTCCCCCACCCACTCAGCCTTATGTGAGCTATGAGTGTGTTCTTCCCTCTGTAAATTGTTAAATTGAGGGGTTACATCATTCATGTCCCTCGCAAGCTGTAGGCTTTTCAGCCTGATGCAATATCCCTTTGTGGGGTTGTCTCGGGTAGCTCCTGATGGGCTGCTGGCACCTCAAGCCGTGCAGTACCCATTTGTGTGGGGGAGAGGGGCGGGTGTCTCAGATAGCCCCTCCCAGTCACTGGGCTCCTCGAGCCATTGCGCTACCCCTCTGTGGGGTTGGACTTCTGGTTGCCCTTCATGGGCTGTGGGCTCCTTGTGCTGGTGTGGTACTCCTTTGTGACAGCGTGTCTCTGGTAGCCCCTGGCAGGCTATGGACTCCTCGAGCGGTTGAGATATCTCTGTGGCGGTGTGTCTTCTCTAGCCCCTTGTGGGCGATTGGCTCTTTGAGCCGGTGTGCTACCCTTGTGTAGGGTGATGTCTCTAGTAGCCCTTTGTGGGCTTTGGGCTCCTCGAGCCATTGCGGTACCCCTTTGTAGGGTTGTGTCTCTTGCTGTTTTGTTCTTCGGGGGTGGAGAACGTGCTTCCCACCTCAGTGGTCCCTCTGTGTCAGGGGAGTCTAGCTTTGTTGAAGCATCAGCGTCTACAGTGCTGTGTCCTCTGCTCACACATCAGTTTTAATTTCCGGCTCTGCTCCTCCTCTTGGTGGCTCCTCGTGCTCGCTCTCTCACGGTGTCTCTCTTCTCTCTATCCTCTCTCTCCCTGTGTGTTCTTCCGACACGTATTTAATGTGGCGCTCCAGGAAGACTGAAGATTCCATTGCATGGTGGCACGGTCCGGCGGCTATGTCATACACAGGTCAGTATTCTCGCTATCCTCCTTAAAGGGCCAGAGTGTTTTCCCTGGGTTCAGTTCCCATATAACCCATGAATATGGGTGAGGAGTCTAAATCATGTTGGGTGGGAGTTTCATTAGGGCCTTCCTCATTTCCAGAGGGGTGTGGGGAGTCACCCTGAGTGGGATTTTGCTTGCCCAGACCCCTATTGAGGTATTACATAGCTGGCTCACCTCCCTAGCCCCAAAGGTCGTGGCTCATACTTCAGAAGAAGGGACGAATTCCCTATATTTGTTGCATACTCCAAGCCAAAGTGGTACCTCTGTGGGTCACTGGCATGTCGCCAACCCCCACTATGGCATAAAATAGCAGTATAGATGTATGCCTCTCGTTTGGCCCTGTAGCTCCCCTTACCTGCCTTCCCCTATGTTTAAGGCTATTAAGTAGGGCAGTTTGACCAATAAGAGCCACTATTTCACACCTGATGGGCAATTAAACTTAATTTATTGATTTTAATTTAATTTTAAAATGTTTTTATTGGCATTTCAAAGTACATTGGATGCAGTAATAGTTAACAGTCTGCATTTACCAATGAGGAACCATGTAACTAATAAAATAACTTAAAACAAACAACAAAGAACAATGGTCTTCATCGCCTAATACCATCTTTCGGCTACTTTTAGGGTGGTGGTATCGTCCCAGGGGCGGAGTAGGAGTGGGATCATTATCGAGGGAATGATGGGACTACTAGTTGTGGGCAGGTTAGTTCATCGTTGAAGAATAGTTCCAATCAGCACAGACGGCCAGTTTTAATTTCTCATGGGGGTTTGTTGTCGGACGGGTGGAACATGTCCCATATCAGGGATTTCTAGGCTTCATAAGTCATGCTTGGGTCGTCCCCTGTCTTGGCTACTCCCTCTCCCCAGATTCTCGTTTCCACCTCCGACCAGTGTTCCAGCTCTTTATGCCATTTGGCGTATTGGGGGCCCTTCAGCGTTTTCCATGTCATTGTGATAGCTCTCCTAGCCAGCACACAGGCCATGTCCATGAATTTTACGATGTGCCTGATTTTGCTTATTCGCGGGTAGGCTCCCAGCAGGCATTGCTGCGACATCCATTCATATCGGGTCAAGCCTGCTCTTTTGCAAGCTTGTTCGATTTTGGCCCAGAAGTGTTGTATCTTGGAGCAACTCCAGAACATATGTGTCATTCCAGCCGAGCTGCATCGGGGGCAAAGTGCGGTCATGGACCTGTTGGATTTGGCCATTCTGCTCGGGGTCAGGTATGTTCTGTGTAGGACATTTAGCTGGATTAATCGGAATCTCGCGTTTCTTGACACTTCTCTGGGATATTGTAGGATTCTTTCCCATTCTTTTTCGGTTATGCTTGCTCCCAAGTCTATTTCCCATGAGCTCTTTAGGGCGTCACTTTTGGGGTTGGGTCTGTCCGTGAGTTGGGCGTATATCCTGGAGGTTGGTTCCCAACCATCTCCTAGGTTGTGCATTAGGGTTAGGGTTGGGTTTGCTTCAGGTTCCTCTGGCCATTCGCTCCATTTCAATTTCGCCACTTTTCAAATCTTTCGGTAACTTAGGTATTGGCCTTTGGGTAGTCCTTCGTTCAATACCATAGATTCAAACTCTCTAAAGGCATTTTCCTCGTATATGTTTTCCCAGGTATAGATGCCATATCCTTCCCATAGTCTCGTGAGCGCTAGTTCCCCTCTGTTGGAGCAGACGTCAGCGGTCATTGGTGTTTCTGGAGAGTATGGGTTCTCAATCTTCAGTAACTTCAGAGTTCTGTCCCACACTCTTCGGCCTAACTGACTGAGGAGGGGAACCTTTTCTGAGTGTTTCCATCGGACCCAGAGGATTTCTTTCAAGTGTATCAGGGCTATTAGCTGACCAAAGAGGTCAGTCTCCGAGGTGGATTCATCTGCAAGCCGTTTAACCACGAAGTTGAGCTGAGCGGCCAGGAAGTATCTTTCTAGGTCTGGGAGCTGGACTCCCCCTCCCCTATATGGTAGCGTTAGCGTGTCTAGAGATAGCCTGCGTCTGGTGTTTCCCCACAGCAGGTCCCTCAGTAATGTACCTAGGAGCCGGAAGAAAGAGGCCGGTACATAGTAATGGACATTTTGGAAAAAGTACAGAAAGCACGGTAGCACTATCATTTTGGTGATGGCCACTCGGCCCATCATCGACAGTGGGAGTTTGGACCAGAACTTGGTAGATTGCTTGAGCCCGTGCCCTGCCAATAGGGTATTGCCCCCATGTGTTTGTTCGGTGTGTGCCAAATGTTAATACCCAGGTATCTAAAAGTGTGTGGTTCCCACCTTATCCCGACATCTGGAAGATGTGCCTTCCTGGTTCCAGCCAGCCCCGCAAGTGGGAATATACATGACTTTTCCGGGTTGAAGGAGATCCCTGATACCCTTGCAAAGTTTTTTAGTACTTCCAGGATTATTTTTTTTGGGGGTAGATTAAGGTGTGGGTCTCTTAGGTAGAGTAAAACGGCATCGGCGTATAGCGAGATCACGTGGTATGGTCCCCTAATGTTTATGCCTGCGTCGAAGAATTGTTTCCGAATGTATATTGCCAATGGCTCCAGTCCCAGGATGTATAGCATTGGGAATAAAGGGCATCCCTGTCTGGTGCCTCTGTATATCCCACAGTGCGGAAACCTTTCTCCCAGTTTTAACCCTGGCCACCGGAGTCCTGTATAGGATTTTAATCCAGTGGATGAAGTATTCGCCCAGTCAGAATTGTTTCAGGGAGGCCAGGAGCCACTCCCAGTATATAGAATCGAATGCTTTAATAGCATCAAGGGAGACTACTGCGTAGGATTCCTGTGAGCCTGACGTTTGAGCTACGATCTGTTATAGTCTGCGTAGGTTTGCCGATGTGCTGCGGCCCGGGACAAACCCATTCTGGTCTCTGTGTACTAGGGACCCAATAACCCTCGATAGTCTGTAAGCCAGCATTGTTGTCAGGATTTTTATGTCATAGTTGAGGATGGCTATCGGCCTATATGATCCGCACTCAGCTGCTGGTTGCCCAGGTTTGCGCATGGGGATCACTAGTGTCTCATTCATACTTTTCGGCAGTGCACCGGTCTCAAAGGCTTCTTTATAGACCTCATATAGGGTCTGGGCTAGCTCGGTAGTGTATGCTTTATAGAACTCCAGGGGTAACCTGTCGCTCCCAGGGGTTTTGGAAGTGGACAATGTTTTGATCGCCTCTTGTATGTCCTCCAGTGTTAGTTCCTCATTAAGCATGTCTCTTTGGGCTACTTTGAGCGTGGGAAGGCCTATCTGGTCGAGTGTGTCATCTATGTCGTCCTGGGGTATAATTGACTTGTGGCTGTATAGGTGGGAGTAAAAGTGTTTGAAGGTTTCATTGATCCCTGATTGCGTAATATGTGTCGTGCCTTGGTGATCTATGATTTCGACAATTGGCTGTTTCGAGTTCTCCTTTTTACATAGCCACGAAAGTAGTCTACCGGGTTTATCCCCCTCTGAGTGGGTCCTAGTGATTTTAGCAATATTGTCGAATTTGGTTCATCCTTCCTGGTTGTTGACATTTCTTCTTCAAGTGCTTTGGTCTTGTTGGACCTGGCCTCCAATTGTCTAATCTTCTCCTCGCCGGTTTCCAGCTCCTCCCTTAATGTTTTTCTGATCCCACCAGCGCTTGCTATAACCT
The DNA here is from genome assembly GCF_040938575.1 of Ambystoma mexicanum. Classification (NCBI taxonomy): domain Eukaryota; kingdom Metazoa; phylum Chordata; class Amphibia; order Caudata; family Ambystomatidae; genus Ambystoma; species Ambystoma mexicanum. Next base: position 327,827,259 of record NC_090925.1, on the reverse strand, counting down.
CCCCCCTCACTTTCAGGGTCTCCCAGATGGTGCTCCATTTGCTTACACTCCCCACATTGTTGTCTGTGTATTGAACTATTTTGTCCAGGAGCTCCTCCTTAAATGCCCTGTCCATTAGTGCTTCCATTGGCATCCGCCACATCGGTATGGGTGGTCTGGGGCCCCTTACTTTCCTTACCATGAGTAGCGGGGAGTGGTCCAATATAGTTCTGCCCAAATAGGAAACGTATTCCACTTGAGGCAAGTGTGCTTTGTCTATCAGTAGGTAGTCAATACGTTTATATACCCCGTGTGGGGATGAATAGTATGAAAATTCCCTACCTTCGGGGTGCAGGTCTCTCCACACCTCTCAGAGGTCCAGGACTTGTATGACTTTCTGCAGGGTGGAGGAGGATGGGTTGGCCGGCTTCTTCGGAGGAGCAGATCTATTGAGGGTGAAGTCTTGTCCACTGTTAAAGTCGCCTCCCCACATGAAGAAGCAGTCTCTGTAGGGTGCTAGTTTTAGGTGCAGTTTGGCAAGATACGCCGAGGTTCCGCAATTAGGGAGATACGTGTTGACTAGGTAAATTTCACGTTGCTCGATACTTCCTCGGAGTAGGAGGTATCTGCCCTCGGGGTCGGCTTCCATGGTCAAGTGTTTGAAAGGGACAGAGCTGTTTATCCATGTGTGGACACCCCAGGCAAACTTAGAGTATGTTGCTCCAAAGGCCTGTCCTCCCCACCAGTTTGGTATCTGTGAGTCGACTTCAGCGGTGAGGTGCGTTTTGTGAAGCAGTGCGATTGAGATGTGTGTTTATTCTCAAGAAGGATTTCATCCTGTTTCTGTGCGTGTAAGTGCCCATCCCTCTAACGTTCCATGTTAGTATCTTTATGTCAGCTGCCATGGCTACTGAGCCGTGCCCCGGGCCGTTTGTGGTATGCCCATTGTTTCTGTGTGATGGTTGCGTTGAAGACTGTGGAAAATTTCAAACAAGAACAAAAGGTACGAAGAAACAAAATGTGTCCAACTGGACCAACTGCACCCAGCAGTTGCACTGTGTTCCTGCAATGCTCAGGTGCCCCACTCTTTCATGGCCCTTCTAGGTCATCTTGAGCGTCTATGGAACATCAGCGATGTGCTGTCGCCAGTCTGTTCTTGGGGGGGGTGCTTAGGTCACGCTCATTAGTTGGGTACCTCCCGCCCTTTGTGCTGTCTTTGGCACGATCCATATTGTCGGCTTGTCATTAGGTGATCCGGAAATGCAGTATGGGTTACGGTGCTTTGTCTTTGCCATCTACCATGTTGTTGTGTTCCAGCCACATGTTAGCCGCCGCCGCCGGCAATTCCAGGAATATTGCTCTGCCTTTGTGAATTATTTTGAGCCTTGAGGGGTACTTTAACATGTATTTGATATTCAGTTGTCGCAGTCTAGCCTTGATCGGGACGAAAGAGTTCCTCGCCTTTTGTACTGCTGGCGTATAGTCTGGGTAAATGGTGATTTTAGCGCCGTATCTTTTAATTTCCCCTCCCTTGTGTGAAAAGCGTAGAATAATTTCCCTGTCTTGAAAGTTCAGGATTCGGGCTATCATAGGGCGTGGATAGGATCCCGGTGGTGGTTTCTGCTGCAAGGACCTGTGAGCATGTTCGACAGCAAAACCCTTTGAAAGGTGGTTGGTGCCTATTTCTTGTTGTGTGATGGTTTCTATAAAGCCGGTGGGATTGGGGCCCTCCATTCCCTCAGATATTCCAAGAAAGCGCACATTGTTTCGTCTGGAGCGCCCTTCAGCGTCTTCCGCCCTCTCCTCTAGGAACGTATTGCGCTTCTCGAGTTCAAGCACTCTACTTTGTATGTCTTTAAGGGCCTCAGTCGTCTCTTGCTGCGCCGACTCCGTGGTAGTCACGTGGTCTGTAAGGCTTCGTATGTCTTTGCGCATCAGCATCACGTCCGATTTCACCTCTTCAATTTTAGTATCTATGAAGGAGCGCAGCCCATTGATGGCCTCAAGTACCTGATTGTCTTTATCATTCTCTGCTGATGTAACTGGCTCCGTGTCACACCATTTAGACTGCTGGCTCGGATCTTTGGGCTTGCCTGCATTGAATGACTCCATTATAGTGGTTTTGGCTTTACTTTTGGAGTTCGCCATAGCTTGCCGCAGTGAGTTTGTCGGGTTGCGGGACGGGGTCCGGGCGGCGCCCGGTCTACTGGTGTGTTTCTCGGCTGACTGAACCTGGGGGCGGCTTTTCTGCATGTAGGGGGGTTAGCATAGGATGTTAGCAGGGCCCAAGGTGGGAGATGTCTAGGGGATTGGGGCTGGCTCTAGTTTGTATACTCCGGCTCGAAGGAGCTGCACTGTTCTGTTGCTGTAGATACGTGCTGCGGTGCTGCCTCTACTGACCCTGGCGGTCTATTGTTGCTGTATGATTAGGTGGACCTCAGCAGGGCCCGCCCTGGTGCAGGCTTGGAGTCACCGCACAAGTCTGGCGGCTTGGGTGCTTAGGAATGGTGCAGTCCAACACTGCGCTGTTCATATGTTGGCTTCAGGCTCTGCGTATGGGTTGTCTGGGCTGTAGTGCAGGACTTGCGTGCTTAGGGATCATCATGCGTTCAAGCTCTGTAGTTTAGGGTATATGCCAGGTACCCCCTGTTGAACCAAGGTGATGAAAAACTCCTGCTCCTTGCTTGTGCCTTGGTGGGTGCCTTCCCAGGGTGCTAGATGTCACCATTAGTGTGCTGTATGCCCTCTGCCTGCCGCATGCGTGCCCCCCTACTCGTCTATGTGGTGTAGGCCGTCGTGGTTCACCGATGCGGCGCTGTTCTCATGGTATACACGCATTTCACCACAGTATTTTTCATCGCATGTTTTTTCATCGCCATTTTTATTTCGAAAAAAACTCTGGTTTTTTTGGGGGGGGGTTAAAAAATTAAATATATGGTTGGGGGTGTAAGGGAATTAAAAAAAATAAAAACAGGGGCTTGGGGGGGTAACCCCCCCAAAAAAATAAATAAAAACAATGAGTTTTTCGGGAAAAAAAAGGCGATGAAAAATACTGCGGCAAAATAACGTAGAACCGTTCTCATACCTTCCTTGCCCTGTCCGGTAGCTGCTGGGTGCGGGAAGCAGTCTGCACCTGGGGTCTGCAGGCCGCTGCAAATGCTGTGTTTTAGGAGGTCTGGGTGAGTACACGGCACTCCGTGTCCTGGGGGGTGTGCTTACTTGTTGGGATATGGAGCGCTGCTGTCTGGTTGCTCCGATGGGGGGCCGCAATCGTGCCAAGTTCCCCGTGATGGCTCTCAGCTGCAAGGTGGTTTTCAGCCCGTCCACGATGTGTAGGGTTGGGGCGGGTGGGCCAGCAAGGGCCCAGTGTCCTCAGGCCACAGCACGTACCTCTGCCACTCTTGTTCAGCCCTCTGGGGGAGTCACTGATTTCGCTCTGGCTCTTACTTGGGCTGCCCCTCCATGGAGTCAGAGTGCCATCGCGGTCGCCATCTTGGTCCCCGGGGGCTTGAGTTTGGCGGTTACGTTTCGCGGATGCCAGCTCTGTTTTTTGGCAGAATTGCTGCCAAAGTGTGCTGTGTCAGTTTGTTTCAGCCTGCAATCGCTTTTTGTCGAATTTTCATGGATCTAGCCGTATGTTTGAAGGATCGATAGAAGGATCAGGCAGGAGCTCGGGAGAGACTCGTCCTCACTCCATGCGTGTAGGCCGCGCCCCTCAAACTTTATTCATTGATAATATAGGCAAGATCATGTATTTAAAGAAAAGGTTAATTGAGCAAAAATGACATATAATTTTACATACTTAGGTTAGGAAATAAGGAGTTAAAAAGATGGGAATTAAACTATAAAGTAGATGAGACTGTAAAAATGTGCAAGACATTTCTTTTTTAAATAAAAAATCTGATGTAATGTTGTGCAGAAGTACCAGAATTCAATGATGAATGGACAACTCAGGAAGGAAAATACCTTTAAGAAGCATAAGCACAATAGAAGAGAAGCTATGCCTCACAGAAGCCAAAATACATTGATTAACTAAATAGGGTTAGAGAAACGTTAATGTTTTTCTCCTTGAATGTAAAGGTGAATAGGCACTTACATGGCTATGAGTGAAGAAAATGTGTTTTGTCTTGTTTTTTTTTGTATAAGCTACTCACTGTAGCGAATGCTGTGCTACTCGAAAACTGAGGTCTGTTTTTTTTCCTCCTTCTACTATTCTTTCTCCCCTTGCTCCTCCTCTGCTTTCTTTTCCTCCCTGTTCTCTCTTTCCCGGCTCGTAATCTGTGTTATTTTTGATTTATCTTTCTCTGCTCTTATCTCCACTATTTCTCATTCCGGTCGCTATCAGCTAACATTCAAAAAGCTTGTCTGTTTCTTCCTTTTTCTTTTGCTAAGCCTCTTATCTCTTACTTAGTCTTTTCTCATCGGTTTTATTGTTCTTCTCTTTGGTCTTCCTGCTTCTCATCTAGCCCCACTTTGCGCCATCATTCTTCTATTCAAGTTCTTTGCTCGATTGCTCCTCAGAATTCTATCTCCTCTGATCTGCAGTCTTTGCATGGGTTTTCTTTTGAAAATCGTTTACTCTTTAATTTCCTTTGTAGTGTCTTTAAATCCCACTATGGTCTCGCCCCTCCTGATCTTTCTTCTTAATTTCTTTTTATTCTGCAACTCACTCTCTTGGTTCTGAAACTCTTTTTCTGTTGACGGTTTCTCGTGCTCCATTTACCCCATCACGTTTTCAATCATTTGCTCTTCTTGCCCCTAAGGCCTGGAATGCTATTCCTATGTCCATGCGTTCAATTTCTGTTTAAAATCATTTCTTTTAACCTCTACATCCGTTGGTTTCTTGATTATCTGTTCTTGCAAATTATACTGGTGAATATTTTTGTACAGTGCTTAGGAGACGAGCGCTATAGACAGTTAATACAATACAAATACAATACCATTTTCTTCTACATATATGAGTCCATTCCCAGCAGGAGAATGCAGCACTTCAGAGGGATCTCTTATTGTATCAGGACTTGCCTCTCCTCAGCCGCCTGTTAGGATGGATGAGGTTGATACACTGGTGTGCTTTACTGCATCAAATTTGGGTACTTGAGAGCTCCAGGAATGCAGTGCCTCCAACATAGTAGTGTATCTGAGCACAAACGATTTTAGCAAGCTGGTTGCCCAACCTCAAATCCCCTAACCTCCAACACAGTCTCCCATGCCTCCCTGGCAACAACCCATAAATTCCTTCTTACTGACAATCCTCTCCGGAAGAAAACTCTAATCCGCCCTAAATAAGAAAACATACTTGGCCCGCCTTGGTGCCAAAGATGGTACTTGCATTGCTCAATTTAAGTGTGAGAAAGCTTAGTACGATAAACAAACAAATCATACATACTTGCAAATGTAAGACAAGGCATATTCAGGGTATTGTACAAGGATGGGCAATGAGTTTGACAAAACAATTCAAAAACAGAGCACAACTTGCAGGATTGCTTCTCCTTCAAGGAAATGTCTACATGAGATATCCTATAGTCTACTGGAGTCCTCCCTTATGGTGAAATATGCAGAAAACAAAGTAATGTGCAATAAAACACAAGCGGCTGTCCGGAGGGGCAATTGAGGTCAGACCACCACCCAGTCAGCTGCAGAGTCCCACAAACCTCTGATGATCTTTAATCTTGACAGAAGTCCTTGTGATCACTTCTCAATGACCTTGACATATTACTACACGCACAATACCTAGTTATAACTAAACATCTGTGGTACCTCCATCCAAGCCTGGATGACTAGCACACACCTGAAACTCAACCCCACAAAGACATAATTAGTCCTACTCTGTGACCCACATCAGAAGGATACCATTCAATGACGGCTAAACAACATGCACCTTGATAGCTTCTCACCTCACCTGGCCCTGACGGCCATATCACTCGGATTCACTATACACATTGCTCCCTCCTTCCGACAACATATAAACAAAAGACCCCAAACCACCTGGTACCAGCTAACCCTCCTCCGGAAGTTAAATCCCTTACCACTTGAGGATTTTAGAACCACAGTCCAAGCACTGGTAAACTCCCATATCAATGGGAGAAATGCCCTCCCCACCGTATTTTTATTTTTATTTTGTGCATTTATAAAGCGCACTGGCAGCCCGGACGCATCGAGGCGCCGTTACATGAAGGTGTCTTAGTTCCAGGTGCATACTTTGCTTACAGGTTACAATCAGTGTGGTAAAGTTGAGTTGTATGAGTACATCGTACAGTAGTTACAGGTAATTTTGTTACATGATGCAGTTACAATCATCATATTGGAAAACAGTGGATGGTGCTCTGTAGGGCTGGAGTTGCAGGTTTAGACGAACAGCATAGTTTTAATTGCCTTGCAGAAGGCTAGGCGGGATGATATACCTCTGAGGTGAGGTGGCAACGAGTTCCATTGGGTAGCAGCAATGAAAAGGAAGCTGGAGCCTCCGGCCCATGCTCTCAATACCTTAGGCACTGTGATTCGGCTGGTGTATGGGGTTCTGGTAGGTCTGGCTGTGTGTGGTTTTGTGATTCTTTGTGTTGGGTACTGGGGGGCTGTGTTGTGGATGCATTTGTGTGAGGGCCAGGGTTTTGAAAATGACTTGTTCTTTAAAGGGGAGCCAGTGGGTTTGTTTCCTGGCAGCTGATATGTGGTCCCTTCTGGGGACGCTGATGGCAGCCCGGAGCACATTGTTTTGGACAATTTGGAGCTTTTTTGATATTTTTAGTAGAGGTGCCAGCCAGGAGGGCATTGCAGTAATCAAGTCAGGATCCAATTATGACTCTAGCTATGGTTAGACAGTTCTGCTCAATGAGGTATGGTCTAGCTGCGTCATTGCGACAGCGCACCTGACCCCACTTAGGGTTGCCCAACATGCTGCGGCACGACAGAGAAAAAGTACTGGATTAGCATTCCAGTTGGAATACCCTTTAAGCCTCCCGCATTAACTATCAGGCAACCACTGCCCACATACCTGCCTAAATAACTAATGGTTGCGCAAAGTGCAATATGGCAGCGGATTGCATTGGCAGTAGAGATACATGGCTGTAGCTCCACGATTGTTAGTCACCATTTCTTGGAACAGTGAAGCTGTGGGAGAAACTTGGGTGGAGCCAGGTAAACCTTCCACTGTGCGTGTAGTGCAAGGCAAAGTACAGTTTGGCAGCAGGTTGGCTGTTGTTGGAACTTGTGAAGATCTAGTTAGTGAGTTGAATCTCCTCACATTTTTTCTCCTGCCGGTATTGCTGTTTGTAATGTTTGAACTGCACAATCGCCAGACCGGCACCCCTTCCTCTGACTTGATCCCTGTGGACCCATTTTGCCAGCCCCGGGGAGATACTACCTTCGATGCTGATGAGGTCCGCCCAGAGGCCAATGATCTAAAAGAGAATCCTGACTTAAAAGAATGCAGCAGCCATTTTGGAATTTGTTTATGGCAGTACCACCGGTGTTACCATGGAAACGTTCCATGGCGTATTACATGAGTTCAAAGACTCGTAAAAAGGGGATGCTGTTTGTCTGGACTATGTGTGCCTGAACTATGCAAAAGTATTTATTTCGGTGGCAGACAAAATGCATACTGGATGAATCCGTGTGTATAGACGTGTGGGTATTGGTGACTTCATTGGTGTACGGCCTTATAATCACAAGCATAGTGTGCATGATATGAAACACTCACAATCTTAGTGATACCAACCCAGAGGGGATTTTAATAATTTGTTCCCCTCATTTCACTTCACAGCCCTGTGGAATTTAGATCCTGCAACACTACAGAATCCACCGCCCTACCAATATGAGGCAGTGACCTCGAGCAAAGTGAATTGCATTTTTTGGTAAGAATTACGTTACCATATTCAGCACCATACCATTGGGAGGGCATGTGTTTTTTAATACATAGTCCCACAACTAGACTAATGGCCTTTTGGGTATCCTTTTGTCCCACCATAGGCACTCGGTCTTACCCGTGACACCACAGAATCGTACAGTCACAATCTCCTGTACTTTGGACAAGGGGATTTGCACAATAGCACCCACCGTAGCAATATCCGTCATATGGTAAGCCAAGGGATATCTCCTAGAAGATTATCACTATCATTTTTAGAGCATGAATAAGCCTCTGTAAAAAATGTAAACTGATCTTAAAACCACATACCTTCTAAACCACGTTATCTGACTAGATCCAATCCTTTCTAAATAACTGCACAATGAGAGACTTCTCCCTACTAGCAGCAGCCGACCCAACGCCCATCACCTGTGGCATGCCCCAGGGATCATGCGTTTCCCCGCCACTGTACAACATATTCACGAATAGGCACTCGGTCTTACCCGCGACACCACAGAATCGTGCAGTGACAATCTCCTGTACTTTGGACAAGGGGATTTGCACAATAGCACCCACCGTAGCAATATCCGTCATATGGTAAGCCAAGGGATATCTCCTAGAAGATTATCACTATCATTTTTAGAGCATGAATAAGCCTCTGTAAAAAATGTAAACTGATCTTAAAACCACATACCTTCTAAACCACGTTATCTGACTAGATCCAATCCTTTCTAAATAACCGCACAATGAGAGACTTCTCCCTAGTAGCAGCAGCCGACCCAACGCCCATCACCTGTGGCATGCCCCAGGGATCATGCGTTTCCCCGCCACTGTACAACATATTCACAAATAGTCACTCGGTCTTACCCGTGACACCACAGAATCGTGCAGTCACAATCTCCTGTACTTTGGACAAGGGGATTTGCACAATAGCACCCACCGTAGCAATATCCGTCATATGGTAAGCCAAGGGATATCTCCTAGAAGATTATCACTATCATTTTTAGAGCATGAATAAGCCTCTGTAAAAAATGTAAACTGATCTTAAAACCACATACCTTCTAAACCACGTTATCTGACTAGATCCAATCCTTTCTAAATAACCGCACAATGAGAGACTTCTCCCTACTAGCAGCTGCCGACCCAACGCCCATCACCTGTGGCATGCCCCAGGGATCATGCGTTTCCCCGCCACTGTACAACATATTCACAAAGCCTCTTTTTGATGATCTAGATGGTCTGTGTATCACCTACACCAATTATGCCGATGATACCCAGATCCTCATCCCGCTGACGGGGGATTATGACAAGGATTTGGCCTTCGTCAATAGGTTGTACCTCATCATTCAGGCATGGATGGCCTCACACGGTCTATGCCTGAATGATGACAAAACAGAACTCCTCATTTTGGCATCCCCACATAACCTTAGCAAATTGGACCAAAATTACTCCTCCTTCGTAATTGACAACAATAAGATCACGGTAGCCAAGGAGGTCAAAACCCTCGGCTTCTACCTAGACTCTACTCTCACCTTCAAAAAACAAGTTAATGCCATGGCTTCCGCCACATCGTATACATGCAAACTCATCAGAGCAGCTAAACCTTTTCTCTCTCCATCCAATTGCATCACACTAGCCAGGGCGTTGATCCTGTCCAAGCTGGACTATTGCAACGCACTATATGTAGGCTGCAACAAATATATCACTAACAAAATACAAATCCTTCAAAATAATGCCCTAAGAGCGGCTCTCAGTATCCCGAAGAAAGCCCACATTTCTGACTCTAGAGGATCCGTCAATTGGCTATCCACTAAAGACAAAATATTCCTCAAATCGGTATCCCTGACTCACAAATGTCTCCACCAAGCAGCCCCTCAATACCTTATCACTAGATTCACCAGACCTACTTCCTCTCGCCCCTCCAGAATGGCCAACTCTAATCTCCTTCTGGTGCCTAGGTTTAAACGTACAATGTCTGGAGGGAACAGCTTTCCGGTAAAAGCAGCACAATTCTGGAACTCCCTTCCTCCTACTTGCAGGGAGGACCTTCCCTACCGCCAATTTAGATCTAAGACCATCCATTGGCTCAAGGCTCACGACACATAACGACCGCCAGCTTTCTTGTTGCCCTGATGACCCACACCACTATATTTGTAAATATGTACATTTAGGTTGTCATCTGTTTGGCATAGATATCTTTCATGAGACAACCGGCATCTTGTATATAATATTGCCTATATTGTTTATCGCTGTAATGTATGCCACCTCGGCGTGTATTGTTTCTATTTTAAGCGTCCAGCACTGTAACCACAGCTGGACCGCGTACCTTTGTATGTAACCAAGCTTTGCAATCCTCTTGATGCCTCTGCACCTTGCTACCTCTCGGTTAGGTGCGCAATATAAATAAAATAAATACTAAATACTAAATCGCTTGTCATGGCTTTGACAGAGATCAACAGGACACCCTCTCTCTTCACCCGTTCTTCCATCCTGATGAAGGCCTACTACACGCCAGCTTCATTACAAGGCTGATCATTTTGGCCAAAACACAGTAGTGTCGACTACCGTTTATATGCACCAGTGTCCATCACCAACACTGTCAATTGTGAACTGTATGTTCTTTATGCTCACATGTTATCTATAAACGGAATTCCCTAGATGTAATAAGGGAAGAAACATGCCTACCATTATCCACTTCCAGTCAAGTCGACTGGACTATACTGTTGTTTATTTTGTACAGAGTCTTCATAAGCAAGTGTGTCCTGTTTTGTTTTTCTTGATATATTGATGAACATTAAAAAGCTTGGGTTCTAAGCACTTTGTCTTGATCCAGCCAACATATTCATATTAACGTCTTTTTTCTTACGTAGTTGTATCATCACAAAGGTTTGTGTTTTTTAGTCACCTTGGTCATTGTGTTGTTATATACATGGTTTACTCTCCTGCCAGGGCTTTCTTATTTTATTACTTGGGTGCGGGTCCCAGACTTGCTGTATGCCTGGTTTACTCTCCTGCCAGGGCTTTCTTATCTTGCTTAGTATTGGAGTGCAGGCCCCAGACTCTCACCTTTCATCAGCAATCACCTTTGCATTCTGCCACTTAATTTGATTTTTCACAGGTTGGGTTAAAAACCCCCTTTCCGCTGTTTCACTTTCTTTGCTCACTTTTCTGGCTTTCTTGTTTGGGCTCACTCGACTTGTAAAAGGTACTCAGCTTGCGCCATTAACCGCTGCAGTAACCCAATCTCGTTCTCGGGGCTTACCGGTTTCATTCTGCAGCTTCATCATTCCTTTTCTCTCCATTTTCACTGTTGCTTAGGCACTGGTTGTGAGAAGGTCCTGTCGGCCCGCCGGTTCCCACTCTGCCTTCTTCGTGGTGAAGCTCCTGCTGACCACAACACCAGCTTGGAAAACCTTCCTCTGCTCTACTTTCCAGGACAGCGTCCTCAGAGACTTCTCTGCTCCAGTGTACAGCGTCATTGCTTTCAGTGTGCCAACCAGTATTGGGAGAAGTGAGTCTCCAGTTCAATTCAGGTGTGTTGTATTTGAACATCCCAGTCTTGGTTAACTTTGACCAACAACTAGAATGCAGCATTGGCTTTCCGCTTCTGGTGATCTTCATTACTCCAGCCCCCTTCCTCATCTCAGTGGTTTTCAACAGAGAGAAAGGTAAGCAATTTCGCTCATCAGTCATGACTGGGAATTCCCCTTCTGAACTACAGGATGCCATACATGAATGGGGAATAGACAAGTGGGGTCCATCAAGAGGAACAGATAAAGGTCTACTTTCATCTGGCAAATTTCCTCCACTTCTCCGAGGGTTGTCTTCCCACATGTGGTCCTCCCACCGACAGCCACCCCCAGTGATGAAGTCAGGTAGCTTCTGCCTTTCCCTGGCCACATATGGGGAGACTTCCCCTCGAGAAGTAGTGACAAGCTCACCAGATCCATCACAGCGGGCAGTGTGAGGGGTCCTCACAATATTTTCATGTAAAAATGTAGACAAAAATGGTTAAAGAAAATTGGCAAAAGTGTAGTTTGGCAAAATAAATGTGCCAATCAGAACCACTTGTGACCCCTGCCGGCCTCTGTCATTTAAACTAAGGGGACAGGCTGGGTTGCTCCCTGGATCCAAAACCAATCCACTGTTTTCTTTGTGACTTTTATTGACTCTACCTCTTCTTCCAGAACTATTGGACGTTGTCCCTGAACTGGTGTTCACAAACCGCCCTCAACCTGTTACATCTAGCCAATTTAGACCTTTCTCTGAGCTTGACTTTGTTGTGACTAGCACATCATGACTCGGATTGTATCAGTGCTGCTTTTCTTCATCCACCTCACTGTGAGTGCTGGTTTTAACACCACTTGCCACAAGTACTACGGTTGTTCAACACACCTTTGGTCTCGCAGTGAGAACACTTTCCTTCTCCTGGCATGGCAGTCCAGCTGTGTGCAAAATATTTCTGATTGTTGTGTTTATGCACACCTCCCTCATGATTTGACCTCTGGTTTCCCAGTAGCCCCTGTGCTCTTCAACAGGGGGCCATGTCTTCCAAGACCTTCTGCTGGTATCCCGAACCCCTGGTCATGGACCCTGTGGTGGTCGCCATTCCCAGACGGCGTTTACTTGTCCTCCACATTTTCACTCCCCCAATCCATTATCACGAAAACATGCCACACCTCACCTTTACACTCAGGCTACAGTATTGCTTTGTTATACAAGCCAGGGTGCATTATTCATGGGAAACAGTAAGTGACAGCATTCTCTTTCAACAGATATCAGTATAATTATGAACAATGTCGTCTTTGCTTTTGAGACAGGATTCTCCTTCTCTAAATCTGGGTTCTCCACCTATCGTGGGACTTACTTTGTGTGTTTTGGGGGGCGGGGGAGGATTATGCCTATCCATGACTGTGCAAAAATTGTGGAGGAATTTGTTATATGGGCTATGTCTTAACCAGCAATCCACCATTCCCAAACATTCCTCTTCCCGCCGTGGGAGACGTTTGGGGTTGGACAATTTCATTACTGGGGTCGGGTACCTCATCCCTGGGCTGCGTATAAAAGAGAACCGGGACAAACTGACCAAGCTGTCTAGGTTGTTAGAGGATATCGCTAATGCCACCCTTTCCTCAATCCTTCTACTGTCCCAAAAACAGGTTGCCATCCGTACCACGGTACTTCAGAACTGTATGTCTTTAGATGGCTTCAAAAGGGGGCATGCACGCTATCATAAAAATAGAATTCTTCACTTAAACTCCAAATTCTGATAGCAATATCACCAATATAGCATCACACATTCGACAGACAGTTGCCACTCTCCATGAGAATAACAATTCTGAGTGGTCAGTATAATCTTGGTTTATAAATGTCCTTGGCACCTTAGGTACATCAATCCTGCATATTGCCCTGATAATAATCATTCTATTCCCCGAGTCTTAATTGTTCGTTATCATTCCTCAAAATGGTATGCATCTGTATGCAAAGGAAATATGAAATGCCTCCGAATGTAACACGAATGCTATACCTAACGTAAACCACTGAAGTACACGGTCAGGATGTGAAATTATGTAATATATGTAACTTTAAGACAGTAATGGATGAGACTAGAGTGATGGTCTAATAGGAGGGGATTGTGGTGGAAAATTGTCAGGCTCGGGAAGTCTTCCGTCGGGATCGGAGACACTCTAGCAACCCCAGTCTCGAGGGAGTACTGGGGTCTCCTTTCACGGATGAAAGGGAGACTCCCCCAACCCCCGAGAGCATGACCTGCAGAAAGAGCAACAACTACCAGGCCAGGGACTCCGGTGAAAAGGCAGGAGCATGCAGCAGAGTTAGGAGGAAAGAAAAAAAGAATTTCAAAACCTCTTTGGGATCCAATAAGTACACCCGTGTAACCCTAAGACAACCCCACTCTTAACTGTTGTGCTGCGATGCCAAGCTGAGAACCTACTTGCACAGAACTCCAGCCAGCGAAGGACTAAAGAAGCAAGAGTAGATGGAGTGGGTGAGAACCTTGACCAGGTGTTTGCAAGACTTTTAGCACAGGGTAGCTTCCCTAACCCGGGCAGCACAAGGGCGCAATCTAAATGGATATGAAGTCACCAAAGTTCCAAAAAAAAGTTCCAAATGCGCAGTTCTCAGCCAGCAAGGTCCATTGAAGCAGTCCCAAAAACAAAGTTCCAAAGAGGAAAGCCAATCCAAAATGAAGAAACAGAGAAATCCTTCTTGTGACAGCAGAGCATCCAAAAGAACAGAACACTGTTCAAGGCAGGGTAGAGCAAGGGGAAATCCACTATGCGTTAGCCAAACTCCGTGGGGAGCCAGATGATCAGGACAGGAGAGATTCAGTGCCGGACACAGAACAAGGGCAAAGCGTGATGCCACAGAGGAGAATGCCAAGTCGGGTAACCAGGTGAGCAGTCCGAAGGGAAGACAGATAGAAACAGATCGGGGGACAAAGTCACTAAGCAGTACCAAAGTCAGAAGCCGGGTCAGTCGAGATCAGGAAGCAGAAATGCAAGAATCAAGGAACGTAAAAGCAACCGTACCGTAACAGAAACACAACAGTTTAGGAGCAATGGCATGTGGTTCAAGGAAGCATTCATGCTGTACTTCCGGATGACGCTGGAAAACGCACATGCTGCCACGCGTCTTGTGATCCACAGGTGCTAGGAGCTATGGGTATTGCAGTCCGTTGCAGGCATCAAGGTGTCCTGTGCATTAGGCACCATGGCAGGCGCCACTGCCTATGAGAGGCAATATACCAGGGACAACCAGCACTTGAGGGGCATCGGGATGAGACAAAAACGAGGCGCATGCTACTATTAATTGAATTGCCTTCCGTGTCTTACTTGCAAAGCTTAGTTAGACTCATGTTTGCCATCTCTAATTATAATGCACTGCCTCAGCCTGCCTAACCCTATTCTGTTGTGCGCATTGACATTATGACACAGGTATCCTTTTATCCCACCATAGGCACTCGGTCTTACCCGTGACACCACAGAATCGTGCAGTCACAATCTCCTGTACTTTGGACAAGGGGATTTGCACAATAGCACCCACCGTAGCAATATCCGTCATATGGTAAGCCAAGTGATATCTCCTAGAAGATTATCACTATCATTTTTAGAGCATGAATAAGCCTCTGTAAAAAATGTAAACTGATCTTAAAACCACATACCTTCTAAACGACGTTATCTGACTAGATCCAATCCTTTCTAAATAACCGCACAATGAGAGACTTCTCCCTACTAGCAGCAGCCGACCCAACGCCCATCACTTGTGGCATGCCGCAGGGATCATGCGTTTCCCCGACACTGTACAACATATTCACGAAGCCCCTTTTTGATGATCTAGATGGTCTGTGTATCACCTACACCAATTATGCCGATGATACCCAGATCCTCATCCCGCTGAAGGGGGATTATGACAAGGATTTGGCCTTCGTCAATAGGTTGTACCTCATCATTCAGGCATGGATGGCCTCACACGGTCTATGCCTGAATGATGACAAAACAGAACTCCTCATTTTGGCATCGCCACATAACCTTAGCAAATTGGACCAAAATTACTCCTCCTTCGTAATTGACAACAATAAGATCACGGTAGCCAAGGAGGTCAAAACCCTCGGCTTCTACCTAGACTCTACTCTCACCTTCAAAAAACAAGTTTATGCCATGGCTTCCGCCACATCGTATACATGCAAACTCATCAGAGCAGCTAAACCTTTTCTCTCTCCATCCAATTGCATCACACTAGCCAGGGCGTTGATCCTGTCCAAGCTGGACTATTGCAACGCACTATATGTAGGCTGCAACAAATATATCACTAACAAAATACAAATCCTTCAAAATAATGCCCTAAGAGCGGCTCTCAGTATCCCGAAGAAAGCCCACATTTCTGACTCTAGAAGATCCGTCAATTGGCTATCCACTAAAGACAAAATATTCCTCAAATCGGTATCCCTGACTCACAAATGTCTCCACCAAGCAGCCCCTCAATACCTTATCACTAGATTCACCAGACCTACTTCCTCTCGCCCCTCCAAAATGGCCAACTCTAATCTCCTTCTGGTGCCTAGGTTTAAACGTACAATGTCTGGAGGGAACAGCTTTCCGGTAAAAGCAGCACAATTCTGGAACTCCCTTCCTCCTACTTGCAGGGAGGACCTTCCCTACCGCCAATTTAGATCTAAGACCATCCATTGGCTCAAGGCTCACGACACATAACGACCGCCAGCTCTCTTGTTGCCCTGATGACCCACACCACTATATTTGTAAATATGTACACTTAGGTTGTCATCTGTTTGGCATAGATATCTTTCATGAGACAACCGGCATCTTGTATATAATATTGCCTATATTGTTTATCGCTGTAATGTATGCCTCCTCTAGCGTGTATTGTTTCTATTTTACACGTCCAGCACTGTAACCACAGCTGGACCGCGTACCTTTGTATGTAACCAAGCTTTGCAATCCTCTTGATGCCTCTGCACCTTGCTACCTCTCGGTTAGGTGCGCAATATAAATAAAATAAATACTAAATCGCTTGTCATGGCTTTGACAGAGATCAACAGGACACCCTCTCTCATCACCCGTTCTTCCATCCTGATGAAGGCCTACTACACGCCAGCTTCATTACAAGGCTGATCCTTTTGGCCAAAACACAGTAGTGTCGACTACCGATTATATGCACCAGTGTCCATCACCAACACTGTCAATTGTGAACTGCATGTTCTTTATGCTCACATGTTATCTATAAACGGAATTCCCTAGATGTAATAAGGGAAGAAACATGCATACCATTATCCACTGCCAGTCAAGTCGACTGGACTGTACTGTTGTTTATTTTGTACAGAGTCTTCATAAGCAAGTGTGTCCTGTTTTGTTTTTCTTGATATACTGATGAACATTAAAAAGCTTGGGTTCTAAGCGCTTTGTCTTGATCCAGCCAGCATATTCATATTAACGTCTTTTTTCTTACGTAGTTGTATCATCACAAAGGTTTGTGTTTTTTAGTCACCCTGGTCATGGTGTTGTTATATACATGGTTTACTCTCCTGCCAGGGCTTTCTTATTTTATTACTTGGGTGCGGGTCCCAGACTTGCTGTATGCCTGGTTTACTCTCCTGCAAGGGCTTTCTTATCTTGCTTAGTATTGGAGTGTAAGTCCCAGACTCTCACCTTTCATCAGCAATCACCTTTGTTTTGTGCCACTTAATTTGATTTTTCACAGGTTGGATTAAAAAAACCCCTTTCCGCTGTTTCACTTTCTTTGCTCACTTTTCTGGCTTTCTTGTTTGGGCTCACTCGACTTGTAAAAGGTACTCAGCTTGCGCCATTAACCGCTGCAGTAACCCAATCTTGTTCTTGGGGCTTACCGGTTTCATTCTGCAGCTTCATCATTCCTTTTCTCTCCATTTTCACTGTTGCTTAGGCACTGATTGTGAGAAGGTCCTGTCGGCCCGCCGGTTCCCACTCTGCCTTCTTCGTGGTGAAGCTCCTGCTGACCACAACACCAGCTTGGCAAACCTTCCTCTGCTCTACTTTCCAGGACAGCGTCCTCAGAGACTTCTCTGCTCCAGTGTACAGCGTCCTTGCTTTCAGTGTGCCAACCAGTATTGGGAGAAGTGAGTCTCCAGTTCAATTCAGGTGTGTTGTATTTGAACATCCCAGTCTTGGTTAACTTTGACCAACAACTAGAATGCAGCATTGGCTTTCCACTTCTGGTGATCTTCATTACTCCAGCCCCCTTCCTCATCTCAGTGGTTTTCAACAGAGAGAAAGGTAAGCAATTTTGCTCATCAGTCATGACTGGGAATTCCCCTTCTGAACTACAGGATGCCATACATGAATGGGGAATAGACAAGTGGGGTCCATCAAGAGGAACAGATAAAGGTCTACTTTCATCTGGCAAATTTCCTCCACTTCTCCGAGGGTTGTCTTCCCACATGTGGTCCTCCCACCGACAGCCACCCCCAGTGATGAAGTCAGGTAGCTTCTGCCTTTCCCTGGCCACATATGGGGAGACTTCCCCTCGAGAAGTAGTGACGAGCTCACCAGATCCATCACAGCGGGCAGTGTGAGGGGTTCTCACAATATTTTCATGTAAAAATGTAGACAAAAATGGTTAAAGAAAATTGGCAAAAGTGTAGTTTGGCAAAATAAATGTGCCAATCAGAACCACTTGTGACCCCTGCCGGCCTCTGTCGTTTAAACTAAGGGGACAGGCTGGGTTGTTCCCTGGATCCAAAACCAATCCACTGTTTTCTTTGTGACTTTTATTTGTCTCTACCTCTTCTTCCAGAACTATTGGACGTTGTCCCTGAACTGGTGTTCACAAACCGCCCTCAACCTGTTACATCTAGCCAATTTAGACCTTTCTCTGAGCTTGACTTTGTTGTGACTAGCACATCATGACTCGGATTGTATCAGTGCTGCTTTTCTTCATCCACCTCACTGTGAGTGCTGGTTTTAACACCACTTGCCACAAGTACTACGGTTGTTCAACACACCTTTGGTCTTGCAGTGAGAACACTTTCCTTCTCCTGGCATGGCAGTCCAGCTGTGTGCAAAATATTTCTGATTGTTGTGTTTATGCACACCTCCCTCATGATTTGACCTCTGGTTTCCCAGTAGCCCCTGTGCTCTTCAACAGGGGGCCATGTCTTCCAAGACCTTCTGCTGGTATCCCGAACCCCTGGTCATGGACCCTGTGGTGGTCGCCATTCCCAGACGGCGTTTACTTGTCCTCCACATTTTCACTCCCCCAATCCATTATCACGAAAACATGCCACACCTCACCTTTACACTCAGGCTACAGTATTGCTTTGTTATACAAGCCAGGGTGCATTATTCATGGGAAACAGTAAGTGACAGCATTCTCTTTCAACAGATATCAGTATAATTATGAACAATGTCTTCTTTGCTTTTGAGACAGGATTCTCCTTCTCTAAATCTGGGTTCTCCACCTATCGTGGGACTTACTTTGTGTGTTTTGGGAGGCGGGGGAGGATTATGCCTATCCATGACTGTGCAAAAATTGTGGAGGAATTTGTTATATGGGCTGTGTCTTAACCAGCAATCCACCATTCCCAAACATTCCTCTTCCCGCCGTGGGAGACGTTTGGGGTTGGACAATTTCATTACTGGGGTCGGATACCTCATCCCTGGGCTGCCTATAAAAGAGAACCGGGACAAACTGACCAAGCTGTCTAGGTTGTTAGAGGATATCGCTAATGCCACCCTTTCCTCAATCCTTCTACTGTCCCAAAAACAGGTTGCCATCCGTACCATGGTACTTCAGAACTGTATGTCTTTAGATGGCTTCAAAAGGGGGCATGCACGCTATCATAAAAATAGAATTCTTCACTTAAACTCCAAATTCTGATAGCAATATCACCAATATAGCATCACACATTCGACAGACTGTTGCCACTCTCCATGAGAATAACAATTCTGAGTGGTCAGTATAGTCTTGGTTTATAAATGTCCTTGGCACCTTAGGTACATCAATCCTGCATATTGCCCTGATAATAATCATTCTATTCCCCGAGTCTTAATTGTTCGTTATCATTCCTGAAAATGGTATGCATCTGTATGCAAAGGAAATATGAAATGCCTCCGAATGTAACACGAATGCTATACCTAACGAAAACCACTGAAGTACACGGTCAGGATGTGAAATTATGTAATATATGTAACTTTAAGACAGTAATGGATGAGACTAGAGTGATGGTCTAATAGGAGGGGATTGTGGTGGAAAATTGTCAGGCTCGGGAAGTCTTCCGTCGGGATCGGAGACACTCTAGCAACCCCAGTCTCGAGGGAGTACTGGGGTCTCCTTTCACGGATGAAAGGGAGACTCCCCCAACCCCCGAGAGCATGACCTGCAGAAAGAGCAACAACTACCAGGCCAGGGACTCCGGTGAAAAGGCAGGAGCATGCAGCAGAGTTAGGAGGAAAGAAAAAAAGAATTTCAAAACCTCTTTGGGATCCAATAAGTACACCCGTGTAACCCTAAGACAACCCCACTCTTAATTGTTGTGCTGCGATGCCAAGCTGAGAACCTACTTGCACAGAACTCCAGCCAGCGAAGGACTAAAGAAGCAAGAGTAGATGGAGTGGGTGAGAACCTTGACCAGGTGTTTGCAAGACTTTTAGCACAGGGTAGCTTCCCTAACCCGGGCAGCACAAGGGCACAATCTAAATGGATATGAAGTCACCAAAGTTCCAAAAGAAAGTTCCAAATGCGCAGTTCTCAGCCAGCAAGGTCCGTTGAAGCAGTCCCAAAAACAAAGTTCCAAAGAGGAAAGCCAATCCAAAATGAAGAAACAGAGAAATCCTTCTTGTGACAGCAGAGCATCCAAAAGAACAGAACACTGTTCAAGGCAGGGTAGAGCAAGGGGAAATCCACTATGCGTTAGCCAAACTCTGTGGGGAGCCAGATGATCAGGACAGGAGAGATTCAGTGCCGGACACAGAACAAGGGCAAAGCGTGATGCCACAGAGGAGAATGCCAAGTCGGGTAACCAGGTGAGCAGTCCGAAGGGAAGACAGATAGAAACAGATTGAGGGACAAAGTCAGTAAGCAGTACCAAAGTCAGAAGCCGGGTCAGTCGAGATCAGGAAGCAGAAATGCAAGAATCAAGGAACGTAAAAGCAACCGTACCGTAACAGAAACACAACAGTTTAGGAGCAATGGCATGTGGTTCAAGGAAGCATTCATGCTGTACTTCCGGATGACGCTGGAAAACGCACGTGCTGCCACGCGTCTTGTGATCCACAGGTGCTAGGAGCTATGGGTATTGCAGTCCGTTGCAGGCATCAAGGTGTCCTGTGCATTAGGCACCATGGCAGGCGCCACTGCCCATGAGAGGCAATATACCAGGGACAACCAGCACTTGAGGGGCATCGGGATGAGACAAAAACGAGGCGCATGCTACTATTAATTGAATTGCCTTCCGTGTCTTACTTGCAAAGCTTAGTTAGACTCATGTTTGCCATCTCTAATTATAATGCACTGCCTCAGCCTGCCTAACCCTATTCTGTTGTGCGCATTGACATGATGACACGGGTATCCTTTTGTCCCACCATAGGCACTCGGTCTTACCCGTGACACCACAGAATCGTGCAGTCACAATCTCCTGTACTTTGGACAAGGGGATTTGCCAATAGCACCCACCATAGCAATATCCCTCATATGGTAAGCCAAGTGATATCTCCTAGAAGATTATCACTATCATTTTTAGAGCATGAATAAGCCTCTGTAAAAAATGTAAACTGATCTTAAAACCACATACCTTCTAAACGACGTTATCTGACTAGATCCAATCGTTTCTAAATAACCGCACAATGAGAGACTTCTCCCTACTAGCAGCAGCCGACCCAACGCCCATCACCTGTGGCATGCCCCAGGGATCATGCGTTTCCCTGACACTGTACAACATATTCACGAAGCCCCTTTTTGATGATCTAGATGGTCTGTGTATCACCTACACCAATTATGCCGATGATACCCAGATCCTCATCCCGCTGACGGGGGATTATGACAAGGATTTGGCCTTCGTCAATAGGTTGTACCTCATCATTCAGGCATGGATGGCCTCACACGGTCTATGCCTGAATGATGACAAAACAGTACTCCTCATTTTGGCATCGCCACATAACCTTAGCAAATTGGACCAAAATTACTCCTCCTTCGTAATTGACAACAATAAGATCACGGTAGCCAAGGGGGTCAAAACCCTCGGCTTCTACCTAGACTCTACTCTCACCTTCAAAAAACAAGTTAATGCCATGGCTTCCGCCACATCGTATACATGCAAACTCATCAGAGCAGCTAAACCTTTTCTCTCTCCATCCAATTGCATCACACTAGCCAGGGCGTTGATCCTGTCCAAGCTGGACTATTGCAACGCACTATATGTAGGCTGCAACAAATATATCACTAACAAAATACAAATCCTTCAAAATAATGCCCTAAGAGCGGCTCTCAGTATCCCGAAGAAAGCCCACATTTCTGACTCTAGAAGATCCGTCAATTGGCTATCCACTAAAGACAAAATATTCCTCAAATCGGTATCCCTGACTCACAAATGTCTCCACCAAGCAGCCCCTCAATACCTTATCACTAGATTCACCAGACCTACTTCCTCTCGCCCCTCCAGAATGGCCAACTCTAATCTCCTTCTGGTGCCTAGGTTTAAACGTACAATGTCTGGAGGGAACAGCTTTCCGGTAAAAGCAGCACAATTCTGGAACTCCCTTCCTCCTACTTGCAGGGAGGACCTTCCCTACCGCCAATTTAGATCTAAGACCATCCATTGGCTCAAGGCTCACGACACATAACGACCGCCAGCTCTCTTGTTGCCCTGATGACCCACACCACTATATTTGTAAATATGTACACTTAGGTTGTCATCTGTTTGGCATAGATATCTTTTATGAGACAACCGGCATCTTGTATATAATATTGCCTATATTGTTTATCGCTGTAATGTATGCCTCCTCGGCGTGTATTGTTTCTATTTTACGCGTCCAGCACTGTAACCACAGCTGGACCGCGTACCTTTGTATGTAACCAAGCTTTGCAATCCTCTTGATGCCTCTGCACCTTGCTACCTCTCGGTTAGGTGCGCAATATAAATAAAATAAATACTAAATCGCTTGTCATGGCTTTGACAGAGATCAACAGGACACCCTCTCTCTTCACCCGTTCTTCCATCCTGATGAAGGCCTACTACACGCCAGCTTCATTACAAGGCTGATCATTTTGGCCAAAACACAGTAGTGTCGACTACCGATTATATGCACCAGTGTCCATCACCAACACTGTCAATTGTGAACTGTATGTTCTTTATGCTCACATGTTATCTATAAACGGAATTCCCTAGATGTAATAAGGGAAGAAACATGCCTACCATTATCCACTGCCAGTCAAGTCGACTGGACTGTACTGTTGTTTATTTTGTACAGAGTCTTCATAAGCAAGTGTGTCCTGTTTTGTTTTTCTTGATATACTGATGAACATTAAAAAGCTTGGGTTCTAAGCACTTTGTCTTGATCCAGCCAGCATATTCATATTAACGTCTTTTTTCTTACGTAGTTGTATCATCACAAAGGTTTGTGTTTTTTAGTCACCCTGGTCATTGTGTTGTTATATACATGGTTTACTCTCCTGCCAGGGCTTTCTTATTTTATTACTTGGGTGCGGGTCCCAGACTTGCTGTATGCCTGGTTTACTCTCCTGCCAGGGCTTTCTTATCTTGCTTAGTATTGGAGTGTAAGTCCCAGACTCTCACCTTCCATCAGCAATCACCTTTGCTTTGTGCCACTTAATTTGATTTTTCACAGGTTGGATTAAAAAACCCCTTTCCGCTGTTTCACTTTCTTTGCTCACTTTTCTGGCTTTCTTGTTTGGGCTCACTCGACTTGTAAAAGGTACTCAGCTTGCGCCATTAACCGCTGCAGTAACCCAATCTCGTTCTTGGGGCTTACCGGTTTCATTCTGCAGCTTCATCATTCCTTTTCTCTCCATTTTCACTGTTGTTTAGGCACTGATTGTGAGAAGGTCCTGTCGGCCCGCCGGTTCCCACTCTGCCTTCTTCGTGGTGAAGCTCCTGCTGACCACAACACCAGCTTGGCAAACCTTCCTCTGCTCTACTTTCCAGGACAGCGTCCTCAGAGACTTCTCTGCTCCAGTGTACAGCGTCCTTGCTTTCAGTGTGCCAACCAGTATTGGGAGAAGTGAGTCTCCAGTTCAATTCAGGTGTGTTGTATTTGAACATCCCAGTCTTGGTTAACTTTGACCAACAACTAGAATGCAGCATTGTCTTTCCGCTTCTGGTGATCTTCATTACTCCAGCCCCCTTCCTCATCTCAGTGGTTTTCAACAGAGAGAAAGGTAAGCAATTTCGCTCATCAGTCATGACTGGGAATTCCCCTTCTGAACTACAGGATGCCATACATGAATGGGGAATAGACAAGTGGGGTCCATCAAGAGGAACAGATAAAGGTCTACTTTCATCTGGCAAATTTCCTCCACTTCTCCGAGGGTTGTCTTCCCACATGTGGTCCTCCCACCGACAGCCACCCCCAGTGATGAAGTCAGGTAGCTTCTGCCTTTCCCTGGCCACATATGGGGAGACTTCCCCTCGAGAAGTAGTGACGAGCTCACCAGATCCATCACAGCGGGCAGTGTGAGGGGTCCTCACAATATTTTCATGTAAAAATGTAGACAAAAATGGTTAAAGAAAATTGGCAAAAGTGTAGTTTGGCAAAATAAATGTGCCAATCAGAACCACTTGTGACCCCTGCCAGCCTCTGTCGTTTAAACTAAGGGGGCAGGCTGGGTTGCTCCCTGGATCCAAAACCAATCCACTGTTTTCTTTGTGACTTTTATTGACTCTACCTCTTCTTCCAGAACTATTGGACGTTGTGCCTGAACTGGTGTTCACAAACCGCCCTCAACCTGTTACATCTAGCCAATTTAGACCTTTCTCTGAGCTTGACTTTGTTGTGACTAGCACATCATGACTCGGATTGTATCAGTGCTGCTTTTCTTCATAAACCTCACTGTGAGTGCTGGTTTTAACACCACTTGCAACAAGTACTACGGTTGTTCAACACACCTTTGGTCTCGCAGTGAGAACACTTTCCTTCTCCTGGCATGGCAGTCCAGCTGTGTGCAAAATATTTCTGATTGTTGTGTTTATGCACACCTCCCTCATGATTTGACCTCTGGTTTCCCAGTAGCCCCTGTGCTCTTCAACAGGGGGCCATGTCTTCCAAGACCTTCTGCTGGTATCCCGAACCCCTGGTCATGGACCCTGTGGTGGTCGCCATTCCCAGACGGCGTTTACTTGTCCTCCACATTTTCACTCCCCCAATCCATTATCACGAAAACATGCCACACCTCACCTTTACACTCAGGCTACAGTATTGCTTTGTTATACAAGCCAGGGTGCATTATTCATGGGAAACAGTAAGTGACAGCATTCTCTTTCAACAGATATCAGTATAATTATGAACAATGTCTTCTTTGCTTTTGAGACAGGATTCTCCTTCTCTAAATCTGGGTTCTCCACCTATCGTGGGACTTACTTTGTGTGTTTTGGGGGGCGGGGGAGGATTATGCCTATCCATGACTGTGCAAAAATTGTGGAGGAATTTGTTATATGGGCTATGTCTTAACCAGCAATCCACCATTCCCAAACATTCCTCTTCCCGCCGTGGGAGACGTTTGGGGTTGGACAATTTCATTACTGGGGTCGGATACCTCATCCCTGGGCTGCCTATAAAAGAGAACCGGGACAAACTGACCAAGCTGTCTAGGTTGTTAGAGGATATCGCTAATGCCACCCTTTCCTCAATCCTTCTACTGTCCCAAAAACAGGTTGCCATCCGTACCATGGTACTTCAGAACTGTATGTCTTTAGATGGCTTCAAAAGGGGGCATGCACGCTATCATAAAAATAGAATTCTTCACTTAAACTCCAAATTCTGATAGCAATATCACCAATATAGCATCACACATTCGACAGACTGTTGCCACTCTCCATGAGAATAACAATTCTGAGTGGTCAGTATAGTCTTGGTTTATAAATGTCCTTGGCACCTTAGGTACATCAATCCTGCATATTGCCCTGATAATAATCATTCTATTCCCCGAGTCTTAATTGTTCGTTATCATTCCTCAAAATGGTATGCATCTGTATGCAAAGGAAATATGAAATGCCTCTGAATGTAACGCGAATGCTATACCTAACGAAAACCACTGAAGTACACGGTCAGGATGTGAAATTATGTAATATATGTAACTTTAAGCCAGTAATGGATGAGACTAGAGTGATGGTCTAATAGGAGGGGATTGTGGTGGAAAATTGTCAGGCTCGGGAAGTCTTCCGTCGGGATCGGAGACACTCTAGCAACCCCAGTCTCGAGGGAGTACTGGGGTCTCCTTTCACGGATGAAAGGGAGACTCCCCCAACCCCCGAGAGCATGACCTGCAGAAAGAGCAACAACTACCAGGCCAGGGACTCCGGTGAAAAGGCAGGAGCATGCAGCAGAGTTAGGAGGAAAGAAAAGAAGAATTTCAAAACCTCTTTGGGATCCAATAAGTACACCTGTGTAACCCTAAGACAACCCCACTCTTAACTGTTGTGCTGCGATGCCAAGCTGAGAACCTACTTGCACAGAACTCCAGCCAGCGAAGGACTAAAGAAGCAAGAGTAGATGGAGTGGGTGAGAACCTTGACCAGGTGTTTGCAAGACTTTTAGCACAGGGTAGCTTCCCTAACCCGGGCAGCACAAGGGCGAAATCTAAATGGATATGAATCACCAAAGTTCCAAATGAAAGTTCCAAATGCGCAGTTCTCAGCCAGCAAGGTCCGTTGAAGCAGTCCCAAAAACAAAGTTCCAAAGAGGAACGCCAATCCAAAATGAAGAAACAGAGAAATTCTTCTTGTGACAGCAGAGCGTCCAAAAGAACAGAACACTGTTCAAGGCAGGGTAGAGCAAGGGGAAATCCACTATGCGTTAGCCAAACTCCGTGGGGAGCCAGATGATCAGGACAGGAGAGATTCAGTGCCCGACACAGAACAAGGGCAAAGCGTGATGCCACAGAGGAGAATGCCAAGTCGGGTAACCAGGTGAGCAGTCCGAAAGGAAGACAGATAGAAACTGATTGGGGGACAAAGTCACTAAGCAGTACCAAAGTCAGAAGCCGGGTCAGTCGAGATCAGGAAGCAGAAATGCAAGAATCAAGGAACGTAAAAGCAACCGTACCGTAACAGAAACACAACAGTTTAGGAGCAATGGCATGTGGTTCAAGGAAGCATTCATGCTGTACTTCCGGATGACGCTGAAAAACACACATGCTGCCACGCGTCTTGTGATCCACAGGTGCTAGGAGCTATGGGTATTGCAGTCCGTTGCAGGCATCAAGGTGTCCTGTGCATTAGGCACCATGGCAGGCGCCACTGCCTATGAGAGGCAATATTCCAGGGACAACCAGCACTTGAGGGGCATCGGGATGAGACAAAAACGAGGCGCATGCTACTATTAATTGAATTGCCTTCCGTGTCTTACTTGCAAAGCTTAGTTAAACTCATGTTTGCCATCTCTAATTATAATGCACTGCCTCGGCCTGCCTAACGCTATTCTGTTGTGCGCATTGACACGATTCACCAGATATCGTCACTTCTGCCCAGGGGGGAAGCCCTTTCCCATGAGGCTAAGGAGGTGAGGCAGTTACCCAATGGTCCTCCTATGGGTGGTTTAATGCAGAGGATCTCATGGGGAGGGACTCTCCTCCTGGGGAAAAGGACAACCACCTGGGGTACAGCCCGTTAAACGTCACTCCCCAACATTCCCTAGGCCCCCCCTTTGTTCCAAACCACTTCCTTGAGAGTAGACCAATGTATTACGGTAATACCGAAAGATAGGCAGTACCATGATGAAAAAGAGCACAGGAGACATGAAGACTACGGGCTGTGCAAGTACTGGTACGAGGTGGCCTTGGGGAGGTATAAAGATCAAGCTGTCAAAAGGAACAAAGGACTATAACAAATTACCAGGGAGGGACTGGCAACAATGTATAAGAAGAGACAAAGGACTACCTAAGAAGTCAAGCCCAGCCAGGACAGGCAGCAGGTGTGGAAACTGTCCAGCACAGGATTTTCGAATCCTGACGGCAGGCCAGGGAAAGAGAAGAGCAGATAATGCCGGCTAGCTGCTGAGGGAGTTCTGTGGGTCCTGCTGGAACACACCCAGATGCGAGAACGGGAACTGAGCCGAATAGTGTGGGAAGTTGCTGTGTTGCAGTGGTAGTTGCAGAGAGAAGCCTGAAGAGCCGGAAAGATGAACCCTGGTCCCAGGAAGACCTGGTGATGTACCAAAGTCCCTCTGAAGGCAACGGGAGGTATGGGAGACCCGTAGGGGACACAGGGTTGAGCAGAAGACGATCCCGAGCGGCTCATCCTCGGACCAGTAGTAGTGATACAACTATTGGGCCTGTTAAGTGTCCACCATGCATCAAACTTAATCATCCCTGTGTCAGTGGCAGAGATAAACCCATGAACCAATAAAGAAGGGTTTGGGACCCCTACCGAAGTGAATCAAGGGTCAAAATGGATTCTTTTCTTCAACTTCGTTTGGGACTTTCCCATTGACCAACATGGAAGAATTCAAGACTTAGTTGAGACTTGAAGAGAATGTCAAACCCAAGTTCAGAACTTTTATACAAGAGACAGTGTAAGAATTATACACAAGATGCTAGGGGAAGGGAGTCATACCCACTAGAGTGCTTTTGAAAAGCACTGAAAAGACTGTATAAATACCAGGAGACAGCAGTCATTCTCCTGGTGAGCAAAGTGTTGGACATACTTCAAGATTTGTTGGATCTATATTCCAGGGGAAGGGAGTCATTCCCCTTGGGCCGTTTATATCAAGAACATTTGAACGGAAAGCATACACCAGGGGAAGGGAGTCATTCTCCTGGTGAAGGAACTTTCTGTTGAACTTATAATCTTCTTTAGTTGTAGTGCAGGGGTAACCTGTACTTTATGTGTATGTATATATTTGTAATTTACTGTAATGCTCTGTCTGCCTATACCATGCTGTAACCTAAGTGATGCGCCTGGATGCCCTTGGGCCTGGTGCGCTTTATAAATAAAATAAATACAAATACAAATAAAAGTAGGTTTTGACAGGAGGGTGGAGTTGATTTTGACAGACATTCTGACAGTTCATTTTAAGTTGAGGCAGGGAAATCCCTCTTAGAGATAGGGGTAGTTAGGTTTTTGATACGTTTAATAAACGTTTATGACAACCAAAATAACACCACCTCATCAGTTTCCTCCTTCCACACCCTCACAGCATGCCTCAATCAAATGTGCACCAGGTATCCTGCGAGAAGCAGACCACTTTGTAGGTTGTATACCTCTTACTTATTTCCTGTTTGTCCCGGACAAGCGAGAGTTAGAGCACCGCCTCGTTCAGCGAAATGAATGCAGTGTGTAGAATTAGCAATATTATGTGGGTCAGGCACTATCTGAGCCCTGTTAGAACCGCACTTGTACTAGAAAATGCTGCCTCACTGAAAGCGAATTGTAATATGTCTGCTGCATGAAGCAAAATTCAAATTGGCCAGACTTTGGAATCCAGCTGATGTGCATGTACCGTATTAATAGAACCCCTTAGAACAGGTGGCGATTTGCTGATACATTGTATAGTATGACCATTGAAGGTGGTTTAGTAGTCCCTTCTATTGAAGACCATGTCATGTGAATGTATAAAAACAATGTAAATATGGGAGCAGGTGTTGCTGTTACCTTTTCCGTCTGGGTACTCAGATCGGGTGTTTCGTGTTATCTCCTGTCATGTAGCTGTTTTGTTCGCGGCTATGCCAACTGTAAAAAAAGGCATGGTATCAAACACTAAAACAGACACAAATTACCACAGTTCAAGGGTGTTTATTAAACTTCACTTTGGTTTGAAAAAAGCCTATTTTATCCAACATCTAAAGATGGGTGCAAGCTATGACCATCAAATAACGCAGTCCTAGTGGTGTCTTGTCAAAATAAAAGGGCACATAACCTATTGCCAATCCTTACCTCTAAATACAAATAGTGTGGGAAACAATGTTATGAAAAAGAAAAGTGTTCAAGAAATGATATGTCAGGATGTCTGATCTGTTGGCACCTCTTCCCCACGTTTTCAGCACGGGACATGGCGGCACACTCAAGCTTAGCGCAGTCTCTGGCTTCTCTAGCACGAGGATACAGTTTAAAACCTCAACATCAGGGCCTTCTGTGCCAAAGTCTCTTTGCCATTCAAAGTCTCTTATTTCAGAGGGCCTGATGCAACAAACAAACTTTTAAGTTCCTTTCTTCATAGAATTTCACATATACACAATTTTTCTGGTGATTCACTATTCACCTCGGGTCCCCCTCCGCTGGGCTCAGACCCATTTTGACACAATGTTCTCAGGATTTTCATGTATCCAATTCCTTGGGTCGTTCACTGTTCACCTTGGGTCCCCCTGCGCCGGGCTCAGACCCACTTTAACACAAAACCTTCAATCAGTCTTCCTCCGCCGAGCTTGGACAAATGTATCTATTTTAAACACAAATTTTCTTTACTGTATCAACATCGAAGACATTCGACTGTGCGCAGGATTTTGCTCGATCTGTCACAAGACCACTTAAATTCACAATTCTTTACTACTAACTTTTCCTTTTACCACTTCTCAGCTGGATCCTTTACAGAGACCTTCGATTGAGCACACACAGTGCCGGACCACTCTGTCAAAAGGTATCATATCTTGGTTTCAAAGTTCAATCACTCATCAGCAGTTCAACTTTACTTGCGTGTCGCTTTTCAGACACGTTTAACAATGTTCATTCCAACGCTCTTTATACACTGGTGATGCTTGCAACCTTGGCTTCAACACAGACCTGTCTTGTATCGTCTCCCCAACTCACCAGCTGTGTTGATTTCATTGATGCTGCTTTGTTCTTGGAACCAATGATGGTACCACGGCCGCTGCTGCTTCTCCCCACCTTGATTATTGACGCAGGAGGGCCCCTGGTACCTCCAAAACACAATGCAGGATTCTTCAGCCTGATTTCCTGGACTTATGCTTTCTAATCTCGAGGACTCCGGAAAGTAACTGTTTCTTGTTGGAAAGGTCCATTTCTCTCCTTGCGATCCCCTACTGTTTTGACGTCTTTCTTCTCACGACCAGCTGCTGCCTTAAACCGCTGTTTCCTTGTGTGCTTTGCCACACTCAGAGTGTACTCTCGTGCTCCGCCTTTTATCTGTGTGGGAAGCTTATTGGAAGTCAGATGTGTGTGATGGTCAGGGCTTTTCTCTACGGTCAGTAATTGCATGACCATTGTATTGGACACGTCAGGTATACTGCTGGGGTGTTAGTTTGTTTTCTTCCATAGCGGGCTGTCTGTGTGAAAATGTTTGTGTTGTAAAAAGGAGGAGGTTAAAATTTCCAGGTATTCTTCCTGGTAGGATAGGGTAAACGTGTTACAGGGCATGGGATACCGCATCTCACCATCCGGTATCACACTCCCCAAAGATCCCTCACCCAGGTGATCCTCCCGCACTGGTCCACCCCCAGGCACTGGATCCAAAAGCAATGGCCGTGTCCTGGTCACCTCGATGACAGATCCCTAGGGACTAGTGGGTGAGACATCTTCTGGTTTCTCACACAACTGCCAAAGACGCTTATTTATTGGACATTTGTACGGTGCCTATACACAAGTGTTTCAAGGCGCCACAAGACAATGGAGGTTGGAGGGGATAGAGGAGAAAAAATCAAGAGCGGTACATGATAACAGAAAAACGGTCATAATGGGCTAGTGTGAGGAAGGGATGGACCAGAATCAGGCTAGTCAGGAAAAGGGTGCACAAGGGAGTGTTGGTTACGGTTTGCTGGAGTAGACTCGATGAGGGAGTGGGGGGGCTGTCCCCAGTAAGGCACATAAGGGGCTAGGCAACCCGTTGCAGTGGCAGAGGGAACTTAGCAAAAGAGGGGGAGAGAGAAGGAGGAGGAGAAAAGGCAAGTCTTGAGAAGTTTCCAGAACTTAAGGAGATCTGGCTCAAGTCTGAGAGGAGCATGAAGACCATTCAGTAGGGAGGCTCCTGCCGATGTAAAATCTACCCCCCACTGTCTGCTTAGAGAAACGTCTGATCTGCAGAGAGTTGGAGCTAGAGGACTGAATGACTCCACCTGGGAGGTATTTAGGGAGAGAAAGGTGGATGTAGCGGGGCCCCATGCCCCAGAAAGCCTTGTGAATGAAGCAAAGGGTCTTGAATTTGATTCTTGCAGCCACCGGGAGCCAGTGGAGAGATTTTAGGGCTGGAGAGATGCGGTCCCTGGGCTTGAGGCCAAGGATAAGTCTTGCAGCCCTATTCTAGATTAGTTGAAGAGGGCGAAGGGAGGAAAGAGGCAGCTTGAGGAAGAGGCTGTTGCAGTAGTCCAGCTTAGATAGAACCAGAACTTTGAGCTTCTGGGAAAAGGTGAGGAAAGGGAGAATACCTCTGAGGAGGTGGAACCGAACGTTGGACTTCTTAGCAAGGTCTTTGATGTGGGGGGAGAAGGAGAGAGAGGAGTCGAAGATGACCCTAAGGTATTTAGCCACACAAGAGTGTGAGGGGAGGGGGCCCAAATAGTCCAGCCAGAGAGTGGGAGAAGAACAAGGAGCTGGCATCCCAATGAGAAGTATCTCAGTCTTACTGGCATTAAGGCAGAGATCATTTGCAGAGCACCATGCCTGAATAGAAGTCAGGTATGAGGGAGGAAGAATATGAGGTAGAGGAGGGGAGCTTAAAGGAGAGCTCTGCGTCATCAGCATAACACTGTACGCTCACCTGATTCCCACGGAGGCGCAGGTCTGACTTCGAGTGCTGATGCTTCTTCAATGGTGAAGCGCAGGACTCTGAAGATGGACAGGAAGGGCCCTCTACTCTGGCTTCTCCGGCTTGCAGGAATATTCCCCTGTGCGTGAAAAGGGAGTATTACCTACTGACTGAGTTATGCTCAAGCCTCCCACTCTCTTCCAACCCTCCACGATACCCTTCCACGATTCCCCGTGAAGTCTCACCTTAGGGTCAGGAAGGATGAGCTCTCCATCCTGCTTCTGATGCAGGGGCGCGTTGAAACCCAGTTTCTTCACTGGATTGAGGATTGATGGGAGTTCAGGTAAGCTTGACTATTCAGGTAAGGCTCTGTAAAAGTTCAGTTGCAAGTTCAAAAGTCCAAGCTTAATAATAATGTTCATTGTCTTTTTGCAGCAAGCGCTAATGCTTATGTCTTTATTCCCCTTAGAACCCAGGAAAGGTGAGTGAAATGCAGCGCTGCAGCGATCGTAACGAAATGCTTTTAAAAATAATGTCTTCCCTTTCAGGATCGTCGGTGATGTCTCCGTGGTGCCGATTTAGCTGGTAAGGTCTCTTGTCTCCCTTTGCAGGTGACCCAGGATGCTGGCTGGCGTGGCTGAAGTCCAGATGCAGGAGCTGACACGGTGAGCGTCCAGCTGCGAGGAGCAGAACAACGCGAAGCGTGAGTTGCTGATCGGGTGTGGTTTAAATAGCTTTGGAAGAAGTTCCAAAAGTGTATCCTTCCTCCGATCAGGTATCTATCCTTCCCCGACCACACCCTGGTGGAAAGTAATCCCACAGGTAAAGTAGTTCCATTCAGGCCTCAAGAGGGCCTGGATGTGGCAGCATGGTCTGCATCAGGTAAGTGCACATTAAAACACTTGAACACATGTCTAGCTTTATGAGCCTGGCGCCTAAGGCGCCAGGACAGGGGTCCAACATGAGCCTGGCGCCTAAGGCGCCAGGACTGCGTCCAAAGGGCCCCAGCTTGGGCCAGCTGGCACTCCCCTGGGGGAAATGATGCCTGCCTCTGGGGTTGCTGGGTCGGACCTGGCTCCTTGGAGGTAGGCATCATGACAGTACCCCCCCTCAAGGCCCCTCCCAAGGTTCTTCCCTCCGGGGGTTTTGGCTTGTTCAGAAATCTTCGGTGAAACCTTTGTATTAATCGAGGTGCGTGGACATGGTTACTAGGCTCCCACGATCTCTCCTGATGTCCATATCCCTTCCAGTCAACAAGATAGAAGAGTTTCGACTTTACTACCTTGGAGTCTAAAATGTCTTTAACTTCGAATTCTAATTCCCCTTCAATTTGAACTGGATCTGGAGGCTTGGACAATCGGGTTCCTGGTTGTACAGGCTTCAAAAGTGATGCATGAAAAACTGGATGTATACGCATGTTGGACGGTAGATCCAGTTTAAAGGCCACTGGGTTGATTATAGCTTTGATGGGATAAGGTCCTATGAATCTGGGATTGAAGGTTTGTGGGCCCTTGAGGGATAAGTGTTTAGTTGCTAGCCATACCTGGTCTCCTACTTGGTAAGGCGGAGTTTTACTCCGGTGCAAATCTGCGTTTTCTTTATACTTTTTCTTGGCTTGCTGTAAATGAGTTGCAGCTTCTTTGAAGGCTCGGGTTATTGTGGAATGCAGATGATTTACTGCGGGCATTTCCAGGGTCAGAGGTGGATCTAGGTCAGAGGTCAGAGGATGGTGACCATACAAAGTATAAAAGGGGGTTTGTCCGGTTCCAGAATGCACTGAATTGTTGTATGCATATTCTGCGATCCAAAGGATGTCTTTCCAATTTAACTCGGATTGGTGTAACATGCACCGTAGATATTGCTCGAGAGTCTGATTGGTTCTCTCGGTTTGTCCGTCGGTCTGGGGGTGGTGGCTGGTGGATAACCGCACATCTATTTGTGCTAGTTGGCAACACTTCTTCCAAAAATGGGAGATAAATTGACTTCCACGATCCGAGACTAATATGGAAGGGAAACCATGTATGCGAACTACATTCTCCAGGAATTCCTTGGCCAAGGTGGAAGCAGAAGGCAAACCCTTTAAAGGGATAAAGTGGGCCATTTTGGTGAATAGGTCCACAATTACAAGGATTGTGTTGTAACCAGCACAAGGAGGCAGGTCGGTTATAAAGTCCATTGACAGGGTGTGCCATGGCGCCGGTGGAATATCCAAGGGTTGAAGTAGGCCGGCTGGCCTTTTCTTTTGAGCCTTGTTTTGGGCGAGAATTCCGCAAGACAGAACAAAAGACTTTATGTCTTTTCTCCAAGAAGGCCACCAGAAGTGACGTTTAATTTTTTCCTCCGTTTTAGCGATACCAGGATGTCCTTCCATTAAAGATTCATGATGATGGGCAATAACAAGTTCTTGCAATTCTTTACTTGGCAGAAACAACCGCTCCTGGAAGTAGGGTAAGTCATCCTTAACGGTGTAATGAGGACCCTTCTGACTCCATTCCAGTAAGGTTGAAGAGTCTAGAAGTTGTTTTACTTGCGTTTGGATGTCCTCAATAGTGTGCAATGAGGTTAAGCCTAAGATTCTTTGCTCAGGTATGATGGGCACAGGTTCTAAGCTCGAATTAGGTTCTTCCATGCCAATCCGGGATAAGGCGTCAGCTTTTCCATTCTTGCAGCCAAGGCGATAGGTAATTACAAAATCAAATTCCGCAAAGAATAGAGCCCAGCGGAGTTGTCGTGAAGATTGAGCTTTGGCCGTTTTTAAATACTGTAAGTTTCTGTGGTCCGTAATTACGGTGATGGTGTGTCTTGCCCCGAGAAGGTAGTGACGCCAAGCCTTGAAAGCAGATTTGATGGCCAGTAACTCTTTATCGGTAATTGCGTAGTTCATTTCAGGAGGAGAAAATTTTCTGGACCAAAAGGCCACTGGGTGTAGTTGGTTAGTTTTTGGGTCTCTTTGCGACAGGACAGCTCCCATGGCCGAACTGGATGCATCGGTTTCCACTATGTACGGGAGATCTGGGTGTGGGTGCTTCAATACAGGTGCAGAGGTGAATTTGGTTTTCAGGTCCTGCAAGGCTTGTTCGGCCTCAAGAGTCCATTCGAAGCGTTTGTTTTTCTTTAGGAGAGCGGTGATGGGTTGGACTGTTCGGGAAAATTCCGGGATGAATCTTCGATAGAAATTGGCAAAGCCGAGCATGCTCTGAACTCCCTTCACCGAGCTTGGAGAAGGCCATTTGGCTTCCACCTTTCGCGAGTCCATTCGGACCCCTTGAGGTGTCAGGATGAATCCGAAAAACTCAACTTCTGTGGTATGAAAAACGCATTTTTCGAGTTTTGCAAATAGTCTGTGCTGGCGCAGTTTCTCAAGAACTGCCCTAACATGTTTTCTGTGATCAGATTCTGAAGAAGAGTACACCAGGATGTCGTCAATGTAAACAATGACACAGACATCGATAAGTTCCCGAAGAACATCATTCATAAAGTACTGAAAGGCGGCAGGTGCATTGCACAAACCGAAGGGCATCACCTGATATTCGAAGAGCCCAAACTTGGTGCGGAATGCAGTCTTCCATTCGTCGCCTTCTTTTATGCGCACCAGGTGATAAGCTCCTCAGAGATCTAACTTGGTGTACACACAAGCGTCTTTCACCTGGTCGATAAGCTCAGGGATCAAGGGCAGAGGATAACGATTCTTAATCGTTATTTGATTTAGGGCGCGATAGTCTATACACGTTCTAAGGTCGCCTTCTTTTTTCGGCACGAAGAACAGAGCTGAAGAGACAGGAGACTTGGACGGGCGAATAAACCATTGGCTAGGTACTGATCTAAATACTGACGCAAATGCAGGTTCTCAGGTTCCGTAAGAGCATAAATCCTACTACAAGGTAGTTGAGCATTGGGTACCAGATCGATTTGGCAATCATAAAACCGATGGGGAGGTAACGTGTTAGCCTGTTCTTTCTGAAAAACGTCTTGGAATTCTTGGTATTCTGACGGTAGCTGTACAGGGGTGGAAGTTGCTGAGGCTAGACCCATAGCTGGATTTCTTGGATAACAAGTTGGTTCACAATCAGGAAAACTTATCTTCTTTGCTCGCCAGTCAATTCTGGGATTATGTGTTTCTAACCAAGGAATTCCAAGAATTACTTGAAATTGTGGGGCCTTGATCACATCAAACACGATTGCTTCCCGATGTCCATCCTGACCCACCAGTGTCACTTCAACAGTGGAATGCGTTACAGGCCCTGAGGCTATTTCGGTTCCATCTACTGTAGTAATGACATCTTGGGTTACTTTCGGGCAGAGAGGAAGCTTAATCCTGGAAGCCAATTCACGGTCTATGTAATTTCCAATAGCTCCACTGTCGATGTATGCTTTTATAGCATGCAACTGCTGAGGCTTTTTTGGGTCCACGAGCACCATTGGCATGACAAAATGCGAGGTCAAAGAGTTAGTTTTCAAGCTCGGCAAGCGGACCCCTACGCTTGCCGGGCTAGGTCGTTTCCCGAATCAGGTGTCACTAATTCGTTATCAGTAGCTCCAACCACCTTCTTAAGTGGTTTAACTGGACAATTTCGAAGAAAGTGACCGGAAGTCCCGCATTACAGACAGAGCTGCATTTGCCGCCTTCTCTCTTGTTCTTTCTGCGTTAATGGTCCTTTAACACCACCGATTTGCATAGGTTCAGATACGTCGTACTCTTGGAGTTAGCGTGGGTTTTGATCGGTGCTCGGTTTCCATACTTGAACCGATCTGCTTTTCTATTTTGAAGTCTGTGATCAAGTTGAACCACCAAGTCAATGTAGTCTGCGCAGACCTTGGGTGGGTTTACTATCTGAGCTAGAACATCCTTAAGCTCTCCGCGCAGGCCTCGATGAAACAATGTGATCCTTTTGCTTTCTGGCCATCCAGTTTCCACAACCAGTCTGTTAAAGGTGGCTATGTAGGACAGAAGATCCTGATTACCTTGTCGTAAGGATAGCAGTTCGTTATCAAGGGCCTGTCCTTGAGAGTGTCGAGCGAACAATCTTCCATGCTGGCCTGGAAGCCCTGAAAATTCTGGAGAATGGGATCATCCTGATTTACCAATGGAATAGACCAATTGGCAGCACTGCCACTGAGGTAAGATAGTACAAAGGCTACCTTGGTCTGGTCGTTAGGGAAGGCTCCGGGTCTGCATAGAAAGTGTAAACGACATTGGTTCATAAAGAAGGCATATTTCTTGGGATCCCCGCAAAACGTTCAGGCGGGGCCAAAGGCATGTGTCCAGGTAGATTAATTTGTACCGGGTCACTCAAACCCATTGATGTGGAAATGTCCCCGGAATTAGGTAAAGGAGTGTGCCCTGCCTGGGCCTGTAATAACCTTTTGGCTAGGTCATCTGTTCTTTCCTTGGATAAGATCAGTTCTCTTTTGAGAGCGTTAGTTTCCTGGCGGGCTGAGTGCACCTCCGCCCGTAATTCCCCCAAAAGCTGGGCCAGCTGGTCAGTCTCGGAAGTCTCCATAGCGCCCGGGTGGGAAATTGTGGATAGGCTTCGCGTTCTGTAACGCTCACCTGATTCCCACGGAGGCGCAGGTCTGGCTTCGAGTGCTGATGCTTCTTCAATGGTGAAGCGCAGGACTCTGAAGATGGACAGGAAGGGCCCTCTACTCTGGCTTCTCCGGCTTGCAGGAATATTCCCCTGTGCGTGAAAAGGGAGTATTACCTACTGACTGAGTTATGCTCAAGCCTCCTACTCTCTTCCAACCCTCCACGATACCCTTCCACGATTCCCCGTGAAGTCTCACCTTAGGGTCAGGAAGGATGAGCTCTCCATCCTGCTTCTGATGCAGGGGCGCGTTGAAACCCAGTTTCTTCACTGGATTGAGGATTGATGGGAGTTCAGGTAAGCTTGACTATTCAGGTAAGGCTCTGTAAAAGTTCAGTTGCAAGTTCAAAAGTCCAAGCTTAATAATAATGTTCATTGTCTTTTTGCAGCAAGCGCTAATGCTTATGTCTTTTTTCCCCTTAGGGGCCGGGGTTCGGGATGCCGGAGATATGGCGCCGACCCGAAGTGAAACGTGCAGTTCCAGTTCCAGTAAATGGCAGGTTAGTTCTGGATGAGCGCTCGGGAACTGTCTTTGCATATGCTCATTCAATGTCTTTGTCTTTTTTCCCCATAGGGGCCGGGGTCCGGAAAATGCCTGAAAGCGGCACGACCCGAAATGAAATGAGGTAAGTCTTATTCCCGTCCTTCTCTCACCTCTTATTCTTGTCTTTTTCTCTAGGCTCTGGGAAGTCGCTGTGTATCCGGATGATCGCTGCTGAAGATGGAGGAACCCAGGAAAGGTGAGTGAAATGCAGCGCTGCAGCGATCGTAACGAAATGCTTTTAAAAATAATGTCTTCCCTTTCAGGATCGTCGGTGATGTCTCCGTGGTGCCGATTTAGCTGGTAAGGTCTCTTGTCTCCCTTTGCAGGTGACCCAGGATGCTGGCTGGCGTGGCTGAAGTCCAGATGCAGGAGCTGACACGGTGAGCGTCCAGCTGCGAGGAGCAGAACAACGCGAAGCGTAAGTTGCTGATCGGGTGTGGTTTAAATAGCTTTGGAAGAAGTTCCAAAAGTGTATCCTTCCTCCGATCAGGTATGTATCCTTCCCCGACCACACCCGGGTGGAAAGTAATCCCACAGGTAAAGTAGTTCCAATCAGGCCTCAAGAGGGCCTGGATGTGGCAGCATGGTCTGCATCAGGTAAGTGCACATTAAAACACTTGAACACATGTCTAGCTTTATGAGCCTGGCGCCTAAGGCGCCAGGACAGGGGTCCAACATGAGCCTGGCGCCTAAGGCGCCAGGACTGCGTCCAAAGGCCCCCAGCTTGGGCCCGCTGGCACTCCCCTGGGGGAAATGATGCCTGCCTCTGGGGTTGCTTGGTCGGACCAGGCTCCTTGGAGGTAGGCATCATGACAAACACTGGACGTGAGGAGAAAAAGTGGAGGTTAAGTGGGGGAGAGGCGCAAGGTAAATATTCAAAAGCCACAGCAATAAGATAGAGCCCCGAGGAATGCCGCAGGTAGAGAGTGAGGTGGATGAGAGGAAAGGGCCAAGTTGCACTACTAATTAAGGAGGCCAGCCAGGCCAGTGCCCAATCCGTGATGCCGAGGGTATCACGGAGACGATTTATGATTGATTGTGTCAAAGGCAGAGGATAGATCGAGAAGGATAAGAACAGAGGGAGAGCTGCAATCAGGATTTGAGAGCAGGTCCTCAAGGGCGTTCAGGTGAACAATTTCCGTGCCTCTGGATGCTATGAAGCCAGACTGGTGGTCATGGGGACAGCCAGCAGATTCGGTGTGGTGGGTCAGTTGGGGGATAACTAACCTTTCCAGGAGTTTGCCCAAGAAAGGGGTGATAGAGAAAGGGCAATAGTTAGTCAGGCAGGAAGGGTCAGCAGTCGGCTTTTTTAGGAGAGGCTGCGCAGGGGAATGCTTGCGGGATTGGGGGAAAGAGCCAGTGGCAAAGGAGTGGTTACAGAAGTCTGACAAGGCAGGGGCGAGAGAGAAGATGTTTTCCTTGATAGTTCTGGAAGAACGGGGGAGCACCCGTTTTGAGGAGACTTCCATAGAGCGGACTACCCTAGATCTAGAGACCTCGTCTGGTGCAATGGGAGAGAAAGAGGAGAGAGAGGGGGAGAGGGTCCAAGGTAGGACAGAGAGAAGGGGGTGGGGAGTAGCGGAGAGTGAGGACAGCATTTCCTGGGTTTAGCTGGATCTTGAATAAAGTCTGTGACACTTGTTCCTCTCCCTATGAGTGACGGATATGTTAGTACCACAAGCTGGAAGTAGGAAAGTACATCCCACTTAAGACTTCTGCTGGGATGTACCATAGGTTTTATGAACAAAGTCTTGATACTGAATGCTTCAGGGTACTGTGTCAGGTTCTCAGTAATGTCTTATTCGCTTATCAGAGTTTTAGGTTTTTATTCAATGCTTTGTGTGGCTTTTAATGTTCATACGAGTAATGTTTCTGCTGCTTTGAGTACGCAATTTTCTTCTTGACCCTGCACTTTTGCTGCCCAGAATGTTCGTTTGATTGTTTCTCTCTCTTTCAGGGCTTAAAGGAAATGTTCAGCGTGGACATGATTTTCACAAAAGAGCTCTTTTATCTTGTCTTTTCTGCTCATGCGTCCTTCTTCCTCGCCATAGACCTTGTCTGCACACGCTGAGGTCCTTCCCCGTTGTCTGTAGATCCTTCGGAGTTGGGTGCAGCAGGAGGGCTTTCTCCTACAAATGGCTTGATGTCATTTAGGAAGATCCAGGCTCTTCTGCACTTGAGCTCGACAGGCGACGGGGTGCAGTCCTCTACGATGAAAGGGCCATTAAACCTTGGCTTGTCCCATTTTTTCCTTGTGAAATTCCTTATGAGGACGCTGTCGCCAGGGAAGACAAGGGCGCACAAAGGCTGTGAGCTGCGCCTGCATCAGCACTGTCTGTTGTGGTTTGTGCTGTGCTGTTCCCTTTACGCCGTCGCTGCAGCTGGCCTGAAATGACAGAGGCGCTGGATGTGAGACAGTCAAGGTATTCCTTCATCTCTGCTCCCAGAACCTCCCTAGCAGGTTGGGCATCACATCTAGCCCTGTCTTGGGGGGTAAAAGGGGTCCTCATCCTTCTACCAGCGACTATTTCGTGTGGCGTGAGATGATGGTCGGAGCTGGTTGGCTCCAAAGAGCATACAATGCCAGTGGTAGACAGTGCAACCATACCTTCTTTAATGTGAGCTTCAATTTGGCTATTCTCTCTTTTAACAGGCCGTTGAGCCGCTCACATATACCATTTCCCTCTGGGTGATACACCGACGAGAACTTGTGCTTTATACCAAGCAACAAGCTAATCTGCTCAAACACTGTGTTTACAAAATGGGGCCCATTATCTGATCTTATTACCTCGCACACCCCCCATCTAGGGAACACTTCCCTCACCAGAAACTTTGCGGCACAGGCTGCGTCGGGGTGTGTACAGGGACCTGCTTCTATCCATCTTGAGAAAGGACACACCACAACAATTAAATGCCTGTACCCGTTACACACCTGAATCATATCGACATAATCGATATGCAGGTGCTGGAAAGGTCCATTTGGTCTGGGGATGATTCCTCTCACTACTTTTAATGTGTGCCCAGCGGTGAATTGCTGGCAAATTATGCAGTTGACGATAAAAAATCAACATGCTCCGCTAAATTCAGCGTGAACCAATCTTATGCGAGCGTTGCAGCAAGTTTTCTTTTGACATGTGTAAGGGGTAGTGGAGCGGTTCTAACGCTACCTTTAGAAGGGTGACAGGCATTACTAGTTTACCAGTGCTGTCTTGCCTCCACAATCCGTCAAAGGGGTTTAAAGAACACCCTCGACGCCTCCATAAATATTTCTCCTCCTGAGGTGCCTCCCCCTGGAGTTCCATTAGCTGAGTCTGCCCCATATTGCTATAGGCTTCTGGTGTGGCTCGCGCTACCATCATTCACTTATGGGTACGTGCCACCTGCATGCGCTTGGCTTCAGTGTCCGCTTTATGGTTTTCACGTGACACGAAATCTGTCCCCTTAGTGTGAGCAGAGCATTTAACGACTGCTGTGCCCACTGGGAGCTGTAGTGCTTTCATCAGCCTATCCAATAGGGCTGCATGTTGCACTGGCGTGCCGTCTGCTCGGAGGTAACCCCTCCTTTTCCATCGTGCCAAGCCTGCGTGCACGGTGGAAGTCACATAGGCGGAATCACTGTAAACCGTCACTTCCTGATCTGCATGATTTTCGATGGCGAGTATCAGTGCCACCAGTTCTGCAGCTTGGGCTGAATAATGAGATGGTATTCGCGCACTGACGAGTACCTGAAACTCTCCATTCGCCTGGTGTTTCACCACGGCTACGCCTGTATACCTTTGTCCGTCTTCTTGGTCGATTCTCGAAGACCCATCAATGAAGACGACCTCCCCACTTGGCAGGGCATTTTCCTTTACCCTTGGGATTTCATCATAGAATTCTTCATAGTTTGCACAGTCATGGACAGGTTCACCCTCGGTTACTGGTTCTATTATGAACGTCGCAGGGTTCACCGTTTTACATCAAACTATTTTGATCGATGGATTAGAGATAATCACCTCATAGGCGGATGCTCTCTGTGATGTCAATGTGCCTTTTGGCTTCTCTAATATGGCGAACAGTGAGTGCTCGACATACAATGTCATGGATCACCCCATCACAATGGAAGACGCCTTCTCGATGGGAAACGCGGAGGCGGCTAG
Source organism: Ambystoma mexicanum (assembly GCF_040938575.1). NCBI lineage: Eukaryota > Metazoa > Chordata > Amphibia > Caudata > Ambystomatidae > Ambystoma > Ambystoma mexicanum. The sequence goes on along the minus strand of NC_090925.1, from coordinate 327,784,795 downwards.
ATTTTGTTCACATGGGAAGTGGCCCCTCATGACCGGGTCCAGACTCCCGCTGTAATACGCTAGAGGTTTGCACCCCAGCGATGTTCGTTGAGCGAGTACTGCCGTCATAAAAGTGCCATCGGTATGTGAGAACAGATCAAATTCTTCTGCATAATTAGGGATCCTGAGAACTGGGGCCTTACAAATTGCCCCCTTGGGTTCTGTAAAACCCTTTTCCATTGCCTCAGTCCACTCGATTTCTTCCTTTGTCGCCTGGGCCTTCTTCAGGGCCTGGAGCAAGAAGGCCCTGGAGCAAGGGCTTGGTGTACGAGCTATAGTCAAAGACCCAGGCTCAGACATAATTGCACAGGCCTAAAAAGCATTGCATTTGTTTTATCGTGCACGGCTTGGCCGTGTTCATGATAGCTTCAGCCCTCTCTGGGGTTATCTTTTTCCCTTCATGAGAGATTAGTTGCCCTATGTACAGCACTTCCTGCTGACAGTATTGCAACTTTTCCTTATCAACTTTGTACCCCTTCTCAGACAGTATCGTTAGTAGCTGGACAGAGTCACTCCTGCATTGCTCTTTAGTGGTGCTGCAGATCAGAATGTCATCTACATACTGCAAAACAACACTGTCTACCGCAATATTGCTTAGGTCCATTTCAGGACTCCATGGATGGGGACTCACAATACCCCTGTGGCAGCCTTGTGCTTTTCAGGCACATTTGCCTGAACGTAAATGATGTCAAGTCTTGCGAGTCACGGTGCAACGGAATTGAGAACAACAAGTTACTTTCTCACCTGGTAACGTTCTTTCGATGGGATGGTCCGACGACGTATTCCATTTCTATGACAGGTAGTCACCACAGCTGTGCTGCTTTGGAAACTTTTTTCGGCGTCTGCGTCCTGCGTCGATGACGTTGATGCGCCGTCGCCGAGGACCTCCTCCGACGTCTGACGTCATCCGATGTGATAAGTAGGACGCACGACGCTCGTAGCCTCAGTTGTAGTTTTTTTCCCCCAGAACGTGTGACATTAGTCTACTGCCAGTCAGACACAAAGCCTTGCGGAACGTAAGCTGCAATCGCATAAGAAATTCTGCAGCGAATACGTCGTCGGACCATCCCATCGAAAGAACGTTACCAGGTAAGAAAGTAACTTGTTCTTCGAGGGGATTGGGTCCTCCGACGTATTCCATATCTATGACAGACTCCCAAAGCAGTACCAGAGCAAGGAGGAGGGAAAGAATTTAGAATTAAAATTTAGAATTGCCAATCAAATAGCAGAGCAAAGGAGCGCCTTGCCAAAGGCCAGATCCTGTCCTCGGATGGAATCGAGGGAATAGTGACGTACAAATGGATGTACTGAAGCCCAGGTGGCTGCATCACAGATGTTGCGAATAGGAACACCCCTCTGCAGGGCAGTATATGCAGCCATACTCCTGGTAGAATGGGCCCGCAAGCCAGCCGGCGGGTCCTTACCCGCCAAGCGGTAACACTCCGAGATGGCCAAAATAATCCAGCGAGACAAAGTCTGTTTCGTCACAGCTTGTCCCAAACGCTTTCCAACGTAACCAATAAAGAGTTGATCGTCCACTCTGACCCGGGACATGCGTGAAACATAAAAGCTTAAAGCTCTCCTAGGATCAAGCCTATGGAGCCTCTCCTCTTCCTTACCAGGATGCGGAGGAGGATAAAATGCCGGAAGAACAACCTTCTGGGCCAAATGTAATTCCGAAACCACCTTCGGAAGAAAAGAAGGACGAACTCGAAGGACAACCCTGTCCTTGTGAAATACAGTGAAGGGTGGCTTAACTGAAAGTGCCTGTAACTCACTCACTCTGCGAGTGGAAGTAACCGGAACTAAAAACACAGTTTTCAGAGTTGACAGCCTCAAAGGGCAAGAATGTAAAGGCTCAAACGGAGCACCCATAAGAAACTTAAGAACAAGGTTTAAATCCCAACCGGGCACCAGGAAAGGTGACGGAGGGAACACATTAGTGAGCCCTTTCAGAAACTGTGAAATTAAAGGGATTTTAAAGTAGGAACACTCTTCAGACGAGCGCTTAAAGATGGACAGCGCCACCAGGTAACCTTTAATGGTACCCACTTGCAAGCCCCTGTGGGCCAAAGAAAGTAAAAAGGACAGAACCATGGGGATGTCACATGCAAAAGGATCCACATTCTGAACTCTGCACCAGTCGCAGAATTTACGCCAACGGCAACGGTACAGAGACTTTGTTGCTGGCCGTCGGGCCGAGAGCAACACCTCCATCACGTCTTCAGGGAAGTCCCAATCCTTATACCTCAACCTTTCAGAAGCCAAGCGTGAAGGTTGAGGGATCTGACCTCTGGATAGAGAACCTGACCCCCCTCCCGTGAGAGCAGATCGTCTCGGTAGGGAAGACGATGTGGAGGGCAGATGGACAAGTCGAGAAGGTCCGGGTACCACGTCCTCCGAGCCCACGCCAGAGCAATGAGGATCATCCGGGAACCGAACTTCGGTAACCTCCGCAGCACTTGCGGGATGACGGGGACTGGAGGAAACACATACAGCAGCGGGAATGACCACTCCACCACAAACGCGTCTCCTAAGGCTCCTTTTGGAGGAAATTCCCGCGAGCAGAACCTCTCGCACTTCCGGGTTTACACTGGAGGCGAAGAGATCCACTTGAGGGGTCCCCCAAAGGGCAAAGATCTTCAGGAGAATCTCCTGAGCCAACTCCCACTCGTGAGAGATCGTGCTCTGCCTGCTCAGAGCGTCCGCCGTCACGTTTTCCTCTCTGGCCAGATGAACTGCCGAGATCGAAACTTCCTGCTGGATGGCCCAGAACTCGAGCTGCATCGCCTCCCTGCACAGAGGAAGTGACCCTGCCCCCCCCTTTTTGTTGAGGTAATGCATGGCCACTGTGTTGTCCGTCAGGATCAGGACTTTCTTTCCTCGCACAGTCGGCAGAAAAGCCTTCAGGGCTAGCCTGACTAGCCTGACGGCCCTCAGCTCCAACAGATTGATATGGAGTCTGGACTCCGACGGAGACCAACGACCGCTGACTGTCAGCTTGTTGGCATGAGCTCCCCATCCCGTGAGGGATGCATCCGTCACGATCGTCACCTCCGGCCAGGGAAGCCAAAATGGAGCCCCCTTCATCAAGTTGCCTTCGACGGCCCACCACAGAAGGTCCCGGGCGACCGAGGGCGGCACCTGAACCGAGTCAGACATCCTGCCGGAGGACTGCGACCATTGCATCTTGAGATCTCATCCGCAGGCGAGCCTCTGGCACCAGAAGAATACAGGATGCCATGAGGCCGAGCAACCTCAAGAACTCGAACGCTGGGAGCGTCTGGGCATGCTGAAACTTGTGCACCATCTGCTGAATGTGAAGAGCCCTCACCTGGGGAGGAAAACACTGCCCCAGGGAAGAGTCGAGCACTGCTCCGATGTACTGGAGCCGCTGTGTTGGCGTCAAATGGGACTTCTTTAATTTGAGGGAGAAGCCCAGCCTGTGAAGGGAGTGGCAGGTGACGGACAGATGATCCAGGACTTGCTCGGGAGAGCTCCCCCTGATCAACCAATCGTCCAGGTAGGGGTAGACGTGAATCCCCCCTTGCCTGAGATGCGCTGCCACCACCACCATGTGCTTGGTGAAAACCCTCGGGCGGAGGTCAATCCAAACGGCAGGACCCGAAAGTGCGAGTCGCCAACCACGAACCTCAGGTACTTCTTGTGCTTGGGATGGATTGGCACATGGAAGTAAGCATCCTTGAGGTCGAGAGACACCAACCAGTCCTGAAGCTGAAGGGCCTGGAGGACTTGAGAGAGAGTAACCATCTTGAACTTGTCCTTCCTGAGGAGTTTGTTCAAACCGCGCAAGTCCATGATGGGTCTCAATCCCCCGTCTTTCTTTGAAATCAAAAAACAAGGGGAATACCATCCCTCGTTCCTCTCCGCTACAGGCAACAGTTCTATGGCGCCTTTCTCCAGCAGGGCTTGAATTTCGTGCACAAGGAGCGGATCCGGACTCTGCAAAGAGAGGTTCCCCGGTGGATTGTCGTGAGGCCTCTGCCTGGGTTATGATCTCCAGAACCCACACATCTGAAGTAATGGCACGCCACTCTACAAGATGCTGCGCCAGCCTTCTCCCAACCTGCGAACCATGGGACATGGCCTCATGACTGAGTGGCAGCGGCTGCGGCGTTACCTGAGGGCAAAGAGGCAACTGCCCGAGCGGCCTTGGCACCACGGGTACCCTTTCGTCCACCTCTGGTACCCCTGCGTTGGCCTCTGACTGCCAGCTCCTTTCACTTTATTGAAGGACGAGTAATAGCGAAAGGAACCACCCCACCATTGCTCTCCCATAGGACGAAAAGGCGGAGGTTGGCGAACTGCAGCGCCCAACGACTTTGCCGCAGCTTTGGAGGTCTGCAACCTCTCAAGGCTCTCGTCAGCCTTGCTGCCAAAAAGGTGTTCACCGTCAAAGGGCATGTTGAGGAGCCGGGCTTGCACATCAGGAGCAAACCCCGACTTCCGCAACCACGCAAACCTGCGTATCACGGTGCTCGCCGCCATGGACCTGCTGATGCATTCAGCCATGTCCAAACCCGACTGAACACATGGCATCCTTACCATCCTGGACCATAGCAAGGAAACCATCCTGTTCGTCCCCTTCGGGAATATGTTCTACAGAGTGTGTGTGAAACGAGACAAGGCACAAATGGAGTTGGCCGCCTGAAGCGCCATACCACCTGAAGAAAACACTTTCTTCGCCCAGCCATCAAAACGTTTGTCGTCCCTATCAGGAGGGATGGTAGGGTACGACGCCTGCTTTGCTTAGGCCGTGGCCGCCTGCACCACCAAACTCTCCGGAGTGGGGTGCCTGGTCAAGTAGCAGGGGTCGCTACTGGCTGGACGGTATTTTCGCGACAAGGACCTGCCCACCGCCGGGAGACTCTCCGGAGAAGTCCAAGCCGCCGCCACCCTTCTCTGTAGAGCCATATGAAACGGCAGTACCGGGTCAGTTGGGAGACCAACATCAAGGATGTCCGTGAGATCATCCTACACAAATTCCCCTGGGGAAGCAGACCATCCCAAGTACTCGGAGACCCTAGCCATAAGGCGCCGTTACAAGGAATCGGCATGAGAGCCAGGCTCAGGCCTACAAAACTCTACCTCCGGAGAGGTGTCCTTTCCACTGGCATCATGCAGTGACTGCCTCAAATCGTCAAATTGGCTATGGCCCGAGACCATCTCATCTGGAACCTGACTAGGGACCAGGCCATCAGAATCCTCATCCACCTCCGAAATATATTCCAGGTGGCAAAAAGAAGGCACCCGAGAGTGCTTGCTCTTAACCAGAGCCTTCCTAGGGGGTTCCCCAGTGCCACGGGGTACCTCCGACACCCCGGCCTGGAAAGGCGTCGAGTGAATCGGCGCCGGCGTCGAGAGAACAGGCATCGGCGCCGAGAGGATCTGCGTCAACGTCGAGTAAATCGGTGTCGACGTCAGATGCAGCGCCGCCAGCATCGACGGCGTCGACACAGTCCTCGAAGCCGGAGCTCCGCGCGTGGCCTTCGACGACCGAAGCGTCGACGTCTTCGACGACTTCCTCGGAGCCGGAGTCTCGAGAAAGCCTGTCGACGCCCTCGACACCTCAGGTGTCAATGTCTTCCTCGAAGACATCACAGGTGCACACGGTCTCGAACGCGTCGGGGACCGGGACCTGGAACGGGTACGTCGAGAACGAGTCCCCTTGTCCGAACGGGACCTCTCCCGTTACTCGTGCCGACCACTCTTGCGAGCGGTGTCTCTCGACCTCTCACGGCCGACCCCACTCGGGGGCGCGGACGGCTTAGTACCCTGCGACTCGAGAATCGCCAGCATTTTCTTCCCGAAGGAAGCCCATTCCTCTGGCGTCGCACCGGCTGGTGGGGTAAGCGACGTGCCGGGCAGAGTCCTCAGAAGAGGACCTGGAAGACGACAGCTGTCGGCGCTTCCGAGAATGCCTCGAAGAGGCCGAGGAGTGGCGAGACCGACTCCTAGAAGGAGACCCAGGAGACTTCCGACAACGACGCGGAGAGTCACCTCTCGAATCATCCGTCGAAAGCCCTGCAGACTTCGACTTCCGGGGCTTGGACACCCGACCTACCGACAACTACTTCTTACGTTCCCGTAAGGCTTTGGACGTGAGCGACTGGCAGTCGATACAGTCATCTGTGTCGTGGGCCTCCCCGAGGCACCAGAGGCAGGCGTTGTGTGAGTCCGTCACCGACATCTTGGACCCACACTCCACGCACTTCTTGAAGCCCGGACGCGGGGTCGAAGACGAAGTAGAAGACATCTTCACACAAAGGATTTTGTCACAAAAACGAACAGGTTCGAAGAACCGAGAAGAACAGAACTCCAAAGAGTCGAGGCGTAACCGAGATTCACGAAGCAACACGTTCGCGGAAAAAACGGAACTGAGGCTACGGGCGTTGTGCGTCCTACTTATCACATTGGATGACGTCGGACGTCGGAGGAGGTCCTCGGCGACGGCGCAGGACGCAGAAAAAAGTTTCCGAAGCAGCACAGCTGTGGTGATTACCTGTCATAGATATGGAATACGTCGGAGGACCCAATCCCCTCGAAAAATGCATTTTTCAAATCGATCACCGTGAAATATTTTGCCTCAGTGGGTATGTTACACAGAATTGTAGATGGGTTAGGGACTAGAGGGAACTCGGCTTCGACAATGTCATTTAATGCCCTTAAATCTGGGATTAAACGCCAAGACCCTCCCTTCGATTTCTTGACGGGATAGATCACCGTGTTACAGGGCGATTCTGACGTCACTAGGATGCCCTGTTCCATCATGGCGGAAATTGTCTTGGCGATCCCCTCATCCGCTTCTCTGGACATGGGATATTGTCGCACTCTTGGTAAGATCGCTCCTGGCTTTAGTTTGATTCTCACCTCTCCCGCCCCTTTCAGGAGTCCTACGTCATAAGGCCCTGTTGTCCATACCGTGACAGGCACCTGGGCCATGTCATCCTCAAAGTATTCTGGGCGTACCATCGCCAACATCATTCTCTGCGGCACTTCTCGTTTGATAATTTTGACCCAGAATATGAGACTTACTTCCACTCTCGTCTCCTCTAAGTCAGGGTGTTCTTCTAACAGATCGTCATCTGTGACGTCAGTCACTCGATACCCTTCTTCAATGACGATAATAGCACACCATTGCCTTCCTTCGTTATCTTATCCTTCTACCAGGACAACCTTCCCCCTTACAGCGGCAGATTGTATTTCCAAGGGAAATATTTGTCCCTCTTCTTCATGCATGGGTATCCTTGGTCTAAATAGAAATTCGTCAGGGGTTCTCATAGTTTTGTCTGCAAGGCCTGGCAATCCCGCCATAAGCACTCGCACGCCATATGCAAAAATGTCTGGCCCCAGCGGTATAGCTCTCATGGCTGCACGTCCAGAGTATGCTCTGATCATATCACACACATTATAATAATGCGTTCCTGGTGTGGAGCACACTATACCATCCTCAGTAAATGAGATTGTCATTCAACTTTGTCATCAAATCTCGACCCATGATGTTCAATGGGGACTGACGTGAGTACAATAAGGGCACATTAATTTCACGCTCTCCCACTGAGACTGGGAGTGTGTCTGTAAAGGGAACTCTGCTATGAGCTCCAGTGAAACTGAGTATCTATAGCCTCGCCGGACAAGGAAAACTTGCCTTCTGTTATGCACGAATGCATCGCACCCGTGTCAACTAAGAAGGAATATCCTTTAACCCTATGGTGACATTTACCCTGGGTTCCATATTAGGGTCTGGTATCACTGATAGGATAGAGCACATCAGAGTTTCCAGTGAGCTGTCCTATTTTATGTATAGGTTCGGCCCACTGTAAGTTTGTGGACCAGCCCCATTCCCGGGGTTAGTTCCCCCTCCAGAGTTCATTCCTTGGCAGTGGTGCCTGTTGGGGCTGCCCCTGTTGCAAATTTCCCATATTCGAAGGTTGGAACCCTTGTTGTGCATCCTGAGGCAAGCCTATAGCCTGCTGTTGCACTGTGTACCCCTGTGCACCGCCTTGTTGTAAGACGGTAGGCTGATTAACCAAACCTGTCCCCATCCCTTGCCCATTTTGCCACTTGCATTGGTTTCTGCAGATGCGCGCCACATGTCTTGTTATTCTCCACAGCCAGCATACTGGGGGTGGTCGAACCATCTGCCCATCCGGCATGGCTTGACCGCCCATCTGTTCATTCTGAAATCCACCTTGGTTATTTTGAAAACCTCCCTGATTACCATGGAAAGCTCCCTGGCCACCTTGCCATCCTCTTCCTCTAAATCCTCTACCCCTCGGGTAATATCCCGTATTAGCTTGGTTATTTACTTGCTGCGTGCTGGGCTCGGCTGGGCTGGTCAACATGGCTCCCTCGAGAGTATACTTCGAGAGCTTCTTTTGCACCAGCTTCGCTTCCTCCCCTTTACGGGTTGCTTCCTTTTTTCGATTCTTTTCCTGTAACAATCTGCAGTAGTGTGCAATTGTCAATTTAATTTCGGCCCACGGTTTGGCTTCTATCCCTACCAATTTCTTGAGCTGTTTTTGCACCAGTTCAGGCAACCCTTGACACAGTATGTGGTGAAAGACAGGGATAGACTTTGATCAAGACTCATGCGTTTCGAGCACCCACGCGTCTTGAAAATTCTGGATATAAATCAACGGAACCTCTGACTCTTTCATTTTCCGAGGCATTATAGCTCCCATGTCTGATGTGTCTGGGTATAGCGTTTGCAGCGCTTTCCACACTGCTGCTCTACAATTGTTGAACGGGGCTCCGTCATGGGTAGTGTTAGTTATTGTTACCCTGGGATACCCGGCCCGTTTCCACACATTGTCAGCCCTTTCACCAAGTATGGCGATCAAGAGGCCCTTAATGTCCCCTATTGCTAAGGTGACTCCCCCGGTCATCTTTTCTAACCCGTGTATCCATTTCCCAGCCCCCGATGTCAGCATTGGAAGCTTATTTTGTAAGTTTTCTCGGTCCATGTGTGGCCATGGAATGTATTGTGGCCTCTCTCCCCCTTTTTCTAGCAGCGGGAATTGAAAGGCGCAGTCTTCCTTTTCTTTTTCCCCAGCGCTTCCATCTACTGGCAGGGCAGTATTACCGCCTTGCCGTCTACCCGGCAATGCCCTTAATTTGCCTGTATAGGTGGATGCTGGCTCCCCCCTCTGATAGTGGGGTGTTCCCTAAGTTTGCCATGTGCCTTGGTAGGCTTCGATGTCCTAGGTCCAGATTCACTGGCGTCGGACCATCGTACCCCTTGGCCTCGAGGCAGCGGCTTTTCGCATCGCCTCCCTTCCTCATGTGCCTCATCCTCCGTATCCCCACCGGAGTCGGATACTGAATGATCCCAGTTTATGCAACTCCTTGCATCCTCTTCGTTCTGCCTGATCTCCAGTCTGTCAAGGGTCAGTCCCCTGCTCCCACTATCTTAGGTGGTATCCTCAATGTCATGTCAATGTGCTCTCTAAACGCTCATCTTCCCTTCCCCCTTGGTAAGCTACTTCTAGTCCCATTTCATCATATATTTTATCAATCGTTTCCCCGATGCTTCTGGTATCGAAGTCATCGTCAATATTTATCCCGCTTGTACCTGGTACCGCATCGCTTGCAGGAAATAATTCTTCTATGTCTTCCCATTCTACTGTAGGATTGGGTTTAACGACTACCTGCTCCAAATACTCAAGATCTCGTGCCCTTTGTCTGCGTTTTTGTTCCAATTCCTCATCTATCGTTTTTCGCTTCTTTGCTTCTTCTCTAGCCTTCTCTACCTCTCTCATTCGTTCATTTCTACATTCCTTGGCACTTCTAATCTCATCTTCCTGCTTTTTTACCTTTCTTTCGTGTACTCTCCTTTCTTCCTCCAACTTTAACATGTTCAGCCTGTATTTTTCATAGGCTGCATACTGTGTGCGACTGAGCGACGGTCCTTGCTCCTCGCGATATAGTTGTTCTCGCCTTAATCTATCCTTCTTTCTTGTCCTTTCATCCCTTGCTTCCTTCTCCTTTCTTTGCTCCTCCTCAGACCTTTCTCTCGTCCTTACATCATCACTTCCTTTTCCATCTAGCTTTAATAGCATCTGTTCTCTCATCCCTTCGTCTTTCGCGAATGTGTCTCATCACTTCCCTTCCGCTTCTTTCCCTCTCTCTCTTTGTCGAGACGCACTAGTCTGTGCCTGATCCTTTCTTCCATCGCCGCGCCTCTCCTTGTCCCTCGGGACCGTGGAGGCCAAATCAATTTCCTGCTCCTGTTCTCTAGTCTCGACACTACTACATGTAGGTCACTCATATGTGGGGTTACTATACCCTGTGGCTGCTTTGAGTTCTCGTAAGGGGTAAAGACCCTCTGACCTGCTTCCCTCAATGACTGGCTCCGGTGGGGCTGGTGGCGCAGTAGGCGCCTCAACCCCCTCATTGCATACATTTAATATCCAGTCTGCAGGTGGTGGTTCTTCCTTCGTTTGCTCAAACATCTTCCAAAGTTCGAGAACAGCAAGGCGTTTCTCAAGCTTCTTGCCAGTATATGTGGCATGTAGGAAGGTTGTCATGTGCTGTAAAACAGTCTTAGACAATGACCCGTCTGGGGTCAAGGCATAAACATCTTATTGGCAGTACCCTTAACCCACTCCTGGCTATAGTTTTTCAATTTCACTGCATGCTTGGGCAGTTGCTTGCACAAATGCACAAGTGGGGTAACCTCTTCCATTCTTAATTTCAACACCAACAATGTTCACACAGTTTTTTAATCTCTCTGCTAGTATGAGCGAGCACCACATACGCAAGTTCGAATCCAATTTTTCCCAAAATGTATACTATCAATTTACTCACAAGAAACCATCAATTCACTGGCGATTCCCTCTTAGTTACAGAATCGAGTAAAGCCAAAAATGCATTTCAATCAATCATCACTACAGTTATTGTACATTTAACATACAGCAAGACACATGTGACAGACACTTGACAGACTAGACAGACACCAGCTGGTCATACATATACCTGCCTTCTAATTAATACCCCACCATGGAATTGGAACGAACCCCGTTAATTACGTCCTTAAACGTTATCGTAGCCTAAATTGTCCCTGCTCTGTGGGCTCTGGGTCCACGTTCCTTCTGACCACTCTTTAAAGCGCAGGAACAAGGCGAATTCTCGTTTTTTTCTCGCATGTCCCCATCCCCGGTAATCCTTACGTTTTTGCTCAGGTGTCCCCCTGGTATTCTTTACGTTTTAGCTCAGGTGCCCCCCTGGTATTCTTTTTATACTCAAGTCATTAACCCTCTAAATATATACAGTCTTCTCCACTTCTAACTGCTTTATTTTTTCTCCGCCACCCTCTGTTACCTTTCCCCTTCTTACTCTAAGGCATATGAGACATTTGCCAAGGTAACGAGTTTCGTTGTTTCACGCACCGATCGCCTCTTTTCCTCTCTGGCACTTCGGGATCACCGCCCCTTCCTTTCCTGCTTTTTAAAATTTTCGTCCGAACGGCTGCCTGTGGGAATGAGAAGGGTTATGCTTGGAAAGGCGGGTTCCTTCAGACCCACTGCAGATTTCTTAAAATTTTACTCTATCATTGTCTACGGGGCGCTTCTCACCCTACTCAGCCGGAATGGAGAAAGGACTCATGATGTAACCGAAGGCCCAGAGTTACTTCGTGCCGTCGGTCTAAAGGTGTCTTATAACTATATCAATCGATTATTAGTAATCGATGGCCGAAACCATCCTCACGCTACCAAGTGTTCACGAGGAGAGGAAATTACTGATGGACCCATTGGTCAGTACTCACCCTCGAGAACTTGTCATACAAGATAGCTGCACCATGTGAGGACAAGGTGCAGGATTCACATACTCCAGCACAACTCAATAACCAGGACTCAATAAGTTGGCAAAGGGAAGTCCGTTTAATGATACATACATCAGCATATAGATATCAGCAGCATCGCAAACACCTGTGTCGCCCCGACTTCCGCGAACTTCTGTCAAACAGCCGTTTTTATAGGCAAATCTCGTCATCGTTGACGTCTAACTCTACAAAAAATCATCATGCAATATAAATGGTTGGGAAAGGTAACTTAAGTATAGGTGTTATATCTGTATATGACAACAGAGCATGTGGATTGGTGAACTCTTATCAGGTGGGCGTCTGCGCCCATCCCTCTACATCACATGTGATTGACGTCACTATAAGTACAACGTCCTATTGGTTACAGTGTCTATAGGACCCTAGATTACATGGTCCATTTTGATTGGGCCAGTTACACCCTTAAACATAAATCTCTACTTTAATTAGCAGCATGCAGAATAGACACCCAGGTGCCTAGGGTCCCAAGATTCACCCTGCCTCCCTTCCATCAATCAGTGGTTTTAGGGCGATGTGTCAATTATTTGGCTAAGGAAGGCCTCGAAACTGTAGTCTCTTATCAGGAAAAGGTATGGCACCCCTGGATCTGGGCGACATCAGACGGTGGTACATCTTCGCACCTGGCTGGTCACGTGTTGGTTCACCGTGAATCTGCTTCAGTTTCCCGCTTTTCGTGTATTTAATTCTCTTTGTAGCCTCACCCCCAGCCAGGGCCTCCTTATCTTGACCTTCACAGGGCAGGCTGGTATGCTCTGAAGTTTCAATTCTCCGTAGCTGAGCTTGCCTCCCCCTCTTGGGTTGACCTCGATTTCCCAGGCCTGAGCCATTCTTTGTTAAGTTTCAATTCCGCTCCTTTCCTTCGGCTTGGGCCTGGATATGTAACTCGGCCAGTCAGGCCTTGGCCGCCTGGGCATACTTCTGCTTTTACGAAATGGATTTTCACGTGTACATTGTGCTGTATCGAGGTAGATGTAGATAGTTGGCGCTTGCCGCTCTATTCTTCTACTAAACATTGCAGGCAGTATCAATTTCTTAGCTTCTTGCGTTTCAAGCTTATTTACACACATTAGCTGGTTCGATTCTTTCATCTTGGTTCTTCAGCTATGACGTTCTTACATTTCAACACTGTGTTGTCCTTCGTGTCTCTTGCACCTGTTTTCGTGGATACACGCATTCGCGTGTTGCCTTTTCTCATGCGTTAATCTGTCCAGGCCCTCTCCTCATCACTGTTTGCTTTCCATCAGGGCTCTTTGTGTCTCCTCATGAACAGTCTGCAAGTACGCATCGTTTCGTATCAGCGGCTGGTATGGTTGTCTGATTGGGTACCGTGCTGCCCAGAGCTGTCTGGTTATGGGCGCTTCAACAGTTACTGATCTTCTAATGTACACAAGGCAGAGGCCCATTGCAGCTCTCTGTGAGTACTTTACTGGGACCTCCTCTACAGGTATATCTGATAAGTGCAGAAGAAGAGTGGGGGACTGTATGGGTACAGATACAGATCCCAGTGGTGGCCCGGAGGCAGTGCAGGAGGGAGGCAGGGTGAGCAGGTACCTGGGCCCGAAGGACAGAGGGTGGCCAGGTGCATGGTGCCGAGAGAGAGAAACAGATCAGCAGGGGACAGGAGGGGTAAAGGCAGAAGAGGAAGGTCTTGAGGTGCTTCCAGAACCGAAGATGATTCTCCTCAAGTCAACCATGTTGAATACATATTGGTAGAATACATATTGTTTTTCAAGAACTAACTTCTTAGCTTGTGAAGTGGAACAAGCAACAATCTAGCAGAAAGGAGCAATTCCCTGGATATTGGAACAGTGTGACTTTGAAAGAGAACATTTCCTTTTATTAATACAACCATTGACTTTTGGAAATTTCCTTTGATGAAGGAGCTTCAGCATCAGTTTGAGAAGAGAACATCGTTGCACTTTACATTTATGCTATTGGTATTAGGGTCAGATTATTATTATTTTTTTACACGACTGTGACCAACGTTTAATTTGGCATTCTGACAGTTTCAATAGTTTTCTTTGTGGCAGGGAATCCCCCACCGCATTTAGGGACGGGGAGGCATTTTTCCAACCCTTAATTTACTTTAATAAAAATGTATGACAACACTCATGTCACCTCGGTGTCAGATCCTTCCTTCTGCGCCCTTACACACACTATAAATAAAGTATGCAAATCAGCACAACAGAGCGAACAACAAGGGATTTTGGCGGCAGCAATGGAACTGGTAGAAGATGGGCAAATTTCTGAGAATCAGCAGAACGTGGAAACAGGAGTAGGTGGCTATCCAGTAGAAGGTCTTTTTGAGGCTGAAGCCCATAGGATCACACAACTTTAATCAGGCTCACTGGGGGGTTTCAAATAAGAAAGAAAACATATCAAGGCTAACTATGCACAATTTACAGAAAATAGAACCAGACACACTAATGAGCTTGACCAACAGTCACTAAATGGTGATTGTAACTGGTGGTAAAGGAGGAGCAATTTTTCTTTATGGGATATCCTATTTTATCAGCCAAAAACTCTTGGACAATGGGTAACACTATGAATTATTGAAGGATGACCAATTAACAAATTAGATCGGATTGTAGAGATTACAAATAAATGAATTTTCATGCTTGCAAGAGATATATGACCCTAATAACGTTTCCATTTGGCCAACCAATTTGGTGTTACAATGGGCAGGACAGATAGAGAATGATGCACCTTGTTTGCTTTCCGGGTAAACGCAATTCTGATAAGGCCATAATTTACGGCAAACGTTCTATAAGATCAAACAATCATGCAGTGTTTAAAGCTTCGAATATGGAACTGCACAATAAAATAATAGGCGTCAAATGAAATGGAGGAGCTTTAAAAAGATGGGACAAAGATGAGCTGGGAGACATCTTCAAAGAAGCCCCCCAAACTGTATACAAGTAACCGAGAAACCTAGCAGTCTCTGAATAGGAGTACATTTCCACAAAAGATGATCCCCCTGCCTCCTCTCTATCGTCCCATACCTTACTCCACCACTGCCTCCAGTGGCAGTTAATGTAATCTTGTATATTTAATTAGTATTAGCACACTGGCGAGGACAGCCAGCAAATCAGGTGGCTAGGATCGCGGGCTGCAACTGCAGGTAAAAGCAGACCTTCTATCCCACCTGACAGTCAGCTCCCCCGGCTGATATCTTCCCCCAACCTCTGTCCCTTTTTTTTTTTATTTCCCCTTTCAGACCCCCCCACATTTACTGTATTTTTACAGCGGCGGCACTCCCCGCCGCCACCGCACCTTCGTCTTCGCTCCTGCAGGCCACCATGGAAAGGGAGGAGAGGCTCCATACGCAGCTCTGCTTTCCTTTCCATGGCGGCCATCTTTGTAAAGGATTTTCCTTCATTCAACAGGACTCACGCGGCTTTGCCGTGAACAAAGGAAAATCCTTTTTTCATTTTAGCACCCCAGGTTACCGCTTTGGCAACCCCGGGTGCTAATAGCCTTAATCCCCCGTTCCAAGGGCTGGAACAGAGATTAACGGCCAGAGCCCTCAATAATTTGGGCTGCCAGGCCATTAACCCCTGTTCCAGCCCTTGGAACGGGGGATTAACGCCAGACTCATCCTTAGTTTAAAGCACGTCTTGTTAAGATGGATTTCTAAAATCAACCCGGGGGGCGGGGGGGAAGGTCAGGAAGTCAGAGTTTATCCAAAACCCAATCAATGTACATGGAAGAGCAGTCAAGGCTTAGTCTCAGGAATTAGTGATCTAGGGCCTCAGTGATTCCACACAGAATAACCCAATTCATCTTAGACAGTCAATGTATAAAAATACAAATATTTATTAGGACTTGAACACTAAAAAATGAAGCTAGCAGCTAGTATCATACAAAACTATATATCACAAATATATACCTTTATCAGTAGGTTCACTTACATTTCATCAATCAATAATTAACCAGGTAAGCCAAATTCGTAATCGGATGCAGATACAATGAATAGAACCAATACAATCCCAATTCCCTTTTACTTAATTAGTCCAGGCCTAAGACGTATGGGGCCTAGTGACAAAAGTAATAGGTTCAAATACAGGTTTCTCCAGGGAAGGTATTCTTACAAAGGATGCAATGGTGTTAATTTAAAATGGTGTTAATCTAAAATGGTTCCAAACTATTTAAAAGTTAGCTATGTCTTTGTCCAAAGACAGTTAAGTTCTCTCAATCCCAGTCCCAACGCTAGCCGGGGATAGGATACTGGACCAAGGTTCGACAACTAAAGGTAAGCCCAAAGGGAGTTAGGGTAACATTGGGTGCACAGCCCATTGTCCCCTATCGAGGACTGAGTTTACTTAGCCCCCCTGACTCAGATTTTCCCAGGTCAGCCTGTGGATCATAAGGGGTTAGCTGGAGACATGATCTTCTGTCCTTTGTTTGGGTGAGGGGTGCCCAAGTGTGGCATGCTTGAGTGATTCTTCCGGTCGGGTCCAACTGCAAGATACAAAATCAGAACATTGATGAATGCAGACTGTCATGGTACAGAACCCTTCACAGGATAGAGGTAGATCCAGCAGTGGTCACCACTTGCAAGCGGCAACAGGGAATCTTCCAGGCGTGGTCACAGAAGCAGCTCCAGTTCACTCTCCTTTGATGCAAGGGTGCTGAAATTTCAAGAGAAGGTGACTTGTGGGACAAGCTGGCGACCACTAAAGTTCTGAGGTTTAATGGAGAATGGCGACAGCTGCAGCGAGGTAGCACACAAGGAAGATGACCAGTCCATCAGGCAGTCCAGGGACATTTCCAAAAGCTTTTGGGGCATGCACATAGGCAAAGTTGGTCCCACTAGTCCAAGGACTGAAGCACAGGTGAAGGTCTTCGGTGATCAGGCAGAGGGGCTGGGCTTCACCGGGCCAATGACTGGATATGATACTGGTCCACTGTAGAAGTTGTCCTCACACGCACACCCACATACTGTGAAAACCCAAAAGTCTCCCTGGCTAGTCCCCAGGGATCTGTCATCCAGGTGGCCAGGACACGGCCATCGCTATGGGATCCAGTTCCTGGGGGTGGGCCAGTAAGGGAGGATCACCTGGCTGGGGGTCCTTGGGGAGTGGGAGACCAACAGGCAAAACATGCTATCCCCCTTCTTTTAACACCTGTTCCCCTATCCGACCACATAGGATATTCCAAAACACTGCCCCCCCCCCCCTATATCCACACAAACACTTTCGCACAACACGAACAACAACGGACTAACACCAGAGCCGTTTACCTGACGTGTCCCAATACCAGAGTCGGGCGAAGCCAGGCAACTGACCAGAATCACATACACCCGACGGCTCTTTCCCTTCCACACAGCAATAAAAGGTGGAGCACAAAAGCACAGGACGAGCAAGGCAGACCGCACAACGTGAGGGCTAACTCAGCATGGCAGTCCAAGAGGAGGAGAAAGACAGCACAGACCGAGAGGGTGACAAGAAAAGAATCCACCTCTCCCTTTCCATCCAAGGCCTGCGAGACCTTCGCAGGTGGAAACATAAGTCTGCGCACAAGGCCAGCATGTGTTGCAGCAGATCTCAACGGCACAAGAGACCCTCATATGCTGATTACCAAGCGGGTGAGAGACGCTTGTCTCAGTGGTACCAAACTTGACTCCAAGGAAAGAGAAAGCCAAGCGGTTCATCACAGCCGGTGAGTCGAGGGAAGTGTCGATAAGAAACTGAACTGTGTTGAAAAAAAAGTTTCCAGCGGCTAAAATTGAACTTTGAAATGCAAAAGGCATTAATGAAACAGGGGGAAAGCCAGCCTGATAGAGTCAAGCACCACGTGAGTGTTCAGTCAAGAAACTCTAGGCGATTACCCTACTTATGAAACTATAATAACCAGAATGCCTTGGAAGAAGGCGAAAAGGGCCTCAAAGTGGTAACACAGGGTTCTTGCATAATCCTCTATACCATCGAAAGTCGACAAATGATTCTGAAGTGAAAGGGAAGCGAATCCCGCTTGGTGAAAGTGTGCGCTTGAACTGTTTCGTAAAGGTTGGCAAGAGTGAACCCGGCAGAGAGATGCTAACAAGAAGGAAGGGGCGAAATCTAAAGTCCTGTAATGAACTGCTGGTAAAAGTTGGCGAGAGTGAACCTGGCAGAGGGAAGCCGACAACGCAAAGTGTGTGGGACGAAGTGAAGCCGAACAAGGGGTGTGCACAGCAAACTGTCTGTAAATGTTGGTGAGAGTGAGCCCAGCAGATGCATGCCGACAACCAGGGGCAAAGTCCAAAGAACTGTTTAAAAAGACATTGAGATTTCTGAAAGCAGAGTCCGGCTGAGGGAGATCCCGGGATGGAAAGTCACCACCCAAAGTTCACTAAGAAAGTAACTATCTTGTTAATTGGTTGAATACGACTTGTGAGGGGTCTGCGCCCAGATGAGTATTCGTAGAACAAGAACTTTATGTTTGTTTGTTGAGAATATCAGGCCTTGAAGGCAAGAGACTTGTATTGAAAAGAGACTTAACCATCGAAGAACCCAATAGCTGATACGGAACTGTTTGTTCGTGCTGGCACGGCTCAAGCGTGTACTGTGCTCGAAAGGCCCACCTTGTCCCGTGCTAAAAACATGGGCAAGGGCTCCTCAAGGCAGTCACATCCTAACTTATTATTTATGAACACCCTTTCCTTTATTTGAACACCGTATCCCACACTCTCTGTAATTTAGTTGTAAGGAATTGGCAATAGTTATTTTTTTAGTATAGGACTTTTTACTTTGACAAGACACCGCAAGGACTGCTTTATTTATATTTATAAACACCCTTGAACTGTGATCACTTGTGTTTGTCTTTACTGTTGTCACCATGAGTTCCTTACAACAGACATACACGGGCACAGGCACACGCACACACAGACACAAAGATACACTGACACAGACGCACACAGACTTTCCCTGGCAGGTGCATGAACTTATATAACAATTCCTGACCTGAGATGGCAGGAAGAAGTGCATGAACGGGGAAAGAAGATGGCTATACAACATGGCCGAAAAAACAAGCGAAAAAAACGTGTGACGTGGCTGTCTTAGGCATAGTAATTAAAAACCTACAATAACAAAAGTGCACTGCACATTAAGGTGCTGCATGCAATATACAAAAAACAGGAATCCAAATGAGAACGTTTCTTAGTACTCACAGTCTTAGGGACTAGTCTGTTTCCCCATAACTATTCTATTATTGCTCAACAGCTTACAAAAAAACGTGCTCATACACAATTACACAAACAAGTGCATGTACAACTTACTAAAACATACAGATCACTAGAAAGAAAACAGATTACTAAAGAAAAAGAATAAAAAAATCTAATGATAGCTAAAACTAATTAAATGTGGTTGCCCCCTAAAATCAGATTCCGAAATTCTCTTGTTGAAGTATATTGTTCACAATTCTTAAAGTGCAGTAATGTCAACATGGTCCTTTTTTCACAATCACTTCAACCCTACAAAATCTGCAAAATCTCAATGCACAATGATATATGATATGGCATTTCTAACTCGCCTATACACAAGTGTTTCAAGGCACGACGTGGCAAGGAAGGGGGAACAGCGGGAGGACAGAGACAGCGATTTTACTAGGCCAAGTGACATTGAGATCATGCAATTGCATGGGAGGGGAAAAATGCCAGGGGACTGGGGAGGGGGCAGTGCTGTACATGGGATCAAAACAATAACAAGCAGTGCAGACAGCAGGTGTCCAAAAGTGCAGGTAGGGGGAACTGTAGGGTTACAGACACAGACCCAAGTGCAAGGGTTGCCAGGAGGCAATGCGGGTGTGCAACTGGGCGGGCAGCGTCCTGGCCCTGAAATCAGAGGGTAGCCAGGTGACCAGTGCAGTATCAGACAGGAAATCAACAGGGGAGAGGAAAAGAGAAGGCAGAAGCAGCGGAAGGTCTTGAGGTGCTTCCGGAACCGGAGATGGTTCTCCTCAAGTTTCAGAGAGGCAGGGAGGCTGTTCTAGAGGGAGGCCCCAGCTGAAGTAAGATCTACCACCAACTTGTTGCTTGGAGAAGCGACTGGCCCTGGGGGAGTTAGAGTGAAGAGCTAGAGTAGGAAGGTATTTACGAAGAGAGATGGAGGTATTTAGGACCCAGGCCACAGACAGCCTTGTGGCCAAAGCAGCATGTCTTGAACTTAATCCTTGTAGCCACTGGGACCCAATACAGAGATTTCAGTGCTGGAGAGTTACGATCCCTGGGCTTGAGGCCAAGGACAAGTCTTGCAGTCCTGTTCTGGATGAGTTGCAGAAGGCGTAGAGTAGAATCAGGCAGATTTAGAAAGAGGCTGTTACAGTAGTCCAGACTACAGAGAACTAGAACTCTAGAGACAGTGAACTTCTGGGGGGAAGGAGAAGAAAGGAAGAACACCTCTGAGGAGGTGCAGTTGGTAGTTTGACTTCTTAGAGATGTCAGAGATGTGAGGAGAAAAGGAGAATGTGGAGTCGAAGATGTCCCAGAGGTTCTTAGGCTCACAGGTGGGACCAGTAAGGTTGCCAAGGGAGGCCAGCCAGAGAGTGACAGGAAAGGAGGGTGTAGGTGTGCCGATGAGGAGAATCTCCATCTTACTGGCATTAAGGCAGAGATCGTTGGCGGCACACCACTCCTGGATAGCACACTGACGGTCAGAGATGAGAGAAGGAGAAGAGGTGGCAGAGGGGAGCCTGAAAATGAGGTGAGTGTCATCCGCATAGCACTGAAAGTTGGAGCAGAGCACGGCAATGTGGTGGGCGCGAGGTGCCAGGTATTGGTTGAACAGCCAGGGAGAGAGGTTAGACCCCTGGGGAACACCGCAGGTAGAGAGTGAGATAGAGGAAAGGGAGGACCCATGTTGGACCTGGGAGGGTCGATCAGAGAGCAACGAGGTCAGCCAGGCCACAGCCTGATTGGTGATAACCAGGTCATCACAGAGGCGATTGAGCAGGATGGCATGGTTGACCGTGTCAAAGGTAGAAGAGAGATCGAGTAAGATGAAGACAGAGGGGAGATTAGAATCAAGGTTAGAGCAGGTCTTCATGGATGTTCAGGAGAGCAGTTTCCGTGCTTCTGGCTGCTCTGAAGCCAGACTGATGGTCACGGAGACAACCAACAGATTCAGTGTGAAGATTAAGCTGGGAGATGGCTAGCTTTTCCAGGAGATTGCCCAGGAAAGGAGTGATGGAGATCGGGCGATAGTTAGCCAGGCAGGAGGGGTTGGCTGAGGTTTTCTGAAGAGGGTGCACAAGAGTGCTTCAGGGGGGAATGGAAGGCTGCAGTGGTGAAGGAGTGGCTGCAGAAGTCAGCCAGTGGAGGAGCGATGGTGTCAATGTGGTCCTTGATTGTTTTGGAAGAACAGGGAAGAAACTGTTTTGACGAGACTTTCATAGATCGGACTTGTCTAGAAACCTCGCATGGGGAGAACACAGGAAAGGAAGAGAAAGAGGGAGAGGAGAGAGTAGGGGGAGGAGGATGTCCTGGGTTTTAGAGATGAAATAAGAAGCCAGGGCCGTGCAGAGGGCCTGGGAGGGGACAGTAGAGGTAGAGAATGCAGCAGGATTGGCCAGCTCCTTGCAGATTTTAAAGAATCTGGCCAAGTTGTCAGATACAGCAGAGACGCAGGCTTGGATGTGGGCTCTCTTCTTAGTGCAGACAGAGCTGGTGGCAGGCCAGTTTGTCAGAGGATGCGCAAGAAGTTAGCCATTTCCTCTCAGCCACCCTGCACTTGTGTTTAAGGGTGACTAGGTCAGTCATACCAGGAGTTGCACTTGGCTTTGGGCTTCAAGCGGATCCTCATGACAGGGGCAAGAACATCAAGAGTATCAGAGATAGAAGAGTGGAGCATGGAAAGGGCTGTGTCGGGATGCGAGTCAGCCAGAGGAAGAGGAGGGGGGATAGAAAGTGGCAGAGAAAGCCTCAACTGACACGCTTCATGGGTCGGATGACTGAGAAGGTAGGTGACAGTGCTGGAGTTGGCATTGCCTGAGGGTTAGAGAGGGAGAGATGGGAGGAAAGGAGAAAGTGATCACTCCAGGAGAGAGAGGCCGGGGTGTGGCGTGCTCTGTACTCTAAGTAGCTTGAGTGGGGTGGCCCTCAGCATGGTTCGCAGGGGGGCCCCCAAATGTTTTGCTACGCCACTAATTGGGCTCTGCTCACCTTGATCTCATCCAAGTGTGATGGGAATGGTTGAGAGGGGCCGCAAAGTGGACCAGGATCCTGCTCTGCTGCAACACTGTTTAAGAAAATAAATGTTGGACACTGAGTCTCAGAAGTGAGAGAGCCATGGAGTGACCCACTCCTCCCCATGCAAACTCCTGCTTGGAAAGGGCTTTGTGGAAGCTTAATTCACGGGCCAGTCCTGGGGGGTGAGGGGTCATTGAATAACGCACCTCGTACATGGATCTCTGAAAATCGTAGATACGTTAAGCCCCACTCTGGAGAGAAGTGCAGCCCCATGCCCCACCTAACCCCATTAGAAAAGATTGAAGACTCATGTATCATAATATAGGACATTATGGTGTTAAGTTCGGCTCTGGGTTGTGGGGGACAACATGTGGTTGCTTGTCACATAACTTAAACATAAATGCACACTGAGACAGATGGCCTCAGCTTAAACCTGCACAATAAGTGTCTTCTATCGTAGTGGTAGCTGACTCAGATACATTTATAACCAGGGAATTGTGTTGATACTAAATCCTGGTCAATTATTTAATTTTCAGGCCTTGCTCATGCAGCATTTTGCTCCTGGTTAAACAGACAGTGCACACCTCCCCATGTCAGTACTTTTTTGGCTTGTTTAACACATCAATGCCACAGATGAGTACTTCTGTGTCAATTGATCTATAGATGTTTCATACTCTAGCTGTAGTCTGCGTTACAGATTTTGGCTACCCTGTTACAAAGTACTGCATTTGTTTATTTGATATAGCGCAAAACCACTCCGGCAGGTAGCCTGTGCGCAAACATTACAAGGATACTTGAGAACTTAGTTACAATGGAAAACAGAATAGGCAGTGGGACAGTTCAGCAGCGTTACAGTCTGAATATGCTTATACAAATGATGCGAGGTGTCAGGAGCATAAAGTGCTAAGTAACAATCAGCCACAATTTTGTAGTCCCGGAAGGATCCAGTGAGATTCCTCGATACTAGCAGTAGTAGACGGAAGTCCCTATGGGTGGTCAGGTTTAACAAAGGGTATAGTCGGGGGGTGACACTCAGGACGAGTAGTTCTGGTGAGAGAGGGTGATTACGTTAGATGTCATTCGATCATATCCATGAAAGAACCTTGCGCCTAGAACTTAGATAAGGTTGGTCCTTTCTAAGTTCTAAGGGGAGTTCATTCCATGTTTGGGCTGCTATGACTGCAAAGCTAGCGCCACCAGCTGTACTCTTTTTGTATCTAGGCACCATCAGGGTATAAGCGTTAGTCATTCTTGTAGGGCGGTTTGAAATTCTCTTGTTAATTATATTTGCTAGGTAGGAAGGAGCTATATTGTTGAGGCCTTTGGACGTGAGTGATAGAGTTTTGACGGTAATTCTGTCTTTAATTTTAAGCCAGTGGATGTTCCTTCTGGAAGTAGACATGGACTCTGTTGGGAATGTTTAAGGCTACTCTAAGAGCGTTATTTTGGAGTGTTTGGAGTTTGTCAAGGATATACTTGTTAGATCCCGCATATAGTGCCTTGCAGTAGTCCAATCTGGATATGATAAGTGCATTCGCTAAGGTAATACAGCTAGCCTCTGTTAGGAATGGTCTACATGCTCGGATCAGTTTACAAGTATAAGCTGTGGAGGAGGCTAGGGAATTAATTTGTTTCTTAAAAGTGAGTGCTGAGTCCAGATAAACCCCCAGGGTTTTGACTGCAGGCATCACTTTGATGACATTGTTGTCAATGTTAAACGAGGCATAGTTCGGGTCCAGTTTTTTAATCACTGTCTCTGTGCCGAGGATCAGAATCTCCATTTTGTCATCATTCAGGCAGAGGCCGTGGGATGCCATCCATGCCTGAATGAGGAGATGTATCTTGTTTACCAAAGCTGAGTCTTCCAGAAGTTATCCGAAAGGGGATGAGGATCTGAGTGTCATCTGCATAGTTAGTGTAGATGACGCCCAGTCTGTCCAACTTGTCGAACAAAGGTTTGGTAAAGATGTTGTAGATCGTGGGAGACACACATGATCCCTGGGGGACACTGCAGGAGACTTGTATGGGATCAGCAACTGCTAGGGTATCTGGAAAATGACATTCCCCAAATGTGTTATCGTGGACAAATCTCGCCTCCCTCTCTGCATCGGTTCTTATATCTGGCTGAATTGAGAGTGCCTGGAAACACAGGTGTTAGACGCATCTGAAGGTCATGTGCCATCACTTCCTGTGATGTCACTTGGGGGGAGGCAGGGTCAAATGACATCACTTCCTGTGATGGCAGGTCAAAGGCCGTATGATGTCATTTCTGCTACATCTGGCATTTTGGTGAAATGGCTTCTCTGGTTTTATGCCAAACTATGTTCACCTTTGAGCCCAGATCCAGCAAAGAGGGGGAGAACAGCCCATTGGTCCTGCATTTCATGCAATGAGGGTAACATCAAAGGGTCAGAAACCATACCAGCTAACTTCTTCGGAACAATTATTCCATAGTTCTCCGGTGCCGTTCCCATAAAGCCACAAAAAACATTAGCTGTCTTGGACAAGGGGCGGGGGGATAAAACATCCTGGTTAAGGTATAGCCTGTTCTCTAAGGGGTCAGGGGGACAGGGTCACCCCCAGTGGGATCACGTTTGTCCTGTTCCCTAGGGGGTATGAAGTTTAGCAGGATCACCTCCCTTGTCCCAAAGGGGTTGGCTCACAGAGGATGAATTCACTGGATTCACCACAGCACCCTATTACACCTTGTTTCCAGCCTGGCGAAGGTGCAGCTTCTAGTAGTGTATTAAGTCTTGAATGTCTGTGCTTGAATGGGTCACAAGTACAGCTCCTTGAGGATGGGGGCAATGTGGCTGAATTTTCTTAGTCCTCTGATGAGGTATGCTGAAGCCAAGGTGGCACCTGGGACTTATGCAAGTAGCATGTTGCTACTGTCCAGGTGGGAGATGACCAGGGCTTGGACAACTGTTTGACACTCAGGGCAGGGATGAAAGGCTTGACTTTGCTCAGGAAAGCAAAGCGGGTTAAACGCTCCTTGAGCCTTCCTTGGTGATTTCAGCTTTGAATGAAAGGTCAATCGATAGAAAACCCAAGACATTTTGCGCTTGATACGAGTCGAGGGGTCAATCATAGAGCATCATATCACTCCGCTAATTCTGCACTTGGGCATGCTTATTGGGTTCCCATGTAGAGCTCTAAGGTGACAGGGGACAGGATGGAACCCTGTATGACTCTGTAAATTACAAGGCATTGCTGGTATCAGTTGTTGCCTGTTTGGATGAGTTGGTTTCTGTTGGAAAGATATGGGGCGAACCACTGCAGGACTGTTTTTATCTAAACCAATGAGCATGACAAGGACTTTGAGGGATTAATGGTCAACTGCATCGTAGGCAGCAGAGAGACTGAACAAGTAAGCAGTGGTCCCCTTTGTCCAGGATATGAAGGTTACCCGCATTTCCCATCTTGGCGTTAGCAGGTGAGTGTGACTTGGTGTTTGTCCCTCCTGGGACTTGATTTAAAAAAAATAATAATAACTTGAAGGTCAACTGGTGCCCCCAGCCCGACCATCTTCCTGCTTCCTCGCTCCCACTTCCTCGTTGCCTCCCTGCTGATGCCTCCCAGCCCGCCCCTCCACCTGATTGGCCAGCAGTTCCTCTGTTGCCTGGCTCTTGTGCCGACACCGCACCCTGCCCGCCTTTCCCATCATGGTATTAGCAGGTGAGTGTGGCTTGGTGTTTGTCCCTCCTGGGACTTGATTTAAAAAAAATAACTTGCGCGTCAACTGGTGCCCCCAGCCCCGACCGTCTTACCGATTACCGCTCCCAATTTCTCGTTGCTTCCCTACTCACGCCTCCCAGCCTGCCCCTCCACCTGATTGGTTCAATTGTTGGTCTTAACTGACCCTCCCTGGGCAGCCCTCTGCCCGTGCAGCTCTTGTGGCTAAGGTCCCCAAGGCAAATGGTGGCTCCTACAGAGACGGCTCCTACAGATGCGGCTCCAGCTAGTGTCTGCAGGTGTCAGCAGGGGAAGCCAGTGGCCAGCCGTCAACCAGCAGCGACTTGTAAGGTAGGAGTGGGCCGGGTGAGGAATAGAGTCATCACTGTACCCTGAAAACCTTACCTACACTAGAATAATATTGGGAGTATTAGCCTGTGCCATGCTGGAATAGCACTGTGACATTTGTGAAAGTATTTTTTCCCCACTTTACAGGACTCTCAGACCTACGTGTGTTGTCTCCAGTGTTCTT
This sequence comes from Ambystoma mexicanum, assembly GCF_040938575.1. Taxonomy (NCBI): domain Eukaryota; kingdom Metazoa; phylum Chordata; class Amphibia; order Caudata; family Ambystomatidae; genus Ambystoma; species Ambystoma mexicanum. The sequence goes on along the minus strand of NC_090925.1, from coordinate 327,758,521 downwards.
TGGTTTGCCTTCCTAGCAAAGCATTCATCTAGCAAACTGTTCTACTATTGTCTGAGCTCCTGTCATCTTGTTCAATTGTCTACTATTGTCTCGTCTGCCTGAGCCCCTCTGTGTCCTTCCCTAGTGTTCTCCTCACCTGCACCCACCTCCCCACCCGACCCCCTTCCTCTTCTCTCCTCTCCCTACCTACTCTATGGTGCTCTCTGTTTCTCCCATCTTTTCCAACTGTTTATCGACTATCCTGCTCTCCTCACTAAATGTGGTAGGAAAAAGTTTAAAAAGGACATCCTGGTCTCCAACCCAGGCCTCCCTATCGCTGACAAATATACCAGTGCTTCCTCCAGGCAAACCCTCACCGACATCCTCTTTGTTGTTCCTTCACCAGACCTACGGCTTCTGTGCTCTCTCCTTTCTCTTCTTCTCCTATTAATGGTGGCATTTGGTGGGAGGCTCTCCTGGCCTCCTTCCACTCTTCTAATGTCATCATTAATGTTTACCTGAATGGTACCGTCTCGGTCCAAGGCCCTCAGGCTAACCACCTCTTTGATAGACGCTTCCCGTGCCTCATCAATTTCCTTTGTTCTCCTGCTGTCCCCACTTCCCTCCATGGCTTCCTTGCCTCCCCCTGCTGTCTCTTCTTGGCTACCTTGCCCTCTCTCCTCCTTCCTCTTCTGCTCCCCTCAGGCATCTTCTACACCTCCACAGGGCGTACCTCTGATTTGTACCCGTCCCTGGAAGTCTTTCAAGGACAGAAACCTTCACCATATTGCCGCTCTAAACTCTCGCTTAGCTGTCAAACACTCCTCTGACATCTGCCGCCTCGAAGAACTTGACCTTGATGTCCTCGGTCTCACTGAGCCATGGTTCACGGCCAGCTACGTCACAAGCTGTGACACTCTTCTCCCTGACGGCTACAAGATCCTCTCCACGGCCAGGTCCAATCGTTCCGAAGGGGGTGCAGCCCTGATCTTCCCCGAGTGGTTTCCTGCCTCTGTCATTCCTACGCATACCTACTCCTCTTTCGAATGTCTCGTCTACAGGCTCTCTCTCTCCTAGCCATTCCCTCACTGTGGCTACCATCTATCGGCCACGTGATCAGATCTCTTTCCTCTCCGAGTGGGCAGACCTCTCCTCTTCCCTCCTGGTCTTGACCACTCGACTCCTCGTTCTTAGAGACTTTAACATCCACCTGGATACTTCCTGTCCTTCCTCAGGACTCTTTTGCAACCTTTGTGATTCTCACTCTATCCTCCCCTCTGGCCCGACTCACTCTGCAGGTTCTGATCCCTACAGACCTTCCCCCTTCTATCCCTCTCACCACTCCTCTCTCTTGGAGTGATCACTTTCTCATTTCCTCCCAGCTCACTCTCTCCACCCCTCCGGTGAAGCCAACTCCAGCACTGCCTACCTTCTCGGTTATCCGACCCATGAAGCGTGTCAGTTGAGGCTTTCGCTGCCACTTTCTGGCCCCCTCGCCCCTTTTGGCTGACTAACACCCTGACACAGCCCTTTCTATGCTCCACTCTGCTATATCTGATACTCTTGATGTTCTTGCCCATGTCATGAGGATCTGCTTGAAGCCTAAAGCGAAGTGAAACTCCTGGTACGATTCAGACCATGTCACCCTTGAGTGCAAGGGCAGGGTGGCTGCGAGGAAATGGCGTGCTTCCTGTACATCCTCTGAGAAACTGGCCTGCCGCCTGCTCCAAACAATACCAGCTCTCTGTCCGCACCAACAAGAGAGCTCTCATCCAAGCCTGTATCTCTGCGGCACCCAACAACTCGGCCGAACTCTTTAAAATCTGCAAGGAGCTGGCCAATCCTGCTGCAGTCTCTACCTATCCTGTTCCTTCACAGGCCCTCTGCACAGCTGTGGTTTCTCATTTCATCTTTAAACCTTAGGACATCTTGTCCTCTCCCTCTTCCTTTTCTCCTCCCTCTCTTCCTCTGGCCCTTCTGTAGCCGCCTCTCCTCCTTCCTTCTCTGCCTTTCCCATGTTCTCAACAAACAAGGTTTCTAGAGAAGTCTGATATATGAGTCTCATCAAAAGAGGTTCTCTCCTGTTCCTCTAAAACCATCGAAGACCACATTGACACCATGGATCCTTCTTTGGCTGACTTCTGCAACCACTCCTTCACCACTGGAGTCTTCCCTTCCCCCCTGAAGCACTCCCTTGTGCACCCTCTTCTTTGAAAACCCTAAGCCGACCCCTCCTGCCCTGCTAACTACCACCCAATCTCCATCAGTCCTTTCCTGGGCAAACTCCTGGAAAAGCTGGCCATCTCCCAGCTTAATCTCCACACTGAATTGGTTGGTTGTCTCTATGATCATCAGTCTGGCTTCAGAGCTGCCAGAAGCATGGGAACTGCTCCCCTGAACATCCGGGAAGACCTGCTCTCCAACCTTGACTCCAATACCCTATGTGTCCTCATTTTACTTGCTCTCTCTTCTAACTTTGACACAGTCAACCATGCCATCCTGCTCAACGGTCTGCGTGATAACCTGAATATCACCGATCAGGCCCTGACTTTGCTGACCACGTTCCTCTCTGATCGACCCTGCCAAGTCCAACTTGGGTCATTCCTCTCCTCTATCCATCTCTACCTGTGGTGTTCCCCAGGGTTCTAACCTCTCTCCCTGGCTGTTCAACTAATACCTGGCACTTCTTGCCCACCGCATTGCCGCTCTCTGCCCCAACGTTCAGTGCTATGCGGGCGACACTCAGCTCGTTTTCAGGCTCCCTTCCACCACCTCTTCTTCTCCAATCTGTCTGACTGTCCACTATGCAGGAGTGGTGTGCCGCCAATGATCTCTGCCTTAATGCCAGTAAGACTGAGATTCTATTCATAGGCACACCTGCTCCCTCCTTTCCTGTCGCTCTCTGGCCGGCCTCTCTTGGCCCTCTTCCTTCTCCCACCTGTGAGGCTTAAAACCTCGGGGTCATCTTCGACTCCACTCTCTCCTCACATCTCTGACATCTCTAAGAAGTCTCACTAGCAGCTGCACCTCCTCAGAGGTGTTAGGGAGGATTCTCATAAATTGCTAATTTCCCTTACCTACCGAGTCCCTCAGCAGCTTTGCTGGATTCCTAGGATTTCTTTTTTTCACCTGGTAAGAGTGTGAGCCTTTTTTCCCCACTCTTACATGTGTTTTGCTGTGTGTGTTTTCACTTTTTGTGTGATCTTGGGCACTGGAGCCTCACCTACTTCATGGCCTCATTATCCATGTGTGTTACACAGCACCTTCAGTACAATGACACAGGGTTGTCTAAGACTTCCCCCTGACTCCATTTTCTGGGGCCGACTACTGTCCCCCAGAAAAGGTAACGTTGCCATTAACTTTATTTTAGTCACTTTAAACCACAGACCCAGTACGCCCCATCTTACATGGAGTATTTGAAAGGGTTAACTCTTATCCCTTTTTGTCTGTCTCTTGGAGCATTGTTTCGCTCCCTTTACATTAAGACTTGGCTGGTGGCAGTGGTAACTACCCTAACTTTTCTACCAAGATTATCTTATATAAACGTGGTACTGTTTTAGGCTATTACATTAGCCTCGAACATAAACCCGCTTGACCAAATACATTTTATTTTGGCTCAGGCTGGGTTTATTCGCCATTTCTTTTTGTGAAAGTCTTTCTCGCGTTTTTCTCGGCGCGCCAAACTGGTGATTATTCCTTTGTTCGCTGTCTTTTCGCAGGCTTCTGCACAGAAGCCCTCCTTAAGGCACCTGAAAGTCTAGGTAGGCAGTATGTGAGGGAGGGATCTTCGGACCCCTGACATGGGTTCCCTTGGTAACCCAAGTTGCACTCCTGTTTGTTTGGCTGAGGGGACTGTCCTTGCCAGGACAGCCACCCTGATGTGTGATTGACAGCCAGGCTGTATGAAAGGGGGAAAACTGCATAAAAATCAGGTCTCTGGGACTGGAAAGACAGAGTCGCCACTGGAAAGAAAGAACCAACGAGGAACTGGCAGAAGAGGATCCCTACAATGACTGAACCGCCCGGTGAAGCCCTGCTGCAGCTCCGAATCTCCAGAATCCGACGACAGAGACAATCCTCCAGGAAACTACTTCCCTTGAGCTGGTGGGACCAACCAGTTCGCCCATACTACAAGCCAGGACCCCTCCTCTGGTCGAATTCGCTGTACAGAGCTACAGTGGGCCAGATAGCCAGGAAGGTGGGACCCTGCTTGGGTTTTAAGGAGCGCACCTTTTATGTGTTGCTTTGCTCTGCTGCTGGTTTCTTCCATGGGTGGCTCAGGACCCTCCAGTCTTCCTACTTCGTGTCAGTCCGACAGTCGCTTCAGGAACCGTGAGCCTGCAGGAACCACCTGGAACGTCCACTTCAGCTACAGTTCCCTCTCCGTTTTAAGGTACTGTGCAAATCCGGTTGTCCGTTTCGTTCAACCACGGTGAAAGTGTTTGAAATCTTTCTCCAATCCGAGGGCTTGTCCTTCTCTTCTGTTTGAACTAACTTTTGTATCAACCAACCCCGTCCAGAAACAGTACCACGAACTTTACTGCAAACTACCCTGAACTGTATTATCTTGAGCAAAAGACTTTTGACCTATTGACTTTGGCCCTAAGCCTTTTCTATCTGATTTTATCACTGTAGCTCCTCTTGTTCAATTGCCCTGTTGGTGTGACTTAATTTCTATTAACTTTGTCTTTCCCTCCCTTTTAAATTGCTGGAGTGCCATTTTGCTCCCACTTCATTTTGTGAGCTTAACTTGTCTGGAATTTAAGGGAAGTGGTGTGGTGTATTAAGAGTGTGATTTTTAAACTGCTTATGATAGTGTAATGTTATACAACTGAAGAGTGAAATAAATGTATATTCTTTTACTTGAAAACCTTGAGTCAGTGTTTGCCTGAATCATAGTAATTGCTGTCCTTTGTGTAACTATTTGATACTGCTCACTTACTATTTAGATGAGTCTGGCTGCTCCGCTACTGCTGCCACTATAACTGTGTAGTACAGGCTTGTACCAAAGGTGAATTTGTACTGTCACTTGTAGTCTTAATTGTGTGTGGTGTTCCCAAAGGGTACTGCATATAATTCTGCCTAACAAGAGGTATGCTTCCTTTCCTCTCCTTCCGCCAGAAGCTCACTGTCTCCAGAGCTCTAGTTCTCTTTAGGCTGGACTACTACAACAGCCTCTTTCTAAATCTACCTGCTTCTACTCTACGCCCTCTGCTACTCATCCAGAACAGGACTGCGAGACTTGTCCTTGGCTTCAAGCCCAGGGATCGCATCTCTCCAGCACTGAAATCTCTGCACTGGCTCCCAGTGGCTGCGAGGATTTGTATTTGGTTTATTTATATTGCGCACCTGGCCCTGGGGCATCTTGGCGCATTTCTTGCAAAGGTTATAGGTTGCATCCTCCAATTACAATTCTTGGGGGTACATGGTATATAGAGGAATTACACTGTACATAGATTACATAATTTACATGGGAGTATACATTTACGTATAGTATATAAAGGATGTCAGCATATGAGAGTCTTAGCAATAAAAAAGTTGCAGGAATGTGACAGGAATTTACAATTAATACAGTTGCGGCAGCTAAGTCCTGCTCAGTTCTGAGAGTGTTGGGGAGTGTGTTCCAAATTTAGAGGCAAGGACTGGGAAACTTGACCCCCCCTGTTTTCTGTAGTTTAAATCTAGGTTTAGCAACTGAGTGGGTTTGGGCAGATCTGCGTGGTCGGGTGGCTGTGTGTGCAGTGAAATGGTTGGCCAGATATTCTGGTGCTTGGTTGGCTAAACACTTGTTTAAGTGCAAGAGTTTTGTGTGATATTCTGAGTGCAACGGGGAGCCAGTGGAGACTCTGTCTTGTGTCAGAGATGTGCGATTTTCTAGGGATATTGAGGGCTGCTCGGATCGCATTATTCTAAGTTACTTGTAGTTTGTTGATGTTCTTCTGGCTAGTCCCCAAGTAGAGGCCATTGCGGTAGTCAATTTTAACCATGATGAGAGTTCTTGCCAGGATAATGCAATTTGAGGCAGTGATGAAAGGTCTGCAAGCTGTCACAAATTTGCATGTATATGCTGATGCTGAGACCACTGCATTGATTTGTCTCGTCAAGGAGAGGGTAGAGTCCAGATGGAAACCAAGAGTGTTAGTATCAATAGACACCTTAATTGTGTTCCCGTAAATGATAAAAGCTTTAAAGGCGGGATCCAGTTTGTTAAGTCTTAGGTGGGATCCTAAGATAAATACCTCTGTTTTATCATCGTTTAAGCATAGTCTGTGATGTGCCATCCAGGCTTGAAAGACTGTATAGACCTCGTTGAGAGCTTTTGAATCAGTTACATAGTCACCAGTGATGGGAATGAGTATCTGAGTGTCATCCACATAGTTAGTGTAGGTGACACCCAGATAGTCGAGAATATCAAATAGTGGTTTTGTAAACACATTATACAGTGTGGGGGATACACATGACCCTTGCGGGACCCCACACGTGACTGGTGATGGATCAGCCGAGGCAGACGGGTTGAAGACATGCATGGTTCTGTTTGCCAGGAAAGATCTGGTCCAAGAGGTGGCCTCGTCTGAGAAGTGTGCAGTAGTTTTTAGGTGATGGCAAAGAATTTGATGATTGTCCAGGTCAAAAGCTGCAGAGAGGTCTAGTAGGAGTAATAGAGCTAGCTTGCCCTTGTCTTTAAGGTCCTCAATTTGCATTTTTAGGTCAATGTGGGCTGTCTCTGTACCATGTCTGGGGTGGAAGACTGTCAAACAAGGTCTTCTGGGGCCTCAATACCTCCAACTCTCTTCCTAAATATCTTCCTTCTTGAGCTATTCGCACATCTGCCTCCAACTCTCTCAGGGTCAGTCGCTTCTCCAAGCAACAAGTTGGTGGTAGATCTTTTTTCGGCTGGGGCCTCCCCCTGGAACAGCCTCCCTGAAACTTTAGGAGAACCATCTCTGGTCCGGAAGCACCTCAAGACCTTCCTCTTTGCTTCCACTTTCTCTCCATCTCTCCCCTGCTGAACTCCCAACTGAAACTGCCCTGGTCACCAGGCTACCCTCTGATCTCGGTCCCAGGTCCCCTCCCCCGCCACCTGCACACCTGCACACCTGCACTGCCTCCCGGACAACCCCTGCACTTGGGGGCTGTTTCTGTATCCCTTACAGTCCCCCCAGCTCTTGACACTTGATGTTGTATTTACCCCTACACTTGCCACTTGCTGTTATTTATTTTATTTATTCTTTAATGTTGCTACTATGTATTGCATAATATACAGAAATTGGTACCAGGAGGTAAGGAAACACTATAGAAAGAGGGCAAATGGATGCATAAATCAAATTATCATTTTCATTTTATTTAGAATTATATAAAACACAATATTAGGAAAACATTTAGATCATTATAAAAAACACTTTGCTACTCAGACATTCAAAAACATTCATTCAAATTATTTGCACATCTAAATGTTTATATAAATATACTAAAGTGCCATAAGAAATGTCATTTATTTCATTGGTACATTTCTTTTCAATGTGAACATAATAATTCAGAAAAACGAAAATAACAAAATTGTGGTTCATTCCAGAAAAATATATATGGTTGGCTACTATGTATTGCACCGCCCCCTTTCCCTTCCGGGCACTTTCCCTTTCCCCCCTCCCCTGCACTTGCGTGATCTCAATGTCACCTGGCCTATTAAGATAGTTGTCTTTGTCTTCCCTCTGTTCCCCCTCCCTTGCTGCGTTGCGCCATGAAACACTTGTGTATATGCGCGTTATAAATGCCATATCATATTATTGACAGCTTGGATGGTGGCGGTCTGTGCTGCATCATGTTCAGAAACCCGATAGGTAGTCCTGTAAGTGATCATGCTGCAAGGAAGTGAAACGGCAATGGTCTTCTTAATCACTTTGCAGATCAAAGGAAGATGGGTGATAGCTGGTCAAATTAGTTGAGTGTTTCTTCAGCAGTCGGAGGATCCATCTCAATTCCAGTGCCTCTGAAAAAATGTGCATTGTGCGGGGGATGCCTTGATGAGAAGTGACGAGTGCTTTAGGTTTGATGACCTTCTCGATAGAGGAGGGAATGTCATCTTTGTAGTTGGCAGGTTTGTGGTTTGCAAGGGTGTTGGCCAGATCTACTGAAAAAATTGTTCTGAATTCGGTCATTCTGGATATGCTTCAGGCTGTCACGGGTGGGATATCTGTGCTGCGTTTGGAGCTCTCAATGTGTTGCCTCATCTTGTCTGTGAAGAATATGTTGATGGCATAACTTTCAGTGGCTTGTGGTATTGCAGGGTCTGGCCTTGGCTTGATGCAGGGATTCCCGTTTAAAAGGGTACTCTGATCTTCTTGGATGCATCCATGATTGTTGTGCAGTAGTTTGTTTTGGCTGTGGAGATTAATCTCCCGCATGCTGGTCAGAGGGTGCTCATGGTGATGGGGTCTTCTTAGTTGGCAAGTTTTTCTCCAGACCTTTTCTTTTGAAGATTTTTTTATCTTTATGCCATGCTTGCTGTAGGTTAGTTCCTGTGTGGAGTTGTCATGTCTGTTTAATCAAGGTTTCAGTGGAGCGTTGGTGTTGGGGTAGGATTGAGCGTGTTGAGCTGGGCATAAACATTTACCAAGGGGTCGGATGTGAAGGTGAAGGTGAAAGTTTCCTTTCAGTGCATCCACGAGAAAGTCCTTGAAATGAGAAAGTCCTTGAATAGTGGGGCACCTTGGTCAGTTTGGGTTGCTCCGATGGGGTTGGGGATTGGAGCAGGATAGTTATGGTTGTGTGGTAGGTCTATTCCAAAAGTAGGGAGGAAGACCTGGTTGGTGAGACTGTGAAAATCAGATTGAGTGTATTGTCTTTGTTGTGGGTTGGTTTTGTGACAAGTTGCTTGATGTCCATTGCATTAATAAGTTGAGTTTCTCTGGTTTTCTTGTGTTTTTTAGGTGGAATGTGGGTAGTGATGAAGTGTGTGGATTAGTTTCTGTGGGTTGGAAGAGCTTGAGAGCAAGGTGTGGACTGAGTGTTTGAATGAGGATGGGGATATGAAGGGGTGAGTAAGGTCGGAGCCACATTCTGCTGGCACACCTGGAATGTGCGGATCAGGGTTCTGGCTTTTTACCACCACAGAGGAAGTACCCTTTTCTTCATCTGCCTTTCTCTTTAGACGCCTGGGCGAGTGGTGGCTTGTGATCTAAGAGTTCAAGAAGGGATAGGGCTAAACAGGTTGGTGGGTCAGAGGTATGATGAATACAATTTAAGTACACCAAAATAATGAAGACATAGAAGTAGGGTGATGTTACCTGGAAAATGCACCACCATACCAATTGTCAGTCACAGAATGCTGTATATGGCATAGTCTTTCCAATCAAATTAATGTACATGGGTAGGACTATGAGAACAGTGACTAAGTATTAATGAGCACTGATACAGAATCTACTGAGAATGCCAGAACCTCGTGTGCCCATGTAGTGCCATGAATGCAAGGATGCAAACACCTGCTGGTGGGTAATGGAGGCAGTAAAACCAGAGTAGAGTGTAGAAGATAGGACTACAGAACTCTGAAGAGTTGAGGGTTTTAATTGTATTTATTTATTTATTGTTTGAATCAGTTGAAACAAACTTTACACAGTCAATCGAAATACAGAATAAAAAGAAACATAGCTAAGAAACATGGCTAACAGATTAATATCATACAATGTTGAGAGCATTTTCAGAGAATTCATTACTGTAATTAGCAGCCTATCATTAGGATTATTTAACAGAGTCCACCATAGATCTTCCCAGTGTAAAAATGGACGAATGATAAAATAGACTCTAAAAATCTCTACCTGGTGGACTGCTAAAATTGGACAGTAGGTAATAAGGTGCTTCAACGTTTCCACAAAGATCACAACAGCGACACTGATGTTCAATTAAAGGCACTCCAGCGCGACCACCTATGACATCGCTAGTAGGAAGGAGATTTAATTTGATACGTAGTCAAAGAGTTCTGAGAAAGTGAGAAGCATGCTGACATAGGTATTTCTGCAAAACATTCAGAGGCTTAATATCCATAGATAAATGGTCGAAAACTTTATACCAACAAAGAATCTCCCTATTCTTATTGCAATCAGCCTCGAAAAGTAACTTCTTCACTTTGCCTGGATTACGCTCCAGCTCCTCCAGAGAAATAAATTTGTCAGCCATTGTTGACAGCACTGAATTGACCCACTTTACAAGACTTGCACAATTAACCTGGTTAAGCAGAGTATTAAGTTGAACAGGGTAAACTTGGGAGCAAACAAAATGGAGCAAAGAAGAAGTACTCTTCTCCAATTGACCCTCGCACACAGTGAGGTGAGACCCAAGATGTGCGTTACCGGGGCGAAGGGAGTGCCAGTAGGAAGCTGCAGAAATCTTTTCCACACAAAAGCCTCCTGCCTGGCCCAATCAAGGTTGACATCCTTTACCTTAGCCCCGTAGGATAGTTTCGCCACGATCACCTGGTTATACAGTTTTAAGGCTGGTAACAATGAAAAGCAGCCATATTTCTTATTGATTACACTAAGTTGGGCAGCTGCTGAAATAGCTCCGAGTCTTCGTTCATCCTTTGCAGGTGGCAAAGCTTGTTTCGACCGAATAGTGATGCCCAAATATTAAAATTCAGCCACTACTTGTAATCTGGTACCATCAATGTGCCAACCAAAACTGTGTCACCCAAATAGGATCTTTCTAGGATTAAAAATCTGAATCATGGATTTTGGGACATTTAACGCAAGTCTCAAGTCTCCAAAAACATTCCAAGCCCGCAAGAGGGACCTTCTACAAACCAACTGCTGTGTAGTCAATCAAAACGAGGTCATCTGCATGAAGAAGATATTGGATGACCACATGGCCTAAATGCGTAGAATTAACCCCTGGGCCCTCCAATGCCGCCCTAATACCCAAGATGTAGAGATTAAAAAGAAACGGGGTCAAAACACAACCTTGGGGCAAACCACGGTCAGTATGATATGATATATGATAGGTTATTTATAACACGCTTATTACCCAGAAGTTTCTAAGCACGGACCCAGGGTTCGAATCTGTGGTGCTCAGCGTCGTCTTGCTTCCAAGGCGAGTACGTTACCCGTGAACAATCCTCCTGAGACTAATCTGAGAGACTAAGAGAGGTGCTGCAGTTACTGCACCCCATCCCCTATAATAAGTCTCCGAAAGATGGTCGTCTGATGGGAAGCCAAAGCCCTAAGCATCGATTCCGCGTCTGCTTGTAAAATCAAGTCTTGATGGCCCTTTGACCAATTCCTAGGAACGGTGTAAAACCCGGAAAAGACCAGAACGGGCCGCAACAGTACCCTAATACTTAAAACGGCAGCAAAACTCACCTGAAAACGATGCCAACACACATGAAGAACATTTTGGAAATGGGGAAGGTTGAACAATGCGCTGTCATTAACACATTACTGCCCAAAATCTACATTTTCACACAAAAAAGGACCCGGAACAGGCCGGAACGCTACCCTAATATATAAAACAGCAGCAAAACTCACCTGAAAATGATGCAAACACTCGTGATGAACATTTTGGAAATGGGGAAGGTTGAACAATGTGCTGTCATTAACCCATTACTGGCCAAAATGTACTTTCTCACAAAAAAGTACCCGGAACGGGCCGGAACGCTACCCTAATACATAAAACGGCAGCAAAACTCACCTGAATATGATGCAAACACACATGAAGAACATTTTGGAAATGGGGAAGGTTGAACAATGTGCTGTCATTAACCCCATTACTGGCCAAAATGTACTTTCTCACAAAAAAGTACCCAGAATGGGCCGGAACGCTACCCTAATACATAAAACGGCAGCAAAACTCACCTGAAAAGGATGCAAACACACACGAAGAACATTTTGGAAATGGGGAAGGTTGAACAATGTGCTGTCATTAACCCATTACTGCCCGAAATCTACATTTTCACACAAAAAAGTACCCGGAACGGGCCGGAACGCTACCCTAATATATAAAACGTCAGCAAAACTCACCTGAAAATGATGCAAACGCACATGAAGAACGTTTTGGAAATGGGGAAGGTTGAACAATGCGCTGTCATTAACCCATTACTGCCCAAAGTCTACATTTTCACACGTAAAAGTACCCGGAATGGGCCGGAACGCTACCCTAATATATAAAACGGCAGCAAAACTCACCTGAAAATGATGCAAACACACATGAAGAACATTTTGGAAATGGGGAAGGTTGAACAATGTGCTGTCATTAACCCATTACTGCCCAAAATCTACATTTTCACACGAAAATCGGATGGGAAGAGGGAGACTCACCCTAGCTTAATGCAAAGGATTACTGAGATGGAGGCAAAATCCCACTGTGGAACAAACACACACGGTACAGTTGTCAAGAAGCAATCCCAATCATAAAAAGGGAAGAGGGACTCAATGGTCAGTGGAATCCGCCCTGGAGGAGCAAGGAACAAGATGCTTGTTCTATGCCAGAGAATACAATGGCTAAGAGCTGAGACGCAGAGGCGTGTAGCAACGAGAGAGCTGTCCAAGCAAGGCGGACCTGGCCAGAGGCAGGGAGAAAGGAAGCCAAACTGCCAAAAGCAGACCGAGAACGAAGACACAGGCAGCCGGAGACACGTAAGAATCTGGAGCTGTGGAACCGCAGGAAAGAAAATGCCAAACGCAGCTGCAGCAGACAAACTATGCTCTGCCACCTGATGAGACTGGAGACCACCCAGATGATTCCCGAATGTAGGGAAAGGGTTGGGCTGGTGGTGAGGGCATTAAGGGAGCTAGAACAGCAGAAAAGCCATGCAGGCATATCACAAAGAGAACATAGGGATGCAAGTGGTACTATATTTGATACAAACTTTGTAAATCATGCAAAGATATTCCGAAGAGCACAAGGGGATACCAGTGGCATTATACGTGATACAGATTTGATAAATCACGCAAATACATCCTGGAGAGTACAAAGGGTTGAAAAAACGATGAGAATGTGGTAAAGCAAGGATGTCACCCTAAAGATTTCAAAAGGATAAAAGAGAAGATACTCAGACAAATGCCAACCTCAAGAAAATGCCTATTTGTGATAGTACCTGGCAGGAGAGTATACCAGGTCTGTCCGAGTGGTTGGTATGGGTTGTTGGGCTCAGCCATATGGGTAGTTAAGAGGGGTATGACAGTGGCCATCTAATGAAAGGAACAGGGCATGGATAGTCCACGACCAGATAGAGCACCACCTGAGCGACCACCGCAAGAACCGCAAGAGATGCCTCATGTGGACGATAATTAGAGAAATAAACTAGTCTAATGCAGCCAGATAACCGCCACAAGGAGAATACAGATGTACTGACATTCTTATATTTACTGTGCACTACTAACTTATCCTGTTTCCGCAAAGGCCGGCGGCCCACTGTAAGACGACCCCTTTTAATTACTTGAGAAAGGTGTAAGTGAAATAACTTAGTTGTCTCATAACATTGTTTCGAATGTTGGGTTGACGGTGATTAACGAGTGTTTGATTGATTGTTCAATAGTTTGTTTTTAGGTTGGGCGACAGATGCTTTAGTTGGGGTTGGAGTGTAGGGAGGGGTGAAAGAGGGGTTTGCTTGTTCCTGTATGTATGGGTCCACTGAGTACACCAAATACTTACCGATTGATGAAGGTTCAGAGCACGATTAATGAAATGCACGTTTCTTATGAGACACATCACTGCGAACAGCGATATGTACACAGATAACAATATCCCCAGCTAGAGTCGATACCAAACATTTAAGATTTCTGACATGGAATGTCAACGGTCTTCGCAACGGTATTAAAAGACGTTTGGTGACACCATTTATAAACAGACATACACCTGATATAGTGCTCCTTACTGAAACACACCAAGCGGGCACAACATGCAACCCCTTTAAAAGAACCAACTACCGCACTGTGGTGCATGCAGGATTTTCCATGGGATCTAGAGGTGTGTTAATTTTACTGCACAAGAAGCTCCCATTTATAATCTCCAGTGTGACACAAGACACGGGGGGGAAGATACATATGCATAACCGGCAAGATGTGGAACCAAACCCTTGCGATAATGGCGGTTTACTCACCGCCAGCGCTAATGTCTGCTTTAATAGAAGATATCACCCCTATCCTAACCACTACCGTAGCAGCTACCTGGATAATGGGAGGGGACTTCAATGAGGTCATGAATGTTGAAATAGACCACACACACATAAGAGGAAGAAACCCTGCAATCCACACCAAACTAGCTACCTTTGCCTGTGCACAGGAACTGAAAGATGTATGGCGAGATTTACACCCTAATGTGCCTAAGAACTCGTACCACTCGGGAGCGCACCCCTCACTATCAAGATTAGATTATTTCTTCCTGCCCGCAACAGATATTGACAAGGCCATTGCTGCAACACTGCTCCCCCGCGGTATCTCGGACCACTCCCCACTGCTGATGGATATTGAAACAGAAAGACCCCGCCCCGACCTGGCGTCTTAATAACTACTATTTAGGATTCCCTGATCTAGTATAGAAAATACGTACTGCCACATCCTCATATTTTGAGCTGAACACGAAGTCGGTAGATAACCCCGGAGTACTCTAGGAAGCCTATAATCCAGTCCTTAGAGGGGAGATTCTGGCTTGGACATCAGCACACAAATAGTCACACCAAAAAGCTGTAGAAGACTCTGAACAGGAGGTACAACAAACAAACACAATACGTAAACACCAAATCCCCGGAGGCAAACAGGGCCATGATTCTAGCACAGAAGAAACTACAAAACGTAGCACTAGATTGTGCCAAGCAAGCACATAGAGCAATGAGAGTGAGACTGTATGAGACCGGCGACAAACTGGCAAGCTGTTGGCATGGCTGGAGAAGCGGGATGAGGGACACCACCAGGTTAGGAGCATTGCAACAGAAAATGCAGCATTGGTAGCAAGTGACTGTGGTATTGCAGAGAGCTTTGCAACCTACTATGCAGAATTATAAAGCGCGCCCAATACTGCCATGGACACTGCAGTGTTGGACGAAATTGCTCTCCCCTTACTAGGCAGTAATAAGAAAGCACTATTGGAAAGGGATATTACGGAAGAGCTATTAGCCGCCATTTCGCAACTTTAAATGGGGAAAACCCCAGGACCAAACGGCTTCCCGATAGAAGTATGGAAGAAAATAGGATGGAGCGAGATAACCCCACATCTACTTCGTATGTACCTGCACTCAAAGGAACAAGGTATTCTCCCACTGGACCTGCGACGAGCTAGCATAATAGTGATACCGAAGGTGGGAAAGCCCTCAGATAAATGCAATTCCTTTAGACCGATTTCCCTTATAAATAGTGAAACAAAAATCTTAGCGAAAATACTCACCAATAGGCTGCAAGGGGTAAGAACCTCGCTGATCCATCCGGACCAATGTGGCTTTATGCCAAAGGATATCATTAATAAGATGAAGAGGAATAGGATCAAGAGGGGATGATGACCCGAGCTTAGTAACAGCAGTGGTCACCTCCAGAACAGAGAAAGTAGGAAACACAGACCAAGAAGCGGCCGGCGGAGGCTCACATGGCTCAATATCATTTGCTGCTATTTTAAAGTTAGCTATTAGTACCATTTGTTGCTTTTTTTACCTTGGCTGTGCCCAGTGACTACCCTGTGCTACCCCCATCCTGCCTTTCCCCATCCTGTCCCCGCCCCAACCTCCCTCCGCTACTCTCTCTTTTCTTCCCCCTCCTCCGCGACACCTATGGCACTCTCTGTCCCTCCTATTTTTTCTAACGGTTTCTCCATTGACTATGCTACCCTTCTCACTAAGTCTGGTAGGAAGAAGTTCAAAAAGGATATCTTGGCCTCTAACCCTGGTCTCCCTATTGCTGACACCTACTCCAGCGCTTCCTCCAGACAGATCGTCACCAACATCCTCTTTGTCGTTCCTTCACCAGACCTTTGGACTCCTCATATGGTCTCTGTACCCTCTCCCTTCTCTTCCCCACCCATTAATGGTGGCACCCGGTGGGAGGCACTCCTGGAACCCTTCCACTCCTCTAAGGTAATCATTAATGTCTACTTTAATGGCACCATCATGGTCCAAGGCCCTCAGGCCAACCTGCTCCTCTTTGATAGACACTTCCCACACCTCATCAATTAACTTTCTTCTCCTGCTGTCCCGTCTATCCCTTTAACAGCTTCCTTGCCCCCCCTCGGCCTCCTCCTTGGCTACCCTGCCATCTTCTTCTCTTCTGCCCCCCCTCAGGCTCCATATTGCCACTCTAAACCTTTGCTCAGCTGTCAAACACTCCTCTGACATCTGCCACCTCCTGGAAGAACTTGACGTAGATGTTGATGGTCTCACCGAGACATGGTTCACGGCCAGCTCTGTCACAAGCTTTGACACTCTCCTCCCCGATGGCTGTAAGATCCTCTCCGCGCCCAGATCCAACCGTTCTGGAGGGGGTGTAGCCTTGATCTTCCCAGAGTGGATTCCTGCCTCTGTCATTCCTATGAAGGCCTACTCCTCTTTCAAATGCCTGGTCTGAGGCTTTCTCTCTCTCCTGCCCACTCTCTTACCATGGCTACTATCTATCAGCCACCTGGTCAAATCACCTCCTTCCTCTCTGAGTGGCCGGACCTCACCTCCTCCCTCCTGGCCTCAAACACTCAACAACTCCTTCTTGGAGACTTCAACATCCATCTGGATGCTTCCTGTTCCTCCTCTGGACTCTTTTGCGACCTCAGTGTCTCTCTCTCTCTTTCTATTCTCCCCTCTGGCCCAACTCACTCTGCTGGGCACACTCTGGATGCTCTGATTTCTTCAGACCTCCCCCCTCTCTATCCCTCTGACCACTCATCTCTCCTGGAGTGATCACTCTCTCCTTTCCTCCCATCTCTCCCTCTCTACCCATCAGGCCAAGCCAACTCCAACACTGCCATGTACCTTCTCGGTCATCCGACCCATGAAGCGTGTGTCAGTTGAGGCTTTCACTTCCACTTTTTCTCCCCCTCCTCCTCCTCTGGCTGACTCACATCCTGACACAGCCGTTTCCATGCTCTACTCTTCTATCTCTGATACACTTGATGTTCTTGCCCCTGTCATGAACATCCGCTTGAAGCCCAAAACCAAGTGCAACTCTTGGTATGACACTGATCTAGTTACCCTTAAACACAAGTGTAGGGTGACTGAGAGGAAATGGCGGGCTTCTTGTGCATCCTCTGACAAACTGGCCTGCGCCTGCTTCAAAGGCAATACCAGCTCCTTGTCCGCACTAAGAAGGGAGCCCACATCCAAGCCTGCATCTTTGCGTCATCTAACAACTTGGCCGTACTCTTTTAAATCTGCAAGGAGCTGGCCAATCCTGCTGCAGTCTTTACCTCTCCTGTCACCTCCCATGCCATGCATGGCCTTTGCCTTTCATTTCATCTCAAAAACCCAAGACATCCTGTCCACCCTCTCGCACTCTCCTCCTGCTTCTCTCTCCACTACCTTTGGCCCCCCTGCAGCTGCCTCTCCTCCCTCTTTCTCATTTTTTCCTCTGTTCTCCCTTGACGAGATTTCCAGAAAGTCCAATCTATGAAAGCATTGTCAAAACAGGTTATTTCCTGTTCATCCAAAACCATTAAGGACCACATCGACACCCTTTTTCCTGCTCTGGCCGACTTCTGCAACCACTCCTTCGCCTCTGGAGCCTTCCCCTCCCCTCTGAAGCACTCTCTTGTGCACCCTCTTCTCAAGAAACCCATAGCCGACCCCTGTTGCCCGGCTAACTATCACCCGATCTCTATCACTCCTTTCCTGGGCAAACTCCTGGAAAATCTGGCTAACTCCCACCTTAATCTTCACTCCGATTCTGTTGGTTGTCTCCATGACCATCAGTCTGGCTTCAGAGCTGCCAGAAGCATGGAAAGTGCTCTCCTGAACATCCGTGAAGACCTTCTCTCCAAACTTCATTCTAATATCCCATCTGCCCTTATCCTACTCGATTTTTCTTCTGCCTTTCACACGGTCAACCATGCCATCCTGCTCAATCGCCTCTGTGATAACCTTGGTATCACTGATCAGGTGCTGGCCTGGCTGACCCCCTTTCTCTCCAACCGACCCTCCTAGGTCCAACTTGGGTCCTTCCTTTCCCCTCTCTCCCTTTCTACCTGTGATGTTCCCCAGAGGTCTCTCTCCCCTTGGCTTTTCAACCAATACCTGGCACCGCTCGCCCACTGCATTGCTGCTCTCTGCTCAAACTTTCAGTGCTATGCGGCTGACACCCAACTTGTTTTCAGGCTCCCCTCTGCCACCTCTTCTCCCTCTCTCATCTCTGACTGTGTGTCTGCAATCCAGGTGTGGTGCGCCAACGGCCTCTGCCTTAATGCCAGTAAGAGAGATCCTCCTCATCGGTACACCTGCTCCTTCCTTTCCTGTCACTCTCTGGCCAGTCTGCCTTGGCCCTCTCCCTGCTCCCACTTGCGAGGCTAAGAACCTCTGGGTCATCTTCGACTCCAACTTTCCTTTTCTCCACACATCTCTGACGTCTCAAAAAAGTCTAACTACCAACTGCACCTCCTCAGAGGTATTCTTCTTTGCCTCTCCTTCCCCCAGAAGCTCACTATTTCCAGAGCTCTGGTTCTCTCTAGGCTGGACTATTGCAACAGCCTCTGTCTAAATCTGCCTGCAATCGCTCTCCGCCCTCTGCAGCTCATCCAGAACAGGACTGCGAGACTTGTCCTTGGCCTCAAGCCCTGCAAATGTATCTCTCCAGCCCTGAAATCTCTTCATTGGCTCCCAGTGTCTGCAAGGATTAAATTCAAGACCCTTTGCATTGTCCACAAGGCTTTCTGGCGCCTAGTTCCACAATACCTTGAACTCTCCCTCCGTAAATACCTTCCTACTTGAGCTCTTCGCTCCATCACCTCCAACTCCCTCAGGGTCAGTCGCATCTCCAAGCAACGAGTTGGGGGTGATCCCATTCCTCTGCTGGGGCATCCATCTGGAAGAGCCTCCCTGCCTCTCTGAAACTTGAGGAGAACCATCTTTGGTTCTGGAAGCACCTCAAGACCTTCCTTTTTGCTTCTGCCTTCGCTCTTCCTCTCCCCTGCTAAACTGTCTGCTTTGGCAACGGGCACCTGGTTACCCTCCGATATAGGGCCCAGATCCCTGTCCTCCCAGAAACACACCCGCACTGCCTCCTGGCAACCCTTGCACTTGGGTCTGTATCTGCTACCCTACAGTACCCTCCGAGCACTTATAATAGACCCATTGTTTATACCTTATTTTCGCACTTACCACATGCTGGCCGCACTACCTGTTGTTGTTCTATCACGTGTTCAGCACTTTCCACTCCTCCCCTACCCCTCGCACTTCCCCCTTCCCTCTCCCCTGCACTCACACGTTCTTAATGTCACTGGGCCTAGTAAGATCATTGTTTTGTCCTCCCTTGTTTCCCCCCCTTGTCTCTTCGCGCTCTGAAACACTTGTGTATGGGCGCAATGCAAATAAAATATCATATCATATAAATATCAGTCTCAGAAGGTAGGTGAGTAACAGCAATATTCCATTGAATAGAAATGATTTCATCCATAAAACATGTGGACAAGGAATTACAGAGGGCCTGAGAAGAGGGAACAGGAACCGGTAAACTACTAACGATTAAAAGATTACGGACCACTTTGAATCACCCTGGGGTGATTCACAGAAGTTTCAACAATAGATTCAATGTAGACACGTTTGGCACACGAAATGGCAAGCTGATACTGGGAGGTGACCAGAGACAAGGCAAGCTTTTTCCTGGGGGTATAAGAGCACCTCCACTTAGTTCCATCTGCCTGCGTTGTAGCGAAGCGCACGCAGCTTGTCCATGAACCACTGTTGAGAGGGGCGTGAAGATAGCCTAGATGTCTTGAGCTGAGCAAGCAGTCTGCAACTGCGGTCAGAGTACTAGTTAAAGAATTCATGTCCACAGGGGACAGCCCTAAAAGTCGGGCAAGTATAAAAGAGGTCATATCAGATTTAGATACTGAGCGCCATCCACGTCGCTGGACTAATTTGGCTTGTGGAGCAGATGGCGGGCCCTTAATGCCCCAGGTGAAGGGAACACAGAAATGATCAGACCACAGGATTTGAAAGGCCGCGAAAAGAGTGATCTCAGCATCTGCTGAGAAAATCAGGTCCAAGGTGTTACCTAAGGAATGGGTCTGTTCATGAACCTACTGGTGGAGGGAGAGTTCTTTCATAGAGGACAGAAAGCTTTGAATCTTAAAGTTCTCCACCTCATTAACCTTAAGATTAAAGTCGCCCACAATTGAAATTGGTTATTTATAACGCTCTTAATACCCAGATGTTTCTAAGCGTGGACCCAGGCATCGAAGCTGTGTTGCTCCGCATCGTCTTGCTACCAAAGCGAGCATGTGGCCCCAGAGCTATCCTCCCAACACAATGGCATATCATCCTGCCAAAGTCAGTTGATGTTTACTTGAAGGAGATGAATGTAAATCCTGTTCTTACTCCAGGAGGAGTTGGAACCCATCACTTCTTTTCGTACATTGTTGATACAACTGAACTTTTTATTATCAAGTTTTGAATTCGAAAGAACTGTGTTGGAACTTTGTGCTCAAACCTGGGGAAGGGGAATTAACCTGGGTTATGAGAAGAGGCAGTAGCCACATTGTGAATGTGGTTTTATGTTATATATAAGTGTTGGATTAAACTGCCATACATTGCCTTATTGATTTATTGAGTGTACAAGTGTGAGAGACAGATATCCTTTTGTAAGAGTATTTTCTTTAGTTTATTCTAGGCAGGATAATCCTTGTCAGGGTAGGAATAGAGTGGCGTTTATCCTACCTTTTTATTTAATAAAATGCTAAAGTTGAAAACTCGTTACAAAGTTGTCCGCCTCACATTTCTTACCCCTCACAATAGGTTCTGAGATGCTGGATGGTTGGGGAAATCCAAGGTTCAAGGCACAGGCAAGAAGGATAATGGTACTCAACGAGAGCACTAGTGCTAGGTTAAAATCTGGGAAGGCCTTCTCACTGGAGTTGGTAACTGATGGAAAGAGCACCTAAAGGAAGGGCTTGACTTTATTCATATGAGGGGTTATTTAGTCCAGTGAGTTTCAGAAAAATTGGGCCGACTGATTGTGGAGGGTGACCAGAACATGGTCAGAGTATGAGGAGTCAGGGTGAAGACAGTGGCTGTAGTCATGTTTATGGCAGGTTGGATTGACAGGAGTTCAGTGCCAGAGATTTGATTAAGAGGTCTAAGGCATTGGAAAAGAGAGATTGAAGACTCAAGGAGGTCAATAGATGAGAATTATGCAAGAGGAGGTGGAGCAAGGAGCTGAATACAAACGTACTCAAAAGAAAATGAGATTAAGTAATTGGGGAGAGAGGTGGATGGCGTGTCTTTACGGATCAGAAGACCCCCCATCCTGCCACCCTTCTAGGATAATCAGTGAGAGTAGGGAAAGTTAGAGGAATCAGTGTGAAGGGCTTCCAGTGAGGCTGCTGAAGATATGGCGTTTACCCCATTGATACACACAGGTTACTGATTATCAGCACATAGAGACCCATTTTAGTATGTAGTGTGGAACTTAGGGCCCAATTCTGATAAAGGTGTAACACACCCATGGCCCTTACGGCCATATTCTGCCTGGGTTATAATTCATGGGTGAATTCCCCATTCAGAATGTACATTTGCTTTTTACACCAGTTTTCTATTTTTATAATGGGCCCTATTCTGCTAGAGGTGGAACAACCCCATGGGGATATTACACCTCTAGCAGAAAAGGCCCCATTATAAAGATAGGAAACAGGTGTACATTCCGAATGTAATCTGTAGACTATGGCTAGACTATGTTGATGATCACTGGACACTATGTAATAATGAAAGAACCAGATTCACAGAAGCCACTAACCTGTATTGCAGACTGTCCCAGTTGTCTGTGAAGACTTCCCTAGAAACCCTACCGCCCTCCGCCTGAAATAACAGGATGGATGCCAGCAAGCTTCCCAGGGAAACCCTCTGGGGAATAAAACCCTGGATCCGGACTCAGGTGCTGGATATCTGCGACTGGAGTAGTGAGCGAAGAACCCCGGCTAGAAGTCTTCAGTCGTGAGTCAGGCGGAATACTGAATGGAAACTCGAATTCTCTACTGAGATGAGTAGGAAAACAAGGTAAGTATACACAGAGGGAAGGTAGAAGAGCACAATGGATGGACTATGGTATACCTGTGATAGAAGGAGGGAGGCGTTTGGTGGTTCAACCAGAGGTAGAGATACTGGAATGGTCACAATGGTGTAGACAGGAGATCTGTATTGTAGAGGAGGTAGACTGAAAAGGTAAGTAAGAAATACCAGACTAGAACAATACCCCAAACTCTCCCTTCAAAACCCACCTCGGTGAAGTAAGCAACGGTAGGCTGAATACCGGGGGAGTAGAAATATCCGCAACACTCGCGGCAAAAAAGGCTAACATGTGATAGAATAACAGTTAGCCTAAGTCAGAATCGGCTAACAATATAACCCCAGAATACTATTTCCTACCCTATGGAAACTAATTCGGAATCGTGCTGGATCCGCGGTTTTGCATGGGGCAGAGAAGCCCGGATACCGAGTATCTACGATCGAGGTTTGGCGTGAGGAAGTCAAGGGAGGAGTGTCTGATAGGTGACTCTCTAAGAAAAAAACAGAGAACATGAGATACAGAGCAGGAGTAGTATAGAATCAATTCCCTAGGAAACAAATTTACGATGCGTCTTGCCAATGAGTAGTGATGCAACTGGGAGTCAGAATGCTGTGATGATATACGGTCACATGATTGCTGGAAAGCGGAGGATGCTGGAGAGAGAAAATAGACGAAGGCACAGGAAGAAAGCGGCAGGAAACCGCCGCCATCTTGGGAGAAGCCGCATCTCCCGGTCCATAAGGAAAAAGACCCTGGGCAGTAATGTAACAAAGGCGATTCCGACGTCATCAAGACCATCAGGTAAGAGGAGATGTGACACCGAATGGGGAATTCACCCATGAATTACACCTCTAGCATAATTACACCTCCATCATAATAGGCCACTAAGTCCAGACATGCTTCCTTTATCACCATGTCCCGACATCATCCCTTATCACTGTGTCCATTCTTGAGTAACAAACCCACTGCCTGCGTTTTTGTAATAATCTTAGGGTGTGCGGGGAACAGTGTTAATTTTTAATTTAATTCATATTTTTACTTTTTCCTCCAGAATGTGCAGCATAGTTTATGTGAACAAACAAACGCTGCTTTCACCACAAGAAGTATTCAACATTTTAAGGCATCACGTAAAAGGCAATATTTCCACACTTACAGCAACTAATCCAGAAAATGGTCAGGTGTTCCTATACAGTTATGAAGGACAAATCATAGAAAAGATGATTGGAGGTGTGATCAGTATAAATAGATTCAGAAAGGAAGGAAGGCATGCTCTGCCGAGGGCCAGTCCTCTGGTGTGGAAGACATACTTCCAAAGATTAATTGGTAGAGAGGAAATTACATTTTACAGATATGGCTATGAAGTTCTTGATGGAAGTGTTGAAAAAGTGATTGTCCATTATCTAGGCGAAGACAAAACACCTGAGCCATACTTGCCTCATGGAAATATGAGAAAATACCCCTTAAGAGCTCATGTTCGCACAATGCCATCTGTGCTTATAGAAATTGCTGAAAATAAAGATTTAGGTCCAACTTCAATTTACCAGAAAATAATTGCAGAATGTGATGCTTCCCCTACCCACAATAGAGATACAGTGCCAAAAAATACAGAGCAAATAAAAAATAAACTTAAGTATGGGAAACAGAAATGTAGTATCAGTCATGATGATTTATATAACATCTACGAGCCATTACTGTACTCCAGTAAAACACCACCACTCTTATAACCTAATATCATATATCTACCTGTGTTCCATCTTTTGCATTTAGCCTAACTATGTAAGTTAGACATGTGTTTCTTCTAACTAACCGTACTAAAAACTATCAAATTCTGCATACTCACCTGCAAACTCTGAACTGGACACCACCATACCTCTACCTCACCACAACCCGCATGCACTTCACAACACCCAACCCAGCATAAAACCAAACCATGCACAATCATACCTCAACACCAAATGACGGCTACCAACAAAATGCACCGGCGCTTAGGGACCGGTTTCTCCGAACTGAAGCTGCCAACAGTACATCAAAGCTCTCTTGCTCTGTTCTCTCTCAATCCCACTATCAACCCCCGCCCCAACACTCCTTACATTGCAGATCTGCCAGTATGCCAAGAGACTACACCAGTGGCAACAGTGTGCGGTACAAGATCTCATAACATTAACATCATTTGCCAGTGTTGGCATCAAATGCTCAGCTTCTTCCACCATATGCTCAAGCTCTTCTGTGATAAGATTGTGCTCTTCTACCATACAGCATACCCTCATACCTTTAAATGACAAGTTCTCCTCCAAATATCCAGCTACTGGCAGACACATCACTATAGACCATGTTTGTGAGTAATGGGTTAAGGACAGGCATCGTTTAACCTTTCTCAAATGTTCTTCATGTGTGTTTGCATCATTTGCAGTTGAGTTTCACTGCCGTTTTATATATTACAGTAGCGTTCCGGCCCGTTCCGGGTACTTTTTTGTGATAAAATGTAGGTTTTGGGCAGTAATGGGTTAATGACAGCATATTGCTGCACCTTTCTCATTTCAAAATGTTGTTCATGTGTGTTTGCAACATTTTCAGTTGAGTTTCGCTGCTGTTTTATATATTAGGGTAGCGTTCTGGCCCGTTCCGGGTACTTTTTCGTGATAAAATATAGGTTTTGGGCAGTAATGGGTTAATGACAGCGCATTGATGCACCTTTCTCATTTCAAAATGTTCTTCATGTGTGTTTGCAACATTTTCAGTTGAGTTTCGCTGCTGTTTTATATTTTAGGGTAGCGTTCCGGCCCGTTCCGGGTACTTTTTCGTGATAAAATATAGGTTTTGGGCAGTAAATGGTTAATGAGAGCATATTGATGCACCTTTCTCATTTCAAAATGTTCATGTGTGTTTGCATCATTTTCAGGTGAGTTTCACTGGCGTTTTATGTATTAGGGTAGCGTTCTGGGTACTTTTTCGTGATAAAATATAGATTTTGGGCTGTGATGGGCTAATGACAGCATATTGGTGTACTTTTCTCATTTTAAAATGTTCTTCATGTTTGTTTGCATCATTTTCAGGCGAGTTTAGCTGCCGTTTTATATTTTAGGGTACCGTTCCGGCTTTTACACACACCCCAATTCCTATGCGATTGCTTGAGCCTAGCAATAGTGTGCGTGCCACATTTGTGCCCGATTTTTCCCGTATCGCCCTTAACATTCTCTTCCTTTCACGCACTTCCTTGAGTGTTTTAATGCAACACCCCCAGACAGTGCCTGAATGAGCACCAGGAACGCAGTGCATTAACTTAAATCAATATTTACCATAAGACTATATAGAGGTGACTTTTGCTCATGAACGGTAAATAGCGTCGCCTGGGGAAGTTCATTTTAGTATCTCTGAAAAAGGATGATGTGAATGAATTGTGTTCAATCATTAGTGTGGCTGGTGCACATATTTCTTTGTCCGTTTGGGTTCCGCAAAACGTTTGGAAGCATTCATTATATAGGTCTGCCATTTTTGTTGCGCTTCTGTGTACAGAGTATCCGTTTGTCTATGGTAATCTCGCGAGCGGCTATGGTAATCTCGCGGGCGAAGGAGACTGTCTCTAGAGGTGCCCTTATAAGCCGATCAGTCTGTGCATACAGTGAGCCCATCACTGCGAAGACCCTGTGAAACCAGCCCTACTGTGACAAGACGACACAGACCAAGAAGAACAGAAACCCACGACTACATACTCAACCCAAGACGATGGAGTAATGAGGCTCAAGCCTCGGTATCCAAAAATCACAGCTGATGGATAAAATTCTATCAGCAAGAAGAAGGACAAGCGCATACAGTGAGCCAATCATTTGCGCTTCTCCTTTTCGAAGCCACTCATTAGCAGCCCTTCTGCAGCCTCCTTTGAAATGTTTCCATTCTACCTGTGTTGTCCCTCCAGTCTATGATAGGCTCCCTCTTAGGCTGGTTTATTTTTGTGTGCGCTCTTTCGGCTCCCCTGTCTGGATGACCTGCACAATACAAATCAATTAAATATCCCTGGGTATATGAAGGTACATGTCCAATAAATATATGCGTACTATCTATGGTGCTTTTTACATTCATTGTGAAATGGTGAGATAGTGGAGCCGAGACAAAAAGGATCCGAGAAATTGCCAATTTTGTAAACAAGATCAACAAGAAATGTGAAGCATTAAGTGATTAAACGCCCGGCTCTGTGTGTTATTAGAAAAATAAGTTTTGCAAAATGTGTGTTTTTGGAATCGTATGATGAATGGCAAACATGTCGCCTTGATAATTGCTTTAACCTTGTTTTTAATATATATTGGAGTCGTTAATTGTTATTATTGGTAAGAGAGACATAAGAGCATAGTACACGTTTTATGTGCGTTCCATAATGCGGAATAAACGTATGATAGGAAGGGTAGCTGTGCCAAAAATTGCATCTGTACTCCATTAATCGTTCCAATAAAACATTTGCCAGTGTTGCGAAATGTTTGGGAACCCCTTGAATGTTTGTATCCCCAGTCATTCCACTAATTTGGAACCATCAGACCCCTGTATTAAATCGGGAGGGGAAGATCCTAAACATACATGCATACAGTATCAGTCACCAGCAGCAGCACATCATGTGACGAGAGCCCGATGGCAGCTCTGCAGGTTCGGTTTCCTTTTCCCAGCACAGTAGCACACCTCTGTAACACGCCCACAGCCGCCAACCATGGAAACAGGTTTCGATTGAGAAGTCGCCAGAGTTATCGACACTCCCTTCCTTAGCAACAACGGTGTGTCATGGGGCGCAACTGTCCTGTTCCCCATCTCCATATCCCAGAAGCGCCCTCAAACTACTCTGCTGCGCACCCATGGCACGAGTTTTCTTTGGTAAATAGATCATTTTTCCATCTTTCAGGTCTGCTCATCTCTAGCAGTATCCATTTACTTGTGGTTAGTGGTGTTATAAGCCACATCTTTGCCCCGGGGGAGATGAATATAGTGGCTTATAATCTTTACAAAGAACATTCATGTAAAGGGAGCAATTTAAAACCGACGATGTTTATAAAGTCCATTTTTTTTTTCTTGCTTTTTCATCAGGGAACATACATCACCAGCCTTTGGAGGGTGTAATCCACAGTGGTCGTATTTTCACTTTCTCACCAAAGCTAATGCCTTCCACACACTTAAGGTCACTCTCCCAGCCAAACTTTCATCAACCTATACAAGCATTAGCAAAACTAACTGTTTGGGCTTTTGTGTAGGCATCAGATTGGCATTTGCCAGGCACTGCGGTAATGGTACTAACTAGCCATAAGGCTGCAACAACTGGAAAATTGTGCAAGTACCCAAGCATATGGTATCAGTGCCTAATGTGTCTCACCCGCTGGTCCCCAGAGATCTGTCGTCCAGGTGGCCAGGACACAGGCGCGCTTTGGATCCAGTTCCTGGGGGTGGACCAGTGGGGGAGGATCGTCTGGGCGAGGGGTCTTGAGGGAGGGGAAGTGGGACTTCGAGGGTTGAGACGCGGTATCCCTTTCCCTGTAACACCTTTTCTCCATCCTACCCTGTAGGATATTTTGAAGCTCTAACCCCCACGCCCCTTTCCAACACAAACACTTTTTTACATGGTAACAGACAACGGACAAACCCCAGAGCCGTTTACCTGACCTGTCCCAACACTCGGGTCAGGCAGAGTCAGGCAATTGACAACCACGCACACCTGACAGCCCTTTACCTTCCCCACAGGGCTAAAAGGCAGAGCACAAAAGCACACTTCAAGCATGATCCAAACCCAGGGAGGGAGATCCTAGGGGGCGAAGTGCAATCGGCAAAGGTGCACGATCATCGAGAGAACTTTTGTTCGTTTGTTATTTTGAAATCAGCAAACCTAAGGCAAGAGACTTTTGCACGAAAGAGACAGTCTCTGAAGGGGTTTTGATATCATTGAATTGGAACTGTGAACCTCGTGCTGATGAGGCCAAGGAGTGTGCTGTGCTCAAGAGTCCTGCCTTGTCCTGCGCTTTAAACGCTTTGAAGGGAGATCCAGCCATACCATCCTGACTTACCATTTTGTGAACACTTTATTTTCTACATTTTTTGTAATTTAGTAGTAAGGATTGGCAATCGTTTTTGTTTTAGTATAGGTCCTTTTTATTTGACAAGACACTACTGCGACTGCCTTATTATTTGATGGTCCTAGCTTGCTCCCATCTTAGATTTAGGTTTAGATTAGGCGTTTATCTCACCCATTATAAAGTTCAATAAACACCCTTGAACTGTGATCACTTGTGTCTGTCTTTACTGTTGCCACCATGAGTTCATTACAGTTCATAGATTTGTTCTGCTGAATTGGTGGCCTAGTAGAGGTGCTGGCAGACACCAGACTCACATCTCCCACATTCCAGGATGACTGAAAATGTGACCACGGCAGGTACAGTGATACGTGGGCCGCATTGAGACCCTTTTCCCGTGCCAACTGAGCTGCTGGAGCTGCAAGGATGAAATGTTGGTGGCATTATGGTGATAAA
The DNA here is from genome assembly GCF_040938575.1 of Ambystoma mexicanum. Taxonomy (NCBI): domain Eukaryota; kingdom Metazoa; phylum Chordata; class Amphibia; order Caudata; family Ambystomatidae; genus Ambystoma; species Ambystoma mexicanum. The sequence continues at coordinate 327,729,879 of NC_090925.1, read as the reverse complement.
GCGGAGACCATCAGCAAGGAGGATTTTCTGCATTCAATTCCGCACTGTCCGTGTAAGATCCAGATCTGATATCTCATAGCTCTGCCATTTCTCCAGACAACTTGCTGCCACCTCTGACCACTTTAGGATTCGAGTTCTTTGCTGACTGATGTCTTGTTGGCTTTAATCAGAATGAAAGAGAACCTAGGTCCTCCAGATGCCAAGCAGTCCTGCATTCAGGTCAGGGTTTGGGGGGCTGAGAAAGGAGCAGCCTCTGTTCCAAGCTAGCCTGGCTAGGATCTTTTTTTTTTTTTTTTAAACTTTGTCTATTGGCAGAAAGTTAAGACAGGCTCAGTACAGGTTACACGGCAGCAATCAATCAAAATCGTATTACAAACAGTAGTGCACCACGGCTGGGTACTACCTCATCGGAAACGAACGAATAGTGTCTTGGAGTGGCCCAGACAGGGCGAAAGGAAAAAATGATTACAGTTTCATGGCGTAGTGGGCCGTATTTGGGGTGGGGAAACCACCCACTCTACTCCGTCTCCATTGTTCAGGTAGCTGCAGAATTCTGACCACACATTTTTGGGTTGTGATGTGGGTGGCAAGGATCCAATGTATTCCTCTTTGCACATTTGTATCCAGGTAAGGGCTTTGAGCCACATCGTGAGGGTGGGGGGGCTGTGACGCTTCCAGTTTTGCAATATACACCTTTTAGCAACAATGGCGCTAACATTAAAAAATTTAGACATTTGCTTTGCATTTTCACCCTCCCAGATACCAAACAGTAGGGCAAGTGGGTCCATATCCACCGGGGACTCTATTATTTCAGAGAGCGCCTCTTCCACAGCCACCCAGAATATGTTGATCGCAGGGCAGGCCCAGAACATGTGAATGTGATCTGCTTTGGAAGATTTGCATTTAGGGCATGTATGAGACAGGGAACCTGTAAATTTCGCCACTCTATACGGTGTGTAGTAGAGCCTGTTGAGGAACTTGAATTGTATGCAGCGGAATCTGGCGCTTAGGGAGACAGTGCGCGTATATGCACACATTTTACCCCACAGTCCATCGGTTAGTTCCATTTCGAGCTCCCTAGCCCACGCCTCGCGTGGTTTGAGGGACCCAATCACCTTTTTCCCCAGCTGCATTTTGTACAAATTGGATAACACCCCCTTGGAGCCCGCAGAGTTTGCTATGTACCGGAGTTCGGGTGATTCTGGGGGCTCGTCTGGATATGAGGGCCACATAGCACGAACTGCAGCTCGGAGCCTATAATACTGCAGCATCTCAAGCAGGGAGTTAGTGTGTTCTGGGCGCCATGTTTGAGGGGTGATAAACTTACCATCTGGGAAGAGGTCGGTCAGGCCTCGATAGCCGAGATATTCCCAGTGTCGTGAGAGGTGCTGGTCGTGTGTGGGGGAGAGTCCAAGAAATTGCCACAAGGGAAGCCACTTATAGTACGGGTAACACTCCTGTTCGAAATACAGAATAGCATTCCAAGCCCTTATCGTGGTGGTCACCGGGTCTGCCTGGGCGTCTGTTTGGAGCGTGCGGTGCAACAGTAGGGTCATGATGTTGGTCCCACCTCCCGCCATTTTCTCGCTGGCTAGGATTTTGTCTATGATAAGCCAACTTCTTTTAATATCTCTAGAATAAGGAGGCCGAACCAGACTCCCATCTCCCACATTGCTGTGATAATGGTGATCAAGAAACACTCTCCCCCTCACCCGTAGGAAAGAATCTAAAGCAACGGTATAATCCACAAGTGCGACTTAAAGGGCTAGTTCAATCTAAAATTGTATTGGCTGAAAAGATGGGCCATGATCAAAAATATATATAATAAATATTTTTTAAGAAAGTTCCAATGTAAACCTTTGAGCATATGAGGCCCAAAGTCACCTTTCAATCACTAGGAGGCATACATTTTGTGAAATGGATCAGCCTCCTGTGCTGGTGTTAATCTGTGCCTTTGCGGCACTAATGAAGCAAAAGTCAGCCAGCCGTAATAAACAAAATCTACCAGCAGGCGGCTTTTGCTTCATTATTGCCGGAGAGCAGGGAGAGCAGAGATTGACACAAGCTGCTGCTGGTAAGTGCTTTTAATTTCATTATTTTTTCAAAGCACTGCAATCATAAATACAACGTTGTTGAATTTAGAAATGCTGCAGTTTTCTTTCTAAGTTTCCCAGGCTCCTCCGAACCAGAGGCGCCTGGGAAACTTAGAAAGAAAACCGCAGCATTTATAACGTATTTATGTTTGCAGTGGCTTCAGCTTTGAGTCTCTTGGGCTCCCCTGGGTCGGGTGAGCCCAGGAGACTCAAAGCTGAAACCACATAAATACTGCAGTTTTCTTTCTATGTTTCCCAGACTCCTCCGAGGGAGGAGCCCGGGAAACGTAGAAAGAAAACCGCAGCATTTATAAATACAACAACATTGAATTTATGACTGCAGCGGCTTTCGCTTTGAGTCTCCTGGGCTACCCCGACCTGGGGGAGCCCAGGAGACTCAATGCTGAAGCCACCGCAATCATAAATACAACATTGTTGTATTTATGTTTTCCGTGGTTTTCTAACCACGGCAATCACAAATACAACAATATTGTATTTATGATTGCTGCGCCTTTGCTTGTAGGCAAGTCCTAACAATTATGAATACTTTGCCGGCTTCTGCCTTTCATTTTACGTTTTCTGTGCTTCCCTGGGCTTGGGGAGCACCGAAAACGTAAAATGAAAGTGAAGGCAACCTCCTCCATGTTCAACTCTGCTCTGGCTGCAGTAAGCAAAACCTCCCAGTAGGGGGCTTTTGCTGCTTGTTTAGTGCTGCCAGGGCAGAGCTCAACATGAACAGAGGAGGCTGCCTGAAATGACAAAATGGATGCGCCCATGTAAACGCTTTGAGCCTCATTTGCTCTAAAGTTTACAGAGGAACTTTCTTTAAAAAGATGTTTAATGTATGTTTTTTGATTATTGACCATCTTTTGGGACAATAACATTTTAGAGTGAACTATTCCTTTAACAAGCCATAAACCTGGAAGAAAGGCAGAGGTACTGACACATCTGAGAGGGAGCCAGGGCAAGCAAATATTCCTCCAGAGGTACTGGACACTGATGTTTAAATGATAGAGATACAGTCACCGCTCATCCCTAGGAGCTCATAAATCAACACTACTACTTCTGAAAGTACTTCCCTAAAGATGTCACTCAGTATATACTTGACCTTTGCCCTATTTGTCAAGCAATTATGGTTGCGAGTAATCACAGAGCATGCAAAGTTGACAATGATGGCAATAAGACCATAGAGCAACCTCCAGTACATTCATACAAACCTAAAAATGCTAGATCTCCATTGTGTTTACCACTCCTGTAAAACAAAAGTGGCAGCAACTAAATTACTGCACCTTTAACATTGCATCTACTTCCAAGTGATACAATTTAGGAGGTAAATTCCCCTGTGGTAATATTGCCATTTTTCTGAGCTCATTGCTCAGTCAGTGATTCTACCGGTGGTAATACCTCCAGAAGAATTACAGATGGTGGAATTATTCTTTAAAGTCATCAAGCACTGCAGCAACGCTCGGACCAACAAACCCGTACCGCACTCCATCGAAAAATCTATAGCCATCAACTCTTTGCCAACAAGATCAGCATTATCCGCCAACGGACACAAACCCCATAACTGACAGGATACTACATACCCCATCTTGCAAAACCACGATCACCTGGTCAACGTTAAAGACACTAACTATGCAAGACTTCACTGCCACCCTAGCATCACTCAAAGCCACATTGTATGCGGATGAAATTTTCCCTGCCTCTGTACTCAAGTCCCTTCTGACTGAAGCACGCCTCCTTTACCCGACAATCAACAGCTCCCTAACTCAAGGCACCTTCTGCTTGACCGGACAAATCCTTCCGCTTCTCAAGAAACCAATACTGTACCTGAAGACCTCAGAAGGTAAGATCCTTGAGAAAGCAGTAGACCCGCAACTCATCCAATACATTGAAAACAATCTCCTTCAATCCTACCAATCTGGCTTCAGAACAAGATTTATTTATTTTTTACATTTATATAGCGCACAGACAGCCCAGGGGCATTGTGGTACTGTTACTTGTAGGAAACTTAGTTACAGTAGGTACACGTTCAAAGCATTAGACAGCATGGATGTTATACATATTATGCATTGAAGGTCATTGGTAAGAGGACTATTTGCAATAGTGACACAATCGCAGTATCCCTGGGGAAGGGACGGTAGTCACGTCAGCAAGTAGTGTTGATCAAACAAACAAGGTAGTTTTCATGACCTTACGGAAGGCAGTGACTGATGGTTTGGCTCGCAGGGTAGTGGGGAGGGCGTTCCAGTGTAGGGAGGCAAGGTAGGGGAAGCTGGCACCACCAGCTCTAGCTCTTTTGACCCTGGGTACGGTGAGCCTATTGGCATAGGGTGTCCTGGTAGGTCTTGTGGAGGAGGAAGGGTGGATTCTTTGGTGCGGAGAGGTGGATACATTTGTGGATGCGGGTCAGGGCTTTGAAGATGATCCTCTCCTTTATGGGGAGCCAGTGGGATGCTCTTCTAGCGGCAGTGATGTGCTCTTTTGGAGATGCCTTGTGCTGCACGCAAGGCGCTGTTCTGAATTACCTGCAGTTTCTCAAAATTATTAGTGCCGGTCCCTAGGAAGAGAACAATACAGTAGTCCAGCCGGGATCCAGTGATGGCTCTAGCTATGTTGGTGCAGATGTCATTGGAGAGAAAGGGCCTGGCTGCATTGAGATGTTTTGCATGGTAGGCAGCAGAGGGAGCAATTGCATTTACTTGCCTAGTCATGGATAGGTTAGAATCTAAGTAGACACCTAGAGTTTTTACTGAGTCAGATACTGGAATTCTGATGGAGTCGATGGTGAAGTGGCTAAACTGGGCGTCAAGTTTTTTTGAGGGTGTCAGGGGAACCTACAAGTAGGAGTTCAGTTTTGTCCGAGTTGAGGCAGAGACCGTTGACAGCCATCCATGTTTGGATGGTGTTGTAGATAGTGTTGAGAGTCATGGAGTCAGTGTCATAGTCCCCCGTAAGTGTGAGAAGGATCGGCGTGGTTGGTGTAAGAGATGCCCATGGGGTCTAGGATGAGAAAGAGGGGGCGAGTAAAGGTGTTGTACAGGGTAGGAGAGAGGCAGGAGCCTTGAGGTACGCCACATAACATGATGGTAGGTGATGCAGTGGCTAGATCAGAGAAGACCTGCATGGTCCTACCTTCAGGAATGAGGTTATCCATGTGTTGGCTTCTGGGGAAAAGTTGGCTGTGGAGGTGAGGTGATGGCATAGGACATCATGATCTACAAGGTTGAATGCAGCAGAGAGATCGAGTAGAAGAAGCAGGACCCGTTTGCCTTGGTCTCTTGCGTTGTCCATCTGGTTTTTGAGGTTGAGCAGGGCGGTCTCAGTCCCGTGTTTGGGGCGAAAGCCGGATTGTCTCAGTCCCAAGAGTTTATTCTCCTCAAGGAAGTGCTGAACTTGCAGGTATGCTGCTTTGTCCAGAATTTTGAGTAAGACCGGGACGGTGGTAATGGGTCTGTAGTTGTTGGGTGAGGTCAAGTTGTTTTTTTTTATGAGAGGCCGGACCCATGCTTCCTTGAGGCATGAGGGGACTTTTTCTGTGGTGAAGGAGGGGTTGACAAAGGCCGTTAGGAATGGAGCAAGGGTGTCTGCACAGTCCTTGATAATAGCTGCGGGGCAGGGGTCTCCTTTACAATTGGAGGGTTTGATGCCTTTCATGAGGTTAACAATGTCTTTTTTTGGATGGTTTTGAATGAGAAGGTAGGGGACGCATCCGAGGGGGAGGATGTAGCGAGAGTGGGGGGAAGTAGGGAGCGTAAATCTGGTGTTCATACTTTTAGCTTGAAGCAGGTTAAGCTTGTTACGCATGGCTGTTTGGATGTCATCACACCAAGCCTTATCTTTAGTGAAGTTTTGGGGCATGGGTGTTTGGGTCTCGAGTTCTCTAAATACGGTAAACATTTCCTTGGTGTTGGATTTTGCTTCGGTGATTCTTGTTTCAAATGATTTAGCTTGGACTTGGATAATGGCCTTCTGATATTCTTTATAACATGATTTGAAGTCAAGTTTGTCTATCATCATGGGATGTCTGCCAGCGTGCTAGTGCAGCACGTTTGTCCGTACGGAGTTTGAGGAGGTTTTGGGTGAACCAGGTATTGGTGTGGCTTGTAGGTTTGGATTTGCGTGGTTTGAGAGGGGCAATGGAGTTAATTGCTGCAGAGATGGCTGTGTCATAGTTCTGAGTGAGGGTTTCTGGGTCATTGGAGAAGGGAGGTCTGAAGGCGGATCCCTGTAGAAATAGTAGGAGTCTCTCTTTGGTGAGTAGGCGGGCACTTCTTGTGAGGGTAGGTGGTAGAGGTTGAAGGGGGTGAGGTTAGGTTCTGGTGGTATGGATATTAAAGGTGATGATGTGGTGGTCAGACCAAGGGGTAGGAGTATTACCTGTGATTGTGAGAGGGCAGTTGTGTTGGGCGATCCAGTCTAGTGTTCTGCCTAGGGAATGGGTGGTGTCTGTGATGGTGTTTATAAATCCTAGAGTTTCAAGGGATGTATTGAGTGATTTGGAGGTACGATCTTTGGTGTCATTCAGGCCTAGGTTGACGTCACCGAGGAGAATGGCTTTGGTCGATTTCTTTAGATTATCTGCCAAAAGGGGGGTGAGGGAGGCCTGAAAGTCGCCTAGAGGGCCGGTGGGCGGTAGATAAGGTGTAGTGTGATGGTGCAGTGGTGAGAGATCGTGAGTTTGAGTTGGAGATAGTCACTGTTATCGTTAATAGTTTTGTCAATCTTTCTGATGGTGATGGAGTCTTTGGCTATTAGTGCAACTCCTCCACCTTTGGTAGGGCGGTCTTGTCTGGTGACAGCATAGCCAGGTGGGAGTGTGAGGGATGGTGCAGGGCCTGAGGCTTCCTGTATCCATGTTTCAGTGACCAGGAGGATGTCTAGGTCATTGGTGGTGATGAGGTCATGAATGTCTAAGGCATGGGCGTTGATGGGCTGGGTGTTGATCAAAGCGCATTTGAGGGGGGTGCGAGGAGTAGATACAGTGGCATTTGCATAAATACATTGGATGGTTGAGGTAGAAGAATTGGCAATAGTGGGGGTCCCATTTTCTGGGGTCACAGACATAGATACAGTGGCATTGCAGTCAATACATTCCTCCCTGGGGAGACTCATGTTCAGGGTGATGAACAGTTTGTTGGATACTATGGTAGCATTGCTGGGAGTGACTGGGCTGGGCGGGCGGGGGGGAGCCCTGAGAAGTTGGTGAGTAAGTTGTGACAATCCTCGAGAAATGTCTTATTTGTGGGTTTGAGGCAGCTGTGCAAGCGATGCAAATTGTTTTATTCGTTCTAGTTTGTAAGCGAGCATTACGTGTGCTCATGGGCGGAGGTAGAGCGTTTGGTGGGGCTGTGTATGTGCGTGATCGTAGACGTTCGCGTCTAGATGAGAGTGGGGCTGTAAAGGCAGGGATTCGGAAGTCTTCTTACCTTGGGGAACGGGCAGCATTTTACGGCAGGCGGCACGCGGCGAGCAGCCAAGAGGAGCGCTGGCCTTTTTTCTGAGGCCTTCTTCTCCCAGCTTCGCCTCACGGCCCACCCCACCTCCATTTAAAGCAGGAGGAGAGGGGCGGCTCTGGTTGCCATGGTGTCGGCGGCGGCCATCTTAGTTTCCTTGGAACACGCGGCAAATGTATTTGAATCGGAGGATCCGAAACGCAGACGAACAGCTGATTCAGCCTCAGCTTGCAGGTGCGCTCGTAGCGGAGCTGGTAAGAGGAGCGCTGGCCTTTTTCTGCGGCCTTCTCCCAGCTTGATGCAGCACAGCAACTGCTACCATCAAGGTGATAGACAATGCCCTTGAGCACTTAGCAGCATTTGACACAGTAAACCACCAGGCACTCACTGACAATCTACATCATTGCATGGGGTGATCAACGAGCTAGCCCTCAGGGATTAGCACAAGTTCATACAAATTGATTCCTCCAGATCACCAACTCTACCCATAACATGTGGAGTCGCGCAAGGGATCAATCCTGCCCCCCATGATTTTCAAACTTTACCTGGAACCGTTCGTAACCCTCCTCGCTTTAAACATCCACAAATATACAGATAACAAGCCTATCTACCTCAAGATATCCTCCATCAAAGACATCCACGGGCTCAAGGCCTGCCTCATTGATCCAGTCCTGGATGTCCAGTGCTTACCTCAAGCTCAACCCCTCCAAGACGGAATTCCCAACTGCTGACCAACACCAAACACCTTGACACCCACTTCATGGCTCTCTGCTATGAACCCTGAGGGTTTCACACTCCAGCTGGGCGCCTGCACCAAGTCCTTGGGGTCAACACGATCGACCTCATCCTCAAACATCACATAGCAACGAAGACACAAACAGCTTGGGATAGAATTTCTCTATAAAAAAAACAAGCCCGTCATCCCAGAAAACTACTTCAGATCCGCTGTCTGTGAGAAACCTGAGGGTATTCTCCTGAGAAGACCTCGAGAATCCCTTATTCAGGTGGCCACGGAAGGACTGGCGCTCTCAGATCCAAACCCTGGGGGTAGACGAGCGTGGGAGGATCACTTGGATGGGCGAACCTGGGGTTATGCTCAGGGAATGGCCCCAGGTGAGGCGCGGTATTACACCAGGCAGGAGGACAAAGTCCTCGAGGCCTTTATAGGCTATTCCAAAGTAAACCCACCCTCCCCCACAGTCCTTCCCCCCCTTATCAGAATCCAACAACACTTCCTTGTCTGTGAAACCAAGTAGGAACCTGAACAACGTTATTGTGGGGAACTACATCTCCCAGAGTCCCTAATTTACGGTTACCTACCAGAGTACTCCCAATCATTCTTCTCCCCGTCCCTCTGATTATCGTTTTCCAAACTCCCAGTCGATCGTGATAAAACACCAGCTCCCACAATCCCTCCTACTCATTTCACAAACCCTACACAATCTACCCTTCCGTTCCGAGTTCACCACACCCTCTAGGACGAGGGAGATAATTTCTTATGCCCCTTTTTCCCCATCCTGCCCAGCAGGATATTTAGAAACGAACTCCCCCCCGACCCCTTTCAGACATGAACATTTTCTCACACCGTGACAGACAACGGGTTAACACCAAAACCGTTTACCTGACATGTCCCAATACAAGGGTCAGGCAGAGTCAGGCAGTTGACAGTAACCAGCTACACTCGACAACCCTTTACTTTCCCCACGGGGATAAAAGGCAGGGCACGAGAACGCAATACGAGCAAGGCCAAACGCACAAGGAAGCTACACCGAACCGGCAGTTAAAACGGAGGAGAAAGGCACCGAGACCTGGAGGGACGACAAAGGGGGCACTGCCCGTGCCCTTTTCAACTCAGACCTGCATCCTCCCGAAGGGAAATGATACGACCGGGAGTTACAGCTGGCGTGTGGAGGAACAGATGTCAACGATGCACGGGGGCCTCCCACATTGATAACACAGGTGGGGAGGCACGCTGGCTACCGTGGTACTGTCCTCGACTCCAGAAGCAAAAGAAGCAAACTGGTTCAACACAACCGGTGAGTCGGAGGAAGCTGATAGCAAACCGAACTGTGTTGAGCCCATTGTTGCAAATAGCAACATTTCATGAACGCAAGGCACTTGAGAAGAAAGAACTTGTGTCTGTGTTTTAACTTTTGACAGACAAGGGCCAGCTGCAGAGTCGTCAGGTGCTGTAGGAGTGCTCATTCGAAGGACTCTGGCTGGCCCCTTTCATTTCGTATGAAAACTGCAAGTCCCAGGAGGCCCTAGGATAGGCGTGAGATTTCAGCGTGGTCCTACAGGGGTCACGTCAAATCCCTTGTAAATCTAAAGTCTCTGACCCATTGCCGAGAGAAAGCAAAGCAGAGTGAACTGTGTATTTGGCAAACGTGAACCCTGCTGAGGGATGCCTACGTGTTGGGGTGAAGAGTAATACACCCGGGAACATTGTGTCGACAAGTGAACGTGCTCGAGGGTTGTCCACAATGTTTGTTTAAAAAAGACATCAAGGATCCTGAATGTTACGAGCTATATTTGAAAGGCCGTAGTGAACCCGATGGAGGGAGGCCCATTTTGCAAGGAGGATCCGAACCCAATGGAGGAAGGTCCTAGCGGCGAAGAGAAATCGCCCAAGGTGGAAGACCACCAAAGGAACTTTTGTTTGTTGTTTTGATCCAGCAGGCCTTCGAAGGCAAGAGACTGAGGAACGAAAGGTTCTGTTATCGTGGAGTAGACTGGTGTTAGGAGGAAGGGCATTCAAAGGGTTCTTGTATAGTGGCGTGCCGGCAGAATAAACAAGACTACAATTCCCATCATGCTGTGGGAAAGGCTGCAGTTCTGTGCGCGCGTGTTGCCAGCTGCTATTGATGAGGCAGCATAAATGAAGCAACGGCGCACACGCAGGTGTGGCTTATTTTCGTTATTGAGTGCAGCACGAGCGGAGAGAGGGGACGCGGAAGAAATACTGCCAGCATGGACGGTGATTAAGGGTGGCTACCGTAGGTTCCCCTGTGTTATACGGCTGGAGCACAGAGGGAATGCGGTCATCGGCAGCAGCTCACGGCGGTTTACATTTCGTCCGAGAGGTCCCGCGGGCCTCTCAGATAAGTGCGCTCTGTGTTTTCTTATCAGTTAAGAACCTCCACAATGTTAATCCGTCATGAGAGAGGCATGATTTTGTGATGTGTTTTGTGTTGCTTCTACGCGCCCCGGGGCCATGTGTTCTGTTTCTTCATCCATGGAAAGATTTCCATTGTCATGTGTTCATACTGCTTATTGCTATGTATATGTTTGTTTCATGTACACACGTATCAAGGTGGGTTAAGGTCTGTGTAGGGCTGGTTCAGAACGGAACAGGTTACTGTAAGAGTCTGGTTAATATTTATGCAGGTTTTTCCCTGGTGCTTCCCTTTTCCCTATCCAATTTAGGTTTCCCTACACCTCTACTCGGTTTTCCTAACTTCCCCACACCCATCCACAACCTCTCCCTAACCCCTCTTCCCCCCATTGGCTGCCACGTGGTGTCCTGTGTACTGAAGTCAGGCGCCTTTGCCAACCACGGGTGGAGGGTAGATTCATTCGGCTTCTGTGGTTCGGGGGGAGGGTGTCGATTACTCTCCTCCATTATTGTGTGCACTCTGACAACTGGTGAACCTCGTGCTGGAGCGGCCCCAGGAGTGTGCTGAGCTCGGGAGTCCCGCCATGTCCTTAATACATGGGGAAGGGAGACCCTGCCATACTATCCTGACTTATCATTTTGTGAACACTTTTCTTTTCTGGTGAACATTATCTCACACTCTTTTTGTAATTTAGTGTTAAGGATTGGCAATCTTTTTTTAAAACATTTTTTACAAGACGCCACTAGGACTGCCTTATTATTTGAGGGTTATAGCTTGCTCCCATCTTAGCTTTGGGTTTGGATTAGGCATTTTTCTCAACCATGCACACAGTTTAATAAATACCCTTGAACTGTTATCACTTGTGTCTGTCTTTACTGTTGCCACCATGAGCTTCTTCCATCTCAGACTTGGTCCTCTCTCACCGGGAAACTGGCAGTGCCCTATTGGAAGGCCTTCCGGCTACTACTCTGGCACTCCAGAGATATGTCCTGCATGCTGCAGCAGAACTCAAAGGACTCGCCAAACCCAACCACATTACCCTGGCCCTCATTGAACTGCACTGGCTCCTGCTGTACACCTGTATCATCTTCAAACCCGGTCACCCAGAAGTCCCCAAGCTACATCACTGAGAAACATGCATCTCCGGAGGCCTGTGATCCACCAGAAGTAAGGGCATGTGCAGACTTGAACTCTACCGGAGCAGGAAGGAAAGAACCAAAAGACAGGCCTTCTCAGTCTACGCCCTCTACCTCTCTCTGGAACCTCCTTCCCATCAACACCAAACTCGCCCCATTGCACAAGAAATTAAGAAAAGAGCTCAAGACCTTCCTCTGCCAGGCTGTTCTCGAACACCTAGGTCCACACACCCTCGACTCCCCACCCTACCCTACCTCAGTCTGATCTACTCCCCACCATTTACTCCCCCGGTTACTTATAGATCCCTTGTTGCCAATTGCCCACCCTCCACAGTTAGCTCATCACTCCCTTTTTCCCTGCTTACCTCATTGTGCTCCCCCCCCCCATGATTATAAAGCGCTCTGTTGCTTCCTGAAGCTAGGTCTGCACTTAGCAAGTACCCCAATAATAACAAAATGTTATTCTAAATATTAGTCATACCACCAAAGTAGGCCGTAAATCGTCCAAAAAAGGGTACATATACCTTCACCTAAAAGGTGGAGGTAAATGCATCCTGGTGACGAAGATGAACCTACAGGTGCAGCCAATTGTTTCCAAAAGGGCATACCGGGATAGCACACTCAAACACTTCAGCACCTTGCAGCCCCTTGCGGTTACAAAACTTGACATACAGAATCTCCTATTCACTGACCTGCAAAAGCTTGTGCAGCAGCAAAATCCCACCAGCGCATAAAGAGAAAATGTGTGGTGAAGTTGCCCAGTCCTCATGTTGGGCTATCACCTTGGGCATTCTCAGTTGTCCCAATTACTCCAGAAGTCTGCAACATTTGGCTTGCCAGATGTTTTGGACTACAACTATCAGCTCTGGTCATCATACTCTATGGTGAGAGATCAAAGGTGTTGTACCGCACAACACGAGAAAGGTAATGGTTGCAGAAGCATGAGTTACACCATCACCTGAACTCGGAGACCATAGCAGACCTATTTACCCTCATTCTCATTCGGGCAGACTGCTATAGTGGGCTTAATATTCAAATAGCCATACCACCAAAGCTCAAGATGGTATCTGTTCTGCACATTTCCACACATTGTCGCTATGCTGCATTGCAAGTCGCAGCCAATATTCTCAAAAGCCCTGAGACGATGTTTGATGCACTTTTGCAACATGCTCACCATCACATATCACTGTCTACCACCCTGGCTGAGGTATATGCCTCAAGGGAAAGGTTCTATGCCACAGCCCACATTCGTACATTATGGACTGCACACGTGGCATTGGTTGCCCCAAAGACATCAGCGCAGGTTTTCCGTAACAGAAAATGGTACCCTTCCATGAACGTTCAGATGATATGGGAAGCTGTACTCACTGTGAGCCGCGACCATGCCCATTTCAGTCAACGCATGATGCCCTGCTCCTACAAAATGGCAAACAACCAGGATAGAAGGACAACCACTTAGATTTGGGGCATGGACCTAAAAGGGTGAGGGGCAGCATAGAAATCCACATGGCATTCCTGTATACGCTCCCATTGTGCTCTGGATGGTCCACATGCCCATAATATCACTCAGTTTCATGTGTCACCCTTTCACAGTTTCCAGAGCTAAACCATTGCTGCAATGAATTTCAGGCTCATTTCCACACTGCATGATGGACCTACAGGAACCAGAATGCATAGAGAAGGAACTCAAACAGTCCATATCTTATGTCAAAAACGTCCCAAACCCCTAAGCAAAGTATAAGTATAGGTCACAGCATAACGGGAAATCGGGAATGTATTCACCCCATTCCTAGTATTTCACAAGATCCGAGTGACATTTGGAAAGGCAGTCAAGAATACAGAACTATTCAGGCATGCCATTGAGCATATCTTAATCAACCCATCAACCAGGACAGGTCCTATTCGACAAGGACCATGAGGGATGTATTAGCAGGAGTAGCAATGCTGTATATGGATATACACATATGGCATAGAGCTGTATCTGGCCTTCTGAAATCTGTAACGTTCCCATAACGTAACTGCATAAATATAGCCATAGGTACTTTGGGGAGTTTGGGGGGGGTTAGGGAAGGGGGGAAGGGTGTAGAAAATAACAGCAGTATGCTACAATTGACACGCACCTCCAAGACCACAACTCGGGTCATTCTAGGTTTCCATTTACAGGGTACTTTGGGTAGTGTAAGGAAGGCATGGTATAAAACAGTAAGACAGACATGTGATCACAGTTCACGGGTGTTTATTGAACTTCAATTGGGTTTGAAAAACGCCCATCTAATCCTAAATATAAAGCTGGGAGCAAGCTACGATCAAATAACGCAGTCCTAGTGGTGTCTTGTCAAAATAAAAGGACCTATACTAATAAACCTATTGCCAATCCTTACCTCTAAATACAAAGAGTGTGGGAAACAATGCAATACAAAAGAAGTGTTCAAGAAATGATATGTCAGGATATTCAGCATGGGAAAACGCAGTACCCTCGAGCTTAGCACAGTCTCTGGCTTCTGTAGCACAAGGATGTAGTTCAAAACCTCAGCATCAGGACCTTCTGGGCCAAAGTCTAATTTCAGAGGGCATTAACATTAAAGTTCCTTTCTTCTTAAGATTTCACATATACACAATTTCTCAGGTGATTCACTATTCAGCGGGCTCAGACCACGGGACCCCCCCTCGTCCGGGCTCAGACCCCTTTTCTACAATGTTCACAATTTGGTCTCCCTCATCCGGGTTTGGATCACGGATCCCCCTCTACCGGGCTCAAACCCACTTTGACACAATGTTCTCAGGATTTTCACATATCCAACTTCTCAGGTGGCTCACTGTTCTCCCTGGGTCCCCCTCCGCCGGGCACAGACCAATTTATCAACTTTAACACCAACTTTCTTTACTGTATCAACATCAAAGACTGTCGACTGGGCGCAGAATTTTGCTTGACTCGTCACAGGACCACTTCGATTCAGAATCCGTCAACTGTTCAACTGTCACTTGCCACTTCTCAGCTGAATACCTTACAGAGACCTTCGATTGAGAACACGCGTGGTGCCGGACCACACTGTCAAAAGGTATCGTATCTTGGTTTCAAAGTTCAATCACTCATCAGCAGTTCAACTTTACTTGCAGCTTCTCACACGTGTTTTAACAATGTTTGTTCCAGCGCTCACCATACAATGTTGCCGCTTGCAACCTTAGCTTTAACACAAACCAGTCTTGTATCAGTCTCCCCAACTCAACGGCTGCGTTTATTCCACGGATGCTGCATTTTCTTAGAGTCAAGGACTGTACCACAGTGACTGCTTCTTCCCGACTTGATTGACACGGGAGGGCCCCAGGTATCTCAGAGACACAATGCAGGATTCTTCAGCCTGGTTTCCTGGTCTTACGCTTTCTAATCTCAAGGATTCTGTAAAGTAATGGTTCCTTGTTGGAATTTCCCTCCTTGCGATCCCCTCCTGTTTTGCTGCCTTCCTTCTCTCATCCAGCTGCGGTCTCAAAACTGCTGTTTCCTTGTGTGCTTTGCTTCGCTAAGAGTTTGCATTCGTGCTCCACCTTTTATCAGTGTCGGGAAGCTTAATGGGAGTCGGGTGTGTGTGTGATGGTCAATAATTTCCTGACCTCACCTGACCATTGCATTGGGAAACATCAGGTATACTGCTTGGGTGTTACTCTGCTTTCTCCCATAACGGGCTGTCTGTGTGAAAGTGTTTGTGTTGTAAAAGAAGGGAGGGTAGAGTTCCCAGGTATCCTAGCAGGAAGCATGGGGTAAAGGTGTTACAGGAAAGGGGATACTGCTTCTCACCATCCGGTGTCCCACTCCCACAAGACACCTCACCCAGGTGATCCTCCCGCACTGGTCCATCCCCAGGAACCGGATCCAAAAACGATGGCAGTGTCATGGCCACCTGGATGACAGATCCCTGAGGACCAGTGGCTGAAACACCTTCTGGTTTCTCACAGTACCCACTTCTATTGAGGCTCTCAATTCCCCTCAGGAACCTCGGAAGAGTACAGGAGATGGGTTAGGAGGCAAACATTGGAGTGACCACTGAATGCTCACTCCCAACTGAAGGGAATATTCAGGTGTCCCCACAGACGGGGAGGGTACTCACTTGTACCGCTCAGAGAAAGTGGGAGAGATTGTGCTAACAAGTGCATATGCATTGGTCGGAATGTTCCCATGCCAACAGAGGAAACCACACCACAGATTTCAAGCAAAATGCAGATTTATGGGACAGCAATCCACCACAGTGTGGCCGTGTGGAAAGAAGGGACTGACAACTAAGCTGTTAAGAATGGAGATTTATTTCTGATTAAATGCATGCGCAAAAAATGTTTAGTGAGGCGTGATGGAACAGCGACAACCAGAATAATCACTTGAATAATTTGTCCAGATGCCAAAGTGACTATTGAATGTAACATACCCATTCCTACCTATCGCCCTCTCAACATGGCACCCATGCTCTCCCATCGCCCTCCTACCTGTCAAAGTGTACCAAGTGGGGAACAAAAGAGAAAACTAGGCTTGTGTCCAACTATAGTGCATTATTAGGGGTGTTTTTCAGGAAATAATGCAAATTAGATGAGTTATCTGAGGACAACTGAAAAAGTGAAACGTGTAGCAATAAAGAAACCAGCATCGAGCTTTCTTCAGTGGGAACCCCTTCCTGAGACTGTTGGGCTCTTCGTGACAGTATAAGGGAAAGTCAAGACAATAGAGTCCTTTACAAAGTTCCAATGGTAAATTGTGAGCTTGGCCTGCATGCACATTCAATTGACAACCCAGGTCTTTGTAACCCTGTTAAACCCACAACATGAAGACAGTGTCATGGCCGATAGTGCTCAGAGCTTCCACTGCAAACACATCTTAAACTTGGGAAAAGCCAAAGAAGATTTCCAGAAGGCCTTGGCAGTCGTTGTTGCTCTATAGTTTAGGGCTTGTGGTCTCATATCTGTTGGGAAGCTGCCCTTTCTGGGGTTTTGGTAAACCGGTCAGCTTCTCTGATCACTCCTATGATGCACTGGCTCACCACTCATGAGATTGCACAATCTCATATCACCACCCATCACTTATAGGTTCTGCCAGGAACCAACCCGCTATGCCAGAACCTCCAGATTATCCCTGCCAAGAAGGGGCCCTTGATAGTCTACCTCCGCGTCTCAGGAATTGTGGTTGACTCTGCCCTGGTTGTTCTCCCTCTGACACTGGCATTAAGAGTTTCACCACTGCCTTCCGTCTCATCTGCAGATTCTGGTTTCCTTTCCTCCAACCTTCTCATCCTTTCTTCTTAGTTTATCATAGGCCTCCTCAGAGCTCTCGTCTTCACAATAACAAATCCCCTCTTGTTATAAGCCTCTCCCTCCAACCACCTTAATTTACTTCCTCAAACCTCATCCCAACTCTTTCCCCCATGATGATTTTCCTCCTCTTCTGTGTAAGGAATTCATGGTGGCAATAGTGAAGACAGACACAAATGGTACACGGCTCAAGGAGATTTATTGAACTTCAATGGGTTGGATGAATGCCCATCTAACCCCAAATCTACAGATGGAAGCAAGCTATGACCAAAGTAAAGATAACAATCCTAGTGGAGCCTATACTAATAAACCTATTGCCAATCCTTACTTCTAAATACAAATGGTGTGGGAAAATGGTGTATGCAAAAGAAGAACAAGTTATTTAACCGTGGTTACGTTCTTTCAATTGGATGTTCCTCCCATTTTATGATATCTCAATACTCAGCTTCAGCTTCTCTAGAAAATAAATTACAGCAGGGGGCGCTGCACGTCGATGCCTGTCATCTCGATGTCCCTCGAGGGCCTCTGTCTCGGTGTCAACATCATCGATGGTACATAGTGTGCGCAGCGACTGTTGGCTTAAGTTCTGATTTTTACGTGAGTTGGTTTATCCTACGCCTGACAGCTACTCACCCTGAGCGTAAACTAATAACATGAAAATTCAACTGCGGGGTAGGCTGGGAGAGGCATTAAGGAATACGTGGGAGGATCACCCATCGAAAAAAAAATTACCACAGGTAAGTAACTTGTTCTTTGAATTAATGGTGTCCTCCCACGTATTCCTCATTTTATGGTGGACTCCCAGAGCAGTACTTGTATTTCTGGAGGAGGGGGGTCTGAATTTTCTGTTTCAAATTAGAATTTGGGAGTTCCTATTGGCCTGTGTGTACAGAATGTAACACTGCCTTCCCAAAAGCAACTTCCCAGCCTGAGGATGAGTCCAGCCTACAGTGTTTGGTGAATGTGTGGACTGACGGCCATGTTGCTGCTGCACAAATATCCTTAATTGGGACTCCCCTCTGTAAGGCAGAGGAAGTAGCCATGCCCCTGGTCGAAGGTGCTCTGAGATGCTCGGGTGATCTTTTCCAGCTAACCTGTAGCATTCAGAGATTGCAAGTGTGATCCACCTAGATGAGGTTTATTTTGAAACTGCCATACCCAATTTATGGCCCATATATCCAATAAAAAGTTGATAGTTTCTATATTTCCAGGATGTCTAAATTGAGATAAGACTAAGTGCAAGCCTGGATAGCCTCTCCTTTTCCTTTCCAGGATGTGGTGGGGGATAGAAAGAAGGTAGAATTATCTTTTGAGTTAAATAAAACTCAGACAATTTTAGGTTAAAATGTGGGTTTGACTTTAAGGACTACTCTATCCTTAAAGAAGACTGTGTAAGGAGGCTTGCAGGACAAGGCTTGAAGTTCACTCACCCTACAGGCTGATATAAGGGCCACTAATAGATTGGTCTTTCAAGTCAACAACTTTAAAGGACAGGAGTGGATAGGCTCAAATGGAGCACACATTAGGAATTTTAGAACTAGGATGAGATCCCAACCCGGGACTTGAAAGGGGACCGGAGGAAAGACATTTGTCAATCCTTTCAAGAATTGTATAACCAGTGGGATCTTGAAGAAAGATACCTCCTCAGAGGAGCGCTTAAAAATACATAGTGTTGCCAGATAACCTTGAACTGTGCCAACCTGGAGCCCCAGATTAGCCAGGTTTAACAAGAAAGAAAACACCATAGGTGTGCTGCATGTAAAAGAGTCCACATTTTTTTCCCTGCAACAGCTGCAGAACGTGCTCCAACAGCAGCAGTACAAGGATTTTGTTGCTGGACTTCTAGCCGAAAGCAAAAATAATCGCCATTATGTCATCCTGGCGGTCCAATCCTATCTCAACCTCTCAGTGTGCATCAGCTAAAGATGGATGGGGGAAGGATTATTACGCATGGTTTCTAAGAGCAAGTAATAGATTGCAATTAACATGATTTGTGTCCTTTTATAAAGCATCAAGAATAGAAAGCACATTTGCATGAGTCCAATATCCGTTTTTGGATATTCACTAGCACAATTTGAGGATATACACCAACTCTGGTGGTCAGACGCTTTTCCAAGCAGAAAGTTGGGGGAAGATCTCTTTCTTCGGCTGGGGCCTCCCTCTGGAACAGCCTCCCTGCCCCTCTCAAACTTGAGCTGAACCACCTCCGGTTCCGGAAGCAACTCAAGACCTTCCTTTTCGCTCTCCCTCTTCCACTCCCCTGCTGATGTCCCAACTGCTCCACACACTAGTCACCTGGCTACCCTCTGAACTCGGGCCCAGGTTCCTGCATATCGAGTTGCCCTCCGGGATCCGCCAGCACTTATCGTCTGCATCTGCAATACTAAAGTCCCTCTCTCTACATTTATGAGCCACCCGCTGGCTGCACTTACTGAGTTAACTGCACATCTCCCATAACCCCACCCCCTCTCAGTACGTCTCGCCCTCCACTTCCTTGCACTTGCGTGACCTGAAGGGCACAGTCTAGTAAGATCATTGTTCTTTGTCCTCCGTCTGTTTCCCCTCCTTGTCTTGCCCCTTGAAACACACGTGTATACAGATGTGTGATAAATGCCATATCATAATCATACCAATAAATAACGTACACAAGAAATTGTATACTGTATCCCAAAAATTCACGAAAGTAACGTTTTCAATACATAATTGGTGGTCTCGTTAGATGATCCAACTTACACAGATGACAGTCTGTATATAGCCAACATTATATTCTTATTACCAAAGACTCATCTGGATCTTGAGAATCTCATCTATATGGACAAAGCCAACAAGAGATGATAAGAGAGGCTGTCAATACCAACAAAAACACAGCCTGTTAGGTGACCTATAATAATATTTTACAATATTTAGCCATACTCCAAAGTACAAATTGACCTTTAGCTAATAAATGCTAAACACATTTATAGTATTTGCAGCCATGAAGAATGTTTCCCAACACAGCCAACTCCAATAAATAGCAACTAATGGCTATAATTGTTAGCCATCATAATTATCACCAACACAGGTGAGATGAACCTTTACCAAGTAAGTAAATCTAGACTTTAGCATTAAATACAAACTTAAACTGAAACACTCGAATAAACTAATTTGTTTCTTTCCTTCTCCCAGCCCCCTTTCTCTTTTCTTGTCTGCATAACAATGATTTCCAATGTACTGATGCTTTGCCTACTAATGTGGATCTATGTTGTATGATGTTATATGCAGTTAATACATGTTTTCTGTAATTGGTGTTTCTGCACAAGCTGACACCGTTACACCTTGATAAAGCTGAGAGGTCGAACCATTATGTTGGTTCATTAGCAACATAAATACATAAAAACATGCAAGTGGAAACCCATTAATGTGAATGTTACCTCTTTAGGAGCGCAACAAATAGGTTCTGGAATTACTAAAGCAGTGTTTTCACCCTCCAACGAAATGCATATTCAATGCTGACAAATTGACTTTTTACTAACCATTTAATTGGCCACAGGACTACACAAAACTATTGTTGTGACCACAGATACCTATTTCACACTATGAATTCTTACAAAGGAAACCATTACTGTGTTATCAGCTTCAATGCTGACTACAGGTCTAGTTTTCAGTCAAAAACATATTTACACTTACATCTGAATTAGATCTAATTCTCCATGTACGGCACTAGCTGGCTGCCTTTTGGACAAATCTGTAGAGCACAGTGGTTCAAGGAGTGGAATATTAGCCCCATAAATGGGTGTTAAATACCTACATCGGCCTGGAACTTGGAATTGTGTACCCCAGGTCTGTTTTTCTCCATGCTTACTTGATTTCAGAAGAGATGCTAGATGGGTCTCAGCACTAGCGTATATTTAAGAGTGCAAGTTAACTCACTGAGCAACAAATTGGGATGATATCCTTTCCTGAAAAGGGCCTGAAGGGTCCAGGAAGAATTTGTAGATCAGGGGTTTTAACACATGCTACTAAATCTGTAGTCAATATACATGTTGAATGTTTAAATGCTGGCAGTGCCAAGACTGCCTTGCAACCTTCCTGAAATAAATGTACAGGATTTGTTTTGTTGAGTGCTGCGTTTCGGACTTGTATGGCAACTAGACATGTGGAAGTCAAGCAAGGTGCTACATGGCTTGAACTCATGAAAGTTAAGCAGGTCTACCTTCAGAAATTGGTTTTGGTGTTAAAGCACTCTATGCGTGTGTGTTATTGTGCCCATGATTTTAATTATCTACCAAATATTGAAAGTGCTTAAGAGAAAGCAAGGCAGGATTGAATATGTAAAACAATGCTGGGGTACATTAATCACTCTGCGGTTAAAATAACACCTATGTTGGCAAAATCTTTCCAAGAATGAGATGTATGGAGAAGCAATGTTAAAAACATTGATGAGAATGTGTGGTTAAGTGAAAACCATTGACTATTTCTACTTTTCTTGAATTTGAGATCCAACAATTTAAAGTACTCTTATAGGGAGATTACTCAAACCATTTGGTGAAAGGCTGCGAGACGCTAATTGAAATTCTGGTTTATATGGTTGATTAAAACAAATTGAATTGACACCACAGCACCATGATCAGTTGCCAGTGATAGTCCACCGAGGGTGGTGATCTGTTGTGCCTTGGCGATATATATATGTATAAATACACATGTGTGAAGGAAAGTTGTAACACTTAAAAAAACCCAACCACATCATTTAGAAAATAGACCCTGCACACACGACCAAACCGCTTGCTACAAAAAACGTCTTTTATTGCATTTCAAAAAATCTCGTGCAACCAACACTGCCTAATGGCTTAAAAGGGGCAGACATAATTACCATGCCTCCCTTGCTGACAATCATGTAAAAAGAACACTCACCCCACCAGGGTGGAAACCGCCACGAGTTCCGCTTGATTAACAAGCTTCCTCAGGCTATTTACTTCCCAAATACGTGAAAACACATTACTTTTATAAACAGGAAACGGGTCAGCATCGGCATTAAGCTCCTCCCATTTGCTCTTAAGTTCCCGATCATGTGATCGCAAAGGCTGTGGTGGTAAACTCACAAAATTTGCAGCCATATTAGAATGAGTTCAAAGTGATTAAATTTTCGATTGGCGCTAATCCCATATCAGCAAATGCTATGATGGAAAATGAATAGAAAGCGCAGGAGAAGGCGCATACCAGATGCCATACCCTCTTTCCTGACAAAACATTAAAAACAATAATGATGTGTTACTGAGCGCCAGTGCGCTAAAATATCATTAAATGGTTTGGTTTCATGCTACATGATGAAAACCACAAACCATTGCACTCCATGGTGTGGAGTGTCCTCAACTGAAGCCAGAGAAAAGTGCAGCGCATTCCTCTGTTCGTTCAAATTATGTCACATGACCTTCCTATACACGTACGTTGCTTAAACAGAACTGTACGCTAATAGTACACATGCAGCGCAAACTGTAATAGTTTTCAAAGAACTCAACTGGTTTAAACTCACATGTGCAAAATGAATGCCCAAGTAAACAGCAAATCGGAAAGTGCATGGTGCATATCTAGCAGCAATGACTCCCCCCTTAAAGGACGAATACTCTTAATAAAGTGCCAATGCATCATCATAAAGTCACGACATGTCACATAAACATATTTAGTAGCCCAGGTCAGCAGTAAAAAATGTATATATATAGAAAATATATATATAAAATCGAAAAGTGCATGGTGCATGTACAACAGCAATTACTCAGAGAACAGATCTTGCTTAATAAAGTGCCAGTGCATCTTCATCATACAAATATCATACAAATATCATCATATGCAGTTGTTATAAAAACACAAACATCTCCGGGTCAATTTTTAGTCCCAAGGGCCTCAGTGTGTCAAATTTACAGATTAATTTGGCTTCTAACTGCCGTAGTTTTAGCTCTCGATTCCCCAGTCTTTTGTGTACTGGGATATGGGCCAGCACCACAAATGTCATAGCATTGACATCACCTTTATGTTTTTCAATAAAGTGCCCCGTAAGGGGATTAGTGAGGTCCCTGTTTTTGATGGCTCTATAGTGTTGAAGTATGCGCAGTTTAAGTGCTCCTATAGTTGATCCAATGTAGTGTAACCCGCATTCACATGTGATTGCATAAACTACAAATTTTGTAGTGCAGGTAATTTTATGTTTATGTCTCCATTTCAGACCATTACAGCTAATAAATGTTTTTTTTGAGACAAAATTGCACATTTTACAGTTAGCACATTTGCGGAACCCGCCAACCTCTTGTGTCATGAAGTGACTTCCAATCATGTTAGTGTCTGCGATGACCATGCTAGGAGATAGAATGGTTTTGAGAGTAGGGGCTTTGCGATAAGCAACACTGGGACGAGTGCCTAATACTTTGGTATGGTCTGGATCTGATAGAAGTACCTTCCAGTGTTTTCTCATTATCTGTTTAATATTGTTAGCCTGATGGTTAAAATTAGTTATGAATCGGATATCATCATTCTTCTTGATTACTTGCTTTTTAAACAGATCCATTCTGTTGGTCTGTTTAGCTTTGTCAAAGCAATCAGCTACAACCTTCCTTTTGTAACCACGATTTACAAATCTTTGGCCTATTTGTAGGGCTTCTTCATTGTAATTTAATTCTGTACTACACGCTCTCTTCGCTCTCAAGAATTCTCCATAGGGAATCGAGTTTTTGAGGGTAGTGGGGTGATGGCTCCGAGCATGGAGCGTAGAGTTAGAGCTAGTTTCTTTACGAAACAGTTTAGTAGTCAGTGTGTTGTTCATCACAGTAAATCTAACATCTAGAAAGACCAATTCCTTTTTGTTAAGCACAGATGTAAGTTCAAGATTCAAATTGTTCTCATTAAGTATATTGACATAGGTGAGTAATAGATCTTCAGTCCCATCCCATATCAAGAAGAGGTTGTCTATAAATCGGTACCACACCACTATATGTTCAGTGAATCTTTCTTTTTCTTCAGCCCATGCTATCTGCGACTCCCACCACCCCATATATAGGTTGGCGTATGTCGGTGCCATACACAAACCCATGGCCGTGCCTTGAGTTTGCTTATATATGGAGGCCTCGTGCAGAAAATAATTATGTTCTAAACAAAACCGCAGCATGTTCAAAAGCATATCATTATGTTGTTTGTAGCTAATGGATCTCGTGTCTAGGTAGAATTTACATGCCTGAATACCTGCCTCATGTTTGATAGACGTATACAATGAAACCACATCCAGGGATACCAGCAAATACCCTGGTTCCCAATTAATGTCATGTAGTTTCATAAGCAGGTCTGAGGAATCTTGTATATGTGAACTAAGGCTGATCACAAATGGCTGCAAGAAATGGTCTAAAAATTTCGAGGTGTTTTCGAGAAGGCTACCCACTGAGGATACTATGGGACGACCTGGGGGGTCTACAAGACTCTTATGAATTTTGGGATTAAAATACATTAATGGGGTAAATGGAAACGGGTTTTTAAGATACCAGTATTCCTCATCACTGATCAGTTCATCATCACACCATTTACGTAGCATAGAAAAATATATGGTCTGTGTTTCCATTAGTACTCGGTTATCTACCACCACATAGTTCTCAGTCATATTCAGTTGCCTATTGGCTTCTCTCTTATAGTTAACACTGTCCATGATGACTATTCCACCCCCCTTATCGGAGGGGCGTATGACTATGGAATGGTCAGTTTTCAAGTTCTCCAGCGCTTTGTATTGCATGAATTTCAAATTTCTGGAGGCTGGCAGTATATTACCGGACAATTTTTTCAAGTCTTGCATAACAAGATTCTCAAACGTGTCTATCGGCCCACATGCAATATTGGGGCAGAAGATCGATTTAGGTTTGAGATGACTGGGGCAGTGTTATGACCCGGTCTGGGTCATAGTGATATAATCAGGATACAGTTGCAGGTATGCTTAATGGTTGCTTTATTCAGGTTCTTCAGTTACAGGTACAAAATCAGGTCTCATCAAGTCCATAAGGAGATAGGAGGAAATCATGAGGGAAACCCACTGGCTCCCACCACCCAGGCTTCCTTAGATCAACTCCCTGGGTTAGAACCCATTCATACACAAACACTCCAAGATACCTCATACATTCCACAAATGACATCATCACATACATACAGCATTCAGTAAGAGAAACCATAAGAAAGGAAGGCTGCTTCCTTAGATCAACTCCCTGGGTTAGAACCCATTCATACACAAACACTCCAAGATACCTCATACATTCCACAAATGACATCATCACATACATACAGCATTCAGTAAGAGAAACCATAAGAAAGGAAGGCTGATCCTAACACCTCCTTCCCTTATAAACCATAGAAGGGAAGGCTAATCCTAACTCACACCTCAAACACACCATGACCTGAAGCCGTCATCACACCTAACCATCACAAGGCCTCAAGCACAAATACTCTGCCAGTCACTCTAAAAGACCAAGAATATAACAGCTGGACAACCAGGCGTAACTAACAATCCAGTAACGGCACCCCACCATCTAAACAACAACAACTTCTGTCCTTCAAAAAATCACGCATCACCTTCCACCCGTCGCCGTCACCAGCCTGCCACGCTGGAGCACAGACCTGCCCCTCTGGGCTACTAACCAGCATGCCATACACAACCTGAGGAAAACAAACCACCTCCCGTCCACCACTGCCACTGGTAGACCTCAGGGCTGCCACACCTGAGCACAAACAGCCACCTATACGGGCTGGCACGAAGTCCGCTACACACCTACAAGGAACATGTCTAACCTACTACACCAGACCGTAGACTCATGGCAACTGAAGAGACAGGCGCCTCCAATCAAATAAAACACACTCACCTGACTCATCCTCAACCACTCAACATTCATAGCAACACTCACAACAGAGGCAACTGGTGGGGAACCAGTCAACCATACCACCGTACTTCCTCGATGTGTTGGCCAGACACCTCGAGCCCTCATAGCTACTAAAAACCACCAGGTAACCCCACTACCAAGAGGTTCTGTTGCCAAGCTCCCAGAACCACCCAGAAGGAACTCCTGGATGACCCCAGAAACAACACTTAAAGTAAAAACAAGAATAATGAATCACTCACCATCATGGCTCAGCACAAAACACTATACTGACTCCTCTGAGCCACACAAAACACTATACTGACTCCTCTGAGCCACACAATTCACTACCATGACTCCTCCGAGCCGCTTGACCAGATTACCACTGGTCACACAATTCACTACCATGACTCCGCAGAGCCCGCAGAGCCTCTTGACTAGCCACAACCAGTCAGTGCACGCACACGTCACACTGGTTACATGCACCCCATGCAACTTCTCACAGTCGTGTAACTTAATCACTCAAAC
This sequence comes from Ambystoma mexicanum, assembly GCF_040938575.1. Lineage (NCBI taxonomy): Eukaryota > Metazoa > Chordata > Amphibia > Caudata > Ambystomatidae > Ambystoma > Ambystoma mexicanum. The sequence continues at coordinate 327,703,409 of NC_090925.1, read as the reverse complement.
AATCAAGCAACAACATCTTAGTTACAACGGAAGTAACTTGAGGGGTGTGGGCAGGGCCCTACCCACACTCCAAATCAAATCACGTGCTTAATAAATCAGATAACAATATAACATTTCAATAATGACATGCCTCTGAAACAACTGTAGAGACACCATCTAAAAGTTCATGCTGCCTTTTCATGTACAACTTTACAAGCTGCAAATCCTCAAGATGGTTAAAAACTAAAACAAGTCAGAAAGCATGAAATGAAAATGAATATCACCAAAAATGGAATCAGATCATGCTGCACACAACTCCATTCATCCCGTGTGTAAACATCGCTGTAAATATAACCCTGTAATAAAAACTTCTTGTAGCATTCTAAAAGTTTCTGTTGCCGCATTGCAACATAACCTTCCTGCAACTTCAAAAGGTTATACTAATGGCTTTTTAAATCAAGATGTTAACACTCCATCACTGCCTTGCCTTATATCATTCATCCATCCATCCATCCTTGCTGTTTCACCATGCATTTATGTACGAATTTATGTACCCATTAATCTTTGTTGTTTGAAATTTAGTACACAGACTGAACATATTTGCAAAATGCATAATGCCAAGATAAACAGCAGGCTAATGTGAACAACCCATGTCCATTTTTTTTTTTTCTTACATTCAATGCAATGGTTGCTTTAAATTCTCTATCTCAGCGCAGCCATGCTCACTATTTTCTGCAGCTCCGTGCTTGACCTACATAAAATACGAAAAACTATGAATACACGCACATATATTGCGCGCCATACCAATGAAGCTGGCACTGAGACACGAGTCACACACTATCAAAAAACAAAAACCAGCGCTATGAAAACTTCAAACGCTGCGTGTGAAATGAAAACTTTTCCTCTTCTTCTTTCTTCTTCATGGACACATCCATCACAATACCGAAGCCTGAGCAGTGTAAACACAGGATATTCCGCAGTCCAATGACATCATCAGTGCCACTACGAGCTCAGGAGCACCCGGACCTCTCCGGCCAACTGTCACTTCAGCTAACTGAGGTCATTGCCCAAAGCGGCGCTGCACAACACCCATTGTGAAGCACTCCCAATGCTTCACTCGAAAATCATAATGACAGAATTCCTTCTATCAGCTGGAGTAGTGTAGCTCAGGCGACCCCTGGGACTTCACATATATGGCGAGCCAACAACTCACTCTAGATTAGTCTTTGGGCACATCGAGAACCTCGATGAGGTCCTCTCTTTCTCAGACCATACCATGTTAAAGCACATCCATGAATGCATAGGCGAGCTGCCTCACAGAACTGTCTCTCTGGATTCTCTCTGGGTGTCACCTTGTTGCCCCTGCGTGCCTCAGCAGGCAGCCTTCTGTACCCCGCACGGGGTCCTTCGCCTTGCTCCTCCCAGTGCACCAACAGTTCCTCAGCCCTGGATGCCTGTCCTTGCGCCTACCAAGGCACTGTCACTTTCTCAGCCCTGGGTGGTGGGACTCTTCCTGGACCATGGGGGGCAGTGGGTTCCCTCTCCTTGTACAGTCTCTCACTTGAGCTTCGCTCCTGCTCTGCACCCCCCGCAGCAGTATCTCCTTACTCCTTATCCTGGACCACTCCTTACACACCACACACACAGGTACCTGTTGCCTTGTAGCCTTCAGGGTCCATCCAACCAGTCCTGTTGGAGACCAGTCCTCGTCGCCAATTGTTATGACCCGGTCTGGGTCATAGTGATATAATCAGGATACAGTTGCAGGTATGCTTAATGGTTGCTTTATTCAGGTTCTTCAGTTACAGGTACAAAATCAGGTCTCATCAAGTCCATAAGGAGATAGGAGGAAATCATGAGGGAAACCCACTGGCTCCCACCACCCAGGCTTCCTTAGATCAACTCCCTGGGTTAGAACCCATTCATACACAAACACTCCAAGATACCTCATACATTCCACAAATGACATCATCACATACATACAGCATTCAGTAAGAGAAACCATAAGAAAGGAAGGCTGATCCTAACAGGCAGGTCATATCCGTGGTTATCCCAAATTGCTCTTCTAATATAGAGTTGCCATAAATCTGTGTCATCTCTATTTCCAATCCCATTGGCTGTTCCAAGTTGGCTAGACAGATTAAGCTGGTCATATCTTTGCCTGTTAAGGGAGATACTTCTTCTCTCGGCATGTCCTTATATTTCGGTCCCTCATTGACCCTGGTTGCATAAAATTTAGTCAGTTTAAGTTTTCTGAGGAATTTATAGAGGTCCACCCTAGTAGCCGTATAGTCGTAGCTGTATGTGGGGCTGAAGGACAGGCCTAGAGATAGTACTGCTGTTTCTTCCTTAGATAGAGTTCTGTTCGCGATGTTGAAGATTTTTATTTGTAGGTTTTCTGGCCTCTCGGCCTCCCCCTCCGTTTGTTTCCAGAGCGTGTGATCACGCTGGGAGGGTTGTTTGTGTTGGCATCCCCTCCTTGTTTTGTTTTTCCTGCTTTGCCCATGGTACCTCTTCCTTGTCCGGACGGCTGGCCTCTCCCTCTCTTTTCCATTCTGCTGTCTAGGTGCAGTAGTTTGAATTCTTCTAAAAAGTTGAGCCTTTTTGATAAAGACCCCTCTGTTTCTGAAATTTCCACATCGGAACTACTTGGTTCTTCTGATGCGATAGCTGTAGGATGCTTATTTGTGGCAATTTGTTCCAGTCTACTTTTGATGGGGGCATCAAAGCGTTTGGCAAACGTGTATATTCTACCTTGTTCATAGTCCAACCGGTCACGTTTAAATTTATGTTGCTTTCTCATCCGGATTTCCCCCTCATGCCTTTCCAAATTTTCTTCAACTCTAGACATATGTTTTTTACATTCATTTCCATCTTCTCATAAAAAGAGATGCTCTTCCATTTCTTCTATGTCTTTCAGGAGCTTGATTCTGTCCAATTTGGCATATTTTATAAGGCTTTCAATCATTTTAAAGGAACACTGATTAGTATGTTGCGTCCATTCCTCTATCAGCCTAGGATCAATGTCCTCAAAAGTGGGGATCGTGAGGATTCTCAGCCCTCTCGGAATGCGCTGAACCTCCAAATAGGTTTGAAGTGTCATTGCCTCCCACCATTTGGAAATTTCTTTTTTCTTTATTTTTTCAAGTTTGTCCATTTTTTGCTGTACCATAAGGCTTGCCGGCAGGCTATTATCTTCAATTGCCACAGTGGCTGCTTGATCATGTTTGAACAGGATTTGCGCTGCTGCTCTTCTCTTGGCTTCAACCTGATCTGCCATTGTGCCTCTTCTACAAGTTGTAGGGCTGGCACAATCATAGGGGTTGGTTGCAGAGGCAAGCGGTTATAAAACAGGGCTGGGTAGGATGAGATGTATATGAGATGTATATAGTCCTCCCAAAAACAGTCGAGCAAGATCTGTTCTCTGAGTAATTGCTGTTGTACATGCACCATGCACTTTTCGATTTTATATATATATTTTCTATATATATACATTTTTTACTGCTGACCTGGGCTACTAAATATGTTTATGTGACATGTCGTGACTCTATGATGATGCATTGGCACTTTATTAAGAGTATTCGTCCTTTAAGGGGGGAGTCATTGCTGCTATATATGCACCATGCACTTTCCGATTTGCTGTTTACTTGGGCATTCATTTTGCACATGTGAGTTTAAACCAGTTGAGTTCTTTGAAAACTATTACAGTTTGCGCTGCACGTGTACTATTAGCGTACAGTTCTGTTTAAGCAACGTTACGTGTATAGGAAGGTCATGTGACATAATTTGAACGAACAGAGGAATGCGCTGCACTTTTCTCTGGCTTCAGTTGAGGACACTCCACACCATGGAGTGCAATGGTTTGTGGTTTTCATCATGTAGCATGAAACCAAACCATTTAATGATATTTTAGCGCACTGGCGCTCAGTAACACATCATTATTGTTTTTAATGTTTTGTCAGGAAAGAGGGTATGGCATCTGGTATGCGCCTTCTCCTGCGCTTTCTATTCATTTTCCATCATAGCATTTGCTGATATGGGATTAGCGCCAATCGAAATTTAATCACTTTGAACTCATTCTAATATGGCTGCAAATTTTGTGAGTTTACCACCACAACCTTTGCGATCACATGGTCGGGAACTTAAAAGCAAATGGGAGGAGCTTAATGCCGATGCTGACCCGTTTCCTGTTTATAAAAGTAATGTGTTTTCACGTATTTGGGAAGTAAATAGCATGAGGAAGCTTGTTAATCAAGCGGAATGTGTGGCGGTTTCCACCCTGGTGGGGTGAGTGTTATTTTTACCTGATTGTCAGCAAGGGAGGCATGGTAATTATGTCTGCCCCTTTTAAGCCATTAGGCAGTGTTGGTTGCACGAGATTTTTTGTAATGCAATAAAAGACGTTTTTTGTAGCAAGCGGTTTGGTCGTGTGTGCAGGGTCTATTTTCTACATGATGTGGTTGGTTTTTTTTTTGAAGTGTTACAACTTTCCTTCACACATGTGTATTTATACATATTTAGAAATCCGGCCAAGATTTCTGTCCCCAGCACCAGCTACGTGAAGGCTGAGCACTATTTTTGGCATATCAGTTGTTATATATATATATATATATAATACATTACTCACCGTAATCTTATTTCTGATGCTTGTATCTGCTTAGATTCACATGCTGTGCATAGGCCGACATCTAGTGGAAGCTGCGGAGTATTACAGTTTGTTTTTGAAACTCGAAAAGGGGCATCGAGCTAGGGCGTGCCAGTAATACTATCCCTAGTGTGAAATCCCATGTACCCATGATCCCTCACGCGTGTAGGGCCCTCAGATTTGATTTTTTATGACATGAGGTAGCATGAGGAGTAGCGCGAGTACAGAGCATCCAAGCAGATCAGATAGATAAGACTACAAGCATCCATGCGCCTTCTCTCCTCTGAGAGGAGGTGTGGGTGCATGGGAATCTAAGCAGATACAAGCATCAGAAATACGATGACGGTGAGTAATGTATCCCTTCTGAGGCTTGTGGAACCTGCTTAGATCACATGCTGTGCATAGATTGGCGAGCATTGTTAGAAGGAGGTGGGATGTGATAAGGGTCATGAGCAAATACATGTCTTAGAACCACTTGTCCCACTTGAGTCTCCGTCTTGGAATGAGTGTCAATGCAGTAGTGCTGAGTAATGGTGTGAATAGAGCTCCATGTAGATGCTTTGCAAATGCTGTCAAGGGGTACATTTGCAATGAAAGCCAGAGTAGCTCCAGTACCTCTTGTAGAGTGGGCCCTTGGCGTAAAAGGCAGTGTTTTGTCTGAGAGGGAATAGCACAGTTGGATACATATGACTATGCATCTAGAGATGGCATTCTTTGAGACGCGATCTCCTTCTCTGCATAGAGCTACAGAGACAAACAGTTGATCTGTCTTTCTTAGCGGTCTGGTCTTGTCTACATAGTAGAGGACCGCTCTCCTTACATCTAGTGTGTGGAGTTTCACCTCAGCAGAGCTTTTGGGTTCCTGGAAGAAGGCTGGTAGCTCAATGGACTGGTTAACATGCAATTTGGAAATAAACTTAGGTGAAAACCTAGGGGGAGTGCGTAAAACCAGTTTACCCTTATGTACTGTAAAGACAGGATCCTGCACTGACAGAGCTTGAATTTCACTGACCCTTCTTATGGATGTAATGGCTACTAAGAAGGCAGTTTTAGAAGTCAGGTGTTTGAGACTACATTTGTGCATGGGCTCAAAGGGAGGTCCCATGAGCTTAGCAAGTACCACATTAAGGTCCCACACTGGTGGTGGGTTAGAGATTGGACGGTGGAGTCTCTTTACCCCTTCCATAAATCCTTTGACAACTGGCACTTTCCACCATGACACCTTGTTATGGGAAGTGGTGTAAACTGATAAAGCTGCCAGGTGCACTTTAATCGAGTTAAACACTAACCCTGCATCCAGTAAGTGAAGCATATAGGTGACAATATTGGAAGGAGTACAATCAACTGGGTTGATTTGCTTATTCTGGCACCAAATAACGAATCTTTTCCACTTTTCATAGTAACAGTGCCTCGTGTTAGGTTTTCTTGATTCTTTTAGGATATCCATACATCTCTGAGGTCGATTGAGATGTCCGAACTCTATGACTTTAGGAGCCATGCTGCGAAGTTAATCGAGTTGGGCTGAGGATGCACTGTTATACCCTCATGCTGGGATTGTAGGTTGTACCGGCACAGGAGTTTGATGGGGGTCACACACAGCCAGTTTGCGTAGGTGTGGTTACCATAGTTGTCTCGCCCACATAGGAGCAACTAGGATGAGCGTCATCGATTCCCTGTGCATCTTGTTGACCACTTTCCTCATCAGAGGGATTCGTGGAAAAGCGTAGGCAAACATCCCTGACCAATTGATCCATAGGGCATACTCCCGGGAGCCTGGCTGGGGGAACCTGGATGCGAATTCTGGGCATTGCCTGTTTTCGCCTGTGGCGAATAGGTCTATAGTGAGGAAACCCCACTGAGAGAAAAGGTCTCCTACGACTTCTTCGTTTAGTCGACACTCGTGTTCCTCTGGGAGGGGATCCCTGCTCAGAGCGTCTGCCAGTGAATTGAGATCCCCTGGAACATGTTGGGATGACAGGTAAATCTTCCGTTTGAGTGTCCATTTCCAAATTTTCTGAGCAAGCTTGGACAGATTTGGCGAACGAGTGCCCCCTTGTTTAAGTAAAACATCGCTGTAGTGCTGTCTGTTAGGATCTGCACTGACAGGTTGGGTAGGAGGTGTTCGAACGCCCGAAGAGGTCAGAAGGCTGCCAGATGTTCTAGCATGTTTCTGAGCCATTGTGTGAGACCAGAGACCCTGAGCTGTATGGTGCAGGTAGTAGGCTCCCCACCGTGCTAGGGAGGCGTCTGTTCTAACAACGGCCTGTATCTGTGGATCGCAAAAGGGTTTCCCCTTTGTCAGGTTCTCTCTTGTCCACCAGTAAAGACTTTGTACTAGTGTTGGCGAAATAAGCATTAGATCATCCCACTGACCACTTGCTTGAGACCACTGTTTCGCCAACCATTCCTGCATGGGTCGTATACACAGGCACACATGGGGAACCAGGTAAATGCAAGAGGCCATCATGCCTAGCAAACGCATCGCTTTGCACACCCTTATTTGGCGATCAGCTTGGTATTGAGGAATTTGCAGTAACAGATTTCGATTTCTTTGCTCTGATGGAAAGGCCAACCCCTCTTGCGTGTTTAGGATAGCTCCTAGGAACCGTTTTGAAGTGCTTGGCACCAGGCTTGATTTTTTCTCGTTGATCGAGAAGCCCAATTGGAAGAGGCGGTTGATAGTTCTTTGAATGTTTAGTCTGCAAATCAGGGAGGACTCCCCTGTGATGAGCCAGTCGTCCAGGTAAAGGTAAGGGTACACTGGGATTGCCTCCCTGTGTAGGTGTGCTGCCAACACCGCCAGTACCTTGGTGAATACCCTTGGAGCCGAGGCTATTCCGAAGGGTAGCACCTTGAATTGGTAATGCTGGTTGTCTATTTGAAGCACAAGAATCTTCTGTGTGCTGGGAACGGTTTATAGTCATAATGTCGAAAAAAAAATGTTGACAAACAAAAATGTCGAAAAAAAAATGTTGAATACAATAATCTCGACATCCCATACATATAATGGAGAAAGTCAATTTTTCTGAAAAAAAAATGTCGACAAAAAATGATCAATTAACGTAGGCAATAACACGAACTAAATAAACATAACAAAACTAGCGTTTATTATTGGGGGGGGTTCCCCCCCCAACCTCACCCTACATCACGAACCATCCCAGCACCCCCTCCCCTCCCCCTCGCCTGTAATCACCCACTTGTCTAACACACTAGAGAAAAGTAGGTTACGAAATAGTTAACACAATAGATGACATTCCTGAGTAAAGCACCTTGTTTTGGTAGCAGGAAACCAGTAACGGCTGTGGAAAACCGTCATTACCTGACTGAGCATCTCGTGAGAGCGTACTTCAGGCAATAGATTAAAATTCATTCATACTCAGAACAGGAGAACGGGTAAGACACACAAACATTATAATAAAATAAAATGTACTATACAACACATAGGCCCTCATTACGACCCTGGCGGAAAGTTACTGACCTGACCGCCATAGCGTAAATAGCGTTTCCGCCAGGCACGACGGAGTAAAGTGCGGCCAATTCTGACCCATCGGGCACGAGCACTACGCCATGGCGGAAGTGCAAAGTCCGCGATGGCGGAAATGTCCCCAAAACGCCCCTCACCGCCGTCGTACGGCGCCCTAGGTGCAATTCCGCCACCCATCATAGCGGTCACCGTAATGAGCGGCAATCGGAAAATACGGTGACCGTAAATATACGGAAACGGAAGTAAAAACATGGTCCCGGAACGGGAAACAGCACGCCGTACACCTACAAAATCAGAATTCCCACACAACCATTAAAAATACTACCCTGAGACACTAACAAACCGTCATCCACCCTAGTGAAAACAATAAAAATGGGAAAAGTAGCGAAAAAAGCGTGCGACCGCAAGCGGCAGGTCCACTTCTCCCCTGAGGAACTCACCGTGCTCACAGAGACCCTCCAGGAGAATGCTGCCGTCGTCTTCTCGACGCAAATGACCAGGACCGCACTTGCGAACAAGAAGGCCATATGGGCCCTGGTGGCACAGCGGGTAAGTGCGGTGGGGACCGCACCCCGCAACCCACAGCAATGCAGAAAGCGATGGGACGACTTGCGGATACGCGTACGGAGCATACTATCCGCCAACCGTAACATTGCCACAGCTACCGGGGGAGGATCGGAATCACCCATCAAGTTGACCCCCTGGGAAGAAATCTGTGCCTCCACCATTGGAATGGAGAGTATAGAGGGAGTCGGAGGGATGGAGAAAGGAGTGCAGACATCCGAAGAATCAGGTAGGTGGGCCAAATAAAACAATGCTAAATCCACAATGTCCAATCATGTGAAGTACCATGTGTCCACATAGTGCAACAGAAACACATGTCCAGGATAACGTCCACATACATTGGCCTGATAGCGCACTTTAAAAGTCACATTAAATACATAAATAATTAAAAATCCTAAAAACACCCTCTACACGTGCAGCAGGCACACCCTAACTGCAGGATGCAAAACAACTGCATCCTCAATCCACACAAAAATGAAACCACCTCCAAGGCCCTCACCCAAATCACCCTCAGGTACCACCCCAATGCATGTGATACATTGCCATTCCAATTTCCACAGACCCATTAATAACGCTCGCCCTCCTTTACTCCACCACAGGGTCCGATTCAAACGACGAGCTCCAGGACACCCCTACCAGCACACCTGCAAAGAGGGCCAAGACCAACGGCCAAAGACCCTCCACCTCAGCTGCACGGATCAAGACACGGCAGCAGCACAAATCAAGTGGCAGCATACAGGAGGGCACTTCCACAGGCACCCCAGCAGCCAGCATGCCCACAACAGCACCACCACAGGTCCCCCCAATGGATGCCACAGAAGGCACTGCTTCTGGTGGCAGCAGCACCATAGGTGACACTGCATTAATGGCAGCATGCTCCGACACAGAAAACGGTGATGTCGATGTAGGATCCATCCATGACCTGTCTCAATCCCCCTGTTTGTTTCATCCCGTACACCATGAGGATACCACGCAGGGGCACCCACAAGACGACGACTGGCCATCCCCCACAAGCCCTGTGTCAAGGCAACATGAGGTGATCAGCCCCTCTGTGACACCACCGCAAATGGCCATGGCCCAGCAGAGGCAACAGTCCCTCGACCAGGTGATCGTGCAACAGCAGCAACTGGCCACGCTCCTCAAGGACCATGCTGATGAATGTGGGGGTACTAAGGCAGCCATAGAAACATCTACTGAGACACTTAGGGCAGAAATGGAGAGAAGTACAGAGACACTAAGGGCACAAATGGAGAGAAGCACCGAGAGCCTGAGGGGGGAACTGCATGCGACGTCCAAAGACGTATGTGCTGAACTTGCCGCTGTGCGCCGTGTGCTCACTGAGCTCTCACAAACCCTTAGGGACATGCATGGACGTGAGCAGGCAGAGACATCATCCGTTGCAAGTTCCGTCCAGGGCAGCCCCCAACGTAGATCTGGGAGGAACCTGCGCTCCACAGGCAGGGGTGCCCCTGATACCCGGAGAGGGGGCTTGCAATAGCGTCTGCCCACTGACAATGAGCATCTTTGGACACTGGTGTTCGGGGGGGAGGTAGGAGAGTGGAGGGGTGTGTTGGGCTTACTTGGGTGGCGGGTCGATGGGGTGTGTAACATAATTTCACATATGCTATAAACATTTCACAATCATCCAATGAGATGTGTGGACATTGATCTTTGTGTAGGAGGCCTTTTTAGGCGTACAGTCCATATTGTGCATGTTCCAGACACACACAGTGCCACAAGTCCCGTGTCCATGTATCAGCCATCGGGCGTGAGTGCTAGAAGCATGAATCTATGATAATCTGACGAATTTCACGGCCCTCCTGTGCCTCGCGGACTCCTTGAGGTGCTGCCACATCCCCACCCTCATCATGACCATCTTCAGGTGCTTGCAGTTCTGCGTCAGGGGGCATGGGCACATTTCTACGTACGCACATGTTGTGTAGCATGACACATGCCATGACCATCTTTGCAACCTTCTCATGGCGGTACAGGAGTGCCCCGCCAGACCTGCTGAGGCAGCGGAAACGACCCTTCAGTAGGCCGAATGCCTGTTCTATGACTACACGGGTACGTGAGTGGGCATGGTTGTAGTCCTTCTCATGCTGGTTCTGTGGGTTCCGGAGTGGTGTAAGGAGCCATCTCTTCAGTGGATACCCGGCATCACCTGTATGTGGACAATAAAGGATGTTTGTGGAATGACATTGCTATGTACGCATCCCCCCCCCTTCCTGCCAGGTCATTGCCGCATCACATACCCCACATTATCATGCATGAAATGAGACTCACCGAGTAGCCAGGATCTGTTCCCTGCGTGTCGCTCCATGTAGCGTGGTATTGCAGAGTTCCTCAAGACCATAGAATCATGGGTTGATCCAGGAAATCGGGCACAACAATGTGTAATGATCCTGTTGGAGTCACACACCATTTGTACATTAAGAGAATGATATTGTTTTCGGTTGCGGTACTGGGCCTCCATGGCATGTGGGACAACCAATTCCACATGGGTGCAGTCGATGGCACCAATGCAACCCGGTATGCCGTCAAGTGCATGGAATCCCACTTTTGTGTTCGTAATTTCCTGCTCCGAGCGTGGTAGAGAGATGCAGTCGTCTGCGTGCTTCAGGAGGGCATCGAGCACTTGCAATAGTGTCCGTGACAACAGTGGCTGTGAAATGCCATGCAACTGTCCGACTGTGTGCTGGTAGGTGCCTGTGGCCAGGAAGTGGAGTACAGACACCACCTTCAGTAGGGGTGGGATGGCGGTTGGGCTATCTATCATGCTGACAAGGTCAGCGTGTGTCATGTCCACAATGGCGGTTATGGTGTCCCGGTCCAAACGGTAGAGGGTGTGGATCTGCTCATCAGTGAGGTTGAACGGATGTGCTCGGAGGCGTGGGATTGCGGGCTGCCTGCGTGGTGGTAGTGGCTGTGCTGGTGGGCCTTGCTGGCCCTGCCTTGCCCTCCTCCTCCTGCGTCTCCTCTGTGCGGCCGGTTGTTGTAGTAGTTGGTGTTCGTCTTCTTCTTGAAGTTGGAGTACTTGCAGTGCTATCAGGTCCCCCAGGGCCAACATCGCTAGTCCTGCCGGTAGCATTTTGGAGTGGGTGTGGTTGTGGGAGGGGGTTGGGTGTGCAATTTATGTGTTTTCAGGCTGTATAGCCTCCACCTGTGGTGATTCATTCCACCTGTGCAAGCTGAAATCCCCTTTGGGCGAGCACGTCCCGCACACAACGCTGCAATTCGACGCATGGCATCTTGCTATTACAATCATGTATTTAATCCCGATGGCAGTGAAATATTGGTTCATATGTTCATTCTGCTATGGTCCCATTGTTTCACATACTATCTTTGCAGTCGCGAACAAACTTGTGAAGGGTCAGTGGAATGTAGTACTCGATTAACGGTGGACCCTCATACAGCACTGTACCGCGGTTCACCGACGGGCGGGGCGTCCCATTTGTGAGTGAAGCCAGTTGCCATTTTCACACACTGCCGCACTACATGGATGGATTTGTGATTTCAAGCGGTCACAGATGCCTTTTCGACGTGATGTTGCAAATGAGGAATTCGAAGGACAGCACTTTCGGTTTTCAGCTAGCGGCGAGGAGACGCCCACAGGTCTGACTGCAGATATAAAGTTCTATTGTTTAATGTCCTTCGGACAGGGGCCATGGCGAGAATGCAATGATTGATATGAATAGTATGGGATGCGCAATAGCCTAGTGGACGATAAGGCCGGACGTTCCCAAATACATGTTACTTCACAACACTGGAATTCCGGGCTGGAGCACAGTGGATTTTGCAGACTGTATTACGCACAGACTCAATGGAAATTTCACATGTTATGTGAGTAAATAATCAGGCGTTTTCATACCGGGATGAGGGAATGATGTATGGATGCATGGACAGATGATTTAATAGAGAGTTTGCCATGTACATGGCTTTTTGGAATCTATCCACTTCCCCTGCGCTATGTGATGCAGGGCTGCCATAGTGGGACCATCGTCTATGTGCCCTTGTTGAACCCTCCCTTTCTCGACGCGCCTTCAAACACTTGTGTCTATGCACGTTACTAATCCCATCTAATGGAATCTGTTTTAACAGACGCATGCACACAAACACTCGTTTGTAATAGTGTTGTCACCTCGATTTATATAGTTATGATTCGCAAGTGATTTTTGGGTGGGAATAATCCTTTTGAGTGGGCTAGCATGCATATGGCTGTGGATTTAGTGTGATCATTGAAGTGAGTAATTCAAATGAAGTTCTGATGCCCATACTATTCTTTTTCATTTCATTTGGGTGACAGGTATCTCCTCCCCTTTTGCCGCTGCCATCTGTATGCCACTCCTGCAGATGGCTTTTACTCCCGACACCTGCTGCTTCGTGTTAATCAGTGGAGCACCATTACGATCTTATGGGACGATCGCCAATGGGCCACATGCCCTTACGCAGTACTAGTGGCTAGGAGCAACATATCGACCTTTCAGCTGGACTAGTGCCTACCTAATGGGACGGCCCTGCGGTTCTAGGCGCGTCCATGTTGCCTTTTTGAACGTGAATGTAGCCCCTGTGTACCATGAAGGAACAGGGCGTCACACAAGAAGAGGCTGGTCATTTATTGCGGATGCAGCCCACAATGATGAAATATATTTTGGAGTTCATGACCTAATGGCTGTATGGGCTTGGTGATTTTGTTGTGTATTAAATTTTGATTATGATATTGACCGTGTAGCGTTATTCTTTGCAAGTAATGTGGCATATTCCTATTTGTGGAGCGATGTATTGTGAGAAGATCTGCATTGGGTTCCGGCTTCTGAGTATAGTTGCGTGGTACTGTACTGGGCGCGTTTGCCTACAAAGCCCAGTGAGGTCAGGGATAGGGGCTGCCATTATGACTGTTTTAATGATGTCATGCTCAGGGGCGGGGGATTAGCTTTTGTGTAACAGATGCCGGTCAGCCAGGTGGATTGGTGGAATGATGTGATTATCAGAATATGGCTGGTCACAGGTGCCTGTGTTTGCGTGCGTTTCTTGGAGGGAGACTGAGGTCATGTCCATTGGAATAGCTTCTGTATTCGTGCCATCTGTGCCCTGCAGCTCCCATTGGCCCCTCTTGAGATGAGCCTGGCTGCTCAGTCACTCTGCCAACTTGTGTGGTACATGATTATGCTGATGGTTGGTTTGTTTACTGGCAGGAGTACAGGGCTGGTGCAGTCTCACTCAAGATACTGCTTTGAATGTTGCCTTACACTGGTGTCAAGCGATGGGGGGCCTGTTTTTGTTTGTCTCATATTTCAGTTCATGTTGCTGTACTTGAACCTTCACATGCCTGTGCTGCATCAGTACGGCAATGGTGCCATGGCAAATATGGATGGCCACTCACAAGGCACTTGGAGCCCCTACATTCTTTTGTTCGTTGACATGCATGGGTGACTTGTACATTTCACTGGTTGCATTGTGTGACTTCATTGCACCTACGAGGAGTTGTGCAATGTGGCCAGGGAGTGGTGTACGGGCACTCAGTAGGGCCTTTTACGGTTGGTTCGCGATGCCGTACTTCTCACCATGGTGGAATGGTACTTTCCGCCATGCTTGATGGCGTTAGGTAAATGTCCGCTAGGGTCGGAATTCGCGTACCGTTGCGCCATGGTGGTAATTACGGTTTCGCATGGCGCGCGTGCGCGTACTTGGTGCAGTTAGCGTTGGCGTTCACTACGGTGTCGCTAATGGCATCGTACTTTACGGTGACGGGTCATAATCGCACCGAGCGCTATTCAATGGCGGTATTGCATTTCCGCCATCGTTTTTCGATTTCCGCCAGGGTCGTAATGAGGGCCATAGTATGAAATAACACAAAAAATAATTTTATGTATCGTTTCAGGTGATAAAATGGAAAACAAAGTGGAATTCATAAGCAGTCAAAAAGGAGGAAAGCAGTTAATTTGGAATGGTTACATGTTCTATAAGGAACTTCAGAGAAAAGAACGTATTTACTAGCGCTGCGCGGAATATACAAAAAATAAATGTACAGCACGCGCAATAACAATCGGAACAGACGTACAAGATAAACAAGAACACAATCATATGCCTGATCAGACTAATATAATCATCAAGAAAACCTTGACGGAACTAAAAAGAAAAGCAATTGAACATCAGGGGGAAGCTAGCGGATCTGTGCTCAGAGAAGTTTGTGGCCAGTTACCAACACATATAACAGCTCAGTTGCCGGCTGAAAAATTAATACAGCGCACTATTAACCGAACAAAACATGCGAATGAAAACCTGCCACCACCACCAATATCCTTTGAAAATATAACAATTCCGGACATTTTTAGGGTTACTGCAAGAGGAGAGAATTTTTACTGTGGCACAATTGAAATGAACACTGACAAAATCTTAGTGTTCGCTACCGCAAATAACTTTGAGCATCTGAGTCGAAGCAAACAATGGCAGAGTGACGCAACTTTTAAAGTATGCCCTCACCCGTTTTTTTCAGTTTTATACAGTACATGGGACAATAAATGACAAAATAATACCGCTAGTATACTTTTTGATGCCAAAAAAAACAGAGGAAACATACAAAATCATATACAATAAAATTAAGGAAACAGCACCAGAATCGAAACCAGAGACAATAATCATGGATTACGAAACAGCTCAGATCAAGGGATTTTCTACCGTGTACAGAGAAACTAAAGTAAAAGGATGTTTTTTTCATTTTACACAGAGTGTTTGGAGAAAGATACAAAAATTAGGTTTGCGATCAAAATATACAGAGGACAGTTGCTTTCAATTTAACATTAAGAAACTTTTTGCTTTAGCTTTTGTACCAGAAAATCATGTCATTACTTTTTACGAACATTTAATAGAAAGTCAATACTATAAAAATCATGAGGATGAGTGTACAAATTTACTGGACTACTTTGAGAACACCTGGATAGGCCAATTAACGAGAAGTGGAAACAGACGCAGACCAAAATACCCAATAGAATTGTGGAACTGCTACCAGGCTACCATGGAAAACACACCAAGAACGAATAACGCATTAGAAGGCTGGCATAGCCGCATAAATAAAAATTTCAACACACAGCATCCAAATTTATGGCATTTTTTAAAGGACTTAAAATTAGAGGAACAGCACCAGGAATTACGTATTTCACAAACAATATCATTGGCAAACCAAGCGCCGAAACGAAAAAAGTACAGAGATTATGACAATAAATTAATGCAAAAAGTACACGAATTCAGCATGGAGAACAAGGAAAGTTACTTAGATTCCCTGGCATTTAACTTAAAATGTTGAAAAACACTTACAGTTAATGGTCATCAAGATTCCTCGGTGAAAAAGGTGAAAACTCCAAGAAAATCCCATAAATCCTGGTGTAAAACGAAATTCCAGTGAACACAAAAAAGTGCTGATAACAGACGAAAATCCACACCAGTAGAAAAAAAAAATATCCGAAGTCCAAGGAAATAATCCGTAAATCCGAATGATAAATTGCAATCCAAATGTCTGTTCCAAGAAAACACCATGATCCAGGAAAAAAACATAATAATCCGTAGGCGAAATCCACCGCTCGAATGTCTGTTCCACGAAAACACCTTGATCCAGGAAAAAAGCATAATAATCCGTAGGCGAAATCCACCGCTCGAAAAAAACAATAATCCAAAAAAAATGGAAGCATCCAAGAAGACACAGTCCGAGGCATCCAAGTAGACCCAGTCCATCCGATGAAAAATGCAAGAAAAAATAATGAAAACAAGAAAAAATCCGAAAATTCCGAGGACCGAACTAACGAAGACGCGACCGCGGGAGAAGCTTATCGAGAGTGGGCTTGAGCTTTAAAAATGGCGCTTACGGTTACGTGGAAGTACGTACCGTGCGTAAGAAACCAAAACAAAGATATGTTACTATTAATAGACATGCATTTTTAGCACACTAGCACCATCAAATGGCCATTTAGTATATTACATGTTCAACTTAAATGTAAACTTAAGTTAAAGTTATTTATTTATTTACGTAGAAACATGCATCTAAAAGTTTTATTTAAAAACAATTATATTTAGAACGTTGTTTATTTTAGAAATAAGCTATAGTGAACTATTTACTATTTGGATATTATACTGTGTTAATAAAAAATGAAACTAACTTACCTGAGATGAGAGATGAGTGCTTTACTTATTATTGAATGTATGTTATTTTAGTAATTTCGAAAAATTAATGTCGAAAAAAAATAATGTCGACATTTTTGTACGTCGACATTATTATTTTCGACATTAATTTTTCGACATTTTGACTGTCGACATTATTGGTGTCGAAATTATGACTGCCCACCGCTAGGAACATTGAAATATGAAAATAGGCATCTTTCATATCCAATGTTGCCATGTAATCCCCCATTTTTAGTAGTGGGATTACCTCTTACAATGTAGTCATGCAGAATATTTGTGGTTGACATACTTGTTTGCAGGGCGCAAGTCCAATACTGGGCGCATTGTCAGATCTTTTTTTGGAACAAGGAAGTAGGTTGAATAAATACCCTGGTTTACCTGGCTGCCCAGGACGATTTCTATGGCGTCCTTTGCCAGCAGAAGAACAAGTTACTTACCTTATCGGGTAACGTTCTTTCAATGGGATGTTCCTCCGACGTATTCCATATCTATGACAGGTAATCGGCACAGCTGTGCTGCTCCGGAAAATTTTCAGCATAAGGCGTCCTGTGTCAATGACGTTGATACGTTGTTCCTCGAGAGCCTACGTCGAGGTTCGACGTCACCGGATGTTATATATAGGACGCCTCAGTTGTAGTTTTTCCCCAGAATGTGTGGCACCAATCTCCTGCCAGTATGACTGCAGAAAGCCTTGCGGAAAAGTAAGCTGCAATCGCATAAGAAATTCTAAAGAGGGGCAGGCTGGGAGGGTGCGATGTGGAATACGTCAGAAGAACATCCCATCGAAAGAATGTTACCAGATAAGGTAAGTAACTTGTTCTTCGAGGGGATTGAGTCCTCTGATGTATTCCACATCTATGACAGACTCCCAAAGCAGTACGTTGGTATGGAGGTGGGAAAAGAATTTACAATTTTAGAATGCCCAATCAAATGGCTATATAGAGGACTGCCTTACCAAAGGCCAAATCCTGCCCATGGATGGAGTCCAAGGAATAGGGTCTCACAAAAGTATTGACAGAGGCCCATGTGGCTGCTTCGCAAATATTGCAAATCGGAACACCCCTCTGTAGAGCTGTGGAGGCAGCCACACCTAGTAGAGTGAGCCCATAAGCCTACTGGAGAGTCCTTTCCCGCCAAACGGTAACACTCCGAGATCGTCAAAATGATCCATCTAGACAAAGTCTGTTTGGAAACAGCCTGACCCAAGCGCCTTCCAGCATAACCAACAAAGAGCGGATCATCCACTCTGACCCGGGACATCCGTGATAGATAGAAACTCAAAGCTCTTCTAGGAGCCAACCTATGGAGCCTCTCCTCTTCCTCACCAGGATGTGGAGGAGGATAAAACGCTGGAAGAATCACCTTCTGGCTCAAATGGAATTCCGACACAACCTTCGGAAGAAAAGAAGGCCGCACCCGCAGGACAACCCTGTCCTTATGGAACACAGTAAAGGGTGGCTTGGCGGAAAGTGCCTGCAACTCACTCACTCTGCGTGCAGAAGTAAACGCAATTAAAAATACAGTTTTAAAGGACAACAGTGGCAACTGACAAGAATGTAAGGGCTCAAACGGAGCTCTGATTAGGAACTTTAAAACCAAATTCAAATCCCACCCCGGCACCTGGAAAGGCGACTGTGGAAACACATTAGTTGGCCCTTTTAGAAACGGAGAAATCAAAGGGATCTTAAAATAGGAACATTCCTCAGACAGCGCTGCCAGGTAACCCTTAATGGTACCGACTTGCAGGCCCTTGTAGGCTAAACATACCAGAAAAACGCAAAACCAAAGGAATGGAACATTAGAAAGGATCCACATTCTGTACCCTGCAGCAGTCGCAGAACTTTCTCCAACGGTAACGGTACAGTGATTTTGTTGCGGGCCTTCTGGACAAAAGCAACACCTCCATCACGTATTCGGGGAGGTCCCAATCCTTATACCTGTCACGACCCTCAAACATGATCCCCACTGGCAAGCCCACTGCCCAGGTGGAATCAGGGCTCGGATCACGAATAAGGCCTGGCACCCACTCCTCAGGCCCTCTTGGGGCATCAGTATGGAAAGACATCTACTTGAGGAACTACTTTATTTAGGCTTTCACCAACATGGAGGCATCCACATAGCTTGGTTCTCATCCACATAGCTTGATTCCTAGAACCAAGCTATGTGGCCTAGTGTTTTGGGTGTGGTGGCCTAGGGACTACTTTACCTGGACTACTTTACAGTGGCTATTTAAACCACACCCGAACAAGACAACATGCTTTGCGTTACTTTGCTTCTAGTAACGTGACGCTCAACGTGTCCAGCTTTCTCTCAAACCTGGCGAATTCCGGACCTGCAGAAAACAAAGAACATCGTTAGCAGCAGAATCTTACCTGCAATCTTTATCCTTCTCTGCTCGCAGCCCCTGGGCAGCTCTTTTGGAGGAGTTCGCCGCCCAGATCGAAGGGACCTGAGAAAAGGAGAAAGACATCATTCACGGAGGTACCAGATACATTACAACCATAAAAGCGCTTAAAGACTTACCTGGCTGGTTGCTTTTCAACCGGCACTGCTCCAGAAACTCCATCTGCGCTGGGTACTCTCCGCGACTTACGAAAAGAGAAAAGCACAGGTCAGTGAGGACAAGGCATCACTGCACTACGCAAAGGACCTCCTCACCGCATCATAGCGCTATAGCGCGCCACCATCTCCCGGTGAGAACCAGCACATCCCGTTCTCCAAGCGGACACTTCGCGCTCCTAGAGGAGATAAAAAGACATTAGAACAGACAAAAGGAATGCAAGAATTACGACGCCATCAATCGCAATAAGACCTACCTGAAAGACACTACAAGGGCTGCAGTCAGTGAAGTAACTGGGCCGCCAGTGCCCACAAAAGCCAACGCCCCCCTGCCCAGAGAGCAGGACGGAGAGCCCACCGATTCTGGCAACCAGGCGGAATTCCCTCGACACCAAGACCACCAGGGAACCATTGGGAAGGGCATCAACGACCAGCTGGCTGGGTGGCGTCCCCGTGGATACCAGGTGAGCGTAACAATACCTCAACCTTTCAGATACCAAGCATGAAGGCTGAGAGACTTGATGTCTGGATGGAGAACCCAACCCCCCTCCCATGAGAGCAGATCGTCTTGGTAGGGAAGACGGTGTGGAGGGCAGATGGACATGTCTAGAAGGTCCGGGTACCACGCTCTCCTGGCCCATGCCGGAGCAATGAGGATCATCCGGGAACTGAACCTCCGTAACCTCCGCAACACTTGCGGAATGACGGGGACAAGAGGAAAGGGGTACACCACACCACTACAAGCGTGTCCCCTAAGGCTCCTCTTGGAGGAAATTCCCGCAAGCAGAATCTTTCGCACTTCTGGTTGACACTGGTGGCAAAGAGATCCACTTGTGGGGCTCCCCAAAGGGCGAAGATCTCCAAAATAACTTCCTGAGCCAGCTCCCACTCGTGAGAGACCGTGCTCTGCCTGCTCAGAGCGTCCGCCGCTGCGTTTTCGTCTCCGGCCAGATGAACTGCTGAGATCGAAATTCCCTGCTGGGTGGCCCAGAACCAGAGCTGCATTGCCTCCCTGCACAACGGGAGTGACCCTGCCCCCCCCTTTTTTGTTGAGGTAGTGCATGGCCACCATATTGTCAGTCATAATCAGGACATTCTTCCCCAGCACAGAAGGCAGAAAAGCCTTCAGGGCAAGCCTGACAGCCCGCAGCTGGAACAGATTGATGTGGAGTCTGGACTCCGACGGAGACCAACAGCCGCTGGCTGTCAACTTGTTGGCATGAGCTCCCCAACCCGTGAGAGATGTGTTTGTCATGATCGTCGCCTCTGGCCATGGTTGCCAAAATGGAGCTCCCTTCATCAGATTGCCGTCGACAGCCCACCACAGAAGATCCTGTGCAACCGAGGACTGAATCGAAACGGGGTCTGACATCCTGCCGGAGAACTGCGACCACTGCATCTTGAGAGCCCACTGCAGAGATCTCATCCGCAGCCTGGCCTCTGGCACCAGGAAAATGCAGGAGGCCATGAAGCCGAGCAACCTCAAGAACTCGAACGCTGGGAGACTCTGGGCACGTTGAAACTTGTCCACCATCTGCAGAATGTGATGAGCCCTCAACTGGGGAGGCGAACACTGCCCCAGCGATGTGTCGAGCACTGCTCCAATGTATTGGAGCTGCTGGGTAGGTGTCAAATGGGACTTCTTTAAATTGAGGGAGAAGCCCAGCTTGTGAAGGGAGTGGCAGGTGACAGACGGATGATCTAGGGCTTGCTCGGGAGAGCGTGCCCTGATCAACCAATCGTCCAGGTAGGGGTAGACGTGAAACCCCCCTTTCCTGAGATACTCTGCCACCACCACCATCAGCTTGGTGAAGACCCTCGGGCGGAGGCCAAACCGAACGGCAGGATCGAAACTGAAAATGTGAGTCTCCAACCACGAACCTTAGGTACTTCCTGTGCTTGGGATGAATCGGCACATGGAAGTAAGCATCCTTGAGGTCGAGAGACACCAACCAATCCTGAAGTTGAAGGGCCTGAAGGACGTGAGAAAGAGTTACCATCTTGAACTTGTCCTTCTTAAGGAGCTTGTCAAGCCAACGCAAGTCCATGATGGGTCTCAATCCCCAGTCTTTTTTCGGGATCAAAAAATAAGGGGAATAACATCCCTTGTTCCTCTCCACTACAGGCACCAGTTCTATGGCGCCTTTCTCCAGCAGGGATAGGATTTCCTGCGCAAGGAGTGGATCCGGATGCTTCAAAGAGAGCTTCCCCGGTGGATTGTCGTGAGGCCTCTGCCGGAAGGGAAGACAGTAGCTGTGGGCTATGATCTCCAGAACCCACACATCTGAAGTAATGGCTCGCCATTCTCCAAGATGCTGTGCAAGTCTGCCCCCAATCGGCGAACCATGGGACATGGGCTCATGACTGAGCGGACGCGGCAGTGCCTGAGGGCAAAGAGGCAACTGCCCAAGCGGCTTTGGCACCTCGGGTACCTTGCTTTCCACCTGTGATACTCCTACAGCGTCCCCTTTGACTGGCAGCTCCTCTCGATCTACCAAAAGTAGAGTAGTACCGAAAGGAACCTCCCCTCCATTGCTGTCCCCTAGGACGAAAAGGCGGAGGTTGACGTACTGCAGCGCTCAAAGACTTTGTTGCAGCTTTGGAGGTCTGCAAACTCTCAAGTCTCTCGTCAGCCTTGCTGCCAAACAGATGAACTCCATCAAAGGGCATGTTGGGAAGCCGGGATTGCACATCAGGAGCAAACCCCGTCGTCTGCAACCACGCAAACCTGCGTATCACGTTGCTCGCAGCCATGGACCGGCTCACACAGTCTGCCATGTCCAAACCAGACTGAACGGATTCACACATGGCATCCTTGCCGTCTTGCACGAGGGCTAAAAAACCATCCCGTTCTTCCCCTTTGAGAATATGCTCAGCCGCCAAAGAAACAATTCCACAGAGTGTGAGTGAATCTTGCCAAGGCACAAACAGAGTTGGCTGCCTTCAAAGCTATACCCCCAGACGAAAATACCTTCTTCGCCCAACCATCAAAGCTCTTATTGTCCCCATCAGGAGGGATGGTAGGGTACGCAGCCTGCTTCGCGGGGGCCGTAGCCGCCTGAACCACCAAACTCTCCAGAGTACGGTGCGTCGACAAGTAGCAGGGGTCACTACTGGCCAGGTGGTATTTTTTCAGAAGCGACGTATTCACTGCCGGGAGACTCTCCGGAGCAGGCCAAGCCGCCGCCGCCACCCTTCTTTGCAAAGCCATGTGAAATGGCAACACCGGGTCAGTGGGCGGACCATGGTCCAGGATGTCCGTCAGATCATCCTGATCAAAATCAACAGGTGGAGCAGACCACCCCAAGTATTCAGTCACCCTTGACATAAGACGCCTATGGGAGGATTCAGTATGCGTCCCAGGCTCAGGTCTGCCAAACTCCACCTCTGGAGAGGTGTCAAGACCACTAGCGTCATGCAAGGACTGGCGGAGTTCCTCCATCTGACTGTGCCCCGACAAAAGGTCATCAGGGACATCAGGAGGCACAACCATCTCAACATCATACCCTTCCTCCACCTCTGAAATATACTCCAAAGGTTGGAACAAATCCAATCTGGGAGGAGGAACAGAGTAGGGCTCAAAAACAGGCCTCACAGACTGAGAGCCTTCCTCGGAGCTTCCACAGCCTCCCGGGGCACCTCCGGCAAATCCTCCACAAACGGCATCGAGGGCACTGAGGGAATCTGCATTGAACGAGGCACCAACGGCATCGACAACTTCTTTGAGGGCGGAGCCTCGAGAGAGCCCCTCGACGGACACCGCACCGATACCTTCTTCGAAGGCTTCACAGGTTCCGACGGTCTCGATGGCGTCGAGGACCAGGACCTGGCACGGCTAAGGCGGTCTCCGTTGTCTGAGCGTACCTCAACGGCTCCCGATTATCGCGTCGACCACCTGAGCCTGAAGGCGTGCAAGTGGTGGACCGAGCCTGTTCCCTGCCGGCTTCTTTCAAAGGCTCAGCCGGAACGGTGCTTCGTGATTCGAAAATTGCCATCATCTGCTGGCGGAATGCATCCCATTCGGCCCACGATGAAGACTTGGTGGGACAAGTCAACCATCTGCCGGAGTCCCCCGAAGAAGACGGGGAAGGTGACCGATGACAGCGCTTCCTAGAATGCCTCGATGAGGCAGAGGAATGGCGGAACCACTCCAAGACCGAAATCCCCTGGACTTTCGCCAAAGCGGAGAGTCGCCCCTCGAGTCATCGGTCGAAAGCCCAGCGGACTTCGATTTATGGGGCTTAGACACCCTACCTACGTTTAATTTCTTCTTACGTTCCAGCAAGGCCTTGGACGTCAGGGACTGGCAATCATCGCAGTCGTCGGTGGTGTGGCTTTTGCCGAGGCACAAGAGGCAGATGTCATGCAGGTCCATGATGGACACCTTTGAACTGCAGTCCCGACATTTTTGAAAGCCTGACTTCGGTGTAGTAGAAGAAGAAATCACTATCGAAGAGAAGAATCGAGCGTGCCGAGATTCCGAAGCAAACACGTTTGCGGAAAAAACGGAACTGATATATAACGTCCTATATATAACATCCGGTGACGTTGACCCTCGACGGAGGCCCTCGAGGAACAACGTATCGACGTCATCGACACAGGACGCCATCTGCCGAAAATGTTCCGAAGCAGCACAGCTGTGGTCATTACCTGTCATAGATGTGGAATACGTTGGAGGACACAATCCCCTTGAATGGTGATTTCCTCAAGAAGGATTTTCTGGTGTTCCAATAAGTGTACCTTCTGTCTTGGAGGATGGTCGTGGGGTGCCCTAGTAGTTCTATACAGTACCCTGCGGACACTGTGGACAGCACCCATCTGTCCGAAGTGATCCCCTCCCATGCGTGGGTGAAGGTGGAAACGCGCCCCCCTACTGGGGATGCATGGGAGGGAACCCGAAAGCGGAACGTCACTGTTTTGCAGGTGGTGCACCACCTCTGGCAGGGCTGCCTCTGCCTCTACAGCGGCCCCTACGTTGACCTCTGGGGGAGCCCTGAGAAGTCTGGAACTGATTATTGCCCCACAAGGTTCCATGATTTTGATAGTAGTTGGAGCCCCTCTGGGAGCTTTGGCCACGAAAGTGATTAAAATTATTTCCCCTTTGACCTGGGGGTTTATTTGTGAGTAGTCAGAGATTTCAGGGTCTCGTGCTCGTTAGCTGTCTTTAGCGCCTCTTCCACTGCCTTGCCGAATAGAACGTTATGCTCTACCGGCATGTCTATAAGCGTGGCTTGGGTCTCGGGTTTAAACCCAGACTGCCTGAGCCAAGCGTGGCACTTTATTACTGTGCCTTCTGCTATTAATCTTCCTGCATTATCTGCTGCATCGAAGTTTGCTTTAAGGATGCATCCAGACACAGACCTTTCGTCTGATGCAATTTGGGCCAACTGGCCCTTTAGTGGTTCAGGTGCAGAGGCTATTAGAGTAGCTACTTGTTCCCACTGGTGGCAGTTATAGCTTGCTAACAGAGTGGTAGTCTTAGCAACAAGTGCCCGATATGCGGACGTGCATGCCACCTTCCTCCCTAGAGCATATATCCTTTTGCTCTATTTATCGGGGGGTGCTTCTGAAGAAGCTAGTGGTGTGCCCGCCCTCTTTCTGGTGGTTCTTACTACCAATGAGTCGGGTTTTAACTGACCCCTTATGTATATGGAATTGGAGGGAGCGGGCCGGAATAATTTTTCCGCTTGTGGATTAGGGGTTACCAGCGAGGGATCAATTGTGCGCTGGATTGATTTTAATATGGGTATAGCTTGGGCAATGGCTCTCTTGTCCCCTAGGACAAAATCTCTATCTTCTTGGACACCCTGTGTGTCTATTTGAAAATGGGCTGCAGCTTTAGCTAGTACCTCATTGGTAGTGGTTGATTATCAACTGGTGAGTCATTCACCGGGAGATCTTTCGGAATAGGGGAGTCAAGACTGTAGGCTTCCGCCTCATCTTCCTCTTCCTCTTCCTGGTCCGCATCATCCCCATAGTAAGCAACCCCTGTCTGGTCGTCCAGCATCTGTGTGTCATGCCTGTGCCACTGGCGTACATATTGGCAACCATCATGGACTATTTGGAAATCATTTATCTTCATAATACTCTTTGAACAACCCCTATTCACACTTTGGTCCTTAATTTCCATAATGCACCTTGCTACAGTTATCCATTCGTGGTTATTCCCATTCATCAGTATTGGAACCACAATCCCCAGAAGCCCTAGCAATCAGTGCTGCTTCCACCTTCTCAGGACCAGAGAGGGAGGAGGCAGATTACCTTCAGGTGTGCAGCTCCAGGTGCTGCCAATTAGCCTGCCTAAGTTCAGGGCAGGGCTGTATTTAAGCAGCTGCCTGCAGGAGCTCAGTCTCTTGCATTTAGAGTTCTCCCAGTACCTTTTTGCCTTGAGCCACGAATTGTATGCTGTTCCTGTTGCCGTATTATCCTGCTTTTGATCCAGTGCCCTTTGCCGGCTCATCTGGGCTCCCTGCCTTGCAGCCTGCTACACTCCTCTGCCTGCAGCCCTGGTCCTCTGGGCTCCCTGCCTCGCTGCCCTGCTCCTCTGGGCTCTCTCCTTGCTGCCCTGCTCCTCTGGGCGCTCTGTCTGCAGCCTACTACAGCGCTCTGTCCTGCTCCTCTGGGCTCCCTACCTCGCTGCCCTGCTCCTCTGGGCTCGCTGCCCTGCTCCTCTGGGCTCGCTCCTTGCTGCCCTGCTCATCTGGGCTCTCTGTCCGCAGCCTACTACAGCTCTCTGTCCTGCTCCTCTGGACTCCCTACCTTGCAGCCTACTACAGTCCTCTGCAGTCCTCAACAGTTTGCCTGCACCTTGTGCCATCCGTTACCCCAGCCCTGCTTCCTTGTTTGCAGCTGCCCTGTTTCCTGGTTACTGCTCCCTTGCTCTCTTCCTTGTTTGCAACCCCTGTTCTTGATCCCTGTCCTTCTCTTCCTCGAGTCTTCTGTCCTTCCCTTAGGTTATCCATTTCAGTTATAGTGTTTCTGCACAGACACCCACAGCTGATGTTCCCAGCCATGAGCATACAGAGTGGGCTCCTGTAATATCAATCTGTGCAGAAGGCTGGAGTTTCCAAAGGTCTGTGGAACACTCTTTCCCATTTCTGCATACACCCCAAGAGGGAATCCAGTTTGTTTGTACCTTTGTATTCCCTGCCCCTTTTTTGTTCACAGCTACTGTTAACTATTTTGCTTTCTTGTTGAGCTTCCCGTGTGGCACAGCCACCCAAAACCTACCTGGGTGCCCGGTGCCACTCTTGACAGAGTGCCATCCTTGACACGGTTTCTGTCTCCTCACCATATGACTCTGGATGGTAAGGCTGAATTATTAAAGGGTCTGAAACCAATCCTTGCGCTGGAGTCTCAGAACGGAGCCTTTTAGTAGGTTGAGTCTTCTTGGATCCCGAAGGGGCAGAGGTAGCTGGTGTATTTTGATATCTATGGAAATAATTAGGATCCTTTTCGTAGAAGTCTACAAAAAAGGACACTCTTCTCATTACCCTATCAATGTCCTCCGAGTTTCATTCCTTGGAACTTGGAATAACCCTCTCTTGTTGTGGTTCCTCATCCATGCCCATTTCATGAGGAGTGGGAGGGACAATTTTACCCCTAGGAGTAGTGTCAGGGACCTTGGACTTTCCAGGGACCTTCTGTTTTTCTGTAGGGTGTTGTGAAGGTTTCTTGTGCTGTTTATCCCCCTTCCCATGACTAGAGGAATGTTTTCCTGAGGTTTTAGGGGTTTCCGAGTGTTTCGACGCACTGCGTCGAGATTCGGAGGTGGTAGAGGGGTGTTGAATCTCGGGAGTAGACGCTACAAGCTTGGGAGCATAGTGGTCGGCATCGTCTTCCAACGCCCGAACCTCTACAAGTATTGGTAGTGGACGGTTGGTCTTTGTCATGTGGCGATCTTGAACGTGAACGCCCAGAGGACTCAGATTAGTTCGACCGCTCTCTCGGTGCCTTCCGTTGCCTGTTGCTCGACACGCATGTTGAGTCACGGCTAGGGCTGATGGGCTTAGTGGAAGTGGTGTGAGCTGCGCTTTTGCCGCCGGGTGTTGTCCCCATAACTGGGCCGCTGGCCAGTCCTCCGATGTCGGGGCTTGCGCGTGGGTGTCTAAAGTCACCCTTCTGCTCTCGCCTTCTGATACGTCTGCGTTGCTGCCATCGCTAAAGGTCCCTTCGGCATCCATGGCCTCTCAATGCCTGGCGTAGTGGGCCCAGCATTTAGTGTAGCGGTCTTTAAGTGTTTTGGGCTTGAAGAGCTTACAAGCTCTACAGGTAGCCCCGGGATGGTCTCGAGGGAGACAAAAATTGCACGTATTGTGCTCATCTACCCAGGGGAACTTCCTGTTACACTTCGGGCAGAATTTAAAGGGAGTACTCTCCATATGTATTAATATGGCGTGCGAGTATATGTAGGAAATAAATGTGGGAGCCTGTATGACCACCCCCCACTCTCCCTACTTGTACAGGGCCGAGGCCAGAGGCCTTTCTAAGGCCCAAAGTCTGTTGTGGAGTCTCGACGGTGGTTGTCCTCGATCTTGACCAGTGTCGATCTTCGGCATAGGGTGGAAAGAGACGGCGAATTTTAACAATAATATATGTATAATTGGCTAATGCCAATGGAACTCTGCAATATGTGTCCCAAATCAGAATGGCAGAAAAAAACAATCTGAGGGTCCTACACGCGCGAGGGTCATGGGTACATGGGACTTCACACTAGGGATAGTATTACTGGCACGCCCTAGCTCGACGCCCCTTTTCGAGTTTCAAAAAACAAACTAATACTCTTCAGCTTCCACTAGATGTCGGCCTAAGCACAGCATGTGATCTAAGCAGATTCCACATGCCTCAGACATTTTCTTTCCCTTACAAACTAAACAAAAAAAAAAAGTACTATATGCATCAGGTTTTCAGAGTGTCTTAGTTAAACTGTTATTTGAAATTATGTTACCTGGAATGTTTTACCAGTAGCAAGTTTGCTCCCTTTTTCCCTTTACATAATCAAAGCAGACGCCCTTTGCGTAGGAAGATGTATTATTCGTTTGTAATACGACCAAACGCATGCTGAGGGTTTGGTCACAAGTACAGACCTGAACAGTGACACTATCTGGTGTCTTTTCATGCAACTCTTGTCTTTATTTGGTCGGCCTGCAGTCAAGTCGCATTTAAATATGCCTTCAATTAGGATTACAAGATTGTCTATATTGGACGAGCCTCAGATAGTGCATAATTTTGACATATACTGCCATCCTTTGTCTTTTCAGTACCCTTGCTATTTTTATTTTTTGAGATCTGAATTAATCTTACGATTCAGGCCTTTGGGGTCTTAATGTGTGGTTATTAACAGCATTTATTTAATTTTCGAATGCTACGATTATTGGTATTATACAAGACTGCCCTTTTTAAGTTCCCACTTATGGCATGTAAGGCTGTTGAACTTCTAGTTCGCCCCTTACATTCCTTTCCAATTACTTCAATTTCTCCTGTTGCCAGGCACTTGTGACTTGCAGACCCATTATGCGCTAATTCAAAGTTGGTCTATTTTTTTAATTCGCTGGGAATATTCAGGATCAACGACATAGGTAGTTTTTCTGTTAATTGTGCTTTATTTACTTTCTGCAGAGGCATTTTGCTTGCTGATTTCAGTCAGCACTCCAAAGACCACTTGCTTGGTTGGCAATGGCGTTTGCTGAATCATTTTACAGTTTCAAGTTTGCAAGTACGTCTTTGTTTAAGTACGTCTCAGCTTGCACTGTTGGCTCATTCTGCTTTGCATTTCATTTCCATAATAGGACTAACTTCCTCCTGTGGTGCAACTTTGAGCAAATTATGTGCATTCATTGAGGCGAAGCAGGATCTGCAGTTATCTGCCCTTGAATTGGTGGCCCAGAGGCTCCCAGCTGGCCCGTTTATTCTTCAGAACAAACCCTGACAACACGCATCCTTGATATGCCATTACCGTCCATCGAGGGGCTGCTTAGACATCCCTCCATTCATTATGGGAAAGTTGTCATTTTTACTGCCCTGATGAACAAACCTAAACCCTTCATCTTCCCATTTGAAATTAGAACATCCGAGAGGTCGTCTCAAAATTCAAATATCAGGGAAATTTCCTATTTTCTGGCATTCGGACAGTGAGGATCAATTTCCCAGTTGTCTAGCCTGGCTTTGTTTGTTATCAGAGTCTGCATTTAAGTTCCAACAAGGTGTCTGGGCTGTTGTCTTCCAGGTGCCCGGATTTGAAGACGTTGTGGCTGTGAAGCAGACAAAATGTAATGGATGCATTCGAAATATTCACACCATGTTGTCCATAGTTGTACCAGATTGCACAGTATTAAAAAGGGGCCCAGTCCCTACGAAAGGACACTCTTATATGCTGTTCAGTTAGAGGAGACAGGTGGCTTCCTATGAGTTCCATGCAGTAGCTTCAAGGGCCTCTGTAGCTCTCGGTTGCTGATCACACAGCTCAAGAAATAGTTGACATTTTCAGAGGTATTAAGTGGAGATGCTCTGGGCTTCTGTTTATCTTCTGAAAAAGTTAGATGGCTATCACAGCACGAATGTCAAAGCAAAATCTGCATTTTCCTTCTTTGATTATATATTGGGAAGGATTCCAGCTTGGCACATCCTCACAATAAGGACTGATGAGGTGGAGTGACAAGGAGGTCAAAACCCTGATTACTTACCAGTAATTTTCATTACTCCAAGTCGTCCTCTCCACAGTCCTTAACTTTGCTCCCTCCGAGATACATTGTGGTTTTAAATCGCATTGTAATCAAACAGGAAGTCTTGATGAGTCAAAGGTGCTTTTATACCCAGATTAAGGGAAGAGTAAATATATAATATATATAAAATCCCTGCAGAGCTACTTAGACATCCAACGTATACCAAGAGGGCTGAGATTCTAGCTATCCCTACCTATGAAGACCCGGACCCAGATATGTTGCAAGAAGGGGGCGAAGCCACGAATGATAGTTAATTTAGAATGCGGAGCAGCCTAGTTAAATACGCCAATAGTGACAGGGATAAAGCTCTGGTGGAAATTAAGGACCTAGAAGCTTCAGTATATACAGGGGCAGACGCCTCTTCTGCTAGAAATATGAAAATCCAAACAGACAAAAACAAATATGAAAACGAAATTAAAGATAGGAAACAAAGGACATTCCTAAGAAACAAGGATGACTATGCAACAGGCAGAATTTACACCTTCACCAGAAAATATGACGAGGTCAAAAAGTGTACATACAACACAAACAACCATAGCCTTTTCCAATGTCTCAGAAGTGGATTTAGAAACAGAAGATGGAGCGGGTACATCGACCGAGACCTCCATCAGCAGCAGTGAAGAGACCCCAATTAGGCTGAATTTTTTAGAAGAAATGAGGCTCATACACCAAGTGGGCAAAACAATATCCAGAAAAAATCAGAGCATGGGCAAAACACAGGAATGTGGCGGATAAACAAGAGGAAGAACAGAAGAGGCAGGAGGTGAAAATGGAATCAAAGTGATCAATCAGGAGGCCGTCAGATGCACTCTGGCAAGGGGTGCAAGATATAGAAACGGACAACACCATGCAAGTGGTTAACCTCTCAGACAGAATAGTAACAAAAATCGAGGTTGAAGTAATAATGAAGGGACTTGCATACTCTCTCACGTCCGGATTGGACTATCCACAGTCATGGATTGATTTATACTGTTTCATACGGAAAATAAGACTTCCCAAGTATTTTGAGAATACCGAGCCTTGCAAAGAAAAGAAAAAAACCCTTGAGAAACCCTCCAACGTAACTATCAAAGAAATACCAGCTCTACATGCTCTAGACATTACGTAATGAGGCAGAACCAGATCTGGATGAGGAAAATGGCAGAGAAGAATGAAATCCAATCCTTCCAGATGCCATTAACACTAAGATGACAGTAGACAGTAAAATAAAGAGTACATCGAATTTTAGCCCTATGGCTCCAAATTGCCCCAATATCAATCGGTTTGAAGATTTGGTAATTGAGGACTTAAACAGTTTGGCTTCCAAATCTAACCTTGCAAAAAAAAGCACAATTTGACAGCCAACCAATGGAGAGCCATGGAAGACTTAAGAATTGATAAATCCATAGTCATCAAGGGCGCCGATAAGGGAGGCAATGTTGTAATCCTTAATGCAAAAAATTACAAGATGGGAGCAATGTAACAACTTGGAGATGAAAGCAATTATGAAAACCTTGCCACCAATCCCTAACCGAAATATTAGATCGAATATGACAACAAACTTAAAGATT
Source organism: Ambystoma mexicanum (assembly GCF_040938575.1). NCBI lineage: Eukaryota > Metazoa > Chordata > Amphibia > Caudata > Ambystomatidae > Ambystoma > Ambystoma mexicanum. The sequence goes on along the minus strand of NC_090925.1, from coordinate 327,671,735 downwards.
GGTTTGATCAAGGTCTACTTGAATAGGATGAAAAAAAGTGTCTAACAAAGAACTTTCCAACAAAGCCTATTATACATTTCATGCCTAAAACACACAAGCTCAAGAACCCGGGCAGACCCATAGTGGCCTTCATAGATTCTCTTCTAGAAAACACCTCGAAATTAATAGAGATTTATTTTTCCTTTTGTTGAGAGGTTACCCTCCTATACCAGCGATACAACTGATTTCCTAAATCAAATGGATAATGCCACGTGGAATGAAGACAACTTACTAATGCCTTTAGATGTTGTATCTCTTTATACATGTATTACACACCAACTAGGAATGGGGGTAGCCAAACAGTACCTGTAGACAAGATCCCCGAGTTACAGAGAGCATTCTCATATGATTTTGGACATGCTATACTTTTACCGAACACATAATTCCTTCATGTTTGATGGTGAATATTACAACCAGATATGTGGCACAGAGATGGGCACATCAGTGGCCCCGACATATGCCAATCTGTTCATGGTGGCATGGGAAGAAGACATCTTTGCCTCGGAAGAAATTACAGTTTACACCAACAAAGTAACACTATGGAGAAGATACATAGATTACCTCTTTATCCTTTGGGACGGTACTGCAAATGAGTGGATGGAATTCTTGGAACTACTTAACATCAATGATAAGAATTTTAAAATCACGGATCACAGCAAAGAAGACATTTTCTTGGACATTAAGATCAGAATAGTGCAAGGGAAAATAACAGAATTGCATCGTAAAAAAACAGTCCTACATGCAACAAGTACACATCCCTTGAATCTTAAGAACAGTATTCCATATGGGGAATTCCTCAGAACAAAGCGAAATTGCAGTGAAATAAATGTCTAAACAGAAAACCAGAGAAGTCGCAGCCCGGTTTCTAGAAAGGGGTTATTCTAAAGAAATAATCAGCCAAACGTATGACAAAGTCCACATGCAGGCCAGAAGTAATATACTAACAAACAATACGAATAAGGATCTGCATAATAAAAATACCAACCACAATATCAGATTTATTACTACCTACAGTGAAGGAGCAAAAGACATGAAGACTTTGGCAAAACACTGGCACCTCTTCACCAGAGATGAGGCTATTCATCGACAAATACAAGCCAATGCGAGTGACATTCAGAAAGGCAGCATCCGTGCAGTCCAAGTTATGACCAAGTCTCTTCTCACTTATTAATCATGTGAAAAATACAGGATGGTTATCGGTCAAGCCCATGGGCTTCTATAAATGCACCAAATGCAAGGCCTGTCACTATGGAATTAATGTCCAAAGTTATATCCATCCACGAACAGGACGCAAAAAATAACAATCAAGAAACCTATCACATGTATGACCAAGTATTTAGTCTATGTGATTATGTGCAATTGCAAATTATGGTACATTGGCAGCACTAAACTGGAAGTGAAGATAAGGATTTTACAACATAATAGAGCGATATAAAATGGAGACACGGCATATCCCGTGGGAAACATTTCAGAGAGAAGCAGCTACAGTACAGGACCTCATTTAGCTATTCCACACTCAACACCATAACTCAACACTCCACGGGATGAGACTGCGAGAAAAGACAGACAAATGGAATCTAGATATATGATAGACTTCCACACCAAGTATCCCAAAGGCCACAATAAAGATGAAGTACTGTATATGTTTGTAGGAGCGTAACTACCAACCGTAGGTTAGAAATCGATTGGAATGAGACTCTCAACACAAGATATATATAGCATCACGGACATGCAGTAAAGGGACCATCTGCGACAGTGGTTTCAGGGTTGATTTTAACATTTTAGGTTTTAATGGTTGCACGTTTGTACACAATTGTTTGTAAGCACCTTACCAAGCATGGACATTTTATTATGCACGTTTATTTTGCGACCCTCCAATGATATATTGGCCTAAGAATTGGCATGATCGGTATGGATAGCAATTTGTTCACGATAAAGTCACACTACTTAAAAATGAGGGTAAGTTTCATATAACCTGGCATTCAGAACATCCCATGTCAGATATTCCATGTATGCACGAATCAGGCTAAATGGTGTATACCCGTTGGGTACCTGCTATAAAACACAATAGGACCATCTCAAAATAGATGTGTATTAAAGGTGGCGTCACAGAGTAGATTTCCATGGCCTAATCCACAAGTCTTTGGAGCAGCCCAGGGCCATTACGCCCGGGACAAACTGTGCAATATTCAAGTCATGACCAATTAGGCAACAAACATCATCCATGTCATTTTAATCTGCAATTCTAACCAATATTCAATTTGGCAAGCCCCTATCTTTTAGATACTTCCGGCGTGTCCATACCCCCACCCTTTCATCAATAATAATCGTGGCGTCTTTAAATGATTCAATGTGCGACTAGTACTACACATTTTGTAGTCTATCCCATAGATGGGGACACATCCGTTTGCACAATTATGGTGCACTTTCGCATTCCCTACGAGAAATGCGATGCTTATGCACTAAGCACGTGGCACTTTAAACAGATGGATATGCCCAATTTATATTTAAATTCGATGCACCTCCATATCTAATGTTGTTACATGACCAAAACAGGACCATTAGAATGGCCATACTGTCAAACATGGGCTACTGATAGGGATCTGAAACGTAGCAGAGCGTAACATATTTCACCTATATAACAAGTCATGACATAATTCACAATATGATAGGCTGGCCACCATCAGACTCAAGCTCCAGCTCAGTATCCGTAATACTGACTAGGCACATTTTTGCCAAATCAAATATTTAGGCCTAAGACCTCTTCCCCTGACACCATGGCTATCATAGCACTGTATACTATTAAGCATACATGAAGCATTAAGCACTTAACAGTTCATCTCTTTTTGGATAGGGATTCCTCCCTTGCACAACCATGGCTTTTTATATCTCTTAATACCTATTGAGCATCAAGTACCTTACAGCCTAGCACTTTGACAGGGATCTTTTCGCTTGCACATCTACGGAGCAATCTCGAAACCATAAATTGGAAATATGATCCTTGTACACTAAGCACTTTAAAGGACATACATGTCCAGTTTATATTTAAAATGGATATATGGCAAAATATAATACAGCCATGAGCTGGGGGAAGAGCTAAAATATTACACCCATATGAATATTAAACAGAATATATATATATATATATATTTTTTTTTATTTGATTTAATTGTAATACAATTTTACAATTTTTACAAAACAAACAAGCAGATGAAGGTTCATCCCTCCAAATTAGATTAAATTGCATTCCATCCAAGTTAAATTCAAGAGTTCCTAGCTTAAGAGAGCAAGAGTTTAGGCTTCAGCTTACGCCTGTCTCCATTACTGCGTTACTGTCCTTTTCGCACCTGAACAGTTTTTGTACTCCTGTACTAGTCCAATTTTTTTAAAGAACAAAGTCACTGCCACTGACCATTCGGTCCCCCCCCCTCCCAGTAAGCCGTTCCACCAGTCCTCTTCGTCAGCTGTAGTTACACTGCTCAGGTGTTTCATTAAATATATTTCTCTTGCCTTGTGGGTACCCTTGCACTTTAACAGATGGTGTCTGATGGATTCCACCTGCTGGGTATTACAATACCAGCACTTATCCCTGGTTACCTCTCCTCTTCTGGCCAAGATCTCATTTGTTTTGATTCCTCCTTTCTTGCACATATATATATATATATATATATATATATATATATATATATATATACATATATGATACATTATTCACCATAATCTTATTTGTGATGCTTGTATCTGCTTAGATTCACATGCTATGCATAGGCTGACATCTAGTGGAAGCTGCAGAGTATTACAGTTGTTTTCAAAACTCAAAAAGGGACATCAAAAAGGTGCGACAGTAATACTATCCCTAGTGTGATGGCCACTGTACCCATGGTGCTTCACGCATTAAGGTCCCTCAGATTGTTTTGTTTCTGACATGAGGTTTCATGAAGTGTAGCGTGAGTACAGGTGTAGTAAAGCAGATTATGTATCAGATAAAGCTGAGAAACATCTATTCACCTTCTCCAAGTGGAGGAAGAGCGGGCGCTTGTGAATCTAAGCAGATACAAGCATCATAAATACAATTATGGTGAGTAATGTATCCTTTCTGAGGCTTGTGGAATCTGCTTAGATCACATGCTATGCATAGATTATCGAGCTGTGTTTGGAGAAGGTGGTGGGTTGTGAGGAGGTACAGCAGCAAATAGATGTTTTAGCACCGCTTGTCCCACCTGTGAATCTGCTTTAGAGAGTGCCAATGCAGTAGTGCTGAGTAAAGTGTAGACAGAGCTCGAGGTAGCTGCTTTGCAAATGGTGTCTAGTGGGACGTTTGCGATAAAAGCCAAGGTAGCTCCTGTACCCCTAGTGGAGCAAGCTCTTGGTCGGAGAGGCAGTGTTTTATTTGATAGGGAGTAGCAGAGCTGTATGCCTATCCATCTGGAGATGGCGTTTTTTTAAATGCGGTTTTCTGCCCTGCCTGGAGCTATGGAGACAAACAGTTGGTTTGTTTTCCTTAGCGGTCTGGTCTTGTTTACATAGTCAAGGACCGCCCTCCTTACATCTAGTGTATGGAGTTTTTTCTCAGCTGAGCTTGATGGATTTTGAAAATAAAACTGATCTTCGATGGCCTGATTGACATGGAACTTTGAAATGAACTTAGGTGAAAACCTAGGGTGAGTGCTTAATACCAATTTGGCTTTGTGGATAACAAAGAAAGGGTTTTGCAGGGGCAGAGCTTGCAGTTCACCGACTCTCCTTATGGAGGCGTCAGCCACCTTGTATGTGAAGTGTTTAAGGCTGGACTTATGCATAGGCTCAAAGGGGTGCCCCATGAGCTACGTACTACATTGAGGTCCCAACCTGGCGGCGGGATTGAAATAGGAGGATGGAGTCTTTTTACTCCCTCCATGAAGGCCTTAATGATTGGGATCTTCCACCAGGACACCTTACTTTGAGAAGTGGTGTACGCGGATAGAGCTGCTGGTGAACACTGAGTTCAATACTAGACCCAAGTCTAGTAAATGAAGCATGAAATGAAGAATGTGTGATGGAGTACATTCTATTGGGTTTATTTGTTTTGACTGGCACCAAATTACAAACCTCTTCCATTTGTTAAGGTAACAGGGTCTAGTGTTTGGTTTACATGCCTCTGAGGATTTCCATACACCATTGAGGTAGATTTAAACGTCCAAACTCTAGGACTTCAGGAGCCAAGCTGCCAAGTTCATAGACTGAGGTTGAGGGTGTACTGTCGTGCCCCTGTGCTGTGTGAGCATGTTGAATGGGCACTGCAGTTTAAATCGGGTTGCACATCGCTGGTTTGCGCAGATGTGGATATCAAGGTTGTCTCAGCCCCATAGGAGCAACCTGTTCCTTGTGAATCTTGTTAATCTCTTTGCTCATTAGAGGAGTTAGGGGTCGGAGTGGGGGGACAGCATAGGCAAATTTCACTGACCAGTTTATCCACAGGGCGTTCCCCTTTGAGTCGTGTTGGGGAAACTTGGACGCAAAGTCTGGGCATTGTTCGTTTTCTCTTGTTGCGAACAAGTCTAACAGGGGTAGCCCATTTTGTGAAAATGTAGTCTACGATCTCTGTCGAGTTACCACTCGTGCTCTTCTGGATGCTAGAGAATGGAGTTCCCCTGGAACATGTTGCTATGTTAGTAACATGCCCCGCTTGAGTGTCCAATTCCATATTTTTTGTGGTAGCTTGGATAGACTTGGAGAATGTGTGCTCCCCTGCTTGTTTATGTAAAGCATTGCACTGGTGCTGTCTGTGTATTTTTACTGTATGTTGGTGTGCTTGGAAGGCTTGCAATGCCTTGAGCACTGCCAGGAGTTCCAGAAGGTTGATGTGATTTTGGGCTCTGATTTGAGTCCATAAACCATGCGCCGTCAGATGAAGGTAATGGGCCCCCAATCCGGTAAATGATGCGTCTGTTGTGACAACCGGTTGTAGTGCCGGGTCATGGAAGGGTTTTCCCTTCATCAGGTTCTCCTTCGTCCAACAAGCGTAGAGCTTGTACTAGGGTTGGTGAAATGACCACTTGAACGTCCCACCGACCGCTTGCCTGAGACCAACCAATCTTGCATTAGGTGCATGCGTAATCGTGCGTGTGGGACCAGGCAAATGCACGATGCCATCATCCCGAGCAGGTGCATTGCTTTGCGTATGGTTATCTGGCGACCGGCTAGATAATGAGGTATTTGCAGCAGAACATTTTGTACTCTTTCCTTTGACTGAAAGCCTAGACCACCTTCTGTTTTTATGACACCTCCTAGGAACTGTTTGGTCTTGTTTGGTACAAGGCTTGACTTTTTCTTGTTGATTGAAAACCCCAATTGAAAAAGTAGTTTGATCATTCTTTGGGTATTTTGCTTGCAAATTTGGGGATTTTCCCCTGTGATCAGCCAGTAGTCCAGATAAGGGTACACCGGAATTGACTCCATCCAAAGGTGTGCCGCCACTACTGCCAGTACCTTGGTGAATACCCTTAGAGTGAATGCTGTGCTGAAGGGTAGCACCTTGAATTGGTAGTGCTGGTTCGCTATTTTGAAACGCAAGAATCTTCTGTGCGCTGGGGATATTGAAATATGAAAGTATGCATCTTTCATATCCAAGGTTGTCATGTAGTCCCGCCGCTTTAGCAGTGGGATTACTTCCTGTAGCATTGTCATGATGAATTTCTGTGGCTTGACATAGATGTTTGCAGGGCGCCGATCTAAAACCGGGCGCATCGTGCGGTCCTTTTTTGGCACAAGGAAGTACATTGAATAAATCCCCTTGTTTATCTGGTTCGATGGGACGACTTCTACGGCGTCCTTTAAGAGCAGCGCTGTCACCTCTTCCAATAGGATGCGCTGTTCTTCCTTCGAGGTGTTGCTTTGTCTTGGTGGATGATTGGTGGGTTGCTGTAGCAGTTCTATACAATAAACGCCCACCACGGTTGAAAGTACCCACTTGTCAGAGGCGATTCCTTCCCATACGTGGGTAAAGTATGCAATGCGGCCTCCTGCTGAAGTGGCATAGGAGGGAACCTGCAGCGGGTGGTCATTCTTTGGGGGGCAATGAGCCGCCTCTGGAAGAGTAGGATCTACCCCTGCTGCGATACCTTCTCTGGCCTCTTTGAACGCCTTGCAAGGACCGCCCCTGTGATGTGCACCAGGACAAGCTTTGACCCCGGTTGTAACCTGATCCCCATTGCGGGTCTTGCCCTCTGAAGCGGCGAAGGTTGTAGCTCCCTGGTTTATTGGGACGTTTTCAAAATGCTCAGATTATAAGACAGTGCCAAAACTAGTTCCAAAAAACAAAAGATTTTAATATTTTATTGAAGTTGCCCTTGCTGATGACACGTGTTTCGGCTATCACTAATTAGCCTTTTTCAAATCAGGGCTTAGTCACTCGTTACTTATACATGCTTCTGAATGCATGTTCTCATAGTTCCATTAATCTGTTGGTCATAAATTCATGGGTTCAATCCCTGCTGCATTTAATGAAAACGCTTTCAACAGACAGACTTTTGTTTTTTGGAACTAGTTTTGGCGCAGTCTTATAATCTGAGCATTTTGTAAACAATCTAATATTTGGAGTGGTTTAATTGGCTTTTTTTAACCACAACTCAGTGAGACGCGACACATGATTTACTTGGACAGAACATAAGTGGAACTAGAACTTATATGTCGCCTGTTAGGGAGAATTCTCAGTTTAGGCTGAATTTCCTAACCTAGTGAGTCCCCCAGCAACTTTGCTGGATTTTTGGGGTTTATTTTTTTCTCCTGCCAAGAGTGAGACTCTTTTACCCTCAGTCTTGGACATGATTTGAGTGTGTTTCTTTGAATCTAGATGTGTTTAATGGGCTATGGGGTCTTTTACTCCATAGGGCTTCATGTGTTTTTGTGATGTGTGTTACACAGCACCCTCAGTGCAGTAACAGAGGGGTGTCATAGTGACCCCCCAGTATAGACTCCATACCCTGGGACTGACTACTGTCTCCCAGGGCATGTAAACTCACCATTGACTTTACTAGTCTTAAATTCTGAACAGAACCAGTACAAACCATCATATTGTGGACGTACTGGCTGGGGCAATTCAATTGCCCCAGGGTCTGTTAGTCGAGCGGGCACGTCTCCGTCCCCCCTGATCGAGTTTTGGCTGGTGGCAGTGGATACTACTTTTTATATTCAACCGCGAATATTTTTCCTATGGGATTTCCCATTGTTTAGGCTACTATCTTTATTTAATTATTTACGGTAGCCTCGAACATACCGCCGGTTTATTTAATTAATATTAATTCTCTGGTTGGTATTTTTTGCCAAAACTTGATTCTAAAATGGCGTTTGTGTTCTCTTCTGTGACTCCAACCCAAGTCGAGCCCTTTGTTCCACTTTTTTGGCGGGCTTCTCCACAGAAGCCCTCCAAAGTGGTGCCACTATGTCTGGGGTACTTAGGAGGGGTGGAGGGGGATTTAGGCACCCTGGACTGAGTTGCCTAGGCAACTCAAGTCGCACTCCGTCCTGATTGGCCCAAGTGGTGAGCCGGCCGGCTCACCACTTAGCATGTTTGAGTGACAGCTAGGCTGAGTGAATGGGGGTTTTCGGCATAAAAGCAGGGCTTTGGGGACTGGAACTTCAGAAGTCGCCACAGGACCCAAGAATCCGACGAGGGAGAAGCTGATCCGACCTGCCACGACGACACCACCGGTGGAGCCCTGCTGGACCGTCTCACCACTTTTCCCAACGACAGAGGAGATCACCCGCCGGAGAGTCTTCTTCCTTTGACTGGTGGGGATAACCAGTTTCACTGTCTTTTCGCCTTCCCGACGTATCTCGTGGCCGCCTTGCCTGTGCCAAGCACCCCGGCAACCGGGATACCACGTTTTACCACGACCGCGAAACAAAGGTACCACCTTTAACCGGAAAACTATGCGGCTGGTTTCTTCCCTGGCAGTGCAACGACCTTCATCTTTCCCCAAGTCCAGATCTTCTCTTCCCCTGGACGATGAGGCAACTTGCACCCACTGCCAGGAACATCTGCCACCGCTGGAGGATCCTTCCCACTTAAGGTACCGTGTACAGCCTGGCTTCCGTTGCTACCGACTGTACGGGGTAGATTTAGCCCCCGGCTTTCGAACCTGGGTTAGCCTGGGACACCCTGGCTAAACTTTTCTAAGCCTCTCTAAACTCTTTTTGAACTCTCTGCAAGACTTTCTAAGCCTAGTGTAACTGTGTGATCTTGGGCGCATTTGTTCTCTGCTCTCTCTAAGAGTGGGCCAAGCGTGAAGGTTGAGGGATCTGACCTCTGGATGGAGAACCTGACCCCCCTCCTGTGAGAGAAGATCATCTCAGTAGAGAAGACGACGTGGAGGGCAGATGGACAAGTCGAGTAGGTCCGGGTACCACGTCCTCCGGGCCCACGCCGGAGCAGTGAGGATCATCCGGGAACCGAACCTCCGTAACCTCCGCAGCACTTGCGGGATGACAGGGACTGGAGGAAACCTGTACAGAAGTGGGAAGGACCACTCCACCACAAACGCGTCCCCTAAGGCTCCTCTTGGAGGAAATTCCCGCAAGCAAAACCTTTCGCACTTCCGGTTGACACTGGAGGCGAAGAAATCCACTTGAGGGGTCCCCCAAAGGGCGAAGATCTCCAGGAGAATCTCCTGAGCCAGCTCCCACTCGTGAGAGATCATGCTCTGCCTGCTCAGAGCATTCGCCGTCTCGTTTTCTTCTCCGGCCAGATGGACTGCCGAGAACGAAATTTCCTGCTGAATGGCCCAGAACCAGAGCTGCATCGCCTCCCTGCACAGAGGAAGTGACCCTGCACCCCCCCCTTTTTGTAGATGTAGTGCATGGCCACCGTGTTGTCTGTCAGGATCAGGACATTCTTTCCTCGTACAGCAGGCAGAAATGCCTTCAGGGCAAGCCTGACGGCCCTCATCTCCAACAGATTGATATGGAGTCTGGACTCCGACGGAGACCAACGACCGCTGACTGTCAGCTTTTTGGCATGAGCTCCCCATCCCGTGAGGGATGCCTCCGTCACGATCGTCACCTCTGGCCAGGGTAGCCAAAATGGCGCCCCCCTCATCAGATTGCCTTTGTCGACCCACCAGAGAAGGTCCTGGGCGACCGAGGGCGGCACCTGAACGGGGTCCGACATCCTGCCGGAGGACTGTGACCGCTGCATCTTGAGGGCCCACTGCAAAGATCTCATCCGCAGTCTAGCCTCTGGCACCAGAAGAATGCAGGATGCCATGAGACCGAGCAGCCTCAAGAACTCAAACGCTGGGAGACTCTGGGCATGTCGAAACTTAAGTACCATCTGCTGAATGTGATGATCCCTCACCTGGGGAGGAAAACACTGCCCCAGGGAAGTGTCAAGCACTGCTCCAATGTACTGGAGCCGCTGAGTTGGCGTCAAGTGGGACTTCTTTAAATTGAGGGAGAAGCCCAGCCTGCGGAGGGAGCGGCAGGTGACAGACAGATGATCCTGGACTTGCTCGGGAGAGCTCGCCCTGATCAACCAATCGTCCAGGTAGGGTTGTAACGCTCACCTGATTCCCGCAGAGGCGCCGGTCTTGACTGGGTGAATGCCGTATCTTCAAAGGTGATGTGTAACACACGGTTGGCTCTTTGGGCTGGACCTCTGTGCACTGTATGTCTGACTCGAAGAGTAAGATGTCTTAGGTAAGTGAACGCCGAGCTCTCCATCTGCCTTGGGGCAGGGTGCCGTAACCAGTTTCTTCACTGGATAAGGGTGCAGGCCTCTTGACCTCAGAGGACTGCTGTCCGTCGTTAACTGCACGAACGGTAAGTTCTGGGCACTTCAAATGTCTTAAAAGTCTTTTGTAATGATATCTCTTGTTTTGCAGGGTTCCGGCGATGGCGGATGGCGGGCTGATGAGAGTTGAGGATCGAACCCGCGTGAGGAATAGAAGCGCCTGGAAGCACGTAAGTAAGCGCTTGTAGCCTGCTTCACGATGCGCACTAACTGTCCCTTTTATCTTGCAGGTACAAGTTCGGAGCTTTAGAGAAGCTGAAGGGTGCTGGAATACCCACTGGATTCGGCGTGGGAAGGAGTAATGGCACGTGAGTAATAAAGTTGCCCAATGTCTTTAAATGCACCTTCTTTTGTCTTTCAGATGCGGGATGCAGCGCCGAAGGCCTCCGGAGCGTGCAAAGAGCTGGTAAGCTTTTGTCTTTCAGATGCCGGAATGCAGTGCGAAGACCTCCGGAGCATGCGAAGAGTAGGTAAGCCTTTGTCTTTCAGATGCCGGAATGCAGCGCGAGGCGTTGGTGACAGCCGATGGACCAGGTAAGAGATGCGCTGCCACTGAAGACCGTAGTGCTAACCTGTTCTTTCTTTGTCTTTACAGGTGCTGCTGAAGACTGGATTCCAGGATCGTAAGCCTTTGTTCCCTTAGGGCCAGGATCAGAAGCAGAAGGCACGATGAGCGTTCTGCTGCAGAGAATGCAGAATAACGCAAAGCAAGATTCATCCATCGGGTGTGGTTTAAATAGCCTCCTGTAGTGCTTAGGTGTCTGCTTCCACAGCCACGCCTAGGTAAGAAAATAGTTCCTGCTTTCCAGAAGAGTTCCAGTGTTCTGAACCTAGGGAGTGGCTCCTGCTCCACCCAACAGGAAAAGTAGTCCCAAACAGAAGAGGATCAGGGGTTCAACTGGCAGGTAATTAAGCAGCATGGTCTGCTGCAGGTAAGTCCACCCAAGCATTATGAGCCCGGCGCTTCCAGCGCTGGGACTGGGCATCTTTATGAGCCTGGTGCCACTGGCGCCAGGTCAGGGTCCAAAAGGTCCCAATTGGGACTGGCTGGAACTCGGAACCCGGGTTATGGGTCTGCTTCCAAGGGAGTCGGGCAAGTCCTGATCTTTTGGAAGCAGAGATCATGACAGCACCCCCCCTCAAGGCCCCTCCCAAACCGGGCTTCTCCGGGGGTTTGGGCTTGTTAGGAAATGTTCGATGAAATCTTTTGATTAGACGAGGCGCGTGGACATATTCTGCAGGTTCCCAGGATCTTTCTTGGGGACCGTAGCCTTTCCAGTCAATCAGGTAAAATAGTTTAGATTTGGAGATCTTGGAATCCAGGATGCTTTTGACTTCAAACTCGAGTTCTCCATCAACTAGAATAGGTTTTGGAGATGTAGTTAGTCTGGTTTGAGGTTGCACGGGTTTTAATAGAGAGACGTGGAAGACCGGATGTATCTTCATGTGAGGGGGCAAGTCCAACTTGACCGCTACTGGATTTACTATGGTAGTGATGGAATAGGGACCAAGGTATCTTGGGTTGAATGTGCGTGGTCCTTTTAGAGGTAGATATTTGGTGGATCACCAGACTTGATCTCCTACTTGATATTGGGGGGCTTCCTTCCGATGTTGGTCTACTCCTTTCTTGTATTGTTCTTTAGCCCTTTGAAGGTGAGAAACGGCTTCCTTAAAGGCTTGGGTGATTGTAGAATGCAGGTGGTCTACTGCTGGCGTTCCAAGATCTTGGAGTGGATCCAACTCCGAGGTTCGAGGGTGACTACCGTATAAAAGAAAAAAACGGGGTCTTCCCAGTTCCCGAGTGGACAGAGTTATTGTAGGCATATTCGGCTATCCAAAGGATATCGTTCCAAGTTGTTTCAGTTTGTTGTAGCATGCAGCGTAAATACTGTTCCAGAGTTTGATTGGTCCTCTCGGTTTGTCCGTCGGTTTGAGGGTGGTGGCTGGTCGAAAGTCTCACATCAATTTGAGCCGACCGACAGCAACTTCGCCAAAAATGAGAAATAAATTGACTACCTCGATCCGAAATTAGAACTGAAGGAAAACCGTGCAGTCGGACGATGTTTTCGAGAAATTCTCGGGCCAGAGTTGCTGCTGTTGGTAAGCCTTTGAGTGGAATGAAATGCGCCATCTTGGAGAATAGGTCCACGATTACTAGGATCGTATTGTATCCGGAGCATGGAGGTAGATCGGTGATGAAGTCCATAGAAAGCGTATGCCAAGGGCGAGGCGGGATGTCAATAGGGCGTAAGAGGCCGGCTGGTTTTTCCTTTTGACTCTTGTTTTGGGCGCATACTCCACAGGACATTATAAAGTCTCTGATATCTTTTTTCCAAGACGGCCACCAGAAGTAGCGCTTGATCTTTTCCGAGGTCTTGGTCATACCGGGATGTCCTTCCATTAAAGAATCGTGATAACAAGAGATTACCTTTTTCTGTAAATCTGTGCTGGGCAGGTATAACCGTTCTTGGAAATATAATAGGTTGTCCTTCACCGTAAAGTCCTTTCCCTGCAGATGCCAATTCTGTATGTCTGCTGGAGTTACCAGTAGCCTGGCTTTATCCTTAACTTCCTCTATGGATTGTGTGGCGATTACACCTAGAATTCTTTGTTCGGGAATGATAGGTACAGGTTTAGGATTGATCAAATGTTCTTCCACTCCCATCCGAGAAAGGGCATCAGCTTTACCGTTTTTTGTACCAGGTCGATAGGTAATTATGAAGTCAAACTCGGCAAAGAATAGTGCCCAACGGAGTTGCCTAGAGGATTGAGCTTTTGCGGTTTTCAAATATTGCAGGTTTCGGTGATCTGTAATCACAGTAACGGTGTGTCGGGCCCCCAGAAGATAATCCCGCCAAGCCTTAAAGGCGGACTTGATAGCTAGAAATTCCTTATCAGTAATAGTGTAATTGATTTCAGGAGGCGAGAATTTGCGGGACCAAAATGCCACGGGATGCAACTGATTGGTTACTGGGTCCTTTTGTGATAGAACTGCCCCCATGGCAAGGCTCGAAGCATCAGTTTCAACGATGTAGGGGAGTTCTGGGCGAGGATGTTTTAAGACCGGTGCAGAGATAAATCTAGTCTTCAAATTCTGGAAAGCTTGTTCCGCCTCGGTAGACCATTCAAAACGTTTGTTTTTCTTTAACAAGGCGGTGATGGGCTGGACTATTCGAGAGAATTCGGGGATAAACCTGCGGTAAAAGTTAGCGAAGCCTAACATGCTTTGAACACCTTTTACGGAGGATGGCAATGGCCATTTGAGAATTGCATCAACCTTCTTTGAATCCATACGCACTCCGCTAGGTGATAATATGAATCCCAAGAATTCAACTTCAGTCACGTTGAAAACACATTTTTCCAACTTAGCGAAAAGTTTGTGTTGACGCAATCTCTCGAGGACCATTTTCACGTGTTTCCGATGTTCAGTTTCCGATGAAGAATAAACGAGGATGTCGTCAATGTAAACAACAACACACACATCTATGAGCTCTCTGAGGACATCGTTCATAAAATATTGAAAGGCGGCCGGGGCATTGCAAAGTCCGAAGGGCATGACCTGATATTCAAATAGCCCATACTTGGTGCAGAAGGCCGTCTTCCATTCATCGCCCTCTTTTACTCGTACCAAGTGGTAGGCTCCTCTAAGATCCAGCTTTGTATATATGCATGCTTTTCTGACTTGGTCCAGGAGTTCAGGGATCAAAGGTAACGGATATCTATTCTTAACGGTGATCTGGTTCAGGGCGCGATAATCTATACAAGTTCTAAGGTCCCCTTCTTTTTTTGGAACGAAGAACAAAGCTGAGGAAGCAGGGGACTTGGAAGGACGAATAAACCCATTCGCTAGGTATTGATCCAGGTATTGTCGGAGGTGAAGATTCTCAGGCTCGGTGAGGGCATAAATTCTACTACAAGGAGGAGTAGATCCAGGTATCAGGTCTATCTGGCAGTCATAAGACCTATGAGGAAGTAGAGAGTTAGCCTGGTCCTTCCGGAAAACATCTTGGAATTCTAGGTATTCAGGAGGTAACTGAGGAGCCTCTGAGGAAATTGCTGCCAGAGCAACACCAGGTCGAGGGTGACAAGTAGAGACACATTCTGGAAACTGAACCGTTCTTGCTCGCCAATCGATCTGAGGATTGTGCTTCTCTAACCAAGGAATTCCTAGAATAATCTGGAACTGAGGGGCCTTGATCACATCGAACACGATCTTCTCATGGTGTCCATCTTGACTTACTAGCGTCACTTCTTGGGTGGTATGCGTTACTGGTCCGGAGGCTATCTCCGTACCATCCACCGTAGTAATGACGTCCTTTACAGCCTTTGGACAAAGTCAGATTCATCCTCAAAACCATTTCATGATCCACATAATTGCCGATGGCAGCGCTGTCGACGTAAGCTTCAATCGCATGTAATCGATCCGGATGTTCAGGGCTAATGAGGACCATAGGTATCACGAAATGCGAGGTCACGGAACTGGTTTTAACGCTCGGCAAGAGGACCTCTATTCTTGTCGGGCGAGGTCGTTTCCCTGCTCAGAGTTTGTGACCCTGGTAACTGCAGCTCCTACTGCCTTCTTGGCTGGTTTCACCGGACAGTCTCGAAGAAAGTGCCCCGAGTTTCCGCAATAGAGGCATAATTGCAGCTGTTTTCTCCTTTCCCGCTCCTTTTGTGTTAGTGGTCCTTTCAGGCCCCCTATTTGCATGGGTTCCCCGGAGTCTACTCCTTTGGTAGGAGTTGGTGGTTTGGAAAATACTCGAGCATCAAACTTGGAACGATCGGCCTTCCTGTTCTGCAGTCTGTGGTCAATTTGAACGACTAAGTCAATGTAGTCTGAACAGTCTTGCGGGGGATTCACTACGTGGGCTAACACATCTTTGAGCTCTCCACGTAGACCTCTATAAAACAGCGTAATCCTTTTGTCCTCAGGCCATCGAGTTTCCACTATCAGTCTGTTGAAAGACGCAATATAAGCCAAAAGGTCTTGATTACCCTGTCGCAATGAAAGGAGCTCATTGTCCAAGGCCTGCCCCTGTGAATGTCTTGCAAACAGTTTTTCCATACTGAGCTGAAAAGCTTGAAAATCATGGAGAACCGGATCATCTTGATTAACTAGAGGGATCGACCAGTCTGCCGCATTGCCACTAAGGTACGAAAGCACGAAAGCTACCTTAGCTTGATCAGTTGGAAAGGCTGCTGGCCGGCATAAGAAGTGCAACCGGCACTGATTAATAAATACTGCAAACCTCTTTGGGTCACCAGAAAATCGTTCGGGCGGAGCCAGAGGTACATTCCCAGGTAGGTTGATCTGCACTGGGTTCGTAGAGGATGTTGAAGGAAGATTTGCCCCTGATGCGGGTAACGGAGTTTGTCCGGCTTGTGACTGTAGCAATTGTCTAGCGAGATCGTCTGTTCGCTCCTTGGAAATAATCAGTTCCCTTCTTAGAGCATTCGTTTCCTGACGGGCTGCATGCACTTCTGCTCTTAGTTCCCCAAGTAACTGGGCTAGCTGGTCGGTATCCGAGGTTTCCATAGCGCCTGGGTGGGAGTTTTGCGATAGTCTTTGCGTTCTGTAACGCTCACCTGATTCCCGCAGAGGCGCCGGTCTTGACTGGGTGAATGCCGTATCTTCAAAGGTGATGTGTAACACACGGTTGGCTCTTTGGGCTGGACCTCTGTGCACTGTATGTCTGACTCAAAGAGTAAGATGTCTTAGGTAAGTGAACGCCGAGCTCTCCATCTGCCTCGGGGCAGGGTGCCGTAACCAGTTTCTTCACTGGCTAAGGGTGCAGGCCTCTTGACCTCAGAGGACTGCTGTCCGTCGTTAACTGCACGAACGGTAAGTTCTGGGCACTTCAAATGTCTTAAAAGTCTTTTGTAATGATATCTCTTGTTTTGCAGGGTTCCGGCGATGGCGGATGGCGGGCTGATGAGAGTTGAGGATCGAACCCGCGTGAGGAATAGAAGCGCCTGGAAGCACGTAAGTAAGCGCTTGTAGCCTGCTTCACGATGCGCACTAACTGTCCCTTTTATCTTGCAGGTACAAGTTCGGAGCTTTAGAGAAGCTGAAGGGTGCTGGAATACCCACTGGATTCGGCGTGGGAAGGAGTAATGGCACGTGAGTAATAAAGTTGCCCAATGTCTTTAAACGCACCTTCTTTTGTCTTTCAGATGCGGGATGCAGCGCCGAAGGCCTCCGGAGCGTGCGAAGAGCTGGTAAGCTTTTGTCTTTCAGATGCCGGAATGCAGTGCGAAGACCTCCGGAGCATGCGAAGAGTAGGTAAGCCTTTGTCTTTCAGATGCCGGAATGCAGCGCGAGGCGTTGGTGACAGCCGATGGACCAGGTAAGAGATGCGCTGCCACTGAAGACCGTAGTGCTAACCTGTTCTTTCTTTGTCTTTACAGGTGCTGCTGAAGACTGGATTCCAGGATGGTAAGCCTTTGTTCCCTTAGGCCCAGGATCAGAAGCAGAAGGCACGATGAGCGTTCTGCTGCAGAGAATGCAGAATAACGCAAAGCAAGATTCATCCATCGGGTGTGGTTTAAATAGCCTCCTGTAGTGCTTAGGTGTCTCCTTCCACAGCCACGCCTAGGTAAGAAAAGAGTTCCTGCTTTCCAGAAGAGTTCCAGTGTTCTGAACCTAGGGAGTGGCTCCTGCCACACCCAACAGGAAAAGTAGTCCCAAACAGAAGAGGATCAGGGGTTCAACTGGCAGGTAAGTAAGCAGCATGGTCTGCTGCAGGTAAGTCCACCCAAGCATTATGAGACCGGCGCTTCCAGCGCTGGGACTGGGCATCTTTATGAGCCTGGTGCCACTGGCGCCAGGACAGGGTCCAAAAGGTCCCAATTGGGACTGGCTGGCACTCGGAACCGGGGTTATGGGTCTGCTTCCAAGGGAGTCGGGCAAGTCCTGATCCTTTGGAAGCAGAGATCATGACACCTTGTTCCTCTCCACTGCAGGCACCAGTTCTATGGTGCCATTCTCCAGCAGGGATTTGATTTCCAGCGCAAGGAGCGGATCCGGACTCTTGAAAGAGATTCCCTGGTGGATTGTCGTGAGGCCTCTGCCGGAAAGGAAGACAGTAGCCGTGGGCTATGATCTCCAGAACCCACACATCTGAAGTAATGGCACGCTATTCTACAAGATGCTGCGCCAGCCTTCCCCCAACCGGCGAACCATGGGACATGGCCTCATGACTAAGCTGAAGCGGCTGCGGCAGTGCCTGAGGGCAAAGAGGCAACTGCTCGAGTGGCCTTGGCACCTCGAGTACCCTGTTTTCCACCTCTGGTAATCCTACGTTGGCCCCTTTACCTTTGGTAGATCGAGGGGCGCTGCAAGTCAGAGTAGTATCGAAAGGAACCTCCCCTCAATTGCTGTCCCCTAGGACGAAAAGGTGGAGGTTGGCGGACTGCAACGCTCAACGACTTCGCTGCAGCCTTGGATGTCTGCAACCTCTCAAGTCTCTCGTCAGCCTTGCTGCCAAAAAGATGTTCACCATCAAAGGGCATGTTAAGAAGCCGGGCTTGTACATCAGGAGCAAACCCCGATTTCCGCAACCAGGCAAATCTGTGCTTCACGGTGCTCGCCGCCATGGACCGACTGACAGTCTGCCACATCCAGACCGATTGAACAGATTCAAACATGGCATCCTTGCCAACCTGTACAAGGGCAAGAAAGCCATCCCGTTCCTCCCCTTCGGGAATATATTCAGCCACTAACGAAACAATTCCACAGAGTGTGAGTGAAACGTACTAAGGCACACACAGAGTTGGCTGCTTTCAAAGCCATACCCCCAGAAGAAAAGACTTTCTTCGCCCAACCGTCAAAACGTTTGTCGTCCCTATCAGGAGGGACGGTAGGGTAAGATGCCCGTTTTGCTGGGGCCATAGCCGCCTGCACCACCAAACTCTCCGGAGTAGGATGCAAGGACAAGTAGCCGGGGTCGCCACTGGCTGGGCGGTATTTTTTTGGCAATGACTTACCCACTGCCGGGAGACTTTCTGGAGCAGTCCAAGCCGCCGCCACCCTTCTTTGCAAGGCCATATGGAATGGCAGTACCAGGTCAGTTGGTGGACCTTGGTCCAAGATATCTGTCAGGTCATCTTGCATAAAATCCAATAGTGGCGCAGACCACCCCAAGTACTCCGTCACCCTCGACATGAGCCGCCGGTACGAAGGCTCGGCATGCGTGCCAGGCTCAGGCCTACCGAACTCAACCTCCGGAGAAGTGTCCAGACCACTAGCGTCGTGCAAAGACTGACGCAGGTCTTCCATCTGGTTATGACCAAATAAGAGATCGTCAGGAACCTCATCAGGAACCAAACCTTCCACAGACCCTTCATCCACCTCAGAAATATAATCAAGAGGCTGGAATAAATCCCTGGATGAGGGTACAGAAAAAGGCACAACCACATTTGACTTGGCCAGAGCCTTCCTAAGGGTTTCAACCGGTCTCCGGGGCACCTCCCATAAAGCCTCCTCTTAAGGCGTCGACGGAATCGGCGTCGAGCGTGGCGCTGATTGCTTCGACACAAGCTTCGAGGGCGGTGCAGAGAGCTTGTCCTTCGACGGCCTCGGCGTCGATGGCTTCCTCGGAGGCGGAGCCTCGAGAGTGTCCCTCGACGGACATGGCGCCGATGGCGTCACCGTCTTCTTCTAAGACCTCACAGGCTACAGCGGTCTCGAGGGCCCAAAAATCCCCACCATATCCCCATCATCTCCTTATGAAAATTATCTCATTCCGCAGAGAGGAATGCTTGTTGGGACAAGCAACCCGCCGACGGGTGGATTCCTCGGACGAGGAAGGCGACCGGTGACTGCGCTCCCGCGAGTGCCTCGAAGAGGCAGAGGAATGGCGGGACCCACTCCAGGACCGAGACCCCTTGGACTTATGCCGACGACGCGGAGTGTCGCCTCTCGAATCATCGGTTGAAAGCCCAGCGGATTTCGACTTTCGGGGCTTGGACACCCTACCGTACAGAAAGCTGCTTCTTACGCTCCCGCAAGGCCTTCGATGTTAGCGACTGGCAATCGTCACAGTCATCCGTGGCGTGGTCCTCACCGAGGCACCAGAGGCAGGCGTTGTGCGGGTCTGTAAGTGACATCTTGGAACAGCAGTCCCAACACTTCTTGAATCCCGACCGCGGGGTAGAAGACAAAGACATGATATCTTCACAAACAAAGTTCGAAGAACCAATAGAAATACTCAGAAGAACCGAGGGGTGCCGAGATCTCCGAAGCGAACACGTTCGCAGAAAAAGCTGAACTGAGGCTACAGGTGTCGTGCGTCCTACTTAAAGCATCCGGTGACGTTGGCTCGACGGAAGCCCTCGAGGACAGCGTATCGACGTCATCGGCGCAGGAGCCAAAAATTTTCCGAAGCAGCACAGCTGTGGTGATTACCTGTCATAGATGTGGAATACGTCGGAGGAACCAATCCCCTCGAAAGAGTATACTAGATTTAATATTTTTTTGTAATTAAAGTGGATAGCCAGAAGGAACTCTGCTATGAGCGACTTACAATGATGGCGGAAAAAAAACAACTATTTGAGGCACCTCGATGCGTGAAGCACCATGGGTACAGTGGCCGCCAAACTAGGTATCTAGGGATAGTATTACTGGTACGCCCTGTCCCTGTACATTTTCGAGTTTAAAAAACTGCAATATTCCGCAGCATATTATATATATAGCAACGCTTTTAAAAAAAAACATTTAAGGGTTTGTGAAGCACCCATCTCCCGGGTGAGAACTCCCCTCAAATCCGAGTAAGGACTGTCAAGAGGAAGAATTGGATTAACTAAGATTATCATTAAGCAATCTAGCCATTTTCAATCTTGTGCAGGAGAATGCCTCCCCCAACCACCGAACACTGTTGGTTCAGGCTCCCTCGCTACGCTAAGCCACTTATGCACATCAGAGGGGAACATGAACGCCCTTCCAAAATAAATGTTTGCGAATGCCATGCAATCCAGTACAGACGGAAGCCAGTTGAGTCTCTACTCAATAGAACCTTCTTTCCATCTTTGAAGGATGGAAGGATGCAGTGAGGCCCCATCATTAGCAAAGCCCTTTTCTGGAGAAGTCATGCATGCAATCACTAAAGTAAAAAAGATTCAGCACAAAAGATTGGGCACAAAGCCTATTCCATGCATTACTAAAGCCAACTCCCATAAGAAATATCTGCTGCTAAGGCAGTGTGCGTAATAACGCAAGGTGAGAGATGTCCATTGTTAAAAAGATTGTATTTAAAAAACATGTAGTACCAAAACAGCAAGGACTTTTGTAGAAATAAAATGTTATTTTTTTGGTCGTGTATAGTTACAGAAGTAGAAGTGAATTTAGAAAAAGAAGTGGAGCAAAGAAAACAACACAAATGTGAAGACAATGGTTTTAAAGTAAATACAAAAAACACAAACTCCAAAAGTATTAACTGCTGGAAAATAAGGGCTAGGAAATGCCCAGCAGTACACTGTGGGGGAACCTAAACTGGTATCCCGTTGTTAAAAAGTGAGCTAAAATGTGCTACGTTCATAGGTGTGATTTGTGAAAGGTCTTTAAAAACATAAATTAAAAAAAAGCTATATTTTCTTTTGAAAAGCTGCATATTGCTTGTCCATTTTTTGTAGCTTCGACCAAATAAATTTACATGTGCATGTCATTGTGGCAGTAGGGGTGTAGGGAGGTTGGGATTTGGGATACAGAAGGGAGCCATGCCCCCACCCTGCCCTCATAATAAAGCAAAATTTAAATTGAATACAAGTCAACCAAAATGCAGACTTTCAAAAGCTAAGTCTTATTAATAACGTAGAACCCCAATACTTTGACAAGGCAATGCCACACAATGGTCACACGTTTCAGGTACAGCGTAGCCAAGTATTAACCACCTATATATCCGGGTATCAGCATTCTAAATCGCGCTGAATCGGGACATACATGCCTTGCTAAAAAGCAGTGGTTGGCAGGTAAGGTGCGTGAAGGTGGTAAATGAGAAAGGAGCTACAATAATCCAAAGAGCGCAAAAGTACTGTTATAGCAATGTTTCAGTAAAACTCACATTGGCCGATTTCCAATAATTTGGTATTTCACCCTAAATGGGGAAATCCAGACTTCGACCCTTTGCTCCCTGGGCCTAGAGGTAGCTGCACCTCACTGACGCCCAACGAAGTGGCAGATATAAATGTCTGTGGGTCACTGCTGATAACCTTGCTAAGAGAACATTTTGGGCTGAACGGACTGGAAGGTTGTGGTCAAACTATATGAAAATGGCAATTTCTAGTCTAGTACAAAATAATTGAAATGTATAAAGCGCAACTTAGACCCAGGGTATCTCCAGCTTGTGAGTGGGTTACAGCCATAGAACAAGCTTGATTTTTAAATGTTTTGAGTAGAGGATTTCTGACACCTCTCGTACAAACCAACCCTCCTACCCCCTCCCCCACAGTCCAACCTATGCTCAGGACCACCCCAAACGGTGAATCAACCTCCACCCCCCGAGCTACATACCCTTCAGTCACAACTCGCGCATGCTGACCATCTTGCATTGGTTGATACAATTATGCAGAGCATTTCCACTCACTGGAGGTGCATCTCTAACTAAATACTACATCTACTGGCCCAGAAGCAGGGTGTTCCTGGGAGAACAAGGTTGTGGTGCAGGTTTCTAGCATACACAACAGTACTCCCTTTCACCATCTCTTTTAGCCATTGCCAGTGGAGTATCCTCAAGTGGGAAGGTCTGTGTACAGACACTGCAGAGAATAAGGAGAGAATGAACTGTGTATCTGGCACTACCTATACAGGTATTTCTGTGTGTTTATTGGAAGAGGTATATGGTGATGGCCAGGAGAAACTGTCTTTCAACCCACTATCTGGCACAAACTGTCATGAGAGGACAAAGGCAGTGGATATGACAAGGGAGATTTGCACAGGATCACACTGTGAATAGCTTTGAATGAAATATGCACTCAGAAACAGAGATACATATACACTAAAACCCAGGATGTGCAAGTCGAGCATGATAAGAATACAAATACATAAGGGCAGTGGAGTAAGCACTTAGAAGCTCATTATGCTTACAAAAAGTCGGCAAGCTCCTCACCCACAATTGCTGTTACAGGTTCGGTCAGCACTAAGCCGACATACAGGACAAGCAAGGACAGGATCTGTAAACACCACCATCAAGGGTGTTGGCTCAAAGCCACTTAAAGACAATACTCACGAGGACGAGAATCACCACCTGGAATGTCAGCAAAGCCCCCA
This sequence comes from Ambystoma mexicanum, assembly GCF_040938575.1. Lineage (NCBI taxonomy): Eukaryota > Metazoa > Chordata > Amphibia > Caudata > Ambystomatidae > Ambystoma > Ambystoma mexicanum. The sequence continues at coordinate 327,648,666 of NC_090925.1, read as the reverse complement.
AGCCCTGCTGATCAGGGACGCAGAAAGGCAATAACAGCAAAGGGAAGATAACTTCATACATAAGACTCCTGGCAAGGGACACACACGTAGGAATAGTACTTACAGAATAGCGAGGAAAACATGGGCATGCACAAAAGAGCTTGATACAACAGCACACTACACCTATCAATCAAAAGGGAACAAAGGGAGAAGTGCAAGGAAAAACCAGGAACAGACTCCAAGAGAAAGTAAAGTAATTTTGTTTCCCCAGCTCCTGTTCCAAGGGCAAATACCCCCCCCCACCTTCCCAACCAGGGAAGAAAGGGCAAACTGGGCCAAAATGCTGAATCTATAAATGAGGAGTGACTAAAGGATCAGGACTTCACTGCAGAATACGGCAAAGTCAAAGGAACAAAGAAAACAACCAAACTAGGCTGCACAAGAAAAGGAAAGCACTGGACAGTGCCGACTGCAAAAACAGAGCAGACAGAAAGGGAATCCAGGAAGCAGAAAATACTAATAGGCACACTAAATTCGAATTCCAGGGAACACGAAATAAGGAAGTAGGCACTAAACTAAGAACCAGGAACAAGGAACCTCAAACAAACAAACACTGCATCAATGACCAGCGCTGGACTGAGGCTTTTAAAGCTGGCTAGCGAGCAAGCAGTTCAGGTTTATGTTTATTCATTTATATTGCGTGCCAGACCCGAAGGTATGAGGGCGCAGAAGCAGTAAGGTTATTCTCAGCTTGGTTACAGTGTTGTACAGTAATTAACAGTGAATGCATAGGTTGATACGGTTGCGATGGATACGGTGATATACAGTTTACAAATATACATATTTACATAGAAGCATAGAATGCCCAGGCAGGTCAGTTATTGGTCGTTATTTTTTAACCACTGAATGTAGTTACGTCTAAAGAGGGGGTAGGTTTGGGATGTCCTTAGCGTGAGTGGTAGGGAGCTCCAGTGTTGGACTGCTTTCACCTGGAAACTTTTACTGCCCATTTTGGATCGATTGAACCTAGGAACTGTAAGCAAATTGGCATTGGAGGTTCTGGTGGGTCTGTTGGGGGTGTATCTTTTTATTCTGTCAGCTAGGTAGTGGGGGGCTGCATTATTGAGGCATGTGTGTTAAGGAGGCTACTTTGAGCCAGATTTTGTCAGTAGTGGTGAGCCAGTTATGAGATAAATTTACATGTGCATGTCATTGTGGCAGTAGGGGTGTAGGGAGGTTGGGATTTGGGATACAGAAGGGAGCCATGCCCCCACCCTGCCCTCATAATAAAGCAAAATTTAAATTGAATACAAGTCAACCAAAATGCAGACTTTCAAAAGCTAAGTCTTATTAATAACGTAGAACCCCAATACTTTGACAAGGCAATGCCACACAATGGTCACACGTTTCAGGTACAGCGTAGCCAAGTATTAACCACCTATATATCCGGGTATCAGCATTCTAAATCGCGCTGAATCGGGACATACATGCCTTGCTAAAAAGCAGTGGTTGGCAGGTAAGGTGCGTGAAGGTGGTAAATGAGAAAGGAGCTACAATAATCCAAAGAGCGCAAAAGTACTGTTATAGCAATGTTTCAGTAAAACTCACATTGGCCGATTTCCAATAATTTGGTATTTCACCCTAAATGGGGAAATCCAGACTTCGACCCTTTGCTCTCTGGGCCTAGAGGTAGCTGCACCTCACTGACGCCCAACGAAGTGGCAGATATAAATGTCTGTGGGTCACTGCTGATAACCTTGCTAAGAGAACATTTTGGGCTGAACGGACTGGAAGGTTGTGGTCAAACTATATGAAAATGGCAATTTCTAGTCTAGTACAAAATAATTGAAATGTATAAAGCGCAACTTAGACCCAGGGTATCTCCAGCTTGTGAGTGGGTTACAGCCATAGAACAAGCTTGATTTTTAAATGTTTTGAGTAGAGGATTTCTGACACCTCTCGTACAAACCAACCCTCCTACCCCCTCCCCCACAGTCCAACCTATGCTCAGGACCACCCCAAACGGTGAATCAACCTCCACCCCCCGAGCTACATACCCTTCAGTCACAACTCGCGCATGCTGACCATCTTGCATTGGTTGATACAATTATGCAGAGCATTTCCACTCACTGGAGGTGCATCTCTAACTAAATACTACATCTACTGGCCCAGAAGCAGGGTGTTCCTGGGAGAACAAGGTTGTGGTGCAGGTTTCTAGCATACACAACAGTACTCCCTTTCACCATCTCTTTTAGCCATTGCCAGTGGAGTATCCTCAAGTGGGAAGGTCTGTGTACAGACACTGCAGAGAATAAGGAGAGAATGAACTGTGTATCTGGCACTACCTATACAGGTATTTCTGTGTGTTTATTGGAAGAGGTATATGGTGATGGCCAGGAGAAACTGTCTTTCAACCCACTATCTGGCACAAACTGTCATGAGAGGACAAAGGCAGTGGATATGACAAGGGAGATTTGCACAGGATCACACTGTGAATAGCTTTGAATGAAATATGCACTCAGAAACAGAGATACATATACACTAAAACCCAGGATGTGCAAGTCGAGCATGATAAGAATACAAATACATAAGGGCAGTGGAGTAAGCACTTAGAAGCTCATTATGCTTACAAAAAGTCGGCAAGCTCCTCACCCACAATTGCTGTTACAGGTTCGGTCAGCACTAAGCCGACATACAGGACAAGCAAGGACAGGATCTGTAAACACCACCATCAAGGGTGTTGGCTCAAAGCCACTTAAAGACAATACTCACGAGGACGAGAATCACCACCTGGAATGTCAGCAAAGCCCCCAAGCCCTGCTGATCAGGGACGCAGAAAGGCAATAACAGCAAAGGGAAGATAACTTCATACATAAGACTCCTGGCAAGGGACACACACGTAGGAATAGTACTTACAGAATAGCGAGGAAAACATGGGCATGCACAAAAGAGCTTGATACAACAGCACACTACACCTATCAATCAAAAGGGAACAAAGGGAGAAGTGCAAGGAAAAACCAGGAACAGACTCCAAGAGAAAGTAAAGTAATTTTGTTTCCCCAGCTCCTGTTCCAAGGGCAAATACCCCCCCCCACCTTCCCAACCAGGGAAGAAAGGGCAAACTGGGCCAAAATGCTGAATCTATAAATGAGGAGTGACTAAAGGATCAGGACTTCACTGCAGAATACGGCAAAGTCAAAGGAACAAAGAAAACAACCAAACTAGGCTGCACAAGAAAAGGAAAGCACTGGACAGTGCCGACTGCAAAAACAGAGCAGACAGAAAGGGAATCCAGGAAGCAGAAAATACTAATAGGCACACTAAATTCGAATTCCAGGGAACACGAAATAAGGAAGTAGGCACTAAACTAAGAACCAGGAACAAGGAACCTCAAACAAACAAACACTGCATCAATGACCAGCGCTGGACTGAGGCTTTTAAAGCTGGCTAGCGAGCAAGCAGTTCAGGTTTATGTTTATTCATTTATATTGCGTGCCAGACCCGAAGGTATGAGGGCGCAGAAGCAGTAAGGTTATTCTCAGCTTGGTTACAGTGTTGTACAGTAATTAACAGTGAATGCATAGGTTGATACGGTTGCGATGGATACGGTGATATACAGTTTACAAATATACATATTTACATAGAAGCATAGAATGCCCAGGCAGGTCAGTTATTGGTCGTTATTTTTTAACCACTGAATGTAGTTACGTCTAAAGAGGGGGTAGGTTTGGGATGTCCTTAGCGTGAGTGGTAGGGAGCTCCAGTGTTGGACTGCTTTCACCTGGAAACTTTTACTGCCCATTTTGGATCGATTGAACCTAGGAACTGTAAGCAAATTGGCATTGGAGGTTCTGGTGGGTCTGTTGGGGGTGTATCTTTTTATTCTGTCAGCTAGGTAGTGGGGGGCTGCATTATTGAGGCATGTGTGTTAAGGAGGCTACTTTGAGCCAGATTTTGTCAGTAGTGGTGAGCCAGTTATGAGATCTCCTGATACTGGAGATGTGTGCTCTCTTGGGAGTGCTGAGCGCTGCTCTGAGAGCATTATTTCGCAAGGTCTGAATTTTATTAGTTATCGGTTTGTTGGCTCCAACGTAAAGAGCGTTACAATAGTCAAGTTTTGATAAAACAAGGGCTCTGGCTAGGGTAATGCAGTTCTGGGTGGATAGGAAGGGTTTGGCTGCTCTTATAAGCTTACATGTGTAGGCTGTGGAAGAGTCCATGGAGCTAACCTGTTTATGGAAGGGAAGGGCATAGTTGAGGAAGATTCCTAGGATTTTCACTACTTTGGCTACCTTGATGGGGTTGCCGTCTATGATGAAGCTCGAGTAATTGTGGTCCAGTTTGTTTAGATTTGGGGTGGTTCAGTCTTGTCATCATTCAGGCATAGACTGTGGGAGGCCATACATGCCTGGATGATGAGGTACACCCTGTTCACCAAGGTCAAATCCTTGTTGTAATCCCCCGTCAACGGGATGAGGATCTGGGTATCATCAGCGTAATTAGTGTAGGTGATACCCAGACCATCAAGATCATCAAACAGGGGCTTTGTGAACACGTTGTAGAGTATAGGGGAGACACATGAACCCTGAGGGACCCTGCATGTGATGGGGATGGGGTCGGCGGAGACTGAGGTGGAGAAGACACGCATAGATCTGTTGCTCAGGAATTACTCAATTCAGCCGATGGCTTCTTGGGAGAAATGGGCAGCCGAGTCTAGGTGGTTACAAAGAATTTTGTGATCAACTAGATCGAATGCTGCAGAGAGGTCTAGAAGGAGTAGTAAAGGCTTTTTCCATTTTCTCTCAGAGTGTCGATTTGGGCCTTAAGGTCAATGAGAGCTGTCTCTGTCCCATGTTGGGGTCTAAAGCCTGATTACCGGATTCCCAGGAGGTGGTTTTGCTCAAGGTATTTTTGTATTTGTTGATAGGCTGTCTTATCTAATATTTTGAGCAAGAAGGGGACGGTGGTATTGGGTCTGTAATTAGTGGGTATCGTTGGGTCCTCCCTCTACTCCAAAATCCCTCCCTAGATCCAAGATTATTTAAGGTTGTTGGGGATGGAACCTGATGAGAAGGAGGCATTAATAAGTTTGGTGATGAATGGTGAGAGGTCTCTTGCTGCATCTTTGATGATTTGTGCCGGGCAAGGGTCGCCCTGGCAGTTTGATGGTTTAAGGCGAAGGATGATTTTTTCCACTTCTAACGTAGAAACTTTGGAAAAGCTGAAGCGGGAGAGTGAGTTAGGTATCGGATTCTGAGGCGTGGGGGAGTGTTAGTGCAGTTGGTAGAGTTAGGGATTCTTTCTTGTTGGAGATTTTGATTTGAAGTCCTGCTACTTTGTTAGATAGGGCATTTTGGACACTGGTGCACCATTGTTTATCTTTCACACATGTGTCTGGGACTAGGACAGGTGTTTCCAGCTCTTTGATGATAGTGAACAGTTCCTTACTACTGGATTTGGCTTGTGATATTCTTTGGTTGTAGGATTCCTGTTTAGCGGTGATGATTTCCTTTTTGTAGGAAGAGACTATTTTGTTGAGGATCTGCTTATTGATGTCTGTGGGAGATTGTCTCCAGGTTTGTTCCTTTATGCACTTTTCTAACCTGAGGGCTTTTAGTTGGGGAGAGAACCATGTGTTAAAATGTTTTTTCGGCTTACTTTTTCTCAGTATTAGGGGTGCGATAGAGTCTAAGGCTGAGCGCATGCTATTGTTGTAGCTTTCTACTAGGTAGTGCTGGTTGCAGGTAGCTGAGAGTTGGGAGGATAAGGGGGATGAGTTTTTCAACTGAGACTATTCTTGCTTCTCGTAGGGATAGCTGTGGCTATAAGGTTGTTAGTAATAGGGCAAGCTGCCTCCAGGTTGAAGGTGAGGAGATGGTGGTCGGACCATGGTTGGGGGGTGTTGGCAGTGATGGTGGCCACACAGCTGTGGTCAGCTACCCAGACTAGGGTTCTCCCTTTGTTGTGGGTAGGGGTGGAAACTCTGGGTAAAGCCTAATTCTAACAGGGTATTGTTAATGAGGGTAGCCTGGGGGTCTTTGAGGCCAAGCAGCACCTGCCAGCCACAGGTGCCGCTTATCCTCCACCGAACCTGGTCTTGCAAGGGTGAAGATAAAGCAGTGGGCCAGGCATTCTGGGAAGCACAGTCTTGATTAAAGCAGCATACTGGCTGCCAAAAACCTGGAATGGATCTGGAAGGGAAGCAACATTGAAAATAAGGATTTATCACTCCCAAATCACCACAACACTGTTGGTTTGGAAGGAAAGTCCAATAGGGAATAAAGCCCAAATCAGGCCAACAAGTGGCTGGAACCAGAGCGAAGGGAGCGAATCATGTCACAAACTCCTCTTCTGTTAGATATATTGTCATGTCCCCACGCAACATAACTTGTCTGTGTTCTGCCAAGGCACACACATGTTGAAACCTTAAATTGCGGGAACCAATCCAGCGTACAACAGAATAATCTATACTGTGCTCAAAAAACCACCACCACCAGTCTCTGCAGACCATTCCAAAAAAACAGCACAACAGGAGCAATAGAAAATGTGCAAGGTTTACAGCATTGCTTCAACCATTATTGCCATCACTTCAGCAGTCACAAGGCCTGCTCTAGCGCAAAAGCAATACTATTCCGCCACAATTAATGGTGCCACAAGCAGGCATCATCAAGCTTGCCCAACAAGCAGCAAACTTGGTCTAATAGGTACAGAGTGTGAGGGGATTTCAGTTGATCTGGAGCACCCAAATTCATAGCTATGGCATCAGACGTAATGCTCCTAAATCACTGAGCTTAAGAGAAGAGGTTGGATGCGCAGGAGTATGTCACAATGTTTAACAACGTGTGAGACTAGATGCACGCATGGCACTTAATATGCTAAAGTTTCAAGCGACTCACAATTTTTAGAAACCTTATAATATATGTGGAAAGCAGTACTGCTAAATGGCTGGCAGGGGTATTTAATGATGTCCATGCAACTGAGGTATTGATTTAAAAATGCTGTGTGAATTATTGAGATACAGATTGGTGTATTTGCCATTAACTTCCTATGGTAATTGGCAAAAAAAGGGGAACTGAACTGCCGTAGAGAAAACCGGTGAGCCAGGATATTCCCCATCAACATTCTAGTGACCACCTCCAATTTATGATTCCCAGCAACAATAAAGCCAAAAAAAGACAATCTGTGCTCAGCCTTGCAAGGAGCAAAAGCAACAAAATATATAGCCTGGGCCTTGCAGGCAAGACAAGAAACAGAGGTTGGTGATGAAATATCAGAGGCGAATCAGCCTTGAGCGCAAAATATGTTTGTTAGGGGGAACTAAGCAAGAACATGATTTAACAAGTGCCTTTAAATAATTCAACCATATCAGAATTGACTCAGAAAACTAACTGGGTGATGGCTGGTGCAGTTCCGCTGTAAACAAAGAGAAGATACTCTGCTCCAAAAAGTGTGTAATGACATTGCCTAAATAACAGAAAATGATCGTGTCAAAGGAGAATCTAGTGCAAAAGGCAGACACTGAGGTTCCAAGGGCTGTAAGAAGGTTAAAAGCCTAGTTCTCGGGTTCATGAGCAGAGTTTTCTTCCAGTGGATGCAGGAGGATAGCTGGAGAAAGGTGCTTAGAGTAGCTGTTGAATAATAGGTGTGTACCATGGGCTGCCAGATGTGGTCAGGTGACAATCTTGAAGCTGAAGAATGAGACGACGTCTCACAAGGTAAGCACATTCTGTTTGAGTCTACTAGTCCGTGGGAGGCAGTCCATAGGAAAGTCAATTAGGACTGCAATGGTTTTCTTTCATCGCCTCCTCCTTCTAGCAAACTTAATGGGGCGTGGCACAGCGGGACGTCTGCTGCCAGTGGAATCAGTCTGTGCTTCTGGACTTGGAGACATCCCCGAAAGATTTAAGGGGAAACCAGTATCATCGTCTTTTTCTTCTGTGTGTCCACTTGTTGTAAGAATCTGCAATAAAAATTACATCGTAGAGGCTATCAAAGATTAATTTTAAGTAGTAATTTTGTTCCCCCAAAGTTTACTTGAAAAAAATATGAAACACCAACAACAAGTATCTGCTAATGCAGCTCTTTCCTGTGCATGACTTTTTAGTCTGGTTATACTATGTGCACTTACATAGGCCCAGTGAATGAGTTTTCCTACAAGAACACCATCTACAAATTTGGAATGCCTCACACGTTCAGTTTTATTGTTGATTTAACCCTTGCCATAAATGGACTGTCACCCCACAGTTCTCAAAACAATTTGTTGCAATGTTAATGGTGATCCAGTCTTGGATGTCCAGTGCATATTTGAAGCTCATACCCTCCAAGACCGAAGTCCTACTCCTCATCAACAACACTAAACACCCGGACCTGGCTATTGAACGTGAACTTTGAGGGCTTCACACCCGAGCTCACCTCCTGCATCAAGTCCCACAGGTTGCAAAACAACAAACACCTCTCCTTCAAAACACACATAGCTAAGAAAACTCAGCTTGGTATCGGCTCTCCCTCCTGTGAAATGTCAAGCCTTTGCTCCCTCCTGACAACTTTAGATCCACCGTTCGAGCACTGGTCCTATCCCACTTGGATTGGGGTAATGCCCTCCTCAAAGGCCTCCCGTCATCCCTTGTGCCCCTGAGAAGTGTCCTACACACCTCACTAAGGGTCTACGCAGATACGTCCATATCACCCGGGCCCTCATCGACACTGGCTCCCACTGCATGCACAAATCACCTTCAAGTCTTGCTGCATCATCTATAAGGCAGTCGCCCTCCATTTCGGCCAGCTACCTTGCGGAGAAACACTGCATCTACAGCGGACACCGCACCACCAGAATCCAGGACACGTGCAAACGTGAAATCTGCCGCTGCAAAAAGGTAGCACCAGAAAACACACCTTCTCTGCCTACGCCCCAAGACTATAGAACCTCCTCCCTGTCATCAGATTTGCTCATACAATTCAGAAAAAACTCTAGACCCATCTCTTTAAGGAGTCTCTCCTCAGCACCTAGGCCCTCACAAAGCCCATCTGTGCCACATGACTCACTAGACGCCACCCGCCCCTCTCCTCCCTGCCACCCTGTAACGCTGCACCCCTCGCCTGTGCCCCTCTGTATCCCACCCCCCATTGTATATCTGTTCTTTTAACTCTGAAAAGCGCTCCATAAAGCATATGTATTGGTGCATACCTCTAAACCGCTCCATTGCTGCTCGAAGCTAGGTCTGCGCTCAATACCATAATAATAAAATGGTTCAGGCACCCACAGGGAAATTATTCCTGGATCTCTCTTGGCTTGATGCATGGTGTCCGACTGGTACGTTTAATCACTCCGTTTATTTGCATATTATATCCCAAATACTATGAGAAAAGGTGATCTAGACTGCCAACAGGGAATCAAAACTTCATATGGAGGCTCTTCCACAAACTGCAATGCAAGTCTGTTGGGGTCCTCCGCAAAGTACCAAGCTTGAACCCAAGTCCCTGTGCACACGATTGCACAGGAGCGAGTCACTCTAAAAAATAAGGTGATCATAGTGATGCTTCTCATAACTTCCCATATATTGTGTTATTTTCATAGTTTCAATGAATTGTAACAAGCAGGGGTGCAACAGCAATAATGATGGGTATCTGGACACCACACCCCCATCTTATTAGGCAGGAGGTGAGCTGCTAGGAGCTTGGTTGGTCCAGCTGCCATCGGATGTGCCTCCCAGAGGGAATAAGTGGGGTCACACTCACCAAGGCACAATATGATATGCTCCAGGCTGTTTAAGAACCCTCAAAGACACCCAGAAAGAAACCATCCAGGAGGTGAGACACTTAAATTCCTCACTAAATCCCCCTATTTACAAGCTTATACAACATCCTTGTGCAAGGACAACTTCAACAGCCAGAGTTCATAAGGTAAGACTTCACTAAGGTTCCCAAGAAAAAGGACTTGCTGGCCAGTGTACTAGGAACCCCTTGTCAAAACAGTACACCATCCATACACTTACCTGCGGATGGGAATGTAGTAAATTGGCAAACACTCATGGGAAGAATTTCACGATGGCAGCAACATTGCATCCCACCTGTAAAGATGTGGAACAGGTAAGCGGGGTCACATAGTACCACAATGCAAAGAGATTCAATGAAGGAGATTTTAAGAACCATCAGGCTGGACTGTAATCCGGAACAAAGACAAAAGCACCAAGTACCCTACCAGTCACCAGGGATAAGAGCTAAAACACAGGAAGAAACATTACCCTTTATGTAAAAAGGTCTAGCAAATCCCATATCAAAGTGCAGAGCAGGATAAGCATGCACATGCAACGCAGCTTCCTGCAGGAGCAGGTAAACCACCACTTAACAGTTGATTTGAACTAGGTCACCACATTTTGCCGACTACCCAGACCAGACTCAAGAGAAATAGTTCTGCCCAGAGACACACAGAACCCAGGCCATGGTGAGACCTTTTCTTGTGAAAGCAGACACCAGGTTATGGTGCGACCTGCCTAAATGAAGGCGACATAATGGGTCCTGAGCGTCCTGTTATTTTGGAAGCTGTTAATTAAGTACTAGTGGGACCTATCCAAAACCTACATAGGGAAAATGCCATTCTGGCCATTCCTCATGGTTTAATCGAGCAAAGAGCAGAAGCCAAAATCACTAGGTTCTAAGATGTTTTTAAAAGGCCACCATATGTCCATTTGGCTACCAACATGAGGGGGAAAACAAGCTGTAGGATGGTGTCGCCAATAAAACCGACCATGGAAAACACCAGCAATTAATTCCCCCACAAGAATGAACCATTCCCAGATGGCCATGGCAAGAATCATTGAAGCGAGAATACGGTGTTGCTTCCTCACCCAAATGGAGTCAGTCATAACATCTGTCAATTGTTACCCATTTTGATCAGACCACTCGAAGAAAAGCCATGAGAGCCAAGAAGATTGCCTTTAGATACAGCATTTTGATGCAGATGAGAACTTGAACTGTCCCACAAAGCATTCCCACACAATCTTTGCATGCAGTCTCATTAAACTGAAGAATCTTCTTACTGACACTCAATGAAAGGCTTTGCAAGAGACCGCCAAACAGAAGGTCAATGGGCATCCATCATTGCAAGAAATTAAAGTTACTCACCCTAGTGACTAGAGTATTCATAGTCCTTCGTCCCCTTTCCTCCATACTTGTGGGGTGTACCCCAACATGGACGGTACCGAAACCTTTGGCAGCAATAAATTGAGCTTCCACTTTAAATTTAGGATAGTGCGCAGGGCACAGACTCAGGCGTGGGAACGCCCGCCCTTCGGCACCTCACCTCAGTCCCCTTCGAACACATCAGACACTTAGATACCTGGCTACACCCATTACATATTAGCCATTGACATACTAGCGGGGCAAGGCGGGTGGGATGTATGGAGGAAAGGCGACTAAGGACTATGAGTATTCTAGTCGCTACGGTGAGTAACTAATTACTTGTACGTCCCGTCCCCTTTCCTCCATCCTTGTGGGTGATTCCAATGAACAAGAACATAGGTTGGAGCTGTGATAACATGCCTCATATCTAGGACAAAGCAAATCGGTTCTTCAGAACCACCTGATAAAACTCAGCATTTCGCCTGGAGCTGGTGTCCAGTGAGTAGTGCTTACAGAATGCCGACCAAGTGGCACAAGTAGCCGCCTTGCTGATACTAGCCCAAGAAGCATGCCTCTGAAACACGACGGCCGTGGACTTGGCTCTAACCACACTGTCATGAATCCCCTCAGGAACAGGCCTGCCCATGGTCATGTACCATCCAACGAGCAATGGAAGCCTTGGAACCCTGAGGGCCGGAGGAGGAGCCCCCAAAAATCACGAACAATGCCTCGAATGTCCTGAAGGATTTCGTGCGAGAGAGAGCACTTGAGGACCCTCTTGATGTCCAAGGAATGCAGGGCCCTCTGTGCCTCAGACTGTGGGTTCGGGAAGAAAACCGGCAGGCAGATCTCCCGATTCAGATGAAATGGAGAGACCACCTTGGGCAAGAAGTTTGGGCGAGTGTGCAAGATGACCTGGGGAAGGGCTCGCATGAGGACAATGCCTAAAGCTCACTAATCCTGCGTGCAGAGGTGAGAGCCACCAGTAAAATAGTCTTTACTGTCGCCATGTGGGTATTGAGAAAACTGAAGGTGTCTCACCCGCTAGTACCTGGGGATCGGTCATCCAGGTGGCCAGGAAACGCCTATCGCTTTTGGATCCAGTTCCTAGGGGGTGGACCTGTGCGGAAGGATCACCTGGATGAGGGGGTCTTTCTTCGGGGAGTGGAAGTGGGACACCGAAGGGTGAGACGCAGTATCCCCTTCTTTTAACACCTGTTCCTCATCCTACCAGGTAGGAGACCTAGGAAATCAACCCCCCCCCCTCCTTTCCCGACACAAACACTTCTCACAGTCAGGCAAGATCAGGCAATTGCCGATCATTACACACACCTGACATCCATTACACTTCCCCACACGGATAAAAGGCAGAGCACGCAAGCACACTGAGTGAGGCAAAACACACTAGGAGCCCGTAGTTCCAAGAAGGCAGTTTTATAAAAGGAGAAAGAGAACAAGTCCAGAGAGGTTCACAAGAAGGGAAGTACCCTTGAAATCTAAAGACTGTTACTTTCGTGAACCTTGGAAAGTAAGAAACTGAAGACCAGGAATAAATGCTGATCAAACCTGTACAGTGTGTCGGAGGTACCTGGGCTCTCCCGCACTGATAACCCAGGTGGGAAGGAGCGATTGCCGCCGTGTTACTGTCCTTGGCTCCTACAACAAAGTGGCATCAGAAAAGAAAGCACAGCCAGTGAGTCAGAGAAACTGATATCAAACCAGCTTGTGTTTCGAACCAAGGTTGCAAACGGTAACTGTGTATAAAGAGAACTGTGTGAGAGGCGTTTGCAATGAGCGACGCAAATATAATTTATAGCTATCAAGACTGATTGAACTTTTGGAAGGTCAAGCAAAGATACCATATACACACTGGTCCGGTGCCACGTGGTTGCTCATTCGAAGGTCTCTGTTAGGTATTCAACTGGTGCTTTATGTTAAGAAAGGAAGATTGAGGTTGAAATGGTCATATAACGGGTCAAGATAAACCCTGTGTACATTCGAAAGTCTTTGATCGTGTAAAGTGTAATGACATTGGTCCGAGCATGGCTGAGGGAGACTAATTGCTGTGAAAAGGATCTGCGCCCGGCTGAGTCAAGGGACTTGCAAGAGGTAAAGAGGCCTGGACACTGAAGGCCCAGACTTTTAGAAAATTGAACTGGATCCTTGTGCCGCAGAAGCCAGAGTGTGTGCTTTGCTCGAGTAGCCCGCCTTACTCTGTGCTGAAGACGTGGGGAAGGGAGACCAACGGCCCGAGCATCCTGACATATCATTTGTGAACACATCTTTTTCATGAACATTGCCCCACATTATTTGTAAATTAGTGGTAAGGATTGGCCCTTTTTATTTGACTAGAGTCCACTAGAACTGCGTTATTATGATTTGATGGTCGTAACTTGCTCCCATCTGTAGATTTAAGTTAAGATAAGTCCACTTATCTAAACCTAAAGCTGGTCCACTTCTGCATTGCTGTCCCCCGGCAGTGGACTGCTGAAACTCCAAATTCCCTCTGTCAGAACCATTCCCGGATTGATACCGCCTCCATGTAGAGTAGCGGGGCGGTGGTGGGCGGGCTCAAGGGGGACGAGTGCCACACTACTATGATGTTTTAGCTGAACAAGCAGACTTGTCCGTCCTGACCAGAACAGACCTGTCCCTGATGAGGGGCAAAAACGCCTTGAGCTCAAGCAGATTGATATGTAGGAGGGCTTCCATCCTGGACCATGCTCCATCGCATAGCCCCCCAGAGTAGCCAGCCAGCACGAAAGGGAGAAGTTCATCACCACCAGGGTAGGCTCCGGTCAGGTGAAGGGGCCTCCCACTCAAACATTGCCATCCATCAGCCACCAGCCAAGATCGGGCAGTAGGCGCGGTGGTATTGGGACCTTGTCTGACTGAGACCCGTCTCTTGATCCCAATTGGCCACCAGGTGGAGCTGGAAGCACATCAACTTGAGGCGAGCGTGCTGTACAGAGAGCACGCAGGAGGCCATCGGGCTCAGAATGTCCTAGAACCAACATGCCGAGGTGGTTGAGTTGGCCAGAAAGTGCCCCCCCCCCTTCCAGAGGGACAGAAGCCTCTCTGGCGTAGGGAACACCTGCTGAACGGTAGTGTTCCAAAGCATCCCTACGAAAACCATTTCCTGAGATGAGCACAACTGTGACTGGTTGAGGAGAACTCCAGCTGATGAAGGATATATGCCAATCTCTGGTAGGAGTGCACCACCCCTTCGGGTGACACCGCCCTCACCAGCCATTCATCCAAATAAGGGTACAGATGATGGCCCTCCAAGCGGAGAAGGCTCGCCACTGTAGTATTGAAGTTGGTACGACATACTCATGAACCGCAGAAACTTCCGATGCAGTTGGTACATGGGCATAAACAGGTATGCATCCTTGAGGTCCAGGGAACAGAACCAGTCCCGTGCACACAGACTGCTATGTGCACGGGACTAATCATCTTGAAGCGTTCCAGCGGTAAAGACAGGTTTAGAAATGACAGTTTGAGGACAACCCTCAGGCCAGCCTGGTTGTTCTTGGGGACCTAAAAAAATCCTGGAATAGCACCCGCAGCCCCGGTCTACAAGAGGAACCAGTTCTATTGTCTGCATCTCCAAGAGCGAACAGACCCGCCATAAAAGAGCCAGGTGCCCAATCCGACAGAGGAGGAGAGGATGGTAGAGGCAAAGGAAGAGGAAGACTGAAGCCCGTGGAGACTACGGATAGGATCCACAGGTTGCTGAAAAGATGGTACCAGGTGTCCTGGAGCAGAGCAAAATGACCCCCCCCCCAAACAGGCAAGCTGTGTTCCCCGACCTTCACATCACTACTTTTTTGCATCAGAGGCGGGGGCAGAGCGCAGAAAAACCTGTGCAACATCCTCTGCTGCTTCCTCCTTTTGTCGCTGGGCAACTGGTCAGACCTCTGTCCACCGCGGTCACAGAGCCCCTTGAAGCCGGAGAAAGCAGGGGGGCTTGAACTTGGTCCTGCACTGGGACTGAGCAAATGATTTCTGTCCAAGCTTTGTCAGGATGGCCAAGGACTTGGCGGTTTGAGTGGAGGTTTTCTTCTTTGTCAATTCGTCATCGGTTGACGAATGAAAAAGGTCCACGCCCTCGAAGGACAGATCCAGGATCCGTTCCTGCACGTCCGATGAGGATGGCGTGGATGCACGCCACTACATTTTCATCTCAATATCAAGGCACATCCCCCGGCTGTGTCGATGTGGGAGACCGAAGACACAATGAGGTCCTGCGCAATGGCCCAGAAATCTGTCAAACTAACCTTGAAGGAGGTTTGCTTGTCCGAAGGGAGGTTGGGCAGAAATTCCTGAGCTACCACAGCTTCTGGTTATCCGCAGCCAAGAAGGCATCTGTGTTGGCTTGCCACAGATGCAGTCCTGAGATGGAATAATAACGCTTTCCCAAAGACTCAAGGACTTTGGCTTCTTGGAAAGACAGCTGGAGGTAGCTCCTGTAGAGGAAGACAAAGAAGACTGGTTTAGCATAAAAGGAGGTCGCAGCTTACACTGAAGAATGATGCTGCATGTGTGAGGCCACGATGATTGACTCACCGTACTTGTTCATCTGGGCGCTAGCCCAAGGCTTTTCCCAGACCTTCTGCGCCACCTGCAGGACATCCTTCTGGAGAGGGATGCCAGACCAGATTGTTGTGTGCTTACCCAAGACCTCTGCTAGCACTCCTGACTCTTGGGGGGCTTCCTGGGACAGATGGACCCCCAAGATCGCTGAAGGGTTCATCGTCCTGGATGTCATAATCCTCATCGTCCCGTCCCCCCATTTTCACAGACTGAGGGGAATCCAGGCCCTTGTACGCAGGTGACAACCGCGTTCCACTCCACCCCCCAAATCTCACCCCGTCCCCCAAGTCTGGCGCTGAAAACCAGTCCAACAGCTGTTTTGGGAGGGGTTGGTGGTACAGGAGGTGGAGGGGTCTGAACAACTGTAGGGCTTGGCCCAGGGAGGGACCGGCAGTGCCTGAGGAACGGGAGGAGTACCCAAAGGAGGGGGCCGGGGTGGCGCCGCCTGCAGGATGACCTTCACTATATCCTTCAATAGCCCCTTCTTCTGAGAGTAAAACAGGAAGAGGAAGGTCTCGAAGAAGCGATCCTTGCAAGACGCCGGGTCCCTAGGGGCCCGGTCCTCCGAGGCGTTGGGCCTCTGCTCCTGGTCAAAGCGCTGAGGCGCCTGGGGAGTGCAGCCGCAAGGCTGTGATGGGTAGATGTATTCCTGAGGAGACCAGATGCCTGTACCATACAATTCGCTGCCGCTTCGAGAGGGAAGGGGACTGGGGGGATCATCTTGCAAAGCCAATTTGATGGGGGTAAACACGGGCGGGCTCTGAGTTCGATCCAAAATGGCCGCCGGTCTGGCAGGCTCAGCCACGTGCCTCTCCACCATTTTGAAGCCTTGTGACACGCCCTGGGCGGGAGGGCACGGAGGCCCTCAGCCACGAGAGGCCTCAGACACTGAAGGACACAGCTGGGGTCTTGCAACCAAAGCAGAAGAGTCCTCGGCTGGCCGGTAGTTGTAACGCCCTGACTCATGACCTCAGAGGGAGCTCCGTAGGATTGATGCCCTTGGCATCTGTGTCGGTAGCGGTGCCGAAGACAGACTCTTGGAGGTGGCACTCGACGATCCCTTACCCCCTGGGGTCGAAGAGGACAACGAACTTGATTGCCCTTCCAAGGACAGCCCATTAGGGCCTCTCCCCTTAGAGGCCAGTAGCCAGGACGGCCTCAGTTATGTCCCCGTAGTGCCCGGCAGAGCCCATCAGCTTGGGAGCCGGTAGCCTTAGAGGCCTTGGGACTGATAGAACCTGAATCAGAGGAACCCTGATCTGTGGGAACCCCAGGGAAGGAGTCAGTGTGTTGTGGAGCCATGCTGAACAGAGGGCCTACCTTGTCTTGACGAGAGGTCCGGGAGACAAAGTCCTTAAGGTGGGGCAGAGGAGAAGTGTGGAAGATCTCCCTCCACTGCGACAACAGATTCAATGCCCTGTGACCGAGAGCGCTGCAGGCCGAACATGTGTCCCAGCGGTGGTCTGGCCAGAAACACTCAAGACAGAGTGCATGGGGGTCCGAGGCCGGGAACGTGCGGTCGCATGAGGCACATCTTGTGAATCCTCCTGTGGCCAACATGCGCCGGGGGAGGAGAAGCACCGAAGTAAACTTAAATAAAATTGAAAACATAAAAAGGGCAGCAAGCAGAAAGCTAAAAGAAAATCTTTGCGCTGGCTGCCAGGTCCAACACTGTCCATGCGGAAAAAGGGACTGAGGTGAGGTGCTGGAGGGCGGGGCATTCCCACTCCCGATGCCGCGCACCAGTGCGCTACACTAAATTCAAAGGGGAAGCTCAGTTTTTCGCCGCCAAACTTTCTGGTACCGGCACATACAAGTATGTTGTGAGGAGCCAGGACCTATTAAAATAAAAGGGGGTGGAGAAATGCCTCTGTCCCTTCTCCAAAAGGTGTTTTCCCTACCTAAAACCAAAACTAACAGTCTGTCAAAGTCAGAATGTCAAAAATAAAACTGTCCCGTGTCCAAAGTACTATCCTGGGCGCCTCACTCTAATAAACTAAACTCTAAACTGAAAATGGTAATGTCTTAGGCCTCACGTGGCTCATACATGTGAAAAAAAAGGAAAAGGCTCAACTCCAACACAAATTTCAACAGGATAGAGTTCCTTTTTCCAGAGGGCGATCCTTTACCCTGTATTTCCCCTCCCGTGGTTGCTTATGCAGCAACGTCAGTTACTTGAGTTTGCTGTTCAGAAATAAAATGAGTTATAGAACACCGTGGCTATGTCTTCGTCTTGGTCGGATACCTGGTGTATTCTCCTGCCAAGCATCACTCCTTTCTCATGATCAACACAGCCTTTTTTGCTAATCCAGATTTGTTTTTCTCAGGACCTCTTTACTGCATGTGTTCCCTATAGAATGTTCAACTTGTCTTTGCCTGGTTTACCTCCTTACTATGGCTTCCTCTTATACAGACACTTGCAACTGCTAGGTGTTCCCTCCTGCTAGGGCTTTATTGGATGCACTCTTGAAATTGCCTGGTATACACTCCTGTCAGGACTTTCTTATTTATGCTCTTTATACTTTTAACTTGCCTGGTATATTACCCAGGGCTTGTCTCAGGTGAGCTCTTGTCATGAAATGATATAAGAGTAATTTATAACACGCCTGCACACAAGTGTTTCTAGGCGCAACAAGACAATGAGGGGGGGGACAAAAGGAGGACAAAACAATGATCTTACTAGGCCTTGCATCATTCAGATCGTGCAAATGCAGGTGAGGGGGGGTGTAGAAGTGCAGGTAACTCAATAAGTGCTGCCGGAGGAGGGTGGCTCATAAGTGCAGAGAGAGAAGGTACTGTAGGGTTGCAGATACAGACCCTTAAGTGCTGGCGGAGCCCAGAGGCAGTGCAAGGGCAACTGAACATGCAGGAGCCTGGGCCAGAGTTCAGTGGGTGGCAAGGGGAGCAGTCAAGGACATCAGCAGGGGAGAGGAAGAGAGAAAGCGGAAGCAAAAAGTAAGATCTTGAGTTACTTTCGGAACCAGAGGTGGTTCTGCTCAAGTTTGACAGAGGCATGGAGGCCCCCAGCCGAGGAAAGATCTACTCCCCACTCTCCGCTTGGAGAAGCACCCGACCCCCCAGAGAGTTGGAGGTGGATGAACGGAGAGCTTGAGAAGGAAGCTGTTTAGGAAGAGAAAGTTGGGGGTAGTGAGGTCTCAGGCCCCAGAAAGCCTTGTGGACGAATTAAAGGGTCTTGAACTTGATCCTTGCAGCCACAGGGAGTCAGTGAAGAGATTTTAGAGCTGGGGAGATACGATCCCTGTGCTTGAGGCCAAGGACAAGTCTCACAGTCCGGTTCTGAATAAGTTGTAAAGGTCGAAGAGTAAAGACAGGCAGATTTAGAAAGAGGCTGTTGCAATAGTCCAGCCTAGAGAGGACCAGGGATCTGGAGACCGTGAGCTTCTGGCGGAAAGTAAGAAAAGGCAGAATACCTCTCAGGAGGTGCAACTGATAGTGGGACTTTTTAGAGACTGAGATGTGAGGAGAGAAGGAGAGGGTGGAGTCGAAGATGACAAGGTTCTCAGCCTCACAGGAAGAGGGCCAAGGGTGATAGGCCAGAGAAAAAGAGGAAAGGAGGGATCAGGTGTCCCAATGAGGAGGATCTCAGTCTTACTGGCATTAAGGCAGAGATCATTGGCGGCACACCATTCCTGAATTGCAGCCACACAGTGTGGTATGAGAGAAGGAGCAAAGGTGGCTGAAGGGAGTATGAAGGAGAGCTGGGTGTCATCCGCATAACACTGAAAGTTAGAGCAGAATGTAGCGATGCAGTGGGAAAGAGATGCCAGGGAGAAATGTTATACCCCTGGGGAACACCACAAGTAGAGTGAGATAGAAGAGAGGAAAGACCCCAATTGGATCTGGGAGGGTCAGTCAGTGAGAAAGGAAGTCCACCAGACCAGGGCCTGACCAGTTATACCCAGGTTGTCACAGAGGTGATTGAGCAGGATGGCATGGTTGACCGTGTCAAAAGCAGAAGACCGATCGAGAAGGCAGGTTAGGGTAAAGATTAGAGAGCAAGTCTTCACAGGTGTTCAGGAGAGCAGTTACGGGTTTCTGGCAGCTCTGAAGCCAGACTGGTGGTCGTGGAGACAACCAACAGATTCAGTATGCAGATTAAGTTGGGAGATGGCCAGCTTTCCAGAGGTTTGCCGAGGAAAGGAGTGATGGAGATCAGGGATAATTAGCCGGAGAGCAAGGATTAGCAGAGGGCTTCTTTAGAAGGGGGTGCACAAGGGAGTGCCTAGGACGGGGGTTCCAGTGGCAAAGGAGTGATTGCAGAAATTGGCTAAAGCTGGAGCAAGGGTGTCGATATGGTCCTTGATGGTTCTGAATGAGCAGGGGAGAACCTGCGTTGACAAGACTTTCATAGATCGGACTTGTCTAGAAACATTGTCAGGGGTGAACAGGAGAAAGGAGGACAAACAGCCAAAGAGGAGCCAGGAGTGGCAGAGGAGGAGGAAGGGGAGGTAGAGGAAGATAGCATGGATAGGATGTCCTGGGTTTTAGTGGTGAAATGAGAGGCCAGGGCCATGCAGAGGGCCTGTGAGGGATAAGGAGCGGTAGAGACTGAAACATGATTGGCCAGATCCTTGTAGACTTTGAAAGGTTTAGCTGAGTTGTTAGATGTCGCAGAGATGGGGACTTGGATGTAGGCTCTCTTTTTAGAGAGGACAGATAGTCAGTACTTCATTTGGAACAGGCAGCAGGCAGTTTGTCAGGGGTTGCACCTGATGCCCTCCACTTGCTTTTAGGGCTGGCAAGGTCGGAATCGTACCAAGAGTTGTACTTGGATGTGGGCTTCAAACGGATCCTCATGACAGGGCAAAGACCTCAACAGTGTTGGAGATGAAGGTTAGAGAGGGCTGTGTCAGAGTGCGAGTCAACCAAAGGTGTAGGAGGAGGAGAGAAAGTAGCAGCAAAAGCCTCAACTGACAATTCATGGGCCGGATGACCGAGAAGGTTGGTGGCAGTGCTGGGGTCGGCTTGACCTGAGGGATAGAGAGAGAGGTGGGAGGAAAGGAGAAAGTGGTCCCTCCAAGAAAGAGGAATTGTGACAGGGTTGGAGAGGGGGAGGTCTGAAGAGATCAGAACATCCAGGGTGTATCCTGCAAAGTAGAGAGAGAAAGAGGGAGAGAGACGCTGAGGTTGCGAAATAGCCCCGAAGAGGGGCTAGTAGTATCCAGGTGGATGTTCAGTTCTCTGAGGAGAAGTTGAGAGTTAGAGGCAAGGAGGGAAGAGGAGAGGTCAGCCCACTCAGAGAGGAAAAGGGCGTCCTGGCCAGGCAGCCTGTTGATAGTGGCCACAGTGAGAGAGAGGCCAGGAGAGATGGAGAGCCTGCAAACCAGGCATTCAAAGGAGTAGTCGTCCTGCGTTGGAATGACAGAAGCAGGAATCTACTCCAGGAAAATCAAGGCTGCACCCCACCAGGACGGTTGGTTCTGGGTTCGGAAAGGATATTTTAGCCAACAGGAAGGAGAGTGTCAAAACTTGTGACACAACTGGCCATAAGCAGAGTCTCGGTGAGACCGAGTACATCCAAATCAAGCTCTTCCTGGAGATGGCAGTTGTCAGAGGAATGTTTGACAGCTGAGGGAGAGTAGCGATGTGGAACAGGTTGCCACCTTTGCAGGACTTCCGGGGAGGGGTACAGGCCAGAGGTACGCCCTGCGGAAGTGTTGGAGTTGCCCGAGGAAGGAAGAGGTGGCAGGGTAGTATGAGAGAAAGAGGAGAGTGCCAGAGAAGCAACGGAGGAAGGAGGCAATAGGGTGGCCAAAGAAGCAGCAGAGGGTGCTGGAGAGGTGGTGGAGGAAGGAGGCGGCAAAGGAGCCAGAGAAGGGTAAGTAGGGATAGCAGGAAAAGAAAGGAAGTTGATAAGGCGCAGGAAGCATCTATCGAAAAGGAGGAGATTGGCCTGAGGGCTCTGGACCACAACTGTGCCATTTAAGTAGATATTAATGATGGTCTTTGAGGAGTGGTAGGGGGCTAGGAGGGCCTCCCAGCAGGTGGCATCATTAATGGGAGAAGAGGAAAAAGGAGAGAGAACAGATACCACATGGGGGTCCATAGGCCTGGAGAAGAAACGATAGAGGATGTAGGTAAGGGTCTGTCTGGAGCAGGCACTGGTGTAGGTACAAGCGGCAGGGAGGCCTGGGATGGAGACCATGATGTCTCTTTTGATCTTCTTTCTGTCAGACTTACTCAGAGGGATAGGATAGTCGATAGAATAGCAGTTAGCCCGCCCACACCAGAGTCACGCTTCTCCCTTACACTCCCTCTGGACCAGTGGTTCCTCTTCTTCCTCCTACTCCTCGCGGCACCTGCGACCTCAACAGGGTTGCCGTGGGACTCCCGCAGCAACCGGCTTTTCTTCCACCTCCCAGGATGGCATTCCATACGTGCTTGGAGGTTGCCATGGCGCCTCCCAGACACCAGAGCGCAGGGACGTCACGCTGCTCCGGTCATGTGACCCCAACCAGGAAGCGCATTATAAAAGCCTTGCCAGAATGCAGTATTGTGCTTCTCAATGTTCCTATGAGTGTTGTGTTGTTTAGTTTGTCTTGTTGCATCTGATTTTTGTGTTTTTGGCCTCCTGGCTGTGCTCTACTGGATTTTCCCTTGGATTACCCTTCGCTCTTGGAGATTTGATGCATTGACTTTCCATTTTCTGTTTTTTCGACCTCTGCTTCTGCTCTCCCGGATTCTGGCTTGGATTACCCTTCCGTTTTGGCATCGTGGAGCTCTTTCCTGGAGCTTTAGGACACATTTGAACTGTTTTTTTTTTTAGATTTTTCTCTGGATATTGCTCTTGGAACTGTTATCCCACTTGGAACATTGACCCTGAACGTGTGCTGTTGCCATCATCTCCTGGGATTGAGTCCAAGAAGGAACTGTGGCGTTCAACACCCCTCTTTCCAAAAGAGGGCACTTCATTGCTTTGTCTACAGCTGGTGTTCTCACTAGGTAGGTTCATTCACTTAACTCACTGTCACTGAATACCCTGTGCTAAGAGTGGGGTTATCCTTATCCTTTTGTTCTTTAGTTGCTGGGGATCCGCTGCTGCTGATGCAGTTCCCACCTGTGGCCCCAATAACTGGTTAAGGAGTCTGTATTCCCTCTCTGACTGGTGCTTGGGGACAGATGTATAGCCCACCCGGGAGTCCTCCTGTTGAACCTCGACAGCTCTGCACACCTCTCAAAAGTGGATAGCTTCTTGTTTCTGCTTTATCTAATAGTTCTTTTGCCTGGTATTTTATCCTGCCAGAGATTTTTATTTTAACATATATATGCATTCACTCAATCTTGGAAGCTTTGTATTTTCCTTCTGTTCCCCCTTTTGAAGAAATACTGGTTCACTCTCTCACGTACATCATTAAGATTTACTTGTTCTTGGCATAACCACCAATAGGCCCTGGCGTCCCCGCTTCCCCTGGGTGGACTCACCAGCTTTGGCAGGGCAGATTCTTCTCTCGCGGTAAGCTGGCAGCGTTTGTTCGACGTCTCCTCTTTGGTTGCTGTATCGGCTTCCTGGCTCCTCAATCTCCTGCGGTCCTTGATGGGCTCTTCCGCTTCATGTCTTTGGGCTTGGGTAAGGTGAAGACTGCCACCAAACACCTGTGAACACTGGCGAGCCCTGAGCTGGCTTCTGGTGTTTTGAATCTCGACAGATATTTGCTCATGACTAGAGCACAGTCTGTGTTCCTGGATCTGCGTTCCTCTGTTCGTCTTCGTTGCAGTTCTTTGGTAGTTATGGGAATGGAAGTCCATTCTTTTTTTTTTTAGTAATGTGTAATACAAAACACCCAGTGCACATTCCCCAGCTTGTAGGAGGGAGTCTCAGGTCACTCCTTCTTCCCATCTATCCCATATTTTCGAGGCTTTGTTGGGACAGCCTCATGCTGAATAAATCCTATGCTCCATCATAGAGCATATGTCCATATCTGATTTCCATTGGTCCAGTGTTGGGGAATCAGGGGCCCCCCATTTCTGCGCTATGTTGCGCTTGATCAGGCCCATCGCCGTGTGCAGGAGTAATCTCTCCCACTTATTAGCCTCTATCTCATCAGGCAATCCCAGGAGTAAGGCCCTTGGGTCCAGTGGTATGGTGCGGGTCAGAACTCGGGAGAGTTCCCTACAGCATGCATTCCAAAAAGTTTGTATCCGGGGACATGCCCACAAAATGTGAATGAAGGTTCCCTCCTCATCCCCGCATCGCAAACAGTTTGGGTTTGGGGCCCGTTTCCAGCCATATAGGCGCGTTCTATGGTAATAAACCCGGTGCAGTATTTTCAGCTGCACAAGTCGAAGCCTAGAGGAAATAGCGATTTCTCGGGGGTGCATGAGGACTTGTATCCAGTCCTCTGGATCTATCTCCCCCACATCCGCTTCCCATTTCGCCTTCAGCTCATTCAGTTCAGGGGTAGCAAAGGAGGATATGGCATTATAGAGGATGGAGGTGCATTTGGTGGGAATATACGCCGGGAGGATGTTACGCTCTATAGGGGTATAGTCTGGTAGCTGTGTATCTACTGTTAGGTAAGGTCTTAGGGCGTGGGTCAGGCGTATGTAGTGGTATCGTTCCGTGTTTGGGATCTGAAATTGCAGTTGCAGGTCATCAAATGAGGTCAATCTCCCCTCTGTGAGCATATCCCCAACCCTAATGATCCCCGCTTTCACCCACTTGGGCCATGGCTCAAACTTCCGGGTCTCAGCTAGGTTATTGTTTTGCCAGAGGGGTTGTGCGGTAGTAACTTTGTTTTCCCACCCAATGAATCGGTGTGCTTGTCTCCATACCGTAATCATGTGTGTTGTGGTTGTGGGTGGGGGAGTTCTCGGGAGGGGTTGATAGAGGAGGGACAGCGGGTCGGTGTTCTGCATAGTGGCTATCTCAGCACGTATATGGGGTAGGTCTCGGTTTCCATGAAGAAGATCATTAACCACTGCCAGTTGTGATGCCCAGTAGTACTTTTGGAGACGGGGAACTCCTAATCCTCCCTCCCAGATCGATCTTTGAAGTGTGGTTAACGCAATTCGTGGCTGGCCTCCCCCCCATATGAGATCTCTGAGAAGTGTCTACTTGGTGAAATTCCAGATCTGGGATTTTAAGTGGGGCGTTCTGAAGAATGTAAAGGAATCTGGGAAGGGTCATCATTTTAAAGAGTGCCGCTCTTCCCATAAGTGTCAGGGGGAGGAGTTTCCAGTGTTGGACGTCAATAATGAAGCGGTCTGTGATCGGTCGGAGATTGTGTTCTATATAACTTGTTAGGTCCCCAGATATCCATATTCCCAGGTATCGAAAGCCCTGTCGTTCCACCCGGTACGGGCACTCCTGGGGAATTGCTTGTTCTCCACCCTTTTCCGGAAAGAAAACTGATTTCTCCCAGTTGATTCTGAGTCTGCTGAATTCCCCAAAGCGGATGAGCAGTTGTGTTACAATGGGGGGGAAGACCTTGGCGGGTCACCCAGATATACAAGGAGGTCGTCTGCATACAGGGATGTACGATCCTCATGTCCCTCCGGCCTTCTTAATCCTTTCCAGGCGGTGTTTTGGCGAAGCCAAAGAGCCAGTGGTTCGATTACAAGGGCAAATAGGAGAGGGGACAGTGGGCATCCCTGTCGTGTACCCCGACCCAGGGGGAAAGACCTGGAGGACCAACCGTTTACTTTCACTTCAGCTTTGATGTTAGTATAAAGTAACTGCACCCATCCCAGAAAGGCCTCTCCGAATCCCATACGGCGCATGATCTCCCAGAGGCAGTCCCATCGAATGGAATCGAACGCCTTTTCGAAATCGATTGCCAACATGGCCAAGGGTTCGTTTATTATCGGGGATCTCTCCAATGCTAGATGGAGGCGGCGTAGATTCATCCGAGTCGATTTGCAAGGCATAAATCCACATTGGTCCGGATGGACCAGGGTGGGTGCAACTAATTGTAATCGGTTCGCTAGTAACTTAGCGAGGACCTTAGCCTCCCCGTTGATCAGTGATATAGGTCTATAGGAGGCATATTCATGTGGAGGTTTGCCAGGCTTGGGAATGACCACGATAGTCGCCTTGCAAAGATCTGGTGGCAGGGTCCCCTGTTCCCGGGCAGCAAGGAACATTCTGTGCAGAGGAGCCGCCGTTTTATCTGCCCCTAGCTTTTGCCAAGTTTCAACAGGGAATCCATTCGGGCCTGGTGCCTTCCCTGATTGGAGTTGAGATAGCGCCTCTGAAATCTCAGCCTCCGATAAGGCAGAGTCCAGCTGGTCTCTCTGTTGCCCCGAGAGAGTCGGCAGCGTTACCGCATCTAAGAGGGAGGGGTTTAGCGATGAGGTCGGGGCTCGGTACAAGTCTGCGTAAAACTCTGCAAAGGCCCCAGCAATCCCAGCGTCTGAGTGATAGCTGTCGCCCTGTGGTGTAACTATTTCCCGGACATGGCGTTGTCCTTCGTCCCTTCTCTGTAGCCAGGCGAGCAATTTACCCGCCTTGTCCCCTAGTTCGTACACCCTCGCTCTAGCCTGCCAATGGGCCTGCTTAGCGTCATCCATCGCTCTGTTCCGGAGACACTCTTGGGCGCGTTGGAGGGATCGATGGGTCTCGGGCGTAGGGTCAGAGATATGCTTAGTCTCCAAGTTACTCACTTCCTCTTCGGCTTTTAGTATTTCCCGAAGCCGGGTGTTTCTTTTATGTGCCGTCCAGGAGAGAATCTCACCCCTGAGCACTGTTTTATATGCCTCCCATAGTATCACAGGGTTGTCCACCGACTGCTCGTTAATTTCGAAGTATTCGGCAGATACTTCCTCTAGGCGATCTATCAGTTCCGGGAACCCTAGATAGTAGCTGTTAAGTCTCCACGTTCTAGGGGGAAGGGGATCCTGCATACACATTTCAACTAAGAGAGGCGAGTGGTCCGAGATGCCCCGAGGGAGCAGATCTGCGGACATTGCCCTGTAAAGGTCGGTATGTGGTAGAAAGAGGTAATCCAGTCTGGACATGGAGCCGTGACTGCCGGAGTGGAAAGAATACTCCCTAGCATTCGGGTGTAACTCCCTCCATACATCTCGGAGCCCAAGAGCAGATGTAAAGTTGGCTAATCTAGTAGGAGTGTCTGGGTTGCGATTTCGGAGATGGGAACGGTCAATGTTATCATTCATGGTATCATTGAAGTCTCCCCCCAGAACGAGTATATCAGGTTGGTGTTTCCCTATAAGGGTAGTGAGGTCATCCAGTAATTCCTGTCCCAGCCCAGGTGGAGAATAGATTGAGGCAATAGCCACCGTCTGACCCCAGATCGTTCCCATGACGAACACGTATCGGCCCCTCGGGTCCCGTTCAACAGTTTGTTGAATAAATGGGATGCGCTTGTGTATCAGAATGAGGGTGCCCCTGGAGCCCATTGTGTACCCCGCCTGAAAGGCAAGGTGGTAGTTAGTCCTCTGAAAAAAGGCACAGTTTGATCCGGCCAGGTGGGTTTCTGTCAGAAGGGCCACATCAGGGGAGTGTCTATTTAAAAATTGCCTGAGAAGACGCCGTTTAATTCCCGACCCCATCCCATTCACGTTCCAAATAAGGAATTTTAGAGATTTAGTTTGTCGCATGGGTGTTCTGCTAGTCTGTGCGGAGGATACTTATTACACATGATGGGGTTTTCAAGGGTGTAGCGATCAATGAGAGATGGCGATATGGTACCCGCCTGTATCAGAGGGGGGGGGTGCTCTGTAAAGTTGTACAGAGCGTCTTCAACCAGAGATAATGGTTCGTTTGACCTATGAGCATGTGACAGTCTTGAAATAACAAGGTTTTGAACATTCCTAACTCACCCCCACCCTATACTCCACCCCAACACGAAGTGCCTGTCGCCCAAACATAGCTGAACCTTCAACTTAAGGTGTCAGCTCAAAAACCAGACCCTTGGGTAGGGTCTAGATAAGCAAGAAAGAGAGAGGGGGGGAGGGAAAGAGAAAGGGCTTGACTAGGGGAGGGATGAGAGCTTCCTCCAGTGTTCCCTCCCTTGCGCCCAATGTCAACATCTTCCATGGTGGACTACTTATGCGTCGGGCTCAGAGGTGCGAAAAGTGCACGCCCACATGTCAGAGCACTGCTCCTAGGCCCCCGGAGTAGGGGACAATAGTCCGTTTAGTGTTGTTCCTGTTCTGCCACTGGCTCCAGGATCTCCTGTCCTTCCCGGTCTGGGTTTCTCCTCGGGGAAGCTAGCCTAGGCCTCGGTCGGGGTCTTCCTCTCGGTCTCCTCGGTCTTGCAGTCCAATCGCCTTCTACGTGAGCCTCCGCCCATTTCCATGCCTCTTGTGGGTCATTGAAGTGAACAGTAGTTCCTTCATGGTATATCTTTAGTTGGGCCGGGAAGAGCAGGCCGTATTTCACATTCAGTTGAGCCAGTTGTCTCTTGAGTGGTTCAAACGATTGTCGTGCCCGCTGCACTTCCCGGGTATAGTCCGGGAAGAAGGCGATTCGGGAGCCGTTATGGGTAATCGACCCTTGTGATCGTGACAGTTGCAGGAGGGCATCCCTGTCTCGGTAGTTGAGTAGGCGTGCAATGATAGTACGTGGCGGAGCACCCGGGGGTGGCATCCTATGAGCCCTCTCCACTGAAAAAAACTTTGAGAAGGATGTGGCCTCGAAGATGTCCACGAGCCACTGCTCCAAGAATAGTCCTCCGGCAGGCCCAGGATGCGGACGTTGTTGCGGCGGGATCTTCCCTCTCCATCATCCACTCTTGATTCAAGGGTTTTAAGGCGGTTTAAGGCTTGGGACAGTTGACGATTGATCCCGCCAATGTTGTCTTCCACTTCAGAGATGCGGTGTTCCGCCTCTCCTGTTCTGGAAGTTAGTTTCTGCAGGTTGTGGCGCAGGAAGGAGACATCCGCCGCCATACTGTCTATTTTGGTCTCCATGGAGGATCGGGAGTTAGCAATGGCCGCCATTACGTCATGTAGGGAAAGAGAGCCGTCCCCCGTGGGGGAGTTCGATCGTGTTGCTGGGCCCGCCGAGGCCGGGGTAGTAGCGACGGCAAATTGGTCCATACTGCTCTGTGTGGATGGTTTTTTCTGCCTGTCTTTCCCTATAGCTCCGGAGGCCGTGGAGCGTCCGGCACAATGGGTCGAACAATATTATTTATACTCAGTTGGATCCTCTCCGGTGTGTGGTGTTGCAGCCCTGCAGCGGGTCAGATGGAGAGCCGCGGGTCCCCCAGGCCCGAGCGTCCTCCAACAGGCTAATATGTACTTTGGGTGGCAGGGGCTCGGCGTCCTTTATTGGGGTTTTACGGGGCCTCCAGAGACCGTGCAGGCCTCCGGTGTATCTCACAGTTCACCCGCTAAGTGGTGGTCCCCTTATGCCTCCTATGCGGCACCAGAGTTCGTTTTCTGTATGGAGCAAGGGGGGGAAACCCACCTACCTCTGGCGCGGTCGAGCCGAGCCGCTGCTGTCCTCCACCGCTCGGCGCTGAGTCGAGATGGCCCAAGAGCAGGAGCCGCCTGTCAACGGGATCGCAGGAGGGCTCGGGCCTGCCTGGGCATCCTCCGGATGTCAGCAGGTTCAACTTGTGTCCGCCTCGTATACCGCTCCACACCGCACCACGTCAGGCCGCCCCAAGCCCCAGTCATGCGGAGGAGGTCTGCCCTCAGGCCCCGGCGGCCTTCTTGGATTTGCAGTTCGGACGGGGCTGCCGGCCTTCAGCAAACTGTAAATTTGGCCCGCCGGGTGGGCAGATAGGTGCCCAGATTTCAGTCGATCCCAGCCCACAGCTTCACAGGCACAATCGCGGCGTTGGTGTCGCCCGAAATCCCCAGGAATCAGGATAAAAGTACAGGATTGTATCGGCGCTTACGAGAGCTCACTCGGCTCACGTCCGCATCGTTCGCGCGCTAGCCACGCCCCCTGGAAGTCCATTCTTGAATTCTTAAAGGTAAAGTCTGGAAAGTCTGTAATTGTTATTCAAAGGAAAGTCAGTTGTAGATGACTTGTAGTTGGAAGCCGAGAAGGTGTTTTCTTAACTTTTAGAGGGTAAGTCAGATCGTGATGACTTACATACAGTTCCCATTAGATGAGGGGAGGTGTTGAGAGTAAACCATTAAGGCTTTAGACAGGGATGTGGTATCCTCAAAAGAAGAAAGGGACATCATGTGTAATTCGATGGTGCCATGATATTATCCCGGAGGTTGTTCCTCCCCCCCCACCAATCTGATGCTTCCTTATATAACTGCCCGCAGAGTCCAGTAGCGGCTGCCATACCCTGGCCACATGGAAAGAGGTTAACGTAATGACACCATCAGATTCATCACAATGGCTTGAGAGAGTGGTGAACCCATTTAACATTGGTCTGGCAAGCTGAATCCTGGCCCCAGTGCTTTGCAGAATTGTTCCAACCAGTTTCATCAAGCAGTTTCAATGTCTAAACTAAACAGGAGACCGGAGGGCCCAGAAACCTCTAGGAACGGGAATCCGAGGGTCAGTGAAAGATTCTGCCCAAAGGCTAAAACCATCTCTTGTGGGTGATGTGCATAAAATGTCTGCTTCGAGATGTACGATAACCAAGTTAACGTTGAAGAACATTGGACAAATTACAGCCGGACTTCACCGGGCAAAATTGGATGGTTTGACGCCTGAGGGGGATCCGGATCCCCCTGACACCTAATGTACTAGTACGGCATCTACTGCCGAGTTGACACACGTAGAATATCTCAGGAGTGAACAGTATCTTCTCTGGGATCACTATCCTTTATTTCTTATGGCTGATTGCACATGATATTTACTCTAATGGGCTGGAAACTAGAAATGATACTGGGGAGGGTGAACCACAATCGGAAACAGGGTGTTTTCTAATGTTATCTCTAGACGGAACACCTCCTGCGCAAGCATTCCAGTGCTGACCGAACTTACGATATAGATTTGCATACAAGGTATGGCACGCACCAAAGACGACCTTTCCTTATCACTCTGATAACGGGGTATTAGTCCTGTAAAATGTTCTAACTTTTTTTCACCACGTTCACTGTACAGTGAAGGTTCACAACAATATCACCTCCTGCGAACCACTGATTTGTCTAGTTGGACACACTGACCCAGAACTCCAGACATCCACGTGAATGATTACCCGATACATCCGAGTGACATACTTTGATAATCATGGAATTTCTAGTTAAATTTGCATACTGATATTATGCTTTACTTAAACCATAGGTTCTGCTTAAGAACATTTGGAAACAAGTAGAATCAAGTTCATTGCTCTTGATGAAGGCCAATATAGCAGAAACTCGTTCAGCTCTATTTTATCGAATTGTTTAATTGACTAAATTTCGATACATGCCAAAAAACCTTTTTTGGTGTGAAAAATGTCTGTTTTTGATTTGTTTGATATATCTTTGTCACTTGAAAACTCAAAGTACAAACATTATACTGATACACAATTTTGTAGATTATTGAATACACTAGTTCACTTATTTATTTACCTACACCTATATGTTAACACCTTTGACTGATATCAGTACATTGGTGCAGGGGTGCAAGGGTTTCCTTACTTAGGACCTTCTTGTCTCTTCATTTACTACTCAGCCTTGTGCCAGGGCTGCTCCTTTTCCCCCCATACTCTGAATCAAACATTCCTTTACACTAAATCTACTCTTGCCAATCACAAATCACTTGAATAGGTGTGCACACAGACACCTCTAGTCGACTTTCCATGATGAAATAACTGAGCAGTGTTTTTTGGCCAAGGACCACTGGTCTTATCTCAGTTTAAGATCTGAGAATTTTATTTTTTAAAAAGACTTCGGACCGCACCCAAGTTCCTGATGCAGGAGGTTGAGATGGCACCCTATTATCAAAATGCATCCCTGATGTGTTGCAGCAAAAGATGCCAATCTCCAAAAATCATGATGGCATTAAGAGCCCCGATCAATCCCGGGGTGCAGAGCCTTACAGATGCCACGTGTGTGTGTGTACGTACAGAGGGAACACAGGTGCCGTAGACCGTCAGATTTAAGAAGTACTTGCTAGACGCACACCGACTGCATTTCTTATTTACTGCTCTAGATGCTTTTAACAGCTCTTGCACTTCCCAACACATTACTGACTCACCCCAACCCCATTGAGCTCAAAGAGGCAGCCTGCCTGTTGGGAAGTCGTCCAATTTCCCAACATCCACGGCTCCTACCAATTTCACCAACAGAGCATTGCTCTACAACTATGTCCCATACAAACCGTGTCCTTGTATGTATTTATTTATACTACTAGCAGACGGGCCCACAGAAAAGACCAAGATTTCCCAATATGAAGTTCGTCTGAAAGCCTCTCTGGTAGGAGAAGGTAACTCAGCCTGGCACACCGGAAAGACTCCCCAGCCCTATCGGTTTTCATTAGCTGCTATGAATCAAGTTTTTCCATAGTGTGAAGGCATCATGAAGCAAGACAGACAAAAGATTCAAAGTTCAAAATGAAATTATTAACTCAAATGTCAGGATGGTTGAAGGCCTAACTTGCCCTATGACAAGGTGGGAATACCCGACCTGAATAAAACTAACGAAAGTCTGAGTCAGAAAGTTCAACTTCGAAGTCTGTCTGTGTCCAAAACCCATCTCTGCCCTCACAACTAAAGCTAATCAATGTGTAGGGATTTCAACAACAAAATAAATGTTGATCAAAACAAAGTTCTGAGCTTCTTCCAGCTCCTGGTGTACTTTCCAGCTCCCCTTCCCCAAGTTTGAGCAGTTCCACAAAGTATTAGGGTTCCCTTCTCCAAGAAGGCAACAGTTCCAAAAGGGTCTCTAGGTTCCCATCCCCAAGGAAACAAAGTTCACAAGGTCTTGGGGTTCCCTTCCCCAAGATGTTAGCTTTGCCAGTTTGCCAATGTATACTTGCACTCCTTTTGTTTTCCTGACAGCTCATACAGATTGCTTTCCTCTGCTTCACTTCAGCAATCTCTTTCATACATTTGGATTGGCTTTTTGTATGTTTCTTTGGCTTTCACAAGCAGGGTATCCCCGGTCTAAGCTCAGTTGTCGGACCACGCGGTCCATCCATTACAGGTCACGCAACCGGGAACCCTAGGCTCTCTTGCCCAAACAGGTTCTCTTGCCACTACACCTGTGTTCTGGCTAACACTTACTTGGCTTCTCCTTGCCAGCCTTTTGGCTTTGCCACAATGTGTTTTCATATAGTTCACTCCGTGGTGCTCACTTTCCTTCACCACATTACTTTCACACTCTTCAGCAATATTAAATACTTGCTCTTCACTGCATTTCATTAAATTAGTTCTTCGCTTTCAATATATTAGACTTGTATTATTAATCACAACCCTTTACTTTGGGTTAACGGCATCTTGCACATCATTTTTGTTCAATCGGCATTCCTTTTGCCATATGACAGCCCGCAGGAGCGCCCCGGTTTGAGTGTTCCCTTCTGTTCACTCACTGGTCCCTGGCATCTCCTCCGGGTGGCTGCTTTTGCATCCTCTACTCCACATACACGTTCAATTGGAACTTTCAACCCTCCTCAGAAATGTGGTACAAAATATGGAAACCATATTACTCAGAATCTGTAGCTGCCAATCTAACTTAAACTCATTTCTTTATTTTACACCGTGCATTCCTTACACCCATGAGAATTGCAAAAGTAGCTGATAACTCGTCTAATTGCTGGTCATGTCATTTACCAAATGGCGATTTTCTTCATTGAATTTTTGGATTGGAAATTTGTATATGCATTTTGGAAAAAAAAGTGGATATGCTTGCAAAACATTTTTCACTTTAAAGAACCTTTGTGCTACGCTTACCTTGTCTCTGCGGGGGTGTTTTGGGCATGGTTGTAGCCCTCCCAGGGGTGAAATGCATCCTGGGGATGTGCTTGCCTTGGGCACCAGTGACTGCGTTAGGCGCTTCTCAGGGTGACGCACCTACGTGAATACAAAGGGGAGCGTTGAGTGATGTTAGCAGCGACCTTTCATCCTGTCCGTCCCTCCCCGGGAGAACTCCCGATAGGTGCACTGTCCCAGTTGGCTCACCTTTTAGTAAAGTCTGTGGGCACTCTGTCCTGCTACTTCTGGCAGGGGCGCTTAATTGCCAAGGACAGAGTTCCTTCACTGATCCTTTGCAGGCGGTAGTCCAGTCTAGCTGCGACTACCCAGTTCTTTTGGTAAGTAGTGTTCTTAATCTTGTCGGTCTTCTTTTGCGTGTTGGTTTTCAGCCTTTCCTTGCTTGTCTTTTGTATTGTTCGTCTCTGGTTACCTTTCGTTTGTTTAGTTCCTCAACAAGTGTCCGTTCTGTGTGTTATTGTCCGTACCTTCTTTAATCCTGTTCTTTGCTCTTTCCCCCGTGTAGGTGATGGAAGCGGGGCCCTAGAGCTGCTGAGCACGGATGATGTAACCGGAGCGAAGAAGAACTGGGTCCGCGGTTGCAGGTAACAGGTACGTTGTATTGTAGCGTTGCGCTTGTGCTCTTAAATGTGGCGCGGCTTTCCAGTTGTTGCGTTGCGCTAACCTTGTCTTCTTTTGCAGCGACCGAACTCGAAGAAGACTGCCATGGAGAGATGGCAGAGCAGAGAGTCAGATTCCTGGGTGAGTATTTCTCTGCCGGTTCACGCGTCGGTAAGCGTCACGTTGCTTTTGAATGCAAGTTAACGCGAAGCACTGGCTCAGAGGATGAAGCTGCTTATATAGCTGGGCTCCCTTGGCCACGCCCATTAGCCTGTTCTGTCTGCCACGCCCAGCTACACCTAGTTACTGGCACGTGAAGCTTGGCCAAGGCAGCCACACTAAGCACTTTGCAAGTAAGAGGCCTGGAAAATAAGTGGTCCAATGGAATTACTGCAACCCAATGTCAATTCCCCACATGAGTCTGGTGCCAGAGGCGCCAAGACAAAGTCCAGCCGGGCCTCCTGTGTCTGGTTGTGTTCCGAAGGGACACAAAGGAGTCATTCCTCGGCATGGTCCCATGGCACCCACCATCCGGGGTATTTGTGTATGTGATCCAAAAACCTTCGCTCGGGTGGAAAATGTCTTCTGCTCGTGCCCAAGTTTAAGCTAAAAACAGGGCTGGGCAGATCCTTTCTTGTGCTGGCTCCCAAACTGTGGAACAGCGTCCCTGAATCACTTAGGTCCGAAGTCAGTCACCCAGTTTTTAGGAAGAGGCTGAAAACATACCTCTTTAGATAAGAACCCGTGGGCACAGGTCCTTAGTTAGAGATCGCGTCGCCCTTTAGCTAGCTGTTCCGTTTGTCCGTCCCATACGTGTTGTCTGTCTTCGGTCTCGCAGTATCGGTGTTCTATGTACAAGCGCCCTGATGCCTGCGGGCTATCGGCGCTATATAAAAACTAAATACATACATACATACATACATACATCCACGGTGTGTGGTCGTGACACTTTGTCAATATGTTATCTTACGATTGGCTCTATTGTTAATCCTTATATGCAACAGATTGAATCACCTGCACTATTTAATGTATTCATCAGCATTGCTTACCACAATATTACTTATAACTGGAAACTTACTTCCAACTTATCTAACACTTGGTATAACTCAATTTGCTCTACCTGCCATATTGAAAAATGTCACACCTTCTCTGTCTATTGTTTACACAAATTTAACAAGAAATTGAATGTTTTTATTCAATATCTTAATACTGAATAAGATTAATTATGTATCACCAATGCCATTATATTTAGATAACATTAGCCCCGCCTTCACCTTTCCTATTGTATTCCATCTTGTTTGGCTCGCATGTTCGTCTTATTATTAATTCACAAAATAATAGTTTCTCGTTTATCATATCAACCTGTTCTATCAATTTTAATGGTTTGATGTTCCCGTCATGATGCCTACCCCCGGAGACCCAGACCACGTCCAGCAACCCCGGAAGCAGGCATAAAGTTATCCTAAGCAAGCCCAACAACCCCTGCTAGGGGCTATTTGGGTCCAGTCTTGGCGCCATAGGTGCCAGGCTCAGATTAAAACTCACCTGATGCAGACTATGCTTCAAACTTGCTTGATGCAGACCATGCTGCAAGAGATCCAAGCCAAAAGAGGCTTGGAAGGGACGACTTTACTTAGGGACTATTTTTTACTCGGGCGGGGCTGGGGAGGAATACTTACCTGGGACTACTTTGGAGGCTATTTAAACCACGCCCCGAAGAGCAGCACACGCTTCATGTTATTCTGCATCCAGCAGCTTAACGCTCACCGTGCCTGCAAGTCTGCATCCAGCCTTCTGCCACGCCCGCCTAGAGTTTGGAGCTCCTAGAAAAAGGGAGAAAGAAGGAGAAAAGGTTAGAACAAGAGCAATACCTTTAATCCTTACCTGAATTCCCGGTCCATAGCGCCTTCGAGCTGGAAGAAAGAAGTTATTTTATGCGCGTCGCCTCGCCTGCTGCAGCGCCGCGCTGAACTCACCAGCCTTCGCAGCATCTTCACATTCCACTGCATCCTCCTGTATGTTCCCGCCGCACTCCGGCACCTAAGGAGAAGACAAGAACAGCAAGGTGAGCCAAGGGAATACACAGAGGAATATTAGTTACCCTCCCATAGACTGACCTGATTTTACCACCGGGGGTACTATTCCTCTTCACGGGTCGGCGCAGCTTCCACTGCATCTTCGCCGAACCCTGGCCCCTAAGGGGAAACAAAAGGACAGCCAGGTGAAACAAAGGGACTAACAAGGGGAACCCTCATCACCACAATAGACTTACCTGATTTTACCGCCGGAGGTATTATTCCCCAAGACTTCATACTTTCTCTCAGCGCCTGAATAAGGGAGAAAGCAACAGGTTACATATTGACATTATTTTATCGAACTGTGTTGGAAAATACACATCCTTACCAGAATACTACCGGTTGCCACGAGGAACTCTTCATTAGGATCAAGCTGCAACCTGCAAGGAATCGGACAAGAGTGAAAGTCAGGCATTTGAACTCTTATGAACTTTATACTTACGGCGTCTTGCCGGGAATCTCGGAGTCAATATTGTTCTGGAACTCACCAATTCCTTCGAGCCAGTGAAGCAAATGGTTATCAACGCGCCCCTGCGCTCAATGCAGGATGGAGAGCTCATCTTTTCAAACCATCAGGTGAGACTAGAAGAGGGGACATCAAAGGTGATCTGTGTTGAGAACAGCGGGGGTGGGGGGATTTACACTCAACTCCACGGGTGGTTAATTCCCTTTCTCCATTTGCAGAAGAATATTCCTACGGGCCAAGCAAACGAAACTAGGTGGGCCAGTCCAGTCCGTCATCTCGGCCCTACGCGTCACATTGGTGGAGACCGCAGCTGTCCAGTTCCGACCGATGCCTCTGTGGGAGCCAGGTGAGCGTAACAGTTCCACAAAAGTACAAAAATATAAAAATGGTCATGCCTCATGTTTATATATCTGTAAACTAACATGCCTAATAAATTATTTTTTTTTTTAAATGTTGTGAGCGGCTTCCAGCTCTTAGCTTCATGTTCAGCTCCCCTTGCCCAGTTTCAAGAAAGTTCCACAAAAATCTCAAGATTACCTTTCTCAAGTTCAAACCATTTTCACATAACTTTGGTGGTCACTTCCTAAATTCAAGGTAACAGTTGCACACAAATCCTCGGGATTCCCTTCCCCAAGTGTTCCCTGAGCCGGCAGACCCGCCAACCTCGCTGAATTATGATTACTGATGCAGACACACTGATGCGGTAAGACTCTTACTCCAATTCGTCCTAAAGCACTATTGGCCTACCACCTAATGCATGGCCCATTTTACTTCCGTACTACCTTCTCACCACACAACTCTTATGCCACACATATGGTCTCACGTCCCGATACCAGGCTTTAACTTGCCTACTTGTTGGAGAGGGCAACCCCTTTCGATCAATCACATAATAGTGCTGCACCTATACCAAGCCTGAGCCACCTTCAGTACCTGCCTCAGTTCGACCAAACGCTGCTGCCGACAACATCTGCCCGATCCTCTCTCTCCGAACTACCCACACACTCACAGACCGCTCATATCTTCAGTCTGATGAGATTAGTGAACTCCCTCAGCTATTGCATTGCCACCCTGATTGATATGCCCTGATTGACTGTCTTGCCCCAATTAAACTACTGTGGCGCTCCTCATCATTGTGCTCATGGAAGTGCCCACTGCTCCTCCATTGCCTTGCTGATTGATTTGACCCGTTTGATTTTACTGCAACACGGATTTACCCTGATCAACTTTACTGTGGCGCTCCTGATCATTGTGCTCACTGAAATGTACTTACTGTAATGCCCACTGCCCTTGCATTGCCTTGCTGATTGATTTGCCACAATTAATTCTACTATCTAGCGTACTGCACCATAACACCTGCTGTTCAACAGGAATTAGCACACCCCCATACAATGTTCATTCCAGGTATTAGCTCACTCCTACTCAGGACAATCCTATACCTGTTCCACGCGACTAGCCACACAGGCCCACACCCCAAGACCACCTTCACAACTGGGCCACCACCTAACAACATGGCTCCTCCTCATTTAGTCACACCCCAAACTACAAATAAACTACTTATCACAACTAGCCCTTGTAGTCCCACTTCCAGAAACTACAGATTACGTGCCAGGCTACCCAAAATATTCGAACCCCTCGCCAGGGCCTCGCCCTGCCTCAAATCCAATAACCGCAGAACACCAAAACTTAATGGCAAACAGACCACCTTGCCCACTAACGGCCCAACACACAACCCAACCAGCACCACCCCTGCCAAATATTACTTGCCCAATCAAATCCCAGTGATAACACCCTCTAAAGCTACTACTGCCGACACCAAAGGTGCCTTAATAAACTCACGCTCCATAGTAGCCCATGCCTCTGTCATAGCGGACCATATCCTTCTAGAAAACCTGGATTTCCTAGCCATTACTGAGTCTTGGCTCCACAAAGCTGCTGGCCCCGCCCTTATGCTAGCCATACCAGATGACTACACAATCCTTAGAGCCGACAGAATTGATTCCAGAGGCAGAGGCCTCGCCATAATTGCAAAAAACCAACCATAACATGAGATTCGTCCCCTCTGACGAACCTAACTCATGTGAATCCCTAACAGCCAAAATGCCCACTGCCATCTCCCAAACCCTCACCATTCATCTACTCTACAGACCCCCTTGGAACATTCAAGGAAGACCTAACTACCATACTCACCAACAACCTTCGAAATACCACCCAGGGCCTCCTCCTAGGTGACTTCAACTTAGGATTCAATGACAACAAAGACCCTCATGCCACCCTTATCGCCAATACCTTGCCAGAACTAGGATTCATTCAAAAAGTGTCCATCCCAACCCACAACAAGGGCAGAACCCTTGACTGGGTGGCGGATTATAACTGCTCAGATACCATCACCTCTATCTCACCCCAGGCCTGGTCGGACCACCTTCTTCTTTCCTTCTCTCTTGATGCTGCAACCCCTACCCTCCTCAACCACTTGTTAGCCCCAGCCATCCCTACTAGAAACAAAAAAACATCTCAGCTGAAAAACAGATCCCGCTCATTCTACCCAACTTGAACTCTCACTGAATTCACCGTAGACGTAGACCCCTTCACCCTTGTAGACGTATACAACAAAACCATGACCTCAGCACTGGATTCCATTGCCCCATTGAAACTCAGAAAAAGCAAACCCAAAAGACATCTGAACACATGGTTCTCCCCTCAACTGAAATCACTCACTCGAAAAATGAAAAAGCGAACAGGCATGGAGACAATCACCCCAGACATAAATAAGATCACCCTCAACAAAATAACCACCCTCTACAAAAAAAGAAATTGTACGGGCCAAGCACGATTTCTACAACCTAAGAATCTCGCAAGTGAACTCCAGCACTAAATAATTATTTACCATGCTTAAAGAGTTGGAAACCCCCATCTCAATCCCAGTCACTTGTGCGAAAGACCAACAATGGTGCACCAGCATCCAAAACGCCTTATCCAAAGTAGTAGGCCTACAGGCCAAAAGCAATAACAAAAAAAAAACCTCCGCAAGGACCGCACAGCGGTCCCACAGGGACCCACCCCTCTCACACAAAAACCCACCTCCAATCCCCCTTTCTGCTTCAGCTTCACAGGTATCCACCCTAGAAGTAAAAAAAAAGTTATTCTCACCCTTCTAACTGCCAGGGTGACCCATGCCCTGTGCAGATCATCAAAGACTCTGACAGAAAACTCTCACCCTTCATCGCTAAGCTCATCATCAACTCCTCCTCCACAGGCACCATTCCTAGCAATCTCAACAGTCCTGGGTTCTCCCACTGCTCAAAAAGCAATCTCTAGACCACACGATAACCACCAACTACAGACCATTACCACTGTCCCCTTCCTGCTTAAAATTCTAGACAAGGAAGTTTACCTTCAAATACAGCAACACCTAGAAAAAAAATCATCTCAACATGGGACGGAAACAGCGCTGACCGATCTCAAGGCATAAATCGACACTCTCAGACACTGGGAAAACCACTTTACTCCTCCTCCTTGACCCACCAGCAGAGTTCGATCTGGTAGACCACAGAATACTCTGCAACCACCTAGACTCGGCAGCCCACTTCTCGCAAGAGGCAATTGGTTGGATTCAATCGTTCCTCAGTAACAGAACCATGCGTGTCTTCTCGCCCTCAGCATCTGCGGACCCTATCCCCATCACCTGCGGGGTACCCCAAGGATCATGCGTCTCCCCCACACTGTACAACGTGTTCACAAAGCCCTTCTTCGGCGGTCTTGATGGTCTTGGTATCACCTAAACCAACTATGCTGATACCCAGATCCTCATCCTGCTGATGGGAGATTACGACAAGAATTTGGCCTTGGTGAACAAGGTGTACCTCATCATCCAGGCATGGATGGCTTCTCATGGTCTATGCCTGAATGATGACAAGACGGAGCTCATCATCATCGATACCACCCTCAACCTCAACAAAATCAGCCTAGACTACTCGAGCTTCATCATAGACAGAAATTCTATTACTGTAGCCAAAGAAGTCAAAACGTTAGGCTTCTACATAGATGCCACCCTCTCATTCAATAAACAGGTCAGCTCCATGGTCTCCGCCACAACCTATACATGTAAATTAATTAGAGCCGCTAAACCTTTCCTCTCCACTGATAGTTGCACCACCCTGGCTAGAGCCATTATCCTTTCAAAACTGGACTATTGTAATGCCCTCTACCTTGGAGCTAACAAAAACATTACTAACAAAATCCAGATCCTGCAAAACAACGCCCTTAGAGCAGCACTGAGCCGGTCCAAAAAAGAACACATATCAGACACTAGGAGAGCTAACAACTGGCTCACCACAACAGACAAAATCCTACTGAAAGTAGCCTCACTGACTCAAATGCTTGAACAGCACAGCCCCCCGTTATCTCGTAGATAGAATCAATAGATACTGCCCCAACAGGCCCACCAGAACCTATAACTCCAACCTCCTCACAGTGCCAAGATTCAAACGATCCAAAACAGGAGGTAACAGCTTCCAGGTCAAAGCCGCCCAACAATGGAACTCCCTCCCTCCTTCAGGGCAGACCAAACCTACCCACATTTCAGACATTTCAGACGCAACTTCATTCATTGGATAAAGGCAAATGATCGCTAAACCTTACTGTGCCCAGACATCGGCCCACCCTTCTATTTGACCTCTTTTCGCATACTGCTGCTACTCAATTTGGCCTGTACCAATACCTTTACTTTGTCACCTGTATATACCTGTAAATTCATTAATTAAATGTACCATGTCCTCTGTATATATTTGTAAGTCTTTGCACAGTACTGTAACCAAGCTTTAAATATTCTTATCTTCTGCGCCCTGATACCTCAGGGTCTGGTGCGCATTACAAATAAATAAACATAGAGAAGGGGCTTGAAGATTGGTCAAGCCAGCATTAAAGTTAATCAAGTCTCAGGGTTCCCTTCCCCAAAACTTCAGCCAATTTACATTTGGTCTCAGTCTTTCAATGTTCAAAACATCTTCCAAATAAACTTAACACTCTATCTGGATAAGCTTACAGACTCAGCTTACTCCTTCTTGGTTTGCTTTAACAATGTATTTTGCTTTCACTATTGAGGGTTCCCTGGTCTAGGGGCAGTTGTCAGACCAGACTTCCA
Organism: Ambystoma mexicanum; assembly: GCF_040938575.1. Classification (NCBI taxonomy): domain Eukaryota; kingdom Metazoa; phylum Chordata; class Amphibia; order Caudata; family Ambystomatidae; genus Ambystoma; species Ambystoma mexicanum. Next base: position 327,606,882 of record NC_090925.1, on the reverse strand, counting down.
CCCATTACTGGTCGCGCAACCAGGAACCCTAGGCTCTTCAGCCCACACAGGTTCTTCTGTACTTGCCCCTGTGTTCACTTCGGTTCTCCTGGTTAGCCTCTTGACTTTGCCACAGTGGGTCACATATCCTCTGCCAGTATTTGGCCTTGCCGCACTGTATTCAGGCATAAGGTCCAGTGTGGTGGTATTATTTCTTCCCCATCTTTCGGGTGATGCTCTTTCTCAAGGTTCCACATTGGCTTTCTTATTTCGTATTGTTGCTTTTAAAAGAGCAGTTTTGCATTTATATTTCATCAGATCGTAGCTTTGCCCATAACATTTTCGGTTTGGTATTCAATATTTGCTTAACATCTCGTTCTCAATCGTTCATTACTTGCTTAGCTTTAAATTCTATTTCCAAAAGGCGATCGTCAGGACTTTTAATTAATTCAGTATTCAAAAGTCTTCAATATATAATTCAGGACTATGTCCAATTACTTTCAGCTCACTCTGCATTCACAGATTACTCGTTTCAGTTGGTTTGGCATTGTCAGATATGTATCAGTATTAACGGGGTGCCCCGGTCACAGTGGTCTTTGGATTGCACTCAATGGTTGTGCATGACCGTAGTTTTCGGCAACCGGAGCTCAACTGGACAGTTAGACCCTCTCGTGGCCTGCACTCTGGTTCTCCGGACTCACGTGGCTCCCAATTCTGGTTTCTCAGACATGCTTCTCTCCAGCCCGTTCCATTCCCTGCTCTCCTGCATGGTGTGCATCCCCAACTCTTATACTCCCTAGGAGTGTTAAAAGTTCACAGGTGTGGGTCAGTAGGGTTAGTTGCCTGACCTCTATGCAGTCTATTCGTTGGACATGCCTGACCAGACTTCCCCAATGGTACTCTTTCATAGTCTTCTACTTTGTCTCCATACTAGAGTGGTGAAAATACCTACTGGTTTTCACTACTCCTAGCCTCTTGCTTGTCCCAGTACTGTAGTGGGTTGAATGATGAAAATTAAGGGTAGCTAGTTCACAGCCAATAAAGGACAGTGGGGGGGGGGAGGTTGGGGTTAGGTTGGTTTTCAGCCAGGATCCAAAAGCGATGGCCTTTCCCTGGCCACCTGAGAAGAGGATCCAGGGGTAGTAGGAGTGAGGATACCCTCTGGTTTCTCACAAAAGGCACTTCCCATAGGGTCAAACCATACTCAGTCTCATCACCTTTTTCCAATACATAAACATGTGCACCATTTGTTAGGCAGAATCCTGTGCAGTTCCCTTAAGGAACACTGCAAAAAGATTAAGACTACAGGAGTAAGCAGTAAACCCAACTGGTAGCAGTCTGCACCACCCAGATTTACATGGTAGCTGTGGCTGAGCAGTCAGACTTCTCTCAAGAAGAGTTAAGCAGTATGTAGAGTATACACAATAGGTACAAAAGTACAGTAGGGCAAACAAACACTGACCAGAGCTTTGTATAAAAGTATAGTTATTTAAAAACACATTGAAGTAATATACTAGCACTCTCAATCAAAAGCAAGTTAAAACACAGTCAGGTAAAGTATACACACCTCCCTCAATAACTATCTGACAAGTCAGGGTTAAAGCACACTATTTGTTAAGACAGAAGTGAGCACTTAACCTAGATGGCACTCCAATAGTTTAGGTTAAAAAGGGAGAGAAAAGGCAGAGCATAAAATAAAACAGTCCAACACTTTTTAAGAGTTCAGAGCAAAGGGAAGAAAGGCAGGTTATACTGTAGAGCCAAAGTTCATAAGCCAGGCCCACTTTAAGTGGAGCAAGCAAAATGTGCCCAGGATCACACGGTTTAAAATGCACTAAAAGTCTTTGCAGAGGGTCAAAAAGGAGTTGAAATAGTTCAAGAAACAACGTTTAGCAGGCCTGGGGCCAACCCAGTATATAAGTCAAGGATTTAAGGGACACCTTGAGCACTCTGTAGAAAGGGAGGCCAGGCAGGACACAGTAGCTTAAATGGGAAGGAAGCTCCAGCGGGGGCAGTTGTTCCTGGCAGTGATTGCAGTTCATTGTTCCAGCCAGAGGAAGAGAGGATCTCGCCGTGGAGGAAGTTTGGAGTCGTTGCACTGCATAGGGATGAAACCAGCCGCGGAGTTCCTGATTTATTCGCGGTCGAAAGTGGTGAGCTTGGCTATCCGGCCGCCGGGGTGCTTGGCACAGGCAATTCGACCAAGTAACGCTTCTGGAAGCAAAAGAGGGCGAACTGGTTGGTCCCACCTGCTCAAAGGGGAGAAGACTCTTCAGCAGAAGATCGTCCCGGTCGTTGGAAAAATGGTGAGTTTGTTGCAGCAGGGCTTCACCGGTGGTGTCGTCGGGTTGCAGGTGGCTCAGCTTCTTCCTTGTCGGATTCTTAGGTCCTGTGGCGACTTCTGAAGTTGCAGTCCCAAAGGCACTGCTTTTATGCAGAAAACCCCCCATTCATCAGTCTAGCTGTCAATCACACATGCTAAGTGGTGAGCCGGGGCGGCTCACCACTGGGCCAATCAGAGGAGAGTGCGACTTGGGTTGCCGAGGCAACGCAGTCCAGGGTGCCTATTCCCCCCTCCACCCCTCCTATGGAACCCAGACACAGTAGCACCACTTGGAGGGCTTCTGTGGAGAAGCCTGCCAAAATAGTGGAACAAAGGGCTCGACCTTGGTCAGAGTCACAGAGACGGACACAAACGCCATTTCGAAACCGAGTTCTGGCAAAAAGACCCAACCGGGGAATTAACATTAAATAATAAAACCGGCGGTATCTTTAACATTGCACCAAAAAGTGGTGCGTTTAAAATCAATGGGAAAATCCCATAGAGAATATTCCTAGGGAATATTTTTCGTGGTAACCACTGCCACCAGCTAGAAACTCGACAAGGGGGGACTGGACAGTGCCCCCTTGAAAACGGACCCAGGGGCAAATATTTTAACCACTTCCAGTACTTCCACAATATGATGGTTTGTACTGGTTCTGTTCACAATTTTGGACTAGTAAAGCCAATTGTGACTTTACATGCCCTGGGAGACAGTAGTCAGTCCCAGGGTATGGAGTCTATGTTTGGGGGTCACCATGGCACCCCTGTGTTACTGCACTGAGGGTGCTGTGTAAGACATAGGAAAACAGATGATGCCCTATGGAGTAAAAAGAGGTTACCCCATAGCCCATGAACACATACAAAGTCAAAAGGTACATCTCAAATCATGCCCAAGAGTGGGAGGAAGAGAGTCTCACTCTTAGCAGGAGAAAAAAAAAAAACCCAAAAATCCAGCAAAGCTGCTGGGGGACTCACTAGGTTTGGGAAATTAGCCTTAAAAGAGAATTCTCCCCAACACCATTACCCTAATAGTTAATCAGTAATGCTGTCTAACAATGTTGAGGTCCATTCTCGTTTGTAATTTGCACTACCTATCTGCCTCTGAAATGTTACACTGCACTTAAATGGAAAGTATTTTCTCCTTCTCCCCAAGGGAGAGCCCCTTGTGAGGCTAAGGAGGCGAGTCCGCTCTGCAAAATCCTCCCTAGGAATTGAGGCAAGTGGGACCTCACCAGAAGAGACTCCCCCACCACCCTTTTGGGGACAAGGACTCCCGTTCCTGTGAGGAACTCCCTACACCAACGAATTTAATGGCATACATGGGACTACCTGATCAGCCTAAGAATGTGGCATCCTTGTCATTGGCTGAAGACAGCAAGAGTAAACCCAATGGCACGAGAAAAGGAGGATGTCTCTTTAATGCGAGACGCATATTTAACTGTGCAGAGGACAAAGAGGAGAGAGGAACCTGATGCACAGGGGAAGCCGCCTGACATCACGGTGGCAGGAGGCAGAGCACAAGCTAGTAGCGGAGCCCATGTTTTCTGGAGAAGGAGAGAAAGCAAGGACGACACCGGAGAACCGACGTGTGCAGATGCAGGAAGTCTCAGGTCAACCAAGAGAGTGGCAGGACCACGAGCTGGATGTGGTGGGCAGGATGCCCCAAGAACGTCTATACCGCCCACAAAAGAAGTGAGGTGCCCTTCCAACACAGAGCAGCAGTAAGAAGCAGACCAGAGAATGTGAAGGCGAGAAGCCGAGGGAGAGACCAGTCCAGAGTGAGAGCCAAGTCTAACCACTGGCCCCTACAAATTAAGAGGTACCTGGGGGACTGGGGGAAGTGGGAGGCCTATGGGATATCGCCATCACTCAGAAAATGTGTCCCAGTCCCACAAACAAGCAGGGAAACAGTCATGCAATGGGAGTTGGAGACAAATGACAAGTGACGGAGAAGAGAGTTATTATATGATAATATGAAAGTGGGGCATGAGATTGGCATACAATAGCGCTTGTCAAAAGTCATTTGCAGGAGAATCTAAATGCTATAAATCACAATCGTGTGCATCTGCTGCAGGTGGTTGTGTCAAATTGGAAGCTATGCTCCAAGGTTCCCATGTATGAGAATACTAAGAATCCATAACCTAAATGCGCTGATAACAAACAAAAAGCACCCAATTTTGAATCACAAATATTGTGCAGTATTGTTTATCCAACATTTTGCATACGACACCATTGAAACAGAAAACCAACATATCCGGTAGGCATTATGCAAAGATATATAGCAGAGCCATCAGTCAATAAAACACAAGCCAGGGGAAGAGAGGAGAACAAAAAAAATGCAAAAATCCCCCACATTCATAGTAGGCCAACAAAACATGTTCAAGCACATTGGGCAGCAACAGGAAGTTAATGATACCAATATATTAGAACCAGGCCATTAATCATAGACAGCATAAGAAAAGGAAAGAAAGAACAAAAGTCACTCAAAAGACGGATTCGAATTATATTTACTTGGAGCACATTAACTTATAATGAGATCAGATAATGCCCTCAACATTACAAACCAATTTGGATGCTCATGCATGCAATTACTTAACACCCGTCATGCATCGTGCTGCCTGGTGACCCTTATTGTCGTGGAGGCAAAGTTGCCAATGTTAAACATATGTTGCCCAATTTAATCGATAGCCTTTGTGTAAACTGTAACCTGATCAGTGAGAATGACAAGACAACACCTCGTCAGCAATAAAGCCTACCTTAGGTCACTTGCTTAAACCCAGTCCTGGGTAATTGTGTCCACTACAGAACCTGAAGCAGTGGAATACATTGTTTTATTATCCGACTAGACGTGCCCGCATTGAGTGCCCCCACTGTCAGCAGCCCGGTAATTCACATGCCTGCTTTATCATTCAATGCAGAAATTGAGACCGCTGGTGCGGTATTGTGTATTTCAACTGCAAAATAAAAGTACATCTTTTCAATTTCTTTTAAATCTGTGCAGCGTTGCAATTCCGATGCTTAGGTAGTCAATGCAATGGAACAGCCAAAAAACAACATGTAGAATCTACCTATATATGCTTGCCATTTGGCCTCAATTATTTCTGCTCTGCAGTCTTGTAATCCTTTCTAAATATATATGAATGCCAGGTTCACACAAAAGTGAAAAAGAGCTCAAAAGGGGACTGCCATCTTGGAAAGGATAATTACAATGCAGAATTGTAGAAATATTGCATGCAATATTGCACCATTCCTAGTCTTAGTCAATGTCTGTATGCACTTGTGATTTGTAATTTAAAAGTTCTCTTCTGGTATGCAATAATCAATTTCATGCCCATATTCGCCCGAGTGGAACTCCAGCATCAGAACAACCCGCCATCTTGGAATGGGAATTAGTATTGTAATAATGGTGTGTACCGTGCAGGATGCCGCCGGCATTTCAATTTTTAATCGCCAGTACTTGCAATACAACAACGCATGTAAATAAACTAATTTGGTTCATACAGAGACCACTTGTGTGCCATACAATCTATTTACTCATAAGCCAAACCCATTATCGGGTGCCCACTGCACTATTCATTCTAACATCTCGCTCCACGTTGGTAAATCCTTGGCTCTGGTGTTTCCCAATTTGGAATACTTCAGTACCGAAATACTTCATGTTGCACAAGAGTACACCAGTGCAATTATCATGCAAGCCATATAATACATTTACCAGTGACATGCTACAGTTCAGAGCAGAATAGGTCCACAGTGGCAATTCCCCAACTAAAGTTATTAATGACATATGTGAGAAACCTGAAGGTGTCCACCTAGCTAGTCCCTGGGGATCTGTCATCCAGGTAGCCAGGTCACCGCCATTGCTATTGGATCCAGTTCCTGGGGTGGACCAGTGAGGGAGGATCACCTGGATGGGGGGTTGTCGGGGAGTGGGACACCGACAGGTGAGACGTGGTATCCCCCCTTCCTTAAACACCTTTTCCCCATCGTCTCACGTAGGACCTTCAAAAACACTGCCCCCCCTCTTTTCCAACACAAACACTTTCAAACAACACAAAAGACGACAGACTAACACCAGAGCCGTTTACTTGACATTTCCCAATACAAGGGTCAGGCAAAGTCAGGCAATTGATCAGAATAACACACACCGGACAGCCCTTTCCTTTCCCCACATGGATAAAAGGTGGAGCAAGAGAACACAGGACAAGCACAGCATAGAGCACGACGAGACAGCTAAACAGGCAGAGCAGTTTAAGAGCAGGAGAAAGGCAGCGGGAAGGGAGAGGGTGGCGAAGAGAGAAGTGACCATGCCCTTTCCGTCACACGCCAGCGGATCATTTGTGGAAAAGGACATAGGGCCGCGAACAATAGCACAAGTGTCTTGCAGCAGATGCCAACGGTACACGGGGCAAGCCTATACCAACAAGCAGGAACGAGGGGGGATTCCTGCCACTGTGGTACCGGCCTTGACACCGAAAGATGAAAAGCCAAGTGGTTTATCACAGCCGTTGAGTCAAGGGGAGAACCGATGAGAGCCGGGCTGTGATGAATGAAAGTCGCAAATTGAACTAAGTTAAAAGAACTGTAAAAGTGTAAAGGCGAGACCAGCTGCAGAGGGAACCAGCACCAGGTTGGTGCTAACTTGAGAGACTCTGGTTGATCCTCGTCTGAGCAAAACTACAGATACCAGAAGGCTGTAGAAAGGCTGCCAAGATAGGTCTAAGTGGTCATACAGGAGCTCAAGCAAAATCCCTGTACAAGCAAAAGACTTAGATCCACACACTGTTGAAAAGCAAGGGAAGTGAATCCTGCATGGAGAGAAAACAAGATGAATGAATCCCACAAGCACTGAACTGTGTAAAAGAGCTTTGTTAAAAATAAAGAGGGGTCAGCGCCCAGAAGACGAGGACCCAGGGGTGAGCTACTATCACCCTAAACGAGAGCCTTAGTGATCAAGAACGAGGGGCCAGTAAAGAGGTCCGAAGACCAAAGTCCCAGAAAACAGTGTGTTGACAAGATTGAACCCAGTAGAGGAATGTCTGTGTTGAACTGTTAAAAAAAGGACATTAAGCTTTGCCCAAAGCAGAAGAGCCCTAGTGAACCCGTAGGAGGGAGGATGAAAGAATCAAGAGGGGTCAGAACCCAGAAGAGGGGGACCCAAAGGTGAAGAATCTTCACCCCAAGTAAAACAAAGGTACAAACTTTCAGTTGTTGAAGGAACTTTGGTTTGATTATTTGAACAAATCAGGTCCTTGAAGGAAAGACTTTCAAGAGAAACGAGACTTGGCCATCGACCGCCCTGATAGCTGAAACAAACTGTCATCTTATGCTGGGAAGCGCGAGAAAGGACTGTGCTCCAAGATCCCACTTTACCCTGTGTTCAAAATGTGGGGAAGGGAGACCCAGGCTACCGCATCCTGACATTATCTGAGAGCACATTTCTTTTCATGAGAACTATCCCACACCATTTTGGTATTAGTTGTAAGGATTGGCAATAGGCTTCTTAGTATATTTGATTCAATGCCACTAGGACTGCCTTATTTTTCTTTTGATGGTCGACGCTTGCACCCATCTTAGATTTTGGTTTAGATTAGGCGTGTTTCCATCCTACATTCATTGTACAATAAACACCTTTGAATTGTGATCACGTCTGTCGTACTTGTTGCCACCATAAGTTCCTTTCACATACCAAGACAATACTCATGAAAACCACATACTCAGAATGATACTGTAACGACTTGTACCGTGCTAGCCCCACTTTAGAGAAGCACTGAAAACCCATGGTCTGAATTTAATCCATAATGCAGAATTCTATATTTACATATTAGACGCGCTTCCAATTGCCTCAATCTAAGTTCACGGTTTCCAGCCCTTCGTGGTAATGTAACTTGCTGCAACCCCACGAATCATAATTCTTCGGCATTGTCCATTTGATGAAATCTCTGCCAGTGAGTCGCCAAAGGATAGATTCTTGACTGGAAATAGTACTTAGATGTTCACGTATCCTAACATTTAGGGCCCAACAGGTACTACCAATGTAATGTAAACCACATACACAAATAATACAACATATCACAAACTTGGTGTTCTAGTTAATACATTTGGCTATTTTCTGTGTACTGAGAGACACCTTAAGGTGTCTCACCCGCTAGTCCCTGGGTATCTGTCATCCAGGTGGCCACGACAGGGCCATCAATCGCTATTGGATCCAGTTCCTGGGGGTGGAACAGTGCGGGAGGATCACCTGGCTGAGGGGTCTTCGGGGAGTAGAAGTGGCACACCGAAGGATGAGACACAGTATTCCCTTTCCTGTAACACCTTTTCTCCATCCTACCAGGTAGGATACCTTGAAGTTCAACCGCTCCCCCTTTTCCGTCACAAACACTTTCTCACGGATAGTTCATCGTGAGCGACAACGTACTAACACCAGAGCTGTATACCTGACATGTCCCAACACCATGGTCAGGCAAGGTCAGGCAATTACTAATCATTACACACACCTGACTCCCCTCACACTTCCCCCACACGAATAAAAGGGCAGTATGAAAGCACACTGAGCAAGTAAAAGCATATGAGGAAGCAGCAGTTCCAAGGTGGCGATTTAACACGAGGAGAAAGGCGGCGAGACCCGAGAGGGTTGCAAGGAGGGAAGTACCCTTGACCTCTAGAAACCCTTCTTTTTACAAGCCTTGGACGGTGAGAAGCCCAAGACCAGGAACTGAAGCTGAACAAGCCTACGCTGTGTATCAAAGGTATCCGGGGCGCTCCTGTGTCGCTAACCCAGGCCGGGAGGAGCGATTGCCGCCGTGGTACTGTCCTTCGCTCCTGCAAGAAAGCCGCGCCAGTAGAAGCACCACAGCCCGTGAGTAGAGAAACCAATACGGAATCAGCTTGTGTTTGAACCAAGGTTGCAAGCAGCAACATTGTATGAAGAAATACACACAGGACAATGTTTGACGCACATGTAATGAGAGGCGCAAACAAGTGGAAACTAATGAATATACTGTGAAAAGGCCAAAACAGATACCGTGAATAGAGTGGTCCGGCGCCATGTGGGTGCTCATTCGAAGGTCTCCATTAGGTATCCAACTGAATCGCAACTGCATTGTAAAAGGAACTTTGTATCAAAGTGGTCCTGCAATGGGTTGAGCTAAACCCTGTGCACATTCGAAAGTCTTCGATAAGTATAAAGTGAACTGCAATTAGCGAGCCCAGCTGATGGAAACAATGCGAAAAGGGATCGGGACCCGGCTGAGGGGGATCCCGGGTGAACCGAGAGTCACCCGAGAAGGAAGGTTTTTGTTTTGTAATCATAAAATCTGGGGGTCTGAGCCCAGCTGAGGGGGATCCGGGGTGAACCGCAAGTCACACGAGAGGGAATGTTTTTGAAATCGTAAAATAAAAAGGATCTGATCCCGAGCTAAGGGGGATCCAGGGAAAGACATCCAAATCGTTTAGTTAAAAGAAGAAAGGAACTTTATGGTTTTGTACATCAGGCCCTCCGAATCAAGAGACTTTGATGGAAAAGAGACTGGAGCACAGATGGCCCTGATGCTGGAGCTGGAATTGTATCTTGTACCGCAGATGCCAGAGTGTGCACTTTGCTCAGAGTGAACCGACTTGCCCAGTGCTGAAAATGTGGGGAAGGGAGGCCAACGGCCCAAGTATCCTGATTATCATTTTGTGAACACTTTTCTTTTTCATGAACTGCACCCCATACTATTTGTAACTAGTAGTAAGGATTGGCAACAGTTGCTTTTTTTTAGTATAGGCCCTTTTTATGTTGGCACAACTCCACCAGGACTGCCTTATTTATTATTGGATGGTCGTAGCTTGCTCCCATCTCTAGATTTAGATGGGTGTTTTATACCCACTTGTGAAAGTTCAATAAACACCCTTGAACTGTGGTCACTTGTGTTTGTCTTACTTGGGTACTGTAAGGAAGGCATGGTATGAAAGTTCCCAAAACTAACCCCATCCGTTTCTAAAGCATATTGACACAGAGCAGGTCCCACATTTGTGGAACCCTCCTTTCTGCATTTTATGCAACCAATCCTCTGTCTTTGAAATATCTCTCATAAATGATTGGGATAACAAGGTCCTGAGTGTTGGGGCCTTGCTGTAAGTGATACTCTCAACAGTATCAAGATATTTGACCAGATCCTTAAGAGGTGCCAGTGTTTCTTCCATCCACTTCATCTTTTTTAGACCAAATACAGCGTTTCAAGAGGAAATCTGAGACAAGTTACAAAACAAGTCAGGTAACAAGTCCCTGTAGTAACTATTCATTCCCGGGCATAAATTCAGGGGGAGGAGAAGTGGGAAACGACACAGGCGGAAACGATCCATTACCAGAACAAAGAATTACACGGGCCTTACAACACAATCAGAATCAGAGCAGACCCCTAACTTAGTGTGCAATCTGTCCACTTATCAGCTCTCTCCACAGGAAATCACTGTATTGAACAAATGCTTATCTTTTGCTCCGTCAGTATCAAATAACTACACTGATGTACAAATTGATGTATTCAAATTTGTAAGCAAATTAAAAAATATTTTTGCAACACAAGTTAAACATTATGTTGCATCTGTGAGTTCGTTATTGCCATCTATGCCTGTACAAACATTATCTACACGGGTTGGTGTCTATGGAAGAATCGGAATCCACAGTGACAGATGTGGCAAAGGAACTTAATATCGAACAGCAAAGTATGCATAGGAAAGAGTGGACCATAAAATCTCACTTTACTCTAGTATTTGTAGGAGAAAATGTATTACTTTTCATAAAGCAATTATCAGGGATATGCATGCTTTAGAAGACAAAACACATTGTAAACATTTTAACAACCTCACTCCTAAGGAATTTATGGCAGTCAAACAGTTATTGACTAACAATTCTCTAATTATTAAAGAAGCCGACAAAGGCGGAAACGTTGCGATCATGAATTGGTCTGACTATATTCAAATTGGTTTTAATGTAATGTTGAGGGCATTATCTGATCTCATTATAAGTTAATGTGCTCCAAGTAAATATAATTCGAATCCGTCTTTTGAGTGACTTTTGTTCTTTCTTTCCTTTTCTTATGCTGTCTATGATTAATGGCCTGGTTCTAATATATTGGTATCATTAACTTCCTGTTGCTGCCCAATGTGCTTGAACATGTTTTGTTGGCCTACTATGAATGTGGGGGATTTTTGCATTTTTTTTGTTCTCCTCTCTTCCCCTGGCTTGTGTTTTATTGACTGATGGCTCTGCTATATATCTTTGCATAATGCCTACCGGATATGTTGGTTTTCTGTTTCAATGGTGTCGTATGCAAAATGTTGGATAAACAATACTGCACAATATTTGTGATTCAAAATTGGGTGCTTTTTGTTTGTTATCAGCGCATTTAGGTTATGGATTCTTAGTATTCTCATACATGGGAACCTTGGAGCATAGCTTCCAATTTGACACAACCACCTGCAGCAGATGCACACGATTGTGATTTATAGCATTTAGATTCTCCTGCAAATGACTTTTGACAAGCGCTATTGTATGCCAATCTCATGCCCCACTTTCATATTATCATATAATAACTCTCTTCTCCGTCACTTGTCATTTGTCTCCAACTCCCATTGCATGACTGTTTCCCTGCTTGTTTGTGGGACTGGGACACATTTTCTGAGTGATGGCGATATCCCATAGGCCTCCCACTTCCCCCAGTCCCCCAGGTACCTCTTAATTTGTAGGGGCCAGTGGTTAGACTTGGCTCTCACTCTGGACTGGTCTCTCCCTCGGCTTCTCGCCTTCACATTCTCTGGTCTGCTTCTTACTGATGCTCTGTGTTGGAAGGGCACCTCACTTCTTTTGTGGGCGGTATAGACATTCTTGGGGCATCCTGCCCACCACATCCAGCTCGTGGTCCTGCCACACTCTTGGTTGACCTGAGACTTCCTGCATCTGCACACGCCGGTTCTCTGGTGTCGTCCTTGCTTTCTCTCCCTCTCCAGAAAACATGGGCTCTGCTACTAGCTTGTGCTCTGCCTCCTGCCACCGTGATGTCAGGCGGCTTCCCCTGTGCATCAGGTTCCTCTCTCCTCTTTGTCCTCTGCACAGTTAAATATGCGTCTCGCATTAAAGAGACATCCTCCTTTTCTCGTGCCATTGGGTTTACTCTTGCTGTCTTCAGCCAATGACAAGGATGCCACATTCTTAGGCTGATCAGGTAGTCCCATGTATGCCATTAAATTCGTTGGTGTAGGGAGTTCCTCACAGGAACGGGAGTCCTTGTCCCCAAAAGGGTGGTGGGGGAGTCTCTTCTGGTGAGGTCCCACTTGCCTCAATTCCTAGGGAGGATTTTGCAGAGCGGACTCGCCTCCTTAGCCTCACAAGGGGGCTCTCCCTTGGGGAGAAGGAGAAAATACTTTCCATTTAAGTGCAGTGTAACATTTCAGAGGCAGATAGGTAGTGCAAATTACAAACGAGAATGGACCTCAACATTGTTAGACAGCATTACTGATTAACTATTAGGGTAATGGTGTTGGGGAGAATTCTCTTTTAAGGCTAATTTCCCAAACCTAGTGAGTCCCCCAGCAGCTTTGCTGGATTTTTGGGGTTTGTTTTTTTCTCCTGCTAAGAGTGAGACTCTCTTCCTCCCACTCTTGGGCATGATTTGAGATGTACCTTTGACTTTGTATGTGTTCATGGGCTGTGGGGTAACCTCTTTTTACTCCATAGGGCATCATCTGTTTTCCTATGTGTTACACAGCACCCTCAGTGCTGTGTAACACAGGGGTGCCATAGTGACTCCCAAACATAGACTCCATACCCTGGGACTGACTACTGTCTCCCAGGGCATGTTAAGTCACAATTGGCTTTACTAGTCCAAAATTGTGAACAGAACCAGTACAAACCATCATATTGTGGAAGTACTGGAAGTGGTTAAAATATTTGCCCCTGGGTCTGTTTTCAAGGGGGCACTGTCCAGTCCCCCCTTGTCGAGTTTCTAGCTGGTGGCAGTGGTTACCACGCAAAATATTCCCTAGGAATATTCTCTATGGGATTTTCCCATTGATTTTAAACGCACCACTTTTTGGTGCAATGTTAAAGATACCGCCGGTTTTATTATTTAATGTTAATTCCCCGGTTGGGTCATTTTGCCAGAACCCGGTTTCAAAATGGCGTTTGTGTCCGTCTCTGTGACTCTGACCAAGGTCGAGCCCTTTGTTCCACTATTTTGGCAGGCTTCTCCATAGAAGCCCTCCAAGTGGTGCTACTCTGTCTGGGTTCCATAGGAGGGGTGGAGGGGGGAATAGGCACCCTGGACTGCGTTGCCTCGGCAACCCAAGTCGCACTCTCCTCTGATTGGCCCAGTGTTGAGCCGCCCGGCTCACAATTTAGCATGTGTGATTGATAGCTAGGCTGATGAATGGGGGTTTTTCTGCATAAAAGCAGTGCCTTTGGGACTGCAACTTCAGAAGTCACCACAGGACCTAAGAATCCGACGAGGAAGAAGCTGAGCCACCTGCAACCCGACGACACCACCGGTGAAGCCCTGCTGCAACAAACTCACCATTTTTCCAACGACAGGGACGATCTTCTGCTGAAGGGTCTTCTCCCCTTTGAGCTGGTGGGACCAACCAGTTCGCCCTCTTTTGCTTCCAGAAGCGTTACTTGGTCGAATTGCCTGTGCCAAACACCCCGGCGGCCGGATAGCCAAGCTCACCACTTTCGACCGCGAATAAATCAGGAACTCCGCGGCTGGTTTCATCCCTATGCAGTGCAACGAATCCAAACTTCCTCCATGGCGAGATGCTCTCTTCCTCTGGCTGGAACAATGAACTGCAATCACTGCCAGGAACAACTGCCCCCGCTGGAGCTTCCTTCCCATTTAAGCTACTGTGTCCTGCCTGGCCTCCCTTTCTACAGAGTGGTCAAGGTGTCCCTTAAATTCTTGACTTCTATACTGGGTTGGCCCCAGGCCTGCTAAACTTTGTTTCTTTAATTATTTCAACTCCTTTTTGACCCTCTGCAAAGACTTTTAGTGCACTTTAACCCATGTGATCCTGGGCACATTTTGCTTGCTCCACTTAAAGTGAGCCTGGCTTATGAACTTTGGCTCTACAGTATAACCTGCCTTTCTTGCCTTTGCTCTGAACTATTAAAAAGTGTTGGACTGTTTTATTTTATGCTCTGCCTTTTCTCTCCCTTTTTAACCTAAACTATTGTAGTGCCATCTAGGTTAAGCGCTCACTTCTGTCTTAACAAATAGTGTGCTTTAACCCTGACTTGTCTGATAGTTATTAAGGGAGGTGTGTATACTTTACCTGACTGTGTTTTAACTTGCTTTTGATTGAGAGTGCTAGTATATTACTTCAATGTGTTTTTAAATAACTATACTTTTATACAAAGCTCTGGTCAGTGTTTGTTTGCCCTACTGTACTTTTGTACCTATTGTGTATACTCTACATACTGCTTAACTCCTCTTGAGAGAAGTCTGACTGCTCAGTCACAGCTACCATGTAAATCTGGGTGGGGCAGACTGCTACCAATTGGGTTTACTGCTTACTCCTGTAGTCTTAATACTTTTGCAGTGTTCCCTAAGGGAACTGCACAGGATTCTGCCTAACAAATGGTGCACATGTTTATGTATTGGAAAAAGGTGATGAGACCGAGTATGGTTTGACCCTATGGGAATTGCCTTTTGTGAGAAACCAGAGGGTATCCTCACTCCTACTACCCCTGGATCCTCTTCTCAGGCGGCCAGGGAAAGGCCATCGCTTTTGGATCCTGGCTGAAAACCAACCTAACCCCAACTCCACCCCCCCACTGTCCTTTATTGGCTGTGAACTAGCTACCCTTAATTTTCATCATTCAACCCACTACAGTACTGGGACAAGCAAGAGGCTAGGAGTAGTGAAAACCAGTAGGTATTTTCACCACTCTAGTATGGAGACAAAGTAGAAGACTATGAAAGAGTACCATTGGGGAAGTCTGGTCAGGCATGTCCAACGAATAGACTGCATAGAGGTCAGGCAACTAACCCTACTGACCCACACCTGTGAACCTTTAACACTCCTAGGGAGTATAAGAGTTGGGGATGCACACCATGCAGGAGAGCAGGGAATGGAACGGGCTGGAGAGAAGCATGTCTGAGAAACCAGAATTGGGAGCCACGTGAGTCCGGAGAACCAGAGTGCGGGCCACGAGAGGGTCTAACTGTCCAGTTGAGCTCCGGTTGCCGAAAACTACGGTCATGCACAACCATTGAGTGCAATCCAAAGACCACTGTGACCGGGGCACCCCGTTAATACTGATACATATCTGACAATGCCAAACCAACTGAAACGAGTAATCTGTGAATGCAGAGTGAGCTGAAAGTAATTGGACATAGTCCTGAATTATATATTGAAGACTTTTGAATACTGAATTAATTGAAAGTCCTGACGATCGCCTTTTGGAAATAGAATTTAAAGCTAAGCAAGTAATGAACGATTGAGAACGAGATGTTAAGCAAATATTGAATACCAAACCGAAAATGTTATGGGCAAAGCTACGATCTGATGAAATATAAATGCAAAACTGCTCTTTTAAAAGCAACAATACGAAATAAGAAAGCCAATGTGGAACCTTGAGAAAGAGCATCACCCGAAAGATGGGGAAGAAATAATACCACCACACTGGACCTTATGCCTGAATACAGTGCGGCAAGGCCAAATACTGGCAGAGGATATGTGACCCACTGTGGCAAAGTCAAGAGGCTAACCAGGAGAACCGAAGTGAACACAGGGGCAAGTACAGAAGAACCTGTGTGGGCTGAAGAGCCTAGGGTTCCTGGTTGCGCGACCAGTAATGGGTGGAAGTCTGGTCTGACAACTGCCCCTAGACCAGGGAACCCTCAATAGTGAAAGCAAAATACATTGTTAAAGCAAACCAAGAAGGAGTAAGCTGAGTCTGTAAGCTTATCCAGATAGAGTGTTAAGTTTATTTGGAAGATGTTTTGAACATTGAAAGACTGAGACCAAGTGTAAATTGGCTGAAGTTTTGGGGAAGGGAACCCTGAGACTTGATTAACTTTAATGCTGGCTTGACCAATTTTCAAGCCCCTTCTCTATGTTTATTTATTTGTAATGCGCACCAGACCCTGAGGTATCAGGGCGCAGAAGATAAGAATATTTAAAGCTTGGTTACAGTACTGTGCAAAGACTTACAAATATATACAGAGGACATGGTACATTTTATTAATGAATTTACAGGTATATATAGGTGACAAAGTAAAGGTATCGGTACAGGCCAAATTGAGTAGCAGCAGTATGCGAAAAGAGGTCAAATAGAAGGGTGGGCCGATGTGTGGGCACAGTAAGGTTTAGTGATCATTTGCCTTCATCCAATGAATGTAGTTGCGTCTGAAATGTGGGTAGGTTTGGTCTGCCCTGAAGGAAGGAGGGAGGGAGTTCCATTGTTTGGCGGCTTTGACCTGGAAGCTGTTACCTCCTGTTTTGGATCGTTTGAATCTTGGCACTGTGAGGAGGTTGGAGTTAAAGGTTCTGGTGGGCCTGTTGGGGCAGTATCTATTGATTCTATCTACGAGATAACGGGGGGCTGCGCTGTTCAAGCATTTGAGTCAGTGAGGCTACTTTCAGTAGAATTTTGTCTGTTGTGGTGAGCCAGTTGTTAGCTCTCCTAGTGTCTGATATGTGTTCTTTTTTGGACCGGCTCAGTGCTGCTCTAAGGGCGTTGTTTTGCAGGATCTGGATTTTGTTAGTAATGTTTTTGTTAGCTCCAAGGTAGAGGGCATTACAAATAGTCCAGTTTTGAAAGGATAATGGCTCTAGCCAGGGTGGTGCAACTATCAGTGGAGAGGAAAGGTTTAGCGGCTCTAATTAATTTACATGTATAGGCTGTGGCGGAGGCCATAGAGCTGACCTGTTTATTGAATGAGAGGGTGGCATCTATGTAGAAGCCTAACGTTTTGACTTCTTTGGCTACAGTAATAGAATTTCTGTCTATGATGAAGCTCGAGTAGTCTAGGCTGATTTTGTTGAGGTTGAGGGTGGTATCGATGATGATGAACTCCGTCTTGTCATCATTCAGGCATAGACCATGAGAAGCCATCCATGCCTGGATGATGAGGTACACCTTGTTCACCAAGGCCAAATTCTTGTCGTAATCTCCCATCAGCGGGATGAGGATCTGGGTATCAGCATAGTTGGTTTAGGTGATACCAAGACCATCAAGACCGCCGAAGAAGGGCTTTGTAAACACGTTGTACAGTGTGGGGGAGACACATGATCCTTGGGGTACCCCGCAGGTGATGGGGATAGGGTCCGCAGATGCTGAGGGTGAGAAGACACGCATGGTTCTGTTACTGAGGAACGATTGAATCCAACCAATTGCCTCTTGCGAGAAGTGGGCTGCTGAGTCTAGGTGGTTGCAGAGTATTCTGTGGTCTACCAGATCGAACTCTGCTGATGGGTCAAGGAGGAGGAGTAAAGTGGTTTTCCCAGTGTCTGAGAGTGTCGATTTATGCCTTGAGATCGGCCAGCGCTGTTTCCGTCCCATGTTGAGATGATTTTTTTTCTAGGTGTTGCTGTATTTGAAGGTAAACTACCTTGTCTAGAATTTTAAGCAGGAAGGGGACAGTGGTAATGGTCTGTAGTTGGTGGGTATCGTGTGGTCTAGAGATTGCTTTTTGAGCAGTGGGAGAACCCAGGACTGTTGAGATTGCTAGGAATGGTACCTGTGGAGGAGGAGTTGATGATGAGCTTAGTGATGAAGGGTGAGAGTTTTCTGGCAGTCTTTGATGATCTGCACAGGGCATGGGTCACCCTGGCAGTTAGAAGGGTGAGAATAACTTTTTTTTTACTTCTAGGGTGGATACCTGTGAAGCTGAAGCAGAAAGGGGGATTGGAGGTGGGTTTTTGTGTGAGAGGGGTGGGTCCCTGTGGGACCGCTGTGCAGTCCTTGTGGAGGGTTTCTTTTTTGTTATTGCTTTTGGCCTGTAGGCCTACTACTTTGGATAAGGTGTTTTGGATGCTGGTGCACCATTGTTGGTCTTTCGCACAAGTGTCTGGGATTGAGATGGGGGTTTCCAACTCTTTAAGGATGGTAAATAATTATTTAGTGCTGGAGTTCACTTGCGAGATTCTTAGGTTGTAGGAATCGTGCTTGGCCCGTACAATTTCTTTTTTTGTAGAGGGTGGTTATTTTGTTGAGGGTGATCTTATTTATGTCTGGGGTGATTGTCTCCATGCCTGTTCGCTTTTTCATTTTTCGAGTGAGTGATTTCAGGTGAGGGGAGAACCATGTGTTCAGATGTCTTTTGGGTTTGCTTTTTCTGAGTTTCAATGGGGCAATGGAATCCAGTGCTGAGGTCATGGTTTTGTTGTATACGTCTACAAGGGTGAAGGGGTCTACGTCTACGGTGGATTCAGTGAGAGTTCAAGTTGGGTAGAATGAGAGGGATCTGTTTTTCAGCTGAGATGTTTTTTTTGTTTCTAGTAGGGATGGCTGGGGCTAACAAGTGGTTGAGGAGGTTAGGGGTTGCAGCATCAAGAGAGAAGGAAAGCAGGTGGTCCGACCAGGCCTGGGGTGAGATAGAGGTGATGGTAGCTGAGCAGTTATAATCCGCCACCCAGTCAAGGGTTCTGCCCTTGTTGTGGGTTGGGGTGGACACTTTTTGAATGAATCCTAGTTCTGGCAAGGTATTGGCGATAAGGGTGGCATGAGGGTCTTTGTTGTCATTGAATCCTAAGTTGAAGTCACCTAGGAGGAGACCCTGGGTGGTATTTTTTAGGTTGTTGGTGAGTATGGTAGTTAGGTCTTCCTTGAATGTTCCAAGGGGGTCTGTAGAGTAGATGAATGGTGAGGGTTTGGGAGATGGCAGTGGGCATTTTGGCTGTTAGGGATTCACAGGAGTTAGGTTCGTCATAGGGGACGAATCTCATGTTATGGTTGGTTTTTGCAATTATGGCGAGGCCTCTGCCTCTGGAATCAATTCTGTCGGCTCTAAGTATTGTGTAGTCATCTGGTATGGCTAGCATAAGGACAGGGCCAGCAGCAGTGTGGAGCCAAGACTCAGTAATGGCTAGGAAATCCAGGTTTTCTAGAAGGATATGGTCCGCTATGACAGAGGCATGGGCTACTATGGAGCGTGAGTTTATTAAGGCACCTTTGGTGTTGGCAGTAGTAGCTTTAGAGGGTGTTATCACTGGGATTTGATTGGGCAAGTAATATTTGGCAGGGGCGGTGCTGGTTGGGTTGTGTGTTGGGCCGTTAGTGGGCAAGGTGGTCTGTTTGCCATTAAGTTTTGGTGTTCTGCGGTTATTGGATTTGAGGCAGGGCGAGGCCCTGGCGAGGGGTTCGAATATTTTGGGTAGCCTGGCACGTAATCTGTAGTTTCTGGAAGTGGGACTACAAGGGCTAGTTGTGATAAGTAGTTTATTTGTAGTGTGGGGTGTGACTAAATGAGGAGGAGCCATGTTGTTAGGTGGTGGCCCAGTTGTGAAGGTGGTCTTGGGGTGTGGGCCAGTGTGGCTAGTCGCGTGGAACAGGTATAGGATTGTCCTGAGTAGGAGTGAGCTGATACCTGGAATGAACATTATATGGGGGTGTGCTAATTCCTGTTGAACAGCAGGTGTTATGGTGCAGTACGCTAGATAGTAGAATTAATTGTGGCAAATCAATCAGCAAGGCAATGCAAGGGCAGTGGGCATTACAGTAAGTACATTTCAGTGAGCACAATGATCAGGAGCGCCACAGTAAAGTTGATCAGGGTAAATCCGTGTTGCAGTAAAATCAAACGGGTCAAATCAATCAGCAAGGCAATGGAGGAGCAGTGGGCACTTCCATGAGCACAATGATGAGGAGCACCACAGTAGTTTAATTGGGGCAAGACAGTCAATCAGGGCATATCAATCAGGGTGGCAATGCAATAGCTGAGGGAGTTCACTAATCTCATCAGACTGAAGATATGAGCGGTCTGTGAGTGTGTGGGTAGTTCGGAGAGAGAGGATCGGGCAGATGTTGTCGGCAGCAGCGTTTGGTCGAACTGAGGCAGGTACTGAAGGTGGCTCAGGCTTGGTATAGGTGCAGCACTATTATGTGATTGATCGAAAGGGGTTGCCCTCTCCAACAAGTAGGCAAGTTAAAGCCTGGTATCGGGACGTGAGACCATATGTGTGGCTTAAGAGTTGTGTGGTGAGAAGGTAATACGGAAGTAAAATGGGCCATGCAATGCTACGAAGTGCATTAGGTGGTAGGCCAATAGTGCTTTAGGACGAATTAGAGTAAGAGTCTTACCGCATCAGTGTGTCTGCATCAGTAATCATAATTCAGCGAGGTTGGCGGGTCTGCCGGCTCAGGGAACAGTTGGGGAAGGGAATCACGAGGATTTGTGTGTAACTGTTACCTTGAATTTAGGAAGTGACCACCAAAGTTATGTGAAAATGGTTTGAACTTGAGAAAGGTAATCTTGAGACTTTTGTGGAACTTTCTTGAAAATGGGCAAGGGGAGCCGAACATGAAGCTAAGAGCTGGAAGCCGCTCACAACATTTAAAAAAATAATAATTAGTCATGTTAGTTTACAGATATATAAACATAAGGCATGACCATTTTTATATTTTTGTACTTTTGTGGAACTGTTACGCTCACCTGGCTCCCACAGAGGCATCGGTCGGAACTGGACAGCTGCGGTCTCCTTCAATGTGACGCGTAGGGCCGAGATGACAGACTGGACTGGCCCACCTAGTTTCGTTTGCTTGGCCCGTAGGAATATTCTTCTGCAAATGGAGAAAGGGAATTAACCACCCGTGGAGTTGAGTGTAAATCCCCCCATCCCCGCTGTTCTCCCCACAGATCACCTTTGATGTCCCCTCTTCTAGTCTCACCTGATGGTTTGAAAAGATGAGCTCTCGATCCTGCATTGAGCGCAGGGGCGCGTTGATAACCAGTTGCTTCACTGGCTCAAAGGAATTGATGAGTTCCAGAACAGTATTGACTCCGAGATTCCCGGCAAGACGCCGTAAGTATAAAGTTCGTAAGAGTTCAAATGCCTGACTTTCACTCTTGTCCGATTCCTTGCAGGTTTCAGCTTGATCCTAATGAAGAGTTCCTCGTGGCAACCGGTAGTATTCTGGTAAGGATTTGTATTTTCCAACACAGTTCGATAAAATAATGTCAATATGTAACCTGTTGCTTTCTCCCTTATTCAGGCGCTGAGAGAAAGTATGAAGTCTTGGGGAATAATACCTCCGGCGGTAAAATCAGGTAAGTCTATTGTGGTGAGGAGGGTTCCCCTTGTTAGTCCCTTTGTTTCACCTGGCTGTCCTTTTGTTTCCCCTTAGGGGCCGGGGTTCGGCAAAGATGCAGTGGAAGCTGCGCCGACCCGTGAAGAGGAATAGTACCCCCGGTGGTAAAATCAGGTCAGTCTATGGGAGGGTAATTAATATTCCTCTGTGTATTCCCTTGGCTCACCTTTCTGTTCTTGTCTTCTCCTTAGGTGCCGGAGTGCGGCGGGAACATACAGGAGGATGCGGTGGAATGTGAAGATGCTGCGAAGGCTGGTGAGTTCAGCGCGGCGCTGCAGCAGGCGAGGCGACGCGCATAAAATAACTTCTTTCTTCCAGCTCGAATGCGCTATGGACCAGGAATTCAGGTAAGGATTAAAGGTATTGCTCTTGTTCTAACCTTTTCTCCTTCTTTCTCCCTTTTTCTAGGAGCTCCAAACTCTAGGCGGGCGTGGCAGAAGGCTGGATGCAGACTTGCAGGCACAGTGAGCGTTACGCTGCTGGATGCAGAATAACACGAAGCGTGTGCTGCTCTTCAGGGCGTGGTTTAAATAGCCTCCAAAGTAGTCCCAGGTAAGTATTCCTCCTCAGCCCCGCCCGAGTAAAAAATAGTCCCTAAGTAAAGTAGTCCCTTCCAAGCCTCTTTTGGCTTGGAGCTCTTGCAGCATGGTCTGCATCAGGTAAGTTTCAAGCATGGTCTGCATCAGGTGAGTTTTAATCTGAGCCTGGCGCCTATGGTGCCAAGACTGGACCCAAATAGCCCCTAGCAGGGGTTGTTGGGCTTGCTTAGGATAACTTGATGCCTGCTTCCGGGGTTGCTGGACATGGTCTGGGTCCCCGGGGGTAGGCATCATGACGGGAACATCAAACCATTAAAATTGATAGAACAGGTTGATATGATAAACGAGAAACTATTATTTTGTGAATTAATAATAAGACGAACATGCGAGACAAACAAGATGGAATACAATAGGAAAGGTGAAGGCGGGGGCTAACGTTATCTAAATATAATGGCATTGGTGATACATAATTAATCTTATTCAGTATTAAGATATTGAATAAAAACATTCAATTTCTTGTTAAATTTGTGTAAACAATAGACAGAGAAGGTGTGACATTTTTCAATATGGCAGGTAGAGCAAATTGAGTTATACCAAGTGTTAGATAAGTTGGAAGTAAGTTTCCAGTTATAAGTAATATTGTGGTAAGCAATGCTGATGAATACATTAAATAGTGCAGGTGATTCAATCTGTTGCATATAAGGATTAACAATAGAGCCAATCATAAGATAACATATTGACAAAGTGTCACGACCACACACCGTGGATCACATACACAAATACCCCGGATGGTGGGTGCCATGGGACCATGCCGAGGAATGACTCCTTTGTGTCCCTTCGGAACACACACAGACACAGGAGGCCCGGCTGGACTTTGTCTTGGGGCCTCTGGCACCAGACTCATGTGGGGAATTGACATTGGGTTGCAGTAATTCCATTGGACCACTTATTTTCCAGGCCTCTTACCTGCAAAGTGCTTAGTGTGGCTGCCTTGGCCAAGCTTCACGTGCCAGTAACTAGGTGTAGCTGGGCGTGGCAGACAGAACAGGCTAATGGGCGTGGCCAAGGGAGCCCAGCTATATAAGCAGCTTCATCCTCTGAGCCAGTGCTTCGCGTTAACTTGCATTCAAAAGCAACGTGATGCTTACCGACGCGTGAACCTGCAGAGAAATACTCACCCAGGAATCTGACGCTCTGCTCTGCCATCTCTCCATGGCAGTCTTCTTCGAGTTCGGTCGCTGCAAAAGAAGACCAGGTTAGCGCATCGCAACAACTGGAAAGCCGCGCCACATTTAAGAGCACAAGCGCAACGCTACAATACAACGTACCTGTTACCTGCAACCGCGGACCCAGTTCTTCATCGCTCCAGTTACATCATCCGTGCTCAGCAGCTCTAGGGCCCCGCTTCCATCACCTACACGGGGGAAAGAGCAAAGAACAGGATTAAAGAAGGTACGGACAATAACACACAGAACGGACACTTGTTGAGGAACTAAACAAACAAAAGGTAACCGGAGACGAACAATACAAAAGTGTAACGCTCACCTGATTCCCGTAGAGGCGCTGGTCTTGACTGGGCGTATACCGTATCTTCAAAGGTGATGTGTAACACACGGCTGGCTCTTTGGGCTGGACCTCTGTGCACTGTATGTCTGACTCGAAGGGTAAGATGTCTGCAGATAGAAAATATGGGATTAAGGAACTGGGTTATTGAATGTCTCTCTCTTCTTCCCTTTCTCTTCTCCTGTAGAACCCCAAAGGTTAACGCTCTCACCATAGGTAAGTGAACGCCGTGCTCTCCATCTGCCTCGGGGCAGGGTGCTGTAACCAGTTTCTTCACTGGATAAGGGGAGCAGGCCTCTTGACTTCAGAGGACTGCTGTCCGTCGTTTACTGCACGAACGGTAAGTTTCGAGTAATTCTAATGTCTTTAAAGTCTTTAGTAATGATGTTTCTTGTTTTGCAGGGTTCCGGCGATGGCGGATGACGGGCTGAAGTGAGTTGAAGATGGAGCCCGTGTGATGAATAGAAGCACCTGGAAGCACGTAAGTAAGCGCTTGTTGCCTGCTTCACGATGCGCTCTGACTGTCTTTTTATTTTGCAGGTACAAGTTCGGAGCGGCTGCAGGGTGCCGGAATACCCACTTGGTTAGATGTGGAAAGGAGTAATGGCACGTGAGTATTAAAGTTCCCCAATGTCTTTAAACGCACCTTGTTTGTCTTTCAGATGCGGGATGCAGCACCGAAGGCCTCCGGAGCGTGCGAAGAGTTGGTTAGCTTTTGTCTTTCAGATGCCGGAATACAGTGTGAAGACCTCCGGAGCGCACGAAGAGTAGGTAAGCCTTTGTCTTTCAGATGCCGGAATGCAGCGCGAGGCGTTGGTGACAGCCGATGGACCAGGTAAGTGAAGAGCTGTCACTGAAGACCGTAATGCTAACCTGTTCTTTCTTGTCTTTATAGGTGTTGCTGAAGACTGGATTCAGGATGGTAAGCCTTTTTTCTTAGGCCCAGGATCAGATGCAGAAGACACGATGAGCGTTCTGCTGCAGAGGATGCAGAGTAACGCAAAGCAAGATTCATCCATCGGGTGTGGTTTAAATAGCCTCCTGTAGTGCTTAGGTGTCTCCTTCCACAGCCACGCCTAGGTAAGAAAAGAGTTCCTGCTTTCCAGAAGAGTTCCAGTGTTCTGAATCTAGGGAGTGGCTCCTGCCCCACCCAACAGGAAAAGTAGTTCCAAACAGAAGAGGATCACAGGCTCAACTGGCAGGCAAGTAAGCAGCATGGTCTGCTGCAGGTAAGTCCACCCAAGCATTATGAGCCCGGCGCTTCCAGCGCTGGGACTGGGCATATTTATGAGCCTGGTGCCACTGGCGCCAGGACTGGGTCCAAAAGGTCCCAATTGGGACTGGTTGGCACTCGGAACCTGGGTTATGGATCTGCTTCCAAGGGAGTTGGGAAAACCCTGACCTTTTGGAAGCAGAGATCATGACAAAAGACAAGCAAGGAAAGGCTGAAAACCAACACGCAAAAGAAGACCGACAAGATTAAGAACACTACTTACCAAAAGAACTGGGTAGTCGCAGCTGGACTGGACTACCGCCTGCAAAGGATCAGTGAAGGAACTCTGTCCTTGGCAATTAAGCGCCCCTGCCAGAAGTAGCAGGACAGAGTGCCCACAGACTTTACTAAAAGGTGAGCCAACTGGGACAGTGCACCTATCGGGAGTACTCCCGGGGAGGGACGGACAGGGTGAAAGGTCGCTGCTAACATCACTGAACGCTCCCCTTTGTATTCACGCAGGTGCGTCACCCTGAGAAGCGCCTACCGCAGTCACTGGTGCCCAAGGCAAGCACATCCCCAGGATGCATTTCACCCATGGGAGGGCTACAACCATGCCCAAAAACCCCCCGCAGAGACAAGGTAAGCGTAGCACAAAGGTTCTTTAAAGTGAAAAATGTTTTGCAAGCATATCCACTTTTTTTTCCAAAATGCATATACAAATTTCCAATCCAAAAATTCAATGAAGAAAATCGCCATTTGGTAAATGACATGACCAGCAATTAGACGAGTTATCAGCTACTTTTGCAATTCTCATGGGTGTAAGGAATGCACGGTGTAAAATAAAGAAATTAGTTTAAGTTAGATTGGCAGCTACAGATTTTGAGTAATATGGTTTCCATATTTTGTACCACATTTCTGAGGAGGGTTGAAAGTTCCAATTGAACGTGTATGTGGAGTAGAGGATGCAAAAGCAGCCACCCGGAGGAGATGCCAGGGACCAGTGAGTGAACAGAAGGGAACACTCAAACCGGGGCGCTCCTGCGGGCTGTCATATGGCAAAAGGAATGCCGATTGAATAAAATGATGTGCAAGATGCCGTTAACCCAAAGTAAAGGGTTGTGATTAATAATACAAGTCTAATATATTGAAAGCGAAGAACTAATTTAATGAAATGCAGTAAAGAGCAAGTATTTAATATTGCTAAAGAGTGTGAAAGTAATGTGGTGAAGGAAAGTGAGCACCACGGAGTGAACTATATGAAAACACTTTGTGGCAAAGCCAAAAGGCTGGCAAGGAGAAGCCAAGTAAGTGTTAGCCAGAACACAGGTGTAGTGGCAAGAGAACCTGTTTGGGCAAGAGAGCCTAGGGTTCCCGGTTGCGTGACCTGTAATGGATGGACCGCGTGGTCCGACAACTGAGCTTAGACCGGGGATACCCTACTTGTGAAAGCCAAAGAAACATACAAAAAGCCAATCCAAATGTATGAAAGAGATTGCTGAAGTGAAGCAGAGGAAAGCAATCTTTATGAGCTGTCAAGAAAACAAAAGGAGTGCAAGTATACATTGGCAAGCTGGCAAAGCTGACATCTTGGGGAAGGGAACCCCAAGACCTTGTGAACTTTGTTTCCTTGAGGATGGGAACCTAGAGACCCTTTTGGGACTGTTGCCTGCTTGGAGAAGGGAACCCTAATACTTTGTGGAACTGCTCAAACTTGGGGAAGGGGAGCTGGAAAGTACACCAGGAGCTAGAAGAAGCTCAGAACTTTGTTTTGATCAACATTTATTTTATTGTTGAAATCCCTACACATTGATTAGCTTTAGTTGTGAGGGCAGAGATGGGTTTTGGACACAGAGAGACTTCGAAGTTGAACTTTCTGACTCAGACTTTCGTTAGTTTTATTCAGGTCGGGTAATCCCACCTTGTCATAGGGCAAGTTAGGCCTTCAACCATCCTGACATTTGAGTTAATAATTTCATTTTGAACTTTGAATCTTTTGTCTGTCTTGCTTCATGATTCCTTCACACTATGGAAAAACTTGATTCACAGCAGCTAATGAAAACCGATAGGGCTGGGGAGTCTTTCCGGTGTGCCAGGCTGAGTTACCTTCTCCTACCTGAGAGGCTTTCAGAGGAACTTCATATTGGGAAATCTTGGTCTTTTCTGTGGGCCCGTCTGCTAGTAGTATAAATAAATACATACAAGGACACGGTTTGAATGGGACATAGTTGTAGAGCAATGCTCTGTTGGTGAAATTGGTAGGAGTGGATGTTGGGAAATTGGACGACTTCCCAACAGGCAGGCTGCCTCTTTGAGCTCAATGGGGCTGGGGTGAGTCAGTAATGTGTTGGGAAGTGCAAGAGCTGTTAAAAGCATCTAGAGCAGTAAATAAGAAATGCAGTCGGTTTGCGTCTAGCAAGTACTTCTTAAATCTGACGGTCTACGGCACCTGTGTTCCCTCTGTACGTACACACACACACGTGGCATCTGTAAGGATCTGCACCCCGGGATTGATCGGGGCTCTTAATGCCATCATGATTTTTGGAGATTGGCATCTTTTGCTGCAACACATCAGGGATGCATTTTGATAATAGGGTGCCATCTCAACCTCCTGCATCAGGAACTTGGGTGCGGTCCGAAGTCTTTTTAAAAAATAAAATTCTCAGATCTTAAACTGAGATAAAACCAGTGGTCCTTGGCCAAAAAACGCTGCTCAGTTATTTCATCATGGAAAGTCGACTAGAGGTGTCTGTGTGCACACCTATTCAAGTGATTTGTGATTGGCAAGAGTAGATTTAGTGTAAAGGAATGTTTGATTCAGGGTGTGGGGGGAAAAGGAGCAGCCCTGGCACAAGGCTGAGTAGTAAATGAAGAGACAAGAAGGTCCTAAGTAAGGAAACCCTTGCACCCCTGCACCAATGTACTGATATCAGTCAAAGGTGTTAACATATAGGTGTAGGTAAATAAATAAGTGAACTAGTGTATTCAATAATCTACAAAATTGTGTATCGGTATAATGTTTGTACTTTGAGTTTTCAAGTGACAAAGATATATCAAACAAATCAAAAACAGACATTTTTCACACCAAAAAAGGTTTTTTGGCATGTATCGAAATGTAGTCAATTAAACAATTCGATAAAATAGAGCTGAACGAGTTTCTGCTATATTGGCCTTCATCAAGAGCAATGAACTTGATTCTACTTGTTTCCAAATGTTCTTAAGCAGAACCTATGATTTAAGTAAAGCATAATATCAGTATGCAAATTTAACTAGAAATTCCATGATTATCAAAGTATGTCACTCAGATGTATCGGGTAATCATTCACGTGGATGTCTGGGTCAGTGTGTCCAACTAGACAAATCAGTGGTTCGCAGGAGGTGATATGGGTGTGAACCTTCACTGTACAGTGAACGTGGTGAAAAAAAGTTAGAACATTTTACAGGACTAATACCCCGTTATCAGAGTGATAAGGAAAGGTCGTCTTTGGTGCGTGCCATACCTTGTATGCAAATCTATATCGTAAGTTCGGTCAGCACTGGAATGCTTGCGCAGGAGGTGTTCCGTCTAGAGATAACATTAGAAAACACCCTGTTTCCGATTGTGGTGCACCCTCCCCAGTATCATTTCTAGTTTCCAGCCCATTAGAGTAAATATCATGTGTAATCAGCCATAATAAATAAAGGATAGTGATCCCAGAGAAGATACTGTTCACTCCTGAGATATTCTACGTGTGTCAACTCGGCAGTAGATGCCGTACTAGTACATTAGGTGTCAGGGGGATCCGGATCCCCCTCAGGCGTCAAACCATCCAATTTTGCCCGGTGAAGTCTGGCTGTAATTTGTCCAATGTTCTTCAACGTTAACTTGGTTATCGTACATCTCGAAGCAGACATTTTATGCACATCACCCACAAGAGATGGTTTTAGCCTTTGGGCAGAATCTTTCACTGACCCTCGGATTTCCGTTCCTAGAGGTTTCTGGGCCCTCCGGTCTCCTGTTTAGTTTAGACATTGAAACTGCTTGATGAAACTGGTTGGAACAATTCTGAAAAGCACTGGGGCCAGGATTCAGCTTGCCAGACCAATGTTAAATGGGCTCACCACTCTCTCAAGCCATTGTGACGAATCTGATGGTGTCATCACGTTAACCTCTTTCCATGTGGCCAGGGTATGGCAGCCGCTACTGGACTCTGCGGGCAGTTATATAAGGAAGCATCAGATTGGTGGGAGGGAGGGGGGAACAACCTCCGGGATAATATCATGGCACCATCGAATTACACATGATGTCCCTTTCTTCTTTTGAGGATACCACATCCCTGTCTAAAGCCTTAATGGTTTACTCTCAACACCTCCCCTCATCTAATGGGAACTGTATGTAAGTCATCACGATCTGAATTACCCTCTAAAAGTAAAGAAAACACCTTCTCGGCTTCCAACTACAAGTCATCTACAACTGACTTTCCTTTGAAGAACAATTAGACTTTCCAGACTTTACCTTTAATAATTCAAGAATGGACTTCCATTCCCATAACTACCAAAGAACTGTAACGAAGACGAACAGAGGAACGCAGATCCAGGAACACAGACTGTGCTCTAGTCATGAGCAAATATCTGTCGAGATTCAAAACACCAGAAGCCAGCTCAGGGCTCGCCAGTGTTCACAGGTGTTTGGTGGCAGTCTTCACCATACCCGAGCCCAAAGACATGAAGCGGAAGAGCCCATCAAGGACCGCAGGAGATGGAGGAGCCAGGAAGCCGATACAGCAACCAAAGAGGAGACGTCGAACAAACGCTGCCGGCTTACCGCGAGAGAAGATCCCGCCCTGCCAAAGCTGGTGAGTCCACCCAGGGGAAGAGGGGACGCCAGGGCCTATTGGTGGTTATGCCAAGAACAAGTAAATCTTAATGATGTACGTGAGAGAGCGAACCACTATTTCTTCAAAAGGGGGAACAGAAGGAAAATATAAAGCTTCCAAGATTGAGTGAATGCAATATATATGTTAAAATAAAAAGCTCTGGCAGGATAAAATACCAGGCAAAAGAACTATTAGATAAAGCAGAAACAAGAAGCTATCCACTTTTGAGAGGTGTGCAGAGCTGTCGAGGTTCAACAGGAGGACTCCCGGGTGGGCTATACATCTGTCCCCAAGCACCAGTCAGAGAGGGAATACAGACTCCTTAACCAGTTATTGGGGCCACAGGTGGGAACTGCATCAGCAGCAGCAGATCCCCAGCAACTAAAGAACAAAAGGATAAGGATAACCCCACTCTTAGCACAGGGTATTCAGTGACAGTGAGTTAAGTGAATGAACCTACCTAGTGAGAACACCAGCTGTAGACAAAGCAATGAAGTGCCCTCTTTTGGAAAGAGGGGTGTTGAACGCCACAGTTCCTTCTTGGACTCAATCCCAGGAGATGATGGCAACAGCACACGTTCAGGGTCAATGTTCCAAGTGGGATAACAGTTCCAACGGCAATATCCAGAGAAAAATCTAAAAAAAAAAACAGTTCAAATGTGTCCTAAAGCTCCAGGAAAGAGCTCCACGATGCCAAAACGGAAGGGTAATCCAAGCCAGAATCC
Organism: Ambystoma mexicanum; assembly: GCF_040938575.1. Classification (NCBI taxonomy): domain Eukaryota; kingdom Metazoa; phylum Chordata; class Amphibia; order Caudata; family Ambystomatidae; genus Ambystoma; species Ambystoma mexicanum. Next base: position 327,576,396 of record NC_090925.1, on the reverse strand, counting down.
GGGAGAGCAGAAGCAGAGGTCGAAAAAACAGAAAATGGAAAGTCAATGCATCAAATCTCCAAGAGCGAAGGGTAATCCAAGGGAAAATCCAGTAGAGCACAGCCAGGAGGCCAAAAACACAAAAATCAGATGTAACCAGACAAACTAAGCAACACAACACTCACAGGAACGTTGAGAAGCACAATACTGCATTCTGGCAAGGCTTTTATAATGCGCTTCCTGGTTGGGGTCACATGACCGGAGCAGCGTGACGTCCCTGCGCTCTGGTGTCTGGGAGGCACCATGGCAACCTCCAAGCACGTATGGAATGCCATCCTGGGAGGTGGAAGAAAAGCCTGTCGCTGCGGGAGTCCCACGGCAACCCTGTTGAGGTCGCAGGTGCCGCGAGGAGTAGGAGGAAGAAGAGGAACCACTGGTCCAGAGGGAGTGTAAGGGAGAAGCGTGACTCTGGTGTGGGAGGGCTAACTGCTATTCTATCGACTATCCTATCCCTCTGAGTAAGTCTGACAGAAAGAAGATCAAAAGAGACATCATGGTCTCCATCCCAGGCCTGCCTGCTGCTTGTACCTACACCAGTGCCTGCTCCAGACAGACCCTTACCTACATCCTCTATCGTTTCCTCTCCAGACCTATGGACCCCCATGTGGTATCTGTTCTCTCTCCTTTTTCCTCTTCTCCCATTAATGGTGCCACCTGGTGGGAGGCCCTCCTAGCCCCCTACCACTCCTCAAAGACCATCATTAATATCTACTTAAATGGCAGAGTTGTGGTCCAGGGCCCTCAGGCCAATCTCCTCCTTTTCAATCGATGCTTCCTGCGCCTTATCAACTTCCTTTCTTTTCCTGCTATCCCTACTTACCCTTCTCTGCCTCCTCTGCTGCCTCCTTCCTCCACCACCTCTCCAGCACCCTCTGCTGCTTCTTTGGCCACCCTATTGCCTCCTTCCTCCGTTGCTTCTCTGGCACTCTCCTCTTCCTCTCGTACTACCCTGCCACCTCTTCCTTCCTCGGACAACTTCAACTCTTCCGCAGGGCGTACCTCTGGCCTGTACCCCTCCCCGGAAGTCCTGCAAAGGAGGCAACCTGTTCCACATCGCTACTCTCCCTCAGCTGTCAAACATTCCTCTGACAACTGCCATCTCCAGGAAGAGCTTGATTTGGATGTACTCGGTCTCACCGAGACTCTGCTCATGGCCAGCTGTGTCACAAGTTTTGACACTCTCCTTCCTGTTGGCTAAAATATCCTTTCCGAACCCAGAACCAACCGTCCTGGCGGGGGTGCAGCCTTGATTTTCCTGGAGTAGATTCCTGCTTCTGTCATTCCAACGCAGGACGACTACTCCTTTGAATGCCTGGTTTGCAGGCTCTCCATCTCTCCTGGCCTCTCTCTCACTGTGGCCACTATCAACAGGCTGCCTGGCCAGGACGCCCTCTTCCTCTCTGAGTGGGCTGACCTCTCCTCTTCCCTCCTTGCCTCTAACTCTCAACTTCTCCTCAGAGAACTGAACATCCACCTGTATGCTACTAGCCCCTCTTCGGGGCTCTTTCGCAACCTCAGCGTCTCTCTCCCTCTTTCTCTCTCTACTTTGCAGGATACACCCTGGATGTTCTGATCTCTTCAGACCTCCCCCTCTCCAACCCTGTCACAATTCCTCTCTCTTGGAGGGACCACTTTCTCCTTTCCTCCCACCTCTCTCTCTATCCCTCAGGTCAAGCCGACCCCAGCACTGCCACCAACCTTCTCGGTCATCCGGCCCATGAAGTGTCAGTTGAGGCTTTTGCTGCTACTTTCTCTCCTCCTCCTACACCTTTGGTTGACTCGCACTCTGACACAGCCCTCTCTAACCTTCATCTCCAACACTGTTGAGGTCTTTGCCCCTGTCATGAGGATCCGTTTGAAGCCCACATCCAAGTACAACTCTTGGTACGATTCCGAGCTTGCCAGCCCTAAAAGCATGTGGAGGGCATCAGGTGCAACCCCTGACAAACTGCCTGCTGCCTGCTGCCTGTTCCAAATGAAGTACTGACTCTCTGTCCTCTCTAAAAAGAGAGCCTACATCCAAGTCCCCATCTCTGCGACATCTAACAACTCAGCTAAACCTTTCAAAGTCTACAAGGATCTGGCCAATCATGTTGCAGTCTCTACCGCTCCTTATCCCTCACAAGCCCTCTGCATGGCCCTGGCCTCTCATTTCACCACTAAAACCCAGGACATCCTATCCATGCTATCTTCCTCTACCTCCCCTTCCTCCTCTTCTGCCACTCTTGGCTCCTCTTTGGCTGTTTGTCCTCCTTTCTCCTGTTCACCCCTGACAATGTTTCTAGACAAGTCCGATCTATGAAGGTCTTGTCAAAGCAGGTTCTCCCCTGCTCATTCAGAACCATCAAGGACCATATCGACACCCTTGCTCCAGCTTTAGCCAATTTCTGCAATCACTCCTTTGCCACTGGAGCCCCCGCCCTAGGCACACCCTTGTGCACCCCCTTCTAAAGAAGCCCTCTGCTGATCCTTGCTCTCCGGCTAATTATCCCTGATCTCCATCACTCCTTTCCTGGGCAAACCTCTGGAAAGCTGGCCATCTCCCAACTTAATCTGCATACTGAATCTGTTGGTTGTCTCCACGACCACCAGTCTTGCTTCAGAGCTGCCAGAAACCCATAACTGCTCTCCTGAACACCTGTGAAAACGTGCTCTCTAATCTTTACCCTAACCTGCCTTCTCGATCTGTCTTCTGCTTTTGACACGGTCAACCATGCCATCCTGCTCAATCACCTCTGTGACAACCTGGGTATCACTGGTCAAGCCCTGGTCTGGTGGACTTCCTTTCTCACTGACTGACCCTCCCAGATCCAATTAGGGTCTTTCCTCTCTTCTATCTCACTCTACTTGTGGTGTTCCCCAGGGGTATAACATTTCTCCCTGGCATCTCTTTCCCACTGCATCGCTACATTCTGCTCTAACTTCAGTGTTATGCGGATGACACCCAGCTCTCCTTCATGCTCCCTTCAGCCACCTTTGCTCCTTCTCTCATACCACACTGTCTGGCTGCAATTCAGGAATGGTGTGCTGCCAATGATCTCTGCCTTAATGCCAGTAAGACTGAGATCCTCCTCATTGGGACACCTGATCCCTCCTTTCCTCTTTTTCTCTGGCCTATCACCCTTGGCCCTCTTCCTGTGAGGCTGAGAACCTTGTCATCCTCGACTCCACCCTCTCCTTCTCTCCTCACATCTCAGTCTCTAAAAAGTCCCACTATCAGTTGCACCTCCTGAGAGGTATTCTTCCTTTTCTTACTTTCCGCCAGAAGCTCACGGTCTCCAGATCCCTGGTCCTCTCTAGGCTGGACTATTGCAACAGCCTCTTTCTAAATCTGCCTGTCTTTACTCTTCGACCTTTACAACTTATTCAGAACCGGACTGTGAGACTTGTCCTTGGCCTCAAGCCCAGGGATCGTACCTCCCCAGCTCTAAAATCTCTTCACTGACTCCCTGTGGCTGCAAGGATCAAGTTCAAGACCCTTTAATTCGTCCACAAGGCTTTCTGGGGCCTGAGACCTCACTACCCCCAACTTTCTCTTCCTAAACAGCTTCCTTCTCAAGCTCTCCGTTCATCCACCTCCAACTCTCTGAGGGTCAGGTGCTTCTCCAAGCAGAGAGTGGGGAGTAGATCTTTCCTCGGCTGGGGGCCTCCATGCCTCTGTCAAACTTGAGCAGAACCACCTTTGGTTCCGAAAGTAACTCAGGATCTTACTTTTCGCTTCCGCTTTCTCTCTTCCTCTCCCCTGCTGATGTCCTTGACTCCTCCCCTGGCCACCCACTGAACTCTGGCCCAGGCTCCTGCATGTTCAGTTGCCCTTGCACTGCCTCTGGGCTCCGCCAGCACTTAAGGGTCTGTATCTGCAACCCTACAGTACCTTCTCTCTCTGCACTTATGAGCCACCCTCCTCCGGCAGCACTTAATGAGTTACCTGCACTTCTACACCCCCCCCTCACCTGCATTTGGACGATCTGAATGACGCAAGGCCTAGTAACATCATTGTTTTGTCCTCCTTTTGTCCCCCCCCTCCTTGTCTTGTTGCGCCTAGAAACACTTGTGTGCAGGCGTGTTATAAATTACTCTTATATCATTTCATGCCAAGAGCTCACCTGAGACAAGCTCTGGGTAATATACCAGGCAAGTTAAAAGTATAAAGAGCATATATAAGAAAGTCCTGGCAGGAGAGTATACCAGGCAATTGCAAGAGTGCATCCAATAAAGTCCTAGCAGGAGGGAACACCTAGCAGTTGCAAGTGTCTGTATAAGAGGAGGCCATAGTAAGGAGGTAAACCAGGCAAAGACAAGTTGAACATTCTATAGGGAACACATGCAGTAAAGAGGTCCTGAGAAAAACAAATCTGGATTAGCAAAAAAGGCTGTGTTGATCACGAGAAAGGAGTGATACTTGGCAGGAGAATACACCAGGTATCCGACCAAGACGAAGACATAGCCACGTTGTTCTATAACTCATTTTATTTCTGAACAGCAAACTCAAGTAACTGACGTTGCTGCATAAGCAATCACAGGAGGGGAAATACAGGGTAAGGGATCACCCTCTGGAAAAAGGAACTCTATCTTGTTGAAATTTGTGTTGGAGTTGACCCTTTTACTTTTTTTTCACATGTATGAGCCACGTGAGGCCTAAGACATTACCATTTTCAGTTTAGAGTTTAGTTTATTAGAGTGAGGCGCCCAGGATAATACTTTGGACACGGGACAGTTTTATTTTTGACATTCTGACTTTGACAGACTGTTAGTTTTGGTTTTAGGTAGAGAAACACCTTTTGGAGAAGGGACAGAGGCATTTCTCCACCCCCTTTTATTTTAATAGGTCCTGGCTCCTCACAACATACTTGTATGTGCCGTACCCTTTGTCCCATCCTTGTGGGGCGTCCCACAATATGGGGACGGTACCAGAAAGTTTGGCGGCGAAAAACTGAGCTTCCCCTTTGAATTTAGTGTAGTGCACAGGTGCGCGGCATCGGGAGTGGGAATGCCCCGCCCTCCAGCACCTCACCTCAGTCCCTTTTTCCTCATGGACAGTGTTGGACCTGGCAGCCAGCGCAAAGATTTTCTTTTAGCTTTCTGCTTGCTGCCCTTTTTATGTTTTCAATTTTATTTAAGTTTACTTCGGTGCTTCTCCTCCCCCCGGTGCATGTTGGTCACAGGAGGATTCACAAGATGTGCCTCATGCGACCGCACGTTCCCGGCCTCGGACCCCCATGCACTCTGTCTTGAGTGTTTCTGGCCAGACCACCGCTGGGACACATGTTCGGCCTGCAGCGCTCTCGGTCACAGGGCATTGAATCTGTTGTCGCAGTGGAGGGAGATCTTCCACACTTCTCCTCTGCCCCACCTTAAGGACTTTGTCTCCCGGACCTCTCATCAAGACAAGGTAGGCCCTCTGTTCAGCATGGCTCCACAACACACTGACTCCTTCCCTGGGGTTCCCACGGATCAGGGTTCCTCTGATTCAGGTTCTAGTAGTCCCAAGGCCTCTAAGGCTACCGGCTCCCAAGCTGATGGGCTCTGCCGGGCACTACGGGGACATAACTGAGGCCGTCCTGGCTACTGGCTTCTAAGGGGAGAGGCCCTAATGGGCTGTCCTTGGAAGGGTAATCAAGTTTGTTGTCCTCTTCGACCCCAGGGGGTAAGGGATTGTCGAGTGCCACCTCCAAGAGTCTGTCTTCGGCACCGCTACCGACACAGTTGCCAAGGGCATCAATCCTATGGAGCTCCCTCTGAGGTCATGAGTCAGGGCGTTACAACTACCGGCCAGCCGAGGACTCTTCTGCTTTGGTTGCAAGACCCCAGCTGCGTCCTTCAGTGTCTGAGGCCTCTCGTGGCTGAGGGCCTCCGTGCCCTCCCGCCCAGGGCGTGTCACAAGGCTTCAAAATGGTGGAGAGGCACGTGGCTGAGCCTGCCAGACCGGCGGCCATTTTGGATCGAACTCAGAGCCCGCCCATGTTTACCCCCATCAAATTGGCTTTGCAAGATGATCCCAGTCCCCTTCCCTCTCGAAGCGGCAGCGAATTGTATGGTACAGGCATCTGGTCTCCTCAGGAATACATCTACCCATCACAGCCTTGCAGCTGCACGCCCCAGGCGCCTCAGCGCTTTGACCAGGAGCAGAGGCCCAACGCCTCAGAGGACCGGGCCCCTAGGGACCCGGCACCTTGCAAGGATCGCTTCTTCGAGACCTTCCTCTTCCTGTTTTACTCTCAGAAGAAGGAGCTATTGAAGGATATAGTGAAGGTCATCCTGCAGGCGGCGCCACCCCGGCCCCCTCCTTTGGGTACTCCTCCCGTTCCTCAGGCACTGCCGATTACAATGCCGGTCCCTCCCTGGTCCAGGCCCTACAGCTGTTCAGACCCCTCCACCTCCTGTCCCACCAACGCCTCCCCATAACAGCTGTTGGACTGGTCTTTGGCGCCAGACTTGGGGGACGGGGTGAGATTTGGGGGGTGGAGTGGGACCCTGTTGTCACCTGTGTACAAGGGCCTGGATTCCCCTCAGTCTGTGAAAATGGGGGGACGGGACGATGAGGATTATGACATCCAGGACGATGAACTCTTCAGCGATCTTGGGGGTCCATCTGCCCCAGGAAGCCCCCTAAGAGTCAGGAGTGCTAGCAGAGGTCTTGGGTAAGCACACAACAATCTGGTCTGGCATCCCTCTCCAGAAGGATGTCCTGCAGGTGGCGCAGAAGGTCTGGGAAAAGCCTTGGGCTAACGCCCAGATGAACAAGAACAGTGAGGCAATCATCGTGGCCTCACACATGCAGCATCATTCTTCAGTGTAAGCTGCGACCTCCTTTTATGCTAAACCAGTCTTCTTTGTCTTCCTCTACAGGAGCTACCTCCAGCTGTCTTTCCAAGGGGCCAAAGTCCTTGAGTCTTTGGGAAAGCGCTATTATTCCATCTCAGGACTGCATCTGTGGCAAGCCACACAGACGCCTTCTTGGCTGCGGCTAACCAGAAGCTATGGTAGCTCAGGAATTTCTGCCCAACCTCCCTTCGGACAAGCATACCTCCTTCAAGGTTAGTTTGGCAGATTTCCGGGCCATTGCGCAGGACCTCATTGTGTCTTCGGTCTCCCACATCGACACAGCCGGGGGATGTGCCTTGATATTGAGATGAAAATGTAGTGGATCTATGCCATCCTCATCGGACGTGCAGGAACGGATCCTGGATCTGTCCTTCGAGGGCGTGGACCTTTTTCATTCGTCAACCGATGACGAGTTGACAAAGAAGAAAACCTCCACTCAAACCGCCAAGTCCTTGGCCATCCTGACAAAACTTGGACAGAAATCATTTGCTCAGTCCCAGTGCAGGACCAAGTGCAAGCCCCCCGCTTTCTCCGGCTTCAAGGGGCTCTGTGACCACAGTGGACAGAGGTCTGACCGGTTGCCCAGCGACAAAAGGAGGAAGCAGCAGAGGATGTTGCACAGGTTTTTCTGCTCTCTGCCCCCGCCTCTGATGCAAAAAAGTAGTGATGTGAAGGTCGGGGAACACAGCTTGCCTGTTTGGGGGGGGGTCCTTTTGCTCTGCTCCAGGACACCTGGTAGCGTCTTTTCAGCAACCTGTGGATCCTATCCATAGTCTCCACTGGCTTCAGTCTTCCTCTTCCTTTGCCTCTACCATCCTCTCCTCCTCTGTCGGATTGGGCACCTGGCTCTTTTACGGCGGGTCTGTTCGCTCTTGGAGATGCAGACAATAGAACTGGTTCCTCTTGTAGACCGGGGCGGCGGGTGCTATTCCAGGATTTTTTTAGGTCCCCAAGAACAACCAGGCTGGCCTGAGGGTTGTCCTCAAACTGTCATTTCTAAACCTGTCTTTACCGCTGGAACGCTTCAAGATGATTAGTCCCGTGCACATAGCAGTCTGTGTGCAGGGGACTGGTTCTGTTCCCTGGACCTCAAGGATGCATACCTGTTTATGCCCATCTACCAACTGCATCGGAAGTTTCTGCGGTTCATGGTTATGTCGTACCACCTTCAGTACTACAGTGGCGAGCCTTCTCCGCTTGGAGGGCCATCATCTGTACCCTTATTTGGATGAATGGCTGGTGAGGGCGGGGCACCCGAAGGGGTGGTGCACTCCTGCCAGAGATTGGCATATATCCTTCATCAGCTGGGGTTCTCCTCAACCAGTCACAGTTGTGCCCATCTCAGGAAACGGTTTTCGTAGGGATGCTTTGGAACACTACCATTCAGCAGGTGTTCCCTACGCCAGAGAGGCTTCTGTCCCTCTGGAAGGGGGGGGGGCACTTTCTGGCCAACTCAACCACCTCAGCATGTTGGTTCTAGCACATTCTGAGCCCGATGGCCTCCTGCGTGCTCTCTGTACAGCACGCCCGCCTCAAGTTGATGTGCTTCCAGCTCCACCTGGTGGCCAATTGGGATCAAGAGACGGGTCTCAGTCAGACAAGGTCCCAATACCACCGCGCCTACTGCCCGATCTTGGCTGGTGGCTGATGGATGGCAATGTTTGAGTGGGAGGCCCCTTCACCTGACCGGAGCCTACCCTGGTGGTGATGGACTTCTCCCTTTCATGCTGGCTGGCTACTCTGGGGGGCTATGCGATGGAGCATGGTCCAGGATGGAAGCCCTCCTACATATCAATCTGTTTGAGCTCAAGGCGTTTTTGCCCCTCATCAAGGACAGGTCTGTTCTGGTCAGGACGGATAAGTCTGCTTGTTCAGCTAAAACATCATAGTAGTGTGGTACTCGTCCCCCTTGAGCCCGCCCACTACCGCCCCCCCTACTCTACATGGAGGCGGTATCAATCCGGGAATGGTTCTGACAGAGGGAATTTGGAGTTTCAGCAGTCCACCTGCCGGGGGACAGCAATGCAGAATTGGACCAGCTTTAGGTTTAGATAAGTGGACTTATCTAAACTTAAATCTACAGATGGGAGCAAGCTACGACCATCAAATCATAATAACGCAGTCCTAGTGGACTCTTGTCAAATAAAAAGGGCCTATACTAAAGAAAAACTATTGCCAATCCTTACCACTAATTTACAAATAATGTGGGGCAATGTTCATGAAAAAGATGTGTTCACAAATGATATGTCAGGATGCTCGGGCCGTTGGTCTCCCTTCCCCACGTTTTCACCACAGGGTAAGGCGGGCTACTCGAGCAAAGCACACACTCTGGCTTCTGCGGCACAAGGATCCAGTTCAATTTTCTAAAAGTCTGGGCCTTCAGTGTCCAGGCCTCTTTACCTCTTGCAAGTCTCTTGACTCAGCCGGGCGCAGATCCTTTTCACAGCAATTAGTCTCCCTCAGCCATGCTCGAACCAATGTCATTACACTTTACACGATCAAAGACTTTCGAATGTACACAGGGTTTATCTTGACCCGTTATATGACCATTTCAACCTCAATCTTCCTTTCTTAACATAAAGCACCAGTTGAATACCTAACAGAGACCTTCGAATGAGCAACCACGTGGCACCGGACCACTGTGTATATGGTGTCTTTGCTTGACCTTCCAAAAGTTCAATCAGTCTTGATAGCTATAAATTATATTTGCGTCGCTCATTGCAAACGCCTCTCACACAGTTCTCTTTGTACACAGTTACCGTTTGCAACCTTGGTTCGAAACACAAGCTGGTTTGATATCAGTTTCTCTGACTCACTGGCTGTGCTTTCTTTTCTGATGCCACTTTGTTGTAGGAGCCAAGGACAGTAACATAGCGGCAATCGCTCCTCCCCACCTGGGTTATCAGTGCGGGAGAGCCCAGGTACCTCTGACACACTGTACAGGTTTGATCAGCATGTATTCCTGGTCTTCAGTTTCTTACTTTCCAAGGTTCACGAAAGTAACAGTCTTTAAATTTCAAGGGTACTTCACTTCTTGTGAACCTCTCTGGACTTGTTCTCTTTCTCCTTTTATAAAACTGCCTTCTTGGAACTACGGACTCCTCGTGTGTTTTGCCTCGCTCAGTGTGCTTGCGTGCTCTGCCTTTTATCCGTGTGGGGAAGTGTAATGGATGTCAGGTGTGTGTAATGATCGGCAATTGCCTGATCTTGTCTGACTGTGAGAAAGTGTTCGTGTCGGGAGAGGAGGGGGGGGTTGATTTCCTGTGTCTCCTACCTGGTAGGATGAGGAACAGGTGTTAAAAGGAAGGGGATACTGCGTCTCACCCTTCGGTGTCTCACTTCCACTCCCCGAAGAAAGACCCCCTCATCCAGGTGATCCTTCCGCACTGGTCCACCCCCTAGGAACTGGATCCAAAAGCGATGGGCGTGTCCTGGCCACCTGGATGACCGATCCCCAGGTACTAGCGGGTGAGACACCTTCAGTTTTCTCAATACCCACATGGCAACAGTAAAGACTATTTTACTGGTGGCTCTCACCTCTGCACGCAGGATTAGTGAGCTTTAGGCACTGTCCTCGTGCGAGCCCTTCCCCAGGTCATCTTGCACACTCACCCAAACTTCTTGCCCAAGGTGGTCTCTCCATTTCATCTGAATCGGGAGATCTGCCTGCCGGTGTTCTTCCCGAACCCCCAGTCTGAGGCAGAGAGGGCCCTGCATTCCTTGGACATCAAGAGGGTCCTCAAGTGCTCTCTCTCGCACAAAATCCTTCAGGAAATTCGAGGCATTGTTCGTGATTTTTGGGGGCTCCTCCTCCGGCCCTCAGGGTTCCAAGGCTTCCATTGCTCGTTGGATGGTACATGACCATGGGCAGGCCTGTTCATGAGGGGATTCATGACAGTGCGGTTAGAGCCAAGTCCACGGCCGTCGTGTTTCAGAGGCATGCTTCTTGGGCTAGTATCAGCAAGGCGGCTACTTGTGCCACTTGGTCGGCATTCTGTAAGCACTACTCACTGGACACCAGCTCCAGGCGGAATGCTGAGTTTTGTCAGGTGGTTCTGAAGAATCGTTTTGCTTTGTCCTAGATATGAGGCATGTTATCACAGCTCCAACCTATGTTCTTGTTCATTGGAATCACCCACAAGGATGGAGGAAAGGGGACGGGACGTACAAGTAATTAGTTAGTCACTGTAGCGACTAGAATACTCATAGTCCTTAGTTGCCTTTCCTCCATACATCCCACCCGCCTTGCCCCGCTATTATGCCAATGGCTAATATGTAATGGGTGTAGCCAGGTATCTAAGTGTCTGATGTGTTTGAAGGGGACTGAGGTGAGGTGCGGAAGGGCGGGCGTTCCCACGCCGGAGTCTGTGCCCCGCGCACTATCCTAAATTTAAAGTGGAAGCTCAATTTATTGTTGCCAAAGGTTTCGGTACCGTCCATGTTGGGGTACACCCCACAAGTATGGAGGAAAGGGGACGAAGCACTATGAATACTCTAGTCACTAGGGTGAGTAACTTTAATTTCTTGCAATGATGGAAGCCCATTGACCTTCTGTTTGGCGGTCTCTTGCAAAGCCTTTCACTGAGTGTCAGTAAGAAGATTCTTCAGTTTAATGAGACTGCATGCAAAGATTGTGTGGGAATGCTTTGTGGGACAGTTCAAGTTCTCATCTGCATCAAAATGCTGTATCTAAAGGCAATCTTCTTGGCTCTCATGGCTTTTCTTCCAGTGGTCTGATCAAAATGGGTAACAATTGACAGATGTTATGACTGACTCCATTTGGGTGAGGAAGCAACACCGTATTCTCGCTTCAATGATTCTTGCCATGGCCATCTGGGAATGGTTCATTCTTGTGGGGAAATTAATTGCTGGTGTTTTGCATGGTCGGTTTTATTGGCGACACCATCCTACAGCTTGTTTTCCCCCTCATGTTGGTAGCCAAATGGACATATGGTGGCCTTTTAAAAACATCTTAGAACCTAGTGATTTCGGCTTCTGTTCTTTGTTCGATTGAACCATGAGGAATAGCCAGAATGGCATTTTCCCTATGTAGGTTTTGGATAGGTCCCACTAGTACTTAATTATCAGCTTCCAAAATAACAGGACCCTCAGGACCCGTTATGTCACCTTCATTTAGGCAGGTCGCACCATAACCTGGTGTCTGCTTTCACAAGACAAGGTCTCACCATGGCCTGGGTTCTGTGTCTCTCTGGGCAGAACTATTTCTCTCGAGTCTGGTTTGGGTAGTCGGCAAAATGTGGTGACCTAGTTCAAATCAACTGTTAAGTGGTGGTTTACCTGCTCCTGCAGGAAGCTGCATTGCATGTGCATGCTTATCCTGCTATGAACTTCAGTTTATCCTGCTCTGCACTTTGATATGGGATTTGCTAGACCTTTTTACATAAAGGGTAATGTTTCTTCCTGTGTTTTAGCTCTTATCCCTGGTGACTGGTAGGGTACTTGGTGCTTTTGTCTTTGTTCCGGATTACAGTCCAGCCTGATGGTTCTTAAAATCTCCTTCATTGAATCTCTTTGCATTGTGGTACTATGTGACCCCGCTTACCTGTTCCACATCTTTACAGGTGGGATGCAATGTTGCTGCCATCATGGAATTCTTCCAATGAGCGTTTGCCAATTTACTACGTTACACATCCGCAGGTAAGTGTATGGATGGTGTACTGTTTTGACAATGGGTTCCTAGTACACTGGCCAGCAAGTCCTTTTTCTTGGGAAATTTAGTGAAGTCTTACCTTATGAACTCTGGCTGTTGAAGTTGTCCTTGTACAAGGATGTTGTATAAGCTTGTAAATAGGGGGATTTAGTGAGAAATTCAAATGTCTCACCTCCTGGATGGTTTATTTTTGGGTGTCTTTGAGGGTTCTTAAACAGCCTGGAGCATATCATATTGTGCCTTGGTGAGTGTGACGAGCTTGCAGGACCCCCACTTATTCCCTCTGGGAGGCACATCCGATGGCAGCTGGACCAACCAAGCTCCTAGCAGCTCACCTCCTGCCTAATAAGATGGGGGTGTGGTGTCCAGATCACCATATCGCACAGTATCTTGCATTGCTTATGAATTGTACAAAATATTTTCTGGACTTATAATTTGCTCTTGTTTTATGCTGTTGGAGTGGTCCGAAAGGTAGTGACGCAAACTTGAAATTAATGCTGAATGAGCAGATGCTATTTTGATATAGATGCCCATCATTATTGCTGTTGCACCCCTGCTTGTTACAATTCATTGAAACTATGAAAATAACACAATATATGGGAAGTTATGAGAAGCATCACTATGATCACCTTATTTTTTAGAGTGACTCGCTCCTGTGCAATCGTGTGCACAGGGACTTGGGTTCAAGCTTGGTACTTTGCGGAGGACCCCAACAGACTTGCATTGCAGTTTGTGGAAGAGCCTCCATATGAAGTTTTGATTCCCTGTTGGCAGTCTAGATCACCTTTTCTCATAGTATTTGGGATATAATATGCAAATAAACGGAGTGATTAAACGTACCAGTCGGACACCATGCATCAAGCCAAGAGAGATCCAGGAATAATTTCCCTGTGGGTGCCTGAACCATTTTATTATTATGGTATTGAGCGCAGACCTAGCTTCGAGCAGCAATGGAGCGGTTTAGAGGTATGCACCAATACATATGCCTTATGGAGCGCTTTTCAGAGTTAAAAGAACAGATATACAGTGGGGGGTGGGATGCAGAGGGGCACAGGCGAGGGGTACAGCGTTACAGCGTGGCAGGGAGGAGAGGGGCGGGTGGCGTCTAGTGAGTCATGTGGCACAGATGGGCTTTGTGATGGCCTAGGTGCTGAGGAGAGACTCCTTAAAGAGATGGGTCTAGAGTTTTTTTCTGAATTGTAGGAGCAAATCTGATGCGGACAGGGTGGAGGTTCTATAGTCTTGGGGCATAGGCAGAGAAGGCATGTTTTCTGGTCCTACCTTTTTGCAGCGGCAGATTTCACGTTTGCACGTGTCCTGGCTTCTGGTGGTGCGGTGTCCACTGTAGATGCAATGTTTCTCTGCAACGCAGCTGGCCGAAATTGAGGGCGACTGCCTCATAGATGATGCAGCAAGACTTGAAGGTGATTTGTGCATGCAGTGGGAGCCAGTGTCAATGAGGGCCCGGGTGATATGGTCGTATCTGCGTAGACCCTTTGTGAGGTGTGCAGCCGTGTGTCGGACACTTCTCAGGGGCACAAGGGATGATGACGGGAGGCCTTTGAGGAGGGCATTGTCCCAATCCAAGTGGGATAGGACCAGTGCTCGAAGGGTGGATCTAAAGTTGTACGGAGGGAGCAAAGGCTTGACATTTCACAGGATGGAGAGCCGATACCAAGCTGAGTTTTCTTAGCAATGTGTGTCTTGAAGGAGAGGTGTTTGTTGTTTTGGAACCCGTGGGACTTGACGCAGGAGGTGAGCTCGGGTGTGAAGCCCTCAAAGTTCACGTTCAATAGCCAGGTCTGGGTGTTCGGTGTTCTTGGTGAGGAGTAGGACTTCGGTCTTGGAAGGGAGGAGCTTCAACTATGCACTGGACATCCAAGACTGGATCACCATTAACATTGCAACAAATTGTTTTGAGAACTGTGGGGTGAAAGTCCATTTATGGCAAGGGTTAAATCAACAATAAAACTGAACGTGTGAGGCAATCCAAACGTGTAGATGGTGTTCTTGTAGGAAAACGCATTCATTTGGCCTATGTAAGTGCACATAGTATGACCAGACTAAAAAGTCATGCACAGGAAAGAGCTGCATTAACAGATACTTGTTGTTGGTGTTTCATATTTTTTTCAAGTAAACTTTGGGGGAACAAAATTACTACTTAAAATTAATCTTTGATAGCCTCTTCGATGTAATTTTTATTGCAGATTCTTACAACAAGTGGACACACAGAAGAAAAAGACGACGATACCGGTTTCCCCTTAAATCTTTCGGGGATGTCTCCAAGTCCAGAAGCGCAGAGTGATTCCACTGGCAGCAGACGTCCCGCTGTGCCACGCCCCATTAAGTTTGCTAGAAGGAGGAGGCGATGAAAGGAAACATTGCAGTCCTAATTGACTTTCCTATGGACTGCCTCCCACGGACTAGTAGACTCAAACAGAATGTGCTTACCTTGTGAGACGTGGTCTCATTCTTCAGCTTCAAGATTGTCACCTGACCAATCTGGCAGCCCATGGTACACACCTATTATTCAACAGCTACTCTAAGCACCTTTCTCCAGCCATCCTCCTGCATCCACTGGAAGAAAACTCTGCTCATGAACCCGAGAACTAGACTGTTAACCTTCTTACAGCCCTTGGAACCTCATAGTGTCTGCCTTTTGCCCTAGATCCTCCTTTGACACGATAATTTTCTGTTATTTAGGCAATGTCATTACACACTTTTTGGATCAGAGTATCTTCTCTTTGTTTACAGCGGAACTGCACCAGCCATCACCCAGTTAGTTTTCCGATATATGGTTGAATTGTTTAAAGGCACTTGTTAAATCATGTTCTTGCTTAGTTCCCCCTAACAAACATATTTTGCGCTCAAGGCTGATTCGCCTCTGATATTTCATCACCAACCTGTTTCCTGTCTTGCCTGCAAGGCCCAGGCTATATATTTTGTTGCTTTTTTGCTCCTTGCGATGCTGAGCACAGATTTTCATTTTTTGGCTTTATTGTTGCTGGGAATCATAAATTGGAGGTGGTCACTAGAATGTTGATGGGGTATATCCTGGCTCACCGGTTTTCTCTAGGGCAGTTCAGTTCCCCTTTTTTTGCCAATTACCATAGGAAGTTAATGGCAAATACACCAATCTGTATCTCAATAATTCACACAGCATTTTTAAATCAATACCTCAGTTGCATGGACATCATTAAATACCCCTGGCAGCCATTTAGCAGTAGTGCTTTCCACGGATATTATAAGGTTTCTAAAAATTCTGAGTCTCTTGAAACTTTAACATATTAAGTGCCATTACCATTGTGACATACTCCTGTGCATCAAACCTCTTCTCTTAAACTGAGTGATTAAGGAGCATTAGCTCTGATGCCATAGCTATGAATTCGGGTGCTCCAGATCAGCTGAAATCCCCTCACACCCTGTACCTATTAGACCAAGTTTGCTGCTTGTTGGGCAAGCTTGATGATGCCTGCTTGTGGCACCATTAATTGTGGCGGAATAGTATTGCTTTTGCGCTAGAGCAGGCCTTGTGTGACTGCTGAAGTGATGGCAATAATGGTTGAAGCAATGCTGTAAACCTTGCACATTTTCTATTGCTCCTGTTGTGCTGTTTTTTTGGAATGGTCTGCAGAGACTAGTGGTGGTGGGTTTTTGAGCACAGTATAAATTATTCTCTTGTGCGCTGGATTGGTTCCCGCAATTTAAGGTTTCAACATGTGTGCGCCTTGGCAGAACACAGGCAAGTTATGTTGCTTGGGGACATGACAATATATCTAACAGAAGAGGAGTTTGTGACACGATTCGCTCCCTTCGCTCTTGTTCCAGCCACTTGTTGGCCTGATTTGGGCTTTATTCCCTATTGGACTTTCCTTCCAAACCTTCTAAAGCAGTGTTGTGGTGGTTTGGGAGTGCTAAATCCTTATTTTCAATTTTGCTTCCCTTCCAGATCCATTCCAAGTTTTTGGCAGCCAGTATGCTGCTTTAATCAAGACTGTGCTTCTGAGAATGCCTGGCCCACTGCTTCATCTTCACCCTTGCAAGACCAGGTTCGGTGGAGGATAAGCGGCACCTGTGGCTGGCAGGTGCTGCTGGGCCTCAAAGACCCCAAAGAACCCCAGGCTACCCTCATTAACAATACCCTGTTAGAATTAGGCTTTACCCAAAGAGTGTCCACCCCTACCCACAACAAAGGGAGAACCCTAGACTGGGTAGCTGACCCCAACTGTGTGGCCACCATCACTGCCAACACCCCCAACCATGGTCCGACCACCATCTCCTCACCTTCAACCTGGAGGCCGCTTGCCCTATTACTAACAACCTTCTAGCCACAGCCATCCCTACGAGAAGCAAGAATAATATCTCAGCTGAAAAACTCATCCCCCTTATCCTGCCAACTCTGAACCAACTCTCAGCTACCTCCAACCCCCACTACCTCGTAGAAAGCTACAACAATTGCATGCACTCAGCCTTAGACTCTATCGCACCCCTAAAACTGAGAAAAAGTAAGCCGAAAAAACATTTGAACACATGGTTCTCTCCCCAATTAAAAGCCCTAAGGTTAGAAAAGCGCATAAAGGAACAAGCCTGGAGACAATCTCCCACAGACATCAATAAGCAGATCCTCAACAAAATAGTCTCTTCCTACAAAAAGGAAATCATCACTGCTAAACAGGAATCCTACAACCAAAGAATATCACAAGCCAAATCCAGTAGTAAGGAACTGTTCACTATCATCAAAGAGCTGGAAACACCTGTCCTAGTCCCAGACACATGTGTGAAAGATAAACAATGGTGCACCAGTGTCCAAAATGCCCTATCTAACAAAGTAGCAGGACTTCAAATCAAAATCTCCAACAAGAAAGAATCCCCAACTCTACCAACTGCACTAACACTCCACCACGCCTCAGAATCCGATACCTAACCCACTCTCCCGCTTCAGCTTTTCCAAGGTTTCTACGTTAGAAGTGGAAAAAATCATCCTTAGCCTTAAACCATCAAACTGCCAGGGCGACCCTTGCCCCGCACAAATCATCAAAGGCACAGCAAGAGACCTCTCACCATTCATCACCAAACTTATTAACGCCTCCTTCTCATCAGGTTCCATCCCCAACAACCTTAAAGAATCTTGGGTCCTCCCTCTACTTAAAAAACCCTCCCTAGAGCCAACGATACTCACTAATTACAGACCCATTACCACCGTCCCCTTCTTGCTCAAAATATTAGATAAGACAGCCTATCAACAAATACAAAAATACCTTGTCAAAACCACCTCCTGGGAATCCGGCAATCAGGCTTTAGACCCCAACATGGGGCAGAGACAGCTCTCATTGACCTTAAGGCCCAAATCGACACTCTGAGAGACAATGGGAAAATGGCTTTACTACTCCTTCTAGACCTCTCCGCAGCATTCGATCTAGTAGATCACAAAATTCTTTGTAACCACCTAGACTCGGCTGCCCATTTCTCCCAAGAAGCCATTGGCTGGATTGAGTCATTCCTGAGCAACAGATCTATGCGTGTCTTCTCCACCTCAGTCTCCGCCGACCCCATCCCCATCACATGCAGGGTCCCTCAGGGTTCATGTGTCTCCCCTACACTCTGCAAAGTGTTCACGAAGCCCCTGTTTTATGATCTTGATGGTCTGGGTATCACCTACACTAATTACACTGATGATACCCAGATCCTCATCCCGTTGACGGGGGATTACAACAAGGATTTGGCCTTGGTGAACAGGGTGTACCTCCTCATCCAGGCCTGGATGGCCTCCCACAGTCTATGCCTGAATGATGACAAGACTGATCTCCTCATCCTCTGATCCACCCCAAATCTAAACAAACTGGACCACAATTACTTGAGCTTCATCATAGACGGCAACCCCATCAAGGTCGCCAAAGTAGTGAAAACCCTAAGAATCTTCCTCGACTCTGCCCTTCCCTTCCATAAACAGGTTAGCTCCATGGACTCCTCCACAGCCTACACATGTAAGCTTATAAGAGCAGCCAAACCCTTCCTATCCACCCAGAACTGCATTACCCTAGCCAGAGCCCTTGTTTTATCAAAACTTGACTATTGTAACGCTCTTTACGTTGGAGCCAACAAACAGATAACTAATAAAATTCAGACCTTGCAAAATGCTCTCAGAGCAGCGCTCAGCACTCCCAAGAGAGCACACATCTCCAGTATCAGGAGATCTCATAACTGGCTCACCACTACTGACATAATCTGGCACAAAGTAGCCTCCTTAACACACACATGCCTCAATAATGCAGCCCCCCGCTACCTAGCTGACAGAATAAAAAAATACACCCCCAACAGACCCACCAGAACCTCCAATGCCAATTTGCTTACAGCTCCTAGGGTCAATCGATCCAAAATGGGCAGTAAAAGTTTCCAGGTGAAAGCAGTCCAACACTGGAACTCCCTACGACTCACCCTAAGGACATCCCAAACCTACCCCCTCTTTAGACGTAACTACATTCAGTGGTTAAAAAATAACGACCAATAACTGACCTGCCTTGACATTCTATGCTTCTATGTAAATATGTATATTTGTAAACTGTATATCACTGTATCCTTCGCAACTGTATCAACCTATGCATTCACTGTTAATTACTGTACAGCACTGTAACCAAGCTGAGAATAACCTTACTGCTTCTGCGCCCTCATACCTTCGGGTCTGGCACGCAATATAAATGAATAAACATAAACCTGAACTGCTTCCTCGCTAGCCAGCTTTAAAAGCCTCAGTCCAGCGCTGGTCATTGATGCAGTGTTTGTTTGTTTGAGGTACCTTGTTCCTGGTTCTTAGTTTAGTGCCTACTTCCTTATTTCGTGTTCTCTGGAATTCGAATTTAGTGTGCCTATTAGTATTTTCTGCTTCCTGGATTCCCTTTCTGTCTGCCCTGTTTTTGCAGTCGGCACTGTCCAGTGCTTTCCTTTTCCTGTGCAGCCTAGTTTGGTTGTGTTCTTTGTTCCTTTGACTTCGCCGTATTCTGCAGTGAAGTCCTGATCCTTTAGTGACTCCTCATTTATAGATTCAGCATTTTGGCCCAGTTTGCCCTTTCTTCCCTGGTTGGGAAGGTGTGGGGGTGTGGGGGGGTGTATTTGCCCTTGGAACAGGAGCTGGGGAAACAAAATTACTTTACTTTCTCTTGGAGTCTGTTCCTGGTTTTTCCTTGCACTTCTCCCTTTGTTCCCTTTTGATTGATAGGTGTAGTGTGCTGTTGTATCAAGCTCTTTTGTGCATGCCCATGTTTTCCTCGCTATTCTGTAAGTACTATTCCTACGTGTGTGTCCCTTGCCAGGAGTCTTATGTATGAAGTTATCTTCCCTTTGCTGTTATTGCCTTTCTGCGTCCCTGATCAGCAGGGCTTGGGGGCTTTGCTGACATTCCAGGTGGTGCTTCTCGTCCTCGTGAGTATTGTCTTTAAGTGACTTTGAGCCAACACCCTTGATGGTGGTGTTTACAGATCCTGTCCTTGCTTGTCCTGTATGTCGGCTTAGTGCTGACCGTACCTGTAACAGCAATTGTGGGTGAGGAGCTTGCCGACTTTAAGCATAATGAGCTTCTAAGTGCTTACTCCACTGCCCTTATCATGTATTTGTATTCTTATCATGCTCTACTTGCACATCCTGGGTTTTAGTGCATATGTATTTCTGTTTCTGAGTGCATATTTCATTCAAAGCTATTCACAGTGTGATCCTGTGCAAATCTCCCTTGTCATATCCACTGCCTTTGTCCTCTCATGACAGTTTGTGCCAGATAGTGGGTTGAAAGACCGTTTCTCCTGGCCATCACCATATACCTCTTCCAATAAACACACAGAAATACCTGTATAGGGAGTGCCAGATACACAGTTCATTCTCTCCTTATTCTCTGCAGTGTCTGTACACAGACCTTCCCACTTGAGGATACTCCACTGGCAATGGCTAAAAGAGATGGGGAAAGGGAGTACTGTTGTGTAGGCTAGAAACCTGCACCACAACCTGGTTCTCCCAGGAACACCCTGCTTCTGGGCCAGTAGATGTGGTATTTAGTTAGAGATGCACCTCCAGTGAGTGGAAATGCTCTGCAAGATGGCCAGCATGCGCGAGTTGTGACTGAAGGGTATGTAGCTCGGGGGGTGGGGGTTGATTCACCGTTTGGGGTGGTCCTGAGCATAGGTTGGACTGTGGGGGAGGGGAGGGGGTAGGAGGATTGGTTTGTACGAGAGGTGTCAGAAATCCTCTACTCAAAACATTTAAAAATCAAGCTTGTTCTATGGCTGTAACCCACTCACAAGCTGGAGATACCCCGGGTCTAAGCTGCGCTTTATACGTTTCAATTATTTTGTACTAGACTAGAAATTGCCATTTTCAGATAGTTTGACCACAACCTTCCAGTCCGTTCAGCCCAAAATGTTCTCTTAGCAAGGTTACCAGCAGTGACCCACAGACATTTATATCTGCCACTTCGTTGGGCGCCAGTGAGGTTCTGCTACCTCTAGGCCCAGAGAGCAAAGGGTCGAAGTCTGGATTTCCCCATTTAGGGTGAAATACCAAATGATTGGAAATCGGCCAATGTGAGTTTTACTGAAACATTGCGATAACAGTACTTTTGCGCTCTTTGGATTATTGTAGCAGCTTTCTCATTTACCACCTTCACGCACCTTACCTGCCAACCACTGTTTTTAACAAGGCATGTATGTCTCGATTCAGCGTGATTAGAATGCTGATACCCGGATATATAGGTGGTGAATACTTGGCTACGCTGTACCTGAAACGTGTGACCATTGTGTGGCATGGTCTTGTCAAGGTATTGGGGTTCTACGTTATTAATAAGACTTAGCTTTTGAAAGTCTGCATTTTGGTTGACTTGTATTCAATTTAACTTTTGCTTTATTACGAGAGGAGGGTGGGGGCATGGCTCCCTTCTGTATCCCAAATCCCAACCTCCCTACACCCCTACTGCCACAATGACATACACATGTAAATTTATTTGGTCAAAGCTACCAAAAATGGACAAGCAATATGCAGCTTTTCAAAAGAAAATATAGCTTTTTTTTAATTTATGTTTTTAAAGACCTTTCACAAATCACACCTATGAAAGTAGCACATTTTAGCTCGCTTTTTAACAACGGGATACCAGTTTAGGTTCCCCCACAGTGTACTGCTGGGCATTTCCTAGCCCTTATTTTCCAGCGGTTAATACTTTTGGAGTTTGTGCTTTTTGTATTTACTTTAAAACCATTGTCTTCACATTTTTGTTGTTTTCTTTGCTCCACTTCTTTTTCTAAATTCACTTCTACTTCTGTAACTGTACACGACCAAAAAAATAAAACATTTTATTTCTACGAAAGTCCTTGCTGTTTTGGTACTACATGTCCATTGTTAAAAAGATTGTATTTAAAAAACATCTGTCACCTTGCGTTATTACGCACACTTCCTTAGCCGCAGATATTACTTATGGGAGTCGGCTTTAGTAATGCATGGAATAGGCTTTGTGCCCAATCTTTTGTGCTGAATCTTTTTTACTTTAGTGATTGCATGCATGACTTCTCCAGAAAAGGGCTTTGCTAATGATGGGGCCTCACTGCATCCTTCCATCCTTCAAAGATGGAAAGAAGGTTCTATTGAGTAGAGACTCAACTGGCTTCGGTCTGTACTGGATTGCATGGCATTCGCAAACATTTATTTTGGAAGGGCGTTCATGTTTCCCTCTGATGTGCATAAGTGGCTTAGCATAGCGAGGGAGCCTGAACCATCAGTGTTCGGTGGTTGGGGGAAGCATTCTCCTGCTCAAGATTGAAAATGGCTAGATTGCTTAATGATAATGTTAGTTAATCCAATTCTTCCTCTTGACAGTCCTTACTCAGATTTGAAGGGAGTTCTCACCCGGGAGATGGGTGCTTCACAAACCCTTAAATGTTTTTTTTTAAAAGCGTTGCTATATATATAATATGCTGCGGAATATTACAGTTGTTTTCTAAACTCGAAAATGGACAGCGACAGGGCGTACCAGTAATACTATCCCTAGATCCCTAGTTTGACGGCCACTGTACCCATGGTGCTTCAGGCATCGAGGTGCCTCAAATAGTTGTTTTTTTTCCACCATCATTGTAAGTCGCTCATAGCAGAGTTCCTTCTGGCTATCCACTTTACTTACAAAAAATCTAGTATACTCTTTCGAGGGGATTGGTTCCTCCGACGTATTCCACATCTATGACGGGTAATCACCACAGCTGTGCTGCTTCGGAAAATGTTTGGCTCCTGCGCCAATGACGTCGATACACTGTCCTCGAGGGCTTCCGTCGAGCCAACGTCACTGGATGCTTTAAGTAGGACGCACGACACCTGTAGCCTCAGTTCAGCTTTTTCTGCGAACGTGTTCGCTTCGGAGATCTCGTCGCCCCTTGGTTCTTCTGAGTATTTCTATCGGTTCTTTGAACTTTGTTTGTGAAGATATCATGTCTTTGTCTTCTACCCCGCGGTCGGGATTCAAGAAGTGTCGGGACTGCTGTTCCAAGATGTCATTTACGGACCCGCACAACGCCTGCCTCTGGTGCCTCGGTGAGGACCACGCCACGGATGACTGTGACGATTGCCAGTCGCTAACATCGAAGGCCTTGCGGGAGCGTAAGAAGCAGCTTTCTGTATGGTAGGGTGTCCAAGCCCCGAAAGTCAAAATCCGCTGGGCTTTCAACCGATGATTCGAGAGGCGACTCTCCGCGTCGTCGGCATAAGTCCAAGGGCTCTCGGTCCTGGAGTGGGTCCCGCCATTCCTCTGCCTCTTCGAGGCACTCGCGGAAGCGCAGTCACCGGTCGCCTTCCTCTGCCGAGGAATCCACCCGTCGGCAGGTTGCTTGTCCCAACAAGCATTCCTCTCTGCGGAATGAGATACTTTTCATAAGGAGATGATGGGGATATGGTGGGGATTTTTGGGCCCTCGAGACCGCTGTAGCCTGTGAGGTCTTAGAAGAAGACGGTGACGCCATCGGCGCCATGTCCGTCGAGAGACACTCTCGAGGCTCCGCCTCCGAGGAAGCCATCGGCGCCAAGGCCGTCGAAGGACAAGCTCTCTGCACCGCCCTCGAAGCTTGTGTCGAAGCAATCGGCGCAACGCTCAACGCCGATTCCGTCGACGCCTTAAGAGGAGGCTTTATGGGAGGTGCCCCGGAGACCGGTTGAAACCCTTAGGAAGGCTCTGGCCAAGTCAAATGTGGTTGTGCCTTTTTCTGTGCCCTCATCCAGGGATTTATTCCAGCCTCTTGATTATATTTCTGAGGTGGATGAAGGGTCTGAGGAAGGTTTGGTTCCTGATGAGGTTCCTGACGACCTCTTATCTGGTCATAACCAGATGGAAGACCTGCGTCAGTCTTTGCATGACGCTAGTGGTCTGGACACTTCTCCAGAGGTTGAGTTCGGTAGGCCTGAGCCTGGCACGCATGCCGAGTCTTCGTACCGGCGGCTCATGTCGAGGGTGACGGAGTACTTGGGGCGGTCTGCGCCACTATTGGATTTTATGCAAGATGACCTGACAGATATCTTGGACCAAGGTCCACCAACTGACCTGGTACTGCCATTCCATATGGCCTTGCAAAGAAGGGTGGCGGCGGCTTGGACTGCTCCAGAAAGTCTCCCGGCAGTGGGTAAGTCAAAAAAGTACCGCCCAGCCAGTGGCAACCCCGGCTACTTGTCCTTGCACCCTACTCCGGAGAGTTTGGTGGTGCAGGCGGCTATGGCCCCAGCAAAACAGGCATCGTACCCTACCGTCCCTCCTGATAGGGACGACAAACGTTTTGACAGTTGGGCGAAGAAAGTCTTTTCTTCAGGGGGTATGGCTTTGAAAGCAGCCAACTCTGTGTGTGCCTTAGTACGTTTCACTCACACTCTGTGGAATTGTTTCGTTAGTGGCTGAATATATTCCCGAAGGAGAGGAACAGGATGGCTTTCTTGCCCTTGTACAGGTTGGCAAGGATGCCATGTTTGAATCTGTTCAATCGGGTCTGGAAGTGGCAGACTGTCAGTCGGTCCATGGCGGCGAGCACCGTGAAGCACAGATTTGCGTGGTTGCGGAAATCGGGGTTTGCTCCTGATGTACAAGCCAGGCTTCTTAACATGCCCTTTGATGGTGAACATCTTTTTGGCAGCAAGGCTGACGAGAGACTTCAGAGGTTGCAGACATCCAAGGCTGCAGCGAAGTCGTTGAGCGTTGCAGACCGCCAACCTCCACCTTTTCGTCCTAGGGGACAGCAATTGAGGGGAGGTTCCTTTCGATACTACTCTGACTTGCAGCTCCCCTCGATCTACCAAAGGTAAAGGGGCCAACGTAGGAGTACCAGAGGTGGAAAACAGGGTACTCGAGGTGCCAAGGCCGCTCGAGCAGTTGCCTCTTTGCCCTCAGGCACTGCCGCAGCCGCTTCAGCTTAGTCATGAGGCCATGTCCCATGGTTCGCCGGTTGGGGGAAGGCTGGCGCAGCATCATGTAGAATAGCGTGCCATTACTTCAGATGTGTGGGTTCTGGAGTTCATAGCCCACGGCTACTGTCTTCCTTTCCGGCAGAGGCCTCACGACAATCCACCAGGGAATCTCTTTCAAGAGTCCGGATCCGCTCCTTGCGCTGGAAATCAAATCCCTGCTGGAGAATGGCACCATAGAACTGGTGCCTGCAGCGGAGAGGAACAAGGGATGGTATTGCCTATATTTTTTGATCCCGAAAAAAGAGGTAGGATTGAGACCTATCATGGACTTGCGTGGTTTGAACAAGCGCCTCAGGAAGGACAAGTTCAAGATGGTTACTCTTTCTCAAGTCCTCCAGGCCCTTCAACTTCAGGACTGGTTGGTGTCTCTCGACCTCAAGGACGCTTACTTTCATGTGCCGATACATCCCAAGCACAAGAAGTACCTGAGATTCGCGGTTGGCGACTCAGACTTTTAGTTTCGGGTCCTGCCGTTCGGATTGACCTCTGCCTGAGGGTCTTCAAGCTGATGGTGGTGGTGGCAGCGTATCCCAGGAAAGGGGGGATTCACGTCTACTGCTACCTGGATGATTGGTTGATCAGGGCGCGCTCTCCCAAGCAAGTCCTGGATCATCTGATGGCAGCGTATCTCAGGAAAGGGGGGATTCACGTCTACCCCTACCTGGATGATTGGTTGATCAGGGCGCGCTCTCCCAAGCAAGTCCTGGATCATCTGTCAGTCACCTGCCACTCCCTTCACAGGCTGGGCTTCTCCCTCAACTTAAAGACGTCCCACTTGACACCTACCCAGCGGCTCCAGTACATCAGAGCAGTGCTCCACACATCCCTGGGGCTGTTTCCCTCCCCAGGTGAGGGCTTCTTACATTCTGCAGATTGTGAACAAGTTTCAAAATGCCCAGAGTCTCCCGACGTTCGAGTTCTTGAGGTTGCTCGGCCTCATGGCATCCTGCATTCTCCTGGTGCTAGAGGCCAGGCTGCGGATGAGATCTCTGCAGTGGGCTCTCAAGATGCAGTGGTCGCAGTCCTCCGGCAGGATGTCGGATCCCGTTCAGGTGCCGCCCTTGGTCGCCCAGGATCTTCTGTGGTGGGCCGTCGAAGGCAATCAGATGAAGGGGGCTCCATTTTGGCTACCCTGGGCGGAGGTGACGATCATGACGGACGCATCCCTCATGGAATGGGGAGCTCATGCCAATGAGTTGACAGTCAGCGGTCGTTGGTCTCCGTCGGAGTCCAGACTCCATATCAATCTGTTGGAGCTGAGGGCAATCAGGCTAGCTCTGAAGGCTTTTCTGCCGTCTGTGCGGGGGAAGAATGTCCTTATTTTGACGGACAATACAGTGGCCATGCACTACCTCAACAAAAAGGTAGGGGCAGGGTCTCTCCCTCTGTGCAGAGAGGCGATGCAGCTCTGGTTCTGGGCCATCCAGCAGGAAATTTTGATCTCGGCAGTTCATCTGGCCGGAGACGAAAACGAGGCTCTGAGCAGGCAGAGCACGGTCTCTCACGAGTGGGAGCTGGCTCAGGAGATTCTACTGGAGATCTTAGCCCTTTGGGGGACCCCGCAAGTGGATCGCTTCGCCACCAGTGTCAACCAGAAGTGCGAAAGATTCTGCTCGAGGGAATTTCCTCCAAGAGGAGCCTTGGGGGACGCGTTCATAGTGGAGTGGTCCTTCCCACTGCTGTACGTGTTTCCTTCCAGTCCCCGTCATTCCGCAAGTGCTGAGGAGGTTACGGAGGTTTGGTTGCCGAATGATCCTCATTGCTCCGGCATGGCCCCGGAGAGTGTGGTACCCGGACTTCTCGACATGCCCATCTGTCCTCCACGCCGTCTTCCCTACCGAGACGATCTGCTCTCACGGGAGGGGGTCAGGTTCTCCATCCAGAGGTCCAGTCCCTCAACCTTCATGCTTAGCTTCTGAACGGTTGAGGTATAAGGATTGGGACCTCCCGGAAGACATGATGGGGGTGTTGCTTTTGGCCAGAAGGCCTGCAACAAAGTCCCTGTACCGTTGCCGTTGGAGAAAGTTCTGCGACAGGTGCAAGGTTAAGAATGTGTATCCTTTTTCATGTGCCATTCCTGTGGTTCTGTCTTTTTTTGCTTTAGTTAGCCCACAAGGGCCTGCAAGTGGGTACCATTAAAGGTTACCTGGCAGCGCTGTCCATATTTAAGCACTCGTCTGAGGAGTGTTCTTATTTTAAGATTCCTTTGATTTTAGTTTCTGAAAGGGCTCACTAATGTGTTCCCACTGTCACCTTTCCAGGTGCCCTGTTGGGATTTGAACCTAGTTCTGAAA
Source organism: Ambystoma mexicanum (assembly GCF_040938575.1). Taxonomy (NCBI): domain Eukaryota; kingdom Metazoa; phylum Chordata; class Amphibia; order Caudata; family Ambystomatidae; genus Ambystoma; species Ambystoma mexicanum. Next base: position 327,549,105 of record NC_090925.1, on the reverse strand, counting down.
TTCCTAATGGGAGCTCTGTTTGAGCCTTTACATTTTTGTCCTTTGAGGCTGTTGACTTGAAAACTATATTTCGAGGGGATTGGGTCCTCCGACGTATTCCATAACTATGACACTAATCACCACAGCTGTGCTGCTTCGGAAAATCTTTCGGATTCTGCGTAATGCATCGATGACGTCGATACGCCGTCCTCGGACCTCCTCCGACAGCCGACGTCACCAGATGTTATAAGTAGGACGCAGGATGCCCATAGCCTCAGTTCCGTTTTTTCCGTGAACGTGTTCGCTTCGAGATCTCGGTACGCCTCGACTCTTTGGAGTTTGTTCTTTCGGTTCTTCGAAACTGTTCGTTTTGTAAGAGTTATTCTCGGGATGTCTTCGTCTTCTTCCACCCCGCGTCCGAGCTTCAAGAAGTGTGGGAAATGCGGGTCCAAGATGTCGGTGATGGATTCGCACGACGCCTGCCTGTGGTGCCTCAGGGAGGCCCACGACACGGATGATTGTGTCGACTGCCAGTCGCTTACGTCCAAGGCCTTGCGGGAATGTAAGAAGAAGCTGTCGGTCGGTAAGGTGTCCAAGCCCCGAAAGGTGAGGTCCGCTGGGCTTTCGACGGACGGTTCGAGGGGCGACTCGCCGCATCGTAGTCGTAAGTCTAAGGGGTCTTGGTCCTGGAGTGGGTCCCGCCCCTCCTCTGCCAACTCGAGGCACTCCCGGAAGTGCTGTCCGCGGTCGCCTTCCCCGTCCTCGTCCGAGGACTCTGCCTGTCGGCAGGTTTCTTACCCCACCAAGCGTTCCTCTCCGGAGGAATGGGCTTCCTTCGGGAAGAAAATGTTGGCGATTCTTGAGTCGCAGGGCTCCGGTCTGTCCGCGGCACCGAGACTGCACTAGAGACACCGCTCATACGCCTTCGGGCTCGGGTGGTCGGCACGATTCACGGGAGAGGTCCCGCTCAGACAAGGGGAATCATTCTAGTCACGCCCGTTCCAGGTCCCGGTCCTCGACGCCCTCAAGACCGCGTGCACCTGTGAAGTCTTCGAAGAAGACATCGACGCCTGTGGCGTCGAGGTCGTCGATGGACTCTCTCGAGGCCCCGCCTCCGAGGAAGTCGTCAACGTCATCGACGCCTAGGCTGTCGAGAGACACGGTCGGGGCTCCGGCCTCGGGGACTGTGTCGATGCTGTCGCCGCCACGCTTGACGTTGACGCCAATTCAGTCTACGCTCTCGATGCCTTTCGAGGATGTGGTGTCGGAGGTTCCCCGTGGCACGGTGGATCCTCCGAGGAAGGCTCTGCCCAAGGTTAAACATGGCTTACTCACGTATTCAATGCCCACTTTCCAGCCTATGGATTATATTTCAGAGGTGGAAGAGGGTTCTGAAGAGGGGTTGGTTCCTAATACGGTACCAGATGAGATTCTTTCTGGTCATAGCCAGTTTGAGGACCTGCGTCAATAATTGCATGACGCCAGTGGTCTAGACACCTCTCTGGAGGTGGAGTTCTGTAGGCCTGAGCCTGGCACCCATGCCGAGTCATCGTACCGGCGCCTTATGTCGAGGGTCACAGACTACTTGGGGTGGTCGGCGCCCCCAGTTGAGTTTGTTCAGGATGACCTTACCATATCCTCGATCAGGGTCCTCCCACTGACCCGGTTCTGCCATTTCATATGGCTCTGCAAAGAAGAGTGGCAGTGGCTTGGACTGATCCGGAGAGTCTCCCAGCAGTGGGCAAGTCTTTGCCGTGAAAATACCGCCCAGCAGTAGTGACCCCTGCTACTTGACCATGCACCCCACTCCGGAGAGTTTGGTGGTTCAGGCGGCTACGGCCGCAGCTAAGCAGGCGTCGTATCCTACTATCCCTCCGGATAGGGACGACAAACGTTTTGATGGCTGGGCGAAGAAAGTGTTTTCTGCAGGGGGTATGGTGCTTCAGGCAGCCAACTCTGTATGTGCCTTGTCTCGTTTCACGCACACTCTGTGGAACTGTATCTCCTTAGCGGCTGAACATATTCCCAAAGGGGATGAATGGGAAGGTTTTCTTGCTATTATTCAGGATGGCAAGGACGCCATGCGTGAGTCCGTTCAGTCGGGTTTAGACATGGCAGACTGTGTCAGCCGGTCCATGGCGGCAAGCACCGTGATACGCAGGTTTGCGTAGTTGAGGAAGTCGGGGTTTGTGCAAGCCAGGCTCCTCAACATCTTTTTGGCAGCAAGGCTGACGAGAGCCTTGAGAGGTTGCAGACCTCCAAAGCTGCAGCGAAATCGGTGGGCGCTGCAGTCCGCCAACCTCTGCCTTTTCATCCTAGAGGACAGCAATGGAGGGGAGGTTCCTTTCGTTATTACTCATCCTTTAGTAAAGCGAGAAGAGCTGCAAGTCAAAGGGGCAACCGTAGGAGTGCCAGAGGTGGAAAATGGGGTACTCGAGGTGCCAAGGCCGCGCAAGCTGTTGCCTCTTTGGCCTCAGGCAACGCTGCAGCCGCTACCACTCAGTCATGAGGCCCATGCTTCACCGGTTGGGGGAAGGCTGGCACAGCATCCTGTAGAATGGCGTGCCATTACTTCAGATGTGTGGGTTCTGGAGATCATAGCCCACGGCTACTGTCTTCCTTTCCGGCAGAGGCCTCGCGACAATCCACCAGGGAATCTCTTTGAAGAGTCCGGATCCGCTCCGTGCGCAGGAAATTCAATCCCTGCTGGAGAAAGGCGCCATAGAACTGGTGCCTGTAGCGGAGAGGAACAAGGGATGGTTTTCCCCTTATTTTTTGATTTCGAAGAAAGACTGGGGATTGAGACCCATTATGGACCTGCATGGTTTGAACAAACTCCTCAGGAAGGACAACTTGAAGATGGTAACTCTTTCTCAAGTCCTCCAGGCCCTTCAACTTCAGGACTGGTTGATGTCTCTTGACCTCAAGGACGCTTATTTTCATGTACCGATCCATCCCAAGCACAAGAAGTACCGGAGGTTCGCTGTTGGTGACTCGCACTTTCAGTTTCGGGTCCTGCCGTTCAGATTGACCTCCGCCCCGAGAGCTTTCATCAAGCTCATGTTGGTGGTGGCAGCGCATCTCAGGCAAGGGGATTCAAGTCTACCCCTACCTGGACGAAGTCCTGGATCATCTGTCTGTCACCTGCTGCTCCCTCCGCAGGCTGGGCTTCTCCCTCAATTTAAAGAAGTCCCACTCGACGCCAACTCAGCGGCTCCAGTACATCGGAGCAGTGCTCGACACTTCCCTGGTGCAGTGTTTTCCTCCCCAGGTGAGGGCTCTTCACATTCAGCAGATGGTACTTAAGTTTTGACATGCCCAGAGTCTCCCAGCGTTTGAGTTCTTGAGGCTGCTCGGTCTCATGGCATCCTGCATTCTTCTGGTGCCAGAGGCTCGACTGCGGATGAGATCTTTGCAGTGGGCCCTCAAGATGCAGCGGTCACAGTCCTCCGGCAGGATGTCGGACCCCGTTCAGGTGCCGCCCTCGGTCGCCCAGGACCTTCTGTGGTGGGCTGACAAAGGCAATCTGATGAGGGGGGCGCCATTTTGGCTACCCTGGCCAGAGGTGACGATCGTGACGGACGCATCCCTCACGGGATGGGGAGCTCATGCCAAAAAGCTGACAGTCAGCGGTCGTTGGTCTCCATCGGAGTCCAGACTCCATATCAATCTGTTGGAGATGAGGGCCGTCAGACTTGCCCTGAAGGCTTTTCTGCCTACTGTACAAGGAAAGAATGTCCTGATCCTGACAGACAACACGGTGGCCATGCACTACCTCAACAAAAAGGGGGCGGGGCGGGCAGGGTCACTTCCTCTGTGCAGGGAGGCGATGGAGCTCTGGTTCTGGGCCATTCAGCAGGAAATTTCGATCTCGGCAGTCCATCTGGCCGGAGACGAAAACGAGACGACGAATGCTCTGAGCAGGCAGAGCACGATCTCTCACGAGTGGGAGCTGGCTCAGGAGATTCTCCTGGAGATCTTTGCCGTTTGGGGGACCCCTCAAGTGGATCTCTTTGCCTCCAGTGTCAACCGGAAGTGCGAAAGGTTTTGCTTGCGGGAATTTCCTCCAAGAGGAGCCTTAGGGGACGCGTTTGTGGTGGAGTGGTCCTTCCCACTGCTGTACACGTTTCCTCCAGTCCCCGTCATCCCGCAAGTGCTGCGGAGGTTACGGAGGTTCGGTTCCCGGATGATCCTCACTGCTCCGGTGTGGGCCCGGAGGACGTGGTACCTGGACCTACTCGACTTGTCCATCTGCCCTCCACGTCGTCTTCCCTACTGAGACGATTTGCTCTCACAGGAGGGGGGTCAGGTTCTCCATCCAGGGGTCAGATCCCTCAACCTTCACGCTTGGCTTCTGAAAGGTTGAGGTATAAGGATTGGGACCTCCCTGAAAACGTGATGGAGGTGTTGCTTTCGGCCAGAAGGCCAGCAACAAAATCCCTGTACCGTTGCCGGTGGAGAAAGTTCTGCGACTGGTGTAGGGTTAAGAATGTGGATCCTTTTACATGTGACATTCCTATGGTTCTGTCTTTTTTTGCTTTCTTTGGCCCACAGGGGCCTGCAAGTGGGTACCATCAAAGGTTACCTGGCGGCGCTGTCTATATTTAAGAGCTCGTCTGAGGAGTGTTCTTAATTTAAAATCCCTTTAATTTCTCGGTTTTTGAAAGGGCTCACTCATGTTTTCCCTCCATCACCTTTCCAGGTGCCAAGTTGGGATCTGAACCTTGTTCTCAAGTTTCTAATGGGTGCTCCATTTGAGCCATTGCATTCTTGTCCTTTGAGACTGTTAACCCTTAAAACTGTTTTTAGTTGCGGTCACTTCCGCTTGCTGAGTGAGTGAGTTACAGGCACTTTCAGTTAAGCCACCCTTCACTGTGTTTCATAAGGACAGGGTTGTCCTTAAAGTTTGTCCTTCCTTTCTTCCGAAGGTGGTGTCAGAATTCCATTTAAGCCAGAAAGTTATTCTTCTGGCATTTTATCCTCCTCCACATCCTGGTAAGGAAGAGGAGAGGCTCCATAGGCTGGATCCTAGGAGAGGTTTAAGCTTCTACATTTCTCGCATGTCCCGGGTCAGAGTGGACGATCAACTCTTTATTGGTTACGCCGGAAGGCGTTTGGATCAAGCCGTCACGAAGCAGACTTTGTCTCGATGGATCATCTTGGCAATTTCTGAGTGTTACCGCTTGGCCGGTAAGGACCCTCCGGTTGGCTTACGGGCCCATTCCACGAGGGGTATGGCTGTCTCTACTGCCCTGCAGAAGGGTGTTCCTATTCGTAACATCTGTGATGCAGCCACCTGGGCTTCGGTACATACTTTTGTTCGTCACTACTCCCTCAATTCTATCCGTGGGTAGGATCTAGCCTTTGGCAAAGCGGTCCTTTACTCTGCAATTTGATTGGGCATTCTAAATTTGTACATTCTAAATTCTTTTCCCACCTCCTTACGTTGGTACTGCTTTGGGAGTCTGTCATAGATATGGAATACGCCGGAGGACCCAATCCCCTCGAAGAACAAGTTACTCTCTTACCTGGTAACGTTCTTTTGATGGGACGGTCCGACAACGTATTCCATATCGTTCCCTCCCAGCCTACCCCTCTACAAAATTTCTTATGCGATTGCAGCTTACGTTTCCGCAAGGTTTTCTGTGGTCATACTGGCAGACGATTGGTGCCACACGTTCTGGGAAAAAACTACTACTGAGGCTATGGGCGTCGTGCGTCCTACTTATAACATCCGGTGACATCGACTCTAAAGAGGCCCTTGAGGACAGCGTATCGACGTCATCGACGCAGACGCCGAAAATTTTCCAAAGCAGCACAGCTGTGGTGATTACCTGCCATAGATGTGGAATACGTCATCGGAACATCCCATCGAAAGAACTTTACCAGGTAAGAAAGTAACTTGTTCTTCTGTCTTTTATTCGCTGTTCTCCCGCAAGATCTTCGTTTATTGTATCGAGGACTACTTTCGTCGACTACACCAACTTGTCTCGACTAACATTTCAGACAGCCTCGGAAGGCCGCAACGGGCCTCGGTAGGGAGAGTGGGGGAGGGTGGGTTCATTCTTTAGTCTTGCTAGGAGAATTCATATTCCCTTCTCTACTCCCTTAATGTGCCAGGCTGCCTTCCCCATACACCATGGAGAATACACCTCTTAAGTCTTGCCCATCCTGCAACCGTATATTCTTTTGGCAAGACTTGCACTGGGTGTGCAATCTTTGTCTCCCAAGGGATCATAACGAGGGCCAGTGCAAATCCTGCAAGCTGTTCAAGCACAAGACATTTAAGGACCACAAAACAAAGCGCTGGGCCTGCCATGTCATGCAGGCTGAGGCCGTCATGGATGTCTAGGGAGCCTCCAGTGACGGCAGCATCAACGTCTATGGTGAAGCCGAGGGTGAACAGGATCCGTCGGATGCCCGCGTGAAAGCTCCCGACCACAATAGGCAGGCCGTCGGCCCTGCTATGGGGACGACACCCGGCTGCACTAGCATGACCAAAACACCACACTAAACACACTTCTGACGGCTGAAAATCGACCCTAATGCCAACTGGAAAGCCACACACGGTTTCAAAGGGGGAGGTCCGAAAGTTCCCTGTCCTATGGGCCATTGCGCTCCCGTTCACCTTGCGACAAGCCCCCGAAACCGACAGGCAAGTCCGGTTCTAATGCTGCGTCGAAAGACGCAATGAAGGCCCCTGTGAGAACTACACAGACTCGAAAAAGAGTGAGCTCATTAAAAAACATGCCCCAGACACACTATTGAAGAGTCGGACGTCGAAGCACCATAAGTCATCAAAAAGAGGGCTCTAGTTTAGGGACTGACCCTTGGAGAGGGCACCACTTCAGTGGCTGAGAGACACAAAATAAAAATGCATCAGACCCAGCACCAACCCCTCCTGCCCCTCCCCCCCCCCAGTTATCCCAAGTTCATCTCAATGTTCATCTCAATGGTCAACACAGAGGATAGTCATGAGACATAGGTCTTCTCTAGCCAATTTCTTTGATGACCACCCTAAGGCCTTAGTAAACTTTCAGGGTGCGCCACACAGTGGACTAGCTACTACTCAGAGTGGGGCCGCAGTTACACAGCCCCGCCACCAAGAGAGCCCCCACAGACACCACACAAGTCCCCACCTCTCAGCAGGATTTAAGGCAGCTTGCTTACTGGGACTCCATGCAAGACTTCCAGGACACTAGAACTTACTCTCACCCCGAAGACTAAGGGGAGATAGGTGATGGAGACCAATTTTACGATAACGACTAGGACGTCTACGTCATAGTCGCCGATCACTCAGACCCACCGGTGGCAGACTCACCAGTCGACGGTCAAATACAGTACAATGACCTGATCCTAAAAGCCGCAGAACATTTTAATTTCGATACGCAGGAGACACAGGTAAACTAGGACTTTATTGAGAACATACTGGGAGATAAAAAGTCTGCTACCCAATTCCTTCCCATACTTCAATCAGTACAGAGGCAAATCCAACCCCCTCTAGTTACTCCAAATTTAACACAGGCTGTGAACCCGTGCATTGATAGTCTTCCGGCTAGCTCCCTCAGACACCCTTTACATCAGGGGACAATTCAAACCAGACTCCTTAGTGGTTAGAAAGAGCAGGAACACCTAGCCTCTTCCAAAGCACCTCCAGATAAAGAAAGTAATAGATTTATACTTTTGGTAGGAAAGTAACCTCTTCGGCAGCTTAACAGGCGAGAATTGCTAATAACACCATTTTATTAGCTAGCTACGAGGAAGTGGGAGGAAATGGCCGAGCAAATAGCTTCAGTCCCAGAGACCCTGAAGAGACAACTGTCACTCTCCATTGCAGAAGGTAAAGCTGTTGCAAACTGCATCCTTAAGAACAGCCTATACGCAGCAGGCAATGCGGGGAGAATTATAGCAGAGGGCACGTGGATCAAACGCCATGCATGGCTACACCAGTCTAGCTTCAAGCTCAAGACTCAGGCTACCCTTCTTAATATGCCCAGAGAGCCGAACGTGTTTGGCAAAGCGGTCGAAGACGCTCTAAAGAGCACAAAATAAGAATATGACACCCTAAAATCTTTGGGGCAACATACCAATAAATAATGGTAAGTGATATTTGACTTCGTTGGTTTGGTCCATCGAGGCGATGTTAGGCAGAAACCTGTGCAGTTCCCTTAGGGAACACTGCAAAAGATTTAGGACTACAGGTGTTAGCAGTAAACCCACTTGGTAGCAGTCTGTACCACCCAGATTTACCTGGTAGCTGTGGCTGAGCAGTCAGACTTCCCTCAAGAAGAGTTAGGCAGTATGCAAAGTATACATAATAGGCACTCAGACACACCAATACAAGCAAACACTGACCAGAGCTTTGGTATCAAAGTATATAATTATTTATTTAAAAACACACTGAAACACTCCAGCACTCTTGTTGTAAAATATTCTAAACACAGTTACTATTGTAATATATACACCCCCTTTTCCTTATCAGATAAGTCTTAGTAAAACACCACTTATTTTCATACAGAGGTGTGCGCTTGACTAGATAGCACTCCAATAAGTTTGTGAAAAAGAGAGGGAAAAAGACAGAATATTGAAAGGTACACCACTCTAAGATTCAGGAACACTGTTAGCAAGGCAGAAGAGCAAAAGTCACTGGTGAGCCAAAGTCCAAAGGCTGGGCCCACTCTTAGAGCGAGCAGAGAACAAAGGTGCCCAAGATCACACAGTTACACTAGGCTTGGAAAGTCTTGCAGAGAGTTCAAAAAGAGTTTAGAGAGGCTTAGGAAAGTTTAGCCAGGGTGTCGCAGGCTAACCCAGGTTCGAAAGCCGGGGGCTAAATCTACCCCGTACAGTCGGTAGCAACGGAAGCCAGGCTGGACACGGTACCTTAAGTGGGAAGGATCCTCCAGCGGTGGCAGTTGTTCCTGGCAGTGGGTGCAAGTTGCGTCGTCGTCCAGGGGAAGAGAAGATCTCGACTTGGAGGAAAGATGAAGGTCGTTGCACTGCCAGGGAAGAAACCAGCCGCAGATTTTTCCGGTTAAAGGTGGTACCTTTGTTTTGCGGTTGTGGTAAAACGTGGTATCCCGGTTGCCGGGGTGCTTGGCACAGGCAAGGCGGCCACGAGATACATCAGGAAGGCGAAAAGACGGTGAAACTGGTTATCCCCACCAGTCAAAGGAAGAAGACTCTCCGGCGGGAGATCTCCTCTGTCGTTGGGAAAAGTGGTGAGACGGTCCAGCAGGGCTCCACCGGTGGTGTCGTCGTGGCAGGTCAGCTCAGCTTCTCCCTCGTCAGATTCTTAGGTCCTGTGGTGACTTCTGAAGTTCCAGTCCCCAAAGCCCTGCTTTTATGCCGAAAACCCCCATTCACTCAGCCTAGCTGTCACTCAAACATGCTAAGTGGTGAGCCGGCCAGCTCACCACTTGGGCCAATCAGGATGGAGTGCGACTTGAGTTGCCTAGGCAACTCAGTCCAGGGTGCCTAAATCCTCCTCCACCCCTCCTAAGTACCCCAGACAGAGTGGCACCACTTTGGAGGGCTTCTGTGGAGAAGCCCCCCCCAAAAAAGTGGAACAAAGGGCTCGACTTGTGTTGGAGTCACAGAAGAGAACACAAACGCCATTTTAGAATCAAGTTTTGGCAAAAAATACCAACCAGAGAATTAATATTAATTAAATAAACCAGCGGGAGGCTACCGTAAATAATTAAATAAAGATAGTAGCCTAAAACAATGGGAAATCCCATAGGAAAAATATTCACGGTTGAATATAAAAAGTAGTATCCACTGCCACCAGCCAAAACTCGATCAGGAGGGACGGAGACGTGCCCCCTCGACTAACAGACCCTGGGGCAATTGAATTGCCCCAGCCAGTACGTCCACAATATGATGCTTTGTACTGGTTCTGTTCAGAATTTAAGACTAGTAAAGTCAATGGTGACTTTACATGCCCTGGGAGACAGTAGTCAGTCCCAGGGTATGGAGTCTATACTGGGGGGTCACTATGACACCCCTGTGTTACTGCACTGAGGGTGCTGTGTAACACACATCACAAAAACACATGAAGCCCTATGGAGTAAAAGACCCCATAGCCCATTAAACACATCTAGATTCAAAGAAACACACTCAAATCATGTCCAAGAGTGAGGGTAAAAGAGTCTCACTCTTGGCAGGAGAAAAAAATAAACCGCAAAAATCCAGCAAAGCTGCTGGGGGACTCACTAGGTTAGGAAATTCAGCCTAAACTGAGAATTCTCCCTAACAGGCGACATATAAGTTCTAGTTCCACTTATGTTCTGTCCAAGTAAATCATGTGTCGCGTCTCACTGAGTTGTGGTTAAAAAAGCCAATTAAACCACTCCAAATATTAGATTGTTTACAAAATGCTCAGATTATAAGACTGCGCCAAAACTAGTTCCAAAAAACAAAAGTCTATCTGTTGATACGTGAAAGCGTTTTCATTAAATGCAGCAGGGATTGAACCCATGCATTTATGACCAACAGATTAATGGAACTATGAGAACATGCATTCAGAAGCATGTATAAGTAACGAGTGACTAAACCCTGATTTGAAAAAGGCTAATTAGTGATAGCCGAAAAACGTGTCATCAGCAAGGGCAACTTCAATAAAATATTAAAATCTTTTGTTTTTTGGAACTAGTTTTGGCACTGTCTTATAATCTGAGCATTTTGAAAACGTACCAATAAACCAGGGAGCTACAACCTTCGCCGCTTCAGAGGGCAAGACTCGCAATGGGGATCAGGTTACAACCGGGGTCAAAGCTTGTCCTGGTGCACATCACAGGGGCGGTCCTTGCAAGGCGTTCAAAGAGGCCAGAGAAGGTATCGCAGCAGGGGTAGATCCTACTCTTCCAGAGGCGGCTCAATGCCCCCCCAAAGAATGACCACCCGCTGCAGGTTCCCTCCTATGCCACTTCAGTAGGAGGCCGCATTCCATACTTTACCCACGTATGGGAGGGAATCGCCTCTGACAAGTTGGTACTTTCAACCGTGGTGGGCGTTTATTGTATAGAACTGCTACAGCAACCCACCAATCATCCACTAAGACAAAGCAACACCTCGAAGGAAGAACAGCGCATCCTATTGGAAGAGGTGACAGCGCTGCTCTTAAAGGACGCCATAGAAGTCGTCCCATCGAACCAGATAAACAAGGGGATTTATTCAATGTACTTCCTTGTGCCAAAACAAGACCTCACGATGCGCCCTGTTTTAGATCTGCGCCCTGCAAACACCTATGTCAAGCCACAGAAATTCCTCATGACAATGCTACAGGAAGTAATCCCACTGCTAAAACGGCGGGACTACATGACAACCTTGGATATGAAAGATGCATACTTTCATATTTCAATAGTCCCAGCGCACAGAAGATTCTTGCGTTTCAAAATAGCGAACCAGCACTACCAATTCAAGGTGCTACCCTTCAGCACAGCATTCACTCTAAGGGTATTCACCAAGGTACTGGCAGTAGTGGCGGCACACCTTTGCATGGAGTCAATTCCGGTGTACCCTTACCTGGACTACTGGCTGATCACAGGGGAAAATCCCCAAATTTGCAAGCAAAATATACAAAGAACGATCAATCTACTTTTTCAATTGGGGTTTTCAATCAACAAGAAAAAGTCAAGCCTTGTACCAAACAAGACCAAACAGTTCCTAGGAGCTGTCATAAAAACAGAAGGTGGTCTAGGCTTTCAGTCAAAGGAAAGAGTACAAAATGTACTGCTGCAAATACCTCATTATCTAGCCGGTCGCCAGATAACCGTACGCAAAGCAATGCACCTGCTCGGGATGATGGCATTGTGCATTTGCCTGGTCCCACACGCACGATTACGCATGCACCCAATGCAAGAGTGGTTGATCTCAGGCAAGCGGTCGGTGGGACGGTCAAGTGGTCATTTCACCAACCCTAGTACAAGCTCTACGCTTGTTGGACGAAGGAGAACCCGATGAAGGGAAAACCCTTCCATGACCCGGCACTGCAACCGGTTGCCACAACAGACGCATCATTTACCGGATTGGGAGCCCATTACCTTCATCTGACGGCGCATGGTTTATGGACTCAAATCAGAGCCCAAAATCACATCAACCTTCTGGAACTCCTGGCAGTGCTCAAGGCATTGCAAGCCTTCCAAGCACACCGACATACAGTAAAAATACGCAGACAGCACCAGTGCAATGTTTTACATAAACAAGCAGGGGAGCACACATTCTCCAAGTCTATCCAAGCTACCACAAAAAATATGGAATTGGACACTCAAGCGGGGCATGTTACTAACATAGCAAAATGTTCCAGGGGAACTTCATTCTCTAGCAGGCTCACTAAGCAAAGATCCTCATCCAGAAGAGCACGAGTGGTAACTCGACAGAGATCGTAGACTACATTTTCACAAAATGGGCTACCCCTGTTAGACTTGTTCGCAACAGGAGAAAACAAACAATGCCCAGACTTTGCGTCCAAGTTTCCCCAACACGACTCAAAGGGGAACGCCCTGTGGATAAACTGGTCAGTGAAATTTGCCTATGCTGTCCCCCCACTCCGACCCCTAACTCCTCTAATGAGCAAAGAGATTAACAAGATTCACAAGGAACAGGTTGCTCCTTTGGGGGTGAGACAACCTTGATATCCACATCTGCGCAAACCAGCGATGTGCAACCCGATTTAAACTGCAGTGCCCATTGAACATGCTCACACAGCACAGGGGCACGACAGTACACCCTCAACCTCAGTCTATGAACTTGGCAGCTTGGCTCCTGAAGTCCTAGAGTTTGGACGTTTAAATCTACCTCAATGGTGTATGGAAATCCTCAGAGGCATGTAAACCAAACACTAGACCCTGTTACCTTAACAAATGGAAGAGGTTTGTAATTTGGTGCCAGTCAAAACATATAAACCCAATAGAATGTACTCCATCACACATTCTTCATTACATGCTTCATTTACTAGACTTGGGTCTAGTATTGAACTCAGTGTTCACCTAGCAGCTCTATACCCGTACACCACTTCTCAAAGTAAGGTGTCCTGGTGGAAGATCCCAGTCAGTAAGGCCTTCATGGAGGGAGTAAAAAGACTCCATCCTCCTATTTCAATCCCGCCGCCAGGTTGGGACCTCAATGTAGTACGTACCTCATGGGGCACCCCTTTGAGCCTATGCATAAATCCAGCCTTAAACACTTCACATACAAGGTGGCTGTCGCCTCCATAAGGAGAGTCGGTGAACTGCAAGCTCTGTCCCTGCAAAACCCTTTCTTTGTTATCCACAAAGCCAAATTGGTATTAAGCACTCACCCTAGGTTTTCACCTAAGTTCATTTCAAAGTTCCATGTCAATCAGGCCATCGAAGATCAGTTTTATTTTCAAAATCCATCAAGCTCAGCTGAGAAAAAACTCCATACACTAGATGTAAGGAGGGCGGTCCTTGACTATGTAAACAAGACAAGACCGCTAAGGAAAACAAACCAACTGTTTGTCTCCATAGCTCCAGGCAGGGCAGGAAACCGGATTAAAAAAAACGCCATCTCCAGATGGGTAGGCATACAGCTCTGCTACTCCCTATCAAATAAAACACTGCCTCTCCGACCAAGAGCTCGCGCCACTAGGGGTACAGGAGCTCCCTTGGCTTTTATCGCAAACGTCCCACTAGACACCATTTGCAAAGCAGCTACCTCGAGCTCTGTCTACACTTTACTCAGCACTACTGCATTGGCACTCTCTAAAGCAGATTCACAGGTGGGACAAGCGGTGCTAAAACATCTATTTGCTGCTGTACCTCCTCACAACCCACCACCTTCTCCAAACACAGCTCGATAATCTATGCATAGCATGTGATCTAAGCAGATTCCACAAGCCTCAGAAAGGATACATTACTCACCATAATTGTATTTATGATGCTTGTATCTGCTTAGATTCACAAGCGCCCGCTCTTCCTCCACTTGGAGAAGGTGAATAGATGTTTCTCAGCTTTATCTGATACATAATCTGCTTTACTACACCTGTACTCACGCTACACTTCATGAAACCTCATGTCAGAAACAAAACAATCTGAGGGACCTTAATGCGTGAAGCACCATGGGTACAGTGGCCATCACACTAGGGATAGTATTACTGTCGCACCTTTTTGATGTCCCTTTTTGAGTTTTGAAAACAACTGTAATACTCTGCAGCTTCCACTAGATGTCAGCCTATGCATAGCATGTGAATCTAAGCAGATACAAGCATCACAAATAAGATTATGGTGAATAATGTATCATATATGTATATATATATATATATATATATATATATATATATATATATGTGCAAGAAAGGAGGAAATGTTCTTGGAAAAAAGCCAAAAAGTCCGGCACTTGTTTCAATATGTAACAGAAATCACTCCTCCAACTCCAGTCCGGATTCATTTATCTTTATTACATCCGTGGTGAGCGTGGGGGACAGACAGCAACAACGTATTTCACCCAAACCAGGCTTCGTCAGATTGTGCAGAAATCCAATGCAATGACACATTTGTACTTTATTTGTCCCTCCTTTATTTCTTGGCTCCAGTCAAAGAGGCAGGTATGTGTAGTATGCATCAAGCTGTCGGCCAACTTAAAACATATTAGCCATGCTGATGAACTCATATATATATATATTTACTTGAAAGAATTCCCGGACAAAAAGCTGCGTAACACCTTCCTCAGAATCAGACTGAACCTCTTAAAAACAAATGAGATCTTGGCCAGAAGAGGAGAGGTAACCACGGATAAGTGCCGGTATTGTAATACCCAGCAGGTGGAATCCATCAGACACCTTCTGTTAAAGTGCAAGGGTACCCACGAGGCAAGAGAAATATGAAACACCTGAGCAGTGTAACTACAGCTGACGAAGAGTACTGGTGGAACGGCTTACTGGGGAGGGGGGGAACCGAATGGGCAGTGGCAGTGACTTTGTTCTTTAAAAAAATTGGACTAGTACAGGAGTACAAAAACTGTTCAGGTGCGAAAAGGACAGTAACGCAGTAATGGAGACAGGCTAAAGCTGAAGCCTAAACTCTTGCTCTCATAAGCTAGGAACTCTTGAATTTAACTTGGATGGAATGCAATTTAATCTAATTTGGAGGGATGAACCTTCATCTGCTTGTTTGTTTTGTAAAAATTGTAAAATTGTATTACAATTAAATCAAATAAATATATATATATTCTGTTTAATATTTTAATATTCATATAGGTGTAATATTTTAGCTCTTCCCCAGCTCATGGCTGTATTATATTTTGCCATATATCCATTTTAAATATAAACTGGACATGTATGTCCTTTAAAGTGCTTAGTGTACAAGGATCATATTTCCAATTTATGGTTTCGAGATTGCTCCGTAGATGTGCAAGCGAAAAGATCCCTGTCAAAGTGCTAGGCTGTAAGGTACTTAATGCTCAATAGGTATTAAGAGATATAAAAAGCCATGGTTGTGCAAGGGAGGAATCCCTATCCAAAAAGAGATGAACTGTAAAGTGCTTAATGCTTCATGTATGCTTAATAGTATACAGTGCTATGATAGCCATGGTGTCAGGGGAAGAGGTCTTAGGCCTAAATATTTGATTTGGCAAACATGTGCCTAGTCAGTATTACGGATACTGAGCTGGAGCTTGAGTCTGATGGTGGCCAGCCTATCATATTGTGAATTATGTCATGACTTGTTATATAGGTGAAATATGTTACCCTCTGCTACGTTTCAGATCCCTATCAGTAGCCCATGTTTGACAGTATGGCCATTCTAATGGTCCTGTTTTGGTCATGTAACAACATTAGATATGGAGGTGCATCGAATTTAAGTATAAATTGGGCATATCCATCTGTTTAAAGTGCCACGTGCTTAGTGCATAAGCATCGCATTTCTCGTACGGAATGCGAAAGTGCACCATAATTGTGCAAACGGATGTGTCCCCATCTATGGGATAGACTACAAAATGTGTAGTACTAGTCGCACATTGAATCATTTAAAGACGCCGCGATTATTATTGATGAAAGGGTGGGGGTATGGACACGCCGGAAGTATCTAAAAGATAGGGGCTTGCCAAATTGAATATTGGTTAGAATTGCGGATTAAAATGACATGGATGATGTTTGTTGCCTAATTGGTCATGACTTGAATATTGCAGTTTGTCCCGGGCGTAATGGCCTTGGGCTGCTCCAAAGACTTGTGGATTAGGCCATGGCAATCTACTCTGTGACGCCACCTTTAATACACATCTATTTTGAGATGGTCCTATTGTGTTTTATAGCAGGTACCCAACGGGTATACACCATTTAGCCTGATTCGTGCATACATGGAATATCTGACATGGGATGTTCTGAATGCCAGGTTATATGAAACTTACCCTCATTTTTAAGTAGTGTGACTTTATCGTGAACAAATTGCTATCCATACCGATCATGCCAATTCTTAGGCCAATATATCATTGGAGGGTCACAAAATAAACGTGCATAATAAAATGTCCATGCTTGGTAAGGTGCTTACAAACAATTGTGTACAAACGTGCAACCATTAAAACCTAAAATGTTCTAATCAACCCTGAAACCACTGTCGCAGATGGTCCCTTTACTGCATGTCCGTGATGCTATATATATCTTGTGTTGAGAGTCTCATTCCAATCGATTTCTAACCTACGGTTGGTAGTTACGCTCCTAGAAACATATACAGTACTTCATCTTTATTGTGGCCTTTGGGATTCTTGGTGTGGAAGTCTATCATATATCTAGATTCCATTTGTCTGTCTTTTCTCGCAGTCTCATCCCGTGGAGTGTTGAGTTATGGTGTTGAGTGTGGAATATCTAAATGAGGTCATGTACTGTAGCTGCTTCTCTCTGAAATGTTTCCCACGGGATATGCCGTGTCTCCATTTTATATCGCTCTATTATGTTGTAAAATCCTTATCTTCACTTCCAGTTTAGTGCTGCCAATGTACCATAATTTGCAATTGCACATAATCACATTGACTAAATACTTGGTCATACATGTGATAGGTTTCTTGATTGTTATTTTTTGCGTCCTGTTCGTGGATGGATATAACTTTGGACATTAATTCCATAGTGACAGGCCTTGCATTTGGTGCATTTATAGAAGCCCATGGGCTTGACCGATAACCATCCTGTATTTTTCACATGATTAATAAGTGAGAAGAGACTTGGTCATAACTTGGACTGCACGGATGCTGCCTTTCTGAATGTCACTCGCATTGGCTTGTATATGTCGACGAATAGCCTCATCTCTGGTGAAGAGGTGCCAGTGTTTTGCCAAAGTCTTCATGTCTTTTGCTCCTTCACTGTAGGTAGTAATAAATCTGATATTGTGGTTGGTATTTTTATTATGCAGATCCTTATTCGTATTGTTTGTTAGTATATTAGTTCTGGCCTGCATGTGGACTTTGTCATACGTTTGGCTGATTATTTCTTTAGAATAACCCCTTTCTAGAAACCGGGCGGCGACTTCTCTGGCTTTCTGTTTAGACATTTATTTCACTGCAATTTCGCTTTGTTCTGAGGAATTCCCCATATGGAATACTGTTCTTAAGATTCAAGGGATGTGTACTTGTTGCATGTAGGACTGCATTAGCACTTGTTTTTTTACGATGCAATTGTTATTTTCCCTTGCACTATTCTGATCTTAATGTCCAAGAAAATGTCTTCTTTGCTGTGTTCCGTGATTTTAAAATTCTTATCATTGATGTTAAGTAGTTCCAAGAATTCCATCCACTCATTTGCAGTACCGTCCCAAAGGATAAAGAGGTAATCTATGTATCTTCTCCATAGTGTTACTTTGTTGGTGTAAACTGTAATTTCTTCCGAGGCAAAGATGTCTTTTTCCCATGCCACCATGAACAGATTGGCATATGTCGGGGCCACTGATGTGCCCATCTCTGTGCCACATATCTGGTTGTAATATTCACCATCAAACATGAAGGAATTGTGTTCTGCAAAAGTAGAGCATGTCCAAAATCATATGAGAATGCTCTCTGTAACTCGGGGATCTTGTCTACAGGTACCGTTTGGCTACCCCCATTCCTAGTTGGTGTGTAATACATGTATAAAGAGATGCAACATCTAAAGGCATTAGTAAGTTGTCTTCATTCCACGTGGCATTATCCATTTGATTTAGGAAATCAGTTGTATCGCTGGTATAGGAGGGTAACCTCTCAACAAAAGGAAAAAGAAATCTCTATTAATTTTGAGGTGTTTTCTAGAAGAGAATCTATGGAGGCCACTATGGGTCTGCCCGGGTTCTTGAGCTTGTGTGTTTTAGGCATGAAATGTATAATAGGCTTTGTTGGAAAGTTCTTTGTTAGACACTTTTTTTCATCCTACTCAAGTAGACCTTGATCAAACCAATCTTTACGTTTTTTGTCATATTCGATCTAATATTTCGGGTAGGGATTGGTGGCAAGGTTTTCATAATTGCTTTCATCTCCAAGTTGTTACATTGCTCCCATCTTGTAATCATTTGCATTAAGGAATACAACATTGCCTCCCTTATCGGCGCCCTTGATGACTATGGATTTATCAATTCTTCAGTCTTCCATGGCTCTCCATTGGTTGGCTGCCAAATTGTGCTTTTTTTTGCAAGATTATATTTGAAAGCCAAACTTGTTAAGTCCTCAATTACCAAATCTTCAAACAGATTGATATTGGGGCAATTTGGAGCCATAGGGCTAACATTCGATGTACTCTTTATTTTACTGTCTACTGTCATCTTAGTGTTAATGGCATCTGGAAGGATTGTATTGCATTCTTCCCTGCCATTTTCCTCATCCAGATCTGGTTCTGCCTCATTACGTAATGTCTAGAGCATGTAGAGCTGGTATTTCTTTGATAGTTACGTTGGAGGGTTTCTCAAGGGTTTTTTTCTTTTCTTTGCAAGGCTCGGTATTCTCAAAATACTTGGGCAGTCTTATTTTCCGTATGAAACAGTATAAATCAATCCATGACTGTGGATAGTCCAATCCGGACGTGAGACAGTATGCAAGTCCCTTCATTATTACTTCAACCTCGATTTTTGTTACTATTCTGTCTGAGAGGTTAACCACTTGCATGGTGTTGTCCGTTTCTATATCTTGCGCCCCTTGCCAGAGTGCATCTGACGGCCTCCTGATTGATCACTTTGATTCCATTTTCACCTCCTGCCTCTTATGTTCTTCCTCTTGTTTATCCGCCACGTTCCTGTGTTTTGCCCATGCTCTGGTTTTTTCTGGATATTGTTTTGCCCACTTGGTGCATGAGCCTCATTTCTTCTAAAAAATTCAGCCTAATTGGGGTCTCTTCACTACTGCTGATGGAGGTCTCGGTCGATCTACCCGCTCCATCTTCTGTTTCTAAATCCACTTCTGAGACATTGGAAAAGGCTATGGTTGTTTGTGTTGTATGTACACTTTTTCTGACCTTGTCATATTTTCTGGTGAAGGTGTAAATTCTGCCTGTTGCATAGTCATCCTTGTTTCTTAGGAATGTCCTTTGTTTCCTATCTTTAATTTCGTTTTCATATTTTGTTTTTGTCCGTTTGGATTTTCATATTTCTAGCAGCAGGGGCGTCTGCCCCTGTATATACTGAAGCTTCTAGATCCTTAATTTCCACCAGAGCTTTATCCCTGACACTTTTGGCGTATTTAACTAGGCTGCTCCGTATTCTAAATTAACAATCATTCGTGGCTTCGCCCCCTTCTTGCAACATATCTGGGTCCTGGTCTTCATAGGTAGGGATAGCTAGAATCTCAGCCCTCTTGGTATACGTTGGATGTCTAAGTAGCTCTGCAGGGATTTTATATATATTATATATTTACTCTTCTCTTAATCTGGGTATAAAAGCACCTTTGACTCATCAAGACTTCCTGTTTGATTACAATGCGATTTAAAACCACAATGTATCTCGGAGGGAGCAAAGTTGAGGACTGTGGAGAGGGCGACTTGGAGTAATGAAAATTACTGGTAAGTAATCAGGGTTTTGACCTCCTTGTCACTCCACCTCATCACTCCTTATTGTGAGGATGTGCCAAGCTGGAATCCTTCCCAATATATAATCAAAGAAGGAAAATGCAGATTTTGCTTTGACATTCGTGCTGTGATAGCCATCTAACTTTTTCAGAAGATGAACAGAAGCCCAGAGCATCTCCACTTAATACCTCTGAAAATGTCAACTATTTCTTGAGCTGTGTGATCAGCAACCGAGAGCTACAGAGGCCCTTGAAGCTACTGCGTGGAACTCATAGGAAGCCACCTGTCTCCTCTAACTGAACAGCATATAAGAGTGTCCTTTTGTAGGGGCTGGGACCTTTTTTAAGGCTGCGCAATCTGGTACAACGATGGACAACGTGGTGTGAATAAGAGAATGCATCCATTACATTTTGTCTGCTTCACAGCCACGACGTCTTCAAATCCGGACACCTGGAAGACAACAGCCGAGACACCTTGTTGGAACTTAAATGCAGACTCTGATAACAAACAAAGCCATGCTAGACAACTGGGAAATTGATCCTCACTGTCTGAATGCCAGAAAATAGGAAATTTCCCTGATATTTGAATTTTGAGACGACCTCTCGGATGTTATAATTTCAAATGGGAAGATGAGGGGTTTAGGTTTGTTAATCAGGGCAGTAGAAATGACAACTTTCCCATAATGAATGGAGGGATGTCTGAGCAGCCCCTCGATGGACGGTAATGGCATATCAAGGATGCGTGTTGTCAGGGTTTGTTCTGAAGAATAAACGGGCCAGCTGGGAGCCTCTGGGCCACCAATTCAAGGGCAGATAACTGCAGATCCTGCTTCGCCTCAAAGAATGCACATAATTTGCTCATAGTTGCACCACAGGAGGAAGTTAGTCCTATTATGGAAATGAAATGCAAAGCAGAATGAGCCAACAGTGCAAGCTGAGACGTACTTAAACAAAGACCTACTTGCAAACTTGAAACTGTAAAATGATTCAGCAAACGCCATTGCCAACCAAGCAAGTGGTCTTTGGAGTGCTGACTGAAATCAGCAAGCAAAATGCCTCTGCAGAAAGTAAATAAAGCACAATTAACAGAAAAACTACCTATGTCGTTGATCCTCAATATTCCCAGCGAATTAAAAAAAATAGACCAACTTTGAATTAGCGCATAATGGGTCTGCAAGTCACAAGTGCCTGGCAACAGGAGAAATTGAAGTAATTGGAAAGGAATGTAAGGGGCGAACTAGAAGTTCAACAGCCTTACATGCCATAAGTGGGAACTCAAAAAGGGCAGTCTTGCATAATACCAATAATCGTAGCATTCGAAAATTAAATAAATGCTGTTAATAACCACACATTAAGACCCCAAAGGCCTGAATCTTAAGATTAATTCAGATCATAAAAAATAAAAATAGCAAGGGTACTGAAAAGACAAAGGATGGCAGTATATGTCAAAATTATGCACTATCTGAGGCTCGTCCAATATAGACAATCTTGTAATCCTAATTGAAGGCATATTTAAATGCGACTTGACTGCAGGCCGACCAAATAAAGACAAGAGTTGCATGAAAAGACACCAGATAGTGTCACTGTTCAGGTCTGAACTTGTGACCAAACCATCAGCATGCGTTTTGGTCGTATTACAAACGAATAATACATCTTCCTACGCAAAGGGCGTCTGCTTTGATTATGTAAAGGGAAAAAGGGAGCAAACTTGCTACTGGTAAAACATTCCAGGTAACATAATTTCAAATAACAGTTTAACTAAGACACTCTGAAAACCTGATGCATATAGTACTTTTTTTTTTGTTTAGTTTGTAAGGGAAACAAAATGTCTGAGGCATGTGGAATCTGCTTAGATCACATGCTGTGCTTAGGCCGACATCTAGTGGAAGCTGAAGAGTATTAGTTTGTTTTTTGAAACTCGAAAAGGGGCGTCGAGCTAGGGCGTGCCAGTAATACTATCCCTAGTGTGAAGTCCCATGTACCCATGACCCTCGCGCGTGTAGGACCCTCAGATTGTTTTTTTCCGCCATTCTGATTCGGGACGCATATTGCGGAGTTCCATTGGCATTAGCCAATTATACATATATTATTGTTAAAATTCGCCGTCTCTTTCCAGCCTACGCCGAAGATAGACACTGGTCAAGATGGAGGACAACCACCATCGAGACTCCACGACGGACTTTGGGCCTCAGAGGGAGAGTGGGGGGTGGTCATACAGGCTCCCACATTTATTTCCTACATATACTCGCCCGCTGCCCTATTAATACATATGGAGAGTACTCCCTTTAAATTCTGCCCGAAGTGTAACAGGAAGTTCCCCTGGGTAGATGAGCACAATACGTGCAATTTGTGTCTCCCTCGAGACCATCCCGGGGCTACCTGTAGAGCTTGTAAGCTCTTCAAGCCCAAAGCACTTAAAGACCGCTACACTAAACGCTGGGCCCACTACGCCAGGCAACGAGAGGCCATGGACGCCGAAGGGACCTTTAGCGATGGCAGCAACGCAGACGTATCAGAAGGCGAAAGCAGAAGGGTGACTTTAGACACCCACACGCAAGCCCCCAACATCGGAGGACTGGCCAGTGGCCCAGTTATGGGGACAACACCCGGCGGCAAAAGCGCAGCTCACACCACTTCCACTAAGCCCATCAGCCCTAGCCGTGACTCAACATGCGTGTTGAGCAACAGGCAACGAAAGGCACTGAGAGAGCGGTCAAACTAATCTGAGTCCTCTGGGCGTTCACGTTCAAGATCGCCACATGACAAAGACCAACCGTCCACTACCAAAACTTGTAGAGGTTCGGTTGTTGGAAGATGATGCCGACCTCTATGCTCCCAAGCGTGTAGCGTCTACTCCCGAGATTCAACACCCCTCTACCGCCTCCGAATCTCGATGCAGTGCGTCGAAACACTCGGAAACCCCTAAAACCTCAGGAAAACATTCCTCTAGTCATGGGAAGGGGGATAAACAGCACAAGAAACCTTCACAACACCCTACAGAAAAACAGAAGGTCCCTGGAAAGTCCAAGGTCCCTGACACTACTCCTAGGGGTAAAATTGTCCCTCCCACTCTTCATGAAATGGGCATGGATGAGGAACCACAACAAGAGAGGGTTATTCCCAGTTCCAAGGAATGAAACTCAGAGGACATTGATAGGGTAATGAGAAGAGTGTCCTCTTTTGTAGACTTCTACGAAAAGGACCCTAATTATTTCGATAGATATCAAAATACACCAGCTACCTCTGCCCCTTCGGGATCCAAGAAGACTCAACCCGCTACTAAAAGGCTCCGTTCTGAGACTCCAGCGCAAGGATTGGTTTCAGACCCTTTAATAATTCAGCCTTACCATCCAGAGTCTTATGGTGAGGAGACAGAAACACAGTGTCAAGGATGGCACTTTGTCAAGAGTGGCACCGGGCACCCAGGTAGGTTTTGGGTGGCTGTGCCACACAGGAAGCTCAACAAGAAAGAAGAATAGGTAACAGTAGCTTTGAACAAAAAAGGGGCAGGGAATACAAAGGTACAAACAAACTGGATTCCCTCTTGGGGTGTATGCAGAAATGGGAAAGTGTTCCACGGACCTTTGGAAACTCCAGCCTTCTGCACAGATTGCTATTACAGGAGCCCACTCTGTATGCTCATGGCTGGGAACATCGGCTGTGGGTGTCTGTGCAGAAACAGTATAACTGAAATGGATAACCTAAGGGAAGGACAGAAGACTCAAGGAAGAGAAGGACAGGGATCAAGAACAGGGGTTGCAAACAAGGAAGAGAGCAAGGGAGCAGTAACCAGGAAACAGGGGGGATGCAAACAAGGAAGCAGGGCTGGAGTAACGGAGGGCACAAGGTGCAGGCAAACTGTTGAGGACTGCAGAGGACTGTAGTAGGATGCAAGGCAGGGAGTCCAGAGGAGCAGGACAGAGGGCTGTAGTAGGCTGCAGAGAGCCCAGAGGGGCAGGGCAGCAAGGAGCAAGCCCAGAGGAGCAGGGCAGCGAGGCAGGGAGCCCAGAGGACCATGGCTGCAGGCATAGGAGGGTAGCAGGCTGCAAGGCAGGGAGCCCAGAGGAGCAGGGCAGCGAGGCAGGAAGCCCAGAGGACCAGGGTTGCAGGCAGAGGAGTGTAGCAGGCTGCAAGACAGGGAGCCCAGATGAGCCGGCAAAGGGCACTGGATCAAAAGCAGGATAATACAGCAACAGGAACAGCATACAATTCGTGGCTCAAGGCAAAAAGGTACTGGGAGAACTCTAAATGCAAGAGACTGAGCTCCTGCAGACAGCTGCTTAAATCCAGCCCTGCCCTGAACTTAGGCTAATTGGCAGCACCTGGAGCCGCACACCTGAAGGTAATCTGCCTCCTCCCTCTCTGGTCCTGAGAAGGTGGAAGCAGCACTGATTGCTAGGGCTTCTGGGGATTGTGGTTCCAATACTGATGAATGGGAATAACCAGGAATGGATAACTGTAGCAAGGTGCATTATGGTACATGTAGTTAGCTGAATTAAATAAGAAAGTACCAAAGTCGTGCAAATGGAAATTAAGGACCAAAGTGTGAATAGGGGTTGTTCAAAGAGTATTATGAAGATAAATGAGTTCCAAATAGTCCATGATGGTTGCCAATATGTGCGCCAGTGGCACAGGCATGACACACAGATGCTGGACGACCAGACAGGGGTTGCTTACTATGGGGATGATGCGGACCAGGAAGAGGAAGATGAGGCGGAAGCCTACAGTCTTGACTCCCCTATTCCGAAAGATCCCCCGGTGAATGACTCACCAGTTGATAATCAACCACTACCAATGAGGTACTAGCTAAAGCTGCAGCCCATTTTCAAATAGACACACAGGGTGTCCAAGAAGGTAGAGATTTCGCAGAAGAAATCCTAGGGGACAAGAGAGCCATTGCCCAAGCTATACCCATATTAAAATCAATCCAGCGCAGAATTGTTCCCTCGCTGGTAACCCCTAACCTTACCCGTGCAGTTAATTCACAAGCGGAAAAATTATTCCGGCCTGCTCCCTCCAATTCCATGTGCATAAGGGGTCAGTTAAAACCCGACTCATTGGTAGTAACAACCACCAGAAAGAGGGTGGGCACACCACTAGCTTCTTCAGAAGCACCCCCCCGATAAAGAGAGCAAAAGGATATATGCTCTAGGGAGGAAGGTGGCATGCACGTCCGCATATCGGGCATGTGTTGCTAAGACTACCACTCTGTTAGCAAGCTATAACTGCCACCAGTGGGAGCAATTAGCTGCTCTAATAGCCTCTGCACCTGAACCACTAAAGGGCCAGTTGGCCCAAATTGCATCAGACGGAAGGTCTGTGTCTGGATGCATCCTTAAAGCAAACTTCGATGCAGCAGATAATGCAGGAAGATTAATAGCAGAAGGCACAGTAATAAAGTGCCACGCTTGGCTCAGGCAGTCTGGGTTTAAACCCGAGAACCAAGCCACGCTTATAGACATGCCAGTAGAGCATAACATTCTATTCGGCAAGGCAGTGGAAGAGGCGCTAAAGACAGATAACGAGACCCTGAAATCTCTGACAACTCACAAATAAACCCCCAGGTCAAAGGGGAAATAATTTTCATTGCTTTCGTGGCCAAAGCTCCCAGAGGGGTTCCAACTACTATCAAAATCAAGGAACCTTGTGGGGCAATAATCAGTTACAGACTTCCCAGGGCTCCCCCAGAGGTCAACAAAGGGGCCGCTCTAGAGGCAGAGGCAGCCCTGCCAGAGGTGGTGCACCACCTACAAAACAGTGACGTTCCGGTTTCGGGTTCCCTCCCATGCATCCCCAGTAGGGGGGCGCGTTTCCACCTTCACCCACGCATGGGAGGGGATCACTTTGGACAGATGGGTGCTGTCCACAGTGTCCACAGGGTACTGTATAGAACTACTAGGGCACCCCACAACCATCCTCCAAGACAGAAGGTACACTTATTGGAACACCAGAAAATCCTTCTTGAGGAAATCACCATTCAAGGGGATTGTGTCCTCCGACGTATTCCACATCTGACAGGTAATGACCACAGCTGTGCTGCTTCGGAACATTTTCGGCAGAGGGCGTCCTGTGTCGATGACGTCGATACGTTGTTCCTCGAGGGCCTCCGTCGAGGGTCGTCGTCACCGGATGTTATATATAGGACGCACAGCGCCCGTAGCCTCGACAAAAGCCACACCACCGACGACTGCGATGATTGCCAGTCCCTGACGTCCAAGGCCTTGCAGGAACGTAAGAAGAAATTAAAGGAAGGTAGGGTGTCTAAGCCCCATAAATCGAAGTCCGCTGGGCTTTCGACCGATGACTCGAGGTGCGACTCTTCACTTTGGCGAAAGTCCAGGGGAACTCGGTCTTGGAGTGGTTCCCGCCATTCCTCTGCCTCATCGAGGCATTCTAGGAAGCGCTGTCATTGGTCGCCTTCCCCGTCTTCGTCGGGGGACTCCGGCAGATGGTTGACTTGTCCCACCAAGTCTTCATCGTGGGCCGAATGGGATGCATTCCGCCAGCAGATGATGGCAATTTTCGAATCACGAAGCACAGTTCCGGCTGAGCCTTCGAAAGAAGCCGGCAGGGAACAGGCTCGGTCCACCACTCGCACGCCTTCGGGCTCAGGTGGTCGGCGCGATCATCGGGAGCCGTTGAGGTCCCGCTCGGACAACGGAGATCGCCTTAGCCGTACGAGGTCCTGGTCCTCGACGCCATCGAGACCGTCGGAACCTGTGAAGCCTTCGAAGAAGGTATCGGTGCCGTGTCCGTCGAGGGGCTCTCTCGAGGCTCCACCCTCGAAGAAGTTGTCGATGCCGTTGGTGCCTCGTTCGATGCAGATTCCCTCAGCGCCCTCTATGCCATTTGCCGGAGGTGCCCCGGAGGGCTGTGGAAGCTCTGAGGAAGGCTCTCAGTAAGTCTGTGAGGCCTGTTTTTGAGCCCTACTCTGTTCCTCCTCCCAGATTGGATTTGTTCCAACCTTTGGAGTATATTTCAGAGGTGGAGGAAGGGTATGATGTTGAGATGGTTGTGCCTCCTGATGTCCCTGATGACCTTTTGTCGGGGCACAGTCAGATGGAGGAACTCTGTCAGTCCTTGCATGACGCTAGTGGTCTTGACACCTCTCCAGAGGTGGAGTTTGGCAGACCTGAGCCTGGGACGCGTACTGAATCCTCCTATAGGCGTCTTATGTCAAGGGTGACTGAATACTTAGGGTGGTCTGCTCCACCTGTTGATTTTGATCAGGATGATCTGACGGACATCCTGGACCATGGTCCACCCACTGACCCGGTGTTGCCGTTTCACGGTGGCGGCGGCTTGGCCTGCTCCGGAGAGTCTCCCGGCAGTGAATACGTCGCTTCTGAAAAAATACCGCCCGGCCAATAGTGACCCCTGCTACTTGTCGACGCACCCTACTCTGGAGAGTTTGGTGGTGCAGGTGGCTACGGCCCCCGCGAAGCAGGCTGCGCACCCTACCATCCCTCCTGATGGGGACAATAAGCGCTTTGATGGTTGGGCGAAGAAGGTATTTTCATCTGGGGGTATAGCTTTGAAGGCAGCCAACTCTGTTTGTGCCTTGGCAAGATTCACTCACACTCTGTGGAATTGTGTTTCTTTGGCGGCTGAGCATATTCCCAAAGGGGAAGAACGGGATGGTTTTCTAGCCCTCGTGCAAGACGGCAAGGATGCCATGGGTGAATCCGTTCAGTCTGGTTTGGACATGGCAGACTGTGTGAGCCGGTCCATGGCTGCGAGCAACGTGATACACAGGTTTGCGTGGTTGCAGATGTGGGGGTTTGCTCCTGATGTGCAATCCCGGCTTCCCAACATGCCCTTTGATGGAGTTCATCTGTTTGGCAGCAAGGCTGACGAGAGCCTTGATAGTTTGCAGATCTCCAAAGCTGCAGCGAAGTCTTTGAGCGCTGCAGTACGTCAACCTCCGCCTTTTCGTCCTAGGGGACAGCAATGGAGGGGAGGCTCCTTTCGGTACTACTCTACCTTTGTTAGATCGAGAGGAGCTGCCAGTCAAAGGGGCCACTGTAGGAGTATCAGAGGTGGAAGGCAAGGTACCCGAGGTGCCAAAGTCGCTTGGGCAGTTGCCTCTTTGCCCTTCGGCACTGCCGCATACGCGTCTGCTCAGTCATGAGCCCATGTCCCATGGTTCGCCGGTTGGGGGCAGACTTGCACAGCATCTTGGAGAATGGCGAGCCATTACTTCAGATGTGTGGGTTCTGGAGATCATAGCCCACGGCTACTGTCTTCCCTTCTGGCAGAGGCCTCACGACAATCCATCGGGGAAGCTCTCTTTGAAGCGTCCGGATCCACTCCTTGCGCAGGAAATCCAATCCCTGCTGGAGAAAGGCGCCATAGAACTGGTGCCTGTAGTGGAGAGGAACAAGGGATGTTATTCCCCTTATTTTTTTATCCCGAAAAAAGACTGGGGATTGAGACCCATCATGGACTTGCGTTGGCTTGACAAGCTCCTCAGGAAGGACAAGTTCAAGATGGTAACTCTTTCTCAAGTCCTTCAGGCCCTTCTACTTCAGGATTGGTTGGTGTCTCTCGACCTCAAGGATGCTTACTTCCATGTGCCGATTCATCCCAAGCACAGGAAGTACCTAAGGTTCGCGGTTGGAGACTCACATTTTCAGTTTCAGTCCTGCCGTTCGGTTTGGCCTCCGTCCGAGGGTCTTCACCTGGTGGTGGCAGAGTATCTCAGGAAAGGGGGGATTCACGTCTACCCCTACCTGGACGATTGGTTGATCAGGGCACGCTCTCCCAGGCAAGCCCTAGATCATCTGTCTGTCACCTGCCACTCCCTTCACAAGCTGGGCTTCTCCCTCAATTTAAAGAAGTCCCATTTGACACCTACCCAGCGGCTCCAATACATTGGAGCAGTGCTCGACACATCGCTGGGGCAGTGTTCGCCTCCCCAGGTGAGGGCTCATCACATTCTGCAGATGGTGGACAAGTTTCAAGGTGCCCAGAGTCTCCCAGCGTTCGAGTTCTTGAGGTTGCTCGGCTTCATGGCCTGCATTTTCCTGGTGCCAGAGGCCAGGCTGCGGATGAGATCTCTGCAGTGGGCTCTCAAGATGCAGTGGTCGCAGTTCTCCGGCAGGATGTCAGATCCCGTTTCGATTCAGTCCTCGGTCGCACAGGATCTTCTGTGGTGGGCCGTCAACAGCAATCTGATGAAGGGAGCTCCATTTTGGCAACCATGGCCAGAGGCGACGATCGTGACAAACACATCTCTCACGGGTTGGAGAGCACATGCCAACGAGTTGACAGCCAGCGGCTGTTGGTCTCCGTCAGAGTCCAGACTCCACATCAATCTGTTCCAGCTGCGGGCCGTCAGGCTTGCCCTGAAGGCTTTTCTGCCTACTGTGCGTGGGAAGAATGTCCTGATTATGACGGACAATACGGTGGCCATGCACTATCTCAACAAAAAAGGGGGGGCAGGGTCACTCCCGTTGTGCAGGGAGGCAATGCAGCTCTGGTTCTGGGCCACCCAGCAGGGAATTTCGATCTCAGCAGTTCATCTGGCCGGAGACGAAAACGCAGCGGCGGACACTCTGAGCAGGCAGAGCACAGTCTCTCACGAGTGGGAGCTGGCTCAGGAAGTTCTTTTGGAGATCTTCGCCCTTTGGGGAGCCCCACAAGTGGATCTCTTCGCCACCAGTGTCAACCAGAAGTGCGAAAGATTCTGCTTGCGGGAATTTCCTCCAAGAGGAGCCTTAGGGGACATGTTTGTAGTGGAGTGGTGTACGCCTTTCCTCCAGTCCCTGTCATTCCGCAAGTGTTGCGGAGGTTCGGTTCCCGGGTGATCGTCATTGCTCCGGCATGGGCCAGGAGAACGTGGTACCCGGACCTTCTAGACATGTCCATCTGCCCTCCACACCATCTTCCCTACCAAGACGATCTGCTCTCATGAGAGGGGGGTCGGGTCCTCCATCCAGACATCAAGTCTCTCAGCCTTCATGCTTGGTATCTGAAAGGTTGAGGTATTGTTACGCTCACCTGGTATCCACGGGGACGCCACCCAGCCAGCTGGTCGTTGATGCCCTTCCCAATGGTTCCATTGTGGTCTCAGTGTCGAGGGAATTCCGCCTGGTTGCCGGAATCGGTGGGCTCTCCGTCCTGCTCTCTGGGCAGGGGGGCGTTGGCTTATGTGGGCACTGGCGGTCCAGTTACTTCACTGACTGCGGCCCTTGTAGTGTCTTTCAGGTAGGTCTTATTGCGATTGATGGCGTCATAATTCTTGCATGCCTTTTGTCTGTTCTAATGTCTTTTTATCTCCTCTAGGAGCGCGAAGTGTCCGCTTGGAGAACGGGATGTGCTGTTTCTCACCGGGAGATGGTGGCGCGCTACAGCGCTATGATGCGGTGAGGAGGCCCTTTGCGTAGTGCAGCGATGCCTTGTCCTCACTGACCTGTGCTTTTCTCTTTTCGTAGGTCGCGGAGAGTACCCAACGCAGATGAGTTTCTGGAGCAGTGCCGGTCGAAAAGCAACCAGCCAGGTAAGTCTTTAAGCGCTTTTATGGTTGTAATGTATCTGGTACCTATGTTAATGTCTTTCTCCTTTTCTCAGGTCCCTTCGATCTGGGCGGCGAACTCCTCCAACAGAGCTGCCCAGGGGCTGCGAGCAGAGAAGGATGAAGATTGCAGGTAAGATTCTGCTGCTAACGATGTTCTTTGTTTTCTGCAGGTCCGGAATTCACCAGGTTTGAGAGAAAGCTGGACAAGGTGAGCGTCACGTTGCTAGAAGCAAAGTAACGCAAAGCGTGTTGTCTTGTTCGGGTGTGGTTTAAATAGCCACTGTAAAGTAGTCCAGGTAAAGTAGTCCCTAGGCCACCACACCCAAAACACTAGGCCACATAGCTTGGTTCTAGGAATCAAGTTATGTGAATGAGAACCAAGCTATGTGGAGGCCTCCATGTTGGCTGAAAGCCTAAATAAAGTAGTTCCTCAAGTAGATGTCTTTCCATACTGATGCCCCAAGAGGGCCTGAGGAGTGGGTGCCAGGCCTTATTAGTGATCCGAGCCCTGATTCCACCTGGCCAGTGGGCTTGCCAGTGGGGATCATGGTTGAGGGTCGTGACAGGTATAAGGATTGGGACCTCCCCGAAGACGTGATGGAGGTGTTGCTTTTGTCCAGAAGGCCCGCAACAAAATCACTGTACCGTTGCCGTTGGAGAAAGTTCTGCGACTGCTGCAGGGTACAGAATGTGGATCCTTTCCAATGTTCCATTCCTTTGGTTTTGCATTTTTTGGTATGTTTAGCCTACAAGGGCCTGCAAGTCGGTACCATTAAGGGTTACCTGGCAGCACTGTCTGAGGAATGTTCCTATTTTAAGATCCCTTTGATTTCTCAGTTTCTAAAAGCGCTAACTAATGTGTTTCCACCGTCGCCTTTCCAGGTGCCGGGGTGGGATTTGAATTTGGTTTTAAAGTTCCTAATGGGAGCTCCGTTTGAGCCCTTACATTCTTGTCAGTTGCGACTGTTGTCCTTTAAAACTGTATTTTTAATTGCGTTTACTTCTGCACGCAGAGTGAGTGAGTTGCAGGCACTTTCCGCCAAGCCACCATTTACTGTGTTCCATAAGGACAGGGTTGTCCTGCGGGTGCGGCCTTCTTTTCTTCTGAAGGTTGTGACGGAATTCCATTTGAGCCAGAAGGTGATTCTACCGGCGTTCTATCCTCCTCCACATCCTGGTAAGAAAGAGGAGAGGCTCCATAGGTTGGCTCCTAGAAGAGCTTTGAGTTTCTATCTATCACGGATGTCCCGGGTCAGAGTGGACGATCCGCTCTTTGTTGGTTATGCTGGAAGGCGCTTGGGTCAGGCTGTTTCCAAACAGACTTTGTCTAGATGGATCATTTTGACGATTTCGGAGTGTTACCGTTTGGCGGGAAAGGACCCTCCAGTAGGCTTATGGGCTCACTCTACTATGTGTGGCTGTCTCCAGAGCTCTACAGAGGGGTGTTCCGATTTGTAATATTTGCAAATACTTTTGTGAGACCCTATTCCTTGGACTCCATCCATGGGCAGGATTTGGCCTTTGGTAAGGCAGTCCTCTATATAGCCATTTGATTGGGCATTCTAAAATTGTAAATTCTTTTCCCACATCCATACCAACGTACTTCTTTGGGAGTCTGTCATAGATGTCGAATACGTCAGAGGACTCAATCCCCTCGAAGAACAAGTTACCTTATCTGGTAACATTCTTTCAATGGGATGTTCTTCTGACGTATTCCGCATCGCACCCTCCCAGCCTGCCCCTCTTTAGAATTTCTTATGCGATTGCAGCTTACGTTCCTGCAAGGCTTTCTGCAGTCATACTGGCAGGAGATTGGTGCCACACATTCTGGGAAAAAACTACAACGGAGGCGTCCTATATATAACATCCGGTGACGTCGAACCTCGACGGAGGCTCTCGAGGAACAACGTATCGACGTCATTGACACAGGACGCCTTATGCCGAAAATTTTCCGGAGCAGCACAGCTGTGGCAATTACCTGTCATAGATGTGGAATACGTCGGAGGAACATCCCATCGAAAGAACGTTACCAGATAAGGTAAGTAACTTGTTCTGCTGGCAAAGGACGCCATAGAAATCGTCCTGGGCAGCCAGGTAAACCAGGGTATGTATTCAACCTACTTCCTTGTGCCAAAAAAAATCTGACAATGCGCCCAGTATTAGACTTGCGCCCTGCAAACAAGTATGTCAACCACAAATATTCTGCATGACTACATTGTAAGAGGTAATCCCACTACTAAAAATGGGGGATTACATGGCAACATTGGATATGAAAGATGTCTATTTTCATATTTCAATGTTCCCAGCACAAAGAAGATTCTTGTGCTTCAAATAGACAACCAGCATTACCAATTCAAGGTGCTACCCTTCGGAATAGCCTCGGCTCCAAGGGTATTCACCAAGGTACTGGCGGTGGTGGCAGCACACCTACGCAGGGAGGCAATCCCAGTGTACCCTTACCTGGAAGACTGGCTCCTCACAGGGGAGTCCTCCCTGATTTGCAGACTAAACATTCAAAGAACTATCAACCGCCTCTTCCAATTGGGCTTCTCGATCAATGAGAAAAAATCAAGCCTGGTGCCAAGCACCTCAAAACGGTTCCTAGGAGCTATCCTAAACACGCAAGAGGGGTTGGCCTTTCCATCAGAAGAAAGAAATCGAAATCTGTTACTGCAAATTCCTCAATACCAAGCTGCTCACCAAATAAGGGTGTGCAAAGCGATGCGTTTGCTAGGCATGGTGGCATCTTGCATTTACCTGGTTCCCCATGCGTGCCTGAGTATGCGACCCATGCAGGAATGGTTGGCGAAACAGTGGTCTCAAACAAGTGGTCAGTGGGATGATCTAATGGTCATTTCGCCAACACTGGTACAAAGTCTTCACTGGTGGACAAGAGAGAACCTGACAAAGGGGAAACCCTTTTACGATCCACAGATACAGGCCGTTGTTAGAACAGACTCCTCCCTAGCAGGGTGGGGAGCCTACTACCTGCACCATTCAGCTCAGGGTCTCTGGTCTCACACAGTGGCTCAGAACCACATCAACCTGCTAGAACGTCTGGCAGCCTTCTGACCTCTTCGGGCGTTCGAACACCTCCTACCCAACCTGTCAGTGCAGATCCTAACAGACAGCACTACAGCGATGTTTTACTTAAACAAGGGGGCACTCGTTCGCCAAATTGTCCAAGCTTGCTCAGAAAATTTGGAAATGGGCACTCAAATGGAAGATTTACCGGTCATCCCAACATGTTCCAGGGGATCTCAATTCACTGGCAGACGCTCTGAGCAGGGATCCCCTCCCAGAGGAACACGAGTGTCGACTAAACGAAGAAGTCGTAGGAGACCTCTTCTCTCAGTGGGGTTTCCTCACTGTAGACCTATTCGCCACAGGCGAAAACAGGCACTGCCCAGAATTCGCACCCAGGTTCCCCCAGCCAGGCTCCCGGGAGAATGCCCTATGGATGAATTGGTCCGGGATGTTTGCCTACGCTTTTCCACCAATCCCTCTGATGAGGAAAGTGGTCAACAAGATGCACAGGGAATTGATGACGCGCATCCTAGTTGCTCCTATGTGGGCGAGACAACTATGGTATCCACACCTACGCAAACTGGCTGTGTGCGACCCCCATCAAACTCCTGTGCCGATACAACCTACACTCCCAGCACGAGGGTATAACAGTGCATCCTCAGCCCAACTCGATTAACTTGGAAGCATGGTTCCTAAAGTCATAGAGTTCGGACATCTCAATCGACCTCAGAGATGTATGGATATCCTAAAAGAATCAAGAAAACCTAACACGAGGCACTGTTACTATGACAAGTGGAAAAGATTTGTTATTTGGTGCCAGAATAAGCAAATCAACCCAGTTGATTGTACTGATTCCAATATTGTCACCTATATGCTTCACTTACTGGATGCAGGTTTAGTGTTTAACTCGATTAAAGTGCACCTGGCAGCTTTATCAGTTTACACTACTTCCCATAACAAGGTGTCATGGTGGAAAGTGCCAGTTGTCAAAGCATTTATGGAAGGGGTAAAGAGACTCCACCCTCCAATCTCTAACCCACCACCAGGGTGGGACCTTAATGTGGTACTTGCTAAGCTCATGGGACCTCCCTTTGAGCCCATGCACAAATGTAGTCTCAAACACCTGACTTATAAAACTGCCTTCTTAGTAGCCATTACATCCATAAGAAGGGTCAGTGAAATTCAAGCTCTGTCAGTGCAGGATCCTTTCTTTACAGTACATAAGGATAAACTCGTTTTACGCTCTCCCCCTAGGTTTTCACCTATGTTTATTTCCAAATTGCATGTTAACCAGTCCATTGAGGTACCAGCCTTCTTCCAGGAACCCAAAAGCTCTGCTGAGGTGAAACTCCACACACTAGATGTGAGGAGAGCGGTCCTCTACTATGTAGACAAGACCAGACCGCTAAGAAAGACAGATCAACTGTTTGTCTCTGTAGCTCTATGCAGAGAAGGAGATCGCGTCTCAAAGAATGCCATCTCTAGATGGATACTCAGATGTATCCAACTGTGCTATTCCCTCTCAGACAAAACACTGCCTTTTACGCCAGTGGCCCACTCTACAAGAGGATGCCCCTGTTCGAGTTTCAAAAACAAACTGTAATACTCTGCAGCTTCCATTAGATGCCGGCCTATGCACAGCATGTGAATCTAAGCAGATACAAGCATCAGAAATAAGATTACGGTGAGTAATGTATTATATATATATATAATATATTACATGGCCACGGGAGTGGCCATGTAGTTATGGTTAAGTTGCTGTTTCCATAGGAAGAGCACTTTTTGGGCGGCTTATAACTTTGCTCTCCCTGGACGGATCCTCACCAAACTTTGCAAAATAGTAGTAGTATATGGGTCACCGAATTGTTTTTGCAAAGTTTGGTGAGGATTCGTCCGGGGGGGCAAAGTTATAGGGGGGGTCCCAAAACATTTTTTTCCCATAGACTGAATGGGAAAAAACTTTGCGCACGGCCACAGGCCAAACCGCTGGACGGATTTACACCAAATTTGCGGCAGGAGCGGGGGCTTGGTCCCGAAAGCGTGCTTTTGCAAATTTGGTGTAAATCCGTCCAGTAGTTTTTTTATAAAATGACCAAAACGTAAGGCAAAAAAATTAGTGATATCTGTGTTCGCTTCGCGGACGGACTTCCCTGTTCGCTCCGCGGACAGCACCCCGATTGGCCCATGGCCTTGCGTCATGTCCGCGGACATGCGACGTGTTCGCTGATTGGACGGCGAGGGGCGTGGAGCGTGTCAGATTTTCTTTGGCCATCTTGTATTCGCCGTCGACCGCGTACAGCGCGGAGAAACGTGGATAAAAAATTGTATTTAGTGCCGTGTGTTGGTGTGTAAGAGTGTTTGGGGAGGGTGGGGGAGTATGAGATAGGTTCAATGTTTTGTTTTTTTATGTGCTAGCCGTTTTTGTTGCGTTCGATTTGTCCACGGAGAACACGGCTGTTCTGACATTTTGTAAATAAACTAAATGGTGGGGTGTTTAGAGGACGGAGTATGTGTCATTTTTTGTTCGCAAGGAAGGTAAAAATGAGCTATGAACACTCGCGGTGTACTTAATTGTTCGTAAATACACAAACTGGGGGTGTCCTCAGGACCCTGTCCGTATTGTAATCTGTCTAGTTGAATTTGTTCTAAGTACACTCGCGGTGTCCCGAAATGGTTGCAATTACACAAAATGGGGGTGTTCTGAGAACGTTGTTTGTGTTGTTCGTTGTCAGGGTGAAAGTGTTTTAAGACCACTCCTTTTGTCCGCTAATAGTACAATTTCCTATGGGCGTCAACCGACTTTTTGTCCACTAAAGAAACGAAAAATCCGGCTGGTGTGCGCCGACATTATGTGATAATCCTATGACTGGCGCTTTTGACCTGGCTGACTTGCTTTTGCGACACTAAATCATATCTCCCGCCCCTAAGCCTGATATTATCAAAGCATTCATATTCCCCGCCTCTCTCCGTGACGTTACAGGGTGCGTCATCAAATGCGCCCAGTCCTCTGCAGTCCTAAGTGACTTTACACAGAACCCGGAAGACAACACATATTATGTCACAACACAGCGCGCCACAATTCGGAATATGAAACAGTGATTTAAAAGCAAACAGCAAGATTGTAAATTTTGTTAAGTACATTTGTGTCCACCACTTCTGAAACTAGGCCCCCCAGTGTAAAATCTGTGGTTAGCAATTCTTCTACCACCATTTTGAATGCTACTGTGCCAAATGTGTTACCACCTGTGTCCACCACCTCTGAAAA
Source organism: Ambystoma mexicanum (assembly GCF_040938575.1). NCBI lineage: Eukaryota > Metazoa > Chordata > Amphibia > Caudata > Ambystomatidae > Ambystoma > Ambystoma mexicanum. The sequence goes on along the minus strand of NC_090925.1, from coordinate 327,512,350 downwards.
TAGGCCCACAAGTGTAAAATCTGTGGTTAGCAATTCTTCTACCACCATTTTGAATGCTACTGTGCCAAATGTGTTACCACCTGTGTCCACCACCTCTGAAAATAGGCCCCCAAGTGTAAAATCTGTGGTTAGCAATTCTGCTACCACCATTTTGAATGCTACTGTGCCAAATGTTTTACCACCTGTGTCCACCCACACCCCAGCCACTACCGAACCCCATCTTAAATGCGCCATGATTAACGCTAGATCCATCAATGCACATGCTTTAGACATCCACAACCTCCTAACCACCCATGACCTCGATCTACTCATGATTTCTGAAACATGGCTACACGATGCATCTGGCCCGGCACTCACCCTCGCACTACCACCTGGATATTCCATCACCAGACAAGATCGTCTATCCAAAGGGGGAGGTGTACCAATTATTGCCAAAGACTGCCTTTATATCAGGAAGGTAGAGAAATCCCTGCACAACAGTGACTACCTCCAAGTCAAAATTAATCTATCTCCCCAATGTACCATTGCTGTCCACATTGTCTACCGCCCCCCAGGCCCAACAGGTGACTTCCAAGCCTCTCTCATCCACCTCCTCTCTGACAACCTCAAGAAACAATCTCAAGCCATTCTCCTGGGGGATGTTAACCTAGGTCTCCTGGACAGGAAGGACCCAGCAGCCAAATCTCTTGACTCAGCCCTCAAGGCTCTGGGGTACAACAACACCATCTTTAGCCCAACCCACGCCCAGGGCAGAACCCTTGATTGGATTGCGCAACATAACTGCCCACTCATCATCACTGGAAACCTTCCCACCCCATGGTCAGACCACCACATCATCACTTTCAGCATCCTCACCACCTGCTCCACCACCCCCCCACCCCAACCACTGCCACCCTGCCTCGCCAGAAGCTCCCGCCAACTCACTAAGGAAAGGCTACTGCCTTTCCTCCAAGGCCCAGCCTTCAGACCCCCTTTCTCCACAGACCCAGAAACACTCGTAACAGCCTACGAAGCTGCCATCAAAGCAGCCATTAACTCCATTGCCCCCCTTAAACCCTGTAAATCCAAACCCACCACCCATTCCAACTCCTGGTTCACCCCAGACCTCCTCGCACTCCGCACTGAAAAAAAGGATGCTCTCACTCAGTGGCAAATGTCTCATTCTGACAAAGACAAGATGACTTTTAAATCATGCTCCACTAGATATAAAAAAGCAATCACCCTAGCTAAGGCCAAATCCTTTGAATCCAGAATCTCTGAAGCCCAATCCAGCACTAAAGAAATATTTGCCATTTTCAGGGAGCTAGAGACACCCGCGCCTGCCCCCCAGAACTTCACCAAAGACAAGGCCTGGTGTGATGATATACAAGCAGCCATGAAAAATAAACTGAGTCTGCTCCAAAACAAAATACTAGCCACCAAGCAAGCCCTACCCAACACACACACCCCTGTCCCACCACCAGCCCCGGACCCCCCCAAACCCTTTTCATTCAAACCCATTCTAGAAAAAGACATCACCAACATAATGAGGAACATCAAACCCTCCAATTGCAAAGGTGATGTATGCCCAGCCACCATTATCAAAGACTGCGCCGAAGCATTAGCTCCCTTCCTTACAGCCTTTGTAAATGCCTCCTTTGCTACAGGGAAAGTCCCTGCCTCCCTCAAGGAAGCCTGGGTCCGCCCTCTCCTAAAAAAACCTACCCTCGACCCCACCTCCCCCAACAACTATAGACCCATCACCACTGTCCCCTTCCTCCTCAAAATACTGGACAAAGCAGCCTACCTGCAGGTTCAACACTTCATTGAAGAGAACAAACTCCTAGGACTCCGACAATCAGGCTTCCGCCCCAGACACGGGACCGAAACCGCCCTACTTGACCTGAAAAACCAAATGGACGATGCCAGAGACATGGGCAAACCAGCACTTCTCCTACTTCTTGACCTATCCGCGGCTTTCGACCTCGTGGATCATGACGTCCTATGCCACCACCTCTCCTCTACGGCCAAATTTTCCCCTGAAGCCACAGCATGGATCACTTCCTTCTTACAAGACAGAACCATGCAAGTATTCTCGGACCTAGCATCCGCCTCACCTACTATCATACTCTGCGGTGTGCCCCAAGGCTCCTGCCTCTCACCCACCCTCTACAACATCTTCACACGACCCCTTTTTCTCATCCTTGACGCCATGGGCATTTCATACACCAACTACGCTGATGACACACAGATCCTCCTCACCCTCACTGGCAACTACGACACTGACTCCATGACCCTCAACAACCTCTACAACACCATCCAAGCCTGCATGGCAGACAATGGACTATGCCTCAACTCAGACAAGACTGAACTCCTCCTGGTACGCTCACCCGACACGCTGAAAAATCTAGACTCCCAGTTCAGTCATTTCACCATAGACTCCATCAAAATACCTGTCTCAGAATCAGTCAAAACCCTTGGAGTCTACTTAGATTCCAACCTATCCATGGATAAACAAGTCAACGCTATAGCCTCTGCAGCTGCATATCATGCCAAACTAATCAACGCAGTCAGGCCCTTTCTCTCCAAAGAGAACTGCACTAACATAGCCAGAGCCATCACTGGATCTAGGCTTGACTATTGTAATGTACTCTTCCTAGGTACATCCAACAAAAACCTAGAGAGGTTACAAATCATGCAGAATAGCGCTCTCCGGGCAGCCCAAGGCATTGCCAAAAGAGAACACATCTCGGAAGCCAGAAAACGAGCACACTGGCTCCCAATAAAAGAAAGGATCATCTTCAAAACGCTGACACTGACTCAAAAGTGCTTTCACCTTACTGCCCCCGACTACCTCTCCCAAAGGATCCACCCCGTCTCTTCTACGAGGCCAACCAGATCACCATATACTAACATGCTTTCTGTGCCATTAGTAAAAAAAGCCAGAGCTGGCGGTTCCAGCTTCCCATATCTCGCACCCACTCACTGGAACGCCCTACCTCCTATAATCCGAGGTGAGGCCTCCCTTTGCACCTTCCGCAAATCCATAAAAACCATCTTATTCACATAAGATTCCTCGCACCAGTTGAATACATCTCTTATGTTCCAGTGCATAAACTGTTTTTAATGACCAACTGTACCAACCAAAAAAGCAGCTCTATGCCTGTTGAATACATAATGTACTGCTGAATGCCTCTTTGCCTGTAACTAAGCTCTTGCAAGTAACAGCGCCTCAATGCCCATGGGTTACTTGCGCGCTATATAAATTTAAATAAATAAATAAATAAAAATGTATTTGACATCAAATGTTTAGAGAATATTCAGCAATTTGCATTTGTCTTTGTTGTCGATCCACAAAAGTTCTTGTTGAGGCACGCGATGTTCCTTTGCGGTACAGAGGGTGTTAGATCAGCTTACAACTCAGTGCGCCACAATTCGGAATATGAAACTGTGGTTTAAAAGTAAACAGCAGGATTGTACATTTGGTAAAGTACATTTATTTCACATTAAATGTTTAGTGAATATTCAGCGATTTGCTATTGTCTCTGCTGTCGATCAGCAAAAGTTTATTTTGAGCCACGCGTTGTTCCTTTGCGGTAGATAGGCTGTTGGTTTATGATAAAAGCAGTAAATGGTCGCTCTGATAATCGGAAGGTTGCTCCTACAACGAGCCATTAGACCACCCTATTGGTTGGTATGTTGTTTGTAGCCGCTAGTACTGCGTAAGGGCATATTGGTCCTTGGCGATTGTCCCATAAAATGGTGAGGGTCATGAAGTTGCATATTTGGACCTGCACCTGGCAGTTGAAGACCCCATCCGCTGGAGTCTGTAAATCGTGACCTAGGCAAAATGGGGCCACATACCTGTTTTAAAAAACATAAATTAGTCTCACCAGCCGATCTTCATTAAAAATCATCATTTTATTTATTAGGGCGTGAAACTATTTGCTATCGAAGATAGTGCAACGGAGTATGTTAATAATAAAATAATATTTTCCCATTCATATAGCGCTAAGAACCATGAGGTATCTAAGCGGTGCTTATTATTAACCACGGTGTGTGGTGCTCATTTATCGACCACGGAAGGATGAAAGGCTGAGTTTGGCCTTACCGGGATTCAAACTTGCGTTAGCAAGGTGTGCACGGATGTCAAAGCGAGCGTTGTACTCGCTGTGCCACTTGACAAGCTACAGTGAAGTGGCACAGCGAGTAGAGCGCTTGACCGCCTATAGACCGGTTAAATTATTTCTATTAACCCACCCTGTGTCGTCTGCCTTTTTCAGAGCCCTCTAAACGACAGGGGATCAATTTGGCGGTGATAGTGCATAGTAGAAAACATTATGCCACTTTCAACGAACAAGTTCAGCTTGAGCGGTCTTTAATGCTACGCTATTGATATTATATTTGGTATAAAATAATCTAAAGGGTTACTTACAGTACAATTGCAATTTCCATTGTCTACGAGTAGTGCAGTCCCAAAATACGACTCCGCGTGTGCGAACAATCTTTTGCATAGTGATATAATATATAAAAGTGGTTTCGTTTCAGAAATTTCATCCTAATCTTCTCTTACGTTTTAGCAACACTCCTTCAAGAGAAGTCTTTCATCACAATCTCTGTCTGTCAAGGTCAAAACAGAATACAACCTTATAGTCCGCTTCGTGAGCCTCTCCGAGGCCCGAGAAAAAAATGGAAGCAGCTGACCTTCACTGTGAACGAGCATAAATTCTTACTTTGCAACATTCTGTGTAAAGCCATCTGTGAGAAGTTGGTTTTTGCACGCCATGTTTGTATATTGTTTGCGTGATATTAAAAAAAGTTTGTTTAAGGGACGTTATGGTTCTAAGTACAGCCGAAAGACCCCTGAAAATCGCAAGTTATGGTAAACTATGAAAAATAACTCGCGCCACCACCGTGCACTGCTAAGACTAACACCCAGGACATCAAAGATGACATCGCAAATGTCATTGATGAAATCACTGATGACATCACATGTGTATGTACTTTTCATGGATTTGTGTACTAGGGATTTTTATTATAATCTTGCGAAAAAAGTGTCAAGGATATTGCAATAAATATCATACCGTTATTAGTGCTTTGAACGATGCATTGATATAAATAGCATTGTATTATGGGATTCTATCTAGTATACTGAGCTACTAATGGAGAAACATAGAATTGTTTGCAGACTACAAGATGAAAGTATAATATTTGTATTGTTAATATGTTGATTAATGAAATAATTGTCCTGAAATGTTCGAAAATTCACAAAATGGGGGTGTTCTGAGGACGTTATTCGTATTGTGTGATTGCTTAGCTGTATGCAATGAGGGAATGGCACAGAGAGTAAAGTGGACGTCGTCCGCGGACACCGCGGCTGTTTGCGGACAGGGCGTGCTACATCCGGGTTTTTCCAGGCAATCCAACATGGAAAGAAGACTGTACGGATCAGCCAATCAGATGTCGAGGTTGTGGATTTGTGTTGAAAGAGACTGTGTGTAGTGAAGATGGCAGAAGTGGAGAAAGTGAGGGTGTTGGTGCTCGGAGATATGTTTGTGCATGGTTTACAACAGTACGCTGAATGCAGGCATGTTGCAAAGAACTTTGATGTGAAAGGAGTGGAGGTGGTGTGGAGCACTGTGCCTGATTGCAATGTACAGGGAATTGTACAAGTTTGTGAGGATATGGCCATGATGAACAGTCCGCATGTGGTAGTTTTGCACTATGGTGCTTTCCATTTGGCCAACGTCAGTGACCCTACTTTGTTGGCTGATTTGGAAAGCTTGGTTCAAGCCGTAATGAAGATCCTTCCAAATGCAAAAGTAATTTTTTCTGGATTACTACCTAGGGCAATATGGGACAATAGTTCAGTTTTTTGTCCTCTGCAAAACATTGCTAGGTGTGTCGTCAACCGAGGCATGTGTGCCTTCATGCTTAGAGCTGGTATGTTCTTCTGTAATAATGAGAATATTGATGCCAGTAATGCTGTTAATTTTAAAGAAGATGGCATTTCTTTATCTTTTACGGGAAATGCCTTTCTATTTTGGAATGCAAAGGTTGCTTTGGAGGAGGTTATGTGAAGATTTTAGGAGTAAAGTAAAAAAAAAAACAAGAAAAAAATACAAAATAACAGGTGTCTGTCAAGCATCTGTAAAAAAAAAAAACAAAAAAAAACGCTCTTTTCAGAGCCTACTTCAAAGGGGAAATGGGGCACACTATTTAAATTTACATTCACCACGCTCAGATTTTCGATATGTCCGCGGACATGGCGGTAATCCGCAGACATGAAAATCACTACGAGGGGGTTAGTATGTTCTATGTTACATGTACATGAAGTCAGGGATATTATGCTTAAGTTGTGCTACTAAAAACCTATGAAATTCAGTGAAAAAACGTTGTTAAAGGGACGTTATGGTTCAAAGTAAAACCGAAAAACCCCTGAAATTGGGCAGTTATGGTAACATAAGCAACCATAACTTGCGCCACCATGCACTGCTAACACTAACACCCAGGACATCAAAGATGACATCACAAATGTCATTGATGACATCACTGATGACATCACATGTGCATTTACTTTTCATAAAAACTCTGTACAAGGGATTCTTATAATGCTGACCAAAAACTGTCAAGGATCATTGGGATAAATATCATGAGCTAATTAGTGCATTAAGCAATGCATTGATATAAATGGCATTCTATTATGAAGTTCTTTCCAGTATACTAAGCTACTCATGCAGAAACATAGGCAGTGTGTGCAGCATACATGATGAAGGTGCCATATTCATAATCTTGCCATGTTGAATACTGAAATTATAACTGCTTTCTTATTAGAGTTTTGCGTACTGTGAAACATGTAATAAGTAGATAATAACACCCACTTAATACATAATTATTACAGACAAAACACAAAGAGACAACAACACATACAAATATGAGTATATACAGGGACAGTGAAGTAAACAAAAAAGCAGAAAGAGTTCATAACCTAACTGAGTGTCTTTATGCAGAGAAACTATTGCTCTGTTTCAAAGCTGCTACTTACCATATGTATGTGTATCACATGATGTGACTGCACCCAAAGGAAAGGAGAGTGAGTATAATGTATACAACTATGAGCATATACAGGGAAGATAGAGTAATAAAAATAAAACTATGAGAAAGTGCTGATAACCCTAATGATTATCTTCACGCACAGAAAGAATTGCTCTCTTTCAAGCCTGTGTCTTCCGCTATGTATATGTTTCATATGATGTGACTTGACCCTAAGTCTACAAATATAGTACCTTTTCAATTTTTACTTCCTGACTGTTACTGAAGAAAACTATGTGGCTTCGACATGTCAGTAAAGGATAAAAAGGGAGAGCCAGCCATGTGATGTCATCAGTGATGTCATCAATGACATTTGTGATGTCATCTTTGATGTCCTGGGTGTTAGTGTTAGCAGTGCACGGTGGCGTGAGTTATGGTTGCTTATGTTACCATAACTGCCGAATTTCAGGGGTTTTTCGGTTTTACTTTGAACCATAACGTCCCTTTAACAAAGTTTTTTTTACTGAATTTCATAGGTTTTTAGTAGCGCAACTTAACCATAACGTCCCTTTAACAAAGTTTTTTCACTGAATATATATATATATATCTAATCGCCAAGGCACAACAGATCACCACCCTCGGTGGACTATCAGTGGCAACTGAACATGGTGCTGTGGTGTCAATTCAATTTGTTTTAATCAACCATATAAACCAGACTTTCAATTAGCGTCTCGCAGCCTTTCACCAAATGGTTTGAGTAATCTCCCTAAAAGAGTACTTTAAATTGTTGGATCTCAAATTCAAGAAAAGTAGAAATATTCATTACCATTGTAAATGGTTTTCACTTAACCACACATTCTCATCAATGTTTTTAACATTGCTTCTCCATACATCTCATTCTTTGAAAGATTTTGCCAACATAGGTGTTATTTTAACCGCAGAGTGATTAATGTACCCCATCATTGTTTTACATATTCAATGCTGCCTTGCTTTCTCTTAAGCACTTTCAATATTTGGTAGATAATTAAAATCATGGGCACAATGACATGCATAGAGTGCTTTAACACCAAAACCAATTTCTGAAGGTAGACCTGCTTAACTTTCATGAGTTCAAGCCATGTAGCACCTTGCTTGACTTCCACATGTCTAGTTGCCATACAAGTCCGAAACGCAGCACTCAACAAAACAAATCCTTTATGTTTATTTCAGGAAGGTTGCAAGGCAGTCTTGGCAGTGCCAGCATTTAAACATTCAACATGTATATTGAATACAGATTTAGTAGCATGTGTTAAAACCCCTGATCTACAAATTCTTCCTGGACCCTTCAGGCCTTTTTCAGGAAAGGATATCATCCCAATTTGTTACTCGGTGAGTTAACTTGCACTCTTAAATATACGCTAGTGCTGAGACCCATCTAGCATTTCTTCTGAAATCAAGTAAGCATGGAGAAAAACAGACTTGGGGTACACAATTCCAAGTTCCAGGCCGATGTAGGTATTTAACACCCATTTATGGGGCTAATATTCCACTCCTTGAACCACTGTGCTCTACAGATTTGTCCAAAAGGCAGCCAGCTAGTGCCGTACATGGAGAATTAGATCTAATTCAGATGTAAGTGTAAATATGTTTTTGACTGAAAACTAGACCTGTAGTCAGCATTGAAGCTGGTAACACAGTAATGGTTTCCTTTGTAAGAATTCATAGTGTGAAATAGGTATCTGTGGTCACAACAATAGTTTTGTGTAGTCCTGTGGCCAATTACATGGTTAGTAAAAAGTCAATTTGTCAGCATTGAATATGCATTTCGTTGGAGGGTGAAAACACTGCTTTAGTAATTCCAGAACCTATTCATTGCGCTCCTAAAGAGGTAACATTCACATTAATGGGTTTCCACTTGCATGTTTTAATGTATTTATGTTCTTAATGAACCAACATAATGGTTCGACCTCTCAGCTTTATCAAGGTGTAACGGTGTCAGCTTGTGCAGAAACACCAATTACAGAAAACATGTATTAACTGCGTATAACATCATACAACATAGATCCACATTAGTAGGCAAAGCATCAGTACATTGGAAATAATTGTTATACAGACAAGAAAAGAGAAAGGGGGCTGGGAGAAGGAAAGAAACAAATTAGGTTATTCGAGTGTTTCAGTTTAAGTTTGTATTTAATGCTAATGTCTAGATTGACTTACTTGGTAAAGGTCATCTCACCTGTGTTGGTGATAATTATGATGGCTAACAATTATATCCATTAGTTGCTATTTATTGGAGTTGGCTGTGTTGTGAAACATTCTTCATGCATGCAAATACTATAAATGTGTATAGCATTTATTAGCTAAAAGTCAATTTGTACTTTGGAGTATGGCTAAATATTGTAAAATATTATTATAGGTCACCTAACTGGCTGTGTTTTTGTTGGTATTGACAGCCTCTCTTATCATCTCTTGTTGTCTTTGTCCACATAGATGAGATTCTCAAGATCCAGATGAGTCTTTGGTAACAAGAATATAATGTTGGCTATATACAGACTGTCATGTGTGTAGGTTGGATCATCTAACGAGACCACCAATTATGTATTGAAAACGTTACTTTCGTGAATTTTTGGGATACAGTGTACAATTTCTTGTGTACGTTATTTATTGGTATGATTATGATATGGCATTTATCACACATCTGTATACACGTGGGTTTCAAGGGGCAAGACAAGGAGGGGAAACAGACGGAGGACAAAGAACAATGATCTTACTAGACTGTGCCCTTCAGATCACGCAAGTGCAAGGAAGTGGAGGGCGAGACGTACTGAGAGGGGGTGGGGTTAGGGGAGATGTGCAGTTAAAGGAGAGTTCCGGGACTTTTTTTTTATTGTCCCTACGGTTCGGCCATGTGTTTTTAAGCATAACTCGGTAGATCGTAGAAAACTTTCCTATGGACCTTACCCGACTTTTCGTCCATTAACGCACTCGAAATCAGCCGCCATTTTCTGATAATCCTATCATTTCCCCCCATCGCCCTGGCTCACCTGCTTTTGCGGCACTAAATCAAATCCCCCGCCCCTGAGCCTGACATCAGCAGACGCGTACCGCCCATTTCCCAACGCCAAAGCACGTTTCGTGTCAACAATCGCTGCGCCTCAGCTAATGAAGTGTCGCCATGGAAATGGCAGGACGCCTCTTTCCTCAATAAGTATAAACACACCGTTTCACAACACACAGCAGCAGATTTTCGATTCCATTACTCTCGCTGTGTTACTTTGAGTATTCTGTGACTCGTTTCTGTGCTCTGTTCAGCTACATTCGCCGCTTCTAGGCCTTGTGAACACCTGTACCATCTCTGTAAATTATTTTACTTTCTTTACCACACAATGGCTACAATAATGCCGTATATGTACGAGCCCGAGTACACCGAGGAAGAAATACTGGAAAGGCAAGCACGCAAAAACGATGGGGATTCGGACGGCAGTTGGGAGGACCAGTCAACGGATGAAGAGCCTGGACCATGTCGCATGGACGGCGTCTCCACCTGGTGCACGTGCAATCGGTGCGAGCTAATGCCAACTGAGGAGGAGAACTGCTGCTGCCGTGAAAATTCCGGGTGCTTGGCCTACATTTGGGAAGGCGAGCCAAGTCCGCAATGCATCACCGAGCTGCCAGAGTTCAGGGAAGCCTGCCTCTCACGGACCGTGTTGAGGATGATGATGGTGCTTATGCACGAACTTCGCGGCACTGTTCGTCCGCGTAATCCGAGTAACGAGTAAGTATACTCTGGTTGTGATGTCAGTGATGCCACTACTATTTCATGGTCGTCTCCCACATATAAAATTACATCTACATATCATTCGAATGCATGTAAATTGGTTCCATATTGTGCATTTTCTAGATAGAATTTTTTTCAAAGCAGAATGGCATTTTTTACCTGAATCGACAGTGATAAGAAAGTTTTGTCATTTTAATACAGTTTGCATCTTTCATTTTCACAGGTGGTACAGGCTGGTGGCCTATCGTTGCTTCACTTGGTGGCTTCACGGGAGGCTCGGACACCGCGTTCGGAGAGTAATACCTGCCTGTGCGGTACTTGCCATTAGACAACATTTCCCCAGCGACAGTGGACAATACTGCGGATTTTCCCTGGATGTGCTGCAACCGGAACTTTACAATGTGTAATGTTTATTATTTATGTTCTATTGAAATTAAAATCTAAAATAAAACCCAACATATATTTTAACAATGGTTGTTTTGATTTTTTAAATGAATCTAGTGTGTCTCCATTGAATAGTCTTCCTGTGCCTTGTCTTGTCACACCACATGTCTCCGGCCAGCATCCTCCCTCACGCTGGCCGCCCACCTTCAATCCACATAACCGTTGAACCCATATGCAGCAGACATACATATGTTATTTTGAGGGTTGGCATCAAGCCTCCCGGCCTTGCCTCCTCCCCCAAAAATACTTACCACACCACTTTGTTCAAGCGTTGGCAATAAAAGGAAGGCTGTTGGATTTTATTGATACAAAACATGGTTATAGGTAAATAATCAATATGGTTGATCATAATAAATCATCCTTTTGGTCACCGGGTACAGAGAGGACCCCCTCTGGGCCGTGCCGCCTTGCCACCACAGGCCAGCCTGCTGCTGACTAACTGCCTAGGCATCCAGGGTCTCCGGGGTGAACTGCACCCATATATTCTCCTGGGAGGCTGAGGTATTTATAAACTCACCCCCCTGCCTTCCATGTACTAGATCCTTCACCCTGCCTCTTACATGCAGTGAGATGGCCTCTCCTTGGTGAGGCCCTGCGGCAAACGAGTCTTGTCTGCACGACCAGCGCCCTAATCCACACAATCCACCCCCGCCCTATTAAAGGCAGTTCTCACCGGGGTACTTGTGCTGGCAAGTGGAGCTGTCAGGGAGCGATAAAGGCCAAGAGGTGCCAAAGACCATGTACACTTCAAAGTGGTCTATAGAGCATGGGTTGTTGTTCCCATGTCTACCTCCAGACCCCGTGTCTCCTGCCAAGCATCCCCCCTCACGCTGGATGGCCCCCTGCAATCCACATAAGTGTGTCTCCATTCACGAGTCTTCCTGTGTCTTGTTTGCACGACCACCGCCCCAATCCACCCCCGCCCTATCAAAGGCAGTTCTCACCGGGGTACTTGTGCTGGCAAGTGGAGCTGTCAGGGAGCGATAAAGGCCAAGAGGTGCCAAAGACCATGTACACTTCAAAGTGGTCTATAGAGCATGGGTTGTTGTTCCCATGTCTACCTCCAGACCCCGTGTCTCCTGCAAAGCATCCCCCCTCACGCTGGACGGCCCCCTGCAAACCGCATAATGCCACGACATATACATGTCATTCATTCACAAACACACCCCTGTTTCGAATTCTTTATAACTCACTTCATATTTCTAATGAGCACTTCTTTGCGCTTTGCTAGTCAACCCGTGAAGGTGCTGGTTATCTGCTCTTCGTCTCTGTGAACTTCCGTGAACACTTCGAGGAAACTCCTCAGTTTGCAACCTGTGAACTGCTCCCTGTTCTACGACAAGAAACTACTCTGATCCCTGCATCTAACTGTTTGTTCGTCAAGGTAAGGCCATGTACCATAATCATTTTGCGTCCAATTTCTTTTCGTTCAAGACAGTACATGCAAGGAACTAGTCACATGTTCTGAGTTTACATTGGTATTCATAGAGAATTGTTGATCTTTACTTTTCAGAACTTTCCACAATGCCTACCTGTTCCATTGGCGGTTGCCCTTCGAAGACCCATAATAAATCTGAAGGTACTATAATGCATGTTTTCCCTAAGACAATAGATCAGATAAGAGAATGGGTCCGATATTGCGGATATCCACCGTCTGAGCTTGAAAGTAGAGTCCTAGAAGTCTTTGCGGACAAGAGGGGTGATCGATACCGCATCTGCAGCAGGCACTTTAGCTCAGACATGTACTCCACATCATTGCTAATAAAGAAGAACACACCGCGAGCGAGGCGAAAATTGCTCTCAACCGCTATTCCCACTCTATTCGTCCACATCCCTCCACTGGTGAGTCAAGTTTATGTATTTATCTCTCGGCCTTGCGGTAGTGTGTAGCATTAGCTAACAATAATTTCCCCATTTATGTATCCACTCAATATAAAGGCGGAAGATTCTCCATCCGTGTCGTTATTGCAGTCATCAGCCACTTCAAGCGCCTATCGGGTAATCTTACTTGGCTATTCTGCCACTGACTTGTTTTAGGCATGTAAATCAATGGTTTTAATTTATCGTGTAATTATTTTACCTAATGGTACACCCTTGTACTCGTCCTCTAGTCTTTGTTTTCAGGTATAATTATTGTTATCCAAAATAATGCAAGTACTGTCTTTCAGGGAGATGCTGAGGAGTCCAGCGTATTGACGACAACCGTTGATGTCACTCAGATGCTCGAGGTACGTTTCCGGACAGTTCCATCGATGGAGATCATCAGATCTTGCATTCTTGTAGCGTGATTGTTACACACAATGTTTCGTTCTTTTTTAGCCATTGATATGTCCTTCTGTCGTCGCCCTCCTATGTGTCTTCTTTTTTCAATATTGTGTTCATTACTAATGAAAGTCCTATGTTTCAGGGAGTCGATGGAGCATTAGTCCAAGAAGAAGGGGGAGCATGCAGTTACGGGTCGGCGCAACAGCTTGCAGAAGTGTGCACCGCAGTTACATCGTCCCTTGATGTTCTTATGCATTTCGAGGTATGGATACTGACAGTTCGATCAAGCGAAATCATATGACGTGATTACATCCGCTATACTTCCTTCTTTATTAACGCAAGTACTATGTTTCAGGGAGATGACAGAGCTTATTCTACAAGAACATCACCCCTAGTAGTTGATGCAGATCTCTGGGTGGTGACACTTCCAACGATCGAGCAAATCGAATCATATTTACATATCCATCATTTATTTTAGACAACTGATTGTTTGTGCAGGTCTATTTAGATGAGCCGTTGACGCCTGCACAAAGTTTATGTTCTTTTTAACAAAATAGAAAACCATACTAATGTAATTACTGTGTTTCAGGGAGTTACTGAAGCATCATCTTCAATAATATCATCAATGGAAGTCTATCAGGAGCCCGAGGTATGGATCTTGACAGTTCCATCTAACTGGATCAACACTGCGTGAATAATTGTCGTTTGAATGTTCTACACAAAGTGTTCATTCGTGTTTTGCTATTGAGATGTACGTGGGTATTGGTCCCCAAGTACATTTTTGTGTTTTCAATATTATTATACATACTAATGAAAGTTCTATGTTTCAGGGAGTCGATGGAGCGTCAGTGCGTGATGGATGTGCTTATCATGAAAATATAGTCGTTGCAGCGCAAGAGGAAGTGGAGACATGCACACACGAGTCGGAGCAACAGCGTCCGGATGTTGAAGTTCGAGGCAAGAAAGTTTCAAAGGAAAGAAAGCAAAAGAAGGTTAGTGTCCTGGTCACTATATTATGTTGTTTTTCACTGTTAATAGTTCTATACTGTAAGTTGTGTTTAAACTGAACATCCCTTTTCAAATCTGTCCTCTAGTTGCGAGTGGGTGTACGAACTAGATCTACACAGACAGTGAAGCGAACGAGAGATGTTGCTTGTCAAACCTTTTGGCAGGGACTTGAGACTGGAGATGCATCGTGCCAATGGGAAGAATATGAAGTGATTGACAACGGAGCTATACCACCACAAGCCATTGATAGTGAATGTCCTCCTGGTAGTTCGGATGCAGTCGGAGATCAATTCACAGAATCCACACCCGCAAAAACTAAGACCGCGAGAAAGTTGAAGAAATTGTTTTATTCACCCATCGCCGGAGAAGGAACAGATGATGCAATGGAAGAGAATGAAGTGGACGACAATGAAACACCATCAATATCACTGAACATAGCGGAAGACGATATCAGAGATTCTACCTTTCATGTGAGTGACATGTCCTCAACGTTACAGGCCGAACCAGCTGGGATGTAGAGTGACAGTATAAGGAAAGAGGCCAAATTCATTGTATTCGATAGTTGTTTGATTGATATTATTATTCGGATGAAATGTGGGAATTTGGTTGGTGGGGAAGTATGTGGGGAGCCATTGATTAATGTGACTCGTGCAATTCGAGGCACTAACCTTAAAATACATGCCACCTGTACAAAATATCATCCTTTCTCATGGTCTGCACAACCCATGCTGGGGCAACTGCCAGCAGGCAATCTACTTTGTGCAGCGGCTGCACTTTTTAGTGGTTCAAGTTTCAAAAAGTTAGAGTCTTTCTTTCAGTTTGTGGGAATCCATTTCATTGCGAAAACTCAGTTCTACAAATACCAAACCGATTATCTATTTCCAGCCATTAGCGAAGCTTGGAGAATGGAAAAAATGTCTATTGATCGTACATTCGCGGGCAAACGGTTCAGGCTAGCCGGTGATGGACAGTGCGACAGCCCAGGATTTTCAGCCAAGTACTGCACCTACCACTTTCAGGACATGGAAAGTAAGAAAATTGTGAGTTCGGTGGTCGTGCAGGTGTCACAAAGTACATCCTCAGTGGCCATGGAGAAAGTTGGCTTTGTAGCATCATTGCAAGAACTACAATCGCGGGGAATGGTGATCGACCTGATAGCCACAGACAGACACGTTTCAATTGCCAAGACAATGAGAGAAGAGTACAAAAATATAAATCACCAATTTGACGTTTGGCATCTTGCAAAAACAATCAATAAAAAAATGTCGGCTGCAGGTAAAAAAAAAGATATGCAAGGTATTTCACAGTGGTCCAAGTCAATCAGCAATCATCTTTGGTGGAGCTCAAAAACATGTGGAGGGTCGTTGGAAATTCTACTGGAAAAATGGCGGTCAGTAATGCTACACTGAACCAACGTTCACCGTTGGAACACAAACCAACATTTCCACAATTGTGAACATGGCCATTTGTCCACAGAGGAGGCACGGAAGAAGAAGTGGTTGATTCCTTCATCACCCACTCACAAAGCCATTGAAAAAATTGTATTTAATAAAACTATAACAAGAGATTTGAGGGGACTCACGGAATTCTGCCACACAGGAGATTTGGAGGTGTTCCACAATATGTGCCTAAAGTACAGGCCAAAACGATTGCATTTTGGCATGGAGGGCATGATAAATCGGACTCTTCTAGCGGTCTTGGCACATAACCATAATGTTGGCCGTCAACAAAGTAGGACGACCAGAACTTTAGGGACGCTTCGCTACAATAAGGCCTTCACTAAAAGAAGTAAACAATGGGTGATCAAACCAGTGTTTGAGGATATGCAATATGAGTTTATTGAGAGACTTATTGTGGATGTCATAGATAGGCACATACATGGAGTTGTGAACGAACCTGTGCAGGGGACAACTGCATTGCCACCCAACATTGCCTCTGTTCCATGTCCACCTAAAGAAGAGCTCATTGAGAAATACACATCACGGTTTAAATGATTGTAATTTGATTGTCTGTTCTCTCGAGTCTCCTCATGTTGCAGGCCCATTGAATATGTGTATGTATGTAATGTGTAAATAAAAGTGATTGCTCAGTGTACATGCAATGTGTCTCTCCACCCTTGCCCCTCCCTTCACCGTGCAGTAGTGCGAACCACCCGGGTGTCACCTGTGACTTTGCTCTCGAGTCTCCTCATGTCGCAGGCCCATTGAATATGTGTAGCTATGTATTGTGTAAATAAAAGTGATTGCTCAGTGTACATGCAATGTGTCTATCCAACCTTGTTCATTTGCGCATTAAATTAAACCAAACAGTAATATAAATCATTTTTAAAAAAATATAGAATGTCTCCGTATTTATGGTTCTCTGGGGCTGCAAAGCACGCATACAAAATGCAAAGATGGAGTGTAAATTACAAGTCCTGTGAGATGGCCTTACACTGAATGTAGCTAACTAGGAATGTGTGCTCGTTCAAAGTGAAGGTCAGCTGCTTTGATTTTTTGCTCGGGTGCCGGAATGGCCCACGACTCAGTATAAGGTTGTATTGTTATTTGACCTTGACAGGCCGGGACCATCCCGAAAGACTTCTTTTTGGGGGTGTGGTGCAATAACGTAAGAAACGATAATGAATAAAATTTCAGAAACGATAGCCATTTAATGTTCGTTCATTACAAGAAATAACGTCGGCATAGAAGGAGTGATATTTCGGGGCTGCCCAACGCACAGACACAATGGAAAATGCAAATATAATGTAAGTAACTCTTTAGATGAGTTTATACCGCAATTTAATTACTATACAGTAACTTTAAAGACGGGTTAAGTTGTACTTGTTCGTTCAATGTGGCATATTGTTTTGTACCGCGCACTATCTTGAGGAGAACAATCTCCTTTTACGGAAGCACCTCAAAACCTTACTCTTTGCTTCTGCTTTCTCTCTCCCTCTCCCCTGCTACAACTGGTCCACTGTCTGCGACCTCAGTCCTGGGCCCTTCCACTCTCCACCTGCACTGCCTCCCTGTCAACCCCTGCACTGGGGGACTGTCCCAGTATCCTACAGCCCCCCCTTCCCAGCACTTGTTCTGCACTTACCTTGCACTCGCCACCAGCTGGCCCTATGTATTTATTATTTTATGCTACTTACCTTGTACTCCACTTCCCGCCTCCCCTTCCCCTTGCACTTTTACCTTCCCCCTACCCCTGCACTTGCGCGATCTGAATGACACCTGGCCTAGTAGGATCGTTGTCTGTCTTCTCCTTGTCCCCCCCCCCTCCCTGCCTCGCCACCCCTTGAAACACTTGTGTATAGGCGCGTTGCAAATGCCATATTATATCATATCAGTGACGAAGTGGTCCACTGGCGCTCAGGCGGCTGTGAAAAAGGCGGAGGAGAGGGGGTGGGTTACTGGAAATCACGTATAATACCCAGTTGCACTGTCCTAGCTATGAAATAATTTCCCGACCTAATATATAAAATGAATAATTTTAATAAAGATCTGATGGTGAGACTAATTTCATTTTTTCTGTTTTTAAAACAGGTACATCACTCATTATTGTGTGTGTCACGAGTACCAGACACCGGCGGATGGGTTTTTTAACCGCCAGTTGCTTCTCCGCGTGAACAACGTTACCACCCTGACCATTTTATGGGACGATCGCCAAGTACAAGTATGCCCTTACGCGGTACTAACGGCTAGATGCAACATACATACCGTTGTGGTGGCCTAGTGCCTCGTTGTTGGAACAGCCATGCGATTATCAGTGAGACCGAAGAGCTTATTTTATCGTAAACCAACACCCTGTGTACTGCACACGAACATCGCTTGCCTCAAGACGAACTATTTTGGATCGAGAGCAAAGAAAAATGCAAATCGCTGAATATTCTCTAAAAATTTGATGTCCAATAAATGTACTTTGCCAAATGTACAATCTTGCAGTTTGCTTTTAAACCACAGTTTCATATTCCGAATTGTGGCGCTGTATTGTGAGATGATCTAAGACCCTGTGTACAGCAAAGGAACATCGCGTGCCTCAAAACGAACTTTTTGGAACGTGAGCAAATAAAAATGAAAATCGCTGAATATTCTCTAAACATTTGATGTCAAATAAATGTACTTTACCAAATTTACAATCTCGCGGTTTGATTTAAAAGTAAAGTTTCATATTCCGAATTGTGGCACGCTGTGTTGTGAGCTGATCTGTGTTGATTTCCGGGTTCTGTGTGGAGTCGCGTAGAAGACGCCTGGGCGCGTTTGCCTACGCAGCACAGTCACATCACGGATAGAGGCGGGGAATATGAATGTTTTGATAAAGTCTGTTTCAGGGGCGGGGGATTTGATTTAGTGCCGCAAAAGCAGGTGAGCCAGGGCGATGGGGGGAAATGATAGGATTATCAGAAAATGGCGGCTGATTTCGAGTGCGTTAATGGACGAAAAGTCGGGTAAGGTCCATAGGAAAGTTTTCTACGATCTACCGAGTTATGCTTAAAAACACATGGCCGAACCGTAGGGACAATAAAAAAAAAGTCCCGGAACTCTCCTTTAACTCAGTAAGTGCAGCCAGCGGGTGGCTCATAAATGTAGAGAGAGGGACTTTAGTATTGCAGATACAGACGATAAGTGCTGGCGGATCCCGGAGGGCAACTCGATATGCAGGAACCTGGGCCCGAGTTCAGAGGGTAGCCAGGTGACTAGTGTGTGGAGCAGTTGGGACATCAGCAGGGGAGTGGAAGAGGGAGAGCGAAAAGGAAGGTCTTGAGTTGCTTGCGGAACCGGAGGTGGTTCAGCTCAAGTTTGAGAGGGGCAGGGAGGCTGTTCCAGAGGGAGGCCCCAGCCGAAGAAAGATGTGTTATCGTTCTTGTTAAACCTGGCTAATCTGGGGCTCCAGGGTGGCACAGTTAAAGGTTATCTGGCAACGCTATGTATTTTTAAGCGCTCCTCTGAGGAGGTATCTTTCTTCAAGATCCCACTGGTTATACAATTCTTGAAAGGAATGTCTTTCCTCCGGTCCCCTTTCAAGTCCCGGGATGGGATCTCATCCTAGTTCTAAAATTCCTAATGTGTGCTCCATTTGAGCCTATCCACTCCTGTCCTTTAAAGTTGTTGACTTGAAAGACCAATCTATTAGTGGCCCTTATATCAGCCTGTAGGGTGAGTGAACTTCAAGCCTTGTCCTGCAAGCCTCCTTACACAGTCTTCTTCAAGGATAGAGTAGTCTTTAAAGTCAAACCCACATTTTAACCTAAAATTGTCTCTGAGTTTTATTTAACTCAAAAGATAATTCTACCTTCTTTCTATCCCCCACCACATCCTGGAAAGGAAAAGGAGAGGCTATCCAGGCTTGCACTTAGTTTCTATATTTCCAGGATGTCTAAATTGAGATAAGACTATCAACTTTTTATTGGATATATGGGCCATAAATTGGGTATGGCAGTTTCAAAACAAACCTCATCTAGGTGGATCACACCTGCAATCTCTGAATGCTACAGGTTAGCTGGAAAAGATCCCCCGAGCATCTCAGAGCACATTCGACCAGGGGCATGGCTACTTCCTCTGCCTTACAGAGGGGAGTCCCAATTAAGGATATTTGTGCAGCAGCAACATGGCCGTCAGTCCACACATTCACCAAGCACTGTAGGCTGGACTCATCCACAGGCTGGGAAGTTGTTTTTGGGAAGGCAGTGTTACATTCTGTACACACAGGCCAATAGGAACTCCCAAATTCTAACTTGAAACAGAAAATTCAGACCCCCCTCCTCCAGAAATACAAGTACTGCTCTGGGAGTCCATCATAAAATGAGGAATACTTACCTGTGGTAATTTTTTTTCCGATGGGTGATCCTCCCACGTATTCCTTAATGCCTCTCCCAGCCTACCCCGCAGTTGAATTTTCATGTTATTAGTTTACGCTCAGGGTGAGTAGCTGTCAGGGGTAGGATAAACCAACTCACGTAAAAATCAGAACTTAAGCCAACAGTCGCTGCGCACACTATGTACCATCGATGATGTTGACACCGAGACGGAGGCCCTCGAGGGACATCGAGACGACAGGCATCGACGTGCAGCGCCCCCTGCTGTAATTTATTTTCCAGAGAAGCTGAAGCTGGGTATTGAGATATCATAAAATGGGAGGAACATCCAATTGAAAGAACGTAACCACGGTTAAATAACTTGTTCTTCTTTTGCATACACCATTTTCCCACACCATTTGTATTTAGAAGTAAGGATTGGCAATAGGTTTATTAGTATAGGCTCCACTAGGATTGTTATCTTTACTTTGGTCATAGCTTGCTTCCATCTGTAGATTTGGGGTTAGATGGGCATTCATCCAACCCATTGAAGTTCAATAAATCTCCTTGAGCCGTGTACCATTTGTGTCTGTCTTCACTATTGCCACCATGAATTCCTTACACAGAAGAGGAGGGAAATCATCATGGGGGAAAGAGTTGGGATGAGGTATGAGGAAGTAAATTAAGGTGGTTGGAGGGAGAGGCTTATAACAAGAGGGGATTTGTTATTGTGAAGACGAGAGCTCTCAGGAGGCCTATGATAAACTAAGAAGAAAGGATGAGAAGGTTGGAGGAAAGGAAACCAGAATCTGCAGATGAGACGGAAAGCAGTGGTGAAACTCTTAATGCCAGTGTCAGAGCGAGAACTACCAGGGCAGAGTCAACCACAATTCCTGAGAAGCGGAGGTAGACTATCAAGGGCCCCTTCTTGGCAGGGATAATCTGGAGGTTCGGGCATAGCGGGTTGGTTCCGGGCAGAACCTATAAGTGATGGGTGGTAATATGAGATTGTGCAATCTCATGAGTGGTGAGCCAGTGCATCATAGGAGTGGTCAGAGAAGCTGACCGGTTTACCAAAACCCCAGAAAGGGCAGCTTCCCAACAGATATGAGACCACAAGCCCTAAACTATAGAGCAACGACGACTGCTAAGGCCTTCTGGAAATCTTCTTTGGCTTTTCCCAAGTTTAAGATGTGTTTGCAGTGGAAGCTCTGAGCACTATCGGCCATGACACTGTCTTCATGTTGTGGGTTTAACAGGGTTATGTAAGGATATTTGGCATGTTACAGCACAGAGTACAGCACTACTGCACAAGTAGCACATTTTTATTTGCAGCACCACCACAAGGGTGCGGTGCATTGCTATATGGGTTACCAGATTAACAAGGAAAGACAGGCTATTCAGTCAAAAACGATTTTAACATATAAGATGCAAATCTATTTTTACAGTTAAAAGCACACGTGCTCATTTAAAAATGCACACTATTTTTCACCTGAAAGGCCTATGGTGCGAGAGACACATTTGAAAATTAACAGCTAACCTATTAACCATTAACCTGACTAATAAAACCTTATTTAACATAACCCACTAATGAAATGTGTTCTCCACTGCAGAATTAGGCATACTCTGAAAACCATTTAAATGTGTGTGCAGATTTTTTTTTCTTCTCTTCTTTGTCTGCTTCTCCGTGTTTTTGTGCACAGTAACTGCAGGAAGAAGGAAGTCAGATTTGCAACAATTGCAAATGTATAAGCGAAGCTATTGTTGAGAGTAGGAGGATGAGAGATGATGGATTTCATTGGGACACGTCATACAGAGGGCTGAGATGAAAGTTTTAGTGGGCAGTATCGGGGAAAAAGACAGGCAGACATTTTTCTGCACTACTGGGGAGAAGACCTGGCTGTGGGACTCCTGACTGAATGCAGGTTCCTGCGTCCTGCTGCAGTCAAGATTGGGGAGAGCTGAAAGAAGGACCTTTCCACTGGCTGAGGCGTTCCTATCTGCAAAAGCTGAGAATTCCAGGCAATGACCCCGGTTTGAGAAGGCAAGCGTTCCTTTTTGCTGGAGTTAATCTTCAAGGGAACCACATTCCGAAGGAGAACAGCTAAAGAAAACTCTGAACAGATAAGGTAATTACATGAGCGTGGGAGCCGTGTGTGCACGAAAATATGCAGTCAGTGTAGGAAAGGGGATTCCTGTGCGTGTCTTAATCAAATACCAATGTTGCAATTTGAGTTCTGTTCTCCGCCACGCTCTTCGCAGTGTGTCATAGACAATGCTTTTACTGTACCATTTTATTTATTTCTGTAAAGAATGAGATCGTGTTTAAATGCAACTTTTATAATACAGAAAAATATTTGAAAACAGACGGGTGGTGTATTTACTATTTACCATTACAATGCCGATGATGTGGGGAGATTTTTAAACAGTGCAATGGTCATTTTAAGACAGATGTGTGCATGTCAGAATCAGTATGAACAGTTGTGAGTGACCGTAGCATAGCTTGTTGGAGGTACATGAGCCAACGGGAAGAGAGACTCTCTGAACATAGCTCCCTACCGTATATAAGGTAGTGGAAATTACCACAAGACTACCATATATAGCTCTCTGTCGTAAATAAGTCAGTGAGTTCGCCCATGGTGGCACACCATCACTATTACTGAAAAATGTGGTCTTCCTAAAATGTAGGTCTGAGGTCTCTCTAGTGATCACACGAAAAATCTAAGCAAAGATAAGGGATTTTGGACATTGGGGCCACAAATAAAACAAGGGAATTATGCTCACCAAAATACCACCAACCGCGCCTACCAACCACGTATACCAAATATGCAGGTCTGGGTGCTGAAATAATGCATGTCCATTGTATTATTGTTGCACATGGCCAAATCTGAATACAAAGAGTGATTATTGCTAAGTTATTTTTCGGCGGTAATAAAATACCGTCAGGCCCCAAATCTCCACAAAATACCCTACATATTTATGGTGCGTTGCAGGCCGGGAAAGTGATCATAGAGTACCTACTGGGCGTGGCAAGCGTGTCTCACACTGCCATTTGCACATTAAAGGGAACCCATTTTATAATAGCAGTGTGCCACTAAAAACGAATTTCAGAATGTCACAAAGGGAAACCACATTCTCAGATCTAGTGCAATATTTAGAGGCAAAGATATTTGCACATGGGAATTGGTCTTCGAATAGCACGTTAGAATGGAGTAACCGCATTCAGGGTGAGGTGCAGAAAGAAAAACTAGACAATATTTTTGCAGAAGGCAGCATAATTCAGGTCTGCCTTACAAGATTATTGAATGCAGCCGATAAAAGTGCAGAGAAAGACTGTTTAATACGGCTATGCGGCAAAATATGGTTTATTTTAAACAAGTCCCTGCGAATGCAAGAGAATGATACTCAGCTAATTAACAGGTTAAAGACTGAATTAGAGGGGGCAAGTAAAAATCATGAAATGTTGAGAGCAGAATTGGATGTATGCCAAAAAGACATGCAATTAAAATGCAGAGACTTTGATACTCAGTTATCCAAAAGCAAGAAACAATTTGAAGATAGTGAGCAAGAATTGGCACACTTAAAAGCCTTAGTGGATCACATTAGGCAGGATAAAGATGAGGTTGTTTCAGAAATGCAGATTTTACAAAAAGAACATTGCGAAAAAGAAGGTGATCTCCAGAGTGCAGAACAAGAAATGATTAAAATGATTCAAGAAAGAGACAAGAGAAATAAAGAGTTCAATGAATGCCAAATGCAAATGTGCGATATGCAGGAGGTGATTAATAAAATGAGTGATGAAAATTATTATTTGCAAGATGAAGCCAACAGACTCCTTAAAAAGTGTAAGGACTTAGAACAGCAAATGTGCATTCCCAGGTCCCAGGAGAGGCGGCAGGGTACCACATTCAATGGAGTGGAGGTGAATTCTAGCTCTGCCCAAAGAGCTAGTGCCCCAGTGACTGGGCCGGTGACTGAACTTGGTTGCAGCGCCCTTGGGGGATTTGATACTCCCATTGGGGGCAGTCACCAATCTCATACACCTGAAAACAGGATTGACTCACAAAATAGTGCAATTCCATGTATTGCAACAAGTAGCCCCATAAAAATAATGAAATCCATTAAAGCCCTGATCAAACCATTTAAAAAGGGAGGTGAATGCTGCATTGAGGATCACTTAGAAGCGGTGCATGACATTTTTAAAGCACTCCAGATACCTAGGGAACAGTACAGACAATATTTTCATTTAACTTTAGATGCCCCGACGGCCAGCATCATAAGGGGATTAAATGAACAGCAGAATATGACATGGCTGGAGTTTGAAAAAGAAATTAGGCGTCATTTTTCTCCTTTTCAGTCATTGCAGGAGGCAAAGAAAGTCGCGTACACAATTACTGCTGGACCTAATACATCCCCTCGCCAATTTTTACAAGACTTAAAAAGAGCATTCTCTCGCTTTGATGTATCTTTTGACTCAAATTCCAATGAGTTTAAAACTGCATACTTCTATGGGCTACAGAAAGACATCATATCCCAATTGGTCCGTGAATTTGACCGTGACAAGTCCCTTGAATGGATTGTACATCAAAGCACAAAGCTATATGAGGTACTCTATTGTCAGGGTAGAGAAAGTGATCAAATGAAAGATACCAGGCCTAAATCTAAAGAACCCTCAGCCACAGTAATGGAAATCAGGTCAGCCAAAATGTCCCTTGAGTCTGCTCAAAGCCAAGGTAAAAATAATGTGACACCTGAACAAAGGGGTAATCAACAAAGATCGCCATTTCCTGTACCAATGTTCCAAACACATGATCCTAGTAATAGAGAGAGCTACATCAGCCCTAGATATTTAGGGGATAGACCCCGGGTAGGATATCGGCCTGATATGGCAGGTATGAACAATAACCAGAGACAAAATCAAGATCAAAGAAATGATGGTCCCTACCAGTCATTGGGGACACAGAGTAGGTTTGATCCCAACACCATGATATATGGTAATCAGGATAGGCCCCGATTTGTGGATCGATTTACTGATAATGGAAATCAACATAGGGGCCAGTACCCACAATCTGAGAGACAGGACATGAGGCAAAACGTGAACTACAGTCCACGCCAGTACAATGATTCCCCACCAGGGGACTATAATCAAAGGATGGGTGCAACCCGCTCCCCTCCACAAATGAATCAAGAGTTCAGAAACCATCCCAACCGACATCAATCACCTGAGAGGTATCAGAATAGATCCAATCAGGGGGAAAACAACCAATATCGACCTAGGCCACAGAAAGAGGATCCTAGAGAGATGGAAAGGTTCCAGTGCCTTGAGGCCCAAGTGAAAATGTTAGCTGAGCAAATAGGAAAGCTCTATACAGCGCTAAAACAACCTTCCAAAGAGGGGGCTGATGGCCATAGCAATGACCGGGGGGCTTCCGAAAAGTGACTAAGTACTCATGATAACTGCAGTGCCAAAATGACAGATTGCTCTGATATAATTTTGCATAACGACTCTGAGATGCCTAATGGATTAAAAATGAAAGTACCAGTAAATGAAATTGTGATAGAAAGTGCAAATATTTCTAAAAAAGAGGTACGGTTTAACTTAGAGCTAAATAAAACAGTAAAGATTTGCACAAATGAAAAAGAAACATTAGGAATTCCAAAAGAACAAAGGAACAGATTTAAGAAAAATGACTCATGCATGGGGAATACCAGTGAACAGGGAGTAAGTGGGGATGCCATAGCTCCTTCCCTGGGCAAGCAAAACAATGACCAAACACAGACAGAAAAAGGAAATACTCACAAGGAGGGTACAAGTCAATCACCTGAAGAATTCTTTGAGCCACATATTTTTGAAGAGGCTGAAAGGGCTGGTATTACACTAAATGATCACAAATGCACAGAATTAAAAAAATGACAAATTGCTGAATGATGTTGTTACACATGTTCAGTTGGAAGGTTGTAAGGTGGTCTCTGATGTTACCCAGATGGATGGGCGAACAGTGGGCACACTCCAAAAAACCTCTGAACATGGAGAAATGAATAAAATATCTCGCACAGAAATGGGTAAAAAGGAGGGAAAAATGTCTTTTCATTTACCAATGTGCTTAGCCAAAAGTGAAAAAGATCTGAGAAAGGTGAGCCCTGAAATCAGTAAGAATTCACATTTCTTATGTGTATTAGAGGAAGTTGAGGACAGATATTATGCACCCATCACTGTAGAAGAAAAATGCCACACCTTCGCTATGATTGACACTGGCGCACAGGCCACAATTATGTCCAAGGAGCTGGTAAAGAGTATCAATGAAGGGAGGCCTCCACAGAGTCAGATCACAGTGAAGGCAAATCAAGGCCCAGTGCATAACTTTAATGGGGAGGAGGTGCCCATCATAGGTGTAACTGAGGTTGACATAAAAATAGGAAAGCACAGAATGAAACAAGAGGTATTGATCACATCCATTTGTGAAATTCCATTTCTGATGGGGACAGATTGCCTGAAAAGATTGTCTCCTCTCATAGATGGGGTGAATGGAGTGCTGTGGTCCTTAACCAAAAAACCATTGAGGCCTAAGAAACTAAAATCACAAAACAGCAATATAAATGAATGTCACACCGTTGCCAAAACAAATGATGCTGTGGAGGTATATCTCCAGAATAGCTGCATACCTAGTGTCACTGTTATATTAATGTGTCAAGACAAAATGCAGAGCGACAATGAAAAACTACCTGTACAAATATACTTAGACCCAAGGAAAGATTGGCAGACTGCCATAGATGAGCACACATTACGTTTCTATTTAAAAGAGAAAACATGCAAACAGAATATTGCTCCTAAAACAGATTCAGAAAAACACATTACCACTCTGGCAGAAATACACATGGAAGATGAGCAACCATGGGTTCATGTTGGTATAAATGATTATCTTAAAACAATAAAAGCCACTTTAGCACTTGAACATGAAAGGAGTTTCATTAATGAGAAATTGTTGCAAAAAATTATGGAGAGGGAAGAAATCCCGAAATTTAGGATTAAAAACCAATATGTTTCTGGGTTGGACAGTCCAGACTTTGAAAACCGAATTGCAGGCAGATGCATGCTTAAAATTAGCATTGGGCAGAAAACAATTTACCATAATGTATGGATAGTGAGTGGAGCACAAAATGAATTTTACATGGGCAATGACATCATGCACAGAATGTGTATGGTGTTAGATTTACTTAATCAAAAAATATGGTCACGCCTAGGTGGTCCGGCACCTGAATTTGAAGACAAAAGAAGGGCTTATCATTGTGCACAACTGGTTCCTTATGCAGTCGAATTACAAATGAGGAAAAATACTATTATTCCTGCATTTACAAAACAGTTTGCAATAACACTGAAATGCAAAAATGGGCAGCAGATGAAAGGCTCTGATGCATTTGTATGCCTGAATGAATCCATAAAACAGCAAGGCCTGGATTATGAATACATTCCATTGGTAGACATTGGTGAGGGATCTGTAAAAATCATGGTAAATAATAAAGGTTGTCAGGATATTCATTTAGAGGAAAACTCCCCATTAGGAATGGCCATACAAAAATCACATTATACGGCAGATTTAAATAACATGGTGATTGGGAATATTCCTGAAAAATATGTAGATGCCAAGGGCGAGTTGCCAGAACACCTGGACTCTCAGCCCAAAAGAATATTTAAAATTCATTCTGTGTATCCTTATGATTCAAATGAGACAGTGTGCTGCCATCAAGAGGATTGCATAATATTTAATTTAAATGAAAATGAAACAGGAAATCAGCCCATTGAAGTGGAAGCTGATATGCCAAAATATTTAAAAGTGGCAGCTCTACAAAAAGACACAGCCACACAGTTAGAGGAAAGCGCTGAGATTCCTTTACCAGAAGAGTTTCCAGAATTTTCCAGAATGGTAGAAGAGCAGATCTCCTTAGCGGATGCATGTGACAGCGATAAGGATAGAGACGACCTGAGGGAAATATTTATGGAGTTTAAGGATGTATTTGCAAAAGATGCTTATGATTGTGGTTTAACTGATTTACATGTGGCCACACTACCAGAAGGTTGTAGCAGAAATCCAGTGTTTGTACGCCAGTATAGACTACCGCTGGCATGTTTAGAATCATTGGCAGAGATTATTAAAAATTTGGAATCACGGGGAATAATCAGGCCCATTCATAGCACATCCAATACGCCTATTTTAGGTGTGTTAAAGCCAAATGGTCAATGGCGGCTGTGTGCAGACTTAAGAGAGTTAAATAAAAGAGTACCAGTATCTAGATGGCCACTACCATTCATTGATCAGGGCCTAGCTCAGATACATGGTTCAAATGTATTTACCACGTTAGATCTCACATCTGGATATTGGTGTGTGCCATTGGCAGAGGAGATACAACACTTATTTTCCTTTACATTCGACAGGACTCAATATGCCTGGCTTAGAGCTCCGTTCGGGTACATCAATAGTGGGAGTGAATTTGGCATATTTTTGTGAAAGGCCATGCCGGATGCAGCGTAAAGAGGAACAATAGTTTATGTGGATGATGTCCTGATAAAAAATGAAAGCCTGAAAAGCCATTTTGATGAAATAAGACATGTGCTTGGCCAATTGCAGAAAGCAGGCGCCAAAGTATCTTTGCAAAAAGCACAATGGTGCAAGAAAAAAGTGAACTTTCTAGGGCATGAAGTGACTGAACGTGGGCTAAATCCACAAAGGAAGAAAATAGAGGCCATACAAAGATTAAAAGATCCTAAAGATGTGAAAGGAGTAAAAAGTTTATTAGGGATGACAGGCTATAACAGAAAGTTCATTGAGAATTATGCAGAAATCACTCAACCATTGACTAAACTGCTTAAACTAAATACTCCCTGGAGATGGGAAAGAGAGCAGTCTGATGCAGTGGCTAGATTGAAGGAATGTCTTGTAAAGGCACCATGTTTAGCATACCCCATAAAGGACAGGGATTTCTTTATAGAAATAGGTTTTTCTGAACATTGTATGTCAGCAGTATTATCACAAAAACACGATTTGAATCACAAAACCATTGCATATGCAAGTAAGGCATTTTCCCAAGTTGAAATGAAATTTAATGAATGTGAAAAGGCCCTATTAACCACTGTGTGGGCGCTACAACATTTCCGCCCCATTGTTCAGGGAGAAAAGGTGATTATTGAAACAAATCATCAACCTTTGCAATTTTTAGAGAGTAAAAGAATTAGATCAGGCAATCTAGCGCAATCCAGAATCACTTCATGGACGCTGGCATTACAAGGTTTTCCCGTAGAAGTGAGATATGGACAAAATAAAAAGAGCCCAATTGCTCAAGGGTTAGCTGACTTACATGATTGTGCAGCTGAACAAATACCAAATGAAATGGAAGTGGAAACTAGTTTGCAGGAATTTGAACAATCATCACACAAAGCTTTTGATGAAAAAACATGCAAGGATTTACCAACTGTATATGTGGATGGTTGTGCTTTTCACATTGAAAATGACAGTAATAAACAGTTAGTGGCAGGAATAGGAAATGTCTGGTTGAAATGTGAAGGCGTTCCCAGTATAGGGATGAGGATTGGAGATAGGAGCAGTCAGGTGGCGGAATTGGCAGCCATCTATAAAGCAATTGCTACTGCAGTTGATAAAAAGTTCAGTGAAATTGTCCTGGTGACTGATTCTGACTATGCACGGAATAGCTTTGTGGAGTATTTGCCTGGTTGGAAAGCAAGAGGCATGGGTACATACAACAAAAAGCCACTTAAACATGGAAAAATGATACAAGCCATAGACAAATTGGTGTCAGAAAATAATTTAACAATATACTGGAGAAAAATTCGTGGGCATTTAAAAACACCAGGAGAGGATAAGGAGGGAAATGATAAGGCAGACCATCTGGCTAAGATTGGGGCTGTGATGGGAGAATTGCTACCTATTGATTATTTAATGGGTGAAATACAAATTGATGCAGTCACACGTTCTAAAGCACCAAAGGAGGAAGATCAACCGGTGGTGCAGTGGAGTCATGACACGCCAGACCAAGATTTGATTGAGGCACAAAAGAATGATCAAATTTTGGGAATCTATTATAATCATTTGATAGATCCTGAACAAAATCCTTTAACAGAAAATGATTGTATGGGAAAAGAAGAGTTGAGGGTGTTATTAAAGAACAAAACACGAATCAGATTACAAGATGGACTCATGATTAGAGAATCCATAACAGGGCAAATACAGTGGGTAGTACCCCTTTCATTCAGAGGACTGATGCTACACCGATGCCATAACTGCAGGCCATAGAGGTTCACAAAAAACATTAGAAATATTAAAAGATTATGCTTACTGGCCACATATGTCCCAAGATGTGGAATTATATACTAGAGGATGTCTAGTATGCGCCCAATTTAAACCTGCTTCACCAATGCATAGAGCACCATTGATGAAAAGAGGCCTAACTCTCCCATGGTCAGATTTGCAAATAGACTATGTAGGTCCTTTAAAAAGGTCGAGCAGGGGACACCGTTATATTTTGAGTGTGGTATGTTTGATGTCGAAGTGGATTGAGTGCATTCCTGCACCAGATTGTAGTGCGCAAACAGCAGCCACATTGCTGGTGAACCATGTGTTCTCAAGGTTTGGGTTGCCACAAAGAATTGAGTCAGACAGAGGAAGTCATTTCACAAGTGCTCTAATGAGTAAGGTATGGCAAATACTAGGTGTGAAAAGGAAACTACATATCGCATATCGGGCGGCGTCTTCAGGTACAGTTGAAAGAAGCAATAGGTCTGTTGTGGATATTTTAAAGAAATTTGTGGCAGAAGCAGGTTCCAGCTGGGATTTGCGTTTACCATTGGTTTTGATGGCAATCAGGTCGACTCCTGCCAAAGCAACAGGTGTTAGCCCCCATGAGGTCTTAACAGGTAGGAAAATGGTGTTACCACAACACCTACTATACAGAACACATGAGCAAACCCTTGTGAGTGCATCCACAGTTCATGAATATATTGATGAACTGAGGAGACATTTGCAACATGCATTTGCTTTTGTGCAGAGAAGTCTGGAAAGAGCTGCTGACAGTGCAAAGTCATATTATGATAAAAAGACATCAGTAAAGGAATACAGTGTAGGGGATCAGGTGTACAAGTTTCATTTTGGAAAAAGTAAACAGAAAAATTCTAAATTTCTAGCAGCCTGGCAGGGGCCATTTCGAATTATAGATAAGGTCTCTCCTGTAGTGTATAAAATTTTGAAAAATGAAGGTGAAACAGCAATAGAGCAGTTTGTCCATGTAAATCAAATCAAACCATGCCATCCCAGACATGAGATCAGGCAGCCTGAGCATGTAGAGACAGATAAAGTCCCTTAAAAAAAAAGGAGAAAATAAGTGGATGTAGTCAGGAGGCAGTGACAAAGAAGTTAAAAAAAAAAAAGTTGATTGTTATGATGGCACATAAACACTGTAATATATGTAAAAATATATAAATAAATAAATAAATAAATAAATAAATAAATAAATAAATAAATAAATAAATGCACATATAATGGAAGCTCATGGTTGGTGTGCAGAGAGAAAGTGTGTTAAATATTGAATATCTGTTTGTTTTCTTTTAACTTGTGTTTAATTTCAGAAAAAAAAAAAATGAAATATTTTTACCAAGCATGTTTTATTTTTGGCAAAAGGATGAAGTTAGTATTACGCTATGTACTTAATTTGTTTATTTTCTATTTTGATTTAGACAATTAACATTATTTGGTCGGAGGTTCCGGGATCAGAGCCCACGGGAGAGACGATGGAGTCCTGGAACCCACGAGGACGGATTCCGGGAAAGCCCCAAAGAGGGGTGAAGACCAAGGCTGCAAAGCGATCAGCATTGAAGATGATACCGATGATCTGGTTGATGATGATGATATTTGGAGGGATCTTCAAGAATTCAGAAGCACAGGTTGTCATTGAACCTGGACCAGCATCTGGTATCGCGGTGGAAGAGGCACCAGGATTCATCATGAGTGATAGAAGGATGATTTTCCAAAATATATACATACCGTTAAATCCTGAGATTTTGATTGAAAAACACTTGAACAATACCGGAATTAAGATTGAACAGACTAAAGAGTGGCTGGAAATAAGAAAAGAGGACACTAAGCAGTCAATAAGAGATATATTAATGCAATTGGAAAAAACATTTGTGAATTCAGCAGACATTAGGAAGAAGAGAGGAAAGAGAGGTGCGGTGATGCTCGCGATATCAATGGTAATGTCTATAATTGGAGCAATAATAGGTACCACAATATCAACAGCCAATTCTATTTCGGTAGGAACACTGAGTACTAAAGCACAACAACTGAGTATTGACCTAGAAATAATACAAAAAACATTAGATGGAATTAGAGGGGGACTGGATGAACAAGTGAGATTCATAAATGAAACTGCAATCATTCTAAATGAACAAGCGGATGTGATGCAACGGGCGACTAAAATAATACTTAAGCATGACAGAACTTTAAATGAAATATTGAACATAATGAGTCCTGATGATAGACTATTAACGAATTATATGAGAGAAGTTCAAACTGCAGTTTCACAATTGATTCAAGGACATATTCCCTTGTATTTTGTTTCGCAGGATATCATTCGTCAAATGATAGAAAGATTAACCAGGAGGGAAATTGACCTTATACAGGTAAAAATTGCATTCGAAATGGGGAATGCAATGCCGTTATATGTGGACTTGGAAAGACTAGAGATCGGATTTTTGCTATGCATCCCATTTGTAGCCCCTGAACTTATTTATCAAACGAAGTGGGTACACAACGTGGGATTTTGGCAAGAGGACAAATTCATTAAGATTAAGACTCCAGAAGTGGTGGCATTTCAGTCATGGGAACCTGAAGTTTATTTAATACCAAACCTGGAAACATGTGTAACATTTAAAGAACAAAATTATATGTGTCTAGGTAAACCGTTTGTTCCTGATGCCACAGATGCTATTTGTGGGTTGAAATCTGACCCAAGTATATCAGAGGGATGTGAAGTGATTATTAGTAATATGGGGAGTGAAGAAATGGCACAGGCTAAAATGGTCAGAGGTAAATGGTTGGTCAGCACCTGTTTAAAGAACATGACGGTAGTACATTTAAACCATGGAACATACGTGGTTAAACAGGTAAAATATAATATTTTTTATTTACAGGTTCCAAAGGATGCAATTGTGTCAATTGGGGGATTAACATTGTTTCATGTAACAAATGATGTTTGGGAAAGCCAAGTGGAAAATATCGATTTTTTCCAAAGGGATACTTTTCCAATAGATCCAGATGTGGAATATTTATTGAATCACAAAGAAAGACATGTTATGAAAATGAATTTGCGAAAAAACAATATTACAATTAGTAATCTGGGCATAATAGAAGTGGAAAGATTTAATTGGGGAACCTGGGGGGAACGCTCAATAGTGGGTTTGGCTATCCTGGTGCTAATCATGGGTGGATGGTTGATTGTGCTATCAGTAAAAATGAAAATGTTACTGATTTTACTGACTACGTCAGGAAGAGAAAGATATCCCAATACACATGCATTTTAAAAGAAAAAGAAAGAACAAGTTGTTTTTAGGAATTGGCTTGGATTATAGCCAAGTTCTAAAAACAAAAGGAGGGTATATGTAAGGATATTTGGCATGTTACAGCACAGAGTACAGCACTACTGCACAAGTAGCACATTTTTTTTTGCAGCACCACCACAAGGGTGCGGTGCATTGCTATATGGGTTACCAGATTAACAAGGAAAGACAGGCTATTCAGTCAAAAATGATTTTAACATATAAGATGCAAATCTATTTTTACAGTTAAAAGCACACGTGCTCATTTAAAAATGCACACTATTTTTCACCTGAAATGCCTATGGTGCGAGAGACACATTTGAAAATTAACAGCTAACCTATTAACCATTAACCTGACTAATAAAACCTTATTTAACATAACCCACTAATGAAATGTGTTCTCCACTGCAGAATTAGGCATACTCTGAAAACCATTTAAATGTGTGTGCAGATTTTTTTTTCTTCTCTTCTTTGTCTGCTTCTCCGTGTTTTTGTGCACAGTAACTGCAGGAAGAAGGAAGTCAGATTTGCAACAATTGCAAATGTATAAGCGAAGCTATTGTTGAGAGTAGGAGGATGAGAGATGATGGATTTCATTGGGACACGTCATACAGAGGGCTGAGATGAAAGTTTTAGTGGGCAGTATCGGGGAAAAAGACAGGCAGACATTTTTCTGCACTACTGGGGAGAAGACCTGGCTGTGGGACTCCTGACTGAATGCAGATTCCTGCGTCCTGCTGCAGTCGAGATTGGGGAGAGCTGAAAGAAGGACCTTTCCACTGGCTGAGGCGTTCCTATCTGCAAAAGCTGAGAATTCCAGGCAATGACCCCGGTTTGAGAAGGCAAGCGTTCCTTTTTGCTGGAGTTAATCTTCAAGGGAACCACATTCCGAAGGAGAACAGCTAAAGAAAACTCTGAACAGATAAGGTAATTACATGAGCGTGGGAGCCGTGTGTGCACGAAAATATGCAGTCAGTGTAGGAAAGGGGATTCCTGTGCGTGTCTTAATCAAATACCAATGTTGCAATTTGAGTTCTGTTCTCCGCCACGCTCTTCGCAGTGTGTCATAGACAATGCTTTTACTGTACCATTTTATTTATTTCTGTAAAGAATGAGATCGTGTTTAAATGCAACTTTTATAATACAGAAAAATATTTGAAAACAGACGGGTGGTGTATTTACTATTTACCATTACAATGCCGATGATGTGGGGAGATTTTTAAACAGTGCAATGGTCATTTTAAGACAGATGTGTGCATGTCAGAATCAGTATGAACAGTTGTGAGTGACCGTAGCATAGCTTGTTGGAGGTACATGAGCCAACGGGAAGAGAGACTCTCTGAACATAGCTCCCTACCGTATATAAGGTAGTGGAAATTACCACAAGACTACCATATATAGCTCTAAGTCGTAAATAAGTCAGTGGCCCTCATTACGACCCTTGCGGAAATCGGAAAACGATGGCGGAAATGCAATACCGCCATCGAATAGCGCTCGGTGCGACTATGACCCGTCACCGCAAAGTACGAAGCCATTAGCGACACCGTAGTGAACGCCAACGCTAACTGCACCAAGCACGCGCGCGCGCGCCATGCGAAACCGCAAACACCACCATGGCGCAACGGTACGCCAATTCCGACCCTAGCGGACATGTACCTAACGCCATCAGGCATGGCGTAATGTACCATTCCGCCATGGTGAGAAGTACGGCATCGCGAATCAACCGTAAACGGCCCCACTGAGTGCCTGTACACCGCTCCCTGCCCACAAAGTACAACTCCCCGTAGGTGCAATGAAGCCACAATGCAACCATTGAAATGTACAAGTCACCCATGCATGGCAACGAACAAAAGAAACACAAGAGGGGCCAATGGGAGCTGCAGGGCACAGATGGCACGAATACAGAAGCCATCCCAATGGACATGACCACAGTCCCCCACCAAGAAACGCACGCAAACACAGGCACCTGTGACCAGCCATATTCCGAGAATCACATCATTCCACCAGTCCACCTGGCTGACCGGCATCTGTTACACAAAACCCAATCCCCCGCCCCTGAGCATGACAACATTCAAACTGTCATATTGGCAGCCCCCATCCCTGACCTCACGGGCTTAGTAGGCAAACGCGCCCAGTACAGTACCACGCAACTAAACTCCGAAGCTGGAACCCAATGCAGATCTCCTCACAATACATCGCCCCCCAAATAGGCATAAGCCACATCACTTGCAAAGAAAAACGCTACACGGGCCAAATCAGAATAGAAATTTAATGCACATCAAAGTCACCAAGCCCATACAGCCATCAGGCCATGAACTCCTAAACACCAATCACCATTGTGGGCTGCATCCGCAAGAAATGACCAGCCACTACTTGTGTGTCGTCCTGTTCCCTCATGGTACACAGAGCCACATTCACGTACGAAAAGGCAACATGGAAGCGCACAGAACCGCAGGGCCGTCCCAATGGGGAGGCACTAGTCCAGCTGAAAGGCCGAAATGTTGCTCCGAGCCACCAGTACTGCGTAAGGGCATGTGGGCCATTGGCGATCGTCCCATAAGATCGTAATGCTGCTCCACTGATTAACACGAAGCAGCAGGTGTCGGGAGTAAAACCCATCTGCAGGAGTGGCATACAGATGGCAGTGGCAAAAGGGGAGGAGATACCTGTCAACCAAAAGAAAAGAAAAAGAACAGAATGGCCATCAGAACTACATTCCAACAACTCACTTCAATGATCACACGAAATCCACAGCCATATGCATGCTAGCCCACTCCAAAGGATCATCACCACCCCAAAACCACTTGCGACTCCTAACCATCTATATCGAGGTGCAAACACCATCACAAACGAGTGTACCTGTGCATGCGTCTGTCAAAACAGAATCCATCAGATGGGAATGTTAATGTGCATGGACACAAGTGACTGAGGGCGTGTCGAGACAGGGAGGGCTCAACAAGGCCAGATAGACGATGGTCCCACCATGGCAGCCCTGCATCACATAGCGTAGGGGAGGCGGATAGATCCCAAGAAGCCCTGTACATGGCAAACTCTGTATCAAATCACCTGCCCATGCATCCATGCATCATTCCCTCATCCCGGAATCAAAACGCCTGAATAATTACTCACATAACATTAGAAACATCCATTGAGTCTGTGCGTTATGCAGCCTGCAAAATCCACAGTGCCCCAGCCCGTAATTCCAGTGTTGTGAAGTAACATGTATTTGGGAACGGCCGGCCTCATCGCCCACGTAGCAATTGCGCATCCCAAACTATTCATATCAATCATTGCTTCCTCGCCATGGGCCCTGTCTCAAGGACATTGAACAACAGAATGTTATATTTGCAGTCAGACCTGTGGGCATCTCCTCGCCGCTAGCTGGAAACCGAAAGCGCCGCCCTTCGCATTCCACATTTGCAACATCACGTCGAAGAGGCATCTGTGGCCGTTTGAAATCACTAAATAATCCATCTAGTGCGGCTGTGTGTGAAAATGGCAACTGCCTACACCCACAAATGGGACGCCCCGCCCGTCATTGCAACTCGGTACAGTGATGCATGAGGGCCCACCGTTACTCGAGTACTACGTTCCACTGACCCTTCACAAGTCTGTTCGCGACTGCACAGATAGTATGTGCAACAATGGGACCACAGCAGAATGAACATGTCAACCAATGTTACACGGCCATCGGGTACAAATACATGATTGCAATAGCAAGATGCCATTCCCCGATTTGCAGCGTTGTGCGCGGGACGTGCTCGGCCAAAAGGGAGAGCAGTTTGCACAGGTGGAATTAATCACCACAGGTGGAGGCCATACAGCCTGAAAACACATAAATTGCACAGCCAGTCTCCTCCCACAACCACACCGAAATGCTACCGGCAGGACTCGTGATGTTGGCCCTGGGGGACCTGATAGCACTGCAAGTACTCCAACTCCAAGAAGAAGATGAACACCAACTGCAACCGGCCGCACGAAGGAGACGCAGGAGGAGGAGGAGGCCAAGGCAGGGCCAGCAAGGGCCGCCAGCACAGCCACTACCACCACGCAGGCAGCCCGCAATCCCACGCCTCCGAGCACATCCGTTCAACCTCACTGATGAGCAGATCCACACCCTCTACCGTCTGGACCGGGACACCATAGCCGCCATTGTGGACATGACACAGGCTGACCTTGTCAGCATGATAGATAGCCCAACCGCCATCCCACCCCTACTGAAGGTGGTGTCTGTACTCCACTTCCTGGCCACAGGCACCTACCAGCACACAGTCGGACAGTTGCATGGCATTTCTCAGCCACTGTTCTCACGGACACTATTGCAAGTGCTCGATGCCCTCCTGCAGCACGCAGACGACTACATCTCTCTACCACGCTCGGAGCAGGAAATTACCAACACAAAAGTGGGATTCCATGCACTTGCCGGCATACCGGGTTGCATTGGTGCCATCGACTGCACCCATGTGGAATTGTTCGTCCCACATGCCATGGAGGCCCAGTACCGCAACAGAAAACAATTTCATTCCCTGAATGTACAAATGGTGTGTGACTCCAACAGGATCATTACACATTGTTGTGCCCGATTCCCTGGATCAACCCATGATTCTATGGTCTTGAGGAACTCTACAATACCACGCTACATGGAGCGACACGCAGGGAACAGATCCTGGCTACTCGGTGAGTCTCATTACATGCATGATTATGTGGGGAATGTGATTTGGCAATGACCTGGCAGGAAGGGGGGGGGTGCGTACGTAGCAATGGCATTCCACATCATACGTTTCTCGTCCACATACAGGTGATGCTGGATATCCACTGAAGAGATGGCTCCTCACACCAGTCCGGAACCCACGGGACCAGCATGAGGAGGACTACAACCATGCCCACTCACGTACCCGTGTAGTCATTGAACAGGCATTCGGCCTACTGAAGACTCGTTTCCGCTGCCTCAGCAGGTCTGGCGGGGCACTCCTGTACCGCCATGAGAAGGTTGCAAAGATGGTGATGGCATGTGTCATGCTCCACAACATGTGCGTACGTAGAAATGTGCCCATGCCCCCTGACGCAGAACTGCAAGCACCTGATGATGGTCATGATGAGGGTGGGGATGTGGCAGCACCTCATGGAGTCTGCGAGGCACCGGAGGCCCGTGACATTCGTCAGCATCTCATTGATGTATGCTTCTAGCACTCACGCCTGGTGGCTGATACATGGACACGGGACTCGTGGCACTGTGCGTGTCTGGGACATGCACAATATGGACTGTACGCCTATGATGGCCTAGTACACAAAAATCAATGTCCACACATCTCATTGGTTGATCGTGCACTTTTTATGGCATATGTGATGTCATGTTGAACACCCTATCGACCCACCACCCAAGTGAGCCCAACACACCCCCTCCACCCTCCTACCTCCCCCCCGAACCCCAGTGTCCAAAGATGCTCATTGTCAGTGGGCTGTCGCTATTGCAAGCCCCCTCTGCGGGTATCAGGGGCACCCCTGCCTGTGGAGCGCAGGTTCCTTCCAGATCTACGTTGGGGGCTGCCCTGGACGGAACTTGCAACGGATGATGTGTCTGCCTGCTCACGTCCATGCATGTCCCTAAGGGTTTGCGAGAGCTCAGTGAGCACACGGCGCACTGCGGCAAGTTCGGCACATACGTCTTTGGACGTCGCATGCAGTTCCCCCCTCAGGCTCTCGGTGCTTCTCTCCATTTGGACTCTCAGGCTCTCGGTGCTACTCTCCATTTGGACTCTCAGGCTCTCGGTGCTACTCTCCATTTGTGCCCTTAGCGTCTCTGTGCCTCTCTCCATTTCTGCCCTAAGTGTCTCAGTTGATGTTTCTATGTCTGCCTTAGTGCCCCCACATTCATCGGCATGGTCCTTGAGGAGCGTGGCCATTTGCTGCTGTTGCACGATTAACTGGTCGAGGGACTGTTGCCTCTGCTGGGCCATGCCCATTTGCGGGGGTGTCACAGAGGGGCTGTTGTCCTCATGTTGCCTTGCCACAGGGCTTGTGGGGGATGGCCAGTCGTTGTCTTGTGGGTGTCCCTGCGTGGTATCCTCATGTTGTACGGGATGGGACAGACAGGGGGATTGGGACAGGTCATGGATGGATCTGACTTCGACATCCCCGTTTTCTGTGTCGGAGCATGCTGCCATCAATGGGGTGTCACCTATGGTGCTGCTGCCACCAGAGGCAGTGCCTTCTGTGGCATCCATTGGGGGGACCTGTGGTGGTGGTGTTGTGGGCATGCTGGCTGCTGGGGTGCCTGTTGATGTTCCCTCCTCTGTGCTGCCACCTGATTTGTGCTGCTGCCGTGTCTTGATGCGTGCAGCTGAGGTGGAGGGTCTCTGGCCGTTGGTCTTGGCCCTCTTTGCAGGTGTGCTGGTAGGGGTGTCCTGTAGCTCGTCGTTTGGATCGGACCCTGTGGTGGAGTAAAGGAGGGCGAGGGTTAATGATGGGTCTGTGGGAATTGGAATGGCATTGTATCACATGCTCTGGGGTGGTACCTGAGGGTGATTTGGGTCGGGTCCTTGGAGGTGCTTTGATTTGTGTGTGGAGTGAGGGTGCAGTTGTTTGGCAGCCTGCAGTTAGGGTGTGCCTGCTGCACGTGTAGTGCGTGTATTAGGGGTTTTTAATTATTTATGTATTTATTGTGGGTTTTTACGTGCGCTATCAGGCCGATGTGTGTGGCCGTTCTCCTGGACATGTGTTTCTGTTGCACTATGTGGACGCATGGTACTTCACATGGATGGACTGTGTGGATTTGGCATTGTTTTATCTGGTACACCTACCTGAATCTTCGGATGTCTGCACTCCTTTCTCCATCCCTCCGACTCCCTCTATGCTCTCCATTCCGATGGTGGAGGCACAGATTTCTTCCCAGGGGGTCAACTTGATGGGTGATTCAGGACCTCCCCCGGTGGCTGTGGCAATGTTGCGGTTGGCAGAGAGTATGCTGCGGACGCGTATCCGCAGGTCGTCCCATCGCTTGCGGCATTGCTGTGGGGTGCGGGGTGCGGTCCCCACCGCACTTACCCGCTGTGCCACCAGAGCCCATATGGTCTTCTTGTTTGCAAGTGCCGTTCTGGTCATTTGCGTGGAGAAGACGACGGCAGCATTCTCCTGGAGGGTCTCGGTTAGCACGGTGAGTTCCTCGCGGGAGAAGTGGACCTGCCGCTTGCGGTCGCACGCTTTCTTCGCTACTTTTCCCATTTGTCTTGGTTTCGCTAGGGTGGGTGACGGGTTGGGGTGTGTTTCAGGGTAGTGATTTTAGTGGTTGTGTGGTTTTAGTGGTTTTATAGGTGTACGCCGGGATGTTTCCCGTTCCGGGCCCATGTTTTTACTTCCGTTTCCGTATATTTCCGGTCACCGTACTTTCCGGTAGGCGCACACTGCGGTGACCGCTAAGAGGGGTGGCGGTATTGCACCTAGGGCGCCGTACGGCGGCGGTGTGGGCCGTTTTGGGGTCATTTCCGCCATCGCGGACTTTGCACTTCCGCCGTGGCGTGGTGCTCGTGCCCGATGGGTCGGAATGGGCCGCACTTTGCTCCTTCGTGCAATGGCGGAAACGCTATTTACGCTGTGGCGCTCCGGTCAGTCACTTTCCGCCAGGGTCGTAATGAGGGCCAGTGAGTTCGCCCATGGTGGCACACCATCACTATTACTGAAAAATGTGGTCTTCCTAAAATGTAGGTCTGAGGTCTCTCTAGTGATCACACGAAAAATCTAAGCAAAGATAAGGGATTTTGGACATTGGGGCCACAAATAAAACAAGGGAATTATGCTCACCAAAATACCACCAACCACGTATACCAAATATGCAGATCTGGGTGCTGAAATAATGCATGTCCATTGTATTATTGTTGCACATGGCCAAATCTGAATACAAAGAGTGATTATTGCTGAGTTATTTTTCGGCGGTAATAAAATACCGTCAGGCCCCAAATCTCCACAAAATACCCTACAGTTACAAAGACCTGGGTTGTCAATTGAATGTGCATGCAGGCCAAGATCACAACTTACCATTGGAACTTTGTAAAGGACTCTATTGTTTTGACTTTCCCTTATACTGTCACGAAGAGCCCAACAATCTCAGGAAGGGGTTCCCACTGAAGAAAGCTCGATGTTGGTTTCTTTATTGCTACACGTTTCACTTTTTCAGTTGTCCTCGGATAACTCATCTAATTTGCATTATTTCCCGAAAAACACCCCTAATAATGCACTATAGTTGGACACAAGCCTAGTTTTCTATTTTGTTCCCCACTTGGTACACTTTGACAGGTAGGAGGGC
This sequence comes from Ambystoma mexicanum, assembly GCF_040938575.1. Lineage (NCBI taxonomy): Eukaryota > Metazoa > Chordata > Amphibia > Caudata > Ambystomatidae > Ambystoma > Ambystoma mexicanum. The sequence continues at coordinate 327,470,187 of NC_090925.1, read as the reverse complement.
GATGGGAGAGCATGGGTGCCATGTTGAGAGGGCGATAGGTAGGAATGGGTATGTTACATTCAATAGTCACTTTGGCATCTGGACAAATTATTCAAGTGATTATTCTGGTTGTCGCTGTTCCATCAAGCCTCACTAAACATTTTGTGTGCATGCATTTAATCAGAAATAAATCTCCATTCTTAACAGCTTAGTTGTCAGTCCCTTCTTTCCACACGGCCACACTGTGGTGGATTGCTGTCCCATAAATCTGCATCTTGCTTGAAATCTGTGGTGTGGTTTCCTCTGTTGGCATGGGAACATTCCGACCAATGCATATGCACTTGTTAGCACAATCTCTCCCACTTTCTCTGAGCGGTACAAGTGAGTACCCTCCCCGTCTGTGGTGACACCTGAATATTCCCTTCAGTTGGGAGTGAGCATTCAGTGGTCACTCCAATGTTTGCCTCCTAACCCATCTCCTGTACTCTTCCGAGGTTCCTGAGGGGAATTGAGAGCCTCAATAGAAGTGGGCACTGTGAGAAACCAGAAGGTGTTTCAGCCACTGGTCCTCAGGGATCTGTCATCCAGGTGGCCATGACACTGCCATCGCTTTTGGATCCGGTTCCTGGGGATGGACCAGTGCGGGAGGATCACCTGGGTGAGGTGTCTTGTGGGAGTGGGACGCCGGATGGTGAGCAGCAGTATCCCCTTTCCTATAACACCTTTACCCCATGCTTCCTGCTAGGATACCTGGGAAATCTACCCTCCCCTCTTTTACAACACAAACACTTTCACACAGACAGCCCGCTATGGGAGAAAGCAGAGTAACACCCAAGCAGTATACCTGATGTTTCCCAATGCAATGGTCAGGTGAGGTGAGGTCAGGAAATTATTGACCATCACACACACACCTGACTGCCATTAAGCTTCCCGACACTGATAAAAGGCGGAGCACGAATGCAAACTCTTAGCGAAGCAAAGCACACAAGGAAACAGCAGTTTTGAGACCGCAGCTGGATGAGAGAAGGAAGGCAGCAAAACAGGAGGGGATGTCACGACTTGCTCCCTTCGCTCCCGTTCCCGCCACTTGGGGGCATGTTTTGGGGTTTATTCCCTACTGGACATTTCCTCCGAACCTAATGCTACAGTGCTGTGATGTATTGGGAGCACTAAAACCTTATTTTCCAAGTTACTTCCCTTCCGGATCCATTCCAGGTTTTTGGCAGCCAGCATGCTACTTTACTCAAATGACTATGCTTCCCAGAATGCCTGGCTCACTGCTTCACCTCCTCCCTTGCAGGACAAGGTTGGGTGGAGGATAGGCAACACCTGTGGCTGCAGGTGCAGCAGGCGGCACACCTGAGGGGTGTGCTCGTTAAGCAGCTTTAAAAGCCTCAGTTTACTTCAGTCCAGCGCTGGTCATCGTTGCAGTGTTCCTGTTGTGACTAGTCCCTTGTTTCTTGTTCCTAGCTTTTGTGCCTAGTTCCTAGTTCCTATTTCTTGTTCCTCCGCCCTGGATTTCGGATTCATGTGCTAAATTGATTTCTGCTTTCTGGATTTCCCTTTCTGTCTTCCTCTGTCTGCAGGCAGCCTTTCTCTGTGCTTTACCCTTTGATGCAGCCCAATTTGCCTGTGTTTTCTGTTTCTTTGATGCTGTCCTTTGCTACTGAAAAACTTGATGCATTAGTCTTTCCTTTTTTAGATCTAGTTTCCTGCCTTTTCTCCTTGGATGGGTGGGTAAGGTTTCCTTTTGTGATATCATTTTCCCTGCTCCTGATCCTTACTTCCTATTGGGATCCATGCCATGTTTTCCATTTCACTTCTGCATTTATTTCCCATTTGATTATTTAGGTGTGGGGTGCTGTAGTAACTAGTCCCTGTGTGAATGCCTTTTGTTTTCCTCACTATTTCTTTAATCACAATTCCTACTTGCTCCTTGACTTAGGTCTTAGGTATTTAGTTATCCTCCACCCCTTGCTGTTATAGCCTTCTGGGTCCCTGTTTGATCAACTAGGTTCGTGGGTTTACTGACATTCAAGTGGTCTTTCCAGGTCTCGTGAGTACTGTTTCTAAGTTCCTTATTCAGTATCATCCAGAGTGTCAGCACACAGATCCTGTCCTTGCTTGCCCTCTACGTGGGCTTAGCGCTGTCAGTATCTGTAAGAGCATAGTGGGTAAGGAGTTTGCCGACTTTCCTTTCAGTCATAAGGAGGTTCTAAGTGCTTACCCCACATCCGTTTTCATATATAGGTATTTTTGTTTCACTCTATCTGCACTCCTGGGTTTTAGTATTATGAGTCGTGGTTCTTGTGTGCACGTTGTTTGATTCAAGGTTATTCACTGTGCGATTTTGTGCACATTTCCCTTGCCATATTCGCTGCCTTTGTACTCACCTGATTAATCCTGACAGGGGATCGCAAGGAGGGAAATTCCAACAAGGAACCATTACTTTACAGAATCCTTGAGATTAGAAAGCGTAAGACCAGGAAACAAGGCTGAAGAATCCTGCATTGTGTCTCTGAGATACCTGGGGCCCTCCCGCGTCAATCAAGTCGGGAAAGAAGCAGTCACTGTGGTACAGTCCTTGACTCTAAGAAAATGCAGCGTCCGTGGAATAAACGCAGCCGTGGGGGGAAGAGGGGTTAGGGAGAGGTTGTGGGTAGGTGTGGGGAAGTTAGGAAAACCGGGTAGAGGTGTAGGGAAACCTAAATTGGATAGGCAAGAGGGAAGCACCAGGGAAAAACCCTCCTCAACTTCAACCTGCATACATATTAACCAGACTCTTACAGTAACTTGTTCTGTTCTGAACCAGCCCTACACAGACCTTAACACACCTTGATACGTGTGCACATGAAACAAACATACACATAGCAATAAGCAGTATGAACACATGACAATGGAAATCTTTCCATGGATGAAGAAACAGAACACATGGCCCCGGGGCATGAAGCAACACAAAACACATCACAAAATCATGCCTCTCTCATGACGGATTAACATTGTGGAGGTTGTTAACTGATAAGAAAACACAGAGCGCACTTATCTGAGTTCTGAGAGGCCCTGCGGGACCTCTCGGACGAAATGTAGACCGCCGTGAACTGCTGCCGATGACAGCATTCCCTCCTTGCTCCAGCCGTATAACACAGGGGAACCTACGGTAGCCACCCTTAATCACCGTCCATGCTGGCAGTATTTCTTCCGCGTCCTGTCTCTCCGCTCGTGCTGCACTCAATAACGAAAATAAGCCACACCTGCGTGTGCGCCTTTGCTTCATTTATGCTGCCTCATCAATAGCAGCTGGCAACACGTGCACACAGAACTACAGCCTTTCCCAAAGCATGATGGGAATTGTAGTCTTTTCCTCTGCCGGCATGCCACTATACAAGAACCCTTTGAATGCCCTTCCTCCTAACACCAATCTACTCCACGATACCAGAACCTTGCTTTTCTCAGTCTCTTGCCTTTGAAGGCCTGCTGGATCAAAACAACAAACAAAAGTTCCTTTGGTGGTCTTCCACCTTGGGCGATTTCTCTTCGCCGCTAGGACCTTACTCCATTGGGTTCGGATCCTCCTTGCAAAATGGGCCTCCATCCATCGGGTTCACTACGGCCTTTCAAATATAGATCGTAACATTCAGGATCCTTGATGTCTTTTTAAACAAACATTGTGGACAACCCTCGAGCAGGTTCACTTGTCGACACAATGTTCCCGGGTGTATTACTCTTCACCCCAACACGCAGGCATCCCTCAGCAGGGTTCACGTTTGCCAAATACACAGTTCACTCTGCCTTGCTTTCTCTCGGCAATGGGTCAGAGACTTTAGATTTACAAGGGATTTGACGTGACCCCTGTAGGACCACTCTGAAATCTCACGCCTATCCTTGGGCCTCCTGGGACTTGCAGTTTTCATACGAAATGAAAGGGGCCAGCCAGAGTCCTTCGAATGAGCACTCTTACAGCACCTGACCACTCTGCAGCTGGCCCTTGTCTGGGCTTTCTCAAAAGTTAAAACACAGACACAAGTTCTTTCTTCTCAAGTGCCTTGCGTTCATGAAATGTTGCTATTTGCAACCATGGGCTCAACACAGTTCGGTTTGCTATCAGCTTCCTCCGACTCACCGGTTGTGTTGAATCAGTTTGCTTCTTTTGCTTCTGGATTCGAGGACAGTACCACGGTAGCCAGCATGCCTCCCCACCTGTGTTATCAATGTGGGAGGCCCCCATGCACCGTTGACATCTGTTCCTCCACACGCCAGCTGTAACTCCCGGTCGTATCATTTCCCTTCGGGAGGTTTGCAGGGCTGAGTTGAAAAGGGCACGGGCAGTGCCCCCTTTGTCGTCCCTCCAGGTCTCGCTGCCTTTCTCCTCCGTTTTAACTGCCGGTTCGGTGTAGCTGTTTCCTTGTGCCTTTGGCCTTGCTCATATTGTGTTCTCGTGCCCTGCCTTTTATCCCTGTGGGGAAAGTAAAGGGTTGTTGAGTGTGCCTGGTTACTGTCAATTGCCTGACTCTGCCTGACCCTTGTATTGGGACATGTCAGGTAAACGGTTTTGGTGTTAACCCATTGTCTGTCACGGTGTGAGAAAATGTTCATGTCTGAAAGGGGTCGGGGGGGAGTTTGTTTCTAAATATCCTGCTGGGCAGGATGGGGAAGAAGGGGCATAAGAAATTATCTCCCTCGTCCTAGGGGGTGTGGTGAACTCGGAATGGAAGGGTAGATTGTGTAGGGTTTGTGAAATGAGTAGGAGGGATTGTGGGAGCTGGTGTTTTATCACGATCGACTGGGAGTTTGGAAAACGATAATCAGAGGGACGGGGAGAAGAATGATTGTGAGTACTCTGGTAGGTAACCGTAAGGTAGGGACTCTGGGAGATGTAGTTCCCCACAATAACGTTGTTCAGGTTCCTACTTGGTTTTACAGACAAGGAAGTGTTGTTGGATTCTGATAAGGGGGGGGAGGAGTGTGGGGGAGGGTGGGTTTACTTTGGAATAGCCTATAAAGACCTCGAGGACTTTGTCCTCCTGCCTGGTGTAATACCGCGCCTCACCTGGGGCCCTTCCCTGAGCATAACCCCAGGTTCCCCCATCCAAGTGATCCTCCCACGCTCGTCTACCCCCCAGGGTTTGGATCTGAGAGCGCCAGTCCTTCCGTGGCCACCTGAATATGGGATTCTCGAGGTCTTCTCAGGAGAATACCCTCAGGTTTCTCACAGACAGCGGATCTGAAGTAGTTTTCTGGGATGAAGGGCTTGTTTTTTTATAGAGAAATTCTATCCCAAGCTGTTTGTGTCTTTGTTGCAATGTGATGTTTGAGGATGAGGTTGATCGTGTTGACCCCAAAGACTTGGTGCAGGTGCCCAGCTGGAGTGTGAAACCCTCAAGGATCATAACAGAGAGCCATGAAGTGGGTGTCAAGGTGTTTGGTGTTGGTCAGCAGTTGGGAATTCCGTCTTGGAGGGGTTAAGCTTGAGGTAAGCACTGGACATCCAGGACTGGATCAATGAGGCAGGCCTTGAGCCCGTGGATGTCTTTGATGTAGGATATCTTGAGGTAGATAGGCATGTTATCTGTATATTTGTGGATGTTTAAAGCGAGGAGGGTTACGAACGGTTCCAGGTAAAGTTTGAAAATCATGGGGGGCAGGATTGATCCCTTGCGCGACTCCACCTGTTATGGGTAGAGTTGGTGATCTGGAGGAATCAATTTGTATGAACTCGGGCTAATCCCTGAGGGCTAGCTCGTTGATCCCCCATGCAATGATGTAGATTGTCAGTGAGTGCCTGGTGGTTTACTGTGTCAAATGCTGCTAAGGGCTCTAGGGCATTGTCTATCACCTTGATGGTAGCAGTTGCTGTGGTGCATCAAGCCGGGAGAAGGCCGCAGAAAAAGGCCAGCGCTCCTCTTACCAGCTCCGCTACAAGCGCACCTGCAAGCTGAGGCTGAATCAGCTGTTCGTCTGCGTTTCGGATCCTCCGATTCAAATACATTTGCCGCATGTTCCAAGGCAAATAAGATGGCCGCCGCCAACACCATGGCAACCAGAGCCGCCCTGAAGCCCAGGAACATCACCACCGCAGGCCCGAATGCTTATTTGCTCCCCCGACTGGCCTGCCCCTCCCCTGCTGCTTTAAATGGAGATGGAGTGGGCTGTGAGGTGAAGCTGGGAGAAGGCTGCAGAGAAAAGGCCAGCGCTCCTCTTAGCAGCTCCGCTGCGAGCACACCTGCAAGCTGAGGCTGAATCAGCTGTTCGTCTGCGTTTCGGATTCTCCGATTCAAATACATTTGTCGTGTGTTCCAAGGCAACTAAGATGGCTGCCGCCGACACCATGGCAACCAGAGCCACCCTGAAGACCGGGAACATCACCGCCGCAGGCCAGAGTTCCTATTCGCTCCCCTGACCCACCTGCTCCTCCCCTCCTGCTTTAAATGGAGATGGGGTGGGCCTTGAGGCGAAGCTGGGAGAAGGCCTCAGAAAAAGGCCAGCGCTCCTCTTAGCAGCTCTTGGCTGCTCGCCGCGTGCCGCCTGCCGTAAAATGCTGCCCGTTCCCCAAGGTAAGAAGACTTCCAAATTCCTGCCTTTGCAGTCCCACTCACTCACATCTAGATGCGAACGTCTACGATCACGCACATACATAGCCCCACCAAACACGCTACCTCCGCCCATGAGCACACGTAATGCTCGCTTACAAACTAGAACGAATAAAACAATTTGCATCGCTTGCACAGCTGCCTCGAACCCACAAATAAGACATTTCTCGAGGATCGTCACAACTTACTCACCAACTTCTCAGGGCCCTTCCTCCCCCTCCCCTCGCCCAGCCCAGTCACTCCCAGCAAGGCTACCATAGTATCCAACAAACTGTTTATCACCCTGGACATGAGTCTCCCCAGGGAGGAATGTATTGACTGCAACGCCACTGTATCTGTCTGTGACCCCAGAAAATGGGACCCCCACTATTGCCAATTCTTCTACCTCAACCATCCAATGTATTGATGCAAATGCCACTGTATCTGTCATGGCGCGAGGTGGGTGGAGCCTGTGGAGCCGCTGGCGGCGCAGATACTAGCCCGTCGCACGCTCTGCTTACCCGTCACGTTCTCCTTCAGCACCGTTCTAGTGTTTGCGCGCTGACGCGACTCGGAAGCTCAAAGCCTGCCGCTTCCGGATCGCGTACGCGTTGCAACGCTTCCGGTTTCGTTTTCCGAGAGTGCTGTCCACTCCTGTGCTTTTCGCAGCCTTCACGCTCGTATTTTTTCCCTGTCGGTCCCTGATCCCTATCGGGTCCCGTTCCTCCTCTCTTGCTTGCCTGCTCCTCATTGCTCTGAGTTTTTTCCCCCCTGTATTTCCGTACCTCTTATCCCCCTTGCTCTCCTTCCAGTCTTCTAGCCCATGCCCCGTCCCATCTTTCCTTCACTCTGTGCTCCTTACCTTTTCTCTGTTCTGTCTTCTTGTCCCCGTCTCCTCCTCTGCTTCCTGCGGTCTTCCTGCTGGATTCCCTGTGTACCGGACCCCGGCCTGTTATTTTCGGATTGTTTACTCAACCGGTTGGACACCTTCTTCTGTTGCTTCCCTGAGTACTGGATCCTGGCCTGCTATTGGACTGCCGACTTCTCCTGCTGCCCTTTCCTTGAACCGGGTTTTCACCCAGTGATAACCCTTTACCGCATGGACTGCCTTCCTCTGGAGCACCTCCAGAATACTACCACTGACCATCTCTTCTGCCCGGCCCCGTCTCAAGACTACCCATTACTCATATCCTGAGTATCTCAGGGGTTTTTTGTGCCTTTGGGCTTTTTCCCCTTTTTGGCATTCCCGGAGGGGGGCCCCGGGTACCCTTTTCGGGTGGCACGGTAGCTTCCTTCTGTGGCCGTCCTTATCTACACAAAAAAAAGGAGCGACCAAGAAGAAAAGGAGAGAAGGGTACGGAAAGGAAAGAAGAAGGTGAGGAGCTAGGGGAGGGTGGAGAATCGGAATCAACGTTCTCTGACGAGGATATCACCGATCCCGGTGACAGTTTGCAACGCCAAAAGAGTGAGATCACGATGGCTACGCCGCAGCAAGTACAAGAACTTGTAGCAGCAGTCCAGAGTCTGAATGTGGAGATGCAGAATCTAAAGGCCGCTAATGCCACCCTACAGCAACGGATGACTGAGAGAGAACGACCCTCGACTGACTTACCACTGCTTCCCCTTGTGTCAGGCAAGTTTGATGGCTCTCCAAAAAGGGTCAAAGAGTTCTTGAATGCCTGCAATTTACACTTCTCATTTCGTCCCCAAACCTTTGCCTCGGACCACGCCAAGGTGGGGTTTATGATCACTCATATAACAGGTACCGCCCTTGCATGGGCCACCCCACTTGTGAACCAGCCGGACCCAGTCCTGCAGGACTATGACACGTTCAAAGCTTTGATGCAGCGGACCTTTCTGCATACAGAAAGCACTTTCTTGACATCAGAAGATCGTCTTGATATCCGTCAAGGAAATTCAGATCTGCTGACTTACATTACCGCCTTTAAACAGGTGGCAGCCAAAGCTGGTTGGCAGGAGCAGGCTCAGTATGCCATTTTCCGGCGAGGTCTGAGAGAAGACTTAAAGGATGAGCTAGCCAGGATTGAAAGACCCGTATCCTTTGCTGAACTCCTGACGGCTACCCTCCGAATTGACTTCCGCATGACGGAACGATGCATGGAAACGAAAAGAACCAAGATAAATGTACCCCCTCTTTCAGAAACTCACCCGGCTACGTCTGTACCCTTCCCACGAACCACCAAGGAAGAGCCAATGCAAATTGGAACAACTCGAGCCCCGCTCACACCAGAGGAATGCAAACGGCGCAGGGATGGCGGCCTGTGCATGTATTGCGGGGCATCCACACATATGTTACGGGACTGCCCGGATGTTCCACCCAGGAGGTCGGGAAATGCTCGCCCTCGGTAAGTGTTGGGACTCACTACCGAGGGGCTGGTCCAAGTCCTTATGCTCCTCTATCTGTGTCCTCGTCGGAAGTCTCAGAGGACTCCCGTTTGATGGTTCTCACGGTTACTCTCAAATTAGAGTCAACTGAAGTGACTACCTTAGCTCTACTGGATTGTGGGGCAGCCGGCAATTTCATAGATACCCACTCGGCTAAACAAAAGGGTGTCAAAAGAATTGCCAAACAAGAAGACCAGAAGGTAGAAGGGGTGGACGGTGAACCATTGAGCTCTGGCTTGATCACCCACACCACAGAAGTACTCACCTTGTCGATACAACAACACTCAGAAAGGATTGTTTTTGACATCATCAGAGCCGCACACTTTCCCATCATCCTGGGAATATACTGGCTACGCAAGCACAACCCCAATATTGACTGGTCAAGAAACATACTGAATTTTCAGTCCACCTATTGCAAATCTGAGTGTTTACCCGAGCCAAAATGTGAAACTATCAAGACTACTAACAGCTGTGAGACCAAGACCGTCCATTGCTTGCCCCATTTCCTAAAGGAGTTCACAGAGGTAGTTACAGAGAAGAAACCCATTGAGCTACCTCCACACCATCCGGAGTATTGTACCATTGAATTAACTCCGGGAGCTCTGGTACCATTCTGCAGAATGTTTCCATTGTCATTAGAGGAGAAACAATATCTCAGAGAATATCTGGACAACAACATGGCCAATGGGCTCATAAGGCCTTCAAAGTCTCCCGCAGGGGCCTCCATGTTTTTTATTTCCAAAAAGGAATCCAAAGAATTAAGGCCATGCATTGACTATAGAGGCCTAAATAAGGTCACTGAAGGATCAATACCCTATGCCTTTGATAACAGAAATCTTACAAGCTGTCCACGGAGCCAAGATTTTTACCAAACTTGATTTGAGAAACGCCTACCACCTTCTCCGCATTCAGAAAGGAGACAAATGGAAGACCGCCTTCCGGACTCCGTTCGGACTCCTTGAGTATCAAGTGATGCCGTTTGGGTTGGTGAATGCACCTTCAGTTTTTCAACGTTTTATGGACAGACTGTTTTCCGATTTGTTGTGTCAAACCACTCTAGTATATCTCGACGATATCCTAGTATACTCCAACAGTCCTGAAGAACATGATGGCCATGTCAAGGAGGTTTTCCGAAGACTTAGAGATAACCATTTATCGGTCAAACTCACTAAATGCGTGTTTTCGGCTTCGTCTATCCCCTATCTGGGGTTTATCCTGTCTAACCAGGGTATCTCAATGGATCCCAACAAAGTGTCTTCTATACTAGAATGGCCTTCACCCTCTTTGGTAAAAGAAATCCAAAGGTTCTTGAGTTTGGCTAACTTTTATCGGAGGTTTATTTCTAATTTTTCTCAGAAGATCTTACCCATCACTTCTCAAGAAGTCCTCAAACACATTCAGATGGTCTGCTGAGGCCGAAGACAGCTTTAGAGACCTTAAGAATGCATTTTGTACAGCACCCATTTTACGACAGCCTGATCAAGACCTGCCCTTCATCCTTGAAACCGACGCCTCATCAGCAGCCATAGGAGCTGTCCTACTCCAAGAGATTCAGGGAGTAGAGCATCCAGTCGCATACTTCTCGAAGACTCTTAATGCCAGTCAAAGAAACCACTCTGTATTCGAACGTGAATTATTAGCCATGAAATCTGCTTGTGTGGAATGGCGTCATCTCCTTCAGGGAGGCAGATATCCATTTACCATCCGGACCGACCATAAGAACCTGCAGGTCCTGAAGCAATTCGAGTGTTATAACACCCGACAGGCCCGATGGGCTCATTTCTTCGCCCAATTTGATTTCCACATCACTTACATCCCTGGGAGATTGAATGTGCTGGCAGATTCTCTTTCACGTCGTTGTGATTATTCACCGGATTCAGACTCTCCTCCTGAACGTATGTTCCCCCAACCCAAGTGTATCGGAATGGTTTCCACGTTCCTCAGACAGGTAAAGGAAGATTCGGGAGGGCGTTTTGAGGTTGAGAGACATCCTAAAGATCTGGCGTATGAAATAAGAGATGGTCTCTACTTGACAAAGGGCAGACTCTACTTACCCACGCCCGCCTTTCGCAAGATGGCCTTGAGCTGGTGTCATTACTCTAAACTTGCAGGCCATCGAGGCAGAACAGGCACCCTTGAGTATCTTCAACGGCACTTTTACTGGCCAAGAATGAAGGAGGACGTGGATCGTTATGTCCAGTCTTGTATTGTCTGTCTTCGAAGCAAGTCTTCCCGCCAACGACCGATCGGATTACTTGAACCATGTGCTGTACCTGAAGGCCCTTTGAGCTCGGTTTCAACCGATTTCATAGTGGATCTGCCCATTTCTCAGGGATGCACGTGTATTATGGTGGTAGTGGATTCATGTTCCAAGATGGCTCACTTTTCCCCTTTGCCCGGAGTCCCTACAGCCGCCAGAATGGCTGAAGTGTTCCTACAAGATATCTTCAGATTGCACGGAATGCCCTCTAAAATCATTTCTGACAGGGGCAGTCAATACACATCCCGCTTTTGGAAAGCCCTCTGTGAGCGCTGGGTATTGAAAGAGCCCTCAGTTCGGGTTTTCACCCACAGTTCAATGGACAAACTGAGCGGTTAAATGGAACTCTTGAACAATACCTGAGGTGCTTTGCCAACTCCCAGCAGGACAATTGGTGCTCGTTATTGGCTTTGGCTGAATTCTCCTGCAATAATTCTCTACATTCTGCTCTTGGGTTCAGTCCATTTTTCTGTACCTATGGCTACCATCCTCGGTCTATTCTTCCTATCTCCTGTCTCTCTACCAACGTGCCATCTGTAGATTCCTCCCTCACTCTCCTTAGAGAAATACATAAGAAGGCAGGGGAAAGCCTTAGGGCAGCTCAAGAGCGTTACAGGTCTCAGGCCAATAAACACCACCAACCTGTCCCTGGCTGGGAAGTGGGATCTCGAGTTATGCTTTCCACAAGATATCTCCCTCGATGGGCCCATCCATACAAGCTTTCTCCTAAGTTCTTAGGGCCCTTCAAGATAACACAAAAGATCAACCCTGTGGCCTTTCGTCTCAAACTTCCAACCAGCCTCAACCGGGTCCATCCGGTCTTCCATACATCACAGCTAAAGGACTTTCATGTCGACACCTGGACTCGTCAAGCTGAGAGAGTCACTATGCCTTTGGCTTCCACTCAGGAGGAATATGAGGTAGCTCAGATTTGCAACTCCAGGTACCGCAGAGGCAAATTGGAATATTTGGTACAGTGGAAAGGCTTCCCATCCTCTGAGAACTCCTGGGAACCCATCTCCCATATTACAGCCCCTTCCCTGCTGCGCAAATTTAATTTGTTTCATCCAGGGAAACCAGGGGGAGGGGCCATTAGGAGCGGGCATACTGTCATGCCGCGAGGCGAGTGGAGCCTGTGGAGCCTCTGGCGGCGCAGATACTAGCCCATCGCACGCTCCGCTTACCCGTCACGTTCTCCTTCAGCACCGTTCTAGTGTTTGCGCGCTGACTCGACTCGGAAGCTCAAAGCCTGCCGCTTCCGGATCGCGGATGCGTTGCAACGCTTCCGGTTTCGTTTTCCGAGAGTGCTGTCCGCTCTGTGCTTTTCGCAATTTTCACGCTCGTATCTTTTCCCTGTCGGTCCCCGATCCCTATTGGGTCCCGTTCCTCCTCTCTTGCTTGCCTGCTCCTCATTGCTCTGAGTTTTTCCCCCCTGTATTTCCGTACCTCTTATCCCCCTTGCTCTCCTTCCAGTCTTCTAGCCCACCCCCGTCCCATCTTTCCTTCACTCTGTGCTCCTTACCTTTTCTCTGTTCTGTCTTCTTGTCCCCGTCCCCTACTCTGCTTCCTGCGGTCTTCCTGCTGGATTCCCTGTGTACCGGACTCCAGCCTGTTATTTTCGGATTGTTTACTCAACCGCTTGGACACCTTCTGTTGCTTACCTGTGCACCGGATCCTGGCCTGCTATTGGACTGCCGACTTCTCCTGGTGCCCTTTCCTTGAACCGGGTTTTCACCCAGTGATAACCACACACCGCATGGACTGCCTTCCTCCGGAGCACCTCCAGAATACTACCGCTGACCATCTCTTCTGCCCGGCCCCGTCTCAAGACTACCCATTACTCATATCCTGAGTATCTCAGGGGTCGCTCATGGGTTTTTTGTGCCTTTGGGCTTTTTCCCCTTTTTGGCGTTCCCGGAGGGGGGCCCCGGGTACCCTTTTTGGGTGGCACAGTGGCTTCCTTCCGTGGCCGTCCTTATCTACACAAAAAAAAGAAGCGACCAAGAAGAAAAGGAGACAAGGGTACGGAAAGGAAAGAAGAAGGTAAGGAGCTAGGGGAGGGTGGGGCGTGGCTACGAGAGCCATGTAGGAGGACGCGTTCCAGCAGAGCTCCCGAGATCCTGAACAGATCCGGGCAAATCAGTGCAGTACGACTGCTTATTGAAAACCGACGACATGCATGCCAGCGTGTGAAGGTGCTACCGAAGTACTGTGAACTTTTGGAGGTCATAGTAGCTACGACGACTGAGATCGGAGAAGAAAAGTCGAGAGACGCTGAGAACAAAGGGCGACTCAAAATGGCCGACATAGACTTGAGACGGGATTGAAAAGAGTCGCGGGAAGACCTAACCAGGTCAGCGCGCAATGCGCCCACTCATCATTCGGTAGACCTGCACATCCTCAGAACCATGTCCAGTAAGGCAGTGCGACCTAAGGCGAAACAACCCACGCTGGATGACTTCACCAAAACGTCCCCGGGCTCGGACGCCACCAAGAATAAGGATGCACCGGCCGTAGGTAGCGCGACGACTTCGAGCTCTAACCAAGAAATCCTAGCAGCGATTGCGGACCTGAGAGCGGCCTGGGAGTCGAAATTAGAACAGGCTGTCTCTGAATTAAAAACGGCATTGGACCTCAAAGTTGGGGAGGTCCAGGAAGACGTCAATCTACTGAGACAAGACGTTAGGGTTCTGGCAGAGCGCACAGAGTCCCTAGAAAAAGAAGTCGGCCCGAATACGGCGGACTGTGCCACCCACAAGACAAAACTGCACGCCCTAATCCAAAGGGTGGGCAACCTGGAAAGTAGAGCGGAGGAGGCGGAAGGACGGGCCCGTCGCAACAATATCCGCATTGTGGGCCTACCGGAGGGGACGGAGGGCCGTGACCCTACTGACTTCGTTGAGACCATGTTGCTGCAAGAGATATCCGGAGGGGCCTTATCCCAAGGCTTCGCAGTGGAGAGAGCACATAGAGCCCTAACGAGGAGGCCGCCTCCTGGAAACCCGCCTAGACCCATCATTGCCAAAATTCTTAACTACCGTGATCGGGAAAGAATATTAGAACATTTTCGAAAAGGAGGCACAATCAAGAGAGGAGAAGCAAACATCACGGCGTATCCGGATTACACCCTAGCTGTGCAGCGGAGCCGCATGAACTTTGGAACTGTGAAACGGAGGCTGAGGGAGGCAGGTTACAAATATATGTTGCTTTACCCTGCAAAACTGAAGGTCATACAGGCGCATAAGACTTTATTTTTCGAGACCCCAGAGGACGCCATGGAGTGGCTCGACGCACAAGGGTGCCCTCAAGAATCGGCGGACCGGCCCCAGAAGGACTCGGAGGAGCTACGGAAGACGTAAAATGGCGTCGCAAGATGGCGCGACACATGGACCCTAAGACTTGATTATAGTCGGTTCGGAACCTTCGGTATGGAAGGTCAGTTGGTTGTACTGTTTGCCACAAACATTGAGATTATTATTGAACGGGAGCCCCATGGAGCGATACTCTCTCCCCACAATAGCTTAGGTTAGGTGGCCATTAGGGCGACCTCACCCTGCTGGGCTCCGTGTACGGACTGGTGTTTGCGGAGCCAGATGTGGGGGTGCCTGAGCTCTTTTTTTGAAGCTGGGCAACAGTTGGGGTGTGTGGTGTTGGGGGGAGGGTGGGTGAGGGAGGGGAAAGGGGGTTGGAGTTTAGTTGTGTGTGCGGTTAGTTTGGGAATGAGCTTATTTGCGGAGTGGCCGCAGTGGGACGCTTTCTGTGTCATGAGAACTGTTGGAGGTTCCCGTAAGGGGGGTGGGAAGACACATAGCTGCCATGGGTGACCTCAAGATTGCCACCTGGAACGTCCGAGGCCTCAATAATTACTTGAAAAGAAATAAAGTCATGTTGTATCTTAAACGACAGAAGATCGACATTGCCCTGCTACAAGAAACGCACCTGGCCCAACATAAACTAGACCTTGTAAAGAAAAAATGGGGGGGTACAGTGGTGGGCTCCCCGTACTCGGCCTATGCCAGAGGTGTGCTGATCTGGGTGGCCCCGCATGTCCCACTCAGAATTGTACGAGAGGAGGTAGACACGGAGGGTAGGCTGGTAATACTGAGGGTACTGATTGAGAACAGAGGACTGAGTATTATTAATACATATGCCCCCAATCAGAATACTGCTGTATATTTCAGGACTCTATGTACACGCCTGGGCCCGTGCGCAGGGGAACCGATCATCTGGGGGGGGGATTTTAACTGTGTTCTTGACCCCAAGATAGATAGGTCCGACAGGAAAGTAGACAGGCCCACCCCAGCGGCCAGGGCTCTACGGGTACTATTAGACGACTTTGGACTAGAGGATGTCTGGAGATTGAAACACCCCACGGCCTTGCAGTACTCTCATTATTCGGCCCCTCAACAGTTGCACACGAGACTAGATTACTTCTTTGCTACGCCAGAAGTGACGATAACAACTACACAGGTTGAATACAGAGCGAGGGTCCTGTCGGACCATTCGCCCTTGGTGATAGCCTGGCAATATGGCCGCCCTAGAGGGCGGATTCCAACATGGCGCCTCCGGGCGGAGGCGCTCAGAGACCCGGCCTTCAGAGAAGATATTAGAGAGACGATTACAAGGTATTTTGAGGAGAACACAGGCAGTGTGGATTCGGCTGGTACACTTTGGGAGGCCTTCAAGGTGGTAGTGAGGGGCGATGCTATTTCTAAATCAAAGGGCCTTCAGGGGGGGGTTTTAGCTGAGCTGGGGAAAGTGGAGAAAGAATTGGAGCGTGAATGTACCAGAGGGGGAGGGGACACAGACCTAGTACTCGAATTACAACAACGATGCTCAGAGCTTTGGGAGCGGCTTTGTGACCTCAATTACAGGAAATACGTGGAGAGGCAACATGCAGGAGGTGACAAAACTGGTCGCCTACTGGCATGGCTTTACAAGAGGGAAACCCTCAGGGCCCCGGTCATGATGATAGAAAGGGAAGACGGAGAGGAGGCTCACACTCAGGAAGAGGTTAACGCTGCTTTCTTAGATTATTATAAAGCGCTATATGAGGACAAAGGGGAAGACAATCTGGATAAAATCAGGGACGCACTGGAAGATATAGAACTGCCCAGGATTAGTGCAGAGGAAAGGGAGGAGTTAGATGGCCCCATTACGCTAGATGAACTGGAAGAGGTGGTGAAACGGCTGCCTACTTGCAAGACCCCGGGCACTGATGGACTCCCGAGTGAGTTCTACAAAACGTATAGCGCAGAGATACTCCCCCCTATGCTTGAGATGTACAACGAATCATTCGAGGGAGGCCGATTGCCAGACACGCTCAGAGAAGCGCTGATCGTACCACTGCCCAAGCCTAACAAGCCGAGACAACACTGTGGATCGTACAGACCGCTGTCGATGTTAAACCAAGACAGTAAGATTCTGACAGCGGTCTTGGCGGATAGGCTGCGCAAGGTCATCGGCAGGCTGATACACTCGGATCAGACAGGTTATGTCCCTGGCAGGAATATAACTCATAATCACAGGCGGCTCCACCGAGTGATAGAAGAAGGGAACAGAAGAGATGAGGAAATGGCAGTGATCTCCCTAGACGCAGTTAAGGCGTTTGATTCGGTGAGGTGGCCATGGCTGTTTGCGGTCCTGAGGGAATATGGGTTTGGGCCAGGCTATATCAGATGGGCGAGACTACTGTATAGCCAGCCTACGGCTAGGGTGCGTACGGGATCAGTGATATCCGACAAGTGGCACCTAAGTAGGGGTACTAGGCAGGGATGTCCTTGGTCCCCGATGTTATACATATTGGCCTTGGAACCCTTAGCGGTATATCGTAGACAGCAATATGACCTGGTGGGCATCGAGGTGGGAGGAAAGAGCCATCTGATATCCTTATATGCCGATGACCTGCTGCTGTACCTAAAGTATCCTGAAGAGAACCTCCAGTATGTTTTGGAGGTCATGCAGAAGTATGCCGAATTGTCCGGCATAGCGGTTAATCCTGACAAGTCGAGCATGTTCCCTCTAGGGTACTATTCGAGGGTCCCCACGGAACGCTTACCGGTATTGCCCGTGCCTTGGGCAGCCGAGTCCTTCCGATACCTCGGAATAGACATATATCACACTGTGAGAAACGAACATCTGCACAACACCGAGGTTGCTGTGGATAAAATCCGTGCGTCTATGCGATTTTGGGAAAAACTGCCGCTAGCGATGATAGGGCGAGGGGCGTTGCTTAAAATGGTTGTCTTGCCTAGACTGCTGCATTTCTTCAACAACATACCATACTTAATAGCTAGGAAGTTCTTTACCAAACTCGACAGTATGTGCAGGGACTTCCTATGGCACGGCACTCGCAACCGAGTGGCGCTGTGGAAGCTACAAAACTTCTACGATAAAGGAGGAATTAAATTACCACATTTTGAGGCCTATTATGTAGCGAGCCAATTGCAATATGTTACACAGTGGCTCTCTGATGAGGAATCTCCCGAGTCCAGATTGGTTGGGACAGATTGCACCTCGTTTTATTTGAAGGAGATCATCTGGGTCCCTAGACAAGACTTAAACCTTTGCCCTGGTATGCTGTTAGTTGGGTGGAAAATGTGGCGTAGAGCATGCCGGTTACTGGAAAGCCCGGATCCGTGTTCGCCGCAGGTGCCACTGGTTGCCTTGACTGCGGGGGATGGTCAACTTAGAAAATTGATCAGAATGTACTGGGAACCGGTTGGGTTGGCCACGTTAGGAGATATATGGCAAGATGGGGCCATCAAGGATTTTGCAGACTTAGAAGAAGAAGCTGGGTTACATGGGGGCCAATATGTTACATACTTCAGGTTGGTACAGATTATCCGAAAATCTTGGCCTGAGACGGTGTTAGCGGAGGATCCGGATGCCCTGATTGACACAATATATGACATATCAGAGGGCGGACACGAGATCTCCAGATTGTACGAGGTGGTGATGTCCCGAGTGGGAAAGGACTTGACAGACTTGAGACTAGAATGGGAAATGGAGGTGGGGGTTCAGATGACGGATGGGATGTGGGAACGGGCTCTGGGATATCATAAAAAAGTGTCCAGGAATGCTAGATTACAGCAAATCCAACTATATATCACACACAGAGCGTATTTGACCCCCAAGAGAATAGCTAAGTTTGCTAACTCGGGCAGGCAAGCATGCCCGAAGTGTAACGAGGAGAACGCGGACATGACGCATATGTTCTGGTCCTGCCCAGTAATTGAAGTCTTCTGGGGAGAAGTGTCACAGAAGTTGGCTGACAAAGGGGTCCCGATAAGCATTGACACGACCTGGGCTTGCCTTCTAGGGGGGTTCTCCAGACCAAAGAACACCAGACATCTGGGGAAACTGAGAGACCTAGCGTATATACTCGCTAAGAGGAGGATAGCTATGAACTGGAAGCAATGCTACAAACCTAGGATAGAGATGTGGTGGAGGGATCTCCAAAAATGGGCGGAGGCTGAAACCATGGTCTGGCAAGAGGCATGCAGTAAATGCGGGGAGGAGGATGTGGGCAACCTAGTAGCCTGGAGGTCATTAATCACTGGTCTGTTTGGGGTACGAGGAGAACCTACTGCCTCGGAGGAGGAAGTCACCCGGCCACACCAGGTCGATACGGAACTACCCTGTGGATGAGCTCTTGGGGGGGAGGGGGGGAGTGTAGTGTTGTGCTTTGTTAAGTGTTTTATTGGTTTATTGTGTATAATGTCACAAGTTTGTTTATACTGTTTTCACTTAAAATAAAAATAAAAATATTTAAAAAAAAAAAAAAAGGAGCTAGGGGAGGGTGGAGAATCGGAATCAACGTTCTCTGACGAGGATATCACTGATCCGGTGACAGTATCTATGTCTGTGACCCCAGAAAATGGGACCCCCACTATTGCTTATTCTTCTACCCCAACCATGCAATGTATTGATGCAAATGCCACTGTATCTACTCCTCCCACCCCCCACCCCGCTCAAATGCGCTTTGATCAACTCCCGGTCCATCAACGCCCATGCCTTAGACATTCATGACCTCATCACCACCAATGACCTAGACATCCTCCTGGTCACTGAAACATGGCTACAGGAAGCCTCAGGCCCTGCACTATCCCTCCCACTCCCACCTGGCTATGCTGTCACCAGACAAGACCGCCCTACCAAAGGTGGAGGAGTTGCACTAATAGCCAAAGACTCCATCACCATCAGAAAGATTGACAAAACTATTAACGATAACAGTGACTATCTCCAACTCAAACTCACGATCTCTCACCACTGCACCATCACACTACACCTTATCTACCGCCCACCAGGCCCTCTAGGCGACTTTCAGGCCTCCCTCACCCACCTTTTGGCAGACAATCTAAAGAAATCGACCAAAGCCATTCTCCTCGGTGACGTCAACCTAGGCCTGAATGACACCAAAGATCTTACCTCCAAATCACTCAATACATCCCTTGAAACTCTAGGATTTATAAACACCATCACAGACACCACCCACTGCCTAGGCAGAACACTAGACTGGATCGCCCAACACAACTGCCCTCTCACAATCACAGGTATTACTCCTACCCTTTGGTCGGACCACCACATCATCACCTTTAATATCCATACCACCAGAACCTAACCTCACCCCCCTCAACCCCTACCACCTACCCTCACAAGAAGTGCCCGCCTACTCACCAAAGAGAGACTCCTACTATTTCTACAGGGATCCGCCTTCAGACCTCCCTTCTCCAATGACCCAGAAACCCTCACTCAGAACTATGACACAGCCATCTTTGCAGCAATTAACTCCATTGCCCCTCTCAAACCACGCAAATCCAAACCTACTAGCCACACCAATACCTGGTTCACCCAAGACCTCCTCAAACTCCGTACGGACAAACGTGCTGCACTAGCACGCTGGCAGACATCCCATGATGACAAAGACAAACTTGACTTCAAATCACGTTCTAAAGAATATAAGAAGGCCGTTATCCAAGTCCAAGCTAAATCATTTGAAACCAGAATCACCGAAGCAAAATCCAACACCAAGGAAATATCTACCGTATTTAGAGAACTCAAGACCCAAACACCCATGCCCCAAAACTTCACTAAAGATAAGGCTTGGTGTGATGACATCCAAACAGCCATGTGTAACAAGCTTAACCTGCTTCAAGCTAAAAGTATGAACACCAGACTTACGCTCCCTACTCCCCCCCACTCTCGCTACATCCTCCCCCTCAGATGCGTCCCCTACCTTCTCATTCAAAACCATCAAAAAAAAAAGACATCATTAACCTCATGAAAGGCATCAAACCCTCCAATTGTAAAGGAGACCCCTGCCCCGCAGCTATTATCAAGGACTGTGCAGACACCCTCGCTCCATTCCTAACGGCCTTTGTCAACGCCTCCTTCACCACAGGGAAAGTCCCCTCATGCCTCAAGGAAGCATGGGTCCGGCGTCTCATTAAAAAATCACACTTGACCTCACCCAACAACTACAGACCCATTACCACCGTCCCCGTCTTACTCAAAATTCTGGACAAAGCAGCATACCTGCAAGTTCAGCACTTCCTTGAGGAGAATAAACTCTAAGGACTGAGACAATCCAGCTTTCGCCCCAAACACAGGACTGAGACCGCCCTGCTCAACCTCAAAAACCAGATGGACGATGCAAGAGACCAAGGCAAATGGGTCCTGCTTCTTCTCCTCGATCTCTCTGCTGCATTCAACCTTGTAGATCATGATGTCCTATGCCATCACCTCACCTCCACAGCCAAATTTTCCCCAGAAGCCAACACATGGATAACCTCATTCCTGAAGGTAGGACCATGCAGGTCTTCTCTGATCTAGCCACTGCATCACCTACCATCATGTTATGTGGCGTACCTCAAGGCTCCTGCCTCTCTCCTACCCTCTACAACATCTTTACTCGCCCCCTCTTTCTCATCCTAGACCCCATGGGCATCTCTTACACCAACCACGCCGATGACACGCAGATCCTTCTCACACTTACGGGGGACTATGACACTGACTCCATGACTCTCAACACTATCTACAACACCATCCAAACATGGATGGCTGTCAACGGTCTCTGCCTCAACTCGGACAAAACTGAACTCCTACTTGTAGGTTCCCCTGACACCCTCAAAAAAACTTGACGCCCAGTTTAGCCACTTCACCATCGACTTCATCAGAATTCCAGTATCTGACTCAGTAAAAACTCTAGGTGTCTAACCTATCCATGACTAGGCAAGTAAATGCAATTTCTTCCTCTGTTGCCTACCATGCAAAACTTATCAATGCAGCCAGGACCTTTCTCTCCAATGACATCTGCACCAACATAGCTAGAGCCATCACTGGATCCCGGCTGGACTACTGTAATGTTCTCTTCCTAGGGACCGCCACTAATAATTTTGAGAAACTGCAGGTAATTCAGAACAGCGCCTTGCGTGCAGCACAAGGCATCTCCAAAAGAGCACATCACTGCCGCTAGAAGAGCATCCCACTGGCTCCCCATAAAGGAGAGGATCATCTTCAAAGCCCTGACCCGCATCCACAAATGTATCCACCTCTCCCCACCAAAGAATCCACCCTTCCTCCTCCACAAGACCTACCAGGACACCCTATGCCAATAGGCTCACCGTACCCAGGGTCAAAAGAGCTAGAGCTGGTGGTGCCAGCTTCCCCTACCTTGCCTCCCTACACTGGAACGCCCTCCCCACTACCCTGCGAGCCGAACCATCAGTCACTGCCTTCCGTAAGGCCATGAAAACTACCTTGTTCGCTTGACCAACCCTACTTGCTGACGTGACTACCGTCCCTTCCCCAGGGATACTGCGATTGTCACTATTGCAAATAGTCCTCTTACCAATGGCCTTCAATGCATAATATGTATAACATCCATGCTGTCTAATGCTTTGAACGTGTACCTACTGTAACTAGGTTTCCTACAAGTAACAGTACCACAATGCCCCTGAGCTGTCTGTGCGCTATATAAATGTAAAAAATAAATAAATCTTGTTCTGAAGCCAGATTGGTAGGTTTGAAGGAGATTGTTTTCAATGTATTGGAGGAGTTGCGGGTCTACTGCTTTCTCAAGGATCTTACCTTCTGAGGTCTTCGGGTACAGTATTGGTTTCTTGAGAAGTGGAAGGATTTGTCCGGTCAAGATGAAGGTGCCTTGAGTTAGGGAGCTGTTGATCGTCGGGTAAAGGAGGCGTTCTTCAGTCAGAAGGGACTTGAGTACAGAGGCAGGGAAAATTTCATCCGCATACAATGTGGCTTTGAGTGATGCTAGGGTGGCAGTGAAGTCTTGCATAGTTAGTGTCTTTAACGTTGACCAGGTGATCGTGGTTTTGCGAGATGGGGTATGTAGTATCCTGTCAGTTATGGGGTTTGTGTCCGTTGGCGGATAATGCTGATCTTGTTGGCAAAGAGTTGATGGCTGTAGATTTTTCGATGGAGTGCGGTACCGGTTTGTTGGTCCAAGCGTGGCTGCAGTGCTTGATGACTTTAAAGAGGGAAGGGAGGTATTTCTGGAATAATTCCACCATCTGTAATTCTTCTGGAGGTATTACCACCGGTAGAATCACTGACTGAGCAATGAGCTCCGAAAAATGGCAATATTACCACAGGGGAAATTACCTCCTAAATTGTATCACTTGGAAGTAGATGCAATGTTAAAGGTGCAGTAATTTAATTGCTGCCACTTTTGTTTTACAGGACTGGTAAACACGATGGAGATCTAGCATTTTTAGGTTTGTGTGAATGTACTGGAGGTTGCTCTATGGTCTTATTGCCATCATTGTCAACTTTGCATGCTCTGTGATTACTCGCAACCATAATTGCTTTTCTTCCAGGTTTATGGCTTGTTAAAGGAATAGTTCACCCTAAAATGTTATTGTCCCAAAAGATGGGCAATAATCAAACGTACATTCACATCTTTTTAGAGAAAGTTCCTCTGTAAACTTTAGAGCAGACGAGGCTCAAAGCCTTTACATGGGAGCATCCATTTTGTCATTTCAGGCAGCCTCCTCTGTTCATGTTGAGCTCTGCCCTGGCAGCACTAAACAAGCAGCAAAAGCCCCCTACTGGGAGCTTTTGCTTACTGCAGCCAGAGCAGAGTTGAACATGGAGGAGGTTGCCTTCACTTTCATTTTACGTTTTCGGTGCTCCCCAAGCCCAGGGAAGCACAGAAAACGTAAAATGAAAGGCAGAAGCCGGCAAAGTATTCATAATTGTTAGGACTTGCCTGCAATCATAAATA
Organism: Ambystoma mexicanum; assembly: GCF_040938575.1. Lineage (NCBI taxonomy): Eukaryota > Metazoa > Chordata > Amphibia > Caudata > Ambystomatidae > Ambystoma > Ambystoma mexicanum. The sequence goes on along the minus strand of NC_090925.1, from coordinate 327,446,726 downwards.
CAATATTGTTGTATTTGTGATTGCCGTGGTTAGAAAACCAGGGAAAACATAAATACAACAACGTTGTATTTATGATTGCGGTGGCTTCAGCAATGAGTCTCCTGGGCTCCCCCAGGTCGGGGTAGCCCAGGAGACTCAAAGCGAAAGCCGCTGCAGTCATAAATACAATGTTGTTGTATTTATAAATGCTGCGGTTTTCTTTCTACGTTTCCCGGGCTCCTCCCTCGGAGGAGTCCGGGAAACGTAGAAAGAAAACTGCAGTATTTATGTGGTTTCAGCTTTGAGTCTCCTGGGCTCACCCGACCCAGGGGAGCCCAAGAGACTCAAAGCTGAAGCCACTGCAAACATAAATACGTTATAAATGCTGTGGTTTTCTTTCTAAGTTTCCCAGGCGCCTCTGGTTCGGAGGAGCCCGGGAAACTTAGAAAGAAAACTGCAGCATTTATAAATTCAACAACGTTGTATTTATGATTGCAGTGCTTTGAAAAAATAATGAAATTAAAAGCACTTACCAGCAGCAGCTTGGGTCAATCTCTGCTCTCCGGCAATAATGAAGCAAAAGCCACCTGCTAGTAGCTTTTGTTTATTACGGCTGGCTGACTTTTGCTTCATTAGTGCCGCAAGGGCACAGATTAACACCAGCACAGGAGGCTCATCCATTTCACAAAATGTATGCCTCCTAGTGCTTGAAATGTGACTTTGGGCCTCATATGCTCAAAGGTTTACATAGGAACTTTCTTAAAAAATATTTATTATGTATATTTTTGATCATGGCCCATCTTTTGAGCCAATACAATTTTAGAGTGAACTAGCCCTTTAAGTCTAACTTGTGGATTATACCGTTGCTTTAGATTCTTTCCTACGGGTGAGGGGGGGGGGGGAGTGTTCCTTGATCACCATTATCACAGCAATGTGGGAGATGGGAGTCTGGTTCGGCCTCCTTATTCTAGAGATATTAAAAGAAGTTGGCTTATCGTAGACAAAATCCTAGCCAGGCTAGCTCGGAACAGAGGCTGCTCCTTTCTCAGCCCCCCAAACCCTGACCTGAATGCAGGACTGCTTGGCATCTGGAGGACCTAGGTTCTCTTTCATTCTGATTAAAGCCAACAAGACATCAGTCAGCAAAGAACTCGAATCCTAAAGTGGCCAGAGGTGGCAGCAAGTTGTCTGGAGAAATGGCTGAGCTCGGAGATATCAGATCTGGATCTTACACGGACAGTGCGGAATTGAATGCAGAAAATCCTCCTTGCTGATGGTCTCTGCTTTATCACCATAATGCCACCAACATTTCATCCTTGCAGCTCCAGCAGCTCAGTGGGCACGGGAAAAGGGGCTCAATGCGGCCCACGTATCACTGTTCCAGCCGTGGTCACATTTTCAGTCCTCCTGAATGTGGGAGATGTGAGTCTGGTGTCTGCCAGCACCTCTACTAGGCCACCAATTCAGCAGAACAAATCTATGAACTGTAAGGAACTCATGGTGGCAACAATAAAGACAGATACAAGTGATCACAGTTCAAGGGTGTTTATTGAACTAGGTCTCTTTCGTGCAAAAGTCTCTTGCCTTAGGTTTGCTGATTTCAAAATAACAAACGAACAAAAGTTCTCTCAATGATCTTGCACCTTTGCCGATTGCACTTCGCCCCTAGGATCTCCCTCCCTGGGTTCGGATCCTCCTTGCAAAAACAGGCCTCCCTCGGTTAGGTTCAATACGGCCTTTCTTCAACACAGTTAATGTATTTCTCAGTTTCATCAGAAAGTGTGTTTTTTTTCTCCCAGCTTTCTTTCGGCATCCCTCTATCTGGTTCACATTTGCCAATTATCACAGTTCACAATCGTAGTTCAAAGCAGGGTTCCCTTCCCCTAGCTTTCCTCTGGCAATGGGTCAGAGAGTTTCTATTGTACAAGGGATTTGGCAGGACGCTTGTAGGACCACTCGGACGCTTCATGCCACCCTTTCCTAGGACCTTCTGGTTCTTGTAGTTTCAAAAACGGGTCCCGGCCAGAGCCTTTCAAATGAGCGCCCACGTGGCGCCGGACTCCTCTACACCTGAACCTCAACTGGGCTTTCCTTGAAGTTCAAACATACGCACAAGTTCTTCTTCTTGTAATTTTCCTTGCGTTCAAACAATGTTGCTACTTGCAACTTTATGCTCAACATAGTTCGGTTGTCTATCATTTTCCTACGACTCACTGGCTGTGCTGAACCCATAGGCTTCTTTGTTCCCTGGAGTCACGGACAGTGCAACGGTAGCCAGCTTGCCTCTCCACCTGCGTTGTCAATGCGGGAGGCCCCTGTGTACCATTGACATCTGCTGCTCCGCACACCAGCTGTAACTCCCGGTCTTATAATTGCTCTTTCTGAGGCCTTGCGGGTCTGAGTTGAAAGGGGCATGGGCAATTCCCCCTTTGTTGTCCTTCCAGGTCTCACTGCTGTCCTCCCTTTGTACTACCGTTTTAGTGTAGCTGTCTCCTCGTGCATTCGGCCATGCTTGAAGTGCGCTTTTGTGCTCTGCCTTTTAGCCCTGTGGGGAAGGTAAAGGGCTGTCAGGTGTGCGTGGTTGTCAATTGCCTGACTCTGCCTGACCCGAGTGTTGGGACAGGTCAGGTAAACGGCTCTGGGGTTTGTCCGTTGTCTGTTACCATGTAAAAAAGTGTTTGTGTTGGAAAGGGGCGTGGGGGTTAGAGCTTCAAAATATCCTACAGGGTAGGATGGAGAAAAGGTGTTACAGGGAAAGGGATACCGCGTCTCAACCCTCGGTGTCCCACTTCCCCTCCCTGAAGACCCCTCGCCCAGACGATCCTCCCCCACTGGTCCACCCCCAGGAACTGGATCCAAAGCGACGCCTGTGTCCTGGCCACCTGGACGACAGATCTCTGGGGACCAGCGGGTGAGACACATTAGGCACTGATACCATATGCTTGGGTACTTGCACAATTTTCCAGTTGTTGCAGCCTTATGGCTAGTTAGTACCATTACCGCAGTGCCTGGCAAATGCCAATCTGATGCCTACACAAAAGCCCAAACAGTTAGTTTTGCTAATGCTTGTATAGGTTGATGAAAGTTTGGCTGGGAGAGTGACCTTAAGTGTGTGGAAGGCATTAGCATTGGTGAGAAAGTTAAAATACGACCACTGTGGATTACACCCTCCAAAGGCTGGTGATGTATGTTCCCTGATGAAAAAGCAAAGAAAAAAAATTTACTTTATAAACATCGTCGGTTTTAAATTGCTCCCTTTACAAGAATGTTCTTTGTAAAGATTATAAGCCACTATATTCATCTCCACCAGGGCAAAGATGTGGCTTATAACACCACTAACCACAAGTAAATGGATACTGCTAGAGATGAGCAGACATGAAAGATGGAAAAATGATCTATTTACCAAAGAAAACTCGTGCCATGGGTGCGCAGCAGAGTAGTTTGAGGGCGCTTCTGGGATATGGAGTTGGGGGAACAGGACAGTTGCGCCCCATGACACACCGTTGTTGCTAAGGAAGGGAGTGTCGATAACTCTGGCGACTTCTCAATCGAAACCTGTTTCCATGGTTGGCGGCTGTGGGCGTGTTACAGGGGTGTGCTACTGTGCTGGGAAAAGGAAACCGAATCTGCTGAGCTGCTGCAGTGCTGGGAAAAGGAAACCGAACCTGCAGAGCTGCCATCGGGCTCTCGTCACATGATGTGCTGCTGCTGGTGACTGATACTGTATGCATGTATGTTTAGGATCTTCCCCTACCGATTTAATACAGGGGTCTGATGGTTCCAAATTAGTGGAATGACTGGGGATACAAACATTCAAGGGGTTCCCAAACATTTCGCAACACTGGCAAATGTTTTATTGGAACGATTCATGGAGTACAGATGCAATTTTTGGCACAGCTACCCTTCCTATCATATGTTTATTCCGCATTATGGAACGCACACAAAACGTGTACTATGCTCTTATGTCTCTCTTACCAATAATAACAATTAACGACTCCAATATATTTAAAAACAAGGTTAAAGCAATTATCAAGGCGACATGTTTGCCATTCATCATACGATTCCAAAAACACACATTTTGCAAAACTTATTTTTCTAATAACACACAGAGCCGGGCATTTAATCACTAAATGCTTCCCATTTCTTGTTGATCTTGTTTACAAAATTGGCAATTTCTCGGATCCTTTTTGTCTCGGCTCCACTATCTCACCATTTCACAAAGAATGTAAAAAGCACCATAGATGGTACGCATATATTTATTGGACATTTAATTGATTTGTATTGTGCAGGTCGTCCAAACAGGGGAGCCGAAAGAGCGCACACAAAAATAAACCAGCCTAAGAGGGAGCCTATCATAGACTGGAGGGACAACACAGGTAGAATGGAAACATTTCAAAGGAGGCTGCAGAAGGGCTGCTAATGAAGATTCCCCCTGCTAATAGCGCAGGGAGCTCTTGATTCTATTAAAGACAAGGAGGCGAGCATTATGCTTCATCTTCTTATTTATTTGCTCTCCAGCAGTTTCAACACAACAAATAAAATGTCCATCTATACGATGGCACAAACACATTTTTTTTTTTTTTTTTTTCTTTTTCAAAAACTTCATTTCCCATCAGCCTAGGCCCTGAACCCAGTGTCCTGGTCATGTGACCTAGTCCTTCCTCTTCCTGTAAACCTCCTCTTCTTTGACTGTATTCCAACCAACATTGTAAACATCTCCTGAACTGGCAACTTGATCCGGGAGGTCTTTGAACTGTAGAACTGTGAAACGAAATCTCGCCTCCAACTTGCGATCACGATCGATGCTTCCCGATCAGCTCACGTGCTTACTCAGCCGTTCTTCTGATCTTCTCCTAAGACGGGAAAACAACAGTACAAATTAGGGCGGCGGATACACACCCTATTTCTGAGGAAAAAATGCACTTGTTATTTACTCCGTACATATCTTTTATTCTTCCCTCGTGTATCTCGGGTGGGAAATTAATGCTCGCCTCCTTGTCTTTAATAGAATCAAGAGCTCCCTGCGCTATTAGCAGGGGGAATCTTCATTCTATGTCAAGACGGAGGCGAGCATTATGCTTGTTCAAAGCTTCTTACCATAGCTTCTGCCAGTGCATTAATTGGCTTAAAATAAAACGTTCTGAACGTGCTATCACTCGCCCAATCGGCTGCTTTCAAAATATCCTGCAATGTCGCTCCCTGACGGAGTGCTTTGGATGCCCCCGCCCCTCTTACAGAGTGTGCTCCAAACTTTGCCATGTCTATCCCTGCTAGACTCATGACTTCTCTAACCCACCTTGCTATGGTGGCTGTCGCTACGCCTTTATGCGGTTTCCTGCGCGCTATCAACAATTGCGTTGTCCCTGCTGATCTCCGCTCAGCTGTTCTATTTACATATTCTCTTATGCATGCGGCTACGCACCATTTAGGATGATCTTGCATATATGGATACGTTATTGACGAGGAGTCTGTCTTTGTCCTCCTGGCCAGATGAAAAGTCACTCCGTCTGGCCCGTATATCAATCTGTCTACCTCTAAAGCTCTGACGTCTGCCACTCTCCTGCAGGAGATCATGCATAGAAGCATCGCTAATTTCTCCGACAGTCTTCCCAGTGTTAGGTACCTATTACTGGGCCAGTCGGCTAATAGTCGAAGCACTACTGTAACGTCCCATAGCGATTTATACCTCGGTTGCGGAGGCTTTCTATATTTTATCCCCTTCAGGAGTCTAATTACTGCCACGTTCTCACCCACTGGTACTCCTTCAATAGGCATATGGCCTGTCGATATTGCGGATCGATATACCCCTATCGTACGGTAGGCTTTACCGTCCTGCAGGAGTTCTGCCAGGAAATTCACGATCTCTACTAGAGGGGCCGAAATGGGATGAAAACCTCTCGCCTTGCACCATCTTGACCACTTGTACCAAGCTGCATCGTAGCTCCTTCTAGTCGATGGAGCCCATGACTCTGCGATGAGGCTCGCCGCCTGAGACGAAATTCCCGGGAGATTCCAACGTCTCCTGCTATCTTGCACGCCATTAGCGGCATCGTCCCCTTCACTCTCAGAGGGTGATACGACCCAGCTGGGTCCGTGAGGAGATCTTCCTCTTGCGGCAACACTCGGGGATAGTCCGACAACAGTTCCATTAACGCCGGAAACCAGACTTGGGACTTCCATATCGGTACTACTATGATCAGGTTGGCTTCCTCCTTGCGGACTTTTGTTAGAACTCTGCTTATCATTATAAATGGTGGGAAAGCATATAGCGTTTGCCCTCTCCAATCTTGCAGAAAAGCATCTGTCCCTGCTGCTACCGGGTCCGGCCTCCAGCTGAAAAACCTGCCCATTTGAGCGTTCAGTCTGGACGCGAATAGATCTACGTGAAACGGTCCCCAGAGCTTCTCTATTCGCTGGAATGTCGCTCTGTGCAGCATCCAGTCGCTGGTGTCTGTGAGATGTCTGGAGTTCCAGTCTGCCACCACGTTCTGGGCTCCTGGTAGATATTCTGCCGTCACTGCTGTTCCCGACTCCAGACAAGAGTGCCAGAAGTCCTTGGCTATCTCTGCTAGCAATCTGGACTTCGTCCCACCTAAGTGATTTATGTATTTGACTGCTGAGATGTTGTCCATCTTCAGAAGTATACAAGAGTTCACTCTGTCCTTGGTGAAGGCTCTGATAGCAAAAGAGCCGGCCAGGAGCTCCAGGCAGTTTATGTGAAGCTTGAGCTCCTCCGAGCTCCATCTGCCTCCCGTTTGCAGTTCTCCGCATCAGGCACCCCAGCCTGCTCTGCTGGCGTCCGATTCTATTACCATGTCCGGGCGGTCGCCAAAAATGGCTCTGCCGTTCCATGCCTCCATGTTCTGGAGCCACCACTCCAGCTCCGTTCGGGCTTCTTGGTCTAGCTGGACTAGCTGGTGATAGCCGAGCCCTTGCTGTAGGTGTCTTATTTTCAACCTCTGGAGCGCTCGATAATGAAGAGGCCCTGGGAATATCGCTTGGATTGACGCCGCCAGCAGGCCCACAATTCTTGCGATTGTTCGCAGCGATGTGGTCGGTCTGGCGAGGCAGGTCCTTATCTCCCTTCGAATATCTCTGATCTTCCTGTTCGGCAGCTCCAGGGTCGCCGACCTGGTATCTATAATGAAACCTAGGAATTCTATCCTCCTGGCTGGCACGGTTTCTGATTTCTCTTGGTTCACTAAGAATCCCAAAGAGGTTAATAGATTCGCTACCCATCTGGTCTGATATCGCAGCGCTTCTTCGCTGCTTGCCATTATTAGGATATCGTCTAGGTAGATGATGATCCGAATGCCCTTCTCTCTGATTGCTGCTGCTACTGGTCTCATCATTTTCGTAAAAGCCCAGGGAGGGGACGCTAGTCCGAAAGGCATCGTGGCGAACTGCCATAGTCGCCCGTCCCAGTTGAAGGCCAGGAAGGGTCGGTATTCTTGATCTACTGGGATCGTGAGATACGCGTCCTTCAGGTCTATCCTCGTGAGCCAGTCGCCCTGTCTGAGCGTGTCTCGCAGTTGGTGGGTCCCTTCCATCTTGAAGTGGTTGTAAATTACCCACTCGTTCAAGTCCTTCAGATTTATTACTGGCCTCACTTTCTCTTTCCTGTGGACCAGGAACATATTGCTTATAAATTTCGGAGCTGCGCAAGGCTCGATGGCCCGTTTCTCCGCTAAACTCTGAAGTTCTGTTCGCAACAGGGCTGCTTCTGTTCGCGCTGTCACTATCAACCTGGGGGTTCTGTATTGGACTGGGGTCTGAGTGAATTGTATGTGTAGGCCTCTGACTGACTGAAGCACCCAAGCGTCGCAGGAAAGCGCGCGCCAGTTCTCCCAGTACATCGCTGTCCTCCCCCCTACTGCAGGGTAAGCGGATACTCTCACCTGTGGGAACGTATTGACCTCTTCCCTGTCCTCTGCCTCGTCTTCCTCTGGGGAAACGGCCTCTGGGTTGGAAGAAGGTGTCTGGCTTCTTATCTTCCCAATATTGCGCTCTGTTCGATTGAGGCCTTCTGGCTGACTGATAACGACCGGACGCTCGGCCTCTGTAGCGACCGGTCCCTCCAAAAACCCTTCCGGGGAAGATCTTTCGAATGGAGGCTTGCGCCTTCTCCAATGAGGTGTAGGTCCCTACGAACCTCCCCATCTCCTTTCCGAAGGTTTCGCCGAACAGCAGTCCTTGCGCGGCCTCTCCTGCTTCGTAGGAGGACAGGTCTCCTAGCTTTTGATCTATCTTCAGAAGCAGTCCCCTCCTACGCTCTGAGGATATGGCGCAGTTCGCGTTACCCAATAGGCATACGGCTCTTTGGGCCCAGTTCGCTAATACATCCGGGTCAATTTCTTCGCCTGTGTCTTTCGCTCTCTCTGCCAGGTCCATGATCTTGGCTAATGGGCCTGCTAGATCCAGGACTTTCTCCTGGCAACTCCTCCAGGAGCGGTCGATCCCTTTCCTAGGGTCTCTATTCGATTTTGCCACAAACGCTAGCATTTTAGGGTCTAATTCTGGCGCTTCTGCTACCTTCCCTGGGAGTTCCGGTCTGGGGCATTCCGCCCTCATTCTTTGCCTCACTTCCTTGTCTAAGGCATTGCGCAGCCTCTGCGTCATGTATCGTGCCACTCTCGGGGAGGGCACCCATTCCGAAGATCTCGGGTTCCTAATCTCCTCGGGTTGGAACATGTCTGAGGTTTCCACTTCTAGGTGATTCAGTTTTCTCAGTCTCTTTTTCGGAGGCGGCAGGCTCCCTTCGTCTCCGTCTTTATCTTCCTCCTCCTGCGAGGATGTCGGAGATTCTGCGAATTCCTCTTCTCGAGGGGCCTCCTCTCCTGTGTCTCCCATATTCTCTTCCCCTGGGTAGGGGGTCATGAGGCTCGGCACCTCCGACTTGGCCATAAAGGCTTCTCTGAGCCTATTGAAAGCGTCGGATGCCTCCGGGGCCTTTGGATTCGCCCCTTCAGGTTGGCCCGGGGGGCCAGAAGAGTTCGCGCTCTTCCGGGCCTTCGTACACCCCTGAGGGCTCTCTGGCGTGGCCCTGGTGGACGTGCTTGTCGATGGTACGGTGCTTCTGTCCTTTTGGCTTAGGACAGTCTCGATAGTTAGCAGGCGGTCCTGCAGGGGTCTGACTCCTAGAGCCACTGCCTCTATGAGTGAATTACCCAGCACGTCCTTGAAGCTCTGAGCCAGGTCTTCCGAGTACGTGGCTTCTTGCTCCTCCTCACTCCACTCAAAATCGGCCATGATACGTGCTGGTAGGTGCCTGATAGTACCTGAAAAGGTGTAGGGGCACGTCCACTTCTCACTCTTTATCTAGAGGCTGCACCTGACTGCAAAGCAGCTTCTTTACTTTTTTCAGTGTAGGCACTGAGTTCACCAATTCGCTCGAATGAGCGCTCTCCGGTAAAGATCACCGGTCTGTTCCTCGGCGAAGCCCCGCCTCCGCGGGGGAGCTGGGGAAAAGACGTATCTCCTCCGGCGTCACCCGCGATGGGCGTTAACTCTGTTTCTCGCGCCTCCCTCACGAAGGTGGGGGTCTCGCTCCCTCACTGTCGGCGCGAGTGTGGTGTCCTAGGCCGGCCCCTGAGGTGCTGATACTGCAGCACGGGGCCAGGCTAAAAACTAATTAAAGTAAAGGATTGTCGAATCCTCCCTACGCTGCGCGACTCCTGCGCGCTGCCCTAATGATAGGTCATGACAAAACGCTATATATCATCGCTACAACTGATAACCCAAGACAAAAAGCTGACAGAAATGCGCAGCTAAGTGAAAGGGTACTTATCTCTTTGGAGAGCAGGAAAAGAAGAGGAGGTTTACAGGAAGAGGAAGGACTAGGTCACATGACCAGGACACTGGGTTCAGGGCCTAGGCTGATGGGAAATGAAGTTTTTGAAAAAGAAAAAAAAAAAAAAAAATGTGTTTGTGCCATCGTATAGATGGACATTTTATTTGTTGTGTTGAAACTGCTGGAGAGCAAATAAATAAGAAGATGAAGCATAATGCTCGCCTCCGTCTTGACATAGAATGAGTGGCTTCGAAAAGGAGAAGCGCAAATGATTGGCTCACTGTATGCGCTTGTTCTTCTTGCTGATAGAATTTTATCCATCAGCTGTGATTTTTGGATACCGAGGCTTGAGCCTCATTACTCGATCTTCTCGGGTTGAGTATGTAGTCGTGGGTTTCTGTTCTTCTTGGTCTGTGTGGTCTTGTCACAGTAGGGCTGGTTTCACTGGGTCTTCACAGTGATGGGCTCACTGTATGCACAGACTGATCGGCTTATAAGGGCACCTCTAGAGACAGTCTCCTTCGCCCGCGAGATTACCATAGCCGCTCGCGAGATTACCATAGACAAACGGATACTCTGTACACAGAAGCGCAACAAAAATGGCAGACCTATATAGTGAATGCTTCCAAACGTTTTACGGAACCCAAACGGACAAAGAAATATGTGCACCAGCCACACTAATGATTGAACACAATTCATTTACATCATCCTTTTTAGAGATACTAAAATGAACTTCCCCAGACGACGCTCTTTACCGTTCATGAGCAAAAGTCACCCCAATATATAGTCTTATGGTAAATATTGATTTAAGTTAATGCACTCCGTTCCTGATGCTCATTCAGGCCCTGTCTGGGGGTGTTGCATTAAAAGTGCGTGAAAGGAAGAGAATGTTAAGGGCGATACGGGAAAAATCGGGCACAAATGTGGCACACACACTATTGCTAGGCTCAAGCAATCGCATAGGATTTGGGGTGTGTGTAAAAGCCGGAACGGTACCCTAAAATATAAAACAGCAGCGAAACTCAACTGAAAATGTTGCAAACACACATGAAGAACATTTTGAAATGAGAAAGGTGCACCAATATGCTGTCATTAACCATTTACTGCCCAAAATCTACATTTTATCACGAAAAAGTACCCGGAACGGGCCGGAACGCTACCCTAATATATAAAACGGCAGCAAAACTCCCTGAAAATGTTGCAAACATACATGAAGAACACTTTGAAATGAGAAAGGTACACCAATATGCTGTCATTAACCAATTACTACCCAAACTCTAAATTTTATCACGAAAAAGTACCCGGAACGGCCAGAACGCTACCCTAATATATAAAACGGCAGCAAAACTCAACTGAAAATGTTGCAAACACACATGAAGAACATTTTGAAATGAGAAAGGTGCACCAATATGCTGTCATTAACCCATTAATGCCCAAAATCTACATTTTATCACGAAAAAGTACCCGGAACGGGCCGGAACGCTACCCTAATATATAAAACGGCAGCAAAACTCCCTGAAAATGTTGTAAACATACATGAAGAACACTTTGAAATGAGAAAGGTACACCAATATGCTGTCATTAACCCATTACTGCCCAAAATCTACATTTTATCACGAAAAAGTACCCGGAACGGGCCAGAACGCTACCCTAATATATAAAACGCCAGTGAAACTCACCTGAAAATTATGCAAACACACATGAAGAAAATTTTGAAATGAGAAAGGTGCACCAATATGCTGTCATTAACCCCTTACTGCCCTAAATCTACATTTTATCACGAAAAAGTACCCGGAATGGGCCGGAACGCTACTGTAATACAGAAAACGGCAGCGAAACTCAACTGAAAATGTTGCAAACACACATGAAGAACATTTTGAAATGAGAAAGGTGCACCAATATGCTGCCATTAACCCATTACTGCCCAAAATCTACATTTTATCACAAAAAAGTACCCGGAACGGGCTGGAACGCTACCCTAATATATAAAACGGCAGCAAAACTCCCTGAAAATGTTGTAAACATACATGAAGAACACTTTGAAATGAGAAAGGTACACCAATATGCTGTCATTAACCCATTACTGCCCAAAATCTACATTTTATCACGAAAAAGTACCCGGAACGGGCCAGAACGCTACCCTAATATATAAAACACCAGTGAAACTCACCTGAAAATTATGCAAACACACATGAAGAAAATTTTGAAATGAGAAAGGTGCACCAATATGCTGTCATTAACCCCTTACTGCCCTAAATCTACATTTTATCACGAAAAAGTACCCGGAACGGGCCGGAACGCTACTGTAATACAGAAAACGGCAGCGAAACTCAACTGAAAATGTTGCAAACACACATGAAGAACATTTTGAAATGAGAAAGGTGCACCAATATGCTGCCATTAACCCATTACTGCCCAAAATCTACATTTTATCACAAAAAAGTACACGGAACGGGCTGGAACGCTACCCTAATATATAAATCGGCAGTGAAACTCAACTGAAAATGATGCAAACACACATGAAGAACATTTGGAAATGAGAAAGGTGCACCAATATGCTGTCATTAACCCATTAATGCCCAAAATCTACATTTTATCACGAAAAAGTACCCGGAACGGGCTGGAACGCTACCCTAATATATAAAACGGCAGCAAAACTCCCTGAAAATGTTGTAAACATACATGAAGAACACTTTGAAATGAGAAAGGTACACCAATATGCTGTCATTAACCCATTACTGCCCAAAATCTACATTTTATCACGAAAAAGTACCCGGAACGGGCCAGAACGCTACCCTAATATATAAAACGCCAGTGAAACTCACCTGAAAATTATGCAAACACACACGAAGAAAATTTTGAAATGAGAAAGGTGCACCAATATGCTGTCATTAACCCCTTACTGCCCTAAATCTACATTTTATCACAAAAAAGTACCCGGAACGGGCTGGAACGCTACCCTAATATATAAATCGGCAGTGAAACTCAACTGAAAATGATGCAAACACACATGAAGAACATTTGGAATTGAGAAAGGTGCACCAATATGCTGCCATTAACCCATTACTGCCCAAAATCTACATTTTATCACAAAAAAGTACCCGGAACGGGCTGGAACGCTACCCTAATATATAAATCGGCAGTGAAACTCAACTGAAAATGATGCAAACACACATGAAGAACATTTGGAAATGAGAAAGGTTAAACAATGTCTGTCCTTAACCCATTACTCACAAACATGGTCTATAGTGATGTGTCTGCCAGTAGCTGGATATTTGGAGGCGAACTTGTCAGTTAAAGGTATGAGGGTATGCTGTATGGTAGAAGAGCACAGTCTTATCACAGAAGAGCTTGAGCATATGGTGGAAGAAGCTGGGCATTTGATGCCAACACTGGCAAATGATGTTAATGTTATGAGATCTTGTACCGCACACTGTTGCCACTGGTATAGTTTCTCGGCACACTGGCAGATCTGCAATGTAAGGAGTGTTGGGGCGGGGGTTGATAGTGGGATTGAGAGAGAACAGAGCAAGAGAGCTTTGATGTACTGTTGGCAGCTTCAGTTCGGAGAAACCGGTCCCTGAGCGCCGGTGCATTTTTGGTTGGTAGCCGTCATTTGGTGTTGAGGTATGATTGTGCATGGTTTGGTTTTATGCTGGGTTGGGTGTTGTGAAGTGCATGCGGGTTGTGGTGCGGTAGAGGTATGGTGGTGTCCAGTTCAGAGTTTTCAGGTGAGTATGGAGAATTTGATAGTTTTTAGTACGGTTAGTTAGAAGAAACACATGTCTAACTTACATAGTTAGGCTAAATGCAAAAGATGGAACAGAGGTAGATATATGATATTAGTGGTGGTGTTTTACTGGAGTACAGTAATGGCTCGTAGATGTTATATAAATCATCATGACTGATACTACATTTCTGTTTCCCATACTTAAGTTTATTTTTTATTTGCTCTGTATTTTTCGGCACTGTAACTCTCATGTGGGTAGGGGAAGCATCGCATTCTGCAATTATTTTCTGGTAAATTGAAGTTGGACCTAAATCTTTATTTTCAGCAATTTCTATCAGCACAGATGGCATTGTGCGAACATGAGCTCTTAAGGAGTATTTTCTCATATTTCCATGAGGCATGCATGGCTCAGGTGTTTTGTCTTCGCCTAGATAATGGACAATCACTTTTTCAACACTTCCATCAGGAACTTCATAGCCATATCGTAAAATGTAACTTCCTCTCTACCAATTAATCTTTGGAAGTATGTCTTCCACACCAGAGGACTGGCCCTCGGCAGAGCATGCCTGCCTTCCTTCCTTCCTGAATCCATTTATACTGATCACATCTCCAATCATCTTTTCTATGCTTTTGTCCTTCATAACTGTATAGGAACACCTGACCATTTTCTGGTTTAGTTGCTCTAAGTGTGGAAATATTGCCTTTTATGTGATGCCTTAAAATGTTGAATACTTCTTGTGGTGAAAGCAGCGTTTGTTCATATAAACTATGCTGCACATTCTGGAGGAAAAAGTAAAAATATGAATTAAATTAAAAATGAACACTGTTCCCCTCACACCCTAAGATTATTACAAATACGCAGGCAGTGGGTTTGTTACTCAAGAATGGACACAGTGATAAGGGATGATGTCGGGACATAGTGATAAAGGAAGCATGTCTGGAGTTGGTGGCCTATTCTGATGGAGGTGTAATTATGCTAGAGGTGTAATTCATGGGTGAATTCCCCATTCGGTGTCACATCTCCTCTTACCTGATGGTCTTGATGGCGTCGGAATCGCCTTCGTTACATTACTGCCCAGGGTCTTTTTCCTTATGGATCGGGAGATGCGGCTTCTCCCAAGATGGCGGCGGTTTCCTGCCGCTTTGTTCCTGCACCTTCGTCTATTTTCTCTCTCCAGCATCCACCGCCTTCCAGCAATCATGTGACCGTATATCATCACAGCATTCTGACTCCCAGTTGCGTCACTACTCATTGGCAAGACGCATCGTAAATTTGTTTCCTAGGGAATTGATTCTATACTACTCCTGCTCTGTATCTCATGTTCTCTGTTTTTTTCTTAGGGACTCACCTATCAGCCACTCCTCCCTTGACTTCCTCACACCAAACCTCGATCGTAGATACTCGGTATCCGGGCTTTTCTGCCCCGTGCAAAACCGCGGATCCAGCACAATTCCGAACTCGTTTCCACATGGTAGGAAATAGTATTCTGGGGATCTATTGTTAGCCGATTCTGACTTAGGCTAACTGTTATTCTCTCACGTTTTAGCCTTTTTTGCCGCGAGTGTTCCGGATATTCCTACTCCCCCGCTATTCAGCCTGCCGTTGCTTACTTCACCGAGGTGGGTTTTGAAGGGAGAGTTTGGGGTATTGTTCCAGTCTGGAATTTCTTACTTAACTTTTCAGTCTACCTCCTCTACAATACAGATCTCCTGTATACACCATTGTGACCATTCCAGTATCTCTACCTCTGGTTGAACCACCAAACGCCTTCCTCCTTCTATCACAGGTATACCATAGTCCATCCATTGTGCTCCTCTACCTTCCCTCTGTGTATACTTACCTTGTTTTCCTACTCATCTCAGTAGAGAATTCGCGTTTCCATTCATTATTCCGCCTGACTCACGACTGAAGACTTCTAGCCGGGGTTCTTGGCTCACTACTCCAGTCGCAGATATCCAGCACCTGAGTCCGGATCCAGGGTTTTATTCCCCAGAGGGTTTCCCTGGGAAGCTTGCTGGCATCCATCCTGTTATTTCAGGCGGAGGGCGGTAGGGTTTCTAGGGAAGTCTTCACAGACAACAGGGACAGTCTGCAATACAGGTTAGTGGCTTCTGTGAATCTGGTTCTTTCACTATTACATAGTGTCCAGTGATCATCAACATAGTCTAGCCACAGTCTACAGATTACATTCGGAATGTACACCTGTTTTTGACACCTGTTTCCTATCTTTATAATGGGGCCTTTTCTGGTAGAGGTGTAATATCCCCATGGGGTTGTTCCACCTCTAGCAGAATAGGGCCCATTATAAAAATAGAAAACTGGTGTAAAAAGCAAATGTACATTCTGAATGGGGAATTCACCCATGAATTACAACCCAGGCAGAATATGGCCATAAAGGCCATGGGTGTGTTACACCTCTAGCAGAATTGGGCCCTAAGTTCCATACTATATACTAAAATGGGTCTCTATGTGCTGATAACCAGTAATCTGTGTGTATCAATGGTGTAAACACCTTATCTTCAGCAGCCTCACTAGAAGCCCTTCACACTGATTCCTCTAAATTTCCCTACTCTCACTGATTATCCTAGAAGGGTGGCAGGATGGGAGGTCTTCTGATCCGTAAAGACACGCCATCCACCTCTCTCCCCAATTACTTTATCTCATTTTCTTTTGAGTACGTTTGTATTCAGCTCCTTGCTCCACCTCCTCTTGCATAATTCTCATCTATTGACCTCCTTGAGTCTTCAATCTCTCTTTTCCAATGCCTTAGACCTCTTAATCAAATCTGTGCCACTGAACTCCTGTCAATTCAACCTGCCGTAAACATGACTACAGCCACTGTCTTCACCCTGGCTCCTCATACTCTGACCATTTTCTGGTCACCCTCCACAATCAGTCGGCCCAATTTTTCTGAAACTCACTGGACTAAACTCCTCATCTCAATATGGTCAAGCCCTTCCTTTAGGTGCTCTTTCCATCTGTTACCAACTCCAGTGAGAAGGCCTTCCCAGATTTTAACGTAGCACTAGTGCGCTCGTTGAGTACCATTATCCTTCTTTCCTGTGCCTTGAACCTTGGATTTCCCCAACTATCCAGCATCTCAGAACCTATTATGAGGGGTAAAAAATGTGAGGCGGACAACTTTGTAAAGAGTTTTCAACGTTAGCATTTTATTAAATAAAAAAGTAGGATAAACGCCACTCTATCCCTACCCTGACAAGGATTTTCCTGCCTAGAATAAACTAAAGAAAATACTCTTACAAAAGGATATCTGTCCCTCACACTTGTACACTCAATAAATAAATAAGGAAATATATGGCAGTTTAATCCAACAATTATATATAATATAAAACCACATTCACCATGTGGCCACTGCCTCTTCTCATAACCTGGGTTAATTCCCCTTCCCCAGGTTCTAGCACAAAGTTCCAACACAGTTCTTTCGAATTCAAAACTTGATAATAAAAAGGTCAGTTGTTCAACAATGTACGAAAATAAGTGATGGGTTCCAACTCCTCCTGGAGTAAGAACAGGATTTACATTAATCTCCTTCAAGTAAACATCAACTGTCTATGTCAGGATGATATGTTTTGGGAGGATAGCTCTGGGGCCACGTGCTCGCTTTGGTAGCAAGACGATGCGGAGCAACACAGCTTCAATGCCCGGGTCCACGCTTAGAAACCTCTGGGTATTAAGAACGTTATAAATAACCAATTACAATTGTGGGCGACTTTAATCTTAAGGTCAATGAGGTGGAGAACTTTAAGATTCAAAGCTTTCTGTCCTCTATGAAAGAACTCTCCCTCCACCAGCAGGTTCATGAACAGACCCATTCCTTAGGTAACACCTTGGACCTGATTTTCTCAGCAGATGCTGAGATCACTCTTTTTGCGGCCTTTCAAATCCTGTGGTCTGATCATTTCTGTGTTCCCTTCACCTGGGGCATTAAGGGCCCGCCATCTGCTCCACAAGCCAAATTAGTCCAGCGACGTGGATGGCGCTCAGTATCTAAATCTGATATGACCTCTTTTATACTTGCCCGACTTTTAGGGCTGTCCCCTGTGGACATGAATTCTTTAACTGGTACTCTGACCGCAGTTGCAGACTGCTTGCTCAGCTCAAGACATCTAGGCTATCTTCACGCCCCTCTCAACAGTGGTTCATGGACAAGCTGCGTGCGCTTTGCTACAACGCAGGCAGATGGAGCGAAAGTGGAGGTGCTCTTATACCCCCAGGGAAAAGCTTGCCTTGTCTCTGGGCACCTCCCAGTATCACCTTGCCCTTTCGTGTGCCAAACGTGTCTACATTATTGTTGAAACTTCTGTGAATCACCCCAGGGTGATTCAAAGTGGTTGGTAATCTCTCTACTAGTTTACCGGTTCCTGTTCCTTCTTCTCAGGCCCTCTGTAATTCCTTGTCCACATGTTTTATGGATGAAATCATTTCTATTCAATGGAATATTGCTGTTACTCACCTTCCTTCTGAGACTGATATTTATATGATATGATATTTTATTTGCATTGCGCCCATACACAAGTGTTTCAGAGCGCGAAGAGACAAGGGAGGGGAAACAAGGGAGGACAGAACAACGATCTTACTAGGCCCAGTGACATTAAGAACGTGCGAGTGCAGGGGCGAGGGAAGGGGGAAGTGCAAGGGGCAGGGGAGGAGTGTAAAGTGCTGAACACGTGATAGAACAACAACAGGTAGTGCGACCAGCAGGTGGTAAGTGCGAAAATAAGGTATGAACAATGGGTCTATTATAAGTGCTCGAAGGGTACTGTAGGGTAGCAGATACAGACCCAAGTGCAAGGGTTGGCAGGAGGCAGTGCGGGTGTGTTTCTGGGAGGGTAGGGATCTGGGCCCTATATCAGAGGGTAACCAGGTGCCCGTTGCCAAAGCAGACAGTTTAGCAGGGGAGAGGAAGAGCGAAGGCAGAAGCAAAGAGGAAGGTCTTGAGGTGCTTCCAGAACCAAAGATGGTTCTCCTCAAGTTTCAGAGAGGCAGGGAGGCTCTTCCAGATGGATGCCCCAGCAGAGGAAAGGGATCTACCCCCAACTCGTTGCTTGGAGATGCGACTGACCCTGAGGGAGTTGGAGGTGAAGGAACGATGAGCTCAAGTAGGAAGGTATTTACAGAGGGAGAGTTCAAGGTATTGTGGAACCAGGCGCCAGAAAGCCTTGTGGACAATGCAAAGGTTCTTGAATTTAATCCTTGCAGACACAGGGAGCCAATGAAGAGATTTCAGGGCTGGAGAGATACATTCGCAGGGCTTGAGGCCAAGGACAAGTCTCGCAGTCCTATTCTGGATGAGCTGCAGAGGGCGGAGAGTGATTGCAGGCAGATTTAGACAGAGGCTGTTGCAATAGTCCAGCCTAAAGAGAACCAGAGCTCTGGAAATAGTGAGCTTCCGGGGGAAGGAGAGGCAAAGAAGAATACCTCTGAGGAGGTGCAGTTGGTAGTTAGACTTTTTTGAGACGTCAGAGATGTGTGGAGAAAAGGGAAGCGTGGAGTCGAAGATGACCCAGAGGTTTTTAGCCTCGCAAGTGGGAGCGGGGAGAGGGCCAAGGCAGGCCGGCCAGAGAGTGACAGGAAAGGAAGGAGCAGGTGTGCTGATGAGGAGGATCCCTGTCTTACTGGCATTAAGGCAGAGGTCGTTGGCGGCGCACCACACCTGGATTGCAGACACACAGTCAGAGATGAGAGAGGGAGAAGAGGTGGCAGAGGAAAGCCTGAAAACAAGTTGGGTGTCAGCCGCATAGGACTGAAAGTTTGAGCAGAGAGCAGCAATGCAGTGGGCGAGCGGTGCCAGGTATTGGTTGAAAAGCCAAGGGGAGAGGTTAGACCCCTGGGGAACACCACAGGTAGAAAGTGAGATAGAGAAAAGGAAGGACCCAAGTTGGACCTAGGAGGGTCGGTTGGAGAGAAAGGGGGTCAGCCAGGCCAGCACCTGATCAATGATACCAAGGTTATCACGGAGGCGATTGAGCAGGATGGCATGGTTGACCGTGTGAAAGGCAGAAGAAAGATAGAGTAGGATGAGGGCAGATGGGATATTAGAATGAAGTTTGGAGAGAAGGTCTTCACGGATGTTCAGGAGAGCACTTTCCATGCTTCTGGCAGCTCTGAAGCCAGACTGATGGTCATGGAGACAACCAACAGAATCGGAGTGAAGATTAAGCTGGGAGATGGCCAGCTTTTCCAGGAGTTTGCGCAGGAAAGGAGTGATAGAGATCGGGTGATAGTTAACCGGGCAAGAGGGGTCGGCTATGGGTTTCTTGAGAAGAGGGTGCACAAGAGAGTGCTTCAGAGGGGAGGGGAAGGCTCCAGAGGCGAAGGAGTGGTTGCAGAAGTCGGCCAGAGCAGGAAAAAGGGTGTTGATGTGGTCCTTGATGGTTTTGGATGAACAGGAAATAACCTGTTTTGACGATACTTTCATAGATTGGACTTTCTGGAAATCTCATCAAGGGAGAACAGAGGAAAAAATGAGAAAGAGGGAGGAGAGGCAGCTGCAGGGGGGCCAAAGGTAGCGGAGAGAGAAGCGGGAGAGGACGAGAGGTGGACAGGATGTCTTGGGTTTTTGAGATGAAATGAAAGGCAAAGGCCATGCATGGCCTGGGAGGCGACAGGAGAGGTAAAGACTGCAGCAGGGTTGGCCAGCTCCTTGCAGATTTTAAAGAGTACGGTCAAGTTGTTAGGTGAAGCAAAGATGCAGGCTTGGATGTGGGCTCCCTTCTTAGTGCGGACAAGGATCTGGTATTGTCTTTGAAGCAGGCGCAGGCCAGTTTGTCAGAGGATGCACAAGAAGCCCACCATTTCCTCTCAGCCACCCTACACTTGTGTTTAAGGGTAACTAGGTCAGAGTCATACCAAGAGTTGCACTTGGTATTGGGCTTCAAGCGGATGTTCATGACAGGGGCAAGAACATCAAGAGTATCAGAGATAGAAGAGTAGAGCATGGAAAGGGCTATGTCAGGATGTGAGTCAGCCAGAGAAGGAGGAGGAGGGGAGAAAAAGTGGAAGTGAAAGCCTCAACTGACACACGCTTCATGGGTCGGATGACCGAGAAGGTACTTGGCAGTGTTGGAGTTGGCTTGGCCTGATGGGTAGAGAAGGAGAGATGGGAGGAAAGGAGAGGGTGATCACTCCAGGAGAGATTAGTGGTCAGAGGGATAGATAGGGGGAGGTCTGAAGAGATCATAGCATCCAGAGTGTGCCCAGCAGAGTGAGTTGGGCCAGAGGGGAGAATAGAAAGAGAGAGAGAGTCAGAGAGGTCGCGAAAGAGTCCAGAGGAGGGACAGGAAGCATCCAGATGGATGTTGAAGTCTCCAAGAAGGAGGAGTTGAGTGGTTGAGGCCAGGAGGGAGGAGGTGAGGTCCGCCCACTCGGAGAGAAAGGAGGTGATTTGACCAGGTGGCTGATAGATAGTAGCCATGGTAAGAGAGTGGCCAGGAGAGAGAGAAAGCCTCAGACAAGGCATTTGAAAGAGGAGTAGGCCTGCATAGGAATGACAGAGGCAGGAATCCACTCTGGGAAGATCAAGGCTACACCCCCTCCAGAACGGTTGGATCTGGGCACGGAGAGGATCTTACAGCCATTGGGGAGGAGAGTGTCAAAGCTTGTGACAGAGCTGGCCGTGAACCATGTCTCGGTGAGACCGTGGACATCTAGGTCAAGTTCTTCCAGGAGGTGGCAGATGTCAGAGGAGTGTTTGACAGCTGAGCAAAAGTTTATAGTGGCAATATGGAGAAGGTTGCCATCCTTGAATGACTTCCGGGGAGGGGTACAAATCAGAGGTACGCGCTGCAGAGGTGTAGAAGGAGCCTGGGGGGTGCAGAAGAGGAAGAAGTGGGCAGGGTAGCCAAGGAGGAGGCCGAGGGGGGGCAAGCCAGCTGTTAAAAGGATAGATGGGACAGCAGGAGAAGAAAGGAAATTGATGAGGTGTGGGAAGCGTCTATAAAAGAGGAGCAGGTTGGCCTGAGGGCCTTGGACCATGACGGTGTCATTAAAGTAGACATTAATGATTACCTTAGAGGAGTGGAAGGGTTCCAGGAGTGCCTCCCACCGGGTGCCACCATTAATGGGTGGGGAAGAGAAGGGAGAGAGTACAGAGACCATATAAGGAGTCCAAAGGTCTGGCGAAGGAACGACAAAGAGGATGTTGGTGACGGTCTGTCTGGAGGAAGCGCTGGAGTAGGTGTCAGCGATGGGGAGACCAGGGTTAGAGGCCAAGATATCCTTTTTGAACTTCTTCCTACCAGACTTAGTGAGAAGGGTAGCATAGTCAATGGAGAAACCGTTAGACAAAATAGGAGAGACAGAGAGTGCCATAGGTGTCGTGGAGGAGGGGGAAGAAAAGAGAGAGTAGCGGAGGGGGGTTGGGCCAGGGACAGTATGGGGAAAGGCAGGATGGGGGTAGCACAGGGTAGTCACTGGGCACAGCCAAGGTCAAAAAAGCAGCAAATGGTACTAATAGCTAACTTTACAATAGCAGCAAATGATATTGAGCCATGTGAGCCTCCGCCGGCCGCTTCTTGGTCTGTGTTTCCTACTTTCTCTGTTCTGGAGGTGACCACTGCTGTTACTAAGCTCGGGTCATCATCCCCTCTTGATCCTATTCCTCTTCATCTTATTAATGATATCCTTTGGCATAAAGCCACATTGGTCCGGATGGATTAGCGGGGTTATTACCCCTTGCAGCCTACTGGTGAGTATTTTCGCTAAGATTTTTGTTTCACTATTTATAAGAGAAATCGGTCTAAAGGAATTGCATTTATCTGGGGGCTTTCCCACCTTCGGTATCACTATTATGCTAGCTTGTCGCAGGTCCAGTGGGAGAATACCTTGTTCCTTTGAGTGCAGGTACATACAAAGTAGATGTGGGGTTATCTCGCTCCCTCCTATTTTCTTCCATACTTCTATCGGGAAGCCGTTTGGTCCTGGGGTTTTCCCCATTTAAAGTTGCGAAATGGCGGCTAATAGCTCCTCTTCTGTAATATCCCTTTCCAATAGTGCTTTCTGATTACTGCCTAGAAAGGGGAGAGCAATTTCGTCCAACACTGCAGTGTCTATGGCAGCATTGGGCGCGCTTTATAATTCTGCATAGTAGGTTGCAAAGCTCTCTGCAATACCCTAGTCAGTTGCTACCAATCTTGCATTTTCTGTTGCAATGCTCCTAACCTGGTGGTGTCCCTCATCCCGCTTCTCCAGCCATGCCAACAGCTTGGCAGTTTGTCGCCGGTCTCATACAGTCTCACTCTCATTGCTCTATGTGCTTGCTTGGCACAATCTAGTGATATGTTTTGTAGTTTCTTCTGTGCTAGAATCAGGGCCCTGTTTGCCTCCGGGGATTTGGTGTTTACGTATTGTGCTTCAGTTTGTTGTACCTCCTGTTCAGAGTCTTCTACAGCTTTTCGGTGTGACTATTTGTGTGCTGATGTCCAAGCCAG
This sequence comes from Ambystoma mexicanum, assembly GCF_040938575.1. Taxonomy (NCBI): domain Eukaryota; kingdom Metazoa; phylum Chordata; class Amphibia; order Caudata; family Ambystomatidae; genus Ambystoma; species Ambystoma mexicanum. The sequence goes on along the minus strand of NC_090925.1, from coordinate 327,423,777 downwards.
AATCTCCCCTCTAAGGACTGGTTTATAGGCTTCCCAGAGTACTCCGGGGTTATCTACTGACCCCGTGTTCAGCTCAAAATATGAGGATGTGGCAGTACGTATTTTCTATACTAGATCAGGGAATCCTAAATAGTAGTTATTAGGACGCCAGGTCGGGGCAGGGGGGGCGGGGTCTTTCTGTTTCAATATCCATCAGGAGTGGGGAGTGGTCCGAGATACCACAGGGGAGCAGTGTTGCAGCAATGGCCTTGTCAATATCTGTTGCGGGCATGAAGAAATAATCTAATCTTGATATTTAGGGGTGCGCTCCCGAGTGGTACGAGTACTCACGCACATTAGGTTGTAACTCTCGCCATACATCTTTCAGTCCCTGTGCAGAGGCAAAGGTAGCTAGTTTGGTGTGGATTGCAGGGTTTCTTCCTCTTATGTGTTTGCGGTCTATTTCAACATTCATGACCTCATTGAAGTCCTTCCCATTATCCAGGTAGCTGCTACGGTAGTGGTTAGGATAGGGGTGATATCTTCTATTAAAGCAGACATTAGTGCTGGCGGTGAGTAAACCGCCATTATCGCAAGGGTTTGGTTCCACATGTTGCCGGTTATGCATATGTATCTTCCCCCCCCGTGTCTTCTGTCACACTGGAGATTATAAATGGGAGCTTCTTGTGCAGTAAAATTAACACAACTCTAGATCCCATGGAAAATCCTGCATGCACCACAGTGCGGTAGTTGGTTCTTTTAAAGAGGTTGCATGTTGTGCCCGCTTGGTGTGTTTCATTAAGGAGCACTATATCAGGTGTATGTCTGTTTATAAATTGTGTCACCAAACGTATTTTGATACCGTTGCGTAGACCGTTGACATTCCATGTCAGAAATCTTAAATGTTTGGTATTGACGCTAGCTGGGGATATCGTTATCTGTGTACATATCGCTGTTCGCAGTGATGTGTCTCATAAGAAACGTGCATTTCATTAATCGTGCTCTGAACCTTCATCAATCGGTAAGTATTTGGTGTACTCAGTGGACCCGTACATACAGGAACAAGCAAACCCGTCTTTCCCCCCTCCCTACACTCCAACCCCAACTGAAGCATCTGTCGCTCAACCTAAAAACAAACTATTGAACAAACAATCAAACACTCGTTAATCACTGTCAACCCAACATTCAAAACAATGTTATGAGACAACTAAGTTATTTCACTTATACGTCTCTCAAGTAATTAACAGGGGTCGTCTTACAGTGGGCCGCCAGCCTTTGCGGAAACAGGATAAGTTAGTAGTGCACAGTAAATATAAGAATGTCAGTACATCTGTATTCTCCTTGTGGTGGTTATCTGGCTGTATTAGACTAGTTTATTTCTCTAATTATCGTCCACATGAGGCATCTCTTGCGGTTCTTGCGGTGGTCGCTCAGGTGGTGCTCTATCTGGTCGTGGACTATCCCTGCCCTGTTCCTTTCATTAGATGGCCACTGTCATACCCCTCTTAACTACCCATATGGCTGAGCCCAACAACCCATACCAACCACTCGGACAGACCTGGTATACTCTCCTGCCAGGTACTATCACAAATAGGCATTTTCTTGAGGTTGGCATTTGTCTGAGTATCTTCTCTTTTATCCTTTTGAAATCTTTAGGATGACATCCTTGCTTTACCACATTCTCATAGTTCTTTCAACCCTTTGTACTCTCCAGGATGTATTTGCGTGATTTATCAAATCTATATCATGTATAATGCCACTGGTATCCCCTTGTGCTCTTCGGAATATCTTTGCATGATTTACAAAGTTTGTATCAAATATAGTACCACTTGCATCCCTGTGGGCTCTTTGTGATATGCCTGCATGGCTTTTCTGCTGTTCTAGCTCCCTTAATGCCCTTGCCACCAGTCCAACCCTTTCCCTACCTTCGGGAATCATCTGGGTGGTCTCCAGTCTCATCAGGTGGCAGAGCAGAGTTTGTCTACTGCAGCTGCGTTTGGCATTCTCTTTCCTGCGGTTCCACAGCTCTGGATTCTTACTTGTGTCTCTGGCTGCCTGTGTCTTCGATCTCGGTCTGCTTTTGGCAGTTTGGCTTCCTTTCTCCCTGCCTCTGGCCAGGTCCGCCTTGCTTGGTCCGCTCTCTCGTTGCTACACGCCTCTGCGTCTCTGCTCTTAGCCATTGTATTCTCTGGCAGAGAACAAGCATCTTGTTCCTTGCTCCTCCAGGGCGGATTCCACCGACCATCGAGTCCCTCTTCCCTTTTTTATGATTGGGATTGCTTCTTGACAACTGTACCGTGTGTGTTTGTTCCACGGTGGGATTTTGCCTCCTTCATCTCAGTAATCCTTTGCATTAAGCTAGGGTGAGTCTCCCTCTTCCCATCCGATTTTCGTGTGAAAATGTAGATTTTGGGCAGTAATGGGTTAATTTATTTTATTTATTTATATTTGTAGAGCGCACTACAGCCCACAGGCATCGCGGCGCTATAGCAGTACTCAAAGAAGGCTCGCTTAAGGGTTACAGTGAAGCCGCCCAGGTAGATAGACTTAGTGACGATACAATGCATGGTATAGGGTTACATACATATTTAGATCATGGTACATTGCGGGGATTGCGGTTGCACAATGCTTAATGACAGCGCATTGTTCAACCTTCCCCATTTCCAAAATGTTCTTCATGTGTGCTTGCATCATTTTCAGGTGAGTTTTGCTGCCGTTTGATATATTAGCGTTCCGGCCCGTTCCGGGTACATTTTCGTGTGAAAATGTACATTTTGGGCAGTAATGGGTTAATGACAGCGTATTGGTCAACCTTTCCCATTTCCAAAATGTTCATTTGGGTTTGCATAATTTTTAGGTGAGTTTTGCTGCCGTAGTATATATTAGGTTAGCGTTCCGGCACATTCCGGGTACTTTTTCGTGTGAAAATGTACATTTTGGGCAGTAATGGGTTAATGACAGCGCATTGTTCAACCTTCCCCATTTCCAAAATGTTCTTCATGTGTGTTTGCATAATTTTCAGGTGCATTTTGCTGCCGTTTGATATATTAGGTTAGTGTTCCGGCCCGTTCCGGGTACTTTTTCGTGTGAAAATGTACATTTTGGGCAGTAATGGGTTAATGACAGCGTATTGTTCAACCTTTCCCATTTCCAAAATGTTCTTCATTTGGGTTTGCATAATTTTTAGGTGAGTTTTGCTGCCGTAGTATATATTAGGTTAGCGTTCCGGCCCGTTCCGGGTACTTTTTCGGGTGAAAATGTAGATTTTGGGCAGTAATGGGTTAATGACAGCACATTGTTCAATCTTCCCCATTTCCAAAATGTTCTTCATGTGTGTTTGCATCATTTTCAGGTGAGTTTTGCTGCCGTTTTATATATTAGGGTAGCGTTCCAGCCCGTTCCGGGTACTTTTTCGTGTGAAAATGTAGATTTTGGGCAGTAATGGGTTAATGACAGCGCATTGTTCAACCTTCCCCATTTCCAAAATGTTCTTCATGTGTGTTTGCATCATTTTCAGGTGAGTTTTGCTGCCGTTTTATATATTAGGGTAGCGTTCCGGCCTGTTCCGGGTACTTTTTCGTGTGAAAATGTAGATTTTGCGCAGTAATGGGTTAATGACAGCACATTGTTCAACCTTCCCCATTTCCAAAATGTTCTTCATGTGTGTTGGCATCGTTTTCAGGTGAGTTTTGCTGCCGTTTTATGTATTAGGGTACCGTTCCGGCCCGTTCCGGTCTGTTCCGGGTTTTACACCGTTCCTAGGAATTGGACAAAGGGCCATCAAGCCTTGATTTTACAAGCAGACGCGGAATCGATGCTTAGGGCTTTGGCTTCCCATCAGATGACCATCTTTCGGAGACTTATTATAGGGGGTGGGGTGCAGTCACTGCAGCACCTCTCTTACAGTCTCTCAGATTAGTCTCAGGAGGATTGTTCAGGGGTAACGTACTCGCCTTGGAAGCAAGACGACGCTGAGCACCACAGGTTCGAACCCTGGGTCCGTGCTTAGAAACCTCTGGGTAATAAGCGTGTTATAAATAACCTATCGGGGGCGTGGCTAACAGTCATGTAGAGTGGACGTGTCTACTGAGAGCTCCGCGCTGATGTGCCATGATAAGCTGTCTTTAAGTGACTTTAAAGTGCTCCGGAACCCTACAAGTTGCACCATCTGCCGCAGAACCTCCTCTGCAACTTTTGCACCGTCTCCCAAACAAAGCAGAGACGGCTAACACCTCTATCCGGCGAGCGAAGAGGGTCGCCGAGCGGATTCAATATGGCGGCTCCCGCGCCCTGATCCCTCGAGAGGCCGGAGCGCACTACCATCACTGGCGACGCTGCCCGCCAGTGGGAGGAGAAGATCCTGAGCTGCCGACTTACGCCGGACTCGGAGGAGGGGACCGAACAGCTACACTCATCGATTGAGAGGACCGACCCGGATGCCCCGGCAGGACTGCGCCCTGCCCGCGGCGCGCGACTGGGCTTAGGTGTGCCCTGGACAGTCGAGAGGCCCCCCGGCGTGAGCGGTGGCCGACCGGTACCGCAGAGGTTAGCTGGCGCGGCGGAGGACCACCCCGGACACCTACATTGGAGGCAGGGTGAGGGGGGCCTATTCTACCCCCTGCGCCTGACTTTGCCGCTGGTGGCAACGCAAGAACTTGGGCTTGCCTCCTCGAGGCGTTGAGACCCCCGCTGTCTTCCTTCCCCCCCGCCTGCTGATCCTTCACCGGGGGGAGGTGTGGGCGAAAACACCTGACCCCTGCCTGCAGACTGACGCTCCGGCGGACTGTGAGGCCCACTCCTAGTGTCCCCATCACTTCACAGCCGACGGCGGAGGAGGCCGACCGCGCCTGCCTGAACCTTTTGTTTCCCGAAACTGGCCTGCTACCCCACTGCTTCTTATCATCGCCCTGTCGGCCCTGCGACGGGATCGAGACCTAGCGGCTTCTCGATTGCGCCCCCGGCATTTTCGGTGCGGGCAGGGGAGGCCCTGTGTTGACGACATGTCCGACAGGAACGGCAGGCCCAAGCAGCAGCGCCAGACCACCATGGACACCTTCGCAGCCTGTGAATCCCCGAATCCTGAGGGCACATAGAAAGCGGCCTCGGACGCTTAATCTAACCCCACGGCGGCCGCGGCTTCAGAGCCTAGCAACACCCAGATACTCGAAGCCATCAAGCTCTTCCAGGCAACAATGTAAAACAAAATAGATGTCGTTGCCACAGACCTGGGCCTCCTGCGTCAAGATGTCCGCTCCCTGGCCAGCAGGACTGAGGCGCTTGAAACACAAATCCGGGAAAACACTGAATCCAAAACTCACCTTCTTCGAGACGTCGACGAGCTTCAACAAAGGGTCAAAAACTTGGAGGACAGAGCCGAGGAGGCAGAAGGGAGGGCTCGCCGGGACAATATACGCCTTCTCGGTTTGCCAGAGGGTTCCGAAGGCTCCGACCCCACTAACTTCATAGAGAACCTCCTGCTACAAGAGGTGGGAGCTGGCAAACTCTCCCAGGGCTTCACCATCGAGAGGGCCCACAGATCCCTGGCCAAGAAAACACTGCTGGGGGCCCCACGCAGGCCGGTGATAGCGAAAGATCTCAACTACAGGGATTGTGAGGTCATTCTGGCCTTTTCCCGAGCTGGCGGCCAAATCCAACGGGACTCTGCTAAAATCGCCAAGGAAACGGAGACCGAGATAACGATCCTCCTGTCATTCAGGGGGGAACTATACTTGTTTGAACTGCTAGACAGTTGAATGGATCCTCCTCGCGGAGACCTGGAGTCCTTTTTCACTCCACCCCCTGATTGTTTCCCCCTTTTTTTGGGTACATATACCCGCCCGTAGGGCACCTGGAGACCAATGCACAGTCCAACGGAGCAGAAACGGGACAGTCATAACGAGGGTAACCTCGCTGGGCCAGTTCTATGTTTGGAGTTTTTTTCACAGTTAAGTAGGAAGGGTGGGAATAGGGGAGTTTTTGCACAGGTTTTTGCACAAGTTGGGGACATGCACTGGGACATATGGAGACCACAGGAACAATTCACACGCAACGTAGCACCTCCTAGATCCCGAGCTCCACCCGTTACACAGAATAAACCACACTACGCCTATGGCTGACACAATAAGGGTCGTTACCTGGAACGTCAGGGGCCTGAACAGCTTCGTTAAACAACGACGGGACCAACTTACCTGAAAAGATGCAAGATCGGAATCGCCATGCTGCAGGAAACTCACTTAACTCCCAAGAAACTGGAAGCCCTGGCAAAAACTTGGCGGGGTATCCTAATAGGTTCGACTTACTCCTCCTACGCCAGGGGGGTCCTGATTTGGATTGCCCCTACTGTTCCTTTCAAACTCACTAGCACTAAAACAGACAACGAGGGTAGGATGGTGGTGGTGTGCGGCTCCATAGAGGGCAAAGAGGTTTGCTTGGTCAGTACTTACGCACCCAACCATGATGCGACTGCCTTCTTCCATTCCCTTCATGCGCGACTCAGCCCTTATGTGGACAGAATTATGATATGGGGGGTGACCACAACTGTACCCTTGATCCTCTACTTGACAGATCCGATAACAAACACGATCGACCCTCCCCCCCAGCTAAAATACTTTCCAAACGAATCCAACAGTCGCAACTCAGTGACCTATGGAGGGTCCAGCACCCTGAGCAACGGGAGTACTCCTTCTACTTCCCACCCCACGCTGTACACACCAGGCTGAACTACATCTTTCTCAGCCTAACGCAACAGTGCATATTTGTTGATGCGCGCTACCTGCCTAGGGTGCTGTCGGACCACTCTCACCTTCTGGTAACCTGGGAGGTGTTTCCGCCCACCCCCCCCATACCCACATGGAAGCTGAGGTCTGAGGCCCTACTTGACTCTGCATTCAAGGAACGCATAAAAGATAGTACTAAGGAATATTGGCAAAATAATCTGCATAGCGTTAGACACTTGAGCACAACTTGGGAAGCATATAAGGTGGTCATGAGGGGCGAGATGATTGCAGCAGTTGGGGGAGCCCAGAGATCTATTACAGCCTTGCTTGAGCGTGAATACCTTGGTAAACTGAGTTATGCCAAGCACACAGAGAGAATCCATGCCCTGGGAGACAAGCCCTGGAAACTCTTAGCTTGGCTCTATAAAAGGGAGACCCCCAGGCCACCCATCTGCCACATACTCACCCCTGACGGCACGGCCGTACATACCCAACAAGAAATCAATACGGTCTTTACCGACTTCTATCGTAACCTGTACTCCGAAGCCCCGGCCCCCTCTGAGTCCAGGATCGAAGACGCCCTTGATGTCATCGACCTACCTAAACTAGACTTGCAATTGGCTGAGACCCTTGATGAGCCCATCACCCCCGACGAGGTCAAGGTGGTAATTAGATCGCTACCAGCTGGGAAAACCCCGGGCTCGGATGGGCTCCCAGGGGAATTTTACAAGACCTATGAGGAAACTCTTGCCCCAATATTGGCCCAGGTCTTTGATGAGGCCTTTGAGCGTGGCACCCTCCTGGACTCCATGAACGAGGCCGTGATTATACCCTTGCTTAAACCGGGGAGGGACGGGGCAGATTGTGGTTCTTACAGGCCCCTCTCTATGCTTAATGTTGACTGTAAGATCCTTACCGCCCTGCTTGCGAATAGACTGCGCAGAGTTATCCCTCTGTTGATCCATCAAGACCAAACGGGATACGTCCCACGGCGCTCCATCACTGAGAACCTGCGCAGGCTGCATCATGTCATCTATAGCACTGAGGGAAGGCCGCAGAAACTTGCAGTGGCATCACTTGACGCCACCAAAGCTTTTGATTCGGTGAGGTGGGACTGGCTGTATGCCACCATGGCCAAAATGGGGATAGGCACTGTATTCCTAAAGTGGACCCGGCTGGTTTACGCCAGCCCCACTGCGAGGGTACGTACCAACAAAACCTATTCTGCTAAATGGTCTCTACACAGAGGCACCCGCCAGGAGTGCCCTCTGTCCCCCATGTTATACACCCTTGCCGCTGAACCAGTGGCGGCCTACCTGAGACAGGAATATGGAGAGGGTGGCATTAAGATAGACGGGGTGACCCACCTCATCTCTATGTATGCTGACGGCACCCTATTGTACCTACAGGACCCTGAGCACCTCCTTCCCTACATCCTAGAAACCCTGGACTGTTTCTACAAGCTCACCGGTATCCAGATCAATAGGAGCAAGTCTTGCCTTTATCCCCTCGCAGCACTCTTCACAGATGAATACAGGTCCCTCCCCCCTCTGGATTTCGAATGGCAGGCTACTTCCTTCAAATACTTGGGGATAACCATACACCGCAACCCAGCCACAGAACACATCCTTAATACCGTAAGGGCCAAAGACTCTCTCACGAAATCCATGGAGTTCTGGGGCCGGCTCCCGCTTTCGATGGCCGGGAGGGCTGAACTCCTTAAAATTACATAACTTCACTAACGTCACCTTCAACATCCCCCCCTCATTTTTCAAAGAACTCAACAAACTCTGTAGGGGCTTCCTTTGGCAGGGAGGCAGGCACAGGGTGGCATTGGAGACCCTCCAAAGACCGTACGAGAGGGGCGGACTTAAGATCCCCAACTTTTAGCTGTACTTCCTCGTCAGCCAGCTGAGACATGTCATACAATGGATGGCGGATGAAAGCACGACAGACACTCGCCTCCTTCAGCCGGCCCTCCGCCGATTGTTACTCAGACATACTGTGGTCTGGGGAGGGTGCTACGAGTCACTGCCCTTACCTCGCCAAGCTCGGGATCCAGCTTTGGAGAAGGGCCTGCAAACTGGTCGGGTCGGACGACCCGTTCTCCCCACAGATCCCTATTGCTGCACTTATGGTTAATCACTCTTCGGGGCATGTTGAAACACGTACACAATGGGAGCCCCTCGGGGTGGCCACGTTGGGGGACTTGATTCAAGAACAAGAAATACTAACGTCTTCGGAACTCTGTGAGACCACAGGCCTCCCGGCAGGACAGTTCCTGTTACACAGGGTGGTTGTACAGGCCTTGTGCAGGAGATGGCCAGTCGCAGCTGAGCTGACTGAGGAGAACGAATGCATCGAAATGATACTGAACTCCGCTGAGGGGGGCCACGAAACCTCACAAATCTACGAAGCCCTGTTATGGGGTACGACCAGGGGAGACCTCAAATGTAGGAGTAGGTGGGAAACTGAACTGGGCCTTGTTTTTGAAGACAAAGATTGGGGTGACATAACCCCCTATCATAAGACGGTTTCCAGGAACTCCTGCTTACAGCTCATTCAACTGTATATCACCAATAGAGCGTACCTCACACCGGAAGCCATATCAAGATTCTCGGGTGCTGGAACCCAATCATGCCCCAAATGCAGTGAACCCAGAGCGGGAATGACTCACATGTTCTGGGGCTGCCCAGTAATCAGGGAGTTCTGGTCACAAGTGAAGGACAGAGTGGCTGGCGCAGACATCGTAGTTGAGGTGGACGAGCCTACGGCCTGCATCCTTGACAGATACAGGCGAAACAGGAAGAACAAACCCCTATCCAAGCTCACTGACCTTATATACATCACAGCCAAAAGACGTATTGCCATGGGGTGGAAAAGCACCAGAGGTCCACATTTGCCCCTATGGTGGGGAGACCTCACGAAGTGGATCATAGCTAAAACCGCGTGATTGGAAACGGCTATTCATGTGCAAAGACTGGATTCCAGCGAGGAACTACACCGCTGGGTGGCCCTGACAGTGCCCTTGCTCCACCCTGAGGCGGATGATACGGAGCAGAATGGAGAGAGTTGCCCGGATACGGGCACGAACTAGAGAGGAACAGTGAACTAACTGTGGTCTTAGGGGGGGGGAGGGGTGGGAGAGGTGGGAGAGGGTGGGGTGGGGTTTTGGGTTGTTTTCTTGATATGCTTAACCAATCGCCAATGATGTTTTTCTGTTCTTTGTTTATTTCTTGTTATGAAACCAATAAAAATATATATTTTTTTAAATAAATAACCTATCATATATCATATCATACTGACCGTGGTTTGCACCAAGGTTGTGTTTTGACCCTGTTTCTTTTTAATCTCTACATCTTGGGTATTAGGGCGGCATTGGAGGGCCCAAGGGTTAATTCTACGCATTTAGGCCATGTGGTCATCCAATATCTTCTTCATGCAGATGACCTCGTTTTGATTGACTACACAGCAGTTGGTTTGTAGAAGTCCCTCTTGCGGGCTTGGCATGTTTTTGGAGACTTGGGACTTGCGTTAAATGTCCCAAAATCTATAATTCAGATTTTTAATCTTAGAAAGATCCTATTTGGGTGACACAGTTTTGGTTGGCACATTGATGGTACCAGATTACAAGTAGTGGCTGAATTTTAATATTTGGGCGTCACTATTCGGTCGAAACAAGCTTTGCCACCTGCAAAGGATGAACAAAGACTTGGAGCTATTTCAGCAGCTGCCCAACTTAGTGTAATCAATAAGAAATATGGTCGCTTTTCATTGTTACCAGCCTTAAAACTGTATAACCAGGTGATCGTGGCGAAACTATCCTACAGGGCTGAGGTAAAGGATGTCAACCTTGATTGGGCCAAGCAGGAGGCTTTTGTGTGGAAAAGATTTTTGCAGCTTCCTACTGGCACTCCCTTCGCCCCGGTAACGCACATCTTGGGTCTCACCTCACTGTGTGCGAGGGTCAATTGGAGAAGAGTACTTCTTCTTTGCTCCATTTTATTTGCTCCCAAGTTTACCCTGTTCAACTTAATACTCTGCTTAACCAGGTTAATTGCGTAAGTCTTGTAAATTGGGTCAATTCAGTGCTGTCAACAATGGCTGACAAATGTATTTCTCTGGAGGAGCTGGAGCGTAATTCAGGCAAGGTGAAGAAGTTACTTTTCAAGGCTGATTGCAATAAGAATAGGGAGATTCTTTGTTGCTATATAGTTTTCGACCATTTATCTATGGATATTAAGCCTCTGAATGTTTTGCAGAAATACCTATGTCAGCATACTTCTCACTTTCTCAGAACTCTTTGACTACGTATTAAATTAAATCTCCTTCCTACTAGCGATGTCATAGGTGGTCGCGCTGGAGCGCCTTTAATTGAACGTCAGTATCGCTGTTGTGATCTTAACATCAGTGTCGCTGTTGTGATCTTTGTGGAAACGTTGCAGCACCTTATTACTGACTGTCCAATTTTAGCAGTCCACCATGTAGAGATTTTTAGAGTCTATTTTATCATTCGTCCATTTTTAACCTGGGAAGATCTGTGGTGGACTCTGTTAAATAATCCTAATGATAGGCTGCTAACTACAGTAATGAATTTTCTGAAATTGCTCTCAACATTGTATGATATTAATCTGTTAGCCATGTTTCTTAGCTATGTTTCTTTTTATTCTGTATTTCGATTGACTGTGTAAAGTTTGTTTTAACTGATTCAAACAATAAATAAATACAATTAAAACCCTCAACTCTTCAGAGTTCTGTAGTCCTATCTTCTACACTCTACTCTGGTTTTACTGCCTCCATTACCCACCAGCAGTTGTTTGCATCCTTGCATTCATGGCACTACATGGGCACAAGAGGTGCTGGCATTCTCAGTAGATTATGTATCAGTGCTCATTAATACTTAGTCACTGTTCTCATAGTCCTACCCATGTACATTAATTTGATTGGAAAGACTATGCCATATACAACATTCTGTGACTGACAATTGGTATGTTGGTGCATTTTCCAGGTAACATCACCCTACTTCTATGTCTTCATTATTTTGGTGTACTTAAATTGTATTCACCATACCTTTGACCCACCAACCTATCCCTTCCTGAACTCTTAGATCACAAGCCACCACTCGCCCAGGCGTCTAAAGAGAAGGGCAGATGAAGAAAAGGGTACTTCCTCTGTGATGGTAGAAAGCCAGAACCCTGATCCGCACATTCCAGGTGTGCCAGCAGAATGTGGCTCCAACCTTACTCACCCCTTCACATTCCCATCCCCATCCTCATTCACTCAGTCCACACCTTGCTCTCATGCTCTTCCAACCCACAGAAACTAATCCACACACTTCATCACTACTCACATTCCACCTAAAAAACACAAGAAAACCAGAGAAACTCAACTTATTAATGCAATGGACATCAAGCAACTTGTCACAAAACCAACCCACAACAAACACAATACACTCAATCTGATTTTCACAGTCTCACCAACCAGGTCTTCCTCCCTACTTTTGGAATAGACCTACCACACAACCATAACTATCCTGCTCCAACCCCAACCCCATCGGAGCAACCCAAACATACCAAGGTGCCTCACAGCTATTTCAAGGACTTTCTCATGGATGCACTGAAAGGAAACTTTCACCTTCACCTCCACATCCGACCCCTTGGTAAATGTTTATGCCCAGCTCAACACGCTCAATTCTACCCCAACACCAACGCTCCACTGAAACCTTGATTAAACAGACATGACAACTCCACACAGGAACTAACCTACAGCAAGCAAGCCATAAAGATAAAAAATCTTCAAAAGAAAAGGTCTGGAGAAAAACTTGCCAACTAAGAAGACCCCATCACCATGAGCACCCTCTGACCAGCATGCGGGAGATTAATCTCCACAGCCAAAACAAACTACTGCACAACAATCATGGATGCATCCAAGAAGATCAGAGCACCCTTTTAAAGGGGAATCCCTGCATCAAGCCACTGCCAGACCCTGTAATACCACAAGCCACTGAAAGTTAATGCCATCAACATATTCTTCACAGAAGAGATGAGGCAACACATTGACGGCTCCAAACGCAGCACAGATATCCCACCCGTGACAGCCTGAAGCATATCCAGAATGACCGAATTCAGAACAATTATTTCAGTAGATCTGGCCAACAACCTTGCAAACCACAAACCTGCCATCTACAAAGATGACATTCCCTCCTCCATCGAGAAGGTCATCAAACCTAAAGCACTCATCACTTCTCATCAAGGCATTCCCCGCACAATGCACATTTTTTCAAAGGCACTGGAAATGAGATGGATCCTCTGACTGCTGAAGAAACACTCAACTAATTTGACCAGCTATCACCCATCTTCCTTTGATCTGCAAAGTGATTGAGAAGATCATTGCCGTTTCACTTCCTTGCAGCATGATCACTTACAGGACTACCTATCAGGTTTCTGACCATGATGCAGCACAGACCGCCACCATCCAAGCTATCAATAATATGATATGGCATTTATAACGCGCATATACACAAGTGTTTATTGGCGCAACGTGGTAATGGAGGGGGAACCGAGGGAAGACAAAGACAACTATCTTAATAGGGCAGGTGACATTGAGATCGCGCAGGGGAAGGGGGAAAGGGAAAGTGTCCAGAAGGGGGAGAAGGGCGGTGCAATACATAGTAGCAACAGTAAAGAATAAATAAAATAAATAACAGCAAGTGGCAAGTGCAGGGGTAAGTTCAACATCAAGTGTCAAGAGCTGGGGGGACTGTAAGGGATACAGAAACAGCCCCCAAGTGCAGGGGTTGCCCGGGAGGCAGTGCAGGTGTGCAACTGGCGGGGGAGGGGACCTGGGACTGAGATCAGAGGGTAGCCTGGTGACCAGTGCAGTTTCAGTTGGGAGTTCAGCAGGGGAGAGGAGGAGAGAAAGTAGAAGCAAAGAGGAAGGTCTTGAGGTGCTTCTGGAACCAGAGATGGTTCTCCTAAAGTTTCAGGGTGGTAGGGAGGCTGTTCCAGGGGGAGGCCCCAGCTGAAAAAAGATCTACCACCAACTTGTTGCTTGGAGAAGCGACTGACCCTGAGGGAGTTGGAGGCAGATGTGCGAATAGCTCAAGAAGGAAGATATTTAGGAAGAGAGTTGGAGGTATTGAGGCCCCAGAAGACCTTGTGGACAATGCAGAGGGTTTTGACAGGCTTCCGCCCCAGACATGGTACAGATACAGCCCACATTGACCTAAAAACGCAAATTGACCTTAAAGACAAGGGCAAGCTAGCTTTATTACTCCTACTAGACCTCTCTGCAGCTTTCGACCTGGTCAATCATCAAATTCTTTGCCATCACCTAAAAACCGCTGCACACTTCTCAGACGAGGCCACCTCTTGGATCTGATCTTTCCTGGCAAACAGAACCATGCATGTCTTCAACTCGTCTGCCTCGGCTGATCCATCACCAGTCACATGTGGGGTCCCGCAAGGGTCTTGTGTATCCCCCACACTGTATAATGTGTTTAGGAAAGCACTATTTGATATTCTCGACTATCTGGGTGTCACCTACACTAACTATGCGGATGACACTCAGATATTCATTCCCATCACTGGTGACTACGTAACTGATTCAAAAGCTCTCAACGAGGTCTATACAGTCATTCAAGCCTGGATGGCACATCACAGACTATGCTTAAACGATGATAAGACAGATGTACTTATCCTAGGATCCCACCAAAGACTTAAACTGGATCCCGCCTTTTAAAGCTTTTATCATTGACGGGAACACAATTAAGGTGTCTATTGACACTAACACTCTCGATTTCCAACTGGACTGTACCCTCTCCTTGACGAGACAAATCAATGCAGTGGTCTCAGCATCAGCATATACATGCAAACTCGTGACAGCTTGCAGACCTTTCATCGCTGCCTCAAATTGCGTTATCCTGGCAAGAACTCTCATCATGGTTAAAACTGACTACCGCAATGGCCTCTACTTGGGGACTAGCCAGAGGAACATCAACAAACTACAAGTAACTCAGAATAATGCGATCCGAGCAGCCCTCCATATCCCTAGAAAATCGCACATCTCTGACACAAGACTGAGTCTCCACTGGCTCCCCGTTGCACTCAGAATATCACACAAAACTCTTGCACTTAAACAAGTGTTTAGCCAACCAAGCACCAGAATATCTGGCCAACCGTTTCACTGCACACACAGCCACCCGACCAGTCAGATCTGCCCAAACCCACTCAGTTGCTAAACCTAGATTTAAACTGCAGAAAACAGGGGGGGGGGGGTCAAGTTTCCCAGTCCTTGCCTCTAACTTTGGAACACACTCCCCAACACTCTCAGAACTGAGCAGGACCTAGCTGCCGCAACTGTATTAATTGTAAATTCCTGTCACATTCCTGCAACGTTTTCATTGCTAAGACTCTCATATGCTGACATCCTTTATATACTTTATGTAAATGTATACTCCCATGTAAACTATGTAATCTATGTACAGTGTACTTCCTCTATATACCATGTACCCCAAAGAATTGTAATTGGAGGATGCTACCTATAACCTTTGCAAGAAATGCGCCCAGATGCCCCAGGGCCAGGTGCACAGTATAAATAAACTAAATACAAATCCTCGCAGCCACTGGGAGCCAGTGCAGAGATTTCAGTGCTGGAGAGATGCGATCCCTGGGCTTGAGGCCAAGGACAAGTCTCGCAGTCCTGTTCTGGATGAGTAGCAGAGGGCGTAGAGTAGAAGCAGGTAGATTTAGAAAGAGGCTGTTGCAGTAGTCCAGCCTAGAGAGAACTAGAGCTCTGGAGACAGTGAGCTTCTGGCGGAAGGAGAGGAAAGGAAGCATACCTCTTGTTAGGCAGAATTATATGCAGTGCCCTTTGGGAACACCACACACAATTAAAACTACAAGTGACAGTACAAATTCACTTTTGGTACAAGCCTGTACGACACAGTTATAGTGGCAGCAGTAGCGGAGCAGCCAGACTCATCTCAATAGTAAGTGAGCAGTATCAAATAGTTACACAAAGGACAGCAATTACTATGATTCAGGCAAACACTGATTAAGGTTTTCAAGTAAAAGAATATACATTTATTTCACTCTTCAGTTGTATAACATTACACTATTATAAGCAGTTTAAAAATCACACTCTTAATACACCATACCACTTCCCTTTAATTCCAGACAAGTTAAGCTCACAAAATGAAGTGGGAGCAAAATGGCACTCCAGCAATTTAAAAGGGAGGGAAAGACAAAGTTAATAGAAATTAAGTCACACCAATAGGTAAGTACTCAGGGCAATTGAACAAGAGGAGCTGCAGTGATAAAATCAGATAGAAAAGGCTTAGAGCCAAAGTCAATAGGTCAAAAGTCTTTTGCTCAAGGTAATACAGTTCAGAGTAGTTTGCAGTAATGTTCGTGGCACGGTTTCCGGACGAGGCTGGTTGATACAAAAGTTAGTTCAAACAGAAGAGAAGGACAAGCCCTCGGATTGGAGAAAGATTTCAAACACTTTCACCACGGTTGAACGAAACGGACAACCGGATTTGCACAGTACCTTAAAACGGAGAGGGTACTGTAGCTGAAGTGGACATTCCAGGTGGTTCCTGCAGGCTCACGGTTCCTGAAGCGACTGTCGGACTGACACGAAGTAGGAAGACTGGAGGGTCCTGCGCCACCCAAGGAAGAAACCAGCAGCAGAGCAAAGCAACAAATAAAAGGTGCGCTCCTTAAAACCCAAGCAGGGTCCCACCTTCCTGGCTATCCGGCTCACTGTAGCTATGTACAGCGAATTCGACCAGAGGAGGGGTCCTGGCTTGTAGTTTGGGCGAACTGGTTGGTCCCACCAGCTCAAGGGAAGTAGTTTCCTAGAGTATTGTCTCTGTCGTCGGATTCTGGAGATTCGGACCTGCAGCAGGGCTTCACCGGGCGGTTCAGTCATCGTAGGGATCCTCTTCTGCCAGTTCCTCGTTGGTTCTTTCTTTCCAGTGGCGACTCTGCCTTTCCAGTCCCAGAGACCTGATTTTTATGCAGTTTTCCCCCATTCATACAGCCTGGCTGTCAATCACACAGCAGGGTGGCTGTCCTGGCAAGGACAGTCCCCTCAGCCAATCAAACAGGAGTGCAACTTGGGTTACCTCCCTCACATCCTGCCTACCTTTTCGCGCCTTGAAACACTTGTGTATAGGCGCGTTACAAATGCCATATCATATCATAACTAGACTTTCAGGCGCCTTAAGGAGGGCTTCTGTGCAGAAGCCTGTGAAAAGAC
Organism: Ambystoma mexicanum; assembly: GCF_040938575.1. Taxonomy (NCBI): domain Eukaryota; kingdom Metazoa; phylum Chordata; class Amphibia; order Caudata; family Ambystomatidae; genus Ambystoma; species Ambystoma mexicanum. The sequence continues at coordinate 327,406,819 of NC_090925.1, read as the reverse complement.
AGCGAACAAAGGAATAATCGCCGGTTTGGCGCACAGAGAAAAACACGAGAAAGACTTTAACAAAAAGAAATGTCGAATAAACCCAGCCGGAGCCAAAATAAAATGTATTTGGTCAAGCTGGTTTATGCTTGAGGCTAATATAATAGCCTAAAACAGTACCACATTTATATAAGATAATCGCTGTAGAAAAGTTAGGGTAGTTACCACTGCCACCAGTCAAGTCTTAATGTAAGGGGAGCGAAACAATGCTCCAAGAGACACAGACAAAAAGGGATAAGAGTTGACCCTTTCCAATACTCCATGTAAGATGGGGTGTACTGGGTCTGTGGTTTAAAGTGACTAAAATAAAGTTAATGGCAACTTTACCTTTTCTGGGGGACAGTAGTCAGCCCCGGAAAATGGAGTCAGGGGGAAGTCTTAAAGACCACCCTGTGTCACTGCACTGAAGGTACTGTGTAACACACATGGAAAATATGAGGCCATGAAGTAGGTGAGGCTCCAGTGCCCAAGATCACACAAAAAGTGAAAACACACACAGCAAAACACATGTAAGAGTGGGGAAAAAGGCTCACACTCTTACCAGGTGAAAAAAATAAATCCTAGGAATCCAGCAAAGCTGCTGAGGGACTCAGTAGGTAAGGGAAATTAGCAATTTATGAGAATTCTCCCTAACACCCCTGAGGAGGTGCAGCTGCTAGTGAGACTCCTTAGAGATGTCAGAGATGTGAGGAGAGAGTGGAGTCGAAGATGACCCCGAGGTTTTTAGCCTCACAGGTGGGAGAAGGAAGAGGGCCAAGAGAGGCCGGCCAGAGAGCGACAGGAAAGGAGGGTGCAGGTGTGCCTATGAGGAGAATCTGTCTTACTGGCATTAAGGCAGAGATCATTGGCGGCACACCACTCCCGGATAGTGGACAGTCAGACAGATTGGAGAAGAAGAGGTGGTGGAAGGGAGCCTGAAAACGAGCTGAGTGTCGCCCGCATAGCACTGAAAGTTGGGGCAGAGAGCGGCAATGCGGTGGGCAAGATGTGCCATGTATTAGTTGAACAGCCAGGGAGAGAGGTTAGAACCCTGGTGAATACCACAGGTAGAGATGGATAGAGGAGAGGAAGGACCCAAGTTGGACTTGGCAGGGTCGATCAGAGAGGAACGCGGTCAGCAAAGTCAGGGCCTGATCGGTGATATTCATGTTATCACGCAGACCGTTGAGCAGGATGGCATGGTTGACTGTGTCAAAGGCAGAAGAGAGATCAAGTAAGATGAGGACACACAGGGTATTGGAGTCAAGGTTGGAGAGGTGGTCTTCCCGGATGTTCAGGAGAGCAGTTCCCATGCTTCTGGCAGCTCTGAAGCCAGACTGATGATCATGGAGACAACCAACCAATTCAGTGTGGAGATTAAGCTGGGAGATGGCCAGCTTTTCCAGGAGTTTGCCCAGGAAAGGACTGATGGAGATTGGGTGGTAGTTAGCAGGGCAGGAGGGGTCGGCTTAGGGTTATTAAAGAGGGTGCACAAGGGAGTTCTTCAGGGGGGAAGGGAAGACTCCAGTGGCGAAGGAGTGGTTGCAGAAGTCAGCCAAAGAAGGATCCAGGGTGTCAATGTGGTCTTCGATGGTTTTAGAGGAACAGGAGAGAACCTCTTTTGATGACTCATAGATCGGACTTCTCTAGAAACCTTGTTTGTTGAGAACATGGGAAAGGCAGAGAAGGAAGGAGGAGAGGTGGCTACAGAAGGGCCAGAGGAAGAGAGGGAGGAGGAGAGGAAGAGGGAGAACAGGATGTCCTAAGGTTTAAAGATGAAATGAGAAGCCACAGCTGTGCAGAGGGCCTGTGAAGGGACAGGATAGGTAGAGACTGCAGCAGGATTGGCCAGCTCCTTGCAGATTTTAAAGAGTTCGGCCGAGTTGTTTGGTGTCGCAGAGATGCAGGCTTGGATGAGGGCTCTCTTGTTGGTGCGGACAGAGAGCTGGTATTGTTTGGAGCAGGCGGCAGGCCAGTTTCTCAGAGGATGTACAGGAAGCACGCCATTTCCTTGCAGCCACCCTGCCCTTGCACTTAATGGTGACATGGTCTGAATCGTACCAGGAGTTGCACTTCGCTTTAGGCTTCAAGCAGATCCTCATGACAGGGGCAAGAACATCAAGAGTATCAGATATAGCAGAGTGGAGCATAGAAGGGCTGTGTCAGGGTGTTAGTCAGCCGAAAGGGGGGAGGGGGCCAGAAAGTGGCAGCGAAAGCCTCAACTGACACGCTTCATGGGTCGGATAACTGAGAAGGTAGGCAGTGCTGGAGTTGGCTTCACCGAAGGGGTGGAGAGAGTGAGCTGGGAGGAAATGAGAAAGTGATCACTCCAGGAGAGAGGAGTGGTGAGAGGGATAGAAGGGGGAAGGTCTGTAGGGATCAGAACCTGCAGAGTGAGTCGGGCCAGAAGGGAGGATAGAGTGAGAATCACAAAGGTTGCAAAAGAGTCCAGAAGTATCCAGGTGGATGTTAAAGTCTCCAAGAACGAGTAGTCGAGTGGTCAAGACCAGGAGGGAAGAAGAGAGGTCTTCCCATTCGGAGAGGAAAGAGATCTGACCACGTGGCCGATAGATGGTAGCCACAGTGAGGGAATGGCTAGGAGAGAGAGAGCCTGCAGACGAGGCATTTGAAAGAGGAGTAGGTTTGCGTAGGAATGACAGAGGCAGGAAACCACTCGGGGAAGATCAGGGCTGTACCCCCTTTGGAACGATTGGACCTGGCCATGGAGAGGATCTTGTAGCCATCAGGGAGAAGAGTGTCAAAGCTTGTGATGTAGCTGGCCATGAACCATGGCTCAGTGAGACCGAGGACATCAAGGTCAAGTTCTTCGAGGAGGCGGCAGATGTCAGAGGAGTGTTTGACAGCTAAGCGAGAGTTTAGAGCGGCAATATGGAGAGGGTTGCTGTCCTTGAAAGACTTCCAGGGAGGGGTACAAATCAGAGGTACGCCCTGCGGAGGTGTAGAAGATGCCTGAGGGGAGCAGAAGAGGAAGGAGGAGAGAGGGCAAGGTAGCCAAGAAGAGACAGCAGGGGAAGGCGAGGAAGCCATGGAGGGAAGTAGGGACAGCAGGAGATCAAAGGAAATTGATGAGGCACGGGAAGCGTCTATCAAAGAGGAGGTTAGCCTGAGGGCCTTGGACCGAGACGGTACCATTCAGGTAAACATTAATTTTCTTTTTTTTTTTTTAAACAATTTTTATTACATATTCAAACAAACAAAACCAATACAAACAAAACTGCAGTGCAAGTATCGACAGTACTGCTTTCACATTGTACATTACAGACTTTTAGTCACTGCTCCCCTTATCCCACCCCCCCTTACGAGCCTATTTATTTTATTCACTTTGTATCCGCACCGCATGGTGGGGTCCCACTTTCAGTGGATTCTAACAAATCATGTATCATTCCAAACAGTTCCGCTACCAGCGATTTCCATGCCATCGGGGTTCCCACCTCTTCCTCTCCTCCTATGTTACTTGCTTCCTCCCATACCATGGTCTCCGCCTCCGCCCACTTCTGCAGATCCTTCCACCACATCTCCACTCGTGGCCTATGACAATTTTTCCATTCCATGGCGATCCTCCTTTTTGCGAGCACATATGCTAAATCTTTTAGTTTATTGACATGCTTAAGTTTCTGCGATCTAGGGAACCCCCCCAGTAAGCAGGCCCAGGCTGAATCTATGACCATAGTGACTCCCTTTTCCGCCAGTTTCCCGGCTACTTCGCTCCAGAAGCGCTCAATCACCGGGCAGGACCAAAACATATGTACCATATCAGCCCGTTCTTCGTCGCATTTGGGACATGCTTGTCTGCCAGCATTTTCAAACCTCGATATCCTCAGGGGTGTCATGTACGCCCTGTGCGTAATATATAATTGTATCTGTTTTAGTCGCGCATTTCTTGACACCTTTTTATGGTACCCCAGGGCTTGTTCCCACATCCCGTCCTCTATCGGAGTTCCCACCTCTGCCTCCCAGTCTAGTCTCAGTTGTGTTGGTTCTTTACCAACTTTGGACATCACCATTTCATACAATCTAGAGATCTCATGCCCTCCTTCCATCATATCATATATCATATCTACGGTAACATCTGGCTCTTCTTCCAGTACTGTTTCGGGCCAAGTTGTCTTAATTTTCTGCACCATTCTATGATATGTAAAAATTGACCCACATGTAACCCCACTTCCTCTCCTAGCTCTTCAAAGTTTATGATAGTCCCCTCCCGCCAAACATCTCCCATGGTTACCAACCCCACCGATTCCCAGTGGTTCCTAATTGTCATTCGTAGCTGCTTATCTTTCCCAGCCAGCGTAACCAGCGGTATCTGCGGAGAGCATGGGATTGAGTTTTCCATCATCCGGCATGCTCGGTGCCAGATCCTCCACCCAAGCATCATCATCTTAGGACACGCTTTCATTTCTGTCTTGGACAGCCAGATCACCTCTTTTAAATAAAATGGGGCACAGTCTGCTCCAAACAACCTGGATTCAGGAGTCGCTTCATCCGAGAGCCATTTAGCAATATATTGCAGTTGACTCGCTACGTAATAGACCTCATAGTTAGGCAATTTTATCCCCCCTTTTTCATAAAAGTTCTGCAACTTCCATAGTGCTACCCTATTCCTGGTGCCCTGCCACAGGAAATCCCTGCACATACTGTTCAGTCTAGTGAAGAACTTCTTAGGTATTAGGTACGGAATGTTCCCAAAATAATGCAGGAGCCTGGTTAAGACCACCATCTTGAGCATTGCGCCTCGCCCCATCATTGCTAGTGGCAACTTCATCCAAAATGTCATGCTCTTTTCGATTTTCACTATGGCTACCTCGGTATTGTGCCTATGTTCTCCTTCTACCGTATGGTACACATCTATCCCAAGGTACCGAAAAGTTCCAACAGCCCAAGGAGCCTGCAGCACCGGCAATCGCGCGACAGGGATCCCCTTATAACTACCTAGCGGGAAAATAACAGATTTCTGAGGATTCACCGCTATGCCAGACAGCCCTGCATACCTTTCCATAACCTCCAGGATGTACTGGAGATTCTCTTCTGGGTACCTCAGGTACAACAGCAAATCATCCGCATACAAGGAGATCAAGTGTCGCTCCCCTCCCACCTCGATGCCTATAGTATCGTACTGTTGTCTGAGGTATATCGCCAGAGGCTCTAAGGCTAATCTATACAGCATAGGGGACCATGGGCACCCTTGTCTGGTACCTCTGCCTAGCTGCCATCTCTCATAAATCACTGCTCCTGTTTTAACTCTGGCCAACGGTTCACTGTATAGCATCTTTGCCCATTTTATGTATCCAGGTCCCATACCATAGCCCGCCAAGGCTGCCAGCAGCCATGGCCACTTGACAGAATCAAAGGCCTTCACAGCGTCCAGGGACACTATCGCCATTTCGCCCTCATTCGTACTCCCCCATTCAACAACTCGATGGAGTCGTCTGTGATTATGCGTTATGTTCCTATTCGGGACATAGCCCGTCTGGTCGGGGTGTATTAGTTTGCCAATGACTCTGCGCAGCCTGCTTGCCAAGACAGCCGTCAATATCTTGCTGTCCTGGTTCAGCATTGACAGTGGTCTATAGGAGCCGCAGCCATATCCGGGTTTGTTAGGTTTAGGGAGCAGTATTATGATCGCTTCTCTTAATGACTCTGGCAGCCGTCCCATCTCATATGCCTCATTTAGCATATCCAACATCGGGGGGAGCACTTCTGCTTTATACACCTTATAAAACTCACTTGGAAACCCGTCCGCCCCCGGGGTCTTACTAGTAGGTAGTTGTCTCACCACTTCTTCTAACTCCTCCAAGGTAATCAGTGCATCAAGCTCCTCTCGTTCTTCAGCACTTATCTTAGGCAAACCTATGTCTTCTAGGGTATCTGCTATTTCTTCATGACTGCTTTCCTCCCCACCTCTGTATAGTTCACTGTAATAATTTACAAACTCCTGATTCACTCCCTCTTGGGTGTCAACTATCCTGCCATCTTCTCTTGTTATCGTCCTAATAGTGGGTCTGGGGGTCTCACTTTTGTATAACCATGCCAAAAGCCTTCCTGTTTTATCTCCACCCGCATGCTGTCTCTCTATATATTTCTTATTATTAAGGTTACTCAGTCTATCCCATCGCTCTGCTCATGTTTGTTGTAGTTTACATATCAACTCCATATCTCTTTCAGTATCGTCACTCCCCTTCTGCGCCTCTTCCAATTCCCTTTCTGCTTCCTGTAGATCGGCCAGGATTCCCCCCTGCAGGCTCTTAGATTTTGCTATGGCTTCGCCCCGCATCACCACCTTAAAGCCTTCCCATAGCGTGCTCGCTGAGTCCACGCTACCCGTTGTAACGCTCACCTGATTCCCGTAGAGGCGCCGGTCTTGACTGGGCGTATACCGTATCTTCAAAGGTGATGTGTAACACACGGCTGGCTCTTTGGGCTGGACCTCTGTGCACTGTATGTCTGACTCGAAGGGTAAGATGTCTGCAGATAGAAAATATGGGATTAATGAACTGGGTTATTGAATGTCTCTCTCTTCTTCCCTTTCTCTTCTCCTGTAGAACCCCAAAGGTTAACGCTCTCACCTTAGGTAAGTGAACGCCGTGCTCTCCATCTGCCTCGGGGCAGGGTGCTGTAACCAGTTTCTTCACTGGATAAGGGGAGCAGGCCTCTTGACTTCAGAGGACTGCTGTCCGTCGTTTACTGCACGAACGGTAAGTTTCGAGTAATTCTAATGTCTTTAAAAGTCTTTAGTAATGATGTCTCTTGTTTTGCAGGGTTCCGGCGATGGCGGATGACGGGCTGAAGTGAGTTGAAGATGGAGCCCGTGTGATGAATAGAAGCGCCTGGAAGCACGTAAGTAAGCGCTTGTTGCTTGCTTCACGATGCGCTCTAACTGTCTTTTTATTTTGCAGGTACAAGTTCGGAGCGGCTGCAGGGTGCCGGAAGCCCCACTGGGTTAGATGTGGAAAGGAGTAATGGCACGTGAGTATTAAAGTTCCCCAATGTCTTTAAACGCACCTTGTTTTGTCTTTCAGATGCGGGATGCAGCGCCGAAGGCCTCCGGAGCGTGCGAAGAGTTGGTAAGCTTTTGTCTTTCAGATGCCGGAATGCAGTGCGAAGACCTCTGGAGCGCACGAAGAGTAGGTAAGCCTTTGTCTTTCAGATGCCGGAATGCAGCGCGAGGCGTTGGTGACAGCCGATGGACCAGGTAAGTGAAGCGCTGTCACTGAAGACCGTAATGCTAACCTGTTCTTTCTTGTCTTTATAGGTGTTGCTGAAGACTGGATTCAGGATGGTAAGCCTTTTTCCTTAGGCCCAGGATCAGATGCAGAAGACACGATGAGCGTTCTGCTGCAGAGGATGCAGAATAACGCTAAGCAAGATTCATCCATCGGGTGTGGCTTAAATAGCCTCCTGTAGTGCTTAGGTGTCTCCTTCCACAGCCACGCCTAGGTAAGAAAAGAGTTCCTGCTTTCCAGAAGAGTTCCAGTGTTCTGAACCTAGGGAGTGGCTCCTGCCCCACCCAACAGGAAAAGTAGTTCCAAACAGAAGAGGATCAGAGGCTCAACTGGCAGGCAAGTAAGCAGCATGGTCTGCTGCAGGTAAGTCCACCTAAGCATTATGAGCCCGGCGCTTCCAGCGCTGGGACTGGGCATATTTATGAGCCTGGTTCCACTGGCGCCAGGACTGGGTCCAAAAGGTCCCAATTGGGACTGGTTGGCACTCGGAACCTGGGTTATGGATCTGCTTCCAAGGGAGTTGGGAAAACCCTGACCTTTTGGAAGCAGAGATCATGACACCCGTATTCTCCTCAAAGTAGTTTATGATCTCTTCCCTAAAATGGGGGTCTTTAAGCGCCTCTGCCCGGAGACGCCATGCCGGGATCCTCGCTCTTGGAGGGCAGTATTGCCAGCCAATAACCAAGGGCGAGTGGTCCGACAGGACCCTCACCTTGTATTCTGCCTGCACCGTTTCCACCATTATTTCGGACGTGGCAAAGACATAGTCCAGCCTCGTATGCAACTGTTGCAGAGCAGAATAATGCGAGTACTGCCTTTCTTGGGGGTGTTTCATTCTCCACACATCCGCCAAACCAAAGTCGTCTAAAAATGTCTGTAACGCTTTCGCCGCTGGGGCAGGTCTCTCAAATTTCCGATCTGATCTATCCACCCTAGGGTTCAGTACGGAGTTGAAATCCCCACCCCAGATCACCGCACTCCCCATACACAAGCTAAGATTAGTACTCAGGGTTCTGAAGTATGTTGCCGTATTCTGATTGGGGGCATAGGTGTTCACAATGCATATCTACCTGTTTTCCACCAGTCCTCTCAGCATAACCATTCTCCCATCTGCTTCCGCAGTTTCTTGCAACAAGTGAAATGGGACATGCGGCACCACCCAGATGAGCACTCCTCTAGCATAGGCAGAGTATGTCGAGCCCGCCACAACCCCTTTCCATTTCTTCCCCACCATTCCCAGCTTTTTCCGTGTCAGGTGTGTCTCCTGCAGCAGCGCAATATCTATCCTTTGTCTGCGCAGGTACAACATAACCTTGTTCCTCTTTAGATAACTGTTGAGGCTCCTGACATTCTATGTAATTATTTTAAGGTCCCCCATGGCTTGTTAGAGTTCCCATTCCCTCCCCGTCAGTGCAGACCAATCCCCTTTCACATTCCCGTATATATAGGCTCGTACCCCAATTCAAACTTCCCCTAACTACAAACACCCCCAACATCTCTCCCTCTCTCCCTCCCGCCACCCTTCCCTGCCCCAACTTCACCAACCCCAACAGTTGCCCAGCTCCATCCCTGGATCTCAGGCACCCCCGCATCTAGCACTTTCTGGCAATAACCTGTACTCGAAGCCCAGCGGGGTGGGTTAGCCCTAATGGCTATCCTCTTACTTCTACCACTATCTAGGGGGTAAGGTACCTGTGTTCTGCCGCTCCTATCTGCCACATTTCAACCACATGCTATTATCCAATTTATCTATGCAATCAGAGCTCTATATTCCAGTCCAATGCCACTTACTAAAATCTAGGATATCCAAACCTAGCTTCTGCGCCACCCATCCCTTCTTATCTTTTAAAGTTCCTGTCAAGCTTCTGCCAAGATAACCTCACCGTGTGCTATGCTTGTCCACATGAGTTGCCGCAGTGACTTATCTTGTTCTCCTTGGGCTTGTGTAGCATCCTGTTCCGGGCAGCCCTGCAGGTCCAGCCATGTGGCAGCCTCCTCTGGGGTGTCAAAGAAGAACATTCGACTCTTATATAGTACTTTCAGTCTCGCGGGGTACAGGAGCATATATTTGATGCCGGCCGCGCGCAGCCGTCTCTTCACCGCCACATAACTATATCTCTGCCTCTGGACCAGCATTCTGTAATCCGGGTAAGCTGTGATGGTGGCCGAGGCTCTGTCTATCGTTCCTCCTTTCCTGAAATACTCCAAGATCTTTTCACGATCTCTATAATTCAGAATCTTGGCAATTATTGCACGAGAAGGTGCTCCGGGCTTTGGTTTTCTCGTGAGGGCTCTATGTGCGCGCTCCACTGTGAATCCTTGAGAGAGATTGTCAGCTCCAATTTCCTGCAGGATCATGTTCTCCACATAGTCTGTGGGGTCTTGGCCTTCTTCTCCTTCCGGCAGCCCGACCACATGAATGTTGTTCCTTCTCGCTCTCCCTTCCGCCTCCTCTGCACGGTTCTCCAGGTTGGCCACCTGCTGTTTTAGTATGTGGACTTCCTTTGCATTGTCAGTGCAGGTGGTCGTGTTAGTTTTGACTGCACTTTCCAGGCTGCTTGTTCTGTCTGCCAGCGCCCTGACATCTTGTCGCAGCAAGTTGACATCTATCCCCACCGCGTCGATCTTAGCCTCCAAGGAGGTCCTTAAATCCGCCATAGCTATCCCCCAGGAGTCCTTCAATTCCGTTATGGCTGCCAAGATCTGTTGATTTTCGGTTCCAGTTGTGCTACCCATGGGCCCACTTCAGGTAAACATTAATGATGACATTAGAAGAGTGGAAGGAGGCCAGGAGAGCCTCCCACCGGGTCCCACCATTAATAGGAGAAGAAGAGAAAGGAGAGAGCACAGAAGCCGTAGGTCTGGTGAAGGAACGACAAAGAGGATGTCGGTGAGGGTTTGCCTGGAGGAAGCACTGGTATATTTGTCAGCGATAGGGAGGCCTGGGTTGGAGACCAGGATGTCTTTTTTAAACTTTTTCCTACCACATTTAGTGAGGAGAGCAGGATAGTCGATAGAGAAACAGTTGGAAAAGATGGGAGAAACCGAGAGCACCATAGAGTAGGTAGGGAGAGAAGAGGAAGGGGGTGGGGTGGTGGGTGCGGGTGGGGAGAACACTAGGGAAGGACACAGAGGGGCTCAGGCAGATGAGACAATAGTAGACAATTGAACAAGATGACAGGAGCTCAGTCAATAGTAGAACAGTTTGCTAGATGAATGCTTTGATAGGAAGGCAAACCAAAGAACACTGGAGACAACACACCCAGGTCTGATAGTCCTGTAAAGTCGGGAAAAAGGACTAGGTTTCACACTGCAATTTAAATACTTTCACAAATGTCACAGCGCTATTCCAGCATGGCACAGGCTAATACTCCCAATATTATTCTAGTGTAGGTAAGTTTGCTCTGTGGCAGGGTTTTCAGGGTACAGTGATGACTCTATTCCTCACCCGACCCACTCCTACCTTACAAGTCGCTGCTGGTTGATGGCTGGCCACTGGCTTCCCCTGCTGACACCTGCAGACACTAGCTGGAGCCGCATCTGTAGGAGCCGCCTCTGTAGGAGCCACCCTTTGCCTTGGGGCCCTTAGCCACAGGAGCTGCACGGGCAGAGGGCTGCCCAGGAAGGGTCAGTTAAGACCAACAATTGAACCAATCAGGTGGAGGGGCAGGCTTGGAGGCGTGAGGAGGGAAGGAACGAGAAATTGGGAGCGGGTAAGCGGGAAGACGGTCGGGGCTGGGGGCACCATTTGACCCGCAAGTTATTATTTTTTTTAAATCAAGTCCCAGGAGGGACAAACACCAAGCCACACTCACCTGCTAATGCCATGATGGGAAAGGCGGGCAGGGAGCGGTGTCGGCACAAGAGCCAGGCAACAGAGGAACGGCTCGCCAATCAGGTGGAGGGGCGGGCTGGGAGGCAGCAGCAGGGAGGCAACGAGGAAGTGGGAGCGGTGAAGCAGGAAGATGGTCGGGGCTGGGGGCACCAGTTGACCTTCAAGTTATTATTATTTTTTTTAAATCAAGTCCCAGGAGGGACAAACACCAAGCCACACTCACCTGCCAACGCCAAGATGGGAAATGCGGATACCCTTCATATCCTGGACAAAGGGGACCCCTGCTTACTTGTTCAGTCTCTCTGCTGCCTACGATGCAGTTGACAAAGTCCTTGTCATGCTCATTGGTTTAGAACAAACAGTCCTGCAGTGGTTCGCCCCATACCTTTCCAACAGAAACCAACTCATCCAAACAGGCAACAACTGATACCAGCGATGCCTTGTAATTTACAGAGTCATACAGGGTTCCATCCTGTCCCCTGTCACCTTAGACCTCTACGTGGGAACCCAACAAGCATGCCCAAGTGCAGAATTAGCTGACTGATATGATGCTCGATGATTGACCCCTCGACTCGTATCAAGCGCAAAATGTCTTGGCTTTGCTATCGATTGACCTTTCATTCAAAGCAGAAATCACCAAGGAAGGCCTGTTCCTGCGCCCTGGACCCCTCATTCCGTCCCCTTTGCCAAGGGAAGAGGGCAGGAGCCCTCTCCTCACTGCAGCAACCAGGAAAACAGCTGTTAAGCTGTGCGGCATCACCCGATGCACGCAACAAGGCCTGCCTGACCTTGTCTCGCTTCCCTGCCTGACCCCCACATGCCGGGCGCTTCGCGGCGTGAGAACGAGGCTGAGCCTCGCATTTGAATCTGCTTTTCCTGCCGGCAGGCGGATCCGACGGCGGCGCACACGAAGGCCATACAAAGGCCTGTTCCTGCGCCTGTTACGCGCATGGAAGCGCGGCGTGGCCACCCCCCTGCACAATTTTACTACACTCCAACCGATAGACTACCACTCGGACAATGAAAACGTACTGTAAGTACATGCCAGCACCGGAGACACTATTGTATGTTAGTAATCTTAACCGCTTTACTGAAATGTGCTCCCGGTCTCAAATACTGGTCGCCTACAGACCACATTAGACTGCTGTATTGTGCCCTTTGGTCGCCTACAGACCACATTAGACCGCTGTATTGTGCCCTTTGGTCGCCTACAGACCACATTAGACCGCTGTATTGTGCCCTTTGGTCGCCTACAGACCACATTAGACTGCTGTATTGTGCCCTTTGGTCGCCTACAGACCACATTAGACCGCTGTATTGTGCCCTTTGGTCGCCTACAGACCATATTAGACTGCTGTATTGTGCCCTTTGGTCGCCTACAGACCACTTTGAGGAGCCAGCTTTGTGCCTTATGGTCGCAGCTCGCCCTGACACTAATCCAATATGCAAACCTGTTTGTCCCTCATCATGTTCCCGTTCTGCATTCTCCCCAACCACACACCCTGCTTGGGCCACTACTACTGGCCCCATAACAACGGTCTCAGCAAGCCGGCATGCCCCCGGCATCACCCTATCCCATGTCCTACACCGTTCCTTCCCTCCACTCCCCCATTCCCAAACAGCGTAAGTCTTACCCCTAGGACCTATCTGAATACCTTCAAGCATCATGCCATCAGCCCTGATCCAATCTCACACGTATTGCCCACTGCAGAGTCACCTCACCACAGCCATACTGAAAAATCCTCTAACCCCGTGACAGGTGCAGCAAGACACTTCCGATTAAGGTCTCGTACTTTCAACCACCCCAACCCAGTCAAATATGAACACACACCTCCCAAACAAATTAGGCCCAGAGTACTTCCCCCTCATCAAAACCATACTCCTAGCCAGAAACCCAACACCACTTCCAAACCAGCCCCGGACACCCCCAATAAATTACTATCCACCTTTAAAGGAGCGCTTATCAATGCCCGCTCCTTAGGGGCGCATGCTATAGAAGTTCACGACCTCATTATGGAATCACAGCTCGACATGCTAGTAGTCACAGAGTCCTGGCTCCATCAAGCATCAGGTCCACTACTAACTCTGGCAATCCCATCTGACTACACCATATTTAGAACAGATAGGACCCACTCACAAGGAGGCGGTGTTGCTATAATAGTCAAGACTAAATTACAGCTTAGATCTTGTCCCATCGAAAGTATTGAAGGGTATGAAACATTACTCGTAAAATTTCCCATAAATGCTAAAACTACGATTAATTTAATCGTAATTTATAGAGCACCTAGACCCAACAACCACCCAGAGACTGAAATTCCGTTGCTATTAGCTCCATTAATAAAACCTAGTTCTAAATACATCATCCTGGGTGACCTTAACCTAGGTTTCAATGACAGCCAAGATGCCAAAGCAGAATCACTTCACTCCGCCCTGAAGGACATGGGCTTCAGCCAACTAGTTAATGCACCCACACATATCAAAGGCAGGACTCTTGACTGGATCCTCTCCCTTAATACCCCCATAACCATTGAGGCCATCTCCCCTCTTACTTGGACCGATCACCATAACATTGTCTTTACAATCAATCCCTCCAAACCCACACAAAAGAAACCTAAAACCATGATTACCTATGAAACTAGAAACGCCCGCAAACTCACGCCAGAAAACCTCACGCCTCCTCTTTCAAAAATCCTAGATTCTACCTCAATCACTAGTGACAACCCCTGTCTCCTAGCAGACATATATCACAACTGCCTCACTGCAACCATTAATGCTATAGCACCGCTCACCACCAAGGCAAAACGCTCAGACAAGCGATCTAGCTTCTGGTTTAATGATGATCTTATCGCCCTCAGAAGAACCAAACGCGCGTGTGAACATGCCTTCAGAAAGCATCCTACTGCAGAGGCAGAAAAAGCCTACCAAGAAATAAACAAAACCTACAAAACAGCCACTATTACCTACAAATCTAATGCGTATAATAATAGGATCAGTAATGCGACCTCAGATACCAAGGAACTATTTGCCATTCTAAAAGAATTGGAAAACCCTACCCCAGCCATAAACCCAACTATCCCCAGCAAGGAATGGTGCACCACTATTCAAGACGCACTAACAGCCAAAATTGAACTACTCCAAGTAAAAATCACATCCAAAAAACAATCACTAGCCAACAAACCTGTCCTCCTTAATCTAAATCGACCACATCAGGAATTCACCAGCTCCCCATTCCACTTCACACCAGTATCCCAAAATGTAGTGTTTGACACCATCGCCAAACTTAAAGCCTCCAACTGCAAAGGAGATTCTGTCCCCGCATCAGTAGTCAAATCCTGCGCCCACACCCTCACCCCCATTATCACCAACTTCGTGAACGCATCCTTCAATACTAACCTAGTACCAGCTAGCATCAAAGAAGCCTGGGTCACCCCTCTCCTGAAAAAACCTACCCTAGACCCTACTGTGCCCACTAATTACAGGCCAATAACAACTGTCCCATTTCTCCTCAAAATATTGGATAAATTAGCATACAACCAAGTCCAAGCTCACCTTGAACAAAACCACCTCCTTGGCACGAGGCAATCAGGCTTCCGCCCCAACCATAGCACAGAAACGGCACTCCTTGACTTAAAAATCCAGATGGATACCATCAGAGACTCAGGAAAACTCTGCATCCTCCTCCTACTCGATCTCTCCGCAGCGTTTGATTTAGTAGACCATAATAAACTGTGCGCCACACTAGCGAAAGACTTCAACTTCTCCACCGAAGCTACTACCTGGATCAAATGTTTTCTTGCTGACCGCACCTCCAGGGTCGCCATAGGTAAAGAAGCCGCCAACCCCATCATAGTACCCATTGGTGTCCCCCAAGGTTCCTGTCTCGCACCAACATTATACAATGCATACACTAAACTCCTCTTCTCAGCGCTAGACCACATGGGTGTCATCTACACCAACTTTGCAGACGACACCCAGATCCTCATCCCTTTATCGGGAGACTACACTCAAGACACCGACACTATCAACAAAATATATGCCATAATCCAAAATTGGATGGCACTAAATAGCCTCTGTCTCAATGATGAGAAGACTGAGGTTCTCATTGTGGGCTCCCAATCCAAAATAGAAGCATTACATGCTGATTACTCATCCATCAACATCGATGGCACAAACATATCAGTACTCAAACAAGTAAAAACACTAGGTGTCTACCTAGATGCCAACCTCACCATGACCAAGCACATTAACGCCCTCTCTTCCTCTACCTCCTACACCGCAAAACTTATTGCTCTCAGTCGCCAATTCTTGACACCCACCAACTGTATCACGCTGGCAAGAGCCTTAATCTTATCCAGGCTCGACTACTGCAACGTACTCTACCTGGGTACCTCAAAAGCCAATCTAAACAAACTACAGCTTATTCAAAATAAAGCCCTTCGGGCGGCCCTTGGATTAAGGAAGTCAGATCACATCTCAAATATTAGAAGAAACCATCACTGGCTCCCCATCAAAGCCAGGGTCACATTCAAAGCCCTGTGCGTCACATTCAAATGCATCCACTCTTGTGCCCCCATTTACCTCAACCACGCCATCACCAAAAAAGTATCAAAGAGGCCCCTCAGATCCAACAGTCAACTACTCCTAGCCATCCCCCGCTACAAGACAACCAAGGCAGGAGGCAGTAGTTTCCAATACCTCGCACCCACATATTGGAACACTCTTCCCCTCCCCATCAAAAATGAGCAAACTTTCTCAGGTTTCAAGAAATCCCTGAAAACGTGGCTATTTAACCAAGACTAAGGAAATATCACTGTACTGAAGCCTTGCATTAAATGTCTCCGTGTATGATTATTTTGTATTCACATGCACTGCGCCCGATTGGCAATTTCTAAGAAATGTTTTAACCAAGCTGTCTGTAACATCGCCGTGGTACCCAAGGGTTTGGGCGAGTAATAAATGCAATAAATAAAATAAATAAAAATAAAGAAGGCTCAAGGAGCATTTAACCCGCTTTGCTTTCCTGAGCAAAGTCAAGCCTTTCATCCCTGCCCTGAGTGTCAAACAGTTGTCCAAGCCCTGGTCATCTCCCACCTGAACAGTAGCAACATGCTACTTGCATAAGTCCCAGGTGCCACCTTGGCTTCAGCATACCTCATCACAGGACTAAGAAAATTCAACCACATTGCCCCCATCCTCAAGGAGCTGTACTTGTGACCCCTTCAAGCACAGACATTCAAGACACTACTAGAAGCTGCACCTTCGCCAGGCTGGAAACAAGGTGTAATAGGGTGCTGTGGTGAATCCAGTGAATTCATCCTCTGCGAGCCAACCCCTTTGTGACAAGGGAGGTGAGCCTGATTAGCTTCAAACCCCCTAGGGAACAAGACAAGTGTGATCCCTCTGGGGGTGACCCTGTCCCCCTGACCTCTTAGAGAACAGGCTATACCTTAACCAGGATGTTTTATCCCCCCGCCCCTTGTCCAATGCAGCTAATGATTTTTGTGGCTTTATGGGAACGGCACCGGAGAACTATGGAATAATTGTTCCGAAGAAGGTAGCTGGTATGGTTTCTGACCCTTTGATGTTACCCTCATGGCATGAAATGCAGGACCAATGGGCTGTTCTCCCCCTCTTTGCTGGATCTGGGCTCAAAGGTGAACATAGTTTGGCATAAAACCAGAGACGCCATTTCACCAAAATGCCAGGTGTAGCAGAAATGATATCATACGGCCTTTGACCTGCCATCACAGGAAGTGATGTCATTTGACCCTGCCCCCCAAGTGACATCACAGGAAGTGATGGCACATGACCTTCAGATGCGTCTAACACCCGTGTTTCCAGGCACTCTCATTTCAGCCAGATATAAGAACCGATGCAGAGAGGGTGGCGAGATTTGTCCACGATAGCACATTTGGGGAATGTCATTTTCCAGATACCCTAGCAGCTGCTGATCCCATACAAGTCTCCTGCAGTGTCCCCCAGGGATCATGTGTGTCTCCCACGATGTACAACATCTTTACCAAACCTTTGTTCGAAAAGTTGGACAGACTGGGCGTCATCTACACTAACTATGCAGATGACACTCAGATCCTCATCCCCCTTTCGGGTAACTTCCTGGAAGACTCAGCTTTGGTAAACAAGATACATCTCCTCATTCAGGCATGGATGGCATCCCACGGCCTCTGCCTGAATGATGACAAAACAGAGATTCTGATCCTCGGCACAGAGACAGTGATTAAAAAACTGGACCCGAACTATGCCTCGTTTAACATTGACAACAATGTCATCAAAGTGATGCCTGCAGTCAAAACCCTGGGGGTTTATCTGGACACAGCACTCACTTTTAAGAAACAAATTAATTCCCTAGCCTCCTCCACAGCTTATACTTGTGAACTGATCCGAGCATGTAGACCATTCCTAACAGAGGCTAGCTGTATTACCTTAGCGAATGCACTTATCATATCCAGATTGGACTACTGCAATGCACTATATGCGGGATCTAACAAGTATATCCTTAACAAACTCCAAACACTCCAAAATAACGCTCTTAGAGTAGCCAAGACTAAGGAAATATCACTGTACTGAAGCCTTGCATTAAATGTCTCCGTGTATGATTATTTTGTATTCACATGCACTGCGCCCGATTGGCAATTTCTAAGAAATGTTTTAACCAAGCTGTCTGTAACATCGCCGTGGTACCCAAGGGTTTGGGCGAGTAATAAATGCAATAAATAAAATAAATAAAAATAAAGAAGGCTCAAGGAGCATTTAACCCGCTTTGCTTTCCTGAGCAAAGTCAAGCCTTTCATCCCTGCCCTGAGTGTCAAACAGTTGTCCAAGCCCTGGTCATCTCCCACCTGAACAGTAGCAACATGCTACTTGCATAAGTCCCAGGTGCCACCTTGGCTTCAGCATACCTCATCACAGGACTAAGAAAATTCAACCACATTGCCCCCATCCTCAAGGAGCTGTACTTGTGACCCCTTCAAGCACAGACATTCAAGACACTACTAGAAGCTGCACCTTCGCCAGGCTGGAAACAAGGTGTAATAGGGTGCTGTGGTGAATCCAGTGAATTCATCCTCTGCGAGCCAACCCCTTTGTGACAAGGGAGGTGAGCCTGATTAGCTTCAAACCCCCTAGGGAACAAGACAAGTGTGATCCCTCTGGGGGTGACCCTGTCCCCCTGACCTCTTAGAGAACAGGCTATACCTTAACCAGGATGTTTTATCCCCCCGCCCCTTGTCCAATGCAGCTAATGATTTTTGTGGCTTTATGGGAACGGCACCGGAGAACTATGGAATAATTGTTCCGAAGAAGGTAGCTGGTATGGTTTCTGACCCTTTGATGTTACCCTCATGGCATGAAATGCAGGACCAATGGGCTGTTCTCCCCCTCTTTGCTGGATCTGGGCTCAAAGGTGAACATAGTTTGGCATAAAACCAGAGACGCCATTTCACCAAAATGCCAGGTGTAGCAGAAATGATATCATACGGCCTTTGACCTGCCATCACAGGAAGTGATGTCATTTGACCCTGCCCCCCAAGTGACATCACAGGAAGTGATGGCACATGACCTTCAGATGCGTCTAACACCCGTGTTTCCAGGCACTCTCATTTCAGCCAGATATAAGAACCGATGCAGAGAGGGTGGCGAGATTTGTCCACGATAGCACATTTGGGGAATGTCATTTTCCAGATACCCTAGCAGCTGCTGATCCCATACAAGTCTCCTGCAGTGTCCCCCAGGGATCATGTGTGTCTCCCACGATGTACAACATCTTTACCAAACCTTTGTTCGAAAAGTTGGACAGACTGGGCGTCATCTACACTAACTATGCAGATGACACTCAGATCCTCATCCCCCTTTCGGGTAACTTCCTGGAAGACTCAGCTTTGGTAAACAAGATACATCTCCTCATTCAGGCATGGATGGCATCCCACGGCCTCTGCCTGAATGATGACAAAACAGAGATTCTGATCCTCGGCACAGAGACAGTGATTAAAAAACTGGACCCGAACTATGCCTCGTTTAACATTGACAACAATGTCATCAAAGTGATGCCTGCAGTCAAAACCCTGGGGGTTTATCTGGACACAGCACTCACTTTTAAGAAACAAATTAATTCCCTAGCCTCCTCCACAGCTTATACTTGTGAACTGATCCGAGCATGTAGACCATTCCTAACAGAGGCTAGCTGTATTACCTTAGCGAATGCACTTATCATATCCAGATTGGACTACTGCAATGCACTATATGCGGGATCTAACAAGTATATCCTTAACAAACTCCAAACACTCCAAAATAACGCTCTTAGAGTAGCCTTAAACATTCCCAACAGAGCCCATGTCTATTTCCAGAAGGAACATCCACTGGCTAAAAATTAAAGACAGAATTACCCTCAAAACTCTCTCGCTCACGTCCAAAGGCCTCAACAATATAGCTCCTCCCTACCTAGCAAATATAATTAACAAGAGAATCTCAAACTGTCCCACAAGAATGACTAACGCTTATACCCTGATGGTGCCTAGGTACAAAAAGAGAACAGCTGGCGGCGCTAGCTTTCCAGTCATAGCAGCCCAAACATGGAATAAACTCCCCTTAGAACTTAGAAAGGACCAACCTTATCTAAGTTTCAGGCGCAAGGTTCTTTCATGGATACGATTGAATGACATCTAACGTAATCACCCTCTCACCAGAACTACTCGTCCTGAGTGTCACCCCCCCCGACTATACCCTTTGTTAAACCTGACGCCCCATAGAGACTTCCGTCTACTACTGCTCGTATCTAGGAATCTCACTGGATCCTTCCGGGACTACAAAATTGTGGCTGATTGTTACTTAGCACTTTATGCTCCTGACACCTCGCATCATTTGTATAAGCATATTCAGACTGTAACGCTGCTGAACTGTCCCACTGCCTATTCTGTTTTCCATTGTAACTAAGTTCTCAAGTATCCTTGTAATGTTTGCGCCTGGCTACCGGCGGGTTTGGTTTTGCGCTATATCAAATAAACAAACAAACAAACAATGTGGAGCCTATATGTAAAACATACATAATGCAGTACTTGTAACAGGGCAGCCAAAATCTGTAACGCAGGCTACAGCTAGAGTATGAAACATCTATAGATCAATTGACACAGAAGTACTCATCTGTGGCATTGATGTGTTAAACAAGCCAAAAAAGCACTGACATGGGGAGGTGTGCACTGTCTGTTTAACCAGGAGCAAAATGCTGCACGAGCAAGGCCTGAAAATTAAATAATTGACCAGGATTTAAAATTCCCTGGTTATAAATGTATCTGAGTCAGCTACCACTACGATAGAAGACACTTAATGTGCGGGTTTAAGCTGAGGCCATCTGTCTCAGTGTGCATTTATGTTTAAGTTATGTGACAAGCAACCACATGTTGTCCCCCACAACCCAGAGCCGAACTTAACACCATAATGTCCTAGATTATGATACATGAGTCTTCAATCTTTTCTAAAGGGGTTAGGTGGGGCATGGGGCTGCACTTCTCTCCAGAGTGGGGCTGTCAGAAAGCACCAAAGTATTGACTGAAAAGGATACGGTACTCAAAAGGATAGAGGTGGTAGGGTCTTCTGGATCCCTGTTCACACGATTTGATAGTTGTGAAGTCAAGTTTAGACCTTCCAAATGATACAACTCTCTGACTGATAAAACAGGCAGAGAGATGGATCACTGGAAAGGGCGTGGGTGAGGTATAGGAAGTCAGCCTAGAACAAAATAAAGTATCATAAGAAACTGCCCCAAACTGAGTATGATAGAACAGAAAATGACATGAATGCACACACTGACCTTAAGTCTAGGGCAGAAGAATCCAGCAGAAGTCTCTTGAGGAAATCCAAAGGTAGAACAAACGACAAGGAAGGGAAGATTAGTAAGGGAGACTTATCCCGAACGGAACGAGGCTCACGCTAGATACGGGTTGATGCACCACAGGATAGCGTCCAAAGTACTGTTCACTGTCACCTTCCAATTATCCTTGAAAAGCTTCCTTTCCACGTAGAGAAAAGTATAGAAATGAATCAATCCCCCTGTTAATATCAAAGGTGCAGGATTTGGAAATATCGCCCTTTTTATGGTATAAACAAAGTACACGCGGTTCTGCACAGCGGCGAAGAAAATAGCGTGCGCGTGCGGAATTGCACGCGATTTAGGATTCACGCAGTCCAGGCCAGCCGCGCTTGAAGACAACGTGTGCGTGTGGATTTACACGCGAGCAGGATTCACGCAGTCCAGGCCAGCAGCGCTTGAAGACAACGGGTGCGTGTGGATTTTACACGCGAACAGGATTCATGCAGTCCAGGCCAGCCACGCTTGAGGATAGCGTGCGCTTGTGGGTTGGCACGCGAACAGGATTCACGCAGCCCAGGACAGCCGCGTTTGAAGACAACGTGTGCGTGTGGATTTACACGCGAGCAGGATTCACGCAGTCCAGGCCAGCAACGCTTGAAGACAACGTGTGCGTGTGGATTTACACGCGAGCAGGATTCACGCAGTCCAGGCCAGCAGCGCTTGAAGACAACGGGTGCGTGTGGATTTTACACGCGAACAGGATTCATGCAGTCCAGGCCAGCCGCGCTTGAAGATAGCGTGCGCTTGTGGGTTTGCACGCGAACAGGATTCACGCAGCCCAGGACAGCCGCGTTTGAAGACAACGTGCGCGTGTGGATTTTACACGCGAACAGGATTCATGCAGTCCAGGCCAGCCGCGCTTGAAGATAGCGTGCGCTTGTGGGTTTGCACGCGAACAGGATTCACGCAGCCCAGGACAGCCGCGTTTGAAGACAACGTGCGCGTGTGGATTTACACGCGAGCAGGATTCACGCAGCCCAGGACAGCCGTGTTTGAAGACAACGTGCGCGTGTGGATTTTACACGCGAACAGGATTCGTGCAGTCCAGGCTAGCCGCGCTTGAAGATAGCGTGCGCTTGTGGGTTTGCACGCGAACAGGATTCACGCAGCCCAGGACAGCCGCGTTTGAAGACAACGTGCGCGTGTGGAAGGACACGCGAACAAACAGCTCCAGGAATCAGCGTGTGGCGGAAAACACGCTATAGAAGGCCCAAAAAGTAGCTGAAGTAACCTGCAAGGATGCAGATCGGAGGTTAAGGCTACACAACGCCAAATGATTCGATCAGAAGCAGCGAGTGAAGTTTCCACGGTGCTTTTATACGTAATGCCGTAGTTCACGTGACGAAGCAGAATACACGTGAAGTCAGCGACGTGAAAAGTGCAAACGTCGTTTTCCCGGCAACGTATCGAACAACCGCCATTTGGAATAGAACGGTCTAGCTGTTCTACGAGCGTAGGAGGTAGGACCACGTCCGGCATGCATGACAGTGCCATCCCCCAAAGGGGCAACCTCTCCCCTTCTCGTGTGAAAACGCTTCAATAAAGCAGGAGCATGAATATTAGAAAGAGGTTCCCAGGACCTATCTTCGGGACCATAGCCCTTCCAATCCACCAGATAAAACGGCCTACCAGAACCTAGTCTCATATCCAGTATGTCCTGTACCTCGTATTCATCTGAACCCCGCACAGAAATAGCAACAGGCCGTACAGGCAATCTAGTAGCTTCAGAACATGGCTTAATGAGTGACACGTGGAATACGGGATGCACTCGCCATCGTTGTGGCAAAGCTAGACGGACAGCAGCCGGATTGATTACTTGGAGCACTGCATACGGACCAATGTATTTAGGCAATCATTTCTTTTTGCCTGGAATTCTCAAGTTCTTAGTGGACAGCCATACTTTCATACCAGCCTTGTAGACAGGTGCGGGTACTCTGTGAGCATCGGCATAGAACTTGTCGCGTCTTTTAGCCTGCTCCAGTTGCTGCTTCACTTTCCTCTGTAGTTTCTTCAGATCACGAAAAGTATGGCCTGCGGCAGGAGTATCCAAAGACAAGCTGGAGTCCAAAGGTATTGATCGGGGGTGTTGTCCATAAAGCGCATAGAATGGTGAAGTGCCTATGGCACTATGATAGGAGTTGTTATAGGCGAATTCTGCTGCCGGCAGGACCTTGAGCCAATCCGATTGGTACTGCAGACACAAACATCGCAGATATTGTTCCATAGTGCTATTGACTCTTTCGGTCTGTCCATCAGTTTGAGGGTGATAAGCACTGGACATTCTATCATCAATCAGTAATGCTGATGTTAGTGCTCTCCAAAAGCGTGACGCAAACTGTGAGCC
The DNA here is from genome assembly GCF_040938575.1 of Ambystoma mexicanum. Lineage (NCBI taxonomy): Eukaryota > Metazoa > Chordata > Amphibia > Caudata > Ambystomatidae > Ambystoma > Ambystoma mexicanum. The sequence continues at coordinate 327,383,501 of NC_090925.1, read as the reverse complement.
CCTGTCCCTAATGATTACTGACGGTAGACCAAAGAAACGAAATATATGTTGAATGAATAGGTCAGCCAGAACAGCAGCGGTTGGTAAACCAATACAGGGAATATAAAGAGCCAATTTAGTGAAATAATCCACTACAACCCATATGGTATCGTACTCCTGGTTTGGTGGGAGTTCTACCACAAAGTCCATAGATATCATGTCCCATGGTTTGTTAGGGACAGGTAGGGACTGGAGTAAGCCCACTGGTTTAGCACGAGTGTTTTTACATTGGATGCATACAGAACAAGTCGATACATGATCTATGACATCTTTTGACATGGATGACCACCAGCACCATCTTTTGAGCAGCTCTAGTGTTTTCTTCCGTCCAGATGGGCTGCGATCAAGGAATCATGATTCCACTTGAGTGCTTTATTCCGCGTTGAAGACGTCGGTAGGTAGAGCACTCCTTGTGTGAAAGGCAAACCGTTATGTACGTCCAGATTCATATCCTGGATAACTTGTGGATGTTTTTTCACCCACTCTTGTACTTCGGTTTTTAAGGATGGTTGAACAGAACAACTACATATTACATGATCTGCCAACAACTGATTTTGTACTTGTGCTTCGTCCTTCGCCTCTTCACCCATACGAGACAACGCGTCCGACTTAATGTGTTCTCGGGCAGGACGATATGTGACCTGGAAATCGTATTGGGCAAAAAAGACATGCCATCTGGCCTGTCGGGCCGTAAGGCATTTCATAGATTTGAATGCTTGAAGATTTCTATGGTCTGAGTACACCAACACCTGATGTTTGGCCCCAAGAAGATGATGACGCCATTCTCGGAAGGCATCCTTGATAGCCAGCAATTCCCGCTCAGTGACGGTGTAATTTCGTTCATATGGGGTAAGTTTGCGAGAGAAGAAAGCCACTGGGTGCTCCTCCTTGGTTTCTGTGCAAACTTGTGAGAGTACCGCTCCAGTAGCGACACTGGATGCATCCGCTTCAACGATAAACTGGCGATCTGGATCTGGATGTTGAAGCACGGGTGCAGTGGTAAATGCTTCCTTTAACTTTTCGAATGACGCTTGGGCATTCTGGTTCCAACAGAAAGTAACTTTGGAACTAGTTAAAGCCGTCAAAGGAGCTACTGTTTTGGAGAAGGAATGAATAAATCTGCGATAAAAATTCGCAAAGCCTAGGAAAGACTGTAATGACTTGACATTGTGCGGAATAGGCCAATTCAATATGGCCTTCACTTTGGAACGGCTCATTCGAGCACCTAGATTGGTAATGTCATAACCCAGGAATTCCACTTCCTGTGAATGAAAGACGCATTTCTCGGCTTTCACAAAAAGAAGGTTCTCCCTGAGTCTTTGTAGGACTGTAGAAACGTGTTTGACGTGTTCCGAAAAAGATGATGAATAGATCAGAATATCATCCAGATAAATCACCACGAACTGGGCCATTATATCCCTGAATATATCATTCATGAAGAATTGAAAAGTGGCGGGAGCGTTGCACAGACCAAAAGGCATCACCAAATGCTCGTAAAGACCATACCGTGTCTTGAAAGCGGTCTTCCATTCGTCGCCTTCACGAATGCGAACTAAATTGTATGCTCCTCGCAAGTCCAATTTGGTGAAGTAACTGGAAGTACCTAATTGATCCAATAGAACGTTTATCAGTGGTAAAGGATATTGATTTTTTATGGTGATGTCGTTAAGTGCCCTGTAATCAATGCAAGGCCTTAGATCTCCCTCTTTCTTCGGAACAAAGAATAGAGGAGACGCAGCAGGTGATTGTGATGGCCGTATGAAACCCATTGCTAAAGCTTTGTCGATGTATTCTTTCAACACAACGTCTTCTTTTGGAGTCAGTGAATATAAACGACCTGTAGGGATTTTGGCACCAGGAATCAATTCAATTGGACAGTCATACTGTCGATGAGGAGGCAATTGTTCTGCCTGGCCTTTATCAAAGACATCAGCGTACTCAGCGTATTCGCATGGTATGGTAGTGTCGCTTTGATGTACCACGCTGATAGTTGAAACTCCCCCCATAGAGGCCAATATGTGTTGCTTGTTTGACACCTCCTGACTGGTAAAGCAATGTTCATTGCAATGAATTGAATGATACTGGAGCAATCCCGAAACCCAGTCAACGGCGGGATTATGAAGGGTTAACCATGCAAGACCAAGTATGATTTCGTACTGCGGAGCAGCTATGACATCGAAGACGATTTCTTCCGAATGATTATTCGATAATGTCATCTGAACAGATACTGTCTCCTGGGTTACCATACCAGAAGTCAAAACAGATCCGTCCACGGTATTAACCGTTTCAGGTTTGTTCTTGTTTACAAGGGGTATGGAACAGTTCTTGGCATATGTGATGTCTATGTAATTGTTGGTGGCTCCGGAATCAACCATGGCCTTGGAAACAAATTCTCGGTCATCACAATGTAACGTCACCTCAACAATTACGGGTGCGTGATTAGGAATGGTACTGGAGTCCGATGAAACACTCGACACAGGGACTCCTGCTATTGTCGAGTTTTGGCGTTTCCCGAACGCTTGACAGGTTTTTTAGGACATGTCGCTAATAAATGCTCGGATGAACCGCAATACATACATAAATGGTTCTTTCTTCGGTTCTCTCGTTCTGCATTGGACAACCGGCCTCTCACGGCACCAATCTGCATTGGTTCGGGGTCGTTCGAGAGGACTGCCGGTGTCTCTGAACGAACCGAGGCTTGTATGAAGGGCTTTTTCTCTCCTTTCCGAGCATTCCTTCGGGCATCGATTTGTAGAACCAAATCAAGTAACTCTGTGAATCCCGTAGGAACCACCGGAACTGTAGATAAGGCATCTTTCAGTTCTTCTGAAAGACCCTTGTAGAAAACAGCCGTTTTCTTGCCGTCAGGCCATTGAGTTTCGGCTGTTAGTTGATTGAATCGGGCAATGTAAGGCAAAAGAGGTTGATTGCCTTGTTGTAGATTAAGTAACTCCAGATCCATGGCTTGAGTAGCATAACGCATGTCAAAGACTTTACTCATTGCAGCCAAGAGATCGTCATAGTCGTACAACAAAGGGCTATTTGTTTCCAACAAAGGGTTAGCCCAAGCAGCAGCTGTGCCCCCTAAATGGGAAAGCACAAATGCTGCTTTTGTGGTTAGGTCAGGAAAAGATGTAGGACGACAAAGAAAATGGAGTCGGCACTGATTAACGAAGGTTCTATAGGTTTTGGGATCACCAGTGAACCGTTCCGGAAGGGCCAAGGGAAACTGAGTGGGCATAACCACATTAATAGTTTCCTGTGGGGGTGTCATAGTCCCAGATCTAGATGCAGTGGCCATTGGAACCTGTGCTCCCTGAGGACTACCGTGCATGGCGTCTTGCATAACGTCCATACGGTGCCGTAACATGTCCTGTGCCGTAACCATCTCATTTCTCAAGTCAAAACAGCTAAAGGATCCGTACCCTCCATGGCTTCTGATTCTGTCAGAAAGCACCAAAGTATTGACTGAAAAGGATACGGTACTCAAAAGGATACAGGTGGTAGGGTCTTCCGGATCCCTGTTCACACGATTTGATAGTTGTGAAGTCAAGTTTAGACCTTCCAAATGATACAACTCTCTGACTGATAAAACAGGCAGAGAGATGGATCACTGGAAAGGGCGTGGGTGAGGTATAGGAAGTCAGCCTAGAACAAAATAAGGTATCATAAGAAACTGCCCCAAACTGAGTATGATAGAACAGAAAATGACATGAATGCACACACTGACCTTAAGTCTAGGGCAGAAGAATCCAGCAGGAGTCTCTTGAGGAAATCCAAAGGTAGAACAAACGACAAGGAAGGGAAGATTAGTAAGGGAGACTTATCCCGAACGGAACGAGGCTCACGCTAGATACGGGTTGATGCACCACAGGATAGCGTCCAAAGTACTGTTCACTGTCACCTTCCAATTATCCTTGAAAAGCTTCCTTCCCACGTAGAGAAAAGTATAGAAATGAATCAATCCCCCTGTTAATATCACAGGTGCAGGATTTGGAAATATCGCCCTTTTTATGGTATAAACAAAGTACACGCGGTTCTGCATAGCCGCGAAGAAAATAGCGGCGCGTGCGGAATTGCACGCGATTTAGGATTCACGCAGTCCAGGCCAGCCGCGCTTGAAGACAACGTGTGCGTGTGGATTTACACGCGAGCAGGATTCACGCAGTCCAGGCCAGCAACGCTTGAAGACAACGTGTGCGTGTGGATTTACACGCGAGCAGGATTCATGCAGTCCAGGCCAGCAGCGCTTGAAGACAACGGGTGCGTGTGGATTTTACACGCGAACAGGATTCATGCAGTCCAGGCCAGCCGCGCTTGAAGATAGCGTGCGCTTGTGGGTTTGCACGCGAACAGGATTCACGCAGCCCAGGACAGCCGCGTTTGAAGACAACGTGCGCGTGTGGATTTTACACGCGAACAGGATTCATGCAGTCCAGGCCAGCCGCGCTTGAAGATAGCGTGCGCGTGTGGGTTTGCACGCGAACAGGATTCACGCAGCCCAGGACAGCCGCGTTTGAAGACAACGTGCGCGTGTGGATTTTACACGCAAACAGGATTCGTGCAGTCCAGGCCAGCCGCGCTTGAAGATAGCGTGCGCTTGTGGGTTTGCACGCGAACAGGATTCACGCAGCCCAGGACAGCCGCGTTTGAAGACAACGTGCGCGTGTGGAAGGACAGCTCCAGGAATCAGCGTGTGGTGGAAAACACACTATAGAAGGCCCAAAAAGTAGCTGAAGTAACCTGCAAGGATGCAGATCGGAGGTTAAGGCTACACAACGCCAAATGATTCGATCAGAAGCAGCGAGTGAAGTTTCCACGCTGCTTTTATACGTAATGCCGTAGTTCACGTGACGAAGCAGAATACACATGAAGTTAGCGACGTGAAAAGTGCAAACGTCGTTTTCCCGGCAACGTATCGAACAACCGCCATTTGGAATAGAACGGTCTAGCTGTTCTACGAGCGTAGGAGGTAGGACCACGTCCGGCATGCATGACAGGGGCTTAATGTATCTACGATTTTCAGGGATCCATGTACGAGCTGCGTTATTCAATGACCCCTCACCCCCCAGGACTGGCCCGTGAATTAAGCTTCCACAATGCCCTTTCCAAGCAGGAGTTGGCATGGGGAGGAGTGGGTCACTCCATGGCTCTCTCACTTCTGAGACTCTGTGTCCAACATTTATTTTCTTAAAGTGTTGCAGCAGAGCAGGATCCTGCTCCACTTTGCGGCCCCTCTCAACCATTCCCATCACACTTGGATGAGATCAAGGTGAGCGGAGCCCAATCAGTGGCGTAGCAAAACATTTGGGTCCACCTGCGAGCCATGCTGAGGGCCGCCCCACCCAAGCTCCTTAGAGTACAGAGCACGCCACACCCCGGGCTCTCTCTCCTGGAGTGATCACTTTCTCCTTTCCTCCCATCTCTAAGTCTCTAAACCTCAGGCAATGCCAACTACAGCACTGTCACCTACCTTCTCAGTCATCCAACCCATGAAGCGTGTCAGTTGAGGCTTTCTCTGCCACTTTCTCTCCCCCCTCTTCCTCCTCTGGCTGACTCGCATCCTGACACAGCCCTTTCCATGCTCCACTCTTCTATCTCTGATACTCTTGATGTTCTTGCCCCTGTCATGAGGATCTGCTTGAAGCCCAAAGCCAAGTGCAACTCCTGGTATGACTGACCTAGTCACACAAGTGCAGGGTGGCTGAGAGGAAATGGCTAACTTCTTGCGCATCCTCTGACAAACTGGCCTGCCACCAGCTCTGTCTGCACTAAGAAGAGAGCCCACATCCAAGCCTGCATCTCTGCTGTATCTGACAACTTGACCAGATTCTTTCAAATCTGCAAGGAGCTGGCCAATCCTGCTGCAGTCTCTACCTCTACTGTCCCCTCCCAGGCCCTCTGCACGGCCCTGGCTTCTTATTTCATCTCTAAAACCCAGGACATCCTGTCCACCCTCTCCTCCTCCTCCCTCTAGTCTCTCCTCTCCCTCTTTCTCTTCCTTTTCTGTGTTCTCCCCATGCGAGGTTTCTAGACAAGTCCCATCTGTGAAAGTCTCGTCGAAACAGTTTCTTCCCTGTACTTCCAAAACAATCAAGGACCACATTGACACCATCTCTCCTCCCCTGGCTGACTTCTGCAACCACTCCTTCACCACCACTGCAGCCTTCCATTCCCCCCTGAAGCACTCTTGTGCACCCTCTTCTCAAGAAAACCTCAGCCAACCCCTCCTGCCCGGCTAACTATCGCCCGATCCCCATGACTCCTTTCCTGGGCAATCTCCTGGAAAAGCTGGCCATCTCCCAGCTTAATCTTCACACTGAATCTGTTGGTTGTCTCCGTGACCATCAGTCTGGCTTCAGAGCAGCCAGAAGCACGGAAGCTGCTCTCCTGAACATCCATGAAGACCTGCTCTAACCTTGATTCTAATCCCCCCTCTGTCTTCATCTTACTCAATCTCTCTTCTACCTTTGACACGGTCAACCATGCCATCCTGCTCAATCGCCTCTGTGATGACCTGGGTATCACCAATCAGGCTGTGGCCTGGCTGACCTCGTTCCTCTCTGATCGACCCTCCCAGGTCCAACTTGGGTCCTTCCTTTCCTCTATCTCCCTCTCTACCCGTGGTGTTCCCCAAGGGTCTAACCTCTCTCCCTGGCTGTTCAACTAATACCTGGCACCTCTCGCCCACCACATTGCCGTGCTCTGCTCCAACTTTCAGTGCTATGCGGATGACACTCACCTCATTTTCAGGCTCCCCTCTGCCACCTCTTCTCCTTCTCTCCTCTCTGACCGTCTGTCTGCTATCCAGGAGTGGTGTGCCGCCAACGATCTCTGCCTTAATGCCAGTAAAATGGAGATTCTCCTCATCGGCACACCTACACCCTCCTTTCCTGTCACTCTCTGGCTGGCCTCCCTTGGCAACCTTCCTGCTCCCACCTGTGAGCCTAAGAACATCGGGGACATCTTCGACTCCACACTCTCCTTTTCTCCTCACATCTCTGACATCTCTAAGAAGTCAAACTACCAACTGCACCTCCTCAGAGGTGTTCTTCCTTTCTTCTCCTTCCCCCCAGAAGTTCACTGTCTCTAGAGCTCTAGTTCTCTGTAGTCTGGACTACTGTAACAGCCTCTTTCTAAATCTGCCTGATTCTACTCTACGCCTTCTGCAACTCATCCAGAACAGGACTGCAAGACTTGTCCTTGGCCTCAAGCCCAGGGATCGTAACTCTCCAGCACTGAAATCTCTGTATTGGGTCCCAGTGGCTGCAAGGATTAAGTTCAAGACTTGCTGCATTGGCCACAAGGCTGTCTGTGGCCTGGGTCCTAAATACCTCCAACTCTCTTCGTAAATACCTTCCTACTCTAGCTCTTCGCTCCTCCAACTCTCTCAGGGTCAGTCGCTTCTCCAAGCAACAAGTTGGTGGTAGATCTTACTTCAGCTGGGGCCTCCCTCTAGAACAGCCTCCCTGCCTCTCTAAAACTTGAGGAGAACCATCTCCGGTTCCGGAAGCACCTCAAGACCTTCCTCTGCTTCTGCCTTCTCTTTTCCTCTCCCCTGTTGATTTCCTGTCTGATACTGCACTGGTCACCTGGCTACCCTCTGATTTCAGGCCCAGGACGCTGCCCGCCCAGTTGCACACCCGCACTATCTCCCGGCAACCCTTGCACTTGGGTCTGTGTCTGTAACCCTACAGTTCCCCCTACCTGCACTTTTGGACACCTGCTGTCTGCACTTCTTGTTATTGTTTTGATCCCATGTACAGCACTGCCCCCTCCCCTTTCCCCTGGCATTTTTCCCCTCCCATGCAATTGCATGATCTCAATGTCACTTGGCCTAGTAAGATCGCTGTCTGTCCTCCCGCTCTTCCCCCTTCCTTGCCACGTCGCGCCTTGAAACACTTGTGTGTAGGCGAGTTAGAAATGCCATATCATGTATTATTGTGCATTGAGATTTCTGCAGATTTTGTAGGGTTGAAGTGATTGTGAAAATAGGACTATGTTGACATTACTGCACTTTAAGAATTGTGAACAATATACTTTATCAACAAGAGAATTTTGGAATCTGATTTTAGGAGGCAACCACATTTAATTAGTTTTAGTTATCATTAGATTTTTAGATTCTTTTTCTTTAGTAATCTGTTTTCTTTCTAATGATCTGTATGTTTTAGTAAGCTGTATATGCACTTGTTTGTGTAATTGTGTATGAGCATGTTTTTTTGTAAACTGTCGAGCAATAATAGAATAGTTATGGGGAAACAGACTAGTCCCTAAGACTGTGAGTACTAAGAAACGTTCTCATTTGGATTCCTGTTTTTTGTATATTGCATGCAGCACCTTAATGTGCAGTGCACTTTTGTTATAGTAGGTTTTTAATTACTATGCCTAAGACAGCCACGTCACACATTTTTTTCGCTTGTTCTTTGGCCATGTTGTATAGCCTTCTTCTTTCCCTGTTCATGCACTTCTTCCTGCTATCTCAGGTCAGGAAATGTTATATAAGTTCATGCACCTGCCAGGGAAAGTCTGTGTGCGTCTGTGTCAGTGTATCTTTGTGTCTGTGCGTGCGCGTGCCTGTGCGCGTGTATGTCTGTTCTAAGGAACTCATGGTGACAACAGTAAAGACAGACACAAGTGATCACAGTTCAAGGGTGTTTATAAATATAAATAAAGCAGTCCTTGTGGTGTTTTGTCAAAGTAAAAAGGCCTATATTAAAAAAAATAACTATTGCCAATTCCTTACAACCAAATTACAGAGAGTGTGGGATATGGTGTTAAAACAAAGGAAAGGGTGTTCATAAATAATAAGTTAGGATGTGACTGCCTTGAGGGGCCCTTGCCCATGTTTTTAGCACGGGACAAGGTGGGCCTTTCCAGCACAGTACACGCTCGAGCCGTTCCAGCACAAACAAACAGTTCCGTATCAGCTATTGGGTTCTTTGATGGTTAAGTCTCTTTTCAATACAAGTCTCTTGCCTTCGAGGCCTGATATTCTCAACAAACAAACATAAAGTTCTTGTTTTACGAATACTCATCTGGGCGCAGACCCCTCACAAGTCGTATTCAACCAATTAACAAGACAGTTACTTTCTTAGTGAACTTTGGGTGGTGACTTTCCATCCCGTGATCTCCCTCAGCCGGACTCTGACCCCAGATGACAATGGGGATACTGCACTTCCCCATGTATGGCAATACTTCTTGCTTTCAGAAATCTCAATGTCTTTTTAAACAGTTCTTTGGGCTTTGCCCCTGGTTGTCGGCATGCGTCTGCTGGGATCACTCTCACCAACTTTTACAGTTTGCTGTGCACACCCCTTGTTCGGCTTCACTTCGTCCCACACACTTTGCGTTGTCGGTTTACCTCTGCCAGGTTCACTCTCGCCAACTATTACCAGCAGTTCATTACAGGTCTTTAGACTTGGCCCCTTCCTTCTTGTTAGCATCCCTCCGCCGGGTTCACTCTTGCCAACCTTTACGAAACACAGTTCAAACGCACGCTTTCACCAAGCGGGATTCGCTTCCCTTTCACTTCAGAATCATCTGTCGGTCAAAGACTTTCGATGGTACAGAGGATAATGCAAGAACCCTGTGTGACCACTTGGAGGCCCTTTTCACCTTCTTCCAAGGCATTCTGGTTATTATAGTTTCATCAGTAGGGTAATCGCCTAGAGTTTCTTGACTGAACACTCACGTGGTGCTTGACTCTATCAGGCTGGCTTTCCCCCTCTTTAATTAATGCATTTTGCTTTTCAAAGTTCAATTTTAGCCCTTGGCTACTTTTTTTTCAACACAGTTCGGTTTCTTATCGACACTTCCCTCGACTCACCGGCTGTGATGAACCGCTTGGCTTTCTCTTTCCTTGGAGTCAAGTTTGGTACCACCGAGACAAGCGTCTCTCACCGGCTTGGTAATCAGCAGAGGAGGGTCTCATGTGCCGTTGAGATCTGCTGCAACACACGCTGGCTATTGTGCACGGACTTATGTTTCCACCTGCAAAGGTCTTGCAGGCCTTGGATGGAAAGGGAGAGGTGGATTCTTTTCTTGTCACCCTCTCGGTCTGTGCTCTCTTTCTCCTCTTGAACTGCCATGCTGAGTTAGCCCTCACGTTGTGCGGTCTGCCTTGCTCGTCCTGTGCTTTTGTGCTCCACCTTTTATTGCTGTGTGGAAGGGAAAGGGCTGTCAGGTGTATGTGATTCTGGTCAGTTGCCTGGCTTCGGCCGACTCTGGTAATGAGACACGTCAGGTAAACGGCTCTGGTGTTAGTCCATTGTTGTTCGTGTTGTGCGAAAGTGTTCGTGTGGATAAAGGGGGGGGGCAGTGTTTTGGAATATCCTATGTGGTCGGATGGGGGAACAGGTGTTGAAAGAAGGGGGATACCACGTTTTGCCTGTCGGTCTCCCACTCCCCAAGGACCCCCAGCCAGGTGATGCTCCCTTACTGGCCCACCCCCAGGAACTGGATCCAATAGCGATGGCCGTGTCTTGGCCACCTGGATGACAGATCCCTGGGGACTAGCCAGGGAGACTTTTGGGTTTCTCACAGTATGTGGGTGCGCGTGTGAGCCTTTGCGGTTCCAGTCCACATCCCTTGGTGCCAGAGTCTATGCTGCTTGGTGGATGTCAAACCAGTAGTTGTCCCTGATAGGACAACTATTGGATGTTTGAATGTGGCAGATCCTTTCCATTGGTGGACTTGGACTTTCGTCTAGCTCCAATTCTGGTTACGAGGAGTACTTCTGCAGCCGTTGTTCATATCTACGTTGGAGCCAAGATTCCTGCAAAAAAGAGCAGCCCACTGGTGACCAGAGGACAACTTCTGCAGTGGACCAGCATCATCTCCAGTCATTGGCCCGGTGAAGCCCAGCCCCTCTGCCTGATCACCGAAGACCCTCATCTGTGCTTCAGTCCTTGGACTAGTGGGACCAACTTTGCCTATGTGCATGCCCCAAAAGCTTTTGGAAATGTCCCTGGACTGCCTGGTGGATTGGCCAGCTTCCTCGTGTGCTACCTCGCTGCAGCTGTCGCCATTCTCCATTAAACCGCAGAACTTTAGTGGTCGCCAGCTTGTCCCACAAGTCACCTTTTCTTGAAATTTCCGCACTCTTGCATCAAAGGAGAGTGAACTGGAGCTGCTTCTGTGACCACGCCTGGAAGATTCCCTGTTGCCGCTTGCAAGTGGTGACCACTGCTGGAACTCATCTACCTCTATCCTGTGAAGGGTTCTGTACCATGACAGTCTGCATTCATCAACGTTCTGGTTTTGTATCTTGCAGTTGGACCCGACCGGAAGAATCACTCAAGCATGCTACACTTGGGCACCCCTCACCCAAACAAAGGACAGAAGATCATGTCCCCAGCTAATCCCTTATGATCCACAGGCTGACCTGGGAAAATCTGAGTCAGGGGGGCTAAGTAAACTCAGTCCTCGATAGGGTAACATTGGGTGCACAGCCCATTGTCACCTAACTCCCTTTGGGCTTACCTTTGGTTGTCGAGCCTTGGTCAAGTATCATATCCCTGGGCTAGCGTTGGGACTGGGATTGAGAGAACTTAACTGTCTTTGGACAAAGACATAGCTAACTTTTAAATAGTTTGGAACCATTTTAGATTAACACCATTTTAAAATAACACCATTGCATCCTTTGTAAGAATACCTTCCCTGGAGAAACCTGTATTTGAACCTATTACTTTTGGGACTAGGCCCCATACATCTTAGGCCTGGACTAATTAAGTAAAAGGGAATTGGGATTGTATTGGTTCTATTCATTGTATCTGCATCCGATTACGAATTTGGCTTACCTGGTTAATTATTGATTGATGAAATGTAAGTGAACCTACTGATGAAGGTATATATTTGAGATATATAGTTTTGTATGATACTACCTGCTAGCTTCATTTTTTAGTGTGTTCAAGTCCTAATAAATATTTGTATTTTTATACATTGACTGTCTAAGATGAATTGGGTTATTCTGTGTGGAATCACTGAGGCCCTAGATCACTCATTCCTGAGACTAAGCCTTGACTGCTCTTCCATGTACATTGATTGGGTTTTGGATAAACTCTGACTTCCTGTTCACCATAACTAGGGTGGCCTACTAAAACCTTCCCCCCGGGTTGATTTTAGAAATCCATCTTAACAAGACGTGCTTTAAACTAAGGATGAGTATGGCGTTAATCCCCCGTTCCGAGGGCTGGAACAGGGGTTAACGGCCTGGCAGCCCAAATTATCGAGGGCTCCGGGCCGTTAATCGCTGTTCCAGCCCTTGGAACGGGGGATTAAGGCTATTAGCACCCGGGGTTGCCAAAGCGGTAACCTAGGGTGCTAAAATGAAAAAAGGATTTTCCTTTGTTCAGTGGGAAGCCGCGTGAGTCCTGTTGAATGAAGGAAAATCCTTTACAAAGATGGCCGCCATGGAAAGGAAAGCAGGGCTGCGTACGGATCCTCTCCTCACTTTCCATGGTGGCCTGCAGGAGCGAAGAGGAAGGTGCGGAGGCGGCGGGGAGTGCCGCCGCTGTTAAAATACAGTAAATGGGGGGGTCTGAAAGGGGAAATTAAAAAAAACGGGACAGAGGTTGGGGGGGAAGATATCAGCCGGGGGAGCTGACCGTCAAGTGGGATAGAAGGCCGGCTTTTACCTGCAGTTGCAGCCCGCGATCCTAGCCACCTGATTGGCTGGCTGTCCTCGCCAGTGTGCTAATACTAATTAAATATACAAGATTACATTAACTGCCACTGGAGGCAGTGGTGGAGTAAGGTATGGGACGATGGAGAGGAGCCAGGGGGATCTTCTTCTTTTGTGGAAATGTACTCCTGTTCAGAGACTGCTAGGTTTCTCGGTTACTTGTATACAGCTTGGGGGGCTTTTTTGAAGATGTCTCCCAGCTCATCTTTGTCCCATCTTTTTAAAGCTCCTCCATTTCATTTGACGCCTATTATTTTATTGTGCAGTTCCATATTCGAAGCTTTAAACACTGCATGATTGTTTGACCTTATAGAACGTTTGCCGTAAATTATGGCCTTATCAGAATTGCGTTTACCCGGAAAGCAAACAAGGTGCATCATTCTCTATCTGTCCTGCCCATTGTAACACCAAATTGGTTGGCCAAATGGAAACGTTATTAGGGTCAGCTATCTCATACAAACATGAAAATTCATATGTATACAACTTGCCTGTGGCACACTTGTTCGCAGCCAATTCGGCAGCAAAGACAATGTATCTGTGGCCAAATCGGGCCAAATTTAAACCGCCTCCAAACCCCCCCCCCCCCCCGCCTCCCGACCCCCTACTTACCTTTTTCACGTCTGCTTTGTTTCTGACCCTGCAGTGTCAGATCCGTCCCCATTACACAGGTCAGATACGATGCCGCAGGGTCTGCTTTTCTTTTTTTTTTTTTTTTCCTCCCCCAAACCTCCGGAAGCGGGGGATACCATCAGTACCAAACTTGGGGAGCCGGGACACCCATGCTCCGTATGTTTGGTACTGAGTACCCAAACTGATGGTTTACAAACGATTGAATGGTACTGGCCAAATCCGGACAGATTTACCATACGATCGTTTGTAAACTATCAATTTGGATACTAACTCAGAATTCACCCTTAAAGGACTCCAAAGCAGATATTAAGCGCAAAACTCTATCAACATATTTCCAGGACCAGCTCACTGTTACAATTTGTGTTTGGAACCAGCTTTCTGACACAATCCATTTAATCTACTTCTAATTTCAGTCTCACAGCCAGGAAGGCATAATTGCTGTTTTATTATGAATTACATTCATAGTACGGCGTTAAAGATCAAAAGTTATCTTTTGAGAAAAAAAGAGTCCAGTATTGATAGAGGACCCGCAATACCATGTACATTTACTGGGAATATCCCTGGTCACCTTACAATGCCCAGGTATATTTCCAGTATTCCAAATTACGGAATAGCACTGTAACATTAAAGGTCACGAGCATTTCACGTTACATCAAAAGTCATACCATCAATAAAATAATGAATATCTTGTGTGTCAAAAAAAAAGGCATAGACGTCTGTAGGAGCCATTCAATGCATTTACTTAGTGGCCCAAATGCAGAGTCGTACCAAGACACTGTGGGTTAACATGGTGGATCATCAGTACTTTTTTTTTGGGTGCTATGAGATTGGCATGTTGAGAGGTAGACACAAACACACTTAATCGGTTTCGAAAACCTTATTCAAGATTAGGTGTTGGGATGAAAGCCTAATGCCCTATTCCATATGGGAGTAGTCTCGACCATAAAAGAAAAAGAATAATAGTCTCACAGCTCCCGCCCCCAAGCTTGAACGACTTGGGATCAACAAAGTTCCATAGATTCAAAGCAGTTCTCATCAGAAACTTCCTTTCAGGCTTCTCCGGGCTTTCCTTTTCCCCAGACTCAAAATCTCTCTTTAACACTGTTTGTCTTCAAGTTCAAAGTTCACCTTACAACATTTCTCAAATGCTTTCCATCTTGGACCACAATTTCACAAAGTGCACTTTGTAGGCTTTGCACAACATCCCCTTGCTCTTGATTCAACAGGGGTTTCCTTCCCCTACAATTTCACAACTCGCCAATTCATTGGATCAGACTTTTGAATGCGCACAACTTGGTTAGCTCTATGCATGACCACTCCGACACCTTGACCTTTATGGCATCATGCCCCTGGCACTCTTCAACACTTTTATCACAGTTCATCAACAGGGTCGTGCCCCAGGTACTCTTTAACTAATTTGCTTCTATGGGGTTTCAGCTCGCTCTTCCTTTCTTGCGCAGCTCCCATCCCATGCTTGTCGTTGGCTCCCACATTAAGCTTCGCACAGCTCCCCTGTACTTTCGCAGAGTTACTTTAATTCTAACAGTCTTTCGATAATGTATAAACGTATACGCGACCACTACGTAGCTGTTGCGGTTTCATCATGTTGATGTCAGAGACTCTTCGCTTGCCCCTCCGACACTCGTGGATGGCCTTGCTGGCCCAGGGGAACAAGCACCTTTCAAGGAATTTCTCTTTAGAGATTAGCTTTTCACGCAATACCCTTCTAGCTCCTTGGAGACACGGCTCTGTCGCCACGCTTTCTTTAGCCTTCTCAAACCACAGGCTCTCAGCGTCTTGGCGCTCCGTTCTCCGACAGCAGATCTCAGGTTGCTCAGGTGCTCCCAATTGCCTGCTACCTCGGTCTCTGACTCAGGTTTCTTCTTGGGCTCCAACTCATTCTGTCTCTCATACGGCTACTCCTTTTATACACCAGAGGAGTATTAACAGACTTCATGTGGTTACTATGTTCGTTCAGTGCCTGACTTCGCCTGACTTGTTAACGGGACATTCATGAAAATAGTAGAGTGACTCTTCTCTGTCCTGATGGTACCGTGGCGTTTTAAACCAGGAGAGTACAGGGGAAAACGGGTGTCTGGCACAGAATATACCATATAGGCTGAGGGAATGTCGGCTAAGGGGGTGTTCGGAAAGGGGGATACCATGTTTAGCCTTTGAGTAATCCCTCCCCAAACTGAGAGGACTCTCTACCCAGGTTATCCTTCCTCGCTTGTCTGCCCCCAGGGTCGGGATCCAAAAGCGATGGCCCTCCCCAGGCCACCTGTTTAGAGGATCCTCCGGGAGTGGGAAGGGAAAAACCCTCAGGTTTTTCACAGTGGCTATAAAATGAGATGGCATAGTTCTGTGTTACTGAGGAAATTGTTTTTTCTGTATTAATAAATTTGTTAATCAAAGCTTTTTTGTAATCTCTACAATCCGATCTAATTTGTTAATTGGTCATCCTTCAATAATTCATAGTGTTACCCATTGTCCAGGAGTTTTTGGCTGATAAAATAGGATATCCGATAAAGAAAAATACCTCCTCCTTTACCACCAGTTACAATCACCATTTAGTGACTGTTGGTCAAGCTCATTAGTGTGTCCGGTTCTATTTTCTGTAAATTGTGCGTTTGACACTTTTTTTTACGTAGCTCCATAAACATTGTCCACTGCAACAGAAAACCACCTCTGGGATGCTGTCTGGGGGCATAGTTGGGTTTTGGATGGAGGCCCAGTGACGTTCACTCATGATTCTCTATCTCAATTGCTAAAAAATATTTTCTTTCAGATAATGCTGAGGAATGTACATTTCTCAATCTCTACATTTAAAGTCAAAACAGTTTTTGTAGGTATAACAGACACTCTTAGATAACATAGAAATCAGTGTCTCACTTAGTGCTACACCAAAGAGATAACAACAGGAATAGTTAGCCTTGAGATGTTTTCTTTCTTATTTGAAACCCCCAGGGAGCCTGATTAAAGTTGTGTGATCCTATGGGCTTCACCCTCAAAAAGACCTTCTACTGGATAGCCACCTACTCCTGTTTCCACGTTTTGCTGATTCTCAGAAATGTGCCCATCTTCTACCAGTTCCATTGCTGCCGCCAAAATCCCTTGTTGTTCGCTCTGTTGTGCTGATTTGCATACTTCATTTATAGTGTGTGTAAGGGCGCAGAAGGAAGGATCTGACATGGAGGTGACATGAGTGTTGTCATACATTTTTATTAAAGTAAATTAAGGGTTGGAAAAATGCCTCCCCGTCCCTAAATGCGGTGGGGGATTCCCTGCCACAAAGAAAACTATTGAAACTGTCAGGATGCCAAATTAAACGTTGGTCACAGTCGTGTAAAAAAAAAAAAAAAAATCCGACCCTAATACCAATAGCATAAATCTAAAGGAAATGTTCTCTTTCAAAGTCACACTGTTCCAATATCCAGGGAATTGCTCCTTTCTGCTAGATTGTTGCTTGTTCCACTTCACAAGCTAAGAA
This sequence comes from Ambystoma mexicanum, assembly GCF_040938575.1. Taxonomy (NCBI): domain Eukaryota; kingdom Metazoa; phylum Chordata; class Amphibia; order Caudata; family Ambystomatidae; genus Ambystoma; species Ambystoma mexicanum. Next base: position 327,366,660 of record NC_090925.1, on the reverse strand, counting down.
GTTGGTTCCTGAGAAACAATATGTATTCTAATATGTATTCTACCAATATGTATTCAACATGGTTGACTTGAGGAGAACCATCTTTGGTTCCGGAAGCACCTCAAGACCTTCCCCTTCTGCCTTTGCCCCTCCTGTCCCCTGCTGATCTGTTTCTCTCTCTCGGCACCATGCACCTGGCCACCCTCTGTCCTTCGGGCACAGGTACCTGCTCACCCTGCCTCCCTCTTGCACTGCCTCCGGGCCACCACTGGGATCTGTATCTGTACCCATACAGTCCCCCACTTTTCTTCTGCACTTATCAGATATACCTGTAGAGGAGGTCCCAGTAAAGTACTCGCCAAGGTATGTGACATATGAGGAGCAGCGGAACCAACAGAGAGCTGCAATGGGCCTCTGCCCTGTGTACATTAGAAGATCAGTACCTGTTGAAGCGCCCATAACCAGACAGCTCTGGGCAGCACGGTACCCAATCAGACAACCATACCAGCCGCTGATACGAAACGATGCGTACTTGCAGACTGTTCATGAGGAGACACAAAGAGCCCTTATGGAAGGCAAACGGTGATGAGGAGAGGGCCTGGACAGATTAACGCATGAGAAAAGGCAACACGCGAACGCGTGTATCCACGAAAACGGGTGCAAGAGACACGAAGGACAACAGTGTTGAAACGTAAGAACATCATAGCTGAAGAACCAAGATGAAAGAATCGAACCAGCTAATGTGTGTAAATAAGCTTGAAATGCAAGAAGCTAAGAAATCGATACTGCCTGCAATGCTTAGTAGAAGAAAAGAGTGGCAAGCGCCAACTATATACATCTACCTCCATACAGCACAATGTACACGTGCAACTCCATTTTGTAAAAGCAGAAGTATGCCCAGGCGGCCAAGGCCTGACTGGCCGAGTTTCATATCCAGGCCCAAGCCGAAGGAAAGGAGCGAAATTGAAACTTAACAAAGAATGGATCAGGCCTGTGAAATCGAGGTCAACCCAAGAGGGGGAGGCAAGCTCAGCTACGGAGAATCGGAACTTCAGAGCATACCAGCCTGCCCTGTGAAGGTCAAGATAAGGAGGCCCTGGCTGGGGGTGAGGCTACAAAGAGAATTAAATACACGAAAAGCGGGAAACTGAAGCAGATTCACGGTGAACCAACACGTGACCAGCCAGGTGCGAAGATGTACCACCGTCTGATGTCACCCAGATCCAGGGGTGTCATAACTTTTCCTGATAAGAGACTACAGTTTCGAGGTCTTCCTTAGCCAACTAATTGACACATCGCCCTAAAACCACTGATTGATGGAAGGGAGGCAGGGTGAATCTTGGGACACTAGGCACCTGGTGTCTATTCTGCATGCTGCTAATTAAAGTAGAGATTTATGTTTAGGGGTGTAACTGGCCCAATCACAATGGACCATGTAATCTAGGGTCCTATAGACACTGTAACCAATAGGATGTCGTACTTATAGTGCCGTCAATCACGTATGATGTAGAGCGATGGGCGCAGACGCCCACCTGATAAGAGTTAACCAATCTGCATGCTCCGTTGTCATATACAGATATAACCCAACAAACAATGGTGGGAACCTCCAAACCCGGCACCTAGAGGTAAAACAATACATATGAAACAGGTGGTGGTGCCGGAAACACGAGAGCAACTGAAGAACAAGGCAAAGGGTATTACATCAAAAATTCATTTTATTTTATTATAGATTGTAAAAAAGTCTTTAATTAATTCATTTTGTAAAACACATCCTATATAACAGACATTCATACATTCATTCATACTAATACAGCTCAATACAGCTCTAAAAATAGTACATTTACATTTTTTAAAGGGAAATGTGAAGAAAGTGCAACAACTGTTCCATTGTTAGGATAAAAATTACGCTTTCTAAAAAAACAATTAATGGGATCAAAAGCAAACAGATACAAATTCTGTGTAATGGAAATGTCAACAACACTTCCAGTGTTCAATGATAATGGTTCATTCCAGACAAATGTTATCGACTATTAGTGCCCAGACTGTTGATGCCAAGATAAATAAGTCTTCTTAGTCAAATAGGCTTCTTAATACATAGTTTCGACTTGAATAGTTATCTATGTCTTCATCAGGATAGGGATGAACCTAACAACATTTCTAAAAAGAAAAAGAAAAAACAATGGTACAATTAAAATTGGATGTTAAAAAATCTTAATTCACTCAGTTGCTCTCTGTGAATACCAATAGTCCAAATATGGGGAGAGGACAAATTAAGTCATACTCTGAAACCAACCCAAAACTTGACTAAATGGAGAGGGTTAACTCCAATTTATTTAAATGTTGCCCACTAAGGGGCAATGCATATCTCAAAAGGCCTCACATACCTCCCTTTCTCTACAAAAGGATAGAGAATTCAATGCATCAGGAAAGAAAAAATCATTTCACATTGATGGGACACTATAATTTCGTGTCAATATATTTTCCCTCGTTTAACACCCCGCTCCCCCCATTTCTCCATTTGGAATTCCATTCAACAATCAACTAAAGTAATACCTGAAAACCATACACCGGATGGTAAACTGGTCTTGTCTTGACCAGCTTCTCCTCTGTATTAGAGATGCTGGGTCAAATACAGGTAGTCCTCGTTATAAAGCACACTCCAGGAAATTTGTAAACATCAAACATCCCTGAAACGCCAAACAACAAAAGAACAGTACTTCTGTCACCACTGTATTACAATCCTACTTTAAGAGTATTTGATATAAGGCAAATGAGCACCACAAAAGGTATGCCAGCGAAATTACCTCAAAAAAGGGATACATCTCCTTGACTTTGTATAGATGAAATGTCGGCACCGTCTGTCGCTTATCGAGGCCGACTTCGTAGAAATGAAAGAGGGATAGACAGAAAACTGTGACCGCCGTAACGTCCCCACTGTGTCGCAGTTCCTACTTTGCAAGCGACGCAGCTTCTAAACGCGAAAAACGAAATCAAACATATCAATGCTACGCTAAGGCTGTAGAGAAATGCAATCCAATGTGTGCTCTTCAATTGGAAAACAATTGGAAAACAAGAGAGAAGACCACCCATCTTACTCAATATATGGGGGGTAACACTCCCAAATGTCTTCTGTGCAAGCAATTCGAAGATTAAATGAGGTCGCTGTAATATCCCTTCTGTCAAGCAGTTTCTACTCTGCATGCAGCACTGCTTCTAAAAAAGAAGCGAAATGAAAAGTGTTAAGCCAATGTTACATGACAAATAGTACATGTCACGCTAAGGCTGCATGGGGAAGCACTCCAATATGTGCTTGATGATAGAGAAAAAGAAAAAGAGGAAGTTCAAAGCTAATTTCCAAAACATATTTCAAAAAAGAAGGTTCAAAGCAAATTTCTGAAAAAGTGCTTACCTCACGCAGAGTGACCGTCGCCCACGGAGAGTCCCAGCAGACTGAGGAGACCAAGCGGAAAGCGCTAGTCCCTCTTTTATGTCGAGGATGTTAGGGGCATAGGTACAAACAAAGGACCATTATCCTGTGTCCCCGGGTCACAGACACAGAAAAAGGACCAACGCCATATATGCACCTACCGAAGGAGAGTTGTTTCTAACGCTTGCGTGTTCTACCGCCGTATAAGTGATCTGGTGCCAAATTTTTACAGATAAATGGCCAATCAGTGTGCAAAAGAAGAAAAAGAATGTCAAGTGTCCTCATTGTGTACACTTCTTGTCGCCCAAATATAAGTGTTCTTCAAAACACATAATGTGTGTAAAAATGAAATAAACTGTGTATTGTCGCCAGGATCTAAAAGATACACTCAGTTTTGAAGTTTTAAAATTAGAAGACCAGACATCGTACTGGTTATACAAGGAGGAATGAAATCCAAATAACTTTATTTTGAATAAAATTATTTTCAAAAAATCCTTCTTAACTCCATTCCTCCTGTTGATTCAGGCCTGCAGTGAGGCTATTAGTATGGTATATCCACCCCTGTTCTCTTTGCGCAAGACGTGTGGCCACATTAGCCTTATCTGTGCCACATACTCTTTCTACAGCCCACCATTGCAGATCTTCTGGGCTGTGTTTTAGTTCCAAAAAGTGTGTGCTCAAAGGGGCATTGAATTGTTTGGTTCTAATCTTCGAACGATGTTCGCCTAATCGTAATTTGACCGCTCTGGTGGTCTTTCCTATATATGCCTTCTTACAAGGGCAAATAATAGCGTAAATCATATTAGTACTGAGGCAAGTGGTGTGTTGCCTAAGTTTCCAGTCCCTCCCAATAATGGTTTATAGTGAAAAAACCGAATTACAAAATATCGAAAACAAAAATCTCGAATCCAAAATATCGAAAACAAAAATCTCTAATTTTTTTTTTAATACGTTTTTATTTCGAAATGGGGGGGTTCCCCCCCAACCCCCCTTTTTATTTTTTTTTTTATTTTACCCTTTTTTTATACTTACCTGAACCCACAAATACATATAAATAAATAAATAAATAATTCGAGATTTTTTTTTTTCGAGATTTTGGATTCGATATTTTTGTGATTCGATATTTTGTTTTCGGTTTTTTGACTGACCACCCCCAATAATATTAACAATGGAGGTGGCTGAAGTGCTAGCACAGTTGCAACAGTTACCACATGGGAAATGGCCAACAATAGGGGACATGCCCCAAGTCATAGAAATAGTGGGTTTTGTATCTTGTAGATGGTTCCTATCTGCTTTCGAAACCCAGTTTTTGATGTTCTTGCCCTTTTTGAATGCATAAATTGGTTTGGGTAATTTCTGCATATTTAGTTGGAGCAAATGCCAGTGGCTGGAGATCATTTTCTTGATCTGGTTGTGCTGCGAATTAAATGTGAGCGCACACACTATTTGATCATCTTTCAACTTTCTTTCTTGTACAACATTTTTTTCCAAAAGTAGTTCTCTATGTTGGTAACGTGCTAGTTTTTTACAGCGTCTGAGAAGTTGTTTAGGGTATCCTCTTTCTAATAGTCTATCTTCTATAATAGAGGCTTGCTTGATGAAATCTTCTACTTTAGTACAGTTCCTACGAGCTCTAAGAAACTGCCCATAGGGAATATTTGATTTCAGAGATTGAGAGTGAAAGCTCTGATGGTGCAATATTGTATTCCTATCAGAGTCCTTTCTGTACAGGTCCACAACCAATCTATTATCGTCCACTTTTATTAATAAATCCAAGAAGGCAATCTCTTTGACATACTGATTATTTGGGACGGTTCAAAAGGTGACTACAATATGTTTTTCACTTGGATTAATAATCTTAATCCAAATTTGAAATTCACGATCCAGACCAGCAACAAAGAGATTGCCTTCTTGGATTTAAAAAGGGCAAGAACATCAAAAACTGGGTTTCGAAAGCAGATAGGAACCATCTACAAGATACACAACCCACTATTTCTATGACTTGGGGCATGTCCCCTATTGTTGGCCATTTCCCATGTGGTAACTGTTGCAACTGTGCTAGCACTTCAGCCACCTCCATTGTTAATATTCATGGGAGGGACTGGAAACTTAGGCAACACACCACTTGCCTCAGTACTAATGTGAATTACGCTATTATTTGCCCTTGTAAGAAGGCATATATAGGAAAGACCACCAGAGCGGTCAAATTACGAATAGGCGAACATCGTTCGAAGATTAGAACCAAACAACTCAATGCCCCTTTGAGCACACACTTTTTGGAACTAAAACACAGCCCAGAAAATCTGCAATGGTGGGCTGTAGAAAGAGTATGTGGCACAGATAAGGCTAATGTGGCCACACGTCTTGCGCAAAAAGAACAGTGGTGGATATATCATACTAATAGCCTCACTGCAGGCCTGAATCAACAGGAGGAATGGAGTTAAGAAGGATTTTTTAAAAATAATTTTATTCAAAATAAAGTTATTTGGATTTCATTCCTCCTTGTATTACCAGTACGATGTCTGGTCTTCTAATTTTAAAACTTCAAAACTGAGTGTATCTTTTAGATCCTGGCGACAATACACAGTTTATTTCATTTTTACACACATAATGTGTTTTGAAGAACACTTATATTCGGGCGACAAGAAGTGTACACAATGAGGACACTTGACATTCTTTTTCTTCTTTTGCACACTGACCATTTATCTGTAAAAATTTGGCACCAGATCACTTATACGGCGGTAGAACACGCAAGCGTTAGAAACAACTCTCCTTCGGTAGGTGCATATATGGCATTGGTCCTTTTTCTGTGTCTGTGACCCGGGGACACACGATAATGGTCCTTTGTTTGTACCTATGCCCCTAACATCCTCGACATAAAAGAGGGACTAGCGCTTTCCGCTTGGTCTCCTCAGTCTGCTGGGACTCTCCATGGGCGACGGTCACTCTGCGCGAGGTATGCACTTTTTCAGAAATTTGCTTTGAACCTTCTTTTTTGAAATATGTTTTGGAAATTAGCTTTGAACTTCCTCTTTTTCTTTTTCTCTATCATCAAGCACATATTGGAGTGCTTCCCCATGCAGCCTTAGCGTGACATGTACTATTTGTCATGTAACATTGGGGTAACACTTTTCATTTCGCTTCTTTTTTAGAAGCAGTGCTGCATGCAGAGTAGAAACTGCTTGACAGAAGGGATATTATAGCGACCTCATTTAATCTTCGAATTGCTTGCACAGAAGACATTTGGGAGTGTTACGCCCCATATATTGAGTAAGAAGGGTGGTCTTCTCTCTTGTTTTCCAATTGTTTTCCAATTGAAGAGCACACATTGGATTGCATTTCTCTACAGCCTTAGCGTAGCATTGATATGTTTGATTTCGTTTTTCGCGTTTAGAAGCTGCGTCGCTTGCAGAGTAGGAACTGCGACACAGTGCGGACGTTACGGCGGTCACAGTTTTCTGTCTATCCCTCTTTCATTTCTACGAAGTCGGCCTCGATAAGAGACAGACGGTGCCGACATTTCATCTATACAAAGTCAAGGAGATGTATCCCTTTTTTGAGGTAATTTCGCTGGCATACCTTTTGTGGTGCTCATTTGCCTTATATCAAATACTCTTAAAGTAGGATTGTAATACAGTGGTGACAGAAGTACTGTTCTTTTGTTGTTTGGCGTTTCAGGGATGTTTGATGTTTACAAATTTCCTGGAGTGTGCTTTATAACGAGGACTACCTGTATTTGACCCTGCATCTCTAATACAGAGGAGAAGCTGGTCAAGACAAGACCAGTTTACCATCCGGTGTATGGTTTTCAGGTATTACTTTAGTTGATTGTTGAATGGAATTCCAAATGGAGACATGGGGGGAGCGGGGTGTTAAACTAGGGAAAATATATTGACACGAAATTATAGTGTCCCATCAATGTGAAATGATTTTCTCTTACCTGATGCATTGAATTCTCTATCATTTTGTAGAGAAAGGGAGGTATGTGGGGCCTTTTGAGATATGCATTGCCCCTTAGTGGGCATCATTTAAATAAATTGGAGTTAACCCTCTCCATTTAGTCAAGTTTTGGGTTGGTTTCAGAGTATGACTTAATTTGTCCTCTCCCCATATTTGAACTATTGGTATTCACAGAGAGCAACTGAGTGAATTAAGGTTTTTTAACATCCAATTTTAATTGTACCATTGTTTTTTCTTTTTCTTTTTAGAAATGTTGTTAGGTTCATCCCTATCCTGATGAAGACTTAGATAACTATTCAAGTCGAAACTATGTATTAAGAAGCCTATTTGACTAAGAAGACTTATTTATCTTGGCATCAACAGTCTGGGCACTAATAGTCGATAGCTTTTGTCTGGAATGAACCATTATCATTGAACACTGGAAGTGTTGTTGACATTTCCATTACACAGAATTTGTATCCGTTTGCTTTTGATCCCATTAATTGTTTTTTTTAGAAAGCGTACTTTTTATCCTAACAATGGAACAGTTGTTGCACTTTCTTCACATTTCCCTTTAAAAAACGTAAATGTACTATTTTTAGAGCTGTATTAAGCTGTATTAGTATGTATGAATGTATGAATGTCTGTTATATAGGATGTGTTTTACAAAATGAATTAATTAAAGACTTTTTTACAATCTATAACAAAATAAAATGAATTTTTGATGTAATACCCTTTGCCTTGTTCTTCAGTTGCTCTCGTGTTTCCGGCACCACCACCTGTTTCATATACAGATATAACACCTATACTTAAGTTACCTTTCCCAACCAATTATATTGCATGATGATTTTTTGTAGAGTGAGACGTCAATGATGACGAGATTTGCCTATAAAAACGGCTGTTTGACTGAAGTTCGCGGAAGTCGGGGCGAGACAGGTGTTCGCGATGCTGCTGACTTCCATATGCTGATGTATGTATCATTAAACAGACTTCCCTTTGCCAATTTATTGAGTCCTGGTTATTGAGTTATGCTGGGGTATGTGAATCCTGCACCCTGTCCTCACATGGTGCAGCTATCTTGTATTACAGGTTCTCGAGGGTGAGTACTGACCAATGGGCCCGTCAGTAATTTCCTCTCCTCGTGAACACTCCCTATTTTACTAATCATGCACTTGCCACTTGTCTGGCTGCACTTCCAGTTTCACTGCATTTATTTATTTATTCCATATATTATTTAGTCTGTTCGCTCCTCTGTTCTGCACTTTCCACCTCTCCCCTTCCACGCACTCCCCCCCTTTCCCTTTTCCATGCACTTGCGCGTTCTTAATGTCACTGAGCCTAGTAAGATCGTATTTTGTTCTCCCCTGTTCCCCTCCCATTGCTTGGTTGCGCTCTGAAACACCTGTGTAGGAGCGCGATATAAATAAAACATCATATCAATATCATAACTTGCCTCCCTTTCTCTGGCTTTTCCACTCTTTCATACATAGGGCCTCATTAGGAGTGAGGCGGTAAGGGGTTAATGGTGCTGGTAAAGGTGCCGGCGCCGTTAACCCTGTACCGCCTCATTACGAGGTCCCCTCGCGGGACCTGCTCTTGACGTCTGGTCAGACCAGACGGCCTTTGCTGGCCCCGCGAGGGGACCAGCATGCTAACAACAGGCCCGTCATTAACGGGCCCGTTGTTAGCATGCTCCCCATTCCCATTGAGCCCTATGGGGGCTCAAATGGGAATGGCGATGGTCCGGGTTTCCCCGAATGGGGAAATACCGGGCCCTCCAAAGTCGTAATGGGCCGGTGTTTCCCCATTGATGGACCACGGACCCGAGTTTGGAGGCAGCCATGCCCTTATTATGGGCATGGCTGCCTCCAAACTCGTAATGAGGCCCATAGTCGGCTTCCTGTTGAAACCTGGTTGCTCGTTTATTCCCTGGGTAGGTCTGGTTCACTCTCCTGACAAATACTATCCAGGGGAATATCACAGTTTTAAAGAGTCTCTTCCTGTTGGGTCCCAGACCCTGAGGTATAAATAAAGCTCACTTTATTCTTGGACTCTAATATGGGTGTGGGTCCCAGACTCGCAGTGCTGTTTGCAACCAGCTTGGTTTACTCTCCTGCCGAGCATTGATTTCTTCAGTATTTCCTTCTTTCTTTCAGGGCCCCGCCTCTTATTCTCTTTACAAATGGGGGTGCAAGTCCCAGACTTGCAGTACAGTTACTTGACAGCTTGGTTCACTTTACTGCCAAGCCTGGATTTCTTCTATATTTTGTTCTCTCCCTTTCAGGGTCCCAGGCTCCTCTTATTCTCTTTTTCAAATATGAGTGAGGGTCCCAGACTCTCGCAGTACAGTTCCTTGATAGCTTGATTCACTCTCCTGCCAAGTTATACTATCTCTCTTCACAGGTCCTCTTGTTGAAATATGGGTGCCGGTCCCAGGGAACATTGTTCCCAGACTCGCTGTGCTGTTCTCGGGTAGCTTGGCTTTCTCTCTTGCCAAGCTAGACTTTCTCCTTTTGCAGGTTCTCTCGTGGCCCAGACCCTTGTTTTATCTGTCTCTCACTCAGGGTGCCACCCCTTCCTAATTGCTGGCTTTCAGGCTCCCAGATTCTCTCAATCTGTTCGATTTCTGCCTCTCCTGGCTTTCCCGGACCTCCTGCCCCTTTCAATCTGCCTACGTACCTTTTTGTTCGGTTCACGTCCTCCGGGCAACAGGACTTCTTCACAGTACTCCAGTAGCATTTGGGCTCTTCTAGGCCTCGGTCGTGGCTTTGCGGACCTCTGCATCTCTCTGACTTTCCTCTCTGCTTGCTGTTGCCTCAGGGATCGTGGGACGCCCAACAGTCTATTTGGGGAGAGAGTTTCATAGTTCCCACATCTTGGGCTGCAGTCTGTCTCGCTTCCCTCTCTGTGCGAAGCGTCTTCCCTTTCTACTTCACGGTAGCCGGATCAACTTCTCTTACAGCACTTCTCCAGAGGAAGGTACTCTTCTACCTGGTTTGCCTCATCTATTTTGTATCTTGTTGGTCCAATGAGATATGGCGGCAGACTAGACCGCTCACCATAGTTCATTGGTGTAATCTTCTTATTCGTAGCCATCTTTTTTCCCAGTACCTTTGTTCATGGTGTATGGAAGGCAAGTTTGATTTTTCTGAACCTTACGCATGTCTATTGTGTTACTTGGACTGACTTTACAATAAAACATGCAGGTACTGTTTGGCAATGTGTAGGAAGGATCTGGTTTTAGCAGATACACCACAGAGGGTGACCCACAGGCAGCATACCGTCTTCTCTGGGCATAGTCCCTAATCCCAGAAGGGGCTACCTCTCCCATGTGATTCACCTATACCAACCCAGACAGATTATTGTACTGTGGACACCCCGCCTGGCCCCATGGGAAAAGTCTCCCCTTAGGGGAGAAGGGACAAAAACTGAAGATTTGTCACATGCGCTACAGTTTAAACTTCACACATCATACAAAACCTATTAATCCACATTTAACACAACATTTCACAATATTAACACAATTATTTGCATAATTGGCCACTAAGGAGCAGTCGTTTTTTAAATCAATGCTTACCTTTCTTCTGTACAGTAAAGATTTTGATTTCTTCAATCTATTAATTTATCCCTCAACCTGGTTAATTCATCCTCCCATAAAAACCATATACACAGATTCACCCAATTATTCTTGCAATTTCACATTTAAACACTTGGCTGTAAATTTAAGTGTGCAGCATCAGGTCCTGGTGGAACTGGATTATAATCTGGCAACAGCTGGCTTTTTGCTACTTCAAGAAGTAGACACTGCTTGTTGTGAACCTAGAGTCCAACCAGAATAGTAGTTGCCTTCAAATATTCACATACTATACGTGCATGCATCTCTGCCCTAAATGTCTTCTGTTTTAGTCTAATCATATACAGAGTTCAAGCTATTGCCTGTTCCTAGATTGCTTAATGTATCAAACAAGAATTTTCAAAGCCAACAGCTTTAGCTTTTATGGCGGCATGGGATAGGCATTTGTCAGGACCTGTCATAATGGTACTACCTGCCAATAAAATGGTGACCGCTTGTCACGTCTCTACATCTTTAACTCTCAGTGGTGCTATCTACAGACCCATGGGGTGCTGTCAACCATCACCAGAAAAGCCCCAGAATAGATTTGTTTCGAATTTGGTATTTCGCAAATAAATGGACTTCCATTCCCATAATGCACATGCAAGATATCGAATACCCAGCAGCCCAATCCGGAAACTCTTTTGGAATCTGAGTTGCATGCACACTGGTTTCACTGTGACTGGAACAGACGCTCATTTCAGTGGACTGCAACATTCAAAACGCCACAGCAATTATTGTGCTTTTGTTTCTGTAGAAGGGCACCTCCAAAATGAAAAAAACTGTTCACTTTGTCAGAACAAGTGAGTTTAATGCACACAGCAGGAAAGAGTTGGTCAGCTTTGTGAGCAGAAAACAATTCATTGCCAGGCTCAAAACACTTACAGCTTTTATGCACAGAATTACATGATTTACATAATCACACATTCTAGTTACGTCATCCCACGATCACCATTGCCTCACCCTATACATATAAAAATTAATTATCCCTTATACTCTGTAATGTTATGTTAAAGGTTCTTATACCGCGCACTGTTGCCACCTGTGTGGCCTCTTGGTGCTGTGGTGGATGTGTAATGCAAGGAAGGCGGGTTCTTTTAAGTAGGATTGAGTCGGGAAAAAAGCAAGAGAGCTGTGATGTGCTGTTGGCAGCTTCAATTCTGATGCACTGTTCACTGAGCATAGGTGTGATTTTCGTTTGGTGGCCACCATGGGGTGTTGGGTGAGATTGTGTGGTTTGTCTTGTCGTTGTGGTGTTGTGAAGTATGTGCAGTGATTGAGGCTGTAGAGGTATGGTTGTGTTTAGTTCTGAGTTTAAGAAGTGTATGCAGAAGGGTGAGTTTTTAGTGTGGTTTGTTAGTGGCAGTACATTTCCTACCCCCACTGTTCTGACTAAATGCAATCCATATCCCTTTCTCTGTCGATCATTTTAGAGTGCAGCAATTACTGCCCCCACAAGTTCCTCTGGGGGCAGTGTGTTCCCTGTGCCCCGTGGGCCGTCTGATTTCTGCCTCCAGCCCTATTCCTTTGTGTGTGACGAGTTTCACACCCTCTGTGATCCGATTAAGGGGAACACATCTCCCTACCCTGTTTCCATCTATGGTCCTCTATCAGGATGGTGTGAGAAAGCTGAGGGTCTTCTCACTTCCATTCCCTTTGGGTTCTCTGTGCAGGTGGCCAGGGAAAGGCCATCACTTTTGGATCCTGCCCCTGGGGACGAACAAGCGAGGGAGGATCACCTGGATGGAGGATCCATAGGGATTGGAAGTGAGATGCCCATGGGTGAGACGCAGTATTCTTCATCCTCCTTCCAGAAAGGAACCACTATACTGGAAGTGGTTATGGGATATTGTTCATCTGATTTCTGGGAAGGGTAGAAGACATTGTCAAACCAGATATATAAAACAGGAGAAGAGAAGGAGTAGACAGTTAATACTTTATAATAAATCACGGTATCCCCCTTATCCTCATGATAACCATTCCAACCTCCCTCCGAGCATTATGGGCCATTCTAAAAGTCTTCCACTTACTCCCCCCTTTAAAATACATTCAAGTACTGAGACGAAGACGAAGCCACTGGGGATAGCAGAGATTACCTCCTATCGCCATTCTGGTACTGGTACAAAGAAGATGCATGAAGGTCAGGCGTGTACTACTAATGAGTCTGGCAACATTAATTGATGGGACACAATCCATTATTGGATCGCAGGTGTAGAAAAGGTGGCACTATGAAGCTGCAAGGAGAGCATTGGGAGAGGAGTTCAGTGGAAAAAGAAAGGGCAGGAGAAACCAAGATGTCGGAATGCCTACTGAGACCTTGGGGAGCCTGCCGGAGGAATAGTCTAAGTTGGAGAAGCCCCTGGAGAAAATGCGAACAGCTGGAGTTGTTAGAGCGTGTCAGCGAGGCTCAGCACGATTGCTGGAGAGTACTACGAGACGTGCCTGGCAAACAGGCTTTCCCGCAGAAGGGGAAAAGCCGTGTGCAGGAGCCGCAATGCCTGGTTAAGTGTCAGGCACACTTTACTCACCAGGGACCACCGAAAACCTTTGAATACAGTAGCGGGTATGAAATCAAATGAATTTATAACACGTTGATAACGAAATGAATGAAACAAATGAAAATTATATTTACTGAATGGCGAACAAAATCGACACAAGTAACTTTATTGAATACCGAAATGAATTAAATATACAAAGCTCTCCTTATTGAACAAATGAATGAAGGAAACAAGAATAAGTGACTTTATCTACTTACCGCATTGAATGAAACCAGTAAGGAGGCATTTATTTAAGCAACAGTAACTTTTATTGAATACCAAAGTGAAAGAACCAAGTGAGAGTAACTTAACTAAGTGAAAGACACAATTATAAGTGGAAGAAATATCTTTGACAAACTGAAATACGTATCTGAATGCAAGAAAATATTAATAAAACAGAATCCAGATTATCACATACGTGGTTTCTTAAAGTTGTGAAGTTGTGGCTTAAGAAACTGTTGAGCAAACTATTGGAACCGGAAGGAAACCTGGAAGTTCCTTGTTGCATGACCTGTAGTGGGTGGACCGTGTTGTCTGAAACTGCGCCAAGACCAGAGAAACTACAACATGGTGAATCAAGAATCATTGAAAGCAAATGCTAGGTTCCTGGTTGCGTGACCTGTAATAGGTTGACCGTGTGGTCTAAAACTGCGCCAAGACCAGGAGCCTCTAAGAAAACAAGGAAGTGTGCTGTGGTAAAAGACGGAAAACAGATGGTGAATACCAGACTTGGGGAAGGGAGCCGTGAGTTGTGAAGTTTTATGAAAAACCAGACTACAGATAAAGCTTCAGGATAAGCCTTTTTGTGTTACATTTGAACATTACACTTGAGAAATAAAGATTTGTTCAACTTTGAATCTGTTGTCTGTATCTCCTTCCATGATGCCAACCTCACAATGGGTACACTTCAGGTCTCAAAACCTCCCTTCTCAGTTAGACGCCTCTCTTCTCCCCTGCCCTTTACTCCGCTCTGGCCTACTCCACACTCGTTTTCTGTTGTATGTTTGTTTCATGGTGCGTGGATGTTGTACAGTCTGTTTTCATCCTGTTCGAAGCTGAAGAGCCAGGTTTCTAGACGTTTTCTGAATTTTAGATGGACCTTCATAATTTGTTTTTCTCTGGGGAGAGATTTCCATAGTTTTACAGCTATGCATGAGAATACTGATCCAAAAAGTTTTTTCCTTGTGTATGGTTAGGTTTTAAGTGGATGTCACTGGATCTAAGTGTTCTAGTTGGCTTGTAAATGCTGTTTTTCTTTGTTATAAATTCCGCTCCTTGGACGTGCATTGCTCTGTGTGGTGCACATTGCTTTGAAGGTGATTTGATTTTTGACTGGGAGCTGTGAGAAACCTGAAGGTGTCTAACCCGCTAGTCCCGGGATCTGTCATCCAGGTGGCCAGGACACGGCCATCTTTTTTGAATCCAGTTCCTGAGGGGTGGACCAGTGAGGGAGGATCATGTGGATGGGGGGGGTCTACAGGGTGTGGACGTGGGACACCGGACGATGAGATGCGGTATCCCCTTCCCTGTAACACCTTTTCCCCATCCTACCCTGTAGGATATTTGGAAGCTCTACCCCCACCCCCTTTTCCCACACAAACACTTTCTTACATGTTTAAGTTGGTTGGAGTTTTGAGGTGAAACGGGCCAGGTATGTTTGGTTAGCTGAAGTAGTGCGACCTGCGTCCTGGCACATGGTTTGTCTAGGAGCAGAAACTCAAGTTCCCGGGGGAACTTTTGGCTGCGTGGTTAGACAAACCTTGTTAGTTACTGTCGCTGGTAGGTGGGTGTTACCCCAGTGTTGAAGTCATTCTTTTAGTTAGTTCTAAAAGTTTGTAATAAAAATGCAGCACCATTTTTTACTTGTTTTCATCAGTGAAGTTGGTTTTAATGTTATTTTATACATAAAACAATAGACCTGGTAAACATGCTAGGTACAGGTGAAAGCAAAAAAGCCAATGCGTTTCAACCATGGTCTTTGTCAAGGCTGTGATGTGTAGTGATGTGAAATCCGGCTGGGGGGCGTCCGGGTTCAATAGTGAATCACCTGAATTGAGTACTTGTAATAGGAAAGGAACTTTTCGTTTGTTTTGTCATATGAGGCCCTCTGCATGAAGAGACTTTGATAGGCAAAGAGTTTGGCCACAGAAGGCCCTGATGCTAATGATTGAACTGTATCCTCGTGTTAAAGAAGCCAGAGATTGTGCTACGTTCGAGTGAACTGCCTTGTCCCATGCTGAAAACGTGGGGAAGGGGGGCCAACAGCCTGAACATTCTGACATATCATTTTGTGAACACTTCTTTCTTTTTCATAAACACTACCCCCCACACTATTTGTATTTAGAGGTAAGGATTTGCAATAGTTTTTTTTTAGTATAGACCCTTTTATTTTGACAAGACACCACTAGGACTGCATCATTATTTGATGGTCGTAGCTAGCTCCCATCTGTAGATTTAGGATTAGATGGGTGTTTATCAACCCCTTGTTGAAGTTCAATAAACACACTTGAACTGATGTCACTTGTGTCGGTCATACTGTTGAAACCATACCTTCTTTAAAACTATACCCACTGCCCATAGTAGAGATTCCTTTCTCTCGGATAGGATTGGACATCATAGGTCCCTTTAGAAACCTCTAAATTGGGTAGTTCATTCTTGTTATTGTAGATTATGCCACTAGGAATCCCGAAGCCTTCCCCATGAGAAATAGCACCACTCAACAGATTTTAAAGCATTTGTTACCCTTCTTTTCGCGGGTAGGCTTTCCCAAGGAAATTCTATCTGACCAGGGAACGAATTTCATGAGCTAATGGGGAATAAAGGAATTATTACATATTACTACTTTGAGAACCCCAGTTTACCACCCCCAGACAGACGTATTGGTGGACAAATTTAATAAGACCCTCAAGACAATCTTAAGAAAGTTGGTTGATGAAGATGGGAAGGATTGGGATTGCATGATACCATGGGCTCTGTTAGCAGTAACTAAGACTCCTGAAGCATCTACCAGATTCTCTCCCTTTGAATTGTTGTACGGTAGGTAATCCAGAGATGTCTTAGACATGCTCAGGGAAACCTGGGAAGAAAGAAAAGCACCTATACCCTTGTCCCAGACAGCTACTCGATTACGAAAATACATGACACTCATTAGAATGCTAGTCCAGGCTCATATGGAGAAAGCTCATTCCCAACAAAAACAATCCTACGATAAAAAGGTGAACCTCTGCTCCTTTTCAGTGGGCCAGAAAGTGTTAGTTCTCTTACCCACTTCCGAGAATAAACTCATTTCAAAGTGGCACAGACCCTATGAGATAATAGAATGAACGGCTACCTGCACGTATAGGGTAGCCCAAGCCGACAAAAGTCAGAAAACCCATCTGTATCATATAAACCTCCTGAAAGAGGGGAAGGAAAACCTAATGGCCTCCACATCATCCATATTATCCTGTCTAGTACCTGAGGAGATTGATAAAACAGACCTCATTCCCCAAGACTTATCGAAGGAGAAACAGAGGGACATAGACGATCTTGTCAGCAGGGACGTCATTTAGGGGTCCAACTGTGACCTCTGAGGTCCCCCATGTGACCTCTAAAAAATAGCCCAGGAGCTTGCAAAAAAAAAACCACTTGTTTTTTTATTATTATTTTTTTTTTTGCAAGCTCCTGGGCTATGGCCAGCACCATGTGGCTCTTTACTTCTGGAGCATCTGGCTTTCTTGTTCAGGCCCCTTAAGGAAAATAAGAAAAATAAGAACAGGAGTGCCACAAGTCTAACACTTTAAGCACTGACCCTAAATAAGAAAGAATAGGAATACCAATTCTATCTTTCTGGAATTCTATACAATAATTGCTACTCATTAAAGATTTATTTCAGGCGCACTTCAGGGGGTGAGTCACTGATTTTGTCTGTTCTTAAACGCCTCAACTCAGCCTTTCATCCTTCTGAAGTCGATAAATGAGTACCAACACAGGTCGGGTGATATTGGGTGTATATTTTTTCTAGTTTTACAATGGTAGCGGGCGCCCCTCTCTCGCAAGAACAGACATGATAACCTGTTCAGTGGTTATTAACCACTTGAGAGTTCGCAGCCACTGCTTTTACTCACTGTGCCTTTCACAGATGGGAAATATCCATTTGCATATCAGTCTTTGTCCTGCCCAGGGGCAGTCCAGCACCGAAATACAATGGCAATTCCAATCTGAACGAGAGTACCACCAGCAACCCCATACACATGTTTCACCCTTGTTGGGGATCATCAGTGAGGTGAAGCTGATGCCTCTCTAAGCACAGTGAGAGGGAGACCACGTCTGGTTGCCCCCAGGAGACCTAGGGTTACCAATCCCAGGTTCCTTAACAAATAGTTTTACAATGGTAGCGGGCGCCCCTCTCTCGCAAGAACAGACATGATAACCTGTTCAGTGGTTATTAACCACTTGAGAGTTCGCAGCCACTGCTTTTACTCACTGTGCCTTTCACAGATGGGAAATATCCATTTGCATATCAGTCTTTGTCCTGCCCAGGGGCAGTCCAGCACCGAAATACAATGGCAATTCCAATCTGAACGAGAGTACCACCAGCAACCCCATACACGTGTTTCACCCTTGTTGGGGATCATCAGTGAGGTGAAGCTGATGCCTCTCTAAGCACAGTGAGAGGGAGACCACGTCTGGTTGCCCCCAGGAGACCTAGGGTTACCAATCCCAGGTTCCTTAACAAATAGTTTTACAATGGTAGCGGGCGCCCCTCTCTCGCAAGAACAGACATGATAACCTGTTCAGTGGTTATTAACCACTTGAGAGTTTGCAGCCACTGCTTTTACTCACTGTGCCTTTCACAGATGGGAAATATCCATTTGCATATCAGTCTTTGTCCTGCCCAGGGGCAGTCCAGCACCGAAATACAATGGCAATTCCAATCTGAACGAGAGTACCACCAGCAACCCCATACACGTGTTTCACCCTTGTTGGGGATCATCAGTGAGGTGAAGCTGATGCCTCTCTAAGCACAGTGAGAGGGAGACCACGTCTGGTTGCCCCCAGGAGACCTAGGGTTACCAATCCCAGGTTCCTTAACAAATAGTTTTACAATGGTAGCGGGCGCCCCTCTCTCGCAAGAACAGACATGATAACCTGTTCAGTGGTTATTAACCACTTGAGAGTTCGCAGCCACTGCTTTTACTCACTGTGCCTTTCACAGATGGGAAATATCCATTTGCATATCAGTCTTTGTCCTGCCCAGGGGCAGTCCAGCACCGAAATACAATTGCAATTCCAATCTGAACGAGAGTACCACCAGCAACCCCATACACGTGTTTCACCCTTGTTGGGGATCATCAGTGAGGTGAAGCTGATGCCTCTCTAAGCACAGTGAGAGGGAGACCACGTCTGGTTGCCCCCAGGAGACCTAGGGTTACCAATCCCAGGTTCCTTAACAAATAGTTTTACAATGGTAGCGGGCGCCCCTCTCTCGCAAGAACAGACATGATAACCTGTTCAGTGGTTATTAACCACTTGAGAGTTCGCAGCCACTGCTTTTACTCACTGTGCCTTTCACAGATGGGAAATATCCATTTGCATATCAGTCTTTGTCCTGCCCAGGGGCAGTCCAGCACCGAAATACAATGGCAATTCCAATCTGAACGAGAGTACCACCAGCAACCCCATACACATGTTTCACCCTTGTTGGGGATCATCAGTGAGGTGAAGCTGATGCCTCTCTAAGCACAGTGAGAGGGAGACCACGTCTGGTTGCCCCCAGGAGACCTAGGGTTACCAATCCCAGGTTCCTTAACAAATAGTTTTACAATGGTAGCGGGCGCCCCTCTCTCGCAAGAACAGACATGATAACCTGTTCAGTGGTTATTAACCACTTGAGAGTTCGCAGCCACTGCTTTTACTCACTGTGCCTTTCACAGATGGGAAATATCCATTTGCATATCAGTCTTTGTCCTGCCCAGGGGCAGTCCAGCACCGAAATACAATGGCAATTCCAATCTGAACGAGAGTACCACCAGCAACCCCATACACGTGTTTCACCCTTGTTGGGGATCATCAGTGAGGTGAAGCTGATGCCTCTCTAAGCACAGTGAGAGGGAGACCACGTCTGGTTGCCCCCAGGAGACCTAGGGTTACCAATCCCAGGTTCCTTAACAAATAGTTTTACAATGGTAGCGGGCGCCCCTCTCTCGCAAGAACAGACATGATAACCTGTTCAGTGGTTATTAACCACTTGAGAGTTTGCAGCCACTGCTTTTACTCACTGTGCCTTTCACAGATGGGAAATATCCATTTGCATATCAGTCTTTGTCCTGCCCAGGGGCAGTCCAGCACCGAAATACAATGGCAATTCCAATCTGAACGAGAGTACCACCAGCAACCCCATACACGTGTTTCACCCTTGTTGGGGATCATCAGTGAGGTGAAGCTGATGCCTCTCTAAGCACAGTGAGAGGGAGACCACGTCTGGTTGCCCCCAGGAGACCTAGGGTTACCAATCCCAGGTTCCTTAACAAATAGTTTTACAATGGTAGCGGGCGCCCCTCTCTCGCAAGAACAGACATGATAACCTGTTCAGTGGTTATTAACCACTTGAGAGTTCGCAGCCACTGCTTTTACTCACTGTGCCTTTCACAGATGGGAAATATCCATTTGCATATCAGTCTTTGTCCTGCCCAGGGGCAGTCCAGCACCGAAATACAATTGCAATTCCAATCTGAACGAGAGTACCACCAGCAACCCCATACACGTGTTTCACCCTTGTTGGGGATCATCAGTGAGGTGAAGCTGATGCCTCTCTAAGCACAGTGAGAGGGAGACCACGTCTGGTTGCCCCCAGGAGACCTAGGGTTACCAATCCCAGGTTCCTTAACAAATAGTTTTACAATGGTAGCGGGCGCCCCTCTCTCGCAAGAACAGACATGATAACCTGTTCAGTGGTTATTAACCACTTGAGAGTTCGCAGCCACTGCTTTTACTCACTGTGCCTTTCACAGATGGGAAATATCCATTTGCATATCAGTCTTTGTCCTGCCCAGGGGCAGTCCAGCACCGAAATACAATGGCAATTCCAATCTGAACGAGAGTACCACCAGCAACCCCATACACGTGTTTCACCCTTGTTGGGGATCATCAGTGAGGTGAAGCTGATGCCTCTCTAAGCACAGTGAGAGGGAGACCACGTCTGGTTGCCCCCAGGAGACCTAGGGTTACCAATCCCAGGTTCCTTAACAAATAGTTTTACAATGGTAGCGGGCGCCCCTCTCTCGCAAGAACAGACATGATAACCTGTTCGGTGGTTATTAACCACTTGAGAGTTCGCAGCCACTGCTTTTACTCACTGTGCCTTTCACAGATGGGAAATATCCATTTGCATATCAGTCTTTGTCCTGCCCAGGGGCAGTCCAGCACCGAAATACAATGGCAATTCCAATCTGAACGAGAGTACCACCAGCAACCCCATACACGTGTTTCACCCTTGTTGGGGATCATCAGTGAGGTGAAGCTGATGCCTCTCTAAGCACAGTGAGAGGGAGACCACGTCTGGTTGCCCCCAGGAGACCTAGGGTTACCAATCCCAGGTTCCTTAACAAATAGTTTTACAATGGTAGCGGGCGCCCCTCTCTCGCAAGAACAGACATGATAACCTGTTCAGTGGTTATTAACCACTTGAGAGTTCGCAGCCACTGCTTTTACTCACTGTGCCTTTCACAGATGGGAAATATCCATTTGCATATCAGTCTTTGTCCTGCCCAGGGGCAGTCCAGCACCGAAATACAATGGCAATTCCAATCTGAACGAGAGTACCACCAGCAACCCCATACACGTGTTTCACCCTTGTTGGGGATCATCAGTGAGGTGAAGCTGATGCCTCTCTAAGCACAGTGAGAGGGAGACCACGTCTGGTTGCCCCCAGGAGACCTAGGGTTACCAATCCCAGGTTCCTTAACAAATAGTTTTACAATGGTAGCGGGCGCCCCTCTCTCGCAAGAACAGACATGATAACCTGTTCAGTGGTTATTAACCACTTGAGAGTTCGCAGCCACTGCTTTTACTCACTGTGCCTTTCACAGATGGGAAATATCCATTTGCATATCAGTCTTTGTCCTGCCCAGGGGCAGTCCAGCACCGAAATACAATGGCAATTCCAATCTGAACGAGAGTACCACCAGCAACCCCATACACGTGTTTCACCCTTGTTGGGGATCATCAGTGAGGTGAAGCTGATGCCTCTCTAAGCACAGTGAGAGGGAGACCACGTCTGGTTGCCCCCAGGAGACCTAGGGTTACCAATCCCAGGTTCCTTAACAAATAGTTTTACAATGGTAGCGGGCGCCCCTCTCTCGCAAGAACAGACATGATAACCTGTTCAGTGGTTATTAACCACTTGAGAGTTCGCAGCCACTGCTTTTACTCACTGTGCCTTTCACAGATGGGAAATATCCATTTGCATATCAGTCTTTGTCCTGCCCAGGGGCAGTCCAGCACCGAAATACAATGGCAATTCCAATCTGAACGAGAGTACCACCAGCAACCCCATACACGTGTTTCACCCTTGTTGGGGATCATCAGTGAGGTGAAGCTGATGCCTCTCTAAGCACAGTGAGAGGGAGACCACGTCTGGTTGCCCCCAGGAGACCTAGGGTTACCAATCCCAGGTTCCTTAACAAATAGTTTTACAATGGTAGCGGGCGCCCCTCTCTCGCAAGAACAGACATGATAACCTGTTCAGTGGTTATTAACCACTTGAGAGTTCGCAGCCACTGCTTTTACTCACTGTGCCTTTCACAGATGGGAAATATCCATTTGCATATCAGTCTTTGTCCTGCCCAGGGGCAGTCCAGCACCGAAATACAATGGCAATTCCAATCTGAACGAGAGTACCACCAGCAACCCCATACACGTGTTTCACCCTTGTTGGGGATCATCAGTGAGGTGAAGCTGATGCCTCTCTAAGCACAGTGAGAGGGAGACCACGTCTGGTTGCCCCCAGGAGACCTAGGGTTACCAATCCCAGGTTCCTTAACAAATAGTTTTACAATGGTAGCGGGCGCCCCTCTCTCGCAAGAACAGACATGATAACCTGTTCAGTGGTTATTAACCACTTGAGAGTTCGCAGCCACTGCTTTTACTCACTGTGCCTTTCACAGATGGGAAATATCCATTTGCATATCAGTCTTTGTCCTGCCCAGGGGCAGTCCAGCACCGAAATACAATGGCAATTCCAATCTGAACGAGAGTACCACCAGCAACCCCATACACGTGTTTCACCCTTGTTGGGGATCATCAGTGAGGTGAAGCTGATGCCTCTCTAAGCACAGTGAGAGGGAGACCACGTCTGGTTGCCCCCAGGAGACCTAGGGTTACCAATCCCAGGTTCCTTAACAAATAGTTTTACAATGGTAGCGGGCGCCCCTCTCTCGCAAGAACAGACATGATAACCTGTTCAGTGGTTATTAACCACTTGAGAGTTCGCAGCCACTGCTTTTACTCACTGTGCCTTTCACAGATGGGAAATATCCATTTGCATATCAGTCTTTGTCCTGCCCAGGGGCAGTCCAGCACCGAAATACAATGGCAATTCCAATCTGAACGAGAGTACCACCAGCAACCCCATACACGTGTTTCACCCTTGTTGGGGATCATCAGTGAGGTGAAGCTGATGCCTCTCTAAGCACAGTGAGAGGGAGACCACGTCTGGTTGCCCCCAGGAGACCTAGGGTTACCAATCCCAGGTTCCTTAACAAATAGTTTTACAATGGTAGCGGGCGCCCCTCTCTCGCAAGAACAGACATGATAACCTGTTCAGTGGTTATTAACCACTTGAGAGTTCGCAGCCACTGCTTTTACTCACTGTGCCTTTCACAGATGGGAAATATCCATTTGCATATCAGTCTTTGTCCTGCCCAGGGGCAGTCCAGCACCGAAATACAATGGCAATTCCAATCTGAACGAGAGTACCACCAGCAACCCCATACACGTGTTTCACCCTTGTTGGGGATCATCAGTGAGGTGAAGCTGATGCCTCTCTAAGCACTGATGATCCCCAACAAGGGTGAAACACGTGTATGGGGTTGCTTGTGGTACTCTCGTTCAGATTGGAATTGCCATTGTATTTCGGTGCTGGACTGCCCCTGGGCAGGACAAAGACTGATATGCAAATGGATATTTCCCATCTGTGAAAGGCACAGTGAGTAAAAGCAGTGGCTGCGAACTCTCAAGTGGTTAATAACCACCGAACAGGTTATCATGTCTGTTCTTGCGAGAGAGGGGCGCCCGCTACCTTTGTAAAACTATTTGTTAAGGAACCTGGGATTGGTAACCCTAGGTCTCCTGGGGGCAACCAGACGTGGTCTCCCTCTCACTGTGCTTAGAGAGGCATCAGCTTCACCTCACTGATGATCCCCAACAAGGGTGAAACACGTGTATGGGGTTGCTGGTGGTACTCTCGTTCAGATTGGAATTGCCATTGTATTTCGGTGCTGGACTGCCCCTGGGCAGGACAAAGACTGATATGCAAATGGATATTTCCCATCTGTGAAAGGCACAGTGAGTAAAAGCAGTGGCTGCGAACTCTCAAGTGGTTAATAACCACCGAACAGGTTATCATGTCTGTTCTTGCGAGAGAGGGGCGCCCGCTACCTTTGTAAAACTATTTGTTAAGGAACCTGGGATTGGTAACCCTAGGTCTCCTGGGGGCAACCAGACGTGGTCTCCCTCTCACTGTGCTTAGAGAGGCATCAGCTTCACCTCACTGATGATCCCCAACAAGGGTGAAACACGTGTATGGGGTTGCTGGTGGTACTCTCGTTCAGATTGGAATTGCCATTGTATTTCGGTGCTGGACTGCCCCTGGGCAGGACAAAGACTGATATGCAAATGGATATTTCCCATCTGTGAAAGGCACAGTGAGTAAAAGCAGTGGCTGCGAACTCTCAAGTGGTTAATAACCACCGAACAGGTTATCATGTCTGTTCTTGCGAGAGAGGGGCGCCCGCTACCTTTGTAAAACTATTTGTTAAGGAACCTGGGATTGGTAACCCTAGGTCTCCTGGGGGCAACCAGACGTGGTCTCCCTCTCACTGTGCTTAGAGAGGCATCAGCTTCACCTCACTGATGATCCCCAACAAGGGTGAAACACGTGTATGGGGTTGCTGGTGGTACTCTCGTTCAGATTGGAATTGCCATTGTATTTCGGTGCTGGACTGCCCCTGGGCAGGACAAACACTGATATGCAAATGGATATTTCCCATCTGTGAAAGGCACAGTGAGTAAAAGCAGTGGCTGCGAACTCTCAAGTGGTTAATAACCACCGAACAGGTTATCATGTCTGTTCTTGCGAGAGAGGGGCGCCCGCTACCTTTGTAAAAGTATATTTTTTCTATATAAAGCGCTTAAGCGTAAGTGCTATATAATAACACATCATTATCATTTGGTCATGGACATCTGCTTGCATTCACAGTAATTTGGTAATATGGGCCTATACACACTGATCTTAACGATACATAAGGCGATCCATTCTTGTATGAAATGTACATCACATTATAGTGATATCGTAACCATATTTTTCGTAGTGTACAATGCTATGTGATGCCACTTCCTGTTTTGTCAACGGGTGAAAGGCCGTGTTCCATCGCTTCCTGCGATATCACTTTGGGGTGGGGTCAAATGACATCACTTCCTGTGATGTCATCAAGGGGGTCAAGTGTCATGTGATGTCACTTCCGCTACCCCTGGCATTTTGGTGAAATGACGTCCCTGCTTGTCAGTGCTTTTCCTGATGTATTTTGTGAAAAACCTGGTAGGGTACAGGGCACTTACTACTATATCAGAACCCCAAAAAGTAAGGTAGTACATCTAAAATCCTATAGACTCCAGAGGCACGGAAAAAGATAGTAACTGAGGAGGTTGAGAGTATGTTAAAAGCCAACATCATAGAACCCTCTTCCAGTCTGTGGTACTCCCCTATTGTTTTGGTAACCAAACCCGACCGATCCTGATGGTTTTGCATAGATTTCAGGCAGGTCAATGCCATCTTCGCCTTTGAGGCCTATCCCATGCCTCGAATCGATGATTTCATAGACAGACTGGGTAGCGCAGTATTCTTATCCACCCTGGACCTGACAAAGGGATATTGGCAGGTCCCAGTACATGGACCTGACAAAGAAAAGACTGCCTTCTCGACCCCAATAGGACTATTTCAGCTCAAAGTCCTCCCTTTTGGTTTACATGAGGCCCCAGCAACTTTTCAGTGACTCATGGATAATATACTCCAATCATAATCCGACTTCTCCGGGGCTTACATTGATGATATTGTCATCTATATCCAGTCTTGGAAAGACCACCTTTTGCACTCTTACATGCCGGACTAACTGCCAACCCAAAGAAATGCAGGCTAGCTTAATCAAAAGTGAAATCTCTGGGCTTCTTTGTTGAGAATGGTAGTGTACAATCACAGCGAGAGAAGGAAGCTGTTCTAGATGCTCCCACACCTAAGACCAAGAGAGATCTTCAAGCATTTCTAGGGCTAATTGGGTTTTATCGTAGGTTTATCCCAAGGTTCTCCGACAAAACATCTAGACTGACAGATAAACTTAAGAATGCAGAGCCTCAGAAAGTTTGCTGGACAGAGGAAGACGATATCTGTTATAACAACTTGAAACAGGCCCTATGTCAAAACCCCATACTGAATGTGGCAGACTTCTCTAAATAATTCATTTTACAAACCAATGCCTCACCGACAGGATTAGGAGCAGTATTATCCCAGGTACATGATGGTATAGAACATCCCATCCTATTTGCCAGTCGAAAACTATTCGGTAATAAAGTTAGAAGCCTTTGCTATCAAGTGGGCCATTATCCATCTTTGATACTATCTACTGGGAAGAGCGGTTTTGCTTGTAACTGACCACTCTCCTTTAGCATGGATAAGTCAGAGAAAGGAGTCCAACCGTAGAGTCAGGCAATGGTTCTTGGACCTACAACCCTACTGTTTCACTGCGGATCACCAAAAATGTAAAGAGCAAGGAAATGTCCACTTCCTTTTCTGGTTCCCTTGTGAAACAGATGTGGCCACATTGCATAGGGAAAGGGCATGTGAGAAACCAGAGGGTGTCTCACTGTCTAGTCCCTAGGAATTTTTCACCCAGGTGGCCAGGGCACGGCCATAGCATTTGGATCCACACCCTGGGGGTGGACCAGTGCGGGAGGATCATCTGGGTGATGAGGCCTCAGGTAGTGGGCTGGGGACACACGACGGTGAGACGGGATATTCCCTCCCCTCAACACCTCTACCCCATTCTACTATGTAGGATATTCTGAGATTCCAAATCCACCCCCCTCCCCCTTTCCTGCACAAACACTGAAACATGGAAAACCTGGTCTGAGGGAAGAAAGACACACCGTGGCATTAGACCCAACATGTCCCGCTACAATGGTCAGGCAGAGTCCGGCGATTGACTCCAATTGCTTATACCTCGTTCCCATTGACCTTCCCCACATGGATAAAAGGTGGAGCACGGCAACACACTCTGAGCGAGGCAAAGCACACGAAGGAGCTGTTCTTCTGGGGCAGCAGCTAAGCAGGTGGAACAAGACGACAGACTGTGAGGCCGAATCGAGGAGAGATACCTTGAGCTTTCGGGGGAATGATCGTTACATTCCAAGAACCTTGAACACGGAATATGCAAAGCCGATGAAAGAAGCTGGTGAATCCTGCATTGTGTGTAAGAAATAACTGCCGCCCTCCTGCACAACGGATCGAGTTCGGGAGGTGAAGCAGCCACCATGGTATCATCTTTGGCTCCCAGATAGACATGAATGCAGAATTCAACACAGCCGGTGAGTTGGAGAAAACTTTTCAAGGACGGTCTGCGTTGAAGCTAAGGTTGCAAGCAGCAACAGTGTTTCCAGGCGAAAATGGAATTGAAGCGCATAATGGAAAGACACGAGTGGTCGGGCATAGCAAAAGTGCCCAATCAAAGGTCTCTGTTTAACATACACTGTGATGAGGTGGAAGAATTGGAAATAAGCAGCAATCAAAGTGATCATGCTGAGGTCTTTGTAAAGCCCCTCACACATTCGAAAGTCTTTGATTAACTAAATATTGGAAAGGATTGTGAATAGCAGGTCTGAGCCCGACTGAGTGAGATCTTTGAACCTGTGCAAACTTGTGATTGAAAGGTCCGAGCCTGACTGAGGGAGACCTACTGTGACCTGTGACACTGAAAGTTTGGGAACTGTGAATCCTAGAGAGAAGGAACTTTATTTTGTGTGCACCCAAGGCATCCTGTGAGCAAGAGAAGTTTTGTGTGAATAAGAGATTGTCGTGGAAGGCCCTGGCTTGTGTCCTGAGCTTCATCCTCGTGCCTGAGAAGCCAGAGTGTGTTCCAAAGCCTGAGTGTGCCCTGTTCAAATAAAAATCCTTCTTTTGTGTCTGTGTTCACTTATGATATCATGCTTCCCTTACATACCACTCTGCATACCATGGCTCCAGTGAATTTGTTCTGTACTTCGATGACCCTTTGCGCTGCTCATGGTAAGTCCTGGCCCCACGGACTATGTACAGTATCTGCAACAGGGTTTTGTCACCCATGGCCCCGACCACCAACTTAGTTTGAGCTGGGCCGCTCCCCGAAACACCCACTCATTTGCCTTCACCAGCTGAGCTGCCCAATAGTATTTGTGTATGTCCGGCAGCCTTAGTCTGTCCTCCCACACTGATTTAGAAATTTTAACGCAATTCGAGGAGTACCCCGCCCCCTGATAATTCCCCTCACCACAGAATTTATCCCAGCGAAAGTGGCCTGAGGCACCTTAAATGGGGTGTTTTGCATTACGTAAAGCAGCATTGGTAGGGTGATCATTTTGAACAGGTTAGCTCCCCCAGTAATGGTCAGAAAGAGGGTAGCCCAATGTTTAGCATCCTTCTGTATCCTACTTAATACCGAATCCAGGTCTTTTTGCAGGAACACACTTTCCTGCACATGTATTTGGACCCATAATTAGATTAATGGTCTCTTGGCGATGTGTAGCACACAATCATCCGGGATCACCTCGTCCCCGTCCTGCACCAGGACATACACTGACTTACTTCAATTGATCTGAGGCTGCTGTACTCCATGAACTCCTCAATTGTTGCAGTTGAATTGAATCAGGACAGCCAGAGGCCCCAGTAGGAACTGGTCCTATTTAGGCACTCTGCAGACAAAGGACAGGGGGGGGGTGGAAAACTCCTCCCCCACTTCCTACCTACCCAGACACTCTGTAGCCTAGGTGGGGACACCCAAGGGCTACCACCAAAGACAAAACTCACACACAGGCCTCCCTCACCCCAGACGGTTGAAGAAGGGCTGACAAAGAACAACCACAGTAGTAATAGCGAAAAAAGAAGGGAGCACCTGAGTTAGAACCCAGGTGCCCCTATTGTACTTAACCAAGGCTATGGCCATAGCATGCAGTAAATAAATCACACAATAGTTGGTAGAACATGTCCACTGCCACCAGCCTTAACTAGGAGATTGTCTATGTGACTGAAAAGTCACAGAAGCAGAGAGAAGGGGAATACTAGGTATCCATTTGGCACTCCACATAAGGTGGTGTGTGTTAATTTCTCAGACTATAACGTTTTAGGAGAGATTCTAAGGGCACGATTCTTAACTTGGCACAGCGAACATGCTAAAGAGCACGATTCACTGTGCCAAATCAGGACGCCCAGGTTCCACCACTATTCTCAAGTGGCCCTAGCGTCCTCGTAGTGCACGACAGTGCACATTCAGCATTGCGCCTGTTTTTGGCTTACCGGGCACAATCCTGAAATCTCAACAGAATTTTTGTAAAATAACGACATATTTGTTATTTTACAAAACTGCTGCCGAGAACACGGGTGTGTATGAAGACTTTCATACACCCCAAAGTAAGCCGATTCAACGTTCTATTCTGCAACGCTGAAGCCGCTTACTTTGGTGTATATGAAAGTGTTCATGTACACTCTGCACTGCAGGCTTCTTGTGGCCCTCCTCCATAATAACGGCAGCAAAAAGGTACTGTATATGTGCGCAATTTTAGCGCACATATAAAACTGGAGGAGTGCCACAAGAACACTGGTCTAAAGAGGCAGGTAACAAATGTGTAGGTTGCTAGGTTGGTTTCCAACCCATCCTAGCAACCGCCACATGAATTCCGAAAGTGGTACATTCCTATCGACTTAGGAAGAATGCACCACCTTCAGAATAGGTCTTAACGACCTTTTCGGTGCTTAACACCAGTTAAGAATCGGGCCCTCAATATCTCTATATCCTTAAGAACTGTAGTTACTCAAGGATAATAAAGAATCTCAAAGGGAGACACTAAGAGTCTCCAGCAACATTGCCCATAAGGAGCTGGGTGTTGCAATAATAAAATACAGATGTCTTTAAGATATATGGAGTACAAATAGACTTCATAGGACAGTAAAATACTAAGAATAGAGTTCCAAAAGAGAGAATGAATGAGTGGAAAAGGCTCCACTCATTCAAGGTTAAAGAAAAACGTCCAGAAGTTCAGCAAAAAGTGCTCGAGGTCTCACTAGGAGAGAGGATGAAGCATCAGAAAGATAAATATCCCTAACACTTTTTCAAACAAGCGCAGCACCACACCTGTTCTTTTTGATGCATGCCAGTCTCTAGCATGGACCTTAAACCATTTTGTATGCCTCACACAGGGTGGCCTTTCCTTCCACTGACCCTGGCGTTTAGCTTAACGAACTTGTCTGTTCCTGCTTGCAGCCCTGTTAAGCTTTTCAGACACGTGTAATGATCTCTGCACTTACCCTATTACACAGACTAAAGGTTCTTTGACTCAGGAAGGCAATGATGTACACTTAGACCATCAGTTGGAAAATAATTGTCTCTTTACAGGATCTTTATTCACATTCCCTAAGTATACATGTTAATACGCAATAAATGCAACTGGTTATATATGAATACTAGACAAGCATAAACACAATAAGTATACATCACCATTGGTGCAGTTGTAGGAGAAAGCTTCATTTCGGTCATGACAACACTACCCAGTCCCGAAGCAGGTAGGCAGAGAGATCACGCATCAACTAACATGGTCTGTAGCAGAGCATCCTTCCTCTCAGCAAGACTTCAACACACAGGGTTCCAATTCTCGTTCACCTCGTGGGGATTGCACCTCTCTTCTTATGCAGACAAATCACTGCCCGTGATATGCTGCAGACTACCCCGGCTGAAGGACAGACAGCAAGCATGGGAGGCAAGAGTGGAATATTTCAGCCAGTGGAAAAAATCCAGCTTGTCTCTTGCGCTCTCGTTCCCAGCACCCCTTATTAATGCACCTGCACATCCCTGATTCCCCTCTCGGCTCGTCCTTGAGCAAACAATACAATAACTATCCTCCATAGTGAGCTCCTCTGCTTCATGCTACAATATTGCAACTGTTGCAGAAATCATGTCTGCCTTCTAACTGAGCTCGCAAAAATGTAGACTTTCATTGCGGTTTGGAAGTGAATGTCCAACATGGTCTTGCACCGGCGCAATGTTTAGCAAAATTCTGCACACGCATTACAAGCCCTTTTATTATATCCTAGTTTCCCAAATAATAAGCATTTAGCCTCCACTCCCCTTGCCCTTTTAACTCCTTCCTAGTTTTTGTAATGGTTAATGGGGCATGGTCCGATATTCTCCATGCGAGGTACTCCGCTTTAGTGACCTTTATGGCAGTACTTGTTCCAATCTTCCCCATATTGACATCTCATATGAAGATTTGTACAGATCTTGCTTTTAACTGCTTAATTAATGTTCACTTTCTTATGGCAACATTCACTCCAGCTTTCCCCATATTGACACGCCCCTTTGCATGGGAGAAAAAAAATCCTTCTGGGGGAAAGTGTAGCGTGCGCCCCTGAGTAAAACGAGAAACTACTATCCCTCAGGGGCATGTGCCACAAGACTTCTTCCAGTCCAGCTGCTTCCACAAAGGTAGTGTGATGAATCCAGCGGAGCCCTCACTGATCTCCAGCCTAAGATCTTCTCCCATGTGGCCAGTTCGAAGGCAGTTGCTACCTGATCCTGACCCTGGGGGTAGTATTATGAGGGAGATCTACATAGGAGGAGATGGTTGTTGGGAGATGCACTGACTCCATCTGGAGGGACGCAGTATTCTTCTCTTAACAATGAAGAAGACCGTATGATTCCTAGATTCCTAATGGCATGTTGTCACTTTACGAGTCCCTCCCATGGGAGGACCCAAAGGACCTTTTCTGCAAAACACTCTAGGCAGAATAATAGTCACACATGACTCTTATTTAACATCCTTTGTCTCTGATGGTGTGATCCTAAGTAAGAGTCCTGAGCAAAATACCATTACACATAATGCTCACTTAACACATCGAGCCTCCAACAGTTTTGATTCCTACAATTTTTCAAAGCAATACAGACAGTTTTCCAAGCAATACAGACTCCAACTCCCATAAAACCTACAATAGTGGGACTAAGAAGAGGGGAAAGGAGTTAATGTAGAGCAGAAATAACATCAAGATGAATGTGCAGACTAGTTGTGATGGAAATCAGCTGTGCAGGATATTTAAAAAATGGTATGCCTTTACAAGTAGCGGGAGGTGGAGGAAGGAGAAAACGAGAGCCACAGCGCAGACGAAGCAGAAAGCGGAATCGGAGGCAGAGCCACGAGAGCGTTCTGTGTGGAAGAAGGCAGGTGCTTCCTACCATCAAGTCGAGAGACCTAGCGCAACACAGCGGGGGCTGGAGGTGAACCACTAACAGGCCAGCAGCATTGGAGAGGCTGTCGGGGAAACAGTCTCAGCGAGAGGCAGCCATTCCACTGGCAAGTGAAGGAGAAGCCAGCGGGAGAACCACAAGAGGGTCTGCCCAAAAGGGAACACTTTCCTGCCACATGGACTTCGCTGCAGCCACACACTGAGTCTGCCCAGAAGCACTGGCAGTCCCGGGGCCTACCGACAGGTGTTGAAACAATTGGGAACTGATTTTTTAATATCAATGAAATTATATAGAAAGACATACTTTACACGGATCTCCATACATGAGATGTCAATATGGGGAAAGCTGGAGTGAATGTTGCCATAAGAAAGTGAACATTAATTAAGCAGTTAAAAGCAAGATCTGTACAAATCTTCATATGAGATGTCAATATGGGGAAGATTGGAACAAGTACTGCCATAAACCAATAATCAATAACAAGGAAACTAACAAAGCTTGAACAAATCTCCGTATATAGGAGATGCCTATATGGGTGAAGATTGGAACAAGTGATGTCTGAAGCCAATAAGTATGAACAGTGAAGGACTAAAACTGCGTTATATCGAAAGATAGAGAAAGAAGAGAAAGTTAAAGAATAGATTGTTAAGACAAACTAATGAAAGAAGTGCATCAGGCAGAAAGCCTTTGGGGAGAGATGCCTGGCAGGAGAGTACGCCAGGGGATCTACCAAGCCCAGAGGGAGGATTGCTGGCAGGAGAGTACACCAGGTAATCCATCTAGATTTGTTTGAAAGAAAGACTATTCGAAAAGATTCCTAGCAGGAGAGTATACCAGGAAACCACCTGTAAGGATTTGCTATATAGAAAAGACACTTTGCCATCCTTAAAAACACCACTGTTTGAGAAAAGAGACACTTTGCCCTCCTTGAAACAATATTTCCTGAAAAGACACTTTTCATCATCCTTATGAAAATATTAGATGAAAGATTTCTGCTTTTCTTAAAGAATGTTTGAACAGAACATTTTTAATATTCTACCTGAAGCAGTTCAGGGGATGGGAATTAACTCATGGATACAAGGATTGTTTTGTTGAACTTACATGTTTTGGTTTTGCAATTGTTTTGCTGAGTTTGAAGCAGAGACCTTTACCTTGCATCTTTCTGTTCATTTTTAGTGTGGGGGTCAGATACGTGTTGGACACTAGGACGGTTTGCTTAATTTGGACGAGGTACAGACTGATCCCTAGTTTTGTTTTCATAGGCAGGGAAACTCTCTTTAGGATAGGGATAGAAAGGCCTTTATCCAAATCCTTTTACATCAATAAAATGTATAATGTTGAAAACATTACACATTTTTGTCCGTCTCATTTCTGACCCTTCAGTAGTGTGAGAAACCTGAAGGTGTCCCTGTCTAGTCCCCTGGGATCTGTCATCCAGGTGGCCAGGACACAGCTATCACTTTTGGATCCAAGTGTTTGAGGGTAGTGGGGACCGTACCCATTGAAAAGGAATGTTGGACTGCCACAGTCAGCATGCCAATAGCTCTGTAGGGCAAGGCTTTCAGAATATGCAGAGGGACTGCATCTGACGGGGAGGCCGACTTAAGACTCAATAGGGCCTTCCTGACCACATCCTCCGTTATGGGCTGAAGTTCGAATTTGCTTGACGTGTATGCAGAGGGGGAGCTATTTCTAGCCTGATTCCGCACAGCCGACTCATCAGTTTGACGTACTTTACTGCCCCTACGGATATCAACAATTTTATCCTGGAAGAAGTTGCTAATGGCATTGCATCTTAATTGAGCATCCATCCGGTTGTTTAGCAGAATTACCAACGCACTGATACCTCCTTGGCTACCAGAAACAATTCTCAAGAGGTAGAAGATGCCTTTGTGATTCTAGTTGCATAGTATTTCGCTTTTTCGGCGCGTATCATTAGATGGTAGCTGTTCACAGATGGCTTATAAAGATTACGTGCAACTACATCATATGACCATTGCCATTTCCTCTCCAAATGTCGACACACTTGTCTCTGGGCTCAAATCTGGAGTATACCACATCTCAGAAGGCTTGGTTCTGCTGAAATTGGGCAAGTTTTGGGCTACTTTACTAGCCTTTCTCTAGGGCATTTAATAGGGATGACAGAGGATCATCACCCTTCTCTCTAGAGGTCTGAAGCTCCACATGAAGGGTCTCTATCAAATCCATTTGATCGACTGTGTGCCAATGTTTAGGAAATTGTAGTCCATGAGATGGCTTAGTGAGAAAAGATGGAGCCTTGACCAGGAAACGGACCAAGAAATGGTCAGACCAGGTTACCGGCACCGGAGTACAACTAGAAACCTTACCAGCCTCAGCAAAAATAAGATCCAGTAGGTTGCCACTATCATGAGTGGGAAGATTATTGCATAGACCCAGAGAAATGTCTGACATACAGGTCACTAATTTTTCCACATAATGATCTGCAGGATCATTAGAGTGGAAATTAAAATCTCACAGTACCACCAAATTTGGGTGCAGCAGATAGAGATTAGCCACCAATTGAGCAAAGTTGATAGCAAAGTCAGCACGCTTTGCAGAAGGAGGACGATATATCAATAAGAAGTGGCAAGTCGTGTTTGCATTAGTCTGTACTCTCATGAGTAACAACTCGCAGGGGAGAAAATGTGTCACGGGAATAAGCATGCACTGAAAAGAATCCCGATAGATTATTGTGAGGCCCCCCGCCCCTATTAGGAGGGGCCCTATCTATGTGCACTACAGAATGGGATGCTGGCATTAATTGACAGAGGTCTGGGCCAGAGCATTCCGAAAACCACTTAGAGGCTAAGAGGATGCCTCTCCTCTCTTGGCTTCACAAAGTTCACAGCACAGCACCAGGGGGAATGACTCCCTTCCCCTGGTTTGTTTTCTCTGATTTCTTAAAGGCGAAGAGGATACCTCTACGCTTCTTTCACAATGTTCAAATACCGGTGGAATAACTCCCTTCCCCTAGTCTCTTTCACAATACACTAAGTTCCCAGTGTCCGCAGTGTTCACAGCCTACCTGGTTCACTGACTTGCTAGGTAATGTGACTGAAGATGATTGTAGAGGCAAGCAGTTAAATAGACATGGGTCTCCGACCTTTCTTGATTTTCCAAGTGTCCCAATATTTCACTATATTTTATAACCCGTTATAATTTTGTTTTCTCGAGTCCCAGACCCCTTTATTGTGATTTTGTTACCTCTGGTCCCAGACCCTTTTATAGTGGTTTCTTCTGGGTAGTCTTGGTTTACTCTCCTATTTATTTATTTGTAATTCTTCAAGCGCCACACGCCCGTAGGCCTCAGAGCGCAAACCAAAGCAAAGGGTCAGATAAATCAGAGGGGCAGGTCAGGCATGAGAGAGAGAGAAGATATTAATCAGCAGAGTTAAAGAGAAGTGTTTTGATGGCCTTTTTAAAGGCCGAAAACGAATAACAAAGTTTACAAGCCGGAGGTAGGATATTCCATTCCTGGGGCGCACAGACCTAAAAAAAAACAGGTGCCTCCAAACTTTTTTTTAGGCGAAAACGAGGCTGAGATTAGGAGAGCAAATTGTTAGAGCGCAGGGCTCTGGTAGGTTAAGTACGTACAATTATTTTTTCCAAGTAGAGCGGAGCAGCATCATTCTGGCATTTGTAGGTCAGAGAGAGCAACTAATTCTCTGTCTGACTCGGAGCCAATGTATCTTTTTTTTCTAAAAGTTGATACATGGTCATTCTTGGCCAAACCATATATTGTCACGCTGCCGTCTCCCGGTGGCCGCTGGCGGCTATGGAACGCTTGGCATTGGCAGCGCCATTAGATTGTTCCAGGTTTGTTTTTCACTTCCTGGTCCACCGGTCTAGTCTTTTTGCTCCTTAGCGCCGGTTCAGTATTTAGCCCCGTCCATCTCTGGGTTTGGCGCGTTGCAACTTGGTCACTTTCACTTTGTTGCTGTGCTCCCGTGTTTTTTCTCCTCACTCTTGCTCTGCATGCCTCGCCTCGCTTACTGCTCCCTCTCCTGCTCCCCTAGCATATCGCTACTCGGGTCCTTTCTTTGCCTTTTCCGCTTGCCCTTTCTCGCTTTCACCTCACTGCTTCGCTCTCCTTTCCTTCCCGCTCTGTGCTCTTCCTTCCTGGTTCTCTTCCTTTCCGCCCTGGCAGTCTGTCTCCTGCCTCCCTTCGTGCTCTGCATCTACCTGGCCTGATTGTTGGACTCCGCTGCTTATCCTCGCCCGTTTCCATCCTGGGCGTCGGCACCAGTATAGCCTCCACCCCTCAGCCTCAAGCCCAGGACCGTTCCATCTCTGCTACTACCTTCGGAACCTGCACTGTTTTTTTAAGCGGCTGCTTTTTTCCTCTCCATTTGGTCTCCGCGGGAAGGAAGTCCACTGCTTCCCTGTTTAACAGGGAATCAGGGTGGCTTCTTACTGAGGACGACCCTTTCTCTTATCAAAGAAGAAATCAAAGAAGAAGCTCACCCGGCGAAAACCCTCTTCAGAGGATTCAGGTGAGGAGGAAGGGGAGGTGAACATTGATC
Source organism: Ambystoma mexicanum (assembly GCF_040938575.1). NCBI lineage: Eukaryota > Metazoa > Chordata > Amphibia > Caudata > Ambystomatidae > Ambystoma > Ambystoma mexicanum. The sequence continues at coordinate 327,329,890 of NC_090925.1, read as the reverse complement.
TTGTCGAAAACCCACCTGTAACAACAGTGCATGACAGTTTGCAACGCCACAAGGACATATCAATGGCTACCCCTGAACAGGTTCAGGAGCTTCTTACAGCTGTGCATAACATCACACAGGAATTACAGGCTGTCAAGGCCGAAAATACGGCTCTTAGGCAAAGGGTCGACCGCTTTGAACAGTCCCGGAGTGACCTTCCTCCCATGCCCTTATCCTGTGGCAAATTTGATGGTTCACCCAATAAATTCAAGGAATTTATGGAAGCTTGCATTATCCACTACACCTTCAGACCCCAGACCTATGCCTCAGATCAAGCCCGCATAGGTTTTCTGGTCTCCAATTTAACAGGCAATTCCCTATCTTGGGCAACTCCTCTTGTAACCGGCGCTAGTCCTTTACTGCAAGATTATCCCAGGTTTACAGCCCAATTCAAATTGGCTTTCGAAAGGCAAGAGACTGCCGTAGTAGCCAGTGAACAATTGTTGGACATCCGCCAGGGTACATCTGATCTTTTGTCATACATATCCCGCTTTAAGCGGGTGGCTGCAGATGCAGGTTGGGAGGAGAACACCCAATATACCATCTTTCGCCGGGGCCTGAGGGAAGAACTCAAAGATGAATTGGCAAGAGTTACTAGACCTGCCACACTTGCTGATCTTTGGTCTACAGTTATCCAGCTTGACTTCCGCCTCTCAGAAAGGTGTTCAGAACGTTGAAGACATCCTGGGTTCCCGGTTCAGACAGAGCCTAGCACATCCTCCTCCACTCCCACCTGCTCGAATAAGGAGGAAACCATGCAAATAGGTACTACTAGAGGACCACTTTCGTCTGAAGAAAGAAAACGACGCAGGGACAACAATCTGTGTATGTACTGTGGATCCGCTCAATGCATTCTACGGGACTGCCCGGATGTACCACCCCGACGATTGGGGAAACGCTACACCTCGGAACTAGTGGGGACGAGTTACTGAGGGGGATTTCCTGGTCCCTTTGTTTCATTATCTGTTACTCCCGTCAATTCCACTGAGGACAACCGCCTTATGGTAGTTGGTGTCCAATTGTGTCTTTCCCAACAAACATTCGAAGTACTAGCTCTACTTGACTGTGGAGCAGCTGGATGTTTTATGGATGTCGTCTGGGCTGACAAGACTGGAATTGGTCGTTTGGAGAAAGAGGAAGACCAAAAGGTGGAGGGAGTGGATGGCAGACCATTAAGTTCTGGACTCATCACACACACCACTTCTCCCATGGTGATGAAGATACGTCATCATACCGAAACCATCCAATTTGATTTGATCAGAGCCGCGCATTTCCCAGCCATCCTGGGTGTTTCGTGGCTACGGAAACACAATCCTACTATAGACTGGACTAAGAATCAATTGACTTTTGACTCTGAATATTGTCAAAGATCCTGTATTTCCCAAACCCAGCATGCCACTGTTCTCACTTTTCCTGATCCAACCCGGAGAACAGACATTTTAAAGGTGAACAGCATTCCCACGGAGTTCCTTCAGTATCAGGAGGTGTTTCAGAACGAGGGTCCTCAAGAGTTACCATCTCACCGACCAGAGGACTGCGACATCAACCTACTGCCCAATGCGGTGGTACCTTTTGGGCGGATGTTTTCTCTTTCTCTCAAAGAGAAGGAGGCACTCAAGGAGTACCTCGACTCCAATCTGTACCACAGGCTTATTCAGCACTCTCGCTCTCCCGCCGGAGCCTCACTTTTCTTCATTCCTAAGAAAGGATCTTGTGAACTTCGACCTTGTATCGACTACATGGGACTTAACCAAGTCACGATAAGGGATCGTTATCCCATGCCTCTTATAAGAGACATACTGGAGGCAGTCCAAGGAGCCAAGGTGTTTTCCAAGATCGACCTCAGGAGAGTCTACCACCTTCTATGGATCAGCTCAGGAGATGAGTGGAAGACGGCTTTCCATACACCTTATGGACACTATGAATACTGTGTCATGCCCTTTGGCTTGGACAATGCACCATCGATTTTTCAGCGATTTATGGATCGTATATTCTCTGACCTCCTATTTCATTGTGCCATAGTCTATCTTGACGACATTTTGGTATTTTCGAAGAACACTCAGTTCCACACAACACATCTCCACCAGGTTCTCCAGCGATTACAAGAAAATCACCTTAAGGTTAATGCTGAGAAGTGTGTCTTTCAGGTTCCTGAGGTTCCTTACCTTGGGTTCATTTTGTCTTCAGAGGGTGTCCGGATGGATCCCGCAAAGATAGAAGCCATACTACATTGGCCCACGCCTAGTTCTTTCAAGGATGTTCAAAGGTTCCTAGGACCTACCAATTTTTATCGCAAGTTTATTCTTGGTTTTTCCGACGGAGTACTCCCCATCACTAGGCTACTCAAGAAGTCTTCTATGCCGTTTACATGGGCCCCTGAGGCTAACCAGGCCTTTCAACAGTTGAAAGAGGATTTCTGCTCGGCTCCTGTCCTTCGCCAACCTGACCAGAGCTTAATATTTATTGTTGAAACTGATGCGTCAGCTGCCGCCCTAGGCGCAATGCTGCTGCAGGAACATGAGGGTCTGGAGTACCCCGTGGCCTATATGTCTAAAACGTTGAACGACAGTCAGACACACTATTCTGTCATTGAAAAAGAGCTACTGGCCATGAAATCTGCCTGTGAGGAATGGTGTCATCTTCTACAGGGGGCTAACCATCCTTTCGAGATACGGACCGACCACCAGAATCTCAAAATTCTACAGAACATGGAATGCGTCAATTCACGTCAGGCCCGATGGGCCCACTTCTTTACTCAATTTGACTTCATTCTGACCTACCTGCCAGGTTCCAAGAATATACTTGCCGATGCTCTGTCAAGAAAATCGTTTCCCGGGCTGGTACAGAAGGAACCCCGTAGGCTCATGCTCCCGGATGTTAAGATCATATGTTCCTTTGAGTCCTTTTTGGAGGAGGTTCGTAGCGCTTCACGGTCTGCTGGTATTCCTCCTGCTACCCCACTCGCCGAGAACCTTCTGGACCAAGATGGTTTGTACTTCAAGCAACAACGCTTGTTCCTTCCCAACTTCCAAACACGGCAGACGGCACTAAAATGGTGCCATGACGACCCTGTGGCTGGACACAGGGGGTGAAGAACACCCTGGAGAGCTGCTACGACACAGATTTTGGTGGCCCCAGATGGCTAAAGAGGTCACTTCTTATGTCCATACCTGTCCAGTTTGTAATCGGTCTAAACACAACACTCAAAAATCCATTGGTTTCCTGCAACAAGAGAGACTCCCAAGAGACCTTGGAGCCTGATAGCTACCAACTTCATTGTGGATCTTCCCCCTTCAGAAGGATGCTCTTGCATAATGGTAACAGTCGACTGTTTTACCAAGATGGATCATTTCTCCCCCCTGGTTGGTTTGCCTACCGCAGCAGAGATGGCGGCAGTATTTGCCAGAGAGATATTTCGCTTACATGGCACGCCGGATAAGATCATTTCTGACAGAGGTCCTCAATATGTCTCCCGCTTTTGGAAAGAACTTTGTGACAAGTTGGGCATAGAGCGTGCCTTATCATCAGGGTTCCATCCGCAGACCAATGGGGAAACAAAAAGGACAAACGCAACCCTAGAGCAATATCTTCGATGCTTCACTAATCATCAACAGGACAATTGGGTCAGCCTGCTGCCCACTGCAGAATTCGCCTACCACAACTCCAAGCACAGTGCCACAGGCCTCAGCCCTTTCTTTTGTTCCTATGGGTTTCACCCCAGCTTTACTCCTTCTCTATCCTTTCCCCCGTCTGTCACACCCTCTGTGGATTACCTGCTGTTTAGTATCTCGGAGGCGCACAAATCTGCGGTTGAGAACCTACGGGCAAGCAGTCTTCGCTACAGTACCCTGAGTAATTCTAAGCGCCTGCCCTCTCCGAAGTGGCAAACTGGTGCTAAAGTATGGTTGTCCACTAAATACCTGCATCGCTGGCTTAATCCCTCTAAGCTATCACTCCGCTTTCTGGGTCCTTTTCCCATTGTTCGCAAGATCAATCCTGTGGCTTTCTGTCTTTTGCTACCTAAACACATGCACCGCCTCCACCCTGTTTTTCACTCTTCCCTTCTTAGAGAATTCAAGGGGGATCCCTACCATCGCCCTTTGCCCCGGGATCCGGTGCCGACTGACGTACCTCCTGAGGAGTATGAAGTGGCCTCAGTCCAGGATTCCCGTTATTGGCAGGGCCGGTTGGAATATCTCATCCATTGGAAGGGTTATCCCCATTCTGAGGATTCCTGGGAGCCGGTTTCTCATGTACATGCCCCAGCATTTGTTCAGAGCTTCCACCGCAGGTTCCCGGGCAAGCCAGGGGGGGGGTCACTTGGGAGGGGGTATACTGTCACACCGCCATCTCCCAGTGGCCGCTGGCGGCTATGGAACACTTGGTGTTGGCGGCGCCATTAGATTGTTCCAGGTTTGTTTTTCACTTCCTGGTCCACCGGTCTAGTCTTTTTGCTCCTTAGCGCCGGTTCAGTATTTAGCCCCGCCCATCTCTGGGTTCGGCGCATTGCAACTTGGTCACTTTCACTTTGTTGCTGTGCTCCTGTGTTTTTTCTCCACGCGCTTGCTCTGCCTGCCTCGCCTCGCTTACTGCTCCCTCTCCTGCTCCCCGAGCATCTTGCTACTCGGGTCCTTTCTTTGCCTCTTCTCTTGCCTTTTCTCACTTTCACCTCACTGCTTCGCTCTCCTTTCCTTCCCGCTCTGTGCTCTTCCTTCCTGGTTCTCTTCCTTTCCGCCCCGGCAGTCTGTCTCCTGCCTCCCTTCGTGCTCTGCATCTACCTGGCCTGATTGTTGGACTCCGCTCCTTATCCTCGCCCGTTTCCATCCCAGGTGTCGGCACCAGTATAGCCTCCACCCCTCAGCCTCCACTCCAGGACCCTTCCATCTCTGCTACTACCTTCAGAACCTCCACTGTGCGCTATGGATCTCCTTCCATCCAGTTCCTGACTATAGAACCACCCGGAAGTCTGCTACATCTGCCATTACTGAGAGGTTTTTTTAAGCGGCTGCTTTTTTCCTCTCCATTTGGTCCCCGCGGGAAGGAAGTCCACTGCTTCCCTGTTTAACAGGGAATCAGGGTGGCTTCTTACCGAGGACAACCCTTTCTCTTCTCAAAGAAGAAATCAAAGAAGAAGCTCACCCGGCGAAAAGCCTCCTCAGAGGATTCAGGTGAGGAGGAAGGGGAGGTGAACATTGATCTTGTCGAAAACCCACCTGTAACAACAGTGCATGACATATATAGCCCTAACAGCTCCATTTTGTCTAGTTTACAGGCGGGTGAGATTAGATTGCGAGGTGCCAATAAGCAAATGATTGCAGTAATCAGGCGTTGAGTTGATTTAGGGCAGTAGCCAGGAGGGATCTATTTTTAATGCAGAGATATGGCTTAATTTGATGCAATAATTTAATGATGTATCCACAGGATGAGCACACACTTGAAACGTGTTGTTTCATGGAAGGTTCAGAATCCAGAATTACGGCAAAAGTTGAGAATGAGAATAGGAAGGATCATGTTTCTTCAAACGGGTTAATAGCGAGAAGCTCCATTTTAACATTAAGTGCTAGAGAATTATAAGCCATCCAGGATTGAATTTCATTGTAAATGCAATTCACTTTATTGAGGTCAGTGGCATACATGCCTGATAACTCAGAGAACCTGGGTGTCATCTGCATAATTAGCATAGTGGACACCCAGGTCATCGAGAAGATTTAGGAGTGGTCTAATGTATACATTGAAATGGGTAGGAGACGAGCATGAACCTTGAGGTACACCATATGTAGAGAAGATGGGATTGGCTTCTGCAGCCTTGTAAGCTACTCTTGAGGTTATATGACTCACAAGAGAAGAAATCCGGTCAGCAGCTTGTCCTGAGAGATTAGCAATGTTAAGCTGCCTTTCATGTAGGAGCTCATGGTCCATGATATCAAAGGCTGCAGAGAGGTCCAATAGCATGAGTAAGGCTGAATGGCCCTTCTCAACGATCTTAGAAATGTTGGACTTGAGATCTAATAAAGCAGTCTGTCCTGTACCTAGCCCTGAAGCCAAACTGATGAGTGCTCAAGAGTTTCTCTTCCACATAATTTTGGAGCTGTAGATAAACAACTCTGTCAAGAATTTCCAGCAAATATGGCACGCAAGTAATAGGGCAGTAGTTTTTAGCTATAGAAGGATCCAAGGAAGCCTTTTTAATCAGAGGGGTAATCCGGCCATTTTTCCAAGGAGCTGGGTACAATGTCTTCACTGAAGGATGAATTGACAAGCTTAGTAATCCATGGAAAAGTCACAGTAAGAGAGTCTTTCAAGATGTTAGTGGGAGAAGAGTCCCCTGGACATGTAGTCGATTTGAGGCTCATAAGAATATCTTGAATTTCAACCGCAGTACAATGTCGGAATTCAAATTTAGGAAAGGATGACGTAGGGACACCAAGAATGTTATGTTTCCTAGGGATATGTTTAACATTAGTGGCAAGATGGCTCAATTGCTTAGAGATATTCAACTGGTGACTAGAAATTTTAACTGTGAATTCTCCTTGAATAGATTGGCACCAGGTGGAATCCTTGGTAAAAGATGGAAAAGGAGAGGTAGAAGTCTCAAATTCCTTGAGAATTTTAAACAGTTTGCTGGGGGCTGAATTAGCTTTATTAATCAGCAAATCAAGGTTTTTAGCTTTAGCTTCGATGATAATGTTCTTGTAGGTTATTGCAGATTTCTTTTGTACTTTCCTAGAGTGGAAGGTCCACGGTATTTCCGCCATCCCGTTCGAAGGCTCATTGCATTTTCCTGGCATTAATTATATTGTCAGAGAACCAAGATTTCTTTTGTGGTTTCAGTTTTTATTATTTTCGTTCTTTCAGGGGCCAGGAGGTTAATAGTCTTAATGGCTTTAGAAAGATGATGTGCTATGTCAGTGGCATTAGCAGTAGTATCTATAGAATCAAGGTTCGTAGCTAAGAGTATATTAGCTGCAGAGGAGATTCTTTTCAGATTCCTGCATTTAATAGTAATCCGTGCATTATTGTCAAGTCTGGGCAGAGCTGTAGGTAATGATGTCTTCAGGTGAACTAATGAGTGATCAGACCAGGGGCAAGTCTTGGTATAGGTGCAGTCGTGCGATAGGCTACGAGCTAAAATCCAGTCACTGGTATGACCGCTTTGAGTTTGAGTTTTTACAAGTTGGGAAAAAGCTAGCGCATCAAGAACAGAAAGTAGGGCTTAGGCTTTACTGTCGAACGTGCCAGGGGACTGAAGTTTTTTAAACTGGAACTACAAAAGCAAAGGAAAATGTAGTTCCATGCCGCTAAAAGCAACTAGCAACATGATAGCAGTGATTACCAAGGAGGCAAGATGGACACAGTCAAATTAATTACAAATCTAGACGACGCAATGCAGTAGCAGTTAAACTCAATTAAGGCAATAGTAAAAATGATTAAAATGCTAATAGATCAAATCTAATAGAGCAAGGACTACAGATGAGTAACAAAGTAGGAACGGCAGTGAATAGCAGCAATGCGGGATACAAAGTGCAGTATTCGAGATCAATTTGTTTTCTGATGTTTCTGAAACAGCAAGCATCTCAAGGAGTTTTGCTTTAGGATTCATTTGCACTAGGATTTGTTCAACCTGTAATAACTGTTTGTGTTGTAATTTCGCAACGTCAAGATAATCAATCGGTTCGCTCAAGGGTTTGCTTGTGACATCTTTCTCTGAATTATCCTGATGTTGTGCTATTTGAGCGAATGTCATAGGAACTCCTTTTAGCAGAAGGGGATCAGCAAGTGTTTGTGATCCCTTATGAATTTTGTCCAGATGAGGTATGCTGTTCCAAAGCTCTTTTTTTTACAATTGGGGCAGCTCTGTCATGGCAGTTCAGGTGATGTTTATGAGAAGCCTCCTGAGCTAGAATGTAACCTTCGATTTTCGTTACTTTTGAAGTATTAGCGATAATGTCATTTTTTAACTCCTGTAATAAAAGGTGAGAATATTCGTGGCCTCGATCTAAGAGGTTCAAAATTCTCGCGATGACTTGGAACTCCTTGGTGTTTCTATCTAGGAGTTCCTCGTCAATGTTTTCTTGAGTGAGAGGAACTTCAGGCAGATTGGAAAAGTTGAAAACAGGCATTGATGAATTCTGATTCCTTTGAGCAGGAATATAGTTTTGAGGTTTTATTTCTTTCGCGTATTCCACAGTGGGGGAACTGGTAGTGGGAAATTGCAATTTTTGTGCAACTTGAGCCGCTTTTTGATCAAGGCAGTGGTGAGGACTCATGGACTCCTTCATGTTAAACTTGTAAAAGTGAACATGTTCTCTATAGTTCCCATTTGTTGCGACAGGCGTCGATGGACCGAGAGATAACCGTACTCTTTTGTCGAGATCTGCCATGATTACACGGGCGAGCATAGAAATGTCTGCCATTGGTGTATATTTATTTTTCGTGAATCTCGGCCACAATTTTCTGCTCCATGTTCGAATTTGAGGCTACAGCAAACGGATCTCGTGTGATATCTTCATTTGCTTTTTTAGCGAGCATATTTAATTTAAATGCAGCATGTTATCATTTGTTTGCGGGTTGGTGCTCTTATCGTTGATAGGTATTACTTCCTCAATGTGAGCCAACATGGAGTGAAAAGAACATTTTCCATTTAAGGAAAGGGAGGGACTGTTTTTTTTTTATTTACATTTTTTGGGGGATTCCAAATTAGGTTGGGTCTTGGAAGAGCAATCTTTCCGTATTTTCCCATTTCGGAGAGTAGTTTCCATGGAGTACAAAAGTTTTAAACGAATTGGGAAAAGAAATACCAAAACAAATATTTGTTAAATGCAGGATAATAGAGGTCTTTTAAGAGTTATTACCTCCCTCCTTGTAGCCCCAACAGAAACCAAATAACTAAGCCCCCCAGAGCGGTGGAGCAGAAGATCTCACGCTCTGCCCGCCTACCGCCACACAGCCGAACAGCTTAACAGCTACTTGCAGTGCTACTTGATGCGCGCACGATACGCGAAACCTTCTCTTTTAGTAAAAAAGGCCTTGCGTTGGCTAGTGGGCGGGAGGCAGGCAGGGGGCGGAGCCAACCTAGAGGGAAAGAGAAGACTCTGGTGAGTGATGGCGAACACACAGTAGGACAACACGTGTATCCGCTGCTACAGGTAGGGAGAAGGGGCCTTTAAACTCAATGAAACCCAGTGAAACAGTGAAACATAAATTGCACATGGCACAGAAGTCAAGACTTTATGGGTATCTACTTTCTGTAAAGTCCATGTTACGCATGCCGCGTTGTTTCCTCTTACCAACGGCACTTCAGGCAAAAAGCTTGTAGGGCAGATAAGATTGTCCACAATTCATGCAGTAAATCCTGAAATCGCGCTGACAGAGAGGCAGAGAGGCAGCTCCTGCAGCTTAACAGCTACTTGCAGTGCTACTTGATGCACGCGCGCGATGCGCGAAACCTTCTCTTTTAGTAAGAAAGGCCTCGCGTTGGATGGTGGGAGGGAGGCGGGCAGGGGGCGGAGCCAACTCAGGGGGTCAGACTGACATGGAATACGGAGTCAAGATCGTAGCAACGATGCAGTTGTGCTTAATAACGGCACTAACTGGCTAGTTGTAAATGCGCCGGCGCGAACGTGCCAGGGGACTGACATTTTTTTAACTGGAACTACAAAAGCAAAGGGAAATGTAGTTCCACGCCGCTAAAAGCAACTAGCAACAGGATAGCAGTGATTACTAAGGATGCAAGATTAACACAGTCAAATTAATTACAAATCTAGACAGCGCAATGCAGTAGCAGTTAAAATCAAATAAGGCAATATTAAAAACAATCATCTCGATTTTTAAAATTAGTAAAATGCTAATAGATGCAATCTAATAGGGCAAGGACTACAGATAAGCAACAAAGTATGCATGGGCAGTGAATAGCAGCAACCTGCCAGGCTTTACCTTTGTGATTAACACATAAAAGATTCTCCTCTTTCTCTTGGGCCCCAGAACCGGTTTTGGCGACTTCCACTCTTGCCACAGATGCCCTGATTCCGAGACTGCTGTCTGCTTTCATTTTTCTGCAGCAGTCCTGCAGTCTTCCTTGTTTTCTGGATCGCATGGCTTCTCTCTCCCCCTTGCCTCCGGTGGCAGGACCATCAGAAGTCTTGGTCTGCCATGCCTCCAGGTAGGGGTTCTTCTGGGGAGCGGGGTCGGACCCTGCTTCTCTCTGCACGGCGTCCCGGTTTTCCTCTGTGCTCCGCAATAACTGCACTACGCTCTCGCAGTTCCTGCTGGGTGGATGAGACCCTTCGTTCCTCCAGTAAGGATTTCTCTCCCTTCCCAGGTTTCCCTCTTCTATTTTGAATAAGCCTTGTCCAATCAGATATCGGGAAAGAATAGACCGCCAGTTCCAGTTCTCTTGAGCATTCTTAATGCTTCCGCACTTCTTCGTCCCAGTACCTTCTAAGGGTGGGATTTCATCTACCCAACAGAGGCATATAGAAGTGTGAGGGATATGTGAAGTGAGGATAGGGAGGTTATGTGAGGTAGGGCTTAATGGGTAGTCGACATTCTATGTTCTCTCCCTATAGTCATCCTCAGTTCCACAGGGGGGTCCCCTCCCCACGTGACCCCCTGCTGAACACCACCCCCAGGGGGGATCACCGGGCAGTAGCCCCACTGCTCTGCCCCCAGGGGAAGGGGCTATTAGGGGAGAAGGGATGAAATCCGAGTATTCACCACACTTTATAAAATAGGGTTTGTGAAACAGGCTGTTGCAATAATTATAGCATTATTCACATGGATCTGAAATGCTTGACTCAGCAATTGTAAAATTGCCATGCTGTTTGATATCTTGCTCTCCATAGGTCCTAAGCAGGTTGCTTGCCAGTAATCTTCATTACTCCTATTCTTCCTCTTCACAGTACTTGTGAGGGCCCAACCTCCACATGAGGAATCCATGCTTTCTTTTTAATATACCATACATTCCCCACCCCTCTTTACTGAGAGCAGAACACACCCAGCCACCAGTGTCAGTTCAATTCCCCCAAACGCATCATGGCCTTTTTTCACTCTGCTCCAGTGTGGGAGAAGTGGTTCGCAATTGCTGTGATGAGGAAGAGTAGGAATTGGAGTAATGGAGATTACCAATATGAAACCAGCTAATGACCTCCACTCCCTCTTCTCTTTCTCTTTGCAGTACTTATATGGGAGACATACCCAATATAGAGATGGAAAAATTATTCAACGATAAAAACACAGACCAACCAGAGTGCTGCTTCCACCAATTATTTATCAGCCACATCAACAAACAACGCTTGAGCATGTGTACCAGCACTCAACACCACCGCTCTGAACGAGTTTGACATTTGCTTGTGCAAGTGGAGGCGATACTGTCTGGTGAAAGTCATGTGGAAATAAATCACCACTCAGGAAATAATCCTATCCCAGGGTAGGTTGGTAAGGTCTGTAAGCTGGGTGTCTCTCCCACCCTCTCGCCGCTATCTATAAGGCCCCCTGGATCTACCACCCTTTTCTGAATGGGCCAATTTATCTTCCTCTCTCCTAGCCTCCTGCCCCAAACATCTCTTCCTTGGTGACATTAATATTCATCTAGTTGCTCCTGAGACGTCCACTGTTCTCTTCTGCAACCTCTGTGACTTTCTCCTCACAATTCTTCCCTCCAGCTGACCCACTCTACTGGTCACACCTTGGATGCGCTCATCTCAGCAAACATCATACCCTCTAACCCTCTAACTATCCCTCTCTCCTGGTCTGATCACTCACTCTCTCACCTGGAGCTCCCTGGCCCCCCGGCAATACCTCTGCCTGCACTGCCAGTCTCCTTCTCTATCATTCGACAGATGAAGCATGTGTCACTCGCTGCATTTGTTGCCACCTTCATGCCACCTCCCAAACCCTCCTATTTACTTTCATTCCGGCTCTGCACTTGACAACCTCCATCTCTCCATCTCCAACACTCTGCACATTCTTGCCCCAGTCATGAGGATCTGTATGAAGCCTGCCTCCAAATGCAACTCTTGGTATGACTTTGACCTGGCCGCTCTGAAACGCAAGTGCAAAGTTGCTGAGTGAAAGTGGCAGGCTTCAAGCAAATCCTATGACAAACTGGCCTGCCACCTGCTCCAATGGCAGTATCGACTCTCCATCCACTTTAATAAGAGGGCTTATGTCCAAGCCCGCATTTCTGGGGCCACCAATAACACGGCAGAACTTGCCAATACTACTACAGTCTCCTCTTCTCCCCTTCCCCCCCAGGCCCTCTGCACTGGCCTCCTGCTTCTCCACCAAAACCCAGGAAATTCTGTCCTCACTCTCCGCTACTCCCCACCCCCTTCTCTCTGTCCTACCTTGGACCCTCTCCCCCTCTCTCTCCTCTTTCTCTCCCATTGCACCAGACGAGGTCTCTAGATCTAGGGTAGTCCGCTCTATGGAAGTCTCCTCAAAACAGGTGCTCCCCCGTTCTTCTAGAACTATCAAGGAAAACATCTTCTCTCTCGCCCCTGCCTTGTCAGACTTCTGAAACCACTCCTTTGCCACTGGCTCTTTCCCACAATCCCTCAAGCATTCCCCTGCGCAGCCTCTCCTAAAAAAGCCGACTGCTGACCCTTCCGGCCTGGCTAACTATTGCCCTTTCTCTATCACCCCTTTCTTGGGCAAACTCCTGGAAAGGTTAGTTATCCCCCAACTGACCCACCACACCGAATCTGCTGGCTGTCTCCATGACCACCAGTCTGGCTTCACAGCATCCAGAGGCACGGAAATTGCTCACCTGAACGCCCTTGAGGACCTGCACTCAAATCTTGATTGCAGCTCTCCCTCTGTTCTTATCCTTCTCGATCTATCCTCTGCCTTTGACACAATCAATCATAAATCGTCTCTGTGATACCCTCGGCATCACGGATCGGGCACTGGCCTGGCTGGCCTCCTTAATTACTAGTGCAACTTGGCCCTTTCCTCTCATCCACCTCACTCTCTACCTGCAGCGTTCCTCGGGGCTCTATCCTATTGCTGTGGCTTTTCAATATTTACCTTGCGCCTCTCCCCCACTTGATCTCCACTTTTTCTCCTCACGTCCAGTGTTATGCTGATGACGCAGAGCTCTCCTTTAAGCTCCCCTCCTCTACCTCATATTCTTCCTCCCTCATACCTGACTTCTATTCAGGCATGGTGCTCTGCAAATTATCTCTGCCTTAATGCCAGTAAGACTGAGATACTTCTCATTGGGATGCCAGCTCCTTGTTCTTCTCCCACTCTCTGGCTGGACTATTTGGGCCCCCTCCCCTCACACTCTTGTGTGGCTAAATACCTTAGGGTCATCTTCGACTCCTCTCTCTCCTTCTCCCCCACATCACAGACCTTGCCAAGAAGTCCAACGTTCTGTTCCACCTCCTCAGAGGTATTCTCCCTTTCCTCACCTTTTCCCAGAAGCTCAAAGTTCTGGTTCTATCTAAGCTGGACTACTGCAACAGCCTCTTCCTCAAACTGCCTTTTTCCTCCCTTCGCCCTCTTCAACTAATCTATAATAGGGCTGCAAGACTTATCCTTGGCCTCAAGCCCAGGGACTGCATCTCTCCAGCCCTAAAATCTCTCCGGCGGCTGCAAGAATCAAATTCAAGACCCTTTGCATCATTTACAAGGCTTTCTGGGGCATGGGGCCCCGCTACATCCACCTTTCTCTCCCTAAATACCTCCCAGGTGGAGTCATTCAGTCCTCTAGCTCCAACTCTCTGCAGATCAGACGTTTCTCTAAGCAGACAGTGGAGGGTAGATTTTACATCGGCAGGAGCCTCCCTACTGAATGGTCTTCATGCTCCTCTCAGACTTAAGCCGGATCTCCTTAAGTTCTGGAAACTTCTCAAGACTTTCCTTTTCTCCTCCTCCTTCTCTCTCCCCCTCTTTTGCTAAGTTCCTTCTGCCACTGCAACGTGTTGCCTAGCCCCTTATGTGCCTTACTGGGGACAGCCCCCCCACTCCCTCATCCAGTCTACTCCAGCAAACTGTAACCAACACTCCCTTGTGCACCCTTTTCCTGACTAGCCTGATTCTGGTCCATCCCTTCCTCGCACTAGCCCATTATGACCGTTTTTCTGTTATCATGTACCGCTCTTGATTTTTTCTCCTCTATCCCCTCCAACCTCCATTGTCTTGTGGCGCCTTGAAACACTTGTGTATAGGCACCGTACACATGTCCAATAAATAAGCGTCTTTGGCAGTTGTGTGAGAAACCAGAAGGTGTTTCACCCACTAGTCCCTAGGGATCTGTCATCCAGGTAACCAGGACACGGCCATTGCTTTTGGATCCAGTGCCTGGGGGTGGACCAGTGCGAGAGGATCACCTGGGTGAGGGATCTTCGGGGAGTGTGATACCGGATGGTGAGATGCAGTATCCCATGCCCTGTAACATGTTTACCCTATCCTACCAGGAAGAATACCTGGGAATTTTAACCTCCTCCTTTTTACAACACAAACATTTTCACACGGACAGCCCGCTATGGAAGAAAACAAACTAACACCCCCAATGTCTTCGATGTTGATACAGTAAAGAAAATTTGTGTTTAAAATAGATAAATTTGTCCAAGCTCGGCGGAGGAAGACTGATTGAAGGTTTTGTGTTAAAGTGGGTCTGAGCCCGGCACAGGGGGACCCAAGGTGAACAGTGAACGACCCAAGGAATTGGATACATGAAAATCCTAAGAACATTGTGTCAAAATGGGTCTGAGCCCAGTGGAGGGGGACCCGAGTTGAATAGTGAATCACCAGAAAAATTGTGTATATGTGAAATTCTATGAAGAAAGGAACTTCAATGTTTGTTTGTTGCATCAGGCACTCTGAAATAAGAGACTTTGAATGGCAAAGAGACTTTGGCACAGAAGGCCCTGATGTTGAGGTTCTAAACTGTATCCTTGTGCTAGAGAAGCCAGAGACTGTGCTAAGCTTGAGTGTGCCGCCTTGTCCCGTACTGAAAACGTGGGGAAGGGGCGCCAACAGATCAGACATCCTGACATATCATTTCTTGAACACTTTTCTTTTGCATAACATTGTTTCCCACACTATTTGTATTTAGAGGTAAGGATTGGCAATAGGTTATGTGCCCTTTAATTTTGACAAGACACCACTAGGACTGCGTTATTTGATGGTCATAGCTTGCTCCCATCTTTAGATGTTGGATTAAATAGGCTTTTTTAAAATCAAATTGAAGTTCAATAAACACCCTTGAACTGTGGTAATTTGTGTCTGTTTTACTGTTTGATACCATGCCTTTTTTACAGTTGGCATAGCCGCGAACAAAACAGCTACATGACAGGAGATAACACGAAACACCTGATCTGAGTACCCAGACGGAACAGGTAACAGCAACACCTGCTCCCATATTTACATTGTTTTTATACATTCACATGACATGGTCTTCAATAGAAGGGACTACTAAACCACCTTCAATGGTCATACTATACAATGTATCAGCAAATCGCCACCTGTTCTAAGGGGTTTTGTCAATACGGTACATGCACATCAGCTGGATTCCAAAGTCTGGCCGATTGAATTTTGCTTCATGCAGCAGACATATTACAATGCGCTTTCAGTGAGGCAGCCTTTTCTAGTACAAATGCGGTTCTAACAGGGCTCAGATAGTGCCTGACCCACATAATGTTGCTAATTCTACACACTGCATTCATCTCGCTGAACGAGGCGGTGCTCTAACTCTCACTTGTCCGGGCCAAACAGGAAATACGTAAGAGGTATACAACCTACAAAGCGGTCTGTTTCTCGCAGAATACCTGGTGCACATTTGATTGAGGCATGCTGTGAGGGTGTGGAAGGAGGAAACTGATGAGGTGGTGTTATTTTGGTTGTCATAAACGTTTATTAAACGTATCAAAAACCTAAATAACCCTATCTCTACGAGGGATTTCCCTGCCTCAACTTAAAATGAACTGTCAGAATGTCTGTCAAAATCAACTCCACCCTCCTGTCAAAACCTACTTTTATTTGTATTTGTATTTATTTTATTTATAAAGCGCACCAGGCCCAAGGGCATCCAGGCGCATCACTTAGGTTACAGCATGGTATAGGCAGACAGAGCATTACAGTAAATTACAAATATATAAATAAACATAAAGTACAGGTTACCCCTTGCACTACAACTAAAGAAGATTATAAGTCCAACAGAAAGTTCCTTCACCAGGAGAATGACTCCCTTCCCCTGGTGTATGCTTTCCGTTCAAATGTTCTTGATATTAACGGCCCAAGGAGAATGACTCCCCCTGGAATATAGATCCAACAAATCTTGAAGTATGTCCAACACTTGTTTGCTCACCAGGAGAATGACTGCTGTCTCCTGGTATTTATACAGTCTTTTCAGTGCTTTTCAAAAGCACTCTAGGGGGTATGACTCCCTTCCCCTAGCATCTTGTGTATAATTCTTACACTGTCTCTTGTATAAAAGTTCTGAACTTGGGTTTGACATTCTCTTCAAGTCTCAACAAAGTCTTGAATTCTTCCATGTTGGTCAATGGGAAAGTCCCAAACGAAGTGGAAGAAAAGAATCCATTTGACCCTTGATTCTCTTTGGTAGGGATCCCAAACCCTTCTTTATTGGTTCATGGGCTTATCTCTGCCACTGACACAGGGATGATTAAGTTTGATGCATGGTCTGATCCGAACATTATCCGGCTGAATCCGCGCAACGGCCGCTACGATGTGGCATAGACGGTGATGACTGTAAATGCGAGGCTTGGCTGCACATGTGGGTGCATTCTCATACGGGATTGTGCAGCGCTTGTGTACTCAGGAGCCGCGTGAAGTTTTGGGGCCGGAGCTTCGCCGGCAGACAAAATGGCCGCCGTCGCTTGATGTTGGGACAAAGGATCGGGGACCGGGATTCTGGAGGCGATTCCCTCAGTTCACGTTCAGCGCGATCCAGCGAGAGCAAGCCTGACTGGAGGTAGCCGAAACTGTGTGGCGACGGGGGGACGTAGTGCCCCCAGGCCTGGGGCCTAAGCGAGATCGAAGGGACGCTCCTGATCGAAGATATGTCGAGCAAGCTCCTGAGGGCGAAGAATAAACAGCCCACGCTCGACGAATTTGCCAAGACATCGCCTGGCACCGAGGGGACCAGGAGCAAAGAGAAGGCCCAGCCCAAGGAGATGGCCGCAGGAGGAACGAACCAGGAGGTCCTGGCAGCGATCGCTGATCTGAAGGCGACATGGGAGACCAAACTCCAACTTGCGGTGGCCGAACTGAAAACTGCGATGGAACTACAGGTCGGGGCGGTACAGGAGGACGTGAACCTCCTGAGGCAAGATGTGCGAACCCTGGCCGAGCGCACAGAGTCCCTGGAGAAGGAGATGGGCCCGACTGTGGCGGAATGCACCGCGCACAAACGAGAGATCCACGCCCTGGTGCAGAGGGTAGGCAACCTGGAAAGCAGGGCTGAAGAGGCAGAAGGTCGGGCCCGCAGAAACAACATCCGGATTGTGGGCCTACCGGAGGGAGCTGAGGGCCAGAATCCCACAGATTTTATTGAGACTTTGCTGCTGCAGGAGATTACCGGAGGTGCCCTAACGCAGGGATTTGCAGTGGAGAGGGCACATAGGGCCCTGATCAGAAGGCCACCGCCGGGTAATCCGCCCAGGCCCGTGATCGCCAAGATCCTCAACTACAAAGACCGGGAGAAGATTCTGGAACATTTTCGTAAAGGGGGCACCATACGGCGAGGGGAGGCAACCATCACTGCTTACCCCGACTACACTCTACAAGTGCAGCGCAGTCGGATGAACTTTGGGGCGGTCAAAAGGCGCCTGCGGACGGCCGGTTTCAAGTATATGTTACTCTACCCAGCCAAACTTAAGGTCTTCTTCAAGGCTAAGACGCTGTTTTTCGACACCCCTGAGGAGGCCATGGAATGGCTCGATGCGCAGAACTGCCCTCAGGAGCCTGATGAGCAGATGGCGGACGGAGCAGGGAGAGTTAAGTGAAACAGTGGGCCCGGCGGACTTTGAACATTTGGACTGGAATATAGTCTTTGCCACTTTGTGATGGGGATGCACTTTTTAACTGTTTCGAACATGGTCCGCGAGCGCGGATATAAATGTGTAGGGGGCATCCGAGGGCCGTTTTATTCGTACCCCAGTGTGTGGTTAGGTTAGTCACTGTGTGGGGTGTGACACCCTGTCGGGTTCTCTACACGGGCTTCCGAAGAGAACCGAACACGGGGATGCCTGAGATCCAGGGATGGAGCTGGGCAGTTGGTTGGGTTAGGGGGGTGGGGGGTGTTAGTTGTTATGTGAGCCTGGGGAAGAAACTGAGAAGGGATGTAGTCGGGACTGGGGGGAGGCGATCAGACCAGAGGGGGAAGTGGGAGCTACGGATAAATCATGGGAGACCTTAAGGTATTGACATGGAATGTTAGAGGGTTGAATAGCTACCTGAAGCGTAATAAGGTCATGTTGTATTTGAAGAGGCAGAGGATAGACGTGGCCTTGTTACAGGAGACGCATTTGACACGGGATAAACTTGAACCACTCGCCCCTAATCATGCATTGGCGGCTGCGCCCCCCACGTGCACGGATTCCAACATGGCGCCTTCGGGCGGAAGCGCTACGGGATCCGGTATTCAAGGAGGACATGAGGGAGGAGATAGTCGCGTACTTTGAGTCGAACACAGGGAGTGTCAAGTCGGCTGGTACTTTGTGGGAGGCTTTTAAGGTGGTGATGAGGGGAGTTGCTATCGCGAAGTCCAAGGGATTAATGGGCGGAATCCTGACCGACCTGCGAGAGGCCGAGATCGAGCTGGAAAAAGAATTGGAGAAGGGTGGGACCGATATGGAAGTAGTTACTGAGCTGCAGCAGCGGTGCTCTGGGCATTGGGACAGACTTTGTAACCTGAATTATACGAAGTACATTGAGAGGTTGCATGCAGGTGGGGACAAGACAGGCAGGCTCCTCGCTTGGCTATATAAGAGCGAAACCCCTAGGGCTCCGATCCGATCGGTCATCACCGAAGGGGGTGCGGAGATCGATACGCAAGAAGGGGTAAATGGGGCATTCGCAGAATACTACCAAACATTGTATGAAGATCGGGAAGGGGGGAGCCGAGAGGAGATAGATGAAGTACTCGGGGATATAGGCCTGCCCAGAATCAGCGATGAAGAGCGAGAGGAGATGGATGCTCCGATCACTCTGGAAGAGCTCACTTGTAAGGCCCCGGGGGCGGACGGGTTCCCCAGCGAGTTTTATAAGGCGTATGGGGAGGAGGTACTCCCACCCATGCTGGACATGTTTAATGAGGCGTTTGAGCTGGGACAGCTACCAGAATCACTCAGGGAAGCGGTCATAGTGCCACTCCCCAAGCACAACACACCGGGACACGGTTGCGGCTCCTACCGACCCTTGTCGATGCTGAACCAGGACAGCAAGATCCTAACAGCTGTCTTGGCGGCTAGAATGAGGAGAGTGATAGGCAAGCTGATTCACCCTGACCAGACGGGCTATGTCCCGGACAGGAACATTACCCACAACCATAGACGCCTACACAGAGTGGTCGAATGGGGATGTAGCAAAGACGGCGAAATGGCGATAGTGGCGCTGGATGCGGTCAAGGCGTTCGACTCTGTTCGCTGGCCGTGGCTGTTGGCGGCACTGGATCACTTCGGAATGGGGCCAGGGTACAGGAGGTGGGCCGAATTATTATATAGCGCGCCTCTAGCCAGAGTTCGCACGGGGGCAGTAGTGTCGGATAGGTGGCAGTTAGGTAGAGGCACCAGGCAGGGATGTCCTTGGTCCCCAATGTTGTACATCCTGGCCCTTGAGCCCTTGGCAATTTACCTCCGGCAACAGTATGACCCGGTGGGCATAGAGGTGGTGGGGGAGAGCCATCTGATATCCCTGTATGCCGACGATATGCTGTTGTACCTCCAATACCCTGAAGAGAACTTGCAATATGTCTTGGAGGTGATGGAGAGGTTTGCTTGGCTTTCTGGCATAGCGGTCAACCCTCGGAAATCCACTCTGTTCCCGCTGGGCGGCTATGTGGGGATACCGACTGAGAGGTTGCCAGTATTGCGAATCCCATGGGCGACAAGCACCTTTCGGTACCTTGGCATAGACGTATACCACACGACCGGGGAGGAACACAGGCACAATACTGAATTGGCAGTGGGGAGGATCGAGAAGTGCATGAGGTTTTGGGAGAAACTACCCTTAGCGATGATGGGCCGGGGCGCTATGCTTAAGATGGTCGTGCTACCTAGGCTGTTGCATTATTTCAATAACATTCCATACATGATACCCAAGGGTTTTTTTGCTAGACTACATAGGGTATGTAGAGATTTCTTATGGCAGGGCACGCGTAACAGGGTCGCATTGTGGAAATTGCAGAAGGCTTATGAGAAAGGCGGCGTGAGGCTGCCGAACTTTGAGGCCTACTACGTGGCAGCGCAGCTGCAGTACGTGGCCAAGTGGCTTTCGGACGACGAAACCCCGGAACATAGACTGTTGGGAAAGGACTGCTCCCCCTTCTACCTGCGAGAGATTATTTGGGTATCCAGCACATGGATGAGGGGGCGTCCTAAGATGTTAGCGTTGGGCAGGAACATGTGGCGAAGAGCCTGCCGGATGATGGGGGATCCCCTGCCGTGCATGCCGCAGCTGCCGCTGGTGGCCTTGGCAGGGGAAGACGGGCAGCTTAGGGCCATCCTGCGAACATACTGGGAGTCAGTGGGGCTGGTCACTTTGGGCGACATTTGGCAGGATGGGGCCTTGGCGGAGTTCGCAGATCTAGAGGCGGGGGCGGGGCTGCATGCGGGGCAATACATGACGTTCCACAGAGTGGTCAGGGAGGTCCGGAGCACTTGGCCCGAGACCGTATTGGCTGACGAGCCGGATGCGACGCTGGAGATTATGTATGACGCATCCGAGGGCGGGCATGAGGTCTCCAGGCTGTACGAGATGCTGATGGCAAAGGTTGGGAAGGATTTGGGGTACCTGAGGCTGGAATGGGAAACAGAGATGGGGGCCCCGATGGCGGATGGGCAGTGGGAGCGCGCCCTGGGGTACCACAAAAAAGTGTCGAGGAATGCCAGGTTTAAACAGATACAACTATATATCACGCATAGGGCATACATGACCCCCCTGAGAATTTCCAGATTTCGAGACGCTGGGCGCCAGGCGTGTCCCAAGTGTAACACAGAGAACGCTGATATGATTCACATGTTCTGGGCCTGCCCTGTGATTGCAACCTACTGGAGTGAAGTGGCGCAGAAGCTGGCAGGGAGGGGCATTGTACTTAAGACAGATTCGGCCTGGGCCTGTTTGCTTGGAGGGTACCCCAGAGCGCGCAAGCTTCGGCACGTGGAGAAGCTTAAAGATTTGGCTTATGTACTTGCCAAACGCAGAATAGCTATGGGATGGAAGAATTGTCAGAGGCCGCGGGTGGAGGTATGGTGGCGTGACCTCCAGAAATGGGCTGCCGCCGAGACGACAGCATGGTGGGAGGCCAGCAGGGCGGGAGGGGAGGAAGAGGTGAGCTCCCTCACGGCATGGAAGGTGCTATTGGCTGAACTGTTTAGTACGGGGTCGACCTCGGCTGGATCTGAGAGCGACGGAACCCCACCACACGGAACGGACAATGATGGTGGACACCCTACAGGCTCATAGGGGGGAGGGAAGGGGATTGTTAAGTTAATTCTGTTCTGTTTTTTCTTTCTTTTCTTTTTCATATCTGTTGTTTGGCCTTTGTTGTGGCTTGATGTGTTCTATTTATGTTCTGTTGCACTGTGTGGTCGTTATAAAATAAAATACATTTAAAAAAAAAAAAAAGTTTGATGCATGGTGGACACTGAACAGGCCCAATAGTTGTATCACTACTACTGGTCCGAGGATGAGCCGCTCGGGATCGTCTTCTGCTCAACCCTGTGTCCCCTACGGGTCTCCCATACCTCCCGTTGCCTTCAGAGTGACTTTGGTACATCACCAGGTCTTCCTGGGACCAGGGTTCATCTTTCCGGCTCTTCGGGCTTCTCTCTGCAACTACCCCTTCAACACAGCAACTTCCCACACTATTCGGCTCAGTTCCCGTTCTCGCATCTGGGTCTGTTCCAGCAGGACCCACAGAGAACTCCCTCAGCAGCTAGCCGGCATTATCTGCTCTTCTCTTTCCCTGGCCTGCCGTCAGGATTAAAAAATCCTGTGATGGACAGTTTCCACACCTGCTGCCTGTCCCGGCTGGGCTTGACTTCTTAGGTAGTCCTTTGTCTCTTCTTATACATTGTTGCCAGTCCCTCCCTGGTGATTTGTTAAAGTCCTTTGTTCCTTTTGACAGCTTGATCTTTATACCTCCCCAAGGCCACCTCGTACCAGTACTTGCACAGCCCGTAGTCTTCATGTCTCCTGTGCTCTTTTTCATCATGGTACTGCCTATCTTTCGGTATTACCGTAATACATTGGTCTACTCTCAAGGAAGTGGTTTGGAACAGAGGGGGTGCCTAGGGAATGTTGGGGAGTGACGTTTAACGGGCTGTACCCCAGGTGGTCGTCCTTGTCCCCAGGAGGAGAGTCCCTCCCCACGAGATCCTCTGCATTAAACCACCCCTAGGAGGACCATTGGGTAACTGCCTCACCTCCCTAGCCTCATGGGAAAGGGCTCCCCCCCTGGGCAGAAGTGACGATACCTGGTTAATCGTGTAAATGCGCACAACAGAATAGGGTTAGGCAGGCTGAGGCAGTGCATTATAATTAGAGATGGCAAACATGAGTCTAACCAAGCTTTGTAAGTAAGACACGGAAGGCAATTCAATAAATAGTAGCATGCGTCTCGTTTTTGTCTCATCCCGATGCCCCTCAGGTGCTGGTTGTCCCTGGAATATTGCCTCTCATAGGCAGTGGCGCCTGCCATGGTGCCTAATGCACAGGACACCTTGATGCCTGCAACGGACTGCAATCCCCATAACTCCTAGCGCCTGTGGATCACAAGACGCGTGGCAGCATGTGCGTTTTCCAGCGTCATCCGGAAGTACAGCATAAATGCTTCCTTGAACCACATGCCATTGCTCCTAAACCGTTGTGTTTCTGTTACGGTACGGTTGCTTTTACGTTCCTTGATTCTTGCATTTCTGCTTCCTGATCTCGACTGACCCGGCTTTTGACTTTGGTACTGCTTAGTGACATTGTCCCCCAATCTGTTTCTATCTGTCTTCCCTTCGGACTGCTTACCTGGTTACCCGACTTGGCATTCTCCTCTGTGGCATCACGCTTTGCCCTTGTTCTGTGTCCGGCACTGAATCTCTCCTGTCCTGATCATCTGGCTCCCCACAGAGTTTGGCTAACGCATAGTGGATTTCCCCTTGCTCTACCCTGCCTTGAACAGTGTTCTGTTCTTTTGGACGCTCTGCGGTCACAAGAAGGATTTCTCTGTTTCTTCATTTTGGATTGGCTTTCCTCTTTGGAACTTTGTTTTTGGGACTGCTTCAACGGACCTTGCTGGCTGAGAACTGCGCGTTTGGAACTTTCTTTTGGAACTTTGGTGACTTCATATCCATTTAGATTGCGCCCTTGTGCCGCCCGGGTTAGGGAAGCTACCCTGTGTTAAAAGTCTTGCAAACACCTGGTCAAGGTTCTCACCCACTCCATCTACTCTTGCTTCTTTAGTTCTTCGCTGGCTGGAGTTCTGTGCAAGTAGGTTCTCAGCTTGGCATCACAGCACAACAGTTAAGAGTGGGGTTGTCTCAGGGTTACACGGGTGTACTTATTGGATCCCAAAGAGGTTTTGAAATTCTTGTCTGTTTTTTTTCTTTCCTCCTAACTCTGCTGCACGCTCCTGCCTTTTCACCGGAGTCCCTGGCCTGGTAGTTGTTGCTCTTTCTGCAGGCCATGCTCTCGGGGGTTGGGGGAGTCTCCCTTTCATCCGTGAAAGGAGACCTCAGTACTCCCTCGAGACTGGAGTTGCTAGAGTGTCTCCGATCCCGACGGAAGACTTCCCGAGCCTGACAATTTTCCACCACAATCCCCTCCTATTAGACCATCACTCTATTCTCAGCCATTACTGGCTTAAAGTTACATATATTACATAATTGTACATCCTGACCGTGTACTTCAGTGGTTTTCGTTAGGTATAGCATTCGTGTTACATTCGGAGGCATTTCATATTTCCTTTGCATACAGATGCATACCATTTTGAGGAGTAATAACGAACAATGAAGACTCGGGGAATAGAATGAGTATCATCAGGGCAATATGCAGGATTGATGTACCTAAGGCGCCAAGGACATTTATAAACCAAGATTATCCTGACCGCTCAGAATTGTTATTCTCATGGAGAGTGGCAACAGTCTGTCGAATGTGTGATGCTATATTGGTGATATTGCTATCAGAATTTGGAAATTAAGGGAAGAATTTCATTTTTATGATAGCGTGCATGCCCCCTTTTGAAGCCATCTAAAGACATACAGTTCTGAAGTACCATGGTACTGATGGCAACCTGTTTTTGGGACAGTAGAAGGATTGAGGAAAGGGTGGCATTAGCAATATCCTCTAACAACCTAGACAGCTTGGTCAGTTTGTCCCGGTTCTCTTTCATACGCAGCCCAGGGTTGAGGTATCCGACCCCAGTAATGAAATTGTCCAACCCCAAACGTCTCCCACGGCGGGAAGAGGAATGTTTGGGAATGGTGGATTGCTGGTTAAGACATAGCCCATATAACAAATTCCTCCACAATTTTTGCACAGTCATGAATAGGCATAATCCTCCACCCCACCCACCAAACACACAAAGTAAGTCCCACGATAGGTGGAGAACCCAGATTTAGAGAAGGAGAATCCTGTCTCAAAAGCAAAGATGACATTGTTCATAATTATACCGATATCTGTTGAAAGAGAATGCTGTCACTTACTGTTTCCCATGAATAATGCACCCTGGCTTGTGTAACAAAGCAATACTGTAGCCTGAGTGTAAAGGTGAGGTGTGGCATGTTTTCGTGATAACGGATTGGGGGGGTGAAAATGTGGAGGACAAGTAAACACCGTCTGGGAATGGCGACCACCACAGGGTCCATGACCAGGGGTTCGGGATACCAGCAGAAGGTCTCGGAAGACATGGCCCCCTGTTGAAGAGCACAGGGGCTACTGGGAAACCAGAGGTCAAATCATGAGGGAGGTATGCATAAACCCAACAATCAGAAATATTTTGCACACAGCTGGACTGCCATGCCAGGAGAAGGAAAGTGTTCTCACTGCGAGTCCAAAGGTGTGTTGAACAACCATAGTACTTGTGGCAAGTGGTGTTAAAACCAGCACTCACAGTGAGGTGGATGAAGAAAAGGAGCACTGATACAATCCGAGCCATGATGTGCTAGTCACAACAAAGTCAAGCTCAGAGAAAGGTCTAAATTGGCTAGATGTAACAGGTTGAGGGCGGTTTGTGAACACCAGTTCAGGGACAACGTCCAATAGTTCTGGAAGAAGAGGTAGAGTCAATAAAAGTCACAAAGAAAACAGTGGATTGGTTTTGGATCCAGGGAGCAACCCAGTCTGTCCCCTTAGTTTAAACGACAGAGGCCTGCAGGGTCACAAGTGGTTCTGATTGGCACGTTTATTTTGCCAAACTACACTTTTGCCAATTTTCTTTAACCATTTTTGTCTACATTTTTACATGAAAATATTGTGAGGACCCCTCACACTGCCCCCTGTGACGGATCTGGTGAGTTCATCACTACTTCTCGGGGGGAAGTCTCCCGATATGTGGCCAGGGAAAAGCAGAAGCTACCTGACTTCATCACTGGGCGTGGCTGTCGGTGGGAGGACCACATGTGGGAAGACAACCCTTGGAGAAGTGGAGGAAATTTGCGAGATGAAAGTAGACCTTTATCTGTTCCTCTTGATGGACCCCACTTGTCTATTCCCCATTCATGTATGGCATCCTGTAGTTCAGAAGGGGAATTCCCAGTCATGACTGATGAGCAAAATTGCTTACCTTTCTCTCTGTTGAAAACCACTGAGATGAGGAAGGGGGCTGGAGTAATGAAGATCACCAGAAGCGGAAAGCCAATGCTGCATTCTAGTTGTTGGTCAAAGTTAACCAAGACTGGGATGTTCAAATGCAACACACATGAATTGAACTGGAGACTCACTTCTCCCAATACTGGTTGGCACACTGAAAGCAAGGACGCTGTACACTGGAGCAGAGAAGTCGCTGAGGATGCTGTCCTGGAAAGTAGAGCAGAGGAAGGTTCGCCAAGCTGGTGTTGTCGTCAGCAGGAGCTTCACCACGAAGAAGGCAGAGTGGGAACCGGCGGGCCGACAGGACCTTCTCACAACCAGTGCCTAAGCAACAGTGAAAATGGAGAGAAAAGGAATGATGAAGCTGCAGAATGAAACCGGTAAGCCCCGAGAACGAGATTGGGTTACTGCAGCGGTTAATGGTGCAAGCTGAGTACCTTTTACAAGTCGAGTGAGCCCAAACAAGAAAGCCAGAAAAGTGAGCAAAGAATGTGAAACAGCGGAAAAGGGGTTTTTAACCCAACCTGTGAAAAATCAAATGAAGTGGCAGAAAGCAAAGGTGATTGCTGATGAAAGGTGAGAGTCTGGGGCCTGCACTCCAATACTAAGCAAGATAAGAAAGCCCTGGCAGGAGAGTAAACCAGGCATACAGCGAGTCTGGGACCCGCACCCAAGTGATAAAATAAGAAAGCCCTGGCAGGAGAGTAAACCATGTATATAACAACACAATGACCAGGGTGACTAAAAAACACAAACCTTTGTGATGATACAACTACGTAAGAAAAAAGACGTTAATATGAATATGCTGGCTGGATCAAGACAAAGTGCTTAGAACCCAAGCTTTTTAATGTTCAACAGTATATCAAGAAAAACAAAACCGGACACACTTGCTTATGAAGACTCTGTACAAAATAAACAACAGTACAGTCCAGTCAACTTGACTGGAAGTGGATAATGGTAGGCATGTTTCTTCCCTTATTACATCTAGGGAATTCCGTTTATAGATAACATGTGAGCATAAAGAACATACAGTTTACAACTGACAGTGTTGGTGATGGACACTGGTGCATATAATCGGTAGTCGACACTACTGTGTTTTGGCCAAAATGATCAGCCTTGTAATGAAGCTGGCGTGTAGTAGGCCTTCATCAGGATGGAAGAACAGGTGAAGAGAGAGGGTGTCCTGTTGATCTCTGTCAAAGCCATGACAAATGATTTAGTATTTAGTATTTATTTTATTTAATACTGTGGTTACAGTGCTGGACGCGTAAAATAGAAACAATGCACGCCGAGGAGGCATAAATTACAGCGATAAACAATATAGGCAATATTATATACAAGATGCCGGTTGTCTCATGAAAGATATCTATGCCAAACAGATGACAACCTAAATGTACATATTTACAAATATAGTGGTGTGGGGCATCAGGGCAACAAGAGAGCTGGCGGTCGTTATGTGTCATGAGCCTTGAGCCAATGGATGGTCTTAGATCTAAATTGGCGGTAGGGAAGGTCCTCCCTGCAAGTAGGAGGAAGGGAGTTCCAGAATTGTGCTGCTTTTACAGGAAAGCTGTTCCCTCCAGACATTGTACGTTTAAACCTAGGCACCAGAAGGAGATTAGAGTTGGCCATTCTGGAGGGGCGAAAGGAAGTAGGTCTGGTGAATCTAGTGATAAGGTATTGAGGGGCTGCTTGGTGGAAACATTTGTGAGTCAGGGATACCGATTTGAGGAATATTTTGTCTTTAGTGGATAGCCAATTGACAGATCTTCTAGAGTCAGAAATGTGGGCTTTCTTCGGGATACTGAGGGCCGCTCTTAGGGCATTATTTTGAAGGATTTGTATTTTGTT
Source organism: Ambystoma mexicanum (assembly GCF_040938575.1). Lineage (NCBI taxonomy): Eukaryota > Metazoa > Chordata > Amphibia > Caudata > Ambystomatidae > Ambystoma > Ambystoma mexicanum. The sequence goes on along the minus strand of NC_090925.1, from coordinate 327,302,014 downwards.
AGTGATATATTTGTTGCAGCCTACATATAGTGCGTTGCAATAGTCCAGCTTGGACAGGATCAACGCCCTGGCTAGTGTGATGCAATTGGATGGAGAGAGAAAAGGTTTAGCTGCTCTGATGAGTTTGAATGTATAGGATGTGGCGGAAGCCATGGCGTTAACTTGTTTTTGAAGGTGAGAGTAGAGTCTAGGTAGAAGCCAAGGGTTTTGACCTCCTTGGCTACCGTGATCTTATTGTTGTCAATTACGAAGGAGGAGTAATTTTGGTCCAATTTGCTAAGGTTATGTGGCGATCCCAAAATGAGGAGTTCTGTTTTGTCATCATTCAGGCATAGACCGTGTGAGGCCATCCATGCCTGAATGATGAGGTACAACCTATTGACGAAGGCCAAATCCTTGTCATAATCCCCCGTCAGCGGGATGAGGATCTGGGTATCATCGGCATAATTGGTGTAGGTGATACCCAGACCATCTAGATCATCAAAAAGGGGCTTCGTGAATATGTTGTAGTGTCGGGGAAACGCATGATCCCTAGGGCACGCCACAGGTGATGGGCGTTGGGTCGGCTGCTGCTAGTAGGGAGAAGACTCTCATTGTGCGGTTATTTAGAAAGGATTGGATCTAGTCAGATAACGTGGTTTCGAAGGTATGTGGTTTTAAGATCAGTTTACATTTTTTACAGAGGCTTATTCATGCTCTAAAAATGATAATGATAATCTTCTAGGAGATATCACTTGGCTTACCATATGACGGATATTGCTACGGTGGGTGCTATTGTGCAAATCCCCTTGTCCAAAGTACAGGAGATTGTGACTGCACAATTCTGTGGTGTCACAGGTAAGACCGAGTGGCTATTGTGGGACAAAAGGATACCCAAAAGGCTATTAGTCTAGTTGTGGGACTATGTATTAAAAAACACATGCCCACCCAATGGTATGGTGCTGAATATGGTAACGTAATTCTTACCAAAAAATGCAATTCACTTTGCTCGAGGTCACTGCCTCCTATTGGTAGGGCGGTGGATTCTGTAGTGTTGCAGGATCTAAATTCCACAGGGCTGTGAAGTGAAATGAGGGGAACAAATTATTAAAATCCCCTCTGGGTTGGTATCACTAAGATCGTGAGTGTTTCATATCATGCACACTATGCTTGTGATTATAAGGCTGTACACCAATGAAGTCACCAATACCCACACGTCTATACACACGGATTCATCCAGTATGCATTTTGTCTGCCACCAAAATAAATACTTTTGCATAGTTCATGCACACATAGTCCAGACAAACAGCATCCCCTTTTTGCGAGTCTTTGAACTCACGTAATACGCCATGGAACGTTTCCATGGTAACATCAGTGGCACTGCCATAAACGAATTCCAAAATGGCTGCTGCATTCTTTTAAGTCAGGATTCTCTTTTAGATCATTGGCCTCTGGGCGGACCTCATCAGCATCGAAGGTAATATCTCCCCGGGGCTGGCAAAATGGGTCCACAGGGATCAAGTCAAGGGAAGGGGTGCCGGTCTGGTGATTGTGCAGTTCAAACATTGCCAACAGCAATACCGACAGGAGAAAAAATGTGAGGAGATTCAACTCACTAACTAGATCTTCACAAGTTCCAACAACAGCCAAACTGCTGCCAAACTGTACTTTGCCTTGCACTACACGCAGAGTGGAAGGTTTACCTGGCTCCACCCAAGTTTCTCCCACAGCTTCACCGTTCCAAGAAATGGTGACTAACAATCATGGAGCTACAGCCATGTACCTCTACTGCCAATGCAATCCAAGGACAACTGCTGCCATATTGCACTTTGCCCTTGCACTTTGCACAACCATTAGTTATTTAGGCAGGTGTGTGGACAGTGGTTGCCTGATAGTTAATGTGGGCAGTCTTAAAGAGTATTCCAACTGGAATGCTAATCCAGTACTTTTTCTCTGTCGTGCCGCAGCATGTTCGGCAACCCTAAGTGGGGTCAGGTGCGCTGTCGCAATGACGCAGCTAGACCATACCTCATTGAGCAGAACTGTCTAACCATAGCTAGAGTCATAATTGGATCCTGACTTGATTACTGCAATGCCCTCCTGGCTGGCACCTCTACTAAAAATATCCAAAACAATGTGCTCTGGGCTGCCATCGGCATCCCCAGAAGGGACCACATATCAGCTGCCAGGAAACAAGCCCACAGGCTCCCCGTTAAAGAAAAAGTCATTTTCAAAACCCTGGCCCTCACACAAATGCATCCACAATACAGCCCCCCAGTACCTAACACAAAGAATCACAAAACCACACACAGCCAGACCTACCAGAACCCCATACACCATCCGAATCACAGTGCCTAAGGTATTGAGAGCATGGGCCGGAGGCTCCAGCTTCCCTTTCATTGCTGCTACCCAATGGAACTTGTTGCCACCTCACCTCAGAGGTATATCATCCCGCCTAGCCTTCTGCAAGGCAATTAAAACTATGCTGTTCGTCTAAACCTGTAACTCCAGCCCTACAGAGCACCATCCACTGTTTTCCAATATGATGATTGTAACTGCATCATGTAACAAAATTACCTGTAACTACTGTACGATGTACTCATGCAACTCAACTTTACCACACTGATTGTAACCTGTAAGCAAAGTATGCACCTGGAACTAAGAGACCTCCATGTAATGGCGCCTCGATGCATCCGGGCTGCCAGTGCGCTTTATAAATGCACAAAATAAAAATAAAAATACGGTGGGGAGGGCATTTCTCCCATTGATATGGGAGTTTACCAGTGCTTGGACTGTGGTTCTAAAATCCTCAAGTGGTAAGGGATTTAACTTCCGGAGGAGGGTTAGCTGGTACCAGGTGGTTTGAGGCCTTTTGGTTATATGTTGTCGGAAGGAGGGAGCAATGTGTATAGTGAATCCGAGTGATATGGCCGTCGGGGCCAGATGACGTGAGAAGCTATCAAGGTGCATGTTGTTTAGCCGTCATTTAATGGTATCCTTCTGATGTTGGTCACCAAGTAGGACTAATTATGTCTTTGTGGGGTTGAGTTTCAGGTGTGTGCTAGTCATCCAGGCTTGGATGGAGGTACCACAGATGTTTAGTTATAACTAGGTATTGTGCGTGTAGTAATATGTCAAGGTCATTGAGAAGTGATCACAAGGACTTCTGTCAAGATTAAAGATCATCAGAGGCTTGTGGGACTCTGCAGCTGACTGGGTGGTGGTCTGACCTCAATTTGCCCCTCGGGACAGCAGCTTGTGTTTTATTGCACATTACTTTGTTTTCTGCATATTTCACCATAAGGGAAGACTCCAGTACACTAGAGGATATCTCATGTAGACATTTCCTTGAAGGAGAAGCAATCCTGCAAGTTGTGCTCTGTTTTTGAAATGTTTTGTCAAACTCATTGCCCATCCTTGTACAATACCCTGAATATGCCTTGTCTTACATTTGCAAGTATGTATGATTTGTTTGTTTATCGTACTAAGCTTTCTCACACTTAAATTGGGCAATGCAAGTACCATCTTTGGCACCAAGGCGGGCCAAGTATGTTTTCTAATTTAGGGCGGATTAGAGTTTTATTCCGGAGAGGATTGTCAGTAAGAAGGAATTTATGGGTTGTTGCCAGGGAGGCATGGGAGACTGTGTTGGAGGTTAGGGGAGTTGAGGTTGGGCAACCAGCTTGCTAAAATTGTTTGTGCTCAGATACACTACTATGTTGGAGGCACTGCATTCCTGGAGCTCTCAAGTACCCAAATTTGATGCAGTAAAGCACACCAGTGTATCAACCTCATCCATCCTAATAGGCGGCTGAGGAGAGGCAAGTCCTGACACAATAAGAGATCCCTCTGAAGTGCTGCATTCTCCTGCTGGGAATGGACTCATATATGTAGAAGAAAATGGTATTCTATTTGTATTGTATTAACTGTCTTTAGCGCTCGTCTCCTAAGCACTGTACAAAAATATTCACCAGTATAATTTGCAAGAACAGATAATCAAGAAACCAACGGATCTAGAGGTTAAAAGAAATGATTTTAAACAGAAATGGAACGCATGGACATAGGAATAGCATTCCAGGCCTTAGGGGCAAGAAGAGCAAATGAATGAAAACGTAATGGGGTAAATGGAGCACGAGAAACCGTCAACAGAAAAAGAGATTTAGAACGAAGAGAGTGAGTTGCAGAATAAAAAGAAATTAAGAAGAAAGATCAGGAGGAGCGAGACCATAGTGGGATTTAAAGACACTGCGAAAGAAATTAAAGAGTAAACGATTTTCAAAAGAAAACCCATGCAAAGACTGCAGATCAGAGGTGATAGAATTCTGAGGAGCAATCGAGCAAAGAACTTGAATAGAAGAATGATGGCGCAAAGTGGGGCTAGATGAGAAGCAGGAAGACCAAAGAGAAGAACAATAAAACCGATGAGAAAAGACTAAGTAAGAGATAAGAGGCTTAGCAAAAGAAAAAGGAAGAAACAGACAAGCTTTTTGAATGTTAGCTGATAGCGACCGGCATGAGAAATAGTGTAGATAAGAGCAGAGAAAGATAAATCAAAAATAACACAGATTACGAGCTGGGAAAGAGCGAAGAGGGAGGAAAAGAAAGCAGAGGAGGAGCAAGGGGAGAAAGAATAGTAGAAGGAGGAAAAAAACAAGACCTCAGTTTTCGAGTAGCACAGCATTCGCTACAGTGAGTAGCTTATACAAAAAAAAACAAGACAAAACACATTTTCTTCACTCATAGCCATGTAAGTGCCTATTCACCTTTACATTCAAGGAGAAAAACATGAATGTTTCTCTAACCCTATTTAGTTAAACAATGTGTTTTGGCTTCTGTGAGGCGTAGCTTCTCTTCTCTTGTGCTTATGCTTCTTAAAGGTATTTTCCTTCCTGAATTGTCCATTCATCATTGAATTCTGGTACTTCTGCACAACATTACAGCAGATTTTTTATTTAAAAAAGAAATGTCTTGCACATTTTTACAGTCTCATCTACTTTATAGTTTCATTCCCATCTTTTTAACTCCTTATTTCCTAACCTAAGTATGTAAAATTATATGTCATTTTTGCTCGATTAACCTTTTCTTTAAATACATGATCTTGCCTATATTATCAATGAATAAAGTTTGAGGGGCGCGGCCTACACGCATGGAGTGAGGACGAGTCTCTCCCGAGCTCCTTCTATCGATCCTTCAAACATACGGCTAGATCCATGAAAATTCGACAAAAAGCGATTTGCAGGCTGAAACAAACTGACACGGCACACTTTGGCAGCAATTCCGCCAAAAAACAGAGCTGGCATCCGCGAAACGTAACCGCCAAACTCAAGCCCCCGGGGACCAAGATGGCGACCGCGATGGCACTCTGACTCCGTGGAGGGGGATGGTCCGAGCGCGGTGCCAGGGCTCCACCAGGAACCACAAGGCGTAGGGTGGCGGCGACACATCTCTTATCCAGACCGCCGTCTGCTGCTGGGAACCCACAGCCCAACCCGGCGTCAGCTGGCGCCGATTGAACGGGCAGCCCAAGTAAGAGCCAGAGCGAAATCAGTGACTCCCCAGAGGGCTGAACAAGAGTGGCAGAGATACGTGCTGTGGCCTGAGGACACCGGGCCCTTGCTGGCCCACCCGCGCCAACCCTACACATCGTGGATGGGCTGAAAACCGCCCTGCAGCTGAGAGCCATCACGGGGAACTTGGCACGATTGCGGCCCCCCATCGGAGCAACCAGACAGCAGCGCTCCATATCCCAACAAGTAAGCACACCCCCCAGGACACGGAGTGCCGTGTACTCACCAAGACCTCCTGAAACACAGCATTTGCAGCGGCCTGCAGACCCCAGGTGCAGACTGCTTCCCGCACCCAGCAGCTACCGGACAGGGCAAGGAAGGTATGAGAACGGTTCTACGTTATTTCGCCGCAGTATTTTTCATCGTGGGTTTTTTCATCGCCGTTTTTTTTCGAAAAACTCGTTTTGATTTATTTATTTTTTTGGGGGGACCCCCCCCAAGCCCCTGTTTTTTTTTTTTATTCCCTTACACCCACAACCATATATTTAATTTTTTAACCCCCCCAAAAAAAAACTGAGTTTTTTTTCGAAATAAAAACAGCGATGAAAAAACACGCGATGAAAAATACCGCAGTGAAATGCGTGTATACCATGAGAACAGCGCCGCAGCGGTTAACCACGACGGCCTACACTACATAGACGAGTAGGGGGGCACGCATGCGGCAGGCAGAGGGCGTACAGCACACTAATGGTGACATCTAGCACCCTGGGAAGGCACCCACCAAGGCACAAGCAAGGAGCAGGAGTTTATCATCACCTTGGTTCAACAGGGGGTACCTGGCATATACCCTAAACTACAGAGATTGAACGCATGATGATCCCTAAGCACGCAAGTCCTGCACTACAGCCCAGACAACTCATACGCAGAGCCTGAAGCCAACATATGAACAGCGCGGTGTTGGACTGTGCCATTCCTAAGCACCCAAGCCGCCAGACTTGTATGGTGACCCCAAGCCTGTACCAGGGCGGGCACTGCTGAGGTCCACCTAATCATACAGCAACAATAGACCGCCAGGGTCCGTAGAGGTGGCACCGCAGCACATATCTACAGCAACAGAACAGTGCAGCTCCTTGGAGCCGCAGTATACAAACTAGAGCCAGCCCCAATCCCCTAGACATCTCCCACCTTGGGCCCTGCTAACATCCTATGCTAACCCCCCTACATGCAGAAAAGCCGCCCCCAGGTTCAGTCAGCCGAGAAACACACCAGTAGACCGGGCGCCGCCCGGACCCCGTCTTGCAACCCGACAAACTCACTGCGGCCAGCTATGGCGAACTCCAAAAGTAAAGCCAAAACCACTATCATGGAGTCATTGAATGCAGGCAAGCCCAAAGAACCGAGCCAGAAGTCTAAAGGGTCCGGCACGGAGCCACCTACATCAGAAGAGAATGATAAAGACAATCAGGTACTTGAGGCCATTAATGGGCTGCGCTCCTTCATAGATACTAAAATTGAAGAGGTGAAATCGGACGTGATGCTGATACGCAAAGACATACGAAACCTTACAGACCACGTGACTACCGCGGAGTCGGTGCAGCAAGAGACAACTGAGGCCCTTAAAGACAAACAAAGTAGAGTGCTTGAACTCGAGAAGCGCAATACGTTCCTAGAGGAGAGGGCGGAAGACGCTGAAGGGCGCTCCAGATGAAACAATGTGCGCCTTCTTGGAATATCTGAGGGAATGGAGGGCTCCAATCCCACCGGCTTTATAGAAACCATCACACAACAAGAAATTGGCACCAACCGCCTTTCAAAGGGTTTTGCTGTCGAACGTGCTCACAGGTCCTTGCAGCAGAAACCACCACCGGGATCCTATCCACGCCCTATGATAGCCCGAATCCTGAACTTTCAAGACAGGGAAATCATTCTACGCTTTTCACACGAGGGAGGGGAAATTAAAAGAGACAGCGCTAAAATCACCATTTACCCAGACTATACGCCAGCAGTACAAAAGGCGAGGAACTTTTCGTCCCGATCAAGGCTAGACTGTGACAACTGAACATCAAATACATGTTAATGTAACCCTCAAGGCTCAAAATAATTCACAAAGGCAGAGCAATATTCCTGGAATTGCCGGCGGCGGCGGCTAACATGTGGCTGGAACACAACAACATGGCAGATGGCAAAGACAAAGCACCGTAACCCATACTGCATTTCGGGATCACCTAATGACAAGCCGACAATATGGATCGTGCCAAAGACAGCACAAAGGGCGGGAGGTACCCAACTAACCAGCCTGACATAAGCACACCCCCCCAAGAACAGACTGGTGACAGCACATCGCTGACGCTCCACACACGCTCAAGATGACCTGGAAGGGCCATGAAAGAGTGGGGCACCTGAGCATTGCAGACACAGTGCAACTGCTGGGTGCAGTTGGTCCAGTTGGACACATTTTGTTTCCTCGTACCTTTTGTTCTTGTTTGAAATTTTCCACAGTCTTCAACGCAACCATCACACAGAAACAATGGGCACACCACAAATGGCCCGGGGCGCGGCTCAGTAGCCATGGCAGCTGACATAAAGATACTAACATGGAATGTTAGAGGGATGGGCACCTACACGCGCAGAAACAGGATGAAATCCTTCTTGAGAAGAAAACACATCTCAATCGCACTGCTTCACGAAACGCACCTCACCGCTGAAGTCGACTCACAGATACCAAACTGGTGGGGAGGACAGGCCTTTGGAGCAACATACTCTAAGTTTGCCTGGGGTGTCCACACATGGATAAACAGCTCTGTACCTTTCAAACACTTGACCATGGAAGCCGACCCCGAGGGCAGATACCTCCTACTCCGAGGAAGTATCGAGCAACGTGAAATTTGCCTCGTCAACACGTATCTCCCTAATTGCGGAACCTCGGCGTATCTTGCCAAACTGCAACTAAAACTAGCATCCTACAGAGACTGCTTCTTCATTTGGGGAGGCGACTTTAACAGTGTACAAGACTTCTCCCTCAATATATCTGCTCCTCCGAAGAAGCCGGCCAACCCATCCTTCTCCACCCTGCAGAAAGTCATACAAGACCTGGACCTCTCAGAGGTGTGGAGAGACCTGCACCCCGAAGGTAGGGAATTTTCATACTATTCATCCCACACGGGGTATATACCCGTATTGACTACCTACTGATAGACAAAGCACACTTGCCTCAAGTGGAATACGTCTCCTATTTGGGCAGAACTATATCTGACCACTCCCTGCTCCTCATGGTAAGGAAAGTAAGGGGCCCCAGACCACCCATACCGATGTGGCGGATGCCAATGGAAGCACTAATGGACAGGGCATTTAAGGAGGAGCTCCTGGACAAAATAGTTCAATACACAGACAACAATGTGGGGAGTGTAAGCAAATGGAGAACCATCTGGGAGACCCTGAAAGTGAGGGGGGAGGTTATAGCAAGCGCTGGTGGGATCCGAAAAACATTAAGGGAGGAGCTGGAAACCGGCGAGGAGAAGATTAGACAATTGGAGGCCAGGTCCAACAAGACCAAAGCACTTGAAGAAGAAATGTCAACAACCAGGAAGGATGAACCAAATTCGACAATATCGCTAAAATCACTAGGACCCACTCAGAGGGGGATAAACCCGGCAGACTACTTTCATGGCTATGTAAAAAAGAGAACTCGAAACAGCCAATTGTCGAAATCATAGATCACCAAGGCACGACACATATTACGCAATAAGGGATCAATGAAACCTTCAAACACTTTTACTCCAACCTATACAGCCACAAGTCAATTATACCCCAGGACGACATAGATGACACACTCGACCAGATAGGCCTTCCCACGCTCAAAGTAGCCCAAAGAGACATGCTTAATGAGGAACTAACACTGGAGGACATACAAGAGGCGATCAAAACATTGTCCACTTCCAAAACCCCTGGGAGCGACAGGTTACCCCTGGAGTTCTATAAAGCATATACTACCGAGCTAGCCCAGACCCTATATGAGGTCTATAAAGAAGCCTTTGAGACCGGTGCACTGCTGAAAAGTATGAATGAGACACTAGTGATCCCCATACTCAAACCTGGGCAACCAGCAGCTGAGTGCGGATCATATAGGCCGATAGCCATCCTCAACTATGACATAAAAATCCTGACAACAATGCTGGCTTACAGACTATCGAGGGTTATTGGGGCCCTAGTACACAGATACCAGAATGGGTTTGTCCCGGGCCGCAGCACAACGGCAAATTTATGCAGACTATAACACATCATAGCTCAAACGTTAGGCTAACAGGAATCCTACGCAGTAGTCTCCCTTGATGCTATTAAAGCATTCGATTCTATATACTGGGAGTGGCTCCTGGCCTCCCTGAAACAATACTTCATCCACTGGATTAAAATCCTATACAGGACTCCGGTGGCCAGGGTTAAAACTGGGAGAAAGGTGTCCGCACTGTGGGGCATACAGAGGCACCAGACAGGGATGCCCTTTATCCCCAATGCTATACATCCTGGGACTGGAGCCATTGGCAATATATATTCGGAAACAATTCTTCGACGCAGGCATAAACATTGGGGGACCATACCACATGATCTCGCTATACGCCGATGCCGTTTTACTCTACCTAAGAGACCCACACCTTAATCTACCCACTATCCTGGAAGTACTAAAAAACTTTGCAAGGGTATCAGGGATCTCCGTCAGCCCGGAGAAGTCATGTATATTCCCACTTGCGGGGCTGGCTGGAACCAGGAAGGCAGATCTTCCAGATGTCGGGATAAGGTTGGAACCACACACTTTTAGATACCTGGGTATTAACATTTGGCACACACCGAGCAAACACATGGGGGCAATACCCTATTGGCAGTGCAGGGGCTCAAGCGATCTACCAAGTTCTGGTCCAAACTCCCACTGTCGATGATGGGCCGAGTGGCCATCACCAAAATGATAGTGCTACCGTGCTTTCTGTACTTTTTCCAAAATGTCCATTACTATATACCAGCCTCTTTCCTCCGGCTCCTAGGTACATTACTGAGGGACCTGCTGTGGGGAAACACCAGACACAGGCTATCTCTAGACACGCTGACGCTATCATATAGGGGAGGGGGACTCCAGCTCCCAGACCTCAAAAGATACTTCCTGGCCGCTCAGCTCAACTTCGTGGCTAAATGGCTTGCAGATGAATCCACCTCGGAGACTGACCTCTTTGGTCAGCTAATAGCCCTGATACACTTGAAAGAAATCCTCTGGGTCCGATGGAAACACTCCGAAAAGGTTCCCCTCCTCATTCAGTTAGGCCGAAGAGTGTGGGACAGAACTCTGAAGTTACTGAAGATTGAGAACCCATACTCTCCAGAAACACCAATGACCGCTGACGTCTGCTCCAACAGAGGGGAACTAGCGCTTACGAGACTATGGGAAGGATATGGCATCTATACCTGGGAAGACATATACGAGGAAAATGCCTTTAGAGAGTTTAAATCTATGGTATTGAACGAAGGACTACCCAAAGGCCAATACCTAAGTTACTGAAAGATCTGAGTGGCGAAATTGAAATGGAGCGAATGGCCGGAGGAACCTGAAGCAAACCCAACCCTAACCCTAATGCACAACCTGGGAGATGGTTGGAAACCAACCTCCAGGATATACGCCCAACTCACGGACAGACCCAACCCCAAAAGTGACGCCCTAAGGAGTTCATGGGAAATAGACTTGGGAGTAAGCATAACCGAAAAGGAATGGGAAAGAATCCTACAATATCCCAGAGAAGTGTCAAGAAACGCGAGATTCCGACTAATCCAGCTAAATGTCCTACACAGAACATACCTGACCCCATGCAGAATGGCCAAATCCAACAGGTCCATGACCCCACTTTGCCCCCGATGCAGCTCGGCAGGAATGACATATATGTTCTGGAGTTGCTCCAAGATACAACACTTCTGGGCCAAAATCGAACAAACTTGCAAAAGAGCAGGCTTGACCCGATATGAATGGATGTCGCAGCAATGCCTGCTGGGAGCCTACCGGCGAATAAGCAAAATCAGGCACATCGTAAAATTCATGGACATGGCCTTTGTGCTGGCTAAGAGAGCTATCGCAATGACATGGAAAACGCTGAAGGGCCCCCAATACGCCAAATGGCATAAGGAGCTGGAACACTGGTCGGAGGTGGAAACGAGAATCTGGGGAGAGGGAGTAGCCAAGACGGGGGACGACCCAAGCATGACTTATGAAGCCTAGAAATCCCTGATATGGGACATGTTCCACCCGACTGACGACAAACCCCCATGAGAAATTAAAACTGGCCGTCTGGGCTTGGACATACGATTGGAACTATTCTTCAACGATGAACTAACCTGCCTCCAACTAGTAGTCCCATCATTCCCTCGATAATGACCCCACTCCTACTCCGCCCCTGGGAGGATACCACCACCCTAAAAGTAGCTGAAAGATGGTATTAGGCGATGAAGACCATTGTTCTTCGTTGTTTGTTTTAAGTTATTTTATTAGTTACATGGTTCCTCATTGGTAAATGCCGACTGTTAACTATTACTGCATCCAATGTATTTTGAAATGCCAATAAAAACATTTTAAAATTAAATTAAAATCAAAAAATTAAGTTTAATTGCCCATCGGGTGTGAAATAGTGGCTCTTATTGGTGAAAAGCCCTACTTAATAGCCTTAAACATAGGGGAAGTCGGGTAAGGGGAGCTACAGGGCCAAACGAGAGGCATCCATCTATACTGCTATTTTATGCCACAGTGGGGGTTGGCGACATGCCAGTGACCCACAGAGGGACCACTTTGGCTTGGAGTATGCAACAAATATAGGGAATTCGTCCCTTCTTCTCAAGTATGAGCAACCACCTTTGGGACTAGGGAGGTGAGCCAGCTATGTAATACCTCAATAGGGGTCTGGGCAAGCAAAATCCCACTCAGGGTGACTCCCCACACCCCTCTAGGAATGAGGAAGGCCCTAATGAAACTCCCACCCAACATGATTTAGACTCCTCACCCATATTCATGGGTTATATGGGAACTGAACCCAGAGAAAACACTCTGGCCCTTTAAGGAGGATAGCGGGCTGGAGCGCCACATTAAATACGTGTCGGAAGAACACACAGGGAGAGAGAGGATAGAGAGAAGAGAGACACTGTGAGAGAGCGAGCACGAGGAGCCACCAAGAGGAGGAGCAGAGCTGGAAATTAAAACTGATGGGTGAGCAGAGGACACAGCATTGTAGACGCTGATGCTTCGACAAAGCTAGAGTCCCCTGACACAGAGGGACCACTGAGGTGGGAAGCACGTTCTCCACCCCCGAAGAACAAAACAGCAAGAGACACAACCCTACAAAGAGGTACCGCAATGGCTCGAGGAGCCCAAAGCCCACAAAGGGCTACTAGAGACATCACCCTACACAAGGGTAGCACACCGGCTCAAAGAGCCAATCGCCCACAAGGAGCTAGAGAAGACACACCGCCACAGAGATATCTCAACCGCTCGAGGAGTCCATAGCCTGCCAGGGGCTACCAGAGACACGCTGTCACAAAGGAGTACCACACCAGCACAAGGAGCCCACAGCCCATGAAGGGTAACCAGAAGTCCAACCCCACAGAGGGGAGGCGCAATGGCTCGAGGAGCCCAGGGACTGGGAGGGGCTATCCGAGACACCCGCCCCTCTCCCCCACACAAATGGGTACTGCACGGCTTGAGGTGCCAGCAGCACATCAGGAGCTACCCGAGACAACCCCACAAAGGGATATTGCATCAGGCTGAAAAGCCTACAGCTTGCGAGGGACATGAATGATGTAACCCCTCAACTTAACAATTTACAGAGGGAAAAACACACTCATAGCGCACATAAGGCTGAGTGGGTGGGGGAAAACCTGCCGAGTCTACAGGAAAGCCTAGAACTGGCGATATTCATGAACCATAAATACCGACCCCACTGGGTCCACCCAATCGCTCCATGGAGGGTGAACAGCGGAGAAGGGACACACACGATTCCTGTTTCCACTGCAAAGGAAGGTTTGAAAGACCATTTTCTTTGGAACAAATTGTGCCATTTAGTATTGTGAGTAACCTGAAGGTGTCTCACCCGCCAGTCCCCAGGAATCTGTCATCCAGGTGGCCAGGACATGGCCATCGCTTTTCGATCCAGTTCCTGGGGGTGAACCAATGTGGCAGGATCACCTGGATGAGGAGTCCTTGGGGAGTGGAAGTGGGACACCGAAGGGTGAGACACGGAATCCCCTTACCTGTAGCATCTTTTCCCCATCCTACTATGTAGGATACCTAGAAGCTCATACCCCTCAACTCCCTTCCCGACACAAACACTTTCTCACAGACAGTTCATCGTGAGCGACAAAGGATTAACATCAGAGCCGTATACCTGACATGTCCCAACACCATGGTCCGGCAAGTTCAGGCAATTACTGATTATTACACACACCCGACTCCCATCACACTTCCCCACACGGAGAAAAGGTGGAGCACGAAAGCGCACTCTGAGTGAGGAAAAGCACACAAGGAAGCAGCAGTTCCAAGATGGCAGTTTGACACAAGAAGAAAGGCGGCGAGACCGGAGAGGGTTGCAAGGAGGGAAGTACCCATGATCTCTAGAAACGGTTGTTGTCACGAACCTTGGAAAGTGAGAAGCCTAAAACCGGGAACTGAAGCTGAACAATCCTACACTGTTTATCAAAGGTATCCGGGGTGCTCCTGTGTCGATAACCCAGGCCAAGAGCAGCGATTGCCACTATGGTACTGTCCTTGGCTCCTTCAAGAAAGCTGCGCCAGTAAAAGCAACGCAGCCGATGAGTCAGAGAAACTGATACTAAATCAGCTGGTGCTTGAACCAAGGTTGCAAGCGGCAACATTGTATGAAGAAATCCACAAAGGACAGTGTTTGAAGTGCATGTGATGAGAGGCGCAAACAAGTGGAACGAAAGGAGTGAATGTACTTTGAAAAAAGCCAAATAAGATACCGTGTACAGAGTGGTCCAGCGCCACATGGGTGCTCATTCGAACGTCTCTGTTAGGTATCCAACTGAATGGCGACTGCATTATAAAAAAGGAACTTTGTTTTGAAGTGGTCCTGCGACGGGTCAAGCTAAACCCTGTGCGAATTCGAAAGTCTTCGATAAGTATAAAGTGAACAGTAATTGGTCTGAGCCTGGCTGGGGGAGACTAATTGAAAGTGGAAAAGGGATCTGAGCCCGGCTGAGGAGGATTCACAGTGAACTGTGAGTCACCAGAGAAGGAATATTTTTTTAACTTTAAAATAAAGGGGTCTGAGCCTGGAATTGGGGGATCCACCGTAATAGAAAAGGGATCTGAGCCCGGCGAGGGGGATCCAGGGAGGGACACCCAAATCACATCATTATAAGAATAAAGGAACTTTATGGGGTTTTTTTGTACATCAGGCCCTCTGAAGCTAAAGACTTGATAAGAAAAGAGACTTGGGCACAGAAGGCCCCGATACTGGAATTGGAACTGTATCCTCGTGTCGAGCAAGCGAGTGTGTGTGCTTGGCTCGAGTGAACTGTCTTGCCCGTGCTGAAAAAGTGGGGAAGGGCGGCCAACGGCCCAAACATCCTGACTTATCATTTTGTGAACACTTCTTTCTTTTGAACATTCTCCCACACTATTTGTAAATTAGTGGTAAGGATTGGCAATAGGTTTTTTGGTATAGGCCCTTTTATTTTGACAAGGCTCCCCTAGGACTGTATTATTATTTGATGGTCGTAGTTGGCTCCCATCTGTAGATTTAGGTTTAGATTGGCGTTTTTCAACCCCTTGTGAAAGTTCAAGAAACACCCTTGAACTGTGGTCACTTGTCTGACTTATTTCGATACCATGCCTTCCTTACAGTATCTTTTGAGAAACCAGACACTGTATGGAACATACGGGGAAAGGTCAGTGAACCAGCCATCTCCCTGGGTGTAGTAAACCTCATCCAGCACTAATGTCTGGCAGAGGGACTCCTAGGACCCCCCTTGTTAATTTGCATAATTTAAGTAACTTTGGGTCTCACCCTAAATTACTAGGGGAATCCAGACTTGGACCCCTTGCTCACTATTCTTAGAGAGGCACAGCTCCACCCTACTGATGAGGTCCAACCAGACCAAAAACATGTGTCTGGGGTTGCTGTTGGTACTCTTGTTCAGAGGAGAATTGGCTAGCATTTCGGTGGTGGACGACCCCAGGGCAGGACAAAGACTGATATGTTTTGGATATTTCTCCTCTGTGAAAGATAGTGAGATAAAGAATCTGGGTAAGGATCTCGTAACCAGGATTAATGTCTGGCAGGGCGACTCCCAAGACCCCCTTGTTAATTTGTAAACCTCATCTAAGCAATAGATTGGAATTCATTCTTTCTAGAGAACAATGCTAGAGTTACGTTAGACTAGGTTTTAGACTGAGGACTGACATTGATTTGGGACTTCCTTCCTGGTTTATTATTTTCTTTGGCATAGGGAAACCATCTTAGATACAGGAACTATAATAGGCTTTCCTCCTTTATGTTTATGAATAAAAAGGTGTTGAAGCTTGTCTTTGTATACGTCTCCTATGTCTGACCTACCAGAAGGGCCTTCTTTGCCTTAAAAATCTTGGAAATCTTAAAAACCTAGAGGCGGGTTGCATTTACCATGGGAGCTTTCAGGCCATGATATCTTTTATCCTCACAATCAAAAGGTCCGGTGGTGTCCAGGGAGTGGCTAGATGGTGCCTATACACCGATTGGGACCAGAATAAATATAAAACAAGATGACCAATTGTTTTAGTGTGAATTGCCTCCCAGTGGAGAAACTTTGCTGAAAATGTTGGGGGGGACATGACCTCTGAAGAAAAGGTGCCCCATTCAAATGAATGGGGACAAAATAGTGTGCCATGAAAGTTGGGGGGGACAAACACCCCTCTCCCCCCCTAAAATTACGCCCATGTTGCCTCCAGAGAAGCAAGGACTGTGAATTGCCATGGTCTTGTTCCAGCCTTGATATCTTGCATCGTCACAACCAAAAGATATTGGGGTGTGCATGGAGGGGCTAGGTAATGTATATACATCAGTTGGGGGGACCAGAGTAAATATAATGCTGGATGACCACACTGTGGTTCTGTGAATTACCCCCCCTCGCCCCTGAGAGTCAAGGGGTGCAAATTACCATCGGTGTGTTCAGGCCATGATATCTTGCATCCTTGAAATTAAAAGGTCTAAGGTGTGTCCAGGGAGGGGTTAGGTGGTGTATATACATACGTTGAGACCAGAGTAAATCTAAAACAGGATGGCCACTTGCGTTAGTGTGAATTACCCCCTGAAGAAGAGGGGATACGTGTATCATTGGTGTGTTCAGGCCAATATATCTTGCACCCACACAATCAAACCTATCGGGGTGCCCTGGGAGAGGCTAGATGGTGCCTATACATCGGTTGGGATTGGAGTAAATATAAAACAGGATGACCACTGTGTTACTGCAAATGAAAGAGAGTGATAGAGAGAGGGGGGGAGTGCAAATTACCATGAGTGCGTTCAGGCCATGATATCTTGCACCCCCACAACTAAAAGGCATTGAAGTATCCAGGGTGTGGCTATATGGTGCATATACGCTGGTTGGGACCTGAGTAAATATAAAACAGGATGACCACTTGTGTGAGTGTGAATTACCCCTACAGAAAAGGGGGATGCGAATTACCATAGGCTCGTTCAGGCCATGATTTCTTGAACCCCCACAATCAAAAGGTATGGGGGTGTCCAGGGAAGGAGTAGATGGTGCCTACACATCGGTTGGGACCGGAGTAAATATAAAACCGGATGACCACTTGTGTTGGTGTGAATTAATCCCAGGGAGGCAGAGCATGCTAATTAGCAAAGGTGTGTTCAGGCCATGATATCTTGCACCCTCAAAATCAAAAGGTATGGGGGTGTCCAGGGAGAAGCTAGATGGTGCCTCTACATTGGTTGGGACGAGAGTAAATATAAAGCAGGATGACCACTTCTGTTACTGCGAATTAAAGAGAGAGAGAGATGGAGGGGGGGGGGGGTTGCAAATTACTTTGAGTGCGTTCAGGCCATGATATCTTGCACCCCCACACTCAAAAGGTATGGGGGTTTCCAGGGAGGGGCTAGATGGGACCTCTACATTGGTTGAGACCAGGTAAAACATGAAACAGGATGACCACTTGTGTCAGTGTGAATTAACCTAGGGAGGCAGGGGAAGCGAATTACTATAAATCTGTTAAGGCCATGATATCTTGCACCCCCACAATCAAAAGGTATGGAGGTGTCCAGGGAGGGGCTAGATGGTGCCTATACAATGGTTGGGACTTGAGTAAATATAAAGCAGGGAGGGGCTAGATGGTAAAAAGACATTGGATGGGGGGACCAGAATAAACATAAAACAGGATGACCACTTGTACCAGTGTGAATTACCACCAGAGAAAAGGGACGATGGGAATTACTATAGGCTCATTCAGGCCATGATATCTTGCCCCCCGCAATCAAACAGTATGGGGGTGTCCAGGGAGGAGATAGATGGCGCCTCTACATTGATTGGGATCAGATTAAACATAAAACAAGATGACCACTTGTGTTGCTGCATATTAATCCGAGAGACAGAGGGGATGTGAATTACGAGTGTGTGCATGCAATGAGATCTTGCACCCCCACAACCAAATGTTATTGGAATATGCAGGGTGTGGCTAGATGGTGCTTACACATTGGTTGGGACCTGAGAAAATATAAAAAAGATGACCACTTGTGTCAGTGTGAATTTCTTCCAGAGAAACATGGGATCGAATTATCAACAGTCAAAAGGTATAGGGGTGTCAAGGGAGCGGCTAGATGATGCCTACACATCAGTTGGACCTGAGTAAATATAAAACAGCATGACCACGGCTAGATGGTGCCTACACATTGGTTGGGACCACAGTAAATCTAAAACAAGTTGACCACTTCTGTTGCTGAAAATTAATCCCAGAGGCCGAGTGGATGTGAATTACAATGAGTGTGTGCATGCCATGATATTGTACATCCCCAGAACCAAAATGTATGGGGGTGTCCAGGGAGGGCCTAGATGGTGCCTACACATCAGTTGGGACCACAGTAAATATAAAACAAGATGCCCAATTGTGTCAGTGTGAATTACCCCCAGAGAAACTGGGGATGCGAATGACCATAGTCTCATGCAGGCCATGATATCTTGAACCCCCACAATCAAAAGGTATGGGGTGTCCAGGGAGGGGCTAGGTGGTGCTTATACATTGGTTGGGGAGACCAGAGTAAACCTAAAACAGGATGACACTTATGTCAGTGTGAATTACTCCCAGAGAAACGGGATGGGAATTACCATATGCTCGTTAAGGCCATGATATCTTGAACCCCCACAATCAAAAGGTATGGGGGTGTCCAGGGAGTGGCTATATGGTGCCTCTACATTGGTTGGGACCAGAGTAAACATAAAACAGGATGACCACTTGTGTTACTGCAAATTAAAGAGGGAGAGATAGGGGGTAGAGGAGGGATATATAGGCACGGGCGTCGCCAGGAATCAAATTTAGGAGGGGCACAGAGGGGGCCAAAGACAAAAGTAGGGGGGCACAGACAAAAGTAGGGGAGAACATGGTCACTGCTCATCTTAGGTAGGGGGGCACATGGGGGGCACAGGGTTTCACAGGGAGGGCCCCGGCCCCCCCAGGTCCCCCCTAGCGAAGCCACTGTAGATAGGGGGTAGAGGAGGGGGCGGGCCGGGTGATGCAAATTACCATGAGTCCGTTCTGGCCATGATATCCTGCACACAATCAAAGGTATGGGGGTGTCCAGGGAGGGGCTATATAGTGCCTATATATCGCTTAGCACCAGGGTAAATATAAAACAGGATGACCACTTGTGTCAGTGTGAATTAACCCTAGAGAGGCAGGGGGTGCAAATTACCATAGATGCGTTCAACCATGATATCTTGCACCCACACAATCAAAAAGGTATGGGGGTGTCCAGGGAGTTGATAGATGGTGCCTCTACATTGGTTGGGACCAGAGTAAACATAAAACAGGATGACCACTTGTGCCAGTGTGAATTAACCCCAGTGATCCAGGAGATGCGAATTACCATAAGTGCGTTCAGGCCATGATATCTTGCACCCCCACAATCAAAAGATATGGGGTTGTCCAGGGAGGGGCTGGGCGGTGCCTCTAAATTGGTTGGGACCAGAGTAAACCTGAGACAGGATGACCACTTGTGTCGGTGTGAATTAACCCCACAGAGGCAGGTGATGTGAATTACCATAGGTGCATTCAGGCCATGATATCTTGCACCCCCACAATCGAAAGGTATGTGGGTGTCCAGGGATGGGGTAGATGGTGCCTCTACATTGGTTGGGGCCAGATTAAACATAAAACAGGATGACTACTTGTGTCAGTGTGAATTAACCCCAGGGAGGCAGGGGATGCGAATTACCATAAATCTGTTCAACCATTATATCTTGCACCTCCACAATCAAAAAAGTATGGCCGTGTCCAGGGTGTGGCTAGATGGTGCCTCTACATTGTTTGGGATCAGGGTAAATATAAAACAGGATGATCACTTGTGTCAGTGTGAATTAACCCTAGGGAGGCAATGGGTGTGAATGACCATAGATGCGTTCAGACCATGATATCTTACACCCCCACAATCAAAAAGGTATGGGTGTGTCCAGGGAGTGGCTAGATGGTGCCTATACATTGGTTGGGACCAGAGTAAACCTGAGACAGGATGACCACTTGTGTCAGTGTGAATTAACCCCAAGGAGGCAGGGGATGTGAATTACCATAGGTGCATTCAGGCCATGATATCTTGAACCCCCACAATCAAAAGGTATGTGGGTGTCCAGGGATGGGGTAGATGGCGCCTCTACATTGGTTGGGACCAGATTAAACATAAAACAGGATGACTACTTGTGTCAGTGTGAACTAACCCCAGGGAGGCTGGGGATATGAATTACCATAGATGTGTTCAACCATTTTATCTTGAACCCTCACAATCAAAAAGTTATGGGCGTGTCCAGTGTTAAGAATTCTCAAGAATGTGCTAATTTCCCTTACCTTTTGAGGCCCACACCAACTTTGCTGGATTTCTAGGATTTACATTTTTACCTGAAAAGAGTGTGAGCCTTTTTTCCCACTCTTTCATGTATTTTGATGTGTGTTTTACTTTTGTGTTCTTTGGATATGGAGTTTTAAAACAACTTCATAGGCATCATCTTTTCTTGCGTGTCACACAGCACCTTCAGTGCAGTGGTACAGGGATGTCTTTCAGACTTCCCAAGGTTTAAATACCTTCTCTGGGACTGACTACTGTCTCCCAGAGCATGTAAAGTATTGACTTTACTAGTCTTTTTAAATGTACAGACCCAGCACACACTATCTTCCTATAGGGTGCTGGAAGGTTTGCCTTGCATCCCCTGAGTCTAAATACTCATGTAAAAGTCAAATGTTACCCTTTCCCTCGTCAAATGCCTGGTGGCAGTGGTTTAGAACAAACTACCATGATTTTTCCCAACCGTGAACACCGGTAGCTAAAAATCGGGGCATCCATGTTTTTCAATATGGCGCCCAAGATCTGTCTGTTAAAGCAGACTCTGGTCAACTTTTTTTGCCGTTTCATTTTGGAAAGGTCCTTCTAGTGTTTGTCTCTGCGCGCAAAACCAGGTTTGGTCCCTTTGTTCATTGGCCTTTGGCGGGCTTCAGTGCTGAAGCCCTCCTTTGGCGCCTGAGTGTCTGGGGTTACAGGATGTGAGGGAGCTGCCCGAAACTCCCTGTGCTTAGTCTCCTAGGAGACCTGAATGCACTCTGGCGTGATTGGCCGGCTTGCTGGCCGGCAAGGACAGCCACCCTGCTGGGTGAGTGGCAGCTTGGCTGGAATGAATGGGGAAACTGTTTAAAAGCAGGCCTCTGGGACTTGGAAAGCAGAGTCGACCACTGGAATGTAAGAACCGAAGACTAGCTGAAGGAAGACGACTGCAGAAACTCCTGGTCCACTGGTGAAGCCCTGCTGCATGTTCGAACTGTCTGAAACTCCATCGAAAGAGAAGCCCTTCAAGGTTACCTTCTCCCCTGGGGCTTGGTGGGAACAACAAACGTACAAGTCACCTGGACACCGTCTCTATACTGGTCGAATTTTCTTCAGAGTGCTATTGAAAACTGGATAGCCAGTGAGAAGGATACCAGTTTGTGGTCTTTAAGGCACTCACACCTTAAACCGACGTTTTGACAAGCTTGTGGCCTCTTCCCCGGGCAGTGCAGGAACCTCCTGACGTCCTCCTTGTCCCCATGATTGAAGCTCAGGAACAGCGAGATCTGCAGGAACTGCCAGGAACAACTGCCTCAGCTACAGCTCTTCTTCATTTAAAAGGTACTGTGCAAGTGCGGTCAAGAAATCCTTTCTGCCGCTGTGAAAGTTTGTGAAACTTTCCCAACTTTGAAGGCTTGTCCTTCCCTACACCGACATATAACTTTTCGTCTGACCAATTACTTCTAAAAACCGTGGCAAAGACTTAACCGTTTACTACCAGAACTGTGCTATCCTATCCAAGACTCTGAACCATTGACTTTGGCCCATGCCTACTGAATTGAATTGCTGGTTGTAGTGAACTGAAACTATTTGCCTTACCTCTGAAAGTATTTGTGCTTTGATTCTTTTAACCCTTGTCTTTTTACCCCTTTTTAAAGTAACTGAAGTGCCATTTTGCTCCCACTTCAGGAGAGCTGAACTTGTTCAGAAACTGATTGGTTGTGTAGTGTAGTATATTAGATTGTGATATTGAGCTGCTCTTACTAGTGGAATGTTTTCTAACCGACTGTGTAAATAAATATATATTCTTTTACCAAGAAACCTTGAGTAAGTGTTTGTTTGAACCACTGTGATTGCTGACCCTTTGTGTAAACGCTTGTACTGCTCACTTTACTCTTGAGATAAGTCTGGCTGCTCAGCCACTGCTACCACATTACTGTGTAGTACAGGCTTGTACCAAAGGTGAAATTGTACTTACACTTGTCTTAATTGTGTGTAGTGTTCCCAAAGGGTACTGCATGTGTTTCTGCCTAACATCCAGAGAGTGGCTAAATGGTGCCTCTACATTGGTTGGGACCACAGTAAACATAAAACAGGATGACCACTTGTGTCAGTGTGAATTAACCACAGGGAGGCATGGGATGTGCATTACAATAGGTGCGTTCAGGACATGATATCTTGTGCCCCCACAGTAAAAAGATATGGAGGTGTCCAGGAAGGAGTAAGATGGTGCCTATACATTGGTTGGGACCTGAGTAAATATAAAGGAGAATGACCACTTACGTTGCTGGAATTAATCCCGGAGACAGAGGGGTTGTGAATTACAATGAGGTTGTGCATGAAATGATGTCTTGCATCCCCACAACCGAAAGGTATTGAAGTACTCAGGGTGTGGCTATATGGTGCATATACACTAGTTGCGATCTGAGTAAATCTGAAACAGGATGACCACTTGTGTTGGTGCGAATTAGACCCAGAGAAACACAGGGTACACATTACCATTGGTGTGTTCCGGCCATGATATCTTGCACCCCCACAATCAAAAGGTATGGGGGTGTCCAGGGATCGGCCTTTTTTTATAGCATCTACCATCTACGCAAAAAGACATATTGAAACCTAAAATACTAATTAAACCATTTGAGGAGCGTGAGGTGAATTTAGTCACCCAATATTCGGATGATATTCATCAGATATACATTATTTTGAATGAGCATTGGCACATCCTTAGGATGGATGAATATTTAATTCACTATATAGGTGAAGGCCCTAGTTTCACATATACGAAGGCACAGACTATTAGAACAAAAGTTAGCCCTTCGTTCCTCAGACCAAGCACTACACACAGCATGAACCCTGACATGGATGAGACCACGAACTGCATGTTTTTATAAATGTGGGAATGCAAGTATGTGTAAACATGCACATCCTGATACTAAAGGTCTTTAAGGCCGGCAACCTTCTTCATCTTGCCACTCTCAACTCTCGCTCTGCTGTCAAACACTCCTCTGACATCTGCCACCTGCTTGAAGAACTTGACCTTGACGTCCTTGGTCTTACAGAGACATGATTCATGGCCAGCTCTGTCACGAGCTTTGACACTCTCCTCCCTGATGGCTACAAGATCCTCTCTGCACCCAGATCCAATCGCCCTGGAGGGGATGTAGCCTTGATCTTTCCTGAGTGGATTCCTGCCACTATAATTCCCACTCAGATCTACTCCTCTTTCGAATGCCTCGTCTGCAGGCTCTCAATCTCTCCTAGCCACTCTCTTACTGTTGCCACTCTCTACCGGCCCCCTGGTCAAATCACATCTTTTCTCTCTGAGTGGGCTGACCTCTCCTCCTCTCTCCTGGCCTCAACTACTCAACTCTTCCTCCTTGGTGACCTCAACATTCACCTTGATTCTCCCTGTCCCTCAACATTGCTCTTTCGCGACCTCTGCGATTCCCTCTCCCTCTCTATCCTCCCCTCTGGCCCAACGCACTCTGCAGAGCACACACTTTATGTCTTGATCTCCTCTAGCCTCCCCCTATCTATCCCTCTCTCCACTCCCCTCTCCTGGAGTGACCACTACCTCCT
This sequence comes from Ambystoma mexicanum, assembly GCF_040938575.1. Classification (NCBI taxonomy): domain Eukaryota; kingdom Metazoa; phylum Chordata; class Amphibia; order Caudata; family Ambystomatidae; genus Ambystoma; species Ambystoma mexicanum. Next base: position 327,277,896 of record NC_090925.1, on the reverse strand, counting down.
CTCCTCTCATCTCTCTCTCTCTTCCCCCCAAGCCAAGCCTACCCCAACACTGCCACCTACCTTCCTGGACATCCGGCCCATGAAGCGTGTGTCAGTCGAGGCTTTTGCTTCCACCTTCTCCCCATGCCCTCTTCCTCTGGCTGACTCACACCCTGACACAGCCCTGTCTTCTCTCTATTCTTCTATTTCTGATACTCTTGATGTTCTTGCCCCTGTCATGAGGATCCGCCTGAAGTCCAAAGCCAAGTGCAATTCCTGGTATGACTCCGACCTAGCTACACTTAAACGTAGGTGTAGGGCGGCTGAAAGAAAATGGAGGGATTCCTGCTCATCCTCTGACAAACTGGCCTGTCGCCTACTCCAAAGGCAATACCGTCTCTCTGTCCGTACCAAGAAGAGAGTCCACATTCAAGCCTGTGTCTGCGGCATCTAACAGCTCGGCCGAACTCTTTAAAATTTGTAAGGAGCTGGCCAACCCTGCTGCAGTCTCTACCCCTCCCCTTGCCTCTCTGGCTCTTTGCAATGCCCTGGCCTCACACTTTATCTCAAAAACCCAGGACATCCTGTCCACACTCTCCTCCACTCCCTCTCCTCTCCCCTCTCCGTCGGTACTCACTGACCCTCCTCCAGCCACTCCCCCCACCCTCCTTCTCTTCCTTTCCTCTCTTCTCCCCTGATGAGGTCGCTAGACAAGTCCGATCTATGAAAGCCTCGTCAAAACAGGTTCATCCCTGTTCCTCTAAAACTTTCAAGGACCACATTGATACCCTCGCTCCGGCCCTTGCCGACTTCTGCAACCACTCCTTTGCCTCAGGATCCTTCCCCTCCCCTCTTAAGTACTCCCTTGTGCATCCTCTCCTCAAGAAACCCACAGCGTATCCCTCTTGCCCGGCCAACTATCGCCCAATTTCCATTACCCACTTCTTAGGAAAACTCCTTGAAAAGCTGGCCATCTCTCAGCTAAACCTTCATTCTGATTCTGTTGGCTGTCTCCATGACCATCAGTCTGGCTTCAGATCTGGCAGAAGCACGGAAACTGCTCTCCTGAACATCCGTGAAGATCTGCTTTCCAACCTTGACTCTAGCATTCCCTCTGTTCTCATCCTACTTGATCTCTCCTCTGCCTTCGACACGGTCAACCATACCATCCTGCTCAACCGTCTCTGGGATAACTTGGGCATCACCGATCAGGCTCTGGCCTGGCTGACCTCTTTCCTCTCTGATCGACCCTCCCAGGTCCAACTTGGGTCCTTCCTATCATCTGTCTTCCTCTCCACCTGTGGTGTTCCCCAGGGGTCTAACCTCTCGCCCTGGCTTTTCAACCAATACCTGGCAACTCTCGCCCACTGTATTGCCATTTTCTGCTCAAACTTCCAGTGCTACGCAGACGACACTCAACTCATTTTCAGGCTGCCCTCGGCCACCTCCTCCACCTCTCTCATCACTGATTGCCTAACTGCCATCCAAGATTGGTGTGCCGCCAACGAACTTTTTCTTAATGCCAGCAAAACAGAGATCCTCCTCATTGGCACACCATCACCTTCCTTTCCCCTCACTCTCTGGCCGGCCTCGCTTGGCCCTCCTCCTATCCCCACCTGCAAGGCCAAGAACCTTGGTGTCACCTTTGATTCCACACTCTCCTTCTCCGCCCACATTGCTGATGTATCAAAAAAGAAACATCCTACTGCACCTCCTCAGAGGTATTCTTCCTTTCCTCTCATTCCCCCAGAAGCTCACAGTCTCCCAAGCTCTGGTTCTCTCTAAATTGGACTATTGCAACAGCCTCTTTCTTAATCTACCTGCCTCTAATCTCCGCCCTTTAGACCTTATCCAGAACAGCACTGCGAGACTTGTCCTTGGCCTCAAGTCCTGGGATCGCATCTCTCCAGCTCTGAAATCTCTCCATTGGCTCCCAGTGGAGGCAAGGATTAAATTCAAAACCCTCTGCATTGCCCACGAGGCTTTCTGGGGCCTGGGTCCAACATACCTTCAGCTATCCCTCCGCAAATACCTCCCATCTCGAGCACTCCGCTCCTCTACCTCTAACTCCCTCAGGGTCAGTTGTTTCTCAAAGAAACGAGCTGGGGGTAGATCTCTGTCTTCAGCTGGGGCCTCCCTCTGGAACAGCCTGCCTGCCACTTGAGGAGAACCATCTCCAGTTCTGGAAGCACCTCAAAACCTTCCTCTTTGCTTCTGCCTTCTCCTCCCCTCTCCCCTGTTGATTCTACTCTCCCTCTGCACCATGCACCTGGCCACCCTCTGTCACCGGGCCCAGGTACCTGCTCATCTTGCCACCCTCACGCACTGCCTCCGAGCCACCCCATGCACTGGGGGGTCTGTATCTGTACCCATACAGCCCTCCCCTTTTCTTCCTGCACTTTCAGACCTACATGGCCTGCTGCCATAAACCCAGCACTTGCCACTTGCTGGCTGCACTCCCATTGTTTGTTGCCTTTTTATTTATTATTTTATTATTATTTTTGTTTTTTCCTTCTCGCTCCGCACTCTCCTTTTGTTCCCCCTTCCATGCACTTCTCCCCCTTTTCCCTCTACCCTGCATTTGCACGTTCTCAATGTCAATGGGCCTAGTGAGATCGTTGTTTTTGTTCTCCCCTGTTCCCCTTCCCTTGCTTTGTCGCGCTCTGAAACACTTGTGTATGAGCGCGATAGAAATAAAATATCAATATCAATATCAATAAAGAATATGTACATAATGGTGGTAAAATATTTCGCATTATGGATTTGATCAACTGCAGACCAAAATGTGCGGTCTGCGCCATCATTTGCATCTGCAACCGTATTTACGTAGGGAGCATCATCGGGGAATTACGTATACGTATCAGAGAACACCTTTCGAGTCTTAATTCACAAGACATGAGATTGCCATTGGCAGTCCACTGGCAAGAGCATCACCAGTTAGACAAGTTAGACAACAAGGATGATATACGCTTCATAGGACTTGGGCAAATTGAAGTAGTCATGCGTGGGGGTGACGGGAACACTCATGTTGTGACAGGCAGAAAGTAAATTAATATGTTCCCTATGTTGTTTAAAGCATTAGCTAAACCGTGAACATGAAATTAATGTATTTTGTGTAACTAACCGTGAAATATGGGAAAATAGATGTGATATTATCTGAGTGTAAAGTTATTGAGAATAATATGAGAACATTGTGGAGACAATTTATTTCATAATATTATGTGCAATAATTCTGTTTGGGATATTAAATCCACAAGAGTAAAACATGCAATCACTGTCAATGTATGATAATATCAGTGCCAGTTTTCTTACTGTGATCAAGTTATTCACCTTCACCCAGTCATTTTCATTAGCGATTACCATTAGTGGTAATAGAATATCCAATGGTCGGGTCAATGTTATTCGGTAATTATCCAATAGGCACGTTCAATAATTCATAAAATATTCAAGGGCATTTAGACTTGTGGCTTCAGATGTAAACACAAAGTTATTAGTTCAGTAAAATCGGTTGCTGAACATAAGAAATTGGTCAAAAATATGTATTGCACGTGAATGTAATTAATTTTAGATCACTTTAGAGCATATTAAAGACTCAAGATATCTAACTACATGTGATACTCGTAAGGAAAGAAAGCGCCTTGAATCCTGAGGAAGGTAGAAGAGCCGTTACTGAATGGTAATCGAATAGCCCTATGTGGGCCTCCTTTCACCTTCCCTATGAAATATCACCCCGTCCGAGCTAGGGATAGAAGTTCAGCTGGAAGAGCAAAATACCACCAGGTATTCACCAGCCTGAAAGGAAATGAAGGAGAGTGCTAGCAATAGAGCAGTGTAGGATATGAATGACAGTATGCAGTTCAAGAGAGACTAACTGAATTAGCTGGGAATCTGCATAGAAAGGATGCTTAGAAGTAGGTGGCGGCAAAAAACTCCCTTTTGTAATGTTTTCTGATGGAACTCTGGGAAATGAGTCGTAGCACCAGAATAAGGATGTTTGAGACAGGTAGGATGGAAGGGTAGTTAAAACGGTTAGTTAGGAAGCTTTTTCCCGTATAGAAGGAGGGCTCTCTAATTGGAACAGAGTGCAATGGAAAACAGCAAGGCGTCCAAAGTTCAAAGCACTCTGGTTTGCAAACGATAGTTCATAAGGTGCAGGACAATCCAGTATCAATGCATTTGAAAGTAGAAAAAATGTCAAAGAACCAGGTAAGCAAAGGTAAACATTACAAAATCGTAATGCAAGATACAGGGTCGGATTACCAGAGCCGAGGTCAGCAGCAGGAGGGTAATCCAATAAAAAAGAAGTCAGTAACCAGGCAGCAAAAACATAGAGCAGGAGCAAAGGATCAAGGAAGTAAGAAACTAACTTCAATCAGAAACACTCACGTATTGCAATGCAAGTTCTTTTGTACTTCCGGGCTAGAGGGCATGTGCGTGGTGCTGGTGTATCTCTCATAATCATGGCAACCCAAAGGTGAGGGAACGGAGGGCAGAGCCGTTTGAGAGTGCGACACTCTAAAAGGCACCATGCCTACTGCCAGAAGCAGACGCGAGGCCTCCCCGCCTCTGAAAATGACAACGATGAAGGCTAGACGCTGGAGCCGTGACAGTGTGTGCCCCAAAGGAAGGTGCACACCCTTAGAGTGAAAACGGGCCAATAGCACAGGAGCACGAATATTATCAGAGGGTTCCCAAGTCCGCTCCTCAGGACCGTAAGCCTTCCAGTCCTCTAGATGGAACTGTTTACCATTCCGAACCTTCATGTGCAGAATGGCATAAACCTCATACTCCTCATCACCATCTACCAGGACTGAGCGCAGGTGAGCAGAAAGCCAGGTAGCAGGTAGGAACGGTTTCAGCAGGGAAATATGGAACACAGGATGGACCTGCCACTTCCTAGACAGACTTAAGCGCAACACAATGGGGTTGATGAACTGGAGAACCTCATAAGGACCAACGAAACGTGGCACGAGCTTACGTGCACTGTGCAACTTTAAATTCTTGGTAGACAACCAAACCTTAATTCCTGGACGATAGACAGGAGCTGGAGTGCAGCAATGATACGTGAATTTCTTGGCCGGGTTCTGCACCTGAACTAGCTGGTCCCTGACAGACATTAAATCTCAGACTGAAGTGCTAGCAGCAGGGCTTTCAGAAGGAGGTGGTGCTTCAAGAGGGATCGAACGGGGATGTTGCCCATATAGAACATAAAAAGGAGAGGCACCAGTAGAAGAATGAACAGAGTTGTTATAAGCAAACTCAGCCGAGAAAAGGAACGTCAACCAAGTCTCCTGGTAGTGTAGACAAAAACAGCGCAAGTACTGCTTCAAGGTGGCATTAAGCCAAAGGAGGAAGTCGGGGCTCACCAGAAATGCGAAGTGAATTGAGACCCCCTGTCGTAAACAATAACAGAAGGTAGCCCGAAGAAACGGAACACATGTTTCAGAAAGAGATCCGCTAAAACGGGAGCAGCCGGAACTCCTATACAGGATACACAAATAGCCAAGTTAGTGACGTAATCTATCACCACCCATATGGTGTCATAATCATGGATTGGTGGAAGCTCGACTATCAAGTCCATTGATACCATAAACAAAGGTTTGTGTGCGACGGGAAGTGGGTGCAAGAGACCGACCGGTTTTTGTCTTTGTGTCTTGCACTGAACACAAATAGAACACTTTGCAATGTAAACAACAACGTCTCTTGACATGGCAGGCCACCAGGACCACCTGTGTAATAATTCCAATGTCTTAGTCTTCCCGGGGTGAACTGCCACTAGACAGTCATTGCACCAACGCAAGGCAAAGAGGCACATTTTTATTGAATAACTTTAACTTGCACAGGCGTACAGCAATGCAAACCATACATTTTCATTGAGTGGATAAAGAACAGCAAAGTTAGCACAAAAAGCCTCTGTCGACATCAACGTTCGTGTACATGTTATTTTACAGTACAGTTATATCCTCTTCCTCCACACTTTGTAGCATTAAATATTGTCAGAAACCACCCCATATGTCCCTCAGACAACTTGACAGTGACACCAAGCAAGCATATACTTCCTCCTTATCATTCGCCCAGATCATATCACTGAGCCAGTTGTCATAGGTGGGGGCCACCTTGCTTTTCGACCTCATTAAGATAGGCCTTTTTGCCAGCACCAGACCAATATTAACCAATTTGCGCTTCAATGGGTTCAGTCTATTCACATATCCCAATATACATTCCGAGGGTTCCCACGTCATTGGCTGCTCCATTATCTCCTCCAACGCATGACACACCTTGTTTCAATATTCCGATAATGCCCGACATGCCCACAACATATGCATTATATCTGAATCCCCCAATTCACATCTGGGACACTTTCCCTCTGAGGTGGGATACATTCTCTTGAGGCCGACCGGGTTATGATGTACTCTATTTAAGACCTTGAAGTATATTAGCCTGTGTCTGGAGTTTAATGATATCTGCCTTGTTAATCTGCATATTTGTAACCAATGTGTGTGTCTGTGATAGTGACATCTAGATCCTTCTCCCAGTGCCCCCTAATGTTCGATGTGTGTGCCCCCCATGACGTCTGCGCAATTTTATACAATGCTAAAGCTGACTTGTAATTGAGACACGGGTGAGATGTCGGATCCTGTGGGTATTCAGGCCACACCAATGCCACTGCTGAGCGAATCCGACAATACTGGAGTTTCTGAAGTGGCGTGTCACCCACATGTACCTTAATCATGTCCCAGGACACGAATGACCCCTCATGGAACAGTTCTCCTAAATTCAATATGCTCACCTTACGCCAATGTGTTGCCAGTAGTGTATCCCTTGTGGGCCTAGGAAAGACACGCCCCAGATTGGCATGGCTCGGCTATATAGTACAGTATTCTTGGGGCGCTTGACTAGCTTAGTCATGCCTCTTGTGTGACTGACACTGGATCCAGCTGATTAGTATTGCACTGTGTTCCCACGGCCAGCCTGTGCAGCAGAGTTGCCAGTGCCTTTCCAATCTAATATATGATACGTGCAGTCCTCCCTCAACCCAGTACACTGCATAATATGCCTGGGCAGCAAGGTAATATAGCTCAGTCAGGTGCTGATAACCGTCCAAGCTCATATGGTAGTGTGAAGCACTTCCAACTGACCCTATCTGACCCTTCCATACAAATGAGGAGCACGCTCTGGCCATTGTAGCGAAAAAGGCTCTGCCAGGCCATAACTGAACGTTGCTGAATAAGTAGAAATGTTTGGGCAAAATAATCATTTTTATTAACGCAGCCCGTCCCATCAGAGAAATGGGGAGCTGGTTCCACCGCTCCAGTTTGGTGCACATTTTAGTGAAGGGGTTGTAATTAAGGGTTTTAACAAGGGCAGGTGACCGGGCAATCTCGACACCTAGATATTTTATATGTAAATGCGCCCATCTTAGTCCGAATATATTCCTTGGTTCTGAAGTGATGTTCGTTAGTGGGTAGACATCTGACTTGTTACTATTCAGGCGCAGGCCGGAATATTTCCCAAACTCGCGAACTGCAGCTAAGATCCTCTGCAGGTGTTTCCCAGGGTCTCTTATATACATCATTATGTCATCCGCGTATAATTTATTTATTTTTATTTATTTATAAAGCGCCGAAGCCCGCAGGCATCAGGGCGCATACATAAAGACAACAATTAGTAACGGGACATCCAGATTTGTTTGCTGAGGTAGCGCTAACTAATTACTTGAATAAGCTTGTTTTCAATCTCTTTCTAAAGATCGTGTCGTTTGACTCTTATCTTAAAGAGCCGGGGAGACTGTTCCAGGCCAATGCGGCTCTTACAGGGAAAGAGCATCCGCGTCTATTAGTTCTTTTAACGTCTGGGCATACTATAAGACCTAGAGCCTCTGATCTCAGAGCTCGGCCCGGGTGTAGCGGCATATTTAATTTTTCAGATAAGCAGGGGCTGAGCCATAAAGGCAGCAATGTACCGTCGTCATGCATTTGAATATGATTCGTTCCTCTAATGCTAGCCAGTGGAGGGACTTCCGGTCCCCTGTGATATGCTCCCTTCTGGTCTTCTGTCTGATAATTCTCCCTGCGTTATTTTGTAATGTCTGACAGTGCATAATGGATCCCTTACTGACTCCCAACAAAATTGCATTGCCATAATCCAATCTGGAGAGGATAGTGGCTCTGGCAATCGTTGCACAGTTGTTTTCACTCAGATACGGTCTAATGGATTTGAGCAATCGTAAGTGATACTGTCAGTTTTTATTTAGGTAGGAAACATGCGCATCTGCTCCCAGAGATGCATCAAGGTATATGCCTAATGTTTTTAATTTCCCAGAAATGGGGATGAGAGAGTCTCTGATCTTGAAGGTGGAATAGTCCAGGCTTAGCTTAGACCTTGCTTGATGAGAGCCAAAAATCATCAGTTCAGCTCCTATTTAGGCAAAGCCATTTGGCCTTCATCCAGGCTTCAATAATGTCATAGATGTTGGCTACCATGCTGTGGTCGGTGTTATAACAGCCGCTCAACTCAACCAACAATAATGTTATGAGTTCCACCTGCCCAGCGATGTTATTGCTGGCACAGGTGTGTCGAGCCCTCATAAGGTCTGCCAGGGTTTCCATCACTGACGCAAACAGCAGGGGTGACAACGGGCATACCTACCTGGTGCCTCCTGCCAATGTTAGTATCAGTGAGAGCACTCCGTTTACACACACTCTAGCATATGGCTGCGTGTATAAAACCTTCACCCACTTCACAAAGTTTGGCCCGAACCCATAATTGTGTAGAACCCTAAACAAGAATGGCCAACACACTGTGTCAAATGCTCTCTGCATGTCTAAAGACACTGCAACCCCCTCAACATCTTTTGGTATCTGCGCCATTACATTATATATCCTGCAAATATTGGATGCCGTTGATCTCCCCTATATGAACACAGCCTGGTTTTCATGTACCATGTAGGGCATTAGCGTGTTAAGCCTAGATGCCAGTATTTTCGCAAATACTTTTGCTTCAGTATTTATTAGGGATAGAGGCCGGTACAATCTGCAATCTTCTGGGGGCTTACCCGGTTTCAATAACAGGATAATAACCGTTTCACGCAGCGATTCAGGCAGGGTACCAAGTTCTACAGCCTCCACCCACACCAACAGTATTCGGGGGAGATAACATATCTATACATTCTTTGTAAAATTCCGCACTGAGTTATTCCGCGGCTTTCCTACGTAGAAGGTATCTAATCACTTCCTTGATCTCACTTAACTTTATCAGTTCTTCCAGCACATTAGGTGCTTCTGCAGACAGAAGTGTCGTAGGGATTTTAGCCAAGTACTCATCTATCTCGGCGTTCGTAGCCACACTTTGGGGGAATATAAGCTCTTATAGAAATCATAAAATATCTCGCTCTTCTCTTCCACTCTGTTGGCCACCGTACCATCTGCCCTGATTATCCTCAGGATATTAGTGCTGCCCCTCTCACTGCGAACTGTCTGTGCCAACAATTTCCCAGGCCTCTCCTGTTCACCATATCGGTGCGCTGCTGCTGGCTTATCAAAGTATCTGAACTCCCTATCTGCTGTTTCCCGGTATTTATCTAAATGTGCCATAATATCTTTGCTAATCTGTGGTGATGGGTCCCTCGTGCTTTCTGTTTGAAAGAGAATTAAAGAGATGCAAGGCTGCATTGGCGCAGCTACAATGTCGCTCAATACCACAAATTTGGTTGACAATGCAACTCCCCTCATGTATACTTTGAACGCCTGCCAGAGAATAGCATGTGTGCTCACCAACCCTTTGTTATTTTCAAAATAATTGTCTGTGTGGTGCCATATTAGCCCGAAAGACCAGATCCCCCAGGATTGTAGCGTTTAAGCCCCACTGCGGCTGCGAAACCATGCCTCCAGGAATACATAATTAAAGCAATACTGGGGAGTGATCAGACAAAGTTCTAAGCAATATGCGGCACTCGGCCACCCAATTCAATAGCTTGTGTGATGTCAGCCAGAAGTTGATACGTGAGTGCATATCGTGCACGGATGAATAGAAAGTGAAAGCACGCTGTGTATTTTTTTTTATAACTGTTTATTGATTTTATTGTAAGAGTACCAACCATATAAACAATGAAACAATATAAACAATCAGCAAGGTCACTTGATATGCAATACACAGTGTCAACCATGAACAATATGGTAATATTCCGGGGGTTGCTCCAGTGGTCCAGGCCCACAGTAATGAGTCTCGGGTCCTTTTTTTGAGCATGTGGAGTGCCGAGGCATCCTCCTTCAGGGGCTCATCTAGAGTCCTCCCAAATCCCCCAAACTTTCGGGAATTTAGTAGTGCATCCTCTGGCCTTATAGAGCCGTCTTTCCAGGGAGGCGCATCTGTCCACATCGTTGGACCATCGGTCTATGCGCAGTTTGTCGGCCGAGTCCCACATTGCATCGGTCAGCCTCTTCCCCGCGCCCATAGCCACTGCTAGGAATGTTTGTTCATGTTCAGTAAAGTCCACCTCTCCCCATATTCCCAGTAGTATCAGTTTCGGGTCTTGTGGAACAGGGGACCCTGGTACCCGGGAGATCCTGCTAGTGCATTTCTTCACAATACGCTACACTCCCAGAGCATGTGGAAGAAGGGGCCTTCTGCATTTTTACAATGGAGACATCCCCCTTCGTCTACCACTGCCCCATTGGGCCATCATAGATCTGGAATAGTACGACTAGTGCAGTATTTTAAGCTGGATCAGTAGGAGCAGTGCATCAATACCCATCTCTCGAGGGAACATCAATGCTTCCACCCATTCTTCCGCTTCTAGTGGGCCCAGGAACCTTTCCCATTTTTCCTTCAGCCTAGTCAGTTTGCGGGTTCCAAAAGAATTGAGTACTTGTTAGAGTGTGGAGGTGACTTTAGTCAGGATGCGGTCAGGGAGAACTTTGGTCTCCAGGGGGGAGCAGCTGGGTATGTCGGTGAGATTCGGGAGTTGGGACTTTATGGCATGAGTGAGTTGAATGTGCCTATACTGATCCATTGGTTGTAACCCGTGGTTTCCTTTCAGGGTCTCGAAGTCCAGGAGGCGTCCCTCCTGCACTACATCTGCCAGAGTGCATATGTGTCATGATCTCTGCTTCCAAATGGTCAGGGTTTTCCCAACTCCCTTGGAAGCAGATCCATAACCCAGGTTCCGAGTGCCAACCAGTCCCAATTGGGACCTTTTGGACCCAGTCCTGGCGCCAGTGGCACCAGGCTCATAAATATGCCCAGTCCCAGCGCTGGAAGCGCCGGGCTCATAATGCTTGGGTGGACTTACCTGCAGCAGACCATGCTGCTTACTTGCCTGCCAGTTGAGCCTCTGATCCTCTTCTGTTTGGAACTACTTTTCCTGTTGGGTGGGGCAGGAGCCACTCCCTAGATTCAGAACACTGGAACTCTTCTGGAAAGCAGGAACTCTTTTCTTACCTAGGCGTGGCTGTGGAAGGAGACACCTAAGCACTACAGGAGGCTATTTAAACCACACCCGATGGATGAATCTTGCTTTGCGTTATTCTGCATCCTCTGCAGCAGAACGTTCATCGTGTCTTCTGCATCTGATCCTGGGCCTAAGGAAAAAGGCTTACCATCCTGAATCCAGTCTTCAGCAACACCTATAAAGACAAGAAAGAACAGGTTAGCATTACGGTCTTCAGTGACAGCTCTTCACTTACCTGGTCCATCGGCTGTCACCAACGCCTCGCGCTGCATTCCGGCATCTGAAAGACAAAGGCTTACCTACTCTTCGTGCGCTACGGAGGTCTTCACACTGCATTCCGGCATCTGAAAGACAAAAGCTTACCAACTCTTCGCACGCTCCGTAGGCCTTCGGCGCTGCATCCCGCATCTGAAAGACAAAACAAGGTGCGTTAAAAGACATTGGGGAACTTTAATACTCACGGGCCATTACTCCTTTCCACATCTAACCCAGTGGGTATTCCGGCACCCTGCAGCCGCTCCGAACTTATACCTGCAAAATAAAAAGACAGTTAGAGCGCATCGTGAAGCAGGCAACAAGCGCTTACTTACGTGCTTCCAGGCGCTTCTATTCATCACACGGGCTCCATCTTCAACTCACTTCAGCCCGTCATCCGCCATCGCCGGAACCCTGCAAAACAAGAAACATCATTACTAAAGACTTTAAAGACATTAGAATTACTCGAAACTTACCGTTCGTGCAGTAAACGACGGACAGCAGTCCTCTGAAGTCAAGAGGCCTGCTCCCCTTATCCAGTGAAGAAACTGGTTACAGCACCCTGCCCCGAGGCAGATGGAGAGCACGGCGTTCACTTACCTAAGGTGAGAGCGTTAACCTTTGGGGTTCTACAGGAGAAGAGAAAGGGAAGAAGAGAGAGACATTCAATAACCCAGTTCCTTAATCCCATATTTTCTATCTGCAGACATCTTACCCTTCAAGTCAGACATACAGTGCACAGAGGTCCAGCCCAAAGAGCCAGCCGTGTGTTACACATCACCTTTGCAGATACGGTATACGCCCAGTCAAGACCGGCGCCTCTACGGGAATCAGGTGAGCGTTACAATATGCCCCATGTTTTCCAGTTGACGAAGTGCCCCATTTTTGGGATTTCCGGGAGATGTTCACTATGCCATATGGGCTGGGCCATTGTTGGTTTCGCATGCCATCCTATGTGTTGGTGGGACTCCCTCCAGACTCGACGGATGTGAAGTGTCATTCTTGATATTCCTGCCAAATTCCTACGGCCATCATACAGAATCCGTAGTGGGGAGGTCGGGCCTGTGTTGTCTAATTCTACCCTGATATGTGGGAGCGCGGAATCCCCTTGTGACCACTCATTCACCACACCCGTGTGCGCAGCCCAATAGCAAATGCGAGGATTCAGTAGTCCTACCACCCTCCCATACCGAGCGTTGTAGTGTCGTGAGGGCAACTCAGGGTTGCTTCCCGCCCCAAAGCAATCGCACGAAGGACCGTGTCTATTGCTACAAAGGTTATATGAGGGGATGGAGAGTGGGGCGTTCTGAAGGACATATAACAGTTGCAGAAGTATTATCATTTTAAACAGTGCAGCCTTACCCAATAGTCACAGTGGAAAGGGATGCGAATGAGAGACATCTGATGCAAATCTGTCGATCACTGGCTGTAGATTACGCCGGAGGAAGTAATCTAAACTTGGGCTGATACGTAGACCCAGATAAGTGAAGCCACGTACTGAGACGGGGTACAGGTAATGTTCAGGGATTGCAGCATCTCCCCCTTGGATTGGAAAGCATACCGTTTTCTGTTTATTCACCTGGAGCCCCCCAAAGGTTTGATACTCTAAAAGAATTTGGGACACCATCGGACAGGAGGTCGTCGGGTTGTTGAGGTATATAAGGAGATTGTCCGCCTATAGCGAGACTCTTTCTTACCCTCCCCCAGGCCACGAGAATCCAGACCAGCTTTTGTCCATTTGGATTCTAATTGCCAGTGGTTCAATAGCGAGGAGGAACAATAGGGAGGAGAAAGGGCAGCCCTGCCTAGACCACGCCATAGTGAGAACCCCCTAGATGTCCTGCCATTAATTCTCACCACCACCTCGGCTGAGTCATAGAGAAGTTTGACCCAAGATGTGAATTTGTGTCCAAATCCCATCCGACCCATAATTTCCCATAGTGCCTCCCACACCACCGAGTCAAAGGCTTTCTTGAAATCCACCGCCAAGAGAGCCAACGGGGCTGGAATTTTGGGGCGCAGTCCATGGTTAGAAGGACCCTGCGCAGGTTGATACGGGTAGATCTGCCGGGCATGAAACTACATTGGTCCGGATGAACCAGGGATTCTATTACCCCAAGCAACCTATTGGCCAGAACTCATGCCAGTATTTTTGTTTCTCCGTTTATTAGTGATATAGGCCTGTAGGAGGTGCATTGTTCGGGGGTTTCCCGGGTTTTGGAATTACCACTATGCACATTATTCTAAGGTTCAAGGGAAGCTGTCCCTGTTCTTTGCTAAGCAGGAACATGCAGTGTATGTGTCCCGTGACTAAGTCTCCTCCAGGTTTTTATTGGGAAGCCGTTGGGGCCAGGGCTTTTCCCAGATTTAAGCTGTGACAGAGCTGTTTGGACTTTGTCCTCTGTAATCTCGGACTCAAGGCCACCAGCCTGTTGTTCAGAGAGCCGGGAGAGTTTGATGGAATCCAGGAATGTCGGACTATTTGTCCCGGGTGCCCTTAGCGGGGGGAATAAAGTTGTTCATAAAAAACGTTAAAGGCCTCTGCAATATCACAGTCTGTGGTTAACATTTCCTCTGTATCCGACCGGATGGCCTGTACCTGCCCCTTACTCTGTTCCTGCCTTTCAAACCACGCCAGTGTCTTACCCGCCTTGTCCCCTGCCTCATATATTTGGCTCCTGACCGACCAGTGTGCAGTTCGTACATCGTTCCTTGGGACCTCCTGTGCTATCACAAGGGCCTTGTGCGAGGCTCCATTCCCCAATTCCAGGAGCTGCTCTTCCTTTCTAGTCACCTGTCTCTCTGCCTCAGCAATTTCTCAATTGTAATGCGTGCGGTGAGCCGACACTATTGAGATGGCTTCCCCACGGAGAACTGTTTTATAAGCTTCTCAAAGCATAATCGGGCATTCCACTGACCCCACATTAAGGTCAAAGTACTCTGTAGTCTTCTGAGAGAGGCTCTCTGCTATTTCAGGTATCCCTAGATAGTATGTGGTCAAGCGCCAAGCGGCTTCTGGTTTGTGTTGCCTGTTTTTTAGTGTTAGCAGCAGAGGGGAATGGTCAGAGATCCCTCTTGCTAGGAATACTGCAGCCGATGGGACATGTTCCTGGGAACAAATATATAGTCTATCCTCGAGAGCGTCTTGTGTGCATTAGAGTAGAAGGAGAACCTGCTGTCTGCAGCATGTAGTGCCCTCCAGGTATCCACTAGTCCCAGCGCCTCCACAAAGGTATATAGTTTGGTTGGTGTATCCTGGTTTCTACTGCTTCTACTTGACCTATCCTGGCTGATCTCCATGACCTCGTTATAATCCCCTCCCAGGACCCACAAGTCTGCCCGTTCTGTAAGCAATATTGCCTGTAGCTCATTAAGGAGCTCCATTGTGATTGGTGGGGGAGCGTAAGTGGGAATGAGTCCCCATCTTTCCCCCGACATGTCCCAGAGCACCATTACAAATCTGCCTCTGGGGTCTGCGCGCACCTCCCTCACTTGGAATGGGACTTGCTTGTGGAGTACCAGTGTGCCCCTAGCCCCCTTAGAGAATCCTGCATGGTATGTTTGCTGATGATTGGACCTTTTGAAGAAACCACAGTCTGTGCCAACTAGGTGGGTCCCTGTGATGAGGGCAATATTGGGAGAGTGGCGATTTAAAAACTGGAACACCAGCCTTAGTTTTATGCTAGAGCCCAGCCCATTAACATTTCATGCTATTAGGGATATCTGCCCGTCACGTACCATAGGTATGAAGTTTTGTCTTGTGGGGCCTGGGGGGGTATCAGGGCCCATATGTTCCTGGTCTCCACTAGTCCTCCAACCAGCGCCCAACCACCTGTATTCCCGTCCCCTGTGTCCCAATGATATAGCGTCGACCCGGCTGCTGCTTTCCAAACGTACAACGTGAACCTTAAACCATTAGTGCCTCTATTCCCATCCTGATGGGTTATCCCCCCAACCTGTGGGTCGGGCTGAGTGGGTGTGTTATATACGGTTTCTATAGAATTTTGTGGCATGTAGCTGAACACCCTGTCCCCCCATCCAACCAACCGCTGCCCGTAAACTCCCCCCAACCCCTCAACTTGTAGTACCTATCGTCCAAACTCAAGAAACTTTAAACCTGTGAAAACATATTCGGGGGGTGCCCCTGGGAGCCATTCCAAGTCTCTCTGCCTCCGTCTGGGGCTGCCAGTCTGTAGGATTCCACCCTTCGGGCAGTTGAAGACTGCATGAGGGGGGTTTGGGAGGTGGTCCCCTACCATTAAATATTTTTTTTTAGTTTTTTTTTAAACAATTTTTATTACATATTCAAATAAACAAAACAAATACCAACCAAACACGCAGTGCAAATAGCAGTACGATTTCACGTTGTTCAGTACACAATATTAGTCACTGCTCCCCTTGTCCCACCCTCCCCTACGAGCCTATTGTTCCACTCAATCTATATCCGCACCGCGTGGTGGGGTCTCATTTTCAGTGGATTCTGTCAAATCTTGTATTTTTCCAAACAGTTCCGCTACCATCGATTTCCATGCCATCAGGGTTCCCACCTTTTCCTCTCCCCCTATATTACTTGCTTCCTGCCACACCATGGCCTCTGCCTCCGCTCACTTCTGCCCACAAAAGTGATGGGTGGAAGGTTTTGAATGAATCTAAACCACTGGCAATTGCTCTGGGCAACCTTCCACACCACCGTTTTTTAGCCCGTCTGCGCCATTGCAAAAGGGGACCTGCCATGTGCAAATCAGTCAGCGGCTGCCACCACCGAAGGTAGCAGCCCAGCCCGAACTGCTAGGCCAGGTCCCCTCTGCACAGAAAACCAAGCAACCCCAGACATGTTTCGGCCTTGTTGGACCTCCTCAGTGAGGTGCAGCCTGGTTCCCTGTGGCGCAGCGAGCAAGGGACCCACGTCTAGGCATACCCTCTCTCACAAGGAGAAACAAACTGACCACAAAAGTGATGGGTGGAAGGTTTCGAATGAATCTAAACCACTGGCAATTGCTCTGGGCAACCTTCCACACCACCGTTTTTTAGCGCGTCTGCGCCATTGCAAAAGGGGACCAGCCATGTGCAAATCAGTCAGCAGCTGCCGCCACCGAAGGTAGAAGCCCAGCCCGAACTGCTAGGCCAGGTCCCCTCTGCACAGAAAACCAAGCAACCCCAGACATGTTTCGGCCTTGTTGGACCTCCTCAGTGAGGTGCAGCCTGGTTCCCTGTGGCGCAGCGAGCAAGGGACCCACGTCTGGGCATACCCTCTCTCACAAGGAGAAACAAACTGACCACAAAAGTGATGGGTGGAAGGTTTCGAATGAATCTAAACCACTGGCAATTGCTCTGGGCAACCTTCCACACCACCGTTTTTTAGCCCGTCTGCGCCATTGCAAAAGGGGACCAGCCATGTGCAAATCAGTCAGCAGCTGCCGCCACCGAAGGTAGCAGCCCAGCCCGAACTGCTAGGCCAGGTCCCCTCTGCACAGAAAACCAAGCAACCCCAGACATGTTTCGGCCTTGTTGGACCTCCTCAGTGAGGTGCAGCCTGGTTCACTGTGGCGCAGCGAGCAAGGGACCCACATCTGGGCATACCCTCTCTCACAAGGAGAAACAAACTGACCACAAAAGTGATGGGTGGAAGGTTTCGAATGAATCTAAACCACTGGCAATTGCTCTGGGCAACCTTCCACACCACCGTTTTTTAGCTCGTCCGCGCCATTGCAAAAGGGGACCAGCCATGTGCAAATCAGTCAGCAGCTGCCGCCACCGAAGGTAACAGCCCAGCCCGAACTGCTAGGCCAGGTCCCCTCTGCACAGAAAACCAAGCAACCCCAGACATGTTTCGGCCTTGTTGGACCTCCTCAGTGAGGTGCAGCCTGGTTCCCTGTGGTGCAGCGAGCAAGGGACCCACGTCTGGGCATACCCTCTCTCACAAGGAGAAACAAACTGACCACAAAAGTGATGGATGGAAGGTTTCGAATGAATCTAAACCACTGGTAATTGCTCTGGGCAACCTTCCACACCACCGTTTTGCAACTTCTGCAACTCTTTCCACCACATCTCCACCCGTGGCCTATGACAAGCCTTCCATCCCATGGCAATCCTCCTTTTTGCGAGCACATATGCTAAATCCTTCAGTTTATTGACATGGTTAAGTTTCTGCGATCTGGGGAACCCTCCCAGTAAGCAAGCCCAGACTGAGTCTATGACAATAGTAACCCCCTTTACCGCTAGTTTTCCCGCTACTTTGCTCCAGACGCGCTCAACCACCGGGCAGGACCAGAACATATGTACCTTATCAGCCTTTTCTTCATCGCATTTGGGGCATGCCTGTCTGCTGGCGTTTTCAAACCTCGATATCCTCAGGGGTGTCATGTATGCCCTGTGCGTGATATATAGTTGTATCTGTTTTAATCTGGCATTTCTTGACACCTTTTTATGGTACCCCAGGGCACGTTCCCACATCCCATCTTCCATCGGGGCTCCCACCTCCGCTTCCCAGTCTAATCTTAATTGCGTTAGTTCTTTCCCAACCTTGGACATCAGCATTTCGTACAATCTAGAAATCTCATGCCCTCCTTCCGTTATATCATATATCATGTCTATGGTAACATCAGGCTCTTCTTCCAGTACTGTCTCAGGCCAAGTTTTTTTAATTTCCTGCACCATTTTATAATATGTAATATATTGACCAACATGTAGCCCCACTTCCTCTTCTAACTCTTCAAAATGTATGATAGTCCCCTCCCGCCAGACATCTCCCATAGTTACCAATCCCACCGATTCCCAGTGGCTCCTAATTGTCCTTCGTAGCTGCTCATCTCCCCTAGCCAACGCCACCAGTGGTATCTGCGGGGAGCATGGGGCTGGGTTTTCCATCATCTGGCACGCTCGGCGCCAGATCCTCCACCCAAACATCATCATCATCCTAGGACGCGGTCTTAGGCAGCCAAATCATTTCTTTTAAATAATATGGGGCACAGTCTGTTCTAAACAACCTAGATTCAGGAGTCGCTTTGTCTGAGAGCCATTTGGCAGTATATTGCAATTGGCTCGCCACGTAATAGACCTCATAGGTAGTTTTATTCCCCCTTTTCCATAAAAGTTCTGCAACTTCCATAGTGCCACCCTATTCCTGGTACCCTGCCACAGGAAATCTCTGCACATGCCATTCAATCTGGTGAAAAACTTCTTAGGTATTAGATACGGAATGTTTCCAATGGAATGCAGGAGCCTGGGCAAGACCACCATTTTGAGCATTGCACTTCACCCCATCATTGCTAGAGGGAGCTTTACCCTAAATGTCATGCTCTTTTCGATTTTCCCTATGGCCACCTCGGTATTGGGCCTGTGCTCTTCTTGTGTGATACACATCTATCCCAAGGTACCGAAAAGTATCGACAGCCCAAGGAGCTTGCAGCACCGGCAATCGCTCGACAGGGAGCCCCTTATAACTACCTAACAGGAAAATTATAGATTTCTGAGGGTTCACCGCTATACCAGACAGCCTCGCATACCTGTCCATAGCCTCCAAGATGTACTGGAGATTCTCCTCCGGGTATCTCAGGTACAACAGCAAATCGTCCGCATATAAGGAGATCAAATGTCGCTCCCCTCCCACTTCAATGCCTATCGTGTCGTACTGTTGTTTGAGGTATATCGCCAAAGGCTCTAAAGCTAATATGTACAGCATAGGGGACCATGGGCACCCTTGTCTGGTGCCTCTGCCTAGTTGCCATCTTTCAGAAATCACCGCTCCTGTTTTGACTCTGCCCAACGGCTCGCTATATAGCATCTTTGCCCATCTTATGTATCCAGGCCCCATACCATAGCCCGCCAAGGCTGCCAGCAGCCATGGCCACTTGACGGAATCAAAGGCCTTCACCGCGTCTAAAGACACTATTGCCATTTCGCCCTCATTCCTGCACCCCCATTCAACAACCCGATGGAGTCGCCTATGGTTATGAGTTATGTTCCTATTCGGGAGATAACCTGTCTGGTCTAGTGTATTCATTTGCCAATGACTCTACGCAGTCTGCTTGCCAGGACAGCTGGCAATATCTTACTGTCCTGGTTCAGCATTGAGAGCGGTCTATAAGAGCCACAGCTGTGTCCAGGCTTATTAGGTTTGGGAAGCGGTATTATGATCGCTTCTCTAAGTGACTCTGGCAGCCGTCCCATCTCAAATGCTTCATTTAGCATGTCCAGCATCAGCGGGAGCACTTCTGCCTTATACACTTTATAAAAATCACTTGGAAACCCATCTGCCCCCGGGGTCTTACTAGTAGGTAGCTGCCTCACCACTTCTTCTAACTCCTCCATGGTAATCAGTGCATCCAGTTCCTCTCTTTCTTCAGTACTTATTGTTGGTAGACCTATGTCATCTAGTGTCTCTTATTTCTTCACAACTGCTTCTCTCCACATCCCTGTAGTAATTTTCAAACTCCTGATTAACTTCCTCTTGGGTGTCAGCTACACTGCCATCTTCTCTTGTTATTGTCCTGATGGTGGGTCTGGGGATCTCGCTCTTGTACAACCATGCCAAAAGCATTCCTGTTTTATCTCCTCCCGCATGCTGTCTTTCTATATATTTCTTATAGTTAAGGTTAGACAGTCTGTCCCATAGCTCCGCGCATGTCTGTTGCCATTTAAGTATCAGCTCCATGTCTATTCCAGTGTCATCTCCACCCTTCAGCGCCTTTTCCAATTCCCTTTCTGCATCATGTAGATCGGCCAGGATTCCCCCTTGCAGGCCTTTAGATTTCGCTATGGCTAACACCACCTTAAAGGCTTCCCATAGCGTGCTCGCTGAGTCCACGCTACCCGTATTCACCTCAAAGTAATTTATAATCTCCTCCCTTATATCTTCCCTAAAAAGGGGGTCTTTAAGTGCCTCTGCCCGGATGCGCCACGTCGGAATCCTCGCTCTTGGGGGGCGGTATTGCCAGCCAATTACCAGGGGCGAGTGGTCCAACAGGACCCGCGCCTTATATTCTGCTTGCACCATCTCCATCACTGTTTCGGACGTGACAAAGACGTAGTCCAGCCTCGTATGCAGCTGTTGTGGGGTAGAATAATGCTAGTACTGCCTTTCACAGGGGTGTTTTATTCTCCACACGTCCACCAGACCAAAGTCGTCTAGCAGTGCCTGTAACGCTTTTGCCGCTGGGGCAGGTCTATCAAACTTCCGATCTGATCTGTCTATCTTAGGGCTTAGTACACAGTTGAAATCCCCTCCCCAGATCACTGCACTTCCCATACACATGTTAAGATTAGTACTAAGGGTTCTGAAGTATGTTGCCGTGTTCTCATTGGGGGCATAAGTATTCACAATGCATACCTCCCTATTCTCCACCAGTCCCCTCAACATAACCATTCTCCCGTCTGCTTCCGCAGTTTCCTGCAACTTGTAAAATGAGACATGCGGCGCCACCCAGATAAGCACGCCTCTGTAATAGGCCGAATATGTCGAGCCCGCTACGACCCCTTTCCATTTTTTCACAACCGTTCCCAACTTTTCCTGCGTCAGGTGAGTCTCCTGTAGCAGCGCAATATCTATCTTTTGTCTGCGCAAGTATAACATCACTTTGTTCCTTTTTAAATAACTATTGAGGCCTCTGACATTCCATGTAATTATTTTAAGGTCCCCCATGGCGTGTTAGAGTTCCCGTTCCCCCCTGCCAGTGCAGACCAGTTCCTCTTTCCGTTTCTGTCTATATAGGCTCGTTCCCCGGTTCAAACTGCCCCTAACTACAAACACCCCACACAGCCCTCCCTCCCTCCCTCGCGCCACCCTTCCCTTCCCCAACTTCCCAGACTCCCCTCCCTTCTCCCCTCCCATCCCCAACATCACCCCCTCAACTGTTGCCCAGCTCCATCCCTGGATCTCAGGCACCCCCGCATCTAGCTCTTTCTGGCTCTCGCCTGTACTCGAAGCTCCGCAGGGTGAGGTCGCCTTAGTGACTAACCTGCTACAACTACAATTATTACTCGGGGGGAGTAGGGTGCTTGTGTCCTGCCACTCCTGTTTGCAACAGTTCAATCACACATTGCTATTCAATCTGCGCATGTATGCGCACTACTATATTCCAGTCAATTAAATTCGACACTGTCAAAGGTATCCCAGCAGAGTGTAAACTTTACTCAATCGCATCCCTTATTTTAAGCACTATCAATATCTCCGCTGGGATACTCGCTCTGCATCCCCTCAATATACTTGCAATGGCCCCATCACTTATCGTGTTCCGGTCGAGCCTGCTCTGCATCTTGTTCCGGGCAGCCCTGAAGGTCCAGCCATGTCGTTGCTTCTTCCGGGGTGTCGAAGAAGTGCATCTTGCCCTTGTGCTGCACTTTCAATTTTGCAGGGTACAGAAGCATGTATTTTATTCCCGCTATGCGTAGTCTCCTTTTGATTGCCACATAGCTGTACCGCTGCCTCTGGACCAGCATTGTATAGTCAGGATACGCTGTAATAGTGCATGAAGCCCTTTCAATCGTTCCTCCTTTGCGAAAATACTCCAATATCTTCTCGCAATCTTCATAGTTCAGTTTTTTTGCAATTATCGCCCGGGGGGTGCCCCAGGCTTCAGCCTCCTCTTAAGGGCTCTGTGCGCACGCTCCACTGCGAATCCTTGCGAAAGTCTTTCAGCCCCTATTTCTTGTAAAAGTAGATTCTCAATGTAGTCTGTAGGGTCTTGGCCTTCCTCCCCCTCCGGCAGGCCGACCACGCGGATGTTGTTCCTCCTTGCTCTCCCTTCCGCTTCCTCCGCCCGATTCTCCAGGCTAGCTACCTGTTGCTTCAGTACATGAACCTCCTTTGCATTGTTGCTACTAGTGTCCGTGTTGGTTTTCACCGCACTCTCCAGGCTGCTTGTTCTCTCTGCTAACGCCCTAACATCCTGTCTCAGCAAGGTGATGTCAATGCCTACTGCGTCTATCTTGGCCTCCAGGGAAGTGCGCAAGTCCGCCATCGCTAACCCCCATGAATCTTTCAGCTCCGTGATAGCTGCCACAATCTGGTGGTTTTCAGTCGTTGCGGTGCTCTCCACCGGTGCTGTCGCACCCTTAGGTGCTATGGTCGCAGGAGATAGCTGCGTCTTGGCAAATGCTTCCATTGTTGATTGTTTGTTCTTGTTCTTGCTTATGGCCCCTCGTCCTGTCATCTTGCAGCCGCGGTTATGTGTCTGAGGTTGCTTGGTCTCTGACGTATCGGCCCTGCACTTCTGTTTTGATGCGAACCCAGTGCAGCACTGCAGGTCTGAGGCAGTTGTCCAGAAGAACTTCTGTGTAGGCTTGCATTTGCTGCGCTATTTCCTGGAGTGGGTTGTGCTCTCCCACGTTTTGACTTATCTTATTGCATCGCAGAGATCACTCTTTTCTTTACCTTGGTCACCTGGCTTCTGGGCTCTATGCACACTGTGCACCGTTGCATATATCCTCAGCGGTCTTCCTTGCATACTCCCCATATGCCATGCTTCTCTGTGATGCCTTTTACTTTTAGGCTCTGTGACTTCTTCGGGGTAATCTGCTGATTCTTCAGCCTCCCAGCGAACCCCCAGCTCCCAGTGTGCCGCACCCCTTAGCCCCTAGGTATGCAGGACCATCTCCATCAGTTTCAGCCCAGCGGCATATAAAGGTGTCTTCCCGTAGCCGTTATTATTAGGTGCACAGTTCCATCGTTCCGGCTGCTTAAACTAATGGTGAGCAGCCTCCCTTTGCATTAGCTGTCCCTTCTGCTGAAGTATAATGTTTTGTTATCCAGCTCGGCTCGCCCGCACTGTTATTTATTCAATATGCTCCCGTTACAATGTATCACAGGTCCGGGTGCGCTGCGCTTGTTTCCATTCAAGGAAGCGTTTATGTGGCGTTCAGAACGCTCGGGGCCCTGATCGCGCTACAGTATCCATTCGTCACTCCCGGGCTTGCCGCACACTCTTGTGCTGCGTGAGCGATTATTGCAACAAGCTCCTTGCTCACTATTTACAGGGAGTTCCTCCCGCTGCTGTGTCCGCTCGATCCCCCTTTGCCAGGCTTTCCATACGCTTCAGCGCGACACAAGCCGGCGTCATAGAGATCTGATATCCCGCCGGGCACCCAGTCTAATGTGAGTTCTTTAAGTGCTGCTCGCCGGGAGTGATCGCGCTACAATATTTTTAGAAGTCTACCTTTCCAAAGCTCACCGCGCACTGCAGCTCAACGTGGGCTGTTGTTAAAGGGATCAAATGTTCCGCTAAGCGCCCCGTCTGGAGTGCGCTCTGCAATCACCGCTGACAGTCCAGTTTAGAGATTTCGGCAGTCAGGGGTCTCGATGTCTTTGTTGTCCGCCATTTTGGGAGGCTTCATATTCTCAAAGGCATACACAAAGAAACTCATATCTTCGGCCTGCTTGTCGCGAATTGCTAGCCTGTTGCTGCCGTCGTGGGGAACACGTTCCGACGCCTCTGCTCAAAGTTCTAGTCACTTTCAAGTCCATTTAAGTGCTTTAGCACGGATCATCGTCGGATTGACAGGAGCAGCACACTGGAGCACGTCCTACTCCATGGCTAGCTGGCCAAGCTCCCTCCCCCCTACCATTAAAGTTAAACTGATTCCATGTTGGGCTTGTCTTGCCCTACTATTTCACATCCCTCAACCCCAAATCTTCGATGTGTGTGTGTATAGTGCGTGCCGCATTCGTCAGAGACTTGGGTGTTGTGGATGTGCGATCAAGCTCTACGTCCAGTATCGTATTAAAGTCTCCACCACAAATAACTGATGCAGTGGGGTACCTAGCACATCTTTGGAATAAAGTGTCATGAAACTCAGTCATCCACATTTGGACCATATACATTTATCAAGAGGACTGCCGCACTCCCTCGTTTCCCATGGACATGCAGAAACCTGCCACAATAGTCTTTTACGGTTGCATAATGAGTTAATGACAGTGACTGGTGCACTAAAATCGTGACCCCCATGCTCTTGTAGAGTAAGACGTATATTAACGTTGATCTCCCCACCCAGGGGCTACCTTATGTGCCTGGTGCTCTAGCAGGTGTGTTTCTTGCAAAAATAGAAGCTTGGCCCCCAGTCTGTTAACATATGACATCACTTTACGCATCTTCATAGGGATACCCAAGCCCCGTACATTCCAACTCAATAGTTTTACATCAGCCGGATTGTTCCCTGCCATCCTCTCTTGTATAACATTGATCGTTCCACCCTTCTCTGCACCTCCTCTTGTCCAGTCCATAATATGCAATGCTTACCCTGCACATTTTTATAACAGTTTCAACCTAAACCCCCCCTCCCCCACACTCATAGTATGCCGAACTTCGACTATGCTCATCCCTTCCCCTCTGTCTCCCCCAACACCCCGCCCTAACCTGCCCATAAAATATATGCATTTGCATTGGGCGTGACTGCTACCGTGGTAAGTGGACACCCACGCTTCAATAATATATTGCCTTGACTTGACACATAATTTAAGGAGTCAAAACAAAAGTTGCGATTAACACATCCAATTTGCATAGTTACGGGTGAGATACTCAGATTCTTTCTTGTATTATTTTGCCCATGGGGTCTGCCCCTTCGGAAGAGCAATATTGGCCTCTACAAATAAGGCAGATTCCTCAGGGAATGTAAAGTAGTAGGTGTTATTGTTGTATTGTAGATGCAATCGGGCGGTATAGAGCATAGCATAGGTATTTTGGAATTGTTAAATGTTTTTTAATTGATGACAATGGATTGTTATGTGTGTTTTGTGTTAAAAGTACAGATTGGTACTGTAATATACAATAAATAAATAAAATAAATAGCATAGGGTATTTCCTGTTCCCTTAGTAGCTTTTTAACACCAACAAATAAGCGTCTCTCCTGTTCTACTGCCAATGTATAGTCAGGGAAAATGTGGATCACGTTAGAGCCCAGTTCCTGTTTCTCCCTCACAGCCTTCAGAGCCAAATCTCTGTCCCTGTAGTTCATTAGGCGTGCAATTATTGGTTGGGGGTAGCCCCCGGTCTTGGCTTCGCCATCAGCGCTCTATGCGCACGTTCCGCAACAAACATCTGAGACCAGCCAGGATCCCCCAGCAATTCCTTCACCAGCTCCTCTATTGCAGCCTCCATTAGTCCTTTCAAAGCATCCTCTGGTACACCTATAATGAGAACATTGTTCCGCCTCGATCTCGCCTCCAAATCTTCACATTTTGTCTTGATGCTGCCCAGGTCCTTAGCCATGGTCGTCATTGTCCCCTGTAGTGCTGTTATGGCATCCTCTGCTGTGCTTATCCACGTTTCCGTATTTTGTTGCATAGCTTTTTCCAACTGAGCTCGTATTGTAGTAACATTAACAGTAATGCCATCCAGCGTATCATTCATAGAAGCAAATCCTTGCTGCATGATGGCTGTGACACCTTGGAGATTGACAGGCGGTGGTGGTGGTGATCCTTCTGCATGTCCTTGTTTGCCTGTCCCTTTGCATACTGTTTCCACGTGCTTTGGGGTGGGTTTTGCATATTTATCCATGGTACCACCTTTCTTGGGGCCAGCTCCTTTAGACACTGCACCCTCTAGTCCCCACTCCCAACTTGCAACTCGATGGACACTGTGCCTCAGAAGTTGTAGAACATTGAATATGCCCAGCCAGGGGGACACCAGTTGGGCAGCAACGCAACAATTCACCTTAGTCACCACCAAGCAACTCCAACCATATTCAAAGTTATTGTTTAGCAGGCCTTTCA
This sequence comes from Ambystoma mexicanum, assembly GCF_040938575.1. NCBI lineage: Eukaryota > Metazoa > Chordata > Amphibia > Caudata > Ambystomatidae > Ambystoma > Ambystoma mexicanum. The sequence continues at coordinate 327,251,509 of NC_090925.1, read as the reverse complement.
AAAGTTGTCCACTCAAACTGCACCCCCAAATGTTTTCAAGTGTATCCTGAGGCCACTGGTGCATGTAGCCCCTCAATTCACACACACTGCAGTTCCGGGTGGGGGGGGGGGCATGAGAATGACGAATGGGGATATTGGGGCATGGGGCAGCAGTGCATCAGATCTCTAGTGCCACCTCAGCCAGTGACCAATTCTTATTTAGTATACACGTTTGGCAATTCCTTTAATAATAATAAATGATAATAATTTGTCATTTATATAGCGCTACGAACCCTCAGGTATCTGAGCGCTGCTTATTATTACCCGCAGTGTGTGGTGCTCATTTATCGACCTCGAAAGGATGAAAGGCTGAGTTTGGCCCCGCCGGGATTCGAACCTGCATCAGCAGGCTCTGCACGGATGTCAAGCGGGCGCTCTACTCGCTGTGCCACCTGACCAACTAAAGATTGCTTGCTCAATCTGTCCTCATTGCCATAACATGGGGTCATCAGCTCACACAGTCCCTCACTTCGCTCCCCATGGCACCCCAGGCAAGGGCGCAGTCATAGCGAAGAGGAAAGAATAGTGGCAGGGGAAGCAGCTGGAGTGGGAGATGCACAACTCCAACCGATCCTTGTTGCGTGCAAGCAAATGAGGCTCTCACTTACTTGAGTTGCTGATATCAGCGCAGCACGACCGAAAAGCTAGTAAATTCCTGGGCGTCGCACTAGAGATAATTGCGGTGCGGGTCGGGGCTTCCACACAGCAATTACTCCCTCACTCCACGACTAGCGTCCACCGCCCTCAGACCACGAACGGAGGATGTAGCCCCACAGGCTACTTGCCACTCGCAAGTGACACTGTGCAGCTCCAGAGGTCCATGATCGGGCTTTCCCTCCACCCAAACGGTGCCCCCTACGGTCCGACGAGTCCAAAGCACGGCGGGGCACAGCCACAGCTCTCCACAGCGCAGGGACGGCCCTGGAGGTGAACCAATCGGTTTTCCTCTTCTTCCGCGCGCCTGCCTTCCAAAAGCTCACCACTGCAGGCCTGCGACAAAGTCTTCAGCTTCTCTCCCCACCTGCAATAGCAGGTGAGGCCTCCAGTTGCGCAGTGGCTTCGACACAACTGGCCCACGCTATCTGGGCCCGCCGCGCTTCACAGCTCAGTTTCTCAGCCGGTTCTGCAGTTCACAATTTTATTATCAGGCCTAGATATGCCCCCACCCTTCATGCAGCTTCTCGTCAGTTTTCTTGTCAAGCACGCCTCATTTCATGCCTTTAATTTGAGAGGGATCTCGCCTCACTCACGGAGCTCACCCGATGGTCACCATCTTGGCAATCGTGCAACAGTGCCCCCCACAGAGACGAGTTTCAGTGTCAGTCATATATATCTTGTCCTGAATGTATGTTAAACTATTGATGACATGTGCATTGATGTCGGTCACTTTAGTAGGATGAGAAAGCACCCAGGTGCAAATCTTGTCCTTGAGTGAACTGTGTGGCGTACAGATACAAGCCACCTGGTGGGGCTACAAGAAGGGTTGTACCGCTTTCGATGAGAAACACTCAATCCCCAGGCGAGGCGGGGCATCCTCCTTGGTATGGAGAATCGCAGGCCTGTGAGTAACAATGAAGTAAAAAATGGAAAAGAAGAAATGCCAGTGTGCTTGCCTAGCAGATGAACACTACACTGATTTCAAGGCAAGTAGATTCCGGTGGTCTGTGAAGACTGTAACTTTGTGCCAGGCTCCCAATTTTGACAGCATCCTTGATGGCCAAAGGTTCACGTTCAGTGACAGTATAGTTTTGTTCAGAGTCCGTGAGCTTACGTGAATAGAAGGCCACAGGATGGACCGCACCAGTATCGGGACACTCTGTGACAGGACAGCTCCAATCGCCATGACGGAAGCATCTGCCTCCACTATGAACGGTAACATAGGATCAGGATGCTGTAGTACAGGAGCAGATGTAAACGCTGACTTAAGATGCTCAAAAGCTTCCTGAGTGTCTGGGTTCTACCTAAAAGGTGACTTTGGACTCGTCAGATTGGTAAGGGGGGCTACGATTGAGGAAAATGAATGAATTAACCTCCTGTAAAAGTTTGCAAAACCAAGGAAAGACTGTAAGGCTTTTAATGAGGAATGAACTGGCCAGTCCAGGACTGCCTTTACTTTAGAATTACTAATTTGTACCCCTTTCTCAGTGATGTTGTAACCCAAGAAGTCATCATCGGTGGCATGAAAGACACATTTTTCTGCTTTAGCATAAAGGCGATGTTCCCTCAGCCATTGTAAAACCGAACGGACATGTGTGACGTGTTGCTCAACAGAGTCTGAGGCAATATGTTATAATCTTGATGGTCGTGTAGGTGAAGATACCTCCGTTCCCAAGTACCACACTGGTAGAAATAATAACACTACCAATGCAATTCTTGAGGCCACAGGTGTGGAGTGCCGTCAGGCTGGAACCAGGAACACCGGAAGGACCCCCTGACCACTGTAAAGCAATAAATGATTAGGGTAGACAGTCACAATTATCACAATGCAATATGGTGGAAGAAGCTAAAGGGCTTACCCAAATGTGCTGGTCAGGATGCCTCAAAGGGTTAGGGGAACAGAAGGGTCCTTGTGGGCACTCTTGATGGAAAACACCTGTAGGTCAGATAGCCAGTGGATGATCCGTAAACAATCCGTTAACAGTCCAGGGTCGAAAGCCAAGAAAACAATAACCAAGGTCCAATATCCAAAGTTCTAAAGTTTGTACAAAGCCAAAGGTCTTGAAGTCCAAGAAGTTTTGGAAGAGACCAAAAGCAATCCGTGAAATGTTCCGTGGTCAAAGAAATCCGAATTCTAAGCGAGATCCAAAAACGCCGTGCAGCACTCCGAAAAGCAGCTGTGAAGCGTTTGTTCTGCGTTTCCCCTGTCCTTTTGACTGTGTTGAATTAATCACGTGATACAGTCACGAGGGAAACGCGGGTCCACGTCACGTGACCCTCGAAGCTGCACGGTGAGTCTGCCGGCGATTGGCCGCCTGTTGCCGGCGTTTGGTCACCTGATCGGAAGCATTTCGTGCGCTGGATCGTAGTCTCCGGGCGCCCGTAGACGGGTGCCGTCCCGGAGAGAAGCGCCATGGCAGATTCCAATGTAGGAAAGGTCGTAGCCGTCCTTGGTAATTCAGTTGCTGAGTGCGATGAATGTTATGGGGAACACGCCGGATGAGTCGTGCATGGTTAGGGGTGGTGGACGTGAATCTGGAAGGTTGTCTGGCAATGGTGTGGCAGGGAGGAGGCGTGACAGAGTCCCCCCCCAACGGCCCACGACTCCGTGGGCTGGAAGGATGGTCCCGATGAAAACGAGCAACCAAAAGTGGGGCCTGTACATCCCGAGAGGAAACCCAAGAGCGATCCTCAGGACCATACCCCATCCAGTCCACCAGGTACTGCAACTGACCCCTACAGAGACGGGAACCCAAGATGGCACTGACCTCGAACATGTCAGGGGATGACACTGAAACAGGAGCAGGCGCTGTAATGAAACGAGTAGGAGCAGGGCAGGGCTTAAGCAGGGAAGAGTGAAACACTGGGTGGATCTGCTATGAGGCGGGAACGGAGAGGCGAAAAGTCACTGAGTTAATGACTTTGGAGATCCGATAAGGTGTAACGCTCACCTGATTCCCACAGAGACGCTGACCCGAACTGGACTGCTACCGTTTCTTCTATCGTGAGGCGCAGGGCCCGGAAGATGCTTTGGACGGGGCCTCCGAATTTGAATTGCCTGGCTTGTAGAGTAAGTTTTCTGCAGGTGGAAGAAAAGGGATTGATTACCAGCTCGGGTGGATATGTGTTCCCACCAATCTCCCGTTTCTCACTCTTCTTGACCCCCAACTTGGTTTCTGCGAGCTCTCACCTTAGGTATTGTAAAGATGAGCTCTCCATCCTGCTTCAGGTGCAGGGGTGCGTAGGATCCAGTTACGTCACTGGATGGGAAATAGTTGCGGACACTGTGTCCTTTCGTCTCTCCTGCGGTAGCCGTAAGCATGAGTGTCTTTTCTCCACAGGAGCCGGAGCCCAGAAACCTAAAACAGGTAAGTCTCTTGGTGAGTATTTGTTCTCCGTGCTTAGTTAGTGCTCACCATGTATTCCTCTTATGCAGGTGCTGGGATGTAGCTGGCGTCGTGGCCACGGTGGAGGAAGGTAAGTGAAAGAAAAGCGACTGCTTACTTCTAATGATTGTCTTTTTCTGCTTACAGGTGCCGAGATGCTGCCGGCGACACAGCCGCTGTCGCGCTTGATGAAGCACGTAAGTAAGTGGAAAAAATGTGGCCGCTTTAGAGCGGGCACCTCTAATGACTGTCTTTTTCTGTTTTTCAGGTGCCGAGATGCTGCCGGCGTCGTGGCCGCGGTGGAGTTCGGCGAGGCCACGGATGGGTAAGGCAAGGCGGCGCGGCTGCGAGCATTTGAGAGCGCTGCTAGTCTTGTACCTTTCCTTTGCAGGATCGTCGGAGGTAGGATTGCTGAGGCCGGATTCCGTTAAGTATAATTTCTAATGCTCGCCTTCTCTTTTCTTGTCTGTTTGCAGGTGTTCCGGGTGCTGGCGGGCGTGTCAGGAGCCAGGATGCAGTAGCCGACTCGGTGAGTGTCCTGCTGCTGATGCAGAATAACGCGAAGCATGTGTATTCCATCGGGCGTGGTTTAAATAGCAGAGAAGTGCTTCAGGTGTGTGTTCTTCCACCGGCCCCACCCAGGTAAGAAAAGAGTTCCTGAATAGAGGAAACAGTTCCTCCCAGCCCTGATGGCTGGGGACTTCAGCCAGACTGGATTGTTCTGGGTAAGTATGCAGCATGGTCTGCCTCAGGTAAGTCCACTCAAGCATTATTACACAGTTTATCAAAATGAGCGGCGCCGGGACTGAAGTCCTTTATGAGCCTGGCACCAAAGGCGCCAGGACACGGTCCAAAGGGCCCCTGTAGGGGTCTGCTGGGTCCGGAGATGTGGAAGAAGGGTCTGCTTCCGGGGGCGCTGGGCCAGTCCTGGCTCCTCGGGAGTAGTGCTCATGACATAAGGACCGACAAAGCGGGGGAGCATCTTACAGGAACCAGGAATGTGTAAATGCCGGGAAGACAACCACACCCGATCCCCCACCCGATACTCCGGAGCAACCAACCGTTTCTTGTCGGCCGCTTTCTTCATGGAGGCTTGAGATTCCCGCAAATGGACAAGGGTTTGGGCGTGAACAGTGACTAGATCTCGAGCACAGGCATTGGCAGCAAGGGTGGCCGTAGGTGTGAAATCTGGGAAAGGAAGGGTACGAGGATGTTGGCCATAAAGGGAACAGAAAGGGGAGAAGCCTGTTGAAGAGTGTAGAGCGTTTTTATAGGCGAATTCCGCTAGGTGCAAGAGATTTAGCCATGTGTCCTGATATTGGAGGGTAAGACATCGCAAGTACTGTTCTAGGGATTGGTTCACCCTTTCTGTTTGACCATCACTCTCAGGGTGGTAAGCGGAAGAGAAATGCACATCAATGCCCAACAACTTAGTCAAAGCCCGCCAAAAACGAGAAGTGAACTGGGTACCCCGGTCAGACACTATAACCTGTGGCAGGCCAAAGAGACAGAAGATGGATTTGAAAAACAATCGGGCCAGTGTTGGTGCCATGGGAATCCCTGTGCAGGGCACGAAACGGGCCATTTTGGTATAAGAGTCCACCACCGCCCAAATGGTGTCGTACCCCTGTACGCGGGGTAAGTCCGTAATTAGGTCCATTGAAACCGTGTGCCATGGCTTCAGGGGTATGGGTAGTGGTTGAAGTAGACCTAGAGGACGACCCCTTCGGGATTTACATTGGGCACATACTGAGCAGGTATTCACGTAACTCTCTACATCCCGTCTCATCGATGGCCACCAACACCACCGTTTCAATAGATCCAGAGAACGGCGTTGTGCCGGATGGCCATTGATCGCCGTGTCATGCGACCAGTTCAGAGCCTGGGTGCGCGTGTCACTTGTGGGCAGGAATAGTTTCCCATGTATAAACGGCAAGCCATCCTGAACTATAAGATCCCATTCACTGACTATATGATTATTGTGAACAACCCAGTGGCGTATGTTAGTTAACATGGACGGTGAGGGGGTGCAGGCACAGATAACATGGCCTTTTCTGAGCAAGGTATCTGGGAACAAAGGAAGGGATTGCCCCCCTGGGGAGCGGGACAGAGCATCTGCTTTACCATGAACCACCCCGGGTCGGTGTTTTATTACAAAATCGTATGCAGCAAAAAACAGATGCCAGCGTACTTGACGGCTATTCATGCATTTCAGGGAAGCCAAATCCTGTAGGTTCTTGTGGTCGGAATAAATGGTGGTTTGGTGCTTCGCCCCTAGAAGATGATGCCGCCATGTCTGCATAGCGTCTTTAATGGCCAATAGTTCCTTCTCCGTCACGGTATAGTGCACTTCGGATGAAGTGAATTTCCGTGAATGGAAAGCCACTGGGTGCAGTCGACCCGTGGTAGGGCAGGTTTGAGAGAGAACTGCACCTAATGCAAACGATGAAGCATCTGCTTCCGAAATAAAAGGGCGTTCAGGATCGGATTGCTGAAGAACAGGGGCAGTGGTGAACCTCTCCTTCAAGGTATCAAACGCTGTTTGATGTTCCGGTGTCCAATGATGGTGGACCAGAGGGCTGGTTAGTGCAGTCAAAGGCGCAACAATGGAGGAAAAACCAGCGATAAAACGCCGATAGACGTTCGCGAAACCAAGAAAAGACTGCAGCTGCTTGAGTGTAACAGGGACGGGCCAGTCCGTAATAGCGCGGACCTTAGAATGGTTCATGGAGAGGCCCCCGGGTGTTATATGGAATCCTAAGAACTCAACTTCGGTGGCGTGAAACAGACATTTTTCAGGTTTAGCAAAGAGTGCGTTCTGTTTGAGGCGGGACAGAACTTCTCTGACGTGAATTACATGCTCTTCCAGAGTGGGGGAGAAGATCAGGATATCGTCTAGATAAACCACTACATATACATCTAGGATATCACTGAACAAATCGTTTATGAAATGTTGGAAGGTGGCTGGGGCATTGCAAAGCCCAAAGGGCATCACCGTATATTCATACAGTCCTTGTCGGGAGCAGAACGCCGTCTTCCACTCGTCCCCTTCACGCATACGGATCAGATTGTAAGCCCCACGTAAGTCTAGTTTTGTGTAGATAGATGCGTGAGACAATCTGTCCAATAACGTGGAAATGAGCGGGATGCGGTATCTGTTCTTAATGGTGATGGAATTTAGCCGCCGATAATCGATGCAAGGGCGCAGATCACCTTCTTTCTTCGGAACAAAGAAAATGGGACTTGCTGCTGGGGAAGAAGAGGGGCGGATGTGACCTAACCGTAAGGCCTGTTGGATGTAATCCTTCAGGGCCTGTTCTTCTGAGTGGGACAGTGAGTATATGCGGCCCCTCGGTACCGGGGCTCCCGGTATTAAGTCGATGGGGCAGTCATACGGCCTGTGAGGCGGTAGACCCTCTGCTGAGGCTTTATCAAACACCATGTGGAAGTCCTGGTATACTGAGGGTATCACGGCTGTGACAGCCCCAACAGTATGAGATAAAGTGGCAGTGGTTGTGGGGATACCTTCTTCCAAGGTTAGGGAAGCCAAGGCTCCTAGTACTCTTGCGGGACTGGACACAGATTCCGACTCTACCAGGCAAAAATGCTGACAGACCTCGACTCAAAAAACACTTGTCCGGTACTCCAGTTGATCAGAGGGTTGTGTTGTTTCAGCCACGGTATCCCGAGGATAATCCCGAACTGAGGGGTAGTGATCAGATCAAAGGTTAATGATTCTCTGTGGGTACCTTGAATTACAACTTCCAAAGGAGCAGTCTGTTGCTTGATGGGGCCGGAAGCGAGGGAAGTACCGTCTACGGCCTGTACTGGTTCAGGACGTTCTTTGGTAATCAATGGTAGGTTGAGTTGTTGAGCCAGTGTGATGTCAATAAAACAGCCAGTGGCACCTGAATCGATAACAATGTGAACCGAATGCATGCGTTCCCGGGCTGGGATCAGCATAGCCTGGACCACCACTGGTTTAATGGGACCAAAAGCGATATCAGGGGGGGTTAGTGGAATGCTCGCCCGTACCCCTGATCTCAGGGGCGAGCCTTCTGAAAACCCGGATTTTTGTTTTTTGGTCGGCGAGGACATTCTTTTACATAGTGACCGCTGATACCGCAGTAGAAACAAGCATTGTCAGTACGTCTACGTTCCCGTTCAGTATGAGTAATGGGGCTACGGATCCCGCCTACTTGCATGGGTTCTGGGGTTTGATCCGTTGAGGGGGAAGTGTGATGACCGGAAAAACCTGCTTCTGCCCTTCGCTCAGTCCTTCGGGCATCTACCTGTAAAGCCAGAGCAACCAGATCTGAATAGATAGCCAGAAGGGATGGGACGACTGAGCGGGCATCCTTCAAGGCGCTACTCAGACCCCTATAGAATACAACCGCTTTTTTATTTTCAGGCCAAGACGTCTCCGCAGACAGCTGGTTAAAGCGGGTTATGTACTCTATAAGCGTCTGTCTGCCCTGAGTGAGATCCAAAAGCTGCAAGTCCTGGGATTGTGCCCTATATCTGGTGTCGAAGACTTTTGCCATTTCACTAACCAAGAGGTCGAAGTTGTATAGGGCAGGATGGTCACTTTCTAAAAAAGGGTTTGCCCAAGTGGCTGCCACTCCTGACAAATGCGAGAGTAGAAAAGCCGCCTTAGTGACGGAATCAAGAAATGCCAAGGTCCGGCACAGGAAATGGAGCTTGCACTGATTTAAGAAAGTGCGATATTTCCTAGGGTCTCCATGGAACCTTTCGGGGGCTGCCAGGGGAATGGGGCTAGGGAGTACCACAGGAGGGGGCAGAGAGGGAGCCGGAGGAACTGTGGGAGGAACAGGGTTCTGGGGGGCAGCGTCCCCAAATTCGGTATCAACGGGTAAAGGATGTTGGACGCTGTTTAAGGCGTCCAAGCTATGGTGAATAGCGGTGGTAGCTGTGGCCATATCAGTCCTAAGGGCTGTGACTGCTTGCATTAAAGCGGCCACTGGGTCCCCGGCAGAAGTATCCATCTGGACGACCAAAAGGCTTCACAGTCTGTTATAATCTTGATGGTCGTGTAGATGAAGATACCTCCGTTGCCAAGTACCACACTGGTAGAAATAATAACACTACCAATGCAATTCTTGAGGTCACAGGTGTGGAGTGCCGTCAAGCTGGAACCAGGAACACCGGAAGGACCCCCTGACCACTGTAAGGCAATAAATGATTAGGGCAGACAGTCACAATTATCACAATGCAATATGGTGGAAGAAGCTAAAGGGCTTACCCAAATGTGCTGGTCAGGATGCCTCAAAGGGTTAGGGGAACAGAAGGGTCCTTGTGGGCAATCTTGATGGAAAACACCTGTAGGTCAGATAGCCAGTGGATGATTCGTAAACAATCCGTTAACAGTCCAGGGTCGAAAGCCAAGAAAACAATAACCAAGGTCCAATATCCAAAGTTCAAAAGTTTGTGCAAAGCCAAAGGTCTTGAAGTCTAAAGATTAAAGTTCGCCTGAGCCTGAGGAAGAGACCAAAAGCAATCCGTGAAACGTTCCGTGGTCAAAGAAATCCAAATTCTAAGCGAGATCCAAAAACGATGTGCAGCACTCCGAAAAGCAGCTGTGAAGCGTTTGTTCCGTGTTTCCCCTGTCCTTTTGACTGTGTTGAATTAATCATGTGATACAGTCACGAGGGAAACGCGGGTCCACGTCACGTGACCCTCGACGCTGCACAGGGAGTCTGCCGGCGATTGGCTGCATGTTGCCGGCGTTTGGTCACCTGATCGGAAGCATTTCGTGCGCTGGATCGTAGTCTCCGGGCGCCCGTAGACGGGTGCTGTCCCGGAGAGAAGCGCCATGGCAGATTCCAATGTAGGAAAGGTCGTAGCCGTCTTTGGTAATTCAGTTGCTGAGTGCGATGAATGTTATGGGGAACACGCCGGATGAGTCGTGCATGGTTAGGGGTGGTGGACGTGAATCTGGAAGGTTGTCCGGCAATGGTGTGGGAGGGAGGAGGCGTGACACAATAAGGATATCATCTAGATAGACAACCACGTATTGATCCGCCATGTCACAGAAGATGTCATTCATGAAGAACTGGAAGGTGGCAGGAACATTGCATAGCCCGAAGGGCATAACTAGGTACTCAAATAGACCATAATGTGTTTTGAATGCCGTTTTCCACCAATCTCCTGGTCTAATGCGTGCCAGATTATAGGCGCCTCTTAAATCCAATTTAGTGAAGATAACAGAGGAATCTAGTTGATCCAACAGGACAGAGATGAGAGGAAGCAGGTATTGATGTTTTACCATTCTGGTGTTCAGGGTTCTGTAATCGATACAGGCCCGGAGGTCTCCTTCCTTTTTTCGATACAAAAACAAAGGAGAGGCAGCAAGGGACCTAGGATGGATAAATCCGTTGGCCAAGGCCGTGTCCAGGTATTCCTTGAGGATTTTGTCTTCCTTTACGCTGAATGAATACACACGGCCAGAAAGGATCTTAGAATCAGGAAGCAAATCTATTGTACAGTCATAAGGCCTGTTAGGGGGCAAATGCTCGGCCTTGCCTTTATGAAACGCATCAAGATATTCATTATAATGAGCAGGGATGGAGGCGTCGGCAAGCCTAGATATGGCATTGATAAAGGAAACCGCCTCAAGAAAGGCCACACAGGGAGAACCAGGAAAAACAGCCTCAGGCGCCAAATAAGAATCCTGACAATGCGTAGACGAAGAGACCTCTCACCAAACCAAGTCTGTGTGGGTTATGTTGATGTTACCAGGAGATCCGCAGAATAACCTCATATTGGGGGGCTGCAATGAGGTCAAAAGACAGTTGCTCCCGATGGCCAAGGTTGGTAATCATAATGAAAACAGGCGTTTGTTCAAATACCAGCCCGGAAATCAGGGCAGTGCCTTAACAGCGTTAACTATTTCGGGCTGTGCTTTTCTTACAGCTGTAATACAGCATAGGTGATATCCATATAATTGCCAGTGGCCCCAGAATCTAGGACCGTTCGAGTATGGATATCTAGATCGTCTGACAACTGTCAGGTAGCAGACAAACAAACGGCCAACAAGATTGCCGAAGACGAATAGTCCAAAGTATCAGCACCTGGCAGTGGGACTCCTACTGCAGCTGGGTTTTGGAGTTGCCCGGTTTCTGTAGGGGCTTTTTTGGGCAATTCCACAAGAAGTGTTCTGACGAGCCACAATGCATGCATAGGTTAGAGGACCGCCTATGTTCCCTTTCAGCTGAGGACATAGGACCCACCAGAGGAATTCCACAACAAGTACCCAAACACTGATCCCAGATTGGCGGCCGTTCCAATCTGAGCCATCAGCAGTCAGGTCTCAACCCAACACATCTAACAACAACGAAAACCTCCGGCAACTAGATGGAAAAGTCAAATTAGCCCAAAAATTACAGGGGAGTGCCACCGGAAGATGACACTCTCTGCAACTCAATTTAAGAAACAAGATAACCTACCCAAGCCAACTCACAGCTTGGACAAAATGCCACTAGGTGACCTTGGGGTGAAACACACACACACCCTTTAACTCACCATCAGACACGAGACATGAAAGCGTCCCCTCACTCTCGCGCCACGAACAGCATGCAGGCAGCGTCCTGCCAAACAACTATTCCTAAAACTAATTACCACTGAGAACACCAAGTGTAACTCACATCAATGGGCCATACACACCCATACTTGAAATACACTTCAATGGGCTACGCACACCCAAACAACCATTCCTAAAACCAGTTACCTCTGAGAACACCAAGTGTAACTCACATCAATGGGCCATACTCACCCATACTTGCAATACACTTCAATGGGCTAGACTCACCCATGCTCATAATACACTTTAATGAACACACACACACCTGCTCACTACAAGCTCCAGTGTGCAACGCACACCCATTGTGCACATCCAGTGTGTAACACACATCAGAGGGCCATACACACCCATACTTGTAATACACTTCAATGGGCCACACACACACCCATACTCATAACACACATGAATGGACAACACTCACCCATGCTCAACATACTCATGAATGGGCCACACAGACCCATGCTAATGACATGTACAAGATGCACATCATTACTACAGAAAATTTCTCGGAAGTAGACAAATATCTTAACATTTCCTAAACTTTACTCACTTTGACATTTCCTAAGTCTGCACTTTTAAACATCTTCTTTTAGTAAAAGAAACACTAAAAGTCCATGTTGCCTGAAACTGCAACGTAAACAACCTGCAATTCCTCAAATAGTTGTTAAACTGACACAAGCTAACCTACCCATTCACACTTCCATGCAAATGTAAATTCCAAGAAGTGCAAAGGCAAACTCTGCCGCATTATAAAGTCCACTTTGCATGGTTCTATGATGAAACGTAACCTCCTGCAAATCCTCAAACTGTTATTCTGATATGCAGTGAACCACTATTAATAGCTCGCTATATAGCTGCACTCTCCGCACAGAATCACTCTGGTCGAAGCTTTTAAAATCTGCAACATACGAAACCGTCCACACACTCCATTCACACCAAACTATAGTTCAATCTACTGAACTAGCGAAACAATCCCTCTTTGGTATTTCCAACAATAATGTACAACCTCACAACATCCAACATTGCATTTTCTTGGCTGTGGAACATTCCGTTAAATCAGTATCTCGTCCATAAAATACTTTGCAATGACTGACTCTGCTTGGGACTTGAAAAACAGTAACGGTAATAACAAGGCTCAGCTGCATTACGATGAGAACCTTACTTGCTTCGAGTCAAAGTTCAATTTAATGCCACTCTAGTAGAGGCAGGCTCGCAACACTGCCCCATCATTTCACGCAGCACTCCTTCCTTCCCCTTGAAAGGCAATGGTAGTCAATTCATGTGTCAGTCTCCACTACAACGCAGCTAATTTAGGAACCCGGTACACGGAAAGGAAACTCATTTCCTGGTCACACTGAATGACGTTGCAGGGTCCTTTACTCGAAACCCTGATACTGCTCACCGGATAGACACGAACTTCTAAGCACCGGGCATTCTCTGACAGTACAGAATCTTCATGATCCATCGTTCCACACAATCGCTGAGTCCCCCTGCTGGCCTCCAGCGTATCCTTACCCAGCTGACCCCGCCTAGGGTCATAACATATATTGGCGACGAGGTACCTGCATGAATGGGGCCAGACATTGGGAGAAAAGGATGAGAGAGAGGAGAAAGGACTGCTGCGGGGGGTGCAGCACAGGATCACAGAGACTGAGAAAAAGGAGGGGGCCCACTGCCCCCCATGATGAGTCCCACCACCCAGGGGAAAAGAGGGCGTCTCTAGTGGCTTTCAAAAGATGGTAACAGATAATGGCACCCGGTAACATGAGAGGTGGTGTTTTAGTTTCCACACAAGGTAACCCAAGAGACTGTTCCTGTTGGCACTACGGGGTTAAAATGTTTGTACCAGAAGTCGCTCTTGTCGTACCAGGGAAAGGCGCCAGAGACACATCTGTCACTGCTGGTGTAGAGCTGACGTGGAGCTAGGAAATGCAAGCTCTAAGGAGTGAAGTGAGTGCCATTCCTGGAGAGCCGTTAAGTCGATAGTATGCTGAGACTGTCTAAACGAACCTGCGTCCATGGAAAAACACCCATTGCTGTAGGATGGCAGTAAGAGTGTGCTGCAGTGAAGGGTTGTCAGCTTGCCAGCCGCCTAATATATCACGATGATATGTGAGTGAGGAGCCGTGGTACTGGGCACGTCCCACTCATGGGGATAACATGTCTTAGACGTCCCGTAACGCGCAGGGTGACAGTTGGAGCCCTGGAGCTCCATGCGGCCTCATCTCCCATCCTGTAGTGATGATGTCATCAACCCAGCAGGGGGACTCAGCGATTGTGTGGAATGATGGATCATGAAGATTCTGTACTGTCAGAGAATGCCCGGTGCTTAGAAGTTCGTGTCTATCCGGTGAGCAGTATCAGGGTTTCGAGTAAAGGACCCAGCAACGTCATTCAGTGTGACCAGGAAATGAGTTTCCTTTCCGTGTACCGGGTTCCTAAATTAGCTGCGTTGTAGTGGAGACTGACACATGAATTGACTACCATTGCCTTTCAAGGGGAAGGAAGGAGTGCTGCGTGAAATGATGGGGCAGTGTTGCGAGCCTGCCTCTACTAGAGTGGCATTAAATTGAACTTTGACTCGAAGCAAGTAAGGTTCTCATCGTAATGCAGCTGAGCCTTGTTATTACCGTTACTGTTTTTCAAGTCCCAAGCAGAGTCAGTCATTGCAAAGTATTTTATGGACGAGATACTGATTTAACGGAATGTTCCACAGCCAAGAAAATGCAATGTTGGATTTTGTGAGGTTGTACATTATTGTTGGAAATACCAAAGAGGGATTGTTTCGCTAGTTCAGTAGATTGAACTATAGTTTGGTGTGAATGGAGTGTGTGGACGGTTTCGTATGTTGCAGATTTTAAAAGCTTCGACCAGAGTGATTCTGTGCGGAGAGTGCAGCTATATAGCGAGCTATTAATAGTGGTTCACTGCATATCAGAATAACAGTTTGAGGATTTGCAGGAGGTTACGTTTTATCATAGAACCATGCAAAGTGGACTTTATAATGCGGCAGAGTTTGCCTTTGCACTTCTTGGAATTTATATTTGCATGGAAGTGTGAATGGGTAGGTTAGCTTGTGTCAGTTTAACAACTATTTGAGGAATTGCAGGTTGTTTACGTTGCAGTTTCAGGCAACATGGACTTTTAGTGTTTCTTTTACTAAAAGAAGATGTTTAAAAGTGCAGACTTAGGAAATGTCAAAGTGAGTAAAGTTTAGGAAATGTTAAGATATTTGTCTACTTCCGAGAAATTTTCTGTAGTAATGATGTGCATCTTGTACATGTCATTAGCATGGGTCTGTGTGGCCCATTCATGAGTATGTTGAGCATGGGTGAGTGTTGTCCATTCATGTGTGTTATGAGTATGGGTGTGTGTGTGGCCCATTGAAGTGTATTACAAGTATGGGTGTGTATGGCCCTCTGATGTGTGTTACACACTGGATGTGCACAATGGGTGTGCGTTGCACACTGGAGCTTGTAGTGAGCAGGTGTGTGTGTGTTCATTAAAGTGTATTATGAGCATGGGTGAGTCTAGCCCATTGAAGTGTATTGCAAGTATGGGTGAGTATGGCCCATTGATGTGAGTTACACTTGGTGTTCTCAGAGGTAACTGGTTTTAGGAATGGTTGTTTGGGTGTGCGTAGCCCATTGAAGTGAATTTCAAGTATGGGTGTGTATGGCCCATTGATGTGAGTTACACTTGGTGTTCTCAGTGGTAATTAGTTTTAGGAATAGTTGTTTGGCAGGACGCTGCCTGCATGCTGTTCGTGGCGCGAGAGTGAGGGGACGCTTTCATGTCTCGTGTCTGATGGTGAGTTAAAGGGTGTGTGTGTGTTTCACCCCAAGGTCACCTAGTGGCATTTTGTCCAAGCTGTGAGTTGGCTTGGGTAGGTTATCTTGTTTCTTAAATTGAGTTGCAGAGAGTGTCATCTTCCGGTGGCACTTCCCTTTAATTTTTGGGCTAATTTGACTTTTCCATCTAGTTGCCGGAGGTTTTCGTTGTTGTTAGATGTGTTGGGTTGAGACCTGACTGCTGATGGCTCAGATTGGAACGGCCGCCAATCTGGGATCGGTGTTTGGGTACTTGTTGTGGAATTCCTCTGGTGGGAGTGGCCCTAGTGTGTATGAGTTGTGAGTGAGTTGCTGACTGTCCGGTATCGTGTGAGTGGTATATGGGATCTGGTGCCCTTCTAAGATCGCCCTGTGGTGACTGTGCATAGTTAGTTATTGTTTGCTTTGTCAGAGCATGACCTGGTTTATCCCGAGCTAGGGAGTTTGCGCGTGGGTGTGGCAGCCCCATGATTTTGCCCGTGGCAGGGGTCAAATAAAAGGAGTCAAGAGTTCTTTGAGGGTATGTGGATTTGCTTTGGCATGTATGCCCACGGTGGGCCGGTTTGCGCTCGTAGGTGGCAGCTGCGAGGTTCCCTGGTGGCGGTGGGGAATGGAAGGTGATCAGTGTTTTCTGATGGATTGTGAGAGTAGTTGAGGCGGCTGGGTCTTGTGCTTGTTTGGTTTGTCATGTTGGAGACATTCCCCCAGGAGCCTGGTACTGGCTATGGTGTGCTTGTGTGTGTGTTGCGCCCTCCCGTGCGAGTGTTGTGCATTTTAAGGAGGAAAGGTGTTGGTGTCGATTGAAGGAAGGGAGGTGTTAGGATAGTTAGGCTTTGAAGGAAGGGAGGTGTTAAGAGTGACTCCCTGTCCTCTTGGAGTATGTATGATGAGTGCCTGAGTAGTGATGTCATGAATGGAGTGTTTGGGTATGATTAGGTGGAATGCTGTGTGGTGAGTGTTCTACCCAGGGACAGTTGAGATTATGTAGCCTGGGTGGTGGGAGCCAGTGGGCTCCAATTTGATCCTGTAACTACTAAAGAATCTCCTGATGACACCTTATTAAAGTAACAATAAGTACTTCTGGCCTCCAGCGTATCCTTTACCCAGCTGACCCCGCCTAGGGTCATAACACTCACCCTCTGATGGTGCAGTGGCAAGGGTTTCCGATCTAAATGGAGGTACTAGAGGAGCTTTCGTTCGCCTTTGCGTTCTGCTCTTTGAGCGTTTATCTGGAGAACAAAAATCGAGTAGTTCAGGGTAATCCACAGGTACCACTCTAACTGTAGCAATTATATATTTTAATTCATCCGAAAGACCTCTATAAAAAAAACGCTGCCGCTTTCTCCTCTGGCCACCCAGTTTCTGCAGCCAACTGATTGAATTTGGCCAGATAGGTAAGTAGAGGGGTGCTGCCCTGTTTTTGTTCAATAAGTTCTAAGTCAGTAGCTTGAGACTTGGGCCGGGTATCAAACACTCGGTTCATGGCATTAATAAGGAGGACATCACAATCATACAACATGTAACTATTAGATCCCGATAATGGGTTGGCCCAGGCTGCTGCGGTGCCACCCAAATAGCAAAGTACAAAGGCTGCCTTAGTGGTTGAGTCCGGAAACGAGGCAGGGCGGCAGAGAAGATGAAGTTTGCACTGGTTGATAAAAGTGCAGTACGTTTTTTGATCACCCTGGTATCTTTTCGGAGGGGCCAATGGAAATTAGGTAGACATTAAGACAGGGATCGGATTCTGCTGTAGTATGGGATAGACTGGGGCCAGAGTCGTAGCACCTCAATAATCCAAATCGCGAGAGGAAGTACGCGCAAGCTCTTGCAGAGCATCCATTTTATGATGGATATCCGACTGTGCAGTGGTCATGTCGGTGTACAAATCTGCGACTAATTGCAATAGGCTGGTTAGAGTATCAGCCACATCCATGAGGAAAAAGAGGGCTTCTGATTATCTAATACTCAAAAGGAATGAAAGTGCCTAGAATCCTCAGGAAGGTAGAAGAGACGTTACTGAATGGTAATCGATTAGCCCTATGTGGGCCTCCTCTGAGAGGGCGACCTTCCCTATGAAATACCACCCCATCCGAGCGAATGAAATACTTACGGGATAGAAGTTCAGCTGGAAGAGCAAAATACCACCAGGTATTCACCAGCCTGAAAAGAAATGAAGGAGAGTTTTAGTAACAGAGCAGTGTAGGATATAAATGACAATATGCAGTTAAAGAGGCACTAACCTGAAATAGCTGGAAATCTACATAGAAAGGATGCTTAGAAGTAGGGGTGAAAAAAACTCTCTTTTGTAATGTTTTTTCCGATGAGTAGTGGCACCAGAATAAGGAGGTTTGGGACAGGTAAGGTAGAAGGGAAGGGTAGTTAATATGGTTAGTTAGGAACCTTTTTCCCGTATGGAACGAGGGCGCCCTAATGGGAACAGAGTGCAATGGAAAACAGCAAGGGGTCCAAAGTTCAAATCACTCTGATTTGCAAAGGATAGTTCATATGGTGCAGGACTATCCAGTATCAATCTGTTTGAAAGTAAAAAATGTCAAAGAACCTGGTAAGGAAAGATAAACAGTACAAAATCGTAATCCAAGATACAGGGTCGGTTTACCAGAGCTGAGGTCGGAAGCAGGAGGGTAATCAGTAGCAATCCATTAGTAACCAGACAGCAAAAAGCGTAGAACAGGAGCGAAGTATCAAAGAAGTAAGCAACTAACTTCAGAAGCACTTGTGTATTGCAATGCCAGTTCTTTTTTACTTCCCGGGCTAGAGGGCGTGTGCGTGATGCTGGTGTGCGTCGCGTAGTCATGGCAAGAAGAGGGAACAGGGAGGGTGGAGTCGTGATGAGCGCCGGAGCAGAGACGCGGGCCTCCCCCTCCTCCGAAAATGACAGCTATGAAGGTTAGAAGCTGGAGCCGTGACACTACGATAGTGAATAAAGAGTACTGTCAAAATGCGGGAGATACTGTCCTATTTACAGCTAAAAAATAAAGATCCAAAATGGTGACCGCAAGCTTGGGGATGGCATAACACACTGCAGGTGATATTTATCATGACACAGGTAAGTTAAAATGCTACGCTTTGCAAGATACAAAATATATAACCCATAGGATATGTCCTAGACTGATTTATAATCGCTGTTATACTTTATTTTGATTAATTTAGATGCTGATAATCATCGTAAAATGGATTTGGAGTAATTGCGCATATATATCAGGGCAACCAGTGTTGCCTATACCTTTACAACATTTAAGGTGAGTCCAAGTGAATCTTGGTAATACACTATTGAAACTAGATACAAATCATGCAGTAAGTAATGAAATAGATAAATAACATTGAATAACGTAATGGTTTCAGGATATTTGTACAGTCGAACCTTTTCAAAGAAAGGAAGATTGAAGGGTGAGATACCAATTAGATTTTTTCATTAATCACCTTCTTGTGCAGAGATGCATGATTTCAGGGTGAATCACCCCTATATGATGAACAAATAACCAGCGTGCACACATTGTAATTGACACACTGTTATAGACACGGCTGTCGGTCAGTGAGTCCATCTCTTTAGTTAATTAGAATAGTTGAACGATGGAGTATCACTAGACAAAAGGTTTTAAGAACACGGTGGCATTAGTCCTTTGAATTGAGAGAGACATATGTAATATCATTCAGAGTATTGGAAATTGTAATGACAACACTGTCAATCTTTGCAATATTTTCCCCTTTTTTCTCTTTCCCATTTTTTCCTCTGGTTATTATCTTCAATTTCATCAATGTGAATGGTAATATTTTATCATTTTGTTATTCCAATATGGGAAATGATAATAATAGATTATAGATTTTTCATGTAATGTAAATGCCTTGAAAAGGACCAGAAGGTCGAAGCACGTGTCGGCAAACTTGAATGAACATTCTGCCAAAATGGAATAAACGTAGTTACGCATCTGAAGTTTAGTTTAGTTTTATATTTGTATAGTGCCCCTAACCCTGAGGTATCTGGGCGCTTAAGCATAAATGATTTGTTACAGTTGCACAAAAATGACAAAAGCATGAGGACCAGATTACAGATGGTCAGCGTGACAACAACAAGGCAATACAATACTATGAGCTGGGGAGCAATATTCCCTAGGCAGAGGAGCACTGGTAATAAATACAGTGGTGATGGTACGGTAAATGATTAATCCACGGGACAAGAGTACTAGTATCACAGAGTTCAGACAAGGGTCAGAGATCATGGGAGTATGATAGTCCGGCGTTGATAGTGGTTGAGGCCATTTCAGAGTGACTGAGGATTAAGCTAATGTTGCTGGGCAAAGAGCCATTCTTTCACTTTGGATCTGAAATTCCAGAAGGGAGGTTCCGCTCTGATGGCTGTAGGGAGGGTGTTGCAGCACTTGGCCGCTAATACAGGGAAGCTAGATCCCCCTGCCATTTTCAGTTTGTACTTTGGGATATTGAGGCAGTGTAGGTATGACGATCTGGTGGGTCTGGATGATCGGTTCCTCGAGAATTTGACAGACAGATATTGTGGGGCTGTATTTGACAGACATTTATGTGTGAATGTCACATACTGGTAACCAGAGTGAGTACCATCTAATAGCAGAGATATGACTGGAGTGGGGTATATTCAGGGCGCATCTAAGGGCATTATTTTGGGGAACTTGTAATCAATTTGGACAAAATCAAAGCCCAGGCTAATGTAAAACAGCTATTTGTGGATAGAAAGGGTTTGCAGGCTTTGATTATTTTGT
This sequence comes from Ambystoma mexicanum, assembly GCF_040938575.1. Classification (NCBI taxonomy): domain Eukaryota; kingdom Metazoa; phylum Chordata; class Amphibia; order Caudata; family Ambystomatidae; genus Ambystoma; species Ambystoma mexicanum. Next base: position 327,231,243 of record NC_090925.1, on the reverse strand, counting down.
TGGTGTATGCTGTGGTGGAGGCTGTACTGTTGACATTGAGGGAGAGGGTGGAGTCTAAGTAAACACCAAGAGTTTTAACCTCTTTGACGACTTTGATGATGTTCCCATCAATGTTAAAGGTTTTGTACCGTGGATCAAGTTTGTTCAGACGGACTTGAGAGCCAGCAGTTCAAAGTTCTGTCTTGTCGTTTAGTCAGAGGCTGTAGGTAGCCATCCAGGCCTGTATTTCAAGGTAGATTTTGTTAGCTTTTTGGAATCTTTTTCATAGCAACCAGTTAGTGCAATGACGACCTGAGTGTCATCCGCATAATTTGTGTAGGTGACACCCAGGTTGTCAAGACGATCAAAGAGAAGCTTAGTAAAGATATTATAAAGCGTCTGTGAAACACAGGACCCCTGAGGGACTCCACAGTGGATAGGTACTGGATCAGCAGATGCTGTGGGTGCAAAGACCCTGGTTGTTCTATTAGCGAGAAGGATTGGATCCAGCTAGCGCCATTCGGCGGAAATGCTGCAGCAGTGGACACATGTTTGGTCAGGATCTGATGGTCAACAAGATCAAATGCTGCTGATAAGTCTAGAAGTAGGATGATGGCCAGATTACCCTTATCTTTGGCTTCTTCCATTTGGATTTTTAAATCCAAGAAGGATGTTTCTGTATCATGCCTGGGTTTGAAGCCAAACTGTCGCAGGCCGAGAATGTTGTTATCTTCCAAGTGTTTTTGAATTTGGAGATAGGCTGCTCTATCTGCTATCTTTAGGAGAAATGGGACTGTTGTTATGGGTCTGTAGTTGGTGGGTATGTTTGAGTCCAGGTTGGGTTTTTTGAGGAGAGGCATGACCCATGCCTCTTTAAGGTTGTTGGGGACTGAGCAGCTTTTATAGAATGAATTAATAGAGGCAATGATGAAGGGTGCTAACTCTTTTGCTCCATCCTTAATAATTGGAGCTGGGCATGTGTCTCCCTGGCAATTTGAGGGTTTAAGCACTGAGATGATTTTTTTTCCACTTCTTCAGTAGTCACTGAGGAGAAGTTGAATGAGTGGCACAATGGGGAATGTGGGACAGGCAGTTTGCGTGAATAGGCACTGGGGGCTAGGCTATTCTTTTGGGTCTCGATTTTGGCTTGAAGTGAGGCTATTTTGTCTGATGAGGCTTTCTGGATATTAGCACACCAGGCCTTGTCCTTAATACAATCTTCTGTAGGCGGAGCAGGAGACTCCAATTCTCTTAGAATAGAAGAGAGCTCTTTAGTACCAGATTTTGCGTTCTTAATTCTGGCGTTGTAGATCTCTCTTTTGGGTTGGTAATGGCAGCTTTTTAAGTAGCCGCAGCAATGGAGAACTTTTCCTTGTTGGGAGTTGAAGGGGACTTTCTCCAGTTGGCTTCAGAAGATCTCTTTACATTGCGTAGTGCTTTTAATTCGGCCGAGAACCATTTATTTAATTGGGCAGCCGGATTAGCCTTTCTTAAGGGGCGATTTTATTTAGGGCTTGTTCTATGGTGCCGTTGTACAAGTGAACCTGAGAGGATGGGTCCATGTCTCAGTTGTGGGGAAAATCAACGATGGGCTGTAGCAGAGGTGATGTTATATAGCGTTTAATCCTGTACAGGGATTGTGGGGCAAGGGCAGTGAGGGTGTTAGTGTGGGCATCTTTCGGTATGACGAAGGTGATACAATGGTGGTCTGACCAGCCACAAGGTGCGTTGTTAAGGATTGTGGTGGAGCAGTTAACGTCAGCCAGCCAGTCCAATGTTCTACACTTGGTGTGGGTAGGTTTGTTAATATGTTGTTTGAAACCGAGTTGTGTGATGGCATTGTCTAAATAGTGGCATTAGGAGCATTAGAGTCATGGAGACCTAGATTGAGATCTCCCAACAAAATGATTTGCGGGCCTGGTTTAGTATTTTGGGTCAAAAGGTGGGTTATGTCTTCCTCAAAGGATGAGAAGGCCCCCGGGGGACGATAGATGAGGTGAAGTAAGAGGGTACGGGTGTCTGAAAGTGGGAGTTTAACAGAGAGAAGTTCTGCTGATGGAAGGACTGGGTGTGTGAATTTTCTAAGGCTCGGGTGAGATTTGGCAATGAAGTCCACTCCACCACCTTTACCAGTACCTGTCTGATCGGATGATTGTATAGTTGTCTGGGATGGCTAGTGATAGTGTAGGTCCTGCCAGAGGGTGTAGCCAGGTTTCTGTTACGGCGAGGAAGTCCAGATGGTTCGTAGTGATGAGGTCGGCAATGTCAAGAGAGTGGGCGACCAGGGAGCGTGCATTGAGGAGAGCTCCCTTGATAGTTGGGATGTCAGTGTCTAGAGCACCACGGGGTGGAGTAGAGTGCACAGGAGAGCAAGTGATAGTGCGAGAGCGAGTAGATTCAGAAGGAGGGATAGTGGTTTGGGAATTAAGCATTCTGCTGGGATCAAGAGGAGCAAAAGATCTGTATGTCAACTTGTTACAAGGGAGGCGAGAAACTAGTCTTGTGTTCCTCAGTCTGAGTGGGCACAGGGTCAGGGTGTGGATGGGGAGGCGAAACGCATGATCCATTCAGCAGAGTGAGATGGGGCAGTTTGCACTAGAGAATGGGGCTGAGTGCAGGCCAAGAGGATGTGGGTGAGGTTGCAAGGCTGGTAGAAATTTAGTGGGTGCTATGGAGTGAAACAGCAGTAAGAGGGTGGCCATGGTGAGCGTTACTCTCCGTAGGGTGGCCATGTAGATGGAGCTGGAGGCTTAGAAGGGGATGCAATAGGTTTGATGAGGTGCAAAGTGTGGGTGTAGTGGGATACAAGGTACAGTGCGGTGAGCCAGGTGTAACACTATGGGATGCGCAGAGAACTACTGGGCATGAGAGAATAGGTCAACTGTGGGGCTGCTAACACAATAGGCTAAGAGCAGACCTGCGGGAAAGACAGAGGAGCACTAGGCATAATACGCTGGGCTCAATACAAGCAGTAAAATGCTAGGCAGCCCAAGGTAGACTAGTCCGAACAGAATGGGCTAAATACAGGCAGTAGAATGCTAGGCAGCACAAGGTAGACTAAGCATAACACAGTTGCAGCACAAGGTAGACTAGTCTGAACACAATGGGCTAAGTACAGGCAGTAGAATGCTAGGCAGCACAAGGTAGACTAAGCATAACACAGTGGCAGCACAAGGTAGACTAGTTGTAACACAATGGGCTAAATACAGGCAGTAGAATGCTAGGCAGCACAAGGTAGACTAGTCAGAACCCAATGGCAGCACACGGTACACTAGTCAGAACACAATGGGCTAAATACAGCAGGATGCTAGGCAGCACAAGGTAGACTTGTCAGAACACAATGGGCTCAATACAGGCAGAATGCTAGGCAGCACAAGGTAGACTAGTCAGAACACAATGGGCTAAATACAGGCAATAGGATGCTAGGCAGCGCAAGGTAGACTAGTCAGAACACAATGGGCTGAATACAGGCAGTAGAATGCTTGTCAACATAAAGTAGGCTAGATGCGAATTGTAGGGTTTGCAGTGAGTGCAAGTCACCATTAGCCGGTCAAACCGTAGTTACTGCATAACAAGCAGATGCGGTGCGAAATTGGCAGTGTTAAGTAGAGGAACTAAAGAGCTGCGTGTAGTGCTCTATGCTAAGGGTAGGCGAGTGCCGGTAGTGGGGACATGTAGCAGATGGATAGCATGGAGGCGAGTATCCTAAGTGATAAGTTCACAGAAGTATTGGGGTTCGTTATAGTCACTGGTGGATTGTTACAAAAGGGGGCAGGGCCGTGCAGGTAATGGAGGTCGCGTTGTGTAGGTATTGCAGGCCAGCTCTGGAGAGGTAATCAACCAGCATATGAAAGAGGAGGAACATGAGCAGGTGAGTTAATCGACAAGGGCGTACTTGGTGGTCGCTTACCTTGCAGGGTAACCCCGATGGGGCAATACAGGTTCTGCCAAAGCGCTCCTGCGGGAACAGGCGCAACCAGGGCCTTATTAGCCGACCTTTTTGGAAAGGGCCGGCTTCCGCCTGGTGGCGGTGGTGATTGGCCTAAAAGTGGACATGTTGCTAGGCAACGGGCTTGCCGGCCATTTTCAAATCAGGCAACCTGGAAAGAGCCATGAACGAGGAGCGCTCGCATCAGGCAGGGCTCTGGGTGTGAGAAAGGGGTATTGGTTGCCCGATCCGCCGGAGGCTGGAACTCACCATATCAGGTGAAGTTTGAGCAATCTGAATATATTAAATGCCAATAGGCCAAACTGGATGATCAATCTTGTGTATTTTGAGACAGGACATTAATCAGCATAGACATTTTGAAGATAAGCGCAAAACTGGCAAAGTTTACTTTTGTGCTATATTAAATATGAAACAGGATGACCACTTGTGTCAGTGTGATTTAACCCCAGGGAGGCAGGGGATGCGAATGACCACAATCAAAAGGTATGGGGGTGTCCAGGGAGGGGTTATATGGTGCCTATACATCGGTTGGGACCAAAGTAAATATTAAACAGGATGCCCACTTGTGTGTTATAGAGAGAGAGAGAGTGGGGGGGGGGGCAGGGGATGCAAATTACCCTGAGTGCGTTCAGGCCATGATATCTTGCACCCCCACAATGAAAAGGTATGGGGTGTCCAGGGAGTGGCTAGATGGTGCCTCTAAATTGGTTGTGACCAGCGTAAATCTAAAACAGGATGACCACTTTTGTCAGTGTGAGTTAACCCCATGGAGGCAGGGGATGCAAATTGCCACGGGTGCATTCAGGTCATGATATCTTGCACCCCCAAAATCATAAGGTATGGGGGTGTCCAGGGAGGGGCTAGTTGGTGCATATATGTTGGTTGGCGGAGGCTAGAGTAAACATAAAACAGGATGACCACTTGTGTCAGTGTCGGTCAACCCCAGGGAGGCAGAAGATGCAAATTATCATAGGTGCATTCAGGCCATGATATCATGCACCCCACAATCACAAGGTTTGAGTTTGTCCAGGCAGGGGCTAGATGATGCCTATACATAGGTTTGGACAAGAGTAAATAAAGAACAGCATGACTACTTGTGTTCATGTGAATTATCCCCAGAAAAAAGGGGATGTTGTAGAGGAGGTCCCAAATATAGCCTGCATACCCATTTTGAAGTTCCAGGAACGTTCACACCGAGATATGTGATGTATGATGAGCAAATAAACCAGCAGAGAGCCGCGTTAGGGCTCTGCCCAGTGCACATCAGAAGAGCAATACCTATTGAAGTACCAATAACCAGACAACCATGGACAGTAAGGTATCCATTGAGACAACCCTACCAACAAATGACACGAAACGAAGAATGCTTCAACACTGTCCCAGAAGAAACTCAAAAGGCCTTTATTGAAGACGAATGGTGACGACACAAGGGCCCGGACAGACTCACAGGAGAAAGAAACGACAACCAAAAGATGACACACAAAGACGAAACGTCATGAATAAGAACATCATGAACTTGGAAGGAGAGACGATGTTGAGATTTGAAGAAACTTAAACTGTAAAGCACGATGAAGATATTCAACCAGCTAGCGCCTGTACATATGCTTGTAACCGCAAGAAGCTAAGAAAACTGTGCGGCTTGCTATACTTAGTAGAAGAATAGAGTGGCAAGCGCCAACTATAACTCAACGAAGCACACTATGGGCCTCATTACGACCCAGGCGGTAAGTTACCGCCTGGGCCGTGACTTTACCACCATGGCGTAAACTATGTTTACGCCATGGTGGTTGGCGGACTTACCGCCCCATTCCGACCTTGGCGGGGCGGTAAGTCCCCAATCCCCATTTACCCTTCCCCATTCCCATTTTTGCCCCATAGGGCATAATGGGAGTGGGGAAGGCGTTAATTACGCCACCGTAAATTACGGTGGCGTAATTAACTCCATGGTCCCTTAGCGCCATGGATTTTAACACCTGCTAAAAGCAGGTGTTAAGTCCGCCATGGCGCTAAGGGACCTCGTACTCAGGCGGTAAGGGTCGGCGCTGTTTACGCCGCCGTAAAACCCTTACCGCCTGAGTCGTAATGAGGCCCTATATAAGTGCGAGTCCACTTTGTACAAAAGCAGAATCAACCCAGGTTACTAAGGGTCAAACAGGAAAGGATTCGTATTCCAGCTAAAACAAGAAGCGACGGCGGAATCGAAACTCAGCAAAGGGCATTCCGTGCCTGGGAAATCGAGGTCAAACCAAGAGAGGGAGGCGGACAGTAGCTTCAGAGAATCGAAAGTTAAGAGCAGAGCAGCCTGCCCCGTGAAGGTCGAGATAAGGAGGTCCAGGCAGGTGGCAGGCTGAAATGAGAATTAAATGCACAAATAGAAGGAAAACAAAGCAGATTCACGGTGTGCTGACACGTGACCAGCCAAGCGTGAAGAGGCACCAACGTCTGATGCCACCCAAAACAGGAGATACCATAACTTTTCCTGACAAGAAGCTACAGTTTCGATGCCGACCACAGCCAACTAATTGGCACATAGCCATTCGAGTACTGATTGATGGAAGGGAGGCTGGGTGACTCTTGGGGAATCCTGCACCTGGTTGACTATTCTGCATGCTGCTAATTAGAGTGGAGATTTATGCTTGGGGTTGTAGCCAACCCAATCACAATGGGCCAAATAATCTAAGGTCCTATAGATAGTAGAACCAATGGGACGTCGTACTTTTAGTGACGTCTACATGAGTAATGTTAGAGGGAAGGGCGTAGGCGCCCACCTGATAAGGGTTAACCAATCATCTCACTCTGTTACCATATACTGATATAACACCTATACTTAAGTTACCTTTTCCAACCAATAGAATTGCATGACAAATTTATGAGTCTTACACGTCAATGATGATGAATTTTGGGTATAACTGTTACTGTTTGAATGAAGATTGTTGGGAGTTAAAGCAAGACAGGCTATTGCATCACTGTTGATTTCCATGTTTCTTGTACTTGTCATTAAACAGACTCCCCTTTGCCAAACCATTGAGTTGTCCTTATTTATTGGTGTTGGAGTAAGAAATCCTGCACCCCTTCCACCTCAAGGTGCAGCTATCTTGTCTTAGAAGTACGACAGAGAGAGCTCTGACTATATGGGCCGGTCAGGGGTCACTCGCACACGAGTACACTTGGTAGCAGAGGATGGTTGGAGACCATCGATTATTGATTATTGATTAAAATAAGACACCTATTGACCGTCGACATAAAGGGCATCATTAGGACTCCGGCGCTAAAGCATGGTGCTATTAGCACCATGGTCCATGCCGGAGTCCGCCATGGCGGAATGGGGAATTACCACCCCATTCCGAGGTTGGTGGGGCGGTAATTCCCCATGCCGCCATGGCCCTTCCCCATTCCCATTTTTGCCCCATAGGGCTCAATGGGAATGGGGAAGGAGCTAATTACGGTACCGCAAATTGCGGGTCCCTACTTTAACGTAATTAGGCGCTAAGTGTTTAACGGCACCGCAGCCTTTTACGGCGCCGTTAAACACTTAGCGCCTGGGTCATAATGAGGCCCAAAGTAACTCTAGGTCCTCGGCAATATCACAAGTACTTCGCCATTCGGCTGAGTAGACTGTGAAGCTCCCCATAGACAATGGTAGTATAACTAACCCAAGACTGCAGTCGGGGCCTGAAGGGACCCGTTTTACAAACATATCCCTTCCCATTCCTACGGGCAGCTGATCGGATGAAAACCTGAAGGAGGCTGTAATGGAGGTGGTGATCCCGAGGATCCAGAGACGAACGATGCGAACGGTGAGTGAAGCAAAAAATTGAGTGCTTTGGTAAACCACGTACGCCTTAGAACAAGTAAAGGCAAAAGGTAATGGAGGGAGGAGGAAAAAACAAAATAGTCAGAAGTAGAGAAGACTGTATATATATATATAAGGGGATAATCACTCGAGAATAATTGAATAAAAAGAGAATACCGGGGTGGACACCCGAGAAGAGAGAAGTTACCAGGGCGGACACAGGGGCGTTGCTAGGGGGGGCCAAGGGTGCTATAGCCCCTGATCTTTTGGTTGTAGCCCCGGATAGAATCTCAGGAGCTACAGCCAAAAGGCCAGCTAGCCCCCAGTCCCAACAGCTCCGACATAAGCTTAGCGCCGGGTCTTTTCCAGACCTAGCAACTCCCCTGGGCGGACACCTTCGAAGTGAGAGGATACGCTTTATTCCTGCGCTTTAATATAGCGGTCAGAAGAAACGTGAACCCAGAGTCCCACATAATGGGGAACAATTAGGCTACCACCACGTTTAAAGACCTTGTGAACGGGGTTCGTTTAGACTCCATGTAGGGTTAATGATTAGAGGCAGAGATATTTGTGTCCAGCTGGTGTCTGTCTAGTCTGTTAACTGTCTGTCCTATATGTTTTGTGTGACATCATCTGTGACGTTTTTATTAAGAAAACTGGTTGAAAATTTTGAGCGAATCGATAGCTGAGACAGAATCACACAAGAATTTATGTTTTTGAGCAAAGTGGTGATATAAGATATTTTTGGTGGAAAATTCGGATTGGAGCTTGCAGTGTTTGGTGCTTGCTCATATTGTTACAAGGTGTTTTAATCACACGTAGGTATTGACAGGTGTTGTATAAGAGGAAAGAGAACAGATTTATTGTTTTATTTATTAATGTGTTACAGTTTATAAATAAACTTTTCACATCTTACATATTATACATATACATTATCCACTAAAAAAAGAAGCCAAATTACAAATTCATAATTAATTCTCATTAAAAAAAAAACATGCTAAGAACTATATAAAAGTGCCTAAAATGCATTCAGTAAGATCATTTCTAAAACATTCTTTTATGTACATCAATGAATAACCAATCTGTATTTCTACCTCTGGGTGTATATACAAGTTATGCCATTACCTACCATTCCGCTTAGCTCAAATGGAGATATCCAGTCTTTTCTCAATCTCTAACCAAACATTGTACATTGCTATTAAACCTTTCAGTTTTGTGGAATTCAAGATACGCCACCAGAAGATTTCCTCCTGAGTGTGTTCAATCCTATGCACAAACTCCCCATAATATCTAGAGTATATGTTTATAATTTTTGAGCAGCAAGTCAAAACATGTCGCCCCGCCTCAATTGTAACTTTGTCCTCACATAATCTACAGCATCGCTCCTCAATCCTTACTTTATTAATTACACCAGTATTTTCAAGAACCGGTAAATAATTAATCCTAACAAGTAATATAAATCTTCGTAGTCTGATGCTTGGACATAGATTTAGATAATGTTGAGGTTTTTTAGATGCATATGAAATGTATTTAACAAATTGGTATTTTCTCAGCTGTTCTAGATGAGTGTAGTTGTTAATCCAATCAGCCAAGTCAACTTTCTTTGACAGAGCAATTTTGGCAGCTGGGGTAAATATCTCCTGGCTACAGTTCCAGTTTATCATATGCATAACATTTCCAGTACTGTTTTTTAAGGTCGATCTCTTCGATTCCATATGCAATTCTTGCCACAGTGAGACCAGTAATTGATTACTAAAGGTACTATTGAGTTTCAAATAGAATTCTGTCCTTTTCTTAAGTACCATAGATTTCAGGGAAAACAGCCCCAACTCCAGTCTGATAATGGCCATAGGATTACAAGTTGGGAGTCCTAGCACTTTTCTCCAAAATTTACCCTCCACAACCTGTAGCCACTTTAAATCAATTTTTTGGAGGGCCTCAAGGCCATATATCATCATCGGTGTGAACACCTGCTGGAATAAGAGCCGCGCAGCCCAGATGCTAAATCCCCCATGAGTTAGAGTAAAACGATAGACTAAGGCTGTTATTTGAGCTGCCCTAATTTTACGTATTTGGACACAATGCACGTAATCATTAGTCATTTCAAACTCAATGCCTAGATATCTATAGGAAGGAGTATAGCATATGATCGATTTCAGGACTTCAAGTCTTACACGTGCTATCTTTTTGTTAGCGAAGACCATGACTTGAGTCTTTTCCAGGTTAATTTCCAACTCGTTATTTTTACAATATGCCCAGAGAGCTTCCGCCAATCGTCGCAAACCACTAAATGTGTGGTCGAGGATGTCAAGATCGTCAGCGTAAGCAAGTACCGGGCATCTGTCCACACCAATTTGTGGGGCACAATTATTTACCTTGTCAAAAACTAAAGGGAGATCATACACAAAAAAATTAAATAGCGTTGGTGCAGTGACACACCCCTGTTTGACCCCCCGATTTTGTACAACTTGAACAGTCATATTACCCTGTGTATCAAGTTTTAAGCAGACCGTGTTATTATCATGTAGGAGTCTGAGATAATACATTAGTCCTTCCGGGCATCCCAGCAGTTCTAATTTAGCCCAAAGCAGCTCTCTTCTTACTCTGTCAAAAGCTGCTTTAAAATCCACAAATAAAGCATATATCGGCGGATTCCCCTTTCTTCTAGCAGTCATACGCAGGGTATCAAGAATAAACAAATTATGCGTAGTGGAGTAGCCTTGCCTAAAACCACTCTGGAATCGATAGAGAAGACCTTTTTGATCGATCCAGGTTTGAAGTTCTTTTAATAGGAAACTAGTGAAAATGTTGCTAGTACAATCTAACATGGACAATAGTATATAATTTGTTGGCTCTAACTTATCTCCCTTTTTATGTATGGGGATTCGTATTGCCTTACACCATGAATCAGGTATTTTACCTTCACGGAAGACTTTGTCAAACAAGATTTTTAACAGCTCTGCCCAGAACCTCGGTTTGCTTTTCAAAGTTATATTTGCCAAGCCATTCGGCCCCGGGGCTCGAGATGATTTTAATACTTTTATTTTGTCAATAAGCTGATTAATAGAAATCGAGAATGGAGGCACAGGAGGTATAATCTTACTTATGGGGTTGACTTTGTCATGCGTCTCAATGTTGCGCTCTAACAAAAATGTTTCCCATCTCAGGGCACTAATAGGATTAATCATAGAGATTGTCCTATTGCCCTGAGCCTCCGCAAGGATTGCCCAGATATTGCGCGTATTCTTAGCACACAATGTGCGCACCGTGTCCTGCCACTGCTTAAGTTTGTTTAGATGTATTTTTTGTTTAATCCACCTTTTATACTTATTCTTAAGCAATCTACTCAATATAAGGAAGGACTGCATATTGGGAGAAGAGATCTTAGCTTTGCAAATTCCTATTCTAAGTAATCTCTTAGCATCCCTGTTTTCTGAGTCATACCCAATTGTCTTCTTTTGCTTAGACCATGCGAATCCCATATTTACAGAAGCGTGTTTAGTTGAGAAAGTTACTATCCAGGCCTCTATATTGTTTATTGTCATTTCCCGGAAAATATCAATCTCTGGTTGACTTGTCTCCGTGATATGGAGAGCGGCTTTAGCTATGTTTTTCTCCGACCAGCTTATACGTGTGGCAGCATGGTTCACCCTCAGAGTACCCAGAGATTTAAATGCATGTTTACTTATGTACGGGGTAATTGTTAATGAGAGTGAAGCATGATCACTCCACTCGTTCTCTAATACAAGAAAGTCTCCAACCATCACCGCCAGTTCAAGGGTAACAAAAATATAATCAAGGGTACTCTTACTTATACCGTTCCCCCAGGTTTCTTTACCTGGGTTGTCCCCCATCGATCTTCCATTAATCATTTCCATATCCCAGAAATTGAAAAAGCTCAACCATTGCAATCCCTCCGTGTCAGTTCTCGACTGGCACATATTACTCTCAGCCCTTAATAAAGGATTGCTCGTAGACCATTTACCTCCCCCCATGTGACAATTAAAGTCCCCCATAATCGCAATCAATTTGTTTCCCTGCTTAATAGACCATTTAATCAAAGTCTCATGCAAGGATTCTTGGATTGCTTCGGTGTGGGCCGCAACAGGTGGGGAATACAGAGTAATTATCAAGATGTTTACTATGTGATCCACAGACCATAATTCAAATTCGACAGCAATCACAAATTCACCTAAATTAGACTCAATTTGGCGGGATTTTACATGATGCTTAATTCCCACGATCAAGCCCCCGTAAGGTCTTCCCCGTAGCCCCTTATTCACCAGCGATTGATAAACTGTATATCCATTTATCACAACTTGAGAGGTTAACCATGTTTCCTGTAAACAAAAGCAGGGGAATTTGGTCATTAAAGTTAAAGAGCCTCCTGTTTGAAAGAGATGGTTAAAACCCCTACAATTCCAGGACATAATAGCAAAACTTCAATCTTTGTTTAGGACCGCCGGTAATGCTTCCACCAACCACTTCAAAGCGTTCTGAATATCCTCTATCTGCGGAGATTTCTCTTTCGTTACCACTGGAATTGGAGTGTTATTCTTGCTCTCCACAATCTTCTTTCTGGGACAAATATGGTCTTCCTTTCCAGGATCAGCATCCAATTGTACATCCACTTCCACTAGATTGGCTTTATAAGATCTCAATAGCTGTATAGTAGCATGGAATTTGCAGTGGATAGCAGAAACGTTAGTATTCACACAAGTCAGAGGTTCAATAAATTCAAAGTCCTCCGATCTTAAAACTCTCAATTGAGGAATTGAGTGTAGTCTAGTGAGTAATTCAGTTCTTGTGAGCCAGTCCGATTCATTCTTTTGATAGAGGTTCTTAATAATGCAAATATTCCTCTTGATTCCCTCCTGAGTCATCTCAGCCTCTTTTGTAGTTAAGCTGACATTCTCTCTTCTCGGAGAAGTCATACTTCTACTTCAAGGAGTGGAAGAGATCTTGTCGAGGTCTTCTTCTATGAATGAATCTGGTAAAACAATAGAGTTTTCTGCAGCACTATTAACTTCATTGGGCTTTTCCGGAATCAACCAGCTGGTTAGGCGTCCCTCTGTCACCAGCTTGCGTTTCTTTGCCCATGTCACTTTTTTTCTAGCTTTTTTTGTGATTTTAATAGGTGCAGGAGATAGTGATATTGCGGCTGCAGCACACGGTCTCTTCTTCATGATTGCCCTTCTGGCCATTCTCCTCTGCTTTCGGGAGAAAAAGATCTCAGAGTTAGTCGGATCCTCTATATCTTGCACCGAGTTCGCATTAATCACTGGTTCTGCTTCCACCATAGCCATCGCATCTGACAAATTATTCTCTGCATTATCAATCTCATCACGTTTGCTTCATTTACCATAGCCATATTGTTGGTATTTTCCAAAATGCGTCCACACATTTTTAATAATATTTTAAGGGCAAATTGCAATGACGCCACTGACGCTTGCAACTCTTTAAACTCACCCGTCGAGGTGTAGAAGTCATTTGATTGGTCCACTTCAGACTGGTCCACCAGTGCTTCTAGATTCGGTGATGTGGATAACCTAGCTGCCCCGTTTGGTGATTGGGTCAAACTTGACGACTGGGTATTCACAGCCTGTGCTTCCGCAATATTCGTAACTGCTGGAGTCATCTGCCTTTGTATTGAGATGCACATATCCAGTAAGGAGTTATTGTCAATCTCTTCATTTATAGTCTGTTCCAGAGAATGATTATCCAGATCGATCTGAGGTATAACACATTGATCTTGTGGACGGTTGCCCTCAACTGGGAGATTGGGATGGAAAAAGGAAGTAATCCCTCCCGTTGTTACCGGGAGTCATTTTTTGCCTTTACCCATCTTGTTATCAATTCCCGGCAGTGGACCTTTCTCTTTAGTCTTGCGCAGATTGTATCCAGGGCCCATAGAATAGGTGGTCATTCTCTCTCAGTCTGTTTCTTTACACAGTCCCACAAAGTATAGTAGGTATCACTTCTACCAGTGATGTGCCGTAGATTTCACTTGTTGAATATATAGAATCAATTGGCTTCACACTGTGGGAAGAGAAACCTTGTCTACAAGGACAGTAGCCAGTAACACGCAGCGTTCTCAACTGTACTGTTTAGTCCCGGGGATCAAAGGATTTTTTCCCACAGTCTCCCCGTCGTATTACGGTTTTGTCTACTTTGCCTCAATTCAGAGTTACCTATAGCACCTTCTATCAGTTTTACCTTGAAACGCTTTGGTAGAAGATAAGCAATAAGTGATACACTATAGAGATACTGTCTACTCAGGGCACTCACCCTGTAGTGTGAATGTAGTGATATAAGTAGGAGTAGTAGCTTACTACTTCGGTAGGGCACTACTAGCGGCCGGAGGAAACCTGTCTCACCTCACCTCACCTTCCGCCCAGATTTTCTCAGTACCTCCCCCTGATCATACTCAGTAAGCACCAGTAATGAAGTGCTTATGCCCATAGAGCAAAAAAACACACACCCTAGGTTCAGCTCAATAAGCTTGTGGTTGCCTGTCAAGCAGTACGTAGGACTCAGGATGCAGGAAACAGGGTGCAGGGCAGTCACAGTTCTCTTACCCGTCGATCCTGATAGTCTGGCAATCTGGATTCTGGGTTATCAGGCCTGCAGGGTCCTGCCGCATGTATCAGACGCGGCACTCTTCTGCAACCCTTAACCTGCGTTTTGCCCTTTTGCCGCCCCCCCAGGGGTGAATTCCTCAGTGGAGCAGAGCGGGGTCCTCCTCAGGCGGTATCTTGCATCCCACGTCCCGCATCCACGTTCGCCAGAGTAAAGTCAATGAGCCGCCGCGGCTCTGTCGATTAGAGGAAAGGACCTTGCAACGTCCTACTACCAGCGTACTACGGCAGCAGACAGTCAGGAATCAAGCCGCACCTCGTATGCACCCACTTGTCGGAAAATCGCAAGAGGCCACTTCCGATTCTGAAAATTATTGTTCGTCTCAGATTTAAACATGGAAGACATAACTCCATTAGCACACTTATGCAAACAGTTGCCGAAAAATGCACCTAAGCTAAAGAAGTATAGTACTGAGTGGGTTAAAGGGACTGCCTACAAGATGTTTATGCCATGGCCACAAAATGGGTCTTTATCCAAAGCCGTCCTACAACACATGACGACATATTTGCATGGCACATATACAGGCAAGAAGCTAGAGAAACGCCTTGCTGTTCTAGAGCTCTGGAAAGATGTTTGAATAGACAAAGGAGGAAGAGCCGTCAGCAGATTGGATACTAAATGTATGCACAGAGGGGGGTGAGACGCCTACCGCGCCACCTGCCCCGCCTGAAACAGAAACCGAAAAAAGTAAGGCTGAGGGACTCTACCCATTAAGAGAGCTTAAAGCAGCCACAGGGTACAGCAACCCTGCATATGGGTCACCTGCATAGAGTAGTGATGAAAATCAAGGGAAGGATAAGGACAAGAATCTTACCTCTGCAGTCCCGAGGGACAAGGGGAGACGCGATGATGAAAGGATCAGGCACAGACAAGTGCATCTCCCAAGGGAAAGAAGTGGAAAGCAAGTGAAGACAGAACTGATGAGATAGCATTTGCAAAAGATGAATGGATGGGAGGACAAATCTTATTGAAACTCGATGGGAAAGGAAGTGATGACTTGAGACCTAAAGAGAGGTTAGATGAGGCACAGAGAAAGGAGAAAGAGAAGGAGCTAAGGGACGAAAGGATAAGAAGGAAAGATAGGATAAGGTGAGAACTGCTATATCGCAAAGAGCAAGAAAAACAGCTTGATCGCAAACCGAGAGCAGCATATGATCAAGACAGGAAGAAACTGCAAAGGTTAGAAGAAGAGCAAAGGGTATGTGAAAAAAGGATAAGGAGACGAAGAGATGAGGAAATTCGAAGGGTAGATGTCATGATGCCTACCTCCAAGGAGCCAGGTCCGACCCAGCAACCCCAGAGGCAGGCATCATTTCCACCAGGGGAGTGCCAGCGGGCCCAAGCTGAGGCCCTTTGGACGCAGTCCTGGCGCCTTAGGCGCCAGGCTCATGTTGGACCTCTGTCCTTGCGCCTTAGGCGCCAGGCTCATAAAGCTAGACATGTGTTCAAGTGTTTTAATGTGCACTTACCTGATGCAGACCATGCTGCCACATCCAGGCCCTCTTGAGGCCTGAATAGGAACTACTTTACCTGTGGGACTACTTTCCACCCGGGTGTGGTCGGGGAAGGATACATACCTGATCGGAGGAAGGATACACACTTGGAACTTCTTCCAAAGCTATTTAAACCACACCCGATCAGCAACTCACGCGTCGCGTTGTTCTGCTCCTCGCAGCTGGACGCTCACCGTGTCAGCTCCTGCATCTGGACTTCAGCCACGCCTGTCAGCATCCTGGGTCACCTGCAAAGGGAGACAAGAGACCTACCAGCTAATCTGCACCACGGAGACATCACCGACGATCCTGAAAGGGAAGACATCATTTTTAAAAGCATTTCGTTACGATCGCTGCAGCGCTGCATTTCACTCACCTTTCCTGTGTTCCTCCATCTTCAGCAGCGATCATCCGGATACACAGCCACTTCCCAGAGCCTAGAGAAAAAGACAAGCATAAGAGGTGAGAGAAGGAAGGGAATAGGAAAAGCTCAGTTTCCTTCTAAGACTTACCTGTTGGGTCATTCCCATTTCATTTCGGGTCTTGCTGCTTCCAAGCAGGACCCCGGCCCCTATGGGGAAAAAAGACAAAGACATTAGATGAGCGGATGCAAAAACATTACCTGAGCGCTCATCTAGGACTTACCAGATCTTTACTGGAACTGCACGTTTCACTTCGGGTCGGCGCCATATCTCCGGCATTCCGAACCCCGGCCCCTATGGGGAAAAGACATCAACATCAACGCTTTGTTGCAAGAAGTCTCCAAAGGAATCTTCATTCATCACCTGAAAAAATACAATGAACATTATTATTTAAAGCTTGAACTTTTGAACTTGCAACAGAACTTTTACAGCACCTTACCAGTATAATCAAGCTTACCTGAACTCCCATCCAACCTCAATCCAGTGAAGTAACTGGGTTCAACGCGCCCCTGCGTCAGAAGCAGGATGGAGAGCTCGTCCTTTCAGACCCTAAGGTGAGACTTCACGGGGAATCGTGGAAGGGTATCGTGGAGGGTTGGAAGAGAGTGGGAGGCTTGAGCATAACTCAGTCAGTAGGTAATACTCCCTTTTCATGCACAGGGGAATATTCCTGCGAGCCGGAGAAGCCAGAGTAGAGGGCCCTTCCTGTCCATCTTCAGAGTCCTGCGCTTCACCATTGAAGAAGCATCAGCACTCGAAGCCAGACCTGCGCCTCCGTGGGAATCAGGTGAGCGTTACAGAACGTGAAGCCTACCCACAATTTCCCACCCGGGCGCTATGGAGACTTCCGAGACTGACCAGCTGGCCCAGCTTTTGGGGGAATTACGGGCAGAGGTGCACTCAGCCCGCCAGGAGACTAACGCTCTCAAAAGAGAACTGATCTTATCTAAGGAAACAACTGATGACCTAGCCAAATGGTTATTACAGGCCCAGGCAGGGCACACTCGTTTACCTAATTCCGGAGACATTTCCACATCAATGGGTTTGAGTAACCCGGTACAAATTAATCTACCTGGACACATGCCTTTGGCCCCGCCTGAACGTTTTGCGGGGGATCCCAAGAAATATGGCGTCTTTATGAACCAATGTCGTTTACACTTTCTATGCAGACCCGGAGCCTTCCCTAACGACCAGACCAAGGTAGCCTTTATACTATCTTACCTCAGTGGCAGTGCTGCCGATTGGTCTATTCCATTGGTAAATCAGGATGATCCCATTCTCCAGAATTTTCAGGGCTTCCAGGCCAGCATGGAAAGATTGTTTGCTCGACACTCTCCAGGACAGGCCCTTGATAACGAACTGCTATCCTTACGACAAGGTAATCAGGATGTTCTGTCCTACATAGCCACCTTTAACAGACTGGTTGTGGAAACTGGATGGCCAGAAAGCAAAAGGATCACATTGTTTCATCGAGGCCTGCGCGGAGAGCTTAAGGATGGTCTAGCTCAGATAGTAAACCCACCCCAGGTCTGCGCAGACTACATTGACTTGGTGGTTCAACTTGATCACAAACTTCAAAATAGAAAAGCAGATCGGTTCAAGTATGAAAACCGAGCACCGATCAAAACCCACGCTACCTCCAAGAGTACCGACGTATCTGAACCTATGCAAATCGGTGGTGTTAAAGGACCATTAACGCAGAAAGAACGAGAGAGAAGGCGGCAAATGCAACTTTGTCTGTATTGCGGGACTTCCGGTCACTTTCTTCGAAATTGTCCAGTTAAACCACTTAAGAAGGTGGTTGGAGCTACTGATAACGAATTAGTGACACCTGATTCGGGAAACGACCTAGCCCGGCAAGCGTAGGGGTCCGCTTGCCGAACTTGAAAACTAACTCTTTGACCTCGCATTTCGTCATGCCAATGGTGCTCGTGGACCCAAAACAGCCTCAGCAGTTGCATGCTATAAAAGCATACATCGACAGTGGAGCTATTGGAAATTACATAGACCGTGAATTGGCTTCCAGGATTAAGCTTCCTCAACGCCCGAAAGTAACCCAAGATGTCATTACTACAGTAGATGGAACCGAAATAGCCTCAGGGCCTGTAACGCATTCCACTGTTGAAGTGACACTGGTGGGTCAGGATGGACATCGGGAAGCAATCGTGTTTGATGTGATCAAGGCCCCACAATTTCGAGTAATTCTTGGAATTCCTTGGTTAGAAACACATAATCCCAGAATTGACTGGCGAGCAAAGAAGATAAGTTTTCCTGATTGTGAACCAACTTGTTATCCAAGAAATCCAGCTATGGGTCTAGCCTCAGCAACTTCCACCCCTGTACAGCTACCGTCAGAATACCAAGAATTCCAAGACGTTTTTCAGAAAGAATAGGCTAACACGTTACCTCCCCATCGGTCTTATGATTGCCAGATCGATCTGGTACCCAATGCTCAATTTCCTTGTAGTAGGATTTATCCTCTTACGGAACCTGAGAACCTGCATTTGCGTCAGTATTTAGATCAGTACCTAGCCAATGGTTTTATTCGCCCGTCCAAGTCTCCTGTCTCTTCAGCTCTGTTCTTCGTGCCAAAAAAAGAAGGGGACCTTAGAACGTGTATAGACTATCGTGCCCTAAATCAAATAACAATTAAGAATCGTTATCCTCTGCCCTTGATCCCTGAGCTTATCGACCAGGTGAAAGACGCTTGTGTGTACACCAAGTTAGATCTCAGAGGAGCTTATCACCCGATGCGCATAAAAGAAGGCGACGAATGGAAGACTGCATTCCGCACCAAATTTGGGCTCTTCGAATATCAGGTGATGCCCTTCGGTTTGTGCAATGCACCTGCCGCCTTTCAGTACTTTATGAATGATGTTCTTCGGGAACTTATCGATGTCTGAGTCATTGTTTACATTGACGACATCCTGGTGTACTCTTCTTCAGAATCTGATCACAGAAAACATGTTAGGGCAGTTCTTGAGAAACTGCGCCAGCACAGACTATTTGCAAAACTCGAAAAATGCGTTTTTCATACCTCAGAAGTTGAGTTTCTCGGATTCATCCTGACACCTCAAGGAGTCCGAATGGACTCGCGAAAGGTGGACGCCATCCTCAAATGGCCATCTCCAAGCTCGGTGAAGGGAGTTCAGAGCATGCTCGGCTTTGCCAATTTCTATCGAAGATTCATCCCGGAATTTTCCCGAACAGTCCAACCCATCACCGCTCTCCTAAAGAAAAATAAACGCTTCGAATGGATTCTTGAGGCCGAACAAGCCTTCCAGGACCTGAAAACCAAATTCACCTCTGCACCTGTATTGAAGCACCCGCACCCAGATCTCCCGTACATAGTGGAAACCGATGCTTCCAGTTCGGCCATGGGAGCTGTCCTGTCGCAAAGAGACCCAAAAACTAACCAACTACACCCAGTGGCCTTTTGGTCCAGAAAATTTTCTCCTCCTGAAATCAACTACGCAATTACCGATAAAGAGTTACTGGCCATCAAATCTGCTTTCAAGGCTTGGCGTCACTACCTTCTCGGGGCAAGACACACCATCACCGTAATTACGGACCACAGAAACTTACAGTATTTAAAGACGGCCAAAGCTCAATCTTCACGACAACTCCGATGGGCTCTATTCTTTGCAGAATTTGATTATGTAATTACCTATCGCCCTGGCTGCAAGAATGGAAAAGCAGACGCCTTATCCCGGATTGGCATGGAAGAACCTAATTCGAGTTTAGAACCTGTGCCCATCATACCTCAGCAAAGAATCTTAGGCTTAACTTCATTGCAATCTATTGAGGATATCCAAACGCAAGTAAAACAACTTCTCGACTCTTCAACCTTACTGGAATGGAGTCAAAAGGGTCCTCATTACACCGTCAAGGATGACTTACCCTACTTCCAGGAGCGGTTGTTTCTGCCAAGTAAAGAATTGCAAGA
Organism: Ambystoma mexicanum; assembly: GCF_040938575.1. NCBI lineage: Eukaryota > Metazoa > Chordata > Amphibia > Caudata > Ambystomatidae > Ambystoma > Ambystoma mexicanum. The sequence continues at coordinate 327,211,022 of NC_090925.1, read as the reverse complement.
ACTTTCATGAATCTTTAATGGAAGGACACCCTGGTATCGCTAAAACGGAGGAAAAAATCAAACGCCACTTCTGGTGGCCTTCTTGGAGAAAAGACATAAAGTCTTTTGTACTGTCTTGTGGAATTTGCACCCAAAACAAGGCTCAAAAGAAAAGGCCAGCCGGCCTACATCAACCCTTGGATATTCCACCGGCACCATGGCACACCCTGTCAATGGAGTTTATAACAGATCTGCCTCCTTGTGCTGGTTACAACACAATCCTTGTAATTGTGGACCTATTCTCCAAAATGGCCCACTTTATACCTTTAAAGGGTTTGCCTTCAGCTTCCACCTTGGCCAAGGAATTCCTGGAGAATATAGTTCGCATACATGGTTTCCCTTCCATTTTAGTCTTGGATCGTGGAAGTCAATTTATCTCACATTTTTGGAAGAAGTGTTGCCAACTAGCACAAATAGATGTGCGGTTATCCACCAGCCACCACCCCCAGACCGACGGACAAACCGAGAGAACCAATCAGACTCTCAAGCAATATCTTCGGTGCATGTTACACCAATCCGAGTTAAATTGGAAAGACATCCTTTGGATCGCAGAATATGCATACAACAATTCAGTGCATTCTGGAACCGGACAAACCCCCTTTTATACTTTGTATGGTCACCATCCTCGGACCTCTGATCTAGATCCACCCCTGACCCTGGAAATGCCCGCAGTAAATCATCTGCATTCCACAATAACCCGAGCCTTCAAAGAAGCTGCAACTCATTTACAGCAAGCCAAGAAAAAGTATAAAGAAAACGCTGATTTGCACCAAAGTAAAACTCCTCCTTACCAAGTAGGAGACCAGGTATGGCTAGCAACTAAACATTTACCCCTCAAGGGCCCGCAAACCTTCAATCCCAGATTCATAGGACCTTATCCCATCAAAGCTATAATCAATCCAGTGGCCTTTAAACTGGATCTACCGTCCAACATGCGTATTCATCCAGTTTTTCATGCATCACTTTTGAAGCCAGTACAACCAGGAACCCGACTGTCCAAGCCTCCAGATCCAGTTCAAATTGAAGGGGAATTAGAATTCGAAGTTAAAGACATTTTAGACTCCAAGGTGGTAAAGTCAAAACTCTTCTATCTTGTTGACTGGAAGGGATATGGACCTCAGGAGAGATCGTGGGAGCCTAGTAACCATGTCCACGCACCTCGATTAGTACAAAGGTTTCACCGGAGATTTCCGAACAAGCCCAAACCCCCGGAGGGAAGAACCTTGGGAGGGGCCTTGAGGGGGGGTACTGTCATGATGCCTACCTCCAAGGAGCCAGGTCCGACCCAGCAACCCCAGAGGCAGGCATCATTTCCCCCAGGGGAGTGCCAGCGGGCCCAAGCTGGGGCCCTTTGGACGCAGTCCTGGCGCCTTAGGCGCCAGGCTCATGTTGGACCTCTGTCCTGGCGCCTTAGGTGCCAGGCTCATAAAGCTAGACATGTGTTCAAGTGTTTTAATGTGCACTTACCTGATGCAGACCATGCTGCCACATCCAGGCCCTCTTGAGGCCTGAGTAGGAACTACTTTACCTGTGGGACTACTTTCCACCCGGGTGTGGTCGGGGAAGGATACATACCTGATCGGAGGAAGGATACACACTTGGAACTTCTTCCAAAGCTATTTAAACCACACCCGATCAGCAACTCACGCTTCGCGTTGTTCTGCTCCTCGCAGCTGGACGCTCACGGTGTCAGCTCCTGCATCTGGACTTCAGCCACGCCTGTCAGCATCCTGGGTCACCTGCAAAGGGAGACAAGAGACCTACCAGCTAATCTGCACCACGGAGACATCACCGACGATCCTGAAAGGGAAGACATCATTTTTAAAAGCATTTCGTTACGATCGCTGCAGCGCTGCATTTCACTCACCTTTCCTCCATCTTCAGCAGCGATCATCCGGATACACAGCCACTTCCCAGAGCCTAGAGAAAAAGACAAGCATAAGAGGTGAGAGAAGGAAGGGAATAGGAAAAGCTCAGTTTCCTTCTAAGACTTACCTGTTAGGTCATTCCCATTTCATTTCGGGTCTTGCTGCTTCCAAGCAGGACCCCGGCCCCTATGGGGAAAAAAGACAAAGACATTAGATGAGCGAATGCAAAAACATTACCTGAGCGCTCATCTAGGACTTACCAGATCTTGACTGGAACTGCACGTTTCATTTCGGGTCGGCGCCATATCTCCGGCATTCCGAACCCCGGCCCCTATGGGGAAAAGACATCAACATCAACGCTTTGTTGCAAGAAGTCTCCAAAGGAATCTTCATTCATCACCTGAAAAAAGACAATGAACATTATTATTTAAAGCTTGAACTTTTGAACTTGCAACAGAACTTTTACAGCGCCTTACCAGTATAATCAAGCTTACCTGAACTCCCATCCAACCTCAATCCAGTGAAGTAACTGGGTTCAACGCGCCCCTGCGTCAGAAGCAGGATGGAGAGCTCGTCCTTTCAGACCCTAAGGTGAGACTTCACGGGGAATCGTGGAAGGGTATCGTGGAGGGTTGGAAGAGAGTGGGAGGCTTGAGCATAACTCAGTCAGTAGGTAATACTCCCTTTTCACGCACAGGGGAATATTCCTGCGAGCCGGAGAAGCCAAAGTAGAGGGCCCTTCCTGTCCATCTTCAGAGTCCTGCGCTTCACCATTGAAGAAGCATCAGCACTCGAAGCCAGACCTGCGCCTCCGTGGGAATCAGGTGAGTGTTACAGTAGATGAACCTAGAAATGCAAAGAGAAGGGAAGAAGATAGTGTCAGAGAAGAGGCGAGGAAGCTCAAAGAATTCGATGATGATGTTGAACGTAAGCGTAGACAGAGGGCACGCGATCTTGAGTATTTGGAGAGGGAGGGTAAGAAACCCGATCCAGTTGTAGACTGGGAAGACATTGAAGAATTGTGACCTGCGTACGATTCAGTACCCGGCACGTCTAGGGCAAATATTGAAGATGACTTCGACACCAGAAGCATCGGGGAAACGATCGATAAAATATATGATGAAATGGGACTAGAACAAATACCCCACGGAGAGGGGGAGGATGAACGCTGGGAAAGCAGTCAGCTGTATGACACTGAGGATGTCACCCGAGGTAGCGGGAGTAGGAAACTGTCCATGGATAGATTAGAAATCAGTAAAAACGATGATGACACAAGAAGTTGCATGAATTGGGAACAAACAATGTCTGACTCCGAAGAGGAGGAGCGCGTGGCAAATGGAGAAGGGAGACGGCGCGAAAGACGACTCCTAAGGGAAAGAGGGGTACGATGGTCAGACACTAGCAAGTCCGCACCGATGGCATCTTATTCAGCTGCACAGTCTGACTGGCATGAATGAATACCCCATGGTCAGAGGGGGCTGTCGTCACCGCCCTATGTAGACAGACTAAGGACATTGCCAGGTAGACGGCGATGCAGGAATATCACCCCTGCGATAGACAGGAGAACAATGAGAGAAGCGAAAGAGGGCTGTGCACTCCCATTTCCGCTTCTAGAGAAGGGGGGAGTAAGACCACAATATATTCCATGGCCACACATGGATCGAGAAAACCTGAAAAACAAGCTTCCAATGCTGACATCGGGAGCCGGAAAATTGATACATGAGTTAGAAAAGATGACAGGAGGAAACACGCTAGCTATAGGGGACATTAAAGGTCTCCTGATCGCCATACTTGGTGAGAGAGCAGACGATGTGTGGAAACGGGTGGGGTACACTGGTGTAACCACAATTAACACTGTGCATGACTGAGCGCCATTTAACAACTGCAGAGCAGCAGTATGGAAAACGCTACGAGTGCTTTACCCAGACACTTCCGATATGGGAGCTATAATGACTCGAAAAATGAAGGAGTCGAAAGATCTGTTAATTTATATCCAGAATTTCCAAGACGCATGGGTGCTCGAAACGCATGAATCTTGGACGAAATCAATACCTGTGTTTTACCAGATATTGTGCCAAGGATTGCCAGAACCAGTGCAGAAACAGCTCAAGAAATTGGTAGGAGTTGAGGCTAAGCCTTGGGCTGAAATACAGTTGACTATCGCACATTACTGTAGACTGTTGCAAGAAAAGAATCGAAAAAAGGAGGCAACTCGAAAGGGTGAGGAAGTAATCCGGATATGTCAAATGGGCAAATAATCCAACCACCACCAGTATGTTGGCTGTGTGGAATGACAGGGCATTTGGCGCACGTGCAGGAGTCAAGGCATGATACAGAATAGCCAAGGAATGGGAACAGGCACGGCAAATCCACCTGCAGTCTCACAACAGGGCGTTGCACAGAATCACACGGTGCAGAAGCAAACGCCAGGAGTGCAGCAAGGAGCGCAACAAGGGGTGCAACCACAGAACATGGGGAATTTCCCACAAGGACAATCCCAACATGTACCAACCTAACTGTCACAGTCCCAGAACCCTGGAAGGGGAAGAAACACTGGTAATGGGGAAAATCCACAAGTGCAGAGTGGGCCAAATCTATATATAAACTAGGACTGCTCACTGGAAACTCTGATGTGCTCTATCCTATCAGTGACACCAGACCCTCATAGGGAACCTAGGGTGGATGTTGTTACAGGGGGTAAAGAATATTCCTTCCTAGTGGACACGGGTGCAACAAGCTCGTGCATACATGAAGGCAAGTTTTCCTTGTCCGGCAAGGCCATAGATACTCAGAGTTTTACAGGAGCTCACAGTCGATTTCCCTTTACAGACGCTTTCCCAGTCTTCATAGGAGAGTGCAAAATGAATGTACCTTTATTGTATTCACGGCAGACCCCAGTAAACATTTTGGGTCGAGACTTAATGGCAAAATTGAACATGACAATGTCATTCACAGAGGAGGGCATAATCTGCTCCACTCCAGGAATGCACTATTCAAATGTATGTGAAATGATTAGAGCATTCTCAGGACATATAGCCATGAGGGCCATACCATTGGAGCCAGAAGTTTTCACATATGGCATGCGTGTGCTTATGGCAGGATTGCCAGGCCTTGCAGATAGAACCATGGGAACCCCTGATGAGTTTCTATTCAGACCAAGAATACCTATGCATGAGGAGGAGGGACAAGTGTTTCCCTTGATGATACATGCTGCAGCAGTGCGAGGGAAAGTAGCATTGGTTGATGGGTACGATGATGAAGGCAGACAATGGTGCGCGATTATCGCCATCGAAGAAGGGTATCGAGTGACTGATGTCACCGATGATGCTCTGTTTGAAGAACAATCAGACACGGAAGAGACAAGGGTGGAAGTGAGTCTCATATTTTGGGTAAAAATGATCAAAAGAGAAGTGCCCCAGAGAATGATGTTGGCGCTGAAGCGTCCAGAATATTTTGATGAAGATATAGCTGAAGTGCCTGTCTCAGTGTGGACTACAAGACCCTATGACGTAGGCCTCTTGAAGGGGGTGGGAGAAGTGAAAATTAAACTAAAGCCAGGAGCAATTCTGCTGAGAGTCAGACAATATCCTATGTCCAGAGAGGCAGACAAAGGGATTTTTAAGACAATCTCTGCGATGATGGACCAGGGCATCTTAGTGACGTCAAAGTCACCATGTAATACGGCGGTTTATCCTGTCAAAAAAGGGGGGGTCTTGGCGTTTAATCCAGGATTTACGAGCAATAAACGATATTGTTGAAGCCGAGTTCCCTTTAGTCCCTAACCCATCTACAATTCTATGTAATATACCCGTTGAGGCAAAATATTTCACAGTGATTGACTTGAAAAATGCCTTTTTCTCGATCCCGTTGCACCGTGACTCACAAGATCTGACATCATTCATGTTCAGACAAATGCGTCTGAAAAGCACAAGGCTGCCACAGGGGTACTGTGAGTCCCTGTCCATTTTCAACAGAGTCCTGCAGATGAACTTAAGCAACATTGCATTAGAAAGTGTCGTCTTGCAGTATGTGGATGACATCCTAATCTGCAGTACCACAGAAGAGCAATGCAGGCACGATTCTGTTCAGCTACTGACTATACTGGCTGAGAAAGGTTATAAGGTTGACAAGGAAAAGTTACAATATTGTCAACAGGAAGTGCTGTACATAGGCCAGCTGATCTCTCATGAAGGAAAGAAGGTGACCCCAGAAAGGGCTGAAGCAATACTGAACACGGCTAAGCCACACACGATAATGTAAATGCAGAGCTTTCTAGGCCTGTGCAACTATGTTAGGGCATGGGTTTTCGATTACAGCTCTTATACTAAGCCTTTACTTCAGGCCCTAAAGAAGGCCCAAGTGACAAAGGAAAAGATTGAATGGTCTGAAACGATGGAGAAAGGGTTTGCTGAACTCAAGAGAGCGATCTGCACAGCCCCAGCTCTCGGAATTCCCAATTATACAGAGGAATTCTACCTGTTTTCACACACAGATGGTAGCGTTATGACAGCAGTGCTCGCCCAAAGAACCTCGCTGGGGTACAAGCCCATAGCACATTACAGTGGGAACCTGGACCCAGTAATGAAGGGCCACTTGTAGAGATATCGCGAGAGCCCCACTCTCGCGAGATCTCGCGGCCGCACCAAGACCGCCCCCGCGCGCGCCGCGCGCATTACGGGAGCGGCAGAGGGCGCATCAGGACGCGTCCGGACGGCTCCTCCGAGATTTGGGCTTGGGGCCTGCACCACAAGGCACCCCAGCCCCCCAGCCCTGCAGCTGTTAACAGGCACGTTGTCTGGTTGTTTTGGCACGTTTATGTGCATATGTTTGCAGCAGATGTCGCCCAGTTAATAAAGGACATCAAGCTAACCGACAGCCTCCTGTCATCTTTATAAGAATTTACTACATAAATTGGCGACGAGGATCACCACTGCAACCCATGTGAGAACATGCAAGGAGCGACGCCACCACCGCCCTTCCTGCAAACTCCAGGTAAACCTGCCATCCCGTGGCCGCAATGGCAACCCTTATTCACGACGTATGTGGAGGCACTGGGAGGGGCAGGATTTTCAGCGGCACGGCGCAGGGCTATGTTACTTAACGCCCTGGGAGTGGAAGGGCAGAGGGTGTTTGAGAGTCTCACCCCGATTCCAGTGGCGGGTTACAACGATGATGTCTTTAAGGAGGCAGTAAGGAGAATCGTAAAGAGATTTGCCAGCAAAGAAAACACGGTGTTGCACAGAATACGTTTTTACAGCCGCAAACAAGAAATCTCAGAACCCGTTGACGATTACGTCACCAAGCTGCGGGAACTGGCGGCGCTGTGCAGTTTTGGCAACAATGCTGAGAGCCTCATCTGTGATATGTTGTTAGTCCACACAAACAGCAGGAAAGTTCAAGATAAATTCATAGTGAAGAAAGAGTTACAGCTAGAGAAAGCGATTGAAATTGCCAGAGCAGTCGAAGAAACAGCGGGAAGATGAAGAGAACTCACAGGAGCTCAGAGTTCCACCGAAATTCAAGCGGTTGCATTTCACTCGAGAAAGGAAGGACAGGCACCAGACCCGAGAGAGGGGAGAAGGGGCAAGAAAGAACCCCTGAAATGCCACAGGTGCACCAGCACGAAACACCTGGAGTGCTCCATCTGCAAACGCATTGGCCATTTTTCGATTGTGTGTCGATGGAGGAACAAGAAAGTTACCAGCGTAAACACAGATCGCAACATCGATAGAGAATCGTCCTCAGAAGAGGAGGGGAGACCCACCGTCATTATGGTAAACAGCACAAGGGCGAGAAGAGAAAAGCCCCATTGTATAATCAAGATCGACGGCCTAGAAACAAAAGTCATGGCGGACTCCGGGTCGGACCTCACCATCATACCCCTACGAACCTACAAAGAAATGGTGGGAAAAGAAAAGGTCCAAGTTCTCACTACACGACACAAACCCACAGTTTTCGGTGGGGCGTCAGTCGAACTACTGGGATATATCAATGGAAAAGTGGAGTTTAAGGGAAGAGAAACCATCACCAGAGTCTACTTCAGTCATGAAGGCCCAGCAGTGCTGGGATGGGACGACCAAGACAAGCTGAAAATCAAACTGGACCCCAGCACAGAAGACCAGGTACTGTCTGTCGGCGCGAGGAGGGGGCCCAATGACAAGAGTGACTATCCAAAACTTTTCTCGGAGGAGCCGGGACACATCAAGGGCTTTGTCCATAAAATAATGCTCAAGAAGAGTGCCGTCCCAGTCAAGCATCGAGTGAGGCCAGTACCAGCAACCGCAAGAGACACGCTCAGGAATCAATTGGACAAAATGAGAGTGGAGGGAGTCATTGAAGAAATTGAAGCGTCGGAATGGCTGAGCCCGGTCATACTCATAAAGAAGCCCAACTCGCAAGAGCTGAGAGTGTGCATTGACCTTCGCAGTTTAAACTTAGAAGTCATCACCGACAACTACCCACTACCGAGCATAAACAAACTCATTCTGTTGATGAAAGAAGCCAGAATATTCTCAAAATTGGATATGAGAAACGCATACCACCAAATACAATTGCACGAAGAGTCGAAACCTCTCACAGCATTCATCACACCGTTTGGCACCTATCAGTTCACCAAGATGCCATTCGGCTTATCGTCAGCGGCATCAGCTTTCCAATGCATGATGGACGTCCTGCTACGGAAGGTCAGAAATGTTGCCTATTTTCAGGATGACATCTTTGTGTACGCAGGGGATGAACAGACACACGATGCCACACTGAGAACTGTCCTGACCAAGCTGCAAGAAGCAGGTGTGAGACTACGCCATGAAAAATGCGTATTCAAAGCGAAAGAAGTCGAGTACTTGGGGTACAAAATCTCAGAAAAAGGGATTAGTCCCAAACAAAACTTGATGCATGCCATAAATAAAGCACCGGAACCCACCAGCAAAGATGAAGTAAGATCATTTCTTTGACTGGCGGAGTATTACGCCAAATTTATCCCCAAGTTCTCAGAAACCTTGGCACCACTCCGTGACCTCCTCAAAAAAGGTTCGGAATTCTTGTGGCAAGAACCCCAAAAGAAGGCGGTCGAAAGTATAAAACGGCACATCATGGAAGCGCCGTGTTTACAGCTATTTAACCCAGAGTGGGAGACAGTCATCACCACGGATGCCAGTGCGTATGGACTAGGAGCCGTTCTAACGCAGAAGAAAGGAGACACGGAACATGTGGTAGCCTTTGCCTCGAAGGCTTTGTCCTCGGCGGAACAGAACTACTCCACCATAGAAAAGGAAATGTTGGCATGTGCATGGGCGGTAGAACATTTCAGAACATATGTGTGGGGCACGAAATTCAAATTGGTGACAGATCATAAACCCCTCATCCACATGCTCAGCCCGGGAGGCACAAAAGTGTCTACACCCAGATTGGCACGCATTGCAGCAAAACTGCAGGAGTACACGTTTGAAGTGCAGCACATCTCAGGATGGAAGAACTTGCAGGCAGACTGCATGTCGAGACTGCCAGAGGGCAAAGACAAAGCCACCACGTTTCTACAAGGGGAGTGCATCGTGGCATCCATCACTGATATAAAAGCACCTGATTACCTGGAACTCAGTGGAAAACACTGGTTGGAAGAAGACGGAAAAGACCCGACCATGGCAAAAATCCGAGACTGGATCAAGGAAGGGTGGCCCGATGAAAAAGCAATGCCAGAAGGCATGAGACCCTATTGGAAGGTGGCCGAGGAGATATCTGAAACGGACGGAATAATAATGAAAACGGACCAGATAATCCCAACCGTAGACATGAGGAGAACCATTCTCTGCAGAGCCCATGCGGGTCACCTGGGAAACACGATGACCCGTCGCAGAGTCAGAGAGGCCTACTGGTGGCCTTCCATGGACCAAGAGATTCGCACCATGATAGAGCGGTGTCATGAGTGCCTCAATAGCGACAAAAGATTAAAAGTCAGACAGGCACCTCTAATTCCCACAGAAGTACCAGAAGCGGTGTGGTCAAAAGTGGGCATAGACTTTATAGGACCCCTGGAGGCGATGGCGCCAGAACATCGGTACGGCATAGTGCTGGTAGATTACCTATCCAAGTGAGTCGAGGCGGAGTTCGTCCCGAACATCACCACCCCGACAGTAATTGAAGTCCTCACTGAAATTTTTCAAAGGGAAGGCCTCCCCAAGGAGGTAGCGACGGACAATGGGGTACAACTTATATCACGGGACATGGAACAATTCCTGAGAAAGCACCATATAGGGAAAAAGAAAGCGGCTTTGTATCATCCCCAAGCCAATGGGCTCGTAGATAGGGCCAACAGGTTCATTAAAGGGGCCATCCAACTAGCCACAGCCTCTGGAATGGACCCACTGAAAACAACCAAGGAGGCCATAGCGGCCCACAGGCTCACTCCCAACAGGATCACGCAAATATCCCCGTTCCGAATGTTGAGAGGGAGGAGTGCAGCCTCCACGCTCATACCCCCATGGCTGTCCAAAGTAAGAGAGGATGAAGCAGTTGACATGTCAGAGGTGGTGTGGAGAATTGAAAACAGCAAGGCACGCATGAAAACATGGAGTGACCGAAGAAGAAGAACCAAGCAAGCATCAGACATGGGAAGGGGAGATTGGGTCAAAATAAGACTACCAAAAAAAGATCAAATCACAGGCTCGCGGTTCAGCAGACCCATCAAAGTGAGTCACAGGGGAACCAACCATGTTCGCACCGAAGATGGGCGCACGTGGAATCTGGAAAGAGTAGCCCTTTATCAGAAGAGACAAGAAAGAGCGAGGACCCCGGAGAGATCACATGCGTAAGGAGGATTAGACTATGAGCGAAGGGAAGAACGCGAGCCAGAGAGGGACGACAGAGAGAGGGAAGAAACAGAGATGGAACCGGAAACACCTAGGTCTGAACCAGAACAGGAGCAGACGGAAGTCCGCACCGGAGAAGATGGCCGACCCAGTAGAGAGCACAGAAGACCGGTGAGATACAAAGACTATGTCTTGCAATGAACTTCCTTTGCATTACCCAGGGGAAGTGTGTAGAGATATCGCGAGAGCCCCACTCTCGCGAGATCTCGCGGCCGCACAAAGACCGCCCCGCGCGCACCACGCGCATTACGGGAGCGGCAGAGGGCGCATCAGGACGCGTCCGGACGGCTCCTCCGAGATTTGGGCTTGGGGCCTGCACCACAAGGCACCCCAGCCCTGCAGCTGTTAACAGGCACGTTGCCTGGTTGTTTTGGCACGTTTATGTGCATATGTTTGCAGCAGATGTCGCCCAGTTAATAAAGGACATCAAGCTAACCGACAGCCTCCTGTCATCTTTATAAGAATTTACTACCCACTTCCCATGTGAACAAGGTTTAGCTGCTGCAGCGTTCACCATAGAGAAAGCGACAACCATTGTAATGGGGTGTTCCATGATGTTATACGTCGAACACTCATTATTTGCCATTTTAGAGAAACCAAAGGGCACATTGACATCGCAGAGAGCTTCTGCCTATGAAGTGATCATATCAAACCCATCAATTAAAATAGTCCGATGTAAAAAAGTGAACCCAGCTATGTTTATAGCAGAGCCAGTCACTGAAGGAGCGTGATACATGACTGCACGAATTACGAAGAATTCTATGATGAAATCCCCAGGGTGAAAGAAAATGCCTTGGCAAGAGGAGAGATCATCTTTATTGACGGTTCTTCAAGGATCGACCAAAGTGATGGGCAAAGATACACAGGCGTCGCTGTGATAAAACACACAGCAAATGGAGAATTTTGAGTACTTGTTAGTGCGCGAATACCATCTCACTACTCAGCACAGGCTGCAGAATTATTGGCATTGATACTCGCCATTGAGAATCACGCAGACCAGGAAGTAACGGTGTATAGTGATTCTGCCTATATGACGTCAACAGTGCACGCAGGTTTAGCGCGCTGGAAAAGGAGGTGCTACCTCCGAATGGACGGCACGCCAGTACAGCACGCAGCCTTATTGGACAGGCTGATAAAAGCACTACAGCTCCCAGTGGGTATAGCAGTCGTGAAATGCGCCACCCACACGAAAGGGACAGATTTTGTGTCACACAGAAATCACGCAGCAGACACAGAAGTCAAGCGTATGGCATCCAAAAATGAGACAGTCGTGGAAGTGGAAGTGGCGTGCACCCATGAAAGGATGATGGTAGCACGAACCACACCAGAAGCCTATAGCAATCTTGGGCAAACGCAACTAATGGAGCTCCAAGGGGAGGCACCACAGGAAGAGAAAAACTTGTGGAAACGTCAAGAGTGTTCTTTAAACCCCTCTGACAGCTTGTGGCATCAAGACAGCACTGGTAAACCAGTAATGCCTGTAGCCCTACTAAAAATTGCGTTGGAACAGTTGCATTACCCGACGCACATGACAAAGGAGAATCTAGCAGCAACGCTCGCGGAAGACTGGTTTATACCGAATTTAGCTGAGCATGTTGCATTCTTTATGGTGAGCTGCATAATCTGCCAGCAATTCACCACTGGGCACACATTAAAAGTAATAAGAGGAGTCATTCCCAGGCCAAATGGGCCTTTTCAGCACTTGCATGTTGATTACGTTGACATGATTCAAGTATGCAACGGGTACAGATACTTAATTGTCGTGGTGTGTCCATTCTCTAGATGGATGGAAGCAGGTCCATGTACACACCCAAACTCTACCTGTGCGTCCAAATTCCTAGTGAGGGAAGTGTTCCCTAGGTGGGGGGTGTGTGAAGTAATGAGATCAGATAATGGGGCTCCCTTTGGCAATGCAGTCTTTGAGCAGATTAGCTTGCTGCTTGGTATAAAGCACAAGTTCTCATCAGTGTATCATCCAGAAGGTAATGGGATCTGTGAGAGGCGCAACGGCTTGTTAAAGGAAAGGATAGCCAAGTTGAAGCTTACTCTAAACAGGGGATGGTTTCACTGCCTTCCTCTGGCACTGTATGCTCTTCGGAACCAACCCGGCTCCGACCATCATTTTACGCCACACGAGATAGCCACAGGAAGAAGAATGCGCACTCCCCTGATACCCTGAGATAGAGCTAGATGTGATGCCCAGTCGACAAGGGAGGTTCTGGGAACTGAAATGCAAAACTATCTGAACTGCATGACATCTTGCCTTACTGTAATTTCAGACCAGCTGCAGCGATGACAAACAGGGTGCAGTGCAGCACGAGACAAAGAAACAGACACTACATCAGACACAGTCCAGAATCTACGTGTTCCACTCGTCTTCCCTGGAGATACTGTTTTGGTGAGGAATCACACATGAAAAAAGTCGGATGTGCCAAGATTCAACGGACCATTCACAGTCGAAGACGTTACTCCATCCGCAGTCAAGTTACAAGGAAGAAGAGCGTGGATCTTCTTGGGTGATACCAAACCATACGTCGGAGGAATCCCGCTGCCTGCACCCCACCGCGAAGAAACTACAGACAACGTGGAAGAACCACAGCACGTGCAGACGAGATCCATGACAAGGAAAAAGGACGCATGAACAGCAAAGTAAAGACAAAGAACCCTTTTGCAAGTTGTGGCTTAACTTGGACACTTCCACTAAGCAAAAAAGGGGATAAGGACATAAAAATAAGGACACTCTGTACATCCTAGTTGCAGGGTGAAGAAGAAAATTGTGCATATAAGCCACAACACGTTTTGTTGACACGAACTTTTGGGCCAAGTCACACATAAGCCTTGATGAAGGAAAGACTATGACAAACTTTGATCAAAGACATTTACATTGGGAACAGACACAGCATCCCGAGTTCATCCAGCACCGAGACTTTGTTTGGCAGCACTTATGGTGTCCCACAGTAGAGACATCACAAAGGATGTGGTTACGTATTTCCACTTAGTGTTAAGATCATACCCATCACTGGTAGGGAGGCTCACCAGTGTCACAGACTTTCTTCAAGATCCTTACAATGAAAAAATAATCAGACACCTGCTTACTGTCATTGCGGAAGCATTCATCGGACTCCCGGAGTACAGTGAGAAGGACACAAATGCTTCCACCACAGGCGATTCTAGATTAACTCATCAATACACTTTTCTTTTGCATAATCGAACACTGTCCATCTATTGTCGGGAGAACAACTGATACATTGACATTCCTTCGAGATCCAGCAAACACTGAACATTTGAGTTCTGTTGAATAAAATCAGCATTTTGGTCGCACTCCACGCGACTGGACAGTGCAGACATTGTTCACGTCAAGGAAAAAACACATAATCCTGAATCTCAACAAGACTTCCCTATCACCAGAAGACAGCAGATTAGCGCACAGTGTCTTTTTTCGCCTAGTTACTGACTTTCCGGAATTAGTGGGGAGATCTATCGAAGTTGACATCCTCACATTCTTCCGAGATCCAGCTAATATCGCACAAATGGGAATGCTCCTGCATGGAATAATTCTCCAAGTGGAACTTTCCAATCATCAGAGAGACTATCTGAGGAGATCCTGAAGAAACCTTCCGCCGAGGGACAGATCGAGGGAGCAGAGTCAAGAACCTTATTTGTTATATTTGTTGTCATTTTTCCCATATTTCCTCACACTGACCAGTGTCCAACATGTCCTCAGGACTGAAACAGATTAGAGGAGTGGACTGGGAACTCGTACACTTTGAACATGCACAGTGAAGGTGTCTCATCGAAGTGTTAGTCTAATCTATTTTTCCCATAGTTTAGCAAAGGAACTGTATCCTGTAACAAGAGACAATTGCCACTCACAAGAGGGGGGACACTTGTGAAGCACCTGACACTTTCTGACACAAAACTGTTCAAAGAACGATATTGGGTGGGGGAAAAATAACATTGACATTTGGCGAATGATCGAGATGGGGGCCCAGAACAGTAACCTGGTCCTCCCACAAGCAGAGAGGCACCCCCGCTTCTCTGGAAGAAAATGCTGTCGCCTTACATATCGAACTATAATGTACTTATGCATTGTATTTATCATTATTTTACTGTCATTAACAATCAGAACTGCATTTTCTATTGGTGCACGAAGCATTTCAATTTTGGTGCACCCACCTGATGATGTATGCATGAAACCCACAAAAACATCCAGACCCTATATAGTCATTCCAGTCCCTAGAAAATCTGATGGTAAAATAAATGAACTCGAGATTAATGTGTTTAGCAGTGATACACACACACTTGAGGTAACGAATGAAGAGAAAAGCTGGAGACAGGGTCAGCACGAGATGAATGAAGAAAGAGCACTGATAACTACACACACACACACACTGAATGCACACAAACCAGGCCAAGCTGCAAGAACCACAGAGCCTCAAACGAAAGCAGCAGAGAAGATGAGACTGCCTACCGAAAAAACTTTCACAGGAGATAGTGAGAAAAAACTAGAAGAATTAAGAGGAAAGCCCACAGAAGCAGTCTTGTCAGAAGCCCTCAAGAAAACAGAAGCGGCCGCAGAAAAACTCTCAGCAAGTACACAAATGTTAGTAGACCTCCTATTTCCACACCTGACCAGAGCGACAAAACGACAAGAGGAACTGAAGAACAGAACGACAGAGGCTGTATTATCCAGCACGCATATTCCAACACAAGGGACAAGTACCAGGCCTACAATACAGCCATATACCGTACCAGCATCAGCCTGCTGGTTGGTAAGGGTGCTTATAAATAGCAGGAAAAGGATGCAAGAAGAGAAGGAGAGAACAGCAAAACCTTCACCTACCCCACTGGCACAGATAAAGAGACTTGCAGCATGGACCAGGATACCTGAGAGTCCTTCAGCAAGAAAAAGCCATACAGATGCATTTAGGAATGTAGTTATAGCAAACTACAAGAGAACATTAAGGATCAAGAGACGCCTACATGAAGATAACAATGAACTGAACAATTACCTGGACAGCACAGCACATCGAGGAAACAACATTTGGTACCAGCACATGAAAGAAGTTGGAAGACGAAATTCAGAAGAAGAGTGCTTCGTTTGTGCACTACTACCATACAACATGGGGAAATCCAAGATCTTCGTGGCTGTAGAAATTGATGTCCCGACGGCACATTGTCTGTCACATGTAGCAATGTGCAACACCAGAGGCCAGTTCATGGGAAGGGATGCCTCATTGATATGGGCAACTGAAAGAGATTATCCCGATGAAGATGATTATGTTCAAGACATCAAGACGAGAAATAGAGCTCATACTAGGAATCACATGATCAGGTATGAGAAGCCTGAAGTTAAAGGAGCAGGAATAAGATGGGAAGTAAACGCAAGACTGAACGTCCAAGGAAAAACTCCAGAAAAGGCTCAAATTTGGAAGAACAGAGGCCAAATGCAGATTTGGGGAACAGTGCTTTCAACAAACGGATGGGAAGAATGAGTAGTGATCTGCCGAGCATGGATGGTGCTTGGAGCCTGTAAGGAAGCAATAGAAAACTCACAGAGATTGTGCAAACCACTATGGCCAAAGCTTACAAGATTACTGACATGGGTCGAGGACAGAGGAGGACCCTTGCAGATAGTGCCACTAGAAAGCCCGAAATTGTGCTTCAGGAACAATGGCACAAGGAAGATGGGAGAAAATCAGAACTGCGGACGAATTTTTGAAGCTCCAGGAATGACTCATGGAACTGCAGTAATTATGGATCATTATTGGCCGTGTGGATCCAAAGCATACATCAGACTGCTGAAAAATTGGGGAGACATATGCACAATAGTGAATGTCCACGTTCCAGCACTAGTGCTCCTGAAAGGTGACCTGAATATTGATAGTTTCCGGAAAGCAGATGCTCTCCTGAGGAAGAGGAGATCGGTGGAACTGACAACTCGAGAGAAGAGAGAAAATTATTTCTCTGCCAAATCAGAAGAAGCATTTCATGCAATCCCACATGAGCACAGGCTATTCAGCCTCACCTCATCAGTGTTCGTGACAATCCTCATGCCAAGATTCCAAGTTGGAACTAATACTAAATGGTTGCAGATAACCAGATGGGAATTACTGCAAACCATCAACTCGACAATAAAAGGATTCAATGCAATCAAGGAAGAGTTAAGAGCAATCTGACTGATGACTCTCCAGAACAGATATGTACTTGACATGATCACAGCGATGGATGGAGGAGTTTGTGCAAAAATCAGAGAATCATGTTGCACATTTATACCTTCTCACGACAAAGAAAACAGAACTTTAACAGAAGCCATAGGTATGCTGATAAACCCAGAGAACCAGATGATCAATGAAACTGACGAAGTTGGTGATGACAGCTGGTTTCGATCACTGTTTTCATGGGTTCCACAATGTATGGCAGATGCATTCAAGTTCCTAGGAGCCCTGCTAGTAATGATATTACTAGGATTTTGCGTTATCAAGATAATAATCTCGCAACGCCAGAAAACTGCAAAGATAGCCATAGGGATGAAGATCATGATTGATGTCAAACCAGGATGGAAGCCCAGAGATCTAACTGATGATGAAATAAGAGACTTTGTTAAGGCAAGCAGGCATGCGCCAGAAGGTACGAAGTTTCTGTATCCCAGGAAACACAGGAATTATGAAGGAAAATGGATCTATTGTAGCCCAAATGGACAATGTCAGTTTATGACATGGAACAAGGATGAACATGTAAAAACAGCAGGAAACCTGAAAGGAGTGATAAAAATATGTACTCCAAAGAGACACTCCTTCAAACCGTCATGTACAACCCAGAAGATGAAGAAGAAATGGATACAGAAGAAACAAGTAAGATGAATCCAAAAGAGGAAGCGGAAGTGGTCGATGAACCGACCAGAGGGGGGAGTGTAGAGGAGGTCCCAAATATAGCCTGCACTCCAGCCACCCATTTTGAAGTACCAGCAACGTTCACACCGAGATATGTGACGTATGATGAGCAAATAAACCAGCAGAGAGCCGCGTTAGGGCTCTGCCCAGTGCCCATCAGAAGAGCAACACCTATTGAAGTGCCAATAACCAGAAAACCATGGACAGTAAGGTATCAATTGTGCCAACGCTACCAACAAATGACACGAAACGAAGAATACTTAAACTCTGTCCCAGAAGAAACTCAAAAGTCCTTAATTGAAGACGAATGGTGACAACACAAGGGCCTGGACATACTCATAGATGAAAGAAACGACAACCAAAAGATGACACACAAAGACGGAACATCATGAACTTGGAAGGAGAGACGATGTTGAAATATGAAGAAACTTAAACTGTAAAGCAGGATGAAGATATTCAACCAGCTAGCGCCTGTACATATGCTTGTAACCGCAAGAAGCTAAGAAAACAGTGCGGCTTGCTATGCTTAGTAGAAGAATAGAGCAGCCAGTGCAAACTATATATCTACCTCAACGAAGCACACTATATAAGTGCGAGTCCACTTTGTACAAAAGCAGAATTAACCCAGGTTACTAAGGGTCAAACAGGACAGGATTCGTATTCCAGATAAAACAAGAAGAGACGACGGAATCAAACTCAACAAAGGGCATTCTGTGCCTGGGAAATCGAGGTCAAACCAAGAGAGGGAGGCAGTCAGTAGCTTCAGAGAATCGAAACTTAAGAGCAGAGCAGCCTGCCCCATGAAGGTCAAGATCAGGAGGCCCAGGCAGGTGGCAGGCCGAAATGAAAATTAAATGCACAAATAGAAGGAAAACGAAGCAGATTCACGGTGTGCTAACACGTGACCAGCCAAGCGCGAAGAGGCACCAACGTCTGATGTCACCCAAAACAGGAGATACCATAAGTTTTCCTGACAAGAAGCTACAGTTTCGAGGCCGACCACAGCCAACTAATTGACACATAGCCATTCGAGTACTGATTGATGGAAGGGAGGCTGGGTGAATCTTGGGGCATCTTGCACCTGGTTGACCATTCTGTGTGCTGCTAATTAAAGTGGAGATTTATGCTTGGGGTTGTAGCCAACCCAATCACAATGGGCCAAATAATCTAGGGTCCTATAGTGTGGGATGTATTTACCCATGCATCCTAGCCCTACCTCAAAACTGTGCAGTACTGACATGAAAACATCATGATGGCCAGAGCTTCCCAGAAAATGCACAGGGAAATGCAGGAAGAATAGGCTGCCACCCATTTTTGCCGATGTTATGGGCACAGAAGGACGCTGCCTAAAACCACCATTGGACTACCCGCACAGTAGTCTGAAACCATTGGGAATGGCAATGCTGATTGCCAAATGCAACCTAGAATTGTGGGGAATTAATTTCTTAAATCCCAAAAATGGGTGCAGTACCAGTACTCACCACTATCCAAAAGCCGGCGTTTTAAAACCACTCTGTTTCCCTGAAGGCAAGTCAAAATGCCTATTTTCAAACATTGCAATAGGTGCAAAATATTTACTGAACACCAGCAGACATTTGGCAGAATGGAGTTTTGTGTGCCTACAAAATCTGGGAAATGAAGATCATAAGACAAGGTTTATAACAAGACTGGCTGCGCTGTGGATTTCAGCAGTTTAAGTTGCACTGGATTGAAAGACACTAAAAAAAAAAAAATCTAAATGTTTAAATTGACTGAGTGACCTACTTTTGAGTGTCACATAGGTTGCAATTGTTTAAATGTCATAGTTTTGCACTTAGAATCAGCATTCTAGCTGCAAGTGTAAAATTGCAAGTTAATTTAAAAAGCAACAAATAACATGACAGTAGTTGAAAGTCTGGCTTAAGGAACTTGATTCTGCCTGGCAACTACCCCCATCAGGAGTGAAATTTGAGTCACCACTGTGTTCCCAGGCCAACCTTCCTTTTGCTGCCCACACTAAGGATATGCCATCTATCTGATAATTGAATTACCTGTGCTCTGCAAGAGAGTGAACAAAGCCCTCTTCACTCAGGCAAAGGTTTTTATTACCGCAGTCGTAAAATGTAGCTTCCTCTTGGCAGGAGCTGGGAGGAGCACTGCCTGTGAGAGCAAGCTGGCTTGGCAGAAACTGGAAAGACTGGTTTCTATACCATGTGACCTGGGAAACCACACCCCTTTGGAGCCAGAACATAACTTTAAAAAGATGAATAACTCATAGAGCGGACATGTGAACATTTTATAAATGATACCATAATTCTTGTGATTTTTCTGCCCACATTTTAAGAGGTTTTTCGACCCGGTGGCATGTTCAGGGGGGTTTTAGCGGAAAAATGGATATTACTCTAACTGTATGCATGTTAAAAATCTGAAACTTCTTCAGTTAATGTCCATACTCCCTGCACACATGTATGTAAAGTTGGGTCAATGTCAGAAATTGAAAAATCAGTTAAAAAGTGAAATATCTGCCATTTCTGAATGCAAGCTCTTAGAAACAGCAGATTTGGACAGAGACATGGCTAAATTCAGCCACACCATGTATATGTAATTTCAAGCAACTGTGTAACTGTGAAATATGTCTTTTATTATCAAATATAGGATATGTGCAATCTGACAGAGGAGTGTCCTATCTGCAAGCCATAAAATGACATCCCTCTGACTCACAGTTCATTCCCCAATCAAATGATAAATGGAAGTTTGACCAATTAGAAGCTGAGAGAGAGGTAGGGTCAGTGATGCTAGAACACACCCACATTCTAAACACATAAAAGCAGACAGACAGGACAGATAGGGACCTTCCAAATCCATCTGCAGCGGGACGCTCTGCCGGAAAAATCCATACTTACCTCCATCAACCTCCAGAAAGCCAAACTAGAGACTTCAATCTATCCAGAACTAAGAGACCAGACCAGAGAGAAAGCAGTGCTGTACCCAGAGAGACCCAGACCAGCAGAGAGAGCTGACCCAGATCACTGTGAAGTGCAGAGGCCAGACCAGACCAGACCAGAGTCCAGTCCAAAACCCTGACCAGATCCATGGCGAGGCCCATTTCACTCAAGAATATAGTGTGAGTACCTAGAAAACTGTGCAGAACCAATCTCTTAGTTAAATAATATAATTCAATCTATTTAATCTAAGTAGAACTGCTTCCTAGCTGTCACCTGTCATTTTCTAGTCGCAAGCTGCACTTGTCTTTTTGAACTTTAAAATTTCAAATCTGAAAAACGACCTTTATTCAATCGCTCATATCTCCGCAACCGTTTGTCTAGAGACTTGCAATAACTTTTATTTGAAAGCTTAGAATCTTAGCTTTGAATCCCACCTAGAACCGCATTCCTACCCCTTATAGTTTTACCGCAATCGCGGAACACGCATCCGCGAATTTTGCCGCGATTTGCAGATTTCTTCACATGTAAAAACTGCTGCTGCTTGCCTTCCATTTGCCAGAAATTCGTTTAACCTGCTAACTATCCCTGCATCATTGCTAGTGTGAGCCTGGACTAATATTAACTAGATACCACTCACCCTGAACCTCTGAAAGGGGAATTAAAAGCAATTTAGCATATTTTTTAATTCATTGCCAGCACATATCAAAGCAATTTGGGCCTGTGTTTTTAAACTTCTGTTGTCTAAGCTTGCTGGGTTGAACTGAATTACATTGATTGCATTTCTGAGAACTGTGTGTTTTCCTTCCATTTCCTTGCATTGCATAAAGAGGGGGGGGGAGTGAATAGCCAGAGAAAAGTGATTACATTGTTTGGTTGAAATCATATTGAGTATTTTCTGTACTGCATTCATTGAATATTGCATCCACCTGAGCTTACATAAAGCATCCTCTACCACATTATACTTTTGTTCCTATTCACCCGTGTGCTACCTTATCCATTTCATGTCAACTCATTAGTGATTATAAGAAGTGTGTTAGTGCCAGATTCTCCGTTGTTAATCTTCATCATATCAGATTAAGTGTGCTATTCAATTATTAATTTATTATAAAGTGTGATATCCATATTGTTTAAAGTTTCAAATAAACCTTTTTAACTTGCAAAACAGAACTACTTCTTGGCTCAGTGGGGTCAGGGGGATTCCAAGAGAGGGGTGTTATATAGGGGTAGTCATCCAGAACGCATGAACTGGACCTAAAGATATATCAATAAGGGTTTTCATTCAGTATTATAGACTAGGCGTTGACTTAGCTGTAGTGTTGAATTGAATCCTCTTACAAATTGGGGGCTCGAGCCGGACGTTTGGGTTAGAATACCACTTGTGCAGCTTAATACAGTGTGCTAACTGACGGGATACATACATCCGGTCGGATCACCACGCTGCATTACGCTGTGAAGCACTCCTCAAAAGGGACACTCCAAAAAAAGTTCTGTTCTGCAAAAAATAAAATACAAACTTCTGTAAGTCAGGACAGAGACCAATCTCTAGAATGACGACCTTAGTAGACATGAAAATGGCCAGAGAGCACTTCTTACACAAACTATTTGTGAGAGGTGAATGGACTCACCAGGACCAAACAATCTGGTTGCAGGCCATCACGCAACAGGTCACTGAAACAGGGTCAGATATATATAGAGATCAGGGTCCATTACACGTGGCCCTGAGTGAACTATATATGGCTCCTAAGGCCAAAGATGAGCACGACAAGATTGTTAGGATAGCGGCATATTTATATTTATACATGGGAGCCATACAGGATAAATGTGCTGAAGGCCATGATCTGGCAAAAAGGCAACAGATGGCGTTAGAGAGGCCCAATCTGATCTGGACTCTTCTGAGCAAAGGCTGCACAGAAGCCAGGAGTCAGAAAATGAGACCAGACAGTACATCACTAAAATAAAGGAGGATATGGATGTGCTGCAAAAGGAAAAGTCAGAACAGGATACCAGATTTCTGGCCTTGCAGAAGGAACACCAAGAAGGTTTGGACTCCCTACTGCAAAGCCAGAAAAAGCTGGAGCAACAGCTAGACTTCAATAGGGCATGTGCTGAGCAGGTAGTCACCCTGCAAGGCCACCTAGATAGAGTGAAGGAGGAGAGCAATAAACTGATTCTGAAAGACCTGGATACCCAGGCAGAGTTTGATCAGGAGCGCCAGAAAGCTGGTGCCTTCCAAAGGCAAAGGGACGACCTGGCGGCACAAATGCAGGCTCTTAGTCAGGAAAGAGACGCCTTAGGCCAGGAAGTCTGCCATTTAAAAAGAAAAATGGAAGAAAATCACCTGACCCACCAGGGGCTGGGTGATCTCCAAAAAGAAAACCAGAACTTGGTAGAGCACACCAGAAGGGTGGAAGATGCTCTAGCAAGAAAGGAGCAGGCCAATAGGGACATTGCCCAGGAGGTAAACCTCCTGCAGCAAAGACTGGCCCAGTTCTCCAGGACCAACCAGGAAGCACAGAGGGAGAATGAGGCCCTCTGTCAACACAATGATAGGCTCCAGCAACAGGTAGCGATGCAGGAGAAACTGATAGAGTCGAGTAAGGCCTTAACAGAGGAACTGAAAGCACAAATGCAGGCTCTTGCATTGCAACAGGGAGCAGGGGCGGATAGAGATGAGGTCCGCTGGGAAAGAGAGATTCCTGACCATAACCGCAGGAGCCCTAACACCAGGGGCCTTCATCTCCCCCAGTCCCTGGACTCTACCACCCCCATGTCCCCTGGCGCACATGAGCACAGGGCCGCAGGGATGGCAGATCACTATCCAGCTAAGAGTATGGGGCTCATAGGCCAGTACCACTCAGGAATGGAGGGGTGGGCATCCGGGTATGGGCACCCAAGTACAGTACAGTTCAATGGGGAACCCCAGGAGAGTAGGCCCATTAAGGGCATCCTGAAAACCTCTGCCCAGTTAGGTCAGTGGAGGGGGTACCCATCAAATCCTGGCAGCAAGGAGGAATCTGAAGACTCCTCTGAACTGCGCAGGACACAGGAGACCAGGTCCCCACATTCTGCCAGCCATTCCCAGGCTCGCAGAATCCGGGAAAACCTGGAAGAACAGACGGGAACCTCTGGGAGCAGTGCCTCTGAGTCCGAGGAAGAATGGACAAGGGTTACCCGAACCAAAAAGGCCAATAAGGCAAAAAGGGCCTTGCTTAAGGACCCCTTAAAGCAGATTAAGGCGATCAGGAGCGTCATCACGCCTTACCATAAGAACGCTAAGTATTCTGTTTGGGAGCACTTAGAGTTGTTTGAACAAATGATGGAGACTTTCCATTTGAAGGACAGCCAAAGCTGTATTCAATATGTAAAGTGGACATTCTCCCCGGAATACTCCAGTTTCTTTGCGGGGCTGGAGGACCAAAATCATTTAAGATGGTCCACATATAAGGCGGCCATCCTGAAACATTTTTCTGTTCACAGAAATCCTCAAGAGGCTCGCAAGGCGGCCTACAATTTGCAATGTGGGGAGGATCAGGCCCCACGAGAATTTGTGCAGGAGTTAAAGCGTGCTTTTGCGCAAACCACCAGAAGGGTGCGCACAGATAGTAGAGAGTTTGTCAATACATTTTTCCATGCCTTGCCCAAATATATAATGACCCAGCTCGTGAGAGATTTTCATGAGAAAAGATCTTTAGACTGGGTCATTGAACAGGCTACCCGGATCTATGAGGTGCAGAAGCCCATAGAAAATAAAAGCAATGCCCAGAAAAACCCCAAAGCCAACAGCATCCCTGCTGCTGTCAAGGTGGCAGAGGTAAAGGTCACCCCCGTTTTGGATCTGGAGATGGGGGGGCCTAAAAACCTACCTGCACCTAATAATGCTAGGCCCAGAAGGTCCTCGGGCCAGTCACAGACAGGGAGCCAGGGAGGCAGCCCCACAAATGGGGTCCCTCGCTCTCCTGACTATGTAAGTCCTCGCTACAAAGGTAACAGACCCATCCTGGGTTATGTGTGGACTCCTCCAGCCCAAGGGGGGGGATCCAGACAAGCACCTAACCCAGGGAACTTCCCTCCAAACTTCCCACAGGAGGGCAGAAATTTACCAAACCCTGGGCAGAACTTTTTCCCCAGATATCCACCCGACGTTCAGCCCCAAAACCATCCATCCTTCTTTCCCCAATTCCCTGAGCCCAGACCACTGAATCCGGGAGAGGGGAGGCCAAGGGTGGAGGGGTACCCAAATCTTCCCAACCCGGGGTATTACCAGAGGAGGGACAGCTACCCTTCCCGGGATCAGCCCAGGGGAGAAAACAGGGCCCCGTATCAGCCTGAGCGGGTTTCCCAGTTAGAGCGCCAGGTTCAAAACATGGCGCGGGAATGGGTCATATACTGAGGGCTCAGCAGAACCCTCAGATGGGCGTGCCGGCGCAGAACGCACCCAACTCTGGACCTGGTGCTCCAGAACAATGACGGGGGCAGCACCCCGATAACTCACCGGTTCCCAGGGAGGAGGCACAAGGGGAAGGGGGGTGTAAAGCCTTGGAGGAAGCTTCCTTCCTTACTTGTAAACAGCCCCTGGAAACCCAGGAACCGGAAACAAAATCTCTTGCCCCTGAAAGTCTGCCTCCTAAGGAGCAGAGGGGGGGTAGGAGAAACAAAAGACCCAAACAGACTCAGTTTGAGGAGGAGGTACAGATCTTCCAATTTGAGGGAGAGGGATCCTCAGAGGATCCTGGGAAAAGGATCTTCTCCTTCAGAGAGGGGGGAACTCCTCCCAAAGAAAAATGGGTCCCTAGGGATGCAAATCCAGACTGGGGAGATGTGGAGACTGAGCTACCGCCGCCCACCATCTCATCCCAGAACCAACAGCAAGAAAATCCCCTGGTTCAAACCCATCCTGGTGACTGCCTCCAAAAAGGGGGGGGGCGGCCCGGAACCGGAGCCAGGGGAACCCACAATGGCTCTGATCTCCAGTTGCCAACTTTTTCTTTCAGATTCCCAAGGCTCTCCACAGAATTCTGCCCAAAATTCTTCTCTCGCGATGTCCAAAACCAGAAAGTTAGCCCACCAGTTGTTCAAAAATGTACATTATCTGTGCCCCCTTGAGGAGAAGGAGGGAAGATATTATGCCCCGGTACAAGTACAGGGGCAGGGTACAATCTCGGCACTGGTGGACACTGGATCTCAAGCTACCCTTCTGTCCAGAAGGGCCTTTGATGAACTGAATGCAGGAAGGGGAGAGAATTACCAAATTCCTCTCACCTCACTTCCTGGACAACTCCAGAACTTTGACGGGAAGGAAATTCCCGTTGAGGGGACGGCAGACTTGGACATTAAAATTGGGCGACATAAGTTGAAACACCCGGTCATAGTTGTGACCCCAGAGGGCACCCCTTGTTTACTAGGGAATGACCTCCTGAGAAGGTTGTCACCCCTAATAGATTGCGTAAACAAGGTCCTCTGGACCCAGACTAGCCGACCAATAAAATTAAAACAGAGTGTCAACCATGTTAGTTTAAACGGCACCTGCCACATGGTTGAACAAAAATCTGACCAAGTAGAATTTCACTTCCAGAACAACCAAATTCCAGACGTGACAGTAATAGCAGTAGGACAACAGACTGGTGATGGGGGGTCCTCTCTATTTCTGAAAATCAACCTTCCTTCCAGTCTAAAGTGGTATTCCACGCTGGAAGGAAACACTCTGAAATTCTATACTAATCCACAATCTGAAACTCCCACTCCTATAGTCCAGAAAGATGTGAAATCAGCTCAAAGCCTGGCTGATATTCAGCAAATTGGAGAGCAGTTGTTCATCCCTGTTCAGTTAAATGATGGGAAGGACTCTGTTCTCGCTCGAGTGTGTGTGAACAACGGTAAGAGCTTCATCAGCGAAGCCATGTTCCGCCAACTCCCAAAAGATCCAGCCATTCCCACCTTCAAACTGATAGACAAATGGGAAATGGACCTGGAAGCACCTAATTCCAAACATCTCCTGCCAAGCAGGTGTATGCTCAAAATCTCCATTGGCAATAAGAGCATAGTCCACAATTGTTGGGTCGTGCGAGACGTCACTGCCGCCTTTTACTTAGGCAGTGACATTCTCAATCGCTTTGCCATTAGTTTGGACCTAATAAACTTCAAAGCTTGGTCCCGATTAGCGGATAATCCCATGGGCTTTGATGATCCAGAAAAAGCATTTAGGTCAGCTCAATTGCTACCTTATGCAGTTGAAATTCAGATCAAAGAGGAAGTCACCATCCCAGAAAGGACCCGACAATTCTCCCTGGAAGTGAAAGTTAAAAGGGGACAAGAGTTGAAAACCCCTGATGCTTACATACATCTAAATGCTTCTCTCCAACAGCAAGGGTTGGGGGTAAACCCAACTCCATTAGTCAACCTAGAACATGACACCATTCCAATAGAGGTGGATAACAGCGACTTAAAGAGTATTACTCTAGCCGCAGGCACCATTATTGGAATGGCGGTTGATGACCGACATTTCTCCATTGATCTTAGAAATGAACTGTTAGGACCAATCCCCAAGGACTGTTTTGACAGTGACAGTGAGGACAATACAACACCAGACAGGATTTTCACCCGGCATGGGGGGAACTTCCTGGTGTACACTTCTTGCCCCTATGGTAAGGAAGATGTGACTTGTGACTTCAGGAGGGATGAGGTGATTTTCCAGGTCCATGAGGGCTGCCTTTCCCACCTGAAGCCTCCGGTCCAAATCAACACTCTGACCAGGGACTTCTCCACCCAGCTGGAGGAGGCCGCGGAGATAGCCAAACCAGAAGTCTTTCCAGGCTTCAGGCAGATGGTGGAAGAGAGAGTCAACCTGGCTGATGCCTGTGTGACTCTGGAACAAAAGCAAAAGTTGAAACAAGTTTTCTTGGATTTCCAAGATCTCTTTGCGGTAGACTCATATGACTGTGGTCGCACTGACATCCACACAACAACAATCCCCACGGACCCTGGCATGACTCCTGTGTTTGTGAAGCAATATCGCTTGCCTCTCGCATCAATGGAGTCCCTTACTGAAATAATTAAGAACCTTGAGTCCCGGGGAATAATCCGTCCAGTCCACAGCACCTTCAATAATCCGGTGCTGGGAATATTGAAGCCAAACAGCCAGTGGAGACTCTGTGCCGACCTTAGGGAGCTCAACAAACGGGTCCATACTTCCCGATGGCCTCTGCCCTACATTGACCAAGGTCTGGCCCAGATTCAGGGGTCACAGGTATTCACTGCAATAGACCTGACCAATGGATACTGGACCGTGCCTGTCAGCAGGGAGGACCAATACAAACTGGCTTTTACCTTTGGGGGCCAGCAGTATACATGGACCCGGACTCCCTTCGGAAACCTCAACTCCGGCAATGAATTCAACATTTTTCTACACAAGGCCATGCCCGACTTGGGTGCAAGGGGTAACCTGGCTTATGTAGATGACGTCCTCATCAAAAGTTCATCTGTGGAGGAACACATAGCGGAGATCCGTTATGTTCTGACACAGTTGAGGGCCGCCGGAGCAAAACTTTCCTTTCAGAAAGCACAGTGGTGTAGAACCCGTGTTAATTTCTTGGGGCATGAGATTACTCCTCAGGGTCTCTGTCCCCAGGAAAAGAAAGTGGAAGCACTTCAGAAACTGAAAGACCCCACAACTCTGCGGGAACTAAGGAGCCTCCTTGGACTGACTAATTACAGCAGAAAGTTCATTGAGGGCTACGCAGAGATCACCAGACCCCTGATTCATCTCCTGAAGGGGGGGGTCAAGTGGGAATGGGGTCCAGAACAATCCGAGGCAGTAAGACAACTCAAAAGAAGCCTCTCACAAGCGCCTTGCCTAGCTTACCCTGTCAGAAACAAGGAGTTCTTCCTGGAGACAGGGTTCTCTAATACGTGCTTGACGGCAGTATTATATCAAAAGCATGACAAGGTCAATAAAGTAATCTCCTATGCGAGCAAAACTTTATCCTCTGTGGAGGAAAAATTCAACGGTTGTGAGAAGGCACTCCTGGCGACGGTGTAGGCATTGAAGAATTACCGCCCGTTTATCCAGGGGGAGCACATCATAGTGGAGACTCCACACCAGCCTCTGCAATATCTCCAAAGTGACAGAATCCGGGCCGGAAATGTGAGTAATTCCCGAATTACTTCCTGGATTCTGTCAATGCAAGGCTTTCCTGTGGAGGTCAGATATGGCCAAAACAAGAAGAGTCCACTCGCGCAAGGTCTGGCTGACTTGCATGATTGTGCCAGAGAAAACTGTCTCGAGGACGAAAGTCTAAAAATCAAGGACAACATGGAGGCATACCTTAATTCCCCCCACAAAGTCTTTGAAGAGGACAAGTGTGAGGGAATGCCCACTGTCTATGTGGATGGATGCTCTTACCATGTTGACAACAACGGGGAGAAAGAACTGGTGGCCGGCGTAGGGAATTCATGGGTGAATGAGTCCCCAGAACCCTCCGCTGGATACAAAATTGGCCCCCGAAGTAGTCAGGTGGCAGAATTGATGGCTGTGCATCAGGCCATCCTCACTGCTGTCCAGCATCAACTCCACAAACTGGTCATAATCACAGATTCGGATTATGTACGGAACGGGTTCGTGGAGCACCTGGTTAATTGGAAAACCAGAGGCATGTTATGTGCTAACAACAAACCCTTGAAACATGGGAAGTTGATCCAAAACATTGATGATCTGGTCACATCGAATGGGATGACCATCTACTGGAAAAAGATCAAGGGTCATTCCAAAGTAGAGGGACCAGACAAAACTGGGAATGACTTAGCTGATCAGCTGGCCAAAACCGGGGCCATCCAAGGGGATCTAATTGAGATTGAGTCCCTGTTGGGGGAAATCCAGGTCACTGCCATCACTAGGTCCCAGACAAATGCTCACAACGACCTTTCAATTGCACAATGGAGTAAGGAGACCCCGGATGCTGATTTGATTACCGCTCAGAAGGGGGATCCAATTATTGGTAAATTTTACCAGCACCTTGAGGACCCTGAGAACTTTCCCCTGACGGATACCGATTACATTGGGAAAGAGGACCTAAGAGTGTTGATGAAATGTCCAAAAATGTTCCGAATCCAAGACGGTTTGTTGGTAAGGAAATCCAAAGCTGGCCACGATCAGTGGGTGGTTCCTACCTCATTCCGAAGCCTGATGTTAAGTCACACCCATGATGCGGCCACCGCCGGTCATAGGGGGTTTCACACAACATTGGAAATCTTAAGAGAGGTTGCATACTGGCCACACATGGGGCAGGACCTCGACCAATACTTGAAGGGGTGTCTTGTGTGTGCACAATTTCAGCCATCATCCCTTACGCACCGGGCGCCTTTACAAAAGAGGGGAATGACACTGCCATGGTCAGATTTACAAATCGACTTTGTAGGCCCTGTGATTCGCTCGGCTAGGGGGAATAAGTACATGTTGACTGTGACATGCTTGTTTACCAAGTGGGTGGAATGTCTCCCAGCCCCAAATTGCAAGGCAGAAACTGCAGCTGCCTTGATGATTAACCACATCTTTTCCCGTTTTGGTCTACCTCAAAGGATTGAGTCAGACAGAGGTAGCCACTTCACCAGTGAAGTAATGACAAAGATGTGGGAGATACTGGGGGTCAAGAGAAAGCTGCATATTGCTTATAGACCAGCTTCTTCTGGGGCAGTAGAGAGATATAACCGAACCATTGTGAGCATATTAAAGAAGTTTGTGGCAGATTCTGGGCCAAGTTGGGATATCCGATTACCTCTGGTCCTAATGGCTATCAGATCTACCCCTTCATCTGCAACCAAAATGTCACCATTTGAGTTGATGACTGGGCGCAAGATGGTGCTTCCTCAGCATTTGCTCTATAGGACCCAAGAGCAGACACTGATAAATGCCTCCACTACTCATGAGTATGTAGAGAATTTAAGGAAACACCTCCAACATGCTTTTGCTTATGCTCAGCGGAATCTAGAAAGATCAGCTGATAGCATGAAGACCCACTATGACCTGAAAACTTCCAGGAAGGAATATCAGGTGGGAGACCGGGTCTATCTATACAACTTCCAAAGGAACCAGGCCAAGCAGCGAAAATTTTTGCCTACATGGAAGGGACCACTCGAGATCATAGACAAAATCTCCCCTGTGGCCTACAAAATCCACATCCCCAAAGGTCCTTTGGCAGCGGGGGAAGACAAGTGGGTCCACATAAACCAGTTGAAATGTTGCCATCCCAGGCACACTCTGCAACAACTGGAGGAATCCTCTGGAATCCTAGCGGGTACTGTATCAGACTAATTCAGTTCCAATCATAAAACATACCACATCTAGTCTCTAAAATATTGTGATTTGCATGAAACTGTCTCTTAGTTATTTTTTTTTTTTTTATTTTATTTGTAAAACTACAGTTTAATACATGTATCAAACTTTTGTTACAAGAGTGTCTCCTTTTAGCTGTTATGTGCCAATTAAAGCTTAAGTTGATGTTGTCATTTCCGCTTCCTTTGTTTCTGTATCCTTTTTCTTCACGCATAATGAACTCTTGTCTCTTGACCTCAGGTTTGATCGGTGTTCAGGATTGCATCTAGGAAGTTTATTATACTGCATGTGAGTTTGATGTTTTGGCCGGCGGCAACTGTTTCCCACCACTCGTCTGGGTCATAAAAGATGGGTTTGTAGGAGTGCAGATGTAGTTCTCGGGTAATGGTCAGCTCTGTGCATGATGTTATTAGATGTTTCAATGATTCCACTTCACCTGAGTTGCAAAACCGGCATTTATCTGAGGGAGTGACTTTAGATCGACGTTGACATAATGATTCTCTGGTGTTCAGAACATTCAGTCTAAATTTCAGGAATTGATTCCTGTGGTAGCGAGATGGACATGTTGTAAGATACATCGGAGGGGAGTGTAGTTTCAACGTGCTCGTCAAGTCTGGGAGGGTGGTTTTTCGAGTTGCACGAAGCTCATAAGTTGATATCCAATCCCAGGTTTCAAGTTTTCTTTTTGCGTGCTGAGGTCGATTGATCAGCTCGTCTATAGAGATGTTGGCGGCTTCCATGATAGTTTTTATTTTACACTTCCATGTTTGAAATATGTTTGATTGTGAATATTCAGACTCCTTTGCAAAAATTCCATAAGCTGGAATTTGTGAACCAAGTAGTGTTTTCCTCATAAATGATAGGGATTGCCATAGTATTGTCATGTAGAGAGAGTTCTGCGTCAGTTCGTATCTCAGAGCTACAGTTGAAATGTGTTTTGGAAGACTCAAAGCTCGTCTCCAAAACCTCCCTTCGAGTTGTTGCCACAGAGAATGGTCGATGTTCCAGCCTGTCGCCCCGCCAAAAGTTATGGTGGGGATAAATTTTTGCGAATAAAATGTTAGTAGTGGAGCTATTGAGAATTTCCCAAAGTCTTTGTTGATTTTGGCTCCTTGGCGACCTAGTTTGTCTGCTCTTTCTAAGAGATCGCTTGTCCATGCAGATTCGCAGATGGAATTGTTAACCAGGATGCCCAGGTATCTTATAGATGATACGATTTTTAGTTCTGCTTTTTCGATTACCCAGTTAAAGTTTTTGTCTTTCCTCGATAGACTTTTTCCAATACACATGATCTTTGTTTTGTCTGTGTTTAGTTGCAGGTCGTTGGCTTCTAAATACATGTTCAAACTAAGTAATAGATGTTGTAGGCCAATCTGGGTTAGGTCGATCAATACAATGTCGTCGGCATATACAAGACATTTAATAGGGGATCCATTTATTTTTGGAGAGAAACAATGGACAGTTTCAAGCCAGTGCGGTAAATCAGAGATAAAGAGTTTAAATAGTTCGGCAGCAAGGGGACAGCCTTGCTTGACCCCTTTATGCGTTGGAATCGGCTCTGTGAGTGTACCTTGAGAGTTCACCTTCACTTGTATTGTTGTATTAGTATGCAACGCTATGAGGGGGTCAAGAAGTTGTGCTGGGCAGTTCCACCCTCGTAATTTAGACCAAAGTTTGCTGCGATTTATTGCATCAAACGCTTGTCTGAGGTCAACAAATGCAAAAAAGATTTTTTTTTTCGCTTTTAGGGCTTCTAGTTTTAAAATGGATAACAGGGTGAGATTTACATCAACACCAACTTGTTCGACAAAACCTGTTTGTCGACAATCTGTTTGTTTTTCTTTGGTAGCCCAGGCCGTCAGTTTCAAGCGAAGAAACGATCCGAATATTTTCCCCATCGTGTCTAGTAGGGCAATGGGCCGATAGTTTGAGGGCTCATCTCGACTGCCTTTCTTATAGATTGGGACAACTATGGCCTTGGCCCATGATGCAGGCGTTTTTCTAGATTTGGAAATTTGTCGAAATAAAGTTTCCATAAATTTGGCCCAATGATGTTTATGTTTTTTTAATGTAATATTGGAGATGTGGTCTGGGCCAGCAGCACTTGAATTCTTTAGGTTTCCAATTGCTAATTCTAGGTCTTCCTGTGAAGGTGTTATTTCCCAGGCTTCAGAAGTGGCAGCGATAAGGTCTTGGGTGTCTTGGAGCGGCTGTTCATATACCTTTGTAAAATAATCGACCCACTTTGCGCTGGAAATTTCATTTGACATGTTTGGGTTAGTTTTTGTGGTTCCTTTGTTTAGTATAGCCCATATGTCGCGAGAATTTTTAGTGATTATTAGTTTTAACATGATTTCGGCTCTGTCTTGTTCGATAATTACAGAGTGAGATTTAAGCCAGTTTCTGTAGGCCTGGCGACGCGTTTTTATCTCCTTTTGTAGGTCGTTTAGATCGTGTTTTGACTTTCTTATCAGTCGAATATCTTTCCTTAATGATTTTTTTGCTGCAGCTATTTTGTTGCTGTAAAGATGTTTTGTAATGTTGCCATAGATTCTTGAATTTGAGTGTTTTGGTAAGAACGCGGCCAGCAGGGGAACATATTCGACGTTGTTAGAGTTATCAAGGTCGGAGACTAGTTTCAGGATTTTTGGGCCATTGGTTTTAAGCCGATTTCCAGCAGCGTTTATCGATAGAGGTAAGTCGTAAGTCTCAACCAGAAAGGGAGTCTCGTGCTGTAATACTAGACATAACATATCGTGGTCACTAGCGGCCTTCGGGATTACCTCGAGTGATTCCACCCTTTCGAATATATTTCGAGAGGCCCAAATATAGTCCAGTGTTTTCCTGCATTGGAGTCGCTTCCAGGTTGTGCTGCATGGTTGATCGCCCTTTGTGTTTCCGTTGACCATTTGACAATTTCGTGAGGCAAGTGCTCGAGACCATAGTTTGCCTCGTTCGCATACTTCGATTTCAGGTATGGGGTTGTTCTCCATGTTATGAGGGTTGAATTGAAACCAACTGCAGTTCAAGTCACCGCATATAATTACCGATAGGTCAGTAAAATTAAGAAAGGCATCGTCAATTAGGGTTGTGACTGAGTCAATAAAGTTTGTAGTGGAGATCTTTGCTGGGTTCCAATAGCTGTTGATTGCAAGTAAATGGCTATAGGTCTTTGGAGTTTTCGTATCATATCGGATAATCGTTCCTTGCACAAAGGGGTTCGGATTTATTGTAACAATTGGGGTCA
Organism: Ambystoma mexicanum; assembly: GCF_040938575.1. Lineage (NCBI taxonomy): Eukaryota > Metazoa > Chordata > Amphibia > Caudata > Ambystomatidae > Ambystoma > Ambystoma mexicanum. The sequence goes on along the minus strand of NC_090925.1, from coordinate 327,176,863 downwards.
TCCAGTTGTAGATTTTCACCATAGTTAGTAGTCCTGAGAAAGGACGGCCTTTGGAGTTTTTTTTCGCAGGGTTCAAAAAGATACTGAATCCATCTTTGGTTGGTGCTTCGCGGAGCCATGTTTCTTGGAGGCAGATCATGAAAACCTCATCTGAGGGTTCTACAGAATCGTTGAACAGATGCATAAAACCGCGGGTGTTCCATGAGATCAGACAGAGGAGTGTCTGTGTCGATCATTGTCATTGGTTTTGATCGTTTCTTCTGCTGAATTCTTGTCTGCCTCCGTCGTTTCTTGTTTTGAAAGCCAACTCTTGTCGAGATCTAAATGGAAGCGATAGTGATTTCCGTAAGGGCGTTCGACTGATGTTTCTTTCAGGTTTCTTTACGTTGTTCTTCCCGATCGGGTTTTTAGTTTGGTTTATCAGATCTGGTTCCAAGGTAATGTCAAAACCAAAGGCTAGTAACTCTTCGGCAGCTTGCAGTAAGATGTTTTTTGCAGAGCACGAGGTTATATGTAAGATCACTTGGTCAGTAGATTTTTCTGTTGCATATTCAACGATTTTGATGTCATCAGTCTTTATGGACCGAAGTTGAGGAACACAAGCGAACAGTTTTAGAACGTTAGCTCTATTTAAGTTTAATTCGTGTTCGTCAGATAGAATGTTTTGAAGGCGGAGTTTCCATGGGGTTGCTGCAAGTTTTGACGTGTCACTATGGACTCTAGAGCGAAAGTGTAAATCAATTTTTCTTTGGTTTGTTGTTAGCTTTGGATTTAGTCTTTGGCTGACAGATAAAGGCAAAGTCTTTCCAACGTTTGGGGGATGCTTTTTTGGAATTTCGCAAAGACGTTGATTATGCAGTTTTTCGTTCACTGAAGTTTGTTTCGGCGCCAAGTTGTTGGCGACCTTTACTGGCGTGGTTTCATAAGTGGAAAAATTGTTTGTTTCACTTCCAGTTAAATATGTAGAGAGATCACATAGGTCTACCAAAGATTCATTTGCTGAATGAACCGGACTCTCAGTAATCGAGTCTATGCGTCGTCGTTTTGCTGTTTGTTTAGGCATGACTTTGTTCTGTTCTTTTTGCCGGGCCGGCGCTTGAGTTTGTGAAGAAGTTGGTTGTTGATGATCGTTTTTGCGTTCAAACAAACCAGTTTTTTTCGGAGTGGTCAGAGTTCTTATGAATTTTTTTACATTCTGACTTTTTTTTTTTTTGTTGGGATTCCTTTTGACCACCTTCAGAACGTTTCTGTTTATCGGTAGTTAGGCTTTTCTTGATTGAATTCGCTATAGTAATTGTTTTAGCGGAAGCGCTAAAAATGTTAAATGAGGAAGGTTGAGAGCTCACTGGAGCAAGTGATTCCGCAGGGTTTGCTGCACGACTCGTCAGGAGAGAGGCGCCTTTTCCTTGGGGGTTTGTAAGACAAGTGTTTCTTAGTTGATCGCTCTGTTGTTCATGCGTAAGTTGCACCAGTGGAGTTTGAGCAACGACAGAGACGTCAGTTTTTAAAGGGGCGTTTGTATTGGTTGTCACAAGGATTGGCTCGTTGGGCTGATATCTGAGATCCTTTGAGGCCGTAGAGGAACATTTTAAACACGATGATGTTGTATGCAGTGTGGAGTTCGAGTTGACGTTTTTCCTCATCCATTTCACTGCGTCTAGCAGGCCTTCTGTAAGTGTATCGTTTTGACAGTGGTGTCTGGCGGCCAAATCGCCGAGCCGTTCTTGCCATCTTGTTGTCTGGTCAACGTTTTTCTCCATTTGCGTTTGGAGAAAGCCTGTAAAGTGATCGAATTTGTCTACTTGTTTTACCAGATTCTGAATCATTGCACCTTGATCAGATATTTGGGTTTGTAGAGTTTCATATAGTTTGGTAAAGGGCGCCAACGCAACAGCAGATGCCGCAAGGACGTTGTTGTGGATTTGCATAATGGCTTCGGATAGAATGCTTGCGTGCAAAGTGTTTGCTGAGGTGGCGTCTTGTTCAATTGAAGATGAAATGGAAAAATCCAGATGAAACTTCGAATTAATAGGTGACAAAGTTCGAGGTAGAGTAGATTGTAAAGTTTCGCCATGGGAAGACTTGTTTGTAGAGAATGGAGTGCTTACTTGGGCAGTTTGTTGGTCTTGTAATGGTGACAGTTGTTGAAGGTTTGCCTTTAATTCTGCAATTCGTTGTAGGCGTCTTGCTCTAGCGAGCGAACTACACTCCAAGCCGGATGGCTTTTGTGTTGTTACTGGTGCGGACGAAGTAGGGTGAAGTCCATTCGGAGGTCTCAGCGTTGCTGGATCTTCAGGGGCTTGGCATGCATAGCTACTACAGTTTCCTTGGCCCGGGTGCTCTGATGAGCGTTTAGCAGGTGTAACTGCCACGTTGGATGAGGGCAAGGAGATAAAAGGGCTGGGTGCAGGTCTTGAGGGGTGTAGAGTTTGAAGCTGGTTTTTTGTAGAGACCGTTGTCATAGATTTCTCCTGTATAGATAAATCAGTTAAATTCACAGCGTGTGTGCAGGATGAAGAGCGAGTCGCTACCTCAACGTTTGGCAAATTTAAAAGTTCGTCGTCGCTCACCATAAAGTGCTGCTGGGGTTGGAATACTGATGCGTCAGGCGCTGTAGGGGCTAGATGGATCAGAGGATCACAGATCGTGTCCGAGGTTAAGTATTCAGTGGCCGTAGCCAAGCTCAGCTTGTGATGCGCTGTCGCAACAAGATGAGCACTGGCACGCTGAGTTGGCGTGTCTTCGCTCCTGTTGTTGGTTAGTTGCAGAGGCAGTAGAGTAGCAGCAGGGACGGAAGGAGAAGTAGCCGGCGCAGGGATTTCTAGAACATCATTGCTAATGGCGTCAAGATGCTCTTGACTCAATGAATGTGCTAGTTGCCCGTGCGTTCCCTGATGAGTCTGCTTCACAAGTAGGTTTACTGCAGTGGCAGTGGCTAAGTTGGTATTTGAGATGAGGTCTTTGGAACAAGAGCGCCTAGAGGGTTGATCTTCGTTTGTGCATTCGTGACTCAATGCCGCTTTACTTGTGTTAGGTAGTTGACAGACAGAGGGCTGTTCCAAATGGTCTACGGATATCGCAGCTGGTAGGGTAAGAGATGCAAGCAGAACTCGGCCAGCAGTTTTGCTTACCTTTGTGCTGGTTGTTGATTTCATCCCTGTCCAAGGGTTGAGCATGCGACGGTGTTGGAGAGTTTTCTTTCTAGTCTGAGGTCCTTCAGCTGTTAGCGTCATTTGGTGCTGGGTGGTGCTAAACTGAAGTTGGTCCTCCGGGATGCTGGAGCGTCAATGCGGGTCCCGGTGCGGACAGGGCTTGCCACGGGCCGGGATCAAAGAGGCGAATGCCTCCGCAGTCTCCCACCCACTTACGCGCCACCAGCGCACAACAGCCGTAAAACAGCCAATGGGCTTATTTCCACCGGGCTTACAGCCACAAGGGTGGTAGCCTCCGGCCTTTCAAGTGTTGTCGAGTCACGTGATACAGTCACGTGATGTAGGACACGCCTCCTCCAGGAAGCGTGTCGAAAGTCCGTGGCTGCAGGAGCCTCAGGCGGCTCGTTTTTCAGGTAGAGAACGGGTAAAAATGAAGGCTGCTGCTGCACAGGTCACAGGCTCAAGAGTGTTTCCAGCAGGAGACTCTCACTCTGAGCGGGCGGCAGCCTCCGGCCTTTCAAGTGTTGTCGAGTCACGTGATACAGTCACGTGATGTAGGACACGCCTCCTCCAGGAAGCGTGTCGAAAGTCCGTGGCTGCAGGAGCCTCAGGCGGCTTGTTTTTCAGGTAGAGAACGGGTAAAAATGAAGGCTGCTGCTGCACAGGTCACAGGCTCAAGAGTGTTTCCAGCAGGAGACTCTCACTCTGAGCGGGCGGCAGCCTCCGGCCTTTCAAGTGTTGTCGAGTCACGTGATACAGTCACGTGATGTAGGACACGCCTCCTCCAGGAAGCGTGTCGAAAGTCCGTGGCTGCAGGAGCCTCAGGCGGCTCGTTTTTCAGGTAGAGAACGGGTAAAAATGAAGGCTGCTGCTGCACAGGTCACAGGCTCAAGAGTGTTTCCAGCAGGAGACTCTCACTCTGAGCGGGCGGCAGCCTCCGGCCTTTCAAGTGTTGTCGAGTCACGTGATACAGTCACGTGATGTAGGACACGCCTCCTCCAGGAAGCGTGTCGAAAGTCCGTGGCTGCAGGAGCCTCAGGCGGCTCGTTTTTCAGGTAGAGAACGGGTAAAAATGAAGGCTGCTGCTGCACAGGTCACAGGCTCAAGAGTGCTTCCAGCAGGAGACTCTCTCTTAGTTATACTGTTTTTTTTTTATTAAAATAAGAATGTAATGTTTCGTTATGATAAAATGCATATGCTGCCCCACTATCTCAACAGTGGTGGAAAAAAAAAAAAAAAAAAAAAAAATAAAAAATCGTCTATGAGTAGATATTGCCGCTTTTCCTTTGTCGTCCTAGGAGAAAGAAAACCTGAAGACGGGCCAAGGAGGATGATACGGAGACCGGGAACGAAGATCCAATGGGCCCAGTGGACCGCCCAATATTCCCATCAGGACCGGCGAGGAGAACTGATCGATCAGTACCGGATGGAGGAAAAGATGCTGAACTGTGCCATCTATTGGAAGAAGATGAGGAAACATCCCAGATCTTGCGAGTCCCATCAGTGAAACCGAATGGCCATCGCAAGAGGGGGGCTTGTGGGATGTATTTACCCATGCATCCTAGCCCTACCTCAAAACTGTGCAGTACTGACATGAAAACATCATGATGGCCAGAGCTTCCCAGAAAATGCACAGGGAAATGCAGGAAGAATAGGCTGCCACCCATTTTTGCCGATGTTATGGGCACAGAAGGACGCTGCCTAAAACCACCATTGGACTACCCGCACAGTAGTCTGAAACCATTGGGAATGGCAATGCTGATTGCCAAATGCAACCTAGAATTGTGGGGAATTCATTTCTTAAATCCCAAAAATGGGTGCAGTACCAGTACTCACCACTATCCAAAAGCCGGCGTTTTAAAACCACTCTGTTTCCCTGAAGGCAAGTCAAAATGCCTATTTTCAAACATTGCAATAGGTGCAAAATATTTACTGAACACCAGCAGACATTTGGCAGAATGGAGTTTTGTGTGCCTACAAAATCTGGGAAATGAAGATCATAAGACAAGGTTTATAACAAGACTGGCTGCGCTGTGGATTTCAGCAGTTTAAGTTGCACTGGATTGAAAGACACTAAAAAAAAAAAAATCTAAATGTTTAAATTGACTGAGTGACCTACTTTTGAGTGTCACATAGGTTGCAATTGTTTAAATGTCATAGTTTTGCACTTAGAATCAGCATTCTAGCTGCATGTGTAAAATTGCAAGTTAATTTAAAAAGCAACAAATAACATGACAGTAGTTGAAAGTCTGGCTTAAGGAACTTGATTCTGCCTGGCAACTACCCCCATCAGGAGTGAAATTTGAGTCACCACTGTGTTCCCAGGCCAACCTTCCTTTTGCTGCCCACACTAAGGATATGCCATCTATCTGATAATTGAATTACCTGTGCTCTGCAAGAGAGTGAACAAAGCCCTCTTCACTCAGGCAAAGGTTTTTATTACCGCAGTCGTAAAATGTAGCTTCCTCTTGGCAGGAGCTGGGAGGAGCACTGCCTGTGAGAGCAAGCTGGCTTGGCAGAAACTGGAAAGACTGGTTTCTATACCATGTGACCTGGGAAACCACACCCCTTTGGAGCCAGAACATAACTTTAAAAAGATGAATAACTCATAGAGCGGACATGTGAAAATTTTATAAATGATACCATAATTCTTGTGATTTTTCTGCCCACATTTTAAGAGGTTTTTCGACCCGGTGGCATGTTCAGGGGGGTTTTAGCGGAAAAATGGATATTACTCTAACTGTATGCATGTTAAAAATCTGAAACTTCTTCAGTTAATGTCCATACTCCCTGCACACATGTATGTAAAGTTGGGTCAATGTCAGAAATTGAAAAATCAGTTAAAAAGTGAAATATCTGCCATTTCTGAATGCAAGCTCTTAGAAACAGCAGATTTGGACAGAGACATGGCTAAATTCAGCCACACCATGTATATGTAATTTCAAGCAACTGTGTAACTGTGAAATATGTCTTTTATTATCAAATATAGGATATGTGCAATCTGACAGAGGAGTGTCCTATCTGCAAGCCATAAAATGACATCCCTCTGACTCACAGTTCATTCCCCAATCAAATGATAAATGGAAGTTTGACCAATTAGAAGCTGAGAGAGAGGTAGGGTCAGTGATGCTAGAACACACCCACATTCTAAACACATAAAAGCAGACAGACAGGACAGATAGGGACCTTCCAAATCCATCTGCAGCGGGACGCTCTGCCGGAAAAATCCATACTTACCTCCATCAACCTCCAGAAAGCCAAACTAGAGACTTCAATCTATCCAGAACTAAGAGACCAGACCAGAGAGAAAGCAGTGCTGTACCCAGAGAGACCCAGACCAGCAGAGAGAGCTGACCCAGATCACTGTGAAGTGCAGAGGCCAGACCAGACCAGACCAGAGTCCAGTCCAAAACCCTGACCAGATCCATGGCGAGGCCCATTTCACTCAAGAATATAGTGTGAGTACCTAGAAAACTGTGCAGAACCAATCTCTTAGTTAAATAATATAATTCAATCTATTTAATCTAAGTAGAACTGCTTCCTAGCTGTCACCTGTCATTTTCTAGTCGCAAGCTGCACTTGTCTTTTTGAACTTTAAAATTTCAAATCTGAAAAACGACCTTTATTCAATCGCTCATATCTCCGCAACCGTTTGTGCTAGAGACTTGCAATAACTTTTATTTGAAAGCTTAGAATCTTAGCTTTGAATCGCACCTAGAACCGCATTCCTACCCCGTATAGTTTTACCGCAATCGCGGAACACGCATCCGCGAATTTTGCCGCGATTTGCAGATTTCTTCACATGTAAAAACTGCTGCTGCTTGCCTTCCATTTGCCAGAAATTCGTTTAACCTGCTAACTATCCCTGCATCATTGCTAGTGTGAGCCTGGACTAATATTAACTAGATACCACTCACCCTGAACCTCTGAAAGGGGAATTAAAAGCAATTTAGCATATTTTTTAATTCATTGCCAGCACATATCAAAGCAATTTGGGCCTGTGTTTTTAAACTTCTGTTGTCTAAGCTTGCTGGGTTGAACTGAATTACATTGATTGCATTTCTGAGAACTGTGTGTTTTCCTTCCATTTCCTTGCATTGCATAAAGAGGGGGGGGAGTGAATAGCCAGAGAAAAGTGATTACATTGTTTGGTTGAAATCATATTGAGTATTTTCTGTACTGCATTCATTGAATATTGCATCCACCTGAGCTTACATAAAGCATCCTCTACCACATTATACTTTTGTTCCTATTCACCCGTGTGCTACCTTATCCATTTCATGTCAACTCATTAGTGATTATAAGAAGTGTGTTAGTGCCAGATTCTCCGTTGTTAATCTTCATCATATCAGATTAAGTGTGCTATTCAATTATTAATTTATTATAAAGTGTGATATCCATATTGTTTAAAGTTTCAAATAAACCTTTTTAACTTGCAAAACAGAACTACTTCTTGGCTCAGTGGGGTCAGGGGGATTCCAAGAGAGGGGTGTTATATAGGGGTAGTCATCCAGAACGCATGAACTGGACCTAAAGATATATCAATAAGGGTTTTCATTCAGTATTATAGACTAGGCGTTGACTTAGCTGTAGTGTTGAATTGAATCCTCTTACAATAGATAGTAGAACCAATGGGACGTCGTACTTTTAGTGACGTCTACATGAGTAATGTTAGAGGGAAGGGCGTAGACGCCCACCTGATAAGGGTTAACCAATCCTCTCACTCCGTTACCATATACTGATATAACACCTATACTTAAGTTACCTTTTCCAACCAATAGAATTGCATGACAAATTTATGAGTCTTACACGTCAATGATGATGAATTTTGGGTATAACTGTTACTGTTTGAATGAAGATTGTTGGGAGTTGAAGCAAGACGGGCTATCGCATCACTTTTGATTTCCATGTTTCCCCGTTTTTTGTACTTGTCATTAAACGGACTCCCCTTTGCCAAACCATTGAGTTGTCCTTATTGATTGGTGTTGGAGTAAGAAATCCTGCACTCCTTCCACCTCAAGGTGCAGCTATCTTGTCTTAGAAGTACGACAGAGCGAGCTCTGACTCTATGGGCCGGTCAGGGGTCACTCGCACTCGAATACAATGTGAATTACCACAGGTGCGTTCAGGCCATGATATCTTGCACCCCCACAATCAAAAAGGTATGGGGGTGTCCAGGGAGTGGCTAAATGGTGCCTCTACATTTGTTGGGACCAGAGTAAACAAAAAATAGGATGACTGCTTGTGTCAGAGTGAATTAACCCCAGTGAGGCAGGGGATGCGAATTACCATAGATGTGTTCAACCATGATATCTTGCACCCCCAAAATCAAAAACGTGTGGGGGTTTCTCCAGTATTGGATATTTCATAGATTCAGATGCTTGAATATTCCCCGTCGTAAGACTGGAAATCCTCTGTGATTTAAATAATAATTTAAAAATTAAATATTTATACATTCTATCCATAGAAATACAATGTAGATTGCCCCTTATGGCCTATAAGCCATTCACTTGTGAAGTCCCTCCACCTCACTTTGGTCCTTATGGCCCTAACCAATGAGATGGCATGGTTTAAGCTCCTCCCCTGGCAGCCATCTTCAGATTTTTCAGTGCAGTCTAACACACTAGAGGGAATCTTCAGCTCTCTGAGCTTTTCGATTTTTCTTTGCTGTTAGCTTAATAGTTTTTTCTCAAAAACAGCTTTACCTTGATCTCCTGATCAAACTCTCCCTGTACAGTGTTTCTGGGCCCAGAAAACACTTGTTTTCACTCAGAATTCGTCGAGTGAAGCCTCTCTTCACACCATGTCAGAGGAATCTACTACCAAGAAGCCTTCCCTTTTCAGGGACTGTGTTAGATGCAAGAATACATGAAAGACCCTCATGAGCAGTGCATGTACTGTCTCTATCACATGAAATTCACAAATGTGATATTTGTAAGACTTTTTCTAACAAAACTCTCCAGGACAGACATAGAAGACTCCTTCTACATTTGGAATCTAGAGGACACTCTTCTGATGAAGAATCGGCTAAGACAGCCCCTGTACTGTCTTTGAAGCCTTCAGAGATGCAAACTTCGAAAAGAAGGGCCTCTTCTGTGGAAAGAAGCTCCTCTCCCTCATATAGGAGTAAGAAAAAGATGGAATTGTCATCTCTATCTCCATCCCTTGCATCTGGAGACCAAATAAAAAGCACCCTGACGAGAAAACCTCCTCTAAAGGTAAGGAGACGTTTTCAAAAATTCCGGGGGGGCAGTCATTGAAAACGCCATCTACGAGCAGCACCTGCGATAGAGGCCCACCGACGAGTAAACTGGCGACGAAAAAGCTCGTCGTCCATGACTAAGTCTTCGTCGTTGAAATCGGCCACTTCCAAGCAATCATCGACAAAAGAATCTCACCACTCATCAACGAAGCTATCGTCGACGGTCAAGGAGCACCATCTGTACACGACGCTCTCTTTGTCCACGAAGCCCTTGTCTTCCACGAAGCCTTATTCATCCACGAAACCCTCATCGATGACATCCTTGTCGTTGAAGTCCAAAGCATCGTCGACGAATGTACCGTTGACGACTACTGACCTCTCGTCAATGGAGAAAAACAAGTCCAAGGCACCGTCCATGGATATCCCTGACACGCCCTCCAAGGAAACCGAGTCGTTCGGACCAATGGACACAGGCCTACATATACCAGAAGACCTAATTCTACCAATAGGAGCTCAAATATCTCCTTTAAAAGAAATGACATCATCCTACAGGAGGATTTCTCGGATTCTGAACTCATTCCTGTGCAACCGATCATCACTCCCAAGGAGAGCAGTCCTCCCTGGCATCCCACTCCAGGGGAACCCACAGACCCATATGATCCAGAACTCATGCTTTCGATGCAGAGGATCATTGACAAATTCAATAGGCATCAGAGACAGAGGCATCATTCTTCTACACTGATGGAAAGATCTCCTTGAAGGCAGTTGTCACTGCCTCATAATTCTCCAAGAAACTCTCCTACCAGGAGCAGACCTCAGAAGAGAGCATGCTCGCCAGAACCTCCCATTAGGTCCAGGAGCAGGACGCTCAGTGCTTCGCCGACAAGGGTCTCCCCTTCTAGATCATCTCCTATGCCAATCCCACCCATAAGGGATCCTGTGAGACCACCCACAAGGACCCCACGATAGTCCCTTCCACTGCATCTGTTTCTGACTGGCAAGAAGATCCTTTCAGGAATTTTCAGACCCTGAAGAAGGGGAGATTACTCAGGAGCCAGACGTGCAGAGCGAGTGGGAGGATTACATTGTAGAGAAGCCTAGTAAGGACTCCCCAGGAGACACTTCACCACCAGACAATCTAGTGTCTTTTCATACCATAATTGGTAAAGCGGCGGACATCTTTAATTTACAAGTGGCATCAGAAGAGAAAAAATCGGTGCTCTATGAACATAGAGACAAGCGTAGAAGAACAGTGTTAAGAAGGATTTCTGAACTCTGTCCAGGAGGGGCAGAGGTTCAGGAGGCCAACCTAGTTTCTTGGAACAGGGTAACCTCTGGACAAGCCAGACCAATCAGGGTAGCTATGGCAGGTGGTCAAGACTAAGTCTCAGGAGGGGTGAGGGTGACTGAAGGACCTCAATGAGCACACAGAGCAAGGGTCCTGTGTAAGCTGGTCAGCCCACTGGTTGGCCCAGGGACACTTCCGAGAAAGCTTACTTGCAGGTTTTAGTGAAGGTGCCGAGAATAGTTGGTCCCACTATTCCACTGGGTCGAAGCGTCTTTGCAGACCTTCTAGAATGACCAGATGCAGAGGGGTCCCATGGGACGACAACGGGTGCAGGGTGCCAAACCTTCCAGCGGGTCACCAGCGGTTCCTCGACTCAGCTTCGTAGTTGCAGGATACTTGGATCCTATCCTTTCTTCAGTGAGAACTCAGGAGATCGACATGGCAGTGGTGTTTCCAGCCTCCTCTTATCCAAAGTTGCCTTCGCGCCAAAACGGAGAGGACCCAATGGGAGATCTGCTCACAAACACTCACTCCATACGTGGACCAATCACAGACCACGGTGGTCTTAGGCATTCAGGACACTCCAGACTCTCTGGCACCCAGGATGTGCATTGGGACCAGACATCCCAGCCCACATCCTGGAGGCACACACACAAGGCATGCAGAAGCCTGCAAAAGCATTGGGATTCGCTGGAAAATGCATGACCAAATAAGGACTGGCCCAGGTCGACTCGACCTGAGGAAGGTGAAGGGGCAAGATGGCCAAAGGACAGGACAAAGAACCTCGTGGCATGGCCATTTTGGAGCCAGGCCACCTATTCGTGCCAAACGCAGTTAACGCAGTTAACATGACAGGAAAGGGTTAAAAAAAATCATGCAAAACGATAGCTGCCACCAGTCCTGTCCATGACACATCTGCACAGTTCATAAAAAGTCCAGCGAGAGTATCTAGGGCCTTTGGAAATGAATATAGACCCAAGTGTGCTGTATAGTAAGATACATTGCACACTTGCTACATGTTGCACAAAAGTTGCAACATGAGGAAAAGGACTAAGGGAAACAAAGTCTCCCAGTACTGACTGTCTTAAGGGAATGTGAGCTTCCCCATAAAAAGTGAGCGAAAGCTCAGAGGAGTGCTGCTGAAGGCTGTGCTTCTCTGGCAAAGTCAGTGAGGTATGTCTAAACAGCAGAAAAACGTTTGGGGGTTGACACATGGAGGGAAAATTACATACACATAAGAAATCTTTCCTAACAAACAGTCACTATGTTTTCTCTTTTGGACACTATATGGGACACTGGAGAAAACATTTTGGCTACACCGTTGTCCACACCAGCCCTCGTTTCAAGGCCAGAGAAGAAGTATAAGGCACCGGACACGGCACCATTATGCCTAAGGGTGCATACCAAACCGGATTCCGTAATAACGGTTGCAGCCAGAAAAAGGTTGGCTAATCCATCCTCACCTCTTTCAGCTCCAGCGGACAAGGAAGGAAGTAAATTAGAGGCCATGGGCCGGAAGGTATCATTTTCGGCCTCGCTCACCATCAGGGCTGGAAATGCCCTGGCCATGACGGCACGGCTGGACCGTGAGCTGTGGCTCAGTATATCCAAACTGACCAATCATTTGCCTGCGGACCTGCAAGAAGAGGCCACCTCCGTACATATGATTGACACGGCTGTTGACATAGCAGAGTCGGGTTTCAGACAAATGGCCCATGATACAGTCTTGAGAAGACAAGCCTGGATGAAAGCTACGAACTTTAGACCAGAGGTTCAGGCTTAGATCTTAGATATGCCCTTCGATAGGCAAGAGCTCTTTGGTAAAAAGATCGACGACCATCTCAAGGGTATTAAAGCTGATACAGATACAGCACGTGCCATCAGTTCCCTTAAGGACAAAGACAAAGATCGTTGATCCTTTTGGTCCTTTTGAGGTGCATCCTCAAAATATAGGGGTTTCAGCGGCCCCTCCTACAATCAGAAAACGCAGAGTAACACCTTTCAAGACAGGTACCATCAGTCATCAAACAGGTACACCCATATGGGCAAGCGTGGCTCCAACCACGCCAAGGCCCAGAGCATACAAAACTGACTATCTTCTTTCTCCTCTCTCACGACGCACCCCAGTGGGCGGGAGAGTAAGCCGTTTTTATCAGAATTGGCTAAAAATAACATCAGACAAGTGGGTGCTACAGGTGGTCCGCGAAGGTCACACCATCGAATTCCTGGACCAACCTACGTCCCTTGCCCCCGTTCCTTGCAAACTGCATCATCAGAAGCAGGTCATGCTGGAGGTTCACAAGCTACTCCTAAAAGCAGCTATAGAGCCGGTACCATACCAACAAAGGGGAAGAGGCTTCTACTCCCGGTTCTTTTTGGTGAAGATAAAGAACGGTCGGTGGAGACCAATTCTGGATTTGAGAGCTCTGAACAAGTTTATCAAACGCATCAAATTCAAGATGACGTCTCTTCAGAATGTTCTCCTGTGGCTCAACCAACACAACCTCCTGGCCACCCTCGACTTGGAGAATGCATATTTCCACATTCGCATTCATCCTACCCACAGGCAATTCCTCAGGTTCGCCGTAGGGCACTGTGAGAACGAACGGAGAAACAATGGAGGATACGCATTACGCGGCCATTAATCGGCACTTGTAGCACCTCAGCAGCTACTCGCCAGTAAAGGAACACCACAGGACATTTATTCCAAGTCCGGTACGTGTAACACGGATAAAGCTTTAACATTTTCAATACGATTTAAAGAGACACTACATGGTTTCTTCCACCGCATAACCATGCTTGTATAAGGAATGAATAACCAACGTTGTTCTTTGTAACCATTGACTGTAGCCATACAAAATTAATGACCGACTTATTCGGATGATGCTTCTTGTATTCCATTGCGAACCTCCAGTTTTTTTAAATATGGAGTCCCTCTCTTGCTGTTGAGTCTCAAACAATTCTTGGACCATTCACAGGACGAGAAGAGTTTGGACTTTCAATTCACATGAATATGTGCCTAACGCAATTATATTTGTCTTTTTGTTTTTGTACTTCCTTTTGATTGACTCTGCAATTATCAGATTGTAGTTGTTATTAGATGATTTGTACCCTTTCCGATATCATTAGTGGGTTATTTTTAGCTTTGGTAGACGGCAGACTACCCCTGAAGAATTTCTGATTACTTTTCACACACACACATTCAGAAAGAGACATGTTGGGAAAGCGATGAATGAATGAATGAATGAGTATGTCTGAATTTGAATTAGAACGAATGTAGGGAATGAGTAGGTTGATTTTGGTGACATTTGCACAACTCTACCCCGGAGTGATCTCAATCTTTATTCACTCCTGGTTTTTTCACACTGTTTATTATTTGGTATCTGTTGTGATTATTTCATATTTTTTCTGTTTATTCTGCTATTTTACCTCCAATTGTGAAATGGTACATGCTATTTGCACTTTATACCAGTTGTCTGGTTATTGAGGTTTTTAATATTGACTGTGAACAAACTCAAAGTTTTTTAATAATGATGAAAACTAATAAATTATATATATTTTTTGTAAACTTGTTTGGAATCTGATCAGTAACTGGTGATTAATGCTGCACGCATTGGGACACTAATTGAAAAGGGAACATATCAAGCCCCTTGGCACCGTTTCGTTTGTTGTTTTAGGCTTCGCCTAAAAAATATAGAGGATGTGCCAAGGAGAGGGCTCATAATCCTCTTACCTCCCCTTAGGTGTTTGTTCGCCTTAGGGGTGTCACATTTTCAGTTCAGTGTCCTCCCGTTCGGCCTAAAATCATCACCAAGAGCGTTTACCATGTGTCTGGCACCGGTGGCAGCATATCTCAGAAGGTCAGGGACGGAAGTCTTCCCATATTTAGACGATTGGCTCATAAGGGCCAGCTCACTCAGACTGGCTTGCACTGCAGTGGAGAGAACAACAAGAAAACTCTTGAAGGAGTTAGGGTTTTCGATAAACGAAGATAAATCCTGCCCCGTTCCCAACAAAACAGTGTTGTTTCTGGAGGCGGAAAACAACACCAGCATACCCAGAGTAAGACCATCGGCGAACAGAATATCTGCACTAACTCATCGGTCTTCATGGTTTCAAAGCAACGGGGCCACCACGGTTCGCACCCTCAAATCTCTCCTGGGCATGATGTCCTCGTAAATATTCCTCATACCAAATTGCAGGCTGCACATGAGGCCAATCCAAAAGACCCTGGACCACCAATGGAAGCAGGCAATCGGCTCATGGGATGATACCATACAACTAACAGCGGCCTTTCACAAAGCCCTCCGATGGTGGAGCTTACCTCAGAACCTGCTACGGGGAATGCCTATCCAGGCTCCAACATCAACCCTTCTCCTCAGGACGGATGCCTCGTTATCAGGCTGGGGAGCGCACTTAGCAGATCTACAAACCAAGGGCACTTGGTCCACTCAAGAATCTCAGCTGCACATAAATGTGTTAGAGCTCAGGGCAATTCGATGGGCGCTGACTGGGAGGGCAGGCGGTGACCGTTCAAACAGATAACACGACCTCAATGCACTACACAAACAAACACGGGGGAACAAGGTTGGAATTGCTATTGCAAGAGGCTCAAAAGGTATGGACCTGGGCTTTGCATCACAAGGTCCACATCAAGGCGGAACACCTACCGGGAGTGGACAATGTCCTGGCAGACAAGTTAAGCAGAGATTTTTCAGCATCCCATGAATGGGAGCTGGACGAAGCAGAAACCCGGCGGATTTTCCACATGTGGGGATGTCCACAGATCGACCTTTTTGCCACCAAGGCCAACAAAAAATACCACAGGTTTGCGTCCAGGTATCCAGAACACCTCTCGATAGGGGACGCCTTCTCTGTGGACTGGACGGGCAAATTCCTTTATGCCTTCCCTCCTATCCCACTCATAGCGAGAGTGCTACGCAGACTGAAAGAACAGGCCTGCTCGATGATCCTGATAGCATTTGTCTCAATGCCTTCCTATTCGCCTCAATGTTCATCAGAGACTCTTAACGCAACAAGGTTGGAAGGTGTTCCCCCACGACCCAGTGAGCCTGTCACTACATGCATGGTTCTTGAGCAGCGAAAATTAATGGATCTGAATCTTCCTGCAGAATGTGAGGACGTATTTACGGCCTCTAGGGCCCCGTCTACACGAACAACCTACATTCGGTAATGGACCCATTTTACCAAGTGGTGCGAAACATCTTCAGTGAACACGCTCTCTGCATCCATCAAGCAAATATTACCGTACCTGTTGCACCTTGCAAAAGCAGGGCTTTCCCTTTCATCCATCAAGGTGCATGTGTCCGCTATATCGGCATACACGACTAACCCAGGTCAACAATCTTTACTCACCAAACCGGCTATCAAAATATTCTTAAAAGGATTGATGCGTGCTTTCCCACCAACTCCTACACCAGTTCCTACATGGAGCCTGAACACGGTTCTAGCAGCGCTCATGGAACCACCATATGATCCAATTCACAGGTGTGACTTAACATTTTTATCCTGGAAAGTAGCTTTCTTAGTAGCTGTCACGTCAGCCAGGAGGTTTAGCGAGCTGCAGGCCCTGTCTTCAGAGCCTCCTTTCACCTTGTTACTAAGAGACCGTGTCATACTAAGGACACAACCAAATTTTTTACCCAAGGCACTGTCAGAAATTACCCTCAACCAGCGCATCGTACTTCCTACCTCTTTCATGAATCACTCTTCCGATACGGAGAGGTCCTTAAACTCACTCGATGTTGCATGAGTCCTAAACCTCTACATCCAGAGAACTAAAGAATTCCACTCCTCGACTAGACTCTTCATCGCATTCGCTGGCCGGACTAAAGGACAGCACATCTCAAAGCAAAGTTTGGCACGTTGGGTTTCCCAATGTATCAGCCACTGCCATCAGTCAAAAGATGATCCACTGGCTAGACCACCTTCAGCTCACTCCACCAGAGGGAGGGCCTGCTTCGGTTGCTTTCCACGCTGGAGTACCTTTGAAAGATATCTGCAGAGCCGCAACCTGGAGCACTCTGCATACGTTCGCCAAACATTACTGCCTGCCAAAAGATGCCAGCAAAGAGTTGGCAGTGGGACAAGCAGTTCTTTGCCATCTCTTTGTACAAGGTTGCCTTCCCTGGTAATGTAAACTATTACTTGTTGTATAGTAAGGCGAGTAGAAGGATTTTCAGAATGTACTTATGATATGGGAATGGCCTAACTGCTTGGTATTCTATTCAAGCATCTGAATCTATGAAAGATCCAATGCTGGAGAAGTTTTAGTTACTTACCTGTAACTGTATTTCTCCAGCATTGGTATCTTTCATAGATCTACATTGTATTTCTATGGAAATAATGTATATATATTACATTTTTTAATTATTATTTAAATCACTGAGGATTCCCAGTCTAACGACGGGGAATATTCAAGCATGTGAATCTATGAAAAATACCAATGCTGGAGAAATACAGTTGTAGGTAAGTAACTAAAACGTCCAGGGAGTGGCTAGATGGTGCCTCTACATTTGTTGGCACCAGAGTAAACATTAAAATAAATGACCACATGTGTCAGTGTGAATTAACCCCAGGAAAGCAATCAATGTTAATTACCATAGATGCTTTCAGACCACGATATCTTGCACCCCTCACAATCAAAAAGGTATGGGGGTGTCCAGTGAGTGGCTAGATGGTGCCTCTACATTGGTTGGGAGCAGATAAAACATAAAACAGGATGACCACTTGTGTCAGTGTGAATTAACCTAGGGAGGCAGGGGATGCGAATTACCATAGGTACATTCAGGCCACGATAGCTTGCACCCCACACAATCCAAAGGTCTGGGGGTGTCCAGGTAGCGGCTAGATGGTGCATATACATTGGTTGTGTAAGGAACTCATGGTGGCAACAGTAAAGACAGACACAAGTGATCACAGTTCAAGGGTGTTTATTAAACTGTATAGGTAGGTTGGAAAAACGCCTAATCTAAACCCAAATCTAAGATGGGAGCAAGCTTCTACCATCAAATAATAATAAGGCAGTCCCAGTGGCATTGTGTCAAATAAAAGGGCCTATACTAACAAATGTGGGATAAGGTTCTTAAGGAAGAAGGAAGTGTTCACAAATGATAATTCAGGATGCAGTACTTGAGGTCTCCCTTCCCCACGTTTTTCAGCACGGGACAAGGTGGGACTTTGGAGCACAGCACACGCTCTAGCTTTCCCAGCACAAGCTAACAGTTCCGCTTTCAGCAATCGGGGCATTCAGTGGTGAAGTCTCTTTTCCAACAAAGTCTCTTGCTTCCGTGGGCCTGATGTATCAAAATAATCAACAAACAGTTCCTGTCTACTTGGACGTTGGGTGATGTCTTTCACCATTGGATCCCCCTCTTCCCTTCTCAATTGTTAGCCTCCCTCTGCTGGATTCACTATGCCTTTCAACACATTCTTCTGTGTGTCATTCACAAATCTTAATGTCTTTTTAAACAGTTCACTGTGGACATCCATCCTTCGGCCGGTTTCATTCTTGCCCACACACTGTTAGGGAGAATTCTAAGAAATGTGCTAATTCCCTTCTACCTTAGAGACCCCAGCTCTTTTGCTGGACTTTAGGACTTATAATTTTTATCCTGAAGAGAGTGAGAGCTTTTTCTCACACTCTCATGCATTTTCATATGATTTGAACCCTGTGTTTCTTTTGGTTTTGGGGTCTGACAAACTCCATAAGCATCATCTTTTTACATTGTGACACACAGCACCCTCAGTGCAGTGCCACAGAGAGATCCTTTGAATCTCTGCTAAGGTTTACATATCTTCTCTTGGATCAACTACTGTTTCCAAGAGTAGTGAAGTGAAATTGACTTTACTTACATTTTCCTCTTTATAGACCCAGCCCACACTATCTTAAAATAGGGTTCTGGAGGGGTTACTTAGTATCCCTTTGTCTAACTTCTCATGTAACATTTTTGTTAGCCTTTCTACAATTAATGGCTTGTGGCAGTGGTTTCCTTTTTCCTGCCATTGTGTGTTTTTACTGCGGGCTGCGTTCGCAGCTGCTGTATAGCACCCATGGGTGCCCATTTTGTCAAAATGGCCCGGTCTTCTTTTTTCGCCATTTCTTGTTGGAAAGGTCCTTCTTGAGATTTACTCTGCACGACAAGCCAGGTTCGGTCCCTTTGTTCATTTTGCCTTTGGCAGGATTCATTGGTGAAGCCCGCCTCTGGCTCCAGGGTGTCTAGCAGGGCAGGAAGCAAGGGAGGTGCCAATACTCCCCGTGCTTAGTCTCCTTGGTTACAGGAATGCACCTAGAGGTGATTGGCCAGCTGGCTGTCCTGGGAGGACAGCCACCCTGCTGTGTGAGTGACAGCTAGGCTGCGAAAGAATGGGAACGACTTGCATAAAAGGCGAGGTCTTCTGCAAGGAAGGCAGTCGATCACTGGGCTAAGGAACCGAAGAAAGAAACTGGAAGAGAAGCTTGCTACAACTCCTGGATCGTTGGTTTGCCCGGTGAAGCCCTGCTGCAGTGCTAAAGCTCCTATTTTGACATCGACTAGAGAAGCCCGCAAAGGACGACTTCTCCCTTTGGGTTGGTGGGACCAATCGACCCCAAGACGAACTCGAGTGAAACCCCTCTCTCTGCTGGCTGTACTTCCATTGCTGCTGTAGGAACCGAGTGCCAGGGGACAGTAACACCAGAATAGAGTGCGTCATTTTTAAGCCGGACCTGAGCTCCAAAAAGATCCTCTGGACTCCCCCGAACCAAGCCTGAGCCACCTGAGCAGAGCGCTGGACCCCAGAAGCAAGGAAAATCCACAAGGTGTCCAAGAACCACTGTGGTGCTATTTGCGAGTAGCTGCAACCGCGAAGTGCCGCTGATCTGAGCCCATTGTTGCTGGAACCATTTCTTCAGATGTAAGGTACTGTGAACTAAGGGGTACTTACCTCTTGTGGTGTAGTTTGCTTGCTCTTACTGGAGACTTGTATTGGCTGCCCTTTGCAGAGTTGCTTGCAGCTTTGCCCTTCTCAAGCCTCCCAGCATGTGGCCCAACAGTGATTTCTTTTTACAACAAAACTCTTGTTAACATTGTGCAAGACTTTTACTTCCCTTCAAGCAGTGCCTCAGCTCCCCCGAGACTTTGCCCAAGTGACATTGGCTGTCCTGGCTCCCTGAAAGACTCTTCGTACCCTCTGACTGTCGGTCTTAACTATCCCTCCAAAATTCATACATTGGTGTTGGGACATGTCAGGTAAATAGCTTGAGTGTTAGTCTGTCGTCCTTTGTAATATGCGAAAGTGTTCACGTCAGAAAAGGAGGGGGGAGAGTTTGTGTATCCTACGTGGAAGGTTGCGGAAAAGTTGTCCTAAGAAGGGGGATACTGTGTCTCACCCATCAGTGTCCCACTTCCACTCCCCGAGGATCCGCCGTCCAGGTGATGCTACCTCAGTGGTCCACCCCCAGGAACTGGATCCAATAGTGATGGATGTCTCCTGGCCACCTGGATTACAGATACCCTTAGACTATTTAGGGAGACACCTTTAGGTTTCTCACATACCCTTCCTCCATGCGATGTAGCCACATTTGTTTCACAGGGGAACCTGGAAAGAAAATGTACAATTCCCTGGTCTTTTCCTTTTCAGTGTTCCACTGTGAAGCAATAGGGTTGTAGGTCTAGAAACCATTGCATGACCCGAGGGTTACACTCTTTGGGTTGGCTAATCCAAACTAGGGGTGAGTGATCTGTCACGAGTGTACATTTTTATCCTAAGAGGTAGTATCTAAAATGGATTGTGGCCCATCTCATGGCCAGGGCCTCTAGCTCGAACACAGAATCATTTTTGTCCTGTGGAATAGTTTGCGGCTGGTGAATAATATGAGGTGTTCCAATCCATCGCAAACCTGGGATAGGACTGCTCCTAACCCTGTGAGGGAGGCATCCATTTGTAATATGACCTCTTCAGAAAAGTGATCTACCTTTAGGATCGGGTTTTGGCTTTGGCACAGAGTTTGTTTCAGGGTGTTGTAGCATACCTCATCCTCTTCATTCCAATGAAGTTTCTGCGGTGCAGCATTTTTAAGTTTATCTGTTAACGGGGCTGTTTTATCCGAAAAGTTGGGGATAAACCTACGGTAATATCCTATTACCCTGAGAAAAGCTCTAAGATCTCTTTTGGTCTTAGGGGTTGGGTTGGTGTATCTGACGGCTTTTACCTTCTCATGTTGGGGCTGTACATTCCCATTCCCGACAAAGAAACCTACGTATTTCATGGCTGATTGGGCCAATCAGCACTTAGTAAGGACAGCTTTTCTGAGGACTTTTAACGATGGCATGAAGATGGAAGTGATGGTCCTCCCAGGTCTTAGTATGAATGACGGTATCGTCAATGTAAGCTCCACAGAAATCAGAGTAGGGTTGTAAAATTTCATCCATGAGGCGTTGGGAGGTGGCTGGCGCACTGTGTAAGCCAAAAGACAGGACTTTAAATTGAAATAGTCCTAGAGGCGTCGAGAACACGTTTCTTTCCTTATTTGACCCGTATACAGGGACTTGGCAGTACCCTTTGGTTAAATCTAGCGTAGATAGAAAGGTGGCTGCTCCGAGTTTATCAATTAGATCATCGATGCTGTGCATGGGATATGCATCAAAGTCCGAGATGGCATTAACTTGACAGAGGTCTATGTAGAATCTACAGGAACGGTCAGGTTTAGTGACCAATATGATAGGAGAGGACCATGAGCTTAAAGATGGTTCAATAATGTTGGCTTTTAACATTTTGTTTACTTCCTCAATCACTATCTGCTTATGGGCTTCTGGGAGTCGATACAGTTTTAAATGAACCACTTTAGCTTTAGGTGTTGTAATAAAGTGGTATGTGCCTTTTACTCTTCCTGGTTTTTCTGAGAAAACATTGGGAAATGAGTCTACCACGTCTTTTAAATCATCTTCTTGTTGAATAGAAAGCTCGGGGGGTGAGGGGGATTTGGAGCACAGCAAACGCTTGAGCTTTCCCAGCACGAGGTAACAGTTCGGATTTCAGCAATCGGGACATTCGGTGGTTAAGTCTCTTTTCCATCCAACAGTCCCTTGCCGCCGTGGGCCTGATGTATCAAACTAATCAACAGTTACTTTCTGCTTGTACGTTGGGTGTTGTCTTTCACCTTTGGTTCCCCCACTTCCGGGCGCTGATCCATTCTCAATTGTTAGCCTCCCTTCGCCGGGTTCACTATGGCTTTAAACACAATGGCTATTCAACACAATATGTGTCATTCACAAATCTTAATGTCTTTTAAAACATTTCACTGTCGACATGCCTCGGCTGAGTTCAATCTTGTCAACACACTGTATTTCGGGACTTTAGAATTTGCCCTCTTTTATCGCCATCCCTCTTTCGGGTTCACTCTTGCCAATCTTGTCAATCGTACCTTTCTCATTCAACTCTTACGATGCAGGATTCACTTCCCTTGGCTTCACAATCATCTGTCGGTCAAAGACATTCAACTGTACAGAGGATTTTACAAGACCCCTGTATGACCACTTTGACCCCTCTTCTCGCCTTTCCCAAGGCCTTCTGGTTACGGTAGTTTCAATACTTGGGTAATCGCCCAGAGTTTCCTGAGTGAGCACTGACGTGGTGCCGGACTCCTCTGTTGCTGGTTTTTCCCCTTTCACAACGATTGTTCTTTATGCTTTCTAAGTTCAATTAGCCGTTTACTACTTTTCGTTCAACACAGTTTGGTTTCTTATCGACTCTCCCCTCGAATCACCTGCTGTGATGAAACGCTTGGCTTTCTTTTTCCTCAGAGTCAAAGTTGGTACCACGAAGACAAGCGTCTCTCCCTGGCTTGGTTATCAGTGGAGGTGGATCTCGTGTACCATAGACATCTGCTACAACACACGCTGGCTATTGTTCACAGTCGTACGATTCCTTCTGCGGAGGTCTCATGGTCCTGGGTCGGAAATGGCAAGGTCGATTCTCTCCTTGTCACCCTCTCGATATGCGCCATCTTTCTCCTCCTCTTGAACTTCTGTGCTGTGTTAGCTCCCCGGACGTGCGGTCTGCCTTGCTTGTATTGTGCTCTTGTGCTACACCTTTTATCCATGTGGGGATGGGAAAGGGCCGTCAGGTGTGTGTGGTTCGGGTCAATTGCCTGCCTTTGCCTGACCCTGATGTTGGGACATGTCAGGTAAATAGCTCAAGTGTTAGTCTGTCATATTTTGTAATGTGCGAAATTGTTTGCATCGTAAAAGGGCAGGGGGTTAAAGTGTTTGTGTATCCTACATGGAAGGTTGAGGAAAAGTTGTCATAAGAAGGGGGATACTGCTGCTCACCCATAGGTGTCCCACCTCCACTCCCCGAGGACCCGGCATCCAGGTGATCCTCCCTCATTGGTCCACCCCCAAGAACTGGATCCAATAGTGATGGCCGTGTTCTGGCCACCTGGATGACAGACCCCCAGGGACTAGTCAGGGAGACATCTTCAGGTTTCTCACAGTTGGAACCAGAGTAAACATATCACAGGATGGCCACTTGTGTCAGTGTGAATTGCCCCCAGAGAAACAGGGGATGTGAATTATCATAGGTGCGTTAAGGCCACAATATCTTGCATCCCCACAGTCAAAAGGTATGGGGTGTCCAGGGAGTGGCTGGGTGGTGCTTCTAAATTGGTTGGGACCAGAGTAAACCTGAGAAAGGATGTCCACTTGTGTCAGTGTTTACCCCAGGGGGGCAGAGGATGTGAATTACCATAGGTGCATTCAGGCCATGATATCTTGCACTTGCACCACCACAATCAAAAGGTATGGGGGTGTTCAGGGAGGGGCTAGATGGTGCCTATGCATTGGTTGGGACCTGAGTAAATATAAAGCAGGATGACCACTTGTGTTGCTGCTAATTAATTCCAGAGACAGAGGGGATGTGAATTACAATGAGTTTGTGCATGCAATGATATCTTGCATCCCCACAAGCAAATGGTATTGGAGTATCCAAGGTGTAGCTAGATGGTGCATATACATTGGTCGGGACCTGAGTAAATATAAAACGGGATGACCACTTGTGTTTTTGTGAATTCCCCACAGAAAAACATAGTATGCGAATTATCATGGGTGCGTTCAGGCCATAATATCTTGCACCCCTCACAATCAAAAGGTATGGGGTGTCCTGGGACAGGCTAGACGGTGCCTATACATTGGTTGGGACCAGAGTAAATCTGAAACAGGATGACCACTTGTGTTGGTGCGAATTACACCCAGAGAAAAGGGGTAAGCACATTACCATTGGTGTGTTCCGGCAATTATATTTTGCACCCCCACAATCCAAAAGTGTGGGAGTGTCCAGTGAGGGGTAGATGGTGCATATAGATCGATTGGGACCAGAGCAAATATAAAACAGGATTACCACTTGTGTTACTGCGAATTACACCCAGGGAGGCAGTGGATGCAAATTACCATGGGTGTGTTCAGGACATTATATCTTGCATCCCTGCAATAAAAATGTATGTGGGAGCCCAGGGAGGGACACTAAGGTAGACATGTATCTGTTGGGACCAGAGTGAATATGAAACAGGAAGACCACTTGCCCTGCTGCGAATTAACCCCAGATAGAGAAGGGGTGCAAATTACCATGATTGTGCTCAAGCCATGACATCTTGCATCCACACAACCAAAAGGTTTTGAGGACTCCCGGGAGCCGATAGATGGTGCATATACATCTGTTGGGATCGGTCCAATATAAAACAGGATGACCACTTGCCTGCATGCAAGTTAATCCCAGAGACGCAGGGGATGTTAATTACCATGAGTGTGTGCATGCCATGATATCTTGCATCACCACAAACAAAAGGTATTGGAGTATGCAGGGTGTGACTAGATGGTGCATATACTTTGGTTGGGACCTGAGTAAATATAAAACAGGATGACCACTTGTGTTAGTGTGAATTTCCCCCAAGAGAAATAGGGGATGCAAATTACCATAGGTGCAACCAGGCCATGATATCTTGCACCCCCACATTCAAAATGTATGGGGTTGTCCAGTGAGGGGCTAAATCGTGCATATACATGCGTCTGGTTTTCCCCCGGCGGACATATTTGGCACAGAAAAACCACTACAGTGGTGAAGGTCGCAGTGCAAATACTTAATAGCATACAGCGAGGCATGAGTCCCAAGGTGCAAAGTGGGGGTGGAGTGACCGTCTGGATTGTACTGCTAAAGGTGTTTTAAATCCTTTACTTACCTACTGGGTCGGCCGCCCCTATTAACTAACATGTCTTTCACCTTCTGCAACCGCCTTTTTTTTCGAATCGTTTAACAAAGATTTGACTGCAGCTACAAGAACATTTTGCTCCTGGGCACTTTGCCCTGTACCACTGACTCTGGCACAGACCTATTGACTCTGGCTAAATATGTTACAACTGCCTTCTCTAGATTGCTTCTCACCTAGAAATGAGTTGGTGCACCTAACTCTTATAACCACCTTTTTCTTCCCTCTTTTTAAACTTGTGAAGTGCCATTTTGCTCGGTTTTCACCTCAGTATTATACATGCTAAAGTACTGCCTTGCCTAACTTGTTCACAATCATATTGGGAAGTGTTGCTGGTGTGTTTAAGTGTATATTCCTGTATTACATGGCATTTTCCTCCCTTTTGAGAAATTGTTAGTGACATTTCTGCTTGGTTTTCACTGTGCCGTTTTGCTCAGTTTTCACTCTTGCTCAAACTTGTCTACAATTGAAATAGGGAGTTGTGTATACTTTTCTTGACTGATTTAACTTGCTTTTATAATAGTGATTTGTGTGTGAACATCAGAGTGTGTAAAATATATATATATATTATTTTTGATACAAAGCTTTGGTCAGTGTTTCCTTGTTCCATAGTATTGTAGTCCTAATGTGTTAAACCTGAATACTGCTCATCTCCCTCTTGAGATAAGTCTGACTGCTTAGCCACAGCTACCAACTAAATCTTTGTGGTACAGACTGATACCAAAGGGGATTTATTGCATATACCTGTAGTCTTAATATTCTATAGTGCTCCCTAAGGGAACTGCGCAGGATTCTGCCTAACATGGATTATTGTACATTAAATGTAAATTGCATGCCGGGAGCCACCACGGTTAGCACTTATGTGGTATTGTGTTCTCTGCATGCAATTTTAAACGTTTACAAGGCGGCGGGAGAAAGAAAGTGGTGTTTACTCTTATTTTCCTCTCCATCTCGTGAAAAATGTAAACACTGCCTCCAAATACACTTTTCAGGTGGTGTTTACTAATATATTCATACTTAATTCATGTGATCTTGACCAAAACTGGGGCGTATTCCATAGTAATACACTTGTTCTATGCCTGCATGAAAATCACATGCAGGTGCACAAAGAAAAGCACTGATGACACATAGGAGAAATGTGGCCACTTTATGTGGTGCTATGTGTGGTCCAAATCGGCTGTACACAGGGCTCAAGTCCTAATAAAAGGGGTGGGGGGGACTCTGACATATGCATTGGGAAGAGACATCACAAAAAGTGTACATAGACTAAGGCGAAATGTGCAAATTTCATTCAATTTGTCTTTTCCAACTGAGAACAGATTTTCGTAGAACATTGCTGGCTAAGTGTAAAAGGTGCACACCTTTTATGTCTAAGAATGTGTAGCAAAAGAAATCCTGTATTACAGATTGTCAATATGAAACAATTTAGTGCTGTATAATATATTTCTGTGGCCTTGTGGCTGTCTGGATTCACATTGTGGGGCTTGGCTTAGAATCTTAGCCGTCTTCTCAGCAATGGGCTAACATTTTTATTTCCCCCACCGTGCACTGAAATATGAGATGTTATATATATATATATATATATATATATATTTATTATTTTTTTTTTTTTCAAACGAAAAATTGTGCCCCAGGACAGGGCAAAACCAGCGGGCTGCACTCCCGAGAGCAGCTGAGTAAAGGAAATCCAATGTCAGCAAAATTAAAGGCTTGACAGCAGGATCAGGCAGCACAAAATCTTCTTTATTGATCCAAAGTGCATAAGAAAGGGAAAACCTGAAGTAACAGAACGACGCGTTTCGCGGTGCTCCGACCGCTTGTTCACGTAGGTAGGGGAAACACAGACAAAGGACTCCTTAAAACGTTATATAAACTCTATGGTAGCAGTACATAGAACGTCTCTGTGCACAAGTCAATACAATATATTGGACACTAAGCGGCCATGTTGTAGCATATCAAAGGCAACGCATTCTTTTCTGGACAATGAAATAAGGTACACACCTTAATCATTTGAACATTAAGTAACGGCTTAGATTGAAAATGCTGCCGCCAGTGCCACGAAAATCATGAAAGTGGGAACTGCTGAAGAGACGGCGTATAACGTGAGAGGAAATAGCTGTGGGAGGAATCTTGACGGTAAAATCACCGCTAAATGTAAAAGACAGAGTATGTCAAGTAAAGTGCTCCCACTGTGGGTGCAATGTACAGGGGCAAGATGGACCACAACATGCCTCTAAACAGAATAAACTATCAAATATAAATAAAAAAAGAGGCGTAGTCAGTAAATGCCTGTCATACAGACGTATGTGAAATCCGCGCTAAAAGTCTGCACACACACCGTTATATAGCCATCTCTTCAAAACAGTCCCACGATCTGAGTTTCATACGTGACATTAACTGTATGACGTGTATGCATGCCCCATGGTAATCAATAGTCTCAAAGTACTGAAACACATCATTGTCATTGTGCATATACAAGGGTAAAGATGGGACAAATCAAGCAAATGTTGCAGTATGTGAGCAATATAAAGTGCATAGTGCATTAGCAGCCAAAAAAGTGCAAAGTGCATAGCAGCATAGAAATGGAAAAGAAGGGGAAGGGGAAATAGTAAAAGGGATGAAAGTTGAGAACTCTACAGCAATAATAATGTGCACAGTGCTCTACGTCCATGGATGCACTGATGTATACCTTTATGTACTGGTAATATAAAACATAAAACCATAAACATAGTTAACAGAGATAAATCAAAAAATCATGGATGTTTAAAATGACATAGTATCTCAAATGTTAAAAAATAACCCTGCTCTCTATGAAAAAATACATGGCACAAAAACCGTGCATACATGGAAAGCTGGAGAGTAGTCAACAAGTACATCCTCAATAAAGTGCAAAGTGCTTTAACCATAAAATACCCAATATTAAAGGCAAACTAACTTCCTTATAAACCTTCTACTGCATTGAGGTGGTACACATGAGCCTGATCGTCCCAGTTAAAATCTATAGTCATAATAGACCTAATGAAAAATGTATCATAGCAAAGTAACCCTTGCAATGTAAATGTCTACATCACAAGTGATATAAAATAACCTCCGGTAATGCAAAAAGAGAGGTAAAAGGCAAGGCAAAATGAAGGGCAGAGTAAAAACGGGTAAGGAATCCAAGAGACATACTGTGTAAAAATATCCATCACAGTCATCAAAGTTAAAAGCTTCCCCTACTACTAAACATGTTAAAAACAAAATTGTGCAAGTTAGGCTACACAATACATATAACTTTAAAAACACACCTTGCCCATCTGAAATAATTACTGTGGATCTTCAGTCTGGTATGAGATTCTGATCCACGTGTCAGAGCTACAGGGAGTGATGGCAGGGAACATTAAACAGCGCCTGTGTATTTCCTTTAGGCTCGAAGATTGCATCCCACGCTCTTAACACGGGAAGCCGTATATTATACACTTTAATGTGCTATTTGGCTTGCCATGACAGCGTGAAAAGCCACGCCCACCTGGTACCTCCGAGGGTAGGCTACTGGGTGGGCGTGGTTCCGGAGATTGCCGAACGCCAGCCTTGGGACTGCAGAATACCATACAACACCGGAATATCGGCTTTGTGCAAGTGGCGAGCTGTTTCATAATAGAGGAGGGATCTCGCAAGGCAGCAGAGCACGCGCTGGGTGGCACCGGGGCGGGTTGTAGATTTCTGAAGTTTGCCAACTTGCCCCGGGTTAAAGATGTCGTTCTGTAGCAGGCAACGGGCACATGCAACTGATAGACTCCGCTTGCATGTACGTGGCTTTCAGGACATGCGTGAGACTGGGATGATGGGCGAGGATAAGGGGCAGGCACTTATGACAAGAGTATGGTGTCCGACACACAACAAAGAGGTGGGGTGTAACTTCCTGGAGGTATATGCGGCAAGTCAAGAGCAAGAATCGAAACTGAATGGAGGCGGCAAGGGCGGCCGGTGGGGGGGTAGGGGGGGAGCAGATATAAAGGGACAGACCGATGCCAAGCCCACACAGACCAAGAAGAATCCTAACCCACGAAGATGGAGCAATGAGGCTCAAGCCTCGGTATCCAAAAATCACCGGTGATGGATAACATCTATCAGCAAGTTTCATGGGAACAGAACTACCGATAGTGACAGTTTTCAGGAAGCAGAGGAGCAGCGCCAGTGCTGCAGGGACCAATACAAACTGCCAAACTCAGGTACAGGAAGAGGGTCGCCAAATTGAGGAGAGTTTGGGAGATCTAGCCAGCGGAGAGAGCCACCCTGGGGCGAGGGTCGGGGTATGCAGACAGAAATAATCCCCTGACACAGTTAAGGTCCACTGACACACTTACTCCCTCGGCCCAAATACTGCAGCCCTCCTTTAGTATTTTCAGGTTGGCTAATAGTTCAGCATTACGTTATTGGGAGATGCGCTGCACCGCTGCGTTCTGCTTCCAGGCTCTGGTGGGTCGTTTAGAGAGTGTTAGATTGCAGGGAAGCGAGAGGAAGGTCAACAGAACATTGCTGCGGGTGTTGTCTGATGCATTCCGGTCGGAAGCACCTGGGCACTGTCAGCACTGCAGCCTTATGTGTTAGTGGCCTGTGTGTGCAGAAAGAATACCACCCACTTCCAGAGCCGAGTTGCTCGTTTTTCTTATTTGCTTTGTGTGGCTTTGAACTTTTCGAAAGTTTCTGGAGATTGTTGCACTTGTATGTATGGAGTTTATAAATTAAGAAACAGCGCTGTATAAAGGAAATGCGCCAGGCCAGGGTATTCTAAGTAGGGTGTCGATGAGCTGGGATGATGGGAGCAGGGGGATGGGAACTTCAGAGGGGGTGAAACTGGGTTGATTGGCCAGATCCCCTTTGAAAGGAATGTAAGGTCTTCAGGTCCTTCCTGCTTAATAAACTCCATTCACAAGCGTGCGTCCCTCTTGGTATGTAATGTTGTTGGGCAGGTTTGGATGCCGTAGGTAGGTCTGTTTGACCTTCTATTTACTTCTAAGTCGAACTTACTAAATGTACGGGTTTAAGGTGCCTCTCGGCAAGTCTTGTGAGCCCGCTATTTCATTCGGCTCATCGTAAAAGTGTGGCACGTTAAGTCTCTAAAAATGCATTTGCCCATGAAAAGATATTTCTGGTATGAAGGATTCCCTTTCTAATTGCCGGTTCTAACTTACCCGCTGCAAGCATCGCTTTACACAATGCCAGAGGAGTACAATGCAACTATATACAGCGGCCCGTTAAAGCACCAGCTGGTGGCAAAACAATTACCACAGGATGTTAGCAGCAGCTTCCTGTACCCTGTTCTACCCATTGCTTGGTTACTGCGCCAGTGGTAAAACACAGTTTTGAGGGCCACAACCTCCTCCCCTGGAAAAAGAACCCTCATTGTTAAAGTGATAGTTAATTTAAAGGGGCGCTAATACATTTAAGGCGCGCGTTAAATGGGGCCGTTTGGTAGAATACACACATGATGAGGAATGCGCATAATCAGTTGTTTATGGTTCATTTTTACCCAAGATGCCTTTATACCTCGTGCAGGTCCTTCCGGCATTGTTTTTACTACTTCATGTCCCTATATTCCATCGCCAGCTAATAGAGCATCATGGAATATCAGTGAGACCAAGGGACCCCAGGGGCATCTGTGCCAAGGTGGTAAGGGTGGGTTCATCCTTCAATGAAGTGGACAGTGTCTGCAATGATTCCTTAAGGGAATTCACGACTGGCATATTCGCCCCTAAAACTTGAGGCAATGACAGGGATATGATATGACATGCCATTTATAACGCGCCTATACACAAGTGTTTCAAGGCGCAACGAGGCAAGGGAGGGAGAACAGTGGGAAGACAGACAACGATCCTACTCGGCCAAGTGTCATTCAGATCGCAAGTGCAAGGGAAGGGGGAACAGAAACAGAACAGTGCGGAGGGGATGTGTGGAGGTTTAGTTTGCTCAAGTTTTTCCCAGAGTCTCAGGTACATCCGAATTGGAATCTGGGAATACGGCCTTTGAATTGCAACATGCTCTCCCAACCTCCTATTACACTACGCTCTCTGGCCTTTGAGAATGGCACAGCACAGGCCTCCTTTATGGTCACGTTAAGTTTGTAAATCTAACGCCCCACACCTTTCTTATTCACCTGTGTGCATTTTGACTGGGAATTGATTGTAGCCTCGCACAGCCTATCACGTGATGCCGATTGCCAGATATGTGAAATAACTGACTCTATTACAGCGTTTGTAACATTTTCAGGGGTTAGGGCTTGTTTAACCCCTTAAGTGCTACAGGTGAGTG
Source organism: Ambystoma mexicanum (assembly GCF_040938575.1). Lineage (NCBI taxonomy): Eukaryota > Metazoa > Chordata > Amphibia > Caudata > Ambystomatidae > Ambystoma > Ambystoma mexicanum. The sequence goes on along the minus strand of NC_090925.1, from coordinate 327,145,670 downwards.
CATGTTTTTTCTGAATTCCCATAAGAAACCATTGTAGGCTCTGCCCAGCCCAGTTAAATTACATTCTTGTGGCAATGTACATTTTTGTGGGTGCCAGAAAGCTGCAGCACTTGAACTTGTTGCTATTTTGGTTTCAGTGAAATGTGTTACTGGCAACGTACCTGGACTTTAACTTGTACTCCCTACCCAGCAATTTTCGTGTCCCCTACTCTGCTTATATTTGTGTACTTTGGGTTCAAGCAATGGTTGTAATGTTGATTATCATCGCTGGCCCATGTATGACTTTTTTCAGATGGTGCTCTTTTGAAAGGATTGTAGATTCAGAGGGGGGGGGGGCTGCCTGTGAATTATGATATTAGAGAGGCTGTGCCTTGAAAGGGCAGTCTTCCTGGTTCCATTTAATAATGTCCCCGCAAAAATGTCTCCTGACAAAAAAGTCGCTGTTTTTTGCAGAGACAATGTTACATTGGACATGTGGGGGACACCCCCGCAATCCCCAACCCCAATGTTAATTTTCATTTTACAATGGGAGCAGGGGACATCCCCGCAACCTGTCCCCATACATGATGTCACCATATATAATGTTGCCAATGGCTTTACCCAGCGACATATGTATGGGGACATTGTTACCTGATGCCGTCTTTTTCTTCCTGAAGGAAGTTACAGGGACAATCCTTGCCACTAGTAATCTATTAATGTGAAATCTTCTAACAAAAACCTGTCATCTTCTTTTCTTTTTCCCTGCCAGGTTTTCCTTGCTGGATTTTATTATCCAACGCAGATATAGATGGCAGCAAAAGACAAACAGGTGTGATGACTCTTTGCTTGCTTAATTCCTCTACTTGACTGAGCCTGTTTGCCAGTGTACATACAGTCTGACTGTCCTCCAAAGCATCCTGTAGCTTTTTAAACTTTTTAAATAAAGCATTTATATTTTATCAGTGAGCCCCATGGCACAGGGGAATGGTTTGGGGGCATTGGACCGCCTGCATAGGCAGCTGGAGCTGCGACTAGCCTGTGCTGTATGTATTGTGAGACAGAATGAAAGCACCTTTGTTTTACGACCTTGGAACCACAATTGCAGTGCTCTGACTCTCTTGGGGCGTCTAAAGGGTAGTGGCACTGCCCAATGGCACGAGATTCGCCATAAGCCGGACTTTCCAATCCCAGTCAAGTACGTAGTTTGCTGGTACTACCGGCTTGGGTTTGGTTGTGAAAGGCACAGAAATCGATGCACCTTTGCCTGGAGCCAGGAGGAGGCGCTGGTTTGGACTGTGGAGAGGGACATGAACTTGCATCGCAATGATCTGCGGGCAAGGCTGCTGCATCCACAGAGCAATACTGTTCGGGTCACCAGCCCCACAAAGAGCATCCTCACTAACCGATCTGATATCCTACAGGAGTATGGGGGCCAATTCCAGGAGATCTGTGAAACTTGTTTTTACTGCACGCCGCCCAGAATCTCTCCCTGGCCCCTCAACAGTCTGTGCCGTAGTCACCGTGTCGCTGAGCCTCTGCTGGTGCACATCATGACAGAAGAGGACCGCAAGACACATTACAAAGAGATTCGGCCTGTGCCCGCCATACGGCCCCTACAGCCTTGCCAGTTCATCCTAAGGGGACTACCATGCAAGCATGGCGCCAAGCGCTGCAACTACGCACACAGCGAAGTTGAGATGATGGTCTGGGAGGCAGAGCGGCTAGGAAAGCTGTTGCACTCTGATTTGCTGACACCACCTCTGGCGAATGGATTGGCTGCTGAGGTAGAAATGCCAGTGGAGGAGGTGTTCTACTGCCGGGTTTGTCTGGTGACTGCCACCTCCCAGGAGCAGTTTGAGAGGCACTGCGCATCTCTGGAGCACACACAGATGATGTCTGATGACACGCTTACTGTGTGGAAGTACCGCAGTCCACCATGTGGAAAGGCAAGCTTCACACTCTGTGAAAGGTGAGTACCATCAAATGTGTTGGTCCTGTTGGGCATGAAGTGGCTACTAAATTAAATTGTTGGTTGTTGTGAAAACTTTACCAAATGCAAAAGTTGAACAATGAGTAAGCCTGAGGCAGTTGGACTACCTGGAAAAAAATGTGTTCCTCAATGTTTTCCCTTCAAAGGAGTGTAGAATTTGACTGCAGGTTGTGACTGTCGTCCCCATTATATTTCCCTGCCAGCACTCACGCTTAACCTACTTGATCGCCAAGTTAAGCATTTGTTACTAAATACTATTAGTGCACCTGTGTGTAACATTTTTGTTTTTTCCTTCATAAGCTCACTATTCCAGAAAACCGCTGCAGAATGTGTTTGCTGCACTCTCTATAAAAACATAGCTTCGAATGTAATGTCTGAGACATCCTGTTAAAGGCTTCTTTTAGGTGAATACCCTTTCATTGACATATTTACTATTCTCTTTGTAAACCCCCATAAGGAGTCACCCCTTCTTTCCGCAGCTGTATTCATGTCAACATTCTCAACACTCCTCATAGCCATCTAACGTATGCTTGTAACCCCTACCAACGTACAGGGGTCCATGATTTAAACCACTTGTTGTGGGCCCAGGTCTCTGTGCAGTCAATCTCCATGTTCTTCTGCAGATTTTGCCTCTGCACACCTAGCTAACAATAGGCAGAGGGGCCGCACAACTTCACCTTTCTCCCCTCTTGCTGCATGCTCACAATGCATTATTGCTGTGCAGGCTTGTTGCATTCTTTACGTGCTTTGAAGTATCATGCTAGACTACTTGGTTCCTCCACTTGTTTAAGACCTTCCATTCTGTACTCTTCCTCAATGCAGTTTAAGGAAAACATTCGGATCTGTGTGGGCAGACTCCCCTCATCAAATCCCTGTTTAGCTGATTTGGACTGCTGGAATTCGCCCACAGAGCACCAGTCGAGCACCCACCGACTCTGAACTGCCCCCCACTCCTCTGTCCTGTAATGGTGGTTTCATCTCTGTACACCCATTCCCCCATATGACACCACAAGTTCCACCTCTTGAGTCCCCCATCAATGGGGTGAGGGGGTCCCGGACGTCGTGCCCCCTGCTCTTAGCCTTCCCTATGCCTTCCTTATCCCACTCCCTTACCCCACCCCCATGTTCTCCTTAGCTGTTCTTGGCAGCTTGATCCTCTTCCTGCCTCTGTGCAGCTTACAGTGGTCCTGGAAAGTGCACCACGTTTTCTATGACTGTTTGGCATGCATGTGGGCTGCTCTGGTTACCCACATTTGGTGAGGATGGTTTGGTGAGTCAGTCCTCCAAGAATTTCGAGATGTATCCAGATTCTTTAATGTCAGCTTCCACTGTCTCAGGTTCTTTATATTGCCCTTTGAGTCAGCTTATCGGTGGGTCTTTGTGCTGTTTTGAAAGTACACAGGAGCAGCCCTGAGGCTGACATGACACTGTACCTGGGAGGAATAATCCATGCAGCACCCTTTTCTTCAGTGCATCTAAGCAGCCACTTGTGATGTGTGAACATCGGTGGCTCCGCAAGCTATCTGCAATGTAGTGGCGTGTGGGCATTACTCTGTCGGGGGATTTGCTGAATGGAAGTGTGAACACGCAGGGAACTAGCACATGTTGGAGGGGCTGCAACATGGTGACTCATTCGGAGACCTCCTATGCTAATGCCTTATTGCATAGTGCTACGTTGCCATAAGGAATGTTACCATTGCTTGTTTCTTTCACCATAAAAAGTAAATCTGCTTTCCCTTTTAAGACATGCCTTTGGGCTTAGACATTTTTGTAGTGGCCTTTTCACTAAGAAGGCAATGGTGGAATCGTTCTCCTTGTAGCTTTTCATACATATGAAGTGTGTGTCGGTGTGTGTGTTTTTTTCTGTTTTTATGCAGTCGAATGGCGAGCAGGTCTGATGTAGAGGGGACCTTTAGTCGAACATCACACATGGGTTTTTAGCAATCTGGAGAGTCATTCAGGGACCATGCAGGTGGCGAGGCACAAGGAATGTGCCCACGTTTAAATGCCTTTTGATTTGCAGCCCAAACATTACAACCAAGCCCAATGGGATAGACGAGGCTCCAGATACGAATTTGGGATGGGGGTATTTTACTCCCTACTGTTGGGAGTAAACCCTTTTTTCCTGGAAGTTAAATAGGACTCTTGGCTGGACTGGTGTCTTTCAGGCAATTCTAAATTGTAAGTCTGATGTATTTTTGTTGTAACACAATTTCGTTCTGCTCAGTACCTCTCCCTGATGCATGACTACCCCGGAGGGCCCAAAAAAATACTTAACATACATGAAATGAAAATGTGTTTCTGTTTTATCCTGGGGGCTTGCTCTTCAGACCGGCTAATGCAATAGTAGAGCTGTGTTGCTGATGCTTCTGGTATGAACACATTGTGGACAATTATGAACAAATAATTGTAGGAAGTTTGCCAAATGAGTGAAAATAAGTTATCTAATCAGTTTGTCTGTGCACATGACCATAGAATGCATGCCTAGTAGTAAGAAAACCCTTTTGCTTTACACTTTCTATGACTTTACGCATATGCTTGTATTCTTAGAGCAAGCCCAAGTAGTGGAAATAGCCAGGAAGCTGCTGCATTAGCAGTAAACTGAGACCCTGACTTTTGTTCGCATAAAGCCTGGTGATTTAATGCCTGTCAAGAAGCAAATGTCACACCAAAGAAGCTGCTTGTTCTCAGAATAACTTCAGAGCCACAGACGAAGCCATGTGCTTTCACCTCAGCCCCGCTTAAGCATATTATTAATAATAAAATATGACTGTGAAGCCTTTGAAATCTTCTGTGCTGGTGTCCCATTCTGCTGGTTATGGGCACAGGTGGGTATTATGAGATGTATTGCCCACAAATTGGCTACCCCAGGTGGGACCTCGTCTCAGTAACATCCACTTGGATTGTTCTGCCACGGTTGGAGAGTAGGCACCGGACAGGTGGAGGTCGTGGAGCGCACTGCGTGAGGTGGAAAGAGGATTCCTGCAGCCACAACTTTCACCCATCAGTCAGTCTCTTCGACACGTTGATCTCCGCGACCGACGTTGCTTGCCTGTGTGTGGAAAGGAGGCTTACACTCCTGTTGCAGCGCCGGCTCAGAAAACTGCAAAAAAAAGGGTGTAACTGTTTCATGCAGGGTATGATGACTTAATGCAGAATTATGTTTTGCAGTCTGATGTTATGAATGTGTAGTGTTGGGTTTTCTATGGGAGCCTTGTGTTAAATGAGCCATAGAGAAATACACCTTGTGCACACAAATTGACAACATGGGATGGATGAATCATGAAATGACCGTGTAGTTTGTATTGATTGTGGGAGCACTATGTTAAGTGGGCCATTATCAATGTAACCTTGTGATCACAAGAAACAGTTACTGTGAGAAATGGGAAATTCATGCACTAAAGGATGTTGTGGGTTGCAATGTTAGTCATTCAGAATTAGAAAAAACATGCGTCTCCTCCCCTGGAAGGTACGCTAGGATGGGAGTTGATGATCAAGAAAGACTTGGGGGTAGTGGTGTTTTTGTGCAAATTGCATGAATACACTCCCGCCAACCCTGATTTACAGTTCCCCATGCATAGGTATTTTAACCTAGATAAAATATAATATTTAAGGGAAATGTTAGCCGCTAAGGGTGACTAGGCCATTAGACTCTTGCAATGGGAAACATATAAACAGTTGGAAGATTGTGCTAGACAAAAATCTATGAGAGAAGCACAGATTAAAAAACGTAAACCACAATCCAAAAAAGACAAAGTGCGCACATATGATCATAAAGAGAAGAAAAAGGATTGGGAAGATGGCGACCGTGAAAATATAATGAGAATTAAGGGTGTGTATGTAGCCAAGGCTTGTCCCTCAGCCCCCGGAGTGACCTTAAAGGATGAGACAGACTTGTTGTTAGAATGTTTAATGGATAAAAGACCCCCCACCCCACTATCGGGTACCTGGTGATAAGGTACTCTCCTCGCCACCTCGTGCCCACAAGATTACAACCCACGACACGGAAACCGCAGAAAGCATAGTGTTAGCATGGATCAAAAATAGGGTAGAAGGAGTAGAAAAAGCCAAAGTGCCGCAGCAACGCGATACACTTATATTTGCAATAGTACAAGAGCTATGCAAACAAATGTGGCTGTTACATAAAATGGTTAATGAGGAGGATGAAGTGTACCCCCTACCGAGCGATTATTAGGACAGAGAGCAAGCAATCCAGTGGTGTACGCTTGATTAAGACTCCTGTCCAAAAGTTGTGTCAACGTTTTTATGTTGGATCATAAATTCCCCAAAACGGTCTATGGTAACTCAAACTTGAAGGGCGTGGCCTGGAGCCGATGGCGTTCGGAGGCTAATCCGCCGAGATCCGGCCGAGACGCCGTTTCCAGATCCTCTATCCCGGCTCGAGCGAAGCTGCATCAATAATAAAAGTCCACGGAGGTGGGGGAAGCTGATCCCGACAAGCCCCGCTCGCTTCATCGGGGAATCGGACCCCCGAGACGACACCAGCGGCCCCGAACTGCACTCCCCCCCGCCTCGCAAGAAAACAAGATGGCGCCGCGCGCCAAGTAACGAAGCCGCGGAGAAGCGCCACCGTCGGCGGTTACTGCCCGAGTAGGAGGCAGCGAACCAAGGACCGAGGAACCCTGGTGCGGCGGCAACCTGAGGCTCACACCAGTTTCCGGAGCCCGCGTCGGGCGGCCCCTCTGCTCTGCGACCGCTGATCCAGCGGAGCCACTCAACCACCCCTAGCCCATGATACGCGGACGCCGCCAGCGCCGCGAACAGCCTGAAGAGGGAACACACGGTCCCCGGGCTCACACCCGACTCCTATGCGGCAGCTGACCCGGCAGCGAGACCACGGAGGGGCAGCACCTGCGGCACATCCCCCCCCCCCGTAATCCCTTGGCGACCCGGATACCAGGAGGCGGAACACCGGAGCTACGGAAGAAGCAGCACGGCAGGACTGACCGAGACAGACCCTGCAACAGCCACGAGAGGTAATCACCCACAGCCCCCTGGCACTTGGGGTCGCATATAAGTGTGTCAGTGACACAGACACCTCACGAGTTGCCTCTACAACCCCCCAATACCACCACCACCATCGCCCAGTGCCTTACGAACATTAGTAGCCCTCCAGATAAGGGGGAAGACAACGGCCCCTAAGAAATAGAAGCCACTTTTTTGGATCCATACAACGGGGATTGGGAGCCCACCCAGACCCAAGGATAGGCACTCCTAATTACCCCCTACCATCTCCACTGAACTCACAGCCCACAGCAACCCTGTGAACACCTACCAAGCCCTGGTAGTAGGGACTCGAAATTCCACCCCAACACAGAGCCCTAGTCACAACACTAGAGCCGCTCTAAAATGGCCGCCAGGAATAAAGCCAAAGCAGCCACCATGGACTCCTTTGTCGCTGCCAAGCCGAAAACACCCACCCAGGCTAGACCTAATGCTGCCGAAAACACCCAAACTAAAGAGGGTGAACCCACAGACAACCACTCTCAAATATTGGAAGCCATAGCCTCATTGAGGACCCACATAGACTCCAAAATAGACGAGTTCAAAATTGACATTCAACTTATCCGCCAGGATGCACGCAACCTGACGGAGAGAGTGACGATTATTGAGAACTCAGCAGAAGAAACGGCCGGGGCGACCGCATCATTATGGTCTGAGGTTGCCGATCTGAAACGGAAAGTTCACGCTCTCGAGGAAAGGGCAGAGGAGGCTGAAGGTCGGGCCAGACGGGGCAACATCAGGATCCTGGGGGTTCCGGAGGGAAGTGAGGGCCCAAACACCACAACCTACGTAGAATCCCTACTATTGCAAGAGATTGGAGCCGGTAAGATGACACAGGGATTCGCGGTCGAGAGGGCCCACAGATCACTCCAAAAACGCCCCCCCCCCTGGCTCGCATCCCCGACCAATAATTGCCAAGATACTAAACTTCCAAGATAGGGAAACCATCTTAAAACACTCCAGGGAAGAAGGTCCCATCGAAAGGGGAGACTCTAGGATAACCATATACCCGGACTACACCCAGAAAGTCCAGAGAGAGAGAAATTCTTTTGTTCCGATCAAAGCAAGACTCCGCCAGCTAGATCTGAAATACAGGCTGCTCTACCCCTCACGTCTGAAAGTTATACATAAAGGACGAGCGATATTTCTCGAAAACCCAGAGGCCGCCAACATGTGGCTCGAGGACAACAACCTTGCCGACGGCAAGGACACTCCACATAATAAAGACTGAGCTCCCCATATTACCTGAACAGGACACATACAACGCAGAGGCAGCCCAGCAAAAATTGAACCCGGACATCAGAAGGTAATCCAGTAACAGCATGCCACACGGAAACGACCCTCGTTCGGCCTCCTCGCCGGGCCCCAGCCCAACCTCCCAGCGAACAACCCTCCCGGGTCAGGCCAACACCAGACCCAACTCGCGCCCGAAGCCCGGATGGGCCTAGACGGCTCGAGAGCGCCCGAGCACCACGACACGAGAGTAGTCGCTGGGCGCACCAGTTTGAGTTATGTTGTTTGTTCCAACAGTTACACAGTCTTCAAATCTACACTGCCGAAGAAACATACGCCGGGTGCAAGAAATGCAATAAGAAGTACAAATTTAGGCCGTCCCTGTCCCCGACCCCCTGAATACGGACCGTTGTCACTCCAGGCCCCAGGGATGGAACCCCCCGCCGGCCCCGAAACACTGATCCAATGGCGTCACAACTCAACGTGATGACGTGGAATGTGAGGGGGATGGGCTCGTATCTCAGACGGAACCGCATACAATCCTTCCTCCGAAGGAAGAAAGTTTCAATTGTGTTCCTACAAGAGACACACCTCACAGAAGATGCCATGGCCAAACTAGCGGACCGATGGGATGGGACGCTGAAGGGATCCCCCTACTCCAAATATGCAAGGGGTGTGCTCACATGGGTAAACCCGAATGTCCCCTTTCAGCTACAAGGATACGAGACTGATAAAGAAGGCCGTTTTGTGATCATGTGGGGCACCATAGAACAAATCCCGATATGCCTAGCTAACTCATACTTTCCACCCCACGGGATACCATTGCACCTCGGAATGATCAGTGCAAAGCTGGCGCAACACCGAGACAGAACCTTCATATGGGGCGGTGACTTCAATTGCGTGGTGGATGTTGCCATGGATAGATCAACACCTCCTCCCCAAACAAAAAACCCTGCATCGAGCGCCATGAAAGAGGCACTATCGCAGCTTCACTTAATAGACATATGGAGAGAACAACACCCCTCCGAAAAGGTCTACTCCTACTACTCAGCTCCACACAGAGTCTACACAAGAATTGATTACCTCTTCGTTGATAGAGAACAAATGCAATTGGTGGAGTCTTCCAAATATTTGGGCAGATCGGTCTCCGACCATTCACCACTGGTCATGCAATGGCAGCTTAAAGGTCCCAGACCCCCCATCCCTATGTGGAGGATGCCTGTTGCGGCCCTGGAAGACCCAGAGTTCAAAGAGGACCTCGCCGAAAAACTTGAAGAATACGTTGACACCAACAAGGGCTCAGTATCCTCCTGGAGCACACTGTGGGAGGCCATGAAGGTGGTGGCAAGGGGTGAAATAATATCGAAAGCTGGCGGCACTCGCAGGCAACTAAAGGCGTCCCTCGATTCACAGGAATTGGAGATAACACGCCTGGAATCTTCCTCTAACATCACTCCAGTAATTGAGATGCAACTGAAAGAGCTCCGCGAAAACTGCCAATCCTCCTGGGACAGATTAGAGAAATTCGACTACGCAACGTACACCACCAGATCCCATAAAGAATCAGATAAACCTGGTAGGCTATTGGCTTGGCTATGCAGGAAAGAACATCCTAAACAGCTCCCCACCGAGATATTAGACGAAGAAGGGACATCTCACAGGACGCAGACGGGAATTAACAAGGCATTCGCCAAATTCTACTCCAGGTTGTACACCCACGACAAACATATTCCCAGAGACGAAATCATCGATACACTGGAAGAGATTGACCTCCCCAAGATCACCAACGAACAGAGGGATGAACTAGAGAAGGAGATCACGGCCGAGGACGTGAAGGCAGCAATTAGATCGCTCGCCACCGGCAAGGCCCCTGGAAGTGACGGCCTCCCATCTGAGTTCTATAAAACATACGAATCCACCCTCACCCCAATCCTGCACGAAGTATATCAAGAGGCCTACACAGACGGGGTCCTACCCAACACCATGAGGGAGACAATAATCATTCCCATGCTCAAGCCATATAAAACACCCACCGATTGCGATTCCTATCGCCCTCTGGCCATGCTAAATTATGACATCAAGATCCTCACCACCATACTAGCTGGTAGACTCGCCAGAGTGCTGGGTTCCATAATCCACGAAGACCAAAACGGGTTTGTTCCCGGTCGCAACACCACAGCCAACCTGAGAAGGCTTCAACACATCATGGCAGAGACTTATGAAAGGGATGAAGGCCTAGCGGTGCTCTCACTTGACGCCATCAAAGCCTTCGACTCCATCTACTGGGAGTGGCTTATCGAGGTACTGAGAGGATTTGGGTTTGGCGAGGGCTTCATCAGATGGATCACGGTACTATATAACTCTCCAACCGCAAGAGTGAAGACAGGCAGAACGGTGTCAGAACCCTGGCAGATACAGAGGGGCACTAGGCAGGGATGCCCTCTCTCGCCTATGCTATATATACTTGGCCTGGAGCCGATTGCTGTATATTTTAGGCAACAATTTTTCGATGCTGGCATCAAGGTCGGCAATGCTCACAACGTGATTTCCCTCTACGCTGATGATGTTCTACTGTACCTAAATGACCCCAAGGTCAATGCACCGATCACACTGGAGGTACTAGACAATTACTCAAAATATTCTGGAATACAATTTAGCAGACACAAATCCTCAGCATTCCCCCTGGCCGGCTTGAGAGGCCTAGCAGAGACCGATCTCCCGGCTATTGGAATAAAATGGCAACTCAATAAGTTCAGGTACCTAGGAATTAAAGTGGGCCACACTCCGATGCTCACACATGAACACAACACGGAAGCTGCCATATCAAGCCTTCGCAGATCCATGAAATTCTGGTCTAAGCTCCCGCTAGCAATGGTTGGTAGAGCGGCGATTGTCAAGATGATAATTCTCCCCCGGTTCCTGTATTTCTTCTTGAATATATGCTTCTACGTGAGACCACCCTTCTTCAAGAAACTTGAAGCGCTCATAAGAGACTTCCTGTGGGGCCCCAACAGGCACACACTGTCCTTAGCCACACTATCTCTCCCACACAAGGAGGGAGGAATAAAACTACCGGACCTTCAGCTATATTACCTTGCGGCGCAGCTTAGCCACATCACAAAGTGGCTCTCAGATGAACCATCCGCTAAACTGGGACTCCTGAGTCAATTCTCCACCAAATTAACACCCAAGGAAACCCTATGGAGCCCCCTACTACAATCCCCCGACGCCTCCTTTGTCATCGGTCTTGGCAGGCAGGTATGGGCCAGAACCTGTTACATCAGGCAAGTGAAACACCCGTACTCCCCAGACAACCCCATCTTGGTGGATGTGTGCAAATCAGAATCCGACCTATCCACAGCAAGAAGATGAGAAGTGGCAGGCATTTACACATGGGGAGATATGTTTGAGGAGGGAGAATTCAGAGAACTCGAGTCGCTGCAGACCAAAGAAGGGCTTTCAAGTGGCCAGTTTCTCTGGTACCAACGCATCAAACAAACCAGCAAGAAGAACTGGAACGGCTGGCCAGAGAAGCCCACTCCAGACCCGCTACTGCAGGAAATGCACGATCTTGGGGACGGATGGAGACCGATCTCCAGGCTCTACAACAGACTCATTGATAAACCCAACCCCAAGGGAGAGGCACTGAAGGCGAAATGGGAAGCAGATATCAGAACCACGCTCACAGACAAAGAATGGGAAAGAGCATTAATATACCCCAAGAAAGTGTCCAGGAACTCCAGATTCGGTCAGATCCAGCTGCACGTCCTTTATCGAACGTACATGACTCCACACAGGGTGGCTTCCTTCAACAAACAAGCTTCCCCGGCATGCCCAAGGTGCGGGAACGACAGAGCGGACCTGATCCATATGTTCTGGACATGCACTAAAGCGATGGAACTGTGGTCCAAAATCAAACAGACCTGCAAAGTTGTAGGAATGGAAAGATATAAGTGGACACCAGGAGAATGCTTACTGGGCACTTACCCCAGACCAACTAAACACAAACACCTTGTAAAAATTATGGACATTTCATGCATCCTAGCAAAGAGAACCATAGCCATGGCATGGAAGAAACCAGCCGGCCCCAGACACGAACACTGGTTGAAGGAGATGCAGAGATGGACAGCAGCTGAAACCAGAGCCTGGCAAGATGGAGTCAACTCCACCGGAGACATGGCGAGTGGGACCCTAGACTCCTGGAAGGCCCTACTGAGAGACACATCCTTCAGCGCAGACCACAAACCCCCTTGACAACTCCCAACAATATGCTACAACTGAACGCTTGAGACACCACAGAAGACTCCACCGATTCCTCGAGACAAGTGATCTCTCTTCACTCACATTCACCCGAGAGACATGCACCACACCTCATGAAGACTGTCGTTTTTATGTTCTTGTTTTTATCTTTTTTCTCTTTTTTTACTTGCTATCGAATACAGTTTATATGTTTGTATTTGTATGCGCTTAATACAAAACACCAATAAATTACTTTAAAAAAAAATGGTAACTCAAACTTTTCGATGAGAGAAGTACCTGGGTTTGATTCTGATAACCCAAAACACCAGGTCCATGTCCCCTGGAATAGGATGGAGTTACTTTCTTTTACTAAAGATTATCCAGATATTAGACAAAATCCAGAACAGTGGTACACCCAGATGGACCGAGTTCTTAAATCAGGTCCGCTCACGCTGGGAGATATAGATCAGTTGTTTTCGTGCATTCTACCAGCAGATATATGGCACCAACGCAGAATGCAAGACAGTTTAGATCCTGTCATTAAGTGGGATGAGCTGACTGTGGCAGCGAGCAAAAGGGGAAAGACTGGGGAATTGTCCAAAGCAACAATAACTTTCCGACACTGCTGATAAACACATATCCAGCAAGTAGTTCCCTGCAAGCAAATGAATTGGGATAAGCTGACTGCTTACAGGCAGGAAGGTGAGTCAGTAGAAAAATACTTTGCACAAAAGGAAGAAGCTTTTACCTCGTTTAGTGGTATGGATACGTCTACCCCGGAGGGGCAAAAAGCGTTCTCTTCCCATTTTGTTGAAGGATTTTTACCTCACTTAAAAAGTGACATTCAAACATAAAAGTCCACCTGGCCAACCCAAAGTGCTGCTCAAATATTGACCATGGCTAGGTTTTATGCAAACAGCCATGCCAAAGACAAAGGGAAAAAAGAAAATAAAAATGTGATCATTAAAAACCAGAGCATTAATGTAACAGGCTTTTCCAGAAAGGGGAAGGGGAATGTATAGAGAAGTAAGAGGTGGTAGGTCCCGCCAAGTAATGGAGCAGGTATGATAGACACTGGGTGTTATTTTTACAAGGCATAGGACCACTGGATAAGAGAGTGTCTGCTGAGCCGGAGGCGGTGCGGGCTCTCTTATGGGCGAGGAATGAGGAACTTTTATAAGGACCGAGGCCGGGAACAGCATAATAACTAATACTGGGGCACTGGAAGAGAATAATGAGCAACAGCATCATTATTTTGACCCTGGGCTAGGCCAGCAGTATTCATCTAGGGATTGTTACGAGGATGATTACAGTACAATAGACTACATAGCATAGGGGTGCCATGGAGAAGGAAAAGGGCACATTAGTATCCCTTTAGGTTCAAAAGGGCCATTTGTAGAAGCTACAGTGCAAGACAAACCGTCAACGTTCCTCCTTGACACAGGTGCACCCAATGCATCAATTTCCCACAAACTAGTGCCCCATATTCCTCTCTCTGGCAAAGTAAACACATCAGTGGGATTCTCTAATATTCCGGTCCAAAGTCCAATATCTGACCCCGTACAGTTTACTATAGATCCTATATCTTGCATGGCTCCGCTTGTTGTTACTGATAAATGTGCTTTCAATCTGTTCAGAATGGATTTGCTGAAACATTTGCAAGCAAATATATATAGCTCGCCTGATGGAGTGTACCTAACATGTAATGCTGAGTCTTTTTCAAAATGTTTTCTCACTACTACTAATAATTTGCCACCTCAACTTAAGGTAGTTGACCCTATGATATGGGCCACCAGATCTAATGATAGGATGCATGGTAGTTGACCCAGTGAAAATACAGGATAAGCCCAGTGCGGGAATTACTGCAAATTCCTCCATATAGATTACGCAAGGCAGGGTTAGAAGGAATTAAGCCTGTAATACAGGATTTTCTAGTTAAAGGGATTTCAAAAGTAATTGTGGGGAGTCCCGGCAACAGCTCAATTCTTCCTGTGCAAAATCGGATTGATGGAAAGCCTTTTGTTCCAGCACAATGCAGACTGATTATCGATCTCAGAGCAATAAATAAAATTGTAGAACCACATGACATGACTTGCCTGTTCACCATGATACTGCCTTCAGCCCAATATTTCACTGTTATGGACCTCAAAAATGCTTTCTTTAGCATTCCGATCTATTAAGACATTCGCTACCTATTTGCATTTAATGTTGAATTGCAGTCCTACACCTTCCGTAGGGCCCTCCAAGGCTACACTGAAAGCCGAAGTATTTACAGCCAAGTACTGAAAACACAGCTAGACATGTTCACACGACAGCAAATACCACACTGCTCCAAGACAGTGATTATTTGCTGATAGCTGCAGACACGCAAGAGCAATACATGGATTGCACTGTCTGGTTACAATTTGTAGTGCCATTGGACATGCAGTGTCCCTAAAATAAGATACAGTTTTATAAAACCAAGGTCACCTATTTAGGACACCTATTGTCAAAAGGGGAGTGGAGATTACACCCTCAGCGCCTAGAGGTTATAATGAAAATACATATCCATATCGCACAAAATGATGTCAGATGGTTTATAGGGATGATTTCATTTTCCAGGCAATGGATTCCTAATTTTTCACTTTCATCTAAACCACTGGTAGAACTAACCCTGAGTAGCTCTCCAGTACCCTTGATATGCATTTTGATGTTTTAAAATCTGCTGTATGTAATTCACCTGCTTTAGGCTCGCCTGATTATACTAAATCATTTACGTTGTTTGTGCATGAAAAACAAGGCTGTGCGTTATCTGTACTAACTCAACAACAAGGGGGTAAAAACAGACCATGTGCATATTTTTATTCCACATTGGACCCAGTGGAAAAACCACTGCCAAATTGTTTAAGGGGTGTAGCGGCTGCAGCTTTTTCTATGTAGTAAGCCGATACCATAATATTGGGATACCAAGTTACATTGTCTGTCCACATGCGGTTCATATTTTATTGAACAAAACTAAAACAAAGAACCTGACAAATGCCAGGTTAAATAGATTTGAGCTGACGTTATTGCCTCCAAACATTTCCATACAACGTTGTAACACTCAAAATCCTGCCACCTTGCTACCCCTGCCATCGGATGAATCAAAAGTAATGCATGATTGTGTATAAATAACACATAAGGAAACAAAGGGACGGGTGGATTCGATGGATGCACCGATTGATAAACCTGATGGTACATTATATGTAGATGGCTTGTGTTTTAAATTGCGAGATGGTACTACCACAACATCATATGCTATTGCAACATTTAAAACCATTGTTGAGACTTGTAGGATATCTCAGCATTCAGCCCAAGCCGCTGAAATAATTGTTCTTACGCAAGCTTGTGAGTCGAGCTTCGGTCTTTACACTGACAGTCAATATGCATTTGAAGTTGCTCATAACTTTGGCCATTTATGGGCTGAGAAAGAATTTTTAGTTTCACGTGGAACAAAAATACAGCATGGTACATTGATTTTGAAAGGATTGTATGCACCGACCCTGCCAAAGAAATTAGCCATCATCAGCCAAATGCAGCGCCCACAAGGCTGTTGTAGAGGATGTAGGAAAAGGTAATGCTTTTGCTGATCAAATTGCAAAGGCAACTGCACAATCTCCGGTTTCCCTTATCTATGTCATGCACATGATTCAGCCAGAGAACATCATATTTGATAATACATTTGAGACAGTACTAACTATTCAGCCTGAGGCCACTGAGCAAGAGCTTCAGGATTGGAAACTGCATGGGAAATGTATAGACTGATGCTGGGTGGTTCCATGTAATAATGTCGCCACAAAAATCTCGCCATGCAAAAATCTCGCCGAAAAATGGCCGTTTTTTGTGGCAACATTATTGCATGGAACATGCGGGGGACACCCCCGCAAACCCAAACTTAATTTTTTCTTTTTTTAAAAAAATGTTTTTTGTCCCTGTCCCCATATATATGGTCACCCATATAATATCGCCGTGACCTTTTCCCAGCGATATTATTTACGGCGACCATATATATGGGGATAATATTACCTGATACCTGCTGGGTGGGACTCACAATACATGCCCCTAATGTTGTGTCATGCCAATGGCTCATTTCAAGTAGGAGCGGATGGCATGCTCAGTCTGCTGACCACAGTATGGAGCAACACTAAATTAAGACAAGCATGTTAATGTTAATGTTAAAGGACATTTGTACCGCGCACTATCACCACCGTAGTGGTCCCTTGCCACTCTGGCGGCTCTGAAAGACGAGAGGAGGTTGAGTTAGTGGGAGGAAGCAGGAAAAGTACAAGAGAGCAGTGATGTTCTGCTGGCGGCCTCAGCCCGGTGGGTCCGTAGGCAGGGCCTGGGGTGTTTGCGGCCGGTAGTCGTCGTGTACTGTTGTGCAAGGCTATGTGTGTTTTTGTTTTGTTGTTGCAATGTAGTGAAGTTTGTGCGGTTTGTTGTGCTGTAGGTTTTGGTTGTGTTTGGTTTGGAATTTGAGAGGTGTATGCAGAAAGGGAAATTGTTAGTAGTGTTGGTTAGTTTGCGTCTCTATCCTGAATTGAAGCGCTCGGCTTGCGTAGTCTCCCCTGTTGGGGCTCTGTCCTGATCTGGGTCTGACTGGCATACAGGTTCCATACTCCTCTAGTCCCGCGTTTAACATGCTCCCTCATGGCTCCCCTTATCCTCCATTTAGACTCTAGTGGCCAGGGCATCTGCTAATGACAACCTCTCCAGTAGTGGGTAGATTGCCAGTGTCTCGATAATTCCACACCAACGTGGTACCTGGCGGTAGTTAAGTTACGGGGCGGGCGAGAGTGTTGGTGGGATTGTCTGGGTTAGTTGACTCAGTCTCTGTGCATGCTGCCTGTGTTCCTGTCTATCCGATGTCACCCGTCAAGCTGCCGTGGGCTTTACTCTACCCGGTCAGGGATGTCCGTGTCTTTCCGGTTTAGTTATCCTTTTTACCAGTTTCCTTTTTCCGGTTTAGTCTGCGGTGTTGTAGAGCCAGGTTTTTAGTGATTTCCTGAATTCTAGGTGATCTTCAGTGTTTCTTATTTCCTTTGGGATGTTGTTCCAGGTTTTTGCGGCTAAGTGGTAGAAGGAGGTGCCTCCAAGTTTTTTCTTGAGGTATGGTTTGAGTTCCAGGCGGATTCCGTTGCTCGATCGGAGGGGTCTCGTTGGTTTGTAGACTGTTATTGTCAATTGTGTATTGTAGAAGCAGTCCTGTCTGTACTGTCCATAATGTTAGCAAGGGAGAAGGTGCACCAAAAGGACATTTTAGACCTCCAGAGTTCCCTCTCGAAGCCCTGCAAATGGACTTCATTGAATTGCCTCCATGTCAAGGAAAGAATGTAGTAGTAATAGTATGCATGTTCAGCAAATGGGTAGAGGCGTTCTCATTAAAAGCCAATACTGCCTTGAGCTCAACTAAGGGCCTTGTTAAAGAATATTTGCCCCGGTGTGGGTTGCCATGCACTGCCATGCACTGTTTGGAGTGCCATCGGCGTTCCCTTTGTTAATACCACAATGGAGCTCGTGTGTAAGGCTTTGGGTATTAAACAGAAATGTCATTCGGTCTACCATTCCCATGCAGCTGGATTGGTGGAGAGAACAAACTCTACTTTGAAAAATAAATTGGCGAAGATATGCTCCAGTAGTGCCCTAGGATGTGTATATGCACTCCCACTAGCATTATTCTCCATGAGAACTATCGTGGATTCAGGAGTTGGATTGTCTCCTTACAAAGTAGTTATGCCCCGCCTAGCTAATGTATGGGGCGTGCCAAATCCAAGAAGACGGAGTACTGTACCTTACCCTTTGTTGATAGATTACTGTAAGGAGCTGAATAAAACATTGTCTGTTCTTTGCAAACAGGTTGCTGACAATTTGCCAAAACCCAGGACACAGGATTCAACCAGGCGAGTGGATCTACACGAAGAACTTTCAGCAAACACCTGGGTTGCAACCCAGGTGGAAAGGCCCAGTGCAGGTGTTACTAACCACTCAGACTGCTTTGAAGTGCTGTGGACACAAAAGGTGGATCCGTGGAGAACGCGAGTATCCCATGAAGTTCCGCTAGACATGGAGCCGAGCCCACATCGTTGAACAATGGAGCTTGCAAAGTAATGCCCAGGGGTGGTTTGGGGAAAGTTGCAGCAAGGGGCTGTGCCTACGAGCCTTGTTATTGCTGATGAAAGTTGGGGCCCGCCCGCAGCAGCGTCGCACAAGATGGTGACCACTGCAGAGCAACTAAACCTGCGCAGCCCGTTCACACCAGCGGGGACACCCTGCCAACGCCTGAGGCCGATCGAGGCCCTCGCGACTACCCCATTTTACTGATTCGGTGAATGTGCAAGTAAGGAGGAGTTTGGACGGGGCCTGGGGGAGTGGAGGCACAGAACGCTCCATGAGGAGGAAACCACAACAACGTGGGGGACCAGAGCAAGGAGGAGCTCGAGACCCGACTTGCGGTCGGCAACATGCCCTCCGGAGCCACAGAGGGACGATATTAAGAGGCTTCCAAGCCTGTCAACAACCCACAGGGAATAAATTCCCGGTACCCCTTCTCCCTTCCCTGGTTTAGACATGGAGTGCTCATCGCCCCCCGCCGAGACGCAGAACCAGCGAGCACACCGAAGCACATGCAACTAGTGGCAGGTACGAGCAGCTGCTAGCCCTGACAACCACACACATAAAACAGGAGCCTGGACCTCGAGTCGGGGCCAAGTAAACCACGCTCCACCCCCCCCTGCTCTCCTCCCTGCAGCAGGAGCCCTCTCCTCTATTGCATGAAGCCCGATTACCAGGGGAGGGAGGAATGAGACTGAACAACTGGCCGCAGATACATATTCAGAGCGCCTTGAGTTGCCTGACCTAAGCAGGTCACACTTGCCCCAGCTACAATGTCCAAGCAGCAACAACTGAAAATATAGCCACCTTATTACAGCCACATGATAAAAGCAAAAAAACAGAGGCTGGACGCTTCTCCATCCATGCGCCTGAGAGACCAGCAGGACAATGGGTCACAAAAGATGACATCCAATCTCTCCTGGCAGACATAAAAACTGAATTCCGGAATTGCATGACGGAAATCTCGCCTAAGGTGGAGCGCTTAGGTAACCGGATGGAGGAGCTGGAACACAGGGTCAGAGAAACAGAAGACCAGGCTCTGGACCATGCAACACAACTGACAGACCTATGGGGAAAACTCCAGGTCCTGGAAGAGAAGAATGAAGGCATGATGCTCAAGCAAGAGGACATTGAAAACGGGGCCCATAGGAATAATGTGAGAATTGGAGGGTGTGAGAAACCTGAGGGTGTTCTCACAGGTAGATCCAGGGGATCCTTTGTTCAGGTGGCAAAGGATCCATTGCCCTTGGATCCCGACCCTGGGAGCGGACAAGCGAGGAAGGATCACCTGGGTAAGGGGCCGTTGGGGCCCCTTGAAGGAACACCGTTGGGCAAGACGCAGTATCCCCTTTTTTACGATACACCCCTACCTGACAACCTCTAAGTCTTTATGGGATGTTGCCACCACAGTCCCATCCTACCCCAGTACTTTCCTTTAAGAAAAGGCAGGAGAAAACATTAATCTACAACAATACACCTTTTCTCCCCTTTATGACAATAAACTGCCCCCTCTTCAGTGAAGCACTACAAGCCCCATAATCCCTGTTTTTTTGTTCACAAACCTTTTTATAATCATTCAACCGACTTTCTCCCAAGATCTACAACTCACTACATTTCCCAGAAACCCCTTCATTCAATCTGTCTTCCAAATACTGTGAAGAAGAAGAAACAAAGAGGAATGAGGATTACCCATGGGAATCCCCGGGCCATTGAATCCTATAGACGACCGCCATCTTGTCACACTAACGAAGTCAGGCAGGCCCAACCCTAACCACACACCTGCAGCTTGTTAATATCACACAGGTGCTTAAAAGGGGCCTGAAAAGAGCGAGAAGGAAGTTGCTCTTGGGAACAGAGGAGGGAGGCTACAAGGCTGAGTCCGACAGGATACATACCACAGACCCAAGCACACCAAGAAGCAGGAGGGAGCAGAGGAAGCCGTGGAGAGTGCCCAGAGGAGGAGGAAGGTTGAGGTGCTGAGCCAGTACCTGTGTGGGGATACAGCACAGCTAAGGAGCCTTGCCTCCCTAGGGCTAAAGAAAGCAGACTGCAGCCTGCTGGTCATGTTTACTGCAAAGCTTGCTTCCCCTGGGCATCTGAAAGGAATTCCAGGTGCAGGAGGGGCAGGTGGTGAGACCCTCTCTCCCCCCAGCGAGCTACCCACCAGCACCACGTTAGCCGAGTAAGTCTCTCGACGGATGAAGAGAGGACCGCTGTAAGCGCATGGGTGGCTGGAATGGGGGAATGAAGCAGAAGGGGTACTATAGTGCGAGAAAGGGAAACCCCGAGAAAATCTAAAGCAACTACAAGTACCAAGAGGCATTGGGGTGACCGTGAAAACCTGTACAGCCCGGCTGAGGGAAGCGTACAAAAGGAATGATGAGAGAGGAATAATGGTTAGTGGTCAAGCTGGGGTTTCCGTAAAAGTCCTCACCCTCTTGAAAGTCTCTGACCCAACAAATAGTGGAAGACAAGTGGTTTGAGCCCAACAGAGGGAAGCCAAGGCGTAAGAGCCACTGAGAAAGGTTTGAGCCCGACGGAGGGGAACCTTATGTGATAATAGAACTGTGTGAAGCCTGACTGGGGGCTTAAGAGAAAGCCTGACTAGGGGCCTAAGGGAAAGCCTGACTGGGGGTTTAAGAGAGCCTGACTGGGTGCTGACGGCAAAGCCTGACTGGAGGCTGATACCCGGACTTGGGTAAGGGAAGAACCTAAGGGGTCTAGAATGACCTTCTTTTGGTACTGTGTTAAAATGGCAATGTGAACCCAACGGAGGGATGCCAGCAGAAAGCTAAGGGAAGTGAATCCCGCATTGTGAGAAAACTAAGTGAAAAGTTTTATTTTGGCAAATGTGAACCCGGCTGAGGGATGCTTGTGAATTAGGGTGAAGAGTAATACCCCTGTGAATATTGTGATGACAAACGTTAACCCGACTGAGGGATGTCCACAGTGAGTTGTTGGTCTGAGCCCGACTGAGGGAGGCTAACGTTGAGAGAAGGATCGAAGCCCAGCTAAGGGGGATCCAAAGGTGAAGAGTAATCGCCCGATGTGAAGATTAACAGAAGGAACTTTTGTTTTGTTGTTTATGGCACATCAGGCCCTCTAAAGCAAAAGACTTTGCATGAAAGAGATGTGGGTAGGGAGGGCCCTGATATTGAGAAAAGGAACTGTAACCTGCTGTGCTCAAGAGTCCCACCTTGTCCTGTGCTAAAAATGTGGAGAAGGGAGAGCCCAGCCTTGACATCCTAACTTATCATTCTGTAAACACTTCTTTCTTTTCTTGTGAACATTTCCCCACACTATTTTGTAGCATAGCGTTAAGGATTGGCAATAGGTTATTTTTTAGTATAGGCCTTTTTCATTTGACTAGACTCCACTAGGACTGTATTATTATGATTTTATGGTCATAGCTTGCTCCCATCTTAGATTTAGGTTTAGATTAGGCATTTATCGCACCTATTTTACAGTTGAATAAACACCCTTGAACTGTGATCACTTGTGTCGGTCTTACTTTGATACCATGCCTTCCATACAAGGGGTACCTGCCTCCGTCATTGATCAAGCCCTACAAGTCTACGTGTCTACGTGAGCAACCTCTTCCAAACTCTCCTCCCAGCTTGTTACAAGGCAATGCTGTTAATAGATCGAACCCACAGGCTACGGAACCCCAGATGAACCTCCACAAAGGACCCACCAGACGTGATTACCTGCGTTCACTTCTTCTCCACTAAACAAGAGATCATGACTTTAAGCCTGCTACAGGGCAAATTAACGTTCCAAGGGCCACCGATACATATCTACCAAGAATTGGCAACGGTGCAAAGGCATAGGGCTCTTAAACCCCTGACGACATTCCTCCAGGACCAGAACATAAAATATCGTTAGATGTTTCCGGGAACCCTTCAGTTCACATTGGATGGTCAGGTACAAACAATTAACTCCTTGGAAGAAGCTGAGGGCATCCTGACAGGAGGGCCTTTGGCCCCAGACAAAAACCACAAATGCATTGCCCTTGGGGGGGACCGGAGAAGCTCCGAAGCCAAGACAAAATAACTGGGTGAAAGTGGCGAAGGGACGGAAACCAGGTCACTCTCCGCAGCAGACATAAACAATCCCGACAGGCACAACTGCAGATGCCCCACTTCAGTAAGGCCGACAATGGCTCCTCACAATAAGGCATTGATGGAGCGCAGACTTCACACAGCATACGCCAGCCTAGAGTGTGCATAGGCTCATTGGCCAAATGGCCTACAGGTGTAGTTTTGTTCTTGTTCTTCAGTTTAATTTCGATATTTGTTTTAAAAAGTTGAAAACTCGGTTGTAACAAAAATTGGTAAAGATCAAGGCACTTAATGGCAGCTGAATGTCACTGAAACCCGAACCCTTCTCTTCCGATGGATGAGGCAGATCCATGGGAGGCCTTCCCACCTCACCAAAAGCTTTGCTTTGTGACTCATAATATACAAGGCCTGAACTCTCCTAACAAACATAGATCAGCACTCCAATGTCTAAGTGATTTGGCTAGCTCAGTAATATTCCTCCAAGAAACTCACCTGATCACTGCAGACGTTTCACAGCTACGCAGCAGAGCCTTCCCGAGACAGCATCTTGCGACCAGCGGCTCCAAAAAAGGTGTCACGGCAATCCTACTGGCGAGAAGCATCCCATTCACAGAACTGGAGGTACTCAAGGGTCCCGAAGGGCGATATATTGGCATCAAAGTTAAGCTGTTCGGCCAAATGTATACCTTGGTTTCAGTCTACTCTCTCAATGAAAGACAGGAGGCCTTATTAATAGACTTGGAGTCCAATTTACTCCCTTCCTTGAGGGCCAAGTGGTGATTGTACTCCCATTGTTTGTTGCTTTTTTATTTATCATTTTATTATTATTTTAGTTTTTTCCTTCTCGCTCTGCACTCTCCTTTTGTTCCCCCTTCCATGCACTTCTCCCCCTTCTCCCTCTACCCTGCACTTGCACGTTCTCAATGTCACTGGGCCTAGTAAGATTGTTGTTTTTGTTCTCCCCTGTTCCCTTTTCCTTACGTTGTCGCGCTCTTAAACACTTGTGTATGAGCGCGATAGAAATAAAATATCAATCAATCAATAGGAGGAGATTTCAATGGGGTCCCAGACCCCCAGGCTGATAAATCTCACCAACCGGCACTGAGAGACTTCAAAATTGCCCTGGGACTGCTTCACTAAAATCTCTGGGAGTGGTGGACTCATGGAGGGCCTTACACCCGGAAACAAAAGAATTCTCATTTTATTTGCACATACACCGCACTTCCTCCGGCATCGACATTTTGCTGATCAGCCCCCAGCTCCTACCCTACACCAATGAGGTATTGATGGGAATGAAGGTAATCTCAGATCATGCTCCAGTAATCCTT
Source organism: Ambystoma mexicanum (assembly GCF_040938575.1). Classification (NCBI taxonomy): domain Eukaryota; kingdom Metazoa; phylum Chordata; class Amphibia; order Caudata; family Ambystomatidae; genus Ambystoma; species Ambystoma mexicanum. Next base: position 327,121,686 of record NC_090925.1, on the reverse strand, counting down.
ACAGCTCGAATTCACAACCCAGACCCCCCTCCGAGACCCTGGTGGTGCCTCTATGACCCAATGCTGAATGACATGGCACTCAGAGATGCACTAACCAAAGCCATTTATAACTACTTTAGAGACAACCCTGTCGGGCCCACTTCGGTGGCCACCAGGTGGGAGGCAATGAAAGCGGTTATCAGGGGGGAACGGATAGCCCAGGCGGCGGCTTACAGAAAGCGCAGATTAAAAACTAAAGAGCAATTGGAAAATGAAAGAGAGACCACCGAACTAAACCATAAGAAAGGTTGGTCTCCTAGAGCAGCACAAGCACTATGTATCGCTCGTAACAAACTGGAAGCCCACTAAGCAGAAGAAACAGCTCAAACCCTTACGAGAACTAAACAAAGCTACTACGCCAAAGGCAATAAAGCCAATACATTCCTGGTTAGGAAACTAGCAAAAACCTGAATGCAGAATCTGGTTCCAAGCCAGAAAGACTCAAAGGGCTCAACTCAATACTCAGAAGAAGCCAAGCTACAACTGGCGACATCACACTTGATTGACACTATGTCACCTATTCCCCTAACCTGATCTCAACAGGAGCAATATATTACAGAGGCTGCCCTTCCTTGCCTTTCGGAGGTAGATAGGGAATCCCTGGAACTATCAATCAATCACCACAGAGGAAGTTGAGTCAGTAATAAAATCTTTGAAGGACTTCCTCACAGATCCCCTGACAGAGCTCCTGAATTAATTTTGGGTGACTGGTATCACAGCCCCCTCCATGCAAGAATGCACCACCATCCTGTTGTTAAAGCCAGAAAAAAACCCAAGGAAATGCGCCTCATATAGTCCTATCTCGCTTCTTAATATAGATGTGAACATTTACTCCAAAATGTTGGCTAATCGACTAGGGAAGGTGCTCCCCAAAATCGTTACTGCTGATCAAACAGGTTTTATATTAGGAAGAAGCACCAGGGACACATTTCGGCGGGCCCTTAAGCCAATAGAAGTGGCAACGGCGGAACACAGTGAATTGGCTTTACTTACCCTAGATGCAACTAAAGCATTTGACAGGGTTGATTGGACATTATGTGATTGGGCCTCGAAGCAGGCAGGTATGGCAGGTATGGCCCCCTTTTCTGCAAAATGCTATTAGCTAACTACAGGTCCCTGAGGATAGTCCTGAAGGTAAACCAGAAACTTTCGGCCCCCATGTCCGCTCTGCCTATTAAATTTCACTCTAATTATGGAGCCGTTTGCCCAACAAATCCGTAAAAACGTCTCCATTGAAGGGGTGGAAATAAAAGGCGATCAATATAAGGTATCTCTTTATGCGTACGATGTAAATCTCTCACTTATTAATAGCCGATCTTCTTTACCGAAGGCACTGACATAACTCAATTCCTTTGAAAAGGTTGCCGGCTTTGCCATTAACTATGCTAAATCAGGAGTATTGGGGGTTGGGATGACTAAAGACACAATAAAACTCCTCCATCCTGCCTGCCCACTGGAGTGGAGCACTAATATGATAAAATACCTGGGTGTCCATATTGTGGCAAACCCTAAAGGCCTATATGTGGCCAACTTCCCTCACCTGTTCAGTAACCTGGAGGCTGACCTCAAGAGCTGGGCAGCTTAGGAGATCTCACTCATGGGGAGTGTCCCAGCATGCAAAATTAAACTATTGTCCAGATTTCTATACCTGTGCTTGATCCTCCCAATAGAAATCCCTCTAAAACCACTCCTTCAGCTTCAGAAACAGGTCTCCCAGTTTATATGGAAGGGGGGAAAGGTGCGGGCCCCTCAGAAAGTAATGACGGGCGTTGCTAAATGGGGTGGGATAGGTGCTCCTAACCACTGCAACTATGTTGCAGCACAATTGAGAAACATTCTCGCATGGTCTGACTCCACAAACCCCCCGAAATGGGTACTCATTGAACAAGCCAGATGCCCTCTCCCACTTTGCTCCCTATTACACATCTCGGTGACGCCACGCAAACACTGGGTGACCATCCTCTCCTCGACCAAAACCAGCCTGAGAATCTGGCATTGGGCATTACAAAGAAAAGGGACCCCCAAGGTATGAGCCCATGCTCGCCAGTTTTTCGGAACCCCGACTTTACCCCTGGCCTGGATCCGTCTAACTTCAAGAACTGGAGTCGGGGAGGGCTGCAGACGATTTCTCAACTTTTCGAGAATGGCACTCCATTTACCTTTGCAAAATGCAAAGACAGCTTTGCTCTGTCCGAATTGGACAGATTTCATATACCCAAAACTGACATTGGATCACCCAACCACCCATCAAACAAGGGGCCACAAGGGAACCTAACTCCTTAGACCTTACACTTCAGGATGGCCCATGACGAGGGCACATCACGCGACTATGTAAACTGCTGCAAGACAATATGCTGACCATATGACCCACATACATGGCCCAGTGGGAAGCAGACCTGGGTCACTCTATAGATGATCAATCATGGGTCGATATCTGGTCCAGGAACAATACAGCCAATACATGTGTTACCAATAAAGAATACACTTTTAAACAACTATATCGTTGGCATTACTCCCCCGGTATGCTTACATCACTTGGAGAATTCTCTTGATCCCAAATGCTGGAGACAATGTGTGGCTCGTGGGACCCATTTCCATATGTGGTGGAAGTGCCCGGTGGCGCGATCCTTCTGGGAGAAAGTGCTCAAAACAATTGAGGCTATCACTCTCATTATGTTGCCAATGGAACAGAGGAGATTCTACTGGGGACCCCACATCCGGAGAGCTACCCTAAGACTAGACCTACTGCCTAGCTACTCACACAACTCCTCTTGACTGTGAAAATTACTCTTGCCTGCAGGTGGAAAGCATAGGAGGGCCCGCAGTTACCACTATGGTGTGTCAAGGTCTGGGATATCTAGGTTGAGGAAAGAGTCACAGCGGCTAAAGAAGTAACACTTCACTGTTTCACTGACATTTGGGCCCCAGTCCTGGATTATGACCAGGCTGTCCGAGCGCTAACCTTCCCTAGTAACGTCATCAAAACAGTCCCCCCCCCACCCTTACTTGTCCCCTAATGCACCATGCTAGTCTGACAGTGGGACCCTATGAAACAGAAGAACGGCTGAGGGAGGGTAGTGGGTTCGTTATCTATCTATTGTTAAGAATTACTGCTGCCATGCTCTAACACTGTAAGATTACTCTTATGCAACTGGTTTATATAAAGTTGTATAAAAAAAAGGTGGATCCACTCCAGTTATGTGAAGCGTGCACCGTCCTCTTTGTTACTTGCCCCTGTGGATAGTGCATTGCCTGGTAAGGAGACCCAAAAGCCCCCCCCCCCCTCAGGGTGGTAAGACTATTGACTATTGTCCCAAAGACATTGCTGTAGCAACAGAGGGGCCGCAATACAACTTGAGACCCAGGAAACTGTGAACCCACCGCTACTGAACTACAAACTGTGAAGTGGAATCCCATTTCGTAAGGGACAGCTACTAGGCGGTGCAAACCGCCATCTTAAATGGACTACTTGGGGGTGAGGTAGTAATAAGGGACGCTCCATAAAAATTACAGTATGATTATGAGCTGTGCCTTTGCCTTACCTATTGCGTGGTTGACAAATATAATATGCCATGACAATAGCATACCGTCATATCGCGCCAAAGAAGTTAATCCATTAATGACAAAAAAGCACAATGGTATACAACCATGACTTTTATGTATACTATGTTGATGCTTATCATATTGTTTGTTATTGTAGGGTCGTTATTCGTAGAATATGTTGTGTATCCAGCTGTCTACAATACCACTATTGCTGTACCTACTTTATTCACTGTACAAGAATACCACAGGGAGAAATGTATAGATACAAATACTTTTGTTTCACTGTTCCATAACACATATTAAATCATCAATAGAAGCAACTGTTATATCTATCTGTATTACCCAGCCTATTCTGGTGAACGCCTCCCGTTGCAGCACCTCCCGTTACCATTTTCCACCTCATGTTATGCACTACACATAACTGTGGCTAGGGGAGGCCCTCCTTTCTTTGGCATATATGCTAAAATAGGTAGCACCAAGCTCAACTCACCAGGTGTCCCATATAAGTATCTTTAGGAAAATCTTCTGAAAAAAGAGGGTTGTGAGGGCGTCACTATGCCTAATGGAACCTTCCCGTTAATGGACCTGTTCCCTAGAGAATGACAGGAATGGTCCCTCCTTATGAATGTGTCATACAGCAATCGAGCCTCTCAACTGCCCTCCCATGTACCAACCCTCCATATAAGGAACAATACTGTCTTAAGTAGTATGTGCATCTCCAGCAATGGTACAAAGGATATGGGCTTTACCTTGAACTGTAACTATACATTGCATCTACCGGCCAAGGTGTTTAAAGACCCTCTCTATGTAGGGGAGTCGATATGCTTTATTTAGCTACTGATTCATATTCTTGGTTACCTTCTGACTGGGCAAGGCGATGCCACATTGGGTTTGTACTGAGTGCTATTACAGTAAAAGATAGCCAGTGGTATTTTCTCTCTCAACGAAAGCGTTATGTGATGCAGGATGATACTGGACCTCAGGTAATGGGAGGCATCCTTAAAGCAATCATTCCATAATATGACCCTTCTGTTAATTCCAGAGATATGTGCAGACTGTCATGACTGCTAGAAATTACTATAGATGAAACATCAGATGCTCTTGCTGCTATCACTATTGAATTGAAAGCTGTGCACCTTGTAGCATTGCAGAACAGAGTAGTACTTGATATGATTTTGCAGAGAAAGGAGGTGTTTGCCAGATTTTCAGTAAACAATGCTGTTCATTCATACACAACTCTTCCCCCTCAGTGTATCATGCTATTAATAATCTCCAGAGTACTGCAGACCAAGTGCACTTCCCTATGGGTACATTAGATATTGGTGGATCTTTATGGTCCATGATGACAACATTTGGGTAGAAACTATTGTCTGTTATTTGTGTTTTATTGGCTATTTTCCTTTTCATATGTCTTTGTATTAGTTTTGTGCCTGCCTTATGCCAGACATTAGCTTCATGTCTCAGACCGGAAGCAACTTCAGTATCCACCACAAATGCTTTTATTATTCAAGAGAATGTTATTAGAGGTATGGTGGCCATATATGTAACAGATTGAATTTCTTACGGATATTACATTGTGATAATAGAACTATGTTCAAAGGGCGATTGTGGAAAATTATGAACAAATAATTGTAGGCACTTTGCCAAATGAGTGAACATAAGTTCTCTAATCAGTTTGTCTGTGCACACGACCATAGAATGCTTGCCTAGCAGTAAGAAAACCCTTTTGCTTTACATATATGAATGTATTCTTAGAGCAAGCCCAAGGAGTGGAAATAGCCAGAAAGCAGCTGCATTAGTAGTAAACTGAGACCCTTATTCTTGTTCGCATTTAGCCTGGTGATTAATGCCTGTCATGAAGCAAATGTCACACCAAAGGTATAAAAGCTGTTTGTTCTCAGAATAACTTCAGAGGCACAGGCAAAGCCATGTGTTTTCGCCTGAGACACGCTTAAGTGTATTATTAATAAAATATGTCTGCGAAGCCTTTGAAATCTTCTTTGCTGGTGTCTCATTCTGCTGGCTATGGTCAAAGGCTGGTATTATGAGAAGTATTGCCCACAACATCACCAGAACAGTGGCAAGGTGCTGACACATCTGTTACGCATAAGTATGCAAATACAAAAAATAACATGGGAGTTCCAACATACTTGTCTGCTGCTTAGATAGAGAGCTGAATGTCTATACATTTACAATAGTTTGCCATCCAATGGGATCGTAAATTAAAAAAGGGCATGTGCCCATCTCGATGTGTGCATTTTAATGGTGTCAACATGAAGGGTAGTGGCAGGAGGTGAAGTCTTTCAGTTCAGCCAAATTGACATCTTGCATTCAGTAACACTCCCATGTCCGACTGTTGCAAATCCTAATGGAGAGTTTTCACCTAGACACCCTAAAGCCATACAGACTATGCACACTATACTGGATGGTCACCAGTTACCTTTTCCTGAACACAAAGCTCTGTCGGAAAGGGGAATTGTCATGAGGCATTTTACTTTAGAACATGGAACTAATTACCAGTGTGTTTTTGTGCACAGTAACTCCATTAAATCACTGTAGAAATTAGACCTGAAGTATGCTCAGGGTCTGCTATCTTTGTCTGCACGGTGCCATGGATCCAATTACAACTTATCAACAAACCTCTGATCATCACTGCAGAATCATTTCTACAACGAGGGGAGTGGGTCCTGGTCTGATGTCCTTGACTATAGGAAAACTTTTTGAACTCTGAAGTGCATTGAAACAATTCTGAAATATATTTTGGCCCTCTTTCCACCTTTTCCAGATTATATTTTCCCAATACTACTTTCATTCTGTGCATTTTCTTTTCATCTATTTATTTCTTTTATTTCAATATTGCCTTCCCTAGCTAGATTCCCAACTGCATAGCTTTTTTTTTTAATTTCACTGTTCCCTTTTGGTTGTGCTACCAGTGGATCCATCTCACTGCTAAATTCACTTTGTTCCATTTGCTGTTAGTCCACCTCACAGCTCCATTGTGTTACTTGCTGCATTTGCTGTGCTACCAGTGAACTGCTTGCGTCATTGGATAGCTCCACTGCTTCCTCTCACTGCCACCGGGTAGTCCACTGCATGGCTGAATCATGTAATTGTACTGCACTCCAACTCCACACTCTACGATGCAGCGTACCTTACCTGTCCTCCACCCACAGGACCATCACTGTGATGTGAGTCCTCGCAGGACTAGGCTGTGCAGACCATTTATGTCTTGAACTCCTGGAATACATATGGGCGGTTGGGCGGGAGGGTTAAGTACAAAGAGTATAAAACACGTTGGCCAGTATACTCCTAGATGAAAAGGTTTGAACACCTAACCCTCAAACGCTTACATGTTGCATGTTTCTGTGGCTCTCTTATCGAAAAAAGAATAGATTTCAGAACCCTCTGCATAGACCGACATCCTTACCATTGAGAGGGCCCAGTTTACTTCACAAGAGCCTTCCAATATGACACACCTTCCGGGACTGTAAAGTCCACTACCACTGCTCTAGTTAGTTCCTACCTTCAATCGGAAAAGACATGGTGGGTCCTCTTTCTCCATGCTGGCACCAAACCCTCTACCTAAGCCTCTAACATAACAGGAAATCGCAGCTTCCTTATGTATTGGTTTGTACAAGGACGAAGTGCTTACATCTCCAACCAGTACCACTCTACAGTGGAGACTAGTCCGCTGTACTGTCTGCTGAAGGCAACAACCCCACTCAGGGGTACCTTGTCTGAATGCTGATGTCCATTCCTATGATGCTCAAATCGGAGCACGGTCTCAGAAATAAATTAAGGACTCTCCCACCACTGACCCCAATCCCCACAAACTTCTTACGGCTAAATTCTTTCAATGTTACATCTTGTTCATTCCCTGTCATATGACTTAACAAGGTTTAGAGTGCTAAATAGTCTCCTACCTACCCTGTTCTTTTACAATTGCCACCCTCCCACCAAATGAACTATTGCTACTATCTTAACCCTGTGACTGCCTTTATGGTTAACTAGCCCCAGTGTGTCTATCCCTTCGCACCCTGCCCTGAACACAGTAGAACCCATACTGGCACACAGGTTGTGAGTGCTTTCAACCTGCACTCAACACCACAGGAGTCTGCACTTGACTTTCCCATTATCCTTATAACACCCCCGCACCCACCAACCTTCTTTCATAGAGCCCTGAACAGCGAGGCCAACATTGGCAGAAGGGTGCTATGTAAGGCCACTTACCTTTGCTTTCCATGTCCTTCCTGGCTTTCTACTTCTCATTTTTCTTTCCTCCTTTATTATAATCCATTCTCCTTCATTCCATCATTTTCTTTTGTTAGGCAGAATCGCCTGCAGTACCCTTTGGGAACACTACAGGTAATTAGGACTACAAGTGTAAGCACAATTTCACCTTTGGTACAAGCCTGTACTACACAGTAAAGTGGTAGCGATGGATGAGCAGCCAGACTTATGTCAATAGTTTAAGTGAGCAGTAGAACAAGTTACACAAAGGACCAACCAATACAGTGATTCAAGCAAACACTTACTCAAGGTTTCTTAGTAAAAGAATATACATTTATCTACTCAGTCAGTTATAAAACATTACACTAGCACAAGCAAATCAATATCACACACTAATACACCACAAAAATCCAACCGGTAAGTAACTAAACAAGTTTAGCTCAAAAATGAAGTGTGAGCAAAATGGCACTTTAGATACTTAGAAAGGGAGGGAAAAGACAAGGTTATAAGAATAGACGGCTCAAATACAATCATAGGCAGGGCAAAGGGTTTCAGTTAAATACAACCAGCAATTCTTCTCAACAGGCCTGGGCCAAAGTCAATGGTACAGAGTCTCTTGTCTAGGATAGCACAGTTCTGGTAAGTAACGGTTAAGTCTTTGCCACAGAGTTTTTTTTTTATTAAGTTTTTTTTTATTGAAATCTCAGACCACATAAAGTATAATTCGATAACAAACCAATCATGTAGCATTATAGATTGCTTAACATTCATGTGTCAGGACTTCCTTTTGTCTGGTTTAACAATACAACTGTTGCTCTTGCACTCGTTAGCAACTTCTTATGAAACAGTATAAAGAAAATCAATTAGCGCTAGATCTACGCACAGTTCCAGGACAATAGAGGGGAAAGGGAAGAGAAGAGGAGAAAGAAAAAAAAGAAAGAAAAAAAAGAAAAGGGCAAGGAACATTATGTCTTCTGTGCTTTTTCAAAACATACATTTCATACAATGTCGGTTCATCGTCATGGGTTCAGCAGGAGTTTTACCAGTCGTGGTTCAAAGAACATATGCTCTTTTTCTGCCATATATTCTAGGTGCCACAGAGTTTTAAAGGATTTGGCTAGGGGAAAAGTTTGACAAATGTTTAGGGAAGGACAAGCCTTCGTAGTTGAGGAAAGTTTCACGCACTTTCTCGATGGCCGAAAAGAGTTCCGGACCACATTTGCACAGTACCTTTTTAACTGAAGAAAGCTGTAGCTGAGGCAGTTGTTCCTGGCAGTTCGAGCAGATCTCGCTGTTCCTGTGCTTCAGTCGTGTGGACAAGGAGGACGTCGGTAGGTTCCTGCACTGCTCAGAGAAGAGGCCAAAAGCTGTAGCAAGACGTCGGTTTAAGGTTGGAGTGCCTTAAAGTCCCCCTGGTTTCCTTCCCTCTGGTTATCCGGTTTTTAACAGCACTCTGCTAAAAATTCGACCAGAATAGGACAGTGTCCAGGTGACTTGCGAGTTGGTTGTTCCCACCAAACTCGAGGGAAGAAGTTTACCTTGAAGGGCTTCTCTGTCGTCGGAGTTTCAGGCAATTCGGGCCTGCAGCAGGGCTTCACCGGTTGTCCAGGAGTTGCAGCAGTCCCCTTCCTTCCTCTCCTCTTTGGTTCTTTCGTTCCAGTGGTCGACTCTGCTTTCCAAGTCCCAGAGACCTGCTTTTAAACAGTTTTCCCCCATTCATTCCAGCCTGGCTGTCACTCACATAGCAGGGTGGCTGTCCTTGCCGGACAGCCAGCCGGCGAATCACGACAGAATGCATTCAGGTCTCCTAGGAGACTAAGCACAGGGAGTTTCGTGCACCTCCCTCACATCCTGTCCACCCCAGACACTCTGGCACCAGAGGAGGGCTTCAGTACAGAAGCCTGCCAAAGGGCACGAACAAAGGGACCAAACCTGGATTGGCGCGCAGAGACAAACACAAGAAGGACTCCTCCTAAAAGAAATGGCGAAAAAAGATGACCGATGTCTGTTTAAACAGATGGGTCTGGGGCGCCATATTGAAAAACATGGCTACCCCTGATTTTGAGCTACCGTTGTTAGCGGTCGCTAAAGATCACGGTAGTTGATCTAAACCACTGCCACCAGCCATTTAAAATAGGAAAAGGTAACATTTTACTGTTACATGAAAGTTTTGACTCAGGGGAAGCTAAGCAACCCCCCCAGCACTCTATAGTAAGATAGGGTGTGCTGGGTCAGTAAGTTTAAAGAGACTAGTAAAGTCAATTTAACTTTACATGCCCTGAGAGACAGTAGTCATGCTCAGGGAAGGTATTTAAACCTTTGGGGAGTCTGAAATACAGCCCTGTGCCACTGCACTGAAGGTGCTTTGTGACACACAGAAAAAGATGATGCCACTGGAGTTGTTTTAAAACTCCATAACCAAAGAACACAAAAGTAAAACACATTGAAAATGAACATTTCAAAGTCCCAAAATATAGCAAAAGAGCTGGAGGGCTATAAGGTAGAGGGAATATAGCACTTGTGTGAGAAATCTCCCTAACATCTTTCTATCATTCTTTCCTTTGGGGCATCCCTTCCCACTTGCCTTTTTCAGCTAACTGCATAAGGTCCACAACCTTTAACCTTCAGTTCTGTGTTTGTAGTTGTGGTGTTGTGCCCCTTTAAGGACAAGGAGCTACGGTGATGGGCTTGTGCTAATGTCACATGCTTGTGACCATGTGACTCACTCAATAAAAGGGAGAGCAGTTTCCCACTTGTCAGTCTAGAGCAACTTTTGCAGCGCGATGCTGGTGCTGTGTAGGAGGCAGATGGCCTGCCCTGCAGGGCCCTCCACTATGACAGTGCCCCTGCTGGGCAACACTGTCCCTGTCGATCTGTACTCACCAGAGCCCCTGCTGGGCAACTCCGACTGTGCTGTGTCATGTCGGCCTGGGTGCTTCCAGGCCACGGTCAAGTCGTCTGACCACGACTGTGATGTGAATCCGTGTGACCACGGACAATAGGGTGATCCCCGCAACAAAGATGTCGGCTGGGTACCCCCAGCAAGTCCTCGGGCTGGCCTGTGTCCTGGTGAGCCAGCTCGCAACTGTCCATGGCAACGTGTATGCTGAGTGCCCCCAGCGATAGTCTACCCTGCCTGCGTGAGTGCAGGTCTAGGACATAACAGTAGTTGCTGATGCACTGAGGTAGTGGACTTAAATCGTCGCCAAAATTTTATTCATAAAGGAAGGTCAACATTAGTTCATGTCACTAAATAACATGACGAGCAGTAACATATCGGCTTTCTATGATTTACAGTAAAATCTTTGCCCTTCTCCAACCTCCAGTAACATAATAGCTGGATGTTTTTTCTTTTGAAGCAAACCTTTTACACAGAGCAACAGTTCGCAATGACCACAAAGTTATTGCATGCCTCTATAAGTTATTTCGCCCTCTTTCTTGAAAGGATGGAAATGGGGATGAAGAAAAAAGAACAGAAATAAAGGTGGACGCATGGAAGGAAAGGAAGAGGTGAAAAGATAAAATAAATGGTGGATGGAAAGAATTGAATGTTTATAGAAGTCACACTGCATTAACAGAAAGACAAGGTAAAAGAAACAAGATGGTAACAGAAGAAAGGGCAGATTTAAAGGAATTAATGAAGAAAATGGGAAAGTGAGAAGAAAAGAACAATTGTGAAAAATGAAGGGAAGGGGGTCAAAATATGATTGCAAAATAGCGTTGTGCATGCACTACTCGTGAGTTAGTCAACTTTAGAATTGCCTCTGCAGTTCAGAGATGAGAAAATGGTCCATTGCGGAAATGTTGAACCAGCATCTGTTGCCTCTTGTAGAAAGTGAGCTGCAGTGATCAGTTGAGTCTATTGCTGATGCTTTGTAACGGGAGCCAGGGCACCGTGTGAGGCAGTGACATATATGGCGACCCAGAAGATCTAACCGCAGGGCTCATTCTGGGGGCTATTCACTTTTTAAACAAAAAGTCTGTTTAATATTTTGTGACTGTTCCCCTTTAACTCGAGGAACCTCTTTGTAGGAAATGTTTGTCTGCATAGTGGAAGGAGCAGTTGTGCTCCTCAATTCCACTTTTAAATTTTTTTTTTTATTTTAATGTTTTTATTTTTTTTATACTTGATTTAACAGAGTTATCAGTTTTTACAAGTGTTGCGTCGTCAGAGCAGAGTTTGAAAGACGGCGTGCAGTGCACCTGTTTGAGGTTTGAATGTTTGGATAAGTGGGTAAGTGGCTCCTTGCCCAGATGATGGCCTAGCGTTTGTTATCCAGGTTCAAACTTTCCAGAAAATTTGCTGCAGCGATTACTGATTTGGTTATTGTGCCATTCATCAAAAAACTCCACCAGTAATCTTCATTTTGTAGTCTAAAATCTGTGAACAGATGTCCCATATATTTTCTTCTCTCTTCCACCAAACTCTGGCACTGGATAAGTAGGTGTCTTATGGTTTCCGTTGTTCTATCTCTTTCACAGAACCTACATTTGTCTTCTGTCAAGATTCCCCTGATTTTCGGAATTTCGTTGGTTTTCAGCAGATTTAGCCGAGCTCTTAGGAAGGTCGAATGAAGTCTCTTGTTGGGAAATTTGATGAGGTATGGCATAGGTTGGTTTATCTTCCGGACGTCCAATGGCAGATGTTTAGTGAGTTTGTTGTTCTCCGCCTTACCCAACGTCTGACACCAATCCCATCATTTTAGTTTTTTTGCCGTTCTTGTTGGATTGTAATCAAGATCTTTTTGAGAGCTGCCGATTTCTTCTAAGAGGCAGATGTTTCTGGTCTTCCATTCTCGCAGCATCGCATTTGAGCCTTTGTTCATTTCTTCCCGCATAAGTTCAAATAGTGTTTGGTTTAACGTTTGGATTTTTCTAAAAAGGATCAAACCATTTAACTTCACTGTACCTATCAGTGAGGTTACGCCCAGCTCTTTTCTCACTAGTGAAATTGTGGTAGAAGAAGGCAAAATTTAGAGTTTCCTCCAATAGTACCCTTTGCGTTTTTGCCAAATATGCAGTGGGATCATCGCCATGGATTCCGCGCCGTAAGCTATAGCCGGCACAACCTTTGCTTTATAGAAATGTATTGAAGCTTGGAGGAAAAAGCGTCCAAATTGTTTGTCCATTCTCATTGCTTGAGCCGTCAGCATCTTGATTTTCGTGAACAGAAAGTCTTGCATTGGGAGTTCTTTTTGATGCAGATTGAATATCACTCCAAGGTACCTAAAACTCTTTCCTGTTTCCAGGGTGCATCCTTCTAGAAAGAGATACTTTATAGATTTTTCTTTAGCTGTTTTCTCGAGAATCATCACTTTTGTTTTCTTGGTGTTGATCTCAAGATCGTTTTGTTGGAGTTATTTCTGTAGGCTCAGCAATTTCCTTTGTAATCCAACTCCTGTTTGGTCTATGAGAATAATATCGTCTGCATAGAACAATCTATGTATTTTTTCTTTCCCAAGTGATGGTGGGAAAAGTTTGGATGTCAGTTTCCATTTCGCTGATGTCACCAATGTAGGCATTATAAAGTGCTGGTGCCAGGGGACACTAAAGGTCAAGAGTTTTCCATACAAAAGACCTGTACCACTCAAGCGCACCCTCATCGACGTGTCAGTATGTAAATCCCTGATCGGGTTCAATATAGAGTCCAGGCATTGCCATTTGGATAATTTCTCACAGAGTCTATCCCGATTTACCTTGTCAAAGGCCTGGGAGAGGTCTTTGAAGGCCAGGGCAATTTTTGGGGTTCCCTCCAAAACTTTTCCTTTTAAGATACTCAGGATAAAGATGTTAGCCGCCGTCCCCATATTTTTTGTAAAGCCTGATTGGAAAGGATCGTGCCCCTTTGAGGTGATTACCCATGCTTTAAACTTGTCAAGGAGGAAGGACCCAAAGATTTTGACAATTGTGCCAAGTAGGGCGATGGGGCGATAGTTGGTGGGATTGCCCCTATCTCCTTTTTTGTGAATAGGTACACATTGGTGGTTTTCCAGGATTGGGGAATCGATTGTGAAGTAGCGCAGTTTTTGAAGATTTCTCCGATCAAGACAGCCCAATCTTCAGTATTTGATTTTAGGTCTACGTTGGAGATCCCATCAGGGCCTGGAGCTCGTGATGTCTTCAGTTTGGTGATCTTATCACATATTGCCTCAATGTTTTGTTCGACGTCCCACATTTTAGATTTCTTTAGTTGTACAAAGGGTGTGGCCGAAGGTAACTCAAACAACTTTGAAAAGAATGTAATCCATCTTTTTTCGGGCACATGATTTGATATTGCCTCTTGCGTTTCTCTTCCCTTTGTATTGATCAGTGACCAGAAGGCTCTTGCCTGTTTCCCGCTTAGGGTCGATAGCATTTTTTCTGAATCCTGTTGGTATAGAGTAAGTTGGTGGAATTTTAACCAATGCTTGTACTTATTCTTGTCTAGCTGCTTCTATGTTAGCCACTGTTGGAGTTATTTTTGCTTTTCTTGTTGCCATCCTCACTTTTCTTCTTTTTAGTTTTAGTAGTTGATCAGTCGTGTGGCTGTGGGTTGTGTGAGGTTTGCCGGTAGTCTGGGATCAGCTCTCTCTGCAAATCTTTTTCTGCTAAACCGGCCTTTTGGGATCTTCCTGTGATTTCTTTAATTGCTGTTAAATTTAACCTCAGTTTTGTTCCTCCCTTGTTGACTTCTAAATTATAGTTAAGTTATTTTCTGGAAGGGGGGGTTAAAGATGTCTCCAAATCCCATTCAGTTTGCAAGAGATTGTGGTCACTGTGTAGCGTTCTCATCACTTCGACTGCTGTTATCTTTGGCAGCAGGTCTCTTGAGACATAAACGTGCTCTAGATTTGCTTTGCGATTTTCAAATTCCCAAGTCGGTGGATTGTTTTGAGGTTTTGATATTACGTTATGTAAGTCATGTAGGTCTCTTGCATCAATGCTTTGAGCCCACTGTGCACCTCTATAATTTTGACTTTTTGTGTCTTTCTTTAGGTATTTGCAGTCGAATGTTGTGTTCAAGTCGCCACATATTATTGTATGATCGATCTTGAACTCTTGGGAAGCGTTATCTAATATTATTTCGATCTTAGTTGTGAAGGCAATGTTCACTTCTTCTTTTGGATTCCAATAGAGGTTAAGCAACAGGTACCGTTTGTTTCTCCTTTCCTTGACTCCAATTAAATCTTCTCTCTAAAGGATCACAATTGCCAAGAGGAAAGGGTCTGTAACCAGGATTGTTTCGATCTCCAAGTTGCTTCCTGTTCTAACTGCGCAGATCAAACCCGCCCTCGGGCGACCCATTGGTCCTTTAACAGCCGACGAGAAAGCAATCTCACAACCGTCAATTGCTGGTTGTTGCCGCACCAAGGTCTCCTGCAGGCACAGGATGTCGAAGTCTCCCAAATTTAGGTCCGAGGGCCTCATGAGGTGTGAGAAGCCACAAGTGTTCCATGAACCCATAGCTATCTTGTTTGGTGTTGTACTAGAATGGTTCTTTTTGCTTTGTACCACTCAATTGAATTAGGGACTTTTTGTGGCTAGGAACTCTGTTTGAGGGCCAACACTTTCGGTAGCCGATCCCATTGCTTTAGATCCTGTTTTACGAGGTTTTGTCTTAATTCGGAATTATGCTCACTGTGTCTGCTTTTGGGTCTGTTTTGATCTATGGTGATTTCCCAATTTTCTTGCGCCCCCTGAGGGACCCTCTCCTTTTCCAAGGTTAGTTCCCTGCATCGTTTGTCTTCAACTCGAAACTCTTCTTTGTGCCGACCCCAGGTCTCTCGCCTGTCTTGTCCAGGGATATTGTTGTATCCTTTTTTATCTTGTTCCTGTTTGACTTTCCTTGATCTTGTCTTTTCTCTTGAGTTTGGGTAACAGGAATTGGTCTGTCACTTGTTCTCTGGACGTTCTTTCTAGGGCTGTACCGAATAGCATATTTAGTATTCTGCCGAATATCGAATAGTTTGTCAAATATTCGGCCGAAGCCGAATATGAAGCCGTATATTTGCTTTATTTAATAAATCATGTTCCAAACTTCAAAAAACACACTTCTTAAAAAAACAAATAAAGCACCATTTTAAATGCATTCTATAATTTTATTTCTCTTTGATGTAATTAATGTAGCATCTTTATTTAAAGTATAAAAGTCAGAAATAAAGCAATTTTTCCAAAATGAAGGGACCAAATGTACAGAAGATTGTTGCATATTCAGTGCCAGTTAAAGTAGGAGGCTTCACAAATGCAAAAGGACTGCCTTTGTGAATCAGATGCATTGCATTCTCTATCCAGTTGCAAAGTCGATGCGGTCGAGTTTTGAAACTTCTTTGCAGCTCACATAGAAATGTATAAAATGGTTCATGTCGTCTCATGCAGGATACAAGTCAAGAGGAAATCTGAAATGCGTGAACTACATCTCACAACTATTCACCCCACCCAAACAAAAGCTGCTCATTTTTCACTTATCGTCGCCACTCTTCCTCATCAATACACAAACTCAGGACTCAAGTCCTTAAAAAAAGAAAAGGGGGGACAATGACGTACGCAATGGGAAGTGACATGACAGGAACTGAAAGTATCTATGCACATTTCTTTCAGTTAGTTTTTTCCAACTGAAAAAAGTGCACATTGCATATAAACATTCTCCAAAAGAAAAGATGTTCCTGTATTGTTGCAGGCTAAGTATAAAAGATGAGCACCTTTTTTGTCTATGAATCTGTAACAAAACATGCCCTAAAGAGCAGATTACAATACAATAAATTTTGCAGCAGTGTGATAGCAATTTGTCTGGTCTAATTCTATTCAGGTTTGCGAACTGAAGTCTATATTTGCCTTTCTGAGTTCATGCTGCATTGTATTCAAATGAGAAGGTCAAAGTATTTGGCAAAAGCCGAATAGCTAGAAACTATTCGGCCGGAGTGGAATAGCTTTTTTTCAGCCGTTATTCGGCCGAATACTTACTCAAAGACGAAGTTCGGTACACCCCTAGTTCTTTCTCTCCTCACTCCTTAGATGCTCCACTTCCGTTAGATCGAGGGCTAAAGCTTTTAGCTTGTGTCTAGCTTCTCTTAGTGTTTTTCTAACCGAACATAATGTTATGTGCAGGTAGACTTTGTCCAGTGCTTTCTCACCTATAAACTCTATTATGTCAATGTCATCTGAACCCAATGTTCTTAGGGTATGTATTTGGCGAAAGAGTGCCAGTATTGATCTTTGATTTAGAATTTTGCCACCTTCTGTTCCCCTAGCTCGTTTTAGTAAAAATGTAGTTTTTGTAGTTCTCACTGTTCTTGTCATTTGGGCTCTCTTTTCCTGCTTTACACCCTTAGCCCTCGATGTTGACCTTTTAGAGGGTTGTCTTTTGTCCTGAGATCCTCTTGTGGGGTCTAATTTCATGTGTACTCGGGATTTCCATTTTGTGGGACCTCTCCACTCTCTGCTGGTTGAGCCCTGCTCATTTAGCTAGGGTCTCTTTTTGTCCCCATAGGGTGTAGATGGTCGCTCTCTGGAATACCTTCTTGCCCCTCTGTTTTTATACCTCGTCTTTTCTTTTTCAGTAATTTGAGTTTATCCCCTTTTTTCAATTGTTTTGTTCTTTTTTTCTTCCAATGTGAAGAAAACTGGTGATTGAGGGTCGCAGATGGTAATCTCTTTTTCAGGTTCACCTAAATTCGGGCTATCCGGGGTCTCTGTTGTTTTATGTTTCCGTTTGCCCTTTAATGTGAGATCCTGATCTGTGTTCCCCGCCAAGTCTTGTGTCATATTGAGTGCAATTTCCATTAATTCCGATTCTGTTAGTGTTTCTTCATGCTGCGAATCCTCATGAATAGTGGAGCCTTACAGAATCCACACTCAATAATTATTTTTAAGGAAGAGAATGGATCTTGCCTTGCAATACATTAACATCACCAAAGAGGATCTGATAACTCGAGTGGGATATAAAAAAAAAATGGTATATCAGATGGATTGGGTCGATTCTCATGATGAAATTGGTTCCTATATGCTTTACAAAGAATTTGCCTTACATACGCACAAAAGGGTTCCGAGGCTGATGTATGTTGAGTGCTTCCTTGATACTAAATTACGTGACATCTATATGCGGTTTCGCTTGAATCAGCTTCATTCCAAAGAACGCATTAGTCAGTGGGTGTATTTCAATTCCGATATGTGTCGCTGCTGCAAGAAAGCTCCACAAAAGGAAACTACAAAGCACTTGGTTATTTATTGTAGTCACTTTGAAAATGAGAGACTCGCATTCTTGGGGGAGAGAAATGTAATGAACTCTATTTCTTCACGTGAAATGCTATGGATTAAATGCATGAATAATCCTCACATTTCATTCATGTGTGCTTTGGGTAGACTATTATCTAAAATTGAAAATGAACTGTTGCAGAGAATGAATTATGTTGCAAATGACTTAAATTAATCTATATACTCAAGCAATAAACATTGTACATTGTCTACATGAGGCATTAGATGTCTTCAAGCATTTTTTCTAACAGGTGGTCTCTTTATAAGACCTCAATTGTTGTGATTATTCGGGTTCAGCAAGTCGGAAAAGTTCCTCAGCGATTACTGTGGTAATGCAATTTAGAATTAATTTTAACCTGAAATTGTGGAAATTTTGATGAATTTTTGATTTGTTTCGTATAAAAGGTTAACCTGTTTATATATATATATGTATCTAATTTTTTGTAAGTGTGAAACGTTTTTTTTGTAAACTAAAGCACACGGTATTAATAAAAAAATAAAAAAATTGTGGAGACTCTTTTCTGTGTTTTTGTTTTGGGTGTTCCTTTTCGTTGAGTTCTCTCTTCGAACATCGGGGCCAGTTTTCTCGATTTAATGACATCGTATCCTTTATTCCTTGCCCCTGGTTTTGGTAAAACCAAACAGATATTTCCTTTTGGTTTCACTTGTGAAGTAACCTCGATCAGGGGATCTCTTGTGATTTGTAATAGACCTTTTGTCTCTTGGATCGTACATCCGTTTGGTCTCTTTTTCCTTGGGTCAGATTCCTCTGTTGGTTTTTCACTTCTAAAGTTGATTGGTGTATTTGAGCTCTGACTACCCAATCCTGCAGTCAGGCCTTTTTTCTTTTTGTATGTTTTGGTCCCCTGTTTACTGGGACCCGAGTGCTTCAGTTGTATAGCTGGTACTTGCTTCCCTGGTGCTGACTGGCTCATTGTCAATGTTTCAGACCGCAGATTATTATTTTGCAGCAAGAAATGATGTTTTTAGCTTTGGTTGTTTGGTTTGAGATTATGACTCTTTCTGGGCCATCTTTTGGATGGGCCCTGTTTGGGGAGTTTTTCAACTGTGTTTGATTTGTTTTGCTCTCTCGAGGTAATGAAACCTTCCAAAAAGGATAGTCTGGTTTCGGCCATGGCCGCCATGGTCAAGAGGTCCTTTGACGTATCGTTTAGGGCCTCGTAAAGTTTTGTGAATGGGGCCAGAGCAATCGTCAAGGTTGACATTAGAGAGAAGAGATCAATTTATTGGTTGGCGGTTTGGTTTCCTGCCTGCCTATTTCGCTTGCTATGCTAGATTTCTAAGGCGTATAAAATGGATGGTGATATTTGTATTTCATGTAGTTCCATTCTGTCGCTCTGTTTTGCTTGGTTCGCTTTTGGTTTTGGGATTAGGTCATGGTTTGGTAGTGGCTCATAGGTCGGGAAATCCGGAGGCCTTAGTGATGATGAATCTGCCTCTGAGACTTAGTTTCCTTTAGCTGAGTGCAATGTCAGACCATCCGCTTTTAATGCTACCGTAGAGATAGCCTCACCTTTGGTTGTCAGTCCGAGTGCTTCTAATGCATCCTTGTGTTGCCTTGTTGTTAGAAGGCTGGTGGTTTGTAGTGCGTTTCTCATCTTATCTTGTTTAGTATAAGATAGTAGTGGGGAGCCCAAAAGTCTAGAGTGCTCCAACAATTTGTTTGGAGGTTGTTTTCCAACATGCCATCTTATTTTTGTGTCGATGTTTAGTTTGGGCACTTTGTGATCATCCATATTTTGTTTTGGAGTAGATTGGTTTTCCATATTGATTGGTTGCGTAGTTTCCAGGGCTTCTATTATTCCTTCTAGTATCTCTGTGTCTGTTATCTCGTTGTTGATTGATCCTGTCTTTTTAAAAATTTTGTGAAAGAAGTTTTCCAGAACCCCTTTTGTGGACCCAAGATTTTTTTGTTGCCAGTGGTATTTTTACATCCCATTTCGTGGAGCTTTGTTGGCCCACCAGTAGGGTAGGGTGAGTCCGACTTCTATCCCTACATTTGGACAGTGGGTCTTTTGGAATCCCTTCCTTTTTTAATGACTGTGTATTTTTCGTAAGTCGTTTTAGTTTTTTTTTGCGCCTCCTCCTTTTCGAGTAAACTTCATCTTTTCTTTTTGGCGATCCATTATTTGTTTCTTTTTCTCTGCAAAGTTTCTCTCTTTCGGGCCCCAATTTTGTGTGTTATCCCATTGGTCCGAGTCTGTGTCTGTATTTGAGTCATCAGTCGTTTCATATGAAAGATCCTGGGCCCATTTCTGCAGGGATGAAACCAGTGGAGTAGCTGGAGGAGTTTTCAGGTCCTCCCTGGCCGTTACTGGGTGGACCTCTATAGCAATTCTTATTGGATCACGTTTGGCTACTCCAGGACCTGATATATATGTTGAGCCTATAGGTTTTTCCAATTGTTCCATTGTCCGATTTATGCCGATTAAGGAGGCGGCGGGCTGTTCCTTCTCAAGACTATCTGAGAGTAAGTCTTCAGTATTCACCTCGAGCTCTGAGTTAGGATCAGGCTGGGCCCCTTCACCAGTGTGTTTCACCCCTCCCACACCCTCCAACGAGCAGGGGAGCTCCACCCTCCCTCCAATCGCGACTGTTTCTATTACAGTTGACTGGCCGTGTGAATCTTCCTCCACCGCTGAGATCGACGGGCCAGTGTTCCATCCATTTCCACTTGAGGCCTCCCCTTCCGACACCCCCTCGCTTGCCACGCGAGCCAGCACCGTTGTCTCCTGCACTTGGATCCCTGACAGGACACGGGCCGACAAGGGATCGTCGGAGGTGACCCCCTCGCCCAATGGGACCCACTTTAGCTCCCGCACACATATCTTCAGCTCTGCCCAGTGTCCCAGTGCTGAAAGGCTCGGCCTCAATGGTTTCTCCCTTCAGGCCTTCCCCTCCCCCCCAAAAGGCCTTCCGTCTGTTCATCCGTGGTACTCCCCCAGGCGAGCTCCTCCTCGCCGCCGCACTGTTCCCGTGAATCAGGCACCCGGCAGCCATCTATCTCCGACTGGACGGGAGGAACCACTTGAGCTGACATCTTGGTAAGTATACTGTTTTCAGGGCTGCTTCTTTCATGTTGTGGGGGGGCGCATAGTAATGAGTTGGGCGTTATGTCGGTAGGTCCTGATGTTATTATTATTTTCCTTATGTTGGACTGTAATGCATGAGAAGCATGATTGTGTGCTTTAAACGGTGGGGATAAAGTTGGGAATTGGTAGGTGTCTGGTGCATACTGTCAGGGGCGCTTCCAAGGGGTGGCCAAGGGTGGGCCACAGCCACCCTTATAAAAGCACCCCCCCCCACTGGCCCATTCATTTATGTATGTTTGTTTTGGTGTGCCACCCCAAGACTTCAAATGTGGCCACCCCTATGAAAAATGTCTGGGGGCGCCAATGCATACAATACATCTGTGTGTTTACCCAATGTCTTCCTGTTTTTACGTTGTTTCAGGGGACTACGATGTTAGATTCTGCTGTCCTCACTGCGGGTACGCTGGCTACGGAGCCAGTGTCCCTCCTCCTCTTGGGAGATTGTTGACATAGTAGTTTGTTTCCCCCAAGATTTACAGTGTGATCTTGTGGACGGCTACAGGCAGCAGAGCCCCTCGGTCTCCTCCGGGAATCGCTCCGTTAGCAGCCTTCTTTAGTTTGTGTTGGTTTCTGTATAATTGCTTCTGTATGCCTACCCGCATCAAAGGTTCACAGCCTGCAGTCTCCGGTCGGCCAGAACTCTCGTGGTGTCGATATTGATGGGTATGGGGGGGGTGCTTGCACCCAGCATCCAAGCAGCAAACAGCCAAACAGCGAAAGTAGATAGCGCCCTTCACTGGTCTGGGTTTAACGCCACAAGGGTGACTCTGCCTACCCTTTGTACTTCCACTTCCTGAAGGGGGCAGAGCTACGGCGAAGCAACGGTGAAGCAAAGTTTCAGTGGGGCTGCAGGTAGGAACCTATCCAACTCCACACGGTGCGCAGAACAGCCAAACAGCGAAAGTAGATAGTGCCCTTCACTGGCGCAGGCTTAAACATGTTTTCAATACTAAGCAAAGTGCAAGCAATCTATTAGATTTCTTGTTCAGTGTCCTTTCCCCCCTCGCCCCAACACTGTGGTCCCTTCACACATTAATCTTTACGCTTGTTCATCCATCCATCATGATTTCGTTATTTATACGTCTTCCGCTCATTCATGCCTCGGTTCACCCTCTCCCATCTATCCATATCAACGCTTCTCCTATCCAGCTGTACATCCATCCCCCACCTGATCATTCATTTAGCTCTTCGAAGACATTCATTTACTCCTATACATTCATATGGCCTCCCACACCAATTGGCACCAATTTCATCCACCCCTGCTATCGTTCATCTGCCACTACTTGCTTTGATGTGTTCATCTCTTGCACTAGATCTCCCCTTTTTCTGCTTTTGCCCCCACTTACTGTTCCATCTGCATGCCTGTATGTGAATGCAGCAAATCATTTTGTCATATAAAATCCATATTTATTGTCTGTCACACTGGAACTGTCCCCTGTCCTCTCCTACTACAGCCAGGGCCCTGAAGCACATGTGTTCTCCAACAGTGGTCATCCTTTGTGTCTCTTAATTCTAACCTGCATATTACTCACAAATGTGCAAAACAGAATCCCTGCTTTTCGTAAGCGCATGCACAGTCCCACACTTGCTCTTGGCGCAGTCATGCTTGGTAAGTCTTTGACGTGTACCCCTGCAATGTCTTGTCAGGCGGCCAGAACCATACCTGTTCAATGCCCCATTCAGGTTAAATGTTTTCACCTTTTATTCGTACAATGTGTGTACACATATGAGCAGTTGCCCTGGAGATAATATATAACACTAGTACACCTGGCATTGCCAACATGATTAAGCTCTACTGAAATATTCCTTATACCAAGATTAACATTTCATTTTTACTTTGATCATAAAATGTTGGTCCTGAACAGCCATTTCAGTTATTCTGATCTTTACACTTTTTTGGCCCAGTTTACCAGCACCATTTTATATATGTTATTTTTTTCCCCCTCCAGAACTCAAAACCTGTGTTTTTATGACACATTCGACTAATCTGTTGGAGAAAAAAAATAACATTTTTTACAACATCTCTACAGGCTTTATTTCTACAGCTTTGACATGTTTCAGTATTCCATGTTTGACCTTCTACAAGGGGTGATTACCTATTTATTAGGGTATTGAGTGCATACATAGCTTTGGGAAGCAACCGAGCACTGCACATATAAAAAACAATAGTGCCCTGCACACTTCATAAAATGAAACTGGATGGCAGCAGGTATCAGTAACTTTGATTGATAATGCCTAGTGCTTAAAATCCTTGTGCAGTTTTTTTGATTACCGTACAAGCGTTCTGTTTTTATCCTTTTTTTTCTTTTTCTTTCATGTGCTTGTGTGTGGCGATAGTTGTTCAATGTTTATGTATTATTTTTTGTCTTTTTTTGTTTTTAAATCTAATTGGGCTACCCTTCCCACTGCCAACAAGCTCTGCCATACCCCGTGCCAATAACGGTGGGAAGGGAATTATTATTGCCACATCCAGCCATTTTTGCCACCTGCAGTGATATATATTGTTTCTTCCAATAATCCTTTGAAATCCTGAACACAATCCTTTCTTTGAGAACACTACCCCATTTTTATTTTAAGAAATTGCACTTCCCTTAAACTGTTGATTAAACACCCTTGAACCTGAACCACTTGTGTTGTATTCTTACTTCTGATAACCATGCCATCCTCACAATAGCGCCTAAAGATGGGAAGCTTCATATGCGTACGCACGAAAGGAGATTTGCAGATGGAGAAACTACTGTGAAGGGACGCGGTAGTCTTGGACATGCATACACAAACATACATATACAGGAGTCTTTAGGGAAATGTGTTTGGGACCATTTGGGTACGCTTGGTACATGGCAAATCTGTATGCCGCGAGTCTCCTCATAGCCATAGCAAGGGGTTGTACAGGCCACAAAAACCTGGGGTGGCGAGAGACCTGGAACGCTGGTTGATGTTATCTCAGGTGCCTGCTGCCTTCAACCTTGCTCAAATAGACAGCTATGGCCAGGCTCAGGTTTTTACGACTTGGTACTATTGTGGAGAGGCGATGTAATCTTTTTAAGTACATGGGAGCCTTTTATTCATTGCCCAGGGAAGTCCGGCCAGCTGGTAGAGCCAGTTTGGGGCCGGGTAATAAACCCGGTGCAAGGGATGCTTAAGGGCAAAGCAAACGCATGGTTTATAGGTTTCGCTCAGTGTTTTGGGAGTGACCAGGATGTGGCCAGAGGCCATGAGTGCTCAAATGGTAGTCATTAGAGATTAGTATGAAATGAGGACACCAGCAAGTCTGGGTGCATAAAATACTTCTCACCAGTTGAAATGGAACTTGTTTGTTTCTCTCTCTCCTCGTATTGTTGAAGTATCCTTGGAAAAGTCATCTGCATCACATCCGGGGTTAAAGGTCCCAGACAAGTTGGAACTTGTACTAAATTAGGCTTGTTGTAAATATGTAACCGTGTGGTTTCAGAGCTGCCGATTTCTTCTAAGAGGCAAATGTTTCTGGTCTTCCATTCGCGCAGCATCGCATTTGAGCCTTTGTTAATTTCTTCCCGCATAAGTTCAAATAGTGTTTGGTTTAACGTTTGGATTTTTCTAAAAAGCATCAAACCATTTATCTTCACTGTACCTATCAGTGAGGTTACGCCCAGCTCTTTTCTCACTACTGAAATTGTGGTAGAAGAAGGCAAAATTTAGAGTTTCCTCCAATAGTACCCTTTGCGTTTTTGCCAAATATGCAGTGGGATCATTGCCATGGATTCCGCGCCGTAAGCTATAGCCGGCAAAACCTTTGCTTTATAGAAATTTATTGAAGCTTGGAGGAAAAAGCGTCCAAATTGTTTTTCCATTCTCATTGCTTGAGCCGTCAGCATCTTGATTTTCGTGAACAGAAAGTCTTGCATTGGGAGTTCTTTTTGATGCAGATTGAATATCACTCCAAGGTACCTAAAACTCTTTCCTGTTTCCAGGGTGCATCCTTCTAGAAAGAGATACTTTATAGGTTTTTCTTTAGCTGTTTTCTCGAGAATCATCACTTTTGTTTTCTTGGTGTTGATCTCAAGATCGTTTTGTTGGAGGTATTGCTGTAGGCTCAGCAATTTCCTTTGTAATCCAACTCCTGTTTGGTCTATGAGAATAATATCGTCTGCATAGAACAATCTATGTATTTTTTCTTTCCCAAGTGATGGTGGGAAAAGTTCGGATGTCAGTTTCCATTTCGCTGATGTCGCCAATGTAGGCATTATAAAGTGCTGGTGCCAGGGGACAGCCTTGCTTTACTCCTCTAAAGGTCAAGAGTTTTCCATACAAAAGACCTGTACCACTCAAGCGCACCCTCATCGACGTGTCAGTATGTAAATCCCTGATCGGGTTCAATATAGAGTCCAGGCTTTGCCATTTGGATAATTTCTCACAGAGTCTTTCCCGATTTACCTTGTCAAAGGCCTGGGAGAGGTCTATGAAGGCCAGGGCAATTTTTGGGGTTCCCTCCAAAACTTTTCCTTTTAAGATACTCAGGATAAAGATGTTAGCCGCCGTCCCCATATTTTTTGTAAAGCCTGATTGGAAAGGATCGTGCCCCTTTGAGGTGATTACCCATGCTTTAAACTTGTCAAGGAGGAAGGACCCAAAGATTTTGCCAATTGTGCCAAGTAGGGCGATGGGGCGATAGTTGGTGGGATTGCCCCTATCTCCTTTTTTGTGAATAGGGACAACATTGATGGTTATCCAGGATTGGGGAATCGATTGTGAAGTAGCGCAGTTTTTGAAGATTTCTCCGATCAAGACAGCCCAATCTTCAGTATTTGATTTTAGGTCTACGTTGGAGATCCCATCAGGGCCTGGAGCTTGTGATGTCTTCAGTTTGGTGATCTTATCACATATTGCCTCAATGTTTTGTTCGACGTCCCACATTTTAGATTTCTTTAGTTGGACAAAGGGTGTGGCCGAAGGTAACTCAAACAACTTTGAAAAGAATGTAATCCATCTTTTTTCGGGCACATGATTTGATATTGCCTCTTGCGTTTCTCTTCCCTTTGTATTGATCAGTGACCAGAAGGCTCTTGCCTGTTTCCCGCTTAGGGTCGATAGCATTTTTTCTGAATCCTGTTGGTATAGAGTAAGTTGGTGGAATTTTAACCAATGCTTGTACTTATTCTTGTCTAGCTGCTTCTATGTTAGCCACTGTTGGAGTTTTTTTTGCTTTTCTTGTTGCCATCCTCACTTTTCTTCTTTTTAGTTTTAGTAGTTGATCAGTCGTGTGGCTGTGGGTTGTGTGAGGTTTGCCGGTAGTCTGGGATCGGCTCTCTCTGCAAATCTTTCTCTGCTAAACCGGCCTTTTGGGATCTTCCTGTGATTTCTTTAATTGCCGTTAAATTTAACCTCAGTTTTGTTCCTCCCTTGTTGACTTCTAAATTATAGTTAAGTTATTTTCTGGAAGGGGGGGTTTAAAGGTGTCTCCAAATCCCATTCAGTTTGCAAGAGATTGTGGTCACTGTGTAGCGTTCTCACCACTTCGACTGCTGTTATCTTTGGCAGCAGGTCTCTTGAGACATAAACGTGCTCTAGATTTGCTTTGCGATTTTCGAATTCCCAAGTCGGTGGATTGTTTTGAGGTTTTGATATTACGTTATGTAAGTTATGTAGGTCTATTGCATCAATGCTTTGAGCCCACTGTGCACCTCTATAATTTTGACTTTTTGTGTCTTTCTTTAGGTATTTGCAGTCGAATGTTGTGTTCAAGTCGCCACATATTATTGTATGATCGATCTTGAACTCTTGGGAAGCGTTATCTAATATTATTTCGATCTTAGTTGTGAAGGCAATGTTCACTTCTTCTTTTGGATTCCAATAGAGGTTAAGCAACAGGTACCGTTTGTTTCTCCTTTCTTTGACTCCAATTAAATCTTCTCTCTAAAGGATCACAATTGCCAAGAGGAAAGGGTCTGTAACCAGGATTGTTTCGATCTCCAAGTTGCTTCCTGTTCTAACTGCGCAGATCAAACCCGCCCTCGGGCGACCCATTGGTCCTTTAACAGCCGACGAGAAAGCAATCTCACAACCGTCAATTGCTGGTTGTTGCCGCACCAAGGTCTCCTGCAAGCACAGGATGTCGAAGTCTCCCAAATTTAGGTCCGAGGGCCTCATGAGGTGTGAGAAGCCACAAGTGTTCCATGAACCCATAGTTATCTTGTTTGGTGTTGTACTAGAATGGTTCTTTTTGCTTTGTACCACTCAATTGAATTAGGGACTTTTTGTGGCTAGGAACTCTGTTTGAGGGCCAACACTTTCGGTAGCCAATCCCATTGCTTTAGATCCTGTTTTACGAGGTTTTGTCTTAATTCGGAATTATGCTCACTGTGTCTGCTTTTGGGTCTGTTTTGATCTATGGTGATTTCCCAATTTTTTTGCGCCCCGTGGGGGACCCTCTCCTTTTCCAAGGTTAGTTCCCTGCATCGTTTGTCTTCAACTCGAAACTCTTCTTTGTGCCGACCCCAGGTCTCTCGCCTGTCTTGTCCAGGGATATTGTTGTATCCTTTTTTATCTTGTTCCTGTTTGACTTTCCTTGATCTTTTCTTTTCTCTTGAGTTAGATCGACAGCACCTTTGGACTGGATTTGATCGATAGTCGGTACTTTTCTTTCTTTCCCCTCTCGATGATTTTTCATTTATCTCCCTTGAACCTTGACATTTGGGATGGTTTTCTCTTCCGTATTTATGCATTAGGTCAGTTTGGGTAACGGGAATTGGTCTGTCACTTGTTCTCTGGACGTTCTTTCTAGGGCTGTACCGAATAGCATATTTAGTATTCTGCCGAATATTGAATAGTTTGTCAAATATTCGGCCGAAGCCGAATATGAAGCCGTATAGTTGCTTTATTTAATAAATCATGTTCCAAACTTCAAAAAACACACTTCTTAAAAAAACAAATAAAGCACCATTTTAAATGCATTCTATAATTTTATTTCTCTTTGATGTAATTAATGTAGCATCTTTATTTAAAGTATAAAAGTCAGAAATAAAGCAATTTTTCCAAAATGAAGGGACCAAATGTACAGAAGATTGTTGCATATTCAGTGCCAGTTAAAGTAGGAGGCTTCACAAATGCAAAAGGACTGCCTTTATGAATCAGATGCATTGCATTCTCTATGCAGTTGCAAAGTCGATGCGGTCGAGTTTTGAAACTTCTTTGCAGCTCACATAGAAATGTATAAAATGGTTCATGTCGTCTCATGCAGGATACAAGTCAAGAGGAAATCTGAAATGCGTGAACTACATCTCACAACTATTCACCCCACCCAAACAAAAGCTGCTCATTTTTCACTTATCGTCGCCACTCTTCCTCATCAATACACAAACTCAGGACTCAAGTCCTAAAAAAAAGAAAAGGGGGGACAATGACGTACGCAATGGGAAGCAACATGACAGGAACTGAAAGTATCTATGCACATTTCTTTCAGTTAGTTTTTTCCAACTGAAAAAAGTGCACATTGCATATAAACATTCTCCAAAAGAAAAGATGTTCCTGTATTGTTGCAGGCTAAGTATAAAAGATGAGCACCTTTTTTGTCTAAGATATAAACATTCTCCAAAAGAAAAGATGTTCCTGTATTGTTGCAGGCTAAGTATAAAAGATGAGCACCTTTTTTGTCTAAGAATCTGTAACAAAACATGCCCTAAAGAGCAGATTACAATACAATAAATTTTGCAGCAGTGTGATAGCAATTTGTCTGGTCTAATTCTATTCAGGTTTGCGAACTGAAGTCTATATTTGCCTTTCTGAGTTCATGCTGCATTGTATTCAAATGAGAAGGTCAAAGTATTCGGCAAAAGCCGAATGGCTAGAAACTATTCGGCCGGAGCTGAATAGATTTTTTTCAGCCGTTATTCGGCCGAATACTTACTCAAAGCCGAAGTTCGGTACACCCCTAGTTCTTTCTCTCCTCACTCCTTTGATGCTCCACTTCCGTTAGATCGAGGGCTAAAGCTTTTAGCTTGTGTCTAGCTTCTCTTAGTGTTTTTCTAACCGAACATAATGTTATGTGCAGGTAGACTTTGTCCAGTGCTTTCTCACCTATAAACTCTATTATGTCAATGTCATCTGAACCCAATGTTCTTAGGGTATGTATTTGGCGAAAGAGTGCCAGTATTGATCTTTGATTTAGAATTTTGCCACCTTCTGTTCCCCTCGCTCGTTTTAGTAAAAATGTATGAGTTTTTGTAGTTCTCACTGTTCTTGTCATTTGGGCTCTCTTTTCCTGCCTTGCACCCTTAGCCCTCGATGTTGACCTTTTAGAGGGTTGTCTTTTGTCCTGAGATCCTCTTGTGGGGTCTAATTTCATGTGTACTCGGGATTTCCATTTTGTGGGACCTCTCCACTCTCTGCTGGTTGAGCCCTGCTCATTTAGCTAGGGTCTCTTTTTGTCCCCATAGGGTGTAGATGGTCGCTCTCTGGAATACCTTCTTGCCCCTCTGTTTTTTACCTCGTCTTTTCTTTTTCAGTAATTTGAGTTTATCCCCTTTTTTCAATTGTTTTGTTCTTTTTTTCTTCCAATGTGAAGAAAACTGGTGATTGAGGGTCGCGGATGGTAATCTCTTTTTCAGGTTCACCTAAATTCGGGATATCCGGGGTCTCTGTTGTTTTATGTTTCCCATTGCCCTTTAATGTGAGATCCTGATCTGTGTCCCCCGCCAAGTCTTGTGTCATATTGAGTGCAATTTCCATTAATTCCGATTCTGTTAGTGTTTCTTCATGCTGCGAATCTTCATGAATAGAGGAGCCTTACAGAATCCACACTCAATAATTATTTTTAAGAAGAGAATGGATCTTGCCTTGCAATACATTAACATCACCAAAGAGGATCTGATAACTCGAGTGGGATATAAAAAAAAAATGCTATATCAGATGGATTGGCTCGATTCTCATGATGAAATTGGTTCCTATATGCTTTACAAAGAATTTGCCTTACATACGCACAAAAGGGTTCCGAGGCTGATGTATGTTGAGTGCTTCCTTGATACTAAATTACGTGACATCTATATGCGGTTTCGCTTGAATCAGCTTCATTCCAAAGAACACATTAGTCAGTGGGTGTATTTCAATACCGATATGTGTCGCTGCTGCAAGAAAGCTCCACAAAAGGAAACTACAAAGCACTTGGTTATTTATTGTAGTCACTTTGAAAATGAGAGACTCGCATTCTTGGGGGAGAGAAATGTAATGAACTCTATTTCTTCACGTGAAATGCTATGGATTAAATGCATGAATAAGCCTCACATTTCATTCATGTGGGCTTTGGGTAGACTATTATCTAAAATTGAAAATGAACTGTTGCAGAGAATGAATTATGTTGCAAATGACTTAAATTAATCTATATACTCAAGCCATAAACATTGTACATTGTCTACATGAGGCATTAGATGTCTTCAAGCATTTTTTCTAACAGGTGGTCTCTTTATAAGACCTCAATTGTTGTGATTATTCGGGTTCAGCAAGTCCGAACAATTCCTCAGTGATTACTGTGGTAATGCAATTTAGAATGAATTTTAACCTGAAATTGTGGAAATTTTGATGAATTTTTGATTTGTTTCGTGTAAAAGGTTAACCTGTTTATATATATATGTATCTAATTTTTTGTAAGTGTGAAACGTTTTTTTTGTAAACTAAAACACACGGTATTAATAAAAAAATAAAAAAATTGTGGAGACTCTTTTCTGTGTTTTTGTTTTGGGTGTTCCTTTTCGTTGAGTTCTCTCTTCGAACATCGGGGCCAGTTTTCTCGATGTAATGACCTCCTATCCTTTATTCCTTGCCCCTGGTTTTGGTAAAACCAAACAGATATTTCCTTTTGGTTTCACTTGTGAAGTAACCTCAATCAGGGGATCTCTTGTGATTTGTAATAGACCTTTTGTCTCTTGGATCGTACATCCGTTTTGTCTCTTTTTCCTTGGGTCAGATTCCTCTGTTGGTTTTTCACTTCTAAAGTTGATTGATGCATTTGAGCTCTGACTACCCAATCCTGCAGTCAGGCCGTTTTTCTTTTTGTATGTTTTGGTCCCCTGTTTACTGGGACCCGAGTGCTTCAGTTGTATAGCTGGTACTTGCTTCCCTGGTGCTGACTGGCTCATTGTCAATGTTTCAGACCGCAGATTATTATTTTGCAGCAAGAAATGATGTTTTTAGCTTTGGTTGTTTGGTTTGAGATTATGACTCTTTCTGGGCCATCTTTTGGATGGGCCCTGTTTGGGGAGTTTTTTCAACTGTGTTTGATTTGTTTTGGTCTCTCGAGGTAATGAAACCTTCCAAAAAGGATAGTCTGGTTTCGGCCATGGCCGCCATGGTCAAGAGGTCCTTTGACGTATCGTTTAGGGCCTCGTAAAGTTTTGTGAATGGGGCCAGAGCAATCGTCAAGGTTGACATTAGAGAGAAGAGATCAATTTATTGGTTGGCGGTTTGGTTTCCTGCCTGCCTATTTCGCTTGCTATGCTAGATTTCTAAGGCGTATAAGATGGATGGTGATGTTTGTATTTCATGTAGTTCCATTCTGTCGCTCTGTTTTGCTTGGTTCACTTTTGGTTTTGGGATTAGGTCATGGTTTGGTAGTGGCTCATAGGTCGGGAAATCCAGAGGCCTTAGTGATGATGAATCTGCCTCTGAGACTTAGTTTCCTTTAGCTGAGTGCAATGTCAGACCATCCGCTTTTAATGCTACCGTAGAGATAGCCTCACCTTTGGTTGTCAGTCCGAGTGCTTCTAATGCATCCTTGTGTTGCCTTGTTGTTAGAAGGCTGGTGGTTTGTAGTGCGTTTCTGATCTTATCTTGTTTAGTATAAGATAGTAGTGGGGAGCCCAAAAGTCTAGAGTGCTCCAACAATTTGTTTGGAGGTTGTTTTCCAACATGCCATCTTATTTTTGTGTCGATGTTTA
The DNA here is from genome assembly GCF_040938575.1 of Ambystoma mexicanum. Classification (NCBI taxonomy): domain Eukaryota; kingdom Metazoa; phylum Chordata; class Amphibia; order Caudata; family Ambystomatidae; genus Ambystoma; species Ambystoma mexicanum. The sequence continues at coordinate 327,089,627 of NC_090925.1, read as the reverse complement.
GTTTGGGCACTTTGTGATCATCCATATTTTGTTTTGGAGTAGATTGGTTTTCCATATTGATTGGTTGCGTAGTTTCCATGGCTTCTATTATTCCTTCTAGTATCTCTGTGTCTGTTATCTCGTTGTTGATTGATCCTGTCTTTTTAAAAATTTTGTGAAAGAAGTTTTCCAGAACCCCTTTTGTGGACCCAAGATTTTTTTGTTGCCAGTGGTATTTTTACATCCCATTTCGTGGAGCTTTGTTGGCCCACCAGTAGGGTAGAGTGAGTCCGACTTCTATCCCTACATTTGGACAGTGGGTCTTTTGGAATCCCTTCATTTTTTAATGACTGTATATTTTTCGTAAGTCGTTTTAGTTTTTTTTTGCGCCTCCTCCTTTTCGAGTAAACTTCATCTTTTCTTTTTGGCGATCCATTATTTGTTTCTTTTTCTCTGCAAAGTTTCTCTCTTTCGGGCCCCAATTTTGTGTGTTATCCCATTGGTCCGAGTCTGTGTCTGTATTTGAGTCATCAGTCGTTTCATATGAAAGATCCTGGGCCCATTTCTGCAGGGATGAAACCAGTGGAGTAGCTGGAGGAGTTTTCAGGTCCTCCCTGGCCGTTACTAGGTGGACCTCTATAGCAATTTTTATTGGATCACGTTTGGCTACTCCAGGACCTGATATATCTGTTGAGCCTATAGGTTTTTCCAATTGTTCCATTGTCCGATTTATGTCGATTAAGGAGGCGGCGGGCTGTTCCTTGTCAAGACTATCTGAGAGTAAGTCTTCAGTATTCACCTCGAGCTCTGAGTTAGGATCAGGCTGGGCCCCTTCACCAGTGTGTTTCACCCCTCCCACACCCTCCAACGAGCAGGGGAGCTCCACCCTCCCTCCAATCGCGACTGTTTCTATTACAGTTGACTGGCCGTGTGAATCTTCCTCCACCGCTGAGATCGACGGGTCAGTGTTCCATCCATTTCCGCTTGAGGCCTCCCCTTCCGACACCCCCTCGCTTGCCACGCGAGCCAGCACCGTTGTCTCCTGCACTTGGATCCCTGACAGGACACGGGCCGACAAGGGATCGTCGGAGGTGACCCCCTCGCCCAATGGGACCCACTTTAGCTCCCGCACACATATCTTCAGCTCTGCCCAGTGTCCCAGTGCTGAAAGGCTCGGCCTCAATGGTTTCTCCCTTCAGGCCTTCCCCTCCCCCCCAAAAGGCCTTCCGTCTGTTCATCCGTGGTACTCCCCCAGGCGAGCTCCTCCTCGCCGCCGCACTGTTCCCGTGAATCAGGCACCCGGCAGCCATCTATCTCCGACTGGACGGGAGGAACCACTTGAGCTGACATCTTGGTAGGTATACTGTTTTCAGGGCTGCTTCTTTCATCTTGTGGGGGGGCGCATAGTAATGAGTTGGGCGTTATGTCGGTAGGTCCTGATGTTATTATTATTTTCCTTATGTTGGATTGTAATGCATGAGAAGCATGATTGTCTGCTTTAAACGGTGGGGATAAAGTTGGGAGTTGGTAGGTGTCTGGTGCATACTGTCAGGGGTGCTTCCAAGGGGTGGCCAAAGGGGGGCCACAGCCACCCTTATAAAAGCACCCCCCCACTGGCCCATTCATTTATGTATGTTTGTTTTGGTGTGCCACCCCAAGACTTCAAGTGTGGCCACCCCTATGAAAAATGTCTGGGGGCGCCAATGCATACAATACATCTGTGTGTTTACCCAATGTCTTCCTGTTTTTACATTGTTTCAGGGGACTACGATGTTAGAGTCTGCTGTCCTCACTGCGGGTACGCTGGCTACGGAGCCTGTGTCCCTCCTCCTCTTGGGAGATTGTTGACATAGTAGTTTGTTTCCCCCAAGATTTACAGTGTGATCTTGTGGACGGCTACAGGCAGCAGAGCCCCTCGGTCTCCTCCGGGAATCGCTCCGTTAGCAGCCTTCTTTAGTTTGTGTTGGTTTCTGTATAATTGCTTCTGTATGCGTACCCGCATCAAAGGTTCACGGCCTGCAGTCTCCGGTCGGCAAGAACTCTCGTGGTGTCGATATTGATGGGTATGGGCGGGCGCTTGCACCCAGCATCCAAGCAGCAAACAGCCAAACAGCGAAAGTAGATAGCGCCCTTCACTGGTGTGGGTTTAACGCCACAAGGGTGACTCTGCCTGCCCTTTGTACTTCCACTTCCTGAAGGGGGCAGCGCTACGGCGAAGCAACGGTGAAGCAAAGTTTCAGTGGGGCTGCAGGTAGGAACCTATCCAACTCCACACGGTGCGCAGAACAGCCAAACAGCGAAAGTAGATAGCGCCCTTCACTGGCGCAGGCTTAAACATGTTTTCAATACTAAGCAAAGTGCAAGCAATCTATTAGATTTCTTGTTCAGTGTCCTTTCCCCCCTCGCCCCAACACTGCGGTCCCTTCACACATTAATCTTTACACTTGTTCATCCATCCATCATGATTTCGTTATTTATACGTCTTCCGCTCATTCATGCCTCGGTTCACCCTCTCCCATCTATCCATATCCACGCTTCTCCTATCCAGCTGTACATCCATCCCCCACCTGATCATTCATTTAGCTCTTCGAAGACATTCATTTACTCCTATACATTCATATGGCCTCCCACACCAATTGGCACCAATTTCATCCACCCCCTGCTATCGTTCATCTGCCCCTACTTGCTTTGATGTGTTCATCTCTTGCACTAGATCTCCCCTTTTTCTGCCTTTGCCCCCACTTACTGTTCCATCTGCATGCCTGTATGTGAATGCAGCAAATCATTTTGTCATATAAAATCCATATTTATTGTCTGTCACACTGCAACTGTCCCCTGTCCTCGCCTACTACAGCCAGGGCCCTGAAGCACATGTGTTCTCCAACAGTGGTCATCCTTTGTGTCTCTTAATTCTAACTTGCATATTACTCACAAATGTGCAACACAGAATCCCTGCTTTTCGTAAGCGCATGCACAGTCCCACACTTGCTCTTGGCGCAGTCATGCTTGGTAAGTCTTTGACGTGTACCCCTGCAATGTCTTGTCAGGCGGCCAGAACCATACCTGTTCAATGCCCCATTCAGGTTAAATGTTTTCACCTTTTATTCGTACAATGTGTGTACACATATGAGCAGTTGCCCTGGAGATAATATATAACACTAGTACACCTAGCATTGCCACCATGATTAAGCTCTACTGAAATATTCCTTATACCAAGATTAACATTTCATTTTTACTTTGATCATAAAATGTTGGTCCTGAACAGCCATTTCAGTTATTCTGATCTCTACACTTTTTTGGCCCAGTTTACCAGCACCATTTTATATATGTTATTTTTTTCCCCCTCCAGAACTCAAAACCTGTGTTTTAATGACACATTCGACTAATCTGTTGGAGAAAAAAATAACATTTTTTACAACATCTCTACATGCTTTATTTCTACAGCTTTGACATGTTTCAGTATTCCATGTTTGACCTTCTACAAGGGGTGATTACCTATTTATTAGGGTATTGAGTGCATACATAGCTTTGGGAAGCAACCGAGCACTGCACATATAAAAAACAATAGTGCCCTGCACACTTCATAAAATGAAACTGGATGGCAGCAGGTATCAGTAACTTTGATTGATAATGCCTAGTGCTTAAAATCCTTGTGCAGTTTTTTTGATTACCGTACAAACGTTCTGTTTTTATCCTTTTTTTTCTTTTTCTTTCATGTGCTTGTGTGTGGCGATAGTTGTTCAATGTTTATGTATTATTTTTTGTCTTTTTTTTTTTTAAATCTAATTGGGCTACCCTTCCCACTGCCAACAAACTCTGCCATACCCCGTGCCAATAACGGTGGGAAGGGAATTATTATTGCCACATCCAGCCATTTTTGCCACCTGCAGTGATATATATTGTTTCTTCCAATAATCCTTTGAAATCCTGAACACAATCCTTTCTTTGAGAACACTACCCCATTTTTATTTTAAGAAATTGCACTTCCCTTAAACTGTTGATTAAACACCCTTGAACCTGAACCACTTGTGTTGTATTCTTACTTCTGATAACCATGAAATCCTCACAATAGCGCCTAAAGATGGGAAGCTTCATATGCGTACGCACAAAAGGAGATTTGCAGATGGAGAAACTACTGTGAAGGTACGCGGTAGTCTTGGACATGCATACACAAACATACATATGCAGGAGTCTTTAGGGAAATGTGTTTGGGACCATTTGGGTACGCTTGGTACATGGCAAATCTGTATGCCGCGAGTCTCCTCATAGCCATAGCAAGGGGTTGTACAGGCCACAAAAACCTGGGGTGGCGAGAGACCTGGAAAGCTGGTTGATGTTATCTCAGGTGCCTGCTGCCTTCAACCTTGCTCAAATAGACAGCTATGGCCAGGCTCAGGTTTTTACGACTTGGTACTATTGTGGAGAGGCGATGTAATCTTTTTAAGTACATGGGAGCCTCTTATTCATTGCCCAGGGAAGTCCGGCCAGCTGGTAGGGCCAGTTTGGGGCCGGGTAATAAACCCGGTGCAAGGGATGCTTAAGGGCAAAGCAAACACATGGTTTATAGGTTTGGCTCAGTGTTTTGGGAGGGACCAGGATGTGGCCAGAGGCCATGAGTGCTCAAATGGTAGTCATTAGAGATTAGTATGAAATAAGGACACCAGCAAGTCTGGGTGCTTAAAATACTTCTCACCAGTTCAAATGGAACTTGTTTGTTTCTCTCTCTCCTCGTATTGTTGAAGTATCCTTGGAAAAGTCATCTGCATCACATCCGGGGTTAAAGGTCCCAGACAAGTTGGAACTTGTACTAAATTAGGCTTGTTGTAAATATGTAACCGTGTGGTTTCATGGCCTACTAGGGTAAGTTCCAAAGACGGGGTGTGTTGTGACTATGAAATGATGCAAATGTATGTTGAAAGGAGATAGTGGTTAAATAAATGTTTCCATTGAGAGGGTGGGAACTAAAGGAGACTAGATTTCTTTGTATAGGGTTGACCAATCATTTTTGGGGGGATGACTTTGTAATGAAATATGTGGGAGTGTGTTGACTGTTCCAAAATGTATATAATTTGAGATCTTTGCGTGCTTCGGAGAGACTCTGGTTAGTTTGACTCTACAGTGTCATCTAGTCCCTCCTGGCCATTTGTACAATAAACTTGCTTTGCGGACAAACATGCGCTCGCTTCTTAATAGGTGGGCCTGTGTTGAGTTACGGAGATCGGAGGTCCAACCACACACAATCCAGTTGAACATATTCCCTTAATTTCACCAATAGATAAAGGTGCTGAACAAGGAGATGGAATGAGATTTGCAAGTGTTGAATGTTATGGCATACCAGTAAAACCTTCTCCTCTGAGATCTGTAAAAATCAATAGAGGCATGTACAAGACTACCCATTGGTTTATACTGTCATGGAAAAAACACATTAATTCAAGTTCATTATGTATCATTTCTGTCTGTATTTTGGCTGAGTATACTAACTCCAAATAGACCAATAGGACGCTATGGTATTAACTATTGAAACTGGAGGTTGTGAAGAAAAAAACTATCATGCTTCTATTAGGCCAAACCCACTATGTTTACTGTGCAATCCTGTATTACTGAAACGGTGACGCAAACCCATGGGTTGCAGTATGGCTTTGGCAAAAACAAAAGAAGGTAAAAGAGCCTTGCCAAAGGTAAACATATTGGCTTTCGTGATGGTGTGGGATAGGTATTTGCCAGGCGCTGCCATAATGGTACTACCTGGCCATAAGATAACAGTCGGTAAAGGGGAACTCGATTCTTGTTTTTAACAGGACTTCTGTGCAAGACACCCAGTGGATGAAGGCGTACTTGCAAAAGGCATTTATATTACATGAAGAGCACACTTAGAGCAGAAATCATTATTTTATTTAGAATAATTGTATAGGGGGTACTGTGGAGGGTCGGAAGGGGGAGACAGACTAGCTACTCTGACCCCACCACTAATACAAAACAACTAAAGTCCAGGAGAATGACTCCTTTGTCCTGGGACTGCTTTCTCAGCTCAGTACATATTTGTTTTTAGTTATCTGAAGAGTCTTTACTATCTTTTGCACCAGTTCATTTAGGGCTCGTTCCCAGCCTTCTGATTTATTTTTCCCCTGTTGTTGAAAGATCCCTTTTGATTAAAGTTCCTTGTCTTTGATTCCCTTGGTCTATCTTGGGTATAAATAAGTATTTCTCTGGTTGACTCTTACTCTCGTGGTCACTCACACTACCTCTGAAACAATAATGGCAACCCTGCTATTGGCTTTCACTTTCTTGGCCACTCACGTGTTCACTGGGATGAGTATTATGCACCCAGTATTCTCACTCTTCTGGTTATCAACCTTCTCACTAGGACGAGTAGGGTGAACCCAGTATTGATCCTTATTCTCTGGATAGCTCACATTCCCACTGTGACGAGTATGCTGATCCCATTATAGATTCTCACACTCTTGGTTACTAGTTTTCTTACTGGAACGAGTAGGATAAACCCAGCATTGCTTTTCATTACTCTCTCTGTGTTTACTGTTACAAACACTGATATGCCATGTCTTGATTTCCTCTATCTCACTGGGATGAGGATGATGTCCCCACTCGTTATTTTAATTTCTCTCTCTGCCTTATGACTCTGCCACCCTTGTCTCTGGAGGATAGCTCAGTGGCAACGCGCTCGTCTTAGAAGCAAGATGACGTGAGCAACACAGGTTCGAACCCCGGGTCCGCGCTTAGAAGCCTCTGGTTATTAAGCTTGTTATGAATAACCAATTACATTTACATTACACTTAGAATTGCCGGTCTTCTGCTCTCCCCGTTACCTTCCTTGTATTGGGGCAGCGTCATCGGGTCAGCTTCTTCCTTGGGCATATCCACGTCGTTCAGGACGACTTTCAATCTGTCTTCCCTTCTTCTGACCCGCTAAAGCGTGTTTTCCAGTAAGCGGTATAGACTCCAAGAGGGGTTAGTTCTCTTTCTCTCTCTCCGTCTCGGCTTCCAGTTCTTTCTCTCGTCCGTCCCTCCAGGGACCATTCAACTTCAAAGATGTACTAGAGTCTGTGCCTTGGACAGTGAAGCCCGGGCACTGATACCGGTCAGCTCCTACCCTGCGTTAGAGGTGGCGTTCTCCCGCGTCTACCAGCTTACCTCACAATGCTGGTTCGGAACTCCTGGGTCTCTCTCTTTCCTGGTTTCTCTCCTCCCATTTTTATGATGCTGCTTTCTGGCTTACCCACCGTCTCGTGGGAGTCCTTTCTCAGTGTCTTGGACATATTCATTATAGTTCTTGTGGGTTTATTCGTGACAGTACCAGGCAGGTACTGATTTTCAGATTCAATACCGCCATAACAAATATACAATGATTTCTCTTCTTCCCCCAACAGAATAGGCATGGTTCGGTTGGAAGGGGAGTCCCTCATCGGAAACGGGAGTACTTATCCCGGTGGAAGGGGATTGAAATGTCTCCCAGTGAGGTACTGATTGTCTCTAACCCTAAGGAGGTTATCACGTAGCGGGCTCACCTCCGTAGCCACAAGAACCCCTCCTTTACTATGTTGTTTTTGCAAGGGTTTCAAAGTGTACAAGCTGTGCAGATCGGTTTTCTTGCCTGTGAGACCGTTTGGTACACACTGACCTGTGTTTCACGCCCATTCGAAAAGAATTGCATGGAATAAGATCCTCTATTTTATTAAGAAGAGAGATTTGATAGTACACTATTTGAACTTTTTTTTTGATACATGAAGTTTCATGGATAGTTTGTCTAAAATGAATCCTAGATATTTATCCAAAGAGTTTAGTTGTGGCACAGTCCCCCAACAGCCAGTAAATGTAGCCAGGATGGGGATAGCTCGACCCCTGTGGCACACCACAGTGCACGTTAAAGTGGGTAGGAGGTGGGTGTTGGGAAAGATTTCTCTGCAGACAATTTTCCCTCTATATTCTATGGACCCCCAAACGTTTTGCTTTTGAACTTGTCCTGACTTTTTACAGGGAATTGAAGCCTTCAGCTTCACTCCCATGGCCTTTTGCTCATGTGTCATGGGGAAACTGATCAGTCCTTCGGACTATCAGCACTGGCATACCTTTTCTTTTTACCTTTTTGGTAACATTTTAACAGTGCACACAACATCTTACAATGCAGTACAATGGGGGATACTTTTGTATGTGCCTAAAGACATGCTGGTGGCGGCAGATACATTGGTACAATTTTTGCATTATTTCTAGTGTGCACATTCGTGTATACCATGTCTGGCTACTTGTCGTAGGGCAATATTGTTGTCTGCCTGCATTTTCAGGTCAGGAAATCCCTTCTATGGCCATGCATTCACCAGGAAAGCTGCTGCTTTCGTGGGCTACTGCTGGCCTGGTGTATGGGGACCCAGGATGAGGGTGGGACGGTCTATCACACTCCACAACTGGGGCACTTGAAAGTCTGGGTGTGGGGCATGAGTGAAAACCTACAGTGGTCCCTGATTGGACCCCTGTTGGCTGTTTGAATGGTGCTGATCCTTACCATTGGTGGGCTTGGACTCACCTCCAGCCAGGATTTAGGATAGGAGGACTCCTGCAGCCATTTCTTCAGATCAATGTTGGAGCCAAGTATCCTCTGTAGAAGAGCAGCTGACTGAAGAGCTGTGGACCACTCCCACCTGGCATCCCTTCCTGCGTTTGGCCTGGTGAAGCCTGTTCTCAACAGCCAGCCTGCCGGCGGCAGACTAGTACCAAAGTGCCACTTCGTTTTACAACCTTAACTATAAACACATTTGTAAGAAAGCTTTTGCTTTAAACAAGCTTGGACATTGCCTGTTTCCAGTAATCGGATTAGTCCATCGACCACAATTGGCCTGCGGCCAGAAGTCAATGATTTGTTACTATGCCTTTCAAAACGTGCTCAACTGCAGAACGTAAATGTCGCTCAGAGCCGGTTCAAGGTACCCTGCACCATACAACGTTTTAAGCCCCTGAAGAAGATCCCTGCATTCCTTATGTGGGATTGAAATATGTAGGGCTGTTTCAAAGGGTGACATTTTGTGTCTAAAGTACCCACCAGAACTTACATAGACCCTATAATTGTCAAAGAACAGTTTTGCAACAAAGTATTTGTATATATGTAAAGAATGGGGCTAGTCGTGATTTAGAAAGCATAGCGTTTTTATTGTATAGATTTGCACTAGAGTGGCGCTATTGTTTGATGGTACCTGTCATGTTTTGTATGCACCTGCACATATATAACAATTACTAGAATCGGGAAAGTATTTTGAACTGTTTGTCATCAAGAGTATCTGTATTTTTTCTGAGGGAGTCATTTAAGACCAATTCTTAGTGTAAGTGGGTATTTTATTTCACCTACTACTAAGACGTTTTGCTTGTTACTGATATACGGTTACTTTATGTCAATAAAGCTCTGCTGGACTACCTGATCTGCGAAGGCTCAGAGCAGTGCTTCAACCCTTGGACTGATGGGACCAACCAGTCTGGACTCATCCTCGAGGACCCAGCCATCCTGAGCCTTCGAAAGTGTCCCTGCACCGACCAGCTCTCCAGTGGGCTTCCTTGGTAGAATTGTCAGTATTCCACGCTCATCGCTGTAATTTCGATGTACGCCACCTCGTCCCACAAGTCGCCTTCCTGCCAAGTTTCAGCTTCCCAACATCAAGGGATCCTACTCTGCAAGGTCTTCTTCAATCGCGACTGAAAATGCGCCAGCTGTTGTACCTGTGCAATAGCCATCATTGGAACTCTCCATCCCTCGTATGGTGAAGTGTTCTGAGGGGATATGCATCTGTGATTTGCATTTCTTCTTCACAAAGGGTTGCACTCTGCTCCTGGAACCGACCGGAAGAATCCTTTCCTGTTACTCACCGGACGGGAAGTATACCAAATCGGTGGCCGGAAGGCACAGGACTGAACTATTGATTGAAGAGCTAGGTCGGGGCCTCCAACCTAGCCTCCTCTCTGTGAGGGCACAAGACCTTTTTAACGATATGACTCTCTGCTGGGTAGGACCAGGCAGAGGGACTGATTGCTCAAAAGGGCGGGGAGGACACGGCGCCAAAAACCCAGCTGTAAAGGAAAAACAAGAGGTGAGCAATTGGAAATTTAAGAAAGATCCCTTTCCCTCGATACTTCTTTCTAGTAGTACCTGAACTATGCCCTCCCCTTGTTTCAAGGCAACCGGAACCACCTACAAGTAAGAGAGGAGAATGTAACCTATCCTGACTATAGTTGTCAATTAGCTAAGGAGAATGGATAATCATACAAAAGAAAACCCTTACCACTGATGTGCTGTTGAGTCTGTGTTGTCACAAAGAGTTCATAAAAAACGGAAGTGCAAAATAACAAATGGGAAGGTTAGTTCGGGAAACTGAACCCGGGCGGAACGAGGGCCGCACTAGAGTCGGGTAGGTGCACTATCCGCAAAGCGTCCCTGTGCACTACTGAAGAATGTCCAATGGAAGTCTGATTGTAGAAAGGATGGTAACAGCAACAATAAAGGACACAATTGAGTTGGAGTATTGCAGGTGATATAGTTCAGTGGCAAGGTACAATGAGTACAGGAGATATGCTTGTTAGCAAGTGGTGAAAAGAAGAGTCTTACCGATGCCGTGATCACAAGGTTCCAAAAGCGGCAGGCACAAGCAGTCCGTGAATGAGGAAACAGGTCTGGTACACGGGTAAGTAGTTTTCCAAAAAGCGGCAGGCAAAAGCAGTCCGTGAATGAGGAAACAGGTCTGGTACACGGGTAAGTAGTTTTCCAAAAAGCGGCAGGCAAAAGCAGTCCGTGAAAGAGGAAACAGGTCTGGTACACGGGTAAGTAGTTTTCCAAAAAGCGGCAGGCAAAAGCAGTCCGTGAAAGAGGAAACAGGTCTGGTACACAGGTAAGTAAAGTAGGATTGAAGACGGAACTTCTAAATACCGGGATGCAACTTTAATCAGAAGCAGCGTTTCGCCCGGTTCCGAGGTTTAAATCGGGAAGGAGAAGGCGGAACTTGACGAAACCGAGGTTCACGCATCATCGCCTGTCAGCTGACAGCGGGAGGCGGAAAGCTGGGAATCGTAGTCCAAACTTGCCGCAGAGTGCTGCGGAGTGAGCCGAAGCCACTATTTTCCAGGGCAGTTGCCAGTGGGCGTAGATTGGGTTTGCAATATGACGCATACCCTTACGGAGGGCAATAACCTTCCTGCGGGCCTGCCGAGGCGTAACAGCATCCACCCCCAAAGGCGGCGCCACCCCGCTACGGGCATGAAAGCGGCGAAGCAGGGACGGGGCATGAATATTAGATAAAGGCTCCCAAGACCTATCCTCAGGGCCAAAACCCTTCCAGTCAACCAGGTAAAAAGGACGACCCCTCCGAAGTCGAAAATCCAGGATATCAGCCACCTCGAACTCATCATTGCCATCCACCCGCACCGGGGGTGGGCGGACCGGCAACCGCATGTTGGCCGGACAAGGCTTCAGCAAACTGACATGAAACACTGGGTGCTGTTTCCAGGACGAGGGCAATGAAAGACGCACAGCAACTGGATTTAAGACCTTTGTGACAGGAAAGGGACCCACAAACTTGGGTAAGAGCATTCGTTTACCAGGTATTCTCAGGTTGCGTGATGACAGCCAAACCTTCATACCCACACGGTAGTTGGGTGCGGGTGTCCGATGCATGTCTGCAAATTTCTTTGCCTTTGCCTGAGCATGCAGCAGGTGTTGACGAACGACCCCATGAATGGACTTGAGGTCCCGGACACACGCATGAGCCGCTGGATTGTCAATGGGAAGGTCAGGATCCAGGGGCAAGGACCGCGGATGGTGTCCGTAAAGTGCAAAAAAGGGAGATACACCAGAAGCGGCATGCAGAGAATTATTATAAGCGAATTCAGCGGGTGGTAGCAACGCCAACCAAGAGGACTGGAAACGAAGTGTGAGGCAGCGTAGGTATTGTTCGAGAGTAGCGTTGAGCCGTTCAGTCTGCCCATCTGTTTGTGGATGGAAGGCAGAGCTGAACCTGTCGTCAATGCCAAGAGATGCCGTCAGAGCCCTCCAGAAACGTGACGTAAACTGCGGTCCGCAATCCGAAACCACAATAGAAGGCAGACCAAAGAAACGAAATACGTTTTTAAGGAACAATGAGGCCAATGTCGGAGAAGAGGGCAAACCCGCACAAGGAATGAAAAGCGCCATTTTTGTGAAATAATCAATTACCACCCAGATGGTGTCAAAACCGTCAACCGGTGGCAGGTCCACAATGAAATCCATAGAGACCATGTACCATGGCTTGTGAGGGACCGGGAGTGACTGCAACAAACCCACAGGTTTAGACCGGGAGACCTTACATTGAGCGCACACAGAACAGGAGGCCAAATAGTTAACCACGTCTTGAGACATAGACGGCCACCAGGCCCAACGACGGAGCAAGTCCAGAGTCTTCTTTTGACCTGGATGAGCCGCTATCAAGGAGTCATGGGACAAAGCAAGGGCCTGGAGACGAGCTTTCCCCGGGGGCACAAACAGGCGGCCTGAATATAGGGAAGTCCTTGTACCGCGTCAAGATTTAGGGCTACACATTCCTCTTTATGTGTATTCACCCAGTCCGAGATTAAAGAACGGAGCAAAGGGCGTGGAGTACATGCACATACTACCCTAGAAGGCAGCAGAAGAGGGGAATCCGGTTTGCTTTGCTCCGGGTGAGAGGGCAGGCGAGACAAGGCGTCTGCACAAACGTTGAGACGGGCTGGCCTATACGTGATGGTGAAATTGAACTGAGAAAAGAAAAGGTGCCAGCGGGCCTGCCGAGCAGTGAGACACTTCATTGACTTGAATGCCAATAGACTCCGATGGTCAGAGAAGACAGTAACCGGATGACGGGCCCCCAATAGGTGATGACGCCATTCAGAGAAAGCGTCCTTAACTGCCAGCAATTATCTTTCCGTGATAGGATAGTTGCGCTCGTATGGTGTCAGTTTTCTTGAAAAGAACGCAACCGGATGAATCTCACCCGAGTCCTGACAGGGTTGCGACAGTATAGCCCCGATGGCCGTCCCAGAAGCATCAGCTTCCACAAAAAAGGGTAGGAGCGGATCGGGATGTTGCAGCACTGGAGCTGAAGAAAAAGCCGCTTTTAAGGCCTCGAAGGCGGATTGCGCTTCTGGTGTCCATCGGTATGGCTGTTTTGAGCTAGTTAAAGCCATCAAAGGAGCCGAGATGGTAGAAAATGAAAAGATAAAGCGCCTGTAAAAGTTTGAGAACCCCAGGAATGACTGTAGGGCTTTGGTTGTAGTAGGAACAGGCCATTCCAAAACGGCCTTAACCTTGGATTGGCTCATCCGGATGCTCCGATTGGTAAGGTCATAACCTAAAAACTCAACCTCCGATGAATTGAAGATACACTTCTCGGCTTTGACGAAGAGACGGTTCTCTCTCAGCCTTTGTAAGACAAATCTCACATGTTCGGTGTGTTCACTCTTGGATGAGGAATAAATCAGTATATCGTCTAGGTAGACCACAACAAACTGGTCCAGACAATCGTGAAAGACATCGTTCATGAAGGCCTGAAAGGTGACCGGGGCATTACACAACCCGAAGGGCATCACAAGGTATTCAAATAACCCGTACCGGGTCTTGAAGGCGGTTTTCCACTCGTCCCCCTCTCTTATGCGAACTAGGTTGTAGGCACCCCGCAGGTCAAGTTTGGTAAAGATTATAGAAGAACCTAGCTGATCCAAGAGTACAGAGATCAGGGGAAGAGGGTACTGGTTCTTAACTGTGATTGCGTTTAATGCCCTGTAATCAATGCAAGGGCGAAGGTCGCCTTCTTTTTTAGGAACAAAAAACAGAGGAGACGCTGCCGGTGATCTCGATGGTCTGATGAACCCTGTAGCCAATGCCTTGTCAATGTACTCTTTTAGCACTTTGTCTTCTGGCAGTGTGAGCGAATAAACCCTGCCAGCAGGTATTTTATCCCCTGGTACCAGGTCGATAGGACAATCATATGGCCTGTGTGGGGGCAACTGGTCTGCGCCACCTTTATCGAAGACGTCCCGAAAAGAAGCGTATTCCACAGGGATACAAGGTTCGATGGCATTGGTAATGGCACCTATCAAGGCCATTGAGGCCACCAGGGCTTGACAGGAAGTACCGGAAATGCTACTAGTCTGAAAACACCTTTCGTTACAGACAGAGGAAGGAAATTGTACCACCTTCCTGGCCCAGTCGATTTCAGGATTGTGGTGCTGTAACCACGGAATGCCCAAAATTACACGAAGCTGGGGGGCCTTAATTAGGTCAAATGTGAGTGTTTCAGTATGTCCATCGTCCGTCTGCATACGGACGAGAGACGTGCTTTGAGTAACCAGACCCGAGACCAGAGAAGAGCCGTCTACCGCATGTACGGCTTCAGGTTGTGGTTTAGAAACCACAGGAACGTTTTTGCTCATGGCATAGTCATAATCCATATAATTCCCAGTAGCACCGGAATCAATTATAGCCTGAGAAGAGAAAGAACAGTCAGTTGTAGTGGTAAATACCACTGGCAGACTAACAGGTATGGTAATTTCCATATTCGAGTCCAAAGATAATACCCCCGGCGTAGGGACTCCTGCTATCGCCGGGTTCTGGCGTTTCCCGCCTTCTTAACGGGTCTTTTTGGACAATCCTTGAGTTGGTGCTCAGACGAACCACAGTACATACATAAATTGTTGGATCGTCGGTGTTCACGTTGTGCAGGAGACAACGGACCACGCACTGCCCCTATCTGCATAGGTTCAGAAGAAGCAGAGGAAGGAGGATTAACGGAATCAAGGGAAAGGGGTACTGGAGTCACATTTTTCCGTTCTCCCTTCCTTTCAGATCGTCTAGCGTATATTTGTAACACCAAATCAAGCAACTCCCCGAATGTGGTAGGAATTACTGGCACAGTAGCCAGGATGTCTTTTAACTCCTCAGACAATCCTTTGTAGAATACCGCAGATTTCTTCTCTTCTGGCCAATCCGTCTCGGCTGCCAACTGATTGAACCTAGTGAGGTATGTAAACAAGGAAGACGTACCCTGACGTAAATTCAAGAATTCTAGGTCCTTGGCCTGTGACTTGTACCGGGCATCAAACACCCTATTCATGGCTGTGATAAGAGCGTCACAGTCATACAAAACATAGATATTGGATTCAAGAAAGGGATTAGCCCAGGCTGCCGCCGTCCCTCCAAGGTGTGAAAGGACAAAGGCCGCCTTCGTGGTGGGATTAGGAAATGCAGAAGGGCGACAAAGAAAATGCAATTTGCATTGGTTGATAAATGTCCGGTACTGCTTTGGGTCACCAGTAAAACGTTCCGGAGGGGCCTATGGGAATTGGGTGGCCATCAGAACAGGGCCAGAGGTGAACCCAGAGGCGGAGGCTGAATGGGCTCCAGAGCCTGAGGCAGTAGCACCGGACGGATCAATCCCCAGAGTCTGGGGTGCAGGAAAGGGCCTCATGTTGTCAATCCGCTGGTGTAAGGCATCATGCGCGGCAGTCATGTCTGCCCGTAGTTCAGATACCAAATGAACCATAGTGGCCAACGGATTCGCTTCTTCCATGGCTTCTGATTTTGTTACTCACCGGACGGAAAGTATACCAAATCGGTGGCCGGAAGGCACAGGACTGAACTATTGATTAAAGAGCTAGGTCGGGGCCTCCAACCTAGCCTCCTCTCTGTGAGGGCACAAGACCTTTTTAACGATATGACTCTCTGCTGGGTAGGACCAGGCAGAGGGACTGATCGCTCAAAAGGGCGGGGAGGACACACCGCCAAGAACCCAGCTGTAAAGGAAAAACAAGAGGTGAGCAATTGGAAATTTAAGAAAGATCCCTTTCCCTCGATACTTCTTTCTAGTAGTACCTGAACTATGCCCTCCCCTTGTTTCAAGGCAACCGGAACCACCTACAAGTAAGAGAGGAGAATGTAACTTATCCTGACTATAGTTGTCAATTAGCTAAGGAGAATGGATAATCATACAAAAGAAAACCCTTACCACTGATGTGCTGTTGAGTCTGTGTTGTCCCAAAGAGTTCAGAAAAAACGGAAGTGCAAAATAACAAATGGGAAGGTTAGTTAGGGAAACTGAACCCGGGCGGAACGAGGGCCGCACTAGAGTTGGGTAGGTGCACTATCCGCAAAGCGTCCCTCTGGTGCACTACTGAAGAATGTCCAATGGAAGTCTGATTGTGGAAAGGATGGTAACAGCAACAATAAAGGACACAATTGAGTTGGAGTATTGCAGGTGATATAGTTCAGCGGCAAGGTACAATGGGTTAAGGAGATATGCTTGTTAGCAAGTGGTGAAAAGAAGAGTCTTACCGATGCTGTGATCACAAGGTTCCAAAAGCGGCAGGCACAAGCAGTCCGTGAATGAGGAAACAGGTCTGGTACACGGGTAAGTAGTTTTCCAAAAAGCGGCAGGCAAAAGCAGTCCGTGAATGAGGAAACAGGTCTGGTACACGGATAAGTAGTTTTCCAAAAAGCGGCAGGCAAAAGCAGTCCGTGAAAGAGGAAACAGGTCTGGTACACGGGTAAGTAGTTTTCCAAAAAGCGGCAGGCAAAAGCAGTCCGTGAAAGAGGAAACAGGTCTGGTACACAGGTAAGTAAAGTAGGATTGAAGACGGAACTTCTAAATACCGGGATGCAACTTTAATCAGAAGCAGCATTTCGCCCGGTTCCGAGGTTTAAATCGGGAAGGAGAAGGCGGAACTGGACGAAACCGAGGTTCACGCATCATCGCCTCTCAGCTGACAGCGGGAGGCGGAAAGCTGGGAATCGTAGTCCAAACTTGCCGCAGAGTGCTGCGGAGTGAGCCGAAGCCACTATTTTCCAGGGCAGTTGCCAGCGGGCGTAGAGTGGGTTTGCAATATGACGCATACTCTTATGGAGGGCAATAACCTTCCTGCGGGCCTGCCGAGGCGTAACATTTCCCTTCGCAGTTCCGGGCATCTTCTACTGGATCCAACAGTGGCAAGACCTACCTAGTGATTCCCAAACAACCTGCCTATTCACTAGGGAAAATCGGCATAAGACGGGTCAGGGGGTAACTAATTTCAGCGCCTTCACCTCCCACTGTTCTCCTTAGAATAAACCTTGGTTATTCCATTCCATCCCATCACTTTTTGATGGCTTCATCTAAAAGATAAGTTGTTGAAGTATCTTCTGGAACTCTTCCTACATCCGTCCCCTCTCCTAAGAAGAAGATTTGTGACTTTTGGTCACAAGCCCCATACATCCTAGGGATTGGACTTCTAAAGTTGGGGCATAATTCATGTGAACTGGGTTTCATTCTATTGCATCCCTACTTGCCACCAGTAATCTGTTATTGTATGCATTCCTAAAAACCTAAGATGACTATATATGTTTGATCATTGATTATTGTGTGATATTTCCACCTACTTGTTTAATTTTTCTAGTGTGTTTTTTTGGGCTTATAATAAATATTGTATGTTTGTACTTGCCTGTCTAAATTGAATGATTTGTGTGCTCCACTGTGTGGACTCATTGTGGGCCTCTGACCCCACTCACTCTATCTTAAGACCTTGATCACTCTCCATGTTTACCTTGATTGGGTTTGGCTAACATCTCTGAGTTCCCATCCCATGTTCACTATAACTAGGGTGGCCTCCTAAAATCTGTCCACCACGCCAGATTCTAGAAATCTATCTTAACAAGGGGAGGCAGAGCGGACTTAATTTTCTAATTTGGACTACTTGGTGCCTATTAAAAAGAAAAGACTTCAAACATCCCTGTGCAACACTCCCTATAACCATGCACTGTTACAAGATGCTAAGGATTGCCTATTGGTCTACTGTGTCAAATGCTGTTGAGGGATCCAGCAAATGGGAACCGCCAGCAAGCTCCTTTGAGTAAAAGGTGTTTTTTAATTTCCATTCTGTCTTTAAAATTATTCCTTTTTGGTTTCTGAAAATCGCTACAGATTACTGTTTTTTTTCGCTGTGAAAAAATTATAACATTTTTCAGAGTTCGATCGATGGCTACACTGTAACTGTTTGTTTTTATGGGATCAACACTTTTAAAAAAATGTTTTTTTTACCGCTCCTAGAGGAGCTTTAGAGTTTTAATCCGCCAATTAAATTAGTTAAGAGTATTAAGTATACCGATCATTGTCTCCATCATACTGATTCAATTTTCAATTTTGAAGGTCACCTGGATCCACAGATTTCTGCCAGAGTTCCTCCAATTAAGCCATTAACTCTTGACTGCTTACACAAAACAATGACAGGTTTTACAGAGCACAAAATATGGGGTAAAAGTGTACCACACAGTAGTGGAACTGTGACCCTCAAAGGGGATGGAGAGGGCAGGAAGGGGGCAACGTGCAAAACATTTTTTCAATGGTTGCATCCATGCTGGCTGACAGCCAATTGGGTTGAAACAGATTTCAGTTTAGCTGCAATTGCTATTTGGTGGTGAAGTTTGTTTTAACTTCACAAAGAACAGTCCGGAATGGTGAAAATGGTTGCAAAAAGTAGTGGGACTGTTAACAGTACAAAATAAAAGTAGTGCAACGCCGCTCCAGGCTATTCCTGCTCACTTCGATCACCCGTTACTGCTTGATGGAGCTAGCTCAAGAGGTCCCAGGTGCCAATGTTTGGACAGGTGATGGGCAGTCAATGGGTCGTGAATTAGCCAAAGCACATCCACAAGCTGTGTCCTGCCCAGCTGTACCCAAATGCAATACCTTGGGCCTATGCTCTTAAACACCAATTATGAGCCAAAACTAAAAAGGACTGTTCAGCTGCATCCTTTCTGGAGGCCTCCATATACATAACTTTGGAAACATGCGGTAAGGCTCTGAATTCCAGAGAAGTGCTTGGAGAAGTATTGGAGCTAGTATGGAACTGATTGCATGGCGAGAGGAAGCTCCCACTCCTGCGGTAGGTATGCCGTCACCACTATAGACTGGGTACATGTGTTTTGTTGTCTCCTGACCCCCTCCTGCCCAGCCTGCTCCACTGAACCCCAATCACTGCTTTAACCCCAATCATGCAGTGCACGCTCGGCTCTCCCTTGAGGCTGCCCGCTTCCTGGTTTCACCCATCCCGCCTTCAGGACCTGCCTCCCGAGCTGATTGGCTACTGCCTTTCACCCACACCCGTGCTATTTCAGTGCAATCCCCAGGTAAGGTAAGAGTCTCCTGACCCCCACCTGCCCAGCCTGCTCCACTGAACCCCAATCGCTGCTTTAAAAGCATGCGTGCGCACTCGGCGCTCCGCTCTCCCTCGAGGCTGCCCGCTTCCTGGTTTCACCCATCCCGCCTCCAGAACCTTCCTCCCGAGCTGATTAGTCCATCACGCCTCAAAAGAACATCTGAGGGCAGCCCACTGCCCAGCAGTCCCTGCGGCTAAGGGCCCTGTTAGGGAGAATTCTCAGAAATGTGCTAATTCCGTCCACCTTAGAGACCCCCAGATCCACCAACTTTGCTGGATTTTGAGGACTTGATTTCTTTAACCTGGAGAGAGTGAGAACCTTTTTCCCACTCTCTCATGTACTTTATTGTGATTTTGAACACTGGCCCTCATTAGGACCCTGGCGCTAAGGGGTTTGCGCCAGCGTTAGCTGCGCCGACCCCTTACCGCCAACTACGAGTTTCCATAGCGCCATGGTCATTTTTCCGCCCGCTTTTTGCGGGCGTAAAAATCCATGGCGCTATGGGACCTCGGTGTTAATTACGCCACCGTAGTGTACGGTGGCGTAATTAACACCTTCCCCACTCCCATTGAGCCCTATGGGGCCGAAATGGGAATGGGGAAGGGTAAATGGGTCAATGGGGACTTACCGCCCCGCCGACCTCGGAATGGGGCGGTAAGTCCGCCATCCGCCATGGCGTAAAGGGACTTTGCGCCATGGCGGAAAAGTCCGCCGATGGCGGAAAAAATCCGCCAGGGTCGTAATGAGGGCCACTGTGTTTCTTTTGGTTGTGGAGTCTGACAAACTCCATAGGCATCATCTTTTACATTGTGTCACACAGCACCTTCAGTGCAGTTGCACAGCGATGTCTTTCAGATTTCCCAAAGGTATAACTACCTTCTCTTGGTTATACTACTGTTTTCAAGAGCAGTAACGTGAAATTGACTTTACTTACATGTGTAACTTTCTAGACCCAGCACACACTATCTTACAATAGGGTGCTGGAGGGGTTACCTAGTATCCCCTTTGTCTAGCTTCTCATGTAACATTTTTATGTTACCCTTTCCTCACTGATTGGCTGGTGGCAGTGGTTTCGTTTTAACTACCATGGTGTGCATTTACCGCGGGCTGCATTCGCAGCTGCAGTAAAGCACCCAAGGGTGCAATTTTTGTCAATATCGTCCTGGTCTTTGAAGGCAAGCGTCCCCAACCAGCACGATCCTCCCCGCAATGAGAGACAATGAAGGACTCTCCCAAGTTGGGAATAAAGCCAAGACAGAGTGCGAGTGAGCTTAAATGGGAGTTTATCAATCAGAATAGGGCATGCAAAGAACTCTGCAAACTCCGAGAGCGCTCTGTCTGACAATAGCAAAGACAGGCGTATATATTTACAAAAAACGTCATAAGAACCTAAATACTATAGGGGGCACAAGTTCATTGGGATTGGGTGGTGATGACTAGCTATAGGCGTAGCTGCGATGTGGTTGGCCTTGGCTGGAGGACGTCACTGGTCAGCCTCGTGGGTCGGGCTGGGCCTGGCGGGTCGGCTGAGTTCATCCGGACGGTGTTGTTGTGCCATTGTTGCCAGTGTCAGAGATGAATGTCTTTTCCTGACTTATTTGCCCTAGGCCATGCACACCGCAGTCATTCAGCTATTGCAATGTTATCTTCTTTAGTAAATCTTTCAATAGGTTATTCTACAGGTTAATGCAACACAGGAGGAATGCACCTTGTGAGGGGTCTGATGGTCATTCGTCAGGGCATGGTTACCAGTGTCCTGTTGACCGGTACCATAGGTCGAGGGGCTAAGTCTCAGGTCATGGGACGGGCGGTACATGTCTTTCTGTCTTGTTAGAAGTTGTTATGAATGTGCTGCTATGTGTTGCCACAGTATTGGGTGTCCTAATTACACAGGGCTATAAGTCTAATGTGATCCGGTGGGTTGTGGGGTTTACGAGGGGGCGCCTTTGGATTTGTGTATTCAGGCAGAGGTTTACTGCTGTGCTGTAAATAATGCAGGTGGCGGGCCGCGGCCTTGGGTGCTGCAGAGGGGACTACAAATCTTTGAAGCGGCTCCAGTCTGGTTGGGGGAGGTGGAGCAGCGCGGCGCGGGCCTCTGCTCTCTTGTTTGGCAGTCTTCGCAGGGTGGGAGGGGGAATGGCCTTGCACATATTCACAAAGGTATCTTCCTCGTGTGTTGCCGACTTTAGGTGAAAACATCACAAACATTTGAACACTTTATAATACTCATTTGAATCACTCGAAAACATACATTTCAACTTTGCTAAATGTGTCTCAAATATAGCCAGTCTGAGCACCTTATTCGTACACTATGTTTTAACAACTACAGCATTTAGTTATATGCATATACATTTGCAGTAAGTGAGGTAGTAGTGAGGTTGGTGGAGCACATAGAAAATGACTCGCCACCGTACGTGACGGTAGTGGCACATAAGGGGCTTAGACATACACGCATGACAAGTGTATTCTCGCGCATCCTTCACATGAGCCCTCTGTATGGTTACATTCGTCTTCCCTTGCACTCTAGCAGCATTAGTTCGGTTATTGTGCGGGACTACGGGGTGTAAGCTTCTCAAGAATACACATAATGAATAGTCCCCTGGAACGCTCCTTTATTGTTAGCACCCAACTGCAGTGGTGGGGGTTCTTCATTGCTAATATCATGTAAGCATGCATTCTACCATGTTTATATATTTTACAGGTTTCCTTAATAGAAGAAGCTTTGTGGAGAAATGCACACTTTGCAAGTAGTCTTGGCATTAATATTTGGGAATTTTCTGCTTTCATCCGATGATCATTTTACAGTTCTCTTCATCACCCAGGCCCCGCTGGCCGGGTCATGCTGGGAGCAGTGATACACTGCGGAAGGTGAAATGTTACAGTGTTAGTATCTTACGCTAGCTCATGCCCGTCTTGTTCGTGGGAACGGGCTCACAGTGGATCTGCCAGGGTGCTGCGGCAACAGGGATAATTGAAACTCTCCGAGGGTGGGGGCCGCGCTACAGTGCACTGAGCTCACACCATCTTTATTAGACAAAATGGTTTCTGAGGCCTAGCTGAATTCAATACGTGTGGGCAATGTCTTCAGCAGGTGAGCCATCCACCACCTGGGCCCTGGTGGTAAGGAGGGGACACCCGATGAGCCATGGCCCTCACCTGGGGTGGGGATGTAGGCAAGGGGGGTCTTTTGGACCAATCCTCTGCTACACTTCCCCCTTTCGTTACTTAAGTAACGAATACTTTAAATCCTCCAATCTCCTGCACTCTGCTTCGTCAATCATTGCGTCATCCCATGCAGGTGTGCCTTTTATGGGCATCCACGCTCTGCACACCCCCCTTAAGCTCTCACCTCTCCTAGCATACTCATCTGGGGTACAAGTCAGGTATATACATCCGCCCTCTCCTGCCAAGTCTACCCACACCTCCTGGTACCATTCTAGTACACGGGGCTCTCTAATGGTGGTGTGCCATAATTTATCTACGATATCCTTGTCGTGATACATAGGCACTAGCTGATATCTTGGTGTGTCACCTGTTCCTGTTTGTACCTGCACTTCCTGCATGGTTTGTATTGTACCACGGGTGTTGCCCATTGTCACCATCATCATTGCACCATTCGGTACTGCGTTAGCACAACATCGAAGACCCACCTGGCACAGGCAAAAAATGAAGAGGCGGAACACCACAGCTGGCATCAAAAATTTCACAGTCATTCCAAGCCATGAGGGAACCCAGGAGAAGATATTGTCAAACCATGTGCTGTCTTCTGCTCCACCTTCCATTTTCATTCTTTCTCCTAGGTTGTGTACTGCTTCGATCACATGGGACAGGGAGCCGTTTTCTGCGTCTTCAGAAGGTACGAAAGTGCAGCAGGCACTTCCGTTTTTTCGGCAAACACCTCCATCCATCGCCGTCAACAGGTCCAAGACATACCTGTTTTGCATGGTCATCAGCCGTAAAGCTCTTAGTTCCACTTTTATTACGTTGAACCCTTCTTCAGTGTCATTTGCCAGCTGAATCAGTTCCCAGCGTGTTATCTGGAGCCATTTTGCGTTTGCTCTGGCTTGGACACTTGAGATGAGTGAGGCAAAGAATGTTTCTGCGGAGCTGAATAATCGATATCTGTCTGGGATCTGTGCCAACAATTCCGATGATGCCTTTGATATGTAGTTTGATGCTCATCTTTTTCGGGACAGCACCTCTTCCTTGCTCCCGGAAGACAGGACATAGATTTGTGACTCTGCAGTCGGCTGGGCCGCACTCTGTTGTATGCTTTCTTGTGTCCTTTTGCTCCCATCAATGTGGCTTTCTGGGATTACCATTAGAGCTGAGTGTAGAGTGGCCATTGAGCATCTGCCACTCCATGACTGGAGGAGGTGCAGGTATGCCTGGTTGCCGCATACCCAATACGTGTCCATCAGGGCCGCTGTCCCTTTTCTCAGATCTGGGATGGTGAGGGTCTTGTTACAGTTCTTGTTTGTCCCCATGGATGTTTTCCCTTCTGCTTTAAAACATAGTTCATAGTCTATTTCGTTCTGCAGTTTAAAGGGTTTTTCAATGGCTGTTACCCAAGTTAGTTTTGAAATGTGTTCCTTCCATACTGGTGTGCACATTTCTTCTATCCATTGCAATTTCTCTGGTGCCACACCCCTCAGTGCTTCAGCTTTACACATTACTTCTTCATCCTTCCACTTGTTGTCCGAAAAAAGTGTCCCTTGTATCACAAAAAATGGTTCCTCCAGACATACCACTCCTACCGTCTTTGGGTAGCAAGTTTTCTCGTTCTGCAGCATTCTTAAAGTAACTTCATGTGCCTGGAAGGTGTTCTTAATCCTGCATAACGTGAGATGAAGGAGACATTGGGCATCTATAATTGGCAACTCTTTGGGTAGCAATACTTTAGGTGTACCTGAAGCATGAGGAATGAGGGAGCAGACATAACAGCTCTCATTTGTTGTTTGTTTAGCTGTGGCACTCATATCCGCATACCATTTATTTGTCTGATGGGGGTGTCGTGGGTCTTCCATAGTACTCATCATACTTCCTTCTCCCTGCTTCCCTTTTTCGTCTGTTATTCTTGTGCCTCATGTACTTCCCAGCCTCCTGGGCGATGGACAAAATGGGCCCCCCTTTCTCATTCCCGCCCCCCTTTGCCCAGTCATCATATAATATTTCGTGTGTTGCTATCATCTTTTCCTTTTCGTCCTTGACGTTATCTTGCAGGTTGTTTTTTACTATGGGGGCAGGTTGGCTGGTGGGGGTGTTATACAACCACGATATGGCAGACGGGTTTCGGTCATTTAAACTGCGAGCATTGTAATTAGATATCTTTGGCGGAGACACTGTGTTATTTTGCATTTCACCCTGTAGACCTTCATTTTTTGAGATGACAGCATTGGATGGTGTGGTATAATAACCTGATACAAGTTTAGTTCCGTCCCATACCAAAAAATCACCTTCCTTAGTATTGACACTTGCAGTTGTATTGGTCCCAGTAGTGCTGTTAATCCCTCCCCCCTCGTTCATCTCAATAGAGATGAACGCTATGAACCAATATGTAACCAGGCCAAACATTATTGTAAAAAACAACGTAATGCACACAGATAATCCACACTCATACGAATATCTGCATCTCTCAGTTAACAATTCTCTCAATCTAATAAATCTATCTGTTGCAGGCTGCCCGTTAGATGCCATGGTAGCTCCTGTTTGAGATATAAAAGTGCAGTATTAAGTGCATGAATGTAAACATTTTGTTGGCACTATCAGTGCCAATATATATTGACAGGGAGTGGAAGCGGGTAGGGTTGCAGGGATGGGGATGCACAGACAAGGGTGTAAAGTTTAAACACTTCATAATTTTATCATATCATTGGTTACATATACGTTCACAAGTGGAAAATATTTTTTTTTTTTTGCAATTTAAAAAATGCAAGTATACTTGTCAGCCATTTTTTCATTCTTCTGTATTTCTGTCACACACACAAGTTCATATTCAGACATTCTACTCATCGTTTGCTGTTGTCTGAGCCCCCTCATCCACCTCTTCCTGCACATTACTATATGCCCTTCGTACGTCGGTCAAATGCACCCAATACTTCAGGCCCTTTACTTTAACTGCTGTGGGCGTGCAAAACACCACTTCGTATGGGCCATGGAAACGTGGTGCATTCCACCGACGCACAAAACTGCTGACATATATCAATTCACCCGGCATCAGCTGTAGCTGTGGTTCAGGTTCAGTAACAGACCCTGTTGTGTTTCCTTCCTCTCGCGTGAAAGGTGGAGAGAGCTGCTTTGATATCGCGCGCGCTGCCCTTGTTAATTTCTTCAAATAGTCTGTGAATTCGTCTCCCAATATCGCGGCGCTCCTGTGTGCATCTGAGTGTTCGCGCAGTGGGGAGTGTGCTGTGTACATTCGTCTCCCAGTCACGATCTCGTGCGGGGACAAATGGTGGTCTTTGCTTGGCTGATTTCTTAGCTCAAAAAGCGCGAGGGGCAAACAGTAAATCCAGTTCTTTTTTAATGAAAAGCATAGTTTTGATAACCTGCCTTTTAACAGTCCGTTCATCTTTTCCACTACGCCATTACTTTGAGGATGATAAATCGAGCACAATTTATGCTTTATCCCCAACAATGTAGTCACTTCCTTGAAGAGCTCATTTACAAAGTGAGTGCCGTTATCCGAGCGAATCACGTCACAAATTCCCCAGCGCGGGAACACTTCCCTCACTAGGAACTTTGCAGCGCTTTTGGCATCAGGTCGTGCACATGGGCCTGCTTCTACCCACCTTGAGAATGGGCATACAACCACGATCATGTAACGTGCCCCATTACACCTTTCTCCCATGTCCGCGTAGTCGATATGTAACTCTCTGAATGGCCCAATGGGTTTCGGAATCGTTCCCCGGAGCGTACGTAATGTCATTCCTGAATTGTATATCTGACATGTTGTGCATTCCAGTGTCAATCGGGATATGTGCTCCTGGAGACAGGGCACGAACCATTCTTCCTGTATCTCTGCTGCAATATGCTGTTTCGTATTGTGTGCAGGGAAGTGTAGTTGTTGAAACGCAATTTCCAATAATTTTACTGGCATTACCACTTTTCCTGAGTTATTTTGTCGCCACAGTAAGTCTGTCGCCGATTTGCTGCATCCTCGTTTTGTCCACATCAATTTTTCATCTGCACTAGCTCCTTCCTGTAATTCTAGTATTTGTGATATAGGCATCATATTGTAGCCTTCTGGGAGCTCTTCGTTTGTCTTGTGCTGCAGCATGTACTCACCTGCTTCATATTTCTGAAAGTAGGAAGCTTCCTTGGCGGCAGCATCCGCTGCCGCGTTTCCCAAAGACACAACATCTGTGTTGGATGTATGTGCTTGGCACTTCACTATTGCTACCGCTGTGGGATCTTGTAGGGCCTCAATTAACTCCTTCAGCAATTCTGCATGCTGTACTACGGTTCCATCTGCCCGTCGAAACCCCCTCCGCCCCCATCTTGCTAGGTCCCCATGTACTGTTGTCGTCATGTAAACTGAGTCTGTGTATATTGTCACTGCACAACACTTAGCTGCTTGTAGTGCTTCTATGAGTGCAATCAGTTCTGCTGCTTGTGCGGAGTAATGTGATGGGAGGCGGTACTGCACTAGTGTTTCATACTCACCGTCTTCTAATCTCACCACTGCCATCCCCACATGTTTCTCTCCTGTGTCCACGTCAATTGATGCTGACCCATCTACGAAGTACACTTCCCCCTCGCTCAGAGCGTTCTCACACACCACTGTGTCCTCCCCTCTTTCTCCTGTGTAAGTTGCACAATCGTGTTCCTGCATGTCCTCTAGTGTGCACGCTTCTGTAATGAATGTTGCTGGGTTCACTGTCTTGCATCTCACCACATGGATATTGGCGCTGGACAATATTATCTCATAGGCGGTTGCCCGCTGTGTTGTCAGTGTGCCTTTTGACCTCTCAAGTATTGCAAATAATGAATGTTCCACAAACAATGTCACAGGGCATCCCATTACTATTGTGGCACTTTTCTCAATTGCGAACGCGGCTGCAGCGAGTGATTGCTCGCACGCGAAATGTCCTTGCATCACAGCATCTAAAGTACCACTATAGTAAGCCAAAGGCTTGTGTTCTAGGGACGTCTTCTGTGTCAGTACAGCTGTCATGAGTGTTCCCTTGCAGTGTGAGAACAGGTAAAACTCGCGTCCATAATCAGGATTTGCGAGTACTGGAGCGCTTGAAATTAACTCTTTTAATGATTTAAAGGAGGCACTCATTTCTTCTGACCATTCTATTTTCTTGTTCTCCTGTTGTGCTTCCTTGAGTGCTTGTAGTAGGGGTCTCGTGTATGCTGTATAATCTAATATCCATTCTCGGCAATAGTTGCACATTCCCAGGAATTTCTGCATGTCTCTCACTGTTGTGGGTTCTCCTACTGATCTTATCGCTTCTACCCTGTCGGGGATTATTCTTTTTCCATCTTTTGATATTAGCTGTCCCAGGTATAGAACCTCTGTCAGACAGTACTGTAGCTTTCCCTTGTCTACCTTGTACCCCTTATTGGCCAATAGAGTCAGGAGTGTTGTTGAATCTTTTCTGCAGGTTTCTTCGTCTTGTGCACAGACGAGTAAATCGTCTACGTACTGAATGATTGTACTCTCAACTGATAGGTTTCCCAAGTCTTCATGTAATATGCGGTTGAATATGCTCGGGCTCTCACAGTATCCCTGCGGTAATCTGCAGTGTTCATATCTCTTTCCCCCTAGTGTGAATGCTGTCAGGTATCTACTCTCTTCAGCCAGGAGGATTGAGAAAAATGCGTTTTTCAAGTCGACGACCGTGAAATGTGATGCCGTTTTTGGGATGCTGCATAATATTGATGCAGGGTTCGGGACCAAAGGGAACTCTTTCTGAATTATATCATTTAGGGGGCGTAAATCCTGTATCATTCTCCAAGACCCTCCCTTTGCTTTTTTGATTGGATAAATACATGTGTTACATGGGGAGTTTGAAGGCACTATTATCCCTTGTGCTAGTAGTGCATTTATTGTCTCTTTTATCCCTTCTTCAGCTTCACGGGACAATGGATACTGTTTCACTCGGGGTAGAATTGCTCCTTGTTTTAGTTTTATTATCACAGGTTGTACTCCATGCAACAGCCCTACATCATGGGGGCCTGTTGTCCACAAATTATTTGGTACGAGCCTCATGTCGTCATCGAAGAATGACAGCGGTGCTCCTACCACTGCCATCAGCTGAACGGGGATTTCCCTTGCTTGAATCAAAATGTCACAGGGCAGTGCTATTTCCATTACTATTTCACCATCCCCCTCTGCATCTGAAAAGAGATCCTCATCTGTTAAGTCTCGTAGGGCGATATTGGCATTTGTACACAGTACTGTACACCACTCACATCCTTCCATATCTATTCCAATCACAGAAATCCTTTTTGCTGATACCTGTACAGCATGCAAATCTAATGATACCACTGATCCTGGTGCTGTGTCGGGGCACACTATGGGGCGGAAGAGGAATTCCGCTGGAATCCTCCAATCCATTCTTCTCAGCTCTGGAATTATGAGGGCCAATGTCTTTAGCCCTTCAATAAACATTTCCTCGTTTTCCGGCAAACCTCGTATTTCTTGTGTGGTTGTGTGGGCCTGTACTACCAACATTACACGTAATGGGCATATTCCGGGTGTTGAACATACTATACCTCTCTCAGTGAAGGATATGGTCATGTTGAGTTTACTCAGGAGATCCCTCCCTAATAAATTTATTGGTGAGTGTTCATAATACAGTAAGGGTGTCTTTACAGTTTTGCCCCCCACTGTTACATCCAATGCTTCTGTGTAAGGAACTTCAATTACAGCCCCAGAGAACCCCTGCGTCTCTAACTTCCGGTTAGATAACGGGAACCGGCCCTCTCTAATGCATGATTTCTCCGCTCCTTAATCCACCATGAATATGAACTGCTTGTCTCCTATCTGCGCCCCTACCAATGGTTCCTCTGATGCATCGTAGGTTGTAGATAGAACTGGACACGCAAGTGTTCTCTGTGGGCTGTCCTATGCGGGGTGTCTCATTGCCCCCCCCTGATTGAAGACACTCCCTGAAACCACTGACACGCCACTATAGGGCGCTGGTGCGGGGGCCCCGTTTGCTGTTGTCGCAAAAGGGTTGCCTGGCGTGTACTGCATATTGTCATTGTTTTGTGGGTGGTTCTGTGTTCTATACTGATGCCCCTGTTGTTGCTCATTGTGCCCCTGGCCTGGGTTTCTTTGTTGTTGTTGTCCCATTGGGAGACCATATGGGCTCCCCGGATGGGGATGGCCATAATGTTCTGCCTCTTGGAACCCGTTGTTGGGTCTGCTTCTGCACTCCCTAGAGTAATGCCCCCATCTTCCGCAGTTCCAACAACTCCCTTGTGCACCTCTAGGACCCTGCTATCCATTTCCTCCCATTCCCCCGTACCCCGGTCCACCTCCTCTTCGGTCCCTGTACCCACCTCGTCCCCCTCGAGGGGCCCACTCTTGCCACTGCGGACCTCCGCCTTGCTCCTGCTCGTTCCACTGCCGCTGTCCTGCTCCAGCCCAATTAGTTGCCATCCTTCCTTGTATTGCTATCAGCCCCTCCTCCTCCTCATCTCCCTCCCTGCTGTGTGGGAGCGCGGCTACTGCTGCTGCGATCTTCACCAACTTTGTCTGCACTAGTTTCGCTTCGTCTGCCAATCTTTTCTGCGCCACCTCCTTCTCTCTTTCTTTTATTCGCTTACAGTGGTGCACTATTATGCTCTGAATCTCCGGCCATCCTTTCGCTTCAATACCTGCTATCTTGTCGAGCGCCTTTTGCACCTCTTTTGGGAGCCCTCTTTGTATAATGAAGTAAAATAAAGATGTCGATTGATACCAGGGCGTACCCGTTTCTGCTCTCCACATCTCTTGGACCCGAAAAATGTAATCCATAGCATCCTCCCCGTCAGTCATTGTACACTGCATTACTGACTGTAAGTCTGGTGTATCTGGAAAAGTTTCCCGCAAAGCATCCCACACCCTTGCACGCACTGTGTTAAAGGAAGCTCCATCATGGCGATCGCAGTCTAATGTTACTCCTGGGAAACCAGCCTTGACCCATACTCTGTCGGCCTGATCCCCCACTGCTGATACAAGCAAGCTCTTCACATCTCCTATTGCTAGGGGTACCCCGGCGGTGTGTTTCTCAAAGGCGTATATCCACTTACTTGCCCCTCCCGATAACGGGGGCAATAACTTTAATAAATTGGCCTTATCCATCTGAGCCCATGGGATATAATTCGGCCTCCCTCCTCTCCTATGTATCAGTGGGAGCTGTAACCTTCCTTTGATCATGGTATCTGTACCCGTCTTCACTCCTGATGTTCCCAATGATGCCATTTTCCCCACCCTGTTTCTCAATCGTCCCGTCCACTCATCGTCCAGTGTTCTCATTGAACATGCACCATCTAACCCTTCGCTTCCCCCTCCTATTGCCATGCTCAACCTGTCGCTTTCCTCCAAATCGTCCCTTATATCACATAGTAGTTCTTCTCTGTCCCCTATAGGCCTTTCTTCATTATCAGTACATCCCTCTCTTGTCCCTACTTCAATTATTCGTGTCGGTTCTTCCTCAATTCTGAACAGTATCTCACCTTTTTTCCACCTGTCTTCAAGTGTTCTATTCTCACTCGGCGCTCTAGACGTGCGCTCTGATCTCGCTGCATTAAGTGCTGTTTGTTCACATATGTCTTTTATCCTTGAGAGCTCATCTTTGGCTATTGAGAGTCTTGACTCTAAATCGTCTGTTAGTTTTTCTATGTCCACCCTTTGTGTACTTGCCTGGGTTCGCTCCCTTGTACTCTCGTATGGCGGGGTGCCGTTGGCCGTTGGGGTGTAGTAGTTGTCGGGGGAGGCACATAAGTGGGGTTACTGTACCCTTCTGTGGGCACAGGCTTGTTTAATATCGGGTACAAGCTTACTACCTCTATTGGTGGCTCTACATTTGGCAATTCTTTGGCATCTCTCTGTATCATTAGTGGATTGTCAGTGGTGGATGGTAGGTCAGGATTTAATGCTGGTGCTTTAGGCGGTGGTATCTCTTCAAATAACCTCCAGAGATCTAATATTTCCCTCCTATTATGCAACTGTTTCCCCTTGTATTTCAAACAAATGCATGTGGCTACCATATCCAGAACACTTTTGTCAAATGACCCCCCCTCGGGCCATATCTGGGGTAACCCCTCTCCCTTCAGCTCTGTTATCCATTGGTCATGATATTTCTTAATTCGCTCCGCGTACCCCGGTAGGTTCTTACAAATATGTGATAAGGGTGTTTCTGCCCCCATACTTTGTGCCCTCCTGGTATTTGTGTGTCTCTGTGTGTCCCAAAATTACAATGTAAACGTATCACCAATATGAGTTTTCGTCTTCTATTTCACATTCAATAATGGGCGCCTTTATGTTCTTCCCCCTGCCTGCACACTACAAGAATGGCTGTACACAGTCTCTATTCTATTCTCTTTGGGGGGCACATACAAGAGCAAACCATCAGTGATCTCGACAATGTTAACCCAGAAATCAAAAAGGTACACACTCACTTCACCTTGTCATTTTTGTCTTCATGAAGCTTTATCCGGCCACACTTACCATGACCATTCAATTACTATACATTTATGACCATTTTTACACACCCACAGCACCAAATTATCTCCTGACGCATGCGAGGTGCGCACACCTCTCTGTAACACTCTATTCACAATTCAATCTGCCCTCCCTTTCCTCCCTGGCCGGTTGTCCCTGTCCGTCTTATTCAGATATATGTATGCACATATATATATTTCTGAGGCTTGTGGAATCTGCTTAGATCACATGCTGTGCATAGGCCGACATCTAGTGGAAGCTGCGGAGTATTACAGTTTGTTTTTCGAAACTCGAAAATGGGCGTCGACACAGGCGTGCCAGTAATACTATCCCTAGTGTGACGTCCACTGTACCCAAGATCCCTCACGCGTCTAGGATCCTCAGATTGTTTTTTTCCGCCATACTGGTCGGAAGCATCTTGCGGAGTTCCCTGGCCTTAGCCATACTTTTGCTTATTATTGAAGTTTAAAATTATTTATTAACATCCTTCCCCACCCCAACGTCGACCCTCGACACTCGACGACGGCTGGAGAAGACATCGACCGTCGGCTGCTGCACGACGGATCTGGGCCTCGGAAGGCCGCTGGCCTCGGCCCTGCAAGTAGGGAGAGTGGGGGGTGGTACATACTCTTCACTCTTGGTATATAGGTACACCGTTAGGTACACCTTATATATTTCCTACACTTACCAGCCCGCTGCCTCAAGGTGCGTATGGAGGGTACCCCTTTCCAATTCTGCCCCAAGTGCAACCGCAAATACCCTTGGGTCGACAGGCACGCCACGTGCAATCTCTGCTTGCCGAGGGACCACCCCGAAGCGAACTGCAGAGCGTGTAGTAGGTTTAAGCCTAAGACACTTAAGGACCGTTCGACAAAGCGTTGGGCCCACCACGCCAGGCAGGCGGCCATGGCAGCGGAGGGCGCCTTCAGCGATGGCAGCGACGCCGTACTTTCGGACGGCGAGGGCATTAGGGCGTCGAAAGACTGCCGAGCGCAGGTCCCCGACCTCGGAAGGTTGTCCGGCAGGGCGGCTATGGGGAAGACCCCCGGCGACGCAAGCGCTACACACCCTACACACACTAAGCACACGAAGTCCAACCGAACCTCGACAACGTCGACTTCTCGGAAAGAGGCACAGATAGAACGGTCCGACTCGGTGTCCTCTGGGCGCTCTCGATCGAGATCGCCTCATGACGCAAGGCAATCATCCACTCTTGCCAAGAGTGCCTCGCTCCCTAGATTAACGGAAGTTCGATCGTCGGAAGACGAAGACGAAGACGACTTCCACCCCAGGCCGCGCTCCAGGAGACCGAGGCCGCAGTTATCACCAGCGAGGCCCCACGCTCGAAACACACAGATACCTCCCCAGACCCTCGACGACAGCCGTCGAAGGTCTCTGGGGCCTCCAAGGGGCAGGGAAAACATTTTTCCACGCATGGGGAGGGGGGGAAACAGCGGAAAGCACAGCCTTCCACTTCTCTAAGACCATCCTTCCACCCTAAGCAGACAGACAAACACAAATCTACTGGGACTTCAACATCCAGTAAGGGTACCCTTGAGTCCCCTAAGTTGCCTACTAAAGTCATACCCTGTTCCAAAGTATGGTCCAGTGAAGACATAGACAGGGTCATGTCAAGGATGTCTTCCTTAGCTGATTTTTATGAAAAAAACCCAGAACATTTCCTTTCGTATGACCCTCAAGGGGCCACACCCTCAGGCTCCTCTGATCCTATCCCCCTAAGTAAAAAGGCCCGGTTTGAAAGACCTGAACCCTTCGAGGTGCAGCCTTACTCTACTCCATACTCTACTCCACACCAGGAGTTTGAAATTATGGAGGAACAAACCGGGACTGAATACTATGCGGATGATGAGGACCTGGAGGAGGTAGAAGATGAGCAGGAAATTTACAGAGTAGATTCCCCGGTAGAGAGCGAAGCCCCAGTTACCGACTCGCCAGTTGATAACCAGCCCCTCCTTAATGAAGTTCTCGCTCGCGCAGCAGAACATTTTCACATCGACACCCACGGTGTACAGGAGGAAAGGGACTTCGCAGAAGAGTTGGTGGGAGAGAGGAGGCCGGTCGCTCAGACCATCCCTATCCTTAAATACATCCAACGTAGAATAGATCCATCCCTGGTGAATCCTAACCTCACCAGAGCCGTCAACCCCAGAGTTGAAAAACTTTTTCGGGCAGCCCAGTCTGACCCTCTTTATATAAGAGGACATCTTAAACCAGACTCCCTAGTGGTTACCAACACTCGGAAGAGGGCTGGGACACCCTTATCGTCGTCAGAAGCTCCTCCCGACAAGGAGAGCAAGAAACTGTACGGGTTTGGCAGGAAGGTAGCCTCAACGTCCGCCTACCAAGTAAGGATTGCAAACTCCACCACCCTGTTGGCAAGTTACAACTGCCATCAATGGGAAGAGGTCGCGGCGCTCATAGCCTCTGCTCCTAAACCGTTAAAGGGCCAGTTGGCTCGGATCTCGGCAGAAGGGAGAGCCGTGTCTGGTTGCATATTAAAAGCAACTTTCGACGCCGCGGACAACGCAGGAAGATTGATAGCAGAAGGTACTGTTATCAAGAGACATGCGTGGTTACGGCAGTCAGGGTTCAAAACAGAAACCCAGGCTTCATTAATAGACAAGCCGGTGGAACCCGAGCTATTGTTTGGGAAAGCGGTCGAAGACGCACTTAAGAATGCCAAGGACGAATACGAGACTCTCAAATCCCTTGGCCAGCTTACCAACAAACCCCCTAACCAGAGGGGAAACAGTAATTTTCGTCGCCCACGCGGCCAAAATTCACAAAGAGGCAACTATGCCCAAGGACAGGGTACACAATGGAACAACAACCAGCAGTCTACCCAAAGTTACGGCAGGGGTAACAAGAGAGGTCGTGGAAGAGGCAGAGGCAGCCCCAACAAGGGAGGTGGCACGCCTCCACCAAAGCAGTGACGCTCAGTTCAGGGTCCCTTCTCACGCAACCCCAGTAGGGGGACGCATTTCCAACTTCACCCAGGCTTGGGAAGGGATCACCTCAGACAGATGGGTGCTGTCAACAGTGTCCACAGGATATTGTATAGAATTACTGCAGCGTCCCCGGAACCACCCTCCACGACAAAGAATACACTCCTTAGAACATCAGAAGATCCTTCTCGAGGAGATCGCCATTCTTCTACAAAAGGACGCAATAGAGCTCGTCCCGGGACACCAGGTAAACAAGGGTATTTATTCAACTTACTTCCTTGTGCCAAAAAAAGATTTGACAATGCGCCCAGTATTGGACTTACGGCCTGCCAACAAGTATGTCAAGCCCCAAAAATTCCGTATGACCACGCTACAAGAGGTAATCCCCCTCCTAAAAAAGGGGGATTACATGGCAACCTTGGATATGAAAGATGCTTATTTTCATATTTCCATGATCCCAGCGCACAGAAAATACTTGCGCTTCAAGGTAGACAGTCGCCACTACCAATTCAAGGTACTGCCCTTCGGGATAGCTTCAGCACCAAGGGTATTCACCAAGGTACTGGCGGTGGCAGCTGCACACCTACGCAGGGAGGCAATCCCAGTGTACCCTTATCTGGACGACTGGCTCATAACGGGGGAAACCCCAGGAATTTGCAGGTCAAACATTCAGAGGACTATCGACCTCCTCCACGAATTAGGCTTCTCTATCAACGAGAAGAAGTCAAGTCTGGTGCCAAGCACCTCAAAACAGTTCCTAGGAGCGATCCTAGATACTCAGAAAGGGTTGACCTTCCCTTCGGAAGACAGAATTCGGAATATACTACTGCAGATTCCACATTATCAGTCAGGTCAACAAATAACGGTACGCAAAGCAATGCGGTTACTGGGCATGATGGCGTCATGCATTTACCTGGTCCCCCACGCGCGTCTGCGCATGCGTCCCATGCAGGAATGGTTGGCGAAACAGTGGTCTCAGGCAAGTGGTCAGTGGGACGATCTAGTGGTCGTTTCGCCAACACTCGTACAGAGCTTACACTGGTGGACAAGAGAGAACCTCGCAAGGGGAAAACCCTTTTACGATCCAGAAGTACAGGCAGTGGTGACTACAGATGCATGCCTGACTGGGTGGGGAGCTCACCATCTCCACCACACAGCTCAGGGTCTCTGGTCTCACTCAGTAGCCAAGAACCACATCAATCTGCTAGAGCTTCTGGCAGTATTCCGAGCGCTTCGGGCGTTCGAGCCCCATCTGCTAAACTTGTCGGTGCAGATCCGGACGGACAGCACGACAGCCATGTTCTATCTGAACAAACAAGGAGGGACTTGTTCGCCAAATCTGTCCAAGCTTGCCCAGAAAATCTGGATATGGGCACTCAGACGGAACATCTTCCTGTCATCACAACATGTTCCAGGGGAGCTCAATTCCCTAGCGGATGCCCTAAGCAGAGACTCCCTCCCAGAAGAACACGAATGGGTCCTTCACAAAGATATCGTAGAAGATCTCTTCTCTCGGTGGGGTTTCCCCACTATAGACCTATTCGCCACAAGCGAAAACAAACAATGCCCAGGATTTGCATCCAGGTTCCCCCAGCCAGACTCCCAAGGGAACGCCCTGTGGATGAACTGGTCAGGGATGTTTGCGTACGCTTTTCCACCAACCCCTCTCATCAGGAAGGTGGTGTACAAAATGAACAAAGAATCGATGACGCTCATCCTAGTTGCTCCAATGTGGGCGAGACAACCATGGTTCCCACACCTACACATGATGGCGGTGTGCGAGCCCATCAAACTCCCAGCCTGGTACAACCTACTGTCCCAGCAACAAGGTCAAACAGTGCACAAAGAACCCAACTCTATGAACCTGGCAGCATGGCTCCTGAGGTCATAGAGTTTGGCCATCTCAATTTACCACAGAGGTGTATGGACATCCTAAAAGAATCCAGGAAACCAAACACAAGGCACTGCTACTTTGACAAATGGAAAAGATTCGTTATTTGGTGCCAGAATAAACAAATCAACCCAGTTGATTGCACTCCTTCCAACGTTGTAACATACATGCTCCACCTGCTGGACGCAGGTTTGGTTTTTAACTCTCTGAAAGTACACCTGGCAGCCCTCTCGGCTTGCACCACATCCCATAACAAGGTATCGTGGTGGAAAGTACCAGTAGTTAAAGCCTTCATGGAAGGAGTAAAGAGACTTCACCCTCCTATTTCGAACCCACCGCCAGGATGGGACCTCAATGTGGTGCTAGCTAAGCTCATGGGCCCCCCCTTCGAACCCATGCATAAAAGTAGTCTCAAACACCTGACTTATAAAACGGCCTTCTTAGTAGCCATTACCTCTATAAGAAGGGTCAGTGAAATTCAGGCTCTGTCAGTGCAGGATCCTTTCTTTGCTATCCACAAAGACAAACTGGTTTTACGCACACACCCTAGGTTCTCACCTAAATTTATATCTAAGTTCCATGTAAACCAGTCCATCGAGCTTCCGGCTTTCTTCCAGAACCCGCAAAGCTCAGCTGAGGTGAAACTACACACCCTTGATGTGCGTAGGGCGGTCCTCTACTATGTAAATAAAACCAGACCGCTAAGGAAAACAGATCAACTGTTTGTCTCCGTAGCTACAGGCAGAGAAGGGGATCGCGTCTCTAAAAGCGCGATCTCGAAGTGGATTATCAACTGTATACAGCTGTGTTACTCTCTTTCTGAAAGAACTCTGCCTTTTACGCCAAGGGCCCATTCCACTAGAGGCATGGGGGCCACTCTGGCTTTCATTGCAAATGTTCCCCTCGACACCATTTGCAAAGCAGCTACTTGGAGCTCTATTCACACTTTTACTCAGCATTACTGCATTGACACTCATTCCAAGACAGATACACAAGTGGGACAAGCGGTTCTAAGACACCTGTTTGCTCATGACCCTTCTCACATCCCACCTCCTTCTCTGGTACTGCTCGCTAATCTATGCACAGCATGTGATCTAAGCAGATTCCACAAGCCTCAGAAGGGATACATTACTCACCGTAATCGTATTTCTGATGCTTGTATCTGCTTAGATTCACATGCGACCCACCCTTCCTCCCCTCCGAGAGAAGGCGCATGATTGCTTGTAGTCTTACCTTTCTGTCTATCTGCTTGGATTATCTGTACTCACGCTACTCCTCATGCTTCCTCATGTCAGAAAAAATACAATCTGAGGATCCTAGACGCGTGAGGGATCTTGGGTACAGTGGACGTCACACTAGGGATAGTATTACTGGCACGCCTGTGTCGACGCCCATTTTCGAGTTTCGAAAAACAAACTGTAATACTCCGCAGCTTCCACTAGATGTCGGCCTATGCACAGCATGTGAATCTAAGCAGATACAAGCATCAGAAATACGATTACGGTGAGTAATGTATCCCATATATTTATAGGTCTGATCTTCACTCTTACAGTAGGACTCTCTGTCTCTTACTTTATCTCTAACGTTTTGTACTGATCTCACTTTTATTTTTTCCCCCAACCCTAAAGAAAAGAATAGAAAGAATAGCAGTCACAAATATATTCTCCGTGTCCCCCTTTGCCAGACACTTTTATCTTATTATCCACTTCTTCATATATTCCCAGTACTAGTGAAGATAGCACTATGCGGCGCCGCCTTCCACCCCCTCTCGGAGCTAGGTTCCCGTCACTTTTGTCTCTTATTCACCTCTTAATCCTAATGGCCATATGCAAAGAAAAAGCAAAGAAAGTCTAAGATGGTCCTTAGTAGACCTACGTGCCCCCCCTTCTTTCCCTCCTCGTTCCCTGTCCTAAATTTCCTCCTCCACTCCCTTTATGATCACTCGCACTCAAAACTCACGTGCCCGTCTTGAACCGATAGTCTCCGAAACTGGGTCCGTCCAGGCAGTGTTGCCGTCCGCTCAACAGTCAGCCCCGGCTCCGGCGAGCGGTACTCAAAGGGGATTTTTCAACCGGGATCCCGTACCCTCTCTCTGTTGAGTGCGCACTTCTGAGCGTACCGGTCGCCGTTGGCGGGCAGCCTCCCGGAGCCGGCGCACCGTGCGTATCCCTTTTCGACCGGAGATTCTCGTGCCAAAAGGGGACGGTAGTGATAGGTTGGGAAAAAATAATAATAATCACGCTTTCGGGGTCACCACTGAAGGCAAGCGTCCCCAACCAGCACGATCCTCCCCGCAATGAGAGACAATGAAGGACTCTCCCAAGTTGGGAATAAAGCCAAGACAGAGTGCGGGTGAGCTTAAATGGGAGTTTATCAATCAGAATAGTGCATGCAAAGAACTCTGCAAACTCCGAGAGCGCTCTGTCTGACAATAGCAAAGACAGGCGTATATATTTACAAAAAACGTCATAAGAACCTACATACTATAGGGGGCACAAGTTCAATGGGATTGGGTGGTGATGACTAGCTATAGGCGTAGCTGCGATGTGGTTGGCCTTGGCTGGAGGACGTCACTGGTCAGCCTCGTGGGTCGGGCTGGGCCTGGCGGGTCGGCTGAGTTCATCCGGGCGGTGTTGTTGTGCCATTGTTGCCAGTGTCAGAAATGAATGTCTTTTCCTGACTTATTTGACCTAGGCCATGCACACCGCAGTCATTCAGCTATTGCAATGTCATCTTCTTTAGTAAATCTTTCAATAGGTTATTCTACAGGTTAATGCAACACAGGAGGAATGCACCTTGTGAGGGGTCTGATGGTCATTCGTCAGGGCATGGTTACCAGTGTCCTGTTGACCGGTACCATAGGTCGAGGGGCTAAGTCTCAGGGCATGGGACGGGCGGTACATGTCTTTCTGTCTTGTTAGAAGTTGTTATGAATGTGCTGCTATGTGTTGCCACAGTATTGGGTGTCCTAATTACACAGGGCTATAAGTCTAATGTGATCCGGTGGGTTGTGGGGTTTACGAGGGGGCGCCTTTGGATTTGTGTATTCAGGCAGAGGTTTACTGCTGTGCTGTAAATAATGCAGGTGGCGGGCCGCGGCCTTGGGTGCTGCAGAGGGGACTACAAATCTTTGAAGCGGCTCCAGTCTGGTTGGGGGAGGTGGAGCAGCGCGGCGCGGGCCTCTGCTCTCTTGTTTGGCAGTCTTCGCAGGGTGGGAGGGAGAATGGCCTTGCACATATTCACAAAGGTATCTTCCTCGTGTGTTGCCGACTTTAGGTGAAAACATCACAAACATTTGAACACTTTATAATACTCATTTGAATCACTCGAAAACATACATTTCAACTTTGCTAAATGTGTCTCAAATATAGCCAGTCTGAGCACCTTATTCGTACACTATGTTTTAACAACTACAGCATTTAGTTATATGCATATACATTTGCAGTAAGTGAGGTAGTAGTGAGGTTGGTGGAGCACATAGAAAATGACTCGCCACCGTACGTGACGGTAGTGGCACATAAGGGGCTTAGACATACACGCATGACAAGTGTATTCTCGCGCATCCTTCACATGAGCCCTCTGTATGGTTACATTCGTCTTCCCTTGCACTCTAGCAGCATTAGTTCGGTTATTGTGCGGGACCACGGGGTGTAAGCTTCTCAAGAATACACATAATGAATAGTCCCCTGGAACGCTCCTTTATTGTTAGCACCCAACTGCAGTGGTGGGAGTTCTTCATTGCTAATATCATGTAAGCATGCATTCTACCATGTTTATATATTTTACAGGTTTCCTTAATAGAAGAAGCTTTGTGGAGAAATGCACACTTTGCAAGTAGTCTTGGCATTAATATTTAGGAATTTTCTGCTTTTATCCGATGACCATTTTACAGTTCTCTTCATCACCCAGGCCCCGCTGGCCGGGTCATGCCGGGAGCAGTGATACACTGCGGAAGGTGAAATGTTACAGTGTTAGTATCTTACGCTAGCTCATGCCCGTCTTGTTCGTGGGAACGGGCTCACAGTGGATCTGCCAGGGTGCTGCGGCAACAGGGATAATTGAAACTCTCCGAGGGTGGGGGCCGCGCTACAGTGCGCTGAGCTCACACCATCTTTATTAGACAAAATGGTTTCTGAGGCCTAGCTCAATTCAATACGTGTGGGCAATGTCTTCAGCAGGTGAGCCAGCCACCACCTGGGCCCTGGTGGTAAGGAGGGGACACCCGATGAGCCATGGCCCTCACCTGGGGTGGGGATGTAGGCAAGGGGGGTCTTTTGGACCAATCCTCCCCTACATCTTCTTTCTTCGCCATTTCTTTGTGGAAAGGTCCTTCTTGAGATTTACTCTGCGCTCCAAACCAAGTTTGGTCCCATTATTTGCTTTGCCTTTGGCGGGATTCACGAGTGAAGCCCGCCTCTGGCTCCAGGGTCTCTGGGTTAGGCAGGAAGTGAGGGAGGTTCCCGGAACTCCTTGTGCTTAGTCTCCTAGGAGACCCAAATGCACTCTGTGGTGATTTGCCGGCTGACTGTCCGGCAAGGACAGCCACCCTGCTAGGTGAGTGACAGCTAGGCTAGAATGAAAGGGAGAGAACTGTATAAAAGGCGAGTCCTTTGGCTTGGAAGGCAGAGTCGACCACTGGATGAAGGAACCGAAGAAGAACTTGAAGAGGATGTCTGCTGCAACTCTTGGACCATTGGTTTGCCCGGTGAAGCCCTGCTGCAGTGCCGAAACGCCAAGTTTGACAGAGAAGCCCCTGCAAGGACGATTTCTCCCCTTGAGTTGGTGGAACCAATCAACACCAAAGTAAGCCACCTGGACATCCATCTTGGAGATGGTTGAATTTCTACAGAGTTGCTGCTGGA
Source organism: Ambystoma mexicanum (assembly GCF_040938575.1). NCBI lineage: Eukaryota > Metazoa > Chordata > Amphibia > Caudata > Ambystomatidae > Ambystoma > Ambystoma mexicanum. The sequence continues at coordinate 327,048,082 of NC_090925.1, read as the reverse complement.
AACCGTATAGCCAGGGAGAGGAACGCCAGATTGTGTGTGTTGCTTTTAAGCTGGCCTACAGCTCCAGGAAGATCCTCCGGAATCCCATGGAGCCCCCTCAATAGAGTGCGGGACCCCAGAAGCAAGGAAAGACCATCTCGGCAGCCAGGATCCGCAGTGTTGCTATTTGCTGTAGATGCAAGGAGCTGAAACACTGAACAGCCACTGAAAGTGAAGTTTGCCGTTTGCAAGTTTTGACCATCCCAGTGCAGGAATCCCCTGACATCCTTCCTCTTGTCCCCACGACTGAGGCCCAGGAACACTGAGATCTGCAGTGCTGCACAGGAACAGGAGTCATCTACTGCATATTTTCTTCATTTTAAAGGTACTGTACAAAGTCTGAGAGAACTTACCTCTTACTGTAGAGTTGCTTGCATCTTCTAGTACTCGCAAGTCTAATCAGCTTGTGGCCCTACATTTGATTGTTCTTTTCTTCAAAGACTTCTAAAACATTGTGCAAAGACTTTCTACTTACCTACAAAGAAGTGCTTCAGCTTACATAGACTTTTGCCTATTGACTTTGGCTTAAAGGCATGGTCTAGTAAAAATGTGTATTGTCCCAACGGGTCGGCCATGTTTTTTTAAGCCTAAGTGGCTCGATTTTAGAAAACTTTCCTATGGACCTTACCCGAGTTTTCGTCCATTAAACGCACGCGAAAACAAGCACCAGGGAGCCGCCATTTTCTGATAATCCTATCTTTTCCCCGATCGCCCTGGCTGACCTGCTTTTGCGGCACTAAATCAATTCCCCCGCCCCTGAGCCTGTCATCAGCAGACTCGTACCGCCCATTTCCCAACGCCAAAGCACGTCTCGTGTCAACATTCGCTGCGCTTCAGCTAATGACGTATCGCCATGGAAATGGCAGGACGCCTCTCTCCTCAATAAGTATAAACAGACCGTTTCACAACACACAGCAGCCGATTTTCGATTCCATTCCTCTCTCTGTGTTACTTTGAGTATTCTGTGACTCTTTGAGTATTCTGTGACTCGTTTCAGTGCTCTGGTAAGCTACCTTCGCTGCTTGTAGCCCGTGTGAACAGATACCAGTACCACAGCTATCAATTATTTTAGTTTGTTGAACACACAATGGCTACAATAATGCCCTACATGTACGAGCCCGAGTATACCGAGGAGGAACTACTGGAAAGGGAAGCACGCGAAAACGATGGGGATTCGGACGGCAGTTGGCAGGACGAATCAACAGATGAAGAGCCTGGACCATGTCGCATGGACGACGTCTCCACCTCGTCCATTAAACGCACGCGAAAACAAGCACCAGGGAGCCGCCATTTTCTGATAATCCTATCTTTTCCCCGATCGCCCTGGCTGACCTGCATTTGCGGCACTAAATCAATTCCCCCGCCCCTGAGCCTGACATTATCAAAACATTCATATTCCCCGCCTCTCCCCGTGACGTTACTGTGCTGCGTGGGCAAACGCGCCCAGTCGTCTTCTGCGCGACTCCACACAGAACCCGGAAACCAACACAGATCAACTCACAACACAGCGCGCCACAATTCGGAATATGAAACTGTACTTTAAAATGAAACAGCAACACGGTACATTTGGTAAAGTACATTTATTTGACATTAAATGTTTAGAGAATATTCAGCAATTGACATATGAACTCCGGAAGCCATTTATTTTCTTTTATCTGTATCCGCAATAACTGTTCCGTTTCATCTTGAGTCACGCGCTGTTCCTTTATGGTACACAGGGTGTTCATTTTCGTAAAAAGAATCACTTTGGAAGCACGGTGAACCACAAGGCTGTTCCATCAACTAGGCACTTGTCCATCCTAAAGGTTGATATGTTGCTTCTAGCCACTAGTACAGCGTAAGGGCATGTGGGCCCTTGGCGATCGTCCCATAATATGGTGATCGTGCTCCAGTTGTTGACACGAAGCTGCAGGTGTCTGCTGAAGAATCCATCCGCCGGTGTCTCAAACAGATGGCAGTGGCAGTAAGGGATCAAATACCTGTTATGAAAACAAAAAAATGATAATTAGTCTCGCTAGCCGAACTTCATTAATATTACTCATTTTATTTATTACGGCCGATCAGAAACTATTTGCTTGCAAGGGTAGTTCAATGGAGTATGTTCGTCTCTAAAATCAATGCGAAAAGTAACAAGATAAATCGAGGCCAACACACAATGATAAACGACAGTCTACATGCGTGAGGAATGATATGATATATGATATGGCATTTGTAAAGCGCCTATACTCAAGTGTTACTAGGCGTGACGAGGCAGGTGGGGAACAAGGGCAGACAGACAACGATCCTACTAGGCCAGGTGTCTTTCTGATCGCACATGGGGATGGGCTGCACAAGGTTAGTTGAATACAAATTAAATAATAGGGCCAGCTGGTGGCAAGTGCAAGGTAAATGCCGGGAGAAGGGGCTGAAGGATACAGAGACAGTCCCGTAGTGCAGGGAAAAGTGGCTGGGCCAAGGAGCGAGATCGGTGAGACCAGTGGACCTGCATGCCCATGTACCCACTACGAACAGTTTTACTTGCTTTTCCTAGCTCTTCATTCATTCATTTATTCATGCATTCATTCACTAAATCTTCATTCCAGTATAAAAGCGTGTAAAGATTTACTTACATTATATTTGAAATTTCCATTGTGTCTCTTCGTAATGCAGTCTGTAAAACGGACCGTGCTCTTAACAATGATTTTTCGTATACTGACCTAAAACTGAAACTCGGTCTAGTTTCTGAATTTTCTGCCTTATCGTCTCTTACGTTATTGCGCACTCCCTTCAAATGTAGTTCTTTCGACATGGTCCCTGTCTCAAGGTCAAAAAACAATAGACCCTTATACTTCCAGTGCGACTTGTGGGCCTCATCTGGGCGCTGTCCTTCGCATTCTTTATTTGCAACATCATGTAGTATAGGCATCTATGAGAACTTGAAGTTTAGAATCCGTCTATGTAGTGCGCCTTAATGTGCAAATGCGAACTGGCTTCTCTCCCAAATGCCACGGCCCGCTTGGCTGGCGCGTTCCAAGTGCCCCAATTTTGTCCCCGTTGTCTGCGAGCTTTGCAGCCCAAATTGAGACATTTAATTTTTGGCGGAAGGTCAGGGAAAGTATAAAGTACCACAGGAGTTGAGTTTAAAGTGAGATTTATTGTTTGTTTGTTTGTTTTATTATTTGCAACACGCAAGCCTCCCCTCCGTTAACAGTGCGCAGCATTTACATTTACATGAGATGAGACATGAGAAAAATATATACATACACATATGTGAGGTGAATAGAGAGAATTCAAAGATGACACCCAGCTTGTTCGCCACCCATGATGGTGAAGGTAGGGGTTAGGGTTACAGGTACACTGTACAATAACATTTATTTACAAAAAGACAATCGTATTGCAATTATTTAAACCGGGATTTGTACTTCACAATCAGCTGTGCATCGGGTGGGCATGGCACAGTCGCAATGTTCGGTGGCAATGGATCACTGCTCTGCAAAAGAAACGTCCAAAATTCCATATCTGTGCTTCTCTAACACAGCAACAATAAGGCCTTTCACAAAGTCGAACTGCATTTCATCATAGACTGGTTTGATCACCCATTGCTTACTTCGTTTTGAAAACACCTTAGTGTAGCGAGGCATCCTTACTTTACCCCTAGTCCTAGATTGTTCACATCCGACATTGCTGTTATGGGCCAAGACCGCTAGTAGAGTACGATGTTTCATGCCCCGAAAGCTAAAATGCAAGCGCTTTGGCCTGTACTTTAGGCACATATTGTGGAACACCTCCAAATCTCCTGTGTGACAGAATTCTGTCAGTCCTCTCAAATCTCTTGATAGAGTTTTGTCGAAAACAATCTTCTCAAAGGCTTTGTGTGTCGGTGAAGATGGAATCAACCACTTCTTCTTCCGTGCCTCCTCTGGGGACAAAGGGCCATGTTCACATTGGTGGAAATGTTCATTTGCTGTCCAGCGGTGAACGTTGGTACAGTGGTGCATCAGTGACCGCCATTTTTCAAGTAGTATTTCCACTGACCCCTCACAAGTTTTTGAGCTCCACCAAAGATGGTTGGTGATAGAATGTGACCACTGCAAAAGACTTTCAAAACCTTTTTTTTTCCTGCAGCCGAGATTTTCTTATTGATTGATTTAGCAAGATGCCATACGTCAAATTGATGTTTAATATGTGGGAACTGATCTCTCATTGTCTTGGCAATTGAAACGTGTCTATCCGTGGCTATGAGGTCGATGTGCATTCCCCTTGATTGTAGATATTCCACTGATTTTATAAAACCTAGTTTCTCCATGGCCACTGACGATGTACATTGTGTTACCTGCACGACCACCGAACTCACAATTTTCTTACTATCCATGTCCTGAAAGTGGTAGGTGCAGTACTTGGCAGAAAATCCAGGGCTGTCGCACTGTCCATCGCCGGCTAGCCTGAATCGTTTGCCTTCGAATGTACTTGCTTGAGACAATTGTTCAATTTTCCAAGCATCACTAATGGCCGGAAACAGATAATCACGTTGGTATGTCTAGTACAGCGCTTTAGAAATGAAATGGAGTCCCACAAACTGAAAGAAAGCCTCTAACTTTCTAAGACTGGAGCCACTAAAAAGTGATGCGGCTGCACACAGTAGATTGCCTGCTGGCATTTTCCCCAGCATTGGTTGTGCAGACCATGAGAACCTATGATTTAATCTACAGGCGGCATTTATTTTGACGTTACTGCCTTTTATTTGACGAGTCACATTAATCAATGGCTTCCCACATACTTTCCCTCTAATGGAATGCACACATTCAGCATACTTCTAATTTCCATCAAACAACTGTCGAATACAATGTATTTTCTCTCTTTCATTAGACTGTCATCCTGCGTCAACGTTATTTCGGCTGTTGACGTTGTGGAGATTTCAACACATTGGAAAGTAATATCGCTGATATCAAGTTCTGATGCTTCTATGGATGCTGCGGCTGGTTCATTCACTGTCATTTCAACATCTATTACTTCAACATTGATGGGAGAACACAACAATGTCGACAGGTTTTTTGGTGGCAAATTTTTGGCGGGTGTAGATTGTGTAAATTGATCTGCAACTACTTCAGAGCTATCTTCAATACATTCAATAACATCTTCTTGTGGTGGTGCGGTCGCACTGTAGCTATGGTCCAATGCAACTTTGCTGTAGTCTCCAAACACAATAATTCATGTTCTGGCCATTGGACATGAGCATCTCGAGCCTGAACACGCCTCGCCTCAATTAATAGTTCCTCCATAGTGTACACGGTCTGGCAAGCCACATCTCTCATTCGCTTCACTGTCTGTGTGTGTATAGTTCTGACACCCACGGGTAACTGGAGGAGATATTGGAAAAGGGATGTTCAGTTTAAACACAAGATGGACTGTAGTAGAATTGACTGGAAAAAAACATAAAATAGTCCCCAGCACAAACATTTTTTTAAAGTTATGAACTGTTTGTAACTAACCTTTTTTTGTTTTTTTTTCTTTGCAACTTTTTTGACTCGACCTTCAACATCTGCACGCTGTAGCTCCGATTCGTTTCCGCATGTCCTCCCTTCCTCTTGCGCTGCAAGGACTATATTTTCTGTATCCGCATAGACAGCACGGAATGAGACTCCATCGTCTCCCTGAAACATAGTACTTTTATTACTATGTATCAAAATATTGTTAGCATAAAACACACGTGAGGACAAACACACAGGTACATCTCAATAGCCAAATACGATTTAAACATTGTGTGCAACAATCAAAGGACAAGTATTCGACCAGTGATGATCTATTTCGATGGAACTGTCAGTATCCATACCTCTGGCTCTGCATGGACTGCCATGAATGGTTGTATTGGAGAGGAGGCATCCGCATCTCCCTGAAACACAGTACTTGCATTAGTATGCTTTTCAATATTGGAAACACAACACACACTTGGGGTCGACGGCACAGGTACATATAAAGAGATAACCGCAAATGATGCATTGTCCAAAAGAATCAAGGAAAATCCAAATATGATCACATTTCATCGACTTATTTCTACGATTCCTTTACATCTGCATCATCTAAATGAGATGTTGTGATTGTGGTGGAAGCTCCGTCGTCTCCCTGAAACACAGTACTTGGATTAGTATGGTTTTCAATATTGGAAACATAACACACACTTGGGGTCGAACGCACAGGTACATATAAAGAGATAACCGCGAAAGATGCATTGTCCAAAAGAATCAAGGAAAATCCAAATATGATCACATTTCATCGACTTATTTCAACGATTCCTTTACATCTGCATCATCTAAATGAGATGTTGTGATTGTGGTGGAAGCTCCGTCGTCTCCCTGAAACACAGCACTTGCGTTAATAGGGAAGAAAGTATAGCAAATGGAATCACGTTATATGATCACGCATGATGGAGCTGTCATTATCCATACCTCGTGCTGCTGAAGAATATCTATGGATGTTGCAAATGTAGTGCGCACTTCCGAAAGCTGTTGCGCCGATTCGTATACTTGAATGTCAGGCTCTGCATCAAGTGCAGGGGTTGACGCTCCATCAACTGCCTGAAACATAGTACTTGCATTAGTGAGGATTACAATTGTGAAAACATAATATACACCTGGGGTCGACAGCACAGGTACATATCAACGGCTAACCACGAATGAAACATTGTGTAGAACAATCAAACGACAAGAATTCCAGCTCTGATGATGACGCTCGGTGGAGCTGTCAGTATCCATACCTCCTGATGTTGAAAAACATCTAGAAATGTTGTAGATGTGGCGGACGCTTCAGCATCTCCCTGAAAGACAGTACTTGCATTAGTATGGATAACACTAATTATAACTGAAAACAAACACCAGTGGACGATAACTAAGGTGTATATTAATTGGAAAGCAGTAACCAAACATTCGGTAAAATAATTACACGATAGAATAAAACTATTACTTGACATGCATAAAACAAGTATGTAGCGGATTAGCCAAGTAAGATTACCTGATACGCGCTAGAAGTGGTTGATAACTGCGACCACGTCAAGGATGTAGAATGTTCTTGCTTCAGATTCAAGGGATAGTCAAGAAGTTGTAAAGGTCAATTAATGATTGATAATGAAATGCCAATATTAAAAATAGCCATGTAAGCCGACAGAATACTTGAAAAATGCTCAATACAGCACAGTTCGCTGTCCCCATATATATATACATTGCGTTTGTGGGTTATGAAATCGAAAAAGAATATATTGATAAATGTCATTATTCAAAAAACTATACACTCATATCAATATCGAAATTATTACAAGGGATAGAACACCTACAATATCTATTAATCCATTCGGCTACACACTACCACAAGGCCTAAAGCTAAATCCGGACACTTGACTCACCGTTGGCGGAATGTGGACGAATAGAGTGGGAATAGCATTTTCGCGCAATTTCCGTGTCGTTCGCCGTTTATTCTTCTTTGTTACCCAAGAAGTTTTGTACATGTCCAAGGAAAAGTGCCGGCTGCAGATGCGGTATCGATCACCCCTCTTGTCCTCTAAGACTTGTTGGACTCTACTTTCCAGCTCATCCAGTGGATATCCGCAATGTCTGACCCATTCTCTTATTCGATCAACAGTTTTCGGGAATACATGCATTGTAGTTCCTTCAGATTTCGCATGGGTCTTCGAAGGGCAACCGCTAATCGAACAGGCAGGCATTGTTGATAAATCTGAAAAGTAAATATCGACATTATTATACAATCTTCAAGAGTAAAGATTTGATACAAAAGTAAATGAATCATACAATGATCAATGCAAGGTTTGTTTTGGTCGCAGGAACTATACCAGTTCATTATGTGCTGCTTAGTATTTGCATAAGTTGCAGAAATGTATAAATGATGTGACTAAAATCTGAACATGTGACTCGTCCCTTGGATGTTCTGTCTTGCACGAGAAGGAAACATGCTAACATTATTGACTGGACCCCCAAAGGATGCAATTCAATCACAATAGTCACAGATGAAAATAAATAGATTTATTGATAGCATAGCAATGGAAACTCACGTCAATACCAATGAGACCAATGAACATAGCACTATTGTTTACTCTACTCGAAAATAGATAGAAATTTAAAAATCTGCGAAATATAACCAGGATACATGGCCTTACCTTGACCAACAAACAGTTGGATTCAGCAAGCAGAGCAGTATGTTGCGGGAGAATAGGTGGATGGCCACAGGTAGCGCACTGATGGATATGCTCGAAGCGGTCACAGAAGTTCACGGATAGCACGACGACGAGCAGATTATCATAGATCTCAGTGGTTCCCAGGTAGCACGTTCAAGAGTTGACTTGCAAAGCACAAAGATGTTCTCATGAGACATATCGAGTGGTTTTTAAAGTATTAGAAACTGGGGTGTGTTTGTGAATGAATGACGTATGTATGTCGTGGTATTAGGGGGGCGGCCTGCCTCAGGGGAGGCCTGCCTGGAGACACGGGGTCTGAGGAGGCCATGTGACCGATGGCCCCTTGGCGTGGGACACCTTTTGAAGTGTACATGTAGTTTGGCACCTTGGCCGTTTGCGCCCGTCACAGCCCCCCATGCCAGCGCGCATCCACCGGCGCGAACCGCCTTTGATAGAGGGGGGTGGGATGGATGGCCCTGGGGCGTGCAGATAAGGCACAGGAAGACTGCTGAATAGAGACACACTTATGTGGATTGCAGGGGGGCGGCCTGCCTCAGGGGAGGCCTGCCTGGAGACACGGGGTCTGAGGAGGCCATGTGACCGATGGCCCCTTGGCGTGGGACACCTTTTGAAGTGTACATGTAGTTTGGCACCTTGGCCGTTTGCGCCCGTCACAGCCCCCCATGCCAGCGCGCATCCACCGGCGCGAACCGCCTTTATATCAATATACAGTATATCGCCTTTATATCAATTATAGTATATCGTTGCTTATCAATAACAAATGTCACATACCGGAGATTCTTGTGAGCACAGACCCACACTTCAACCGGTGTATTATAGTGGCCAAGACCCTAAGGCCTGTATAATCAAATGGTAATTGTTAGTATAGATATATGTGTGACTTTTATAGAGACATAACCTACTGAAAGACTTTGAACAAGTGTTATTTAGTGCAAGCATTATCGAGAATATGTTATGTTAGCTTAGATAGATAGTGACCACCCTGCTTCACAGCAACCAGACCTTCACCCATTCGGAGCACAGATGTCTGACGTCCATCCTTGAATGGAGACACACTTGATTCATTTAAAAAATCGAGACAAACGTTGTTAAAATATATGTGGTGTTTTATTTAGTATCTTATTTTCATGAAACAAAAATACAAAACTTTAAAGATTACACAGGTCAGGTTGCAGCACAGCAAGAGAAAATCCCCTGTACTGACCGCTGTCACTCGGGAACGTTTCTCTAATGGCACGAACGGCACAGGCGGGTATCACTCTTCGAACGCGGTGTCCAAGCCTCCCGTGAAGCCACCATGTAAAGGAACGATAGGCCACTAGCCTGTACCACCTGTGAAAAGGAATGAAACAAACTGTTTTTAAATGACCCAGATAAGTTTAATAAACGTTTGTTGTCAATGACAATTCTTGTAACTAATGGCATTTTACACGGACAAATGCTATCTAGACAATGCACACTATTGAATGACTTTCATGCGTTACAATGATATGTAGATGTAATTTTGGATATAGTAGAAGAACATGAAATAGGAGTGGCATGACAAGCAGAGTATACTTACTCGTTACTCGGATTACGAGGACGAACAGTTGCTCGAAGTTTGTGCATAAGCACCATCATTATTCTCAACACGGCCCGTGTGAGGCAGGCTGCCCTGAAGTCTGGCAGCTCGGTGATGCATTGCGGTCGTGGCTCGCCTTCCGAAATGTAGGCCAGGCATCCCGAGTTTTCTCGGCAGCAGCAGTTCTCGTCCTCAGTTGGCATTAGCTCGCACCGATTGCATGTGCACCAGGTGGAGACGCCGTCCATGCGACATGGTCCAGGCTCTTCATCTGTTGATTCGTCCTGCCAACTGCTGTCCGAATCCCCATCGTTTTCGCGTGCTTCCCTTTCCAGTAGTTCCTCCTCTGTATACTCGGGCTCGTACATGTAGGGCATTATTGTAGCCATTGTGTGTTAAACAAACTAAAATAATTGATAGCGGTGGTACTGGTATCTGTTCACACGGGCTACAAGCAGCGAAGGTAGCTGACCAGAGCACTGAAACGAGTCACAGAATACTCAAAGTAACACAGAGAGAGGAATGGAATCGAAAATCGGCTGCTGTGTGTTGTGAAACGGTCTGTTTATACTTATTGAGGAGAGAGGCGTCCTGCCATTTCCATGGCGACACGTCATTAGCTGAAGCGCAGCGAATGTTGACACGAGACGTGCTTTGGCGTTGGGAAATGGGCGGTACGAGTCTGCTGATGACAGGCTCAGGGGCGGGGGAATTGATTTAGTGCCGCAAAAGCAGGTCAGCCAGGGCGATTGGGGAAAAGATAGGATTATCAGAAAATGGCGGCTCCCTAGTGCTTGTTTTCGCGTGCGTTTAATGGACGAAAACTCGGGTAAGGTCCATAGGAAAGTTTTCTAAAATCGAGCCACTTAGGCTTAAAAAAAGATGGCCGACCCGTTGGGACAATAAAAACTTTTACTAGACCATGCCTTTAACCTCTTCCACTGAATGACTCTTAGTGTGGGATCTGAAAGTATTTGCCTGCTTAAGAATATTTGCGGTCTCTTGTATGTTCTAAATAACCTTTTCCTTTGACTTATTACTATATGATTCTAAATGCAACAATGATATATTAGTGTCCCCAGCACCCTAACAAATGAAATCACCTGAGGGTGTGGGTAGTGGCTGTGGGCCGTCCCAAAAGGGTATCTACTGATTTAGAGATATTAAGAGTGGGTATTTCATGAAGTGTATTTGAGCGTTACTGTTATATTGCTCCCTTCTGAAGAACGCTTATTCTAACTGACGGATAAATAAATTAATAATTTTTTATTCAAGAAATCTTGAGTGTAAGAGTTTATTTGAATACTTCTAATTGTAAATCTCTGTGTAACTCCACTACAGCTCACATTGACTCCTTTTGACATAAGGCTGGCTGCTGAACACGCTACCAAAACTGTGTAGTACAAGCTTACATTAAAGGTTGGGTTTCCTATACCTGTAGTCAAGAGTTGTTTGTAGTGTTCCCAGAGGGTACTGCATACAAACTTTGCCTAACAGGCCCCAAGGCAAAGGGCGGCTCCAACAGAGGCGGCTCCACATCGTGTCTGCAGGTGTCAGCAGGGGAAGCCAATGGCCAGCCGTCAACCAGCAGCAACCACTAAAGTAAGTGTGGCTTGGGAGGGGAGCCGAGCAGTTACTCTACTCCAGAAAACCCCTGCTACTCTACAGCACCCTACCTTGAAATTGTGAATGTTGGCCTGCGTCGCATCTAGATAGAATTGTGAATGTAAGCAAGTCGCTGTGATGCTGGAAATGCATCGGAGGGACAGGGCCTCCGTATCCTTGTCCTTTACTGCTTTTTATCGTGTGTTCTGTCGTGTTTTCCACGCAGGAGTTCATGTGGGACTCCTGGCGCTGCAGCTCTCTCTCTTTTGGTTTGGTGAACAGACCCATGGGATACCCTTATGGCACCCATGGGTAGGGTACGGGCTGGTGGCAGCTCCGTGCTGAAATGATTGGTGCCCTGAGCGTCCTCCATTTTGGGATGCCCAGGCCATGTCATTGGAATCGGTAGATTCCTGATGGAGAGAAAATGGCCCCCATGGCCTCTTGCCTTCCATCACCTGTTACACTGATCTTCCCGAAGTCCCGGGAAGCCCTGCCTCTGTCCCTCCCCCCTGACTGGCTGTTGGGTGGAAGTTCTGTATATGGTAGTGTGGGGAAGTGCCGACAAGACTGGCTGGAGCCTTCTCAATGACCATATGTTGTGGGTACGCCTGGGGGTGGGACCTGGGTGAATGGAGTGTGTGTCGAATATACATTCTATGTTGTGACTGTCTAGTATCTGGTGTTTGACACAATGGTTGAGACAGCCCTGCCCGAAACCGGTATGAATGCAATTTGGAGTGTTGAATGGCTCGGTACTTGTCCCAATACACATAACTTGTTGTGAGTGTCTGGAGAGAAGTGAATGGCCTGAATACCTTGTGTACCTGATTGGTTGCCTGCCTGCATGAATGCCTGTAGTCGTGATTGGATGCTTGAGTGCGACCTAGCGGAATGAATGGGAGATCAACGGTATATCTGGGGACCTCTCGCTGCTAGGAATCGTGTTCAGAAGCTGAAGTCCACTACGACGAGTAACTGGAGTGAAGCTTAATCTTGAGCTCTGCTGGACGAGAAGAATTGCTGTTGCTCTCCTTCGCCATCTGAAAGCTGCTGTGCTTCAGGAACTGACCCAGAGAGGACCTGATAAGGCGCCCTCTCCCTGAGCTACGAGGGACGATTGTGCACAGCTGATCTTTGCCTAAGCTCCCTGGTAGACAGACCTTCGACAGGCTGCCGACCCGATACGGGGACTGCTGCGGAACTCCAAGGAGAAGCACCCGGACTGTTGTCCGTCACTGTCGTCGACAGCCGTCGCCGACTGGAACCGCCGTGCTCCCATTGCCTAAGAAACTCCCGTAATCCAAGAACGCTCTTGTCCGCATCGTCGCCGCTGTATCCTGCTGGAGAAGGCCTGACCATCGACGCGCCGAGGAGCATCCACCGGTGGGTTTCCCGCCACCCAAAGACCACAGAGATGCCGATGACTCGACGCCCTTGCTGGGCCACAGTTCTTCAACTCTTTGCGGTCCAGAACTATCGACACCGAGGTGCCTCGCACGCCTGTTCCTTGCAGGAAGTTTACGCTTTCCTGTCAACGAGCACCGCTAGGAACGACGCGGCCACTTCACCGTCGTAGCTCGACCTGTTCTCCGTCGGACGTTTGACGACCCGTGACTCCTGCCTGAAAGGGAGGACACTCAAGAAGGGTTGTCAATTTCCCTGACGCGGAACACTATAACACCAAGGTACTTTGGGGTTGCAGAACTATTGGGAACTCTAAGGGTGAACAATATATGGAATGGGCTTGTATTTTTCTTCTACAGGTTGCCCAGGTGGGGGGATCTCCACACAGAGCTGTGTTTAACGGTAGCTACCAGTATTCTGCCTATTGCTCAACCATCCTGCTTTCCTTCCTCTCTCTACTGCTGGTTTTCTCTTTATTTTGATCTGTGTGTCATTCTGACCGTATGCACTTTAATAAGATTGAGTAACGTTAGTGGTACCAATTTAGAACTGTACATATTTACCATTGTTGATTTTCAGAGCACAAAGTGAGTTATCGTGATCGTGTATATGACTTTGAATATTAATTATATAAAGACTGTGTTTTAACCGATACAGTGTGTGGACATTCCTTCGTGGGTGCTTGGGGACTACACTGTACTTAAGAACCAGCTCGCAACACCTCCCGAGAAGCTAGGCCTTGATTGCTCGTCCATTGCTACCGTAATAGAGAATCTTGGCAGGGGTCTCTGTGCCTCCCCTCTACCATATAGAGAGCGGAAGTGCAGACCCCCCCTCCGGTCTTTACAGTCCCACACTTAAAAATATGAATATTAGCATGTGTCACACTTAGCTGGAATTGTGAATGTCAGCAAGTCCCACACTTAGATGGAATTATGAATTCTAGCAAGCCCACACTTAAAAATGTGAATATTAACATTGCCACACTTAGAATTGTGAACATCAGCCTGCGTCGCATCTAGATAGAATTGTGATTGTTAGCAAGCCCACACTTAGATGGAATTGTGAATGTTAGCAAGCCCATACTTGGATGGAATTGTGAATGTTGGCAAGCCCACATTTGGATGGAATTGTGAATGTTGGCAAGCCCACATTTGGATGGATTGTGAATGTTGGCAAGCCTACATTTGGATGGAGTTGTGTATGTTAGCAAGTCCAGACTTGGATGGAATTGTGAATGTTAGCAGGACCACACTTGGATGGAATTGTGAATGTTAGCAAGTCCACACTTGCAAATGTGAATATTGACATGTGCCACACTTAGATAGAGGTGTGAACATCAGCCTGCGTTGCATCTAGATAGGACTGTGAATGTCAGCAAGTCCCACACTTAGATGGAATTGTGAATGTTAGCAAGCCCACACTTAGATGGAATAGTGAATGTTAGCAAGCCCTCACTTACAAATGTGAATATTAACATGTGCCACACTTGGATAGAACTGTGAATGTCGGCAAGTTCCACACTTAAAAATGTGAATGTTGGTATGTGCCGCACTTGGATAGAATTGTGAACGTTAGCCTGCATCGCATCTAGATAGGACTGTGGGAGTTGGCAGGTGCTGCACCTGGATGGAATTGTGAATGTTAGCAAGTCCCACACTTCTGTGAATGTTAGCCTGATGTAGCCGAATCCAGATGTAGCCTCCATTTCTGCCTATCATATGCAGAAACCCATTTACGGTGGAACCGGGGCCTTTGCCCCACTCTACAGGACTCTAAACCCTAGGCACTTAGCCAAACTGTGAAGGTCAGCTTCAAGACATATAACCCACTAACCAAAAAAGCTCAAATTCTGCATACTTAACCCATACCGAATCCTACACAACCACCTCTCGCACAGCAAGACGCACGCACTTAACCACACCACAACAAAAAACAACACATAAGCCGCACCAACAGCACACGAGGCCTGACTTCGATCCAATACTCGCACCAATGGTCAGTGCACGGTGTATACTGAACTGAAGCTGCCAACAGGACACCACTTCTGTCACTATCCTACTCCCTCTTCACGCTAATAACCCAACCTGCCTTCTCGTTTACAGATCCGCCTGAGTGCCTGGTGACCAATTCGGTTGGTGACGGTGCGCTATACAAATACATTTAACATTAACCTATCAGATTAGAGAGTTTAATTGGATCTGACTGACGCTTTTGCATCCCCAGACTTGGGAATGTCAAACAGAATTTAAACCGGACAAAGAAGGTACTTCAGATGTAAGAAGGTGGTAGTGTCTTGTGGCATACAACAAATCTGGGCAAATACCTCCCTTTTGCTATGGTAAGTCTGCATAAACCTGCAACTAGCAATGGGTCCTGCACATCCGCAAGTGAATGTCACAGCAGCACAGATTAAATAAATTGTCTCCTCCCGTTCCTTTGAAAAGTCCTTCAAAGTAATAAACCAGGCAAATCCTTTACATTGCTCAGCAGTGTCTATTACATTAGGGCTCAAAACAATCTTTCTTGATGCCTTCTCCGGGCCACAAGCATTCGCAACTCTGGATACAGATTGTTCCAATGCGTGCCACAAATGGCTTTTGTAGAAGAAATACGCCTGTATTGGCGAGAAAGATGTAGACTGGTGACTAGTTTAAAGCACAGGGACGATGCAAATGTCTAATGAAACTGGCTGTAGGAATCCTGTGTTTACTGTGCGCAGGTCTACCCTCCTAAGGAGGAGTGTGAGGTACACACTGCATATAAAAACCACGTTTGGGATAGGGGAAACCTGAACACAAAAAGCTTGTATGGTAATACAAATGATATATAAGCATTTTAAAAAACACTTTTACTTTAGGACAAACTTAATCGGTGTCCTTCACACGGTGTATCCACCCTAAAGAAATCGAGGGTAGAACGCTGAAAGCGTCAGGGCTTTCCAACCCTTCCTGGAGAAAGAATTCCTGTAGGAATGATGCTAGAAGTGTGATTACTGTCAGGAAAACATAGGATTGGTTTTGTGTTTTGGGGAAAACTAAGGAAAAAGTGAATGCCGTTCGTAGACCTATTTCAATAGATATTTTCATGTGAAGAGGGGGTGCTATTATTCGTGTAGACATGTTAGTGTTCCTTCATTTTTGTGGGGCTGGTAGAAGGGAGTTAGATTGTGAGTTTGTGTACACTTGCTTTTTTAGCACTTTCCTAAACTGGTTGAACGGCCGTAGGATTTCTTAAACTGAGTCCAGATTGTTTTGGAACTTTGATGCTTTCAGGAAGGATATTTACTTGTATCTGCCTCTTGTGTAATCTCACTTCTGCAGGCCAGAGACCTGTGTGTACGGGGAGGGATGCACTGGTGCCCATTCCTCGGAGGAGCTGCAGGAGTGGATCCAGAGGGCCAAGGTTATCCGGAAGATCAAGCGGTCTGCCGAAAAGGAAGGGCTCCTCTCCTACTCAGATCGTCTTATTCAGGAGTACCGGGCATGCAGCAGCGAGCTCCTTGTTGTGAGTTGAATGTCTTCATTTCCTACATTGCGACTGATGCTCTTAAATGGATTGGTGGAAATGCGCTCGCAGGGATTGAAATAAAGTTGAGAAGCGAAAGATGACCATGTTTCCAGTGCATGGGCCTTCAGTCAATGAGCAGGAGCATGTAATAGCAGGCGTAAGCCACTAGCAAGGTATGAAGTCACCCCTCCACCCCCAGTAGTAATCCATATATACCATTTCTTAGTCGCCAAGTGACCAATATTGCTGGCCAAATGGCTAATGCCGAGTACAAATTGTAGGGCCCATTTAATAGACTGCAGATTGTGCAGCAAATTGAACTACCGCACGCTTAGTCCAGCCAGCTCTCGTTTTTCATCAGCCTCATAACCCATAGCTCTCAACCATTTGTGTCGCAAAGGCGGGTGAAATCACCCGATTTTGTTTTTGGCGGGTGAGACGGCCATTGGAATGAATGGGCGTGCAGTAGGCTTGGCGGGTGAGTCTGCCCTTTATGAGGCGGGTGACACCCGCCAAAAGCGTGTGAGTTGAGAGCTATGCATAACCTAGTCACACATTTAGGTTTTTCAGTATATTCTAGAGGGCTCAAAAGTAGTAGAACACAAATAAAGGGAACACTGTGTAACCTGTTCTGAGTCCAAAGCATTTCCTCGCACCACTCTAGTTAAGCCTACTAGGCACTTAAGTACAAGCAGGTTCCACATGGATCCCTGTGTTGAGAATGAGAATGAGGATTTCAGTCTGTTTTTATGCTTGAGCATGGCATGTGTTGCCATAAATTTCTGTATTTTTGCAATTCAAACTGCACTCGGGCCATAACCATCTACCCCTGCCTCGAGTCAGGAATTTCAGATGAACTGCATTCACGTAGAAACCCCTTTTCCTTCAGTCTCCCTGCTTTTCCTACCTTTAGGGCCGACTTGTTCCTTCTGTTCCTAAACTTCCTATTCCCCGCCCAAGTCCTTCCCACAGACTCCGGTCTGGATATCCCGCGCGCACATGGGGTACAATATGTATCCCCAGGAGAAGCCTTGTTTGCCGGAAGACCACCAAAGTGTGAATGCCTAATACATTTAGGCTATGTTTCCCACCAAATCTATTTGGAGATTACTGCACAAAAAGGACTCTTACTCTGCGGGTAGCTGGCAAGTCACCACTTCTGGATTTTTAATACATATATATATATATTTCTGAGGCTTGTGGAATCTGCTTAGATCACATGCTGTGCATAGGCCGACATCTAGTGGAAGCTGCGGAGTATTACAGTTTGTTTTTCGAAACTCGAAAATGGGCGTCGACACAGGCGTGCCAGTAATACTATCCCTAGTGTGACGTCCACTGTACCCAAGATCCCTCACGCGTCTAGGATCCTCAGATTGTTTTTTTCCGCCATACTGGTCGGAAGCATCTTGCGGAGTTCCCTGGCCTTAGCCATACTTTTGCTTATTATTGAAGTTTAAAATTATTTATTAACATCCTTCCCCACCCCAACGTCGACCCTCGAAACTCGACGACGGCTGGAGAAGACATCGACCGTCGGCTGCTGCACGACGGATCTGGGCCTCGGAAGGCCGCTGGCCTCGGCCCGGGCCTAGTAGGCCGCTGGCCTCGGCCCTGCAAGTAGGGAGAGTGGGGGCTGGTACATACTCTTCACTCTTGGTATTAGGTACACCGTTAGGTACACCTTATATATTTCATACACTTACCAGCCCGCTGCCTCAAGGTGCGTATGGAGGGTACCCCTTTCCAATTCTGCCCCAAGTGCAACCGCAAATACCCTTGGGTCGACAGGCACGCCACGTGCAATCTCTGCTTGCCGAGGGACCACCCCGAAGCGAACTGCAGAGCGTGTAGTAGGTTTAAGCCTAAGACACTTAAGGACCGTTCGACAAAGCGTTGGGCCCACCACGCCAGGCAGGCGGCCATGGCAGCGGAGGGCGCCTTCAGCGATGGCAGCGACGCCGTACTTTCGGACGGCGAGGGCATTAGGGCGTCGAAAGACTGCCGAGCGCAGGTCCCCGACCTCGGAAGGTTGTCCGGCAGGGCGGCTATGGGGAAGACCCCCGGCGACGCAAGCGCTACACACCCTACACACACTAAGCACACGAAGTCCAACCGAACCTCGACGACGTCGACTTCTCGGAAAGAGGCACAGATAGAACGGTCCGACTCGGTGTCCTCTGGGCGCTCTCGATCGAGATCGCCTCATGACGCAAGGCAATCATCCACTCTTGCCAAGAGTGCCTCGCTCCCGAGATTAACGGAAGTTCGATCGTCGGAAGACGAAGACGACTTCCACCCCCAGGCCGCGCTCCAGGAGACCGAGGCCGCAGTTATCACCAGCGAGGCCCCACGCTCGAAACACACAGATACCTCCCCAGACCCTCGACGACAGCCGTCGAAGGTCTCTGGGGCCTCCAAGGGGCAGGGAAAACATTTTTCCACGCATGGGGAGGGGGGGAAACAGCGGAAAGCACAGCCTTCCACTCCTCTAAGATCATCCTTCCACCCTAAGCAGACAGACAAACACAAATCTACTGGGACTTCAACATCCAGTAAGGGTACCCTTGAGTCCCCTAAGTTGCCTACTAAAGTCATACCCTGTTCCAAAGTATGGTCCAGTGAAGACATAGACAGGGTCATGTCAAGGATGTCTTCCTTAGCTGATTTTTATGAAAAAAACCCAGAACATTTCCTTTCGTATGACCCTCAAGGGGCCACACCCTCAGGCTCCTCTGATCCTATCCCCCTAAGTAAAAAGGCCCGGTTTGAAAGACCTGAACCCTTCGAGGTGCAGCCTTACTCTACTCCATACTCTACTCCACACCATGAGTTTGAAATTATGGAGGAACAAACCGGGACTGAATACTATGCGGATGATGAGGACCTGGAGGAGGTAGAAGATGAGCAGGAAATTTACAGAGTAGATTCCCCGGTAGAGAGCGAAGCCCCAGTTACCGACTCGCCAGTTGATAACCAACCCCTCCTTAATGAAGTTCTCGCTCTCGCAGCAGAACATTTTCACATCGACACCCACGGTGTACAGGAGGAAAGGGACTTCGCAGAAGAGTTGGTGGGAGAGAGGAGGCCGGTCGCTCAGACCATCCCTATCCTTAAATCCATCCAACGTAGAATAGATCCATCCCTGGT
This sequence comes from Ambystoma mexicanum, assembly GCF_040938575.1. Classification (NCBI taxonomy): domain Eukaryota; kingdom Metazoa; phylum Chordata; class Amphibia; order Caudata; family Ambystomatidae; genus Ambystoma; species Ambystoma mexicanum. Next base: position 327,028,631 of record NC_090925.1, on the reverse strand, counting down.
GAATCCTAACCTCACCAGAGCCGTCAACCCCAGAGTTGAAAAACTTTTTCGGGCAGCCCAGTCTGACCCTCTTTATATAAGAGGACATCTTAAACCAGACTCCCTAGTGGTTACCAACACTCGGAAGAGGGCTGGGACACCCTTATCGTCGTCAGAAGCTCCTCCCGACAAGGAGAGCAAGAAACTGTACGGGTTTGGCAGAAAGGTAGCCTCAACGTCCGCCTACCAAGCAAGAATTGCAAACTCCACCACCCTGTTGGCAAGTTACAACTGCCATCAATGGGAAGAGGTCGCGGCGCTCATAGCCTCTGCTCCTGAACCGTTAAAGGGCCAGTTGGCTCGGATCTCGGCAGAAGGGAGAGCCGTGTCTGGTTGCATATTAAAAGCAACTTTCGACGCCGCGGACAACGCAGGAAGATTGATAGCAGAAGGTACTGTTATCAAGAGACATGCATGGTTACGGCAGTCGGGGTTCAAAACAGAAACCCAGGCTTCATTAATAGACAAGCCGGTGGAACCCGAGCTATTGTTTGGGAAAGCGGTCGAAGACGCACTTAAGAATGCCAAGGACGAATACGAGACTCTCAAATCCCTTGGCCAGCTTACCAACAAACCCCCTAACCAGAGGGGGAACAGTAATTTTCGTCGCCCACGCGGCCAAAATTCACAAAGAGGCAACTATGCCCAAGGACAGGGTACACAATGGAACAACAACCAGCAGTCTACCCAAAGTTACGGCAGGGGTAACAAGAGAGGTCGTGGAAGAGGCAGAGGCAGCCCCAACAAGGGAGGTGGCACGCCTCCACCAAAGCAGTGACGCTCAGTTCAGGGTCCCTTCTCACGCAACCCCAGTAGGGGGACGCATTTCCAACTTCACCCAGGCTTGGGAAGGGATCACCTCAGACAGATGGGTGCTGTCAACAGTGTCCGCAGGATATTGTATAGAATTACTGCAGCGTCCCCGGAACCACCCTCCACGACAAAGAATACACTCCTTAGAACATCAGAAGATCCTTCTCGAGGAGATCGCCATTCTTCTACAAAAGGACGCAATAGAGCTCGTCCCGGGACACCAGGTAAACAAGGGTATTTATTCAACTTACTTCCTTGTGCCAAAAAAAGATTTGACAATGCGCCCAGTATTGGATTTACGGCCTGCCAACAAGTATGTCAAGCCCCAAAAATTCCGTATGACCACGCTACAAGAGGTAATCCCCCTCCTAAAAAAGGGGGATTACATGGCAACCTTGGATATGAAAGATGCTTATTTTCATATTTCCATGATCCCAGCGCACAGAAAATACTTGCGCTTCAAGGTAGACAGTCGCCACTACCAATTCAAGGTACTGCCCTTCGGGATAGCTTCAGCACCAAGGGTATTCACCAAGGTACTGGCAGTGGCAGCTGCACACCTACGCAGGGAGGCAATCCCAGTGTATCCTTATCTGGACGACTGGCTCATAACGGGGGAAACCCCAGGAATTTGCAGGTCAAACATTCAGAGGACTATCAACCTCCTCCACGAATTAGGCTTCTCTATCAACGAGAAGAAGTCAAGTCTGGTGCCAAGCACCTCAAAACAGTTCCTAGGAGCAATCCTAGATACTCAGAAAGGGTTGACCTTCCCTTCGGAAGACAGAATTCGGAATATACTACTGCAGATTCCACATTATCAGTCAGGTCAACAAATAACGGTACGCAAAGCAATGCGGTTACTGGGCATGATGGCGTCATGCATTTACCTGGTCCCCCACGCGCGTCTGCGCATGCGTCCCATGCAGGAATGGTTGGCGAAACAGTGGTCTCAGGCAAGTGGTCAGTGGGACGATCTAGTGGTCGTTTCGCCAACACTCGTACAGAGCTTACACTGGTGGACAAGAGAGAACCTCGCAAGGGGAAAACCCTTTTACGATCCAGAAGTACAGGCAGTGGTGACTACAAATGCATGCCTGACTGGGTGGGGAGCTCACCATCTCCACCACACAGCTCAGGGTCTCTGGTCTCACTCAGTAGCCAAGAACCACATCAATCTGCTAGAGCTTCTGGCAGTATTCCGAGCGCTTCGGGTGTTCGAGCCCCATCTGCTAAACTTGTCGGTGCAGATCCGGACGGACAGCACGACAGCCATGTTCTATCTGAACAAACAAGGAGGGACTCGTTCGCCAAATCTGTCCAAGCTTGCCCAGAAAATCTGGATATGGGCACTCAGACGGAACATCTTCCTGTCATCACAACATGTTCCAGGGGAGCTCAATTCCCTAGCGGATGCCCTAAGCAGAGACTCCCTCCCAGAAGAACACGAATGGGTCCTTCACAGAGATATCGTAGAAGATCTCTTCTCTCGGTGGGGTTTCCCCACTATAGACCTATTCGCCACAAGCGAAAACAAACAATGCCTAGGATTCGCATCCAGGTTCCCCCAGCCAGACTCCCAAGGGAACGCCCTGTGGATGAACTGGTCAGGGATGTTTGCGTACGCTTTTCCACCAACCCCTCTCATCAGGAATGTGGTGTACAAAATGAACAAAGAATCGATGACGCTCATCCAAGTTGCTCCCATGTGGGCGAGACAACCATGGTTTCCACACCTACACATGATGGCGGTGTGCGAGCCCATCAAACTCCCAGCCTGGTACAACCTACTGTCCCAGCAACAAGGTCAAACAGTGCACAAAGAACCCAACTCTATGAACCTGGCAGCATGGCTCCTGAGGTCATAGAGTTTGGCCATCTCAATTTACCACAAAGTTGTATGGACATCCTAAAAGAATCCAGGAAACCAAACACAAGGCACTGCTACTTTGACAAATGGAAAAGATTCGTTATTTGGTGCCAGAATAAACAAATCAACCCAGTTGATTGCACTCCTTCCAACGTTGTAACATACATGCTCCACCTGCTGGACGCAGGTTTGGTTTTTAACTCTCTGAAAGTACACCTGGCAGCCCTCTCGGCTTACACCACATCCCATAACAAGGTATTGTGGTGGAAAGTATCAGTAGTTAAAGCCTTCATGGAAGGAGTAAAGAGACTTCACCCTCCTATTTCGAACCCACCGCCAGGATGGGACCTCAATGTGGTGCTAGCTAAGCTCATGGGCCCCCCCTTCGAACCCATGCATAAAAGTAGTCTCAAACACCTGATTTATAAAACGGCCTTCTTAGTAGCCATTACCTCTATAAGAAGGGTCAGTGAAATTCAGGCTCTGTCAGTGCAGGATCCTTTCTTTGCTATCCACAAAGACAAACTGGTTTTACGCACACACCCTAGGTTCTCACCTAAATTTATATCTAAGTTCCATGTAAACCAGTCCATCGAGCTTCCGGCTTTCTTCCAGAACCCGCAAAGCTCAGCTGAGGTGAAACTACACACCATTGATGTGCGTAGGGCGGTCCTCTACTATGTAAATAAAACCAGACCGCTAAGGAAAACAGATCAACTGTTTGTCTCAGTAGCTACAGGCAGAGAAGGGGATCGCGTCTCTAAAAGCGCGATCTCGAAGTGGATTATCAACTTTATGCAGCTGTGTTACTCTCTTTCTGAAAGAACTCTGCCTTTTACGCCAAGGGCCCATTCCACTAGAGGCATGGGGGCCACTCTGGCTTTCATTGCAAATGTTCCCTTCGACACCATTTGCAAAGCAGCTACTTGGAGCTCTATTCACACTTTTACTCAGCATTACTGCATTGACACTCATTCCAAGACAGATACACAAGTGGGACAAGCGGTTCTAAGACACCTGTTTGCTCATGACCCTTCTCACATCCCACCTCCTTCTTCTGATACTGCTCGCTAATCTATACACAGCATGTGATCTAAGCAGATTCCACAAGCCTCAGAAGGGATACATTACTCACCGTAATCGTATTTCTGATGCTTGTATCTGCTTAGATTCACATGCGACCCACCCTTCCTCCCCTCCGAGAGAAGGCGCACGATTGCTTGTAGTCTTACCTTTCTGTCTATCTGCTTGGATTATCTGTACTCACGCTACTCCTCATGCTTCCTCATGTCAGAAAAAATACAATCTGAGGATCCTAGACGCGTGAGGGATCTTGGGTACAGTGGACGTCATACTAGGGATAGTATTACTGGCACGCCTGTGTCGACGCCCATTTTCGAGTTTCGAAAAACAAACTGTAATACTCCGCAGCTTCCACTAGATGTCGGCCTATGCACAGCATGTGAATCTAAGCAGATACAAGCATCAGAAATACGATTACGGTGAGTAATGTATCCCATATACATATATATGTATTAAAAATCCATAAGTGGTATCCTTAGCTGATATATATATATATATATATTTCTGAGGCTTGTGGAATCTGCTTAGATCACATGCTGTGCATAGGCCGACATCTAGTGGAAGCTGCGGAGTATTACAGTTTGTTTTTCGAAACTCGAAAATGGGCGTCGACACAGGCGTGCCAGTAATACTATCCCTAGTGTGACGTCCACTGTACCCAAGATCCCTCACGCGTCTAGGATCCTCAGATTGTTTTTTTCCGCCATACTGGTCGGAAGCATCTTGCGGAGTCCCCTGGCCTTAGCCATACTTTTGCTAATTATTGAAGTTTAACTTTAATTATTGACATCCTTCCCCACCCCAACGTCGACACTCGACGACGGCTGGAGAAGACATCGACCGTCGGCTGCTGCACGACGGATCTGGGCCTCGGAAGGCCGCTGGCCTCGGCCCGGGCCTAGTAGGCCGCTGGCCTCGGCCCTGCAAGTAGGGAGAGTGGGGGGTGGTACATACTCTTCACTCTTGGTATATAGGTACACCTTATATATTTCCTACACTTACCAGCCCGCTGCCTCAAGGTGCGTATGGAGGGTACCCCTTTCCAATTCTGCCCCAAGTGCAACCGCAAGTACCCTTGGGTCGACAGGCACGCCACGTGCAATCTCTGCTTGCCGAGGGACCACCCCGAAGCGAACTGCAGAGCGTGTAGTAGGTTTAAGCCTAAGACACTTAAGGACCGTTCGACAAAGCGTTGGGCCCACCACGCCAGGCAGGCAGCCATGGCAGCGGAGGGCGCCTTCAGCGATGGCAGCGACGCCGTACCTTCGGACGGCGAGGGCATTACGGCGTCGAAAGACTGCCGAGCGCAGGTCCCCGACCTCGGAAGGTTGTCCGGCAGGGCGGCTATGGGGAAGACCCCCGGCGACGCAAGCGCTACACACCCTACACACACTAAGTACACTAAGTCCAACCGAACCTCGACGACGTCGACTTCTCGGAAAGAGGCACAGATAGAACGGTCCGACTCGGTGTCCTCTGGCCGCTCTCGATCGAGATCGCCTCATGACGCAAGGCAATCATCCACTCTTGCCAAGAGTGCCTCGCTCCCTAGATTAACAGAAGTTCGATCGTCGGCAGACGAAGACGACTTCCACCCCCAGGCCGCGCTCCAGGAGACCGAGGCCGCAGTTAACACCAGCGAGGCCCCACGCTCGAAACACACAGATACCTCTCCCGACCCTCGACGCCAGGCGTCGAAAGTCTCTGGGGCCTCCAAGGGGCAGGGAAAACATTTTTCCACGCACGGGGAGGGGGGGAAACAGCGGAAAGCACAGCCTTCCACTCCTGTCAAACACAAATCTACTGGGACATCCACATCCAGCAAGGGTACCCTTGATAAGTCCTCTAAGTTGCCTACTAAGATCATACCCTGTTCCAAAGAATGGTCCAGTGAAGACATAGACAGGGTCATGTCAAGGATGTCTTCCTTAGCTGATTTTTATGACAAAAACCCAGAGCATTTCCTTTCGTATGACCCTCAAGGGGCCACACCCTCAGGCTCCTCTGATCCTATCCCCCTAAGTAAAAAGACCCGGTTCGAAAGACCTGAACCCTTAGAGGTGCAGCCTTACTCTACTCCATACTCTACTCTACACCCCAGTTACCAAGGACAGCCTTTCCCTGTAGGGGACCAGGAGTTTGAAATTATGGAGGAACAAACCGGGACTGAATACTATGCGGATAATGAGGACCTGGAGGAGGTAGAAGATGAACAGGAAATTTACCGAGTAGATTCCCCGGTAGAGAGCGAAGCCCCAGTTACCGACTCGCCAGTTGATAACCAGCCCCTCCTTAATGAAGTTCTCGCTCGCGCAGCAGAACATTTTCACATCGACACCCACGGTGTACAGGAGGAAAGGGACTTCGCAGAAGAGTTGGTGGGAGAGAGGAGGCCGGTCGCTCAGACCTTCCCTATCCTTAAATCCATCCAACGTAGAATAGATCCATCCCTGGTGAATCCTAACCTCACCAGAGCCGTCAACCCCAGAGTTGAAAAACTTTTTCGGGCAGCCCAGTCTGACCCTCTTTATATAAGAGGACATCTTAAACCAGACTTCCTAGTGGTTACCAACACTCGGAAGAGGGCTGGGACACCCTTATCGTCGTCAGAAGCTCCTCCCGACAAGGAGAGCAAGAAACTGTACGGGTTTGGCAGGAAGGTAGCCTCAACGTCCGCCTACCAAGCAAGGATTGCAAACTCCACCACCCTGTTGGCAAGTTACAACTGCCATCAATGGGAAGAGGTCGCGGCGCTCATAGCCTCTGCTCCTGAACCGTTTAAGGGTCAGTTGGCTCGGATCTCGGCAGAAGGGAGAGCCGTGTCTGGTTGCATATTAAAAGCAACTTTCGATGCCGCGGACAACGCAGGAAGATTGATAGCAGAAGGTACTGTTATCAAGAGACATGCGTGGTTACGGCAGTCGGGGTTCAAAACAGAAACCCAGGCTTCATTAATAGACAAGCCGGTGGAACCCGATCTATTGTTTGGGAAAGCGGTCGAAGACGCCCTTAAGAATGCCAAGGACGAATACGAGACTCTCAAATCCCTTGGCCAGCTTACCAACAAACCCCCTAACCAGAGGGGGAACAGTAATTTTCGTCGCCCACGCGGCCAAAATTCACAAAGAGGCAACTATGCCCAAGGGCAGGGTACACAATGGAACAACAACCAGCAGTCTACCCAAAGTTACGGCAGGGGTAACAAGAGAGGTCGTGGAAGAGGCAGAGGCAGCCCCAACAAGGGAGGTGGCACGCCTCCACCAAAGCAGTGACGCTCAGTTCAGGGTCCCTTCTCACGCAACCCCAGTAGGGGGACGCATTTCCAACTTCACCCAGGCTTGGGAAGGGATCACCTCAGACAGATGGGTGCTGTCAACAGTGTCCACAGGATATTGTATAGAATTACTGCAGCGTCCCCGGAACCACCCTCCACGACAAAGAATACACTCCTTAGAACATCAGAAGATCCTTCTCGAGGAGATCGCCATTCTGCTAGAAAAGGACGCGATAGAACTCGTCCCAGGAAACCAGGTAAACAAGGGTATCTATTCAACTTACTTCCTTGTGCCAAAGAAAGATTTGACAATGCGCCCAGTATTGGACTTACGGCCTGCCAACAAGTATGTCAAGCCCCAAAAATTCCGTATGACCACGCTACAAGAGGTAATCCCCCTCCTAAAAAAGGGGGATTACATGGCAACCTTGGATATGAAAGATGCTTATTTTCATATTTCCATGCTCCCAGCGCACAGAAAATACTTGCGCTTCAAGGTGGACAGTCGCCACTACCAATTCAAGGTACTGCCCTTCGGGATAGCTTCAGCACCAAGGTTATTCACCAAGGTACTGGCGGTGGCAGCTGCACACCTACGCAGGGAGGCAATCCCAGTGTACCCTTATCTGGACGACTGGCTCATAACGGGGGAAACCCCAGGAATTTGCAGGTCAAACATTCAGAGGACTATCGACCTCCTCCACGAATTAGGCTTCTCTATCAACGAGAAGAAGTCAAGTCTGGTGCCAAGCACCTCAAAACAGTTCCTAGGAGCAATCCTAGATACTCAGAAAGGGTTGACCTTCCCTTCAGAAGAGAGAATTCGGAATATACTACTGCAAATTCCACATTATCAGTCAGGTCAACAAATAACGGTACGCAAAGCGATGCGGTTACTGGGCATGATGGCGTCATGCATTTACCTGGTCCCCCACGCGCGTCTGCGCATGCGTCCCATGCAGGAATGGTTGGCGAAACAGTGGTCTCAGGCAAGTGGTCAGTGGGACGATCTAGTGGTCGTTTCGCCAACACTCGTACAGAGCTTACACTGGTGGACAAGAGAAAATCTCGCACGGGGAAAACCCTTTTACGATCCCGAAGTACAGGCAGTGGTGACTACAGATGCATGCCTGACTGGGTGGGGAGCTCACCATCTCCACCACACAACTCAGGGTCTCTGGTCTCACTCAGTAGCCAAGAACCACATCAACCTGCTAGAGCTTCTGGCAGTATTCCGAGCGCTTCGGGCGTTCGAGCCCCATCTGCTAAACTTATCGGTGCAAATCCGGACGGACAGCACGACAGCCATGTTCTATCTCAACAAACAAGGAGGGACTCGTTCGCCAAATCTGTCCAAGCTTGCCCAGAAAATCTGGATATGGGCACTCAGACGGAACATCTTCCTGTCATCACAACATGTTCCAGGGGAGCTCAATTCCCTAGCGGATGCCCTAAGCAGAGACTCGCTCCCAAGAGAACACGAATGGGTCCTTCACAGAGATATCGTAGGAGATCTCTTCTCTCAGTGGGGTTTCCCCACTATAGACCTATTCGCCACAAGCGAAAACAAACAATGCCCAGGATTTGCATCCAGGTTCCCCCAACCAGACTCCCAAGGGAACGCCCTGTGGATGAACTGGTCAGGGAGGTTTGCGTACGCTTTTCCACCAACTCCTCTCATCAGGAAGGTGGTGTACAAGATGAACAAGGAATCGATGACGCTCATCCTAGTTGCTCCCATGTGGGCGAGACAACCATGGTTTCCACACCTACGCAGGATGGCGGTGTGCGAACCCATCAAACTCCCAGCCTGGTACAACCTACTGTCCCAGCAACAAGGTCAAACAGTGCACCAGGAACCCAACTCAATGAACCTGGCAGCATTGCTCCTGAAGTCATAGAGTTTGGACATCTCAATTTACCTCAGAGGTGTATGGACATCCTAAAAGAATCCAGGAAACCAAACACAAGGCACTGTTACTTTGACAAGTGGAAGAGATTCGTTATTTGGTGCCAGAATAAACAAATCAACCCAGTTGATTGCACTTCTTCCAACGTTGTAACATACATGCTCCACCTGCTGGACGCAGGTTTGGTTTTTAACTCTCTGAAAGTACACCTGGCAGCCCTCTCGGCTTACACCACATCCCATAACAAAGTATCGTGGTGGAAAGTACCAGTAGTTACAGCCTTCATGGAAGGAGTAAAGAGACTTCACCCTCCTATTTCGAACCCACCGCCAGGATGGGACCTCAATGTGGTGCTAGCTAAGCTCATGGGCCCCCCTTTCGAACCCATGCATAAAAGTAGTCTCAAACACCTGACTTACAAAACTGCCTTCTTAGTAGCCATTACCTCTATAAGAAGGGTCAGTGAAATTCAGGCTCTGTCAGTGCAGGATCCTTTCTTTACTATCCACAAAGATAAACTGGGTTTACGCACACACCCTAGGTTCTCACCTAAATTTATATCTAAGTTCCATGTAAACCAGTCCATCGAGCTTCCGGCTTTCTTCCAGAACCCGCAAAGCTCAGCTGAGGTGAAACTACACACCCTTGATGTGCGTAGGGCGGTCCTCTACTATGTAAACAAAACCAGACCGCTAAGGAAAACAGATCAACTGTTTGTCTCCGTAGCTACAGGCAGAGAGGGGGATCGAGTCTCTAAAGGCGCGATCTCGAAGTGGATTATCAACTGTATACAGCTGTGTTACTCTCTTTCTGAAAAAACTCTGCCTTTTACGCCAAGGGCCCATTCTACTAGAGGCATTGGGGCCACTCTGGCTTTCATTGCAAATGTTCCCCTCGACACCATTTGCAAAGCAGCTACTTGGAGCTCTATTCACACTTTTACTCAGCTTTACTGCATTGACACTCATTCCAAGACAGATACACAAGTGGGACAAGCGGTTCTAAGACACCTGTTTGCTCATGACCCTTCTCACATCCCACCTCCTTCTTCTGGTACTGCTCGCTAATCTATGCACAGCATGTGATCTAAGCAGATTCCACAAGCCTCAGAAGGGATACATTACTCACCGTAATCGTATTTCTGATGCTTGTATCTGCTTAGATTCACATGCGACCCACCCTTCCTCCCCTCCGAGAGAAGGCGCATGATTGCTTGTAGTCTTACCTTTCTGTCTATCTGCTTGGATTATCTGTACTCACGCTACTCCTCATGCTTCCTCATGTCAGAAAAAATACAATCTGAGGATCCTAGACACGTGAGGGATCTTGGGTACAGTGGACGTCACACTAGGGATAGTATTACTGGCACGCCTGTGTCGACGCCCATTTTCGAGTTTCGAAAAACAAACTGTAATACTCCGCAGCTTCCACTAGATGTCGGCCTATGCACAGCATGTGAATCTAAGCAGATACAAGCATCAGAAATACGATTACGGTGAGTAATGTATCCCATATCAGCTAAGGATACCACTTCTGGATTTTTGCAAGGCACTGTGGGTATGCAAATGAGCTCAAATGCAAGACATTTGCTCCAGAAAATTGCCTGCGTCTTACAGGGAAATTGCTTACTCAAGCCAAGACAGACATTTCTCTAGACTGCAGACAATTACATACCCGGTTTCACCTTCTTAGGGATCATCGGTGTAGTATACTGCACTATCAAATTTCAGGTGGAATTTATTTTTTCTTCCCGGAAGCATTTTTAAACCCATCATAACTTAGCTGATATATATATATATATTTGCTTACATTTTTTGCGGTTGCACATATTCCCATCCATCCTAGGGGTGGAGACCGCGTCCTAAAATTGAGACAATTGGAAACACGTTTTATCTTGGATCTTGATACCAAGTTTCCCTTTGGACATAATCTTGATGAGGAGCTTTATACATTTTTGGGGACCTAAATTTGCGTGTTATGGTTTATGTTTATGTTATTTCTTCTTTAGCATTTGTTGTCTTTGCTTAGGTTTCCTCTGTTGGTAATTTTCTCTCCCAATATATTATATCCTTGGCCTGTCTGTATTACTTTACACCTTATTTTATCGGTGTTTTAGTGTCCAGATTGCTTATGTTCAACTAAAAAAATTTTTTTCTTGCTGTAGCACGACCCTTAGGGACTTGAGCTTCTTTATTGTCCTTGTTTATTTTTCTTTTATTTTTCTTAACTCGGCCTTTCTTGTGTCAGTAGTGCTGTAGTGGATCATGGTTTTTGAGTTTTGTATTAGTATTAACTACTATTTTTTGATATTGGCTAAATAGTAGTTAATCCCTATTCCTATAGCCCATGTTAGATTCTTGATCCCTAGGTATACATAATGTTTTTACATCTTTTCCTCTTAATTGGTCAGTCACGGACTTTGGCCCTCATTACGACCCTGGCGGAAATCGAAAAACGATGGCGGAAATGCAATACCGCCATCGAATAGCGCAAGGTGCGATCATGACCCGTCACCGTAAAGTACGATGCCATCAGCGACACCGTAGTGAACGCCAACGCTAACTGCACCAAGTACGCGCACGCGCGCCATGCCAAACCGTAATTACCACCATGGCGCAACGGTACGCGAATTCTGACCCTAGCGGACATGCACCTAACGCCATCAAGCACGGCGGAAAGTACCATTCCGCCATGGTGAGAAGTACGGCATCGCGAACCAACCGTAAACGGCCCTACTGAGTGCCTGTACACCGCTCCCTGGCCACATTGTACAACTCCCCGTAGGTGCAATGAAGTCACACAATGCAACCAGTGAAATGTACAAGTCATCCATGCCTGCCAACGAACAAATGAATCTCAAGAGGGGCCAATGGGAGCTGCAGGGCACAGATGGCACGAATACAGAAGCTATACAAATGGACATGACCTCAGTCTCCCTCCAAGAAACGCACGCAAACACAGGCACCTGTGACCAGCCATATTCTGATAATCACATCATTCCACCAATCCACCTGGCTGACCGGCATCTGTTACACAAAAGCCAATCCCCCGCCCCTGAGCATGACATCATTAAAACAGTCATATTGGCAGCCCTTATCCCTGACCTCACTGGGCTTCGTAGGCAAACGCGCCCAGTACAGTACCACGCAACTATACTCCGAAGCTGGAACCCAATGCAGATCTCCTCACAATACATCGCTCCACAAATAGGAATATGCCACATCACTTGCAAAGAAGAACGCTACACGGTTAATATCAGAATAGAAATTTAATGCACAACAAAATCACCAAGCCCATACAGCCATTAGGCCATGAACTCCAAAATATATTTCATCATTGTGGGCTGCATCCGCAATAAATGACCAGCTACTTCTTGTGTGACGCCCTGTTCCCTCATGGTACACAGGGGCTACATTCTCGTACGAAAAGGCAACATGGAAGCGCCTAGAACCGCAGGGCCGTCCCATTAGGGAGGCACTAGTCCAGCTGAAAGGCCGAAATGTTGCTCCTAGCCACTAGTACTGCGTAAGGGCATGTGGCCCATTGGTGATCGTCCCATAAGATCGTAATGGTGCTCCACTGATTAACACGAAGCAGCAGGTGTCGGGAGTAAAATCCATCTGCAGGAGTGGCATACAGATGGCAGTGGCAAAAGGGGAGGAGATACCTGTCACCCAAATGAAATGAAAAAGAATAGTATGGGCATCAGAACTTCATTTGAATTACTCACTTCAATGATCACACCAAATCCACAGCCATATGCATGCTAGCCCACTCCAAAGGATCATCACCACCCAAAAACCACTTGCGAATCATAACTATCTATATCGAGGTGAAAACACTATTACAAACAAGTGTTTTTGTGCATGCGTCTGTTAAAACAGAATCCATCAGATGGGATTAGTAACGTGCATAGACACAAGTGTCTGAAGGCGCGTCGAGACAGGGAGGGTTCAACAAGGCCAGATAGACGATGGTCCCACTATGGCAGCCCTGCATCACATAGCGCAGGGGAGGTGGATAGATTCCAAGAAGCCCTGTACATGGCAAACTCTGTATTAAATCATCTGTCCATGCATCCATACATCATTCCCTCATCCCGTAATGAAAACGCCTGTTTTCATACTCACATAACATGTGAAATTTCCATTGAGTCTGTGCGTTATGCAGCCTGCAAAATCCACTGTGCTCCAGCCCGTAATTCCAGTGTTGTGAAGTAACATGTATTTGGGAACGTCCGGCCTTATCGCCCACTTCGCTATTGCGCATCCCATACTATTCATATCAATCATTGCATTCTCGCCATGGCCCCTGTCCCAAGGACATTGAACAATAGAACGTTATATTTGCAGTCAGACCTGTGGGCATCTCCTCGCCGCTAGCTGAAAACCGAAAGCGCCGTCCTTCGAATTCCTCATTTGCAACATCACGTCGAAAAGGCATCTGTGGCCGCTTGAAATCACAAATTAATCCATCTAGTGCGGCTGTGTGTGAAAATGGCAACTGGCTTCACTCACAAATGGGACGCCCCGCCCGTCGGTGAACCTCGGTACAGTGTTGCATGAGGGTCCACCGTTACTCGAGTACTACGTTCCACTGACCCTTCACAAGTCTGTTCGCGACTGCAAAGATAGTATGTGAAACAATGGGACCATAGCAGAATGAACATATCAACCAATATTACACTGCCATCAGGTACAAATACATGATTGTAATAGCAAGATGCCATTCGTCGAATTGCAGCGTTGTGTGCGGGACGTGCTCGCCTAAAGGGGATTGCAGCTTGCACAGGTGGAATGAATCACCACAGGTGGAGGCTATACAGCCTGAAAACACATAAATTGCACACCCAACCCCCTCCCACAACCACACCCACTCAGAAATGCTACCGGCAGGACTAGCGATGTTGGCCCTGGGGGACCTGATAGCACTGCAAGTACTCCAACTTCAAGAAGAAGACGAACCCCAACTACTACAACAACCGGCCGCACGGAGGAGACGCAGGAGGAGGAGGAGGGCAAGGCAGGGCCAGCAAGGGCCGCCAGCACAGCCACTACCACCACGCAGGCAGCCCGCAATCCCACGCCTCCGAGCACATCCGTTCGACCTCACTGATGAGCAGATCCACACCCTCTACCGTTTGGACCGGGACACCATAACCGCCATTGTGGACATGACACAGGCTGACCTTGTCAGCATGATAGATAGCCCAACCGCCATCCCACCCCTACTGAAGGTGGTGTCTGTACTCCACTTCCTGGCCACAGGCACCTACCAGCACACAGTCGGACAGTTGCATGGCATTTCACAGCCACTGTTCTCACGGACACTATTGCAAGTGCTCGATGCCCTCCTGAGGCATGCAGACGACTACATCTCTCTACCACGCTCGGAGCAGGAAATTACGAACGCAAAAGTGGGATTCCATGCACTTGGCGGCATACCGGGTTGCATTGGTGCCATCGACTGCACCCATGTGGAATTGGTCGTCCCACATGCCATGGAGGCCCAGTACCGCAACCGAAAACAATTTCATTCTCTGAATGTACAAATGGTGTGTGACTCCAACAGGATCATTACACATTGTTGTGCCCGATTCCCTGGATCAACCCATGATTCTATGGTCTTGAGGAACTCTACAATACCACGCTACATGGAGCGACACGCAGGGAACAGATCCTGGCTACTCGGTGAGTCTCATTTCAAGCATGATAATGTGGGGTATGTGATGCGGCAATGACCTGGCAGGAAGGGGGGGGGGTGCGTACGTAGCAATGTCATTCCACAAACATCCTTTATTGTCCACATACAGGTGATGCCGGGTATCCACTGAAGAGATGGCTCCTTACACCACTCCGGAACCCACGGGACCAGCATGAGGAGGACTACAACCATGCCCACTCATGTACCCGTGTAGTCATAGAACAGGCACTCGGCCTACTGAAGACTCGTTTCCGCTGCCTCAGCAGGTCTGGCGGGGCACTCCTGTACCGCCATGAGAAGGTTGCAAAGATGGTCATGGCATGTGTCATGCTACACAACATGTGCGTACGTAGAAATGTGCCCATGCCCCCTGACGCAGAACTGCAAGCACCTGAAGATGGTCATGATGAGGGTGGGGATGTGGCAGCACCTCAAGGAGTCTGCGAGGCACAGGAGGGCCGTGACATTCGTCAGCATATCATAGATGCATGCTTCTAGCACTCACGCCTGGTGGCTGATACATGGACACGGGACTTGTGGCACTGTGTGTGTCTGGAACATGCACAATATGGACTGTACGCCTATAATGGCCTCGTACACAAAGATCAATGTCCACACATCTCATTGGATGATCGTGCATTGTTTATGGCATATGTGATATCATGTTACACACCCCATCGACCCGCCACCCAAGTGAGCCCAACACACCCCCTCCACCCTCCTACCTCCCCCCCGAACACCAGTGTCCAAAGATGCTCATTGTCAGTGGGCAGTCGCTATTGCAAGCCCCCTCTCCGGGTATCAGGGGCACCCCTGCCTGTGGAGCGCAGGTTCCTCCCAGATCTACGTTGGGGGCTGCCCTGGACGGAACTTGCAACGGATGATGTCTCTGCCTGCTCACGTCCATGCATGTCCCTAAGGGTTTGTGAGAGCTCAGTGAGCACACGGCGCACAGCGGCAAGTTCAGCACATACGTCTTTGGACGTCGCATGCAGTTCCCCCCTCAGGCTCTCGGTGCTTCTCTCCATTTGTACTCTCAGGCTCTCGGTGCTTCTCTCCATTTCTACTCTCAGGCTCTCGGTGCTACTCTCCATTTGTGCCCTTAGTGTCTCTGTACTTCTCTCCATTTCTGCCCTAAGTGTCTCAGTTGATGTTTCTATGTCTGCCTTAGTGCCCCCACATTCATCGGCATGGTCCTTGAGGAGCGTGGCCAGTTGCTGCTGTTGCACGATCACCTGGTCGAGGGACTGTTGCCTCTGCTGGGCCATGGCCATTTGCGGTGGTGTCACAGAGGGGCTGGTCACCTCATGTTGCCTTGCCACAGGGCTTGTGGGGGATGGCCAGTCGTTGTCTTGTGGGTGCCCCTGCGTGGTATCCTCATGGTGTACGGGATGGAACAGACAGGGGGATTGAGACAGGTCATGGATGGATCTAACTTCGACATCCCCGTTTTCTGTGTCGGAGCATGCTGCCATTAATGCAGTGTCACCTATGGTGCAGCTGCCACCAGAAGCAGTGCCTACTGTGGCATCCATTGGGGGGACCTGTGGTGGTGCTGTTGTGGGCATGCTGGCTGCTGGGGTGCCTGTTGAAGTTCCCTCCTGTGTGCTGCCACTTGATTTGTGCTGCTGCCGTGTCTTGATCCGTGCAGCTGAGGTGGAGGGTCTTTGGCCGTTGGTCTTGGCCCTCTTTGCAGGTGTGCTGGTAGGGGTGTCCTGGAGCTCGTCGTTTGAATCGGACCCTGTGGTGGAGTAAAGGAGGGCGAGCGTTATAAATGGGTCTGTGGGAATTGGAATGGCAATGTATCACATGCATTGGGGTGGTACCTGAGGGTGATTTGGGTTGGGGCCTTGGAGGTGGTTTCATTTTTGTGTGGATTGAGGGTGCAGTTGTTTTGCAGCCTGCAGTTAGGGTGTGCCTGCTGCACGTGTAGAGGGTGTTTTTAGGATTTTTAATTATTTATGTATTTAATGTGACTTTTAAAGTGTGCTATCAGGCCTATGTATGTGGACGTTCTCCTGGACATGTGTTACTGTTGCACTATGTGGACACGTGGTACTTCACATGATTGGACATTGTGGTTTTAGCATTGTTTTATTTGTGACACCTACCTGATTCTTCGGATGTCTGCACTCCTTTCTCCATCCCTCCGACTCCCTCTATACTCTCCATTCCAATGGTGGAGGCACAGATTTCTTCCCAGGGGGTCAACTTGATGGGTGATTCCGATCCTCCCCCGGTAGCTGTGGCAATGTTACGGTTGGCAGAAAGTATGCTACGGACGCGGATCCGCAGGTCGTCCCATCGCTTTCTGCATTGCTGTGGGTTGCGGGGTGCGGTCCCCACCGCACTTACCCGCTGTGCCACCAGGGCCCATATGGCCTTCTTGTTCGCAAGTGCCGTCCTGGTCATTTGCGTGGAGAAGACGACGGCAGCATTCTCCTGGAGGGTCTCTGTGAGCACGGTGAGTTCCTCACGGGAGAAGTGGACCTGCCGCTTGCGGTCGCACGCTTTCTTCGCTACTTTTCCCATTTTTCTTGGTTTCACTAGGGTGGATGACGGGTTGGGATGTGTCTCAGGGTAGTATTTTTAATGGTTGTGTGGAAATAGTGTTTTTATAGGTGTACGGCGTGATGTTTCCCGTTCCGGGACCATGTTTTTACTTCCGTTTCCGTATATTTCCGGTCACCGTACTTTCCGATTGCCGCTCATTGCGGTGACCGCTAAGATGGGTGGCGGAATTGCACCTAGGGAGCCGTACGGCGGCGGTGTGGGCCGTTTTGGGGTCATTTCCGCCATCGCGGACTTTGCACTTCCGCCATGGCGTGGTGCTCGTGCCCGATGGGTCGGAATGAGCCGCACTTTGCTCCGTCGTGCAATGGCGGAAACGCTATTTACGCTATGGCGGTCCGGTCGGTTGCTTTCCGCCAGGGTCGTAATGAGGGCCTTTGTCACTTTATGCAATTTTATTGTTGTTGCTCTGGTTCCTGTATATTTGCATAATATTAAGGCTGTTAGATAGTTTTTAATGATGCTGACATTCTGCATTTTAGGCCCGGCATGTTTGCACAGTATTACACTGTTATGCACTTGCACTTTATTTCATCTCTCAATGGGGCCAGACTACTATATTATGTATTTCTTTATCTTTCAACCATTGTATTTGTACTTTATTATGTTGTTGCAAATGTATGCAATCGCATTTTATTCCATCAGCCAGAATGTTCAAAGTTTCTTTTGTATATGCAATTTTACTGTGACTGTGGCTCTGCATTTTTGCACATTACCTTGCTGCTATTATCATGTGCATATGCACTCTGCATTATTTGCACTCTAATTTGCACATTACCTTGTTGCCATTATTGCCTGTGTATGCACTTTGCAATTTTTGCACTTCTATTTTGCTGCTATAACATCTTGCATTTGCACTTTATCTCCAGTTAAATTGAATTACAAATTTATACCTTTTTTGAAGAGGATCAAGACTTATGCCATTCGTTTTTTCATGTGACTATTTAATACATTGCGCCTCCACTTGGAATTATGTGTTCCTATATACACTGCTTGGCTGTTACTACTGACAGTGGATTTACAGTGTTGCCTGTCATGGAATATGTACATTGGAGCCTTTTTATTTTGCTGTTTCCATGACCTTGTTTTCAGCGCTTTCAATTGTTCATGTGCTGTTTGATTGTTGGTGTTTTATTACAGCACTTCATTCCATCATGGCCGCTGCCCTTTCCATCTGCCTAGGCACTCCTTTGAGTTTCATGGACATAGTTAAAGGACTATATTGGTAAACAACTATTAAGATGTCTTAGTCCCTTGTCTTTTCACGTGACCAAGCACTCAGTTGAGTGTGAAACGCGTTGTGTGCGGGCCGTTTTGACAGGCGTCCTGCCTCTGTTTTTGCTACTGTTCCAGCTATATTTTGTAATTTTTGTTTATTTTAAACAAATTTCTTTGTGCAACATTAAATACTTTTTTATGACCTCTTCAGTGTTGTGCGCTGTGCTTTTTCCGTTTGGAAATTGGGCATTTGTTGTTCATTTTGACTGCGGAGAGTGCGGTTCATTTTCCTCTTCTTTTTCGATATATATATATATATATATATATATATATATATATATATATATATATATATATATATATATATATATATATATATATATAAATCCTTAGCTGATATCAGCTGATATCAGCTAAGGATACCACTTCTGGATTTTATATATATATATATATATATATCAGCTAAATTATGATGGGTTTAAAAATGCTTCCGGGAAGAAAAAAGAATTCCACCTGAAATGTGATAGTGCAGTATACTACACCGATGATCCCTAAGAAGGTGAAACCGGGTATGTAATTGTCTGCAGTCTAGAGAAATGTCTGTCTTGGCTTGAGTAAGCAATTTCCCTGTAAGACGCAGGCAATTTTCTGGAGCAAATGTCTTGCATTTGAGCTCATTTGCATACCCACAGTGCCTTGCTCATGTGGCTCTGAACTGGAGGTCTCCTTCCAGCGATATTACGGGGCATGTGTGACTTGGATCAAATGGAATATTGCACTATATATCCCAAAAATGTACCTCGCCCCAGTATTAAAACGCTGTAGTTCACCATTGCGAAACAATCTTCTCCACCCCACTCCCGTTTCAAGGAACATTCGCCCAACGCCAATAAGTTATTAGATAGTTATACGCCTTTTCGGGAAAAAAGATTTCCCGCAAAGGGACACTGCAACTCTCCATTCTTAAGCAATGAATAGTCCCCTGTGAGGAATTCTATTTGAGAACAGCAGCATCCATGCTCGGGTAAGTGTAGTTGTAGTACATACACCAAATGAATCCCTCTCAGAACAGGGAGACTCACGTGATGTTGGAAGAACCCCAGAACACTTTGGTGCAGCAAGTTGGCTGATAGGCATGCTCTGGGTCGCAGGGCGGTAGAACTCTCGCTTCAGACGGTCTCCTTCATGGTAGCGAGCATGAAGAGGTGACCATGTTTGAGTCCCCTCTGAGTTGGATCTGCAGTGTTGGGCTGCCAGGCGAGACTGTATGTGAGCGGCATCAGTCTCCTTTGTGAGGATGGCCCATTTGCTGGGATAATCCTCAACATTTCCGAAGTCCAGCGTGAGCAGGACTTGAGAACATTTACATCCACAAGTGTAATAGAGGAAGGCATTCAGTAAGGGCCTCCCCATGTCACAAGATGGTCCAAACATTCCCCAGGGGAAGGCATAGGCCAGGGGGTCTGCAACCTTTGCATCTCCAGATGTTTTGGACTGCAACAACCATCAACCCTAGCCAGCATAATCAATAGTGAGAAATCATTTATTTAATTATTGGGATTTTATAATGCGCCTATACACAATGTGTTTCAAGGCGCAAGAAGAGAGTGCAGGGGCAGAAGGTCCACATGCTAAGTGCAGGGAACGTGTTGGAAGGGCTAATGGAGTGCAGGCCCAGCCAGGCTAGTGCAGGGGGAGGGAGCCCAGAAGGGCAAGTGCAGGTGGGGGGAGAGGGGATCATAGGAGACCAAGTGCAGGGGTAGACTGGTAGGTGAGGGCCTGGTGCCCTGTAAGAATCTGAAGGAGCCGGCATTCAGCCAAGAGGAAGAGGGGGGTAGAATTAGCAGGGGAGGGGGTAGGAGGAAGAGAAAAGGAGTGTCTTGAGAAGCTTCCGAAATTTAAGGAGATCTGACTCATGTCTGTGCGGGGCAAGGAGACCATTCCAGTGGGAGGCACCTGTGGAGGAGAGAGATCTGCCTACCCTCACTCTCTGCTTGGAGAAGCATCTGATCTGCAGAGAGTTGGAGCTAGAAGACCGAAGGGCTCTAGCAGGGAGGTATTTAGGGAGAGAGAGTTGTATTTAGCAGGGTCCCAAGCCCCAGAAAGCCTTGTGGATGATGCAGAGGGTTTTGAATTTGATCCTCGCAGCAACTGGGAGCCAGTGGAGAGATTTTAGGGCTAGAGAGATGCGGTCACTGGGCTTGAAGCCAAGGATACATCTCACAGTCCTATTCTGGGTTAGTTGAAAGGGGCAGAGGGAGGAGTTAAGTAGGTTAAGGAAGATGCTGTTACAGTAGTCCAGCCTGGAGAGGACCTGAGCTCTGGAGACATTGAGTTTCTGGGGGAAGTTGAGGAAAGGAAGAATGCCTCAGAGGAGGTAAAGCTGAAAGTGAGTTTTCTTGGCAAGGTCTGTGATGTGAGTGACGAAGGAGAGAGAGAGAGAGGAGTCGAAGATGACACGTAGGTTTTTTGCCTCACAAGAGGGTCAGAGGAGGGGGCACATGGAGGGTGGCCAGAGCGTAGGGGGAAAGGACGGAGCAGGAGTCCCAATGAGAAGGATCTCAGTCTTACTGGATTTAAGGCAGAGATTGTTAGCCAGGCCTGAATAGCAGACAGACAGGTATGAGAAAGGAGGCAGAGGAGGCATGCTTGAAAGAGTTGTGTGTCATCCGCATAACACTGGCAGTTAGGAGTGAAGGCAGAGATCAGATGGGCTAGGGGGCAAGGTAGATGTTGAAAAGCCAAGGTGAGAGAATAGAGCCCTGAGGGACACCCCAGGTGCAGAATGAGATGGAGGAGAGAAAAGGGCCAAGTTGAACTTGGAAAGGTCGTTCAGAGAGGAAGGAAATCAGCCAGTCCAGAGCCATGTCCATGATGCCAAGGGTATCACAGAGCCAATTTGTAAGGGTGGCATGGTTGACAGTATCAAAGGCAGAGGAGAGGTCAAGAAGGATGAGAAAGGAAGGAGAGTTGGAGTTTAGATTAGAGAGCAAATCTTCACAGGTGTTCAGGTGTGTAGTGTATGTGCCTCTGGCAGCTCTGAAGCCAGACTGGTGCTCGTGAAGAAGACCAACAGATTCAGTGTGGTGGATGAGCTGGGAGATGGCCAGCTTCTCCAAGAGTTCGCCCAGGAAAGGTGTAATGGAAATAGGGTGGTAGTTATCCAGAAAGGAAGAGTCAGCCAAATGCTTTTTGAGGAGAGGGTGCACAAGGGAGTGCTTGAGGAGTGACTGGAAAGATCCAGTGGCAAGGGAGTGATCGCCGAAATCAGCAACGGCTGGGGCAAGGGAGACCATGTTGTCCTTGATAGTTCTGGAGGAGCAGGGGAGCATCTGTTTGGATGAGACTATCATAGAGCGGACTTGTCTAGAAATCCCATCATGTTATATGGGAGAGAAAGAGGAGAGTAGGAGGGAAGGATGCAGAGGGATCCAAGGGAGGCATGAGAGCAGGTGAGGGAGACTGATGGGGTGTAGAGGATTCATTGATTTGGTATTTATAATGCATCTATACACAAGTGTTTCTAGGCACAACAAGACAAGTTGGGGGACGGAGGGCAAGACAAAGATCCTACTAGGCCTTGTGACATTCGAATCATGCAAGTGCATTGACGAGAAGGGCAGGGGAGATGGTGCGGGGGAAGTGCAATCAGGGCAGCAGGGCTCTGAGTTAAGTACGAGCAAGGCAGGGTCTACACTGGTGCAGTTCAGCCCGGAAGTGTGGGGCAGGCCAGGAGACAGTGCAGGAGGACTGAGCAGGAGGGTCACTAGATTAGCAGGGGAGAGGGAGCGAGAAAGAAGAGGGGGAAAAGGAAGGTCTTGAGAAGCTTCTGGAACTTAAGGAGGTCCGGCTCAAGTCTGAGAGGGGCAGGGGGGCCATTCCAGAGGGTGGCACCTTCAGAGGAGAGAGATCTACCTCCCACCTCTCGGCTTGGAGAAGTGTCTGACCCACAGAGAGTTAGAAGTAGATGAGCAAAGGGCTCTAGAAGAAAGGTATTTAGGCAGAGAGAGTTGGATGTAGTGAGGCCCATGGCCCCAGAAAGCCTTGTGGACGATGCAGAGGGTCTTGAACTTGATCCTCACTGCCACCGGGAGCCAGTGGAGAGATTTCAGGGCTGGCGAGATGCGGTCCCTGTGTTTGAGGCCAAGGATAAGTCTTGCAGCCCTGTTCTGGATTAGCTGTAGCGGGCGGAGCACAGATTTAGGAAGGTTAAGAAAGAGGCTGTTGCAGTAGTCCAGACTGGAGAGAACCACGCTCTGGAGACAGTGAGCTTCTGGGGGAAGGTGATGAAAGGGACAATACCTCTGAGGAGGTGCAGCTGGAAGTGGACCTTCTTGGCAAGGTCTGTGATGTGAGGAGAGAGTGGAGTCAAAGATGACACCAAGGTTTTTAGCCTCACGTGAGGGTGAGGGGAGGGGGCCCAAGGACGGTGGCCAGAGTGAGAGAGGGAAAGTGCAAGCAGGGGTCCCAATGAGAAGAATCTCTGTTTTACTGGTATTAAGTCAGAGATCGTTGGAGATGCACCATGCCTGAATAGTGGATAGACAATCAGGAATGAGTGAGGAAGGGGAGGAGGCTGAGGGTAGCCTGAAAGAAAGCTGGGTGTCATCCGCATAGCACTGAAAGTTAGAGGAGAAGGTGGGAGATCAGGTGGGCCAAAGGGGCCAGATAGACATGGTGCCAGGTAATAATGTCCTTATATATATGGTTGCCGTACATAATGCCGCCGGGAAAGGGTTGTGACATTATATAGGTGACCATATATATAGGGACAGGGGTAGCAGGAGTTGCAGGGGCGTCCCCTGGTCCCCTTGAAGTAAAAAAGGTTTTGGGGGTTGCAGAGCTGTCCCCGGCATGTTGCATGTAATAATGTCTCTGCAAAAAACTGCTATTTTTCAGCGAATTGTTTGCATGGTGACATTTTTGTGTGGACATTATCACATGGAACCATAGACATTGACGAGCCAGGGTGAGAGGATAGAGTCCTGGGGGACACCACGTGTGGAGAGACAGGTGGTGGAGAGAAAGGATCCTAGCTGGACCTGGGAGGGTGAGTCCAAGAGAAAGGAGGTCAGCCAAGCCGGAGCCTGATCTGTGATGCCATGGATCTCAGATTCGATTAATCAAGGTGGCGTGATTGGCCGTATCAAAAAGCAGAGGAAAGGTCAAGGAGGATGAGGCCAGAGAGAGAGCTGGAGTCAAGGTTAGAGAGCTAAACTTCACTGGTGTTCAGGAGAGCAGTTTCTGTGCGTCTGCCTGCTCTGAAGCCAGACTGATGGTCATGGAGACAACCAACAGATTCAGTGTGGAGGGTTAGCTGGGAGATGGCCAGCTTCTCAAGGAGTTTGTCCAGGAAAGGAGTGATAGAAATCTGGCAATAGTTAGCAGGGCAGGTAGGGTTGCAGCCGGCTTTTTTAGGAGTGTGTGCACAAGGGAGTGCTTGAGACGAGAGGGGAAAGATCCAGTGGCAAAGGAGTGATTGCAGAAATCAGCCAGAATCAGGAGACTGGCAGTGCGGGCGGGGGCTAAGCCGGGGGACCCAGGTGGTCCAGGTGAGAGGAAAGGCATTTTCAGACTAGGAGAGAGGAGTAATGAGATGGGTAGAGATGGGAACGTCTGCAGAGATAAGAGCATCCAAGGTGTGTTCGGCCGAGTGTATCAGACCGGAGGGAAGAATGGAGAGGGAAAGAGAGTCACAGAGGTTGCGGAAAAATCCAGAGGCTGCATCAGGAGAGTCGAGGGGAATACTGAAGACTCTGAGGAGGAGACGCTTGGTGGTAGAGGCCAGGAGAGGAGAAAAAGTGAGGTCAGCCCACTCTGAGCGGAAGAGGGAGACTGGGCCAGGGGGGCTGTAGATGGTGGTCAGAGTCAGAGAGAGGACAGGAGAGAGGCCAAGCCTGCAGACGAAGCATTTCGAAAGAGGTGTAGGCTGGAGTGGACTATGATAGTAGCAGGGACCCACTCAGGGAAGATCAGGGCCTCTCCGCCCCTGGGCCGGTAAGGCCTGGGCTTAGAGAGGATCTTGTAGCCCTCAAGGAGGAGGGTGTCAAAAATCAGAACAGAGCTGGCAGTGAACCACGTCTCGGTGAGAGCAAGGACGTCTACGTTGAGGTCTTCAAGGAGGCGGCAGATGTCAGAAGAGTGTTTGATGGCAGAGCGAGAGTTGATGGTAGCTAAGTGGAGCAGGTTGCCACTTTTGAAGGTCTTCCGAGGAGGGGTACAGGAGTGTGGTGTGGTACACCTGACGGAGAGGGCAGAGGGGCCGGAGGGGTGGCAGGAGAATGGAGGAAGTTGATTAGAGATGAAAGACTCCTATCAAGAAGGAGGTTGGGCTGAGAGCCTTGGACCATGACTGTGCCATTTAGGTAGACATTCATGATGGCCCTAGAGGACAGGAAGGATGCCAAGAGTATTTCCTAGCAGGCACCACCATTAATGGGCGAAGAATAAAAAGGGGATGGCACTGCAACTATATGTGGAATCCAAAGGTCAGGAGAGGGGACGATAAAGTGGATGTCGGTGAAAGCCTGCCTGGAAGAAGCGTTGGGCGTTGTAGTGCATAACATCTGGAGAGCCACATGTTGCCAACCACTGGCATTGGCGATGCTGATCCACACCTGCAGTCCTCTGGTGTTCCTGCTTGGTGTCAGTCTATGGACTCCTGGTTCCTGTGAGTGATATCACATGTGGCTTTAGGCATCCCTTTTCATCTAAATGCAGGCTGGGGGGCGACCCCAATTTTCCAAAGATTATTATCAGCACCATTCAAATAAGTAGTCGGTTCGAATGAGGACAGACAGCTACCCTGAATCTGCCCAGCAAAAGACATAACCTGGCTGGAACATGATTTGGCCTGACATCCCGAAGAACCGGCTCGTGGCAATTTCAGAGACGCAAAGCACTACCACACAGTCTTTGCACATGCTGCAGCTCACCTCCCTGCTAGCATTCACCTTCTAGACAAAATACCTCGCACTGTAGGGTGCCACTTGGCGTCTGAATTTTTGTAATCCTTCAGTGCCTTCACCACAAAGCAACTCACCCGCCTCACCCCCCTACCGCCAACAATGTGAATATTTAATGTAAAATGTATATTTTGAAACCTAGACTGACTGAACCATGAGAATGTTGTGTACGGAGGTGCCTGTCCTCCCCCCCCAATGGTCCGGCACATTGCATATAATATTTATACCCCTGCCCCCACCGCGCCTCCCTTTCTGTGTCTCATACTCTTTACCCAAGAGACACTGGTTTATGCCCGGCTACCGTTCAGATGCACGCTTAAGTGTTTCCATTCAGACCCCCCAACCTAAACAACGAAACCCCATCGTCTCATGAAATGTAAGGTCCCCGTGGCCATTGTGCATTCTCATCTACAAATTAGTATGACAATGGGAGCAGAATCTATTGCATAACTGAAAGCAGAGTGGGGATACTGACTAGAAGGGGAGAAGGTATTTGGGCAGGTTGTTGGGGGGAGTGGTACATTGGACTAAGAGGTTTACCACTATTCTTTCTGCGTGATCTATCCAAAGAGGAACACATGTATATTTTAACATGCATGAATCACTAGGTGCAACAAAAGTATTTATTACAAAAACATTTCTGTTTTTACAATTGAAGCATATTTTTACTCGCTTATAAAATACTTCCATTAGGAATGGGACTGATAATAAATGTACTTCCAACTTTAAAATATAAGAAAGGAACTTCCTTTAATTTTCGGTAGCATTGTTGCTGAAAGCTCTGCCTTTCTTCCCCCTTAGTGCTCTCCAGTCCTTTTGCGAAAGCTTCTAGAGGGTACAACCTTCACTCTCCTTCCTGCTCTTCCTTGGGTGGGCGCATCTGCATGTTTCAAATATACCACTTACTGTCCATGCTGCCTCTGCAAACGGCAGGTGTTTATTTGCTCTCAATTCTTACATGTCTTCACTTTTAATTCTCAGATGGCTGAGCAAATCCAGGGTGTCAGTGTCTCGTGCAACCAACCAGAGACGATCCGCTCCCGAGAAAAGAAGCTGAAGCATAACTGGAAATTCACAGTTCAGTCCTCGGTAGGTGCTTTTGTTACGCACTGTACGGAGGATCAGT
Organism: Ambystoma mexicanum; assembly: GCF_040938575.1. NCBI lineage: Eukaryota > Metazoa > Chordata > Amphibia > Caudata > Ambystomatidae > Ambystoma > Ambystoma mexicanum. The sequence continues at coordinate 327,002,059 of NC_090925.1, read as the reverse complement.
GATCTGTGATCTCAAAATGGGTGGTGATGAGATAGCTGAGTGTGTTCGTATACACAGTAAAAATGTCATTGGTTGAAAGTAGGTTCTGGGAGGCTCTAGAACTGACTTTGACGCTGCTTTTGAACAAGATGAAGGCAGTATGAGAATCAGGTTCAGTGGCAACAGTGCAATCCCTACTAAGGAACACTTTTTGTTTTGGCGAATTTACAAAATTGCCAAAACAATTTTTGGAGGGATGTGGGAATGGTGGGTTCTGAACCAAGATTATCTGGTTGGAATAGCAATGGGCAATGCCATGAAACTGCCAAATCACTCAAATCTCCTTTTCCAAAACCCTCTGCCGCACTACCCAATGAGAAGTTCCCTAACCAGATTTGATCAAATCAGCAGCTTTGTAAGAAGCAAGTCCGGTGCTGGGCTTTCCATTTCCCAGGTGCGCCTTGATTTCATTTTGGGCTACTTTTGACAGCAGTATTTTTTTGGTTCTATCATGAGGCTGCCTTTCTACACTCCCCTCCACCCCCACTCACTCTACCCCGACTCACTCTACCCCTCATCCCCCACTCACCCACTCCACCCCATTACAATTGCTGGTTGGGTTTTGTTTGGGCTGTTTTTGGCTACTTTTGACAAATCCTCCTGAGGCTGCAGGTTGTTTTTTTTGCACCCACCCAACTACCGTCACCCACCGACTGCCGCACTATCTACCTCCTCTCTCTCTACCCCATCCCACCCACCCTCCCCTCTCTCTACCCCATCCCACCCACCCTCCTGCAGTGTTCTAGTTGGTGTGGTGATCAGGTAAGCAGGAGATTTGTAGGCACAGGTATGTATAAATAAGAGAGTTGGTTTATTGTTGCAGGGTATAGAATAGAAAGGGAGATAGGGAGCTACACTGAACACATCCTTTCTAGTTGATCTCTCATCCTGTTCACTCCAACTGACAACCCTGGAACCTTGAGAACACCACAAGGTTCCAGCTGGGTGAACATTCTATAGCTTGCAGTAGTATGCTGCAGCAAACACCATACTACATCCCCCCTCGCTCTACCCCATCCCACCCACCCTCCCCTTGCTCTACCCCATCCCGCCCCTCGCTCTACCCCATCCCGCCCGCCCCTTGCTCTACCCCATCCCGCCCCTCGCTCTACCCCATCCCGCCCGCCCCTCACTCTACTCCATCCCGCCCACCCCTCGCTCTACCCCATCCCGCCCCTATCTCCAATTCTTCCTCACACTCTTGCTTTATGTGGCACCCTCTCTCAATCGTTTCCTTCCTTGCTCTATTCTCCTTCCTTCTCATTCTCTTGCACACCTGCGCCCCTTATCGCATCCTCCTTTGAAACTTTGCACTCTTCTCCTTGCACCCTGGTGCCTATAAATGCAAAGAGCAAGACTATTGGCTTTGTCAATGCTTGTTTTTAATTGGAGGTCCCCTACACCATAAGCAGGTTTAACAAGTAAATGCTTGGTCTTAAATGAGTAAAGGTTGGATGTTGTCGTCCACTATTGAGACACTGTCCTATATTTATTGTATTTTGTAGCACAACACAGACAGAACCAATTTATTAAAGTACAACTTCTACGTCTAAAGTCACCTAAGGCTGACTAAACCCTATTCAAAGAGTTGAAATATCCCTCAAGTGGATGTGCTCTCTCTAGTTAGCGCTGGTGTAACGCCTATCTAGGTTAGGGGATAGAAAAGAGACTAGCCCTACCCTATCAATGCTTTTTCTAATCTCTAACAATGAGTGCACACTTGCGGAAGTCAATTCTGTTCATGTTATTCATATTGCTTCCTTCCCATGTGCTTATCAGTTACCAACAATAATTCATCATTTTTGTTAAAAACTACAATCTGATATGAAGATTGATTGGTTTGTATGTGTGTATGATTGTTAATTTACATCTTACTTAACCAAACCCTTCTTTTAAAATGATATCTTTTGGCTGAGCTTGTATTTTATTATGCAGGTCTCGGAAGCCAGGTCATCACCCTGAGTTATATATGTCAACCGGTTTCAACAGAATTGGGGCTACTCTGCTTTCTTCAGGACACAGAATTTGACATCAATTATCAAATTTAAACAAGTTAAAAAAGAAAATGTTCTTCTTTATGTCTTGATCTCCATATTGTTTTTCAAGGGAGAGCATCTCATGTTTCATTATGCAGGCGTCTTGGTTCCAAGTTCCCTACAAGGGAATGTATAAAAAAGCGGGGGAACCGTCACTTTTTTTCCTCTGAGTAAATCTACTCATGACATCTAAGGTGAACCTGTGTTCTTTCAGAATGGTCTTACCAACGTTGGATTGTTCAAACTTTCTTCTTTTGAATAGTATTGATCCAACTCTTCACATATCTTTTTAAAAAAATATATTTTATTAATTTTGTTCAACCAATAAAAAACAAACCAAACTCAACTTACAGTGGATACATCAATTGCTCATAAATACACATACATTGTTACATTTTCACTCACTGTATTTCCCGTCTCTCCCCCCTCCCGAGCCTACTTTCTGCAAATTCTTGATTAACCCCCTCTTGCGTATCCACTTTGTCGCCATTGTCTTTCACTATTGTTCTGATTGGGAGCCTAGGAGTCTCATTTTTGTAGAGCCACGCCAGGAGTCTTCCTGGTTTGTCGCCTCTAGCATGTTGTCTTTCTGTGTATTTTTTATAGTTAAGATTACATAATCGCTCCCAATATCCTGCACATTTCTGCTACAGGCCCAGTGCCATTTCTGTATCTGCCTTAGTGTTGCTGCCCCGTTCCAATACCCTCTCCAGTTCCTTTTCGGAGTCCTGCAATTCGGTCAGAATCCCACTCTGCAGTCCTTTAGATTTTGCTATGGCAATTCCCCTCACTACTACTTTAAAGGCTTCCCAGAGTGTGCCCGCCGTCTTAACACTGCCAGTATTTATCTCGAAATAACTTTTTATTTCCTCTCGCATATCTTCCCTGAATACGCTGTCTTTAAGCGCTTCAGCACGCAATCGCCATGTGGGTATCCTTCCCCTTGGGGTCGGTATTGACACACTAGCAGCAGTGGCGAGTGGTCTGAGAGGACTCTAGCTTTATATTCCGCCTGCGGTATTTCGGTCAGTAACTTCTGCGTGACAAATACATAGTCCAGTCTTGTATATAGGCCCTGTGGGGCTGCATAGTGTGAATATTGTCTATCCAGCGGATGACGTGTTCTCCATACATCTGCCAGTCCAAAATCCGTCAGCAGTGCATGCAGTGCCTTTGCAGCCGGGGTGTCTGATCTGTCTATGTTGGGGTTCAACACACAATTGAAATCTCCCCCCCACAATATAGCTCCCCCCACGCTGTCACTGAGTTTACTATACAGGGCCCTAAAATACGCAGCTGTATCTTGGTTCGGGCATAAGTATTTACAATGCAGATCTCTCTATTTTCCACCATCCCTTTCATAATCACCATCCTACCATCCGCCTCTACCAGCGAGCTCAGCAACTGGAACGGGACATGTGGGGCCATCCATGTGATTACCCCTCTTGCATAGGCAGAGTATGTTGCTCCCAACCATTGTCCCTCTCCACTTTTTCCGTATCACTTCCAATTTATCTTGCGTTAAATGAGTTTCTTGTAACAATGCTATATCCACTTTCTGTCTGCGCAGGTACATCATTACCTTGTTCCGTTTCAGATAACTATTGAGCCCCATGACGTTCCAAGTGACTATCTTAAGGTCTCCCATGGTTCATCTTGTGTTCCCTGAGGTGTAGGCTCACCCCATAACTCTTCCCCAACTATAACACACCACAGCACACAACCCCTTCCCTCCCCCTTCCCGCCCTACCCCAACCCCAACAGTTGCCCAGCTCCATCCCTGGATCTCAGGCTCCCCCACGTTTGGGCCTACCCTGGTATCCCAGGCAAGACCCCAGCAGGTGTCACCGCGCTATCGGCGACCTAACTAAGCTCTACATGGGGGATGTAAAGGTTGGTCCTGCAAAGCTCCATAACAAAGTAATTATCGCAATATTCACGGATCATGTGTTTCCCCCAGCCTGATCACACCATTTTGCGAGCTGCCTCAGTGACTATAATCAAGTCCCATAGTCTTAAGTTCTGACACCCCCCGGTGCCCCTCTCGCTCATTACTTATCCGCATCACCTCCTTCTCCCATCCGAACGTCCGACTCCTGGGGGCAACCCTGCGTGTCGAGCCATCCCATGGCTTCTTCCGGAGTTTCAAAAAACAAAGTTCTGTGCTTGTGAAAAACTTTTAGCTTAGCCGGATACAGCAACATGTACTTATGACCCGCTTCTCGCAATCTTCTCTTGACTGCCCTAAAGTTCATTCTGCTCTGCTGCACCATCAGGGTATAATCCGGGTAAGCTGTTATGTTTGCTGACCCTCTTTGTATTGTCCCACCTTTGCGAAAGTGCTCCAGGATCCTTTCTCGATCCCTGTAGTTAAGTATGTTAGCGATCACCGACCTAGGTGGGCTCCCTGGCGGTGGTTTCCTCGTTAGGGCCCTATGCGCCCTCTCCATCGCAAACCCCTGAGACAGCACTCCTCCAGTGATTCCCTGTAACAACATTGTTTCAATGAACTCTGTGGGGTTATGGCCTTCTGTTCCTTCCGGCAGTCCAACAATATGGATATTATTTCTCCGGGCTCGTCCTTCCGCCTCCTCCGCTCTGCTCTCCAGATTACCCACTCGCTGTACCAGGGCGTGAAGCTCCGACCGGTGGGAAGCACAGTCTGCCATGTTCGGACCCATCTCCTTCTCGAGGTTCTCCGTGCGCTCCGCCAGAGACCTTACGTCTTGCCGTAGTAGATTCACGTCCTCTTGCACTGCCCCGACATGGAGCTCCATCGCTGTTTTTAGTTCTGTCACCGCCAGTTCAAGCTTGGTCTCCCAAGCCACCTTAAGGTCTGCGATCGCATCGAGGACCCCCTTGTTGTTTGTACCCATGGTGGCACTGCTCCCAACTTGGGCTCTGTCTTTGCTTCTCGCTCCCTCCGGGCCGGGCGGCGTCTTGGTGTATTCTTCTAATGTGGGTTGCTTACTCTTCAGTCTTGGGGGTTTATTAGACATAGCGCTGTGTCTATGAGCCGTGGATCAGCCCCTTCACCCGTGGTCTTCAGTCCCAGCAAGGGTGGGTTCTTGCTGTCCCCGAAGGGCCGATGGTATCTGCTGGATCCCTTGATCATCCACGCTTCACTCCCAGGGCACTCCTCCAGCGTCTCTCCCCTTTGCTTCCCTGGGAGTATTATCACTGCTATACTCAGCCGTTGGGGAGCCGCTCCCCACCTCAATAGTGCGCACGGGCCCCCTAAATCGGTATGCCTCCTCTGTTCGTCAAGGTCCTCGGTTGTGCAGGTCCGGGACCCTCTTTCGCTGCAGCCACCCAGATTGGGCAATATAATAGTAATTTTGTACCGCTAGCGATCCGCTTCTGCTGTTGTCGAACGGAGACAGCTCCTCCATCACAGGGGTGCGCCCCTCGGAATCTCTTTGTTCTCGGCCGCGGCCATTTTGATGCCCCTTTCGCGGCTGGCCTCTCGGTACAAAGTATCAATCCGACTGTTCCTCCGCTATAAACGTGCAGCCAGCCTGTTCATGCTCTGCTCTGTGATCACAAGGAAATACATAAGCTGTGAGAAATAAATTCGAAGAAAGCTACTAATTCTAATTGACCTGGTATCCAACAAATGGATATCCTGACCTGAAACTGCCCAGGGTAGCCAAAAAAAACATACAGCAAGGTAAGGTCACACCAAACACAACTTGTTGAAAAAATATATTACAATTTTTTATTTCCCAAAGGTAAATACATTTAACAAATACACAAAATCCTATGCTTTGAACAAATACATAAAGATGGAAACCAAAAAGTTGAAAAAAGCCAGAGCAGTTTCAGGTCAGGATATCCATTTGTTGGATACCAAATCAATTAGAATTAGTAGCTTTCTTCGAATTTATTTCTCACAGCTTATGTATTTCCTTGTGAACATATATTTGAGACCCCCTCATTAGCTGTACCACATTTGGGGCAATCCCCTTTTCATGTTCATGCTCTGCTCTGTGCCTTCCCACACCTGTACATACTTTTTGGGCTGCTGCTGATCAGGAAAATATGCGTTTCTTGGTCGGATCAAGTAGTCGGATCACGGAGCTCACAGGGTTCCCAGCCTATTCCATGGCTGCCTAGCCACGCTCCCTCTTCACATATCTCTCCTGTTTTTGTCGTTGCCCTATAAATAAATAATGAGGCCCTCAGTATTTCAGATTGTCTATATTTGTGTAGCTCACACTCTTTCTGTTCCAATTCTGTATAAAAGTTTTTCATGCTTACCATTTGTTTTAACTGCACTGGCTCGATGGGCCACCTTGCTGTCTAGATGGTCAATATGGGTGGTATGTGGTCTCAATTTACACTTCCCAATATGTTCTTTTAGTCGATTCATGTGCGACCTGTTGGGGAAAATTGGATATAATCTTATTTGCAACCCTTGAATTGTCACCAGTCCCACAATACTGAATAATTCTTTGGCTAGGCACTGTTTCCCTGTGTGTCTATGTGCCCCTATTTCGGAATTTCATCACTATCTGTTAGGCCATTCTCCAATTTCCCACATGCCCCAATTACTCGGGTTATGTGACTGTTTTGTGGGAGGAGAACGTTATTCCTTCCCTTAAGCGATATCCCGCTCCCACTTTCCAATGTGGGTTTGTAGGTCGCGGCTACAATGTTACTCAGTTGTTTCTTAATTCTATAACATTCCATGTATGATCACTATTTTTATGCTATTCTCTGAATTCCCACATGTGCGAGCTTCTGGTGTTACATGACTATTTTGTGGGAGGCAATAGTTATACTCTCCCTTCAGCGCTGCCCCTCTTCCATTTTCGAATATAGGTGCGCGGGTCGCGACTACAACGTTACTCAGCTATCTTAGTACTATACCATTCTATGGTTCAGCTACAGATGTTATACTTGCAGCTAGCGTCTTACCTTATTTAGTCCACCTGCATTGCTCTCTCCCTTCTCTCCGCGTTTTGCAATGATGTGGTCATCTTGGGAATGCTATGTACGTGTTTTATTGTCATGTGACGTCCATTTCTTACCCTCTTGTAGTCCTCTTTCTCTGACCATACTGCTCCGATATTCTCTGAGTATGTGTGGAGTTCTGCCATAACTCAAACCTGTGCTGTCACAGTAAAGTAGTGATTTGACAGTCTTTCACCTATACTAGTCAGCTCACATATTGGCTCAGGTCTTTTTCCTGGTCCCTTTTCTTTCCTTTTATTTCTTCGCTCGTGTCTGGCGCAAGGCATTATGGGTATTGGAGTTCACAGCAATTCGATACTTATACCATCTGCTAGTTTCTTACATGTACTCCCTTTTTTTCTTCATATATACCAATATAGCAATGTTTTTTCACCGTGACCTGTGATATATTTATCGGACTTCTTTTTCACATGTTCTTTTCGAGCATTGTAGGAATCATAGTTTTCACGGATCATTATGTTCTGTCTATATTTCAACTGTAGGTAATGCTCTCTCAGCTGTGACTAGTATAATCTATGTGCCATTCTGAGGCATTTTCCTCATCTTCAAACTCTGATATAGCGACACTGCTTGTGTCCATGTGTTGTTATTTTGCACTGATGTTGGCCTTTATATTCACATATGCATTATACTCTAGGCAGCCTAACTTGCTTTTCCATGGTCCACACTCCATCTCTTGTTCGGGATAAACACCTTATAATGTGTCTAAAGTTTGCCAAAATATTTCTTCATTGAGCCCCTCCATATGGCTTCTGAGGAGCATTGCCCCTATATTTCCTCCTCTTCTTGGAACTTGTACTTTTTCCAAAATAGTCCATAGTATATCATTTTCAGAGTGTTGGTTTTGCACATAGTGCTCCACTAGTGGAGCTGTCATCCGTTTCGTCCAAATGTTGGATCTGTGCTCACATATTCTGATTTGTATCGCTCTAGTTGTCATCCCAATGTATTTCTTCCCACAGGGGCATTTTATAAGATGTACAATATTTGTAGTGTTGCAAATTGTGAGGGATCTCTGCTCGCATGGCGTTGGCCAGCCTATATCTATTGTGGTAGTACTTTTGGATTGTGGTAGTACTTTTGGTGAAAGGACATACGGAACACAGTCCACATGGGGTGTGCCTAGTGGTTTTGGGTAAGCCCCAAAGTGTTGTTTGGTTCTCCATCTCCTTTGTAGGTATGCACCAGTGAGTCTCTGATGTTCCTTCTCCTCTTAATTGCAAATAAGGGGAGATCTAAAGCACTCGCTCCTACATTTAGGATGTGCCATCATTTTTTACCTCCTTTTTGATATGGTTCACCACTGGTGAGTAGCTGAAGACAGCTGTTATTTGATTGTCTCCCCGTGGCTTCTTCCCATGTTGTATGAGTGTGATTTCTCTTGGTATATTCCACACTCGTTTTCTTGCGTGTCTGATTGTTCTCTAAGGGTAGTTCCTTTTTCTCAATTTTTGGGTCAATCTCGCTGCCTGAGAGTCATATTCTTCCCTAGCTGTGAAATTTCTTCCGTATCTTCGAAATTGCCCAAAGGGCAGGTTTTCTTTTAAAGTTCTCTGGTGAAAGCTATGAAATTCCAACAATGACTGTGGCATTTTGATATACAGTTGTTTCTAGCCCAGTTCCATTCCTTACGATCTTCAAATCTAAGAATGTTGCTTCTTCCTTGCTGAATTCATGAGTGAATTTCAGGTAGGGATTTTGGGCATTAAGCCATTCTATGAATTTCATTAAAGTGTTTTCATCCCCTTCAAAGAACATCAGCATGTCATATATGTTCTATGTAGCGTCGCCAGCTCAAGATGGATTAGACTGGTGGTATATACTTCGCTCCTCAAAGTCTGCTACATAGAGATTAGCTAACGTGGGCGCAAATGTCGCACCCATTGCAGTACCAGATATTTGTTCATAATATCTATCTTGTACCAAGAAGAAGTTCTTTGTTAGTGCTATCTCTGCTAGTTGCATTATCAGATGGATTGGCACGTCTACTTCCGGTCTTTTTTCGTGGAGTACTTTCTCAATCACTTTTAAGGGGGATTTTTGAATGTAGTGATTCTATATCCATTGTGACTATACAAATATTGTCACTTGGTAGAATTATACTCTCAAGGTGTACTAATACCTCTGTTGTGTCCGTGGTATATGATCTCATTTGAGTCACTTCGTTCTAAATAAAAAAAAGTCTACAAATTGAGACAATGGCTCTAATATTGAGCCTTTCCCTGAGACTATCAGGCGTCCAGGTACTGGTGTGGTGCCCTTATGCATCTTAGGGAGTGAGTAGAATGCTGGATATCTTGGGTGGTTAGGGCAAAGAAAGTCTGCTTCCCTTTGGCTATTATGTCCCTCTGCCAACGCTTCCTCAATCACTCGGTTGATCAAATTCCTCAGGTCACTGTAGTTGGCATAACTTCCATTTATCCAAGTGATGCAGAGCTTTTGATAGGCAGGTTGAGGTGAAGCAGGTGACTCATCAAAGGGTCCCTTCATAGGATTCTGTTTCATTAGTGAACCTTCTCCTTTACGCGCAGTATTTTATGATTAGTTTAAACTTGAGGAAAATTCTGTACAGCCCTCTCCCCTTTCACCATATAATTGTATTTTTATTTTCTTCTCCCCTATGTGTTTTGCAGCGGCCTTTGATGCATGTGGCCTTGTTGAAGAGGGACCCGGGAGTTGTCTTCTCACTGGCAGGGTGTAGGCTCCACCAAAGATGTACGTATGCCAGCGGCAGCAGCTTCTACGAGTCGGTTTCTGCCACACATTGCTGTGTGACTGTGCAGGTGGAATGCTCCCTTTTTGGTACCCACGAGCAGTGGCTTGTGCTGGATTTTGGCACCCGCCCTGTATTGCTCAAGAAGATTCTATTGATTGTTGGCTCTGAAGATGTGGGCCCCAGCAACCGTGACCCCATCATGGACACACCTATTGGGACTGAGGAGAGGTGGCATAGTGGTAACCGTCTGATTATTCCATGTTTTGAGAGGACCTTGGAGGAAGTGGACCTTCTTGCGAAGTACAAGCCACCAACGCTCTCCTTAGATTATCGATGGGGTGTGCGAGTGAGCGAGATGCCAATTACCCGCCAGAACTACCGAGAGAGGATGCACAAGCTTCTGTTTGCTGAGGAGATGGCTGTGGAAGGACTTGTCTCCAGGTGAGTGGAATTGGACTATTATCCTGAGTGACCTCGTCAAAGGAGGTTTGCATATTTCCAGATTCTTGATGTTAAGCCCTCACTTTAGAGTCTGTGTGTGATCTATACTTGCATGCTTGAATTCCAACAGGGTGGGCTCTCTCACCTGTGTAATCTCCATGTGCTTAGGTTGCTCTAGTTCAAGACCAATCATCAGCATAGTGTATATCGGGATCTGCGTACAGTGAATTTCTTAATTTAGGCCAGCTGTGTCTTATGACCTTTACAGCACCTAAACACACTAGAAATCTGGCATGAAGCAGTGTATGAAATGTGATAGTATTGGTGATAATCCATTTCTCTTTTATATATTTTTTGCATTCAACCGGAGTCCTCGATTATGCAAATGTGCCATCATACCCTCCTATTGTGGGTATTCTTTGAGACCTTTCTAGCAGGCTTGCAACTGCACCCAAGTTCTAATCTATTTAGTGTTCTACTTACTTGGCACCACACTATCGGTGCTTTACGTTGATCCTGATATGTAGTCTACATCCTTCAGCTCTCAAATCTTACTGATCTACTTTGCTAGTTTCACACATGCATCTCTACCAATGCACCTACAATGGTAGTGTACCGAAGATTCCCCCAAATTCACATATTAGTATTTGGCTCAATGTTTTTAATGTCGGATGGTATTGAATAAATGCTTCCTAGTGGAAAAAAATCTTTTAAAAGAAATCAGGGTTTTGCTAATAGCAACCAAATTGTTGGTAACTAGCACGCATAATAGATTTCAATTTTGTTAAATCTGGCAATGTCTAGTTTTAAATATTTTGGTTTGCTTGAAAACCAAAATGTGCAATTCAGTACAGTGCTAACTTGTGTTCTGGCCTGTATTTCCCATGATATTCTTTCATTCGGACCATTCCCACAGCTTTAATAAAAACAACTCTGGTATCTATAATTACTGTTTCACTAGGGTTTCTATGCGCTCTAATAAACTTTGTCCTCGCCTGGCCCTGGTTCACCATGACCTACAATGTAGCTCTGTCAAAACTGGATTCTTGCCACCCCTCCCCAGACTCTGCCAGCTTGTCCAGTAAATTGTCCATCTTCTCCATGAATTATCTTCTATCCTGAACTTAAGCACTGCCCAGAAGTCCAAGCTGTTCATCTGGTTAACCAGGTGCTGCAGTGCCTCGCGATTTCATGCTGTATAAACACAAACCCTTCTTCCCTGGCAGTGTATCATAGTCCCGACCTGAAGTCTCCACTGCTTTTCTAATTAAGCACATTTTTGCTAAGGTTGGCCAGGTCAAAGTCTGTAGCACAGCTTCTGCTTTAATGGCGTAGACTGTTTAAGGCTGGCACTATGCTTGTTGAGGGTGATGGGTTGCACTTATTAATTCTGCGTTACATGTCTCCCCTTTAGGCTGAGATTGGTATCCTGCATTATTGTCACCAAGATGATGGAGACGCCATTTGGAATGAAGTTTGCTGCACATGGTGAGCGATTTGCTGAAGTACCAGTTACGTACAGCCTGACGCCAGACACCGATGAGGGTTACCTTTTGAAAAGATCGGTGCGCACAGCGCTATTGTCACTATCCACGTCCACGAACAAGCGTGTTTATGAAGTCCTTTTGGAACACGAGGCTACCACAGACAGAAGCTTGTGGGTGCAGATACCGCCACGCTGCTGCCATGAGCTCGATCTGAAGGAGAACACCCCCTATACTGTGGAGCTCCAGTTCCAAACAGATCGCCAACAGTTCTCCTCTTGGCATCAGGCTGTGGACCTCCTGCTGGATGAGAAGCAGATCCTTCCTGACCTTGTCTCTTGCTCTGTCCCCGTCTGCTTGGAGACCTCCATGTCTGGGAATGAGAAGCAGAAACAGGCCATTTCTTTCATAACTGGGTGTGCAGTGGGGACACGGCCTGTACCCCCACTTGTCATCTATGGGCCCTTTGGGACTGGAAAAACCTACATGCTGGCTAAGGCAGCCATGGTGGTGCTTAAAGACCTGGGATCGCGTGTGTTGATCTGCACCCACACCAACAGGTAATGTACTGGTTTGCCTGTGTGCAGACCAGAACATGCAGTATAATTTTGTAAGCGTAAAATCTCATCACCTAAACCGCCACTGCTCTTTGTACAGGGATGGAAGCCATTTGTGTAAAGCAGTGATCTGCAGAAGGCTGCTTTAGTGTGATGGAAGGCGTCAACACTATTCAAACCAAAACAAACACATATAATTCCCCAACAAAAAAGGGGATTATGCATGCTTCTAACCAGAAATGGGTAAGCAGACACATGGGGGCTCTGTTTGGGGAATGTGTACAAGGGAAAATTGTGTTACCCATAGAAGACATTTAAAGCAGAGTGGGGCAAATGTAATGGACTGTTCGAAGATTGAGTCACAGTTAAAGGAATCGTTCGGTCAACATTTTTATTGGCCCTACGGGTCGGCCATTTGTTTATAAGCCTAGGTCGCTCGATTTTAGAAAAATTTCCTATGGACCTTAACCGAGTTTTCGTCCATTAAACGCACGCGAAAACAGGTCTCAGGGAGCCGCCATTTTGTGATAATCCTATCATTTCCCCCATCGCCCTGGCTGACCTGCTTTTGCGGCACTAAATCATATCCCCCGCCCGTGAGCCTGTCATCAGCATACGCGTACCGCCCATTTCACAACGCCAAAGCACGTCTCGTGTCAACATTCGCTGCGCTTCAGCTAATGACGTCTCGCCATGGAAATGGCAGGACGCCTCTTTCCTCAATAAGTATAAACAGACCGCTTCACAATACACAGCAGCAGATTTTCGATTCCATTCCTCTCTCTGTGTTACTTTGAGTATTCTGTGACTCGTTTCTGTGCTCTGGTCAGCTACCTTCGTTGCTTGTAGCCCGTGTGAACAGATACCAGTACCATCGCTATAAATTATTTTAGTTTGTTTAACACACAATGGATACAATAATGCCCTACATATACGAGCCCGAGTATACCGAGGAGGAACTACTGGAAAGGGAAACACGCGAAAACGATGGGTCTTCGGACGGCAGTTGGGAGGACGATTCAACAGCTGAAGAGCCTGGACCTAGTCGCATGGACATTGTTTCCACCTGGTGCACATGCAATCGGTGCGAGCTAATGCCAACCGAGGACGAGAACTGCTGCTGCTGTGAAAACTCGGGATGCGTGGCCTACATTTCGGAAGGCGAGCCACGACCGCAATGCATCACCGAGCTGCCAGACTTCAGGGCAGCCTGCCTCACACGGTCCGTGTTGAGGATAATGATGGTGCTTATGCCCAAACTTTGCGCAACTGTTCGTCCTCGTAATCCGAGTAAAGAGTAAGTATACTCTGCTTGTCATGCCACTCCTATTTCATGGTCTTCTACTATATCCAAAATTACATACACATATCATTATAACGCATGAAAGTCGTTCAATAGTGTGCAGTGTCTAGATAGCATTTGTCTGAGCAGAATGCCATTAGTTACAAGAATTGTCATTGACAACAAACGTTTATTAAGCTTATCTTGGTCATTTAAAAACAGTTTGTTTCATTCCTTTTCACAGGTGGTACAGGCTGGTGGCCTATCGTTCCTTTACATGGTGGCTTCACGGGAGGCTTGGACACCGCGTTCGAAGAGTAATATACGCCTGTGCCGTTCGTGCCATAAGAGAAACGTTCCCGAGTGACAGCGGTCAGTACAGGGGATTTTCTCCCACTGTGCTGCAACCTGACCTGTACAATGTGTAAAGTCTTGTATTTTTGTGTCATCAAAATAAGATACAAAATAAATCACCACATATATTTTAACAACGGTTGTTTCGATTTTTTAAATGAATCAAGTGTCTCTCCATTCAAGGATGGACGTTAGACATCTGTGCTCCGAATGGGTGAAGGTAAGGTTGCTGTGAAGCAGGGTGGTCACTATCTAAGCTAACATAATTTCTGATGTTTGTTAATCTGCTTAGAATCACATGCTGTGCATAGGTCCGACATCCAGTGGTCACTGCGGAGTATTGCATTTTGTTTTTCGTAGTCGAAAAGGGGACGTCGACAAGGCGTGTCTGTAACACTATCCCTATAGTGACGTGCGTTGTACCCACAATCCCTCACGCGTCGAGGTCCCTCAGATTGTTTTTTTCCGCCCAGTTTCTGGTCGCCTTTCGCGGGGCTCCTAGAGAGACATTGCTATACTTGCCACGGACCTCGGTCCTTTTGTCATAACTTAATATACTGATAACGATCCCTCCCCCTCGACGTTAGCTGTGAAGCTGTTTCTCCGCCGAACTGATTTTCGACGGAGAGGAAGAGCGGAGGAGATCCTTCGGCGCTGCCGAACACGTGGCCTGGCCTCGACGGCCAACTTACAGTAGGGAGAGTGGGGGTTAAAACTTTGTCTCTTCTCTTTGAGAATGTCTTTCTTTCTCCCCTTTCTTTCCCTTGGGGTTGTTATCGCCAGCTATTATTGCCTCAGCTATGGAGAGGACACCATTTAAGTTTTGCCCACGCTGCAGGGGCAAATATACTTGGAAAGATAAGCACAAGCTCTGTAATCGTTGCTTACCCCTCGATCACATAGAGAACAGCTGCGCAGCCTGCAAGCTCTTAAAACCCAGGACTCTTAAAGAACGTAGGGTTAAGTGGTGGGCGGACTACGCGATGTCGAAGTCAGTTTCCTCACCCACTGCCGCTGTTACTGAAAGTGCCGAGGAGTGCGATAACTCGACATCCGTTACGGAAGTCATGAACCCCCAGAAGGAGCGCTCCCGCTCCTCCTCGTCCGTCCCCGGCCCCGACGGGCTCGGCTCACGCCCTGCTTATGGGGATGAACACCCCGGCGACAAGGATGCACACAAACCCCATAAGGCTAAACACACTACCCACGGCTCTTCTTCGTCGAGAACGAAGGATCCATCAGCGCCGAAGGGGACGCAGGGCACTCCGGCGTCTACCGCAGACCGTAAAGGTCACAAGCCCCACCCGCAAACGCAGCCGCGACCAGCGATTGGGCTTCCATCTAACACGGGCGCTACCCCAAAAACATCCGACGCAACGCTCCATAGAGCGACCGTCGAGGTACAACGCGCAACGCACACAACGTCGACACCAGAGCCCTCGACGGACAAAATCGTGGTCGAGAGCCTAGCGAGAATTGTCGCCGAAGACAAACGTACGCGGACGACGAAACAAACGTCGAATACCGCGTCGAAAAAACATAAAAGTAGCAGGAACTGCCCCTTTCTCCAAAGGACGCTTCCGAACTACCTGAAGGCTTTTCAGAAGGAGACGGGAACCTCTCGTCGACGTTGTGGGAGCGTTCGAAACGATTCGAAGGCGAAAACACTAATTTCCCCCCTCTAGACTATTCAGGGGTACCCCATGAGACCCTTGAAAGACTCCATTCTTGCATGGAGAAAATGGAAAGGTTTCTAGGAAACCAAGACCCACCCACTCACAAAAGACAAAGAGAATGGCCACAGGATGACCCTAGAGTCAAGATTCCTAGGCTGGTTGACCTCACTGAGGAGGAGCAATACCTAGCTACGCAGATGCACAGTGGAACAAGCTGCGCAGCGAAGCAGAGGAAGCACCTGAACCTCTGCGTTCTCGCCTGCTAGCTATAATATCAGAGGGCACACTGGTAAACCAGGGCATCGTTAAGAACTCCCTAGATGCCGCTGAGACGGCTGGCCGCTCACTAGTGCAGGGAATACTTCTCAAGCGCCACGTTTGGCTACGCAATTCAGGTTTTAAGCCCGAAACCCAAGCCTCCCTCATAAATAAACCCATTGAACAGACGCATCTGTTTGGGAAAGCAGTAGATGAGGCCCTAGAACATGCTAAAAAAGAGTTTGATACCATCAAGACTCTTGATCAAATTTCTAGGCCCCCTAACAGGCGAGGCTATGGTAATAAACGCTCCTTTCGTGGCCAAAGACAGCAGCAGAACCAACAACAACAATATTACTCTGGCTCCAACTGGACCACTAACCAGGGTAACACCCAGTTCAGTCAAAGAGGCCAACGCCGTGGCAAAGGAAGAGGTCGTGGCTCCAGCCCCAGAGGTTCCACGCCCAATACCAGCAAATGACCCGAAAATTCGGGTCCCCTCCCATGCATCACCGGTCGGGGGCCGGCTAACATCGTTCCTTTCAGCATGGGAGGGAATCACGTCAGACCGTTGGGTATTATCCACCATAGCCCACGGATACTGCATCGAGTTCAACGGTTCCCCGAAGTACAAACCCCCACGGAACCGACGCATGACACCGCAACACCTCTCCATTCTTCTTCAAAAGGTGGAAGAACTACTGAAAAAGAAGCTATAGAGCCCGTCCCCCTATCACAGGTAACAGAAGGTATTTATTCAGTGTACTTCCTTGTACCCAAAAAGGATTTAACCATGCGCCCTGTATTAGATCTGCGCCCAGCGAACATATTTGTCAAACCCCAAAAGTTTCGTATGGTGACCTTACAGGAGGTAATCCCACTGTTATCACAAGGGGATTACATGACAACACTGGACATGAAAGATGCATACTTTCATATTTTAATGTTGACATCGCACAGAAAATACCTCAGGTTCAAAATAGAGGACAAACACTACCAGTTCAGAGTACTACCCTTCGGGATAACATCTGCACCAAGGGTATTCATGAAAGTACTGGCAGTGGCAGCGGCCCACCTGCGCAGATTAACCATCCCGGTATACCCTTACCTCGACGACTGGCTCATAACAGGGGATTCTTACGAAACATGCTTCTCCAATACCCAAAAGACCGTAGACCTTTTGTCCCAACTGGGCTTCTCCATCAACGAAAAGAAGTCCAGCTTAGACCCCAGCCAAACCAAACAATTCCTAGGGGCTCTAATTCGAACAAAGGACGGCCTCGTATTCCCCTCCAACGAGAGGGTCCAAAACATGCTGTTTCAAATTCCCCATTATGTAGCAGGCCGAGAGGTGACGGTACGCAAAGCAATGCGCTTGCTAGGGATGATGGCGTCATGTATTTATTTGGTACCTCACGCGCGCCTGCGCATGCGCCCAATGCAAGAGTGGCTCTACAGCCAGTGGTGTCAGGCCAGCGGACAATGGGACGATCTAGTGGTGGTCTCGCAGGCCTTGGTTCTCTCGCTACGGTGGTGGACAAAAGAAAACCTGTTATTAGGGAAAACTTTTGCCACACCCGCAGTGGAAGCCACTCTAACCACAGACGCATCCCTTACAGGATGGGGGGCTCACCTATCCCATCAGACGGCCCACGGAGTTTGGACTCCGAGCTTAGCATCCAAGCATATAAACCTGCTGGAACTACTAGCGGTGTTCAAAGCACTGAAAGCCTTTCAGAAACAGCTACAAGAAAAGACAGTGATGGTCCTCACAGACAGCACCACAGTGTTATAGAGCGCGTCACGAGGACGTTGCGTACCTGTTCGTCTGGTTGAAGACCTTGATGATGATGCCAGGCTGTCAGGAGTCCTGCGTGGATGTGGTTGATGACGCGAGAAGCCAGCCCAGCTCCCGCCCGAATGGAACCGGGTTGGAGATGAACCAGCTCCCAACGGCACGAGTCTGCTCACCCCTGATTAACGTGGCGTCAGGACAGTGCAAGTACTGACAGGGGGAGCCTTTCCAGATGACGATACTGAGTCCCAAGGAAGACTGGATCCGGAAGATGGTAGTCCCAAGGAAGACTGGATCCGGAAGATGGAAGTCCCAAGGGAGACTGGATCCGGAAGACGGAAGTCCCAAGGGAGACTGGATCCGGAAGATGGAAGTCCCAAGGGGAAGGACACAGTGGAGACTGGTAGGAGGCAGGATCCGGGATGAAAAGAGAAGAATGGCTCACAAGGTAGAGGGAGGCTGAAGGTGCAGGCAGACAAGGTACAAGGGCAATGACCAACTGATAACCACAGGGGAACCACCCAACTCAGAAGAGGGGAAAGGGAACCACCCTACCACAGGACAAGGGAAGGAAGGACAAGGCAAGGCAACTGCAGATGTACCCGTGGGTACCAGGAACAAGGAGGACAGGAGTCAGGTAACAGGTAAGGTAGGCACAAGGAACCGGCAAGAAAACACGATCCTATTCAAACCGCGTTGAGACGCAGTTTGAATGAACGACCGGGCTCCTTAAATAGGACTGCCAACCCCTAGGAGGCTTGGAACGCAAGCCGAGCCGACTCCCAAGCGTTGGTTGGCTCGGAGAGAGGCGTGGACCGCAAGGTCCTCCAAAGCGAGTACTCCGTGCAGCGCGCATGCGCGAAGAGCGCGGTATGGCCGCCCGCGCATGCGCTGACCAACCTGCCCAGGAAACCCGGAAGCGCGCGATGACCAGAACAACCCAGGAACCCCTAAGCGAAAGCGCGGGTACAGCCTCCAGGACGGGGCGCGCCGCTTCAAGTAAGTGGACCCCAATGCGGGCGGCGTGACACTATGCCCCCTCCCAGAAAGACCCGGAGCCCCCGGCTTCCAGGGACAACGAAGGAAAAAGTCACGAACCAGACGGGGCGCATGCACATGACAGCGGGGCTCCCAAGTGCGATCACAAGCAGGGTAACCTTTCCAATCAACAAGGAATTGGAGCACGCCCCGACGAATCCGTGAGTCACATATTTCCTGTACCTCAAATTCAGGAACCCCCCGTACTTGAATGGAGGAAGGCCGAGGACTGGAACGCCCAAAGACATCCTTCACAAAGGGTTTCAAAAGGGAGACATGAAACACTGGATGCACTCGCCAAGATTGGGGTAACACCAGTCGAAAAGCAACTGAGGACAAACGTTTGGAAATCCTGAAAGGCCCATAGAATCGGGGTGCCAATTTGGTGGGCAGATTGCGTACTGGCAGGTTCTTAGAGGACAACCAAACCAGATCGCCCACCTGGAGATCCGGCTCCGTAGTCCGGCACTTGTCTGCCTGCTTCTTCATGCGCTTCCGTGTCTCAACCAGGGTACCCCGGGCCAGGTCGTGCTGCTTTTGGATGTCAGAAACCAATTGATCCGCCGAAGGAACAGCACTAGGTAGTACTGGAGTAAAAGGAACCAACTTGGGATGTAGTCCAGTAGAGCAAAAGAAAGGGCTGATACCCGTAGCAGTATGCGTTGCGTTGTTATAGGATACCTCAGCCAAATCAAGATTCTTCACCCAGTTGGATTGAGTAGCATTGGCATAACAGCGTAGGTACTGCTCTAGGGTTTGGTTGGTTCTCTCCGTCTGTCCGTTTGTGTGTGGATGATAACCAGAACTCAAGGCTCTGCGGATACCAAGATGATTGCACAATTGATGCCAAAACGAAGAGAGAAACTGCGAGCCACGATCAGAGATGATCTTCTCCGGTAACCCATGTAGCCGGTAAATGTTGTGTAGAAATGCCTGAGCCATCTGAGAGGAGGTAGGTATCTTAGAAAAAGGGATAAAGTGAGCATACTTCGTGAAACAGTCCACTACTACCATAATGCAAGTATTGCCCTCAGAAGGCGGAAGCTCGACAATAAAGTCAGTGGCGATGGTGTGCCATGGGTAAGGCGGTGTTTCAGTAGGCTGAAGCAATCCCAAAGGTTTTCTTCTTGGCGTCTTAGTTTGAGCACAAACTGGACAACTCTCCACATACCGCTTGACCTCCTTGGCCCAACCCGGCCACCAGAATTGTCTGGAAATCAGCTCTTGAGTGGCCTTGACGCCACGATGACCACCAACATGTGAATCGTGTAAACCTTGAAGGATGTCTAACCGGAGTGGACACGTCGGTAAGTACAGACGTTTCAAAAAGAACAAAAGACCGTTGTGTTCAGTGATCTGTGGTCGCTTCAGAATGTCGGCTCGATCAGGGTCCACCGATGTTTCTTGTACTATTCTCTGCAGATGAGGAGAAATCGTCAAAAGAAAATGCTTAGGAGAAATCAATGGAGTGTTCTGACTGCAATCCTTCTCTTCCTTCTCCAGAGAGCGCGATAAGGCATCAGCCTTCAGGTTCTGAGAGCTGGGGATGTAAGTAATGTTGAAGTCGTAGTGAGAAAAGAAAAAAGCCCACCTGGCCTGGCGAGCGGTGCGACACTGCAAGGATCGCAAATATTGCAGGTTACGATGATCAGTGCGGACTTCTACAGAAAAACGACCTCCCAGCAAGTGGTGCCTCCACTCCTCAAACGCAGTCTTTATGGCCAAGAGTTCCTTCACTATGACAGCGTAGTTCTGTTCGCTCGAAGCGAGCTTTCGTGAGAAATAGGCCACCGGGTGTTCTTCGTTAGATATAGGATGCTTCTGTAGGAGAACAGCGCCAACAGCGAAGTTGGAAGCATCAGCCTCAACGATGTAAGGCATCTCGTCGTTGGGATGACGTAAAACAGGAGCCGTACTGAACGCCGTCTTCAAACGGTTGAAGGCTGCTAATGCCTCTGAATCCCAAAGGAACGGAGTCTTGACGCTGGTCAAACGTGTCAACGAGGCTGTGATACGGGAAAACTGAGGAATGAAGCGCCGATAAAAATTGGCGAATCCCAGGAATCTTTGGAGGGACTTCAAGTCATGAGGTTGTTTCCAGTCTCGGATTGCTTGTACTTTATCAGAATCCATGTGGATTCCAGCCTCACTGATTACATACCCCAGAAACTCCATCTTGTTCCGATGAAATGAACATTTTCCAGCTTTGGCGAACAATTGATACTGTGATAAACGTAGAAGGACCTCTCGTACATGTGAAACGTGTTCCTCCGGATTTTCTGAGAAGATCAGGATATCATCCAGATAAACCCAAACCGAGATGCCAATCAAGTCGCTGAAGATGTGATCCATGAACCGCTGGAAGACGGCCGGGGCATTACACAACCCGAAGGGCATTACCCTGTATTCGTAATGCCCAAATGGAGTCTTAAAGGCCGTCTTCCACTCGTCGCCCTCCTTGATTCTGACCAAATGGTAGGCTCCACGAAGGTCTAGTTTGGTGAACTCCCTGGCTGACCGTAATGACTCCATGATGTTTCGAATCAAAGGTAACGGGTACCTGTCTTTAAGGGTGATGTCATTCAATTGACGATAATCAATACATGGCCGTAGAGTGCCCTCCTTCTTCTTCACGAAAAACAGCGGGAATCCCGCGGGGGATTTAGAAGGTACGATGTATCCTTTCTTGACACATTCATCCAAGTAGTTCCGAAGTACCAGTCTTTCGGTCTGGGTCAAGGAATAGACCTTCCCATGTGGGATCACCGCACCCGGGATCAGGTCAATGGAGCAATCAAAAGTTCTGTGAGGTGGAAGGGGTATGTCTCCAGGTTCAGAAAATACTGTCCTCAGGTCAGCATACGCATGTGGGATCTGGGACAAGGAGCACAAACCAAGCGGGTTCTTACCGGTGGTAAGAGAGGTTGAGGTTGGTGGCTTCAATGACGTGCCGGAACCACAACATTCCTGAATACAAAGAGCAGAGGTAAACACTAGAATACGAGACTCCCAATTGATCGAGGGATTGTGTCGCTGAAGCCAAGGTAATCCCAACACCACTTGATATGAAGGCGACTTGATGACATCGAGAGCGATCTCCTCCTCATGAGCCTCGATTCGCAATAGCATGCCAACAGTATGTAATCGAATAGGTCCGGAAGACAAAGGTGTACCATCAATGACCTCCACAGGTATCGCATTCCTTCTGGTGAGCAATGGTATGCCGTTGTTGATGGCGAATTCCTTGTCAATATAATTACCGGAAGCCCCACAGTCCAATAATCCATGGACATCAATTGTCTTCTCCTGCCACTTCAGACTGATTTGCAAAATCATCAAGACGGCTGGCTGCATAGGCGGAAACGCCGTATTGGCACAAGAAAGGACTTGTAGCAAAGAAGAACCTGTCGTGGCCTTTCCAATAGACGACAGGCCTCCTAGTTTCCCCCTTTCTTGATAGGGCGCAAAGGACAGGTACTCAGATAGTGACCGGCAGCCCCACAGTATAGACACAATCGCAGTCTTCTTCTGCGCTTCTTCTCTTCTTCTGATAAGGGACCCCTTACTGCGCCTAATTGCATTGGTTCGGTAGAGGAATCCGAAGGTACTGGCAGTCCAGTCGGTAGGGTTGATGGCCTGGGGAACACCTTCTCAAACCGACGTCTCTCGCCCTTTCTCTCGGCCAATCTCTGGTCTATCCTCAAAACCTGTTCAATAAGTTTCTGTAGATCTTCGGGTTCAGGAATGTGCAACAACTCGTCCTTGTATTCCTCTCTTAATCCCCGGCGAAACAAGGTCTTCTGTGTTATCTCTGGCCATAGGGAATCGGTCGCTAGTTGACGAAAACGGCTGATATAAGTTATTATATCGGAATTTGCCTGTTGAATGTCCATCAATAGATTCTGTGCTGTGGAAGCCAGATTAGGAGACTGAAAAACATCCAAGAACGCTTTTTCAAAGGCCAAAAAATCGCCAAGAATGGGGCTATCAATAACAACCAGGGGTGTAGCCCAAGCAAGAGCATTCCCAGATAAATTGCCCAAAATGTAGCCGATCTTGGCTTTATCATTGTTGAAATGAGTCGAACGGTAGAGGAAATGTATCCGACAATGATTGCAGAATTCACCCACACGTCTGGGGTCTCCATCGAACTTGATGGGTGCGGTGTGGGCCATGGTGTTTTCAGACTGTGGAGATGCCCCTATGTTCTGTGTCACCATTTGACGTAAAGCCACGTTCTCCTGACGGAGTGCTGTCATCTCAGCACGAAGAGCTTGTACTTCAATACGAAGACCTGGGTCCTCTTCCATCTCAGTGTCCGAAGTATCCGAAGGCAGGCGTCTCAATCTGTTATAGAGCGCGTCACGAGGACGTTGCGTACCTGTTCGTCTGGTTGAAGACCTTGATGATGATGCCAGGCTGTCAGGAGTCCTGCGTGGATGTGGTTGATGACGCGAGAAGCCAGCCCAGCTCCCGCCCGAATGGAACCGGGTTGGAGATGAACCAGCTCCCAACGCCACGAGTCTGCTCACCCCTGATTAACGTGGCGTCAGGACAGTGCAAGTACTGACAGGGGGAGCCTTTCCAGATGACGATACTGAGTCCCAAGGAAGACTGGATCCGGAAGATGGTAGTCCCAAGGAAGACTGGATCCGGAAGATGGAAGTCCCAAGGGAGACTGGATCCGGAAGACGGAAGTCCCAAGGGAGACTGGATCCGGAAGATGGAAGTCCCAAGGGGGAGGACACAGTGGAGACTGGTAGGAGGCAGGATCCGGGATGAAAAGAGAAGAATGGCTCACAAGGTAGAGGGAGGCTGAAGGTGCAGGCAGACAAGGTACAAGGGCAATGACCAACTGATAACCACAGGGGAACCACCCAACTCAGAAGAGGGGAAAGGGAACCACCCTACCACAGGACAAGGGAAGGAAGGACAAGGCAAGGCAACTGCAGATGTACCCGTGGGTACCAGGAACAAGGAGGACAGGAGTCAGGTAACAGGTAAGGTAGGCACAAGGAACCGGCAAGAAAACACGATCCTATTCAAACCGCGTTGAGACGCAGTTTGAATGAACGACCGGGCTCCTTAAATAGGACTGCCAACCCCTAGGAGGCTTGGAACGCAAGCCGAGCCGACTCCCAAGCGTTGGTTGGCTCGGAGAGAGGCGTGGACCGCAAGGTCCTCCAAAGCGAGTACTCCGTGCAGCGCGCATGCGCGAAGAGCGCGGAATGGCCGCCCGCGCATGCGCTGACCAACCTGCCCAGGAAACCCGGAAGCGCGCGATGACCAGAACAACCCAGGAACCCCTAAGCGAAAGCGCGGGTACAGCCTCCAGGACGGGGCGCGCCGCTTCAAGTAAGTGGACCCCAATGCGGGCGGCGTGACACACAGCCATGTACTACCTCAACAAGCAAGGAGGCACTCACTCTCCAGGACTGTCCAAACTGTCCCAGAATATATGGAAGTGGGCTCTCAGACACAACATGTTCCTACTGTCACAACATGTACCAGGGGAACTCAATCTTCTAGCAGACAAACTCAGCAGAGACTTCCCCCTGCCCGGAGAGTACGAATGGCAATTACACAAAGACATCATCTTAGACGTCTTCACTCAATGGGGATTCCCGGAAATAGACCTGTTCGCAACTCTGGAAAACTCACAATGCCAAAGTTACGCCTCCAGGTACCCCCAGAACCAGTCCAAGGGGAACGGTCTGTCGATTCTATGGTCAGGGAAATTTGTTTACGCCTTTCCCCCGACTCCCCTTCTCAACAAAGTGGTGCACAAGATGCATCAGGAGCAGGTTACAATGATACTAGTGGCCCCAATGTGGGCCCGGCAGCCATGGTTCGCTCACTTGATGGAGATGTCCCTATCTCCCCCAGTGAAACTTCCCTGCCCGTACAACATGCTGTCACAAGACAAGGGCAGAACACTGCATCCATGCCCTCAGACCATGAACTTAGCAGCCTGGCTCCTGAGATCATAGAATTTGGACATTTACAACTCCCACAGAGATGTATGGACATCCTCAGGGAAGCCAGAAAACCTAATACTCGACACTGCTATTCTAGCAAATGGAAAAGATTCGTTATCTGGTGTAGAGGTACTAGCATCAACCCAGTTGACTGCTCTCCTACTGACATTATTATATACTTGACCCATTTACTGGATTCAGGTTTAGTGTTCAATTCCATTAAAGTCCACCTAGCGGCACTTTCTGCATACACCACTTCCCAACTTAAAGTGTCGTGGTGGAAGATACCAGTTATCAAAGCCTTCATGGAGGGGGTAAAGAGGATACACCCTCCGATAGCTAACCCAGCTCCCGGATGGGACTTAAATGTGGTACTTTCCAGACTCATGGGCCCTCCCTTCGAACCCATGCACAAGGCAACTCTTAAAGATATCACCCTTAAGACTGCTTTCCTAATAGCTATCACCTCCATTAGGAGAGTAAGTGAACTACAGGCTCTCTCTGTACTAGACCCCTTCGTAACAGTTCACAAAGATAAGGTGGTTCTACGCACACACCCAAGTTTTGCACCTAAATTCATCTCGAAATTTCATGTAAACCAAACTATCGAACTACCAACGTTCTTTCAAAACCATTCCAGCTCGGGAGAAAAAAGTCTGCATACACTAGATGTACGCAGAGCTGTCATGTTCTACATGGAAAGGACCAGACCACTGAGAAAGACTAATCAGTTCTTTGTCTCGGTGGCAGCAGGAAGAGAAGGAGATGCGGTCTCAAAATCCACTATATCTAGATGGATTGTTCAATGCATCACTCTCTGTTACACTCTTGCTAAGAGAGAACTACCCTTCAAGCCAAGAGCACATTCCACTCGAGGCACGGGGGCTTCCATAGCATTCATTGCAAATGTTCCCCTTGAGTCCATCTGCAAAGCGGCAACCTGGAGTTCTGTGCACACATTTACAAAACACTACTGTCTAGATGCACACTCTAGATCTGATTCCCAGGTTGGGCAGGCAGTATTAAGACATCTTTTTTCTACTGTTCCTTCTCATAACCCACCGCCAACTCCGGGTACTGCTCGCTAGTCTATGCACAGCATGTGATTCTAAGCAGATTAACAAACATCAGAAGACAATGCATTACTTACCGTAAAAGCATTTCTGATGGTTGTATCTGCTTAGATTCACATGCGCCCACCCTTCCTCCCCGCTCGGATGGAAGGAACATAGACATCCTTTTATATATATTTCTCTCTTTTCTGTACTCACTCACGGCTAAAGGGCTCCCTCAGGGCAGAAAAATACAAACAGAGGGACCTCGACGCGTGAGGGATTATGGGTACAACGCACGTCACTATAGGGATAGTGTTACAGACACGCCTTGTCGAAGTCCCCTTTTCGACTACGAAAAACAAAATGCAATACTCCGCAGTGACCACTGGATGTCGGACCTATACACAGCATGTGAATCTAAGCAGATACAACCATCAGAAATGCTTTTACGGTAAGTAATGCATTGTCATATTCTCAATAATGCATGCAGGTATTGAGCACACGTTTGTGGAGATGAACGAGCTATGTGCTTAGTTCAGGCTGGTTCACATGCAGGACAGTGATCGAAGAGGAAGAGTGATGTGTTACATTTATTAGCTGTTGCAAATACCTCTGGAGTTTTCCAGTCAGAGTGGGAACGAGGGTGGGGGCCATGTGCTGTGCGCAGTGAGGCCTGGTCACCAAGATGGATTGGAAAGGGGGTACAAAAATGGATGCCCCATGTCCTGGTCAGTGGTCCCATCTACGCAAATGTCAACCAAAGTTAACATCACATAAGGGCAAGGGGCGAACCCACTACTGGAGGCACTTGGTCCGAGTTTCTACTGAGAAGTAAAGGATGAGAGGGGCCTGATGGCCCCTCACTCCCACACACTTGCCTGCATGCCCACCGGCCCATCCATCCCACCCCCTCTATCAAAGGCGGTTGGTTCGCAACCAGGGATGTACACTTCAAAAGGTATCCCACGCCCAGGGGCCATCGCTCACATGGCCTCCTCAGACCCTGTGTCTCCAGGCAGGGCTCCCCTTGAAGCAGGACGCCCCCCTGCAATCCACATAAGTGTGTCTCCATTCAGCAGTCTTCCTGTGCCTTGTCTGCACGTCCACCGGCCCATCCATCCATCCACCCCCCATTAAAGGCAGTTCGCACCCGGGGATGAGCGCTGCCATTGGGGGCTGTCAGGGGCGCAAACGGCCAAGGTGCCAAACACCATGTACACTTCAAAAGGTATCCCACGTCCAGGGGCCATCGCTCACATGGCCTCCTCAGACCCTGTGTCTCCAGGCAGGGCTCCCCTTGAAGCAGGCCGCCCCCTGTAATCCACATAAGTGTGTCTCCATTCAGCAGTCTTCCTGTGCCTTGTCTGCACGCCCACCGGCCCATCCATCCATCCACCCCCCATCAAAGGCAGTTCGCACCCGGGGATGAGCGCTGCCATTGGGGACTTTCAGGGGCGCAAATGGCCAAATGCCAAACACCATGTACACTTCAAAAGGTATCCCACGCCCAGGGGCCATCGCTCACATGGCCTCTTCAGACCCCGTGTTTCCAGGCAGGTCCCGCCACCCTCACGCTGGCCGGCCCCCGGCAAACCACATAATACCACGACATACACACGTCATTCATTCACAAACACACCCCTGTTTCTAATACTTTATAAACCACTTGATATGTCTCATGAGAACATCTTTGTGCTTTTCAAGTCAACTCCTGAACGTGCTACCTGAGAACCACTAAGATCTATGCTAATCTGCTCATCGTCGTGCTATCCGTAAACTTCTGTGACCGCTTCAAGCAAACTCGTTAGTGTGCTACCTGTGGCCATCTACCTGTTCTCCTGCAACATACTGCTCGGCTTGCTGAATCCAACTGTTTGTTGGTCAAGGTAAGGCCATGTATCCTAGTCATATTTCGTTGATTTTTAAATTTCTATCTATTTGCAAGTAGAGTACTCAATAGTGCTTTGTTCATTGGTCTCATTGCTATTGACTTGAGTTTCAATTGTTATGCTATCAATAGATCTATTTATTTTCATCTGTGTCAATTGTCATCGAATTGCATCCTTCGGGGTCCAGTCTATAATGTAAGCATGTTTCCTTCTCGTGCAAGAAAGAACATCCTAAGGGACGAGTCACATATTCAGAGTTTAGTCACATCACTTATACATTTCTGCAACTTATGCAAATACTAAGCCGCACATGATGAACTAGTATAGTTCCGGCGACCAAAACAAACCTTGCATTGAACATTGTATGGTTCATTTACTTTTGTATCACATTTTTATTCATCAAGATTGTATAATAATGTCGATATTAACTTTTCAGAATTTTCACCAATGCCTGCCTGTTCGATTAGCGGTTGCCTTTCAAAGACCCATGCTAAATCTGAAGGCACTACAATGCATGTATTCCCGAAAACTGTTGATCGAATAAGAGAATGGGTCAGACATTGCCGATATCCACTGGTTGAGCTGGAAAGTAGAGTCCAACAAGTCTTAGAGGACAAGAGGGGTGACCCGTCACTTTTCCTCGAACATGTATGCCACATCTTGGGTAACAAAGAAGAATAAACGGCGAACGACACGAAAATTGCTCGCAAATGCTATTCCCACTCTATTCGTCCACATTCCGCCACTGGTGAGGCAAGTGTCTGGATTTAGCTTTAGGCCTTGCGGTAGTGTGTAGGTAGCCAAATGGATTAATTGATATTTTAGGTGTTGTGTCCCTTGTAATACTTTCGAGATTGATATGAGTGTATAGCTTTTTGAATAATGACATTTATCAATATATTCTTTTTCGATTTCATAACCCACAAACAAAATCTATATATGGGCACAGGGAACTGTGCTATATAGCGCATTTTCCATAGCATTACTCTCAAGTATTCTGTCTCCTTACATGGCAATTTTTAATATTGGCATTTCATTATCAAATAATAATTTACCTTTACAACTGCTTGACTATCCCTTGAATCTGAAGCAAAAACATTCAACATCCGTGACGTGCTCGCAGTTATCAACCACTTCTAGCGCGTATCAGGTAATCTTACTTGGCTATTCCGCTACAGACTTGTTTTATGCATGTCAAGTAATAGTTTTTATGTATCGTGTGATTATTTTACCGAATGTTTGGTTAGTGCTTTCCAATTGATATACACCTTAGTTGTCGTCCCCTGGTGTTTGTTTTCAGTTATAATTAGTTTTATCCATACTAATGCAAGTACTGTCTTTCAGGGAGATGCTGAAGCGTCCACCACATTGACAACAGCCCTAGATGTTCTTCAGCAGCACGAGGTATGGATACTGACAGCGCCATCGACCGTGATCATCAGGACTGGAACACTTGTCGTTTGATTGTTCTACACCATGTTTCATTCGTGGTTAGCCATTGATATGTACCTGTGCGGTCGACCCCAAGTGTGTGTTGTGTTTTCAATATTGTAATCCTTACTAATGCAAATACTATGTTTCAGGCAGTTGTTGAAGCGTCAACCCAAGCACTTGATGCAGAGCCTAACATTCAAGTAATTCCAGGGGAAGCGGGACCATGCGGATACGAATCGGCGCAACAGCTTTCGGAAGTGCGCACCACATTTACAACATCCATAGATGTTCTTCAGCAGCACGAGGTATGGATACTGACAGCTCCATCAAACTAGATCATCAGAGCTGGAATACTTGTCGTTTGATTGTTCTACACAATGTTTCATTCGTGGTTAGCCATTGATATGTACCTGTGCGGTCGACCCCAAGTGTGTGTTATGTTTTCAATATTGTAATCCTTACTAATGAAAGTACTATGTTTCAGGCAGTGGATGGAGCGTTAACCCCTGCACTTCATGCGGAGCCTGACATTCAAGTAATTCCAGGGGAAGTGGAAGCGGGACCTTGCGTATACGAATCGGCGCAACAGCTTTCGGAAGTGCGCACTACATTTACAACATCCCTAGATATTCTTCAGCAGCACAAGGTATGGCTACTGACAGCTCCATCGAGCGTGATCATATGACGTGATTCCATTTGCTATACTTTCTTCCTTATTAACGCAAGTACTGTGTTTCAGGGAGACGACGGACTTTCCTATACAATCACAACATCTCATTTAAATGATGCAGATGTAAATAAATCGGAGAAATAAGTCGATGAAATGTGATCATATTTAGAGATATTCCTTGATTCTTTTAGACAATGCATCATTTGTGGTTATCTCTATATATGTACTTGTGCCGTCGACCCCAAGTGTGTGTTATGTTTACAATATTGAAAACCAGACTAATGCATGTACTGTGTTTCAGGGAGTTGCTGATGCCTCCTCTCCAATACAAGCATTCGGAGCCAGAGGTATGGGTACTGACAGTTCCATCAAACTGGATCATCAGAGCTGGAATACTTGTCGTTTGATTGTTCTACACAATGTTTAATTCGCGTTTAGCTATTGAGATGTACCTGTGTGTTCGTCCTCACGTGTGTTTTATGTTTTCAATATTGTGATACATAGTAATGAAAGTACTATGTTTCAGAGAGAATCGATGGAGCGTCATTCCGTGCTGTCTATGCAGATCCAGAAAATATAATCGTTGCAGCGCCAGAGGAAGGGAAGACATGCGGAAATGAATCGGAGCAACAACGTGCAGATCTTGAAGTTCGAGTCAAGAAAGTTGCAAAGAAGAGAAACAAAAATAAGGTTAGTTACAAACAGTTCATAACTTTAGACATTTTTTTGTGCTGGGGACTATTTTATGTTTTTTTCCAGTCAATTGTACTATACTTTATCTTGTGTTTAAACTGAACATCCCTTTTCCAATCTGTCCTCTAGTTACCCGTGGGTGTCCGAACTATACGTACACAGACAGTGAAGCGAATAAGAGATGTTGCTTGCCAGACCATTTACACTATGGAGGAACTATTAATTCAGACGCCGCGTGTTGAGACTAGAGATGCTCATGTCCAATGGCCAGAACACGAAATTAATGTGTCCGGAGAATCCAGTAAAGTTGTAAAGGACCATTGCTACAGTGCGACCGCACCACCACAACAACATGATACTGGATGCATTGAAGATAGCTCTGAAGTAGTCGCAGATCAATTCACACAATCTACACCCGCCAAAAATTTGCCACCAAAAAAGCTGTCGACATTGTTGTGTTCTCCCATCAATGTTGAAGTAGCAGATGTTGAAATGACAGAGAATGAACCAGCAGCAGCATTCACCGACGCATCAGAACTTGATAGCAGCAATATTTCTTTCAAATGTGGTGATATGTCCTCAACGTCACAGGCCGAAACAACTTTGACGCAGGATGACAGTCTAATGAAAGAGGGCAAATACATAGTATTCGACAGTTGTTTGATGGATATTATAAGTATGCTGAAATGTGGGCATTCCGTCAGAGGGAAAGTATGTGGGAAGCCATTGATTCATGTGACTCGTCAAAAACAAGGCAGTAACGTCACAATACATGCCGCCTGTAGATTACATCATACGTGCTCATGGTCTGCACAACCGATGCTGGGGAAACTGCCAGCAGGCGATCTACTGTGTGCAGCTGCATCACTTTTTAGTGGCTCCAGTTTTAGAAAGTTAGAGTCTTTCTTTCAGTTTGTGGGACTCCATTTCATTTAAAAAATGCAGTACTACAAATACCAACATGATTATCTGTTTCCGGCCATTAGTGATGCTTGGAAAATTGAACAATTGTCTCTAGCAAGTACATTCGAAGGCAAACGATTCAGGCTAGCCGGCGATGGACAGTGCAACAGCCCTGGATTTTCTGCCAAGTACTGCACCTACCACTTTCAGGAAATGGATAGTAAGAAAATTGTGAGTTCGGTGGTCGTGCAGGTAACACAATGTACATCCTCAGTGGCCATGGAGAAACTAGGATTTTTAAAATCAGTGGAATATCTACAATCGAGGGGAATGCACATCGACCTCATAGCCACAGACAGACACGTTTCAATTGCCAAGACAATGAGAGATCAGTTCCCACATATTAAACATCAATTTGACGTATGGCATCTTGCTAAATCAATCAATAAGAAAATCTTGGCTGCAGGGAAAAAAAAAGGTTCGGAAAGTATTTCAGAGTGGTCCCAGTCTATCAGCAACTATCTTTGGTGGAGCTCCAAAACTTGTGAAGGGTCAGTGGAAATACTACTTGAAAAATGGCGGTCACTGATGCACCACTGTACCAACGTGCACCGCTGGTCAGAAAACCTACATTTCCACCAATGTGAACATGGCCCTTTGTCCCCAGTGGAGGCACGGAAAAAGAAGTGGTTGAATCCATCTTCACTGACACACAAAGCCATTGAGAAGATTGTTTTCGATAAAACTCTATCAAGAGATTTGAGGGAACTGACAGAATTCTGTCACACAGGAGGTTTGGAGGTGTTCCACAATATGTGCCTAAAGTACAGGCCAAAGCGCTTGCATTTCAGCATACAGGGCATGAGACATAGGACTCTACTTGCCGTCTTGGCCCATAACGAGAATCTCGGCCGTGAACAACCTAGGACTACGGGTAATGTAAGGATGCCTCGCTACACTAAGGCCTTTTCAAAAAGAAGTAAGCAATGGGTGCTCAAACCAGTCTATGAGGAAATGGAGTTCGACTTTGTCAAAAGCGAGCCATTGCAGATGGGAGAGAAGCCAGTTCGCATTTGCACATTGAGGCGCAGTACATAGATGGATTCGAAACTTCCAAGTTCTCACAGATGGCTTTACTACGGGATGTTGCAAAGAAAGAATGTATGCTCATTTCTAGTGAAGGCCAGCGGCTTTGATGTTCAGCTCGCGCCCTGAAGAGGCCCACAACTCGCACTGGCAGTATAAGTTTCTATTGTTTTTTGACCTTGAGAGACAGGGACCATGCCGAAAGAACTTCATTTGAAAGGGGGGGGGCATTAACGTAAGAAACGATAAGGCAGAAAATTCTGAAACTAGACCGAGTTTCATGTTAGTTCAGTATACGAAAAATTGTTGTCAAATCACAGTGGGATTTACGGACTGCATTACGCAGAGACACAATGGAAATTGCAAATATAATGTAAGTAACTCTTTAGACGCTTTTATACCGGAATGAAGAATTAATGAATGGATGCATGAATAAATGAATGAATGAAGAGCTAGGAAAACGTTTGTGGGATCGTCCTTGTAGCGGGCACATGGGCATGCAGGTCCACATTCCACACGCATGTAGACAAAAAGTCGCTTTTCATTGTGTACTAACCTCGATTTATTTTGTTACGTTTCGCATTGATTTTAGAGCCGAACATACTCCATTGCACTATCCTTGAAAGCAAATAGTTTCAGCTTGGCCGTAATAAATAAAATGAATAATATTAATAAAGATCGGCTGGCGAGACTATTTATACATTTTATGTTTTCAAAACAGGTATATCCTTCCCTACTGCTACTGCCACCAGTTTCAGACCCCAGCAGATGGTTTTTTTCAACCGCCAGCTGCAGCTTCTTGTAAACAACTGCACCACTTTGATGATTTTATGGGACGATCGCCAAGGACCCATATGCCCTTATGCGGTACTAGTGGCTAGAAGCAACATATCAACCTTTACGCTGGCCTAGTGCCTACTTGATGGAACAGCCTTGCGGTTCGACGTGCGACCAAAGTGCTTCTTTTAATGAAAAACAACACCCTGTGTACCATAAAGGAACAGCGCGTGACTCACAATAAACTTTTATGGATTTGCGGATAGCGATAAAAGAAAATAAATGGCATTCGGAGTTCATATGGCAATTGCTGAATATTCTATAAACATTGAATGTCAAATAGATGTACTTTACCAAATGTACCGTGTTGCTGTTTGATTTTAAAGTACAGTTTCATATTCCGAATTGTGGCGCGCTGTGTTGTGAGTTGATCTGTGTTGGTTTCCGGGTTCTGTGTGAAGTCGCGTAGAAGACGACTGGGTGCGTTTGCCTACGCAGCACAGAAATGTCACGGAGAGAGACGGGGAATATGAATGTTTTGATAATGTCAGGCTCAGGGGCGGGGGATCTGATTTAGTGCCGCAAAAGCAGGTCAGCCAGGGCGATGGGGGAAATGATAGGATTATCACAAAATGGCGGCTCCCTGATGCCTGTTTTTGCGTGCGTTTAATGGACGAAAACTCGGGTAAGGTCCATAGGAAATTTTTCTAAAATCGAGCGACTTAGGCTTAAAAACACATGGCCGACCCGTAGGGGCAATAAAAAATGTTGACGAACCATTCCTTTAAATTTGCAGCACACAATGTCATCGCTCCTTTAGTTGGTTCCTGTTTGATGTGGGATGCCTGATACCAAGGAGCTCCTTGCCACTCCTGCAAACCAAACCTTTATTTTGACCCTTTGCACATGTAAATAGTACACTGACACATTGTGATTTCCTTCCCACCTGGCCATCCTACAGTGCACTCCTAGATGGGTAATCTAAGTACAGGCTGTCCCCATGCTGTATTCGATTGGATAATATGGGACCATGACCTCCACTGCACTTGTTCAACAGGATAGCACATTTCGGGACTCTGTTCTTGACACCCCTTGCTCTATTGCACTTGGGTAGGTAGCACACACCTTCATGATGCTTTGATGCTGTAAGCCTGGAGACTAAAGCACAGAGTTGTCATGGGCACATGGTGTGTTTTGTCCTTGCCAGTGCAAAATATGTGTGAAAGTACACTGACCCCTACTGCAGTCGTCAAACTCTTAAAAACGAGGATGGGCATGTATGTGCACAGGAATGTGAATACATTCCACAGGTTTATATAATGATACAGAGACTGTATGAGATGCTATTTTAGTGTTTATCCCGTACACTGCTGCCATTTGTTCACCAGGTTTTCTGGTGGATCTGCAAGGTGATGGGTGGGACTGGTCAAAGCTGGAGGGGGGTGGGTGCTAGATGGGTTTGCTCTTGCGTTGATGCGTGCAGACTGAAAGTACCCAGAGCCTTGGATGTGGATGAGTTTGTAGGTGTTTTGTGTCAGCAGCATTGATGCGGTCATGTCCAGAATGGGAGGTCCTGTGTGCATGTTGTGCTATGATGCATTGGCTGGTTCTCTGGTATGTACTTTGGCCGCAGAGGTGTAGTGTTCTGTTTGCTGTCTTGTGGGAAGGTTATTAAGAAGCTTTCTGCAAGTGGCTTGTTTTCGTATAGTGTGTTGAGTGCAGAACCTGAGTAATTAGTGGGTGAGGTTAGCAGAGGCTGCAGCAAGACATTGGAGTGCGGTCCTTGTTACATAGTTTATTTCATTGGCATCAATCATAACTTGGTATGAGATGTGCGACAGTTGGAAGGAGGCCGTTGTGTGAACTGAGGCAGAGCTAGGATGGAACGGAGCACAGCAAAAGTTACATTGTGGTGCAAACCATGTTCTGGCAGAGGGGAGACAGAATGGCATTTCCTGGTTGTTTGACCAAGGGTAAGTAGATGCTGTGTGCTTGGGGTCAGAGTTGCTGGTTGGTGTAAGATTGCAGAAAGCCCTCTGGTTGCTGGACTGGTGGTATCTTCGACGATTGTCTTTAGTGCTCTCATGCTTCTAAAATGTTATTGCGTTGTGCAGATTTCCTTTGGCAGTGTGTTGAGATGGGATATTCAGAATCGGCCCTCTGGGAGGATTCTGAGAGGCCACCGTAGTAAGTGAATTAGTGAATAGGGTAATTGACACTTCGGTCTAGCCAAAAGTTTATCAAGGTTGTGTAGCAGAGCAAGAAGGCAAGACTTCAAGAGCTATTGGAGGTGGTATAATAGCACAGTGAGCCATGCACGGAGCACTACAATACAATTGGACAGCAGTGCAAAAATACTGTATTTGGCCTTCAAAACATTTCAAGACAGTTACTATCAAAGGTAATTATTCCTAAAACAACCCTATACATATGCATATACACACAGATTTAGTGATCTCATCTGGAGATCACCCACACTTTACACTAATAAACAGTAAAACAGTTCAGTGAAAGTCCTAAACTGTAGGCAGTAAAGTGAGATGCAAAGCAGTTAAAACCTATACATTGCTTTAAAAGTATATTTGCCCCTATCACTTCAGAAGTCCTTCCCTGTTAGGTAAGTAGGCCTAGTGCCTTAGAGTCAAAGTCCGAGGTAAATACCTGCTGCCGAGAATTGTAAGTCTTGAGAGTCCCAGAGCAATTGTTGACCAAGCCAACCGATAAGTACATGCTCCAGATGCAAGAAATTAAAAAGGATATGAGGGTAAGTAATGCAATTTAGGGGTCCCTCCCAGTCCCATGCCACTAGGGGCTACCAGGGGGAGATCCTTGGCTAGTTTTCCATGACTCAGAACCAGGCAAGGGAGAGTTAGGTAGTGGTATTTACACTCAAACAGTCCTAATGGTGGCATGAGGCTGGAAACGAGTATGTAAGCCCTTACCACAATTATTTATTTTTTGATAGACCAACAGGGGAGTTGCTAGGTCTGGAAAAGACCCGGGGCTAAGCTGATGTCAGAACTGTTGGGACTGGGGGCTAGCTAGTCTTTTGGCTGTATCTCCTGAGATTCTATCCGGGGCTACAACCAAAAGATCAGGGGCTATAGCCCCCTTAGCCCCCCCCTAGCAACGCCCCTGTAGACCAACCCTATGGTCCCTAGTATCACTGGGCCCACTTACTTCAGTCATTGGTCCGGTTGCAAGGGGTCCTTGGGTGCAGTAGTAGTTTTCTGCAACGGGATTGGGTTTGGCTAGAATGTGGCTGTATAGTTGGTTCCTGATGTCCTTGAAGCAGGGCGACCCAGGCACAACAGAACCACTACAGATCCCACAGCATGACAGGCAGGCAGCATTGACGATCTTGTTCAAAGGGCAGCTGGCACCCCTCGTAGCGAAGAAGACCCAGCTCCAGAATGGCCCCTCTTTGCGTTGGGGCAGCAGCTGTAGGAGGACTGGTCATGGGCCACAAATAGACAACCTGCTGAGTTCCAAGTGTAAACTTGGAGTGGGGACCATTGCACCGAAGATGCCCGGGATGAAGCTGGTCAGGCCAGAGGATGGTTCTGGTATGCCTCTGGAGGTAGGATCTTTATGCAGGTGCCTGGGCTGGTTGGTTCCACCAGACCAAGGGTTGAAGCACAGACCAGAATTTTCTGGAGCTGGATGCAGAGAGGCAGGACTTTGATGGGACTTGGTTGTAGGCCACGTTGGTTGGTTGGTGTCGTCAGCAGCCTTCAGGTTGGGCTGCTCCTCTTTGAAGGGATCTTGGCCCCAAACAACAATCTGGGGAATGGCTACAGCACTCCCATGCCAAATTCAGTCTATGGGCTGTGCCAGCCTACCCATGGCAAGGATCTGCTCCATTCAAACTGGCAAGGGGTGGCCAATCCTGGACCGCCTCTTGCCCTACATCTACCCAGCAGCAGAGATCCCGTGGCTGAAATGTGGATGGGACAAGAAAGTATTCAGCCAGGATGCACTCACCGCCACTTTCCCTGGAAAACTCAAGGTTTTTCCCTGAAAGGACCTACCTTTGTATGGCTTTTACTGACCTGAGAAGGCAGGAAGGCCATCTGACAAAATGGTCAAAGGACAGCGTGAAAAGAAACGTGGCACATCCATTTTGTGTTTACGGTACTCAAAATTGCATTATGTGGTAATAAAAGTGCATGTGGTAATAAAACACTGTAGAAAAAACATCCCCTGAACCCAGTCAGTTTTGGACACAAAAAAGTAGCAAAAGGAAAAAGGTGATTTGTGCTACAGTACAAAAACAACAACAAAGGAACCACACAAAGGGGACTTTACAGTGTTAGCCAAATGGGCTGACCTGTGCTATCAAAAGAGATGACCTGAGCAGGGAAGGTAAAACGCACTTTACCTACCTCAGTCAGGATGGGGTTCAAGCAAAACATTTTGGGAGAGCCATTGATGTCAATGGAGGGGAAGCTTCAAAATTAATCTTTCCGAACTGTTTTTTCCATCATGGTGGCCAAAGCCTATTTATTCCCCATTCCACACCGCCCCCTCACCCATATCTCCCCTCTGCCCCCCCATGGAGTAGCGCATGGTCTTCCATTAGTACATAGTCACTGCATCTTAAAGTCCTTATATTTTATTTAGGTCTATTAGTTCCATTTTTAGATTGCAATCTTTAGATTTCATGCATCTTAGAAAAAATTCTGCGGAGACCAGTTTCAAATTTACTTGTTATTGTTTGTCATATATTTCCAAATTTTGTTAGTCATATATTTCTTAAACGTCTTCCTATAAAGTTTCTTTTTCAAACTTTCAAAGCTTCAATTTTTGGCTCATATGTTCTCAAATCTTGTTTCCAAATTTTGGTTATCGTATATTTCAAATGTCATATATTTCCAAAATTAGGTTTGAGTTTCATTTTTCAACTTTTTCAACCTTTTCTCAAACATTTTCCAAAAAAACTCATGGCGTGGCTCCTACAGGAGGTCAAATTAATAATGACCATGGTGGTCAAAAAGATGAAACTGTTTTGAGTTCAATTAACTTGAATTTCCTTTTTATATATTTTAATTTTGCACATCCTGCTATGTATTTGCTTGTAGTTGCATATTGTCACCAGTCTGCTGTTTTCTTTATGTGCTGACGCTCTTATAAGTCCTCCAATTTTTGTTTGGAAAGAACTGGATGCGGAAGGATGCAGTTGTCCTTCCTGGATCTTCCGCAAGCCTATTAGTTCAACTAGAAACGTTCCTACAAATCGAACAATAAATACTCTGTGGGATCAAATTCATCATCCCTTTCCACAATAACACTTTCTTACATAACACATACACCAATTTTATAAAATCCATACAAAAACATCAATACCATAGTGCAAATTATCAGGTCAGACATATACAGATTCACATTCACTTCTGTAACCAATATTATTCGATGTGACTCAAACAGATTGGTAGAAACAACAAGATAAAACCTCTCTCAAATCTCCAACCATATCATTCTTTTGATGTAAAATGTATTGCCATATTAAACCACATGATAAACCATTAAAATCATGTACAAGATGGGCAAAATATATTAAATGCAAGGATGTTGGACTTTGACATTCCAAGCGGTTTTGGTTTTGCCTTTTTTTGGGAAATACTGCACCAGTACAAGGGCCACATCTTGGTGTTTCATATATTCTTCACACTTTATTACCCAGTTGGTTTGTGTTGGACACACATACATCTATGAAGCTATATACCAGGGACTCCAATGTATGCAATATGATTGAGAGACCTGTAGAATAGCACTTCAAGCTGCTTCCTGACTAAAGGACATACTGGCCCTCATTACGACCCTGGCGGAGTGGGTTTACGCCAGCGGTAATCATGGCGGACCCTTCCGCCTTACTACGAGTTCCCGTAGCGCCATGGAGCCTTTTTCCGCCTGGTTTTTCCGGGCGGAGAAATCCATGGCGCTACGGGACCTTGATGTTAATTACGCCACCGTAATTTACGGTGGCGTAATTAACGCCTTCACCACTCCCATTATACCCTATGGGGCAAAAATGGGAATGGGGAAGGGTAAAATGGGGATTGGGGATTTACCGCCCCGCCAAGGTCGGACTGGGGCGGTAAATCCGCCAACCCCCATGGCGGTATTGGCAGCTTTCCGCCATGCTCCATGGTGCATATTGCACCATGATCTCCGCCAGGGTCGTAATGAGGGCCACTGTATTTAACAGGTGGGTTATTATGCTTGCAACGAAGGCAGGTGGTCTCTCAGGTGTGCGGATGAACAGCAGAATGTCCCATTGTATAGGCCCTGGAACTAAAAGCTGGCATTGAATTTGATTTTGCTGCATGCCTGAGAAATTCAGACTTTAGTTAACTATTAGGAACTTTGTTTGCAGTTTTCTTCCATTGACTTTAGTGGTGAACACCAGCACATCTGCTTTTTGACTTTTTTTAATGTTTTGCTTTAAAGCGAGTGAGGCCTTTTTGCCTCTCTCTGGCTTCTCATTTCATTTTAGTATGCACTGATTAGCCCCTCTGGCTACCAGTGAAGGGAATGTCTCCTTTGGATCTGTCATCCAGGTGGCCCGGACACGGCCATTGCTTTTGGATCCAGTTCCTGGGGGTGGACCAGTGCGGGAGGATCACCTGGGTGAGGGGTCTTCGGGGAGTGGAAGTGGAATACTGGCTGGCGAGACGTGGTATCCCCTTCCCCGTAACACCTTTAACCCATCTCAGCAAGTAGGATACTTAGGAACTCAACCCCCCCCCCCTTCCCAACATGAACATTTCCTCATGGACAGCTGACTACAGGAGAAAACGGACTAACACTCGAGCCGTATATCTGACAAGTCCCATGGTCAGGCCATTACTGCTGACCATTACACACACCTGACTTCCATTACACTTCCCCACACGGATAAAAGGCAGAGCACGAAAGCACACTCTGAGCATGGTAAAGCACACGAGGAAGCAGCAGTTCCAAGAGACCCCTCCTGGGTGTTATATAAGATTGGCCCAAAAATCTGGCCTGGCCTGGAAGTTCGGTCTAGACGTTCTAGCAGGCGCCATAGATCACGACTTCTGGGAGACATAAAGGTTCTGGTGAAATTCCATTCGAAGTACATTGTGCGGACAAAATTGCACAAGGAATTCTTGAAAGGGCTCTATTTCCTCGTTTTAGAGAGAGTGAACCAGAAGATATTGTGGGAGGTACCTTAGGCTTTGGGGAAGCGGATGAACCATCTACCTCTGAGGAGAAAAGGGAAGAAGAACTTACCATCTTTCCCGACCTAGCCTTCGCCCAACAAAATCATCCATCCCCCACTTAGGCTTTCTTACAAGCAATTCCCGAAGGGGAGGGAGTAGAGAAGGGAAGTCCCTTTTTCTTCCTAAGGCAAGGATTATTGTATAGAAAGGAAACATCCACAGAAGGCCTAAGTAAAACTCAGTTAGTAATCCCCAAAACCCACCAGATGAACGTAATAGAGATTGCACATTCTCATCTGACAGGGGGACACTTAGGACAATCTAAGACCCATGAACATATCAGTGCAAGTTTTACTGGCCAGGTATCCATGCAGATCTAAAAACCTTTATTCAGACATGTGAACTATGTCAGAAAACCAGCACTCCCTTGTCTGCCCTTCTGAATCCTTTACCAATAATAGAAGTCCCTTTCTCAAGGATTGGGATGGATATCATTAGACCTTTTGAAACCTCTAGACTGGGTAGCAAATATGTCCTTGTGATTGTCGATTACGCGACCAGATACCCCGAGGCATTCCCTATGCGGAACAACACCACCCAACAGATTTTAAAACACCTATTACCATATTTTCTAGGGTTGGCTTTCCTAAGGAAATCCTGGCGGATCAAGGATTCAATTTCATGAGCAAGCTCATGGGTGAAGTCAAGGAGCTGCTCCATATCACCACCTTAAGAACTTCAGTTTACC
The DNA here is from genome assembly GCF_040938575.1 of Ambystoma mexicanum. Classification (NCBI taxonomy): domain Eukaryota; kingdom Metazoa; phylum Chordata; class Amphibia; order Caudata; family Ambystomatidae; genus Ambystoma; species Ambystoma mexicanum. The sequence goes on along the minus strand of NC_090925.1, from coordinate 326,960,986 downwards.
ATCTCCAAACAGATGGTTTGGTGGAAAGATTCAACAAAACACTCAAAATGATCCTAAGAAAGTTAGTAGATAAGGACGGGAAGGACTGGGACCGTATGATCCCCATGGCACTATTTGCAGTAAGTAAAACCACTCAGGCATTCACTAGATTCTCTCCTTTTGAACTACTTTAAGGTAGAGAACCTAGAGATGTCCTGGACATGCTGCAGGAGACTTGGGAAGAAAGAGAAGAGGCACCCATTCCCCTTTCGCAAACCGCTACCAAATTGGGAGCGCATATGAAACGTGTTTGAAATCTAGTCTATACTCCTATGGAAAAAGCCCAAGCACAACAAAAGTCCACCTATGACAAAAAGGTAAAACTAAGATCGTTATCCGTAGGACAAAAAGTATTTGTCCTCTTGTCTACCTCAGAAAACAAACTTGTCTCTAAGTAGCATGGGCGATATGAAATTTTGGAACAAACAGGAACCTGTACTTATAAGGTAGCACAACCTGACCGGAAACAAAAGGCCCATTTATACCACGTAAATCTCTTAATAGTGGAAGGAAAATCCTTCTGCCGCCAATGCCACAATACTATCCTGTTTGGTACCAGAAGAAATAGATAACTGAATTCCTTCCTCCAGAGCTATCTAATCAACAACAACAAGATTTAAAGGATTTAGTTATAACATTTCCCAATGTATTCTCGGTGAAACCAGGGAGAGTGAAAGGCACTTATCAGTATATTAGAACACCTAAAGGAAAAGTGGTGCATCTGAAACCATAAAGACTCCTGTAAGCCTGTAAACAGATAGTGGTTGAGGAAGTAACTAAATTGTTAAGAGCAAATATTAATGAACCCTCTTCAAGCCCATGGTCCTCCCCTATAGTATTGCTCACAAAACCTACCATTCCGGAGGTTTTGCATAGACGTCCGCCAAGTTAATGCCATCTCCGACTTCAATGCCTATCCCATGCCACGCATCGGCAAATTGATTGATAAACTCGTAAACGCCACCTTTCGATCAACCCTAGACTTAACCAAGGGGTACTGGCAGGTCCCAGTACATGGACCTGATGAGGAAAAGACAGCTTTCTCGACGTGCTGGGACTGTTCCCATTCAAAGTCCTCCCTTTTGGCTTACATGGTGCCCCTGCCACTTTCCAACAACTTATGGACAGAATATTACAGCCCTACTCTGATTTCTGTGGAGCTTATATTGACAAAATAGTCATTTATAGTAAAATCTGGGAAGACCATCTTTTCCATCTCTTTACTATTATGAAAGCCCTCAGAGAAGCCGGCATAACTGCCAATCCATCCAAATGCAAGCTGGCCCAATCAGCCGTCAAATACCTCAGCCTCTTTGTAGGAAATGGTAGTGTCCAGGCTAAACGCGAGAAAGTGAAGGCCGTTTTAGATACCCCTACGCCGTCATAGCGCTGATATTGCATCTAAGGTTACTGCATTTACTGTTGTCCGGTGTTAGGCCTTTCTCTCCCTATGAGATGTCCCAAATCAAAGCGCTGATATTGCATCTAAGGTTACTGCATTTACTGGTGTTCCCTATTAGGCCTTCTCCCTCCATCCAGGTGTCCCAAATGAAAGCGCTGACATTGCATCTAAGGTTACTGCATTTACTTTTGTCCGGTGTTAGGCCTTTCACCCTCTTTCCAGGTGTCCCATATCTAATTGCAGCTAATACATCTTAGGTTATTGCAAACTCTATTACTACATTTACTGTTGTCCCCTGCTGGACCTTTCTCCCTCTATCTAAGTGTCCCAAAACTAGGTGCTGCTATTACATCAAAGGTTACTGCATTTACTATTGTCGCCTATTAAATCTAGGACTTGCCCTCTATCCAGGTCTATGAAATCCGAGGTGCTGCCCTGTCCTGCCCTCTGGGATGGAGATACCTCTTCTACAAAGGCCACCTCTCTGACCCCTCCTCACTCCTATCCGCTCCACACCCACCCAACCCCTCCTCCATAATTCACCCCATCCGGCACATAACCTAACTTCATGAACCCCCCCTGTATCCCACATCAGGTCACCACCTACAATTCTTGCCCCGTACAATGCTGCTACACAGAACCCCAACTCCCCCACCAATCCCCCATCCATGAATCCACCTCTAGCACTCTGGTGTGCCAAACACCACTCCCCCCAAACCCTCACCCTGCACACCTCAACCCACCCGAACACATCCGTATCCTTCTTCCCCCTAGCATCTATTGAGAACAACTGCACACTTCCACCCTTACGCCCCGCCCAATCTCAAACTCACAAGCCAGAGGAGCTCTCTGGCATGCCAAACACCACTCACCCCAAACCCTCACTCCGCACACCTCAACCCACCCAAACACATCCACATCCTACTTCCCCCTAGCATCTGTTGAGAACAACCCCTCACTCCCCACCCTTACACCCCACCCAATCAAAAACTCACAAGCCAGAAGAGCTCTCTGGCGCGCCAAACATCACAAGTCCCCCGCCACCGCCACACCATCCTTTAGTCCACCACTGAGGAACTCCTCACCCTCTCACCTCTCCTCCCATACCGCCCTCCCTCTCCCCTCAGCCCCTACTCGACCCCCGCCCACAGACCCCCATATCCCTTCCCTTCTCTGAAAGTAGATTGTCTCGCCCTTTCTAAAACAGTAGCTTCATCCTCCTCCCCCTCTGACCCTCCTACCCTCTCTCACACTTCAATGGCACCAATTCCCACCAAACGCAGAAAGAGAGACTGGTCCTCTCCCTCGACGCTTCATACCTCACCACTTCTCCATCGGTCCAACCTTCCAGCCTACCCCACCCCTACCTTCAGACCCTCACCTCCCGCTCTCCCAGTCTCCACCCCCATGCTCTTGACTTCACACCCAGTACACCTAAACCCCAGCGCCTTCCAGACTCTAACCAGAAACAACCCACCCAACCCCCCACACCTCAAGTGCTCCACTCACCATCCTCCCAATCGCCCCTGATCCTCATCTCTTTCATACCTACCACCACCCGCCTACTGTTCCTGCCCCGCATCGACGTAACCCATGTCTCACACGACACTCAAAGTGCACAGGCATCCAGTCCTCCCTCTTCCCCCCTTCAGCCCGTACCAACCGCCCTGAATCATCCTACCACATCCCCCACCTGTTCGGACACCCATGTCCACCGAGCACTCCCTGCGACAAACGTCATGAAAACCACCTCCCATCACGAAGTCACATGCATCCTCTTTAATGCCCGCTCTGTAGCAAGAAACAGACACAGCATCTTTGACCTCCTATCCTCTGACAAACCCAACCTCATTTTTATCACCGAAACCTGGTTCTCCGATTTTGCGGCAGTCGCGCACGAGGCCTTCCGCCCTGGCTACTCCCTTATCGCCCACAATAGACCCTCCAGACATGGCAGAGTCGCAATCCTCTACGAACCCCATTTCTCACTCGTCGAATCCCAGACATGCAAGGCTTCCTGTGAATCCCTTCTAGTAAAGCTCTCGCTACTATCGACTTTCACCCACAGTTTCCTACTCATCTACAGACCCCCTGGATACGACAGGCACTCCGCCAACAATTTCTGTGACTCAATAGCTACCATTCAGGTAAATCACCAATCTCTCACACTCCTGGGAGATTTCAATATCTGGTTTGATATGCCCAACAACCCCATGACCCATCCTCTGGGCGACAGTCTTGATGCACTCAACCTCTCCCAAAATACCACTGGTCCAACTCACTCAGGTGGGCACACCCTTGATGTGATTTTCAGCTCCTATGACCTGGTCTCTACATCCAGTCCCAAACCACGTATTTGGACAGACCACTTTGCCATCCCTTTCTCCATCCACACAATGGCCCCATCTCCTACAGCTCCCCCTCCCCCCACTTTTGATCACAAATGCTGGAACAAAGTCAAGGTACTCCCCAACCTAGCTGAAGCAATGGTACTCCGTCCACCTGCAACGCTCTCCTATGGTAGACCCTTAACCATTGAATCCTTCGACTCCTGGCTTAAAGAATCACTAATTCCTCTCACTCCCTCATGTCCCTCATCCTCACGCAAAGGACCGTCCCCCAAGATGGTTCACACCCCACCTGAGGACATTAAAAAAAAAAACTCCCTTGAATGCAAATGACGAGCATCTAAAACCGATCTCTACAGATCCATGTTCACCCTCCAACACTGTAATTACAAATCCGAGATCCGAAAGGCCAAAAAAGCCTATTAAAATAAACTAATTCTGAACTGTGGCAGCAGCAGCAAAGAACTCTACAAGGTCATCTCCAAATTTGTGAAACCAACCTGCACCTCTGCCCACACCACTCCCACACAATTACTCTGCGACTCCCTCTCGCTACACTTCTACAACACCGCACTTGACAGACCCCTCCTGATCCCATTGCCCCGACGCCCACTCTACCAACCTTCGACTCTTTCAAACCCATCTCCAGAGATGAATTCCTTGACCTACTATCAGCCAGCAGACCCTCCGGATCACCCCTTGACCCCTGCCACCGCCTTTGTTCTGAAAGAAATACTCTCCTCCACCTGCGCAGGAGAACATGCAAGAGCTATACTAAACGACTCCCCCACCTCGGGCATCTTCCTGAAGCCTTTAAAATTGCGCATGTCAAGCCACTTCTAAAAAAGGCATCTCTCGACCCCCCTTCACCCTAAGAGAATTACAGACCGATCTCCAACACCAGATTTCTCGCGAAACTCATTGACCGGACTGCATACTCCCAGCTCAACTGCTTTGTATAATCCAACAAACTCCTTCACCCTGCACAATCAGGCTTCAGACCTCGACATGGAACAGAAACCACACTGATCTCGATCTGGGATGATCTCAAGGTCACAGCAAACTCTGAGGGCTGCGCAGTGCTGATTCTCCTCGAGCTCTCTGCAGCCTTTGACACTGTCAAAAATTCAATCTTCCTTGACCGTCTCTACTCTCTAGGAATCCGTGGCTCAGCATTCAAATGGATTGCCTCCTTCCTCAGCAACAGGAAACAAATCGCCTTCCCCTCCCCTTTTGTCTCAACTGCTCGTGCTGTCAACACTGGAGTACCCCAAGGCGCATGCCTCTCTGCTCTCCTTTTCAACCTCTATCCGACCAGTCTACCAGGAATCATCTACATGCGCAACCTCTCCTGTTACAACTATGCTGATGATACCCAAATTATCCTAAAAATCCCAAAGTCAAGCACCAACCCACTTCCTGACCCTGAAGCTTGTCTCCATGATATTGACCAATGGATGACAAGTAACCACCTCCTTTTGAACCCTGATAAAAAAACCAAAATCATGGTGTGCGGCAATACTGCCATTGTACCACAACCGCTCCCATGGCCCCCCCTTCCTCGGCCCAACCCCTCCCCCACCCCTCCAATATAGTGAAAAACCTAGGGTGCACCATGGACTCGGGCCTAACCCTCTGCCGTCAGATCAATAATGTATCAAAATGCTGTCACTTCCACCTCAAGCTTCTTAGACGCATTTTTCCCTACCTCTCCTACTCCAACAGACTCGCTGCTGTTATGTCTATTGTAATGTCGAGACTGGACTATGCCAACTCCTTATACCTGGGAGTACCGGTATACCAGCTCAACAAACTCTGAAAAGCCCAGAACGCTGCAGCCAAACTCTGCCTCGCCCTAGGACACAGAGACCACATCTCACCTGCTCTCCTCAGGATCTGTGTGATCCTTCTGTCACGGAAAAGTCAGTGACGGAAAAGTTTGCATGGGAAATGTACGCACCACCAAAGGTGCATACATTTCCCATGCGAACAAACATTGTAAATCACTACATTACCCACACCCACGACACACCATCAACAACCCCCCACCCACACCCTCAACATAAACATACCCTACTTACCTTTTCTTCAGGCTGTCTCCCTGCGGTGCAGTTCCCTTTCACTTCCGTGATCGGGAACCGGTGCCGCAGGGTCCTTTTCATTTTTTTATTTTTTACAGGGGCTTCAGGTGTGTCCCCCGCAACCCCCGCTCACTATACTTTGAAGTATAGTGAGCGGGGTGTTGCGGGGGACACACCCGCAGGCCCTGTTTTGTTTTTTTTTTCCTCGGGTGTACTGCAGGGGTGTCCCCCGCAACACCCCGCTCACTATACCACACAGTATAGTGAGCGGGATGTTGCGGGGGACACCCCCACAGCCCATGTTTTTCTTTTTTTCTTAAATGTTGGGTGTGCAGGGGGGATGTCCCCCGCAACACCCTGCTCACTATACTGTATAGTATGGTGAGCGGGGTGTTGCGGAGGACACCCCTGCAGACTCTGCAGTCTTTTTTTTTTTAAACTTACCTTCAATGCATGGTACCACCAAAGGTTCGAACTTTGGTAGCATTTTTCTGACTTTTTGTACGGTCTGACCTTTTTTTTGGTCCGATCGTACAATTCCCTCTCTGCACACTCCACTGGCTCCCGCCTGGACGAAGGGCCACCTTCAAGACCCTATGCATTACCCACCGAGCAGTACACAAGACCGGTAAAATGTACCTACAAGAGAAGATATCTACCTACCATCTTGCACACTAAGGTCAAGCTATGCCCTCTTTCTAGTGATTCCAACCTCTAACTCTATCAGGATCGGAGACTCCGCCTTCTCAACCTTGGCTCCAACTCTGGCACTCACTCCCCCAAAATATTTGACACACCAAAGACTTCATGGCCTTCTGCAAAGCTCTAAAAACGTGGCTCTTTCCATACATGTTGATTAAGACCATCTAAGGCAGCTGAAACCTTGCAACATGCCGACAAATGTTCAAGAGACCTCGAGCAGTGACACCTCTGAATGCGACTAAGTCACTAATAATTTTACTCTGAAGGTAGCAATCGCAAATGCGCACCAAAGATCCGGAACAGCAAGCTCTTTAGATTAAATCCTCCACCCAGACACTCATCTCTCAAATCACCATGCTCACTCTCTACTATACACCAACACACACCCCTCGATCAATTTTGGCCTAGCTGCTCACATACGAACCATACTTTATGAACACCTCAACATTCTGATAAAATGCAGCTATACCCACAAAAATCAGCCAAGCTGCACACATAAGTGTCCTGCACTGGCCTACTGCAGCCAGAACCTAGTCTTGGTAAATACGCTCCAGACTGCACACATTCAACTGATATCAAATACCACCACACCTAATGAAAGGTAGCAGCTACCACCAGACAATCGCATTAGCTGTGCACATAATCTGTGCACACAAGCGCCCTATGACACTGTACTCTCTTGACTGAACTGGACTACGGCCCCCGAGGGCATTCATCCTACCAGCGCTTTGAGGTCATACCAATGATATATAGAGCACTATATAAATGCCAAATAACACATACAACTAAAAGAGACCTCAGAGCATTCTTATGGTTAATTAATTATTACCGTAGGTTTATCCCTAACTTCTCGGACAGAACAGCTAGGCTGACAGACAATTGAAAGAACACTGAATCCCAGAAAATTCATTGGACTGACGAAGACGATGTATATTGCAACAACCTAAAACAAACCCTGTGCCAGAACCCGATCCTAAATGTAGTAGATTTCTCTAAGGAGTTTGTGTTACAAACAGATGCCTCCCTTACAGGGCTAGGAGCAGTCTTGTCGCAAATTTGCGACAGATTGGAATATCCTATTTTATTTACTAGTTGCAAACTCTTCCCACGTGAAACAAATTACTCTGTGCTGGAATTAGAGGCCCTTGCCATCAAGTGGGCCATTACCCACCTTAGGTACTACCTCCTTGCAAGGAAGTTCACACTAGTCACGGATCATTCTCCACTAGTTTGGATTAGCCAGCGGAAAGATTCTAACCCTTAAGTCATGCGATGGTTCTTAGACCTGCAAGCCTACTGTTTCACTGTGGAGCACCGAAAAGGCAAACACTGAGGGAGCGTGAATTTCCTTACTTGGTTCCCTTGTGAAACAGATGCAGCTACATCACATAGGGGAAGGGTATGTGAGAAACCTGAAGGTGTCTGACCCGCTAGTCCCCGGGAATCTGCACTCCAGGTGGCTATGACACAGCCATCACTTTTGGATCCAGTTCCTGGGGGTGGACCTGTGCGAGGGGGGATCACCTCGGTGAGGGGTCTTCGGGGAGTGGAAGTTGGACACCGGATGGCGAGATGCGGTATCCCCTTCCCTATAACACCTTTACCCCATCCTACCAAGTAGGATACTTAGGAACTCAAACCCCCCCTTCCCAACACAAACATTTCCTCATGGACAGCCCATTACAAGAGATAATGGACTTACACCCGAGCCGTATACCTGACATGTTCCAATAAAATTGCCAGGCAGGGTCAGGCAATTACTGCTGACCATTACACACACCTGACTTCCATTACACTTCTCCAGACAGCGAAAGGTGCGTAGGTGATCTGTCTACAACGGTCTCGATTATTCCCGTGGAGAGGGACATGCGCGCTGCCACTCCAATGCCTAGTCGCATATAATTCACACGAGGACGGGACGCAGCGGGAAAGATTCCTCCATGTAAAGCACATTTCGTATAGTTGATTGTTATGATACTTGAATTTGTTTAATGAGTGTGTAACTTACCACAGAAAGCACTTTGAAGTCCTCAGAAGCTGCCCACAGAAGCTATCTCTACCTGATCCGGCATTGCGAGCTGCCCCCTGCTCTTGCCGCGAACGCCGCTCCAACACGCTTCCTGGAGGAGGCGTGGCAACATCGGCACGTGACCCTATCACGTGACTCGGGCCGGCCTTCAAAGGACAGAGGCTGCCGCCCGCTCAGTGTGTGGAACTTACCACAGAAAGCACTTTGAAGTCCTCAGAAGCTGCCCACAGAAGCTATCTCTACCTGATCCAGCATTGCGAGCTGCCCCCTGCTCTTGCCGCGAACGCCGCTCCAACACGCTTCCTGGAGGAGGCGTGGCAACATCGGCACGTGACCCTATCACGTGACTCGGGCCGGCCTTCAAAGGACAGAGGCTACCACCCTTGCGGCGTTAAGGCCGTCAGGAGTAAAGCCCGGTGACTGTTAAGCGACTGTTAGGCACTGGTGGCTTCATCCTACGTACTCTTGCCGAGCCGCCACAAATAATGACTTTATCGGCAGACGGCCCACAGACCCGAAAAAAATCCTTACAGCAACGGCGCTCTACAAATCCTTGGTCCATGATGAAAGCTGCAGTCGGCCCTAAGGTAAGCAAAGCTACTGGGCGTTCGCTTATGGCTACAAATGAGTTATTACCAACAGAAACTAGCAGCTCTCCAAAGCCCCTAGTCTTGTTGTCTCTTGAAGAGCAATGCGCGCAAACCGATGCCTTAATTCCACCTGTACTGCTCACAGTTCCATCTAATGCCTTAGCAACACAGTCAGACAATCCCAATTCATCGAGACTCCCCACTATCAATTCGGAATGCAATCCAGCTTCTAATGATGAAATCTCACTTGTGGATGAAACAGACATATCAGCAAACAGAGCGGGTAAGGTGGATTCACTGAACTCAGTTGGCGTTCTAGGCGACATTCCGGTGCCTCGGTCCGATGTTAAGACATCTGATACACTACGAACGACGCAACCGGCTATAATGGCACCTACGCCCTTTCATAACAACAACTTCATGAATGCTGCTGGTCTTTCTACAGACAAAGGTCTCTTGTCACATTTAGTGACCGACGAAGAACTGTTAAAAATCCCGAATCTTGAGACGGGAAACCTTGCGACGTAACCCATGTCTCACACGACACTCAAAGTGCACAGGCATCCAGTCCTCCCTCTTCCCCCCTTCAGCCCGTACCAACCGCCCTGAATCATCCTACCACATCCCCCACCTGTTCGGACACCCATGTCCACCGAGCACTCCCTGCGACAAACGTCATGAAAACCACCTCCCATCACGAAGTCACATGCATCCTCTTTAATGCCCGCTCTGTAGCAAGAAACAGACACAGCATCTTTGACCTCCTATCCTCTGACAAACCCAACCTCATTTTTATCACCGAAACCTGGTTCTCCGATTTTGCGGCAGTCGCGCACGAGGCCTTCCGCCCTGGCTACTCCCTTATCGCCCACAATAGACCCTCCAGACATGGCAGAGTCGCAATCCTCTACGAACCCCATTTCTCACTCGTCGAATCCCAGACATGCAAGGCTTCCTGTGAATCCCTTCTAGTAAAGCTCGCGCTACTATCGACTTTCACCCACAGTTTCCTACTCATCTACAGACCCCCTGGATACGACAGGCACTCCGCCAACAATTTCTGTGACTCAATAGCTACCATTCAGGTAAATCACCAATCTCTCACACTCCTGGGAGATTTCAATATCTGGTTTGATATGCCCAACAACCCCATGACCCATCCTCTGGGCGACAGTCTTGATGCACTCAACCTCTCCCAAAATACCACTGGTCCAACTCACTCAGGTGGGCACACCCTTGATGTGATTTTCAGCTCCTATGACCTGGTCTCTACATCCAGTCCCAAACCACGTATTTGGACAGACCACTTTGCCATCCCTTTCTCCATCCACACAATGGCCCCATCTCCTACAGCTCCCCCTCCCCCCACTTTTGATCACAAATGCTGGAACAAAGTCAAGGTACTCCCCAACCTAGCTGAAGCAATGGTACTCCGTCCACCTGCAACGCTCTCCTATGGTAGACCCTTAACCATTGAATCCTTCGACTCCTGGCTTAAAGAATCACTAATTCCTCTCACTCCCTCATGCCCCGCATCCTCACGCAAAGGACCGTCCCCCAAGATGGTTCACACCCCACCTGAGGACATTAAAAAAAAAAACTCCCTTGAATGCAAATGACGAGCATCTAAAACCGATCTCTGCAGATCCATGTTCACCCTCCAACACTGTAATTACAAATCCGAGATCCGAAAGGCCAAAAAAGCCTATTAAAATAAACTAATTCTGAACTGTGGCAGCAGCAGCAAAGAACTCTACAAGGTCATCTCCAAATTTGTGAAACCAACCTGCACCTCTGCCCACACCACTCCCACACAATTACTCTGCGACTCCCTCTCGCTACACTTCTACAACACCGCACTTGACAGACCCCTCCTGATCCCATTGCCCCGACGCCCACTCTACCAACCTTCGACTCTTTCAAACCCATCTCCAGAGATGAATTCCTTGACCTACTATCAGCCAGCAGACCCTCCGGATCACCCCTTGACCCCTGCCACCGCCTTTGTTCTGAAAGAAATACTCTCCTCCACCTGCGCAGGAGAACATGCAAGAGCTATACTAAACGACTCCCCCACCTCGGGCATCTTCCTGAAGCCTTTAAAATTGCGCATGTCAAGCCACTTCTAAAAAAGGCATCTCTCGACCCCCCTTCACCCTAAGAGAATTACAGACCGATCTCCAACACCAGATTTCTCGCGAAACTCATTGACCGGACTGCATACTCCCAGCTCAACTGCTTTGTATAATCCAACAAACTCCTTGACCCTGCACAATCAGGCTTCAGACCTCGACATGGAACAGAAACCACACTGATCTCGATCTGGGATGATCTCAAGGTCACAGCAAACTCTGAGGGCTGCGCAGTGCTGATTCTCCTCGAGCTCTCTGCAGCCTTTGACACTGTTAAAAATTCAATCTTCCTTGACCGCCTCTACTCTCTAGGAATCCGTGGCTCAGCATTCAAATGGATTGCCTCCTTCCTCAGCAACAGGAAACAAATCGCCTTCCCCTCCCCTTTTGTCTCAACTGCTCGTGCTGTCAACACTGGAGTACCCCAAGGCGCATGCCTCTCTGCTCTCCTTTTCAACCTCTATCCGACCAGTCTACCAGGAATCATCTACATGCGCAACCTCTCCTGTTACAACTATGCCGATGATACCCAAATTATCCTAAAAATCCCCAAGTCAAGCACCAACCCACTTCCTGACCCTGAAGCTTGTCTCCATGATATTGACCAATGGATGACAAGTAACCACCTCCTTTTGAACCCTGATAAAAAACCAAAATCATGGTGTGCGGCAATACTGCCATTGTACCACAACCGCTCCCATGGCCCCCCCTTCCTCGGCCCAACCCCTCCCCCACCCCTCCAATATAGTGAAAAACCTAGGGTGCACCATGGACTCGGGCCTAACCCTCTGCCGTCAGATCAATAATGTATCAAAATGCTGTCACTTCCACCTCAAGCTTCTTAGACGCATTTTTCCCTACCTCTCCTACTCCAACAGACTCGCTGCTGTTATGTCTATTGTAATGTCGAGACTGGACTATGCCAACTCCTTATACCTGGGAGTACCGGTATACCAGCTCAACAAACTCTGAAAAGCCCAGAACGCTGCAGCCAAACTCTGCCTCGCCCTAGGACACAGAGACCACATCTCACCTGCTCTCCTCAGGATCTGTGTGATCCTTCTGTCACGGAAAAGTCAGTGACGGAAAAGTTTGCATGGGAAATGTACGCACCACCAAAGGTGCATACATTTCCCATGCGAACAAACATTGTAAATCACTACATTACCCACACCCACGACACACCATCAACAACCCCCCACCCACACCCTCAACATAAACATACCCTACTTACCTTTTCTTCAGGCTGTCTCCCTGCGGTGCAGTTCCCTTTCACTTCCGTGATCGGGAACCGGTGCCGCAGGGTCCTTTTCATTTTTTTATTTTTTACAGGGGCTTCAGGTGTGTCCCCCGCAACCCCCGCTCACTATACTTTGAAGTATAGTGAGCGGGGTGTTGCGGGGGACACACCCGCAGGCCCTGTTTTGTTTTTTTTTTTCCTCGGGTGTACTGCAGGGGTGTCCCCCGCAACACCCCGCTCACTATACCACACAGTATAGTGAGCGGGATGTTGCGGGGGACACCCCCACAGCCCATGTTTTTCTTTTTTTCTTAAATGTTGGGTGTGCAGGGGGGATGTCCCCCGCAACACCCTGCTCACTATACTGTATAGTATGGTGAGCGGGGTGTTGCGGAGGACACCCCTGCAGACTCTGCAGTCTTTTTTTTTTTAAACTTACCTTCAATGCATGGTACCACCAAAGGTTCGAACTTTGGTAGCATTTTTCTGACTTTTTGTACGGTCTGACCTTTTTTTTGGTCCGATCGTACAATTCCCTCTCTGCACACTCCACTGGCTCCCGCCTGGACGAAGGGCCACCTTCAAGACCCTATGCATTACCCACCGAGCAGTACACAAGACCGGTAAAATGTACCTACAAGAGAAGATATCTACCTACCATCTTGCACACTAAGGTCAAGCACTGCCCTCTTTCTAGTGATTCCAACCTCTAACTCTATCAGGATCGGAGACTCCGCCTTCTCAACCTTGGCTCCAACTCTGGCACTCACTCCCCCAAAATATTTGACACACCAAAGACTTCATGGCCTTCTGCAAAGCTCTAAAAACGTGGCTCTTTCCATACATGTTGATTAAGACCATCTAAGGCAGCTGAAACCTTGCAACATGCCGACAAATGTTCAAGAGACCTCGAGCAGTGACACCTCTGAATGCGACTAAGTCACTAATAATTTTACTCTGAAGATAGCAATCGCAAATGCGCACCAAAGATCCGGAACAGCAAGCTCTTTAGATTAAATCCTCCACCCAGACACTCATCTCTCAAATCACCATGCTCACTCTCTACTATACACCAACACACACCCCTCGATCAATTTTGGCCTAGCTGCTCACATACGAACCATACTTTATGAACACCTCAACATTCTGATAAAATGCAGCTATACCCACAAAAATCAGCCAAGCTGCACACATAAGTGTCCTGCACTGGCCTACTGCAGCCAGAACCTAGTCTTGGTAAATACGCTCCAGACTGCACACATTCAACTGATATCAAATACCACCACACCTAATGAAAGGTAGCAGCTACCACCAGACAATCGCATTAGCTGTGCACATAATCTGTGCACACAAGCGCCCTATGACACTGTACTCTCTTGACTGAACTGGACTACGGCCCCCGAGGGCATTCATCCTACCAGCGCTTTGAGGTCATACCAATGATATATAGAGCGCTATATAAATGCCAAATAACACATACAACTAAAAGAGACCTCAGAGCATTCTTATGGTTAATTAATTATTACCGTAGGTTTATCCCTAACTTCTCGGACAGAACAGCTAGGCTGACAGACAATTGAAAGAACACTGAATCCCAGAAAATTCATTGGACTGACGAAGACGATGTATATTGCAACAACCTAAAACAAACCCTGTGCCAGAACCCGATCCTAAATGTAGTAGATTTCTCTAAGGAGTTTGTGTTACAAACAGATGCCTCCCTTACAGGGCTAGGAGCAGTCTTGTCGCAAATTTGCGACAGATTGGAATATCCTATTTTATTTACTAGTTGCAAACTCTTCCCACGTGAAACAAATTACTCTGTGCTGGAATTAGAGGCCCTTGCCATCAAGTGGGCCATTACCCACCTTAGGTACTACCTCCTTGCAAGGAAGTTCACACTAGTCACGGATCATTCTCCACTAGTTTGGATTAGCCAGCGGAAAGATTCTAACCCTTAAGTCATGCGATGGTTCTTAGACCTGCAAGCCTACTGTTTCACTGTGGAGCACCGAAAAGGCAAACACCGAGGGAGCGTGAATTTCCTTACTTGGTTCCCTTGTGAAACAGATGCAGCTACATCACATAGGGGAAGGGTATGTGAGAAACCTGAAGGTGTCTGACCCGCTAGTCCCCGGGAATCTGCGCTCCAGGTGGCTACGACACAGCCATCACTTTTGGATCCAGTTCCTGGGGGTGGACCTGTGCGAGGGGGGATCACCTCGGTGAGGGGTCTTCGGGGAGTGGAAGTTGGACACCGGATGGCGAGATGCGGTATCCCCTTCCCTATAACACCTTTACCCCATCCTACCAAGTAGGATACTTAGGAACTCAAACCCCCCCTTCCCAACACAAACATTTCCTCATGGACAGCCCATTACAAGAGATAATGGACTTACACCCGAGCCGTATACCTGACATGTTCCAATAAAATTGCCAGGCAGGGTCAGGCAATTACTGCTGACCATTACACACACCTGACTTCCATTACACTTCTCCAGACAGCGAAAGGTGCGTAGGTGATCTGTCTACAACGGTCTCGATTATTCCCGTGGAGAGGGACATGCGCGCTGCCACTCCAATGCCTAGTCGCATATAATTCACATGAGGACGGGACGCAGCGGGAAAGATTCCTCCATGTAAAGCACATTTCGTATAGTTGATTGTTATGGTACTTGAATTTGTTTAATGAGTGTGTAACTTACCACAGAAAGCACTTTGAAGTCCTCAGAAGCTGCCCACAGAAGCTATCTCTACCTGATCCGGCATTGCGAGCTGCCCCCTGCTCTTGCCGCGAACGCCACTCCAACACGCTTCCTGGAGGAGGCGTGGCAACATCGGCACGTGACCCTATCACGTGACTCGGGCCGGCCTTCAAAGGACAGAGGCTGCCGCCCGCTCAGTGTGTGGAACTTACCACAGAAAGCACTTTGAAGTCCTCAGAAGCTGCCCACAGAAGCTATCTCTACCTGATCCAGCATTGCGAGCTGCCCCCTGCTCTTGCCGCGAACGCCGCTCCAACACGCTTCCTGGAGGAGGCGTGGCAACATCGGCACGTGACCCTATCACGTGACTCGGGCCGGCCTTCAAAGGACAGAGGCTACCACCCTTGCGGCGTTAAGGCCGTCAGGAGTAAAGCCCGGTGACTGTTAAGCGACTGTTAGGCACTGGTGGCTTCATCCTACGTACTCTTGCCGAGCCGCCACAAATAATGACTTTATCGGCAGACGGCCCACAGACCCGAAAAAAATCCTTACAGCAATGGCGCTCTACAAATCCTTGGTCCATGATGAAAGCTGCAGTCGGCCCTAAGGTAAGCAAAGCTACTGGGCGTTCGCTTATGGCTACAAATGAGTTATTACCAACAGAAACTAGCAGCTCTCCAAAGCCCCTAGTCTTGTTGTCTCTTGAAGAGCAATGCGCGCAAACCGATGCCTTAATTCCACCTGTACTGCTCACAGTTCCATCTAATGCCTTAGCAACACAGTCAGACAATCCCAATTCATCGAGACTCCCCACTATCAATTCGGAATGCAATCCAGCTTCTAATGATGAAATCTCACTTGTGGATGAAACAGACATATCAGCAAACAGAGCGGGTAAGGTGGATTCACTGAACTCAGTTGGCGTTCTAGGCGACATTCCGGTGCCTCGGTCCGATGTTAAGACATCTGATACACTACGAACGACGCAACCGGCTATAATGGCACCTACGCCCTTTCATAACAACAACTTCATGAATGCTGCTGGTCTTTCTACAGACAAAGGTCTCTTGTCACATTTAGTGACCGACGAAGAACTGTTAAAAATCCCGAATCTTGAGACGGGAAACCTTGCGATGAACGATTTACTTCCCAAACAAGCTCTGAACAATAAACGACCATCTACGCCATCTGTGGGGTAGACTTGTCTCCCCACAGTCATTGACATTCTGTTACAGGAGGGAAGCGCCTATCATTTTCCGGTTCAGTCGCGCGGCCCCAAGAGCGCCTTGGTCAGCACCGAAAATACACTGATGGCCCTTGCTAATATTCCACGTTCTTTGGCCACAATCAATCCAATTTATTCCCAAATTGATCCTCCCATTCTAAAAACAGCAGGTCGTACTGCTCTAGGAGCAGCCTTTGAATGCACCGAACTTGATAACGATAGCGCTTTGGCATGTCAAGCTCCAGACGTTGGTCGCTCTTCCATTTCGAGTGCAAATGATCAGCTCAGCGATGTTCAGCCATTTAGCACCCCTCAGCCACCGGCACCAGAACTCAATCCACTCCCCATTCAATGCGATCGGAGTGCGATTGCTCGCGCTAGTTGCCTACAAAGAGTCGCCGAGCTTAAGGCAAAACTTACTTCCATCATACCTCCTGTATGTGAAAATTCAATGCTGAATGCAAGTACTCCACACCCAAGGCCACCTCAGTTTGGCGAAGAAGTCCATCCGACGATTTCTGCAAAAATATTTTCCACCTTTAACCCGCATTATAACTTGGACAATTCTGTTGGCTCCTTGTCCCTTCATGATTCTGCACCTCAATCGCTTGACATTTCACCCGAAGCGCTTTCTCAGATACATAACAATGTCTTAGCTGCCTCGGCTGTTGCCTTAGCTCCATTCACCAAAATGTTTGAATCATTGATAGGATCTATAAGTGATCAAGGTGCTGCCATCTCTAACCTAACGGCAAAAATCGATAAACTTGAACACTTTTCGTGCTTCCTTCAAGCCCAAATGACATCAAATGCTGAAAATGCGGCGAGATGGCAAGACAGGTTGAGCGATCTCGCTGCTCGTCATCATTGTCAAAACGACTCTCTAATGGAAGGCTTGTTGGACGCCGTGAAATGGATGCAAAAAAACACAATCTTTGCCTCCCGAGACGCTTGCAAGACACAGGAAAATTCATCAGGATCCCCCCATCCTCAAATCTCGACCGCACCTGCGACACTTGGAAACGAACCCCCGCAGTCTGATCCAACAATGAGCCTTCCGGCTCCTTCCCATGACACTTTAGTTTCAAACTCGAAAACGTAGGGATCAGTCCCTCAAACAAGCAGTCTCACAACAAAAGAAATCTCGTTACAAGGACATGTACCGGCACAAACCTCCACATCAGTGAATTCATTTAATATATTCAAAGGGCCAGCAAAAACAATCATTACAAGCGCCGAAAACTAATCTGAAAAAGTCTGCGGGACAACAGGCAGAGCTTCTTAACAAAAAAAGTACACAACCTAAACAAAAACAACAGCAAATCAAAATCCCCAAAAAATTTATAAGGAACCTAACAACCCCCAAGAAGACAAGTCTGTTCACTCGGCATGTTCACACAACGACTGTAATAAAACCTACAAACAATGCACCATCAAGATCAATAGATGCTAGACCAAGTCCCTCAAGGACCTCAACAAAACGCTGGCGCATAGCCTCCAACGATGTTTCCATTGGAAATGGTTCTCATGACTCCTCTGTTGACCTATGTGATCTATCGACTTACTCAGCTGACCTTGAGAATTCCATCAATGCTTCTTTTGTAGTCCCAGCTGTAATATCAACTGGGCCATTAATGAGGGAGAAGCTAGAGGCAAATAAAACTTCGAAGATCACACAATCAAGGACCAATGTTCGACAAATCTCACCCTCAATAAAGAGGAAAGCCCAGCAACCACTAAATTCTAGGCTAAATCATAAACACACGTCAAATCAGCTAAAATTGCGCTTGCCTCCAGTTCAGCGCGCTTCCGGTCCTGCCAATTTCGAGTCTCAAACTAGCAAGTGGAAACTCCGTCTCCAAAATATTCACTCAGACGGCAACAAAGTTAACCTAAATAGAGGAAACATTCTAAAACTGTTCGCATGCATACCACCACTGCGAGCCATCTCATCAGACGACATCAAAATTGTGGAATATATAACAGAAACGTCTTCCGACCAAGTGTTTCTCCATATTGCATCGACGGCGGTAAAAAACATGCTACTTCAAGCAAACGTAGATCTCCTGCTTTACGGCTTTGATCTCACCCTCGAGCCTCTTACTACGATAGCCGTTTCATCTTCCAAGGCAAATCGTGACCATGAAGCAAGTCACGGCACCTCCAGGCGACTGGCCCTGCGCCAATCTCTAGTCTCATCACCCGACATTTTAGATGATGCCACGCATCAGTCATTCGAAAGAAGAGCCAACAATGCAAAACGATTCCCAAATGGACCACGTAAATAACAATGAGCCAACGTCAAACAACAAGAACTAATTCTACTGTCATGGAACACGAGAGGATTCACGCACTTGTTTAACACTTTTCAAGAATCTTTGGTGAATGTGTTTGCGATATGCCTACAGGAAACGTGGCTACGGGATCCCCCCACGCGCGATGGATTCATTACGCTGATAAATCCAGCTAGCAAGAACCCAAAGGGTCAACCTTTTGCGGGCTTGTTAACACTTTTGAAAATCCAGAACTGGTGGTCGCTCGTCTCCACGAACCCTAATCCATTCGTGCAAAGCACTTTGATCAAACTTTCATTAAGAGCCACCGTTTCCAATCTTCTAATAATAAATGGATACTGGAATCCCGCCATGATTTCATTCAGTCAGTATTGAATGAAATAGATCACACCTTTTTAGAATACAACAATGTTTCTGTACTCATCTGCGGCGACCTCAACTGCAGTTGGTTTAAATATGATCCACTTACTAAGTTAAACGCTCGGCTTCCTGATCTTGAAGTAGCTCAGCGAGGCCAAACTTGGTCAAAGGATCTTCTGGAACGCAACTGCCAGATGCTAAATGGAACAATAAAGTGCGATTCTCCTGCAAATCTGACGTGGCATTGCATGGCTCGAACAAATACCCTCGACTATATTTGGGCCTCGGCGGATCTCTTCCACAAAGTCTCTTCCCTTAAAGTGCGGCCGATGTCATCTAGCGATCATAACCTGCTGCGGCTTGTTTGGCATGAAGAGCTCTGCAAAACGCCAGACAAATACTCCTTTCAATTACAAACAAATGCAGCAGGCAATCGATTAGTAATCAATGGATCTGCTATTGTTAATCTAAGCCACAGCGTAAACGAATTCGAGACAGTAGAATATACACATCTGCTGATGGACCACACTCAAATAATTTCCAATTCAAGAACGTTCGGATCACTGCCGAAACATCTATATAGTTCTGAAATTGCATTGGCAAAAAAACTATTAAGGAAAGATCTCAGGCAAATTAAAAGAGAGCCGTGCGACCTACGTTGTAAGGCAATGAAGATCAAGAACCGACGACAAGATTATCGAAATTGGCTGAGATCACACTCAACCATCATCGATCAAGGTCGAGCAGAAACGATGTTAAAACTCCTCGTACAGAAAAATACCCGTGAAATCTGGGCCATCCTGAATAAGGGCCGCTCCAAATCATCCTCAGCAATATCTAATGAAATCACCAGCGACAAATGGCGCGAATACTTCACCTTAATGTACGAAAAACCTGAGTCTGAAGATCCCTCGCAGCCTGACGTGACACTTTCTACTTGGGACATCATACCTTCTTGCAAAGAGATTGAACATGCAATCTCTAAGCTGAAAAATTCAAGAGCTGCTGTTCCGGACCAAATATCAAATCTCATGCTCAAAAAACACAGTGTACACTGGGCGAAATTCATCCACAAGTTGTTCTGTCAGATTACAAACAGCAGGAAACTGCCTTCCTCCTGGTGCAGGGCAATTGTAGTTCCGATATATAAGAAGGGATGTCGAGCAGATCCTATTAACTATCGCCCGATCGCCCTCCTAGATACTATCGGGAAAGTATTCGGCTCTTTTTTGCGCCAACAGCTGGTGAATTGGGCAATCTCAACAGGAAAACTTGACTGTCGCCAAACAGGGTTCACGAAAAACGTGGGGACTGACGTGAATCTGACAATATTATCATTCTTAAAGTTGTCAGCGATGGAGGCGAAAAAAAGAATCTTCCTGGCGTTTGTCGATCTTCAACAAGCCTTTGACGCCATAAATAGGACCAAACTATGGGCAAAACTACGTTTGTGGCATTGTCCAGAGCATTTGCTAGAGCCCATCATCGCCCTGCACTCCAACACGTCCATTCAAATCAGAGTCAATTCACAAGGCGATCTCACAGATCCAATAAGAACATTTAAAGGCGTCAAACAAGGCTGCCCCCTCGCAGCAGACCTTTTTAAACTCTTTATAGCTGATTTACCAGAGTGGCTAAAGTCTGTCCATTGTTTTCCACCCAAGCTAAATGGAACCTTCATTAATCACCTGGTTTATGCTGACGACATAGTGTTGGTTGATCAAACTCAAATTGGCCTTCAACATCTTCTTTTTCGCCTGCATGAGTTTTTAACCTTTAACAAGCTCTATTTAAACGCAGAGAAAACAAAAATCATGTGCATAGGTAAAGGTAGGTCAAAAAAAGACAGGTCTTTCCAATGGCACATAGAAAGAAAAGTGCTAAATGTTGTCAAGTTTCTCCAGCATGGGGTCTGGCATGGATTCACATGCTCATGAATATTCCCCGTCGTCAGGCTGGGAATCCTCGGTAAAGAAAAAACCAGTATCAGTTTCGTTTCTGATCTGTCTTTCGTAGTAATAACCAATCACTGGTCTCTGCGTCATACTGACCACAGCCAATGACTGCCCTCTACCTAAGCACCGCCTCTGGCAGCCATCTTCAGATTTTTACCGCACGTTCATGTGTTGGGATCCTCGTGCTATTGCTCTCGAGCGTTAGTGCTATTTTTTCGCGCTTTTTACAAAAAACTTCGATTCTTTCGGTCAAAAGAGCCTCAAGCTCCACCGATCCTACATCCGATCAACGGGGACCCGTGTCGGATTCATCTGTGCCCCTCAAGGGTGAAGATTTCGTCGAGCTACACTTCGGAGGACTCCAGAAGCTTCTCAGGCCCGGTCTCGGAGATGGCCCAGGAGAAGGGAAGCTCGACGCCCGGAAAGCTGTTCAGGGTCTGCCCTGGATGCCAGCTGCAGAACGTCTTCAAGGAGGACGAACACTCTTTCTGCCTTTACTGCCTTCATGAGGACAAGACGCACGTGGAGAAGGACTGTGCGTTTTGCGGCAACATGTCGGAACGGACCATGAAGGACCGCCATCAACGTCTCGCCAACTGGCTGGAGGGTAAGAGCCCGTCTGGCGAGAAGAAGAAGAAATCCGAGCGGTCTTCTAAGACCTTTGAGGGCGCCCCGGCGACGGGGGCCCAACATAAGGCCAAGCACCGCGAGTCCGCTGGCACCGGGAGCGCCGAACGGTCGGGCTCTACGGGCGCCAGGCAGGGCGCACCCTCCCCGGCACCATCAACCACGAGCCAACGCTCTGGGTCGGGTAAGAGGAAGGCCGAGCACCCGGCGAAGCTCCTGGAGAGGCCCCGGTCGAGCTCTAAGACAGAGGAGGAGCGTGGCAGTGCCCCCTCCCTCAAGGATAAGGCGGTGAGCGCACCTAAGGTGGTGAAGGCCTTGATCCATCCGACCAAGCCCTCTATCGAAACGGTCGCGGCGGCCCTGGCTCAGCCTGTGGTGGCTGCACCAGTGGTGGCGACCTCAGGGCCCAGAATCTCCCTGCCTCCTCGGAGGGAGTCTTCCTTTGTGCCCATCGATAGGACCCCCGTGAAACCCTCTGTGGGGAAGAAGAAGGGGGGGCAGGGCGTCGTCGTAGAGTCGGCCTCAACCTCAGAAGAGGAGCTGATCGAGGTCTTAAGCCACGGCCTAGGCGTGGAAGAAGGCCAGCCCGTCGGAATGGACCCCGACGCAGGTGACGACGACGACATCGTCGAGGATACCGACGGGGCCCCTGCTCGCCCGTCGGATTCCCCTCTGCCAGCGCCGCAAGACAACTCGGCGGCCATTTTGTTGGCCATACAGTCCTTATGCTCCGAGATAAGGACGAGGCTACCGTTACCGACGGAGGAACCTCTCCCGTCGGGGGATCCAGAACCGGGACCTTCTGGTGTTCCCCCTACCAAGAAAAGAAGGATCCATCCACCACCTCCTTTTCAACCGTCGCGCCCCTTCCAGCCCTCCTCCCCGTCCACCCGAGGGGATGATACGGGGACTGACACGGCAGCGACGGGTACGGACGACGAGGCATACGACGAGGATTTTCCGTCGTCGCCTCCCACCAGGGCCTCTCCGCCCGACGAGATCGGATCTTTCCACTCCATGATCTCCAGGGCTTCCGAGCTTTTCCAACTCTGCCCTGAGGAGAAGAAAAAGGAAGGCTTCCTTTATCAGCGGCGCGAGGCCAAGAGGAAGACGGTCCTCGCAGTGCCTCTGTTGGACGACATTTGGGATGAGGGCCTTTCCCTCCTCAAGAACCCTTCCACGACGCCAGCTAGAAGAGACCGGTACGAGAAAAAGTACCGGGTCCCGGACACGGCCCCCCTATGCCTCCGGGCGCAGCCTACCCCGGACTCCGTCGTCTCCGCGGCAGCCAGGAAGAAAGCGGGGGGGGGTGCGGCCTCCACATCGACTTCCCCGCCGGACGGCGAGGGAAAGAAATTGGATACTATGGGGCGTAGAGTCATCTCGTCGGCAGCGACGACGATTAAAGCGGCCAACGCCTTGGCTATCGTGGCCCGCTACGACAGGGAGCTCTGGTACAAGATGGCTCCCCTGCTGGATTTTCTGCCGGACGACAAGAGGGCGGAGGCCCTTGAGATCCTGCAGGAAGGTGAGGTGGCCTCGGACCACGCCATCACCGTGGCGACGGACATCGCCGACACTGGGTTCCGCCAGCTGGGCAACGGCGTTTGCCTTCGACGTCGTGGATGGCTCAAAGCTACGGACTTCCGGCAGGACGTCCAGACCAGAGTCCTGGACATGCCCTTCGACGGGAACAACCTGTTTGGGAAGACAGTGGACGATTCCCTTCAGGCCATCAAGGCGGATACGGAGACGGCCCGGGCCCTTGGAGTCCTGCAACGACGGACGCCCTTTCGGAGCGGCGGAGGCAAGGGCACCTCCAAAGGTTCCGGCGGCGGTTTCGCTTCCTACCGTCAAGCGGCCCGCTCGTCGTCGCAAGAGGCCTACAGAGGACGAGGCAAGTCTAGCGGACCCCGCCGTCGTCGCCAAGGAGGTCAAGGCGGCAAGACCGCGTCCAAGCAGGATTGAACCGGCCGTGGGGTCGGGCCCCCACCGAAGCACCCCGGTGGGAGGCCGGCTGGCGGGCTTCATCAGCGTGTGGGAGTCCATCTCCACCGACCGTTGGGTGCTGGACGCCCTGGCCCGGGGCCACGCGCTCGAGTTTCAAAGAAGGTGCCCGCGCGTCCCCCCCGTGGCCAGGAAAGAACTTCACGTCCCTCAACTTCTCCTGGAGGTAAAGGCGATGCTCAGAAAGGGCGCCATCGAACTCGTCCCAAGGAGGCTTCGGGGCTCCGGAGTCTACTCGAGATACTTCCTCGTGAAGAAGAAGACGGGAGGATGGCGCCCCATCCTAGACCTGCGACGTCTGAACAAGTTCATCAAGGCGCAGAAGTTCCGGATGGTCACCCTCCAGCACGTCCTGGGTCAGCTGGAGGAAGGAGACTTCCTATCGTCGTTGGATTTGGAGGATGCCTACTTCCACATTCCCATCCTAAAGGGGCACCGCAAATTCCTCAGATTCGTGGTCCAAGGGCGTCATTACCAGTTCAAAGCCCTTCCCTTCGGACTACGGTCGGCACCCAGGGTATTCACCAAGTGCCTTGCACCGGTGGCGGCGCAGCTGCGCCGCGAGGGGATTCACGTCTACCCCTACCTGGACGACTGGCTCATCCGCGCCAAGACGAGGGAGCTCGCCGTGGTCCACACGGCAAGGACCGTCCAACTCCTCACGGACCTGGGATTCTCCGTGAACTACGCCAAATCCTACCTGGTGCCCGCGCAAGTCGCACTGTTTCTGGGAGCGAGGCTCGACACAGTGTCCCTTCTGGCCTCCCCGTCGGAGGAGAGGACCAGGACCATCTTGGGCAAGGTGCAACGGATGTTGGTGGCCGACGCGGCCAAAGTGAGGTCCATCAAGTCCCTCCTCGGGATGATGTCTTCCTGCATCTACCTCATTCCCATGTGCAGGCTCCGGATGCGCCCGTTGCAAGAATTCCTGGATGCGCGCTGGATCCAGACGACGGGCAGCTTCGAGGAAAGGATCAAGCTCGACGAGAGTTTCCGACGAGCGATACGGTGGTGGGGCACCCGCGCGCATCTGACGGCGGGCATGGACTTCCAGACCCCAGCCCACCAGGAGACTGTGACCACGGATGCCTCCCTGGAAGGGTGGGGAGCGCACACCGAAAATCTGCACGCAAGGGGACTCTGGCTCCCGACGGAGAAGTCCCTACATATCAACGTCCTGGAGCTCCGTGCAGTGTTTTGGGCCCTCAGGTCCTTCCTTCCGTCCCTCAAGGGCAAGGTGGTGAGGATCTTCACCGACAACACCACCACCATGTTTTACATCAGGAAACAGGGCGGAACCAGGTCCCCAGCGCTGTCCAAGGAGGCGCAGGACCTGTGGCATTGGGCCGTCGCCCAAGGGATTTTTCTGGTGCCGTTTCATCTGGCAGGGATAAAAAACACCATCGCCGACTCACTCAGCAGGGAGCTGCGCTCGTGCCACGAGTGGGAACTACGGCAGGATCTGGTGGATCGCCTCTTCCGACGGTGGGGCACACCCCAGATCGACCTGTTCGCGACGGCGACGAACACCAAGTGCCGGAGGTTCGCCAGCAGGTTTCCCCAGACGAGGAGCATGGGCGATGCTTTCTCGTTCCCCTGGGAGGGCCTGTTCCTCTACGCGTTCCCTCCCTTGCCTCTGCTAATCCGGCTCGTCAACCAGCTCAAGAGGTCACGGTGCAGGATGATCCTCGTCGCACCTGCGTGGCCGAGGCAGATATGGTTCCCGGACCTTCTGGACTTGTCAGCGTCCCCGCCGATCAAGCTGCCGGCGGACGCGAATCTACTCTCCAGGGAAGGAGGCGCCATCCTCCACCACGACCCGAAGTCGCTGAACTTGCAGGCCTGGCTCCTGCAGCGCTAGAGTTTGGAGGATACGACATACCGGCCGATTGCAGAGAGGTTCTTGCAAAGGCCAGGGCGTCCTCGACTCTTAAATGCTACGGACACAAATGGAAGAGGTTCTCTGTCTGGTGCCACGCACAGAAGATTAACCCTCTACGGATTACGGCTCCCCAAGTACTGCCGTACCTGCTGACGCTGGCCAAAGCTGGTCTGGCACACGCGTCCATCAAGATTCATCTTGCTGCGATCTCCCGATACACCAGAACCACGGGCCGGACGTCCTTGTGGTCTCATCGTCTGGTGAAAGAGTTCATGAGGGGACTGTTCAGATCGTTCCCGCCGGTGAAGGCTCCGGCCCTGGCGTGGGAGCTCAACGGGGTGCTGACCAAGCTCATGGGACCTCCGTTCGAGCCTCTGCACTCGGCCCCGTTGAAGTTTCTATCGTGGAAAACAGCTTTTCTTGTGGCCATCACCTCCGCACGACGAGTGGGAGAGATCCAGGCCCTTTCCTGCAAGGCCCCGTACTTGACTTTCCACGACACGAGGGTAGTGCTCAGGACGCACCCCTCCTTCATGCCCAAGGTACCGTCGGACTTCCATCTCAACGAACCCTTGGTGTTACCTGTGTTTTTCCCGTCGCCTTCGTCGCCGGCTGAGAGGACTTTGCACTCGCTGGATGTAGCTAGAGCACTGAAGTTCTACGTGGACCGCACAAAGGGTTTTCGGAAGACGTCACAACTCTTTGTGAACTTTGGACCTGTCAATCAGGGGAAGGCTCTCTCGAAGGCTTCCATCTCCAGATGGCTCTCCGGCTGTATCATGTGCTGTCACCGGTTGGCAAACCGACCGCTGCCTGGCCGTCCGAGAGCCCATTCCACCAGAGCGATCGCAGCTACCACGGCGTTCCTATCTGGTGTGCCCCTGCTGGACATATGCAGGGCTGCTACGTGGAGGTCGACGCACACCTTCACGAAATTCTACTGCGTCGACCGGGATTCCAGGGAGGAGTCCAGGGTCGGCCAAGCAGTGCTGCGCAACCTGTTCGCCTGAGGTGAGCCTGGTGAGGAGGTAAGATGCTTAATGTTGAGTTGATGTGATGCTTGATGTTGAGCCTTTGCCACCTCCCGTGGTTGTGCATGTGTGTACTGCTATGTATTCTTTATTCATGAGCATGTGAATCCATGCCAGACCCCATGCTGGAGAAGGAACAAGTTACTTACCTGTAACTGTTGTTCTCCAGCATGGGTCTGGCATGGATTCACATGCGAACCCTCCCGCCTACCCCTCTGCGGCTCTTCACTTGGTCATACTGCCACTTCACGTGCTTCCAAATCTGAAGATGGCTGCCAGAGGCGGTGCTTAGGTAGAGGGCAGTCATTGGCTGTGGTCAGTATGACGCAGAGACCAGTGATTGGTTATTACTACGAAAGACAGATCAGAAACGAAACTGATACTGGTTTTTTCTTTACCGAGGATTCCCAGCCTGACGACGGGGAATATTCATGAGCATGTGAATCCATGCCAGACCCATGCTGGAGAACAACAGTTACAGGTAAGTAACTTGTTCCCTATTCGCTACCTTGGAGTAATGGTCAATGACTCGGTTTGCGAAGCTGCATGGACCAGTGATCTGATGGACAAAATAAAGATCCTGAGTCTCCAAGCTGCCAAACTAAACATTGACTACGGGAAATTTTCTGTCACTCCCGTAGTAATGTTCTATCTTCAAAAAGTAATTCCAACTATCACTTTTGGCGGCGAAGCAACCTTGAATTGTGGAAACAGAGAAATTGACATGAGGCCGGGAAGCCCAAATGGAAACACACCAACACAGGTTACAAAGGACCATATAAAGCGCTTTATTTCAAAGTTACAAAGTTACCAAGTTATCAAAGCCAATTGACATGCGAATAGCTATTCGGCCCTCTGACTAACACACGAACCTTCAACGTTAGGTTCGCACTGAAAGTGGGAGAGACCGATCATCGGGATGCTTGGGTTTTTATACATTTAGTACTGCATTGGCCAGCCCTCTTACAAGTTAACCATTTCTGGAACCATGGCTAGGGTTCGTAGCCAGGTCGAACATGCAATCTCCATATATTAGATCGGTTCCGCTGATACAGTTACATATTTACACCTAGGTTAAACAGAGGACAGGGTCTTAGTTCATGACCCTAACAAGTAGCCTGCGGACATATTATTCATTCACGTGTGCGGAGGTCACCATGGCCGAAGTCTTACTCGCAATGTCATTCGGCCTCCATTTTGTGATTCGGGGTGACTTCCACACTGCAAGAATACCTAAAATGGCGGCTAGATCCAAGATGGCAGCTTACACAATACATTAAGGTCAAGACCTTGCCGCGGAACCTATGTTCACAATATTCTTTAGACAGCTAGGCGTAGGCCAACATACATTTAAACAATGCGATTGGGGTCACAATATTATATCGATTTCCACAGACCCTCCTTTTGGCCTATGCCAAGTGCTAAAACATAGTTTTCTAATACTTGAAGGCATTATCATTCATAGGTTCCGCATCATTGTCTGAAATATCAATAGCCATAAGGTCGTTCGTAAGAACTTCTTGCAACATGAACTCTTTAGATGCTGTCTTCGGAGTGTATATCTTACGCCCTATTGCGCTCATTACCTGGGCACAACATTCCCCCATCATTCCGCATATACTTGGGAGGCATTGAAAACAACAGCAAAGAAATAACAGAGTCCCTAAAATACCTAAAATGACAGAAAGCACCTTCCACCCCCAAGATCGCAGAGAATCCCAAAACCAGGTACTAAGGCTCCAGTCTCCTACAGGGATATGGACTTCAGAACTAAGAGTGTGTAAATTCTGAATTGCTTTAAATATTGTTGGTGAAGAATCTGGTACGAAAACGCAACAAGCGGACCCCACTAATTTACATACTCCACCTCGTTCGGCTAAAATGACATCTAATGCCATTCGATTTTGAAGTGCTACCAGTCTTATCGCCTTTTGCTCTAAGGTCATATTGTAAAGTATGTCCGTGGTCCGGTTGATCGTTTTCTCCAATACCCTCGCTAATCCCCTAATGTTTTCTGAATTTGCTATTTGTCCCCAAAAGGGGACTACTGATTTGGCTATATCCCCCAACACTTGTCCGGGGGTATCTCCATCACTATCTCGTCGCGGGCGAGCCTTGGATACCTCTAAGGTACTGGCTATAAATACACCTGGTAACAATATCCCTAAATAACAAGTCCCCTGCCAATCCTTGGGCAACCAGGGAAAAGCTAAACTACCACAAACAAAATAAACGGGTCCCCCTACATACAAAGGCCTATTTTCCCCAGTCAAATTTACAATATGTATACAAGGCTCAAAATCTCCCATTGGCCTAGTGCCATTTCTTTGTACACAGAAAGGGACAGAATCAGGATTGTGATTTACAGAATAAGAAGGAGGCATGGCATCCTTATTGCCTATCGGAGCCATCTTGAAAGAAACTAGATTTTGGAAAGGAAAGGAAAGTTTATCAGAGGGCCTAATAGAAGCGATATTAGGTCTACTCCTATTTGCGAAAAGCGAGCATCCCAGGGGAGTCAATTCACGTCTCTCAAATTCATTCAAATTAGTGCCATCGAAGTTCCCTGAGATGCTATCATTCCATCGGCCAAAGAAGAGTGCTCTAAGAGAGGCATAGCAGGAAGTCGTTAGAGGTAAGGGATGTATATACCATCCCAGTCCCTTGTTCCCATGTTGTGGCAAATGCGTGCAAATCCAACAATTACTCTTATTAAAAATAGCATGCGTAGCATTCATCACTATCATCAGAGTGTTATTATGATATTTCTGTCTATGCCGAGAGTCCCTAGGGGACAGAGTGTGAAGGTGTACAGAGGGAGTCAAAACAGTTGGTACAATTTCGGTCGGTAACAGAGGCTTCAAAGGATAAATCTCTTCAAAGTACCAAAGTCCCACGGCAGCAGTTGCAAAACTAACAGTAATCAAAACAAGAACACAACAGTACGTTTTCAGGGCCCAGGCACATTGTCCATTGTTCGAACTGGTCACCTCCTTATCTAATAGTTCAATACGAGGAGCAGCGGTGAAGGCGGCAGGCATCATGGTTATCCCGATCGACGGCCCCAATGTTCGTTGCTGGCGGCACTTCGGCCGCGCGACTTCTTAGTCCTTCCCAACCCTAGCCAACAGAACCCCCCCCTTTTCTTTGTTCCAAAAAAAGGGAAGACAATAGTATTTCAATCACTCCTTCTTCCTTTCAAATGCACTATACTCGTGCAGCGCGTGGTCGAAGGTTGTACCTGATGGTACCCAAGTTTACCGAATCCAAAAGCAAAGTATCGTCGCTCCCTGAGGGGAGCGTCACGTCGGTGGCGACGGAAGTCGCAGAACTTGAAACAAGAGTTTCCGGAAGTGATTGATCAAGGGAGTGCGGAGACAAAATGGACAGCTCCCCGAGCTCCTCAGGCTCAGAGAACTTCTCCGACGCACTCACAACGCTGCTTGCTACTCCGAGATCAGAGAGTGTAGCATCAGCAAGGGGTTCTGTTTCTTCTGTAACGTGTGGCGTCGGGTGAGGGATCTTCTTGATGTGTGTTGCATGTATCCAGTTCTTCTTTCCTGCCACCCGCACTGCCGTCCTGGTGACCAATAAAACCTGGTAGGGTCCCCGCCAGCGAGGCGCGAGACAGGAAGACCTTTTGTAGGCCTTTACCAGGATCCAGCTGCCGGGCAATATATCGTGTCCTGGGCCCGTAAACCGTACAGGTAAGGCGGCCTTCACCTGGTGGTAGATGAAATACAGGTTTTTAGTCAATTGATTACAATAATCTACAAGCAATACATTCTCCACATCCCTCAGGGCTTTAGGTTTAGGGAGGCCCCAAATATTAGCAGGCCTTCCCATTACTACCTCGAATGGAGAAAGCCCAGTTCTAGTCTGGGGTGTGGTGCGCATAGCTAACAATACAATAGGTAAAGCATCTGGCCATTTTAATTTAGTCTCAGCACATGTTTTTGCAAGTTTGTTTTTCAAAATACCGTTGTGTCTTTCTACCAACCCCGCACTTTGAGGGTGCCTAGCTGAATGAAAACGTTTCTCAATCCCTAAGGCAACACATATTTGCAATATTATAGCTGCGATGAAATGTGGGCCGTTATCCGACCAGATTATCCTCGGGAGCCCAAATTGAGGAAAATATTCTTTCACCAAGATCTTTGCGGTGGTCATGGCGGTAGCATCTTTGGCAGGGAAAGCCTCGACCCACTTGCTAAAAGCACAAATGATAACAAGAACATATTTCAAGTTATTACAACGTTCCATTTCAATGAAATCAAGGTGAATGGTTTCAAAGGGGACAGAGGGGGGCCCGAAACTTCCCCTTGGAGTCACTGTCCCTTTACCCACATTGTGTTGTAGGCAAATCATACAATTACTAACATGTCTTTTTGCAGTTTCCAAAATTTTATCATTCACCCAAACCTGCTGTAATATCTTCGCAATTTGCTGGGCACACACATGTGTTGGACCGTGTGCCATTGTGACCATTGCTAATACATAAGAATCAGGAAGCAACCATTTCCCGTCAGATGCGTCCACCCAACACCCTTCGTCATCCAATTTCCCCATGCCTTCAGCCCATTTCCTAGATTCATCAACAGAGGCATCAGTCTGAATATCTCGCACAGACCCAATGCCTTCATCTATTATACAACCATCTCTCACTTCCCTTGAGGTATACATGTCTGTGCTAAGGTCTGTAGCTGTTTGTCTAGCTATCGAGTCTGCAAAAGCATTTCCTTTGCCCACATCATCTATGACCTTAAGATGAGCTGCACATTTCATAATCGCTAGTTGTTTAGGGAGTGAGAGTGCTGAAAGTAACTGTACTATTAAGGGACCATGCTGAATCTTGGTCCCATGTGAGGTCAGAAACCCTCTTTCCGACCACAATTTTCCGAAGTTGTGAGCCACCCCAAAGGCGTACTGACTATCCGTATAAATATTAACTCTATGCCCTTGGGAGAGCTCACAAGCACGAGTCAACGCTATAATCTCTGCGGCCTGCGCAGAGTTATGCGGAATCCTTTTAGTTTCTACGATCTTGTTTAAAGTAGTAACTGCATAAGCAGCTGTAGATGTGCCATTCGGAAGTTTAAAGCAGGAGCCATCACAAAACAGCTCCCCTTCCGCATTCTCCAAAGGAGTATCTGAGAGGTCTATTCTGCCCTTTGTTTCTTGTTCGGTGGCGTACAGGCAGTCATGTGATCCATCATCGCCGCAAGCAGAAGTTTGCGGGAGAGGCAAAAGTTCAGCCGGATTGAGAACACAACACCTTTTAATTTGGATATGAGGAGCAAATAGAACTAATTCATACGTGGTCAACCGGGCAGAAGTAAGGTGTTGTGTTTGAGTTTTATTCAATAGAATATCAACAGAGTGAGGTACCATCAGAATCAAATCGTGGCCTAGGACCATCCCCTCACTCTGTTTTACAGACGCAGCAGCAACAGCGCGCAGACATCGCGGCAAAGCGCATGCGACAGGATCGAGGGCGGAGGAATAATAGCCGCACGGCCTATTCTTCCCTCCATGTTCCTGCGTTAACACAGACAAAGCACATCCATTACATTCATGCACAAACAACACAAAGGCCTTATCGTAATTTGGTGTACCCAGAACCGGTGCTGAACACAGCGCGGCTTTGAGAAGCTCAAATGATCGTTGATGTTCCGATTCCCATGGCAGTGGCAAAGAAATGCCCTTCCTCGTCAAAGCCAACATCGGTTTTACCACTAGGGCAAAGTTCGGGATCCACAGTCTACAGTAGGACGCCATCCCTATCAGGGCTCTGACTTCCTTCTGTGTTTTTGGGACAGACATGCCAGAAATGTGTTTTATTCGTTCAGGTGTCAATCTTCTCCCCTCCTTTGACAGGAGGTAGCCTAAATAGGCAACCTCCTGGCAACAATATTGAAATTTCTTAAGTGAAGCTTTGTGACCATGTTCAGCTAAATGAACAAGCAACAATATAGTGCCTTCTTTACAAGCTTTCTCAGAGTCTGCAGCTAAGAGCAAATCGTCTACATATTGAAGCAGCGTGCAAGTAGGTGGCAGTTCAAGGGTGTCGAGCTGCTCTTTTAAGGCTCTACTATAGATACTAGGACTTTCAGTGTACCCTTGAGGTGCCCTTGTGAATGTAAATGAGCGTCCCCCCAAGGTGAACGCAAACAAATACCTGCTCTCCTTGTGTATCGGAATACTAAAGAAGGCGTTTTTCAAATCTACGACACTGAAGTGCGTAGCCGTAGCAGGGATCATTGTTAAGATTGTTGTTACATCCGGCACGATTGGAAATTGTGGGGCCACTACCCGGTTAATAGCACGAAGATCTATTATAAACCGGTACGGAATTGCATTGTCGCCTTTCTTATATACCGGTAAGATCGGACTATTACATAAGCTACCTGTAATCTCTTCGATCACTCCACGATGTACAAAATCGGAGACAATGCATTTCAGAGCGCGCTCGCCCTCAACTGAAATTTTATATTGCGGAATGCGCGGTAGTTTAACCCCATGTTTCAAGACTATCTTAACGGGCTCAACGTGCAATATTCCGACATCATTGTCGTCTATTGCCCACAAACATTCCGGGACAATGCCGAACTCGGGAGGTAGAGGTCGGGTCAAGTACTGGGAGTTAAAAGGTTGCTGTGGTGAAACTGTCAATCTTATTCCGTCAGGGGTACAATGGATCACTGCATTCAGTTTCTTCAACAAATTCAACCCCAGCAAGTTTTCTCCACAGTTTGAAGTAAGAAGAAAAGGGCACTGGTCTGTAAAAGGGCCCAAAGAAACGGATACCGGCGCAGAGACCGGACAAACAGTTGGTATACCAGAGAACCCTATAGAAACGTTTGTTTGCCCTGACAGGGGAATGTTTGGAACCCGAGAATGGTCAATGGAGCACTTCTGCGCTCCAGTGTCGATCAAGAACTGATGTTTCCTATTCCCCACCAATAATTCAACATAGGGGCCCTTCTGAATAACGGGAATAGGTAAAGGTTCCAAACGCTGCTTCGGGCAATCCTAGTAAGGCAGAACTTCATCAAAGGGAAGTTCCTCAGAAAGATAGACGGCGGAAGGGTGATCAAATATATTTCTCGAGTCCATACTCGAAGTCTGATTTTCCTGTGAAAAAGGTTGCTGGGGATCTCGTAGAAGCTGACCCCTATCAGGACCCCCTGCTCCAGGGCGGCCCCGTGGTCGCCTACCCATACCTCCGAATGTGCCTCCTGACCTCTGACGGAGGGCAGGGCACTGTGCTCGCCAGTGACCTTCCTGGCGGCAATAAGCACACTGATTAATATTTATAGAATTTAGAGGAGTATTTCCTCTTGGAATGTACTGACCTCTAGTTTGTGTCGTACCTCCTCTGGGGTGCCTGACAATTTGCTGCAACAATACCTTAGTCTTTAGGTCACCCCTTCTTTTTTCGATTTTCTCTTTTTCGTTATTAACCCGATTCTCATAATACTGAGCCATATGCAAAACCTCTGACTGAGATTTTGCCTGCCAAGCGCTCTCTGAGGACATAATTTGTGACTGGATGTCGGGCAACAATCCACGCACAAATTTGTCCACAAACAACCTCTTCCCCGACTCTGTACCCAAATCCTGTCCACTGAAGTCGGAGAACACCTGTTCAAACCTATTAAAGAATTCAGTGGTACCTTCAGTTTTTCCTTGGACACAGGCCGTAAGCTTGTCCCAAATAATCCTTTTTTCTGGAATTATAGTTTTCAATTTGGCAACTATTCTATCGGGTAAAGTGAGTATTACCTGGGGTGGTTTCTCACCAGCTGGTCGTTCCCCATCTATTCTAGTTAGATTTACCCATGTATCCCCTAACCCCGGCACATCATCTACTGTCCGTACCTGCTTCCATACATCAACAGGTAAAAGCACTGGAAACAATAAATCCATGTCACTTAAGGTGAACACGGAAGACTGCAAAACGGATTCTATTTCTTTATAAAACCCTGTCGGGTTCTTCCTAATATCAGGGACTGATTGTCTGATCGTGTTCACTTCCTGTCGAGAGAACGGGACGTGAACAAACTGTGATACGTAGTGTGCTGGGATATCCACCGCGGGAGCACCAGTCGCCGCGTTGGCGGGGATTTCTACTTTTGGGACAAGGGTCGGAGGGACCTCTCTCATAGGCAACTGAGATATAGGGACCTCCGACCGCTTACTGAGTAATAAGGCCAAATCAAGCGCTAAAGCAGCTGTGGAAGTGTCAGGCGAAAAAGCTCTTTTACAAATACCTAATAACTCTGTGGGGCAACCAACCTTCTTTCTTATACATTCTTCCTGCAAGTGCTGTACCATCACTTGAATTACCTTCCTTTGCATTTCTACCGTATATTGACTATATGTATCGTATACCTCATCCGGCGGTATTGATGAATCCGAGATCCATCGAACCGCATCTCTAGTACAGATCCGTACTTCCTCGGGTGCTGATCTTCGGCACGAAAGGAACCGTTTCTGCATATATATCCTATCGTCCTCATCATCCTCATTTTGTAATCTTTCAAAATCCTGTCTAAACTCAAACAATCTATCAACATGTCCATATACTTTCTGTTCGGTATCCCTTGAGAGTGCCAAAGCGTTTAGATCTCTCACCCCTTGTGGGAGATCCGAAGTCTGCAATCTACCCCACATTACACCTAAATGAATCCCCAGTCCTTCAATAAAAACGTTTTTCTCGGGAAAATCGTGCAAATTAGATAATGTTGAAAATACATCAGTTTGATCACCTTTTTCCATGCAATGTTTAGCCCAAGCAAATAGTTCCTGTTTCCTGCCCGCAGGAACAGTACTACGAGTCACTATCCTCGACCCTGCACCAGGATCTGATTTAATAAACACAGGACTCCCCGAAATCGAAAGTGTAGGTGAACCTAACATGGGTGCAGGGGAAAGAGGTAATGTAACAGACGAAATAGACGGAGGAGCGACAACTAAGGAACTAGGGGTAGTAGGCTGTGTAAGAGGAGTAGGAATAACGATAGGAGCAATAGCAGGAATGGGAAGAGCGCCCACAACAGGAGCATACGGAGGTGGCGCTGAAGAATCAGGCCTCCGTTCGTTTAATATTTTCTCAATAAACTCCTCGGAAACATGGAAATCTTTAGAAGGGTAAATTTTCTGGACTCCGAGTGAAAAAGCTCTGTCCATTTTCTGGGTTTCATCTAATCGTTTTTCCTTGTCATATAACAATGCCTTTTCGGCATTCGTTTTATGACGTCGTGCATGTTTATCCCTACTTTTAAGCTGCTGTAATGCTTCCTTTTTCCAATTTTGTAACACATCAAAGGCTGCTGGCCTAGCCTTCTTTTTAAGCAAGATCGACTCTAAGTATTCAATACGGGGGATCTCAAAACTATCATTGATTGGCCACTGAAATTCGGAGGCATTTCTGGTCTGTCTGTGCCAAATGTCATTAAATACAATACTACCAATGCCATACTTACAGTACATAGTACACGCCGGCGACCCCTCCTGTGGTGCCGGACGGCTAAATTCCAAAGATTGTCGATCGCTGCGGAATAGAGCCCTAAAACAGCTAGACAATTTCCCAGGCATTTCTCAAAGAATTGGTGTTACCTGGTCCAATAATTGTGTCTGCAGATACAATACGCCAAATTCAAATTGTCAGGGTTAAATTAAGAGCCGGGTCACGACTACACCTGACCAAACCTAAGGAGGACCGTATGGTTTTCAAAGGACTTCAACTAACAAATTTTACCTGCGTTCAGTGGTTTCGGCAAATCTGCCCGCCTCGGATTTGGACCCTCGTCAAGATGCCGTGTCAGACCGCACGACTATCGCCCAAGGATCGGATCGTGCAGCGCTGCCGAGGTATCGCGTCTCGATCGGTCCGGCCCGCAGAATCACACCGTCCGATCCCGATTCGATAGTCTGCGTCAACCTTCAATGATCCGGCATCAATCTTGAGGGTCCCTATTCGGGCGCCAACTGTGGAAACAGAGAAATTGACATGAGGCCGGGAAGCCCAAATGGAAACACACCAACACAGGTTACAAAGGACCATATAAAGCGCTTTATTTCAAAGTTACAAAGTTACCAAGTTATCAAAGCCAATTGACATGCGAATAGCTATTCGGCCCTCTGACTAACACACGAACCTTCAACGTTAGGTTCGCACTGAAAGTGGGAGAGACCGATCATCGGGATGCTTGGGTTTTTATACATTTAGTACTGCATTGGCCAGCCCTCTTACAAGTTAACCATTTCTGGAACCATGGCTAGGGTTCGTAGCCAGGTCGAACATGCAATCTCCATATATTAGATCGGTTCCGCTGATACAGTTACATATTTACACCTAGGTTAAACAGAGGACAGGGTCTTAGTTCATGACCCTAACAAGTAGCCTGCGGACATATTATTCATTCACGTGTGCGGAGGTCACCATGGCCGAAGTCTTACTCGCAATGTCATTCGGCCTCCATTTTGTGATTCGGGGTGACTTCCACACTGCAAGAATACCTAAAATGGCGGCTAGATCCAAGATGGCAGCTTACACAATACATTAAGGTCAAGACCTTGCCGCGGAACCTATGTTCACAATATTCTTTAGACAGCTTGGCGTAGGCCAACATACATTTAAACAATGCGATTGGGGTCACAATATTATATCGATTTCCACAGAATATCAATCACAACCTATGGTGCCAATTGGAGGGAAAGTTTTGGAGACGTGTCCTGAGCCTTCCGAATTATATCTCTATGTCAGCTTTGCGATATGAGCTAGCTTTGAGCTCCATGTATATGACAATTGTCTGGAAATCTCTATCTACCTTGCGCAAAATACTACTTGGCTCTACCATCCCGGCATATAACATCTTCAAGCCGGAGCAAGAATCCACCGACAATGTCCTTATTCACACATGGAAGCTCAAACTAAATTCTATTATGGCTGATGCAGGCATATCGGAGGAAGAGCTAGTCAAGCGCCCACAACACGCCAAGAAGAAGCTAGCAAAATGGGATTGGATTACAACCTACAATACCCACCTAGCCCTTAAATCAACCCTGCCCACTTCCAGAAGTCAAGGCAAACTGAACTGTCAACCAAAATATCTCACAAACTGTCCATCTCGCCACCACAGGGCACAATTTCTAAGGCTGCGACTGAACGCTCTAAATACTAATGAGATGCTCTGGAGGCAAAAGAATAAAGAAACAGCAAATTATTACTGCCGCTTTTGCAAAACCACAGAAGTTGAATCTCTAAAGCACCTAGCTATATTGTGCCCAATGCTGACAGATCTCCGTGAGGTGCATCTAAACGAATTCAAAACACAATCCCAGGAGCCTGACGATTGGTGGGACCACGCCACAGCAGGTCACAACATCAAGCTCTCCTGCAACCTCATCAACTTCTTTGATGAAGCCCTAAAGTCAGTACCCAACTGAAGGCCTCTAGTATCTGAAAGATCTGCCTTCTTGGTGGTTGCCCTTTCCGGTAACTGTGTTACCCTATAGTATAACATCTATTGTTAAATTTGACTAAGACTACCCAAGGAGGAGATGGAAAAAAGATGAAAAGATGGTGAAAAAAAAGAAAATGTATCTAAATGTTCTTTCTTTTGGAAATGTAAGAGAAACATGATATGAAATATCAAGTTGAAGTTTTGCAATAAAAAAAAAAAAATTACACTTCTCCACACAGGTAAAAGGCGGAGCATGAAAGCACATTCTGAGCAAGGCAAAGCACACGAGGAAGCAGCAGTTCCAAGATGACAGTTTAATACAAGGCGAAAGACGGCAAAACTGAAGAGGATTGCAAGGAGGGAAGTGCCCTTGACCTTTTCAACAAAAGACCGTTACTTTCATGAACCTTCGAGAATAGGAAACGTAAGACCAGGAAATCAAGGCTGAAGAATCCTGCATTGTGTGTCAGAGGTACCCAGGACTCTTCTTTGTCTGCTGACGTGGTACTGTCATTGGCTCCTATAACAAAACAGCACCATTGAAGTCATCACAGCCAGTGAGTTGAGGAAGACTGATACCAGACAGGTCTGTGTTGAAGCCAAGGTTGCAAGTGGCAACATTGTATATTGAAAACTGAAGAGAACAGCCAAGATACGATACCGTAGACAGTCCGGCACCACATGGGTGCTCATTCGAAAGTCTCTGTTAGGTATCCAGCTGAAAGGTGACAAATGTGAAGTGATGAAGAATGGTGAAATCGACATGGTCCTGCAATGGGTCAAGCAAAACCCTGTTCACATTTGAAAGTCTTCGACAGTTGATGAAAAGGTATATGAAGTTGGTCTGAGACTGGCGGAGGGAGTTCAGCTAAAAGCTTTTGGTTGAAGCAAGTCTGTGTAATGTTGTATTGGAAATTGGAATTAGTCTGAGCCTGGTGGAGGGAGGCTAATTGAACATTGTGTTAAAAGGGATCTGAGCCCGACTGAGTGGGATCCGGGATCTGAGCCCGACTGAGGGGGATCCGGGATCTAAGCTGGGGTGAACCGTGAGTCACCACCTGAGAAAGAATATCCTACGAGAAATTGGATGCATAAATAATTTACGAACATTGTGTTGTGTTGAG
Source organism: Ambystoma mexicanum (assembly GCF_040938575.1). NCBI lineage: Eukaryota > Metazoa > Chordata > Amphibia > Caudata > Ambystomatidae > Ambystoma > Ambystoma mexicanum. Next base: position 326,921,742 of record NC_090925.1, on the reverse strand, counting down.
AGGATCTGAGGGGGATCCAAGGTGAATGGTGAATCGCCGTAGAAATGGAGTACTTGTGAAAATCTGAAAGAAGAAAAGAAATTGTTTGTCGCATCAGGCCATCTGAATGAAGAGACTTTGAAAAGCAAAGAGACTTGGGAACGGAAGGCCCTGATGCTAATGACTGAATTGTATCCTCGTGCTAGAGAAGACAGAGTACCGCCTTGTCCCGTGCTGAAAATGTGGGGCAGGGAGGCCAATGGCCTGAACATCCTGATATATCATTTTGTGAACACTTTTTTCTTTTTCGTAATGTTGTTTCCAACACTATTTGTATTTAGAGGTATATTTAGAGGTAAGGATTGGCAATAGATGTATTAGTATAGGCCCTTTTATTTTGACAAGACACTACTAGGACTGAGCTATTATTACTTGATGATCATAGCTTGCTCCCATTTGTAGATTTAGGATTAGATGGGCGTTTTTCAAACCCTTTAATAAACACCCTTGAACTGTGGTCACTTGTGTCTCTTACGGTTGATATGGTTTTTTACTTCAAATATACCCTTTGAGTTCCAGATACTCAAAATGGTGGTTCTGCATGCTACAAGCCCTTCTTTGTACCATCTTCTTTTGTTGTCCATCTTACTTCCTCTTCAGATGGGAAAATTGCCATGTAATGGCATGACTTTCTTGGTAGTCAAGCCCTGGAATCCCATTCAGTGCTTGGTCCCAATCCACACTTCAGCCAGGGTATGCCAGTTGCTGTGCATAATGTTTGGTGATGGGCTGTCCTTGATTGGACATCCTTCACTCATTTCAATGTTGCAGATTGCATCCATAGATGGGCTCGACAGCCCTCTGCCCCAAAATCGGGATACAAGAGGAGGACCAGGAGCCATTCAATTTTGTTGACCCCAAGAGCCAAGTATCTGAAGCCCAAGCACTGTCTGAGACCTACTTGAGTGCTGCTGTTGTTAGACAACTGCCTTCAAATCAACTGGCAAGACCTAAAACGGGTGCCGCTCGGCTTTGAATGCACTGCTTTTTCAAGCTCTGAGGAGTTTCTGAGGTCTGAGCTTGGCCTCCACCTGTGTGACAGAATGCCATTTGTGATCGTTAAATAGTCTAAACCTTTTTTGATAGATCTTCTTGCATCATTTCATTATAATAAATCAATCTCTGAAAGTGAGGTCTGCTAATTGGATCTCACTTACATAGTTTTGCATGTTCAACGGCCGAATATAAACACGTGACTCTGCTGGGCCTGTGTAATGACCTCTCATCAGCTGCCTTGTAGTTTGGCAGCATGACAGTACAAAATCACATGGGCATTCCAGCCTAGTGGAGCAGCTGACTGAAGCATGGAGAGGAAGAGAGAGAGGGAGAGAGAGAGAGGAGCTGAACGCAAGAACAAACACGCTGCAGGAATGCCAGAAGCCAAGAGAGTGCTTGGAGGCAGTCTTTGCCTTACTGGAGTCTGAAGACACGAAGAAGAAGAGGCCAGCAGGGACCGCGATGCGAGAAACAGATGCGACACCAGAGGAGTGAACGCTGAATAACCGCTACCAGTTTACAGCGAGAGAAGGAGAATACACCAGCCAGAGCTGGTTAGTCCACCCGAGGGAAGCTGGGATGCCGGGGCGTATTGGCAGCCATACCAAAACTGACTATAATGATGCATCGAGAGAAAGAACGAGAGTATTTCTTTCAAAGAAAGAACAGAAGGAAAACACAAATATTGCTGCCACCAGCTTGTCTTTAGGCACATATAAAAGTAACCAAAAAGTCTAGGGTGATACAAAAGTATCCCCATTGTACTACTTTGTAAGATACTGTGTGCAATTTTAAAAAGTAAAACAAAATGTAAAACATAAAAGGGAAACCTAGTTTCCCAGTACTCATTGTCTGAAGGACTGCAGTTTCACCATAATAAATGAGTAAAAGGCAAGGAAAGTGAAGCCGAAGGCTTTACTTCCCCTCAACAAGTCAGAACTGGTTAAAAAAACAAAGCAAAAAAGATTGGGGGTCCATAGAAACTATGGAGGGAAAGTTGCCAAAAGAGAACTCTTTCCTAACCAGTAGAACCTAGCATCTTGTATACTGATGCAGCAAGGATGTGTGAAGTGTTCTGGGGCTCTGTACCTTCTGTAATAGGCAATCGTTCATTAAGACCAGCCACTCGTTCTTTTGACTGAGCCTTTTGTCATGTGTACTGAGTATCCACTTCTTTTCTCTTTGTTTTTGTAGTAACCTTTCTATGTTGAGGCTATTTAGATCCTCCTCTGTGTGGTTATTGGTCATTTAATGCAAGTCTCAAAATGTGCACTTGCCACCAGCTGTTGCAGAGTGGCACTCTTGGCAAGCAAGAAATCCTGTTCTCTGTGAATTTTTATGCCTGGCTAGTAGCTTGCAACTTTAAATTTTCACTGCTAATATATTGTCATCTTTAGTCTGATTTTTAGACCGGTTTCAGACATGTATTCCTATACCATGTTATCATGTAAACATTATTTGTTTTACATCTAATTCAGTGGACTGCATTCAGTCTTCTGCATTCATAAGTGAAGCTGATAAAGCATTTTATATTATTTCTCTCATAGGTTTCACTGCTAATGCTGTTCTGTGTATTTAATACGAGATGCAGCCGCATGTCTTCAGCCTTGACTTTAGATTCACACCGTATTTATAGTCTGATACATTTTACAATTTTCTTTCTTAGACTTGAGAATTGACATAACTGGAGATTCTCTCAAAGGGCATTAGGATTTTTACTCCAACTGTAAAGCGATATTGCAGTCCGTAGCTTTACAGAACGTAGTTGTAGACAATGGGCCTCATTAGGGGTCCAGTGGTAACCCTGCTGGTGCTACCGGTGAGTTGCTGCTGGACCCGTAATAATTTACTGGTGCCTGATGACCTGGTGCCACCGGCTCATTATGAGCCCAGCGGCCGGGAAGTCAGGCGCTGGTATATTTGTTAATCCCCATTCCCTTAGAGTCCTGTGGGACACTATGGGAGTGGGGACACGGAAGCACCAGCACCGTTGTTAATGGTGCCGGTGTTTCCATGAAGGGTTTGCCTAACGTGACCGCTGCGCCCAGCAGGGTCAGACCTGTCGTGCAGAGCGGCCATGGCAGGCAAACGCGTAGTTTGCCGGTCTGTAAACAAGGGTGCCGGTGAGCTTACTAATCAGGCCCAATGTGTTTTCCTGGAGTGCCATGTATGGCCAAGCCCTTCCTATAGGACATGTACAGTGGCCCTCAAGCTGGTGTCTGGTAGGAAGGGCTTATTGATTAGTTTTCTCAATAATTTCATTGGTAAATCAACATCCTATTCAACTACTCTGTTCACATTTGGCCATTTGCTAGTTATTGTCTAAGAAAAGCCTTTTTGGAAAGTAGAATCGATCCTCTGCAATGCCCTAGTTTAGGCCTCAGTGAGCCCTTGCCGCAAGCCATTTGTGAGTGGGGAAGGCATTCTTCGCAAGGGAAAAATAGTGAGTGTATATTGAGATCCAGGGCAGTGCACAAAATGTGCACTCGCCACTAGCCATTCGCTGTGGTATAGCGTAGTGATATTTTGTCTATTGGCGGATAAGAAATGTTGTGCTGTGTATGCATAGGATTTAGGTGGCAAGTTACTTTTTTATGTCTGGCTAGCAGCGTGCAGCTAGAAACCTGTACCGTTGCCCTAGTTAGTTATTTTTTATGCTTTTGCACTTCTTTGATTCTAATTAATAATAGACCTTCTGGAATAAACCTTTAGTGTTCAGTGAACATTAGAAAAACTCACAGATCCTTGTAGGATGATTGGTTATACAGTGTGTTTCACTAAAGGGAAGCCAGAGATTGCAGATCCCACATAGGAGAAGTGGATGATTCACACCTTGTGTATCTGCACTGACTGAACCAAATAGGGCTTCAAACATGGTGGAAGATACTCTATTAAATCGGCCATGCCGCTAAAAAGGTTTAAGCAAGGGTGTGCGTTAATTTCACCTTTTTTCCATTAAACTACATTAAAATATTTCAATGGGGGGACCATCAGGTGGTACAGACAATATGGCTGCATAGCACGTCTTCTCCCTGTCCCCTGCTCCACATTATGGTTTGCAATAAGCCTCCAAGCAACGATTGGAATCGGTTAATGAACCTTGCGGGACAAAAGTGACAATCTCCGGTGCCGAAGCGGCCTGCATATTGACCCAGCGCCCTGAGTTATCGAACGACCGAGTGAGACCTGCGTGTGCTGGTCAGCGGAGTTGCGTAGGGGGAGTGGCCACCTCTCTATTGTGAAGGCAATGTAAGTTGAGTCACGGGAGGTCTCGTTGGACGCTAGCGTGATGGAGCTCAATCCTGACTTGGACGTACACGAAGCCAGCAGAGCGAAAAGAGAAACTGGGTCCTGTGCAATTGCCAGGTGAAATTAAGCACTTGGTGGTAAAGCAGCATTGTGCAACGGATCGAGCAGGCAACATATTGGCTGCACAGGTGTGGAACTGTGGTGGTGAGAGTTCCGGCAAGTGCTGGAGCTGCGAGGACGGCTTGCACAAGTGAGTTTGGTGCAAGCTTGAATCTGAAGGCCAGGAATAGCGTGGTGGGGTAAGAAGTGGCACGGCCCGCTGTGAGGCCCTTTGTTGAGCCAGGGTGCAGGTGTTTGGAGGAAACGACCTGGTACGCCCCCCCCCGCACTCTGGAGAGGCTACACCTTGACCGTATGAGTGGGGAAGAACGGTGGTGAATTGGAAGCCTGACGCTGAGGGGTACTGTGATGTTCCTCAGCTTTCTGCCTTTTTGGGGGCTACCTGCCTAAACGAGAGACCTGAGACTTGGGGTGCATTGGTGAACCCAGTGGTGGCATTTCAGCAGCGTGAAGGTATTGGCGGAGTAGCCTCTGCGCTTTCATTGCATTGCAGGACAATTTGAGCTACATGCCATTGGACACTTTGGACGTGTCTTTCTACTAGTGAGACCTGGCACTGGTGGAGGTATAACGGAACAATGCTCTTTCGGTTGCAGCGCTTTAAGCAGGCTGCAGAAGTGGAAAAAGAGTGGGGCTGGGCCATCAGACTCACGAGTGCCACTGGGTATACATTCTCCGTCTACTAAAGAAGATATTAGAGACATTCTCCAGGAAATTAAAGCTTTACGTGGAGAGGTGCAAGCTTCAGTGTGAGAGTTGATATGTTGGGAAACAGGTATTGAATTCAACCACCTCAATGCGGACTTGTTTGAAGGTGGTTTGAGAGGCCGAGAAACTAGAGAGGATGGTAAAGCTCAAGTAAGATGACCTGGCGAATAGAGAACAGAGAAATAATCTACAGATCTTTGTACTGAAAGAACAGAAGGATGACTGTCCTAATGATGTGCAGGGGAAGGTTGAGGCCCTTATTAATTCTGTTTGCGAATGATGGAGGAAGGGAGGTGGCGATTGAGATGGCTCACCATGGAGGCATGGTCGAGATCAGTGACGGTGAAGTTCCTCAGATACACAGATAGGGCGCTTGTCGTGGAAAGAGTGAAACAGCAATGTAGTTTTCCATTTTAAGGGGACTCTGTTCAGATTCACCAGGAGAGTTCCACTTTCCATCTGTACAGGCGGAGGGATTGTAGGTCTCTCACTTCTGCCCTACATCGAGAGGGATACATTAGAGATTATTTGCCCTAACATTTTAAATTGAGGATGTGCACTATAGGGTGATTAAAGGGTTTTGAGGCTGAGCAGGTTCTTCATCACGTCTTTGAGAGGGAGTAGGATCGGGGAGCAGCACCAGATGAGAGCAGACTGGCGGCCACACAGGATGGGCTGGGTGGATTGATGCAGCGGAAACGTGTGCTGAGGGGCCGCAAATACAGGAGATTAAACACTGCTTAATCTGCGAAGTGATATTTCCTCGGAGGGTGAGAGGGGTGTATGTTCCTGTTTAACATTTCTGTGTTTGGTTAGGTTTGGTTAGGCTTTTCTGTTTGGAGTGTAAGGTGTTTATTAAGATGGAGGCAGGGGAAGAAGCAAGTGCCATGGTGGCCCATAGTTTTTTGTAAAAAATCATGTATTTTTTATTTTTTACATAGGCGTTTCAATGCAGGGCGAGGCAGTGGGGATGTTGGGTGTGGGAATTTGGGGGGGGGGCTTCTGGTATGGGGACCTGGTACAGGAAGAATTGTTGTGACCTTGGAAATGTATTTCTTTGTTGAGGTGCTATATTGTGGGCAGGACTTATTTCTTATATGGTGATGCAAGATGTGATTCAGGGGGAAGGGGCGGACCTCCTACGTGTATGCACATTGAATGGCTAGAGTCAAAACTCAGTGACTAAGCAGTCTTTGTTGGCCATGGAATTTCGGAGGGCGGGGTTGGAGGTCTTTTTTTATTCAGGAGACTACACTGTTGCAGGGAGAGGAAAGAAGAATCCCATGTAGTTTGATTGGGTAGGTGTATTGGGCGTCTAGTGATGTTAAGAAGGGAGTAGTTGGGATTCTTTTGCATAAGAGGCTTGTGTTGAAAGATGTAGTGGTTTGGAGAAGTGGGGTTGGTAGTGCATTGAGCCTTTGAGGAGGTACGATTATCGTTCGCAACGATATATGCCCCTATTCTGGGGCAATTGATATTGTTGAGGGATACAATCGTGCATGTTCGGAGGAAATGTACAGGACATATGATTTTGGGGCAGAACTCAACATGTGGGCTGATCTGTTGCTGGATAGAATGGGCTCCCCTATTGGGTTGTGGAGGTTTGCAAGCCTGCTTGGATTCTCAGGATGTATGTGATGTGTGGTGTCTACTTCATCCTCAGGATAGAGGTTTTACAGTTTTTTTGTTTTTATTTCTTATCCTCTGCCACATGGCATCTGCACTCGCATTGATTATATTTGCTTGTTGAGAGAATTGCGGGAAAGAGCATTGGGTTGTGAGATACCCCCAATTAGCTGGAGGGATCATGATATGGTGGGGCTTGACTTGTCGTTGATGGGGCTGAGCGCACAACACTCTCTACAGCATTGTAACGAGTCACTTTGGAAGGATCTGAGGTTTAGAGAGGCATTGGAGGGGGCCATCATGGAATATTTTATGATCAATGATACTGGGGAGGTGGATTTATGTACTGTTTGGGATGCAGCCAAAGTGACATGGTAGGGATTGTTGATTGGATAAGATGCGCTGAAAAAGAGGGAGAGGACGCTATTAGAGAATAGGCTTAGGACAGCGATTGGGACCCTGGAAAAGGAAATCCAGGAATCAGACCGAGGAGTGGGGCTATTGATGGACGAGGTCCAGGGGAAAAGGGAGGAGTTGAAATTACTGGAGGAAGGGAAGGTAGTTCCAAAACTCCAGTTTTTGCAGCAAATGTATTATGATAAAGGGGACAAGGTGGATGGAATCTTGGCGGCCTGCCTTTGTGGACAGCGGGATGAGAATTGGATAGCAGAGGTGGAGGGGATTGATGGCCGAGTGGTAGCGACATCCAAGGGGATTGTAGATAGATTTGTATCCTTCTATGAGGAGCTATATGCCCTGGAGGGGCAGGTGGATACCCAGGGTTTGGAGGACTATTTGAGTACAATCTGTCAGTTTTGTTGCTTGAGGACGCAGCCAGTCTTGATGCTCCCATTACAGAGGAGGAGATTGTGGAGGCTATTCGTTGCTTACAGTTGGCTAAGGCCCCAGGTGACGATGGGTTTATAAATAGTTCTCAACTTTACTTGTACCACATTTGGTGAAATCGTTTTTAATCATATTTTGACAGCCCTTTTGTAAGGGCCCCCATTTATGTGATTGTTATAGACCTATTTCACTTAACGTAGATGCCAAGATATTTACGCGGGTCCTTGCCTCCAGATTCAATATACAAATGCCTAGACTGGTCCACATGGACCAGGTGTGGTTTATAAGGTGCTGTCAGGGCGCCAATACGTTGTGAAATCTCGTATTGCATGGATTTCGCCCGGGGGAAGGGAGGCAATCGCATGTTACTCTCCATCGATGCCAAAAAGTCCTTTGACAGAGTCGACTCGGCATTCCTTGAGGCAGTATTACACAAATTTGGGTTTGGGGGAACGTTTTGAATGGCATTAATGCAGTTTATTTGAGTCCCATGACATGTGTTGCAGCAAATATTAGATTCTCCAGGGGGTTTGGATTAGCTAGAGGTACGAGGCAGGGATGCCCACTTTCACCACTTCTTTTTGCACTTTCGCTTGAACTGCTGGCCCAAAGGTTAAGGGATGACCCACGAGTTGAAGGTATTAAAGTAGGGGAGTTGGAATTTAAATTGGGGTTAGATGCAGATTATGTCTTGCTGCACCTTCTGAACCCGCTGGGATTGGTCCCGGCGGACATGAAATTGATTGTACAATATGGGAAATTCTCAGGTTTTAAAATTAATAGGTCAATGTATTTTGTTGCCTGTTGATCGGGATGGGGATCGTGCTGCACAAGGATTGGAGTGCTTGGGAATAGACGTGAGGGAGTATACGTTGCGTTACCTTGGAGTCCTTCTTACGAGAGAATTGAATGGACTGTATGGGGTTAACTACCCCCATTGATGCAGAGATTGTACAATGACATGGTGAAGTCGGACAGACTTACCAAATCATGCATGGGGAGTCTTAATGCTAGAAAGATGAATTTCCTTCCCAGACTCGGGAGGCCAAGAACCAGTTCTGGAGGCTTCTGTGGCAGGGGAAGAGGGTGCGAGTGGTATATGATACTTTGATTCTACCCAAAGATAAAGGGGGAGTGGATCTCCCAGATTTATATTTATATTATAAGGCAGCCCAGCTTAGGGTATTGGTACATCATTTACACGAACAAGTGCAGAGACAGACGGTGGGACTGGACAATTACCTTCTTATACCCACAACAGTTTGGGAATTGTTATGGTGGCCAAGAGATCGGATCCCACTCAGAATCACAGTGCATCCCATACTGGGAGTTATTTAGACAATATGGTGTAAGGAACATAGGATGGATGGGGTTATGTCCTGGCCTTCTGCTTTGAGCCATTTCTGGACCCCAGGAGTGAAATATTCCGAACTTGGACAGGTTTCAGAGTTGGTTCGAGGCAGCTTTAACGAGGATTGGGCAGTTATGGAACAGTGGGAAGTTTATTTCCATAATGGAGTTGGAAGAGGGTCTGCACATGAGAACCTATCCATTTTTATATACTTGCAACTGAAGTGAGGTGAATACAGCTGATACATTGAGAGCGCAGATACAGCAGGATCGCACCCTGACAGAAAAAGTTCTTAATTCCCAGACAGAGATGAAGGAGTAGATTTCTCTTTTGTATGTAGCTTGGTAGAATCTGGTAAGGGGACTACGGAGAAACTTCGGGAGAGGTGGGAAAAGGGCTTCGGCTTGGATGTAGAAGGAACATTATGGTGTAAAATGTGCTTAAGAGCATTCAAGTCATTGATCGCCTGCCAATATAAGCTTCACAGTATTAAATAATTGCATATGTGACAAGGCAAAAAACATATACGTAATGTAAATGATCACTGCAGACCTCCATGAAAATCATGTGGAATTGGAGGCTGAATGGAGTGGGTTTTGCAGCAGGTTTATGCCCCTTTGAGGCTTAGGGTCTTTGGAGAAGGGTGATGGACCGGAGGATGTAGTATTATTGGAGGGGTGGATTTCAGCTCTTCCTTCCCAATCGGTAGATTTGAGGTGTATGGTTGATCCATTTTGAGTCTTTTTTGCATCGCACAGGAGAACAATCTTTTTTCCTTTTGGTCCGGAGCTTTTTATTGCCTATACCAGGGGGTGGGTTGTTGGCGGTTGGGTGGAAGTAGTATTGTTTGTTTTAGTGATTTGTTGTGATTGTGTTTATTCTTCCTCCTTTGTAACCTAAAAATTATAATACATTTTGAATTATAAAAAACATATATTTCTACGAAAAATCGTGTCCCTTTAATGGGAGAGACCAAGTCTATAGTGCAAGAACAGCACGTCTTTTATAATTAATGGCTTTCGGAGGCTATTGAGGGGTCTGCTACATTTTCAGATATTGAACATTTTATTTTAAGTGTGCTTTCCAAGGAGTCAAGGAAGGTTTGAGCAGGGTGTTTTTCTATTTTCTGTGTGGAATGGACAGGATGAAGTTTATAAATATTTTTTTATTTTATTCACATGTTTACACTTTGTGTGAAGGGTGCTGTTTGCTCTTGTGTAAATTACAGACCGATTACTTTAATGGTATTTTTATTTCTTCCAATATTTATTATAGGATGGGCTGTATTGTCAACTAAATTGTTTTCATTGGAAAAGGTACAGCAAGAATGTCAGTGACATCGATCGGGTACACAGAATTAACAAACCCACTTATCACTTTTATGCAAAGCACTGAACAAAGTTAAAGAAATTGAAGTAAACAATTGATTATATTGGCATTTCAGGGCTTCTGTAGCTGTGCCAATCTGATCATGTAGACTGAAGAAGTAGAAAGTCAATATAATTTTTTTCAAAATTTAGATCATAAATAGTTAATTTTAGAGGGAAGTATGTAGTGGAGTCACAAACACATTACACATCTTAAAGAGACATGTAATGAAAAAGAGCAGATGGTACCTGTGTACAAGGTGTGATGTAATGACAGGAAATTCGAAGGAAATTAGAGGTTTACTGGGCGGGGGACGGTCGGGGTAGGATAATTAAGGAAATGTTCAGTTCCGAAAGGGAATTAAATATGACCACAAAATAGGCAGTAGAGTGTTAAGATGTAACTCGGATGCTTCACACATCCATTTGTATTGATATATACTTACCAGTTTCCTATCCTGTTCTTTCCAACTATGATGTCACAGTATTCTAAGTTAGAGTGTTATTGTATGTGTTTAATTCTTTTATAGTCAGTTGAGCTTTGCCTCTCAAGGTGAGGCCTGCTGCCGTGTACTGCTTATCTTGATTAAAGATACTTTCAATTACTTCAAGCCTGGCACGCCTTGATTTAACATTGGCGACGAGGATAACTGAAGCGGGCCCCGTGTGCGCGTTTGAAGGCAACTCCAGCTGATCTAATCAGCGTTGTGTTCGTCCGGTCTCCTTCCCCAGCAGCGGCAGCAGGCGAATCGCGGAAGGCGGCGGAGAACACCTTACTAAGGATCCTCACACAAGGCAAGTGAGTGATTTGTGTATTTTGTGCGAAGAGAAGGGGAAGCAAGAAACTGTGTGGTCCCGCGTGCGCTATAAAAGCACAACGCTTATACTGGCCGCGAGCGTGCGCGCATGCTCGTGTCACATAAGCTTCTCATATCCGTGTGCTGAAGCTGGCTCCCTGGGGACACGTCAAATTACGCGCTACGGCTCAGAAAGGAAAAAGCCTTCATTGTGACGTCGGTTGCCTGGCAACCAGATTTCTGTCCGGAAAGCTCAAAAGAACGTCAAATCTAGCGGAACGAAGGATACATTGTTGCAACAATTGTGAACAGCAGACAATTCACCTCAAGCACTGCTACCCAGTATAATTCCGCCCCAGACAATCTACTGGTGTTCTACATCATTGGAAAATTCTTATTTAGTTCCCACCTACTATGGCTACCTCTATTCCTCCACCACAATCATTCCTAAATGAACCTGGTCGCCCTTCACTTAGATGGGATAAGTGGAAGGATACTTTTGAAAATTACTTAATAGCAATGGGGGGGGACAGATTCTCCCCTGTCAGAAAAAAAGCCCTTGCGATTCATAATTTGGGAGTTGAAGGACGCAGGATATTTGATGGTTTGACTGGCGATCAAGCACCTGAGGCTGGTGACATAGATGTGTATGCTCTGACCATCAAGAAATTGCAAGATCATTTTGAACCACGCATAAATGTCAGCTTTGAGAGACATAAATTCTTTCAGAGGATGCAGGAACAAAATGAGTCGGTTGAGTCATACATTGCCTGCTTGAGGTCCTTAAGTTACACGTGCGAGTTCGAACAACTGACAGACTCACTGATCAGGGATCAGCTACTTAGATGCACGAATAATCCCAGAATCCAGGAAAAACTACTTGCGAGGGACATGAAGTTGGAGGAAGCAATTGATCTGGCAAGGAGTATTGAGCAGACATCTCAATATGTGAAGGAGCTCAAAGTTGACAAACAAATCACGCCAGCCATGTCAGTCTGTGCTATCGATCAAAAGAAGAAGGGAAGCTTCTCATCAGTGAAAAAAGGGAACTGGGGTTCGAGGGGCTCATGCCCCAAGTGTGGAAGTTTCAGACATGGCGTGAACTTTCCGTCTTGCCCCGCAAAATTCGCTGATTGCTTCAAATGCAAGGGAAAGGGACACTTTGCCAATGTTTGTAGAGCAAGTTCAGTAAACCTTGTAGAACCCAGGATGGAAGTGAAATCCACTCATGAAGAAGAAATTAGGAGGAACTATAATATCCAAGAAGTATCAAACAATCAAGAACCAAATGTTTATTTTTGAAGTGTTGTCTATGCATGGTGATGAGAAAGGACCGACGGATACCTTCTGTGTGGAAAGGCACAATATTGTAATGAAAGTTGACACATGCTCTCCGTGGACCATAGTATCAAGGGATACTCTGGTAAATGTTTTAAAGAAGAATGAAGACAAAATCAAACCCACTGACGTCAAAGCTTGTGGGTATTCAGAATCTGCCATTGATATCATGGGTGAAGTCCCAGTGAAAATATCCTACAAAGGAAGGGACTGTCAAGCCAGAATACTTGTTGCCAAGAGAGGGTCTTCTTTACTAGGATGGGAAGAGCAGAGAGCTTTGGGAGTGAGAGTCCAGGCAAGTGCACCTAATCCTGTATCGATTGCAGAGATAGAAGATGTCTGGACTAAGAATTTTCCCGAAGTACTTTCCGAGAGACTGGGAAGGCTGAGAAACTTTGAACATCACATAAGACTCAAAAAAAATGCACAACCTGTTGTACATAGGGTAAGGCAAGTTCCATTAAATATGAGGAGTCAACTCCATGATGAACTGCATGACTTGGTTACAAAAGGTGTGATTGAACCTGTAGCTGCTACAGAATGGCTATCACCCATCGTCCTTGTGGCTAAATCCAATGGGAAACTGAGGTCGTGTGTCGATTTACGCAGTCTTAACCAGAATATCATTGTTGAGAGACACCCTGTTCCCAACATCTCCGAAACTCTCTCCACTTTGGGTGAGCCAAAGTTATTTTCCATCATTGATTTATCAGCAGCTTACCACCAAGTCCCACTATCAGAAGATGTGCAGCATCTCACCGCATTCAGAACTCCTGAGGGTGTGTTTAAATATAAGAGAATGCCATTTGGTTTAGCTTCTGCTGCTTCAGTTTTTCAAAAAATTAATGGAGGAGGTGCTCAGAGGTTTAAAAAGAGTTACGGTGTTCCAAGATGACATCCTAGTGTTTGCTGACAATAAATTGGAGCATGATAACACCCTTATGGCTGTTCTAACTAGGCTCAGAGAGGCTGGCCTGACTGTTCAGAGGAGCAAATGTAAGATTGCTGTAGCTGAAGTAGATTACTTGGGCCATAAGATTTCAAGCGATGGTATATCTCCCAAGAAGTCACTCGTGGACAGCATCAGGAATGCTCCCCAGCCTCAAGACAAGGATCAGTTACGGTCATTTATGGGGCTGGCGGAGTATTACCACAAGTTTGTTAATAGTTTTGCTAGCATCTCCACTCCCCTGAGAGAATTGTTGAAGAAGAATGTTAGGTTTGACTGGTCAAGTGAGTGTGAGGTGGCTTTTGGAAAGATTAAAGAAAGTATTGTTCAAGCGCCCTCACTTGGCGGATTCGTATCTGGAAGAAAGACAATTTTGGCGGTTGATGCAAGCAATGAAGGTCTGGGGGCAGCTTTATCTCAATATGACTCTGCCAAGGTGGAACACATCATTGCGTTCGCATCCAGACCACTGAGAGGTGCTGAAGAGAATTATTCAGTTATTGAAAGGGAAGCCCTGGCTTTATCATGGGCTGTGGCTCACTTCAAGTTCTACTTGTGGGGTCAAACTTTTGTGGTCAAAACGGACCACAAACCTTTAGTCCAATTGTTAGGAAGTGTCGAGTGGGCCAAAGGTTCACCCAGAGTCTCAAGGTGGATGGTTGAACTTTTGGCTTATGATTTTAGGATGGTTTATATAGCAGGCAAAGATAATGTAGTGGCAGACTGCCTGTCTAGACTACCAGTGGGGAACAAAAGTAATGAAGAAGAATGCCTAGAACAAAATGTACTTATTTCTGAACTTGAATATAATGCCATAAGTAAGGAAGAGTGGGAAACTGCTAATGTTGAAGATGTTATGTTAGAACAAGTTAAAAGCTGGACCAAAACAGGGTGGCCTCAGAGAAATGATGTTGAGAAAGTTTTTGAGTATTATTATAACATTAAAGAGGAACTTAGTATTTCAGAGGATGGTCTCAAACTTAGAAAGGGTCTGAAAGTTATTCCCCCTGCCAGTATTAGATCTAGATTGGTGACCTTAGCTCATCAAGGGCATCTAGGAATAGGAGGCACAAAGAGACATATTAGAGAGTCGTTTTGGTGGCCAGGGATTGGTGGAGAGGTTGAAAAGTGTGTTAAGAAGTGTAAAGAGTGCGAGAAGAGTGACAAGAGTAAAATAGTAAGAGAAGCACCTATGAGACCAGTGAGTGTTCCCACCGAGCCTTGGAAGAAAGTTGCAGTAGACTTGATAGGTCCTCTGCAGGACCTGGGAGAAGACCTCAAATATTTGATTGTCATGGTAGATTATCATTCTAAGTGGATAGAGTGTAAAGCTATACAAGAAGCCACCACTGCTCAGATGATAATCTTCTTCGAAGAAGTATTCTACAGGGAGGGTTTTCCTACAGAGTTGATTTCGGACAATGGTGTCCAGTTCTGTTCAGAGAGGATGACAGATTTTTTCAGAATATATGGCATCAAGCATTACAGAACGGCTCTGTATCAGCCCAGAGCCAATGGACTGGTAGAGAGGGCAAACAGGTTTGTTAAGGGAGGATTACAACTAGCCATGGCGGCAGGATTGAATTGGAAAAGAATTTTGAGGGAAATGATATGGTGTTACTGTACCACACCCCATACTGTTACTAGGATCTCCCCATTTATGTCTCTGAAAGGGAGACAGCCAGGCACCCAACTCTGCCCTGCTTGGTTAAATCTAGACAGGAGTGTTAATGTTGATAGGAGCAAAATTGTTACACTTATTAGAGAGGCCCAAGACGAGTATAAGGCCTAATTTGACCTAGAAAAGAAGTGTAATAGTGTTGATTGGAAGGAAGGTGATATGGTATACGTGAAGAATCCTAGAAGGTCACCCAAGTGTATTGAAAGCAAGTTCCTTGGACCTAAAAGAATTACTGCTGTAAGAGGAAATGCAGTGATTCTGGAGGGAGGGGAGTGCTGGTCTATGTCCAGACTTGTGAGATGCAACAACAATGGAGAGGCTGAAGAATGTGAGGATGAAGGCAGTGATAGTGACATGGGTTATGACTCAAGGAAGAGTGGAACTCTATCTGAATACTTTGATGTGTTTAATAGAAACAATGCAGGACGTTTAAGGAGCAAACCTCTGTGGCTGAGGGATTACTATGTTGAATAACGCTAAATTTGTTGTTCTCGAAAGGGAAGAGATGTGTTAAGATGTAGCTTGGATGCTTCACACATCCATTTGTATTGATATATACTTACCAGTTTCCTATCCTGTTCTTTCCAACTATGATGTCACAGTATTCTAAGTTAGAGTGTTATTGTATGTGTTTAATTCTTTTATAGTCAGTTGAGCTTTGCCTCTCAAGGTGAGGCCTGCTGCCGTGTACTGCTTATCTTGATTACCGGCTCCAGGCTAGACTACTGCAACATACTCTTCCTAGGAACCTAAAAAAAAAACCTGGAGAGGCTACAAGTCATCCAGAATAGTGCTCTCCGAGCAGCCCAAGGTATTGCCAAAAGGGACCACATCTCGGAAGCCAGAAAACTAGCCCACTGGCTCCCAATAAAGGAAAGAATAATTTTCAAAGCGCTCACACTGACACACAAATGCATCCATCTCACTGCCCCCGAATACCTCTCACAAAGAATCCACTCCGTCGCCTCTACAAGACCAACAAGATCACCCTACACCAACATGCTCTCTGTGCCATTAGTAAAAAGATCCAGAGCAGGGGGATCCAGCTTCCCCTATCTCGCACCCACTCACTGGAATGCCCTACCTCCCACCATCTGCGGTGAGCCCTCCCTCCTAGCCTTCCGCAAAGCACTGAAAACCACCCTCTTCTCATAAGGTCCCTCGCAGCTGCATAATACCAACCATATGACCCACTGCCTAAATTGTATTGACCAACCGCATAAGCTGTAATGATAACCTTGCTTGTTCCTATCTGTATTATGCCTCTTACTGATACCATGCCTGTAACTAAGCTCATGCAAGTAACAGCGCCTCAATGCCCCTGGGCTGCTTGCGCGCTATACAAATTTAAATAAATAAATAAATACTTTCAATTACTTCAAGCCTGGCACGCCTTGATTTAACATAGAGCAGAAATCAGAAAGATGGAAGGCCACCATAGATGTGCAGAGAGAGAATAACGTATGCCAAATAAGATGCAGAAACAGAATGATTCGGATTAAGCATACACTGAATGACTCCTCTCTAAACAGCTGGGGTAGGTGATGGGGCAATTTCAGATCTGATAACTGTAGTAGGAAAACATGACTTCCTTAATGAATGGCTTGGAAGTTCCCTGTATGAGAACCAATAAAATGTACTCCCTCAAGATTGAATTTTAAAACCGAGACACTAAGCAGCAGAAGTGAAAGGAGCATTGGGAAAAGTGAATGGAATAATCTTGGTGATGTAATATGGCTTTTTACATAACCAATTTCTGTTTAGGGGGATTAAGATGGAGGAGGTGAGGTGCCACCCAGCCTCTGGTGTATGCAGAATCGCAGAGTCCTCTGCCACGAAATGTGAACCAAACTCAAATCAAGCAATGGTGCACTCCCAAGGAAGCGTATTGAGTGAGCAAAGCAGCTGCCAAGAAATACAACTTGGATATCCATATGATCGAGCAATGCAGCAAAAGTTGTATTTATTGTTCCATGAAAGGATGAGGTGCGAGCTAAGGGAAACACCAAGAAAGGGCAGGCACTTTCATCCTGAGTATAGAAGAGTAAAGGATGCACCTTATAAAAAGCAGAACAAGGTGATTAGAGATGGTCGGGTTGAGCAAAAGATCAAAGTGCAGTTTTCTTGGACGGCCTTGTGTGGGTGTCTAATTGGGAACATGGTGTAAATTGTGAGATCTTTATAGTTGAAGATGAACAATACTTTAAATATGTAGAAAGAAAAGGCAATACTCTACTTTGCCTCCACTTTCTCTGCTCCACCTACTCCTGCGGCTGACTCACACTCTGACACAGCCCTCTCTAATCTGCATCTTTCTATATCCAACACTCGGGACGTCCTTGCCACTGTCATGAGAATCCGTCTGAAGCCTACCTCCAATTGCAACTCTTAGTATGACTCCGACCTCGCCGCCCTGAAATGCAAGTGCAGGGTTGCTGAGAGGATGTGGAGGGCTTCGGGCGCATCCTCTGGCAAACTGGCCTGCCGCCTGCTCCAAAGGCAATACAGACTCTCTGTACTCTCATGGCAATCTCCCAGCTTACTCTCCACACTGAATCTGTTGGTTGTCTCCATGACCATCAGTCTGGCTTCAGAACAGCCTGAGTCACGGAACCTGCTCTCCTGAACACTGTGAAGATCTGCTCACTAATCTTGACTCCAGCCTTCTTTCTGTCCTCATTCTCCATGACCTTTCCTCTGCTTTTGACACAGTCAATTACGCCAACCTGATCAACTAACTCTGTGTGAACCTGGGCATCACAGATAAGGTCCTGGCGCGGCTGACCTCGTTCCTCCATGACTGACCCTCTCCACCACCTCTCTCTCCACATGTGCTGTCCCCCAGGGCTCTATCCTCTAACCCTGGCTCTTCAATGTCTATCTGGTCTCTTTGGCCCACTTGATCTCCACCTTCTCTTATAACATTCAGTTTTATGCGGATGACACTCAGCTCTCTTTCAGGCTTCCCTCAGCCTCCTCTCCTCCCTCGCTCATTCCTGACCATCTTTCTGCGATTCAGGATTGATGCACCTCCAACGATCTTTGCCTTATTTATTTATTTATTGTTCGCTTGTTAGGCACTTATACAGCAAGTAAATTCAGTTTCAAATCACCTTAATGCCAGTAAGACGGAGTTCCTTATTATTGGTACCCCTGCTCCCATTTTCACACTCTCACTATGGGTGCCCGCCTTGGGCCCTCAAAGCTTGCCTTCCTGTGATTGCAAAAAACCTTGATGTCCTCTTCGACTCCATTCTCTCCTTCTCTCCTCACATTACAGACCTTGTCAAAAAAGCCCCACTTCCAGCTTCATCCCCTCAGAGATAGTCTACTTTTTATTACTTTTCCCCAGAAGCTCACTGTCTCCAGGCTGGACTACTGAAACAGCCTCTTTCTCAATCTGCCTACCTCTACTTTTCACCCCCTGCAACTAATCCAGAACAGGACTGCAAGATTTATCCTTGGCCTCAAGTCCAGGGACCGTATCTCCCCAGCCCTGAAATCTCTCCACTGGCTCCCGGTGGCTACACAGATCAAGTTCAAGACCCTGTGCCTTCTCCACAAGGCTTTTTGGGGCTGTGGGCCCGCACTACATCCAACTCTCTCTTACGAAATACCTTCCTTCTAGACCTTTGCTCAGCTACCTCCAACTCTGAGGGTCAGACGCTTCTCCAGACAGAGAGTGGGGGGTAGATCTCTCTCTTCAGCAGATGCCTCCCCCTGCAACGGCCTCCCTGCCACTTTAAGACTTGAGCCGGACCACCTGAAGTTCCGTAAGCAGCTCAGGACCCTCCTTTTCTCCTCTACCTTCTCTCTCTCGCTTCCTTGGTAACTTACCTGTCTGCTGCGCCGACTGATTGCTTGGTATCCTCAGAGTTTCACTGGGTACCAGGCTCTTCCTCGACCAGTCTTCGTTGCATTGCATCCTGGCCTACCGCACACTTAAGGGCTGTAACTGTAACCCCTACAGCACCCCTGTCTCCTTGCACTTACCCAGAGCCACGCTGCCCTGGCTGCACTTACTCAGAGTCATGCAGCCCTGAATGCACTTCCCCCTACCCTCTTCCTTGCCCTTTCCCCCTGCACTTCTCGTTGTCGCACTTGCACGATCCAAAGGACACAATTCCTAGTAGGATTGTTTGTCTTGTCTTCCTTCCCTTGTCCTGTGGCGCCTTGAAAGACTTATGTACAGGCGCCTTATAAATGCTATATCGTATATCATATCAATCCTGAAACCAGGCAGTAAGTGTGTTGAGGAAAAAGGATCACTCATGACTCAGTAGATTGGTGAACACTTTATTAGTAGAAAGCAGTGACGGCACGAACCCAACAGCAACACAAGACACATTCTGACACCTGCTGTGCCCTTTCATGTAAGCCAGTGTTAATCAGTGAGGCTACACTGTCGTAACTTAGTTAGTCAAGGTGCCCACACTCCTTAAAGATTCCCATACGCTTTGAGGTAAGCGGGAGCATTAGCAGTGTGACATCTGCTCCCCTGTGTCACTTTTCTTAAGAAATCGAGAGCTTAGATCCTGCTTGCATATGCTAAAAGGGAATCCCGTAAGAACCGAGAGATGTGAAAGCGAGCATTCCAACAAGCTAGGCAAGAGGCTTTGATTGCAAAAACATGCCCAGTACGTTGTACAGTGTCCACCTCGCATAAGCAAGAAACACTGTTTAAACATATATTTTCTCAGACACTCTTGGCTGCAGCGGTTTGGTCTAACATGGCGACATCAGCTTTGTTGAGATTAGGAGTTTTTCAAACGTGACTAGTTTAATGCAAATGGTCGCGTCTCACCGGATTGTGGGTTTAGCCAAGTAAAAACCCCCTCGAACATAAGTAAAAGTATGAAGAACCCGGAAGGAGACTGCGCCCAATTATCGAAAAGGTTTCTTTATTTTTAAAGTGCCATTTAAATGATGACACGTGTTTCGGTCTCCCTGAGACCTTTTTCAAATCAGCGCTATTAGTCTGTCATAGCACCATAGGTCATAACAGAAAACGTTTTTTCATGTTAAACATATAATATTGTCAGACATCCACATAAAATAGAAGGGTTCAAAAAAATTTAATATGAGAACCAAAAACAGAGTTTCAAATGAGATTAAAATGAACAAAAACATAAAAATCAGAATAACAATCAAAATAAATGCCAGACAATAAGTAGGATGGGGAAAGGGGGTGGTAAAAGAAGGGGTGTTGTTGAGAGAGATAAGTACAAGACACTTGTTAGGTAATGTATTTGATGGTTGTTGTAAGTCAACACATGTGTTCATTGAAAATCTCATTGTAAATATAAGGAATATTACCTTGAATTCCTCTAGTGCCCCTATTACATTTGGAATGAATCCTCCACAATAAACGGGTTAGATCCCTACAAATGTGAAATTATTGACAATGTCAACCGTTACAACAGTAAAATTCGGCTTAGTCATTCAATCGCAACTTGGTATTAGCTCGGTATTGCTTTCGGTGTGAAGTGTTTTATATTAACCTTAAATGTTTGTGCTAGCGTTTGCTTATAACTATCTTGCTTAAGTAGCCTCTAAACAGTATAGTTATATGTCAACGGTCCTTCATGGTCTAACACAGGTGATAAAATACTCAATGGTGCACCTTGGTGCAGTATATGATGCAAAAAAGATCGAGTATGTATGCGCCCACGTTATCCTGCGCGTAATTAGACGTATTTTAGAGTAAAAGTTGGCTGTGAAATGCCAGACGGTCTCTTACCTCTCATACCGATACAGCGTTTAATCGCGTGTTGCACAGAATCTCGAGGGGGCGCCATTAGCCGTCCTCTGTGTGTATATAGACGTTGCTATGGGGATGAGCACCCTGCGCAGTCCCTTCTCCTTGTTTCGTCCAGTGTTTCCCTGGCAGCCATATGAAAGTGTAGTGTGTTCCATAGATATCATATAATAGAATGTTCAGATCCGATATAAGAGCATTCATAATGGCTGTGTTCAATGTATAATTAAATACTGCATTGTTATTTATGTCTTGTGACAAAGTGATATCTCTCCAGTGTAACTTAAAGGAACATATCACCATTGTCAACATTGTATTGCGAGCGTGCGTGTTGGCCACGCTAGAACAAGAGGAAAGTGTCCAGTCACAATTAATACTATCCCTTTGTTTCTAAACCAGTCAGAAAAGGTAAAGTTATAGTTAACATCTCGCTGTATATGTACATAAGTCAAAACGTAATCTATTGGTCAAACAGCATACAGAATAGCTATATATGGGGGAAAGGATTCCATTCCCTTGTTTAATTAGACACATGATGAGATAGTTGCGGGATGTTGCAGTGAACATCCACATGAAAAGAACAGGAGTATGTCGAGTTTGCTATATTACTAATTAAGTGAAAATACTCCAATATGCATGGGAAAGAATAACAAAGATAAAAATAATAAAGAGCAATCTGACAATAACACACTAAACTTTACAGGAATGTTGATTGAGTTCCTACAAAAACGACACCATTTCATTGTCTGTGTTAAGGCCAAATACTGTAGAATTGAATTTGCAAATAATTTTGGCCTCCATTTCTCTAAGTTTCTTTTCTTTGTCCCCTCCACGTCTTCCTAGTGTCACTCTTTGAAGACCAATGAATTGTATCTCTGCCTTATTGTTCATTTGATGTTTCTCTTGCCAATGGCATGCAAGTGACAGTCTGGGATCTTGGCTGCCGATTTTTGCTAAATGTTCTCGTACTCGGGTCCTGAGTTCTCTAATCGTACTGCCTATATACACCAACTTACACACACAGATGATTGCATAGACCACATATTTTGTCCTACAGTTGATGGGTTGTCTGATTTTCAAGATCTTATTTTTGCTGCTCGAGAATGAGTCTGTTTTCTTGTGTGCATATTTGCACATCGTGCAGGTCCCGCATTTCCTAAATCCGTTGGTAGTTGCTTTCAGCCAGTTCGATGATTCCTCCATCGTGTCTGGTAGATTCAAAGGACTTAGTTTGTTTTTCAAGGTCTGTGCTCTTTTGAAGATAATCCTTGGTTTTTCATCTACAAAGTTCGAAATATTCTCATCCAATTTCAACAAATGCCAGTGTTTGGCTAGGATTTATTTCACATGTCTGTAGTCATTGCTGTATTTAGTGATAAAACCAATAGTCGGTTGTTCCAGCGTTTTGTTCCTTTTGACTAACGTTTGCTCTTGTGTTACCGACAGACTTCTGTCCCAGGCTTTGCTAGTACATTGTTCCGAATAACCTCTAGCTAGAAATCTTGATTTCAAAAGGTTACACTCCTTCTCAAAGTGTTCCATGGTCTGGCAGTTTCTTCTTGCTCTTAAGAATTCTCCTGATGGTATATTCAAAATTGTCGGTCTATGATGGCAACTTGCCGCGTGTAAGGTCGAATTAACTTCTGTAGGTTTCCGATATGCGCATGTTCTGATTTTATCTAGTTCAATGTATATTGTGAGGTCCAGAAAATGTATACTTTTGGCATCACAAATACCAGTGAATTGGATATCCATTTCATTAAGGTTAATTCTGTTCTGAAAATCTGTGAACTCCAATTCTGTGCCTCTCCATAGTATCAACACATCATCTATATATCTTAACCAGTGAACAAGTTCTTTCTGATAGGCCTTATCCTGATAGATAACCGTGTCCTCAAATAGGCCCATAAAGATGTTGGCTAGGGCTGGGGCATATTTTGTGCCCATTGCAACGCCCTTGGTTTGCCTGTAGTATGTATTGTTGAAGTTGAAAATGTTGCATTCCAGAGATAGTTCTAACATTTCCTTGATCATGACAATCTGATGATACATGGATGCTGAATCATTCTTAAAAGTATGATCTATTGCTTGCAGAGCCCATGAGTGCTGGATCGATGTGTACAATGCTTTCACGTCCAAAGTTGCTGATAAACAATCATTGTCCCAATTCCAGGATTGGAGTTTAATAATTACATCAGTAGTATGCTTGAGATACGCCTTCAATTTCATTGCTCTGGGTCTCGGAATATTGTCCAAGTATTGTGAAATGTTTTCAGTCGACCAACCTATTCCGCTTAGGATTGGTCGGCCTTCCGGAATTAGGTCACATTCCTTATGAACCTTGATTGGTGTAACCGGGTCTTTGATTAGAAGAAAACTCTTCTCATTGTCTGTGAGAAGACCTTTGCGGTGCCAATCCTGAATTTTGAGTTCCAATTTGTGTACGATTTCCTTTGTTGTATTGGCAGGCACTATTTCGTAGCAACCTGGTGTATTGAGGTGTCTTTTAGCCATCTCCAAATAGTTTTCCCTATCCATGATGACAATGTTCCCTCCCTTATCCGCCTCTTTTATCACTATTGAGTGGTCAGTTTCCAGTTTGTGTAGGGCTTCTTGTTCTTTAAGGGTGAGATTAGGTTTGCATTTTGAATGTGATTGTCTCTGGTTCATTCGATAAAGGTCTTGAGATACTGCCTTATAAAAGGTATCAATGATGTTGTCTGCTGCAAATTGGGGTACAAATTTTGATGTTGGTTTGAGTTCCTTAATTGGCAACGAATCCGGTTCCACATTAAGATCTCTTAGTACATTGGTAATATCATACTCCACTGGTTCTGTGATGGATCTAAGTAGATTAATTTCTTCTATTTCCTTAATGCTTAGATCACTCGGAATGGTTTTCTGCTGCTGTTTGTAATTCCCTGGCGCTTTAGTGACGAAAAACTTTTTGAGTTTCAATTTCCGTACGAACTTAAAAAGATCAGTGTGCAAATCCATTTCATTGTAGCTCGTAGATGGGGTGAAAGAAAGTCCTTTGTTTAGTAAGTTATTTTCTTCCAATGATATTGATCTACTGGATAGATTTAGTATGAGGTTTGGCCCTATTTCACTCTGTTTATTTCTTTTGAGGTCGCTCTTGTAAGTCTTTTGTTTGTACTTTCTTGTGATCCTTGATTTGTTGGATCTTGTACCACCCCTCCTTCCTCTCCTCCTGGTGTACTGGTTGTTGATCCGGTGTTCAGAGGTAATTGAAAACAGACCTGTTTGGGTATAATATTCCTATTGCCTTTTTTATATCTTTTGATTTGATTCATGAAGCCAGAGGTTGATCTTCCACTTGAACTCTCTTTTGCTCCTGTCGTATCCGTTGGTGTTGTTGTCTCGTCTATATTTTGTGTTTCAGCTTCTGAGTCCGCATCCGAACTTGCGGATGATGTATTGGGTGTACTCGTCTTAGATCGAATTTGGTTGGTGTATTGTATTTTGCTTGGAAAGTATACACCCTATCATCCTGATAGTCCCTCTCGTCTCTGTAATGTTTCCTGAGTTTTCTTAGTTTTACTTCATCTTGATAATGTTTTTGAACCCTTCTATTTTATGTGGATGTCTGACTTTATTATATGTTTAACATGAAAAAATGTTTTTTGTTATGTCCTATGGTGCTATGACAGACTAATAGCCTGGATTTGAAAAAGTTCTCAGGGAGACCAAAACACGTGTCATCATTTAAAGGGCACTTTAAAAATAAATCACCCTAGACCTCACTCAGAGGATTGTTTGGTAAAGACAACTAAGTGGCAGCAGTTCCTTTTTCACTATTCCTACTGTATTTTATTTTAGCTCTCTCGCGTTCACCGTGTTTGGCTACTAACTGTGGTTAGTGTCCCATCATGGCCGTGCCACAAGGTTTTTGCTTGTTCTTTTGGCTGTTTTGTTTGTTGGCCTTCTTTCTGCCTTGCCAGGTCAGGAATTCCCTTTTATGGTCATGCATTTACCCACAAAAGCAGTGCTTTTTTTCGCTAGCTAGTGCAGGACATGTGAGTTGCAAGCCAGGAAGTGGGCTGGGACTGGCTGGTCCCAATCCACAAACTGGTTTCTGTGTGTCTGGCGTGTATGCATGAGTTTCACCAATAGTGGTACCTGATGGACCTACTGCTGGGGTGTGTTTGAGGGGCAGATCTTCCAATGTTTGGGCTTAGTTTCTGTGCTTACCTAAGTTTCTGGATACGAGGAGTCTTGCAGCCATTGCACAGAGATCTGAAGAGGAGCCAAGCATCTTGCATAGCCATGAAGACTTTGGAAGACCCGTGGACTGACCGTGAGAAGGCCTGGTGACAAACTTTTGCGGCACTCCCAGTGGAGCCCTGTCTGGCGAATGATCTTAGAAGGCCCTTGTTGGTGCTTTGACCCTTTGGAGGGGTGGGAACAACCATTCTGAATGTCTTCTTGGTGTCCTACAATTTGGAGTCTTCAGAAGTGTTCCTGGGCCCTTTAGTGGATTGACCAACTCCAATTTGGGCTACTGCAGTAGAAGCGTTGCTGTTCCGTGTGTTGACTCTGAACTTCAGGCATCTTCCGCTTGTCCTGTGAGTAGCCTTCCTGGGAAATGTTGGCTTTCTTCAACCGTGACATCTGATGCCTGCTGTCATCGTGCATCGGTGACCGTTGCTAAAAACCGGCTTTCCTGCATCTAGTCGAAGGATCCTGAAGAGTCCTGCACCAGTGCCTGCTGTGTTTTTCCTCGAGATGAGGTTGCACACAGCTCCTGGAGATGCCCGTAACTCTTGCAACTGCAGTTCCTGGGCTTCTTCGACTGGAACCAACGGTGAAAAAACGGACCTCAGGCGACACTCCACAACCTGCCAAGTCTGAGGAAAAATCAGAGTACGAGGGTTAAGTTACAACGGTAATTACCTGCTCTACTATCTCCCCCCCTTTAAAAGTTTTGATTAGTTTCACAACTATCGACTCTGCCAAGACTTGTTGCTTAAGCCCTCCCAAAGGTAGAAAAAGGTTTTACTCACCCTTGAACTTCATCTTTCTTCTGGAACTTCCACATCCACAGGACCCTCCTCCTCCTAACTTTTTCCTACTCCCTAAAACTCTTTGGAAACGTTACCCTCTTGAGCACAAGGTCCCATACAACTCAGGGTTGGACCGTTCAAGTTATGGTTCTCATTCCTGTGGAATTGTATTGACTAATTACATACCTTCCCTTTCAGGCATTGGGGGTGGGGTGGTGAATTGATTATTTTTACACTAACTCACTTTGATTGTATATATGTATTTTACTATTAGCGTGATATTGTTAGCCATTCTTAGTCATTTTTATAGTGTGTTCTTGGCCATACATATAGTATTTTTTATATCTAACTGTTTAAGTGTAATTCTTCATTGCTCACTGTGTGGATTCGTTGTGGACTCCTGAGACTTAGCCTCCACCACTCTCCTTGCTACCTTGATTGGTTTGGCTACAGCTCCCAGAGCTTCTCTGTTCACTATAACTAGGATGGCCTTCTAAACCTGTCCACCAGGCCAGAATTTAGAAATCCAGTTAACATTTTCCTTTTCAAAGGGACCCATAGTGGGCTTAAAAAACCAAACTGACTTTGACTTGTGGAAGTTGGAGTTTTTTCTACCAAAAAGAACATGGCTATGTGATGAAGAAAAGCTTGACAGTCCATACCACATTATGCCATAACTGGCATGCTAGTGCTCATTAAGAAACAAATATGGAGAACATGTGTGATTGGGAAGAGATCAGAAAATTGAGTATTTAGGTGCTTTGCATTCACAGTTGCTTCTCCGGTTCCGGAAGCACCTCAAAACCTTCCTCTTCACTTCTGCTTTCTCTCTCCCTCTCCCCTGCTAAATTCTTCACCAAAACTGCACTGATTCTGCAACTGGGCCACTCTCACCGACCTCGGTCCTGGGCCCAGTCACTCTTCACTTGCACTGCCTCCCTGGCAACCCCTGCACTGCGGGACTGTCTCTGTATCACTACAGCCCCCCCCCCCCAGCACTTGTCTGCACTTACCTTGCACTTGCCACCAGCTGGCCCTATTTATTTATTATTTTATTTCTATTCTACTATTTGTACTGCACTCCCCCCCCTCCCCCTTCCCCTTGCACTTTTTCCCTTCCCCCTACCCCTGCACTTGCGCGGTCTGAATGACACCTGGCCTAGTAGGATCGTTGTCTGTCTTCCCCTTGTTCCCCCCTCCCTGCCTTGTCGCGCCTTGAAACACTTGTGTATAGGCGCGTTACAAATGCCATATCATATCATATCATATCAATAACACAAGATGAAATGGTGTACTCCATTCATGTCTCCCACACTGAATGTGGATGTCCCGACGCTACATTTGGATGTTCCGTGGTAGCTTTCTTGTCTGCAATCACATGAACCTAGCAGAATCTTTGTCTTGCATTAGATCAATGGTAGAACTGAAGGCATCTGGGAGTTTGACAATGGGGTGATGGCTCGAAGATTTTCTTTACTTTTCTGTTGAAAAGATGAGGCTGTGACTGAGTAGAGGTGTAGATGGGCGCTGTTTTGGGGAAGATTGCCCATTTTCTAGGACAGAAAGATTGGCTTTCATATAATAGAGGGATAAAATCAAGAGCGTCTGGGAATTATGTTTTTGCGGCCAGTGTGTTTATAGAGGAGAAGTTGTGTTCGTTTTTGTAGTGGAAGTTTCACTAAGAGGGTAAAGTATCTTGTCTTTTATAATGTGCTGTCTTCAGTGTCTAATCGCTTCAGTTTAGTTTCCTCCCCCTAGCTGTGCACCATCACCTTTCCTAGCCAATCGCTTCCCCCACCAACCTTGATCTTGCGTTGCCCCAATTATGTTCTTCCTTACTCGGTTTTCCCTTTGCGCCCCTATTCTGTGGTAATGCTGTACTCACCCCATATTTCTTACTCTCTACAGTGCTGCAGATCTTTATGTCCGGGAACACTTCCATCCCTATGTGATCCAAGGGCATCCTGAAGCCGTGCCACTGAGGGTGATGTATATCAAGCGTTCAATCCACACGACCAACGCGATTACGTTGAAGTATTGCCATCTCTCTGAAAACCAGAAGAGCTTCATGAACCCCCCAATATCTGTGCTGAAAAAATATCGTGTGGTCATTACTACCACAGCCAACTCCCAGCATTTGAGGGTTCCTCGGGGCTTCTTTAGCCACATCCTGATTGATGAGGCTGCGCAGATGCTGGAGTGTGAAGCCCTCATCCCACTGGCCCACGCTGACCACCAGACTCGCATTGTCCTGGCTGGGGACCATATGCAGCTGACACACAAATTGTTCTGCCTGGGTGATGGACAGCTGGCAGAGTACACCCTGTTGAATCGCCTTTTCCAGCATTACCAGCAGGAGCAGCATGAGGTGGCTCGTAAAAGCCGCATAATCTTCCACCAGAACTATCGCTGCACCCCAGCCATCATTCAGTTTGTCTCTAAGCACTTCTACATTGGCGATGGAAACGCGATTGAGGCCTGTGGGGCAATCCCACCACACCCCAGCAATCACCCGCTTATGTTCTGTCACACCCATGGTGTCTGCGAACCGGATGGCAGCCGAATGTCCTGGATGAATACTGCGGAAATCATGCAGGTCACGGAGAAGGTCCTGGAGATGCAACAGAATTGGCCGGATGAGTGGGGACCAATGAACCGGAGTAGAATCTGTGTGCTCTCTCACGGAATGCAGGTACAGGAAGCACATCCTGGGGGGGTGAGGGCTGGCAGATGTGAGGGGTTAAGTTGCAGTGTGGGTGGGACTGCATCATGGCTTGTTTGTGTGTTTTGTGGTTGATGGAATGGACAAGCACCTGATGTATGGTTAGCATCTCGCGGGGTATGGGTATAAAAAGCCCTGTTTTGTGGGTTTAACCGACGCCCTACTTTCCCTTCGTCTTACCCAGCAGCCCGTTTCTGCCAACCTTTTACCTTTTGATTCTGCCTGTTATCTGTGGAGTCTTATCACACGTTTGATATTGCTGTGTCTGACCCTCCTAAAACATTGGATTGTGAGCTCTGAGGTTTGGAATTCAATCAATTCTCTCTTATTATTCCAGGTTAAAGCCATTCGACAGGAACTGAGAAAGGTGCGCCTGGGAGATGTGACTGTAGAGAGTTATGAGAGCATACCAGGTTGGTGGTACACATTGGTTTCCACTTTAGGCAAATCTCTACCTGTTGCATGGAATTCAAAAGGTATAGCATAGAGAATACACACAAGATCTGGTGTAGCATATTCCCTCTGTCTGGTTTATCTGTGTTTGTCTTTTTCTTTCATGTCTCCTCTGTGTAGACACATGCTGGTTCACAGCTCATTCTGATGAAGTTAACCTATTACACAAAATGGTTGTCATTTCATAGCTTTGACTATCCTCTTAAAATTACCTTGGCACAGAGCTGGCTATTCCCAGCTTGAGACTGTGGACTATTCAATAATGCAGGGTGACCTGCATGAAGTAGCACATTCTTCCCAGAAGCACTGTCTGAAGTATTTGAAGTCTCTCTGACTTGCTTTCCTGTGCACAATTAGGTTCTCTGATGTTAATGCCACCTTTCCCTTTGTTCTATGCTAGTTCTTGTCTGCATGGGCTACGGTGAATGAGGGGTGGAATGTTTGTGAATGATGAGTTCCTGCCAGCTCTGATAATCTTGTAATTCGTTTTTTTTTTCTGTTGTGCTGTCAGTTGGAGGCTAATCTGGAGTTGGTCTCGGCCAATGTCTCTTGTCCTTGGTGTCTCAAAAGGTTAATCTTAAGACACTAGTTCTTAATGTAATAAAGCCTTCCCAAATCTATTCCCTCATCTACTCTCGACCTCCACCCTTTCTAAATCAGGGGTACAAATTTCAAGTTGCAAGCTATTAGCCAGGCATAAAGTCACTTGCCTCCCTTAATTCTCCACATACATCCAGCACACCATTTCTTACTCGCCTAGAGTCCATTATCACAAGTCATTGGCGAGGGGTGAGTGCAAAGTTTGAGGCCTGTCCTAAATACAATATTCTGTGACCTGAAGACCTGTGTTATCTGTGGGGAAACTAGAATGCAGAGAAGTAAGCGGTACAGGATGCTCTATTTCTTCCTGACATGCAGCATAGTTTGATCTCTTGCGTCTCCAAACTGCTGCTCAGCCATTTAATTTTGCTGTGTGCCTGTGTAACTAACCTTCGTTCTTTTTATAATGGCATATACACAAAATGCTGGTAGAGTAATGCAAAGAAAAACTTGACTCATTGATAACCCTGGATTGGCCTGGCTTGTGTACAATTTTACTTGCATGTCGTAGAAACACTGGCCTACAGCCTCTTGCCATTGAGCGCAAGCTAGCCACACTTATTACACTTTTAGTGAAATTCCCTGAAGAGTGCACACTTGCAAGATGCTAAAACGGGCCCAAAATTGTTGGCGTCGTCTTTGTGAATTGGCCATTTCAAGCTCGCTTTCTCCAGAAGATCATTCAAGACTATGCACTTTACAGGTGCTGGGGCGGGGAGGTCACAGTGGGTGGCAGTGCAAGTAGTGCTCAGTCGCTGTTGTAGACTAGCAGTACACGCTCCTTCATCACAGCCCGCCCTTTACAAGGGCATAACAGTGAGCTTAGTCCAGCAAAAAAAAAGTCATTGCTCTCCGCACAAAAGAGGAAAGTGTAGTGTGAAGTTTTCTACCATGTCTTTACATGAATACTAGGCCCTTGCTCTTTTTATTAATCCAGCATTTACCTGTGAATGCTATAGAAACCCAACACTACCCAGTATGTGCTTTAGCTTTGTGAACCTCCTTCATCAGGGTCCGTCATGGCTACAAGGCCCACCAATGTGAGCATCCTCTAGTGGCTGCCCTGACAGATCTGTGGGACCCTTAACAGAGTGGACATCCTACAGAAGGTCATTGTCAGTGCTAGAAGGCTCCAGCAGTGAGGGCTTCCTCCTGCATTATCTCGTCAAGGCTACATGCCTGCAGCAATGTTGGCTTCCCCTGGAAGTAAATTGCCAGGGTTATGATCCCAGCAGGGCCTTGCTAGGCATGTAGCATCCAAGTCGTTTCCTCAAGAGGTACACTGTTGTGCAACAAGACTCTAGCAGTGGGCCCTTCCTCTAGTGGTTGTATGTTCGTGATATAAGACTTGACACCAATAAAAAGCCAAGGATGTGGCTTGCGCTGCTATACTGCCAGTGGGCTATTGGTGTAATGATGACCCGTAAAGGCCTGCTGGACATTTTGCAACATATAGACCTCTCACGGGCTCTGTGATATAGGACATTAGCAGTGCCATATGCATTCCGGATAGGATGTTCATGTTGATGTAGTTCCCAGTACAGTACCTCAGCACAGAAGATTTTGCAGCAGGAGGATTTCAGTATCTGCAGCCAAAAACTCAGTCGTTGAATTCCTTCATCAAGAAGACAGAAGACAGAAGATAGGATAGTGGAAGGACTTTTGCAGCAAGGATCACAGGTAAGGCTCTAGGCAAGGTTTTCCTCATGGCTGGATGCGGCTCTGTGAATTTAGCGCCTTTTTCAGGAGCACAGAAGCAGAGAGAATATTGCTGGTTGGATTCTCGCCGTTTGCAAGGTTCAACACTCCAGTGAGGGGACTTCTCGGACTGGAATCATGCCCCTGGAGATCGAGCAAGATGCCTGCGAAGTTTCAGCGAGATTTGGAAGACTGTGCACCGAACAATGGCTCGAGATCCCAGGGTATTGGGGTATTGCACCCCCGCAAGGTCGCAGCACGGCGTGGGATGGCTCAAAATAACAGGTCTTCCTCAGCCCAGTGGGTCTCACTAAGCTGTGAGTCCACGTTGTTGTTTTCGGAGTCCCCAGGTCAATTGGGGGCTACAGCAGGCTCTGGTTAATGGATACAGCCGCAAATTCTTCATCTTCCTCTTTGGTTTTGGTTCCAGTGGTCGACTACCTCTTCAGCTTCCATGATCATAGTTTTATGCAGGAACCCTGCCAATCAAACAGCCTTGCAACATTCAAACTTAGGCGGTTGGCAATCCTTTCTGGTCAGCCAGCCTCCCATTTTGAACTGGAATCTTGCACTCATGCTGGAAGACAAAGGGCTCGAGAGTTTTGGACTCCTCCCTCACTTCCTACCTTCACAGACACTCTGGAGCCTGGGCGGGGAGCTCACAGGATCCCCGCCGAAGATACAATCACACAAAGGAATGTCCCACCCTCTATGTAAAGGGAAGGAACAAGAAAGGACAAGGAACACTTAAATGGCGAAAAAACAGGACCGGGGCCATTTTGGTAAAATGAGCACCCACGGGTACCTTTACCATGGCTGTACAGAAAGCCCACGGGAAAAGGTGCACCGAATTAATACAAAAGTTCACTGTCACCTGCCATTAAAGGTAGGTCTGTCCTTGTAATATAAATGTTAGATTTAAAATGAGAAAGAGGATACTCCGTATCTTCCCAACACTCCCCATAAACTGGGCGTGCTGGTCTCACCTAGTAAAATGTAAAAGGGATCAAAGATCCTTTCTACCCTTGGGAACTGTAGTTCTCACAAGGGTAGCCAGAGAAAGTTAAAAGGGGAGCCCCTAGGGCAACCAAGCAACAATAGGCACGTATTGCCAAAAAGTTGTCAGAGGTTTACTTTTAAAAAACACTACGGAGAGTCTTAAAAATGACACAGATAAAAAGAGTAAAATATTCTGTGAGTGTGGGAAAAGGTTCCCACTCACAGAGGTATAAGGAAAAATAATCCACCAGTAAAAGCAAACATGTCTGGGGTTGACACAGGTCAGGAAGATTTATCAAAGGGCAACAATGTTGACTGCTAATCATGGTGGTGGTCCTTCGTCCTGAGCAGTACTTTTTTTCTTCACTGAGAGCAGTACAAGGTCAGATATCCTCTTTTCTGCAACTGGCCCTGTGCTTGTTTCCAGTTCTTCTGCATCAGTATCTTATCCCACTAATGTCCCCTTCTATTTGCTAGGTGCAAAGCCATTTCGGTTAAGCATATTTCAAATGGATTGTGTCCTCCAACGCATTCCACATCTTTGACATGTAATGCCCACAGATTTGCACTTTGGAAACTTTTTCGACAGAGGGCGTCCTGCATCGATGACGTTGGGTCCATGTCCCTCGAGGGCCTCCATCGAGGACGACGTCACAGGATGTTATAAATAGGATGCACGGCGCCCGTAGCCTCAGTTAAATTTTATCCGCGAACATTTAACTTTGTGAGACTCAGCACGCCTCGTGTGTTTTCTTCATTGAAGATGTCTTTCTCTTCGACCCCTCCGACTCCGCGGTCCGGCTTCAAGACCTGCCGGGACTGCAAGTCTAAGATGTCGCTCACCGACCCCCACCGCATTTATTTGTGGTGTCTGGGCGAGTCGCACGACACCAACAACTGCTCGAAATGCCAGTCCCTGACTGCTAAGGCCTTGCGGGAGCAGAAGGGGAAGCTCCAGTTAGGTAGGGGCTCTGAGCCTGTTAAGTACCGGACTTCCAAGTCCAATTCCAAGGGGGTTTCCACCGACGACTCAAGGGGCAACTCTCCGCATCGGAAGGATTCCCGGGGATCTCGGTCCCGGAGTGGTTCCCGCCACTCGTCATCCTCGTCCCGGCACTCCAGGAAGCGCCGTCACTGATCGCTTTCCCCGTCCTCCTCGGAGGATGGTGCCTCGAGGAAGGTTTTGTGCCCTACGAAGTCCTCCACTCCAGAGGAATGGGCGGCATTTCGAAAATCCATGATGGCGATTTTTCAATCGCAGGACACAGGTCCGGTCGCGCCTTCTGACGAAGCCGGCCAGAATCGGTCTCGTTCCATGGCTCGCACACCTTCGGGCTCGGGTATACAACGCGACACTCATTGGGAGCAGTCGAGGTCCCATAGGGGCAAGGAATCGAAAGGTCGCAAGAGACGTGTCTCTAGGTCTCGATCCTCGTCCCCAGCGAGACTGTGGCAACCTATGAGGGCTCGGGGCCAGCGTCGACTCGTTCGGCACCGTGTCCGTATGATTCGGACATCGGTGCCCACGGCACCGTCAGCACCTGTGTCGACGTCGATGCTGAAGCCTTCGGCGATCCCGACGTCGAGGTTGTCGACGCTTTCGACGTCGAAGCCTTCAGCGCTATCGGCGCCTTCAGGAATTTTTTCTCTAAATTTGCCGTTGGAGTACCCGGACATCGTGGATCCTCCAAGGAAGGCTACATCGAAGTCGGTGAGGCCGGTTTTGGCCACCAGGACCTCTTCTGTCCCTGGACCTGGGTTTCAACCCCCTCTGGATGATATTTTTGAAGAGGCGGAAAGGTCTGAGGTTGAGGAACCTGGTGACCTTGATGATGCTCCAATTCTTTCTGGGGACAGTCATTTGGAGGAGTTGAGGCAGACCCTCCATGATGCAAGTGGACTGGACACTTCCCCGGAAGTGGTGGTTGGAAGACCTGAGCCTGGGGCTCATGTAGAGTCTTCTTATAGGAGACTCATGGCACAAGTCTCGGAGTATCTGGGTTGGTCTAGTCCTCCAGAAGACTTTGTGCAGGATGATCTGATGGACATCTTGGATCAAGGTCCGTTCTCTGACCCTGTTTTGCCATTTCATTCTACCTTGCAGAAAAGGGTGGCAGCTGCTTGGCAGTCCCCGGAATCTCTTCCGGCTGTGAATAAAAATCTAACTAAGAAATACTGCCCTTCCGTTAGCGAACCAGCTATTTGTCTACTCATCCCACTCCTCAGAGTATGGTGGTACAGGCGGCTACAGCCACCTCGAGGCAGGCGGCGTACCCTACCATCCCTCCGGATAGGGACGACAAATGCTTCGACGGTTGGACCTGGAGGGTATTGTCTGCTGGGAGCATGGCCTTGAAATCGGCCAACTCCACGTGTGCCTTGGCAAGGTTTTCACATACTCTGTGGAATTGTGTTTCTTTGGCGGCTTAGCATATTCCCAAGGGGGAAGAAAGGGATGGTTTCCTTGCTCTCATGCAAGACGGCAAGGATACCATGTGTGAATCCCTTCAGTCGGGTTTGGATACGGCCGTCAGTGTTAGTCGATCCATGGCTGCGAGCACCGTGATACGCAAATTTGCGTGGTTGCGGAAGTCGGGGTTAGCTCCGGATGTGCAGGCCCGTCTTCTCATCATGCCCTTTGATGGCGCACATTTATTTGGCAGCAAAGCTGACGAGAGCCTTGAGAGGTTGCAGACCTCAAAAGCTGCGGCGAAGTCTTTGAGCACCACGGTGGGTCAACCTCCGCCTTTTCATCCTAGGGGACAGTAGTGTAGGGGAGGTTCCTTTCGGTACTACTCCTCCTTTGGTAGTACAAGTGGGGCCGCCAGTCAAAGGGGCAAGCGGAAAGGTACCCGTGGTGGACGGGGAAATCGTGGTGACAGAGCTGCTCAGGCAGCTGCCTCTTTGCCTTCAGGCACTGCCGCAGCCGCTTCCAAACAGTCATGAGGCCATGTCCCATGGTTCGCTGGTTGGAGGCAGACTGTCTCAGCATCTCGAAGAATGGCGGGCCATTACTTCAGATGCGTCGGTGTTGGATACCATAGCCCACGGCTACTGTCTTCCCTTCCTTCAGCGGCCTCACGACAATCCACCGGGGAAACTCTCTTTGAAGCTTCCGGATCCGCTCCTTGCGCAGGAAATCTTGTCCCTGCTGGAGAAAGGCGCTATAGAACTGGTGCCTGTAGTGGAGAGGAACAAGGGATGGTATTCCCCTTATTCTTTGATCCCAAAGAAAGGCAGGGGTTTGAGACCCATCATGGACTTACGTTGGTTGAACAAACTCCTCCGGAAGGACAAGTTCAAGATGGTCACTCTTTCCAAGTCCTCCAGGCCCTTCAACTTCAGCATTGGTTGGTGTCTCTGGACCTCAACGATGCTTACTTCCATGTGCCAATCCATCCCGCACAGGAAGTACCTGAGGTTTGCGGCGGGGGACTCGCAATTTCAGTTTCGGGTCCTGCCGTTCAGACTGACCTCCGCCCCGAGGGTCTTCACCAAGCTCATGGTGGTGGTGGCAGCTTACCTCAGGCGAGGGTTCCTGGCTAACAATGTGGACTGTCCTCACTTCTGGGGTCCCGCACTCTGCTGAGGGGGCTCAGGCT
This sequence comes from Ambystoma mexicanum, assembly GCF_040938575.1. NCBI lineage: Eukaryota > Metazoa > Chordata > Amphibia > Caudata > Ambystomatidae > Ambystoma > Ambystoma mexicanum. The sequence continues at coordinate 326,885,819 of NC_090925.1, read as the reverse complement.
TGGTTAGTCCTGCTTTGCGGGAGTCCTGAGGATCTTGCAAAAGCTTTTGGCAAGCTTAAATGTAACGCATACAATCTGGTGTCCCTCTCCCTAGCTATTCGGTTTCCTGCAGCAACTCTGAGGAAATTCAACCAGCTCCGAGATGGGCGTCCAGGTGGCTTACTTTCGAGTTGATTTGTCCCACCAACTCAAAGGGAGAAGTCGTCCTTGCAGGGGCTTTTTTGTTAATGCGAACTTGGCAAGTAATCACTACAGCAGGGCTTCACCCGGCAAACCAACGGTCCAGGAGTTGCAGCACGCGTCCTCTTCAAGCTCTTCTTTGGTTCCTTCGTCCAGTGGTCGACTCTGCCTTCCAAGCCAAAAGACTCGCCTTTTATTCAGTTCTCTCCCATTCATTCCAGCCTAGCTGTCACTCACCCAGCAGATGGCTATCCTTGCCGGACAGTAAGCCAGCCAATCACCACAGAGTGCATTTAGGTCTCCTAGGAGACTAAGCACAGGGAGTTTCGGGCACCTCCCTCACTTCCTGCCTACCCCAGACACTCTGGAGCCAGAGGAAGGTTTCTCTCAGAAACCCTGCCAAAGGTGAAATGAACAAAGAGACCAAACCTGGTTTGGCGTGCAGAGAAACTCTCTAGAAGGACCTTTCTACAAAGACCTGGCAAAAAAAGAAGACCGGGCACTATTTTAGCAAAGATGGCTGGACGCCATTTTGAAAAAGATGGTTCCCGCGGTTACTTTATCAGAGCCGCAAACGGTCACGTTAAATGCAAACCAAGGTAGTTCAGAACGAAACCACTGCCACCAGCCAGTCAATTGAGGAAAGGGTAACATAAAAAATGTTACATGGGCATTTAGACACAGGGGATACTAAGTAACCCCTCCAGCACTCTATTGTAAGATAGGATGTGCTGGGTCTAGCAAGTACAATGCTAAGTAAAGTCAATTCCACTTTACTGCTCTGGGAAACAGTAGTTGATCACAGAGAAGGTATTTAAACCTAGTGAAATCTGGAAGACTTCTCTGTGGCACTGCACTGAACGTGCTTTCTAACACAATAGTAAAAGATGATGCCTATGGAGTTGGTTAGACTCCATAACTAAAAAGAAACACAGTGTATGAAATTACATTAAAATACATGAGAGAGTGGGAAAAAAGGTCTCCTCTCTCCAGGCAAAAAAAATCAAGTCCTCAAAATCCAGCAAAGTTGCTGGGGGTCTCTAAGATGGAGGGAATTAGCACATGTTTGGGAACTCTCCCTAACACTGGCATCGGACTGGAGTCTTCCCATAGCCTACCAAAGGTAAGCATCTACACTATTCAAACTGGGGGGCGTGCTTAATACCCAGAGGTTTCTAAGCGTGGACCCGGGGATCGAACCTGTGTTGCTCCGCGTCGTCAGGGAAATGCAGACACCTTCTGATCCTAACCTTGGGGGTGGTGTTCTGCGGGAGGATCACCTGTGAGGAGAAGGGGCCCAGGGCAATGAGAGGATTCTGTGGGGTGAGACGCAGTATTTATTTTCCTCTAAGGAAGACATATCCTCCATACCAAAGTCTGTAATGGATTGTTGTTGTAACAATCTTTGTGTTCCACATACGAAACATCTAGACATTGGGAGAAATAAAAACCCTTCCAAAACCCTTTAGACTTATAAAGGTAAAAACATCCCTAACTACCAAAAGTACAGTGAAAGGAAATCTGCGAATAATAACATTTTAAACTCTAAATAATGGTGTTCCTCTTTTCACTCAAGTCTGGTTGACTGATCCTTATGATATTTCTTTAAAGAGTGTTATGGGGGACAGAATGAGCTTAAGAATGAAAACCAAGCCAGAAAACACTGCCATTAGGGACTTCAAGTCCCAGAATTCCCTAAATACTGGGACGAAAAAGAGGGCTGAAGAGAAACAATGCTGCAGGAGTGGTCAGGTTGTTAGTGGAAATGACACACCTGAGGGAGACTGGGAGGCTTAAAAGGCCCCCTCGTGTGCAGGCCATTAGTAAGCAGTGAGAGCAGTACGAGCAGCAGAGCTAGCTTGAAGAGGAGTTTAACCCGTGTATGCAGTCGACAAGGGAATTGGAGGAGGGAGAAGACGGCAAGACCACTGTTAGACAGAAGACAGTAGCCAGTCTTGAAATGGTCTTTGTCTCCAGAAGTACCAAGTGCAGAGGCTGTGCAGCGGGAAGCGAAAGCAAGGTAAGCCTTTCTTTCCAGGAGGCTGTCTCTGGTAGCTGTCGAGCACCACAGAGCCTCAGGAGCAAAGGAGGCTCCTTTCCGAAATGATGCGGGCAACAGTGGCGCTTTTATGAAGGGCATTATAAAGGGCTGTTTGGCTGTGTACACTTCTACTCTGCTCCTCGATCCAACATTTCCAGAAAGACTTCACCTGGTATGAATATCCTCTTGTGGAGACAGAAGGACATTTAAGGAAGCAAATATTGATGGGAATAAGAATGCATCATTATTTTAATATATATAATTTATATTTTCTGTTTTAGACCTCAATAAGTGGTGACACCTCCCACTTACCCACAAGCCCAACAAAACAGAGGATGCGCGCGCATTTACAAAGGGCATTGCAAAGGGCTGTTTGGCTGTTTGCGGGGTGCAGCGTGTGCATAACTAAAGTTTGTGGTTTTCATTATTCTACTCTTTTGTTTAGTTGTGAGTGAAGCATATATGCAATTACCAACGGTTATTGATCACTTTGAAAATGGCAAGTTTATATAACCTAAATACAGATATTCTGCCGTGTAAAGAAATAATGAATCACCTTAATGATTTGCAAATAGCTCCTAATTGCTCTGTGCGTTCCATTATTTTAACAAGAAGCCTAAATTCAGCAGCGAGAGTCCGTGTTACTTCTGCAATGCCAGATATTCACAAATTCTGTTTAGTAGAAAAAGCATCTTGCATTGCAGTGACTCACCTCATATCGAAATTGCCAACTCTGACAGTGGTGAGCGGTGAGCGGTGAGCGAACGACGGCTCAAGTACACACTGCGCAGCCATCTTTCGACCCTGCGATGGCAACGCTGACTGAAGCGGGTCATATAACTCCATCTACTGCCTCTGCGAATCCACGAATAACAAATATGACCCCCTGCCTTGACTCCACCCCCATAACCATGAAGAAGGACCAAGATCAATCAATAAATCAGACTCTGCCATCTAAACATGTGTGGGATTTATCAGAATCACCGGCAATGTTTTCCCTATCTGTTCATGAGACTTCTGCGCTGTGGCTCTCCTTTAACCATCCGACTACGAGGAGAACAGCTATATCTGCGCCACGAGAGACTGAATCTCCTTCGGCCAGTTTCCTACCCGGTGTGGAGCCGACACTACAAGCAATGAATACCGCTTTATACGCCTTAGCAAGGCTATATGAAGCCATGGATAAAAAGATTCAAACACAGACTGATTTACTTGAACAATTAGTGAAGGATTTCGCAAGACTATTTTAGCAATATCACAAATACAAAATCCACACAAAGCAACTTTGAATCTTCTATAAAAGGGAATCCTCAACCAACAGTACAACACAATATTATCTGCTTAGACAACTTGAATGTGAATGCAAATTCGATCTCACACAATCACAAGGTCAGAACACAACAAAAAAATAGGAAAAAGCAGGAAGTCAAGAGTGTGCTTCATCAAGAGATGTTTGCAACACAAGCACCAATATTATCTCAAAACGATGCTATTGAAATAACACCAACAGAGAAACCTCATTATGATATGTTTGCGAAAACAAACCAAAAGCCTGTTAAATCTCAATTAGGTAAGAAGGGCAAAAATATCAAATAGGCATTACCAAAAATCTCGAACTCTCGCCATTTCATTAAAACACTCACGCTCCTGAAGAGCAGCTCTCAATCGGCAAGATCTGCGAAGAAATATGCTAAAATAATCCGGCGCAAAAATTCCTTGCATACGAAACAACCAGAAGATTCTCAACATCGGGTTTATGAACCACTAGATGCATTAATAGACCTAGTCGAGAAGACAAAAAATACCATCATTAGCAACCTGCCCCACTCCAAATCCACCAACGGAACAGGGCAATGAAGAAAATTGAACAAAAATGCCAAATAGTAAGAATTACCGAACATTGGAACAAATACTGAATGATATAGCCAAATCAATACAGCTCTTTATGGCCCATTTAACATCTGACAGCGCTATGAATTCACGCCAGCCCTCAATGGATAAAAATAGCTAAAATTCTGAACCCATTATTCACAGGACTGTGAACTCCAACTTGTCCACTCGTAACTGCTCTGTGTCTATGATTATTAATCCTAGCCTTGCCAAGCTGAACCATCATCCTTTCGAGCTTTTCATCAACTAATCTTGCAACATAGAAGTCAATCTTTTCCTACATACAATTTAAATAGGACAAGTGTCCTAAACATTCTGGGTGATATACCTCTCCTTGAAGACTTGAGCTCAGGAGATATTGAACGGGTTGAGTTCTTGGAAGATCACGACTCATCCAGAGTGAAACTCTGGATGCTGTTGGGAATCGTCCTGAACATGCTATGGAAGGCAAGAGAGGACTGGTATAACCTGGGATTGATTCCTCAGTAGACAATCCACTCCAATGAATATTCAATCATTACCCCAGTGCAATGAATCCAATTAATCGGAAACAAAACAGTGGACAACCTAGCTTTGAAATGTACATGCTCCCAAGGTCCATGTGAATTGCAATGTCAACGTCTTTCAGCTTTAACAACAAAATCTTCCCTCTGTTATAATTAACAACTCGGTCAGAGTGAACCTATACTATGTTCCTTAGCGTCATGGAACACCAGGGGAAATAAACATTTAACCATGACAAATCCGAACGCCTTAAATGATTTCGACATAGTTATGCTTCAAAAAGTTTGGCTGACTTCAGCTCCAATATGGGAGAAGCATAGTCTCTCATTAGTTCCTGCAAAATTAGCTATAAGGCGAAGGCTGATGGCCGGCTTGATGGTAGCCGTAAAATCAACATCCAGTCTAAAATTAGAACCTTGGGCTTCCATCAATATGTTCCAACAATTAAAAGTAAAATATTCCCAATATACGATTGCTCTATTAAACATATATTGGAACCACGCAGGACTCCGAGATGACGACTTTCTTAATGATTTGGAAACACTATTGGATCTAATTGCCACTGATAGCACCATAGAACTTACCATTTTAGCGGTGGATTTAAACATGAAGTGCATTAGATCCCCCGAAATTCCATTTACATCACTAGCACTTCAGTGTACTGCCCTCATGAAAGTGAGACAGCTCCTTATGATTAATGGCTGCATACCAGTAGACATTTTTCATCAAACCACATGGCATAGGGGGAAGCAGGTAGCACTGATTGACTACGTCTATACTGACAGAAGTATGTTTGCCATAGTGAAAGAATTCTGAATCCAATTGCAAACCTCCAGTGATCATGACCTTCTCTCTTTGAATTTGGCTTGGACCAATTCCAAATGCAACCCCAAAATCAAGTGCCTGAGATCTAACCGTCTCAACTCAAGGTCATTGATTCAAGTGGACCCCGAACCCACTGAGTGATCTCAATATGCAATTAAATTATCCATCTAACATCATGTTCCCTGAGCTGGCAAGATCATAGGGCATATACGTAGCCGCCCTACATACGATCCAATCTAGAACAGGCACACATACCACCCCTGCCATCAGGCACATACATGCATATGATCGAGAACTAGTTGCCAGGCGGTCAATATATTGAGCTGATAGGAGGGCATTAGATGCAGTCCCACAGCAACAGAAAGAAAAGGAATTAAAATCACCAAAATCCAAATATAAGAACTGGGTCAGATCTAGGAAAGCCCAAACCTACGAACAAGATACAGAACACATGTTGGGAGCACTAGCATCTAAGAGCTCTGCCCTCATATAGGGTCTGTTAAATAAAGCTACTGGACACACCCAGTTAGGAACCCAAATAAATGCAGTTCCAGTGGAAGCATGGGAAGCCTATTATAAGACATTATACGCAGCTATCCCTTGCGCCACTGCAACTGAAATACAACTATCATGTGGGGGTACAAACCATCAAATTTGATATAGAGGGCATATGTCTTTTCATAAACAAATTGAGCTAATCTGGAGCTCCAGGACCCGATGGCCTCTCGAACAAAATGATCAAGTCACACCCCCAAGCATGGGCAGAGGTTTTAATGGCGATATTCAATCAGACAATACGCAGCTGCCAAATACCCCCATCCTGGCGTGAATCCATTGTAGTCCCTATCTATAAGAAAGGGGACAGGCAAGCCACTCAGAACTATAGACCGGTCACCCTCTTGGATGTTCCAGGCAAGCTCATTGTCCGACTTTTGCTGATAGACCTTAACTTATGGATAGAAAGAACAGATCTGAGAAATCCCCATCAAACAGGCTTCACTGCAGGTCTTGGTACTACAATAAATCTACAAGTTTTACATGCTATCCAACATGCTGGAATTACAAAGGAAACAGCCCACTTCCATGGCCTTCATAGACTTCCAAGCTGCCTTCGACTCAGTGTCTAGAGAACTTCTATTTGAAAACCTTAACAGCGGCCTGCCCTGATTTTCTGTTGTATTGGCTTAACCAGTTGCACTCCAAAACGACCATACAGATTAGGCTTTCCATTGATGGAAGTCTATCAGCCCCTATTTCCACCTATAGAGGGCTTAAACAAGGGTGCACATTGGCGTCTTTCCTCTTAAATTTTTTCATTGCTGATATGTGCCATTGTTTTACAAAAATGTCTGATCCACCGAAAATTGGGCAGTTTTATGCTGACGACCATGTGTTGTTGACAAAAACACAGAGGGGATTGCAAGCCTTATTGAATCAATTGGATGAATATGTAAAAAGTAATTTACGGACCATCAATCAGACCAAATGTAAGGTCATGATAAACTACATAACACAATAACACATTGCAAACGCAAATTAGTACTCAGATGGACACTACAAGGAAAACAGATTGAGCAGATTTAATATAAATATCTAGGCCTTGATGCCAATAACCACCCATCCGATCTTCCTTACTATCAACAAATGCAAATGAAACAGCGAGCAGCAATTTCCCAGACACGAATTCTGAAGTCAAAATATGGCAAATTTTCCATCATGTCAACTCTGACATTTTACAAACAGAAAGTCGTCCCCATACTCATTTATGGTGCTGAAACCTGAGCCCGCCTTCTAGAAATCCTTTGGTTGCAAATTGAAGGTCGATTCTGGAGATCTGTTTTAAATCTACCTGAAAGCCAGTCTATCTGCACCATAAGACATGAACTAGGGTTGACATCATTGTATGCTCAATACAATTGGAAAACAAATGCTGCATACTAGAAATACCTGCTCCCAGCTAAAGATAACTTGCTGGTAAATGTAGTATCCACCTATACAACTACCACAACTCACACATGCAGAAATAGAGACACGCAATTCAAGACTCTATGAAATTAGTCAGTCTCATCAAAGTCTCTCCTAATTTCGAACCTGCTCATTCCAAGAACAAACTATGGCTGTCCGATTGGATTACAACTAGAGAAAAATGTGTGAAATAACAATCGTTTAAGGATCATACTTTTCCTCCCAAGAAACTGAATGTTGTAGAACCATATTTACTTAAATTTCCAGAACAAAAATTGAGGAACCAGTACATGACATTTAGAAAGATGTAATGGCCAAGCGGTGCATTCTTACAAAGGAGGAAAACTATTGTAGATTTTGCCTAAAGACAGACGTGCCCGAGACACTCAAGCATCTAATAACCGTCTGTCCTCTTTTGTCTGATATTAGGAAAAAGTATTTATCACTTGTTCTCGGAATACTCTATATCATCTTCTGAGACACTATGGCTAGCATTATTTAACTGCCAACGTGTTTCGAGCAATATAGCCATTGTGAATTTTTTACAATCACTCATGTTAACATAGATTATGGTGAACACAATGAAGAACTATTAAAAAAGGGAAAGAAATAAAAGAATAGGACAGTGAAATAAATTAAGAGTTTTTCTGTATAGTATCAAATACTTGTGTCAGAATTGTCTGTCTTGAAAGAGTTATGACGCTGAGACAATCTGTCTTCTTGTTATGACAATCTGTAATGAATATTCCCTTTTACTTTTTCTTATTGCCATATTGCACATTTTATTTTGATATTTTACTATTTAAAGCTCACCAATAACATAATATAACATTTTAAATGTGATGTACATTGTTTAGTTAAATGTTTTTTAGTAGTTTAAATGTTAATTATGCTGCTGATATGTATTTCTTATCAATTATTTTCTTGTTTTATTTGCTAAGATATGACATTGATGTGAGAAAAATGTTGAAAGGTTGATTTAATCAACTAAATCAATAAAAACAATTTTAAAAAAGACCAAGAGTAGCTGTTTGCCGGGTCGCGAGAAGCCACTGAAGCTGAACACCAGCGAGCAGAGAGGGGATCGGGCGCGCACACCTTACCCAGTGAGTTCACAAGCTGATAGTGACCCTGGAGCACTCTGAGACCGCTCGCGTGTTCAAGGCAGGTGTTTACCAAATAACAAACACTTGCATGTCAGTGGAAGTAATACTCAAAGTCATTTTTAATAACGAAGTATCAGAAAGCAGCGAAATCCGTATTGGTTGAAACCAAATGACTGGAACTTGAAGCGTTTGAGTTGGTTGAAAGGCCAGCAATCCCAGGGGACAGTATTATTAAAAGCTAATACATACAACCATTGCCCAAGCCAAGAGACCAAAACACAAGCAATTCAAATCCAACAGATATTGGCAAAGGCAAAAGGAAACTAATGAAACGCCCAACGGTTGTGAAACGTGTTGCCTATAACACAAAAGCTGGTATAAACCCACATTGCCAAAGCCAAGCAGAATAAGATCCTATCCTTGTCAGTATTTGGTTAATTATGCAGTGGGGAAGCGAGAGTGGCAAAAAGTCTGCCCTTCTGGAAAAGGTTATTCAGGAGAAGAGCATAATTTACAGAGAATATTCAAGAGTCTCAATGTCAATCTTGTTTTCCCTGAAGAGTGGCTAAAAGCTTGATTTTGCAAAACAATGAACATTGTGAAGCTGTTATAAAGCTGCTATAGGTTGATCCTGACTACAGAAGCACTTACTGTTGGTGAATTGCTGTTTGGGCAGAAGAGTATGCCCAAATGGCAAACCTTTGAAGAAGTAGGCCTGGCATGGGAGCAGACCAGATGTAATTGAGGCAGTAAGCCTGACAAAGACAATTTATGTTGCTTCAGTTGTAGTAAACATCCTGACAAAGGCAATTTATGTTGCTTGTGGTACTGAAGAAAAAATTGCATGATTCTGAATCTTATTCTTTCTCAAAGAAGAGAAAGAACCTTCTGTTTTCTTTGTTGAATCACTGGAGTGTTGGAACGTTCTATTGTCCAGTTGGAGTCCCAAGGAACTGTGTTGGGACATTGTTCCAAACCAGGATTTGCTTGTTTCTTTTGGGAACTGTGGAACAGAATCCTGATTGAATCTAGGGAAGGGGAATTCACGCAGATTATAAGGAGAGACTGTTAACATATTAAGAATTCAATTGAGATATTTCTGTTGCCTTTGAACTGCCATATATATTGCTTCATTGCGTTATTGTATGTATAAGTGTGAGGGACAGATATCCTTTGTTAGAGTGTTTCCTAGTTTATTTTAGGCAGGGAAATCCTCGTCAGGGTATGGATAGTAAGGCGTTTATTCATCTTTTTAATTTAATAAAATGGCATCTTTTGGAAAACACAAATTTGTCCGCCTCACATTTCTGACCCCTCACAGTAGTTATACGGCCAAAATACAAGATGACCAAAGGACTGGCAAACCTCTAGTACAGCGGTATTCAAACTGTGGGGCGCGACCCCCAGGGGTCCGCGGGTACATCCCTTGGGGGTCCTGAGAGCTCAGCCTGAAATATTAAAAAAAATATACATATATTGGAAGAAATGGGCAGGGGTGGCTCACATGGTCAGGCTGAAGCATGAAACTGTCTCAGGCAATAATGAAAAAGTGGCCCGCAGTTGTAAATGTATATTCATTCCTTTAGTCACAGACTGGGCCTCATTACAACTATGGCGGTACGGTATCAATGGTGCCGGTAAGCTACAGGCACTGTTGCTACCGTACCGCCATAGTAAGAGTTGTGCTCGTGGGTGCCTGACAGCCCGCCAGGTCTGACCTGGCAGGCCGGGCGGCACCCGCGAGCACAGCTCGTCGGATGCACCGGCACCGTTACTAACGTTGCCGGTGCATCCGAGCTCCCCATTTCCATTTGAGCCCTAATGGGCTCAAATGGGAATGGGGATCTACTGGTACCGGTACCGGCACCCGCGAAAGGGCAATTATCAGGTCCGCCTAACTCGGCATGACCCGATAATTGCCCATTCGCGGGTGCCGGACCCAGATGCAACTCCGGTTTTACCGGCACGGCTGCCGCCGGAGTTGTAATGAGGCCCACTGTTTCAATAGTACCCAAGGGGGTGCTTTGTGTTAAAATGTAAGTAAATTGTGATATATTCAGCAACAATGGTCAAAATTACTAACTGCATAGTTAAGTAACTCATCAAACTGATCCACATTGGCCAAAAATGGTAGCCCATTTTGACTGGCCCACACTAGCATTTTACATTTTTGGTACAGGCATTGCCCTATAGGCCAGTCCAAGCCTGGCAGCTCATCCATAATGGTGAGGGGGTGCCCACCCAGTGGCCCCTCACCCATTATGGAGGAGCTAAGGAGCCAGCCCAGTGAAACAGTGAGCACTCCCTCAGCTGCTTTTTCCAGCTGATGGAGTGCTCCTGGGCTGGCTGAACTGTCAAAGGGAAACACTGTTTCCCTTTGACAGTTCAGTTTAGTTCCCCAGCCGCACAAGCTCACTGAGCCATGCAAGTGCTGGGGCGTTTTGCTTCGCCAGCATTGCATAGCTCATTGGAAATGCTGGTTGGGGCACTGCATGTCTGTATGTCCGAGGGGGCGCTCCTGCGCCTCCTCGCACATACGGACAGAGCAGCCTGGAGCAGGGCGTTTCAGCACCCACACGCAGGCCAATGCAGAAGGTACGTCTATGTTCATTGTTTTTATTTAAACATGTGTATGAATGCGTGTATGCTTATGTTATGAGTGAGTGTATGGTGATGGATGCTTGTGTGAATGAAAGAGTGATTGCTGTATGAATGTGCAGCGCCTTGCATACACACATAATCAGGGATGGTATCTTTTTACTGGACATCTATCATAGATGTCCAGTAGAAAATGTCATGCCTACCCTCTGGGCCCCCCAGCACCAATTGCAAACTGTTTGGCTGTTTACCCATTTTTTGTTAAACGTATGCTCTACAATGCAACATTTTAACCCATTCTTTTTTTTTTTAATCAGAGGTTAAAAAAATCACCAGCCGCCACTGGCCCTCAGACTGTGTTGGGAATGGGATGGGGGGAACCCAGGGACTATGGTGGGAGCACAGTGGGCGGGAACCATCGGATAGTGGTGGGAGCAGAGTGGGGAGAGCCCAGGGTGTGTGATGGGGTGGGGAGAGACCAGGGACTGGGTAGGAGTGGGATGAGGGAGCCCAGCAACTGTTATGGGAGCAGGTGACTGCGCGCAATATATACTGTCCATTTGGCATTTCTGGGTGGTCCCGACCTGCCCAAATTTTGCTCAGGGGGGCCCCCGGACAAAAACGTTTGAAGACCACTGCTCTAGTATCATGGACATTTTAGGGTATATGGTACTCTATTTGGCATAAAGCAGTAAAATGCAAAAGTGCACAAGACCATGAAAACAAACTGTAGAATGTATCAGCTGCTACCAGCCTGTCCTGGACACATCAGGTTAGTAACCACATTGTGTCCCTGTAGATTTGGTTTTAGTACCAAAGTATGCCCACTGCACATCACTGACCGGTGAAGAGTGCAGGGTAAAACACTTTGACAATTGAGAACAGAGTTCTCCTCCATGGATAGTCGTAGGGACTGATAAGTGCCTCTAAGACAGATGAGCTTCGTAAGAAAAGTAAAAAAAGACTTCACTTGCCTTAAAGTCAGAACAGGTTCAAAACAGCAGAAAGGGGACTTTCCTATTGATTTCTTTTGAGGGAAAGTGACAAAAAGAAAATCTTTCCCAACAAAGACATCCCTCTAAGCACATCCATGCTCTTGGAAGGGTCTTGCACCAATACATGAATACACATTACTTCAGACAGGCATCTGCCAGTTGGAACTGGTTTCAGGCTGACTACAGCCCCCACAGTCCTCGGAAGCAGGCAACTAGTGTCCCAAGATGGTCATGCCCTCTTACACATAGAGAGACAAGGGATTATCATGTGACCCCCTCTGATCTTTGAGGAAAACAAAGACACCTCAATGTTCATGAAGTGGAGGTGGGGTTAAAAAAAGAACCCAGTCAGGTAGCATGGAGTCCTCCAATTTGCAAGGGTGAAAAAGTCACAGCAAGCCTAGCCACATGACTAATACAGAAGGGGTACCGTCTCTGGGACCCTACGGGGCACATTTGGAGTGTACACCTGCCTTGGGAGTCATAAGGACTCAAGGAAGAGCAAATTTTCTTTTTCTTTTTGCTCCTGTTTTCCTCATTCTTATGGGGAAGCTTGCTAGTCCATAAGACTGTCAGTACTGAGAGACTTTGCCTCTTTTTGAAGGTGGCTATCACCCTAAAAGAGTCCTGCTACGGGATTTGTGCTTATTCTTTGGCCATCTTGGCACGCCTGCCTTCCCAGTTCAGGAAATGCCATAGGTAACCTCTTTGCAAGTGAAAGCTGCTGCGTTTGTGTGTGGTGTGGGCCATGTGTGTAACGTGTGTGTGTCATGTGTGTGTGTGCGCGCCAGAGGAGGGGGCTGCAACTGTCTGGTCCAAGTCTACAGCCTCTGGCGCCCGAAAGTCTGTTGCTGGACGGATGGGATGACAAGTGGTTGTACAGGATTGGACAACCCTCAGATGTTTGAATGGTGCAGATCCTTACAATTGGTGGGCTTGGGCTAGCTGCCAGCCTGAATCTTGGATAAAAGGAGGGCTCCTGCAATCTATTCCACAGATCATCATTAGAACCAAGAGGTGCAGCCCGCTGATTACCAACGGATGACTCCCGCAGACGACCAGATTCTGCTCCAGTGATTGGCCCAGTGAAGTCCTTCTCTGCCTGATCTCAGAAGACGATCGCAGGTGCTTTGACCCTTGGACCAGTCGGAACCACCAGTTTTGACCCCTGCTTGCAGATCCAAACTTTGAAAGCCTTCGTAAGTGTCCCTGGACCCCCTTGGTTGACTGATCAGCTCCCCTTTGGACTACCACACTGCTGCTGTTGCATTTCTGATCAGAGCCTTGGGGCTTGCAAGATTTTCAGTTTGTCATAAGTCGCCTGTCCTTGCATTTTCAGTCATTTCATGACAAGGGAAGCTGTGCTGGGTCTGCTTCTGTGTTCACCACTGGAAGATCGCCTGTCACTGCCTAACCTCGGCTGGAACAATCCTTCTGCATTCCTGTGAGGTGTCCTGAAGGGTTTGTACTGCTGAAGTCTGCATTGTTTCTTCATTTGGGGTTCTAAGTTGTAGAACCGCGGCCAGCTCCTGACACAAAGGACACAAGGTTGAATTCCCAACAAATTCTAGAAGACCTGCAGTGTCACCTGGAAGAATCAAAGTAAGGGGAGGAGTGAACATATCTGTTCTATCTTCCATAAGGTAACACTGGGTGTAGAGCCATTGTCCCTAAACATCCTCGGCCTGGTCTTTGGTCGTCGAACCTGGGATAAGGATCCTTTCCTTGGATTTACCTTGGGAATAGGGTGGAGTGGGGTACTTGCCTAACTTTAAGTAAATACTTATCTTACTTTAAAGAACTTTCAAAGCCCTAGTACAGCCCAGTGCATCAGTTCTGGAATACCTTCCCTGAAGAAACCATAGTTGGAATGTTTGACTTTTTGGGAACAAGGCCACATACATCTTAGAGCTGGACTTTATAAGGCAGAGGGAGCTGAGTTTGCACCTATACTAACTATTCCAACTTTTTCTTACATCTGCTTACTTGCCTGTTGAATACTGGTATTGAATGCATATGCAATCTTATATCCAACGGTGAATGTGTGTGTCTATGTGTGCATGTACATTTATGAGGCCTGTGGATCTGCTTAGATCACATGCTATGCATAGGCCGACATCTAGTTGTAGTCACAGAGTATTGCATGACTTGTTTTCGAAACACGAAAAAGGGACGCCGACTGGGCGTGTTTGTAATGCTATCCCTAGTGTGATGTCTACTGTGCCCATTGTCCTTCACACATCAAGGTCCCTCAGATTGTTTTTGTCCCCCATCCTAGTCGGTCGCGTGTTGCAGAGATTCCTGGCAAAACGCCATTATTAATACAACATTTAATATTATATTTGTCATTTTCTCGCCTCCCGCTTTCAAGCAATTTTTGGCGACGGATGACTCCTGTTGCCTGCATCGAAGAGAAATCCTTGTTCGACGGACTTTGACTTCGGCCTACACAGGCCCTCTACAGTAGGAAGAGTTGGGGGGGCGGGGTACATATACTCGGTCTTTAGAGAGTGCCTATTTCCCTCCCATCACTTCTCGTTTATCATTGTGCTGCCTTTCCTTTCCACTATGCAAAACACTCCTTTTACATTTTGCCCTGCTTGCGGTCCAATGTTTCCCTGGAAGGACACGCACTGTGTGTGCAACTACTGTCTTCCACTGGATCACGACGAAAAGCATTGCAAATCGTGCACGCTTTTCAAACCCAAGACCCTAAAAGACCGACGCACAAAACATTGTGCACCTACGCAATGCAGGCCAAAGCCTCCACCTACGTGGCGGGTGAATCCGACTAAGGCAGCTACAGCGCTCACAGTGACGCCGAGGACATTGTGTTCTACAGAACCTCAAGTGCTAACCCCCAACTCCAATAGGCAGGTCGGTGGTCCTGTCATGGAGAAAACACCTAGCGGCAAAAACACACTCTCACAAACAAACTAAAGACATGGCCACGCGGTGTCGAAGGAGAAGGAAAAATCTAAACGCCCACTGCCCTCTGGGCCCGCGCACTCAACACACGCTACGTCTCTAAAACAGGTGCTGAGTAGGCTCGTTTCTGACACTGTGCGTAAAAAGGCCCTTTTTCGTGCGCCGAAGAGTTCACGTTGAATAAGACATCTTTGAGGCACTCTTCAGTGTGAGCAACCAGAAGGTGTCTCACCTGCTAGTCCCTGGGGATCTGTCATCCAGGTGGCTAGGACACGGCCATCATTTTGGATCCAGTTCCTGGGGGTGGACCAGTGCTGGGAGTGGGGCACTGGATGGCGAGATGCGGTATCCCTCCACCTGCAACACCCTTACCCCACTTTAACCCCCCCTTTCACTTCATAAACACTTGAACACAGACAGCCCACTCTGGGAGAAAACAGACTCACATCCGAGCAGTATACCTGACATGTGGAGCTTCAGCCGCTGTGGTATCGTCCTTGGATTCAAGAATAAAAAAGTGCCAGAGAGATCAACACAGCCAGTGAGACCAATACAAGACTGGTCTGTGTTGAAGTCAAGGTTGCAAGCGGCAACATTGTATAACAAGCGCTGGAACTAATAATGGTGAACGCGTGTGATGAAAGATGTGAGTAAAGCTAAACAACTGATGAATGTTTGAACTTGAGAAGGAAAGATACGATACCGTTGACAGAGTGGTCCGGCACTGTTAATGTGCTCAATCGAAGGTCTCTCTGAGGTATCCCGCCAAGAAGTGGTAGAAACGAAAGTAGAAGATTGATCAGAACATTGTACGAATGAATCGAAGTGGCCCTGCGACAGTTTAAGCAAAACCCATTGCACATTCGAAAGTCTTCGATTTTGATGTCAAGAGGAAACCGTAGAAAGTGGGACTACATGTGAGATCCATGGTCCAAGCCCGAACGAGGGAGACCAAATGCAAACATTGTTGTAAAAAGGGGTTCCAGGCCTGAAGGAGGGAGACCCATGATGGAAACGGGAAGCAAGAACTTATGCACGTGAAAATCCTGATAAGTGTGGAACTTTGATATTTGTTTGTTACGACAGGCCCTAAGAGGCTGTTGTTGGAAAAGAGGCTTTGGCAGAAGGCCTTGATACCTTTGCTTGGAACTATATCCTTGTGCCAGAGAAGCCAGAGTGTGTGCAAAGCTCGAATGTGCCACCGTGTCCCCTGCTGAAAACGTGGGGAGGGGAAGCAAACTGCTCAACCATCCAGACATATTGTTTCTTGAACATTTTCTTTATGCATACACAATTGTCCCACACCCTTTTTGTATTTAGAAGTAAGGATTGGCTATAGGTTTATTAATATAGGCCCTTTTGTTTTGACAAGACTCCACTAGGACTGCATTATTATTATTTGATAGTCGTAGCCTTCTCCCATCATTGGTTTTAGGCTTAGATAGGTGTTCAACCAACCCAGTGAAGTTCAGTAAACACCCTTGAACTGTGATCACTTGTGTCTGTCTTCACTGTTTGATACCATGCCTTCCTTACATCAGGCATGTCGAAAATGCAGCAACTTATACAAAAACATGTCCCCAAGACGCTGCTTAAGGGTAAAAGATCAAAACCCTCTAGTATTTCAACACCAAAATCACATACAACACACATCACAAGAAAGACTACACACTCTCTGAAGACACCGCATCAGAGGCTTTACACCACAGGAGACAGGCTTCTCTCCAAGTACCATCTTCATCTGGGACAAACTCTTTCCCAAAGGCCAGTGAGTGGACTACTGAAAAATTTGAAAGAGTAATGAAAAGTATTTCTTGCTTTGTCGACTTTATGGACAGGCATCCAGAAGTGTTGACTCAAGGGGAACTAGTGGGGGAACCACCTGCAAAGGTACAAAGACTGGAAAGTTCACAGCCCAGCACTTCCACCCACCAACCCCCTGCTACTCTGTAAAGAAACCTCGGATGACCTATACATAGTTGACCCTTCCCACCAAGATGATCCAGTATCACAGGATGACCAATTTAATCGGGATCAAGATCAGTTCTATGACGACAATCCAGACATTTACATTTTGCCATCCCCAGAAGACCAGGATCAGCCTATTGCTGACTCCCCTATTGACAACCAGCTCAAATACAATGAGCTGCTAATTAAAGCAGCACACCACTTCAAAGTAGTTACACAGGAGACTCAACATGAAATAGACTTTGTGGACGACATCCTGGGGCGTAACCCAGTTTATTTCTATTCTCCAGTCCATTCAGACATCTTTACTTACACCTACCCTGACAAGAGCGGGAAACCCCTGTATTGAAAAAAACATTTAAACTCAAACTGACCCCCCTGTATATTAGAGGTCAACCAAAACCTGAGTAACTACAACCAGAAAGAGAGCAGGCACACCGCTGGCTTCCACGTAGACACCACCAGACAAGGAGTAAAACGATCAATACTCTAGGCAGGAAGGTAGTATGCTCTGCTGCATACCAAACCTGGATTGCCAATAACACCACCCTGCTTGCCCGTTATAACTGCCATGTCTGGGATGCAATCCAGCAGCAAATTGAATCTGTCCCTAATCCCTTGAAATCTCAGTTCATTAAAACCATTTCCGAGGGTAAACAAGTTGCCAGCTGCATCCTAAAAAATAATCTAGATGCTGCAGATAATGCTGGACGCGTTGTAGCAGAAGGCACCCTGATCAAATGACTCGCCTGGCTACGACAGTCAGGTTTCAAACTGGAAACTCAGGCTGCGCTTTTAAATATGCCAATAGAGCTGAATGTATTATTTGGCAAGGCAGTTGATGATACGCTTAAGAGTGCAAAAGAAGAGCATGAGACTCTGAAATGTTTAGGCCAAATAACAAGCAAGCGTTTCGTCCAGCGAGGGGTGTTCAACACCAGATGCTCCTTTCATGGGCAAGGTTACCCATGATCAATGGGATATAACCAAAGCCAACCCTCATCCTGGGGAAACACACAGTCAGTCGAGTGTTTACCAGACCAACTTTCAAAGTGGGTATAAAAGAAGTAGAGGTAGAGCCTCCACCACCAGAGGCTCCCTTGCCTCTAAGCAATGATGCGTCAATACAGGTTCCCTTGCATGCAACTCCAGTCGGAGGCCGAATTTGCCAATTCAGCCATGCATGGGAGGGAATCGCATCTGATCAGTGGGTGTTATCCACCGTGGCAGGTGGTTACTGCATAGAGTTTCTAGATAATCCCCTAAACCATCCTCCAAAACATCAGAAGATGTCACCACAAGAGAAGCTTATTATTCTACAAGAAATAAAGTCCTTGTTGCAGAAAGGCGCAATCTAACTAGCCAGCAGAACAGGTAAACAAGGGTATCTATTCAACGTACTTCCTTGTGCCAAAGAAAGACTTAACTATGCGCCCTGTACTAGCAGCCAATATGAATGGCAAACCTCAAAAGGTTCGCATGACAAGGCTGCAAGAGGTAATTCCTCTGTTAAAACAAGGGATTTCATGGCAACATTGGATATGAAAGATGCATGTTTCATATTTCAATGTTACCAGCGCACAGAAAATACCTGCGCTTCAAAATCGCAAGCCATCATTACCAATTCAAAGTCCTCCACTTTGGTATTTCATCAGCGCAAATGGTGTTCACAAAGGTATTAGCAGTAGTAGCAGCACACCTACAAAGATAATCAATCCCAGTGTACCCTTAGCTGGACGACTGCAAATGTGTGGTGTCTCCCCTGTAATGAGCCAAACGCACCCGACAAACAATCAATAAGTTATTCGAAATAGGGTTCTCCATCAGTGAGAAAAAATCAAGTCTAATTCCCAATCAAGTCAAACAATTCCTGGTAGCAATTATAAATAGACTGGAGAAGAATTAGTCTTCCGCTCAAACGAGAGCGTACAAAACATGCTTTTTCAAGTACCTCACTACCTAGCCGGTCGTCAGATAACCATGCCCAAGGCAATGCGCCTGCTTAGGATCATGGCTTTGTGCATTAATCTGGTTCCACACGCACGGCTGCGCATGTGCCTGATACAAGAGTAGCTAGCGAAACACTGGTCTCAGGCACGTGGTCATTGGAACGATCTAGTGGTGTTTCGCTAACCTTAGTACAAGCTCTTGCTGGGGGGCAAAAAACATGTTAAAAAAGGGAAACCTTTTCGCAACCCACCAGTTCAAACCACTCTCACAACAGACGCCTCACTCTCAGCTTGAGGAGCTCTCTACCTCCAACATACTGCACACAGCGTGTGGACCCAAACAGCAAAAAACCACATACACCTACTAGAATTGCTAGCAATCCTCAAAGCTCTTCAACTTTTACAACACCACCTAGTAGGGCAAACAGTGCTAGTGCTCACAGACAGTACCACTGGCATGTTTTATCTAAACAAACATGGTGGGACACACGCTCCAAGTCTGTCCTGGTTATCCCAAAAGATTTGGAAGTGGAAACTCAAATTAAACATGTTCCTAGTGTCACAACACATTCCAGGGGAACACAGTTCACTGGCAGACACACTCAGCAGAAGTCTACAACTACCTGCAGAACAAAAGTGGCAAATACACAAGGATATTTTAAGCAATATCTTCACCCATTCCTTCAAAACCAGAAGGCAGCAGCAAAGCGGAGCGGAGTGGTGTGAGAGTGGGCAGTCTGTGGCAGTCCAATGGTAGCTGGGGCGGTCGGGGGAGCTTCTCTGGACTTGAGAATCAACACCGCTGGAGGCAAGATGAACCACGAAGGCTGCGGAGTGCCAACAGCACCTCTACCCTCTTGTTAGCTTCCTCACTCACTAATGACGCTCTTTCAACTCTACAATCAAATAACTTATCCTGTGCTGGCTCATTAAAGCGGCTAGGAGGTAAATTGCAATATATCCCTTCAAAAAAACTGGCTAAATTAACAGCCCAACAACATACTGCAAAGAGCAATAATTTTGCACAGAAACAAAAACAAAAACTTTTACCGGCGGGGTGGTTCGAGTCTATGTCCGGACCTTCCTCGACTGGGGAGGCTATCACTAAAAAGTAGCAAACGGAGGAGATTGGCGCTCTTGAGTCGGAGACGGCTGTAAAAACAGGGGAGCCGCGGCGCCCTGGCCCCAGCATCTGACGGTGGACGGCGCGGGGGGGCCACCCCTCGAAGGAGGGGAGGCCACCTGTGTTGAACGCCAGGAGAAGCTGGGGACGGGCTTCGCGTGTGCCGACTCACCAACTGAGGCTAATTACGGCCATATGGGTCAGCGGAGCTGCAGAGAAGCATCACTACGGCAGCATTCTGAGGATGAAGTCGGCTGTATGGGAGAATCCAGCGGTGCTGTGCGGCCCTGGTCCCGGCCCCTGCACCTGATGGAAGACGCGGAGGAACCGTCCCTCGAAGGAGGGGAGGCCGCCCGGGCAGGAACCAGGGGGGGCCGCGGCCAGGCACCGCGTGGTCCACTGTACCCCAGGAAGACCATCACTCACCGACGGAAGAGCGGAGCAGCGAGGGCTGGCTTCCACCTCAGCATTCTCCTCAGCAAACCAGAGATTCCGGGGCGCAGAGCTCCTTTAACTTGACAACTCCTGGCTCAGCCGTACCACAGCGCCATTTGGTGGCCACAGACGCGATTGCATTGAATCCTTTTGCAAAAACAATAAAGGCTCAAATACATAATATCTCGACTTTGTCATTGGCTGAAAGTGCCGAAATGGAACAACTTGAAAGAAATAAAACACTTGCTCTTGAGGGGGATCCTAAGATTGCGGGATGTCCTGGTGATCTTACTACAACGCCTCCCGCACCACCTTTTTCCCCCTCGGGCCCCTTGCACGTTCAGAGCACTGAAACTGAGTTTGCCAAGACTAGAGATCTGAGAGAGGGCACCAAACAAGGGGCACACAATCGACATCCACATGGAATTCCATTTAGGCTGCTCACAAAAAAAAACTTTGATCTCCCTATGTCTAACAAGCGAACAGCAGCAAAAAAGCCCTCGAGATCCAGCAGTTCGGCAACTCCATCAGCGAGTTTGCGCCTGGAAAATTCCCTGAAAACGCTTTTCCAAAGGCAAGCAAAAGAGAAACTCTACCAATCAGGGCTTGGGGAAATTTCAGACGCAGACTTGCTAGAAGCACTTCTTGAACCTCTACTCACTGCCTCATCTGGCTCCCAGAAGACCATTCCTGGTAGTGGGATCCAAGCACCGACCCCAGAACAAAAAGAGCAAGCTAAAGACATTTGCAATCCCGGGCCAGCATTTTTACCAATTATTGTGGAAATACAAGAAAACCGGCCAGAGGAAAATCTCACCTTACCAGCTGTGTCAACTCACAACAAGTCTTACAGGGAAGACCCAAACTCTCTGGAGCTTGATCAGATAATCCAACCTCTACTGGGAAATTCGAAATCTAATCCCCAGTTAGACTGTATAGGCCCGCTAACCGCCTTACCAGCGTCATTTGAAAAAAAAAGCCCGCTACTTGCCCTACCAGTGCCATCGGAAACAAATAGCTTGGGCTTATACGACAACGAAAATCCATCGCCTCAAAATTTCGAGAAAAGGAACCTGGCGAACAAGCCCATTGACCTAGCAGTCCTCCTTCCCATTGAGGCACATGGGGGAAACGGAAATAAGGAGGCTGTGCCAGACCCCCGGGAGGGTTCCCTTCCGAGGTTCCCCACCCCTCAACACAAATCCAAAGAACTGCTGCGGTTATGGCTGCCTTCATCACCATTGAGCTCTTCAACTAATAGAAGATCAAGTGAGTCATCCTACAGCATCCCAAAGGAGACTCAATCGAAAAAAGCAGACTTCATGTACATTATGTCTGCCGTAACAATCGCACTTGCACCATTCTGTAAGCTATATGAGGCAATCAACGATTCCTTGAAAGATCATACATCTACCTTCGCGATGATGAACTCTAAGCTCATTTACCTAGAAGGTTATATCAACGCCCTGGAGAGAAGGAAAAACGATTCAGCTGGCATCTCCCATCTCCATCAATCTGAGTTTATGGAATCTTCAACAGTCCCAAGAAAAAACAACAAAGACAGGCCAAAGATGGACGCAAGCTCTCAAACAACAGTACAAGACACTTTGCGGCGTGAGGCCACTCAAATTGTCTATGGGACAAGGCCTAAATCTGGTTCCAGCAATTTGCCAGGCCTTCACAGCTCATCGCCACTTAGACCAGACTTGACAATCAATAAGATGGGAGACAATGAAGTGATGTGTCTAGAAGACACTCTCCCACACAAAGATCAGCCAAGATTAAAACTAATCCAGGGAGTAAGCCAAAAACCATCGGGCTCAGGGGTGACTATCGACGCAAACTTGGGCACAAGATCTAAACATCAACTTCCCAGCTCCCAAGTATGCCTAAAAACGGCACCTCTGTTTAATCCAATCCCTGTCACTCAGCAACCGGAACTCCATCAGAAGGAAACTCTACCAAAGAACAATCAAAGCCTGGGAGGGAAGAAATCAGTTCCAGCAAATGCCTTAAATACTGATAACCCATCAGAAGTTCTTTCTCAGTCACCAAAAACAGTAGATGATTTTCTCACTCACAATGACCTGATGGATTTAACCCAACATCTTGATGTCAGTGTAGATAGCCAACAGAAAGGCGCGAACTTTCATCTTCCCGAGCTGTCACCCAGCCACCAGACAGTTATTAGGGATCTTTCAGGCTTCACCTCACTTGATGACCGCTTCAAATCTCTAGGAAGTAATAATTGGGACCACACCACCAAGCCCTCTGACAAGCGTATGGAACAAAACCCTGATTCGGACTTACCTCTTCGTCGGCCACAGGCGAAATACAGCTCGAGAGTCCATATTCAAACAAAAGCTGACTCATCGGACAAGACTAAGGATATTATCCATCCGCAGCAGTGAAAGGGATTCCAGGACCACAAACAACAAGAGAGATCGACCTATAATTCTCATCACCAGAAGAAGCCGTACCAAGACACTCACAGCCATAGGTTGAACCCCTCTATCAAAATACAACAACGATCTGGCAACCAAAAGTACTTGGTCTTAAATAGACGCACTGTGATGAAGTTGCTACACAGTATTTCCACCTTAAGGAATCTAAAATCAGAAGATCTCAAAACGGTGGAACCTTCTCACGAGGGTCACAAGGCCTCTTGTTTGCTCTACATTTCATCAGTCAGTGTGACCACTCTGTTGTCTGCCGCAGCGGAGGTACTATACAAACAAGGGTTTGAACTAACTTTACTTAGGCCATTTAAAACAGACAATGGCCCTCATTACGACCCTGGCGGAAATCGAAAAACGATGGCGGAAATGCAATACCGCCATCGAATAGCGCTCGGTGCGATCATGACCCGTCACCGTAAAGTACGATGCCATTAGCGACACCGTAGTGAACGCCAACGCTAACTGCACCAAGTACGCGCACGCGCGCCATGCCAAACCGTAATTACCACCATGGCGCAACGGTACGCGAATTCTGACCCTAGCGGACATGCACCTAACGCCATCAAGCATGGCGGAAAGTACCATTCCGCCATGGTGAGAAGTACGGCATCGCGAACCAACCGTAAACGGCCCTACTGAGTGCCTGTACACCACTCCCTGGCCACATTGCACAACTCCTCGTAGGTGCAATGAAGTCACACAATGCAACCAGTGAAATGTACAAGTCATCCATGCCTGGCAACGAACAAATGAATCTAGGGGCTCCAAGTGCCTTGTGAGTGGCCATCCATATTTGCCATGGCACCATTGCCGCACTGATGCAGCACAGGCATGTGAAGGGTCAAGTCCAGCAACATGAACAGAAAAATGAGACAAACAAAAACAGGCCCCCCCATCGACTGACACCAGTGTAAGGCAACATTCAAAGCAGTATCCTGAGTGAGACTGCACCAGCCCTGTGCTCCTGCCAGTAAACAAACCAACCATCAGCATAAGCATGTACCACACAAGTTGGCAGAGTGACTGAGCAGCCAGGCTCATCTCAAGAGGGGCCAATGGGAGCTGCAGGGCACAGATGGCACGAATACAGAAGCCATTCCAATGGACATGACCTCAGTCTCCCTCCAAGAAACGCACGCAAACACAGGCACCTGTGACCAGCCATATTCTGATAATCACATCATTCCACCAATCCACCTGGCTGACCGGCATCTGTTACACAAAAGCTAATCCCCCGCCCCTGAGCATGACATCATTAAAACAGTCATAATGGCAGCCCGTATCCCTGACCTCACTGGGCTTCGTAGGCAAACGCGCCCAGTACAGTACCACGCAACTATACTCCGAAGCTGGAACCCAATGCAGATCTCCTCACAATACATCGCTCCACAAATAGGAATATGCTACATCACTTGCAAAGAAGAACGCTACACGGTTAATATCAGAATAGAAATTTAATGCACAACAAAATCACCAAGCCCATACAGCCATTAGGTCATGAACTCCAAAATAGATTTCATTATTGTGGGCTGCATCCGCAATAAATGACCAGCTTCTTCTTGTGTGACGCCCTGTTCCTTCATGGTACACAGGGGCTACATTCACGTTCAAAAAGGCAACATGGAAGCGCCTAGAACCGCAGGGCCGTCCCATTAGGTAGGCACTAGTCCAGCTGAAAGGCCGAAATGTTGCTCCTAGCCACGAGTACTGCGTAAGGGCATGTGGCCCATTGGCGATCGTCCCATAAGATCGTAATGGTGCTCCACTGATTAACACGAAGCAGCAGGTGTCGGGAGTAAAATCCATCTGCAGGAGTGGCATACAGATGGCAGTGGCAAAAGGGGAGGAGATACCTGTCACCCAAATGAAATGAAAAAGAATAGTATGGGCATCCGAACTTCATTTGAATTACTCACTTCAATGATCACACTAAATCCACAGCCATATGCATGCTAGCCCACTCCAATGGATTATTTCCACCCAAAAACCACTTGCGAATCATAACTATATATATCGAGGTGAAAACACTATTACAAACGAGTGTTTTTGTGCATGCGTCTGTTAAAACAGAATCCATCAGATGGGATTAGTAACGTGCATAGACACAAGTGTATGAAGGCGCGTCGAGACAGGGAGGGTTCAACAAGGGCAGATAGACGATGGTCCCACTATGGCAGCTCTGCATCACATAGCGCAGGGGAGGTGGATAGATTCCAAAAAGCCCTGTACATGGCAAACTCTGTATTAAATCATCTGTCCATGCATCCATACATCATTCCCTCATCCCGTAATGAAAACGCCTGATTTTATACTCACATAACATGTGAAATTTCCATTGAGTCTGTGCGTTATGCAGTCTGCAAAATCCACTGTGCTCCAGCCCGTAATTCCAGTGTTGTGAAGTAACATGTATTTGGGAACGTCCGGCCTCATCGTCCACTACGCTATTGCGCATCCCATACTATTCATATCAATCATTGCATTCTCGCCATGGCCCCTGTCCCAAGGACATTGAACAATAGAACGTTATATTTGCAGTCAGACCTGTGGGCATCTCCTTGCCGCTAGCTGAAAACCGAAAGCGCCGTCCTTCGAATTCCTCATTTGCAACATAACGTCGAAAAGGCATCTGTGACCGCTTGAAATCACAAATTCATCCATCTAGTGCGGCAGTGTGTGAAAATGGCAACTGGCTTCACTCACAAATGGGACGCCCCGCCCGTCGGTGAACCTCGGTACAGTGTTGCATGAGGGTCCACCGTTAATCGAGTACTACATTCCACTGACCCTTCACAAGTCTGTTCGCGACTGCAAAGATAGTATGTGAAACAATGGGACCATAGCAGAATGAACATATGAACCAATATTACACTGCCATCGGGAACAAATACATGATTGTAATAGCAAGATGCCATTCGTCGAATTGCAGCGTTGTGTGCGGGACGTGCTCGCCCAAAGGGGATTGCAGCTTGCACAGGTGGAATGAATCACCACAGGTGGAGGCTATACAGCCTGAAAACACATAAATTGCACACCCAACCCCCTCCCACAACCACACCCACTCCGAAATGCTACCGGCAGGACTAGCGATGTTGGCCCTGGGGGACCTGATAGCACTGCAAGTACTCCAACTTCAAGAAGAAGACGAACACCAACTACTACAACAACCGGCCGCACAGAGGAGACGCAGGAGGAGGAGGAGGGCAAGGCAGGGCCAGCAAGGGCCGCCAGCACAGCCACTACCACCACGCAGGCAGCCCGCAATCCCACGCCTCCGAGCACATCCGTTCAACCTCACTGATGAGCAGATCCACACCCTCTACCGTTTGGACCGGGACACCATAACCGCCATTGTGGACATGACACAGGCTGACCTTGTCAGCATGATAGATAGCCCAACCGCCATCCCACCCCTACTGAAGGTGGTGTCTGTACTCCACTTCCTGGCCACAGGCACCTACCAGCACACAGTCGGACAGTTGCATGGCATTTCACAGCCAGTGTTCTCACGGACACTATTGCAAGTGCTCGATGCCCTCCTGAGGCACGCAGACGACTACATCTCTCTACCACGCTCGGAGCAGGAAATTACGAACACAAAAGTGGGATTCCATGCACTTGGCGGCATACCGGGTTGCATTGGTGCCATCGACTGCACCCATGTGGAATTGGTCGTCCCACATGCCATGGAGGCCCAGTACCGCAACCGAAAACAATTTCATTCTCTGAATGTACAAATGGTGTGTGACTCCAACAGGATCATTACACATTGTTGTGCCCGATTTCCTGGATCAACCCATGATTCTATGGTCTTGAGGAACTCTACAATACCACGCTACATGGCGCGACACGCAGGGAACAGATCCTGGCTACTCGGTGAGTCTCATTTCAAGCATGATAATGTGGGGTATGTGATGCGGCAATGACCTGGCAGGAAGGGGGGGGGTGCGTACGTAGCAATGTCATTCCACAAACATCCTTTATTGTCCACATACAGGTGATGCCGGGTATCCACTGAAGAGATGGCTCCTTACACCACTCCGGAACCCACAGGACCAGCATGAGGAGGACTACAACCATGCCCACTCACGTACCCGTGTAGTCATAGAACAGGCATTCGGCCTACTGAAGACTCGTTTCCGCTGCCTCAGCAGGTCTGGCGGGGCACTCCTGTACCGCCATGAGAAGGTTGCAAAGATGGTCATGGCATGTGTCATGCTACACAACATGTGCGTACGTAGAAATGTGCCCATGCCCCCTGACGCAGAACTGCAAGCACCTGAAGATGGTCATGATGAGGGTGGGGATGTGGCAGCACCTCAAGGAGTCTGCGAGGCACAGGAGGGCCGTGACATTCGTCAGCATATCATAGATGCATGCTTCTAGCACTCACGCCTGGTGGCTGATACATGGACACGGGACTTGTGGCACTGTGTGTGTCTGGAACATGCACAATATGGACTGTACGCCTATAATGGCCTCGTACACAAAGATCAATGTCCACACATCTCATTGGATGATCGTGCATTGTTTATGGCATATGTGAAATTATGTTACACACCCCATCGACCCGCCACCCAAGTGAGCCCAACACACCCCCTCCACCCTCCTACCTCCCCCCCGAACACCAGTGTCCAAAGATGCTCATTGTCAGTGGGCAGACGCTATTGCAAGCCCCCTCTCCGGGTATCAGGGGCACCCCTGCCTGTTGAGCGCAGGTTCCTCCCAGATCTACGTTGGGGGCTGCCCTGGACGGAACTTGCAACGGATGATGTCTCTGCCTGCTCACGTCCATGCATGTCCCTAAGGGTTTGTGAGAGCTCAGTGAGCACACGGCGCACAGCAGCAAGTTCAGCACATACGTCTTTGGACGTCGCATGCAGTTCCCCCCTCAGGCTCTCGGTGCTTCTCTCCATTTGTGCCCTTAGTGTCTCTGTACTTCTCTCCATTTCTGCCCTAAGTGTCTCAGTTGATGTTTCTATGGCTGCCTTAGTACCCCCACATTCATCAGCATGGTCCTTGAGGAGCGTGGCCAGTTGCTGCTGTTGCACGATCACCTGGTCGAGGGACTGTTGCCTCTGCTGTGCCATGGCCATTTGCGGTGGTGTCACAGAGGGGCTGGTCACCTCATGTTGCCTTGCCACAGGGCTTGTGGGGGATGGCCAGTCGTCGTCTTGTGGGTGCCCCTGCGTGGTATCCTCATGGTGTACGGGATGGAACAGACAGGGGGATTGAGACAGGTCATGGATGGATCTTACTTCGACATCCCCGTTTTCTGTGTCGGAGCATGCTGCCATTAATGCAGTGTCACCTATGGTGCTGCTGCCACCAGAAGCAGTGCCTTCTGTGGCATCCATTGGGGGGACCTGTGGTGGTGCTGTTGTGGGCATGCTGGCTGCTGGGGTGCCTGTTGAAGTTCCCTCCTGTGTGCTGCCACTTGATTTTTGCTGCTGCCGTGTCTTGATACGTGCAGCTGAGGTGGAGGGTCTTTGGCCGTTGGTCTTGGCCCTCTTTGCAGGTGTGCTGGTAGGGGTGTCCTGGAGCTCGTCGTTTGAATCGGACCCTGTGGTGGAGTAAAGGAGGGCGAGCGTTATTAATGGGTCTGTGGAAATTGGAATGGCAATGTATCACATGCATTGGGGTGGTACCTGAGGGTGATTTGGGTCAGGGCCTTGGAGGTGGTTTCATTTTTGTGTGGATTGAGGATGCAGTTGTTTTGCAGCCTGCAGTTAGGGTGTGCCTGCTGCACGTGTAGAGGGTGTTTTTAGGATTTTTAATTATTTATGTATTTAATGTGACTTTTAAAGTGTGCTATCAGGCATATGTATGTGGACGTTCTCCTGGACATGTGTTACTGTTGCACTATGTGGACACATGGTACTTCACATGATTGGACATTGTGGATTTAGCATTGTTTTATTTGGCCCACCTACCTGATTCTTCGGATGTCTGCACTCCTTTCTCCATCCCTCCGACTCCCTCTATACTCTCCATTCCAATGGTGGAGGCACAGATTTCTTCCCAGGGGGTCAACTTGATGGGTGATTCCGATCCTCCCCCGGTAGCTGTGGCAATGTTACGGTTGGCGGATAGTATGCTCCGTACGCGTATCCGCAAGTCGTCCCATCGCTTTCTGCATTGCTGTGGGTTGCGGGGTGCGGTCCCCACCGCACTTACCCGCTGTGCCACCAGGGCCCATATGGCCTTCTTGTTCGCAAGTGCCGTCCTGGTCATTTGCGTCGAGAAGACGACGGCAGCATTCTCCTGGAGGGTCTCTGTGAGCACGGTGAGTTCCTCACGGGAGAAGTGGACCTGCCGCTTGCGGTCGCACGATTTTTTCGCTACTTTTCCCATTTTTATTGGTTTCACTAGGGTGGATGACGGGTTGGGATGAGTCTCAGGGTAGTATTTTTAATGGTTGTGTGGAAATTGTGTTTTTATAGGTGTACGGCGTGCTGTTTCCCGTTCCGGGACCATGTTTTTACTTCCGTTTCCGTATATTTGCGGTCACCGTACTTTCCGATTGCCGCTCATTGCGGTGACCACTAAGATGGGTGGCGGAATTGCACCTAGGGCGCCGTACGGCGGCGGTGAGGGCCGTTTTGGGGACATTTCCGCCATCGCGGACTTTGCACTTCCGCCATGGCGTGGTGCTCGTGCCCGATGGGTCGGAATTAGCCGCACTTTGCTCCGTCGTGCAATGGCGGAAACGCTATTTACGCTATGGCGGTCAGGTCAGTCACTTTCCGCCAGGGTCGTAATGAGGGCCAATGAGAAGATAAAGGACAGCACAACGGAGGATAGACCTGCAAATGAAAAACGCCTGCACACTAGCTCAAGCGCCGATCTGGCAAGGAACTAATCAGTAACCCTCCGGTCGGACACGGCTCTATCATCACTTCAGGGGCAAGATATCTCCCCTCGTAAACCACTTGATATAAAGGCGAGCACACTACTAGAGGAGAACCAAAAGAGGACGCAGGCCAAACCGAATTTCAACTCTTCTACATGGGCTTGGTTACCTAAAGCTCTGTCTACACGTCTTCACAAATAGCCACCAGTTCTCACCAAAACTGATAAAGAGCAACAATCACTCTCTCTGGCGAGCTGGAACACAAGAGGGTTCTTACACTTAACAACACCTGGTGACATCAACCTAGGGGAATACGATATTCTATGTCTCCAAGAGGTCTGGTTAAAATCTAAACCAACATTGGATGGTTTCGAGATTGTTTCCTGCTAATGCTTCTGAGAAAGCAAAGGAAGGCCCTCTTCAGGGCTAATTATTGCAGTCCGGATGGGTGTGGGACTAGAGATAACTAAAATCATCCTGAAGTCCCCCTACGTTATTGCGGTTCTTATCTCTTGGCTGTGAAAGGAGTCCGCGGAAGACCAGCACACACGCACCTTCTTGCTGGTGCTGTCCATTTATTGGAACCACAAAGCGATTCACCAGACCTCCCTGTTTGACATAGTTACGTCTACACTAGATTCGGTATACTTGGAGTTCAGGGCATGTGAGGTCATTGTATGCGGAGATCTAAACATCAAATGCCCAACGGCTGGCTCTGTCACCACAGGTCCCTCACAGAGTATTCCCTGTAAACAAGGTACAGCTTGGCATAAACTGATGACAGCCAGACAACTTTTTAACACCGCATCGGTACTTCCTGATTCCAGCATTCTACCTTCATGGAAGCGAGGCATGGCCCATTCAACAATAGATTACATCTTTGCTTCTGAATTTCTTCTAGCTCGGCTGACAGAATTCAGTGTTCATCAGTCAAACCAAAGCGACCACAATCTTCTGGCCATCAAATGGGCTTCTACAAAACCAGCATCAGCCCATTACTCTGGAAGAATTGAACCGGAAGGTAAAGGCAACCGGGTTAGGGTCACACGGGCAAACATTCGAGCAATCACCTCTTCATATGGAACCAGGCAGTCTGTTTTGGAGGTTGATTACAGACCACTTCTGGAACCCTACAGACCCATGACGAAAAGCTCGAAGGGGATAAACTCAAAGCAAACATCCCGTGCACACAATTTCGACATCCTCCTGGTGGCACACCGAAACATACTCCGGAGAGCGAAAAGGACGGCTGCAAGAAACAACACGCCCTCCAATAGAGCCCACGTAATCGAGACATCAAGAGCCTATAAAAGCTGGCTACGGTGCTATCGTCTAACACTTCATCAACAGGACTCCGAAGCTATGTTGGAACAAATCCAAAAATCCAATTCTAGAGAGTTTTGGAGTCTGGTCAATCCACGGGCTAAAGAAGCAACTACAATGATGCTGAATAGCATCTCGGAAGCAACATGGATTGGGTTCTACTCAACATTGTTCAGATCTCCGGACCTTGCTGTGGGGCCTTTATCACCGCAGACGACAGTACCTTGGGTTGATCTCTCTGACAAAACCGAAATCTTGGATAAAATATCCAAGTTAAAGAACTCAAGGGCACCAGGGCCCGATGGTCTGTCTAACAAGAATTTGAAATCTGCCCCAGAAGACTGGTCAAATCTGCTGAGTCTAATTTTTCAGAAATGTACAATCTTCAGCACAATCCCGCCTTCTTGGACCTCAGTGGTCATCATCCCCATATTCAAAAAAGGAAGGAAGGATGACCCTAGGAATTTTCGCCTAGTGGCTCTCCTCGACGTCATAGGGATGGTCTATGGGTCCCTTTTGTTGGATCACTTCAATCAATGGGCAAAAAGTGCACCCTGTAACGACCCTCTTCAATCTGGGTTTAAAAAGGGAGTAGAAACTAGTATTAACATCTTCATTCTCAGTCTACTAAAAGCAAAAGCCCGTGAAACAAATCGGAACCTATATCTGCCATTCATAGACCTTACCCAGGCCTTTGACTTAGTCAATCATAGGAAACTTTGGGAAAAACTCAACAACTGGGATTGCCCACAGCAGATCTTGAACCCTATCAAAGCACTTCATGCTTCTACATCGGTGCAGGTGCGATTGAATACTAGTGGTCTGCTTTCGTCAGCTATAACAACCGATAGAGGGGTCAAACAAGGCTGCCCCCTAGCTCCAGCCCTTTTTCTTTCATACTTTGGGGACTACAAAGACATCTCAATCAGGACACTTGCATTCCCCACAGAATTGGGCAAGGTGAAGATTCCAAGACTCTTGTATGCGGACGACCTCATTCAACTTGACCAGACCCCAATTGGCTTACAACACCAGTTGTCGGCATTGACCACATACACAGCTGCTAACGATTTAGAAGTAAACAAACAAAAAACAAAGATCGTGTTGTTTGAAAAAAATCACAAAAGGAAAAAGAACAACTCATGGTTCCTGACTGGAAACAAAATCGAACAAGTGGCAGAATTCAAATATCTTGGAGTCCTCATTGACTCAACACCTAAAGACTCAGCGATGCAACACCACCTCTTTGAAAAAATTAAAGCTCTTGTCTCACAAGCAAAAACACTGGACAAAAAATATGGGCGTTTTTCATTGATGCCCCTACTCAAATTCTATCGGGGCAAAGTTATCCCAGCTATTACCTATGGAGCTGACGCCATGCCATCCCTACCCAACGCTTTGTGGGCCAGACTTGAGCGCCTCTTCTGGCGTTCAGTTTTGAATTTACCATCTTCTACCCCGATAGCTTTGATAAGACGCAAACTCTCCCTTTCATCTTTAGAGTCAACAGTTAAAAGGGCTTCTGTCATGTTATACCGGAAGATCAAAGATCCTTCTTCTCCGTCAATTTTTTCGATGGTACAAGCGGAGATTAACTCAAGTAAAAGCATACTGCTGACCAAATGGGAGTTAATGTGTTTACAGCAACTCGAAATTTGCGGCAGCTCCATGGTAGAACTTTTGGGTAATCCAACAAAAACCAAATCCTGAATTGAGGAAATGGACTGGATAAGTACATTAGACAAGGCATCTGAGTATAAGCTGACTAGCCATCTTCCTCCAACATGCAGAAAATTTAATGCAGTCCAACCTTTTCTGCTAAAACATCCAAGCAGAAAAACTCGGAACACTCTTTTGCGTGCGAGGTTGAACTTGTTACCCACAAACGAAATCCTGCACATAAGAGGCCTCTCTCCATCTAATACCCGCCGCTTTTGTAACGACACCAAACAAAGCGAAACATTACGGCACCTTTTACTACTGTGCCCAGGAACAGACAAATTCAGATCGCCGTACATACTGCATCACTTAAAGAAAGCTTACCTGACTGATGAAGCAGTTTGGTGGGATCGTCTAATAGGAGGTTTGAGACCCTCTTGGACTATAGCAGCAACTAAAATCCTGGATCAAATCTTCGCACATGCAGCTTCTGAGACACGGCAGACCGGTCCCATGTGAAGCCAGGCATAAGGGGTGACTCCTCCTGGTGGTGTGTGGGTCGGTGCAATTACCAAGATGGCTGGGAGTGATTTCACCTTTCACCTTGCATCTTTCACCTTGAGCTTTTACTTTCACCTTTTAATCTTCACATGTCTTCTTCTTTCAGCCCTGACTTCTGCTGTTATGACAAAACATTTTGTGTTTGTTTTTACTCATCTTCTTGTAAAAATCACTTCGGTGATTATATACTCGTAATAAAAAAAATGAAAAAAATATCTTCACCCATTCGGGGCGTCCACCTCTAGACTGGTTCGTAACAAAGCAAAACGTGCAATGCCCAGTCTTCGCATCCAGGTTTCCGCAACTAGTATCCAAGGGGAACGCCCTGTGGATGAGTTGGTCAAGGAAATTTGCCTACGCTTTTTCACCACACGACTCTTGAACAAAATAGTGCACAAGATGCACCAGGAACAAGCCACACTAATTCTGATAGCTCCAATGTGCTTGCAACAACTATGGTTTCCACACCTATTCAAACTAGCAATGTTCAATCCAATCAAGCTTCCGTGCCCACTCAACATGCTGTCCCAACACAAGGGGATGACATTCCATCCATATCCTCAGACTCTGAACTTGGCAGCTTGGCTCCTGAGATCATAGAATTGGGGTATTTAAATGTTCCACAAAGGTGTATGGATAGCCTTAAAGAAGCTCTGAAGCCTAACACAAGACACTGTTATTTTAACAAGTGGAAAAGATTTGTCATTTGATGCAGGTCATGCAACATAAATTCAATTGTCTGTTCTCCATCGCACATGCTTCCCTTCATGCTTTACCTACTAGACTCCGGTTTAGTCTTTGATTCAATCAAAGTACACCTAGCAGCTCTGTCTGCTTACACTACTTCCCAAAACAAAATATTGTGGTGGAAAGTACCAGTTATCAAAGCATTCATGGAAGGAGTAAAAAGACTATACCATCCAATTTCAAATCCCCAAGGGTGGACCCATGAGTTTTGTGAGTACAACAATGAGTTTTGGAACTCATTGTTGTACTCACAAAACTCATGGGTCTACCCTTTGAACCTATGCACAAAGCCAGTCTAAAACCTTTAACTTACAAGACTGCATTTCTAGTGGCTATCTCTTCCATAAGACCAGTCCATGAACTACGAGCACTTTCAATACAAGACCCTTTCCTTTTCATCCATAAAGACAAGGTGGTTCGTAAAACACATCTTAGATTTTCGCCAAAATTCATATCCAAGTTCCATGTGAATCAGTCTATTGAACTTCCTACTTTTTTCCAACAGCCTTCAAATTCAGCAGAACAAAGGCTCAAAACCTTAGATGTAAGTAGGGTGGTTTTGTACCACAAAAACAAAACCAAGCCACTAAAGAAAATGGATCAGCTCTTTGTTTCCATAGCTAATGACAGGGAGATCATGTTTAAAAAACGTGGTCTCCAATATGGATAGTCAAATGCATCCAACTTTGCAGCTGGGAGAAACCAGAGGGTGTCTCACTATCTACTCCCTGGCGACTTGTCACTCAGGTGGCCAGGGCATGGCCATCGCCTTTGCATCCAGTCCCTGAGGGTGGACCAGTGCGGGAGAATCACCTGGGTGAGGGTTCTTTGGGGCGTGGGGGTGGGACACCCGATGGTGAGACATGGTATGCCCCGCTTCAACACCTCTATTCCATCCTATTTGATAAGATGTTCCGAGATTCCAACTCCCCCTCCCCCTTTCCTGCACGAACACTGAACCACGGAAGAGACGGTCTGAGAGAAAAAATACTAACACCCAGACATTACACCAGACATGTCTCGTTACTATGGTCAGGCAATTGACTACAATTGCTTTACACCAGATTCCCATTGACCTTCCTCACACAGATAAAAGGTGGAGCACAGGAACACACTCAGAGTGAGGCAAAGCACATGAAGGAGCAGTTCTTCCGGGGCAGCAGTGAAGCAGGACGGCAGGCAGAGAGGTGGAATCAAGGAGTAAAAAGACCTTGGAAGTCTCGGCGAACAATCGTCACCTCCCAAGAACCTTGAAGGCTGCATATGCAAACCCGACAAAGGAGAATAGTGCATCCAGCATTGTGTGTAAAAGATATCCGCTGCCCTCCCGGATGACTGGCCGAGTTGGGGAGGTAAAGCAGCCACCATGGTATCAACCTTGGCTCCCAGATCAAAAACGTGAACGCAGAAATCATCACAGCCAGTGAGTTAGAGAAAACCGTGCAGGGCCAGTCTGTGTTGAAGCTAAGATTGAAAGCGGCAACAGTGTATCATGAGAATGAAGATTGCTCATATACTGAGAAGATGCGAGTAAATTCTGGTTAAACCGCCAAAGCATTGATGAACTGTAAAGTGAGCAAGATAAATGTGATACAAGTTAACAGAGTGGTCCGGCATAGCAAAGGTGCCCAATCGAAGGTCTCTGTTTAACGTATACCGTAGAAAAGTGAAAGTGAGAAACAACCTTGTCAAATATTGAACTTTGAGAATCCCGAAGGGTGAAAGAGAAAGCAAATGGCAATCTAAGTGGTCATGCACTGGTATTTGTGAATGGAAGGTCTGAGCCCGACAGAGGGAGGCCTGTTGTGATTTGTGAACCCTGGAAGTTGTGAATTGAGAAATCCTGAAGGATTATGATTGTATGGAACTGTTAAAGGAGCTTTTTTTTTGTTCAACAATTCCAAGGCATCCTACGAACAAGTGGGAAGGCACTGGCCCGCGTCCTGAGCTGCATCCTCGTGCCTTATAGCCAGAGTGTGTTCCAAAGGCTCAAGTGTGTCACCTTGTCCCGTGCTAAAAACATGGGGAAGGGAATTTGTTTGCTCAGCCACCTTGACATATTATTTTGAACACTATTTTTCCTTTACATATACCTTTTCCCGTGCACCCATTTACTGTAATAGTATAAGGGCAGGTAATAGGTTTATTTAGTATAGGCCATTTTGTTTTGACTGACACAACTAGTGTTGTTTTATTTATTATTTGATGGTAGAGCGTGCTTCCATCTTTAGATATAGGGTCAGACAGGAGTTTATCCAACCTTTGTGTTCAATAAACACCATTGAACATTGCATCTCTTGTGTCTGTCTTCACTTGTGATACCATGCCTCCACACTACTCGCTCTCAAAAAAGACTTTACCCTTTGTACCAAGAGCCCACTCTACAAGAGTCACAGCGGCGACTTTAGCCTTTATTGCAAATGTTCCTTTAGACGAAATTTGCAAAGCTACTACTTGGAGTTCCATTCATACATTTATTCTGCATTACTGCCTAGACGCACACTCTAAAGCAGATTCACAGGGGAGCAGTATTAAAAAAAATCTATTTCGAATGGATTGTCCCCCCCAACGTATTCCACATCTTTGACATGTAATGTCCACAGCTGTGCTGCTTTGGACATTTTTTCGGCATAGGGTGTCCTGCGTCGATGGCGTCGGGTCGATGTCCCTCGAAGGCCTCCGTCGAGGGTGACGTCACCGGATGTTATAAATAGGATGCATGGCGCCCGTAGCCTCAGTCCGTTTTTCCGCAATTTTGCTTCGAGAACTGGGCGCGCCTCGTGTGATCTTCTTCGGAGAAAATGTCTTCATCGTCTACCCCTCCGACTCCGCGGTCTTGTTTTAAGACATGCCAGGACTGTAAGTCCAAAATGTTGATTACAGACCTGCAACGCATCTGCTTGTGGTGTCTGGGCAAAAGTCATAATACCGACGACTGCTCGAAGAGCCAGTCATTGACTGCCAAGGCCTTGCGGGAGCGTAAGGGGAAATTACAGGTTGGTCGGGTTTCTAAACCTCGAAAATCCCCAAAAACTGCAGGTATTTCCACTGACGATTCGAGGGGTGACTCTCCTCGTCAGAAGGAGTCCCGGGGATCTCAAACCCGGAGTGGGTCCCACCACTCCTCCTCGTCTCGGCACTCCCGGAAGTGTCGTCACCGGTCGCCTTCTCCGTCCTCATTGGATGATGGCTCCGCAAGGAAAGTGGCTTGTCCCACTAAATCCTCGACCCCTGAGGAATGGGAGGCATTCAGGGAGCAAATGCTAGCGATTTTTCAATGCCTGGGCACAGTTCCGTCTGCGCCTTCAGAAGAAGCAGGCAGGCAACAGTCTCGGTCCGATGCTCACGCGCCTTCGGGCTCGGGTACGATAAACATCGGGAATCATCGGGGTCCCGTTCGGACAAGGCTCCGGTGGATCGCCAGAGAGGTGCCAGATCCAGGTCTCGGTCTTCCTCCCCAGCAAAACCGCAGAAAACTGGTATGGGCTCGAGGTCGGCATCGACACCGTCAGCGCCATGTCCGTCGAGTACGGATGTCAGAGCTTGGGCTCGAGGTCGGCGTCGACACTGTCAGCGCCATGTCTGTCGAGTACGGCTGTCAGAGCTTTGCCTTCGATCCAGCCCTCGGAGCATTCGGCATCGATGCCGAAGCCATCGGCACCCTCAACGCCTTTGGGGCAATTTGGCCAGAATTTGCCAGTGGAGGCCCCTGGTACTGTGGATCCTCCGAGAAAGGCTTTATCCAAGACAGTGAGGCCTGTTGTGGACTCTAGGGATGCTCTTGTCCCGAGGAAGGAGTACTTTCATTCTCTGCATGATATTTATGAGGATGAGGAGAGGTCAGATATGGAGTTTGAGCCTGTTGAAACTCATGAGGCTCCTGACATGGTATTTTCTGAAGAAAAGTCATTTGGAGGAGTTGCGTCAGTCGTTGCATGATGCCAGTGGCCTTGACACTTCTCCTGAGGTGGCGTTTGGTAGGCCAGAGCCTGGGGCTCATGCTGAATCCTCCTATATGAGGTTTATGTCTAGAGTTACAGAATATCTCGGGTGGTCCGGTCCTCCGGTTGCATTCGGTCAGGATGACCTGACTGATATTTTGGATCAGGGTCCGTCCACTGACCCAGTGTTTCCTTTTCATTTGGCATTGCAAAAAAGGGTGGCGACTACTTGGCAGACCCCAGAGGCTCTTCCGGCGGTCAACAAGTCGTTAACTAAGAAATACCGCCCATCCAGTAGCGACCCCAGCTATCTATCCACTCACGCCACTCCCAAGAGTTTGGTGGTTCAGGCGGCTACAGCCACCTCGAGGCAGATAGCGTACCCTACCATCCCTCCTGATAGGGACAACAATCGATTAGATGGTTGGGCACTCAAGGTATTTTCTGCTGGGAGTATGGCGCTGAAGTCTGCCAACTCCACTTGTGCCTTGGAAAGGTTTTCACACACTCTGTGGAATTGTGTCTCTCTAGCGGCTGAGCATATCCCTGAGGGGGAAGAAAGGGATGGCTTCCTTGCTCTTGTGCAGGATGGCAAGGATGCCATGTGTGAATCCCTTCAGTCTGGGTTGGACACGGCTGATAGTGTTAGCCGGTCCATGGCTGCGAGCACCGTGATACCCAGGTTTGCGTGGTTGCGGAAGTCTGGTTTGGCTCCAGATGTGCAGGCCCGTCTTCTGAACATGCCCTTTGATGACTCTCATTTGTTTGGCAGCAAGGCTAATGAGAGCCTTGAGAGGTTGCAGACCTCAAAAGCTGCTGCTAAATCTATGGGCGCAGCTGTGCGTCAACCTCTGCCTTTTCGTCCTATGGGACAACAGTGGAGGGGGGGTTCCTTTCGTTACTACTCCTCTTTTGGTAGAACGAGAGGAGCCGCTAAATAAAGGGGCCACCGTAAAGGTACCCATGGTGGACGGGGAAATAGAGGTGTCAAAGCCGCTCAGGCAGCTGCCTCTTTGCCTTCAGGCGCTGCCACAGCTGCTCCAAAACAGCTATGAGGCCATGTTCCATTGTTCGCCAGTTGGGGGCAGACTGTCTCAGCCTCTCGAAGATGGCAAGCTATTACTTTCAGATGCGTGGGTTCTGGATACAATAGCCCATGGCTACTGCCTTCCCTTCCTAAAGCGGCCTCACGACAATCCACCGGGGAATCTCTCTTTGAAGCTTCCAGATCCTCTCCTTGTGCAGGAAATCTTGACCCTGCTGGAGAAAGGCGCTATAGTACTAGTACCTGTGGCGGAGAGGAACAAGGGATGGTTCCCCATATTTTATGATCCCAAAGAAAGACAGGGGACTGAGACCCATCTTGGACGTGCATTGGTTGAACAAGTTCTTCAGGAAGGACAAGTTCAAGATGGTCACTCTTTCTCAGGTCCTTTAGGCCCTTCAACTTCAGGATTGGTTGGTGTCTGTGGACCACCAGGATGCTTATTTTCATGTGCCGATTCATCCAAACACAGAAAATACCTGAGGTTTGCGGCTGGCAACTCACACTTTCAGTTTCAGGTCCTAACATTCGGATTGACCTCCGCCCCGAGGGTCTTCACCAAGCTAATGGTGGTGGTGGCAGCGTATCTCAGACGAGGGGGGGGAGGTTCACGTCTACCCCTACCTTGACAACTGGTTGATCCGAGCGCATTCTCCCGAACATGCTTTGGATCATCTCAGCCTCACCTGCCGCTCCCTTCACAAGCTGGGCTTCTGCCTCAATTTCAAGAAGTCGCATATGACACCTTCCCAACAGCTCCTGTACATCGGGCTGTGTTGGACACATCCTTGGGGAAGTGCTCGCCTCCCAAGGTGAGGGCTCATCACATTGTACAGATGGTCAACAAATTTCAACGTGCCCAGAGTCTTCTGACTTTCGAATTCTTAAGGTTGCTCGGCCTCATGGCATCCTGCATTTTTCTGGTGCCAGAGGCCAGACTGAGGATGAGATCCCTTCAATGGGTTCTCAAGATGCATTGGTTGCAATTCTCAGGTAAGATGTCGGATCCCGTTCAGATTCCACTCTCTGTCTCGCAGGATCTTCTGTGGTGGGCCAGTGAAGGGAATCTGATGAAGGGGAAGCTATTTTGGCAACCATGGCCGGAGGTGACAGTGGTGATGGACGCTTCCCTCACAGGATGGGGAGCTCATGCCGACGATCTGACCGCCAGCGGTCGTTGGTCTCTGTCAGAGTCCAAACTCCACATCAACCTGTTGGAGCTGAGGGCCATCAGGCTGGCCCTGTAGGCTTTTCTGCCATCTGTGCAGGGCGAGAGTGCCCTGATCATGACGGACAACACAGCAGCCATGGATTACCTAAAAAAAAAAGGGGGTAGGGTCACTCCCGCTATGCAGAGAGGCGATGCAACTCTGGTTCTGGGCGATACAGCAAGGAATATCACTCTCGGCAGTCCACCTGGCCGGAGAGGAGAATGCAGCGTCAGACACTCTGAGCAGGCAGAGCACGGTCTCCCACGAGTGGGAGTTGGCTCAGGAAGTCTTTCTGGAGATCTTCGCCCTTTGGGGAACTCCTCAAGTGGATCTGTTCATGACAGGTGCCAACCGGAAGTGCGAGAGATTTTGCTCAAGGGAATTGCCTCCGAGAGGAGCCTTAGGGGACACATTCGTCGTGGATTGGTCATTCCCACTTCTGTATGCGTTTCCTCCGGTCCTTGTCATTCCTCAGGTGCTAAGGAGGTTGTGGAGGTTTGGATCCCACATGATCCTCATTGCTTCGGATTGGGCCAGGAGAGCGTGGTACCCGAACCCTCTAGAAATGTCCATCTGACCTCCACGCCATCTTCCCCACAGAGAGGATCTTCTCTCACGCTGAACTGGCCGGGGCATCGCTCAGGACCCCTGATTTACAGATCGGGGGGAGCTTCTCCGGGAATGTTCAGCCCAAACTGGTATAACCTCCAATACAGGAAGGTAACCCGAACCGGGCCTCCTCAACTAGAGGTCCTCTTTAATGCAATAAACCCCTTTGCTGTTTAAGTAATAACAGATAGAGGGGTTGATTACCCAAAAGAGCAGGATACCACACTGCTGCGCCAAGGCTGTAAAGGAAACAAACTGATTAGCGTAGCCAGGAGACAAGCCTAAACTCAGTATTCCTAATAGCAATGAGGATACCTTAAAGCCTTGAGCTGAAGAGCAATGGTATAGGAAACGGTAGTACTCAAGGAGCCAACCCCTAGGGAAATGGAGATCTAATTACTACCACAAGTAATACAGGATACCCTTTATAAATTGTTAACAAGGAAAGCTTACCCTGAAGGGAAATGAAGGAGACTGCATGGGTATGGAACAACGACAGTGTAAAATAAAAAATGGGAAGGTTAGTAAGGAGATCTACCCAGGCGGCACGCAGAGCGCAGCTAGAGCCGGGTTGGTGCAAGGTAACAGGATAGCATCCAGAATTGCACAAAGATGGTCCAACACACACACACCGCTGATACACAAGTCACTGTGAGGTCAAAAGCAGGTTCCACTAGGTCAGTTATAGGGGATGATTCCTGGGTTGCAGCTTAGTCAGCCAACGGTACTAGAGATGAGGTAAGACTGTAACAAGGAAGGCGCTTACCTAAGTTTGTTCGGTATGCTCATGGGAGAGCACCGAAGCCAGGCAAAATGGCAGGAATGGGTAGCGTGCCTGAGGTCAGATGGCTCGGAGAGCGGCGTGTCGGGTGTGCGAGCCCAACCCGGGAAGGACCGAAAAGAGGCTGCACACCAAGACCAGTGCCAGATGGAGCAGTTTGGAAACAGGCAGGCGACATACTGAAGGGTTTAGAAGAAGGAGTCCGTAAGCAGTCCGAGTCGATCCAGGAGAGACGCGTAGCAAGGGAAGAGGCAGAGGAAGTGCGATAAGAAGTCCGAAGTCGTAAATGAAGTATCTGGTAACAAGGAATAGACCAATAAATTAACGCTTAATTAGAAGCGCCTTTCAGGAGCGAGTGGAGCGATTAAATGGGCTCAGCGGGAGGCGGAGCTTGCGTGAACGTGCAACACGCTGCAAGCTTGTCAGTTGACCGGGACGCAGATTCTGATTCCCGTACGCAGAGACGCTTCGTCTCCAGGGCAACCGTCAACGCTGTAAGCATGGAGCAGTAAATCTCCTGGCCTTATAGAGAGCCGGATGTCTAATGCCCGGGAACCGTGCAAGTCGCGGGGCCGTAGATGTAAGAATTGCATGACTTTTTGAGTTTCAAAAACAAGTGACATCGACTGGGCGTTTTTGTAATACGATCCCTAGCGTGACATCTACTGTACCCAAGGTCCTTAATACGTCGAGGCCCCTCAGATTGTTTTTTCCACCATCATAGTCTGTCACATGTTGCAGAGATTACTGGCTATACACCTTTATTATTACAAAGTTTATCATTATATTGCCGTCCCATCCGTTGTTCGCCTCTCGCAGTTGAGCAGCCCTCAACGACACTCTACGGATGGCTCCATTACCTGCGTTGAAGAAACAACATAATTTTTTATGAACGTTGACCGCAGCCTACACCAGGCTTCGGCCCATTACAGTAGGGTAAGTGGTGGGGGGGGAGACATCTGCTCTCTAGCTTTGATTCCAGTATTCCTTCTGTCCTCATCCTCCTTGATCTTTCCTCTGCTTTCAACACGGTCAACCACGCCATCCTGATGAATCGACACCATTTGAACCTGGACATCACAGATCAGGGCCAGGAGTGGCTGACCTCCTTCCTCTTGGACCGCCTCTCCCAGGTCCAACTTGGTCCTTTTCTCTGCACCACCTCTCTCTACCTTTGGCGTTCCCCAGGGCTCTGTCCTTCTCACCCTGGTTTTTCAACCTCTACTTGGCCCCTTTGGCACACCTTATATCTACCTTCTCTAACTTTCAGTGTTATGCGGATGACACTCAGCTTTCCTTCAGGCTCCCCTCAGCCTCCTCTCATCTCTTGCTCATTCCTGACTGTCTATCCGTGTTTCAGGAGTGGTGTACCTCCAACGATCTCTGCCTTAATGCCAGTAAGACGGAGATCCTTCTCATTGGGACCCCTGCCCCTGCTTTCCCTCGCTCACTCTGGCCGTCCACGTTGGGCCCTCTTCTTTCGCCTTCCTGCAAGGCAAAAAATCTTGGTGTCATATTCGATTCCACTCTCTTTCTCTCCTCACATCTCGGACGTCGCCAAGAAGTCCCACCAGCTGCATCTCCTCAAAGGGACTCTTCCCTTTCGCCCTTTCCCCCAGAAGCTCACTGTCTCCAGAGCCCTGGTTCTCTCTAGGCTGGACTACTATAACAGCCTCTTTCTCAATCTTCCTTTCTCTACTCTCCGCCCTCTGCAACTAATCCAGAACAGGACTGCGAGACTTATCCCTGACCTCAAACCCAGGGACTGTATCTATCCAGCCCTGAAATCTCTCCACTGGCTCCCGTGGTTGCAAAGATCAAGTTCAAGATCATTTGCATTGTCCACAAGGTGTTCTGGGGCCGGGGCCCGCACTACATGCAACACTCTCTTCCAAAATACCTTCCATCTAGAGTCTCGAGCCCTTCGCTCAGTTACCTCCAACTCTCTACGGGTTAGATGCTTCTCCGGGCAGGGAGTGGGGAGTAGATCTCTCTCCTCTGCAGGTGCCTCCCTCTGGAATGGCCTCCCTGCCCCTCTCAAACTTGAGCTGGACCACCTGAGGTTCCGGAAGCAGCTCAAAACCTTCCTTTTCTCCTCTGCTTTCTCTCTCTCCCTTTCCTGCTGACCTACCTGTCTGCTGTAACGACTGGTTGCTTGGCTACACTCAGAGACTCACTGGGTACCAGGCTCTTTCTTGATCAGTCACCCATGCACTGCCTCTGGGCCTACCACACACCTAGGGGCTGTAACTGTAACCCTACAGTTCCCTTTGCACTACCCAGAGCTGTGCTGCCGTGGCTCCACTTACTCAGAGCATTGCTGCCCTTTTTTCCCCTCCCCTCTCCCTTGCACTCTCCCCCGCCCCCCCGCTTTCCCTTGGACTTCTCGTTTTCGCAGAATCTGAATGAGACAAGGCCCAGTAAGATCGTTTGTCTTGTCCTCCCTCTGTCTTCCCTCCCTTGTCTTTTCACACCTCGAAACACTTGTGTACAGGCGCGTTATAAATGACTTATCATATCATACTTTGTATTTTAGAGAATGCCTATTTCCCTTACACCACTTCCCATTATTAGTCGTGCTGCCTTTCCATCTAAATAGGGAAAACACTCCTTTTATCTTTTATATCCCTCTTACAGTCTCAAGTACCCCTGGAAGGACACACACTGGGTGTTACTCACTGGACGGGTGAATGGGCGAGGCATAAGACTGGTTCTGGTTAACTTCTCTGGGTTGATTGAAGAGCTCATGTTGGAGCCTCCACCCGAGCCTCCTCTCTATGGGGGAATAAACTCTTTTCTATGATATGCCCCTTTGCTGACAAAGTACCCAGACAAAAAGACTGATCACCTAAAAGAGCAGGGAGAACGCACCACCACTGACCCAGCTGA
This sequence comes from Ambystoma mexicanum, assembly GCF_040938575.1. NCBI lineage: Eukaryota > Metazoa > Chordata > Amphibia > Caudata > Ambystomatidae > Ambystoma > Ambystoma mexicanum. The sequence goes on along the minus strand of NC_090925.1, from coordinate 326,841,234 downwards.
AAGAAAAGACAACCAATCAATAACTGATCATATGTGTAACAACCAGTAATGTCCAAAATAAAGGACCAATACCTTAGTAATTCTCCCCCCTCTTCTGTAAGGATACAAACTCAGGGACCTTCCTGCAAGTGCAGAACAGAATTACTCAAGTGGCAATGATGACTAAAAGAAGAACTCGAGAATAATGGTTGTATCTTACCAATACTTTGGTTGGGAGTCAGTTAGTTGAGCAGAATCCAGGGAGATAACAACAAAGGGATAAAAGAACAAAAAAGGATAGGTTTGTGAGGGATTCTAAACCCGGGCGGCACGAGGGGCGAACTAGGTCCGGGTTGGTGCATTGCCTGCAGAGCGTCTCTTTGTGCACTTCGTTATTCCCAGGAGATGAAGGAGTAGTTCAAAACAGGAGGATAAGAAATTGATAGCAGAATCCAATAAAGTAACCACGGGGAGAGGAAAAAACAGAGCACAGAGTCACAGGCAGAACTCAAATGATCCGGAGTCCAAAGGGTCTGTGAGCCAGGGGTCTGCGGGAAAGCCAAAGTGTATGCAGGGACAAAAGGCACACGGGAGCGCAGCAGTTTGGTTAGCAGACTCACCGGAGTCAAAGGCGGATTGCATGGGAGCAGGTGATTTGTTGTAAAGAAGCATAAAGGCAGTCCATTTGGAGATCCAAGGTTTCGGTGCACGGACTGGCAGCAAGACAGTGAAACATAAGGCAAAGCAGTCCGTTTGGAATTCAAAGGGGCTGGTACACGAGCTGGCAGCAAGACAGTGAAACGTATAGAGGAGGCAGTCCGTTTGGAAGTATGCAAGATCTGGTACACAAGGAATCAAAATTGGAATAAGGAACTCCGGTAGCTGAAGACGAAACTTTGATAGCAACTTCAAACAATAGCAGTATTTGGCTGGCAGCATCAGTTTAAATGTATGATGATACACAATGCTGGATGCGAGGCTCTAGTATTCCATTGGCAGCACGCCTCATGTGGAAATGTGAGCCTGCTGGGAAACTTAGGCAGAGTCCTTTGAGATTACTGCTGCAGTAGTCCGTCTCCACGGCAGTTTCCACTGACGGAGAAATGGTGCTGCGAAGCGCTGTATGCCATGCCGAAGGGCTGAAAACCTGCCAATGCCCATTTTAGAGCGAGGTTGCCATATGTTAAGTGTAGGGACAGCTGGGAGAGCCTGGAGCAGGCGGAGAGAGTGCCGATGTGTGACCCGAGGTGTGACACCGGATATGCAATCACTGTCTTCCACAGGACCACAACAAAAAGCATTGCAAATCTTGCAAACCCAAAACTTAAAAGGATCGCCGTACCAAGCGCTGGGCCGCCCACACCATGCAGGCTGAGGCATTCATCATCGGTACAGGCGAATTTGACGAAGAAGGCAGCTAGGGCGCACACAGTGACGCTGAGGATGATCAGGGTTCCGCAGATCCCCACGTGCTGGCACCCGACTTTCGGTAAGCAGGCCGGCTGCCCTGTAATGGAGACAACACCCGGTGGCCAAAGCACACATATTCATAAACACACTAAAGACACAACCCAGAGCCGTATTCCAACCACGTTGTCGGGAAAACACGGCCACACAGTGTCTAGGCAGAAGGAGAAATCCAAACGCACACTGTTCTGAGCCCTCACGCTCGCGATCACCACAACATAGAACTCCCAAACATGCACTGAATAGGCCAGTTTCCGACACCGCTCCTTAAAAGGCCCTTCTGTTGCGCGCTGAAGAACAGACATCGAGACAAAAAACTTCAACATATCGACAATGTTCCAAAAGAAATCCGCAACTCCAGATTGGGCTGACACCTCCGCCCCCTCTGAATTCAAACATGGGTGTTCTGACGGTAGGAGGTGAAAGACAGGGGCGTGTCAAATTACTTCTCACCTTTCCTAGTCAGTTTCAAAGGCGTCTACATCAGCTATATTACTGGAGCACAACTTCATCGCTGTTTACTTATAGAACATTGTCAATATGTGAACAACCAGGTACTGAAGAAGATGACACTAATACCATTAGTCAACGAAACCAGTCGACCCATTGTGAATATGGTATTGTTCATTTGGATTTTTAAACCTTTCAGAACTCATTCAGTGTGTCATTGGGTATCCGGGACAGCTTTTCACCTGCTATCCCTTTTAGATAGGTGGCGCACCACTGGCAACCTAGGGAGAGCTCTCCCTGACAGGGTCAGGATGTGCTTCTTTTTGAGGGACAGCTTGAGTGGTCTTGATGAATTTGTTTGCACGATAATGATTATGTATGTTTAAGATAGTTCTTCAAAGTCCGTTTTTGATGTGTTAAAAAGGTACGGGATATAATGGCAGGAATGCAATTGTTTTCCCATTTAGACTCTTAATTGTCTACCCTGTTTGTTGTGCATCGGGAGAGGGAGCACCAACCAGAGACCTTCGAATGAGCGCCCACTTGGTGCCAGATCACTCCATCGCTGTTGCCAGTTTCACTCACAAAGTTCCCAAGGGTCTCCCTCTGCCGGGCTTGGACCTTGCTCCCAAAAGTTCTCTCCAAAAGTCCACAAAGATATCCTTCCACCGGATATGGACCCTCTCACAAAGTTAACAAGGGTCTCCCTCTGCCAGGCTCAGACATCTCTCACAAAGTTCATAAAGAAGACTTCCGGTTCTGCGCATGCGCGCCCGACGCATGCGGACCTAATCGCCTCGGCTCCCAGCGGCCGCTACAATTATCCTGCAAGAACTCCCGTTAAAGTGTATTATTCCCACCCCGGCTGTGCCCCGGGGGTAGTGGATGCAGTAGAGAACCAGTGCCTGCAACCCCGAAGAAAATCGGAGTCGGAGACGCGAGATCCTTCCCGAAGTCGTCAGACGGACGAGGCGCGGCAGTTGAGGCCCTAACGCAGCGCCCGCCCCCTCCACGACACGGCGTGCGCGGGGATCCCTCCTTGAGAAGGCACACAGAGACAACCCGACTCCAAGAACCGGCGCCTTGTAGATACCGCAGGAGACCCTCGGCGATCTCCTCTGTCGACCCGACACTGGCAGTGGGTGAATCCTCAAGGCGCTTCTCCTGGCCCGTCGTCGAGGTGAGCAGGCGAGGCTCTACGGCTGACTGCCTGCGGCTCGGGCCTACGCTGCCGGTCGTTTCCCCCCTCCCCCAATCAGCAGGACAGCGGCACCGGGGTCGAGCTGCAGCAGGACAAGGAGAATCGGGGGCTGCGCTCCCCCGTGGCCGGAGATACGCTGCCAACAAACTATATTAAGGCGCAGCCAGCATACGGACACACAATGGGCCCTGCGCTGCTTGAGCACACCCGCTTGGCATACGTTAGCCCTTTTCCAAACCCTACACCCACCCCTTGGGTGAACACTTGAAGCGGCTGTGCCCACACTGCACAGGGCCGATCAACCGCGACATGGGGAAGGAAAAGACCAAGCGACAAACACTGCAAAGCAAAATGGACCTCTACACCGTGGAGGCCCTCCACGCTGCGGACCTCAGCCCCAAGAAAACAAAGGGGCCGGCGACGAGCCTCAGGACCCCCCAATTTCCTTGACGGACCTCATGAGAGCGATTGGGGTGTCCCTCATACGCCAAGACCTCTGCAATCTATCGGCCAGGGTTGGTGAGGCAGAACAGAGAGTGTCGGACACAGAAGACACGGTGCACCGCTTGGAGCAACAACTTGCCGAGATCACCCAAAAAATTGCCCAATTGGAATACCGTGCTGAGGACAGCGAAGGGAGAGCGGGGCGCAATAATCTCAGGATCCTCGGAATACCGGAGAAGGAGGAAGGCCCCAGCACTGAACTGTTCCTGGAGGATTGGCTAACTCATGTCTTCGCCCCCAAAAAACTGTCCAAATTCTTCTCCATAGAAAGGGCGCACGGAGTCCCCACCGGCCCACCTACCCTGGGCGCCCCGCCTAGAACGATAATCGCACGCCTGCTGAACTACCGTGATCGAGATGCGATCCTACAAATGGCAAGGGCCTCCGGCCCGATCACATACAACGGCTATAGGGTCAGGTTCTACCCCGACTACACCAAGGAAGTCCAAAAGGCCCGCCAATCTTTTGACTCGGTCAAGAAGAAACTTCAGTCGCTTTCTATCAAATATGCTTTATTTTTCCCGGCATCGCTCAAAGTCCACCATGAGGGCACCACTCATCTATTTTACACTCCCAAAGAAGCATGGGACTGGCTGGAAACCCAAGTTCTCTCGGATTCCAGAACGAGGCGCACACCACCGGGCCCACCCACACAGAGGCCCCGACCCGAGCGGCCCTCGCCCCCTCGTTCTCCGGCCAACGCAGACAACGACATGACGGAGACCCCCACAGAAAAGGGGTAAGGCCCACGCAGTGGGGGAGTCTAAGCTGCAACGTATTAACATGGAAGCGCTCACCTAGCGGCCGCCGCTCCTAATGCGACGTGGGCGCTATCGCAGTCGGGGTTATCCCGAGGAAGTTTACCAAGTTATAAGTTTAATGTTTGGGCGACAGGTGCTCCCAGTTGGGGGGGAAGTACAGGGTGGGGGGCGTTTGGGGGACCTAAGGAACCATGGGACAAGAAGGCTTGAAGCCGACAAACGTAGATAAGGAAAACAAACACTGTCTTTGGCCAGGACCGTGGACGCCATTATCAGCAGGCACCTCAATGCGAGGCAAACCTTGGATGTCTCCCTTGGAAGGAAACCGCTATATGCCCCCAGAAAAAGCGCAATCGCCACTGATCCTTCTAGATGTCCCAACAAGAAGACTCACGCAGATAGATTGAATTCCAACAAGGTAACCATACTGTCCTGGATCGTCAATGGCCTTGGCTCCAGCATAAAGCGAAGATTGGTGCTCCAGTACCTAAACCGACACTCGGCAGACATTGCCCTCCTAATTGAAACGCACTTGATAGGCACAAATGCCAACTTTTTGAAAAGGTCCAATTATCCGCATACCTACAATGCTGGATTCACGAAAGGTGCCAGGGGCACGATGATACTCGTTCACAAACAAGTTCCCCTCCAGGTAAGGAAGATCAAGACCGACCCCTGACGCCGATATGTACTGTTGCTAACTGATATCTGGGGCAAGAAATGGGGCCTCGCAGCAATCTATGCCCCCCTCCCACGCTGGCGAAAGAACTACTCTACGAACTACAGAGTTTGCTCCTGGAAGAAGAGGCCGATACTTGGGTTATTGGGGGGGACTTTAATGAAGTAATGGACACCACAGTCGATAGATCCTATAGGAGACCTAGAACCCGCCCCACCTCCACACCGCTCGCCGCGTTCGCCGAGGCCTTGGGACTGACGGACAGATGGCGTTCGCTTCATAATAACGAGGCTGGCTTTTCCTTCTATTTGGGCGTCCACAAATCGTTCTCCAGGATCGATTATGCCTTTATCCCCGGCAACATAAATCACAGGCTTCTCAGCGCTGAATTCCTTGCAAGAGGAATTTCGGACCACTCTCCGCTCCTCCAAACCATGAAAAACTCCTGCCGCCACCCAGACCGTAACTGGCGCCTAAACGCATACCATCTCCGCCTCCCTGAAATCGCAGAGGAGCTTGAAAAAAAGACAACAGAATATTTCAAACTCAATGAAGGCTCCGTGGACTGCCCGATCTCGATCTGGGAGGCGTACAAGACGGTCCTCTGGGGGGAAGATATCTCAGCGGTTTCCACCTATCAACAACGTCAAGTCCAGAAGGTCAGAGAAGCGGAAACACGAGTCCTGGAGTGTGAACAGCAAGTCCTAGCACACGGCACCCAAGAAGCAAAAGAGGCAATGCTCACGGCGCAAGACGCCCTTAGCAACCTATCTCTAGATAATGCACGAACGGCCCACCAATTAGTTCGAAGCCAAATATATGAACGGGGCGACAAAGCTCTGGCCTAGTTAGAGAGACGAAAACAAAGCAGGGGACATGTACGGGCCATTTGATCTACAGATGGAACACTACTGACAGAAGACTCTGACATTGTCGAGGCATTCGCCAACTACTACAAAAATCTCTACACCCCACCCACTGAGAACCCGCCAGTTGAACCCTCACGCTACCTCGACCGAATCGAGGTTCCGATACTCCCACAGCACCAATCGGATCTTCTGAATGCCGACATCACCGACACCGAGGTGCAAGAGGCGCTGGCACAGCTCCAGTCCGGGAAAACTCCAGGCCCCAACAGGTTCCCAACGGAAACGTGGAAATGCCTCGGTGGCACACTATCTACCCACATGCACCGCATGTTCCTACACAGCAGAGAGCTAGGAGCGCTCCCCCCTGACCTCAGGAAGGCATGCATTGTAGTCATACACAAGCCTGGAAAACCCCCGGAGGAATGTGCCTCCTACCGCCCGATATCCCTGATCAACGGCGAGGCCAAGGTCCTCTCCAGAACACTTGCCAACAGACTACTGCAGGTGATTGAGACCCTCGTCCACCCGGACCAATGTGGATTCATGCCCAATAAATTAACTCGAATGAACTCACGTAGAGTCCAACTGGCGCTGAGCAGAGCGAAAGAAATACCAGCCCCACTCGCCCTCCTGGCGGTGGACTTTGAAAAGGCATTTGACTCCGTGGGGTGGGAAGCTCTGTGGGCGATCATGGCTAGGATGAACCTGGGGCAGACATTTATATCATGGGTAAAACTTCTTTATGCATCCCCAGAAGCCACGGTGAGGGTGAATGACAGGTCTTCCAAATCATTCCCCTTGGGTAGGGACACGAGGCAGGGGTGCCCGCTATCCCCACTCCTCTTCCTCCTGGCCATTGAACCGCTAGCAATTGAGCTTAGAGCCAATACCAACTGGACCAGTTTCGTTTGGCCGGAAGGGGGAGAGGACCGCCTTTCGCTCTACGCGGATGACCTTCTCATATACCTCAGTAACCCGTGCATCTCATGCCCGGCTGTCTCCCTCATTCTCAGGGAATATCAGAATTTTGCGGGCCTAAAGGTTAATGAAGCCAAAACCATCTTCTTCCCGATTCAGGGGGGCGAGTCTGCGATCCCGGAGACCTGCCCATACCATGTCTCTATTAAGGAATTTAAATACCTGGGTATACGGCTTGACCCGACACTCGAGGTGTACTCCCGACTTAATCTACAACCAGTAATTGAGCGGTTCACCAGAGACACCCCCCATTGGCAATCACTTCCCCTATCGCTAATGTGCAGAGCCGCGCTATTCAAAATGATGACACTCCCCAGGCTGTTGTATGTCCTTCAGAACGCCCCATTCCTCATCCCCCGAGAAACCTTTGCATTAATTGACAAGTACCTACGCACTATGGGGCGGGAAACAATTCCGGATCGCCCTTCACACGCTCCAGAGATCAGTATGGGAGGGAGGCATCGGTTTACCCTGCATACGCACCTATTACCTTGCGACACAGATAGGAGTGGTAAACGACTGGATGCACGCAGACCCCACATTGCCACACATCCGTATCGAACTGGAGATCATGGCCCTGTTGACACCGCTGCAAATCCTGTACGCCACCCATGCCCAACTCCCGGCGCTGCCCAAAATGACCCACCATATACGTCGCGCCTGGTGAGACGCACACAAACTAATCGGCTGGAAAGGACAGCCAACGCTATCACAGCCCATATGGCACAATGCGCTCCTCCCGGAAATAGTGAGAATGGGCTCCTTTGGCCACTGGCATGCAAAAGGAATAAACGCACTAGCACAGGTGATACAAGGGGGTCGCCTCCTGGGCTTTGAGACCATCCGAGAACAATTCAACCTGGCACCCATTGATCGATTTCGGCACGCGCAACAAGCCCACGCTATCCGCACCCAATTCCCTGATATGACAATCATACTCCCCTGCTCCCCCATCGAGACCAATATCCTCCCGCAACGCATCTCCTCTAAGGTCACCTCCACTCTTTACCAGGCCCTCAACTCCTTCGGGGCTACACAGCTAGACGGGCTCAAAGCAAAGTGGGAAAGGGACGTAGGTCACCTCGAACCTGAAGATTGGGTTGATGCATTAATGTCTCCTAGAGAAATTGGTATGGAGTCCAAGCTTAGGCTAATACAGTTAAGAATCCTCCATCGCTCATAGCAATCACGTGCTGTAATGGCCAGATGGGGTGGACTAGAAGATGGGACATGCGTTCGATGCAATAATGAACCTGCCACCTTCTACCACATGATATGGGACTGTCGGGTGTTACAGGCCTTCTGGGAGGACTGTATTAGTACAATCTCTGCCGCCCTGGCGACACCAATCCCCAGGGATCCCAAAATGGTTCTCTTAGGCATCGGGGGTGAAGTAGACCTGTCAAAATATATGAAGATGTTTCTGGCAATCGCATTGGGGGCAGGCAAAAGACTTATTGCAGCTAATTGGGGATCTGCCGACCCACTGTGCCTGAACCGTTGGAGTAACGAGCTGGACAGGTGCGCAGCTTCAGAGCGCCGGATTTATAACGCACGGGGCTGCCCCCGTAAATTTGAAAAAATATGGGGTAAATGGCTAGATGCTCACTGAGATCCGCTGTTGGGGATAGATTAATATCACTGTTAGCATTGGTTACCTGCCTTGTTTTGTTATTGTCGCACGGTCCTCGGCCTTATGGGCTTGTTCTAACTGTTATTAATGCTATGCTGCCTTCATCCTATGTATGCCGATGATCCATGTTTGTTTTTCTATGTTGTGTTGTTCCAACTCAATAAACAGAGTTATAAAAAAAAAATAAAGAAGACTTCCCTCTGCCGGGCTTGAGTCTCCTCTCACACCTGTTTCCAAAAAGGGTTTTGGGACTTCCAGTTCCAGAATGCACTATCAGGGTTTTGCTCCCACTTCTCAGCACCCTAAAACGGCATTTGGCATTGGGAGCTGCGGGAGCTAAAAGGGGATAGTGTTCTGAGGTCAGGGTCTTGTCTGCTGACCCTCAGAGACCTGGGTTCACCTGACTGGCCCAGGGGAGGAGTCTTGCTATGGATACCGCCAGGCAGCCCCAGGTGCCCGTGGAATTGCCTTCTGGAGGTACAGCTCACTCTCCACAGTGCAGTCTCCTCTCGACTCACAGGGCCAGTGTCAGGGTGGTTTTCTCCTCCTCCAGGTCTCCCAGGGGCTCTTTGGGTCTTCCTCCAGCTTCCTGCACCATCCAGCACACCCAACTTGCTCAAAGTGTGCTTTCCTGCCCCGCCTTTTATACGTCCTGGGAGTGGTGATTTGGTTCAGGTGTGCATGGTTGGAAGGGAATACCTGACCCTGCCTGTCCTCGTTAGCGGGACAACATGTCGGTCATCCATAGGAGTTAGTGGGTAAGGGATTCCTATGGGTAATCCTTATTCCTCCTTGTTGCTTCCTCTTCGCTGTATTTGAAGGACAGAGTGAATGAAGGGGATTCTGGGAAGTGTAGCGAGTTGCAGATTGTGGAAGAAAATCGGCTGAAGAAATATTAAGGAGGCCACAGGGGGCGCACAGGTTATGGCTGCCTGATTCCCGTGCTCCCGCTGAAGCTGGGCCAAACAGGGGTGTGAGCCCCCCAGCGAAAGCAAGCCTGTGGGCCCGAGAACTGACCCCTCCGGGGATCCCCTAAATGCAGGAGCTGTGATCCGGGACCCCGGGAAGTCGAAGTTCGGAGGACGCTGGGCCTGGCGGGAAGCAGTGGAAGTCCCTGTGGCTCGGGAGGCGTTAGAAGAGCCGTTGGAGCCCGGGGCTGCGGGCTCCCGTTGTCGGGCTTGTCTCCCTTCTCTGGCTCCCGTCTGTGGGCGCAGGGGATCCCGGCGGGAGAACCCTTTGCCCGGACAGCTGGTGGAGCGGGAGCGGAGCCTTCCCCCTTGCGGGGGAGAGTGGTGTCAGGCGGCCTGGATAAGGAGCGGGTGGAGGCGCCCCCCGGCCGGGCGCGGGAGCGCAGATACGGGGGCAAGGAGGTGGCCGTGTGGAGTGTTGGCCCTAACTCGCGCATGAGCCCCCCCCGGAGTGGTCACCAGCCTGAACGGGGAAGGGGGCCCGGAGGTAGGGAGACAGAACGACCGCAGAGCGGTAGATAGGAGGCCCTCCGGTCCCTCCCCCTGTTGCCCCTCGCCCAGTGACCCCCCACGAGAGGATTCCTGATTGGACTGGGGACTTGGGAGGGGTGTCGGGGCCCAGGGAGTGGAGAGGGGTACCTGAATGTCCGCGGGGCCCGTGTCTGCTGATAAGCCCCAGTGAGGGTACGGAGAATGGGCGAGCTGACTCCGCGTGGGTGATTGCCCCGGGGCCTGTGACCGCAACGAGCGCCCTCCCACGAGTGCCAGGGGGGGAACCTGCTCCCTTGGAGAGGACCAGGAGATCGGATTGGTTGTTTTCCCCCCGGAGGAAGAAGAAGACCTTGGATCCCCGTGGTGGTGTGGAAAGGGTGTGAGGCCCCCGCCCGTTGTTGGTGGGGCGTGTGCCCGCCCAGGGGTGTATGTGAGGGGTCTTCCTCACAGAGTACGAAGAGGACCTTGGAACACGGCAGTGGTGTGGAAGGCCCGTTGTTGGTGGGGCGTGTGCCCGCCCAGGGGGGTAGGTAGGAGGTTCTCCCCCCTGAGTGCAAAGAGGACCTTGGACTATTGCTGTGGTGTGAACAGGGTGTGAGGTCCCTGCCCGGTGTCGGTGGGGCGTGTGCCCGCCCAGGGGTGTATGTTACCCCGGAGGACGGGTTGACCCCTCTTAGGGAACCCAGCGGCTGGAGTGGTGAAGAGGTCTTGCGTCAGGGCCTGGGGGGGGCGCCTCGTGGTCCCCTGGACGGCGGGAGATCCGGCAGTGAGGCAGACAGGGTGGTCGGATGAGCTGGTGCAAAACCCTTCAGGAATATCATTATCGGGAGGGTAGCAGCTGCGGCAAAGGCCTGGATCGAGACAGCGGAATGGCCCAGCCGGAGTCCTCGTCGCAGTCGGCCTCTGCAATGGAAAGAGGTTTTGCTGCAGTCCTGCAGGAAATCAGGGACATGAGGACGGACATTGCCCAAAAAATGGAAAAAAGGACCAGAGGGTGAGCAAAGTGGATGACAGGCTGTTGCAATTGAAAACCAACCAAACTTCTTCTGTGACTCAGTAAGTGCAAATGTACCTGAAGCTGAGGGCCCTGGAAGAGAGATGAGAAAAGGGCCAGGCAACTGGACGATTTTGGAAACAGGGAAAGAAGGAATAACCTCAGATTTATGAGGTCCCGGAAATGGAGGGCGAAACGGAGAGAGAGTTGGGTCGAGTGGTGAGAGACATTATCAACCTCCTCTTTGCGGATGGGATGACAACGGAGCCGATGTTCGACCGGGTTCATAGGGCGGGGGGCAGAGCGGGAGGCCCCCGGTCCATGTTGGTCCGGTTCCACTACTACACTGAGAGGGCCAAGGTACTGGAGGAGGCTAGGAAGGCCCGGGAGATCACATATAACAGCGCGCAAGTTTCAATCTAGCAAGATCTCTCCGCGTACACATTGATATGATATGATATGATATGGTATTTGTAACGCGCCTATACACAAGTGTTTCAAGGCGCAACGAGGCAGGGAGGGAGGGAAACAAGGGGAAAACAGACAAACGATCCTACTAGGCCAGGTGTCATTCAGATCGCGCAAGTGCAGAGGTAAGGGGAAAAGGAGGAAGTGCAGGGGGGAGGAGGTGGGGGGGAAGTGCAGTACAAGGTAAGTAGCGTAAGAAAAAATAAAATAAAATAAAATAATAATAAATAATAAATAGAAAGGGCCAGCTGGTGGCAAGTGCGAGGTAAGTGCAGAGCAAGTGCTGGGAAAGGGGCTGTAGGGATACAGTGACAGTCCCACAGTGCAGGGGGAGCCGGGGAGGCAGTGCAGGTGGAGAGTGGCTGGGCCCTGGACCGAGGTTGCTGAGAGTGGCCCAGATGCAGGTTTGAGCTGAGTTCAGTGGGGAGTTAAGCAGGATTAGCAGGGGAGAGGGAGAGAGAAGGCAGAAGCGAAGAGGAAGGTTTTGAGGTGCTTCCGGAACCGGAGATGGTTCTCCTCAAGTTTCAGGGAGGCAGGAAGGCTGTTCCAGAGGGAGGCCCCTGCTGCGGAGAGAGATCTACCCCCAGCTCGTTGCTTCGAGAAACGGCTGACCATGAGGGAGTTGGAGACGGATGAGCGAAGGGCTCGTGAAGGAAGATATTTAGGAAGAGAGAGTTGGAGGTATTTTGGTCCCAGGCCCCAGAAGGCCTTGTGGACAATGCAGAGGGTTTTGAACTTGATCCTCGCGGCAACTGGGAGCCAGTGAAGAGATTTCAGTCCTGGAGAGATACGGTCCCTGGGCTTGAGGCCAAGGACAAGTCTCGCAGTTCTGTTCTGGATAAGTTGCAGAGGGCGGAGAGTGGAGGCAGGCAGATTAAGATAGAGGCTGTTACAGTAGTCCAGCCTTGAGAGAACCAGGGCTCGAGAGACAGTGAGCTTCTGGGGGAAGGAGAGGAAGGGAAGAATACCTCTGAGGAGGTGCAGCTGGTAGTGTGACTTCTTAGAGACGTCAGATATATGAGGAGAGAAGGAGAGTGTGGAGTCGAAGATGACCCCGAGGTTTTTAGCCTTGCAGGTAGGGGCAGGAAGGGGGCCAAGGGAGGCCGGCCAGAGAGCTGCAGGGAAGGAGGGAGTGGGTGTGCCGATGAGTAGAATCTCAGTCTTACTGGCGTTGAGGCAGAGGTCATTGGCGGCGCACCATTCATGGATAGCAGACAGACAGTCGGAGATGAGGGAAGGAGAGGAGGAGGCTGAGGGTAGCCTGAAGATGAGCTGGGTATCGTCTGCATAGCACTGGAAGTAGGGGCAGAGAGCGGCGATGCGGTGGGCAAGGAGTGCCAGATACTGGTTGAAAAGCCAGGGAGAGAGGTTGGATCCCTGGGGGACACCACAGGTGGAGAAAAAGATGTCAGAGAGGAAGGAGCCCATTTGGACCTGGGAGGGTCGATCGAAGAGGAAAGAAGTCAGCCAGGCCAGAGCCTGACCAGTGATACCCAGGTTATCACGGAGACAGTTGAGCAGGATGGCATGGTTGACAGTGTCAAAGGCAGAGGAGAGATCGAGCAGAATGAGAACACAGGGAGTGTTGGTATCGAGGTTCAGGAGCAGGTCCTCACGGATGTTCAGGAGAGCAGTTTCCGTGCTTCTGGCAGCTCTGAAGCCAGATTGATGGTCATGCAGATTACCAACAGAGTCAGCATGGAGGTTAAGCTGGGAGATGGCCAGTTTCTCCAGGAGCTTACCCAGGAAGGGAGTAATGGAGATTGGGCGATAATTGGCCGGGCAGGAGGGGTCGGCAGAGGGTTTCTTGAGGAGGGGGTGCACAAGGGAGTGCTTGAGGGGGGATGGGAAGACTCCAGAGGCGAATGAGTGGTTGCAGAAGTCAGCCAGGACAGGAGCCAGGGAGTCGATGTGGTCCTTGATGGTTTTGGAGGAACAGGGGTGAACCTGTTTAGACGAGGCTTTCATAGATCGGACTTGTCTGGAGACCTCATCAGCAGAAAAAGGTGGAAAAGCAGAGAAGGAGGGTGGAGGGGTGGCTGCAAGAGAGCAAGAGGGAGAGCTGGGAAGAGAGGGAGGGAGGAGAGAGGAGGAGAGCGAGGACAGGATGTCCTGAGTTTTTGAGATGAAGTGCGAGGCCAGTGCAGTGCAGAGGGCCTGGGAGGGGACAGGAGAGGTAGAGACTGCAGCAGGGTTGGCCAGCTCCTTGCAGATTTTAAAGAGTTCGGCCGAGTTGTTTGATGCCTCAGAGATGCGGGCTTGGATAAGGGCTCTCTTCTTGGTGAGAACGGAGAGCCGGTATTGCCTTTGGAGCAGGCGGCAGGCCAGTTTGTCAGAGGATGAACATGAAGCACGCCATTTCCTCTCTGCCACCCTACACTTGCGTTTTAGGGTGACGAGATCCGAGTCATACCAGGAGTTACATTTGGCTTTGGGCTTCAGGCGGATTCTCATGACAGGGGCAAGGATATCGAGAGTATCAGATATAGAGGAATAGAGCATGGAGAGGGCTGTGTCAGGGTGGGAGTCAGCCAAGGGGGGAGGAGGGGGCGAGAAGGTAGCAGCAAAAGCCTCAACTGACACGCGCTTCATGGGTCGGATGACCGAGAAGGTGGGTGGCAGTGAAGAGGGTGGCTTTGCCTGTGGGGTAGGGAGGGAGAGGTGGGAGGATAGGAGAAAGTGATCACTCCAAGAGAGAGGAGTGGAGAGAGGAGGGGAGAGAGGAAGGTCAGAAGAGATCAGAGCGTCAAGAGTGTGCCCTGCAGAGTGAGTAGGCCCAGACGGGAGAATAGAGAGTGAGAGAGAGTTACAGAGTTCGCGAAAGAGACCAGTGGGGGGACAGGAGGCATCGAGGTGGATGTTGAAGTCACCGAGAAAGAGGAGTTGGGTGGTTGAGGACAGGAGTGAGGAGGAGAGGTCAGCCCATTCAGAGAGGAAGGAGGAAATTTGACCAGGTGGCCGATAGATAGTAGCCACGGTAAGGGAATGGCTAGGAGAGAGAGAGAGTCGGCAGACAAGGCATTCAAAAGAGGAGTAGGTCTGCGTAGGAGTGACAGTGGCAGGAATCCACTCAGGGAAGATAAGGGCAACACCACCCCCTGAACGGTTGGGCCTGGGCACGGAGAGGATCTTGTAACCGTCAGGTAGGAGTGTGTCGAAGCTGGTGGCAGAGCTGGCTGTGAACCATGTCTCAGTGAGACCGAGGACGTCCAGGTCCAGTTCCTCAAGAAGGCGACAGATATCAGAGGAGTGCTTGATGGCAGAGCGAGCATTTAGAGTGGCAATGTGGAGAAGGTTGCCACCTTTGAAAAACTTCCGGGGAGGGGTGCAGATCAGAGGTATGTCCTGCGGAGGTGTTAGAGAGGGAGTTGAAGAGGGAGCAAGAGAAGGGGCATGGAGGGAGGGGAGAGGCAAGGTAGCCGAGGACAGAGGAAGGGGGACAGTGGGAGAGGAGAGGAAGTTGATGAGGCGTGGGAGGCGTCTATCAAAGAGGTGAAGGTTGGCCTGAGGGCCTTGGACCAAGACGGTCCCGTTAGCATAGACATTAATGATGGCCTTAGAGGAGTGGAAAGGGGCCAGGAGGACATCCCAGCGGGTGCCACCATTGATGGGAGAGGAGGAGAAAGGAGAGAGCACAGAGAGCATGTGAAGGGTCCATAGGTCAGGTGAAGGCACGAAAAAGAGAATGTCAGTGAGAGTTTCCTTGGAGCAGGCGCTCGTGTAGGTGTCAGCAATAGGGAGGCCTGGGTTGGAGACCAGGATGTCCTTTTTAAACTTTTTCCTACCGGATTTAGTGAGGAGAGCAGGATAGTCAATAGAGAAGCAATTAGAGTAGATAGGCGAAATAGAGAGCACCATGGAGTAGGAGGGGAGGCGGACGACACGAGTATGTAGACAGGAATTGAGTGGAGGGCACTAGTTTAACACGATACAGAGCAAACAGTAATGCGTAGTAGGTCAGGGCCACCTAAGTTTGAGAATCCTGCGAGGGGAGAAAAAGCACCCTAGTTTAACACGATACAGAGCAAACAGTAATGCGTAGTAGGTCAGGGCCACCTAAGTTTGAGAATCCTGCGAGGGGAGAAAAAGCACCCTAGTATAACACAATGCAGAGCAAACAGTAATGCTTGGCTAAGCGCAGAATGTGCCGCCCCCTAACGCAGTGGCTGAAGGAGAAGGGTGTGCGCTACAGATGGGGCTACCCCTTCTCCCTTTCATTCGAATATATGGGGCAGCATATGACTTTGGTTACTGAGGAAGACATAAAGGGAGCAATCCAGGACTATGTAACAGAGTCGATCCCCCGGAAGGGGCCCATAGGGAATAGTGGGGAAACAGGAGAAAAAAAACAGGCTCAAGAAAATGTAAAAAATGGAATGGAAAAATGGAATACCCCCTCACCGACCAAGAACGACCATGGTGGAGGAGGGGTGGACTGCCCCGACCAATAATGGAAGAGAGGAGGGGACCCGGGGGTCCTTGCAAGATCGGGGTCCCCCTGAACAGCAAGTATAAGGGGATCTTGGAGGGGGCGATGAGTTGGGGGGGTCACAGCAGTGAACACGTCGATGATAGCCCAGCAGTGGTGGGTAGGCTGGTGGTCCGGCCAAGCACCTGCGATGGTGGAACTATTTGGCTGGACGCCGGGGTGGGGGGGGGGGGTTGGGGGAGAGTTGGGGTTGTTAAATTGGGGGTGGGGACTGGGGGGCAGTTGGGGGAATTCTTAAGGCCCACCCAGGGAGGAGGGAGGGGGGGAGGGGGTACACAGGGAAAAGTATCAAGAGCTGTTAGAAAAAGGTGCAGTGAGGGTGCTGACCGAGAGAAAAGGTATCTTAGACAATGGCTGAATGTCTGCCGGCCCTGGGTGTGGGTTCCCTAAATGTACGAGGCTTGAACACCCCTACAAAGAGGTCTTTGGTTTGCAGAGAATTTAGAAGGACCAAACTCAACCTACTTTTATTACAAGAGACGCACTGGGCACGGGGGAAGAAACCCAAAATGCAGGGGTGGGGGTGATTGGGGAGGTATTCTGCGCATCGCACAGGACCAAAAAGAGGGGGGTGGCCATCTTAATGGCGAAGGACGTGGGCTTCGACAAGGAGGCCATAATGATGGATCCGGAGGGCTGATATTTAATGGTTAGGGGGTCTCTACAGGGCTCCCCACTAACTATTGTTGTGGTGTATAGTCCAAATGAAGGGCAGGCACAATTTTGGGAAGAAATAGGGGACCGGCTAAAGTTATTTGTTCAAGGCTCGGTGGTGGTGGGGGGGGGATTTTAACATGGTCCTGGACCCATCCACAGACAGGAAACGGCTGGGATCTCAGGTTACTAGGGCGGCGGACAAACCCATGGCACGAACCTTCCAGAAGGTTAATGCAGAGTTGGGCCTGGTGGACGCAACCCCGAGTCCCAGGATCGGAGACCCCTCTTTCACATACTGTTCTGCAACCCACGAATCGTACTCTAGAATAGACTACATCCTGGTTGATGAGCTCCTGCACCCGCACGTCTCTGGCCACAGGGTCGACCCTGTCCCCTGGTCTGACCATGAGATGGTCTGGGTTGCCATAGCGGGTGGATGGCGGGGTGTCCGCAAAGGGGGCGTTGGAAATGTAATGACTCCCTGTTGAAGGATAATGTTTTGGCCCAGGAGATCTAGGATGCCATTGTGGATTTTTTTGCAGTGAACGATAATGGCGAGGTAGGCATGAACACACTATGGGACGCCTTCAAGGCGACCATACGAGGTGTCCTTATTAAAATGGGAGCCCAGAAAAAAAGGGAAAGGGAGGCCCTGGAGAGGTCTTTGAGAGAGAAAATAGCTCATCTCCAGCCGGGGGGTCCCTGAGAGGTACCTTTGGACCGGGAGCGGGTGGCCACACTGGAGGATTACAGGCTCCAGTTGAGGGATCTCCTCCTACATAAAACAGAAAGGAGCCTCCAGCTGGTGAAGCAAAAATATTATGAGAAGGGGGACAGGGCGGATAGTATTTTAGCTTGGAAATTGAGGGAGGTCCAGAGAAGTAGAATGGTGAAGGCAGTGAAAAATGATCGGGGGGTGATGGTCTATGACACCCCTAGTATAGGTGGGGCCTTCCGTCGATTTTACGAGAAGCTATACTCGTCTGAATATAAAGGGGAGGACGCCCAGATTGAGGGGTTTCTGAACGCCATTAAGGCCCTGACAGAGGAGATGGCAGAGGGTTTGGAAGGGCCTGTAACGGAGGATGAGGTGGAGCAAGTGATTAGCGGGATGAGAGGGGGAACGTCACCGGGTGAGGATGGCTGCACTGTGTACTTTTACAAAAGGTTCCGCTCCACCCTGGCTCCGTATTTAGCGAGGGTGTTTAATGCGGTGTTAGAGGGGGGAATCCTGCCAGAATCCATGATGGGGGCTATAATAGTGGTGCTGCCCAAGGAAGGGAAGGACCCGACGGAATGCCCCTCCTACCGGCCTATATCGCTTCTTAATATAGACGTAAAGATCCTAGCCAAGGTGGTGGGGAAGCGGATGGAAGGGATAATGCCAAAGCTGGGGGTCAAGTGGGCTTCATAAGGGGGAGGCAAGGGTCGGACAATATCCGCAAGACGATAGATCTGATCCACTATGCCCAAGAGTCGGACCTGGAGGCGAGTTTGCTTTCTCTAGACTCGGAGAAAGCTTTAGATAGGGTGGAATAGAGATATATGGAACTACTCCTCTGAAGAATGGGCTTCGGGGTAAACATTAGGAACTGGGTGGCCGCATTATATAGGGCCCCAACGGCGAGGGTTCAAGTGAATGGATGCTATCAGACTCATTCTCCCTTTCGCGGGGGATGAGGCAAGGATGCCCACTCTCCCCCTTCTTATACAACCTAATGTTGGACCACCTGGCCACAGCGGTGAAAGCCCATCCGGAAATCCAAGGGATTAGAAGAGGTGAAGTGGAGTTCAAGCTATCTCTGTTCGCAGATGATATCCTGGTATACCTGGTGCAGCCTGACTCCTCACTCCCTCCCTCCTATCATTGATGACCACTTTAAGGCAATTTTTGGGGTTGAAAATTAACATGGCAAAGTCAGTGAAACTCCCCATGAGAGCCCGGGATCCGAGGCTGGATCCCCTGGGCAGGTATAAGGGAGTTGTGGTTGGGAAAGACTCTGTTCGCTATCTGGGCGTTCTCATTACTAGGGACCTTTAGGAGTTAGCTTCAACCAACTATGGCCCCGCAGTGGAAGGGATCACATCGGATCTGAGAAAATGGGGAGGGATGACCCTTTCCTGGTACGGCCGCATGACTGCGGTAACAATGAATATCCTGCCTAGGCTGCTGTACCTCTTCATAGCTCTCCCAACGATTGTCCCCGACCAAACCTTTAGGGGCCTACAGAAAGCGGTGCGAGAGTTTATATGGCAGGGGAGAACCCCGAGGATCGGGTGGGCTACTCTGACTCTCCCCAGGGAGGAGGGGTTTTTGGGTTACCGGATTTTCTTCTCTATTACCGTGCTACTAAATTGCGAGTTCTGTTGGAACACATCAAAGAAGGGATGGGAACTTACTGGTCCTATCTGGAAGACATGGATGCCCACCCCCTTAAGGTACGTGATCTCCTGTGGGCCCCACGTAGGCTCATTCCGAGCAGGTTGAAGGCCCATCCAACCCTGGGGGTGCTCTGGGCGACCTGGAAAGAGGGACCCTTGACTGCTCACCTAACTTCGTGGCCCTCCCCAATGGCCTCACTCTGGGGACACCCCTTCAAACTCGGGAGTAGGGGGTTTCGAAATGTCCAATCTTGGTCAGACACGGGATTGGAATGGGCGGGGCAAATGTTCAAAGAGGGTGAATTTCTCTCGTATGAAGAAATGAGGGCGGTTCTTGGGCGGGGATCAATTTCCATTTTCGAGTACCTTCGGTTGAAGGGCATTCTTTGTGATCAATCATGGGGGCAAAATCTGAGAAGAAAGCTGACTCCATTTGAAACACTAATGGACATGGCTACAACGAGAAAGGGGTCAGTGTCCAAGATGTACAAAATCCTGAACACCAACAACCTAGAGTAAAGGAGGGGATTCCACAGGTTTTGGAATGGGTTAATAGGGGCGACCCTTTCGGAGGACTATTGGGCAAGGATTTTTAAAATTGCGTTCCATGGGAACTTATTTACATCAGACATGGAGCATCATTTTAAGATCTTGCAGGGCTGGCATAGGGACCCATTCAAACTGTCAAAGATGTTCCCAGGGGTGTCACCCAGATGTCCAAGGGGGTGTGGCCAGGTGGGCTCAAGGGACCACATGTGGCGTTGCCCAGTAGTCCAGAAGTTCTGGAAGGACGTAAGGGGTTGGATGGCGGAGGAAACTGAGGAAGTACTCCCACAAAATCCGCTGACGATGCTGCTAGGCCTCCCCCCGGAGGAAGCGGAAATACACAGGTACCCATGAATGTGGGAAACAATGCTGAGGGCGGGTAGAGTGGCCCTGGCGCAGAAATGGAAGAGCCCCGGTGACCCCCTCATAGGACGATTGGTTGAATAAATTAAAGAACATGTTCCTCATGGATAAATTAACGGCCATGGTTAACAATGACTCAAGTGCATTCCAAGCAAACTGGTATGGGGTGCGACAGATGTGGAGATGGGAGATTTAATGTCACGAGGGGATGTTAATGTACCGGGGGGGTGGGATGGGGAATGTGTGGTGCCTGCTCCAGGAGTGGTGACCTACGGTCCGGGCCACAGCAGACGCTACAAAGCCGACAGAGATGGCGACAAACAATTCAGCACCCAAGCACCGGGGAAAGGACGTATTATGGATGCTCTTAAAGTTATTGGTTTAAAGGGTCAATTTATTTGGGGGGAGGGTTGGGGTTCGGGGGTCGGGGGGGCTGAGGGAGTTGGGTTCAAGGGTCCAATTAATGTGTTTAATTTGTATCTATCTTGGCTTGTTGTTTTCAGAAAATGCTAATAAAACCAAAGTAAAAAAAAAAAGACATATTAAAAGGTTTGTCAATAAGAAAATGGGGATTATGGTGTTTGTAGTGTTCCACTGAAGAGGGGGTTGGTTATTGTCAGAAAAGGGAGAACAGATGGGTTGTTGTGGATAAATTGGTTTTTCTCCTGCCTTTTCTTAAAAGGAAGTACTGGTGTAGGATGGGACTGTGGTGGCAATATCCCATATAGACAAAGGGGTGTCTGGTAGGGGTGTATCGTAGAAAAGGGGATACTGCGTTTCGCCTGAGGGTGTTCCTTCTGCGGTCCCAAGGTGATCCTTCCTCGCTTGTCCACCCTCAGGGTCTGGATCCAAGCGTGATGGCCCTACCCTGGCACCCTTAGGTTTCTCACAGTAAATACCTAGTTGAGAGCCACACCTTGGAACCGATCTTCCAGTCCGGGACAGGATTTCTGTGAACATCGTCTTGGGCCTTATATTCTTGCCTTTTGTTTGAGACTTTCCAAAGCATCCTTGTGGGCTCGAGAGATCTTTCAAGAGAGAGTTGATTGAAGGAACAGCAGAAGCTGCAAAGACAGCACTGGGAAGGAACCATGGGTGGAGAGCATATGTGCAATAAAAATGGCTCATTCCTATTGCGGTGTTCAAGGTGTTATAAACAAATTCCGCCGTAGTAGCAGATCCACCCAATTATTCTGTCAAGAGTTAACGAAACAGCAGAGATACTGTTCCATGGTGTAATTAAGTCTCTCTGTATGTCTGTTAGTTTGAGGGTGAAACCCTGAAGAAAGGGCTCGTTCTATGCCAAGAAGGTTACATAAAGTCTTCCAGAATAGAGACGTAAATTGTGAACCCCGATCAGATGTGACTGACTCGGGGAAACCATGTAAACAAAATATTTCCCTGAAGAAAACTGTAGCCATTTTGGAAGCAGTAGGTAGACCCTGAAGAGGTGCAAAGTGGGTCAACTTACTGAAAGAATCCATTGTGACCATCACAGGAGTACACCCCCGAGAGGGTGGTAGATCAACCACAAAGTCAGTGGACACGTGGCTCCAAGGTCTGGTGGGATTGGGACCTTTTTCCAGGTAACCAATGGCTTTACCGGTGCTGTACTTGCACTGTAAGCAAATTGGACACGAACGAACAAAGGATTTGACATCTTTCCACAACGTGGCCCACCAAAAAGAACGTCTAATAAGTTCCAAAGTGGCATCATAGCCTTTGTGGCCAGCCGTCTTTTATGCGTGATACCAAGACAGGACTGTACCTTGAAGTGAAACATTAGGGACAACTAACAACATCATGAAAGAGAAGGCCATCCTCTTCATGAAAGCAAGATCCTGCTGGTTGAGAGCAAAATCAGTGAAAGCTTCCTTAACCTCCTTCAGAAAAGATGATACTGAGCAAAGGTGCCTGTTCCTACTGAAGAGCGGCTCGGTTATTGAAACTGCAGTAGTCTCTGTGAGGAATTGTCCTGAAAAACCGTCTGCTACAATGTTCTCAGATCCGGGAATATAAGTGATTGTGAAATCGAACTGAGCAAAGAAGAATACCCAACAGACTTGTCTAGCATTGACACAATCCATTTGTTGCAAGACTCTGAGGTTTCTATGGTCGGTCCTGATCTTGAAGGGATGTGTAGTCCCTTGCAACAAATGTCGCCATTCAGCGCAGGCATGTTTCATGGCTAGTAACTCTTTCACAATGATGAAATAGTTGAGTTCACTGGGGTATAAGGTCTTTGAAAGGTAGGCGATGGGATGCTCTGTTCCGTCGATGAATTGTTTCAGGACGGCTCCCAGGGCCCCGCAGAGGCATCGGTTCCACAATAAACAGAAGATTCAGATCTGGTTGTTTGACTATTGGTGCGGAACAGAACAAATCCTTGCGTCGTCGAAAAGCCTCTTCAGCCATTTGGCTCGAGACGAAAGGCACATATTTCTTGAGCAAAGAGGTGATGGGTAAGACTGTCTTGGAGAACTCAGGAATACATTTACATTAAAAGTTCACTAAACCCAAAAACGCTGGATGTCCCTTATCGAGGATGGTGTAGGCCACTGAAGCACAGCTGATACCTTACGCTGGTCCATCTCAATGCCCTTATCTGAAAGATCAAAACCCAGATAAGGAACTGAAGACACTTGAAAAAGACACTTCCTTCGTAATCTGTCCAACACCTCAGACAATTGTTCCTGATGAGTTCCTTTGACCTTGAGAACACCAGGATGACATCAAGGTAAATGATGACCGACCAGAACAACAAATCCGAGAATAATCGGTCCATGAAACGCTGAAAGACAGCTTGAGCATTCACCAGGCCGAAAGGCATGACCTGGTACTCAAAGTGACCATAAGGGGTCATGAAGGCTGTCTTTAATTCATCCCCTGATCTCATTCGTAAAAGATGGTAAGCCCCTGGGAGATCCAACTTGGTGAAAACAAATGATCCTTGGACCGCCTCCAGGATGTCTCTTATGAGGGGCATGGGGTATCTGTCCCGAATGGTGACCCGATTGAGGCCACGATAATCGATACATGGCCTAAGTTCTTGAGAATCCTTCTTATGTATAAAAAACAGTGATTCCCCAGCAAGTGACTTGGAAGGTCTGATAAAAATGTTTTGTAGGTTATGTTCTAAGTATTCCTTCAAGGCCTTCTTTTCAGGAATGGTTAGTGAGAACATGTTACTAAAGTGTACCAGAGCATCCTGTTTTAATTCGATGGCACAGTCCTCTGGGCGATGAGGAGGTAGTTCCTTAGGGAATTTGTCCTGGAAGACCTCCCCGAATCTGTGATAAGTCTTAGCTATGCAATGAACTCCAACCACCGGAGACCACCAAATCGGACACGGACACTGTGCTAGAGAGGATTCCTCCTCTGAAACCTGAAGGCAATGGGAGGTACAACAGTCCGATTGGAAGATAAGTGTGTTGTTCTTCCAGTCAATGAGATGATTATGCATCCTTGACCAGGGTATACCCAATATAACCGGAAAGTGAGCAGCCCAGATAATATCAAAACAAAGAGTTTCCCGATTATCAAAAACTGAGAGCCGCATTGGGTACAGACGTGTGAGTGATGAGTCCCAAACTCAGAGGTTTTCTATCCACCCCTTCTACAGCCTAGTTCTATAAGCGTTCTTGTCAGGGAATCCCCTCTTTATCAGCCCAGACAACATCCATAAAATTGCCTGCAGCCCCGCTATCAATCAGCGCCAGTGCCTCGATAGTTCTTTCAGGCAGATGCAGGTGTAGAAGGACAACCAGTAAAAGTGAGTCCTTTGTGTTCCGACTGGTGTGTGTGGCAATCAAGGGACCTTCCTTAATACCCCGGCACAAGGTTCCCCCTACGACAGGGGTCTTTCGTTTCCCGTCCTTCTCTGCGGAACTTCGGGACAATCACAGAGCAGATGGTTTCCTGACCCACAATACATACACAACCCGATATCTTGTCTACGCTTTCTCTCAAAACTAGACAGAGGACCTCAGGCAGTTTATTTAAACATTATTTTATTGTTATTAAGGACATTATCGACACAGTAACATACAGTACAATGCCAGGTAAGGCAAATATTTCATTCATTCACTACCAGCAAGCTGGGTGCATTTGCCATTTTCTCAGATGTCGAATCCTTTCCACAGAGTCAACAACAAATTATAAACTATAAAACTTTAACAAATCTGAAAGGGAGTAAACAAGGCTTGGTCGGTGTATATATTCTGAGGGAAGGCCCATAGGTAAGCAGTGCTTCAGAATTGTGGTAAACGGGTATGAAGTAAACCCTTCATGCCGGGGCTGGCCTGAAAGCGTCGAGTCAGGGCGAGAAACTTTTACAAATGTAATACTACAGCTCAAATAACAGTGGGTAGTGGTGCACAGGTGGCATATCATCCAATGGATGGAACATTTCAAGAATAAGGGCGTTCCAGCCTTCAAAGTTATCGGATGTCACACTGGCGTCATTGCTCAAAGATTGAAGCCAGGTCGTAGTTTCAGCTAGGGACCATCGCTCAAAGTCCTTCGTCCATACCGTATATTGGGGGCCCTGTCTAAGTTTCCAAGACATGGCTATGCGTCTTTTTGCCAAAACACACACAAGGTCCATAAACTTGGTTACGTGGCGATATTTATTCGGTCTGGGATATGCGCTGTAAGGAAGGCATGGTATCGAGAATAGACGGACCCAAGTAATCCCAGTTCAAGGGTGTTTATTAAACTGTAGAGGTAGGGTGGAAAAACGCCTAATCTAAACCTAAATCTAAGATGGGAGCAAGCTACGACCATCAAATCAAACTAAGGCAGTCCTAGTGGCGTCTTGTCAAATAAAAGGGCCTATATTAATAAAAACCTATTGCCAATCCTTCACAAGTGAAGACAGACACAAGAGATGCAATGTTCAAGAGTGTTTATTTTTAGCAAAAGGGTTGGATAAACTCCTGTCTGGTCCTGTCTCTAAAGATGGGAACGCGCTCTACCATCAAATAATAAATAAAACAGTCATAGTTGTGTCAGTCAACACAAAAATGGCCTTTACTAAATAAACCTATTGCCTGCCCTTATACTATTACAATAAATGGGTGCATCGGAAAAGGTGTATGTAAAGGAAAAACAGCGTTCAAAATATGTCAAGGTGGCTGAGCAAACAAACTCCCTTCCCCACGCTTTTAGCACGGGACAAGGTGGCACAATCGAGTCTTTAGAACACACTCTGATATAAGGCCCGAGGATGGAGCTCAGGACATGGGCCAGGGCCTTCCACGAAAAAGTCTCTTTTTCTTACCAAGTCTCTTGTTCGTAGGATGCCTTAGAGTTTTTCAACAAAACAAAGTTCCTTTAACAGTTCCATATAATCACAATCCTTCAGGATTTCTCAGTTCACAACTTCCAGGGTTCACAATTCACAATATAGTTCATTACAGGCCTCCATGTGTTAGGCTCGTTGGGACAAGTAGTGCTAAAACGTCTATTTGCCGCTATACCTTCTCACAACCCACCACCTTCTCCAGACACTGCTCATTAATCTACGCATAGCATGTGATCTAAACAGATCCACAAGCCTAAAGAGGGATACATTACTCACCGTAATCGTATTTCTGATGCTCGTATCTGTTACATGCTCCCACCCCTCCTCCCCTGTGGAGTAGAAGGTGCGTAGACGTTTCTCTGGCTTACCTACTCTTATCTGCTTTATTACATCTGTACTCAAGCTACACTTCGTGCTACCTCATGTCAGAAACAAAACAATCTGACAGATCTCAACGCGTGAAGGACCATGGGTACAGTGGACGCCACACTAGGGATAGTTTACTGGCATGCCCTGCCGACGTCCCCTTTCGAGTTTCAAAAACAAAAAATGTAATACTCCGTGGCTACTACTAGATGTCGGCCTATGCATAGCATGTGAATTCAAGCAGATACAAGCATCAGAAATATGATTACGGTGAGTAATGTATCCCATATACTTTTCAGAATGCCAAAACGCATTCAAAGGCTAGTAAGAACTTTTGTACCTGCTCACTCTCAGAGGGACCATTACTAAACCAATTCATTTATAAGTAAGTAACCTTTAAACATTTATTACATTTTTTAGGCAAAAGGCCCAAACCTTAGACGTATTTCCCTATCCTTGGGGAATGAGTGTTCTCAGTGGCTGGAGGGGGATCACTAGGGTTCTGGTGTCCAGCAGGCAGGTCAGGATAGGCACAGATGTAGGAAAAGTCAGAGTTCCTGTGGAGGTCTCTTCAAAACAAGTAAGTAGTTCACTTTAGAGTTAGTTAGGGTTCAGGGACTTCTGAGAAGACACCTAGGAGGATACCATCAGTGGGCCTGGGTGAACTGGATGAGAGTTCTCCCAATCACATGAAACACCTCAAAAGCTACACAGGAATCACTCAAGGTTTAAGGTAAGTAATACCCCAGTCAACACAGTACCTCATGTAAGGAACTCATGATGACAACAGTTAAGACAGACACAAGTGATCACAGTTCAAGGGTGTGGATTAACCTCTTAAGTGCCAAGGACGAGTTATCTCGTCCTTGGAATTCCCTCCCGGGTGCCAAGGACGAGATAGCTTGTCTTTTTTGGCACTTTGGTTTGAGTAATCCCTACAAAGCAGGGATCACTCAAAACAGTAATCCAACCCCCAGGCTATGTGAGGGGAGGTCCCACCTCACTGCCCGGGGGTTGGATTACCTTCAGTTTCACATTGGCGTGTGTAATGCATGCCGACATGAAACTGAAAGTATTTTCATTGCAGCAGCCACTTTCGGCTGCTCCGGTGAAAAGAGAAGGTGATTGTCCACCTTTCTCTGCCTCGATCTCTGGCTGTATTTCAAGCCGGATATCGAGGGAGGTGTAGTTGGAAAGGGGAGACTCTCCCCTTTCCAACAACACCTTTTTGAAAGCATTGCTGGGCGCGGATCGGATGCAGAGCTTTCTAACCGCGCTCAGCAATGCCACTGGACCACCAGGAATCCATTTTTGATGCAGGGGGGACTGCTTACTAGGTAATCGGCCCTCCCTGCCCCCCCCCCGAGGCCCCAAAGCATGGGGCCACAGGTATGGAGACCCTTGGGGGCAGATGGGTGATCATATGCCCCCAGGGAAGGGGATATGTAAAAAAAATAAAAAAAAAAATAATCACAAGCAAACAGGGATGTGCGTGGGGGGCCACTAGCCACCAGGTATTTTTTTTTACATGAAAGTGGGTTGGCCCTCGCCCTCCCACCCCAAGTGGAAAGGGGGGCACCCCTTGTAGCCCTCTCTGGGGGCAGATTTCTTCCCCCAAGCAGAAGTACATGAGGTGGCCCCCCATCCAATTGGGGAAAGGGGTGGCCCAGGAAAGTGTGGGCAGGCCCCCCAAAGGATGGGGCCTGCAGGGTAGGGCCCTCTGGGGCAGATGGGTGCCCCTAGGGAATGGGCCCAAGGAAAATATATTCATGGTTAATTTTGGGGGGAGTGCCCCACCACCCCCACTAGACCACCAGGGAATTTTTTCTTATGGAAAGGTGGTGTCCCTTCCCCCTCACCCAAAATGGACTGCCCCCCTCTTATCCGCCCCCAGGGAGGGCTGAATGAGATGCCCCCCTCCATTTGGTGTGGGGGGAGAGGGTCACCCCCTTTCCATTAGAACATTCCCCAGCGATTTAGGGGGCCCCTCAGCCCCCTCTAAAGTGCAGTCTACCATTTTCAATTTTTTTCTTTGTTTACCAAACTTCCCTTGGCGAAGATGGGCACATTAGTGTGCTAATGTGCCCCCAGGGTGTCCAAACCCTACTGGCCCACCCACTGGGGGGCCTGTTCTCGGTTTTTTGTTGGCTGCATGAGATGCCCCCCCTCCATTTGGGGTTGGGTGAGAGGGCCACCCCTTTTTACATTACAAAATTCTCTGGCGGTCTAGGGTGATCCCTCAGCCCCCCTAAAGTGCAGCCTACCATTTTCAAATTTACTGAGGCTGAATTAACAGCCTGCGAGTAATGAAGACTAAACAGTCATAAAACTAGTTTCACTGCCACCAGCCATTCAAGGAAACTGGCAATTGTAACAGAATGATACTAGGTAAGTAAGAAAGGGGATACATTGTATCCCCCCAGCACTCCACCTAAGGTGGGGGTGGTGGCTCATTTGTACAAAATGTAAAGGGGATGAAAATCCCTCTTTACTACTTGGGGACTGTAGTTCATCCAAGTACATGAAAGAGAAATTAACAGGGGAGCCCAAAGGGGCTACCTAGCCTAAGCTCAAAAGTTGTAGGAAACTATAACTTCAACCATACACTATGGATATACATAAAAAGAGCAAAAGACTGGGTGAGGGGGGAAAAAGATTCCCCTTCGTCTAGGTACAAGGAAAAATAGTTACCTAGTCAAAGCAAAATGTTCTGGGGTTGACCCAGTTCAGGAAGATTTATCATAGATATGAAAATCGTACCTAACAAATGATGCTTGGAGTGTTAGTGGATTTTGTGCTCACTGACTGCCTCCCAGGGGGAATAAAAGCAGTCCACCTTGCCCACTCACCTAGTCAACAGCTGTAATTCTGAACCTCCCCTCTGGAAGGCATGCTGCTCTATGAAGGACTGATGCTCTGCACCAGCATCCTTTGACACACCAAAAAGACTGCAAAGCTCTGTGCCTCCTGGAACACCAGAAGGAACCACAGCAGTTCTCCTTTCCCCTGAACCAGTGACAAGTGGATTGCAGTTCTTGCCCGAAGGTCTCCCTTCCCTGAATCTTCTGACTTTGCCTCAATCGCTGGACCCAGAAGCGGGTGCCCCTTTGGACTCCAAGATGACTGTGCTGACCAAACCAACGATTTTTCATCCAAGGAAATCGGACAATCGCTCTGCATCTGTTCCCCTACTGTGAAGCGCCAGAGGCCTATACTGCCTCTGCAACAGTACAGCTGAACTCTCCTTCCCGGTCCTTCTTCCTATCCGGGGTGACTTCATTTGGTCTTCCTTGGGGTCTTTCGGAGCCAACCGCGTACTCGGAAGCAAAATTATATGCACGAGAAAGATGCAGGAACCCTGCATACTTGGCAACTGCAGTCGACTTGCCTTTCCGCTCCTCTTGGCCAGACCTAGAAGTAACTGGACTGAGAATCGCTCTTCCTAAAAGTCTTGGTCCGTCCTGCCTTGGTGGCTTGTTGCTGGAGCCCCCAGTGGTCGCTGAACAATGTGTGCATCAACTGCATTTGGAAACCACTGACTGCCTGCTGCAGAACTGCTTTTTTGCTCTTCGAGTCGTGCTCTCCTGACACTGGTGCTATTTGTGCGTCCCTGTGCCTCTCATCTGCCACGAACTCCTGAGGTTTTCCTTCAAATTGAACTCGATGGACTGCCCCTTGAGGCACTTTGCACAAAGGTAACTATGCCCCTCCCCTAAAGTCTCTCCCCATTTGCATTACTGGTCTCCTCCTGAATTTGCCAACCTAGATGGAGAGCTTTTGCATACCTGGTAATGCATTTTTCTTTGTAGCTGGAACTCGAACTCTGTAGAATTCTTATTTAAAATTGTTACTTACCAGATACACTGTAGCATCTTCTATTTTGCCAAGTTACTTACCTGTCAAGAGTATTACTGTTTGTCTTTGCCTTTTCTTATATAAAGAATTTTTTTTGCTAATGGGATGTTGACTACAAATGTGTTTACGTCTGGTTACTTGATGTTAAGATGGATCTTCAGAATTGGTCCTGTGGACCGATTCTGAAAGGCCGTAAAGGCCGCCCTATTCGGATGAACAGGACCAAACGCAAATGTCTAGCCAAACTACCTGAATAGTGGGATTGAACAATAAAGCTTTTTTTGTTGTTGACAATATCTGTTTCACATTACATACAATAATAACATTTGGGTGACCCAGAAAATGACATTTGATAGCATAGTGATACAACAACAAAGTCCATTAAGCGATTTCATCCAGGGGGCAGTCTACATTGCCACACACAATAGGAGAATCATCCTTTGACATATATAGCAAATATTGTACATATGGTCCCCATATATCCGGGAGTCTGGCATGTAAGGGCATAGTGCAGATAAATGCGATGTCTATATCATAAGCGTAAGCAAAGTCCTGCATCCAGGATGTTAATTTGGGTTTGGGGCCCTTCCAACAGGCTATAGCCACCTTCATGCAAGCCAGCAGGAGCCCCACCAGTCTGCACATGCGCTTTTCGGAAGGCCTCCAGTGAGCCCCAGTAAGGACATTATTGAATACATAGCAATCCGTTCTTTCATAAGGGAACCCATAACAAAAACCTCGTCCCAAAATTCTGCCATCTAAGGACATATCCAGGCCAGATGCACAAAATCTGCATCCTCAGCATTACACCTCATACAATTTTGCAATACCTCGGGGTAATAATTATGACTAACTTGTATCAGGCATTGAGCGACACCTTTTTTAGTCTGTCACATATTATATGCCCAGTCCTCTTCAGAGATCCCATCGGTGAGGTGACGCTCCCATCTCCTTTTAGGTGCTTCTCCATCATACAGAATCTTGGACATGAGTCCATTCTATATATGTGAGACCACCTGTCCCTCTCCTCGGGCTACAGTGACATCATGCAAGAGCATACAAATCCATCCTTGTGCCAGAAAGAACTGGAAGCGTACCCTGAATTTGTTCCTTATGCCAAAATACATAATTGTGTATAATGGTGTGACCCCACCCTTTTCTCTATAGACCATCATAGTAATCTCCAAGTGTAAGAGGGTTATATACCTTCAAGTGCATTATCTTCACCCCTGCACAAACCGAGTTGGGAGTAGCAGTGAATATAGAGTTTTAGTACCCATTTTGTCTGCAATTTTATTCCAGGCTATGCAGGAGCAGGAGACCACATTCAAATCCCTGGGCTTGCGTCTCGTCTCGACTCGCCTAGTATCACTGGCCGCTATAATGCCGACGCAACCACCACCCTTTCTATCTGCACGTGGAATCTGAAATATTGCACAGCTTACCAGAAGGACACAAAAGTGCCTGCGCAGCCAAGTAGTAGCTTTCAAAATCTGGAAGTGCTAGGCCTCCCTGCTCAACGGGCTGCACTGGTGCCCCATTTAACTCGGGATGCTTGCCTGCCCACAGGAAGTCTAGGATGAACCCACAAAGCCTGTTTAAAAAAATGAAATGTTGAAAGGTGTAGTGGGATGCTCAAAAAGAGATAGGAACGTTTCGGCCGCACTCTATATCGCATGTAGACCTCTAGCGATTTTCACAAAACAATAACGAGATGCACGAATTCCAAGAAAACAGTTTTAATGCAATAACATCCAGGAGGTTTAGTAGGTCGCGGGAGTCCGCAAAACTGAAAGCCCTCGACACGTTCACATCAGACAGTAGTATTTAAAGGCAAAAACCACAAAATTGGAATACATTCTAACCATCCTATTGGCTCCTGCCTATACAAACCTAAGTCTGCATAAATTGCCCTACCTTGATTGGTTAGAACAGTGTTACATGTGAGTTGCATCCCACCGCAGATGACCTAATCATATGCAGTCAGTAAGAAGAGCGAAATCTGCCCATCAAAGCAACAAACTAGATAGAGTGCTATACTCTCCCGTGCGACCAGGCAACTTGGCACCCAAGCTATTCCCAAAACCTGCTGCTCGCCCACATTCAAAGCATGTACTTGCAGCTATCCTGTACCCGCCTGCGTATGCCAAGGACACACACAGTTATTTCATAATGTGCTTGACTCTCTGGGGAAGGTTTCTCTGGGAAAATACAATCAAGGCCTAATTCTTTGGGCAAATAACTTCATATTCTGTGCTATCTTACCCTACCACATACTCGGCAGCCTTAAAGCTGCCGAGTATGAGTGCAGTAGAAATTAAACCCTAATTCAACAATATGGCAAAAACATTCACTGCAATAATGTTCACCAAGCCTAGACTTAATTCACTATTCACAAAGCCTAATTCTTGGACAATGACTCGCATTTGTGCTGTCAGCCATCCTGCTGTGTACTTGGCAACCTGAATGGTTCTCTAGGATGCTGCAGAGATGAAATCCAATTCAGTAAATGGCAGAAACATTCATTTCAGCAATGCTCACGAGGCCTACATTCAATTGGATAGTCACAGGGCCTAGGCCCAATTCAATAAAATGGGAGAAATGCTTACTTCAAAAATATTCGCGCAGCCTGTATTTTCTGTTAGGATTAGGACGTTGGACATGAATGTTTTCAGTCACACAAGCGTTCTCTTTCACCTTGTCAAAGGGAGTTTTTGGTATGCAAACTTTGAAAACATTATGCATATCCCCTCTATACAACTCTGTGCTACATGGCAAAAAGCAAAAATCTCCATCCCCTATAGAATCAACATATTTTTCAAAATAATTTTCGGGATCATTAGGGCAATCAAACAGTGTTCCCTCTGGACCAATGGGGTGTTCTATTCGAACCATGAAAGGCTTATCCTCGCAAGACCAGTGTTCAGTTTGGGTGTGGGCATATTTTGTCATAGGACCACTTACAATGGCTGTATTGTGAGAGTCATCATGTACATTACTAACATCAATCTTTTGCAACATCCTACGGGCAGTTGGGACGTGCAAAAAAGATCAAAGAGCAGAATGATAATAGGCATCAATACTTTGAGAAGATTGCTCCTCCATGAAGGCATCCATGAGCGAATTGATGTGAGCCATTTGTCATTCTGAACCCTACCCTCCTTCTCCATGGTGGTGCGCAGGGTGTGTAACGCATTTATTGCTTGTGCGAGAATGCCATTGTCTGCGTCGTTGCAGGGAATGGACATGCAGCAAGAGGTACCCAGTTTAGTGCAAACTCTCATTTCCATGGCGGTAATGAGATTGAGTAGATAACGATTCTAGAAGGTGGTTCGTCTTATAGGCCAGAGTTCTTACCTTACTGGAATTCAACCCATTCTCTGTGCCATTGGCAATTTGAATGAGCTCCCCCCTAGTTATTTACAGCCACTTGGCATTGTTTACCGCTTGCACCCTTGGAGCAAAAACTGAGGAGAAAATAATGTCTGCTTGGCTGAACAGTCTGTATTCCTCTGGTATTTCATGTAGCCTGCTGACTGATTCTTGAGACAGATAGTTGCTGTGGCGACTCAGGCTCAAAGATTGGTGAATTCTCTGGTGCAATAAGTACATGGGCTTGATCATTGATCATTCCTTGCAAAATAATTGGGAAACTCTCAGGAATCCATGTAAATATACTGCATTGCTAATGTATGCATGTCTACTGTAAATTCTGTATTGTATGTAATTACTGTATCCTATGTAACTAAGATATTGTCTGTAACAAGCGCCACGATGCCCACGGGCTGATGTGCGCTCTACAAATCTGAATAAATAATAATTGTATGCTTGCGGATTGCAGTGATGTTAACATCAGGTACCACCTGGATGGGAGCTTTTAGTGTTGCCAGGAAAGAAAGACCCCTCTAGGACGGTTGCAGTTGGGTGTATGCCACTCCGCTGCACACCCAGTATAGGTCCATAGAGCATCGGTACCCCCTAAATATCAGGAAGATCGACAGTTAAATTGCAGTTTAAGTTTGCCACCACAAACAAACTCCTGTTGCTTTTGAAACACAAGGAGAACCGTTTGAGTTTTATAACTTTGGGAGGTTTATATTGATCTATCCAAGTCAAACTTTTTACGTACTTCCCCCATATGGCAGAATGTTGGGGAGTTTTACTGTCTGTGACAGAACTTGGAAAGGGCCACCTTAGGTGACAGGGTTTTACCCCTTAGGTTTAGCCTGAGCTACCCAAAGGTTTAGTAGCAATGGCTGAGCAGTCAGGTTTAGTCTAGGAGAGATGATGGCTGTAGTGAGGCACACAGTACTCCGAGCATACAATTATTCAAGGAAACACTGACACACTAGCAATTATATAAAAAAGTAATTTATTTGATATACACAAAGGCTTTAGAAATAAGTCATGTAAGTATTATTCACACAGTAATATCACAGTAGAATAAAAGGTAGCACACTTTAAATCAAATGTAAAGCAACACCAAAGTAGGAGAAACTACTGAACCAAATGAGCAAACTTTAGATCAACTTTTGTAACGTCATTTAACCCCTGCTTAACCAATCTTTAAAAGTTGATCCCTATACTAGATAAAGCTCAGAGTGAAGGGGGCACCGTGGGTCCAGTGACCAAGGGCTCAGGATGAAAGAGGCAGTTAAGCAACAGAGTAAAGTCTACAAAGGTTTTCTTCAGGTTTGCAGGTAAGGAACAGTTAGTTTGGTAATTTAGAGCCCAGTGGGTTGTTCACCCCAGTGGGACTCTGGGTGCCCTAGAGGGGGGTGCAAGTAAAAGCTTAACTGCAGCCCTCCAAGAATACCAGAACAATGCAGCAAGACTAAGGTAAGTACTTGGGCTTGAGACCGTACCCTTTCAATGAAGAACTTGGTGCAGCTGTTTGGTCCCAATGGTGAAGCGACAGTTGTCCCTGGTTCAGGTTTTCTTGGCCTGGATGGCTGAAGAATGCACTTTAAAGGAAGCAAATAGATACACTTGAGCAGTTGGATGCCCAGCAGTGGATCTTCATGGCACTGGTGCGTAGGAGCCCTTTAAAGGCTTTGGGTTAGCGACGGTTGTCTTTCGATAGACTTCTCGGTTTTAGATCCACGACCTGGCTGAGGGGACGTCTAGAATCACTGTAGGTCCAGAAGGATGCCCACTAGGTGTGAGCTGGATCCGCGCCTCACAAGATGTTGCACTGCAAAATGTCGCAGGTCCCAGAGTCTTGGGAGTTTGCAGCCCAGGAAGATCGCAGCTCTTCATGGTATGGCGCAAAATGCAGGTGGTTTTGAGATTGGTTAGGCTCACCAGTCCAGGAGAGGTAGTCGTCTTCAAAAGATCTTCCCTGTCACTTGGAATTCAGGGTCGGGTCTTCAGCGATCACTCAACGGGTCTGGCGGTCGCTTTGAAGTTGCTGGGACGTCCTTCTACAAATTCCTCTTAGGATCTTCTGTCCTGTGATCGACTACGAGGTTCAGCTGCATGACTCTCTCCTTTTATGCAAGAAAACTGGCTGAGCCCACCAATCACCAGAAAAGCCTTTCATGCAAATATGGGGGTTGGCTGTCCCAGGAGGACAGCCAGCCTCCCATTTCAAACTATTTACAGACATGCACACTGCAGTACAAAGACCAGGGGCTTTCGGCTACCTCCCCCACTTCCTGACCTTTCAGGCACTCTGAGCGCCTTGGCGACTTTCCAAAGGAAGCCTTCCAAAGACAAAAGACCTATCAAGACCTCCACACCCAGAAGGTAGAAGAAGGCTCAAGTAAGAACAAGTCATCATGAACAGGGCTTAAAGTACAGCCACCAGTGTAGCTAAATGGTGACCCTGTGTCCCTACTGCAACTGCGAAGACAGCCTGCGGTAGATGGCCACAAAAAGTCATGCAAAAAGGTACACTACTACCAGTCTGTCTGAACTTGTAACAGTAACTAAAGGTTACTGGAACAGTGAGAAAAGGGGGACACTGTTTCCCCTCAGCACTCCATATAAGGTGGGGTGTGCTAATCTCACAAAGTAAAATGCAGGAGGGACAAAAGGGTGTCCCCTGCCCTGGTAACAGTAGTCAACTCAATATACAATAGAAGGGAAAGCTCAAGGCGCTTCCAGCAACACTGCACAGAAAGTAAAATGTTGATCCCAGAAAAAATGGAGGAAAGTATAACTCCATTAGAAGGTATCAATAAGAGATCAAAAAAAGGGTTCCCCCAAGTACAAAGTAAAAGAATGAGCGAGTGTGGAAAAAGGTTCCCACTCAGGACAATTAGATAAAGAGTCCAGCAAAAAGTGCTGGGGGACTCTCTCAGGTGTAGGGAATTTCACTCAAAAAGGAAATCTACTCTTACACAGATCAAACTCAAGTTATTTTTAGATGCAAATTATTGGGTATCCCAAACATTCCCCCTGCCCTGCATCCAATCAGCCATTCGACCCATTTGCCTTTATACAAGACAATGCCTTTCATCTGTAGCTTAGGCCTAACTCCACAATGAGACCTGCCCCGCCCTATATCATTGGAACAATGTGATGCATGCAATGGTGTAATAACGAACTCGCTCTTCCTAACTTGCTTTTCCTGAAAGTCAGTCATTTGCGCCTGTCATCTTCTTTGATACCTATGTATGAGATCACTCAAACCATTATCGTCCGTTATAATCTTCAACTCCACATAATTGTTGTCATATACTGTTGTGTTAACTTCCACCCACTGTATATGACCTTACGTCCCTGAATGGTGTCCCCAACCAGAGTGCATAAGGCTAGGTGAACTAAACAACTTGATACCTTTGGCATCTTTTGAGGTAAGAAAAACTTGGGTGTGGCCGCTGCATAAGAAATCCATGAACAAACATAATAGGAGACATTTCTTCCTATTTCCTCACTGCCTGCGTGTGGCAGTACCACATGTTCTCTGCGTGGCGATGCACTCTATCAGATCTACTTGGGATAACTCTTGGCTCAGTAATCTCTTTTAATTCTGGACATGGAAACATTAACACTCGCTAACAGTTCAGTGTGTTTAGAAACATTACTACTTCCTAGCAATGCAATGGTTTCAGCATTAGTGACGTTATAGCCAGCAATATCCCAGTGGGAGAGAAAACGGAAAAGATGGAACATAAGAAAAAACAAAATGCAATAAAGAACAAGATAATGCATATACTGTCTGAATCGGTCTGTGTTCTTTCGATGCCGCAATGAGTTCAT
Source organism: Ambystoma mexicanum (assembly GCF_040938575.1). Classification (NCBI taxonomy): domain Eukaryota; kingdom Metazoa; phylum Chordata; class Amphibia; order Caudata; family Ambystomatidae; genus Ambystoma; species Ambystoma mexicanum. The sequence continues at coordinate 326,804,622 of NC_090925.1, read as the reverse complement.
GATGTCCTGTTGCCCAGGTGGATGTAAAGAAGTAATTCATGTTATTGGATGCAAAAAAGTCAAATCTATACTCCTCCCGCCCTCCCCCCCCGCCCTCCTCTTTTTTCCTCCAGCTGTTGGAGAGGTACAAGGGAACTGCTGTCCTTGCAGATGTCGCTGAGGTGAATCCATGTCTTTCTTCCGGCGACTTTGATGGCTGTGCGAGTAGCGTAGATAACCTCGAACGGTCCCTCAAATGTACGGTCCTGCCACTTCCGCACAAAGTTCCTAACGAAAAAACTTGATTGCTTGGGAAGAGCTATGGTTGCAGGCACTGCAATGACTTGCACCGGCGTTGACTTGTCTGCCGGTGGATCACGATTGCTGCAATGGGGCCCAACTGGTGAGATATAAACCTGACTAATTTTCGCTAGCTCCCTAAGGTACCCCTGGAACTCTTCCCCTAAAATCTGCACAGAGGTGTGTGCAGGTGGGAGAGTAGTATGCATTCTTCTGCCTGTGATTATTTCATGCGTGGTAAGGTGATGGTCGGACCCTGGCTGATTTCCCAGCGCAATCCGAGCAAGAGGCAAACCGTGAAACCATGACTTTTTCAGTGTATCACACAACTTTGCACGTTTCTGTTTTAAGAGACAAGCCATGCGCTCCACTACACCATTGGCCTGTGGGTGACAAATGGAGCACAATTTGTGTTTTGTACCCAACAAAGAACATTTCTTTCAACTTTTTTCATTGGAAAAATGCGTGCCGTAGTCAGAATTGAGAACGTCTCAAATCCCACACCTTGGAGTTGATACATGTTATGACTTCAAGGTGTGCACTTGGTTCTGATCATTGATAGTCAGTGTATAATGCCGGAGTAGGAGGAAGTTTGTGGTTCTCTTTTGTTGGTCAATGTCTACCAGTACACATTTTATTTTTGCTTCTATTTAGTTTTTGCATTGCATATCGCAAAACAGGAAGACAAAACCAGTATTCATAAGGTTACACCGTTGCCACTTCATACATTTATATTTAATTCGTAAACACCTTAGGTTTCCTATGGAAACCAACCTATTTTTTGACCGGGAGTTTACTGGTATAGTCTGTAGTTTTATACTAGGTCACACTAGGGGGGAAATGCAATGCAAAAAGTCAATAGAAGATTCCAAGATGGCCGCCTACAGGAGAACACTGTAACCGATGCTCTCCTGCCCCCTGACAAAGATTCAAAGACATTTAGCTTGATTCCTTCAGCGAGCGCGAATATTCGAAAAGGTCGAAATCTTCACCTTTGCAGAGCAAAAAGATTCTGATGTAGCTAGGGTTAAACGTAGGAGTGGTGCAGACCCCGGCAAAAGGAGTGGCCTAAGAGTGGCATGAAGCTGCTAGAAGGACCTGCTTACACCCACGAAGCAGCTGCGGGAACCCCGCAGGCAAAGAACCAGAGCCGGAGAAGAGGGAGAAGCTGCCTCAGAGACAAAGCGTAATTGAAGACAAGCTCCGATAAGAAGGTATCCGTGGTGCACACGAAGACTGGGAACCCAGAAGGCGAGGAGAGAGGCAGACCACCAGAGAGGAGGCGAGATCTAAGAGGACCCCTGGAGGAGTGGACATATTTTGAAAGAGAGAAGAGGCGAAACCAAGGAGAGGTGAGCAGCGGAGCGATAGCGGGGCACACAGCGGGGCTGTGTGAGAGAGAGAAAATTCAGGAACACGAGAGAAGTGAGACTTACGTCCCCCGCTCCCCTTATCCAAACACCAGAAATCTGGACATTTTAGCCGGGGACAGAAGCAGAGGACACAAGGGAGATCATATTTTTGTGCTAGAAAATTACCCCTTTCAGGCGGCAGCATAGAGGCAAGGGCACTGGTCCCAAAGAGAATAGCGGGCAATTCAACCCTAAGTGAAGAGAGATGAAGAGCCCTCAATCCGGGTGGGTAGGAGGAACAAACCTGCTCAGTAGGCAAAAAGGGAGTAGTCTGGAAATGAGGAAGAAGGCAGTGGGGGCTGAGAGCACTTAAAAGCAAGGACAAGCCCTGACCGAGTCCTGGACTCCCTGGAGTGACCGAGATTCTAGAGAAGTGGGCTCCACAATTGGCAAAGACACTTGAGGCACTTGAGACAACAAAAACAGTTGAGGAACATCTGCGCAGGAGATCCTGTGTGGGCTTAATAAACAACGGGTGGACGTACTGGAAAACCCGAAGAGCGATTCTGTAAGTTGGCAGATGTCAAAGATGTTGGAAAACAAGGGAAAAGAGGTGCAGATTATAACCAAAGGCAATAAAAAAAACAGGAAGGCACCATCTAAAAACCATGGAGGAAGGACACAGAAACCCAGTCCAAGGTAGAGGGAAGCCCGGAAAAAAGGTGATCTAGGGGGGACTCAGGGGACCAGGCGGTCACGCAAGATATTCTTAGAAGGTACTTTCAAGACTTTGGGGACAACTTTGGGGACAAAATTGCAGGAACTGTACAGGCACAGCTGGACAAGATCTGAGAGGACCTGGCGTCAGCGCTACATGAGGTAAAAAGAGATGTGAACAAATTAGAAGAAAGAGTAGACATGAATGAGACGGCGCTCCAGGACTTGGTGAATGATGCCTGGAAAACGGACGAATTGGTGGAAAGGCTTGCGACCGCTACCCACAACTTAAAACTGCAAACTGAGGATCTTGAGAACAGGTCTAATAGGTGTAATGTAAGGGTAAAAGGCCTGACCGAAGACGTGCAAGACAAAGATCTCAAGGCGGCGATCCGGCAAATATTTGTAGATTTTATAGAATTCGAAGGGGACGGCCAGCTGAAACTGGACAGAGTCCATAGAGTGTGCCCGCTTAGGAGAGAACCAGGAGCTAAACCTAGAGCTAGAGACGTTCTGGCGGTTCTGCACGACTATGGTCAGAAAGAAGATACTGTTGGCAGCCAGAAAAATGAAGCAGTTAAAATACAACTTCTCGGAGCTACAACTCTTTCAGGACCTGTCCCAAATAACATTGCTTGAAATGAGGAAAATGGGCCCGGTAGTGAGTTTTCTCTGTGAAAAGGACATTAGATACCGCTGGACATTTCCCTTTGGTTTGGTATTCGAATGGGAGGGCCAAAAACATTGCGTCTCATCCTGCAATGAAGGTGCGAGTATACTTGGGCTAGAGGAGGAAGAAGCAAGACCAGGCTAACCCAAAATGAAAGGCCAGGCATCCAAGAAAACTTGGGAATGGTCCAAGGTCAAGCAAAGAAACTATAAGAGGACTCTGAAGGCCCCTACAGCTACTTAAAGGGAAGACGTGTGAGCCGGAGAAGGTGGTGAAGGTCTAGATAAGTTAGGCCGGGGAAGGCAATCGTATTAGTGGTGTAATTGTTGAGGGGGAGTCGAGGGACTTGTGATCAAAATATGAGCTTGGGAGAGCCTGCAGTTGGAAGGGCTGGGTGGTGGTATGGGCTCACACCTGCAAATGACTAATAAGCACAAACTTAGACTCCAGGGATACCATTAAATATAGTACGAGGGAAGTGGCACCTTAGCTAACATGAGGTAATCCCCTGATTCCAGTGCTCTGAATCAGTCGTTGATGAACCGTCAGCTAAGAGCACGTTCCCTTCTTAGAGCACATCCTCCCTTACGCAGGTATTTTTGTCAATGGTGTCTTCATGCGTGGCGCAATCATGTACTGTCATTTGCCTGAAATGGTTCTGTGATAAATATTGCTGGATTAACAGTGTAGCACATAACTGTGTGAATAGAGGGATTTAACAGTATGACCTCATACCCTGATGCTCGTTGGGTGGTAAGATTAGAATTGGACTTTTCTAGGATTGTGAAAACTGCATGATCCACATAAAGGTTGAGCAGGCACCCCATGGTAATGATAGATGGTAGATGATTTCTGTATGGCAGATGTAGCAGCTGCTAGAGTTTACTCGCATGGGAAGTGCCCCTGCATGGCTGGGTCCAGAAGACCGTTGAAATAAGCCAGGGGCTTATGTCCGAGTGAAGTCTTTTGGGTGAGGACAGCAGTCATTACCTGCCCATTAGAAGGTGCCTCACCCGCTAGTCCCCGGAGATCTGACGTTCAGGTGGCCAGGACAGGGCCATCGCTATTGGATCCAGTTCCTGGGGGTCGACCAGTGGGGAAGGATCATCTGGGTGAGGGGTCTTCAGAGAGTGGAAGTGGGGCACCGAGGGTAGCGATGCAGTGTTCCCTTCCCTATAACACCTTTTCCCCATCCTACTTTGTAGGATATTTAGAAGCTCTACCCCTTTCCCCCCTTTCCCACACAAACACTTTCTTACACAGTAAAAGACAACGGACTAACACCAGAGCCGTTTACCTAACATGTCCCACCACTCGGGTCAGGAAGAGTCAGGCAATTGACAATAACCATGCACACCTGACAGCCCTTTACCTTCCCCACAGCATACATGCCAACATTCTGTGACCAAAAATCTGTAGGAATCTTAAAGTTTCAAAAATAATCAGGCAAGGAGGTAATGATAGGAATAGGGCGCGACAGCAGCTCATTGTCATTGAATGAGCCTGCCGCCACGGCTGCATTCAATGACAGTGAGGCGCCTGCCACGCCTTCTGCCACCACGCCAGCTCGGGGGAGCCCTTGAAAGACTCCTCCGAGCTGGCGTGGTGGGAGGCTAATGGCGCCTTTTGTCAAAGGCACCCGCGGCAGAAGGGCGCACTTAGCCCACCGCCGTGGGCGCCTTTTACATCAAAAGCCTCCATGCTGCGCCTTCTCCCGCTACGTCAGTTCGGGGAAGCCCTTGAAAGACTCCCCCATGCTGGCGTGGTGGGGGGCTAATGGCGCCTTTTGTCAAAGGCACCCACGGCGAAGGGGTGCATTTAGCCCACCGCCGTGGATGCCTTTTACATCAAAAGCTTGCATGCCATGCTTTCTCCTGCTACGCCAGCTTGGGGGAGCCCTTGAAAGACTCCCCCGAGCTGGCGTGGTGGGGGGCTAATGGTGCCTTTTCTCAAAGGCACCCGCGGCGGAGGGGTGCATTTAGCCCACCGCCGTGGGCGCCTTTTACATCAAAAGCCTGCATGCCGCGCCTTCTCCCGCTACGCCAGCTCGGGGAAGTCCTTGAAAGACTCCCCCGAGCTGGCGTGGTGGGGGGCTAATGGCGCCTTTTGTCAAAGGCACCCACAGTGGAGGGGCACATTTAGCCCACCGCCTGGGTGCCTTTTCACATCAAAAGCCTGCATGGAGTGCCTTCTCCCGTTACGCCAGCTCGGGGGAGCCCTTGAAAGACTCGACCCGAGCTGGCATGGGCAAAAAAAAAAATGTTTACAAAGAAAATCGGTATTTGTTGCCAATAAAGCGGTAGGCGGTAGGACTGCTTAAAAAGCGGTATCCTACCGCCCAAATCGGAGGGTTGGCAATGATGCCACAGGGATAAAAGGTGGGGCACAAAAGCACAATTTGAGCAAGGCTGACCGCACAAGGAGACAGCTACACCAAACCTGCAGTACAAAGGGAGAAGAAAAGCGGTGAGACCTGGAAGGACGACGAAGGGGGAATTGCCCTTGCACTTTTCAACTCAGACCTGCAAAGCCTCCGAAGGGAAATCATAAGACCGGGAGCTACAGCTGGCGTGTGGAGCAACAGATGTCAATGGTACACGAGGGCCTCACGCATTGATAACGCAGGCAGAGAGACAAGCTGGCTACCATTGTACTATCCTTGACTCCAGCGAACAAAGAAGACAGCGGATTCAGCACAACCGGTGAGTCGGAGGAAGCTGATAGCAAACCAAACTGTGTTGGGCCCAAGGTTGCGAGTAGCAACATTATGAACGCAAGAAGAAAGAACTTGTATGTATGTTTTAACTTTAAAGAAAGCCCAGTTGAGGTACAGGTACAGAGGGGTCCGGCGCCACATGAGCGATCATTCGAAAGGCTCTGACCAGGACCTGTTTTTGAAACTACAAGGACCAGAAGGCCCTAGGAAAGGGTGGCATGAGGCATCAGAGTGTTCCTATAAGGGTCACGTCAAATCCCTTGTACAATCGAAAGTTTCTGACCCATTGCCATAGGAAAGCTAGGGGAAGGGAACCCCGCTTTCCACTACGATTGTGAACTGTGATAATTGGCAAATGTGAACCCGACAGAGGGATGCCGAAAGAAAGCTAGGAGAAAGAAATGCCGCTTTCTGATGAAACTGAGCAATACATGGACTGTATTAGGAATACATGAACTGTGTTGAAGAAAGGCCATAGTGAACCTGACGAAGGGAGGCCCATTTTCGTAAAGAGGATCCGAGCACGGCGGAGGGAGATCCTAGGGGCGAAGAGCAATCGCTCAAGGTGCAAGATCACAGAGAGAACCTTTTGTTTGTTTGTTACTTTGAATCAGCAAACTTTCTAAGGCAAAAGAAAGAGACTTACCCTCTGAAGGGGTTTTGATATCGTTGAACTGAACTGTAAACCTCGTGCTGTCGAGGCCCAGGAGTGTGCTGTGCTCAAGCATCCCGCCTTGTCCCGTGCTTCAAATGTGGAGAAGGGAGACCCATCCGTACCATCCTGACTTATCATTTTGAGAACACTTCTTTTTTTCTGGTGAACATTATCCCACACACTTTTTTTGTTATTTAGTAGTAAGGATTGGCAATAGTTATTTTTGTATAGGCCCTTTTTATTTGACAAGATGCCACTAGGACTGCCTTATTATTATTTCATGGTCGTGGCTCGCTCCGACCTTAGATTTAGGTTTAGATTAGGCATTTATCTCACCCATTATAAAGTTCAATAAACACCCTTGAACTGTGATTACTTGTGTCTGTCTTTACTGTTACCACCATGAGTTCCTTACAGAAAGAAGGTGATTACACCACAGCGTCCCCTATCAAGGCGGCCAACGTGCTGGCAATCCTGGCCAGGTACGACAGGGAGCTGTGGTACAAACTGGTGCTGATTCTGCAGTTCCCCCCTGATGATACGAAGATGGAGGCAATCGATCTCTCTTCCAGGAAGGGAAAGTGGCATCGGATCATGCCATCACAGTGGCATTGGACGTCACTGACACGGAGTTCCGGCAGATGGGGAACGGTGTCTGCACGCGTCGCCAAGGTTGGATGAAAGCCACCAACTTCCGTCAGGAGGTCCAAGCGAAGGTCCTGGACATGCCCTTCGACTGAGAGAATGTGTTTGGAAAGGTCGTCGACAAGTCCGTCCAAGCCATCAAAACAGACACGGAGACAGCCCGTTCCCTGGGCACTCTCCAGCAGCACCGCTTTTCCTTTCGCTCCACTATGTGAAAGTAGAGCAGGTCTCCAAAAGATTTCTCCACATCATACCATCAACATTCCAGATCCACAACTCAGGAAGCCTACAGAGCCTCCCAGGTCTATGGTAGTGGAGGACAGCGTCGCTGTCGCCCGCAAGGCAGGACACGGGTGCCGAAGCAGGCCTGAACTGAACGGGACGTTGGTCCCCCATCTGTCCACACCAGTGGGAGGCCGTCTGACGAGGTTTGTCAGCGAGTAGAGAAAGATTACCACCAACGGATGGGTGCTGGACGCTCTCGACCAAGGACACACCCAGGAGTTTCAACGCAGGTGTCTATGGATCCCACCGGTTAGCCGGCAGGAGCAGCAGATCCCCCACTCCTGGAAGAGGTACGGGCCATGCTGTGAAAAGGGGCGATGGAGCTAGTTCCCCAACGGCTCCGGGGATCCGGAGTCTAGTCCAGATACTTTCTGGTCAGAAAGAAGATGGGGCTGGAGGCCCATCCTAGACCTATGACATCTCAACAAATATCTAAAGTCCCAAAAGTTCAGGATGGTCAAGTTGCAACACATGCTCGGCCAACTGGAAAAAGGAGACTTATTGACATTGTTGGACCTGGAGGACGCCTATTTCCACATCCCCATTCACAAGAAACATAGAAGGTTTCTATGTTTTGTAGTGCTGGGACAGCACTACCAGTTCAAGGCTCTAACTTTCGGCTTGAAGTCGGCCCCCAGGGTGTTCACATAATGCCTGGCACTGGTGGCGGCCCATCTACTTCTACAGGGCATACACGTATGCCTGTACCTGGACGACTGGTTGATTTGTGCCCGCTCGGGGGAGCTGGCTGACAGAGACGACTGTCTGTTTACAGATGGATCTGGGATACTCCGTCAAATTTCCAAAGTCCTGCTTAACGCCATCGCAGGATGCGCTTTTCCGAGGCTCCAGCCTTAATACAGTGTCTTGCCAGGTGTCACCCTCAGAGGAGAGGATAGCAGCCATTCAAGGCTGTCGTCGACGAAGACGGCCACGGTACGGGTCATCAAGTCATTACTGAGCATGATGTCCTGCATATACCTCGTCCGGCTCTGCAGGTTGCAGATGCGACCCCTACAGGAATTCCTAGATGCTCACTGGATACAAGTGTCTGGGAGCTTCACGGACAAGTTCCCTCCCGATGACAAGTTCCGTCGGGTGATAGGATGATGGGGCGTCGCCCAGAGCACGGGATTTCAAAACACCCCCATAACTGGGGACGGTCACCACGGACGCTTCCCTGGAGGGTTGGTGAGCCCATACCAGACGTCTACACGCCAGAGGCCTGGCTATAGACAGTGTTCTGGGCCCTCAAGTCGTTCCTTCCGTCTCTGAAGGGCAAGGTGGTAAGGATCTTCATGGACAACACCACCTTGTTCTAGATCAGGAAACGGGGGCACTCGATCCACGGTGCTCTCCAAGGAAGCGCAGGACTTGTGGCACTGGGCCATCGGACAAGGGATGTTCTTCGTCCCTCTTCACCTAGCGACAGTCAAGAACACTATTGCAGACTCCCTCAGCAGGGAACTGCACTCCTGCCACGAGTGGAAACTTCAGCAGGATCAGGTGGACCATCTCTTCGTCAAGTGGTACAGGCCCCAGAACAATCTATTTGCGACTGCGGCAAACTCCAAATGGCTGAAGTTTGCCAGCAGATTGCCAGCAGATTCCACCAACTGAGAAGCCTGGGGACGAGTTCTCCTTCCTGTCAGAAGGGCTGTTTCTGTACATGTTTCCTCTGTTCCCTCTCCTGCGACCGTGTCACTGAAGAATGATACTCATTACAGAATCAGGTAAAGCCCCGGGGCCATAGTTACAGGCCCGAGCAAAGTGAGGGCCTTAACGAAGGCCCTGGGGCTTTACCTGACTTGGTAATGCCCCAGTGGCGACAGGCTTATTGCTAATAGTACTCCTGCCCAAAAGAGCGGGGTACTAATAGTATTATTGTTCTGTTCAGAAACGCTCTGGCGTTTCGGAACAGAATTTTCTTTTTTATTTTAAAATGGCCACTGGGGAAGGGAAAATGAAGTCTGGTTACCCTTTCCATGGTAGCCATTTAAAAAATAGAAAAAAGTAAACAAAACAAATGGCTGCCATGGAAAGGAAGAAGGGACTACGTGTAATCCCTTCTTCCTTTCCATGATGGCCTGTCGGGTATCGGGAGCGAACACGCTGGGGACAGAAGTGTTCCCAGCGTGTCTGCTCCCGAAATGGACCAAAAAGAAGCTAAGTGGGGTTGGGAGGGCGGGAAGGTGATTGTTTAGATGGGGGGGAGAGAGAGGGAAAACCATTACCTCGATCCCCGGCGGGGGAAGATGGCAGCCTCCAGCCGTGTGGTGGCTCGGAGCAGGGAATACTGCGTTCTAAGCCTCCTCATTGGCTGAGTAGCTGCCACACACCCCCACCAGGAACATGAAGGAACGCAGTGGAGAGGGATTCGAGGGATTCTCAGTCGGGTAAAGCCCTGGCGAGGGCCAATCAGATTGTTACATTCTGGTAGACCCTTCGCCGGGTACTAATTAGAGATAATGACATGTTCCAAAACTCAAACCTTTTTAGTTTTGAATCTATATTGGAATGCGGTCCTATCCACGCTTACTGATTTTATTGGCGATCTCTCAGAAATCCTGGGCAATTGGTTAATTGACCATGACCCCAACTTGATTGTCGCCGGCAACTTCAATTCAAATTGTTTGTGTTTGGATAATCAAAAAAAGGGAATGAGTATAAGAAATGGTGACAAGTGTAATCTATGGGCAAAACATTGGGATTTACTGAGCGTGAACGGTAATGCATGTGGAGATTTGGTGCCGAAACCTACATGGAAAAGTGGCACAAAGTCTTCAACAATTGACTGTATATTTATCAGTGTATGTACATTGTAAGGATATGAATATACAGGAAACTATGGCTACTGACCATAATAAAATGATAACAACATTTTTTTTAAAGAAAACAAATATACGCCCAAGCATACATTCAGACCTTTCAGTAAATACTGCTGCAAACAGAATTAGAACATTTAAAAAAGGTGGTGTACAACTTACACAGGCCCTCTCTAGAACGATTCAAGAGAACAATACACACGCCCTTGGAGTCGTATGCACAAGTGAAGGCTTTAAAGATTTTATTTGGAGTCAAGAAACCCCTAAGCCTATAGGAGCTTATCGACATGGCACTTGCCATAGATTTGATCAGTAAGTTCTGTGTAGAAAAAGGCTTCATAGAAAACAGTTGCGCCTTTTGAGACTCAACAAAACAGATAATGAAGCGTATAAAACAAATAAAAAACAACTAATAGGGTCTTATAAAAACTGGTCTTGTTTACATCGGCACTCCCTCTTGCAGGCTGTTGAAGAAAAAAGGCTAAATACATTAATAGCTAAAAATACGAGAAACATTTGGACAATGATTAATAGCCTTAACCATACCCAGATTCAACAACAACTAAATGCAGTCACTGAAGATAAATGGTATCTTCATTGGAAGGAAATGAATCCTATCAACAATACAGTAGAGTCAGGTGCTAAAGATGTACCCTGGATTATTGATTTTGAGAGAGGGGGTGTCGATTGCTTCATAGTCAAAATATCTAACTATGGTGCAGCCGGTCCTAATGGTCTCTCAAATAAGATCCTGAAATCTAATAGAGATACATGGTCCCTCTTATTATATATGCTATTTAAAAACATTCTTATCACAAAGTCTTTGCCAGAGACATGGAGGGCAGCTAATAATCAAAACCATTTTGAAAAAGGGAGATTGGTCGGGTCTGTTAAATTACCACCCCATCGCCCTACTTGATGCGAATAGCAAGGTCTTTTGTGCTCTAATTCTGGAACAGACATGGATAGAGGAAGAACACACACAGGATCAGGCCGAAACTGTGTTTAGAAAAGGTATGAATAACACTCTTAATGGTATCATCTTGACGACTTTGAGACATCAGGTCTGGGCAACTAAAAATGATTCGCTTTATATAGCCATGATAGATTTTTCCAAGGCGTTCGACACCGTAAATCAGGATGAATGATGGGCTTCATTCATATACCTAATAATACCTTATTAGCCATATTGCAACTTATCCATGAGGATAACACAGTTCAAGCACTTCTGGATGAGGAAGGACATCTGACAAACAAGATAAGGATCATTAGGGGACTGAGACAGGGGTGCATTTTGGCGCCATGCCTTTATAATCTTTATATGGCTGATATAGGGAATGCACTGGCAAAATCAGTTTTTGTCCGTCCCAAATTGGGTAATAAAAATATTTTTTGGATGGCCTACGCAGATGTTATTTTATTTGATCGTACTCCCGTAGGCCTAAACAGATTACTCAGTGCATTGGGGGTGTATGCCAAGCAAAATGACCTGATAATAAATCAAATGTCCTTCATTTCACGAAAATGGCTACCAGAAAATGCAGATTCAAATGGTGAATTGATGACACAAATATCACCGTGATGAAAGGAACAAAGTACTTAGGGTTTCCTGTACTGGTCAACTCTAATAAGCAGACAATCGTTGAGGGCCTAGAGGATAAAGCAGACTCTATGATCCATCAGATAAGGTAGATCTTGGGTTCTTTCTGTACGTTTTCTATAAATCCTCTAAGTAAATTTGGCAAAGTGGTTCCAACAATACCATATGGAAGTGAGGGTGAACCAGTCTGCCATAATTTGAAATGGGAGAAGCTAGAGGGAAGGATTTGGAAGTGAATATTAAATCTTCCTCTCGCAACTCCAATGCCCTCCCTACGTTTTGAGCTAGTCCTTCAATCCCTCTAAGCCTGGTTTAATTGGTGGGTATTATCCCTAAGGGAAAAATTATCTATCCTATTAAGGACACTCTCTATGAAGCCATGCATTAGGAACTCACGGTCGAGCCACAATATTTCTTAAAACAACTGAAAGAAACTACAGAAACCATTCTAATAGGGTTTGGTAGTACTTTATTGGACTTTATTGTAAATCCTTTGAAAGTTAAGAAGTCTCTCAAAGAGATGGATTGGATATATACCATCGACTAAACTAGAGAATACCACCTGCATTCTACCTTTTCACAGGTGGACAAACCTCAGGGCTCCCTAGCTCACTATCTTGAATTGTTTCCCAATCCTCAATATCGTAGCCACTTTCTAAGGCTCCGCCTGAATTTGTTACCGACCAGTGAAATGCTTAGAGCTTGTGCAGCTACACCAGATACCAAACTAGGTATTTCTCATTATTGTAATTCTGAAGATTCAATTCAGAGCCTTAGGCATGTTTTGGTTGATTGTATGAAATTGACAGAGGTCCGTACCAAATACCTGGGACGTTTCTTTAATCTAAATGCTTATGTTGATCCTGATGATATTTGGTGTAGACTAATTACAGGACAAGAAGTATTCCTAACAACCGAAATGAGAAGAATGCTTGAAACGCTAGACCTCTTGAAGAGTGTTGAGAATAAGTAGGAGTAACTGTTCGCCGGTTTTTAATGCATATGTGCAATATATATTAATATGTACAGGGATGCTTTGATCTCTGCTTTATTATACAATTTTATTAAATGAAACTTTGGTTATAGTTGAATATTGTGTATTGAATGTTTTGTGTTTGTTGGATTTTAATACTTCTCTTCCATTGTATTAATGTGTAAAATGAATTTTGAATTTTGAAATTTGTGTTTTATGAATTCTCTTTTTTGTGAGAATTCATTTTTGGAAGATCAGATATTGATCAAATCAAATAAGAAAAAGAAACCTCTTTTCTCCAGCATGGGGTCTGGCATGGATTCACATGCTCATGAATATTCCCCGTCGTCAGGCTGGGAATCCTCGGTAAAGAAAAAATCAGTATCAGTTTCGTTTCTGATCTGTCTTTCGTAGTAGTAACCAATCACTGATCTCTGCGTCAGACTGACCACAGCCAATGACTGCCCTCTACCTAGGCCCCGCCTCTGGCAGCCATCTTCAGATTTTTACCACACGTTCAAGTGTTGGGATCCTCGTGCTATTGCTCTCGAGCGTTAGTGCTATTTTTTCACGTTTTTTTCTCAAAAAATTCTTCTTTTTCGGTCAAAAGAGCCTCAAGCTCCACCGTTTCTTCATCCGATCAACGGGGACCCGTGTCGGATTCGTCTACGCCCCTCAAGGGTGAAGATTTCGTCGAGCCACGCTTTTGGAGGACTCCAGAAGCTTCTCAGGCCCATCTCGGACATGGCCCAGGAGAAGGGAAGCTCGACGCCAGGAAAGCTGTTCAGGGTCTGCCCTGGATGCCAGCTTCAGAATGTCTTTAAGGAGGACGAACACTCCCTTTGTCTTTACTGCCTACATGAGGACAAGACGCACGTGGAGAAGGACTGTGCGTTTTGCGGCAATATGTCGGAGCGGACCATGAAGGACTGCCATCAACGTCTCGCCAACTGGCTGGAAGGGAAGAGCCCGGCAGGCGAGAAGAAGAAGAAGAAGTCCGAGCGGTCTTCTAAGACCTTTGAGGACGCCCCGGCGACGGGGGTCCAACACAAGGCCAAGCACCGCGAGTCCGCTGGCACCGGGAGCGCCGAACGGTCGGGCTCTACGGGCGCCAGGCAGGGTGCATCCTCCCCGGCGCCATCAACCACGAGCCAACGCTCTGGTTCGGGTAAGAGGAAGGCCGAGCACCCGGCGAAGCTCCTGGAGAGACCCCGGTCGAGCTCGAAGGCCCCATCGGAGGGGGAGCGAGGCAGTGACCCTCCCCCCAAGGAGAAAGCGGTGAGCGCACCTAAGGTGGTGAAAGCCTTAATCCATCCGGCCAAGGCCTCTATCGAGACAGTCGCGGCGGCCCTGGCTCAGCCTGTGGAGGCTACACCAGTGGTGGCAACCTCGGGGCTCAGAGTCTCCCTGCCACCGCGGAGGGAGTCCTCTTTTATGCCCATCGACAGGACCCCGTGAAACCTCTGACGGAGAATAAAAAGGGGGGGCAGGAGGTCGTCGTGGATTCAGCCTCAACCTCTGAGGAAGAGCTGATCGAAGTCTTAAGCCACGGCGTTGGCGTGGAAGAAGACCAGCCCGTCGGGAGGGACCCCGACGTAGGAGACGACGATAACGTTGAGGGTGCAGACGGGGCTCCTGACCGCCCATCGGACTCCCCTCAACCAGTGCCGCAAGACAACTCGGCGGCCATTTTGTTGGCTATACAGTCCTTATGCTCGGAGATAAGGACGAGACTGCCGTTACCACCAGCGGAGGAACCGCTCCCGACGGGGGACCCGGAGCCAGGCCCTTCTGGGAACCCTCCCCCTAAGAGAAGAAGGATTCATCCTCCACCTCCTTTTCAGCCATCGCGCCCTGTTCAGCCCTCCTCCCCGTCCACGACACGTGGGGATGATGCGGGGACTGACACGGCCGCGACGGGTACAGACGACGAGGTTTACGACGAGGATCTGCCGTCGTCACCTCCCACCCGGGCTTCTCCGCCCGACGAGATTGGATCGTTTCACTCCATGATCGCCAGGGCATCCAAGCTTTTCCAGCTCTGCCCGGAAGAGAAGAAGAAGGAAGGTTTCCTTTATCAACGGCGCGAGGCCAAGAGGAAGACGGTCCTCTCTGTACCTCTACTGGACGATATTTGGGATGAGGGCCTCGCCCTCCTCAAGAACCCATCCACGACGCCGTCTAGAAGGGATCGGTACGAGAAGAAGTACCGGGTCCCGGACGCGGCCCCCTTGTGCCTTCGGGCACAGCCGACCCCGGACTCGGTTGCCTCTGCGGCGACGACGATTAAGGCGGCCAACGCCTTGGCTATCGTAGCACGCTACGACAGGGAGTTGTGGTACAAACTAGCCCCCCTGCTGGACTTCCTACCGGACGACAAGAGGGCGGAAGCCCTAGAGATCTTGCAGGAAGGAGAGGTGGCGTCGGACCACGCCATTACGATTGCGACGGACATCGCTGACACTGGATTTCGCCAGTTGGGCAACGGCGTGTGCCTTAGGCGGCGTGGATGGCTCAAGGCTACTGACTTCCGTCAGGACGTGCAGACCAGAGTCTTGGACATGCCGTTCGACGGAAACAACCTGTTTGGGAAAACAGTGGACGATTCCCTTCAAGCCATCAAGGCAGACACGGCCCGGGCTCTTGGGGTTCTCCAGCAACAGAGGCCGCCCTTTCGGAGCGGCGGAGGCAAACAGGGTGCCTCCAAAGGTTCCAGCGGCGGATTTTCCACCTACCGTCAAGCGGCCCGTTCGTCGTCACAGGAAGCTTACAGGGGACGAGGCAAGTCAGGCGGGCCCCGCCGTCGTCGCCAAGGAGGACAAGGCGGCAAAGCCTCGTCTAAGCAGGACTGAACCGGCCATGGGGTCGGGCCCCCACCGAAGCACCCCCGTGGGAGGCTGGCTGGCGAGCTTCGTCAGCGTGTGGGGGTCCATCTCCACCGACCGTTGGGTGCTGGACGCCCTAGCTCAGGGTCACGCGCTCGAGTTTCTAAAGAGGTGCCCGCGCGTCCCCCCTGTGGCCAGGAAAGAACATCACGTCCCTCAACTTCTCTTGGAGGTAAAGGCGATGCTCAAGAAGGGCGCCATCGAGCTCGTCCCAAAGAAGCTTCGGGGCTCCGGAGTTTACTCAAGATACTTCCTCGTGAAGAAGAAGACGGGAGGATGGCGTCCCATCCTGGACCTACGACGACTGAACAAATTCATCAAGGCACAGAAGTTCCGGATGGTCACCCTCCAACACGTCCTGGGTCAGCTGGAGGAGGGCGATTTCCTGTCGTCGTTGGATTTGGAGGATGCCTACTTCCATATTCCCATCCTAAAGGGACACCGAAAGTTTCTCAGTTTCGTGGTCCAAGGGCGTCACTACCAGTTCAGAGCCCTTCCCTTCGGATTGAGGTCGGCACCCAGGGGGTTCACCAAGTCGCTCGCACCGGTGGCGGCGCAGCTGCGCCGAGAGGGGATCCACGTCTACCCCTACCTGGACGACTGGCTCATCCGAGCGAAGACGAAGGAGCTCGCCGTGGAGCACACGGCAAGGACCGTCCAACTACTCACGGACCTGGGATTCTCCATAAACTACGCCAAGTCCCACCTGGTGCCCGCGCAAGACGCACTGTTTCTGGGAGCGAAGCTCGACACAGTGTTGCTTCTGGCCTCTCCGTCGGAGGAAAGGATGAGGGCCGTCTTGGGCAAGGTGCAGCAGATGCTGGTTGCGGTCCATCAAGTCCCTCCTCGGAATGATGTCTTCTTGCATTTACCTCATCCGCCTGTGCAGGCTCCGGATGCGCCCGTTGCAGGAGTTCCTGGACGCGCGCTGGATCCAGACTACGGGCAGCTTCGAGGAGAGGATCACACTCGACGAGAGTTTCCGACGAGCGATCCGGTGGTGGGGCACCCGCGCGCATCTGACGGCGGGCATGGACTTCCAGACCCCCGGCCACCAGGAGACAGTGACCACGGATGCCTCCCTGGAAGGGTGGGGAGCGCACACCGAAAATCTGCACGCGAGAGGCCTTTGGCTTCCGACGCAGAAGTCCCTCCATATCAACGTCCTGGAGCTCCGTGCAGTGTTTTGGGCCCTCAGGTCCTTTCTTCCGTCCCTCAAGGGCAAGGTGGTGAGGATCTTCACCGACAACACCACCACCATGTTCTACATCAGGAAACAGGGCGGAACCAGGTCCCCAGCCCTGTCCAAGGAGGCGCAGGATCTGTGGCATTGGGCCGTCACCCAAGGGATGTTTCTGGTGCCGTTTCATCTGGCAGGGATAAAAAACACCATCGTCGACTCGCTCAGCAAAGAGCTGCGCTCGTGCCACGAGTGGGAACTACGACAGGATCTAGTGGACCGCCTCTTCCGATGGCGGGGCACACCCCAGATCGATCTGTTCGCGACGGCGACGAACTCCAAGTGCCGGAGGTTCGCCAGCAGGTTTCCCCAGCCGAGGAGCATGGGCGATGCTTTCTCGTTCCCCTGGGAGGGCCTGTTTCTATACGCGTTCCCTCCATTGCCATTGCTGATCCGGCTCATCAACCAGCTCAAGAGGTCACGGTGCAGGATGATCCTCGTCGCACCTGCGTGGCCGAGGCAGATATGGTTCCCGGACCTTCTGGACTTGTCAGCGTCCCCGTCAACCAAGCTGCCAGTGGACGCGGATCTTCTCTCCAGGGAAGGAGGCGCCATCCTCCATCACGACCCGAAGTCGCTGAGCTTGCAGGCCTGGCTCCTGCAGCATTAGAGTTTGGAGGATACAACATACCGGCCGACTGCAGAGAGGTTCTTGCAAAGGCCAGTGCGTCCTCAACTCTTAAATGCTACGGACACAAATGGAAGAGGTTCTCTGTCTGGTGCCACGCACAGAAGATTAACCCTCTACGGATTACGGCTCCCCAAGTACTGCCGTACCTACTGACGCTGGCCAAGGCTGGACTGGCGCACGCGTCCATCAAGATTCATCTTGCTGCGATCTCCCGATACACCAGAACCACGGGGCGGACGTCTTTGTGGTCTCATCGTCTGGTGAAAGAGTTCATGAAGGGACTGTTCAGATCGTTCCCGCCGGTGAAGGCTCCGGCCCCGGCGTGGGAGCTCAACGTGGTGCTGACCAAGCTCATGAGACCTCCGTTCGAGCCTCTGCACTCGGCTCCGTTGAAGTTCTTGTCGTGGAAAACAGCGTTTCTTGTGGCCATCACCTCCGCACGACGGGTGGGAGAGATCCAGGCCCTTTCCTGCAGGGCCCCGTACTTGACTTTTCACGACACGAGGGTAGTGCTCAGGACGCACCCCTCCTTCATGCCCAAGGTGCCGTCGGACTTCCACCTCAACGAACCCTTGGTGTTGCCTGTTTTCTTCCCGTCGCCTTTGTCGCCGGCTGAAAGGACTTTGCACTCGCTGGATGTGGCTAGAGCGCTGAAGTTCTACGTGGACCGCACAAAGTGTTTTCGGAAGACGTCAAAACTCTTTGTGAACTTTGGACCTGTCAATCAGGGGAAGGCTCTCTCGAAGGCTTCCATTTCCAGATGGCTCTCCGGCTGTATCATGTACTGTCATCGGTTGGCAAACCGACCGCTGCCTGGCCGTCCGAGAGCCCATTCCACCAGAGCGATCGCAGCTACCACGGCGTTCCTATCTGGTGTGCCCTTGCTGGACATCTGCAGGGCTGCTACGTGGAAGTCGACGCACACCTTCACGAAATTCTACTGCGTCGATCGGGATTCCAGGGAGGAGTCCAGGGTCGGCCAAGCAGTGCTGCGAAACCTGTTCGCCTAAGGTGAGCCTGGTGAGGAGGTAAGAATTGCTTAATGTTGAGTTTGATGTAATGCTTAATGTTGAGCCTTTGCCACCTCCCGTGGTTGTGCATGTGTGTACTGCTATGTATTCTTTATTCATGAGCATGTGAATCCATGCCAGACCCCATGCTGGAGAAGGAACAAGTTACTTACCTGTAACTGTTGTTCTCCAGCATGGGTCTGGCATGGATTCACATGCGAACCCTCCCGCCTTCCCCTCTGCGGCTCTTCACTTGGTCATACTGCCACTTCACGTGCTACCAAATCTGAAGATGGCTGCCAGAGGCGGGGCCTAGGTAGAGGGCAGTCATTGGCTGTGGTCAGTATGACGCAGAGATCAGTGATTGGTTACTACTACGAAAGACAGATCAGAAACAAAACTGATACTGATTTTTTCTTTACCGTGGATTCCCAGCCTGACGACGGGGAATATTCATGACCATGTGAATCCATGCCAGACCCATGCTGGAGAACAACAGTTACAGGTAAGTAACTTGTTCCTTACCAGATATTTGTCATTCCACTCCCATTTAAACCCAAATTCATCCGCATAAGTCAGTGTATTCACAGTCTGGTCAGTGGGAGGGGATACAACTGATTTGCTATGAGTAATCTTTAACCCGAGAGTTCCCCCGAAGCAGATCACCTGCTGCATTACTGGGCCTAGATTCTACCTAGAGTCCTTAACGAACAATGTCATCTGCTTAAAGACATATGATACATTTATGGGAATACAATTGGATCCCTTTATCCAAGTTTTGTTCCTGCAATAAAGCAACCAATGGCTCCATTGCCAGGGCGAACATCAATGTTGAGAGCAGGCACCCTTGCCTCGTCCCCCTCCCCATTGTCATCTATTCTGAGAGCATTCCATTAACCGTAATGCTAGCAGAGGGGTGCCAATATAATAGAGCTATCTGTGATATAAATTTAGTGTCCAACACAATCTTTTTAAGAACACTAAACAAGTAGGGCCCTTCAACAGAATCTAACGCTTTTTTGACGTCCGAGAGCACCAATATCACAGAGACTGCTGGGTCTATCGCATCGGGGAGCCCAAAATATCGGCACAGACCAAATGTCTTGTTCCGGCCAGGAATTCATCCGGATTGATCCCCAAGGCAGCATGATGGAAAGAAGGCGATTTGCCAGATTTTATTGCCCACGTTAATAGAGAAATCTGTTGAAGACTCGCATTTCTCTGGTGTTTTGCCCGATTTGTGCAGTAAGGTTGTCGCTGAACAACAAGGCTTACACTTAGGAGGGCGTGAGAGTGGTGAAGGGTTCAGTTAAGCACACACAGAGCACTCTTGGTAATGCAAGTTAGGCAGAATGTATTAAAGTTATTTATTTAGGACTTAGTGTGTTACTAGCTTGTGGTTTATCATTGATGAGTTTGTTCTAATACATTCACTACTATTTGATATACACATTTGACTGGGTGACCCGCCACAAATAACCACACTCGCTCGGCTGTCAAGTCCAAGGATGTTTATTTAAAAATCTTTACAAACCAGATAGCCATATCTCCTTGGCACGGGCATCTGGGGCCTAGCTAGGCTTGGGGTTTTGGCACTGGTGCCAGCCCCCTTCTATCTTGTCTACCCCGGCCTTGTCCCCGCCTCCCTAACCCTGGCATCCCTAATGGGGTTGATGATACTACAGCCAGGTGCGCCCTACTATCTGTCGTTCTTCCTGGGCCTAAGTGTGGCTTCCCTAAGTCATTGGCTATCTGATTCCCTAGGGGTCTTCTAACTCTCCCTCTCCTAGCCCACTAAGTGTTTTAGGGAGTTAGGGATGATGTCTTCTTCCGCCCGGTGCCACCCTCACTTCTCGCACACCCACTCGTACCTGACCCTTCACTATACTGGTCTCTTAATATGTTCTCCTACCACCACGTCGCTGTCCCTCTGATCTCACTCTGCCTTTCCACATCCACCCTTTGATCTTACTTCTTTTCATACTCCTGTTCTTACTATCATTCGTACCTCCAACTACCCCTCTACCTCCATTTATCTTCTCTTCCCTTCCACTCTACTTCCTTGTCTCTTGCTATTCTTCCTGTTATAATCGCTCTCTACTCACTAGCTACTCCTATTCTCCCACTCTGTTGCTCCTACCACTCTTCCTCTACTACTACTTCTACTCGTTATTACCGCTATCCCTTTACTTCCTCCAACTACTATCAGTCTTTTTACTCACCAGTGCTCGCTACCACCCTCTACTGGCAACCACTGCCACTTCTGCTATACCTCCTATACCTTACACTCTCCGCTCTTACACACACAAACACTCCACAAATCCCCTTCCTTATAATAGCCTGTGCACTCCTTTCACTCTCGCATCCTCGGGTCTCTCGGACATTGTCCACCACCTCCTGTCCTCACCCAAGTAGCCCACACAGAATCATTCACACGCACATACTTAATTACCCCTCCCAGGATTGGCCACTTACCTTAACCATTAGCTTCCCTGGCTCCAGGGGTTTGTCATGGGCAGTGCATGGGAGGCTTCAAAAGGGCTTGTATTCCATGCCCTTTTTCCAACAGGGACCCTGATGGAGTCCAGGTACGTTGCATGTGAAAGGTCGTTTAGTGGGGTAAAAGCCTTTATGGATGCCTTTATTTAATAATTAAAAATTCCCTGATGGGAGAGTGGTTGTTATGGCCATTATACAGACCTTTGTTTAAAAAATATTTCCCTGGTGCTTTAGTGGAGGCTTGTCCCCGCTCGGGCTACAAGCTGCGCTCCTTTGATGGCCGGTGTCGAGTGTCGCAACACCCCTTTACCGTGTCCTCTGGTGTTGGGCGGTCAGTGTTGTACCGCTCTCTGCTCCCCGCAGCAGGATGAACTCTGCTTCTCCTGGTGTCCTGTGGCTCTGGCGCTGGCAGCGGGGCTGCAGGTCTCCCTGGGTCCTGTTGCGGCCTGCAGGCCACCATCCATGCAGGTAAGGTGGGAAGGGGGTTGCCTGCACTCTGGCACCATGGTCTGGTTGGGGTGGACTCCCTCCCGGCCCCTGATGGGGCCACAACGCGGGCCCATCACAATACATTCACATTGGCGTGCTCTGCTAAGAGCACAAACACTTCCCTTTTAAATATAGATCAAAATGTATTAGCAAATATTTAGCAAATAAACTGAATGAAGAAAGTGAACCAGGTAAGTAAGCAATACTTAGCTAACTTAATTTATCTAAAGCTATTGGTCCTCAAACGCCATACAAAACCTCATAAATAAGATACTAACCTTAACATGACCTTTCCTAGCTGGAAAAGTAGCAGCCTTGTGTCCTTGGAGTCACTGGTCCCAATGTCTTTTCAGGAGGCTAGGAGTGTCTTTTAGTATGTTGCACAAGTGTTGGCTTGAGAGAACAAGTTGTAAGTGTTCCAAAAATGTATGTAATCAAGAGGAAAGTCTTTAAAAGACCCTCTCCCAATCCAACCATCTTAGAGGATACCGAGGAGAGGACTACCACGCCAGAATAGCACAGGTTAGGGTTGGGTAAGGGAGAGATGGAGCTAGGACTTTACACCCATTGAACCCTATGGAGACTGGGAAGGTGGGTGGGGGCATAACGGTTATGTTTACTCACCCCCTGTACTCTGATTCACTCAAGGACCACCGTAGAAGTTCCTGATGTTGCTGGGCTTTCTGTATTTGTGCCTTCCTTCCATTGAAGGAAGTCCAGGGGTCTGGTGCAAAGGTCACTTCAGGTACTTGGTTTTTGGGTCAGTAGTTCATGGTGCCAGGCTCTGTTGGATCGGTTTTGGACATTGTTCTCTGAGTTTCAAGCTGTCCACTGATTTCGGGATCACCACTCTGTTGATGACCTTAGAGGACCCCCAGGTTGCGATGCAGTCAACGATGGCCACTGCCACTTGAAGAAAATGGCAAAAGGCGACCCTAGTGGCAAAAACAAACTGGTCCTGCAAGGCCCCTCTTCGTGGTGGAGAACTGCAACTTCAGAGAAATGCTTCTTGTTCCATAAGCTGAGGATTTGCGGAGTCCCAAGGTTCAACTCGGGACATCAACGGTTGCAGCGCAGTAGCACAGGAGGACGTCAGCCAATGGTTCCAAGACTGTTCCGAACACTTCAGCTGGCTTGTCAAGCAGAGGTGGGGACTGGCTGTTCCCACCGGTACAGGGTTTGAAGCACCAATTAATGTCTTCTAGAGATCTGCAGAGAGACGGGGGCTTCACCGGGGCAGTGAAGAAAAGGCTGCTGGCCATCATTCGACGACAGTCCTTTGTAGCAGATAGCAAATAAACGTCTCACTGTGCGCAGCTGGCCTCTGGGTGGCAGCATTGTGCCAAATATGAAATGCACCATTTAACAGAAAACACTTGTGTTTTAATTTAAAAAAAATGTTTGGTACATTTTTCTATAAGTGTGATGGAATGTATTGGGGGCAAATAGCTAAAGTAATGTTATGCTGACCTGATCTCCACAGGGACGCCGGACGGTGAGTGGTGTCTTGTACTCCCTTCCGATTCGAAATCAGGCTTGCCTAGAAAGGTAAATCACAGGTTACCCAACCATGTGGACCCCCCCCCCGCTATATCTCACCTTTGAGTTACAAATAGCGGGCTCTCCGTCCTGCCACTGTTCGCAGGGGTGCGTCGTAGTTCTAGGATCTAGTTACTTCACTGATCCTATTGAAAGTTCCAGACAACTGTGACTCTATGGTAAGTCTTATTCCAAAGATATGGATAGCTAAGAGTTCAAGTTGCAAAAGTTCACTCTGTACCTTTCTTTACAGATTCCCTCTTCGTGCATACGATGGAGCGAGGTTCTTGGTAGCTGGCTTCCCAAGGTAAGATTTGCGCCAGTGCTATGCAAAAGTTTTTCCACCCGATACTGTTTTTCTGCACAACTAACCTGCTGCTTTTATATTCTGCAGGTGCGGAATCTCCTGAACAAAGGCTGCGTGATGAAGAATTGTGAGCCCGTGAGGATTGCTGCCTTTAGGTGAGAGCTGCCTCGTGCAGGATTATAAGTCAGAATGAGGCCTTCCCACTGCTCTGCTAACCTGATGTCTTCTTTCTGTTTTACAGATGCGGCAGTCCCGGAGTGGCGATCGGAAGATGAAGCGGAGATCGAGTGATGACGTTCCGATGGTTCGCTGGTAAGTATTAGTGCGGCGCTGAACTGCGATGAAGAGCGTGTGGTCTGCAAGGCTAATCTGATGTTCTTTCCTTTTCAGTTCTGAAGAAGCGTGGACTCCCGAGCGGCTGCTATGAAGAGACTGGTAAGTATCTTGTTCTGCTCTTCTTTCTCACTCTTCTTTGCAGGTAACTCGAGACAACTGGACGGGCGTGGCTGATGGCTGGCCTGGAGCTGCAGACACGGTGAGCGTTACGCTGCAGGAGTGCAGAATAACGCAAAGCGTGTTCTGTATGAAGGGTGTGTCTTATATAGTCTTCTGAAAGTAGTTCTCAGGTAAAGTAGTTCCAGCAACCACACCCAAGCAAATAGTCCCACGGCAAATAATCCCTTCACCCTGCCTCATATTGGTTCGCACGTGCCTCTCTGGGTCTGAAACGTGCCAAGTTGGTGATGGCAGTATGAGCCTGGCGCCAACAGCGCCAGGACCGAGTCCAGGAAGCCCCTGCAAGATTCCTTGGGGCCCTCAAGGCCCCCATGGGACCCAACGCCTTGGGCAGGGTGGTCTGTACCTGATGTTTGGGGGTATGGACCGTGAAAAGTAACGATCTAGACCTGTTCTAATATTTTTCTGAATTTGTGAGGCCTGGTCAATCAGAGCCCTCTTCCCCTCCAACTTAAACTATGTCCTATTTATCGGAAGGAAGGATATGGCTAAACACTCCTTGTTCAAGCTGTGTTGTTGGCTTAGGTTCTGCCTCTTCCAACTAAGGGAATCCTGTTTCAGGCTCTTAACTCCTTTGTTCCACTGGGGATAGCTGAATTATCAGATGCTGCATCCTTGCATGCACCCCTAGAAGCTTGGGGACCGTGGTCAGCCCAAATCTGATGAGCTAGCTTCTGAGAGCCTGTGCTGTCATGGGATGTCCTGCCCTGCACTTCTACAGATGTCCTTCATAGAAAGACCCTCTTGTATCCTGTCTGCGAATGTTAAGATGGATTTCTGAACTCCCTGGTGGTGTCATGACCGCAGCCTCCAAGGAGTCAGATTTAGCCCAACTGCCTCGGAAGCTGGGTCACAACTTCCTTTTCAGGCATCCATCGGCTCCCATAGGGGCCTTATGGACCTTGTCCTGGCGCCAGTGGCGCCAGGCTCATAAGGGGACCCAGTCCCGGCACAGGACGTGCCGGGCTCATGATGTAAGGAATGGTGCTTGGGTGGACCTACCGGCTGCAGACCATGCTGCTCACTCACCTGCAGGATGAAATCCTCATCCATCCATGGCTGGAACTACTTTACCTTCTGGGTGTGGCCAGCACCACTCCCTGGGACTGGATACTGGAACTATTCTGGAAGCTGGGACTTTTTACTTGGGCGAGGCTGCTGTGGAAGGAGACACCTAAGCACTCCAGTAGGACTATTTAAACCACGCCCGATCAGAGCAACGTGCTTCGCGTTATTCTGCAATAGCAGCAGGACGCTCACCGCGTCAGCTCCAGAGAATCTTCAACTTCTGCATCTAGGGAAGAGAAATCTGTAATCTTACCTTCTGAAATACCATCTTCGTCTTCTGCAGCATCTGAGAAGGGAAAAGAACACCAGGTTGGCAAGAGATAAAAACCAGCGCAGCACTTACCCAATCCATCGGTGCATCTCAAGCCACGGGCTGCAGCTTTCCATTTTTTCGGCACCCTGTGGAAGCAAGGACATTGGTTAGTAACCATCGTGAAACCTTCCCTACCTGCGCTGCATTCTTCTCTCCTCCGCCGACGCTGCTACTCGCATCTGCAAAACAAAAGGACATCATTAAGAAATACAAAACTCCATTCATACGCACGTGTTTTGGGCAGCTCTCATCTTTCTCACTCCTCGGCACATTCCTCGACATCTATTTTTCTACCCAGCTGCTTCTGCAACCTGAAAAAGGAAAAGAGACATTAAGAAGTGCTTTAAACTTCGAATTGACATTTTCTACTTACTTGCCTGCAATACCTTCGCCTTTCCATCGCTCTCCGGACCTCCACATTCAAGCAACCGCCGTTCGTGCTGCTAACGACGGCCTAGCTCCAAATCTTCATCCTCTGCAACCAAGAGGCTGGACAATTAACCAGTGAAGTAACTGGCTTCGGCGCCCCTGCACAGACGCAGGATGGAGAGCTCTGCTTTCACCTATATAAGGTGAGCACATTTAGCCTACGAACTACTTGGGGAGTACCAGGAAGGGGAGTCAGCTTGCCCAGTCAGGCTTATATATCCTATTAACCCCTTGCTCTCCTAATTGCAGACACCTCACCCTTCAGATCAAGATCTCAGTGAGGAGAGGGCCTTTCCAGGGTGGCATTCGGGGCCTGCGCGTGACCCTAGAGGACTCCGAGAACCCCCAGCCCAGACCTGCGCCTCCGAGGGATTCAGGTGAGCGTTACAGGTGGGCAGAAGTTCAGAAGGCCAGCCTAGTTTCTTGGAACAGGGTAACCTTCTGGACAAGCCAGACCAATCAAGATAGCATTGGCAGCGGTCAAAACTAGGTCTCAGGAGGGGTGAGGCTGATCGAAAGTCCACAATCTGCACACACAGCAAATGACACCACAAATTACTCTGTCAGGTGTATATATCAAAAATACTGTTACGCTCACCTGGCTCCCACAGAGGCGTCGATCGGAACTGGACAGCTGCGGTCTCCACCAATGTGACGCGTAGGACCGAGATGACGGACTGGACTGGCCCACATAGCTTCGTTTGCTTGGCCCGTAGGAATATTCTTCTGCAAATGGAGAAAGGGAATTAACCACTCGTGGAGTTGAGCGTAAATCCCCCCACCCCCGCTGTTCTCGCCACAGATCACCTTTGATGTCCCCTCTTATAGTCTCACCTGACGGTTTGAAAAGATGAGCTCTCCATCCTGCATTGAGCGCAGGGGCACGTTGATAACCAGTTGCTTCACTGGCTCGAAGGAATTGGTGAGTTCCAGAACAATATTGACTCCGAGATTCCCGGCAAGACGCCGTAAGTATAAAGTTCTTAAGAGTTCAAATGCCTGACTTTCACTCTTGTCCGATTCCTTGCAGGTTGCAGCTTGACCCTAATGAAGAGTTCCTCGTGCAAACCGGTAGTATTCTGGTAAGGATTTGTATTTTCCAACACAGTTCGATAAAATATGTAACCTGTTGCTTTCTCCCTTATTCAGGTGCTGAGAGAAAGTATGAAGTCTTGGGGAATAATACCTACGGTGGTAAAATCAGGCAAGTCTATTGTGGTGAGGAGGGTTCCCCTTGTTAGTCCCTTTGTTTCACCTTGCTGTCCTTTTGTTTCCCCTTAGGGGCCGGGGTTCGGCGAAGATGCAGTGGAAGCTGCGCCGACCCGTGAAGAGGAATAGTACCCCCGGCGGTAAAATCAGGTAAGTCTATGGGGGGGTAACTAATATTTCTCTGTGTATTCCCTTGGCTCACCTTGCTGTTCTTGTCTTCTCCTTAGGTGCCGAAGTGCGGCCGGAACATGCAGGAGGATGCGGTGGAATGTGAAGATGCTGCGAAGGCCGGTGAGTTTAGCGCGGCGCTGCAGCAGGCGAGGCGACGCGCATAAAATAACTTCTTTCTTCCAGCTCGAAGGCGCAATGGATCGGGAATTCAGGTAAGGATTAAAGGTATTGCTCTTGTTCTATTCTTTTCTTCTTCTTTCTCCCTTTATCTAGGAGCTCCAAACTCTAGGCGGGCAGAAGGCTGGATGCAGATTTGCAGGCACAGTGAGCGTTACGCTGCTGGATGCAGAATAACGCGAAGCGTGTGCTGCTCTTCGGGCATGGTTTAAATAGCCTCCAAAGTAGTCCCAGGTAAGTATTCCTCCCCAGCCCTGCCCGAGTAAAAAATAGTCCCTAAGTAAAGTAGTCCATTCCAAGCCTCTTTTGGCTTGGAGCTCTTGCAGCACGGTCTGCATCAGGTAAGTCTGCAGCATGGTCTGCATCAGGTAAGTGTTAATCTATGAGCCTGGCGCCTATGGCGCCAGGACTGGACCCAAATAGCCCCTAGCAGGGGTTGTTGGGCTTGCTTAGGATAACTTGATGCCTGCTTCCAGGGTTGCTGGACGTGGTCTGGGTCCCCGGGGGTAGGCATTATGACAAATACATATACATTTATTAAAGGCTTAAGATCCACAACCTGCAACTGAAAGGGTTCATACAGTGCAAATATAATTTAGGCAGTCCTTCAACAACTGAAACCCGAACTAATAAGCAGTCCAGTCCCTACGAAGTGTGGAGCCTTGTGCTCAAAAGTACATTCAGTGCTGGAGCAGTCGATTGTGCGGTTAAGTACAAAACGGGTCTCTTCAAGGGGCTGTAGTGACTCAGGAAGGTGGGTGAGGTGATGAAGAAAAAGGTCCCACTATTCGAGGAGGATCTCCACAAGAGGGCAGAGTGATTTCCAGGAATCGGGAATAGGATGGTAGCAAATGCTACCTTAACAAAGGGAGGGTGGCCCCTGGGGGACACTGGTGCGTAAAAGTCTATGGATGTGCCAGGAGCCACCGGTAAGGGTTGCAAGTACTTAGTAACCCTCGAGGCAGTCCAGAGCAAACATTGCAAGCCTTGTCCAGTTCATTCGCAGGTTCGAATCCCGCAGTTGCGCATCTCTGCGGCTTTCAGGGGCTGCGTTCCATGACCTCAGTCTGTGGCAGGACAGTGGCGATTTCTCCGCTTCTGGTGAAGGGATCGGGCTAGTTCCACTGCAGTTCATTTTAGGGCACAGGGGGGCACAGCAGCAAAGCAGCCACAAAGTTTGTCACCACAGTGGGGCGACACGGGAACCGCGTAGGCTTGTGTTCAGGCGGACTCTCCTAATTCCAGACCTAGGAATGCTAGGTGTACGAAACTCAGCAGGAGAGTACCTTCTACCAAGAGTTTACGGTTCAAATTGGCTCAAGTCGAAACTCGAGAAGGCAGCGGTTCCAGGGCAAAGGTCCTGTATGAGCTGGTCAGTTCACTGGCTGTTCTAGGAACACTTCATAAGGGGCTTGTTTGCAGGTTAAGCAGGAGGTGCCGATAGTAGTTAGTCTCACTACTCCAACAGGTCGAAGCGCCCTTGCAGGCCTTCTGTGATCGATGAGAAACAGGGGCTCTGATGGGACAACAGCAGGGTCAGGATGCCAAACCTTCCAGCGGGTCATCAGCAGTTCCACTAATCTGCTTCTTTCGGTTCAAGATACTTGGCGCCTTTACTAAGTTTGGTGCAAACTCACAAGATGGACCTGGAATAGGTCCAGAGAGCCTTCTCTTATCCAGAATCTCCTTCGCACCAAAACAAAGAGAAACCAATAGGAGATCTGCTCACATTCAACCATCCCAGACGTGGACCAATCACGGATCACGGTGGTCCCAGTCATCCCAGCACACAAGACATCCTGGCACCTTGGATGTGTATTGGAACTAGACAGCTCCAGCCCACATCCGGTGCGCACACACACAAGGCATACAGAAGCCTGTGAAAACTTTGGTTTGCGCGGTGGTCTGCATGATCAAATAAGGAATTTCCCAAACAAAACT
This sequence comes from Ambystoma mexicanum, assembly GCF_040938575.1. Taxonomy (NCBI): domain Eukaryota; kingdom Metazoa; phylum Chordata; class Amphibia; order Caudata; family Ambystomatidae; genus Ambystoma; species Ambystoma mexicanum. Next base: position 326,775,481 of record NC_090925.1, on the reverse strand, counting down.
GCCAAAGGATAGAACAAAGGACCTTGTGGCATGGCCATTTTAGGGACTGGCCACAGTCCTGGGCCAAACGCGGTAAATGCGGTTGGGTCCATGGAAAAGAGTCAAAAATGCTGTAAACATAACTGCTGCAACCAGCTCTGTCCTGGATACACTTGTACATTCACTAAGAATCCTGTGAGGTTGTCTAGGGCCTTAAAAATGAGAGACCCCAACGCACTGTACATTAAGGTACATTGTGCACTGATATAATGTTCCAAAGAACTAGCAACAAAGTGAAAGACTAAGGTAAACAAAGTCTCCCAGTACTGACAGTCTGAAGGGCATGTCAGTTTCCCCATTACAAAGTGAGCAAAAGCCCAGCGGAGAACAGCAGAAGGCTGGGCTCCACTGGTAAAAGTCAGGCTAGGATGGTCAGACAAAAGCAAAAGGTTGGGGGTTTCACAACTGGAGGGAAAATTACCCATAACTGGAAATCTTTCCTAACAGCGACCCTTTGTCCTGATTGGATCATCTCCAGCTTTTTCTGAAGGGCCAGAATTGTGCTAGTTCGTTGCTGCAGATGTCCTGTCATTTCCCCACCATAAGGGTTGTCTTCTGCAAGCCTGGTGACCTTTCCTGTCATTTAATCAATACTTCTGTCACCAGGGTCTCTGTCTGCTGATCAGGATCCAGAGCCATGACATGCAGAAGAAAGATTGTGCAAACACCTCTATGTACCCTTGGACTGGTTATTTAGTACCCGGCTCTCTTCCGCATTCCTGGGTCTTGGATCCTCAAATCTATTGCTGAGGTAGAGGTCAGATCTTCCGTGCCTGGGGGCTGTACCTGCTGTCACCCCTGACCCCTAACCACGACTTGCTCTGCATTCCAAGTTTTTCTGCATTCTAAATTCTTCAGGCGCATATCTCGGAGTGCCTCTTAAGTGCCTGTTTGCTGATGCGGAACGCTCTTTATGCTTGTCCTATTCTGTATGGATGAAATATTTAAAAAACAGAATAAAGTCAAAGAGAGTGTGAAAGTAATAACTGAGGATCTGCCGGTTCAGGTTACTTTTGGTCAACCAGCAACTAGTGAAAACACCATGAATAACGATCCTGTATCACCTAGCAAAGAGAGGAGAGGCTCTGATAAAACATCTAGAGACCATGGTAAAGAGGATCTTCAATCTTTTAATGAGTGCTTTATGCTAGGGAAGGCTAGACCTCTGACTATGCAACTTACAGAAGTAGACATAAGGGCAATTGTACAAACTATTCTGAATCAGAAATCTCTCTTTGAGTCAGCTCTGGGCCATGGGGATCCCAGGCCGGTCACCAACAGAGAAAACTGTCTTATTGGGGGAGGCATCTAAGGTATTCCATGTAAAGATCTGGCAGTGACAAACTCCAGCAATATGCCTTTGAGTAGTATAATTAAATATTCTTGCCATAATGTGGGGGGACATTATGATCAACTCCTGAGAGATCCTGTCTTTCCTGATGATCCTAGTGTGGTACTAAATTACATGTTTGGTGAGTGGGGGCGGGGGGATCCACGCTCCCTTAATAGAGGGCATTTGCTGGCTCTCTTTAATGAAATTCCAGCTTTACGTTTAATTACGTCAAAAGACATTAAATTAGTCGACTTTATCTATCTAAGAAGATATGATTGTTAGACTGGTGATTCCGTCACAGATTGTAAATGAGAATTTTAAATGAAGCCCCGATTTTCCAACGGTTGGGATACAATTTGGTTCCATTCCTTACTACACGGGCTAACAAGGGCTATGTAGCTGGTTCCCTGTCGCTCCCCATAATTGGTTTCTAAAGGACCAAGTAACCTTTCACTGCTAGTAGTAGTATGTCCCAGAGGATGCGCCAAACACTTTTAAAATCAATACAAGTTCACTGTAGTCAGTACATGGGACACTTTATAGATTCACAAGTGTCCTATGTTATCTTGCCCAAATGTTTACACATGTTTCGGCCCTACTTAGGCCTTTTTCAAAACTGGGCTACATATGTCAACACAAAACCGAGATGTAAATGCATATCAAAAATCATAAGAACAAAGGTAAGTTTTCAACCCATTGTAGCATATGTGCAACCCAATATATAAGCACATAAATAGGAACATGAAATCCATTTCAAAAATGAAAAAAAGAACAGTCATTGAATTAAATATATTAAACAAAAAATATAATTGTTATTGTTATTGTTATTTTGCACTTATATAGCGCCTTATATACCATTGGTATGGTCTGAAGGCGCTGGTAGGTTGAACGCCCTTGGGAACCGAAGTTCAGATCAGTAGAGAGAGTAGGGAGAGTCAAAAGGTGCGTGTGTGCACCGGATATGTGTGCAGCTCGTGCGGTACACAAAGTAATAGCTGATTCTTATTGGTAGGTGTGGTGGTTGAGAGATCAGGAGAATGTGTTCGTTCTGGCAGGATTTATCCGGAACGGATGTGGCTGCGTTAGGCCTGAGGAGAACGCCTGGCTGGGGGTGTGAGACCAGCAGTGTTTACATAGAATGATGTGGAGTAAGCGGTGGATGTTCGTATGGGAACAGTTATACCGAATGGTGTCATAGTATCTCTGTGTTCTAGTTGAGTGGTGATGTAAAGGAGAGAGTAAGCGTGGGGTGTGGTAAGAATGGTTATATGCTCTTTCAATGTGCAAACTTCTAAAATCACTTTCACAGAGAGGCTACCGGGCGAACTTCTAAGTATAATTTTCCATACAGATGCTATTGGGAACGTTTCTAAATTCAGTTTATCAGCGAGGCTACTAGGCACACTTCTAAGTGTAACACTCGCGGAGGCTATTGGGTACACTTCTAAATGCAAATTTTCACAGAGCGTCTACTGGGCTACATTTCTAAGTTCAATTTTCCAGAGAGGTTATTGGGCAAACTTCTACTTGAGACTTTCCAGGGTGTCTATTGGATACACTTCTATAATCAACTTTCACGGATGCTATTGGTAGCACTTCTAAATGCAGCTTTCACAGTGTGGCTAATGGGCACACTTCTAGATGCAGCTTTCACAGAGGATATTGGGCCCATATCTAAATTCAATTTTCCACAGAGAGGCTACTGGGCGCACTATTAACTTCATTTTCCAGCGAGGCTATTGGGGATACTTCCAAATTCAGTTTTCCAGCGAGGCTATTAGGAACATTTCTAAATTCAATTTACCAGGGAGGCTATTGGGCACACCTCTAAATGTAACTCATTGCGGCTAATGGGTACACCTCTAAATTTCACAGAGGGGTTGTTGGGCACACTTCTGAAAGCAACTTTCACTGAGTGGTTATTGGGAACACTACTAAATTCACAGCGAGGTTATTGGGCACACTTCTAATGGAACTTTCCAGAGTGTCTATTGGGTTCATTTCTAAATGCGGCTTTCCAGAGTGTCTATTGGGCACACTACTGAATGCAATTTTCATAGAGTGGCTATTGGGCTCATTTCTAAATGCATCTTTCACAGAGGATCTTGGGCACACATCTAAATTCAATTTACCAGAGTGTCTATTGGGTTCATTTCTAAATGCGGCTTTCCAGAGTGTCTATTGGGCACACTACTGAATGCAATTTTCATAGAGTGGCTATTGGGCTCATTTCTAAATGCATCTTTCACAGAGGATCTTGGGCACACATCTAAATTCAATTTACCAGAGAGGCTATTGGGCACATTTCTAAGCTTGACGGAGAGGCTGTAGGGCACACTTTCTAAATGCAACTTTTACATGCTAACTTTCACAATTCCGCCAAGGAGTGGACATGCCAACTTTCACAGTTTTAGAGTGGACATGCTAACTTTCACAATTCCGTCTAGGAGTGGACATGCCAACTTTCGCAGTTTTAGAGTGGACATGCTAACTTTCACAATTCCGTCTAGGAGTGGACATGCTAACTTTCACAGTTCTAGAGTGGACATGCTAACTTTCACAGTTCTAGAGTGGACATGCTAACTTTCACAAATTCCGTCTAGGAGTGGACATGCTAACTTTCACAGTTCTAGAGTGGACATCCTATCTTTCACAATTCCGTCTAGGAGTGGACATGCTAACTTTCACAGTTCTAGAGTGGACATGCTAACTTTCACAGTTCTAGAGTGGACATGCTAACTTTCACAAATTCCGTCTAGGAGTGGACATGCTAACTTTCACAGTTCTAGAGTGGACATGCTAACTTTCACAATTCCATCTAGGAGTGGGCATGCCAACTTTCACAATTCCGTCTAGGAGTGGACATGCTAACTTTCACAGTTCTAGAGTGGACATGCTAACTTTCACAATTCCATCTAGGGGTGGACATGCCAACTTTCACAATTCCGTCTAGGAGTGGACATGCTAGCTTTCACAATTCCGTCTAGGAGTGGACATGCTAACTTTCACAGTTCTAGAGTGGACATGCGAACTTTCACAATTCCGTCTAGGAGTGGACATGCTAGCTTTCACAATTCCGTCTAGGAGTGGACATGCTAACTTTCACAGTTTTAGAGTGGACATGCTAACTTTCACAATTCCGTCTAGGAGTGGACATGCCAACTTTCACAGTTTTAGAGTGGACATGTTAACTTTCACAATTCCGTCTAGGAGTGGACATGCCAACTTTCACAGTTTTAGAGTGGACATGCTAACTTTCACAATTCCGTCTAGGAGTGGACATGCCAACTTTCACAGTTTTAGAGTGGACATGCTAACTTTCATAATTCCGTCTAGGAGTGGACATGCTAACTATCACAGTTCTAGAGTGGACATGCTAACTTTCACAACTCCGTTTAGGAGTGGACATGCTAACTTTCACAATTCCGTCTAGGAGTGGACATGCCAACTTTCACAGTTTTAGAGTGGACATGCTAACTTTCATAATTCCGTCTAGGAGTGGACATGGTAACTTTCACAGTTCTAGAGTGGACATGCTAACTTTCACAACTCCGTTTAGGAGTGGACATGCTAACTTTCACAATTCCGTCTAGGAGTGGACATGCTAACTTTCACAGTTCTAGAGTGGACATGTTAACTTTCATAATTCCGTCTAGGAGTGGACATGCTAACTTTCACAGTTCTAGAGTGGACATGCTAACTTTCACAATTCCATCTAGGAGTGGACATGCCAACTTTCACAATTCCGTCTAGGAGTGGACATGCTAACTTTCACAGTTCTAGAGTGGACATGCTAACTTTCACAAATTCCGTCTAGGAGTGGACATGCTAACTTGCACAGTTCTAGAGTGGACATGCTAACTTTCACAATTCCGTCTAGGAGTGGACATGCTAACTTTCACAATTCCGTCTAGGAGTGGACATGCTAACTTTCACAATTCCGTCTAGGAGTGGACATGCCAACTTTCACAATTCCGTCTAGGAGTGGACATGCCAACTTTCACAATTCCGTCTAGAAGTGGACATGCTAACTTTCACAATTCCGTCTAGGAGTGGACATGCTAACTTTCACAATTCCATCTAGGAGTGGACATGCCAACTTTCACAATTCCGTCTAGGAGTGGACATGCTAACTTTCACAGTTCTAGAGTGGACATGCTAACTTTCACAAATTCCGTCTAGGAGTGGACATGCTAACTTGCACAGTTCTAGAGTGGACATGCCAACTTTCACAATTCCGTCTAGGAGTGGACATGCTAACTTTCACAATTCCGTCTAGGAGTGGACATGCTAACTTTCACAATTCCGTCTAGGAGTGGACATGCTAACTTTCACAATTCCGTCTAGGAGTGGACATGCTAACTTTCACAGTTCTAGAGTGGACATGCTAACTTTCACAAATTCTGTCTAGGAGTGGACATGCTAACATTATGGCAATCTATGTTATTTGGTGGTAAGATAGAGTGGCGTGGGCTTTCTGGAGTGGAGTGATTGCTCTACTCCCCTACCCATTCCACACTCACGGTTTTGGTGGTGTCTGTTGGTTGCTGGCTTCCTTGGCGTCCCCTGCGGACACCTGCTGACACTTCCTGGAGCCGCCTCTGTTGGAGCCGCCCTTGGCCATGGGGCCCTTAGCCGCTGGGGCTGCCGGGCAGAGGGCTGCCCTGGGAGGACCAGTGATGAAGGGTTCACGGGCCAATCAGAGTGGGGATGGGCGGGTTGGGAGGCGGGAGGGGAGCGGGAATCCGGAAGAGGGTGCGGGGTGGGAGAGGGATGCGCCGGGGGTCTGGGGGCCTAGTTGCCACCAATAGAGGTGTGCAGGGCCCGGATGGGCTTTCTTACCTCGCGTCGGCTGCCTGCAGTGAATGCAGGGGCCGGCGCGAGGAGGGTCGCTAGACCCTTTGGGCCAGGGCTCACGGCCCAATCAGAGCGGGGATGGGCGGGTTGGGAGGCGGGAGGGGAGCGGGAATCCGGAAGAGGGTGCGGGGTGGGAGAGGGATGCGCCGGGGGTCTGGGGGCCTAGTTGCCACCAATAGAGGTGTGCAGGGCCCGGATGGGCTTTCTTACCTCGCGTCGGCTGCCTGCAGTGAATGCAGGGGCCGGCGCGAGGAGGGTCGCTAGACCCTTTGGGCCAGGGCTCACGGCCCAATCAGAGCGGGGATGGGCGGGTTGGGAGGCGGGAGGGGAGCAGGAATCCGGAAGAGGGTGCGGGGTGGGAGGGGGATGCGCCGGGGGTCTGGGGGCCTAGTTGCCACCAATAGAGGTGTGCAGGGCCCGGATGGGCTTTCTTACCTCGCGTCGGCTGCCTGCAGTGAATGCAGGGGCCGGCGCGAGGAGGGTCGCTAGACCCTTTGGGCCAGGGCTCACGGCCCAATCAGAGCGGGGATGGGCGGGTTGGGAGGCGGGAGGGGAGCGGGAATCCGGAAGAGGGTGCGGGGTGGGAGAGGGATGCGCCGGGGGTCTGGGGGCCTAGTTGCCACCAATAGAGGTGTGCAGGGCCCGGATGGGCTTTCTTACCTCGCGTCGGCTGCCTGCAGTGAATGCAGGGGCCGGCGCGAGGAGGGTCGCTAGACCCTTTGGGCCAGGGCTCACGGCCCAATCAGAGCGGGGATGGGCGGGTTGGGAGGCGGGAGGGGAGCGGGAATCCAGAAGAGGGTGCGGGGTGGGAGAGGGATGCGCCGGGGGTCTGGGGGCCTAGTTGCCACCAATAGAGGTGTGCAGGGCCCGGATGGGCTTTCTTACCTCGCGTCGGCTGCCTGCAGTGAATGATGAAAGATATACAAACAGATAACACAGGGTTGGAAAAGGGGAGGATTACCAGGGGAGGTAAAGCACAGGGTCAGTCTCTATTGTATTCTTCCTTTCCTCTCCTTCCCCCAGAAGCTCACCGTCTCCAGAGCCCTGGTCCTCTCCAAGCTGGACTACTGTAACAGCCTCTATCTAAATCTGTCTGCCTCCACACTCCGCCCTCCACAACTTATCCAGAACAGGACTGCGAGACTTGTCCTTGGCCTCAAGCCCAGGGATCGTATCTCTCCAGGACTGAAATCTCTGCACTGGCTCCCAGTGGCTGCGAGGATTAAGTTCAAAACCCTCTGCATTGTACACAAGGCCTTCTGGGTTCTGGGGCCGCACTACCTTCAGCTCTCTCTTCCCTCTCGAGCCCTTTGCTCATCTGCCTCCAACTCCCTTAGGGTCAGTCGCTTCTCCAAGCAACGAGTTGGTGGCAGATCACGCTCTTCGGCAGGGGCCTCCCTATGGAACAGCCTTCCTGCCTCCCTGAAACTTGAGGAGAACCATCTCCGGTTCCGGAAACACCTTAAAACCTTCCTCTTTGCTTTTGCTTTCTCTCCTCCCCTCCCTTGCTGAATTCCTGACTGAAATTGCACTCGTTACCTGGCCACCCTTCCAATCTCTGGCCATTACCCACCTGCACTGCCTCCCTGGCAACCCCTGCACTTGGGGACTGTTTTTTCTGTATCCCTTCAGTCCCCCTACCAGCACTTACGTCTGCACTTCCTTGCACTGGCCACTAGCTGCCTGTTTTATGTGTCTTATTATTCCACTTCCCATGTACTGCACTTTCCCTTCTCCCCTCCCCCTACGCACTTTTCCTTTCCCCCCTTACCATGCACTTTTCCTTCCCCCCCTCCCATGCACTTGCGCGATCTGAATGACACCTGGCCTAGTAGGATCGTTGTCTGTCCTCCCTTTGCCCCCCTTGCCTCGTCGCGCCTTAAAACACTTGTGTATAGGCGCGTTATAAATGCCATATCATATCGTATCATACCACATGTAATTCCCATAATTGCCTCTCTCATACTGTAATAACTTCCCTGTTTGGTTTTAAAGAGATCCACCATACATACGTTACCCTCCTTTTCCTCCCTAATCGTGGGTGCTTGTTGCCTGCTTTGGTGTGCTCTGTGAGAAAGAACACATTATTCCCAGCTATTTCATAGTTAGTATAAATCACAGGTCCATATTAGAAATACCTTAGTTCCTTGTAAAGAGCGGTGTACATATATCAGAGTATATGCAATAATTAAAGTTATGCTTGTGCCAATGCCCTCTGTTCAGCCATATCAGTGGGGTCATGCATACTCACCTGCTTCTTCCTAAGTTAATTAATGAAGCAATTGCTCCACTGAATATTAAAGAGATCAATCCCTAGGCCCTGAACGAAAAAGATTTTGTTCGCAACATATACTGTAAATTGCCATCAGTGGGTACATGATCATGTGAAAAGCACACCTATTACTGCCATTCTGCATATTCTCCCACAAGTGCAGAACAGTACACCATTCAGTGCCAATGATTTAGTATCGTGAATCCGATGCTTCCCTCTGAATTCTCATCAGCAAAAAAGAATTCAAATGCCTCTCACTCGCTAAAGCTACTGAACTGGAGCTTCCAGCCCTTTAAGATGAGGTAGCAATACCCTTGAGATGGATGGGGGTGCAGAAATTACTCAAACATCAATAATTTAAACAACTCAGGTAGTTGGCAAAAGGATAGCTGTTTTAATATCAATTATCTAAAACAGGGAGTACAACGGACATCAAAGGACATCTCAGCGTAATGACTCTTGAGACTTCTCAAAGCATTTCATAAAAAATTACATTTTTATAGTAGATATTCGTCATTGATGACGTTAACCTGCGTATTACTAATGTCATCCTACGTGGCAAACTTCAAAAACCTAATGGTGAGTGTGATAAGGTCTTTAAAGATCATATAGGTATACAAAGATTATAACTCCATAACTATCGATGGCACACCGATCCCAATTCTCCACCAAGCCAAAACACTAGGGGTCCACCTTGACACTATCATACGCTGACCAAACAGGTCAATGCTCTCTACTCAGCCACCTCCTACACTTCTAAGCTCATTGCACTGGCTCGAAAATACTCAACCCCTCAAAACTGCATCACTCTAGCCAGGGCTCTTTTCCTGTCCAAGTTAGACTACTGCAACATATTACTGTCAGGCGTCTCCAAAGCTAACATTGCCAAACTCCAACTCCTACAAAATAAAGCACTGCGAGCATCATTAGGAATAAAATAAATCCGACCATATCTCTAAGATCAGAAGGGAGGCCCATTGGCTCCCTTTCAAAGTCAGAATCTCCTTCAAAACACTCTGCATCACACACAAGTGCCTCAACAACACCTCCCACCTACCTGAACAATACCATTGCCTATAAAAAGAGCATCAGAGTCCTCAGATCCAGCAACAATTCACCTCTCTGCGCTCGCCGTTACCAAAGATCCAGAGCAGGGGGTAATCGCTTTGCAGTCTTAGCCCCGAAATTATGGAATACCCTTCTTCCCCACCATCAAAGGCGAACCCTCTCACCAGATATTTAAGAAAATATTAAAAACCTGGCTTTTCAACTTATATGAATGAACCATATCAACCATCTCGCCCTGTATCATATGATTCACTCGTGCAACTGGGTTGTGTTCAGAACTACAATATTTCTCATGTATAACTATAATTCTTGGATTAATTGTAACTTGTAATCAGAAACGTAAGAACTACAATACTTCCCATGTATAACTATAATTCTTGTATTGATTGTGACTTGTAACCAAAAACGTAAGCGTTTTGTAACACTTGTATTGACTTTACATTGTAATCAGATAAGTAAGCATTCTGCAACCTATGCCGTAATACCTCCTGGTCTGGGCATATAACAAATAACAAAATAAAATTAAAATAAAATATTTAGACATCCTTGCCTGAAGAAATGCTTCTTTGGGATCCATATCTTTATGACGCTCTTTAGGCATCCAGTTGATTTCACAAGCTCATCCTTGTTCCAAGTCATGAGCATTCACTGTCTACTTGGACTGCAATAGATCCATCGTCCCACATACTTCTTATGGTTCTTTGGATATAGGAATTTCGTACCCTGAGGTGCCTTGATACTGGCCTTCACAGAGTCTCTGATTTCTTCATCTGTCAAATCTCTGGCCTTCCATCCAGGCTCAACATCGATCATGATTTTCATCTCTATGGCTTTTTTTACTGTCTTCTTGCACTGTGTGATTATTATCTTGATTACACAGAATCCCAGCAACACTAACATGATCAGGGCTCCAAGGAACTTGAACATGTCCGCCATCCATTGTGGAACCCAAGTAAAATGTGATCCAAACCAGCTGTCATCAGCAATGTCTTCTACTTCGTCTATCATCTGGATGTGTAGCTTCATTAGCATCTCTGTAGCCTCTGTCAAAGTTCAATTTTCATCATCGTGAGAAGGTATGAATGTGCAACAAGATTCTCCGATTTTTGCACAAACACCTCCATCCATAGCTGTGATCATATCCAAGATGTTTCTGTTCTGGAGAGTCATCAGTTTTATGGCTCTCAGCTCTTCTCTGAGAGCATTGAATCCCTTTATGGTTGTGTTGATCGTCTGCAGCAATTCCCATTTGGTAATTTGCAGCCATTTGGTATTTGCTCCAACCTGGATTCTCGTCATGAAGATTAACGTGAATACTGACAAAGTCTGGCTGAACAGTCTGTGTTCATATGGGATGGAGTCAAAGGCTTCTATTGACTTGGCAGAGAACTAGTTCTCCCTCTTCATTCGATTAATCAGCTCCACAGGTCTCGCCTTCCTCCGATGAGCATCTGCTTTCAGGAAACTGTCAATATTCAAGTCGCTTTTAGGAATCACCAACGCAGGAACATGAACATACACCAGTGTGCATATTCCTCCCCTGTCTGTAGGTAATATCATATAAGCTTTGGCTCCACAGACCCAATATTGATTCATGATCACTGCTGTTCCAAGATTCATCTTTGGTGCATCAAAGATCCAACTGCAGCTCTGATTCTCTCCGACTTTTCTTGTGCCATTGTTTCTAAAGCACAGCTTTGAACTTTCCAAAGTCTCTATCTGCAATGGTCCTCCTCTGTCTTTGACCCAGGTCAGTAGTTTAGCAAGTTTCGGCCACAATGGTTTGCATCCCACCTGTGCATTCCAAACAATTGATTCAGGACGATCATATATCATTCAAGCTCTGCAGATAACGACTCACATCCATAAGGTTATAACACTGATCCCAAAATTTGCAACTGGCCTCTGTTCTTCCAATGTCAGATGTTTTCTTCAGTTTTTCCTGGACTCTCAAGTCTTTTGTTTACTTCCCATCTGATTCCAGCTCTGATTCCAGCTCCTTTTACTCCAGGCTTTTCATATCTGATCACGTCATTGTTGGTGTGAGCTCTGTTTCTTGTCTTTGTGTCTTGCACATGGTTATCTTCATCTGGATCTGTCTTTTCAGTTGCCCATTTGAGATAGGCATCTCGACCCATGAACTGGCCTCTTGTATGGCAGAGTGCTATGTGTGATCGACAATATGCTGTCTGGACATCTATTTCAATAGCTATGAAGATTTTGGACTTGCCCATGCTATAAGGCATGAGTGAACATACAAAGCATTCCTCCTTCGATGTGCTCCTTCCCACTTCCTTCATATGCTGATACCAAATGTTATTCCCCAAGTGTGCTATACTGTCCGGGTAATAATTTAGCTCATGATCATCCTCACTAGCATTTCTCTTGGATCTCGTTCTTCTCTCATGAAGTATGTCAGCATAGGTTCTTCTTACTGGACCAATCATAGAACCATTCATCAGTGGACTGGGTGCATTTACATGTGCTACCTGAGTAGGAGAACGTTCTAGGTGTTTCATCCTATCAACATAAGATTTAGGCATGAAAATGTCTCGCAAAATGTCCATATGTCACTTCCTTTTAGTTAACCCTGGTTCATTCATCACAGGACCAGGTGCTCTTGTGTGTATTTCTAGAGTAGGAACAATCACATAAGGTCTTGGCTGCCTAGTAGTTGCCACATCGGTATCCTTCTCTTGCACAGGAGGATACACAGGAATCTTCACTCTGTTTATATCTATATAATAAGCTGTTCGTACTGTAAGTGAGAGCAGTATTACTATGAACAAAATACAGGTGTAAATTGTGCACAAACACGACCACTTAAAGTAATAACTTTTGATACATCATGGACATCTCTCGTGATGTGCCATGACGAAGTTGCTACTGCTGCTGCCCATGTTTCATTTAAGGAAAGGATAAGTAATTCAGTAACATCATACACTATTTCTGGAGTCAACTCAAAAGTTCCTCGTTCAGCTTCAGCTGGCTGACTATACAATAATAAACTCAAATTCCCAATGGATGCCACAAATTGATCTTTGACCAGACGACATGTAGATTTTCTTTCAGCATGAAACAAAAATTCCTCAATCAGTATACCTTTTTGATCTTCTTCCTCCAAAGTCTCATTCAGTTCTTAAAGTTCTCTCAGCGTACCCATTCACCTGGTTTATGATGTCTCTCAATATTTCATTGAGCGCTGCATTGTTTCTGGGATCTCTCAGGAAAGTTTGGACGTCGGTTTGTCTCCCAACAAGATGTGGGCATTCCTCGATCAGATATAAAAATACTGTACTGGCCAGTCTATGCGCATTATCCGGTGACAGGGGCATTTGTGTTTTCCACACTGAACTCAGGAAGCTGAAGGATTTGTTGAATGATAGCTGCAAGAAATCTTCTCACAATTGAGCTATTCTTAGGATCTTGCAAGAACAAATGAATGTCGGTAGTTCTCCCTACCAGTGCAGGGTAAGCGCGCAAGATGAACAGGAAGACAGTAAGAACGATCCGGGAAACGTTGTTGTTGGCACCACTATCGGCACCCTGGAAAGGAAGTTCAATAGGAAAAGAATCACGGAACTGCTCCCTCTTCCGGACGTTGAACAGTATCTTGAATTTTGGGAAACCTTTCTTTATGATCAAGACTTTAAACATGTCTCAGTCCAATGTCAGCAAGCCCCTGTGGCTCAAGAACAATAATGTTACCCTTAACTCTCTTAGGGACTGAAAAAAGTGTCCTGAAATAAGCCACAGTCCAATGAACTCTTTGTTTTTACTTGGCAGCAGCTTCTGTGTCCGTCTTCCTTGTGATAGACTTAGTCTGCACATGCTGTGGCTCTTCCTTGATGCTCTCTTCGGGTGGGGGTGAGGGTGATGCGGGTTCTCTAATATAGATCTTTACATCGCCGAGGAATATCCAAGCGTGTCTGCCTTGCATCTTGACTGCAGACGGCGTGACGTCTTCCACAATGAAAGGACAGTTGAAACAAGGTTTGTGCCACTTCCTAGTGAAATTGCGGATTAGGACCGCATCTCAGGGAAAAAGTTTGGGAAGACAAAGCTGGTCAACTCCGGTCGATGTGGCATCTCCTTCTGTGTTCTGCGTTGCCCCACACCCCTTTCGCTTGAGCTGATCTGAAATGACAAAGATACTTGAAGTCATACACGTATGGTAATCACGTAGCTCCTTTCCTAACAATTATGTTGTTGGCTGGGCATCACTTCTAGTTCTAGACAGAGGTGTGAGAGGTGTCCTCATTCGCCTCCCTATCACTATCTCGTGAGGGGTAAGTTGGTGGTCTGAACCCGGCTGGTTTCTCAACACATACAATGCCGGTGGTAGACAATGCAACCATCCTTTCTTCAGAGTCAAATTCAATGTGGCTATTCTCTCTTTAAGCAGGTCGTTGAGTCTCTCACAGACACCATTTGCTTGCAGGTGATACGCCAATGAAAACTTGTGCTTTATGCTAAACAACAAGCTTATTTGTTCTAAAGACTTCATTGACAAAATGAGGACAATTATCTGATCTCAATACTTCACATATTCCGCATCTAGGAAACACTTCTCGTACTAAAAATGTGGCTGCACAGGTGGCATCTGGGTGAGTACACGGTCCAGCTTCGATCCACCTTGAGAACGGGCATACTACTACAATCATATATCTGTATCCATTACAGACTTGCAGCATGTCAATGTGTATATGCTGAAAGGGACCATTAGGTCTTAGAATAACTCCTCTAATTGTGCGCAATGTGTGCCCAGCAGTAAACTTTTGACATACAATACAATTTACTACATAAAATGCAATGTGTTCTACTACATTTGGAATGAACCAATCCTCTATTGTTGCGGTGAAGCTCTCTCTAGTAACGTGCGCAGGGTAGTGCAGCTGTTCCATTGCCACCCTTAACAAGGCTACAGGCATCACCAGTTTACCAGTGCTGTCTTGTCACCACTATGCCTCAGAGGGGTTTAAAGAACACCCTCTCTGCGTCCACAAGTCTTTTTCATCTTGAGGCGCTTCCCCTTGAAGTTCTCCCAACTGAGTTGTAGACAGGTTGTTATAACAGTTTGGCACACTTATCATCACCACCATGCTTTCATTCACATTAGGCGTATCAAATTACATAATCAATCCTGTACATGCAACACTTTTGGCTTCCCCATCTGCTTTTTGATTTCCTCGTGAGATAAAATCTTCCCTTTTATTGTGAGCTGCGCATTTTATGACTGCAATGGAGTTGTAGTGCTCTAATGAGTCTGTCCAATAAGGTTGCGTGTTGCACCGGAGTGCCGTCCGCTCTGAGGTAGCCCCTCCTTTTCCAACGTGCTAGCCCTGCGTGCACCGTTGACGTCACATAGGCGGAGTCACTATACACGTTACTTCCTGGTCTACATGATTCTCATTCGCGACAAACAGCGCCACTAATTCTGTAGCCTGTGCCCAAAAGTGAGACGGTAGTCGTGCACTTATTAGTACTTCAAACTCTCCATTGGCTGTGTGCTTTACCACAGTGGCACCTGTATATCTTTGTCCAACATTTTGATCGATTCTAGAAGAATCGTCAATAAAGAGAATCTCCCCAGCTACCAATGCATTTCCCTTCCCCCTTGGGAGCTTGTCATAGAACTCTTCGCAGTTTGAACAATCATGTGCGTGCTCACCCTCTGCCAGTGGTTCTGCTACAAACATGGCAGGATTCACTATTCTGCATCTGACTATTTTAATCGCCGGATTCGATATGACCACCTCATAGGCAGAAGCCATTTGAGATGTCAACATACCTTTAGGTTTTTCCAGAATGGCAAACAATGCATGTTCGATAAATAACGTCATAGAACATCCTATTACCATACTGGCAGCCTTCTCAATGGCGAAGGCGACAGCTGACAAAAATTGTTCGCAAGGGAAGTGACCCCTCATTACTGGGTCTAAAATCCCACTGTAATAAGCAAGGGGCTTGTACCCCAACTTGGTTCTCTGCGTGAGTACAGCTGTCATAACAGTGCCATTCGTGTGTGAAAATAGGAAGAATTCCTCCGCATAATTAGGAATCCCTAGAACTGGAGCTGTGCAAATTGCTTTTTTCAATTCATCAAACACTTCTTCCATCATCTCATTCCAAAGAATCTTTTCCTGATTTGCCTTTTTTTCTATAGCTTGCAACAATGGCCTTATGTATGAACTGTAGTTAAAGACCCATGCTCTCACATAATTACATAGTCCTAAAAGTCTCTGCATGTGCTTTATCGTGACTGGCTTTACTGTTTTTAATGTAGCCTCAGCTCTTTCAGGAGTAACCTTCTTTCCTTCATGCGAGATTAACTGGCCTATGTACAGCACTTCCTCCTGACAGTACTATAACTTCTCTTTGTCTACTTTATATCCTTTGTCTGCAAGAATAATCATCAGCTAAACTGAATCGCATCTGCACTCTTCCTCTGAGGTGCTACAGACCAATATGTTATCCACGTATTGTAACACAATACTTTCTAAATCAATATTGCTTAAGTCCATCTGTAGGACCCTATTGAAAATCGATGGGGACTCCCAGTACCCCTGTGGTAAACAAGTGCTTTTCAGACGAGTTTGTCTGAACGTAAATGACATCAGATCTTGCGAGTATTTATGCAATGGGATTGTAAAAACACATTTTTCAAGTCAATCACAGTAAAATATCGTGTCTCAACAGATATATTACATAAAATTGTCACCGGATTAGGAACTAGAGGGAACTCGGCCTCTACAATCTGGTTAATCAGGCGTTAATCTTGAATTAAATGCTATGACCCTCCTTTCCCTTTTTTTATCAGATAGATTGCGGTATTACACAGTGAATCTGACGTCACTAAAATACCCTGCTCCATCATAGCTGATATCGTTTTGAAAATACCTTCATCTGCCTCTTGAGACATGGGATACTGTCGTGCTCAAGGTAAAATTGCTCCTGGTTTCAATTTAATCTTGATTTCCCCGGCCCCCTTCAATAGGCCTACATCATAGGGGCCTTTTGTCCGTAAAGAAACTGGTATCTTTGCCATGTCTTCCTCGAAATAGTCAGGGCGTTTCTGTGCTAACATAATTTTCTGAGGAACTTCATGTTTAATTTCTCTCACCCAATAAGTGATGCTTGTTTCAAAGTTGACTTCGTCATCTGATGGATGATCTCTAAACAAGTCTTAATCTGTGACGTCGTTGCATCCCTAATGCTTCTAGAGTCAAACTCATCCTCCAGATTTGCTCTGGATAGACCTGCTATCGGCTCATGTGTTGGGAAGAACTCTTCTAAATCTTCCCATGCCACTACTGGATTAGGATCCATTACCTCCTTTTCCATGCGATCAAGATCATGTGCTCTGTGTCTTCTCTTTCGTTCTAATTCATCATCAAACTCTTTGCTTCCCCCCTTACCCTGTCTTCTTCTTTTCTTCTCATGTCCCTTCTCTCATTTGCCCTTCGTATTTCTTCATCTCTGCGTCTTTGCATTCTTTTATCCCTTAATTTCTGTTCTTCTTCTTCCCTCCTTTTCCTCTCTAGTCTTTCTTGCTCTTCGATCGCCTTCTGTCTGTTGTCATAATTTCTCTGTTCATCTGCTCTTTCCTGTTTTCTCAGTTGCTCCTCTTCATACAGCTGTTCCCGTCTTTGTCTATTTTTTCTTTTTGTCCCATCATCTTTCAATCTCTCTTCCCTTTCTTTATCTTCCATATCTTGTTCATCTCGATCTTCCCTTTGCCTTAGGTCCTCGATGCTCTTACCATCGAGTTTTAGCAAAATCTGACCACCCATCCATTCATTCTGTATAAGCGCTAACTCATCAGTCTCATCCTTTTCTCATTCCCATCTCTTTATTTCTCGACCTATATCTAGAGATGTACTTGGTCGATCGTTTTTCTCCTTATCGCGTCTCTCCTTGTCCCTCGAGACCTTAGAGATTACATCTCTCTCAGTATTTTTGTCTGGGCCCTCGTCACTGCTTTGCGCAGGGGACTCATATGCCGGGTTGCTATACCCCGTTGCTGCCTTGAGCTCCCTAAATGGGTACAGGCCGTCATCCTTTTTACTATCGCTGTCTGCTTCAGGTGCGGCAAGTGGAGCGGAAGGTTCCTCACCCCCCTCTGTGCATACATTAAGTATCCAATCTACAGGAGGCGGGTCCTCTCTCTCCTCCTGGTACATTTTCCAGAGCTCTAAGCTCGCTAGTCGTTTGTGTAACTTTTTACCTGTATATGCAGCATGCAAATATGTTGTCATATGCTGCAGGACTGCCTTCGATAGTGATCCCCCTTGTGGCCATGGCATGAACATTTTGTCTGCGGTTCCTTTAACCTATTCCGCACTGTCCTGCCTAAGCTTAGGTGCGTGTTTCGGCTGTTGTTTTCAAAGGTGTTTAAGCAGCGTAATAGCCTTGCATTTTGACACGTCACTCTTTGACCGTCAATACTCTCCGTTTACAACGGTCTAGCTTATTTCCAAGATGGCCGTCGGAATCTATAAGCAACTCTTCAGACTGGCGTTTGGTGCATTGTATCTTATTGGTTACTTGCGCTGCCAGTCCCTTTTTTCTAAAGCGACTCGCTTTTCAGAGTTTTTCTCATCTTCATCACTTTCTCCTTGCTTACTTTTCATCTATCATATTTCCCTCACGCTAGGATCATTCTTAAGGTAACTTTTTACGGGAATTTACCAGCTATTCTGTTGTGCACCGTAGCGCGTACTTTCTTCTTTTGTAACGCTACCTCCGTTTACCTGTTTCTAAGTTCCTACTGTAATTAGAATTTCTCCTCTTCTATCTAGTACCATGTCTATCGGTACCTTGTGTACCTCTCTATTCTACTATTTTTTCGTCTCTTAGTTGTCTCTGAGTTTATTTATTTGTATGTGTTTTTTGCTATATATTTCTTACCCGCTTTTCCTGGCTCCTGGGATCGGACATTACCTTTGCCTGTTCCGTTCCTTCACCGGACCGCCTCCAGCATTCTTTTGGTTTCCGGAATCGGAACCTGCCATTTCGATTGCTTCCCGAATCCTGTCTTCAGAGATCAAAGGATCCTTTCCTGTTCCATGCAGTCACCTTCCTTGTTATCCAGGACTTACCCCCTTACTAGTACTGACTATTACGGATTGCTGCCAGCAGTATTGATGAAGACTTCAAACATTTCCTGGTCTTAAGGTGGAAGCGTCCCTTTTCTAATCCGGATTAAGACACCTGTAATCGGAAGGATCAAGCAAACACCTAACAGGGTTTTTTCATCCTTTGGCATTTTCCCTGTCCAAGAGGCGTGCTCCTCGGGGGTCCCCGAGGTCTATATACAATTCAGATGAAGATGGCCACCGAAGGAGCGTGTCCCTACTTACATCAAAAGAAGGGGAAGAAGATAACAGAATCCAAGAAACCCAGGAAAAATAAGGAAGCAGAGAGATCGGAGGAGTTGTTAGAAGACACAGGTGAGGAGGAGTTTGGAGAAAGGGAAGCAAGTCGTGACAGTCGCAGGCTCCAAACCTTTTTTTATTACCTTTTTTACTTTAATCTGCTAAAAATACTATCAATTAAAGTTTATTAAATACACACTTAGTTCTTAAAACTCTTGTGTTTCTCTTCTTTTCATTGATCAATTTCGTCTTATTATTTCATCATTATTGCACAATCACATAAAACAAACACATGGACAAACACACTGGGCCGGCCACATGTATCTCAGCCTTTTTCCTTAAGACTAATCCTATCTCTAAAAATACTCCTACAGAGTTTGAACAGCCCTCCTTAGATTCATCTTTAATTGAATCTGTCTCCTTCGTCATCCGCTACGGGACTCTAGGTGCTGCTGCTTCTGTTACGTTCTTTAAAACGCAGGTATCTAGGCGTACTCTTTTATCGTGGCCTCTCTTCATGATACTTCTTAATTGCTTGACCTCTCCTCAAGTTAATTTACTCAATATTTAACACCACCTCCCTTTGTTACTCGTTTTCTCCTTATCACTTTCTTCACCGACTGCCCATTCACTCTTTTGCCACCTCGCTCAGTTTTCTACTCACCATTCGACTTCCG
Source organism: Ambystoma mexicanum (assembly GCF_040938575.1). Classification (NCBI taxonomy): domain Eukaryota; kingdom Metazoa; phylum Chordata; class Amphibia; order Caudata; family Ambystomatidae; genus Ambystoma; species Ambystoma mexicanum. The sequence continues at coordinate 326,755,858 of NC_090925.1, read as the reverse complement.
ACTCTAGGGATCGTACGGCTCCTCACTGGCCTCTCCAACTTTCCGTTCATTCAGCTTCCCGTAGACACCGGGAGGGGTTTTGCATGAAAACAAGGGACCCGTCTAACTTGGCTTGCAAGACTTTACATTACACTAAACTGCTATCTACAGGGAGCCTCACGTCCTTTCAGCCAAATGGCAGAAGTCGTGCGATATTTCCCAGACCCCAAAGCTTACTTATCGCAATGGATATGTAACCATCCTCTCTCTGATAAAAGGTGAACTGGAGCTTCCAGCCCTTTAAGATGAGGTAGCAATACCCTTAAAATTGATGGGGATGCAGAAATTACTCAAACATCAATAATTGAAACAGCATGGGTAGTTGGCAAAAGGATAGCTGTTTTAATATCAATTATCGAAAAACACTCTTTAGGTGGGCTGAAGCGGAATCTGTGGTATGGTTTGAAGCGGTCACTAGCGGGGGCGAGGAGGCAATAGGGCCCCTGCTGGCCTGGCGGCAACTGCTGGCCTCTATGACTAATCCACAACAAGGTCTTGACGAACCTGAGAATTCGGACGATGAGCGTATAAAGAATGTACCACCCGATGGTGCTCCAGCTGATGACATAGGGGAGCCGGCTCTGGCTTGATGGGGGGAGGGGGGAGTTGTGGATTTATGTTATGTAATATGGTGCATTGATGACGATATACCATAACAGTTGTATTGTGTTGTGTGTTGTTTGGTTTTCTAAAATATAAAATTAATAAAATGTTTTAAAAAAAAAAAATTATCGAAAAACAGGGAGTACAACGGATATAAACTGACATCTTAGCGTAATGACTCTTTCTCGAGACTGCTGAAAGCATTTGATTAAAAATTACATTTTTATAGTAGATATTCGTCATTGATGACGTTAACCTGCGTATTACTAACGTCATCCTACGTGGCAAACTTCAAAAACCTAATGGTGAGTGTGATAGGGTCTAAAAAGATCATCTAGGTATACAATCCATACTCGTCTAGGGCAGTGGAATAATGTCATTTGTTTCTTATCAGGTGGGGCAACTAAGCCCTCCCCTTAAATATGTCACTATGAACGTCACAAAATATACAACTTTTTATTGGCTACACAACTATAGGACCCTTGATCATGCAGTCCTCTATTATTGGTTAGTTTCTAACCTCCATCAGTATCTTCCCACCCATGTATAGCAGCACGCAGGCTGAGTGTCCAGGTGCTGGGGAGCTCCTCTTAACCATGCTTCCCACCAATTAACATAACCATCCATCATCACCTCAGTGGTCTGCTGTCAATTAGGACTTTGAAGTTGGCCTTGAAAATGTTCCTTGCTATGGAGAATCCAGGCGAGTGAAGGCACGCTCTGCCCTCGGGCGTAGGTGTGACCATCATTCTCGTCCAACTTCTTCTCCCCTCATGACTGAACACCACGAAATCGACTTTCTAGTGTATTAGAATACTATTTCCTAATAGACCTCTGACATCTTCTTGCTTTTTATCCATGCCTCCTGAACAAGAGCTTCATTCCTTCACATGATTTGTATCCAATGTCAGCTCACCCCAGTCTGATATGGCCTTGGCTTCTTGGTTCATCCAACCTAACCTTTCTGAGATTCACCTATAATTCACTTGTTTTCTAACTGCGACATACTGGAAAGGCGGCCTTTCTTCGTTTGCTCATCTCTATTTGTTCGTAGTAGGAACATCCATTCTTTACTGACTCTTATATATATACATATACATGTTGGCGCATGCTGCAATCTTTTCACTATAAAGCTAGCCTCAAGAGTGCTTTGTCTGCTTGCGTTGCTTTGCATATTTACACGTGTAGAACAGCTTGGTATCTTCATTATTTGTCATAGCATAAGCTTCTTCATCCTCTTCATCTTGATCCCAAAATGATACTTATACTCGATATTTTCTTGATGGCTTATAGAATTGCCTGCATTCTTTAGTCTCTGCATCTCTTCTTTGCACATCATCTCTTCCCTTTGTGACGTCATCATTCTTCTTCACCATTCAAATGTCCTGTGTCTTCTGGAATTTCAATCGAACTGTCTCGTATGCAGGTATGGTTGTCTCAATGGGAACCTTGCTTCCAGGATTCTCCTTGGTATCTGTAGTTTAAATCACTCTGTGCGTGTCTCATGCTCTGGCTCCCAACATATAGGCAATATAGGCAAGGTGATTGAGGTGGGGGTGCTTAGCTCCTTCTCTACACTACCAACATACAAGTAATCAGTGCCCAAATTTTATACTCGATAAAGATTTGCAAAGACAGCTTGTATTACAGGTATGTAGCCCCGAAAAGCTAAAGAACAAACGAAAGGAACTTACCTTCTTGTTACAGAGGGCAAAACCTCTTTCTCGGCATTCATGTGTGCTGGTTAATGCCACGGGCGCCATTTTACCTACAGTGGATATTATGTAAACAGACAGTGACGTCTCCCGTTGTGCGCATGACGTCAGATGTTCCTGTTTCCCATGGTGACGGCCGTACATAACAAAAAGTGTATACACAAGCATGGTTTAGTTAACCCTTATGTTTTCTGAAAACAGATATGTTTCTTCAAAGTGAAAGCATAAATAAATGTGCCACTACGATAAAGCTATGCTGATCTATTCTGAATATTCCACATTTGGGTTTAGCACTTAGGTCAATGCGCACAAGCTCTGTAAGCCTCAGCATTACAAGCCCCATGGGCATAATTCTTCATAAAATGCGCAATTACGTGGTTTGGACTGAAATTAGTGTTCTAATGCGGTAAGGACATATTTGACTATTCTATATGTTCTGTAAATAGGTTGAGATGTATGGCAATGCGTACAGAATCTCGGAGCCTTAGCAATACAAACCCCAGAAAAGGTAATAGTAGGATCAGATACATACTACTTCCAATTGAACCATCATGGTATTCTCATGGTACAAGGCTGTCTTTAGCAATGCTCATAAGGAACGCAATTGCGTGTGTGGAGGGCAATTGCATAGCCAACAAAGAGCTCACATAATCCCGCAAAATTCCATGCTATAAAGACAAAGGATTTGGAAGATGGTGCCCAAGGTAGTTTTTTACATTCTTTTTAGTCTGAAAAATCTGTAGTACCCCATTGCACACCTGAAGTAAACCTCATTGACAAATGCTGGAGGACCTTCAATTTTCGCAAAAATGCCCCCATTTCATTATCTGTATTTAGATCAAATTCTGTTGAGCGCATTTGGCATATAGTTCTTGATTCCATTTGCCTGTGTTTCAATTCCTTGTTACCACCTCTTTTTCCCTCCATTTGATGAGTTGCCTGCCAATGCACGGCCAATGGGAATCTAGGGTCCTGGCTCCCAATTTTTGAGATATGTTCACGAACCCTGATTTGCAGTTTGTGGATGGTGCTCTCAATGTAGATTTTGTGACACACATTCAATCGCATAGATCACAAATTTGGATCTACAGTTAATACTTTCGAGGATATTCATTTTGGACCCCCTGCAATCTGTGAATTCTTGTCGCTTGTGTGGGCATATTTACACAACGTGAATGTCCCGCACTTAAAAAATCCCTTCCTTAAAGGATGTAGCCAGTTCATCCCATGTCCTTGGTCTGGACTTGGCAAAAACAAGGGACTCAATCGTTTCTTGAGTGTGGTTGCCTTTGTGAATGTGATCCGTGGTTTCTAATCCAAATGGTTTTGTTAAATGTTTATCCAAGTTTAAAAGATACCAGTGCTTGTTAAGAATCGTACTGCTATCTTTGCAGTATTTCGTGATCAACCTTGTCTTATGTTGCATATCAGGGTCCCTTCTTGTCTTCTGTACCAATGTGTTCTTTCTTTGCATACTTTTAACTTTCCTATGAGCTTTATCTATAAACTGTGCTGAGTAACCTCACATTCTTTGTCAAATACAACTGCATCCTCGCAATTACGTCATGCTCTGATCTCTCCTATGGGTATATTGTTGATGACTGTTGGTGGCAGCTGGTTGCATAGAGTGTTTTCACTGCTGTCTTGGAATGTTAGAGGTTTTTCCTCCATTTCATCTGACATCCTTCTGTGCTCTCATCCTCAAGCATATTCTCGCATTATGTTACAGGAGACTTGGATGGTTGGTATGCCGTTGTTCGATGGTTGTTATTTTCACTGAGCCAGCGATCCAAGGTGCTAGAGGGCGACTAAGGGGTACTTGTTAATTGCCATTAAGATAAACTGTAACCTAAAGATCACTGGTCAATGGAAAGTTTCAAGGGGAATTTTGGTGGTGGCAATAGAAGAAAACCTTGTGTCCTTATGTAGGGAGATATTACTTGTTAATCTATATCATAACCCTGTTGCTAATTTGGAGCATATGATTGGTCTTGTAAATGAAACCTTGGAATACTGGTTTACTTGCTTTCCTGGAGGGGACATTATAATCGCTGGAGATCTTAACTCTGATTGCCACTTCACTAGTGATTGTGTTATTGAATACCTTATGTTTATGTTTGTTTATTGAGTTTATTTAGCGCTTTAATCCAAAGCGTTTTACAGTATAACAACAGGTACAATAATGAAAGAAGCATATTTACAAACATGAAACAAACCATTGATAGAGTATGCAGAACAATTTACATAAAAGGATGGGGGGGAGGGGAGAGGGGTAGGTAAGGAAGGTTTCAATGTCTTATTTAAGGTCAGCGAGAGGGGAGGGAGGGAAGGTAAGGGAAGGGGGGGGAGCCCCCTGATGACCTCCTACACCCCCTGGTGGTTTCAATGTCAGATTTGAGGTCAGCGGGAGGAGGGGAAAGGAGGGAGAGGAAGGCGGGGCCGGGGGATTGGGGTTGAGAGATAGGGAAGGAGAGTCGGGGGAGTGGAGAAGAAGGGATTTCAGAGAGGAGCGGAAGGAAGAGTAGGTAGGGGAGGAGCAGATAGAAAGAGGTAGGGAGTTCCAGTGAGGGGCCAAGAGTTGGAAGGAGCGGAAGCGTGAGGAGGCACATGGGGCTGGGGGAACAGTGAGTAGATGGAGATCAGCTGAGCGGAGAGGGCGGGAAGGAGAGTAAAATGAGAGGAGGGAAGAGAGATAGGGGGGCGAGATCATGGAGGGATTTGTAGACAAGACAGAGGAATTGAAATTTTAGTTGTGAGAGGACGGGAAGCCAGCCGAGTTGAGAGAGTGAGGTAGAAATAGAATCGTGAGGGCCAAGAAGACAAAGAGTATGGATAGAGGAGTGGTAGATGGATTTTAGGGGAGTCAGGTGAGAGAGAGGGAGTCCAAAAAGGAGAGAGGATCAGTAGAAGAGGCGGGAGAAAATAAGGGAGGACATTAAGAGTTTTGAAGCGTGGAAGGTGAGAGAGGAGCGGATCTTGCGGATGTTGAAGGGGTGGTGCCGACAGGCATGAGAGGTTAGAGAGATGTGGTTGGAGAAGGAGAGGGAGGAGTCAATGTGGAGGCCAAGATTGCAGGCATGGGTGGAGATGGGGAGATTGGAAGGGGGAAAGTGGATGAAAGGAGGGGGGGAGGAGAAGCAGTGTTAGGACGGAAGAAAAGCACTTCAGTCTTGTCAGTGTTGAGAGAAAGAAAATGGGAGGACATCCAGTTTTTTTATCGCCGTAAGGCTGGAAGAGAGAATGTGATGGAGGTCGGGAGTGAAAGAAGAGAAGGAGAGAAAGAGCTGGGTGTCATCAGCATAGAAATGGTGGGAGATGCCGAAGGAAGAGATGACGGGGCGAGAAGGGAGGTATAGAGAGAGAAAAGAAAAGGTCCAAGTACAGATCTCTGGGGAACGCCATAGTTCAAGGGGAAGTTGAAGGAGGAGCGGCCGCCCCAGGAGACAGTAAAGGATCGATTGGAGAGGTAAGAGGAGAGCCAGGAGAGGACAGAGCCGTTGAAGCCGAAAGAGGACAGAGTGCTAAGAAGTAAGGGGTGATCTACGGTATCATAAGCTGCAGAGAGGTCAAGGAGGATTTGAATTGAGGCTTGCTTAGCGTAGCGAGCAGTGAAGAGAGAATTAAGTACATAAGTGAGAGCAGTATCAGTGGAGTGTTTAGGGCGGAAACCAGACTGAGAGGTGGGGAGGAGGGAGTGAGAGGATACGAAAGCTGAGAGTTGAGAGTAGGCTAGGCGCTCAAGGAGCTTTGAGATGAAGGGGAGAAGGGCGATTGGTCTGAAGTTGGAAGCAAGAAGAGGGCTACATCTTGATTCTTGATTCTTGGAATGTAACTGATGAGTTGGGGGTAGGAGAGGAGAACCATCAAGCTGATCAGTATAAATGTGTGAATTGCTCTAAGAGGAAATCGGTTCATGGACAGAAGTGGCGTCATGCTATTGAGGGTTGGGGCCTGCTTATGTTAACTAAATCATACAATGGATATATTCAGGCTCCAACATGTAGGTGTGGAAATTCTGCATCAACCATTGACTATCTTTTTATCACCAATAACTTGTTTGATGTAGCTTCTGAGGTGGATATTTTATTCAACTCCTTTAGCGATCATGGTATGCTTTGTGTCTCCTTTGAGGGGAATTCTCCCTCATACGATAGTCACTAGTACACCACTCACCTTGTTGGAAATACTAGAGGTAACCGTATTAAGTGCATTATGACAATATTGTGAAAATGAATTTGTTCATCCTGGAAGACTGAGAATTTTTCTTATGAGACTAAATTGTACACGTATACTGTATCAACTTTGGACCCATATGTACAATCTGTGTTGGGGGCTTTTCCTTGAACTAAATGGAAACAGAAACATGTTAAGAAACATTGTTATAAGTATGATCCTTTGGTACAAAAATGAAGAAGGAATGTTGTGAAGAAAATGTGTATGCTCAAGTCTTCCTCTAAAAATATATCAGATACTTTGATAGGCATTAAGTCATCTCAACAGGGAGGATATGCTGTACATCGACTTCAAATTATTGATTTTTATTTAACAGCCTTGAGTCAAATCATTTGGTAAGATAAATGAATTCAATATCTAAAGAAACCTGGTGTGGCTATTTTTTGGAATGATATAAGACTAAGTATTCCTCGGGTGTTAATCTCCCTTTTCCTTCCAATATTGGCTGGTGTCTAACTGTGTCTGTAGAAGATATTGCACATGTGATTGTAAAGTCTAACCCACCTAGGGCTTGTGGTCCAAGAGCTTTGACGCTGTGTTTAAATAGAATTCCTTACTATGGTCTAAAATACTATGCATATTATTCAATGATATAATCAATTATATAATTGTCAATAGGAGGGTACCTATCTCATGGAGGTCAACGTATGTAATTCCTTTATTTAAGAAGGGGGATTAAAAGCGTTGCCAGTAATTATCTAGCCTATAGAAATAATAGACACAGACTCAAAAACATTTGCTACCGTGGTCCTGCAGTATTTGGAGGAGTAATAGTCTTAGTCCGTACCAACTAGGATTTAGAAAATTCATAGGAGCCGACTGTGGTGGTGTCTTGCTGAACAGCCTTCAACATATTGCTTAGAAGGAGAGTTCCTCCCGTGTTTATATTGCATCCTTGGACTTATGCATGGTGTTTGATAAAGTTGATTGCCCAACCCTGTGTAGGAAACTTGCCAAACTCGGACTACCCGATGTATTATTGAGTATGCTAATCTATTTACATAAATCTTCTTGGATTGTATCCAAGTGAGGTTGAATAACAAGGGTTTGTTATCTCGCCCTACACCCACGCAGAATGGTCTAAGGCAGGGTTGCATCTTGGCACCTTGCCTCTTTAACCGCTGTCTCGTATGTAGGAGACCCTCTTGCTGTGGCCTCATTTGTTCCTCCGAGTGTAGGGAGGGAGAAAATCAGATGGGCTGCTTATAAAGACGATTTCCTTCTTTTTGATCATACTCCCATTGGGCTCCAGTGACTATTTCTGGCATTTGAACACTATATGGACAATAATAACCTGTCCATTAATCCACATAAAACTGTAATTTTGCAGATGGGTAAACAGACAGGTGTTCAATATTTTCCCTGGTCAATTGGTAATACAAAATTGCTAAAGAAATCCTCTATGGTATACCATGTCTTTCCTATTATTACCAAACCTAAGAAGTGCTTTTACAAGAATTATGTGAGGGAGAAAACCTTGGTTCTGATTAGACAAATGAAAAAAATAGAGATGAAGTATGGGACATTTTCTGTTATTTTCCATTATTTCAACTCGGAAATGTTATATTGCTAAAGTTTTACATAGGCTGACCTATGGCTTGGATTTTGACTGAACTGTATATCTTGGAAGCTCTAATATGGAGATCAGTTTTTTATCACCTAGCAAAATGTGTCCCTATTAGCACTATTAGATCTGAATTAGGATTAAAATCTTTGCAGACCTGTGTTGTGTGGCGCAGACTGTCGCTTTTTAGGATTGATATTAACCCTGCAGGAAATCTTTACTCTGTAATGAGTAGGGAGGTGCGAGAAGGTTTCTTAGAGAAAGGATTTATTTTTGAGTTCATTAATGTATGTTTGTCTAGGTTGGCTGCATTGGATATTTAACTTTAAACTTTACTTCTGAATCCAATAAAAGCCAAGGAAATTATTATTCGTAATTATTGGGCTAACGCTATTGATGCCCTGATGAAATGTGGTCTTTATAAGCAGATTGTATCTCCACTGAAAGAAATAGGACAGGTTGAATTATATTTGCTGTTTTCCTAGTAAAAAGCTACACAATAATTGTATGCGTTTTAGAATGAATGTTTTACCTACAAATGAAATTTTATGTATTAGAAAAGTACAATTAGAGGGTAAGGCTGTGTTTCGATTTTGTAATCAAATAACAGAAAAAGAAACCCTGCCACATCTATTGTTGTACTGTAATGTTCTTAGGCCACAACGTACTGAATATGTTGGGAAATTTGTAAGTACCATTGGGCATTTGGAACTTTTTTGGTGGTCAATGTTACTTGGGAAATCCGTGTCTCTGAAGTTGGCAGTACTTCATCAAATGTCTGTAATCTGTTCTAGAGATATTTGTCAGTAGATTTTATTCAAATTATTTTTGTTGTTGTGATTTTTAACTTTGTAAAGGTTTATTTAAACCAACACAAATATATTAAATACAAATAAAGTCTTCAGTCAGGTCTCCGAACAAATTTGGTCGTCAAGTGGGTCTGTATCTCATCCAATGGGGTCCTTCCTGGCCAGCTTGAAGGTCTCCTTGTCTGCCTCTACTCTTAACACTTACTTGTAGTTTCATTGTACATGGGGGCCGTCTGCTCACTGTCTGGACAAATCTTTAACACTTTCTACACAAACTAAAAGTACTTCAATTTGTGTGTGTTGAATTGTAAAATTGTGTTGAAAACATGTTAACTTTGTGATTTGTGATTTTTTGAAACACTTTAAAAACATACAGCAAGCATATTAAAACCAGTAAAGTACTTGCTTGTAAATGTAGATATTTCATATTTTCTAGGGGTACATTTCTATGCTGTGCAATCTTTCCATCAACACATTTTCCATCTACACATTTTCCATCGAAAATGTTCTAACAAAAATATGTTCATCGAATGCATATTTGTGTGGGGTAAAGGGTTAATTTTGTTTGGGGTGGGCTTTTAAGGATTCAAAACCAGGGGTTAGGGGGGACCCCCTGAATAAAATAACAACAAATAAAAAAATGCATCAGATGAACATTTTTTCATTAGAAAAAATGTGATGGAAAAATGTGTAGATGGAACATTTTCGATGGAAAGACATGTAACCGGTTTCTAGGAGCATGCTTTGTGGAATGTCCTTGCTGAGGTTTGTCTAAGCTGTACTTTACAATTGTCCCCCCTCCTAAATATTCAGTTGGACTGCTGTCACGTTTAACATTGGGAAAATGTTTCCAAACCTTGGGGAAACAATACCTAATATAGGTCTCGGGCCCTCGGCATAGGACTAGATGGCCATCTGTGCTGTAAGAAACCTGAATGTGTCTCCCTGACTAGTCCCCGGGGGTCTGTCATTCAGGTGGCCAGGACACAGCCATTGCTATTGGATCCAGTTTCTGGGGATGGACTAGTGAGGGAGGATCACCTGGATGGTGGGTCCTTGGGGAGTGGACGTGGGACACTGATGGGTGAGACGGTGTATTCCCCTTCTTCCAACAACTGTACCCCAACATACCACGTAGGATACACAAACCTCAAACACCCCAACTCCGAGAATCCTCCTTTTTCTGTTGTTCCCCGATTTCACCATTCTGACGTTATCAACACTACTAGGACGAAGAGTATAATTTTCCATGACAAAATCCCTCCTGCCGACGCGAACACTTTTGCATAATATGAAGGACGGCGGACTAACACTCAAGCCAATTACCTGACATGTCCCAACACCAGGGTCAGGCAAAGTCATGCAATTGACCAGAGCCACACACACCTGATGGCCCTTTCCCTTCCCCTCATCAATAAAAGGTAGAGCACAAGATCACAAGACGAGCAAGGCAGACAGCATGTCCAGGGAGCTAACTCGGCACAGCAGTTCAAGAGGAGGAGAATGACGGCGCATACTGAAAGGGTGACAAGAAGAGAAGTGACCTTGCCCTTTCCGACCAAGCCCAGTGAAACCTCAGCAGAAGGAATTGTAAGACCGCGAACAATAGCCAGTGTGTGTTGCAGTAGATGTCAACGGTACACAAGACCCTCCTCTGCTGATAACCAAGCCGGAGAGAGAGGCTTGTCTCTGTGGTACCAACCTTGACTCCAACAAGAAAGAAAGCCAAGCGGTTCATCACAGCCGGTGAGTCAGGGGGAGAGTCAATAAGAAACCGAACTGTGTTGAACAAAAAGTACAAACGGCTAATTGAACTTTGAAAGCATCATTTGCAATTGATGAGAAAAGGGGGAAAACCAGCCACAGAGGAGTCTGGCACCACATGGGTGCGCACTCAGGAAACTCTGGACGATTACCCGATTGTTGAAACTACCATAACCAGAAGGCCTTGGGAAAGGCGAGGAGGGGGTCAAAGTGGTCATACAGGGGTCTTGTAAAATCCTCTGTACAGTCGAAAGTCTTTCACCGACAGATGATTGTGAAGCTAAGGGAAGTGAATCCCGCATCGTAAGAGTTGAATGAGAAAAGGTACGATTGACAGATTGGCAAACATGAACCCAAACGAGGGATGCCGATAAAGAGGGGACGAAGTCTAAAGTCATGAAATACAGTGCGTTGACAAGAGTGAACCCGACCGAGGCATGTCCACAGTGAACTGTACAAATGGACACTAAAATATTCAAAAGTCACCAGATAAGTTGCATTGAAAGGAATAGTGAACCCGATTGATGGAGGCGAACAGTCGAGTCAGATCTGAGCCCGAAAGAGGGGGATCCAAGGGTGAAAAGCCAAACACCCACCGACCCGCGAGTGTAACCAATCAAAAATAAAGAGAGCCTTTTTGAATGCATGATATGCCAGAAGGAACCCGACAAAGGAACTTTTATCTTGTGCTGGGAAAGCTTGTGCGTGTGCTGTGCTCCAAAGTCCACCTTGTCCCATGCTGAAAACATGGGGCAGAGAGACCTCAAGTCCCGCATCCTGATTTATCATTTGTGAGCACTAACTTCTTTCTTAACAACATTATCTCACACTTATTTTTGTATTTAGCGTAAGAATTGTCAATAGGTTTTTCTTAGTATAGGCCCTTTTATTTGACACAACGCCACTAGGACTGCCTTATTATTATTTGATGGTCGAAACTTGCTCCCACCTTAGATTTGGGTTTCGATTAAGCGTTTTTCCAACCTACCTTTGCAGTTTAATAAACAGCCTTGAACTGTAATCACTTGTGTCTGTCTTTAATGTTGCCACCGTGAGTTCCTTACACCGCCCTCTTCATCCCCTCCCAATCCGGGTGTGGCCAGATAACCATTCACTCCAAGCCCTTGTGATGGTAACTGCCCAAATGCACAACCTCTGAGCCAATGTCAACTCAACTTAAAGTAACATCCATTGGGACATACTTTATTCAAGCCTCCTACCCTAGACCCTGGCCTATTTTCGCTCAACCATTCCATTGCATGTATCAGCTCCCAAACTCCAGAGACACTTGCTCCAGTCATTTGGCATAAGCTGGAGTGTGCTCATGACGCCACCAGGAGATTTCTCCTCTCAGGCCCTTGGAAGAGTAGACTTGCTCACCAGGCCAGACTGCAAGGGTCTCAGGCCTGAATCTCTGCAACTACTTCCCTGCATTTCATCCCTGCTGATGTTCAGCTCTCTGCCCCTTCCTTCCCCCTGGATATCTGTAGTTTTCTACTCTGCCCTGCCCTCCATTAGGGTGCAGAGGGCCCTGGAAAAAAAACTCCAAACTACATTTATTCATAGGCAGGGATGGTGTTAAATTGGTTTGTAGTCGGCTAACCCCCTCATATGGAAACCTTTACATTTCAAGAATGTTGGTAGTAATGGGAATTTATTTTCTATTGTTAAAACCTGCTCTGAAAAAACATGTAATGCTGAATAGTAATTGTATTGTTAGATGGCTTATAAAATGTCTCAGACGTGTTTGTAGTTTTCTTAACACCCTCCCCCCCCATAGAGCTACTGAATAAATGTGGGTGAGGTAGCTGTATAATGTAGGGTGATTTGTGTCTGGCTTCATGAAAGGTCATCGCACAGAAGGAGGAAATAAATGACTGAGAATTTTATATTAGATTTGGTAGACATGGGAAATGAAGTTGGTGGGAGGAGCAGTCCTCTCTTATGCCTGAATGAACCCTTCTGATTTCTGAAGAACTTAGGCCCATGTTTTCATAGTTTGTACTTTATCTCTAACCTGCCTGGTACAATGATGCACCGTTTGACAAACGTACTACCAAAAGGGTGGTGGATTTGTAGAGTGCCTCCCAATGTCATTTGTGGACTTAAAAACAAAACAACCCTTCAAGCAGGGTTTAAAAAAAAAGTAAGGACACTGACACCTACTGACCTTCTTGGGATGCACTCTACAACAGGAAATGAATTGGCCCACATGGATCTCCAAGCTCTTACTGACTATCTTTGTTTCTCATGTCTATGCAGGTACAAGCTTAATTTACTTGTGTGTACATGTGCAAGGTTCACTTGTTAACAGTTTGTCTTTTTTCTTTACACAGGGAGGGAGTTCAGAGTCGTCATCATAAGCACTGTTCACACAAGAGAGAGCATTGTGAACTCATCGTCATCCTCACCCAATCTAGAGTTCTTCAATGAGGCTAGGGTGCTGAACACAGCCATGACTAGAGCACAGTCTCAGGTCATTGTTGTTGGAGATGCTGTGGCCCTGTGTTCTTTTGGCAAGTGCAGCAAGATTTGGAAGCACTACATCCAGGAATGTGTGGAGCATGACTGTGCATACCCAGAGAACTTCACAGTTGAGCAGATCAAGCAAGCCATTGCAGATCTTGCGGTCTGGAGAACTGGGCCCGATGAGGAAGATGATGATAGGAGCAGTGACACAGATTCGTGGACCTCTGACTTTGATGTGAACTCTGATGACCCTATCTTACAGGAACTATTGGACAGCAGCCGGGATGCTCGGGTGACTGTGACTCAGGAGGGATTCCTGAACGTGGAGACTGGTGAACAAAGGTCAAAAGTGGAGGATGGGTACTACACCAGTTTTCCGTCTTGTACTCTCAAGAACTATTTGCAAATGCAGCCCAAATTGTACAAAAGGTGTGAGCTTGTCAAGGAATTCTTTGATAAAGCGTATGCTCTCAGCTTGGATGAATCGCCGCCCCTACATATCACTATCCAGGGACGGGTTAATTGTGGTATGGCCTTCAGTGGAGATGAAGTGGTAGTGCAGATCCTATCAAACATGGCTGGTACCCTCACCCAGGATCTCTGTGGGAAAGTAATTGGTGTGCTTGAGAAAGCCCAAAGTCAGCAAATTTTTGTCTGCAACATGGATCCGCATGACCCTCGTGTGATGGTTCCCATCAACCAATCTGTCACCAAAATCTTTGCTCCAGGATTTAAGGATAAACCAAATGTTGTCCCCATCCGCACTTTCAAAAACCAATGCATACAAACTGTGCGCACAGAAAGGATCACAGAGGAGATCAAAAGGACCAGACTGTTTGTCGTCCAGATAATTTGCTGGCGAGAAGGCTTCTACTATCCACTGGGAATTGTAACAAATATTTTGCCATTAGCTGTGACAGCAGAGCAGGGTTTCAAAATCCTTGATATAGAGTACGAATTAGACAAAAGTACAAAATATCCACCAGCTGTGACCAAAGAAGTGACCAAAATGAAGTCTGGTAAATCCTGCCCATCAGTGGAATGCCTAAAGGACTGCCGCAGCTTCCTGACTTTCACCATCGACCCTGATGGTGCCCAAGATTTGGATGACGCAATCACTGTTCGAGACCTTGGCTGCCATTACGAGGTTGGTGTACACATTGCAGATGTGGCGAGTTTTGTCCCAAAGGATGGTGCGTTGGATGAACAGGCAAAGCAACGTGGTACCACTTACTATGCCCCTGGCAGGGATCCTTTGCATATGTTTCCACCTGAGCTCAGCCAGGACTTGCTCTGCCTCCTTCCCGAGAAGGATCGCCGGGTTATCTCCTTGTTTGTTGTGACTGAGAAGGACACTGACCTAGTGGTGAGGGGAACCTTTGCTTTCTCTCTCATTAACTCTGATCGGCAGCTTTCCTACGAAGAGGCAGAAAACCTCATCCAAGATAGTCGGCCAGGGCCACTTCGATTTGATACAGTGGAAGACTGCTTGAGTGTTCTGTATCATTTTTCCACAGTTCACAGGAAATGTCGGCTCCAGGATGACTGTTTTTATGACCAATTGGATGAGGAGTGTTCTCCTGGGAACAGGAGGGCACATCACATGATTGCTGAGCTGATGATCATGTTCAACAACTTTGTGGCAGAGTTCCTAACCAGCAACAATCAGACCAAGGATGTAATGCCCCTGCGGTGTCAAGGTGCCCCAAACCTGCAGCGTGCAATACAGTTGAAGAATAAGCATGAACACCTTATACCGCTCTCCATCCATCTGTCTCACCATCTGAACTATCATCCAACTGAGGAGGCTTCTGCCTCAAATGGGAAATTTGTTATGCTGACCCCTGTGTGGGAGGTTCTCCAGTCTGCTGCAAGAAGCGAGGATTTTAACAAAATGATTGATCTTCTTATGACTGATGATTTGCACCCAAATCTTGCCCATATTTGCTGGGAGTTCAGGAAGCTGTTGAGCAGGGCATCCTTCAATCGCTCCAATTCAACAGAGCAGTCAAAAGCTGGTCATTACTCACTTCAGCTTGATTGTTACACTTGGGCCTCGTCGCCTATCCGACGTTACATTGACATTGTGGTGCAACGGCACCTTCATAGTACACTTTGCAAAAAGCCGCCTGAGTATTTGCCAGAGGAAATTGACTTTCTTTGCCATGACTTTGGTAGGAAGAATAGGAAGGCAAAAGCTTACGAGAAGCGAGCATATTCTTTGCAGCTGGCAACTCAACTTCAGAGCCAGGTTCAGCAGAAACTGGCTTTTGTAATGACTGTGGAGTCCAATTGTTTTGGGATGATGTTTCCCCTCAACCATGACACTTTGCCCAATTGCATAAAGTTGAAATACAGTCGTCTGCAGCTGACTAAGCAACCGGCATTTAATCCAGTCAAAGGATGCACAGGGCTAGCGTGGAGACGCAGGACCTATTCTGTAGATCCCCAAAAGCAGTTGGGTTTCCGGTCTGCTTTGATTCATGACGATCTCACCTCCTTCAGTTTACCAGTCTGGGAAGAAGTTCTGAAAGCAGTCAGACATGAGAAGTTTGAAGATGTGGTACCGCTCCTCAACCATGGGTGCCAGCAGTTGACCGCTGTGGGAAAGGTGGAGAGGAGTCGCTGCTCACACTACATGGAGGTGTCGCTGGAATTGTATCCTGGGAGTATGGTGACTGTGCAGCTGACCTCCAGTGTCTTTCGTGGCTTCTTGACTCCCTCTGTTCAGCTGTGGACAGCAGCACCTGGGTTTAATGTCTGTGTGGAGCACTCTGAAAAACCTATTGAATGCTTTACGGAGTATGCCACCCTGTCTCCAAAACCTTCATATAGGGATCCCTTGGAGTATAGAAGAGTCTGGCAACCGCTGTGCGCCATGGAGTCAGCAACTAGTGCCGTGCAGGAAAACGCCAACCTTGTTCTGCATGACCTTTGCATTAACTGGACTCAGAAACAGCAGCCCCTTCTGGGTTCCTTTAGTCTATCCAAAGACTTGTTGCAAGAACGTTGCATTAAGGTGGACTTTGAACACTGCTACCTCTGCATTCGACTTGGAGACTTGCACTTGAGAAATCCTCAAAATCCATCTGCCAAAGAAAACCTCTGTCAAAAGCTTTCAGGGGAGAATGGAAAGCTGGAGGTGGACCCAGCTACTTATACATGGGTGGCCCATGGCTTAACTGACCCTTCTGAAGAAAAGCTTCTTTCTGAAAGCCCATTGCGGAAGGTGGACTTCCATCTCCACCAGGTCTCCATGACTACTGTTCCTTCGCAGGTGTTTGCAGACTCTTCCAGATTCACAGTGGAGATCATCCCACAACTGCTGCCTGATGTGTAAGCTGCTGCTTTGTGAAATGCAAGATATGTGAAATGGTGTTTTCTTTAATTTGCTGCTTGATGTTTGTTAAGATGGATTTCCAAAATTAACTGTGGGGTGGACTTTGGGAGGTGTAGTAAGTAAGGAGGAGGAGTCGGACAAAGGGATGCCATTCTACACAAAGCTTTTATTGAAATAATTAGAAAAAGACCTATCTTTCCTTATACTACCAGGGTTTGCCCTACCCAACAGAACTCTTACCAGGGTGCTTGTTGTCGGGGTGGTTTGCCCAAGGAAAAAGGTCTGTCCTGTCCAAAAAACAATCCTACTCGGACCCTACCACTAAGCAGAAAGGATTCTGCAAACCAAAAAGGTGCTCAAGAGAATGTCTTCCTTCTCCTGGCCCAGCCTCAGTGATGTATCTTCATATAGTCTCTTGTTATATTTATGATTAGCCCCTGGAATTCCTCAATGGGGCTACTTGGGTATTTCTGAAGTGTACAATGATTATTGGATTGAAATGTCCACAATCGTTCTTTCCTTAACTGTTGTTCATATATTCTCTCTTCTGGTTTCTTGATTCTGATTTGGTAAACTGTTCTTCCCAGTATTATGACAAGGGAGGCTATTCCTGTAGTTCTTTTGGGTTTTCTTAAGGTTTCCCCACTCACTGTGACGAGGGAGATCAATCCTGTAGATCTCTTGGCTTTTCTTATGATCTATCACAATTACTGCGTCGAGGGAGATTACTCCTGTGGCACTCTCTTATGCCTATTGTAACTCCCCTGGACTCCTCCCAGGTGTCCTGCCGATCCTGTTACCTTTGACTTTGCGGTTGCGCATGTTGAAGTTTTCCTTAAGTCTACCAACAGGTGAGACTCTATAAAAATATCCCTTGGTATACAGGCCCCAACTCTTAGTATACGTCTGTACTACCCAAAAGGTTTAGTAGAATAGTAGAGCAGCCATGCTTATCTTAGGTGGATGATGTGAACTGTAGGGAAGTACAATGAACTCAGTAAATACCAAGACCCAAATAAACGCTCACACACTTGTAGTTATAGTAAAAATAGACATTTATTTTCTAACACAAGGCAAAGTTGTATTCAGGTAAGTAATGTAAGGTAGGTATGGTATGGTATCAAAGTAAGACAGACATAAGTGATCACAGTTCAAGGGTGTTTATGAAACTGTAAAAATGGGTGAGATAAACAGCTAATCTAAACCTAAATCTAAGATGGGAGCAAGCTACGACCATCAAATAATAATAATGATACAGTCCTAGTGGAGCCTAGTCAAAAAGAAAGGGCCTATACTAAAAAACCTATTTCCAATCCTTACCGCTATGCTACAAAGTAGTGTGGGATAATGTTCACAAGAAAAGAAAGAAGTGTTCAAGAATTCATATGTCAGGTTGTTAGGCTCCCTTCCCCACGTTTTTAGCATGGGACAAGGCGGGACTCTTGAGCACAGCACACTCCTGGGCTTCTCCGGCACAAGGTTACAGTTCCTTTTCCTTAATATCAGGGCATTCTGTGCCCAAGTCTCTTGCATGGAAAGTTTCTGGCTTCAGAGGGCCTGATATGCCAAAAACAACAAAACAAAACGTTCCTTCACCCTTGGATCCCCCTCAGGGCTCTGATCCTTCTCTCAATGTTAGCCTCCCTCAGTTGGGCTCAGACCAATCACTCACTGTGGGCAACCCTCAGTCGGGTTCACACTTGTCGTCACAATGTTCAGGGGTGTATTACTGTTCAGCCTAATTCGCAGGCAGCCATCAGCCGGGTTCACATTTGCCAGAATAACAGTTCAATTAGCTTTAGCACAATGCAGGATTCATTTCCCTTCACTTTGTCCTGGTATCCCTCCGTCGGGTTCACATTGCCATTTTAGCATAGTTCAATAGAAAGTCACTCTAGACTCCTTAGGTTCTTCCCTAAGTCTGTGTCTTAGACCCCAGTCAGGCTTTCCCATAAGCCCCCAATCAGGCTTTCCCTATAGTCTCCAGTCAGGCTTCACACAATTCTATTACCACAAGGTTCTCGGATGTCTTACTGTTCACCCTAATTTGCAGGCATCCCTCTGTCGTGTTCACATTTTCCCCAGTAACACAGTTCACTTTGCTTCCACAACGTGTCAAAGGTGGTCATTACATGGTTGGCGGAGTCATTTTCTCACCGGCACCCGGCACTCCGCCATCCGTGTAATGAGGCCCTCTGTCTCTGGTGCCAATTTCACTCACAAAATTTCCAAGGGTCTCCTTCTGCCGAGCTCGGACCCCCTCTTAGGGTTCACAAAGGGCTTCCTCTTCCAGGCTCATACCCTTCTCCCAAAGGTTCTCTACAAAAGTCAACAAGGGGTTTCCCTCTGCCGGGCTAATACCCCTCGGCCAAGCTTCACAAAGGGCCTTCCTCTGCCAGGCTCAGACCCTCTTACAAAGCTCACAATCTTCTCACCAAAAAGGCCTCGCTGAGCCGGGCTCGAACCTCCTTTCAAAGTTTACAATCCACAAAAAGGGGTTTGGGACCCCTAGCCCGAGAATGCACTGTCAGGATTTTGCTACCACTTCTCAGCTCCCCAAAACAGAATTTTCTGGCATTGGGAACTGCAGGAGCTAAAAGGGGATAATGTTCTGAGGTCAGGGTCTCTTCTGCTGACCCTCAGAGACCTGGGTTCATCTGACTGGCCCAGGGAAGGATTCTTGCTGTGGGTACTATCAGGCAACCCCAGCTGCCTAATGAATTGCTTTCTGGAGGTACAGCTCCCTCTCCACAGTTCAGTCTCTCCTGGACTCACAGGGCCAGTGTCAGGGCAGTTTTCTCCTCCTCCAGGTCTCCCAGGTTCTCTGCCGCTCTTCTGGTCTTCCTCTGGCTTCGTGCATCTTCCAGCATCCCCAACTCGCTCAAAGTGTGCTCTCTTGCTCTGCCTTTTATACTTCCTGGGAGTAGTGATTGGATCCAGGTGTGAGTGGTTGGATGGGAATGCCTAACCCTGCCTGTTCTTGTTAGCGGGACAACATGGCGGTCGTCCATAGGAGTTTATGGCCCAGGGATTCCTATGGGTAATCTTTATTCCTCCTTGTTGCTTCCTCTTCTTCGCAGTATTTGAAGGACAGAGTGAATGAAGGGGATTCTGGGAAATGTGAGATGCAGATTTTGGGAGCTATTCGGGTGAATATTTAAAAAAGGTTTGTCAACAAAAGAACAGGCATTATGGGGTTTGTAGTGTTTGACTGAAGAGGAGGGCAGGTTATTGTCAGAAAGGGGGAGTACATATGTATCGTTGTGGATCAATGGGTGTTCTCCTGCCTTTTGTTAAAGGAAAGGACTGGGCTAGGATGGGACTGTGGTGGCAATATCGTATAAAGACTGAAGGGTTGTCAGGTAGGGGTGTATCGCAGAAAAGGGGATACTGCGTCTCACCTGAGGGCGTTCCTTCCACGGTCAACAAGCACCCCTTGCCCAGCTGATCCTCCCTCGCTTATCCGGCCACCAGGGTCAGGATCCAAGCGCGATGGCCCTCCCCTGGCCACCTCAACAAAGGATCCCCGGGGTCTACCAGTGAGAACACCCGCAGGTTTCTCATAGTAAGTACTATTTCAACTAATCAACACACTATAAAACATGAGCAATACTTTAGGTGAGTAAACCAATAGTAGGGAAATATACAGTTCATGAACACAGTTCAATGTAAGTAAAATCACTTGTTATAGTGTAGGAAAGCCCCCCTAGATGCTCACACCAGAAAAAATACAATCCACTAGGGAAAGAGGCCCAATGCAACTTTGCAAGGATAACAAAGTTTTATTTCCACAAAATAGAAATGCGCCAGAATAGGGCTCTGCTGTTTCCGAACCTTCTGCCAAAATCTGCATGAGCAGAACCTTATCAAGGTGCACAGCGTCATCAGTGACATCATTACACACAGTGAAACCCGTCACGGCTGGTTGGTGAAACCCTATACATGGACGGCCTGCTCCATAGGGGATGCCAGACCATTGATCCCAGCCTCTCCCGTCCATCTTCTCCCACGTGGGTGCTGTTGCATTAGTCATCTGTCTGAAGCTGGGTAACTCACAAATATTTTCCAACTAAACAACACATCTCTATCTATGTAACAGTGCACCTGGTACGAGTAGACAGGGGCCCGGGAGGACAAGCCGAGGGCCCCTAAATGACACACTTCACTCGCTCCCACAGGCAGGCACCACTCCAAGGTCTCCCACCCTCGTTCTCGGCTATAATTTCATCCCTTCCTGTATCTTGCAGCACAAATCACATGACCCAAGAGTGAAGACAAGGGGGCCCGGCTTTCTGATCTTTCTTGATCGATCGGGGGGTCTAACAGTTTAACGATTAGTGATCTGTGGTTAGCTGGTACCTTGGAATTCAGGGGTCTTAAGGATAGGACATTTGGGTACTATAACTCAGGATGGGGACTGGTGTGGGTTGGAGGCCCATATCTTCCTTCTTGTCGGATTGTATCACGGGGAGACATGCAGCCCTCCTCCCATGGCCTTGCACGGCACATTCTTCCCAGAGCACAGCGAATGGCAACTTTTTAGAACAATGAAGGGTTTCTGGATCTGTGTGGCACTGGCCTTTCTCATCAGTGCCCGGGATGCCACCTGGTTCTCCCTCATGTTCGCGGCCTAAGCCTTGGATGCTGGATGCTGCGCTAAGTTTTAGGCCTTGCATTTCAATATGGCTGCTAATATCTAAAATGGCGTTTGTTACCGCATTTGCACTGCATCTATTAAGCATGCAATAATGTGAACCTGTGGTGCCTTTAAGGGCACCCACCTTTCCCCTGGTCTCTTACATTGCTATCCACAGTCTTTGCTCCGAAGCGCTTAGGGGGGCGGGAAGATTGCGTTCCCTTCCCAAGATTTCCCCTCTGTTGTTAATTCTACATTAATTAACTCCCCAACAACCCCATGTGTACTTGCCCCCTGATAGCGTTCTTTCTCCAACCTCTCAGCCTCTAAGTAAGGTGGGCGATCCCTTTTTTGGAACACATGCTCTGCATGCATGATGTAAACTCTGGCCAGCTCGTACATACTCCTCAAGGGTACAAGTCGTGTATATACAGCCCCCATCTCCTGCTAAATCCACCCAGTGTTCTATATAACGCTCAGGGTCAGGTCGGGTGTGGTGACAGTGCCCGGAGGGTGCAAGTGTTGCTCTATGACTACCATGCGTGGTTGGTTTGAGTCATCTGTTTGGGCAGAAATGTCTTTTGTACCAGGAGGTGCATTTGAAACTCCAATTGAAACCATCATCATGGCACTGTTAGGTACTTCTTTGGCACAACATTGGAGTCCCAATTGGCAGGTGCAAAAAAGGACCAACATGAGGACGGGCACCAGCATCTTCACGATCACCCCCATCCAGGATGGTGCCCAGGCAAAAAAGTCCTCAAACCAGTCCTTGTTTTGTATTCCTGCTTCAGTTTGTATGTGCGAGCCGAGGGAGTGCACTGCTCCTATTATTTGTGTCAGGGTGCCGTTCTCTGCGTCATTTAGAGGTACGAATGTGCAGCAGGAATCGTCAATTTTCTGGCAAACCTCCCCTTCCATCGCCGTGATGGGTCCATATGATTTCTTAATTTGAAATGTCTTGCTGTAGATGTAACATGTTACGTATCTTTGTGTTCATTTCATTCCAGTTTATCAAAAACAAAAGGTAGCTTTTTAATTACGTTACTCCTAGAGCTTTAATGTTAAAGCTGTGGTTGAAGCGTACAAAAAGAAGTAGTGGAGCTATGTTCCCAACTGGCCTGCCCCAGCTCCCCACATACCCCATCCCAGCGACCCTCCCAATGCGCAATCCATACCCCCAAACAAAAGTACCTACTGTTTAAGGGAATGTTCAGTGCAGTGCACTCAAGTGCAAGTTCCAACTTCTTTCTACACTTTTATATTAAGACTAAGCCATTACGGAATGGTTTCATTTAAAAATAAATGTATAGGAATGGTAAAACTTAATAACCACTTCTACCACTGGTTAAAGCTTATGGTAATGATGCTTTTACTATTATTTTGTAAACGTGACCCCTCTGACATATTTGCCAATCACACTTTTTGGGGTTGTCACTGTGGTGCATTTTTTTTTTACCCCGCCCCGCACTTCAACTGAAGGTACCATAGCGCCACCCCACCCCGATTTCAACTAAATTCAGGATGCTTCTTACTCGCATGCAGACTAGTACAAGGTGCAACCCCACCCATTCCTGCTGAGATAATACAACAAATCCATTCAAGTGGTAAACTGAGGCCATACGAAGTAGGACTAGGTCTAGTAAGGCACTCTGACATGTACGTCATGCAGGTGCTTTTCCTTAGCAGCAACTGCAAGGCCCAGAACCGAAATTGCAGGCAGCTTTAAAACCTAACTATCTTTTAAAACGTGACCTTTACTTACACCAGCCAATCGAGTTCTACATCAATTGTGTGTGCATGCCTGCAGCGCCCTTCCTGTAAGGAGACAACCCAAAACCCCACAGCCTTAAGGTTGTGAACAAAGACGCATGTTTAATAGCACGAATACCCTCCTCCTCCACTGGCTTCCCATTTTACAAGACAACAAAGCCCCTCTTGACAGCCATGACTGGGAAACACCCGGGAAAACTCATAAACATATTCTGGGGGAGGGGAGAGGAAACAAAGCTTACACTCAATATAAGCTACTTATTAATGCATTAATTACACCAGCCATTGCACAGTATCACAAGTGCAGTCACAGATGTTACAGAATCCTAATGTTACAAAGAGAAGGTACGCGTTGAGCTTATAAGTATCACATATGCCGATGTTGGAAAATGTTTCACTGATGCACTTGTTTTTCTACTTTGAACACGAGTGTAAACCTTACTGTGGAAATGCTAGTGGCAAGCCACTAGTCTGTGGATTTGTTCATTGAAGCCACCAAGCAGAGAGGTGCCAGTTGCTTACCTATTTGACACTAAGCAGAAAGGCACTCGTTTTGTGTAACTTCACTGGGCAGAAGGGAACTTCACTAGTACATTGAACACCTCTTGGCAGAAAGGCATTAATTTTTTGTTCGTATCGCCACTCACAGGACAGCAGTACACTTCCTCCTCCTCCCTTGCAACAAATGCCTATATCTACATACATTCTTAATGTGCACTTAGACCATTTTGTCCTCACCCTCTTCCTCACTATCCATCAAAATTAACCTGACACCCCCTTCCACTCGCCATCTGCGCTCTTCACACTTCTCACCCAGTCACTGAGTCTCCAGCTTCCTTCTCCCACCATATATAGCATCACACATTCCTACAACAAACCCCCTCCCCACTCCCTTCCTGATGATTCTCTCCACAGGTTAGGCATCAATGGCTTCTCTGCTCACATCCCTCCTTTGTAGTTTACTACTCCCCGCAGGAGCTAATTAGCGGCACCTCATGGCCACTTATTTATAAACTGTTCATTGATGCCAGCATTGTACTAAGTAATTCAACCACTGGTATCCCACAGACAGCTTGCAGGGATATATTCCCCCGTTCCTCTGTCACCCTTGGTGATCCATGTCTTCTGAAAGATTACACACATCATTGCATCTCTCTACTAGCCGAACAATCATTGACTAGCAGACTTTCCTTTCATGCAAACCCACGCTTTCCCAAAAATACTCCACTGTACAGATATACATTGCTTTTCGAATGCGACTTACATTTCTGTTAAAAAGCATGTTCCAAGCTCTTTAAGATTTCTTCAGGTAAGTTTATTCCAAGTTCTTAGTTACATATCCACATGAAGACATAAAGGACATAAGCTGTGACAACACGTCTCCCATCACCCAGGGCCAGCCAGCTGTAACCGCCTCTACACAGAACAATCACTCCGAATATTCCATCATCCACACAAACATTCCACATGACATCTCAAGCTACCTCACCTCAGAGAGGCACAATACAACACACCTCCCTCCTTTACTAAACCATACATGCACAGAACAAGTCACATACCAGAACAACACAACTACCACCTTCCAAGATATACGCACACGTAACACTCAACTGGCAGACAGACACTTCCACGGCCAAACCCAACCATCAAAACATCACACCCTGACAAACTACATTCCATGTACCAATAACAAAAATACTGTCATCCATCTGCCTGTTCCTGCCACAAACAAGCAACTGGGCTCTCACCCCAGGACCTGGCCAACCCTGAAACTGGGCTACTTCACCTACATTCCTGAACAACCACAAGACTGCTACACCTCCTACCACCTGCCCCCGCCTACAACAACGCGGTTGTCCAGGCTGCCACCCTGGAACCCCAGCAGGCCTCTAGACTGCCACTCTAGAGAACTGAGACCTCAAAGCCTCCAAAAAGACAATCACAACCTCACTCGAACAGGGATTCACAAAGTGGAAACATACAACATCCCTGAGATCACAAACACCCATGGTCTTAATACCATACTCATTACACCAGACCAGGATGTACCAGCCTTCCAAACACATTGGGAGCGGTGGCCACGCACTCCCAATGCCAACATCAATGACTGGTAAAAACTAAACGGTCTTATAGCAAGGTAAACATCCTAACCCAAAACAAGCTGTTGAACCCATGGATACAACGAAATCCACAATAAATACCACAAGTAACATAGAAAACAATTTACTCATCATCACAGGACTTGCCACACTCAAAACCGACGGGTCATTACCAGGCGTCCCCAGCTACCCCTTTGCCACCAGCTACCTACTGTCCAATGTGATGAGAAGGATAAAAAAAAACCTAGAGGAGGCGCTACCTACCTCACAGAACAACCTCATCGCTGTTCATCCTTTACCGGAATCAGGTAACCCCTATAACCAGACCAATCCCCTCACATGAAATTAGAAAATCCTAACATCCTTAATTGAAATAGTCGAGGCGCTACCTCACTCTAGAACAATCGCATGGGTGTTCAACTTTTACCACGACAGGTAACTACCCAAACCAAACCAAACCAATGTAAGGAAAACTATATACCCCACTGACATTACCCAAACAATTCAAACCATGCATTTCACACTGCAACACTTCCATGCTGAATGTGAGTTCACCCAATACCCAACACTCACTGACTCTCTCCAACCTATCTGAGTCAGATTCATCATAACATACATTTCAAAATCATAGAATGCTGCAACCATATGCTGTAAACAATACATAAACAGCATTGAAAACTTTTGCGTTGTGCACATTTGAATACAAAACCATGTTGCTCATAGTAAGTAAAGTCCCCAAAACTAACACTTTTATGAACTAAAACGTCCATAGTCATTTGCAGGCTCTTAAGCGAACCTATGAGTCCATAGCCGTTTACACAGGTTCTACTGACATGTGCAATATAGCTGAAAATCCTCAAAATGATTAAAGCTATCACACTCAT
Organism: Ambystoma mexicanum; assembly: GCF_040938575.1. Lineage (NCBI taxonomy): Eukaryota > Metazoa > Chordata > Amphibia > Caudata > Ambystomatidae > Ambystoma > Ambystoma mexicanum. Next base: position 326,729,930 of record NC_090925.1, on the reverse strand, counting down.
ACACATACCACCCATCTTACACTAACAGCAACGATTTATGCACATTAGTGTCCATGTGCCATGGTGCTTGGCACTCGAAACTTGCAATTCCTCAAAAGAATTATGCTAAATACCCTTCAATACAACATATTACACACTACATTGTCACCGTTTCACTTAACCATTTACATAACAGAACAGCGCCGTTTAAGATGCATGTATATCTTCTATAAACACGAACTCATTTGCATCCTCGCAGTGCCCCCATTCTACAGATTCACATCGTATCAAGGCCCTCACCATCCTGCACGTGCAAAATGCTCCGTCAGTTTTAAATAGGTATATTAAAGTTCCAAACTACCCAACATTATGGCTGTTACTTTCTGCACAAACCTATACCCCACCATACTGTCATGACCTAAAAATGTCACCTTATTTGTTGGCCGCTACCTGTCGCCTCACTAACTGAGACGGAGCGGCATGCCAGCATCACAATCGGCCAAAAATGTCTCTTTTGCAAAGCAGAGACCACAGCATTTGACACCTATTGTCTCTTGGATCCGATTTGTATCATAGGAATCCCATGTTCTAAGCATTGTTCATTCCTGCCTTAATATAGCTGCACACATATTTTGCTTCCTTCCTTCTAAGACACATGTCTTGCCAAACGTCAGATTCCTTAAAGTACTTTCCCTTTTACACCCTCAGGGCAAACAGCACTTATAATACGAAGCTCTAACAATAGCACATTCCAAAGAACATTCTACACTTCACCATCTCCCCCTGCTGCATATGTGACATCATCAGTCACTACTGCTCAGCAGGGCTATGCAGAGCTTCATAGGCCAACGGTCGTTCACTTCCCAGGAGACCTCGCCACGAAAGGCTCATAAATCACCAGAGTTTCAGACAGCCAAAAACATGATGTGCACGATAAGCACAGTACGGTGCTGCCAGGCTCCCATAACTTCAAAGCCTGCAATTATCTAGTGAGAAGGACAGCGTTTAAAACAACAGCTCCCCATTGCTATGAGTGCACAAGACATGGGAGTGACGTGTAGTCAGGCAAACAGTCCTCCTTGTTCATGTCAAATTCACATCCATTTCCCAAACACAGAGCAGCGTCTCTTTTTTTCTATTGCCATTCTAACTTAAAAAAAAAAACGTAGAGTAGCATCACATTCCTCCCAGTGGGCTAGCTCTTCATTACATCTCACGGAGGACCAGGGTACAGCGTTTGCTTTCAACATCAATTTCCCAGTATTGCCAGTATTATCTTTCACCTGCTGGTCCAGCGCCATCTCCAGCCCCCAGGGCAGAGCTCTGCCTCCTACTTAGGAGCTGCCCATCCAAAAAGGGGCCTCTTTCTTGGACTTCCCCTGAACCCTGGGACACAGTCCTCCTTCCTGCTCCTGGAACTGATCCATCTGCAATGGGGGCCAATTCCTGTTCCTGCCCCTGCGCTCTGTGGAGCCATGTCAGGGCTTCTCCCTGAAGACTCCCTGGGGTACAGCTTGCCCACTACTTATGTTTGCCGGTCCCACCAAAGATGGGGCTTTAATCCTCCGACTCCCCCTGCACCCTGGGTGATGAGACACAGTTTTTGGGGGCCGGTGTTGTCCTTCTCCAGAAGCTTGTCCTTCCTGCACCCCCCGCAGCAGGGTCCTCAGTCCATCAGCTTGTGGCACGTAGTTTACCAAAGACCGACTCGTCGCCATTGTTAAAAAGCATGTTCCAAGCTCTTTTAAGATTTCTTCAGGTAAGTTTATTCCAAGTTCTTAGTTACATATCCACATGAAGACATAAAGGACATAAACTGTGACAACACCGGCTCCCATCACCCAGAGACAGCCAGCTGTAACCGCCTCTACACAGAACACTCACTCAGAATATTCCATCGTCCACACAAACATTCCACATGACATCTCAAGCTACCTCACCTCAGAGAGGCTCAATACAACAATTTCTTTTCGCACAGTGACATCTGGTGGCCACTCCTCAAATCATTTTATACATCCAAAGTTTCAGCCAGTAACTAGAAAGTAGGGAAGCACAGAACTTCGGCTTCGAGTAAGTATTTCAGTAAGTATTCTGCCGAAATCGAATAGCTGGTTTTCAGCCGATAGTCGCCCGAATACTTATTCAAGGCGAAATCTGGGACACACCTACTTCTTATTAACAAAAAGGAGAGAGAACAGAGAGAGAGCGCGAGAGGAAGAGAGAGTGGGAGGTAGAGAGAGAGAAAAAGGGGAGAGAGGGATAATAGAGCAACGTATGCAGAAGTGCGAGAAGGCACTTCCTGTGCAAATGTAGTGTGTAGCAGCGGTGGACAGTGTTTTCGTGGGGACCATGCGGCTGGGGATGCCAAGCAACGTTCTTTTATCATTTGGGAGTGAGTATATGGGTCGTACTGAAGGGGGAAGGTGGGCAATTTACGTGTTTACTTCCTGCTCAGGTTGGGGTGCCATACGGTCATCTGAAACGTGCACCCAGTAGCATAGTTCCTTCACTTTCACTGCAAGGGGAGTGGCTTTGATCATTTGAAAGGGACCATCTGGTTTCTGACCACCGGCAGACAACATTTTTAATGTAAACCGAGTCCCTAGGGAACCACTGCATTGTGGGTGATGATGCTGGTGGGTCTGTTGCCTTTTGCTTTCAATCTGTTGGGAGACACATTTTATGGCCTTTGGTAGGCAGGACATTTAGCTGCTAAATTCCTCCCCCAAAATGGATGCCGCCCTGTGAGAGTCTGATGCTCACCTAACAGGTGTAAGGGAGGCATGGTATCACAAGTAGACACAGACACAAGATTTGAAGGTTCAAAAACCTTTCTTGTAACTTGAATGGGGGGGTTTGAGAAACTCCTAGCTTGCCCTATAGCTAAAGATGGGAGTAATCTGAACCATCAAAGAAAAAAAGCACAGCCTTGGCCAATTTTCAGTCAGAACAAAAATGGCATATACTAAAAACAAAACTATTGCCTGGCCTTACTCTATTACATAATATGTCAAGGGGGCTAAGCAAAAAATCCCTTCCCCACGTTTTAAGAACGGGATAAGGTGGCACACTAGGGTCTTAGAACACACTCTGGCTTCAGACACAAGGATGCAGCTCAGGACGCGGGACAGGGCCTTTCACGAAAAAGTCTCTTGTTCGCACAAAGTCTCTTGTTTGCAGGATGCCTTGGGTTCATCCAACAAAACAAACGTTCCTTTCCTCCAGGATCCACAGATCACAAACTTCAAGATTTAAAGTTCACCATAGGTCTCCCTCTGCCGGGCTCGGACCTTCCAATCACACATTCTCACAGTTTGCTATAGGTCTCCCTCTGTCGGGCCCAGACCTTCCAGTTCACACTTTCTTTCCTATCAAAGACTTTCAAATGAGCAAGGTATATTACGAATCGATCTGCATAACCACTTTGATTACAGTTCACTTTTCGTATTCACTTTCCCACTGATGACAGAGAAAAAAGGGCTCCTGGCTTGGCCCCGATCTACCCAGGTGTGCTTGGACCTATATAAACATATGATCAGGGTGGTTAAGATAAATACCCATTCTTCACAATGCTCAAAAACCAAAAGATATTACTCTTGATAAAATTGTTGGCAGAAACCTGTTCTGTCTAAATGATTTTAATACATATAAGTTACATTTCACAATTGTGTTTGTAGGGTAGGACACGCATTTGTCACATAAACTTTGCACATATTACATCAACTTTCTATCCATTGCGGTTGGCTGGTTTCAAGTGCCGAAAAAACATGTATTGTCCTTTATAAAAAAAAAAGGGATACAGTAGCCAAAATGACATGTATAAAAGGTACAGAGATAAACAGTTCTCAAATTATAGTGTAGACAGTATACACTATATAAACAAGAGGGTATTTGTATTTGAATTTTATTTATTTGTAGAGCGCATGAAGCCCAGGGGCAACTGAGCGCTAATCTTACAATTGTATACAGTTTACACATAGCAAGGTATAAGCATTTACACATGGCTAACTATGTGCAGGGGATGACTCTGCAAGGAAGAGCCATTAAACAAATGCATAAAGCGCAAGTCTGTACAAGCAGAGGATTAGAGATATACATAGGTACGATCATGTATACAGTAAAAGGCTATAATGAAGCGGAGCATACGTTAATGTAAAGCAAGGTTGTAGTCCTGGTCTTGAAGTCGTACTTTAACTTTGTTGCGGAAGACCGAGAAGGAAGGTTCTGCTCTTATGGTAGTTGGGAGTGAGTTAAATGTTTTTGCTGCTAAAACAGGGAAGCTGACCCCACCTGCCCGTTGTTGGTCAAATCGAGGTATTACAATACAGTGTGACTGGGCTGTTCTAATAGGCCGTGTAGAGGAGTGGCGTTTAAAGGTGTTACTTAGGTATATATGTGCTTGGTTGTGGAGGCACTTGTGTGCTAGTGAAAGTGATTTGAAGTCTATTCTTTGGTTAATACTCAGCCAGTTTAAGTTCTGTCTGACTGTGGTAATGTGGTGTTTCCTGGGGATGTCGCAAGCTGCTCTAACTGCATTCCTTTGCATAACTTGCATTTTGATGATATTATATTGAGACGTTCCTAAGTAGAGAGCATTACAATAGTCTAACTAAGAGAATACTAGTGCTCCTGCTACAGATATGCAGTTGGTCGGCGAAAGGTAAGGGCGGCAGGCTGTAATAAGCTTGCAGGTATACGATGTGGCTGATGCTAGGGCATTGGTTTGTCTAATGAATGATAAAGTAGAGTCAATGTACCAAGTACTTGGTTTTGTCGTCATTTAGTGCATGGTTGGCCATCCATATTTGTATTGTACTGTAGATATTGTTCAGTAGTGTACTATCTATAGTGTAGTCACCAGTGTTAGGGGTGAGTATCTGGGTGTCATCCACGTAGTTCGTATACGTGACACCCAGATAGTCTAGAATATCAAAAAGGGGTTTGGTGAAAACGTTATAGAGTGTAGGGGGACACTCAGGATCCTTGCGGGACTCCACAGGAGACTGGTGAAGGAGAGGCCACTACAGTGGGTGCAAAGACCCTCATCGATCTGTTGCTAAGGAAGGATTTAATCCATAGGTTTGCTTGGTCTCAGAAGTGTGCGGCAGTTGATAAATGTTTACATAAGATTTCATGGTTCACTAAATCAAATGCTGCTGATAAGTGGAGTAGTAGTAGCAAGGCGGACTTCCCTTTGTCTTTTAGTGTCTGAATTTGGGACTTAAGGTCAATGAGAGCAGTTTCAGTCCCATGTTTTGGTCTGTAGACTGATTGTCTTAATCCCAATAGATTATTGGATTCCAAATATTGCTGGATCTGAAGGTATGCTGCATGATCCAGTATCTTCAATAAAAAGGGGACAGTGTAATGGGTCTGTAGCTAGATGGATTATTCGGGTCCAGCATAGGTTTTTTTAATAGAGGGAGTACCGAGGCATCTTTCAAATTGGTAGGTACCGTACTCGTATTGAATTAAGCATTTATGAATGAAGTAATAAAAGGAGCAAGTGTAGTAGCCGCTTCTTTAATAGGTATGGCTGGGCAGACATCACCCTTACAGTTCAAAGGTTTAAGTTTGCGTATTATCAACTCTACTTCTTTGGTTGTTAAAGGTTCAAATTTAAATTGTGTTAAATTAGGGTTAGGTACAGGTGGCATGTCCTGTGGTAGGGCATTGTCTATGAGAGTTTTCTTGATAGATATTTTATTGAGTAGCAGTGTGATTTTATCTTGTAAGGCATTCTGTATACTAGTGCACCATGCAGTGTCTTTTATACATGAATCTGGTATAGGGGCAGGCGATTCTAATTATTTAAGAATGTTGCACAATTCCTTAGTACTAGAGTTAGCTTTGGCTATATAGTCATTACATTTTTCTTTTTTTGCCTGGACAATAGCAGCTTTATAGTTAGATGAGACTGCCTTGAAGATATCTTTGTTTTGTTGAGATGGAACTTTTTTCCAGGTGGTTTCTGCTAATCGCTTCTCTTTCCTCAAGGTTTTTAGATGAGGAGTGTACCATTTGTTGATATGTGCGAGAGGTTTGGCTTTCTGTAGTTTGAGTGGTGCTATCGTGTTGATAGCTTTAAGAATGGTATTATTATAGAGATTGACTAAGTCTGATGGGCCTGAGTAGGTAGAAGTCGGATGAGTTATGGGGCGTAGAAGTGGAAGTACATTTTCTAGAGTAAGTTTTCATTTACTTCTTGTCATCGAAGCTGGAGCTATAGCAGTGGTAATGGAAGGAGCGGCCTTGTCAATGCTGAAAGTTATTAGGTGGTGGTTTGTCCAAGGACAAAGCGTATTAGATAGTACCTTGATACTGCAATTGAGGTCTGCTACCCAATCAAGCGTATGGCCTTTGTTGTGTGTTGGGCTGGTGATACGGTGTGTAAACCCCAGCTCAGTCATGGTATCCTTAAGGGTAGTAGCTTTGGAGTATGTAGGATCATCAAGGCCTAAATTAAACTAGGATTATAACTTGAGAGTTACATTTAGTATTGAAGGTTAGTAAGTAGGAGATGTCATCCTTGAAGGTAGTAGTGATACCCGGAGGTCTATAGATTAGGTGCATGTTAATGGTAGAGGTAGCAGATGTAGTTAATTAAACTGTAAGTAATTCAGTGGATGGGAACTGCTGTTTATCGACCATCCATAGCTCTTAGGGTAGTCGGCACTACTGTGTTTCAGCCAAATATAGGCTCTTTAGTGAGGCTGGCATGTGGTAGGCCTTCATCAGGACGGAAGCAGGTGGAATTCAGGGTGCCCTATGATTTTTCTGCAGTAAGCAGGAATTTGCTACGGGGTGGACAGTTATAGGCGCTCCTGTGTTGAGTCCAGGAGAGCCGTTGGTGCAGGCACTGGTCTTGTATGTTCACCCGAAAACCTTGTTGATCAGATTAGGTGGCAAAGGTATCTTGAAAAGGTGGTCGCGAGGTACTCTTACTGTGGTTGGAGGGTCAAGTCCTCTGATTTGATATTGATCGTCTTCGATCTGTATCGTGTTAGAAAGAGACGGCAAACTGGCATTTAAGAGTCAGTCTCCCGAACGCAGTTACATGACAGCTGCTCGGTTTGCCATCAACCAGGCGCACTACGGCTGAGCGGTCTATCGTGTGCCTTAGGAATGTCATCTTCCTCCCCCTCATAAGTCACACAGTCATGGTTTGCCAAGTCTTCATCAGAGCACATTTCTGTTAAAAAGGTCGCTGGATTTCCTGTTTTGCATCGTACAATGTGAATGCTTGTGCTCGACAGAATAACTTTGTATGCGGATGCTCGCTGCGTGCTCGGAGAGGATTTTGACTGCTCCAATATTGCAAAAACTACATGCTCAAGGTACTAAGCAGCCCATAACGATGGTAGAACTTTTTTCAATTGGAAATGCAAATGCAGCAGCAAGTGCCTGCTCGCATGCAAATTGGCCCTGCATCACGGAGTCTAGCATACCACTGTAATAACATAACAGGCATATTTATAAAGCGCATGTTTACCCCTGAAGGGGCATCTCAACGCTAATAACAGATGTTTATTGTTACCCAACTTATCGACCTCAGAAGTATGACGGGCTCAGTGGACCTGCCGAGATTCGAACCTGTGACCATGGGGTCCAACACAGGTCCCTATAGTGGATGCATTAGTCCACTGAGCCACAGACCTGGATTGGGGCTTGTGTCCCATGGAACCTTTTCAGTATTGGGGTGCCCATTGGAGTGGGAAAATAAATAGAACTCTTGCGTGTATGCTGCACAGTCCAGTATCCATGGCCTGCAATAATGGCAGAGGCCTACAAATGTCTGCATCTTCTTCACTGTTTTGGGTTGTGACGTGGCACGCACAGATGCAGCGCTATTAGGGTTGATCCGTTTACCATTCACAGAGATCAACTGGCCCAGGTAGACCACTTTTTGGAGTCAGTACTGTAATTCAGCCTTATCAACTGTGTATCCTTTGCGGGCCAAGGGCTGTAGGAGTGTTATGGAGTCTTGCCTGCACTGGTGTTCGCTGACGCTGCACACCAGTAAATCATCATCAACATATTAAATACTCGTACTGGGCACATGGATATTGCCCAGATCAGCATATAGGATCCTGTTAAAAGTACTGGGGGGCTCGCAGTACCCCTCAGGCAGTCTTGTTTTTTCAAACAGCCTCCCCCGATGTGTGAATGCGGTAAGATATTGCAATTTGGAGTGCAAGGGGACAGAAAAGAAGGTGTTTTTAAGATCTACCACCGTGAAGTGGGTCGCCTCTTTAGGGATGTTGCAAAGTATTGTTCCGGGGTTCGGGACCACTTGAAATTATGCCTGTACAATGTCATTAAGGGGGCGCAAATCCTAAATCATCCTCCAGCTCCCCCCTTTTGCTTTCTTTATCGGGTACATAGCCGTGTTACATGGGGAGGTAGATGGCACAATTATCCCCTGGTTTAGTAGGGCCACGATGGTATCTCATATTCCTTCCTCTGCCACTCTTGATAAAGGGTACTGTCTCACCCGGGGCAGCACAGCGCCTGGCTTGAGTGTTATTTGTACTGGGGTATCTCCCTGCACTAGCCCTACATTGTGGGCATTTGTTGTCAAGAGCCTTTCAGGGACCTGCTCTAAATCTGTGTCGGTGAAGGGGGGGCAGAGCTACGAGAGCCATCAAGGGCCATTGCACTTTTCAATACTGCACCCTAATGTGTAATGGAAATTGCTAACACAATTTCGCCATCTTCTGGCCGGTCCTCAAACAACTCTGTGGGCCTCATTACACGGTAGGCGGTAAGGGTTTACCGGCACCGGTATTTTACTGGTACCGGTAAACCCTTACCGCCCTACTACGAGGTCCCTTTGCGGGTTGGAGAATTTAACGCCTGCTTTTTGCAGGCGTTAAAAACCAACCCGCAAAGGGACCAGGGAGCTAATTACGGTACCGCAATTTGCGGTGCCGTAATTAGCACCTTCCCCATTCCCATTATGCCCTATGGGGCAAAAATGGGAATGGGGAAGGGCAATGGGGGAAGGGGGAATTACCGCCCCACCAACCTTGGAATAGGGCGGTAATTCCCCTTTCCACCAAGGCGGTGCCAGTATTTTACCGGCATGGACCTTGGTCCACCGCCGTCTGTGTAATGAGGCCCTGTGTCTGTAAATTCTCGGAGAGACACTGTAGGGCAACACATAGCACCGTGCGCCATTTGCACCCTTCTGAATCGGTCCCTATTACAACAATCCCTTTGACTGATACCACCAGGCCCTGTAAATCCAAAGATAGTATTGTTCATGTGACCAGTTTGGGTGTTACCACAGGCTGAAAAATGAAGTCAGAAGGCACTCGCCAACAAGCCTTACCAATTTGGAGCACCGCCTCAAGAAGCACTGTTATGCCATAAACAAACATGTTTGGGTCCGCAGCAATACTGCAAACCACTGCCTCCTCCCGTGTATGTATGATAATCATTGCTCTTATGGCACCCATACCCAAGGTGGCACACAACACTCCTGTGTCTGTGAAGGAGATGGTCATATTCAATTTGCTAAGCAAGTCTCGCCCCAACAAATTTATAGGGGAGCTCTCAGAATACAACAGGAGTGCACATATCAACTGCCCTCTGTAAGGAAGGCATGTTATCAACAGTAGACACTATCACAATAGATGCAAGTTTCAAAAACCTTTATTTATCTTTAAGCAGGTTGGGAGAATTCCTATCTGGCCCTACCTCCAAAATGGGAGTAATCCCGACCACTGTATAATAAGAAAAATAGTCCAGGTCAGTCTAGTCCAACACAAAAGGCCTACACTAATAAAACCTAACCCTGCCCTCCTTCTTAAACAACAAAATGTGAAAAGGGAATATAACACAAAAATCAGTGGTTTAAAAATAAATGTCAGAATGGCGTAGGTAAAAAGTCCCTTCACCACGTTCAAAGGCACAGGGTGTTGGGAGCCTTTTGAAGGGATGGGTGGATGGCACATCTATCTTTCAACTCAGCACACTCTGGCTTACTGGCACAGTTCCATAGATTAGACTGGAGCTCCCAGTCCTTTCACAGATCAACCCTTTAGTACAGTTCACAAAGTTCCCTGACTTTGTCAGCTTCTTCACCAATATATACCTCCGCTTGTGATTTCAATACATCACAGTCCAATTCACATAAAGCTTCCCTCTGCCGAGCTCAAGCTTGTTCACAATTTCCAATCAGTTCGTGGTTTCAGTTGATCACAGTTAAATTCACATATAGGCTTCCCTCTGCCAGGCTCAAGCCTAACCTTTTATCTCACTTTCTGGGGTTCACTTCCCCAATGTCTTTACTTCAAAAACCTACATTTGTTAACTGTCGAAGACTTTCAAAACTGCAAGGATTTAGCTTTTACCTTTGCATGACCACTTCGACGATAGCAATTTATCAACTTTCTGTAGCTTTAACAATTTCACCAATCTTCCGTACCTTTAACACTCACAATGCCTTCTGGTACTTAGAGTTTGTTTTATTTTGCCCTTCTGGCATACTCAAAGTTTGTATCTACTCATGCATCCTCGTTCGGCATTGACGTCATTTTCTCATCTCACTTTCGTGTTCCGTTATAACATTAAAGACATTTCACAGAGACTTATGAATGTGCAACACCTTTCGCAGGACCACTGTTACTTTGCATACATTTTATGATTTGGCCATTAAACGTCTTTCTCGTTTACGCGCTTATCAGCAGATGCGCATCCTTCACTTCTAGCTACAGTTACTCTAACACAAAACCAGATTTTTGTTTGCTTTTGATAACTCACCGTTTATGTTTTTTGCCTTTTCAGCAGCTTTCATCTGGGAGTCACGGCCAATAACAATTCCATCTTGGCACCTCCCTGACTCGGTCTTGTACCCTGGAGGAGAGCGGGTCATCATGCAGCACTCTATAGCAGTCTTCTCTCCTCTTAATGGCTTTGAAGTTTTGAACGCTTACGGCCTTCTGAAAGTGAGGGATCCTTGCTTGGCTTTCTCTTGCTCTCCACAACTGCCATTCAGCCCCTTGGCTTCCAGACTTCCAATGCCAGTTTTGTGTCAGCCCCGACAGAGCTACTACTTCTTGTGCCCAGCCTCGCTTAGAGTATAACTGTGCTCGCCACCTTTTATCCTGACAGGGAGTGTTAACAGGTGTGTGTTGTTGGGATTACATGCCTGACTCTGCCTGATCTCATTAAGGGGACAGAGCCATTGCTAATCACTGGAGGTAATCTTCCTAGCCTCATTCCTCATCTTCCTCTGCTCAGTGGTGTTGTCAATGTGAAGTGGGGAGGAATTAAGGGAGCTGTAGTTTCCCATAAACAAAGGTGGGAATAGGGGTTGGATGGGATGTAGGAAAGGAGGAATAGCATGTCTCGCCATCAGGTGCTTCTCCACCATTCACCGAGGACCCCCTACCAAGGTGATCCTCCCCTGCTTGTCCACCGCCAGGGACGGGATCCAAAAGCGATGCACCTCCCCTGGCCACCTGAATATGTTATCCCCGGGGACTAGGTTGTGAAACACCCTCTGGTTTTTCAAACCTCCTATTTTGATATCCACTTCTTTTGTATAGAGAACCGTCGCGACGGCCCCAGAGGAGCCCTGCAGTCAGAGTTTCACCTGATAGTGGGAATCCTCCCTCACTGATGCATGATTTAGTGGCACCTGTGTCAACTCTGAAGATGATTTGTTTACCTATCTCAGCGCTGTGAGAAACCAGAGGGTGTCTCACGGTCTAGTCCCCAGGGATTTGTCACCCAGGTGGCCACGGCAAGGCCACCACCTATTTTATCTAAACCCGGGGGGTGAACCAGTGTGGGAGGATCACCTGGGTGAGGGGTCCTCGGGGAGTGGAGTGGGGACACCCGATGGTGAGACACAGTATCCCCCCTCCTTCAACACCTCTACCCCGTCCTACTATGTAAGATATACTGACATAAGCAACAAAGAGAACCACAGACTTCCTCCTACTCCTGCATTTTAGCTGATTATCAGTTATCAGAACCAAGTGCACACCCTGAAGTTATAAACCATATAAACTTCTTAATGGTCCAAAACACAATTTTTTATAAAAGTTTTGAACAGGAAACCAAATTTTATTCTTTACTCATCTTGAGTACCTGTTTTTCACAAAACCAAATTTTTCTTTTGTATTAAAGCACATAAAAAACATGTCACAAATGATATACTCACATTGGACATAGTTTCATGTAGATACATTAAGTCTGGGTTCAAAAAACAAAACAGGCAGTTACAGTACATCAAAGGGTATCAACTCATTTGATTTCCAACAAATTCTCAAAGAAAAGAAGACAAATAGTTATTTTGTTGATTGTATGGTTCTTGCTAACTATCACCTCTGAGGGCGTGATTAGCAATGGATGAAATTGCAAGAATGTTGTTGACGCGGTGCGTTTTGGCCTAAATGGTAGGGATAGACCACATCCAACCTTGGTCTTCTCTTTATTCATGCCGGGCCTTCATCAGGACATGTATAAATGCTCTATTGAGATCCTAAATCCCGACTTCATGGGCCTCGGCGGTGGTGGTGCCAATCTTTAAGAAGGGCAGTAGGGAAGACCCGAAGAACTATCGCCCGATCACCCTTCTAGACATCATTGGAAAGGTTTTCGCATCCCTCCTTCTCTAAAAATTTCAGGCATGGGCTAGACTCTCCCCATGTGCTGACCCGTTTCAAACGGGTTTTATGAAAAACGCGAGCACATCAGTGAACATTATGCTTTTAAACATCATTAAAAGCAAGATCAGAGCTGGCGCTCCGAGAGTGTTCCTAGCTTTCATCGATCTAACTCAAGCTTTCGACTGAGTGGACCGTGAGAAACTCTGGGAGAAGTTTGAAGCCTGGAAGTGTCCACCTTCCATCTTGGGCCCTTTAACCGCACTACATACCAACACTAACATGCGTGTGCGGCTTAGTCAGCAAAGCCTTCTTTCGGCCAAAATACCATCCAAAAGAGGGGTAAATCAGGGCTGCCCTCTGGCTCCTACTTTGTTCATCGCATTCCTGGGGGACTACAAAGAATCTGCGACAACAGTAAGATCATTTCCGCCCAAAATTGGCAATTGCATTGTTCCTCATTTGCGATGACATGATATTGTTGGAACAAACCCCCATCGGCCTCCAAAGACAATTGAATAACTAGGCACTATACATTGAACAAAACAAACTGGAAATGAACAAGAACAAGACGAAAATCCTGACTTTGGAGAAATTTCCAAAAAGAGGCGATAAATTCAGATGACCTTAGGCAGTTCCGAAATTGAATCTGTTGCCTACTTTAAATATTTGGGTGTCACGTTTGATAGCTCAAAATCTGAAGCCAGAATGCAGCAAATCCCTTGGGATAAAACGAGAAACCTAACCTCGCAAACCAAAGCAATTGACAAGAAATTTGGAAGGTTTTCTTTGTTGCCTGCAATTCAATTTTACAAAACCAAAGTGGTACCATCTATTGTGTATGGGATGGACGCATGCCCCTCTATCCCAGTAACAATATGGCCTAAGATGGAAGGTTTCTTGTGGAGATCCGTTCTCAATATACCTAAGTCGACCTCTATTGCAACCATCAGACGTGAATTGGGCTTGCTCCCGTTGGCAGTAATGGTAGATCAGAGAAGTATGCAACTTTACAGGAAGATCCTGATGACAGGAAGCCTGCCAGCCTACCAATTGATCGCTGAAGAGCCCCAAAAGGGACGCTGCAACATGCTAAATACCTGGGTGACCGCAAAAAAAACTTCAATTTGAAATTCCACCTGTACTGGGGAAGTCTTAATTTCCAACCCCCAGAGAGTAAAAAAAAATGGAAAATCTGGACTGGATCAACACTCAAGAACTGGCGGCAAGTAACAAACTGCTCAGTCACTTGCCCAAGGCGGCTAGAAAATTAAAAGAAACCAAAGCATACATTAACAAATTTCCAGATAAAACTCTAAGAAGTACATTCATGAGAGCACGACTAAGTCTTCTGCTGACACACGAAATCTTGGAAATAAGATCAATGTCAAACTCAATCGAATGCAGACTATGTGCAGAGGAATCCCATCGGGAAACCATAAGACACTTACTGATGTTCTATCCGGCAACCAGAGGAGCGAGAGCTAAATATCTGATCCCGTTGTTTTCGGATTGCAAGTTACAGGAAGAAGAGACTTGGTGGGCCCGCTTGATATCAGGTGAAAAGGCCAGATGGACTATCGCCGCAGCAAAGATTTAAAAATTCGCCATGGAGAAGATAGAAGCTCTACCTACTTAATCAGATGGAAATATCTTCATGGCCTCTTACTGTTCAGAATCTCTTGTAAACGTTACTACTGACTAAATACAAGTAAATTAAAAAAATCTTCTAAACCCAGTAGTACTTCTAGTTGCTTATTGTGATGGACAGAGCAGGGACAGGATATTCATTTAGGCGTCACTCACAAGATTCTGTGACCGTAGGCCCTTCTCTATAGAGGTTATACAGGGAGTCTGTTGCCTGCTGGGAAACTTCAGCGGAGTTCGGAGGTGAATGACTTTAAATACAGCCAGAGTGGAGTATTCCCAAATTAGCCCAGTCCTATCATAGGCAGACTTACACATGACATGTCCTGCTACAATGGTCAGCCAGAGTCAGGCCATTGACTAACAATTGCTTACACCTGATTCCCATTGATCTTCCACATACAGATAAAAGATGCAGCACAGGAACACGCTCTGAGCGAGTTAAAGCACACGAAGGAAGGAGCATTTCTTCCCAGGCAGCACCTAAGCAGGTGGAACACGATGGCAGTCCGTGCGGCAGAATCAAGGAGGAGAAAGACCTTGAGCTTTTCAGTGAATTATCGTTACATTCCAAGATCCTTGAAAGCGGAATATGCATACCCGATGAAAGAAGCTGGCGAATCCTGCATTGTGTGTAAGAGATACACCCTGCCATCCCACATGACTGGTCGAGTTGGGGAGGTGAAGCAGCCGCCGTGGCATCATCCTTGGCTCCCAGATAAAATACACAAACCAAGAATTCAACACAGCCGGTGAGTTAGAGAAAACTGTGCAAGGCCGGTCTGTGTTGAAGCTAAAGTTGCAAGTGGCAACAGTGTTTCCAGGAGATAATGGAATTGGCACGTATAATGGAAAGATGCAAGTGAAAGTGAATTACCGTTAACTATCGAAACATTGCTGAACTGTGAAATAAGCTGACAACGAGTGATACAAATTAACAGAGAGGTCCGGCATAGCGAAAGTGCCCAATCGGAGGTCTCTGTTTAATGTACACACTAATAAGGTGAAAGGAAGAAGTGGAAATAAGCGGCAATCAAAGTGGTCATGCTGAGGTCTTTGTAAAACCCCTTGCACATTGGAAAGTCTTCGATTAACTAAATATTGGAAGGGATCGTAAATAGCAGGTCCGAACCCGACTGTGGGACATCTGTGAACTTGTGAGAAATTGTGATTGAAAGGTCCGAGCCCAGTTGAGGGAGACCTACTGTGACCTGTGGACCTGAAAGTTTGGGAACCGTGAATCCTAGAGAGAAGGAACTTTATTTTGTGTGCACCCAAGGCATCCTGCGAACAAGAGACTTTTTGTGTGAATAAGAGACTTTGTTGTGGAAGGCCCTGGCTAGTGTACTGAGTTGCATCCTCGTGCCCGAGAACCCAGAGTGTGTTCCAAAGCCCGAGTGTGCCACCTTCTCCTGTACTGAAAATGTGGGTAAGGGAACCTTATTGCTCAGTCACTCAGATACATTATTTTTTTTTTTTAAATCAAATTTTATTAGGTTTCGCACATGTGTTATAACAACGCAGAACATATTTAAACATGAATAAACAGGAAACCAGTTATAACCCATCGCCCCCCACCCCTTCCCACCTCCCCACCAGTTCAAGTTCTCAGTAATTGCATATTGGATGGGTTCCGAAAAGAGCGTAGCAAAGTCTACATGATGTGCACTTGGCACGCCGAAGTCATGGGCCGAGCTTTGCAAGGACTCGAAGTTGGACCAGTGAACGATGACCCGAGGCCCCAAGGGGGGGAGTTCTCCGGGTCCAGTGCTTAAGATTACACTGAGCGGCCGTATTTTTCGAAGAAGGGGAGCCATACGGATACATTATTTTTTAACACTGGTTTCCTTTGCATACACATTTTCCCTGCACATGTTTGTTATATTAGCGTATGGGCAGGCAATAGTTTGCTTAGCATAGTCCATTTTGTTTTACGGATATTACCAGGACTGTGTTATTTATTATTTTGATGGTCGAGTGTGCTCCCATCTTTAGATACAGGGCCAGATATGTGTTTTTCCAACCCTCGTTGTTCAAATAAAAACCCTTTAGCATTGCTTTTTTGTGTCTGTCTTCACTTATGATACTATACTTCCCTAACATGTGGTGTCAGGAGTGGGATGTGACTCAATTGAGACAAATTGGGGAACCCTAAAATTTCAAAAACTTAGTAATCGAGCCTCAGACCCATCTGTTGCCACCAAGGAATCCATTGGCTTTGACATATGTTATGTTAAAGGTATTTGTACTGTGCACCGTCACCACCGGAAGTGGTCCTCAGGCGCTCTGATGGATCTGAAAGAGGAGGGGTGGGGATTAGTAGGTGGTAGCCGGAGTAGGATAGTGAGAGATCAACAAATGGCACCAAATCAAGAGTTTGCATCTTCACGACAAAGAAAACTCCCAAGGTAATGATATGCCGGGTAGGAAATGAGCCCTTAGAACGGGTATCTGCATTGACCTACTTAGGGTATGACGTGCTAAATACCTCCTCAAAAAAAGGGAGTCAATTGTATCGAAAATCCAAATATGGCCCACAGTTAACGAAAATTAAGCGAGTTTACGCGCAGCTTTGCACCTACTCTTTTACCCCATTGATTCAATTCTATCTTATGCAAATTGTACCAATAATATTCTATGGTCTTGAGATCAACTTGACTGACCTGGGGGACAGCCTGGATGTAATACAAGGCATGCTTTGGAAGAACACCTTAAGGCTTGCTAGCTCTACACCAAACACAGTCATAAGATATGAATTTGGGCTTGCCTCCTTGGCAAGCAGGACCACATGGAGAAAGCTGATGACTTACGCCAAACTCCTGAATCCACCATTACCAACTCTGCATGAAAAATGGAGGATGAGCAGTCCTGTACATCAGGGGCAACTATCACCACCTTTAAGGAACATATGAACACCTTGTTGAGTGAAATAGGAGCCTCTCGAGAGGAACTCGTCTTAAACCCAGCTAAGGTCAAAAAGAAGCTCTTCCAACATGACTGGGGGAAAACAGCAGATGGTTTGGGGCAATATTCCCTGTACAAATAATACTCTAAGCGGGTCTATAAAAGGGAGCAGGTAGCTAAATATATACTTATCTTTCCGTGCTCTAGAAGAAGAGCACTTTACCTTTGCTTCTGTTTAAACCAGCTACCTACGCTGGAAAGAGTGAACAGCTGGAAGAAAGTGAAAGGTTATGGAAGTTGTAGATTGTGTGTGGAGGAGGGATTGATAGCATCCTTGAAACAGCTGGTGATGGGCTGTGATGCCCTGAGGGAAGTGAGGGGGAATTACTTTAACATCAAAGCAGGTAATGGAGCTTGGTGGTGCAGTCTAATGGGTGGACAATCGTAGAGCTTGATTCTGACGTTATGTGAATTAATCTCTAAAACATTAAAGAGGTTGACAGAGCATACCACAGGAACATAGCTCATACCTATAGCCCACACGTTTTATGCTCTGGTTGTGCCCATTAGCCTTTTAGGCAGAATGTACTGCTTTTTGGCATCTCATAATGCTATGCAAATCAGGAAAACTGAATTAGGACATTTTTGGTTTTTCTTTTTATTAGGATTTGTACAATGTTTCATAATTTTATATTCTGAAATGTATTGAATGTTTTTTATTTTGGTATTATATGATTTTGTGAAAGTTTCTCATTTGTTTTGTGTCTTGCATCTCAACTTATGGGAAATAAAACACAATGAATAAATATTTTTTGTTTTTTAAATAGTGAGAGCTGTGATGTCTTGTTGGCAGCTTCAGTTCGGTATTCACTGTGCGCTGAGCTTGAGTGCGGTTATCGGATCAGTTTGAGTTCCCATGTGCTGTTCATACGGTTATGTGTTGTTTGTCTGTTGTTGCGCTGTGGTGAAGTATGTGCAGATTGCTGTGCACAGAAGTGGTTGTGTGGGTTTCCGTGTGAGAAGTGTATGGGGAAAGTTGAGGTTTTTCTAGTTTTGAATTAGTGGGTTTTTATTTTATTTTTTATTTTATTCTTTTTATTTTTTTTTTTACCTCATTAATCATTTGCGTTTCTGTTCTTTGTAGCACATCTGTAGTTATTCTGTGAGTTTGGTATTGTAGTTTGTCCGTATCATCGGAAGGGATGTTGCAGTGGCATTTTTCTTTTGTGTTATTTTATTAGTTTGTGTTCCTTGTTTGAAGCAGGTGTGTTCCCCCACTCTGGTGTTGGCATGTATAGTTTGCAGGATTCAGCTCCCTTCCTGCCCATTTCCATGTTGGTGGTCCTTACCTGCCTATGATTCCTCAGTAAAGTAGCGGCATGTGGATATGCCGTACACCCTCTGCCCTCAAGGTCCTTCCTTGCCCATTCCCAAGTGAGAACCTAGCCTACCTACGTTTCCGCTTTGGCATAATGGTATGCATTAGTGGCATTCTCCCCCACCCTCCGGTTAGGGAAGATAAGTTAGGGACGATGGGTTACCTCTCTGGGATTTCTTGTTTCCCGGTACGTATATGCTTTTTAGTCGTTTCCTTTGTGTTCTGGGGCAAAGAGCCACGTTTTGAGTAGTTTTCTGAATTGAAGATGGTCTTTTGTGTTACGTATGTTTTTTGGTAGCTTATTCCAGGTTATTGGTGTCAGGTGAGAGAAAGACAATCCTCCAAATTTTCTTTTGTTGTATGTTTTGGTTCTAGGCAGATGTCGTTGCTTGATCTGAGTGGTTTTGTTGGGTGGTAAATGTTTATTTGTAGCAGTAGGGAAACCACCATCCCTCCTGGGAAGAGAGATTTAATTCCCACAGACCTGGTCCTGATACCTCCACCTGGTTGCTATATCAGATTTACCTCAAAATCTGGCTTATCATGGATATTTGGTTTGGATGTTTTGGCAGGAGTTATAGATCCAGATTTTAGGGGAGACATAAAAGTTCTGTTACAAAATCATTGGGAGAACCCCTTTGAAACACGACCGGGGGAATTCTTGAAAAGGCTTTATTTCCCAACTTTGAGGAGGAATAGGAAGTTGTGGAAACTGAAAGAGGTGACCAGTGTTTTGGAGAGGCTGACAAGGAACTTAAACTCAGTTCTGCAAGGTACGATGAAACAACCATCCTTCCTGACTTAGCTTTCACCCAATGAAAATGATCCAATACTCACTGAGGCCTTCTTACAGGTAATACCTGAATACTAAGGCCAGGGGAATGACAGTCCCTTCTGCTTTCTGAAACAAGGACGCCTGTATAGGAGAGAAACAACTGGGGAAGGCCTGATTAAAACTCAGTTGGTAATACCTATAACCCATAGGAAAATAGTACTAGAAATTGCACACTCTCAGTTGACAGGGGGACACCTCAGGCAATCTAAATCCTGAGCCCAGATTAGTGAGAAATTCTATTGGTCAGGTATACATACAGATATAAAAAACTTTATTCAGATGTGTGAAATATGTCAGAAAACCAGCTCACATATTCCTTTACCTGCTCCACTAAACCCACTGCCCATAATATAGATTCCTTTCTCTCAGATAGGAATGGAAATCCTGGGTCCATTAGAAACCTACAAGTTGGGTAATAAATGAATTCTTGTAATTGTAGATTATGCCACCAGGTACCCCAAAGCCTTCGCCATGAGAAATAGCACCACTGAACAGATTTTAAAGCATTTGCTACCCTTCTTTTTGCAGGCAGGCTTTCCCGATGAAATTCTAACTGACCAGGGAACAAATTTCATGAGTCAGCTAATGGGGGGGAGATAAATGAATTATTACATATTGGTTACTTTGAAAACCTCAGTTTACCACCCCTAGACATACGGATTGATGGAGATATTTAATAAGACCCCGGGCTCTGTTTGCAGTAAGGAAGACTCCTCAAGCATCTACCAATTCTCTCACTTTGAATTGCTGTAAGGTAGTGAACCCAGAGATGTCTTAGACATGCCCAGGGAAACCTGGGAAGAAAGAGAAGCAGCACCAATACCCTTGTCCCAGACAGAACACATGACACTCGTTAGAACACTAGTCCAGGCTCACATGGAGAAAGCTCAGGCTCAACAAAAACAGGCCTATGATAAAAAGGTGAACCTCCGCTCCTTTTCAGTGGGCCAGAAAGTGTTAGTTCTCTTGCCCACTTCCGAGAATAAACTGGTTTCTAAGTGGCACAGACACTATGAGATCATACAGAATGAACAGGTACCTGAATTTACAGGGTAGCCCAACCTGACAAAAGAAGGAAAACCCATCTGTATCATGGAAGTCTCCCGAAAGAGTGGAAGGAAAACCCAATGGCCTCCACATCATCCATGTTATCCTGTCTAGTACCTGAGGAGATTGATAACACAGACCTCATTCCCAAGACTTATCGAAGGAGAAACAGAGAGACTTAGACGATCTTGTCAGAGTTTTTCCTGATGTATTTTGTATTTTGGGAAAAACCTGGTAGGGTACAGGGCACTTATCTCTGTATCAGAACTCCAAAAGGGAAGGTAGTACATCTAAAACCATATAGACTCCCAGAGGCACGGAAAAAGATAGTAATCAAGGAGTTTGAGAGTATGTTAAAAGCCAACATCATAGAACCCTCTTCCAGTCCGTGGTCCTCCCCCCTATTGTTTTGGTTACCAAACCTGACCAATCCTGGCAGTTTTGCATAGATTTCAGGCAGGTCAATGCCATTTCCGCCTTTGACGCCTATCCCAGGTTTCGAATCGATGATTTGATAGACAAACTGGGTAGCTCACTATTCCTATCCGCCCCGGACCTGACAAAAGGGTATTGCCAGCTCCCAGTACACGGACCTGACAAGGAAAAGGCGGGCTTCTCGACCCCAATAGGACTATTTCAGTTTAAAGTCCTCCCTTTCGATATACATGGGGCCTCAGCAACTTTTCAGCGGCTCATGGATAATATACTCCAACCATATTCCAACTTCTCCGGGGCTTACATTGACGATATTGTCATCTATAGCCAGTCTTGGGAAGACCACATTTCCCAACTTTACACCATCATGAGAGCACTCTTACAGGCCGGACTGACTGCCAACCCGAACAAATGCAGGTTAGCTCAATCGGCAGTGAAATATCTTGGTTTCTTTGTTGGGAATGGTAGTGTACAACCACAGCGATAGAAGGTGAAAGCTGAAAGGTGAAGACCAAGAGAAATCTCTGAACATTTCTAGGGATAATTGGGTATTATCGTAGGTTTATCCCAAGGTTCTCCGACAAAACATCTAGACTGACAGATAAACTTAAGAACGCAGAGCCTCAGAAAGTTTGCTGGACAGAGGAAGACGATATCTGTTTTAACAACTTCAAACAGACCCTATGTCAAAACCTCATACTGAAAGTGTCAGACTTCTCTAAAGAATTCATCTTACACATTGACAGGATTAGGAGCAGTATTATCCCAGGTACATGCTGGTCTAGAACAACCCATCCTATTTGCCAGTCGAAAACTATTCCCCCGAGAAAAGAACTATTCAATAATAGAGTTAGAAGCCCTTGCCATTAAGTGAGCCATTATCCATCTTTGATACTACATACTGGGAAGAACGTTTTTGCTTGTAACTGACCACTCGCCTTTAGAATGGATAAGTCAGGGGAAAGAGTCCAACCCTAGAGTCATGCGATGGTTCTTGGACCTACAGCCCTACAGTTTCACTGTGGAACACCGAAAAGGTAAAAAGCAAGGAAATGTTGACTTCCTTTCCCTGTTCCCTTGTGAAACAGATGTAGCCACATTGCATAGGGGAAGGGCTTGTGAGAAACAAGAGGGTGTCTCATGGTCTAGTCCCCGGGGATTTGTCACCCTGGTGGCCAGGGCATGGCCATTGCCTTTGGATCCAGACCCTGGGGGTGGACTATTGAGGGAGTATCACCTGGGTGAGGGGTCCTCGGGGAGTGGGGTGGGACACCCGATGGTGAGACACGGTATCCCCCCCTTTCAACACCTCTACCCTATCCTACTATGTAGGATATTCAGAGATTCCAATTCCCCCCCTGTGAGAAACCTGAAGGTGTCTCACCCGCTAGTCCCTGGAGATCTGTCGCCCAGGTGGCCAGGACACAGCCATCACTATTGGATCCAGTTCCTGGGGGTGGACCAGTGGGGGAGGATCACCTGGGCGATGGGTCTCCAGGGAGTGGGACACTGAGGGTTGAGACGCAGTATCGCCTTCCTTGTAGCACCTTTTCCCCATCCTACCCTGTAGGGTATTTAGAAGCTCTACCCTTCCCCTTTTCCCACACAAACACTTTCTTACACTGTAACAGACAATGGACTAACACCAGAGCCGTTTACCTGACATGTCCCAACGCACAGGTCATATAGACTCAGGCAATTGACAATAACCACGCACACCTGACGGCCCTTTACCTTCTCCACAGGGTAAAAGGCAGAGCACAAAAGCACACTTCGAGCAAGGCCGAATGCACGATGAGACAGCTACACCAAACCGGCAGTTCAAGCGGAGGAGAAAGGTGGCGAGACCTGGAGGGACGACAAAGGGGGAACTGCCCTTGCCCTTTTCAACTCAGACACACAAGGCCTCCGAAAAGGGAAATCATAAGACCGGAGATACAGCTGCCGTGTGGAGCAGCAGATGTCAACGGTACATTGGGGCCTCCTGCATTGATAACGCAGGCGGAGAGGCAAGCTGGCTACCGTGGTACTATCCTTGACTCCAGAGATCAGAGAAGCCAACCGGTTCAGCACAGCCGGTGAATTAGAGAAAGCTGATAGCAAACCGAACTGTGTTGAGCCCAAGGTTGCAAGTAGCAACATTTTTGAACTGTTAATAAAGCCCAGACAAGGGCCAGCAGCAGAGTGGTCAGGCGCCGTAGGAGTGCTCATTGGAAGGACTGTAGCTGGCCCCTTTGGTTTTGTGTTGAAACTGCGAAGACCAGAGGGCGCCAGAAAAGGGCAGCGTGAAGGATCACATCAAATCCTTTGTACAATCGAAAGTCTCTGACCCATTGCCAGGAGAAAGCTAGTGAAGGGAACCCTGCTTTCCAACAAGGTTGTGAACTGTGAAGTAAGGCAAGTATGAACCCGACAGAGGGATGCTGAGAGAAAGCAAGGAGAAGGAAAACCCTGCTTTCTGGTGAAGATAAGCAATATATGAACTGTGTAAGAAATACATGCACTGTGCTAAAGAAAGGCCTTAGTGAACCTGACGAAGGGAGGCCGGATTTGCAAGGAGGATCCGAACCCGGCGGAGGGAGATCCTAGGGAAAAAGAGCAATCGCCCAAAGTACAAGGCTACCGAAAGAATCTTTGTTTGTCGTTGTGAATCAGCAGGTCATCTAAGGCAAGAGAATTCTGCAGGGAAAGGACTTGGCCTCTGAAGGTTTTTGCTATTGTTGAACTGAACTGTGAACCTTGTGCTGACGAGGCCCAGGAGTGTGCTGTGCTCAGAGGTCCCGCCTTGTTCCGTGCTTTAAACGTGGGGAAGGGAGACCCAGCGTACCATACCGACTTATCATTTTCTCAACACTTCTTTCTTTTCTGGTGATCATTATCCCACACTCTTTTTGTAATTTAGTAGTAAGGATTGGCAATAGTTATTTTTAGTATAGGCCCCTTTTTATTTGACAAGATGCCACTAGGACTACCTTATTATTATTTGATGGTCGTAGCTTGCTCCCATCTTAGATTTAGGTTTAGATTAGGTGTTTATCTCACCCATTATAAAGTTCAATAAACACCCTTGAACTGTGATCACTTGTGTCTGTCTTTACTGTTGCCACCATGAGTTCCTTACGCCCTCCCCCCCTTTTCTTGCACAAACACTGAAAAACTGAAAATCTGGTCTGAGGGAAGAAAGACTCACACCCGAGCATTAAACCCGACATGTCCCGCAACAATGGTCAGGCAGAGTCAGGCAATTGACTCCAATTGCTTACACCTGATTCCCATTGATCTTCCCCACACGGATAAAAGGTGGAGCACGGGGACACACTCCGAGCGAGGCAAAGCACACGAAGAGGAAGTACTTCCGGGAAGCAGCTAAGCAGGTGGAACAAGACGGCAGACCGTGAGGCAGAATCAAGGAGGAGAAAGACCTTGAGCTTTTCATCGAGTGATCATTACATTCCAAGATCCTTGAAAGTGGAATATGCAAACCCGATGAACAAATCTGGTGAATCCTGCATTGTTTGTAAGTGATACCCGACACCCTCCCGCACGACTGGTCGAGTTGGGGTGGTGAAACAGCCGCCGTGGAATTATCCTTGGCTCCCATATCAAAGACGTAAATGCAGAATTCAACACAGCCAGTGAGTTAGAGAAAACTATGCAAGGCCGGTCTGTTGAAGCTATGTGGAGTCACATTCGAAAGTCTTTGATTAACTAAATATTGAAAAGGATTGTGAATAGCCGGTCCGAGCCCAACTGAGGGAGATCAGTGAACTTGTGCCAACTTTCGATTGAAAGGTCCGAGCCTGGCTGAGGTAGGCCTACTGTGACCTGTGAGCCCGAAAGTTTGGGATCTGTGAATCCTAGCGAGAAGAAACTTTATTTTGTGTGCACCCAAGGCATCCTGCGAACAAGAGAATTTTTGTGTGAATAAGAGACATTGGGCCTCATTACACGGTAGGCGGTAAGGGATTACCGGCACCGGTAAGGGCATCAGTGCCGGTAATCCCTTACCGCCCTAGTACAAGGTCCCTCAGCGGGTCCCGTCCTTATCGTGTGGTCAGACCACATGTTAAGGATGGGACCTTCTGAGGGACTTCAGAGCTAATAACGGTACCGCTAATGGCGGTACCGTTATTAGGTCCATCCCCATTCCCACTGAGCCCTAGAGGGGCTCGAATGGGAATGGGGAATGGTAATTGGCATGGGGATTTACTGGGTCCTCCAGGGTCGGAATGTCCCGGTAAATCCCCATACCGCCTACCCGAACCCAGAAGGCGGTAAGGGGTAGCCATGGCGCTAATAGCGCCCTGGTTACCTCCGACCGTGTAATGAGGCGCATTGTCGTGGAAGGCCCTGGCTCGTGTCCTGAGCTGCATCTTCGTGCCTGAGAAGCCAGAGTGTGTTCCAAAGCCTGAGTGTGCCACCTTCTCCTGTGCTGAAAACGTGGTTGGTGGTCCTTACCTGCCTATGATTCCTCAGTAAAGTAGCGGCATGTGGATATGCCGCTACTTTACTGAGGAACCTTATTGCTCAGTCGCCCTGATACATTATTTTTTAACACTTCTTTCATTTGCATACACATTTTCCCAGCCCATGTTTCTTATATTAGCATAGGGGCAGGCAATAGGTTTTGTTAGCATAGGCCATTTTGTTTGGCGGACATTACTGGGACTGTTATTTATTATTTTGATGGTCGAGCGTGCTCCCATCTTTAGATATGGGGCCAAATAGGCGTTTTTACCATCCTCATTGTTCAAATAAAAACCCTTGACCATTGCTTCTTTTGTGTCTGTCTTCACTTATAATACCATGCCTCCCTTACAGCACCCACCAAGGGTTCCTTGTCAGCGTGGACTGGGCATGCAAGAGTTCTATGTGGGCTGTCCTAGTCAGGGTATGTGTTGGTGCGCGGGAACATGAAAGGATTGGTCCCCATCATTCTCACCCCTCGGTAGGGTACGACGGTGCCATTTGGCACTGCATTGGTAGTCAGCATGCTACTTCCATGCATGGCCTTCTGTTGGGGCATTGGCAGTTGTGTCATCTGTGGTTTCTGTCCTTGTTCACCTGGGGGTCGTTGCGGCTGTTGGGTGTAAACCTGATGTATTTCATATGGTATGGAGGTTGGCCCTGTGAGCTGCCCCTGTGGTTGGGGCTGAAATGGTGGGTGATAATTGGTATAAGATTCATATCCCACCCCTGCCTGCTCATGCATTCCCTTGAAAAAAGTCCCTACTTCCCACAGTTCCAACACTGCGAGGGGCCCATGCCTGCGCCCAAGCTCCCATGCCTCCAAATACCCCCCTTCCTCCTTGGAATCCGCCCCTCCCGCGCTGTTGACCTCCTTGGTGCCACTTTGGGTAAGAGTACTGAGGTCAACATCCTACTGTCCTTGTCCTCTTTCTGTCTAGAATCCCTCAGCCGGGTCATACTTGTCATCACAATGTTCATGGGTGTATTACTGCTCACCCTAGTTCTCAGGCATCACTCAGTCGGGTTCACATTTGCCCACATACACAGTTCACCTTGCTTAACGTTCTCTTGCCATCGCTCAGTTGGGTTCACATTTGCCTCCACAACGTGCCAAAGACTGTACAAGGGATTTGGCTTGACCCTCGTACGACCACTTTGACACCTCACGCCAGGCTTTCGACTATGCACAGGATTCAACATAACCTGCTGCAGGGCCACTTCGATTTCCTTCTTCACCACATTCTCCTTGTTCAGGAGCAGGGCACCGGTTAGAGTCCTTCGAATGCGTGCCCATGTGACGCCGGACCACTCTAACTCTAATGTCAATTTTACTCACAAAAGACCTTTTAGTACCTTAGTTTTCTTTCTTCATACAATGTTGCTCTTCGCAACCTTGAGCCCGGTCTATTATCGTCTCATTCCAACTCACCGGCTGTGCAGAACGCTGTTGGCGTCTCTTGCCTTGGGAGTCAACGACGGTACCACGATGGCAACCGCTTCTCCCTGCCCTGGCTATCAGTGCGGGATGGTCCCATGCACCACTGACATCCTTCACACCATTCACCAGCTGCAACTCCCGGTCTTACGTTTCCCTTCTCAGAGGCTCCGTGGGTCTGGGTTGAAAAGGGCAGGGGCAATTCCTTCCTTCTCGTCCTTTCAGGTCTTGCCGCCTTTCTACTCCGTATGAACTGCCGTCCTGGATTAGCTGCTTCCTCATGCGTTTGGCCTTGCTCAGAGTGTGATTTCGTGCTTTGCCTTTCATCCCTATGGGGAATCGAATGTGAAGTCGGGTGTGTGTAGTTATCCCCAATTGCCTCACTCTACCTGACCCTTGTGTTGGGACATGCCCGGTATACGGCTCTGGTGTTAGTCCATTGCCTTTCACAGTAATCTGTCTGTGAGAAAGTGTTTGTGCCAAGAAATGGGGGGGGGGTTTGAGTTTCTAGATATTCTACTGGTTAGGATGGGGAAAAGGTGTCATAAGGAAGGGGATACCGCGTCTCACCCTTCAGTGTCCCACTTCCACACCCGAAGACCCCCCATCCATGTGATCCTCCCGCACCTGCCCACCCCCAGGCACTGGATCCAACAGCGATGGCCGTGTCCTGGCCACCTGGATGACAGATCAACGGGGACTAGCGAGTGAGACACCTTCATGTTTCTCAGACCGTGCTATCTAACTGAAACAGAATGTGTCCTGCTCTCCATTCATCCAACCCACTCCCATTCTTTCCCCCTCCTTATTGAGTTTCTCTCAATCGAGACAATTCTACCTGCATATCCTCCAATATTTCTTCTTACTCTTTCTGAGCCTTGCTATCCTGGGGCGGGACGGCACTCAATGTTGATATATATGGGGGCGGAGCAGTCGCCAGAGTGGGCATGTATGTTGGGTTTATATATCCCGTTGCTGCGCGGGTGGCGAGTGGGTAAAGCCCTGTGTGTATTGATGCATTCTCGTTTTCCTGTACTGTCACAGGCATTGTGTCTAGGGCAGTCCCTTCAATACCCTGAGTCCCGCCCCCATCTGGGTCTTCCATATCCTCTATCATCTTCCATAAATCCAATATCTCTTTTGAAGTTGTTTACCTTTATAATTAGGAGCTAACAAGTTGCTCATGTAGTCTAATATCCCTCTATTGTGGGTGCTCTGCTCTGGCCTGGAGCGGGGCATCACCCCTGCGTCTCCACCACCCACTGCATGTGATACTTCTCTTTCTTGTCCCTGTACAATGGTAATGCGTTATACATGAACTCTAAAGGCGTTCCCCCCCTCATCTCAAGCTGAAACAACAAACAACCACTACTTCCACTGAGCCCTCTAATTATATGGAGCTCCTATTATTTCCTTTATCTCCTTGTCACAAAACAAATGGGGCCATCATCTTCCCTCACGCAGGAAGGCTCCCTACACTCTTATTTTTCCTCTGTAAAATCCTGTCATATTACCCAGAAATTATAATAAAAAAGAACTCACGCCACATGACCTTAACACACACTTCCTACACTCATGCACGCAACACTCCCTCAAACCATACCCCTTGTTGTTATCCCTCGCAAGGGGTGTACTCACTACTCACGTCTGTGTGTTCACACAAGTTCGTCCGTCACAGGGTCCCAATAACGACCTGCACTCTCCCCGGAGCTGCGCCCCTCTCCAAAGAGCAGACAGGAATTCTGTGAAAACGGCTCCTGCAGACCTCTGCGTTTTGCACGTGTGGGTCTGGTTGCTGCGGGTGGGTGCGGCCCCTTCAGAGAAGCGGCCTGGAAGCCTCCGTGGACGCAGGGGTTGCTGGGATCACGTCAGGGTCACCAAATGTAAGAAAGCCCCCCTAGATGCTCATACCAGAAAAAAAACAACCCAGCAGGGAAAAAGGTCCAATGCACCTCTTGCAAGGATAACAAGTTTTATTTCCACAAACTAGAAGAAATGCGCCAGCAAACTGCTCTGCTCTCGCCGAAAATTCTGCCAAAATCTGCACAAGCAGAACCGTATCAAGGTACACAGCATCATCATGACATCATTACACACAGTGAAAACCTGTGCAGCTGGTTAGTGAGACCCTATACATGGACGGCCTGATCCATACGGGATGCCAGACCATTGGTCACAGCCCCGTCTGTCCATCTTCTCCCACGTGGGTGCTGTTTATTTATTTATCTATCCTGCGCCATAGCCCACGGGCATCAGGGTGCAAAAGCTACGACATATAGGCTTTTAGGATTTGATGACTGGATCTATACCGCGCCATAGCCCACGGGCATCAGGGCGCAAAACCTACGACATATAGGCTTTTAGGATTTGATGACTGGTTTACTCAAACAGGGTTGTTTTCAGGCTTTTCCTGAAGACCTCATAGGTTACTTCTGTTCGCATTGGTATGGGGAGTTTATTCCAGTTTTTTGCAGTAGAAGCAGGGAAAGATCTGCCGGATCCTCTAGCTCTTTTGATCTGTGGTATGATCAAGAGGTGTGAAGTACTAGAGCGCAGAGACCTGCTTGGTGTGTATTGTCTTACTGTTTGCTTCAGATATAGTGGGGCCTCTCCGTGCACACACTTATGCGTAAGGGTCAGTGGGGGTCATTACGAGGTTGGAGGTAAGTACCGGTCATTACCGGCATGGAGCAAATACCGTGTCCGTGCTGGTACTAGACCGCTAAAAGCGGCCTATTACGACATGGCGGGCACAAGCTTTGCGCCATGCCGGTAATGACCTTACCGCCATGTCGGTAAAGGGCGAAAAATCGCCCTTACCGGCATTGCGCGAGGCGTAGATAGGTCCACCGCCATCCAAGCCATCTGTAATAGCAATGACCGCTATTATCGGTGACAGCTAATGAGCGGAACCGAAACTAGCGTCATCGCACAGGAACGGGAAAGAGCATGGCGGCCATCTTTAAAAACACAATCCATTGCCATCCTCCAGGACCCCAATCCTGACCACACCTCTTCCTCACCTGTACTATAACCTGCAGCATCTAATAATGCCAAAATCTCTCAAAAAAAGCGCAGACCGCCTGCGCAAGGAGCGCTTCTCACAGGAGGAGCTAAACATGCTCGCTGAGACGCTGCTGGAACATGAAGAGGTGGTTTTCTCTACTAACATGTCCCGACCCGCATTGCTGCGCAAGAAGGCCATATGGGCGGAGGTGGCGCAGAAGGTGAGTGCTGTTGGCACCACCCCGTGCACACCAAAAGACGTCCGGAAGTGCTGGGACGACCTGTGCAACATCCTTGCGGTCAACCGGAAACAGGGGATGGCTACCGGTGGTGGTGCGGACTCCCCCATCAAGTTGCAGCCGTGGGAGGAGATCTGCACAAGCACAATAGGGATGGAGGCCATAGTGGGGGACATGGAGCGAGGAGCCCCGTCTTCGGCAGATGCAGGTAGGTGTCACAAAACAAACACTCAAAAGTATTAAACGATGATGTCCCCCTGAACTGACAGTGCAATGATGGGAAGCAGGGTCCACCAGACATATTTTTGCAAGACTGCCTACAGGCAGTGCACAGCACCAACTCATCCACATGCATGATGCACCCCATATATGTCTCTTTCCAGACGCATCCCTTGATTACCCACCCAAAAGCCAAGCAACCCGTATGTCACTACCCCAATGGCAATCTCCTGCCATTCCATAGAGAAACAGCAAAACCAATGCATGCCTGATGCACGTTGACCCATCACTAATGCTCTCCCTCTCTTGCTCCCGCACAGGCACGCAATCAGACACTGATGAGCAGGACACCAGGGAGGATGCCGCAATGCCCCACAAGAAAGCCAGGGGCATGGAGGGACCAGACTGCGCCTCTACATCAAGGGGAAGAGGGCAAGCTGCAGTTTTGCACAAGGGCAAGACAACCCCAGTACCTCCAACACCAATTACCATTACGGCCAACACCACAGCACCCACACCAGCCACCAACACCCAGGAGGCAGCGGCTGAAGGCACTGTTTCGGGTGCCAGCAGTATTGTTGGGGAGACAGCTGCCACAGCAGCCGTGTCCGACAATGAGGCTGAAAGTCTCACACAAGGCACAACTGCCGCTACTGGGCCAATGCATTCGCCACAACTCACACCAACCAGCATTGACGACATCAACAGGCAAGAGCTGTCTCCTGGGGAGTCATCAGCCCCCCACAAAGCCTGCCTGAGGAAACAACGATGGCAGTGGCACATCATAGCTCCACCAGTGTCCCAATCAGCCAAGAGGGGATGAGGGCGATTCAACAGCGGCAGGATGAGCTGGCAGGGCTGTTAACCCAGCATATCACAGAATGTGGACATGCAAGGGATGAGATGAGGGAATGCGCCTCTTCCATCAGATCTGCTATAGAGACAAGCTCCAAAGAAATTTGTAGCGAATTGGCAGGGATGAGACAGGTACTCTCACAAATGGTGGCAGCAATGCAGGCCATGGCCCTGGCACAGGTGGCCGAACAACCTGCCACATCGTCGAGTGCTAGCTCCACGAAGACCAGCCCCGTGCGTAGGTCTGGACGGAACCTGCGCAGGTCCGCCAAGGGTCCACCTGATGCCTGAAGAGGGGAAGGGGTGTAGGCTCTGGCAGGCATCCTGAACTCATGTTGACTTACGGTGCATGCAAGTGCACACCATGTGTGGGGAAGTTGAGGGGGGAGAGGGGAGAGGGTGTGTGGGGAAGTTGAGGGGGGAGAGGGTGTGTGGGGAAGTTGAGGGGGGAGGGTGTGTGGGGAAGTTGAGGGGGGATGAGGGAGAGGGTGTGTGGGGAAGTTGAGGGGGGAGGGGGAGAGGGTGTGTGGGGTGGAGGGCTTGTGCACTTTGTTATGTTTATTTAATACACCTGTTGGAAAATCATGACTCACATATGTGGACATTGCTAATTGTGTACGTGTGCTTTATTGGTGAACATTCTACAGTGTCCGTGTCCCTGACACACCCAGTGCCCTGAGTGCCACCTCCATGTCACACCCCCCATCCATGTGTGCTAGAAACATTGGCTAATCAGTGTCAGCCGCATGTCACGTCCCTCCTGTGCATCGCTGCCTCCCTGAAGTGCAGCCCCATCTCCACCCTCCACATCCTCATCGTCAGGTGGTTGCAGTTCAGCGTCAGGGGTAGAGGCACATATTGTGTAGCATGACACATGCCATGACGATCTTGCCCACCTTCTTATGGCCGTACAGGAGTGCCCCACCAGACCTGCTGCGGCAGCGAAACCGTGCCTTCAAGAGGCCAAATGTCTGCTCAATCACCACACGGGTACGCGTATGCGCACGATTGTAGTCCTCCTCGTGCCTGTTCTGCGGGTTCCGGACTGGGGTAAGGAGCCACCTCTTCAAGGGATAGCCTGCATCACCTGCATGTGGGCAACAATGTATATGTGTAAGTCATCACATCATATGGGACCTGTATCAATGACACCATAGCATGCATTTATTTACTGTTTGCTACCACATATCCATGCATGAATACAGACACACAATGTGATTGCTATATGTGTATTCCTCCTATGGACAGGTGGGTGTGCCATCGTCTAGTGGGCGCAGGGGGGTCCTATTCCTTGTGAGTGATCATGCACCTTGTTTGTCCACGCTGGTGCTGGTTGATCCCATGATCTGGCTAATGTGCAGTCATTTCTATGCTTTCATCCTGTCACTGTTGATGGCAGCCTCATGATGCTCTCACTATGCACGACAAATGGTGACATGCAGTTTTGGTGGACCTCTGTGTTAGTGTAGTGGTGTTTTAATGTATTTGGCCCTCATGTGACTCCTTTGTACGCAGTAATGGAGGACTGTCCTTTCTGTTGATGGTATTTGGGGTCGTGTGCATTGGCCATACTAATTGCTTGTAGCTGCATTGTGTTGTGGGGTATACGGTCTGATTATGTACAGTGCACATGTTGATGGCTATGGGATGGTTGTAACACTGCATCATTTTCATGGTAGAGCAGCTTACGTCTTGCATTTTGGGGTCAGGTGTCAGGTCCAGTCAGGCCTGCTTTGGGTTATGAGCATGGTCCATTCTCCCAGGCACTCTCAGCCAGGTGAAGTATGCATCTCCCCCCCATCTCAGCCAGGTGAAGTATGCATCTCCCCCCCCATCTCAGCCAGGTGAAGTATGCATCTCTCCCCCGCCCCCATCTCAGCCAGGTGAAGTATGCATCTCTCCCCCCAATAACCTACCCACATCGCAGTTCCATGAGCCTAACATGCAACTCACCGAGAAGCCAGGATCTCTGCCCTGCATGTCGCTCCATGTAGAGTGGTATCGTGGAGTTCCGCAGGACCATTGAATCATGGGTTCATCCGGGGAATCAGGCACAACAATGTGTGATGATCTTGTTTGAGTCACATACCATTTGCACGTTGATTGAGTGGTATAGTTTACGGTTGCGGTACGCTAACTCCATGGCATGTGGGACCACCAATTCCACATGGGTGCAGTCGATGGAGCCAATACAACCAGGTATGCCGGCCAGTGAATGGAAACCTACTTTGGTGTGTGAGATCTCCTGGGCAGACCGTGCTAAGGAAATGTGGTCGTCTGTGTGCTTGAGGAGGGCATCAAGCACTTGGTTCAGCGTATGTGAGAATAATGGTTGTGAAATGCCATGCAAGTGCCCCACTGTGTGCTGGTAGGTGCCTGTGGCCAGGAAGTGGAGCACAGACGCTACCTTCAGTAGGGTTGGGATGGCGGTGCGTATTTCAATCAGGCTGACAATGTCATCATGTATCATGTCCATAATGGTGGTGATGGTGTCCCGGTCCAGACGGTACAGGGTGTGGATCTGCTCAGGGGTTAGGTTGAATGGACTGGCTCTGATGCGAGGGGTTGGGGGCAGCCTGCGTGGTGCCACTGGCTGCACTGGTGGGGCATGCTGGGCCTGCCTCACCCTCCTTCTCTTCCTGCGTCTCCTCTGTGCTGCCTGTTGTTGTTGTTGTTGTTGCTGGAGTTCCACTGCAATCATGTCCTCCAGCCCCAGCATTGCTAGTAGTATTGGAATCATTTTGGTGTGTGACTGGGTGTGGGAAGGGGTTGGGTGTGCACCTTTTGTGCTGGCCCAGTCTATTTTGCCTCCACCTCTGCTGATTGTGTGCACCTGTGGCAGTTGGGAACACTGCACATGGCCGTTTACGGGTGGTCCGCGATGCCGGTATTTGCTCCATGTCAGTAAGGTACTTTTCGGGCTTCAGTAGGGCGTTATTTGCATGTCCGCCTGACTTGTGATGTTCCCCTGTTTACGCCATGCCGGTATTGCCGGCAGGAAGGGTCGCGTGCCCGCGCCCCTGCCGCTATAAGCGGCACCGTTAATTACGGTGCCGCTAATATCGGGTTGGCATGTCTTAATCGTGCGGAGCGGTAAGCGATGCAGGTAATCCATTACCGGCATCTTATTCCACGTACCTCCAACCTCGTAATGACCCCCAGTGTCTTGAATTGAATTATTTTTTCTATTGGTAGCCAGGGAAGCTTCTTACAGTACTGTGAGATGTGCTCTCATTTTGTTGCATTGAAATTATTCTTACCGCATCGTTCTGGATTATCTGCAACTTTTGAATGTTCCTTTTGCCTGCCCCATTCAATGAGGCATTGGAGTAATCCAAGCGAGCATAATTATGGCCCGGACCAAAGTCTTGCAATTTTTGCGAGATACTAAAGAATTGATCTGTCGTAGAATTTTTAGATGTGTGCATTTCTAGTTACATATTTGACATGAGCATCTGCATTTAAAGATGCTTCAAAAATGGTGCCCAGGGTTTTTACCCTTTCAACCACTTTTATGTCGCAGGAGTCGATCGTAAAAGTTGTGTAGGATGTGTCAAGCTTCTTTCTAGCCCGGGTAGATCCGAAGACCATAAGCTCAGTCTTAGAGCTGTTTAAACACGGGCCTCATTACAACTCAGGCGTTAAGGGTTAATAATTATTTACTTTTTATACAAAGCTCTGGTCAGTGTTTGTTTGCTCTACTGTGTTTTTGGACCTATTGTGTATACTATACATACTGCCCTACTCTTCTTGAGAGAGGTCTGACTGCTGAGCCATGGCTACCAGGTAAATCTGGGTGGTGCGGACTGCTTCCAATTGGGTTTACTGCTTACTCCTGTAGTCTTACATTTTTTTGCAGTGTTCCCTAAGGGAACTGCACAGGATTCTGCCTAACAGTCTAACGACCTGCTTCTGCTTTTTGGATTGCATTACCTTCATTGCTCACACGCTGCTGACTCCAGACCGTCCACCGACCTGCTTCTTCTTTTCGGATTGCCACACCTTTATTGCCCGCACGCTGTTAACCTTGGAACGTTTACCGACCTGCCTTCTTTTCCATTTACGACTCACCTGTGAACTGCTGAAGATACCAACGTTCTCCCGCTTACCTTGGGTCTGGCTTCCATTCCCTTACTGCCTAGAGCGAACCTGCACCAGCCAAACTCAAAGCGCCTGGACTAGAGACTGTGATTATTAGCGCATAGGCCGACAGGCGTCCTCGTTTCGTCGGGGTAGCACCTTGGACTAGAGACTGTCTGTTTCCGCCTAGGTGTCCTCTTGCCGGCGGGGTTTAGGGCTAGGTTGGGTGGTGTATGTGTTCCTCTGTAGTGTTTTCCTAAAGACCCACAGTGGTAAATCATATCCATCTCACCTCATTGCTTTCTTCTTGATTTGGTATTTATGTAAATCTCTCGCATTCTTTCTGGTGCCTCGTTCTTGTTCTGGTTCTTGGAAGATTATTTTGTTCTGATATCAGGTCTTTCCTCTTCTACAGTCAACCGTGTTTGAATACTCCAACTCTTCTACAGTCAACGGTGTCTGAACACTCTAACACGGATGCAGTGATCCCATCTTTCGGCTAATTGATTCCTTTGTAGTTTGATTAGAAATACAAAGGGATACATTGGTAGGAAGAACTCTGCAGCTACGCTTCTAGTTCTTCTAACGGATTATCACCTCAGGACCACCAGCTTGACACGTTCTCCCTATCATGGGTCATCCCGCATTTATTGCCATGCCCATAATTGCTAATGCATACTTCCATGTGCTGTCGGTCTTCATCCCTTTCACCATGTGTAGTTTACTACTTTTTCTCCCTACACCCTTCCCCGTCCCTACACCCCCTCCCTCATAGCCCCCCAAACTTCGACTCAACAAAACTATCCCACATAATGATAGCACTCACATCAGTGGTGGCAGTTACCACAGCGAGTGGGGAACCAGAAAGTTGCTCAGGATCCCTGCAGCAACAATTCTTCCACTGCTCTCTTCATATTGCCTTTAAGTGCATCCTCCGGGACACCAACGATGGGCATGTTATTTCTACGTGGTCTTGACTCTTAAGTCTTCGCATTTGGCTTTAACGTGCCTCATATCCTGGGTTAGTGCTGTCACAGTCTCCTGCAACGATGCCACAGTGTCCTCAGTATTGCTGGTGCAATTTTCAGCCTCAGTTATGCGTTGGGTTTCCTTTTCCAATTGGGCACAGATCAAAGTAACATTAGCTGTTATACTGTCCAGCTTATCATTTATTGTGGATAAGTGTTGCTGCATGGGGTCCATGACACCCTGTAGGTCAATAAGGGCCAAAGCTTGAGGTTCCCCAGTGAGCATTTGATCACTGGGCGCTCCATCAGCCTTCTTCAAAGGTTTAGGGGTGGGTTTTGTGAACCGTTCAATTGGGACTCCTTTCTTGTTCCCTGAACCCTTTGTCATGGTTTCCTCCCTTGCGTTTCGTGGCCTCCTGAGGGTCCAGATATGCCTAGACCAGCCGCACTTATAGATAAGCAAACCCCTTACAGATCACGGATCAACAGATGGGTCCAAAGTAACTCACCTCCACGGCGTAAGCTGCACAGATTGCCAGTGAGTGCCAGGAGGTTATGCCACCGTGGAGAGGGTTATCTGGCTGAGAAGCGTTTATTTGGAGCAGTGTCACTTTATAGGGCCTAGGGTATATGGCAGCTGGTAGGCGGCTGGAGCGTAGTTTCTTTATGGCTCAACCAGGGAGGCACTGATATCAGTTGTTGTAGGCCTGCGTATTAAATGAAAGTGTGCGTTACCCACACAATGAGCAGTGGGGAACCACCCACATTTACAACAGCAGATGGAGTGCTGGGCTGTTTTATTCAAACAAGGTGCTTCAGAGTTTATGAAGTGCCTGCTCTTTTTGAAGTCGCTTGCTAGAGCGTAGAGTGTCTTTCACACGTTGGTGGGGTCGCACTTACTTCTTTCAGCCGTCAATATCTCGGTTTTCTCCCAGGTGATCACGCAGCTTCAGTAGCGTGCTTTGCCTGCACCAGCAGTCTGATCGATGAGCTGGGCGGTCTTTTGTGTTAGTTTCTCTGGCCCAGATGTAGCGGTCGCATTATGCTGCCGATAGGGGTCACCTCACTCCAGCATCTCTAAAGACATCTAGGCGGGGCTCCTCCGATAGGCTCTCTTGCTGTCCCTCAACTTCAGTGCGCCCTAGATCGCGGGCATCAATCTCAGGAGTTACAGCTTCAATTTCTTTGGGAGTGATACCGGGTGGTCCCCATACTCTGTGTTTCTATCATCTGAAGTGGCTACTATGAGACTGGAGCCCTTCTCATAGCAAAGGGATCCGATGTAATAGCTAGTCTAGATGAATGTGCATCTTGTGAATTATATTGGAACCAGTAAAACATGATAAAACCCAGACACTTGGGGAATGTTGATTGGTTTGTTCTAGCCACCTACATGGATGGTTGTCATTGCCACAGATCAATTGGTAGGGAAGAGATTAAATAATATTCAAGACGGATGCAATACATGAGCATCAGCTTTTTAACATGATCTCTATTTACAATATATATATATATTTCTGAGGCTTGTGGAATCTGCTTAGATCACATGCTGTGCATAGGCTGACATCTAGTGTCAGCTGCAGAGTATTACAATTTGTTTTTGGAAACTCGAAAATGGGAGTCGACACAGGGCGTGCCAGTAATACTATCCCTAGTGTGACGTCCACTGTACCCATAATCCCTCACGCGTGTAGGACCATCAGATTGTTTTTTCCGCCATACTTGACGGAAGCATTCCGCGGAGTTCCCTGGCTTTCAGCCATATTTTGCAAATTATCATAATATTTCCCTGTTTCTTCCACTCCCACGTCGAGTCATCGAAGTTCGATAGCTGCAGAACGGACTTTGGGCCTTGGAAGGCCTCTGGCCTCGGCCCAGCAAGTAGGGAGAGTGGGGGGTGGAAACATACTCTACACTCTTATATTTTCCTACACACACTAGCCCGCTGCCACAGGGTGCGTATGGAGGGTACCCCTTTCAAATTCTGCCCCAAGTGCAACCGCAAGTATCCTTGGGTTGACAAACACACCACCTGTAACCTCTGCGTGCCACCTGTAACCCCTGCTTGCCGACGGACCACTCCGAGGCGAACTGTAGAGCGTGCAGCCGGTTCAAGGCTAAGACACTAAAGGACCTCTCGACCAAACGTTGGGCCCACCATGCCAGGCAACGTGAGGCCATGGAAGCGGAGGGCACCTTCAGTGATGGCAGCGACGCCGTACTTTGGGACGGTGAGGGCAGGGAGGCGTCGAAAGACGCCCAAGCGCAAGTCCCCGACCTCAGAAGACTGTCTGGCAGGGCAGTTATGGGGAATACACCCGGCGACACGAGCGCTACCCACACCACTTCCACACCTAAACACTCGAAGTCCAACCGAGACTCGACGCGCATGTCGAGTTCTCGGAAAGAGGCACACAAAGAGCGGTCCACCGAATCGGTGTCCTCTGGGCGTTCTCGGTCAAGATCGCCTCACGACACCAGGCAACCATCCACAGTTGCCAAAAGTGCCTCACTCACCAAATCCATGGAGGTACGCTCGTCAGAAGATGAAGCCGACCACCAGCCCCAGGCCGCTCACCAGGAGTCGGCTACAGCAGACCGTTCGGCGGCTGCTTCCGAATCCCGACGTCCTCACTCAAAAGGGACTCTACCCCTGAATCTCGACGCCATGCGTCGAAAAGCAATGAGAGGGTGAAAACACCAGGGAAACACTCTTCCACTGATGGAGAAGGGGGGAAACAGCAGAAGAAACCATCTCACCCTTCTTTTGCACCACAGTTACATAAAGACAGTTGTAAGTCTTCTGATAAGCATCTAGCCAAGACCCCTGCACAGACCCACCCATAGGTCCAGTCAAGTCATAGAAGGGGAACCCTCTCAAAAAAGGGTCATTCCCAGCTCCAAAAAATGGACCAGTGAGGATATAGACAGGATTATGACTAGAATGTCCTCCCTTGCAGACTTATACTCCAAGAACCCAGAACACTTCCTCACCTATACCCCTGACGGTGCTACTCCCTCAGGATCTAGGGACCCGCAGCCCCCTGGTAAGAAACCTCGGTTTGAGACCCCAACGCAAGGTCTGTCTTCAGACCCTTTTTACATCCAGCCTTACACCCAGTATAGTGGGGATCCACAACAGGATGAGGATCCAGACTTGGTAACGTTGGACGACCAAACTGGGGTGGACTATTATGGGGATGACGAGGACCAGGATGAGGAGGAAGATGACCCAGAAGTCTACAGAACAGACTCCCCTGTAGGCAAAGAACCTCAAGTTACAGACTCTCCAGTCGACAACCAGCCCCTCCTAAATGAGGTCTTTACTAGAGCGGCAGAACACTTCCGCATAGACACTCAGGGAGCACAGGAGGAGAGAGACTTTGCTGAGGAACTAGTGGGAGAAAAGAGACCCATTGCCCAAGCCATCCCAATGCTTAAATCCATCCAACAGAGAATTGATCCTTCCCTTCTCAATCCTAACCTCACCAGGGCAGTAAACCCCAGAATCGAGAAATTGTTTAGGGAAGCCCAGTCAGACCCACTTTACATAAGGGGTCAACTGAAGCCTGACTCCCTGGAAGTTACTAATACCCGGAAGAGGGCGGGAACACCTCTATCATCATCCGAGGCCCGAGGCTCCCCCCGACAAGGAGAGCAAGAAAATCTACGGGTTGGGAAGGAAGGTAGCCTCCACTTCCGCTTACCAGGCAAGGATTGCCAACTCCACCACTCTGCTGGCTAGTTACAACTGCCATCAGTGGGAGCAGGTAGCTCCCCTCATTGACTCTGCACCGGAACCATTAAAGGCCCAGTTGGCCCAGGTCGCGTCAGAGGGGAGATCCGTGTCCGGTTGCATCCTTAAGGCAACCTTCGATGCCGCAGATAACGCGGGCAGGCTTATAGCAGAGAGCACTGTCATTAAGAGGCATGCTTGGTTAAGACAGTCAGGGTTTAAACCCGAGACACAAGCATCCTTAATCGACATGCCGGTGGAACCTAATCTACTGTTTGGCAAAGCGGTAGAGGGCGCTTTAAAGACTGCCAAAGACGAGTATGATACTCTGAAATCCCTGGGGCAATTGACCAACAAGCCCCCTAATCAAAGAGGCAATGGTAATTTCCATCGCCCACGCGGCCAAAATTCACAAAGAGGCTCCAATTATACACAGGGGCAGGGTACATCATGGGGTAACAACCAGCAGACTACCTAAAGTTACAGCAGAGGAAACAAGAGAGGCCGTGGTAAGGGTAGAGGCAGCCCCAGCAGAGGCGGCACGCCTCCCGCAAAACAGTGATGCCGCGCTCAGGGTCCCTTCTCACGCATCCCCATTTGGGGGACGCATTTCCAACTTCACCCAAGCTTGGGAAGGGATCACATCAGACAGATGGGTGCTGTCCACAGTGTCCGCAGGATACTGCATAGAGCTGCTCGAGCGTCCCCGAAACCACCCTCCACGTCAAAAGATACATTCCTTGGACCACCAGAAATCCTCCTCGAGGAGATTGTCAATCTTCTAGCAAAGGACGCGATAGAACTCGTCCCGGGCAACCTGATAAACAAGGGTATTTATTCAACTTCCTTGTGCCAAAAAAAAGATTTGACTATGCGCCCAGTATTAGACTTACGCCCTGCAAACAAGTATGTCAAGCCCCAAATATTTCACATGACTACTCTCCAAGAGGTAATCCCCCTTCTACAAAAAGGGGGATTACATGGCAACATTGGACATGAAAGATGCCTATTTTCATATTTCCATGTTCCCAGCGCACAGAAGATTCTTGCGCTTCAAGCTGGACAGTCAGCACTACCAGTTCAAAGTGCTGCCCTTCGGTATAGCCTCGGCGCCAAGGGTATTCACCAAGGTACTGGCGGTGGCGGCGGCACACCTACGCAGGGAGGCAATCCCAGTGTACCCTTACCTGGACGACTGGCTCATCACGGGGGAGACCCCAGTAATTTGCAGATCAAACATTCAAAGAACGATCTACCTCCTCTTCGAATTGGGTTTCTCCATAAACGAGAAAGAATCAAGCCTGGTGCCAAGCACCTCCAAATAGTTCCTAGGAGCTGTCCTAAACACTCAAGAGGGGTTGGCCTTTCCATCAGAGGAAAGAATTCGGAATCTACTACTGAAAATTCCTCTATATCAGCCCGGTCGCCAGATAACGGTGCACAAAGCGATGCGTTTGCTAGGCATGATGGCGTCATGTATTTATCTGGCCCCCCATGCGTGCCTGCGCATGCGACCCATGCAAGAATGGTTGGCGAAACAGTGGTCTCAGGCAAGTGGTCAGTGGGACGATCTAGTGGTTGTTTCGCCAACACTTGGACAAAGTCTTCTTTGGTGGACAAGAGAGAACCTGTCAAAGGGGAAACTCTTTTACGATCCAGAGGTACAGGCTGTAGTTACAACAGACGCATCCCTGTCAGGGTGGGGAGCACACCTCCTTCACCACACAGCTCAGGGACTCTGGTCTCACACAGTGGCCAAGAATCATATCAATTTGCTAGAGCTTCTAGCAGTATTCAGAGTGCTTCAAGCGTTTGAGCCCCACCTGTTGAACCTGTCTGTGCAGATCCTAACAGACAGCACAACAGCGATGTTTTACCTAAACAAACAGGAAGGTACTCGTTCGCCAAATCTGTCCAAGCTTGCCCAGAAAACTTGGATATGGGCACTCAGACGGAACATTTACCTGTCATCTCAACATGTTCCAGGGGATCTCAATTCGCTAGCGTACGCTTTGAGCAGAGATCCCCTCCCAAAAGAACATGAATGGTGTCTACTCAGAGGAGAAGTCGTAGAAGACATCTTCTCACAGTGGAGTTTCCCTACTACAGACCTATTCGCCACAAGCGAAAACAGGCAGTGCCCAGAATTTGCATCCAGGTTCCCCCAGCAGAGGGGAACGCCCTGTGGATGAACTGGTCAGGGATGTTTGCCTACGCTTTTCCACCAACACCTCTCATGAGGAAGGTGGTCAACAAGATGCACAGGGAATCGATGACGCTCATCCTAGTTGCTCCCATGTGGGCGAGGCAACCGTGGTTCCCACACCTACGCAGACTAGCGGTGTGCGAACCCATCAGACTCCCGTGCTGCTACAACCTACTGTCCCAGCACCAAGGTCAAACAGTGCATCCTCAACCCAACTCAATGAACCTAGCAGCATGGCTCCTGAAGTCATGGAGTTTGGACATCTCAACTTACCACAGAGATCTATGGACACCCTAAAGGAATCTAGGAAACCTTACACAAGGCACTGTTACTTTGATAAATGGAAAAGATTCATTATATGGTGCCAGAATAAGCAAATCAACCCGGTTGATTGCACTCCTTGCAATATTGTCACTTACATGCTCCACCTGCTGGATGCAGGGCTAGTATTTAACTCACTCAAGGTACACCTGGCAGCGCTGTCAGCCTACACCACTTCCCACAACAAGGTGTCGTGGTGGAAAGTACCAGTGGTTAAAGCCTTCATGGAAGGGGTAAAGAGACTCCACCCTCCAATTTCAAACCCACCACCTGGTTTGGACCTTAATGTGGTGCTTGCTAAGCTCATGGGCCCACCCTTTGAATCCATGCATAAAGCCAGTCTCAAACACCTGACCTATAAAACTGCCTTCTTAGTAGCCATTACATCCATAAGAAGGGTCAGTGAAATTCAGGCTCTGTCAGTACAGGATCCTTTCTTTACTGTTCATAAGGATAAACTGGTTCTACGAACACACCCTAGGTTCTCACCTAAGTTTATTTCTAAATTCCACGTTAACCAGTCCATCGAGCT
This sequence comes from Ambystoma mexicanum, assembly GCF_040938575.1. Lineage (NCBI taxonomy): Eukaryota > Metazoa > Chordata > Amphibia > Caudata > Ambystomatidae > Ambystoma > Ambystoma mexicanum. The sequence goes on along the minus strand of NC_090925.1, from coordinate 326,687,018 downwards.
TCCGCCTTCTTCCAAGAACCCAAAAGCTCTGCTGAGGTGAAACTACACACTCTAGATGTGCGAAGAGCGGTCCTCTACTATGTAGACAAGACCAGACCGCTAAGGAAAACAGACCAACTGTTTGTCTCCGTAGCTAGAGGCAGAGAAGGAGATTGTGTCTCTAAAGGTGCCATCTCAAATGGATAGTCAATTGTATCCAACTATGTTACTCCCTTTCTGAAAAGACTCTGCCTTTTACGCCAAGAGCCCACTCTACAAGAGGCATTGGGGACACTCTGGCTTTCATTGCTAATGTACCCCTAGACACCATTTGCAAAGCAGCTACATGGAGCTCTGTTCACACTTTTACTCAGCACTACTGCATTGACACTCATTCCAAGACAGATACTCAAGTGGGACAAGCGGTTCTAAGATATCTATTTGCTCATTACCCTTCTCACATCCCACCTCCTTCTGCTAACACTGCTCGCTAATCTATGCACAGCATGTGATTTAAGCAGATTCCACAAGCCTCAGAAGGGACACATTACTCACTGTAATCGTATTTCTGATGCTTGTATCTGCTTAGATTCATATGTGACCCGCCCTTCCTCCCCTCTGAGAGAAGGCGCATGGAGGCTTGTAGTCTTATTTTATCTTTCTATCTATCTGCTTGGAGAATCTGTACTCACGCTACTCCTCCTGATACCTCATGTCAGAAAAAAATACAATCTGAGGGTCCTACACGCGTGAGGGATCATGGGTACAGTGGACGTCACACTAGGGATAGTATTACTGGCACGCCCTGTGTCGACGTCCATTTTCGAGTTTCGAAAAACAAACTGTAATACTCTGCAGCTTCCACTAGATGTCGGCCTATGCACAGCATGTGAATCTAAGCGGATACAAGCATCAGAAATATGATTACGGTGAGTAATGTATCATATATATACATATACATATATATATAGGAAAATGTGTGTCGGTTCCGACTGTTCAGCATACTTCCCAACCTGCTACAAACCTGAAATTTGGCATGTGGGTAGGTTCCATTGTGTAAACAATGTAAACAGTATACAATATACATTTTTCTAATTAACTTTTTTTAGGCGGTCTGCAATGCTTACCCCTGCCATATGTGGATATGTGGCTGTTCGAAAAGTTCAGCATACTTCCCAACATGCTACAAACCTCAAATTATATATTTATTAATTTATTTTTAAGCATAAACCCACCGGAGCCCCTTGGCACCAAAAGGGGCTGAGGCACTATGAATGATTTCAATTAAATATTGCGTAGGGTCAAAGCAGTGAGACTTTTTGAGGGGGAAATTCACGCACTGTGGAAATAAATGTTAAGGAAAGGTTCCCCCAAATGAACCTCAGGATAAGTGTAGGAAAAGCTCCATATCTACTTCCAAGCTGGTCTGCTCCATGTAAGCGGAAGGGTGATTACTCTGCAGCTCTACAAACCTCTTTCTACTTTAACTGGGTTTTTCAGAGAGGCTGGTAGTCGGTTTATTCTGTTACTAAATAAAATAATCAGCCAATTTGCTAAATATGAGCAGATGTACTCTCTGTGAAAAGTCTGTTTTGCGTTGTGCATTGGCACACATATTTATATAGTTTCGGCATGTGATATTTCAAGGGGCTTACTGGTAATTGGTATTCATCCTGTCATTAGCAATGCCCTTTCTCATCATGGTTACAGAACATCAATACAACTCTGGTGAATTTTTTTATAAAGGGTAGTTAATTCTTGAATGGGCATCCTCTTAGTATAAAAAAAAGTATGTATTCTTTGTAGGTGAACAGTTGAACTGGTCAAAGAATGGAGGTCCCCAAAATCAAAATTGGAAAGAACACTTCCCACCCCAGCAAACTGTGTACAGATTTAAGAGCTTATATTTTTAGCTGCTTGAAATTTCTGGCTGAAATGTGAAAAGCTAAGGGCTGGGATGATCGAAAAGTAAGTGACCTATTTACAAATGGGATGACAGATCACCTGTGAATCCTAACTCCTAGACCATGAGATTAGATTGAAAATTGGTAAGAGTATGTATTTAATAGTGATTGGACCAGCACCATCAGTGAGCCGATCGCTTAGTAGTGCTCCCAGGTTCAAAGGGAATGGGGTGCAAGGGGAGTACAAAGACATTGATATTCAGTGTCTTAGAACATTTGGATCCAGTTGGTTCAGGCATTAAGGAAGAAGCATTAAATTAGCAAAGTGGGTTAGTTTTGACCAGGAAAGCCTGTAGGTACAAACAGAAGCTGCAGTGAGGTTTTGACAGCATGGGGGACTTCCAGGCACTAGGGTCATAATTGAAGATAAGAATGTCTATTCTTTCGCTGGCTGTAATTTTACTGAATGAAAAGGGCAATAAAGGATAACACTTTTGGGTAGTTTTCCATTGTTACTAATGGACTCTTAGTCGCACAGTCGGGTGCCTAGACAAATTGAAACAGTTGTTCTGGGGCATGACGAGTGATCAGTCGGCACACAAAGGAGAATATACATATTGGGAACTGGTGAAGAGCCATTTTCATAGGTGTTGTGAAAGACTTTCCTATTGCTGCTTTCTGCCCATGGGCCTCGATGGGAGACCCTTTATTTTGCTTTGTTTAGACTCCTGTCCTGACTTTTTGAAGATAAGCAAAACCTTCTGCTTTGCTTCCCTTGTCCTTTTGCCCATTCTTATGGGAAAACTGTCTTTGTGAATTTCTTGTATTGTTACAATTGCACAAATAACCTTAAAGTGTCCAGTTATGATATTTTGTGTCCTTTATATATTTTTCTAAAATGGCTTTTTGGTTACTTTTACAATGTTCCTAGGGTGAGCCGGTGGCAGTGGATATTGTTCTACTATGTTTTTGTGATTTTACTTGTGCACTTTTGCCTTTACTGCAAATGGCTACTAAGGGTGGCTAGCACCCTAAGATGGCCATGCAGCAAGGTTATTGCTTGTCCTTTGGCCGTATTTGTCTTTGGCCTTGTTCCTGCCCTCTCGGATCTGAATTGCTATGTATGGAAAGTCCTTCTAAGAGGTGGTTTGTTTGAGCCCTGTTGTGGGAGCTGGTACTGTCTGGTCCCAGGTGCCTGAATGTCTGTTGCTGAGCAGATGTTTGGCTATCCATGATTGGAAGCCACTGCCAGTTTGAATGGTGCAGATCCTTGCCATTGGTGTGCCCAGTCCAATCATGGATAAAAGGAGGACTCATGCAGCCCTTCCTCTGATCATCATTTGAGCCAAGACCTCTACGAAGAAGGGCTGCCGGTTGGCAATCTCAAGACCACTCCTGAAGCTGATCAGCATCGACTCCAGTGCTTACCCGGTGAAGCCCTGCTCCTCTGTCCTGATCTCGAAGGTCTTCATTGGTGCCCCCAGGACCGATGGGGTCAACCAGTCCTGACCACCCTCAGACCCTGTTATGCTTGAACTAAAATGGCACTGGTGCGCAATGTATTCTGGGAGCGCTCTGAGCCATGATGGATATTTACTTCATGCCGCAGTGAAAAGCTGCACACATTTTGCTGAGTGTTAGATTCACGGTGCTGAGGAAAACATGCTTTCCAAACCTGGTATGCGGTCAAGGACATTTCTGCTGGGAAAGCTAACTTTGTTACGGTTTGTTACTGTTCTCCGCGGAGCGTGTTTTTAGAGGAGGGAGGCACTCTGCTCCTTGAGGGTAGCTCTCGATTGACCCAGCTGGCAACCAACGGCTGCTCATCAACTGCGCAAGTGCCATTTCCAGAAGGTTTGAGAACTGCCACTCCTTTTCGGAGTGTGTATATATGTGGAAACCCGGAGGTGGTCAGGTGAGACTTCAGCCGGAGGAGGACGCTTACGTCCGGCACTCCTGTGAGCTGTGGTGCTCTCGACCTGGCTGTTCCCGGGGTCTTCCAGCCGCTCCTGGGTGAGATGAGGAATCCAGTTACGCTCACGGTGATGTATTTCCTTTTGAATTCTTTGCTTCTTCTGTGATTTATGTCTATGTTATTGCTGTGAGTTATTTCTATGTTATTACTGGTTGCTTTTAAACTTTTAATAAATAGCCGTATAAGTGCTGATTGTCTTCTAAGAGTGTGTGGTTGCGAGTTATTGCGTCTTTCTGCGTTCAAAGTATTTGCTCTATAATTGCATTGGTGATTTATGTTTTTCGTCACGAACAGGATACTTGTGATGAGTTGTTCCGAGTATTCAAGAATCTGTTTGAACGTAGATAGGATTCGGTTGTCTTTCAAGTGAAGTTTTTGAGTACGTTTTTTTCCTTTGCCGGTGTGTGCGTGCCTGTGGGCGTGATTGCAGTGTGGAGAGAAGAAATAAATAGATATAAAGAGGTTTTGTTTTGTTTGCGATAATGACTAGTTTGTTCAGGAAGAAGAGCATTACCGCTGGCGGTGACTGTTCTGATGTTGTTATTCCAGGCTGGACTAAGAGTCCATATGATAAGTTGGCCCAGGCGTGGGCATGTGGTGCAGGTCTAAGTGAAACATGGGATCAAGGATTGGGAGATGCCGATCCGGCTGATGTATGGCATGCTTGCAACAAGTTCCAGTAGAACGTGGCAGAGAATGTGCGGCATTAGGTAGGCGAGGTTGGGTTCTTTTGTATGCTTATAGGAAAATACATCAAATGAAGGTGGAAATGAAAAATGAGGTTTTGCGATTAGAGAGAGAGCTGGCTGCAGAAAGGCAGACTGTGTTAATGCAGCAGATTCAAATGAAACTGTTTAAAGATAAGGCTGACACATATCAGGCTGTGGCCGAGAGGGCAGCAGTCAGAGAAGCCCGGTATAAGTATAGGAAAAGACGGGGAGGGGTCAACAAAAGAAAGGTGGCAACTGTAATTGATACCGCTGGTGTGGACTGGGATCCGGATAAGTGGGATGGTGATATTTTTGACTCAACCAGTCTAGAAAGTAGTTCCGCAAATGAGTCTGACCCCAAAATGGAAGTGAAACAGAAAACAGTGGCGGCTAAGCCCGTTAGAAGACGGCGAGCCGGACCCCACCCGCAGAATCCTGCTGCGGAATGGTGGATTTAACCACGCTGGAGGATTACACACAACAGGAGGTTGGGGAAATTATTACCCGTTTGAGGCAAAAATCAGGGGAAGATTTATTAACATGGATGGTGAGCTTGCTAGATGGGGGTGCTGCAGGGTTGTTGGTAGATTCTACGGATTCATCGCGTTTTTTACCACTGTCAATTGACACCAATGTACAGGAGGTCTTAAGAGCAGGACCACCCCCTGACGCAAATGGTCAAGATACACAGGTGTCTTTGTTGCACCTGGTAGCCCAAGCATGTAACCGTAAATACCCCATTACCACAGATTGGCCTAGCGAAGAAACGAAGTGGTATACATTGAGAGAACCAATTCAAAAAGTCAGAGAGCATGCTATGAAAGAGGCTATTCACATAGATGCTCCTGATCATATGGGAGCCGTGCCGCTCTCGGTTTCAACTCGAAACATGGTGATTAGAACCGCGCCACCTGCATACAAAAGTGTCATTATGACTTTGCTTGTAGGTATGACGGGCAAAGCTACTGATGAGGTGGCGGATGCCATTCGGCAGATTGCAGATTTAGGGGAGTGGGATAAGAGCGATAACAAGCTACGGGAGAGAGAAGGGCGTAGTGAGAGAAGAACCAAAGGCAGGCGGCAAGATAGCAGAGACTCCCGAGTGTCTTGAAAAGACATGTTTTTGGCTTTGTTAAAGGATGGTGTGCCACACAAAGAAATTGATGGCATTGAAACCAGAGTAATGTATGAATTATACAAAAAATGAGGAATTGCAGCTAAAGAGCGCTATAAACAGGTTAAGAAACAGGTAGTCACCACGCCACAGGGGGACACCTCACCTTCTGCTCCCCCTGCGGAAGAACAAGACGAAGGGTCTATGGGGACACCTTCCCGTACCAGCCAACATACGCTGATTTGAGAAAGGTGGTGAGTGCAATGTTAGAGGCGGAGTCGAGTCACACTCATTCGAAGTTTGACTAGGGCTTCGGCCAAGCTCCAGCAGCGTCTGCCCGCATAAAAGTTGATAGGCGGCCTCATGTTGATGCGGCCTCATGTTGATGTTAAGATTTTTTGGGGGCCAGGAAATACACAAGGGGTGCGAGCATTGATAGACACCGGGGCGGAGGCCTCTTTGATTCATGGCAATCCAACACGATTTAAAGGCAAACAGTTTACTATTACAGGTCTAGGGGGAAAGGAGACCCCCGCAGTACAAACGAAAGTGGAGATGAAAATAGGCAATTTGAATAGGCAGAAATACCAAGTGTTGATTGTCCCGATACCTGAATATATAATTGGCTTTGACATTTTGGAAGGGTTAACCTTGGGACTTGGCGGTAAAACGTACCAGTTTGGGATGAGTGCATTGATCTGTACACCCATTACCGTAGGCAAATTGAAGATGCCCCCAGTGCAAGTGCCGGTGGCAACCAAGCGGGTAGCAATGAAACAATACTGCATTCCTGGGGGGCACAAGGAAATTTCAGACACCACCAAAGAGTACGTGGAGGTGGGTGTATGGCGCTGTATTACCACCGCATGGAACAATCCTCTCCTGCCTATTAAAAAGGGAGATGGGTCGTGGAGGATGACGGTGGATTACAGGGAGTTGAATAAACACACTCCTCCCTTAGTGCCCGCAGTCCCAGATGCCATTACCTTGATTGAGAATGTCCAAAAGTTTGAGGGGACTTGGTATGCAGTGATCGATTTAGCCAATGCATTTTTCTCTGTGCCAATTGCTGAAGAGTGTCAAGAGCAGTTTGCATTTTGGTGGAGTGGACGTCAGTACACTTTCACGAGGCTACCTATGCGGTACATACACAGTCCGACTATCTGTCACCGGCTGGTGGCAGAGCACTTAGACATGATATACCGTGTAAACCTGACATACAAATCTCTCATTACATTGATGATATTTTGATTCAGGGCAAGGATGAGCACAGTGTGCAAAGTCAGTTAGATGTCATTATGGAAGGATTGAAGAAGGAAGGGTGGGAGATTAACCCGAATAAAATTCAAGGTCCAGCTGAAACAGTGATATTCCTAGGGATTCAGTGGCATCATGGGCATCGAGAAATGGTGCCAAAGGCCTGACAGAAAATATTTGAATTCACCACTCCAATGAACAAAAAGCAAGCTCAGCAGTTTATAGGGCTGTTTGGGTTTTGGAGACAGCACATTCCCCATTTAGGGCAGATATTGCCCCCCCTCTACAAGGTGACACGAAAGAAATATGAGTTTCAGTGGGGGGAGGAGCAACAGAAAGCCTTTGAGCTGGCGAAAGAAACCGTGCAGCAGGTGCTTGATTTATGGCCATTGAAGAAAGGCGAAGTGGAATTAATTGTGTCTGTACAAGACAATTATGCTAAGTGGAGTGTGTGGCAGAAACAAGACAGGAAACGTGTGCCATTGGGGTTTTGGAGTCGTAAGTTGCCCGATGCTGGTAACTCATACACTCCGTTTGAGAAGCAATTGCTGGCGTGTTATTGGGCACTTGTTGATACCGAGCAAATGACGGTGGGCCATGATGCATTAATGAGACCAGAAATACCAATCATGCAATGGGTACTGAGCTCTCCTAAAACGCATAGAATAGGACATGCTCAAGAAGCCCTCAGATTACATATCACCGGAAGTGCCTGAAAAACGCGAGTCTCCCCTGAAATGGGGAGTACCTTACAGCGATTTGACCGTGGAGCAAACGGAACATGCTTGGTTCACGGATGGTTCAACCCGATATGTGGGAACTGAGCGGTACTGAAAAGCAGTGTCGTACAATCCCAAGACAAAAAAGATGTTGACAACGACAGGGAAAGGGAAGAGCAGTCAGTTTGCAGAGCTTTACGCAGTTTACCAAGCATTGAAACAAGAGACCCCTGGTCAATGTTATGTGTACAGATTCATGGTCAGTGGCGAATGGATTGGCAGTGTGGTTGCCAACTTGGCAAAAGAATGGCTGGAAGATTCATTCAAAAGAGCTGTGGGGAAAAGAACTGTGGCAAGATATTGCAGAAATGTTATTACAAAGTGAAGTCACTGTATATCATGTGGACGCGCATTGTGCCACAGACTCATTAGAACGTTGGTTTAATTCTGTTGCAGACGAACACACCAAGATTTCATCTGTGGATGCAGAGGCTTAGGAAGACGATTTGGAGGGTTTGGCCAAATGGGCCCATCAGAAATGAGGGCCCCTTGGAGAAAAGGCTACTATCAGGTGGGCACAAACTCGAGGAATCAGTCTTCCTTTAGAAGTAGTGAAAACAATCATTTTGCAATGTCCAGTGTGCCAACACCAACTGCATAGACCTATCCCTCAGATTGTTCGGGGTACATTGCGAAGAGGAAAATTACCAGGTCAAATTTGGCAGATAGATTAAATCGGTCCCATGCCAATCAGTAGAGGTTGTCAGTATGCATGCACTATTCTGGATAGATACGCAGGATATTTGATGGTTTTGCCGTGCAAACGTGCAACACAACTGAACATCATCAGGTTGTTACATCAGATCATACTACATTATGGAGTGCCTTTGCAGATTCAAAGTGACAATGGGTCACATTTCAAAGGCAAATTAATCCAGGAGTTTTGTCAGGAAAAGAGCATTGAGTGGTTGTATCATGTACCATATTAGCCAGCAGCTTCAGGGTTAATTGAACAAATGAATGGGTTATTGAAAGAACAGTTGCACAAACCTGGTGACAGCAATTTGGCAGGCTGGCGTGATCGTGTGTTTGATGCGGTGCAAGTATTAAACAATAGACCTGTGAATGAGCATGAAACTCCTTTGATGCGACTAATGACTCCTACTTTACAGGTTCAACCCAATTCAGTCAGAGAAACACTATTGTACTGGGAAATTACTCAGGGTTATTTAGCTCCCTATCGAGCAACTCCAGAGTCAGCAGGGGTAGACTTGCACTCCCATGAAGAAATCAGATCAGACCAGAGAGGGATGGTTGTAATTGAAACAGGGATTGGAGTACAAATTCCCCCAGAGCATATGGGATGGATTGCCCCTAGATCTGGCCTAGCATTGAAGGGAGTTCAAGTGTTGGGAGGGGTGATTGATGCTGATTACCAAGGCGAGATTAAAGTCATCCTGATGAATAGTGGGGACCAATTGTTATCGATCCACAAGGGTGATCGAGTGGCCCAATTGATCATTATTCCCGTTAAGTTGTCTATGATTAAGAAAAGGGAGCCTCCTACAGTGTTAACTACCCATGGGGATCGCAGTTTTGGCTCTTCAGACAGTATGGTACCGGGTGCAAAGGTGTGGGTGGAAAAGCCAAGTGGCCCACCAGTGCCCGCAGATGTCATTGCATCAGGCAAAGATCAAGTAGTTTTAGTCATGGAACCTGGTAGAAAGAAATGGCAATATGTACCCGCAGACAAATGTTACCTGAGAGAGTGTTGTGCAACACTGATATCTCTTTTCTGGGTTTGCCTTGTAGATCCTGTGTCTGGCTGGTGTAATTGTGGTACTAAATGGACTCCATTTGGGAGAGTTAAACAGCCTGCTGCTACCAACGAAAAATGTCACATCTGTGCCAGTGATCAAGGGGATACTGATAGTGATGAATAATGTTGTCCCAAAGCAGCCTTATGCCGATGCCGAAAAGCCAGCCAGACCGAAGACATGGATTCGTGAAATGCGGCAAACACGTCAGGAGCAAGTGAAAACAACCTTGATGCCAGTCATGCTAGAAGCATTTTCAGGACGGCGAAAACATTCTCCTATGATCACCCAGACGGAGAATATGTGGATATATCTGGCACAGCAGGTGCTCAACATATCGCACTTCTGTTTTACTGATGTGCCCAATGCTGAAGCTTTACTGACTATGTGCTTAGTAGCAGTGCCGACGCCTGTTCCGGTTTAAAAGCATATCTTCGGCCTCACACACAATGATTCTTTGCTTCAAGATTCTGATATTAGGCAAGCTTTTTCCGTTTATGAGTACTGTAGGTTCTGCCAAGAAACCGATCGCAAATGGAGAAATTTGACACGTGTTATTACTTATGATATAACCCAAGGTGATGTCTGTTATTTTATGACCTGCAATGCACAAGAAATTGGCAAATGCCGACAGATCGATTTAACCCAACAGCACAATCACACAATGTTTGAGAGACGACTATGTTCGCGAGTGCCACGCACATGCACCAGTGTAAATAATACTATGTCTTGTAATCATACAGTGATAGCTGCCAGTCATTTGAATCATGTGAAACTTCCAACAGGATGGCTCTTTTCATGTGGTAACATCACATACACTTACATTACAGCTAACATTTCCGGAGGTCCATGTGCTTTAACTCGATTAGGACTAATGATGTTTCCTTTACACCCAGCGATAACTCGAGGTAAAAGGTCAACTTTCGAATCTGTGGGTCTATCTCCTGATTGTGATTCACATGTACACTTGTTATCAGAAGCTGAGGTTCTAGCATTAACCCTTTCATTAGTGGGAGTTTGGGGTTTAGCTGCTGGGGGTTACAAATCTTTGATGAAATTAGCATGTTTAGTAGTCAAAAGCCTTAATCATACTTCTCAGGCATTAGAAGAATTACTCCTTGATAGTCAAGTTATTAGAAAAGCAACTTTGCAGAACAGAGCTGCTGTTGATTACCTATTGCTAAAGCATAATTTAGGGTGTAACGCATTTGAAGTTATGTGTTGTTTTAATCTAAGTGACCATTCACGATCCATTGAAAGTCATATTCGAGGTTTGAGGGATCTCATTTCTCAAGTGACTCAAGATCGTACTGGGAATTGGTGGGATTGGTTATTTTCATGGATACCTGATATTGGGGGTACACTACGTTACGCTTTTGCTTGCATTTTCATTATATTAGCTATCATAATAGCTTGTTGTTGTTGTATTCAATGTATTCCCAATTTAGTTTTAACGTTTCGTAGGTTTCAGAGACCGGCTCCTTTGCCACCGGGCTATGGAAGGTAAATATCCAAGGGTGGAATTGTTATGCTTGAACTAAAATGGCGCTGGTGCGCAATGTATTCTGGGAGCGCTCGGAGCCATGATGGATATTTACTTCATGCCGCAGTGAAAAGCTGCACACATTTTGCTGAGTGTTAGATTCACGGTGCTGAGGAAAACATGCTTTCCAAACCTGGTATGCGGTCAAGGACATTTCTGCTGGGAAAACTAACTTTGTTATGGTTTGTTACTGTTCTCTGCGGAGCGTGTTTTTAGAGGAGGGAGGCACTCAGCCCCTTGAGGGTAGCTCTCGATTGACACAGCTGGCAACCGACGGCTGCGCATCAACTGTGCAAGTGCCATTTCCAGAAGGTTCGAGAACTGCCATCCCTTTTCGGAGTGTGTATATATGCGGAAACCCGGAGGTGGTCAGGTGAGACTTCAGCCAGAGGAGGACACTTACGTCCGGCACTCCTGTGAGCTGTGGTGCTCTCGGCCTGGATGTTCCCGGGGTCTTCCAGCCGCTTCTGGGCGAGATGAGGAATCCAGTTACGCTCACAGTGATGTATTTCCTTTTCAATTCTTTGCTTATTCTGTGATTTATGTCTATGTTAATGCTTTGAGTTATTTCTATGTTATTACTGGTTGCTTCTAAACTTTGAATAAATAGCCGTATAAGTGCTGATTACCTTCTAAGAGTGTGTGGTTGCGAGTTATTGCGTCTTTCTGCGTTCAAAGTATTTGCTCTATAATTACATTGGTGATTTATGTTTTTCCGTGAACTCTGGGGAGAGCAATACAGACCCACCGCTGCTTTAGGATCTGTGCCTTCTGAGCCTTCAGAAGTGATCCTGGTCCCGCCAGTGGACTGACGGCTCTCTCCTGGGCTACCTCACTTCAGCTGTCGCGATTCTAAGTTCATCCTTGGAACTGCATTTTCAGCCACTTTCCATCAGAAGAAGCTGTGCTAGGCCTATTATTTTTTTTATTTTTGTTTTGGTCCCCTAAAGATCGCCTGTCTCCTCCTGACTGTGGTGACTCCCGTTGCAACTCATCATTGCTCCCTGGAGGTGTATATAGGTGGTCTGCCCCGCAGAATTGATGATCTCTTTTTTTGGGTGTTCGGCTAGAAGCTGTCTGGAAATGACATTCCTAAATACTGCAACCGACCAACACTAAATTGCGATGTCAAAAGTGACCTCTGCACCCGAGACCCCTGGGCATCCCTTGAAGGGACCAAGCACAGAAGACTAAGTCCCCAACGGAATCGGGAAGCTTTGCTGTGGATTCTGGAAAATTCTGAGTCAGGAGAGTAAGTAAACATGCCAGTTTTTGTCCCCCACTGCTCTCCATATGGGTACAATGGCGTAAAGTCCCGTCCCTAAAATCACTTTTTCTGATTTTGGTTGGTGGGGGACTGGTCAGGTACCTCTTCCTGGGCCTATCCGAGTGACTGAGATGGAGTGATTTTACTTATCTGAACGTTTAACTAACAGTTTGACTTTTAATCATAATCACTGTCATTGCTAATCTCTTCATAATCCTAACTCTGAAGTATATACTTTGGAACTGGTGACCTTGGGCACAAGGCCCCAACCTATTTTAGGAATGCACTTTATAACAGGTAGGGAAGCTGTTCTATGATTATCCCAAAGTGTATTTTCTAATTCTAATGCATCAGAGTACTTGCCTGTGGGTAACTGGTTACTGAATCCAATGCTTTCTTGTATCTCCTAAGGATGAATGTATGTATCTGTATTATAGTGTTGGTGTGACACTATCTGATTAGAAGTTACTCTTTTGTGTGAATTCTAAAGGCCCAATAAATCATTGTATATTTTTGTACGTGCCTGTCTAACTGGAATTATTGGTGGTGGTCTGCATGGACTCATTGTAGCCCTAGACTACTGACACCCCTCCTGAGTCTAAGCCTTGCTACTCTGCTCCCATACCTTGACTGGTTTGGCCAGACTTCAGTATCTTCTTGTTCACCATAGTAGTTTGGCCTCTTAGAATCCATCCCCATGGTTGATTTTGGAAATCCACCTTAACAATAGGCCACCTCAGTGCACCAATAAGTGACACCACACTAGGTAGTCATACAAGCAGTAGCATGCAGAGCTCGCTGCACTTGAGAAATAGGTCTGAATTATATTAAATATGCAAGACAACTATGGTAGAAATACTTTCTAAATGCACAAGGAAAATAGTCTAGAATTAATTTGTAAATGTATATGGAAAGGTGGGTTGGAATGAATAATTTAGGTGCCCAGGGAAACTTGGTGTTGAACGAGGCAACTGGTATGAGTTTATGGATGGTGCATAACTTGTGTGAGTGGGTAGAAGGGACATCAGGCAACAGACCATGCAGTTAAAAAGAAGGTACACTTGTATGGTAAATCGGGGCTGTGAAATTACACCATCCAAAGCCCTACCAGGCCCTAATTGGGCCAAACTAATTACCCCTGACTGTTAGCTCTCGGCTGGGATGCCTGGCATGTAGATGTCCAAGGGCAGAACTTTGTGGTGGGGATGATTTGACTGCAGTGTCCAATCCAGGCCCTGCCTGTCCGGACCGACTGGGTCAGGCTCCTAAAATGGAGGCTTTCTTAATGCTACAGCTCCCATTGGGGCCAGTATGCCGGGGATGAAGGCATTGCAAAGCCTCAGTCAGGAAGGATAGAAGTAGTAATTTAGTAAAAATAGTATGAATTTTGCTCTTCTTCGGATCCGCTGTTAAATTGGTTCCATCTGCGAGGGGGTTCATGGGGAGAAAATCCAGAAGTGCTGTGCAAATTGCATGAAAGATTTCAGATGGGAGGGGCGGTTGATGAGTGCAAGGGAAAGTTTAACTGCGTGGATTTGAGGAGTCTATTTGCTTCTGTACATTTTATAGAGGAACCTAAAGTCTGCTTCCTTTCTTTTCAGTCGCAAGGAGATTGCTGTGGAAGGCCTTCAGTGGGCCTCCAAACTCACAAAGTGTATAGCTGTGGGCCAACAACCTCCAGAAACAGGTAATGCCTCCTATGGCCTCCTTTGGTGGGGGAGGATGCTGTGTCCACTTCCCCAGTGCAAAGGTCTCTTCCGGAAGTCCATACTTTTAGGTTTGAAGCAGCAGTTCACAACGCATCTTCTTGTGTACTTACTCAGCAGCTGTTTAGTTGGGCTACTCGGGCATTAATAACCTGTTCACCAGATGCCTAGGATAGCTTAACTTGTCTCCCAGTTTTTTGGTAATTGGGTATCTCAAATTATAAGCAAAGTAGTACAGTGTAGATGCAAGGATAAGGACTTCCCTTTTTCTTTTGTGCTTAGTCTATCATCTTGCTGATGCCCATCACCCCTGACTCTGCGACAATCTCCATTCTTATACAGGATGGCTTTCCGTTGTCTATATTAAGGCACATTACAAGGGAGACTTGAGGAAGTAGGGCTAGAGGAATGCTGGAGAGATCCTTTGTCCATACCTGCTTCGTATGAATTTTAAGTCACAAGTTGTTTTCCAGAGGTTTGTAATGTAGATGTCTTTGGGTTAACACTCTCAAATACAGAGAATATTCTTTGCTATCTCATTGACGACTCTTCCTACACCAGGATGAATGCGTTCCATTCTGTAAAGCGAGAGGTGTTGCTAATGAATTACCAACTTTTCCACACTTGCCATTGTTCTATCCAGCTTCTATGGAGTGATAGTGGTGTACGGCCTGTCAAGTCTGACCAGCCGCTAATACACAGTTGAGATTGACTGGAGCTAGGGCATCTTCTGAGAGTCAAAGAATTCTTGCTTCTTACTGGATGAGGTTGTCATTCGAAGATTGGTTTGCTTCTTCCTTCTGCAGCTAACCGGTTAAAACAAACCAACTTCCACTATTGTCTGTCTAATATAGATATTCATAGAGTTTTTTTAATCTATACATTGTGCTGATTCTCACTATCTGGTCTTCATTATGAAGCGCCTATGTGCCTTTCACCTAACTACTGTTCTACCAATTTTCTTTCTTTGGCCAGCCTGCAATTTGGGTTATTTGTGAGCACACTTGCCTGCCTTAACTAGCTCATATGCAAAAAGTGCTCTGGATGATGGCGGAGAGCCTCTTGTAATAGGATTCCACACAGAATTATAAAGTATGAATATACTATTTCTTAGGCCCAAACACAAATGCAAGGACAACCTAAGGATACTATACACTACAGCACAAACCTTTTATATAAAACAATCTGACCATCTGACCACGTACAACATCCAGGTCGCCAATGGTAATCGAAAGAAAAGCACCTGGGCACTTCTTCCAAAAAGTGCTGTGTGCAGCATGTGTACACAGCCCTACGGATAAGGGGTGTATTGGCCACTTTTACTCCCTAAAAATAGGCAAATATGCCCCAAAAATAAAAACAGGGAGTCAAAATACTCCCAACAAAAAAAGGGAAACTGACATGTAGAACCCTGTTCCCCTTGAGTTCCCCAACACAGCTCAATGGGTAGGCTTGGATCAGTAGTGCACATAGTACCACAGGATGAAACTACTATTATTACTGCCTGATCAGAAGAAATAAACCTATTTCTTTTAATGTAGATGAATAAATAGGTGCAAAAAAAATTATTACAGAAACATTTTCGTTTTTTCCAGTTAAAACATATTTTTACTCGCTTATAGAATACTCCCACTGGGAATTGGACTTGCATTTTTACCCCCTAAAAAAATCATTTTACACCCAACTTTAAAATATAGGGAGTAAAATACTCCCACATCCAAATCTTATCTGGACCACTGTGTATACATTTTGTTTACTGCTGTTAAAATGATAGTCCAGCCATGGTCAAAGACAGGACAAGACCCGATAAAAAAGAAAAAATGACCACACGTTCTGTCGTAACACAGGACTTTCTAAGGCTCAATTGGATCTATGTGATTACAATGAAAAAATAACCTTGAGGATGAAAACAGGTGTTTTCTTCCACCTCCCACTCCTTTTTGGTCATTTCAATGCAATTACCCCCCCCCCCACGCACACCACCCATACTGCCCCCACATTAATTATAACCTTAACCCAGCCACCACAAATATTTCAATGTTTTTGTCCTCTGTTATCTGCAGCGCAGTATTAAACGTATACCTCTCAATTTACATTGCTCATTGTGGCTCCAACTGATATGGAAAACAGGACCCTCCATTTCCTGTTCACCTATACAAATCATGTGATTATGGATTGCACTGCATTGGTTTCCTGTTCATACAGTCGTTGATTCAAATCTGCATTTCACCACAAACATAGTTTGAGGGAATAGCAAGTCTTGTTAATTACTTGCATAAGGCAAAAATAAACTGAGCTTAAATGCATACAATTATAATTCTAACATGTACAATCACGTGCATAATGCACACATTTCATTTTCTTGTAAGAGCCATGGATTAGCTGCTACTCTAACCCATGTATTGGTGATGAAAATTATAATCACATCATACATTCTAAAGCCCAAGTGGGTTAATTTTTCCCAAAAACCGAACAGAAAAATCTAAACATTCAGGTAGCAATTCATATACATAATGTATCACACAGAGGCAGTTAAAAAGGAGTCAAGTGTTGCAAATCAGTTCAGAAAGACAAATAGCTCCTCATCACCATTCAGGCCATTGGTTTTCATGGTATTCATTTTTATTATGACTTCAGATTTAAGCTGTCGTAATTCTAGCTATCTATTACCCTTTCTTATGTGTTCAGGAACATGAGCAATCCCCACAAATGTTATCCCAGCAACATCACTATTGTGGAATGGAGCAATGTGTGAGGTTAATGGATAAGTGCTGTTGCCATTCTTCATGGCTCTATAGTGTTGCAAAATAAATTATTTCAGCACCCTTTAGTGGACCCAATGTATTGCAATTTACAGGGACACACGATCAAATAAACTACAAACCTGGTAAAACGAGTAGTAACATAATTAGCTTCTAAGTTTTGTTCTCATTCTTTTAAGTTGGTTGATCACAAACCATAGCATATTCACAAATGTTGCTGCTATTACACCTACAGTAGCCATTGTTTTTTTTATCCTGTGTCAACCAATTGACTGCGTGGACGACTTGGTGCTATTTTGTCTTTTAGATTAGGTGCTTTATAAAAAGTAATTTTTGGGGAAGTGCTCAGAAACTTGTTTAAGTCATCACTGTTGGGGGAGTTTTCCTAAAGTCTACCAGCAGGTGAGACTCGATAAAACTATCCCTTGGTGTACGAGCCCCAACTTTTAGTATACGTCTGTACTATCCAAAGGTTTGATAGAATGGCAGAGCAGCCAGGCTTATCTTATGAGGAGGATGTGAGCTGTAGGGAAGTACAATGAACTCAGTAAACACATAGGTCCAAAGAACCTCTTGCACACTTGTAGTTATAGTAAAATACACATTTATTTTATATACACAAGGCAAGGTAAGTAAATACTATTTTAGAATAACCAACACAAATAGATAACATAAGTAACACTCTTTCAGGTGACTACTTCAATAGGTAGTGACTTGTGCCCGCCATGAACACAGAGGACAGTTACATTAATTTGTAAAGTCACGTGGATAATGTTCTGTTGTAAGGAGAAAGGGTTATTCAGCACTAGCAGCAACAATCTACTTCTCTAGCACTTTTAAATGATTCTAATACTTTAGGAGTCCATTGCCTAACTAGTTAAGAGTTCATCAAAAGTCATTTGAAGAAGGGTGCAAAGTCCTATGGATCAGCAGAAAAGGCAAAGTTAGTTACTTTAAGTAGAAGGCTTTAGTGGAATACAAAGGTTAATAGGGACCTTTGAAAGGACTCCCTAAGATGTACGGCCTGGGCAAGGTGTAAGGGCGAATGGCCAACCTCTGGATATAGCACCCCAGTGACAGAGGAGTGACAATTTGGCTTGAGGTAAGTACTACTTTGAGCCCCACAGTACCTTAGGGTAGTTGAAGAAAATGCAGCTGAATTCTTTCCTGTGCAGCAGCGATGGAACCGGTCTCCTGATTCCTCGGTCTGGTGACGAAAGGAGGAACTCTGGAACAGATGTTGCAGCAGCATTCGCGAGAAAGGACCCCCATCAAGGAATTCTTCGGTCTCCCATGTCAGTCTGCGGTTTTGGCACCTTTTAACAAGCTCCAACAGTGAACGGGTCGATCTGCCTTGAATCTGCAGTCCTGCACTCTGGTGAGGGGACTTTAAGGAGTGGAATTGTGCCTCTGTAGGTCCAACTGGAGCTCACCAAAGTTCTTGGAGGATTTGTTCATGGAAAGACGATGAACTGCAATTGGGTTGGAGGTTCCCTGGTATTGGTGGTTTGCAGCCCTGGCAGGTCACAGCACATCCAATCCCTAACAACAGGCATTGTACCAGCAAACTTGAAAAAGGCAGTCGTCACTCCATTGCTAAAAAAAGGCAAAATTAGATCCCAAGAACCTGCAGAATTACAGACCAGTGGCAGGTTTGCCATGGCCTGGAAAAATTTAGAAAAAATCGTCACATCACAATTACAGGAGTATGTGGAAAATGAGAATTTACTGGACCCTCTGGGTTTCCGACCGGGATTCGGTACGGAAACTCCATTGTTGACGGTCTAGGATGAGCTTCTTGAGACGGCAGATCAGGGGGACATATCACTTTTGATTATGTTGGACCTATCTGCCACATTTGACACAGTAGACCATAAGATCTTGCTGAGACGTCTCGAGGAGGTGGGAAAGGTTTCTACACAAGCTCTACAGTGGTTTAAGTCATTTTTGCTGGTAGAGAACAATGGGTAACATTTGGAGGATTCCTGTCGGATTCCCTTATGCAAATTTGTGGTGTCCCCCAGGGTTCCTCTCTCTCGCCTCTCATCTTTAATCTATATGTAAAAGCTCTTAGGGATATCCTGAGGAGACATCAAGTTAAATTCCATTCATATGCTGATGACACTCAGGTATTTCTGAGAATAGAGATATCGGAGACACTTTTGAACTAGTGGAACACTGTTTAAAGGAGGTGCAAGCTTGGATGTGAGTGAAAAAGCTGTTGTTGAATGCAAATAAGACAGATGTAGGCAAATAAGACAGATGTAGCATTGTTTGGCTCTAAACACCAATTGCAACATAACAAGCAAGTACTGTCACTAAGTTTTCTGGGATCACAATTGGACTTTTCTCCCAAAATAAATAATCTGGGCTGTATCTGGGAAGACAACATAGGGAGTGGGGCACCAGTTATTGCGAAAGTACAATCTGTGTTCTACACCCTACGGATGCTAAGACAGATCCTACCATTTATAGCAGACAAGGACCGGGCGACAGTTGTGGGAACTCTCATCAATTCACGACTGGATTATGGTAATACTCTGTTGACTGGAATCCCTGCAACCCAACTATGCAGACTCCAAGTCACCCTAAATGCGGCAGTTAGATTGGTGTTCAGGGTGATAAAATCATCCCCTATCTCTAATCTAAGGTGGTCATTATATTGGCTAGCTGTGAAGGAACGCATAGATTTTAAAATCCTTTGCGTTATCTTTAAATGCGTGAACCAGTTAGCACCAAGCTATTTGTCTGATAAAATCAAGACATATAGCCCAGGCTGTCAACTACGCTCTTGCGACAAGACGTTGCTGCAAGTGCCACGGTCAAGATATCAGTGTAAAGGAGATCGAAGGTTTGGAGTTTATGGTCCAAAACTCTGGAACAGCCTCCCGAGAGTCATTCGAGAACATAAAACTCTCATTACATTCCGAAAGGCTCTGAAGACCTATATATATTCTGCTAATGATAGCACCAACGTTTAGTCACTTGCCTGTGAAATTTCTGAATTGATAGCACTGTCAAAGACAGTTGATTTATCACTGTGTGATACATCTGCGCCCAGACACGATTAGTTTTGTCAGGTGCGCGTTTACAAATAAATCAAATCAAGGGATAGCTTGTTTTGCAGCTCGTCCTATGACAAACCAAAGGGAAGGAGTCGTCCTCTTCAGAGCTCTTCTGTCGATTAGAAAACAGGGTCAGGACAGCAGTAGTCTCTTTGCGGTTACTGGAATTATCTGCCGGTGTCTCTGGTCGTCTTCTGCTTTGGATCTTCTGTTCCAGTGGCTGACTTGCCTTCTGCCTCAGGAACCTCACCTGTTATCAGGATTTACCATTTATTCCTCTGCAAACTCTCCCTGCAGTTTACAGAAAGGGGTGGGTGGCTGTCCAATGAGGACAGCCAGCCCCCTAGTGGGAAGTGGTTCCACTCAGGCACATCAGCAGACAAAGGACAGGAGAGTTTCGGCCTCCCCCCTGCTTCCTGTCCTCACAGACACACTGGAGCCTTGGCAGGCTACACAAAGGGTTCCTGCCAAAGACAAAACTCACATTCTGACCTCCCCCTCCCAGGATGGTAGAAGAAGGGCTAACAAAGGACATCTGCACAAGAAATGGCGAAAAAGGAACGTAGGTGACCCTCCTGTGCATACCTGCAGCTGTAAATACAGCCTAGAGTGGAAAATTGCACAAATGTTGGTAGGACACGTGCCCTGCCACCAGCCATAACTATAGAGTAGTCACTGTAACCAAAAGTTTACAGGAGCAGCGAGAAGGGCGATACTATGTATCCCCTCAGCACTACACATAAGGTGGGGCCTGCTGATCTCTCAAAAGTAAAAGTTTAGGAAGGATAAAAAGTATCCCTCTTTCTTTAAGAACAGTTGTTCTTAAGGAAAATGAAAGAGTATAACAGGAGAACCCAAAGGGTTCCCAGCAACACTGCACATAGGATGCTGTGTGCTGCAAAAGTGAAACACAGATGCCTTTAAGAGATATGGAGGAAAGCAAGACTCCATAAAAGAAGGTAAATCATAAATAACAGAGTTCCCATGGTTAGAGCAAATACGAATGAATGAGGGGAAAAAGGCTCCCCTCATTCAGGAGAAAAAGGTCCAGAAGTCCAGCAAAAAATGCTGGGGGTCTCACTAGGAGAGGGTATTAAGCATAAAACTGATAAATCTCCCTAACAATCACTCAAACATATGGGCCAGTGTTTGGTGAGTATCTTTCTGAAAGCACCTGCCTGGCTGTTATGTGTTATGTACCTAGTGATCAACTAACCTATGAGAACAAAACCTGGAAGCTGAATTATGTTATTATTTGGCTCACCAAATTTGTTGTTTATTTGATAGTGTTCCTGCAAATTGAGGTTCATTGGGTCCACTATAGGGTCCCTGAAATGACTTATTTTGCGTCACTGTAGAGCCATTAAGAATGGCAACATCACTTATCCTTTAACGCCACACTTTACTGAATTCCACAATAGTGGTGTTACAGGGATGACATTTGTGGCATTTGCTTATGTTCCTGAACACATAAGAAACGGTAATAGGCAGCTAAAATTACGACATCTTGAATCTAAAGTCCTAATAAAAATGAATACCATGAAACCCAATGGCCTGCATGGTGGTGAGGAGCTATGTGTCTTTCTGAACAGATTTGCAACACTTGTCACTGTCTTTATAACTCAGTAACTGCCTCTTTGATAATGTATGTATATGAATTGCTGCCTGAACTGATATTTCTATTCGGTTTTTGGGAACAATTACCCCACTTCGGCTTTATTGCACTCAAGTTTTTTAATGTCGGTTGGATGATTACAATTTTCATCACCAATACATGGTGTAGAGCAGCAGCTAATCCATCGTCTTTTTCAAGAAATACACGTGATTGTACATGTTTCAATTGTAATTGTTTGCATTTAAGCTGTTTATTTTTGTCTTATGTAACTAATTTACAAGACTGCTTTTTCCTCTGTTAGTGTGGAAATGTAGATTTGAATCAACGATTGTATGAATAAGTAGCCAATGCAGTGTAATCCATGCAGTTCTAGATTGTTTAAAATGTCCTCCATTTTGGAGGGGTTGAGCACGTAGTCACTTTTATCACATGATTTGTATAGGTGAACAGGAAATGGAAGGTCCTGTTTTCTCGATCAGGTGAGGCCACAATGATCAATGTAAATTGTGCCTGAGGAAGTCCTGTGTTAGGATGGAACGTGTGACGATTTTTAAAATCGTTTCCTGTCCTGTCTTTGACCATGGCTGGATAATTATGATTAGAGTATCGTTTTAGAAAGCAGCGATAAATTTGCACATACTGCAAATAGCATTTCTTGGAAGAATGAGTGCTCCACTTTTTCCTTTCGACTACCATTGGTGACATGGATGCGGTATGCAGTCTGATAGTCTGAGAGTTTTGTATGAATGAAGGGTTGACTCTATCCCTACCCGGAGGCACCTGCTGCGTATGAGGCTGAGCCTCCTAGGAGGCAAGGTATATATATATATATTTATATATATGTATATATATGTATATATATATTACATGGCCTGCGGTAGCGGCCATGTAGTTATGGTTAAGTTGCTAAACCCATAGGAAGAGCACCTTTTGGGCGGCCTATAACTTCGGTCCCCCTGGACAAATCCTCACCAAACGTTGCAAAATAAGTATATGTCCGACTCCGAATTTTTCTGCAAATTTTCGTGAGGTTTCGTCAAGGGGGGGAAAAGTTATAGGGGGGTCCCAAAATTTCTTTTTTTCCCATAGACTGAATGGAGAAAAACTTTGCTCACGCCTACAGCCCAAACCGCTGGATGGCTTGCTCCCGAAAGCATGCTTTTGTAAATTTGGTGGAAATCCGTCCAGTAGTTTTTTTTTAAAATGACCAAAAAGTAGGTCCAACAAAATGTGTGCTATCTATGTCAGCTCCATGGACACACTTCCCTGTTCGCTCCGCGGACAGGACTCTGATTGGCTTAAAGGGCAATGTGGTGTCCGCAGACATCGGACGTAACTGCTGATTGGATGGTGAAAAGCGTGAAGTGCGTCAGATTTTTGTCCGCCATCTTGGATTCGTGGACAGCAGCCGGTGTCCGCGGGCATCGTGGTAAAAACATATAAAAAAACACAACATTGCACTGGTCAAACTTATCAAATAATCTCTGGGGAGGTGAGGGGAGATGAGGAGGGGATGGGATATGGCTGCAGGAAGCAAAAAAAGGGTGTTTTCTTGTCGCGAAAATCCACGAACAGCCCGGATGGTCGCAAACAGTCCTGTGAAGTTGGCGGATATCTCTTAATTGCAGGGTTGGTGAAAAGCAGTTCTTGGATGGCTTATAACTTTGGCGCCACTTAATTAAACTGCATGAAATGTTGCACTTATATTCTTGACCTGATTCCAAATGAGTCTGCAATGTTCGGTGGGATTCTGTCAAGAGGGGGCGAAATTAGAGGGGCTCCTAAAATAATATAAAGGCTTATAAATGAGGTGCCATTTGACAAATCCACACTTAAGTTGGGGAACTGATAATAGATCTAGGTATAAATGCTTTTGCAAAGTTTGGTGGGATTTTGTAAAGAGGGGGCAAAATTTGAGGGGGTGTCCCAAATTATTTTAAAGGCTTATAAAAGGGGTGCCATTTAACGACTCTACACAAAGGTGTGCAAAAACATTATAGATCTAGATATAAATGTTTTTCGAATGTTTGGTGGGATTTTGTCAAGAGGGGGCAAAATTAGAGGGGGCGTACAAAAATATTGTAAAGGCTTATAAATGCGGTGCAGTTTGACAAATCTACACAAAAGTTTGCAAAAAGATTTTAGATCTAGATATAACATTTTCATAAAGTCTATATGGATTTTGTCAAGTTGGGGCTAGCTTATATGACTATTGTATGTGTATACATTTGACACTTTTGAAAAAATAACACGTGTGGATTTCCAGCAAACTTGTGGAAGGAGCATTGGCAAGGATCTGAAAGCATGGTTTTGCAAATGTGCCCGCGTTTTACTTTTGAACAAATGTCATAATGTAGGTACAAAAAATAGTGATATACCTTTTTGGTGACTGAGGTATAGCCGGTAGCCATGGACAGTGGCCAGATTGTCCGGGTCATGGAATAAGGTCATGATCCGGACAATCTGGCTACTGGCCATGACCACGACGGACAACACATGGGGTTAAAGTGGCCATGTCCACCTGGGACCGGCTTTGTGGTAAAGTTGTTCGAAATTGGGATAGGTTTGAAAGGGAAGAAAAATGTGCTCGTAGTAATATGGTCATAGGGTTTTCTCTTCGGCTTCTGCAGGCTGCCATGGAAAGCGAAGAGGGGCCCTTTATGGAACCCCACCTTCCCTTTCCCTGGTGGCCATCTTGGAAAAGGATTTTCCTTCCTCCACCGGGACGCCAAAGGCAAACTTGTCAAACTTATCAGAGGCGTCCTGGTGTAGGAACGGAAAATCCTTTTTTGGCACCCCGGGTTCCCGCTTTAGGAACCTAGGGTGCTAATGGACTTCATCCCTCATTACAGGGGCTGGAATGGGGGGATAATGGTCCGGAGACCTCGTTATCCACCCTCGCTTCGCTTGGGCTGATAACTTGGGCTGCTGGGCGGTATCCACCGTTCCAGTCCCTGGAACGGGGGATGAACGCCACAATATTCCCATTAGCATAACACAAAATGCAAATGGAAATGTTGGAAAATCTTATTGAGTCTATGTACTTTACTGAGAAATGTAAAGTAGATGAAGTCTATAAGTGGTTTTTAGTTCTATTTTTTAACTGTGAACG
Organism: Ambystoma mexicanum; assembly: GCF_040938575.1. Taxonomy (NCBI): domain Eukaryota; kingdom Metazoa; phylum Chordata; class Amphibia; order Caudata; family Ambystomatidae; genus Ambystoma; species Ambystoma mexicanum. Next base: position 326,662,473 of record NC_090925.1, on the reverse strand, counting down.
GTGGTTCCTAAAGGAACATTTCTTTTGTTGTTTTTGGATATATTTTTTTTTTGTTGGCAGGAGAGCTAAGAACGAAAGGTGGGGAAAGAAAAGAGAGAAGAGGCACAAAACACTAATATGCAGGGGCAGGTGGACAAGGGAAAATGTTGCGTGTGTGTTATTTCTAAGGTAGGGGGCAGTGTTTCTCATGCTCCTTGATTACAGCAGTGGTGGTGGCTCTTGGGGAGGAGGGATGGCAATAGCTGATGCCATTTTAAGATAAAAAGCTGTTTTGCTAAAAGTATGTACTGTGTACTAGATTGTTAATGGATAATGAGTAGGAATAGGTGTTGGAGCTATGCAAGGGAAATTTTGAAGTTGAAAGTTTCTAGATCAGTAGAAAATGCAGTTCCGACCTGTGCAGGAATATACAAATGATATTTGTGATGTCATCTTTGATGTCCTGGGTGTTAGTCTTAGCAGTGCAGGTGGTGGCGCGAGTTATGGTTGCTTAGCTTACCATAACTGGTGAATTTCATGGGTTTTTCGATTTTACTTGTAACCAAAACGTCCTTTTAACAACGTTTTTTTACTGAATTTCATAGGTTTTTATTAGTGCACCTTAACCATAACGTCCCTTTAACAGTTTTTTCATTGAATATATATAAATAAATAAATATTTATATATATATATATATATATATATATATGATACATTACTCACCGTAATCGTATTTCTGATGCTTGTATCTGCTTAGATTCACATGCTGTGCATAGGCCGACATCTAGTGGAAGCTGCAGAGTATTACAGTTTGTTTTTCGAAACTCGAAAATGGGCGTCGACACAGGGCGTGCCAGTAATACTATCCCTAGTGTGATGTCCACTGTACCCATGATCCCTCACGTGTCTAGGACCCTCAGATTGTATTTTTTCTGACATGAGGTAGCATGAGGACTAACGTGAGTACAGATAATCCAAGCAGATAGATAGAAAGATAAGACTACAACCATCCATGCGCCTTCTCTCAGAGGTGAGGAAGGGTGGGTCGCATGTGAATCTAAGCAGATACAAGCATCAGAAATACGATTACGGTGAGTAATGTATCCCTTCTGAGGCTTGTGGAATCTGCTTAGATCACATGCTGTGCATAGATTAGCAAGCAGTGTTAGAAGAAGGAGGTGGGATGTGAGAAGGGTCATGAGCAAATAAATGTCTTAGAACCGCTTGTCCCACTTGAGTATCTGTCTTGGAATGGGTGTCAATGCAGTAGTGCTGAGTAAAAGTGTGAATAGAGCTCCAAGTAGCTGCTTTGCAAATGGTGTCAAGGGGTACATTTGCAATGAAAGCCAGAGTGGCCCCAATGCCTCTTGTAGAGTGGGCTCTTGGCGTGAAAGGCAAAGTTTTTTCAGAAAGGGAGTAACACAGCTGGATACAGTTAATAATCCACTTAGAGATGGCACCTTTAGAGACGCAATCTCCCTCTCTGCCTGTAGCTACGGAGACAAACAGCTGGTCTGTTTTCCTTAGCGGTCTGGTTTTGTTTATATAGTAGAGGACCGCCCTACGCACATCTAGGGTGTGTAGTTTCACCTCAGCCGAGCTTTGTGGGTCTTGGAAGAAAGCCGGAAGGTCGATGGACTGGTTCACGTGGAATTTAGAAATAAACTCGGGTGAGAACCTAGGGTGTGTACGTAAAACCAGTTTATCTTTATGAACTGTAAAGAAAGGATCCTGCACTGACAGAGCCTGAATTTCACTGACCCTTCTTATAGAAGTAATTGCTACTAAGAAGGCCGTCTCATAAGTTGGGTGTTTGAGACTGCTTTTATGCATGGGCTCGAATGGGGGCCCCATGAGTTTAGATAGCACCACGTTAAGGTCCCTTCCTGGTGGTCGGTTTGAAATAGGAGGGTGATGTCTCTTTACTCCTTCCATGAAGGCTTTAACCACTGGTATTTTCCACCACGACACCTTGTTATGGGAGGTGGTGTATGCTGACATAGCTGCCAGGTGTACCTTCAGTGAGTTAAAAACCAGTCCTACATCCAGCAGGTGGAGCATGTATGTGACAATTGTGGAAGGAGTGCAATCAACCGGGTTGATTTGCTTATTCTGGCACCAGATAACGAATCTTTTCCATTTGTAAATTTGGGTATTTATTCAACTTACTTCCTTGTGCCAAAAAACGATTTGACAATGCGCCCAGTATTGGACTTACGGCCTGCAAACAAGTATGCCAAGCCCCAACAATTTCGCATGACTAGTCTCCAAGAGGTAATCCCCCTCCTAAAAAAGGGGGACTATATGGCAACATTGGACATGAAAGATGCCTACTTTCATATTTCCATGTTCCCAGCGCACGGAAAGTACTTGCGCTTCAAGGTGAACAGTCGGCACTACCAGTTCAAGGTACCAGCCTTTCCAAACAATAGATCCGGCTCCACCGGCTTATCTATCAATGATGCTTGGGTTTCGGGTTTGAACCCAGACTGCCTTAACCAAGCATGTCTTTTGATAACAGTACCTTCTGCTATCAATCTGCTATCAATCTGCCGGCGTTATCCGCGGCATCAAAGGTTGCTTTTAAAATGCAACCGGACACGGCTCTTCCCTCCGCCGAAACTCGTGCCAATTGGCTCTTTAAGGGTTCTGGGGTGGACTCTATGAGTGCCGTGACTTCTCCTCACTGGTGGTAGTTGTAACTCGCCAGCAGGGTGGTGGAGTTGGCAATCCTTGCCTGGTAGGCGGAAGTGGAGGCTACCTTCCTGCCCAAGCCATAAATCTTCTTGCTCTCCTTGTCTGGAGGAGCTTCGGACGATGACAAGGGTGTTCCCGCACTCTTTCGGGTGTTTGTAACTACCAGGGAATCCGGTTTCAGATGCCCCCTTATGTACAGTGGGTCTGATTGGGCTGCCCTGAAAAGCTTCTCAATCCTGGCATTTACTGCCCTAGTGAGGTTGGGATTTACAAGGGAAGGGTCTATTCTCCTTTGTATTTACTTAAGGATAGTGATGGCCTGGGCAACAGGTCTCCTTTCTCCCACTAACTCCTCGGCAAAGTCCCTCTCTTCTTGAGCACTTGGGGGGGAGATGTGGAAGTGCTCTGCCGCTCTGGACAGAACTTCATTCAAGAGAGGCTGGTTGTCGACAGGGGAGTCGGTAACTGGGGGTTCTTTATCTATCGGGGAATCTACTCTGTATGTTTCTGGGTCGTTCTCTTCCTCTTCTTGGTCCTCGTCATCCCCATAGTAGCCCGTCCCAGCGCGTTCTTCCAACATGCCCAAATCTGGATCCTCACAAAAGGATGGATGTCCCTGATATTGAGAATAGGGCTGTATACAGAAGGGGTCTGAAGACCGTGTTGGTGCTTCAACCCGGGACTTCTTACTTAGGGGTATTGGATCCTTAGAGCCTGAGGGTGCTGACCCGTCGGGGGTATAAGAGAGAAAGTGTTCAGGGTTCTTGGTATAGAAATCTGCCAATGATGACATCCTTGACATAACTCTGTCTATGTCATCACTAGACCATTCTCTTGAACTGGGAATGACTCTTACTTGGGGGACTTTCCCTGGTTTATCTTGACTAGACCTACTGGTTTGAGCAGGGGTCTTTGGGATAACAGAAGACTTGTCTGTCTGTTTATGTGGAGTAGAATGTTTTTGAGGTGTGGAAGGCTGAGACTGCTTCCTCTGTTGTTTTTTCCCCCTCCCCGTGGGTGGAAGAGTGTTTACCCTGTGTTTTCGCCCCTTCGTAGCCTTTCGACGCCTGGTGTCGAGGTTCGGGGGTAGTGTCCACAGCCGTTACACAGTCTGCTGACGCCGACTTCTGGAGTGCGGTCTGGGGATAAAGGTCGGCTTCGTCTGCCGACGATCGAACCTCTATTTCCTTGGGGAGCGAGGCACTCTTGGCAACAGTGGATGGTTGCCTGGAGTCATGCAGCGATCTAGATCGAGAACGCCCAGAGGATACCGATTCGGACCGTTCTCTATGTGCCTTTTTCTGAGAACTCGACGTGCGCGTCGAGTCTCGGTTGGACTTCATATGTTTTGTGGAAGTGCTGTGGGTAGCGCTTGTGTCGTCAGGGGTTTTCCCCATAGCCGCCTTGCCGGACGACCTTCCAAGGTCGGGGACTTGCGCTTGGCTGTCTCTTGACACCACATTGCCCTTGCTGTCCGAAAGCACGCGCCGCTGCCATCGCTGAAGGCACCCTCCGCTGCCATGGCCTCTTGACGCCTGGCGTGGTGGGCCCAACGCTTGATTGAACAGTCCTTTAGTGTTTTCGGTTTAAACCTACTACACACTCTGCAGTTCGCCTCGGGTGGTCCCTCGGCAAGCAGAGATTGTACATGGCGTGTCTGTCAACCTAAGGGTACTTGCGGTTGCACTTGGGGAAAAATTGGAAAGGGGTACCCTCCATATGCACCTTGTGGCAGCGGGCTAATAAGTGTAGGAATATATAAGAATGTACCTATATACCAAAGAGTGTAGAGTATGTCCACCCTCCACTCTCCCTACTTGCAGGGCCGAGGCTAGAGGCCTTCCAAGGCCCGGGCCGAGGCCAGAGGCCTTCCGAGGCCCAAGTCCATCGTGCAACTCTCGACGGTCGATTCCTTCTCTGGGCCGGCGTCGAGTGTGGAAGTTCGGTGGCTCGACGTTGGGGTGGAGAAATGGGGAAATATAACAATATTTTGCAAAAGTATGGCTAAGTCCAGGGAACTCAGCGGAATGCTTCCGACCAGTATGGCGGAAAAAAACAATTTGAGGGTCCTAGACGTGTGAGGGATCATGGGTACAGTGGACGTCACACTAGGGATAGTATTACTGGCACGCCCTTTGTCAACGCCCATTTTCCAGTTTCGAAAAACAAACTGTAATACTCCGCAGCTTCCACTAGATGTCGGCCTATGCACAGCATGTGATCTAAGCAGATTCCACAAGCCTCAGAAATACATATATAGTAGGAAAGTCCATTTGAGCCAAGTCACACATTATACAACGCCACCTAGTAGCCATCGCTGGAAGTTCCCCTCCAGTTCTGAGCCACAACAGCAAGGCATTGTGGGTATGCAAATTAGCTCAAATGCAAACCTTTTTCTCCAGGAAATTTCTTTGTCTAAAAGGGCAGTGCTACTTTATACATAGCTTAATCAACCCAAGACAGACATTTGCAACTTTTGATTCGAGCAACGGTTTGGCCTACTTCCCATTCATTTTCCCATAGACAAACAAGGTCCATTGTTTCCAAAGGGCACAGCCCAAACCACTGGACAGATTTGGACCATGTCCGAAACAACTGGGGCACGAAGCATTGACTTGCAATCCATGCATGGTTTGGGGTTATTCCGTGCAGTCATTTTTAAAATATTTGATGGAGAAGGGGGTGGCCCCTTCCCAAAAATAGAGATATCCTGGGGATTTACCCAAAACCGGGTGTTTTTAGAAATGAAATAACCGCCATCTTGTTTTTCTCTCAAGGCAAGAGATATCTGCGGCTATAGCAGAGGATATGGAAGAATAAAACGTAGGAAAAAAGCTATTTGCAGGTCAGAAAACATGCAAATGCCATCATGCTAGACAGGGTGGCTAGAGGGCACCAAGTGAAATTTGGGAGTTGGAGGTGTGAAAAACCTGAGGGTGTTCTCCCAAGTAGACCTCGAGAATCCCATATTCAGGTGGCCACGGAAGGGCTGGCGCTCTCAGATCCCAACCCCGGGGGGTGGACGAGCGAGGAAGGATCACCTGGGGAGGGGAGCCTGGGATTATACTCAGGGGAATCCCCCAGGCGAGACGCTGTATTATACTGGGGAAGAAGGTAAGGAGGATGAAGTCCCTGAAACTTTTGTAGGCTGTTCCAAATCCACCTCCCTTCCACCCAATGAATCTCCCTCACCCGAATCCAACAACCCCTCTGCATCTGGCAAACCTATTAGGAACTCAAATCCTGTAAACTACATCTTAGAGAATCCCTGTCTTCCTGTTGCCTACTCGAGTACTCCGAGTCATTTTTCTCCACGTCCCTTATTATTTCCCGAACTCCCAGTCTACTTTGACAAAGCATGACGTTCCCACAACCCCCCCCTATTCATTTCACAAACCTTACAAATCTCACCTTTCCGAATTCACCAACCCCCCCTAGGACCAAGAATATAATTCCCGATTACACTTTTTCCCCATCCTACCCCGTAGGATACTTAGAAACCCTGCCCCCCAGGCCTTTTTTCCAACACAAATACTTTTTCACACCGTGAAAAACAACAGACTAACACCAGAGCCGTTTACCTGACAGGTCGCAACACCAGTGTCAGGCAGAGTGAAGCAATTGCCGATAACTATACACACCTGATGGCCCTTTCTCTTCCCCACAAGGATAAAAGACAAAAGCATGAGAGCAAACTTTGAGCAAGGCCAAGCCCAGGAGGAATCAGCTATTCCAGGACGACAGTTCAAACGCAGGAGAAAGGCGGTGAGACCTGAAAGGATAACGAGGGACGTGCCCTTACCCTTTTCAACCCAGACCTGCTAAGCCTCCGTGAAAGGAATCATAAGACCAGGAACTACAGCTGGCATGTGGTGTGACAGATGTCAACGGTGCACAGGCCCCTCGCCCACTGATAGCCAAGGTGGGAGAAGCGCTTGCCTCTGTGGTACCGTCCTTGACTCCAGAGGCAAGAAACGCCAACAAGTTCAGCACAGTCGGTGAGTCGGAGAGAGCTGATAGTAAACCAGACTGTGTTGAGCCCAAGGTTGCAAATGGCAACAGTATATGAGCAAAGAACCTATGTGTAATTGAACTCTTGAAAAAACCCAGTGAAGGTCCAGCTGCAGAGTGGTCCGGTGCCACGTGGGCTCTCATTCGAAGGACTCTGGCTGGTCCCCTTTGTTGAAACTACAAATACCAAGAGGCCCTAGGAGAGGCTGGCGTGAGGGGTCAAAGTGGTCATACGAGGATCAAGCAAAACCCCTTGTACAGTCTTTGACACGCTGAGGAAAGAAAGTGAACTGTGTTACTGGGGGAAAATGTGAACCCGACTGAGGGATGCCTACGAATTAGGGTGACCAGTAACAACCCCGAGAACATTATGTGAATAGAATTATGTGAAGCCTGACTGGGGGCTGAGACCCGGACTTAGGTAAGAAAAGAACCTAAGGGGTCTAGTGAACTGTCGCAAGTGTGAACCCGATGGAGAGATTCCAAGAGAAAGCTAGGGGACGGGAACCCCGTTTCTGATGAACTGTGAAATTGCGAACTAAGGCAAGTGTGGACTCGACAGAGGGATGCTGAAAGAAAGCTAGGGGAAGAGAACCCTGCTTTTCTGATGAGATGATACAATCGTGAACTGTGTTAGAATGTCTATGTGAACCCAATGGAGGGAGGCCAAGAGGAAAGCTAAGGGAAGTGTATCCCAGATTGTTATAAAGTCTGCGAATTGGGGTGAACAGTGATACACCCGTGAACATTGTGACGACAAGTGTGAACCCGGCTGAGGGATGTCCACAGTGAATGGTTGTTTAAAAAGACATTGAGACTGTTGAATGTTAAAAGTTGCTGATATTTTGAATGAAAGGCCGTAGTGAATCCGATTAAGCGAGGCCCACGTTGCAAGAAGCATCAGAGCCCGGTTCAGGGGGATCCTAAGGTGAAGATAAATCGCCCAATGTGAAGATTACTGAAAGGAACTTTTTGTTTTTGTTGTTTATAGCACATCAGGTCCTCTGAGGCAAGAGACTTTGTGTGAAAGAGATTTGGCCACAGAAGGCCCTGATATTTTGGAAATGAATTGTAAGCTCGTGCTGGTGAAGCCCAGGAGTGTCCTGTGCTCAAGAGTCCCACCTTATCCTGTACTAAAAATGTGAAGAAGGGAGACCCCAGCCATAACATCCTGACTTATCATTTTGAGAACACTTCTTTCTTTTCTTGTAAACATTATCCCACACTGTCGCATAGCAGTAAGGATTGGCAATAGGTTTTTAGTATAGGCCCTTTTTATTTGACTAAGACACCACTAGAACTGTATTATTATTATTTGATGGTCGTAGCTTGCTCCCATTTTAGATTTAGGGTTAGATTAGGCGTTTTTCTCAACCATTCTACAGTGTAATAAACACTTGTGTTTGTCTTATCTTGATACAATGCCTTCCTTAAAGACGGGGCCCAGGGACTGAGCTTGCAACACAAAGCTTTGTGTAGCCTCGGCTATAGCCTTGAATAGCCGACATCTCAAAGCGAACTGCGTCACAGAAACAGCATGTGTTGTGGGGGGAAATGGAGAGGGCAGGGGGTGAGGAGGTGTCAAAATTCGTCTCTCTGAAGTGACTGTAGCCGACAAATTCTTCTTAGTACTGTAACCCTTTGGTGGGCCAAAGTACACGCAAAGGGATCTATTTCGAAAGAAGATGGAGCACCAGACAAAAACCACAGGCTGCAGGGAGACAACAGAAGAATGATGTTAATGCACGTTACACAAACAAGTGGCAGTGAAAACCCAGAACAACACAAGGACTAACCTGACCAGAAATCTGGGAATCTTAGGAATTGGAGTGAAAACTTGATGTTTAGATCTCAGTGCAAACCTGGAAGCACAAAGAGTAGTGTATGAAACAAGACTGACTACAGAATGGGTGAGATTAAAAAGGACAAATGAGTGGGAAAGTCTTACCGTGGGATTCCAGATGATGAAGACCAAGTTCCAGTAGTTCCGATATTGCAGAGTTGAAAGAGTTACAAAATGATGCTGATCCCAATACTAGCCCCGACGAAACGAGGACGCCTTAAGCTAAGGTGGCGCCTTTCTCTATTACCTCAATGGCCCACCTGAACCCGACGGCACGCGGACGCCTAAAATGGTTGACGCAATATGTAGAAGCAATGGAGCAGTTTGTCTTGAATTTCCAGGTAGAGTATGATGACGGGTGAGTACAGATCAGTTCAGGGCATGAAGACAAAAGCAATCCATCAACGGTCCGAATCGTAATGTGGGAGACAATCAAAGTATAGTCGAAAGGCAGAGGAAGTCGGGGATGGAGTCCGAGGTCGAATAACGTAGTACCAAATACACAAGAGGGCTTAAGCAGAGGCAATCCGGGGACGATGCAATGTCTGGCAACAGAGTAACAAGGACGTAGATTCACAAGGGTGTAGACATAGACAAATCCGTAGGCAAGGCAAAGGTCGGTAACAATGTCAAAACAATGAAAGGCAAGAGAGAGTAACAAAGTAGCTAACTAGTATGAATCAGAAGCACTGCAGCAATTTCGAAAGGCGTTTAAATAGCGGTCACATGACTTTGCTGTTCCGTGAGTGCCCACGTGACCTGTGAAGGGGACGCCACTGTGTCCAGCGCAACCGCCAACGCTCAAGCATTTGGGATCTCCTGTTATGAAAACCCTATATGATGTACCGGAATAATGCTTACTGGAGCGTACCATAGAATCGGGCTGCATAGAATCAGAGCTTTGCGTGTCTTTCTTTCATAAGGCATTACGTGATGTTGGGATTCTATTGTTCTTGTGCTGATTCCTGACAGTCGGCCATCTGGGGAGTGGGGGGCCATGGCCAGTGACACGATTGCCATCCAGGTCTCCCATCCATGCAGTAACCAGGACAGCCCCTGCTTAGCTTCAAAGTGAGGAAGGGGCCAGCCTCTTCAGGCCATGTTGCCCGATAAATGAGCCAAAGTTAAAAGACCACTTAGAGAAACAGGCCAGACATTTCCTTGCTTTGAAGCGAAGCAGGGTCAGCCCTGCTTTGAAGCTAAGCACGGTCAGTCCCGGTTACTGCATGAATGGGCGACCAAATTGGCATCTGAATTTTCATTTTTATTTAAAATTGTGCTACTATCAGTCCTTGTTTTGCACTGAGACAATTGTTTGCCTTTTGCTGAATTGCATTCTGGTATTTGTAGTCTCCCAGTCAATAATACAAAAACAAATTGATATTTTTACAGCAACAGTGGGTTTCCCATCCCTGCAGTAACTGGAACAAACCCTGCTTAGCTTTAAAGTGAGGAAGGGGTCAGCCCCCTAAGGCCATGTTGCCTAATATATGAGTATATATTCATAAACAAAGAGATAGGACACCAAACATAAAAGAACAAATGTAGATATCAAACAAGGGAACACAGAACATCTCTCTAGATGATGTACCGGTACTTATATCTTGAAACAATAGATAAAGTACAAACAGTTTATCAAAAAATGTATAATTTATTATAAGCAACAAAGACCCTAGTTATGTACAACAAATAATCGTATTAAGTACATATGTATTACTTAGTTTTCATAAAAAACACGTTTTAAACAAATACATGGGGCCTCATTACCACCCAGGCGTTAAGGGGTTAACGGCGCCATAAAAGATGTCGGCGCCATTAAACCCTTAACGCCTGATTACGAGGTCCCTTTGTGGGTTGCACTTTAACGGCTGCTTTTAGCAGGCGTTAAAAAACCAACCCGCAAAGGGACCTAGGAGCTAATTACGGCACCGTAATTTACGGTGCCGTAATTAGCGCCTTCCCCATTCCCATTGAGCCCTATGGGCCAAAAATGGGAATGGGGAAGGGGCCATGGTGAATGGGGAATTACTGCCCCGCCAACCTTGGAATGGGGCGGTAATTCCGCCATTCACCATGGCGGACCCCGGCATGGACCATGGTGCTAATAGCACCATGGTTTAGCGCTGGGGTCGTAATGAGGCCCATGGACACAAATATAGCAGCAAATCACAACATCATAAAATGAATGTGTCACAAACAACACATATATTCCCGACATGTAGCATGTTTCAGTTCTTGATGCCTTTATGTAGCTGAACTTTCTTCAGGGGAAACAATTCTTCTAAACGTCCTTCAATATTGTGCAGTAGGGGTCCTAAGAACATCCACCAACAGATGTTATCAATAAGCTGAAAAAAGAAGAGGCAAAGAAGCCTTCAGTTCCCAATAGTATCATCCAAAGAACAAATAACAACCTTCACCACTGGAAAAAGACTTAAGCCTATACCGTGATGAAAGCACAAGCATACCGTCACCATGACAGATTCCCAAAGAGTTCGAAAAGTCACCCTCGAAGTGAAAACAGTAATTACAATAATTACTAAGAAGGGCCATAACTTGCCACTTCTTAAGAGGCGATATGTTAATTAATACGTTTGCCACACCTCTATCATAAAGGTCAAATTTATATGATTAGATGCTCAAATCACCCAGGGTAGGCACAACGATAGAAACTACCACCAGAAAGCACAACATACAGTTACATATTAAAATCATGTGAAACTCACAAGTACCTGAAAACGTCTCCAAAAGATGGTATAGATAAACTTTCAAACGTGTGTATGTCAATACAGCATTGGAAACATCAAAGTCCCATTCGGCATCTCAGCACATGTGTCGCCAAAAAAGCCATTGCTAGCAGTTAAAGTATCAATTATAACTGTGCCAGTTATACCCTGTCTGAAAAAGAAATAGTTCCCCATCAATGAAATGGAACACTCATCAGCTCTGTCAAACTACTAAATTCAACGTACGAAAGAACCCTTGTTTTCTTTCTCAAAGAGGCCGTGGGTGCAAAACATGCAAACACTCAATGTCACGTTTATAAGAAACAGACAAGCTGCCTAAGCCAAACACGGTAGCTTTCCATGCGTTCACAGCCCGCGGTTTTAAACTTACTGTGTGAGTCAAAGCAGGGCAGCATGCCGTGGACCAACGTTCTCGCTAGAGGAGCCAACGCGAGTGAGGTCTGAAATCACTGCGTAGTCAGTATCTACAACGAAATAGAAAGGGGACTGAAAACAGGCACCGAGTTCAAATAGAAGACAGCGCTAAGAAGGAAGTGGAAAAGAGCGCCATGTTTGAAAGGAAAAATGGTGTCAGACCAGTTTAGGAAAATACTGATGCAACGCCCGATGATGCACAATATTGATTACACAAGAACGCAATGGACTATTCTTACAAATTCTCCTAAGTAGGAACAACGGTTGGAATGAATAACCAAAATGTATAATTTCATACATTTCTAGTATAATTTAAATACCGCATAAATAAACATGTTAGCCCTATCTTGCATCATAAAATGTCAAATATACAAACGGTGTGAACCACCATATAGATGTCCATATAATTCAATGTGCGATGAAAAACATATACTTGTTGTTTCAAATAGTACATGTTTTTATATTAAACAATGTTTATGGGGCTGTCACCAGGCAAAGTCACAGATTATATACAATAGTGTAGACATTTTAAAGCAGTAGGTCAACCTTGTTATTTGTTGCAGTAGAGGACAAAGCTGTCTCAAAGATGTACTTGGTGCCAATCAACATTTTCGTTGAGCCCTATCACATGACTTTGTAATTTGAAAATAAGTTTTTGTTCAAAATTCAACAACTTTTGATCAATCTCATTTTTGTTATTACCTTCAATGTTCTTTAAAATTACCCATTCAAAGTTGGTATGGTCATGCTTTTTATCCAAAAAATGTTTTACGATTGGAGCTGTTAGCACTTTGTTTTTAATACAGCTACGATGTTCAATAATTCAAGTCCAACATTTCCTATTGGTTTTACCAATATATCGGAGGCCACAGGGACAAGTGATCATGTAGACCACATTTTGCATATTGCAATTAGTCATACTGCTCATATTCCATATTACCGCAGGACTGATCTGTAATGACTTGGTTGCCTTGGTAAAGTCACACATGACACACTGGCCACACGGAAAATGACCAATGACAAGAGGGAGACCCCACAAAGTGGTTTGTTTCACTGGTGCATTGGGTTTTATGGTAACATCATTCCTGATGAGTATGTTTTGCAAATTCTGACTCTTTCTGTATGCTACCAATGGAGGTAGTATTTCTTTGTTATTATAAACTTTCTTCCATGTCTTATTAATAATGGTCTTGATTTTATAAGACAAATTCGAGAAGGTATTAACAAATACAGTACCTACTTCTCTTCGTTCTTTATTAGTTTTCTCCAGTACGGCATCTCTATTGTTGTTATAAGCCCTTTTAGAAGAGGTTCTAACAAATTTAGCCGGGTACCCCTTTTCTAACAATTTTCGAGACAGGACATCAGCACTAGAAACAAAGTCCTCTTTGAGGCTGCTGTTACGTTTAAGCCTTAAGAACTGCCTGAAAGGCAAATTTGATTTGAGATGATTGGCATGATGGCTGTTGTAATGTAGCAAGGCATTTTTATCATTCTTCTTGCTGAAAGGTTTAACTTTGATGACACCCAAATGATGAAATATGGTAATGTCCAGGAAGTCAATTTGTTGTTCCTCTATCGCTCGGGTGAATTTCAAGAACCTATTTTGTAGATTCAGCCAATCGACAAAATCATTAGCTTGTTCAATAGATCCGTCCCAAATTATAAGGACATCATCTATGTACCTTAGCCATTTTCTCAAGAATTGTTGGTATGGATTATCTGTGGAATAGATCATACTTTTTTCAAAAAACTCCACATATAAATTTGCAAGATTGGGTGCCATGGCTGCGCCCATGGCAGTACCTTCTGTTTGTTGATAAAAGGCACCTTGAAATTGGAAGAAGTTCTTAGTGAGAGCAAATTCAGTGCACCACAAAATAAATCCGTTGCTCACAGGGTGGCCATCGTCCCTATTTAGTAGTATTTCTTCAATCACTTCTAAAGTGTCTTGTTGAGGAATCATTGTGTACAAAGACTGAATGTCTAAACAGATAAGCAGAGACTTCCCTGGTTCAAAAAGCAGATTCTCTATTTTGTTTATGGGATCCGTGGTGTCTCTAAGGTAACTAGCCATTTTCAGTACAAATGGCCTGAGATAGAAATCTGCAAACTTGGAAAGTGGCTCTAGGATAGAGCTCACCCCTAATACGATGGGTCTGCCAGGAGGACGGATGAGTTGTTTATGTACTTTTGGCAGAATATAAAATACTGGTACTCTGCCAGTTTCCCGAGTGAAAAAATCACATTCTTGTTTAGAAATAATTTCTGATTCGAATGCTCTCATGACTTTCTCTCTGATTATCAGAATCAACTCAGACGTAGGATCACACTCTAGAGGGGTATAGCTGTTGCCATCCAACAATGGGCCTAATATATGAGCCCACCTTACAAGACCACTTAGAGAAACATGGCCTGTGGGGGCTGGATCCTTCCTCGGTTTGAAACTAAGCAGGGTCAGTCACGGTTACTGCATGGGTGGCAGACAGACCACAGTCCCGAATGCTGTGTGTTTTCTTAGTTTAAAATATCTCATAACACACGGCATCCACATTATTTTTTTTTAAACCGTGCTACTGACAGTCCTTGAAGGTTTTCCACTCTGAGACAATTGTTTTGCCTTTTGCTGAATTGCATTCTGGTATTTGTAATCTCACAGTCAAGATGCGGGGAATAATGCCACAATTGTACACTTTTCGCCTCACATAGTTCTATAAGGATTTATATATTTGAGTGACACTATGGTATGTGTACTTTTCAAGTTAGCTTTATAAAGCAGAGTAATGTTGAAAGCCAGGCATAGGGGTGAGGAGGGGAAATGATGAGAGGGCAAGTAAGTCATGAGTATTTGCCCACGATGTGGCAAGAGAGTTTGCAACCTGGACACTGGTGCAATTATTTCCCCCTGATTGTTTGCTGCTTTTCAGGGCCACCAGTAAAGGACACATGTGGTTGGACAGCGTAACTTTTTTTCAGAGGGCGGACGCAACCCCTTGTTTTTTTTTTTTAGGTTAGTAAGCTTGCTCAAGTATTTGGATACCAGGATTTTACTCAGGTTGTCATGTTCCCAATGCAGGAACTGGGCACAAATAACACGGATACACAAGCTCAACCGCCCCCAGACAAAGACGCCTTCAATACAGAACACACCCCGCATAATAATACTATTGACAGAACAAACATCGCAAGAGAAAACTCCTTATACCTTACACCGTACCTCGCACCAACCAAAGAACCTAGATACTTCAACGACACCAACAACATTTCCACACGGATAAAAAAACACAGAACAATGGAACAAAAGACCCAAGAATAGAATGGGATGACACCAACCCCTTTACTTGCTACATCACAAGAACAGATGGGCACTGTCGATACCCACATCAAATGACAAGAGATGGAGAAACAATAGATGTCAACTACCCAATTATCAATCTCACAGACCGATTCAACCACGAAGCTGCCTTCACAGAACCTCTACCGCTTGGAGGCAACATAAAAGCACCCCAACTGAACACCCACAAACCAAAACCGGGAACACAAAATAAACCAAATGACACCAAAAAGATCCACTGCAATCTAATCAACGCAAGATCAATGTCCAAACACGCCACCAAAATCTATGACCTCCTAAGTGACAGGGACATTGACATCCTTTTTGTAACCGAAGCATGGCTAGGTGACAACCACAAGATCACCCTCAATAACTGCCTGCCCGATACCTTCAAGTGCATCCAAGTAAACAGGAAAACCAAAAGAGATTGTGGACTGGCAATCATCCACAAGAAACACCTGGAAATTAAAGTGGAAGACCCATTAAACATCAACAAATGTGAATCCCTAATCAATAGTCTATCAATAAATCCCAGAACAAACCTGAAATTCATACTGATATACAGACCACCGACGTACGATGCGGCCTTCATAGACAACTTCATAGAAGCAATCACCAACCTAGCTATCGAGCGTAACCAACTGATTATCCTCAGAGACTTCAACATCTGGTTCGATGAAGAAACCACAACCTCACAAAAATGTCTTACCAGCCAACTAACAACAATGGAACTACATCAGCTGGTCAAAGGACCACCCAACACGGCTGGACATACACTAGACGCAATCTACGCCAACAGAAAACGAATTACCACAGAACCACTGATTCAGATCCTCTGGAGCGACCACCTCATAATCCCCCTTCGTAATCACACTGCCTTCCCCAATAACCAAGAAAGAAGAAAAACTACCAATCATCATGAAAAGAAACTGGAGAACCATAAAAAACTGCAACTTAACGGACCGACTCGCGATCACCAAACCACAAACAATAACCATGGGCCAAGCTGACCTAGACACTAAAATAGCTATACTTCTCAACTGGATCCCCACAACAATCGACGAGATCGCAAAAGAGAGACATTTCAATCCATCCCACAAAAGAGCAATGGCAAAATGGTTCAGCCCACTACTAGGCGCCATGAAAAGGAAAAAACGAAAACTAGAACTAGAATGGAAGATCAATAAAGACTGCAGGAAAAAGAATTCAAACTTCAACAACATACCCGTTCATACAAAAAGGATATACAAAAAGCAAAAAGGAAATACTACGACAACAGAATTCTCAGAGCACCAAACACCCAAAAAGAACTGGTTAAAATCATAAACAAAATAAAAAACCCACCCGGCTGCAACAACACTCCAATACCATCAAAGAAATTATGCAGTGACCTCGCAGACCACTTCAAAAATAAAATCATGACCATCCAACATACCATACAAAACAGACCATGCAACCACTACACTGAAGACACTGACCGATGCCAGGAACATCAGAACAAACTCCAAAACTTCCTGCACATATCGGTGGAGACTTTCATCAAACTCGTAAATCAAAGCAACAAATCGGGCTCCCCTGCGGATCCATGCCCCCTGACATCTAAAAATCTATCCTTGGACAAGCAACACCAATGGAATACAACAGGAACGTCCTCAACCAATCAATCTCAACAGAAAGTGTGCCTCAAGCCTTCAAATCAGCATACATCAAACCACTCCTCAAGGATACAACAGAAAGCATAGATGACCTCTCTAACTACAGACCCATCTCCAACATCCCCTACCAAGCTAAACTCTTGTAAACACACATATATAGAGCTTCCCAAAAATTCATAGAAGAACACCACCTATTAAACCAGGCACAAGTAGGCTTCAGACCGATGAGAGGAACGGAAACAGCACTTATTTCAATCTGGGATGATCTAAAGGCGAACGCAGACTCAAACAACAGCACCGCTCTGATACTTCTAGACCTCTCTGTGGCATTCGACACAGTTAACCACAACATCCTCATCATGGAAGAATTTGAAATTACCGACAACGCCTTACTTTTGATCATATCCTTCCTAACAAACAGAACAGAAACAATATGGATGGAACCTTACAAATCAAGCCCACGAGAATCATCTTGCGGAGTCCCTCAAGGATCATTCTTCTCGCTATTACTATTCAACATCTACCTGTCACAGCTAATTAAAATCATCGAAAGACATTGCCTCACCTGTTACAACTACGCTGACGACACACAAATCTACAAAATACAAGACTTACAAGAAGACAATTCAACACTAGAGAACTGCCTTTGTGAAATCTACAACTGGATGAACTTAAACTACCTTAAACTCAACCCAGGCAAAACCGAAATAATGATCATCACAAAAAACGGAGAAGACAACCTCTACATCCCATGGCCCACTGAACTTGGTGATACCCCAGCCCCATCATCTACTGTAAAGTAAACACCCTAATCAAGAAATGCTTCTTTCTTCTGCGATTGGTTAAAAGGATCCTACCTGTCATGCGTCCCTCTTGTCCTGTGCTCCGTCAGGCCATACACCCCTCATCACGTCCCAGCACCAGAACACTCTCATAGGGTGGGCGCATCTCAAGTTCCCCACTTACCAGGAAGCCTTGTGTCCCTTGGCGGGTGCTGTCCTGGGGTTCCATGGTCCCAGGCTGGCGTTGGTGGCAACGCTGGCATTGGCAGTTGCCATGGTGTTTATGGACATCCCGACAGCCGGCTCCCCAGGCCCCCGTTGCACATTCTACATGGCCTGAGCGATCATGTGTGAGGGGGTGGGGCTTGTCATTTCTCCGATCACGTGGGCCTTCCTGCACATCGATCACGTGACAACAAGCCGGCAACATAAAAAGGCACCAGGTACGCTGTTTAAACGCTTCTCAGCTGTTTTCCTACTGCAGCGTTTGGCGTTTTGTTCTTGTATCTTGTACCACGGATTACTGACCTGGCAACGTTTCTTGGATTTTCGATTTGGACTCCCCATTTGGATTTGCCGCCTAATTTGACATTTCCTACAAACTGCTCTGACTTTGGCTCTTGGATTTTGGACTGCTTTGGATCTTGTTTTGGAACTGACACTCTGGATCTTAACCCCTGTTTGGCCTTACCCCTGTCCAATCCTTTTCCCCACCAGGAGCCCTACCCATCCTCTTCACCCTACGGTGGCACCTCATTGTTGTCTTGATAAAGCATCTACCCAGGTGTTTGATAGAGGTCGCCATCACAACTTCTAATAGAGACAAAGAGGGGATCAGTGTCCTTCCATTCTTCCTCCAGCTTCCATTTAGGTAGGTGCCTTTCCAGTTTCTCCACTGGGACATATCACAAACCAAGATTGTTTGCTTAAGTCTAACCTGCCTGTTTTTCCTCACAGTCACCTGGGACCTGGAGTTTACTGTTCCTGCCACCTGTGGCCTCAATAACCGGTCAGCAAGTCCATTTTGTCTCTCTCTGACTTGTGCTTAGGGACTGAGGTGTACTTAAGTTCGGTACTTCCCATTCGGGATACCGTCCAACTCGTGATGAGGCCATTAGTCTCAGGATGGCTGTGAGAGTGGTCTAGGATTACAATGTGTCCACACAGAAAAACACCAATAATTCAAGCTAGACCTTTATATACAAAGATATGCAATGCATACCAAGCAAATAAAACCTCTAGTCAAACCTCTAGTCAAGCATTGTCACACACTTACTATAAAACAGATATATGCATTCACCCGTAGGAGAAAAAAAAGCATATGATTCGATAGCCAGTGAAACACTGGTAAGTGCTTTGGTGGGTTAGAAAGAGGAGTCGGACACTTGGGGGATATTTTAACTGATGTTTATTAAAATAATGTGGATAAGGCCCATCTTTCCCAATTGCTAGAGGGGTATTCCTGCCTATCTAAATAAAGTAAACGTGCTTGTCAGTTGTCGAGAAGTTCCAAATGAATATGTCCATGGTCCAAACTAGTTCTAATAGACCCTACCACTATTTTGACTAACTTAGAGTACTTCAGGAGAATGTCTCCCTTCTCCTGGTTGTAATTTGACCACCCACCCCTCTCCTTGAGCTTCTCACTTTGGTTATCTCTTTCATCTAGTTCACTTGATTTCACTTCCCATTCATACTTATAGGATGCCCTCTCTGGCTTGTTCCACTGTTTACTTCTTAAACCAGGAGGTTCTTTCCAGGGCATGTGTCCGTAATGATTCCTCTTTCAGGCTTTTTCGTTATTCACTTTATCACTTAAATAGTTTTATATTCCGTATCTCGTCAATTTCACTGGGACAAGTTTTCCCCACTTCATAACAATGCCCCGGTGGCCTCCCGGTTCTCCCTGTTAGCTCCAATGTCTGCAGGGGAACGCTGTCGGGCTCGGCGCTCGCTCTGGTTCTCTTCTACGTTCTGGATCTCATGCTTCTTGATATTGCTGGCGTCCCGCCCTCTCTCTTCTCTCTCGGTGCGGCTGGTTACGGTTGTGGGCACCAGGGAGTCTCTTCCACTCCCTGCCTTAATGGCTTTGATGAAGTTTGAGGGACGCATGCCCCACCACGAAGCCGTCGTGGTCATGCCACCACTAGGGTTATGATTCCCTGCTCCACTGTTTCTCCGTCCTCTTAAACGCCAGGCCTCCAGCATTTTCCTCTGTATTTCGGGACTTCTCTGATTTGCTCTGCGGCTCTCCTTCGCTCCGCCTTTCCAAGGCGTGATATTGAGGGGGGTGGTTTACTTTACTTTATTAATTTGTATCGTGCACCACTGACCCGGAGGCTTAAGGGCACCAACAAAAAACAAGAATGAAACAATACATGTAGACAAGTCGATAAGCTGTAGGGCACAGGAGTCCGTCATCACCAGAAGACATATGCAGGTTAAAAATGTGTGATCCAACTAAACAAGTATGTCTTTAGTTTCTTCCTGAAGACCGCTGTTTAGGTTTCCTCTCTAAGGTTCACAGGAATTGTGTTCCAAGCAGAGGGAGCGACAGCAAAAAAAGCTCCTTTTTTTACCTGAGACAGTTTACAAGCTGGAATTTATAGTTGGAAGGTATTATTCGATCTAAGGTTGTGATAGTTAGATTTTACTTCTAGAACTTTTTTCAGATATGTTGGTGCTGTACTCTTGAAACATTTATGAGTGATAAGAAGGAGTCGAAAAGTAATTTTGGCTTTCATAGGTAGCCAATGTAGACTCTGCCTCAGAAATATGGTCTTTCCTACTAAGGTCCATTATAATTCGAACAGCTTTGTTCTGCACAACTTGAAGCCGATTAACCTGTGTTGTCGGTAAACCAACTAACAGGCTACTACAGTAATCAAGTCTGGATCCCATTAGAGTCCTAGCAAGTACCTCTCAGTTTTCTCTGGAGATAAATGGGTGTGCATGTGTCATTAGTTTAATGTAGTAAGATGCTGAGGAGACCAGACTGCTGATTTGTGCCTTCATATTAAGGTTATGGTCAAAGTAAACCCCAAGGTTCTTTACTTTATTTTTAGTTTTAATCTCACAGCCATCAATCTGGAACTGTGTGTATTATGTCTCCATTTTACGAGTTTTAGCTTCGGTGCCCACCAGCATCAGCTCAGTTTTGCTGGTGTTCAGTGCAAGCCCATTACTGCACATCCAGCTTTGGATCAATCCATATATCCTGTTAATCATAATCTCGTCCTCAGCAAAGGGGGACGACACATTGTGCGTTGTCGGCATAATCCCTGCTTACAATCCTCTCCTTCTGTCTCGCCTCTCTGCAGCGACTTGAAAGCAGGGAGTTTCCTCTCCTCCTCTCCTCTGTCTCTCTCAGTGAGGTCCCACTTGGCCAGATGCCTAGGGAGGGTCTTGCGGAGCGGGCTCACCCACCCTAGCTTCAAAGGGGGAAGCTTCCCCCTCAGGGAGAAGGGACGAATATCCTTGGTTTGTCAGTGCTCAAATATATGAAATTCAGTAAAAGAAACGTTAAAAGAACCACAGAACAATTCTCCTATCTGTTAATGAGTCCGCCCGTAAAATGGGTTACAGTATTGTGCCCTAAAGCCGTCAGTTCCAAAGTTATACTTTTCAGGTAGGTTTACTAAGTTTACACAATGCCAGTGTTTGATTAAAAAAGGTAAGTAAACTCACTCAAGCCAAGTCACTAGGCTAGACCAAGGAAGGGGATTCTTGACCAGGCCTCCACTGACCAAAGTCAGGAAAGAGTAGTTTAGGTACAGAATGTTATGTGCATGTAACTGTTATAATGATTTCTCTTTAGGCAACTTTCCCCTCCATATTCTATGTACCCCCCACACCTTTTGCACCTGTCCTGTCTTTTTACAGGGAAGTGAAGCCTTCAGCTTCACTCCCCTGGCCTTTTGCTAATTTTGTTACGGGGAAACTGATCAGTCCTTCAGACTATCAGTACTGGGAAACTGTTTCCCTTTTTGTCTTTTTACTTTTTTGCTTACTTTTGAACAGGGCATGCAGCATCATACAATGCAGTGGGGATACATTTGTATCACCCTAGTCTTTTACACTAGGGGTTTTTGTTTACTTTTCTATGTGCCTAAAGACAAGCTGGTGGCAGCAATGACCCTTTTACCATTTTTGCAGTATTTTTAGTGTGCACATTCGAGTTTACTGTGTTTGGCTACTAAATGTGGCTAGTGCCCTAAAATGACAGTGGCACAGGATTTCCACTTGTTCTTTGACCATATTGTTTGGCCTTCTTCCTCCCTTCTCAGGTCAGGAAATGTGTGTGTGTGGCGCTCAGGAAGTGGGTGGGACTGTCTGTTCCCACTAAACATCTAGGGGGCCAGAGAGTCTAGGTGTGGGGCATGAGTAAAACCCACAGTGGTCCCTGACTGGCTGTTGAATGGTGCAGATCCTTACCATTGGTGGGCTTGGACTCCTGCAGCTATTTCTGGAGATCAGTGTTGGCACCAAATATCCTGCGTAGACGAGCAGACTGTAGATCCGTGGTTGGCTCCCGAAGAGGCCTGGCATCCTTTCCTGTGATTGACCAGGTTAAGGCCTGCTGGACTTCCTGATCTGTGTAGGCCCTGAGCATGGTGCTTCAGCCCTTGGACTGGTGGGACCAACCAGTCTCTACATATTCTCAAGGATACAGTCGTCCTGAGCCTTCGGAAGTGTCCCTGGAACACCCAGTGGACTGACTAGCTCTCAGTGGACTACCTTAGTAGAATTGTCACTGTTACGCGTTTGTTGCCGGAATTTCAGTGGTCACAACCTCCTCATCCCCCCAAGTCAGAGGGGTAAGTAATTGGAACGCATTCACCTCCCCCTGTTCTCCTTAGAATAAACCTGAGAATACATTTTGGTTATTCCATTCCATGGCTTTTTGATCTAGAAGCTTGTATCTAAAGAGATAGGAATATAATTAGACTGACCTGTAATGTTATTGACTATCTTCTGGAACATTTCCACACCACAATAACTCTTCCTGCATGAGTCCCCTCTCTTAAGAAGATGTTTTGTGACCTTTGGGCACAAAGCCCCATGCATCCTAGGGATTGGACTCACAAAGTTAGGGTATACCTCTTATGAACTGGTTTCATTCTACTGCATCCTTACTTACCTTCATATTGTTGTCTAAATTACTGAATGCATTTCTAAGCCCCAATGGTGACTGTGTATATGTTTGATAACCGAGTATTGTGTGGTATTACTACCTGCTTATTTCATTTCCGTGTTTGATTTTGGGCCTATAACAAATGGAATATTTCTCTACTTGCCTTTCTAAATTGAATGATTGTGTGCTTCACTGTGTGGACTCATTCTGGACCCCTGACCCCACTCACTTTCCCCTCAGACTAAGCCTTGACCACTCTCCATGCTTACCTTGATTGGGTTTGGCTAACCTCTCAGAGTTCTCCTGTTCACTATAACTAGGGTGGCCAACTGAGATCTGTGATTTGAATTTAGTAGACCAATCATTTGGTCTGCGTTGTTATATGTATGCTGATGACACGCAGATCATTGTTCTCCTTACCTATAATCCCTGTGGAGCTTTGAATCTCAGTAACTGCCTGAAGGCCGTTGGGGATTGGGGATTGGATGGCCCAAAATTGGCTCAAACGTAATGACGATAAAGCAGCAGTTCAGACCATCGGCTCGCCTGATTTTTGGCCGCCATCTTTAGGCACATTTCCGCAGCCAGTGCCAGTGGCAAAGAATCTGGGTATCAAAGTAGCTGCCTCACTCTCCATGGAAGCCCAAGTAAGCTCAGTATGTTAGCAAGGACATTTTAAGCTCAAAACCTTGCACACAATACTTCTGTTTCTCTTGTCTCCTTTGTGTTCTCCAGTGATAGCTTCCTTAATTCTTAGCACACTCGATTATTGTAATGTGCCGTATCTCTCACAGACAGCTTACCTACTGCACTGACCTCAAGTACTACAAGACACTGTGGCTCATGCCGTTTTTTGGTTTATCTTCTCGCGACCATATTTCATCTTCACTGCGCAGCCTTCACTGGCTGCCGGTTTCTTGCCGTGTTGACTTTAAAGCATTATGCTTAGTCCATCAGGCTTTCAATGGCCAAGGAGCTGACTACTTAAAGTTCTGCCGCTGTGGCCCTACTCGACAGCCTCGATCTTCATCTGATTTGCTGATCCTAGTTCCCAGAATCCATCGAGCTAGAATTTGGTGGACAAGCTTTCTCTGTTTCAGCGGCTCACCTTTGGGACAAACTTCTGCTTGAAATCTGCAAAATCACCAATCACTTGGCCTTTCAGCGCCAACTAAAAACCTTTCTGTTCAATTAAACTGTCCTCGGGCTATCACGCAGCTCCTAAAATAAAAAGAAAATCCTCTTAGCGTCATGTTGCCTACATGTGTAAGTGCGCTTTATACATTTGTTTCACATAACATAACGTAGTTGGTATAAAAGTTGCCTACTGCTTTCTTTTTTTTTAAAGGAATATGTTAGTTTTTTGTAAACTACTGACACTAAATAAATTAAAACATTTAAAACAAAAACATAGATACATTCACTGTGTCTACTTTTTCTGCGCTTAAAGTAGAGAATTTAAGAAAGTTCTGTGTGGACCGAGGATTGCTATCCTTTTGAATCAGAGTTTATTTGGTACAGAAATTGTTACCAGGAGTCTTGAATTGTTCCTTTGACTGTTAATAGTGATGCAGTAGATGCTGGAGCAGGTCCCTGCAGTAGCAATGGACTTGTGGTAACTGCCACTATTGTGAATGCACAGGAAGTCTTCCAATGTTTCACTGTCAACGTCAGAAGCTGAGACCTTGTGGGAGCTTAAAAAAGAAGCTCTGGCTCAGACAGGAAGAGTTTGATTTTAACAACATGGCTGAGCTGGAGTCGGCAGGATTGAGAAACAAAAAGATAGAGATCACCAGTTGAGTTGGCCAGACTACAAGGGTCTCAAGGATCCTCAGAGGTTCTTGCTGCGGTTCTGGATCCTCTTATCCTAGGTTTCCTAAGGATCTGATAAATATGTATGATGAAAAAAATATTATTTTTTCGCTAACAATTTTTGAATATCCTTATGAGGTACAGGAAGTAGGTGAGCCTGATAAGATTGCTTGGGTACTCAGCAAACTACCCCATTCTGGCTGCAGTGTGATTATGGATATGTCAAATGGTGACTTTAAGGACTTTGACAAATTAAAGCAGGCTCGCCTCTTAAAGTTTGGTAAAACTGCTGCCCAATACGTAAAGAGGCTCAGAGAGTACAAGAAAAAAGATGATACTTGGGTGTCTTTTGTTAATGATTTGTTGAAAAACTTGAGTGGTGTGTAGAAGATCATAAAGTAACCACTTTTGGAGGCATGACCAACCTGGAACATATTTTTGCCTCTTGTTCCCCTGAGCTTAAGCAGCATTTGGCAGATTTTAAGGAATTAAATACTAAGAAGATGGCCATTGCTGCTGATGTTTGGGTTTCCCCAAAGTGTCCCATAAGGACAAACATCCTTCTAGTAAGCATGGGGAGAAAGAGCAATAAAAAGAGGGTAGGTCTACTGATCAAATGTCTTCCCATAAACCCACAGAAAATTTCATAACGAGAATAAGTCGCATGAGCATGGAAAGGGTAGTGGGACGAACTATCCCAAGCATAGGAGTGGACACTCTAAGCCTCCCTACATAAACAGATCCATTGGATCGTGTGTAACCTGTGGAGCAAGTGACCATGTGAAGGGGGACCCCAGATGTAAGGGTAAGACTTTTGGGTCTACTGTGAATCTTGTACTTTCTTATGAAGAGTAAGAAATACTCACAGGGGCATCCTTCTCCTCCGATTCCTTACCCCTTGGGATAGGATCTGGGGTCATTTTAGTTTCCCTGTGAACCTAAAGTAGCTGAGGTTTATGTCTCCATACCTGATCACACTAAGCATTATTTCAAGGATAGTGTACTGGAAAATGGTGTAGACACCTCTGCCATTGGGGACACTGTAGCCAGTCGAACTGTGGTGGATTCTACTCTGGTAAATTCGGAGGCTCTGGTCAGAGAAACTCTGATGCCTGCTAAATTGGCTGATGGTCCCCTTCTCACGGTTCCAGCTATGCCTGTGATTTTAGCTGTGAATGGTGGCGTGATCAGGATAACTGTTGGCGTACAGAGGCAAGTCCATGGAAAAGTTATGATTGGGAATGACCGCAATGACCTGTGTCTTGTGGTGGACACTGCAGAAGGTCCAAGTATTAGGTCTCAGACCAAGGCTGCCTTAGGCAGGCCTAAGGCCCAGCCAAAGCCAAAGGGGAAACCTAAGGCTAAAGGAGAGAAAAAATGTAGAAGAGGGAAAGAAAATATTCCCCTAACTCACCTACCACTGAGGTGGAGGTAGTTGTCCAAGCCCCTGAACTTGACGAGAAAGAAGAGCTGCCTGAAATTCTAAACCCCCCATGATCACCCTGAACTGCAGAGTTTGCTTGCAGATGGGGGTCCCTCAAGGGAAGAGTTTAATAATGGGCAACATGAGTGTCCATCACTTGAAGAACTAACGAGACAGGCCTGCTCCCAGTTGAGGGTGAAGGCCCTGGGAAGCACAGGAATTATTGGGAAAGTTGACTTCTGTACAGTGAGCCCAGTCCTCTGAAGGAGACCAGAAGAGATTGGTGGTTTCCCTTCAGGGGAGACCCTTCCTCCTGCAATTAGTGCATGAGTCACACTTGCAGGTCATCTTGGCATCAAGAAGACTAAAGAGAGGTTGAGCATGTATTTCTACTGGCCTAAGATGGGGTCACAAGTAAAAATGCCATTGCAGGAGTTGTGCTACTTGTCAGATTTCTTGCAAAAGTGGTGCAAAAACCTGGGCTCCATTAGCACCACTACATGTAGTGGGAATACCATTTGGGAGGGTAGGGATTGTCAACGTTGGTCCATTAATCCTCCTACATTTGGTAATGCTGTAAGGTATCCTGAAGCCATCCCACTGAATACAGTAACTGACAAGTCAGCCGCTGGAGCATTGCTGGGCATATTTACTAGCGCTCGCTTCCCTAAAGAGGTTGTCTGACAGAGGCATCCACTTCATGTCCAGGTATATATATTTCTTTTTTATTGTGTACATATTATATAAAGACCATATACATACTTCAGTCCTTTATCTAGTGTCAACTGATAGGAGTTACACTTTACAATAACCAAAAAGCAAAAATAGCATCTCCTAACAAAATAACTCATTCAGTAAATCAAATATCACATCTGTAAAATTCACAATATAAAACATCAAATTAAAATCATTACCGTTTAAAAATTGCACCCACAGTAATTGAAAATCAACAGTTTACAGTTATTACTGTATTTCCTGTGGTAGCTCCCCCTTATCTTGTCCAACCTTGAACAATCTATTATCAAATTCCAGTACCCGCTTGCCACAAAAAGGGCAAACTTTATCTCCCGTAGGGATACCCATACGACCGTCCTACACTTCCATTGAGGGCATGGTATTAAATGTAATGTCTAAATATTTCTTTGCAATGTTTCTGTATGGATATGCCTTGAGATATTTTGCCCGGGGCTACAAACCTCAATATAGCAACAAAAATTCCATACTATTCGATTTAGATGCGAGTACCACAATCTGTTGATCTCTATCTTGGTAGTACAATACACCACGTAAAATGGTTTTAAAAGTCCCTACTGGCAATAAAATTAACTCCATATCCCTGCAAAAGAATCAATGCTTCTTAGCGGGCCCTGTCTAAGAGGGGGATTCAAAGTGTTCAAGGCGAACCATAGGTGATGTATCAATGAGGCTCCTTCCGCTGTAGCGAGCTGCTATATAACAGTATTCACTTTTGTCTGTACACTGCTTTACAGCTCGCCAGATTAAGTTCCAGGGTTAGTTATTCTACTGGGAGTGTAGGACTTGTTTTAACTAATTTCCTTAGGGTGTATGCCTCTAGTTTGTCTAAGCAGTACATAAACTTTCCTTGCTGCCCCAGATTCAACCCCATAGATCATGGTAGAGCGTATTTTTGCTTTATACAATTTGGCAATTGTTTCCAGGCTATGGCCACCATGAGTACCTGAGAAAACATTAATTCCTCCCACTGTTTTACTTTTAGTTTTACCAATTCCCAGTGTTTTTCCCATTTTAACTGGTTGTCTACAATTACACCAAAGTATTTGTAGTCTCTGACCACCTCTAGTTCCTTATCCTGGGGATACCACTTGTAATTCTTCAATCTTTTATGCCCTCTGTTAAAAATCATTATCTTAGTTTTCACTATGTCAATCCTCAGATCATTATCTTTTGAGTATTGTTCCAGCGTGTGTAATTCTTTTAGTAGTCTGTGCGTAATATAGTCCATGATAATCAAATCATCCGCATTGCCTAACCAGGAAAGTACTAAGCTTCTGAATTTAACAGGGCACACATCTGCTGAATCAAAGGCAAGCTGAAGATCTGCCAAATACAGATTAAATCAGCCAATAGGCAACCCTGCTTGACTCCTCCTGTTGTGTTCACCCAGTTAGTAGTCTTCCCATCCCGGTCCAGTCGCACAAGAACCCTAGTGTTAGTATGTAACGCCACAATCATACTCAAGAGGCCACACTGGATGTTCCAATCGCATCATTTATTCCAGAGTTTGCCTCTGTTCACTGTGCCGAATGCAGCCAAATGCAGCCGAATAATCTATATAGGCCACATACAGAGGCAATCCCCTCCTGACCCACGTAAATTCTATAATGCTTGTAAGGGACAGGAGGTTATAAATGGTCCCCATTTTCTTATGAAAACACGTTTGGTTAAATGGAAAAATGTTACCGGTATTACTCCAGTTCGTAAGTTCTGCAAGGAGGATCCTGGCAAAAATGTTGATGGTATACTGAGTATCTCGAGCATCCTCTAATTAGCAGGATCGTTTTGCTGACCCTTTTTAAACACTGGCAAAATTATACTAACCTGCCAGGTTTTTGGTATTTTTCCGGTTTTACAAAATCCGGTCAATACTCAAGATAATGTACGGGCCCATAGTAGAGGGTCCTGTTTCATTAAAGCATTGCACGTTCCATATGGGCTCATAGCTCTAGAGACCTGAGTTCACTAATTAGACTGTTTAAATGCCCATTCATTATCATATATACTTTCCTCCATCAGAACGGCCTCATCCACCGTCCCTAATGTTGAGGTAACATAATCCTGCCACTGTCTGCTTCATTCCCCATTAATTGGAATACCGTATTATTATTTTGGTTTATGTTTTTCCAAAAATCATTGTCATTCAATGCTTTTGCAATGCCCAACCACGCCTCCTTTTCTTTGTTTCTAAAATGAGTACGAACCCATTTCTTAAATTGGGATTTTCTGATCTGCAGGTTCTCACTTAAGCTTTTATTCGTGGTATAAGGAAGGCATGGTATCAACAGTAAGACAGACACAAGGGATCACAGTTCAAGGGTGTTAATTGAACTTCAATTGGGTTTGAAAAACACCTGTCTGAACCTAACACTAAAGATGGGAGCAAGCTACGACCATCAGACAATAATAACGCAGTCCTAGTAGTGTCTTGTCAAAATAAAAAGGGCCCATACAAATAAACCTATTGCCAATCCTTACCTCTAAATACAACTAGTGGAGGAAATATTATGCAAAAGAAAAGTGTTCAAGAAATCATCATATGTTAGGATATCTGAGCCGTTAGGTCCCCTTCCCCACATTTGAAGCACAGGACAAGGCGGCACACTCCAGCTTAGCACAGTCTCTGGCTTCTCTAGCACAAGGATGCAGTTCAAAACATCAGCATCAGGGCCTTATGCGCCCAAGTTTCTTTGTCATTCAAAGTTCATTCCTTCAGAGGCCTTGATTCAACAAACCCGACAACAAAGTTCCTCTCTTATCAGTATTTCATTTGTACACAATTTTCTTAGGTGATTACTAGTCACCTCGGATCCCCCTCCACTGGGCTCAGATCCACTTAAACACAATTACAATGTTCTCAGGATTTTCATGTATACAATTTCTCGGGTGATTCACTGTTAACCCCGAATCCCCCTCAGATCCACTTTGATGCAAAATCTTCAATCAGTCTCCCTCTGCCGGGCTCGGACCAATTGATCTACTTTGCCATAAACTTGCTTTACTGTATCAACATCGAAGACTTTCGATTGTGCACAGGATTTGCCTTGACCCATCTCAGGACCACTTCGATTCACAATCTTTTGCCACTCTTTCACTTTTATCCACTCTCAGCTCGATACTTTACAGAGACGTTCGAATGAGCACACGTGCAGTGTTGATTTCACTGACGCTGCTTTGTTGTTTGAGTCAGGAGCAGTACCACGGCAGCTGGCGATTCTCGCCGCCTTGATTATCGACACAGGAGGCCCCCGGGTACCTTTGACACACAATGCAGGATTCTTCAGCCTGTTTTCCTGGTCTTATGCTTTCCTATCTCGAGGACTCATGAAAGCACCGGTTGTTGGTCGAAAAGGTCAAGGGAACTTCCGTCCTTGCAAACCCCTTCTGTGTCATCATCTTTCTCCTCTTGTTAAACTGCCATCTTGGAACTGCTGTTTCTTCGTCTGCTTTGCCTCGCACAGTGTGTGCTCTCATGCTCCGCTTTTTATCAGTGTGGTGAAGTGTAATGGAAGTCAGGTGTTCATGATGGTCAGTAATTGCCTGCCCATTGTATTGGGACACGTCAGGTATACGGCTCGGGTGTTAGTCTGTTTTCTCTCATAGCGAGCTGTCCGTGAGAAAGTGTTTGTGTTGTGAAAGGGGGGAGGGGGTTTTGAGTTATTAGGTATCCTACCGGGTAAGATGTGGGTAAAGGTGTTAGAGGGAAGGGGATACCGCGTCTCACCATCCAGCGTCCCACTCCCCAAAGACCCCTCACCCAGGTGATCTTCCCGCACTGGTCCACCCCTAGGAACTGGATCCAAAACCGATGGCCG
This sequence comes from Ambystoma mexicanum, assembly GCF_040938575.1. Lineage (NCBI taxonomy): Eukaryota > Metazoa > Chordata > Amphibia > Caudata > Ambystomatidae > Ambystoma > Ambystoma mexicanum. The sequence goes on along the minus strand of NC_090925.1, from coordinate 326,632,070 downwards.
TGTCCTGGCCACCTGGATGACAGATCCCCGGTGACTAGTGGGTGAGACACCTTCTGGTTTCTCACAGTGGCTACCACCGCAAGATATATATGGTTTTGTATTATTCCTTTAAGGTCCCTTCTGTGCCGTTTCTTTTCTAATTGTACCACTCCATCATGATCTTTCCTTTTGGATTTCGCTATTTTCTTAAATTGCCCTTATAATTGTTTTGTGCTACCAATCTGGAATACCAGATCCCGGATATTGGTCATCTTCTGAAACTCCTCAATGACCCATTCAGCACTCTTTTCGATGCCCCTGTATTCCATTCTGTTCAAATGACCATTGAGCTCTTCCTGCGCTATTTCTCTAGCCCTCTCTAATTTATTAAAACTCCATTGCATCCTGTTCTTATCACCATTCACACTCAAATCTCCCACCTCAGTCACATCATACTCCTCTTGAGCTACTTGCAACAGTGAACAGTGCGTACAGAGGCATGTGATCACTCTCCTCTCTTACGACAGTGGCCATATCCAGTATTCTACCTAGGTGTGATATGTTAACAAATAAGTAATCAATCGTAGAAAAGTATTTCAAGCTAGATTTAGTATAGCCCCCTCTGTTGATCGCTTACAGTTTCCATTAATCATGGCGTATCCATTAAGCAACATAATGTTCGCCCACGAATGGCCCTTCTTGCTATATTTCGATTTGCCAGAGATGGGTTGTTCCTCCATTTCCAGATTATCTACTGATGTTAATGTTAATGGATATTTATATCGTGCAAGGGAGTGGTCCCCTGGCGCTCTGGCAGCTCTGAAAGGCATGATACCCAAAGTATGTTTGCGTTAGTCACCCCCCATAATGGTCACTGTGTTTGCCTCTGTTGTCAACAGCATCTTATTAATAGATTACACGATACTATCATGCCATCTGTTCCCTGGAGGGTCGTATACGTTAATCAGCAGGATTCTCTCCTTGGTTTTTCCCTCTCCACACTGTAGCAGGCTACCCAGTACAAACTTCATACTTTCGGGATGTTTTTCAATCTGCCACTGGTTATCCACAGAAATATGGAGTCCTCCCTTGGACCTCCCTCTCTCACCTTAAGTTGATACGATATTAATAGATTGCCTCCCCGTTAGTTCAAGCATGTCCATCCATGTATCTTTCAGTAGGATTATGAAAAATAAGTTACACACTTCACTCTACCCTCCATTATCCCAAACGTGACAATGGCCTCTAGTATTCCATGAATACAACAAAGACCAACTCAACTATCAGGATTGATTATTAAGATGTAGAGGAGAGGTCAAGTACCCCCACCAAAAGCTCCGCCCCCCATGTTGCCTATATGTTGGGAGCCAGAAAATGAGACACGTGCAGTACCAGTGAAGATGCCTGTATCACAAAGAATCCTTGAAACAAGGTATCCACTAAGGAAACCCTATATGCATTCACGAAGATATGATGGCCTTTTGGACAAAATCCCAGAGGAAGTGGGAAAATGAGTAAGAAAGAAGACTGGTGATGTCATGTGAAGTAGGACTGACGCATCCAGAAAAGATGCAAGAGGCAAAAAGAATATAAACATTCTATGAGATCTGAAGAGGAGGTGTTAAAGATGAGCAACATTTCGAGCTCGAGATGAAGATGCTCATGCTACAGAAATGCTGAAGGAAATGCGAAGTAATTTTACAATTGTACAGATGCAGTAACGCAAGTAGGCAAAGTGATCTTGAGGCTGGCTACGTAGTGAATAGATTGCGGCGATGTGCCAACACATAAACTTAAGAATGTATAGAATATGGATGTTCCACAATGCACTTGGGCTTGAACCCCGTGAATAAAAAGGTTTACAATGTGGTGCAGTTGGAAAACAGCTAATGGCGAAGGAGAATCCAAGAAAGGCTTGGCTGGCCCAGCACCAAGACGTCGAGGCCACCGTGAGCCTGGTTGTCCATCCAGTAGTTACATGAACGTGTTAAAGAAACAAACTTCTGTCTGAGGTGGAATGGAAAAACACTGAAAGCGTCTACAGTTCATCATTTAATAGTTTTAAATGCAGCAAAGAGCTCAGAAATGCGGTCTCCAGTCACATGGTCAGATCAAAATAGACATTGGGTCGAGCTACACCGAAACCAGGAGACAAACTATGCCTATACTCCCTTTTATTCTCAGGCACAGAGAACGTCTGCAAGGCCAAGTTCAAAGTCTTAACGGACTGCAGACTGCAAGAGTGATGATGGATGGAAGACTAATTGGGTGGGGAGGCATGACCAGCCAACCCCCCCCCCCAAGCACCTGGAGTATCAGCCTGCGTGCTGCTAGTGTGTGGAATATTCCAGAGGGGTACAAGGGTGCCAACCAATTATAGAGGGCCACGTAACAGAGAGCCCTATATTTTGTGTAACCAATGAATTGTTGTGTAATTTGTGACAATGTAGATGACTTGTACTAGAGGAGGGCTTAGTTGCCCACCTGATGTTAGATACCCAATCACTATCTCCGTCGAGTATGGAACGTATACTTAGATGTTCCCTTTAAGCCTATCACTTTTCCAAGTAGGTTTTTGTAGTTTTCCACGTAGGGTGACGTCACTGATGACGAGTTTGTACAATAAAAGTTGTGCTTTTTATGAAATGAGCGGAGCGAAATCGAACGAACGTCCGTTGATGTCCGTTGTAACTCGCTGTTTTAGATAATTGCAAATAAAACAGTACCTTGTTTTGCCAACTACCTGAGTCGGTTTGATTATTGATGTTTGAGTAAAATCTGCATCCCCATCTATCTCTAAGTATTGATCGTCTTAAAGAGCCCTAGGTCTATGGGTTCACGTGGTAGCAGAGGTAGGATGGTTAAAGATCCGTCGACCCAGTAGGCTTTTTAGGGACTCCGAAATATCAGATGTCCTCCGCCATTTAGCTGGAGGACCGCGAGGCTTCCTGTGGATAGCGGCCGAAAACAAGTTTTTACAGGACAAACGAAGCAGTTGGGACGGGTCCCTCTTTCACGGAATTCCCCTCCCGTTTTCTACAGGCAGCTGAGCGGACCGAAGGCTGAGGTGATTGGTTGTGGAGGAGACGATCCCAAGGGTCAGGAGCTGAAAAGCAAATGGTGAGTAGATTGACAAACGTGGCAAACAATGAATGAGCATTGAGTGGGGAAAGTGATAATGGGAAGAAAGTAACGGCGGGTTGGTGGGGTATTTAGTTTAATGACGAAGAGCGTCAAGTAAGTGAAAGACGAGGAGCGTCATAATTTTAAACCCATTAATCCTACATCAAGGGACGTCTAGAAGGAGTTGTTTTAAAATCCAAGTGGATATATAGGCTACAAACAGCTAGATCTGTTAAAGAAAATAATTCACATTCCGATTAGAGTACTTTTAGTGGGGAGAGTAGCCACGAGGAGCGTTGGCAGAGATATATATGTTGGGGCCGGCCAGTCTGTCTGTCTTTCTGTTTATTATATGTATTTTATCTGTTGAGGAAATTATGAACTATTGAAGAAACGACAAGTAATAGATTGGGGTAAAAGGCTGAGATTTGATTATTTATTTAGTTGACTGATGGTGTTGATTGAATAGGTAGATTGAAGTAAAGTGAGACATAGAGGTTTGGAGCTGCGACGATTGGTGCACACTCATATTGTATTGTTTTTCTGAAATGTATTTTTCTGTGTAAAAGAACGGTAAGTATTGACAGTCGATTGTGACTAGTCATGATGGAGGATGTTCTACCGCTCATACACCTTCGCAACCAGTTGCCAAAACACGCACCCAAGCTTAATCAGTATATTTCAGAATGGGTTAAGAGCACAGCAGATAAAATGTTCATGCCATGGCCACAAGGGGGATCATTGTCAAAAGCAGCTTTGCAACATATGACCACATACTTGCACGCTGTGTACACGGGAAAAAGGTTGGACAAAAGGTTAGCTAGCCTAGAACTTTGGAAGATGTATCAGGAGGAAAGGGAAGACCCGCCTCCTGAAGACTGGATGCTTAACCAATGTAAAGATGGGGGTGTTGAGCCTTCTGCTCCCTCTACCGCGCCTGAAGTAAATGGTGATAGTACGAAAGATGAAGGATTGTATCCATTAAGAGAGCTTAAGGCAGCAACAGGATACAGTAATCCAATACATGAGCCGCCTGCGTATAGCAGTGACGAGAGTCCAGAGAGAACTCTAGAAAAAGATGTGATCTCTAAAGTCCCACGGGACAAGGAGAAAAGTGAACAACCGAGTATGACCCTAGAAATAGAACGAGAAATAAAGAGATGGAAAGGAGAAAAAGAAAGAGCTGACGAGATAGCACTCAAAAAAATGGATGAAATGAAATGTAGTGATATTTTATTTATATCGCGCTCGTACACAAGTGTTTGGGTGGTCAGATATTGCTCAAACTTGATGGAAAGAGCATTGAGGAAGTATGGCAAGGGGAAGATCAAGACGAGCAAGATAAAAAAGACAGGGAACAAGAAAAATGGTGGAAAGAAGACAAGTCCAAAAGAAAGAGTAGACAAAGACGGGAACAACTGTATCAGGATAAACAGTTGAGAAAAGAGGAAAGAGCAGAAGAACAAGGAAAATATGACAATAGGCAAAGAGCAATCGAAGAACAAGACAGGCTAGAAAGGAAAAGGGAGGAAGAGGAAGAACAGAAATTAAGAGATACAAGAATGCAAAGACACAGAGACCAAGAAGTGCATAGGGCAAACGAGAGAAGAGAAAGAAGAGAAATGAAAAGACAGGAAGAGGAAAGGGTTAGGGAGGAAGCAAATAAACAAAGAAAATTTGATAAGGAAATGGAATGCAAGAGAAGGCAAAGGGCACGCAACATTGATCGTATTGAGAAACAGCTAATGGAACCAAGTCCAGTGGTATTATGGGAGGACATAGAGGAGTTCCTCCCGTCACATGAACTGATGCCAGGACCCTCTAGGATAAATCTAGAGGATAATTTTGAGATATGAAATATCAGAGAATGAATCGAAAAGGCTTATCAAGAGGTGAGGGCAAAAGGTGAATTGAGAAGCAAAGGGAAAGACGATTGATCTGAAGGTGCTCAGTCGTTAGGCTAAGAGGAGGGCCTGTTCAGCCCCGAGCCTTGTCTTTGGACAGGCTGACTTTAAACAGAGACGTGAAAGATGATAGCCATACTAGTTGGGGACAAGGTATGTCAGACGAAGACAGGGAAACCTTCTGTGGGGAGGAGGGCTGTCAGAATCCGCCGGGTTGTTGACCCCGAGGTGTAGTCAGCGAATTCTTTCTAGCAATAGAACCTCTTGTCTGTAAAACTAACAGAACAGGAGGATGGATTCATTGAAAGAATGGAACCAGTGAACACCCGTTAACCTAGCACGCAAGAGAACACAATCAATATCTTATCTTCAGACAACAATGAAAGAAATCAAGAATCCAGTGGAAAGGACTGACCTCTGTATATTAGGTGGAGGACCCTTCCTGGTCAAAGCCCAAAGGTAATGGGAGGAAGAAACAACGATATCACCAAGATCTGTAATCATGAACAGAAGAATCCTAAGGGTGGTGTACTGCACAAGGAGGACGTTCTAAGTAAGGAAGTTTAGCGTGGAACGTGACAGGACTTACCATATAGAGAGAGTGGCAATTTTGTAGATGGTACTGCAGAGGGTGGAGCAACCCAACGAGGCTATCCCGACGAAACGAGGACGCCTGAAACAGGAAGACAGTCTCTAGTCCCAACGACAATCCCGGCGGCACGCGTACGTCTTTTAGGAATACTGCCAATGTAGAATCCCAGTCCGAGCAAGGCAGTTGGGCAGAAGGGTTATGCTCCACCTCACAGTACCAGTCCGTCGTGGGAGAAAATCCAGATGAGACGGGGTGGCCCATTGGTGTTGGAAAAAAGGTGCTCTGAGATGAGGAACACAAGGAACGAGGGCGTGGGCTTCCAAAGTCACAGGAGGCATGAGAGTTCCAAAAACAGTCCGGGTCGAATACCAGAACGGCAAGGTAACATTTCCAGGGCGTGGGCCAAAAGGGTGCAGAGTAACAATCCGAGGTGCGGTCCGTGATCAGGTAGGCGGTAGGCAAGCGGAAACCAAGTACGACAAACAGACTAGGAACAGGCAATGGGAATCCAGTAGCAGGCAAGGTTCGAATAACAAGCAATCAACATTTTCATGTACAAAGAACTACAGCAAATCAGAAGCGCCGCCGTCAGGGGCTGAATGGACTGAATACAGCGGACCTTGTCACGTGATCGAGATGAGCGTCGGAGCCCTGCAGCTTCCACATGCGGTCTTAGTCTCCATGGAAACCGCCAATCAGCACCATAGCGAGTCCTGTGGTTGTAACACCGGCGGGTCTGGGAGTTGTAGTGCGGGTTAAATATTCTGATATTATGATGCATGGAAGGAATATGAACGTGGTTGTTTACATGAATGCGTGTCATACAGTTCTGTGGCATAGTGTAATCAGCGTGAGTAGAGGGGCGTCAATTGACCTTAGCAGTAACCACAGGCCTGACAAGGGCACTGGTGTGTGCCGTCCCGAGGGGTGTTTTCTGACAGACAATGAAGTGAGATGGTCGGATCTGGACCTACCTAAAGAAAGGACGCCAGAGCCTATGGTTCGGCCAGATTGACCTAAAAGGCAACTTCCTAGTGAGAGGGGGGGCCTCGCCACCCTATGTGAACAGGCTGAGGTTATTACCAGGGAGAAGGCGATCAGTGTAAGGTGTAGCTCCCGATAGGCAAGTGTCGCTGCACAGAACACAGAGCATGACGGGGCACCATTTAATAATTGTAGAGCGGCAGTCTGGAAGGCGCTTAGAGTACAATATCCTGATATATTAGGCGCAATTATGGCACGTAAGATGCAGGAAGGCGAGGATCCGCTTATTTACATTCAGAATTTTCAAGAGCAGTGGTCTTTGGAAACGCGGGAGCCGTGGGGAAAATCAATACCTGTATTCTATCATATTTTATGTCAGGGACTGCCAGACCAGGTGCAGAGACAGCTCAAGAAGCTGGTGGGTATGGAGGCAAAACCATGGCCAGAAATACAGCTGACCATTGCGCACCATTGCTTATTATTGCAGGAGAAAAATCAAAAGAGAGAAGATGCTAGGAAGATCGAGGAGGCTAAGTTAGTACAAAAGAAGCTGTCGAAATATGCTATAGAAGGGGCAATGTTAACTAGCGTAGAAGGGCCAGGATCGCAGCAGGTATGCCGCAGGTATGCCGCAGATGAATAACCAACGGCAGTTGGATCAAGGAGGGAATTAATTTATGCCAAGAGGCAGAGGAGGCTTCTGCGGAAGAGGAGGCTTTCAGAATAATCAGGGACATTTTCAGAATAACCAAGGTGGTTTTCAGAATATGCAGAATGATAATCGAGGCATGCAGGGAGGGCAAATCAGAAGACTCCCTCCTGTGAGTTGGACATCTGGAATGATAGGGCACATTGAACGAACATGTGGGAGCCTAGAGTATGTACAGAATGGGCAGTTCTCAAGAAGGGGGACAGCGTTCCCCCCCAGCATATAGCCCACAAGTAGGTATGGGTTTGCCCAAGATCAGACAGTGCATCAAACACAAGCACCGTGAATACAACATGCTTTGCAACCACAGCCAGCACCATTGAATACGCCATAAGGGCAGTCACAGCACGCACCTATGCAAATACAGCAGAGTGCAAACACAAGACAGTTATTGACTCCTAGATTAGGGGGTGTCACTGTTGAGGGTGGGAATTCTTTCACAGGCGCGGGAATAAGTATGTACCCACAACAGGACAGCTCACAGGGTGACTTGATGTGTTCAGTACTATCGGTGACGCCAAATCCTCAAAAGGAACCGAGAGTTGACGGTACCATAGGAGGCAAATCCTTTTTTTGTAGACAAAGGGGCAACTCGCTCATGTATACGAGAGAGAACATTTTCATTATCAGGAAGTGCCATGAATGCTCAAGGGTTCTTTGGAGCTACAAGTAGAGTTCCTTTTACTGAGAAACTGCCAGTCTCTATAGGAGAGTGTGATATGTCCGTCCCGTTATTGTACTCAAGGCAGACAACAGTTAATATACTGGGCCAGGATTTGATGACGAAGCTAAACATGACGATTTCCTTCACGGATGAAGGCATAGTGTCTTCAACGCCAGGAATACATTATCTAAACATGGGTGAATTTATCATGGCATTTACAGGACAAATAGCCATACGAGGGACGCCGTTAGAACCAGAAGTCTTTCACTATGGGGTACGCATTTTGTTAACGTGGCTACCCCGTTTAGTGGGCAACATTATGAGAATACCGGATGAATTTTTGTTCAGGCCACGGATACCTATGGACGAAGAGGGGGGGCAGGTTTTTCCTTAAGAGTTGCAGGCAGCCTTAGTGCGGGGGAAATTGGCCATGCTCGAAGGATTTGATGATGAAGGCAGGCCATGGAGAACAGTGATTGCTATTGGGGAGGGTTACAGATTGACTGATGTCACAGACAAGGATATGTTTAGAGACGACCCGTCAGATGACGAAGTAGTGTTCGAGATGAGCATTACACATTGGATCAGGATTTAAAGACGCGAGGTTCCACAGAAAATGTTGATAGTGCTGCAGCGTCCTGCATTTTTTGATGAAGATATGGAGAAAGTGCCAATTTCTTTATGGACTACGGGCCCCTATGACATAGGCCTGTTAAAAGGGGTGGGAGAAGTTAAAACAAAGCTGAAGCCAGGAGCAAGGCAGCATCCCATGCCTCGAGAGGCAGACAAGGGTATTTTTAAGACTATGGGCCTCATTACACGGTAGGCGGTAGGGATTTAACGTTACCGGTAATGGAATACCGGTAACGTTAAATCCCCATGCTAATTACGACCCGGCTCACCGCTATTAGTGGCACCGCTAAGTACGGTGCCACTAATAGTGGGCAGTCCGCGTGTGCGCGACCCTCCATCCCGTAAATAACGCCATGCCGTTAATAGCAGAGCATCACAAGGCGAGCGGACATGCCAATAGCGGCATGTTAAAGCCCCCAAAACCCCTTACCGCCATGGCGCTAATACCGCCATCGCGAACCACCCGTTAAGAGAACTGAGCAGTGGCAGGTGGACACAATCAGCACAGGTGGAGGCAATGGAGACTGTGGCAGCCCAAAAGGAGCTCACCACACCCCTGCCCACACCAAGATGGTTCCAATACTTGCAGCATTACATGGGCTGGAGGACATGATTGCAGCGCAGCAGCAACAATAACAGACAGAACAGAGGAGACGCAGGAGGAGGAGGAGGAGGGCAAGACAGGCACAGCAAGCACCACCACGGCACCTAATCATACCACAGAGGCACCCACCAATCCCCAGGATCAGAGCCAGTCCATTTAATCTAACCCCAGAGCAGATACACACCCTGTACCGTCTGGACCGGGATACCATCACCAGCATCGTGGACATGATACACAACGACATTGTGAGCCTCATAGACATCCGAACTGCCATCCCCCCTCTACTCAAGGTGGTGACTGTGCTCCACTTCCTCGCCACAGGCACCTACCAGCATACAGTGGGCCAGATGCATGGCATCTCACAACCACTATTCTCACGCACGCTGAACCAGGTACTCGATGCCCTCCTGAAGCATGCACCTGAACACATATTCATGCCACGGAATGCCCAGGAGATTGCAATCATCAAAGTTGGCTTCTATTCACTGGCAGGCATCCCAAGTTGCATCAGGGCCATCGACTGTACCCATGTGGAATTGGTGGTACCACATCACAATGAAGTAGTCTACCGAAACAGGAAGCAATTCCACTCCATCAATGTCCAAATGGTATGTGACGCCAACAAGGTAATCACACATTTTTGTGCCAGTTTCCCCTGATCAAGCCATGATTCCATGGTCCTGCGGAACTCAACTATCCCACGCTACATGGAGCGACAAGCCGGACAACGTCCGTGGCTACTTGGTGAGTTGCAGGGCAAGCACATGTCAGTGTGATGGGGGGGGAGATACATACTCCAACTGGGTGTGATTGGGGGGGGAGATACATACTTGAAATGGGTGTAGCTTGTCGTCCGTCGGACGAATGCACATACAGACTTACGCCAATGTCCATCTGGGAAGCCTGCAACGTACTTGAGATGAACGGACATGCAAGTATAAGCTACACAACATAGATGACAATGCAGGTCTAGAAACCTTATACATCCATCCACATTGCACAACATTCCACGCCACAAAATACACAAATGTCATACATGCCGTCAAGATAGTCATACAGAATTAGTCCAGCACAACAACAATAATGCAATGTGCCCTTGAAAGCATGCAAATGGATCACCCCTAGCCATAGCATTGCACCACGCACCTATAGCACCACTGAAGTGATGCCTCTCAGCATGAGAACATCAATGTTGGAATGGCATAACACCAGCAGTGTGGTACCAAATCTGCCTGGGCCCAGGGACACCTAAGACCTGGCCTCACCCAGGACATGTCAATTACTGTTGGAGGCATTAATGGGGCATGTCTACTTGCAGGGGCGAGCTCACCTTTGCACATTGCAGTCACACAGACCATCTGCATGGATGCTGTTAATTGTGTACTTCAATCACAATGCAAAGTCCATTTGTGTGATATGAACAGGCAGCTCTTGAGGTGAACAGTAACAGGACCCCATTCGTCCCCCCATACAGGTGATGCCGGCTATCCCCTGAAGAGGTGGCTCCTCACCCCTGTACGGAACCCACAGAACAGGCACGAGGAGGAATACAATCGTGCACATACCCGTACCAGCATTGTGATCGAGCAGACTTTTGGCCTTTTGGCTCCGTTGTATGGCCATGAGAAGGTGGCCAAGATCACCATGGCATGTGTCATGCTGCACAATATGTATATCAGACGGAATGTGCCACTGCCCCCTGACGTTGAAATAGAAGCACCTGATGAGGATGATGATGGTGATGAGGACGGAGGTGAAGGGGATGCAGGTCATGCAAGAGGGGATGGCCAGGAGGGACGTGCTGTGAGACAGCATCTGATCAACCAAATATTCTGAGTAACATGGTTTTGTACTGTCACATGGATATGGGTAGTAATGCACTGGTGTCTGTTTTGAAGCGCACAATGGACCATGGCGTCAATAAAGTACACATACTCAATGAAGAAGTCCAAGCCTGTGTTTTGTTCAAACACCAGTGTATTAAGGAACGTAAAGAAGGAAATGTGCATGTCCCCAAACATCCCACCACCCTTCCCCCCACCCCCCACAACAGTCCCATAATACCCTTCCCCCCACCCCCACAACAGTCCCATAACACCCTTCCCCCCCACAACAGTTCCACATGTGTCTTGCACAATGTTTCCCTCCAGCCATGCACGCAGAGGCTTCAGCATGCACTCCCTATTGGCCATTGCCAACACCAGCATTGGAAGGCTGACTAGAGGTGTGCCTTGTGGTGCGTGAGGAGTGGTGGAGGGGGCTTGTCTGCCCCAAACTGGCGGATGAGGATGTGGCAGACTGTCCTGGTGGTGGTGGTGGTGGGAATTGGCGGTCCAATGCGTCCGCTATCCGTGTGAGGACCTCCCTGACTCGGATGATCTCCCCACACAGCCTGTCTGTACATGCCTCCATCCCCTCCCTGGAGTGCCTTGCTGTCTCTGTAATGTCTGCCCTGAGACGGGCAGCCTCCTCAACATGCTGCCCAACCAGCACAGTTATTTCTTGTTGCCGCTGGCTGATGCTGGCCAGGTCGAGGGCAGTATTGGGTTCTGGTGGTGTGGCTGCTGTGGCCTGTGATGGTACCAGGTCAACAGATGAAGCCACCGGGGGGCTACTAAAAGCTCCCATGTTCTCATTGCCAGTGACATTGGACCCAGGTGTGTGCTGTGGTGATGGCTCGGGGGTTCCAGGGGGGATTGAGGTGTGCATCTCCATGTGGAAGTCGGTGGGGTCCTCCACATCTGATAGTGGGGCAGTGGCTGCCGCCTCTCCTGCAGAACTAGCTGGAGTTGAGGGTGGGCCCTCTGTGGCCGGGATCGGTGGTGGTGGGTTAACCTCCGGAGGTGGGGCAGTTGTTGGTGGTGTGGCAACTTGTGTCTTGGAAGTTGCGCTCCACTGATGTTTCGTACTATGCATCGGGACCCTTCTGCCTTTGCCCCTTGATGTTGTGGGGGTGTCCTCTGTGTCCAAAGCCCTTTGTTTCTTATGCGCAGGGGGTCCCTGTGATGCATTGCCAGCATCCTCGCTGTCTGTATGTGAGCCTGTCAGGGGCAAGAAGGGGGATGTCATAGGTTACGGTTCAATGTACTTAATGCAGTATACATCAATAATGCAGTTGTGGCCATTTGGACTACATTGTAAAGGATGCAGGTGATGTGTCAGTACAGTGGCTCATCCATGCATGGTTGTGTGTGGCACTTGTCTCTGGTGATGTGTGCATGTGTGTTTGTTTGGGTCTGACACTGACATGGCCAGGGTGTGATGCATGTGTGGATGTTTGGCCATCCATGAGGTGATTCTGGGCTCACATTTGGGGGGACCAGTAGATTCACATTGCATGCTTTCATGTATACACTCACCTCCATCTGAAGTGGTTGCCACGCCATGCTCCATCGTGCCGACTCCCTCTATGCATTCAACTCCTATGAGGTTGGCGCATGTCTCCTCCCATTCTTTAAGTTTTATGGGCGACCCAGATCCACCTGCTGTGGCAATTTGGTGATTTTCGGCAAGGATGCTTCTCACCCGGAGTCTCAGGTCATCCCACCTCTTTCGCCACTCACACACATTGCGGGTGGTGGTGCCCACAGCACTGACTTTTAATGCAACCTCAGCCCAGATTGCCTTTTTTTTCATGAGAGTCTCCCGCCGCATGTCGCTGGCAAAGACCATGGCGGCATTGTCAGCTAGGGTCTGGGTCAGCATGATTAGCTCCTCTGAGGTACATTTTTCTTTCCGCTGCCGGTCGGTGGTTTTTTTCAATGCCTTGGGCATGTTGAGGGTGTTCCTGATGATTTCCAACTGCAAGCTACTCCAAACAGGTCCAGGGGGCAGAGGATGGCAATGGATTGTGTTTTTAAAGATGGCCGCCGTGCTCTTTCCCGTTCCTGTGCGATGACGCTATTTCCGGTTCCGCAATTTAACGGTCACCGCTAATAGCGGTGACCGCTATTTGCATGCAGCGTGAGGGCAGAGGTGCTATCTGCACTTTCGTCGAAGGCGGTAAGCGACTTTTTGGGGTCTTTAGGGGCATGGCGGTAGGGTCATTACTGGCATGGCGCTATGCTCGTGTCCGCGTACTCGTAATGGTACGCTATTAGCGCCCTCTTGCGAGGGCGGACACGTTAAGAGCGCCATGCCGGTAATTTTAGCGCACAACGTGTAATGAGGCCCTATATCAGCCATGATGGATCGGGGCATTTTAGTGAGGTGAGAGTCACCATGCAATACCGCAGTGTATCCTATCAAGAAATAAAAGAGGGGGTTGTGGCGTTTAATCCAGGTTATGAGACTGATTAACCAGATTGTAGAGGCAGAGTTTCCTCTAGTTCCAAATCCGGCGACGATACTATGTAGTATACCTGTTGGGGCGCGATATTTTACTGTGATTGACTTGAAAAATGTGTTTTTCTCAATCCCGTTGCATAAAGATTCCCAAGATCTCAAGTCATTTACTTTCCGCCAGACTCAGCTGAAAAGCACACGTTTGCCCCAGGGGTATTGTGAGTCTCCATCGATCTTCAATAGGTTCCTGCAGATGGACCTAAGCAATATTGATGTGCCAAGTGTTGTGCTGCAATACGTAGATGATATTTTGGTTTGTAGCACATCAGAAGAAGAGTGTAGACGAGACTCGATTCAGCTAATGATTATTCTAGCAGACAAAGGATATAACGTGGACAAGGAGAAATTACAGTATTGCCAAGAAAAGGTGTTGTACATAGGACAGTAAATCTTGCATGAGGGAAAGAAAGTTACACCTGAAAGAGCTGAGGCGATTTTGAAAATATCAAAACCGCATACGATAAAGCAAATGCAACAGTGTTTAGGCTTATGCAATTATGTTAGAGCATGGGTATTTCATTATAATTCATATACAAGACCCTTGTTGCAGGCCCTGAAAAAGGCACAGGTGAATCAGGAAAAAAATGAGTGGACTGAGGAAATAGAGGAGGGGTTTGATGAATTAAAAAAGGCAATTTGCACAGTTCCAGTTTTAGGAATTCCCAATTATTCTGAGGAGTTCTTTTTATTCTCGCACACAAATGGAACAGTCATGACAGCGGTACTCACACAGAGAACAACATTGGAGTACAAGCCCCTAGCATATTACAGTGAGATTTTGGACCCAGTTATGAGGGGGTCACTTCCCTTGCGAACAGTCGCTGGCAGCAGCCGTGTTCGCTATTGAGAAGTCTGCCAGCATAGTGATGGGGTGTTCCATGACGTTATTTGTTGAACATGCTCTACTGATTTGGAGAAACCCAAGGGTACGCTGACGTCTCAAAGTGCTTCTGCTTATGAGGTAGTTATATCGAATCCAGCGATTAAAATAGTCAGGTGTAAAATGGTGAACCTTGCCACGTTTGTAGCCGAACCACTGACAGAGGATGAACAAGTTCACGATTGCTCAAACAATGAAGAATTCTATGATGAGAACCCAAGAGTAAAAGAAAATGCTCTACTAGCTGGGGAGGTTCTCTTTATTGATGGTTTTTAGAAGATCGATCAAACTGATGGAGAAAGGCATTCAGGATTAGCTGTGGTAAGACACAGAGCCAATGGGGAATTTGAAGTGGTAGCAAGCGCGAGACTACCATCTCATTTTTCAGCACAGGCTGCAGAATTGGTGGTCCTTATTGTTGCGCTCGAGAATCACACAGGGCAGGAAGTGACGGTGTATAGTGACTCCACCTACATGACGTCAACTGTGCACGCAGGATTAACACGTTGGAAAAGGAGTGGCTACCTCCAAGCGGACGGCACTCCAGTGCAACATGCCACATTATTGGACAGACTTATTAAAGCACTACAGCTCCCAGTAGCTATCGCTATAGTTAAGTGCGCAGCGCAAACTAAGAGAACAGACTTTATTTCATGCGGATCCAAGCCGCAGGCGAAGAGGCCAAAAGAGTTGCATATTCTTCTGAAATGTTTAGTTTTGATGCGCCTGATGTGAAAGAGAAAATGGTTGCAATAATGGTTGTGAATGAAGGTTTTAATCATATGTCACGAACGCAATTAATGGTAGTTCAAGGTGGAGCCCCACAGGAAGAGAATGACTTATGGACATAGAGGGGGTGTTCTTTATCCCCTTCTAAAACACTGTCGCGACAAGACAGCACTGGTAAACCATTGATGCCTGTACCCTTATTGAGGGTGGTGTTAGAACAGCTACACTACCCTGCGCACGTCACTAGGGAAAGCCTCGCTGCAACCATTGCAGAGGACTGGTTCATACCGAACCTGTTAGAACACGTTGCTTTTTATGTAGTAAATTGCATCATATGTCAAATGTTTACTGCTGGGCACATGCTGCAAACAGTTAGAGCAGTAATTCCTCAACCAAATGGTCCTTTTCAGCATTTACATATCGATTATGTTTACATGCTGCAGATTTGTAATGGATATAGGTATATGATAGTGTGCTCTTTCTCAAGGTGGATCGAGGCTGGTCCATGCACACATCCTGACGCCACTTGCGCTGCGCAGTTCTTAGTCCGAGAAGTATTCCCTAGATGGGGAGTATGCAAGGTATTGAGATCAGATAATGACCCTCATTTTGTGAACGAGGAATTTGAACAAATTAGCTTATTGCTTAGCATAAAAGACAAGTTTTCTTCTGCTTATCACCCGCAAGCGAACGGGATATGGGTGAGACTCAAGGGTCTGCTCAAAGAGAAAATAGCCAAGTTGAAATTGACACTGAAAAAGGGGTGGCTGCATTGCCTGCCCCTTGCATTATATGCATTGAGAAATCAGCCCGGCTCTGAACAACCATCTCACACCCCTCGAACTAGTCACAGCAAAGCAAATAAGAATGCCTCTAACTCTTTGATCGAGGACTAGGAGTGATGCCCAGACAACTGCAGAATTGTTAGGAGATGAGTTACGTGCATACTTACCATGTATGACCGCGAGTGTCCCTGTCATTTCAGATCAAGTCACGCGGACCAGGTGTCTGTCTCAGAACAC
Source organism: Ambystoma mexicanum (assembly GCF_040938575.1). NCBI lineage: Eukaryota > Metazoa > Chordata > Amphibia > Caudata > Ambystomatidae > Ambystoma > Ambystoma mexicanum. Next base: position 326,615,903 of record NC_090925.1, on the reverse strand, counting down.
AGATGACCATACAGCAACCGGACCTGAAGGATTATGTGTACCTAGACTTTTTACTGGAGATCAGGTTCTAATCAGAAATTTTACACGAATGTGGCACAAGCCTAAATTTAGTGGCCCTTTTGTAGTGGAGGACATTACTCCATTAGCAGTCAAAGTCCTAGGGAGATGAGCATGGATACACCTAAGAGATGTGAAAGTCTACGCTGGAGAGGCCACCACACCTCTAACCCATTCGGAAGCAAGTCAAGGAGAAGAAGTTCAGCATGTGCAGACTTGATTGCAAAGACTGTCCAGTAGACAGATGAAAGTGTACACTTGGACAGTGGCTCCCCTGAAACACTCTTTATAGCTGCTAAGCAAGGAGTGAGCGAGTTACTGTTACGCTCACCTGGTATCCCCGGGGACGCCACCCAGCCCTGGTTGGATGATTTGCACTCTCGAACCCTCTCCCGGTCCCTTGGTAAGGCCTCTGGTTAAAGATGGGTCTGCAATATAGGAGAGCTGGATTCAATACCAGATTGTCTTTATGTTTTCCCACCTCCCTTGGCCTCAACTCCTTCTTCCCCCTTGGTCTCTCTCCTCACCTTAATATTGTAGAAGGTGGATTCTCCGTCCTGCTCCTCGTGGCAGGGGCGCGTAGATGTGGGGGCGAGCAGCGACCAAGTTACTTCACTGGTGCAAGCCCCCCCCTGTGGGAATCCAGGCCTGCTGCGACTCTGTAGGTTTGCTGCTTTACAGTCTTTATATGCAGTTCTTATGTTCCTCTTAGTTCGAATAATAATGTCTTGCTTCTTTCCTTTTAGGTATGGAAAGGTATTTTGGAGTTGTCATGCAGTTTGAAGATGAGCATGGGCCGGTAGGTGAAAGCGTGGTGTGCGCGATGCTGTCCGGTGAGTAATGCGCAATGCGCGGCACTGTTTCGCCTTTTATATTGCTAACCTGTGTCTTTTCACTCCTTGCAGGTTGCGATGTTCCTCGCCGAGCGCCGTAATGTTCCAGCAATGATACTGTCCAGGAGATGACTACCAAGGTAAGAATTGTGTGGCTTTCTCTATTCGGAAGGAAACGTGAGTAAACGCTTACTAATGCTGTCTTTCTTTCTCCTCTTTCCAGGTTATGGTATTCCAGGATGCATGCGGTGCCGGATGATGGAGTTTGTACCTTCAGGTGAGTGGAACTGAAATTGGCGATTGATTGAAGACAGGATACTGTTCCAGGTAAGTTTCGTAGTCTTCTTTCTCTCTCTGCAGGTCCTTGGTTTCAGGTAAGCTGGCATCAAAGAACTGGACACGGTGAGCATTACGCTGCCCACAGCAGAATAACGCAAAGCATGTTCTGCTGTTTGGGTGTGGTTTAAATAGTCTCAGGTAAAGTAGTCCAGGTAAAATAGTCCCAGGCCTGCCACACCCAAAAGACTACACTGCATAGCTCAGTTCCTTGTAACTGGGCTATGTGTGTGCCTCCGTGTTGGCTGAACCCCCCCAAGTTAAATAGTCCTAAGTAAATAGTCCCATTCTAATGTTGGTCTTCATGATGGTTATGAGCCTGGCGCCAAAGGCGCCGGGACTGACTCCAAGAGAGTCTTGGATAAGGTTTTAAGGCCTTTGACCTGGCCCTAACTGGAAGGCTGACTTGCCAGTGAGGGCCAGGGGCAAGGGTCCTGACAGCACTCCCCCCCAAGGCCCCTCTCACGGTTTGGCTGGGTAATTCTGATGGAACTTTTTTAATTAAGCAAGGTGCATGGATGTATTCACTAGGTACCCATGATCTGTCTTGAGGGCCGTATCTCTGCCAATCAACTAAGTAGTATAGTTTGGATCTGGTGTATTTTGAGTCTAGGATATCCTTTACTTCAAACTCTGGTTCTCCGTCAACTAATACTGGTTTTGGTGGTGTTGTAACCCGAGTACCGGGTTGTACCAGTTTCAGGAGTGATACATGAAACACAGGATGAATCTGCATAGTGGGTGGTAGGGCTAATTTAACTGCCACTAGATTTATTATGGATTCAATAGAATAAGGTCCCAGATATCGGGGACGAAAGGTCCGAGTCCTTTTTATGGGCACATATTTTGATGCTAACCAGACCTTGTCTCCAATTTGATAGTCAGGGGCTTTACTACGATGTTGGTCCGCAAATTTCTTTTGTCTGTTCTTGGCTTGGAGTAAATGTTCTGCTGTTTCTTTGAAGGCCTGGGAAATAGTCGTATGTAGGGTTTTAACCGCTGGCATTTCCAAAGGGGTTGGGAGATCCAATTCTGAAGTACGTGGATATCTACCATATATAGTGTAGAAAGGGGTTTGTCCAGTGCTGGGATGTAAAGAATTATTATAGGCATATTCAGCTATCCATAACAAGTCCTTCCAATTTCTTTCCACTTGATGTAACATGCAACATAAGTATTGCTCGAGGGTTTGGTTTGTTCTTTCTGTTTGGCCATCTGTTTGAGGATGGTGACTTGTGGATAGTCGAATGTCAATTTGGGCCATTGAACAGCATTTCCTACAGAAGTTGGATACAAACTGAGTACCTCGATCTGAGATCAAGACCGATGGAAAGCCATGTAGCCGTACGATTTCCTCCAGGAATACTTTTGCTAAATTGGATGCATTTGGAAGACCCTTAAAGGGAATAAAGTGTGCCATTTTAGAGAACAAGTCTACAACTACTAAGATGGTGTTGAATCCTTGACTGGGAGGTAGATATGTAATGAAATCAAGGGACAGTGTGTGCCATGGTGCGGGAGGAATTTCCAATTGTTGGAGAAGACCAGCTGGTTTCTGCTTTTGGGACTTGTTTTGTGCACACACACCGCAAGATTGGATAAATTGTATGATGTCTTTACGCCATGTGGGCCACCAATAGTTTTGTTTTACTTTAGCTAGAGTTTTGGCAATTCCACGATGACCTTCACTCAGGGAGTCGTGATAACCCGAAATAACCTGCTCTTGTAAATCTTTACTTGGCAAGTATAGACGGTTCCTAAAATATGGTAACTGGTCTTTGATGGTGTAATGTTCTCCTTGAGTACACCACTCTTGTGAGAAAGTGGGATCCATTAAGAGTTGCATCTTGTTTTGGAGTTCTCCCTGTGTCAATGTTGTCATAATACCCAGGAGTTTGTCTTCTGGAATGATGGCTACTGGATCTGGAGTTATGTATACCTTTTCATCAACACCCATGCGGGACAAGGTATCAGCCTTTCTGTTTCGGACTCCTGGCCGTAGGTGATACATAGTCATATTCAGCGAAGAAAAGAGCCCACCGCAGTTGACGGGATGATTGAGCCTTTGCTGTTTTTAGGTATTGCAGGTTTCGATGATCAGTTATGACCGTGACAGTATGTCTAGCACCAAGGAGATAGTGTCACCATTCCTTGAAAGCTGATTTTATAGCCAAGAGTCTTTTGTCTGTGATAGCATAGTTGAGTTCGGGAGGTGAGAATTTTCGTGACCGGAAGGCCACAGGGTGTAACTGGCCAGTTCCTGGGTCCCTTTGCGAGAGAACAGCTCCCATGGCCATGCTAGTGGCATCTGTTTCAACTATATAAGGGAGGTCTGGGTGAGGATGCGTAGAAGTGGAGCAGAAGTGAATTTTTTCTTAACTTCTTGAAAGGCCTTCTCTGCTTCTTCGGTCCAATGGAACTTTTTATTGTTTTTTCTCAATAGTGATGTAATTGGATGCACTATTTGGGAAAAATCTGGGATGAATCGGCGGTAAAAGTTTGCAAAGCCCAACATACTCTGGAATCCTTTAAATGAAGTTGGTGACGGCCAGTTAAGAAGGGCATCTACCTTGTGCCTATCCATTCTGATACCTTTTGGTGTGAGGATAAAACCGAGGAACCCCACTTCGGTGATATGAAAAGAGCATTTTTCGAGTTTAGCATACAGTTTATGTTGGCAGAGTTTAGTAAGGACGGAGCGGACATGCCTGACATGGTCTTCTTTTGTAGCAGAATAGACTAAAATGGCATCAATGTAAAGAAGGGCGCAAACGTCAATGAACTCCCGCAAAACATCATTCATAAAGTACTGGAATGCAGCGGGAGCGTTGCAAAGTCCAAAAGGCATTACCTGGTATTCATACAAGCCGTATTTGGTACGAAAGGCGGTTTTTCCATTCGTCTCCTTTCTTCACTCGAACAAGATGGTACGCCCACCTAAGGTCCAGTTTGGTATAGATTTGGCCGTCTTTGACTTGATCCAATAATTCAGGAATAAGGGGCAGTGGATAACGGTTTTTTACTGTGATCTGGTTTAATGCGCGATAGTCGATGCAAGTCATCAAATCTCCTTCCTTCTCAGGTACGAAGAATAAGGGACTGGCTGCAGGTGATTTAGACGGGCGGATAAATCCATTTGCCAGGTACTGATCAAGATAAGATTTCAAATGTAGGTTTTCTGGTTCAGTAAGTGCATAGATTCGGCCACAAGGAATTTGCGCACCAGGTATGAGGTCGATCTGACAATCGTAGGGCCTGTGCGGTGGTAGAGTATTTGCTTGTTCTTTCTGGAACACGTCTTGAAAATCTTGGTATTCATTTGGTAGAGTACTACTCACACCTAGTACAATCACCGCCGTACTGGGAGTAGCAGATGTACATAAGTCTGTTTTCCCCTTTTCTTGGTAATAACAGGTGCGAGCACAATCATCGGAAAAGGCCAACTTCTTGGCACGCCGATCTATTAGAGGGTTGTGAGCTACCAACCATGGCATCCCTAAGATTAGTCGAAACTGAGGAGCTTTGATGAGAATGAATGCAATAGATTCTCGGTGTCCATCCTGGCACACTACGGTTAGTGCTACTGCACATTGGGTTAATGGTCCGGAAGCTATTTCTTTCCCATCAATAGTAGTAACTTTTTCAGTAGTCAACTTAGAGCATAAGGGAAGCCCCATCTCTGCTGTCAGATCTTGGTCTACATAATTCCCAACTGCTCCGCTGTCTATGTATGCTTCGACAGCATGCATCCGAGACGGTTGTTGGTGATTGATCAAAATTACTGGTAATGCAAAGTGTGAGGTCTGTGACATCCTTGACAGAGTGACAAAAGTTTGTTGTCTAATGCTTGGCCTTGGTTATGACGAGCAAAGAGTTTTTCCATTTCCATCGGTCATGTAACAACGGGTCATCCTGACTTACCAATGGTCCCGACCAATCCGCAGCACTGCCGCTCAGATATGACAAAACAAAAGCAACCCGCGATTGGTCGTTAGGAAAAGCCCCAGGTCTGCAAAGGAAATGAAGACGACACTGGTTCATGAACGTTGCGTACTTCTTGGGGTCAACCTGTAAATCGTTCAGGTGGAGCTAAAGGAACTGCCCCAAGAAGGGTTATTTGTACTGGATTGGTAGAAGTTGGTACAGGTACTGGCGGAATGTTACCAGGCAATGAGGTCTGTCCTGCCTGTGATTGGAGCAATTGTCTACTTATTTCGTCGGTATGATCCCTGCTAAGAGCATTGGTTTCTTGCCTGGCTGAATGTTCTTCAGAGCGTAATTGTCCCAACAAATGAACTAACTGATCAGTCTCTGAAGTCTCCATGACGCCCAGGTGGATAATATTATTGAGGCTTTGCGTTCTGTTACGCTCACCTGGTATCCACTGGGACGCCACCCAGCCCTGGTTGGATGATTTGCACTCTCGAACCCTCTCCCGGTCCCTTGGTAATACCTCTGGTTAAAGATGGGTCTGCAATATAGGAGAGCTGGATTCAATACCAGATTGTCTTTATGTTTACCCACCTCCCTTGGCCTCAACTCCTTCCTCCCCTTTGGGCCCTCTCCTCACCTTAATATTGTAGAAGGTGGATTCTCCGTCCTGCTCCTCGTGGCAGGGGCGCGTAGATGGGGGGCGAGCAGCGACCAAGTTACTTCACTGGTTCAAGCCCCCCCCTGTGAGAATCCAGGCCTGCTGCGACTCTGTAGGTTTGCTGCTTTACAGTCTTTATATGCAGTTCTTATGTTCCCCTTAGTACGAATAATAATGTCTTGCTTCTTTCCTTTTAGGTATAGAAAGGTATTTTGGAGTTGTCATGCAGTTTCAAGATGAGCATGGGCCGGTAGGCGAAAGCGTGGTGTGCGCAAATCTGTCCGGTGAGTAATGCGCGATGCAGGGCGCTGTTTCGCCTTTTATATTGCTAACCTATGTCTTTTCATTCCTTGCAGTTTGCGATGTTCCTCAATGAGCGCCATAATGTTCCAGCAATGATACTGACCAGGAGATGACTAGGTAAGAATTGTGTGGCTTTCTTCAGTCGGAAGGAAACGTGAGTAAACGCTTACTGATGCTGTCTTTCTTTCTCCTCTTTCCAGGTTATGGTATTCCAGGATGCATGCGGTGCCGGATGATGGAGTTCGTACCTTCAGGTGAGTGGAACTGAAATCGGCGATGGCTTGAAGACAGGATACAGTTCTAGGTAAGTTTCGTAGTGTTCTTTCTCTCTCTGCAGGTCCTTGGTTTCAGGTAAACTGGCATCAAAGAACTGGACACGGTGAGCGTTACGCTGCCCACAACAGAATAACGCAAAGCATGTTCTGCTGTTTGGGTGTGGTTTAAATAGTCTCAGGTAAAGTAGTCCAGGTAAAATAGTCCCAGGCCTGCCACACCCAAAGTAGTCCAGGTAAAGTAGTCCCAGGCCTGCCTGTCATGATCTCTGCTTCCAAAAGGTCAGGGTTTTCCCAACTCCCTTGGAAGCAGATCCATAACCCAGGTTCCGAGTGCCAACCAGTCCCAATTGGGACCTTTTGGACCCAGTCCTGGCGCCAGTGGCACCAGGCTCATAAATATGCCCAGTCCCAGCGCTGGAAGCGCCGGGCTCATAATGCTTGGGTGGACTTACCTTCAGCAGACCATGCTGCTTACTTGCCTGCCAGTTGAGCCTCTGATCCTCTTCTGTTTGGAACTACTTTTCCTGTTGGGTGGGGCTGGAGCCACTCCCTAGATTCAGAACACTGGAACTCTTCTGGAAGGCAGGAACTCTTTTCTTATCAGGAACTCTTTTCTTACTTAGGCGTGGCTGTGGAAGGAGACACCTAAGCACTACAGGAGGCTATTTAAACCACACCCGGTGGATGAATCTTGCTTTGCGTTATTCTGCAACCTCTGCAGCAGAACGCTCATCGTGTCTTCTGCATCCGGTCCTGGGCCTAAGGAAAAAGGTTTACCATCCTGAATCCAGTCTTCAGCAACACCTATAAAGACAAGAAAGAACAGGTTAGCATTCCGGCATCTGAAAGGCAAAGGCTTACCATCCTGAATCCAGTCTTCAGCAACACCTATAAAGACAAGAAAGAACAGGTTAGCATTCCGGCATCTGAAAGGCAAAGGCTTACCTACTCTTCGTGCGCTCCGGAGGTCTTCACACTGCATTCCGGCATCTGAAAGACAAAAGTTTACCAACTCTTCGCACGCTCCGGAGGCCTTCGGCGCTGCATCCCGCATCTGAAAGACAAAACAAGGTGCGTTTAAAGACATTGGGGAACTTTAATACTCACGTGCCATTACTCTTTTCCACATCTAATCCAGTGGGTATTCCGGCACCCTGCAGCCGCTCCGAACTCGTACCTGCAAAATAAAAAGACAGTTAGAGCGCATAGTGAAGCAGGCAACAAGCGCTTACTTACGTGCTTCCAGGCACTTCTATTCATCACACGGGCTCCATCTTCAACTCACTTCAGCCCGTCATCCGCCATCGCCGGAACCCTGCAAAACAAGAGACATCATTACTAAAGACTTTAAAGACATTTGAATGACTCGAAACTTACCGTTCGTGCAGTAAACGACGGACAGCAGTCCTCTGAAGTCAAGAGGCCTGCGCTACCTATCCAGTGAAGAAACTGGTTACAGCACCCTGCCCCGAGGCAGATGGAGAGCTCGGCATTCACTTACCTAAGGTGAGAGCGTTAACCTTTGGGGGTCTACAGGAGAGGAGAAGAGGAAAGAGATAGGGACACCCCAATAACCCCAGTTCATTAACCCCATATTTTCTATCTGCAGACATCTTACTCTACACGTCAGGCATACAGTGCACAGAGGTCCAGCCCAAAGAGCCAACCGGGTGCTACACATCACCTTTGAAGATACGGTAGTCGCCCAGTCAAGACCGGCGCCTCTGCGAGAATCAGGTGAGCGTTACAGAACGCAAAGCCTACCGCAAAACTCTCGCCCAGGCGCTATGGAAACCTCGGATACTGACCCCCTAGCCCGGTTACTTGGGGAACTAAGGGCAGAAGTGCATGCAGCTCGTCAGGAAACGAATGCTCTAAGAAGGGAACTAATTATTTCCAAGGAGAGAACAGACAATCTTGCTAGACAAGTGCTACAGTCACAAGCCGGACAGACCCCGTTACCCGCATCAGGGGCAAATCTTCCTTCAACATCCTCTATGAATCCAGTGCAGATCAACCTACCTGGGAATGTACCTCTGGCTCCGCCCGAACGATTTTCTGGTGACCCAAAGAGGTTTGCAGTATTTATCAATCAGTGCCGGTTGCACTTCTTATGCCGGCCAGCAGCCTTTCCAACTGATCAAGCAAAAGTAGCTTTTGTACTTTCGTACCTTAGTGGCAATGCGGCAGACTGGTCGATCCCTCTAGTTAATCAAGATGATCCGGTTCTCCATGATTTTCAAGCCTTTCAGCTTAGTATGGAAAAACTGTTCGCAAGACATTCACAGGGGCAGGCCTTGGACAATGAGCTTCTTTCGTTGCGACAGGGTAATCAAGACCTTTTGGCTTATATTGCATCTTTCAATAGACTAATAGTGGAAACTCAATGGCCTGAGGACAAAAGGATTACGCTGTTTTATAGAGGTCTACGTGGAGAGCTCAAAGACGTTTTAGCCCAAGTAGTGAATCCCCCACAAGACTGTTCGGATTATATAGACTTGGTCGTTCAAATAGATCACAGGCTGCAGAACAGGAAGGCCGATCGTTCCAAGTTTGATGCTCGAGTATTTTCCAAACCGCCAACTCCTTCCAAAGGAGTAGACTCCGGGGAACTCATGCAAATAGGGGGTCTGAAAGGTCCTCTAACACAAAGGGAGCGGGAAAGGAGGAAACAGTTGCAATTATGCCTATATTGCGGAAACTCAGGGCACTTTCTTGGAGACTGTCCGGTGAAACCTGCCAAGAAGGCAGTAGGAGCTGCAGTTACCAAAGTTACAAACTCTGAGCAGGGAAACGACCTCGCCCGACAAGAATAGAGGTCCTCTTGCCGAGTGTGAAAACCAGTTCCGTGACCTCGCATTTCGTGATACCTATGGTCCTCATTAGCCCTGATAATCCGGATCGATTACATGCAATTGAAGCTTACGTCGACAGCGGTACCATCGGCAATTATGTGGATCATGAAATGGTTTTGAGGATGAATCTAACTCTTTGTCCCAAGGCTGTAAAGGACGTCATTACTACGGTGGATGGTACGGAGATAGCCTCCGGGCCAGTAACGCATACCACTCAAGAGGTGACGCTAGTAAGTCAAGATGGACACCATGAGAAGATCGTGTTCGATGTGATCAAGGCCCCTCAGTTTCAGATTATTCTAGGAATACCTTGGTTAGAGAAACACAATCCTCTGATCGATTGGCGAGCAAGAACGGTCCAGTTTCCAGAATGTGTCTCTACTTGTCACCCTCCACCTGGTGTTGCACTGGCCGCAATTTCTTCAGAGACTCCCCAGTTACCTCCCGAATACCTAGAATACCAAGATGTTTTCCGGAAGGATCAGGCTAACTCTCTACCTCCTCATAGGTCTTATGACTGCCAGATAGACCTGATACCTGGATCTACTCCTCCTTGTAGTAGAATTTAGGCCCTCACCGAGCCTGAGAACCTTCACCTTCGACAATACCTGGATCAATACCTGGCAAATGGGTTTATTCGTCCTTCCAAGTCCCCTGCTTCTTCAGCTTTGTTCTTCGTTCCAAAAAAGGAAGGAGACCTTAGAACTTGTATCGATTATCGCTCCCTGAACCAGATCACCGTTAAGAATAGATATCCGTTACCTTTGATCCCTGAACTCCTGGACCAAGTCAGAAAAGCATGCATATATACAAAGCTGGATCTTAGAGGAGCTTACCACTTGGTACGAGTAAAAGAGGGCGATGAATGGAAGACGGCCTTCCGCACCAAGTATGGGCTATTTGAATATCAGGTCATGCCCTTCGGACTTTGCAATGCCCCGGCCGCCTTTCAATATTTTATGAACGATGTCCTCAGAGAGCTCATAGATGTATGTGTTGTTGTTTACATTGACGACATCCTCGTTTATTCTTCATCGGAATCTGAACATCAGAAACACGTGAAAATGGTCCTCGAAAGATTGCGTCAACACAAACTTTTCGCTAAGTTGGAAAAATGTGTTTTCAACGTGACTGAAGTTGAATTCTTGGGATTCATATTATCACCTGGCGGAGTGCGTATGGATTCAAAGAAGGTCGATGCAGTTCTCAAATGGCCATCACCATCCTCCGTAAAAGGTGTGCAAAGCATGTTAGGCTTCGCTAACTTTTACCGCAGGTTTATCCCCGAATTCTCTCGAATAGTCCAGCCCATCACTGCCTTGTTAAAGAAAAACAAACGTTTTGAATGGTCTACCGAGGCGGAACAAGCTTTCCAGGATTTGAAGACTAAATTTATCTCTGCACCAATCTTAAAACACCCTCGCCCCGAACTCCCCTACATCGTGGAAACTGATGCTTCAAGCCTTGCCATGGGGGCAGTTCTATCACAAAAAGACCCGGTAACCAATCAGTTGCATCCCGTGGCATTTTGGTCCCGCAAATTCTCGCCTCCTGAAATCAATTACACGATTACTGACAAGGAACTTCTGGCTATCAAGTATGCCTTTAAGGCTTGGCGGCATTATCTGCTGGGGGCCCGACACACCGTTACTGTGATTACGGATCACCGAAACCTGCAATATTTGAAGACCGCAAAAGCCCAATCCTCTAGACAACTCCGTTGGGCATTATTCTTTGCCGAGTTTGACTTCATAATTACCTATCGACCTGGTACAAAGAACGGTAAAGCCGATGCCCTTTCTCGGATGGGAGTGGAAGAACACTTGGTCAACCCTAAACCTGTACCAATCATTCCCGAACAAAGAATTCTGGGTGTAATCGCCACAGAATCCATAGAGGAAGTTAAGGATAAAGCCAGGCAACTTGTAACTCCAGCAGACATACAGAATTGGCATCTGCAGGGAAAGGACTTTGCAGTAAAGGACAACTTATTGTATTTCCAAGAACGATTATACCTACCCAGCACAGATTTACAGAAAAAAGTAATCTCTTGTTATCACGACTCTTTAATGGAAGGTCATCCCGGTATAGCCAAGACCTCAGAAAAGATCAAGCGCTACTTCTGGTGGCCGTCTTGGAAAAAAGATATCAGAGACTTTATAATGTCCTGTGGAGTATGCGCCCAAAACAAGAGTCAAAAGGAAAGACCAGCAGGCCTCTTACGCCCTATTGACATCCCACCTCGCCCTTGGCATACGCTTTCTATGGACTTCATCACCGATCTACCTCCATGCTCCGGATACAATACGATTCTAGTAATCGTGGACTTATTCTCCAAGATGGCGCATTTCATTCCGCTCAAAGGCTTGCCAACAGCAGCAACTCTGGCCCGAAAATTTCTCGAAAACATCGTCCGACTGCACGGTTTTCCTTCGGTTCTAATTTCGGATCGAGGTAGTCAATTTATTTCTCATTTTTGGCGAAGTTGCTGTCGGTCAGTTCAAATTGATGTGAGACTATCGACCAGTCACCACCCTCAGACCGACGGACAAACCGAGAGGACCAATCAAACTCTGGAACAGTATTTACGCTGCATGCTGCAACAAACTGAAAAAACTTGGAAAGATATCCTTTGGATAGCCGAGTATGCCTACAATAACTCTGTCCATTCGGGAACTGGGAAAACCCCGTTTTTTCTTTTGTACGGCAGTCACCCTCGAACCTCGGAGTTGGATCCCCTCCAAGATCTTGAAACACCAGCAGTAGACTACCTGCATTCTACAATCACCCAAGCCTTTAAGGAAGCTGTTTCTCACCTTCAAAGGGCTAAAGAACAATACAAGAAAGGAGCAGATCAACATCGGAAGGAAGCCCCTCACTATCAAGAAGGGGATCAAGTCTGGTTATCCACCAAATATCTATCTCTAAAAGGGCCACGCACATTCAACCCAAGATACCTTGGTCCCTATTCCATCACTACCATAGTAAACCCAGTAGCGGTCAAGTTGGACTTGCCCCCGCACATGAAGATACATCCGGTCTTCCACGTCTCTCTATTAAAACCCGTGCAACCTCAAACACGACTAACCAAATCTCCAAAACCTATCCTAGTGGATGGAGAACTCGAGTTTGAAGTCAAAAGCATTCTGGACTCCAAGATCTCCAAATCTAAACTATTCTACCTAATTGACTGGAAAGGCTACGGCCCCCAAGAGAGATCCTGGGAACCTGCTGAATATGTCCACGCTCCTCGCCTAATCAAAAGATTTCACCGAACATTTCCTGACAAGCCAAAACCCCCGGAGAAGCCCGGTTTGGGAGGGGCCTTGAGGGGGGGTACTGTCATGATCTCTGCTTCCAAAAGGTCAGGGTTTTCCCAACTCCCTTGGAAGCAGATCCATAACCCAGGTTCCGAGTGCCAACCAGTCCCAATTGGGACCTTTTGGACCCAGTCCTGGCGCCAGTGGCACCAGGCTCATAAATATGCCCAGTCCCAGCGCTGGAAGCGCCGGGCTCATAATGCTTGGGTGGACTTACCTTCAGCAGACCATGCTGCTTACTTGCCTGCCAGTTGAGCCTCTGATCCTCTTCTGTTTGGAACTACTTTTCCTGTTGGGTGGGGCTGGAGCCACTCCCTAGACTCAGAACACTGGAACTCTTCTGGAAGGCAGGAACTCTTTTCTTATCAGGAACTCTTTTCTTACTTAGGCGTGGCTGTGGAAGGAGACACCTAAGCACTACAGGAGGCTATTTAAACCACACCCGGTGGATGAATCTTGCTTTGCGTTATTCTGCAACCTCTGCAGCAGAACGCTCATCGTGTCTTCTGCATCCGGTCCTGGGCCTAAGGAAAAAGGTTTACCATCCTGAATCCAGTCTTCAGCAACACCTATAAAGACAAGAAAGAACAGGTTAGCATTCCGGCATCTGAAAGGCAAAGGCTTACCATCCTGAATCCAGTCTTCAGCAACACCTATAAAGACAAGAAAGAACAGGTTAGCATTCCGGCATCTGAAAGGCAAAGGCTTACCTACTCTTCGTGCGCTCCGGAGGTCTTCACACTGCATTCCGGCATCTGAAAGACAAAGGTTTACCAACTCTTCGCACGCTCCGGAGGCCTTCGGCGCTGCATCCCGCATCTGAAAGACAAAACAAGGTGCGTTTAAAGACATTGGGGAACTTTAATACTCACGTGCCATTACTCTTTTCCACATCTAATCCAGTGGGTATTCCGGCACCCTGCAGCCGCTCCGAACTCGTACCTGCAAAATAAAAAGACAGTTAGAGCGCATAGTGAAGCAGGCAACAAGCGCTTACTTACGTGCTTCCAGGCACTTCTATTCATCACACGGGCTCCATCTTCAACTCACTTCAGCCCGTCATCCGCCATCGCCGGAACCCTGCAAAACAAGAGACATCATTACTAAAGACTTTAAAGACATTTGAATGACTCGAAACTTACCGTTCGTGCAGTAAACGACGGACAGCAGTCCTCTGAAGTCAAGAGGCCTGTGCTACCTATCCAGTGAAGAAACTGGTTACAGCACCCTGCCCCGAGGCAGATGGAGAGCTCGGCATTCACTTACCTAAGGTGAGAGCGTTAACCTTTGGGGGTCTACAGGAGAGGAGAAGAGGAAAGAGATAGGGACACCCCAATAACCCCAGTTCATTAACCCCATATTTTCTATCTGCAGACATCTTACTCTACACGTCAGGCATACAGTGTACAGAGGTCCAGCCCAAAGAGCCAACCGGGTGCTACACATCACCTTTGAAGATACGGTAGTCGCCCAGTCAAGACCGGCGCCTCTGCGAGAATCAGGTGAGCGTTACACTGCCACACCTAAAAGACTAGACCACATACCTCAGTTCCTTGTAACTGAGCTATGCGCGTAACTCCATGTTGGCTGAACCCCCCCAGTTAAATAGTCCCAAGTAAATAGTCCCATTCTAATGTTGGTCTTCATGATGGTTATGAGCCTGGCGCCAAAGACGCCAGGACTGACTCCAGGAGAGTACTGGATGAGGTTTTAAGGCCTTTGACCTGGCCCTAACTGGAAGACTGACTTGCCAGTGAGGGCCAGGGGCAAGGGTCATGACAGTTACTGTTCTTGAGCCACAGGAGTTTGTTGACATTGGACTGTGAAATATTGAAGTCCTGAAGAAAAATTGCCAGATCTTGAATTTCTCTTTGATGACTGGAAGAGGGAGCAGTTCCCCAACTCATTTCTTACTGAGTTTCTCTTTGGAGGCACCCATGGTGTTGTCTGATGTCAACACCCACCGGCTCGTTTTTGCTGTTTTTCTCTTCATTTTGCAAGCATATCTTGCACTGGTTGGGAGAACTGTTGACGTTTGTGTTTTTCTGCAAGATCCTAAAAATGGTCCCATCACAAGGCGATTGCTCTCAGCCATCATTGAGCAAATTCTGCAGCTACCTGAACATCTTACTGGATGCACAAATTGTCCTATCTAGCGACGATGCCCACAAACTACTTGTCATGATCTTTTACTATTTGCTTCAAGTACACCCTTATCTTATTTGGCAGAATACCAACACTTTGTGTTTATGCAAGATCCTATAAACCGTCCAACTATCAACCAGTTACTTGCAGAAATCGGAGAGCAAATTCGGAAGCTGCCTGACCATCTGATAAACTTGCCTGATTAAAACCACTTTTCCCTTCTTAAAAGTAATTACGGGCAAGATGTGGAGCATTGATAATAATATAGCAGACAATGAGAGGGCACAATGACGTGCGAGGAATCACCGCTGGTGGGGGCTCATGTATTGGTGCATAATATATGCAGGCACCGTATTCATCATGTTTCTGTTTGTTAAGATACATACTGTTCATTATATTGTCCAAAGAGAGCAGCGGTTCCCTTGTTTTTTCCTACACAAGAGGTAGTTAGAAGTATAGCAGTTTTTCGGATTCCAAAATGGCCGGCTAGTAGGGAGGACGCACTGCCTGGTGCTCCCGACCTGCACTGACTAAGATTGCCCACCCGTTGTTCTAGCCCCCCTCCCCGGCGTCGGAACGGACGGCTGTCGCCCCCCCCCTGCTGCGGCTGGTGTGGCCAGGGTTGGGACCCGGGCCCCTGGTGTGGATCCGGCGGCTGGTGCTGCGGGCGCCCGAGAGTCCGGGTCAGTGGTGCTGTGTGGCGAGCAGCCGCCGACCGTAGCGGGGAAGGAGCTTGGCCCCCGCAGGGGTCTCTGGGGCGCCCCCGCCGGGTGTTCTGCCGGTGGAGGGGGCCGGGAGCAGTGTCCCTGGTGTGGTCGCGGCTAGCGGGGCCGGATCTGCGGCGGCCTGAGGCCCCAGGGCTGTTTGAAGAGGCAGCGGTGGTGCCCGTACCTGGTGGAGCAGTTGGGGAGCCCAGGGAGCCCAGGGTGCTGTGGCGGCCGTCCTGGGCTCCGGGAGAGGAGTGAAGGCGCAGCGGCTCAGGGGTGGAGCACTACCCGGATTGACAGCGGCACCTGCCGGGCACGTTGGAGGCGAGCAAGGGGAGGACCTGAGATTGCTGGAGGCCCTAGGAGGGCCCGGGCGGGCGTCCTGCCGGGGGTTTGTGGCCGGCCCCCGGGCTCCAGAAGAACTGTAGGCTTGTGCTGCGACCCCCCTTCGGCCCCGTGTGGAGGGGCCGCCTGTGTGGAGCGGTCAGGCTAGGAGGCTCATTGCTGGCAGCTCAGGGGTGGTGGAGTGCTCCTTCCCCTGGCCGGGCCTTCTGGACTTGGGCGAGTGGACTGGCTGCTGGGCCCCGTTGGGGGGCTACTTTGGTGGATCGCCTTGCAGATTTTCACCAACTTGCACTGTGGACAGAAAACATTGAAGGGGGCCGGTCAGTCTGAGCCCCTTCAGCAAATTAGAAGACCCCTGGTGCCACGGGAGGGGATTGGCCCCCACGGTTGGTCCACTTCCACTGGGGGCAACAGCTACGGGGGAGTAAACACGGCTGAGTGGGGTGCTGGGTGGGGCTGTGGGTTCCAGACTCGGTCGCCCCGGAGGAGCGTGCGGGTCCGGTGTGGCCCTTATCCCGGATCCCGTGCCACCCCTGCCTAGGGGGTGCAGTTGTGGACGCTCTTGTCTCCCTCTGTCTTCTGCCACTGGGGCCGGCCATGTCCAGGAACAAGGGAAAAGAGGGCACATCACAGGGAAAGATGTCCAGGAAAACTACAGGGGGCCCCCTTATGAAACTTTGGCCCAAGGACATGGAGACTACGGAAACTCGGACTCGGTTCGGGGGCTGGCCGGGTCCTCTGCGGGGTCCTCCCCAGAGGGCCAGGACACACCGTTAACCCAGGAATCACTCTCGCGCCTTATGGGCGAACTGTTAGAGAAGATCACGGCGGTCGGACAACAACAGATTGACAAATTAGGAGAGGACCTGGCTGAAAGCCTTGGGGATCTCAGAAGAGACGTCAACAAGGTCGAGGAGAGAGTTGACACTAACGAGAGGGCTATCCAGGAACTGACGGAAGATGCGAGAAAAGTCGATACCCTACTTGAGACGTTGGCGGTGGCTACACAAAACCTTGAGCTGCAAGCGGAAGTCTTGGAGAACAGGTCGAGAAGGGCGAACATCCAAGTGAAATCGCTGTCATAGGATATCCAAGACCATGAGCTCCCGTCTGTGCTGAAAGGAGTATTTGTCGACATGTTGGATGTCACCCTGGATTTTGACATGCAGTTTGACAGGGTCCACAGGGTGGGTCCGAGACGCTTGGAGCCGGGCTCTAGACCTCGGGATGTGTTGGTAGCCTTCCACAGTTATGCGACGAAGGAGAGAGTAATGGAGAGAGCGAGAAAGGCGGCTCGAATCACCTACAACGGCCAGGAAATCGCACTTTACCAAGACCTGGCGAGGATCACCCTTATAAAGAGGCGAAGAATGGGCCCTGTTTTGTCATTCCTCAGATCTCAACGGATCAGCTACAGATGGGCCCATCCATTTGGTTTGTCCTTCACCGGGCAGGGCTCTCAATACAAGATAACAACTTGCGATCAGGGCCTGGCCCTGCTGGGCCTGGAGGACCAACCCTTACCCCCGCGCAGGCGGAGGGAGAGCAGCAGCCTCCGCGCAGACCATGGGAGTGGTCGACAGCAAAGCGCAGGAGGGGTTGGAAGAGGTCCTGGGGCCCGTGTCCCGAGCCACAGGCTAACAAAGGCACTCTTGAAGACATGGCTGGGCAGAGTGGTTCCTCGGTGGTGTCATAGCAGTCTGATGGGTTTAACAAGTTTTTGAGTAGAGGCCGGGGAGGGCTCTAAAGGAAGCTGTCTAAGAGCTCGGGCTGGGCTGCGGCTTTATGTTGCTTCGAGTGCAGGTTGGGGATGGGCGGGTTTGGTATTCTTGGAAAGGGAATGGGATTTCCTGCGTGGGTGTTCTCTGGGTTTGGTATTGGGGTTGGCTCTCGTGTTTATTGTACGAGGGGGGCTGAGTGCCAGCCGATCCCACCCAGAAGGGGTGGTTGGGGGGGAGGTGGGAGGGGTTCAAGATTCAAGGTTCAGACTTGAGTGGCACCAAAAGGGTTGCATGGGGGGAGATTTCGGGGCACCCAACATTTGGAATAAGGCCAAGAAGGTTCCCTGGGTCTTTCCAGATCAACATGACACGGGCAGATGGCTAACGTTAACGCCCTAAAATTCATGTCACTAAATGTGAACGGGCTTAATTCCCATATAAAGAGGGGAAAAGGCGAGAACAGCCTCACGTAGTGGCATTGCAGGAAACTCATGTACAGACGAAAGATTCACATAGGATTAGATTCTGGGGGTATTCCCGTCTGGTTCAAGCTGCACAGCCAAGCAAGAAGGGGGGGTGTTACTAGCTTTACGGGACGGGTTAGGAATGACTATTAAAGGCATCCAGAAGGACAATCAGGGTCGGTATCTTGCAGTGTTGTTGGGGGGTAAGGGCCAGTCCTTTACGGTGGCCACCCTATATGCGCCCAACCAGGCTCAAGACCCTTTCCTACAGAAGTCCCTTACCCGCCTGGGGAAATTAGCAGTGGGGAATATCCTCCTAATGGGTGATTTTAATCTAGCCTGGGACCCTGCTAAAGATAGGAGCTCCTCGACATGGGATAAACAGGGGGGCCCTTCTGGGGATTTGTTGAAGAAAATGCATGATTTGGCCCTAGTGGACATGTGGCGCAAACTATATGGCTCGGCGGAGAGGAATACTTTCTATTCGCATGCGCATAGGTCACACTCGCGGATAGACTATGTCTGGATCTCAAAACCACTGTTGGGAAGGGCCTTGGCATTGGAGGTGGGTGCGATCGTTGTGGGGGACCACACCCTGCTTACCCTATCGTTGGCGGTGCCTAGAGATCCTCCGGCCATCTGGAAGTGGAGATACCCGGTTTCCCTGTTTCGAGACCCTCTCCTGGTTAGTGAGATAGAGGATGCAGTGGGGGAGTACGCCTCCCACAATAAATGGGAGGTCTCGACTCCTCAGATCTGGTGGGACGCATTGAAGGCCAAGATCAGGGGCAGGATCATCGCTATCAAGGCTAGAAGGGAAAGGGAATTAAAGCTGGAGGAGTTACAGCTGGAGGAGCGGCTCAAGGAGGTTATGTCTCGCATGAGCCTTAAAATGTCGGCTGCCACCAAAAAGTGTGTAGGTCGCTTCCCGGTCAGTTGAATCTCATACAAACCAGAGCGGTTTAACGGAATCTTTGCCGCTACCGACAGAGGTTCTATGTAAAGGGCAATAAGGCTGACCGCTTGTTAGCTAGAAACCTCCGAAAGGAGGCCGGGGACAGAACCATACTAAAAATAAAAGATGAGGAGGGGGGCTTGCTCACGTCGCATTCGTAACATTGAGGGGGCTTTTACTAAATTCTATACTGCCCTTTATAGTTCAAGTTTTCCTCAGATTGTAGAGCAAGAGACATACCTTCGGGATGTTGGCGTCCGACGGTTGTCGCAGGTCGATAGGGACGTGCTGGAAGTCGAGATCACGACAGACGAAGTGCGGAGGGTCATTAATAATCTTCCATCAGGTAAAGCCCTGGGCCCAGATGGGTTCCTTTCAGAATTCTATAAGACCCACAAGGAGTCCTTGATTCCCGCCCTCACTAAACTATTTAACTGCATAGGTTCTTCGGGGCAACTCCCCGGATCCATGAACGAAGCCAAAGTGATCTTGCTTCATAAACAAGGTAAGGATCCGACCGACTGCGCGTCCTACCGACCTATAGCACTAATGAACATTGATGCCAAAATTCATGCTAAGGTCCTGGCCAATCGTCTAGAGCCTATCCTCCCCAAACTAATTCAGGGGGATCAGTCGGGTTTTATACGGGGTAGATAAACCTCGGATAATATCAGACGGCTCACGCACCTGATTGAAAAGTCCCAGAAAAAGAATATTCCTGCCCTTCTGCTGGCTATCGATGCCGAGAAGGCTTTCGATCGGGTGGAGTGGGGGTTTCTGTTTGCAGTCCTGGAGCGAATGGGTTTCGGAGCGGGCTTTATAGCGCGGGTGAAGGCTGGTTACCAAAACCCTGTCATACGCTTAGCGATAAATGGCCAGGTTACTGCACTGATACGTTTAGGAAGGGGCACCAAGCAGGGATGCCCGATGTCGCTGCTCCTATATGCCCTCCACCTGGAACCGTTTCTGGCAGCGGTTCGTGCAGCTGAGGACATCAAGGATATCCCATTCGGAGGCGAGGCCTATAAGATCGCGGCCTTTGCTGATGATATGATCTTCTCCTTAACCTCCCCGATCTTATCCTTGCAGGTGGCAAGAGAGCTGGATAAGTTTGGTAAGGTGGCAGGCCTAAAGGTCAACGCCCACAAGTCTGAGGTTCTCCCCCTAACCCTGACGCCCTCCGAGATTCGGGATCTCACCAAGGTCCACAAATACAGAGGGGTAGAATCCTCATTGAAGTACCTGGGGGTGTATCTGACCAATAAAGTGGACCAATTGTAAGTATCCGCCACTCCTCCAGAAGGTGAAATCTAAGTTAGTGGACTGGGGCCCCCTTGAGATCTCGTGGTTGGGTAGAGTCAACGCTTTAAAGATGGCAATCCTGCCTCTGATGTTGTATTACTTTGTCACCCTACCGGTACAAGTCCCTACATCCTTCTTCAGGGCTCTGCAAAAAATAACCAGTCGGTTTGTTTGGAGCGGAAAGCACCCGAGAGTGGCGGCTCCCATCATGAAAGACTTGCCTGAGAGGGGGGGAGTGGGGCAGCCAGATTTTCGTGTGTATTACTTAGCTGCGCAGCTTAGAGTAATTAGGGATTGGCAGAGGAATGACAGGGGCAAAGTCTGGAGACCAATGGATAGAGCAGTGGTGGGTTCTGACCTAGAGGGCGTCCTGTGGTTACCGAAGCAAGGTAGGCCACACAGAATGTATTGTAGCGCTATAACATCGGCGACTGGGGATGCATGGGATCAGGCAGTCCATAGGGCTCAGATCACTACCTTCCCTTCCCCATATTCTCCCCTGCATTGAAACTCGCAATTCACTCCGGCTGCCACCCCCGCACCGTGTTTCGATCCATGGTTTTTAGGGGGATGTAGGATGCTGCGAGACTTGCTCGTCGGAGGCGAGGTGAAAAGCTTTGAGCATTGCAAGAAAAACTTTGGTGTGGGAGAGCAACAGCGATTCTCATACCTCCAGTTCAGGCACTGGATCTCCCACCCGTCTGTAAGACGCCCAGGTTCGCGCCCTCTTACCCAATTTGAAAAGTATTTAGATACCAACTCGGGGGATAGGGCGGTGGTTTCGTCTATTTATACGCTCATAAAACGGGAAGAGGCACTACATTCCAGGTCCTGCATGGGTAAATAGGAGACTGATCTAAGGGCTGGCGTAGGGGAGAAGGAATGGCTTAGGCTGTGGTCCCAAATCCCAAAACTCGCTAGATCTATTCAAATCCGGGAGATGTGGCTGAAGCTGCTACTTAGATGGCACTGTACCCCGCTTAAGTTAAACAAGATGTACCCCACACACCCGGCGCTTTGCTGGAGGGAGTGCAGCGAAGTGGAATCCTGGGCTCACATTTGGTGGGAATGCCCGAAACTGGCTGCCTTTTGGTCTTTAGTTCGGCAGGCGATAACTCAGGTGTTGGGTCCTTTGCAAGATGGAGGTGGGGGGCGCGACTTAGTGGGCCTTAATGGACTGCTTGCCACCCTGTCCACCAAAGCTGACCGCAAACTATATGTGATAATGATGATGTCAGCGGCAATGGTCCTGGCCAGGAAGTGGACTTCAAAGGACCCGCCTCAGGAACACGAGTGGGTGGCGAAACTGTGGGCAATGGTGGCGATGGAGTGGCTCACCTATGCGATTCAAGGCATGCACTTGAGGTTTTACTCGGATTGGGCCACTCTGTTGTCCTTCTTAAAGGCGGGAGCCCGCCAGGCTTGGTGCCCCAGGGCGATGGAGCTGTTGGGCATAGTTAGCCCTCAAGATGAATCGGACCTTCAAAGTTGAAGTGTGCTACCTTTCTCCTACTTGTCAAACTTGGCGGCTCAGAGAACCTGTAGAATCTGGGCGGGGGAGGGGGAGGACGGGGGGAGTTGTGGGTAAAAGGGGTTTAGGAGGTTCTGGGGTTCTTTTCTTTCCGTTAATGCTCTTTGTTGTATGAATTACAAATGATTAATAAAAACTTATTGGGAAAAAAAGAAGTATAGCAGTTTTACAAAAGCCAAGACCCTATGTGATTGTCCCTACTCCACTAGCTCATGTGAAAGCACTGATTTCTCTGATTAGTGTACTGGAAATCCTTATGCAGGAGGAACTCTTATAGCTATCCTTACTGATACAGGTTCTTAGAGAGAAACAAAGAAAGAGACCCAAGAGAAGTACAAGGGAGGATGATTATGAATTAAATAATTACTTAGACAGTACAGCACACTTGGGGAAAAATATGTGGTATCAACACATGGAAGAGGTGGGAAAGAGAACTTCAGAGGAGGATTGCTATGTATGTGCACTCCTGCCTTATACTATGGGAAAGTCTAAGATATTCATAGCCATTGAAATATATGTTCAAACGGCTCACTTGCACTCTGCCATACAAGAGGTCAGTTCCAAGATCGAACGGCATCCTTGATATGGGTGACAGAATGGTCAGCACCAGATGAAGATGATTATGTTCAAGATATAAAGACAAGAGCGAGAGCATACACCAGAAATCTTGTGATAAGGTCTGAACAGCCTGGTATGAAGGGAGCAGGAATCAAATGGGAAATAAACAGAAAACTCACAAGGGAAGACTGAAGAAGACATTTGAAGCTTCAAGGAAAGAAGCCAGATGCAGATCTGGGGAACAGTACTATCTCCAGACCAATGGGAAGAAGGTGTAGTCATATGCATAGCTGTGGTAGTAACTGGTCATCGCAAACCAGTTATCAAACGAGTGGAAAATGGATGCAAACCTCTGTGGCCAAAACTTGCAAAACTTCTGACGTGAGTAGAAGGCAAAGGAGGCCCGTTGCAGATAGTGCCTTTGGCTAGTGCAGTACTATGTTTCAGAAATAATGCACGAGAAAAGTTGGAGACAATCAACAGTGCGGATGAATCTTTTATGTACCAGGAATGAAGGACGGGACAGCAGTAATAATGGATCACTATTGGGCTTGTGGATCCAGAGCTTATATGAAGCTGCCCAGAGATTGGGGAGGACTACGTTCTATAGTGATCGTTCATGTTCCAGTGTTGGTGATTCCTAAAAGTGACATGAACATTGGCGAGTTTCCAAAAGCAGATGCTCACCTGAGGAAGAAGAGATCTGCTGAGCTCTTGAATCGAATGAAGAGGGAGAACTATTTATCAGCTAACTCAATAGAAGCTTTTGATGCCATTCCATATTAACACAGATTGTTCAGTCAGACTTCAGCAATATTCACGAAAATCTTTATGCCCAGGATCCAGGTGATGACGAATGCCAAATGGTTGCAAATAACCAGATGGGAACTTTTGCAGATGATCAACACCACCATAAAGGGATTCAATGCTATCAAGGAGGAACTGAGAGCCATACGACTTATGACTCTACAGAACAGATATGTCCTGGATATGATCACAGCTATGGATGGAGGTGTTTGTGCCAAAATTGGAGAATCATGTTGCACATTCATACCTTCTCACGCTGATGAAAATGGCACCTTGATGTTGCTGACAAACTTTAACACCAAGATGGAAGATGAAGTAGAAGACATTGCTGATGACAGTTGGGTTCCACAATGGATGGCAAACATTTGGAAATTCCTGGGAGCACTGTTGGTGATGATCATGTTTGGATTATGTGTGATCAGGATAATAATCACACAATGCAAGAAGGCTGCAAAGAAAGCAGTAGGAATGAAGATTGTAATTGGTGTCGAATCAGGATTTGAACGTAAAGAGCAGACAGACAAAGAGATCAGAGACTAAGTAAAGGCCAGCATCCATGCACCTGAGTGAACGAAGTTCTTGTACCCAAAGAACCATAAGAAGTATGTGGGGAAATGGAGCTACTGCAGTCCCAGTGGATGATGCATGCTTATAACCTGGAGTGTTGATGAGCATGTGAAATCAGCAGGATGTCTGAAAAGAGTAGTAAAGATATGGGTCCCAAAGAAGCACTTCTTCAGACGAGGATGTCTAGATGAGAAGACTGATGAGAGAGTGGTCGATGAATCTCCCGGAGGGGGGAGTGTAGAGGAGAGGTCAAGCACCCCCACCAAAAGCTCTGCCGCCATGTTGCCTATATGTTGGGAGCCAGAAAGTGAGACATGTGCAGTACCAGTGGAGCTGCCTGTCCCGCAAAGAATCCTTGAAACAAGGTATCCACTAAGGAAACCCTATATGCATTCACAAAGATATGATGGCCTTTTGGACAAAATCCTAGAAGAAGGGTGAACATGAGTAAGGAAGAAGACTGGTGACGTCATGCGAAGAAGGACTGACACACCCAGAAAAGACGCAAGAGGCAAAAAGAATATAAACATTCTATGATATCTGAAGAGGAGGTGTTAAAGATGAGCAACATTTCGAGCTCGAGATGAAGATGCTCATGCTACAGAAACGCTGAAAAAAATGCAGTCATTTTACAATTGTACAGATGCAGTGACTCAAGTAGACAAAGTGATCTTGAGGCTGGCTACTTAGTGAATAGATTGCGGCGATGCGCCAACATATATACATAGGAATGTATAGAATATGGATGTTCCACAATGCATTTTAGCAGAGCTTGCACCGTGTGAATAGAAAGGTTTTCACTGTGGCGCAGTTGGAAAACAGCTAATGGCGAAGGAGAATCCAAGAAAGGCTTGGCTGGCCCAGTACCAAGAGGTTGAGGCCACCGTGAGCCTGGTTGTCCATCCCGTAGTTACATGCATGTGAGAAAGAAACAAACTTCTGTCTGAGGTGGAATGGAAAAACACTGAAGGCATCTAGAGTTGATCATTTAATAGTTTTAAATGCAGCAAAGAGCTCGGAAATGTGGTCTCGCGTCAAATGGTCAGATCAAAATAGAGATTGGGTCGAGCTACACAAAAACCAGGAGACAAACTATGCCTATACTTCCTTTTATTCTCAGGCAAAAAGAACTTGTGCATGGCCAAGTTCAGAGCCTTAATTGATTGGCAGACTGCAAGAGTGATGATGGATGGTAGACTAATTGGATGGGAAGCCATGACCAGCCAACCCCCCCCCCCCCAAGCACCTGAGGTACCGGCCTGCATGCTGCTAGCGTGTGGAATATTCCAGAGGGGTACAAGGGTGCCAACCAATTATAGAGGGCCACGTAACAGAGAGCCCTATAGTTTGTGTAACCAATGAATTGTCATGTCATTTGTGACGATGTAGATGACTTATACTTTAGGAGGGCTTAGTTGCCCACCTGATGTTAGAGACCCAATCACTATCCCCGTCAAGCATGGAACGTATACTTAGATGTTCCCTTTTCCAAGTAGGTTTTTTTTGTAGTTTGCCACGTAGCGTGACGTCACTGATGATGAGTTTTTACTATAAAAGTTGTGTTTTATATGAAATGAGCTGAGCGAAATCGAGCGAACATCCGTTGATGTCCGTTGTAACTCTCTGTTTTAGATAATTGCAAATAAAACAGTACCTTGTTTTGTCAACTTCCTGAGGAGTCGGTTTGATTATTGTTGTTTGAGTAAAATCTGCATCCCCATCATTCTCTAAGTATTGCTACCTCGTCTTAAAGAGCCCTAGGTCTACGGGTTCAATGATAACGCTGGAAGGCTATTGGGATCCATTGCAAAACAACTTCCAGAGCCAAATTGTCATCATGCCTATTATATGAGAGAGCTTTCGGGTGCTGTTTCACCGGCACTGGCTCTGGCAATCTTGCTGTTTTTGATTTGCTCTTAAAAGTCAAATCTTGCTGTTTTTGCTTTGCTCTTAAAAGTCAAATCTTGCTGTTTTTGCTTTGCTCTTAAAAGTCAAATCTTGCTGTTTCTGCTTTGTGCTAAAAAGTCAAATCTTGCTGTTTTGGCTTTGCTCTTAAAAGTCAAATCTTGCTGTTTTTGCTTTGCTCTTAAAAGTCAAATCTTGCTGTTTCTGCTTTGTGCTAAAAAGTCAAATCTTGCTGTTTTTGCTTTGCTCTTAAAAGTCAAATCTTGCTGTTTTTGCTTTGCTCCTAAAAGTCAAATCTTGCTGTTTCTGCTTTGTGCTAAAAAGTCAAATCTTGCTGTTTTGGCTTTGCTCTTAAAAGTCAAATCTTGCTGTTTTTGCTTTGTGCTAAAAAGTCAAATCTTGCTGTTTTTGCTTTGTGCTAAAAAGTCAAATCCTGCTGTTTTTGCTTTGTGCTAAAAAGTCAAATCTTGCTGTTTTGCTTTGTGCTAAAAAGTCATATCTTGCTGCCCAGTGCGAAATTCTCTGTATTTTGCTTGTATACTGTTTCTTCTCTGTAACTTGCAAGCCCAGTGACCTCACCACTCTCTTGTCTCACACCTGACTTAGCCCCCCCAGTATCTCCATCCTCTCCTTACTTCCACCCCAATGGCGCTTTCTGTTTCTCCTATCTTCGCCAACTGCTTCTCCATTGACTATCCTCCCCTTCTCACTAAGTCTGGTAGGAAGAAGTTCAAAAAGGATATCTTGGCTTCTAATCCTGGTCTTCCTATCGCCGACACCTACTCCAATGCTTCCACCAGACAGACCCTTACCGACATCCTCTTTGTCGTTCCTTCGCCAGATCTATGGACTTCTCATATGGTCTCTATGCTCTGCCTTATCTCCTCCTCTCCCATTAATGGCGGCACTCGCTGGGAAGTTCTCATGGCTTCCTTTGACTCCTCTAAAGTCATCATTAATGTCTACCTAAATGGCACTGTCATGGTCCAAGGCCCTCAGGCCAATCTCCTCCTCTTTGATAGGCGCTTCCCTCGCCTCATCAATTTCCTCTCATCTCCTGCTGTCCCCTCCTCTCCCCCATTGGCTACCTTGCCCTCTCTCTCCTCCTCCTCCTCCTCCTCTGCCCCTCCTAGGGCTCTTTCTCCTCCGCAGGGCGTACCTCTGATCTGTACCCCTCCCCGGAAGGTCTTTAAGGCTGGCAACCTTCTTCATATTGCCACTCTCAACTCTTGCTCTGCCGTCAAACACTCCTCTGACATCTGCCACCTCCTTGAAGAACTAGACCTTGATGTCCTTGGTCTTACTGAGACATGGTTCACGGCCAGCTCTGTTACAAGCTTTGACACTTTCCTCGCTGATGGTTACAAGATCCTCTCAGCACCCAGATCCTCCCGGTCCGGTGGGGGGTAGTCCTGATCTTTCCTGAGTGGATTCCTGTCTCTATCATTCCCACTCAGACCTACTTCTCTTTTGAATGCCTTGTCTGTAGGCTTTCTCTCTCGCCTACCCATGCTCTTACTGTGGTTACCATCTACCGGCCTCCTGGTCAAATCACCTCATTTCTCTCTGATTGGACAGACCTCTCCTCCTCCCTCCTGGCCTCTACCACTCAACTCCTCCTCCTCGGTGACCTAAATATACATTTAGACTCTCCTTGCTCCTCCTCTGTACTCTTCCGTGACCTCTGCGACTCCCTCTCCCTGTCCATCCTCCCCTCTGGCCCGACTCACTCTGCAGGGCACACACTCGATGTCTTGATCTCCTCTGACCTCCCCCTCTCCATCCTTCTGACCAATCTTCTCTCTTGGAGCGATCACTCCCTCCTCTCATCTCATCTCTCCCTCTCTTCCCCCCAAGCCAAGCCTACCCCAACACTGCCACCTACCTTCTCGGACATCCGGCCCATGAAGCGTGTGTCAGTTGAGGCTTTTGTCGCCACTTTCTCTCCCCCCCCTCCACCTTTGGCTGTCTCTCATCCTGATATAGCCCTGTCTCTGCTCTACTCTTCAATTTCTGATACGCTTGATGTTCTTGCCCCTGTCATGAGGATCCGTTTGAAGTCCAAAGCCAAGTGCAATTCCTGGTATGACTCTGACCTAGCTACACTTAAACGTAAGTGTAGGGCAGCTGAGAGGAAATGGAGGACTTCCTGTTCATCCTCTGACAAACTGGCCTGTCGCCTGCTACAAAGGCAATACCGACTCTCTTTCCTCACCAAGAAGAGAGTCCACATTCAAGCTTGTGACTCTGCGGCATCTAACAACTCGGCCGAACTCTTTAAAATCTACAAGGAGCTGGCCAACCCTGCTGCAGTCTCTACCCCTCCTGTTGCCTCCCAGGCTCTTTGCAATGCCCTTGCCTCTCACTTCATTTAAAAAAACCCAGGACATCCTGTCCACCCTCTCCACCCACACTCCTCCTCTTCCCTCTCCATCTGTGCTTGCTGACCCTCCTTTAGCCACCCTGCCACCATCCTTCTCGTCCTTTTCTCTTTTCACCCCTGACGAGGTTGCTAGACAAGTCCGATCTATGAAAGCCTCTTCAAAACAGGTTCATCCCTGTTCCTCTAAAACCATCAAGGACCACATTTACACCCTCGCTCCGGCCTTTGCTGATTTTTGCAACCACTCCTTTGCCTCTGGATCCTTCCCCTCCCCTCTGAAGCACTCCTTTGTGCATCCTCTTCTCAAGAAACCCACAGCTGATCCTTCTTGTCCAGCTAACTATCGCCCAATTTCCATTACTCCCTTTCTTGGCAAACTCCTGGAAAAGTTGGCCATCTCTCAGCTTAACCTTCATTCCAATTCTGTTGGCTGTCTCCATGACCACAAGTCTGGTTTCAGAGCTGCCAGAATAACGGAAACTGCTCTCCTAAACATACGTGAAGATCTGCTCACCAACCTTGACTCTAACATTCCCTCTGTCCTCATCCTCCTCGATCTCTGCCTTCGACACGGTCAACCATACCATCCTGCTCAACCATCTCCGTGAAAACCAGGGTATCACTGATCAGGCTCTGGCCTGGCTGACCTCTTTCCTCTCAGATCGACCCTCCCAGGTCCAACTTGGGTCCTTCCTTTCATCTATCTTCCTCTCTACCTGTGGTGTTCCCCAGGGGTCTAACCTCTCGCCCTGGCTTTTCAACCAATACCTGCCAACTCTCGCCCACTGCATTGCCATTTTCTGCTCAAATTTCCAGTGCTATGTTGACGACACTCAACTCATTTTCAGCTTGCGCTCTGCCACCTTCTCTTCCTCTCTCATCTCTGATTGCCTAACTGCCATTCAAGATTGGTGTGCCGCCAATGATCTTTGTCTGAATGCCAGCAAGACGGAGATCCTCCTCATCGGCACACCTTCACCATCCTTTCCCCTCCCTCTCTGGCCGGCCTACCTTGGCCCTCCTCCTACCCCCACCTGCGAGGCTAAGAACCTCTGGGTCATCTTTGACTCCACCCTTTCCTTCTCTGCCCACATCTCTGAGGTCTCTAAAAAGTCAAATTTCTGACTGCACCTCCTCAGAGGTACTCTGCCTTTCCTCTCCTTCTCCCAGAAGCTCATGGTATCTCAAGCTTTGGTTCTCTCTAGCTTGGACTATTGTAACAGCCTCTTTCTAAATCTACCTGCCTCTACTCTCCACCCTCTGCAACTAATCCAGAACAGGACTGCAAGACTTGTCCTTGGCCTCAAGCCCTGGGATCGTATCTCTCCAGCTCTGAAATCTCTTCACTGGCTCCCAGTGGATGCAAGGATTAAATTCAAAACCCTCTGCATTGTCCACAAGGCTTTCTGGGGCCTGGGTCCAAAATACCTTCAGCTATCCCTCCGCAAATACCTCCCCTCTCAAGCTCTTCGCTCCTCTACCTCCAACTCACTCAGGGTCAGTCGTTTTTCTAAGAAACGAGCTGGGGGTAGACCTCTGTCTTCGGCTGGGGCCTCCCTCTGGAACAGCCTCCCTGCCACTCTAAAACTTGAGGAGAACCATCTCTGGTTCCGGAAGCACCTCAAGACCTTCCTCTTTTCTTCTGCCTTCGCTCCCCCTCTCCCCTGCTGATCTATTCTCTCTTGGCCCCGTGCACCTGGCCACCCTCTGTCTTTTGGGCCCAGGTACCTGCTCATCCTGTCACCCTCCCGCACTGCCTCCGGGCCACCCCTTGCACTGGGGTCTGTATCTGTACCCATACAGCCCCCCCTTTTTCTTCCTGCACTTATCGGACCTACCCTGTCTGCTGCCTTAAACCTAGCACTTGCAAATTGCTGGCTGCATTACCACTGTTTGTTGCCTTTATTATTTATTTATTGTTATTTATCTGTTTCTCCTCTGCTTCGCACTTTCCACCTCTCCCCCCTTCCATGCACTTTTCCCCTCCCCCTCTCACATGCACTTGCGCGTTCTCAATGTCACTGGGCCTAGTAAGATCGCTGTTTTGTTCTCTCCTGTTCCCCTCCCTTGCCTTGTCGCGCTCTGAAACACTTGTGTACGAGCGGGATAGAAATAAAATATCAATCAATCAATCAAAACCCCCAAGGCCGTGGTTAATCAGGGAATTCTGAACCTTTTTCCTTTTTTTTTCTTTAGAGATAGAAACCAATTTACAATCATAGCCACACTTAAATCGATCCTCATACTGCAGAACAAAGTGTACTATATCATTAGTTCTGAAAACAATATTAGAAACAGAGTTCACCCTGTCCTCTTCTTGGTCAACCAACAATATGTCATCCCCCATCATAACTCTAGTGGAATGATAGTATGGAATTACTGCATCATGTGTCGATTTATTGGTGGATGCACTTCATCCCTCATGATCCAACTGACTTGTAGGGCCATATAGTCACCCATCAAAACCTCAAAACCTCTGCTTGGTGACCATTTGCCATTACTCCATCTATCATACCTGGGGATTTTGTTTCCAATTCAGAGCCCATCATATGAGGCTTTTGCGTCTCTACTTTTTTCAGATATCCTCTAATATCCTCCTTTCTTCCCTCACTTCTAATCAGCACTCTACCTCCCAACTACGGGCTCTGGGTCTTCCTCAATCAACTCTAACTCTGAAGTATTATGTTTATCAGCAGTCAAATTGCTTCTGTGGATTACGGCTGGCTGGTTAGGGTTGGATACTTTTGTCCGTACCCCAGTAGCTGCCCCTTCACAGATCACTGGAGTATTCTCTTTATCTTCACTTTACCTCCAATAAAGGCCACCTCTACCACCTCATAGTTGCCATCAGCATTCTCCGCCAGGGCCCACTTCTCAGAATTAAGAGCACAACCCTGCCTTTTCCTTCCATACCTCTTGTTAGCATACATGTGAGCTTGGTGGATAGGAGTCTGTTTTTAATTTTTTTATTTTTTTCCTATTCGCCAACCCCTCACCCCCCTAACCCCCATTTCTACGTGTCCATCTTGCCCAAGGTCAGAGTGGTGGTTATCGGATACATCCTTTATCTCTATTGCCTCCCGCGATAGATCATCTTCACCCATCCTTTCCACCTAAGTCACCAATTTAGTTATACCTCCTTTTATCCACACACACAAAGATGTTAACTCTTCCAGCGGCACAGTGTGACTATCTAATTTGTTCTCTAGCAGTACACATTTCTCTCTTACTTCAGTGCAAGTACTAGTTTTATTTCCCTGAGTGCAAAGTAGTTTAGAGCACCTAAATCATTTGCGTGTGTGGCCAGTTTCAGCTCTGTTATCACATTTCACCAAAACTGCCCTTAGTAGTTGTTCCAGAGCCAAATAATGGGTAGTAGATAACTCACTCTCCCGGTCACTAGCCAGAGAGTCATTCGCATTGTATCCCGACCAGTCCAAAATACCCTCTCCCACAGTCTCCCTGGTATCGATTGGGGCCCTCTGCCAGCTAGAGGTGCATTTAGTAGTTTCTTTAGATATTAAAGGTCTTTTTTTGGGATTTGTTTTCAGTTATGCTTTCCTCAGGCTTTTTTTTGTGGCATCTACTTTTTAGTGAAGCAACACACAGCACCTTCTGTGCAGTGTTGGCAGAAGCTCCTAGATCTTCCCCATCATTATTTATTTTTTCCCTCAATAACTGGTATGGTTACTAGAGCAGGGGGATACTTTTTATCCTTCCTACTTTTTCTCTTGTATGATCAGCACACAACACATGATGTGGAGTGCTAAGGGGGTACAGTGTATCTTTTTTCTCGCTTCTCCAGTAACATTTCGTTATTGTGACCGGCCCATCTGTTCAGGCTGTTGGCAGTATACCTTCTACACAACGTTTTTCATACTTTTTATCAGAGGCTGCTATTGCAGCGCTGACAAATCACATTGGTCACCCCATACATATAACATGGTGGCCTTGTCTTTCATGATATTATATGATATGATGGGTTATTTATAATGCGCTTAATACCCAGAGGTTTCTAAGAGCGGACCCGGGGATCGAACCTATGTTGCTACGTGTCACCTTGCTTCCAAGGCGAGCATGTCCCCCCTGAGCTATCCTCCCGAGACAGCCCTGAACAAGATCGTTTGCCTTTCTGGTCTCTTCTTCTACCATTCCGTGTCTGGGACGGTCCCTTTGCCCTTGGTATGCTTTGCAAGGAAACCCCACTAAGGATACCTGAGTGCCTGGCAGGACTGGAAGTGGGGGAGGTCACGCGAAACACCCCTGACCCTTGTCCTGCCTGGTTGGAACCAGTTCAGGCTGCAAGGCTGGCTGTCCCCATTGGACAGCTACCTCAAAGTTTGAGTGGTGTATGGAACATGATTGATGGACTTAGCTGGTGTTCCTGGATATATCCACAGGTTCTGGAGCAGAAACCCAGAGTCAACCACTGGAACAAGAAGATGCTGAGGAGCGCAGAGAAAGACCTCACCCGCACTTTCAACGAGTGCCAGACCCTTTTTAGTCACAGCTGCAGTCTGAGCCTTGTCACTCCAAGCGACAGGGAAGATCTGAAGAAGGTGACTTCCTCCCATAGACTGGTGGGCCTAATCAGCTTCAAGCCAACCTACAATGTGTGCCCTCCCCAGAAGAGCTGCAATCCTCCAAAACCTGGGGTCCTGCGCTGCATAGCTGTGCAACTTCTCCGGAAGCATGGGTTCACCTGCAACTTCGAGGGCATCCTTCCAAGTCTGCAACAACTGTAATTGGCTCCAAATGTCCCCTCACCAGAAGTGAAGACCGAGAAATTGAGTGCAGTTGACCGCTGCGACAACCGACTGTCCACCGGGCCTGCAGAGGGCACCAAGAAACACATCACATGGAAGAACTGCAGCTGGACATTCCCCTGTGCGAGTGCTGTCGCCAGATCCACCAAAGTCACCTTCTTCAAGTCGCCAAGATTGAGGAACAGGAGACTGGGTCTGTTTTGTGGGGTGGTGGGTGTGTGTGTGTGTGTTTGTGTGTGTGTGTGTGTCCGTCCCCATTTCTGAAGATCAAGTTTGGAGCCAAATATTCTGCGAAGATCCAGTCACACACAACACTGAGTGGAGTCTTCAGCAGGAACCTGTGACAGTGGATACCCCTAATTGGGGGGTTCATGCCTGAGAGGGCAGGAAGACTGACAAACAGCAAGACGGTCAAAGGACAGTTTTAAAAACTGACTGGGCAGCCATTTTGTGTATTTGTTACCCAAAATGGCAATATTGCTGTTAAAGAAAGTTGTAAAACATGGATCCCTACCACCGGCTTCTTCTCCAAGGCACATTCCAAAGGCATACAACAATATTGCTAGACAAAAAGGAACTGTGCCGGTAATGCTGCACACAGGGTGGTGAAAACATGAATGGAAGAAGTGGTGTCCCTGGACAGTCAGCCTTGTGGACTAACAATGTCCATCCAAAAAGAAGTTGAGCAAGTGAGCGTTTGCCAGGTTGGGAAGCTGTAAAAAGAAACCTAATCCTGAACACTATGCTGGTTTAGTTGCCAAATGCTTAATCCGGTTGGGAAACGTTTTTTTTTAATGTTTTTGTTGACTGCTTCTTTAACACCTTAATTCTTTACAGTAATTTAGAAATCGTTGCACCAGGTCAATGTGAGGATGCTTGCACAGGGACTTGGCACCTTTGGGGTGCATTTCATTCCTGAGACCACCAGTGCTGGGGGCACATTAAGGAGTTGTCTTGAATGAGACCTCTGGTACACCTAATTTGGAGGGGAAAAGGGCAAAGTATCGGGCCTTTAGCCAGGGGTACAGTGTAAGGCATTTGCCTTTGCCATCTGGATATGTTTCTTACCAACTCCTATTTCTAGCCATTGGTTGCCTATGACTTCAGCATTCACACCGCTTTCCTAGAGTACATTTTGTCTGCCAGATATACTGGATTCCAGGTCACTGACGATTGTCTGTCTAGAGTCTAGACTTTGCATTGCCTTTCAAGCAGAAAGCTAGCTTTGCAGATCACTACTGCATTCCGCCCAGAGGTCATTCAGAATTGCGATGTTTCTATTCTGTTTTAAATTTGTTTATGATTATATATAAACCTGTCTAACAGTGTGATCCGAAGAAAAGCCACCTGCGCTGCCTTCCTTGATTGCCAGAATTACTTTGCTTGTGTAAGAAAAGATGATAAGCTGCCCTACTCTCTGGAAATCGTCTGCTCTGAGCCTCATTTTGACCTCTGCCATCACAGGTTTTATAGTTGATCATAAGGTTCCGGGTGTTGGGAATGGGAAGGAGTTGGATCCGTGTAAAGTAGGCACACTTAAAATATTTTAAGGTAAGTAAAACATTACTTTAGTACATATATACAACTCAGGTAACCCACTATTGGTTACTCGCTACTTTAAAATCACAAAAGATTATTCAC
Source organism: Ambystoma mexicanum (assembly GCF_040938575.1). Classification (NCBI taxonomy): domain Eukaryota; kingdom Metazoa; phylum Chordata; class Amphibia; order Caudata; family Ambystomatidae; genus Ambystoma; species Ambystoma mexicanum. Next base: position 326,581,536 of record NC_090925.1, on the reverse strand, counting down.
TCAATAAATGCAGTCAATTAAGTAGGGAGAATTAATGTTAAGCACACATTATGCATAGGCCTTTTACTTGTAATCACCCAGCACCATATACCACAGCTTCGCAGTCCAGCCCTAGCTTGTACCAAGTCTCTGGTAGCTTTAGGTGTCCCAAAAGGTTCCTGAGGCAAAAGGTGAGTGGCCGGGAGTGCCCAATCGTCTAGTGCAGGAAATGTACTGACTTTCAGTTTGTGCAGGGCAATTGCTACAATGCCAAATGGAGACTTAAGGGTCAGAAGTCAAATTCCAGCAACAGAAGGAGCAACTGCCACCTCTGGGGTTCTTAAGACTGGCCAACAGACATACTGACCTCGATACCACTGTCTTGAGCTAGCCCCAGATGGCGTTAAGGTAAGCATGACTTTGTTCCCAATGGAAACCCATTGGGGAGGGGGTGGTTTAAGAGATATGTGATCTCTGGCCCCTCTGCACCTCAGAAGTTAGAACCTAGTCGACACTAAAGCTTTGGGGAAAGCCAAGCTCGCTGATGTAGTTTCTGTTCACGGTCGCGGGTTTTCAGAGTGGTCACCACCAGTCATCTGTAGCTTTTTCTGGAGACCTAAGGTGGTGGGGGGACGACACACAGATTCTGTTAAACGGAAAAGGAGGGGTTTGGGGATATGTTCACAGATGCATTTCTTGCATTGACCCTGGGCTGAGACACGAGGCACACTGCGGCTGCACGCTGGTTGTCCTGCAGGCTGGTCGACTGGTGTAGGGCAGCAGAGCGAATTTCCAGAGTCTCAGCAGAGCCTCGAGGATGACCACGAAAAGTTCAGCCGTTTGGCTAGCAGGAAGTCCTTGCAATGATAACCCGCTAGTTCCGGGCCTTGCAGAGGAAATGCAAAGATACACGCTCCTAAGAACGAAAACTGGCGATGTACCTAGAGCAGGAGAGGTGACTGGTTGGTATCACCAAAATCGGGACTGCATCTCGCAGAGGTTTCCCCTAAAATAAGAATAATAATAATTTTTATATAGCACTTTAATGTGAAGCGATTTACATAGGACCTATTTACATACATTACTATTATTACACAATCAAAATTGGTACTCATTTATCGACCTCGAATGGATGAAAAGCTGAGTTGGCCTTGCTGAGATTCGAACCTGCAACCTGCTTATCAAACACAGATCACAGCAACGAGCGGTGAACCCGCTCAGCCATTTTACCTATTGATATGAAGGTTGAGGTCCGCAATGCAGTGATATTGGCTGAGCCAATGCTGGTTGCTGCAGCAGTCCTCCGGTGTCCCTCTGTCATAATCGTTTTAGGATCTCTTCAGTTCCAGTGGTCGATTTGGTTCCTTGGTCCAGCTTTTCTCCTTCTATCAAGAAAATGGGGTAGGGGAGTCTGCAGCGCTCCAATAAGGGCACCCTGTATCATTCAAACTTGGAGGTGGCTGTACAATGGGGGACAGCCCGCCTCCAACAATCTGACCAGCAACATCCAAGTCCCTGGAGTAATGTGGATTGGGGGCAGACGGGCCTTCCTCACTTCCCATTAACAAAAGCAATTGGCCCGCCAGCCAAGGTGTAATAAAAAGTGAGCGTTCCCCACCTAGAAAGGTAGGGCGGTAACAGGACTTACAACATGTCACTTTAATGCATTACCATGGCTGCAAAAGCAGAGCAGCCCGGCACAATGCTTCCCAAAATAGGTAAAAAGTGAAGACTGCCATCTGCCTGTAAGAGCATTCCTGGTCAGTAGCAAAATGGCTTATGCTGCACACAGTAAATGACCACTACTGCCCTGGTGGGTCTAGGGGATTCACCAATGAGTCCAAACAACATTGCAAAAGGGGCTGTGGGGTGCCTGGTAGCACACCACTTAAGGTGTAGGTGTGTGTGTGTGGTGGGGGGGCACCATAGGAAAGCATAGGGCCAAAACTAAGGGGAGCGGTCTCTTCGCAACCCCCCACGCCCACTCAAACCTTGTACGAAGAGTCCAGTGGGTCCAGAACAAAAGTAAATGCAGCGGGTCAGTGAAATAAAAAGAAGTCATTTAAAAAAATCTGTGTCCAGCAATACTGCTGGGAGACTCAGGACAGGGAGAGTTTCTTTTTGTGAATCTTACCCGTCTTATTCCCCCCTTTAAAAAAAAACATGTTTAATGTATAAGCTTGTTAGACTTTAATTTGCATGTTCCATACTATTTAAAAAAAGAAGTTCAATGACTTGTGGAATTGTTGGGGATCCTGTTACTGTGACATGCTTGCCTTTTGTTTTCCAGGATCATCACGTAATTCCAAAATCTTGAAGCAGAACACCTTTGATGTGTTTAGCAATTATCGTCGGCTAAATGCAAGTCAGAACAAGGCAATTGCAACGGCGCTGAGGGACCCGTTCACGTTGATCCAGGGACCTCCTGGTAAGCAGTAAACTGATCCTGTGAAAGTATAACTGATTGTGTGTCTCTGCATTGGAAGTCTGAGCAATCCAATGAAAACCACTGGAGGTCGGATACATTGGAAATGCTACTTAAGTAATTTAAGAGCTGGTGGTGACACAAAGCATGATTGGAGCAATAAGGCAAGTCAAAATAATAAACACATTAGTCTACCCACCCATCATGCCAGTATCTGGGGTACGGATGCTGTTGGTGCTGCCCAGCGGGATTAGTGAAGTAGCAGGTGGGGAGTTTTAGTTTGCTGATGTGGTACTGTAAAGTGGGTAGTGGGCTAGAAGCCCTCGGCTCAATGAACATGCCAATGTAGAGGACGTAAAGAGGACCAGAATCTGGAACTCTCAGGAGCGGAGTGTGTTGGAGGCAGACGGTTTGGTTGGCAGATTCATCCATTTTTTATGCTAGTCAACTTGCCTTATGTCTGAAGAAGTTGATGCAAAGTTGAGGCCTTACCAGTGGTAAAGTACTTTGAGAGGGCAACCCGCAACTGGCCAGATATTGATCATTGTCTTAGCAAGGTGAAGAGATAATTGAGGAGAAATGTGGGTGTGCAGAGAAAGGCGAAGGAAGGCTTTCTTTGGCTGGCAGGGGAATGAAATGGATCAGGGGAGGAGGAATTATGAGGGCTGTCTTGCAGTACAAGGGCATTTGGGACCATGAAATAAATGTAGCACAGAGTGAGATGAAGTGTTGGTTAGGTGTTAAATAGTCTGTGCCAAAAAGGCCTTCTTGGGTGGGGGTGTGGTACATGAAGGGCTTTGATGGAATGGTTTGAGGAAAGGTTGAAATTGAGGATGGCCGTGGAATAATTCAGTAGATGGAGAGATGGCTGTGCTAATGTTTGGATGGTTGAAGACCTAAGCTGCAAAGTTGTTAGCAATGACCGTGCATTTCCTCCTTTCAGGGTTCGGAGGTTTACTGGTCCTCTCGCAAGATGGATTTGGGGAGCAACTCAAAATAAATATAAAGTACAAGAATTAAGGATTTAGCCTAGTCAAGGCTTGAGGTGGGGGTGGGGTAGCACACGGGCATTGGTACAGCTTGCAGGGGACTCCGACTACTCAATATTTTACTTGGCATAAATGAGTGGAGTGCTTAATTGCTTATGCTGTAGGAGAGAAATCTCACTTGACCTCTCCTTTTCCAGGAACAGGGAAGACTTTGGTTGGTGTCCACCTTGTGCACTGGTTCCACAGAATAAACCTGGAGCAAGAACAGCAGCAGGTGCCAGTTCCTCTGGATCCTGCAGATGATCGAGCCAAGAGTTGCATCCTCTATTGCGGCCCATCTAATAAATCAGTTGACGTTGTTGCTGGTAAACAATACTTTCATGGATGTGGGCTTCTGGGAGTGCATTAGTGAGCGGTTGCCTGGGTTAATGGAACAGTGGGGTGCCAACAGGGGGTGCAATAAAAAAAAAAATATCATATTATCCAAGGGGCAAAATGTATGAGGAAGCTACTTGTCTCAATTTCGCCTAAATAAAAACATTGCCAATTATGGAATACAGGTTCATAAACTGCATCATTGAATTTCTGCATTTGTATTTGGCAAAGCATCTCTGTTAACAGTCCTACATGTTGATGCAATATGCTCAGCTGCAAAAAAAGTGTTTCTTTTAACTTCCTTCATTACATCAGATTCGAATATGTCGGCCCAAAGGACTGGCCATGGTGCATTCTAGCACCTCTTCTAGCACCTCTTTTCTGAAGGGGTGGGGGAGGGGGGGCGGAAGGGCGTGTTCTGTCAAAGGAACTGTCCCTTAGTTGTAGTAACTGGAGGGGTTTTAAGAAGACATCAGCGGCTCCCCCAACCCACTGAAGTCCCCCTTTAAAAGAAGCCCTTACACTTCCTACCCAGGTCCTCACATGAAGCTTTTCCAGTTAATCTTAATTATTATTGTCCAGTACCAACAACTTTTATTCTCATGAAGTCGCATGCAGACCGCTGTGCCAATGTACGTGTGTCCTGGTGGTTCCATGTGTTACTATCCCTGCAAAAATATCACCATACTGAAATATCGCCATATTTTTGCAGCAATATTAAGACATGGAACCTTAGGGGGACACCCCCACAACCCCTGAATTATGTTTAAAAGAGCGGGGGACACCCCTGTAACCTCCACTCCTAAAACCCCCAAAAATTATCCCTCCCAAAATGTTTTTGCCTATGGCCATTCCAGACGATATATACTATGTATTATACTATATATATTATACGGCGATCATTTTGGTGGGGATAATATGTAGTGTTACCGTCCTGGTGAATGGCGTGATGTGCAGTTCTGCTTGTTTTACTCATCTGTTCTTTTTATGGCATTTACTATGCAGGCTCTGAAGTAGGGACCGGACAACAGACACCGCCAGTCAGTGTGGTTTCTTGGGGCTGGCCAAGAAGGTGGCAGCCGGGGTTTAGGTACTTTGAGGGCGCTGGATTGGCTCTCCTAGCCAGCATTCTGAGATTGATGTACCAGCTCTGTTCCGTTTTTTTCCACTTTACATTCAGATACACAAAGAAGTGGGGCAGCTGTTAACATACTTTTCTCATCAACAGTGCGTTAAAAACTCAGTGATCCATGGTAGATCACAGCAGATACAGCACTCGGCGGCTAATTGGGAGTGACAGAGAGGTCCCTTAAGTGCAAATGTTGGGTGATTATACATTGGAAGAGTGCACACATCATGGAGCTTACTATGCACTCTTCCAATGTATAATCACCCACCATTTGCACTTAAGGGACCTCCCTGTCACTCCGGATGTATACGGTTTGGCCGTGGCACAATTGTTCGCGGTCGAATTGACCGTGGTCAATTTGGCCGCAAAGCCAGTTTTTTCCGTGGCCAAAACTGCCCAAACTAAAAAAAAACACCCACCCTCATACACTCCCCCACCCACCACCTATTTACCTTTTCACCGTCTGCTCATCTTCTAACCCTGCAGCGTCGGATCTGTCCCTCCTACGTGGGTCGCCCCGACGCCGCAGGGTCTGCTTTTCTTTTTTTGTTTTCTTCCCGTCCCTGCCTCCAAACCCCCAGAAGCGGGGGAAACACCCCTGCTACCTCCAAAAACCATCACTACCAAACATGGCAAGCGGGGAGCAACCGCCGCTCCCCATGTTTGGTAGTGATTACCCAAACTGATTGTTTACAAATGATCGTATGGTACTGGCCGAATTCAGCCTGATTTACCATACGATCGTTTGTAAACAATCAATTTGGGTAATAACACACACTTTAGTCAAGTGGTGAAGCTGGGATTTGTTTGACCCCAGTCTGAAATGCAGGCATTTGTCCACATTATTCCAGCTCTAATTGGTACAGTTATAGAGTTTGGTTTCCTAGGACCGAAATAAAAAGAATTAAAAAAGAAAATGCTTTATAGTGTTTCTTGAAAAAAAGGAACATATCACATAATAAAGCAACTTGACAAACTGTAAATTGGTATAAATTATAAGTGGGAGCAAAAAGGCATAATTGAACTTTTCATTGCATCATACTGTATGGGAATCTATCACCAGTGTGCAAATTAACAGGATCCTTAACAAAAACACTCTAGAATTTACAGCTTTATTATGGAGACTCAAAAAACAAACAGTGATGGAAAATCATAATAGGTTGCCTGTGATTGGCCCAGTGAAGCCCTGCTGGACTACCTGTTAGGGAGATTTATCATTTTTATGTTTCATCCCTTCTCCTAGTGAGAGCCCCAGCACTTTCTGCTGGACATCTGGACCTTTTTCTTTCTATCCTGAATGAGGGGAGCCTTTTTCCTCTCATTCATAGGGCTTTGGCGCTTTATAAGCAAAATAACATAAGGATTTGCTTTGACTTTTGGAACTCTGTTCTGTGTTTTACCTTTTCTATGGAGTCTCCTTTCCTCCATATCTCTTTAAAGGCATCTGTGTTTAACTTTTGCTGCACACAACACCCTAGATGCAATGCTGCTGGGAACCCTTTGTATTCTCCTTTTAGATTCTTTCACTATCTTTAAAAAAGGTATTAACCAAATTAATAGTTTACAAACAATCGTATGGTAAACCTGTCCGAATTCGGCCAGTACCATTCTATGGTTTGTAAACGATCAGTTTGGGTAATCCCTACCAAACATGAAGAGCGGGGGTGTCCCCCGCTCCCCATGTTTGGTAGTGATGGCTTTTGGGGTAGCGGGGTGTCCCCCTCTTTCGGAGGTTTGGAGGTGGGGGACAGGAAAAAAAAAAAAGAAAAGCGGACCCTGCGGCATCTGATCCGACCCGCATAGGAGGGACTGATCCCATGCCGCAGGGTTAGAAAATGAGCGGACAGCGAAAAGGTAAGTAGGAGGTGGATGGGGATGGGGTGGGTGGGGTTGATTTAGTTTGGGCGGGTTTGGCAGTGCCAAAATTGGGTAAGCGCCCAAGTTGACCACAGTTAATTCGGCCACTGACAATTGTGCCACGTCCAAACCGCATACATCCTTTACAACTACTGTTCTTAATGATAGAGGGATACTTTGTATCCTTCCTAAAACTTGAATTTATGAGAGATTACCACACACCACCTTATGAGGAGTGCTAAGGGGATCCCTAAAATCCCCTTTCTCTCTGCTCCTCTGACGTTTTTGTCAAAGTGACAACCCTCTAGTTATGGCTAGTGGCAGTGGATGTGTTCTACAAACTTGCGTGCTATTTTCTACCGCAGACTGTATTCACAGCCTCAGTTATGCACAAAAGGGTCACCTATGTTCTAACATGGTGGCTCCTTTCTTTTTTTGTCATTTCTAGTGTGGTTGTCCTATGTTAGCCCTTCTACCATTCTGGGAGGAGGAGGTTTGAATGTGTTTTTCTGTTGGCGGGAACTCTTGGATGCCCCACCCCTAGGCTCCAGTGTATCTGCGAGGACAGAAAGCAGTGGAAGAGTTTAACACTCCCCTATCCTGCTGTCTGCTGATGTGCATGAATGGAACCAGTGCCCACTGGGGGTTTGGCTGTCCTGACTGGACAGCCACCCTTCCCTTTCTGTAAACTGCTGGGAGAGTTTGCAGAGGAGTGAATAGGAAAACTGAGGCAGAAGGCAAGTCGACCACTGAAACAGAAGATCCAAAGCTGAAGATGACCAGAGACACCTGCAGACCCTTCCAGTAACTGTGAAGTGACCACTGCTGTCCCAATCCAGTTTTCGTATTGACAGAGGAGCTCCGAAGAGGACGACTCCTTCCCTTTGGCTGGTGGCACTAACCAGCCCCAAAATGAACTACAGATCGAGCCATCCCCTGAAGTGTCGTGACCTTCCAGGGCTGCAAACAGCAAATACCAGGGGACCTCCAACCCATTTGCAGTGCAACGTTTTTGCGTGGACAAATCCACCTAGAACTTTGGTGAGCTCCATTTGGACTTCCAGAGACACGATCCCACTCATCCAAGTCCCCTGACCAGAGTGCCAGAACTGCAGAATCGATTAACAAGGCGATAACCATCCATAGTTGGAGCTGATATAAAAAAGCACTGTAAGAAAGGTATGATATCGACAGTAAAACAGACACAAGTGACCACATTTCAAGGGTGTTTATTGAATTTCACTTGGGTTTGAAAAACGGCTTTCGAATGGATTGTGTCCTCCAACGTATTCCTCATCTTTGACATGTGTTGTCCAGCTTCGGCTGCTTCGGCAAACTTTTTCGGCAAAGGGCGCCCTGCGTTGATGGCGTCGGATCAATGTCCCTCAAAAGCCTCCATCGAGGGTGATGTCATCAGATGTTATATATAGCATGCACGGCACCCGTTAACCTCAGTTCAGTTTTTCTGCAAATGCGTTTGCTTCGTGACAAACTCAGCGCGCCTCGTACTTGTACAAGTATATTTCTGTGTGTTTTTGCGAAACCTCGAGATGTCTTCGTCTTCTACTCCGTCGACTCCTTGGTCCTGTTTCAAAACATGTAAGGACTGCGGATCTAAGATATCCATCACTGACCCGCAACAGATCTGCCTGTGATGCCTCGGCGAGGGCTACGATACGATTTTCTGTTCCAAGTATCTGTCCATGATGGGAAAGGCCTTAAGGGAACGAAAGGGGAAACTTCAGGTAGGCAGAGTTTCCAAACCCCCGAAGTCCTGACCTGCTGGCCTTTCGACTGATGAGTCGCAAGACAACTCGCCTGGGAGGAAGTAGGCCAAGCGTGGTCTAGGTCTAGGAGTCGTAGTCGCCACTCCTTCTCTTCTTTTGAGGAAGTCACGGAGAAGGCACCGCAGGTCGCCTTCCCCGACGTCTTCATCAGACGGTTCCCCCGCAATGGTGGCATGTCCATCCAAGAATTAGACTCCTGCAGAGTGGGAAGCTTTCCGTGTGGAAATGCTCAAGATTTTTGATAAACATGGTCGTGCTCCGACCAAGCCTTCTGTGGAAGCCGGGAAGGAGAGGTCTCGGCCGAAAACTCACACGCCCTCAAGCCCGCGTGAACAGCGTGATCCCTGTCGAGAGTCCTCGAGGCCTCGTTCAGAGAAGAAATCTAACGATCACTCGAGATGGGGTGAAAGATCGAGGTCGTCGATGCCTTCTAAGCCCTCTAAGTCCTCGACGCCGTTGGTGCCTGTGACGCCCATCGTGTCCTCGACCCCTTTTAGGCCATGGATGTCATCGACGCCAGTGTCGACATCGACAGCGAAATTGTTGACGCTTGCTGCGCCAATTTTGCCGGCACAGGCACTGGTGACCAGTGTTCCTCCGAAAAAGGCACTGGCTAAAACCAAGTTGACGCCTTCGACACTGTCAAAGCCTCTGGGTTCTAGACCAGAGAAGTTGTGTACAGCTCTCCCGAAAAAGGATATTTTCAGGTCTTTGACTTCCATCTTTGAGGAGGAAGAGCATACGGATGAGGAAGAGGCCCCTTTTGGACTCCAGTATAGTACCCTAAATGTGCCTGAGTGCCTTATTTCGGAGGCAAGTCGAATGCAAGATCTTTGTGATACTTTGCTTGCACAATGCTAGTGGCATTGATACCTCTCCTGAATTGGAGTTTGGAAGTCCAGAACCCGGGGAGCATGCCCACTCCTCATACAGACAACTCATGTCTAAAGTTGTTGAATACTTGGGTTGGTCTAGACCTCCAGTACCTTATGATCAGGATGATCTAACAGACATTCTGGATAAGGGTCCAGCCACTGATCCACTCTTGTCTTTCTATGTGGCACTGCAAAAAAGGGTGGGCAGGAATTGGGAAACCAATCCAGTAGTTGACAAGAGTCTTACAAAGAAAGTCTTTGCGTAGTTGCGGAAGTCGGGTTTTGCACCGGATTTGAAGGCTAGACTTCTCAACATGCCTTTTGACGGGTCTCATCTTTTTGGCAACAAGGCTGACGAGAGCCTTGAGAAGTTGCAGACCTCGAAGGCAGCTGCCAAGTCTTAATTGTGCCGCTGTTAGGTAACCTCAGCTTTTTCGTGCTAGCGGACAACCTTTGAGGTAGATGTTTTTGCTATTACTGCTCATTTGGAAGGGCGAGAGGAATGACCAGTCAAAGAGGTCAAAGAAAATGTCCTCATGGCGGACGAGGTAGAGGTGCTAAGCCAGCTCACACAGCAGCCTCTGTACCATCGGCCGCTGCAACTGCCGCTTCAAAACCACTCTGAGGGCTTGAGTCACACTTCAACAGTGGGGGGCAGGCTGTCTCAGCATCTGGGAGAATGGTGAGACATTACATCCGATGCTTGGGCTCTGGAAACAATAGCCCACGGTTACTGCCTTCCTTTTCTAAAGAAGCCCCAGGACAATCCACCGGGGAAACACTCTTTGAAGATTCCGGATCCGCTCCTTGTGCAGGAAATTTTAACCCTGCTGGAGAAAGGTGCTCTAGCACTGGTGCATGTGGCAGAGAGGAACAAGGGTTGGTATTCCACATATTTTTTTATTCCCAAAAAGGACGGAGAACTGAGACCCATCTTGGACTTGAGATGCTTGAACAAGTTCCTCAGGAAAGACAAAATCAAGATGGTCACTCTTTCTCAGATCCTTCAGGCCCTCCAACTCCAGGATTGGTTGGTGTCATTGGACCTTCAGGATGCTTATTTTGATGTGCCAATCCATCTTAAGCACAGGAAATACCTGAGGTTCGCAGTGGACGGCTCGCACTTTCAGTTTCGAGTTCTGCCATTCGGCTGAGGGTTTTCACCAAACTGATTGTGGTGGTGGCAGCGAGTCTCAGGAGGGGTGGATTCACGATCAGGGCGCTTTCTCCCAGACAAATCCTGGATCATCTCAATGTTACCTGCCACTTTCTTCACAAACTGGGCTTCTCCCTCAATTACAAGAAGTCCCATATGACACCTTCCCAGACGCACCAATACATCAGAGCACTATTAGATACATCCTTGGGAAAGAGCTTGCCACCCGAGGTGAGGGCTTGAGACATTCTTCAGATGGTAATGAAATTTCAGAGTGCCTAGTGTCTTCCGGCCTTCGAATTTTTGAAGTTGCTCAGCCTCATGGCATCCTGCATTTTTCTGGTGCCAGAGGCCTGCCTGAGGATGAGATCCCTTCAATGGGCTCTGAGAACTCAATGTCCCAATTCTCAGGAAAGATGTCGGACCGCATTCAGATTCCAACCAGAGTCTCACAGGATCTTCTGTGGTGGGCCTGCGAGGAGAATATTCTGAAGAGAGAACCTTTTTGGCAACCATGGCCGGAGATAACGGTAGTGACGGACACCTCACTCATGGGGTGGGGGCTCACGCCAACAATCTGACCATCAGCGGTCGTTGGTCTCCATCAGAGTCCAAACTACACATCAATCTTTTGGACCTGAGAGCAATCAGACTAGTGCTGAAGGCTTTCCTGCCCTCGGTACTGGGAAAGAATGTCCTGATAAATAAGAACAACACGGTGGCCATGCACTAGCTCAACAAGAGAGGAGGTGTAGGGTCACTACCTCTGTGCAGAGAGGAAATGCAGCTCTGGTACTGGGCTATTCAAGAAGGTATCTCCCTATCAGCGGTTCACCTGGCCGCGGAGGAGAACGCAACGGCGGATGCTCTGAGCAGGCAGATCACAGTCTCCTATGAGTGGGAACTATCTCGGGAAGTCCTTTAAGAGATCTTCACCCTTTGGGGAACCCCTCAGGTGGGTCTGTTCACGACCGGTACCAACCAGAAGTGCGAGCAGTACTGCTCAAGGGAATTTCCTCCAAGAGGAGCTCTAGGAGAGTTTCGTTCATGGTGGACTGGGAGTTCCCACTACTGTATGCGTTTCCTCCAGTCCCCGTCATTCCTCATGTAATCAGGAGGTTGCGACGGTTCGGCAAACACATGATCCTAATTGTCCCGGATTGAGCCAGGAGAACGTGGTATCCGGACCTTCTGGACATGTCCATCTGTCCTCCGATGCGTCTTCTACAAAGAGAGGACCTTCTCTCGCAAGAGGAGGGTCGGCTTCTCCATCCAGAGGTCTGGAATCTCAAACTTCATGCTTGGTTTCTGAAAGGCTGAGATGACGTAATGGAGGTGTTGCTTTCGGCCAGAAGATCAGCAACAAAATCTCTGTACTGTTGCCGTTGGAATACTTTTTGTGACTGGTGCAGAGAAAAGAATGTTGATCCTTTTCAGTGTAAAACTCCAGAGGTTTTATCATTTTTGCTTTCATTAGCACATAAAGGCCTTCAGGTTGGCACCATTAAGGGCTACCTAGCAGCACTCTCAATCTTTACGCGCTTATCAGAGGAATGCTCTTATTTCAAGATCCCACTGGTGACTCAATTTTTTAAAAGGGCTCCCTAATGTGTTCCCTCCATCTCCTTTTCAGGTTCTGGTTTGGGACCTCAACCTGGTTTTAAAATTTCTGATGTGTGCCCCATTTGAACCTTTGCACACATGTCTGTTAAGGTTTTTCACCTTTAAGACAAAACTATTGGTTGCTATAACATCAGCACATAGAGTGAGCGAGTTGCAGACACTTTCTTCCAAGCCACCTTTTACCGTATTCCACAAGAACAGGGTTTTGTTAAGGGTAAAACACTCCTTCTTGCCTAAGGTAGTCTCAGACTTCCATTTAAGTCAGAAAATTGTGCTAGCAGCTTTTGTTCTAACTCGATGGGTCAGACTTGATGGTCGTGAAGTTATGTAATGCCTCCGTCCCCAAGTACCGCTCGAGCAGGAAAAAATAACTGCCCTAGCAATCCTTGAGGCCACAGGTGTGGAGTGTCGTCGTCAGCCTGGTACCGGGAACGCCGGAAGGACCCCTGAGTGCTGTAAGGCAAAGGGTTATAATCAAGGAAACATCCAAAAGGCAACTGGCTGAGGGAGCAAATAAGGTACAGTGACACCAGCTTACCTAAAGGATGGTAGCATAGGTAGGAGACCTACACAAACAGCAGGGGAAACCAACAGCAGGCTGGGATGATGTAGTTGGCACTCCGGAAACACCTGGGTGAAGCAAGAACTTGATCTGTGGCAAAACTTGAAGCAATCCGAGGTTGCAGAAACAGAGTGGCAATCCAGAGCCAAGTCCAGTGTTCAAACAGAGGTCAAGATGATCCGGGGGGTCAGAGAGCACGCCAAAGTCCAAGGGTAATCCGAAAGCAAGTCCAAGTAAAACGTTCCAAGGTCGAGGTAAGGATAGTAACAAGAAGCAGTAAGTAACGCCTGGCAGTCCTCCGGAGAAGTAGCTGTGAAGCGACGTGTTGTATTTGCCGGCTTCTTTTGAAGCTGCGAGCGGAGTCACGTGATGCATCACGTGACCTCTCGCACGCGTTACGCGGAGCACAACGCGGCCAGCGATTGGTGCTGCCGGCGCTTCCTGGTATGCTGGCGTCACCGGGTGTGGAGGAGGCACCATGGCAACCGCCACCGCGGAAAAAGGCGAAAAGAGGTGGGTCTGCCCACCATGGTATCCCGCCTGCCGTGCCTCCCCTGCTGATGTGGGTGGAAAACATGATGGCGAGAAGGGCCAGATAGGGAAGACGAGTGTGAGGGAGAGAGTGGGAGCGGGGGTGAGTGCTGGGGCATGACAGAGCCCCCCCTAAAGGCCCACGACCACGTGGGCTGGAAGGATGCTCGCGGTGAAACCGGGCCACCAAACGAGGAGCATGAACATCCCGGGAAGCAACCCAAGAGCGGTCCTCAGGACAGTAACCTAGCCAGTCCACCAGATACTGCAACCCACCCCTGTACATACGGGAACCTAGAACAGCCCGCACCTCAAACACATCAGGGGACGAGACAGAGACCGGGGCAGGAGGGGCAGCTAACCGGGTAGGGCCAGGGCATGGCTTAAGTAGGGAGACGTGAAACACCGGGTGCATCCGCCAGGCGGGTGGCACCGCCAGGCGCAACACCACCAGGTTCAGGACCTTGACCACCCCATACGGACCCACAAAACGAGGAAGCAGTTTGCGACAGCCAGGGATGTGCAAATGGCGGGTAGAGAGCCAAACCCGGTCCCCCACCTTGTAAGCAGGAGCATCCGCCCTCCTCCTGACAGCAGCGGTTTTCATGGAGGCCTGGGCTTCGCGCAGGTGGACCAACGTTTGGGCATGGACCGAGACCAGATCCCGAGCACAGGCTGAAGCGGCGGGGGTATCAGAAGAGGAGAAGTCCGGAATGGGGAGAGTACGGGGATGTTGTCCATAGAGGGCGAAGAAAGGCGAGAATCCAGTAGCAGAGTGCAGTGTATTGTTATAGGCGATCTCGGCGAGATGCAACAGGTTGAGCCATGTGTCCTGGTACTGTAATGTCAGACAGCATAGATACTGCTCTAATGTCTGGTTGACCCTCTCGGTCTGCCCATCACTCTCTGATGAGTGAGCGTCGATACCCAGTAGAGAGGTGAGGGCCCGCCAGAATCGGGAGGTAAACTGCATGCCACGATCGGAAACCAACACATGGGGCAAGCCAAAAAGACAGAACACAGACCTAAAGAAATGTTTAGCCAAGACTGGGGCTGAGGGTACCTCCTTGCACGGTATGAAACGCGCCAGTTTGGTATAGGAGTCGACGACGACCCAAATGTTATTGAAACCCTGTGGACGTGGCAGATCGGTAATCAGGTCCATTGAGACCGTGTGCCAAGGCCGTGGAGGAACGGGGAGAGGGAGAAGAAGACCCAAGGGTCGGCCCCTGCGTGACTTGCCATGGGCACAAACTGAACAGGTATTGACATAGTTCTGTACATCGCGTTTCATAGTCGGCCACCAACACCAGCATTTGAGGAGGTCTAGAGTGCGATGTTGCCCGGGGTGACCATTAATGGCAGCATCATGAGACCAGTCTAACGCCAGATTCCTGGTTTCACTTGTGGGAAGGAAGAGCTTCCCGTGTACGAAAGGCAGCCCATCCTGCATAACCGGATCCCATTCTGTTAGTGATTGTGGATATTGGGAAACCCACTGCCGTATGGTGGACTGTAAGGAAGGCGACGGTGTGCAGACACATACTACATATGTCTCACCCAACAAGGTCTCAGGGAATGATGGGAGAACCTCCCCCCCAGGAGAACGAGACAGGGCGTCTGCTTTCCCATGCCCGACACCGGGTCTGTGTTTGACCACGAAATCGAACGTGGCAAAGAAGAGGTGCCAACGTACCTGTCGGCTGTTTGTACATTTCAGGGAGGCAAGGTCCTGGAGGTTCTTATGATCGGGGAACACCACAGTCTGGTGCTTTGCACCCAAGAGATGGTGTCTCCAGGTTTGTAGAGCGTCCTTAATGGCCAGTAGCTCTTTTTCCGTAACCGTGTAGTGTAATTCGCTTGCCGTGAATTTACGTGAGTGAAACGCTATCGGATGCAAACGGCCAGTGGTAGGACAGGGTTGGGACAATACAGCGCCCAGTGCATATGAAGAAGCGTCTGCCTCGAGAACAAACGGGAGCTCAGGGTCAGGGTGTTGCAACACCGGAGCAGTGGTGAACATGGTTTTCAGAGAGTCAAAAGCGTTTTGTTGTGCCATGGACCAGACATAGGGGACGGAAGGGCTAGTGAGAGCAGTGAGAGGTGCCACGATAGAGGAGAACCCAGCAATGAACCGTCGGTAAAAGTTAGCGAATCCCAGAAATGACTGTAACAGTTTGAGAGTGGTCGGGATTGGCCATTCGTTGATCGCCCGGACTTTGGACTGGTTCATAGATAGACCCCCGGGAGAGATATGGAACCCCAAGAACTCGACCTGACTGGTGTGAAAAGGACACTTTTCGAGTTTAGCGAATAGTGCGTCGGCTTGGAGCCATACCAACACTTCCTTAACATGCGTGATGTGTTCTTCGAGGGAGGAAGAGAAAACCAGTATGTCATCTAAGTACACTACCACGTAAGCGTTCAGGATGTCGCTGAATATGTCATCCATGAAGCGCTGAAACGTAGCGGGAGCATTGCAGAGGCCAAACGGCATAACCGTGTACTCGAATAACCCTTGTCGTGAGCAGAAGGCCATCTTCCACTCGTCTCCGTCACGCATGCGTATGAGATTATACGCCCCACGGAGATCCAATTTGGTGTAGATCGTGGCATGAGTAAGCCTGTCTAACAACGGGGTAATAAGGGGTATGGGATAGCGTTTTTTTACCGTGATGGCGTTCAAGCGCCTGTAATCAATGCAGGGACGGAGATCCCCTTCCTTCTTCGGAACGAAGAAGATAGGGCTCGCAGCTGGGGATGTCGACGGGCGAATGTGACCTAGACGTAGAGCCTGCTGTATATACTCTTGCAGGACTCGTTCTTCCGTCTGGGTCAAGGAGTAGATCCGGCCCTTTGGGATCAGAGCGTCAGGGACTAAATCAATGGGACAATCGTAGGGCCGATGCGGAGGTAGGCCTTCCGCAGAGCCTTTGCCGAACACAGCCTGGAAATCATGGTACTCAGGAGGTATGCTGCCCGTGATTGCCCCTATCATGTGCGTGTCCTGGGTGTCGGACCTGTCCTCTATGGCCAAAGAAGCGACTACCCCTAGGATGTCTGCGGGGCTGGAAACCCGAGGTGTCTCGAGTAGGCAGTAGTATTGGCACGTCTCTGATTCGAAGGAGACCTGACCTGTGCCCCAGTTAATCAGAGGATTGTGCCTTTTCAGCCAATGGATGCCGAGGATGACTCCGAACTGAGGTGTGGCTATGAGATCAAAAGATATGGTCTCCCTGTGGACTTCCTGTATGACTAATTCCAATGGGGCTGTCTGTTGCATGATTGGTCCAGAAGCAAGGGACGTCCCGTCCACTGCATAAACCGGCTCAGGGTGTTTCTTTGTAACCAAAGGTAGATTCAATGAACTGGCTAGTGCTATGTCAATAAAGCAGCCTGTAGCTCCAGAGTCGATCACTATTCGTACTGAATGGGAGATACCAGCAGTAGGGTTCAAGGAAGCCTGTACCACCACAGGCCAGACGGGACCAAAAGCAGGATCAGAGGGATTTCGTATAGGACTCGCCCAACCCCTGATCTTAAGGGCGAGTCTTCGGAAAACCCGGAATCTTGTTCTTTGGGCGACGGGACACTCCTTTATAAAATTCCTGTTAAGACCGCAGTAGAAGCAAGCATTGTCTGTCCTTCTGCGCTCTTGTTCGGCATGAGTAATGGGGCTGCGTACCCCGCCGAACTGCATGGGTTCGGGTGAGGTGTCAGATGTGGTTGATGATGGGGTATGGGATAGCCCTGCTTCCACCCTACGTTCTGCTCGTCTAGCGTCGACCTGCAAGGTCAGGTCAACCAAGTCTGCATAGACTGAGGGAAGAGAGGGCACCACAGACAATGCGTCCTTCATGGAACCACACAAGCCCCAATAGTATATCACCGCCTTTTTGTTCTCTGACCAGGAGGTCTCAGCAGAGAGCTGGTTGAACTTGGTGATGTACTCAATGAGAGTTGATAGGCCTTGAGTGAGATCTAGGAGTTCCATATCTCTGGATTGTGCTTTGTATCTGGTGTCGAAAACTTTGGCCATTTCTTGGGTTAACAGTTCAAAATCGTACAGGGCAGGATGGTCGCCCTCCAACAACGGGTTGGCCCACGTGGCTGCCACACCTGACAGATGGGAGAGGAGAAAGGCCGCCTTGGAGACTGAATCAGAAAAAGCCTGGGGTCGACACACAAATTGCAATTTGCATTGGTTTATAAAGGTGCAGTATTTCTTTGGGTCCCCCTGGTATCTCTCGGGGGCTGCTAGAGGGAAGTGGGTCTGAACCACCACAGGCAGGGATGGTAAGGTGGGCGGTGTGACAGGGATCGGGTTTTCGGGTGGAGTGGCATCACCGAATTCGGCGTCTACAGGCAAGGGGTGATGTGTGCTTTGCATGGCATCAAGGCGGTGGTGCAACGCAGTAGTGGCAGTGGCCATGTCAGTGCGGAGAGCAGTGGTAGCAGCTGCCATGTCTGCCCTAAGCGATGTCACTGCTTGCATTAAGGCAGTCACAGGGTCCCGGGCCGAGGCATCCATAACTGGACGACCACAAGGCTTCACAGTCTGTTCTAACTCGATGGGTCAGACTTGATGGTTGTGCAGTTATGTAATGCCTCCGTCCCCAAGTACCGCTCGAGCAGGAAAAAATAACTGCCCTAGCAATCCTTGAGGCCACAGATGTGGAGTGTCGTCGTCAGCCTGGTACCGGGAACGCCAGAAGGACCCCTGAGTGCTGTAAGGCAAAGGGTTATAATCAAGGAAACACCCAAAAGGCAACTGGCAGAGGGAGCAAACAAGGTACAGTGACACCAGCTTACCTAAAGGATGGTAGCATAGGTAGGAGACCTACACAAACAGCAGGGGAAACCAACAGCAGGCTGGGATGATGTAGTTGGCACTCCGGAAACACCTGGGTGAAGCAAGAACTTGATCTGTGGCAAAACTTGAAGCAATCCGAGGTTGCAGAAACAGAGGGGCAATCCAGAGCCAAGTCCAGTGTTCAAACAAAGGTCAAGATGATCCGGGGGGTCAGAGAGCACGCCAAAGTCCAAGGGTAATCCGAAAGCAAGTCTAAGTAAAACGTTCCAAGGTCGAGGTAAGGATAGTAACAAGATGCAGTAAGTAACGCCTGGCAGTCCTCCGGAGAAGTAGCTGTGAAGCGACGTGTTGTATTTGCCAGCTTCTTTTGAAGCTGCGAGCAGAGTCAAGTGACGCATCACGTGACCGCTAGCACCCGTTACGCAGAGCGCAACGCGGCCAGCGATTGGTGCTGCCGGCGCTTCCTGGTATGCTGGTGTCGCCGGGTGTGGAGGAGGCGCCATGGCAACCGCCACCGCGGAAAAGGGCGAAAAGAGGCGGGTCTGCCCACCATGGTATCTCGCCTGCCGCGCCTCCCCTGCTGATGTGGGTGGAAAACATGATGGCGAGAAGGGCCAGGTAGGGGAGACGAGTGTGAGGGAGAGAGTAGGAGCGGGGGTGAGTGCGGGGGCGTGACAGCTTTCTATCCTCCACCTCATCCTGGTAAGGACGAGGAAAGGCTCCATAGGCTGAACCCTAGGAGATGGTTAAGCTTTTACATTGCCAGAATGTCAAAATTGCGAGTGGACAACCAGCTTTTTGTAGGGTATACAGGACACACATTGGGACAGGCTGTTACCAAACAGACCTTGTCTAGGTGGATCTTTCTAGCCATTTCTGAATGCTACAGACTGGCAGGCAAAGACCCTCCTGAGTGTTTACGTGCTCATTCCACCAGGGGCATGGCTACATCGACAGCCCTTCAAAGGGGTGTCCCTATTAAGAACATATGTGATGCTGCAACGTGCTCACATGCAGTTCAACTTTACTTGCATTGGTTATCACACGCGTTTCAAACGTACGTTTAAATGCTCACCATACAATGTTGCCGCTTGCAACCTTGGCTTCAACACAGACCGGTCTTGTATCGTTCTCCCCAACTCACTGGCTGTGTTGACTTCACTGACGCTGCTTTATTGTTGGAGCCAACGACAGTACCACAACTGGCAATCTTCAAACAAGTGGCACTTCGGTGTTTCAGCTCCTCGCGACTACCGCAAATAGCAACACTGCAGTTTCTGGCTGTCGAGATGGACTTGCCTTGCTTCTGGGGTCCCGCACTCTGTTGAGGGGGCTTAGGCTCGGTCAGTCTTGCTTGCTGGGAGTCCCGAGGATCTTTCTGGAGCTCTTGGCCAACTTAAAAGCAACGCACACAATCTGGTGTTCCTTTCCCTGATGTTTTGGTTTCCAGCAGCAACTCTGTGGAAATGCAACCAGCTCCGAGAGAATGTCCAGGTGGCTTACTTTGGAGTTGATTGGTCCCAACAACTCAAGGGGAGCAGTCGTCCTTGCCGGGGCTTCTCAGTCGATACGAATTTGGAGTTTCAGCACAGCAGCAGGGCTTAAATGGGCAAACCAATGGTTCAGGAGTTGCAGCAGGAGTCCTCTTCAAGTTCTTCTTTGATTCCTTCATCCAGTGGTCGTCTCTGCCTTCCAGCCAAAAGCCTCACCTTTTTTTCCGTTCTCTCCCATTAATTCCAGCCTAGCTGTCAGTCACACAGCAGGGTGGCTGTCCTTGCCAAACAGTCAGCTGGCCAATCCTCAGAGTGCATTTGGGTCTCCTAGGAGACTAAGCACAGGGAGTTTTGGGCACCTCCCTCACTTCCTGCGCCCACCAGACACCCTGGAGCCAAAGGCAGGCTTCACTCGTGAATCCTGCCAAAGGCAAAGGGAACAAACGGACCAAACCAGGATTGGCGCGCAGAGTAAATCTCAAGAAGAACCTTTCCGAGAAGAAATGGCGAAAAAAGATGACTGGGCCATTTTGACAAAAATGGCACCCTTGGGTGCTTTACTGCAGCTGCAAACGCAGCCCGCAGTAAATGCACAGCACGGTAGTTAAGAGTAAACCACTGCCACCAGCCATTCATCGAGGAAAGGGTAACATACAATTTTTACATGAGAAGCTAGACAAAGGGGATACTAAGTAACCCATCCAGCACCCCATCCCATTGTAAGATAGTTTATGCTGGGTCTAGAAAGTTACAAATGTAAGTAAAGTCAATTTTACTTTACTACTCTGGGAAACAGTAGTTTATCCCAGAGAAGGTATTTAAACCTTTGGGAAATCTGAAAGACTTCCCTGTGTCACTGCACTGAAGGTGCTGTGTGACACAATGTAAAAGATGATGCCTATGGAGTTTGTCAGACACCACAACCAAAAGAAACACAGCGTTCAAAATCACATTAAAATATATGAGAGAGTGGACAAAAGGGTCTCACTCTCTCCAGGTTGAAATATGAAGTCCTCAGAATCCAGAGAAGTTGCTGGGGGTCTCGAAGGTAGAGGGAATTAGCACATTTCGGAGAATTCTCCCTAACACTCGTCCTCCCCAGACTAAGGGACAGGAGGATTTAATCCACCCCTGGATGAATCTCTTTACTCCAGTCGGTCAGACTTTCTGGAGAGACCATCAGCATTTTTGTGATTACACCCTGACCTGTGTTCAATGATAAACTCAAACCCCTGTAGGCTGATTGACCATCTTAACTATTTAGGATTCTCTCCCTTCATCTGCATTAACCATCTCAAGGGTTGGTGGTCTGTTTGAATCACAAAAGTAGATCCATAAAAGTATGGTCTAAACTTCTTCAAAGACCAAACAATGGCAAAACATTCACGTTCTATGGTTGCCCACCTTGTTTCAGGTTCCTTCAGTTTCCTACTGATGAAGCAAATTGGGTGTTCCCTGCCTTTCTCATCCAGCTGACTCAGAACTACACCTATACCTGTATTGAAAGCGTCTGTCTGTACAATAAAGGATTGGTTGTAGTCACAAGCTCCTAAAACTGGAGCTTGACAAAGGGCTTTCGTAAATCCTTCAAATGCCTTAGTGCACTCCTCATTCTACCTGACCTTGAGGAATTTGGGTGAGGGGATCACATTCATGGGAGAAGCTATGGTCCCATAGTTCTAATTGAAGTTCCTATAGTACCCTGTGAGACCTAGAAAGGGTCTCACTTGGGTTTGAGTAGTAGGGGTGGCCCAGTCTTGTACAGCTTGTACTTTGCTAGGCAATGGCCTTATTTCACCTCCTCCTACCTCATGTCCTAGGTAGAGTATTTTACTCTGACCAATTTGACACTTACTTGCCTTTATGGTCAGATTGGCCTGCTCAAGAGCCTGCAATAAATATTCTAAGTGGTCAATATGTTCCTTCCAAGTAGGGCTGAACACTGCAATGTCATCCAAGTATGCCATGCAGAAGTCCTCCATCCCATTCAGAACATGATTCACCATCCTTTGGAATGTAGCAGGTGCTTTCTTTAGTCGAAAAGGCATAACCTTAAACGGGTAGAGGCCTCCTGGGGTTGGAAATGCAGTTTTCTCCTTGGCATGGTCTGTCAGAGCTATTTGCCAATAGCCTGAGTTTAGGTCAAATGTACTGAGGTACTTGGCTGAACCAAGTTTGTCCACCAGCTCATCTGTCCTCGGTAAAGGATGGGCATCAGTCGTGGTGACTGCATTAAGACCTCTATAGTCCACACAGAATCTCAACTCCTTGGATCCTGCCTTTGGTACTAGCACAACTGGACTAGACCATGGACTGGTAGAGGGCTCTATTACCCCGAGATCAAGCATCTTGTTGACCTCTTCCTTTATGTGGGTTCTTACATGGTCTGACATTCTGTAACCTCTGCTTTTAACAGAGGTAAACAGTCACCAGTGAGAATCTCATGCTGGCCCCAAGGGGTCAAGCCTGGTGATAGTGAAAACAGAGGGGCAAACTGATTTAACAGAATTTTGCACTCCTCCTGTTGTTCCAGTGTTAGATCAGAAGATGGATTAACTCCTATCTTCCTATCTAAAAGTTGTCCCCTGAGTAGGTCAAGTAGAGGTTCACTCTCCTCCTCCTCCTCCTCTTGAGCAGAGGCTAGAAGCAAAGCTTCCAGTTCTGGTCTGGAGACATAGGCCTTTAGGCGGTTGGTGTGAAAGACCCTGGGGGCCTCCTTAGGATTGCCTAAGTCCACCAAATAATTGACATCTCCAATCTTTCCCACAACCTTGAAGGGTTTAATCCATTTGTCATGTAAGGCCTTCTACCTTGTAGGTACCATAACTAGAACTAGCTGGTCTTGAGTAAACTCAACCATGTTGGCCTTCTGGTCATGCCAATGCTTTGCCAGAGCCTGACCTGCTTTCAAGTTATCTGAAGCTTCTGTCATCATGTGTGTCATTCTCCTTCGGAGACCAAGCACATAGTCAGTGACTCTCACTGGCTTGTGGGAAGGAGCACTGTCCAACCCCTCCTTGATTAGGGCCAATGGACCTCTAACCGGGTGACCATAAAGAAGCTCAAACGAGCTAAAGCCAACCCCTTCTTGAGGGACCTCTCTGTAAGCAAAGAGAAGGCATGGCAGTAGAAGGTCCCACTTTCTTTTAAGGGGTTATTCTAAAGCACATATCATGCTCTTCATAGTTCTGTTAAACCTCTCCACCAACCCATTGATTTGGGGATGATAGGCTGTTGAGAACTCGTAGGTTGCTCCACAGTTTTTCCGCATGGCTTGCATGTAGTGGGGCATAAAGTTGGATCCCCTGTCTGAGATAACCTCCTTAGGAAAACCTACTCTGAATACCAAGTAGGGCCTTAGCCACTGCCTGAGCAGTAACAGTCCTCATAGGTATGGCTTCAGAATACCTGGAAGCATGGTCTACCACAACCAATATAAATTGGTTGCCTGAAGATGTTGGGGGGGTCTAAGGGACCAACAATGTCGATTCCTACCCCCTCAAAAGGGACTCCCACCACTGGGAGAGGCACCAAAGGTGCCACATTCTTGGCTCCACTCTTGCCAGAAATCTGACAAGTGTGAGAGCTTCTACAGAATTGATCTACACCAGACCCCATTTTAGGCCAGTAGAAATAAAGAGAAATCCTTTCCTTGGTCTTCTTAAAGCTTAAGTAACCAGCCAAAGGAATTTCATGGGCTAACTGTAGAAACGGGGGTCTCACCTCCTGAGGCACTACAAGTCTTCTGTAGTCCCCTGGGGTAGACTCAATAGGTTCTATATAGAGGAGTCCATCCTCCCAGTACAACCTGTGCTTCCCTGGCTCTTGCCCTTCCAGCTGGGAGGCTGCCTGTTGGCAAAGTCCTTCAAGAGTAGGACACTCTCTTTGACCTCTGCTGAAGTCTGCCCTACAGGGGCCACCTACTGCAAGCAAAGTCTGCAGCTCAGAACGGTCTTTAGGATCCAGATCTCCAACAGGGGGAAGGTGTTCTTCCAGCTCTTTGTCATCAGTAGCTGATTCACCATCTTCTGGTTGAACCTCACACTCAGCTTCAGCTGGTGGAGAAGTCACAGGTGTGACTTTGGACTGTCCTCTCGGGGATGTCCTGGTTTGATGCACAGGAGTGTTATTTTTCTGGTTTCCTGAGACCTTGGGTTACCCCTTTGTCTCTTTCTTCCTGGAAATAGAAGTTTGCTCTTCCTGTGGACTGGGTGTTATAGGTTCTTCTGTAACAACCCACTGAGAGTCATTTAAAGTGAGGCCTCTGGCCTTCCTAGTCTGCTCCTGCTTCCTTTTACTGGGAGGCCTGGGGGTGCTTGATACAACTCCAAGAGTTTTTAAGTCATTCCCCAGCAGGACTTTCCCAGGCACCTCACTTTGTACACTGACAGGTATTCTTACAGTCATATTGTTGCACTGGATGGGAGCTGGTAGTATCTGGATAGGGCCTCCAGCAAGCATAGTGGGGCCTTTGGGTGCCTTAGCAACATCCTCAGATTTGAAAAAGGTTTCATCCACCACTGTAATGATGGCCCTAGTGTCCCTAATGGCAGGGGTCTCCTGACCATTTACAAGTGCACTTTCCTTGTAGTATTATTTTGTGTTATCTGGTATAGAGTTATACACATCTACATTCTGCTGTTCCCACAGACACAGGGACACTAAAGAAACACTGGCAGAGACTCCAATGGGGTCTTCAGCCAATAGTTGAAATTTTCCACTTGCCATATGTACTTCTCCCTCAGGGATGAAGGCTAAGGAGGCAGTGTGGACCCCTGAAGCTTTACCCTTACATCTGGGATCCCCTTTTACATGGTCAGTTGACCCACAAGCATAACATTTTCCAAATGTTTTGACAAATGGGGGCTTCTGCTGACCTCCCTCTGGTTTGGCACCTCAGGTTTCACTAGACTGACCTGGTTTCCCAAATGGCTTATCCTTCTTATGTTTGTGGCCCTCTTTTGGATGGGAGGTTTTAGAATTATTTTTCTTTTTTCATCTTTCTTGTGCTATTTCCCCTCATCCTTTTTGTGAGTGGCCCCAGAATCCTTGTGAGTAGCCCTGTTGGCAACCCACAAGTCAGCAGCTGTTGCTAGCTTCTTAAAATGAATCTCTTTGAGTCAGCCAAGTGCTGTCTTAGCTCAGGAGAACAGGCATATAAAATAGACTCCAACAAAAATAGATTTCTCATTCCTTCAAAGGAGTTCACTCTGTAACCCTTAACCCAACCATCTAAGTTTTCAAACATTCACACAACCAGGTAGCCCAAGGGTTACCATCAGTCTGTTTGACGGTCCTAAGCTTCTTAAGGTACTGGCAAGGAGTTTTCCCAAATCTAGCTATCAAAGCTAGCTTCGCATTTCCATACTCCAATCTTTCAATTCCCCCACCTCCATTACAGCATCAGTTGCAACCTGGGGGAGCCTAGACAAAAACCAAGGAATCAGCAGATTCCCTGTGAAACCCTGAATCCCATAGTTATATTCAAAAGCACCCAACCCATCCAAAATATCAACTTTCACATCATACATACTCACTGCTTCTTTAGGCATGCAAGATCTCTTTGGACTGAGAGACGTAGGAGACTCTGGGATAGAAACATTTCAAGAGACGATTTCTTCATTTCAAGAGCATGTTGCATTTCCATTTCCCTTAGTTTGATGTCCTGATGTTTGGTTTCAGCGATGTTTGTAATCTTTTGAACTCTAACTCAAGTCTCATTTTCTCAAGAGACACACATTCTGGACTCAGTGATGGACCTTGTGGGGTCCGTGTGGATACAGATTGAGGCAAAAGGGCCTGTTGAGGTAAAGACGGGCTATCTTCCTGAGGCTCCTCTGACTCTTCTGACTCTTCAACAATATTAGAGTTAGACTTCGAATTATCATCCTCATTATCAATTTCCTCATTTCCTGGGTTAGTAGGTGTGACAGGCCTACTACCCAGACTTTCATTATTCAACAATCTTGCAATTAGTTCATTTTTCTTTCCTCTAACAGGGAGATTCCTGATTTTACACATTTCTTTCAGTTGCTCTACTGCTAAAATGATCAGGGCTTCCGGCCTCAAGTTATCCATATCTGGCATGTTACAATTGCTTTTCTAGTGGCGCTTAGCCTTGTGAAGGTTTTTAGTTCAACATAAGCAAAGTAAATTCTTAGTGTAACAACTCTACAATAGATCCTCACTGCCTGCCACCAGTGTTAGGCAAGATTGTATGCAGTATCCTTTGGGTGCACTACAACAACCCTGACCCCCTGGCAATAGGATCCCGACCGTTGGTATAAGTCTGTACTACACAGGTTGGTAGCATGTTGAGCAGCCAGGCTTATCTCAAGAGGGGTCAATGTGAGCTGTAGGGGAGTTACACAGAGATCCACAGTGACACGTATTCAAATAAACACTTACACACAAGGTTTCTTGAATAAACAATTATTAATTTATTTATCAGTCAGTTAGAATAAGCCTTCTTCAGAAGGGAGCAATATAAAAGCAACACACAAATACACTTCAAAACTACACACTCTTAGTTTCTAAATCAGTAAAGACCCTTTTCGGATGGCCCACAACCACAACCTACACCCTCAGGCGACTTCAATAATTCAGGTGCTGGGGGCATTAATATCTTACTGTTGCATTTAGAATATTCTTAGAACTGGGGCAAAGGAAAAAGTTATTAGAACAAACAAGAGTCCACAAATATTCTTAAGCAGGCAAATACTTTTGGATCCCCTAAGCAGAGACATTCACTGTTACAGGTTAAGCCAAAGTCAATGAGCAAAAGTCTATATGAGCTGAAGCCCTTCTGGTAGGTAAGTAGAGAAAGTCTTTGCACAATGTTTTAGAAGTCTTTGAAAAAAGAAGAATCAATGTAGGGCCACAAGCTATTTAGGCTTGTGAGTAGTAGAAGATGCAAGCAACTCTACCACAAGAGGTAAGTTCTCTCAGACTTTGACAGTACCTTTGGATTGAAGAAACATTTCAGAAGATGATTTCTGTTCCTGTGCCGCTCTGCAGATCGCACTGTTCCTGAGTTGCAGCAGGCGTCTTCTTCAAATTCTTCTTCGGTTCCTTCGCCCAGTGGTCGACTCTGACTTCCAAGCCAAAAGCCTCGCCTTTTATTCAGTTCTCTCCCAATCTTTCCAGCCTAGCTGTCAGTCACCCAGCAGGGTGGCTGTCCTTGCTGGACAGTCAGCTGGCCAATCATGACAGAGTGCATTTGGGTTTTGGGCACCTCCCTCACTTCCTTCCCCCACCAGACACGCTGGAGCCAGAGGCGGGCTTCACTCGTGAATCCCGCAAAAGGCAAAGCAAACAAAGGGACCAAACCTGGTTTGGCGCGCAGAATAAATCTCAAGAAGGACCTTTCCAAGAAGAAATGGCGAAAAAAGAAGACCGTGGCCATTTTGGACAAAAATGGCACCCTTGGGTGCTTTACTACAGCTGCGAACTCAGTCCGCGGTAAATGCACACCACAGTAGTTAAAAGTAAACCACTGCCACCAGCCATTCATCGAGGAAAGGGTAACATAAAATTGTTACATGAGAAGCTAGACAAAGGGGATACTAAGCAACCCCCCCAGCACCCTATTGTAAGATAGTGTGTGCTTGGTCGAGAAAGTTACAAATGTAAGTAAAGGCAATTTCACTTTACTTCTCTGGGAAACAGTAGTTTATCCCAGAGAAAGTATTTAAACCTTTGAGAAATCTGAAAGACTTCCCAGTGTCACTGCAATGAAGGTGCTGTGTGACACAATGTAAAATATGATGCCCATTGAGTTTGTCAGACTCCACAACCAAAGAAACACGGTGTTCAAAATCACATTAAAATACATGAGACAGTGGAAAAAAGGGTCTCGCTCTCTCCAGATTGAAAAAATCAAGTCCTCAAAATCCAGCAAAGTTGCTGGGGGTCTCTAAGGTAGAGGGAATTAGCACATTTCTGAGAATTCTCCCTAGCACTGCGCCTCAGTCGTGGGCACAAGAGGGAGGTCGTCTGGCATGCTCCTGCGGCAGTACTTGGGGAAAGGACTTTGTCAGCTATGGATTTTCTTCAGTTCAGCGGCTCTTCGTGGTTTCAGCAGCTCGCAAACCGTACTCATGCAGAACGAATATCCCCGGTTGGACTTTCCTTGCTCCCTCGGTCCTGGATTGTGGTGAGGGGACTTTGGATCAGGATTTCCTGCTTCTGGAGTGTCCTTAGGAGGCTCTTGGAGCTTTTGGCTGGATTCGTCCTGCGGAAGACATTGCACTCTATAATGGACACTTGACCCCTGGCATTGGGCTTCGGCAGCACTGGAGAGGCACAGTAAGTCGGGAGTTGTGCCAAAGTGGAGTTTGTCTCGGGGCTAGTTGGTCCCACTAGCCCGGGAGATGTCGTCCCGTCCAGAGCTTCTCTGTCGATGCGAAAAAGGAGGTCCGCACAGCAGCAGGGCTTCACCGGGCACTTCCAGTTCCAGGAGGTTGCAGCGGGCTTCTGTTCACGATTTCTTCTTCGGATGTTTCTTCCAGTGGTTGACTCTGCCTGTTGTCCCAAGAACCTTGCCTTTTATGCTCGTTCTCATTCATTCACATCCCTAGGTTGTCAATCACCCAACAGGCTGGCTGTCATTCCTGGCCAGCCAGCCAGCCATACAGGACTGGTTTCGATCAGGCACACCTAGAGACAAAGGACGGGGGAGTTTTGGGACCCTTCCTCACTTCCTGTCCTTCCAGACACACTGGAGCCAGGGACCAGATTCAGGGCTGAAGCCTGCCAAAGGCAAAACACACAAAGGGCTCAAACCTGTCTCAACTTACAGAGTAAAAGCCAAGAAAGACCTAAATCCATCAAAAGAGCTGGGGGTCTCTAAGGTGGGAGAAAATTAGCACAGAAATGGAAATTCTCCCTAACAGGGACCTGTATACCAAGGGGTAGTTTTATAGAGTCTTATTCTAAATATTCTAAAGTGGACTTTAGGAAAACTCCCCTAACACTACCTGATCTGCAAAGGCCAACACTACCTGATCTGCAAAGGCCCCAAACAGTGCTTCAACTCTTGGACTGGTGGGACCAACCTCGAGGATCCAGCTGTCCTAAGCCTTCGTAAGTGTCGCTGGGCCACCTGGTGAACAGACCAGCTCTCCAGTGGGCTACCTCTGTAGAATCGTCACCGTTCCATGTTCAACGAAGGAAGTTCGCAACACAAATCGCCTTGCTGCCGAGTTTCAGCTTCCGAGCTTCAAGGGATCCTGCTCTGTAAGGCCTTCTTCGACCGAGACTGGAAAGGCTCAGGCCATCTTCGCTGTGCGGTGACTTCCCAGTGGAAGTATTTTTCCTGTGTTGTGTCCAGAAGTCCTCCATTAGTGAATTCTGCTTGCCCAGGGGTTGTTATAATTCGTCCTATATTTAAGAATTTACATACTGCCGGTATTGGGGTACGTTGGTGCTTGGACAGGATTACCTAGAGATAAGAGACTCTGCAGGATTTGTGGCGATCATGTGGAGACTGCCCGTCACATATTAACACAATACTCCAAACTCCAATGTTTATATGACAAAGGTTATACTAAATTACGGAATGTTATTCTTGATCAATTTTGGAGCATGCTTTATGGCGCACAGGCCGTTGTCGTTACATTAGCGCTTATCATATTTGGCTAATTGTGAAAGATAGACTGTTAGTACTAGCTGGTAATTGAATATAATGGTAACTCTATGGTGCATTTATTTGAATATTTAATCTGTTTTTTATTATGTTTACTTATGTGATTTTAGTGTGAAAGGGTTTTTAACCAAATGCACTCAATAAAAAAAAAGAAATTCAAGAATGTAATGTTATGGAATCTCTGACATCATGGGACTCATCTAATGGCCACAGGAGTGTTCTATGATGAACAGTTGAGAGGCCTGCCGGAGTAAGGATGGGTTACCAGTGTTATGCTATCGGTCCTGCTATTGAACATAATATGTGAACTTGCTTGCTGTGACTAGATGTTTGCTGTACTTGAATAAACAGCCCTACATGAAGTGGCTGCTGTCATCATTGCATGCGACTTCAGGATATAATGGTATCCTTCTTGAAAACTGGTTTCATTCTACTGCATACTGCTTACCTTCATTTTGTTGTCTAAGTTACTGAATGCATTTCTAAGAACCAAAGGTGACTGTATATGTTTGATAACCGAGTATTGGGTGATATTACTACCTGCTTATTTCATTTTCTAGTGTTTTGGCCCTATAATAGTGTATTTCTGTACCTGCCTGTCTACATTGAATGATGTGCTTCACTGTGTGGACTCATTGTGGACCTCTGACCACACTCACTTTCTCCTGAGACTAAGCTTTGACCACTCCACGCTTACCTTGATTGGGTTTGGCTACCCTCTCAGAGTTCCCCTGTTCACTATAACTAGGGAGGCCTCCTAGAATCCGTTCACC
Organism: Ambystoma mexicanum; assembly: GCF_040938575.1. Classification (NCBI taxonomy): domain Eukaryota; kingdom Metazoa; phylum Chordata; class Amphibia; order Caudata; family Ambystomatidae; genus Ambystoma; species Ambystoma mexicanum. Next base: position 326,551,523 of record NC_090925.1, on the reverse strand, counting down.
AAGCCAGATTCTAGAAATCCATCCTAACAGTCACCCAGTCCAAGGGTGAGGGCCAGCCTTGCCGCTCCTGCACAGTATACCCCCTCTACAGCTTCCAAAATAGCTCTGTTAATAGGGCTGCAAGCCACACTATACACCATAAGCCACCTCCTATGTTTGCATGCCACAAGTAAGCACCATTGGTAGCCAACGCACTACACTAACAATGGGTACATATGGGCCACAGATTGAAGGACGACAAATGACTAACGTTTTAGAGCTGCATAAATGAAGGCCAGTTATAACTGAACATAACCTCAGCCTTAAGCATTTGGATAATCACATTTCTACAGATCACTGCATGCAGGGATACTAAATACAACACCACAATGGTAATACAACTGCTATAGTGTTCTTGCCCTGCTGCGTGTGCCAAGAATCTGGGAGAATCTGCTTCAGATAAAGCCAAGCCAATTAACAGGTGCCTTGGTCAAAGGCACCTGAGCCCTTACTTAACACTTAATATGGTTTCCTTGAAAGGAGGAAATGGGTACGCATGCATTAAAATAGTTTGACACACATGCTGGTGTGTGAGAATGAAAACTAACAATGATGGGAGGCACCCGTACTAGAGTAACTTCCCAAAGAAATAATAGAGGCTTAGAAGCACACTGTATGTTTATCGCCTAGGGGTAAAGCTGATGTTTGAGGGAGCATGTGCAGCAGTGACATCACAACCAGATTCAAGGGAATGTTAAAAAAATAGTAATCTTTGTTTTAGAAATGCACAATCACTCAAGGATTCTACAGGAGGCGTTACTTTTACCTCTGTGTGACACTTCAGATGGTGATCAGAACCCTTTCCCCTCCAGACTGTACATTTTGAAATAATTCTGACAAACAAGGTTTTAGTTTCCGAATCCCCTCATCCCTGCCACGTCTGTATGTTTGGCAGCCGTGCTATCCAGTGCCTGCAGCCACTGGGATGCCTTCACTCTTCAGCCCTTACGTCCTGGGTATTGGGGAAAAGAGGAGGGCTCTTAAGTAAAGCAATGCACGCTGTGGGACCTACCAGGCAGGCAGTTACACTCCATCAGCAACACGTTGGTTTTTGTTGCACAGCCAGCTACAGTCTTAAAGCTCTTGAACATTTCTGCTCAAGACAGAGCTCTCCATGTATTCTCAAGTGGCTACAACTATTCTGGTGTCTGAGCTGTGGCATGTGGAACGGGCTTCTGGCCCATGGCAAGATAGATGCACCCAGTCTCCTATTCAGGTTGGTTGCTAAGCATCATAAACGTAGTGCTTTGCTTATTTGTGGAAGTACATGCTCACGTTAGAGCCAGCACTGATTGTTTGTTCTGAAGCATGACCGCCGCAGCCACACCCTTGTCCAGACGACATTATTTTAAAGGCGTGTAGTCCTTGACATTAGACAGCATCACATGGGCATCTGGAGATACGATTTAAGTAACCCTGTGCCAAAGATGGGCTTAACAGAAGGCCGGGAATTAATTGATCCCAAGATAAGCAAATGCCTTTTAGTCATGTGGTAAATGCAGGGGTGCTCCAGTCCTCTTGGCAGTGTAGAGTGGTTCTTACAAGAGGGATTTTGTTGCAAACACACTGCGCACACAACCAAAATGAAAGTTATTTAATTTGTAGTTTAATCCGAAAGAAGGTGCAGCCTGACACGTGTTTCGAGCAACTGGCTCTTCTACTTAGCCTGAAAGCTGGGCTTGCCTTTGTAATCACCATTAATTGGTGTGTGATTAATTAGGTTTGTAAACGTGGGCTCCTGTGATTTGCAGTTGCAAGGTAGGCATTACATGTGAGAAGTTTCAAAAGGACCGGCAGCGTTTCCGCTGTGTCAAAGGAGCAACTGGTTCTTACTTTTTCCCTTTGGTGCTGTGGGAAGGCACAATGATTTCTTTCTTCAAGTTTCTAAAGGCCATCCTCTTTGTTCTCCTCTTAGCCATGTTGCTGCCGATGAGGGGTGTTTTGCGCCCCCTACGGGTGTATGGTGAGCAGATGGAGGTGGTGGACTATCCCTATCCCGGGAGCAGTATGCACTTGAACTTCAAATCCCTCCATGATGGAAAGCCAAAACAAGAGCTAAGGTAGGGAATCCCAATGCAAGCAATGTAGTGGTGAAAATGGACCTCATCCCTTGTGTTGAGGTCCCTGCATGTCCCACTCATGAATTGCCTAAGATTGCTGAACCTCAGAACTAATTATTATCTTTTTCCCTCCCTCAAGGTCCATCACTTTGCATCACCGAATAAGGATGTCGTCCAATGAGTACCATAGCGAGATCCTTGAGTTTGATGCCAGGATACGTTCTCAAGAGGAGCTGTCGGAAAAGGATATCAAAGAGTGAGTAGGCATCCTTGTTGGCTGGGCAAAAGCAGAGGGTTTGCAGGGAGTGAAATTGGTGAGGGTTACTGGTATCGCATCCTCCTGTGGCTGACTTGCTGCCGAACACACAGGAAAAATAGAAGTGGGGGCTAAACAAATGTCCCCCATGTAAAACTGCAGGGAGAAAATATGTGGACATGAAAAGCCAATAGGTGCTGTGGGATTGGTGTGTGCCGCAATACATTAAATGTTATTATTTTACTTTCCATTACCTACAGGTACAAATCGCTTCTTAAGAAGGCACGTGAACTGGAGCTGCGACACCATGATGTTATCCTATGCACATGCTGCGCCGCTTCTCATGACTACCTTAAGAAACTCCCCACCAAGCAGATCCTGATCGATGAGTGTGGCATGTGTACAGAGCCAGAGACTCTAATTCCTCTGGTCAGCCACAAGAAAGCGGAGCAGGTTTGTGTGAACTGTACAGGGGAGTGAGGGAAAGGCAGCCCAGGGAACAATATGAGTGGTTTCAATGGAGAAAGAGCTTGGTAGGTTGGTTTAGCCAGCTTGCTGCTTGTGGGAGAAGTTGGGAACCTCAACCTAGGGTTAGCAAGGTTATTCACAACCCCAGTTGAGCAAAACTACTCTCAAATAGCATTGACCAAGCAGCAAGGCAGAACTAAGGAGGAAGATGACACTGTTGTGTAGTACACTAAACACTTGTGAATCTGCTTAGATTAATATGCTTTGCATAGTCCGCCATGTAGTGATTGGTCGGAGTATAACATCTGCTTTTTTCAAAGTCGAAAAAAGGGGCCTCGACCAGGGCGTTCATGTCACACTATCCCTATCCTACATGTACCCATGATCCAGCACTCGTCAACGCCCTCTGATTGTTTTATTTTTATGGCATCAGTTGGCAGCAAAACTTGTAGAGGAGAGACATTTGTAAACACCATTGCACGCGGATCGCCAACTTTGACATCGAAGCAGAATCTGATGAAAGGCTACCCTGGCTGTGACTCAACAAGGGCTACAGTGATATATGCTTATATATTAAATTTACATGAAGGCCTAGAGAATGTCTTTACAACCTTACAGCCCACAGGCTAGTGTTTCCCCGAGGCTCTTATGGAAAAAACACCTTTTAAATTCTGTCCCAGGTGTAATTTGTAATTTGCCAGGCGTGCCAACAATTTAAACTGAAAACTCTTTGGGAGCACAGTTCAAAACGTGTGGCTTTTTCTAGTGCCCAAGCAACAGAAATCGAGGTTGGGGTTTCAGTTGTTGGGGTCGAGACCGACCCCTACAGCGAAACAAAGAGGTGCTTTCAAGGCAAGCACCGTAGCAGATTCCCCTCCTAATCCCAGCTCTGTCATCTAGACCACAGGGCGATTTACGGAGAAATCCCTCTGCGATCTAGAGACCACCACGACACAAACACAGACACGAGGGAAATAAAGGTTTTGAGTCTTGGCATCGATGCGAAAGACAAGAGACAACAACAGACACTACGTTGGGCGTTACCCACACAGAAACAGCCAACGACAGCACCCAACTGGTGCCCAACTCGACACATTAAAAAAAGTGTTAAACTAAACTTACATTAACTGTTATGTCCACATTGAGCGTCAAAACGCTCTCTAAGGTGTTGAAGCAGAAAAAGGCTTGCTTTTAAATATAAGGCTCAGAGGAGGAGTGGGAGGAATAAAACATGGCTGATGATCAGGGCATTGATGCCAACATTTTAGCTTCAACACCAATCCAAACCTCAACCGCTTCAGAACCAACCCCAAAATGCCAGAGTGGTCGATGCAGGAATTTACGGACACTGTACCGGCTGTACAAGCTTTCCCGGAGGAGACCCCTGGTATAACCCCTATCAGAAAGCGGAATTGAGACCCATCACGTGTCCCAGAATGAATCAGAACCCAACACCGGCATATGACTCCTCCTCCAAACCCTCTCCCAACAGGTGACTCGGAAGGGAGGACTCAAGCCAAACCCTACCGTGATAAGGAGCGGGAGCAGTCAGTGAGGAACCTGCTCAGGGAAGGCGTCTTCTCCCGGACGCAGTTGTCCCATCAGGGCCCCACGCCGGAATCCTGCGGGAAACATAGCGGTTCCCCATGGCCAGATGACCGAGCAGGCGAGAAGGGGGTAGGCTGAGTCACAGCCCCCCGATGGCAGGATCAGGAGGCCATGGGGACCTGGACAGACAGAGCCACGAACGGGGACGGGACTTACACAGGAGGACCAGGCTACTTACTGAATGCAGATTGGGGGAGGGACGGGCCGGGACTTCAAAAGGGAACCAACCTGAACTCTTTGTTCTTTGTTTCCCGCGTGCAGCAGGTCCAGCTGTCAGAGTACCGTTGTGCGTACTAAGGACCAGTGCGAACATCAGAAGGAAAGAAGAAACATTCCTTATTGAAGGGAGAAAACAGTCTATCGGCCCCTGATGCCAAGGACTGAAACCATTCAAGCCCCATAACCCTTTCGGCCAGGAGGGCTTATACCTGAATAAAGGTTTATTTACTTTCTCACAAACAGTCTACCGTCCCTCATTCTACAGACACTTTGTCCAAAATAATGGATTTTATGGAAACACACGAATCACACGCAAAGAGAAAGTTGACTATTCGAGAGAGAACCCCTTCATAAAAAAGCAAAGACACAGTTGGACTCCCAATACACCCCTTCACACATCAGGAGGATTTTCGGGACACTGGAGACACCAATTCACATAAGGAATTCCAGGATCTAGAGCTAGACGAATATATCCTGCCATCCCCTTGTATCAAAATACTTGTAATAAATAAATTACAGCACAGTGGAACAGAACCGGTTGATGAGAGCTGACAGATTGTCACACAGTGAACATCATTTGTATACTGCTAATACAATGTTCATGGATTAGAAATAGTTGTACTTCAAACTTCCCATCCAGGATACACGAAGATTCCTCCACTTATTGAAATCCCGCTTAATACCCTTCAGTAGTGGGGGATAATTAGCCACGTACCATCCTGCCAGGGTCACTGTGATTCTTACCCCCAAGTACCTAATTCCCCCCAGGCTCCACACAAATGGGGTGGGTGCCTCAGTGTATCATGATCCCCTGCCCCCAGGGTTCAGTTCAGTAGTTCGGATTTTTCGAGGTTGGCCTTCAAGCCCGAGACCTCCCCAAATTCCTCCAGCAGCGCCCTACTCACATTAATGGATTCCATTGGCTTTGTTAGTGAGAGCAGCATATCGTCGGCGAATGCTGCCACCTTTTGTTGTTCCCTCCCAAATGGAATGCCGTGGATCCCTTCTGCCTCCATTATTGCCTGTAGGAGGGGTTCCAAATGAATTGCGTAGAGCATTGGGGACAGTGGGCAGCCTTGTTTCATGCTTCTGCTCAATCTGAAGGGTCTGGACATCACCCCGTTCACTGCCACTCTCGTTGATGGCGCCTGATAATTAGCCTGGACCATCTTCAGGAATTCCCCACCAATGCCCATTTTCTGCATAACCCTGAACAGAAAGGACCACTCCATGAGGTTGAATGCTTTTCCCACATCCAACGCTAAGAGGACCACAGCAGTGTCAGTTTTGGGCACCTTTTCCAGCAGGTGGGCCACCCTCCTGATGTTGTCCGCTGTTTGCCTTCCCCTTATAAATCCTGCCTGATCTGGGTGGATCAGGTCTGGGAGGTGTTCCTCCAATCTGTTTGCCAGGATCTTCGTGTAGATCTTGGCGTCTACATTTATTAGCGCTATTGGCCTGTACGACGTTCTCTCCTCTGGATCTTTATTAGGTTTGAAGATGAGGGTTAATCTAGCTTCCTCCATAGATGGGGTTATTCTACCTGTATTCTTGAATGTGTTAAAAAGATATGTCAGATGCAAGGTTAATTCGGTCGCAAACGTTTTGTAAAAGGCCGCTGTGTAGCTGTCTGGTCCTGGAGCTTTGTTTGACGGCAGGTTCCAGATCACCCTCCTTACTTTGTCCTCCGTGATCTCCCGGCTAAGGGCTTCCTGTGCCTCCCTCCCAATTCTGTGCATCGTTACCCTTTGCAGGAAGTCCTCTTGTGTGTGGGCCTGGGGGCCTTGTGATGTGTTTAGGGATTCGTAAAACTTCACTAATGTTTCTTGAATGTCCCCCACCCGTGTAACCCTCTCCCCTTTTTCCATTTTCAAGGCCGTGATCGTGTTTTTGGACTTCGCCCCCCGCAGTAGTCGCACTAGGAGGGCATCTGCTTTATTTGCTTTGGCATAGTATTTTTGGCAGACAGTGAGCAGTGCCCCCTCCGTCTTCTTAGTGCGAAGCATCTCTAATTGCCCTACCGCTCTCCTGTACTCCCTCATGGAGGATCTAAAAGGGGTTGTTCCCGCCCGTTGCCTTGCTACCTCCACCTCAGTTTCAAGCTGTGTCTCCAGCGCTCTCAGCTGCTTTTCCTTCTGAGCCATCGCTGCTATCAGTTCTCCCCTAAGCGTAGCTTTGAACGCATCCCACCTTGTTTCTTCCCTTGTGTCCACCCTTTTGTTGGATTCAAAGAAGCCTTTGACTTTCCCCTCCATTTCTTCTCTAATTACTGGGCCCTAAGTAGGTGCTTTGGGTATTTCCATCCCCATACCCCTCTTTCCTTGTGCCCTAGGTCCATTTGAATGGACACTATCTTATGGCCCGCGATTCCAATGGGGCCCGTATTCACATCCCGGATCCGTCCCACTAAGCCCGTTGAGACCCAGACGTAGTCAATTCTGGACTGAGACCCATGAACTCCCAATAGGAAAGTGTCGCCCTCCTCATTCCCCTTCAGCTCCCGCCACGCGTCCCATAGTCCCGCCCTCTCGATCCTCTCCCTTAGTTCCGCTGACATCACCGCTCCCCTTCCCCTCATGGATGCCACCGACCTATCGCACCCTCTATCCCGGGCTATGTTAAGGTCTCCCATCAGGATTATTTGGCCCTGTGCATTCTCCTCCAATACTGCCAAAAAGCATATCAAAAACTGCTACTGGCCTGTATTTGGTGCGTATGCTACTGCCATAGTGTTGGGGAAATCCTGATACGTCCCCCTGGCCATTATGTACCTTCCCTCCTTGTCCCGTAGAACTTCGAGAACCCTAAAGTCCACTGTGTTTTTGATGGCTATGGCCACTCCACCCGCTTTGCTCTTTTGAGATGCATGCAGGATCCGGTCGAATCCCCGTAACTTTAGTCGTCCCTTGTCTTTGTGCATGAGGTGCGTTTCTTGTAGGCCCAGAATATACGGCCCTTCTTTTCCCGTAAATTGTTCTAGCTTTTTACTCTTGAGGGGGGTGTTAAGCCCCCTGACATTATGGGTTACCCACTTGAACGGTTGTTAATTTGCTTACTTCCTTTGCTTGCCGATGACACTCACCTACCCTTTCTCTGATGAGTCTCTCCCACCCACTTTGCTCCGTCCTTTCCCCTCTCCCATCCTACTCGTTGTCCCTCTGTCCATCCCTATGCCGAGCCGCCTCCCTCCCCCACCCCTTCCCCCCCAACTGGGTCCTCAACCCCTTCCGCCAGCTCCCTCCCCCCTCTTCGGGTCTCATCGCCCTTGCTGATCCTCAGATGTTTTCGCCCCCTCCGCTGCCCTTGTTCTCCTTTTGTCATCCACCACCCCTTCTTATGCTGCCTATTCAGGGCTCGCCCCCACTGGGTGTTTCCCCTCCCTCTTCAATCAACTTTTCACCTCTCTCCTTGTATGGTGGGCCGCGTAGTGTTGCCCTTCTCCTTCTTTTGTCTCTGACTGTAGACTGTTATAATGACTGTTACCATGCTATGATGTCATGTTTGTTTATGTTGTGGTTCTACATTCCGAAAGGACGGTTAGCAGTTGTTCCTGAGAGCTGAATGTAGGCTCAGCACTGCTGGGCTTAGGCTGGTTGCCAATAAAGAAGTTCCACTTACCTGCTGTGTTTCTTCCTTACTACACTGGCGACGAGGGCAACCAGCCCCCCAACCCATGCAGCCGACTTCGGCCCAGCAGTTGCCTGCGTTTCTCCCTGAGGGGCTGCCGGTCCGTGGCTGTCTCCGAGCTCTTCAAGGGAAGAGCTGCCCAGCTGAAGCCGTCCGCATCAAGCAACTTGTTGAAGAAGGGGAAGGAACCCCTCGCTGCGCCGCTTCCACATCACAAGCCGGCGTGCCTGGCCGGCGCTTCCCAGCAGGGGTCGAGCACGGTGCCCCTGCCGCAGTGAGCGTTTGGGCGGAGCAAAGACACGACCAACGGACGCCGGCAAGAGGGGCAGGTGTGTCTGGTCTGCACTCCCCATCCTGGGTCGAGTGCGGTGCCCCTGCCCACTCCAGCGACTCTTCGTGTGCCCATGGACAGGTGAGCGATTTTCCCTGCGCCACCCGCAGCGCTTACGGTGACCGCTCCAGCCCCATCCTGCAGCTCGGCACCGCGCAGTTCTGGGACAGTGGGCAGAGGGAGAACCGCCAGTGGGGAAAGCAACGAGGCAGGAACAGAAGCCACGCGCCCCAAAGGCCTCAGCCCCGGCCGTAGTGCAGCGTAGCATTCCGCGGAGCTCCCGCAGAGAGTCAGCGCCTGGGGGGGAGAGCGGAGAGTGAGCTCTCTCGCTGGGAGAGTCCCCGCCCACTAACGGAGTGCCGTCAGAAACAAAGAGAGCAACATAGGGGCGTTCCTCTACACGATCGCGAATGAATTAACCCTGCGTGCACCGAGCGAAACTCTTGGGTTTCCCTCTGTCCAAAGCCAGAGAGCCTGACAACACGAAGAATTAACCCTGCGCTTACCGTGTAGGATATTTTGGACTTTACCTATGTCTATTGCCAAAGGCCCAGGATAGCGCAGACAAGGAAGGAAGAAGTTGACTGTGATTCTGCTTGGTGTAACCAAGTAACCTTACCAGCATGCAGCACAACAATGCGCGTCCCCCTCCAGCCTTCCTGGCTAGTCCGGGTGAACCAGCAATTGTGTGGGATCTAAGGGTTGACACGTTTAAAGTCTACCTAAGAGCAGCAGGTGGCGCCAAATTTACGGATGACGAAAAAGAAGCTGCATTACTCAACTGTTTGGGGACTGAGGGACTCAGGCTATTCAGGCATCTTCCTGGTCCCAATGTGCATGCCGCCCCAGCTGCCCCCGCGGAAGGGAGTGAAGGGGGGGATGCTCTACCTGGAGTAATACTGGCTTATGAAATGGCTTTGGGCAAGTTGGAGGCGAGGTTTGGCAAGAGGGCCAATGTGGTACTTGAGAGGTATCACTTCTTCGCGAGAGCTCAAGGTTCCAGTGAAGGGATTGATGCTTATGTGACTGCTTTACGTACATTAATAGCGACGTGCAAATTCACAGGCACCATTGATGAATACATCCGTGATCAAGTGATGATGCGGACGTGTGATGTGCGCGTCAGGTAGAGGCTATGGATAGAGAAAGGCCCGCCTCTGGAAAAAGTCATAGAGATAGCCCGTGCAATTGAGGAATCCAGGAAAAGTGTGAGGGAAATGGCCGACAAAAGGGAAACTGTGCATGCCATCATTCCCCGCAAGTCCACGGAAGTCAAAGGGAAGAACAAGGACAACAGGGCAGTGTCTTCCTCGAGGGATTTGTGCAGGAATTGTGGGTGGCGTGGCCATATAGCGGGTGCAAAGGGATGTCCTGCTAACAATGTGGTTTGTAGGAAATGCAAAGTCAAGGGACATTATGCCCGCATGTGCAAGACTGTTGTCTCCACAAAGGACTCAGTGAACATGGTTGACACCAATGATGATGATGATGATGATGTGACAATAGTGGGCTACATGGTTTGTTCAGATGGGAGCGAAAGGAGTGTGCTTGAAGGTTCATTACTAAGTGTTGGGAGCGGCAAGAAAAGAGCTTGGGCGACCCTTATGGTCAACGGTGTTCCGCTGGAGATGATGGTGGACACGGGGTCTCCATACACTATGATATCCCCTGAGCTATACGAATCCAAGTTCCACAAGAGGGTTTCTGATTTATCCTCCCCTGACATAAAACCTTACGCCTATGGGCGGCTACCCATTAAAGTTCTGGGTTTTGAATGGGCTGACATAGAGTTTCAAGGTAGAATGGCTAGGGGTAAGTTGTATGTGGCCCACGATGGTGACCCCGTTGTGGGGTGGGAAGAACAAGCTGCCCTGGAGCTGTTGATTAGACCAGGAAAACCTGTTCCGGTCATGATTGTGACTGAAGGGGACAATGGTGCTGTGTGCTGTGGGGGGATCACGGCAGAAATTTTAGAGAGTAAATTTCCCTCAGTATTTACCTCTAAGTTGGGCAAATTGAAGGGTTTTGCACACAAGATAGTTCTCAAGAGAGGGTCCCTACCTGTTGTTCACAAGGTCAGAAGGGTCCCCATCATGGCTTGTGATGCCTTGAAGGAGGAACTGCACAAACTCAAGGACTCTGGGGTCATAGAAGACGTAGAGTGGTCAGAATGGTTAGCCCCGGTGGTCTTGGCACGGAAGGGTGATGGAGGAATGAGGATGTGTGTTGACCTCAGAGACCTCAATTCATGTATTTGGGTTGACAGACACCCCCTGCCAAATATCAATGAGATGCCTACATTGGTATCAGGGGCTTCATGTTTTTCGACTTTTGACCTCTCGTCTGCCTATCATCAAATAGATTTGCACAGAGAATCTCGCCCACTTACTTCGTTTGTAACCCATTTTGGTGCATTCTGTTTTTGCAGGATGCCTTTTGGGTTGGCCTCCGCTGCCGCGGTTTTTCAGAGGATTAATCAAAAACTCTTTGGGGCCATTAAGGGTGTGTAATGTTTCCAGGATGACATCTTTGTGTTGGGAAGATCGCAAGCTAAGCATGATTGCAGGGTCCTTGAGGTCATGGGTGTCTTGAAAGATTGTGGTCTCACTGTCAAACTTAGCAAATGCAAGGTAGGTGTCCCCAGTGTGACCTATTTGGGAAATTCCTTGGATGCTGAAGGTATTCATCCCAAGGCAGAGTTGGTGAAGACATTGAGTGATGCACCGGCCCTGACTAACAAGGACCAGTTTGAAAGGGGCCCCTAGGGGTCCCTCGTGCTATGGAAACAAGGCAATGACCATACACGAAAAGATGCGCCAGACACGAGGTTTCAAATTCCCAATGCTAGGGTTTATTGCAAGCAAAAGATAGTATCAATTGGCCAATTTTGATCTCACGCCCCGCAACGTGAGTTTCCTAGACCTCGAGGGACGCAAGAGAGTGAATTACGTACATCAGTTACATATATACCAAATGCATATCATACAATCAGCAAAGTCATGTTCAACACCCCTCTGTATTAAATTCCTTTGAACTCGGGATGACGATGGACATATCCGACGAGTATGACGATTATAATGCTTTCGATGTCTATTCTAGTAACAATGTGCAATTTAGAAAGTGCAGAGGCATCTTTTAGAACACGGTGGTTCTGTTCTTGGAAGCAATCTGTATACGGGGGAAGAGCCACATTCCAAGCTTTGCTATCTATGAGGTACTATTTGTGTCCTGGGAGCCGACATGTTCTAAAGGGTTTTTGCGAGGGGGGCCGTAAGAGAAGCATAATTCAAGCCTTTAACTGTATTATTCTAACATATTCTACCATCGTACGAGACTGGCTGGCAGCTGTGAAGTGATTAAATGCCCTGCAGCTCCCTCCCAAGGCTACAGAGAGGGAGCGTGGGCATTCCTCTCTGGGCTACTCATGAAGAGTTTCAGCAAACTCTTCAGTCCCGCGACCTTGTCCTTTCATATTCAGACAACAATGTTAACAGTTGAGCAGAGTAAGCAGAATCCGCAAGAATTGCAAGCTGCAAAGCAGTTTTTAGACAAAAAGCAATGAGCAATGGTTAACAAGCAAAATGGCGATTCTTACTACATTTAAAATGGCTGCTTGTCGGTCAAGCATAGCAGTTCATATTTCTCCAATTCGGTGCATAAGACGGTTGGCCCACGGCCATCAAGTTACGTCTATCATTCAAATGAAGGGTATTCATTTTTCCAGATTGACAAGTTGAGATCCTTCATGGGTCTTGCAGAGTATTACAGCAGGTTTATACCCTCGTATGCTGACAAGACTGTTAGTATGAGGTCGTTACTGAGGAAGGGTGTACATTTTGCATGGTCATATCAGTGTCAGGCGGAATTTGTCAAGTTGAAGCAGGTGATTGAACAAGCCCCGTCCTTAGGGTCCTTCTCTCCGGCTAGGAAAACATTTCTCACGGTGGATGCGAGTATGGTATAGGTGCTGTTTTGGAGCAAAGGGTGGATGGTGAACTGCGACCTATTGTTTTTGCATCCAGATTGCTCAGGGAGGCTGAAGGCAGGTATGCTGTCATAGAGAGGGAAGCTTTGGCTGTCATGTGGGCGTCCAAATATTTCAGAACCTTTCTGTGGGGAATTGAATACACCCTGCGTACTGACCACAAACCTTTGGTGCATGTGCTGACGACTAAAGGTTTGTCTCACACGGATCATGAGGTGGATGGCAGATATGACAGAGTTTAATTTCAAAGTTGAATATGTTCCAGGAACTAGGAATGCAGTAGCAAATTGTCTGTCGGGCTTTCCTAAATCTGTGGATGAGATTGAGCTTCAAGAGGTCGCAGGGGACGACTGTACCCTGGTGGCCAGTGTGGTCCCCGCGGTGTCAGAGTCTGAGTGGGGTGCAGAATGTACTGATATCCTGAGTTGATGGAGGTGAGGACGGCGCTCACTAGTGGAGTTATAGGACCTGAGTTGTCTAAATCCTATAGGCATGTGTGGGAGGAATTGTCTGTGGGTCCATGGGGTGTGGCTAGAGGCCTGAGGTTAGTTCCTCCTCGTTCCCTTAGAGGGAAGCTTGTTGATTTGGCCCATGAGGGGCACATAGGGAGGTCCATGACCAAGAGAAGACTCAGAGAAGACTATTGGTGGCCCCGAATGGATGCTGATGTGGAGGATGTAGTGAAGGATTGTGCAGCTTATTCCACCAGTGACAAGAGCAAGGTTCCCGCTCCCCAACCTGTTTATCCGGTGGAACCACCCCGTGAAGTGTGGTCCAAGGTGGCGTTTGACATAATGGGACCCATTGATTCATTGGGGGGAGATTTGAGGTTTATTGTCGTTATGGTGGATTATACATCTCGATGGGTGGAGGCCACAGCCTTGTCTACGGTTACCGCTGAGAAAGTGGTAGAGTTCCTCTCTGCAGTGTTTGACAGGGAGGGTGTGCCTGCTGGTTTAGTTACTGACAATGGCTCTCAGTTTGTGTTGGAGTATATGCAGAAATTTTGAACTTGGAATACGCCATCATAGAGTTGCGCTATACAACCCACAAGCCAACGGTCTGGTAGAACGCATGAATCGTTTTATCAAGGGGGCCATCCAGTTGGCTCTTGCCAATGGTCTTCCGTGGAGAAGAGTAGTGTCAGAATCACTTAAGGCTTACATGCTTACCCCTTCTATTGTTACTGGTCATTCTCCTTTTGAGCTGATGCGAGGGAGGAAACCTGGCTCCAAGTTGAGAGTGCCAGCCCTGGGTGGCGGTGTTCAGAGACAGGTGGACATGCAGGAAGTTTTGGATCGAGTTAGGAACAGGCAAGAACGGTTTTTGAGTGAGCAAATGACCTGTAGGAAACCCCTTCCTGTGAAGATTGGTGATTGGGTTCAGATTAGGAATCCTAGGTTTGTGGCCAAGGATCTCAGCAAATACTTAAATCCACGCAAAATAGTCAAGTGTGGTCGTGACTATGTAAAACTTGATGATGGGTCCACCTGGAGTCTCAGGCGTGTAGTAGTGGTGGACAAGGAGAAAGTGGTTTCTGCGGGGGGTGAGTCTAGTGTGCCCGGCAACGAATCAGGAGATGCTGGGGTGGGTTGTGATGTCCCCTTAAAAGGCTCAACTATCCGGGAGGAGAATGAGGGACTAGTTAACTTGCAGCCCATGATCAGTGGAGCGGCTCTTGATCCCCAGGGTATTGAGGAACATTCCGTTTCCATCTCTGTGCCTGATTCTGGTGTTAGGGATGTTCCGGTGGATGAATGTGAAGTGTCCGCTGCTGGGGTGGCCAACTCTATTCCTACACATACTCGGTCTGGCAGGGAGAGGAAGGTTCCCTCCAAGTACAAAGAATTTGTTTTGGGTGCTGTTGTTCAGTAGCACCTCTTAGTTTTTTTTGGTATTTCTTCATTGCTCTTGTGAGCGATCCATGTTATGGTTGGGCTTAAAGTGAGTGTATGTCAGTCTGGTGGTGTGTGTGTGTGTGTCTGTTGTGTGTGATTGCTGATGCGAGTGTGGAGGGTGTGTGTGTGTGTGTGTGTGGATCTTGGATGGATGTTCTCTTATTGAATAAAGGGGGAAGAAGTGTTATAATGTCTCTTGGGTGGAATTCTACCTCGTAGAATTCCACCCATGCTATGATGTCATGTTTGTTTATGTTGTGGTTCTACATTCCGAAAGGATGGTTAGCAGTTGTTCCTGAGAGCTGAATGTAGGCTCAGCACTGCTGGGCTTAGGCTGGTTGCCAATAAAGAAGTTCCACTTACCTGCTGTGTTTCTTCCTTACTACATAGACCATTCACACGGTTTCATTCTCAGCCCGTTCGCCATACCTGGCGCCCTTTCGGGCCTATCCTCCCTTCGCTCCTGGTCCAGATCGAGGTGCAGCATATCTACCCCTTCTTGTAGGATGGTAATACGTCTTTGTCCCCCTGCCCACTCAAAGAGGAGCCCATAGGGAAATGTCCATTTGTATCTGATCCCCTTTTCTTTGAGTAGCACCAGGACCGGGCCCATATAACCGAGCTTTACAGAGTGCTGCTTGCTAAATCCTGATAAAGCTCTATCCGTTGGTCCTGGAACTTGATCGGTTCCTGTTGTCTTGCTGCTCTCAGCAATGTTTCTTTTTGGCCGTATCTCGTAAAAGCTGCAAGCACATCCCTTGGTCTGGCCTTCATATCTGTTGTGGCTGAATATAATGTGGAATGCTTGGTGGGTGGAACTTGGGAAGGAATGGATGCAACACTTGCAATGTTAATAAGCACAAGAAATAAAATGCTGCCATTGCATGGCGAAGTAAATGTGAAGTGAACAAATAAAGCAAAAGAGTAATAAAATAAATGCAACACAAATAAAATGAAATGAAACAAGACAAAACAATGGGCTAAGGTATTATAGATGCCCAATGGAAACAATTAAAAGAACACAGCAAAGCCAATAACGCTGCACTATCAATCACAAAGCAAGGGCGATAGACAAACTGTGTCCACAGAACACCAGAGTGGAAAGGAAAGATGGAAATGATTTTCGCTGCAGCATCGCAAATGCTATGAAAGAAATTAAATGCAACAGTGTTGATTGTTGGGCAACAATACAATTAGGAGGAAACTGTGCCATAAGTTAAATGGTGTGAGCTCTGTATGATAGTGATCTCTGGAACCAACACAATTCACGTGCATATTCAAACTTTGAACTGATGTTAGTGAAAGTACACAATAACATGCTGCAATAATTGCGACAAGAAAGATAACAGTAAAGGTTGGAATTGAAGAAGATAGCTAACAAAGAAATAAATGTGACAGCACCAGCAGAATAAAACAGAAAACCAAAACTAGAGTCGAGCACAAAATACACTGGATAAATGAAAGAGATTACGGATATTGGCCCTCATTCCAACCCAGGTGGTAAGTTCCCTACTTTACCACCATGGTGTAAACTCTGTTTACACCATGGTGGATGGCGGATTTACCGCCCCATTCCAAGGTGAGTGGGGCGGTAAATCCCCAATCCCCATTTACCCTTCCCCATTCCCATTTTTGCCACATAGGGCATAATGGGAGTGGGGAAGGCGCTAATTACGGCACCGTAAATTACGGTGCCATAATTAGCGCCAAGGACGCTTAGCGCCTTGGTACTTAACGCCTGCAAAAAACGCGCGTTAAGGTGGAAATCAGGCGTTAAGGGTTAACGGCGCCGACGGCGCCGTTAAACCCTTAACACCTGGGTTGGAATGAGGACCATTGTGCCCAGCCAAGGGACGTATGTCACAAGCCTATCTCAGAAGCCCAATTGCTTGCACACGATAAGTGGAAAAAAGAAATAGCAACATGATAATATAACAAACATAGCAAAGTGTGCTGCAGTCGATAACGACGGCGAGATTGATGGCTGGAAGCATAGAGATCATGCACAGAGAATAGTCAGAATGTCACAACCAGTTTATTAATCTCGGAAAGAGTGTCTTATCGAACAATAAGGGAAGGGAAATAACATTGTACAATCAAGCAACAAGGACAACAACAGTTTGCATTATTAGATATTTGCTGATAAAAGAAAGAGTGAAGCAACTGCCAGAAGTGAGTAACCATGTCCCTGAATAACACAAGTGGGGAGACAAGACCAGTCCAAAATAATGGGATTCCGGTGAACTATTTACAGTGTACTGACCCATTTAAACTGGAGCCACAGGAAGATCAGGGGCAACGGTGGCAGGAATGGATGGAGGAGTTAGAGAACCTTTTGAAAGCAGCAGGAAATCAGGATGCTTCAAACAAAATTGACATATTTGTTAATTTGGTAGGAAAGGAAGTGAATAATGTGGTGATGAGCATTCCAGCTCATGAAAAACAACCTATCAACAATTAATCTTTGCTATTGGTGAACATCTGGTGATCCCTCCCAATTGGGATTATGAACGGTACGCATATAACCAATGCATACAGAGTCCACATGAAACAATTGATCAATTTGCATTACGATTAAAGAGAAAGGCGGCATATTGCGAATTTGCATGTTTTAGTGATGATGAGGCGATTAGGCTGAAAATCATTCAAGGGTGTACGTCATCACAACTTCGGAGACATCTTTTAAAAGTGCCTCCCCCATTAAAGGAAGTCCTGGAGTTGGCAAGAGTGTATGAAAGAACTGAAAAGCAAGTGTTCAAGATGGAAAACAGAAGTGGGTTGAATAGCATTACTGGTGTCAGAGCTAACGGAAAGATGCAATCCTGATGTTCAAACCTATTCACCTGACAAAGCGCATGTGATGGTAAAGGCAAGAGTCGACCAGGAAAGAAGTGTTATAGATGTGGATTGGAATTCCCACACAGAGGTAGATGTCCAGCTTTTGGTCGGAGGTGTATGAGATGTGGACAGAGGAATCATTTCTGGATCATGTGCAGAGAGGAGGTCCCAGCATTGGCAACATGGAGAACCAGCATACGAGTGCTACCAAGGAGGAGGTGTGGCATGGTGAGATTTCCTGATGCAAGATCGTACTGGGAGAGAGAGACTATACAACCTAGTGCTAGTAGCTATGTGGAAATCTGTCAGTCCCAGCTGGGACGTGCCAAAGCAGTAGAACCAAACCAAAGAAAAGATCTGGCCATGAAGCATTTTGAAAATGGCGCGGGGGGGCATGGACATGGATAGGGACATGGAGGGAAGAAGGCTGCAGGCCAATGTAGATCGGATAAGTCGCAAGAGGAGAATTGAAGGAAATCAGATGCCAGTGAGTGAAAGTGAATCTGTACTGAGCAGGCAGAAACAACAAAGGAAGATGGGATCCAGCCATGAGCTAGAGCCATTAATAATGATGGCTGTCAAAACGCCCATAGCGACTGTTGTGAAAGATGATGGCATAGTAACAGGGGATGATTCGCTCTTCCATGCAATGTTCCAGGATGAGTTGGAAGAAGAAACATCATCTGAGGAAGGGAGAAATGAGGAGCATGTTGGTCCTATGTCACAGGATGACTCGAATAGAGAACTGTATGGGGAAAGGAGGAGTGAAGAAACTGTTGGTCTCCTTTCACTTAAGGACTCTGGACATTTGCCACCTTGTTTGCTTGGCGATAGTTGCCCTCAAAGGACTATACGCAAACCCTTGCGTCTCATTGAACAAATGTAGAGGTAATCCTGTCAGACTGATGGAGAGAGTGAACCTCTATGATAAACAAGGGGGAGGTGTTGTGGCTGAATAGAATGTGGAATGCTTGGTGGGTGGAACTTGGGAAGGAATGGAATGGAGAGGGGACAGTTATGATAGAGGAATAAAGGAGTTCAGACCCACATGCTGTCTCCTGTCATTATTTAATGAAGATATGACAATTAGAATGGTGTAAATACAGTATACAACAATATCTCTATTGAGACGAACCACTCTGTGGACCCTGTCTAATTCCACTTCGCGCCTTGAAACACAAAGATGCTTTGGGTGACCCCCTTCAGGTCCTTGTCTTGTACTGTTTCTGGGAGCAATTTCAATCTTATATTGACCCTCTGGGACCTGTTCTCCATGTCCTCCATTTGAAGTTCCAGGCTCTGTGTTGCCACGTCCAGTTTCTTGATAGCCTCGCTGTTCACCTTCGTGTCGTCACCCACTTCCTGTAATCCCCTCTCCACAATGTCCGTTCTCTCTCCCAATTGATTAAATTCCTGCTTGACTTCCCACAAGGCCGCACTGAGGTCCGAACGTAGTAACTGAAATTGGTCCTGGAAAGTCTTAACCAGATTAGACTGTAGGGATATCATTTCGCTGTGGAAGTCCTGGTACGATATCAGCGCTGTTGGGTACGACTCTCTGGTGTGGCCCGGTCCATCGCACCCTCCTAGGTGCCCCTAATCATCTCACTGGGTTCCCTGGCCGTCCACATTGTCGCTAGCGTTCCGGGGGTATTTCCCTGTGGGTGTGTCCCTTTGTTCGCTTTACCTTTTTCTGGACATGGTGGGATGCTGCCCGCTCTCCTCTACAGTTGGGTGCCGCCTTTCAACTTCTTTTCCTCTCTCAGCCCCCTGCGGGCCTTCTCGTCTCGAGGTGGGCCCCCCTGAAGTTTTCCCTTTATTCCAGGTTCCTCTGCTTGAGCGCCTCTCTCTGCATGCTCTTTATTCCTGGGTGCCCCCTCCCTTGTTGGGGCCCTTGGCCTCACCTTTCTGGCCTCCTAGCCCAGTCCTTCCTTGCCGCTCTGGTTGGCGTCCCCCACTAGTTCCCTGGAGTGGCGTGTTACCCTGCTTCTTCCCAGTTTTTCTTTCACCTCTGCTGTGATTGGTCCCCTCCTTATTGTGGAATTTTCTAGTGTTAGAACTCACTCAGGCTTGATCCGCTTCTGGGGGTGGCTCCCCTCCCCTATTACCAGTATTCGGGGGCCCTATGGGCCTACTGCCGCTGCTGTCCCAGGTGTCTACTGCCCAGGTCCGTGGGCCTCCCTCTGGCAATTCTGCACCAGCCTGGGATCCTCCGCACCTGTGATGCGCCCTGTTATGCCCAACCTCATGGGTGCACTTGTCTGGTCTGGGCCTCTCCGCCCTTGTTCCACTATGGAGGCTCTGTTGGCTGGGTATTTCTGACCCTTAGGCGGGAAGGGGTGTCCTACTAATAATATCCTCTCTTGGCTCCTCCTTGCCTCTATGGCCTCTCTCCTGTTCCCTAACGGTATGTCCCCCTTGGGGCATACTCCCTTGTTGCTCTTGGCCTTTGGGCCACCTCTCCCATCTCTCTAATGTAGTCTCTGGGACTCCACTACCTCGCCCGCTGGTCAGGCGTCCCAGGCCCTTAATGTTCAGTGCCTGAGCGGGTGCGCCCCAGGGCGGTGGCGCTGCTGCCTCTCACCTGGGCCTCTCCTGTCCTTCCTCCCTGCTCCGTCCACGCCGTCCCCTGGAGCGGGACTCTCCGATCCTGGGGGGGGCCAGATGGCGCTGCACAGGCTCCTCTCCGCTCGTTCCTCTTCGTCTCCGGGGTGCGCCGTGCAGAGTTTCAGCTGCTGCCACTGTCACCCTCACGTCCCCGGCTGTCGCTGCTCATCAGCCCAATGTGGAGCTTGTCGCGTGCTGATGCCTGGTTCTCTGCAGTCCCGGGCACTTGGTGTTCAGTGCCTGAGCGGGTGTGCCCCCTGGGCCGTGGTGCTGCTGCCTCTTACCCGGGCCTCTCCTGCCCTTCCTCCCTGCTCTGTCCACGCCGTCCCTTGGGCTCTCCGATGCTCGGGGGGGGGGGCAGATGGCACTGCTTAGGCTCTGATGCGCTCATTCCTCCTCGTCTCCAGGGTGCGCCGTGTGAAGTTACGGCTGCTGCCTCTGTCACCCTCACGTCACCGGGTCTCCCTGCTCGTCAGCCCGCTGCCGAGCCTGTCGTGTGCTGGCGCCTGGCCTCCTGCAGCGTCCCGGGGAACTCTGTCGGAGCTCGGGTCCCCTGGCTTCTGCTGTTGGCAGGATGATGGGCCGCCCTGTGGGGTGTGTGAACTCTCCTGGGCCGTCGGCTACGGCTCGCCTGCCGGGCTCCATCTCTCATTTGCGGCGTCTCCACTGGGGTGTCTGTGCCACCATTTTGGGCTGCTCCTTCTCCCGATCGTGCCCCTGCTGCCTTCCCTGTCCTTCACGGGGGGGCTACGACTATAGTGGGGTGGTGGATCCTGCTGAAATCGCTGGGGAGGCACAGGAGTGCTGCTGGCACGTCTAACTGGTGTCGGCGGCCATCTTAGAATCGTCCATCTATTATTCACTCGAGTTATACAGTGTGTTGCTTGGTTGAGTAATGCAATATTTTCTGCCCTTGAGACAATGGCAGTAAATGATATGTAGCATCTCTCCAGTGGGATGTGCCTTTATGGTAGCCTGATTTGGTGCAATGTAACTTGTCTAAATGATTTAATGGAAATCTGCTGGGTGTTTAAGGGTTTGTGGCTGATTCACAATCCCCCTCTTATTTAAATGCCAAATGCTCCTACCGTTGACAAGGTACAAAACTGAAATCCTACTGGTTGGCCCCAAGGACACCCTCAAAAAACCAGAGCTACTGCAGTTTCAAAATATAGAACATTGTAGTCACAGTCTCGACTACTGTAAAAACTCTGGTAGTCTTTCTGGGCAGAATCCTATCTATGGATAGACAGGTCAGCTATATCTCTCTTCATTAACACTCACAACCAAAATTATCAATCCTGTAAAACCCTACCTCTTGGCCAAAAACTCTCAACATCGCCACAGCGACCATAGGTGCAAAACTAGACTATTGTAATGTCCTCCTACTCGGCACATCCGCCATAAACATCAACAGATTACAAGTTGCTCAAAAAAATGCACTTAGAGCAGCCCTCGGCATTCCTAGGAGAGAGCAAATCTCTCAGGAAAGAAAAGAGGCCCACTGGCTCCCCATCAGAGAGTGCATAATGTTCAAGACACTTACAATCACCCACAGATGCCTATTCCAGTCAGCACCCACTTATCTAGTGTAACGAATACACCAAGTTCAACCACTCAGACCCAAACATGACATATATTCACACCAACTCACAATTCCTACCTTTAACAGAACCAAAGCCGGTGGGTCCAGTTTCGAGGTATTGGCACCAAAATCCTGGAACTCACTACCACTTGAACTCAGAACAGTAACTTCACTCATGGCTTTCAGAAAGGCACTGAAAACCAAACTATTCAGGTAAACCGCACCTGCTCTGCTGTTTCCCCTGTAACATTGGAACATGAGTAGCGTATGTACCTAACCACTAACCTGTACCAAAGTATTGTAACTATGTCTCAACCTGCTGCCAAGTGAAAATGCTGTAACAGCGCATCGATGCCTGAGGGCAGTTTGTGCGCTTTGTAAAGGGAAATAAATAAATAAATCTAGGGAGCATGCTACCCAAAACGCATCATAAGTCTTCTACGTTTGGTGGGGGTGCTGCAAAAACCATGTGCACTCCCTCGTCTCCCTCCTTCACCCTGGGAGACTGCCTCTCTAATCCGCTATCATCATCAATTTTATTAGAAGACGTTATATACCGCACTTTCCCCTCGCGACAACTGCACTGCTTGATGATCAATTGTCCGGCACAGAGGGCAACGAGCATAAAAACAAGCACAGGGACAGTTATTATGAACATTGCCGCCAGCCACTATGGTACCCAGGCAAATAGTTAGTCCAGCCAATTCTCAGATGCAGTGTAATGCGTCTTTTACAATTTTTTCATCTAATGTTCGGATATCTTCGACAGATTCTGTAAGTGTTCCATTGGTAGCATCGTTGGCAGGTATTGCTGTGCAACAGCTGCTTCCTATCTTGTAGCAGACCCCGCCCTTCATTGCAGTTGTTAGGTCGAGAACAAATCTATTCTGTAGACCCGTCAGGCGCAGGGCACAGAGCTCCTCTTGCACTGCATTCAGTCCTTTCTTAATTCAGTCCTTTCTCGGCTGCGTTTGCCAACTGCAACACCTCGTAACAGGTTTTCTGATGCTTGTGAATCTGCTTATATTCACATGCTGTGCATATAGTCTGTAATCTAGTAGTAATTGGAGAGTATTGCATCTTTTTTTCGACGATCGAAAAGGGGCATAGGAGGCTCCTGAATTTCCGAGATAGGGATGCCATACTTCAGATGGCCTGGGCCACAGGTCCCATCACCTACAATGGCTACCGCATCAGATTTTATCCTGACTATACCAGGGAGGTTCAAAAGGCTCGCCAATCCTTCGACTCAGTGAAAAAGAAGCTACAGCCCTTGTCTATAAAATATGCACTGTTCTTTCAAGCACAGCATAAGGTGCACCATGAGGGGGTCATCCACCTGTCTGTTCTACTCGCCTAAAGAGGCATGGGAATGGCTGAAAACTGAGATTCTTAATGAATCTGTGCCACTGCGGTCACCGAGGGGGCCACCAGGATGTAAACCAAGAGGTGACCGATCCCCGCCCCAGTTGGACTCCCAAGTAGCCAAACCATCGAGACCTGTACAGACAGGGGAAGACAGGGATGAAAACGGATGACCAACACCGCCATCCAGGATTCCGAAGTATATGGGCGCTATATGGGCAACCTTACATTGGGGGCCACTGACCAATGATGTGTGATTTGTATTTCCAGTTGGGCGGATACCACACAAATGTGTTATTTAGTTGTTTGTCGCCTAGATGGCGCATAGTTCGGGTTACAGGTGATTCAGGTTGGGGCGGGGGAGTACAGGGAGGGATGCGGGGACCGTTGGTTTACATAATTGTTCATGATTGGGATGAGGCTACAAAGGGGGAAGTTCTGGGCGGTTGCACTTAGAGTTTGTTTTGGTTGGTCGCATAGCTTGGTGGAGGGGTTGCATGCAGGGTGCAGACAGGCGTCCTGCTGGCTCCAGGTACACAAATGTCCAGGCCCAATAATCCTGGGAACCGTGGGTCAGGCACTGTTCTATATGCCACCTGGGGGACCCTCAGGGTGAAAGCAACTGAAAGGGGGGGTGTTGCAAGTCTCTCCCCTTCTCACCTGTCTTTCCTGTTGGCTTGCGACCTTCTTTTGTGACTTCTTCCGCACAGTCCGGGATTTGTATAGAGCTGTGCGCAGGTCTTCGGATTCCAGCGTGCTTCGTTCTGTCTGTCCGGGATGGAACCAGGAAGAAACAATGTCCGCGCACGGAGGCACAGTAGCCGTGACTCGAGCGCGGTGAAAATCCAGGAAGTTGGGTAAGTTTAGAGAATATAAGGAAAGGAGGAGGAATCAAGGAACCGGGAAAGGGGAAATTCAAGAGGATAGCCACGAGCGAACTCCGGCAGCACACGTCCAGCTATGGCGAACAGCAGCGTTGAGACGCGCAGCGCCGCGGGGGTGTGTCTGTTTAATAGTGTGTGAAGCGCGGAACGTAAAGGCTGGCAAGCTACGTTTCGTATACGACGGCCATGTTGGGAGGGTTACTGCATTCAGAGCTCTATGGAGGTCCAAAAGGGACGCAGGCTACAGTTCATGACAGCATGCCTCCTCTGAAGCCCAGCTCCTCCAGGTTTGCCTGGTTGGATAAGGTGGTATCTTCGAAACAACCTGGGGGCATTCATGTTTGAAAGGGGTTCCCAGGTTCGCTCACTAGGTGGATAACCTTTCCATTCAACCAAGTACTGCAGCTGACCACGTCGGTACCTGGAATCACATATTCTGGAGACCTCATATTCGAGTTGGTCATTGACAATCACTGGCGTAGCTCTTGGAGCAGTTCGAGAGGGTTGGACATATGGCTTTAACAGAGAAAGAAGTATGGAAAACTGGGTGGATCCTTTTCCATGATTCAGGTAGTTGGAGTCGAAAGGCCACTGGATTGACGATTTCTTTTATAGTAAAGGGACCGTAATACCTGGTTGCCAATTTATTTGGACGTAAGTGACGTGGGAGGGGTTCTGAGGATAACCAGACTTTATCGCCTATTGAATATGAAAGTCCTGGTCTTCTTTTGGAGTCAGCATAAAGTTTCACATCTCTTCGAGCCATTTCCAGGTTTTCTTTAGCTTCCTTATGTACATTGATTAATGTTTCAATCCAAGAGTCAACTGTAGGAACTGGGGTTGGATGTGGAAGAATGGACGGTAGGACTGAAGGATGAAATCCTTGACTACAGAAAAAAGGACTGGTTTTGATAGCTGAATGATCCGAATTATTGTATGCAAATTCAGCCACGGGTATTAAGAGTGACCAATCATCCTGGACCTTGGTGGTGAAGCAACAAAGATATTGTTCTAAAGTTTGGTTAACACGCTCAGTAGCTCCATTGGTCTGTGGGTGATATCCTGACGACAAGGCACGCTGGATTCCCAGTATACGATATAACTGTTTCCAGAACTGGGATATGTATTGGGGCCCTCTATCAGAAATGATCTTGGAAGGTAGCCCATGAAGCCGGAATATGTGTTCCAGGAAAATTCCAGCAAGCTCAGATGAGGATGGCAGTTTGGAGAAAGGTGTAAAGTGAGCCATATGAGTGAACAAATCAATGGTAACCATTATAGTTGTGTAGCCCCTGGAAGAGGGTAGTTCCACTATGAAATCCGTGGCAATGATTTCCCAGTGTCTTGTTGGTATCGCCGGTTGAAGCAGGAGACCTGCTGGTTTTTTGTTATCGTGTTTGTTCTGATTGCAGATTGCACACATCTGGATATGGATCTTGATATCATCCTTCATCTTTGGCCACCAAAAATGTCTTTGTATTAGATGGTGAGTGTTGCTGATGCCACAGTGCCCTGAATGGAAAGTATCATGACATAGGCTTGTGATTCTTTGTCTCAATCCAGGAGTGGGAATGACCAAGCGATTGTCCTTGAACGGGTATCCGTCCTTTGTTTTGAGATTCCATCGATTGTTTCTTATAAACTCCTTCCATAGTTCAGAGGACTGGGTTTGAATTTGAATATCCTCCAAAGGGTGATTGCTTGGGCAACAAATAATCTGTGGGGAAACATCTTAGGAAAGGTCCGATCCTCAAGGGGCTCGTAGTTGGGACTCCTGGATAAAGCATCGGCTATGACGTTATGTGTTCCAGGGAAATGATGGATTTGGAATTGGTATTGGGCAAAAAAGAAGGCCCAGCGAGCTTGGCGACTGTTTCTGCATTCTAGGGATTGTAATACTTGGAGATTCCGATGGTCTGTGTGAACTTGAACTGGGTGTTTTGCTCCCAGAAGGAGATGACGCTAATCAGTGAAGGTCTGACGGATTGCTAACAATTCCTTCTCAAGGACGGAATAATGGGTTTCACTGGGAGCCAAGGTGCGGGAGAGATAGGCGATGGGATGTTCAAGTTTGTCTCCAAGTTCCTGTTTCAAGACTGTCCCAATGGCGTAGTTGGAAGCATCAGTTTCGACAATGAAAGGTTTGTTTGTGTCAGGTTGAGCAAGGATGGGGGCTTGTGTAAACTCTGATTTTAATCGCTGAAATGCTGAATCTTGGACTGAGGTCCAATGAAAGGGGGTGCCCTTTTTTAACAACGTGACAATTGGATGAACAATTTCCGAAAATGCTGGAATAAACTTTCTGTAGAAGTTAGCAAGCCCCAGGAAGGATTGAATTTGCTTAACGCTAGTGGGAAAAGTCCAAGATAGAATGGAGTTAACCTTCGAAGAATCCATTCCAATCCCTTTTTGGCTAAGAACAAATCTGAGATAGTGAACAGTGGACACATGAAAGAGATATTTCTCAGGTTTGGCCAGGAGTTTATGTTCCCGTAAACGTTGTAAGACTGCCTTTACGTGTGCTTCATGTTTTTGATGGTCCTTGGAATAGATCAGTATGTCGTCTAGATATACAATGACGAAGAGGAACAGCATATCAGAAAATACCCAGTCCATGAAGCGTTGGAAAACTGCTGGGGCATTAGCAAGTCCAAAGGGCATAACTAAATACTCCAAATGGCTGAAGGGTGTCCTAAAGCTGTCTTCCATTCGTCACCTTCCTTTATACGAATAAGATGGTAAGCGCCCCTGAGGTCTAGTTTTGTGAAGATGACAGCGCCTCTGACGGCTTCCAGGATGTCTGAGATGAGAGGCAATGGATAACGGTCCTTAAGAGTGCATTGATTAAGGCCACGGTAATCGAGACATGGGCCTTCATTACAACCCAGGCGTTAAGGGGTTAACAGCGCCGTAAAAGGTGGCGGCGCCGTTAAAGCCTTAACGCCTGATTACGAGGTCCCTTTGCGGGTGGCACTTTAACGCCTGCTTTTAGCAGGCGTTAAAAAAACAACCCGCAAAGGGACCTAGGAGCTAATTACGGCACCATAATTTACGGTGCCGTAATTAGCGCCTTCCCCAGTCCCATTGAGCCCTATGGGGCAAAAATGGGAATGTGGAAGGGCCATGGCGACATGGGGAATTACCGCCCCGCCAACCTCGGAATGGGGCGGTAATTCCCCATTCCGCCATGGCGGAGTCGGTAAGTTACCGGCATGGACCATGGTGCTATTAGCACCATGGTCCAACGCCTGGGTCGTAATGAGGGCCATGGTCTAAGCTCCTTGGAATACTTCTTGGGAACGAAAAACAGGGAGGCACCCGCTGGGGACTTGGATGGACAAATAGTTCCGTTTTCCAGATTGGTATCCAGGTATTCCCAGAGGGCCCTCTTTTCAGGTTCTGACAAGATAAACATTCTTCCAAAAAGAATTACAGCTGAAGGTTCAGTATCGATGGCACAATCTTCAGGTCTGTGGGGTGGTAGAGCTTGAACTATGGCAGTTAAAAACACATCTGAGTAGGCCTGATAGGCCCTGGGAATCTGGATGACGTTAGAGACGGTGACTGGTATTTGTTGATTCTTTGGGAAATCTTCAGAGGCTTTTGGTAAGGTGTTCAGGGACAAACAATGGGACATACAATGTTCCGAACCAAGAAACAAGGAGCCTGCTGCCCAATTGATTTAGGGGTTATGCTTCTGTAACCAAGGCATACCTAAAACCATTGGATAGTGGGCGGATCTTATAACATCAAATGTAACCTTTTCTTGATGGTGGTTTATGGAGAGAAGAAGCTCCTTGGTTTGAAGGGTTATGGGTCCTGAAGACAGGGGTCTTCCATCGATTGCTTCGACAGGTTGCATAATCTCTCGTGTTTCACATGGGATATGATGAGTTGTGGCCCAATCCTGATCTATGAATATGCCCATGGCTCCGCAATCCACTAATGACAGGATGGGGTAGGATTCTTTCTTGGAAGGCGATAGAAAGGCCTGTAAAATAACAAGGTTATATTGTCCAGGAGAGTTCAAGGAATGAATTGATTTGGAGCAGACATCATTCTCCCGAAACTGTGCCCCATCTAGGATCGGGAGCTGGCATTTCCCGAACGCCGTGGAGGAGCAATAGGGTACTCTCTCACAAGGTGTTTATCGGAGGCGCAATACATGCAGAGACCAGTGTGAATACGGCGCATCCTTTCTTGTGGGGTAATGGGTCCACGGAAGGCCCCCAGTTGCACAGGTTCTGGCCAGAGGTCAGAGAAACTGCGGATTCAGGACTAGAAGGATGATCGATGACAGTCTTTGGGAATGATGATTTCGACTTCTTTTTCTCCACCTTTCTTTCCTGGATTCGAAAATCAATTTGCAAGGAAAGATCCAAGAGGGCCTGGAAAGAATTAGGGCGAGCTACCCTGGCTAGCTCGTCCTTTATTTCTTCATTCAACCCTCTGCGAAAGAGGGTGAAGCTAGCCTCTTGGGACCAATCGGCTTCCTTCAATGGTTGTTTGAAACGGGTGACATAGGTAAGCATATCCTGGGATCCTTGTCTAAAATCAAGTAGACGTTCTTGAGCGCTATAGACCTGCTCAGGACGATCAAACATGGCCTTTAGGGCTTCCACGAATCTATTGTAGTCATCCAGGAGGGCGTTGCCCAAATTGACTATGGGAGTAGCCCAGGTTAATGCGTTGGCAGTGAGGTGTGATATCATAAACCCTACTTTTGTTCTAGAGGTGGAAAAGTAGTAGGGCTTGAAGGTGAAATGCACTAGGTATGAATCCAGGAAGGCACGAAGGGTCTTTGGAGAGCCGTCCACCACTCCTCCTAATAACACACTTTCCTTGGTAGCAGAATCCCGAGACAATACCAGCTGTTTTAAGGCAGCGTTCTCAGCTTTAAGGTTTTGAACTTCGGTGGTAAGTTCCTGCATGCCTCGCATGAGGTCTTGAACCGCGGCTTCCATCCCTGTATCCGTATTGACTTTTGGGCGTCTCAATCTGTTACAAGTCTCTCCCCTTCTCACCTGTCTTTCCTGTTGGCTTGTGACCTTCTTTCCTGACTTCTTCCGCACAGTCTGGGATTTCCATAGAGCTGTGCGCGGGTCTTCGGATTCCAGCATGCTTCGTTCAAACTGTCCGGTATGGAACCAGGAAGAAACAATGTCCGCGCACAGAGGCACGTTAGCTGTGACTCGAGCGCGGTGAAAATCCAGGAAGTTGGGTAAGTTTAGAGGATATAAGTAAAGGAGGAGGAATCAAGGAACCGGGAAAGGAGGATAGCCCCGAGCGAACTCCGGCAGCACACGTCCAGCTACAGCAAACAGCAGCGTTGAAACGCGCAGCGCCGCGGGGGTGTGTCTGTTTAATAGTGTGTGAAGCGCGGAACGTAAAGGCTGGCAAGCTAAATTTCGTATATGACGGCCATGTTGGGAGGGTTACTGCATTCAGAGCTCTATGGGTCAGGGACCAGGAGGTCCAAAAGGGATGCAGGCGACGGTTCATGACAGTGGGAACCTATCCCATGGCCCAACAACATTTCCCCGGACTCCATTGGCACATGAGGCACAACTAACCCTGCTCACATGGAATGTCAACGGACTGGGCTCCAGTTTTAAACGCAGGCTAGTACTCCAGATCCTCAAAAGACATTCACATGACATTGCCCTCCTCATAGAGACACAACTAATGGGCACGGAATGCAGGTTCTTTCGAAGGTCCAACTATGCAACGGCCTTTCATGCAGGATTCTTTAGAGGGGCAAGAGGAACAATGATCCTCATACATAAAAGGGTCCTATTTAAGTTTTGGGGGGGGCCTCCAGGTGAATCCGAGAGGGCATTTTGTGTTGGTAACTGGTGATATAGGGGCCAACATCTGGGGTATTGTAGCAGTATATGCTCCCCCCCAAACTCACTCGAACTCCTGAATGACCTCCAAGCTGCAATGCTTGATAAACAAGCAGATTTCTGGGTGCTGGGGGGAGACTTCAATGAGGGGATCGAAGTGGATAGAGACAGAACGTATATGGGTACTAGGAACCCCGACCTCCAGACTAAATTAAACTCCTTCACGACAGCGCTTGGGTTGGTGGACACATGGCGAATGTTGCACCCTACAGACTCTGGGTTCTCCTTTTTTTCTAATGCACATAAGTCCCTGTCTCGTATAGACTACTTCTTTGTCCTGCAAGACATGACACACAGACTGGTGATGGCTACGTATCTTGCCTGGGGTATCTCAGACTACTCACCCTTGATTATAGCGCTAAAACACAGCCAAACCAAAACCAAACCCACTTGGCATCTCAATGCATATTACCTCGGCATTCCTGGGGTGGCAGACGGACTCTTCCAAAAAACAGCAGAACATTTCTCCTAAACGAAGGCTCTGTCGGCAGCCCGATTACGCTGTGGGAAGGCTATAAAGCAGTAGGCAGCTAGGGCAGAAAAGGGGTTCCTAGCATCAGGGGCATGTGCTTCACGTGATGCCCTTATTACCGCTCAGGAGGTCCTACAAAATTTGGCACTGGACAACGCAAGGACTGCTCCCTGGGCAGTACGCAGTCAGATACATGAAACGGGAGACAAAGCTGGGAAAACCCTGGCGTAGCTGGAAAGGAGAGATAGGAACAGGGGGCATGTGCAGGCCATACGTTAGACCGGGGGGGGAATTATTGACTGAGGATGATGAGATTGCAGAGGCATTGGGCATCTTCTATGAACATCTCTATTCCCCCAGGTGTCACTGTGGGGAACAGAGGGCTCATACGTCCTAGCCTTAATTACAATCCCCAGGCTCTCAGAGCACCAGACACACAAACTGGAAGCTGAGATCACAGAGGAGGTGGTGGCGGCTGCTCGGTCCCAACTCTGGGACAGAACAGTTTCCCGGTGGAGACCTGGAAGCGCTTGGGCGAACCGATAATAGGCCACATACACTGCATGTTCGTACATTGCCAGGAGGAAGGGCAGCTCCCCCAAGATCTCAGGAAGGCAGCATTGTGATCCCCAAACTGGGGCAACCACCAGAACTCTGTGCCTCCTAGAGGCCAATATCGCTCATCAACGGAGAAACCAAGGTTCTTGCCCGGGTCTTAGCCAATAGACTGTTAGGGGTTGCACACTCCTTCGTGCACCCAGACTAATGTGGATTTATGCCATGTAGGTCCACTCGCAAAAATTTACGAAGGGTACAGTTCACCATTAATCAAGCAACCGAGATAGAAGACCCACTTGCACTTTTGGCTGTGGATTTTGAAAAAAGCCTTTGACTCGGTGGGATGGGCTGCCTTATGGGATATTATGGGTCGCATGGGATTTGGGGCCAACTACATGTCCTGGGTCAGGATACTATACCACTCCCCCCAAGCAGTGGTACGGGTTAATGGGACTTCTTCCAGGGCTTTTGTGCTGGGGCGGGGAACTTGGCAGGGTTGTCCCTTCTCCCCCCCTGCTTTTCACACTGGCCATAGAGCCGCATGCCATCAGACTCAGGATGGCAGAAGAGTGGTCAGGATTTGTGTGGCCATGAGGAGGGGAAGACCGGGTTTCACTTTATGCCGATAACATGCTCGTCTATATAAGCAATCCAAGGACATCCTGCCCGGCAGTATCAGTATCGAATATCCTTACGAAATACCAGGAATTCTGTGGCCTCAGGGTGAATAAACAGAAAACGGTACTCTTTTCGCTTCAGGGTGGGGTCGAGGCGATCCCACAGAACTTCCCCTATTCGATCTCCATCCAGAGCTTCAAATATCTGGGCATCCACGTAAGCCCCAACTCGGACAGTTTCCTCCATCTTAACTTACAACCGGTAATAGACAGATTTGGGACTGACGTTACCCACTGGCAATCCCTTCCACTAACACTAATGGGAGATTCTTATGTTCTCCAGAATGCCCCACTCCATATATCCCCCACACGATCTTTACATCCGTGGAAATCATCCTTCGGAGACTCCTATGGGGAGGGAAGCAACCCTGTATAGCCCTCAAAACCCGCAGCGCTTTGTCTGGGAAGGGGGAATTGGTCTACCCTGCCTTCGAGCTTACTACTGGGCTACACATCTAGGAGTGTTGAATGACTGGCTTCGCGTGGACCCGGGTCTCCCACACTTAGGGGGGAGAGATTAGGAATATGGGCACAAATCCACCCCTGCGAGTGTTGTATGGAATGGAATGGAAAAGGAGATGCCTGATATGCCCGGGATGACAAAACATGTCCACCAAATCTGGATAGAAACTCATCACATTGGTTGGGGCGGGAGACCAACAATGGATCAACCCCTATGGAATAACATGCACATCCCTGAAATCCTAAAAATGGGGCACTTTACAAGGTGGGAAGAGTTGGGGATACGAACCCTTGCTGGTGAGGTACAGGATGGGCACCTCTTGACATTCGCGGCCATGCAGGACAAGTTTGCGCTAGCCACTGGGGAATATTATAGATACCTACAATTAACACATTCCATCCATTCCCAGTTCCCTGTGTTGGCTGAGATCCCAAAGGCCCCCTCGCCCCCCCGGAAGCAAACATTCTTCATGCTAAAATCCCGACAAAGGTTACATCAACACTCTACCAAGTTCTTACCGCTTTCGGGGCCCAGGAACTATCCTGTCTCCATGTGAAATAGGAGAGGGTGATGGGCCCGTTGGAATCGGAGGAATGGGTAGAGGCACTAATGTTCCCACGTGAGGTAGGTATAGATGCCAGACTCCGCTTAATACAGTATAAAATATTGCATCAGGCCTACTACTCCTGTGCATCGATGGCAAGTTGGGGGGTAGTGGATAATGGAGACTGCCTGAGATGCCGAAGGTTAGAAGGAACTTTCTACCACATGGTGTGTGACTGCAATATTATACAGAACTTCTGGCGGAGATGCATCCGCAAGATCTCTAGTGTTTTGGGGTCCCCAGTTCCGCAGGACCTGAAGCTAGTAATACTGGGAATCTGGGGGGAAGTGGAGTACACCAAACACGAAAAGACATTCCTCTCTGTGGCGTTGGGACTGGGGAAGAGGCTTACGGCTTCTACGTGGGGATCTTCAGACAGACTGAGCCTTGGCCGCTGGATCAATGAAATAGACTGATGTGCATCCCTAGAGAAACGCATCTACAACGCCAGGGGTTGCCCTGGGAAGTTTCAGAAGGTCTGGGGGAAATGGATTGGAACTGTGTGAATACTCGGCACCAAAATGCCCCATGGTGCTGAACCCATGGGGCCCTGGGTGCACAGTGACCTGGGACTCTCACCATCCCCCTTTATCATGAGCCATTCTCATCTGTCTTTTCATTTCTCTTTAATGTTCTACAAATGTGGATATACTGTACCTTAGCAATGCGACCTTGTTTTGGTTATGTCTGTTTGGTTTGGTTTGTCTATTTTGGTTTGTGCTCTAAATCAA
Source organism: Ambystoma mexicanum (assembly GCF_040938575.1). Classification (NCBI taxonomy): domain Eukaryota; kingdom Metazoa; phylum Chordata; class Amphibia; order Caudata; family Ambystomatidae; genus Ambystoma; species Ambystoma mexicanum. The sequence continues at coordinate 326,518,342 of NC_090925.1, read as the reverse complement.
TAAACAGATTTATAAAAAAAGAAAAGGGAGGTCGGCATGGGCGTGACTGCAAAACGATCCCTACCGTGACGCGCAGTGTACCCAAAATCCTTCACATGTTGATGTCCCACCAGGTTGTTTTTTTCTACCTAACTAGTCGGTCACACATAATGCGGAGCTCGTAAGAGTTTTATATTGCTTTCTTCAGTGGTTCGCTTGTCTTCGATGACTACTCAATGGCTGTTCATTGCCTGATCCTGTCTGGCGACGTCCCATACTTGACTGCTCAGCGACTGTTTTCCATGCGGCCTTTGCCTTCCGGCCCGGCCTTTACAGTAGGGAGATTGGGGGCCCTGTTTGTAGTGACTTCTCTGAGAATGCCTTTCCTTTACCCCTTCTCTACCCTTGCTTTTGGTCTGCCTGCCATTTCCCTCTGCTATGGAGAGGACGCCCTTTAAAGTTTGCCCGTCCGTCAATGGCAAATTCCCTTGGAAGGACACCAGAGGGTGTTTCACCAGCTAGTCCCCTGGGATTTGTTACTCAGATGGCCAGGACAAGGCAATCGCTATTGGAACGAGACCTGGGGATGGACCAGTGCAGGAGGATCACCTGGGTACTATGTAGGATATTCTGAGACTCCAACTCCTCCGCCCCTTCGATGCACTAACACTTTAACACAGAAAGTTGGGTCTGAGGAAAGAAAGAAATACCCGAGCATTACACATGACATGTCCCAATACACTACAGACAGAGTCAGGCAATTAACACTAATTGCTCACACCTGACTCCTATTGAACTTCCCCACACGGATAAAAAGTGGAGCACGGGAACACACTCTGAGCGAGGCAAGGTGCAAGAAGGACCAGTACTTCAGGGGCAGCCGCTGACGGGATGGAAGATGGCAGCAAACCACAAGGCAATATTGAGGCAAAACAAAACCGCGAACCTTTCGGCAAGTGATAGTTACATTATAAAGGCCTTGAAAGCAGAATATGTGAACCCAAAGAAAGAAGCTGGTGAATCCTGTATTGTGTGCATGAGATACCCGACGCCCTCCCGCATGGCTGTTCGAGCAGGGGTGGCGAAGCAGCCGCTGTGGTATCCTCCTTGGCTCCAAGATCCAAAGTGCAACGGCCGAGATCAGCACAGCAGGTGATTTGGAAAGACCTGTGCAAGGCCAGTCTGTGTTGAAACAAAGGTTGTAAGGGGCAACAGTGTAGCCAAAGGAAGAATGGAAAGACGCGAGTGAATGTGAAAGTGAAACGATCATTCATGAACTCTGAGCTAAGCAGATGCTTTAAAGATAAAATTAACAGAGTCGTCCGGCATAGCGAAAGTGCCCAGTCGAAGATCTCTGTTGGATGTTGTAAGGAACTAATTGTGGCAACAATAAAGACAGACACAAGTGATCACGGTTCAAGTGTGTTTATTAAACTGTATATGGGGGTTGCAAAAATGCCTAATCTAAACCTAAATCTAAGATGGGAGCAAGCTATGACCATCAAATAATAAGGCAGTCCTAGTGGCGTCTTGTCAAATAAAAGGGCCTATGCTAAGAAAAACCTATTGCCAATCCTTACGCTAAATAAAAAACAGAGTGTCGGATAGGATCCACAGGAAAGAAACAAGTGTTCACAAATGATAAGTCAGGATGCTGCAGTCAGGTCTCCCTTCCCCACGTTTTGAGCATGGGACAATATAGGACTCTGGAGCCCAGCATACGCTCAAGCTTTCCCAGTATGAGCTAACAGTTCCGCTGTCAGTTTATCAGGGCCTTCAGTGGTTAAGTCTGTTTTCTACAAAAAGTCTCTTGCCTCCGAGGACCTGATCTCTTCAACAAAATAATAAACAAAAGTTACTTTCTGCTTGCACGTTGGGTAATGCCTTTTCACCCCTGGATCCCTCTCTTCCGGGCTCAAATCCCAAGAAGTCTTTAGCTGTATCAGGCCCTTCGGTATTCAAACATCTTGTTTCCGAGGGTCTGATGAGCTCCAAAAATATTAACCAACGGGTCAACAATAATAAACCAAAGTTCTTCTCAGATTGTCTCTGTTTGTGTTTGGGTGTCAGAGGGGCTTGCGGGTAGAGATGTGCCCACAAAGCCAAAGGGAGACAAGTACACAAGAAGCAGGAGTACAAGGAGTCCTGCATACAAGAGAGATAGACGGTTTGAAAATAAAGTGCTACCAGTATTTTTTAAGATTTTAAAGATTTTATATTGTGTTAAAATAGCTTTGTTGGCCTTTTTAACGGATTTATAGTGTTTGCTTATTTTATTTTACTTTGTATGACCGAGACATTCATGTGCTTTGGTGCAGGTAGTCAAATCATAATCTAGTGCTTTTGTAAAGTAAGTGCAATTTGAATCAGAGTATTTTCCTCCACATGCACATTTTCCTAACTAGGAACTACAATCCCCAGCGGGATTGTAGTCCTTGCTGCGTGTTAAATACCGTTCCCAGGCGCGAATGCGCCGGCACGTACGTGACCAGCCGGTTTGTGGTGGTCCGTGCCGGGACATGCAAATGCGGCAGCCCCCATATCACAGTGAACCCGTAGTATGGGCGTCCAGGAGGTGCTTGCAGCAATTGAAAGAGCTAGCAGTAAGTCATTGGCCCTCATTACGACCCTGGCGGAAAGGGGTTTACGCCGGCGTAAACCATGGCGCCCCTTTCCGCCAGAGTACGAGTTCCCGTAGCGCCATGGTGATTTTTATGCCTGCTTTTTGCAGGCGGAAAAATCCATGGCGCTACGGGACTTGTTGTTAATTACGCCACCGTAATTTACGGTGGCGTAATTAACGCCTTCCCCACTCCCATTATACCCTATGGGGCAAAAATGGGAATGGGGAAGGGTAAATGGGGATTGGGGACTTACCGCCCCGCCAAGGTCGGAATGGGGCGGTAAGTCCGCCAACCACCATGGCGGAGTTGGCAGCTTAGCGCCATGGACCATGGTGCAAATTGCACCATGGTTCTCCGCCAGGGTCGTAATGAGGGCCATTATCTCAAACATTAGCGATGCAAGATAGAATGACTCTGCTTATGACGCCATCACCTGCAGACTCCATCATTAACACTCAGACAGCCCCAAGGCATATGGGTGAAATGTTCTTATCTTCTACTAGTCGCCTACCCAAAACAAGCAGTATTACTCTGGAAACAGCCATAGTTAAATGTAATGAAGCACATGCATCAACTATAACTATAAGACCCCCCCATGATGAAGGGGATTAACTAAAGGTAGATTATGGGAGTATAAACACCCTAGTTGATAAAACACAAATTGGCAGGCAGAAAGATAAACGTGATACTGTGATTACCCAATCTCCACAGCCAACTAAATTGCTTCCCCCGCCTCTGAATACCTCACAGCTGAATCTAGCGCTTTTAAATACCATATCCCTGGTCAAACAAACACTGGATGTTTGGGATTATATCCTTAATCATAGCATTGACATTATGTGTGTTACTGAGACCTGGTCACCCACCAGGTTACACATTCTTTGGGAAACACCGTAAAGATGGTCCCCGGTGTCGACGTTATCTGCAAGGAAGAGCTAAACATTTATGAAATTACAATTGATTGTGAGAGGTGGGATATTTTACACACTAAATTCATCCCCAATCCCAATTGTAGTATACATTTGATAACTATATATAGGCCACCAGGAGTTTCACATAATCTTAATGAGGACCTTATATATGTATTAAATGCTATGCAGACAACAAATTCCGCCATAATACTAGCAGGGGACTTGAATTTATGGAAAGGAAATGCTACGGATACAGCTTCCCCCTCCCTACAGGCCCAAACATGAACCATTGTGCAAAATCGTACAGAGAAATGACAAGGCGCTTACTGCAGATAAACTATCCGAATGTATGGTTTCCCTCATAGAAAAAACAAGTGAGCTAGATCATCCAGACACACTTGTTGAGGAATATAATAGAGAAATGACAAGTCTGCTGGAAAATGTTGCCCCTATGAAGCCTAAAATAACCAGGAAATCTATTAATCAGCAAAAATGGTTTACACCTGAATTGACTAAATTAAAAGCCAGTAAGAGACGTGCAGAGCGTATCTAGCTCAAAGATAAAAATATAAATAATAAAGTGGCTTGGAAATCTCATGAAAAAGCGTATAAAGAAAAAATCATGGAATCGAAGCGCACCTACTATAACAACCAGATTGAAATAGCAGGAAATGAAACGAAGGAGCTTTTCCGTCTCTTCAGGTCATGCGAAAAACCGGAAGTATTAAATCATGCTATTACACCCACTCAAGAGGACTGTACTAGAACACAGAAGGCCTTTTCTAATAAAATGTTATGTGCCCAAAATAAAATCAGAAAAGAACTACAGAGTCAAAATCTAGACATAGATCCTCCCATTTCTTGGAGTGCTGAAATTAGTCATATGACTAATCATACGCCATCCAGGAACAAAGATCAGGAATCAACCTCTATAGGATTTAAATTTCCAGAGATATCAGTCTGTGAAATTGCGGGTATTATGAGAGCTATGAACCCGACTAGCTGTCCCGGGGATCTTATTCCTTCGAAAATAATTTTGGACCATTTGGACATCTTTGCACCGTTTTTATGCAGATTTGTCAACGCTGCATTTAAGTATAGTACTGTTGCACAAGCTATTAAAGCAGTGGCAGTCACACCCTTACGAAAAAAGGTAGGTTTAGAAACTAAGGATGCCGCAAACTTTCGGCCTATCACGAACACCCTGTTCTTCCTCAAGTTGGTTGACAAGGTGGCTACAACCCATCTTCAACTTTACATTGAAAACACTGGTCGGTTACATGAAAGACAATCGGGTTTCCGCCGCTTTCATGGCACGGAAAATGCCTTGGTGGACCTTCAGACTTATATGCTGACATTAGTGGAGAAAAGCAGATCCGGGCTGCTGATATTATTGGATCTAAGCGCGGTTTTCGATCTATTAGACCATGAGAGTTTATTGAAGGGGCTGCAAGATACGGGTGGACTTGCCGGCGAGACGATAAATTGGGTCAGATCCTTTTTAGAGGGCAGAAAATCCAGGGTATATTGGGGAGACTCATCCTCCGAGATGGAGACCATTGTGTGTGGTGTCCCCCAGGGGGCATGCTTATCTCCTTTGTTCTTCAACATTTATGTAGTACCCCTATGTAGAGAACTGGAAAGACTGGGCTTTTTCTTCACAAATTATGCCAACGACTTCCAGTTGTCAATGGAGCTATCAGGAGACTATCAGGAAGATCAGTACAAATTAAATGAGGTTTACCCAGTCATAAAAAATTGGGTGACCACAAACTGGTTGTGCCTAAATGCTGGTAAAACGGAACGCATGATATATGGGTCCAAGAAGTCTAGAGAGACCTTAGCTCCCACCTTCTCTAGTTTTCTGATGGAGGACAGCCATATAGTAGTGGTTAATAAGGTAAAGACCCTGGGTGCATACTTGGAAGCATCCTTGGATGCAGGGGCCCAAGTAGATGCCATTGAAAAGAACACTCAATATTATCTGGGAGTATTGAGACAGGTGGCTTCGTTAATCTTCAAAAATAACCGAACCAAATTAGTGAGGGCCGTAATCCTCCCATGTCTGGATTACTGCAACGCCCCGTTGGGGGGTGCCAGCAGGGAAGAATTTTCAGACTGCAAAAATACCAGAATGCGTCTGTTCGTATTGTTTACGGTATGAAACGGTATGGACCAACTACTCCTGCCAGAAAGGATTTGCACTGGCTGCCTATATCAGCCAGGATTTCTTTCAAAATGCTGACTCTGTCATAAGTGCATCTATGGGGCAGCTCCCATCTATTTAAAGGAAAGAGTTTCCATATACCGGCCCACTAAAAACCTTTGATCAATCTCTGCCCAGCTCCTAAAAGTGGCAAGGACTAAGAGAGCACATGGAAATGGACGCTCCTTTCCAGTGCTTGCGTCAAAGGCATGGAACAATCTACCTCTGGCGCTCAGAGAAGAAAACAATCATTTGGTTTTTAGAAATTCCTTGAAAACAATATTGTTTACTTAATCATCTGACATCTCACTGTCCTCTTCCTGCTTGTGAGTGAGCGCCTGGATGTTTTAGGGCTTTGGTGCTATATAAATGTTATAACATAACATACAGGAAAGGATAGGCAACAGAGGCAGTGAACAGAAAGGGGCAGGGAGTACAAATAAAACAAACACGTTGGGTTTTCTCTTGGGGTGTACGCAGAATAGGGGAAGAGTTTCCCACAGAACCAGGGAAACTCCAGCCTTCTAAGCTGGTTACTATTACAGTGCCCTACTCTGAATGCTCATGGAAAGGAGTAACATCAGTGAGTGTCTGTGTCTGGACCCTAAGGCACGAACAAGAAAACAGTACTCACAAGACGGAAGCCTGTACGGGTCCAGCAGGAACTGAACAATGACTGCCTCCTGAAACAGGAACCAGTTCACAGTTTACAATGGCACAAGGTACAATACTGAAACGCGACTAAGAAAAGGGGGCAAAGATTGCCTGCCGGAACCCAGCAGCCAAACTCTGAACAAAGGAAATACACAAGGCACAAGTGAAGACAAGAACTGTAACAGAAATATCCAGGGGAAAAAAGGAAGTCAAAGTGAACAAAGTTCAGGACAGAGAAGTGGAAAAAAAGCAAAGAAACTAGAATCTGAGTACAGGGGTAAGGAGACTGGAAACTGCAGGCTGATAACAAGGAACAGTAACTCTGGAGTGGGATAACAAGGGCAGGACTGAAGACAGATATCTTAAGTTAGTTTGTTTGACAAGAAGCAAGTTGACAAGGAGAACTGCATTGCATTTAGTTTTAGGTTTTGCAAAAAAAAAAAAAAACAATTTTAATGCAAATAAATAAATAATAACAAGGAAACTGTAGCTCTGAAGTGGGATAACAAGGGCAGAACTGAAGACAGATAGCATGGGCAATGGGCCCAGAACAAGTAACTGCAGGTAGTGTTAGAGAGTGAGGTGCTGTAGACATGGAACATATGACTGCAAGTAGGGGAGCAGGGCTGCAGTATAGGAAGCACAGAGTTGCAGGACAAAAGGCAGGGGTGTGAAAGCAGAGTAGCAAGGCTGCAAGGCAGGGAGCACAGGGCTCTGGAACAGGAGCGGGTTATGGAAACAACAGGACACAGCAGAAATCCAATGATGAAAGCAACAAAGGACTGGAAGCTAGCTCAATGCAAGAGACCTGTGCTCCTGCAGGCAGCTGCTTGAATACTGACCAGCCCTGTGCTGAAGCAGGCTAATTAGCAGCACCTGCAGCAACACACCTGAAGATAATTGGCCTTCTCCCTCTGTGGTCCTGGGAATGTGAAAGCCACACTGATCCCTAAGGCTTCTGCGGATTGTAGTTCTAAGACTACTGCATAGGAATAGCCAGGGATTGGGAACTGCCACTGGGTGCATTATGGGACATGTAGTTTGTGAAATTAAATAGCGAAGTTCCAAAGTCCTGCAAACGGAAAGTAAAGACAAAAATATGAATAGGTATTGTCCAGGGAGGATTATGGAGATGAATGAGTCCCAGATAGTCCACAATGAGTGCCAATTGGTGCACCAGTTGCACAGTCATGACATTGGGTGATAGCTCTTCACCCCTAGGTCCCCCTCTTCTCAGCTCAGACTCCTCTTGATGGTTAGCCTCCCTCTGCTGGGTTCACTATGGCTTTCAACACAATCTTCTTTGTGACATCTATATGATTCACAAATCTTAATGTCTTTTTTAACAGTTCACTGTCGACATCCCTCTGCCGGGTTTACTCTTATCAACACACTATTCATTGGGACTTCATACTTCACCTCCTTTTATCGGCATCACTCTTGCCAACTTTACGATGTGGGATTCGCTTCGCTTAGCTTCACAATCTTCTGTCGGTCAAAGGCTTTCAACTGTACAGGGGATTTTACTAGACCCCTGTATGACCACTTTGACCCCCTTCTCCCCTTTCTCCCAAGGATTTCGGCTAACGGTAGTTCAACAACAAGGTAATCGCCCAGAGTTTCCTGAGTGAGCACCCAAGTGGTGTTTGACTCTTCTATGTTAGCTTTCCCCTTGCGCATCAATAGCTCTTTGTACTTTCTTTAATCAGCCCCTTGCTACTTTCGTTCAACACAGTTCAGTTTCTTATCGGCTCTACCCTCGACTCACCAGCTGTGATGAACTGCTTGGCATTTTATTTGTCTCAAGGCCGGTCAAGGCCGGTACCATAGGGCCAAGCATCTCTCCCCGGCTTGGTTGTCAATGGAGGACAACCCTGTGTACCGTTGACATCTGCTGCAACACACGCTGGCTATTGTTCGCAGTCTTATGATTCCTTCTGCAGAGGTTTCACAGGCATTGGTCGGAAAGGGCAAAGCCACTTCTCTCATTGGCACCCTCTCAATTTGCACTGTCTTTCTCCTCCTCTTGAACTGCTGTGCTGAGTTAGCTCTCTCATCGTGCTGTCTGCCTTGCTCGTATTGTGCTCTTGTGCGCCACCTTTTATCCCTGTGGGGAGGGGAAAGGGCTGTCATGTGTGTGTGATTCTCGTCAATTGCCTGACTTTGCAGACCCTTGGTGTTGGGACATGTCAGGTAAATGGCTTTGGTGTTTGTCCGTCGTCTTTCGTGATGTGTGTAAGTGTTCACGTCAGAAAAAGGGGGGTAGAGTGTTCGAGTATTCTACAGGGTAGGATAGGGAAAAGGTATAATGAGAAGGGGGATACCGCATGTCACCTGCTGGTGTCCCCCTTCCACTCCCAGAGGACCCCCCATCCAGGTGATCTTCCCTCACTGATCCACCCCCAGGAACTGTATCTAATAGCGATGGCCATGTCCTGGCCACCTGGATGACAAATCCCCGGGGACTAGTAAGTGAGACACCTTCAGGTTTCACACAAAGATTAGCATAAAAAGTGAAGGAGAGTGATAATCAAAGTGGTCCTGCGAAGATCTTTGTAAAATCCATTGCACAGTCGAAAGTCTTCAATTTGTCTAAACTGAAGAAATATTGAGAGGAAAAGGTCCGAGCCCAACCCAGGGAGACCTACAAGGAACTTGTGAAGTGAAAGGTCCGAGCCCGACCGAGGGAGGCTTGTGTCTTGAGCTGCACCCTTGTGCCAAGAAGCTAGAGTGTGTTGTACTACCTGAGTGTGCCACATTGTCCCATGCTGAAAACTTTGCGAAGGGAACTTCATTGCTCAGTCACCCAGACATATTATTTCTTGAACACTGTTTTCTTCTTTGCATACATGATTTTCACACACATTTGTTATAGCGTAAGGGTAGGCAATATGTTCTTTTGATTTGACAAGACACGACTAGGACAGCCTTATTTAATATTTGATGGTCGAGCTTGCTCCCATCCTTAGATGAAGGACTAGATAAGCATTCTACCAACCCTTACATGTTCAATAAAAACCCTTGAACTGTGCATCTTTTGTGTCTGTTTTCACTATTGATACCATGCCTTCCTTACAACACCCATCGCCAATGCAATCGGTGCCTCCCTCGTGATCACAACAAGCGTAGCTGTAAAGTCAGCAAACTCTTTCGGCCTAAAACCCTGAAAGACATGCATACGAAATGGTGGGCGGCCTACGCTATGCAGGCCGAGAGTCTCTTCCCCCGCCAGCGTTAGCGCCTCAGACGAGGAATCTGTTGGCAGCCATGGCTCCGGTACAGAGGCTGTAGCCCTTACTCTTTAGCCCTTGCACACCCACATGTCCGGCCCCGATAAGCATGCTGCCGGCAGTGTTATAGGGAAGTCACATCCCGGCGACAAGGGCACACATGCACCACCTGCTCTAAAACACACAACCCCCAAACCTTCCCCGGCGTTTCAGTCGAGGAAAGTTTCCACGCCGGCAGGCTGTCGAAATCTTCAGCGGGACCTTCCGAGCCTCACAGTATGGCGCTCTCTGTGCAACCATCTGCACTGTCTACGAATGCCTAAAAGTCTTCTTCTGTGGCAGGCGTTACCTCTAAATCTCGTAGTACTGTTAAAAGGCACAGTAACCTCGAAAGACGCAGTTGCGATGCAAAACCGCGTTGAGACAAGTGAAAACCCTCCCAAACCCTGGGGAGAAGCTTTCCAAGGCTACCCCAAAAGGCCTCCTCTTAACCTGAGGACTATTCTCTGCCCTCTCCTCCACTTTCTAGGGCCCTGCACCAGGACCCTATTCCCACTACAAGACCCTTCCCCCCTCCTAATCCCTCAGACACTTCTGAATGGACCAGGAACCGATTTGAAGCTTGCTTGAACAAGATGGCCCGAGTTCATTAATTTCTCTGGCTGATTTGATGACATCTTGAAGAAACCTAGTGATATTGACTCCTGTCCTTTCCTTCCTACGTCACAGAGGCTCCACTCCCCAGGTGCTAATTTCTCTTCCCTGGAAGACTCCCAGGTGGATATTTTTCTAGATGATCCTAACCAGGACGTTTTGTACATCCGAGACTCCGGCTAGGAGGGCCAAGAACCCAATTATCAAGACCAAGATTGGGACCCTGTCAATGTCCAAGGCACAAGGCAGTCTACCCCGCCACATGACCCTAACCCTGGGAACATTTTTGTGGATGCTCCTCCTGTCGCCCAATCCACGGACTCATCGCGTATAGACGACCAGAAGATGTTCAACAACCTTCTAAAATGAGCCACTGACCACTTCCAAATTACTACATGGGAAGTCGTCCCTGATACAGACTTTCTGGAAAATATTTTTAAAGAGAAGACTCCAGTCAGCCAAGCCATTCCTTTCCTAAAGTCAAACCAGAAACACCTGGCCCCTTCATTGATCACACCATCGCTCACATGTGCAGTGAATCCCCAAGTGGAGAAAATGTTCTACCCGGTTCCTTCAGACCCACTGTATATCAGCGGCCACACCATCCGTGACTCCCTGGTAGTCACTACTACATGGGGGTGCCTCTGTCCTCATTGGAATCCCCTCCTGACAAGGACTGACAGCAATTGTATGCCCTTGGCAATTGTGTCACCACTTCTGCTGCATTCTCCACCAGAATTGCTAAAAACACCACGCTCCTCGTGAGCTATAGTGATTTTCAGTGGGGCCTTGTCCTGGATGGCCTCCAACAGGTCCCAGAACCCACTCGCACCCACCTTTTGGCTGTAGTGGCAGAGGAGCGGCAAGTCACCCAGTATATCCTAAAAAAACACCTTGGACTCTGCTGAAACTGCAGGAGACTGCACAGGGGAACCCTCTCAAGCACCACGCCTGCCTGAAGAATTCAGGTTTTATACCAGAAACCCAAGCCCCCTTCATTAAAGAACCAGTGGAGAAAGCCAACCTTTTCGGGAAACCGTTGATGAAGCCGTCAAGAAAGTGTTACGCTCACCTGGTATCCACGGGAACACCACCCAGCCCTGGTTGGATGATTTGCACTCTCGAACTCTCTCCCGGTCCCTTGGTAAGGCCTCTGGTTAAAGATGGGTCTGCAATATAGGAGAGGTGGATTCAATGCAAGATTGTCTTTATGTTTTCCCACCTCCCTTGGCCTCAACTCCTTCCTCCCCCTTGGGCCTTCTCCTCACCTTAATATTGTAAAAGATGGATTCTCTGACCTGCTCCTCGTGGCAGAGGCGCGTAGATGTGGGGGGCAAGCAGCAACCAAGTTACTTCACTGGTGCAAGCCCCCCTGTGGGAATCCAGGCCTGCTGCGACTCCGTAGGTTTTCTGCTTTACAGTCTTTATATGCAGTTCTCATGTTCCTCTTAGTTCAAATAAATGTTTTGCTTCTTTCCTTTTAGGTATGGAAAGGTATTTTGGTGTTGTCATGCAGTTTGAAGATGAGCATGGGCCGGTAGGCGAAAGTGCGGTGTGTGCGATGCTGTCCGGTGAGTAATGCGCGCTGCGCTGTTTCGCCCTTTTATATTGCTAACCTGTGTCTTTTCTCTCCTTGCAGGTCGCAATGTTCCTCGCCGAGTGCCGTAATGTTCCAGCGATGATACTGACTACCCAGGTAAGAATTGTGTGGCTTTCTTCGTTCGGGAGGAAACATGAGTAAACGCTTACTAATGCTGTCTTTCTTTCTCCTCTTTCCAGGTTATGGTATTCCAGGATGCATGCGGTGCCAAGTGATGGAGTTCGTACCTTCAGGTTAGTGGAACTGAAGTCGGCGATGGATTGAAGACAGGATACTGTTCCAGGTAAGTTACGTAGGGTTCTTTCTCTCTCTGCAGGTCCTTGGTTTCAGGTAAGCTGGCATCAAAGAACTGGACACGATGATCGTTACGCTGCCCACAGCAGAATAACGCGAAGCATGTTCTGCTGTTTGGGTGCGGTTTAAATAGTCTCAGGTAAAGTAGTCCAGGTAAAATAGTCCCAGGCCTGCCACACCCAAAGTAGTCCAGGTAAAGTAGTCCCAGGCCTGCCACACCCAAAAGACTAGACCGCATAGCTCAGTTCCTTGTAACTGAGCTATGTGTGTGCCTCCATGTTGGCTGAACCCTCCCAAGTGAAATAGTCCCAAGTAAATAGTCCCATTCTAATGTTGGTCTTTATGATGGTTATGAGCCTGGCGGCAAAGGCACCAGGACTGACTCCAAGAGAGTCTTGGATGAGGTTTTAAGGCCTTTGACCTGGCCCTAACTGGAAGGCTGACTTGCCAGTGAGGGCCAGGGGCAAAGGTCATGACAGCACTCCCCCCAAGGCCCCTTTCACGGTGGCACTTCTGCCTGGTCCTGGTTTGGCTGCGTAATTCTAATGGAACTTTTTAAATTAAGCGAGGTGCATGGATGTATTCACTAGGTTCCCATGATCTGTCTTGAGGGCCGTATCCCTTCCAATCAACTTAATAGTATAGTTTGGATCTGGTGTATTTTGAGTCTAGGATATCCTTTACTTCAAACTCTGGCTCTCCGTCAACTAATACTGGTTTTGGTGCTGTTGTAACCTGAGTACCAGGTTGTACCAGTTTCAGGAGTGATACGTGAAACACAGGATGAATCTGCATAGTGGGTGGTAGGGTTAATTTAACTGCCACTGGATTTATTATGGATTCAATAGAATAAGGTCCCAGATATCAGGGACGAAAGGTCTGAGTCCCTTTTATGGGCACATATTTTGATGCTAACCAGACCTTGTCTCTAATTTGATAGTCGGGGGCTTTACTACGATGTTGGTCAGCAAATTTCTTTTGTCTGTTCTTGGCTTGGAGTAAATGTTCTGCTGCTTCTTTGAAGGCCTGGGAAATAGTCGTATAAACGGTGTTAACCGCTGGCATTTCCAAAGGGGTTGTGAGATCCAATTCTGAAGTACGTGGATGTCTACCATAAATAGTGTAGAAAGGGGTTTGTCCAGTGCTGGTGTGTAATGAATTATTATAGGCATATTCAGCTATCCATAACAAGTCCTTCCAATTTCTTTCCACTTGATGTAACATACAACGTAAGTATTGCTCGAGGGTTTGGTTTGTTCTTTCTGTTTGGCCATCTGTTTTCAGGATGGTGACTTGTGGATAGTCGAATGTCAATTTGGGCCATTGAACAGCATTTCCTCCAGAAGTTGGATACGAGCTGACTACCTCAATCTGAGATCAATACCGATGGAAAGCCATGTAGCCGTATGATTTCCTCCAGGAATACTTTTGCTAAACTTGATGCATTTGGAAGACCCTTAAAAGGAATAAAGTTTGCCATTTTAGAGAACAAGTCTACAACTACTAAAATGGTGTTGAATCCTTGACTGGGAGGTAGATCTGTAATGAAATCAAGGGACAGTGTGTGCCATGGTGCGGGAGGAATTTCCAATGGTTGGAGAAGAGCAGCTGGTTTCTGCTTTTGGGACTTGTTTTGTGCACACACACCACAAGATTGGATAAATTGTATGATGTCTTTATGCCATGTGGGCCACCAATAATTTCGTTTTACTTTAGCTTTTTTTGGCAATTCCAGATGACCTTCAATCAGGGAGTCGTGATAACCAGAAATAACCTGTTCTTGGAAATCTTTACTTGGCAAGTATAGACAGTTCTTAAAATATGGTACCTGGTCTTTAATGGTGTAATGTTCTCCTTGAGTACACCGCTCTTGTGAGAAAGTGGGATCCATTAAGAGTTGGATCTTGTTTTGGAGTTCACCCTGTGTCAATGTTGTCATAAAACCAAGGAGTTTGTCTTCTGGAATGATGGCTACTGGATCTGGAGTAATGTATGCCTTTTCATCAACACCCATGCGGGACAAGACGTTAGCCTTTCCGTTTCAGACTCCTGGCCGGTAGGTGATCACATAGTCATATTCAGCGAAGAAAAGAGCCCACCGCAGTTGACGGGATGATTGAGCCTTTGCTGTTTTTAGGTATTGCAGGTTTCGATGATCAGTTATGACCGTGATAGTATGTCTAGCACCAAGGAGATAGTGTCGCCATGCCTTGAAAGCTGATTTTATAGCCAAGAGTTCTTTGTCTGTGATAGCATAGTTGAGTTCGGGAGGTGAGAATTTCTGTGACCAGAAGGCCACAGGGTGTAACTGGCCAGTTCCTGGGTCCCTTTGTGAGAGAACAGCTCCCATAGCCATGCTAGAGGCATCTGTTTCAACTATATAAGGGAGGTCTGGGCGAGGATGCCGGAGCAGAAGTGAAAGGCCTTCTCAGCTTCTTTGGTCCAATGGAACTTTTTATTGTTTTTCTCAATAGTGATGTAATTGGATGCACTATTTGGGTAAAATCTGGGATGAATCGGCAGTAAAAGGTTGCCAAGCCCAACATACTCCGGATTCCTTTAAATGAAGTTGGTGACGGCCAGTTAAGAATGGCATCTACCTTGTGCCTATCCATTCTGATACCTTTTGGTGTGAGGATAAAACCGAGGAACTCCACTTCGGTGACATGAAAAGAGCATTTACCGAGTTTAGCATACAGTTTATGTTGGCAGAGTTTAGTAAGGACGCAGCGGACATGCCTCACATGGTCTTCTTTTGTAGCAGAATACACTAAGATGTCATCAATGTAAACCAGGGCGCAAATGTCGATTAACTCCTGCAAAACATCATTCATAAAGTACTGTAATGCAGCGGGAGCGTTGCAAAGTCCAAAAGGCATTACCTGGTATTCATACAAGCCACATTTGGTACGAAAGGCGGTTTTCCATTTGTGTCCTTTCTTCACTCGAACAAGATGGTACGTCACCCTAATGTCCAGTTTGGCATCGATTTGGGCGTCTTTGACTTGATCCAATAATTCGGGATTAAGGGGCAGTGGATAACGGTTTTTTACTGTGATCTGGTTTAATGCGCGATAGTCGATGCAAGTCCTCAAATCGCCTTCCTTCTTTGGTATGAAGAATAAGGGACTGGCTGCCGGTGATTTAGATGGCCGGATAAAACCATTTGACAGGTACTGATCAAGATAAGATTTCAAATGGAGGTTTTCTGGTTCAGTAAGTGCATAGATTCGGCCACAAGGTATTTGCACACCAGGTATGAGGTCGAACTGACAATCGTAGGGCCTGTGCAGTGGTAGAGTATTGGCTTGTTCTTTCTGGAACACGTCTTGAAAATCTTGGCATTCATTTGGTAGAGTACTAGTCACACCTAGGACAATCGCCGCCGTACTGGGAGTAGCAGATGTACACAAGTCTGTTTTCCCCTTTTCTTGGTAATAACAGGTGCAAGCACAATCATCGGAAAAGGACAACTTCTTGGGATGCCAATCTATTAGAGGGTTGTGAGCTACCAACCATGGCATCCCTAAGATTAGTCGAAACTGAGGAGCTTTGATGAGATTGAATGTATTAGATTCTCGGTGCGCATCCTGGCACAGTAGGGCTAGTGCTGCTGTACATTGGGTTACTGGTCCAGAAGCTATTTCTGTCCCATCAACAGTAGTAACATTTTCAGTAGTCGACTTAGAGCATAAGGGAAGCCCCATCTCTGCTGCCAGATCTTGGCCTACATAATTCCCAACTGCTCCGCTGTCCATGTATGCTTCGACAGCATGCATCCGAGACGGTTGTTGGTGATTGATCAAAATTATTGGTAATGCAAAGTGGGAGGTCTGTGGCTCATCCTTCTCGCTCGACAAGCGGACCTCTACGCTTGCCGGGCTTGGTAGTTTTCCGACTCCTTGTTATAACCTTCCTTCTCTGTGGCTCCAACAGTTCTCCTTGGGGGTTTCACTGGACATTCTTTGAGGAAGTGGCCTGATTTTCCGCAATATAAGCATAATTGCTGTTTCCTTCTCTTGTCTCATTCAGTTTTAGTTAAAGGGGGCCGTACACCTCCGATTTGCATGAGTTCTACCGTGTTTTCCAATGTACGTCGAACATTATCCTTTGACCGGACATACACAGCTCAAGTGTCTAACCTTATCCGGTCCGCTTTTCGGTCTTGTAATCTGTGATCTAATTGCACCACAAGGTTGATGAATTCTGCACTTGATCAAGGACATCCTTTAGTTCCCCTCGTAGACTCCGATGAAATAGTGTGGTCCTTTTTTCCCATGACACCCAGCTTCAACGACTAGTCTGTTAAATGTTGCTATATATGTAAGCAAGTCTTGACTTCCTTGACGGAGTGACAAAAGTTCGTTATCTAATGCTTGGCCTTGGGTTTGACGAGCAAAGAGTTTTTCCATTTCCATCTGGAAACCCCCAAAGTCGTGTAACAATGGGTTGTCCTGACTTACCAATGGTACTGACCAATCCGCAGCACTGCCACTCAGATATGACAAGACAAAAGCCCCAGGTCTGCAAAGGAAATGAAGACGACACTGATTCATGAACGTTGCGTACTTCTTGGGGTCCCCTGTAAATCGTTCAGGTGGAGCTAAAGGAACTGCCCCAGGAAGGGTTATTTGTACTGGATTGGTGGAAGAAGTTGGTACAGGTGCTGGGCTGGCGAAATGTTACCAGGCAATGGGGTCTGTCCTGCATGTGATTGGAGCAATTGTCTACTTATTTTGTCGGTACGATCTTTATTAACAATCAAATCCCTCCTAAGAGCATTGGTTTCTTGCCTGGCTGAATGTACTTCAGCACGTTATTGTCCCAACAACTGAGCTAACTGCTCAGTCTCTGAAGTCTCCATGACGTCCAGGTGGATAATATTATTGAGGCTTTGTGTTCTGTTACGCTCACCTGGTATCCACGGGGACGCCACCCAGCCCTGGTTGGATGATTTGCACTCTCGAACCCTCTCCCAGTCCCTTGGTAAGGCCTCAGGTTAAAGATGGGTCTGCAATATAGGAGAGCTGGATTCAATACAAGATTGTGTTTATGTTTTCTGTTAGGCAGAAACCTGTGCAGTTCCCTCTGGGACCACTGCAAAAGATTTAGGACTACAGGTGTTTGGCAGTAAACCCACTTGGTAGCAGTCTGTACCACACAGATTCACTTGGTAGATGTGGCTGAGCAGTCAGACTTCCCTCAAGAAGAGTTAGGCAGTATACAGAGTATTCACAATAGGTCAAGAGAACACAATAGAACAAGTAAACACTGACCAGGGCTTGGTGTAAAAGAGATATAATTATTTATTTAAAACCACATCTAGAAAAACACACAGGCACTAATAGTAAGCAATTCAAAAACACGGTCACTAAAAGATATACACTCCCTTAAAAGAATATTAGACAAGTCTAAGTAAAGCCCCACTTATTTTCAGACAGCGGTGAGCGCTTAATGTAGATGGCACTCTAATAATTTGTTTAAACAAGGGAGAGAAAAGCAGAGAATAAATTGAAACAGATCCCAACACTTTTTCACGAACACAACAAGAGAGGAAGGCAAAGTAACACAGTGAATTCAGAGTCAGTAGGCCGGATCCGCTTTAAGAGGATCAAAACGAATTGGGTCCAAGGTCACACGGTTGCAGTGCACAAAAGTCTTGTAACGGTTCAAAAAGGAGTTGGACCAAAGAAAGGGACCAGTTAGAGGGTCAAGGCGGCCAGCCCAGTCCAGAAGGTTAAGGGGTTATTATTACCTTGTAGCAATCTTTAGAAAGGGAGGCCTGGCGGACACGGTACCTTAAAGTGGTGAGAATACTCCAGCGGGGGCAGTTGTTCCTGGCAGCGGATGCAAGTCGGTCCTTCGTCCGGGGGGAGAGAGGATCTCGTCGAGGAGGAAGACAGGAGTCTGTTGCACTGCCAGGGAAGAAACCAGCCACGGAGTTTCTCAGATAAAAGGAGCGGTCCTTTAGTTCGCGGTCCAGTGGTAAGTGGCTATCCGGTTGCCGGGGTGCTTGGCACGGGCAATTCGACCACAGACCGGTCTGGGGTGCGAAGAGAAGAAGGTAAACTGGTTGTGCCCACCAGTCAGGGGAGGACGCCTCTCCAGCCGGGAGATCTTCTCTGTCGTCGGGAAGTGGTGAGTCGGTTCCGCAGCGCTCCACCGGTGGTGTCGCCATGGTAGGTCGGCTCAGCTTCTCCCTCATCGGATTCTCAGGTCCTGTGGCGACTTCTGAAGTTCCAGTCCCAAAAGCCCTGCTTTTATGCAGGATACCCCCATTCACTCAGCCTAGCTGTCAATCAAACATGGTAAGTGGTCAGCCGGCCGGCTCACCACTTGGGCCAATCACACAAGAGTGTGACTTGAGTTACCAAGGTAACTCAGTCCAGGGTGCCTAAACCCCCTCCCATACCCCCTGTGGTACCCAGACAGAGTGGCACCACTTTTGGAGGCTTCTGTGGAGAAGCCCGCCAAAAAGTGGAACAAAGGGCTCGACTTGGGTTGGAGTCACAGAAGAGAACACAAACGCCATTTTAGAATCGAGTCCTGGCAAAAAATACCAACCGGCGAATTAAGATTAATTAAATAAACCGGCGGTATGTTCGAGGCTATGAGAATTAAATAATTAAAGTTGGTAAGGCCTCAGGTTAAAGATGGGTCTGCAATATAGGAGAGCTGGATTCAATACAAGATTGTGTTTATGTTTTCTGTTAGGCAGAAACCTGTGCAGTTCCCTCTGGGACCACTGCAAAAGATTTAGGACTACAGGTGTTTGGCAGTAAACCCACTTGGTAGCAGTCTGTACCACACAGATTCACTTGGTAGATGTGGCTGAGCAGTCAGACTTCCCTCAAGAAGAGTTAGGCAGTATACAGAGTATTCACAATAGGTCAAGAGAACACAATAGAACAAGTAAACACTGACCAGGGCTTGGTGTAAAAGAGATATAATTATTTATTTAAAACCACATCTAGAAAAACACACAGGCACTAATAGTAAGCAATTCAAAAACATGGTCACTAAAAGATATACACTCCCTTAAAAGAATATTAGACAAGTCTAAGTAAAGCCCCACTTATTTTCAGACAGCGGTGAGCGCTTAATGTAGATGGCACTCTAATAATTTGTTTAAACAAGGGAGAGAAAAGCAGAGAATAAATTGAAACAGATCCCAACACTTTTTCACAAACACAACAAGAGAGGAAGGCAAAGTAACACAGTGAATTCAGAGTCAGTAGGGCGGATCCGCTTTAAGAGGATCAAAACGAATTGGGTCCAAGGTCACACGGTTGCAGTGCACAAAAGTCTTGTAACGGTTCAAAAAGGAGTTGGACCAAAGAAAGGGACCAGTTAGAGGGTCAAGGCGGCCAGCCCAGTCCAGAAGGTTAAGGGGTTATTATTACCTTGTAGCAATCTTTAGAAAGGGAGGCCTGGCGGACACGGTACCTTAAAGTGGTGAGAATACTCCAGCGGGGGCAGTTGTTCCTGGCAGCGGATGCAAGTCGGTCCTTCGTCCGGGGGGAGAGAGGATCTCGTCGAGGAGGAAGACAGGAGTCTGTTGCACTGCCAGGGAAGAAACCAGCCACGGAGTTTCTCAGATAAAAGGAGCGGTCCTTTAGTTTGCGGTCCAGTGGTAAGTGGCTATCCGGTTGCCGGGGTGCTTGGCACGGGCAATTCGACCACAGACCGGTCTGGGGTGCGAAGAGAAGAAGGTAAACTGGTTGTGCCCACCAGTCAGGGGAGGACGCCTCTCCAGCCGGGAGATCTTCTCTGTCGTCGGGAAGTGGTGAGTCGGTTCCGCAGCGCTCCACCGGTGGTGTCGCCATGGTAGGCCGGCTCAGCTTCTCCCTCATCGGATTCTCAGGTCCTGTGGCGACTTCTGAAGTTCCAGTCCCAAAAGCCCTGCTTTTATGCAGGATACCCCCATTCACTCAGCCTAGCTGTCAATCAAACATGCTAAGTGGTCAGCCGGCCGGCTCACCACTTGGGCCAATCACACAAGAGTGTGACTTGAGTTACCAAGGTAACTCAGTCCAGGGTGCCTAAACCCCCTCCCATACCCCCTGGGGTACCCAGACAGAGTGGCACCACTTTTGGAGGCTTCTGTGGAGAAGCCCGCCAAAAAGTGGAACAAAGGGCTCGACTTGGGTTGGAGTCACAGAAGAGAACACAAACGCCATTTTAGAATCGAGTCCTGGCAAAAAATACCAACCGGCGAATTAAGATTAATTAAATAAACCGGCGGTATGTTCGAGGCTATGAGAATTAAATAATTAAAGTTGGTAGCCTCGAACAATGGGAAAATCCCATAGGGAAATATTTGCGGTCGAATATAAAAAGTAGTATCCACTGCCACCAGCCAAAACTCGATCAGGGGGGACGGAGACGTGCCACCTCGACTAACAGACCCCGGGGCAATCGAATTGCCCCGACCAGTACGTCCACAATATGATGGTTTGTACTGGTTTCTGTTAATAATTTGGCACTAGTAAAGCCAATGGTGACTTTACATGCCCTGGGAGACAGTAGTCAGTCCCAGGGTATGGAGTCTCTGGTGGGGTGTCACTATGACACCCCTGTGTTACTGCACGGAGGGTGCTGTGTAACACACATAGTAAAAACACATGAGACCATATGGAGTAAAGGACCCCATAGCCCATAAAACACATAAACAGTCAAAGGAACACCATAAATCATGTCCAAGAGTGGGAGAAAAAGAGTCTCACTCTTGGCAGGAGAAAAAAACAAACTCCAGAAATCCAGCAAAGCTGCTGGGGGACTCACTAGGTTAGGAAATTCAGCCTAAAGAGAGAATTCTCCCTAACACTTTCCCACCTCCCTTGGCCTCAACTCCTTCCTCCCCCTTGGGCCTTCTCCTCACCTTAATATTGTAAAAGATGGATTCTCCGTCCTGCTCCTCTTCGCAGGGGCGCGTAGATGTGGGGGGCGAGCAGCGACCAAGTTACTTCACTGGTGCAAGCCCCCCTGTGGGAATCCAGGCCTGCTACGACTCCATAGGTTTGCTGTTTTACAGTCTTTATATGCAGTTCTTATGTTCCTCTTAGTTCGAATAATAATGTCTTGGTTCTTTCCTTTTAGGTATGGAAAGGTATTTTGGTGTTGTCATGCAGTTTGAAGATGAGCATGGGTCGGTAGGCGAAAGCGCGGTGTGCGCGATGCTGTCCGGTGAGTAATGCGCGATCCGCTGTGCTGTTTCGCCCTTTTAAATTGCTAATCTGTGTCTTTTCTCTCCTTGCAGGTCGCTATGTTCCTCGCTGAGTGCCGTAATGTTCCAGCGATGATACTGACCAGGAGATGACTACCCAGATAAGAATTGTGTGGTTTTCTTCATTCGGGAGGAAACGTGAGTAAACACTTACTAATGCTGTCTTTCTTTCTCCTCTTTCCAGGTTATGGTATTCCAGGATGCATGCGGTTCCGGATGATGGAGTTCGTACCTTCAGGTGAGTGGAACTGAAGTTGGCGACGAATTGAAGACAGGATACTGTTCCAGGTAAGTTTCGTAGTGTTCTTTCTCTCTCTGCAGGTCCTTGGTTTCAGGTAAGATGGCATCAAAGAACTGGACACGGTGAGCATTACACTGCCCACAGCAGAATAATGTGAAGCATGTTCTGCTGTTTGGGTGCGGTTGAAATAGTCTCAGGTAAAGTAGTCCAGGTAAAATAGTCCCAGGCCTGCCACACCCCAAGTAGTCCAGGTAGAGTAGTCCCAGGCCTGCCACACCCAAAAGACTAGACGGCATAGCTCAGTTCCTTGTAACTGAGCTATGTGTGTGCCTCCATGTTGTCTGAACCCTCCCAAGTTAAATAGTCCCAAGTAAAATAGTCCCATGTGGGGTACAGGACTGAATATACATTTTCTCTCTGCTCTGTCCCTGTATTATACGCTGTAATGGTACCCTTCGGTACATGTATATATGCTGTATATTTTTGTAACTCACTGGAACTACTGCTTTTTGTAACATGTTTAAGAGTATGTACATGTATATATGCTGTATATTTTTGTAACTTCTGTAACTACTGCTTTTTGTAACATGTTTAAGAGTATGCGCCCGGTTGCCCCTGGGCCTGGTTTTTTGCGCTTTATAAATAAAATAAAATAAAATAAAATAGTCCCATTCTTATGTTGGTCTTTATGATGGTTATGAGCCTGGCGTCAAAGGCCAAAGGCGACAGGACTGACTCCAAGAGAGTCTTGGATGAGGTTTTAAGACCTTTGACCTGGCCCTAACTGGAAGGCTGACTTGCCAGTGAGGGCCAGGGGCAAAGGTCATGACAGAAAGAGCATGAGACCCTGAAATCACTGAATCAGATCTCGACCAAGCCCTTCGTCCAGGGAGGCAGTTTCAACACACGCCGGCCCTTTTTAGGTCAGTCCTTCTCCCGCTCTCCTCATGGCCAGTACCGTTTGGGGGGGTCCAACTGGGCCACCGTGCAGGGTGTCCCCAGTGGTTTATACCTTCTCAATAAAGAGGTTTTTGGAGGTTTTTGACAGTGGAAAGGCAGAGGTAAAAACTCTGCTTCCAGAGACTCTCCAGCCTCCACCTCCAAGTGACTCAGTGGTACGGGTCCCCTCCCACACTTTCCCAGTCGGGGGACGTGTGACATTTTTTACTGACACATGGGAGGGGATCACATTAGATCAGTGGGTACTCAAGATCGTCGCCCACGGGTATTGCATCGAGTTCCTCCGGCCACCCTGCTACCATCCATCTGGAAGCAGATGGCCCATCAGAACATCTGCACATCCTATTGGCCGAGGTCCAGGTCCTGCTGAAAAGGGCACCATCAAAGTCGTCCCTCACCTCCAGGTAAACAAGGGTATTTATTCAATATGCTTCCTTGTACTGTGAGAAACCTGCAGGTGTCTCACTTACTAGTCCCAGGGGATCTGTCATCCAGGTGGCCAGGACATGGCCATCGCTATTGGATCCAGTTCTTGGGGGTGGACCAGTGCAGGAGGATCACCTGGATGAGGGGTCCTCCGGGAGTGGAAGCGGGACACCGAAGGTTGAGACGCGGCATCCTCTTCCTTGTAACACCTTTTCCCCAACCTACCTAGTAGGATACTTAGAAACTCGACCCCCCCTTTCCAACACAAGCACTTTCTCACAGCGTGATCGACAACTGACTAATACCTGAGCCGTTTACCTGACATGTCCCAACACAAGGGTCAGGCAGAGTCAGGCAATTGCCGACAACTATACACACCTGACACACACCTGACTACCCTTTCCCTTCCCCTTTAGGATAAAAGGAAGAGCACAAGAGCATACTCCGAGCAAGGCCAAACACACAAGGAAGCAGTCATTCCAGCACGGCAGTTCAAACGGAGGAGAAAGGTTGCAAGACCTGAGATGATGTCAAGGACGGACATGCCCTTCCCCTTTTCAACCCAGACCCGCAAAACCTCCGATGAAAGAAACATAAAACCGGGAATTACAGCTGGCAAATGGTGTGACGGATGTAAGCGGTACATGGAACCCTCCTGCACTGATAGCCAGGGTGGGGATACGCGGTTGTCATCGTGGTATCGTCGTTGACTCCAGTGGCAAAGGAACTGCCAAAGAAACTACAACTACCAAGAGGCCATAGGGAAGGCCGGTATAAAGTGTTAAGGTGGTCATACAAGGGTCAAGCCAAATCCCTTGTACAATCAAAAGTCCTTGACACGTTGCAGAAGATTTGACATTGCGAAACAGGCGTTTGTGCCCGACTGAGGGAAACGCCATGCAAACTGTTTGTGTGAAAACCCGCACTTTTTGTAGCCTAACAGAGGGACCCAGGGAGACGAGATCGCCCTTCAGAAGACTCTATTTAAGATGGGCAAGTGCTTTGGAAGGTCTAAGCATGGATGAGGGGGACCTCACTAAACCAAGAGGGTTGTTTAAAAAGACATTAAGACTTGTGAATATTACAAATGAGGAGATTTAGATTGAAGGGAAGTGAATCCCATATTGTGAAGAAGCTAAGTGAACAACATTGTGTTGACAAGTATGTACCCGAATGAGGAATGTCCACAGTTAGTGGTTGATCTGAGCCCGACTGAGGGAGGCCAACAACTGAGAGAAGGATCAGAGCCTGGCTGAGGGGGATCCAAGGGTGAAGGGTGATCAACCGACGTAAAGGTTAACCGATGGAACTTTTGTTTTGTTGTTTTGACATATCAGGTCCTCTGAAGCAAGAGACTTTTGCATGAGAAGAGACTTGGACACAGAAGACCCTGATATTGAGAAAAGAAACTGTAAGATCATGAACTGTAAGCTTGTGCCGGAGAAGCCCAGGAGTGTGCTGTGCTCGAGAGTCCCGCCTCGTCCTGTGCTAAAAAGGTGGTTAAAGGAGACCCCGGCCATAACATCCTGACTCATCATTTTGT
This sequence comes from Ambystoma mexicanum, assembly GCF_040938575.1. NCBI lineage: Eukaryota > Metazoa > Chordata > Amphibia > Caudata > Ambystomatidae > Ambystoma > Ambystoma mexicanum. The sequence goes on along the minus strand of NC_090925.1, from coordinate 326,493,794 downwards.
GAACACTTCTTTCATATGGATTGTGTCCTCCAACGTATTCCTCATCTTTGACATGTAGTGTCCACAGCTAGGCTGCTTCGGAAATGTTTTGGCAGAGGGCGCCCTACATCAATGGCATTGGGTTGATGTCCCTTGAAGGCCCCCGTCGAGGGTGATGTCATCAGGTGTTAGAAGAAGCACACACGGCGCCCGTTGCCTCAGTTCCGTTTTTTCCACAAACTTGTTTGCTTCCTGAAACTCGGCGCGCCTCGTACTTGCGAGTATTTGCAGTGAAGTTCTTCGATATGTCTTTGTCTTCCACTCCAACGACACCTCGGTCCGGGTTCAAGAAATGCCAGAACTGCGGATACAAGATGTCCATCATGGATCTGCATCATGTCTGCCTGTGGTGCCTCGGCGTGGGCCATGACACGGATACGTGCTCCAAGTGCCAGTCGATGACTGGAAAGGCCTTGCAGGAACTAAAGGGGAAGCTCAAGGTAGGCAAGGTGTCCAAGCCACATGAGTCTCGAACTGCCGGGCCTTCAACCGATGAGTCGAGAGGTGACTCTCCTCAGAGGAAGAAAGCCAAGCGTTCAAGGTCCAGGAGTGGTTCCTGCCACACGTCCTCCTCGTCGAAGCGCTCGAGAAGAAGGCACCGCCGGTCACCTTCCTCGTCTTCTTCAGGCGGCACGTCCGAGAGGGTGAGTTGCCCATCCAAACATTCGACGCCCGCTGAGTGGGAAGCTTTCCGCATGGAAATGCTTAACATTTTAGAAAAGCAGGGCAAGGCCCTGTCCGTGCCTTCTATTGAAGCAGGCAGGGAACGGTCTTGGCCGGATACTCATGCGCACTCGAGCCTGGGTTAATGGCGCAACCCTCATAGAGAGCCTTCGAGGCCTTGTTCGGACAAGGTAGCTAAGGATCACTCAAGACGTGAAATGAGGTCACGGTCTTCGTCTCCATCGAAAGCGTCAAAACCCTCGATACCATTGAAGCCGTCAATGCCATGGCGCCACACCAGTCCATTGTGCCTGTTGGGTCTTCCACCCCGATCAGACCCTCGATGCCTTCGGAGCCGTTGTCGACACCGACGTCAACCCCTGCTAACAGTGGAACCCCCTAAAAAGGTGGTATCGAAGTCGTCAACGTTGAAACCTCTGGCTGTGCTAACGGAGAAAAGGTGTACTCCTCTGCCAAAGAAAGGCTTTTTTAAGTCCCTCACCTCCATTTTTGAGAAGGAGGAACATTCTGATGAGGGTGAGACTCTTTTTGGTCTCCAGTTTGGGACCCCTAATGTGCCAGAATGCCTCATCTCAGAGGAGAGTAGAATGTAGGATCTTTGTGAGCACTTGCATAATGCAAGTGGTATAGACACTTCACCTGAGCTGGAGTTCGGCAGACCAGCCCCTGGGAGCATGCCGACTCCTCTTACTGACACCTTATATCGAGAGTTGTGGAGTATTTGCACTGTTCTAGGCCTATTGCACACTATGATCAGGATGATCTTGCAGACATTTTGGATCAGGGTCCTCCTACAGATCGAATATTGCCATTTCATGGGGCTCTAGAGAACAGGTTGGAAAAAATTGGGAAACACCAGAGACTAATCTGGGGGTGAACAAGTCCCTTACAAGTAAATACTGCCCCCTCAAGTAGCGACCCCATCTATCTGTCATTTCACCCCAATCCTGAGAGTCTGGTGGTCCAGGCAGCCACAGCAACCTCAAAACAGGTTGCGTACCCTACCATCCCTCCGGATAGGGATGATAAGCGCGTGGATGGATGGGCGCAAGGTATTTTCAGCTGGGAGTATGGCATTGATGGCGGCCAACTTCTCTTGTGCCTTCGCAAGATTTTCGTACACTCTGTGGGAGTGCATATCTATGGCGGCTGAGAATATTCCCGAAGGGGAAGAAAGGGAAGGTTTCTTGGCTCTTATTAAGAACAGCAAGGAAGCCATGTGTTAATCCCTTCAGTTCTGGTTGGATGTTGCAGACAGCATCAGCAGGTCCATGGTTATGAGCACCGTAATACGCAGATTTGAGTGGTGGAGGAAGTTGGGTTTTGCACCGGATGTGCAGGCGAGACTTCTGAACATGCCATTTGACGGGTCTGGCCTTTTTGGCAGCAAGGCTTGAGAAGCTGCAGACCTCTAAAGCAGCCGCCAAGTCTTTGGACGCCGCTGTTCGGCAGCATCAGCCTTTTCATCCTAGCAGACAGCAATGGAGGGGTAGATCTTTTCGTTACTACTCCTCATTTGGAAGGGCGAGAGGAATGCCCAGTCAAAGAGGCCAATGTAAGTTTCCTCGTAGTGGACGAGGTAGAGGTGCCAAATCCACTCAAGCAGCAGCCTCTGTGCCATCAGGCTCTGCTACTGCCGCTTCAAAACTGCTCTGAGGCCTTCGGTCCCAGCTCACCGTTGGGGGAGCAGGCTGTCTCAGCATCTGGAAGAATGGCCAGTCATTACTTCGGATGCTTGGGCTCTGGAAACAATAGCCCACGGGTACTATCTTCCTTTTCTACAGAAGCCTCATGACAATCCACCGGGAGTACACTCTTTGAGGGTTCCAGATCTGCTCCTTGTGCAGGAAATATTAAACCTGCTATAGAAAGGCGCTATAGAACCAGTGCCTGTAGCGGAGAGGAACAAGGGATGGTACTCCCCTTATTTTTTTATTCCCAAAAGGACGGGGGACTGAGTCCCATTTTGGACTTGAGGTACTTGAAAATGTTCCTCAGGAAGGACAGGTTCAAGATGGTCACACTTTCTCAGATCCTTCAGGTCCTCCAGGATTGGTTGGTGTCATAGGACCTTCAGGATGCTTATTTGCCGATCCACCTCAAGCACAGGAAAATACCTGATGTTCTCCGTTGGCGGCTCACACTATCAGTTTTGAGTCCTGCCATTCGGGTTGCCCTCCACCCCGAGGGTATTCACTAAACTGATGGTGGGAGTGGCAGCACATCTCAGGAAAGGGGGGATTCACATCTACCTGGACAATTGGCTGATCAGGGCGCGTTACCCCGAACAAGCCTTGGCTCATCTCAATGCTACCCGTCACTCCCTTAACAGACTGGGCGTCTCCCTCAATTTCAAGAAGTCCCATATGACACCTTCCCAACAGCTCCAGTACATCAGGGCTGTCTTGAACACATCCTTGGGGAAGTGCTCTTCACGCAAGGTGAGGGCTCAACACATTCTCCAGATGGTAACCAAATTTCTGAATGTCCAGAGTCTTCCCGGCCTTTGAATTCAAGGTTGCTCAGCCTCATTGCATCCTGTATTTTTCTGGTGCCAGATGCCTGTCTGAGGATGAGGTCCCATCAATGGGCGCTCAGGACTCAATGGTCCCAATTCTCAGGCAAGATGTCGGATCGCCTTCAGGTTCCGGTCAGGGTCTCACAGGATCTTCTGTGGTGGGCCTGCGAGGAAAACCTCATGAAAGGAGAACCTTTTTGGCAGCCATGGCCCGAGGTAACTGTAGTGACGGACGCTTCCCTCACAGGGTGGGGAGCTCACGCCAATGATCTCACCATCAGTGGTCGTTGATCTACATCGGAGTCTAAACAACACATCAATCTTTTGTAGCTGAGAGCAATCGGGCTGGCACGGAAGGCTTTCCTGCCGTCTGTACGGGGGAGGAATGTCCTGATAATGACAGACAACATGGTGGCCATGCATTACCTCAACAAGAGAGAGAGGAGGTGTAGGGTCACTCCCACTGTGCAGAGAGAGGCAATGCAGCTCTGGTTCTGGGCAATTCAAGAAGGGATCTCACTAGCAGCAGTTCATCTGACCGGAGAGGAGAATGCCCTAAGCAGGCAGAGCAGTCTCCCATGAATGGGAAATAGCTCAGGAAGTCCTTCAAGAGATCTTCGCCCTTTGGTGATCCCCGCAGGTGGATCTGTTCACGACCGGCGCCACCGGAAGTGCGAGCAGTTCTGCTCAAGGGAATTTCCTCAGAGAGGAGCCCTAGGCGACGCGTTTATGGTGGATTGGGAATTCCTGCTACTGTACGTGTTTCCTCCAGTCCCCGTCATTCCTCAAGTTCTCAGGAGGTTAAGATGGTTTGAGTCCTGCATGATCCTAGTTTCTCCAGATTGAGCCAGGAGATTGTGGTTCCTGGATCTTCTGGACATGTCCATCTGTCCTCCGATGCGTCTTCACCAAAGAGAGGATCTTCTCTCACGAGAGGAAGGTCGGGTTCTCCATCCAGAGGTCAAGACTCTCAATCTTCACGCATGGTTTCTGAAAGGTTGAGATACAAGGATTGGGACCTCCCGGATGACGTAATGGAGGTGTTGCTTTCGGCCAGGGGGCCGACAACAAAGTCTCTGTACCATTGCCTTTGGAAGAAGTTCTGCGCCTGGTGCAGAGATAAGAATGGTTATTCTTTTCAATGTTCAACTCCAGATGTTCTATCCTTTTTGCTTTCTTTGGCCCACAAGGGTTTTCAGGTGGGGACCATTAGAAATGACCTAGCAGCGCTCTCAATCTTTAAGTGTTCATCCGAGGAATGCTCTTATTTTAAGATTCCTTTGGTTACTCAATTTCTAAAAGGGCTCACGAATGTGTTCCCGCCTTCACCGTTTCAGGTTCCGGTTTGGGTCCTTAACTTGGTCTTAAAGTTTCTGATGGGGGCTGCGTTTGAAACATTGCACTCATGTCCAATGAGGTTGTTGACCTTTCTATTGGTTGCTCTTACATCTCCACGTAGAGTGAGCGAAGTGCAGGCACTTTTTTCCAAGCCACCCTTTACTGTGTTCCACAAGGACAGGGTTGTGTTGAGAGTCAGACCCTCCTTTCTACCTAAGGTAGTTTCGGACTTTCATTTGAGTCAGAAAATTGTGCTACCTGCCTTCTATCCTCCTCTGCATCCTAGTAAGGAAGACGAAAGGCTTCATATGTTGGACCCTAGGAGAGCTTTGAGCTTTTATATTTCCAGAATGTCCAAGGTGAGAGTGGATGATCATCTCTTTGTGGAGTATACCAGACATTAACTAGGCCAGGCTGTGTCTAAACAGACCTTGTCTAGGTGGATCATCCTCACTATTTCTGAATGCTATACTTCAGTGGGCAAGGTCCCTCCTGAGGGCTTGAGTGCTCATTCAACCGGAAGCATGGCTACGTCGACAGCCCTGCAACGGGGCGTCCTATAAAGAACATATGTGATGCTGCAACGTGGTCTTCGATACACACGTTTACCAAGCATTATTCCCTGGATACTTCCCATGCTCAGGATGTGGCGTATGGTAAGGCAGTGTTTTACTCTGCCCTTGAATTTCAACTGTACAAAATTCTTCACCCTCCTCCAATCATGGATACTGCTTTGGGAGTCTGTCAAAGATGAGGAATACGTTGGAGGACACAATCCATTCGAATAAGTTACTTACCCAACCTACCCAACCTACCCCTCTGTAGAATTTCCCATGCTATTACAGCTTTCGTTCCAACAAGGCTGAGTACAGTTAGGCCCAATTTGTGGCCACCTCTGCTACACGAGGAGGGAGAAAAAACTAGAACTGAAGCAACTGGTGCAGTGCGTGCTACTTATAACATCCGATGACATCACCCTTCGAGGGACATCGACCCGATGCCATTGACGCAGGGCGCCCTCTGCCAAAAAATCTCCAAAGCAGCTGAGCTGTGGACACTACATGTAAAAGATGAGGAATATGTTGGAGGAACATCAAGTCAGAAGAACGTTACCAGGGGTAAGTAACTTGTTCTTCTTTTCTTGTGAACATTATCCCACGCTCTTTTGAAACATAGCGGTAAGGATTGGCAATAGGTTTCTTAGTATAGGCCCTTTTATTTGACTAGACTCCACTTGGACAGTATTATTATTATTTGTTGGTCGTAGTTTGCTCCCATCTTAGATTTATTTAGGTTTAGATTAGGTGTTTATCTCACCCATCTTACAATTTAATAAACACCCTTGTACTGTGATCACTTGTGTCTGTCTTACTTTGATGCCATGCCTTTCTTACATAACCCAAAAAGGATCCAACCATGCGCCCTGTTTTAGATCTGCGTCCTGCGAACAAATCTGTCAAACCACAAAAGTTCAGGATAACAACACTCCAGTAGGTAATCCTGCTGCTGAGGCAGGGGGATTACATGGCCACATTGGACATGAAAGATGCATACTTTCATATTTCAATGTTGACAGTACACAGAAAGTATCTCAGGTTTAAGATAGAGGACATCCACTATCAATTCAAGGTTCTCCCCTTCTGCATTGCCTCTGCCCCAAGGGTGTTTACAAAGGTATTAGTGATAGCGGCGGCTCACCTGTGCAAGCAATACATCCCTGTGTATCCTTACCTCGACGACTGGCTCATAACCAGAAGACAGTAGACCTTCTATTCAATCTGGGATTCTCCATCAACAAGAAGAAAGCAAGCCTGGTCCCCAGCCAAGTCAAGCAGTTTTTGGGGGCCCTGATTCAGATAGAAGACTGGCTTGTCTTCTTCTCCAATGATAGGGTTCAGAACATGCTGTTCCAGATCCCTCATTATGTAGCCAGTCACCGGGTAACCGTTCGCAAGACCATGCGACTGCTCGGCATGATGCCTTCCTGAGTCTTCTTAGTTCCTCATGTGCCCTATGCAGGAGTGGCTCTCAAGCCAATGGAGTCAGGTCTGTGGCCAGTGGGACGATCTAGTGGTTGTCTCAACAGTCCTCATTCAGTCTCTGCAGTGGTGGTCAAGGGAAAACCTTCTGCAGGGAAAAACCTTTACCACCCCCGCAGTGGAGGCCACTCTCACCACAGACGAGTTTCTGTCAGGGTGGCAAGCTCCCCTCCTTCAACAGACAGCGCATGGCTTGTGGTCCCCATCAGCAGCATCCAATCACATCAACTTGTTGGAACTGCTTGCAGTGTTCAAAGCCCTAAACGCCTTCCAAGCACACCTACAGGAGAAGACAGTTCTTGTCCTTACAGACAGTACCACAGCCATGTACTACCTGAACAAACAGGAGGGCACTCACTCTCCAGGGCTATCCAAACTGTCCCAGAACATTTGCAAGTAGGCACTCGAAATGTTCCTCCTCTTACAACATGCTACAGGGGAATACAATCTTGTGCACCAGTGGCGCAGTGCGTGCGCAGATTCTACTCAATGGGCCTCATTACAAGTACTCCGGTCCGGAATTAACACTGCCGGTAAATCCATACCGGCACCGTTTCCATGTCCGCCCAATCATGACCCGCGGCCCCGGTAATAGCACCACCCTCAACCACCACCGCGGAAATAGGGGTCCCGTTAAGTCCGTCTGCACGGAAACCCCTCCGTTACCGTCAACACGAAACACCGTGAGCATCACAACTAGCGCGGACACGGAAATACCGGCAAAAAAATGGCGTAAATACCGTGATCATGGTGGCGGAACCGCCGCCACCACGAACATGGCGTTATACACTGCCTGCTGAACTGAATCAGGGCACAGGTGCACCAAATCAGCCCAGCTGGACCTAGCAGGCCACTGGGAGCCTACAAAAGGGCCACACCCAGCCCAACACAGCACAGAACCATGCAGGCAGCAGGTCTAGTAGCACTGGGACTGGGCCTACTCAACCAACAGGCAGCACTGCACATGGTGGCAGTAATGGCGCAGAGGAGGAGGCGTAGGCGGAGGAGGCGCAGGCGGCAACCAGCCAACCCTGCAGCTATGGCAAACCCCATTGCCCAGCCAGCCCGACCCCGCCACCAGCCAGCAATACGACACATCAGGGCCTCACCCTGGAACCTCACCCCAGGACAGATCCACACACTATACCGGCTGGACCGTGCAACAATCCTGCACATCACCGCCATGATTGAGGACAACATCAGCAGCCAAATTGACACCCCCATCGCCATCCCCCCCTCTTGAAGGTTGTCTCAGTACTGCATTTCCTTGGCACTGGCACCTATCAACACACGGTTGGTGAGCTGCACGGCATATCACAACCCTGTTTCTCAAAAATCCTGGTACACGTACTGGATGCCCTGTTGCGCCATGTGTCGGAACACATAGCCCTACCCCGCACCCTCCCCGAGGTCATTGCCACCAAGTTGGCCTTCCATGCCATAGCAGGCATGCCAAATTGCATAGGCGCAGTTGACTGCACCCACGTTGAGCTGACAGTACCACGTGCAATTGAGGCGGTGTTCCGCAATAGGAAACAGTATCACTCTTTGAATGTCCAGATGGTTTGTGATGCCATGTAACTGATTACACAGTGCTGCGCACGTTTCCCAGGCTCATCACATGACTCAATGGTACTGCAGAATTCCACGTTGCCACGGTGCATGGAACGCTATGCCGGACAAAGCACATGGCTATTGGGTGAGTACAGCTGACGATGCTACAACCCTGTCGAAGTGGTGTGTGTGTGTCCAGGCCAGTGAGCATTGTGAGTGTGCCGCTGTGACCGCACATGCATCACCCCCCTTCCATCTACCAAATACACAGCGGATGCCAAACATCATGAAGGAAGACATGACAGGGCACCACAATGTGCCCGTGCACATGCTGGCACAGCCAATCCCGTCACTGTCCCATGAACCTTGTGCCACTGCAGACACCCGCCCTCAATTGAAACACTGCCTCAAAAGGCACGAGAGGCGTGTAAATGAGACGACGTGTATTTACTACTTCCGTACAGTGGAGTCCCTCTGCCATGTGTGGACAGCACTGCACCGTGACATGCACACAATCAAATGTCACCCGCAGGGCACAGTAAACATGCAAGTTAATGTGTAGGCCCATATCCAGTTAGCGACATACATCGTGATGCCCAAAACATACCTCCATACACTGCATGGTACATATGCATGAATGAATGATGATACAAGAATGCACAGCAGCAGATGAGGACATGATGCCACAAACACTGACATGTTCCCCCATCTACATCCCATGTAGGTGATGCGGGAAATGCACTCACGCCATGGATGATGACACCTGTACGGAGACCAAGGAACAGGCATGAAGAGGCATACAATAGGGCACATATCCGCACACGTGGAATGATTGAGAGGACATTTGGACTGCTGAAGGCCCGTTTCCGCTGTCTGAGCAGATCTGGCGGATCACTGCTGTACAGCCCAGTGAAGACGGGTAAAATCATGCTCGTATGTGCCATGCTGCACAATATATGCCTGCGCAGGAACATCCCAATGCCACCAGACGCAGATGAGGAAGATGGGGATGGGGATGGGGATGGAGATGGGGATGGGGATGGAGATGGGGATGGGATGGCACCGCCTCCCCCTCGGGGTCCACATGATGGCCAGAGAGCACGGGATGCCCTGATTCGCATTTACTTTTGAGTCACAGCACATTCACAGAAATGCACGAACATGGTGACGACAATGAATTAATAGTTGCACTGCAAAATAAATGATCAATGTCCACACATGTATGTCTTGATTCGAAACGGTGATGTATGGATGTAATAACAACAGGGAAGGAGGTGCTATGGTTAGGGAAGCTGTACACCCGGGGCCACCCACCACCCAAACGTGCCCACCCCCACCCAGGCCCCATTGTTCAAACCCCCAAAACTACCTACCACACCACCCAAACGTGCCCACCCCCACCCAGGCCCCATTGTTCAAACCCCCAAAACTACCTACCCCACCACCCAAACGTGCCCACCCCCACCCAGGCCCCATTGTTCAAACCCCCAAAACTACCTACCCCACCACCCAAACGTGCCCACCCCCACCCACACCCTTGTAGTCCACATGTGTCCTGCACTGCCCCACACACATGCCATCACTTCCGTGTGCGCTTCTGTGCCTGTGCAACCTTGCCCGAGGGACCCGTTAGCCTACTCGAGCGCCTCCTTGGACTGGCAGTAGTGGAGCTGGATGGGGTGGTTGTGTTTGATTGCTCAGAATCTGGGATTGAGGGCATCCGTGCCAGATTTGCCTGTTGGCCAACCAACATGGCCTCTACAAGCCTGGAGGTGTGGTCGTTGCCCTCCCGCACATGGCGTGCAAGGGTCACTATAGTGCTCGCAAAGTGTCCGATGGACCTCGACAGGCGACGCATTGAGGCGCTGTAGCTCTCCCTCTGCAGCCTGGATTCCTCTAGCTGCCTCTCCAGCAGCTGGGTGAGGGTAGCCTGCTGGTCCTCCATCCGCTGCATGCGGGCATTCAGTTCGGCCATGGATGGGGTGGGCGACCTCATGGAACTCCCCAGTGATGTGGGGCTGAACTCCAGCTCATGGAAGGAGCCCAGGACTTCCAATGTGGGCATCTCCCCCTGTGGCCCCGTTTCCGAGTGCTCTTGCGGGGCACTGTTATCACTGCAGGCTGCCCCCTCTGCAGTGCTGCTGCCTTCGGTGTTGTGTTGGGTGGCCATGATAGGTTCCCGTGGCACCTGTCTAGACTCAGGCAGTGTGGAGACGGTGGGGATGTCGGTGGTGGTGGTGAGCGGCACATCTGTAGTGGCTGGTAATGTGGCCAGAGGTGCAGAACTGCTGGCAGCATCCTCCTGTGTGGTGGCGGTGGCTTGTGTACTTGCCGGTGCAGATTGGCTGGCCTGTTGTGCAGTATCACTGTCACTTGAAACGGCTGTGGGGACACAAAGGGCATGCAATTAGTGTTGTTGTGGTGGCAGATGGGTGCATCACATGCGTCATTAAGATTGTACATTGAATAGTGTTAGTCACATGCATCTGATTGCTAGTGTATGCATTCTGTGATATTGGTTGCCATACAGATCATGATGGGTCCTTTGGCCCACACATGCACTGCCTGGGGGGGGGGGGTTGTTGATGGGTCCTTTGGCCCACACATGCACTGCCTGGGGGGGAGGTTGTTGATGGGTCCTTTGGCCCACACAATCACTGCCTGGGGGGGGGGGGGTTGTTAATGGGTCCTTTGGCCCACACATGCACTGCCTGGGGGGGGGGTTGTTAATGGGTCCTTTGGCCCACACATGCACTGCCCTGGGGGGGGGGGTTGTTGATGGGTCCTTTGGCCCACACATGCACTGCCTGGGGGGGGTTGTTAATGGGTCCTTTGGCCCACACATGCACTGCCTGGGGGGCGGGGGGGGTTGTTAATGGGTCCTTTGGCCCAGTACTCACAACTGCATATTTTCATGTGGCATTCATGTTTGGGCACTTACCGGCATCTGCAGGTGGGCTCACTCCTGCCTCAGCCTCCCTGATCCCATGGATTCCCTCTAGGTGGAGGACGCTGCTGCAACGCTCCTCCCATGCTTGCAGCCTCAGTGGGGAAGGGGGTCCTCCGCCTGTCCCACTGCTGCGTTGGCGGTGCGTGGAAATGAGGTTGCGTACCCTCAGCCGCAGGTCGTCCCACCGCTTGTGGCAGTTCTTCACGCTCCTCGCTGTCACGTCCACAGCGGTGCACTTGCGTGCAGCTTCGGCCCACACCTCCTTCCTCCGCTAGTGTGTGGCACGCCGTTGGTCGGCACTGAACAGCATCTCCGCATTGTCCACAATGTGCTCCACCAAGACGGTTAGCTCCGCCTTGCTGAAGCGCTGTTTGCGCTGCCTCTGAGCAGGAATCCTGGAAGACATGCTGGTGGTCCCTTTTGGCTTCTCAGAGTTAGGATTGTGCTTGTGCTGGCTCTGGATGGCAATGGATTGTGCTTTTATATGATGGCCGCCTCTCTGTTTCCTGTTTTGGCGATCATGGTATTTCCGGTTCCGTGTCCGTGGCGGCGGAGGCGGACATGGGTTTTGCACCACTTGTGGCTGCGTTATTTCCATTTCCGTGAGGTTTTCCGTGACGGCGGTAACAACGGTTCAGAGTCCGTGTGGTGCGCGCGACCAACAGCGTGTAATCGGACGGTTTTTCCGCAACCTTGCGGACACGGAAACGTTTTTACCGCCGTCACGGATTTTGCACGGTCCCGGACTGGCAGGTTGTAATGAGGCCCAATGTCTTTGCAGAATGGGGTTTTCCCAACATCGACTTATTCGCGACTCTGGAAAACGCCCAATGCCCAGATTACGCCTCCAGGTACCCACAGAGATGCTCCAAAGGGATACCATGGTCTGGGAGATTTGCCTCTGCTTTTCACCCGATTCCCCTTCTCAACAGGATAGTGCACAAGATGCACCAGTAACAAGTAACAATGATCCTGATGGCACCAATGACCGGAACGCTGCGAATACAAAATTAATTTGGAACTGACCTTTCAAGAAAGAAGTCATATCCCGAAAGGTTACGCCGCATGCGGCTGACCTTCTACAGCCCGTACAGGAAAACTGAAGGCACTCAGTCTGAGAAAAGGACCGCTTTGGAAAGGGGAAATACAACCTTTTGAGGGTGGGTCCACATGACACACATAAAAAAACAGCAAAAGGCACCACTAGCTACCCACCTCAACCACACTACAGTTGTAGGTAACCTACTCGACAAGTGATATTGAATATCATCAAGTTACATATTCAACCAAAGGCATAATATCAAAAAAACTATTTTAATTCATGTATCTCAGACAATTTACTCACATACAAAACGTTTAAAACACTAATAAATGCGAGCGTTGCTTGAAGAACAACACAGAGAACATAAAAGATGGAATGAAACCCACATTTTCAGCTGTTTCTATGTCAAATGCAGATTTAACTGATGTGCATTTTATGGTTACGTGATGTAAATAACAGTGTCTTAAGCCATGTACAGATATTTACAAAACATGGATGACAGCGTCTACACTCTAATGTGTTTCTGGGGCAGGGAACAGCACTTTAGTAGTCTAAATTTTGCTAGTGAAGTCCCATGACCCGTCTTCAGGACGCAGGAGATTAGTGAAGGTGGTCAACTATATTTGATGCATGGAGCCTGTGCATCATTGTTGGGACCTAAAAGCAAATAAAAAGAAGTCAGTTTAGGAGATCATCTAAAAAGCTTTATGGGTGATCACAAAATGCCAGAAGCACTGTGAAAAGAGGAGTAGGAATCCTACTAACCTTATATTAATTTCTTTTCGGTGTGGAGGGCAAATTGATTTAGACATTAATGAGAACCGTAGCATAGATTTGACATCTGGATGAATCCGCAACTATAGACAAACAGATAAAGCAAAATGTATATGGAAGTTAGGTATATCTGTGTCCATATGGAAAAACAACAAAAATGAAATTTTTTGGACAGTGTGTTAACTCAATTACCGTCTCTGGTGGATGAGGAGGACAAGAGTTCCTTCCAATAATAGATTCAAAGGATCACGTTCCTTCAGGGGAAGAGAGCTGTGGACTGTATTACCCATAATGCATCATTTTGTCCTGTAAGGGCACAACAAAAAACATAATGTGTGCTAGCGCCATATGTTGTATTGTGGGCAACAGAGACAAGTGAATCTCGAGTCTGTATCAAACAAAACACTTACTTGATGTCCACATGTCAATGAATCCATGCTGGGGACACAATCAGGTAGTGTATGCCTGTCTCGATACCTAGTGATGACTAAACCTGTGTTCGGTGTGTGCAAGCCTGCATAAAGAATGGCGCCCATTAGTATATTACATTTGGTTCCAAAAGAGTGTAAAACAATGAATAAAATGAAACGGAGCACCCGGGAGAAAGCCTGCAGAACCACACGCTTACCTCCAGAGACCGTTAGTCGTCCTTGTATCTGGAACGAAATGTAGAAATGAATAAAGGACTTCATGTGCATTATGTAAGACTTTAAAGGGAGCTGCTCATCTGTGTTCATGTCCGCGTTGTGCAAGACAACAAAGACGGATTCATGAATGACGAGTCTACTGTTGTTAATTGAGTCCCTAAAATAGTGGCAGCGCCATCTTAAAAGGTTTTGATTGCCTGTTGATGAGTCCCACGAGCAATGCAATCAATGTGCCAGGAATGCCTGAATGATTATAATTTGCTGTACACTGTTGGCGTGTGTATATTGCAAGACACATTTTTATGCAATACAATGGGGTACATTTCTCCCCATCTGTGATATGTATTGATAGCAGAACCACACGTGAATATCTAAACAATACAAGCTCAGAGATACTTGTCATCACGAAACACGGAGGTAAATGTCCAGACCAACGGACCTAATGAAGTGAGGTACATGGTGTGCCCTACAGAATTAATGTCATGATCCATAGAACGCGTCCCTTTTGGACTTCCTGGTCTCTGTCACAAAGGGGCTTGCACTCCTTGGTACTTCCAACATGGCCGTCTAACGTGATACCCTCTCCACCAGCCTCCACGTCAGACGTAGCTCATTCTACAAAGAGACCATGCCCCCGCGGCCCCACGCGTTTCAACGCTACCGCTTGCAGTGGCTAGACGTGTGCTCCGTAGTTCGCTGTAACTAATCTCTTGTTTTCTGGTTCCCGGACCCTTGATTTCCCCCTCTTCCCTTCCTCCCTCCTTACTCTGCCTTGATTCCCGGATCTCGTGTACCGCCTCCGAGTACACCTCCCTCGTTTCCTGGACTTCCCGGAGACTCCGATTACCCCTGGACGCTGAACGCACGCTGGAACCAGAAGAAGCTTGCACAGGCTTGTACAAAACCCGATCCGTACGCAAGAAGGCTCCTTCCAAGAAATCCTGCAAGGATCGAACTCAGGTGAGAAAGGGGGATATCCGTGACAATTAACTGCATGGATGTCCCATATGGGCACCAACAACATGTCCAGTATACTCCACATCAACTGTGCATCCTGCTGTGGTGTGTGCTATACCTACTGTGAATGAAGCCCCCTTCAAAAAAAGAGGAACCCCCTGTTTGCTCAAATCATTTTCTTACCTATTTAGGACTACCCTGTTGGTTGGTCGAGCAATAATCAAATCATGGAGAATGTAAATTACGTGTCATTCTCCAACGATTTATATAAAAAAAATTGGAACTTCCATCCATTTTAGGCCCGCCACCAGTAGCTACGGCTACTACTCCTGTACCCATCAACACAAATGACCTTGATTTGCTCACCCAAAAAAAGAAAAAGCTTATCAGAACGGAATCACACGGCCAACTCATGGTGGAATATCTGAAAGCTGTGGTGATTCCAGAGGGATTACAAATTAGAAATATCCCCCGTGTTTTCTTAGATAATCCCAAATTTATGGGAAACTTTAGTGGGGTAGCAAACAAATGCTCACGTGACTGGGTTATACTGGTCATGGAGACAGCGGAGGAAGAGTCCACCAAACAAAAAGAGGACCTTCTAGTATTGGAAAAGGAAATCCAGGAAGAATCAACAATACCTGAAACTAAGATACTCCTTAAATAAATTGACGAAGAAATGAAAAAATTCAAAACCTTTACCCTTGAAAAAAAGATCTGGAAACTCAAGAAAGATATCTTTAATTATAAAGAGGAATCTACCTATCCGTATCTGAACCCTGGCTACTTTCAACAGCAAAATACTAACCAGGCTAATGTAAGAGGTTTCACGAATAATAGAGCCCATAGTAACAAATATGTCACTTTTTCCAACTCCTCTAATAGTAGTGACTCCAATTCTACAGTAGCACAACCTTCCACTAGCCGAGGGGGTCAGACACAGAGAGGTTCACAACCACAATTTTTTCAAGGACGAGGGAGACGAAGGAAGAACAAACAGTGGGGCAACCGCACTATGCCCACACGGCAGTGGCAACCCCCTCAGACCAATTGGTAATTCCTATTTTCAACCTAAGCTCACACTTCCTAAGTAATGTAGAAACTAGTGTGTTGAGCAAAGGTTTATCGTTTGTTCCCACCAAGACAGCCGATCAGTTCACCACTGAAATGAAAATGAGGAATTTTTTCAGATCCCTAAGGCTCATATCTTTTTTTTGCAATGCCAAAGCCGGAATATGCCAAGATGATAACAAAACAGGATTGAAACTTCTGTCCTATTTTACACCAACGTCGGTCATGATCTCTCCTGAGATCCTTACTTTTGAAAACAAAATATTAAGAGAATTACAATATATCTTTAAAACTAAAAACCAACATAAAGATAACTTGACCAAGGCAGAACGGATGGCCTTAAAAGACCTGGAAAATCAAACATGGCATTGAAAGGACCCGAGGCGGCATTGACCAAAGCGGACATCGTTGACCTGCTCACTGAAATGAGGGGCATGAGAGCGGACATTGGGAATAAGATCGACAAAATTACAAATAGAATAGAGAAAATGGAGGAGAGGCTTGAGGAAGTTGAACATAACCAAACCTCATCGAGTACTTTGGAGATACAAATAGACCAGCGTCTTGCAGAGATTGAAAACAAGGAAGAAGAAATTTGCTTAAAGGTTGACGATCTGGAAAATAGAGAACATTGCAACAACATATGTGTATTTGGCATTCCAGAGACGGAGGGGGAATCCAAGTCACACCTAAAGAAAACCCTACACGACATCCTGAAGTTACTCTTTAAGGATGATACAGTAGATGAACCAAAAATTGATTGGATCCACAGAGCTGGAGGCAAGCCAGGCGGCCCGAGAACAGTATTAGCTCGGTTCCATAACCATGCAGACAGAGCTCGAATCCTGGAGAAAGCCAGGCTCATGCCGAAGATCGCAATGGGGGAAGCAAACATCAACATCTTCCAAGATTTATCCTCCCTCACACTGGCACTGAGAAGAAAGTGTCTACCAATCACCAAATTACTCAAAGACAAGGGCATAAGATACCAGTGGGGCTACCCATTCTCACTCACATTTGAATGGGAAGGAACGAAGACGAAATTAATCTCAGAGAGAGACATCTCCAACTGCATAGCGGACCTGTTGGGCGCCCAAGCAGAGGGAGCAGCCATGGGTGAGCAGAGGAATGAGGATAGAGAATGGCGTATTAGAGGCCCTCGACGAAGGAAAATACAAGGATCCAGCAAATTCAGGAGGATGAATGCCTCCCCGGACATGGAACACTGATCCCCCCATCAACCCAGCCACTCTCCTCAGGGTGAAACATCAAAGGATGTGAGTGGAGTAAGGTCACAATGAGGCGAAGGTGACCTTCAAATAACAGTCAACCATTGAAGAATAGCAGCAGATCTCGATGAATAGAGGAGAAGAAGATGAACCTCTATTCGTACTATCCGTAGTGCGCGAGGCACGCACACTGACAACCGTCAGGTCAATCATGTCGCAACCTGGTAGCAAAGAACCAACAGCTAATATATGGTTTCACGAGTCAACAGAGGCGCTAAAACAGGCACACTTGTCAATCAAACAGACACCAAATACTCTCAATGTCGACCACACTTAGCAGCAATCAACTGCGCATATGCACACTCAATGTAAAGGGCCTAAACTCCCCCACGAAACGATCCTTGGTGGCCAGAGAATTCAAACGGTCTAACATTGACATCCTATACCTCCAAGAAACACGCTATCTGAAGGGAGAAGAAAGGGCGATTCCAGGTGGCGGTGTAGGTTACTCCCTCTGGAGTTCGGGAATTTAAAAAATGGCATGTGTGGGGATCCTGGTCCGGAAGAACCTCCGTATGTCGATTCTGAACACCTGGGTTGACACAGAAGGAAGGGCTGTGCTAGCTGTAGGAACCATTCACAACACGCTTATTACTCTTGCCACGGTCTACGCTGCCAATCAGGGTAAAAAAAGATTCCTTCATAAAACTACCGAAAAAGTGTTCAACCTGGCATCAGTCCTTGGGGGCGACTTTAACACTTGGATGAACAGTTCCCTAGATAGACAAAGTAAGGCAGATGTACTCAATCCACCACACTCTCATGAAGAAGCCGACATTAAAACGCCCTCTCCCTATATGGCCTCACTGACAGCTGGCGCCACCTCCACCTGGCAGACAGCGGCTTCACCTTTCGCTCCATCCCACACGAGACTCTCACACGGATTGATTATTTATTGCTCTCCGAGGGCCTCCTACGAACAATCCAAACTGCGAACATGGTCAGACCACGACATGGTCATTGTAGAGATACGGTGGGACAGATTTGCCCCCCGAAATACAAAGTGGAGATGCAATGAATCCTTATGGTCAGATACGGCCTTCAGGGACGTCCTTGAAAACAAGATCAAACAATTTTTTGTCTCTAATGACACGGGCAAGGTCACAAAGACTTCGGTATGGGAGGCAGCCAAAGCGACATGGAAGGGTATCCTCATCAGGGAGGGAGCCCGGAAAAAAGGGAACGTACCCTATTAGAAAAAAAACATTAGAGAGAAGTTGAACATGGCAGAAAAACAAGCACCATCAACCCTGCACGAGAGATCGAAATATATCAATGAGGCCAAAGAACTTGGGGAGGAACTAAAAATAATGGAAGTGGGCAAAATAACTCAGACCTTGCAATATCTGAAACAAAAATACTATAAGAAAGGTGACAAGGCAGACGCCCTCCTGGCGGCTCGACTCTTGAGCACAGAGGGCAAAGAGGTGGGTGGATGTGATAGAGAGGACCGACGGCACACTCCTGGACACAACAGAGTCCTCCCCTGAGGAAATACGGGAAGCATTTGTCTTCTTTTATGAAGACCTATATACCAATGACCCACCTCCCTCACCAGGGACCATTGATAAATACCTCAAAGAAGTGAAACTCCTGGCACTGACATGCATAGAAGCCGAATCCCTAGAAACACCGGTCAGGGAAGAAGAAGTAATGGATGCCATAAAGCATTTAAAAACAGGAAAGGCTCCAGGGGACGAAGGATTCACCTCTGGCTTCTATAAATCATTCTCCACATTCCTCGCCCCCTTCCTTGCGACCCTATTTAACGACATCTTCGAGACAGGCCGGGCACCCCCGTCCTTTGCACAGGCCCTCCTCACAGTCATACCGAAAGAAGGCAGAGATCTGAAATACTGCGGATCATATTGACCCATATCGCTCCTCAACATAGATGCCAAAATATATGCAAGAGTCATAGCAGCCCGATTAGAAACCCACCTGCCACGATTAATACACCCAGACCAAGTTGGCTTCGTAATGGGGAGACAGGGGGCTGACAAGATGAGAAAGACACTCCACCTGATACATGAAGCACAGCGAATGCAAGGTGACCCAACCCTTCTGTCCCTTTATGCCAAAAAGGCCTTTGATAGGGTTGCCTGGGACTTCCTAGAAAAGGTCCTTGCAGAGATAGGACTAGGCCCAAAACTCTGCCTTGCCATAAAGGCATTATACACATGCCCGCAGACATCAGTGTCCGTGAATGGTGGCTACTCCAGATGGTTCCCATTAGAAAGAGGGACAAGGCAAGGTTTCCCGCTATCCGCTATTTTATTTGACCTATCCCTCGAACCATTAGCACAGAAACTGAGACTTGATGACAGGGTCAGAGGTATTAAAGTAGGGGACAGAGAATATAAACTGGGCCTTTACGATGATGACATACTTCTAAACCTTACCGATCCCCTCGACTCTGTCCCGGCAGCGCTAGACATAATTGAAGAATATGGGCGGTTAGAAGGCCTCAAAATTAATGCTGGGAAATCAATCCTATTCCCGATTGATAAAAGTAGAGACAGCGAAGTGGATAGGTTCACCCCCTTGGGAATGAAGGTGAGCCTCACTACACTTAGATATCTGGGCATCAACGTCACCCGGGAACCTGGTACCCTGTACCAAGCTAACTTCCCCCCTCTGTCACTAATATTGCAGAAAGACATGGAGAGATGGGCTAGACTTACGATTTCTTGGTTGGACCTCTTAAACACTATTAAAATGGTAATCCTTCCTAAATTATTGTACTTATTCCAGATGCCTAAAGAATATTTCACTGCCACCAGGAAATCACTAACGGCCTTCCTATGGCAGAACAAAAAACCTAGGGTCCCTAGATCGTTTCTTCATCTCAGGAAGGATAATGCAGGGGTGGGCCTTCCAGACCTGGAACTGTACTATAAGGCAGCCCAACTACGAGTATTAATTCCGCACCTGAGACAGCAGACAGACCTACAATGGATGCCCCTGGATAACTTTCACCTCCGCCCATTTACTGTAGGAGAATGGCTATGGGTCCCTGGCCCCCAATTGCGGAATAGCATCAAAAATCACCCCTTTCTTGGGACCATATGGGCGGTATGGAAACCAAATAAAGATATGAAAGGGGTCACGTCGTGGCCTTCCCCGCTGGGACATCTCTGGGTGCCAGGGATCCGTGATGACATACCTGAACCATTGAGCTATCAATCCTGGTACGAAGCTGGGCTAGAAAGAGTCGGACAATTATGGAGAAACAGGGCCTTCATAATAATACAAGAACTTGAAGAAGCACTTGCCATAGGCCCAATATCAGTGTTTCAATACTTAAAATTGAAAGGCGTTATGACACGAGAGGTATGGAAAGATCAATTGCAAAGGGACCTTACCCATTTCGAGAAAATTCGAGACACCTGCACAGGCTCCAGAGGCCTAATAAGCGCAATGTACACAGCACTAATAGAGGTCAATAAAGCCCCCTCGGCCAAACTAAAGAATAGGTGGGAAACTGATCTGGGAGGACACCTTTCACAAGAGTTGTGGCTGCGAATATGTAGACAGACAGTAAAATCATTGATATCCTGCCAATACAAACTACACGCACTCAAACTAATATACAGATGGCAATACGACCCGCTCAGACTTGCCAAAATGTACCAGGACGTAAGCCCATACTGTTGGAGGGGCTGTGGACAGAGGGCAGACTATTGGCACATGTGGTGGGGATGCAGTGCGGTGCAAGCATACTGGGACGAAATTCTAAGCTGGATCAAAGAATTAGATGAAGAGGAGAGGGAAAAATACCCTTTACTGGCCCTATTCGGTCTAATTGAAGATGAAGAGACAATCCGTAAGGCCCCAAAAATGGTCTTGGGGCTATTGCTGGCCGCAAGGGCTTCCCTTCTGTTGAAAATGAATGGTCTGAATTCCGTGCCAAATATATCACATGAACAATTGTGTGCACAATGTGCCAAAATGATCAGAAAGATACATTTAATCAGCTGACTGTGCCTGTAAAGAGCTGTTTCCTTTTATATAAGCGCCCCTGTTTACTGTTGATGTCAAGGTTCCGCTAAAGACCATAACACGAAGCAATAGAACGTTTTTCGCCTCGCCTACGGACATACAAGATGGGAAGGGGAGAGGGACATTAAGTCACACTTATTTTTAATTAAACTATGCTATATCGGCAATGTTGTCTCTTTCTTCGTTTTTTGCTTTGTAAGTAATGTTTGTACGATACTGTTGAAGTTTCCATCGGTAAAACCAATAAAATTGAAATTTTAAAAATAAAAAAGACCTGGAAAATAACACCTCCTTTGTGGTGAAACCCGCGGATAAAGGGGGTCGAAAATTACCTGGCAACCCGACTGCGGCATTGACGGAGGAAATAATGAGCCTCATGAAGCATGCTTATGATCACAAGTGGATCTGTAAGGATGAATTTCCATTTTTGACTAGGCCTAATCCAACGACACCGGCTTTCTATTTATTGCCGAAAAAACGCAGCGACTCCTCCTGGTCGTCCAATTGTGTCAGCTATTGGTTCACTGTTGGAACCATTATAAATGTATGCAGATTCTTTTTTAAGACCTTTTGTCTCAAACATGCAGTCTTACATTCAAAATACCACCACCATGATTCATACCATCTCGCAGTTACACTTCGGGACTAACGATAACTTGGTCACCCTTGATGTTGAATCTCTATACACACACATACCTCAATAACAATATATAGAGGTCATGCATCAGTACCTTGAGAGGAGAGAAGACCAGTCAGTACCTTCTAACTTTATTTCGGAGTGCATCAGATTGGCCCTCACTAAGAATTTCTTCCTATGAAAAAACATCTTTTACCAACAACGACATGGAACTTCCATGGCGGGCAATATTTGCCCCAGACTTTGCCAATCTTTACATGGATCACTACGAAGAAAACGTTATTTTTGCTCACACTAATCCCTTCCATGGACAGATTACGTCGTGGTATCATTATATCGACAACGTATTTACGTTATGGAATGGTAGCCAAGAAGATCTCTCAAGTTTTCTCATATGGCTCAATAGACAAGCACCAACTATCAAATTCACCATGACCTCTGACACACACAGTATTGCATTTCTAGACCTTAAGATCTTCAAAAAGGAGGGTCACTTGTTGGGCACTACACTGTATAAAAAGCCTACTGATAAGAATACACTCTTATTATACAGTAGTTTCCATCCACAGAGCCTCCGGGAAAATTTGCCTGCGGACGATTTCTCAGAATCCGCCGCAACTGTAGTGAGATAGAGGATTTCAAAACAAACAGCAATGAACTGAATCACAAATTACAGAACCGACAATACTCTCGTAAGATCCTAAAAAGATCTATGAAATGAGCACGTAACATAAATCGAGAAATCACTTTGAATAAACGAACACAACCACAAGAAGAAAGAATTACATGCATTTCCTCCTTTTCACCAATAGGTAATGATCTGAGAAGGATCATACTTAAGAAATGGAAAACGGTCAAAACAGACGACTTTAGACCTAACTACCCTAGATTTGCATTCAAGAGGATGCCTAACCTTCGCGATAAATTGGTACATACATATCCTGTGAATAAAAATGTCACATCTGCCCAGCTCCAACTATGGGACCTACCGCCTGTACAATGACACTTTAAATGCGGACAATGTTCCGTTTGCCATCTCACCAATAATATGAAACATATTGATTTGAAAGGCCGTCTCTGGAAATACAAATCCTTCTCCAACTGTCTCACCAAATGGGTAGTCTATGGGATAAGATGCCCTTGTGGGCTTATATATGTGGGCAAAACAATAAGACCTGTCAAGCTGCAGATAGCCGAACATCGCTCAGCAATCCGCAATGAGACACCAGATAAACCACTTGTTTCCCATTTCAAAGAGGCTAAATACACTTGTGAAGATATCTTCTTGTTTGTGATACAGACAACAAGGGCGCATCCACGAGGGGGTGACAGAGATCTGTCACTCAAAAAACTAGAACAGAAGCGGATATATGATCTCAAAACTGCCCAGACTGGATTAAACATAACGGTCGAATGGAATTCATTTGTTCATTAATACCCTTTTGACATATATAATATATGATGGTTCATTCACAGTAGGTATAGCACACACCACAGCAGGATGCACAGTTGACGTGGAGTATACTGGACATTTTATTGGTGCCCATATGGGGCATCCATGCAGTTACTTCTGTAGGGCACACCATGTACCTCACACCATTAGGTCCGTAGTTCGGAACATTTACCTCCGTGTTTTGTGATGACAAGTATCTCTGAGCTTGTATTGTTTAGGTATTCACGTGTGGCTCTGCTATCAATACATATCACAGATGGGGAGAAATGTACCCCATTGTATTGCATAAAAACTTGTCTTGCTATATAAACACGCCAACAGTGTACAGCAAATAATAATCATTCAGGCATTCCTGGTGCCTTGATTGCATTGCTCGTGGGACTCATCAACAGGCAATCAAAACCTTTTATGATGGCGCTGCCACTGTTCTAGGGACTCAATTAACAACAGTAGAGTCGTCATTCATGAATCCGTCTTTGTTGCCTTGTACAACGTGGACATGAACACAGATGAGCGGCTCCCTTTAAATTCTTACATAATGCACATGACGTCCTTTATTCATTTCTACATTTCGTCCCAGATACGAGGACGACTAACGGTCCCTGGAGGTAAGCATGTGGTTCCGCAGGCTTTCTCCCGGGTGCTCCATTTCCTTTTATTAATTGTTTTACACTCTTTTGGAACCAAATGTAACATACTAATCAGCGCCATTCTTTATACAGGCTTGCACACACCGAACGCAGGTTTCGTCATCACTACGTATCGAGACAGGCATACACTATCTGATTGTGTCCCCAGCATGGATTCATTGACATGTGGACATCAAGTAAGTGTTTTGTTTGATACAGACTCGAGATTCACTCGTCTCTGTTGCCCACAATGCAACATATGGCGCTAGCACACATTATGTTTTTTGTTGTGCCCTTACAGGACACAATGATGCATTATGGGTAATGCAGTCCACAGCTCTTTTCCCCTGAAGGAACGTGATCCTTTGAATCTATTATTGGAAGGAACTCTTGTCCTCCTCATCCACAATAGACGGTAATTGAGTTAACACACTGTCCAAAAAATAAAATTTAAGTTATTTTTCCATATGGACACAGATGTACCTAACTTCCATATGCATTTTGCTTTATCTGTTTGTCTATAGTTACGGATTCATCCAGATGTCGAATCTATGCTACGGTTCTCATTAAAGTCTAAAAGAATGTGCCCTCCACAACGAAAAGAAATTAATATAAGGTTAGTAGGATTCCTACTCTTCTTTTCACATTGCTTCTGGCATTTTGTGATCACCCATAAGGCTTTTTAGATGATCTCCTAAACTGAGTTCTTTTTATTTGCTTTTAGGTCCCAACAATGATGCACAGGCTCCATGCATCAAATATAGTTGACCACTTTCACTAATCTCCTGCCTCCTGAAGACGGGTCATGGGACTTCACTAGCAAAATTTAGACTACTAAAGTGCTGTTCCCTGCCCCAGAAACACATTAGAGTGTAGACGCTGTCAATCCATGTTTTGTAAATATCTGTACATGGCTTAAGTCACTGTTACTAACATCACGTAACCATAAAATGCACATCAGTTACATCTGCATTTGACATAGAAACAGCTGAAAATGTGGGTTTCATTCCATCTTTTATGTTCTCTGTGTTGTTCTCAAGCAACGCTCGCATTTATTAGTGTTTTAAATGTTTTGTATGTGAGTAAATTGTCCGAGATACATGAATTAAAATAGGTTTTTTTTATATTATGCCTTTGGTTGAATATGTAACTTGATGATATTCAATATCACTTGTCGAGTAGGGTACCTACAACTGTAGTGTGGTTGAGATGGGTAGCTAGAGGTGCCTTTTGCCACAGCCCCCTTAAAAAAAAAGGGGGAAACCCCTGTTTGCTCAAATAATTTTCTTACCCACATAACAAACAGCCAGATTACACTGCAGCACTTTAGAAAACAGAAGACCACTTGATACCAGCTGTTCTAGCCCTGATGAAAGTGGTACAATTTACCTGCATACCACTGAAACTGGTCGGCTCACACTTTTACTGTGTATGCAGAAAATGGACTAGTATTCAAAACCAGACTACAGTTTGATCTCTCCATAGAATAACAGGAAAGCTCAAGATGTTTGAACACTCTGCGTATGAAGTCTAGAAGAAGTGAAAAATACTTCACGCATGAGGATAGAGGAGAATTCATCTTAGTACTCCGGTCCATCTACTAAATTTTAAGTACACTCACCGACACACACCATGGTCCCATGGTATGAATGTTTATTTTATTTGTATATTTGTTACACGCCCAAACCCTCAGGTGTCACGGCGAGGTTATAAGATAGCTTAGGAATTAGTCACAATCAAACATTACAGACAGTGCAATACATGACATAGTTTATAACATATTCACAAGAAGATATACAGTGGCCTAAGTATTCACAACAGTGTCCGATGGAGGGGTCCAATCTAAGTGTGCTAATATTGGTTGAATAGCCAGGTTTTTAGCTGTTTCTTAAAGAGCTTGAAGGAGGATGCTTTTTTGATGGTGATGGGTAGGGTGTTCCAGTGTTTGGGGGCTAAGGTGGTGAAGCTGCTGCCCCCTGCTCTAGTGGTTTTGAATCGAGGGGGGTCCAGGTGGAGTTTGTCGTTGGATCTCAGTAATCTTGTGTTCGTTTTAGGATGCAGAGTGTTATTGAGGTAGGTAGGTCCTTTTTTAGTAATGCATTTGTGGGTGATGCATAGTGTTTTGAAAATGATGCGGGCTTTGATGGGGAGCCAGTGGGCATCTTTCCTGGTCTTGGAAATATGGTCTGATTTTTTTATGCCTAGTGCTGCCCTCAGGACTTTGTTTTGCAGAAGTTGCATTTTGGCTAGGTTGGTGTTGGAGGTGCCCAGCAGCAAGACATTGTAGTAGTCCAATTTCGATAGGACCAGAGCTCTGGCCAGGGTGAGGCAGTTTGCTGGGGTCAGGAATTGTCGGCTGAGTGCGATTAATTTGGAAGTGTAGGCCGTGGAGGAGGAAAGTGCATTGATCTGTTTGGTCATGGAAAGGCTAGCATCGAGGTACACGCCCAGTGTTTTTACTTGTTTTGACACTGGGATATTGGTGCCGTCGATGTTGATAGTTGAATATTCTGGCTGAAGGGTTGCTAATTTGGCTGGAGCTCCTACGATGAGGACTTCCGTCTTCTCATCGTTAAGACATAGACTGTTCAAAGCCATCCAGTTTTGTATGATGACGTAAATTTTATTGATAGCTAACGTGTCCTGGTCATAGTTGCCTGTAAGAGGTATAAGGATCTGGGTGTCATCGGCAAAATTAGTGTAAATGACACCCATATCGTCGAGTGCTGAGAACAGGAGCTTGGTATATGCGTTATACAGCGTGGGAGAAAGGCAAGAGCCTTGGGGCACTCCTATGGGGACTGGGATGGGGTTGGCTGCTTCTTTGCCTATGGACACTCTGGAGGTGCGGTCAGTTAAGAACGATTTCACCCAAGCAGTGGCTGCCCCAGAGAAATTGAATTCATGGGCAAGTGAGTTACAGAGCTTGTCATGGTCCACCAGGTCGAACGCTGCTGAGAGGTCCAGCAATAGGAGAATGCAAAGTTTCCCTGAGTCTCTAATGGCATCCATCTGGATTTTGAGGTCCAAGAGTGCTGTTTCAGTGCTGTGGTTGGGCCTGAAACCTGATTGTCTGGAGCCGAGGAGCTGGTTAGATTCTAAATGGGTTTGAATTTGGTTGTAGGCTAGTTTGTCGATGATTTTGAGTAAGAATGGGACCGTGGTTATGGGGCGATAGTTAGTTGGAATGGTGGGGTCTAGATTTGGTTTTTTTAGAATTGGTGTAACCCAGGCTTCTTTGATGCAAGTCGGCACTGTATTGGAGTTGAATGAGGCATTGACAAATTTGGTGATGAGGGGGGTCAGGGTGGGAGCACAGGCTTTGACTAGTTTGGCTGGGACAGTATCTCCTTTGCAGTTGGATGCTTTTAGTTTGGAGATAGTATCGAGTACGAGATTGTGGGAGACTGGCGTGAATTGGAATGGGGGGTTGGAGTTGTCACTGGAAAGGGCGCAGGGGTTGGGGAGGGTTTTTTTTTTTGTAGCTAGGAGTAATTTTTTGGAATTGATTTTGTTTTGTAAGGTAGTGATTTTGGAGGCAAGAGCATCTTGGATGGTGGTACACCATTCTTTGCTTGTGTTTGTGGATGTGACGGTAGGGAGTGGATTTTCAAGTTCTCTAAGGATAGAGAAGAGCTCTTTGGAATCGGAACCTGCATTACTAATGCGGGTATTATAGGCATTAGCTTTGTGCGAGATGATAGCTGATTTGTAGAGGGTATTAGCATCTTTGAATGCTTTGGCTGAGTCCGGGGAGGGGTGTTTATTATGGGCATGCTCAAGGGAGCGTTTTTTCCTTCTAAGGGCGATTAGTTCCTCATTGAACCAGAAGTTGGATTTTTTGTTGAGGCGCCTTAATTTGGAGGTTACAGGTGCTATGGTGTTGATCGCTGTGGAGAGGCATTTATGGTAGTACTCAGCGAGAGTAGTTGGGTCATTGCTGAGGGTTGAGTGGGTATCTAGCAATTTGTTCAAGGTGGGGTCGAAGTTCTGAGCTGTGAGCTTTTTGGAGTTTCTACTTTCGATGATTTCCATAGGCATGTTCTTGGGTGTGCAAGGGTCGTCACTAGTGATAGTAAATTCTATACAGGAGTGGTCTGTCCAATTCAGTGCGGTAATCGGGCCTAAGGTGATGTTGGTGTTGAGGGTGAGGATCCAATCAAGGGTTCTGCCCTTGGTATGGGTGGGGACATTGACATGTTGGCGGAAGTTCATGTCATTTAGTGCCATGATGAGGGCGGTTGCTTTGGTGTCTTGGTTGTCATTAAAACCTAGGTTCAGGTCACCAATAATGATACATTTCGTTTTGGGTTTGAGGAGGGGCGCCAGTATTAGTGGGATGTCTGTTTCTGGGTGTCTGTTTGAGCTAGGGGCTCTATAGATGACCACTATGTTAATTGTGGTGTTTACATTCAATGAGAGTTTGGCGAGTAGTAGTTCGTACCCTGAGATTATTTCAATGGAACTTGATCTGAGTTTGATAGTGTTTTTTGCAATGATGGCCACGCCACCTCCTGGAGTGGTGGTTCTATCAGATCTGAGAATGGTGTAGTCTGGTGGAATAGCTAATGCTAGCAGAGGGCCTGATGCTTGGTGTAGCCAAGTTTCTGTGATTACTAACATGTCAAGGTCAAGATCGGTGATGAGGTCATGAATATCAATGGCGTGGGCTCCAAGGGAGCGGGCATTGATGAGAGCATTTTTGAGACTAATGGGAGGGTTGGGCTCCTTGGTGGGAGTATTTATGGTTGGTGGGCCACATAGTGGGGTAGTTTTAGCTACTCTAGGCTGGGTGTGTATGTCGTTTGTTGTGTAGGCCGTGGGTTTGGGTGATCTGGGAGGCTGGGTCATGGTAGTAGGGTTGCGGTGTGGTGGCCTTGTGCGAGCTCTTAAACGGGGTATTCTCTCGTCTCCTAGGATAGGGTATGATTTACATTTTTTACCATTGCTTGAGGGGTTGAGGTGTGCAAGTGGATCATCAGTGATGATCGAGGTGGGGTGGTGTTCCTTACTGGTTGCGTGGGAATCCTTGAGCCTGGAGGAGGGAATAGAGGAGGATGGGAAGGGAGGTGTGGTAGGGAGGAAGGGAGATGGACAGGGGATGGGATGGTGTCTTGTGCAGGCTAGTTTGGTGAGGCCATTAATGAGGGCGAGGAAGTGAGTGCCAGTGCACGGGGTGTCAGCTCGGACAAGGCAGAAGGGGAACATAATGCGCAATATCCAGCTTAACATAGCTAGGGATATAGGGAGTGGTGCAAAGTGAGGTTCGGTTCACTTTCTAGCACCAATTAGGCTAGATACAGTAGTCAGCAGTGAGATACTGTTAGGCTAATAGCAAAATTCTTAGGAGGGCCTGTGGGCGGTCAGGAGCGGCCCTAAGGCACTACACGATGTTACAGTGATCTCTAAGCGACCATAGGGCACAACACAATATCACAGTGATCTCTAGGCGACCATAGGGCACAACACAATATTACTGTGATCTCTAAGCGACCATAGGGTACAACACAATATCACAGTGATCTCTAAGCGACCATAGGGCACAACACAATATCACAGTGATCTCTAGGCGACCATAGGGCACAACACAATATCACAGTGATCTCTAGGCGACCATAGGGCACAACACAATATCACAGTGGTCTCTGAGCGACCATACAATTGGCAAGAGACCAGGAGGGTCTCGAGTGGGTCAAAAGGTGTATTAATAGAGGACCAGGTTTATGCAATAAGTGGTGGAGAAAAAGAAAAACACACTGTTCAGAGTTACTGGATCTGTAACAGTACTATGAAGGTCTGCACCAATGTGGATGCTAAATTTCAAATAAGCACGGAAAGCTAGATAGGCTGTTTCAATTGGGCATACTGGACAGAGAAAGGTATATGCACAGAGGCTAAGATTCAGGTAGCAGGGGCCCAGTGGGTAGCGGAGACTTAAGTTACACAAAATCAAAGGGGGCATGGGTAAGTATGGTCTCCATAGGCTGCAATGACTACGCACTCAAGGGTACGGTGGGCAGAGTGATCAGCCTAGGCGCAGTAGGCTGCAGTGACTAAGGAGCAAGTAGCAGGGTACGCAGGGCTATGAAGATTGCATTTCAAATGGCAAAGGCACAGTGCAGGCAACAAGGTAATAGCAGGTGATCATATCGCTGGCAATGATGGATAGGATATTATAGCTACCTATTGAGCTGCATGATAGTGGGTAGAGTTGTATGAGCACAGCTCGCAGCAGCAGAATGGCTCTATGTCATTAGCGTGGATACTGGATCACGATGTCAAAGTTTTTTGTTTCCTTACTGGTGGTGCAAAGTAAGGCCCCAAGGCTTACCGTGATAGGGCCCACCGTAGAGGATGACGAGGCTCCCTCCGAGCTAACTTTAGTGAACAGGGGCGAAGAGAAGGGCGCTTCCTCGCCTTCCGGTCGCCAAACAGGCGCAAAACAGGGCCTTTATACGGCCTTCATGTCGGCCGCCGGCGCATCCGCCTGCCGGCGGATACTGGAATCAAGATATGGGCCGGATCGAGGCTCAGCCTCGCTGTGGTGCCGCGTCGCGCCCGGCATGGGCGGGTCAGGCGGAAGATCGGGACAGGGTCAGGCAGGCCGTGTGATGCCGGTCTGCGCTGCAGCCTGGTGTCCATGGCTGTAGGATGGGATGTTATAGTAACAACCAGGGATACGTGGGATTTTAAAGAATATCTGCCCTCCATAGAAACCGAATAAAGTCAAAATAATGTTTCATTTGGAAGATAGTCTTGTTTGATACAAAGGCAACAAAATGCAACCAAGTAATGGTCTCTCTATAAATTAGTCCAAATAAGACCATCTGAATCAAAATGTGGGATTACCAATGTGGGCCCGACAGCCATGGTGTTCCCATCTCATGAGGATGTCAGTCTCCCCTCTGTAAGGGAGGCATGGTGCCACAAGGAGACACTGACACAAGAGCTGCACGTTTCAACACCTTTATTTTATAACTTGAATGGGTTTGGAAAACTTCCATCTTGCCCTGTATCTAAAATGGGATTAATCTCGACCATCAAATCAAAGAAAAACGCAGTCCTACTCAGTCTTAGTCAAATTAAAGTGGCCTACACTAAAAAAAACGAATGCCTGCCCTAACTCTTCAACCATAAATGTGTTAAGGAAAATGTATATGCACAAAAGGAAAATCATTGTTTAAAGGAAATGCCAAGGTGGCTGAACAAAGTCTATTCCCCACATTTTGTAGCACGGGGTAAGGTGGCACACTTCAGCTGGGTGACACGCTCTGGACACAAGGATGCAGTTAAAAAACCATGGACCAAGTCCTACTTGGCCTTCAATGATAAAGTCACTCTTTCAGATTTCAAAAAAGGGTTCACTTCTTTTACATTTCACAGTTCATCACAGGTCTCCCTCTGTCGGGTTCAGACCTTTTTTATCACAGTTTGTGGGGTTCCCTTCCCCAAGCTTAACTCACATTCACTGGGCTCTTCTCCGTCAGGCTCAAGCCTCTTTTTTACCTTTTATCACTGTCGAAGACTTTCGAATGTGCAAGGATTTTTCGAATACCTCATCATGACCACTCCGACTTTTGCTTCCGTATCACTTTTTCTCCTCTACCCCAAAGTCCCTTGGTTCTTGAAGTTCCAAATACCAAAAAGAAAGTTCAACAAAATCCTTCTCTTCTGGGTTTCCCTCTGGTGGGATAAAACCTATTGGTTTATCATCTTGCAAAGCTTTCACATTCAGGTTTCCCCCCCATCGGGATCTAACCTAACAGTTTCGCCTTTCAAAGTTAATTACATGTATCTATTTCTTTCATTAACTTTGCTACTTCGGAAAAAGACATCACACATTTTGTAGAGACTTTCGAGTGGGCAATCTCCTTTCGCCGGACCTCTCCGCTACTCTGTATTGCTCAGTTTAGAGTTCAGTATTGCTTTTCTTTCTTTGGCATCTCATCAAAACACGGGCAACCTTCACTCGCCGGATACACTGTTGCTGCTACAATCTTTCTTCAACACAGACCAGCCTTTCATGGTGTTCATTAACTCACTGATTGTGTGAATTCCCTTTGTTTACTTGCGGCTTTGATCCTGAAGTCAAGGCTTATAGCACAACTGCTGCTTTGCCTCCCCAACTCTGCCGTTCACCCAGGAGGGTAGCTGGTATCTTTGAAACACAATGCAGTTTTTCTCTCTCCCCTTAACTGACTTCTCGTGGGCAACCTTCACGGTACCTTGGAGGTAACAATCTCTCGCCAGAATGCCCAAGGTTTTCCCATTCCTTGATTCAGCCACTCGCTCTGTTGTCCTGCTCCACCTGGTTCGCGGCTGCCCTGGGAGAACTGCTCCTTCTCGTGTCTCACCTTGCTCAGAGTGTGTCTCAGTGCTCCACCTTTTATCCGTGTGGGGAGAGCTAATGGGTACAAGGTGTTTGTAACTAAGGTCAAGTGCCTGACCGTATTAGTGGGACATGGCAATCTAATGTACAAGTGTTAGTCCTTTTACACTCAGAGATCCTTTTCCTCGGCTCAGAGTTTGGGTAGGAAAGAGGAGGGGCTGGGAAGTTGGAATATCCTATAAAATAGGATGGGATAGGGGTAGACGGAAAGGGGGTATCCCACATCTTGCCGTCGGATGTCTCACCCCCACTCTCCGAGGACCCCTCACCCAGATGATCCTCCCGCACTTGTCGACCACCAGCGCCTGGATCCAAAGGGAATGGCTGTGCCCTGGCCACCTGAGCAAGAGATCCCCGGGGACTAGCTAGTGAGACACCCTTTAGTTTCTCACACCTCCCAGGAAGCTGCCATGCCCGTACAACATGCTGTTGCAGGACCACAGAGAAACCCTGCCTCCGTGCCCCAAACACTCAGCCTAGCAATTTGGCTCCTGAAGTTATAGTTTGGACACCTCCTACTCCCTCAAAGCTGTATGGACATACTCATGGAAGCACGGAAACCCAACACCAGACATTGTTACTCCAATAAGTGGGCATGCTTTGTTGTCTGGTACAACTCTAAGAACGTCAAACCCATTGACTTTTCTCCTAGAGATATGGGGCATCATTACATGTTTGCTGGTCCGGAAACAAGGGTCCCGGTAAGCTCACTGGCACCCTTGTTTCCGGAACGGCAAACTACAAGTCTGTCTGCCAGAGCCGCTGTGCCTGACAGGTCTAACCATGCCGGGCGCAGCGGCCACGGTAGGCAAACTTGTCACGGGAGCACCGGCGCCGTTGCTTACGGTGCTGGTGGTCCCGTGTCCCCACTGCCATAAAATCCCTTAGGACTGGGACTGACGCAAGTAAAGTAAATTATCGTTAACCCGTCAAAGCGTTTTTTTAACTGTAAAGTGAGAAAGTGAAGAGTGATACAAGTTAACTGAGTGGTCCGACATAGCGAAAGTGCCCAATCGAAGGTCTCTGTTAAACATATACCATAGTGAAGTGAAAAGTGAAAGCCATAAACAACCTTGTCAAATATTGAACTTTGAAAGTCCCAAAGGATGAGAAGGAAAGTAAATGGCAATCGATGTGGTCATGCAGAGGTATTTGTAATATCCCTTGCACATTCGAAAGTCTTAGATTGGAAAAACCTCTATGAAAGGAAGGTCCAAGCCCGACTGAGGGAGACATGTTGTAAATTGCAAACTTTGGAAACTGTGAGAGAATTGTTAGTGGAAGGTCTGAGCCCGACCGAGGGAGACCTAGTGTGAATTGTGTAACCCTGGAAGTTGTGAACAGAGAAATCCTGAAGAAATGTGATTATGTTGAACTTTTAAAGGAACTTTGTTTTGTTGAACAAGCCCAAGGCATCTTACGAACAAGAGACTTGCTGCGAACAAGAGACTTTTCGTGGAAGGCCCTGTGTTCTAAATCCTGAATATGCCATCTTGTTCTGTGCTAGAAATGTGGGGAAGGGAGTTTGTTAGCTGAACCATTTTGACATATTATTTTGTAACACTGTTTTTGTTTACATATGCATTTTCCCGGGCACTCATTTGTTGTAGTAGTATAAGGGCAAGCAATGGGTTTGTTTAGTATAGGCCATTTTGTATTGACAGACACAACTAGGACTGTTTTGTGTATTATTTGATGGTAGAGCGTGCTCCCATACTTAGAGTTAGGGCCAGATAGGAGTTTATCCAACCCTTGTATTCAATAAACACCTTTGAACATTGCATCTCTTGTGTCTGTCTTCACTTGTGATACCATGCCTCCCTTACACCTTCAAGGACCTCCAGAAGCAGGAATCCAGAGTCCAGGACCGAGGAACTGAAGAAACTAGCTATTCGTTTCTCTTTGGCGCTGAAGAAAAGGCACCAAAACCACAAAGAGCCGCTGAATCATGTGGAATCCATTGCTGCCCAGTCCCTCTCCAGAGTGCTGCTGCAGAAGCCCGCCAGACGTCCTCCCTTTCGTCACCATGACCAAGGAGCAGGTACAGGGGTCTGCATCACTGCATCAGGAAGGAAGCCAGTTGGAACATCTGTTTCAATTCTCAGGTACTATGGGGCTTAGAGTTTATCCACCGTTTGCCAAAACGTGTGCTTCCTAACTTGGGAAGTGCTCCATGTTAGGAAAGATACCCATTTATGTGAAGGTTTTCCCCCATATGTGTACCCCCCAACTTTTTGCTGCTGTTTAAACACCATAGTCTGACTTTGCCAGTGGAGCACAGCCTTCAGCTCCACTCTACTGGGCTTTCGCTCACTTTGTTATGGGGAAACTGACATGCCCTTAAAGACAGTCAGTACTGGGAGATTTGTTTCCCTTAGTCCTTTCTAATGTTGTAACTTTTCTGCAACATGTTAAGTGCACAATGTTCATTACAGTACAGTGCGCTCGGGCCTTCCTTTTGCTTCCAATGGCCCTAGACTCCCTCAAAGGATTTTTTAGTAGAAGTGCAGTTGTGCCTTGGACAGGGATGGTGGCAGCTTATCTTTTTGCATATTTTTAACCCTTTCTTGTCGTGCAAACCACCCTTACCGCGTTTGGCTTAGGAAGGTGGCCTGGCTCAAAAATGTCCATGCCACGATGTTCTTTGTCCTGTCCTTTGACTATCTTGCCCCTTTGCCTTCCCCAGGTCGACCATTTGGGCATGCATTCTCCCGCAAAACGCCAACCTTTCGCGGGCTTCTGCATGCCTTGTGTGTGTGCTTCTAGGATGTGGGGTGGACTGTCTAGTTCCAATACACATCCTGGGTGCCAGAGAGTCTGGTGTGCTGTGAATGACTGGGACCACTTTGGCCCATGATTGGTCCACATCTGGTATGCCTGCATGTGAGCAGATCTATTGGGTCCTCTTCGTTTTGGCACAAAGGGGATTCTGAATAAGAGAAACACCCATACCAGATCGATCTCTTGAGGTCTCACTGTACCTAGGATAGGATCCAAGTATCCTAAAACTAAGAAGCCGAGTCGAGGAACCGCTGGTGACCCGCTGGAAGGTTTGGCACCCTGAGCCTGCTGTCGTCCCGCTGGACCCCTCTACATCTGATCGAACTAGAAGGTTTGCGAAGACGCGTCGACCCATTAGAATAGTGGGACCAACTATTCTCGGCACCTTCATCAAACCCTGCAAGTAAGCCTCTTCGGACGTGTTCTGGGCCAACCACTTGGCTGACCAGCTTACGCAGGACCTTTGCTCTGACACTGCCACTGTTTTGAGGAGACCCTTGAATCTTGGTACATCGCAAGCTCTGTGTTCCCAGCACTCTCAAACCGAATTTCGTACACTTGGCATTCCCAGGTCTGGAATAAAGAGCGAGCGCCCGAACCGAAGTACACGTGGTTACCGTGCCGCCCAGCCGTGGTGACGAACTTTCCAGGTGCCTTGCTGCTGTGCCCCTCTGTGCCCTGCAGCCTGCTACACTGGCCTGATCCATCCACCAGAAGCGGAGAAATCACCACTGTTCCACCAGGGAATCATTGCTGTAACTTGGCCGCTGAAAGCAGCAGAGCCGCACAATTGCCGCATTTGAACCTGAAACCAAGTGGACTCGACTGCCGAAGTTTGGTCTGGAGTGCGCCAGGGGTCGGTGAGTACCTGCAACCCTTAGCAGTGGCCCTTAGTGCATCCACCCACTTTTATGCACGAGTGTCCCCTGAGGGCCACTCTTGTTTCCACTGATAGCCTGTGCTATCGAACCTTTCCCAACTCCTGGAACCTGTTCTGCCCTTTTTGGGAGACCCTCCACGAATAGTGGGAACTTGTTCTTCATTGTGTTACCTACCTTCCTGAGCTGCTACAGCCCCTGCAAGAGTCCCTGTTTTCGCCCTTCTGCACTATCGCATGCACCAGCATTGAAAGTACATTGAGCACTAGGCTCCTCTCTTTGTAGGGACTGGGCTGCCAGTTAAGGTTTATTGTACGAAGAACTGCCTAAAAACTATTTGCACTGCTTGCGTCGTTCCCTTTTAGGATGTGGACCCATTCTGTGCTTCTACCCCTTTAGGCCACTTGGTTTTGTATATATGTATTATAGGAGTGTCGTGTTGGTTTAAATGTATTACTGTTGATAATTACTGTGTGTTGAAAGGCCTTGAATAAATGTACTTATATTTTTAATATAGATAACACCTGTCTGGGAGTGATTTGTAGTGTCCTTTACTCTGTGTGCTCATTGAGGTCTTTCAGTCAGCCTCACCCCTCCTGAGACCTAGTCTTGACCGCCGCCAATGATACCTTGATTGTTCTGGCTTGTGCAGAAGGTTACCCTGTTTCAAGAAACTAGGCTGGCCTTCTGAACCTCTGCCTACCAGGTCAGAGTTCAGAAATCCATCTTAACACTCCTTTCTCTACTTTTGAGTTACCCTCAATTCACTTGTGCAGGCCTAACAGCTTGTGCACCTCAGGTAGGCTCACTTGAGCTCCTGGAATTCTTCAATGAACTACTGACGGTTCAAATAACTTGTTCTAAGAACATTTTGCATCAGAACTAGAACAATCTGTTGACTTTGGCTGTCCTAGCTCCCTAAAGACATCCCTTCTGAACTCTATTGGCTTTGGCAGTGCGTGTTCCCTATAAAGGTTTTAATTGTTTTAACTCTTGTTGCTGGGGAAAAGACTTCCTACATTCCTCTGGTAGAAAAGACTATTGTAACAGTTGCTAAAGTGTGTTCTATTCTGCTGTAACATGTTCTATCCCTCCTAAACTCAAATATTGTATGGTGAACCATCAGTGTTATTAATGACCTTGATTGACGTCACTCAGTGTGCTGGAAAATGTTTTAGCACAAAAAGAAATGACTCACCTGCATTATTGTTGCTTAAATAACTTTATTCCATATTCTGTTAAATGTTACTGTTAGTTACTTCTTCCTCAGTGTGATTTGAATTTGTGTTGTGTATATATAATTAAATAATTTTATTATAACGTTAAGTGTGTAAGCGTTTACTTGGATCCTTGTGTATACTGATTTCATGGTACTGCTCTACAGCTCACAGTGCCCCTTCTAAGATAAGCCTGGCTGCTCAGTCACTCTACCAATTTATGTAGAACAGGCCTATGTTAAAGGTTGGGTCCTAAATACCAAGCAGATAAGTCTTGAGAAGTCCCACACCAGTTGGACTTTACGAAATCTTACCTAAACCTGCTGGCAAGTGGTGGGATTGGTGTAGAGTGGATTACAGTGACTATTGGTTATACTTGTGTCCAAGAAAAACATTCACAAGGCTAGCTTCACCAAAAGAAAATTACTTATATCATGCCAGGAATGGACAGTTTCAATGAACAGTTCCTTACTGCACTTACAATGGAACAATTGAAAGAACTATGTAGACTAACAGGCTTGAGTTGTAAAGGAAGAAAGCTTGTGTTGATTAAAACATGGTTGAATCACCAAAACCCTGGGAGTAGGCCCATAACCCCTACTACCCAGATTGATATGGAATAAAATGACGAGGATGATAGTTTGGAGCTTAGCCCCAATCTGCCAAATGAGTCAGAGGGTGATGAGGATCCTCAAGGCGTGAGAAACCCCCCTCCACAGCCTTCTACTGTACCTCCTATCACGACCCCACAAGGTCACAATGTAAGCACCGAATACCCCTCAATTGAAAAATAAGACTGGAACTAGAATTCAGGAAACTCAGTACAATCTGAGCACCAGGAAAAAGACAGAAGGCACAGAGAGAGGGAAATGCAGCATGAATATTATATGAAAACGATGTCTCTTGACACTGCTTCCTTTGCAGGGTCTTCTAGGTCTGCTAGTCCCAAGAGACCTCGCCTACCAAAAGAGGCAGTGAGTATGTATGATCCTAGGCTTGACGTGTTGGATTGGTTCAGTACATTTGAATTCACATATGGTTTGCAAGGTATAAAAGAGTATGATTTAGTTTCATGGATTATGTCTAGGATCCCCCAGAATGGCTGTGATGCTGTGATGGAATTGAATGTTGCTGACAGACTGGATTATGAACTAGTCAAACAGGCTCGTATAGCCAGGTTTGGGAAGACTCCTTCCAAATACCTAACAAGATTTAGAGATCACAAGAAAAAGGATGGGATTCCTTGGGCTACCTGGGTGTGTGAATACCTGAACAACCTAGATGGTTGGGTTAAGAGTTACAGAGTGAACTCCTTTGAATGAATGAGGAATTTATTTTTACTTGAGACTATTTTTGATGCCTGCTCCCCTGAACTGAGACAGCACCTTGCTGACTCTAAGGAACTTGATCCCAAGAGACTAGCACAAGCTGCTGACGTGTGGGTAGCCAAAAGGGCCTCTCACGAGGACTCTGGGGGCACTCATAAAAAGGGTGAGGGAAAGAAGCACAAGAAAGGGGGTAAATAAAATTCTAATTCCCCACCACCAAAAGAGGGCCACAAAAACCATAAAGGGTAAATACCAAGGGAAACCATACAGGTCTAGTGAAACCTCTGGGGCCAAACTAGACAGAGGTTACCAGAAACCCCCATTCCAGAAAAGCTTTGGTAAATGTGTGGTTTGTGGGTCTGGTGACCATGTAAAAGGGGATCCCCGATGCAAGGGTAAACCTTCACGGGTCCAATCTGTCTTCTTAGCCTTCATCCCTGAGGGAGAAGCTCCAATGACATGTGCTCACTTTCACGTACTAGCTGAAGAACCCATTGGAGTTCAAGCTAGTGTTTCTTTAGTATCCTTCGGTCTGTGGGAACAACAGAATATAGATGTGTATAGCGCCATACCCGATAACACCAACGAATATTACAAGGACAGTGTACTTGTAGATGGCCAGGAGACTCCTGCCATTAGAGACACCGGGGCCAGCATTACAGTGGTTGATGAAAATTTTTTCAAACCTGAGGATGTAGCTAAGGCACCCAAAGATCCCACTAAATTCGCTGGAGGCCCTATCCAAATGGTTCCCATTTTGCCAGCCCTTATCCAGTGCAAAAACATGACTGTAAGAATTCCTGTTAGTGTGCAGTCTGAAGTACCAGGGAGGGTGCTGTTCGGTAATGACTTAAAAACTCTAGGAGTAGTCTCCAGTACCCCCAGGCCTCCTAGTATGAAGAAACAGTAGATGACAAGATTGGCCAGAGAGGCAACCTTGAGAAACTCTCAGTTTGAGATCAAGGAGCAATCCAGAATCTCCAACCCTCAGGCAGGGCAAACATCAACTTCTGGGAAAAAGACCAAGGAGAGATCCACAGTCTCTGGGAAGAAGCGTGTCAGACCCAGGCATGCTTTGAAGACAAGTGCCTCATTACGAGAAAGGAGGTAATGAAAAAAGGAAGGCGGAATGGTAATACCGTCATTGTTAACGGGTCCGGGCCATTACGACCCGACAACCCGCCAATACCGCCACCGCCCGTACCGTGCCCCTTCATACCGGCACATGCGCGTACACGTGCCCCTTTGCGGAGTAAATACCGGGATGCCGGTAATAGGAGGACATCACAACTCACGCGGGCATGCAGTTACCGGCATCCCGAAGGCGGTAATTAGGGCCTGCACGATAGCGGCCATACAGGCATCGCGGACCACCCATAAACAGCAACCTGCAGCCAGGGCAACTGCCACAGGTGCACACAATCACCACAGGTGGAGTCAATGGAGCCTGTCCCAGTATAAAAGGAGTACACCCACACACCACACCCCTTCCTACACCAAAATTATACCCCTAGCTGTTGCAATCATGGGGCTGGAGGACATGCCTATACTGCTACAACTACAGAAACAACACCAACTACACCAACAACTACAGCCACAGCAACAGGCAGCAGAGAGGAGACGCAGGAGGAGAAGGAGGGTGAGACAGGGCCAGCAATTACCACCAGTGCAGCTAGTAGTACCTCGTAGGCAGCCACAAATCCCTCGCATCAGACCCAGGCCATTCAATCTAACCCCTGAGCAGATCCACACCCTGTACCGGTTGGACCGGGACACCATCACCACCATAGTGGACATGATACACAACGACATTGTCAGCCTCATAGAAATACGCACTGCCATCCCCCCGCTACTAAAGGTGGTGTCTGTGCTCCACCTCCTGGCCACAGGCACCTACCAGCACACAGTGGGCCAGCTGCATGGCATTTCACAATCACTATTTTCACGCATGCTGACCCAAGTGCTGGATGCCCTCCAGAAGCACGCTAGCACCCACATATCCCTACCATGGACTGTCCAGGAGATAGCCGACACCAAAGTAGGCTTCCATGCACTGGCAGGTATGCCCAATTGCGTTGGTGCCCTCGACTGCACCCATGTAGAATTGGTAGTCCCCCATGCCCTAGAGGCGGTGTACTGCAATCGCAAGCAATACCACTCCATCAATGTGCAGAAGGTATGTGACTCCAGCAAGATCATCACACATTGTTGCGCCCGATATCCCGGATCTACACATGATGCCATGGTGCTGCGTAACTCTACGCTACCCCATCACATGGAGCGACATGCTGGACGACGTGCCTGGTTGCTTGGTGAGTTGCCTGACTGGCCCATGGCAGTGCATCCGGGTTGTGATGTGGGGGGATGCATATTCCACTAGGGTGGGAATGGGCCGTGAGTGGAGAATGCACACAGAGCTAAACACTCCTGACCTGAACCTCCCAACCCGAACATGACACATCACTGGCACACATTGGACCAATGCCGTATATCAATGACGACATGTAAGACGCACAACCTGGCCACCATGGGTATGTCAAGCAATGCATGACTAAACATGATTGCAACCGTACCAATGTGGCTAGTGTGATCATGCACAGTGTAGTATACACAGCAAAAATGGGAGGCAAAACATTGTCCTGCATCCACAGTACATCCGCATCAGCATGCAAGAAATCACCGTGCATCATCTCTACAACACCATCCAGACTAGCACACGGTATTGCAGTATACACTGCATCTAAATATTATTTGTGCATACGTACAGGGACATGTGTATGTCAACACCAAATTGCTGTGGCCATAGCTGTGAATCCTGAAGGTGGCAGCTCAGAGTGACTCACACAGACCTATTTGTATTTGCTTGCAGGTGATGGAGGATATCCCTTGAAGCCGTGGCTACTTACCCCTGTGTGGAACCCGCGGTAAACAGCCATGAAGAGGAGTACAATCGGGTTCATACCCGTACCCGTGTTGTGATTGAGCAGACCTTTGGCCTGTTGAAGGCGCGATTCCGCTGCCTAAGCAGGTCTGGTGGAGCACTCCTTTATAGGCCTGAGAAGGTGGCAAAGATCACCATGGCCTGTGTCATGCTGCACAACATGTGCGTCCTCCGGAGAAATGTACCACTGCCACCTGACATTGACATGCATGCACCGGGGGAGGATGATGGGAATGAAGACGGAGGAGAAGCAGCACCCCTGCCAGTACGTGATGCACAACATGGCCGTGCAGTACGCCAATTACTGATTGCCGAATACTTCTGACCCACAGGGATGTTGATGGATATGTGTCAGTAACACATTGTACACTGGGTCCATGTGAACATGCACACAGGGAATGTGGGGAGTTGGGCACTGTGCACTGTCATGAATAAAATGTATACACACGAAATGAACAATGTCCAGGCATTGAATGATTTTTCACACAACGGGTGTATTAATACAACTACATAAATGTGCTACCCCCCGCCCCATAACACCAAAACACCCCATACCCCCAATGAACTCCCCATACCCCCCAATGAACTCCCCTAATACACCCATACACCACCAACACCATCTGACCCACTCCCATTGTTGTCCCACACTATTTCCTTGCTTTCTTGTTGTCCGGGGGCTGCATTTCTGAGTGCCTCACACTCCGTCTTGTTGGACGCACAGGGCTGGAGGGTGCAGAGGAAGCGGGTGTGGAGGATGGGGGTGTGGTGGATGGGGTGCAAGCCGTGGTGATTTGCACGGCTGGTGCGGGTTGTTGCTGCTGCATGTGCAGAAGGATTGAGGTGAGGACCTGCGTGACGGCCCCCAGACTGTCTCGCATCATCGACGCAGAGGCATTGATGGCGGCTGTGTTCACCGCTATGGCCTGTGCCATATCACGCCTCGTGTCCTCTCCCTCCACAACATATTGTCAGACAAGGTCCAGCATTGAGTCCTGTCTAGCCTCCACCCCACCCTTGCTAGCCGTGCCTCAAGGTTGGTGGGAGAAGCAGTGGTTGAGGGTGATGCGACCGGGTGTGCATTGGCAGTGCTGTCCTCAGGGGTGGGAGGGGGGAGCTGAGAGGGTTAGCCCATCCTCGTCCACATACTCCTCCACTGCTCTTTCAATGTCGCTCAGTGGCTGCTGCCTCGGCCACCAAACTTGTTGCCGCCGAAAGTGCGCCACTGGCCTTGCCTCCCATTGGTGTTGCCAGCTCTGTGGTCCCGGTGTCAGGCGTTGATGTGGGGCCCTCATGTGCGGCCATGGCCTTGGCACTCGCCCTGGGTTTTGTTGTGGCCTGCGAGGCTGCCCCGGGGGTGTTCTTGCCTGTGGGAGTTGTCTTGTGCCAGGACGTGGATGCCCTTGTGGCTGTTTCCTCGCTGGCATCCTCTCCATCAGTGCCTGGGGTGGTAGAAGAGATGCAGGGCATCAGTGATGGTGTTACATGCAAGATGCATTATGTGGTGCTGTGGAGAATTTCATTTATCATGCATTCATATCTTACAGGTGTGTCACACAGGGTATTATGAAGGGGGCATTTTGGCATTTGCCGTGACGTCTCAATTCAAGGATGCTGCATGGCAGGTGGCATGGCATTGTATTGGGGTTTGTGTGATGTAGTACATGGGCACGGTCCGTGTGTGTTGGCTGTGTGTTGGTAATGGGATTGGAACTCAGCATGCATTTCAGTGTGGGAGGCTTTGGGCCTCCATCTGGACAAGGATATGTTGATGTGTGTGTTGGGACATGCATTGCCTTGCCTAGACTCTATTCCAGATCACTTGTGCTACGTCATGGTTTCCCCTACTGGGATCTGCAGGGTCACTCACCTCCATCTCCAGATGTTTATGCGGCACCCATCTCCATCTCCCTGAAGCCCTCGATGGACTCCATCTGGATGAAGGTACTGCACATCTCCTCCCAGCGCATTCGTTTTGTGGGTGAGTGGGGACCCCCGCATGTGCCAATGGCCTCCCTCCTATTGCTGGACAGGATGTTCTGTACCCTGAGGCGGAGGTCATCCCACCTTTTCTTTGACTGTCCATGGGGTGGTGCCGACTGCCGAGACCTTGCGGGCTACCTCCTCCCAGATCTCCTTTTTTTTGCTGCTGCACCTCCCTTTTGAGGTTGTGCTGGTTAATCTCCTCAGCATGGGCAGCAAGGGTGTCCGCCAACATGTTCAGTTCTTCGTCCGAAAAACGCTTCTTGCGCAGGCAGGTTTGATTTCCGGGTAGCCTTAGACATGTTGAATAGGTTGGCACTGGTCTCTCCTGAACACAACTGGTGGTTTGGGAGGATTGCAATGGATTGTGTTTTTAAAGATGGCCGCCGGCGCATTTCCCATTTCGACGCAATGACGTTACTTCCAGGTCCGGTACTACGAGCCCGGTATTAGCATGATGTTATTACCGGGTTGGGATTAAGGGGTGCCTCCTAGGCAGAGGCGGTATCGGCGGGTCCCGTGATGTTGCTATCGGGGGGTTGGAGGGCCTTTAGCGCCATGGCGGTATGGCCATTACCGGCATGGGGGTTCCCGCGTGCTCGCGCACTCGTAATCACCCGCTATTAGCGGCGTCAAACGAGCACGGACCCACTAGTTCCTCCATGCCAGTAATGGTCCTGTTTTTACCACACTTCTCGTAATGAGGCCCCTTGGACTTCCCCCAGAGGCAAGTCCCAGGTCACCCCAGTGACCCCACCTCCAGCTGAGGATGAGTTGGTGGTTGAACAGACTCCTACTGAACCAGCGACTGGTGAAACAGAGCTGAAGGAGAACTTTCCATTTGTTTGAGATCTAGATCCTAAAGACCATCCTGAGCTACAGACTTTGCTTGCAGAAGGTGGACCCTTTAGGGCAGACTTCAGCAGAGGACAAAGAGAGTTTCCCTCTCGAGAAGGTCTGCAGCAACATACAGCTTCCCAGCCAGGGAAGCATAGACTCTACTGGGGGGATGGATGGCTTTCTCTACAGTGAGCCTATAGATTCTATCCCAGGGGACTTCCGGAGACTGGTAGTACCCCAGAATACTCGTCCAAAGTTCCTACAACTAGCACATGAGATCCCTCTGGCTGGTCACTTGAGTTCCAAGAAGACCAAAGCGAGGCTTTCTCTGTACCTTTACTGTCCCAAGATGGGTGCAGATGTTGATAAACATTGTAGGAGCTGCCACACCTGGCAGACATCTGCCAAAAGAGGTTCCAAGAATGTGGCAACTTTAGTGCCCCTCCCAGTGGTGGGAGTGCCTTAAAAGAGGGTGGGGATTGACATTGGTGGTCCCCTAGACCCTCCAACTACCTCAAGCAACCGATCTATATTGGTTGTAGTATACCATGCTACTGAATACCCTGAGGCTATACCGATCGAACTATTACGGCCCAAGCAGTAGCTAAGG
This sequence comes from Ambystoma mexicanum, assembly GCF_040938575.1. Classification (NCBI taxonomy): domain Eukaryota; kingdom Metazoa; phylum Chordata; class Amphibia; order Caudata; family Ambystomatidae; genus Ambystoma; species Ambystoma mexicanum. Next base: position 326,449,207 of record NC_090925.1, on the reverse strand, counting down.
CCCTACTTGGTATTTTTACCAGGGTAGGTTTCCTTAGGAAGTCATCTCTGACAGGGGGTCACACTTTATGTCCCACTACATGCATACCATGTGGAAAAACTGTGGAGTTACTTCTAAATTCTCAACTGCCTACCACCCTCAAACAAATGAGTTGGTAGAGAGGTTTAATCGAAGAGCATGATAGATGCCTTAGAGGAACCCCTGAGAAGACAGTGGGATCTTCTAATGCCATGCCTTGTATTCGCTTATAGAGAGGTGCCTCAAGCTGGAGTAGGTTTCAGCCTGTTTGAGCCACTCTATGGTCACCCTGCCTGAGGCCCTTTGGCTCTGATCAAAGAAGGTTTGGAGAGTGCTCCAACCTTAAAGCCAGTCCGTGTAACTAACTATGTACTAGGCCTCAGGAAGAGAATGGTACAATTGATGGCTGAAGCTTCAGAAAACTTGACGGCTAGTCAAGCCCGGATAAAGCAATGGCATGATCAGAAAGTTAGCATGGTGGAGATTACTCCAGACCAGCTAGTTCTAGTTATGGTTCCTACAAGGCAGAGCGCCTTACAGGACAAATAGATTGGACCCTTCAAAGTTGTAGGCAAACTTGGAGAGGTCGATTATTTAGTGGACTTAGGCAACCCCAAGGAAGCCACTGGGGTCTTTCACACTAATCGTGTGAAGGCCTATGTCTCTAGAGCAGAACTGGGAGCTTTGTTTCTAGCCTCTGATCAAGAGGAGGGGGAGAATGAGTCTCTCCCTGATCATCTCAGGAGAAACCCTTCAGATGCAACCATAGAAGGGGTACAACTCTCTTCTGATCTGACTCTGCAGCGACAACAGTAGTGCAAGGCTCTGTTAGCTCAGTTGTCCCCTCTGTTTTCTCTGACACCAGGCTTGACTCCTTGGGGCCAGCATGATATCCTCACTGGTGACAGTCTCCCTGTCAAAAGCAGGGGCTACAGAATGTCTGATCATGTAAGATCTCCTGTAAAGGAAGGGGTCAACAAGATGCTTGACCTTCGGGTTATTGAGCCATCTACCAGTCCATGGGCTAGTCCAGTTGCACTAGTGCCAAAAGCAGGAACCAACGAGTTGAGATTCTGTGTGGACTATAGGACTCTTAATGCTGTCACCAAGACTGATGCCCATCCTTTACCAAGGACAGATGAGCGGTGGACAAACTTGGAGCTGCTAGGTTTCTCAGCACATTTTACTTGACATCAGGCTATTGGCAAATAGCTCTGACAGACCACGCCAAGGAGAAAACTGCAGTGACTACCCCAGGAGGCTTATACCAGTTTAGGGTTATGTCCTTTGGGCTAAAGAATGCACCTGCCACATTCTAAAGAATGGTGGAACAGGTTCTGAATGGGTTAGAGGACTTATGCATGGCATATTTGGATGACATTGCAGTGTTCAGCCCCACTTTGGAAGACCATCTTCATCACCTTGGATATGTGTTACAGGCTCTTGAACAGGCCCATCTGACCATAAAGCCATGTAATGTCAAATTGGTCAGAGTAAAGTGGGCTACGTTCGACATGAAGTAGGAGGAGGAGAGATTAGGCCCTTTCCTAGTAAAGCACAAGTTGTACAGGACTGGGCCACCCCCACTACTCGACCCAAGTGACAGACTTCCTAGGTCTCACAGGGTACTACCGAAATTTCATAGAGAACTACATAGCTTCTCCCCTGAATGTCAACTCTTCCCCAAAAGTTCCTAAGAAGGTCAGTTGAAATGAAAAGTGTGTCAAGGCATTTCAAGGGCTGAAACAGCTCCTGTCTTAAGAGCTCTTGATTATGCCCAAAACGTTATTGTACAGACAGATGCATCCAATACAGGAATAGGGGCAGTCTTCAGTCAACTGGATGAGCAAGGCAGGCAACACCCTATTTGCGTCATCAGTAGGAAATCGAAGGTCTGTGGCACAAGGTGGGCAACCATACAATGTAAGTGTTTGCCATTGTGTGGTCCTTGAAGAAGTTTAGACCATACTTGTATGGTTCTACTTTACTTATTCAGACAGACCACCAACCCTTGAGATGGTTAATGCAACTGAAGGGGGAAAATGAAGGGGGTGTAATCCACAAAATGCTGACGGTCTCTTCTGGAAGTATGAACGACTGGAACAAGAGATTCATCCAGGAGTGGATTAAATCCTCCTGTCCCTTCTCGGGAGTCTGGGGAGGAGAGGGGGGGCAGTGTTAGGGAGAATTTTCAGTTTCTGTGCTAATTCCTTTTAACCTTAGAGACCCCCAGCCCATTGCGGGAATCTGGGACCTTTTAGATTTTTGACCTCCTGAGTGAGTAGAGTTTTTTTCTACTCACTCATGTATTTCTTTCTGACTGGGATTTGTGTTCTTATTGTTTTAATGGAGTCTGGTAAACTCTATAGGCATCTGCTTTTTGCATAGTGACACACAGCACCTTTTGTGCAGTGCCACTGAAATGTTTAAATACATTTTCTTTTGTGAACTACATAAGAATAGTAGGATAACTTTTATTTTATTTACCTTTTTGTCTTGTGGGTCCAGCACACACCACCCTATGTGGAGTGCTGGGGGTTACATACTAACTCCTTATCCCACTTTTCATGGAACTTTTTGTTACACTTACTCACTTGATTGGCTGGTGGCAGTGGTTACTTTTACGTACCTTTTGTGCAGGACACTAGCAGGCTGATTTCTCAGCTGCAGTGCAGCACCCATGTGTGACCGTTTTTCCAAAATGGCCCCTGTCTTTTTATTTCACCATTTCTTGCTTGTTAGTTCCTTCTGGGCTTTTACTCTGTCGATTAGGATAGGTTTGAGGCCATTGTGTTTTTTGCCTTTGGCAGGCTTCAGCCCTGAAGCCCGCCCAGGCTCCAGTGTGTCTATGAAGACAGGAAGTGAGGGAGGAGGCCAAAACCTCACTGTCCTTTGTTTGTAGGCATGCCTGACCGAAACCAGTTCCAACTGGGTGGGAGGCTGTCCTGGAGAACGCCCCCTCCCACGCCTGTGTGATTGGCAGCTGTAGTGTTGTGAATGAATGGAAATCTGCATAAAAGGCGAGGGTTTTGGGACTACAAGCAGTTGACCACTGGAACATCGTATCTAAAGAAGAGGATGCAAAGAGAAGCCATCAGCACTTTCCAGAACCACAGAAGCACCTGTAAAGCCTTGCAGCTGTGCTGACCCTGTTTTCGTTTCGACAGGGAAGATCCGTGAAGGAGGACTTCCTCTCTTGGGTTGGCGAGACCAACTAGCCTTGAGACCTGCTTCATTTTGGCTCACCCCCCACCTTGCTGCGACTTTCCAAGGCTGCAGAATCCCAATGCCCGGGGACCTCTGACCATTATCGAGTGCAGAACAAATCTGCCCAAAACATTGTGGGCACCTTCAAGGTCCTCCAGAAGCAGGAATTCTTCATCCAGAGTCCAGGACAGAAGGACAGAAGGACTGAAGAAACTCCAACCGAGTGTACTGGAGAGACCCCCGGCCGGCCCATAGAGTCAGGGTTTGCTCTACAGACCTTTAAGACAAGATAGCTGCACCTTGAGATAGATGGGGGTGCAGGTTTTCTTACTCCAACTCCAATCAATAAGGACAACTCAATGGTTTGGCAAAGGGGAGTCCGTTTAATGAGAAGTACAAAAAACGGGGAAACATGGAAATCAACAGTGATGCGATTCGCTTCAACTCCCTCGAACGTCATACAAAACATAACTTTTATACTCAAAACGCGTCATAATCTGACGTGTAACACTCAAAAGTTAACATGCAATTCTATTTGTTAGGAAAAGGTAACTTTATTATAGGTGCTATATCTGTATATGGTAATGGAGTGAGGAGTTTGGGTAAACACTATCAGGTGGGCGTCTAAGCCTTTCCTTCAAAAATCCCTGCTGTAGAGATCACTAAATGTACAACGTCCTATTGGTTCTATTAACTAGAGGACCCTAGATCATTTGGTCCATTGTGATTGGATTGGCATCACACCATGCTAAAATTTCCACTTTGCTTAGCAGCACGCAGAACGGTCCACCAGGTACAGGGTGCCCTAAGATTCACCCGGCCTTCCCTCAATCCATCATTACTTTAGTGGCTATGTGTCAATTAGTCGGCGGTGGTCGACCTCGAAACTGTGTCTTCTTGTCAGGAAAAGTTATAATATCTCTGTCTCAGCGGCTGCCAAGCGTAGGTGTGAACCCTTGCTTGGATGGTCACGTGCTACTACACTGTGAATTTCCCTCGTTTCTCTCAATTTGTGTATTTGATTTTCATTTCAACCGCCACCTGCCTTCGCCTTCCTATCTCGATCCTTCAGGGGCAGGATATTCTGTTCTTAACTTCAATTAAAAGTAACTACTGTTCATAGCTTCTACTGATATGACCGTGGCTTGCCTGGCACGAGCTGCCTCTGCCGAGTGTCGATTCAGCCTTCTTTCCTCGTGTTTGCTAGAATATGAATCTTCTTGCGTTTGGCCTATAATAACCTGGGTTGGTTCTGGTTTTAGTGCAAAGTGGACCAGCACTTATATAACATGCTTCGTTTTGAGGTAGATTGTGTACAATGGCGCTTGCCGCTCTATTCTTCTACTTAGCATAGCAAGCTGCACTGTTTTCTTAGCTTTCTTGCGGTTACAAGCATATGTACAGGCGTTAGCTGGTTGAATATCTTCATCCTGCTTACAGTTTAAGCTCCTTTGTCTTTCATCAACGTTCTCTTCTTTCAGTTTCACGATATCTTTATTCATGGCATTTCGTCTCTTTGTGTCATCCTTGGGTCGTCATATCTTCTATGGGTGCATTAGTCCAGGCCCTCGTGACGTCACCATTCGTCTTCCATTAAGGACCTTTTGGTTTCTTCCTGGACAGTACTTAAGCAATCTTCATTTCGTTACATTTGCTGGTAGGGTTTTCTCAATGGGTACCTTAATGTCCATGGTTGTCTGGTTATTGGTACTTTAATAGGTATTGTTCTTCTGATAGGTACTGGGCAGAGCCCTACTGCGGCTCTCTGCTGGTTTATTTGCTCATCATACGTCACGTATTTCGGTGTGAATGTTCCTGGTACTTCAAAATGGGCGACTGGAGTGCAAGCTTTACTCGGGGCCTCCTCTACAGGAGCTATTCGTTTCTCCTTGACGCTGAAGAAAAGGCGCCAAAACCACAAAGAGCCGTTTAATCATGTCGAATCAATTGCTGCCCAGTCCCTCTCCAGATTACTGCCGCAAAAGCCCGCCAGACGTCCTCCCTTTTGTCACCACCACCAAGGAGCAGGAACAAGGGTCTGCATCACTGCATCGGGAAGGAAGCCAGCTGGAACATCTGCTTCAATTCTCAGGTACTGTGGGGCTCAGGATTTAGCCACCTTTCACCAAAGCTTGTGCTTCCTAACTCGGGAATTGCTCCTTTCTCTACTTCTGAGTTACCCTCAATTCACTTGTGCAGGCCTTACAGCTTGTGCACATCAGGTAGACTCACTTGAGCTCCTCGAATTCTTCAATGGACTACTGACTGTTCAACAAACTTTTTTATCAGAACTAGAACTATCCATTGACTTTGGCTGTCCTAGCTCCCTAAATGCATCCCTGCTGAACTCTATTGGCTTTGGCAGTGCTTGTTTCCTATACAGGTTTTAATTGTTTTAACTCTTATTGCTGGCTGGGAAAAAGACTTCCTATATCCCTCTGGGAGAAAAGACTATTGTAACAGTTGCTAAAGTATGTTCTATTCTGCTCTAACACTTTCTTTCCCTCATAAACTCAAATAATGTATGGTGAATACATTAGTGTTATTACTGACCTTGATTGACGTCACTCAGTGTGCTGGAAAATGTTTTAGTACAAAAAGAAATTCCTTGCCTGCATTATTATTGCCTGAATTCCATGTTCTGTTGAATGTTACTGTTAGTTACTTCTTCCTCAGTATGATTTGAATTTGTTTTGTGTATGTATAATTAGATAATGTTAATATAACTTTAAGTGTGTAAGTGCTTGGAGGTAGCGACCGCCATCAGATCGCTGCCCTCCGGGAAAGCACCTGGACCAGACGGACTCCCAGGAGAGTTCTATAAGACCTACGAAGATACACTGGCCCCGTTATTGTCCCAGGTGTTCAATGAGGCGTATGAGTTGGGCTACCTCCCGGACACCATGAGAGAAGCAACCATCATCCCACTGCTAAAGCCCAACAGGGATGCCACAGACTGTGGGTCATACAGGCCCTTGTCCCTATTAAATGTGGACAGCAAGATTCTGACGGCAATATTGGCCATGAGGTTGCGCAGAGCCATCCCGATCCTGATCCACCAAGACCAGACAGGGTACGTGCCGGGTAGAACCATCACGGAAAACCTGCGCAAACTGCACCATGTCATTTACAGTACCGAGGGTAGACGAGAGAAATACGCAGTAGTGTCCCTAGACGCCTCAAAAGCGTTTGACTCGGTTCGCTGGAGGTGGCTCCTAGCTACCTTGTCCAAAATGGGGATGGGGCCCAGCTTTATTAAATGGGTTACACTCATTTACACTAACCCAGAGGCCAGAGTGCGCACCAATAAAACTTATTCGGACAAATGGAGGTTATCCCGAGGTACTAGACAGGGCTGCCCCCTGTCCCCCATGCTATACATCCTCGCCGTCGAACCCGTGGCAGCATACCTCAGACAGGAATATGAGGACGTTGGCATCGAGATAGATGGTGTATCCCACCTTCTCTCTTTGTACGCAGATGATATGCTCCTCTATCTGAGGAACCCAGAACACACACTGCCCTACATCCTAGAGACCCTGGAGGGGTTTCACAGAGTCACTGGCATTCACATCAACCATAGCAAATCCTGCTTGTTCCCCCTGGCGGCCTTGAACGAGCTTGCAGCCGACAAGCTCCCTACACTAGAATTGAAATGGGAACCCACCTCCTTTAAATACCTGGGCATCGTGATCCACAGAGACCCTAAGACGGAACACATCCTTAACACAGTCAGGGCAAAGGAAGGCCTAGTGAAATCAATGAACTTTTGGAGCAGGCTGCCGCTTTCGGTGGCTGGCAGGGTGGGGCTCCTCAAGATGGTAGCATTACCCAGGCTTCTTTACCACTTTACCAACGTGCCATACAACATCCCACATCAATTCTTTAACAACCTACATAAGCTCTGCAGGCAATTCCTGTGGCAAGAAGGAAGGCACAGAGTGGCCCTAGACACGATGCAAAGACCCTATGACAAGGGAGGCCTGAGGGTCCCCAACCTTGAACTGTACTATTTAGCCGGTCAGCTAAAACATGTGATCCAGTGGATGGCGGATGGCGCTTCCACAGACACCCGCCTGCTGCGGCCAAGCATAGCCCCATCGCTACTGAGAGACCTGCTGTGGGTCGAGCCATGCCAAAAACAACGATACCCATACTTAGTCCAACTCGGAACTCAGATTTGGAAAAGAGCCAGCAAATCCATGAGCCTCAAGGACCCCTACTCCCCACAGATCCCGATAGCTGCACTCATGGCAAACAGACCGGGGAGTCGGAAAATAATAAGAGACACATGGGAGCTGTGCGGCGTTGCCACCCTGGGGGACCTAGTGGATGACCAGGGCATCCTGACATTTGCTGAACTGCAGGAAACCTCTGGCCTACACACGGGTCAATTCCTGCTGCACAACGCTGTAGCGAAGAGGGTGGCTGCCCGCTGGCCATCTGTAGAAAACTTGGACACAGGACATGAAGGGATCGAGAGCCTGCTGGCGGCGGCGGAAGGGGGCCATGAGACCTCCAGGGTTTACGAAACGTTGCTAGACAGTACTACCCAGCACAGCCTCAAGTGCAAGGCAAAGTGGGAAATGGAACTTGGACAGCAATTTGAAGATGCTGAATGGGAATCCATTACAAGATACCACAAAAAGGTATCCAGAAACGCCAGATTTCAGCTCATACAGTTCTACATAACAAACAGAGCATATCTCACCCCGGCAATCATTTCCAGATTCAACCAAGTCAACAGCAGGGGATGCCCCAAGTGTAACGAACCCCACGCAGATATGACACACATGTTCTGGGGGTGCCCCGCAATACAAACCTTCTGGACACTAATCAAAACCAAAGTGGCTGAGGCTGACGTTACCCTGGAGGTGCATACGCCCACAGCATGCATCCTGGGAAGATACCCCAGGAACCGGAAGAACAAGCCACTGAATAAGCTAAAAGACCTAATGTACATTCTTGCGAAGCGACGCATCGCCATGTGCTGGAAACGCCCCCAGGCCCCGTGTTTAGTGACATGGTGGGAAGACCTCCGGAGATGGACACAGGCTGAAACGGGGGCCTGGGAAAACGCCCGAAGCCAGCAGAGGCTGGACACCTCGGCCGACCTACTCCAATGGGTGGAGCTCACGGTGACGCTGTTCAGCCCCAAGATGGTGGACTCAGCGAGCGACAGTACGATCACTGTGGAATAGAGCGGAAAGGACCTTGCGGTGCAGAGCGAAATGGTCTTGCGAGTTGGGAGGGAGGGAGGGAGGGAGGTGCAGGGAAAGGGCGGGGAGTTCAAAAGGTGTTGTATGCGGCCATTCAAGGCCCTACTGTTTGTATGTTTAACTAAATGTAATAAACAAATATTAAAAAAAAAAAAAAAGTGTGTAAGTGCTTACTTGGATCCTTGTGTGTACTGTTTTCATTGCATTGCTCGACAGCTCACAGTACTCCTTCTAAGATGAGCCTGGCTGCTCAGTCACTCTACCAACTTGTGTAGAACAGGCCTATGTTAAAGGTTGGGTCCTAAATACCAAGCTCATAAGTCTTGTGAAGTCCCACACCAGTTGGACTTTTTAAAAATCTTACCTGACAACGCGTAAAGGATTTGGGGTACACTAAACGTCACGTTAGGGATAGTGTTACAGTCGCACCCATGTCAACGTCCCTTTTCGATCTTTGAAAAAAAGATAAAATACTCTGCAATTACCACTAGATGTCTGACTATATAGACAGCATGTGAATCTAAGCAGATAAAATCACCAGAAGAACAAGTTACTTACCTTATCTGGTAAGGTTCTTTCGATGGGATGTTCCTCCAACGTATTCGACATCTATGAAAGGTAATGACCACAGCTGTGCTGCTTTGGAAAATTTTCGACAGAGGGCATCCTGCGTCGATGACGTCGATACGTTGTTCCCGAGGGCCTCCGTCGAGGGTCGACGTCGCCGTATGTTATATATAGGACGCACGGCGCCCGTAGGCTCAGTTGTAGTTTATTCCCAGAACGTGTGGCACCAATCTCCTGCCAGTATGACTGCAGAAAGCCTTGCGGAAACGGAAGCTGCAATCGCATAAGAAATTCTTAGTAGCGGGGCAGGCTGGGAGGGTTCTACGTGGAATACGTCAGAGGACCATCCCATCGAATGAACGTTACCAGATAAGGTAAGTAACTTGTTCTTCGCTGGTATGGTGTCCTCCGACGTATTCCACATCTATGACAGACTCCCAAAGCAGTACCAATGTATGGAGGTGGGAAAAGAATTTACAATTTATAATTTTAGAATGCCCAATCAAATTGCTGAATAAAGGACTGCCTTACCAAAGGCCAAATCCTGCCCATGGATCGAGTCCAAGGAATAGTGTCTCACAAAAGTATGGACAGAGGCCCATGTGGCTGCTTCGCAAATATTGTGAATTGGAACACCCCTCTGTAGGGCAGTGGAGGCAGCCACACCCCTAGTAGAGTGAGCCTGTAAGCCTACAGGAGGGTCCTTTCCCACCAAACGGTAACACTCAGAGATCGTCAAAATGATCCATCTGGACAAGGTCTGTTTGGAAACAGCCTGACCCAAGCATCTTCCAGCATAACCAACAGAGAGCTGATTGTCCACTCTGACCTGGGACATCCGCGAGAGATAGAAACTCAAAGCTCTTCTAGGATCCAACCTATGGAGCCTCTCCTCTTCCTTACCAGGATGTGGAGGAGGATAAAACGCCAGAAGAATCACCTTCTGGCCCAAATGGAATTCCGACACAACCTTCGGAAGAAACGAAGACCGCACCCGCAGGACAACCCTGTCCTTATGGAACACAGTAAAGGATGGCTTGGTGGAAAGTGCCTGCAACTCACTCACTCTGCGTGCGGAAGTAACCGCATCTTAAAACACTGTTTTAAAGGACAACAGTCGCAAAGGACAAGAATGTAAGGGCTCAAACGGAGCTCCCATTAGGAACTTCAAAACCAAATTCAAATCCCATCCCGGCACCTGGAAAGGCGACGGTGGAAACACATTAGTCAGCCCTTTCAGAAACTGAGAAATCAAAGGGATCTTAAAATAAGAACATTCCTCAGACGAGCGCTTAAATATGGACAGCGCCACCAGCTAACCCTTAATGGTACCCACTTGCAGGCCCTTGTGGGCTAAAGAAAGCAAAAAAGACAAAACCAAGGGAATGGAACATTGGAAAGGATCCACATTCCGTACCCTGCACCAGTCACAGAACTTTCTTCAACGGCAACGGTACAGGGATTTCGTTGCAGGCCTTCTGGCCGAAAGCAACACCTCCATCACGTCTTTGGGGATGTCCCAATCCTTATACCTGAACCTTTCAGATACCAAGCATGAAGGCTAAGAGACTTGATCTCTGGATGGAGAACCCGACCCCCCTCCCATGAGAGCAGATCGTCTTGGTAGGGAAGACGATGTGGAGGGCAGATGGACATGTCTAGAAGGTGCGGGTACCATGCTGTCCTGGCCCATGCCGGAGCAATGAGGATCATCCGGGAACCGAACCTCTGTAACCTCCGCAACACTTGAGGAATGACGGGGACTGGAGGAATCGCGTACAGCAGTGGGAAGGACCACTCCACTACAAAAGCGTCCCCTAAGGCTCCTCTTGGTGGAAATTCCCACGAGCAGAATCTTTCGCACTTCCGGTTGACACTGGTGGCGAAGAGATCCACTTGTGGGGTTCCCCAAAGGGCGAAGATCTCCAACAGAACTTCCTGAGCCAGCTCCCATTCGTGAGAGACCGTGCTCTGCTTGGTCAGAGCATCCGCCGCCGCTTTTTTGTCTCCGGCCAGATGAACTGCTGAGATCGAAATTTCCTGCTGGATGGCCCAGAACCAGAGCTGCATTTACTTCCTGCACAACGGGAGTGACCCTGCCCCCCCTTTTTTGTTGAGGTAGTGCATGGCCACTATATTGTCCGTCATAATCAGGACATTATTCCCCCGCACAGATGGTAGGAAAGCCTTCAGGGCTAGCCTGACAGCCCGCAGCTCTAACAGATTGATGTGGAGTCTGGACTCCGACGGAGACCAACGGCCGCTGGCTGTCAACTCGTTGGCATGAGCTCTCCAACCCGTGAGGGATGCATCCGTCACGATCGTCACCTCCTGCCAAGGTTGCCAAAATGGAGCTCCCTTCATCAGATTGCCTTCAACGACCCACCACAGAAGATCCTGTGCGAACGAGGGCGGAATCTGAACGGGATCCGACATCCTGCCAGAGAACTGCGACCACTGCATCTTGAGAGCCCACGGGGGAGATCTCATATGCAGCCTGGCCTCTGGCACCAGGAAAATGCAGGATGCCATGAGGCCGAGCAACCTCAAGAACTCGAACGCCAGGAGACTCTGGGCATGTTGAAACCTGTCCACTGTTACGCTCACCTGGACCCCACAGGGGTGTCGATCGGACCCGGACAGCTGCGGTCTCCTTCAACGTGATGCGTAGTGCAGAGATGACTGTCTGGACTGGCCCGCCTAGTCTTGTCTGCTGGACCCGAAGAAGTATTTTCCTGCAAGTGGAGACAGGGATTAACCACCTGTGGGTTTTAGTGATGGCCTCCCAACTGTTCTTGCTCTCCCCCACTAATCACCTCCGATATCCCCTTAGTAACCTCACCTTATGTTCGTAAAAGATGAGCTCCCCATCCTGCTTGTCTTGCAGGGGCGCGTAGATACCAGTTACTTCACTGGTTTGAAGGCGTTGGGAGAGTTCCGGTAAGTATTGACTCTGAAGTCCCTGGCGGGATTGGTAAGTATCAAGTTCAAAGAGTTCAATGTGCCAGATGTTCACTCTTGTCCCCTTCCTTCCTTAAGTTGCAACTGAGTTTGTGAGAAGAAGGTCTCATAGCTGCTGCTGTCGTTCAGGTAAGAGTATGTGTTACCCAACGCTGTCCGGTAACTATTGCATGCGTTAACGTGTTGTTTTTCTCCCTCTTTACAGATGCGGCATATGAAAATGTGGAGAGTTATGGAATAATACCGCCGGTGGTAAGTCTATGGTGGTAAGAGGTTGTATTTGTTGATTCCCTTGGCTCACCTTGTTTTTTCTTGTGTCCCCTAGGTGCCGGATTACGGCGAAGAAATGATGGAGACAGTGCCAGATCGAAAGATGCTGTGAGAACTGGTGAGTATGGAGCCGTGCTGGAGCTGGCGAAGCGACGCGTGCAGGACTGATGTACTTTCCAGGTCCGGAGATGAAATGGTTCCGGAATTAGGTGAGGAATTTCAAATAAGTTTGTTTTCTAACCTTGTTCTTTTCTTCTTCTTTATTCTAGGAGCTCCGGATTCGAGGCGGGCGTGGCAGAAGACTGGATGCTGGCTGCAGGCACACGGACGTGGCAGAAGACTGGATGCTGGCTGCAGGCACGGTGAGCGTCACGCTGCTGGATGCAGAATAACGCGAAGCATGTGCTGCTGTTCGGATGTGGTTTAAATAGCCTCCAAAGCAGTTCCGGGTAAGAAGTTCCTTAGAGCCACGCCCGAGTAAAAAATAGTCCCTGTAACAAAATAGTCCCATCCAGGCCTCATGTAGGCTTGGACTCTTTTGCAGCATGGTCTGCATCAGGTAAGTAAAGTCTATGAGCCTGGCGCCTATGGCGCCAGGACTGATTTCTATGATGAGCCTGGCGCCTAAGGTGCCAGGACTGAACCCAGACAGCCCCTAGCCGGGGCTGCTGAGGTTTAAACAAATGTCTGGATGCCTGCTCCCGGAGCTGAGGGCCTTGGTCCTGATGCCCGGGGGTAGGCATCATGACAGCACTCCCCCCATGGCCCCTCCTAAAGTTGTTCTTCCCCCTGGCCCCGGTTTGTCTGGGAAGTTCCGATGGAATCTTTTCACCAACCGAGGTGCATGAACGTGGTCGCTAGGCTCCCATGATCTTTCTTGTGGTCGGTAGCCCTTCCAATTGATCAAATAAAAAAGTTTTGATTTAATCATCTTGGAGTCCAGGATATTTTTTACCTCGAATTCAGGTTCTCCATCTATCAAGATGCGGTCAGGTGGTTTGGTTAATCTTGTCCCTGGTTGAACTGGTTTTAGAAGTGAAACATGAAAGACAGGATGAATACGCATATTAGAGGGTAATTCCAATTTGACGGCCACCGGGTTGATAATGGCCTTAATGGTGTAAGGTCCCAAATATCTAGGATTAAAAGTCCGAGTTCCCTTCAGAGGTATATGTTTTGTAGCCAGCCAAACTTGATCCCCAATCTGGTATTGTGGAGTTTTACTTCTATGTTGATCAGCATTTTTCTTGTATTTCTCTTTTGCTTGTTTCAAATGTTCTGTGGCTTCCTTAAAGGCTTGTGTAATAGTAGAGTGCAAATGACTAACTGCGGGCATTTCTAAGTGCTGAAGCGAATCGAGTTCTGAGGTTCGAGGGTGATGTCCATATATGGTATAAAAAGGGCTTTGTCCGGTTCCTGAATGTACAGAGTTGTTGTATGCGTACTTGGAAATCCATAAAATATCTTTCCAATTGCTTTCGGTCTGGTGTAGCATGCAGTGTAGGTACTGTTCAAGGGTCTGGTTGGTCCTTTCCGTCTGACCATCTGTCTGGGGATGGTGACTTGTTGATAGCCTCACGTCGATTTGTGCCAGTTGACAACATTTCTTCCAAAAATGCGAGATAAATTGACTACCTCGGTCAGAAACCAATACGGAAGGGAATCCGTGTTATCGAACAATGTTTTCGAGGAACTCCTTGGCCAGAATCGAAGCAGAAGGTAACCCCTTTAATGGAGTAAAGTGGGCCATCTTGGAAAAAAGATCCACAATAACTAGGATGGTGTTAAATCCATTACATGGAGGTAGATCTGTAATAAAGTCTGAAGACAAGGTGTGCCATGGTGTAGGTGGAATATCCAAAGGTTGTATAAGGCCAGCGGGTTTTTTCTTCTGGCTTTTGTTTTGGGCGCAAATGCCACAAGACATCACAAATGACTTTACATCTTTTCGCCAAGTGGGCCACCAGACTGTCTCTTAATTTTCGCTTCAGTTTTTGCGATACCTGGGTGCCCTTCCATCAGGGTGTCATGGTAATTGGAGATGACTAGTTCTTGTATTTCCTTGTGTGGTAGAAATAGTCGTCCTTGATAGTAAGGTAGGTCATTGACGACTGAGTAGTCCGGGCCTTTCTTTACCCAGTCCTGCAGGGTTGCTGGTTCGAAGAGTTGTTGGATTTTTGAATGAATATCTTCTAGTGTCTGTAGAGTAGTTATGCCAAGAATTCTTTGCTCGGGAATTATTGGCACCGGTTCCGGGTTTGCATATGCTTCTCTCATCCCTATTCGGGATAAGGCATCTGCTTTGCCATTTTTGCAGCCTGGTCGATAAGTGATCACGAAATCGAATTCGGCAAAGAACAATGCCCATCGAAGTTGTCGCGATGATTGGGCTTTGGCTGTTTTTAAATACTGCAGGTTCCGGTGATCGGTGATTACGGTAATAGTTTGCCTGGCACCAAGAAGATAGTGCCGCCAAGCCTTAAAGGCAGATTTGATGGCTAATAGCTCTTTATCGGTAACCGCATAGTTTAACTCAGGTGCTGAGAACTTTCTGGACCAAAACGCTACTGGGTGAAGTTGACCGGTTTCAGGATCCTTCTGGGACAGGACAGCTCCCATGGCTAAACTGGATGCATCAGTTTCTACTATGTATGGAAGCTCAGGGCGTGGATGCTTTAAGACAGGTGCTGATGTGAATTTTCGCTTTCAGCTCTTGGAAGGCCTTTTCAGCCTCTTCGGTCCACAAGAAGCATTTGTTTTTTCGCAAAAGTGCTGTGATGGGGTGTACAACATGGGAGAAGTCCGGAATGAATCTGCGGTAGAAATTAGCAAATCCGAGCATGCTTTGTACCCCTTTGACTGAACTGGGTGAGGGCCACTTGAGAATTGCGTCCACCTTTCGAGAGTCCATTCGGACTCCTTTTGGAGTCAGGATAAATCCAAGAAATTCAACTTCCGTAGCATGAAAAACACATTTTTCCAATTTTGCATATAACTTGTGCTGGCGTAGTTTCTCAAGGACTGCACACACGTGCTTAACATGGTCTTATTCTGAGGAGGAGTACACTAGAATATCATCTATGTATACGACGACACAGACGTCAATGAGTTCACGAAGGACATCGTACATAAAATACTGGAAGGCTGCTGGTGTATTGCACAACCCGAAGGGCATCACCTGATATTCGAATAATCCGTACTTGGTGCGAAAGGCAGTGTTCCATTCGTCGCCTTTCTTGACGCGTACCAGATGATATGCCCCTCGGAGATCTAACTTAGTGTAGATAAAAGCATCCTTTACTTGGTCTAGTAATTCGGGGATCAGAGGCAATGGGTAACGTTTTTTTACCGTAATCTGATTTAATGCGCGGTAATCTATGCACGTTCTAAGGTCACCTTCCTTTTTTGGCACGAAGAATAAAGCTGAGGATGCAGGAGACTTGGAAGGACGAATAAAGCCATTGGCAAGGTATTGGTCCAAGTATTGCCGTAGGTGATGATTTTCAGGTTCTGTGAGGGCGTAGATTCTTCTGCATGGGGGTTGTGCACCGGGTAGGAGGTCGATTTGACAATCGTATGATCTGTGAGGAGGTAATGTATTGGCCTGTTCTTTTTGAAAAACATCCTGAAATTCTTGGTATTCCTGAGGTAACTGCACGATTGGGTTAACGACTGTAGCCAGGCCTTTGTTCAAAGTTTTCTCCGGGTAACAGGTGTGTGCACAATCCGGGAAGGTTATTCTCTTCTCTCGCCAATCTATACAAGGATTATGTGTTTCCAACCATGGAATCCCCAGTATTATCTGGAACTGTGGGGCTTTGATTAGATCAAACACAATAGTCTCTCGATGCCCATCTTGACTCAACAGTGTCATCTCTGTAGTGGAATGAGTTACAGGCCCCGAGGCAATCTCAGTTCCATCAACTGTGCAAAGAGGTAGATTCATCCTTGACACCAATTCGTGGTCCATATAGTTTCCTACGGCCCGCTATATATGTATGCCCTTACTGCGTGCATACGTGATGGCTGCCTGCGATCAAGTAGGACCATTGGGATGATCAGATGCGAGGTCTGAGTGTCCTTCTTTAAGCTCGGCAAGCAGGCCTCTACGCTTGTCGGGCGTGGTCGCTTCCCGAATCAGGCTCTATGTGGCTTTTATCAGCAACTCCTACCAACTTCTTGGGTGGTTTTGTAGGGCAGTCCCGTAGAAAATGTCCTGAGGTTCCACAGTACAGAAACAACTGCATCTGTCGTCTTCTTTCTCTTTCCTTTTGAGTTAAGGGTCCTTTAGCCCCCGTGATCTGCATAGGTTCAGATGCATCTGTTCCTTTGGGGGCAACGTTGGGTTTAACCAATACCCGGTTCTCGAACTTAGCTCGATCAGTCTTTCGGTTCTGAAGTCGGTGGTCTAGCTGGACCACTAAGTCTATAAATTCTGTGCAATCCTGAGGTGGGTTCACAACTTGAGCCAAGACATCTTTGAGTTCTCGCCGAAGTCCACGATGAAACAATGTAATTCGTTTTTCCTCCGGCCACCCGGTTTCCACCACCAACCTATTGAAGGTTGCAATATAGGTTAGCAGATCCTGGTTACCTTGTCGTAAGGATAAAAGTTTGTTGTCCAGGGCTTGACCCTGTGAGTGTCTGGCGAATAGTTTTTCCATGCTCCTTTGAAAACCCTGAAAATCCCGGAGAAGAGGATCATCCTGGTTGACTAATGGAATGGACCAATCCGCTGCGCTGCCACCAAGATATGACAACACAAAGGCTACTTTGGCTTTGTCATTTGGAAACGCTCCCGGTCTGCATAAAAAGCGTTCGGGTGGAGCTAACGGAATATTTCCTGGTAAAACCACTTGCACTGGATTGCTTGATGAAACGGGGGTTGGGTATCTCCCATATCCAGGTAGGGGCGTTTGCCCAGCTTGGTTTTGCAGTAGTTGCCTAGCCAGATCATCCGTGCGCTCCTTTGAGACAATCAGTTCTCTCCTGAGGGCATTAGTCTCTTGGCGAGCGGCATGTACTTCTGCCCTAAGTTCCCCCAATAATTGGGCCAGTTGGTCGGTTTCCGAGGTTTCCATAACACCCGCGTGGTTATTTGTAGAGACGCTTCGCGTTCTGTTACGCTCACATGGACCCCACAGGGGTGTCGATCGGACCCGGACTGCTGCGGTCTCCTTCAACGTGATGCGTAATGCAGAGATGACTGTCTGGACTGGCCCGCCTAGTCTTGTCTGCTGGACCCGAAGAAGTATTTTCCTGCAAGTGGAGACAGGGATTAACCACCTGTGGGTTTTAGTGATGGCCTCCGAACTGTTCTCGCTCTCCCCCACTAATCACCTCCGATATCCCCTTAGTAACCTCACCTTATGTTCGTAAAAGATGAGCTCTCCATCCTGCGTGTCTTGCAGGGGCGCGTAGATACCAGTTACTTCACTGGTTTGAAGGCGTTGGGAGAGTTCCGGTAAGAATTGACTCTGAAGTCCCTGGCGGGATTGGTAAGTATCAAGTTCAAAGAGTTCAATGTGCCAGATGTTCACTCTTGTCCCCTTCCTTCCTTAAGTTGCAACTGAGTTCGTGAGAAGAAGGTCTCATAGCTGCTGCTGTCATTCAGGTAAGAGTCTGTGTTACCCAACGCTGTCCGGTAACTATTGCATGCGTTAACGTGTTGTTTTTCTCCCTCTTTACAGATGCGGCATATGAAAATGTGGAGAGTTATGGAATAATACCGCCGGTGGTAAGTCTATGGTGGTAAGAGGTTGTATTTGTTGATTCCCTTGGCTCACCTTGTTTTTTCTTGTGTCCCCTAGGTGCCGGATTACGGCGAAGAAATGATGGAGACAGTGCCAGATCGAAAGATTCTGTGAGAACTGGTGAGTATGGAGCCGTGCTGGAGCTGGCGAAGCGACGCGTGCAGGACTGATGTACTTTCCAGGTCCGGAGATGAAATGGTTCCGGAATTAGGTGAGGAATTTGAAATAAGTTTGTTTTCTAACCTTGTCCTTTTCTTCTTCTTTATTCTAGGAGCTCCGGATTCGAGGCGGGCGTGGCAGAAGACTGGATGCTGGCTGCAGGCACGCGAGCGTGGCAGAAGACTGGATGCTGGCTGCAGGCATGGTGAGCGTCACGCTGCTGGATGCAGAATAATGCGAAGCATGTGCTGCTGTTCGGGTGTGGTTTAAATAGCCTCCAAAGTAGTTCCAGGTAAGAAGTTCCCTAGAGCCACGCCCGAGTAAAAAATAGTCCCTGTAACAAAATAGTCCCATCCAGGCCTCATGTAGGCTTGGACTCTTTTGCAGCATGGTCTGCATCAGTTAAGTAAAGTCTATGAGCCTGGCGCCTATGGCGCCAGGACTGATTTCTATGATGAGCCTAGCGCCTAAGGCGCCAGGACTGAACCCAGACAACCCCTATCCGGGGCTGCTGAGGTTTAAACAAATGTCTGGATGCCTGCTGTCGGAGCTGAGGGCCATGGTCCTGATGCCCGGGGGTAGGCATCATGACATCCACCATCTGCAGAATGTGATGAGCCCTCACCTGGGAGGCGAACACAGCCCCAGGGACGTGTCTAGCACTGCTCCGATGTACTGGAGCCGCTGGGTAGGTGTCAAATGGGACTTCTTTAAATTGAGGGAGAAGCCCAGCTTGTGAAGGGAGTGGCAGGTGACGGACAGATGATCTAGGACTTGCTCGGGCGAGCGTGCCCTGATCAACCAATCGTCCAGGTAGGGGTAGACATGAATCCCCCCTTTCCTGAGATACGCTGCCACCACCACCATCAGCTTGGGATGAATTGGCACATGAAAGTAAGCATCCTTGAGGTCGAGAGACACCAACCAATCCTGAAGTTGAAGGGCCTGGAGGACTTGAGAAAGAGTTAGCATCTTGAACTTGTCCTTCCTGAGGAGCTTGTTCAGCCCACGTAAGTCCATGATGGGTCTCAATCCCCCGCCTTTTTTCGGGATCAAAAAATAAGGGGAATACCATCCCTTGTTCCTCTACGCTGCAGGCACCAGTTCTATGGTGCCTTTCTACAGCAGAGAAAGGATTTCCTGTGCAAGGAGCGGATCCGGATGCTTCAAAGAGAGCTTCCCCAGTGGATTGTCGTGAGGCCTCTGCCGGAAGGGAAGACCGTAGCCGTGGGTTATGATCTCCAGAACCCACACATCTGAAGTAATGGTACACCATTCTCCAAGATGCAGCGCAAGTCTACCCCCAACTGGCAAACCATGGGACATGGCCCCATGACTGAGCGGACGTGGCTGCGGCAGTGCCTGAGGGCAAAGAGGCAACTGCCGAGCGGCTTTGGCACCTGGAGTACCTTGCTTTCCACCTCTGGTACTCCTACGGTGGCCCCTTTGACTGGCAGCTCCTCTCGATCTACCATAGGAAGAGTAGTACCGGAAGGAACCTCCCCTCCATTGCTGTCCCCTAGGACAAAACGGCGGAGGTTGGCGTACTGCAGCGCTCAAAGGCTTCGCTGCAGCTTTGGAGGTCTGCAACCTCTCAAGGCTCTCGTCAGCCTTGCTGCCAAACAGATCGACACCATCAAAGGGCATGTTGATTAGCCGAGATTGCACATCAGGAGCAAACCCCGACTTCCACAACCACGCAAACCTGCGTATCACGGTGATCGCAGCCATGGACCGACTGACACAGTCTGCCGTGTCCAAACCCGACTGAATGGCTTCACACATGGCATCCTTGCTGTCCTGCATGAGGGCTTGAAAACCATCCCGTTCCTCCCCTTCGGGAATATGCTCAGCCACCAAAGATGCACAATTCCACAGAGTGTGAGTGAATCTTGCCAAGGCACAAACGGAGTTGGCTGCCTTCAAAGCCATACCCCCAGATAAAAACACCTTCTTCGCCCAACCATCAAAGCGCTTATCGTGCTTATCAGGAGGGATGGTAGGGTACGCAGCCTGCTTTGCGGGAGCCATAGCCGCCTGCACCACCAAACTCACCGGAGTAGGGTGCGTCGACAAGTAGCAGGGGTCACTACTGGCTGGACGGTATTTCTTCGGAAGTGACTTAATCACTGCCGGGAGACTCTCCGGAGCAGTCCAAACCACCGCCACCCTTCTTTGCAAAGCCATATGAAATGGCAACACCGGGTCAGTGGGTGGACCTTGGTCCAGGATGTATGTCAGATCATCCTGATCAAAATCAACAGGTGGAGCAGACCACCCCAAGTATTCAGTCACCCTCGACATGAGACGCCTCTAAGAGGATTCGGCATGCGTCCCCGGTTCAGGCCTACCAAACTCCACCTCCGGAGAGGTGTCAAGACCACAAACGGCATGGAGGGCGCCGATGGATTCAGCGTCGACGTCGACCGAGGCGCTGACAACCTCTTCGAGGGCGGAGCCTCGAGAATGTCCCTCGACGGACACGGCACCGATGGCGTTGACGCCTTCCTCGAAGGCTTCACAGGTTCCGACGGTCTCGATGGCGTCGAGCACTGGGATCTGGACCTGGCACGGCTATGGCGATCTCCCTTGTCCGAGCAGGACCTCGACGGCTCCTGATGATCACGCCGACCACCCGAGCCCGAAGGCATGCGTGTGGTGGACCGAGCCCGTATCTTTCTGGCTTCTTTCGAAGGCGCAGACAGAACTGTGCCTTGCGATTCGATAATCACCAACATCTGCCGGCAGAATGACTCCCATTCGGCTGGCGACGAAGACTTGGTGGGAGAAGTCAACCGCCTAGCGGAGTCCTCCTCCGACGAAGACGGGGAAGGCGACTGGTGACGGCGCTTCCTAGAATGCCTCGACGAGGAAGTGGAATGGCGGGAACCACTCCTAGACCGAGCCCTGGACTTTTGCCGACGCGGAGAGTCACCCCTCGAGACTTATGGGGCTTAGACACCCTACTACCTTCAATTTTTTCTTCCGTTCCTGCAAGGCCTTAGACATCAGGGACTGACACTCCTAGCAGTCGTCGGTGGCGTGGCTTTCGCAGAGACACCAAAGGCAGATGTTGTGCGGGTCCGTGATGGACATCTTCGACCCGCAGTCCCGACACTTTTTAAAACCCGACTTCGGGGTAGCAGAAGACATATTCGCACAGGAGAATCGAGCGCGCCGAGATTCCGGAGCAAACACGTTGTGGAAAAAATGTAACTGAGGCTACGGGCGCCATGCGTCCTATATATAACATCTGGTGATGTCGACCCTCAACGGAGGCCCTCGAGGAACAACGTATCGACGTCATCGATGCAGGACGCCCTCTGCCGAAAATTTTCCGAAGCAGCACAGCGGTGGTCATTACCGGTCATAGATGTGGAATACGTCAGAGGACACCATCCCCTCGAAATACGATTACGGTGAGTAATGTATATCATCTTAAGCCATTTGGCGTTGTCGGCTGCTTGAACCCCGGTAAGCAGGAGAGATGTAAAGAAGATTGATGCTTTGTTGAAAGGTTTTAGATGATGTGGGATTGTGTCCAAGCTCCATGTAGATTTGGCAGATATGTAGTTGCTGCTCCTTTTCTTTCTTGCCACTTGCTATGGCTGATCTCTCATCTCCTTTACCTCTTTTTCCTTATTCTTCTGCCTTGGCATAGTTCATTAAAAGGTACCAAGTCTCCCCGGGGCACGACCAATGCCGGGCTGTGGAGGGTTACAAGTGCGCATACCCCTCCCCAATCTGGAGGATGCTGTGCGTAAGCTATAGACCCGCAGGCCCACCAGTAGTCCATCACCGCTGTTGTCCCATTCTGCAATGCCGAGCTGCTCATCGTCCTCTCTCAGCCAGTTTTCACCCTCAGCACGATCGCTCTGAAACACAAAGGATGCTGTGTGAACGGTTTTATATATACTGGACGGTGTTTTTCATCTATCCACGTCAAAGCATGTACATTGTCATTCCATGTTCCCTGACATTCATTATTTATTTTCTTTACTACCCCTTCGTCATATCCCACCAGTACTTTTGCATAGCACTGCACCATCCCCCTTTCCCATTTGCCATCGTGAAACACCAATCCCCATATTTGCATCAGGGGTCTGGTCTGGCACCACAGGATATCATGTCCTGTTGAATGTTTGCAATATATTCTCCTGTGGGTAGTAGCCAACTGTTCCCCCTCTGTGCCCCTTCTATATTATATTCCAGTATTGCATGCTTTGTGGTTTCTTCCATGGCCATGCTTTCAATCTGTATATAATTATCTGCATCTAGCTCCTCCCCTTTGTCTATCCATTCTACTTCTACTGTGTGTCCCTGAAAGAGCCCTCTAGTTTTGCATAGACACAAATGCATTAGGCGCTGCTGTTGACCTTGCAGATGTTGGTAATATGAGTCCAAGCCCTCCTTTTTTAAACTTTCATTGCAGTGTCACGTATACAACTTTGTAGGGGCCAGTGAACCTGGGTTCTCGCCACTTCCGTACGACGTTACGGACGAAAATGTTATCACCTGGATAGAGGAGCTGTGCTCGTGGAAACTCCTCCTTCCTGTGAGCACTTGTCTGTTCACCGTTGGTCAGCCGACATGTTGAACTTTGGACCTGGCGCGAAATGTATTTGAGGACATTTGTCATTTCAGTCAAGTACTTTTTCATCTCCTCTCCTAGAACTTTTGCTGTGTTATTAGTGTCCGAAATTGAACGTGCAGGAGGGACAGGGGCATGCATCCTCCTACCAGTTACAATTTAATGCAGAGTCAAGTGGTGATCCGCACTGGGTGAGTTGCGAAGGGCAAACAGCGCCATTGGGAGGCAATAAGCCAGTTTTGGCACAATGAAGAGGTTAGCTTGGCTAAGCGCTCTTTAAGCAATCCATTTTGTCTCTGAACAATCCTGGTCGTCTGAGGTCAGTACACTGTGCATAGCCTGTGTTTTATTCCCAGGAGGAGTTTTATTTCTTTAAAAAGGTTATTGGCGAAATTTCGGCCCTTGTCTGAGCTTATCTCATCAGACACCCACATCTTGAAAACACCTCCCATACTAAAAACTTTGTGGCAGACTTTGCGTCATTTTTACCACAGGGCCCCACCTCAAACCAACATGAAAATGGACAGACGACAACAAGCATGCACCTGTGGCAGGCACATCTATCTTGCATATCAACACAGTGGATATCCAATTGCCAGAAGGACCCTTCCGTTTGCGGTAATGTTCCCTTTACAGTTCTCAAAGTATGACCTGACAAAAACTGTTGACACACCACACAATTTCAGGTAAAACCTCTCTTTGTAGTTAGGGGTGGCCAATACTGGTGCATGGGCCAATGCTTCTTTTAGTTCTGTGAAGCTTTCTTTTATTTCTGGGGTCCATTGTAGTTCCCTATTCTCCTTCTGTGCTTCCTAAGGGCCTACAGTAACGGTTTTGTGAATGTGGAGTAGTCAAAGACCCATGCCTGCAGTAATTGCATAACCCCAGGAACTTCTGCATTTCTTCACTGTGCGCGGACATGCTGTTATGTAAATTGCCTCTACCCTCTTGTTTAATGTGTCCCTGGTACACAACCTCCTCCTCCTCGCAGTATTGCAGTATTGTCCACCTTGTACCCCTTCTCTGCTAGTAATGTTAAGAGATGTACCAAATCAGCCCTGCACTCTTCCTCAGTCTCACTGCATATTAACAAATCGTCCACATACTGGATCACTGTGCTTGGCATTTGTAAATTGCTCAGGTCCATTTGGATCACTCTGTTGAAAATGCTAGATGATTCACAGTACCCCTGGGGCAGCCTAGTGTGTTTGAATTTTGTTCCCCGATACGTGAACACTGTCAAGTATCTTGAGTCTGGGTGCAGTGGAATGGAGAAGAAGGCATTCTTCAATTCTCTGACTGTGAAGTACTTTGCCTTCATGGGGATGTTGCATAGTATTGTAGCGGGGTTCGGTACCAGGGGAAACTGCTTCAATTACATCGTTAAGAGGGCATAAATCTTGTATAAACCTCCACAACCCACCCTTAGATTTCTTTTTCGGGTATGTAGCCGTGTTGGATGGCGATGAGGATGTCTGTATGATGCCCTGCTGCCATGGTGCATGTAGAGTCGAGTATATGCTCACATCTGCTTCTCTGGACAATGGGTATTGTTTTGCACGGGGCAGCAGTGCCCCTTCCTTTAACTTTATCATCTCTGCCCCCACTCCTTTGAGTACACCTACATCATGGGGCCCTTTGGTCCATAATTTCTCTGGGATCCTTTTGAGATCTTCATTTGTGTGTACGCTTCCCCTTTTCACCAGTTGTCAGTATTGGCACCAGCTTTTCTGCTACTTTTACTGGGCAAGGCATCTGTAGCTGGAATACCATCTCACCATCTTCCTCCCCATCGGACAACAGCTGTTTATCTGTTACTCCTGTTACTGTCAGTGTTGGGTTGACGCATAGCACCATACACCACTCCATGTTGTCATTGTCCGTCCCGCATAGGATCATGATGTCTTTGTGTATCACTACCTCTTCTAGCTGTAGTATTAATGTAGTACCTTTTATGTCTTCCTTCTGACACTGTGGTCTGAACAAGTAATCTGATGCCAATCTGAACGCCTTTCCTCTTATTCTAGGGACCCATCCCAACAGTATCTCGACCCCATACTAAACATGCTTGGGTACATGGGTTGGCCTCATAGTGTGCTTTGAGCATGCACCCCTAAAAGTAGCGCGGTCACTCGTGTGTAGGAAATGCCTGACATACAAACCATCCCTTTCTCTGTGAATGTTACTGTGGGGTTTAGTTTGCTGATTAAGCCTCTCCCTAGTATATTGATAGGTGTGTCTTTGGAATCTAATAGGGGCACTATGTTGTTCTGCATCCCTATTGTTAGTGGTAAGTCTTTTGTTACCGGAACTGTCACTACTGCCCCAGAGAAGCCGTGCGTATCCATCACCTTGTTTGATAGCGGGAATCCCTCTTTCCTTATACAAGATTTGCTTATTCCTGTAACTATGGGGAATGCAAATTCTCTTGGTCCTATTGTCACTGCTACCTCCGGTTCCTCTTCAGGGCCATAGAAGGGGTACAACTCTCTTCTGATCTGACTCTGCAGCAACAAGAGTAGTGCAAGGCTCTGTTAACTCAGTTGACCCCTCTGTTTTCTCTGACACCAGGCTTGACTCCTTGGGGCCAGCATGATATCCTCACTGGTGACAGTCTCCCTGTCAAAAGCAGGGGCTACAGAATGTCTGATCATGTAAGATCTCCTGTAAAGGAAGGGGTCAACAAGATGCTTGACCTTCGGGTTATTGAGCCATCTACCAGTCCATGGGCTAGTCCAGTTGCACTAGTGCCAAAAGCAGGAACCAACGAGTTGAGATTCTGTGTGGACTATAGGGCTCTTAATGCTGTCACCAAGACTGATGCCCATCCTTTACCAAGGACAGATGAGCGGTGGACAAACTTGGAGCTGCCAGGTTTCTCAGCACATTTGACTTGACGTCAGGCTATTGGCAGATAGCTCTGACAAACCACGCCAAGGAGAAAACTGCAGTGACTACCCCAGGAGGCTTATACCAGTTTAGGCTTATGCCTTTTGGGCTAAAGAATGCACCTGCCACATTCTAAAGAATGGTGGACCAGGTTCTGAATGGGTTAGAGGACTTATGCATGGCATATTTGGATGACATTGCAGTGTTCAGCCCCACTTTGGAAGACCATCTTCTTCACCTTGGATATGTGTTACAGGCTCTTGAACAGGCCCATCTGACCATAAAGCCATGTAATGTCAAATTGGTCAGAGTAAAGTGGGCTACGTTCGACATGAGGTAGGAGGAGGAGAGATTAGGCCCTTGCCTAGTAAAGTACAAGTTGTACAGGACTGGGCCACCCCCACTACTCGACCCAAGTGACAGACTTCCTAGGTCTCACAGGGTACTACCGAAATTTCATAGAGAACTACATACATACATACATTCTCCCCTGAATGTCATCTCTTCCCCAAAGGTTCCTAAGAAGGTCAGTTGAAATGAAAAGTGTGCCAAGGCATTTCAAGGGCTGAAACAGCTCCTGTTTTAAGAGCTCTTGATTATGCCCAAAACGTTATTGTACAGACAGATGCATCCAATACAGGAATAGGGGCAGTCTTCAGTCAACTGGATGAGCAAGGCAGGCAACACCCTATTTGCTTCATCAGTAGGAAATCGAAGGTCTGTGGCACAAGGTAGGCAACCATAGAATGTAAGTGTTTTGCCATAGTGTGGTCCTTGAAGAAGTTTAGACCATACTTGTATGGTTTTACTTCACTTATTCAGACAGACCACCAACCCTTGAGATGGTTAATGCAAATGAAGGGGGAACATCCTAAACTGCTCAGATGGTCTGGTCTATCAGCCTGCAAGGGTTTGATTTTACCACTGAGCATAGGTCAGGGTGTAATCCACAAAATGCTGACGGTCTCTTCTGGAAGTATGAACGACTGGAACAAGAGATTCATCCAGGAGTGGATTAAATCCTCCTGTCCCTTCTCGGGAGTCTGGGGAGGTGAGGGGGGGGGCAGTGTTAGGGAGAATTTTCAGTTTCTGTGCTAATTCCTTTTAACCTTAGAGACACCCAGCCCATTGCGGGAATCTGGGACCTTTTAGATTTTTGACCTCCTGAGTGAGTAGAGTTTTTTTCTACTCACTCATGTATTTCTTTCTGACTGGGATTTGTGTTCTTATTGTTTTAATGGAGTCTGGTAAACTCTATAGGCATCTGCCTTTCGCATAGTGACACACAGCACCTTTTGTGCAGTGCCACTGAAATGTTTAAATACATTTTCTTGTGTGAACTACACAAGAATAGTAGGATAACTTTTATTTTATTTACCTTTTTGTCTTGTGGGTCCAGCACACACCACCCTATGTGGAGTGCTGGGGGTTACATACTAACTCCTTATCCCACTTTTCATGGAATTTTTGTTACACTTACTCACTTGAATGGCTGGTGGCAGTGGTTACATTTACGTACCTTTTGTGCAGGACACTAGCAGGCTGATTTCTCAGCTGCAGTGCAGCACCCATGGGTGACCATTTTTCCAAAATGGCCCCTGTCTTCTTTTTTCACCATTTCTTGTGTGTAAGTTCCTTCTGGGCTTTTACTGTGTCGATTAGGATAGGTTTGAGGCCATTGTGTTTTTTGCCTTTGGCAGGCTTCAGCCCTGAAGCCCGCCCAGGCTCCAGTGTGTCTATGAAGGCAGGAAGTAAGGGAGGAGCCCAAAACCTCACTGTCCTTTGTTAGTAGGCATGCCTGACCGAAACCAGTTCCAACTGTGTGATTGGCAGCTGTAGGGCTGTGAATGAATGGAAATCTGCATAAAAGGCGAGGGTTTTGGGACTACAAGCAGTTGACCACTGGAACATCGTATCTGAAGAAGAGGATGCAGAGAGAAGCCATCAGCACTTTCCAGGACCACAGAAGCACCGGTAAAGCCTTGCAGCTGTGTTGACCCTGTTTTAGTTTCGACAGGGAAGATCCGTGAAGGAGGACTTCCTCCCTTGGGTTGGCGAGACCAACTAGCCTTGAGACCTGCTTCATTTTGGCTCACCCCCACCTTGCTGCGACTTTCCAAGGCTGCAGAATCCCAACGCCCGGGGACGTCTGACCATTATCGAGTGCAGAACAAATCTGCCCAAAACATTGTGGGCACCTTCCAGGTCCTCCAGAAGCAGGAATTCTTCATCCAGAGTCCAGGACAGAAGGACTGAAGAAACTCCAACCGAGTGTACTGGAGAGACCCCCGGCCATCCCATAGAGTCGGGGTTTGCTCTACAGTCCTTTAAGACAAGATAGCTGCACCTTGAGATGGATGGGGGTGCAGGTTTTCTTACTCCAACTCCAATCAATAAGGACAACTGAATGGTTTGGCAAAGGGGAGTCTGTTTAATGACTGTTAGGCAGAAACCTGTGCAGTTCCCTCTGGGACCACTGCAAAAGATTTAAGACTACAGGTGTTTGGCAGTAAACCCACTTGGTAGCAGTCCGTACCACACAGATTCACTTGGTAGCTGTGGCTGAGCAGTCAGACGTCCCTCAAGAAGAGTTAGGCAGTATACAGAGTATTCACAATAGGTCAAAAGAACACAGTAGAACAAGGAAACACTGACCAGAGCTTGGTGTAAAAGAGATATAAGTATTTATTTAAAACCACATCTAATAAAACACACAGGCACTAATTTTAAGTAGTTCAAAAACACGGTCACTAAAAGATATACACTCCCTTCAACGATTAGTTAGACAAGTCTTAAGTAAAGCAACACTTATTTTCAGACAGCGTTTAGCGCTTAACGAAGATGGCACTCTAATCAATCGGTGTAAAAGGGAGAGAAAGGCAGAGCATAAATTGAAACAGATCCCAACACTTTCAAAAGAACACAGCAAGAGAGAAAGGCAGAGTCAAACCGTGAAGTTAGAGTTCAGAAAGCCGGATCCACTTTAAGAGGATCAGAACGAAATGTGTCCAAGGTCACACGGTTGAAAAGTGCACAAAAGTCTCGAAAAGGTTCAGAAAGAAGTTGGACCAAAAGAAAGGGACCAGTTAGATGGTCAAGGCGGCCAGCCCAGTCCAGAAGGTTAAGGGATTATTATTACCTTGTAGCAATCTTTAGAAAGGGAGGCCTGGCGGACACGGTACCTTAAAGTGGTGAGAATACTCCAGCGGGGGCAGTTGTTCCTGGCAGCGGATGCAATTCGGTGCTTCATCCGGAGGAAGAGAGGATCTCATCGGGGAGGAAGACAGGAGTCCGTTGCACTGCCAGGGAAGAAACCAGCCGCGGAGTTCTCAGTTAAAAGGAGCGGTCCTTTCATTTACGGTCCAGTGGGAAGTGGCTATCCAGTTGCCGGGGTACTTGGCACGGGCAATTGACCACAAGACGTCCTGGGATGCGAGGAAAAGAAGGTAAACTGGTTGTGCCCACCAGTCAGGGTAAGAAGACTCTCCAGCCGGGAGATCTTCTCTGTCGTCGGGAAGTGGTGAGTCGGTTCCGCAGGGCTCCACCGGTGGTGTCGTTGTAGCAGGTCGGCTCAGCTTCTCCCTCGTCGGATTCTCAGGTCCTGTGGCGACTTCTAAAGTTCCAGTCCCAAAAGCCCTGCTTTTATGCAGCACACCCTCATTCACTCAGCCTAGCTGTCAATTAAACATGCTAAGTGGTGAGCCGGCCGGCTCACCACTTGGGCCAATCACACAAGAGTGCGACTTGAGTTACCAAGGTAACTCAGTCCAGGGTGCCTAAACCCCCTCCCACACCCCCTGTGGTACCCAGACAGAGTGGCACCACTTTTGGAGGCTTCCTTGGAGAAGCCCGCCAAAAAGTGGAGCAAAGGGCTCGACTTGGGTTGGAGTCACAGAAGAGAACACAAACGCCATTTTAGAATCGAGTTCTGGCAAAAAATACCAACCGGTGAATTAATATTAAATAAATAAACCGGCGGTATGTTCGAGGCTATGAGAATTAAATAACTAAAGTTGGTAGCCTCGAACAATGGGAAAATCCCATAGAGATATATTCGCGGTCGAATATAAAAAGTAGTATCCACTGCCACCAGCCAAAACTCGATCAGGGGGGACGGAGACGTGCCCCCTCGACTAACAGACCCTGGGGCAATCGAATTGCCCCGACCAGTACATCCACAATATGATGGTTTGTACTGGTTTCTGTTCGTAATTTGGGACTAGTAAAGCCAATGGTGACTTTACATGCCCTGGGAGACAGTAGTCAGTCCCAGGGTATGGAGTCTATGGTGGGGTGTCACTATGACACCCCTGTGTCACTGCACTGAGGGTGCTGTGTAACACACATAGAAAAAAACACATGAGACCCTATGGAGTAAAAGACCCCACAGCCCATAAAACACATTAACAGTCAAAGGAACCCCCCAAATCATGTCCAAGAGTGTGAAGAAAAGAGACTCACTCTTGGCAGGAGAAAAAAACAAACTCCAGAAATCCAGCAAAGCTGCTGGGGGACTCACTAGGTTAGGAAATTGAGCCTAAACAGAGAATTCTCCCTAACAATGACAAGTACAAAAAACGGGGAAACATGGAAATCAACAGTGATGCGATAGCCTTCAACTCCCTCGAACGTCATACAAAACATAACTTTTATACTCAAAGCGCATCATAATCTGACGTGTAACACTCAAAAGTTAACATGCAATTCTATTTGTTAGGAAAAGGTAACTTTACTATAGGTGCTATATCTGTATATGGTAATGGAGTGAGGGGATTGGGTAAACACTATCAGGTGGGCGTCTAAGCCTTTCCTTCAAAAATCCCTGCTGTAGAGATCACTAAATGTACGAAGTCCTATTGGTTCTTTTAACTAGAGGACCCTAGATTATTTGGTCCATTGTGATTGGATTGGTGATACTGACTGTTCAACTAACTTTTTTATCAGAACTAGAACTATCCATTGACTTTGGCTGTCCTAGCTCCCTAAAGGCATCCCTGCTGAACTCTATTGGCTTTGGCAGTGCTTGTTCCCTATACAGGTTTTAATTGTTTTAACTCTTATTGCTGGCTGGGAAAAAAGACTTCCTATATCCCTCTGGGAGAAAAGACTATTGTAACAGTTGCTAAAGTATGTTCTATTCTGCTCTAACACTTTCTTTCCCTCATAAACTCAAACAATGTATGGTGAATACATTAGTGTTATTACTGACATTGATTGACGTCACTCAGTGTGCTGGAAAATGTTTTAGTACAAAAAGAAATTCCTCGCCTGCAATATTGTTGCCTGAATTCCATGTTCTGTTCAATGTTACTGTTAGTTACTTCTTCCTCAGTATGATTTGAATTTGTTTTGTGTATGTATAATTAGATAATGTTAATATAACTTTAAGTGTGTAAGTGTTTACTTGGATCCTTGTGTGTACTGTTTTCATTGCATTGCTCGACAGCTCACAGTACCCCTTCTAAGATGAGCCTGGCTGCTCAGTCACTCTACCAACTTGTGTAGAACAGGCCTATGTTAAAGGTTGGGTCCTAAATACCAAGCTCATAAGTCTTGTGAAGTCCCACACCAGTTGGACTTTTTAAAAATCGTACCTGACAACGTGTAAAGGATTTGGGGTACACTAAACGCCACGTTAGGGATAGTGTTACAGTCGCGCCCATGTCAACGTCCCTTTTCGATCTTTGAAAAAAAGATAAAATACTCTGCAATTACCACTAGATGTCTGACTATATAGACAGCATGTGAATCTAAGCAGATAAAATCACCAGAAGAACAAGTTACTTACCTTATCTGGTAACGTTCTTTCGATGGGATGTTCCTCCAACGTATTCCACATCTATGAAAGGTAATGACCACAGCTGTGCTGCTTTGGAAAATTTTCAACAGAGGGCATCCTGCGTCGATGACGTCGATACGTTGTTCCTCGAGGGCCTCCGTCGAGGGTCGACGTCACCGTATGTTATATATAGGACGCACGGCGCCCGTAGGCTCAGTTGTAGTTTTTTCCCAGAACGTGTGGCACCAATCTCCTGCCAGTATGACTGCAGAAAGTCTTACGGAAACTTAGTAGCGGGGCAGGCTGGGAGGGTTCTATGTGGAATACGTCGGAGGACCATCCCATCGAATGAACGTTACCAGATAAGGTAAGTAACTTGTTCTTCGCTGGGATGGTGTCCTCCAACGTATTCCACATCTATGACAGACTCCCAAAGCAGTACCAATGTATGGAGGTGGGAGAAGAATTTACAATATATAATTTTAGAATGCCCAATCAAATTGCTGAATAAAGGACTGCCTTACCAAAGGCCAAATCCTGCCCATGGATGGAGTCCAAGGAATAGTGTCTCACAAAAGTATGGACAGAGGCCCATGTGGCTGCTTCGCAAATATTGCGAATCGGAACACCCCTTTGTAGGGCAGTGGAGGCAGCCACACCCCTAGTAGAGTGAGCCCGTAAGCCTACTGGAGGGTCCTTTCCCACCAAACGGTAACACTCAGAGATCGTCAAAATGATGCATCTAGAGAAGGGCTGTTTGGAAACAGCCTGACCCAAGCATCTTCCAGCATAACCAACAAAGAGCTGATTGTCCACTCTGACCTGGGACATCCGCGAGAGATAGAAACTCAAAGCTCTTCTAGGATCCAACCTATGGAGCCTCTCCTCTTCCTTACCAGGATGTGGAGGAGGATAAAACGCCGGAAGAATCCCCTTCTGGCCCAAATGGAATTCCGACACAACCTTCGGAAGAAACGAAGACCGCACCCGCAGGACAACCCTGTCCTTATGGAACACAGTAAAGGGTGGCTTGGCGGAAAGTGCCTGCAACTCACTCACTCTGCGTGCGGAAGTAAGTGCATATTAAAACACTGTTTTAAAGGACAACAGTCGCAATGGACAAGAATGTAAGGGCTCAAACGGAGCTCCCATTAGGAACTTCAAAACCAAATTCAAATCCCATCCGGGTACCTGGAAAGGCGAAGGTGGAAACACATTAGTCAGCCCTTTCAGAAACTGAGAAATCAAAGGGATCTTAAAATAAGAACATTCCTCAGACGAGCGCTTAAATATGGACAGCACCACCAGGTAACCCTTAATGGTACCCACTTGCAGGCCCTTGTGGGCTAAAGAAAGCAAAAAAGACAAAACCAAGGGAATCGAACATTGGAAAGGATCCACATTCCGTACCCTGCACCAGTCACAGAACTTTCTTCAACGGCAACGGTACAGGGATTTCGTTGCAGGCCTTCTGGCCGAAAGCAACACCTCCATCTGTCATGATGCCTACCTCCAAGGAGCCAGGTCCGACCCAGCAACCCCAGAGGCAGGCATCATTTCCCCCAGGGAAGTGCCAGCGGGCCCAAGCTGGGGCCCTTTGGACACAGTCCTGGTGCCTTAGGCGCCAGGCTCATGTTGGACCCCTGCCCTGGCGCCTTAGGCGCCAGGCTCATAAAGCTAGACATGTGTTCAAATGTTTTAAGGTGCACTTACCTGATGCAGACCATGCTGCTACATCCAGGCCCTCTTGAGGCCTGAATGGAACTACTTTACCTGTGGACCTACTTTCCCCTGGGTGTGGTCGGGGAAGGATACATACCTGATCGGTGGAAGGATACATACCTGGAACTTCTTCCAAAGCTATTTAAACCACACCCGATCAGCAACTCACGCTTCGCGTTGTTCTGCTCCTCGCAGCTGGACGCTCACCGTGTCAGCTCCTGCATCTGGACTTCAGCCACGCCTGTCAGCATCCTGGGTCACCTGCTAAGAGAGAATTGGAGAGAAAGAAGACCTTACCTGCTAAAGCTGCATCACGGAGACTTCACACCGACGATCCTGAAAGGGAAGACATCATTTTAAAAGCATTTCGCTTCGATCGCTGCAGCGCTGCATTTCACTCACCTTTCCTGGCCACCTCCATCTTCAGCAGCGATCATCCGGATCCGCAGCCACTTCCCAGAGCCTAGAGAGAAAAAGACAAGAACACAAGGTGAGAGAAGGAAGGGAATAGGAAAAGCTCAGTTTCCTTCTAAGACTTACCTGTTGGGTCATTCCCATTTCATTTCGGGTCCTGCCGCTTCCTGGCATTCCGGACCCTGGCCCCTATGGGGAAAAAAGACAAAGACATTGAATGAGCGAATGCAAAGACATTACCCGAACGCTCATCCAGAACTTACCTGTCATTTACTGGAACTGCACGTTTCACTTCGGGTCGGCGCCATATCTCCGGCATTCCGAACCCCGGCCCCTAAGGGGAAAAAGACATAAGCGTTAGCGCTTGCTGCAATAAGACAATGAACATTATTATTAAGCTTGAACTTTTGAACTTGCTACAGAACTCTTACAGCGCCTTACCTGAATAGTCAAGCTTATTTGAACTCCCATTAAACCTCAATCCAGTGAAGTAACTGGGTTTCAACGCGCCCCTGCATCAGAAGCAGGATGGAGAACTCATCCTTCCAGACCCTAAGGTGAGACTTCACGGGGAATCGAGGAAGGGTATCGTGGAGGGTTGGAAGGGAGTGGGAGGCTTGAGCATTATTCCGTCAGTAGGTAATACTTCCTTCTCACGCACAGGGGGATATTCCTGCGAGCCAGTGAGTCCATCTTCAGAGTCCTGCGCTTCACCATAGAAGAAGCATCAGCACTCGAAGCCAGACCTGCGCCTCCGTGGGAATCAGGTGAGCGTGACACCATCACATCTTCGGGGAGGTCCCAATCCTTATACCTGAACCTTTCAGCAAGCATGAAGGCTAAGAGACTTGATCTCTGGATGGAGAACCCGACCCCCCTCCCGTGAGAGCAGATCGTCTTGGTAGGGAAGACGACGTGGAGGGCAGATGGACATGTCTAGAAGGTCCGGGTACCACGCTCTCCTGGCCCATGCCGGAGCAATGAGGATCATCCAGGAACCGAACCTCCGTAACCTCTGCAACACTTGCGGAATGACGGGGACTGGAGGAATCGCGTACAGCAGTGGGAAGGACCACTCCACTACAAAAGCGTCCCCTAAGGCTCCTCTTGGTGGAAATTCCCACAAGCAGAATCTTTCGCACTTCCGGTTGACACTGGTGGCGAAGAGATCCACTTGTGGGGTTCCCCAAAGGGCGAAGATCTCCAACAGAACGTCCTGAGCCAGCTCCCATTCGTGAGAGACCGTGCTCTGCTTGGTCAGAGCATCCGCCGCCGCTTTTTTGTCTCCGGCCAGATGAACTGCCGAGATCAACATTTCCTGCTGGATGGCCCAGAACCAGAGCTGCATTGACTTCCTGCACAACGGGAGTGACCCTTCCCCCCCTTTTTTGTTGAGGTAGCGCATGGCCACTGTATTGTCCGTCATAATCAGGACATTATTCCCCCGCACAGATGGTAGAAAAGCCTTCAGGGCTAGCCTGACAGCCCGCAGCTCTAACAGATTGATGTGGAGTCTGGACTCCGACGGAGACCAACGGCCGCTGGCTGTCAACTCGTTGGCATGAGCTCCCCAACCCGTGAGGGATGCATCCGTCACGATCGTCACCTCCTGCCAAGGTTGCCAAAATGGAGCTCCCTTCATCAGATTGCCTTCAACGACCCACCACAGAAGATCCTGTGCGAACGAGGGCGGAATCTGAACGGGATCCGACATCCTGCCAGAGAACTGCGACCACTGCATCTTGAGAGCCCACTGGGGAGATCTCATATGCAGCCTGGCTTCTGGCACCAGGAAAATGCAGGATGCCATGAGGCCGAGCAACCTCAAGAACTCGAATGCCAGGAGACTCTGGGCATGTTGAAACCTGTCCACCATCTGCAGAATGTGATGAGCCCTCACCTGGGAGGCAAACACAGCCCCAGGGACGTGTCTAGCACTGCTCCGATGTACTGGAGCCGCTGGGTAGGTGTCAAATGGGACTTCTTTAAATTGAGGGAGAAGCCCAGCTTGTGAAGGGAGTGGCAGGTGAAGGACAGATGATCTAGGACTTGCTCGGGCGAGCGCGCCCTGATCAACCAATCGTCCAGGTAGGGGTAGACATGAATCCCCCTTTCCTGAGATACGTCCGTGATGGACATCTTCGACCCGCAGTCCCGACACTTTTTAAAAGCCGACTTCGGGGTAGCAGAATAAGACAAAGACATATTCGCACAGAAGAATCGAGCGCGCCGAGATTCAGGAGCAAACACGTTGTGGAAAAAATGGAACTGGAACTAAGGCTATGGGTGCCGTGCGTCCTATATATAACATCTGGTGACGTCGACCCTCGAGGAACAATGTATCGACGTCATCGATGCAGGACGCCCTCTGCCGAAAATTTTCCGAAGCAGCACAGCGGTGGTCATTACCTGTCATAGATGTGGAATACGTCGGAGGACACCATGCCCTCGAAATATGATTATGGTGAGTAATGTATATCATCTTAAGCCATTTGGCGTTGTCGGCTGCTTGAACCCCGGTAAGCAGGAGAGATGTAAAGAAGATTGATGCTTTGTTAAAAGGTTTTAGATGATGTGGGATTGTGTCCAAGCTCCATGTAGAATTGGCAGATATGTAGTTGCTGCTCCTTTTCTTTCTTGCCACTTGCTATGGCTAATCTCTCATCTCCTTTTCCTCTTTTTCCTTATTCTTCTGCCTTGGCATAGTTCATTAAAAGGTACCAAGTCTCCCTGGGGCACGACCAATGCCGGGCTGTGGAGGGTTACAAGTGCGCATACCCCTACCCAATCTGGAGGATGCTGTGTGTAAGCTTTAGACCCGCAGGCCCACCAGTAGTCCATCACGTTTGCTGTCCCTTGCAATGCCGAGCTGCTCATCGTCCTCTCTCAGCCAGTGTTCACCCTCAGCACGATCGTCCTAGTTGTTCTGAAACACAAAGGATGCTGTGTGAACGGTTTTATATATACTGGACGGTGTTTTTCATCTATCCACGTCAAAGCATGTACATTGTCATTCCATGTTCCCTGACATTCATTATTTATTTTCTTTACTACCCCTTTGTCATATCCCACCTGTACTTTTGCATAGCACTGCACCATCCCCCTTTCCCATTTGCCATCATGAAACACCAATCCCCATATTTGCATCAGGGGTCTGGTCTGGCACCACAGGATATCATGTCCTGTTGAATTTTTGCAATATATTCTCCTGTGGGTAGTAGCCAACTGTTCCCCCTCTGTGCCCCTTCTATATTATATTCCAGTATTGCATGCTTTGTGGTTTCTTCCCTGGCCATGCTTTCAAGCTGTATATAATTATCTGCATCTAGCTCCTTCCCTTTGTCTATCCATTCTACTTCTACTGTGTGTCCCTGAAAGAGCCCTCTAGTTTTGCATAGACACAAGTGCATTAGGCGCTGCTGTTGACCTTGCGGATGTTGGTAATATGAGTCCAAACCCTCCTTTTTTAACTTTCATTGCAGTGTCACGTATACAACTTTGTAGGGGCCAGTAAACCTGGGTTCTCGCCACTTTCGTACGACATTACGGACGAAAATGTTATCACCTGGGTAGAGGAGCTGTGCTCATGGAAACTCCTCCTCCCTGTGAGCACTTGTCTGTTCACCGTTGGTCAGCCGATATGTTGAACGTTGGACCTGGCGGGAAATGTATTTGAGGACATTTGT
Source organism: Ambystoma mexicanum (assembly GCF_040938575.1). Classification (NCBI taxonomy): domain Eukaryota; kingdom Metazoa; phylum Chordata; class Amphibia; order Caudata; family Ambystomatidae; genus Ambystoma; species Ambystoma mexicanum. The sequence goes on along the minus strand of NC_090925.1, from coordinate 326,411,972 downwards.
CATTTCAGTTAAGTACTTTTTCATCTCCTCTCCTAGAACTTTTGCTGTGTTATTAGTGTCCGAAATTGAACGTGCAGGAGGGACAGGGGCATGCATCATCCTACCAGTTACAATTTCATGCAGAGTCAAGTGGTGATCCGCACTGGGTGAGTTGCGAAGGGCAAACAGTGCCGTTGGGAGGCAATAAGCTAGTTTTGGCACAATGAAGAGGTTAGCTTGGCTAAGCGCTCTTTAAGCAATCCATTTTGTCTCTGAACAATCCTGGTCGCTTGAGGTTGGTACACTGTGCATAGCCTGTGTTTTATTCCCAGGAAGAGATTTATTTCTTTAAAAAGGTTATTGGCGAAATGTCGGCCATTGTCTGAGCTTATCTCATCAGACACCCCCATCTTGAAAACACCTCCAATACTAAAAACTTTGTGGCAGACTTTGCGTCATTTTTAGCACAGGGCCCCGCCTCAAACCAACATGAAAATGGACAGACGACAACAAGCATGCACCTGTGGCAGGCACATCTAGCTTGAATATCAACACACTGGATATGCAAGTGCCAGAAGGACCCTTCCGTTCGCAGTAATGTTCCCTTTACAGTTCTCAAAGTATGGCCAGACAAAAACTGTTGACACACCACACAATTTCAGGTAAAACCTCTCTTTGTAGTTAGGGGTGGCCAATACTGGTGCATGGGCCAATGCTTCTTTTAGTTCTGTGAAGCTTTCTTTTATTTCTGGGGTCCATTGTAGTTCCCTATTCTCCTTCTCTGCTTCCTAAGGGCCTACAGTAACGGTTTTGTGAATGTGGAGTAGTCAAAGACCCATGCCTGCAGTAATTGCATAACCCCAGGAACTTCTGCATTTCTTCACTGTGCGCCGTCATGCTGTTATGTAAATTGCCTCTACCCTCTTGTTTTATCTTGCGCCCTTTAATAGATAAAATGTGTCCCTGGTACACAACCTCCTCCTCCTCGCAGTATTGCAGTATTGTCCACCTTGTACCCCTTCTCTGCTAGTAATGTTAAGAGATGTACCAAATCAGCCCTCCACTCTTCCTCAGTCTCACTGCATATTAACAAATTGTCCACATACTGGATCACTGTGCTTGGCATTTGTAAATTGCTCAGGTCCATTTGGATCACTCTGTTGAAAATGCTTGATGATTCACAGTACCCCTGGGGCAGCCTAGTGTGTTTGAATTTTGTTCCCCGATACGTGAACACTGTCAAGTATCTTGAGTCTGGGTGCAGTGGAATGGAGAAGAAGGCATTCTTCAATTCTCTGACTGTGAAGTACTTTGCCTTCATGGGGATGTTGCATAGTATTGTAGCGGGGTTCGGTACCAGGGGAAACTGCTTCAATTACATCGTTAAGAGGGCATAAATCTTGTATAAACCTCCACGGCCCACCCTTAGATTTCTTTTTCGGGTATGTAGCCGTGTTGCATGGCGATGAGGATGTCTGTATGATGCCCTGCTGCCATGGTGCATGTAGAGTCGAGTATATGCTCACATCTGCTTCTCTGGACAATGGGTATTGTTTTGCACGGGGCAACAGTGCCCCTTCCTTTAACTTTATCATCTCTGCCCCCACTCCTTTGAGTACACCTACATCATGGGGCCCTTTGGTCCATAATTTCTCTGGGATCCTTTTGAGATCTTCATTTGTGTGTACGCTTCCCCTTTTCACCAGTTGTCAGTATTGGCACCAGCTTTTCTACTACTTTTACTGGGCAAGGCATCTGTAGCTGGAATACCATCTTGCCATCTTCCTCCCCATCGGACAACAGCTGTTTATCTGTTACTCCTGTTACTGTCAGTGTTGGGTTGACGCATAGCACCATACACCACTCCATGTTGTCATTGTCCGTCCCGCATAGGATCATGATGTGTTTGTGTATCACTACCTCTTCTAGCTGTAGTATTAATGTGGTACCTTTTATGTCTTCCTTCTGACACTGTGGTCTGAACAAGTAATCTGATGCCAATCTGAACACCTTTCCTCTTATTCTAGGGACCCATCCCAACAGTATCTCGACTCCATACTAAACATGCTTGGGTACATGGGTTGGCCTCATAGTGTGCTTTGAACATGCACCCCTAAAAGTAGCGCGGTCACTCATGTGTAGGAAATGCCTGACATACAAACCATCCCTTTCTCTGTGAATGTTACTGTGGGGTTTAGTTTGCTGATTAAGCCTCTCCCTAGTATATTGATAGGTGTGTCTTTGGAATCTAATAGGGGCACTATGTTGTTCTGCATCCCTATTGTTAGTGATAAGTCTTTTGTTACCGGAACTGTCACTACTGCCCCAGAGAAGCCGTGCGTATCCATCACCTTGTTTGATAGCGGGAATCCCTCTTTCCTTATACAAGATTTTCTTACTCCTGTACCTATGGGGAATGCAAATTCTCTTGGTCCTATTGTCACTGCTACCTCCGGTTCCTCTTCAGGGCCGTCAGTTACTGCTAGGATTGGACACACTCTGGCTTTCTGCAGGCCCCCCTAATGTTGCGGGCTACCCTGTGGGAAAGAGAAAAGATTCCCTCCGACAACGCTGACCCTAGTGTAGTGGGGTACCACGTTCTGTCCTAACACCACTGTGCTTCCCGCAGCTAGTGCTGGTGTTTGAGTCACAGTCGGGGGTGCCATATCACCATCCGTTGGCCCCCCTTGCACTTGCGGCAGTCCCTGCTGCAGGTGCATCTGTCCCTGCTGCAGCTGGGCTAAGAGAGGCTGCATCTGCTGCCACTGCTGTGACAACCCCTTGCTGCTGTGCCATTTGCATTGCTTGTGCCCGAGCTTGTTGCCTGAAAGGACATGTGCGTGCCAAGTGCCCTATGTTCCTGCATATGAAGGACGGCCCAAAGACCCTTTATCCTGCCCCTCTGTATTCTCCTACTCTTCCTTGTTGCAAGTACCCTCTCCCCATTGGAAAGAATCCCCCATACATATAATTGCCCTGTTGTGGGGGTACCCACTGTGGCATATACTGCTGCTGCATATAACCCCCTTGCTGTGGCGTGTTCCCCATGGGAAACCCTCCCTGTTGGGCGGGTGTCACTGCCGCAGCTTCAGGCACAAGCATTGACCCTTCCTTTGTATACCTCGCCAGTTTCTTTTGTACCAGTTTGTTTTCTGCCTTTGCAGCATTTTCTGCCGCCTGTCTCTTGCTCTCCTGCTTTCGTTTACAGTAGTTTACTATCATTGCCTGTATCTCTGGCCATCCCTTTGCTTCTATTCCCCCAATCTTGTCTAATGATGCCTGGACATCCGTCGGCAATCCCTTGACCAGTATGTGGTAAAACAAGGGTATGCACTCATCCCAGCACCTTCGTGTTTCCTGCATCCATAGATCCTGCACCTGTTTCATTTTTTGTAAATTGAATTTGATTGTTTTATGGTAACAAAGAAAAATACAGATCGACTGGGGGTTAATAGCCCCCGGCACATGCTTCAAACACTAGATCATCCATCTGTTCCTCTCCCCTCCCATGTACCCGCCCCCTTCCTTTCAAACATACCCCTTAAATTTGAGGTTTCCGGCTCACAGTAACCAACTGCAACATAGCGAAGTCTAACAAACATAACTGTAATATGATGCACACCCTATGCCTACATATGCTTCAGCTGGGACCGAGCTGGACCATCCTGAGTAGTTAAAACAAACCTCCTACCCAAATCTAGTGCAAAACTGCTGCCATTCCCCCTCCATCCCTGCGGTCCTTCCATGTATTGCTGCTGTGATATTTTTCATTAGGTAAATGTCTTTTGCTGTTTCGGACTTTTCTTTTAGGCTTGTGAGTTCCCTTCTCTTCCAGTGCCTTGCTAGGCATGCCCTTGCGGCTAACATCAGAAAATGAGTCATATGAGGCATGGTGTGCCATTGTCCCTCTTGATTGTCCAAGCCAAACAATATCAACATTGGCTCCAACAAACATTTCCTCCGTTTCAGGTCTTTGATCCATCCCAGAACCTCAGCCCAATACATTTGAACCTTCGGGCATCCCCACCACATGTGCCAGTAGTCTGCTCTGTCCCCACATCCACGCTAGCACAGGGGTTTCACTGACAGGAACATCTTAGAGAGCCGCATCGGGCACATTGCCACCGGTGCAGCAATTGCAGGCCATGGAGTTTGGACTGGCAGGCTATCAATGTTTTGAAGGCCCTCCTACACATTAGCTGCCAGAGGTGCTTGTTCAAGTCCAGACCCAGGTCCCTTTCTCACCTTTTCCCGAGTCCCTCTACCATGCCTAGGTTTCTAGCAATGCCCTATAGAGTAACAAGATGAGACCCTTAATTTCCGTGTGTCTGTCGAGCACCTTCTCTACGGGAGGTCCCTTTGAATCAGATCCCTCCATTTCTCTGCGGTGAAGACCCCTTTCAGCCTGAGGTAAAGAAGCACGGGTAACCTTTCTATGTCCAAGCTCGCTTGTAGCTCCTGTATCCCTATAAATTGCCCTTGCACCCACAGTTGGCCAATTCTGGAGAGCTCCACCTCAAACCATTTCTGATATCTCTCCGGCTCAGGTATCCATCTAGTCCCTCACAGGAGGGGCCCAAATGTGACTCATCAGCGAGGGCCATGTGGTGACTCCCCGCATTCCAGCTCCCTTTTTCCAGATTTCCCAGTAAACCCCCAGGAAGGGGCGTTCTCTAATTCTCCCCGGAAGCCGCTCCCTTGGGATCCAGAGCCACTCCCCAACCCGTCGCTGGGCGCATGCAGTAATTTTCCAGGTAATCCCACTGTTTATCAGGGTCGTCTCGCAGATGTGGTACCATTGCTCTCAACTGTGCGGCTTTGTAGTATAACATCAGGTTGGGGAGCCCCACTCCTCCCCGTTCTTTGGGGAGTATAAGGGTATCATATCCCACCCTTGGTTACTGGTTTTGCCATAGGAACCTTACCAAACCCGACCCTTAGCCTCCCGCAGGAGGTCCTCCGGGACCTGAAGGGTAGCATCTGGAACATATACAGCACCCTCGGAAGGAAATTCATTTTCAGGGCTGTTAGGGAGAATTCTCTGTAAAGGCTAATTTCCCAAACCTAGTGAGTCCCCCAGCAGCTTTGCTGGATTTTTGGGGTTTGTTTTGTTCTCCTGCTAAGAGTGAGACTCTTTTACTCCCACTCTTAGGCATGATTTGAGATATGTCTCTGACTATTTGTGTGATTTTAGGCTATGGGGTCTTTTACTCCATAGGGCATCATCTGTTTTTTGTGTATGTGTTACACAGCACCCTCAGTGCAGCAACACAGGGGTGTCATAGTGACCCCCAAACATAGACTCCATACCCTGGGACTGACTACTGTCTCCCAGGGCATGTAAAGTCACCATTGACTTTACTAGTCTTAAATTGTGAACAGAACCAGTACAAACCATCATATTGTGGAAGTACTGGAAGGGGTTAATTATATTACCCCTGGGTCTGTTTTCAAGGGGGCACTGTCCAGTCCCCCCTTGTCGAGTTTCTGACTGGTGGCAGTGGTTACCACTCGAAATATTCCCCCGGAATATTTCCTATGGGATTTTCCCATTGATTTTAAACGCACCACTTTTTGGTGCAATGTTAAAGATACCGCCGGTTTATTTATTTAATATTAAATTCACGGTTGGGTCTTTTTGCCAGAACTCTTTTCTAAAATGGCGTTCGTGCCCGTCTCTGTAACTCTGACCAAGGTCGAGCCCTCTGTTACAATTTTTTGGCGGGCTTCTCCACAGAAGCCCTCCAAATGGTGCCACTCTGTCTGGGTTCCACAGGATGTGTGGGGAGTGGAATTGGCACCCTGGACTGCGTTGCCTTAGCAACTCAAGTCACACTCTATTCTGATTGGCCCAGTGGTGAGCCGCCCGGCTCACCACTTAGCATGTTTGAGTGACAGCTAAGCTGTTGAATGGGGGGGGGTTTCTGCATAAAAGCAGGGCTTTTGGGACTGGAACTTCAGAAGTCACCACAGGAGTCTGAAGAGGGAAGAAGCTGAGCCATCTGCAACGATGACACCACTGCTGGAGCCCTGCTGCAACAACCTCACCACTTTCCCGACGACAAGAGGAGATCTTCTGCTGGAAGAGTCTTCTCCCTCTGAGCTGGTGGGATCAACCAGTTCGCCCCTTTCGCCTTCCAAAGACGTCTCTTGGTCAACTCGCCCATGCCAAGCACCCTGGCGACCGGATAGCCAAGCTTCACCACTTTGACCGCGAATAAAAGGAACAAACCTTTTACCGATGAACTCCGCGGCTGGTTTCATCCCTGTGCAGTGCATCGACTGCAAGTTTCCTCCTCTACGAGATCCTCTCTTCCCCTGGTCGGAACAATGAACTGCAACCACTGCCAGGAACAACTGCTGCCGCTGGAGCTTCCTCTCTCTTTAAGGTACTGTGTTCCACCTGGGCTCCCTTTCTTCGGATTGCTAAAGGTGACCCTTAAATCCTTGGCTTTCCAACTGGGTTGGCCCCAGACCTTCTAACTTTACTTCTTGAACCACCCCAACCTCTTTTGAACACTCTGCAAAGACGTTTAGTGCATTTTCAACCGTGTGACCCTGGGCATATTTTGCTTTGCTCCATTAAAAGTGGGCCTGGCCTATGAACTTTGGCTCTACAGTGTATACTGCCTTTATTCCCTTGCTGAGAACTCCTAAAAGTGTTGGGACCTGTTTTATTTATATGCTCTGCCTTTTTCTCTCCCTTTAACCTAACTATTGGAGTGCCATCTAGGTTACGCGCTCACATCTGTTTTAACAAATAGTAGTATTTTAACTCTGACTTGTCTAATAGTTATCAAGGGAGGTGTTTATACTTTATCTGACTGTGTTTGAACTTGCTTTTGATTTAGAGTGCTAGCGTGTTTTTAAAGTGTGTGTTAAATAAATAATTATATACTTTTGATACAAAGATCTGGTCAGTGTTTGCTTGTTCCACTGTGTTTTTGGCCCTATTGTGTATACTCTATATACTGCCTTACTCTTCTTGAGAGTGGTCTCACTGCTCAGCCACAGCTACCAGGTAAATCTGGGTGGTGCAGACTGCTACTAATTGGGGTTACTGCTTACTCCTGTGGTCTTAATCTTTTTGCAGTGGTCCCCAAGGGAACTGCACAGGATTTTGCCTAACAAGGGCTTTCAGCCTCCCCATCCACGAGATGTGCCTTTAGCCCATCCCGCCATATCACTATACAATTTGTTAAACATGGGCGGATAGTTAGCTCCATTCAGGTCCCTCCCGGGTCTAATTATGGTGTCTCCCAGGTACTGTATGCTCTCTAACCGGATTCCCAACCCCAGGGGTGAGCCTCCACATCCCTCTGTCTGTCCCCTGCGAATGGAAATATGACCGACTTTCCCTTGTTCACCTGTTCCTGTATTCTTCAATTATTCCCAGGGCTGCTGGGTTAGAGCTCTGTGGGTTCACCAAATGCAGCAGGACATTGTCGGCATATAGACCCACGCTGAATTCCTTCTCCCCGACCTTTATGCCTTCAACCTGGGATGCCCTCCGGAATCGCTCAGCAAGCGGCTCCATGGATAGCGCAAATAGGAGTGGCGATAACGGGCATCCTTGCCTCGTTCCCCATCTCAGGTCAAAGGACCACGACAGCCTCCCATTAGCCGCCACCCATGCCCCCAGGGATGAGTACAGTGCCTGTATCCCCTTCATAACCTGTTCCCCAAACCCGTATTTGCGCATGACTCCATAGAGAAAGCCCCAGTCCACCCGATCAAACACTTTTTCGGCTTCCAGGGCGGGTAGCACAGGGTTGCTCTCTCTTTTTGTTGCAGCCTCCATAAGATGGTTTGTTTCATGCAATGTGTTGGCCCCCTGCCTTCCCCAGATGAAACTCACCTGACCCGAGTGTACTAATCTTGGCATGACCCTCTCCATTCTCTAGGCAAGCACCCTGGTGAAGATCTTGGCGTCCACATTGAGGGGGGATATAGGGCGATATGATTTACAGCTCTTAGGGTCTCTCCCTGCTTTAGGGATGACCGTTATTAATTATCTTCCAAACGACGCAAGTGCCCTTCCCGTAGCCAGGATGTGATTGAACAACTTCGCCATGTGCCGGGCTAGACCGCCCGTGAACATTTTATAAAACACTGCTCTGTAACCATCATCCCCTGGAGCCTTCCCCACCATCAACCACCGAATCGCCACTAGTAGCTCCCCCTGAGTGATTGGTGACTCTAGGTCTTCGCTCTCGCTCTCACGTAGGGTCGGCAGGGGCACCCCACTCACAACTGCTCATAGAACGTGGCAAATTCCTGAAGGATTTCCTCCATGGTGGAACGTAGAGAGCCCCCGGAGTCCTCCACCGCCGTTACCCAGCGGTCTGCTCTCTGTCCTCGCAGCCTCGACGCAAGCAGGGCGTCTGCTTTGTCCCCCTTCTCATAGTATCACTGTCTGAGGAACTGTAGGCCATACACCACCTTCCCCACTTCCAATTCCGTCAGCTCCTGCCTTTATTTCCCTTGCCAGCTGCAGTCTATCCCCATCCGTCTTTCCCCCCCTCCAGCCCCATGATTTTGCTCCTGAGCCTCTCTTATCAGGACGGTCCTAACCCTCTTCTTTGCCGCACCCTCTCTTATCAAGAGGCCTCTCCAAGTAGCCTTGGCAGCATCCCACACGTTCTGATTTCAACTTCCTCGGTATCATTGAGGGTGAAGTATTCTTCTATTGCTGCCTTTGTTTCCCCAGCAAAGACCACATCCTTGAGTAGCATGTCATTGCAGCGCCATAGGGAGTCCCTCGTTCTAAGGCCCGTCATTGAGATGCCCATGTCCACCATGTCATGGTCTGACCAACTAATGGGTATGAGTTCACTAGTTAAATCCTCTGCACATATTGCTGCGTGAACCAGTAATCAATCCTCGATCTGGACCCATGGGGTGAGGAGAAGAAGGTAAAGCCCCTATCCGTCTGGTGGCGTTCCCTCCACACATCCACCAGGCCCTGCTAAGTCATGTACCCCAGAAGGCCCCTCCTACCTCCTGTGATCCCCCGCCTCTTGTTTGGCTTTCGCCCCCACTGTGGTCCATGTGCCGGTCTGCCCACATTGAAATCACCCCCCCCATCCATTAATAGTAGGCCCACCATCCAACTAAGTATTTCCCCCATCGCTTCCTGAAGAAATTGGCACTGTCCTAGGTTCGAGCAGTAGACCGTGGCCAGGGTCATCTGGACTCCTTCCAGGATACCGGAGACCAGTAGGGCCCTACCATCTGCCTTCTGCCACACCTGTGGTTCGGCTAGGCGTGTTCTCCATCTAAGCAGGATGCCCACTCCACCCTTTTTGGTAGACCCCGATGCCCAGAAGATCTGCCCAATCTGAGCTCCCGGATGCCCCTTTCCTCCCCCCGGACTAGCCTCGTCTCCTGCACAACCATTAAGTCAAGCCCCCTGTTGTGGAATTCTCTACCTGTCAGGGATCGCTTGGTGGGTGAATTCAGGCCCTTGACGTTCAAGGTCCATACCTTGAGTGCATCGACCCGGCCTCCTCCGTCAGTGTGTGCCATTTGGACTATCCAAACAATCTCCCGACACCTTTAACAAAAAGTCGGCACAGAAACTCAACTGGTCCCTATCTTTTCCCCAACAAACCTGAACCCCCACTCCAGCCCTCCTACCCCTTTCCCCTCCCCCCAAGGCCCCAGCTTCTCACTGGAGACGCCCACCTTACAATGGGACACCAAGGTAGACCTGTGCCTCTGCTGCCACCTTCCCTAACCCCTCTGTTCCCCCCCATCGTACCCACTTGACTTTGGCCCTTAACACTTTAGGCCACACGATTGCTTGCATAGTTATGCTCCGCCTGTATCCTGTTGCCATTCATTTCACCAGAGGCGGTGTGTTGAGCTTCTTGTACTTCCTTCCCCTCGGAATTCTCCACTTCGTGTTGAAGCCTTTTGGCCAATCCCCCTCGGAGGGGGTCCACTCCTCCTTCAGTATCTGTAACACCTGTTGTGCTTCCTGGCCATTGGTGACCCGGTAATCAGTCTCTCTTCTCTCAAACACCATTGCAAATGGGAATGACCAGCGATATCTAGTTAGTTCCCTTCTCTGTCAACCACTGTGTGAGGGGGCGACAGTCTCGATGCTGGAACAAGGTTAGACCAGAGTCTTCCCAAGCGCTTCGCCTTCTCAAGGACCTCCATCTTCTCCATGTACCTGAGAAATCGGACCTACAATTGACCTTGGGCCCTTTCCCCCACCTTCTCCGCCTCTGTGGCTCTCTCGAGCTGAACTTCCTTCCCCCTATCTGCAAGGAAAGGGGCATTTACAAGCCCTTGCACTTTTCTGCCGACATCAGCAGCGGTCTCCCCCTTTTGTTCTCGTAGTCCCAGGATACGTTGGTTATTCCGACATTCCCTGTTTTCAAGATCATCCAGTTTCAACAGGGTTTCCTCCTCCCAGGCATCTAAGTCCATGAATCGTGCTTCATATTTCATGTCTCGTAGGTCTGCCTGCAGGTGGTTGTCTATATCCTCCCATATTTTGTCCTTCAGCTTGTCCATACTCCCCTTCAGATCACAGAACGATGCCTGGAGGTCATTTCGGAAGGCCTTGATTTCTTGAAAGATCTCCTTGAGGACTTCCCTAGTGTGAGCTGGGGTGGCTGTCCCCTTCAACATGGTGTCTTTCCGGCTCTGCTCCCCTCCGAGGTCTGTCACTAGCTCTCTCCCGTACCGCTGCAGGAATTGGAGTACCCAGGCCTCTTGCTGCCCAGCGCTGGAAGGGGCAAGGCCCTTGTTTTTGGAACCAAACTCTCCTCTCACCACGCTCCAACACCCTCCGTGTGTCGCTGCGTCAGGCCACTGTGGGCCCCGCTCTAGTGGGTGGTTCCCGTGTGGCAGATTGTCATAGGGCGTACCAGGTGCGGTTTTCTTGCGGGGGGCCACCAATGCCTCCTTTGTTCCCCTCTTTCCTCTGTTGCTTGGCCCAGCCTGAGCCCACCTATCCTCCAGGGAGCCGCAATTCATGCACCACGGGCTGGAGCGGCCGCTAGCCCCAAGTTGTAATATCTGTCCCAGGTGTTCACTGCAGGACACTTCCCAGTCCGAGGACTGCTGCGCTGTCTGACTCCAGTGGGGGTGTGCCGCGGCACCCCACGGCACCACTTTCAAGGCACTGCTGGCCTCTGGCTGCCACTGGGTGGGCGCACTCTCCTTGTCGCAGCCTCCACTGGTCCGTGGCCGCCACGGGGCTCCCGTGTGTCGGCTCCTCCCCTTCAGTCCCTGCCCGGGACACAGCCCAACTCCAATTTCCTGTTGGGGTGCGGGGGGACAGCTGTAACTCGTCCCTCAGCACCCTTCCGCCTCCAGGCTCTGCTCCCACCGGGGTGCTTACAGGACGCTTGGGGGGGAACCCTTCTCGAACTCTGCATTGGCGGCAAGTGGAGGAGCTCGGTCCTTACGCGGCCATCTTGGTCCGCGCCCCCTGGTAGTCTCCTCACTGCTCCTGTTTTATATTATCTGCGGTATTGTCATCTGGCTTCATCTTATGTGCCATTACTATTACCAGGTTGTAGCTATCGGAATACATGCCTCTCAGGACCTCCCATACGTGTGCTCGACAGTTGTTGAATGGAGCCCCATCGTGGGCATTTGTGCTTAATTTTCCCCTCTTATACCTTGCCTGCTCCCAAATGTTGTCCCCTTGTTCTCCTATTGTGGTCGCAAAGAAACTTTTCATATCCCCTATTGCTAGTGTCAATCCAGCTGTCTTTTTCTCAAGCAACTGTATCCATTTTCTGGCCCCTGCCACAAGGAAGAGCAGGCTGCATATTAGATTGTCCCAGTCCATTGTCTGCCATGGTACGTAATGTGCATCCCCTTTTGCAGCAGCAGCATTTGCATTGTCCTAGGCCACGTCCCCCCTCCCCCTCTGGTGGCCTGGGCCAGACCTACTTTTATCTTCCCCCTTCATGCTACGGAGGGAAGAGTCCCTTCCAGACTCTGTGCTGTCCTGCTGTCTTCTTTGCTTCCCCCCACTTTTCCTGTCTTTGTCTGGGGTCCACTCATTGCCCTCTCCATCGCTTATTCTAGCCTGAATCCTTCCTCATCTGAGGCCACACTACCCTCGTCCCCTCCTTCTGCCTCCTCCTCTTTCCCTTTTTCCTCCTCGTCATCCAATCTAAATGTTATCCTCCCCGACAACCATTCCCCTTGCCCTCTTTATTTTTCCTCTGCACCTCCTCTTCTATCACCCCCTCTTCTTCGTTGAATAATGCATCCACCTGCTGTTGTGTGTTCTTTTCAATGTCTGTTAAGTATTTCTTATCCCCGCTTTTGTGTACCTCCTCCCGCGGTGTGTCTCGGTCCCTCTTTTCCCTCTGTTGTCTCTTTGTCCCCCTCTGGGTTTTCCAGTTGTGCGTTTGTATACCCCGCTACTGTCCGCAATGTCGGATAGACACCGTAGGGCAGGAGTGGAGAGCTTGGTCCGTCCCCTTCCTTTGTCCCCTCTCCCTTTTTCTTCATTTCTTCCCCTTTTGATATGATAAGATAGTTTATTTATATAGCGCCTATAAACAATGTGTTTCAAAGCGCTTCAAGGCATGAGAGGGAACAAGGGAAAATATAATGACATTCTTACAAGCTATGAACAGTAAGGATGTGAAATAACTATCGTACTCGGCCTGACAACATTTCAGATAGTGCAAGAGCTAAGACATAGATAAAGAAGGGAGGGGGAGAGGGGAAGGAAATGGAAACAGACAAGTGACTACCGTACTAGGTCTGACGATATTTCTGGTAGAACTGGAGAAAACAAAAGGTGAGGGAGAGGGGTGGAGAAAGGGAGGGGAAGAACAAAACAAGCGACTATCTTACTAGGACTGATGCATTTCAGATAGTGCTGGAGGGGGAGGGGAGAACAAGTAAGGGGGGGAGGAGACAGACGAGGTTGCTATCATACTAGGTCCATGGACAATTCTGATAGAGTGCATAGATGAAAGTAAGGGGAGGTGGTAGGAAAAGGGAGAGGAGGAGAGAACAGAGAGAAAAGAGAGTCAAAAAGAGTGGAGAAGCAAGAGGGGAGAGCGAATACAAATGCAGAAGTCGGTAGTAACACATAATGTTGCAAGCCTGGATACAAGATGAAGATGGGAAGAGCATGATTCAGGGCCACCATGAGAAAGGGTGACGCACTGTGAATCAATGAAGTCCATAAAAGTCAAATCCAGCATTGGCCACAAGACGGTGATGGTGAAACCAGAATGTATCAGGACAGACTCCTGCAGAAGAAGGCTAAAGGGGAGGTGCGGGGGTGAGGGGGAGCAGGGTAGAAGAATCAAGCAAAACAGGCAACACCTACGTTCGAGAAGGGGGGGGCACAAGGGAACATCACGGAGGGACCAGAGGGATGGGGTGTCACGACCCTCGCCCAAAACCCCCTCTGGCAAACCCATTGGCCAGGTGGAGTCAGGACTCGGGCCTCTAGAGCCTGGCATCCTCTTCAAAAGCCCTCATGGGGCCAGTCCTGGTGCCTATGGCGCCAGGCTCATACACCATCAAAAACAATGTGCTTGGGAACTACTTTATTATATTGTCGGCCAACATGGAGGCATCCACATAGCTTGGTTCATAAGAACCAAGCTATGCGGTCTAGTGTTTTGGGTGTGGCAGCCTAGGGACTACTTTACCTGGACTATTTTGTTGGGGCTATTTAAACCACACCCGAGCAAGACAACACGCTCCGCGTTACTTTGCAGCTTGCAACGTGATGCTCACTGTGTCCAGCTATTCCCTCGAACCTCGGAGAAGCAGAACATGCAAGGAGACAAAAGGAACATCATTAGCAGCAGCATCTTACCTGCAGTCTTCATCTTTAAAGACTTGCAGCTACTGAGAACAGCTTCCTCGAATCTGCACGCCTCCCGGACAGAACGACCTGAAAGAGGAAGATAGAGGCAACATTAAAGAAAGCAGTAGAGACATTTACAAATTACAAACTGATCAAAAGGCTTACCTGGCTGGTCGCCTCTCGGCTGGCACCACTCCGGACATTCCACTCGCGCTGAAGAACACTGCAACCTACAAGAGAGGAAAACACAGGTTAGCAAAGGCAAGACTTTGCAGCGCTGCGTATAGCGCTTACTTACCGCATCATAGCGCTCTTAATGCGCCATCATTTACCAGCGGGGCTCTACCAAGCCAGTTCACCGCGCTGAAGCTCTGCATACCTAAGGGAGAAAAAAGAGACATTTTAAACAAAGAAAGGCATGCAGGATAGCAACAAAACTAAAGAACAGCAATAAGACCTACCTGAACAATATCAAACGGGCCGGCGTCAGTGAAGTAACTGGACCGCACTCGCCCATGAAAAACAACGCAGCCCTGCAAAGATGGCAGGACGGAGAGCACGCCTAATTCTACCACGAGGAGAGGGCGCCAGAGGGACTGAAGTCATACGGGGGTGGAGGGAGGATACTTACTCCAGTCGGTCAGTCTTAAACACAGTCCTCCTGTATTTTCAGGCAGAACCTTCCCCGCAGACCACATCAGGGCAAAGCTGAGAAGCATACCAGCGAGTAACCCGGCTGGGTGGCGTCCCTGTGGATAACAGGTGAGCGTAACAGAACGCAAAGCCTACCATAACAAATCTACCTGGGCGCCATGGAGACATCAGAAATGGACCAATTGGCCCAATTACTAGGAGAGCTTCGTGCTGAGGTTCATTCTGCCCGACAAGAGACTAATGCCCTCCGGAGACACCTAATAGTGACCAAAGAACGCACTGAAGAGATTAGCAGGCAATACTTGCAATCACAGGCAGGACAGACGCCTCTACCTGGAAGCAATCCAACAATGCAAAACCCTGCCATAACACCCACTCCGGTACAGATCACGTTACCTGGAACAGTGCCCCTGGCACTACCAGAAAGGTTCTCAGGCGACCCACAGAAGTATGCAGCATTCATCAATCAGTGCCGCCTTCATTTTCTTTGTAGGACTGTAGCATTTCCAAATGACCAAGCTCGGGTAGCTTTTGTCTTATCATACCTGAGTGGTAGTGCAGCAGATTGGTCGGCGCCGCTGGTAACCCATGATGATCCTCTATTACATGACTTTGGGGGGTTCCAGAGAGAAATGGAAAAACGTTTTGCTCGCCATTCCCAGGAACAAGCAGTAGACAATGAACTCTTGTCCCTCTGACAGGGGAATCAGGACTTGTTAACGTATATTGCTACCTTCAACAGACTGGTTGCCGAAGCTAGGTGGCCAGAAAACAAAATAACCACGTTATTCCATCAAGGCTTACAAGGCGAATTAAAGGACGTCTTAGCCCAGGTGGTTGATCCACCCAGAGACTGTGCAGAATTCATAAATCTGGTCGTGCAGCTAGACCACCGGTTGCAGGACCGAAAGGCAGACCGGTCTAAGACGGACCCTCGGACCGTGTATGTTCGACCAAGGGAAAACACACCCCATGTACCTGAAAATGCTGTAGAACCCATGCAGTTTGGAGGGATACGGCCTCCATTAACAAAACAAGAGCGGGACAAAAGAAGACAACAACAGCTGTGTTTGTATTGTGGGAAACCAGGACATTTCCTGAAGGACTGTCCAGTAAAACCCCCAAGAAGAACAGTCGGGCCACAGAGAAGGATGAAACTAAGGAATCGGAAAACTACCAATCTCAACAAACGTAGAGGTCAGTTTGTCGAGTGAGAAGAAAGAGTTGCTGACCTCACACTTTGCAATACCAGTGATCTTAATTAACCACCAACAGTCGCCAAGAATGCATGCTGTTGAAGCATACATCGATAGCGGAGCAGTTGGAAATTATATTGATCAAGAACTGGCAGCAGAGATGGGGCTTCCTTTGTGTTCTAAGCCAACAATGGACAAGGTAACCACTGTGGATGGGACAGAAATCGCTTCCGGACCAGTAACCCAGTGCACAGCCAGGGTAACCTTGCTGTGCCAGGACGGACATAGGGAGTCTATTTCATTCGATCTCATCAAGGCACCTCAGTTGAGGCTAATACTAGGGATGCCATGGTTGGTTGCTCACAACCCTTTGATGGACTGGCGGGCACGATAATTAACCTTCCCTGGTGACTGCTCCCCTGCCTGCTATTACCAAGAGGAGAAACCCGACGTCTGTATTCCCAAGACTCCCGGAGCAACAGTATCAACCCTGGGAGCAACTAATACCATGCCAAGTGAATACCATGATTTCAAGGGTTTTTTCCGAAAGGACCAAGCCAATACATTGCCGCCGCACAGGCCCTATGACTGTCAGATCGACCTTGTTCCTGGTGCACAAATCCCTTGTGGCAGGATCTACGCTCTCACAGAACCAGAAAACCTTCATTTGAAATACTATTTAGACCAGTACCTTGCAAACAGATTTATCCGTCCTTCGAAGTCCCCCGCAGCCAGTCCTTTGTTCTTCGTACCAAAAAAGGAAGGAGACTTGAGAACCTGTATTGACTACCATGCATTGAACCAGATCACTGTGAAGAACCGCTACCCCTTGCCACTTATCCCTGAGATGCTAGACCAAGTTAAAGAGGCCCAGATTTATACCAAATTGGACCTTCGAGGAGCGTACCACCTGGTCCGAGTCAGAAAAGGAGATGAATGGAAAACCGCCTTCCGTACTAAGTACGGCTTGTTTGAATATCAAGTCATGCCCTTCGTGTTATGCAACGCTCCTGCGGCATTCCAGTATTTCATGAATGACGTCTTAAGGGAGTTAATTGATGTGTGCGCCTTAGTGTGCATAGACGACATCTTAGTATACTCAGCCTCGGAACAAGATCATGTCAGGCACGTTTGTTCAGTCCTCACCAAGCTCCGTCAACATCGCTTGTTTGCAAAGCTTGAAAAATGTTTTTTTCATGTCACCGAAGTAGAATTTCTTGGTTTTATCCTTACTCCAGGAGGCATCAGAATGGACGTGCACAAGGTAGATGCCATTCTGAAATGGCCTTCACCGACGTCTCTGAAAGGGGTACAAAGCATGCTGGGCTTTGCGAACTTCTACCGCCGGTTCATCCCAGACTTCTCTCCGGTTGTGCACCCAATCACAGTACTATTACGAAAAAACAATAAAAAGTTTGCTTGGACCGAAGAAGCAGAAGAAGCCTTTCAGGAACTTAAATGAAGGTTTACCTCCGCTCCAATCCTGCAACATCCTCGTCCAGACCTCCCTTATGTCGTTGAAACTGATGCGTCCAGTCTCGCAATGGGGGCTGTCCTTTCACAGAGAGACCCGGAAACCGGCCAGCTACAACCTGTGGCCTTCTAGTCGAAAAAGTTCTCACCTCCAGAGATTAATTATGCCATCACGGACAAGGAACTCCTGGCTATCAAATCCGCCTTTAAAGCCTTGGAGGACTACCTTCTGGGGGTCAGACACACCATTACAGTCATCACAGACCACCGAAACCTACAATATCTCAAAACAGCCAATGCCCAGTCCTCGCGGCAATTAGGGTGGGCCCTTTTCTTCGCCGAATATGATTATGTAATCACATTTCGACCAGGAGTCAGAAACGGAAAGGCGGATGCCTTATCTCGCATGGGCATAGATGAAATAGTATATATAACTCCAGACCCAGTACCTATTATACCTGAAGACAAACTTTTCGGTATCATGACAGTCATAACACAAGCAGAACTATGAAAAGAAATCCAACGGACAATGAATCCTGATGCCTACCTTGCATAGCAAACTCAAGGAGAACAATATATCATCAAGGACCATCTACCCTTTTTTAGGGATCGCCTATATGTACCCAAGAAGGAATTACAACAGCATATTATTTCAAACTATCACGATTCACTGATCGGAGGGCATCCTGGGATCACCAAAACCCTAGCTAAGGTGAAAGAGAACTTTTGGTGGCCTACCTGGCGTAAGGACATCATTCAGTATAATCAGTCCTGCGGTGTCTGCGCACAAAATAAATCACAGAAACAAAAACCATCTGGTCTCCTACAACCATTGGACATTCCTCCAGTTCCATGGCACACTCTTTCCCTTGACTTCATCACTGATCTACCTCCAAGCCAAGGGTTCAACACCATCCTTGTAGTTGTGGACTTATTCCCGAAGATGGCCCATTTTATTCCTCTCAAAGGCCACCTAGATGCAGCCACTTTAGCAAAAGTGTTCCTGGAGGGTGTGGTTAAGCTACATGGCTTCCCTTCGGTTCTGGTCTCTGATCGAGGCAGCCAGTTTGTTTCAAACTTCTGGAAAGAATGTTGTGCAATGGTGCAGATCGACATTCGGCTATCTACCAGTCACCATCCCCACACGGACGGCCAAACCGAGAGAACCAATCAGACACTCGAGCAATATTTACGGTGCATGCTGCACCATGAACAAAGGAATTGGAAAGACCTACTATGGATAGCCGAATATGCATATAACAATTCTTTGCATTCAAGCACGGGACAAACACCCTTCTATACCCTTTATGGCAGACATCCACGTACCTCTGAACTAGACCTTCCAGCCAGCTTGGAAATGCCAGTGGTAAAGACTCTACACACAACCATTATTCAGGCTTTCAAAAGGGCAAAGGAACACCTTATTCATACCAAAGAAAAACAAAAGGGATTTGCCAACCAACACCGGAAAAAGGCCCCTGATTATCAAGTAGGAGACAAAGTTTGGTTAGCCGCTAAATTTGTACCCATCAAGGGAACCCAGACCTTTCATCCCAGATTCTTAGGACCCTATACCATTAAGGCAATTATCAACCCAGCAGCCGTGAAACTGGATTTACCACCTAATCTACACATCCACCCGGTAGTCCATGTGTCCCTCCTGAAACCAATGCAACCTGGCACACGGATTGGGACACCACCTAAGCCCATACTTGTTGATGGAGAACCAGAATTCAAAGTCAAAGATATCTTGGACTCTAGATACTCTAGGACCAAGCTATATTATCTCGTCGATTGGAAAGGATTTGGACCACAAGATAGATCCTGGAAGCCCAGTGAGAATATCTACGCACCACGTCTAATCATGAAATTCCATCGGAACTTTAAAACCAAACCTGGGCCAGACTGTCATGATCTCTGCTTCCAAAAGGTCAGGGTTTTCCCAACTCCCTTGGAAGCAGATCCATAACCCAGGTTCCGAGTGCCAACCAGTCCCAATTGGGACCTTTTGGACCCAGTCCTGGCGCCAGTGGCACCAGGCTCATAAATATGCCCAGTCCCAGCGCTGGAAGCGCCGGGCTCATAATGCTTGGGTGGACTTACCTTCAGCAGACCATGCTGCTTACTTGCCTGCCAGTTGAGCCTCTGATCCTCTTCTGTTTGGAACTACTTTTCCTGTTGGGTGGGGCTGGAGCCACTCCCTAGATTCAGAACACTGGAACTCTTGTGGAAGGCAGGAACTCTTTTCTTACCAGGAACTCTTTTCTTACTTAGGCGTGGCTGTGGAAGGAGACACCTAAGCACTACAGGAGGCTATTTAAACCACACCCGGTGGATGAATCTTGCTTTGCGTTATTCTGCAACCTCTGCAGCAGAACGCTCATCGTGTCTTCTGCATCCGGTCCTGGGCCTAAGGAAAAAGGCTTACCATCCTGAATCCAGTCTTCAGCAACACCTATAAAGACAAGAAAGAACAGGTTAGCATTCCGGCATCTGAAAGGCAAAAGCTTACCATCCTGAATCCAGTCTTCAGCAACACCTATAAAGACAAGAAAGAACAGGTTAGCATTCCGGCATCTGAAAGGCAAAGGCTTACCTACTCTTCGTGCGCTCCGGAGGTCTTCACACTGCATTCCGGCATCTGAAAGACAAAAGTTTACCAACTCTTCGCACGCTCCGGAGGCCTTCGGCGCTGCATCCCGCATCTGAAAGACAAAACAAGGTGCGTTTAAAGACATTGGGGAACTTTAATACTCACGTGCCATTACTCCTTTACACATCTAATCCAGTGGGTATTCCGGCACCCTGCAGCCGCTCCGAACTCGTACCTGCAAAATAAAAAGACAGTTAGAGCGCATAGTGAAGCAGGCAACAAGCGCTTACTTACGTGCTTCCAGGCGCTTCTATTCATCACACGGGCTCCATCTTCAACTCACTTCAGCCCGTCATCCGCCATCGCCGGAACCCTGCAAAACAAGAGACATCATTACTAAAGACTTTAAAGACATTTGAATGACTCGAAAATTACCGTTCGTGCAGTAAACGACGGACAGCAGTCCTCTGAAGTCAAGAGGCCTGCGCTACCTATCCAGTGAAGAAACTGGTTACAGCACCCTGCCCCGAGGAAGATGGAGAGCTCGGCATTCACTTACCTAAGGTGAGAGCGTTAACCTTTGGGGGTCTACAGGAGAGGAGAAGAGGAAAGAGATAGGGACACCCCAATAACCCCAGTTCATTAACCCCATATATTCTATCTGCAGACATCTTACTCTACACGTCAGGCATACAGTGCACAGAGGTCCAGCCCAAAGAGCCAACCGGGTGCTACACATCACCTTTGAAGATACGGTAGTCGCCCAGTCAAGACCGGCGCCTCTGCGAGAATCAGGTGAGCGTTACACAGACAGAAGGAGCACCATGGGAGGGGCCTTAGGGGGGAGTGCTGTCACGACCCTCGCCCAAAACCCCCTCTGGCAAACCCATTGGCCAGGTGGAGTCAGGACTCGGGCCTCTAGAGCCTGGCATCCTCTTCAAAGCCCTCATGGGGGCAGTCCTAGCGCCGATGGTGCCAAGCTCATACACCATCAAAAACAATGTGCTTGGGAACTACTTTATTGTATTGTCGGCCAACATGGAGGCATCCACATAGCTTGGTTCCTAAGAACCAAGCTATGCGGTCTAGTGTTTTGGGTGTGGCAGCCTAGGGACTACTTTACCTGGACTATTTTGTTGGGGCTATTTAAACCACACGCGAGCAAGACAACAAGCTTTGCGTTACTTTGCAGCTTGCAACATGACGCTCACCGTGTCCAGCTATTCCCTCGAACCTCGGAGAAGCAGAACCTGCAAGGAGACAAAAGGAACATCATTAGCAGCAGCATCTTACCTGCAGTCTTCATCTTTAAACACTCGCAACTACTGAGAACAGCTTCCTCGAATCTGCACGCCTCCCTGACAGAACGGCCTGAATGAGGAAGATAGAGGCAACATTAAAGAAAGCAGTAGAGACATTTACAAATTACGAACTGCTCAAAAGGCTTACCTGGCTGGTCGCCTCTCGGCTGGCACCACTCCGGACATTCCACTTGCGCTGAAGAACACCGCGACCTACAAGGGAGGAAAACACAGGTTAGCAAAGGCAAGACTTTGCAGCGCTGTGTATAGTGTTTACTTACCGCATCACAGCGCTCTTAATGCGCCATCATTTACCAGCGGGGCTCTACCAAGCCAGTTCGCCGCGCTGAAGCTCTGCATACCTAAGGGAGAAAAAAGAGACATTTTAAACAAAGAAAGGCATGCAGGATAGCAACAAAACTAAAGAACAGCAATAAAACCTACCTGAACAATATCAAACGGGCCGGCGTCAGTGAAGTAACTGGACCGCACTCGCCCATGAAAGACAACGCACCCCTGCAAAGAAGGCAGGACGGAGAGCACGCCTAATTCTACCACAAGGTGAGGAGAGGGCGCCAGAGGGACTGAAGTCATACAGGGGTGGAGGGAGGATACTTACCCCAGTCGGTCAGTCTTGAACACAGTCCTCCTGTATTTTCAGGCAGAACCTTCCCCGCAGACCACATCAGGGCAAAGCTGAGAAGCATACCAGCGAGTAACCCGGCTGGGTGGCGTCCCTGTGGATACCAGGTGAGCGTAACATGGGGATGGCCTGTGGGGACAGAGGGAGTTTAAACATGTTGGTGCATGCTTACCTGCTGTCTGAGCAGGGGTTCGCCCCTGGATCCTCCTGATCCGAACAGGTCCAAACAGGAATTGCCCTTGTCTTTGTCTGCCCTTGTTAGGCAGAATACTGTGCAGTTCCCTTAGGGAGCACTACAGAAAATTAAGACTACAGGTATGAGCAATAAATCCCCTTTGGTATCAGTCCTTACCACAAAGATTTAGTTGGTAGCTGTGGCTAAGCAGTCAGACTTATCTCAAGAGGGAGATGAGCAGTATTAAGGGTTTACGCAATAGGGCTACAATACTATGGCACAAGGAAACGCTGACCAAAGCTTTGTATTAAAAAGAATATATATATTTATTTTACACACTTATAGTTCAACACATAAATCACAGTTAATAAAGCAAGTTAAAATCAGTCAAGAAAAGCATACACAACTCCCTGGTTAAATTGTAGACAAGTTTGAGCAAGAGTGAAAACTGAGCAAAACGGCACAGTGAAAACCAAACACAAATGGCACTCTAGCAATTTCTCACAAGGGAGGGGAAGGACCAGTTATACAGGAAAATACTCTTAGGCACCCTAGCAGCACTTCCTACTAAGTTTGTGAACAAGTTTAGGCAAGGCAGTACTTTAGCATGTATAATACTGAGGTGAAAACCGAGCAAAATGGCACTTGACAAGTTTTAAAATTGGGAAGGAAAAGGTGATTATAAGAGTTAGGTGCACCAACACATTTCTAGTTGAGAAACAATCTAGAGAGGGCAGTTGTAATAGATTCAACCAGAGTCAATAGGCTTGTGCCAGAGTCAGTGGTACAGGGCAAAGTACCCAGGAGCAAAATGTTCTTGTAGCTGCAGTCAAGTCTTTGTTAAACGATTCGAAAAGGTGGTTGCAGAAGGTGAAAGACAATGGTAGATGATAGGGGCGGCCAACCCAACAGGTAGGTAAAGGATTTAAAACACCTTTAGCACTACCACACGAAAAGGGAGGCCTGGCGGAAAAAAGTACCTTAAGATGTAGAAGAGGCTCCTGCGGTGGCGGTTGTTCCTGGCAGTTCCTGCAGTTCGGGAGATCCAGCAGAGGAAGAGAGACTCTCGTTGTGGAGGAAGGTTCAAGTTACTGCACTGCCCAGGGATGAAACCAGCCGCGGTGCTGCCAAACGAAATAAAAGGTACGCTCCTTTAAATCGCGGTCCGGATGGACGGGTGCCTGGCTATCCGGTCTCCGAGTGCAGGGCACTAGCGATTCGACCAAGGCAGGTCCTGGAAGGCGATTGGCAAACTGGTTGGCCCCACCAGCTCAAGGGAAGAAGGCTCTTGCAGATGAAGATCTTCTCTCGTCGTGTGGAGAAAAGTGGTGAGACGCTGCAGCAGGTCTTCAGCAGTGGTTCAGTTGGTGCAGATGTCTTTGGCTTCTCTCCTCTTCGGCCTCTTAGTTCCAGTGGCAACGTCTTCCTCTTCCAGTCCTCAGGACCCTGCTTTTATGCAAAAAGATCCTCATTCATACAGCCTAGCTGTCACTCACACAGTGGAGTGGCCATCCTGGTGGGAGACCCTCCAGCCTATCAGGGCAGAGTGCGACATGGGTTGCTGAGGCAACCCTGTCCAGGGGTCCTACACCCCCTCCCACACAATGGGTCCACCCCAGACTCAGTGGCGCCGAAAGGAGGGCTTCTTGGCACAAGCCCGCCAAAAGGACGAACAAAGGATCCCCGACCTGGGTTAGGATCTTAGAGAAAGACACGAGAAAGAATTTATATAAAAGTTCTGACAAATAAAACCTACCGGAGTAAAGTTAATATAAAAATAAACCGGCGGTATGTTAGAGGTTGTCAGTAAATATGGTAGCCTGTAAAAATGGGAAAATCCCATAGGGAAATATTCGCGGTCGAATATTTTTGTTAGTAACCACTGCCACCAGCCAGAAACCTTTGAGAGAGGGACTGTACGGTACCCTCTCGAAAATGAACATAGGGGAAAAACTATTAACCCTTGCCAGTCCCTCCATAGTAGGATGGGTTGTACTGGTTTTGTTCATAAAGATTGACTAGTAACGCCAATGGGGACTTTACATGCCCTAGGAGACAGTAGTCAGTCCCAGGGTATGGAGTCTGTGTTTGGGGGTCGCTACGACACCCCGGTGTCACTGCACGGAGGGTGCTGTGTAACACATGTGGATAAAGATGGTTCCTATGGGGGTGAGATAAACGCCATCCCCATAGATAATAAACACAAAAAATAGCCTAGAACACACATAGCAAATATGCCTAAGAGAGGGAAAAAGAGTCACACTCTTAGCAGGAGAAAAAACAAACCCTTCAAATCCAGCAAAGCTGCTGGGAGACTCTATAGGTAAGGGAACACTCGCCCCCCCCCCCAGATTAAGGGACAGGAGGATCTAATCCACTCCTGGATGAGTCTCTTACCTCTAGTCGGTTATAAACATCCTAGAGAGACCATCAGCATTTTGGTGGTGACATCCTGACCTGTGCTCAATGGTAAAATCAAACCATTGGCGGCAGATTGACCATTTTAGCTGTTTTGGGTTTTCCCCTTTCATTTGCATCAACCCTCTCAAGGGCCGGTGGTCTGTTTGAATAATGAAAGTATATCCATACAAGTATGGTTAAACTTCATAAAAGACCACACAATGGCAAAACATTCTCTCTCAATAGCTGCCCACCTTGTTTCAGGTTCCTTCAGTTTCCTATTGATGAAGCAAATGGGGTGCTCCCTACCTTTCTCATCCAGTTGACTGAGGACTGCACCTTTACCTATATTGAAAGCATCTGTTTGCACAATGAAGGGTTGGCGGTAGTCAGGAGCTCTGAGAACTGGAGCTTGACAAAGGCTTTCTTCAGACTTTCAAAGGCCTGATTGCACTCTTCATTCCATTTGACCTTTTTAGGGAATTTTGGAGAGGAGATTACATTCAGAGGAGAAGCTATAGATCCATAGTTCTCAATGAAATTCCTGTAATACCCAGTGAGGCCTAGGAAGGCTCTCACCTGGGTTTGAGTAGAAGGGGTTGTCCAATTTTGCACAGCTTCAATCTTGCTGAGCAAAGGCCTTATTTCACCTCCTCGTACCTCATGCCCAAGGTAGACCACTGTTAGGCAGAAACCTGTGCAGTTCCCTTGGGGAACACTGCAAAAGATTTAAGACTACAGGTATAGCAGTAAACCCACTTGGTAGCAGTCCGCACCACCCAGATTTACCTGGTAGCTGTGGCTGAGCAGTCAGACTTCCCTCAAGAAGAGTTAGGCAGTATGCAAAGTATACACAGTATGTACTCAGACACAATAGCACAAGCAAACACTGACCAGAGCTTGGTTTCAAAAGTATATAGTTATTTATTTTTTTAAGAACACATAAGTTGAAAACACTCTAGCAAAGTATAGTAAAAACACTTAAAACACAGTTATAATGAAAGCAGTTTCAACCCTTACTCCTATCTAGACAACTCTAAGTTAACTCCACATAATTAAAACAGAGGTGAGCGCTTAACGTTAGATGACACTCTAGTAGGTTTAAGGAAGGGGTAAAAAGAAACAGAAATGGGTTAAACACACCACTCTAAGGTTCAGAACACTTGCAATAGGCTCAAAGAAGCACAAAGTCACAGGTGAGCAAAAGTCACTAGGCAGGGCCCACTCTTAGAGTAGCCGGAGCGAAAATGTGCCCAAGATCACACTGTTATTAGGGATTCAAAGTCTTGCAAAGAGTTAGAAAGAGTTTAGAGTGGCTTAGAAGTTTAGCCAGGGTATTCCAGGCACTCCCAGGTTCGAAAGCCGGGGGCTAAATCTACCCCGTACAGTCGGTGGCAAGGGAGGCCAGGTGGAACACGGTACCTTAAGCGGAAAGGATCCTCCAGCGGTGGCAGTTGTTCCAGGCAGTGGCAGCAAGGCTCGACGTCGGTCAGGGGAGAAGAAGTTCTCGCAGAAGAGCAGAAGAAGGAGGTCGTTGCACTGCCCGGGAAGAAACCAGCCGCGGAGTCCTCCGGTCAAAGGGTTGTACCGACTTTCGTGGTTGGGGTAAAAAGTGGTGGGGTTCCGGTTGCCGGGGTGCTTGGCACTGGCAAGGCGGCCACGAGATACCTCGAGAAGCGAAAAGAAGGCGAAAACTGGTTGTCCCCACCAGTCAAGGGAAGGAGCCACTCCGTTAAGAGTTCTCCTCGGTCGTCGGGAAAAGTGGTGAGACGGTTCAGCAGGGCTCCACCGGGTGGTGTCGTCGAAGCAGGACGGCTCAGCTCTTCCCTCGTCGGATTCTTGGTCCTGTGGCGACTTCTAAAGTTCCAGTCCCCAAAGCCCTGCTTTTATGCAGCAAACCCCCATTCACCCAGCCTAGCTGTCACTCAAACTTGCTAAGTGGTGAGCCGGCCGGCTCACCACTTGGGCCAATCAGGACGGAGTGCGACTTGAGTTACCAAGGTAACTCAGTCCAGGGTGCCTAAATCCCCCTCCACCCCTCCTAAGTACCCCAGACAGAGTGGCACCACTTTGGAGGGCTTCTGTGGAGAAGCCCGCCAAAAGTGGGACAAAGGGCTCCACTTTGGGTCAGAGTTACAGAGGCGAACGCCAACGCCATTTTAGAATCAAGTTTTGGCAAAAAGTCCCAACCGGAGTCATAATAATAAATATATAAACCGGCGGTATGTTTAAGGCTACCGTAAATAAATAATTAAATGTGTTAGCCTAAAACAATGGGAAATCCCATAGGAAAATATTCGCGGTTGAATATAAAACGTAGTTTCCACTGCCACCAGCCAAAACTCGATCAGGGGGGACGGAGACGTGCCCCCTCGACTAACAGACCCTGGGGCAATCGAATTGCCCCAGCCAGTACGTCCACAATATGATGGTTTGTACTGGTTCTGTTCAGGATTCAAGACTAGCAAAGTCTTTGGTGACTTTACATGCCCTGGGAGACAGTAGTCAGTCCCAGGGTATGGAGTCTATGTTGGGGAGTCCCTAGGACACCCCTGGGTCACGGCACAGAGGGTGCTGTGTAACCCACATCACAAAAATACATGAGGCCCTATGGAGTAAAAGACCCCATAGCCCATTCAACACAAGGTTTAACCAAGAAAACACACTTCAACATGTCCAAGAGTGAGGGTAAAAGAGTCCCACTCTTGGCAGGAGAAAAAAAGAAACCCCAGAAATCCAGCAAAGCTGCTGGGGGACTCACTAGGTAGGGAAATTCAGCCTAAACAGAGAATTCTCCCTAACACTCGCCCCCCCCAGACTAAGGGACAGGAGGATTTAATCCACTCCTGGATGAACCTCATACCTCTAGTCGATGATATACATCCTAGAGAGTCCATCAGCATTTTGATGGTGACACCTTGACCTATGCTTAAGGGAGAACTCAAAGGTTTTCTTTTGCAAGCTAAAGGACCTACAAACCCTTTGAGGAACATCAGTCTTTTTGTTATAGGGGATCTGGTTGACCAGTCCCTCAGAAGTTGGTACAACTTCTGAACCTATGTTAGGCTTTTTGAAGGGATCCTTATAAAGGATTCCCTTAGATCTAGAGGGGCCTCCAAGGTTCCTCACCACCTCTCTTGTGGGGGCAGGTTGGGTCTTAGGCCTCTTGGTTGGAGGGGTTGGGGTTAGGCAATGCACCTGCTTCCCCTTCCTCTTAGATCTACCCTTACCTATTTTAGGAGTTTCCCCCCTAATATTAGGAGTTGAGTTGGGGTCTTCAGTAGAAGGTCCAACAGTCTGAAGGTTTTTGGCCTTAGACTTTTCCTTTCTGGTTTTCCACCAGCACTGAGAATTACCAGTTCTCTTAGGTCCAGATAGGGGCCTAGTTGGTCTATCCACCTCTTCCTCAGAAGCAGGGGGAGTCAGAGACTCTGAGACTAGGGGAACAATGATGGAGCTTGGTTGGGGCGCCCATGTTCCTAGCATACTATCCTGAAATGTGCCTGGGTTAGAGGTCAACTTACTAACACCAGGGCTTGTAGTGGGGTTCTCAGTAGAGGGTCCCACAGGCTTAGAAGGGTCCTTCAAGGTAGCCTTTCTAGCCAATTTGGTTAAGTTCTGCTTCTCCATACTGGGAGGCCTGGGGGTATGTGACACTACTCCTAGAGTTCTTAGGTCATTCCCCAACAGGACCTTCCCAGGTACCTCAGTCTGAACACTGACAGGGATCCTCACTGTCATGTTGTTACACTGAATGAGGGCTGGTAGAATAGGAACCATTTGGACAGGGCCTCCAGACATCTTAGTGGGACCTTTGGGTGCTTTGGCCACATCCTCAGGTTGAAAGAAGCTTTCATCCACTACTGTTCTGCTGGCCCCAGTGTCTCTCCTGGCAGGAGTATCCTGGCCATTGACAAGAACACTGTCCACATAATACACCTTAGAGTTAACAGGTAGGGAGTTATACACAACCCTATTCTGGGGACTAACCAGACCCATAGGCTCTAAGTTTACAGTTGCTTGAAGACCCAAGGGTTCTTCAGCAAAGAGTTCAAAGTGGGCACTAGCCATCTGTACTTCATCCTCAGGAGTGAAGGCTAAGGAGACTGTGCTGATCCCTGCAGGTTTACCCTTGCACTTGGGATCTCCTTTGATATGGTCAGTACCCTGACAGACATAGCATTGTCCAAATGCTCTCTGGAAGGGTGGCTTGTTCTGACCTCCTTCTGGCTTGTGGCCAGAAGGTACAGTAGCCTGACTAGGTTTCCCATGTGGCTTACCCTGGTTATTTTGTGGTTTGGGGCCCTCTTTGGGATAGGATTTATTAGAATTCTCTTTGGAGTCTGTTTTTGGCTGTTTCTCCCCATCCTTCTTCTGAGTTACCCCAGAATCCTTGTGAGTGGCCCTGTTGGCAACCCACAAGTCAGCAGCCTTAGCTAGCTTCCGGGAATCTAATTCCTTGGAATCAGCCAAGTGTTGTCTGAGCTCAGGAGAGCAGGCATCATAAATAGTCTCCAACATAAACAAATTCTTCATACCTTCATAAGTGTTCACCTTGTAACCCTTAATCCATCCCTCTAAGTTTTTCAAACATTCACTCACCCAGGTAGCCCAAGGGGTACCATCATGCTTTTTGAGGCTCCTAAACCTCTTAAGATACTGGGAAGGGGTCTTCCCAAACCTAGCTATCAAAGCTAGTTTCACACATTCATAGTCCTTCCTATCCTCCTCCCCCATCTCCATTACCACATCAGTTGCAACAGGGGGAAGCCTAGAGAACAACCAGGTGAGTAAGTCATTTCCTGTGATGTTCTGGAGCCCATGATTATATTCAAACAGAGACAACCAATCCAACACATCCAACTTAGGCTCATACATACCAATCAATTCTTTAGGCATCCGGGGTCTTTTAGGACTGGAACTTCTAGAGGAGCCAGAGAGAGAAACATTCTCAACAGATAATTTCTTCATTTCTAAGTCATACTTGAGCTCCATTTCCCTTAGCCTTAGTTCTTTGTCAGTTTGAGCATTAAGTTTCTTATACTCCAATTCTAGTTTCATTTTCTCCAGTTCAAAGTACTGAGGACTAAATGTGGGACCTGGTAAAGGTCCAGTAGGTACAGCAGGTAGAGCAGGCAGAGGCCTAGGGGGGACAGTCACAACAGCCTCACCCTCCTCTTCTGACTCTTCCTCAGAATCATCAACATTTTGCTCCATGTTAACTTCAATACTGTCATCTACAGTTGCTGGAGTGGTAGGTTCCTCTGAACCATCACCCAGACTTTGGTTAGCTAACAATCTTTCAATCAGCTCCATTTTCTTGCCCTTAGTCAGGAGATCCTTATGTTTACAGAGCACTCTTAAACAATCAGCAGTTTTGGCTGCAAGGGACTCTTGACTATAGCTTTCTATAACTGACATGTTAGAGGTTTACTTTTACAGTGCTAAGCTTTGTGGTTAGTTGCACTAAGGTATTCAAGCACAATAAAATGTATACTCAATACAGATCCCACCGCTGTACACCAGTGTTAGGCAGAAACCTGTGCAGTTCCCTTGGGGAACACTGCAAAAGATTTAAGACTACAGGTATAGCAGTAAACCCACTTGGTAGCAGTCCGCACCACCCAGATTTACCTGGTAGCTGTGGCTGAGCAGTCAGACTTCCCTCAAGAAGAGTTAGGCAGTATGCAAAGTATACACAGTATGTACTCAGACACAATAGCACAAGCAAACACTGACCAGAGCTTGGTTTCAAAAGTATATAGTTATTTATTTTTTTAAGAACACATAAGTTGAAAACACTCTAGCAAAGTATAGTAAAAACACTTAAAACACAGTTATAATGAAAGCAGTTTCAACCCTTACTCCTATCTAGACAACTCTAAGTTAACTCCACATAATTAAAACAGAGGTGAGCGCTTAACGTTAGATGACACTCTAGTAGGTTTAAGGAAGGGGTAAAAAGAAACAGAAATGGGTTAAACACACCACTCTAAGGTTCAGAACACTTGCAATAGGCTCAAAGAAGCACAAAGTCACAGGTGAGCAAAAGTCACTAGGCAGGGCCCACTCTTAGAGTAGCCGGAGCGAAAATGTGCCCACGATCACACTGTTATTAGGGATTCAAAGTCTTGCAAAGAGTTAGAAAGAGTTTAGAGTGGCTTAGAAGTTTAGCCAGGGTATTCCAGGCACTCCCAGGTTCGAAAGCCGGGGGCTAAATCTACCCCGTACAGTCGGTGGCAAGGGAGGCCAGGCGGAACACGGTACCTTAAGCGGAAAGGATCCTCCAGCGGTGGCAGTTGTTCCAGGCAGTGGCAGCAAGGCTCGACGTCGGTCAGGGGAGAAGAAGTTCTCGCAGAAGAGCAGAAGAAGGAGGTCGTTGCACTGCCCGGGAAGAAACCAGCCGCAGAGTCCTCCGGTCAATGGGTTGTACCGACTTTCGTGGTTGGGGTAAAAAGTGGTGGGGTTCCGGTTGCCGGGGTGCTTGGCACTGGCAAGGCGGCCACGAGATACCTCGAGAAGCGAAAAGAAGGCGAAAACTGGTTGTCCCCACCAGTCAAGGGAAGGAGCCACTCCGTTAAGAGTTCTCCTCGGTCGTCGGGAAAAGTGGTGAGACGGTTCAGCAGGGCTCCACCGGGTGGTGTCGTCGAAGCAGGTCGGCTCAGCTCTTCCCTCGTCGGATTCTTGGTCCTGTGGCGACTTCTAAAGTTCCAGTCCCCAAAGCCCTGCTTTTATGCAGCAAACCCCCATTCACCCAGCCTAGCTGTCACTCAAACTTGCTAAGTGGTGAGCCGGCCGGCTCACCACTTGGGCCAATCAGGACGGAGTGCGACTTGAGTTACCAAGGTAACTCAGTCCAGGGTGCCTAAATCCCCCTCCACCCCTCCTAAGTACCCCAGACAGAGTGGCACCACTTTGGAGGGCTTCTGTGGAGAAGCCCGCCAAAAGTGGGACAAAGGGCTCCACTTTGGGTCAGAGTTACAGAGGCGAACGCCAACGCCATTTTAGAATCAAGTTTTGGCAAAAAGTCCCAACCGGAGTCATAATAATAAATATATAAACCGGCGGTATGTTTAAGGCTACCGTAAATAAATAATTAAATGTGTTAGCCTAAAACAATGGGAAATCCCATAGGAAAATATTCGCGGTTGAATATAAAACGTAGTTTCCACTGCCACCAGCCAAAACTCGATCAGGGGGGACGGAGACGTGCCCCCTCGACTAACAGACCCTGGGGCAATCGAATTGCCCCAGCCAGTACGTCCACAATATGATGGTTTGTACTGGTTCTGTTCAGGATTCAAGACTAGCAAAGTCTTTGGTGACTTTACATGCCCTGGGAGACAGTAGTCAGTCCCAGGGTATGGAGTCTATGTTGGGGAGTCCCTAGGACACCCCTGGGTCACGGCACAGAGGGTGCTGTGTAACCCACATCACAAAAATACATGAGGCCCTATGGAGTAAAAGACCCCATAGCCCATTCAACACAAGGTTTAACCAAGAAAACACACTTCAACATGTCCAAGAGTGAGGGTAAAAGAGTCCCACTCTTGGCAGGAGAAAAAAAGAAACCCCAGAAATCCAGCAAAGCTGCTGGGGGACTCACTAGGTAGGGAAATTCAGCCTAAACAGAGAATTCTCCCTAACAACCACTTTACTCTGACCAATTTGACATTTACTTGCCTTTATTGTCAGATGGGCCTGTTCAAGAGCCTGCAAAACATATCCTAGGTGGTCAACATGTTCTTTCCAAGTAGGGCTGAACACTGCAATGTCATCCAAGTATGCCATGCAGAAGTCCTCCATCCCATTCAGAACCTGATTAACCATCCTTTGGAATGAAGCAGGTGCATTCTTTAGTCCAAAAGGCATAACTTTAAACTGGTATAAGGCAACTGGGGTGGAGAATGCAGTTTTCTCCTTGGCATGGTCAGTCAGGGCCATTTGCCAATAGCCTGACGTGAGATCAAATGTGCTGAGGAACTTGGCTGAACCAAATCTATCCACCAGCTCATCTGTCCTTGGCAAAGAATGCGCATCAGTCTTAGTGACTGCATTTAGGGCTCTATAGTCCACACAGAATCTCAACTCCTTGGATCCTGCCTTTGGTACTAACACAACTGGGCTAGACCATGGACTAGTAGAGAGCTCCATTACCCCGAGATCAAGCATCTTGTTGACCTCTCCTTTAATGTGGGTTCTTAAATTTTCTGACATCCTGTAACCCCAGCTTTTGACAGGTAGACAGTCACCAGTATTGATATCATGCTGGTCCCAAGGGGTCAAGCCTGGTACTAGAGGAAACAGAGGGGAAAATTGATTTAACAAAACGTTGCACTCCTCTTGTTGTTCAGGTGTCAAGATTAGAAGAGAGATTAACTCCTTCTACCTTCTCATCTAAAGGTTTGCCTCTGAGGAGGTCAGGTAGAGGTTCACTCTCCTCCTCCTCTTGAGCTGAAGCTAGAAGCAAAGCTCCCAGTTCTGGCCTCGAGACATAAGCGTTTAGTTGGTTGGTGTGAAAGACTCTAGGAGTCTCCTTAGGATTGCCTAAGTCCACCAGATAGTTAATCTCTCCAAGTTTTCCCACAATCTTGACGTGTCCCATCCATTTGTCCTGCAAGGCCCTCTGCCTTGTTGGCACCATAACAAGAACTAGCTGGTCTTGAGTGAACTCAACTATGATGGCCTTCTGGTCATGCCAATGCTTCACCAGAGCCTGACCTGCTTTCAAGTTATCACTTGCTTCAGCCATCATGTGTGACATTCTCCTCCGGAGTCCTATCACAAAGTCAGTGACTCTGACTGGTGTGGGGGAAGGAGCACTCTCCAACCCCTCCTTCATCAGGGCCAATGGACCTCTGACCGGATGGCCATAGAGAAGTTCGAAGGGACTGTAACTCACTCCCTCCTGAGGGACTTCTCTATATGCAAAGAGAAGGCATGGCAGTAGAAGATCCCACTTTTTCTTAAGGGGGTCCTCTAAAGCTCCTATCATGCTCTTCATGGTTCTGTTAAACCTTTCTACCAATCCATTTGTCTGAGGGTGGTATGCGGTTGAGAACTTGTAGGTAACTCCACAGTTTTTCCACATGGCCTTCATGTAGTGGGACATAAAATTTGACCCCCCGTCGGATATTACCTCCTTAGGAAACCCAACCCAGGTATAAATACCAAGGAGGGCCTTAGCTACAGCCTGAGCTGTAACAGCCCTCATAGGAATTGCTTCAGGGTACCTAGTAGCATGGTCTACTACAAAAAGTATAAACCTATTGCCTGAAGAAGTTGGAGGGTCAAGAGGACTGACAATGTCAATTCCAACCCTCTCAAATGGTACTCCCACCACAGGGAGAGGCACTAAAGGTGCCACGTTCTTGGAGCCACTCTTACCAGAATTTTGGCAGGTGTGGCAACTCTTGCAATATTTATCTACCTCAGCCCTCATTTTAGGCCCATAAAAGTAGAGAGAGAGCCTTTGCTTGGTCTTCTTGAAACTCAAGTGACCAGCCAAAGGTATCTCATGGGCTAGTTGCAAGAATTGGAGTCTGTTCTCTTGGGGCACTACAAGTCTTTTGTAGTCTCCAGGGATTGACTCTGTCAGTACACTATAAAAGCGGCCATCTTC
Source organism: Ambystoma mexicanum (assembly GCF_040938575.1). NCBI lineage: Eukaryota > Metazoa > Chordata > Amphibia > Caudata > Ambystomatidae > Ambystoma > Ambystoma mexicanum. The sequence continues at coordinate 326,378,123 of NC_090925.1, read as the reverse complement.
CCAGTGTAACCTATACGTCCCAGGTTCTTGCCCTTCAGGCTGAGAAGCTGCCTGGTGGCGAAGACCTTCCAGAGTTTGACATTCTCTTTGTCCCCTACTGAAGTCTGCCCTGTTGGGGCCACCTTCTGCCTGTAAAGACTGCAGCTCAGGATGGTCCACAGGGTCCAGATCTACAATAAGCTCCTGGCCTTCTACTAGATCTGAGTCCTCAGGTTCTAGTTCAACCACACATGGTTATAACTCCCTCTCAGCCTCAGCTGGAGGGGGAATCACAGGTGTGATTTTGGACAACCTAGGAGATCTCCTGGTTGGAAGCACTGGAGTGCTTTCAGCGGGTTTCTTCTTAGAAGTCTTGGGTTTCCCCTTTGCTTCTGGTGTTTTTGAAATAGCAGTTAGTAACTCCAGTGGAGTAGGAGTGATCTATTTGTCCATCATATCCTCAGGAGAGCCCCTCAAGGCCCTCTCCCTTGCAGGTCTGGTTAGCTCCTGCAATCTCTTGCTGGGAGGTCTGGGAGTACTTGACACCACTCCCAGTTCTTTAAGGTCATTCCCTAAAAGAACCCTTCCAGGCACTTCAGATTGCACACTAACAGGTATCCTCAGAGTCCTTTCATTGCACTGGATGAGAGCTGTTAATTGGGGAAGCATCTGCACAGGCCCTCCAGCTAACTTAGTGAGGAGTTTGGGTGCCCTAGCAACATCCTCCACCTTGAAAAAAGATTCATCCACCACAGTTATGCTGGCCCCAGTGACCGACTGAGGATTGGTCACTTATAGATCTGCACAATAGTGTACAACTATAGAGGTTTCACCGTTAATACTGTGAGGCAAACGGTTGCCCCCCCTATATGTAAATGTACACAACCTTACTAACACTCACCACTCTGTCCTGCTCAATTTGATGCTACAGAGCTTCCCAATTGGGAAAATAATCTGCTGAATAATTTGGCAAACTGTATTTGTAACTAAAACAAGTGTTACCCTGTTGTTGCTGGTAAAAGAACCGTACCATGCAAATGATGATGTCATAAGTAATTTTTCTTTTTTGTTTGAGACTGATGCTCTAATAGTACCTTTAAAAATTATTTTGTTTTTATATCAGAACACTGCATTTCTGTTTTTGTTGTTTTGTTAACATACCGAGTGCATCAAAAATAAATCGCACCGTATATAACTGGTTGTTTGTAATAGAACTTGCCTATACAATACAAAGTACATTGTCTTGTTTTCAACCCCCAGGGGATGTTAGATTACATCACTAGGATGAATCATAGGTTTACTTCTGCATAGACCACCTTTTTTCTTCATAATGTTCACCACATACATAAGTTAGAGTATGGTGCAATTTAGTTAGGCGGCTACCCCCTCATGTGACACACCCAGTGTCTCTAATGGCAGGGGTCTTATGACCATTTACTAGGACACTGTCTTTATAATACTCTTTCGTATTAGGAGGGACATAATTATACACATCTAAATTCTGTTGTTCCCACAACCCTAGGGATACTAAAGATACACTAGCTGAGACTCTGATGGGGTCTTCAGCTAGTAGTTCAAAGTTTCCACTGGCCATATGTACTTCCTCCTCTGGAGCGAAGGCTAAGGAGACAGTGTGGACCCCTGAAGGTTTACCCTTAAATCTGGGATCCCCTTTCACATGATCAGTAGAGCCACAAACATAACATTTCCAAAATGTCTTTATGAATGGTGGCTTGTTCTGACCTCCTTCTGGTCTGGGACCAGAAGGTACACTAGCCTGATTAGGTTTCCCTTGGGGCTTACCCTTAGAATTTTGTTTGGGGGCCTCTTTGGAATTGAAATTATTTGAATTCTCTTTGTTGTCTTTCTTAGGCTGCTTTCCCTCATCCTTTTTCTGAGTGGCCCCTGAATCCTTGTGAGTAGCCCTGTTGGCAACCCACAAGTCAGCAGCCTTGGCTAGTTTCTTAGAATCTAGTTCTTTTGAATCAGCCAAGTGCTGTCTGAGCTCAGGAGAGCAGGTATCATAGAGAGACTCCAACATTACAAGATTTCTCATTCCTTCATAAGTGTTAACTTTGTAACCCTTAATCCATTCCTCTAAGTTCTTCAAACACTCATTCATCCAAGTAGCCCAAGGGGTACTATCATGCTTTTTGAGGGTCCTAAACCTCTTAAGGTACTGGGAAGGAGTCTTCTCAAATCTAGCTATTAAAGCTAGCTTCACACATTCATAATCCATCCTATCCACCTCCCCCAACTCCATTACCACATCAGATGCAACAGGGGGGAGCCTAGAGAATAACCAGGGGATCAACTGATTCCCTGTGATATCCTGGAGCCCATGATTGTATTCAAACATAGCAAGCCAATCTAATACATCCAACTTAGGTTCACACATACCCACAATCTCTTTAGGCATCCGGGGTCTTTTTGGACTGGAAGATCTAGAGGATACGGGGAGAAAAGCATTTTCCAATGACAATTTCTTCATCTCTAGCTCATGATTGAGCTCCAATTCTTTGAGCCTTAGTTCTTGATGTCTCTGTTCAGTTTGGGCACTAATTCCTTTGAATTCTAGCTCAAGTGTCATTTTTTCTAGGGTGATAAATTCAGGACTTAAGGTGGGACCTGACAATGGTCCAGTAGCCACAGGTTGAGGCCTTTGAGCAGGCAGAGGGCCAGAGGGGTGACATTGTTATCCCCCTCTTCCTCATCTGCTTCAAAAATAACATCATCAACATTATCATCCTCAATGTTTACTACATTTGCTGGAGTAGTAGGCACTACAGCACCACTATCCAGACTTTGTTTTTCTAACAGTCTACCAATCATTTCTGATTTCTTGCCTTTGACAGGAAGACCTTTCTGTCTACACAGATCCCTTAGATAATCAGCAGTATCAGTAAGGAGGGTCTCTTGGCTGTAACTTTCCATACTTTGACTTTGTTTAAAATAAACTTTTTGTGATAGTTAGCCTTGTGGTTAATTGAACCAAGGTAATAGCAGCACACTAAAATATAAATCCAATACTTTTATCCTCACCGCTGTACACCAGTGTTAGGCAGAATCCTGTGCAGTTCCCTTAGGGAGCACTACAGAAGATTAAGACTACAGGTATGAGCAATAAATCCCCTTTGGTATCAGTCCGTACTACAAAGATTTAGTTGGTAGCTGTGGCTAAGCAGTCAGATTTATCTCAAGAGGGAGATGAGCAGTATTCAGGGTTTACACAATAGGGCTACAATACTATGGCACAAGGAAACACTGACCAAAGCTTTGGATTAAAAAGAATATATATATATTTATTTTACACACTTCTAGTTCAACACATTAATCACTGTTAATAAAGCAAGTTAAAATCAGTCAAGAAAAGCATACACAACTCCCGGGTTAAATTGTAGACAAGTTTGAGCAAGAGTGAAAACTGAGCAAAACGGCACAGTGAAAACCAAACACAAATGGCACTCTAGCAATTTCTCACAAGGGAGGGAAAGGACCAGTTATACAGGAATATACTCTTAGGCACCCTAGCAACACTTCCTACTAAGTTTGTGAACAAGTGGGGGCGTGGCTATGAGGGCCATGTAGGAAGACGTGATCTGGAGGAGCTCCCGAGATCCTGAAATGATCCGGGCGTAAAAGTGCGCAACGACGGGCCGACGACTGCTGAAAATACACATGTCGGCGTGTGAATGATTGGACCACGCTTGGCGAACTTTTGGAAGGTGTAGGAAAAACGGCGGCAGAGTTCTGTGCGGATAAGATAAGAAGCGCCGGAGACAAAAGACGACACAAAATGGCCGACCAATGTCCGGAACAAAAGAAGGAATAGGCCGCACGGTGATCGAGCGAAAGAGGCGTACTGGGTGCGCATTTGTCACTTGTGCAGAATACAGGTCCTCTGGGTCATGTCTAATAGAACGGTGAGGCCGAAGGCGAAGCAGCCCACCCTGGACGACTTCGCTAAGACGTCCCCTGGTCAAGAAAATACCAAGAGCAAGGATAAGTCGCCTGCAAGCAGCATGACGGCAACGGGCACTAACCAAGAAATCCTAGCTGTGATTGCAGACTTAAAGGCGGCCTGGGAAGCCAAACTCGAACTATCCGTCACTGAGCTGAAAGCGGCACTGGACCTTAAGGTCGGAGAGGCAGGAGGAAGTTAATCTACTCCGGCAGGACGACAGGGCCTTGGCGGAGCGCACGGAGACCCTTGAGAAGGAAGTGAGCCCGAATACCGCGGATTGTGCCTCCCATAAGGCCGAATTGCATGCCCTGATACAGAGAGTGGGCAACTTGGAGAGCAGAGCGGAGGAGGCGGAAGGACGCGCCCGACGAAACAACATCCGCATCGTGGGCCTGCCGGAGGGATTGGAGGGCCACGATCCCACGGAGTTCATTGAGTCCATGCTACTGCAAGAGATACCCGGAGGAGCCCTATCTCAAGGATTTGCGGTGGAACGGGCACATAGAGCTCTAACAAGGAGGCCGCCGCCAGGAAACCCGCCTAGGCCGGTGATAGCCAAAATTCTTAATTACCGGGACCGGGAGAGGATATTGGAATACTTCCGCAAGGGAGGAACGATTATACGAGGAGCTGCAAACATCACGGCCTACCCGGACTATACCCTGTCTGTGCAGCGTAGCCGCATGAACTTTGGGACGGTAAAGCGGAGACTGAGAGAGGCGGGCCACAAATACATGTTGCTTTATCCGGCAAAATTGAAAGTTATACATAAACACAAAGCTTTGTTTTTTGAAACCCCGGAGGATGCCATGGGATGGCTCGATGCGCAGGGATGTCCCCAGGAGTCTGAAGTTCGGACGGAGAGAGAGCATGGAAGAGATAAGTAATGCACGAGGAGGGTGCCACAAGATGGCGCGGCACGGACCCATGGGACTTGAATATAGTCATTTGCGCAGCCTTCAGAAGAGAAGGTCAGACTGTTACACTAGATATTATGAGCACTGTAATTAGTATTGAATTAATGGGAGCCTTGCAGAGCGGATCTCTTTACCCCACAGTAATCTTAGTTAAGTGGCCATTAGGGCGACTTCACCCTACTGAGCTCTGGGCATTGTTTGGTGCTTGCAGCACTAGATGTGGGGGTGCCTGAGATCCGAGAACGGAGCTGGGCAACAGTTGGGGTGTGTGGTGTGGGGGAAGGGATGGGTGGAGGGTGGGGAGGAAAGTGGGGAAGTTGTTGTGTACATAGTTATGGGTAGTTTGAGCTTGTACAAGAAGCTACAAGTAAAGGTGGAGAGCTGTATCTGTATCACGTGGGCAAAGGGGATTCGCTACACGGAAGGGAAGAGGACACTCATGAGCTATGGGGGACCTTAAGATCGTAACATGGAATGTCAGGGGACTCAACAGTTACTTAAAGAGAAACAAAGTCATGATGTACTTGAAAAGACAGAAGATTGATATTGCGTTGTTGCAGGAAACACATCTGACCCGGCAGAAACTGGAACTGGTGGGGAAGAAGTGGAGAGGTACTGTAGTAGGCTCTCCGTATTCTGCCTACGCTAGGGGAGTGCTGGTCTGGGTGGCACCGCACGTTCCGCTCCAACTTACACAAGAGGTGGTGGACACGGAGGGGAGGTTGGTCATATTAAAGGCTTTGGTGGAGAATAGAAAGGTGTGCATTATAAATACATATGCCCCCAACCAAAATACTGCGGCATATTTTAGAACCCTGTGTACTCATCTGGGCGCGTGTATGGGAGGAGCGGTTATTTGGGGAGGGGATTTCAACTGCGTGCTCAACCCCAAGGCAGACAGATCCGATGATAAGATTGATAGGCCCACCCCAGCAGCCAGGGTATTGCAGACATTACTCGACGACTTCGGGCTGGCAGATGTTTGGAGGCTGAAACACCCCAATGAAACACAGTACTCGCATTACTCAGCCCTGCAACAACTGCATACGAGACTTGATTATTTTTTTGCCACGCCAGATGTGGTGATAGAGACCACCCAAATAGACTACAGAGCGAGGGTCCTGTCGGACCACTCGCCTCTGGTTCTGAGCTGGCAGTACTGCCGCCCCAGGGCGCGGATACCGACGTGGCGCCTCCGGGCGGAGGCGCTCCGGGACCCGGTCTTCAGGGAAGATATCAGAGATGCGATCACACAGTACTTTGAGGAAAACACAGGCAGTGTGGACTCAGCGCGAACGCTCTGGGAAGCCTTTAAGGTGGTATTACAGGGTGCTGCTATTGCTAAATCAAAAGGCCTACAGGGTGGGGTCCTAACGGAGTTAGAGAAAGCGGAAGTGAAATTGGAACGGGAAAGCAACAGGGCAGGAGGGGATGCGGAACTTGTACTCGAACTACAGCAGTGGTGTGCAGAGCTTTGGGAAAGGCTCTGCAACCTTAACTATAAGAAGTATGTAGAGAGGCAACATGCAGGTGGGGATAAAACTGGCCGCTTGTTGGCGTGGTTATATAAGAGCGAAACCCCTAGGCCCCCGATTAGGACGATAACTAGAGAAGACGGGGAGGTAGTTGACACCCAAGAGGGAGTCAACAAGGCATTCTTAGACTATTATAGGACATTATATGACGACAGAAGAGGGTTCAATCGAGAGGAGATAAGAGAAACTCTAAAAGACATGGAATTACCTAAGATTAGTGCTGAAGAAAGGGAGGAGTTGGACGCCCCGATTACCTTAGAGGAATTGGAGGAGGTGGTGAAGCAGCTGCCCACCTGTAAAACCCCGGGCGCGGACGGTTTCCCTGGCGAGTTTTATAAAACATATAGAGAGGAAGTACTCCCCCCTATGCTAGAGATGCTCAATGAGTCTTTTGAGATGGGCCGGCTGCTGGAATCGCTTAGAGAAGCGTTAATTGTGCCGCTTCCTAAGCCCAACAAGCCAGGGCATAGCTGCGGCTCCTATAGGCCTTTGTCAATGTTGAACCAGGATAGCAAGATATTGACGGCGGTCCTGGCCAATAGGCTACGTAGAGTTATTAGCAAACTGATACACCCGGACCAGACAGGTTATGTCCCCAGCAGAAATATAACCCATAACCATAGGAGACTCCACCGGGTGATTGAAGAGGGGAACAGGAGCGAGGGGGAAATGGTGGTTGTGTCCCTAGATGCAGTCAAAGCTTTTGACTCAGTGAGGTGGCCATGGTTGCTGGAGGCCCTGAGGGAATACGGGATGGGGCCGGGCTATGTTAGGTGGGCAAAATTACTATACAGTGAGCCACTGGACAGGGTGCGTACAGGATCGGTTATATCCGAGAGATGGCAACTTAGCAGGGGCACCAGACAAGGGTGCCCCTGGTCCCCGATGTTATACATTCTAGCCCTGGAGCTCCTGGCAGTGTACCTCAGACAACAATATGACATGATAGGTATTGAGGTAGGGGGAGAGAAACATCTAATATCCTTGTATGCTGACGATTTGCTACTATACCTGAAATATCCGGAGGAAAATCTTCAATATATTCTAGAGGTTATGGAAAGGTATGCAGAACTGACCGGCATAGCGGTGAACCCCCAAAAATTGAGCATGTTCCCATTGGGGAGCTACAGAGGAACCCCTCTGGAGCGGTTGCCAGTGTTGTCTGTACCATGGGCGGTTGATTCCTTCCGCTACCTCGGAATAGATGTGTATCACACGGTAGAGGAGGAACACTTGCATAATACCGGGGTGGCTGTGGGATAAATCCGAACAAGTATGAAGTTTTGGGAGAAGTTGCCGCTGGCGATGATGGGACGGGGGGCGATGCTCAAAATGGTGGTCGTGCCCAGGCTGTTACATTTCTTCAGTAATATACCGTACTTGATACCCAAAAAGTTTTTTGTCAAACTGAATAGCATGTGCAGAGACTTCCTATGGCATGGCACTCGAAATAGAGTGGCGCTATGGAAGCTGCAGAACTTCTATGATAGAGGGGGCATTAAGCTGCCAAATTTTGAGGCCTATTATGTAGCTGGTCAGTTGCAATATGTAACCAAATGGCTTTCTGATGAGGAAACCCCTGAACTTAGGCTGTTTGGACAGGACTGCACTCCGTTTTACCTAAAGGAGATTATCTGGTTGCCTAGACTTGAAATGAAAGAACGCCCGGGTATGATGTTGCTTGGGTGGAAGATGTGGCGTAGAGTATGCCGACTGATGGAGAACCCGTACCCGTGTTCCCCACAAGTGCCGCTAGTGGCCTTAGCGGGGGAAGACAACCAACTAATAATGATAATCAGGACCTATTGGGAATCGGTCGGGCTGGTCACATTGGGAGATGTATGGCAAGAGGGGATCATTAAGGATTTCGAAGAACTGGGGGAAGAGGCAGGCTTGCACAAAGGCCAATATGTCACGTATCTTAGGCTAGTGCAGATTATTCGTAAAACCTGGCCAGAGACTGTACTGGTGGAGGAGCCAGACGCCATTATGGGGACAATATATGACATATCAGAAGGAGGGCACAAGATCTCTAGATTGTATGAGATGGTGATGACCCGGGTGGGGAAGGATTTGACGCATTTGAGGCTGGACTGGGAAGCGGAGGTGGGGGCACAGATGACCGATGGGATGTGGGAGCGTGCTGTGGGATACCACAAGAAGGTGTCCAGAAACGCCAGATTGCAACAAATACAGTTATACATAACACATAGAGCCCATATGACCCCGAAGAGAATATCTAAGTTTGTAAATGCAGGAAGACAAGCATGCTCAAAATGCGATAAAGAAGACGCTGATATGACACACATGTTCTAGTCTTGCCCAGTGATTCAAGGTTTTTGGGGGGAAGTGGCACAAAAACTAGCGGATAAAGGGGTCACGATCAACATAGATACGGCTTGGGCCTGCCTGTTGGGAGGGTTTCCCAGACCACGGAATACTAAACATGTTGGGAAACTGAGGGACCTGGCATATGTGCTTGCAAAAAAAAAGGATTGCCATGGGCTGGAAGCAGTGCCACAAGCCACGGGTTGAGGTATGGTGGCGGGATTTGCAAAAATGGCCGGAGGCTGAAACGGTAGTGTGGCGGGAGGCATGTAGCAAGTGCGGGAAAGAAGAAGTGGGTAACCTGATGGCATGGAGAGAGTTAATAACAGGACTGTTTGGCACAATAATGGATTCTGCAGCTTCGGAAGGAAGCGATACCCGGCCACACGCAGCAGATACAGAATGAGAAACGCATACAAGCTCTTGAGGGGGGAGGGATTGGGGGAACAGTAGCGTGCATTAATTGATGTTCATGTGTCTGTCGCAAATAATGCTGCTAGTTTGGTTTGTATTGTTTATTTGTTTTTAAAATAATAAAAAGTTTAAAAAAAATAAAAAATAAAAAAAAAAGTTTGTGAACAAGTTTAGGCAAGGCAGTACTTTAGCAGGTATAATACTGAGGTGAAAACCAAGAAAAATGGCACTTCACAAGTTTTAAAAGTGGGAAGGAAAAGGTGCTTATAAGAGTCAGGTGCAGCAACACATTTCTAGTTGAGAAGCAATCTAGAGAGGGCAGTTGTAACAGATTCAACCAGAGTCAATAGGCCTGTGCCAGAGTCAGTGGTACAGGGCAAAGTACCCAGGAGCAAAATGTTCTTGTAGCTGCAGTCAAGTCTTTGTTAAACGATTCAAAAAGGTGGTTGCAGATGGTGAAAGACAATGTTAGATGATAGGGGCGGCCAACCCAAGAGGTAGGTAAAGGATTTAAAACACCTTTAACACTACCACACGAAAAGGGAGGCCTGGGGGAACAAAGTATCTTAAAATTTAGAAGAGGCTCCTGCGGTGGCGGTTGTTCCTGGCCGTTCCTGCAGTTCGGGAGATCAAGCAGAGGAAGAGAGACTCTCGTCGTGGAGGAAGGTTCAAGTTACTGCACTGCCCAGGGATGAAACCAGCCGCGGTGCTGCCAAACGAAATAAAGGTATGCTCCTTTAAATCACGGTCCGGGTGGACGGGTGCCTGGCGATCCGGTCTCCGAGTGCAGGGCACTGGCGATTCGACCAAGGCAGGTCCTGGCAGGCGATTGGCAAACTGGTTGGCCCCACCAGCTCAAGGGAAGAAGGCTCTTGCAGATGAAGATCTGCTCTCGTCGTGTGGAGAAAAGTGGTGAGACGCTGCAGCAGGGCTTCAGCGGTGGTTCAGTTGGTGCAGATGTCTTTGGCTTCTCTCCTCTTCGGCCTCTTAGTTCTAGTGGCGACGTCTTGCTCTTCCAGTCCTCAAGACCCTGCTTTTATGCAAAAAGATCCTCATTCATACAGCCTAGCTGTCACTCATACTGTGGAGTGGTCATCCTGGCGGGAGACCCTCCAGCCTATCAGGGCAGAGTGCGACATGGATTGCTGAGGCAACCCTGTCCAGGGGTCCTACTCCCCCTCCCACACAATGTGTCCACCCCAGACTCAGTGGCGCCGAAAGGAGGGCTTCTTGGCAGAAGCCCGCCAAAAGGACAAACAAAGGATCCCCGACCTGGGTTAGGATCTTAGAGAAAGTCACGAGAAAGTATTTATATAAAAGTTCTGACAAATAAAACCTACCGGAGTAAAGTTAATATAAAAATAAACCGGCGGTATGTTAGAGGTTGTCAGTAAATATGGTAGCCTGTAAAAATGGGAAAATCCCATAGGGAAATATTCGCTGTCGAATATTTTTGTTAGTAACCACTGCCACCAGCCAGAAACCTTTGAGAGAGGGACTGTACGGTACCCTCTCGAAAATGAACATAGGGGAAAAACTATTAACCCTTGCCAGTCCCTCCATAGTAGGATGGGTTGTACTGGTTTTGTTCATAAAGATTGACTAGTAACGTCAATGGGGACTTTACATGCCCTGGGAGACAGTAGTCAGTCCCAGGGTATGGAGTCTATGTTTGGGGGTCACTACGACACCCCTGTGTCACTGCACGGAGGGTGCTGTGTAACACATGTGGATAAAGATGGTTCCTATGGGGGTGAGATAAACCCCATAGACATTAAACACAAAAAATAGCCTAGAACACACATAGCAAATATGCCTTAGAGTGGGAAAAAGAGTCACACTCTTAGCAGGAGAAAAAAACAAACCCTTCAAATCCAGCAAAGCTGCTGGGGGACTCTATAGGTAAGGGAAATTAGCCATAGAATGAGAATTCTCCCTAACAGCCCTGCACTCCAAACAGGAATTGCCCTTTTCTTTATCTGCCCTTCACTCCAAACAGGAATTGCCCTTTTCTTTGTCTGCTCTTCACTTCGGACGCCCGGGCGAGATTACGCCCTTGATCTAAGAGTTAAGAACAGGAAGGAAGAGGCAGGGCTAAGAAGGTGGGTGGTGCTTAGGCCAGGGGACCAAGATCCATTAGCACCTGCAACGGAAAAGAGGCTGAAAGGCACCTTAAGTAGGGAAAAAGAGCAGCAACCAGGAAGGCACCAGGTGGGCGGGGCTTGCTAAGTGGAGAAAAAGAGCGGCAAGCAGGAAGGCACCAGGTGGGTGGAGCTTGCTAAGTGGTGAAAAAGAGCGGCAGGCAGGAAGGCACCAGGTGGGTGGGGCTTAGGCCAGATGACCTAGATCCACTTGCACCTGCTCCCCATCTGCAAAGGAAAAGAGGCTGGAGGGCTCCTTCATTTGGAAAAGGAGCGGCAAGCAGGAAGGCACCAGGTGGGCGGGGCTTGCTAAGTGGTGAAAAAGAGTGGCAAGCAGGAAGGCACCAGGTGGGCGAGGCTTGCTAAGTGGTGAAAAAGAGCGGCAGGCAGGAAGGCACCAGATGGGTTGGGCTTAGGCCAGGTGAACCAGATCCACTTGCACCTGCTCCCCATCTGCAAAGGAAAAGAGGCTGGAGGGCTCCTTCATTTGGAAAAGGAGCGGCAAGCAGGAAGGCACCAGGTGGGCGGGGCTTGCTAAGTGGTGAAAAAGAGCGGCAAGCAGGAAGGCACCAGGTGGGCGGGGCTTGCTAAGTGGTGAAAAAGAGCGGTAGGCAAGAAGGCACCAGGTAGGAGGGGCATAGGCCAGGTGACATAGATCCCCTTGCACCTGCTCCCCATCTACAAGAGTACCAGTGTTTAAAACCTTCATGGAAGGAGTCAAAAGGATACATCCTACTGTGGCACATCCACCTCCAGGTTGGAGACCTATGTTGCAAAGATTCATGGGGGCACTATTTGAGCCTAAGGCCTCTTTAAGGGATCTCACAAAGTGGCTTTTCTTACAGCTGTTCAATCTACAAGGAGGGAAAGCAAACTAAAACCATTATCGGTGTCGGAGCCTTTTGTTTCCATACACAAACACAAGGTGGTAACTCGTACTGTAAGGAACTCATGGTGGCAACAGTAAAGACAGACACACGTTATCACAGTTCAAGGGTGTTTATTAAACTGTTAATGCAGGGTGTAAAAAAAAACCTAACCTAAATCTAAGATGGGAGCAAGGATCGATCATCAAATTAAAATAAGGCAGCCCTCGTGGCATTGTGTCAAAATAAAAAGGCATATATGTTAATGTTCATGTTAAAGGACATTTGTACCGTGCACTATCACCACTGGAGTGGTCCCCTGGCGCTCTGGCGGCTCTGAAAGAGGGAGGGTAGGGGGTTAGTGGGAGGAAGCTGGAAAAGTGCAAGAGAGCAGTGATGTGCTGTTGGCGGCCTCAGCCCGGTGGGTCTGTTGGCTGGGCCTGGGGTGTTTGCGGCCGGTAGTCGTTGTGTACTGTTGTGCGAGTCTATGTGTGTTTTTGTTTTGTTGTTGTAATGTAGTGAAGTTTGTGCGGTTTGTTGTGCGGTAGGTTTGTGGTTGTGTTTGGTTTGTAGTTTGACAGATGTAAGCGGAGGGGGAAATTGTTAGTGCGGATTGGTTAGTTGGCATCTCTATCCTGACTTGAGGCGGTGGGCTTCGGCTTCTGTAATCTCCCCAGCTGGGTTTCGGGAGCACCCCTGTGCCTCTGTCCTGATCTGTGTCTGTCCGGCCTTTAATGTCCCCCCGCCTTCCTCGCAGCCCTACCTGTTTTCCCTTCCCAGTCATACGGCCAGTGCACCTGCCAATGTCCACAGCTCAGTATTGTGGTGTTTGATAATATCCCGACAATTTCACAACACTGTGGTACCTGGTGGCAACTAAGGAGCGAGTGCGGGCGTTGTGTGGGGTTAGGTTGGGGTTGTTGACTCCGTCTCCATGGGTGTCGCCTGAGTTCCACTCTATACTCTGCGTCACTTGTCAGAGTGCCGTGGGAGCTTCCCAGACGGTTCTGGTAGTTGTCCGTTTCCACTCTAGTTTGGTCATCCCTTTCATTTCACTTTCGGTTTTCAGTTTGTCTCTCTGGTGTTGAAGAACCAGGTTTTAGTAATTTCCTAAATTTTAGGTGATCTTTGGTGTTTCTTATTTCTTTTGGGATGTTGTTCCAGGTTTTTGCAGCTAAGTGGTAGAAGGAAGTGCCTCAGAGTTTTTTCTTGAGGTATGGTTTTGGTTCCAGGCGGATTTCGTTGCTTGACCTGAGGAGTCTTGTTGGCTTGTAGATTGTTATTTTCTTTTGTAGGAATTCTGCTCCTTGCCCTGTGCGTTATGCACATTGTTTTGAAGGTGATGCAATGTTTTACTGGGAGCCAGTGTAGTGTTTTAAGAGCAGGAGTGATGTGTTCTCTTCTTGATAGTTTGAGGAGTAGTCTGGCTGCTGCATTTTGGATCCGTTGTAGTTTCTTCAGGAGGTATTCTGGTATTCCGAGGTAGAGGCTGTTTGCATAGTCGATTCTTGACATGATGAGGGCGACGATAGTGATTGTTTTGTGCGTGAAGGAGAGGAAAGGTAGTATTCTTCTTGCTGTGTGGAGGAGGAAAAAGCATTTCTTGACTGTTGCATTTATTTCTGGTTCTAAGGTTAGGGTGTTGTCCATCAGGACTCCCAGATTTTTTACTACCTTAGATGGTGCTGGTGCGGTTCCCATTTCCGTTGGCCACGGGATGGCGGTTTCGTTCTTTTGGTCTTTGGATATGATCATGATTTCTGTCTTTCCTGGGTTGATTTTCAGGTTGTTGGCAGTCATCCAGTTCAAGACTTCTTTTAGACACTCGATTAGGGTTGAATGATCGTCTTAGGTGTCTTTGATTTTATAGATGATTTGAGTATCATCTGCGTAGTTGTAGCATATGATGTTGTACTTTTTGAAGATTCTAATAACCGGAGTCTGGTAGATGTTGAAGTACAGTGGTAATAGTGAGGATACTTGTGGCACTCCAAAGTCGTTAGCTCTCGGAGTGGATTTGAAGGGTTTAATCCATACGGTTTCTGTTCTGTCTGCTAGGAATGATTTAGTCCAGAGTAGTGCTGTATCTGTTATGCCTATGTCTTCTAGTCTTTTGGTTAGGGTGTCATGACTAACTGCGTCGAAGGCTGCAGAGAGGTCGAGTAGGATAAGGGCTGAGGTTGTGTTTCAGTCTGCGTTAGTTTTTAGGTCATCCCAGATGGATAGTAGTGCTGTTTCCGTTCCTCTTGCGGGTCTGAAACCGACTTGAGCTTGGTCTAGCAGGTGGTGTTTTTCTAAGTATTCTTGGGTTAGTTTATATACGTAGGTTTCCTGGATTTTTCCCGGGTAGGGAATGTTTGAAATCGGCCTGTAGTTAGAGAGGTCTTCTACGTTGCCACTTGTGTTTTTCAGAAGTGCTTTCATATATGCTGATTTGAAGGTCCTCAGTACAGTTCCTTTTGCTAGTGATAGGTTCAGAAGGTTTCTGTAGTATTCTGCTGTTGTTCCTTGTGCGAGGATTGATTTGTAGATGTCCAGGGGACAGGGATCCATAGGTGATCCAGCTTTCTTGCTGTGTTTTACCAGCATTGTGAATGCCTCTGCTGATATTTCAGGAACGTTTTTTAGTTTGTGCTGAGGTTCTGTGATAGGTTCGCTTGGTAGTATGTTGTGGTCGGTTGGTATGTTTTATATTTTTTGTATGGTTTGTCGGATGTCATTGAATTTTTCTTGAAGTGTTCTGCCAGGTCGTTGCATAGTTTCTCCGAGGGAGTTGGGGTGTTGTCACGGCCTGGTGGGTTTCTCATCTCTTTAATTATGTTAAACATTTCTTTTTGAGTGTTGGTGGCATTGGTGATTCTGTCATCATAATGCCTTCTCTTTGCCTTTTGAATTTCCTTCTTGTATGCGTGGATTTGTCTCGGGAATAGTGTTTTTTTGTCTGGGTTGTATTCTTTCCTCCATTCTAGTTCCATCTTTTTGTTTTCCTTTTTCATGGTGCTTAATAGTGGGGTGAACCATTTTGCCATTGCTCTTTTTTTGATGGGGTGAATGGTTTTTCTGGGGCGATCTTGTCAATTGTGTCTGCAATCCATTTGTGTAGTAGCTCCGCTTTCCCGTCTAGGTCATCTAGCTCTAGTTCTGTAGTTGAGGGTTTGGTTAACTCCAGTTGTTCGAATAGGTTGCTTTCTTTGACGTGTTTCCAGTTTCTTTTTGTGGTGGTTGTGAGTTTAGGAGGTTGGATGCAGATTTGATTAGGTAGAGTGATCACGAATGGGATGATGAGATGGTCGCTTCACAGTATTTGTATCGCGGTGCCGTGGTGATGAGTTTTTCCTTGGTAAAAATTTCATTGAGGGTGTGTCCTGCCGAGTGTGTTGCCCCTTTGACTAGTTGTCTTAGTTTCATGGTGGTGAGTTGTTCAATCAGTGAGTTTTGGGAGTTGGCGAGACTGTCTTCAAACCAGATGTTGAAGTCCCCCAGGATGATTAGGTGTTTGTGGTTGATGGCTATGTTGGTGATGGCTTCTATGAAGTTATCGACGCAGGTTGCATCATATGTTGGTGGTCTATATACCAGGATGAATGTGACGTTGGTTTTTGGGCTTGCTGTTAGGTGTATTACCATGGTTTCACAGTTGTGGATGTTAAGCGGTTCATCTGTTTTTATTGTCAGGTGTCGTTTGAATGCTATTGCGATGCCTCCTCCTTTTTTGTTTTTCCTGTTTATTTGAAGGCATTTGAAGTCGGTTGGAAGGCAGATTTGGAGTGTGATTTTGTAGTGGTCATCCAGCCATGTTTCTGTGATGAACAAGATGTCAATGCCGTTGTCATCGAGTAGGTCAAAGATCTCTGTTGAATGTTTCGACATGGATCTTGCTTTTATAAGATTGAAGTGGAGTTTGGAGGTGTTGTTTGGCTTGGACTTTCTTGTAGAGATCGTCTTCTGATTAGTGTTTTGGTTTTCTTCCTGGTCGATCTCTTGCTGAGGTGTAGGTTTTGGGGTGTAAAAAATGAAAAAAACCTATTGCCAATTCCTTACCACTAATTACAGAAAGAGTGTGGGACAGGGTTTTCAATAAAGAAAAGAAGTGTTCACAAATAAGAAGTCAGGATGTGATTGCCAGTGGTCTCCCTTCTCCACGTTTTCAGCACAGGACAAGGTGGGACCTTGGAGCACAACACACGCTCGAGCTTTCTCAGCACGAGCCAAACGTTCCGTATCAGCTATCAGGTTCTTCAGAGGTTAAGTCTCCTTTTAATAAAAGTCTCTTGCCTTCAGGGGCCTGATGCATTCAACAAACAAACAAAAAGTTCTCTTCCACATATGCTTTGCAGTGACGGATTCACCCTTGGGTCCCCTTCTTCAGAACGCAGACCTCTCCCCAGTCGTATTTAACAAAACAACTAAACAGTTACTTTTCTCAATGAACTTTGGGTGATGACTTTTCACCCCTGGATCTCGTACGGCCGGGCTCGGACCCAACTGACAAGGGGACAATTCCCTTTGCCATGTCTTGCATTCACGAATCTTCAATGTGTTTTTAAACAGTTTATCAGGCTTTGCCCCTGGTTGTCGGCTTCCCTCTGCCGTGTTCACTCTTGCCAACTTTTATCGACAGTTCACTGCTTTTCGGTACTTTAGACTTCGTCCCCTCTTGTTATCATCAATCCACCGGGTTCACTCTTGCTAATCTTCACCATGCGGGATTCACTTCCCTCTTCACAATCATCTGTCGGTCAAAGACTTTCGACGGAACAGAGGATTTTACAAGACCACTTTATGACCACTTTGATGTCTCATCACCTCTTCCCAAGGCCTTCTGGTTATGGTAGTCTCTACCTTCGGGTAATCACCCATAGTTTTCTGCGTGAGCACCCACATGGTGCCGGACGCCTCTGTTGCAGGCTTTCCCCCCACTTTCTCAATAGTTCCTTTAAGTTTTCCAAAGTTCAAATTATCGGTTTGCTACTTTTCGTTCAACACAGCCCGGTTTCTTATCGACTCCCCTTCGATTCAACGGCGATGAACTGCTTGTCTTTCTTCTCCTTCGAGTCAAGGGTGGTACCACTGAGACAAGCGTCTCTCCCCGGTCTGGTTATCAGCAGAGAAGGGGCTTGTGTACCATTGACATCTGCTGCAACACACGCTGGCCTTTGTTTGCGGTCTTATGTTTCAGTCTGCGGAGGTTTCACAGGCCTTGATAGGAAAGGGTAAGGTCACTTCTCTCCTTGTCACCCTCTGGGTATTTGCTGTCTATCGCCTCCTTTTGAACTGATATGCTGAGTTAGCTCTCACGTTGTGCAGTCTTCCTTGATCGTCCTGTGCTCTTGTTCTCCAAATTTTATCGGTTCCATGTGTTAATATCCCCGTAAAAATATCGCCATACAAAAATATCACCATATTTTTGCGGCGATATTAAGGCATGGAACCTGTGGGGGACACCCCCGCAACCCCTGTATTATTTGAAAAGGACACCCCCGTCCCAAAAAACCCAAATATTATCCCCACTAACATTATTGCCTATGGCCGTTCCCGACGACCATATACACGGCGATATTTTTGATGGGGATAATATTCCCTGATACCCTTTTATCCCTGTGCGGAAGGAAAAGGGCTGTCAGGTGTGAGTGATTCTGGTCAGTTGACTGACTTTGCCTGACTCTTGTATTCTGACATGCCAGATAAACGGCTCTGGTGTTAGTCCGTTGTCTTTCGTGTTGTGCGAAAGTGCTCATGTCGGAAAGGGGGGGGCAGTGTTTTGGAAAATCGTACGGGGTAGAATGGGTAAAAGGTGTTGAAAGAAGGGGTATACTGCATCCCACCCGTTGGTGTCTCACTCCCACTCCCCAAGGATCCCCGTCCATTTGATCCTCCCTCAGTGGTCCACCCCCAGGAACTGTATCCAATAGCGATCGCTGTGTCCTGGCCACCTGGATGACAGTTACCCAGGGACTAGTTAGGGAGATACCTTCAGGTTTCTTACAGTACACACCCACATATCTTATCGAAATGTATCTCAAAATGTCATGTCAATCGGTCTACATATCTTCCTATCTTCCATCCTTTTCCACTAACCATCACATTGGAGGGGGGACAGACACACACACACACATGCAGGCACGCACACATGCACGCGCTCTCTCTCTCTCTCTCTCTCTCTCTCTCTTTCTCTCTCTCTCTCTCTCCTGTTCTATTTACACACAACAAAAGAAACAATTTTCGCAACTGGCAGGGAAGGTGCCCCTGTAACCGAGGACACTATATCAAGATGGATTGTCGGGTGTAGAGTTGAATACACCTGACAATCCATCTTGATATGGTGGCAATTCGCTCCCAAATAAAACATAACCTTTCAAACATAGGACGCATTCCAAATGCAGCACGGAAGCTACCCTTTGTTGCCCATGTATCACTAGAGGAGATGTTAGGTAGATATTCCTTTCTGAGTGAAATTCTCCCCACTTGGTGAGACCCCCAGCATTTCTGCTGGACTATTGGATTTTTGGACTGATTCTCCTGAGTGGGAATCTTTTTGACCTCTTTTTGGTATTTTTTAATGGAGTTATGCTTTCCTTCATCTTTTCTGGCATCTACATTTTATTATTGCAGCACACAGCACTTTCTGTGCAGTGTTGCTGAGAGCTCTTTGAGCGTCCTTTTTTATTTGACCTTTGTTTACACATGTTACCAGGGCAGGAGGAAACTTTGTCCCATCTGTATTTTATTTTGCAAAATCAGTACACCCCACCTTAAGTGAAGTAATGAGGGGAAACATTGTCTCCCTTTTCTCGACCCTTTAGTTACTGTTCCAAGTTCATCTGACAGGCTAGTGGCAGTGTACCTTTTTGGATGACTTTTTGTGGACCTTTGTTGCAGGATGCCTTCACAGCTGCAGTAAGGAACGCATGGGTCACCATTTGCCTAAAAGGGTGGCTGTACTTTTTTAAGCCTTGTTCTTGATGACTTGGTCTTTCTTGAGCCTTCTTCTACCTCCTGGGTGGGGGAGGTCTTGATGGGTCTTTTGTCTTTGGCGGGCTTCACTTGAGAAGCCTGCAAAGGCTCTGAGTGCCTGAAAGGACAGGAAGTGGCGGAGGTGACCAACTCCCTTGGTCTTTGTCTTGCAGTGTGCCTGCCTGGAACCAGTCTGTGGTGGGAGGTTGGCTGTCCGCATTGGACAGCCACCCCTCAAGTTTGAATGAATTTCGGGTGATCGGTGAGCTCAGCCAGTTTTCCTGCAGAAAAGACGAGGGTCCTGGAGCAGATACTCAGTCGACCACTGAAACTGAAGAGCCAAAGAAGGACTACATCTGTAGCCACTTCCAGCTGTCGCCAGATCCATCTGAGTAACTGCTGCACTCCCGACCTCAACTTCTGTGCGACAGGGAATCCCCGAAAGTGGATGACTTCCTTCCTTTGCATGGTGGGCCTAACCAGTCCCATGACTAACTGCATTTTGTGGTGCAACGTCAACCGAAGCACGGTTTTATCTACTGCACGAGAACTATCTTTCAACCAAGCATTGAAACCAAGGAGCCATTGCTGCGAAGATCTTCTGCTGGACGCCCAACTACTTGAGAGCAACCATCAGATTCATTGCAAGTTCTCTTCAGTCGCCAAGGCCAGGAATATTGAACTAGGGTCTTCTGTCACCTCACTTTGGGGACCGTCCTGCTGCACAAACCTCTTCACTTACAAGGTACTGTTCAGCCCCTAATACTTATCTGGGGCCTGCTTTGTTGTTCTTGTGCTTCGGAGGGTTGCAGTTAAGCCATTACTTGCATCCCCTCCCAGGCCTGAAATTGGGGGGTGGACAACCCTTTCTGCTCTTTACCAAAGAAATCTCCTGATACTTACTTGTAAACTTGAAGAACTCTTCATAGACTCCACCTTGTGTGCTTCTTATCTGCTTGTTCTTCCTCTGCCCTTGTACACAAGACTCATATTCCCTCCCCTTGGCTCTGAGACTCACCTAGAATAGGGGTGGGTATCTTAAGATTGGTTAAGGTATAAGAGTTGGTCTGACGTTTACATAATTGTTTAAGATGTTTCTGCTACTTTGTGTTACCTTATAACTGCTCTAAAGTATTTTTTATCCTTTGGATATTGGAACTATTCTGTGTTTAATGCTACTGTGTGATAGTATTTACCTTAGTTAAATGTATCGGCTTTACTGTATATCAACTAAATGCTATTTTTATAGAACTACTAGTGTGCATGTGTTTCCATGAACTAAGTGTATGCTCTGAGTACTGTGTGCCACACTACAGCCATCATCCATCCTAGACTAAGCCTGGCTGCCCAGCCATTGCTACCAAACCTTTTGGTAGTTCAGGCTAAACCTAAGGGTTATCCCCCTGTTCATCCAAGGTGTCCAACTGTCTGGTATACTCCCCTGCCAGGACTTCTATTATGTTTCCAACTGCCTGGTATACTCCCCTGTATGAGTAACCTGAAGGTGTTTCCCTAGCTAGTCCCCGGAGATCTGTCATCAGGTGGCCAGGACATGGCTATCGCTATTGGATCCAGTTCCTAGGGGTGGACCAGTGAGGGAGAATAACCTGGATGGGGAGTCCTCGAGGAGTGGGACACTGACAGGTGAGACGCAGTATCCACCTTGCTTTAACACCGTTTCCCCATCCTTTTTCGTAGGATGTTCCAAACCACTGCCCCCACCCCTTCCCAACACAAACACTTTTGCACAACACAAAGGACAATGGCCTAACACCAGAGCCTTTTACCTTATATGTCCCAATACAAAGGTCAGGCAAAGTCAAGCAATTGATCGAAATTACACACACCTGACAGACCTTTCCCTTCCTCACAGGGATAAAAAGTGGAGCCAGAGAGCACAGTTTGAGCCAAGCAAGCACGGCAGACAGCACGATGAGACGACTATCACGCAGCAGTTCAAGAGAAGGAGAAAGGCGGCAGGAATCGAGAGGGTGGCGAGGAGAGAAGTGGCCTTACCCTTTATGTCCCAAACGTGCATAGTCTTTGTGGAAGAGAGCCTAAAACCGTGAACAATAGCACAGTTGTCCTGCAGCAGATGTCAATGGTACACAGGGCAAACCCATGCCGATAAGCAGGTGCGAGGGAAGCTCCTGCGCCCATGGTACTGGCCTTGACTCCAGAGAAGCCAAGAGCCTAGCGGTTCATCACAGCCAGTGAGTCGAGGGGAGAAGATAAGAACCAGGCTGTGTTGAGTAGGAATCGCAAAGTGGCAAGTTTTGAACCAAAGCTGATAAACTTTGAATGAACTGAAAAAGTGTGAAGGGGAGACCAGCGGCAGAGAGAAACCGCCACCACGTGGGTGCTAACTCAAGAGACACTGGTCGGGCCCCATATGAGAGAAACTACAAGTACCAGAAGGCCATAGGAGGGCAAGAGAAATAGGTGAAAGTGGTCATACAGAGGGTAGAGCAAAATCCCTGTACAATCGAAAGACTTTAATCTACGAGCACTGTAACAGAAAGGGAAGTGAATCCCACTTTGAGAGAAACAAGGGACGTGAATCCTGCATTGAGAGAAAGAAAGGAAGTGAATCCCACATCAAGAGAAAACAAGGGAAGCAAATCCTGTAACACTTGAGAGTAAAGTGAATATGAAGTCAAGAAGGGTCAGAAGAGGGGGGGACTCAGGGGTGAACCCATCACCCAACGAATATTGAAAACCAACTTTCATTTGTTAAAGGAACTTTGGTTTATGTTAGCTGAACATGCCAGTTCCTCGAAGGCAAGAGACTTTCAAGGGAAACGAGATTTAGCCATCACGGTCCTGCAAGCTGCCATTGGAACTGTCGTCTCGTGCTGAAGAAGCCCAAGACTGTACTGTGCGCCAAGCTCCCATCTTACCCTGTGGTCAAAACGTGTGGAAGGGAGACCCAGGCTACCGCATCCTGACATGATATTTTGAGAACACTTCTTTCTTTTCTTGAGAAATATCACACACCCTTTTTTTTGTATTAGTTGTGAGGTTTGGCAATAGGTTTCCTATCATAGGCTCTTCATATTTTGACACAACGTCACTAGATCTGCCTTATATTTCATTTGATGGTCGATTTTTTGCTCCCATCATAGATTTAGGTTTAGAACAGGCGTTTTTCCAATAGGCATGCAGAATTGATTGTTCAATAAGCACACTTGAACTGTGATCACTTGTGTCAGTCTTACTTGTTGTCACCATGAGTTCCTCACACCTGCCAGGACTTCTTATGCATTTGCAAGTGCCTAGTATCCCTCTCTTGTCAGGACTTCTTATGTATTTTCACAATTCCCCTTTATCAGCTAAACTGCAAATACTGTTCTTGACTCAATATATCTGTGTGTTTCAATGTACGTCAAACTTTTCCCCGCACTCGCATTTCATGCATTCATGTTACTGGGCCATGGATCTCCACTTTGCCTTTTCTGCTTCCAAACAATCTTCTTGTTGTTTCTGTATTGGCAATCTTATAACATTCAAATTGCTGTTGGCGTGGTTGCCAAAACGCTCCATGGTCCCCACTTGCTTCTCTGTAGCATCTTCAGATTTGTTTGCGCTTCTGCAGCGTGGCTCTGCTGCTTGCTTCCCACTCTGGGTTGTTCAGACATCCTTCCGGCTTCCTTCGCAGCTCCACGGCCACACACCTGCTCCCCCGCAGGTCCCGGTAAGCAGAACGCTGCCTTTTCGTGCTGCTGAGCACGCAGGAACTCGCTCCGGGCATCTCCACAGCACATCCTGCTCGTGTACTGTGGCTCTCCTTCTTTGCTGGTCGAACTCTGCTGCTTTGCTACACTGGTTTGTGTCTACAGCATTCGAAAGCCTCTGCAGAGGAACCGAAGTCTTTGCCTGTACTGCCACATCTAATAATGCGGTTGCCATCTTTAATTGTCCTGCGCACAGGTAGTCTTGTGACCAACTAGCACGCACCTTAAGCTTCAGGCTCTTGTTACTCTGTACCAACACCTTCATCCTTCTTGTCTCTGTACTTAGGAGATTGTGGGAGTTGGAGTCCATGGCTGTCATTGGATATACAGTTTGTGGATAATCTTTCTCAATGGTTTTACATGAAAGAACCGTTTCAGATAAAGGTGAACCAAAAGCAAATAGGATTTTGTTGGAGCTTTTATCCTTCTGGTCATGGGTGGAAGTTTGACCTAAAGAATATTGGGAAATGGTTTCTTTACTTTTACAGGGGGAAACAAACACATTGCAACAGGTACATTAGGGGGTCTTCCGCATGGGTAATGGGGGAGGGGGGTACACTGCACTTTCTCCAATAAGCCATCACATCTCCTGGTAGTTGTCTTCTCCCATCTCATCCCCTCACACCAGGATCAGGTAGTGGCAGCTGTCCCCTGGCCACATGGGAGGAGGTCACCGCTGGGGAATCCATGATGACTCCAATGTTCATTACATGACCCTCCCCTACACCCTCAGCAGATGTGGCACCTACCACCCCCAGAGCTCACGCGATTTTTCACATGACTCTCTTTGCCCTTCTCTTCCTATGCATTCAGTTGTTCTCTCCCTGGGCATCCATTTCAAAGGGTGGGCGTTCTAAGGGCACCCACATTACCCCTGTTTGCATCTGTGTGCACCCGGTCTATCATCATATCCGCCCTATTTTTAATGCTCCCCTGCCTGTAATTAGCAGTTCGCCCTTGTATTGGCAAGCCTCTATTTTTGTTCTCACTGTTTCCTACTCTCTGCCCTATACGCCTAAATTCTCCTCATTTCTCCATCACTAACTCTTGCTATTCCAGTCCTTTCCTCTACTTAGACCTTCCTCCTTGACTCCTCGCTGGTGTGACTCCTCTAACATTACCTACCCCCTACCCCCTTTCCCTCTCCTTCTCCCCTGGTTTCTGTTAGGCTTTAGGAACGCCTGTCCAGTCTGCAACAAATCCCACTCCACTATTGATCTCTCCTAATGTATTAATCTACATTTTCTAGGTCTTAGAATTAGAAGAAGTAATGCAGGTTTCTATAACCAGGTGGGCTTAGAACTATATAAACAAGTGGTCAGAGTGAATGAGACCCACGCACACTCTTTCCGTTCCCCAGAGTAACTTAAAGAATTGCTCTTATTAAGATGGTAGGCAAACTCCTATGTTTTGCCTCAATTAATTTAATGCATACACATTAAATTTTACATTTCAAGATGATAAGGTAGGACAAACAATTAATGACATAAACTTTGTACATATTACATTACTTACTGTATCCTTCGTACAACATGATATACGTTTCTTCAACCCTTCATCTCTTCATTCTCTTCTTCCCTTTCCCCTATTACAACCTTTTCCTCCTTTATCCCGGATCATTCTCCCTCTACTCTCCATTCTTCTGTCCTCTCTTGACTCACTGCGCCCTTCTCCTAGCGCAAACCTCTATAACCCTTGCTAACTCACTCCCAAATCTTTCCTTTGCACAGTGTTAGGGAGATTTATCATGTTTATGCTTCATCCCCTCTCCTAATGAGACCCCAAGCACTTTCTGCTGGACTTCTGGACCTTTTTCTTTAATCCTGCATGAGTGGAGCCTCTTTCCACTCATTCATTCCTATGGGCTCTGTCTATTGGAACTCTATTCTTTGTATTTTACTGTCCCATGGAATCTATTTTTCCTCCATATCTCTTAAGGGCATCTGTGCTTTCTGAGGACCCTTGGGGTCCTCCTTTGAGATTATTTTCATTATCCCAGAGTAACTACAGTTCTTAAGGATAGAGAGATACTTAGTATCTCTCCTAAAAATCTATTGTCTGCGAGATTGGCACACACCACCTTCAGTGGAGTGCCAAAGGGATAGCTAGTATCCCCCTTCTTTCTGCTCTTGTGACTTTTTAGTCACATAGACAATTTCCTAGTTCTGGCTGGTGGCAGTGGACGTGTTCTCCCAACTATTGTGTGATTATTCTACCACAGGCTATGTCCATAGACTTGGTTAATCACAACAGGGGCACCTGAGTTCTAACTCAGTGGCCTCCTTCTTTTTTCGCCATTACTAGTGTGGTTGTTCTCTGTCAGCCCTTCTTCTACCATCCTGGGAGGGGGAGGCCCTGTGTGTGTTTTGCATTTGGCGGGAACTCTTGGGTGTTCCCGCCTAAGCTTCAGAGTGTCTGGGCAGGCAGGAAGTGGGGGAGGAGTTTTCAACCCCCCTGTCCTTGATCTGCCAGAGTACAGAAAGGGGCGTTTTGGCTGTCTAATCAGGACAGCCACACCCCCAGTGGGAGCTGGTCTCATTCAGGCAAACTGCTGAGGAAAATTGCAGAGGAGTGAGTGCTGGAACTGTATAAAAGGTGAGGCTTCTGGAGTGTAAAGCAAGTCGACAACTGGAAGCTAAAGCAACCGAAGAAGCCGACGACCAGAGACACCTGCAGACCCTTTGAAACACTGTGAAGCGACCACTGCTGTCCTGACTGTGTTTTCTACACGACAGAGGAACTTCGAAAAAGGACAACTCCTTCTCTTTGATTGGTGGGAACAACCAGTCCCAGGACAAACTTTGAATTGAGCCATCTCCCAAGGCTGTGTGTGCTTCCAGAGCTGCGGAACCCCAATGCCAGGAGACCTGCTGCCCATTCTGAGTGCATCATTGTGGAAAGGCTGAACTCGTCTAACTCTTTATTGAGCCCTCAAGGACACTCCAGTGATCCGATCCAACTCGCCCAGACCCCCTCAGCAGAGTGCGGGACTGAGAAAAGCGAAGAAGGTGAGTGGGCGAATCACGTCCTCTGTTGGTGCTGCAGAAAAGGCACCAAAACCACAGAGTGACCTGAGAAGTAGATAAGGAACAAGTTACTTACCTGTAACTGTTGTTCTCCAGCATGGGTCTGGCATGGATTCACATGCTCATGAATATTCCCCGTCGTCAGGCTGGGAATCCTCGGTAAAGAAAAAAACCAGTATCAGTTTCGTTTCTGATCTGTCTTTCGTAGTAATAACCAATCACTGGTCTCTGCGTCATACTGACCACAGCCAATGACTGCCCTCTACCTAAGCACCGCCTCTGGCAGCCATCTTCAGATTTGGAAGCACGTGAAGTGGCAGTATGACCAAGTGAAGAGCCGCAGAGGGGTAGGCGGGAGGGTTCGCATGTGAATCCATGCCAGACCCATGCTGGAGAACAACAGTTACAGGTAAGTAACTTGTTCCTTCTCCAGCATGGGGTCTGGCATGGATTCACATGCTCATGAATAAAGAATACATAGCAGTACACACATGCACAACCACGGGAGGTGGCAAAGGCTCAACATTAAGCATTACATCAAACTCAACATTAAGCATCTTACCTCCTCACCAGGCTCACCTCAGGCGAACAGGTTGCGCAGCACTGCTTGGCCGACCCTGGACTCCTCCCTGGAATCCCGATCGACGCAGTAGAATTTCGTGAAGGTGTGCGTCGACCTCCACGTAGCAGCCCTGCATATGTCCAGCAGGGGCACACCAGAAAGGAACGCCGTGGTAGCTGCGATCGCTCTGGTGGAATGGGCTCTCGGACGGCCAGGCAGCGGTCGGTTTGCCAACCGATGACAGTACATGATACAGCCGGAGAGCCATCTGGAAATGGAAGCCTTCGAGAGAGCCTTCCCCTGATTGACAGGTCCAAAGTTCACAAAGAGTTGTGACGTCTTCCGAAAACACTTCGTGCGGTCCACGTAGAACTTCAGCGCTCTAGCCACATCCAGCGAGTGCAAAGTCCTCTCAGCCGGCGACGAAGGCGACGGGAAGAACACAGGCAACACCAAGGGTTCGTTGAGATGGAAGTCCGACGGTACCTTGGGCATGAAGGAGGGGTGCGTCCTCAGCACTACCCTCGTGTCGTGAAAAGTCAAGTACGGGGCCTTGCAGGAAAGGGCCTGGATCTCTCCCACCCGTCGTGCGGAGGTGATGGCCACAAGAAACGCTGTTTTCCACGACAGAAACTTCAACAGGGCCGAGTGCAGAGGCTCGAACGGAGGTCCCATGAGCTTGGTCAGCACCACGTTGAGCTCCCACGCCAGGGCCGGAGCCTTCACCGGCGGGAACGATCTGAACAGTCCCTTCATGAACTCTTTCACCAGACGATGAGACCACAAGGACGTCCAGCCCGTGGTTCTGGTGTATCGGGAGATCGCAGCAAGATGAATCTTGATGGACGCGTGTGCCAGTCCAGCTTTGGCCAGCGTCAGCAGGTACGGCAGTACCTGGGGAGCTGTAAACCGTAGAGGGTTAATCTTCTGTGCGTGGCACCAGACAGAGAACCTCTTCCATTTGTGTCCGTAGCATTTAAGAGTCGAGGACGCCCTGGCCTTTGCAAGAACCTCTCTGCAGTCGGCCGGTATGTCGTATCCCCCAAACTCTAGCGCTGCAGGAGCCAGGCCTGCAAGTTCAGCGATTTCGGGTCGTGGTGGAGGATGGCGCCTCCTTCCCTGGAGAGTAGATCCGCGTCCACCGGCAGCTTGATTGGCGGGGACGCTGACAAGTCCAGAAGGTCCGGGAACCATATCTGCCTCGGCCACGCAGGTGCGACGAGGATCATCCTGCACCGTGACCTCTTGAGCTGGTTGACGAGCCGGATTAGCAGTGGCAAAGGAGGGAACGCGTAGAGGAACAGGCCCTCCCAGGGGAACGAGAAAGCATCGCCCATCCTCCTCGCCTGGGGAAACCTTCTGGCGAACCTCCGGCACTTGGAGTTCGTCGCCGTCGCGAACAGGTCGATCTGGGGTGTGCCCCACCGTCGGAAGAGGCGATCCACTAGATCCTGCCGTAGTTCCCACTCGTGGCACGAGCGCAGCTCCCTGCTGAGTGAGTCAGCGATGGTGTTTTTTATCCCTGCCAGATGAAACGGCACCAGAAACATCCTTTGGGCGACGGCCCAATGCCACAGGTCCTGCGCCTCCTTGGACAGTGCTGGGGACCTGGTTCCGCCCTGTTTCCTGATGTAAAACATGGTGGTGGTGTTGTCGGTGAAGATCCTCACCACCTTGCCCTTGAGGGACGGAAGGAAGGACCTGAGGGCCCAGAACACTGCACGGAGCTCCAGGACGTTGATATGGAGGTACTTCTCCGTCGGGAGCCAAAGGCCCCTCGCATGCAGATTTTCGGTGTGCGCTCCCCACCCTTCCAGGGAGGCATCCGTGGTCACTGTCTCCTGGTGGTCTGGGGTCTGGAAGTCCATGCCCGCTGTCAGATGCGCGCGGGTGCCCCACCACCGGACCGCTCGGCGGAAACTCTCGTCGAGTGTGATCCTCTCCTCGAAGCCGCCCGTCATTTGGATCCAGCGCGCGTCCAGGAACTCCTGCAACTGGCGCATCCGGAGCCTGCACATGGGAATGAGGTAGATGCAAGAAGACATCATTCCGAGGAGGGACTTGATGGACCTCACCTTGGCCGCGTCGGAAACCAACATCTGCTGTACCTTGCCCAGGATGGACCTGGTCCTTTCCTCCGACGGGGAGGCCAGAAGGGACACTGTCGAGCTTCGCTCCCAGAAACAGCGCGTTTTGCGCGGGTACCAGGTGGGACTTGGCGTAGTTCACGGAGAATCCCAGGTCCGTGAGAAGTTGGACGGTCCTAGCCGTGTGCTCCACGGCGAGCTCCTTCGTCTTGGTTCGGATGAGCCAGTCGTCCAGGTAGGGGTAGACGTGGATCCCCTCGCGGCGCAGCTGCGCCGCCACCGGTGCAAGGCACTTGGTGAATACCCTGGGTGCCCTGGGTGCCGACAGTAGTCCGAAGGGGAGGGCTTTGAACTGGTAGTGACGCCCTTGGACCACAAACCTGAGGAATTTTCGGTGCCCCTTTAGGATGGGAATATGGGAGTAGGCATCCTCCAAATCCAACGACGACAGGAAGTCTCCTTCCTCCAGCTGACCCAGGACGTGCTGGAGGGTGACCATCCGGAACTACTGCGCCTTGATGAACTTGTTCAGACGTCGCAGGTCTAGGATGGGGCGCCATCCTCCCGTCTTCTTCTTCACGAGGAAGTATCTCGAGTAAACTCCGGAGCACCGAAGCGAGTTCGATGGCGCCCTTCCTGAGCATCGCCTTTACCTCCAGGAGAAGCTGAGGGACGTGAAGCTCTTTCCTGGCCACGGGGGGGACGCGCGGGCACCTTCTTTGAAACTCGAGCGCGTGGCCCCGGGCTAAGGCATCCAGCACCCAACGGTCGGTGGAGATGGACTCCCACACGCTGACGAAGCTCGCCAGCCGGCCTCCCACCGGGGTGCTTCGGTGGGGGTCCGACCCCACGGCCGGTTCAATCCTGTTTCGACGAGGCTTTGCTGCCTTGACCTCCTTGGCGACGACGGCGGGGTCCGCCAGACTTGCCTCGTCCTCTGTAGGCCTCCTGAGGCGACGAGCGGGCCGCTTGACGGTAGGTGGAGAAACCGCCGCCGGAACCTTTGGAGGCGCCCTTGCCTCCGCTGCTCCGAAAGGGCGTCCATCGTTGCTGCAGAACCCCAAGGGCCCAGGCCGTCTCAGTGTCCGCTTTAATGGCCTGAAGGGAATCGTCCACTGTTTTCCCAAACAGGTTGTTCCCATCGAACGGCATGTCCAGGACTCTGGTCTGTACGTCTTGACGGAAGTCCGTAGCCTTGAGCCATCCACGCCGCCTAAGGCACACGCCGTTGCCCAACTGGCGAAACCCAGTGTCGGCGATGTCCGTCGCAATAGTGATGGCGTGGTCCGACGCCACCTCACCTTCCTGTAGGATCTCCAGGGCATCCGCCCTCTTGTCGTCCGGTAGGAAGTCCAGCAGGGGAGCCAGTTTGTACCATAGCTACCTGTCGTAGCGGGCCACGATAGCCAAGGCGTTGGCCGCTTTAATCGTCGTCGCTGCAGACGAGATGACCCTGCGTCCCATAGCGTCCAATTTCTTTCCCTCGCCGTCCGGTGGGGAAGTCGATGTGGAGGCCGCACCCCCCCCGCTTTCTTCCTGGCCGCCGCGGAGACGACGGAGTCCGGGGTAGGCTGCGCCCGGAGGCACAGGGGGGCCGCATCCGGGACCCGGTACTTCTTCTCGTACCGGTCTCTTCTAGCTGGCGTCGTGGAAGGGTTCTTGAGGAGGGCGAGGCCCTCATCCCAAATGTCGTCCAGTAGAGGCACCGCGAGGACCGTCTTCCTCTTGGCCTCGCGCCGTTGATAAAGGAATCCTTCCTTTTTCTTCTCCTCAGGGCAGAGTTGGAAAAGCTCGGATGCCCTGGCGATCATGGAGGGGAACGATCTAATCTCGTCGGGCGGAGAAGCCCTGGTGGGAGGTGACGACGGTAGATCCTCGTCGTATACCTCGTCGTCCATACCCGTCGCTGCCGTGTCAGTCCCCGTATCATCCCTTCGGGTGGACGGGGAGGAGGGCTGGACGGGGCGCGACGGCTGAAAAGGAGGTGGAGGGTGAATCCTTCTTTTCTTGGGCGGGGGAACACCCGAAGGTCCCGGTTCAGGATCCCCCGACGGGAGAGGATCCTCCGTCGGCAACGGTAGTCTCGTCCTTATCTCTGAGCATAAGGACTGTATAGCCAACAAAATGGCCGCCGAGTTGTCTCGCGGCGCTGGCAGAGGGGAATCCGACGGGCGATCAGGGGCCCCGTCGGCACCCTCGACGATGTCGTCGTCACCTGCGTCGGGATCCATCCCGACGGGCCAGTCTTCATCCACGCCAAGGCCGTGGCTTAAGACCTCGATCAGCTCTTCCTCCGAGGTTGAAGCCGAATCTACGACGACGCCCTGCCCCCCCTTTTTCTTCCCCGCCGGGGATTTCACGGGGGTCCTATCGATGGGCACAAAAGAGGACTCCCTCCGAGGTGGCAGGGAGACTCTGAGCCCCGAGATCGCCACCACTGGTGTAGCCTCCACAGGCTGAGCCAGGGCCGCCGCGACAGTATCGATAGAGGGCTTGGCCGGATGGATTAAGGCCTTCACCACCTTAGGTGTGCTCACCGCCTTATCCTTGAGGGGGGGACACTGCCTCGCTCCCCCTCCGATGGGGCCTTCGAGCTCGACCGGGGCCTCTCCAGGAGCTTCGCCGGGTGCTCGCCCTTCCTCTTACCCGACCCAGAGCGTTGGCTCGTGGCTGAAGGTGCCGGGGAGGGTGCGCCCTGCCTGGCGCCCGTAGAGCCCGACCGTTCGGCGCTCCCGGTGCCAGCGGACTCGCGGTGCTTGGCCTTGTGTTGGACGCCCATCGCCGGGGCGTCCTCAAAGGTCTTAGAAGACCGCTCGGATTTCTTCCTCTTCTTCTCGCCTGACGGGCTCTTCCCTTCCAGCCAGTTGGCGAGGCGTTGATGGCGGTCCTTCATGGTCCGCTCCGACATATTGCCGCAAAACGCACAGTCCTTCTCCACGTGCGTTTTGTCCTCATGTAAGCAGTAGAGACAAAAGGAGTGTTCGTCCTCCTTAAAGACGTTCTGCAGCTGGCATCCAGGGCAGACCCTGAACAGCTTTCCGGGCGTCGGGCTTCCCTTCTCCTGGGCCATGTCCGGGCCTGAGAAGCTTCTGGAGTCCTCCAAAAACGTAGCTCGACGAAATCTTCACCCTTGAGGGGCGCAGACGAATCCGACACGGGTCCCCGTTGATCGGATGGAGAGTCGGTGGAGCTTGAGGCTCTTTTGACCGAAAAAAACGAAGTTTTTGAGAAAAACGTGAAAAAATAGCACTAACGCTCGAGAGCAATAGAACGAGGATCCCAACACATGAACGTGCGGTAAAAATCTGAAGATGGCTGCCAGAGGCGGTGCTTAGGTAGAGGGCAGTCATTGGCTGTGGTCAGTATGACGCAGAGACCAGTGATTGGTTATTACTACGAAAGACAGATCAGAAACGAAACTGATACTGGTTTTTTTCTTTACCGAGGATTCCCAGCCTGACGACGGGGAATATTCATGAGCATGTGAATCCATGCCAGACCCCATGCTGGAGAACAGCAGTGCCAGAGGTCCTCCCTCAAGACTCCTGCTAAGAGATCCCGTCCATTGTCCTGTTCTTTGTCATCAGACCAAGGAATCCGGAATTCGGGTCCAGCGCTGCCACATTGAGGAGAATCCAGCCACAACAGTTTCTTTAAACCTAAGGTACTGTGGGGAGAAAGGTATTGCTTATCTTGATCCGTAATGTCGCCCCAGAGCGTTGGAGTGCACCCAGAGGTGTCCAGGGTACCCCTTATTACCTCCGACCCATGCCGCTGCTTGTGTCCCTTTAGTGAGTCCTTAACAGGGTCTCCAATGTTGGTTTTAAACTTGCTACCTCGCAAAGACTAGAGACTTTAAAGTATTCACAAAAACTTTTCGTATTCTGCTGCTTACCAGATCTTTGAGCCCTCTTCAAACTGCTTTTAGCTAGGGTTGTGTTTGATGGACTTAAAAGATTTGCTGTGTGAAGAAGCCATCTCTAGAACCTTGAACCGTCCTAGTATTACACTAACCAACTATTTTCCTTCCTAAAAGTCACTGGGCCTCATTCCGAGTATGGCGGTAAGGGATAGCGGCCACCGCTAACGAGAGCGGTGGCGGTAATCCCTTACCGCCATACTCCGAGTTCCCTTAGCGCCATGGTGCTTTTTACACCTGCTTTTAGCAGGCGTTAAATACCATGGCGCTAAGGGACCTTGATGTTAATTACGCCACCGTAATTTACGGTGGCGTAATTGACGCCTTCCCCACTCCCATTATGCCCTATGGGGCAAGAATGGGAATGGGGAAGGGTAAATGGGGATTGGGGAATTACCGCCCCGCCAACCTTGGAATGGGGCGGTAATTCCGCCAACCACCAAGGCGCTGCCGGTCCGGGTACGGCGTCAACCAAGGCGTTAATAGCGCCATTGGTTAGCGCCGTACTCGGAATGAGGCCCACTATCTTATATGTGTATGCACAGTAAATGTTTTTACAGTATTACTACTAAGATTCGCATTTGCGCATGATTACTGATAATACGATATAACTGCCATACTTGTCAAACCACTGCTACAATTGTAACCGCGAGCATTCACAAAGTAAGAAGTGCCCTTTGAAGTGCATTCTAAAGTATTCCTAAGTGTTTCAGTGTTAACGTATGAAGTATTTAAAGTGATTCTGGTGTAAATATAATACATATATATCTTTTATATAAATATATGTGTAAGTGTTTCTTTGTTGTGCATTTCTTATTGGGTTCAGTGTACTAACCTACAGCTGACATCTTCCTCTTAAGATAAGCCTTAGTGCTCTGCCACTCTACCAAGGTTCCAGCAGTAGTACATACTGATACTAAGAGTTTGGGGATCTAAAAACCACTGGGATAGTTTACTTAAGTCCTAACCCCCAGGTGGAACTCTAGGAAAACTATGCTAGCACACGGCTGGGCGACAATTGAGAAAATCGCACCCCCTACTCCATATAACCAGAAGAATACTATTTCTCTACTCTAACACTGCCTTTCACATCATCCTCATACTCTTTTGCAACTTCTCAACATTCTCGCACCTCGTCGTCCTTAACCTTTCCCTCTTTACCCCTCTCAACTACAGACTTCACTGACTACTAGCAGATTCCTCTGCACCCCAAATGCCTCTCCTACCCACCACCTACTCCTTCCTCCCTTCCATTCGATTCCCCTGCTCCTTCTTTCTTCTCCCTTACTGATTATGTCCACTTTTTGTCATATGCTCACCCTATTCCTTTCTATCTCATACCCTTTGTTTATACTCCGCTGCTCTTAGTTACCTGCCTGTTCAATCTCTCCCTCTCATCTTCCATCTTTCCATTTTCCTTTACACATGCTATTTTTATTCTTATCCTAAAGTCAATCTCTTGATCCCTCCCTTCAAATTTCTCACTTTTTCCATTCTTAACTAAAGTTCTTGAAAGAATTTCATATACCAAGGTCTCTTCTTTTCTGCTTCCCACCCCTCCCCACACCCCATGCAATCTGGTTTTCGTCCTGCTCACTCAATCAAAATTGCATTGCTACATGTCTGAAACTCTTTACTTACTGCCAACACAAGCTTTCATGCAGACTCCTCCTCCTTGATCTTTCAGATGCCTTTGATACTGTCGACCATCCAACCCTTCTGTCTTCTGTCTCATTCCTTGGCTACTCTGGCTCTGTTCATAATTGGTTCCACTCCTAGAGGCTATCTTTCTTGTCATTTCCATGCCGACGATTCATAGATTTTCTTCTCTTCCATTCCTAACTCTGTGTCCTCTTGACTTCTTGCTATCAAATCTTGGATGTCCTCTCATTTGCTACACCTAAGCCCTCCCAAAAGGGAAATCCTGTTCTTTCCTCCTTACTCTCCTGCGCCTCTCACTTGTGTTCTTTTCCCTCAACTGCCCCATCCTTCTCCCACTCTGCACACAATTGGAGTCATCTTTGACTCCTCCCTGTCATTCTCATCACATTGCCAACACTGCCTGCATCTGTCACTTCCATCTCTATAATCTTCGTTGTGCCTTGACAATTTATTTCATTTCATGATACCAAACTTATCTCCTTTTTCTCTCGCCTTGACTACTCTGCTGAATTTGTAGTCTGTCTTCTCTCATCTCATTCCTCTATTCCTCCTTTCAGTTCCGAAACCTTTTTGTACTTCCTCATGTTTCTGTTATGTTGCACTCCCCGCTCCAAAACACTGGAACTCTCTTCCTCTCACTATCTGCTCTTCCTCCTCTTACCATATTTTACGCACTCGTCCAACAGACATTTTCTTTCTGCTCTTTCTAAAACCTAGCTTTCATCATCCGTTGCATTCATTTGTTTGTTTTTTCATTTTCCTATACCATGTAATTCATTCTGTAAAGTGCTTTGGCTAAAGTGCTCTATACATTTCAATAAATATCAATAAAAAACAAAGGGTATAGGTCTCCCCTCGGGTCCAGTGTCGCAAAACAAGTGAATGCAGCAGGTGGGTGAGATGATCTCAATCGCCTTCAAAGACAATGGAAAAAATACCTGTGCGTCCAGCAGTAGTGCTGGGAGGCTCAGGACAGAGAGGGTAAGATTTGCAAAAAGAAAATTGGCATAACAGACCCAGTGTAAGCTTTTTCTCTGTTTCTCTTTTCTTTTAACCCACGACAGACGTTCAAACTCCAAGTAGTAAACTCAGTGTGCTGCAATGACGGGTTCAAGGTCTATGTGGGCAGGATCTTTGAAAGGTTTATTGTTGGGAAGGATTTATTTTTGCCTCTTTCTGCCATTGACTTCAATGGTGCGTCCAGCATATCATTTATTGGATTAGGACTCTGGCTGATTTTTGGAGTATGTTGTCGTTTTAGCCTCACCTGTTCAACTTACTTCATTTGGAGCAATGTGTACTCATTCAGGCTCCCATTGCAGGGAGAACGCTCTCGTTTCTACAACATTGGATCTTTTAGATTCACATGCTGTTTGAATATTCCCAGTCGTCAGTCTGGGAATCCTCAGTATAGTAAAACAGTTTGTTTAAATTTAGAAAACTGCTATGTTCATGCTCCTTTAGTCATTTTGGGTCATATTGACAAGTCTCCCATAGTTCCACCCCCGGAGGCCGTCTTCAGATTTTTTTACTGCACTTTCAAAAATGTCCTTTCTTTGATGGTTTTTCCATTATTTCTACATTCTTTTGGATATCCAACTCGTCACGACGCCAGGAACTTACTGTTGTGGTTTAGTTCCTGCTTTCCAGCTCCTCTGGAGATACCGTTGCAATGTCCTCTCGTTGAGGCTTTTGACCTGTCTGTGAGGTTATGGCTAATGATAATGATAATGATGTGTTATTTATATAGCGCCTTAATCCAAAGCACCTATTTACATACAATATCACCCAAAATTGGTACTCATTTATCGCCCTCGGAAGGATGAAAGGCTGAGTTGGGCTTGCCGGGATTCGAACCTGCGACCTGCAGATCACACTCAGATCACAGCAGCGAGCGCTCAACCCGCTGAGCTATTTTACCGGCTGACACCAGGAAGAAAAGCCTTTTCAAGGCCTGTGCTATATACCATCTAAAGAACATTGTGGAGGATCTCCACAACGACTTCCTCTACTTTTTATTCTGACCATGAAATCGGCACATGTTCCATCTATCAGTCGTTTTCCCAACAAGACTTTTCAAGACCGTCACTGAAGGTTAGTGAAGTGGTTAGATTATGGTATTGGAGACTCTGATGTGGCCTCGGTCCATGGCTATGCTTCCCTTGGGAAGAGCAGGCCCCTTGAACACACCTCTTCACCCAAGAAGTCGAGGCCACACAAGGACACTTCCCATTGTAAAAGTACCTGTAATAAAAAAAAACAACAAACAACCAAGCATAGACAAAACATCATCAGAAAAGAGAAGACAATAGACACGTACAGCGTACCTAAGATCATTGATACTGTCTTGAACATACAATTTTAAGGAACCCAGAAATTGCTACGGCCTCTCGGGTGTTTTGTACATTTAAACAATATTTCCAAACCAAGTCAGCAGAAGAGCATAAATAAGAATCCTTGAAGGGGCCCAAAAAGGAGTTTCGCATATCAACCAATTGTACATAATTAAGAATGAGATGTTTTGCTGTTTCCGGCTCGGAATTACAGAATCTACATAAAGACTCACCCATATTTACTTGCTTTCTTTTAAGTAGAATATCCTTAGTCGGAAGGATGTTCAAACAAAGCCGTAGCAGGAGACCACGATGGTATCGACTTGGGAAGAGAGAAAGAATTTTGGAGAGGGATCCCCTTTTCCTGTGTTCATGCGAAAGATGAGACAAAGATTTATATGAATGGAAAGTTTCTAATGTACAAATCCAATCGTTGTCTAGCAACCTCTTTTTAGTTACAGTAGGATTTTTAATCAAGCTTTCCAAGTTTGAGTCTATGTTTTGAAGAATCTTTTCACAGTTAGTGGAAAATATTACAAGGAAACCCGTTAAGTTAATGTTCTTACCTACCGACTCATATAAGGTGTTTGAGATCGGGGCCTTAATTTTAGCATATAACAGAAGCATCTTCCATTGTACTTGGGCCCAGATGGAAGTGTAGCCCAACTCAAACCGGATTGCAGTAATAGGAATCCCTCTCCAAATTCCACCTTCTATCTGGTTCAGCTTATGCATACCAATTTCTGAGCACAGTTTGAAACCATAAGCCACTTTAGGGACCACCTTCCCTTAAAAAAACATGAACGCGGGTTTGATCGAACATTTCCCAAATTTGCAATCAATTTTCAACATTTGGCTCCCAATAGTTTGGCTTTGTTTGCTAAAATTGCCAGCTGTGCTCCAGCCCCCTTATAAGCACCCACATAGTAGCCCAGATATGTCATGCTGGGGGAGATGCCTTTCCTGGATCCCTCCAGAGACCATGTCAGCCGCAATGTCTTGGGATCATGCTTCGTAAATGCTAGGATTTTGGTTTTGTTTGGATTAATAATCAAACCATTATCCTTAGCGCACTTTGCAAAGGAGGCCAAGAGTCGTTGAAGTCCCACCCTGGTAGAATCAAACAGCAAGAAATCATCCGCATAGGCCAACCAAATCATTTTTGATAGGCCTACTCAGGGCGAGGAGTCCCTCATTCATTAAGCATTGCGCAACATCCGACAGGTACTGATTGAAGATCCATGGCGCCAATACACAGCCCTGTCTCATACCAGAGTGCGTTTGTAATCTGGTTGACCTCTCACCCTGCTGATTCAGTCAGATCTTGATGCCAGCGTTCTTATAGACGCCTTCCACTAATGTTAACAGACCCCTAGGTAAGCCCGAAGATGCTAATTTCTGCCATAGTTTGTTTCGGTCAACACAATCAAAGGCTGCGGAAAGATCGACCGATGCCATAAAAGTGCAGCCATTCTCCCTCTTCCGTGCCGACGCCTGGGTGCATTTTATTGTTAGGCTATTGATGTTTCTTGAATGGCCCTTACGGAATCCAGTCTGGAAGATACTTAAAGGATGAGAACGTTCTTCCCAATCTTCAAGATGTAGCAGCAAGAAGGCGGAGAACATTTTACAATCTGCATCAATGAAAGAAATTGGTCGGTAGTTCTTAGGATCAGACCTGCTGCCTCACTTGAAGCTAGATTGGGATAACGTTTGCTGTGGACCAAGATAGAGGACAAACCTCGGAAGCCAAAATGTCTTTGAATTCATAATAGAGAAGGTTAGCCCACAAATTAGGGTCTGATTTAAAAGTATTGTTAGTGAGACCATTAGGTCCCGGAGCACGCAACCTTTTACACTTTGTAATCAGATGCCTAATTGTATCAATCTCTAGGGTAGGTACCCAGATGTCACTAGCGTCATAAGCAGAGAAATCAGTTGATATAAGCCAGCTAGCAGTCGATTTGGGCCCAAACCTGTCCCTGTAGAATGCTAACCACTCTTTCTCTGATATCATATTTAATTGTGAAGTGGCATGAATGTAGTCTTGGCCATTCAAAATTTTCCAAAAAGCACCCAAGTTAGCCCTGTTTAATATCAGAATCACAGTTTCTGCATCTCGCTGTAATAATTGGTGTTTTATGGTTTTACAGAAATGTTTATATTTTTGCTTGATCTGCCTAACCATAGTGGTCTGAAAGGGCTGTTTGATTTGTCAGTTTTTTAATTCTACTGATATCTTATCTCATATGGTTTTTAGCCAGGGCCAGTTCACGATTGGAGGAATGGGAATGCTAGGGGTTAGATACCGGTCTATTAGGGTGTAAGGCAATGTCCCTAATCGCACAATTAATCAGAGGCATTGATCCATTAGTGTGGAAGTTATTTAATTTCCATTCCAGGGTGGAGGCATTCAACTGGGCCCTCAGTTTCTGATTTAGGGCGTCATTGTTTTTAGGGGTCCATCTGACAGCATTGCCCGTGTTACTTACTGAGACCTGTAAGTGTGAATTAGGTTTCCCAGTGATTGGCAAGCGATTAAAATGGGCAGTTAATATGGCATGGTCGCTCGAGTCGTTATGAACA
Organism: Ambystoma mexicanum; assembly: GCF_040938575.1. Taxonomy (NCBI): domain Eukaryota; kingdom Metazoa; phylum Chordata; class Amphibia; order Caudata; family Ambystomatidae; genus Ambystoma; species Ambystoma mexicanum. Next base: position 326,339,116 of record NC_090925.1, on the reverse strand, counting down.
ACCGTAAACGCGGTGCATCTGTTCTTTAGAAAATCATCAAGGAAGATGTAATCCAACAAAGAGGAACTCTTCCCACGCCGCCAGGTGTGCCAGGCCGATTCCCCTAGTAGTTGTTTATCAGAACCCACAATGGGTAGTAGGCCGAAGTTGCCCAATCCCACATACCAAATAACTCCTTGTTGTTTTTTCAGAGATGTACCCACTAGGTTAAACTCCATTTTACCAAGTTCCCATGGGGGATATTCAAATTGACAATCCGCATTCAGGTCTCCAACAACCAGAATTCGACCCTTCTCATTATCCAGGGCCCATGCAGTTATTGCTCGGGGCTCACTTTCTACGAATACGTCCACTGTCAACAGTCCATCGTGCCAATAGATATTAACAATCAGTAGCCTCAGGTCACCGTCACCAGTTAAGATATCAACCACCAGTGTTCCAGCAGGCAGGCCCAGCAAGTCTGATCCCCCAAAACCCAAACAATTAGCCACCGCTATCAGAAGGCCCCGCCAGCTGGCCTGCCCACCATTCCCTGGACGGGCGCCTGATCATATATCCGATAGCCATCCAAGCAGGGGGAAGAGGTCATCCAAGTCTCCTGGAGACACACAACATTGGCTTCTCTCAACTCTCGCAAACAGGCAGGATTGCAGAAAAGATGTTGGTTTCCTCTGGTGTTCCAGGATTTAAGTATTAAATTGATCTTACTGGGGCCCCCTGTGGGTTGAGAGGCCTGCTTATAGCACAAGTTTTTGCCACAGGGTTGAGATAATTGCGTCCCAATCCATATCAGAGCCCTGTTTCTATGCCAAATTACCTACTTGAGCCCGCCCCTCATTGTCTAACGGCTGCCCCAGCGGGTGGTGCTCCTTATGTGGCACGGGTAAGGGGTCAGAGATCACAAACTCCAAGGATAATCTTGATTCAATCTCAAAACCCAGATTCTGCAGAGGGCCACTTTGGGAGATAATGAGTCCCTTAACTAGGGGTGACTCCAAGTATAGGACACCTCTATCACAAATTGTTTTCTCCAGGAAGGCCACCCTGGCAATATCCTTATAGGTAATCAAGGCAAGTGCTTGAATTTCTGAAAAGATTGTCAAAATATTGAATCTATTCAAACTGATTGGTTCAGCAAGACTTAGCAAGCTCTTAATGGAGATTAAAGCGGGGGATTTAGCTCTGATTTTTAAGGACCAGGTAGTACCGTTTTGCCCACTACGGATCAAATTTACAGGGGGTCTCTGGACCCGTTTGAGGAACATTCTTGCTGTAATGGGTATGCAAGGTAAGAGGTTTGTGAAGCCGATCGACCAAATCACTTATTCCTGTAGAAATAGAAAGGTGATGGCTCTGCTTGGTGTTTTTCCAACTGGAGATTCTGCTTCTGTGCTTTCTGCACTTCAACGGCCTATGTGTACCAATCCACTGATTACGCGGACACTCCGTAAATCCATCCTCTTCGTTACCGGCTCTACTATACTTCCACTAGAAAACATTTTGGGCCTCATCACGAGTTGGGCTGTAGCCCTTAAATGCGGCGGTAACGGTATTACCACCACATTTAAGGGCTGGCCCCATCATGAGTTGGACGCTAAATCGGCTGTTTTACCTCCAGCTTTTTTCTGGAGGTGAAAATCCCTGTTTTCGGTGGTATTACAGCCGGCTGTATTAGCCCGCAGTATTAGCACCGAAAATTCCCCATTAGATCCAATGGACCCAATCAGGAATGGGGATTTACCGTTAAGGCCCAACCTGTGATCCAGTGGTAATACCATCGGACCGGTCCGTGCTAGGGCTATTACAGTCTGCGGTATTACAGCCAGGAATACAGCCCAACTCGTGATGAGTCCCAATGTAACCTGCTAATGAGGCAGAGGTTGAACAGGGAGGTGTCTTTGATGACTACACCCACATTGATGACACTCACGTGGAGTCTCTACCATCTGTTCCGGCTGGAGTTTCCACAAATATGCCACCCACAAACGCACTCTCTGAACCTGCTGGGCCATCCTCTAGGTTGGCTCCTGCTTAACCTTAGCCCTGCAACCTCTCCTTGGACATCCTATCCACACTGCAAACTTTGCTGCAATTCAGAAACCAAAGGCTTCCAGCTCCTTTCGTGCTCTTCACGTCGGGAGCTCCCAGCGGGCTCGTTGTCTACTCATTGACTGGTTGGGCGACCCCTAACAGACACGCACATCTACTCTTCCTCTTCCAGCCTCTCTTTTAGATACTGATACTGAGGAAGACGTCACCCATGGTGAGGTGCCTATGCACACATCTGGATGAGTTTGATAATGTCGTTCCTGGGGACAGCGAACCGGATGATCCTCCTCTTCATGACACTCCTCCTGATAAAATGTCATCCTTCCACACCTGATGTCTCGCACAGCGAGTAGAGCGCTCGCTTTGACATCTGTGCAGAGCCTGCTGACGCAGGTTCGAATCCCGGCAGGGCCAAACTCAGCCTTTCATCCTTCCGAGGTCGATAAATGAGCACCACACATCGTGGGTAATAATAAGCAGCGCTCAGATGCCTGAGGGTTTGTAGCGCTATATAAATGCTAAAAATAAAAAATAAAAGTCTGTGTTGACCATACCTGTCTTTGACGACATCTAGGAAGATGGCCTGCTTACCATGAGGAATCCTTCTTCTGACCCTCCAAAGGAGGACAGGCTAGAGAAAAGGTACAAGGCTCCTGACTCTGCACCTAAATGTCTGAGAACGCAACCCAGTCCAGACTCTGTGATGTCAGCGTCAAAATCTTTCTGTGAATCTTTCATCGCAGTTTTCAGTGCCACCCGACGGGGAGGGAAACAGTACCCCTCGGGAAGCTCATTATCTCCACGGCCGCCACTATCATCAAAGCGGCCAATGCAAATGCTATCCTATCCAAATACAATGGGGATCTCTTGTTCAAGAAGGGCCCAATCTTGAATTTCCTTACGGTCGACAAGAAAGATGAAACCTTTGCCCTCCTTCCCTAGATACTTTCTCATACGGAAGACATCTGGAAGGGTGAGGTTGCAGGCCCATTCTCGCCCTGCGCCTTCTCAACTTCCTGCAGGCTCAAACTCTCAAGATCGTCACTCCAGCATATCCTCACACATCTACAGGAAGGAGATTTCCCATCGTTCCTAGACCCAGAAAAGGTGTATTTTCACGTCCTAATCCATCTCCGGCACCAGAAGTACTTTTGATTCAGCTTCGCAGGCCAATATTTTCAAATCAAGGCCTCTCCCTTAAGGCCTCCGAACAGTGTTTGGCTCTGGTGGCCGCTCATCTACATCGCCTGGAATGCACATGTACCTGTACCTCGACGATTGGCTGGTTGCAGCAGACTCTTCTTTTGGCCCATCTGCAACACAGAAGAGACAACCCATTGCTCAACATCGCTGAGGTTCTCCAACTTTGCCAAGTCCTGCTTGACCACCTTGTAGCATACTCTATTCTTAGGAGCTTGGCTGGACATGCTGTTCTGCTACCCCTTCAGGGGACGGGGTGAAATCCATGTTAGCAAAAGCTCTCCGGAAAAAGTCTGCTTCGATTCGCATGTTGAAGTCCCTGGTAGGGATGATGTCCTCCTGCATCCCGTTAATCCAGCACAGCAGGCTTCGAATGCGGTCTCTCCAGGAGTGCCTAGATGCTTGATGGAAATCTCCAGAGCATGGGAGAACAGGGTTCCTCTGGCACGTCCCTTTCACGCCGGTCTTTGATGATGGATGCTTTGCTCCTGTCTCAACCAGGGAGCACCCTTTAGTCTGCCCAACCCCCAGGTCACAGTCTATACAGACGCATCTCTGGAGGACTTGGGAGTTCACATGGGCCATCTCCATGCCAGGGGTTTCTGATTCGAAGAAGAGAAAACATTGCACATCAACGTCCTAGATCTACATGCTTTTCTGGGCTCTGAGGTCTTTTCTACCGCAGCTTCGGAGCTGGTTGGTCCTTGTTTTTAGTGACAACACAACAATGGTGTTTTACCCCTGAAAACAAGGTGGCGCCCGGTCATCTGTGCTGTCCATATGGACATGGGCTCTGGCCCACAATCTCTTCATCCCGTTTCATCTACTGGGTATCCACAACACAGTGGTGAATTGCCTCAGCAGGGAGTTGAAATCCTGCCATGAGTGAGAACTTCTTGACAATCAAGTCCGCTGCATCTTCGTCAGTTGTGGAATGCCAGATGTCGATCTTTTCATGAGCAAGAAGTGCATGGCTTTTGCCAGCAGATTCTCCACACAGAAAGCCTAAGGGACGCCTTCACGTTCCCATGGGCAAGCATGTTCCTGTACACGTTCCCTCCAATTGACGTGTTCATACGACCTCAGGGCAAACTGATATTGGTGGCCCCATCTTGGCCGAGGCTATACTGTGTTTTTTCTGTGTGTAATTTATTGAAATGTACTAGTAGTACACACCCAGCGTTGCCCGGGTATGTAGCTGACATGCACGTGGAGGTCTGCTATAGCCTTGTGTATGTTATATTGTGTCCTGACTTCCTATTTTTGGTAAATGGGCAATCTCCCGAAATCGCCCATATTGATAGCACAGGGCCGGACCCCGCCTTGGGCCCAAATGTGAGCCCACCAACTGTTATGGGGCTGGAGCCAACCCCCGAACATACAAACGCACATTCACAAATATATATATATTTCTGAGGCTTGTGGAATCTGCTTAGATCACATGCTGTGCATAGGCCGACATCTAGTGGAAGCTGCGGAGTATTACAGTTTGTTTTTCGAAACTCGAAAATGGGCGTCGACACAGGCGTGCCAGTAATACTATCCCTAGTGTGACGTCCACTGTACCCAAGATCCCTCACGCGTCTGGGATCCTCAGATTGTTTTTTTCCGCCATACTGGTCGGAAGCATCTTGCGGAGTCCCCTGGCCTTAGCCATACTTTTGCTATTATATTGCAATTTAAAATTATTTATTGACATCCTTCCCCACCCCAACGTCGACCATCGATCTCGACGACGGCTGGAGAAGACATCGACCGTCGGCTGCTGCACGACGGATCTGGGCCTAGGAAGGCTGCTGGCCTCGGCCCGGGCCTAGTAGGCCGCTGGCCTCGGCCCTGCAAGTAGGGAGAGTGGGGGGTGGTACATACTCTTCACTCTTGGTATATAGGTACACCTTATATATTTCCTACACTTATCAGCCCGCTGCCTCAAGGTGCGTATGGAGGGTACCCCTTTCCAATTCTGCCCCAAGTGCAATCGCAAATACCCTTGGGTCGACAGGCACGCCACGTGCAATCTCTGCTTGCCGAGGGACCACCCCGAAGCGAACTGCAGAGCGTGTAGTAGGTTTAAACCTAAGACACTTAAGGACCGTTCGACAAAGCGTTGGGCCCACCACGCCAGGCAGGCAGCCATGGCAGCGGAGGGTGCCTTCAGCGATGGCAGCGACGCCGTACTTTCGGACGGCGAGGGCATTACGGCGTCAAAAGACTGCCGAGCGCAGGTCCCCGACCTCGGAAGGTTGCCCGGCAGGGTGGCTATGGGGAAGACCCCCGGCGACGCAAGCGCTACACCTACACACACTAAGCACACTAAGTCCAACCGAACCTCGACGACGTCGATTTCTCGGAAAGAGGCACGGATAGAACAGTCCGACTCGGTGTCCTCTGGGCGCTCTCGATCGAGATCGCCTCATGACGCAAGGCAATCATCCACTCTTGCCAAGAGTGCCTCGCTCCCTAGATTAACGGAAGTTCCATCGTCAGAAGACGAAGACGACTTCCACCCCCAGGCCGCGCTCCAAGAGACCGAGAGCGCAGTTAACACCAGCGAGGCCCCACGCTCGAAACAATATACCTCTCCAGACCCTCGGCGCCAGGCGTCGAAGGTCTCTGGGGCCTCTAAGGGGCAGGGAAAACATTTTTCCACGCACGGGGAGGGAGGGAAACAGCGGAAAGCTCAGCCTTCCACTCCTGTAAGACCATCCTTCCACCCCAAGCAGACATATAAACATAAATCTACTGGGACAGCAGCATCCAGCAAGGGTACCCTTGATAAGTCCTCTAAGTTGCCTACTAAACTCATACCCTGTTCCAAAGAATGGTCCAGTGAGGACATAGACAGGGTCATGTCAAGAATGTCTTCCTTAGCAGATTTTTATGACAAAAACCCAGAGCATTTCCTTTCGTATGACCCTCAAGGGGCCACACCCTCAGGCTCCTCTGATCCTATCCCCCTAAGTAAAAAGGCCCGGGCCGAAAGACCTGACCCCTTCGAGGTGCAGCCTTACTCTTCTCCATACGCTACTCCTCACCCCAGATACCAAGGACAACCTTTCCCTGAAGGGGACCAGGAGTTTTCAATTATGGAGGAACGAACCGGGTCGGAATACTATGCGGAGGATAAGGACCTGGAGGAGGTAGAAGATGAGGAAATTTACAGAGTAGATTCCCCGGTAGAGAGCGAAGCCCCAGTTACCGACTCGCCAGTTGATAACCAACCCCTCCTTAATGAAGTTCTCGCTCGCGCAGCAGAACATTTTCACATCGACACCCACGGTGTACAGGAGGAAAGGGACTTCGCAGAAGAGTTGGTGGGAGAGAGGAGGCCGGTCGCTCAGACCATCCCTATCCTTAAATCCATCCAGCGTAGAATAGATCCATCCCTGGTGAATCCTAACCTCACCAGAGCCGTCAACCCCAGAGTCGAAAAACTTTTTCGGGCAGCCCAGTCTGACCCTCTTTATATAAGAGGTCATCTTAAACCAGACTCCCTAGTGGTCACCAACACTCGGAAGAGGGCTGGGACACCCTTATCGTCGTCAGAAGCTCCTCCCGACAAGGAGAGCAAAAGACTGTACGGGTTTGGCAGGAAGGTAGCCTCAACGTCCGCCTACCAAGCAAGGATTGCTAACTCCACCACCCTGTTGGCAAGTTACAACTGCCATCAATGGGAAGAGGTCGCGGCGCTCATAGCCTCTGCTCCTGAACCGTTAAAGGGCCAGTTGGCTCGGATCTCGGCAGAAGGGAGAGCCGTGTCTGGTTGCATTTTAAAAGCAACTTTCGACGCTGCAGACAACGCAGGAAGATTGATAGCAGAAGGTACTGTTATCAAGAGACATGCGTGGTTGCGGCAGTCGGGGTTCAAGACAGAAACACAGGCGTCATTAATAGACAAGCCGGTGGAACCCGATCTATTGTTTGGGAAAGCGGTCGAAGACGCACTTAAAAATGCCAAGGACGAGTACGAGACTCTCAAATCCCTTGGCCAGCTTACCAACAAACCCCCGAACCAGAGGGGGAACAGTAATTTTCGTCGCCCACGCAGCCAAAATTCACAAAGAGGCAACTATGCCCAAGGACAGGGTACACAATGGAACAACAACCAGCAGTCTACCCAAAGTTACAGCAAGGGTAACAAGAGAGGTCGTGGAAGAGGCAGAGGCAGCCCCAACAAGGGAGGTGGCACGCCTCCGCCAAAGCAGTGACGCTCAGTTCAGGGTCCCTTCTCACGCAACCCCAGTAGGGGGACGCATTTCCAACTTCACCCAGGCTTGGGAAGGGATCACCTCAGACAGATGGGTGCTGTCAACAGTGTCCGCAGGATATTGTATAGAATTACTGCAGCGTCCCCGGAACCACCCTCCACGACAAAGAATACACTCCTTAGAACATCAGAAGATCCTTCTCGAGGAGATCGCCATTCTGCTAGAAAAGGACGCGATAGAACTCGTCCCAGGACACCAGGTAAACAAGGGTATCTATTCAACTTACTTCCTTGTGCCAAAGAAAGATTTGACAATGCGCCCAGTATTGGACTTACGGCCTGCCAACAAGTATGTCAAGCCCCAAAAATTCCATATGACCACACTACAAGAGGTAATCCCCCTCCTAAAAAAGGGGGATTACATGGCAACCTTGGATATGAAAGATGCTTATTTTCATATTTCCATGCTCCCAGCGCACAGAAAGTACTTGCGCTTCAAAGTGGACAGTCGCCACTACCAATTCAAGGTACTGCCCTTCAGGATAGCTTCAGCACCAAGGGTATTCACCAAGGTACTGGCGGTGGCAGCTGCACACCTACGCAGGGAGGCAATCCCAGTGTACCCTTATCTGGACGACTGGCTCATAACGGGGGAAACCCCAGGAATTTGCAGGTCAAACATTCAGAGGACTATCGACCTCCTCCACGAATTAGGCTTCTCTATCAACGAGAAGAAGTCAAGTCTGGTGCCAAGCACCTCAAAACAGTTCCTAGGAGCAATCCTAGATACTCAGGAAGGGTTGACCTTCCCTTCAGAAGAGAGAATTCGGAATATACTACTGCAAATTCCACATTATCAGTCAGGTCAACAAATAACGGTACGCAAAGCAATGCGGTTACTGGGCATGATGGCGTCATGCATTTACCTGGTCCCCCACGCGCGTCTGCGCATGCGTCCCATGCAGGAATGGTTGGCGAAACAGTGGTCTCAGGCAAGTGGTCAGTGGGACGATCTAGTGGTCGTTTCGCCAACACTCGTACAGAGCTTACACTGGTGGACAAGAGAGAATCTCGCAAGGGGAAAACCCTTTTACGATCCCGAAGTACAAGCAGTGGTGACTACAGATGCATGCCTGACTGGGTGGGGAGCTCACCATCTCCACCACACAGCTCAGGGTCTCTGGTCTCACTCAGTAGCCAAGAACCACATCAACCTGCTAGAGCTTCTGGCAGTATTCCGAGCGCTTCGGGCGTTCGAGCCCCATCTGCTAAACTTGTCGGTGCAGATCCAGACGGACAGCACGACAGCCATGTTCTATCTGAACAAACAAGGAGGGACTCGTTCGCCAAATCTGTCCAAGCTTGCCCAGAAAATCCGGATATGGGCACTCAGACGGAACATCTTCCTGTCATCACAACATGTTCCAGGGGAGCTCAATTCCCTAGCGGATGCCCTAAGCAGAGACTCCCTCCCAAAAGAACACGAATGGGTCCTTCACAGAGATATCGTAGAAGATCTCTTCTCTCAGTGGGGTTTCCCCACTATAGACCTATTCGCCACAAGCGAAAACAAACAATGCCCAGGATTTGCATCCAGGTTCCCCCAGCCAGACTCCCAGGGGAACGCCCTGTGGATGAACTGGTCAGGGATGTTTGCGTACGCTTTTCCACCAACCCCTCTCATCAGAAAGGTGGTGTACAAGATGAACAAGGAATCAATGACGCTCATCCTAGTTGCTCCCATGTGGGCGAGACAACCATGGTTTCCACACCTACGCAGGATGGCGCTGTGCGAGCCCATCAAACTCCCAGCCTGGTACAACCTACTGTCCCAGCAACAAGGTCTAACAGTGCACCAGGAACCCAACTCAATGAACCTAGCAGCATGGCTCCTGAGGTCATAGAGTTTGGCCATCTCAATTTACCACAGAGGTGTATGGACATCCTAAAAGAATCCAGGAAACCAAACACAAGGCACTGTTACTTTGACAAGTGGAAAAGATTCGTTATTTGGTGCCAGAATAAACAAATCAACCCTGTTGATTGCACTCCTTCCAACGTGGTAACATACATGCTCCACCTGCTGGATGCAGGGTTGGTTTTTAACTCTCTGAAAGTACACCTGGCAGCCCTCTCGGCTTACGCCACATCCCATAACAAGGTATCGTGGTGGAAAGTACCAGTAGTTAAAGCCTTTATGGAAGGAGTAAAGAGACTTCACCCTCCTATTTCGAACCCACCGCCAGGATGGGACCTCAATGTGGTGCTAGCTAAGCTCATGGGGCCCCCTTTCGAACCCATGCATAAAAGTAGTCTCAAACACCTGACTTATAAAACTGCCTTCTTAGTAGCCATTACCTCCATAAGAAGGGTCAGTGAAATTCAGGCTCTGTCAGTGCAAGATCCTTTCTTTATTATCCACAAAGACAAACTGGTTTTACGCACACACCCTAGGTTCTCACCTAAAGTTATATCTAAATTCCATGTAAACCAGTCCATCGAGCTTCCGGCTTTCTTCCAGAACCCGCAAAGCTCGGCTGAGGTGAAACTACACACCCTTGATGTGCGTAGGGCGGTCCTCTACTATGTAAATAAGACCAGACCGCTAAGAAAAACAGATCAACTGTTTGTCTCCGTAGCTACAGGCAGAGAGGGGGATCGCGTCTCTAAAGGCGCAATCTCGAAGTGGATTATCAACTGTATACAGCTGTGTTACTCTCTTTCTGAAAGAACTCTGCCTTTTACGCCAAGGGCCCATTCTACTAGAGGCATTGGTGCCACTCTGGCTTTCATTGCAAATGTTCCCCTCGACACCATTTGCAAAGCAGCTACTTGGAGCTCCATTCACACTTTTACTCAGCATTACTGCATTGACACTCATTCCAAGACAGATACACAAGTGGGACAAGCGGTTCTAAGACACCTGTTTGCTCATGACCCTTCTCACATCCCACCTCCTTCTTCGGGTACTGCTCGCTAATCTATGCACAGCATGTGATCTAAGCAGATTCCACAAGCCTCAGAAGGGATACATTACTCACCGTAATCGTATTTCTGATGCTTGTATCTGCTTAGATTCACATGCGACCCACCCTTCCTCCCCTCCGAGAGAAGGCGCATGATTGCTTGTAGTCTTACCTTTCTGTCTATCTGCTTGGATTATCTGTACTCACGCTACTCCTCATGCTTCCTCATGTCAGAAAAAATACAATCTGAGGATCCCAGACGCGTGAGGGATCTTGGGTACAGTGGACGTCACACTAGGGATAGTATTACTGGCACGCCTGTGTCGACGCCCATTTTCGAGTTTCGAAAAACAAACTGTAATACTCTGCAGCTTCCACTAGATGTCGGCCTATGCACAGCATGTGAATCTAAGCAGATACAAGCATCAGAAATACGATTACGGTGAGTAATGTATCCCATATATATATATTTCTGATGCTTGTGAATCTGCGTAGAATCGCATGCTGTGCATCTAGTCCAACATCTAGTGGTAACCGCAGAGTATTCTATCTTTCTTTTGATTGAAAGGGATGTTGACATGGGCGTAACTGTAACACTATCCCTAACGTGACTTGTAGTGTACCAAAAATCCTTCACTTGTCACAGTCCCACCAGATTGTTATTTCCACTTATCTAGCCGATCGCTAACTGCAAAGCTCATATAGAGTTTATATTGCTTGTCTCACTTAAGCGGTTCTCGCTGAAAGTTCCTCGACAGCTGTCTCAAAGTCAACTTGACAGTTCTCGAGGACTGGACCTGCCTCCCGACGATGCATCTCTGGCGACTCAGCGACTGATTTCTTCTCGCCCTTGGACATCAGGCCCAGCCTAACAGTAGGAAGAGTGGGTTTACTATTTACTGACTGTCTCTTGAGAATGTCCTTCTTTGCCCTTTTCTCTTTCTTTTCCTTTGGTCTGGCTGCTTTTCTCTCTGGCATGGAGCAAACTCCATTTAAGTCTTGCAACAACTAATTTTCCTGGAAAGATACGCATACAAGGTGCAATCAGTGCCTCCCTCCTGACCACGATGAGCGGCGTTGCAAGTTCGGTAAACCTTTTCAACCCAAAACATTAAAAGACAGGCACACTAAGTGGAGGGCGGCCTACGCCATGCAGGCCAGGACTCACTGTCCCACCGGTGCCGTTGCTCGGACGAGGAGTCTGCCAGCAGCCATGGAACATACTAGTTCCTGCATGTCTGTCCCCAGCCCGACAAGCATGCCACCGGCAGTGTGATGGGTGGATTACACCCCGGCGACAAGGGCACACATGTTACCACGACACAAAAACACACAACCCCTAAGCTTCCCTCGATTGACCCGTTGAGGAAGCCATCGACATCTGCAGGCCCATCGAAAACGTCTGTGTGGCCTACTAAACCTCCGGTTCATCGCCCTCTGCGCACCAGCCATTGCGGCCTACGCACAGCATCAAGACTCCATCTTCAGTGGGCGCCTCCCATAAATCTTCGCCCCCCGACGCAGTAGAGCCAAAAGACGCACCGAAACAGGCTCATCCATACATAACACTCCCAAAGCTTCAGGGGAAGCTTTGAAAGGCCTATGCACATGGTTCTTGCCCTAAAAAGTCTGCCCCTTTACCTCTGGGTATTGTCCAGCCTCTCACGCTCTTTCTCAGGCCCTGCAGAAGGACCTTGCTCCTGCTGCTTCACCTTTCCCTCCCCCTGATGAGTCCAATTCCTCTGGGTGGACTAAAGAAAGATTTGAGACCTTTATGGAAAATATGTCTCAGTTTATCAACTTTTCAAACCAGTTTGATGATATTCTTAGGAGACATAGGACTGTAGATGTGTCCTGTTCCCCTGAAGTCCCAAAGGCTCCTTTCTCTAGGTGCGCAGTTTGCGTCCCTGTCTGAGCATCGTCCACTTGAACCTCCTGTGGATGTGTTCCTTGACGACCAGGATGATCAGGATGACCCGGACGAGGAACTGTATTATGTACCTGACCCAGATCAAACACCACAGGACCCAGTATCTCAAGACCCAGACTGTATCCCTACTGATGACCAGGGCACTTGGCACACTATCTCGAGCCATGACACAGAACCAGACAATATTTTCCTGGACACTCCTCCTGTTGTTCAACCTTGCCACTCGTCACCCATTGACGACCAAATGCTCTTCAACATCCTCCTCAACAAGGCGGCTGACCACTTCAAGATTGTCACCCAGGAGGCCATCCCTGATTCGTATTTCATGGAGGATATTCTTAAAGAAAAGGTCCTTGTCAGTCAGGCAATTCCCCTCCTGAACTCGGTGAAGAAACGCCTGGCCCCCTCTTTGCTCACAATCTTGCTCACTCGAACGGTCAACCCTTGAGTGGAGAAGACATTCCAACCAGAACCTTCAGACCCCTTAGATATTAGAGGCCATGTCTTCCTGTGTCCCCTGGATGTTAAAACCACCAGGAAAAGAGCAGGTGCGCCGCTATCCTCGTTCACTCCAGACAAGGATTGTAAAAAGCTGTACGCTCTGGGCAAACTGGTTACCACCTCTGCTGCTTTCTGTACTCAGATCGTCAATAACACCACGCTTCTTGCGAGGTGCATCGATGTGCAATGGGGACTTGTGCAGGAGGGCCTGCGGAATGGCCCGGAACCTACTCGCACTGAGCTTCTTGCTGTGGTTGCTGAAAGGTGTCAGTTGAAACAAAACATCCTCAAAAACACTTTGTATTCCACGAGATGAGTTTTCGCACAGGTTACCCTATTGTGAGAAACCAAAAAGTGTCTCCCGTCCTAGGCCCCGAGGACTTGTCATCCAGGTGGCCAGGACACGGCCATCCCTTTTGGATCCAGTTCCCGTCGGTGGACCAGTGCGGGAGGATCACCTGGGTGAGAGGTCCTCGGGGAGTGGGGTTGGTACACCTGATGGAGAGACACGGTATACCCCCCTTTAACACCTTTACTCCATCCTACTATGTAGGATATTCTGAGACTCCAACCCCCCACCCCCTTCTTCCATGCACAAACACTTTAACACAGACAGTTCAGTCTGAGGAAAGAAAGACTAACACCCGAGCATTGCACATGACATGTCCCAATACACTGGTCTGGCAGAGTCCGGCAATTAACACACATTAACTCCCAATGAAGTTCCCCACATGTATAAAAGGTGGAGCACGGGAACACACTCTGAGCGAGACAAGGTGCATGAAGGAACAACGCTTCTGAGGCAGCTGCTGGCCGGATGGGAAAAGGCGGCAAACCGAAGGACGAGATCGAGGGGACATCAAACCTTGAACTTTTCGGTGAGAGACCCTTACCTCCAAAAGGCCTGGGAAGGGGAATATGTGAAACCCAGAATAGAAGCTGGTGAATCCTGCATTGTGTGAACGAGATACCAGACGCCCTTCTGCACGGCTGAGCGAGCTGGGCTGGTGAAGCAGACGCTGTGGTATCAACCTTGGCTCCGAGAACAAAAGCGCAATGGCCGAAATCAACACAGCCAGTGAGTTAGAGAAACTTATGAAAGGCAGGTCTGTGTTGAAACGAAGGTTGCAAGGGGCCACCATGTAGCCAAAGAAAGAATGAAAAGACAAGAGTGAATGCGAAAGTGAAATGATCATTCATGAACATTGACTTGATCAGATGTGCTTTGAAGATATAAATAAATAGAGTGGTCCGACATAGCTGAAGCACCTAGTCGAAGTTCTCTGTTTGATGTATAACATAGCAAATGTTGAAGGAAAGTGAGAATCAAAGTGGTCCTGCGAAGGTCTTAATAAAATCCCACATACAGTGGAAAGTCTTCGATTTAGTTAAGCAGAAGGGAAACTGAGTTTGAAAGGTCCGATCCCAACCGAGGAAGACTTATGGTGAACTTGTGAAGGAGAAGGGTCCGAACCCAACTAAGGGAACCCCTGCATAAACCTTGAACCAAGAACTTTGTAATTCTTGAGAGAAAGAACTTTGTTTTGCGTGTATAGCCCAGGCAGCCTATAGCCACGAAACTTTGTGCAGAAAGAGACTTTGTCATGGAAGGCCTGGGCTTGTGTTCTGAGCTGCACCCTCGTGCCAAGAAGCTAGAGAGTGTTCAACCACCTGAGTGTGCCACCTTGTCCCGTGCTGAAAACGCGGGGAAGGGAACTAAATTGCTCAGTCATCCTGACTGATTATTTCTTGAACACTGTTTTCTTTGCATACACGACTTTCCCACACATCTTGATTATAGCGTAAGGGCAGGCAATAGGTTTTTGTTTGAATAGGCCATTTTGATTTGACAAGACGTGACAAGGACAGCATTATTTATTATTTGATGGTTCAGCTTGCCCCCATCCTTAGATATAGGGCAAGATAGGCATTTTACCAGCCCTCATTTGTTAAATAAAAACCCTTGAAGTGTGCATCTTTTGGGTCTGTCATCACTATTGATACCATGCCTTCCTTACACAACTAAAACTCCATGCGTGGCTCAGGAACTCAAGGTTTAAGCTAGACACTCAGGCTTCCCTCATCAACAAGTCTGTGGAGGACTCTGCTCTCTTTGGTAAGGCGGTCGATGGGGCCCTAGACACCGCTTGAAAGGAGCATTAAACTCTAAAATCACTAAACCAGATCCATCTAACAAGGTGATGTGCTTTTCTAGAGCTGAAGACCGCGAATACCAGTAGACCTCTGACCCAATTGAAGTGCAATGTCTTTGCAAGGCTGAATCCGTCCAGAACTTTGGTGAGCTCTTGTTGGACCTACAGAGGCACGATCTGACTCATCTAGGTCCTGTCACCAGAGTGGAGGACTTCATAAGGGAAGATCATCGACCGGGCGAGTACCGTCCTTTGTTGGTGCTGAAAAAAAGGTGCCAAAACCACATATCGACCAAGGAGAGTGAAGAAATCTGTGCCAAGAGTCCTCTTTCTCGAGACTGCTGCTGAGACATCCCATTCAGAGTCCTTCCTCTCATCACCAGACCGAGGAAACAGGAGACCGGGTCCGTCGCTGCTGCACAGATGAGAATCCAGCTTCTAACATTTCTTCTAACAAAGGCACTGTGGGGTGAAAGGTATAACTTACCTTGAACCAAGAAGTCGCCCCAGAGTGACTGGAGTGCGTGATGAGTTGTCCACTGTACCTCTGACACAAGCTTGCGTCCCTTTAGTGTGTCCTTTTGCAGGGTCTCCCTCGTTTTAGATTACCGAGTACCTTATCCTAGAGACTGAAAGTGTCCTAAGGAACTTTTGCTGTTCTGCTACTGCTTAAGACTTTGAATCCACTCCGAACAGACCTTTTCATATAGTTGGGGATTGGACTTCTAAAGCGTTAGTTTGCCCAACAAGTGTCTCTAGAACATTAAGCTCGGCTGCTGTGTGATTAACCAACCTTTTTCCTTCCTAAAAGACTTTATCTCGTGTGGTTTTGCTAACTAAATGCATTTATTTATTTGAAATGTATAAAGCGCAAACTGAGGCCCAAAGGCATCTAGGGCCTAAGGGGGTTAGTACATAAAAAAAGACAGCTGCAAATAAGTAGTAGAGCCAAATTGGCAATCAGAACAAATACGTTTTCAGCGTGTATCTTTGTCTTTAAGCGCATGCGCAGTATTACCGATAATACGGCAGACCTGTCATTGGTGTCTGAAACACTTGTAACCACGAGCAACTACCATTGAAGCAATGGCCTTTGAAAAGTATTACTAAGAATTCGTATTTGTGTTGGTTAGAAGTATTTATCTACCTTTACTTGTATAAATATAATAATGTGTATATTTTAATATAACATTTTATGTGTAAGTGTTTCTTTGGACTATTATATTTACTGGGTTCAGTGTACTTGCCTACAGCTCACATCTTCCTCCTATGATAAGCCTTACTGCACTGCCACTCTACTAAGGTTTTTTGAGTAGTACAGTCTTATACTAAGAGTTGGGGACCTGTATGCCAAGGTATAGTTTTAGCAAGTCTTACCTCAAGGGGACTTTAGGAAAAAAATAATAACAGTCATCCAAGTTTCAATGGTAGTAAAGCAGGACAAAGGCAGAGATGCAGACTCATAAAAAGTAGAAAATGAAAAGAAAATGTGCAAGTTGTCTACGTAGAAGTGGTAAGAGAAATTGAAAGAGATAATAGCGGAAAGAGCAATGTTATAAAGAGTGACGAGAAGAGGGCCAAATACAGGGCCCTGAGGAACTCTGAAGTGGATAGGAAGTATAAGAGTGGCCATCCCATTTGACAGAGTAGGAAAGTCCAGAAAGATAAGAAGCAAACCAATTGTGAACAGAACCAGAGATGCCCAAGGAAGAAAGTCTATGTAAAGGAATAGAGTGATCTGTGTCAAATGCCGCAGATGGATCAATTAAGATAAGGAGAGATGATTGTTATGGCAAGCAGATAGAAGATAATCTGTGACAGAAAGCAAGGCTGTTTCAGTCAAATGGAAGGGGCGGACACCAAAGTGGAGTGGAGGAAGAAGAGTGAGAGTTCAGGAAGGACACCTGACAATAGACTATTCTTTCGAGGATCTTAGAAATAAAAGGTAAAATAGACCAGATGGAAATTTGATAAAACCGAAGATTCTAAAGAAGGTTTCTTTGGAATGGGTGTACTGATTGCATGGTTGAAAACCTAGGGAAGACCGCAGAAGATAGAGTTCAAATGAAGAATGAGATAAGGAATGACTTGCGAAATGAGACAAGAAGGAAGGGGTATTCATAGGGTGCTGCAGTAGGGTGGGCATGTGCGACAAACATTGAGGTATCAGTGTCTGTGAATAACTCAAAGGAAGAAATAGAATGGAGAGGAGCAGCTGATTTGGTAATGGGACCCGGCTGGCAGGGCTCATAAAGAGTGGACACCTTGGCTGTGAAATAGGAAACTAAATCTGAGGGCAGAAGAAGAGAGGATTCAGATGGATTGGAGGAGTAAGAAGGTGGGAACATTTTTGGAAGAGTCAGCTTGGGTGGGTAGAGTTACCTCGTAAGTAATTCCGATAATAAAAGTAATGTTGTTTGGTTTGGAGACTAAACTGCCATAGAAAGTGGACATATGATAAAGATGATTCTCTTGATGGCCATGAAAGATGGATCCCGGATTCTCATTCTGTCAGCAGCACCTCCCATCCATCCCATCCACCTTCTGCCACTTGTCAATCTGTCCAGGGAGCAGTGCTACACCATGACCTGGTCTCCCTCAATCTGACTGTCTGGCTCCTACCTTTTTAGAATTTGGGACTGTACCATTGCCTCATGACTGTCCTGACATGCTGGCTCAAGCCATGGCTTCTGCCACAGCTTCCTGCTATAAGAGCAAGTGGAAGCATTTCTCCACTTGCCTCGACCCCTTCCTTGTGCAGGCTCCTGGCATCCTGCCATACCTGTTGGCCTTGGCAAGAGCCGGGCTGGCTCACTCTTCCATCAATGTTTACCTGGCTGCCATTTCCAGGTTCATGCATTCCCCCCAAACCCCTCTCCCGGACGCCTTCCCTGTTGTCACACAGGCTCATCAAAGAATTTCTTCGAGGACTTTTCCACTCATTCCCTCCTGTCTGAGCGCCTGCTCCAGCGTGGGAGTTAAACATGGTCCTCTCCAAGCTTGTGGGGACCTCCTTTCAAGCCTTTACACAAAGCTTCTAAAGTTTTTGTTCTGAAAGACTGCTCTGTTGGTTGCCCTCACCTCCACAAGACCTGTGTGGGGGGTGTTAGGAAAGATTTCCATTTATGGATAATGTTCCCTCTAGTTGTAAACCCCCCAACTTTTTGCTTTTGTCTGACCATCTTAGCCTGACTTTTACCAGTGGAGCCCAGCCTTCTGCTGCACTCCGCTGGGCTTTTGCTCATCTTGTTATGGGGAAAATGACATGCCCTTCAGACTGTCAGTACTGGGAGACTTAATTTCCCTTTGTTGCTATTTCTGAGCAACATTTTATTAGTGCACAATGTACCTTGCAGTAAAGTGTGCTGGGGTCTCTTTTTAATTTTTAAGGCCCTACACACCCTCAAAGGATTTTTGGTGAATGTGTCCAGGACAGAGCTGGTGGCAGCAGTTACTTTTAAAGCATTTTTGACTCTTTTCTATGGTCCAAACCACATTTCCTACGTTTGGCCTAGGACAGTGCCTAAAGTGGCCATGCCACAAGGTCCTTTATGCTGTCCTTTGGCCTTTTTGTCCCTTTGCCTTCCCCAGGTCGAGCAGACCCAGGAATTTCCTTATTTGGTCATTCAGACCCCCACGCAAACCGAAGCTTTCACAGGCTTCTGCATGCCTTGTCTCTGTGTGCCCAGGATGTGGGCTGGAGCCGTCTAGTTCCAATACACATCTTGGGTGCCAGGATGTCTGAAGTGCTGGGATGACTGGGACCACTGTGGTCCATGAGTGGTCCACGTCTGGGATGGCTGAATGTGAGCAGATCTCTTATTGTTTCTCTTCCTTTTGGTGCAAAGGAGATTTTGGATAAGAAAAGGCACCTTACACCCATTCCAGGTCAATCTGCTGAGTTCACACTGAACTTAGTAAAGGAGCCAAGTATCTTGAACCAAAGAAGCAGATCTGTGGAACTGCTGGTGACCCACTGGAAGGTTTGGCACCCTGAACCTGCTGTCGTCCCGTCAGAGTCCCTGTTTCTGATCGATCATAGAAGGCCTGCAAGGGCTTCCGACCAGTTGCAGTAGTGGGACTAACTACTCTTGGCACCTCCTGCTTAACCTGCAAACAAGCCTTTTCGGAAGTGTGCCTGGATCGCCCAGTGAAATGAGCAGCTCGTATGGGACCTTTGCCCTGGAACCGCTGCCAGCTTGAGTTTTGACTTGAGCTCTTGAGAACTAGTAGGATTGTGGTAGAAGGCACTCTCCCGCTGAGTTCCGTACACCTAGCATTCCTGGTTCTGAAATTAGGAGAGTCCGCCTGAACCCGAGCATTCGCGGTTCTCGTGTGGCCCCTCTGTTGTGACGATCTTCATGGGAGCCTTGCTGCTGTGTCCCCTGTGCCCTAAAACGAGCTGCAGTGTAACTGGCCCAATCCCTTCACCAGAAGAGGAGAAATCGCCACTGTCCGACCATGGACTGAGGCCCCGGAACGCTGCCCCTGAAAGCCAGAGAGATATGCAAATGCGGGATTCGAACCTGCTAATGAACTGGACTTGACTGGCGAAGTTTGGTCCGGAGTGCGCCGAGGGTCCGTAAGTACTTGCAGCTCTTACCGGTGGCCCCTGGCGCATCCATAGACTTTTACGCACAATTGTCTTCTGAGGGCCACACTCCTTTGTTAAGGTAGCCTCTGCTACCAAGCTATTCCCGATTCTTGGAATTCACTCTGCCCTCTTGTGGAGACCCTCCTTGAATAGTGGGACATTATTCTTCATCACCTCACCCAGCTTCCTGAGTCAGTACAGCCCCCTGAAGAAGATCGGTTTTGAACTTAACCGCATGATCTAGTGCTCCTGCACTAAATGGACTTTTTTTATTTTTTATTTTTATTTTCAGTGTATATAGTTTAATACAAACTTTTAACTTTGTCTTAATGATCCAGTTTTCACTAAAATAGAAGACACGCACAAGCTACCCTCATTCCCATCCTCCCCCACCCTTTGGGTTTGAATTCCAATCTCCTATCTTTTCCATCAATCTGATTTCACTTTCACTCTCTTCTTTTTCCATTAGTTTATTGAACGCAGCTTCTAAGAATCTCACAGTTACAAAATGTACTCTCTTATTTTCACATACATAGATAATTTGCCACCATTTCTCAGCATCAAGACCTACTGAGTTAGATAGTTGTTCATGCCAGAGGGTAGTTCTTATATTTTTCAATTTTGAACAAAATAAAATCAGATGTTTTAACGTTTCTCTCTTCTCTCACCTTTGAGCTCAAGGCTCCACATTTCTTGGACACTGGACTGCCTATTAGTTAGGGTTTGATTTATTGAAGGACTGCCTAAAGTATGACCCCTTTCTTTGCAGGTTGTTGATCTCACTTGTGTAATATTCATTTAAGCCAATGGTTACTGTATATATGTTTCCAAGTTAGTGTTGTTAGTTTTTTTAATATTGTTGAGATTTACTTTGTGTTTGAGTTAAAAGGCTTTTAATAAATGTATATCTTTTTTGTTATATCCAACTGGCAGAGTAATGTGTGCTGTTGTTTACTGTGTGTGTGCTCATTGTGGGCTTTTGATCACCTTCACCCCTCATGAGATCTAGTCTTGACCGCCGCCAATGCTACCTTGATTGGTCTGGCTTGTCCAGAAGGTTACCCTGTTTCATGAAACTTGGCTGGCCTTCTGAACCATTGCCCACCAGGTCAGAGTTCAGAAATCCATCTTAACATGAAGTGGGTGGCATTTCCAAAATTTCCAAAAATCTATCTGAAAGATACCACGCATTTTTTACAGATTTTGAATGAGATCAAGCTAACAGAGAACAATATACTTTTTACAATTGACGTTAATAGTTTATATACCAGCATTCCCCACAACTTAGGGCAAGAGGCGGTTGAATGGTTGCTTTTGCAAGAATACTGTATTGGAGCATCCAAGGAATTTTTGATGGTACGTCTAAATTTCATTTCTTTGAACTCTTGTTTCGAATATAACCAGCCATTTTACCTCCTGACATCAGGGACAGGTATGGGGGCCACAATGGCACCAGCATACGCCAATATGTTTATATTTTGTTTAGAATCAACACACATACTTGAACATGATTATTGGAAGAAACTCATCAAAAAATGGGTTAGGTATATCGATGATATTTTTGGAGTGTGGCGTGGCAGTAGAGATGAACTCGATGAATTCTTGATATACGTTAACAGCATAGAGACTCGCATCCAGTTCACAATGGAAATCGGCACTCCCCATGTACATTACTTACACGTTCAGACCGAGATAAAGGGACCAAATATAACCACAACTCTTTTCACAAAATCACTGATAGAAACATAAGCTTTCATCCTCCAAACATCCTGAAGAATTTACCCTATGGCCAAATGCTTAGAGTCAAAAGGATTGTGAGTGACCCAGAAGAATGCAATGTACAACTAGCTAAACTACAAGACAGACTATGCCAATGAGGATATCCTGACAACAATTTAGAAATAACTATCAAAAACTAACAACAAAGTTCGTAACAATCTCTTGACTAATACTAAATCACGACAAAGTCCAGACCTTGTATTTGTGACTAAATATTCCATACACAGTAGGCAAATCAAGCACTGTGTCATAATCTGTGCTGGGGCCTGATTATGGGCTGTGTGTGTTATTATGAGTGGTGATGTCACTGACATGGAATGTGGAGTGTTGGAGTGTTGGTGGAGGTTTGTAGTGCTGGGTTCTATGGGTTTCAGTTGGACCTAATGTGCTGGACTGGATGGATGTCCTAGTGCTTTCTCTACTTTACAACTGGAGAATAAACGTACATGTAAACTTAGGGGGAGGAGTGTCAGAAAGGGGCCAGCAGGGTACAGCGCATAGGACGGCAACTTATGTGGCTGTGTAAGGGCTGCGGCTGAGAGCTTGAGTAGGAGCCTGCCAAATTCCCACTGGAAAATGGAATTAGAAAAAGAAAGGGTTTGCTCTCAAACTGTGTACACACATAGAATAGTAAGCACAATGCAATTTAAATGGGTTGTTTTAATCAGTGCTGGTGCAGCCTGACACGTGTTTCGAGCTTCCCGCTCTTCTACTGAGGCTTGATCTTGGCTTGTATAAAGTCTGGGTACATTGATAGAGGTTGAATTATTTGGCAAAGTTAGACCTGGGCTCCCATTATTTTGCAGTTGCACGAAGGACGTTTCAGTAAATTATTGTATTGCAGTGCGTTCACTGCTATGTGAAGAACTGGAGCCAAAAAAAAAAGAGGATTGCTGTTGGTACTCTTGTTCAGAAGGGAATTGCCATAGCATTTCGGTGCTGGACTGCCCATGTGGGCGGCACAAAGACTGATATGCAAATGAATATTTCCCATCTGTGAAAGGTACAGTGAGCTAAAGTGTGGCTGTGGACTCTCGATTGGGTACCTTGCCAAAGAGCAGGTCAATGGGCCGTGTTCGTTCTCGAAGAGGGGAGCGCCTATGGACTATTTTTTTATTATTTATTATTTAACACAGTTATTTAATATACACAAATTGACATAAATAGGTTTTGCCACATACAATCCCTTGAGATTCGTATTACCCTTATGATCACCAAGCCATTTTAAGATGGCCGACCAAGTTCTGTATCTAAGTTTGTTAAGGTTACCATGACGACCGTCTGTTGACTTTGGCTTTTTCACAGCAAGCAAACCGCATTTCGTGGGTTCTTCCACATGAAACGCTGCTGCACTGTAGGTAAGAGTGTTCTCACAGAACACACATTTTAAAATGTACTACATCAGTATAGGTTGAATGCTAAACAGTACTTTTTTTATACAGCGGATCTTGGTTTTTTGAAAACTTTAAATAATGCGAGCCACACAACGATGTATCAGCTACTGTCAACACACAGAATTCTGTTTGTGGTAAGATGAATGTACACACAAGGGCACAGTGCAAAGACATATCACTTTACTGGGCACCATTTTTTAAGTTACTCTGATCGTTTACTTCCACAGACACTACTTTGAATGCCAACACCACCAAGTTAGTACACAATGCTTGACAAGATGTGTTGCGAGTGGTATACAATTCCCTTGAACCGTATCTAACCTAACAAAAATATCTGGTTTTCTCTTCTTTTCTTTTTTTTGGATCCACAGTCTCTTCACATATGTACATTATTTTTCACCATTTTGTCTGTGATGTACACCTGATGCAATTGTAACGCAAATGTGTTTTTGAATGTACTAGGGACCTGTATATGTTGATTTCACAATGCGTGTTAAATTGATTGAATAGCTGATGCATGGTTAACTGCTCATATACAATACACTGTAACTGTTTTTGATAATGGTATAAAAATATCTGACCTAAAATATGAAGTTTGTACTGGCCCTGACGAAGGACATGATTGTCCGAAATGCATTGGCCTAATGATGCATCTGCTAACCATGAATGAAAGATTCATTAATTAATATGATTGATATTAAAAAATAAATGAGGACTGAAGTTCCACAATAGGATTCTATTTTTTCTTACCACTAGGAATTTCATTAACCACTACATGGTTCCAGGGATTGCAGTCCACACCGCAGGCTTAATAGCCAAGGTGTCATGATGCCTGCCCCCCGGAAACCAGACCAGGCCCAGCAACCTCGGAAGCAGGCATCATGCCATTTGGAGCAAGCCCAAAAACCCCAGCTAGGGGCTGTTTGGGTGCAGTCCTGGCGCCTATGGCGCCAGGCTCATAAGAATAGAGTCAGTCCTGGCGCCATGGGCGTCAGGCTCATAGTAGAAAACCTACCTGATGCAGACCATGCTGCAAGAAGCCACAAGCCACATGAGGCTTAGGAGGGACTATTTTACCTAAGGGACTACTTTTTACTCGGGTGGGGCTGTGGAAGAATACTTACCTGGGACTACTTCCAAGGCTATTTAAACCACGCCCGGACAGCAGCACATGCTTCGCGTTATTCTGCATCCAGCAGCGTAATGCTCACCGTGCCTGCAGCAGCTTCCAGTCTTCAGCCACGCCCGCCTCGAGTCCGGACCTCCTGGAAACAAGAAGAAAGAAGGAGGAAAGGTCAGAACAGGAGTTTTACCTTTAATCCTTACCTGAATCCTGATCCATCACGCCACAGAGCTGGAGAAGAAGTCTTTAAAAAAAACTCCTTACTTCGCATCCTGCAGCGCCACGCTGTACTCACCTGCCTTGCAGCACTTCAGCATTCCATCACGCTCTTCTCCATCTCGCGGCCGCTCTCCGACACCTAAGGAGACAAAAACAGCAAGGTGAGCCAAGGGGATACTCTAAGACTGTACAAGCTACCCCCAAGACTTACCTGATTTACCACAGGGGGTACTTACCTCATTTCGGGTCAGCTCAGCCTCCGCTGCATCTCCGCCGTGCCCCGGCCCCTATGGGGAAACAACAGAACAGCAAGGCGCAATAAGGGAAAACCGATTTTTTCCAATAGACTTACCAGGTTTTACCACTGGAGGCATCAATCCCCAAGACCTCATACCACATCAGCGCCTGAATGGGGGAAAAGCCACATGTTATACATTGACACCATTTTAGCGAACTGAGCCGGATAATATAAACCCTTACCTGCATATTACCGGTTGCCACGTGGAACTCTTCATAAGGGCAATTCAGCAACCTAAAAGGAATTGGACAGAGTGAAGGTCAGACGTTTTTTGAACTCTTACGAACTACAGACTTACGGCGTCTCGCCGGCATTCTTTGAGTCAATACCGTTCTGGAACTCCCCAACTCCTCCACGCCAGTGAAGAAACTGGTCATCTACGCGCCCCTGCGCTCGAAGCAGGATGGAGAGCTCATCTTTCCAAACCATCAGTTGAGAGCATAGAGGGAATCCAAAAGTGACCTGTGGGAAGAACTACGGGAGAGGGGAAGGTGGGGTTAGCGCTCGAACTCCACAGGTGGTTAATTCCCTTTCTCCATTACAGAAGGATATTCCTACGAGTCAAACAAACAAAGCTGGATGGGCCAGTCCAGTCCATCATCTCAGCACTACGCGTCTCACTGGTGGAAACAACAGCTGGCCAGTTCAGATCGACACCCCCGTGGGAGCCAAGTGAGCGTAACACAAGGTCTGTCTTTTTGTATGATTCACATGTGCTCTACACAGAGGCAGCTTTTTTGGGGTTTGCACCCCATGAAGTGAATTTAAATTGATTCCAAGTTTAGCAGTGAACACTCACTGCTCAATTAGACAATGGTCAGGATTCCAGTGAGCATACAGAGGCAAGTCCCAGGTAAGGTCCTGCTGGGGAATGATCTCAGGGACTTAGGTGTTGTGGGTGACACAGCAGAGAGACCTTGCACAAGACCTTAGCCAAGACCAAGGCAAAGCCCAAGCCAAAGGGGAAACCCAACGCTAAAGGAGTCAAGAAAGACAAGAGAGGAAAGGAAAACATTCCCCCAAACTCACCTACCTGTCATGATCACTGCTTCCAAGGAGCCAGGACCAGCCCAACGTCCTTGGAAGCAGGCCGGTGGCACCAGGCTCATCAGAATCATCGGTCCCGGCACTGGAAGCGCCGGGCTCATAATATGTGTGCAGATGTTTGGGTGGACTTACCTGCAGCAGACCATGCTGCTTACTTACCAGCCACTTAGAAGTCCTCTGTAAACAGGAACTACTTTCTTACCTGGGTGGGGCAGCTCCATTCCCTGGATTCAGCATGAGGAAAGCTTCTGGAACCGGAACTCTTTTCTTACCTAGGCGGGGCCGTGGAGGAAGACGCCTCATCACTCCAAGGCTATTTAAACCACACCCGATGGATGAAACGTGCTTCGCGTTATTCTGCATCTGCAGCAGAACGCTCACCGAGTCTGTTCCAGCCGTTCTTCCTCAATCTGCAAGAAACATACTCACCATTCCTGTATCCAGTCGACAGCAGTATCTGCAGAGACAAGAAACAGCAGGTTAGCAAGGCAGTCTTAACTCGCAGTGCTTACTCACCTGATCCATCGGCTGCGGTCATTTCGGCACGCTGTACTTTCGCCTGTGAAGACAAAGGTATTGTCATTACTTACCGGCACTCCGTGAACTCTGGAATTCTTCACGCTGCATCGCCACCTGCGGAGATCAAAGCATCGTATTTACTTACGGGCCTTCCGCGGACTCCGGCGCTGCAAACAAGCTTCTGAAAGACAAAAGAAGAGACATTAGACAGGTATTTACTTACACCCATCGCGCTCTTCACAATAGAACGCCTGCAAATACTCTGGTGCCTCTTCAGCACGAACTACGCTGCAAGGGAAAAAACAGCTAGAGCGCTTGCATTTACTCACGCATTTCCAGGCGCTTTATTTCATCTTCCTCAAGAGTCCTGCAAGCAAAAAGGGAGAAAAGCATCATACGAAGTCCTGTTCAATGTTAACGTGCCTTGCACCTAAAGACTCTAAAGACTAAAAAGGTGTCTGGAAACTCACCGCTCGTGCTATTAACGACGGTAAAGGTCCTCTGAGTCCAAGAGGCCTATGTTTCACCAGTGAAGGAACTGGCAACAGCGCCCTGCATCAGACGCAGATGGAGAGTCCGGCATTCACCTATCTAAGGTGAGCACGTTGACCTGGGGGCTCTACAGAGAAGCTTGGGAGAGAGAGGAAGAGAGACATTAAACGACCCAGACCATTAACCCCTATATTCTTTCACCTGCAGAAACCTCACCCTACGAGTTCATCACACAGTCCGAAGAGGTTCGACCCCAGAAGCCCATCGAGTCCTGCACATCACCTTTCGAGTCACAGACACCTTCCTGCCACGACCTGCGCCTCCGTGGGAATCAGGTGAGCGTTACAGAACGCGAAGCCCACCGCAAAACTCCTACCCAGGCGCAATGGAAACTTCAGACACTGATCACTTAGCCCAGTTGCTCGGAGAATTAGGAGCAGAAGTACATGCAGCTCGTCAGGAAACAAGCTCTCTAAGAAGAGAACTAATACTTTCCAAGGAGCGAACAGAGGACCTCGCTAGGCAATTGCTACAAACGCAGGCCGGACAGACACCTCTGCCCGCTCCAGGAGGAAGCTATCCTTCTGCACCATCTGTAAATCCAGTGCAAATCAATCTACCTGGTAATGTGCCCTTGGCTCCGCCCGAACGTTTTTCTGGTGACCCAAAGAAATATGCAGTGTTCATCAATCAGTGCCGCTTACATTTCTTATGTCGACCAGCTGCTTTCCCAACAGATCAGACCAAAGTGGCTTTCGTGCTTTCTTATCTCAGTGGCAGCGCCGCAGATTGGTCGATTCTTTTAGTCACCCAGGATGATCCGGTTCTGCATGATTTCCAGGCCTTCCAGTCCAGTATGGAGAAACTGTTTGCAAGACATGCACAAGGGCAGGCCTTGGACCATGAACTTCTTTCATTACGACAGGGTAATCAAGACCTCTTGACCTATATAGCCTCATTCAACAGACTCATAGTGGAAACTCAATGGCCCGAGGACAAGAGAATAACGTTTTTCTACAGAGGCCTGCGTGGAGAGCTCAAGGATGTGTTAGCTCAAGTTGTGAACCCTCCACAAGAATGTTCAGACTATATTGACTTAGTCGTCCAATTGGACCACAGATTACAGAACAGGAAGGCTGATCGTTCCAAATTTGATACCCGAGTGTTTTCTAAACCACAAACTTCTGCTAAGGTAGCTGACACTGTGGAACCCATGCAAATAGGGGGGATGAAAGGTCCTTTAAGCCAAAAGGAGCGGGAAAGAAGAAGACAGCTGCAATTATGCCTCTATTGCGGGAACTCAGGGCACTTTCTTCGAGACTGTCCAGTGAAACCAGCTAAGAAGGCTGTAGGAGCCGCAGACACCAGTGCCACAAGTTCTAAGCAGGGAAACGACCTAGCCCGGCAAGTGTAGAGGTCCTCTTGCCGAGCGTTAAGATCTGTCCCGTGACCTCGCATTTCGTGGTGCCCATGGTCCTCATTAGTCCAGCACGTCCGGATCGTTTGCATGCAATTGAAGCTTACATCGACAGCGGAGCAATCGGCAATTATGTGGACCGTGAAATGGCATCAAGGATGAATCTACCCCTTGTCCCTAAGGCAGTAAAGGACGTCATTACTACATTGGATGGCACGGAGATAGCCTCCGGACCTGTAACGCATGCCACCCAAGAAGTGACGCTAGTGAGCCAAGATGGACACCGGGAGAAAATTGTGTTCGATGTGATCAAGGCCCCTCAGTTCCAGATCATTCTGGGAATCCCTTGGTTAGAGAAACACAATCCTCAGATCGACTGGCGAGCAAAGACGGTTCAGTTTCCAGAATGTTTTACCACTTGTTATCCTCGGCCTGAAGTTTCAGTGGCGGCAATTTCTTCTGAGGTTCCTACATTACCTCCCGACTACCAGGAATTCCAAGATGTCTTTCGGAAGGATCAAGCAAACACCCTGCCTCCTCATCGGTCTTACGACTGTCAAATAGACTTAATACCCAGAACAACTCCTCCTTGCAGTAGGATTTATGCCCTCACCGAGCCAGAGAATCTTCACCTCAGGCAATATCTGGAGCAATACTTAGCTAACGGGTTTATCCGTCCTTCTAAGTCTCCAGCTTCCTCGGCTTTGTTCTTCGTTCCGAAAAAGGAAGGAGACCTTAGGACTTGTATAGATTACCGCGCCCTGAATCAGATCACCGTTAAAAACAGATACCCGTTACCTTTGATCCCTGAACTCCTGGACCAAGTCAAAGAAGCATGTATATATACAAAATTGGATCTCAGAGGAGCCTACCACTTGGTACGAATAAAAGAAGGCGATGAATGGAAGACGGCCTTCCGCACCAAGTATGGGCTATTTGAATATCAAGTGATGCCCTTCGGACTTTGTAACGCTCCTGCCGCTTTCCAGTATTTTATGAACGATGTCCTTAGAGAACACATAGATGTGTGTGTTGTTGTCTACATTGATGATATCCTTGTCTATTCATCATCTGAAGAGGAACATCAGAAATACGTTAAAAAGGTTCTCGGGAGACTGCGTCAACATAACCTTTTTGCCAAGCTTGAAAAATGCGTTTTCAACGTAACTGAAGTTGAGTTCCTGGGATTCATATTGTCACCTAATGGGGTTCATATGGATTCAAAGAAGGTCGATGCAATCATCAAGTGGCCATCACCAACCTCGGTAAAAGGAGTTCAAAGCATGTTGGGATTCGCTAACTTTTACCGCAGATTCATTCCTGAATTTTCCCGGATAGTCCAGCCCATCACCGCTCTGTTAAAAAAGAACAAACGTTTTGAATGGTCTACTGAAGCAGAACAAGCTTTTCAGGACTTAAAAGCTAAATTCATTTCTGCACCTGTACTGAAACATCCTCGCCCAGATCTCCCCTACATTGTGGAAACAGATGCTTCTAGTCTTGCTATGGGGGCAGTTTTATCACAAAGAGATCCGGTCACACACCAATTACATCCTGTAGCCTTTTGGTCCCGCAAATTCTCTGCTCCCGAGATCAACTATTCCATTACAGACAAGGAACTTTTAGCTATCAGATCGGCCTTTAAAGCCTGGCGACATTATCTTTTGGGAGCCAGACACACAGTCACCGTAATGACTGATCACCGCAATCTACAATATCTGAAGACAGCCAAAGCTCAGTCTTCCAGACAGCTTCGCTGGGCTCTGTTTCTGGCTGAGTTTGACTTTATAATTACTTATCGACCAGGCAGTAAAAACGGAAAAGCAGATGCCCTCTCTCGGATGGGAGTAGATGAATATTTGACCAATCCAGAACCAATACCCATAATCCCAGATGAAAGGATTTTGGGGTTAGTCCACACTCAATCCTTTGAAGACATCAAGACGGCAGTCAAGTCACTCCTAACTCCGGCCGATTTGCAGGACTGGCAATTAAAGGGAAAGGAATTCTCAGTGGATCAAGACCTACCATATTTCCAAGGACGATTGTACTTGCCCTGTGAGAAAATACAAAAACAAGTAATCTCCGGGTATCACGACTCTCTGATGGAGGGTCACCCTGGCATTACTAAAACCATGGAAAAGATCAAGAGGCATTTCTGGTGGCCATCATGGAAGAAGGATATTAGAGACTTTGTAATCTCCTGCGGTGTGTGTGCCCAGAATAAAAGTCAGAAGGAGAAACCAGCCGGCCTTTTACACCCTCTGGATATTCCTCCCTGTCCATGGCATACCCTGTCCATGGATTTCATCACAGACTTACCTCCATGCTCAGGGTATAATACCATTTTAGTAGTCGTGGATCTATTCTCCAAGATGGCTCATTTCATTCCCCTGAAGGGCCTACCTTCGGCTTCGGTATTGGCCCGAGAATTCTTAGAAAACATCATTCGGTTACACGGTTTTCCCTCGGTTTTAATCTCTGATAGGGGAAGTCAATTCATCTCCCACTTTTGGCGAAGTTGCTGTCGTCTAGCCCAAATTGATGTAAGACTTTCAACCAGTCACCATCCCCAAACTGACGGACAAACCGAGAGGACAAATCAGACTCTAGAGCAATATCTGCGTTGCATGCTCCAACAAACTGAAAACCCTTGGAAGGACATCCTGTGGATCGCTGAATACGCTTACAACAATTTGACTCATTCTGGAACCGGGAAGACTCCCTTCTTCCTATTATACGGACATCATCCTAGAACCTCTAATTTGGATCCTCCCCAAGAATTCGAAACACCAGCTGTGGATCATTTACACTCTGAGATTACCCGTGCTTTTAAGGAAGCCACTGCCCATCTGCAAAGAGCTAAAGCTCAAGTCAAAAAGGGAGCAGATCGACATCGTAAAGAGGCCCCTCACTACGCAGTAGGAGACCAGGTCTGGTTATCCACTAAGCACCTGCCTCTAAAAGGATCCCGCACCTTCAACCCGAGATACCTTGGACCCTACACCATCTCTACCATAATTAATCCGGTGGCGGTCAAATTGGAATTACCTACGCATATGAAAATACATCCAGTATTCCATGTCTCCTTATTAAAACCAGTACAACCAGAAACTCGATTGACTGAACTCCCAGAACCTGTTTTGGTAGACGGAGAACTCGAATTCGAAGTAAAGAACATCCTAGACTCCAAAATCTCCAAATCTAAATTATACTATCTGGTTGATTGGAAAGGATACGGTCCCCAGGAAAGGTCTTGGGAACCCTCAGAATATGTCCACGCACCTCGTCTGGTCAAGAGATTCCATCTGAATCACCCCGACAAGCCAAAACCCCCGGAGAAGACACGCTTAGGAGGGGCCTTGGGGGGGGTACTGTCATGATCACTGCTTCCAAGGAGCCAGGACCAGCCCAACGTCCTTGGAAGCAGGCCCCTAACCCTAATCCTAGGCACCAGCCGGTCCCCACAGGGACCTTTTGGACCTTGTCCTGGCGCCGGTGGCACCAGGCTCATCAGAATCATCGGTCCCGGCACTGGAAGCGCCGGGCTCATAATATGTGTGCAGATGTTTGGGTGGACTTACCTGCAGCAGACCATGCTGCTTACTTACCAGCCACTTAGAAGTCCTCTGTAAACAGGAACTACTTTCTTACCTGGGTGGGGCAGCTCCATTCCCTGGATTCAGCATGAGGAAAGCTTCTGGAACCGGAACTCTTTTCTTACCTAGGCGGGGCCGTGGAGGAAGACGCCTCATCACTCCAAGGCTATTTAAACCACACCCGATGGATGAAACGTGCTTCGCGTTATTCTGCATCTGCAGCAGAACGCTCACCGAGTCTGTTCCAGCCTTTCTTCCTCAATCTGCAAGAATCATACTCACCATTCCTGTATCCAGTCGACAGCAGCATCTGCAGAGACAAGAAACAGCAGGTTAGCAAGGCAGTCTTAACTCGCAGTGCTTACTCACCTGATCCATCGGCTGCGGTCATTTCGGCACGCTGTACTTTTGCCTGTGAAGACAAAGGTATTGTCATTACTTACCGGCACTCCGTGAACTCTGGAATTCTTCACGCTGCATCGCCACCTGCGGAGATCAAAGCATCGTATTTACTTACGGGCCTTCCGCGGACTCCGGCGCTGCAAACAAGCTTCTGAAAGACAAAAGAAGAGACATTAGACAGGTATTTACTTACGCCCATCGCGCTCTTCACAATAGAACGCCTGCAAATACTCTGGTGCCTCTTCAGCACGAACTACGCTGCAAGGGAAAAAACAGCTAGAGCGCTTGCATTTACTCACGCATTTCCAGGCGCTTTATTTCATCTTCCTCAAGAGTCCTGCAAGCAAAAAGGGAGAAAAGCATCATACGAAGTCCTGTTCAATGTTAACGTGCCTTGCACCTAAAGACTCTAAAGACTATAAAGACTAAAAAGGTGTCTGGAAACTCACCGCTCGTGCTATTAACGACGGTAAAGGTCCTCTGAGTCCAAGAGGCCTATGTTTCACCAGTGAAGGAACTGGCAACAGCGCCCTGCATCAGACGCAGATGGAGAGTCCGGCATTCACCTATCTAAGGTGAGCACGTTGACCTGGGGGCTCTACGGAGAAGCTTGGGAGAGAGAGGAAGAGAGACATTAAACGACCCAGACCATTAACCCCTATATTCTTTCACCTGCAGAAACCTCACCCTACGAGTTCATCACACAGTGCGAAGAGGTTCGACCCCAGAAGCCCATTGAGTCCTGCACATCACCTTTCGAGTCACAGACACCTTCCTGCCACGACCTGCGCCTCCGTGGGAATCAGGTGAGCGTTACACTACCACTGAGGTGGAGGTAGGTGGCCAAACACCTGGCCCTGACAAAGAAGAGAGGTTGCCTGAAATTCTCAATCCCCATGACCATCCTGAACTCTAAAGTTTATTGGTTGAAGGTGGTCCTGACCGGGTTGAGTTTAGTAAGGGCCCACATGAGTGCCCATCTTTGGAAGGCCTTAGGAGACAGGCCTTTTCTCAGCTTGAGGGTGAACCTCCTGGGAAGCATAGGATCTATTGGGAATGTGGATTCCTGTACAGTGAGCCCACAGTCTCTACAGAAGGGGACAATAGCAGGTTGGTGGTTCCCCTTCATATAAGACCCTTCCTCCTGCAGCAGGCACATGAAGTTCCCCCTGGAATCAAGAGAACCAAGCAAAGGTTAGCCATGCACTTCTACTGGCCAAAGATGGGGGTCCAGGTAGAAAGACACTGCAGGAGTTGTGCCACCTGCCAGTTATCTGGGAAAAGTGGCTCAACAATCCAGGCTCAATTGTTACCACTCCCAGTTGTGGGGTACCATTTGAGAGGGTAGGGATTGACACTGTTGGTTCCCTTTAGAAACTTTATGTCCAAGTAAATGCAAGCCACGTGGAAGGAGTGTGGGGTCACTTACAGGTTTTCCTCAGCATATCACCCCAAACCAATGGCTTAGTTGAGATGTTCAATAGAACCCTCAAAAGCATGATTGGAGGCTCTAGAGGAGAAAAATGGGATCTCCTTCTTCCATGCTTATTGTGTGCTTACAGAGAGGTACCTCAAGAGGGGGTTGGCTTCAGCCCCATTGAGCTTCTTTTTGGTCACCCTGTAAGGCAACAGTTGGCTATAGTGAAGGAGTGGTAGGAGCTGTATACTCCCCCTATCACTACCAATGTAGTGTACTATGTGCTAGCACTAAAGAACAAAATGGTCCTCCTGATGGCTAAGGCCAGTGATAAGGTGAAAGCTGGGCAAGCTCTGGTGAAACACTGGTATGACCAGACAGCTTCCCTTGTCAACTTTACACCAGACAACCAAGTCCTGATTATGGACCCTATAAGGACTAGAGCTTTACTCAATAGTGGAGCCACTGGGTGAGGTAAACTATTTTGTGGACCTTAGAAGGGCTGGACAGGCTCCAAAAGTGTTCCATGTGAATAGACTGAAGGCTTTCATCCCTAGGGTTGAAATTGCCGCACTGCTTTTGGCATCAGATGTAGAGGAGGAGGAGTCAGAACCTCTTCCTGTCCTGTTCCAAGGCAGTCCTTCAGACAGCTCCATTGAGGGCGTCAAAGTGGCCCCTCACCTGACCTCTGGTCAACAAGATGAGGTGAGAAGTTTTCAGAGTCAATTCTTCCCCTTGTTTTCCCTAGCTCCTTGTTTAACACGTTGGTGCCAACATGACATTGACACAGGAGATAGTGTACCTATTAAAGGTAGGGGATACAGGATGTCAGATACGGTGAGATCTTACATCAAGATAGAGGTCAACAAGATGTTATATCCTGGGGTGATTGAACTCTCTAGTAGTCCTTGATCCAGTCCTGTGGTTCTGGTACCAAAGGCAGGTTCCTCTGAGCTGAGGTTCTGTGTGGACTGCAGGGCTCTGAATGCTGTCACTAAGACAGATGCACACCCCTGGCCTAGAACTGATGAGCTGGTGGATACCTTGGTTACCTCCAAGTACCTCAGCATATTTGACCTCACTGCAGGGTATTGGCAAATAGCCCTAGCAGAACATGCCAAGGGGAAGATCACATTCTCAACTCCAGAAGGCCTTTACCAGTTCAGGGTAATGTAATTTGGATTGAAAAATGCACATGCCACTTTCCAGAGGCTTGTGAACCATGCCCTTAATGGGTTAGATGAATTCTGTCGTGCATATTGGGATGATAAAGCAGGTTTCATGTGAAACACCTTAGAAATGTGTGGCAGGCTCTTCAGGAGGCCCACTTCACCATAAAGGCCAGCAAGTGCCAGATTGGTCAATGATCAGGGCTCTACTTTGGGCAGGAAGTAGGTGGAGGGAGAATTCTGCAAGTGCCCAGTAACGTACAAGCAGTACAAGACTGGCCTACCCCCACTACTCAAACCCAGGTCAGAGACCTTTTAGGTATCAATGGGTATTACAGAAACTTCATGGCAGATGATGGTACCATAGCTAACCCTCTGACTGTTCTCACAACTCCAAAGAAACCCAAGAAGGTCTCTTGGTCTGAGGAGTGTGTTATGGCCTTCAATGTGGCTCATGAACATGAAGAGAGAGAATCCAAAGTTGCTAAGGTGGTCCATAAGTCTGCAAAGGTTTGACTTCACCATTGAGCATAGGCCAGGTGTCCAACGTAGCAATGATGATGGGTTGTCCAGAATGTTTAACCAACCTGAACAAGAAGCTCATCCGGGGTGGATTAGTTCCCGCTGTCGTTGGTC
This sequence comes from Ambystoma mexicanum, assembly GCF_040938575.1. Lineage (NCBI taxonomy): Eukaryota > Metazoa > Chordata > Amphibia > Caudata > Ambystomatidae > Ambystoma > Ambystoma mexicanum. The sequence continues at coordinate 326,304,005 of NC_090925.1, read as the reverse complement.
TGGGAGGGGCAAGTGTTAGGAAAGATTTCCATTTATAGGTACTTTTCCCTCCAGTTGTGAATCCCCCAACTTATTGCTTTTGTCTGACCATCCTAGCCAGAATTTTACCAGTGGAGCCCAGCCTTCTGCTGCACTCCGCTGGGCTTTTGCTCATCTTGTTATGGGGAAACTGACATGCCCTTCAGACTGTCAGTACTGTAAAGTTTCTCTCATGCACTAAAATGCACAGCATAGAGCTACGTTTTTGAGGTAGTAGTGTGTTCTTTTGTCTGTACGCCTGGTGTGGAGTCCTTTGGGGCACTGTCAACATCTGAGTGGTGTATCCAATAACTCAGTCCCTTCACCTCCACTGCGAGAGGGATGGGAACAACGACCTCGTAGGGCCCATCGAAACTGGGATTGTTCCATTTTCGCAAAAAACGTCTGACACAGACCAAATCCCCTGGCAACAATGGTTGTGCGGGGGTGGTGTCAGTTTGTGGGGCAGTTGTCGTTTGTGTTTCCTAAGTGTGTGGCAGAGCCATTTGTTTTGTGATACATCCTATGGGCATCTGATGCTCTCCAGACAGGTGATAGGGGTGTCTGCATGCGCCTGCCAGTCACTACTTCATGGGGGGTCGGGGAGGACAGGTGGGTGGTCCTTACTGAAACAGGGCCAAGGGAAGGCAATACACCCAATTCTTTTTTAGAGTGTTACATAGTTTGGATAGTCTGCTTTTAAGGAGGCTGTTGATCCTCTCCACCACCCTTGTGGGTGGTAAATCGAGCACATATAATGCTTTATTCCTAACAGGGCTGTTATCTCTTTTGAACAGCTCGTTGAAAAAATGAGTGACGTTATCTGACCTTAAAATGTCACACACTCCCAAGGGGGAAATACCTCTCTGACAAGGAATTTCGTAGCACACTTGGCGTATGGGTGGGCACATGGGCCAGCCTCAACCCATCTGAAAAATGGACATACCACCACAATAAAATAGCATGCCCTGTTGCATATTTCTCCCATGTCTGCATAATCAATGTGCAACTCACAGAATGGACCAACTGGGCGAGGCAGTGTTCCTCTCAGTGTTCTTAGTGTCATGCCTGTGCTGAATACTTGACCCGTTGTACATTGTTTACGAAAAATGGGGGGCCAAACGGGTGAGTTATACCACAAAAAGGTAGGGCAATTGCCAACTGTGATTCTAATTTAGTTAAAACCAAATCACGTCTGGTTTCCAAAAACAGGCAAACCACCTGTTTTTTGGATAAAACTACTGTGGTTGAGGGCAGAATTATTTTTAAAGAGACAACAGAGGACTGCTGTGGATTTAGCCTCTCACAGAAAATTGTGTGACAACCACACACACTGAAGTTTAAAAAGAGACACAAACACAAATTATAAAAACTCAAACGTTGTGTTACAAACCAACATAGAGACGATCCACACTCCACTATGCGTTTCCCTAGGTGTTATTCTTACTGGATATTTAGAAATTCAACTCTATCCCTTTCTGTCCTCTCTCACCGCCTTGTTTTTCTGCGAGTGGCTAAATCCACAGCAGTCCTCTGTTGTCTCTTTAAAAATAATTCTGCCCTCAACCACAGTAGTTTTATCCCAAAAACAGGTGGTTTGCCTGTTTTTGGAAACCAGATGTGTTTTGGTTTTAACTAAATTAGAATCACAGTTGTCAATTGCCCTACCTTTTTGTGGTATCACGTTGTACATTGTACCATCATCGTTGTGAGGTGCTCCTGTAGGTTTGGGATAAACCAATCTTCCTGAATGTCTGCTGCAATGTGTTGTTTTGAACTATGGGATGGCAAATGCAACTGGTCAAAGGCTGTATGCAACAATTCACGGGCATTACTACCTTCCCTGTGCTCTGCTGTCTCCATAAGAGATCCGTGGATGATTGCATATACCCACATTTGAGCCATATGTCCTGTTCCTCTGTTGGTGCCCTACGCTGCAGTTCAATAATTTGTACGATAGGGAGAGCTGTGAATGCATCTGTGTCTGGCCTGCTGTTTGCGGTGGTCAGGACGTATTCTGTTGATGTTGGTACTGGGAGGTATGCTGCAGTCTTCATGCCCCAGTGAAATTTCATCTGTGTTGTGTGTATGTGCTGTGCATTTGATGACCGCCACCACAGAGGGCTCTGTCAGGGCGGGAATCAATGTGTTAAGCAGGGCAGCATGCTGTACTGGTGAGCCATATGCTCTCCTGAACCCCCTCCTTCTCCAGCGTGACAGAACTGTGTGCATCGTGGTGGTGGCATAGGCAGAGTCTGAATAGTTACACAACATCGTTTAGAGTCCTGCAGGGCTGCTATGAGCGCTACCAATTCAGCGGCATGTGCTGAATAGTAAGTGGTTAGTCTCTTCATTACCAATGTTTCCTATTCTCTATCTTCCAGGCGTACCACTGCTGCCCCAACATGTTTTTCACCTGTTTACTGATCAATTGACGCTGACCCGTCAACGAAGAGCTCTTCTCCCCTTCTAGGGGGCTGTCTTTTGCTTTGGGGATATCATCGTCCTCCCCTTCATAGGATGCACAATCATGCTGTTGCAAGTCTTCAGAGGTGCATGGCTGAGTGAGGAACATGTCAGGGTTTACTGTCTTGCACCATACAACATGAATGTGGGGGCTAGACAGTATGATATCATATGCTGATGCTCTTTGTGTTGTGAGTGTGGACTTGGAGCGGTCTAGGATTGCAAAAAGTGAGTGTTCCACGTATAACGTTACCGAGCACCTCATGACAATTGTGGAATTCTTTTCAATAGCAACGACAGGCAAACTGTCCTTGAATGACAGAATTGAAGGATGCCACTGTAATATGCGAGTGGTTTATGACCCATTGTGCTCTTTTGGGTGAGTACCTCAGTCATGAGCTTGCCGTTTGTGTGAGAAAATGTTAAATTCCTGTGTGTAATCTGGGGTGGCAAGGGCAGGTACTGTTGAAATTACTTCTTTCAAGTCATTGAAACTAGTTATAATTTCAGGGGTCCACTCAATTTTGTTGTTCTCTTTTGGGCCTCCTTAAGGGTCTGTAAGAGCGGCCTTGTATATGCTGCATACTCTAGAATCCATGCCCTGCAATAGTTGCATATCCCTAGGAACGTTTGCATGTCCTTAACTGTGAGGGGTGGCTCGCACTGTTGCTTCCCTGTCAGGAATTATTCTTTTCCCGTCTTTGGAAATGAGCTGCCCTAGATAAAGTACTTCTAGTTGACAATATCAGAGTTTTGCTTTATCTACCTTGTACCCTTTTCTTGTAGCAATTGTAGTAATGCAATAGAGTTCCTTCGACAGCCTTGCTCTCTGTCGCTGCAGACCAGTAGGTCATCTACACATTGAATTATTGTGCTGGGTACTTGGATGTTCCCCAAGTCTTCATGTAGTATCCTGTTGAAAATGCTCAGCCTCTCACAATACCCCTGGGGCAAACAAGTGTGCTCATAGCGTTTCCCACCCAGGGTAAAGACTGTGAGGTATTGTGAGTCTGGGTGCAGGGCAACTGAAAAAAAATGCATTCTTAAAATCCAGCACAGTAAAATGGGTAGCCTCCTTGGGGATGCTACACAAGATGGATACCGGGTTGGGAACAAGTGGAAACCCTTTCTGCACAACATCGTTAAGGGGTCTCAAATCCTGGATCATCCTCCAACAGCCCCCCGTTGGCTTTTTAATGGGGTACATAGCTGTAGTGCATGGTGAGGTGGAGGGCACTATGATCCATTGGTGCCACAGGGCTTGTAGTGTTTCCTGAATCCCTTCCTCTGCCTCCCTGGACAGGGGGTACTGTTTCACCCGTGGAAGTAATGCTCCTTGTTTGAGTGTGATTTTTACGGGGGTCACTTCTTTCAACATCCCTACATTGTGTGGGTTTGCTGTCCATAAATGTGTTAGGGATGTACTACAAATCTGTCTCACTGAACGAGGGGTGGTCCATTAACAATAGTCATGAGGGGGCTTTACACTTTCCTGTACTGTACCTTTATTTCACAAGGTATGCAAATATCAAGGATGATTTTTCCATCATTATTGCCATCCTCGAAGTGGTCTTCGTCTGACAATTCTCTTAGGGGCACATTAGGGTTGATACATAACACAGTGCGCCATTGGCACCTGTGGGGGTCAGTATCCAGCACTACAATCTGTTTCGCAAACACAACTAGGCTTTCCAAATCTAAGGTTAGGATTGTGCCTGCAACCAATTCGGGGAGCACTACATGTCGGAAAATGAAGTCAGTGGGTACCCTCCATTCTTTTTTTTGATCCGGGGGACCGCTTGTGCGAGCACCCTGATGCCAACACAAACATGTCTGGATTTACGAGGATACCCCTCACTAATACTTCACTTGCCACAGCATGTATTACCAGCATGGCTCGTAGCCGCACATGACAAGTGTGGCACAGATAGTCCCTCTGTCTGTGAACACGATTGTCATGTTCAATTTGCTAAGCAGGTCCATACTGAGCAAATTGACAGGGGAACTCTCTGAATAGAGGAAGGGAGCTCTTACAACCTTCCCTCCCACCTTGATGTCTAGATCTTTTGTGTATGGAACCGTTAACACAGCCCCAGAGAATACCTGAGTGTCGAGAGTCTTTCCTGATAGCGGGATGTATCCTTCACTAATACATGACTTCTCCGCTCCTGAGTCCACCATAAAGATGAATTGTTTATTCCCTATCACTGCCCCCACCAGCAGCTCCTTTTCTGGATCTAAGGTCATTGACAGGACTGGACATGCAAGTACTCTCTGTGGGCTGTCCTAGTCGGGGTATGTGTCTGCCCCAAGGAATGAGAAAGGATTTCTCCCCACCATGGTAGCTCCTTGATATGGGGCCACTGCTCCGTTGGGAGCAGTCGCGAAAGGGTGTCTGCTCTCGGCGGGCTGCTGTTTGGGGCGAGGCTGGTGTGGTTGCATTGCTTGTTGCTGGTGCGGTGGGCTGTAAGGGCCAGGGACTTAAAGAGGTAACTGCGTGTAGACCTGGTGAATTTCATATGGTATTGAAGTCATTCCCTGAGCGGGCCCTTGGGGGCTACCTGGGTGGGGATACTCATACTGTTGTTGATTGTAGTTATAATTCTTCCCTGCCTGCTGCAACATTCTCTCAAAGTAGCTGCGACATTCTCTCGAAAAGTGCCCCCACCTCCCACACGTCCAGCATTGTCCGGCCCACCACCCCTTGGTCCTAGACCTCAAAATCCTCCTGCTGTAGGCCCTCAGAACCCACCTCATCCTCGTTGCAGCCCTCCTTGCCACTGGGATCCCGAATAATGTTGGTTTCCTCCCCGGCTGGGTCACAATGGAGGAGCACCCCTCCTCTCCCATCTGCTCTGCGGGCAGCCCTGTCGATACTGACGATACTGAAGCCACTTTCACTAGTTTATTTTGAACCAGTTTCGCTTCCTCTGCATGCTGCCTCTGAACAGTTTCTTTCTCCCACTCTTTGATCCTCCTACAATGGTGCACTATCATGCTTTGAATCTCGGGCCACTACTTTGCTTCTACCCCGGCTATCTTTCACTTTCTGCACTTCCTAGCGTAGCCCTCTTTTTACAATGAAATAAAATAGGGACGTTGATTGGTCCCAAGCACTTCTGCTCTACACATCTCTTGAACTCTGAGAATGTATTGCGCAGCATCTTCCTCATCTCCAATTGTACATTGCAATACGGACTGTAAATCTGGGGTGTCTGGAAACGTGTGTCACAGCACATCCCATACACGTGCACTGATCTTGTTTAAGGACGTGCCGTCATGGGCATCATTGCTTACTGTTACTCCCGGGTACCCAGCTTTAATCCACACCGTTTCTGCTTGATCTAACACTGCAGCTACCAACAAACTCTTAATATCCCCTATTGCTAAGGGTATCCCTGCTGTGTTTTTTTCAAATGCGTAAATCCATTTCCCCGCCCCCGCTGTGAGTTGGGGGAGTGCCTTGAGGAGATTATGTTTGTTTATTTGTGCCCAGGGCAAATTGTGTGGTTGCTCTGCACCCTTATGTATTAGGGGCATTTGCAGTTTTGCCTTTCTCTTCCCGCCCTTAAGTGCACTTCCCTTTTTCTGTGACAATGCTATTCTGCTGAACCTTTCCCTTAATCTTCCGTCCCATAGGCTCACTAATCTCGATATGGTCTGGGGTGCTTGCTTGGCCCCTCCCTCTACATCTTCTTCCGTGTCCTCAAAGTCACTCCAAAATTCCTCGTCACCTCTACGGGACCCTAAATTCTCGTATCCCAAGCTGTCTGTTTCCCCGTCCCACTCTACGTGGCCGGTTCTTATGGGTGCACTGTCTATTCTGAACAGGGAGTCACCTGACTTCCATTCGTCCCCAGGTGGCTGCGGGGATGCTCCCGCGGGCAACATTTGAACCTCTGTCACCCTTGTGGCTTCACATGCTGCCCTTAATCTAGCCAATTCAGTGTGTGTCGAGGCTAATAATACCTCTAGGTCTCTTGCGCTTACCCCTGTGTGAGTCGATACCTCAGGGGGTGAGACGTACGATGGGAGTGGGGCTGTACCTGGGGTGGCCACCATAGTGCCCGCTGACACATACATCGGGTTGGTGTACTATTCTGCTGGGTGTGTGGCTAGGGGGTATATTCCCTTTTTTGTCTCCCCTTTTCCCCCAGTCTCCTCTGTACTCGTCTTCTTGCCACTATCAGATGTTGCCCCCTGTTTCTTCGAACATTCTCCAGAGGTCCAATATTTTCCTTCTATTCTGCAATGGTCTCCCCTTATACTTTGCGGTCAAGTAAGTGGACATATGGTTCAAAGTACATTTGTCAAAAAATACCTGTTCGGGCCAGGAGTGGGGCATTCCCTTCCCTTTAGTCTGTCACCCATTGGTTGTGATACGTTTTAATTTTCTCACAGTATAGGGGCAAAGCTTTACATATGTGGTCTAGGGGTGGGTTCGTCCCCATGGTCGTGTCCAGAGTGTGTCTTGCGTCGGGGCTATACCTGTACTGTTGTGCCACAGTTAAAACAGAAATACGTCCAATATCAATTAAAACATATACACCTTAATCGTGTCTCTAGTACGAGTCAATACTGTCAATCATTTCACAAAAAAGAACATCAATTCACTTTTCTTCCTCCCATGTTCCCCATTAGAGATTCTTCCTTCACGCCCTACATGCTATCCTGATGCGTTTGCACACATCACACACACCCCTCCTAGGTCTCCTCGGTACACATTAAAATACACCAACAAAATAAACTAAAGTAACAAGCTAAAATAACAACCACTACTCTTCCTGAGCTCTCTAATTATACGGAGCTCCTATATTCTCCTTGTATTTATCTCCCGCACTGGTCGAGACAGTGCATGTGGTGCCACCGTCCCCCCTTACTCGGGGTGCTCCCGTGTTCCTTTTTCCGTATCCTCAATATTCTTTAAAAAGTGACAAAAAAATGGCCATGAAAAAATCACCACACTCTACAAACCACAATACACTCTCACTTTAATTCACTGCGTGTTCACCCTTTTCACACTGCTCTATAATCCCAACCCTACTTTGTTATCCCTTGTAGGCTATACTCACATGTCCACGCTCTTCCGAAAAGCCTCCATTCACGGGGGATCCACAGCAGGCCTGGGCCTCTCCTTGGGGCCGTATCCCACTTCAACGAGCAGGCAGGAATTCTGCAAAGACAGCACCACAAGGGACACTCAACGTACGCATTTTGGGACTGGTCACCGTGGGTGGACACGGCCCTTCCGGAGAGGCCATCTGGATACCTCCGCAAGTACGGGGCGATGGAATCACATTGCAAGGGTCACCAAATGAAGGCAAGTCCCTTTTTATGCACACTTCAGAATAAACACAACCCTCTAGGGAAATAGGCCAGGAGATAGCATTGCAAGAATAACAAAGGTTTAATTGTACAGAGTACAAACATCAGCAAAAGACTCTGCTGCTCGAGAGCGCTCTGGTTATTCTAAAGCAAAGTAGAAGTTTAGAAGGACATGTGATGTCATCATACACAGTACGAACTGATACTACTGATTGGTTAGGCAGTATAGGGGCCTGCTCCATAGGGGATGCCAGGCTACAATTGGTTAGTTCTGTTGCCATCATTCAGGATCTACGTGAAGGTCAGGGTGCTCGTATAATACATTGTCTTATCTACACTAACACGCTAAACTCCCTATTCCATCACTGTGGCATGCAGCTGGGCGGCACAGGAAATGGTGCCAGGGGCAAGGGAGGATAAGATACAGTCACGGTGACCCACACATTCAGGGCTTCGTTGGTACCGTAGTTCACGCTCTCAAGGTCTCCACCCGGGGTTTGATCATTAATGTATCCCTCATTTACCTCATGTAACAAGAGATGTGTTTTTATGCTTGAAGAAATACAGCCGTGCATGCTTAGATCTTTTGCAGACACTTGATTTGTGTTGGGACGGGTGGTCACTTGCTTACCAGGGAATGCAAAGGTGTGGGGGTCGGGTCCATGGTGTGGGGCTGGCTCTGGACTGGCTGGGTGGGGGTAAGAGATCTATTGGAAGTTTAGTGGAGATAGTTATTCTGCGGTTCCTGGGGTTGTCTCGTGCTCTTGCAGGTGCATTCCTCTAAACGGTACAGTGGAGGGACAAAGGTGAAGTGAACTTCCGTGAGAACTGACCGTGTGGATTCATTCAGCCTTAATGAGTTTGGGTGTAGTGACCTGGGTTCGTGGAGTTTTGCGGGTGCAGCGCGATCAAGCAGGCCTGTGCTTATTTTGGCCTATTGCAAAATGGATTCTCATTCTATGTGTTTTCTAGTGTCGCACAGCTACTATTGACGCTATATTGCTTCTACATTGTGTTTGATAGTGCGATTTTCTCCCACCTTATATACTACATCACTTCATATGGAGTTCGCCTCACCTGAAAGCACATAGGAGGGGTTCGGACCTTTCGCTAATATCGAAGTCTTTCGAGTGTGCGAGGATTTTGCACAGACCTCTGCATGAGCACTTTGACTTTCACTCCAGCTCTCTCTCTCTTTCTTGGTAGTTTAAAAAACAATGAAGTTCAAAGCAATCTTTCTCTTTAAAGTATTCGCCTTCAATTTCCCCTTTCGTTTGGATCACTCATTTAGCCTTTCAGAGTTCATTCGCTTTACTGTTTTTTTTTTAACAAGATGTCAAACATTTCACTGAAACTTTCGAGTGGGCTACTTCCTTTTGCCGGACCACTCTGTTACTCTGTATCATGGGCTTCACAGTTATCGGTTCTTTTAAAGTTCACTATTGGATTACTTTCTTTCACTTCTCATGAGCACACGCGCAACCTTCGATTGTGAGAAACACTGTTGCGGCTTCAATCTTTGTTCCACACAAACCGGCCTTTCATGGCTCTCATCTACTCACCAGTTGTGTGAATACCTCACATTTGTTTGCAGCTTTAATCCAGGAGTCAAGGTTGATACCACAGGCTTGGCCTCACCTCCCCAACTCTGCCATTCACCCGGGAGGGTCGCTGGCGTCCTTGAAACACAATGCAAGCTTCTTCTCCTTTGGGAGTTGGCTTTTTCCATAAATCTTTTGCAGTCACTTGGAGGTAATGACCTCCTGCAATGATCCTTAGTGTTTCTCTATCCCTCGCGCTGGTCCCTCGGTCGGTTGTCTTGCTCCATTGAGTTCGCCTTCTCCCCTGAGGGGCCGCTCCTTCTCGTGTCTCACTTTGCTCAGCGTTTGTCTCAATGTTCCGTCTTTTATTTGTGTGGGGGCAGCTAATGGGTATCAGATGTATGTAATTAAGGTCAAGTGCCTGACTTTGCCTGATCTCGTTAATGGGACATGTCCAATGAGAGATCTGAATGTTAGCCTTTTCACTCCTCTTCCTCTGCCCAGTGTTTGTGTGGAAAGGGGGGGTTGGAAAGTCAGAATATCCTATAACATAGGATTGAATGGAGGTACAGGGAAGGTGGAGATACCGCGCCTCACCATCGGGCGTCCCACTGCCACTCCCCGAAGAGCCCTCACCGCACTGGTCCTCCCCCAGGACCTGGATCCAAAGAAGATGGCCGTGCCCTGGCCACCTGAGAGAGAGTTCCTAGGGAACTAACAAGTGAGACACCCTTTGGTTTCTCACAGTGTACATGCTGATATAAAAAACTTTGCTCAGACATGTGAAATATGTCAAAGGAGCAGCTCACATGTTCCTCTACCTGCCCCTTTAAACCCACTACCGATAATCGAAGTTCTCTTCTCCTGAATCAGGATGGATATTATCGGACTGTTAGAAACTTCTAAATTGGGAAACAAATTATTTTGGTGATTGTCAATTACGCCACCAGGTCAAGCCTTCCCCATGAGAAATAACACAACCTAGCAAATCCTAAAGCATTTGCTACCATTCTTTTCTAGGGTTGGATTCCCCAAAGAAATTCTAACTGACCAGTGGGCACATTTCATTAGTAAGCTTATGGGTGAAGTAAAGGAATTACTACATATTACAGCCTTAAGAACCTCGGTTTACCGATAGAAAGATGTAATAAGACCCTCAAGACGATCCTGAGAAAGTTAGTAGACGAGGATAGGAAAGATTGGGACCGCATGATCCACTGGGCCCTCTTTGCAGTGAGAAAGACCCCTCAAGCATCTACCGGATTCTCTACTTTCAAATTACTATATGGTAGAGAACCAAGAGACGTCTTGGACATGCTCAGGGAAACCTGGGAAGAAAGAGAAGTAGCACCAATACCTCTTTCACAGACAACTACCCGGTTGTGAGAACATAGGAATCTAGTCAGAACTCTAGTTCATACTCATATGGAGAAAGCTCAAAACCAACAGAAGCTTGCCTATGATAAAAAGGTAAATCTTAGATAATTTTCAGTTGGTCAGAACTTTCTGGTTCTTCTACCTACATCTGAAAATAAACTAGTTTCAAAATGGCATGGGCATTATGAAATACTAGAGCAAATGGGAACTTGTACTTATAGGGTAGCCTAACCTGATAGAAGACAAAAGACCCACCTCTACCATGTAAATCTCCTGAAAGAGTGGAAAGGAAATCCTTCTGCTTCTAACGCTTCCATATTATCCTGTTTGGTACTCCCAAGCAATTGATAATCTAGAACTCACTCCCCAAGAACTACCTAAAGACAAACAGAAGAATTGAAATTACTTTGTTACTGCTTTCCCCAACGTATTTTGTGAAAAATCAGGGAGAGTACATGGAATTTATCATTACATCCGAATCCCAAAAGGGAAAGTGGTTAATCTAAAACTGTATGCACTCCCAGGAGCACGTAAGAAAATAGTAATTGATGAGGTTGAGAACATGCTAAAGGCAAATATTATCGAGCCCTCTTCAAGCCCATGGTCCTCCCTATCGTGTTGGTAACCAAACCAGGTCAGTCATGAAGATTTTGCATAGATTTTAGGCATGTCAACGCCATCTCTGCCTTTGATGCATATCCTATGCCCCGTATCGATGACTTGATAGATAAACTGGGACATGCAGTATTCTTGTCAACTCTAGATTTAACTAAGGGATATTGGCAGGTCCCTGTATATGGACCTGATAAGGAAAGAACCGTTTTTTTTAACACCAATAGGGCTATTCCAATTTAAAGTCCTACCTTGTGGACTACATGGGGCCCTAGTGACTTTCCAATGACTCACGGACAGAATATTACAACCCTGTTCTCATTCCTGTGTGGCCTACATTGACAATATAGTAGTTTACAGTCAAACGTGGGAAGAACACCTCCCCCATCTTTACACTATTATGAGAGCACTCCTAGAGGCCGAATTAACAGCCATCCCTATGAAGTGCAAGTTGGCTCAATCAGCAGTAAGATACCTAGGCTTCTTAGTGGGTAATGGTAGTGTACAGCCTCAGCAGGAAAAAGTGAAAGCCATCCTAGATGTTCCCACACCCAAATCTTGGAGCATTCTTGGGTTTGATTGGGTATTATTGCAGGTTTATCCCAAGATTTTCAGACAAAATTTCAAGATTAACTGATACATTAAGAAATGCAGAATTCCAGAAAATGTGTTGGACTAATGAGGATGATGTTTGTTATAACAATCATGAACAGATTCTATGTCAGAACCCCATATTAAAAGTGGCAGACTTCTCGAAAGAGTTTGTTACATACGGATGCCTCCCTAACAGGTTTAAAAGCCATACTATCTCAAATACATGATGGCTTGGAACAGCCTATATTGGTTACCAGTCGCAAACTATTTCCCAGAGAAAAAAAAACTACTCTGTGTTAGAACTAGAAGCCCTTGCCATCAAATGGGTGATCCTCCATCTTAGATACTCCTATTGGGGAGAATACTTACATTCATTACTGATCATAAACCCTTGGTATGGATAAAACAGAGAAAATAATCTAACCTTTGAGTAACGCAATGGTTCCTGGACTTGCAGCCATACTGTTTCGCAGTGGAACACCAAAAAGATAAGCAACAGGGGAACGTTTGACTTCCTTTCCCGGTTCCCTTGAGAAACAGATCCGTCCACATCCCATAGGGGAAGGGTATATGAGAAACCAAAGGCTGTCTCACTGTCTAAACCCCAGCGATATCTTGCTCAGGTGGCCAGGGCACGGCCATCGCCTTTGGATCCAGACCCCGGGGGGTGGACAGTGCGAGAGGACATCCGATGGTGAGACATGTTATCCCCCCTTTCCCAGTACCACTATCCCATCCTATTTCATAGGATATTCCAACTTCTCAACCCCCCCTTTCTACACAAAAACTGAGCCGAGGAAGAGGAGGTCTGAGATTGAAAAGACTAACACCCCAACATTATATTGGACATGTCCCACTAATATGGTCATGCACTTGACCGTAATTATGTACACCTGGTACCTATTAGCTCTCCCCACACAGTTAAAAGGTATAGCACTGAGACACACTCTGAGCAAGGCGAGGCACGAGAAGGAGCAGTCCTTCCAGGGTGACGGTGAACCAGGTGGAGCAGGACGACAGGCGGAATCAAGGAGTGGGGAAACCTTGCGCATCCCGGAGAGAGGTTGTTGCCTCCATAGAACCTTGAAGGTTGCACAAGAAAAGCCAAGTAAACGAATAAATAAAATCTGCTTTGTGCTTCCAAGATACCAGCCACCCTCCTGGGTGAACGACAGAGTTTGTGAGGCAAAGTGGCATCAGCCTTGACTTCAGGATCAAAGCCGCAAGTAAAAGGGAAAAGTAATTAACACAACCAGTGAGTTGACAAAAGCAATGAAAGGCCAGTTTGTGTTGAAGAGAGATCACACGGGCAACAGTGTATCCAATGAAGAATGAAGGTTTGCGCAGGTGGCGATAAAACGCAATAGAAAGTAAAGTAGTATTGAACTTTAACGTGAAAGATACAAAGTAGCGGAGTGGTCCGGCGAAAGGAGATTGCCCAATCGAAAGTCTCCACGAAATGTTTCAAGACTTTAAAGTGCCAAAGTGAATGAAAGAAATAGATACAAGAAATGAACTTTTAAATGCTGAACTGTTTGGTTTGATCCCGGTGAAGGGAAACCTGAATGTGAAAGCTTGGCAATTTGTTGAATGAATAGGTTTGATCCCGGCAGAGGGACACCTGGATGAAAAGGATTTCTTTGAACTTTCTTGTGCTTAGAACTACGTTAACCAAGAGGCTTTGGTGTGGGAAGGAGAAAGTGAAACTTAAGCAAAACTCAAAGTGGCCATGCCGAGGTAAAATCCTCACACATTTGAAAGTCTTTGACAGTGAAAGAAAAGTGAAAAGGCTTGAGCCCGATGGAGGGGAGTTTAGAGAGTGTGATTAAGCCTTAAGAAGGGAACCCCAGGAACTGTGATTGAGAGGTCCAAGCCTGACAGAGGGAGACCTGTATTGAACTGTAACTTTGTTGAACAGTGAAACGAGAAGGAAGCAAACCATTGTCAAACTGTGAGACGAATTGCTTTAATGTGGAAGGCTGAGTAGGCCCTGGTCCAGGTCTTGAACTGCCGCCTTGTGACCAGAGCTGGAGTGTGTCACAAGGTCCAAGTGTGCCACCTTACCCCGTGCTACAAAAAAAACACGGGGGAGGGAGTTTACTCAGCCACATCAGAATTCAAATGAAATGTCAGATTTTCCTTTATGCAGCATACATTCCCCTTTTCACATTTATTGTATAAGAGTGAGGGCATGCATTATGTTTTTTAGCATAGGCCATTTTTGATTTGACTGAAAGACTGACTAGGACTGGGTTTTCTTTTATTTGATGGTAGAGAATATTCCCATCTTAGTTATAGGGCAAGATGAGTTTTCCAACCCCTTTAGGCCAACAGATAAAGGTTTTGAAACTTACAGCTCTTGTGTCAGTGTCTCCTTTTGATGCCATGCCTCGCTTACACTTGTTAGTGAAACAGGGAACACTTCTGGGAAGATAGCCAGACCAATTCACTGTAGCTTGGAGAGCAGTCAAGGCTAAGTCACAGGAGGAGTGGGGTGATCTGTGGTCTGTGATGAGCACACACAGTAAGACACAAAGAATTACCCTTACACGGCACTATACAAAAATATACAATTTATTAGGCCCAAGAATAAACACAAGTGAATAATGAAATGCACTGTAAAAACACCACTCAAACAACACACTTTGTAAAATATATACAGTCACTGGTGTCAAATGCGATAAAGTGCTAACTCTGCCAATACCTGTAAGGGAAAAGGGAAGGAACCTTTATAGCATAGACCGCCTTCTGAGATGGATAACCCTAACTTGATACGTCCAGCCCAACGATGAATGTAGCTGTGTGCTCAATGTTTGATGCGTGCATATAAGTGATCGGTTGTGCGTAAGGTCTCAAAGTAAAATTTTTAAGGCGCTGGCAAAGTTAGGGACAGGATTCTGAAGGGTGAAAGCGGGCTCCAAGAGTCGGGGGAGGATCTGCTGCGATGAACAAAGCTATCCCCAACTTTTGGAGGACTTTAGGAAGTGGAGGCTACCCAAGCCAAAGGGAGGACCACCAGGGATCCTCTGTGCGTAAAATACAATGGAAATGGATGAACAAGGGGCTACCGGTAAGTGGTTTCAGTACTCAATGCCCTTAGCTGGGTTTGGGTCCAAATTTGGCAGGTCTAGAGAGGGTCGCCAGAGGTTTAATTTCCCGCCAATGATTCAGTTTCAAACTGCACAGGCGCAGCTGGTACAGGTGCGGGTCTGGTTTACAACAGGAGCTGTATCTCTCCTCTCAGTTGTAGAACACTTATGCAGCTGGTCTCAGGGCACAAGAAGGAACGCATGAAAACCACCTTTAGCGACCGTCACTGTCGCACAGTGACTCAGGTGCACCAAACTCTTGCGATCTGGTGAATGCTTTTCTCTCGCAGCTGTGACGACTAAATTTGGTGGAAAGGTACTTTGCAGTGCAAGCTAGGATTCCCTGAGGCATAACTGTTACGCTCACCTGGTATCCACGGAGACGCCACCCAGCCCTGGTTGGATGATTTGCACTCTCGTACCCTCTCCTGCTCCCTTGGTAAGGACTCTGGTTAAAGATCGGTCTTAATATTGTAAAAGATGGATTCTCCGTCCTGCTCCTCGTGGCAGGGGCGCGTAGATGTGAGGGGAGAGCAGCGACCAAGTTACGTCACTGGTGCAGGCCCCCCCCTGTGGGAATCCAGGCCTGCTGCGACTCCGTAGGTTTGCTGCTTTAGTCTTTATATGCAGTTCTTATGTTCCTCTTAGTTCAAATTATAATGTCTTGCTTCTTTTTTCTTTTTGGTATGGAAAGGTATTTTGGTGTTGTCATGCAGTTTGAAGGTGAGCATGGGCCGGTAGGTGAAAGCAGGGTGTGCGCGATGCTGTCCAGTGAGTAATGCGCGATGCGCCGTGCTGTTTCGCCTTTTATATTGCTAACCTGTGTCTTTTCTCTCCTTATAGGTTGCGATGTTCCTCGCTGAGCGCCGTAATGTTCCAGCAATGATACTGATCAGGAGATGACTACCCAGGTAAGAGTTGTGTGGCATCCTTCATTCGGGAGGAAACGTGAGTAAACGCTTACTAATGCTGTCTTTGTTTCTCCTCTTTCCAGGTTATGGTATTTCTGATGCATGCGGTGCCCGATGATGGAGTTCGTACCTTCAGGTGAGCGGATCTGAAGTCGACGATGGATTGAAGACAGGATACTGTTCCAGATAGGTTTCGTAGTGTTCTTTCCCTCTCTACAGGTCCTTGGTTTCAGGTAAGCTGGGATCAAAGAACTGGACACGGTGAGCATTACGCTGCCCACAGCAGGATAACGCAAAGCATGTTCTGCTCTTTGGGTGCGGTTTAAATAGTCTCAGGTAAAGTAGTCCAGGTAAAATAGTCCCAGGCCTGCCACACCCAAAGTAGTCCAGGTAAAGTAGTCTCAGGCCTGCCACACCCAAAAGACTAGATCGCATAGCTCAGTTCCTTGTAACTGTGTGCCTCCATGTTGGTTGAACTCCCCCAAGTTAAGTAGTCCCAAGTAAATAGTCCCATTCTAATGTTGGTCTTCATGATGGTTAAGAGCCTGGCGCCAAAGGTGCTAGGACTGACTCCAAGAGAGTCTTGGATGAGGTTTTGAGGCCTTTGACCTGGCCCTAACTGGAAGGCTGACTTGCCAGTGAGGGCCATGGGTCATGACAGCAACTCGATGTGACAACGTTCTTCCATGGGTGCCAAGGGTCGAGCTGGACAGTCTACTGGATGGGCCAGGAACACTTCTGAACAAGCTCTTTTGCAGGGAAACCATGAGGTGTTGAGAGTGATTGGGCCCACCACTCCAAAGGTTTGAAGCACCTTCACAGGTCTTCAGAGATTGAGCGCAAAGCAGGGCTCTACCGGAACAATATCGGGTTCAGGGTGCCAACCTTCTTCTGCGTGGTTCTGGATAGTTCTTGGGTCTGCTTGGGCTGTTGCGTGTCTGCATTCAGGACCCCTCCTCATATCCACAAGTCCGGTGAGTGCTTGCACCCAGCCGGTCAGTGAGCTCTGCCCCACGCATGCACAGCAGCAGTGGTCCAATTTGGGACCATTGCGGCTCTCGTGCACACCAGACATCCTGGCACCAGTAGTGCGGATTGGGACCAGACTGTCCCAGCCCACTTCCTGGGTACCCACACACGTGACCTGCAGTAGCCCACAAAAGAAGCAGCTTTCATGGGCAACTGCATGCCCAAATAAGGAATTCCCGGGTCACAAAGACCACGGGGAAGGCCAACAGACAAAATGTCCAAGTTAGTAGACAAAAGACCTTGTGGCATGGCCATGACGGACACTAGCCACAGTCATGAGCCAAACGCAGTAAGCGCAGTATGGCTCAGTAAAAAGTTATACAATTACATGAAAAGGCTTCTGCTGCCACCAGTCCACTCCTAGGCACATTGTCCAGAATACACAAGGACCCCATTGTACAGTACAGTAATGTACTTTGCGCAATAAAATGTTACCAAAAGTGGCAACCAAGTCGAAAGACTAAGAGAAGCAAAGTTTCTCAGCACTGACGGCCAGTAGAATGTGTCAGTTTCCCCATAACTATGAGCGAAAGCCCTGTGGAGTGTAGCTGAAGGCTGTGCTCCACTGGCAAAAGGCAGGTCAGGATGCTGAAACAAAAGCAGAAAGTTTGGGGGGATCCACAAATATAGAGGTAAAATAGTTGGAAGAGATATTTTCCCTAACAAATATATTGGCTATATTAAGGGTTCCCTATGGGTTCCCTTTAAGCTCTCCTCTTTTATACATTGGGTTAAGAGAGGCTATTGCATTACTGAGTAACAATGCTACTTCTTGGTTCTGCTCATATGGGTTGAATGGACAATGTACTCTTGAAATTTCGCATGTGACTTGTTAAGATGTAGAGTAGACTAACGTCTTTGTGATTTCTTTTTTTCTAGGTAGTGTTGCTTGGAGACCACAAACAGCTTCGTCCTGTTGTGCTAGATGATTTCTGCCGCAGACTTGGGATGGAAAGATCTCTCTTCGAACGCTATGGCAACCAAGCTCTGATGCTTGACATTCAGTATCGCATGGTAAGTAATCCTTCATTCGCATGTTTATAGCACTTTTACAAATCGCTGAACAAGAATAACAAAGGTACAAAAAAGCAAATGATGCAAAATTACAGTAAACTGATTAGAGGGTTACAATGAAGGAGGAAGATTACATTTAAAACGGGAAGGTAAAGAATTTCAATATTTAGTGGCAAGGAGTGAAATGGATCGAAATCCAGACTGGGGAAAGTGGGGTTTTGTTAAGAGAAGATAGTTGAGGGTTTTATAGAGAAAATGGAAGAGCAGATGAGTTAACAGAGCCAGAGGATAGAAGGAGAAACGGTAGTACTTGGTGAAAGAGCAAATGGCAGATAAATAGCAGAATTATAGATGGGCAAAGAGGACTACAGTGATAGGAGGGGTGCCCAATTGGAAGAGCAGAACAGTAGAAGAGATGAGAGAAAAAACAAGTAATAAGCAGTTTACAACAGTCATAAATAAAACTCGCTCTTTTCAGGCTGCTAGAGCTGAAAGTGACAGGAGCGGGCACTGTTCCGAGAATGTCTGATCTGTTAAATAGGGCAGAACTGGAAAATCCCAAGGAGGGAAGAGGGGAATGAAGAGTATGGTGATTGGCCGTGCAAAATGCAGCAGAAAGATCAAGCTGTGGAAGATGGTTTTAAGTGACAAGCAGAAAGAAAGAAATTAGCAACATATAGAAGTGCAAGTTCAGTGTAGTGGAAAGGCCAAAACCCAGACAAACTGCAAGAAGGAGTGGTGATCTAAATAAGTTGCTCAAGTAGTTTAGATAACAAGGGAAGAAGGAAGACTGTTCGAAAATTATCTGGAAAAGAAGGGTGAAGAGCAGGGTTTTCAAGATGGGAGGAACCACTGGTTTGTATAGTGTTGGTTGGGGTTTTCATTTGGGCGTTTGCCTTTTGCAGAGTATGTCAATGTCCGTGTTTGATGCGCTTTGTGTTTAAGCTCTTGTCTGTTTACTACTAGCACATGGACATTTGCAGCTTTCCTTCCGGAGAGTTTTATGAGGGCCGATTGAAAACTTGGAGTCAGCTGATTCGGCCACAGAGTGTTTTTTACCACGCGAGGAAGGCCTGTTGTCCCATTATCTTTGGCCACGTGGAAGGCAAAGAGCAGAGCCTGTTCGTCTCCACACGTGAAGGCAACGAGAACTCAAAAGCCAATGCTGAAGAGGCTGCACATGCGGTGAGTCTACCCCTTTCCAGAAACCTGGGTGTGCCTAAGACCTGCCCACATGCTTGGAGTACAGCCTATTCCAGGCGCTCTCATTGGAGTGATATCAGAGATGGGCGTTCTGGGTAGCTTTGCAAGATCTCGAGTGTAGAAAGAGGGACAGCTCGGCCCAAATTGTGCTTTAATGCAAGGTAGGATGCAGGAGTGGATGACATTCATGAAGCCTTTGGAGAGTTCTTGAAGGTCTTTGCCTCTGATGGCAGCTGTAAACATACAGAAAATCAGTAATGTGCTTGCCTATCTGGCATGGTAGTGTTGCAGTTCTGGTAGTGGTGATTTATGAATGGAGGAATGCTGAAGTTTGGTTATCGTATAAAGGCCTGCATGAACCTTTACAGTTGGCCTTTTCTAGTAGGTCTTGAAGTTGTAAAGTGAGCATGCAATGAGGCACACAATTTGCATGTAGTGAATATTACTACTAGTTCCTTTCCTCTTCGCCTCACTTTTCAGGGTCGGTTTGAAGTTAATGAAGGTGTTCAAACAGCATTCGATTTTCGGGGTTCTTCACCCATTGTATGGGGAACCTAAACATTGAGTTTTTTCACAACTGCTTTTCCTGAACATAAGAAACAAAGACACACCTACTGCAATCCCAGTCACTGCAAGCCTGTGGCATTTGGGACAGGGGTGCTTTTTAACCACCCCATTGTGTCCTATGGTGATTCTATCACCCTACAGCTGTATTGCGGAGTGGGCTGGTAACAGCTGTAATTTAGTTTATGCTTCCACAGAGATGTAGGCCTTTTAACTGCATTAGTAGCACAATGTAACTGTATAGTTGCCACCGGGTTACCCGTGACAGAATACAATCTGTAAGGGTGAAATTGCCTGGGTTCTTTTGGTTTTTAGTAAACTTATGCAGGTAGCTCTGTCCATGAAACGAGATCTGCTAATCAGAGGTCTCTCAGCTGCTAACTTATGGTTTGGCAACATGACAGTCACAAGGTGATGTGCATTCCTGCCAGTAGCTGGTGGGACCACACAGTCAGTAGGCAGAATCTGCATTTCAACACGGGTAGTCCTGCATATAAATTAAACATAATTGTGGGATCAAGGATTTGGTGGCTGACAAGTCTTGAGTAGAAGCCATGCCAGGTTATGTCGAGATGGTAGCCTCTGGGACACTAAACTGTTTTGGCCAATATAATCGTGGTGTATTTTTATTGGTATCCAGTCATATTTTCGAAAAGATACTTTTCGAATGACCATTATGTCAAAAACATTTAGCCGATTTTTTTTTTTAATGTTTTTTTTTATTTTGTTTTTTTTGGGTTTCGTTAGTAAAAAAAAGTGTAAATAAAAATAAAACAAAGGTTTGGGGGGAACCCCCCCATTTTAAATATAAAATGTAAAAAAATAAAATAAAAAAAAATCGTCAAATTTGGTGTCGAGAAAATGGCATTCGAAAATATGGGTTTCGAAAATATCACTATAAACCTTTTTTATTATCAGCTTGGCCCATTGACATGCCTGGCAGTCCCAGATAGTAAATACACAGGAGGATCTGAGTTTCGCTGTGAGAAACCTGAAGGTGTCTCACTTACTAGTCCCCAGGGATCTGTCATCCAGGTGGTCAGGACACGGCCATCGCTATTGGATCCAGTTCCTGGGGGTGGACAAGGGCGGGAGGATCACCTACATGAAGGTTACCAGAAGGAACATTTGTTTTGTTGTTTTGGCATATCAGGTGCCTCTGAAGCAAGAGACTTTGCATGAGAAGAGACTTGGGCACAGAAGGCCCTGATATAGAGAAAAGGAACTGTGAGCTTGTGTCAGCGAAGCCCAGGAGTGTGCTGTGCTTGAGAGTCCCGCCTTGTCCCGTGCTAAAAACTTTGGGCAGGGAGACCCCGACCATAACATACTGACTTATCATTTTGTGAACACTTCTTTCTTTTCTTGTGAACATTATCCCACACTATTCTTGTAGCATAGTGGTAAGGATTGGCAATAGGTGTTCTTAGTACAGGCACTTTTTGTTTGACTAGACTCCACTAGGACTGTATTCTTATTATTTGATGGTCGTAGCCTCCCCCTTCCAAACCATTTTTTTTGGTATCCAATCATCATCCATCGCAGGGTTATCAATGGGTTGAATAAATGGCCGACCTAGCCAATGTCATCGCCCAGTTAGCGGCCCATCAGATGCAGGCCGAAGCTAGACTCCAAGAAAATCTAACAAAATTAATTGAATTACAAGCAAGACCCCTACTACCACAAGGGGTACTTCAGCTGTATCTTCAATGTGAAGATTTGGGAGATTTTTTCTTGAACTTCGAACGCCTAGCTGACCAAATAGGATGGGAAGAAAACCTCAAAAGATGCTATTTGGGCGCTTTGTTGAAAGGTGAACTACAAACCTCCTATCAACTACTTAATCTTGCACAGGGTGCCACCTTTCTATCCATTAAAGAGGGGCTGTTAAAAAAAGTGGCCCAAACCTGCAATTTTTATCGGCAGAAGTTGAGGACCATTAGATTAAACCCTGGAGAAACCCCCTTAGAAATGGGTGAACATGTCAAAAACACTACAGCTCTGTGGATCAATAACAAATCCTTAGAAGAACTGGCGGAGATGTTAACCCTAGAACAAGTCACTAATTCCTTATCTACTTTTTTGCAGAAAGCTGTTCTACAGTTAAATCGACCAACATTAACCACAGACATTGAGATTGCACAAAACCATTTGGATGCAGCTAAATAATTCCACTCAGCCCATCTTTGGGCGGAATGGAAGGATCATAAGCCTATCCACCAAAGGGATTAGATAAACAAGGGGGGGTCGTATAAAACCAAGGAATGGATGCTAGGAGACAAAGTAGAAATCAGAAGAACTGACCCTAAAACCAAAGATGAAAGCAAAAGGGAGGAATTAAAAGTAAGCAGACCACCTCCTTCTGTCTGTTTTTCTTGTAGAGAAACGGGACATATAGCTAGACACTGTCCAAAGAATCTAAGGGACGAACCGGACAAACCGACTGAAATAGGCTGTCAAAAGAGCGAAGAATGGAAGAACCCGAAGAAGAGCTAGAGATCTTTAGTATCTTTTTATGTCAATCGTCTACTGACTATACATACGAAAAGGCCTGGGTAAATGGGAGGCAAGTAAGAGCCTAGATTGACTCATGTAGTAAGCAGACTGCTATACGAGCTGGTTTAGTTACAACAAAGGACCTGGAAAATGCGGCGATAGTTAGTTACATGTGTACACGGGGACAATGAAGTGTACCCCAAAATACCTGTACACATTAATATCTGGGGCGATTCCTGTGAAATATCATCAGCCAAAATTCCTGGACTCCCCGAAGAAGTTATTCTGGGGTGGGATGTCCCTACCTTCTCTACTCTCCTACAGCAAACGCCACCTCCATTTGGAGATCTTTTTACACCAGAGTTGTTGGCAAGCAGACTACCACTCCCAAAACTCTCCAGTATGTGACTGGGAAAACTCTGAGCCTAAGTGACCTGAAACAGCCCTTAAAACCCAATTCATAGACTACTGTAGAGAGACCAGTAACATCATTTCACCTCTACCAGCCCCGGTCACGACAAACCAATGAAATATGCGAGAGCTCTTAGACAGCTCTCGTTCCTGTTCTCTTCCTGGTCCTAACAAAGTAGAACGTGGACAGCGAACAGGAATATCCACCTCGCATAGGGGAAGGGTATGTGAGAAATATGAAGGTGTCTCACTTACTAGTCCCCGGGGATCTGTCATCCGGGTGGCCAGGACACGGCCATCGATATTAGATCCAGTTCCTGGGGGTGGACCAGTGCGGGAGGATCACCTGGATGGGGGGTCTTCGGGGAGTGGAAGTGGGACACCGAAGGGTGAGATGCAGTATCACCTTCCTTGTGACACCTTTTCCCCATCCTGTCCAGTAGGATACTCAGAAACTCTACCCCCACCCCCTTTTCCAACACAAACACTTTCTCACACCGTGAGCGACAACAGACTAGTACCAGAGCCGTTTACCTGACATGTCCCAACACAAGGGTCAGGCAGAGTCATGCAAATGCCAACAACTACACACATCCGACTGCCCTTTCCCTTCCCCGTTGGGATAAAAAGCAGAGCACAGGAACACATTTTGAGCAAAGCCGAACGCACGAGGTAGCAGCTATTCCAGGACAGCAGTTCAAATGGAGGAAAAAGGCGGCAAGACCTGAAAGGACGTCAAGCAGGGATTTGCACTTGCCCTTTTCAACCCAGAACTGCAAAGCCTCCGATAAAAGAAGCATAAGACCAGGAATCGCAGCTGGCGAGTGGTGTGACAGATGTCAGCGGTACATGGAACCCTCTGCACTGATAGCCAGGGGCGGGAGACATGGTTGCCATCGTGGTACCGTCCTTGACTCCAGAGGCAAGAGAAACGCCAGCAAGTTCAGCACAGCCGGTGAGTTGGCCGAACTCGATAGTCGGCCGGACTGTGTTGAACTCAAGGTGTATTGACTTGGTACCAGAGGTAGAGTGGTCCGGCACCACGTGGGCCTTTGATGGGAGGTCTCTGACAGGTACCCCTCCTCTGAACAAAGAGACTGTGTTGAACAAAAAAAAATAAAGAAACTGCAAGTACCAAGAGGCCTTAGGTAAGGCCGACGTGAGGTGTCAAGGTGGTCATACAGGGGTCAAGCAAAAGCCCTTGTACAATCGAAAGTCCTTCACACGTTGCAGAAGTTTTGATGATAATAGAATTGTGAATCCAACTGAGGGAACTGTGAAATAGGCGTTTGCGCCCAGCAGAGGGGAACGCCAAACCACTGGCTATTGTGATTAAACACACCCTTGTCATAGGCTTACAAAGTGACCCAGCAAGACGCGATCGCCCTTCGGAAGTCTTTGTTTAAAGTTGGCAAGCACTGTGAAAGGTCTGAGCCCAGGTGAGGGGGACCTAACAAAAAGGTGGTTGTTTAAAAAGAATTGAGAGTTTTGAATATTACACAAATAAGGAACTTGATTGAAAGACGATAGTGAACCCCGATTGAGGGATGTCAAGAGAAAAGTTTGAAGAAGCTAAGTGAACGACATTGTAACGACAAGTATGAACCCAACTGAGGGATGTCCAAAGTGAATGGTTGGTCTGAGCCTGATTGAGGGAGGCTAACCACTGAGAGGAGGGGGGATCCAAGGGAGAACGGTAATAATCACCCTACATGAAGGTTACCAGAAGGAACTTTTGTTTGGTTGTTTTGCCATATCAGGCCCCTCTGAAGCAAGAGACTTTCCATGAGAAGAGACTTGGACACAGAAGGCCCTGATATAGAGAAAAGTAACTGTGAGCTTGTGTCAGCGAAGCCCAGGAGTGTGCTGTGCTCGAGAGTCACGCCTTGTCCCGTGCTAAAACATGGGGAAGGGAGATCATTACATCCTGACTTATTTTTTGAACACTTCCTTCTTTTCTTGTGAACATTATCCCACACTATTTTTGTAGCATAGCGGTAAGGATTGGCAATAGGTTTTCTTAGTATAGGCCCTTTTTATTTGACCAGACTCCACTAGGACTGTATTATTTTTATTTGATGGTCGTAGCCTGCTCCCATCTTAGATTTAGGTTTAGATTAAGTGTTTATCTCACCCACTTTACAGTTTAATAAACACCCTTGAACTATGATCACTTGTGTCTGTCTTGCTTTGATACCATGCCTTTCTTACAGTCGCCCAGAACAAAATATTGGGGCTTGGCCCCAGCAAAGGCCTTTGTCTTCGCTCTGTGAAAGGGTCGTCCCCCTCCAGAAAACAGGAACTCCCCCCTGTTGCCCCACCCCCAGGGTCTAGGAGAGGTTTGGTGCTGCAAAGGCCAGGCTCTGCTAGGCCAAAGGAACTCGCACCAGGATGGCAGTTAACTGATACGTTGTACACTAGCAGAGAAAGGCAGTGGAATTAGAGAGGCCTCAGTCCACAAAAGGGTGCCACCATCTTTGATTCTCCCAGGGCTAACAAAGATCTTGTAGCCCCTCCTCACACCCTGTAGACAAAGCACTCTGGGTATGTGTTGGGTAAGATTTTCATATTTATGATAAATCTTCCTGACCCGTGTCAACCCCAGAACCTTTTGCTTGGACTTTGTGATTATTTTCCCTTGTCCCTATGTGAGTGGGATTTTTTTTCCCTTCTCACCAAGTCTTTAACTCTTTCTGTGGGTGACCTTTGTATATCTTTCCATAGTGTGTGTTTGGATTTATAGTTCCCTATAACGTTTGGGCTTGGGATGGTTTGCTCCTTTCGGCTTCCCTTTGTAATTTCTCTTTAATGTACTTGGGTGAACTAATGTTCCCAAGAGGTAAAGCGAGATTTCCATCCCCTTTACATTTTATATAGTGAGCCAGCACATCCCACCTTATGTGGGGTGCTGGGGAGATGCACTGTATCCCCTTTCGTACTTACCTGTTAACTTGAATGGTTGGTGGCAGTGAAACTACTTGTATGACTTTTAGTCATTATTACTCGCAGACTGTCAAATCAACCGTGTTAATGCGCAGGAGGGTCACCATTCTGTTAGAAGGTTGGGCTCCTTCTATTTTTCGTAATTTCTCAT
This sequence comes from Ambystoma mexicanum, assembly GCF_040938575.1. Lineage (NCBI taxonomy): Eukaryota > Metazoa > Chordata > Amphibia > Caudata > Ambystomatidae > Ambystoma > Ambystoma mexicanum. The sequence goes on along the minus strand of NC_090925.1, from coordinate 326,278,264 downwards.
TTGCTTGTTGTTTCTTAGGTGGTCTTCTGCCATTCTAGGTGGGAAAGACCTTGGTTGAAGTTTTGTCCCCCACCCAAAGTGACTGTCTTTCTGCCCCCCACCTACCCTCTTGCCCCCTGTGACTGTCCTTGTGCCCCCCACCCACCCACTTGCCCCTTGTTACCGTCTTCGCCCCACTCACCCTTATGACCACCCCCATACTCCCTCCTCCCCTCCTCCTGTAAATCTCTGACACTACCTCAATTGTCATCAGGCATAGTAATCGTAGCCGCCTGTCTGTTGCAGCCACCTGCCCACCCCTTTTTGTCCATTAGCACTTACTCTTATAATTTGTCCTGTGACCTTTGATAGAAGCTTGTCTCTCTCCCCCTTCCCTCCTTCTCTTCTCCTCCCTCTCCCCCCGCACTCTTCTGAATTGTCGACTGACCTTTTCCGATAGTCGCTTGTTTTGCTCCTCTCCTTCTCCCTCACTCCACCCCTCCCTGGCTCTCCTTCCCACTCCTCTTGTATACTCATGCACTACATCAGTTGTCATCAGGCATAGTAATATTACTGCTGGTTTGTCTCATTTTTCCTTTCCCCTCTTCTCCTTAATTGATACTTGCACTTGCACTATCTGAAATGTCGCCAGGCTGATTATGATAGTTATTTTTCACATTCTGAATTGTTTCAAGGACTTGCAAGAATTGAATTGTATTCTCCCATGTTCCCTCCCTCCTTGAAGCGCTTTGAAACACGTTGTGTATAGGCGCTATACAAATAATCAATCAATCAATCAAAGATATAATCGGATATTTCTGTTGAATGTTTCACTAGTGATTGTGTATTTAACAGACAGCATTTCAATGTATTCACTGGTGTTCTTATACAGGGGGTAGGGTTACCATCAGACCCTTGAGTAGTAGAATGCTGCAGAGATGGTTTGTTATCCATTGCGGTAACGGTGACAGTAACACTGATCAATCTGAATCCGTTTTCTGGACTGATGTGTCTCCTTTTCAACGTTTCTTCCAAGATTATCTAACACAACACTATCAGTCTCTAAAAGATTATCTGCCGCAAGGCATTTAAGCGCACTCTCCGATTTCGCCGAATGGCAGCATTTAAAGCGGCCATAATAGTGATAGCTAAAGTGTCGGTACTAACACGAAGAAAGGAAAAAGAGTCAACTAACAAAAAGGATGAGGCAGAATAACCGGCCGCACTCACCAGCCACGGCAGCCACAAACCGTCCCCGACGCGCCGGCACTGGCGCGTCTAACCTGTCAATTAGAGGAGGCTGGAAACTAGAATGTTAGAGGGAGTTGTAGTTTTTAAGAACTGCTTTCACGTGTGATGCACGAAGCAGAAACATCAGGGATTAGAAGGTAGCAGCAACACAATTCAATAATGCACAGGTAGTATTTCGTATCCCTAATGCAGATTCAAGTTAAAAAGAAATTAAATTACAGTTCAGCAAGCGGTAAAAGTTCACTAAATAAAACACTTCTAAAAGCACAATGCAGCTAAAGAATAACACTAAAAGGAATATAATATCAAATAAAATCCTAATAACTGTCTTTCACAATGTTCTATTCAGCAGCTACAATAACGAAATTGAATCAGTGTAAAAGCTGACCAATAGGATATACCCACCTTGAAATACCTTGTGCATTTCTAAATGTGTTATTGGGTTTTGCTTTCCCTGGTCTGTGAAGTAACCAATGTTGGGTCCTTCCACCACACAGCAAACAGGAACCAGGTAAATTACAGATAGTTTTTGGGCCCAGTTGTACAGGTAAGTTCATCAAGTACATATACTTAGTTGCTCCCAAGGGATTTTCCCTGTTTGACATCTATGCTCTCATCTTTGCCATCCGGATGGATATAAGTCCCAACTGAGATGGCTGGCTGTGGGGAGTACTGAGAGTAATGATTTGTGATTTAGTGTTCTTGTCTAGATTTATCTGATTTGATCTTATATGTGAAGAGAAAAAGAATATTGTTTGTAAATTAAGTTTTCTTTTGTTCGTTCAATTGTATATGTAAAAGGTCAAAATCTGACCAAATTACATTAATAAAAAAAAAAAGTACATAGGAAGAAACACTGGCCCATCCACACTCCAGCTGAGGTCTCTCTAACTGTCCACCAACAAAAACCATAACACATTACTACACCTCTCATCCTGTTCACTCATTGCAACAAGCACAAACTGGCACCACACGTGTAAAACAACATACCAGCCCCGACCTCACATGCCAGCAAAAATCTAAACAATTGAGACAGATGAAACTACCTCTCACAAACTGATAAGAACAGATGAAACAAACGATGGAAAAACTCTAACCAGACAACCAGATCTATTCTGGCACAAAACACCCACGTGAGCAGTACACCTTCTACAGGAAAAACAAAAGATGGAATAATAACCATTTGGAAAACTGGGGAATCTGCACAGCACACACATCTAACCAGCCACTGCACCTTAGACAACCAATGCGGTCCGCCGGGCACAGGGATAGCAAAACCCCTAACAGTGAAGAACTCCTAAACGCACCTTTCAACGGAACAGAACAACCACCACACTAACCCCCACTCACCACCACTGTAACCAACAATGGTAAAACACCTGTAGGCAAACACCCGACTATAATCACAGTCTAAACTCGCCCCACCACACTTTACGACTGTAACTAACAGTCAAAACTTCAACTCACCATAGTGACAGTAACCAACAGTCTATACTCTGCACACGACACAAACTGTAATCAGCAGTTCTCTCTAACCCTCAACTACCCTCCGCGACTGTAACCCCCGGCCAACTCTCACTACTCTAAACTCCAAACCACTGTCTGTAATCACAGTCAACACCTGACTGTAACCAACAGTGAAAACTCTAAATCGCCTCATGACTGTAACCAACAGTCTAATCTCTAAACACACTATTCACCACACACCCTCCCTGACTGTACCCAACAGTCAAATCTCTAAACACAATACATACCCACTCCGCAACTGTAACCAATAATCAAAACTCTGGCTGTACCCAACAGCTGTAACACAAATACCTCGCCGACTATAACCAACAGTTAAATCTCCGGCTATAACCAACAGGCTTAACACCATACACCAACCACTGACTGTATCCAACAGTCAACATCAACACCAAACACTACCTCGATGACTGTAACCAACAGTCTAGACACGGGCTCTAGTATGTCTTTTTCAAACAACTTATTTAAGTATCGTAGTCTGATCGAATAAGTTCTTGTACATGAAAGCAACAAATGCTGTATAGATTCTTTTTGATGGGACGTCGTGTCTAGGCACTATCTGCAGTTGCCTGTCAGTGAAAGACCTCTAATGTAAAGAATTTCATTTGTTTCTAGTAGGTTTAACCTGGCTCTTGGGATTAGGTCCCGCGCCGCCCTGTTTGGAAATTTCTTTATGAGATTTTGTGGCTCATTTAGTTTTTTTGTCTTATGCGGTAGGTGTAGGGTCAATTTGTTCCTTGCTGCCATTTCTGTGGTCTTTGCCCAGTCTAATTCTTTGATTTTTCGTAGAACCCTCACAGGGTTCTAAATGAGCTCTTCTTCTTGGCTAACAATTGCGTCCAGTAACAATTCATTTTCCTTTTTCCAGTTTAATAACTCACATCGGTTATCTTGCATTTCTTTGTTTATCATTTTATAGATAGGATTGCTATCTGTCATTCTGCATTTCCTGTATAACATTAGGGAGTTGCAGCTTACCATACATTGGAGTGACAGGAGACTCAATTCCCGTCTAATAGCTGGTCCCAATATAGAGTTGGGGAGGCCTAAAACAGAGCTCCAAAAGGCAGCTTCTAATTTAGGCCAGAAGTCACTTGGAATTGTAGGCAGTGCCTCAGCCCAGTACGTCACAAACGGGACGACCTTAATTTTGTAAAAGTTGATTGTGGGAATTAATGAATATCGACCACATTTTTTATCGATCACTTTTGCCTGAGCCGCCAGCTTTTTGATTTTGCCTTGTAGAGTCACTTGCATTGCCGTTTCACGTTTAGAGCTGTCCAGTGTGACTCCTAGATATTTAAAACTCTGGACTGTCTCTATTTCGGTTTTCTGCCAGGAACCATTTGTTTATGTTGTTTTTCTTTTTTCTAACAGATTTGAGGAGGATCATTACCTTTGTTTTTTCTTTATTAATCTCGAGGTGATTTTCTTGAGTGTAAGAAAGTAGAGAATTCAGTTGCCGCTGTAAGCCAATAGGCGTTTGATCAAATAGTGTGAGATCGTCGGCGTACAGGAGCCGCCAGATCGTTTCACCTCAGATTTGGGAATGCACGTACTGTTGCTTCTGTGTTCTGGATATCACCTATATAGGCTCGGAAGAGAGATGCTGCTAGCGGGCATCCTTGCTTGACCCCGCATGTGGTTGGGATCTCGGCTGATAAATCCCCTTGTCGATTCAGACAAACTCTCATTGTTGTTTTTGAGTGAAGTGCTTTTATGGGTGCCAAGATTTCCTTTGGACAGTTCCAATCTAGAAGTTTCTGCCAGAGGCAATGTCTTTCCACTCGATCAAACGCCTGTGTGAAGTCGATGAATACAACAAAGAGACAATGACCATATTGTAGAACCTTGCTCTTCAGGATGCTAAGCAAGAGAATGTTGCCTGCAGTCCCAGCGTTTTTTAAAAATCCGGCTTGAAGATGATCATTGCACTTTGCCGATGCTGCCCATATTTGGAGTTTTTTCATCAGTAAGGTTCCAAATACTTTCCTGATGGCATTGAGCAATGCAATGGGACGAAAGTTATAGGGGTCGCTCTTATTCCCTTTTTTGTAAATCGAGATCACAATCGCCGATGTCCAGGACAGAGGAAGTGTCTTTGTATCTGCACATCTTTGAAAAATTATGCTGAGTAGAGCTGCCCATTCTGAAAGATGCATTTTTAGCTCAAAGTTTGTAATTCCATCGGGCCCCCGGGCCCTAGAGTTTTTGAGGTTCTTGATTACATCTTCAATGTCTTCCGTGTTTCCGAGCTTGATCCTCTCAGGACTGTCGTATGAAACAACCTCTTTAGGTGCCTCACAGACAGATTGAAATACAGAATTGTAGTGGGTTTCCCAGGTGTGTTGCCCGATCTTGTTGGGTATTAAGTCTTGCATTGACGTATCGATGGATCTCAGCAGGGCCCAGAAGTCTCTTACATTATGTGTGCTTAAGGTTTTGGCAATGGATTCCGCGTCTTGTTGATAGAGCTTATCTCGATGGCATCTGACCTATGCCTTGTAAACTCTTGTTACTTCCTTGATTTTAATGCCGCCTTTTATCGTTGGCAGGGACTAAGCCATTCTCTTGTCTTTTCTGAATTCCCGTCTCTTTTCTACCAGCTCTTTGTTGTAGGCATGATTTTTAGGTGTCTGAGAGAACTTCCTGCTGGTTGACTGGTGTTTGTATGACGTCAGCCGGGGTTGATAGTCAACTGGCTTTTCTTAGTCATTCTGCCCATTTGCCTTGTATTTTGATGTCAGCTTTTTAATGACATTTGCACTTAATTTGATTCGTGAGCCTTGTATGTTGGACTCAATTTGCGTGGTCATCTTTTCATTTTTCTTAGAGGGTATCCTCCAGCACATTTCCAGCAGATTGTGATCGCTGGTGCTTGTTCGCAATACCTCAAAAGCTGTTGTCAGCTGCAGCAGTGGTTTCGAGACGAAGATATAATCGATAGTCGCGCTCACATCAGCACATTCCCATGTCGGGAGCCTATTATGTTGCGTGAAAACCGCGTCCAAGTTGTGAAGCTCTCTTGACTGTTTCATGACTAGCCATGCTTTCCCTCGTCCTTCCGCCGGTGAGATCTTGGATTTTGCCTGCTTAGACTTTTCCATTTGACACAATTGTTAGGGAGAATTCTCTGTTTAGGCTGAATCTCCTAACCTAGTGAGTCCCCCAGCAGCTTTGCTGAATTTTTGGGGTTTATTTTTTGTCTCCTGCCAAGAGTGAGACTCTTTTACCCTCACTCTTGGACATGATTTGAGTGTTTTTTTTTGACTCTAGATGTGTTTAATGGGCTATGGGGTCTTTTACTCCATAGGGCTTCATGTGTTTTTGTGATGTGTGTTACACAGCACCCTCAGTGCAGTAACACAGGGGTGTCATAGTGACTCCCCAGTATAGACTCCATACCCTGGGACTGACTACTGTCTCCCAGGGTCTGTAAAGTCACCATTGACTTTACTAGTCTTAAATTCTGAACAGAACCAGTACAAACCATCATATTGTGGACGTACTGGCTGGGGCAATTCGATTGCCCTGGGGTCTGTTAGTCGAGGGGGCACGTCTCCGTCCCCCCTGATCGAGTTTTGGCTGGTGGCAGTGGATACTACTTTTTATATTCAACCGCAAATATTTCTCTATGGGATTTCCCCATTGTTCGAGGCTACTATCTTTATTTATTTAATTACGATAGCCTCGAACATACCGCCGGTTTATTTAATTAATATTAATTCTCCGGTTGGTATTTTTTGCCAAAACTCGGTTCTAAAATGGTGTTTGGGTTCTCTTCTGTAACTCCAACCCAAGTCGAGTCCTTTGTTCCACTTTTTTGGCGGGCTTCTCCACAGAAGCCCTCCAAAGTGGTGCCACTCTGTCTGGGGTACTTAGGAGGGGTGGAGGGGGATTTAGGCACCCTGGACGGAGTTGCCTAGGCAACTCAAGTCGCACTCCGTCCTGATTGGCCCAAGTGGTGAGCCGGCCGGCTCACCACTTAGCATGTTCGAGTGACAGCTAGGCTGAGTGAATGGGGGTTTTCTGCATAAAAGCAGGGCTTTGGGGACTGGAACTTCAGAAGTCGCCACAGGACCTACGAATCCGACGAGGGAGAAGCTGAGCCGACCTGCCACGACGACACCACCGGTGGAGCCCTGCTGGACCGTCTCACCACTTTTCCCAACGACAGAGGAGATCTCCCACTGGAGAGTCTTCTTCCTTTGACTGGTGGGGACCAGTTCCACCGTCTTTTCGCCTTCCTGACGTATCTCGTGGCCGCCTTGCCTGTGCCAAGCACCCCGGCAACCGGGATACCACGTTTTACCACGACCGCGAATTAAAGGGTAATACCTTTAACCGGAAAACTCTGCGGCTGGTTTCGTCCCTGGCAGTGCAACGACCTTCATCTTTCCTCCAAGTCAAGATCTTCTCTTCCCCTGGATGACGACGAGACTTGCACCCACTTCCAGGAACAACTGCCACCGCTGGAGGATCCTTCCCACTTAAGGTACCGTGCCCCGCCCGGCTTCCCTTGCCACCGACTGTACGGGGTAGATTTAGCCCCCGGCTTTCGAACCTGGGTTAGCCTGGGACACCCTGGCTAAACTTTTCTGAGCCTCTCTAAACTCTTTTCGAACTCTCTGCAAGACTTTCTAAGCCTAGTGTAACTGTGTGATCTTGGGCGCATTTGTGCTCTTCTCTCTCTACGAGTGGGCCCAGCCTATGGACTTTGGCTCACAAGTGACTTTTGCTCTTCTGCCTTGCTAATAGTGTTCCTAAAGCTTAGAGTGGTGTACCTTCCCATATTCTGTCTTTTTCCCTCCCTTATTCATGAACTTGTTGGAGTGCCATCTATAGTTAAGCACTCACCTCTGTATGAAAATAAGTGGTGTTAACTAAGACTTATCTGATAAGGAATAAGGGTTGTATATATTATAATAGTAACTGTGTTTAGAGTGTTTTACAATAAGAGTGCTGGAGTGTTTCAAACAGTGTGTTTTTAAATAAATAATGATATACTTTGATACCAAAGCTCCGGTCAGTGTTTGCTTGTATTGTTGTATCTGGGTGTCTATTGTGTATACTTTGCATACTGCCTAACTCTTCTTGAGAGAAGTCTGACTGCTCAGCCACAGCGCCAGGTAAATCTGGGTGGTACAGACTGCTACCAAGTGGGTTTACTGCTAACACCTGTAGTCCTAAATCTTTTGCAGTGGTCCCAAAGGGAACTGCACAGGTTTCTGCCTAACACTGGTGTACAGCGGTGGGATTTGTATTGAGTATACATTTTAGAGTGCTTCAGGATACCTTAGTACAACTAACCACAAAGCTTAGCACTGAAAAAAAGTAATCTTTCTAACATGTCAACTATGGAAAATTATAGTCAAGAGTCCCTTGCTACAAAAACTGCTGATTGTTTAAGAGTTCTCTGTAAGCCTAAGAATCTCCTGACTAAAGGCAAAAACATGGAATTGATAGAAAGGTTGTTAGCTAACCAAAGTCTGGATGATGGTTCAGAGGAACCTACCATGCCAGAAACTGTAGATAACAGTATAGAGATTGATGTTGATCAAAATGTTGATAATCTTGAGGAAGAGTCAGAAGAGGAGGGTGAGGCTGCTGTGACTGTCCCCCCTAGGCCTCTGTCTGCTCTGCCAGCTGTACCTACTGGACCTTTGCCAGGTCCCACATTTCGTCCTCAATATCTTGAGCTAGAAAAAATGAAACTTGAACTAGAGTTCAAGAGACTGAATACTCAGGCTGAACAAAGACACCAGGAACTGAATCAAGAACTAAGGCTAAGGGAAATGGAGCTCAAGCATGAGCTAGAAATGAAGAAATTGTCTGTTGAAAATACTTCTCTCGCTGGCTCCTCTAGAAGTTCCAGTCCTAAAAGACCCCAGATGCCTAAAGAATTGGTTGGTATGTATGAGCCTAGGTTGGATGTGTTGGATTGTTTGTCTCTGTTTGAATATAATCATGGGCTTCAGAACATCACAGGAAATGACTTACTCACCTGGTTGTTCTCTAAGCTTCCCCCTGTTGCAACTGATGTGGTAATGGAGTTGGGGGAGGAGGATAGGAAAGAGTATGAATGTGTGAAACTAGCTCTGATAGCTAGATTTGGGAAGACCCCTTCCCAGTATCTTAAGAGGTTTAGAACCCTCAAAAAGCATGATGGTACCCCTTGGGCTACCTGGCTGAGTGAGTGTTTGAATAACTTAGAGGGATGGATCAAGGGTTACAAGGTGAACACTTATAAAGGTATGAAAAATCTTTTTATGTTGGAGTCAATTTATGATGCCTGCTCTCCTGAGCTCAGACAGCACTTGGCTGATTCAAAGGAATTAGATTCCAGAAAACTAGCTAAGGCTGCTGACTTGTGGGTTGCCAACAGGGCCACTCACAAGGATTCGGTGGTCACTCAGAAAAAGGATGAGGGAAAGCAGCTGTCATGATGCCTACCCCCGGAGCATCAGGCCAGGCCCAGCACCCCCGGAAGCAGGCATCATGCCCTCGGGTAAAAGCCCAGCGGCCCCTTATAGGGACTCTTTGGACTCAGTCCTGGCGCCTTTGGCGCCAGGCTCATGTTGGACATCAGTCCTGGCGCCATAGGCGCCAGGCTCATAAAGGGAGGTGTTTTGTGCACTTACCTGATGCAGACCATGCTGCAAGCTTCATGCCTCCCTGAGACCTGAAAGGGACTATTTTTTCATAGGGACTATTTTTTCACTCGGGCGTGGCCAGGGAAGGATACATACCTAGTTGGGGAAGGATACATACCTGGGACTTCTTTGGAGGCTATTTAAGCCACGCCCAGACAGCAGCTCATGCTTCGCGTTGTTCTGCTTCCTGCAGCTTAACGCTCACCGTGTCTGCTCCTGCTCCTGGACTACAGCCATGCCCCTCTTGAACCTGGAAGACCTGCAAGGAAGGAAGAGAAGAGAAAGGTGAAGACCAAGGATTATTTCAAGCTTCTTACCTGCATCCGGAATCTTCTCGCCAGCATCCCTGAAGGAAGACTTCAATTTAAAAGCATAGCGTTGCTCGCTGCAGCGCCACGCTTTACTCACCTGTCCTGTCCTCGAGACATCTCCCGGCTCCATCGCGGCTGTCAGCATCGGACGCCACATCTCTGCACCTAGGGGAGAGAGGAAGAAACAAAAGGTGAGCAGAAGGACACACAGAAGGAAAGCCTGATTAACAGCCATAATACTTACCGGCTTTTCTTCCACATTTCGGGTCGGCGCCGCCCCGTTGGCACGTACCGTACCCCGGACCCTATGGGGAAAGGACTAGAGACATTTCAGAGGAATGATAAGGACATATAGATGGATCGTCCTCATTACTACTCACCTCGGCAGGTTAACCCCTCGACGCATTGCCTTCATTCTGCATCTGAAATAAAGGACAGATCACAGTTGAGAAAGACAGCATAAAGGGGGCCTCACTTGAACTTTGAACTTTCATACTTACGGCGCATCGCTCAGGAAAGTCAAGTGGATTTTGCCAGCGTCATTCTGAAAACCAGTGAAGTAACTGGACGAACGTGCGCCCCTGCACCAGAAGCAGGATGGAGAGTTCAACCTTCCAAACCATAAGGTGAGCTTAAACCGGGTTTGGAGGAATAGAGAGGAACGGAGGGGGGAAGGGGGGAGCTAGCACACCATTCTGCAGACTGTTAATCCCCTTTCTCATCTGCAGAAGGATATTCCTACGGGCCAAGGAAGCACGATTTGGAGGTCCTGTCCAATCGGTGTTCCGGGTCCTGCGCATCACGCTAGAAGAGGCCGCAGTAATCCAGACTAGATCAGCGCCCCCGTGGGAACCAGGTGGGCGTTACAGCAGGAACCTTGGAGACCCCTCTAGATCTTAGGGAATCCTTTATAAGGACCCCTTGAAAAAGCCTAACACAGGTTCAGAAGTTGTACCAACTTCTGAGGGACTGGTCAACCAGATCCCCTACAGTTTCAAAAAGACTGATGTTCCTCAAAGGATTTGTAGGTCCTTTAGCTTACAAAGGAAAACCTTTGAGTTGACCATAGAACCTAGGTCAAGGTGTCACCATCAAAATGCTGATGGACTCTCTAGGATGTATGTCATTGACTAGAGGTATGAGGTTCATCCAGGAGTGGATTAAATCCTCCTGTCCCTTAGTCTGGGGGGGGGGCGAGTGTTAGGGAGAATTCTCTGTTTAGGCTGAATTTCCTAACCTAGTGAGTCCCCCAGCAGCTTTGCTGGATTTTTGGGGTTTGTTTTTTGTCTCCTGCCAAGAGTGAGACTCTTTTACCCTCACTCTTGGACATGATTTGAGTGTGTTTCTTTGGCTCTAGATGTGTTTAATGGGCTATGGGGTCTTTTACTCCATAGGGCTTCATGTGTTTTTGTGATGTGTGTTACACAGCACGCTCAGTGCAGTAACACAGGGGTGTCATAGTGACTCCCCAGTATAGACTCCATACCCTGGGAATTACTACTGTCTCCCAGGGTCTGTAAAGTCACCATTGACTTTACTAGTCTTAAATTCTGAACAGAACCAGTACAAACCATCATATTGTGGACGTACTGGCTGGGGCAATTCGATTGCCCCGGGGTCTGTTAGTCGAGGGGGCACGTCTCCGTCCCCCCTGATCGAATTTTGGCTGGTGGCAGTGGATACTACTTTTTATATTCAACCGCGAATATTTCTCTATGGGATTTTCCCATTGTTCGAGGCTACTATCTTTATTTATTTAATTATGATCGCCTCAAACATACCGCCGGTTTATTTAATTAATATTAATTCTCCGGTTGGTATTTTTTGCCAAAACTCGGTTCTAAAATGGCGTTTGTGTTCTCTTCTGTAACTCCAACCCAAGTCGAGCCCTTTGTTCCACTTTTTTGGCGGGCTTCTCCACAGAAGCCCTCCAAAGTGGTGCCACTCTGTCTGGGGTACTTAGGAGGGGTGGAGGGGGATTTAGGCACCCTGGACGGAGTTGCCTAGGCAACTCAAGTCACACTCCGTCCTGATTGGCCCAAGTGGTGAGCCGGCCGGCTCACCACTTAGCATGTTTGAGTGACAGCTAGGCTGAGTGAATGGGGGTTTTCTGCATAAAAGCAGGGCTTTGGGGACTGGAAATTCAGAAGTCGCCACTGGACCTAAAAATCCAACGAGGGAGAAGCTGAGCTGACCTGCCATGACGACACCACCGGTGGAGCCCTGCTGAACCGTCTCACCACTTTTCCCAACGACAGAGGAGATCTCCCGCCGGAGAGTCTTCTTCCTTTGACTGGTGGGGATAACCAGTTTCACCGTCTTTTCGCCTTCCCGACGTATCTCGTGGCCGCCTTACCTGTGCCAAGCACCCCGGCAACCGGGATCCCACGTTTTACCACAACCGCGAATTAAAGTGTAATACCTTTAACCGGAAAACTCTGCAGCTGGTTTCTTCCCTGGCAGTGCAAAGACCTTCATCTTTCCTCCAAGTCGAGATCTTCTCTTCCCCTGGACGACGACAAGACTTGCACCTGCTGCCAGGAACAACTGCCACTGCTGGAGGATCCTTCCCACTTAAGGTACCGTGTCCTGCCCAGCTTCCCTTGCCACCGACTGTACGGGGTAGATTTAGCCCCCGGCTTTCGAACCTGGGTTAGCCTGGGACACCCTGGCTAAACTTTTCTGAGCCTCTCTAAACTCTTTTCGAACTCTCTGCAAGACTTTCTAAGCCTAGTGTAACTGTGTGATCTTGGGCGCATTTGTGCTCTGCTCTCTCTAAGAGTGGGCCCAGCCTATGGACTTTGGCTCACAAGTGACTTTTGCTCTTCTGCCTTGCTAATAGTGTTCCTAAAGCTTAGAGTGGTGTACCTTCCCATATTCTGTCTTTTTCCCTCCCTTATTCATTAACTTGTTGGAGTGCTATCTATAGTTAAGCACTCACCTCTGTATGAAAATAAGTGGTGTTAACTAAGACTTATCTGATAAGGAATAAGGGTTGTATATATTATATTAGGAACTGTGTTTAGAGTGTTTTACAATAAGAGTGCTGGAGTGTTTCAAACAGTGTGTTTTTAAATAAATAATTATATACTTTGATACCAAAGCTCTGGTCAGTGTTTGCTTGTATTGTTGTATCTGGGTGTCTATTGTGTATACTTTGCATACTGCCTAACTCTTCTTGAGAGAAGTCTGACTGTTCAGCCACAGCTACCAGGTAAATCTGGGTGGTACAGACTGCTACCAAGTGGGTTTACTGCTAACACCTGTAGTCCTAAATCTTTTGCAGTGGTCCCAAAGGGAACTGCACAGGTTTCTGCCTAACAACAATGCATTTAAATCGCCACAGATAAGTAGATAGGGCGTCATGAGTGTTGCCAATGTCTCATCGATCATCTGCTCCAGCATTGCGATGAATTTTGCTGCATCAATGGCTGCTGGATTCCAGTAAGTGTTGACAATCACTAGTGTCTTGCTGGTAGTGGTTTCACTTGGAGCGGACTTTTGTTCCAAGTTGCTGTAACGGCCAATACAGATGAATTGGCAATCAAGATTTTATCCATGGACAGTCCACAGCCATTTCGACACGCTGTTAAGATGCCTGAGGAGGGGCGACCAAGATGTCCTTTGGCTGCCGGAGCAATCATGATTTCATACCCCTCTAGGGATGGTGGTGTACGAGCCATGTCTCCTGCAGACATATTATATCGTTGCAGGCATATTATATCGTATGCTCCTAAATTTACATCGCCTGGGACTGCTAAATGGGAATGACCTCTTGTGGTCCATGAGCAGAGTTTCAAAGTTAACTGAAGACCTTCCTCTTGCCGATCCATTGGCTGACTGAGGTCTTCAGCCTCGCATTGCTATTTGTTCAGGTATGAGGAGAGCGCCTTTGGTAGCCAAGACCAGATGTTTATTTTCGGATTTGCTTGATGTTCTCATCTTTGTCTGATTACTCTGTATTTCTTGGATGATAGTTCTATTTGTCGTATGGGCATTTTCCGTTGTTCTCCTCTGGATCTTTTCACTGTTGAGTTGCTTATTTTCAGGTGTCTCTGGGTTCCGCCTATTTGTGGACGGGGTGCTGTTTTTTCATGTATATTTTTGTTCATACACTGTACTGCGCCTTTCTTCCCGTTCTTCACTTTTCGGTTCTACATGCGTGGCTTTGTGCGTTGACGTTATGGAGGTCTTTCGCTTGTTTGCGTCCTCATGCTGTTTAATGCTAGCTTTACTTTTGTCCATGTATCGGCAGGATTTGTGTGCATTGCGCGATGTTTGGTCATGAAGTGTTGTTTCAAATATATAAAAACCCATTTTTTGTATTTCTGATGTTCCGTTACAGAGGAGTTTTTGGACTGTTGATGAGCCAATGTACAAGAGTGTGCAGGCTCTGTGGTGTTTGTGCCATGGTTCAACAATGAGCAGATCGTCTGATTTTATTGCCCGGAGCTTTGTGATGTGATGTAGAATCCCCAGGACGGCTCTTCTATTCAGAGTTAGAACATCCTTGTTGCTTGGTCTTTGCTCCATTTTGAAGGTCCATCTTACTTCCTGTGCTCTTAAGCTTCTTGTATTAAAGACCTCTGTTCTGGATCTATAGTGAATTTTGGCTGTTTCCTTCAGCCTTGTTTCTTTCGGGGAATAAGCTGTATTTGCCAGATCATTTATTTTTATGTGGTTTCTCGGCGTGGCTATTTTTTCTGCTGTTAATTTCTTCGCCTCACTGTTCCTTTTACTTTTTAAGAGTGAGTCTCCATCGGAGGTTTCATTTTTAGCCTGTTCCGTCATTTGCAGTTGCCAATTTGCTGTTTGTGATATTCTTTTACATCTCTGCTCCAAGGTTAAGAACTGACTTTCAAGGTTGTCGTCGGACGCTCTTGATCCAAGATTGGATTGATCATCCCGTGTCGTCATACATTTGGATTTGGTTCCTTTTCTAAGTTTTTGCGCTGCCATCTCTGAAGTTGATACTTCCTCTGAGTGGCTAGCATCCAATGCGGTAGACAGGAGAGTTGATTCGCCTGTTGAATGCACACTTATGTTCATCAATGGTCGTTATTAAGAAAGTCTTCGACCGACTTTGGGGAGACTGGTCTTTTGTTTTCGTCCGGTGCCACTATAATTGTCTGTAGATTTTCAAAGTCTGGGTTCATTCTACTGTGGATGGAGCCATTTTTCTGCGTTGTCTTGGATGCTGTTGGCATGTTATGGTTGCTCGTCGCATATTTTGGGTGCGCAGTCACATACTGAGACATGACGTTATCGTTTTCAAAGGTCACAACCGGTCTTGACTTAGATTTGTCAAAAATGGAATATGACGCTGCTGGCTCTTCAATTGCTACTGGCGCAGTCGCAGTTTCAGCTGACGGTTTTTCTACAACCATCAGAACTGTGGCTTTTTTTGTTCCAGCATCTGAGACATCACTTTTCGTGGTTTGACTAAGGCATTCTGTGGCTTTTCTCCCCTTGGCGTGTATTGATTTATTATTGTTGTTAAGTTAATGATAGTTACTGTTTGTTCACTTATTTCTTTGGTGTGGTTATCCTTCTTCCCAGCAGTGTGTATTGGATGGAGACTCGTAGAGACAGCTGTTATTTTTGCCATCAGTTGGTTTACGAATTGTTCTGTCGTTTTGACCTGGGTGTCTCTTCCCTCTCTGGCTGATATGTAACCCTCTAAGTCAATTTGGAGAGCATCATGGCTTGAATAGATGAATGGTCCTGCAATGTGTCATTAATTGACTCATATAATTTGCAGAACGGGGCAAGCACTATTGTAATTGCAGACATAATGGTTAACAAATCAGGTTTCTTGGAGGGCGTCTTGGGGGGCAGTACCAGTGTTTGTGCAGATGCTCTTTTGCTTGGGGTTACAAACATGTCGCTTGTGAAATGGGCTTTATGAGATGCTGCGTTGGAGCATGCTTCCAACAAGCTTCTTCGTTGGAGACCTGTATCCACACAGTGCTCAGACTCGCGTGACAGGGATGCTTCAGGTTTGCTGCCAGCCCAAGGCCGTTGGTGATGTTATGCCTCCAGACGGTGCCAGCTCTGGCGATTCTTCTCTGAGGATCGGCTCCGGCCTTTTCTTGCAGTTGTCCAGGTCTCATTCCAGACGTCTTGGAGACGTTTCGCACTGTAGCTCTTGACTACTAATATCCAGTGCCGATTCGTGCTGCCGTCCGCCTGTTTCTGCGTGCCTTTTTACTTCTGAAGGTGATTGTTCCCCCATTGTATCTATGGTTCCACTTTCGTTAACCTTTTCTGAATGTAATCTAGCCGCCTCTTCCGCAGAAATTGTTGTTTTCCCCGGGGGTGCTGGATGTTCACTACAGGTTCAGGTTTAGGAGTAGATTCTATCAGTGGCTGTGCAATGACCGGGATGTCTTTCATCTGACCTGAACTGTTGCTTTTTTTCCTGCTCTCTGAGGACTGGACGTTGGTCTTTTCGGTTAAGGTTTCCGTGTGTGGTTGATCCTTACTTGTTGGCAAATCCAACCTTCTTTGTTTAGCACAGGGGAAGTTTTCTTTCATGGTTGCCAGCATTTCGGCGTCAGAGAGTTCCTTGAAGTCCTTGTGCCTGGAAGACATTTGTGACTGAAAGAACTCAGTCAAAATGCGCATAGTGGTCGGTTTTGCTGATCCTGATACTCTTGTGATGCCACTGCCTCCCCGTTTGCCTTTTGGGGCAAAGACAGCTTTTCCAGCAGTACCTTTCAAATACCCCTTAGGCTGTGTTGTATTGAACTTTTTTTTGTTTGTTTTTTTGTTTGGTTCATCATGTGCTGAATTTTGTCTTGTCAGGTTTTGTTCAATTATTTTAGGTGGTATTGCGGTTGAGGCTTCTACCGCATCTAGATCTAACTGCGATCTCAATTGGGCACAGTTCTTGAGGCCATCGCCCTTCAGGGAGGGTGTGGATCAATGCCTTTTGACCTCTTGTGGCGCCTGTGCCCCAGACTGAATGCTCCCTCTCTCGGCACCAGGTGGCGTGCTGCTCACTGCCACGTGACCAACAGCCGTCGGGACGCAATCACGAGCAGGCACAGACTCAGTGCTCTGCTCCGCAGGACATTCACATGGGTGCCCCGCTGCAGCCTCCAAACAGCACGGCCTGTGCTCCTCGCAATCCGCAACTCCAACATCCATCTCCGATCCCAACCCTGCAGCAGTCTCCAATCCAACGCCGCTCATGCTGTCGGATCTCGCCCCCCCTCCGGAGGCTGACGGCAAGCCAACCAGAGCTGCGTGGATCGGCGGGCTACAGTCCTCAGTTCGTGGGTTTCGCAATACCGCCCGGGACTGTGCTTCCTGCCTGTCGGACACTGCCGTGTCCTCTACATGAGGTAGGCTTGATTTGTATGTTTTAAGGACACCAGAGCCCTTCTTTGCGGTAGTGTGTGCCATTTGTTTTTGATGTTGTGACTGATCTTTCGTGGGCCCGACGTCTTTTTTATGGGGTGCGTGGGCCTCATTCATATCGCTTTCCTCAAGAATTTCAGGAGGCGAGTATACTTGCAGGTTCTGCAGTTTCTCACCATCTTGGCGCCACCGTGAGCTCCTTAATCGGCGCCCTTCATCCTCCTCTTGGGTTAGGCTGCCGGTGGTTACCCTGAAGACCCTCTCCGCCATATCTAGTGTTCCGGGGGGTTGGGAGCACTGGGTACTGGCCTCCGCCGGCTCTCAGACCACCGTGCCTCTTACCTTGGTGAATGTTCACTCAGCTCAACCAAGTGCCGTCTTAAGTCAGGTGCGAATTTGGCACAATATCGATGAGTTGACGAGTGCAAGGTTTCCAAAGCTGGTCAGCTAGGTGGTGTTCCTTGCTCCGTCACCTGACGGTCCACGACTGACCACTTTTCCGCTCACTTCTCCACGCATGCTCCGCGCTGGGAATGGGGTTTTGTAGATGTGATTCTCAGTGTGAGACTGAGACTCCGCCTTTCAGAATGGAAGTGGTGGACAGACTTTCCGCTCTGCTCTGCTAGTGCTCTGCTAGTGACCACGACTGACAATTTATTTGTACTGACCTACAGCCCTCTCCCTCCTAAGATAAGCCTGGCTGCTCTAGCCTAGCTACCCCCATCTCAGCTGGTACAGACTTATATTTAGAGTTGGAGATTCTGTATTGCCTACGTTGTATGGTTTTATGAATCCGTTAGTTGAACTTTAGAAAAACTGTCCTAACAGTATGAGATCACCAGACACAAGATTCTTTGACAAAGTCGACAGAGCACAAGGCAAGGTCGTCCACTCCGTCATCAACCTCATCGGCTACCAAGACTCCATATAAGCTGTCACAGGCCTTGGTGACTATCCTCACTTCCTCTACAGCTGGCGCCCTGCAACTGCCGCCAGCCCTGGCTGCTTTACCCAGTCCTCCACACCGGTTTCCACTGGCCCTGGGTATCACCTCAGCTATGCCAGGCTCGTTGGTGACCCCGTCTCAGCAGATTCTTCAGGATACTGACCCCAAAGAGACAAAAGGGGTTCTCTCGGAGGAAGAAATTGAGACTGGCTCACTGCCAAGACAGTCCTCTGTCTCCACCCCCCCAACCTCCCACCCTTCCCCCCTCTATAGACCTCTCCATGGACCTTCTAACCACGTTGCAGTACTTGCCTGAACTGCAACACAGCTACCTGACACAGCCACACACCAACAAGACCTTTTGTGGATCACTCAATGCACCTCCTTGTCCTCTAAGGGACCAGCTTCATCCTCTCCCTGTGCATAATCTTAGACACTGAAACTGAAGATGACGTGTCCCTGGGATGCCTCCACATACCACCGGCACGGATAAGTTTGACCTGGTACCAGATGATCCTCTCTACGATTCTCCCCCAGACAAAATCGGATCCTCTCATGGCCTAATGTCAAGGGTTACAACAATATTTGTCTGTTACTGAGGAACAGAAGGAGGGATTCCTCTTCCAGCAGCGCTAGCGACCCAAAAAGTCTGTTGCAATTCCGGTGATTGAAGACCTATGAGAGGATTGTCTGTTGACCATGACCAATCCTTCCTCTGCATCTCCCACGAAGCAGAGGTTCAACAAAAAAATACAAAGTTCCGGATTCTGCACCCAAATGCCAAGGGTCATAACCCAGTTCTTACTCTGTGGTGTCAGCAGCAGCGTGTAAACGTTCGTCCAACCCCTCCATGCCATGCTCGGTTCACCCCCCAACAAAGAAGGCAAGCATCTAGATGCCTTTGGCAAGAGTATCATAACGACCGCTGCTACTACCATCAAAGTGGCCGATGCAGTGTCCATCCTATCAAGATATGACAGAACTTTGGTTCAAATTAGGTCCGATACTTGAAATCCTCCTGGGTGATAAAAAAAGAGGGGGCTTTCTCTTTGCTTCATGAGGCCGAAGCTGCTTCGGCCATGCATTTCGATCTTGGTTGATATTGCAGACATTGGCTTCAGACAGCTGGGAAACAGTGCTGTTTTAGGCATGCAAGGCTGGCTTAAGGCCACCAACTCCCAACCAGATTTTCAAACCAAGGTGGTGGAAGGCGTAGATTTGTTTGGCAAAGGCCTCTGGCTCCTGCAAGGCATAAAATAAGCAGTGTTGCACAGCAATTTTCTGTGCAATTCGGTAGGTTTGCTAATTAAATGGACACTTGTTTAGTAAAGCTAGCTATTTAAGTTAGCCCGTTCAATGAAAGCACAGCTCACCCTGCATTCCACTGTTGCCCAATGGGCTCTCTCCACCTTCTTTTCTATGTTCACTGCAAGCTCAAATAATTGAAAGCCAGAAGTAATGGTGCTGATACTTTTATTAAGCTGACTGTATCCTGACTAGCAAAGAACAGTATGTGCTTACTTTATCATTTTTTTTTTAAAACAGTCACACAATTTCACTCCTAAAAATTTAAGTTGTTAAATAATGCATAATTACAGTATGTCTAATGTAAAACAGTGCATTGCCTCCATGCTTTACAGTCAGGTTTAGGTTAGTGTATCTAAGGGCCTAATTCATGGAGGATTTGGCACGTTGAACCGGGCCGGATTCACAGAGAGGTGCAAGTGTATTTTTGCCAAGCATAGTCACTTTGTACTGCAAAGGTACACTTTGCACTGCGCTAAAGGGGCCTAGTTACTCGACCTGCAGGTCTAGCAGAATTTCAAAGAATGTGCAATGCCCGACTCATCTGACTAATGTCTTACCTAAGCGGTACAAAAACATTTTGTGTTGATGCTCATTTTATGTCTTGGGTACAAATAACCTCTGGTGGCATTACAAATATTAGTACAACATTGCTATTCAAATGGGTTGTTTGCTAATCAAGAACATTTTAATCAGCAAACTCTGCTAATCAATTTTTTGAAAACTAATTTATGCCTTGTTCCTGGGAGGATAAGATCCCTCGAACGAGACAATTAAAGAATGCCCTTTGCTGGTGGTCAGTCCGTGTTCATCTCATCCAGGGTGCTCCCTTTCGACCACTCCCAAATCAAGTCACTGTCACGATGGACGCCTCCCTGCAGAGCCGGTGCACGCATATAGTATCTACATGCCAGGGGTCTCTGAACACACTAGGAGAAGATGGTTCATATCAATCTTCTGGATCTATGCACAGTGTCTTGGGCCCTAAAGTCCTTCCTTCTGCAATTCAGTGATCTGGGTCTTCACAGATACCACAACCATGTTTTATATCTGCAAGGAGGGGGCACCAGGACTCTGTCGGCGGACGCCCAGTCTCTGTGGCACTAGGCACTGAATCGCATGTTCCTAATTCTCTTCACCTACCGGGTGCTCAGCACACTATGACAGATTCCCTCAGCAGGGAACTCTGTTCCTGTCATGAATGGGAGCTCCAGGAATCAACTCTGCCAGATCTACTGCCGATTGTGCATCCCAGAAATTGACATCTTCGCCACTTATGCCAACAAGAGGTGCGTGTCTTTTGCCAGCAGGTTCCCTCATTTGGAGAGCCTGTGAGATACTTTCACATTTCCCTGGGATGGGATGTCCCTGTATGGGTTCCATGTGATAGAATTGCAGCAAAAATTGCTGTGGTAACAAAATATCACGGCAAAAATGCCGTGGTTTTTGCGCCGCAATTCATGTAAAGGATGCAGGGGACACCCCCGCAACCCCTGTACCCATTATACCATTTAAGGAGAGCGGGGGACAACCCCGCAACCCCCGCTCCCCTTAAATGGTAAAATGAGGCACACCTTTACCGGGCCAAACCACAGCATTTTTGCCATGATTTATTTTACCGCAACATTTTTGCCGCGATTTTATTACCTGATACCCCTGTATGCTTTTTTCCCCCATGCCCCCTTGTGGTACTGGTGTTAAATGTCTTCAGACAATATCGGTGCAAACTCATCTTAGTGGACCCTGCGTGGCTGAGGCGGTTATGGTATTCCTCACCCTGTCTTCTGCTCCACCAATAAATCTGCCCCTCTGTGCAATCTTCCTTCCGGGAGCGAAGGCACAGTGATACACCACGACCCGCCTCGCTGAACCAGGCGGCCTGGCTCCTACACTCCTTGAATTCAGCAATATTCTGCCGCCACAAGACTATAAGGATGTCCTGGCTAGGGAACATGCTTCTTCCACGCTAGCTTGTTACAGGAGTAAATGGAAAACATTTTCCTGCTGGTGTGTGGCTTGGGCAGAGACCCTTTCCACGCACAACCTAAAGACGTCATGCCATATCAGCTATCCTTGGCTAAGTCGACCATGACGCGTTCCTCCATCACAGTGCACCTTGCAACTATCTCACTCTATACTCTCACCTCCTTCTCTGTGGTCCCACTGCTTAATCAATGAATTATTTAAGGGGCTTTTCTGCTCATTCCCGCTGGTCTGACGGCTGGCCCCGGCCTGGAAGTGGAATGTAATCCTCTCACGGCTCATGAAACCTCCCTTTGAGCATCTGCATAAAGTCTCTAATGTTTCTATCCTGGAAGACGTCTCTGCTAGTAGCCATCATGTCAACTAGATGTGTGTGTGTGAGATTCAGCCTCTTTCCTGCAAGCCCCCCTAATTAGTTTTCCACAAGTTCAATAACCTATCCTTTGTACCCAAGGTTCCTTTGTCATTCCACCTCAATGAACTTGTGGTGCTACCAGTTTTCTTTGGCTCGCCTTCTTCACCTGCTGAACGCTCGCTACACTCTTTGGATGTAGTGCTAGCTTTGATATTGTATGTCTCCTGTACTAAATCGTTCCCAAAGACATCTCTCTTTGTGACTTTTGGTCCCTCTGGAATGGGAAACCACTTTCCAAATAGTTAATCGCCAGGTGAATTTCCTCCTGCATCTCCTGTCATCAACAGGCTGGCAGGCCTCTCCCTGGCAGGCCCAGGGCGCATTCTACAAGGGTCACTGCTGTAACAACAGCTTTTCTCTGAGTCCCATTGCTAGACATCTGCAGCGCCACAACCTGGAGTTCTGTTCACACAGTTACAAGGTTATACTGTGTCGACAGGGATTCCAGGGTCGACCAAGTGGGTCTGCGATAATCTGTTTTCATGAGGTGAGTGTTTCCTAGGATAAGTGTCTCTTCAAGGAGCTTGCCTCTGCCCTTTGTGGTTATGTGATACTGCTTTGTAATCTTTTCATACAGCATGTGAATCTATGAAGGATCCAATGCTGGAGAAGGAATGAATTACTTACCTGTAACTCCTGTACTCATACGTCCCGTCCCCTTTCCTCCATACTTGTGGGCGTCCCCCAACATGGGGACCGTACCTGAACATTTGGCAGTGAAAATGTGAGCTACCCTTTAAATTTAGTATAGCACCTGGGGGTGCGGCCTCAGGCATGGGAACACCTCCAAGGCCCCGCCCTCTAGTACCTCACCTCAGTCCCTTTTTCCGCACGGCAGGTGTCGGATCTGGCAACTAGGTGCAGTAACCTTTTTCAATTATCTGCGTGCTCCCCGTTCTTTTGTTTTTCTAATTTCTTCACCTCCCTTCGGTGCCTTGCCTCACCCAGCACTTGTCGGCTGCAGAAGGCTTCAGAAGATGCGCATCCTGCGATCAGTCGTTCCTGGCCTCAGCCCCCCATACGCTCTGCCTTGAGTGCCTGGGGCCCGTGCACCACGAGGATGCGTGGAGAGCTCTCTTGGTCATTGATCCTTGAAGAATGGTCTTTCCCGCTGGAGAGAGATCTTCCACTCTTCACCACCCGGTTGTCTAAAGGACTTCATCGCCAGGCCCTCGGGCCAAGAGAAGGTAGGTCCTTTTTCTCTAAGGCCATTCCCCCCAACATGGAGACTCCTTCCTGGGACCTCCAGCTGGGAAAGGTCCCTTGGACTATGGTATTCGCTGCAGACCTGAGGCCCTTAAGGCTTCCGGCTCCCAAGCCGAGGGGCCCAAGGGCTCTTCCGGGCGATCCACCGAGGGGCACTCCAGCTTTTCTTCGTCTTCTGCACCGGGTTGCAAGGGGCTTTCAAGCTCCAGTTCCAGCCGGCAGCCTGAGGTGCAGTCCCATACACCTACCAGGTCCCCAGATGAGGGCCTACAGACTACCGGAGCCCTCTCCGAGGTCGTGACTCTGGAACGATGCAACTACCAGCCCACTGGCTGAGGGCCCTGGGCCTACGGGAGCCATCTCAGAGGTCAGCGCTTCTGCTTCATGGTCGAGGCACAAACAGTCCTCGGCTATGTCGGACCCAGCACAGGGTTCAGGGCCTTCCTGTCCCCCCACCCAGGGCATGGCGCAAGGCCCCAAAACGGCCACCGGCCATCTTAGATCCTGACTCTAGGCCTCTGGCGGTCCTGTCGCCTTCCGAACAGGCGGTGCAGGGTGGTGCTAGTCTTCTTCCTTCGGGGAGCAGTGTCGGCCCTCAGAGCACAGGTGGGTGGTCCCTGCAGGGTTACATTTATGCCACCCAACTGTTCGGGTACCCATCCCAGGTTCCTCTGCGTTTCGATCAGGACAGAAGGCCCAGCACTGCCAATGGTCACGCTCCCTCTCGCGACCCAGTGGCCTGTGAGGATCGTTTTTTCAAGTGCTTCCACCTACTCATGCACTCTATGCAGATGGTGGTATTCTTTAAGGACCTCATCAAGGAGGCGGTTCCCCAGGTGGTGCCTCCAAGGCCCCCTCCTTTGGGCCCTCCATTTCCTCTGGGGATCCCAGTGCTGCAGCCCATGGCCGCTCCGGACCTGGCCCCCCCTCCTCCAATACTTCCAGCTCCAGTGCCCGTTCCTCCGCTCCTCTCCTCTTCAGAAGCCTGTTGCTGCGCAGCCGTCTCTGGGGGCTGGCCAGGGGGGGACCCCTCTGACTCATTCCATGCAGGACCCCTCCACCTGGCAAAAATGGAGGCAGAGACTCACAGGAAGAGGGGTCTTCCGCGTTGGTAAAATCGTTTCATGACCGCCTTCAGAGTTTAGCGGAGTTCTTAGGGGTGTCCCACCCAGAGCAGGGATGCCAGTGAAGGTTTTTGGCCTTGCTTGCCACAAGCCGTTCGGGCATTCAGATGCAAAAGGATGTCCAAGTAAGTCTGGGAAAAGACTTGTGCCAACGATCAGACGAACGGCTGGCCACTTTTGGCTTCTGGATGGGGAACCAGCCATCCTTGCAGCCCACTTCCAGCCACATTCTTCTGTCGTGGCGGCAGCGCCTTCATAGTCAAAGCCTTCCTCTTCGTCTTCTGTGGGTGTGGCTGCCTCCAACTGTTTGTCCAAAGAGGACAAGACGCTCAAGTCTTTTTGAAGAGAGTCCTACCTCAACGCCAGGCTGCATCAGTGCTAGACCAACGCTGACACTATCCTTGCTGCGATGAGCCAGAGGTGGTGATGGGAGATTAGGGAGCTCCTTCCATGCCTCCCTCTGGAGAGTCAGGCCTCCTTCAAGGCGGGTCTAACGAGGCTCGCCTGGTTGAGCAGGATCAGATGCAGTCCTCTGTCACCCACATTGACACATCCAGCAGGGGCCTCTGCCTGGGTGTCGAAATGAGGTGGACAGCGTGGATGCATGCTACGAAATAGTCCTCAGATGTGCAGGACAGGATCCTCAACCTTCTGTTCGAGGGGACATATCTGTTCCAGTCATCCACTGATGACGGGTTTACAAAAAAGAAGACTTCCACCCAAATGGCAAAGTCCTTGGCAATCCTGACGAAGCCGGGGCAAAAGTCCTACCCACAGATTCTGGGCAGGGCAGACTTTAAACCTCTCTCCTTCAGCGGCTTCAAGGCGGTTGGAGACCACAGAACGTGGCAGCCAGACAGATCACCATAGGAGCGAGCAGCAGAGGACCTTGCAGGGCCTTTTTCACACCCCCCCTCCTCCGCTCCTGCCTTGGACGGCGAAAAGCAATGACGTCTCAGCCAAGGAACACAGTTCCCCTGTGGGGGCCAGCTGGCTCTATTTGTGAGCAGCTGGAAGCGGCTTTTCAAGGGTCATTGGCTTCTGTCTATAGTCTCCACTGGCTTCAGTCTTCCTCTTCCTTCCCCCCTCCTTCCTCTCCTCCGCTATTGCAGATAGGCGCAGGGGACTGGATGAGTTCCTTCAACCTCGAAGATGTGTACTTACTCGTCCCCATCTTCCAAACCGCACAGGAAATTCTTGCGGTTCACGATTATGCTGCACCACTTCCAATACAGAGTGCTTCCGTTCGGTCGCAATTCGGCCCCTCGTGGGTGCACAAACCTTATGATCGTGGTGGCGGGCTTCCTTCGCTTGCAGGGCCATCACCTATACCCTTATCTGGATGATAGGTCGGTGAAGGGTGCACTTCACCGAGGGGGGGTTCCCTTAACAAGTGAAAATAGCAGTTAAACCCTTCCGAGTACATGTGTTCCTGAGGCAGAAAATAGGGTCTCTACTTTGGAAGACACATCCACCACGCAGGGTAAAACCATGGAAAAAATCCCAAAAGACGTCAATACACTACAGAACAAATGTGAAGATTTAGAATCCCATTTGAGACGTAACAACATTAGGGTAGTTGGGGTGGCAGAGCGCAAGTCTAATACTCCAATGGAACACTTGAAGACATGCTCCACTCCCTATTTCCAGATGCGCAGTTCTCGAAACAATTCCTGATTGAGAGAGCACATAGAGCACTGATCTCTCTACCCACAACAGGGGCACCACCACGAACAATTATAGCAAGGCTACTCAACTACCGAGACTGAGACCTGGTGCTCCATTTGGCGCGAGAACAAGGCCCTCTCTCCTTTGAATCCAATCGCATCCATATATTCCCTGATTTCTCAACAGGGGTGCAGACCTCCCGACGATCCTTTGACCCAGTGAAAAGAACACTGAGAGACCGGAAAATGATATATGCTATGCTGTTCCCCTCCAGGCTCTGCATTCAACACGAAGGCAAGACACAATTCTTTGACTCACCAGACAAAGCTATGTCATATATATTCAGAGACACATCCCTGAGATGCCCACCAGGACCTGATCTCCGCACTCCCAACAACTAAACCCGACATATAACTAATGCCCCCATCTTGTCCTACGGCCGAACCGGCAGCATGCCGATCCACATGAACACCAAAGCTGCAGCCCCGGAGAGGAGGTTGGGCCGCACAGCCCCCTCTCCTCCTGATTGTCTACTGCAAAGTTGCAGATGGTTTTTTGGGTTACACTGCCCGATTGAGGGGGTGGTGAGGGTGAGGGTGGAGGGTTGGGGGGTAAACAGGCCGGTTGCCGGTTCAATTAGAGGAGTTATGAAACCCACACAAAGCCGCACAGCCGAAAAGTTTGTATAGTTAATAAATGTTGGTACAATAACAAGAAAAAACTAGCATTGTTGCAAAGGGAAGAAGACCTTCACAACATAGTGGTAATAATGGGCACACTACAGATGTTTTATGAATGGCACCTCAACAAGTAACCAGAAGCACCAGACGTCTATACTGGAATGTTAGGGGACTCTTGAACCCAATCAAGGCCAGAAAAGTAGTTGCATACGCCAACAGACACAAAATCGATATTCTCCAACTACAAGAGACGCACACCACGGAACAAATGTCTAATTCACTTGGTCGTGCTTGGGGACCACAGGTATTCACGACAAATTACTCATCGCAATCACAAGGAGTCCTGACATTGATTCACCGCAGACTTGGACGAGTACATAAAACTAAAATAGACACAAATGGCAGATTTGTAATAACCTGGGGCACATTACATGGTCAGGAACTAATAATCATAAATACTTACGGCCCCAATATCGACACACCAGAGTTCTATCAGCAGATTGTGACTCTAATATCCCCAGCAGAAGAAGCAAGAGTGATATGGGGGAAGACTTCAATACCATTCTTGACCCCTCACTCGATAGGACATCCACGGCTCAGCGGACAAACTCGAAAGCAGCACTCACCATAAAACAGGCCATGTCCTCTCTGCCGCTCGCGGATGCCTGGAGAGAACTGCATCCCAACTTCAGAGATTATACATTTCATTCATATGTCCATGGGTCAAGTTCCAGAATCAACTATTGGCTCTGCTCCACAAACGAACCTGAAGGAATGCACTATACTACCCAGAACACTCTCAGACCACTCCCCAGTAGTACTTGAAATCCAGATCGGGTCACTCAAACCGGAACACCACCTATGGAGAATGCCCCCTGACCTCCTGCAAGACATATATAACACTTATCATGCACAGGGACTGCCTGCGCGCGTTTTCTTCCCTGTTGCTCCCCTTTTTCCCACTCCCTTTCCCGTTTCACCTACTCTTATCATTCACTCCCCACCTCTTCCACTCTCTTACTCTAATGTCCAGACCAGCAGTAGGATATAGTGAGCCCCTGTACGTACCAGCCTGTCCAACTCCTACACCTACAACAGGAGCAGTTGCCACAGAACCACCCCCTTATGATAAAGGAGGTTTGTATGGCCCAACAAGCGCACCCCCCGTGAATTTAGCACATATCACTGGAGAATTAGACCGCCAGCTAGCGCATGCACAGATAGAGATAACGCTGCTACGAGCATTGTGCGATAGGAGCCAGATGCTGCCAGGAGGCGGAGAGGTGCCACCATTATCTATAGCGGATCTAACACCAACATTATGCACAGCAGGATTAGTGGCGCAAGCAATCTCAGAGCCAGCACGGTCAGTATCATCACAAGAACCACGCACACCACAAGGGCAAGAGAAGGAGTGGCGGTCGGGGGAGTTCCTATTCCATCTGAATGACAAGCCAGTGAGAATTATGCGCCCACCTACCCCAGAAAGTGAGAGGGGAGAAGGATGTGAAGGGAACAATGAACAGGTGTCAGAAATAGAATAAGTGTGGAGTGACTTAGACGAGTATGAAGAGGCAGCTGCCAAGACAGGGTCCCCACTGCCTAACCGCCGGTACCCAGACACACCATCGCCACCATTATGGCAGGGTAGGTTAAGACAGCGAGAGGGAAATGTGATGGTAAGTAAGACAAAGAAAGGTGCGGTAAGTAAGATAGGGAAGAAACACAAGTTGCAAATGCCATTGATACATAAAGGAGCAGGTAGGCCACACTACATTCCGTGGGCACAAATGGACAAAAAGAACTTGCTCAAGGTCCTCCCCCCAATGTCGGGAGGGGCTGGAAAATGGATACACGCCTTTGAGAAAAACACAGCGGGAGTGCCGCTATCAATAGGGGATGTGAAGAGCTTATTAGTGTCAGCAATAGGTGACCAAGCAGACGCAGTGTGGGAAAAAGCCGGATTCCCTGGAGTAACGATGAGTTGTGATCGCCACGATGGATCAGCGTTCAATAATGTTCGAGCACAAGTATGGGATGCATTGAGGCGCATGTTTCCCGATATTCCGGATTTACATTTAGTGATGCAGTGTACAATGGAAGAGAACAAGGATCCTACGCAATTCATACTACGGGTGCAGGATTTATGGAGAAGTGAAACTGGCACGGCTTGGAACCAATCCACCGCCTTGTTTTATTTTATCATAAAGAAGGGGCTCCCGAAGGAGGTGCAGAAGGCCTTGGACAAAATAGCTGGGATAGAAGCCAAGGGCTGGCCTGAAATACAGAGTATCATTGTGCACCACTGCAGGAGGATCAAAGAAAGAGAAAACGAGATAGCACAAAAAAGGTTGGCAGACAAGGCGAAGCTGGTACAGAACAAATTAGTGAATGTCGCCGCCGTCAGCGCCAGCGCAACCACAGACCGAGAAAACGAGGGGGACGAAGGAGCAGGGAACAGACCAGCAACAATAGCAGCACTACGGGCTACAGGAGGGCCAGGACAGTGGAACGGAGAAGAGCAATACGGTGGACAATAGTGGCAAGACCGACCGGCAAGAGGAAGAGGTGGGTACCGCGGCCAGTGAGGGGGGTTTGGAGGTATGGGAAATAGGGGATTTGGCGGCCAATGAATGAGAGGCGGACCACAAGGGTAATGCTGGAACTGTGGGAGAAGGGGACACTATTCTAGAGATTGTAGAATGCGGCCTTCAGGGTATTTCCAGGGGCAACAGCCCATGGAGAACGAACAAGGTTGGGGATGTCTGCACCCAGGTAGCCCCTACGGGCTACCAATGGGAAGTGGGAGACAACAAGACTACTGCTATAGCGAACCTCAGGTACAGTAAGGACAGCAACCACCACCACAACAAATGGTAAGGCAAAATGCAGTGGGAAGTGTGACCAGTAATTGTTATGCAACGTCTGCAAATGGTGCACCTGCACCGTACCGCGGCGTAACAGTGATCGGAGATAATGTCTTCTCCGTGCCAGGGCAAGAAAGGCATTCAGATTAGGACAGCCCACAGGGAACACTTGTGTGTCCAGTCCTACTACCACCCTATGTGCAGAAGAGGAACCACTAATGGGGGCAGAGATAAGAAATAAGCAGTTTATCTTCATGGTAGTCTCTGGAGCAGAGAAATCATGCCTTATGGAAGGCCGGGTTCCACTCTCAGGCAGGAATTTAGAGACGCAGGGTTTCTCTGGGGCTATTTTAAAAGTTCCTTACACTAAAGATCTTGATATAACGGTGGGAGGTAAAACCGTGCGCGCACCCTTACTGTACCACAAAGACGCGCCAATAAATCTGTTGGGTAGAGATTTGTTAAGTAAGTTGAATATGACAATCTCTTTCACAGAACGAGGAATAGTGTGCTCAACACCGGGAGTGTGCCCAGTACGAGCAATGTTGATGATCAGCACAGTGATGAATGAAGTTGTGGTGAGAGGGGTACCCATTGATATAAGCATGGGTGGTGCCAGAAATAACAAGAAAAGAATGGAGAACACCATCAGATTTCATATTCCGCCCAATTGCACACACAGACATTGTACCAGGCACGATAATGTCCATAGACATTGAGGCAGTTCAAGTATCCAGTAAACGCATTGTGGTCATAGGACTGGATGCGCAGGGGTGTGAGTGGAGGACTGTGTTATGCATAGACCCAAATGTAATGCTACGAGACATAACAGATGAGGAATTGTTCACCGATGGTGAGGATGATGGAGAAATAATAATGGAAATAAGCATACCATGTGATATTATGGTCCAATACAGTGAGGTACACAACCCATTGATGGCTAGCGTTAAAGCACCACTGACTATATTTGAGGAAGACATGACAAAAGTAGCACCTGAAATTTGGACTACTGGGCCCCACGATGTAGGGCTGCTGCATGAGGTAACACCAATAAAAATAAAACTCAAACCAGGTGCTATGCTGCCGAGAGTAAAACAATATCCCATATCAAAGGAAGCGGAGGAGGGAATTAAAGAAACGATAAATGCACTCCTGAAACAAGGCATTATAGTGCCATCAACCTCCCCATGTAATACAGCGATTTTTCCGATCAAAAAAGCAAAGGGAGGGGCGTGGAGGATGATCCAGGATCTCCGCCCACTCAATGACGTCATTCAAAAAGAGTTCCCTCTAGTCCCTAACCCGGCATCAATACTTTGTAGTGTTCCAAAAGAATCAACATGTTTTACTGTAATTGATTTGAAAAATGCCTTCTTCTCAATACCCCTTGACCCAGGATCCCGATATCTGACAGCATTCACATTAGGGAGCAACAGGTATGAACATTGCAGACTCCCACAGGGATACTGCGAAAGCCCCTGCATTTTTAACAGGGTATTGCGGGAAGACATTGCAAACATAGACGTAGAAAGTACCATCATTCAATATGTAGACGATTTGCTCGTTTGTAGCCATACAGAAGAAAGGTGTCGAGAAGACTCGATAACACTATTGAATGTGCTAGCTGCCAAAGGATACAAGGTAGACAAAGGGAAATTGCAATACTGCCTCGCCGAGGTTGTATATCTTGGACAGCTAATATCAAAAGATGGGAAGCGAATACTCCCAGAGAGAGCAGCTGCTATACGCAACATAATCATGCCAAAAACTGTAAAAGACATGCAAGCATTTCTAGTATTTGTAATTATTGCCGAGCTTGGATCCTTGATTATGCGGCATACACACGCCCCTTACTGCAAGCATTAAGAGGCACAGAAAAGTAGGGTCGCAATAAAATGGACGCAGGAAATGATAACCCAGTATTTGAGATTAAAAGACCTTATCGCAGACGCCCCAGTCCACGCGAACCCAGATTATGAGCGGGAGTTTTTCTTATTTTCACACTGCAATGGGACACTGATGACAGCAGTACTAACACAGAAGACATCACTGGGTCACAAACCCTTGGCTTACTACAGTGGGACACTAGATCCAGTAATGCAAGGTCATTTCGCATGCAAACAGGCCCTCGCAGCTGCAGCCTTTGCGATTGAAAAAAGCGCCACCATTGTCATGGGATGTTCGGTAACACTATATGCGGAGCATTCCTTGTTTGCCATCCTTGAGCGAACAAAATCAACACTAACGACCCAACGAGCAACAGCGTATGAAGTAATAATATCAAGCCCCAACGTACACATAGTTAGGTGCAAGACAGTAAACCCCGCAACATTTATTACAGAGCCATGCACGACAGAGGACATACAAGAACACGATTGTGCCACGTATGAGGGGGAAGGTGACAATATCCCTAAAGCAAGTGGGAATGCCCTACAGGAGGGAGAAATATACTTCATAGATGGGTCAGCATCAATAGACCGCGAGACAGGAGGAAAACACGTCGGAATGGCGGTAGTGCGCATGGAGGAAGATGAATATGAAACAATTGTGCAAAAGCGCCTTCCATGATATGATATGATATGATATGGCATTTGTAACGCGCCTATACACAAGTGTTCCATCCCATTATTCAGCCCAGGCGCCAGAATTAACTGCATTGATTGAAGCACTGCACACTGCTAAAGGCTGTGCAGTGACAATACACTCAGACTCAGCCTATGCAACTACCACAGTGCACTCAGGACTGTCACGGTGGCGTAGAAGGGGATTCAGGAGGGCAGATGGTTCCCCAGTACAGCATGCAAAATTGTTAAATGAGCTGATAGATGCATTAGCAGTACCATCAGTAGTGGCAGTGGTGAAGTGCCAAGCCCATACCAGCAACACAGACGCAGGAAACGCGGCAGCCGATGCAGCCGCGAAGGAGGCCTCGTATTTCAATATGACACCAACACTTGAGTGTATCACAAAAGCAACTAAGTAGAGCCATGAGAAGAAGCATACACTAATACCCCAATAGCACAGATAATAGAGTTACAAAAACGTGCATCCCAATAGGAGCAAGAGCTGTGGAACAAATGGGGATGCACACAATCAGCCACAGATCTCATTTGGAGACAAGAGACGACAGGGAAGGTTGTAATGCCCATAGAGTTACTGGAAATAGCATTCCAGCAGTTGCATTTCCCTGGCCATATAGCAAAACAACACATTGCTGCAGATATCCAAGAACACTGGTTCGTTCCCAACTTACAAGAGCACCTGTCAAAATTCATTGTAGAATGTATAACATGCCAAACATATAATTCTGGACTGACATTAAGAACACTACGGGACATAGACAAATCACCAGCATAATGGATGAACAAGGCTTGACACATGTAGATCATCTGAAGGTGAATTAAGTGTTCCGAGACTTCTACAGCAAGCTCTATGCCAATTCGGCTCAAGTACCAACAGAAGAACTACACGAATATCTGGACTCCTTCCCACTTCCCAAGCTCACCCGAGAGGAAAGTGCCACTATCGATCTACCTCCTACCCTAGAAGACATACAACAAGTAATCAAAGATCTCAAGGTGGGCAGGGCGCCAGGGTCGGACGGCCTACCTGCAGACCTCTACAAAATCTTTACTAACGAACTTGCCACATGGCTTCTAGAAGTATTGGAAGAATCGCTGGAAAGCTAAACACTCCCACCGACAATGAGAGAAACCATCATCACGGTCTTGCTAAAACCGCATAAACCTGCACACTCTCCTTCCTCATATAGACCGCTGTCCCTCATCAATGTAGATACAACATTTTTTGCTAAGGCCATAACCAACAAATTGAACCAATATATGACTAAACTTGTGCATCCGGACCAAACGGGTTTTATACCTGGCCGCTCCACTGCCCTGAACCTCAGACGCTTCTTCGCCATCACTTCCCAACTGGACCAGAGAGGTACTAGGCAAGGCTGCCCGCTCTCTCTGTTAATATTTGCACTGACAATAGAGGGAATGGCAGCATATCTACAACACAATCACACCTGGAGGGGGATCCGTATAATGGGATCCCCACAATTCATCTCCCTCTATTCAAGAACCCGGACATTCATTCATCTACCACCCGTGCTTTGAGACATAGCCGAATTCACCAAACACTCCGGATATAAAATCAACCAAGCCAAGCCCGGAATAATCCCCCTGACCGAGTCCACAATCCAAACTGCTGGCATAAAAGACTTGGTCCCCCACCACAGCAAGATACTTGGGCATCATAATGGCGCCAGACAAACGAACTCTGTTTGCCAATGACTACACCCCATACCTGACACAACTGGAATGCAAACTCAATGCATGGATCAAGCTACCATTATCCCTGTATGGTCGAATATCCCTATTGAAAATGTTAGTAGTACCAAAGCTACTGTACCTATTGAATGGCATCCCGATCTGGCCGGGTAGGACATTTTTCGACACACTACAAAAGCTTGCCACACGTTTCATCTGGGGAGGGCAGATGCCCAGACTAAACTGGTCCAAATTATGCGAGAACTACGACACTGGAGGCCTAGCAGCCCCAGACTTCCAACTATACCATTATTCAGCACAAGCACACTTCGCAAAATACTGGGCAAATACCGCTGAACAATTTCCGCACATACACGCAGAAAAATTCGCAGCATCTCCTCTGAATCTCAAGAGCATGATATTTGCCAAGGTACCAAGAGAAAAGACACTGGCCGACCCTATGCAATCGACAGTGAGAGCATGGTCAAGAGAGTGGGATGTGAAACACCATACTGACCGAACCTACCCCGATGGCAATACCCAGATCTGGAACCCACAATGGGCCGCACTATACAAACATTATGGGACCCCGAAAAGCAGGCCAAGGTCGGAGATCTCTTCCCGGAAGGGCAGTTCCTGACGGCGGCAGAGATCCAAAACAGAACAGGAAAAAATGTAACCACAACTCTACATCACCAACATCTGAAGGCCTCCTACAAGAAGAAGTGGCCATCCTTCCCCAGTGCACCGCTAACACACAAATTCCTATCCGAGATTCTGACGGAAGATGGCTTCGTAGGCAGCGTGTCTATGCTATATAGGATCACTCAGTCCAACACACCATCCAAGAATTGTATGAAAGCAAAGTGGGAAAGAGACTTGAACATCCAGATAAATGAGCAGCAATGGACAAACTACTGCAAATATACAAAAACCATAAGCTTTGCTTAAATTTCAGATTTATCTCATTCAAAATCTTGAATCCCCTGCATATCACTCCCAACCAAATCTCCAAGTTTGACCCTTCCAAACCGCAGTCATGCCCCAAATGTGGCACACTTACCGCAACAGCCATTCATATGTATTGGGAATGCCCACCAATGAAACAATTCTGGAATGAGGTGGCAGAAACTATGGACGCTATATTAAACACAAACATCCCAGTCATACATTTGAAATACCTACTGGGAGATATCGGAAAGGTATCCGTCAAAACCCGCAGACTATTCGCAGTGGGTGGAGCCGCGGCTAAACGGAACATACCTAGGAAATGGAAATCAAAAGACCCCCCCAAACATCAATGCTGGTTACGAGACTTAATCAACACACAAGACTGTGAAGAGACATACGTCAGAGGGGTTCAATCCACCTCGAGGCCCAAAGACAAACCCTTCAGGTTTCTCACAGATCATACAGAAGGACAAGAGGCCGGCCACTCGCTCTCAGTACATGAGTAAGTGGACCAAGATTTTGCCTCTGGGCTCGCGGTGAGGGGCTTGACCCCCTCACTTGCTCCTTGGACAACGTGTGGTCTTTTTTCCGCACACCTGGCTCTCTCAGGGGTACAGGTGGATACTTGCTGCACTTACTTGGCGGCCTTCGGGGCATACAAAAGCTCACTGGGTCATACCTTCTCAGTGGCCAACTTGGTGGTCAAGGCCCACCTTAAGGACTTGTCCAGACTGTTCCCTCCAGTTCATAGACCCCATCCCATCTGGGACCTGAACGTGGTGCTTGCCGCCTTACAGCGCAAAACATTCGAGCTGGCATCGGATCAGGTGAGTTACACTAAAGGTGCTCCTGCTGGTGGTGCTCACATCTGCATGCAGAATCAGTGATCTGCAGGCGCTGTCGCTGCGCAAACCCTTCACCTGCCACAATGACAAGGTCATTTTGCGCACTCATCCAAACATTTTGGACAAGGTGGTCGCACCGTTCCACTTGAACCAGGAAATCAGTCAGATGCAGAAAGGGCCCTGCATTTCTTGGATTTGAGGAGAGTGCTCACTTTCTACCTCTCCCGGACAAGATCTTTCCAGAGGTCGGAAGCACTGTTTTTCACATTCGGGGGTGTGGCCCCGGCACCAAGGCCTCCATCGCTCTTTGGATGGTTCAGTTCATTTCACAAGCTTATCTGGACCTAGGCAAGATGGTGCCCGCAGGAATTCATGTGCTGGCTGTCAGGGCCAAGGCTACGGCTGTCGCCTTTCAGAGGCATGCTTCTTGGGAAGTCACTAGCAAGGCGGTTATGTGGGCCACTCGTCTGCTTTCTGTAACTACTATTCTCTGGTCACCAGTTCCAGGCAGGATACAGAATTCGGTCAGGCGGTTCTGAGGAACCTTTTTGCTTCTTAAGCATGAGGCAGGTTGTCACAGCTCCACCCATTTATCTTGTTCGATGGAATCAACCACAAGGATGGAGGAAAGGAGATGTAACCTATGAGTAATTAGTTACTCACATAGTGACTAGAGTACTCCTAGTCCTTAGTCCCCTTTCCTCCATACGTCCCACCCATCTTTCCCCGCTAGTATGGCGGGGGCAACATTTTTTAGTATAGCCAGGTATTCAAGCATCCAATAGGTAAAAAGGGGACTGAGGTGAGGCGCCGGAGGGTGGGGCCTTAGGGGCGTTCCCACACCCGGGGCCGCGCGCTATACAAAATTTAAAGGGGTAGCTCACATTTTCACTGCCAAAGGTTCCGGCACCGTCCCCATGTTGGAGGACACCCACAAGTATGGAGGAAAGGGGACTAAGGACTATGAGTACTCTATTCACTACGGTGAGTAACTTAAATTTCTCAAGCAATTGGTATCTTTCATAGATTCACATGGGATCCATCCCACCTACCCCACTTATGGCTTTTCTTGGCTCTTATTGCCACTTTACGTGCGCTATGCCAAATCCGAATATGGCCTCCAGGGGTGGAACTAAAGGAGCCCTTTCTATTGGCTGTGAACAATATGACCCAAAATGACTCAACTAGAGTAACTGCAGTTTTAATTTTTATAAAGTAAACTGCTCTGTTACCAAGGATTCCCATCCTGACTATGGGGAATATTCATACAGCATGTAAATATATGAAAGATATCCTTGCTGGGGAACCAGAGTTACAGGTTAGTAACTTATTTCTTGTAATAAGATTGTAATTTTCATAACTTAGCTGTGTGGTTCTTTTACTTGCCTGTTCTGCTAAGTGTTAGTTGTACTACACAACTCCTTCATCCTTAGTTCAGCCTT
The DNA here is from genome assembly GCF_040938575.1 of Ambystoma mexicanum. Lineage (NCBI taxonomy): Eukaryota > Metazoa > Chordata > Amphibia > Caudata > Ambystomatidae > Ambystoma > Ambystoma mexicanum. The sequence continues at coordinate 326,241,472 of NC_090925.1, read as the reverse complement.
GCTGCTTGGTCACGACTATTTAAGTGAGTGGCTTTGCTCATCTGGCGTTGTAAGAAAACTTGCTGACTGTAGGTTGACTTTTCGAAGTCCTGTCCCGGATAAAGGCTATGAAAAACCCTCCTAACAGGGGCATAGGAAGTCTAGCCTGTGGCCCCTCATTATTGCACTAACCGCATATTTACCACACATCCCGTTGTACATGGCGGCAGTAGTGTGTCGAGGGTGTGAGCATGCACGTGAAGTTGTTACTTATGAGTTTGTATGCATGCTTGCAAGGGAGTTGTCTGTGTGGTGTCTCCTATGCTCCCTCCCTCGATCTTTCATTTCACCCCCTCCTCCCCTGTTCAAACCAGACACAACTGATACCACTCTCTCACACTACCTTTGCTGCATTCTCACAAAACACTGTCCGTTTACTCAGGACTCCACTCCACTCTCTCCACTTGTCTCTTGGTCCACCACCGCTCTGCCTGACCTCATCTAAGCGCCTGTCAATCTCCTCTGTGCTCAACTGCACCCACACCCCTTTCCAACACTTCTCCCAGTTCCCATACCCCTCCCTGGTCACATGCTCCTATCAACAACCCTCTGGGTGTTGTCTTCATTTGGAAGGCTTTAAAAGGCTTTTAGCCCCACCCTCTTTAAATGTCCATTTGTTGGATGGCAGCCATGTGCTAATTTTCCTGGTGGCCATCTTCCTGTGCTGGTGAGTGTTGTTCCCCCTTGGTTTGGGCAGGATTTCTGTCTTCACTTCTCCCCTGCAGTTCTTACTCACTCCCCTAGTTTTCTGTTCCGCCATTCCCTTTGGTTTGTTTGGAGTTGGTGGGTCGGGTGTTTGGTGTCTCCTCTCTGTTGGGCAGGAGAAAATCCCAATCCAGTCAATGTTGGGGTCTCGATGGTCCCAGTCTGAGTTTTCTTGTTGCTCCCAAGAGCATTGTGGGATTTGCGGTTCTGAAATAGATGAAAGAACTGTGGCCAGCAGAGAGGCTGGCTGGCATTGTGGAAGGGATAGTGGTACCGTCCGTCACATACAATGCACACTCATATGGGCTGGCCACCATCCTCCCCAACTCCCACCCCGCGTCCGGGATCGGAGCTGGTTCTGGCATGCACCCTATTAGGCCACCTACCCCAGCTCGGGTGGATCCTTATCTTCTCAACACCCCTTCCCCCTGTCATGGTCATGATCTTGACACATTTGACAAACCTACATCGTATGCTGTGGAGAGATCCAACCCTGAGGATGGTATGCTGCTAGAAGAAAGGCAGAGCTAGTGAAACCTCGCTGGGCCAAACAGGAGGCAGGGAGACACCTGGCAGGAGGGTGACACTTAGGGAGATGTATCAGTTTTATGTTTAATCCCACTCTCCTAGTGAGACCCCCAGCACTTTTTGTTGGACTTCTCTTTTCTCTTGTTCTCCTGAATGAGGGGAGCCCCGCCCCACATTCATTATTTTCTGCTCTAACCAGGGCAACTCTGGTTTATGTGTTACTTTTTTTTATGGAGTCTTGCTTTCCTCCAGACCTTATAAAGGCATATGCGATACACTTTTGCAGCACACTGCACCCTATGTGCAGTGTTGTTGGGAGCCCATTGGGTTCTCCTTTTTATATTCTTTCATTGTCCTTAAAAACTACTGTTCTTAAGGATAGGTGGATACTTTTTATCATTCCTAACTTTCACTTTTGAGAGATCAGCACACACCACCTTATGTGGAGTGCCGAGGGGATACCTAGTATCCCCCTTCTTTCTGCTCCTGTAACTTTTTAGTTACAGTAACAACCCTATAGTTATGGCTGGTGGCAGGGGGCGTGTCTACTTACTTTTGTGCAATTTTCCATTGCGGGCTGTACTTACAGCTGCGGTTATGCACAAGAGGGTCACCTATGTTCCAAAATGGTGGCGCCTTTCTTTTTTCGCCATTTCTTGTGTGGTTGTTCTTTCTTAGCCCTTCTGTCATCCTGAGATGGGGAGGTCTGGATGTGAGTTTTGTCTTTGGCAGGAACCCTTTGTGTAGCCCGCAGAGGCTCCAATGTGTCTGCGAGGACAGGAAGCAGGGCAGGGTCCCGAAACTCTGCTATCCTTTGTCTGCTGATGTGCCTGAATGGAACTAGTTCCCACTGGGGGGCTGGCTGTCCTGAGTGGACAGCCACCCGCCCCTTTCTTTAAACTGCAGAGAGTTTGCAGAGGAATGAATGGGAAATCCAGGTAAAAGATGTGGTTCCTGAGGCAGAAGAAAAGTCGACCACTGGAACAGAAGATCCGAAGCAGAAGACAACCAGAGATGTCAGCAAATCCCTTCCAGTAACTCCGATGAGACCACTGCTGTCCTGATCCAGTTTTCAAATCGACAGAGGAGATCCGAAGAGAACGACTCCTTCCCTTTGGCTGGTGGGACCAACTAGCCATTGGACAACCTTCAGAACGAGCCACGCCCCGACGTGCAGTGACCTTCCACAGCTGCAAACCGCCAATACCAGGGGACCTCCGACCCAATTGCAGTGCATCGTCTTCCTGTGAACAAATCCTCCCAGAACCTTTGTCTCTGGAGTTCGCCAGATCCCCATGCCCAAAGTCCTTCCACCAGAGGGCAGGACTGCAGAATCGAGGCTGATTGACCAAGTGATAACCCTTTACTGTAGGAGCTTGTAAACAGGCACCAAAGCTTCAGACTGACGTGGGAGTCCAATGAATTCCTTGCAGAGGGAACTTTCTTGCGACCGTTGCTGCGACATCCCTTTCAGAGTCCCTCCTTTCGTCACCACGACCAAGGAACAGGAGACCGGGTCCACCGCTGCTGCACAGGAAAGAATGAGCTGCATCTTCTTCAATACTCCTAAGGTGCTGTGGGGCTCAAGGTAGTGCTTGCCTCAAGCTAAATTGTCGCTCCTGTGTTACTGGAGTGCCGTATCAGGCGTTTGGGTGTTCTCCAATACGCATTGCCGAGGCCTAAAACATTTGCACCCATAGGGAGTCCTTTCCAAGGTCCCTGATAACTTTTTTTATTCCACTAAAGCATCCTACTTAAACATAATTAAAGTATCCTGTGGAACTTTGCCTTTTCTGCTGCTGCACATGACTTTGCGCCCCTCCCACCCCATCCCAACTGACTCTGATAAACTCTGAACTAGTTAAGGAAGGACTGCTAAAGTATTGGAATCATTGAAAATATTACAAAGTAGTCTATTGCTGTTGCTGGTGCTGAATAGCCTTTTTTTCCTTACAACAGAACATTGTCTGAGTGACTTTAAGAAGTGAATTGATTTATCATTGAACTGTGTTGATGACCGGTGCATTGGTTTACTCACCTAAAAAAGTATTGCTGTAGTTTTCTATTTGTGTTGGTCAGTCTAAATAGTATTTACATACCTGAATATAACTTTGCCTTGTGTATATAAAATAGATGTATATTTTAATATCATTACAAGTGTGTGAGTTCTGTTGGGCTATATGTATTTACTAAGTTCATTGTAATTACCTACAGCTCACATCCTCCTCATAAAATAAGCCTGGCTGCTCTGCCATTCTAACAAACCTTTGGGTAGTACAGACTTATAATAAGAGTTGGAGCCTGTATACCAAGGGATCGTTTTATAGAGCCTCACCTGTTGGTAGAGTTTAGGAAAACCTCCCTGAAAAGGACCCTGAATTGGGTGGTAGTGGGAAGAAATATCTATTAAAGTGAATGCTGATGAAACCAAAGTTCTGGGAAAGTCCTAGCGTGAACGTTGAGCAACCCAGCTATGCATGGTGGATTGGGGAAAAGCAAGTGAAAGTTGGAGAAACCAGAGGTTGAGGTGAATAAATCCGAGACAAGGAACCCAAGAAGCCTGACACCGGTATCAGGTAATAATATTGCGGCACAAATGTCGCTGTTAAAAGAAATTGTGGCAAAAATGCTGTGGTTTGACCTGGTAAAGGTGTACCCCATTATACCATTTAAGGGGAGCGGGGTTGCAGGGGTGTCCCCCGCTTCCCTTAAATGGTATAATGGGTCCGGGGATTGCAGGGGTGTCCCCCGCATCCTTTACATGATTGTGGTGGCAAAACCACAGCATTTTTGCCGCAAGATTTTGTATTCACGGCCATTTTTGCCGCGATTTTAAGACATGGAACCCTGACACCCGGGGGGGGGGGGGGAGTTCTGGCATAACCGCGAAAGCAGGAAGACCGAAGTTGGATACAGGCTGTGAGCATACTCTTCAAGAGCCTTCCCAGGAGAACTTATCTGTTTTGTTAGGTTATGATTTAGCCTCATAAATCCTAATCTCCGAACGTTTGTTGGCAAACTTAGACCATTTGTGTTTGAAAGCTTAGGGTAGTCAGAAGGCTAAAAGACTTCTTAAATCTAGGGATTAGAACTTGGTTGGCTGCGTCTTATGGGTATTGTTTTGCACAGTAGGGTGTCCAAGGAGGGGTAAGGACTATTAAGCACAGGTCAAGAACTATGAGAAGTGGAATGTAGTTGGGTTACACTACTTTGAAGGTGCTAGACATCTGGAGAAACTTTCGGCCTTTGTGTTGACCCATCCTTGACACTGTTTGAGTTGGGAACATCCTTCTTGTGTGCAGACCTTTCCCTGGCGTCTACAGACATTACATCTAAGCCATGCCCAAAACAAATGGTAAACAAATCATCTTGTTCAACCACACTTTAGTGTCACATGTCATTGCTGGGCCTTACCAAATAGTGTCCAAAGGCTAAAACTGGTTTGAAAAGTTGATTTTCTAAATATATTTGAGAAAGGCTTAGAAGAAAATCGGTTTAGGATTTTCAAATTTGTGGTCACCTTTTGACCTGCATGTATTTGCCAGTTGAATACCTTGCAAGGGCTGACATACATAAGGCTTGTTTGTACTAGGAATTTAAGGTCCATTTACTCTTACAGGTGCAGATAGTGAAGCAGCTGACTCTAGATCGCAGCATCCTCCCAAAGGATATCGCCATCCTCACGCCGTACAATGCACAGGTGGGGGAGATCAACCAGTGCTTACAGAAGGAAGGCCTCCATGGCATCAACGTCTGCACCATCATGAAAAGCCAAGGTGAAAACTGAGTGGGAGTAGCACTGCTTGGACCTATTGTGGGGGTTGGCTAAACTGGTGAAATTGACATAGGTTTAAATGGGAGCTGGTGTCAAGGGGAGGTGGTGGATAGAAGTAGAGCATGAACAAATTGTGTGGCCCGGGCATAAGCTGCATAAATGGGAGGGGGGAGAAAAAGGTTGTGGGAGACAATATTTAGAGTGATGATTTAAAGTTAGAGAATGGTGCACATTCTAGTACACATGATCAAATCAGTTTCAAGGTATTGGAACCTTTATGAACATTACAGCACCAAACATGAGTGAAGTAGTCTTTTCCTCAGTCTGGTGTTCATGGTGTTAGAAAGACCAATCCACAACTAGGTAACCTGCTTTCCTTCTAGCCCTCCTCGCTCTCAGTGGCTAAGGTGGAGTAGCCAAGGCTACCTTCTTAGAAGGGGAGGATGGTAGTCGGTCATGTAAATTCTTCATACCATACAGTAAGGTAATCTTCACACAACCTATTAGCCAAAACATTGTTCTTTACTGTGCAGAAGAAAGCTTGATGCAGCAATATTGAAATGAGTTCCGCTCAGTGTTTTAGGATGTGACCCTGGCAAGTTGGGGTGACTGGGAAGAAGTGAGGGTAAACTGGGACATTTTGGTGACCCAGAAGGCTCCCCACCAGGAAGGGCGACTTTAACATTACCACGATTGATTCTGGACCGTAGGACATTTGGGTCTGGTGCAGCTTTATGGTAGCCAAGAACACAGGTGTGCAGCAACCAGGCAGTCATTCAGTCATGCAGGTCAGGAAAGCCTGAGGTTCTTGGTCAATGTTTATTTAATTTCATTGTCATTTGGAACAGTAGGTCTTTGGCTCTACCTGTTACCAGTCCTTGGTTGTGAAGTGCTCTTGCCTCTGCCAGGAAAAGCAGCAAGTTGTCTTCTAGGAGAAAGGGCTCTTGTAGGCTTGTAAGCCAGCTGGTCCTGCCATGTCTTTGGAAGGGGACACTGAAAAGGCTAGAATCCGCAGATCCGAACAGCATTTTGTCTGTTTGTACGATCAATGGGAGATTGCCTCACCAGGGCTTCCACAGGGTCTTCTGCAGTTTCATGTTTGGGTACATAGCCTGTGTAACATAGCTGATTCAGACTTTCATCACCATTACATACCATTACATAGTTATTTCAGGGTTTACAAGCTGGAGAAATCTTGCGTGAAACACTATTAAAACACTATTAGTCTGCGTCTTGGTGGTTCAAAAGTTGACCCAGTGATTGACAAAGTTTTGGAGCAGATACTCTGATTCCAATCACAATCGTGCCTCCTTTCAAACATTTGACGGGCAACAGATCTTTGGGGATGGGGTTGGGGCTGAGTAAAGTTTGAATATGGTGACCAAGGGCCACCACATTCACTTTCTCAGGCAAACACACAGGATCTGAATTCATCTTTGAATACAGACAACTATTCACATACACACCAGATCTGGTCTTGGCTAACCCTTCCCCATGCACTGTGGGCACACAAGTATATGTAGCCAGATATGAGCAAATCTGGATCCTGTTGGACAAAGGAAGTCCAGTTTAGCTGTGGAACTCTCAACGTTTCTGCCAGGGTCGTCAGGTTACTAATCCTTTAAGCTCTTTACTTGCAAGTGCCTAGGCAACTTGCAACAAGTCTTTCTGCCCTAGTCTTCTCTGGCTTCCATAGCTAACCCGAGCAAGGCTCCTTCCCCTAGGCAGACCCTGGGTACCTTTTGGGCACTCTTACCCCTCCGACCCCCCACAGGACCCTCCCCCAACCCACTTAAGTTCTCTCTGGGAGCACAACAATGTTGCACACTCCATGGGGCCTTGGATGAGTACTTCTAAGGGAAAAAGGTTGGTAAACAGTACAGGACGAGCACAATGATTATGGATCTCAAAGCTGTAGCCACCTATCAAGATTTTTGACCTACCACTTCTAGTGCATATACATGCTTTGTGAAGCTCATTTTCTTTTTTAGATCCCTCCATTATGCCTTCAGTGATGGGAGGCTTTCTAATGCCAGGCACCAGGGGACCTGAGGCATTGTCATAGACATAGAAAAGAAGGCGGTAAATCTTCATTTTCACAGACACTCTCTTGGGGACACTTTTTCAAAGCCCCATGTGAGTGGTGTGAAACTATCTTAAGTGCAAGACAGGGTTTGACCAAGAGATGGACAAAGGTCAGTGAGGGGTAGCAATGACATATCAGTTTTGGTTTAATTCCAAAGAGGTAAGATGGCTGGTGTATAGGTGTGTTTAGTGCCAGTAGATAACCCAAGAAAGTACAGTACACAAGTAGGCTGCAAAAAATGCACTTTTTCTTTTTTTTTAAAGGCACAATTAAGTACTATACGTTTAGGACACATCACGCAGTAAAAACAATCCAACTTTAAAAGTAATAGGGTCTTCATAGAAACCCTAAAGGTAAGTGGTACAGACATTTTCTTTTTTCAGCTTTCCCTCCATTAAATTTAATGGGAACAACATATCTGTCTATTTTGGAATCCTGGCTGACTAAAGAGGGTACGAAAAGCCTTTTTCCCCAGCATGGGGTCTTACATGGATTCACATGCTATGAATATTCCCCGCCAGGCTGGTGTTAAGACTGATTTTCTATACTCTGGCCTGGTGGACAGATGTATAGAAGGCCAACGTATATTGTGACAGGGACAAATCTGGGATCTGTAGCCAAACCAGTTCAAGGTAGCAAGGCGAGTGGTATAGGCTAAGCCTGAAGAGGTGGTGAACTTGTAAAGGGTCCACAATGAGTACACAGAGTGAAACAGTCAACAAACACACTTAGACTAACAGGTATAAAAATACTTCTTTACTTATGGCCAAAATAAACTGTGAAAAAAGACTACGAACAGGTAATAATATCACACAACATTAACATTATGATACATATACACAATCACTAGAGTAGAGCAAAACACATATCAAACCCCTGAAAAGGAAGGTACAGATTAGTATTAGCACTACAAATCCACAGAGAATACATTCTAAATTCAGAAGCCCATGCCTAAAATGCATGGGGCCTTGTGCCCAAAAGTTCAGCAAAGTTCCCCACAGTTTGTGAAGCTGGAAAAATGAAAGTAGGATGTCTGGGGTCCAGTGAACAGTTCCAATGGTTATGGGACTAGTTAATCTGATTAACAAACATGCTCCCAACTTCGGAGTGCTTGTATGAACAAGCAGTGGCAAAGCCAAAGTAATACAAAAGTTCTTAAAAGTTACCAAACTTTTAAAAGGGAGTTAGGGGTGCAGGTAATTATCGCTATAACTCACCCCCCATACTCCGATTCTTCATGAGACTTGGCAGGTTGGTTGAAGACAGTCCAAGGTCGCTTTTTCCGCCATCAACCTCAGCCATTGATTCCCAGGGGTTGCAGGTTTGGAGCAGTTCTCCTGTCAGTGTCTAATGCTGGTGCAAGGTTTCCCAGTTGAAGAATGCAGCAGAACGCATTGCATGGCCCCTCTCAGGACAGGAATGGATGCAGGTAAGCAGTTTCCGACAACAGCCACCAATGCATGGCGACGCAAAGGGATTCACTAGCCACGGTCTGACTATCTCAGGTCCCCTTGATGCTAGGAGCATGAAATCCTGCAGAGCTAAGTCTTGTTGCACAAGCTGGGGATCCCCCAAGTTCTAGGTCGGAATTACGTCTGCAGTGCAGTAGCCCAAACTCAGAGCTGGTCAGCCACGGGTCAGTTCTGGGGCGCTTCCTAAGGCTCTTCTTTGCAGGACTCTGAGATGACGTCGAGAATGGATGTTCCCTCCACTCCAAGGGTCGCAGCTCTTTCACAAGACTGCTGGAGATCTTCCACAGGACAGGGCTCTACCAGGGCAGCAGCAGAAGTTGGTTGCCATGCCTTCTTCCGACGGGTCCTCAGTTTCCTCGCAGGTCTTGTCACTGGACGGGAGTTTTTGCTTCTTCAATTTCTTCCAGGATCTCTCTATTGTGGGTGCAGGGGTCCTCATCTTATCCTAAAAGCCAGGTAAGAGCTGGAACTCCCACTAGCCAATGACAGATCTACCACACACAAACCCCAGCAGTGCACTGGCGGGAAAACTCATGCATACCACTCAGACACCCTGTCACCAGTTTGTGGATTGGGACCAGACAGTCCCAGCCCACTTCCTGGCAGCAAACACACATAGCCCTCCAGTAGCCCGCCAAAAGTTGCTTTGCCGGGCTCTGGAACTCCATATAATGATTTTTCTGGCCTCACAGGACAAGAAGAAGGCTAAAAGACAAGATGGCCAAATGACAAGCGAAAACCCTTGTGGCATGGCCATGTCTGACCACTAGCACAGTTAGTAGCCAAGCACGGTAAACGCAGGCTAAAACGAAATGTACCAAAAAATTGTAAAAAGTCACTGCTGCTACCAGCTTGACTATTTAGCACACCTAGAGTAACCCGAAATTCTCTAAGTGTTAGTCTAGGGCCAAACAAAAAGTGTACCCCATTGTACTGCATTGTAAGATGCTTTGTACAATGATAAAAGTTACCACAAGTAATAAAAAGTTATTACAAGTAGTAACAAAGTAACTATACTAAGGGAATCAATGTTTCCCAATACTGACAGCCTGAAGGGCATGTCGGTTTCCCCATGACAGATGAGAAAAAAGTCAATACAGTGAAGCTTAAGGCTTCACTGCACTGTCAAAAGAGCAGGTCAGATGCAAAAAGAAAAGAAAAAAGTTAGGGGCTCCATAGAAATGGAAGGAAAGATGCAGGAAAAAGGAATCTTTCCTAACAGCTGGGAATCCTCAGTAAAATAAAGTAGTTCAGCTATAAACTTAAAACTGCATGGTCACTTGAATAGCCTATTGCTGTCTCTTTGGGTCATACTACTCCATCCAACAACATTTGTCCTCCTAAGCTCCACCCCTGGTGGCCATCTTCGGATTTGTATTGCACGTTTTCGTGTTTGGAGTCCTCAAGTTTCGCTCCTCGACTGTCTCGAGTATTTTGCCTATTTTTTGATCGTTTTTTTTGTTCCCGATTTCTTTCAGTAAGTCACTGTTGTGACTTGTCGGCAGCAGGGATCCATTGCCAGGCTTGATCCCACCGTCCGTCGGATCGCTATGCCGTGTGAGGCCGCAAACCAAGTTTTGGGCCTAGTACACGTGCCATGTCAGAGGTTGAAAAGAAGAGTCTCTTCAAAGCTTCTTCTAGATGTGGTCAGAAGAATGTCTTCATCGAGGACCGCCACCAAAAGTGCATTTACTGCCTACACCCAGAGCACGATGTGGAGGAGATGCCCCATTTACCAGTCTTTCTCCACTAAGAGGAGGAAGTATCGCCATCAGAGACTGGTCTCGTGGCTGGACGAAGGTAAGGCCTTTTACTCTGTGTCTGTGCACAGTCATGCCTCTGCCAGGGGTAGCAAGCCCAAAGATGGTACTCCCTCTGGCAAGAGGTCGAGATCCTCTGAAGACGCTTCCAAGGTGGAAGGTACCTAAAAAGGCTAACTCATTTCACGCTCCGATTTCTTCGCTGACAAGCACCACGGCTTCTGTCATCTGGATCAGCGACTTGCATGAAGGGCACCCTGTCTTCGGAGGGCCGCAGTTCATCCACTCCATCACCGTCAACCCTGTTGATGAAATAAGTTCATCATCGTCTGCAGCGTCGGCAACCCCGAAGACTTCATCATCGACAACACCAAAACCGCTGTCGAAATAGTCATAATTGCCGACGAAGATTCAGTCTGTGACAGTAGACAACCCAGTCTGCAACGCCGGTGGCACCGGTCACCTCTAAAGGCACCATCTCAACGGTCATGACCGCAATCTCAAGGGTAGCATTGCCTCGAAGGCCTGCTGGGTCTGGTCCATCCAGACTACCTTGTCCAGGTGTGCCTGTGTTAGGCACCTTCCATAGAGGTTTTAGCAGAGAGAGGGAGGCACCTCCAGATCTCTTTTCTACCAAAGCCCACAAGGTTCCCCTCATCTGCCTGCCAGATCCCCGGTGAAGCCTCCCATGGTCATGTCTCCAGCTCCTGTCTCCGCTCCTGCCATCCTGTCAGAGGAGAATGAAGTCTTTCAAGAAGCCGGCTCACACAATTTGGAGGGTGGTGTTGGCCTGCTTTGAATAAACCGGCCCATCGGCCTGTGGAACGGCTACAACCTGCTCGCCCTAAGAGCCCTTGGCCTCATGCACCAACCTTGACTCCTCAGACTGTGAGCGATTTATTGCCAAGCGATGTTTCTTTGGACGTTTTGTCAACTCTCCACACTCTACTGCCTGTGGCTCCTGTGGTTCCGGGCCTAGCTCCTGTGGCCAGTTCACCAAGAACGCCTCAGCCCCACCTGGCACCACCTTCTCCAGTGCCTGCAATCCCACAGCCAACTCCTGTTCCACGGCCCTCTATAGTGGAGGAGTTGGTCCTGACTGGAACAGGCCCTAATATGGACACCAACCCGGATACAGATGGTACCCAGGGTACGGATGAGTTTGAGGACTACGTCCATGCAGACAGTGATCCCCTAGATGTAGACCTACCATCTAGGGGCTTTCCCCCGGATGAAGTGGGATCTTTCCAGGGGATTATTTCCTGAGCGGCCAAGCTTTCAACCTGGTTCCAGAGGAAAAGAGGGATTATTTTTCCAGCACGGTGAATCCTCCCAAAAGACTGTGGTCTCAGTCCCGCTTCTATATGACGTCTGTGAGTACTGGCTGCTGGTGATGCAAAAGCCCTTTTCCACACCTACTAAAAAGCAGAGGCTGGAGAAGAAATAGAGGGCCCTGCAAACTGCTTCTAAATTTCCTCAGATGCTATCCAACACCGGACTCTGTAGTCTCGGCTGCTGCAAGGAAGAGGTTGTCTAATCCTTCATCGTCTTGCTCAGTCTCGCCTGATCTGGAGAGAAGTAAGCTGGATGTTGCAGGGAAGCGGATAACCGCCACTACAGCCTCTACAGTCAAGGCCACAAACAACGTTGCCATCTTTGCACGCTACGACAGAGGACTCGGGTACAAGTTGGGACCCATCCTCGATTTCCTGCAAGAGGACAAGAAATCAAAGGCTATGGCCATCTTTGAGGCAGGGGAAGTGGCATCTGACCATGCAATCACGGTTGCGCTTGACATTGCCGACACAGGTTTCCAGCAGATTGGCAACTGGGTCGCCCTATGCCATCAAGGTTGGCTGACAGCCACACATTTCAGGGAGGACGTCCAAGCCAAGGTGGTCAACATGCCTTTCGACAGGGATAACCTTTTTGGCAAAGCAGTGGACAAGTCTCTTTTTACCATGAAGATGGACACAGAGGTGGCACATTCTGGGCACGCTGCTTCAGAGAAGGCAGACCCCTTTGCTCCCAAAAAGGGAAGGTCTCCTGGACTTCCAAGGTGCTCAGCCCTTCCTACCGTCGGCCCTCCTGCTCCACTGCTCAGGAGGCAAATAGAGGCTGTTCCCAGGCCTACAGGGGAGGTACCCAGCGTTGTCGTCCGCAAGCCACCAGGACGCAGAAGGAAGCCTGACCAGGCCCAGCCCCTGAGACAACACTTCAGCACCCGAGTGGGAGGCCGGCTATCTCAGTTTGTCGACATGTGGCACAACGTCTCCACGGACAAATGGGTGCTTGATGTCCTCGAGCAGAGACACTCTCTGGAGTTCCAAGACCATTGCTCCCTGCATTCCTCCCGTGATAAGACAAGAACAGCACGGAGCCCAACTCGTCAAGGAAGTTCAGGCAATGCTGCTGAAAGAGGCAATAGAACTGGTCCCTCTGCACCTCCGGGGCTCAGGAGTATACTCCAGATACTTTCTGGTTCGCAAGAAGTCAGGCGGGTGGAGGCCCATCCTGGACTTGCGTCGTCTCAACATATTCTGAAAGTCCCAGAAATGTAGGATGGTCATGTTACAGCATGTGCTCAGCTAACTGGAAGAGGGAGATTTTCTGGCGACGCTGAATCTGGAGGATGCATATTTCCACATCCCCATTCACCCAAAACATTGTTAGTTCCTAAGATTCGTAGCCCAAGGAAGACCTTACCAATTCAAGGCGCTACCCTTTGGCCTCAAATCGGCCTGAGCGTGTTCACCAAATGCCTAACTCCAATGGCGGCGTTCTTTTGGCAGAAGGTAGTGTAGGTGTATACATACCTGGACGATTGGCTGGTCCGGTCTCGTTATCACGCCCAGGCGGCGCAACATATAGCAGAGACGGTCCAGACTTGAACCTCTCTGGGATTCTCCATAAACGATCCCAAATCTTGCATGGTGCCATCCCAAGACGCTCTGTTACTGGGGGCCTGACTCAACAGTCTCGTGCCTGCTGGCCCCATCAGAGGAAAGATTACTTGCCATCCTAGGGAAGGTCTGAAGGCAATCCATCGGAATGGCAACGGTCTGGTCCATCAAATCCCTGTTGGGGATGATGTGCTTGTGCATCGATCTGGTTCCTTATTGCAGACTACATATGAGTCCACTTCAGGAGTTCCTGGACGCCAGGTGGAAGCAGATCTCTGGCTCATGGAGCAACAGGATAGCCCTCAATCAAGCTTTCTGCCAAACCCTGCACTGGTTGTCCACGGTATCTGGACTTTCCATCAAAAAATTATTCATCGAATACCTTTCCATCAAAAATTATTAATTGAATTGTCTTTCCATCGAAAAGCATATTCATTGAATAATTTTCAATAGTTAATTTCGATGGATAATTAGGGTTGGGGGTAGGGTTAGATTTAGGGTTAGATGTAGGGTTACATTAAGGGTTAGATTAAGGGTTAGGGTTGGTTTAGGGTTCGAGTTAGGGCTAGGGTTAGGTTTAGGGTTGGAGCTGGGGTTAGGGTTGGGTTAGGGTTAAGGGGAGTGTGCGTGGGGGTTAGGGGGGGCTGGTGGGGGAATCCACCACCCCAATATACAATAAACAATAAAACGTTACAAGGAGCTGGCCAGGTCCGAAATTTCAGCACTGGACAGCTCCATGTAATGTTTTAACGTTACAAAAAATGCATTGAAATGCAATTTTTTACATTTTAAAGTACATATCCATCTAAACGTGTCCATTTATATATTCGATGGACTGGTTTCGATGGAAATGCACTTTTACATGTAAAAGATAGCATTTCGATGCAATGGCATTCGATGGATTTCCATCGATGGATTTGCATTTTGATGCATTTCCATTGATGGAAAGACCATAAACCGTTGTCCACTCACCCTCACATCTCGCAGGGAGCTCCCTTCAGTACCCCTGTGCATCAGGAGACTGTCACAACCAGCGCTTTACTTGAAGGTTGGGGCGCCCACATGGGCCAGCTATAAGCCAGAGGCCTCTGGCTCCAGGAGGAGAAGGTGTTGCATATCAACATCCTGCAACTATGGGCAGTTTTCTGGCCTCTCGTCTTTCAAGCCTCAGCTCTTGGGAAAGGTGGTCAGGGTCTTCACGGACTAAACAACCACCAAGAAGCAGGGCGGGATGAGGTCGCCCATCCTCTCGCTGTAGGCACAGAACCTGTGGCACTTGGCCATCGCTCATCGAATGTTTCTAGTCCGGTTCCACCTAGCAGGCATTCAAAACACCATTGCAGACTCAGCGGCGAGCTGCGCTCTTGCCATGAGTGGGAGCTCCAGCAAGCTGAAGCCTCAGATCTTCGCGAGTGGGTCCAGCCTCAGATCAACCTGTGTGTGACCGTGGCCAATACCAAGGGCCAGCAGTTTGCCAGATCCTCATGCAAGGAGTCTGGGGGGACAGTTTTTCGTTCCCATGGGACGGCCTATTCCTTTATGCATTACTGCCAACTTCCCTGCTCCTACGTGTGATCAATACGTTCAAACTATCCCACTGAAAGATGATCCTCATTGCACCGGCATGGCCCAGACAGATCTGTACTCAGACCTTCTCCACATGTCAGTGGTTCTGGCCATCAAGCTGCCTATCACGTTTAGACTGATGAGACGCACTGACCTGAGGTTGATGGTATTCCTGTTGCTGGTAGAGTTATCCCCGACTCTGTCAGATCTCTGGATGGTAACAGATGATCGTGCAGAAAAAATGTATGGTTCTCCGATCTTCTATGTGCCATGTGGAAGGAAGTTCTGGCAGATATGAGGAGTGAGAAGCCGCTCCTTATGATGTCATCTGGCATTTAAATTCCTGGAGGATAAAGAAGGATAAAGGGGACAAGTTGGTACCATACAGGTGTAGGAATTCCAAGGGCATGAAGAAATGGATTCCCAGGGGTATAGTGGTGAGGAGAGCAGGACAAAAGCTAGAATGTTCAGAGCTCTCTGTTAAAAGAGTTATATGTCAAATGCAAAGAGAAAGTCACTGAGGGTGTGGAGCGCAGGGTAAGATGTCAGGAAGGAATGTTATTGGTGAGACCTAGAAAGCGAGAAGCATGAGTAGTAGAGAAAGTATGGGAGAAGGCAGTACACAAGGACCGCGTTATGGAGGAGGTAGCTGCAACAGCGAGCTGAACGTGAAGAGAGCATGTATCTATGGCAGCAGGATCAGCGGTAGGACGTGACAAGCACATTATGTGTTAGGGGGTGCGCAACAGAAGTAGCAGAGAGCACAGAGCATAAGCAGATGAAGGCCCGCTGCACATATGAAGATGGGAGAGGCGAGAAAGGTTTAGGAAGGGGGCGAAAGGAATGCGCAAGGTGCGCGAAAAGGGAGAGGATGCCATTTCGGAAGGCAGCTGAGTACAGAAGGGAAAGCTGGGAAAGAAATATGTTAGTTCGGGTGAATAAGTTCTTCAGAAATCCAGCTCGGATCAGCAGTCTTTGAAGCAGACACTCGAGCGAGGCAGCGTTGCACAGGGCCACCTGTAAAGTAGCGACACAGCGCTCTGCTGGATTCACAAGTTTAAACAGGGGCAGTCTTAGTCAGAATTCCTCTCTGGCCTGCCTGTCCAGTTTTGTAATAAGACCATTCTCGACGGCCATTTTAGGGGTAATGATGACATACATGGTTGGGTTTTAGTCTCTATTTATCCCACATATTCCAGGTCTTCGGGCATTTCCTGACACTGCCTCCTCTTACGGACCTGTTATCCGAAAAGGAGGGGCAATCCTGTACCACAACCCAGCGTCACTGAACCTGTTGGCCTGGCTCCTGCAGCCTTAGAATTTTGGCATTTCTTGCTACCGTTTGTATGCAAGAAGATGTTAGCTAAGGCCAGGGCTCTGTCCAAACGAGCATGCTACAAACCCAAGTGGAAGCGCCGCAACTTCTGCCTTACCTGCTCTCGCTGGCTAAAACTGGCCTTACTCAAGCGTCCATGCATCCATCAAATGGCACATAGCAGCGATATCCCGGTTTCTGATGCTTGTGTATCTGCTTAGAATCACATGCTGTACATATAGTCTGACATCTAGTGGTAATCGTGGAGTATTGCATCTTCTTTTCAAGATCGAAAAGGGACTTCGACATGGGCGTGACTGTAACACTATCCCTAACGTGATGTGTAGTGCACCCAAAATACTTCACGCGTCAAGGTCCCATTGATTGTTTTTTTTCTGCCTGTCTAGTTGGTCGCACAAATGCAGAGCTCATAAGAGTTAATATTTATGATCCAATTCTTAAGTGGTTCGCACTTACCCTCTCAGCGGCTGCTTGATGGCTACTCTACGCTTCATCCTGCCTCGCCGTGATCCTTTTGTGACCACTCAGCGACTGATTTCCATTTGCCTCTGACCTCCGGCACAGCCTCACAGTAGGGAGAGTGGGGCTTTGTTATTACTTACTTTCTCTCTAGAATGCCTTTTCTTTACCCCTCCTCTTTTCTTTGTTCTGGCTGTCGTTTCCCTTTGATATGGAGAGGACACCTTTTAAATTCTGCCTGTCTTGCAGCGGCCAGTGGGACAATCTAGTGGTTGTCTCTACAGCACTCGTTCCGTCATTGCAGTGGTGGTCAAAGGAAAACCTCCTGCAGGGGAAACCCTTTACCACCCCCGCAGTAGAGGCCACTCTCACCACGGACGCATCTCTGTAGGGGTGGGGAGCTCACCTCCTTCAACAGACAGCGCACAGCGTGCATCCCCATCAGCAGCATCCAATCACATCAACCTGTTGGAACTACTTGCAGTGTTCAAAGTCCTGAAAGCCTTCCAAGCACACCTGCAGGGGAAGGCAGTTATTGTCCTTACAGACAGCACCACGCCATGTAATGTCTGTACAAACAGGGGCGCACTCACTCTCCAGGGCTATCCAAACTGTCCCAGAACATTTTGAAGTGGGCACTCAAAACACATGTTCCTACTATCACATGTTCAGGGGAACACAATCTTCTGGCAGATGTGCTCAGCAAAGACTTGCACCTACCCGTAGAGAAAGTGTGGGGATTGCAAGAGCACATTCTACACAATGTCTTTGCCGAAAGGGGTTTTCCAGACATCGACTTGTTCGCAACTCTGGAGAACACCCAATGCCTAGATTACACCTCCAGGAACCCACAGGGATTTGTCTTTATACTGTGCCTTATTTTATTTATTGTGCATTTGTTAGGCGCATATACGACAAGCAAATTGTGTTTCTAATCGCCCACATGGCAAGGGCGGGAACATGGGATTGAAACGCAATATACAATGGAGGAAAAAGATGAACCTACTAGGCTTTGTGAGTATTCAGAACGTGCAAGTGCAGAGTGAGGAGGGAGTCGGGGTTAGTACTGCAATGTCTGTGCTCCTGCGTGAGCAGCAGTTGTAAGTGCGAGGTACAGTAAGTGCTAGGAAGCTTTAGCTGCAGGAAGTGGGTAAGTGCAAGCCTACAGTGGGGTAGGCCAGTGAGTTCCGAGGCAAGTGCTGTTTGTAGGCAGAAGCTAAAGGGATTGTGTGTGAGAGGCCAGGGTCCTGAGGACACATAAGGGCCCATGTCACCAATCGTAGCAACTGTGAAGTTAGCAGAGGAGGGAGGAAGGGAAGGAGGAAGTGAAAAGGAAAGTCTTGAGGAGCTTCCGAAATTTGAAGAGGTCCGGCTCAAGACAAAGAGGAAGGGGGAGGCTGTTCCACAGGAGGGAGGGAGCCTGCTGATGCAAGAGATCGACCTCCGGCCCTCTGTTTAGCGAACCGCTTTACACACAGAGAGCTGGTACCAGAGGAACGCAGCGGTCTAAAGGGAGAATATTTAGTGATAGCAAGTTGCAGATAGCATGGTCCATGGCCCCAGACAGCATTGTGGATGATGCAGAGGGACTTGAATTTAATCCGTGCAGCAACCGGGAGCCAATGAAGTGTTTCTAGGGCAGGAGAGAAGCGTTCCCTGGCCTTGAGGCCAAGGATAAGTCTTGCTGCCCTATTCTGGATTAGCTGAAGGGGTCGTAGAGAGAAAGAAGGGAGATTCAAGAGTAGGCTGTTGCAGTACTCAAGCCTAGAGAGAACCAGAGCTTTGGTAACATTGAGCCTCTGGGGGAAAGTGAGAAAAGGGAGAATTCCTTTGAGAAGCAAGAGTTGAAAGTTGGACTTCTTGGCAATGTCCTGGATGTGAGAGAGGAAAGAGAGAGAGAGAGGGAGAGGAATCCAGGATGACTCCAAGGTTTTTGGCTTCGGATGAGGGAGGGAGGGAGAGCCCATAGAAGATGGCTGGAGTAAGGGGAAGAACGAGGGAGCTGGGGTCCCGATTGAAAGGACCTCAGTCTTGCTGGCGTTAAAGCAGAGATCATGATATGATATGACATTTATAACACGCCTATAGACGAGTGTTTCAAGGTGCACATCATTGGATGTGCACCAGGACTGGATAGGCAGTCCAAGATGATGAAAGGAGCATTTAAATAGGCTTTGACTATTTCCTATACTATCAATATCATAATGTTCAAATACTTGGAAGGGCGCTTATCGGTACGCCTCGGGGGCCCCAACTGCTTTGGAGTTTGGATATGCTCACCGGTGGTGACCAGCGTCTCCTACTCTGCTCGAGCCTTGATTGTGTGGCTCCTGCAGTCGCTTTCCATTTTAGAGTGTATGGGCGCTCCCCCAGCATCCTATGCGGCTTTGCAGTCACACGCCAGCTGCTTTGCTTGGTCCAGACTGGAGAACGCTGCTTCTGCGAAACCTCACCCACCACAAGCTCCTACTCGGCTCCTCGCATCTCCACGGCTTTCTCTGTTTTCATGCGGATTCTCTCCTCTTTCTCCGGCGGCTTTACAGCGTTCCGCGTACGTGATCCTAAGCATGAGGTTTGATGTAATCTCCTGCACTCTCCTTTCAACAGTGCGGTTGCCATTTTTAAATGTCCCGCACAGTGAGGGATTGGGAAAACTAGTCTTAATGCTGTACATCAAGCTCCTGTCACTTTGCAGAAACTCTCTCTTCCTCCTCCTCGTCTCAGTACCTAAGTGGTTATGAGAGTTGGAGTCCATGGATGTCATGGGTATTTTAGTTCTTAGATGGTTTTTCTCTGAGGTTTCACCTGAAGACATAGTAGAAACAAAGGTTCTATGCAAGTTGTGGATGTTTGGGTCACATGTGGGAGCCTGGCCAGAATAACAATAGACCATTAAGAACTCCGTTATTGGAGGATCTTCCTCATGGGAAAGAGGGTAATACCGCATTTGATCCAATGAATTCATAGTGTCTCCCTGGTAGTTGTCTCCTCCCATGTGATCCTCCCTCATAGATCCACCGCCAGGGTCAGGATCAGGTAGCGGCTGCCATCCCCTAGCCACATGGGAGAAGGTCACCACCGGGGAATCCATAATGATGCCATTGGATTCATCACACCACACCTTAACGAGGTTCTACTGTGTCGACAAGGATTCCAGGGAGGAGTCTCGTGTCAGACAAGCAGTGCTTTGCACCCTGTTTGCATGAGGTGAGTCTGTTCCAGGGACAAGTGTATTGCTTCTGTTGAGCATTGCCACCTCTTGTGTTTGTGTATGTGTACTGCTGTGTTATCGTATTCATAGCATGTGCATCCATGTAAGACCTCATGCTGGAGAAGCAACACGTTACTTACCTGTAACTCTAGTTCTCCAGCATGGGTTTTACATGGATTCCAATGCAAAACCTCCCTCCATCCACTCTGTGGCTCTTCTTGCTTCCTACTGCCACTTTACGTGCACAACGAATCTGAAGGTGGCCACCAGGGGTGGAGCTAAGGAGGACGAATGTCATTAGATGGATCAGTATGGCCCAGAGCGGCAGCAATAGGCTATTCAAGCGACAATGCAGTTTTAGCTTGTAATGTGTTAATGACTCTATGACAAAGTACTTACCCCAACACTTAACTTGGCCTAACTATATTTATAATAAATCCTTATTTTTTATAATACTTCTGGTTGTAAGTGTTTCTATTGAATCCTTGGTATACTACAGGCTCTATGTACTTTCCTAAAGCCCTCTCTCCCTCCTAAAATAAGCCTGGCTGCTCTGTCTACGCTACCCCATACTCAGGTGGTACAGCCTTATACTAATAGTGGAGTTTTGTACTGTCTCAGTTGTATGGTTTTGCTAAGCCTTTAACTGGACTTCAGAAAAACAGTCCTAACTTCCTTAGCATCACCTACCTGCTCAACTCATTTATTTTGAAGGTACTGGTCACTCTCTAAGCCTTCCAGTGCAGGTTGAGTTTCTCCAATTCACATTCACTGTTTCGATTTTTTTCTTTTAATGTACATAACCTTAAGTGGAGTTTAAAAAGGGACAATTTGTGTTCCTTTTTCCTTTTGCATGGCAGCATTTTGGATGCCTTTTTGATGGCTCTAGGTCCAGCTGGGTGCTGTGAATCACACTTTACTACTTTTTCAGATGCACTATCGTGTACCTTTTTTGATATTTTTATTTTATTTTACCATTATAAAGCCATTTTGGTAACGATATACTCTGAATGGACGCCAATCGTGCTCTAAGACCTGACCTTTGGCTATTCTGTCTTTGTACTGCCTTCCTGCCCCATCAGGCTGGAAACTTCAAAAACAGGCCATGCAATTTATCTGGATCCAGCTCAGGACTCCCGGTCAGTGCTTTGTGTGCCAAACTGGTTGTAACCCGGATTGGGACTATCTGGTTACAATACACATTTCTACCAGAGGATGTCTGTTGCTGAGCACGTTCAGGGTAGGGCTAGGTCGCTGCCTATGACTGGGCAGTTCTTAACCGCTGAATGGTGCAGATGTTTACCTTTGAAGGGCTTAAACAAACCCCATCCCCTCAGTTTGGATTTTGGATAACAGGAGAGGATCAAGAGCCATTTTGGAAGTCGCTCACTGGAGCAATGGATCAGAAAACTAAGAGCAGCACTGACGAATCTGCAGCAGAAGCTTCTAGCATTGCCAAAGCCAATCACTGTGGACCCTATGCTTCATCTCCTGCAACCAGGGAATACCTTAATCAGTGCCTTCCTCCCCTGGACTGGCGAGGATCAACCAATCAGTGGACTTTGGAAGTATCCTAGTACCCTCGCATTAACCGGCCAGGCCTCTGCTTCATCTTACACTGTTCCAAGTTGAGACTTTGCAGGTCTTCAACTTTTGGCCCATTAATATATGGCCTGCATCAGCTGCTTTCCTTCAGGAAGGGTGGTCTGCGGGGGCCTGCTTTTTACTGCTGCAATGAGCTGAGCCTGCTGACCTCTGACCAGTGTGTTATGCTGGTTCTGTCGCCTTTGTTCTGGAGTGCTCCATCTTCTTTGCAGGAGTTGAAGTGGTCCCTGTCCTGGGTCATCTGGATCGTCATGCTGCAAGTCTGCGAGAATCGCATCTTCACCAGAGCTAGAACTACTGCTTAGCCAGACCTAAACCTGAAACCTACTGGACGACCTGCAATGGGACCAACAACCAAATGGCTCCTGCAATTCTGAATACCACAGTGATGGGTATTTCTGAAATCTGGTAGATGCAAGAATGTGTATAAACCACTCTTGCAATGCTCCTTATCTGGCTGTGGGTGTTAGTGGCCTAGGGTTCCACCTTGGATAACACCTAAAGTGGTGGTGATGGGAATGTACCTCTACTTTGACTCAAACCTTTTATCTTAAAGTGTGCTTTTAAACTGCATTTTACCTACCTCTTGGTTATGCCAAAACTTGTACAGGGGAAATTCCCAAATCCCTTACCAGGTACTTACCTGGTTACTGAACTCTTTGGGCCTTGGATTTACTTGCGTAGTTAGGGAAGGGCTGCTCAAGCTAGGTGCCCACCTTATTATATGGCAAGGTGCATTATTTCTGGTTTAACCACTTTTCTCCCCCCACTTTACTTGATAGAGTATTGCTTTTTCTTAGGTTGTCTATTGCTGTTTTAAATGTAAAAGGTTGTGTAGTCTGCCTTTGCGATTACATATACCGTGTTTGGGTCTAATAAATAGAGATAGTAAAGGGTCAAGTAATAGTTCCACACAAGTTTAATAAATAAACTGTAACTACACAAAAAACTGCTGATCGCTTAAATCTGCCATACTGCTAGGCCTACGCTACCTTGAGGGAGTTTAGGTAGACCATGTGTGAAAAGCCCTTGCTAGTCACCTAGGGTGGCATCTCGGAACCCACCCAAAGGGCTTCCACTAAAAATCTGTTAAAAACCTGCACTCCTGAGTACAGCTGCTATTTCATATATCTTTAACTTTTATGTTGGTGATTGTGACATCAAAGAGGATGTCGAGTTTCAGTGAGGAACCAGATGGAGATGGTGGATATTGTAGGATCTCAAGTTCCTCATTGTACTTGCCCTCATATCTTCAGCCACAATTTGGCAATGAGCTGGTTCCTATCAATCTGCATGCAGGGATGAGTGCTCCACCATGAGCACCAATCAACAGACCCTGTGCGACTCAACTACTCACGTACCACATCCACAGGCTACATAAGACCAGCAGTAACTGCATCGATTTCTCGCAAAAGGCAACTCTCCCTAAGCAATAACTCGTGCTGAAGCAGACAACCACCTAATGTTGACACATGGCCTGTTAAAGGATCCTCTAACATTGACACGTGGACTGCTGATGTCATGACGGTCGGTGGCGTCCTCTTTGCTTTTTCGTATAGCCATACCAGTGTGCACTCAAGCCGCACTCCCACAGGGACTGTGGAAAAACAGAATCTAACTAACCAAAAAATACATTAACATAATCAATGTATAACTCGTCTGCACACTGTATACACCAGTACAATAAATAAAATAAAGGGAAAGACTCCACACCAAAGAAGTAACATGTATCAATAATACAACAATCCAACCCCTTGACCCATACACGCTAGTTTTTGCAGGAACCAGAGAAACCACCCATTCCCTGGAAAAGGTGTCCAAAAAGAGATGGATACCCATCTTGATGTGATTGATGCCACCAAATTCTCTCTGGAGAGGAAAAAAGCCATATTTCTGCAAGCCCTTTGATCAGAGGGACAGAAGATGTGCAGAAGCCTGCCTTCAATACAAGCAGGTGAAGGTGAAGAAATTAACCCATTCGTAGAAATGGTGGCATGTATGGAATAAAGGTTCTTGTCCAATGAGTGTAATTCTGGTATGGCACACCTTCTGTACTAGGGCCCAACAGGTGAAAATGCTGTCTGTTGCAGCTTTTGTAACCCATAGCAAACTGTAGTTTTGGGAAGTTCTTCAACTGAGACCAACAGATGGTTCGTGGGCTTTACTTTTATAATATCTGCCTGTGTCAATAATATTTCCTTTAATTCAATCACCAGGACAAAAAAATATTATTCAAAAGGCACATAGTTTATTTGAAAGCGCTTGCAAGTGGGAGTTAACGACACCAGTTGGCTCCGTTCTACCTCTGCGGTTCTTCTCAAAACAAACCGCTTTATATACAATTGGTAAAAAATAGCTTCATGGCAGGTCATTAACTCACAGATTAATTTTGAACACAGGCCAGAGTCTCGGCTTTTGTTGGTCCAGCTGTCAACTTGGCTATTTCCACTCTTGAAGTCTGTTCCAAGAATATCTGTGTGCTAGCAACCTGCAAAAGGGTTTTCCTTTTTCTTGTAATGCAAGCAATCTTCAAACGTGTGCAAAGCCAGTTAATTAGAGAATCTATGTTCAAAAAGT
Source organism: Ambystoma mexicanum (assembly GCF_040938575.1). NCBI lineage: Eukaryota > Metazoa > Chordata > Amphibia > Caudata > Ambystomatidae > Ambystoma > Ambystoma mexicanum. Next base: position 326,217,450 of record NC_090925.1, on the reverse strand, counting down.
GCCTACAATATTTGTACATAGATTTCACAGGTTCATATCAGGTATGATAAAATTGGAGAATGTGGGAGCAATCAGAACTGTCCCTCAATTGCAAAATTTCTAAGAGAGGTTGTCAAAACTGTGTAAGAGACTTGCAAAAAGAAAAGTAGAATATCTTTATACAAATTAAAAGTTTCAAGTTCTTTGAGTGGGGGGGATGAGTCCCTTTTTCCTTCTCCACCAACGTTTTCGTTTCCTTTCCACTAGTTTTATGTATTAGACAGACTTGAACCCTCCAGGTTCCCTTCTCCTCACAGGTTGCAAAATTCACTTAATTCACTAGGCTTCTCCAGCCCCCTCAGGCTCTGGTTTGTTGAACCTTTATGGTTGTATCTTTAGCCTTGGCAAGTCTTTACCATTCAGTATTCTAGGGCTCCTGTAACCCTCGGTCATATTCTCTCTTCTCACGTTGTTCCACTTGCCCCCCTCCACCTTGGCAACCCTGGCACCTCTATTGTTGGGTGTGCTCCAGCGAAGTGGCGTCTCATCAGGGACGTGGCCGTTCACCCCCTCTCCTTTGTGTCGCCGTCTCGCATGAATTTGCTTCCTGTATCTTCCCTGCTCAGGCACCCTCAGCGGTCCTTGCCCTGAGAGCGGAAGCTTTGTTCCTCCATTGCCTACTGGTCTCAGCGTTGTGAGAAACCTGAAGGTGTCTCACCTGCTAGTCCCCGGGGAACTGTCATTCAGGTGGCTAGGACACGGCCATCGCCATCGCTATTGGATCCAGTTCCTGGGGGTGGACCAGTGTGGGAGGATCACCTGGATGAGGGGTTATCGGGGAGTGGAAGTGGGACACCGACAGGTGAGGCGCTGTACCCCCTTTCCTATAACACCTTTTCCCCATCCTACCCCATATGATATTCAGAGGTTCTACCCCCCCTTCCTTTCCAACCGAACACTTTCCTACACCGTGACAGACAACGGACTAACACCCGAGCCATTTAGCTGACATGTTACAACACAAGAGTCAGGCAATTGACAATAACTACGCACACCTGACGGCCCTTTCCCTTCCTCGCAGGGATAAAGGCGGATCACAAAAGCACACTTCGAGCAAGGCTGAACACACAAGGAAGCAGCTATTCCGGACCAGCAGTTCAAACGGTGGAGAAAGTCGGAGAGACCTGGAGGGACAACGAGGAGGGAATTGCCCTTGCCCTTTCAACTAAGACCCACAAAGCTTCCGAAAGGGAAATCATAAGACCGGGCAGTCTAGCTGGCGTGTGGTGTGACAAGTGTAAACGGCACATTGGCCCTCCCGCACTGATAGCCAAAGCAGGGAGAAGCGCTTCCCGCCTGGTGGCATCCTTGGCTCCTGAGACACGAAGCTCCAACAGTTCAGCAATGCCGGTGAGTCGGAGAAGACGGATAGTAAAACTGTACTGTGCTGGGCCCAAGGTGCAGGTGGTAAACTTGTTGAACAAAGAACTTGTGTAATTGAACTTTAAAGAAACCCTAGTAAAAGGTTCAGAAGCAGAGTGGTCAGGCGTCGTGGGGCACTCATTTGAAGGACTCTGACTGAAGCCCTCTTGGGTTGTGTTGTTTTGTTGAAACTACGAAGACCAAGAGGCCTTAGGAGAGGCTAGTGTGAAGTGTCAAAGTGGGCCTACAAGGGTCGAGCAAAAACCATTGTACACTCGAAAGTCTTTGACACATGGGAGAAAACTGATTTAACAGTGAAACTGGCAAATGTGAACCCGACAGAGGGATGCCTGCGAATTGAGGGTAAACCGTGATATACTCGTGAACATTGTGACAACAAGTGTGAACCCGGCTGAGGGATGTCCACAATGGATAGTTGATTTAAAATACATTGGGCCTCATTACGAGGTAGGCGGCCACGGAATGAACGGTGCCGGTAAGGGACCGGCCTCGTTCATTCCGGGCCGCCACATTATGAGGTCTGCAGCGGGTCCCGCTCTGCACGCCTGGTCAGACGGGCCGGTTGTTAGCATCCTCCCCATTCCCATTGAGCCCTATTTGGGCTCAAAGGGAATGGGGATGTACCGGGGATGTACCGGGCCCGGGTCCCGCGAAAGGGAATTACCAGGCCCTCCAAGATCGGAATGGCCCGGTAAGTCCCCTTTTGCGGGACCAGCTAAAAACAGTATGGCTACCTCCAAACTCGTAATGGGGCCCATTGAGATTGCTGAAAGATACGTTTTTGAGTGAAAGGCCGTAGTGAACCCGATTAAGGAAGACTAACGTTGCAAGAAGGATCAGAGACCAGCTGAGGGGTACCCAAGGGGTGAAGAGCAGTCGCCCAACATGATGAAAAGATTGCCAAAGGAACCTTTGTTTGTTTATTGTTTATAGTACAGCAGGCCTACTAAGGCAAGAGACCTTTTCAGGAAAGAGACTTGGCCCAGAAGGTGCTGGCATCGTTGAAGGAACTGTAACCTTGTGCTGGCGAGGCACAGGAGTGTGCTGGGCTCAAAGGTCCTGCCTTGTACCATGCTAAAAATGTGGAGAAGGGAGACCTCAGCCATACCATCCTGACTTATCATTTGGTGAACTGCTTTGCCCTTTTTATTTGACACAACGCCACTAGAACTGCCTAATAATTATTTGATGGTCGTAGCTTGCTCCCATCTTAGATTTAGGTTTAGATTAGGCATTTTTCTCACCCATTATACAGTTTAAAGGAGAGTTCCGGGACTTTTTTTTTATTGTCCCTACGGTTCGGCCATGTGTTTTTAAGCATAACTCGGTAGATCGTAGAAAACTTTCCTATGGACCTTACCCGACTTTTCGTCCATTAACGCACTCGAAATCAGCCGCCATTTTCTGATAATCCTATCACTTGCCGCATCGCCCTGGCTCACCTGCTTTTGCGGCACTAAATCAAATCCCCCGCCCCTGAAACAGACTTTATCAAAACATTCATATTCCCCGCCTCTATCCGTGACGTGACTGTGCTGCGTAGGCAAACGCGCCCAGGCGTCTTCTACGCGACTCCACACAGAACCCGGAAATCAACACAGATCAGCTCACACAACACAGCGCGCCACAATTCGCAATATGAAACTGTACTTTTAAATCAAACCGCAAGATTGTAAATTTGGTAAAGTACATTTATTTGACATCAAATGTTTAGAGAATATTCAGCGATTTTCTTTTTTATTTGCTCACGTTCCAAAAAGTTCGTTTTGAGGCACGCGATGTTCCTTTGCTGTACACAGGGTCTTAGATCATCTCACAATACAGCGCCACAATTCGGAATATGAAACTGTGGTTTAAAAGCAAACTGCAAGATTGTACATTTGGCAAAGTACATTTATTGGACATCAAATGTTTAGAGAATATTCAGCGATTTTCATTTTCATTTGCTCTCGATCCAAAATAGTTCGTCTTGAGGCAAGCGATGTTCGTGTGCAGTAAACAGGGTGTTGGTTTACGATAAAATAAGCTCTTCGGTCGCACTGATAATCGCATGGCTGTTCCAACAACGAGGCACTAGGCCACCACAACGGTCTGTATGTTGCATCTAGCCGTTAGTACCGCGTAAGGGCATACTTGTACTTGGCGATCGTCCCATAAAATGGTCAGGGTGGTAACGTTGTTCACGCGGAGAAGCAACTGGCGGTTAAAAAAGCCGTCCGCCGGTGTCTGGTACTCGTGACACATGCAGTAATGCATGATGTACCTGTTTGAAAAACATAAACAATGAAATTAGTCTCACCATCAGATCTTTATTAAAATTATTCATTTTATATATTCGGTCGGGAAATTATTTCATAGCTAGGACAGTGCAACTGGGTTTTAAACGTCAAGGGGGGGCTGTAGGATACTGAGACAGTCCCTCAGTGCAGGGGTTGACAGGGAGTGCAGGTGGAGAGTGGAAGGGCCCAGGACCGAGATCGCAGACAGTGGACCAGTTGTAGCAGGGGAGAGGGAGAGAGAAAGCAGAAGCAAAGGTTTTGAGGTGCTTCCGTAAAAGTAGACGGTTCTCCCCAAGATAGTGCGCGGTACAAAACAATATGCCACATAGAACGAACAAGTACAACTTAACCCGTCTTTAAAGCTACTGTATAGTAATTAAATTGCGGTATAAACTCATCTAAAGAGTTACTTACATTATATTTGCATTTTCCATTGTGTCTGTGCGTAGGGCAGCCCCGAAATACCACTCCTTCTATGCCGACGTTATTTCTTCTAATGAACGAACATGAAATGGCTTTCGTTTCTGAAATTATATTCATTATCGTTTCTTACGTGATCCCGGCCTGTCAAGGTCAAAATACAATAGAACCTTATACTGAGTCGTGGGCCATTCTGGCACCCGAGAAAAAATCAAAGCAGCTGACCTTCACTTTGAACGAGCACACATTCCTAGTTAGCTACATTCAGTGTAAGGCATTCTCACAGGACTTGAAATTTACACTCCATCTTTGCATTTTGTCTGCGTGCTTTGCAGCCCCACAGAACCATAAATACGGAGACATTCTATATTTTTTGAAAAATGATTTATATTACTGTTTGGTTTAATTTAATGCGCAAATGAACAAGGTTGGATAGATACACATATTCAATGGGCCTGCGACATGAGGAGACTCGAGAGAACAGACAATCAAATTACAATCATTTAAACCGTGATGTGTATTTCTCAATGAGCTCTGCTTTAGGTGGACATGGAACAGAGGCAATGTTGGGTGGCAATGCAGTTGTCCCCTGCACAGGTTCGTTCACAACTCCATTTATGTGCCTATCTAGGACGTCAACAATAAGTTTCTCAATAAACTCATATTGCATATCCTCAAACACTGGTTTGATCACCCATTGTTTACTTCTTTTAGTGAAGGCCTTATTGTAGCGAAGCGTCCCTAAAGTTCCAGTCGTCCTACTTTGTTGACGGCCAACATTATGGTTATGTGCCAAGACCGCTAAAAGAGTCCGATTTATCATGCCCTCCATGCCAAAATGCAATCGTTTTGGCCTGTACTTGAGGCACATATTGTGGAACACCTCCAAATCTCCTGTGTGGCAGAATTCCGTGAGTCCCCTCAAAGCTTTTGTTATAGTTTTATCAAATACAATCTTTTCAATGGCTTTGTGAGTGGGTGATGAAGGAATCAACCACTTCTTCTTCCGTGCCTCCTCTGTGGACAAATGGCCATGTTCACAATTGTGGAAATGTTGGTTCGTGTTCCATCGGTGAACGTTTGTACAGTGTGGCATTACTGACCGCCATTTTTCCAGTAGAATTTCCAACGACCCTCCACATGTTTTTGAGCTCCACCAAAGATGGTTGCTGATTGACTTGGACCACTGTGAAATACCTTGCAATTCTTTTTTTTTACCTGCAGCCGACAATTTTTTATTGATTGATTTTGCAAGATGCCAAACGTCAAATTGGTGATTTATATTTTTGTACTGTTCCCTCATTGTCTTGGCAATTGAAACGTGTCTGTCCGTGGCTATCAGGTCGATCACCATTCCCCGCGATTGTAGTTCTTGCAATGATGCTACAAAGCCAACTTTCTCCATGGCCACTGAGGATGTACTTTGTGACACCTGCACGACCACCGAACTCACAATTTTCTTACTTTCCATGTCCTGAAAGTGGTAGGTGCAGTACTTGGCTGAAAATCCTGGGCTGTCGCACTGTCCATCACCGGCTAGCCTGAACCGTTTGCCCGCGAATGTACTATCAATAGACATTTTTTCCATTCTCCAAGCTTCGCTAATGGCTGGAAATAGATAATCGGTTTGGTATTTGTAGAACTGAGTTTTCGCAATGAAATGGATTCCCACAAACTGAAAGAAAGACTCTAATTTTTTAAAACTTGAACCACTAAAAAGTGCAGCCGCTGCACAAAGTAGATTGCCTGCTGGCAGTTGTCCCAGCATAGGTTGTGCAGACCATGTGAAAGGATGATATTTTGTACAGGTGGCATGTATTTTAAGGTTAGTGCCTCGAATTGCACGAGTCACATTAATCAATGGCTCCCCACATACTTCCCCACCTACCAAATGCCCACATTTAATCCGAATAATAATATCAATCAAACAACTATCGAATACAATGAATTTGGCCTCTTTCCTTATACTGTCACTCTGCATCCCAGCTGGTTCGGCCTGTAACGTTGAGGACATGTCACTCACATGAAAGGTAGAATCTCTGATATCGTCTTCCGCTATGTTCAGTGATATTGATGGTGTTTCATTGTCGTCTACTTCATTCTCTTCCATTGCAACATCTGTTCCTTCTCCGGCGATGGGTGAATAAAACAATTTCTTCAACTTTCTCGCGGTCTTAGTTTTTGCGGGTGTGGATTCTGTGAATTGATCTCCGACTGCATCCGAACTACCAGGAGGACATTCACTATCAATGGCTGGTGGTGGTATAGCTCCGTTGTCAATCACTTCATATTCTTCCCATTGGCACCATGCTTCTCCAGTCTCAAGTCCCTGCCAAAAGGTTTGACAAGCAACATCTCTCGTTCGCTTCACTGTCTGTGTAGATCTAGTTCGTACACCCACTCGCAACTAGAGGACAGATTGGAAAAGGGGTGTTCAGTTTAAACACAACTTACAGTATTGAACTATTAACAGTGAAAAACAACATAATATAGTGACCAGGACACTAACCTTCTTTTGCTTTCTTTTCTTTGAAACTTTCTTGCCTCGAACTTCAACATCAGGACGCTGTTGCTCCGACTCGTGTGTGCATGTCTCCACTTCCTCTTGCGCTGCAACGACTATGTTTTCCTGATAAGCACATCCATCACGCACTGACGCTCCATGGACTCCCTGAAACATAGAACTTTCATTAGTATGTATAATAATATCGAAAACACAAAATGTACTTGGGGACCAATACCCACGTACATCTCAATAGCAAAACACGAATGAACGCTTTGTGTAGAACATTCAAACGACAATTATTCACGCATTGTTGATCTAGTTAGATGGAACTGTCAAGATCCATACCTCGTGCTCCTCATAGACTTCCATTGATGATATTATTGAAGATGATGCTTCAGTGACTCCCTGAAACACAGTAATTGCATTAGTATGGTTTTCTATTTTGATAAAAAGAACAGAAAGTTTGTGCAGGCGTGAACGGCTCATCTAAATAGACCTGCACAAATGATCAGTTGTCTAAAATAAATAATGGATATCTAAATATGATTCGATTTGCTCGATCGTTGGAAGTGTCACCACCCAGAAATCTGCATCAACTACTAGGGGTGATGTTCTTGTAGAAGAAGCTCCGTCATCTCCCTGAAACATAGTACTTGCGTTAATAAAGAAGGAAGTATAGCGGATGTAATCACGTCATATGATTTCGCTTCATCGAACTGTCAGTATCCATACCTCGAAATGCATAAGAACATCAAGGGACGATGTAACTGCGGTGCACACTTCTGCAAGCTGTTGCGCCGACCCGTAACTGCACGCTCCCCCTTCTTCTTGGACTAATGCTCCATCGACTCCCTGAAACATAGGACTTTCATTAGTAATGAACACAATATTGAAAAAAGAAGACACATAGGAGGGCGACGACAGAAGGACATATCAATGGCTAAAAACGAAAGAAACATTGTGTGTAACAATCACGCTACAAGAATGCAAGATCTGATGATCTCCATCGATGGAACTGTCCTGAAACGTACCTCGAGCATCTGAGTGACATCAACGGTAGTCGTCAATACGTTGGACTCCTCAGCATCTCCCTGAAAGACAGTACTTGAATTATTTTGGATAACAATAATTATAACTGAAAACAAAGACGAGTACAAGGGTGTACCATTAGGTAAAATAATTACACGATAAATTAAAACTATTGATTTACATGCCTAAAACAAGTCAGTGGCAGAATAGCCAAGTAAGATTACCCGATAGGCGCTTGAAGTGGCTGATGACTGCAATAACGACACGGATGGAGAATCTTCCGCCTTCATATTGAGTGGATACATAAATGGGGAAATTATTGTTAGCTAATGCTACACACTACCGCAAGGCCGAGAGATAAATACGTAAACTTGACTCACCAGTGGAGGGATGTGGACGAATAGAGTGGGGATAGCGGTTGAGAGCAATTTTCGCCTCGCTCGCGGTGTGTTCTTCTTTATTAGCAATGATGTGGAGTACATGTCAGAGGTAAAGTGCCTGCTGCAGATGCGGTATCGATCACCCCTCTTGTCCGCAAAGACTTCTAGGACTCTACTTTCAAGCTCAGAGGGTGGATATCCGCAATATCGGACCCATTCTCTTATCTGATCTATTGTCTTAGGGAAAACATGCATTATAGTACCTTCAGATTTATTATGGGTCTTCGAAGGGCAACCGCCAATGGAACAGGCAGGCATTGTGGAAAGTTCTGAAAAGTAAAGATCAACAATTCTCTATGAATACCAATGTGTTAAAAAATTAAATGACACATAAAAGGTTCAATGCAAGGTATGTTTTGGTTCTTGGAACTATACACGTTATTCACATGCGGATAAGTATTTGAATAACTTTAAAAAAATAGAAAAATAATTTGACTAAACTCAGAACATGTGACTAGTTCCTTGCATGTACTGTCTTGAACGAAAAGAAATTGGACGCAAAATGAGTATGGTACATGGCCTTACCTTGACGAGCAAACAGTTAGATGCAGGGATCAGAGTAGTTTCTTGTCGTTCACAGGTTGCAAACTGACGAGTTTCCTCGAAGTGGTCACGGAAGTTCACAGAGACGAAGAGCAGATAACCAGCACCTTCACGGGTTGACTAGCAAAGTGCAAAGAAGTTCTCATTAGAAATATGAAGTGGGTTATAAAGAATTCGAAACAGGGGTGTGTTTGTGAATGAATGACGTGTATATGTCGTGGCATTATGCGGTTTGCAGGGGGCCGTCCAGCGTGAGGGGGGATGCTTGGCAGGAGACACGGGGTCTGGCGGTAGACATGGGAACAACAACCCATGCTCTATAGACCACTTTGAAGTGTACATGGTCTTTGGCACCTCTTGGCCTTTATCGCTCCCTGACAGCTCCACTTGCCAGCACAAGTACCCCGGTGCGAACTGCCTTTGATAGGGCGGGGGGTGGATTGGGGCGGTGGTCGTGCAGACAAGACACAGGAAGACTCGTGAATGGAGACACACTTATGTGGATTGCAGGGGGCCGTCCAGCGTGAGGGGGGATGCTTGGCAGGAGACACGGGGTCTGGCGGTAGACATGGGAACAACAACCCATGCTCTATAGACCACTTTGAAGTGTACATGGTCTTTGGCACCTCTTGGCCTTTATCGCTCCCTGACAGCTCCACTTGCCAGCACAAGTACCCCGGTGCGAACTGCCTTTGATAGGACGGGGGGTGTATTGGGGCGGTGGTCGTGCAGACAAGACACAGGAAGACTCGTGAATGGAGACACACTTATGTGGATTGCAGGGGGCCGTCCAGCGTGAGGGGGGATGCTTGGCAGGAGACACGGGGTCTGGCGGTAGACATGGGAACAACAACCCATGCTCTATAGACCACTTTGAAGTGTACATGGTCTTTGGCACCTCTTGGCCTTTATCGCTCCCTGACAGCTCCACTTGCCAGCACAAGTACCCCGGTGCGAACTGCCTTTGATAGGGCGGGGGGTGGATTGGGGCGGTGGTCGTGCAGACAAGACACAGGAAGACTCGTGAATGGAGACACACTTATGTGGATTGCAGGGGGCCGTCCAGCGTGAGGGGGGATGCTTGGCAGGAGACACGGGGTCTGGCGGTAGACATGGGAACAACAACCCATGCTCTATAGACCACTTTGAAGTGTACATGGTCTTTGGCACCTCTTGGCCTTTATCGCTCCCTGACAGCTCCACTTGCCAGCACAAGTACCCCGGTGCGAACTGCCTTTGATAGGGCGGGGGGTGGATTGGGGCGGTGGTCGTGCAGACAAGACACAGGAAGACTCGTGAATGGAGACACACTTATGTGGATTGCAGGGGGCCGTCCAGCGTGAGGGGGGATGCTTGGCAGGAGACACGGGGTCTGGCGGTAGACATGGGAACAACAACCCATGCTCTATAGACCACTTTGAAGTGTACATGGTCTTTGGCACCTCTTGGCCTTTATCGTTCCCTGACAGCTCCACTTGCCAGCACAAGTACCCCGGTGCGAACTGCCTTTGATAGGGCGGGGGGTGGATTGGGGCGGTGGTCGTGCAGACAAGACACAGGAAGACTTGTGAATGGAGACACACTTATGTGGATTGCAGGGGGCCGTCCAGCGTGAGGGAGGATGCTGGCCGGAGACATGTGGTGTGACAAGACAAGGCACAGGAAGACTATTCAATGGAGACACACTAGATTCATTTAAAAAATCAAAACAACCATTGTTAAAATATATGTTGGGTTTTATTTTAGATCTTAATTTCAATTGAACATAAATAATAAACATTACACATTGTAAAGTTGCGGTTGCAGCACATCCAGGGAAAATCCGCGGTATTGTCCACTGTCGCTGGGGAAATGTTGTCTAATGGCAAGTACCGCACAGGCAGGTATTACTCTCCGAACGCGGTGTCCGAGCCTCCCGTGAAGCCACCAAGTGAAGCAACGATAGGCCACCAGCCTGTACCACCTGTGAAAATGAAAGATGCAAACTGTATTAAAATGACAACTTTCTTATCACTGTCGATTCAGGTAAAAAATGTCATTTTGCTTTGAAAAAAATTCTATCTAGAAAATGCACAACATGGAACCAATTTACATGCATTCGAATGATGAGACGACCATGAAATAGTAGTGGCATCACTGACATCACAACCAGAGTATACTTACTCGTTACTCGGATTACGCGGACGAACAGTGCCGCAAAGTTCGTGCATAAGCACCATCATCATCCTCAACACGGTCCGTGAGAGGCAGGCTTCCCTGAACTCTGGCAGCTCGGTGATGCATTGCGGACTTGGCTCGCCTTCCGAAATGTAGGCCAAGCACCCGGAATTTTCACGGCAGCAGCAGTTCTCCTCCTCAGTTGGCATTAGCTCGCACCGATTGCACGTGCACCAGGTGGAGACGCCGTCCATGCGACATGGTCCAGGCTCTTCATCCGTTGACTGGTCCTCCCAACTGCCGTCCGAATCCCCATCGTTTTCGCGTGCTTGCCTTTCCAGTAGTTCTTCCTCGGTGTACTCGGGCTCGTACATATACGGCATTATTGTAGCCATTGTGTGGTAAAGAAAGTAAAATAATTTATAGCGGTGGTACTGGTATCTGTTCACACGGGCTACAATCAACGAAGGTAGCTGACCAGAGCACAGAAACGAGTCACAGAATACTCAAAGTAACACACAGAGAGTAATGGAATCGAAAATCTGCTGCTGTGTGTTGTCAAACGGTGTGTTTATACTTATTGAGGAAAGAGGCGTCCTGCCATTTCCATGGCGACAGTTCATTAGCTGAGGCGCAGCGATTGTTGACACGAAACGTGCTTTGGCGTTGGGAAATGGGCGGTACGCGTCTGCTGATGTCAGGCTCAGGGGCGGGGGATTTGATTTAGTGCCGCAAAAGCAGGTGAGCCAGGGCGATGGGGGGAAATGATAGGATTATCAGAAAATGGCGGCTGATTTCGAGTGCGATAATGGACGAAAAGTCGGGTAAGGTCCATAGGAAAGTTTTCTACGATCTACCGAGTTATGCTTAAAAACACATGGCCGAACCGTAGGGACAATAAAAAAAAAGTCCCGGAACTCTCCTTTAATAAACACCCTTGAACTGTGATCACTTGTGTCTGTCTTTATCGTTGCCACCATGAGTTTTTTACACATGGTGTTGTAACGCTTACCTTGGGACTCTGCGGGAGCATAATGCCTTTTCAGCTAGAGGACCTGTTATCAGGGCTCTTATTCTGTGGAAACAACAATTATAACAATAGAATGACTGTAATTCCCATTTGCAAACAAAAACTGTGGTGCAGTGTACCTTTGAATAAACCCTCCTGTGCTTATGTTTTGTGGAGCTCTCCATCCTGTATTCTACAGGGGCGCGTTGGGTTGATAACTTTTAATCTGAGGGACTGTGGTGTCGGCAGATTCTTAACTGAATGATGCCCTATCCTCTTCTATAGGTATCTTGGGTAAGTCTTATGGTGAAAATATAATTATGTACAATTCATCAGATTCTGAGTTTTCCCTACATTGGAGAGATCGCTCTTACTAAAATTCTCCTTTATTTTTGCAGGTTCTTGGTTCCCAGGTAAAGGGCAGATGCTGCGATATGGCTGCAACTATACTCAGTTTGAGGAATTGTTAAATAAAGTAAGTTCATCGAAACTGAGTAATAGCTGCCTTCAGTGACAAGCACGGTAATAATTAAGCGAAGAAAAGCCTTGCTGAGACTTCAGGTAAGCACATATGTAACTTCTTCTTTCTTTTGTTTCCACAAGTTCATTCATTCACTAAATACCTTGGTTTTGCAGGTCTTTGGAAAAAACTGTTGATGAAAATACCTTCGGACGATGCAGAGGCTGCTGAGGAAAACGTTTGAATGAAGGCACTGCGACCGCGAACAAAGGCTGCTGAGAGTAGAAATGCTGCAGCTGCGACGGAACTTCTGACAGAAGATGCTGAGACTACGAAAATAACAGCAGACTGAGGAAAAGCTTCAGAAAAACTTTGGTTCGGTAAGACTTTACAATTACACTGGTATTCTGTTGATTTGCTGAGAAATTAATATCTTTTAACTCGTTTTTCTATTGGCAGGTTCTGTGAGGAGATCGCTGGTAGTGTTACCCGCTGTCAGCGGAGAAGACGCAAAGTGAGCGCTCCAGCGGAGGACGGGCTTAAGTAGCTCCCTCTGCAACAGCTGTAGCATGCACTGTGAGTTAACTATGGACTTAGCGGCAGCTATGCTAAGTGTAGGGAAAACCAATGTAAGTGCAATGAGCCTATGGGTGCAATGCTAAGAGTGAGGAAAATGCCTTTTGCACCAGGCTTGATGTCAGCGTTGACCCCCTGATTGATATGAAGTTCTTTGCTTCCCTAGTGTTTCTGAATGGGATCTATGTTCCTTTGCTGGGATCACGACAGGTGTCAGCAGTGGGATGTGATCCAACTGATAACAATTGAAACCCATGCTAATAATTGTGGTACTACCAGAAGGGGAAAATAAAATAGTTTATATACTAGTCTCTGACCGCGTATCCACATTGAAAGAGGTGTAGTCCTCTCAACTACTTGTCCCACCTGGTCAACAGGATATGTTCTTTAAAACCCAAGTGTGGCTAGATACCCTTCCTCTCTCCCATTATAACATATAACCGTGGGACGGAATCGTTCTAAAAGTTCAGCCGGTCTTTTCTTTTATCAGACCCAGTGCTCTGAATCCGCCCTCCCACAGAGCCTTTTCTTTTTTCCATTTTACACAGTCATCTGTCGCGGGACCATCATGGTTAGAAATTAATTTACCCCAGTCGACTCCTTTGACAGACTCAGAATCGGAAGACTCAGAGGATTTTGAAACCTTATCCGAGGGAGTCGGGAGTTGTTTTTTTTCTGATTCTGACACGACAGAGGGACCCCTTTGTCACATTTCACTATTCCCGCTGGTTGTGGTGGCGCGGTGGCCGGCTGTGTTATACTGGTGCCCTTATGTCAGGCAAGTCTGCTACACGGACTACCCGCAAAATGGCAGCAGAATTGTGCCGCTGAGATACTCTGGGTTTGACTGGTTTAACGTGGAAAGTATCTCCGCCCCCTAGCGGTCATGTGACCGTTCTTAAGCTGCTGAAGCCGGAGCTCCTGTTCGTCGCTACTCCAGATTCAGACGCTTCAGTAAGTTCGCATTCTAGGAAAACCTTTCTTACCCGACTGGTTTACTTCTCTTTTACCTTTCTCTCTTCCCTTGCAGAACTGTGCAGCTCGCGGTCACGCCCGCTCCAGGATTCCGCATTTCTTATACTCCCGCTACATTCCGTAGTTCTTCTCTTCCGCTTCAAGCTCCTAAATTCTTAATGAGTGATACCATAGAGATACGGTAGGGATTTACTTACGTATAGAAACTGTTCCGCTTCTAACAGAGGACGGCCAAACTAACTTCCATTCTCTTCAGTTCGTCATCTAGAGAATACACCCCCCCCTTCGGAGACGTCCATTTGTTTCCATTCTCTTCACTTGCGGTTCCACATCATCACTGGGAACAAGTAGGTTCTAGGGGAAGAGGGAGTTATTCTTTATGAATTAAGGGAACCCTGTATTTATTGTTCTTTACTACCCGAGTAGGAAACCCGCCTCGATCCAGGAAACACTTCTCTTCTCCCAAGCTCGCCTTCTATGGAGGTTTAACCCAAGTATCTCAGTTGTAGGTGCCGATCCTTACTTTCTATCTATCTCTTTACCTTCCTCCTTCTGACAAGTATGCTTACCCAATCTCTTGTGTTTGATAGACAACTTCCTAGACAACACTGCAGAAGAGTAGCAGTTTCTTCGTCCGAAGACCCAGGATCTGCTGCTGTTGTCCCACGCCAGTCGAGCACAGGGTTTTCTACCCCAGAGGGTTTCCCTGGGGATTTTGTCTCTCTCCATTACCTGTTCCAGTCAGACGGAGAGTGGGCAAGGTTTGCAGGGGGGTTTCTCCACACGTCCAGGGATTGTGATCTGTTCAGGTTAGTGGTTTCTGCTAAATCTTTGTACCGAGTCAGTTAATAAATAATACCCTTACACCCGCAAAATAAATGGGCGACCTAGACAATATCATCGCCCAATTGGCAGCCCATCAGAAACAGGCTGAAAAACAGACTCCAAGAAAATGTAACTAGATTAATTGAATTGCAAGCGAGGCCCTTACTAACACAGGGCGTACTCAACCATATCTTGAAGGCGAAGATTCAGGAAATATTTTACTAAACTTGAAATGCCTGGCTGAACAAATGGGATGGGAAGAGAACCTTAAAAGATGCTATTTGGTTCCCTTGTTGAAAGGTGAATTCCAAACTTCCTATCAACTATTCAACCTTTCTCAGGGAGCCACCTTTCTATCCATCAAGGAAAGGTTGTTAAAAAGAGTGGGGCAGAAAAGCAAATTTTTTATCTGCAGAAATGATTAGCCATTAGGTTAAACCTGAGAGAAACTCCTTTAGAACTGGGTGAACGTGTCAAAAAACAGTGGCCCTGTGGACTAATAAATCCTTAGAAGAACTGACAGAGATGATTACCCTAGAACAATTTACTAATGCCTTACCCCATTTTTTGCAAAAATATGTCCTTCAGTTAAATCGACCTACCCTAGCCATGTCCATTGAGACTGCGCAAAACGATTTGGATGCAGCTAAACACTTCCACTTGGCCCATCGATGGGAAGAATGGAAGGATCCTAAGCGCGTCCATCAACCTCAACCTCAGGGAATAGATAAACAAGGGGGGGTCACATAGAGTCAGAGAAGGGATGCCATGAGAGAGAGTAGAAATCAGGAAAACTAAGGATGAAAGCAGGATGAAAGCAGGAGGGAAGAATTAAAAGGAAGCAGGTCACCTCCTCCAGGCTGTTTTTCCAGTAGAGAAACAAGACATTTAGCTAGACACTGTCCAAAGAATATAAAAGACGAACCTATGGAAATAGGCTGTTTGAAGGGTGAAGAGTGGGACGAACCCGAGGAAGAGTTAGAAACCTTTAGCATCTGTTTGTGTCAAACTCCTGCCGAGTTTACATATGAAAAGGCTTGGGTGAATGGGAGACAGGTAAGAGCCTTACTCGACTCAGGTAGTAAGCAAACCGCTATACATGCCGATTTAGTTAAACCAAAAGACCTAGACAACGCGGCCCTAGTTAGAGTGACATGTGTACATGGAGAAAATGAAGTATACCCTAAAATATTTGAAATCCGGGGCGAATCCTGTGAAATATCATCAGCCATAATTCCTCGGGTCCCCGAAGAAGTTATTCTGGGGTGGGACTTCCCCATCTTCTCTACTCTCTTACAAGAATCTCCACCTGCCTTTGTAGATTTTCTACCCCAGAGATCCTGGCAGGCAAACTACTACTCCCAAAACTCTCCAATATGAGACTGGGAAAACTCTGAGCCAATGAAACCCAAAACAGCCCTTGAAACCCAATTTATAGGTTATTGTAAAGAGACCGGTAAAACCACTCCATCTCTACCTACAACGACTAACACCAATCAGTGGAATATGCTAGAGTTCCTGGACATCTCTCGTCCCTGTTCTCTTCCAGGTGTTAACAATGGGGAACCTGGACAAAGAACAGGCATATCCACCTCGCATAGAGGAAGGGTATGTGAGAAACCTGACGTTGTCTCACCCGCTTGTCCCCGGGGATCTGTCATCCAGGTGGCCAGGACACGGCCATCGCTATTGGATCCAGTTCCTGGGGGTGGACCAGTGCGGGAGGATCACCTGGATAAGGGGTCCTCTGGGAGTGGAAGTGGGACATCGACAGGCTGAGACGCGGTATCCCCTTCGCTATAACACCTTTTCCCCATCCTACCCCGTAGGATATTCAGAGGTTGTACCCCCTCTTTTCGAACACAAACACTTTCCTACACCGTAACAGATAATGGACTAACACCCGAGCCGTTTCTCTGACATGTCCCACACAACGGTCAGGCTGAGTCAGGCAAGTGACAATAACTACGCACACATGCCGGCCATTTCCCTTCCCCACACGGATAAAGGCAGAGCACAAAAGCACACTTCGAGCAAGGCCCAACACACGAGGAAGCAACTATTCTGGACTGGCAGTTCAAGCGGAGAAAGATGGAGAGACCTGGAGGGACGACGAGGAGGAAATTGCCCTTTCCAATTCAGACCCGCAAAGCCTCCGAAAGGGAAATCATAAGACCGGGAAGTCCAGCTGGCGTGTGGTGTGACAGGTGTCAACGGCACACAGGGCCCTTCCGCACTGATAGCCCAAGCGGGGAGAAGCGATTGCCGCTGTGGTGGCGTCATTGGCTCTCGAGACAAGAAACTCCAACAGTTCAGCACAGCTGGTGAGTCGGAGAAGACAGATAGTAAAACCGAAGTGAGCTAAAGTATGGCTGCAGACTCTCGAGTGGGTACCTTCCCAAAGAACCGGTCATTTAACCGCGTTCGTTCTCGCAGAGGGGCGCCTATGACTATTTTTTGATTGTTTAAGGGACTTAGGTTTAGTCACCCTAGGTTTCCTAGGGTCATCCAGATGTGGACCCCTTAGTCACTGTGCTCAGAGAGGCAGAGCTCCACCTCACTGATGAGGCCCAACAAGGCTGAAACACGTGTCTGGGGTTGCTGTTGGTACTCTTGTTCAGAAGAGAATTGCCATAGCATTTTGGTGCTGGACTGTGCCCATGTGGGCGGGACAAAGACTGATGTGCAAATGGATATTTCCCTTCTGTGAAAGGTACAGTGAGCTAAAGTGTGGCTGCAGACTCTCGAGTGGGTACCTTCCCAAAGAACTGGTCATTTAGCCGTGTTCGTTCTCGCAGAGGGGCGCCTATGACTATTTTTTGATTGTTTAAGGGGCTTAGGCTTAGTCACCCTAGGTTTCCTAGGGTCATCCAGATGTGGACCCCTTTGTCACTGTGCTCAGAGAGGCTCCTATGATTATTTCTTTATTTTATAACTTAGTTGTGGGGATTGCCAATAGCTTTATTTTAATATAGGCCCTTTTATTTGGCACACCGCCACTAGGACTGCCTTATTATTATTTGATGGTCGTAGCTTGCTCCCATCTTAGATTTAGGTTTAGATTAGGCGTTTTTCTCACCCATTATGCACATCATTGAACTGTGATCACAAGCCAGGTGAAGGTCTGCTCTTTAACAGAGGAAAACTGTAACGTTGTCTCCCTCTGAGCTGGTGGACCTAACCAGTTCCGACTCCTGCATCACAGACCTCATTGTCCTGGAGCTCTGAATAGGGGTCCTTTATCATCCAAAGTGGGGATGTCTGTGGTTGTTGCGTACTTGTGCCGTGCATCCTATTCACTGACCTGGGACCAACTGCTCTCCTACCCGTATCAATGGGAGCCCTCGTACTGTCCATACTTTTGCCTGCTGACCCTGTGTATGGTCACTTCAACTGCTTGTCATACCAGAGGATTCCTGGCAGGTGGGCCCTCCAACGTCAGTCATTGTCAAGGTTTTCCTTCCAACTGCTACCCAGCCCAGCGCTGACCAATTCCGTTAGGTCGCTAAAGACTGGAACCGCTGAATCTCTTTACCCAGCTGCCCTATGCAGTCATGCTGTGCCTGCAACTTATGGACCTCCAACACCAGATTTCACTGAGAGCAGTTTTCCCCAACAACCTCAACTTATCTAGGATCAATGTTTGATTGGGGTTTGAGTTGCCTGTTTTGATGTCCATCCTTTTCCCCATTCATTCCAATAGGTGGGAAAGTCCTAACCTGCAGCTACCTGGCACTGGCTTTTGTGCTGGTTACATGAGCCTGGGCATCTTGCTGTCTGGGGTCTCCCCTGGATGACTAGGGCAACTAGCAGCCACTTCCATGCAATGGAACCCTAATGTGAAAACATGCATTTTAAAGTGCCTATAGTACGGTTTACCTCGTCAAGCCACATTGCTTTCTGTGGGAGAACCTGGAGTAACTTTGCACCCTACCCTGGGATTGGCTAAAGTTGTTAACTTACCTTGAACATTGTTCGACCCAGTTCTTAGGCTAGGCCTTGGATTTTATAAATTGTTATTGCTAGATGTTTTATTCGTTTTTATAAAGCCTATTGTATATTGCCGAAACGTACACCACACTTTAGGCAATTGTCACAATTTCAACTGTTACATCTAAAGTTTGTCTCCTTTTAGACACCAAACTGTTTGTGTGTGTGTAGTTTATACTTTTTAATATTTTGACTTAATTCGTGTGTTGCTAAATATGGAGTTTTTGTCATTACGTGTGTGGACAATCTAGTGCTTGACAATCTCCTGTGCATTTTAACTTTCCGCCACACCCCGATCTTCTTGGTCTAAGCCTTACCGATCAGCTTATCGAGGGACTTTGATTAAACTTGTGAGTGAAACCTTTACTGGCCCACTAAGAACATTATATCAACAGTGGCTCTGAAAAACATCTCAACACAGCCCTCTCCCCTCCCTTAGAGTGAAGCCAGTCTGCTTGGTCACGTTACTGTTGAGTGTTTTAGACACTCTTGGTGAGCAACCCCTGCACACAATACTGGGACTGTTTTTTGAGCCCCTCATTAGAGATCTTCAGAAAAGCCTCCCTAGCATGGTTATGGAGGGTTTTGTTTTCTTTTTTGTTGTATTGTCTCCTCCAACCTGCTCTCCTTCTTTCCCAACCTCCTCTGTACTTCCATGCCAAGGAGGCATCCATGTGTCTGACTGGTGGAGTTATGACATAAGTAAATAACTTCTCAAGAACAATAGTACCCCTAGTCCCTTAGCTCCATGGGCTGCAGGGTCTAAACTCCTTCTATTCAATGTGCAATGTACACCTTACTCTTCAGACCCTCTTTGCTAGAGTGGGAATGATCAGGGGGTGAAGCCTGGGCATCGGCACAGTCTTGTTTGATCTGGCCTTTTTGGTAGCGTGCTATGCACCTGCTCTGTCTAGTAGTCATTTGGTCACATGCATATAATATACACTGCTAAGAAGTGTTGTTACTAAGGTGAGTAAATTAATGTACACATAAGCTTTCATTTTTTATTGTTGTGCAGACTTTAACTGGGGGTTCTCTGTTAATGGGTGTGTGTGTTGGAACTTGGGGCCAGGTTTTTTTTTTAAAGTAGTGACGCATTCTACCAGGAAGGTTCCAGAGTGTGGAACTTAGTATCCTGCTGCTCAAAGTATTTGTTTGAGTCTTGGATGTAACCCAAACGCAAAACTCTAGCATCCTTTTAGTGGGTGGCAACAAAAAAAACAATACACAGAGGTGGTGGAAAATGAGAAATCCAAAGATAAAAACATGGCCACGGTCTCAAGAAAATGGTGCTTTGTTTGCTTGGTGTTTCTGTACTTGGTCGCGAAGAAGATGAGGCATGCTTCACGATGAGAGGGGGTTGTTTAAATCTTATCTTGACAGCTCACAAAGTATTAAAACAAAGAACCTGGGGGAGTATCTGAAACACAAGTTTGTTTAGAGATTTTGGATTGTTGCTGGTATTGAAGAGAGGATTGGGGGTGTAGTGGAAGATGGTCTGTATCGGGGAAGGGTGGGCCAGCTATTACTGCTTTATATGTTTGAATCAGGTTTGTAAAGAGTCCGGAAGGAGCAGAGGTCCAGCTCATGCGTGCTTTTTAAGGTGAGGGAATTTGCCTTTGGTATGGGGGAATTGGGAAGAAGTGACAATTTTTACAGCAGTTAAAAGGAGTATTGCAGGTAGAGTTGAGGTGGGGGCTATAGTAGCTTATCTTGTTGAAGACTAGTGTTAATATCTGGAAAGGTTTTCTTGCCAACGTTTTGTCAACTAAATTCCAATTAAGTGGGCAGGAGTGATGGGTGTGGTGATTAAAGGGTGGGAGAGTTGTGGGGGATTAGACAAATCTGATTGGATTCGGAACAATAGATGAGGGACAGTTGAAACATCTCAGATTAGTCAATTTTAAACACCACGTAGTTTATAATCCAGTATTGAATGACCAAGATGTTGGCCAATCCCTCCAGACCCTTGTATTGTTCATGTTCAAGGGTGGAAGACTAAGGTAGGAATGTCATTCGCAAAGAGGTTGGAGAATCCTAATACTTAGTCAAAGCAATTTGTGTCTGGCTAGGACGGAGGAAGGAGTTTTGGTGTTTATTCAAAATGTGTTTGGCACGGTCGCTACAGAGGTACTGTAAAGAGAGTCCAAGTAAGGGTGTGATGATGCCCAAATGTCCAAGTAGACAACATTTGCCAGTTTGCGATGTTTGGATGACTGCATAGTTTTAAGAGCGAGGACTGAAGTGACATTTCTGTTGTCCCAGGTCTTGCTCCAAGAAGTGAAAGGAGATTTGTAAAAAATCAAATAGGTCAGTTCTGTAGAATACCAGTGTTTTTGCATATCGCTGATAATGTAGCTAGATTACCTATGATTTGAGTTGCAGACCATGAGTTTATTTGAATTTTTTTACAGGTAGTGAGTGGCGCTACGTCGTCCTGTCCACAGTCAGATCCTGCTCCCAGTATGAAGCAGATCGCAAACCCACCAAGAGCTGGCTGAATAAAAACCTTGGTTCTGTCACGGATCAGAACCAAATCAATGTTGCTATAACCAGAGCCCAGGAGGGCCTCTGCATCCTCGGTGAGTGCTTTGTGCTGGTATATCTTCGACTGGTTAAAGGAGACTTAAGCCTGTGGTGCCCAGGCAAGATCTTCAGAGTTGTGCATCTTAAATCTGTTCTTTGTTGGGTAGAGTCAGAAGAAAGTGGCAGTGAGCTCTTCCTTTTATTGAACTATATATTAGGGTTTTTTGTATACAACTATGGAGAGTGATATGCTTTTTCCATAGTCATATGGATCGTAAGACTTGTCTTGGAGCACACGCTGAGTCCGCTTAGGACGAGACCTGAAGTCTGTGAATGCTTGGAGACTAGCCTTTTGGGGAGCTGTACATGTTCGTCCGACCTTAGTTACCATTGCCACTTTCGATATCCATTGCACTTCTCCCTGAGAGGCCAGTCACATGTACTGCAGAAATGCTGATTGGGGTTTGTGTTTAAGCTAAATACTTTTCATCACACCTGCTCCACTCCTTTCCAACAGGAAACCGACACCTGCTCCTCTGCTGCTTCATGTGGAAGAGACTCTTGGAACACTACAGACAGAGGAATGCCAGCGTGCTTGCACACGAAATCCAAGTGAGGAGGAAAAGTTAGATTGTATTGAGGTGTCTGACTACTTCAATGGACCCTACAGCTTCTTGCCAGCACAGCCAGCTGCACTACTTGACACTGTACTAGGCACCCTATGGGGTTCCTCTGCCAGGCATGGCTGATGCCTGGGACAGCCCTGCATGCACCCTATGGGTTTCTACTGCCAGGGAATGTCAGACCTCAGACACTTAAGCATGGACCCACATGAGTCACTTGTGCAATGCACAGCTACTCGGCATTACTTTTTATGAAGAAAATATGTTTGTTTGTATCCCTGCCCGTGTTTTTTATTGCTTGGACTGACCGAGACAAAAGTAATATTCCATACATTACATAGATTGTATTTTAATATTTGTGATAGTGCTTTTTATGTACTCTTAACCTAGCGGATTGCTATTTTAGATTGGAATACTGTACTGTGCATGAGTTTTGAATTGGTTACCTTTGGGCGCAGTTCTGACTTTAACTTTCTTGCACGCCACGCACAGTCTAATTTCAGAGACTTGTAGCTTTTACCAATTAGTCTCCGGTCAGAGACGAATTGCAAACCATTTAGAATCCAAGTCAGCAAGCAGAAGTGTGACGGTTTAAATCAGACCCCTGACGGACGTCTGTACGCTCATGTTCTGCTGCTACCAACGACAGTCCCCTTCAGAATTGTAGTCTGGAAGTGCGTTTTCACTATAAACCCGGCGTGAACGCGCCATGCGCGGATGAGTCGGGCCAGTCAGCGCCAGTCTGCGTTCAGACAAGACCAGAAGTCCTTACTCCCTGCTCGCCAGGTCATGGGCATAGAGGATGTTCTAAAAGTAATTGCAGCAGAAAGAATGAAACTTAATTTACGCTTGATGGACCAGCCTTGTAACTTGGATGCCGGTGAGCCTATCATGCATACCACTTGGTCCGCAGATAATGCGGGATACCTACCCAAACTAACCGAAACAGCGCTTTTAATAATGTCTCTACTGATCTAAGATTGGGCAATTTAACCGACAAAATTACCAAAGTAACAGAGAATTCATCTGAAGCAGTTGACCTCTTAGAGTCCACTGAACTTACACCCGCCTCGACGGGAATCCCCATAACAGAGATGTTTACTCCACACACCCAGGTCATTAACCCTGTTACTAAATTACATTGCATGTTATTAAACACGCGCTCGCTGGTTAAACATGCAACAGATATAGCCAATTTTATCGAGGACTAGAATTTGGACCTATGTGCTCTTACAGAGACATGGGGGACAAGTGCTTCTGCCCCGGCTCTTAATCTAGCCATTCCGGCGTGTATACCATGATCCGGAGAGATAGGCCAGAGGGTAGAGGAGGTGGTGTGGCCTTCATCCTAAAAGCAGCTCTCTCTGTATGGGAAACACCGGGTCTTTCTCTTGAGGACATAGACTCCTTACACATAAAAATAGGCATGAATGCAGAGGCCACAATCAATCTTCTCCTAGTCTATCATCCTCCATCTTCAAAAATAAATTTAGCCGAGGCCATCTGCAGCTATTTAATACCGCAGCTGAAACCGGCTTCTAAATATATAATACTGGGGGATTTTAACCATTGGTTAGGCACAACCAGTGATCGGGGCGGGGCAGAGAGCTGCAACAGTTCCTAGGTAACTGTCCAATACATGCTAACTCCAACACACTAATTGGGACACACGCTGGACTGGTTCACAGTATTAAACATCATCTGCAGTGAGGTAAGCACTAGCATTTGTCCCTGGTCGGATCACTTTGTGAATTTTTCACTAACTGTACCATTTGCAGTTAAAAAGAATCACAAACAATTGGGCAATATGTCACGGAATTCTAAGCAAATAACCGTGGGAAACATTGAGTCTCTGATCGAGAAGTCCTTGGACTTGGACTTCTCATCAGATTTGACAGCCCAGGCGATGGCAGCTGCCTTAATAAACAATTTAAATAACATCTTAGATAAACTTGCACCTCTAAAACAAAAAAAGCAATATAAAGAGGATAATAAAAATAAGGCCTGCTTCAATGAAGAACTGAGAAAGCAAAAATCTGCATCCTCAAAAGCCTTTCATGCATGGAAACCTGAACCCAAACCGAATCTTTTAGCTATCTACAAGAACATAGTAAGAGATTATAAAAACGCCATACTTGAAGCCAAAAGACATTTTCATAACAACCGCATCAGTAAGGCTAAATCAGACACTAAAGAAATGTTTAAGATATTAAAAGAACAAGGAATAACGCCGACTCCCTCAGGACCTGCAGAAAAAAATGACAAAGACTGGTGTCAACTCATCCAAGATGGACTACAAAATAAGTTGAATAATATCCGGTCGGCAATGCTTGAAAAAAAAACAAGATGTTGCAGTCCCTATCATCGGATTTTGACTCAACTAAAGTCTTTAACAGGGAGCAAGGTGTTAATTTTCACTCAATAAGTGAATCTGATCTAACAAAATTCATAGAACAAACGAAACCATTGTTTTGTAGAGGAGATGCTTGTGCATCTGTGGTAGTTAAAACTTGTGCCCCAAGTGTTATTAAAGCAGTCTGTATGTTTGTAAATGCATCCTTGAAGGAGGGCAAGTTGCCGATTGATTTAAAACAAACTATGGTCACTCCAATCATCAAGAAACCTTGATTAGCTAGGGATAACCCATTGAATTTTTGCCTCATATCAAATACCCCGTTTCTGCTAAAAATATTGGATCGGGTAGCATACAACCAAATTGTTGAGCACATGAATCAATTTCCAATTCTACATTCCCATCAGTCGGGATTCAAAAAACTATTTGGCACCGAGACAGCTCTTCTGGAGTTGAAATCAAAACTTTTAACCCAGATGGACAAGAGCGGTTTATCTGTGGTCATCTCATTAGACCAATCGGCGGCCTTCGATTTAATCGAACATTCCATACTTAACACTAGGTTGAAGGAATTTGCCAATTTCTCAGATTCTGCAGCCTTGTGGATTGTTTCCTTTTTGGAACATAGATGCAGCAGAGTCTGTTCGGACATAGCTGAAGCTTCACCAGCTCCAGTCCTCTATGGCGTCCCACAAGGGGCCAGTACATAACCATGCCCATATAATTTATTTATGGCTCCTTTTTTCTTTATGTTAGAGGAGGAGGGTGTGGTATTCTCAAACTACGCAGATGACACTCAGTGTGTAGTCCCTTTGACGGGATTCCATGATCAGGACAAGCTTGAAGTCAATAGATTATTTACCCGAATTGAGAAATGGATGCTTGACAGCCATATCACCTTAAATAGGAGCAAGACAGAGTTAATGATTGTGGGCAGCTCACACCCCTTGCACAATCTAAACCAGTCCTATAGTTCCTTTAAGCTAGGGGATGACATTATAGCTCCACTGCCAAAAACTAAAATACTGGGGGCAACCTTCGACCAGACACTTAATATGAGAGCTCATGTTACCTCGGTCGTCTCATCAGCGTTCTATTATGTCAAATTACTATCACACTTGAGACCGTTAATTTCACAGAAAAGTGCCGAAACCATTGCAAGAGCAATAGTCGGAGCAAAGATGGACTATTGTTGTAGTTTATTGCTAGGTACATGCACACAGGATCTAAAAAGGCTCCAGGTGGTGCAGAATTGGGCCATGAGAGTTGTGTTGGGGCTCGCTAGGCGAGATCACGTATCCGAAGCTAGGCGCTCCCTTCACTGGCTGCCTATAGAAGCAAGGATCAAGTTTAGAACTCTGGTCATCACTTGCAAGTGTAAAATGCAAAAGATGCCATCCTACTTGTAGCTCCACATGGTTATAGGTTAAAGGTGCGAATCAAAAGGTTCGAAATACAATAGGGTCGAAACAAAAAAAACGAAAACAAAAGGTTCGAAAAATGTATTTATTTTGTTTTTAATATATTTTTTTTTGGGGTGGGTGGTGGGTCCCCCCCAACCCCTGTTTTTGTGGTAAAAAACACTTTTTTACCTAAACGGAAACCCAAAAAAAAGATATAATAAAAAAAAAAATTGAACCTTTTGTTTTCGGTCCTATTGACCCGAACCTATTGCATTCGAACCTTTTGTAATCGCACCTTTAACCGGACACCGCTCCACATTAACGAGAAAGTGAATTCTATAACCCTGAGATCGGGGTCACTAAATGTACAGGTGCAACCCAGATGTAGAATATCAAAAGCTGAGAATGGTGCGTTTGCATTGAAAGCGCCCATTCTGTAGAATCAACTGCCAGGATATATCCGTAACCACAAGTCGCTCATTAATTTTAAGAAAGACTCAAAAACTCTACTTTTCACCTGATAAATTCTATCTGGTAGTAACTTAGATCACATGGGCCTCATGTTGGCATCTTTGTTGCCTTAGTGTCTCCCAGGTTTTTGGATTTTCTAGACCTGAGAGCCGGAGCCTTTAGATATATGTATACCTGTCCGCGCCTTCATGCCTGCGGGTCTATAGTGCGCATTATAAATGCAATGTAAAGTAATATTACATCATTTTGTCTGTGCACTTTGTGTTTGGTGGGAAGAACCGAAGCCACTTTCTGCATCAAAGGCCAATGCCTGGCTTCCTGCTGGTTCTGTACATGGTGTATGAATGCCAGGCCCTAAATTATACCAGCCTTGTGTGCCATGTGGGTTTTGGTTAGTGTAGTGTTTTGCTTTTCAGTGGACATCAGAGCTTTGCCCTGGGAGACCCTGGTGATGTACCCCTCGGATCTCGTGATCTGCCTGCAGAAAGTGTGATATTGCCAGATTGTCTTTACCTTAATCCGTGCACAGAACAATTTTATGACAAAAATTCGCTTTGTACGAATTATTTGATCCGTTTTTTACCGTGTGCGTGTGTATATTTAACCATGTGTCTGTACTATTGTACAAGATCCTTTTAATCTAATTATTTCTTTATGGCATTTCGAGCCACAGGATCTTTGCTATGAAATATTAAAGTTTATAATAAATTATTTTAGATACAAATGTTGTTGCTATGTTGTTAAACTGATGGCATGTTCTTGCATAGTGCTCGCACCACTCTGAAATGCAACGGCGCTAAAGCGAATTCACCATCTGTATTTGCTGGATTGTGAACACTAGAGCTTTGAAAGGGCTCCCTTCGCAGAACAAACGTTTGCACACTCTGCACAAGTGTTATCAAAACTGCTTGCGCTTGCAGAAGGAACGTTTGAGACAAAACCACTCTGTACTTGCTTTCTCTGCTCAAACTTTGAACATGCCTATTTTTTTCCCTTTTGTCTTGGTATTTTATTTGAATGATTCTGGGAGCATGTATAAGAACAAGGGCAAGACATTACATTACAGTAAAGTGTTGCAGGCAAGCATAGGAGTGGGAATACAACATCTAGCCACTAACCTACCATTTGGGAGTTACTGGAGGAGGGTAGGCTAATCCCAGCAGTATGTTTTTAGGATGTCTTTCGGTTTTAGATTCCCATGGTATGCATATTTGGCATATGAAACGTTATTACATTAACGCTCTCAAATCTCTCGTGGCCATGCTAAGGCAACCCAGTCCTGTTTCCTGTTTCCCCCTCCCCCCTTCAGATTCTGGGACTTTTTTCTTTCACATTTGAAATTTACGAAAACTACTACTAAAAGTCCCAAAATTCCTGGCAAAACCAGGACTAGGTGACCTTGCGCATTGCCATGGGGGAACCTTTTTACATTTTGGAGTGGGTGTTGACCTCGTAATCAGATGCCAATCTCAGGCTGTCAAACAGTTGTTCTCTTTGAATGTCGGAGGACTGGGTACAAAAGTAAGCTAAGAGCATTAAGATTTTACTGGTGCTTAATTACGTTAAGTCTATTTCTGCAGGATGCAAGAAGCACTGTTGCCTCCCAGAGTCTTCCAGCTCAGCGTTTAGTACCTTGTAGTCTCCAGTACTGTGCTGCACATATGCCTTCTGCCTTCAAACCGTCTTTAACCTTCACCACTCGGTCGGAACACTGCTGGTGTTTGATCTTGATCAAATCTGTTCCTGGTCCTTCACCTTTGTCAACTCTTGTAATCCACAAGATACTTGCCGTATATTGTATTTTGGTCCTACCATTAATTGTTTCATTGATCCGGTGAGGCTTCGCAGGTAGGCTACCCGGTACCTTTCATGAACAAAAAGGGTTAGTTTCAATGGTTCTTGGCTTTGGAGTTTGTTGGTTTAAAAACCTGTTTCAAAGACTTGGATTCAATTGTTTATTTATTTAAAAACGGAGTCATTTTTAACTAACTGAAATTACTTCCGGTAGTAAGAGAGCAGAGACACACCTAGGTTAAGGTACCTTTTACCTAAAAGCATTTTTGTACTAAACTACATATAGCTGGTGGTGATGGGGTACATGGAAGATAAAACGGGGACTGTGTCTGGAGGACTTTACAACATTGAGGGTCTGTCAACAGTACTTGCACATGTACGCATTACATAGAACCTTTTGAGGACAGAATGCAGTAGTGGTGCGTTGTGCAGTAAGTTTGGATAAGAGGGTGGAGTTTGAGCCTTATTTCGAAGGGTTCCACTGAAGCAATTGCTTAAATGGCCACAGAGGATTCCAGTCTAGTGTGTCAAGAATTGAAAAGGAGCAGAAGCAGGAGGTCTGATGGAGGGGCTGGGGTCTGATGGGTTGTGAAGAGATGAGGAGCAGCAGAATGTTCGAAAAGGAGAGTACAGTGAGATGCACTCAGTGAGGTAGTAGGAAGTGTTAAGATGGATTAATAGAATGGTGGACAGATTTTAGGAGGCCACCCTAGTTAGTGAACTGGGAGCTCTGAGTGGTTGGTCAAAACCTTAGGAGACTGTTAGTGGGGTCAGCAGTCCTTAGAGTCCACACAATATAACGCACAATATTTCAATTTAGGCAGGTATGTATAAACATACAAATATTTATCATAGGCCTTCTACACACACTAAAAAATGAAACAAGCAGGAGATATTATAGGTTCTTAAAATGCACTTGAATGACATAACACAGGAGGTAAATACATAAATGTAGGGGGCGTGGCTTAGCGGCCGATGTAGTGAGACTCGCTGCCGAGGAGCTCCGGAGCGATCCTGACAAAATCCGATAAAAACTAGCATAAATTGGTTCCAGAAGACCGCCAAAGTCTCCCCAGAGAGACAGGAACACCTGCTGCCCACACGGCGAAGCCCCCGGAGGAAACCGGGCGGTGGAAAAGGAGATAGACCGCCGGAGGGGAATCGTCCTGTGAAATCAAAATGGCGGACGCAGGAGTTGTGGGAGGACCCCGGCTGCGTAATACAGAATGAACCGGTGAATCTACAAGAGAGGGACACATCACGCGCATAACAAAGAAACCGGTGCGGGGTAGACCCGAGCCTGAGTCAACCCCACAACGTGGAGATCGGCGCGGCTGGTGGAAGTGGGACGTGGAAGCGGGAAGGCCCCTGACACGGTGAGGCGACATACGCAGCATGCACGGGAAGGCCCAAACCCAGAGCGACGCCCGCAACGAGGGCCTAACGAATACACCCGCCGGAAGAGTGCAATAATCCCAATATAAGGAGAGACCCGTAAACACTGGGAGCAGGGCGGCGGAAGAAGCAGGGGCTACGGCACGTGGCCGCAGCCAAGACTGGTACCGGCGACGCAGGCAGAGGGCGGCTCCCCCGCGATGCCGAACAAGAAAGCGGAGGGGAAAACCAAGCAAGTAAGCATGGAGACTTTTACGACGGCGTCCGGACACAAACCGTCGCCGTCAGCGGACTAAGCAGCAGCCGCGGATGACACGTCACGCCCAGTGGAAGCCGCCAACGAAGGCATAATACTGGAAGCAATCGCCTCCATGAAAGAATCGCTCGAAAACAAAATGGACACAGCAATCGGGGCCCTGAAAGCATCTCTAGAAAATAAACTGGATACAGTAATGGTAGATGTGGGCCTTCTCCGATAGGACGCGAGGAACCTAACAGAAAGAGTGACGGCGATGGAACAGCAGGTGCAGCAAAATACGGAGGGGGTTGCGGTAATGCAGACACAGATGTTGGAGGTACTACAGAGAATTAAGGTTCTAGAAAGGAGAACAGAAGACGCATGGGGGAGAGCGCGGAGGAACAACATCCGCATAATCGGAATCCCGGAAGGTGAGGAGGGCAAAGACCCCACTGAATACGTCGAGAACATGCTCCTCCTGGAGGTCGGAGTAGGTGCACTATCCCAGGGCTTTGTGGTAGAAAGGGCACACAGAGCCCTGACTGGAAGACCCCAACCGGGTGTCCCCCCCGAGAGCGATGATTGCTAGGATCATGAATACAAAGACAGGGAGAAAATACTAGCGTTCTCAAGGAAGTGGGGGAATCATCAGGAACTCTTCCAAGATCACAATGTATCCGGACTATACAGCCATGGTACAGAGCCAACGGGCACAGTTCGGCCCAACAAAAGAACGCCTCAGGACCATGGGGGTGAGATACATGCTCCTGTTCCCCGCTAAACTCAAGGTGATACACCAAGGCAAAACATGTTTTTTCGACTCCACTGAAGAGGCCCACAGTTGGATGGACTCACAAGGCTTCCCTCAGCTGAGGCAGAGAAACGCTAACAATCCTGGAAATAGACCCCGATGAGAAGTAACAAAGGCAACCTGGAACAAGAAAATGAGCATTACGTAAGTTAAAAGAAGCTAGCAGTAAGCATGGAGGAGCAATCGGCCCCACTTTAGCTGCATTGGCTGAGAGAAGCGGCGCCCCCGGGAAGAATGAACTATCAGTTTGGATGTCAGTTTTAAGGCATTACGCTGCGGCGAGTTTGCGCCCATCACAGGAGCATGGCGAGAGAAGCGGCGGAGCCCGAGCAGGGGAGGGTGGCTGGGCGTTAGTTTTTCAGTTTTTGTTGAAGTTATGGACGTTGAATGGAGTGAATGGGCAGTACAAGGCACAAACTACGGAAGGACTATTGTAAAGAACACTGGAATAATACAGACAATAAGCGACCGGAGCAACATGGGACAGGACCCATGTGACAGCAGCAGCCGCCACATCAAGAGGCATAGATCCAGGACCAGGGCACCGAGGGAGATGGGCACGAGGAGATTAAGCGCAGGATGCAGGGACATGGCAGTGGGACAATGATGCCAAGCAAACAAAGGAGATCATGGGACCGGATGAACTGACGATAGCCACCTGGAATGTGAGAGGACTCAATGCGTATGTCAAGAGACTTAGGGTTTATGCCTGGCTAAACCGGATGAAAATCAAGATAGCGATGTTACAGGAGACACACCTCACAAGAGACAGGCAGGCCAAGGTGGACAAGAAATGGGGAGGACGGATTTACAGCGCCACATATTCAAGTTACGCACGAGGTGTACTAATATGGATTGCCCCGGGGGTCCCGTTCCAGCTACTCAAGCAGGAGACCGATAAAAGGGACAGTTAGTGCGCATCGTGAAGCAGGCTACAAGCGCTTACTTACGTGCTTCCAGGCGCTTCTATTCCTCACGCGGGTTCGATCCTCAACTCTCATCAGCCCGCCATCCGCCATCGCCGGAACCCTGCAAAACAAGAGATATCATTACAAAAGACTTACCGTTCGTGCAGTTAACGACGGACAGCAGTCCTCTGAGGTCAAGAAGCCTGCACCCTTATCCAGTGAAGAAACTGGTTACGGCACCCTGCCCCGAGGCAGATGGAGAGCTCGGCGTTCACTTACCTAAGGTGAGGGTGTTAACCTTTGGGGTTCTACAGGAGAAGAGAAAGGGAAGAGGAGAGAGGCACCCAATAACCCCAGTTCATTAATCCCATATTTTCCATCTGCAGACATCTTACTCTTCGAGTCAGACATACAGTGCACAGAGGTCCAACCCAAAGAGCCAACCGTGTGTTACACATCACCTTTGAAGATACGGCATTCACCCAGTCAAGACCGGCGCCTCTGCGGGAATCAGGTGAGCGTTACAGAACGCAAAGCCTATCGCAAAACTCCCACCCAGGCGCTATGGAAACCTCGGATACCGACCAGCTAGCCCAGTTACTTGGGGAACTAAGAGCAGAAGTGCATGCAGCCCGTCAGGAAACGAATGCTCTGAGAAGGGAACTGATTATTTCCAAGGAGCGAACAGGCGATCTCGCTAGACAATTGCTACAGTCACAAGCCGGACAAACTCCGTTACCCGCATCAGGGGCAAATCTTCCTTCAACATCCTCTACGAACCCAGTGCAGATCAACCTACCTGGGAATGTACCTCTGGCTCCGCCCGAACGATTTTCTGGTGACCCAAAGAGGTTTGCAGTATTTATTAATCAGTGCCGGTTGCACTTCTTATGCCGGCCAGCAGCCTTTCCAACTGATCAAGCTAAGGTAGCTTTCGTGCTTTTGTACCTTAGTGGCAATGCGGCAGTCTGGTCGATCCCTCTAGTTAATCAAGATGATCCGGTTCTCCATGATTTTCGAGCTTTTCAGCTCAGTATGGAAAAACTGTTTGCAAGACATTCACAGGGGCAGGCCTTGGACAATGAGCTCCTTTCATTGCGACAAGGTAATCAAGACCTTTTGGCTTATATTGCGTCTTTCAACAGACTGATAGTGGAAACTCGATGGCCTGAGGACAAAAGGGTTACGCTGTTTTATAGAGGTCTACGTGGAGAGCTCAAAGATGTGTTAGCCCAAGTAGTGAATCCCCCGCAAGACTGTTCGGACTATATTGACTTAGTCGTTCAAATTGACCACAGACTGCAGAACAGGAAGGCCGATCGTTCCAAGTTTGATGCTCGAGTATTTTCCAAACAACCAACTCCTACCAAAGGAGTAGACTCCGGGGAACCCATGCAAATAGGGGGCCTAAAAGGACCACTAACACAAAAGGAGCGGGAAAGGAGAAAACAGCTGCAATTATGCCTCTATTGCGGAAACTCGGGGCACTTTCTTCGAGACTGTCCGGTGAAACCAGCCAAGAAGGCAGTAGGAGCTGCAGTTACCAGGGTCACAAACTCTGAGCAGGGAAACGACCTCGCCCGACAAGAATAGAGGTCCTCTTGCCGAGCGTGAAAACCAGTTCCGTGACCTCGCATTTCGTGATACCTATGGTCCTCATTAGCCCTGAACATCCGGATCGATTACATGCGATTGAAGCTTACGTCGACAGCGGTGCCATCGGCAATTATGTGGATCATGAAATGGTTTTGAGGATGAATCTGACTCTTTGTCCAAAGGCTGTAAAGGACGTCATTACTACGGTGGATGGTACGGAGATAGCCTCCGGACCAGTAACGCATACCACCCAAGAAGTGACGCTAGTAAGTCAAGATGGACACCATGAGAAGATTGTGTTCGATGTGATCAAGGCCCCCCAGTTCCAGATTATTCTAGGAATTCCTTGGTTAGAGAAGCACAATCCTCAGATCGATTGGCGAGCAAGAACGGTTCAGTTACCAGAATGTGTCTCTACTTGTCACCCTCGACCTGGTGTTGCACTGGCAGCAATTTCCTCGGAGGCTCCTCAGTTACCTCCTGAATACCTAGAATTCCAACATGTTTTCCGGAAGGATCAGGCTAACTCTCTACCTCCTCATAGGTCTTATGACTGCCAGATAGACCTGATACCTGGATCTACTCCTCCTTGTAGTAGAATTTATGCCCTCAACGAGCCTGAGAATCTTCACCTCCGACAATACCTGGATCAATACCTAGCGAATGGGTTTATTCGTCCTTCCAAGTCCCCTGCTTCCTCAGCTTTGTTCTTCGTTCCAAAAAAAGAAGGGGACCTTAGAACTTGTATAGATTATCGCGCCCTGAACCAGATCACCGTTAAGAATAGATATCCGTTACCTTTGATCCCTGAACTCCTGGACCAAGTCAGAAAAGCATGCATATATACAAAGCTGGATCTTAGAGGAGCCTACCACTTGGTACGAGTAAAAGAGGGCGATGAATGGAAGACGGCCTTCCGCACCAAGTATGGGCTATTTGAATATCAGGTCATGCCCTTCGGACTTTGCAATGCCCCGGCCGCCTTTCAATATTTTATGAACGATGTCCTCAGAGAGCTCATAGATGTGTGTGTTGTTGTTTACATTGACGACATCCTCGTTTATTCTTCATCGGAAACTGAACATCGGAAACACGTGAAAATGGTCCTCGAGAGATTGCGTCAACACAAACTTTTCGCTAAATTGGAAAAATGTGTTTTCAACGTGACTGAAGTTGAATTCTTGGGATTCATATTATCACCTAGCGGAGTGCGTATGGATTCAAAGAAGGTCGATGCAATTCTCAAATGGCCATCGCCATCCTCCGTAAAAGGTGTTCAAAGCATGTTAGGCTTCGCTAACTTTTACCGCAGGTTTATCCCCGAATTCTCTCGAATAGTCCAGCCCATCACCGCCTTGTTAAAGAAAAACAAACGTTTTGAATGGTCTACCGAGGCGGAACAAGCTTTCCAGAATTTGAAGACTAGATTTATCTCTGCACCGATCTTAAAACATCCTCGCCCAGAACTCCCCTACATCGTTGAAACTGATGCTTCGAGCCTTGCCATGGGGGCAGTTCTATCACAAAAGGACCCAGTAACCAATCAGTTGCATCCCGTGGCATTTTGGTCCCGCAAATTCTCGCCTCCTGAAATCAATTACACTATTACTGATAAGGAACTTCTAGCTATCAAGTACGCCTTTAAGGCTTGGCGGCATTATCTTCTGGGGGCCCGACACACCGTTACTGTGATTACAGATCACCGAAACCTGCAATATTTGAAAACCGCAAAAGCTCAATCCTCTAGGCAACTCCGTTGGGCACTATTCTTTGCCGAGTTTGACTTCATAATTACCTATCGACCTGGTACAAAAAACGGTAAAGCTGATGCCCTTTCTCGGATGGGAGTGGAAGAACATTTGATCAATCCTAAACCTGTACCTATCATTCCCGAACAAAGAATTCTAGGTGTAATCGCCACACAATCCATAGAGGAAGTTAAGGATAAAGCCAGGCTACTGGTAACTCCAGCAGACATACAGAATTGGCATCTGCAGGGAAAGGACTTTACGGTGAAGGACAACCTATTATATTTCCAAGAACGGTTATACCTGCCCAGCACAGATTTACAGAAAAAGGTAATCTCTTGTTATCACGATTCTTTAATGGAAGGACATCCCGGTATGACCAAGACCTTGGAAAAGATCAAGCGCTACTTCTGGTGGCCGTCTTGGAGAAAAGATATCAGAGACTTTATAATGTCCTGTGGAGTATGCGCCGAAAACAAGAGTCAAAAGGAAAAACCAGCCGGCCTCTTACGCCCTATTGACATCCCGCCTCGCCCTTGGCATACGCTTTCTATGGACTTCATCACCGATCTACCTCCATGCTCCGGATACAATACGATCCTAGTAATCGTGGACCTATTCTCCAAGATGGCGCATTTCATTCCACTCAAACAGCAGCAACTCTGGCCCGAGAATTTCTCGAAAACATCGTCCGACTGCACGGTTTTCCTTCAGTTCTAATTTCGGATCGAGGTAGTCAATGTATTTCTCATTTTTGGCGAAGTTGCTGTCGGTCGGCTCAAATTGATGTGAGACTTTCGACCAGCCACCACCCTCAAACCGACGGACAAACCGAGAGGACCAATCAAACTCTGGAACAGTATTTGCGCTGCATGCTACAACAAACTGAAAAAAACTTGGAAAGATATCCTTTGCATAGCCGAATATGCCTA
Source organism: Ambystoma mexicanum (assembly GCF_040938575.1). Taxonomy (NCBI): domain Eukaryota; kingdom Metazoa; phylum Chordata; class Amphibia; order Caudata; family Ambystomatidae; genus Ambystoma; species Ambystoma mexicanum. Next base: position 326,182,021 of record NC_090925.1, on the reverse strand, counting down.
CAATAACTCTGTCCACTCGGGAACTGGGAAGACCCCGTTTTTTCTTTTATACGGTAGTCACCCTCGAACCTCGGAGTTGGATCCACTCCAACATCTTGGAACACCAGCAGTAGACCACCTGCATTCTACAATCACCCAAGCCTTTAAGGAAGCCGTTTCTCACCTTCAAAGGGCTAAAGAACAATACAAGAAAGGAGCAGACCAACATCGGAAGGAAGCCCCCCAATATCAAGTAGGAGATCAAGTCTGGTTATCCACCAAATATCTACCTCTAAAAGGACCACGCACATTCAACCCAAGATACCTTGGTCCCTATTCCATCACTACCATAGTAAATCCAGTAGCGGTCAAGTTGGACTTGCCCCCTCACATGAAGATACATCCGGTCTTCCACGTCTCTCTATTAAAACCCGTGCAACCTCAAACCCGACTAACTACATCTCCAAAACCTATTCTAGTTGATGGAGAACTCGAGTTTGAAGTCAAAAGCATCCTGGATTCCAAGATCTCCAAATCTAAACTATTTTACCTGATTGACTGGAAAGGCTACGGTCCCCAAGAAAGATCCTGGGAACCTGCAGAATATGTCCACGCGCCTCGTCTAATCAAAAGATTTCATCGAACATTTCCTAACAAGCCCAAACCCCCGGAGAAGCCCGGTTTGGGAGGGGCCTTGAGGGGGGGTGCTGTCATGATCTCTGCTTCCAAAAGATCAGGACTTGCTCGACTCCCTTGGAAGCAGACCCATAACCCCGGTTCCGAGTGCCAGCCAGTCCCAATTGGGACCTTTTGGACCCTGTCCTGGTGCCAGTGGCACCAGGCTCATAAAGATGCCCAGTCCCAGCGCTGGAAGCGCCGGACTCATAATGCTTGGGTGGACTTACCTGCAGCAGATCATGCTGCTTACTTACCTGCCAGTTGAACCCCTGATCCTCTTCTGTTTGGGACTACTTTTCCTGTTGGGTGGGGCAGGAGCCACTCCCTAGGTTCAGAACACTGGAACTCTTCTGGAAAGCAGGAACTCTTTTCTTAGGCGTGGCTGTGGAAGGAGACCACTAAGCACTACAGGAGGCTATTTAAACCACACCCGATGGATGAATCTTGCTTTGCGTTATTCTGCATTCTCTGCAGCAGAACGCTCATCGTGTCTTCTGCTTCTGATCCTGGGCCTAAGGGAACAAAGGCTTACCATCCTGGAATCCAGTCTTCAGCAGCACCTGTAAAGACAAAGAAAGAACAGGTTAGCACTACGGTCTTCCGTGGCAGCGCATCTCTTACCTGGTCCATCGGCTGTCACCAACGCCTCGCGCTGCATTCCGGCATCTGAAAGACAAAAGCTTACCAGCTCTTCGCCGCTCCGGAGGCCTTCGGCGCTGAATCCCGCATCTGAAAGACAGAAGAAGGTGCGTTTAGAGACATTGGGCAACTTTATTACTCACGTGCCATTACTCCTTCCCACGCCGAATCCAGTGGGTATTCCAGCACCCTTCAGCTTCTCTAAAGCTCCGAACTTGTACCTGCAAGATAAAAGGGACAGTTAGTGCGCATCGTGAAGCAGGCTACAAGCGCTTACTTACGTGCTTCCAGGCGCTTCTATTCCTCACGCGGGTTCGATCCTCAACTCTCATCAGCCCGCCATCCGCCATCGCCGGAACCCTGCAAAACAAGAGATATCATTACAAAAGACTTTTAAGACATTTGAAGTGCCCAGAACTTACCGTTCGTGCAGTTAACGACGGACAGCAGTCCTCTGAGGTCAAGAGGCCTGCACCCTTATCCAGTGAAGAAACTGGTTACGGCACCCTGCCCCGAGGCAGATGGAGAGCTCGGCGTTCACTTACCTAGGGTGAGGGTGTTAACCTTTGGGGTTCTACAGGAGAATAGAAAGGGAAGAGGAGAGAGGCACCCAATAACCCCAGTTCATTAATCCCATATTTTCTATCTGCAGACATCTTACTCTTCGAGTCAGACATACAGTGCACAGAGGTCCAACCCAAAGAGCCAACCGTGTGTTACACATCACCTTTGAAGATACGGCATTCACCCAGTCAAGACCGGCGCCTCTGCGGGAATCAGGTGAGCGTTACATCAGGTTACTATACAAGGAACCCAGAGCAAGGGTGAAAACGGGGCGATTCATTTCCGAGGAGTGGAAGATACATAGGGGAACCAAGCAGGGGTGCCCACTATTGCCCATGTTATATATACGAAATACATATGGGTCAATTCATCCTATATACCGGCATGCTGAGAAACATCACGGGAAGATGGCCAGATTGGGAAGACCAGGATGAGGAAACAGCATTAGATGTATGGTATGACATTGCAGAGGGAACGCACACAACCTCCAGGTTGTATGAACAGCTACTGAAGGCTAAGGACCCACAGGAACAACACACGAGGCAGCGTTGGGAGGAGGAGTTGGGGAGGCCCCTCAGCGATCAAGAATGGACTAGGGCCTTACGATACCCAAAAAAGGTATCCAGAAATGCAAGATTTAGGCAGGCACAGCTATACGTAACGCACAGAGCGTATCTCACACCCAAGAAGATGAATAAAGTCCATACAGGAGCTCAGAGTGGGTGCCCCCGCTGCTCGTCGGAAGAAGCGGACATGGTACACATGTTCTGGTCCTGCCCAGTGATACAGGAGTTCTGGGACGGGATCCGACTCAAGATAGCAGGAAGTGGACTTGAAATCCAGGCGGAACATCCCGAAAAGTACCTACTGGGCCTCTTCTCGAGAGGGGGTAAGCATGATGCGCATCTGGCAAAGATGAAAGATTTGATAAGTATACTGGCCAAGAGACGGATAGCAATGACATGGAAGTCAAAGGAGGGCCCGCTTGTGGAGGCATGGTGGTCAGACCTTCAGAAGTGGGCGCAGGCAGAGACAGTGGTGTGGACAAGAGCAGTGACAAAAGGGGAAGGTGAAACTGCGCACAAGTTGTCTGCATGGAACACACTAATACAAGACATCTTTGGCCACCCGGAGGAAGTAAACTCTGAAGATCCCTCGGAAATAGAGGATCCGTAGGTGGAATAGTAAGGCCAGCACGAAACCCAAGAATAGAACATTGTGCGTACCACACCTGGTGCTCGACTCCACGGGAGGTCCAGACCGAACTGATAAGGTCGCTGGGGAAACTATGAAACCACGATGGAAAGACAAGAGCCGTACAAGTGCCAATAAGCCGTCTATGTTAAAGTTGTTTGTATGTTATGTGTTTGTTGTTGTTTAAAAAAAAACAAGAAAGAAATTTAAAAAAAATACATAAATGCAGTAAAGATGGAACCAATTCACAAGTTTATTCTCCGGATTTCACCAGTCCAATACCTTAGAAGAATGGGGCCTTGAGCCCAAATGTCAGAGGAACCACTATGCTTCTCCCGCAGAATGTAATCTCTCTAATTAAGTTTTAATGTTACTTGTGTTGGTGATTGTTCAAAGAAGATACTCAACAAGGTTACTAGGCGTTAGGAAAGATTTCTCTTTACCACACCTTTCCCTCCATTTCGATGGACCCCCAAACATTTTGCTTTTATTTTTGTATCTGACCTGCTCTTTTAGCAGTATAGTGAAGCATTAAGCTTCGCTACACTGGCACTTGCTCATTTTGCCATCGGGAAACTGACATGTCCTTCAGGCTGTCAGTACTAGGAAACATTGTTCCCTTAGTCTTGTTACTTTGTTACTACTTTTAGTAACGTGTTATCTCTTTGATAACGTTTTATCATTGTACAATGCATCTTACAATGCAGTACAATGGGGTACACTTTTTGTTTTGCCCTAGAGTAACACTCGGAGGATTTTTGGCTATTCTAGGTGTCCTAAATGGACAAGCTGGTGGCAGCAGTTACTTTTTGCGGTTTTTGGTGTATTTTGTTTGAGCCCTACTGCGTTTACCACGTTTGGCTACAAACTTTGGCTAGTGGTCAAACATGGCCGTGCCACGTGGTTTTTCGTTTGTCCTTTGGCCAGCTTGTCTTTAACCCTTCTATATATGGACTTCCAGTGCCCAGGAAAGCAGAAGCTTTTGGCGAACTACTGGAGGGCTATGTGTGTTTGCTGCCAGGAATTTGGTTGGGACTGTCGGGTTCGAATCCACAAACTGGTTTCAGTGTGTCTGAGTGGTATGAATAAGTTTTGCCGCCATTGTTACTGATTGGAACACTGCTGGGGTGTGTGTTTGGGCCAGATCTGTCATTGGCTAGTGGGAGTTTTACCTGGCTTTTGGGCTAAAAGGACCCCTGCACCCACTCTAGAGAGATCCTGGAAGAAACTGAAGGAGCCAAGAATCCTGTCCAGCTGCGAGACCCGTTGGAAGAAGGCCTGGCAACCAACTTCTGCTGCTGTCTGTCATGACGCTTGCCTCTGGCCCTCACTGGCAAGTCAGCCTTCCAGTTAGGGCAAGGTCAAAGGCCTTAAAACCTCATCCAAGACTCTCTTGGAGTCAGTCCTGGCGCCTTTGGCGCCAGGCTCATAACAATCATGAAGACCAACATTAGAATGGGACTATTTACTTGGGACTATTGTATCAGCCAACATGGAGGCACACACATAGCTCAGTTACAAGCAACTGAGCTATGCGGTCTAGTCTTTTGGGTGTGGCAGGCCTGGGACTACTTTACCTGGACTACTTTGGGTGTGGCAGGCCTGGGACTATTTTACCTGGACTACTTTACCTGAGACTATTTAAACCACACCCAAACAGCAGAACATGCTTTGCTTTATTCTGCTGTGGGCAGTGTAACGCTCACCGTGTCCAGTTCTTTGATGCCAGTTTACCTGAAACCAAGGACCTACAGAGAGAGAAAGAACACTACGAAACTTACCTGGAACAGTATCCTGTCTTCAATTCATCGCTGACTTCAGTTCCACTCACCTGAAGGTACGAACTCCATCATCCGGCACCGCATGCATCCTGGAGTACCATAACCTGGAAAGAGGAGAAAGAAAGACAGCATTAGTAAGCGTTTACTCACGTTTCCTCCGATTGAAGAAAGCCAAACAATTCCTACCTGGTTAGTCATCTCCTGGTCAGTATCATTGCTGGAACATTACGGCGCTCGGCGAGGAACATCGCAACCTGCAAGGAGAGAAAAGACACAGGTTAGCAATATAAAAGGCGAAACAGTGCTGCGCATCGCGCATTACTCACCGGACAGCATCGCGCACACCGCGCTTTCGCCTACCGGCCCGTGCTCATCTTCAAACTGCATCACAACACCAAGATAGCTTTCCATACCTAAAAGGAAAGAAGCAAGACATTATTATTCGAACTAAACGGAACATAAGAACTGCATATAAAGACTGTAAAGCAGCAAACCTACGGAGTTGCAGCAGGCCTGGATTCCCACAGGGGGCTTGCACCAGTGAAGTAACTTTGTCGCTGCTCGCCCCCACATCTACGCGCCCCTGCCACGAGGAGCAGGACGGAGAATCCGCCTTTTACAATATTAAGGTGAGGAGAAGGCCCAAGGGGGAGGAAGGAGTTGAGGCCAAGGGAGGTGGGAAAACAAAGACAATCTGGTATTGAATCCAGCTCTCCTATATTGCAGACCCATCTTTAACCAGAGGCATTACTAAGAGACCGGGAGAGGGTTAGAGAGTGCAAATTATCCAACCAGGGCTGGGTGGCGTCCCCGTGGATACCAGGTGAGCGTAACACTGTCCTGATAGAGCCCTGTCTTGTGGAAGATCTCCAGCAGTCCTGTAAGGAGCTGCTACCCTTGTATTGGAGGGAACATCCATTCCCGACATCAGCTCAGAGTCCTATGAAGACGAGCCTTTGGAAATGCCCCTCGACTGCCCAGTGGCTGACCAGCTCCGAGTTTGGGCTACCGTGCTGCAAGCGTCGCCATTCCGAGTTGTGGCCTGTAACTTGGGGGATATTCAGCTTGTGCCATAAGACTTACATCTGAATGATTTTGAGCCCCTAGTATCAAAGGGGACCGAAGAAAGGTGGCAAAGTCTGATCGCAGCAAGTGAATCCCTTTGCATTACTGCATCAGTGACCGTCGCCCAAACTGCTTACCTGCGTACAGTCCTGTCCTGAGAGGGGTCCTGCATCGAGTTCTTTTGCATTTCTCAACTGGAAGACCTTGCACCAGCATTAGTCGCCGACCAGAGGAGTGTTCGACCCTCCAGCCCCTGGGAATCAAGGGCTGAGGCCGACGGTGGGAAAAGCGATCTCAGACCTTCTTCAGCAGACCTGCCAAGTCCTACGAAGAATCAGAGTATGTTTGTATTATCATCTTTTCAAAATACAAGATAGGAAGAAACAAACAGAACCTCATTAAACATATAATACAGCTGATTGCAACTCAAACATCCTGACCTAAGTTAAAATCCACAAACATCATGTGCAATCCAGAACGCTAAAGAAGAATCATAGACCTGTAGCGAGGGCAACCCACATACCCCAAGCAATACAGCCCGTTACTATACCATGAGTCCCACCCGAAAATGTTTACAAAAATGAATCCCACTTCATCTGGGCTACACCTTTCCACCACCGCGTCACTCGTTCCTATAAACAAAGTACCTCAAGGGGGCATAAGCAGAGTACGGAATTCGCTCCATTCCATCTCCATTTCCACACTCTGTCCGTGAATGACCGCCGTAATCCTTTACATTACATAAATATTTTTAGCTGTATTGACCCACTCCATTTTCCTGGGTAACGATAACCTCTTCCAATGCATAGCCAAGCATGCCCTAGCTGCCAAAATAAGCAGTGCGCAACGTGTGGTACACCCCGGTATTCCCCCTGTTTCCTCCAGATCAAACTGCACAAATAACAGTGTTCATGTCCGAGACATGCCATCCATCTCCTGTATCCATCCAAGCACTTCATCCCAGAAAACCTGCTCCCTCACACCCCACCACATATGCCAATAGTTTGCCTGCACTCCAGTGTCATGCCAGCAATGAGGACTCACCCCAGCAAACATTTTGGAAAGACGTACTGGGTCATACTGCCACTGATGCAGAAGTTTAATGGCATGAAGCTTATACTGGCAGGCAACCAACACCTTAAATGCCCGGCAACACAGCTTGTCCCATTAAGCCCTTTCTAACTCCAAGCCCAAGTCCCTTTCCCACCTAGCCCAAAGTTTCAGTGCTCCCCATACCTGCCTCAACTAGGGCACCATAAAGCAGGGAGATCAAGTGCTTCATCTACGTTCGAGAGTTGAGCACTTCCAGCCTTCACCCATAATCACCCCTTTCAGTTGCAGATAGGAAAACACAGACTGGTTACCGATTCCCAGGGCCTCTTCCAATTCCGGTATAAGGATAAACTGTCCATTCTTCCATAACTGTCCCACTCTCGTAAAGCCCGCCTCGAACCGACCTTGAAACCTCTCCAAATTCGGGATATAGTGCCTCACCCCTAGTGCCCACAATTGGCTCAATGGGGAGGGCCAAGTCATAACACATCGAATCCCAGATCCCTTAAGCCAGATATGCTTGCTAATCCTTCGCGGAATCCTGTCCCTCGGTGCCCACAACCATTCCCCCACTATTGCCAGTCTAAGATAAGTATACAACCCCACCCATTGACGCTCCACCTGTTCCCGCAAATGAGGAACCACAACCCGAAGCTGAGCCGAAGCTGAGCCGCCTTATAGTACAAATACAGGTTAGAAAAACTCACACCACCTCTCTCCTTTGGCAACACCAAAAGATCATAGGCCACCTGTGCTTTTTTCCCTTGCCAGAAAAACTTCAAGAGACGCCTCTTTATGTCTCAAAACATGGAGTCAGGAACCCTTATGGGCAGCATCTGGAATAGGGACAGCAGTCTGGGAAGGAAGTTCATCTTTATGGCATTAAGAAGTCCCATCCATGATAATCTCTGCAACAAGGGAGGGTAGTTAGCTTCATACAACCACTTCATATCCCCCGTGACCAATACCCCCAGGTATCGCAGGTGGTCCACTCTCACCTCCATTCCCAAATGGTCCAAGCCCTGTGTATCCCGATTCCCCCTCCTGGTCAAAGGGAAATAAAATAGATTTTCCCATATTAATTTTAAACCCTGAGAGGAACAAGTTACTCTCTTACCTGGTAACGTGCTTTCGATGGGATAGTCCGACGACATATTCCATATCTATGACAGGTAATCATCACAGCTGTGCTGCTTCAGAAAATTTTCGGCGTATGCGTCCTGCGTCGATGCCGTTGATACGCTGTCCTCGAGGGCCTCCGTCGAGCAGATGTCACCGGATGTTATAAGTAGGACGTACGACACCCGTAGCCTCAGTTGTAGTTTTTTCCCAGAACGTGTGGCACTAATCTTCTGCCAGTACGACCACAGAAAGCCTTGCGGAAACGTAAGCTGCAATAGCATAAGAAATTCTGTAGCGGGGCAGGCAGGGAGGGAACGATATGGAATACGTCATCGGACCATCCCATCGAAAGAACGTTACCAGGTAAGAGAGTAACTTGTTCTTCGAGGGGATTGGGTCCTTCAATGTATTCCATATCTATGACAGACTCCCAAAGCAGTACCAACGTATGGAGGAGGGAAAAGAATTTAGAAAATAGAATTTAAGAGTTCCCCATTTTTATTTATTTATTTATTTTTAATTTAGCTGAGAAACTCAACTTTTATCAATTTTAACATTTCATTCACATTTTACAAAATTCAAAACACACAAAGATTAACAATCTTTTGTGAAAGAAAAATTTCAAATATATGAAACAACAATTAGGCTCTTTCCAAAGGAAACTTCACACTCAATCAAAATAAAACAAATAAATAAATCAACCATAATCAGAATTAAAAAGAAAGAAAAGGAAAAACAAGGTCTAACAAAAGTTGATCAACACCTTCATATGCACATAAAAGTATTTACATAATAAAATAGAATTTAAAATCCAACCATTAGACCTTATTCCTATGTGAATACATATCTACACAACACAATATTGAGTGATCTATGAATCCTTCAAAGAGATGCAGAATTAGTGGATTTCTCTCACACAAAGTTCACCACATTAAGTGGTGATTGTAAAATCTGGGACCAAATGTCTTTGTCTTGTTGTGGTCTTCGCAGCCTATAAGCTTCTAAGTCATCAGTGATGCAGTATCCCCATTCAAGTTAGAGCATTCATAAAATTGTGAGTTGCAATGCGGATACTAATAATTTTGGTAGATAGGATGGTTGGCCATCTATACTCTGGGGTCATACAACCAAAAAATGTCAGATGTTTCCAGAAAAATGTTACTCTTAAATCCATTAGTGCTGGACATTCAGTTATTATATGTTTTAGTGTCTCTTTAATGGTTGAATCTGCACAAGATCTGCAAAAGTTCTCTTCACCACTAATAAGATGTCTCCTTGCTAACACGTCCCTAGTGGGGACTAGATTAAAGTGAAGGCGCAAGATGAAGGATCGTATCTGGGGTGAGGGAGCTCTGTACAAATAGCTTTCCAGCTCTTTTGATTTTTTATGCGTAAAAGCAGTCGCATCAAAATCTTTATAAGTAAGGCACAGATTCCTGGTTATAATCCAGTCCCTCTTAAAGATTTTGTCTTTGGCTTTAGTAGGATTCATAATAAGAGTCTCAATAATCACATCTGCATTGGTGAGAATTTTCATAATATAAGTTGACTAAGAGCGGACAAAACTATGAGACGATGTTAACATATAGACAGAAAGGGTGGCCAAGATGTTATCTGTTCGTGTGTATGTTAAACATTTACGAAAAAAGTGCGCACAGCCGCCACTGTTACTCACCGCTACGTATGCTGATTGGAGCCTGGGTAAGACGACCTTGCGGAGGGAGGTAGGATTTAACAGGTTCGGGTTCAGCCTCCAGGATTCCAGCTCCCCTGAATTCTGTGATTCAGGCTTCCTCTAAGAGGGGCTCTTTTCTACGATGTACCTCTCTGCCGTTTGAGTAAAAACAAGCAGAGATGTCTATCGCCTAAAAGAGCGGGAGAACACACACCGCCAATAACCAATGCTGCAAAGAAAACACAGTAGGATTAGAAGCAATCAGGCAATATGGAGTTATTTAGACAATCAGATAATTCTCTAAGTACCTAGACAATAGTTGAGGTGGTGTTGGTCCTTAATAGATGAACCTACAAGAAAACCCAAGACTATGAGTATGCACAAGTGATAACCAAAAACTCACTATGACTGATACAACCCCCAGCAGACCTGATAAGTGGGATTCCTAGGGAAAATGGGTACCAGTTGAAAGGAAAACAACGGCAGGTACAAAACAACAAATGGGAAGGTTAGTAAGGAAGAATATACCCAGGCGGCACGAGGGTCACACTAGTGACGGGATGGTGCATACACTGGAAAGCGTCACTACTATGCACTTGGTTGATGTAGAAAAGGTAAGAATAAATGATATAGTTCCAGGAATCCACACGTATGAGAAAGACTGATGAATTTCAGGTAATGAACAATACAGGAGGATTGGATGGGTTTTACCTTAATTGCAAAAACACAGGCCAAGTTGGTGAGGCAGTCTTGTAATGTGCAGCGTGGTACTCCGCGTAGGAAGATAGTTCAAATTGCGTAGAGCGGCAAGAAAAAGTAATCTCACCAGACAGGCGAAAGCACAGTGGGAATCCAGGGACAGTCCGAGTTCGGCAACAGGGTTCACTGATCAGAATGGAGGAAAAAGCAAATGTAATCCAAGGACAATCCGAAGTCGGCAACAGAGTTCAAAATCAGGTTGAAGGAACAGGCAAGGACAATCCAAGTAGACAAAGGTGGGTCGAAGAACCAGGAAGTCAAGTATCAAGAGGAAAAAGGGAATAAGCACTGGAACGGGATGAAACCGAAGGAACACCACAATTAGCAGCAACAAGCCGCTGAGTCCCTTCGGCTTTTGTGGTGCAGGGGGGCGGAGCCTCCTTATGCATTTTCTGCGCACGGGACGTCTCAGCTGATGCAACGTTCTCTGCTGTACGGCCAGACGCCAAGGCAACCAATATCAAAGCCACAACGAAGTTCTGGAACACGCTTGCCCCCGTATGTGGCCACAAGAAATGGGAGGTACTGCAGGACGGGGCCGATATGTAACAGCATCCACCCCCAAAGACACCGGCCACCCCCTGGCGGAATGGAATTCCCTCAAAACCTTAGGACAATGTAAATTAGCAAGAGGCTCTCAAGTACGATCCTCAGGACCAAAACCCTTCCAATCGACCAGATAAAGGATAGTACCTCTGGATACCCTATAATCCAGGATGCGAGACACCTCATATTCTTCTTCACCATCTACCACAACAGGAGGTGGACGCGCTGGGAGTCTAGTGGAAGGAACAAAAGGCTTAATGAGGGAAACGTGAAAGACCGGATGTATACGCCAGGATCTGGGCAATGACAACCGGACTGCAGCAGGAATGATGAGCTTATTAATGGAAAAAGGACCCACAAAGCGAGGCAACAACAAACCTTTTCCGGCAATCCGTAAATTACAGGAAGACAACCACACCTTCATGCCGACCTGATAGGTAGGTGCCAGCAAACGATGTGCATCAGCTGCCTTCTTTGCACGGTCTTGGGCCCTAAGGAGATGACATTGTACATCTTTATGCACTTGATCCAGATTGCGGACGCAGTCACGCGCAGCCGGATTGGAATCTGGCAATGATGGTTCAATTGGTAATGTTCTGGGATGACATCCATAAAGGGCAAAGAAAGGAGAAACTCCAGTAGAGCTGTGCATAGAATTATTGTACGCAAATTCAGCTTGTGGCAACGCAGTAAACCAGGTTTGTTGAAATTGGAGACAGAGACAGCGTAGGTACTGTTCAATAGTGGTATTAACCCTTTCAGTTTGCCCATCTGTTTGTGGATGGTACGATGAAGAGTATCTATCATCGATTCCAAGAGAAGCCGTAAGAGCTTTCCAGAAGCGTGAAGTAAACTGCGTTCCCCTGTCGGAGACAATGACAGACGTTAGCCCAAAGTAGCGAAACACATTAGACAAGAACAGCCTGGCCAATTCGGGTGCTGAAGGCAACCCGGAACAAGGCACGAATATAGCATACTTTGTAAAGTAGTCCACTACTACCCAAATTGTGTCGTGCCTTATATCTCTGGCAATTCGACAATGAAATCCATCAACACCGTCTGCCAGGGTTTATATGGAACTGGTAAGGGATGTAATAACCCTACAGGTTTGGTTCCGGAAGTCTTGCATTGAGTACATATGGCACACGTTGTTATGTAGTCTTGTACATCGCGTGCCATGGACGGCCACCAAGCCCAACGTCCTAATGCTTCCAACGTTTTCTGCTTACCTGGATGCGCAGCAACAGGTGATTCATGAGACACTGAAGGACTAAAGTGCGAGCTTGACCAGGCGGAATGAAAGCACGTCCCTGAATGAATGGTTAAACCTTGCACCAGATCCAAGTTCAGTTCTGCAATCTCATTAGGATGAGTAGAGGCCCAATCCGTAATAACGGATCGCAATGGGGGGTTGAACAGAACAGCCACATATGACTCTGTTCGGTAGAAGCAGTTTATATTCCGCCTGTATGAGCCGGTCACCCGCACAAGAGCGAGAGAGAGCGTCAGCTGATACTTGAGCCTTGCAGGACGATAGGTGATAACAAATTGGTATTGTGAGAAAAACAAATGCCAACGTGCCTGCCTGGCAGTGAGACATTTCATGGATTTGAAGGCCAACAAACTCCTGTGGTCTGAATAAACGGTGACAGGGTGTCGCGCACCAAGAAGATGATGCCTCTATTCCAAGAAGGCATCCCTGATGGCCAGAGGTTCACGTTCTGTAATTGAGTAATTTCTCTCATATGGTGTCAACTTGCGAGAGAAGTAAGCGATGGGATGTATGTCACCCGAAAGAGAGCACTGTTGAGATAAAACAGCACCAACTGCATAACCTGAGGCATCCACTTCTACAAAGAACGGAAGATCTGGGTCTGGATGCATAAGAACAGGAGCGGTAGTGAAAGCAGATTTCAATTGATCAAATGCTTTCTGTGCCTCTGGTGATCATACATAAGAGACTTTGGCACTAGTCAGGGAGGTCAAGGGAGCTGACATATCAGAAAAGCCATTCACAAAACGCCTATAAAAATTAGCAAAACCTAAGAAAGACTGTAGGGCCTTAACTGATTTAGGTATAGGCCAGTCTAAAATAGACTTCACTTTGGATTGACTCATCCGAACCCCGGTTAGTTAAATCGTAACCCAAGAACTCCACTTCGGAGGCATGAAAGATACACTTTTCTGCTTTTACGAACAACTTATGGTCTCACAGGCGTTGAAGCACAGTTTTGACATGTTGGACATGTTCGGTGTGATTCTGTGAGTATATTAGAATGTCGTCTAAATATGCCACAACGTATTGATCCAAAACATCGTGGAAAATGTCATTCATGGAAGCCTGAAAAGTGTCCGGGGAATTGCAAAGCCCGAAGGGCATCACCACATATTCATATAGACCATACCGTGTTTTAAATGCGGTCTTCCATTCGTCCCCTTCTCTCATGCGTACCAAGTTGTACGCTCCTCTAAGGTCAAGTTTCGTAAAAACCTGCGATGAACCCAACTGATCGAGGAGAACAGAGATCAACGGAAGGGGATATTGGTTCTTTATCGTTACTGTGTTCAGGGCGTGATAATCAATACAAGGACGCAGGTCTCCTTCTGTTTTCAGAACAAAGAAGAGAGGAGAAGCGACTGGAGACTTTTATGGTCGTATAAAGCCCATAGCAAGTGCTTTGTCTATGTACTCCTTGAGTACAACATCTTCTTTGAGAGTGAGGGAATACACTCTCCCAGCTGGTATCCTTCCCCCTGGTACAAGATCTATTGGACAGTCATAGACCCGATGTGGGGGTAGTGTTTCTGCCATTCCTTTGTTGAATACGTCCATGAATTCTGCATATTGAGATGGGACCACGGGTGTGGAAGATTTAGTGATCACCCCAATATGCATGGAAGGAGAGGCTAGTGCTCTAGCCGGACCGTCTTGAGTGATTCCAAGCAACGAAGTGCATTGGGTATTACAAATGGTTGACAGGAATTGGATCTGGTTCGTTGACCAGTCAATGGTAGGGTTGTGAAATTGCAACCACGGAATACCAAGAATGAGTCTATAAGCTGGAGCCTTGATAATGTCAAAGGATATTTCTCCTTTGATGGGTGATCTGGCCAGAAGCAAGAATAGAGCCATCTATGACATTGACAGTTTCAGGGAGTTTTTTGCAGAGTAAGGGTATTCCTGACTCAGAGACGTAGCCTTGATCAATATAATTGCCTGTTGCACCGGAATCTATTATCGCCGTAGCTTTTAATGACAATCCCTGGTTCTAGGAAAAAGTAAACAGGGAGACGAAAAAGCTGAACAGGATCCTGCAAAGGTGAGTCCAGAGTAAAACATCCCGACGTAGGGACTATCTACTGTCGGGATTTGGCGTTTCCCGCCTTGCGTTTGGGTTTTTTAGGACACTCGTGTAACAAATGATCTGAGGCTCCGCAGTACATACACAAGTTGTGTGACCTGCGATATTCCCGTTGAGCAGGCGTCAGCAAACCCCTAACCGCTCCTATCTGCATGGGTTCAGGGGCAGGTAGGTTTGTGGATGTGGCTTCAGCTGCTGCCGGGGCGAACACAGTTGTTCTTTTTTCCCCGTGTCTTTCAGCCTTGCGGGGCTTCAATTTGGAGGACTAAATCAAGTAATTCTCCAAATGCAGTGGGAACGACTGGAACAGTGGACAAAATGTCCTTCAGTTCATCAGATAGACCTTGATAGAAGAGTGCTGATTTCTTCTCTTCAGGCCAGTTGGTTTCAGCAGCCAACTGATTAAAGCGGGCTAAATAAACCAGTAGGGTATTATTCCCCTGTCGGTGTTTCAGCAACTCCAGGTCGGTGGCTTGAGTGGTGTATCTCGTATCAAATACTTTACTCATCATGGTAAGGAGGGCATCACAATTATAGAGCACATGACTGTTAGACTCCAACAATAGGTTTGCCATGCGGCTGCAGTACCACCTAGGAGTGACAACAGGAACGCAGCCTTAGTGGTGGAAGAGGGAAAAGAGGCCAGGCGACATAGGAAGTGTAATTTGCATTGATTGCCGAAGGTTCTGTATTGCTTGGGATCACTCATAAAATGTTCTGGGGGGGCCAGAGGAAATTGAGTGGTAAGCATTACCGGAGCTGATTCCTGACTGGGAGCTGGAAACCCTGACCCCGAAGCTGTAGCTGCAGTGCCACTGGGTTGTGAGACTGGAGTAGTCACCAAAGACTGAATAGCATCCACCCGTTGACGCAATGCCTCCTGTGCGTTGGTCAAATCAGTACGTAGATTCGTGACCATTTGCACAATCTGATTCAGGGTATCGGTTGTCTCTGTAGACATTTTTAAGGCTGCTAATTCTGTTACTCACCGCTCCGTATTCTGATTGGAGCCTGGGTAAGACGACCTCGCGGAGGGAGGTAGGATTTAACAGGTTCGGGTTCAGCCTCCAGGATTCCAGCTCCCCTGAATTCTGTGATTCAGGCTTCCTCTAAGAGGGGCTCTTTTCTACGATGTACCTCTCTGCCGTTTGAGTAAAAACCAGCAGAGATGTCTATCGCCTAAAAGAGCGGGAGAACACACACCGTAAATTCACTTGTGTATAGGCGCGTTACAAATGCCATATCATATCATAACATATCAATAACCAATGCTGCAAAGAAAACACAGTATGATTAGAAGCAATCAGGCAATATGGAGCTATTTAGACAATCAGATAATTCTCTAAGTACCTAGACAATAGTTGAGGTGGTGTTGGTCCTTAATAGATGAACCTACAAGAAAACCCAAGACTATGAGTATGCACAAGTGATAACCACAAACTCACTATGACTGATACAACCCCCAGCAGACCTGATAAGTGGGATTCCTATTGAAAATGGGTACCAGTTGAAAGGAAAACAACGGCAGGTACAAAACAACAAATGGGAAGTTTAGTAAGGAAGAATATACCCGGGCGGCACGAGGGTCGCACTAGTGACGGGATGGTGCATACACTGGAAATCGTCACTACTTTGCACTTGGTTGATGTAGAAAAGGTAAGAATAAATGATATAGTTCCAGGAATCCACACGTATGAAATGCTGCTGAAATTGCAGACACACTACATAATGAGAACCTAGACTTACTAGCTGTAACTGAAACCTGGCTCCATGATGCCGCAGGTCCTGCCCTCATGATAGCTATACCCGAGAGCTACCAGATACTCAGAGTGGACAGACCTAACTCCCGCGGTGGCGGCCTAGCCATCATCTCCAAAACTAGCCTCTCCATTAGACTTGCCACCCCGCCTACTTACCCCTCATGCGAAGTGCTCACAGCTAAAATTCCACTATCCAATAACCGTACATTAACAATTCACCTGATATACAGACCCCCTGGGCCACTAGGAATCTTTGAGGAAGACCTCACAGATATCATAGCCAGCAACGCTAAAAACCATTCACAAACCCTCCCACTGGGGGATTTCAACCTCGACTTTAATGAGGCTGGAAACAAACACACCCAAGCCATAACCACACTTCTCAAAGACTACGGACTCTCACAAAAAGTCCTATCCCCTACCCACATCAAAGGTAGAACACTGGATTGGGTAGCTGACCTTAACTGTAACATTGTTATTACAGATAATGCACCACAACTATGGACTGACCATCACCTTATTACCTTCTCAGCCACACTCGACCTCCTTAGTCCTAAAATAGCTGAGATGGCACCCCCACTCCCTACAAGAAGTAACAAGGACATCACAGCAGATAAATTATTCCCCTACCTCCTCCCATCCCTGAACAACGTCAATATTAATACTGTCCCTAAATCACTAGTAGACATCTTTAATACTGCCATGACCCAAGCCTTAGACACCACCGCGCCACTTAAAATGCGCAAAGCGAGACAAAAATCCCACCTCAACATATGGTTCACACCTCAACTCAAAGAGCTAAGATTGCAGAAAAGAAAACTGCAAACTATCTGGTGCCACTCCCCGACTACTGACAATAAGGCTAAATTAACAAAACTCTCCAAACACTATAAAAAAGAAATAACCAACACAAAAAAAAACATATTCAATGATAGAATTGCAAAAGCTAGCTCCAATACTAAGGAACTGTTTTCCATCCTCCGGGAAGTGGAAGCCCCAATTCCACCGGCAGACACTGTCCCCAAGGATAAGCCATGGTGTACCGCAATTCAAAAAGCCCTCCTAAATAAAATCACTACGCTCCAGCAGAAAATAGCAATTAAAAAGGCCTCTTTGCCCTGAGCAACATCCATCACCTGACACAGGGCGTAACACAACTACACCATTTACCTTTAAAGAAATGTCTATCCTTGACACAGAAAAAATCATTCTCTCTTTAAAACCTTCAAACTGCAAGGGCGACCGCTGCCCGGCACAAATTATAAAGGATGCTGCTAGAGACCTGGCCCCGTTTATCTCCAAGCTCATTAACGCTTCTTTTAAAACTAATTCAGTACCCAATAACCTCAAAGAATCTTGGGTCCTCCTCCTGCTTAAAAAGCAAACACTAGATCCCACTATCCCCACTAACTACAGACCTATCACCACTGTCCCCTTTATACTCAAAATTATTGATAGGGTGGCATATATTCAAATTCAGGAATACCTAGAAGTTAATCAGCTACTAGGATCACGACAGTCTGGCTTCCGCCCACTCCACGGAACGGAAACTGCCCTGCTAGACCTCAAGACTCAAATTGACGAGTTGAAGGACAAGGGTCAAACTGCTATGTTACTTCTCCTGGACCTCTCTGCAGCGTTCGACCTAGTGGATCATGCAGTCTTATGTAACCACCTTAGGTCGGCGGCACACTTTTCAGGGGAAGCCATAGCCTGGGTCCAATCCTTCCTTGCTAACAGGACAATGCAAGTCTTTTCCCCATTAACAGCTGCTGACCCAATTCAAATCGCCTGCGGAGTACCCCAAGGATCCTGTGTCTCGCCTACTATGTACAACATCTTTACTAAGCCTCTGTTTGACAAATTGGACAGACTGGGTATCACCTACACAAATTATGCAGATGATACCCAGATCCTTAGCCCCCTTTCGGGCAACTTTTTGGAGGACACAGCCTTAGTAAACAAAGTATACCTCCTCATTCAGGCATGGATGGCATCTCATGGCCTCTGCCTGAATGACGATAAAACCGAGATACTAATCCTAGGCTCTGAAGCAAACATAAAAAACTTAGCCCTAGCTATACCGCCTTCAATATTGACAACAATCTCATCAAAGTGATGCCATTGGTCAAGACACCAGGTTTCTATCTTGATGCCACTCTCTCGCTCAAGAAACAAATCAATTCCCTCGCATCTTCCACAGCCTATACCTGTAAGCTTATCCGAGTATGCAGACCATTCCTCACTACCTCGAGCTGCA
Organism: Ambystoma mexicanum; assembly: GCF_040938575.1. Classification (NCBI taxonomy): domain Eukaryota; kingdom Metazoa; phylum Chordata; class Amphibia; order Caudata; family Ambystomatidae; genus Ambystoma; species Ambystoma mexicanum. The sequence continues at coordinate 326,163,584 of NC_090925.1, read as the reverse complement.
TCACCCTAGCCAATGCTCTCGTAATGTTGAGAATAGACTATTGTAATGCTCTCTACTCAGGTGCCAACAAAAATATCATCGACAAATTACAAAGAATGCAAAATAATGCCGTAAGAGCAGCCTTGAATATCCCTATGAGCGAACACATCTCAGATGCTAGAAGAGAGATTCATTGGCTAAAAATATCTGATAGGATACTCCTAAAAACCACCTCCCTCACCTCTAAATGTTTAAACAATTTAGCCCCACCCTACCTTGCTGATAGGATAAACAAAAGATCGTCCACACGCCCAACAAGAGCTGCCAATGGCCATACCTTGGAAGTACCCAGATTTAAACGTGTTATATCTGGAGGATCTAGCTTCCCAGTTATTGCAGCTCAAACTTGGAATGCATTACCGCATGACCTTAGAAAGGAACAGCCTTATCCCAAATTTAGACTCAATGTAATCAAATGGCTACGCACAAATGACTGTTAGCTTACCTCTCGCTACCTGCATTGCTGTCTCTGCTGCATGCTTCTTACCGTGCTTCCTTCCGCCATTGTAACTATCCTGGCAGTACTTATTCTCCAACTGTTTTGTATAATTATATGATTCATTGTACTTACTCTGTAACTAAGCTTAAGTTGTCTTGACCTCTGCTGCGCCCGAATGCCCAAGGGTTTGGTGCGCAATAACAAATAAACAAACAAACAAACAAACATGAGAAAGACTGATGAATTTCAGGTAATGAACAATACAGGAGAATTGGATGGGTTTTACCTTAATTGCACAAACACAGGCCAAGTTGGTGAGGCAGTCTTGCAATGTGCAGCGTGGTACTCTGCGTAGGAAGATAGTTCAAATTGCGTAGAGCGTCAAGAAAAAGTAATCACATCAGACAGGCGAAAGCACAGTGGAAATCCAGGGACAGTCCGAGTTCGGCAACAGGGTTCACTGATCAGAATGGAGGAAAAAGCAAATGCAATCCAAGGACAATCCGCAGTCGGCAACAGAGTTTAAAATCAGATTGAAGGAACAGGTAAGGACAATCCAAGTAGACAAAGGTGGGTCGAAGGACCAGGAAGTCAAGTATCAAGAGGAAAAAGGGAATAAGCACTAGAACGGGATGAAACCGAAGGAACGTAACGCCACAATTTGCAGCAACAAGCCGCTGAGTCCCTCCAGCTTTTATGGTGCAGGGGGGCAGAGCCTCCTTACGCGTTCTCTGCGCACGGGACATCTCAGCTGATGCGACTTTCTCTGCTGTACGGCCAGACGCCATGGCAACCGATACCGAAGCCACAACAAAGTTCTGGAATGCGCTTGCCCCCGTATGTGGCCACAAGAAACGGGAGGTACTGCAGGACGGGGCCGATATGTAACAGCCACTCATATTCCACCATCAAAAAGTGAGACCTAACTCATGTCTCAACCATGGTCCAGGTACACACTGTGGCAAATGAAGAACCGCCCGCCAAAATTTGGCTTCTAAATTATTTAGAAAGGGTGTTTGAATTATGTTTTTGGTCTCCAGGCCATAAAGAATTTTCGGCAGCACTTTCTGTCACCAGTATGTAATGGAGGGGCTGATGGAAAATTTTCCATACTTGTATAGTATCAATCTTGTTTGTGAAATGGCTGAGACCAATTTATGTTCAAGAGACCTCAACTGTGAATCAGTTTGCACAGATCCATCAACCAAGATCCCCAAATACAAATAATTCGCCACCACTTTCACACTTACATTTTTGATTTTCCAGTCCATCTTCGCTCTTCTAGAAATTTTCGGTGCGTAATACACTATCTGAGTTTTCTTCATGTTTAACAGTAGCTCATTAGCATCTACGTATGAGCTCAATGAAGACAACAGAAGTTGTAGACCTATGGGAGTCTTAGAAATTAACACCAGGTCATCTGCATACCACAATGCCTTAATTGTAACACCATTCATTTTCGGAGATTCTGATGGCACCTGGATAAAGGCCTGCATCACATCGTGAATAAAAAAATGAAAGAGGACCTAATCAAATTGCAGAGTAAAGGACTGCCTTGCCAAAGGCCAGATCCAGCCCCTGGATAGAATCTAGGGAGTAGTGACGTACAAAAGTATGGACCGAAGCCCAAGTGGCTGCTTCACAGATGTTACGAATAGGAACACCCCTCTGCAGGGCAGTAGAGGCAGCCATACCCCTAGTAGAATGGGCCCATAAGCCTACCGGAGGGTCCTTACCCACCAAGCGGTAACATTCAGAAATTGCCAAGATAATCCATCTAGACAAAGGCCCTCCTTACAACCCCGGCGCTAAACCATGGCGCTATTAGCACCATGGTTGGTGCCGGTGTTGTAACGAGTCCACCATGGTGGAATGGGGAAATACCATCCCATTCCAAGGTTGGAGGGGCAGTATTTCCCCATTTCACCATGGCCCTTCCCCATTCCCATTTTCGCCCCATAGGGCTCAATGGGACTGGGGAAGGCGCTAAGTACGGTACCGCAAATTGCAGTACCGTAATTAGCACCGAGGTCCCTTTGCGGCACCCTACTTTAACGGCTGGTAAAATCAGCCGTTAAGGTTAGGTCCCGCAAAGGGACCTCGTAATCAGGCGTTAAGGGTTTAACGGCACCGACACCTTTTACGGCGCCGTTAAACCCTTAACGCCAGGGTCGTAATGACCCCCAAAGTCTGCTTAGTAACAACTTGTCCCAAATGCCTTCCAGCGTAAGCCAATAAAGAGTTGATCGTCCACTCTGACCCAGGACATGCGTGAAATGTAGAAACTTAAAGCTCTCCTAGGATCCAACCTATGGAGCCTCTCCTCGTCCTTATCAGGGTGCGTAGGCGGATAGAACGCCGGAAGAACGACCTTCTGGCTTAAATGAAATTCCGATACACCTTTCGGAAGAAAAGAAGGACGGACTCTAAGGACAACCCTGTCCTTATGAAATACAGTGAAAGGTGGCTTAACAGAAAGTGCCTGCAACTCACTCTGCGAGCGGAAGTGACCGCAACTAAAAGTACAGTTTTAAGAGTTAACAGTCTCAAAGGACAAGAGTGCAAAGGCTCAAATGGAGCACCCATGAGGAATTTAAGAACCATGTTCAAATCCCAACCGGGCACTTGGAATTAGTGAGCCCTTTCAGAAACTGAGAAAAAAGTAAGAACGCTCTTCAGACGAGCGCTTAAAGATAGACAGCGCCGCCAGGTAACCTTTAATGGTACCCACTTGCAGGCCCTTGTGGGCCAAGGAAAGCAAAAAAGACAGAACCACAGGAATGTCACATGAAAAAGCATCCACATTCTTTACCTTGCACCAGTCGCAGAACTTTCTCCAGCGGCAACGGTACAGGGACTTTGTTGCAGGCCGCCTGGCCGAAAGCAACACCTCCATCACGTCTTCAGGAAGGTCCCAATCCTTATACCTCAACCGTTCAGAAGCCAAGCGTGAAGGTTGAGGGATTTGACCTCTGGATGGAGAACCTGACCCCCCTCTCATGAGAGCAGATTGTCTCGGTAGGGAAGACGGCGTGGAGGGCAGATGGATAAGTCGAGAAGATCCGGGTACCACATCCTCCGGATCCCAAGCCAGAGCAATGAGGATCATCCGGGAACTGAACCTCCGTAGCCTCCACAACACTTGCAGAATGACGGGGACTGGAGGAAACGCGTACAGCAGTGGGAAGGTTCACTCCACTATGAACGCGTCACCTAAGGCTCCTCTTGGAGGAAATTCCCACGAGCAGAACCTTTCGCACTTCCGGTTGACACTGGTGAGGAAGAGATCCACTTGTGGGGTCCCCCAAAGGTCGAAGATCTCCAGGAGAATCTCCTGAGCCAGCTCCCACTTGTGAGAGATCGTGCCCTGCCTGATCATAGCGTCTGCCGTCTCGTTTTCGTCTCCGGCCAGATGAACTGCCGAGATCGAAATTTCCTGCTGGATGGCCCAGAACCAGAGCTACATCGCCTCTCTCCACAGAGGAAGTGACCCTGCCTCCCCCTTTTTGTTGAGGTAGTGCATGGCCACTGTGTTGTCCATCAGAATCAGGACATTCTTTCCTCGCACAGTCGGCAGAAAAGCCTTCAGTGCTAGCCTGACAGCCCTCAGCTCCAACAAATTGATATGGAGTCTGGACTCCGACGGAGACCAACGACTGCTGACTGTCAGCTCGTTGGCATGAGCTCCCCATCCCGTGAGGGATGCGTCCGTCATGATCGCCACCTCCGGCCAGGGAAGCCAAAATGGAGCCCCCTTCATCAGATTGCCTTCGACCACCCACCACAGAAGGTCCTGGGTGACCGAGGGCGGCACCTGAACGGGGTCCAACATCCTGCCGGAGGACTGTGACCATTGCATCTTGAGAGCCCACTGCAAAGATCTCATCCGCAGTCGAGCCACTGGCACCAGAAGAATGCAGGATGCCAAGAGGCCGAGCAACCTCAAGAACTCGAACGCCGGGAGACTCTAGGCATGTTGAAACTTGTGTACCATCTGCTGAATGTGATGAGCCCTCACCTGGGGAGGAAAACACTTCCCCAGGGATGTGTCGAGCACTGCTCCGATGTACTGGAGCCGCTGAGTTGGCGTCAAGTGGGACTTCTTTAAGTTGAGGGAGAAGCCCAGCTTGTGAAGGGAGTGGCAGGTGACGGACAGATGATCCAGTACTTGCTCTGGAGAGCGCGCCCTGATCAACCAATCATCCAGGTAGGGGTAGACGTGAATCCCCCCTTTCCTGAGATACACTGCCACCACCACTATGAGCTTGGTGAAAACCCTCGGGCGGAGGTCAATCCGAACGGCAGGACCCGAAACTGAAAGTGCGAGTCGCCAACCGCAAACCTCAGGTACTTCTTATGCTTGGGATGGATCGGCACATGAAAGTAAGCGTCCTTGAGGTCGAGAGACACCAACCAGTCCTGAAGTTGAAGGGCCTGGAGGACTTGAGAAAGAGTAACCATCTTGAACTTGTCCTTCCTGAGGAGCTTGTTCAAACCGCGCAAGTCCATGATGCGTCTCAATCCTCCGTCTTTCTTCGAAATCAAAAAATAAGGGGGATACCATCCCTTGTTCCTCTCTGCTACAGGCACCAGTTCTATAGCGCCTTTCCCCAGCAGGGTTTGTATGTCCTGCGCAAGGAGCGGATCCGGACTCTAAAGAGAGAGTCCCTGGTGGATTGTCGTGAGGCTTCTGCCGGAAAGGAAGACAGTAGCCGTGGGCTATGATCTCCAGAACCCACACATCTGAAGTAATGGCACGCCATTTTACAAGATGCTGCGCCAGCCTTCCCCCAACCGGCGAACCATGGGACATGGCCTCATGACTGAGCTGAAGTGGCTGCGGCATTGTCTGAGGGTAAAGAGCCCAAGCGGCCTTGGGACCTCGAGTACCTTGTTTTCCACCTCTGGCACTCCTACGGTGGTCCCTTTGACTTGCAGCTCCTCTCGATCTACTAAAGGATGAGTAATATCGAAAGGAACCTCCCCTCCATTGCTGTCCCCTAGGACGAAAAGGCGGAGGTTGGCAAACTGCAGCGCTCAACGACTTCGCTGCAGCTTTTGAAGTCTGCAACCTCTCAAGGCTCTTGTCAGCCTTGCTGCCAAAAAGATGTTCACCATCAAAGGGCATGTTGAGGAGTCGGGCTTGCACATCAGGGGCAAACCCCGACTTCCGCAACCACGCAAACCTGCGTATTACGGTGCTCGCCGCCATGGACCGGCTGACACAATCCACCATGTCCAGACCCGACTGAAGGGACTCACACATGGCATCCTTGCCATCCTGCACCATAGCAAGGAAACCATCCAGTTCCTCTCCTTCGGGAATATGATCAGCCGCTAACGAAATACAGTTCCACAGTGTGTGTGAAACGTGACAAGGCACACACAGAGTTGGCTGCCTGTAAAGCCATACCCCCTGAAGAAAACACTTTCTTCGCCCAGCCATCAAAACGCTTGTCGTCCCTATCAGGAGGGATGGTAGGATACGACGCCTGCTTCGCTGGGGCCATAGCCGCCTGCACCACCAAACTCTCGAGTGGGGTGCGTGGTCAAGTAGCAGGGGTCGCTAATGGCTGGATGGTATTTTTTCGCAGCAAAGACTTGCTCACTGCCGGGAGACTCTCCGGGGCAGTCCAAGCCGCTGCCACCCTTCTGTGCAAGGCCATATGGAATTGCAGTACCGGGTCAGTTGGTGGACCTTGGTCGAGGATATCCATCAGGTCATCCTGCAGAAAATCCACTGGTGGCGCAGACCACCCCAAGTATTCCGTGACCCTCGACATAAGGCGCCGGTACGAGGACTCCGCATGGGTGCCAGGCTCAGGCCTACAGAAATCCACCTCCGGAGAGGTGCCCAGACCACTGGCGTCGCAGGTCTTCCATCTGGCTATGACCAGAGAAAATCTTGTCTGGTACCGTATCAGGAACCAACACTTCCTCAGATTCCTCATCCACCTCAGAAATATAATCCAGAGGCTGGAATGTGGGCACAGAATAAGGGATAAAGACATTTTTAGCCTTGGCCAGAGCCTTTCTTGAGGGTTCCACCATGCCACGGGGTACCTCTGACAAAACAGCCTCGAAAGGCGTTGAGGGCATCGATGGAATTGACGTCGAGCTTGGCGCCGACAGCTTCGACACAGTCCTCGAGGGCTGAGCCCCGAACGTGTCCTTGGACAGCCTGGGCGCCGATGGCGTCAACGACTTTCTCTGAGGCAGAGCCTCAGGAGAGTCCCTCGGCGCCAAAGGCGTCGATGTCGTCTTCTTCGAAGACTTCACAGGCTCCGACGGTCTCGAGGGCGTTGAGGACCAGGACCTGGAACGGGCATGACTAGAACGATTCCCCTTCTCCGAGCGGGACCTCTCCCGCGAATCGTGCCGACCGCCCGGGCCTAAAGGCGTTTGTGCGGTGTCTCTAGTACATTCAAAGCCGGCTCCTCTCGGAGGCGAGTACGGACCAGAGCCCTGCGATTTAAAAAATCGACAACATCTCCTTACGGAAGGAAGCCCATTCCTCAGGAGTCGAATGCTTGGTGGGACAAGCAACCCGCCGACGGGCGGCGTCTTCAGACGAGGACTGGGAAGGCAACCGATGACGGCGCTTCTGTGAGTGCCTCGAAGAGGCAAGGAATGGCGGGATCTACTCCGGGACTGAGACCTTCCGGACCGACGATGGCGATGCAGTCGATAGCCCAGAGGACCTCGGCTTACGAGGCTTGGTCACCTTACCAACAGAAAGCTTCATCTTATGCTCGCGCAAGGCCTTCGACGTAAGCGACTGGCAGTCTACACAATCACCCGTGTCGTGGTCCTCACCGAGGCACCAGAGGCAAGCGTCGTGCGAGCCCGTCAACGACATCTTGGACCCGCAGACCCGACACTTCTTAAAACCCGGCCGCGGGGTGGAAGAAGACGAAGACATCATGAAATCTTCACAAACGAACAGGTTCGAAGAACCAAAAGAACAGTAACTCAGCCCTCGAGGACAGCGTATCGACGTCACTGACGCAGGACGCAGATGCCAAAAATTTTCCGAAGCAGCACAGCTGTGGTGATTATCTGTCATAAATATGGAATACGTCGGAGGACACAATCCCCTCGAATACCCCATACTGTCCAATCAACTCAACTGCCGCCGGGACCGATACCAAAGGGTTCCGAAGATGCAACAAAATGTCTTCTGAAAAAAAGAAGTTGCAAAAGGGGACATCTGTGTCGTACCCCGGGCCAAGTCAAACCAGAGGTAAACACGTCCATTAGCCGCCACGCACACTTTCGGGCTTGAGTACAAGGCCATAGTCCCATTCAACACTCTGTTCCCCAGTCCAAGCTTGTGCAACACTGCTTCAAGAAAGGCCGAGTCAACTCTGTCAAAGGCCTTCTCGGCATCAATAGACAGCAACGTAGGATTGCCCCCTTTTCCCCAAGCCCAATCGATCACATGCAGAGACTTCCATATCGTATCTGCTCCCTGGCGTCCCTTTATAAATCCCACCTGATCCGAGTGGACCAGCCGAGGCATGTGTACATCCAATCTGGAGGCAAAGGCTTGGGTAAATATCTTGGCATCCACAATAAGAAGCAAGATGGGCCGATAGGAACCACATGCCAGGGGATCTTTCCCCTCTTTGGGTATCATTGAGATGGGGGCCCTCACAAAAGAACCCGGACACGTCCGGACGACAAGATCTTATTGAATAACCTTGTCAAATGAGGTACAATTACACCAGAAAAGGATTTGTAAAATCCCGGCATCTAACCATCTTCACCCGGGGCCTTTCCCAACTGTAATATGTGAATAGCAGTAAACACCTCCTCCCCTGTTATAGGGGCGTCCATACTCAACACCTCATCAGGCAACAGCACAGGAAGAGAGACTCCTTTCAGGTAGGCCTCTAGAACTCCAGAGTCCACCTGCACCACCTCCTTATACAATTCCTCATAGAAGGAAGCAAATCTATCCATAGTCCCCTCCGAAGTAGTTTCAACTCGTCCATCTGTTCCCTGCACTGCCGTTATCCATCTTTCCACCCGCTGTCCATGAAGGCAGGACACCAAGAGCATGTCTGCTTTATCCCCCTTTTCATAATACTTTTGCTGCAACAACTGAAGCTTTTGAACAATCTTACCCTCCTCCGAGAGTCTCAGCTCCTCCCCTTTACCCCGAACGACCTCTATCCATTCCCCCTCTCCTACATCCGACTGCTGTATTTTCCTTTCCAAGACGCCAATCTCTGTACACATCCTATTCTTCAATAAAGTTCTCCCCCTTTTATTCTGGGCACCTTTAGACAAATCCACGTCCCTGTGTCATTAAGAAGAAAGTATTCCTTTATGGATCCCTCTTAATTCCTCCCTGAACACCGGGTCCTTCTAGAGCGATTCATTACATTTCCACAGTGAGTGGCGAACACTCAACCCTAACCACGATAAATCCAGGGACACCACGTCATGCAGGGCTGTCAGAAGATGTGGTGAGGCCCGGGGCAAAACATTTGGTGAGGCCCCCTTACAATTTTTTGCACTCGGCCAGCGGCGGCATATCCGCACACAGGAGACTTGAGAAATCTACCCTTGAGTTTGTGTGCAGGATCCCAAATATGGTTTATTACTACTTTCTCTACTGAAGAAAGGTTCATGCCAGACTTTTTTATTATATGAATAAATATATATAAGATGGCTTGAGCTCTCCACTGCGCCACCTCCAATTCTCTGAGGGTCAATCACTTTTCCAAGCAAAGAGTTGAGGGCAGATCTCTTTCTTCGGCTGGGGCCTCCCTCTGGAAACAGCTCCCTGCCTCGCTGAAACTTGAGGAGAACCATCTCAAGACTTGTCTCTTTGCTTCTGCCTTCCCTCTTCCTCTCCGTTGCTGATCACCTCCCTGATCCATGCACTGGTCACCTGGTCAAGCTCTGAATTTGGGCCCAGGTCCCTGCCTGTCCTGTTGCAATCCCGCACTGCCTCTTGGCTCCCCTGCACTTGTGGTCTGTATCTGTAACCCTACAGTCCCTGCTCTGGCTCTTATTCTCCACCCGTTGGCTGAAGTTATGAGTACTCACACTTGCCACCAGTTGGCTGCATTCTTGTTTCTCCTTTGTTCCTGCACTTCTGCATCCTACCCCACCCTCGGCACTTCTTCCCTCCCCCATTCCATGCTCTTGCACGATCTGAATGACACAAGGCCTAGTAAGATCTGTGTTTTGTCCTACTCTTTTGTTTCTCCCTCCTTGCCTTGTCGCGCCTAGAAACACTTGCGTACAGGCACGTTATAAATGCCATATCATATCATTAAGGAGCACATCATACACAGTGACAAATGATGTACAGTGGAGGCTGGTACATTTCTGAACTTAAGAGGCTTAAATGTTTGTTCCAATTAGTCAAGATCAACAGAGCACAGTGAGGGAGCCCAAACCAAACAAGGGTGGCTTGGGGTGGGGGGGTTCTCACTCCCAAGAAATGTTTGAAACATTGGGTTAAAAGTATGCATTTTACAGCACTTTCTTTGCAAAATTGGGTAGAAATCCACGCAGTTTGCAATTGGTTTTGTATGGAAGCACATGGAAATTCCCAATAGTTGCAAATCACAAATTGTGCATAGGAACATTTTCCAATATATTTCATGCCGCCTTTCCACGCGAGATATGCTAGTATAAACATATATTCATGCTGGCTGTTCTAATTATGTTGATGCAGGCTGCATCAATATTTGCCATTATTACCATATACGGATTCCCAACCAGTAAAAATGCCATGCCACAGAAAGTATATCCAGGCTGACTGTGTACCATAAGTGTTATTACTGGCTAGATTGGCCTACATTCAAAGTGGGCCAATTTAGCCAGGTAGTATGTTTGCTTTAACCTTGATGCATAGTCCTGTGCATCAAGGGTAAAGCAAAAAGAGCACTGGCAATGGTAACAGTTTGGGCATTCGTGTAGGCATGGGAAAGGCACTTCTGTATTGGTATTAGCTGGCCATTGATAGTGCCAGTGCAAAATGGTTTGAGTACCTGAGCAGCAAATAGCAGTGCCTCGTAAATGCCTAATACTTATACACAAGCCAAAACTGTTGGCATTGCCAATGCTTATTTTTAAAAGAATTTCAGCGAAAGACATGCAGGGTGTTTTTAAATTGAGTGGCTAAAGGCAGACCTGATTAAGACATTTTTATTACACCAGTTACGTGTTTACAACTCCAATGAAGTCATGAACTCTCAGAGGACTCCTTTGAGGAACACTTGCAGGCACATTGAGGGCTAGGTTTGATGGCAAGGCATGTTTAAAACTAGCTCAGTGTACCAGTGAGGAGGTGTTTTGGGTGGGGAGGGCAGGAACTGGGTGAGAATTGCCATAGGGATTAGCATGGCCATGAGAAGTCACTTCACTGTTAGCACCTGCATTCCTATCCATACATTTTTAGGTAATTGAAATCGTGATGTGGGGTTAGCACTTGCATGCTAGGGGAGTGATTAGAAGGGAAGTGGTGACATGAGACATCTCATTCTCACAGCAGTCCTTAAGTGTGATGTTTCAGAAATTAGGGCAAGAGGTAGCTGCTTGTAACATTGAAGCTTCACCAGAATATTCTCATTTGAAAAGTGGAAAGATTTTAGGTGCCCCCACACAAGGAAGTTTGCCCCTTCCTCACAGCTACTGACGTTAGCACATCTCCCAACATTTGAAGTATTAGTCCCCTTTGCCCCCTGACATTTTAGCCTAGGTGCACCTCTGTTACCATGAACCCACCCCTTAATGAAGTGGCCCCCAGGGCGGCTACATTTAGGGGTCGTGCTGAACACACACTCACAAAAAACACTTTCACCCATGCATTCAACCACCAGTTACACAGCTCCATACATGCATGTATAAATAAAACCAAACACAGCATTGACACAAACATCAACATGCACGCATGCATTCATACATACACATATACATACTAATTTAATTTAAATACACATATACACTTTTAATTTAAAATAGAAAACACTTACCTTACCTCCATGCACCCTTAAAAAGCATCCATGCAGCCGACACGTAGACATGCTGCCTGACAAGAGAGAACTCCTCTCCCATCAGTCAGCGTGGTCACGCTGAGCAATGTGAACACACTGACTGACAAGAGAGAACTCCTCTCCCATCAGGCAGAGTGGTCACGCTGAGCAACGTGAACCCACTGACAGACAAGAGAGAACTCCTCTCCCATCAGTCAGCGTGGTCTCGCTGAGCAACGTGAACACACTGATTGACAAGCGAGGAGTCCTCTCTAAACAACATGAACACACTGAGTGACAGGAGAACTCCTCTCCTGTCAGTCAGCGTGGCCATGCTGAGCAACGTGAACATACTGACTAACAAGAGAGAACTCCTCTCCAATCAGTCAGCATGATCATGCTAACATGAACACACTGACTGACAGGAGAGGAGTCCTCTCCCATCAGTCAGTGTGGTCACACTGACAACATGAACACACTGACCTACAAGAGAGAACTCCTCTCCCATCAGTCAGCGTGGGCACACTGACAACATGAACACACTGACTGACAAGAGAGAACTCCTCTCCTGTCAGTCAGCGTGGTCATGTTGAGCAACGTGAACACACTGACTGACAAGAGAGAACTCCTCTCCAATCCGTCAGCGTGGTCACGCTGAGCAACGTGAACACACTGACTGACAAGAGAGAACTCCTCTCCCATCAATCAGCGTGGTCACACTGACAACATGAACACACTGACTGACAGGAGAGGTTTCCTCTCCTGTCAGTCAGCGTGGTTATGCTGAGCAACGTGAACAGACTGACTGACAAGAGAGAACTCCTCTCCCATCAGTCAGCGTGGTCACACTGATAACATGAACACACTGACTGACAAGAGAGAACTCCTCTCCTGTCAGTCAGCGTGGTCATGCTGAGCAACGTGAACACACTGACTGACAAGAGAGAACTCCTCTCCTGTCAGTCAGCATGATCACGCTGCCATGAACACACTGACTGACAGGAGAGGAGTCCTCTCCCATCAGTCAGTGTGGTCACACTGACAACATGAACACACTGACTGACAAGAGAGAACTCCTCTCCCATCAGTCAGTGTGGTCACACTGACAACATGAACACACTGACTGACAAGAGAGAACTCCTCTCTCATCAGTCAGCGTGGTCACACTGACAACATGAACACACTGACTGACAAGAGAGAACTCCTCTCCTGTCAGTCAGTGTGGTCATGCTGAGCAACGTGAACACACTGACTGACGAGAGAGAACTCCTCTCCCATCAGTCAGCGTGGTCACACTGACAACCTGAACACACTGACTGACAAGAGAGAACTCCTCTCCTGTCAGTCAGTGTGGTCACGCTGAGCAACTTGAACACACTGACTGACAGGAGAGGAGTCCTCTCTTGTCAGTCAGCGTGTCCACGTTTTCAGCTGAATGACGGGAGGCAGCAGAGCTCACTTCTGAGCCCTGCTGTCTCCCATTATTTTGCTGTTTGTTGCGGAGCCAAACGGCTTCACAAGAAACAGCAAAATCATTGCAGGGGCAGCACAGTCCCCCGTGTGAATAAAGGACACGGGAGACTGTGCTGCCTTCCACTTAGGAGGGGGCCGCGAGGCCCTCAGCAAGCGCGAGGCCCGGGGCAGTTTGCCCCCCCTGCACCCCCCTCGTGACGGCCCTGACGTCATGATTCAACCAACTAATCAGGAGAATCTCACATCCCAACACACTGCCCCACAACTCTCTTGAGATACAGACATAGTCAATCTGTTACGCTCACCTGGTATCCACAGGAACGCCACCCAGCTGGGTTACTCGCTGGTATGCTTCTCAGCTTTGCCCTGATGTGGTTTGCGGGGAAGGTTCTGCCTTGTGGTAGAATTAGGCGTGCTCTCCGTCATGCCTTCTTTGCAGGGGCGCGTTGTCTTTCATGGGCGAGTGCGGTCCAGTTACTTCACTGACGCCGGCCCGTTTGATATTGTTCAGGTAGGTCTTATTGCTGTTCTTTAGTTTTGTTGCTATCCTGCATGCCTTTCTTTGTTTAAAATGTCTCTTTTTTCTCCATTAGGTATGCAGAGCTTCAGCGCGGCGAACTGGCTTGGTTGAGCCCCGCTGGTAAATGATGGCGTATTAAGAGCGCTATGATGCTGTAAGCGCTATGCTCAGCGCCGCGAAGTCTTGCCTTTGCTAACCTGTGTTTTCCTTCCTTGTAGGTCACAGTGTTCTTCAGCACGAGTGGAATGACCGGAGTGGTGCCAGCCGAGAGGCGACCAGCCAGGTAAGCCTTTTGAGCAGTTCGTAATTTGTAAATGTCTCTACAGCTTTCTTTAATGTTGCCTCTATCTTCCTCCTTCAGGTCGTTCTGTCCGGGAGGCGTGCAGATTCGAGGAAGCTGTTCTCAGTAGCTGCGAGTGTTTAAAGATGAAGACTGCAGGTAAGATGCTGCTGCTAATGATGTTCCTTTTGTCTCCTTGCAGGTCCTGCTTCTCTGAGGTTCAAGGGAATAGCTGGACACGGTGAGCGTCACGTTGCAAGCTGCAAAGTAACACGAAGCATGTTCTGCAGTCAGGGTGTGGTTTATATAGCCCAGGTAAAGTAGTACCAGGGAAAGTAGTTACAGTCCTGCCACACCCAAAACACTAGACCGCATGGCTTGGTTCTTAGGAACCAAGCTATGTGGATGCCTCCATGTTGGCTGACAATACAATAAAGTAGTTCCCAAGCACATTGTTGTTCATGGTGTATGAGCCTGGCGCCATAGGCGCCAGGACTGGCCCCATGAGGGCTTTTGAAGAGGATGCCAGGCTCTAGAGGCATGAGTCCTGACTCCACCTGGCCTATGGGTTTGCCAGAGGGGGTTTTGGGCGAGGGTCGTGACACAATCTGAGTACAGGTCTCATGAGGCGGAGAGTAGAAAGTGAAACCTCCGTCCTGGGGATGAAATAGGTGCCACACATTGTGCAGGGCATGGGAGTCCAGACGGGCCTGCAAGCCATCACACCCCACCGGGGTGATCGTTTAGTCTGTGAGTTTAACCTCTTCAGATGCAATGTTCAAACCTGCAGGCGGTCCACCCCCTCACCCCCTTAATCACATCTGCCATCACCATAAAGCCAATACGTCGGGTCCACCTGTGAGAAAAAAAAAAGAAAACCACTTCCCAGGTCCTATCAATCACCCAAAACATTGTTCCCATACCAGTGCCCCACCACACCCACCAACATCAGAGGCTTCAATAGTGGATCAGATGGGCAACAAAGAAAGCATATTGTATGCTCCATCCTACTATCAAGGAATCCCTTGTTTAGGGATGGGTGGGTGTTCAGTTTCTTAAATGTCTGCCGGCCCCTCCCCCCCAAAAGCATCTCCCACATCACGTGATAAAAGGGTCAAACACCCTCCCACTCCCGGAATATGCCTATAATACAACCCTCTCTGTTCCCCTCACCAAAATACGCTGTGGTTGCTCGTGCATGAGCCCCACATGCCTCAGCGCCCACATCACTCACTACTTCCTATCATCATTTTTAACCCCTGTTAGGAGCACCACAAAGAACCAGCACCAAGGCCTTACAACAACTTGAAGCACGATCAGCGGCCCAGATGGGTCACTTTGTGAATCCCGGCACCCAACGCTGTTTGCTCTCTGAAAGCCATCGCTGTGGGACGCCTCACCCTCTGGGGCTCGCTCTTCTGGAGAGCCCATGAGTTCACTCCTGACCCTCTGAATATCATCCTTAGTGATCAATTTGTATTTGTTGCATGTTCAAAGGAGATGGAGAAGGGGAATCCCCACCGATAGCGGACTCCCTTCTTTGTAAGCCATTGTGTGAGAGGGGCATACAGTCTCCTTCTCGCCAAAGTAAAATCAGAGAGGTCTTGGAAAATAGTTATCTTGTCAGGGCGTAGGGAGACCGGACCCTCCTTCCTCGCCTTGTCCAGCATTCTCACCTTCCCCTCAAAATAATGGAAGTGCCAGCACGGATTGGGCCCTGTTTATTGTGGGTTCGGCAATTGTATCATTCCCAAACAGGAGCTTAACCACATCGTAGACGGACCTCTTGATATCCCTTTCCGTTTCACCTTCTTTCTCCTGAAATCCAAAAAACCAAAAGGTTATTTCTCCTCTCATGATGTTTAAAATCATCCATCTTGAGGGTCATTTCGGATTCCCTTTTTTCAAGTTCTGACAACCACATATCGATGTGGAGCTCCACCATGTCAAGAGAAGACGTGTTGGTCTCCAGGCACATCAGTTTATCGTCAATACTGTCGACCCTTTGTCCAGCTTATCAAGCCTACGGCCTATGTCAGAGCGGATCCCTCCTATCTCTTCCAGCAAGGCCACAATGTCCTTCTTTGTCCCCACTGCATCGCCCGCCGCCTCTGCAATGGTCGAATATTGTAACTCTAGCTCCCTTTGGTTTTGATAAGAGCTCCCAAAAAGAAACCGAGGGGGCTAGAGGGGCACGACAACACAGCAGGAAGCAGGTCAGTCCAATGGGGAGTCCAGGCACCAGCTCCACACAGTGGTCGTGGACCCCCTGAGCAATTCCAATGGAACTCACTCCTGAATGCTGAAAATAAGGAGGATCACACCAAGGCTTCTGCAGGGAGGTGTTGTTGAAGCACATAAGCTACCCACTCCAGGACGGCCATGTCAACGCACTCACCACATTTAATATCAGCAGGCAGGAGGGATGTGGGCCCACACAAGCGAGACACCACCTGCCTCTAAAGGGCCCTTCAAAGCATCCCATAGGTCCACTTAGCACCCAGATCAGAGCTCCACGTCAACTCAGACTACGCAGTGGGCACAGAGGGTCTCCAAAGCAGATTACAGCCCCCTTCTGCTCATGGACACAGCCAGGCAGCTTTATATTGAACCTGGAGGACACATGGGCCCGCTCTCACTCCACCAGAGAAGGTCGCAACAGGAGGGCACAGTTCACAGGGTTCGAGTGAGGGGCAAACGCAAAGAGCTATTCCATAGGGGCCAATAATTCAGAAAGGGCACCACAGATTACTCGGGTCCCCGAAGATCTGGTAATGGAAGCTGTGGAGGAGGAATAACAGTGACAATAGCCCTGACGCCTGTTCCGGGGTGCACCTGCCTAGAGGGGAGTCTCTGCTGTGCCTGCTGGCGTCGGGGAAGTCTCCCAGATCCCTGCAAATGTTCCCCAGAGACCCACACTGCTTGTGGCCTCAATGCTCGCACCAGTCCTCCAAGAAGGCTAGGGGGGGAGGAACAACCTGCAGGAAGTACACCACACCACAGATAGAGGCACAGCAATGTGGGAGTAGAGATCCTCCAGCCTCCACCATAGATTGTCACACCAAGACCCCCAGCCCCCACCCCACAGAAGCAAAAAGCACCAGTTCCAGCCCGACCAAAGGCCCAATTTGATGGAAGCGTGTGTCCCGTCACTGTGCACACCGTAGCGACCTCTGCCGAAGACCCCACAGCAGCCCTTCACTCTCTGTGCCCCACTCACCACACTATGGTCACTTCCTGGTGGAGTAAGGCTGCTGTAAGACACCTTAGGAGCATGAACCCTCCACTAAGATGATTTGGGGGTAGCAGGCATGGCATGGCATCTATGGAGTCACTTTTCCAAGCTCCACAACTGCACCCTGACTTGTGTTCCACTGGGTCCAGATGGGGGCTCTCCAGTGACCAGCAAGGCTACACAAACTGCTCTGCGCACTCCTCCTCACCGGGGCGCGCTTTGGATCCTCGCATCCCCAGGAGTTCAAAGGGCACTAATGCAGCACCACTGTCGGCCCAGATGACAGGGGGCCGATGCCGCCCTTGCTGGCTCACCCACGTGGACCTGCCGCCGCTGATCCCCACGTCCACTCCTCTATGCACTGGTGAGGCCGAGCAGGCCACTGCAGTGGGACGTAGAAGAGCGCTGTTCTCTATTGAATTGCTCCCCGGAGCCTTTCACAGGCCTGCCTCGCAACTTCGCTTCCCAGGACCAAATCACTCTTAACATTCGGCAGCGGGTCGGGGTTGACTTCCGACATTAAAGGTCACACTCGTAGTACCATTCCACCGGGGAAAACCGAGGGCTCAGGTCCCATTCTTCTGTGGTGGACCAGGAGCACCACTCTCTAGACTGCCACCATCGGTGCGCCCCCTGGTGGCCTCTCCTCTTAAATTTTAATAACTTTTATAACTTTTGTAATAGTTTGGCTTTGCCATTGCTTGTTCACACAAGCACTCTGAAAGTTGGGGGCACATTTGTTAGTTAGATTAACTTGTCCCGTAACATTTGGAACTGTTCATTGGACCCAAGTTACCTTACCTTCATTTTTTCCAGCTTCACAAAACTGTATGGAACGTTGCTGAACATTTGGGCACAAGGCCCCATACATCTAAGGGATGGACTTCTGAAGATAAGATTGTATCTCTGTGGACCTATAGTGCTAATACTAATCTGTACCTTCCTTTTCAGGGGTTTGATTTGTATTTTGCCCTACTCCAGTGATTGTGTATATGTATCTATTATTAGTGTTGTGCGATAGTATTACCTGTTTGTAGGCATTTTTCACTGTGTTATTTGGCCATAAGTAAAGAAGTATTGTGTATATTTGGTTGTCTAAGTGTGTTCTTGACTGGTTCACTGTGTGTGCTCATTGTGGGCCCCTTACAAGCTCACCACCTCTTGAGACTTAGCCTAGACCACTCGCCTGGCTACCTTTACCTGGTTTGGCTACAGCTCCCACAGTTGTCCCTGTCACACTACTAGGTTGGCCTTCTATTCAGCTGTCCACCAGGCCAGGGTATAGAGAATCAGTCTTAGAATATTGGTGTACAGAGGTGGGATGACCATCTCCACTTAACATTTAGGTGTTCAGTGGGGAGAGGATCAGTATTCGGTACCTCAGTGTTGTGCACTAGTTGAGTGTCTGGATAACACTTGCACAGTACACTGTGATATTTGACTGTCTTGTAGTTGACAGTCACCTACTAGAATTGATAACATGGAAATAATTACTTTCGCATCCTTATGTTCTTCAAAAGTGGATCACTTAAACAGGTTGTGTAGTGACAGAGGCCTGACTATCTCTGGCACTAAAGCTGAATTGGTTGTGAAAATTCTTGATTTTGAGACGATTAACGGTGTACCTCTCCTAATTAATGTTACTGGTAGTGAAGCTGGTGCTGGACCCAACAGCAGCAATGGAGTTGGTGCCACTGTAGCTACTAATGTTGAGTATGAGGAAGAAGAGGGTAAGTCCTCTGGACTATTGTCTGTCACAACCTCAGAGTCTAAGGCAATTTCTGACCTGTAAAGGAGAAGCTTAGGCTCAAGGAAAAAGAGCTTGAGTTCAACTTGGCTAGGTAAGACTTTGAAAGAATTGAGAGGCAGAAGGACAGAGATCAACGGATGGGGCTTGCTAAGCTTCAGGCTTCACAAGGTTCTCCTACAGGATCTGGAGATGGTTTGGGGTCCTCTTCACATCCAAGATTCCTAAAAGATCTGTTCAATGTGTATGAGGAGAAGAATTATATAATTGATTGGCTTGTAACTTTTGAGTATGCCTGTGAAGTACAAAGAGTGAGTGATGCTGATAAGATTGCATGGTTGCTAAGTATACTGCCCCATTCTGGCTGCAGTGCCATTTTGGAAATGGCAAAAGCTGAGTCACAAGATTTTGCAAAACATAAGTAAACTCTCATCTTAAAGTTTGGGAAGTCTCCTGCCCAATACTTGAGGAGACTTGGAGAGTACAAGAAAAAATAATGTATGACTTCTGTTACTTTTGTTACAGATTCTTTGAAAAGCTTGTGTGGCTGGGTAGAGGGTTATCAGGTAACCACCTTTGAGGGAATGATTAATTTGGTCATGCTTGAGCATATTTCTGCCTCTTGTTCCCCAGAGTTTAAGCAACATTTGGCTGACTCTTAAGGAGTTACATCCTAGGAGGTTAGCCATTGCTGCTGACTTATGGGTCTCACAGAGTGTCTCATAAGGACAAGCCTGCTTCTGGTAAGCAGGAGGAAGGAAAGAAGCAGAAAGAGAAAGAGGGTGGGGTACAGATAGAACTTGTGGACCAAGTTACCACAAGAAGGGGGATCCTGGGTGTAAGGGTAAGATATTGGGGGTCCACTCTTTAAGTCTGGCCTTCCCTCAGTATGAGGAAGACGAGATTGCTGCTTTGTCCTTCCCTTTAAATTCGTTCCCCACCGGTGAAGACTCTGAAGTTAGTCTAGATTCCTTGGAAAGTAGTAGTGCTGGAACATCTGCTCCCATCCCAGTCATGCCCCTTGGTCATAATTCTTCTGAAGATAGTGTTCAAATAGTAGGTGTAAGTACCTCTACTGTTAGGAACACTTGGCCCAGTCCTACTGATGTAGCTTCCTTCATGGTAAACCCACAGGTTCTACCCAGAGATCCTGTGGGGGGTACTCAGTTGGCTTGTAGGCCTTCTCTCAATATTCCAGTAGCACCAGTCCTCAGAGTTGTGTGAATAGTGAAATGGTCAGGGTACCTGTCGTGTTAGGAGAGTGGTTCCTAGAAGAGTTCTGGGTGAGCTTAGCCTTCAAGACTTGGGTCCTGATAGACACTCACCACACCCTTCAAGCACTTGCTCTCAGAATCAGATTACCTAGACCTAAGGGGAAAACCATGGCCTGAGGAGTCAGCAGAAGAGGCATAGGGAAGGGGAATATTCCCCCTGTGATACCTGCAACAGCTGTTGAGGTAATTGGTAGTGTCCCTAATCCAAGCTTGGAAGAGGGACCCCCAGAAAATCGTGGATCCTATAGGACTCCTGAACTACCCAGCATGTTGGTAGAGGAGATCCGTAGGAGAGAGAGAAGTATGGGCCAACAGAAAAGAAAACCATCATGGATAGGCCTACGGAGAAGGGCTTGCTTCCAATGAGAGGGTTCCCCTCCAGTGAAGCAAAGAATACAACAACAGGAAGGCGGGTTACTGGAATGTAGGCCCACAAAGCGCATCAGAAAAGACCTTGAGAGGTTGCAGGTTTCTCAGGATGTGTGGCCCTTCATCCTACAGTCGGTGTTTGACAATCCCCTTGTGGTTCATCCTAATGTCAGGATATCACCAGAGTGGTCTAACACACATCCTTGCTGGCCCGTGATAGGGGTACCAGAAGAAAACCAATGTAGGAGTCTCACTATCTGTCACCAGGTTGACAGGTGTGAGGCAAGTATTCAGTAACTCTGGAATTCACTTTTATGAGTGAACTCATTTATACCAGAAGTATGGCCTACTTTGGTTAGCCCTTTGACTCTGCAGACAACAGGCAATAGGTTACAATTGGTGATTGCTGATCACACCACCATATGTCCTTGTGCCACCCCACAGAGAATGGTTGCCAAATGTGAGAAACCTGAAGGTGTCTCACCCACTAGTCCCCGGGGATCTGTCATCCAGGTGGCCAGGACATGGCCATCGCTTTCGGATCCAGTTCCTAGGGGTGGAACAGTGTGGGAGGATCACCTGGATGAGGGGTCTTCAGGGAGTGGAAGTGGGACACCGGAAGGCAAGATGTGGTATCCCCTTCCCTGTAAAACTTTTTCCCCATCCTACCCAGTAGGATACCTAAGAACTCAACTCGCCGCCCCCCCTTCCCGACACAAACACTTTCTCACGGACAGTTCACTGTGAGTGACAACAAACCAACACCAGAGCTGTATACCTGATATGTCCCAACATCACGGTCAGGCAGGTCAGACAATTACGGATTATTACACACACCTGACTTCCATCACACTTCCTCATACAGATAAAAAGCGGAGCACGAAAGCACACTGAGTGAGGCAAAACGCACAAGGAAACAGCAGTTCCAAGGTGGCAGTTTAATACAAGGAGGAAGACGGAGAGACTGGAGAGGGTTGCAAGAAGGGAAGCACCCTTGAACTATAAAGACCGTTACTTCCACGTGCCTTGGAATGTAAGAAACCAAAGACCAGGAACTAAGGCTGATCAAACCTACACAGTATGTCAGGGCTCTCCCGTGTCGATAACCAAGGTGGGGAGGAGCGATTGCTGCTGTGGTACTATCCTTGACTCCTACAACAAAGCAGCATCCGAAAAAGCAACACAGTCGGTGAGTCAGAGAGACTGATACCAAACCAGCTTGTGTTTTGAACCAAGGTTGCAAGCAGCAACATTGTATAAAGGGAACATTGTATGAAGCGTTTGGAATGAGCGATGCAACTGTAATTGAAAGCCAGAAAGAATTACTTGAACTTCAGAATTGAACTCTGGGGAAATCAAGAAAAGATACCACACACACAGAGTGGTCCGGCACCACGTAGCTGCTCATTCGAAAATCTCTGTTAGGTATCCAACTGATGCTGAGTCTGAAAGAAATATTCAGATCGAAGTGGCCATGAAACGGGTCTTGCTAAACCCTGTGAACATTCAAAAGTCTTTGACAGTATAATGTAAATCCAATTGGTCTGAGGGAGACTAATTGAGCCTTGTTTTGGTTATTAGACTTAACCGTCTTAATGTCCTGGGGGTTCGTGGAACGTGGATGGGTCTACCCATTGAAATAAGGATTTGCAGACTCTGTGCGGTCAATGACAAAGTGGAAACTATAAGACATGTTCTCACCTGTTGCTATTCAATGAGATCTACCTTTGATAAATACTTTGCTAAACTTGATCGGGAATATAATGATATTGAAAATGAAAACTTCTGGTTGCGCTCTCTCTCCGGGAGGAGTATCTATCTGATTATTGCCATCACTCAGATCTGGAAAGTGGCAAAACAAAGTCTATGTAAATTTGAAGATGAGGTGAAACTGCTTTTGGGGCTTTGAGAATGTAAACGTATAAGGCCATGTTTTCGGCACTGATGTGTAAGGTGTCTACCTACTTTGTTGTCCTACTGTATACATTACTTCATGTTTGGGTTTACTTCTGCTTCTTTCTTTTAATTTTTCTTTTCTATTGTATTAACTGTCTCGATGAATTTAATGTATATGGTAATTTTGCTGTTTTGTAATTATGTTTTTACTTTGTGAAAAGTTCTTTTGAACTATAACACAATAAAAGGTAAAGGGATCTTAGACCGGAAGACGGGATCCAACGTTGAACGGATCTGAACCCGGAAGAGGGGGTTCCAATGTTCAACGTTTTGTTTGTGAAAAAGGATCTGAGCCCGGCTGAGGGGGATCCAGGGTAAATACCCAAATTGAATACTGTGAACACTAAAGCAAACATTTGCGTGTCGATTCTGTTACAACAGACCCTCTGCGTCAACAGACTGGTGAGAAGTAAAGAGACTTGAACACAGAAGGTATTGAGTTTTGTGGACTATGAAACTGGAACTCTATCCTTGTGCCGCAGAAGCCAGAGTGTGCATTTCACTCGAGTGAACCGCTTTGCCCTGTGCTGAAAACATGGGGAAGGGAGGAAAACGGCCCGAGTATCCCGACTTATAATTTTGTGAACATTTGTTTCTTTTTCATGAACTGCACCCCACACTATTTGTAACTAGTAGTAAGGATTGGCAATAGGTTTTTTAGTATAGGCCCTTTTATTGTTGACAGGACTCCATTAGGACTTCTTTTTTATTATTTGATGGTTGTAGCTTGTTGCCATCTTTAGATTTAGGTTTAGATAGACGTTTATCACACCCCAGCAAAAGTTAAATAAACACCCTTGAAAAGACTCAACATCAGAGTCCAGACTGTTGAGATCAGAGTGTACCCCGTTTTTTTCTGAAAGAAGTGATATGGCTGCCCAAACCTGAGCTAAAAAGGCACCCGGGGATGTTGGAATTGGGATGGAAGATATGGCGCAAAGCTTGTCAGATCATGGAGAACCCAACCCTGTGTACTCCGCAAGTGCCGCTAGTGGCACTGACCGGAGAAGACGTGCAACTGAGAAAGACGATTCGTAGGCACTGGGAACCGGTGGGGATCGCAACAGTGGGAGACATATGGCAGGAGGGGGAAATAAAGGAATTCGGGGTGCTGGTAGAGGAAACGGGTTTACACGTAGGGCAGTATATCACTTATACCAGAATGTTACGGCGGATCAGAGAGAGATGGTCTGAAATAATACTGGAAAATCAACCTGACACGGCCATAGAAACGATATATGATATAGCAGAGGGAGGGCATGAGGTTTCTCGAATCTATGAGCTGCTGATGTCCAGGGTAGGAAAGGAAGTGGCCCAATTAAGACAGGATTGGAAAGAGGAAGCTGGGGAACTCATGAGCGACGGGCTATGGGAGTGGGCTCAAGGGTACCATAAAAAAAGTGTCTAGGAACACGAGGCTACAACAAATACAGTTATATGTAACCCACAGGGCATACATGACCCCCCAGAAGATAGCTCGGATTAAGAACGCTGAACAACAAACATGCCCCAAATGCAGAGAAGAAAACGCAGGGATGACACGCATGTTTTGGGCATGTTCAGAAATTGGGAAGTTCTGGGGAGAAGTAGCCCATCGATTAAACGAGTAAGGGATCAAGCTAAACGTTCAATCAATATGGGCATGCATGGGAGGGGTGTTCCCTAGACTGCGCCAATTTAAACATG
Source organism: Ambystoma mexicanum (assembly GCF_040938575.1). Classification (NCBI taxonomy): domain Eukaryota; kingdom Metazoa; phylum Chordata; class Amphibia; order Caudata; family Ambystomatidae; genus Ambystoma; species Ambystoma mexicanum. The sequence goes on along the minus strand of NC_090925.1, from coordinate 326,139,569 downwards.
TGAGCAAGTTTAAGGACTTGGCATATATACTTGCCAAGCGCAGAATGGCCATGGGGTGGAGAGAATGCAACAGACCGAGGGTAGAAGTTTGGTGGAGTGACCTCCAGAAATGGACCGAAGCCGAAACGGCACTATGGCATGAAACCGTCAGTAGGGGAGGGGAGGAGGAAGCAGAAACCGTGACGGCCTGAAAATACTTAGCGGCCACATTGCATGGGTCCACCCAGGACTACCTAAGCGATCAGGAAACTTTCGAGAATACGGAAGGGGAGGCTCCCCTGGAGGAAAGAGAAGCAGAATGCAAAGTGGAGTAAGCTCGAGTTGGGGGAGGGTAAGCGGTAGATACCTAACGATATGTACGTGACGCTAAAGTATTATGATAAGTACTGCTGGTTTTGTTGAATGTTGATTGTTTGTTGTAAAAACCAATAAAACATTTTTTTTTTTAAAAACACCCTTGAACTGTGGTCTCTTGTGTCCGTCTTACTATTGCCACCATGCGTTCCTTACACAAGTCAGTCATTGACACCTTACTGAATGTCAGTCACAGGGGTAGCTCCTCTGCTGAGCTCAGTAATGGTCAGACCAAGTGGAAGGAGAGTGAAGTGACCTGTCAAGTGTCACTTAGCTGTCATCTACAGGAAGATGGTCTGAGGGGGAGACTTGTCAAAGCTCTCTTAGGTTTGATTGGAGTCTGTAGTGAGCCCCAGAGAAGGAGTTGGGTCCTTCTCCTGTCAAACTTATTTCTTAAATCCCTGAACATGTGTGAGTGGTCTGGGCCTTGCCAGGTAGACTATTCAGAAGGCTTTGGTGGACCTGGAAAGGTTACCATAGAGTTTCATATGAATAGTGTGGAGGATTCTTGAGAGATAGAATTGGAGCCCTGCTTGTGGATACAGAAAGGGAGCCAGAGAAATCGGAGTGTCTCCCTAGCCTGTGCCAGAGCAGCCCTTCTAATGGCTTCAGCGAGGATGACCTAAAGTCTACTCACCTGGCCCCACATCAGCAGGGTGAGCTGGAGATTATGCTGAGGCAATCTCTCCCCTTGTTGTCACTGAAACCCCTTATAAACAGGTTGGTGTGAACCAGACTGTATTATGAAAGTTGTTGAACCCACCAAGTATGGGTGTTGTGGTGGTTCAGACCCACAAAAAAAAAAAGGTCTGACAGTTGGCGTGAAATCATCAGTGTTGGAACAAGGGGTGTTCGAGCCCTCTAGCTGCCAGGAGTCCAGTTCTGAGCATCTGGAGGAACATACAGGTACAGCCAGTTTGGGATGATCTGTATGGAAACTAGAGCGCTGTATCCTGTACCCAAGACTGGAACACACTCCCCACCAAGAGGTGACAACTTGGTGGATCATCACTGTACTGAAAAGTGAAGGAGCATTTTTGGGTTCTCTGCAGGAGGAGACTGCAGTTCCGGCCTTTCAGATCCTTACTTCAATATATTGATTTCTGAATTGGTGGCTGCAACTGATACCTGTCGGATGAGATTAGACCCTGTTCTGAATGGGAGAAAGGATCTCCGCAATACATAACTGGATGGTATGGCAGATTCATAGACTGGGTGTCAGGACCTTGATCAGGCCAACTTGTTCTGGGAGACAACCAAGTGTCAAACTGAACAGGAGCCATTGGCCTTCCTTCAGCATAACTTTGGTCTAAGTGGAGGCAAGATGCAACCTCTTGTCAGTGAAGTTCACGATGTACAGAACTGGGCAACCCTGTCTACCAAAACCAAAGTGAAGACTTTCATGGGCCTCACTGGGAAACAAAGGAGCAAAGTGGCAGCCTATAGCAATATAGCTGTCCCTCTGACTCCCTTCACGGCTTCAAGGGTGCCTAAAGAATTCTTATGGACCCTAGAATGCGAGAAGGCCTTCATTGGCCTGAAAGAATCCCTAGGTCCGGCCCATGGTTTGAGGGATCCTGATGGGAAAAGACTTTTCATAGTGCCAGCAGATGCATGTCGCACTGGGATAGTTGGTAAACCTTCACAGCTTGATGACAAAAGCGAGGAACAACCTATACATCATATCAACTACCAGTTTAGGAGTGGAGGTTGCCCCAGGTGGAGAAGAGATGCTTTCCCATTATATGGTGCCATAGGAAGTTGAGGTTCTACATCTATGGGACTCACTTCTGTGTCTGCTCACCCCAAGCCTTTGAAGTGGTTGGTGGATATTAAGGGAGAGAATCTGAAGTGGCTCAGGTGGTTCATGAGTCTACAGGCCTTGAACTTCACTATTGGCTCAGGCCAGATCACAAATTTAGCAATGCTGATGGGCTGTCCAACTAGGATAACCGACTGGAACAGAGTACCTATCCAGTGGTGGAATCATTCTCCCTGTCCCTAGTCTGGGAGGGGTGAGTGTTAAGAAGGATTTCTCTTTACAGCACCTTTCCTTCCATTTCTATGGACCCCAAAGCCTTTTGCATTTATTTTTGTATCTGACCTGCTCTTTTTGCAGCGCAGTGAAGCATTAAGTTTCACTACAATGGCGTTTGCTCATTTTGTCGTGGGGAAACTGACATGTCCTTCAGACTGTCAGTACTGGGAAACATTGTTTTCCCTTAGTCGTGTTACTTTGTTACTACTTTTGGCAACTTGTGATCACTTTGGTAACTTTTTATCATTGTTAAGACAGCAGAGAATCACCATCAAGAAGACAGACCACACTGAACTACCTACTCCTAACCAGGAGAACATGTACTAAAAATCAGAGAACAAATCAAGAACCCAATACACAAGCCAACTAGAGGGCTAGACTGAACATTAGTAAGAGACCTAGAAACCACCTTTGTCACCATGACTGCAATCATGGGACATGTGATCCCAACTGTACCAAGCTGCACACCTATGTACTAAAGGGAATTTCATGTAATGAGCAATAACCTGAATGTACATGTAAAATATTTGTCATGTAGAAGAAATACAAACTGCTTTTATAAGAATGGCTTATTGTTGGCAAACAATTACTTGTGAAACTTTGATCAGCTCAGGTTGCTACCATCTTAACCAATGGTACCAATCATAACTAAGGATTAAGGGAACTAATAACATGCAAAAAAGATACGCACAATGATACTAACCCACAACTGTTTGTGACTCCTAACAGGGGTTTCTGAATGTATCACTACTTGTTCCAAAGTTGACTGTGCATAATGCCACGCTTTGACAAAGCCCATCAATAGGGCGAAACGTTAGCACGTGCCACCACCAGGTTAATCTTCGCTCAGAGAAAAACTTGCATTAAGTAGTATCATATTGCAAATCAATAAACAATGTGTTTTATATATATAATTATGACAAATAGTTTATTTTCTGTTGCGCTGAGCCTGACTAATACAAACTTATCTCTCTAACCTGACTGATTAGGGAAATATCAGTCATAGTTAGGGTCTAGCAGCTGACAGAGATTTTGGTTACACACACAGTGAACACCTACCCGCACACAATGCAAAAATGAGCACAGACATACGATTTTCCCCATTGTTAGGAAATATTACCTTTTATGGGTACTTTTCTCTCCAGTTGTGAACCCCCAACTTTTTGCTTTTGTCTGGCCATCCTAGCCTGACTTTTACCAGTGGAGCCCAGCCTTCTGTTGTACTCCTGGGCTTTTGCCCATCTTATTTAGGGGAAACTGACATGCCTTTCAGACTGTCAGTACTGGGAGACTTTGTTTCCCTTAGTGTTCCACTTTGTTGGTAACATTTTATCAGTGCACAATGTACCTTACAGTACAGTATACTGGGGTCTCTTTTTAATTTGTAATGCCCCATACACCCTCGACGGATTTTTGGTGAATGTACAAGTGTGTCCAGGACTGAGCTGGAAGCAGCAGTTACTTTAAAGCATTTTTGACTCTTTTCTATGGTCCAAATAGCGTTTACCGCGTTTGGCCCAGGACAGGGGCCAGTGCCTAAAATGGCCATGCCACAAGGTCCTTTGTTCTGTCCTTTGGCCATTTTGTCCCTTTGCCTTCCCCAGACCCAGCAAATTCCTTATTTGGTCATGCAGACCCCCGAGCAAACCAAAGCTTTTGCAGGCTTCTACATGCCTTGTGTGTGTGCGCCCAGGATGTGGGCTGGAGCTGTCTAGTTCCAATACACATCCTGGGTGCCAGGATGTCTGGTATGCTGGGATGACTGGGACCACCGTGGTCCGTGATTGGCCCACGTCTGGGATGGTTGAATGTGAGCAGATCTCTTATTGGTTTCTCTTTGTTTTGGCGCAAAGCAAATTCTGGACAAGAGAAGGCACTCTAAACCTATTCAAGGCATGCAAGGGTGCTTCAACCCGTTGGAGTAGTGGGACTAACTACACTTGGCACCTCCTGCTTAATCTGTAAGTGCGCCTTTTCTGAAGTGTTCCTGGATGCCAAGTGAACTGACCAGCTTGTATGGGACCTTTGCCCTGGAACCGCTGCCGTGTCCAGTTTCGACTTGAGCCTTTGGGGGGCCTAAACTCTTGGTAGAAGGCACTCTCCCGGCAAGTTTCTTACACCTAGCATTCCAAGGTCTGGAATTAGGAGAGTCCACCTGAACCCGAGCCTACGCGGTTCCCGTGTCGCCCCACAGTGGTGCTGAACTTCGTGGGTGCCTTGCTGCTGTGCCCCGAGCTGCTTTGGAACTGGCTGATCCCTTTTCCAGAAGCAGAGAAATTGCCACTGTGCTGCCATGGATTGAGGTCCTGGAACGCAGCCACTGAAAGCTGCAGAGACGCGCAACAGCAGGATTCGAACCTGCGAGCGAACTGGACTTGACTGGTGAAGTTTGGTCTGGAGTGTGTCGAGGGTCGGTAAGTACTTGCAACCCTTACCGGTGGCCCCTTGTGCATCCATAGACTTTTACGCATGAGTGTCCCCCACTCTCCTTTGTTAATTGCTCTGCCCTCTTGTGGCGACCCTCCTTGAATAGTGGAACTTTATTCTTCATCACCTCACCCAGTCACTACAGCCCATTGAAAAGACCCGTTTTGAACTTAACTGCACGATCGAGTACTCCGGCACTGAATGTACTTTTGAGCACAAGGCTCCACACTTCGTAGGAACTGGACTGCCTATTAGTTAGGGTTGGAGTTGTTGAAGGACTGCCTAAAGTATATTTGCACAGTATGACTCCTTTCTATTGCAGTTTATGGATCTCTACTTGTGTAATATTCCTTTAGGCCAATAGTTACTGTATATATGTTTCCTAGTTAGTGTTGTGTTAGTTTTGGTAATATTGCTGAGTTTTACTTTGTGTTTGAGTTAAAAGGCCTGTAATAAATGTATATGTATTTTTGATATATAGACCTGACAGAGTAATTTGTGGTGTTGTTTACTGTGTGTGCTCATTTTGGGCTTTCAATCACCCTCACCCCTCCTGAGACCTAGTCATGACCGTCGCCAATGCTACCTTGATTGGTCTGGCTTGTCCAGAAGGTTACCATGTACCATGTTCCAAGAAGCTAGGCTGGCCTTCTAAACCTCTGCCCACCAGGTCAGAGTTCAGAAATCCATCTTCTCAACATCCATTACCTGCACTTCCTGTTGGCAGTACTGGAGATTGGCCTTCTCAACTTTGTACCGCTTGTGGGTCAGGAGTTGTATGAGTGTGATAGTCTCTTCGGCACTGTTGCTACACTCAAGTCATCCACGTACTGGCTGATCGTGCTGGGCACTTGAATGTTTCCTAGGTCAGCATGTAATATTATTTTATAGATACTTGGGCTCTCGCAGTACCCCTGAGGCAAACAAGTATGTTTGTAGTGCTTTCCACCAAGGGTAAAGGCTGTGAGGTACTGTCAGTCAGGGTGCAAAGGTATCAAGAAGAAGTTTTTATTTTTAGATCAGCCACTGTAAAGTGGGTTGCTTCTTTGGGGATACTACACAAAATGATGGGTGGGTTTGGAACCACCGAAAGCTCTTTCTGTACCACATCATTTACAGGGCGTAAATCCTGGATCATTCTCCGATTTCCCCGTTTCCTTTTTCACACGGTAGATCGCCGTGTTACATGATGATGTGGATGGTGCTATTATGCCTTGGATGAGAAGGGCCTGTATTGTGTCTCTGATTCCTTCCTCTGTGTCTCTTGATAGTGGGTACTGCTTCACCCAGGGCAGCACTGCCCCTGCCTTCAGGGTTATGTGTACTGGGGATACTTCATTTAAAAGGCCAACATCAATGGCGTTGGTGGTCCATAACTGCTTGGGTACATATTCGAATTCTGCTTCAATGAAGGGGGGCGAAGCCACAACTGCCATCAAGGGGTACTCATTTGCATAATTATTTCTCCATCATTGTCATTGTTTGCAAAGCACTGTACGCCACTCACACCGTACCTGTCTGTTCCTAGCACCACTACTCTTTTTGCAAATACCTACAACCCTTGTAGGTCTAGGGACAAAATTGTGCCCGCCACCAATTCTGGGGACACCACAGGGCGAAATATAAAATCTGTTGGGACTCTATAACAGCCCTTTGCAATTTGTGGGACCACCTCCACAAGTACTGTTATTCCATAAATGAACATGTCTGGGTCTACGGGTATCCCTCGGACCACTGCTTCCCCTGCCACTGCATTTATTATTACCATTGCTCTTATTGCACACATTCCTGGTATGGCACAAATGATGCCTTATCAGTGCAGGAGATTGTCATGTTCAACTTACTGAGCAAATCCCTGCCTAGCAGGTTGACAGCAGAAGTCTCTGAATACAGTAAGGGAGCGTGTACCACCTTCCATCCCACCTTTACATCCAAATCTTTAGTATAAGGAACCGTAGATATAGCCCCAGAGAAGCCCTGCGCATCGAGAGTTTTGCCGGATAATTGGAAGTCCCCTTCACTGTTGCATGATTTCTCAGCGCCCAAATCAACCATAAAAATAAATTGCTGATTTCCTATCTCTGCCCCCACCAAGGGTTCCTCTTCAGGTTTGAGGGTCATTGACAGCACAGGACACGCAGGAGTTCTCTGTGGGCTGTCCCAGTCAGGATATGTATGTGTTCCGGGAAACAAAAAAGGGTTTGCCCCCACCAAGGCTACACCTCGGAAAGGGGTGACCATACCATTTGATGCTCCACTAAATGGGTTTGCGCCACCTCCCTGTTGAAATGTGCGTGGGGTGCATATTGTTATACTACCTGCTGCTGCGCGGGTGTGCCTGGGATCTGTGGGGCCAACTGTGTATAAGCCTAGTGTATTTCGTGGGATATGGAGGTCATTCTGGGCATTGGCCCTTGTGGGGGCCCCTGGGGCGGGAGCCGTAGTTCGTCTGGCCGTAATTATACCCCATTCCTTGTCTGCTCCTACACTCTCTTGAGCAATGTCCACACTTCCCACATTGTGAAGGCCCCATTCCTCCCCTTCTGGGTCCCATTCCTCCAAAGCTCCCTCCACTCGACCCTCAAAACCCACCTCTTCCTCGTGGCTGTCCTCCTTTTCGGCACTGTGGGCCGGGGTGCTGGGTACTCCCGCCCAGTGTCCTTGCCCTCGTTCCGACCAAACCACTGCTATTCTAGCGCTTGCAAAGTTGTGGGTGCTTCTTGCCGCTTCTGTCTGTACTGGCGTCGATACTGACACCTCCACAGCGACCGTAGCTAATTTGTTTTGTACTAGTTTCACTTCCTCTGCCTGCCGCCTCTGAGCTATTTACTTGTCACGTTCCTTTATTCTTCTGCAATGGTGTACTATTATGCTCTGTATTTCGGGCCACCCCTTTGCTTCAATGCCCACGATTTTGTCGAATGCTTTTTGCACCTCTTTGGGTAGGCCCTTTTTAATGATAAAGTAGAAAAAGGGTATTGATTGGTCTCACAAGTTGCCTGTCTCCGCTCTCCACATTTGAATTCTAAGAATGAACTGAGAGGGGTCTTCATCATCGCCCATGGTACATTGCATTATGGACTGTAAGTCAGGTGTGTAAGGTAATGCCCGACGCAGCTCCCATACTTTCACTCGAATCTTGTTAAACGATGCTCCATCATGTGCCTCGTTCCCCAAAGCCACTACTGGGTATTCAGCTTTCACCCACACATCCCCAGCTTGGTCTCCAATAGTCGCTACCAATAAGCTTTTTATGTCGCCGACTGCCAGGGGGCGGTCTGCTTTTCCAATGTGTAAATCCACATGCCCACACCTGCCGTGAGTGGCGGGAGTGCCTTTATCAAATTGTGTTTTTCCATCTGTGACCATGGCACATAGTGCGGTCTGCCAGAGCCCTTATGTATAAGGGGCAATCTGCATCTTTGTCCTTCCCCCATGCCTCTTTTTTCCATTTCCTCTCTTCCTTGGCACTGCCATCCGGCCAAACCTGCTCCTTAACCTGCCCTCTCACAGACTCTTGACCCGAGTGGTTTGCTCAAGTGCTTGCTCTGCCTCCTCATCCTGATCATCTTCGAAGTCATCAAATATACTCCAACCGTCGTCCTCGCCTAGACGAGATCCAAAATTATCATACCCTTGACTGTCCGCCCTCTCGTTCCCTTCCCCTTCATTATCTATATGCACATTTTTATAGCTGTGCTATCTATCCTGAATAAAAAGTCTCCTGCTTTCCACCCATCAGGCCATTGCTCTGCTGGTTTATCAGGTTTTACTTCAGCTTGTGCTGTTCGTAATCTATTCAATTCGGTTCGCACAGCTTCCAGTGCCACTTCTAGGTCTCTTTTATTAACATCGGCATGCGCTGGGACATCCGCAGGGGATGCAAACGGGTTGGTGGGGCTGTCACTGCAGTGGACAAATAGGTTGGGTTAGTGTAGCATACTGCTGGGCAAGCTGCCAATGGGTATATCCTTCCGTGCTCTATCGGTGCCCCCACCCTCTTGTTCTGTGCAATCGCTCTTGCTATCACATTGCGCTCGCCCTCTTCAAACATTTTCCAAAGGTCTGATATTTCCTTCTGCTTTTGTAACTGTTTCCCCTTGTACTTCGCTGTAAAAAATGTGGACATATGTTCAAAAATATTCTTATTATGGGAGCCCTGCTCTGGCCACGAGCGGGGCATTCCCCACTACTCTTGTCTCCGTCACCCATTGTTTGTGATATTTCTCAATTCTTTCTCGGTATAGTGGCAGGGCCTTACACATACATTCTATGGGTGTTTCCCCTCCCATTATAATGGTCCCTGCACCTCCCTACCCTTACGCCTTTGCTAGTCGCCGCGCTCGCTGCCGCTAATTGTCAAAGTCAATCCTTCATCCCCTCCCTCTGGTCAAAAAATCAAAATATCTTTCCCCCACCCCCACTCTCACACTCAACTCAAACCACTAATTACAAAACGCCCCTCTGCGGGCCTCCACCCTATGCAATAAAAACACAACCAAAACAAGCTAATATAACAAGCTAAAATTAGAACTAACACTACTCCAGAGCCCGCTAATCATGCAGGGCTCCTACTTGTTTCCTTTTCCCTCCGTTACACAATAAGCGTGGTACCACCGTCTCTCCTCACTCGGGAAAGCTCCCTACCATTCAATTTTCCTTTCCTTAATATTCTCCTTAAAAAATTCATATAAAAAAATAAAACAAACCACACCCACAATTTCACTATCCTCGTGTTCACACCCTTCACACTCTCCCATACACCCGTCCCCTACGTGTCATCACTTTCAAGTTTATACTCACGTGCGCGTGTTCACCCAAACTCCTCCATCACAAAGGCAAATAACACCAGCCTGCACTCTCCTCAGAGCCACGCCTGCTCCAAAGAGCAGACAGGAATTCTGCAAATACGGCTCCTGTAAAACCACTATGGAATACACGTTTTTTGGGACTGGTCGCTGTAGGTGGGTGCGGCCTCTCCGGAGAAGTGCCATGGACACCTCTGCAGGTATGGGGGCACTGGGATCACGTTGGGGTCACCAATTGAAGGCATGCCCCTAAACGCTGACACCAGTAAAAATACAACCCGCTAGGGGATAAGGCCCAAGAAACTCTTGTAAGGATAACAATTTTTATTTCTACAAAATAGATGTGCCTACAAAGGACTCTGCTGCCAAGGAACATTCTGAGCAAAAAAGGGTGCAAGCAGAGACTTAAAAGGGGACACAGCATCACTCATATACAGTAAAAACGTGCGTGGCTGGTTGGTGCGACCCTATGCATGGTCGGCCTACTCCACAGGGGATGCCAGGCCATTGGTCCTAGCCCTGTCCGTCCATCTTCTATCATGTGGGGTCGGCTGGGCTCATCTCCAGGGAACCATGGTTGAGTAATCAATTAGACACAAGTTCTAACAGTGCTACTCTATCATTATTCTGGGCACCTGACATGAGCATAGACTGGTACAGGGGGAGTCTCAAGGTCACTCTGGCCCACACACATTTCACTCATCCCAGTCGCGTCTTCCAGCTTCCAAGGCTTCCACCCTCGCTTTTGAACTATAATGTAGCCTCCCTGTACCTGGTATTACAAATCATATCATTATCAAATAAAGGTAGGAATACCACTCTCCTAGATATTTTATGGCTGATTGGTTTATGGTCAGTGGTCTGGGGTCAGCTGGTATGACCGGAATTCAGAGGTCTTGGGACTGGGGCAGTTGTAGGGGCTATTACTTGTAGTTGGCTGGGTTGGGTTTGGAGGCCTGCTCTGGCCTGTTTGTGATAACCCGTGCGCCAAGGCGCCTAGCACTGTCTTGTGGCCTTGCAGGGCACATTCGTTCTCGGGATGTACATATTGGTAACCATTTTAGAACAAAGGGGGGGTTTCTATGGAAGTTAGCAGCGCAGACCTCTCATCAGCTCTTTGGCCTGTTCAGATTTCCCCTTCAGCTTCACGGCCTATGTATAGCAAACCATCTAATACTTGTTAGTGCAGTGTGCCCAGCAGTGTGTGTTAGGTGTTATGGGGGAAGGTGCTCTCTGTTTCTGCTCCGTGCTACGTGGGCATTTGCTAGTCCCTCTACTGTTTCTTGTATTATCCCACAGCCGGCCTCCAGCCCGCCTCCAGCCTCCAACCTACTTAACCATCGCGCATGCGCGGAGCACTGTGCGGTGTGCCCAGCAGTGTGTGTTAGGTGTTCGGTGGAGCGGCGGAGCGGTGGGGGCCATTACGGAGACACTGGTATGTACTATTCTAAATTGCATTGAGACACGCTGATATAGCAAATTGCTCTCCCCATTCTACCTCGCTTGCATCTACGAACACTGTGTCTGATCCCTAACCATTTGCCAGACGTATCACACGCTTTCACTACTGGAACTAAACTGTGGCTGCAATTCTGAGGACATTTTAGAACGGAACGGCACGCACCAGTGCTCTCCTGAATTCTAGCTACAGGCATTGTTACTTTACCCTGGTTTTCTCGAATTGGTTGTACATTTATGCGAGACATTGATTTGAACTGATCTGAACTAGCAACTGTGTGGCGCCGAAGCGCTCTCTCTTGTTTGGATTATTTTGCCAATGTGATGTTTGCGCACCATGTTTGCATTGTTGTTTAGACCATTCTAAAGCTTCGGTCTGGGCAATCACTTCTAATATGAATGTCTGCATGTGCATATATCCCTATCTGATAAGTTTCTTTTCCAAGACAGGATAAGTGCTCTGTGTTGGATCTATCCGACCTGATTATGCGGAACAATCTGTTTTCATAAACCATACTTCACCTTGCTTTTTGATTGGTACTGGTACGCAGGGGGTGACTGCGGGCCAGTGAGCCTTTGAACCCCTGAAGGCAGTATCTAATCTATTAATTAATGAACATTGCCCTGCATGTTGTCAATCTGGAAAAATGAATACCCTTCATTTCAGTGACAGACGTAACTTGATGGCCGTAGGCCAACCGTCTTATGCACCGAATTATAGAAATATAAACTGCTATGCTTGACCAACAAGCGGCCATTTTAAATGTAGCAAGAATCACCATTTTGCTTGTTAACCATTGCTCATTGCTTTCTGTCTAAAACTTTGCAGATTCTGCTTACTCTGCTCAACTGTTAACATTGTTGTCTGAATATGAAAGGGCAAGGTCGCGGGACTGAAGAGTTTGTTGAAACTCCTCATGAGTAGCCCAGAGAGGAATGCCCACGCTCCCTCTCTGTATCCTTGGGAGAGAGCTGCAGGGCATTTAATCACTTCACAGCTGCCAGCCAGTCTCGTACGATGGTAGAATATGTTAGAATAAAACAGCTAAAGGCTTGAATTATGCTCTTCCTACGGCCCCCCTTCGCAAAACCCTTTAGAACGTGTCGGCTCCCAGGACATGAATAGTACCTCATAGATAGCAAAGCTTGGAATGTGGCTCTTCCCCCGTGTGCAGCTTGCTTCCAAGAACAGAACCACCGTGTTCTGTTCAACAACTAAAAGATGTCTCTGCACTTTCTAATTGCACATTGTTACTAGAATAGACATCGAAAGTGTCATAATCGTCATACTCGTCGGATATGTCCATCGTCATCCCGAGTTCAAAGGAACTTAATAAAGAGGGGTGTTAAACATGACATTGCTGATTGTATGATATGCATTTTGTATATATGTAACTGATGTACGTAATTCGCTCTCTTGCATCCCTCGAGGTCTAGGAAACTCACGTCGCAGGGCGTGAGATCAGAATTGGCCAATTGATACTATTTTTGCTTGCAATAAACCCTAGCATTGGGAATTTGAACCACGTGTCTGGCGCATCTTTTCGTGTATGGTTATTGCCTTGTTTCCATAGCACGAGGGACCCCTAGGGGCCCCTTTCAATGTGGTCATACTGCCTTTTGCTCAGGAAGGCGACTGCGGGGCAGTTGGCCTGTAAAAACCCTGTTGTCAAAGTACGGGGCATCTGTCTTGGAGCACTTGATATATTGGCTGTGTGAACTGGGGTAGTCAGTCAAAATCTCGAAACCAAAATATCGAATACAAAAAGACCGAAAAAAAAAATATCGAAAAAAAAAATATCGAATTTTTTATTTATTTATTTATATATGTTTTTGGGGTCAGGTAAGTAAAAAAAAGGGGTAAAATAAAAAAAAAATGAAAAAAAAGGGGGGTTGGGGGGGGAACCCCCCCATTTAAAAAAAAAACACATTGAAAAAAAAATTCGATATTTTATTTTTCGGCCTTTTGTATTCGAGATTTTGGTTTTCGAGATTTTGGTTTTCGATATTATCACTATGAACCGTGAACTGGACCTCCAGCATAGAGGGTGACAGCGAGCCAATAGGCCTTTGAACCCTGTGGGGCAGTTTGTAGCCACATGCCTGGTGTATACTCGCTATTAAGTATCGGAACCTACTCTCCTAAAAGATAGTGACTGCGGGCTGCGGGTCTTTGAACCTGGGAGAGTAATTAAGAGTGTGCACATTACAGTCCCACCCAAAGGGTGACTGCGGGTCAACAGACCTTTGAACCCTGTGAGGCTGGATTGGGTCACAAGCATGGTGCACACCTCCATCTAAGTGTTTGAACCTACACTCCCAATAGAGAACGTTTGTGGGTTGTTAGGCCCTTGAACCCTGAGGGAGATTTTCACACTTGCGTTTGTGTATGTACACTTGTATTTATTACTCTGCCTGCTTACATTGGCATTCACGACAGAGGGCGATTGTTGATTCTTAAGCATTTGAGCCCTGGAGTGCGGTTTGAAGCGCGGTTTCATGGGCCTACTTTAAGAAGTCTAACTAACTCTGAAAACCTGTTACGTAGGTGTATGCTACTCTTGCAAACGTGGTGACTCTACATTTAACTCTGAGTAGAAACAGACCACAACAAGTACTGATTGAGGTCTCCTTAGAAGTAACTTTTGATTTACAGACACTGTATCTAATGGTTTCTGCGGAGTTGTAGTCACCATGGTAAATGGTTTGAGAAGCGGTAGGAAACTGACAGGGGCTTAAAGTCCTCACCATATAAAGGTCGCCATGCTAAATGAAAGGTCACTAAATGAAGATCTTGTAAATCAAACCGCCCCACAGGACGAGGCTATACATTTTGAATGCAGTGAACTCAGTCCTGTAACCTTACCTCAGTCTCTGAGTATGAATGACGAGGGTGAGGGAACTTCTGAAGGCATTGGCATTACACAACATGGTGGTAATACACTGAGTAACCTTGAATCCTCTCCTATCAAATTTGATGTCAAGGGAATGAATGATCCTAATACCGATGATTCAGTAAATGTGAAGAACAAGGAATGGTTGAAGAATAAGGTGAAACCTGGGGGCATGTCAAAAAGTGTAATAATTGGGCTGAATGATTGCTCAATTATGGGGCCTGCGATTGAAGCTGAAGTTGGGAAAAGGATGAGATTCTCCCTGGGACCATCTACACCAGTATCTAAACGTCCATATGGGAGGGAGGATGTGCACATGTTTAGTCTTCCTGTAAAGCAACCCCGGGATTTCCAATCATTCTCAGGTGGTACTACTGAGGCTGAGTTATACAACGATAAGAGACAAAGAAACCCTAATTTTGTGCATGTAAGGAAGCTTTATGATAATTCTAACTTATCCTCAGCCAAGAGCAATCCATTTGTCTTTCCCCAAGAACAGATCAACCTATTTGAGAAAACCACAGGTATAGTCTCGAGTAATGAAGGTCAAAAGCATCTTAGTAAAGAGGAAGAGGTAGATCTTTGTGCACATGATGTTGTAGGATTTGGGGAAGATTTTCCGGTACTATCCAGAATTCTTGACCTGCTTGATAAGGGGCATGAACGTACCCACTATGAATTGGGGAACCTCAGAGCAATGATAACAGACCTCCAATGTAAAGTTCATAAAGTAGAGGGACTGTTATTTACATGTGATGCAGTGTCCTCGCTCACTAGGTGCAATAAGAAGGAAGCATATATGAAAGATTGCACCACTCAGACTCCTGGAGATGAGCGAATGGTGAATGCTGCAGCCAAATCCTTTGCTGAAATGGCAGCTTTACCGGCGGCCAAGCCATTGCCTGAAATTAAACCTAATAATCTAGAGATTAAACCCTTAGGTAATCTGGGTGATACTATTTTACAAATGCAACACGATATAGAGGCAATCAAGAAATACATACTTAAGGGAAAAAACGATGAGTGTGTGGGTATGATAGTTCCTGAACAAAAGATTGCTCCAAAAAGGGAGGGGGTTGATGGCCCCTCTGCACTATTAGATCTGATTGATCTCTCTGATAACACTATGAAAGAAATGTGTGAAAGTATGATTCACTCGACACCTGAGGGTGAGAGCAAAAAACAGACTGTGGCACTACACAAAAAGAAAGGAGAATCATAGCCAGAGCACAGAAAAGGGATGCCAAGAACAATAAGTCTACAAACAAAATTAAAAAAATGAAATTAAAAATAGTTACGGCAGACTCTTTAGGTACCCCGAAGAATGAAATGGCAGCTAATGATGATTAGGAAAATGGTTTTGACTTGCACCAGTTTGATGAAGAGTCTAAGGTACATTTGGACCTTATTCCTGATGGACCAAGCAATGGAAGACAACAACATGTGCCGATAAAATTTGTAAATAAGACGAAACATTTGAATGTGGGGGATGGTTTGACTGGGGGTGAGTTAACAAAGGATCCTACCGCTGGAACTAATAAAAAGGGGCACAAATGACAGCCAGCTTCTGGCACTTCAGGTGTTCAAACAGCGCTATCGCAATTCTATGTCAAGACCGGAGGTTCCCATTATGCTTCTCTTTCCTTTATTCGACAATAAAGAAAAGAGCTCAGCAGCAAGATATTCTTGCACCACAAGTGAATGTGCCATGAGTAATGTGCAGAAAACAGGTGCACCAAATATAAATAATAAACATAGCAATATAACAGTAATAGAACAGTAACATCTTAACATAAAAGGTAAGAGTCTCTGAAGAAAACTACATTTCCCAGGGAGCTTGGCTCCAGTGCATTTTGAGGCCATCAACACGTGACCTAATCCACCAATAGTAGTTCAGATCCCCTGCATAAACAGTCCTAAACATGATGACACTTCCTCTTTCTTTGCTGCTCACAGCAAGAGATAAGTACTTCATGTTTAGCACTGCTTAAGTCATGATTTTATAATTTAAAAGAGAACGTTGCAAAATGTCATAATATATGTTTACTGCATAGTTATAGACTTATACGAATTTTAGTTTCAATATTTATTTTAAAAAATATATATATATATAATAATAATAATTTCTACTTTTATGTTGGGCTCAGTCCTCTGACCTCGGAGACCGCTTCACACGGTCACAACTGATCAGTTATTTATTCCGCTCGTCGAGCGGATTCTCCGACGGCTCGCGCCGGCTTCGCCGCAACTTCGTTGCGCTCCTGAGGTACTGGTGATCCGGCGCGGCCTAGTCGGACCACGCTGCACCGCATGCAGGCCGCCAGGGGAGCACCTGCTCTCCGGGTCCTTTCCTCTACATTCCGGCGCTCGAGCGCGCATGCCCGTTAT
This sequence comes from Ambystoma mexicanum, assembly GCF_040938575.1. Classification (NCBI taxonomy): domain Eukaryota; kingdom Metazoa; phylum Chordata; class Amphibia; order Caudata; family Ambystomatidae; genus Ambystoma; species Ambystoma mexicanum. The sequence continues at coordinate 326,123,202 of NC_090925.1, read as the reverse complement.
AACGGCTCTTGCAGCTCGAGCGCCGGAAACTTTCCTGAGACAAGAGCGAGCGTTTCTTCTCGCTGGTTTTTCTCCGCGCATATATCAAAGAAATTTTCTATTCAGCATTTAAGAACAATTACAAAGCTGAACTGAAATAACATTACTGGGCAGTGAGAGAAGGCGTTTGGAAGCCCAGAAAAGAAAAAATAAAATAAAAAAGTGAGTAAGGTGCATTTATTTTATAATGGCAGAACAGTACTCGCCTCAATCAGATCAGGCTTGGTCTGAGGCTGAGGGAGATCACTGTTACATAGATGAAGTGGCAATGGCTAATAGTTTACAGAAGGTTCTGGGATCCTCTGTGGAGACCAGTGTTAAGAAAGCTGTAATGGATATGCTCATTCCCATACAAAATCATCTAGACACTATGGAGGAGCATTTCAGAGGGACCTCCCCTCCTGGGAGGAAGAGAACACAGAAAAGGAAGCACCTTACAGAAGGGGATGTATACCGGCTCGCAAGAGTAAAAGCTCTACGACCCCCCGAGCCAGCCATCTAATGCCACAGCTGCTGTAACGGACGCCTTCTCAAGGCTGAAACAAGCCTTCATGAATAGGAAGGTAACCCCTTCCCATCTACCCTCTTACCCCGAGGAGGAAACCAGGGGAACTAGACCCTCAAGCCCGGAGGGACATGGACAGGGCTCGGAAGAAGGAGATCATAACAAAAACGTCTACGACGCTGATCTTTCTCACTCCTCTTCAGATGAGGAATTTCATTTCGAGGATTCAAGACCCTCTGCATCAGGGATTGCAGCAGACCCCATCCCTAATGACGCAACCAGGACCAAACCTTCTACTGAAGGTACATTTACCTCGGAAGACTTAATACACCCCAGGTCCACCGACTGGGAACCATCTTCCAAGACATCGAGTTACATCCACCTTAGGCTGCGCAAGCCGCTTGATAAAGAAGTTCGCGTCAGACTACGTGCTGAATGTCCACGACCAGACATTGCGGATAAAGTAGCTCTGACTCCAGAGCTCGATTCTAAAATGATTACCTTTTTGGGTAAAAACGTTAAAGACCCCAGGAAGGGTATTGATCGCGCCTGGAAAGCCTGCCAGGACAAAGTATTGGACATAGCAGGTCCACTAGCAAAAATCTCCGATCTTGCGAATGCAGCCATCTCCTCATCGGACCCCATCGACCCAGTGATACTGTCCGGTTGGGTCCAAAGGGCTATTTGCCTCTTGGGCAACGCCAGTTGCGCCATCTCAACAGAGCGACGGAAAGGCATCCTATACAAGATAGATGCCAAATTAACCGAACTGGCAGACACAGAATCCGGCCCAACGGCGCAAGGCCAGCTTTTCGGAGACCCTTTCATGAAGGAGATGACAAAATTCATCTGTACATTCACGGCGTTAGACAAAGCACAGGCTTCAATAAAAAGAGTATTTGCAACCAAGGTTTTCTCCAGGGCCGGACGAGGAAGAGGTCGCTCTTCCGGCCGTTACTTCTTCGACAAGAGACCTCAACAATCTCGAGGTCAGCATAATTCCTGCCAAGAACGCCCGACACTTTCTTCCCCTCGAGAGGTCGTGGAAGAGGGCGTCCCTGGAGGAGAGCGGCCAGATACCCAGCCCAGCAACAACCCACAGGTCAGTGTACTGATAACTGCGCCAGCGCCGCTAACACCTATAGGAGGGAGGTTAAGGATGTTTGCAAATGCTTGGGATACCTTATCGGGAGATGCCTGGGTCAGGGACACAGCTCGGGGTCTACACCTAGAGTTTTTTACACAGCCCGTTCAGACATGTCGCCCCACTCCCATAGTAATGTCTCTATCAGACCAAACCGCCTTAGACAGCGAAATACTCAATCTCCATCAGAAGCACGCGATTCACCCCTGCTCAAGTCAGGGAGGCTTCTTCAGTCCCATTTTTCTGGTACGCAGGAAGCAAAAAGTGCGCCCAGTCATAAACCTCAGAGCGCTCAACGAGTTCATCCTTTACCGCCATTTCAAAATGGAAGGTATACACATGCTCAGAGATCTTCTCAGACCAAACGACTGGCTTATGCGCCTAGACTTAAAAAATGCTTACCTCGCAGTACCGATTCATCAAACACACATCAGTTACCTCAGATTCTCCTGGAGAAACCGAGATTGGGAATTCACAAGTCTCCCATTCGGACTCTCTTCGGCGCCTTGGGTATTCACCCAACTCTTAAGACCTGTAGTAGCTCGATTAAGAGAGCAAGGTGTTCGTCTCATGATTTATCTAGACGACATTATTTTCATGGCCCAATCACAGGAGTTAGTTCAGAAACAAACCGAACTGGCAATAAACTTGCTACACAGCCTAGGTTTTCTTATAAACTGGGAGAAGTCAGTTCTACTTCCATCCAAAAATATGGAATTTCTAGGATTCATAGTGGATACACAGAATTCGCAGCTTCGACTCCCATCAGCCAAGATTCACTCTACCAAAAGAGAAATATGCAGACTCTTACAGAAGAACATGTTCTCCCTTCGAGAACTAGCAAGAGTGATAGGGCTACTTTCATCTTCCATCCAAGCAATATTTTCAGGCCCTCTTCACTATCGAGAACTGCAAAGATTAATAGGCCAACACTTAAGGAGAAACCTTTCTTATTCTCAACTCCTGACACTGTCTCCTCAAGCGAGGACAGAGCTCAACTGGTGGCTCGCTCACATGGAAGCCTGGAACGGCAGAGCCATCTTCGGCTCCGCTCCAGATATTATTATCGAGTCGGATGCCAGTCGCTCCGGTTGGGGAGCGAGATGCGGTCCCATAGCCACGGGAGGGACTTGGTCCCCAAAGGAGCTGGACCTTTATTTGTCTAGAGCTTCTTGCATGTTCCTTTGCAGTGCGCTCTTTTGCCAAAGACAAAGCGAGTTGCTGTATTTTACTAAAGATGGACAACATATCAGCGGTAAGATACATCAACCATCTGGGCGGCACCAAGTCGAGACCCCTAGCAGAATTAGCCAAAGACTTCTGGCATTTCTGTCTGGATCACCAGATTTCAGTTACAGTGGAGTACCTTCCCGGCCTCTCAAATGCAGTAGCGGACTGGTACTCATGCCGCTCGACAGATTACAGCGATTGGAGCACCAACAGAGAGATTTTCCTCCGTCTTCAGGAGATCTGGGGTCCGATGTCCATAGACCTCTTTGCTTCCAGACTCAACTCCCAACTACCAGCTTTCTACAGCTGGAGGCCGGACCCAGCAGCAGCTGCAACAGACGCATTCCTACAGTCATGGTCCCAGGGAATACTGTATGCCTTTCCTCCTTTCTCTATGATAGCGAGGACCCTGGCAAAGGCCCATCAGGAGCATGCAAATCTGATCCTTATAGCGCCGGTATGGACATCTCAGACTTGGTATTCAGTTCTTCTGCAACTTTCTACGGATTCTCCAATCCTACTACCCCAGTTTCCAGATCTCCTATTAGATCCATCAGGTCAACGTCATCCTCTCCTCCTCAACAGATCTCTGACTTTAGCAGCCTGGAGGATTTCAGGTCAAGATGGAGAGTCCCAGGCATGTCTCACAAAGCGATCAACCTTATCAAAGAGAGCTGGGCTCCTAGTACCCGGAAGAGATATTCCAACTCTTGGAGCATCTGGAGCTCCTGGTATCGTGAGAAAGGATTACATCCAATTTCAGCACCTATAGAAGAGATTTTGAATTTTCTAGCATCCCTAGCGGAAAAAGGGCTCGCCTACAGGTCTGTGAACGTCTACCGTTCAGCAATTTCCGCAGTTCATGACCTTATCCAAGGAGTACCAGCAGGAGAACACCACCTCGTCTGCAGGTTGCTCAAGGCTTACCGTCCCACCTCCAGCTCGCTATGACAAGCTTTGGGACGTTAATAAAGTACTGAACCTTTTTCTAGCATGGCCTACTAACGAAGAACTATCGCGTACAGCCCTATCTGGCAAACTCACTACTCTACTCTGCTTGGTCTCCTGCAGGAGAGTCTCAGATATCACAGCTCTAGATCTAGCAGGCAGAACCTTTTCTCCTAATGGCATTGTATTCCATATTCATAGAAGAACAAAGTGCAATTCCAGGGTGATTTCCTATCCCGCCTTTAGAGATCAACCGAAGCTCTGCTTGGTTAAATGCTCGAAAGTCTACGAAGAAAAGACGGCTCCACTCAGGACCTTCCCTAACGGGCAGCTACTGATCGCTCTGCGTAAACCGCACAAAGCAGTATCAGCATCGACCTTAGCACGTTGGGTCCGGTGGATGCTAGCTCAAGCAGGAATAGACACCAAGCATTTCGGAGCCCACTCAGTTAGAGGAGCCATGGCCTCCAAAGCCTTTCAGGCAGGAGTTCGTCTAGAAGATATCATGAGGATGGCAGACTGCGCTAGTGAATCAGTTTTCAAACAATTCTACCTAAAGCCAGTAGATCAGCCGGCATCTATTGTGGTAAGTAAGCTTTAAACAAGCATAATGGGAGCCTCCGGTCTTGACATAGAATAAAGATTTTCCATAATAACTTACTAGAAAGTCTTGATTCTATTAAAGACTCGGAGGCGAGCATTATCCCACCCGGCGAGAAAATAACAGCATGTTACCTGATGTTAATTAAAGATGTAATGAAAAGATTAATGTTCTGAAATTTACATGTACCCTATCAGAATAACTCCAAGATTTTCACCCACCCTGATAAGGGATCTAGGGTTGTCATATACAAGAGACTAAAATTTCCTTTTTCTTGACAGCACCTGCAGACAAGTCCGCCTGATCACGGCCTGACACAAGTTCTTCTTCTTCAAGTTAGCTACAATTATCTCCCACTATGGACAGCCAAGTTCGCAGCGCAGAAAGAGGAAGTGTCATCATGTTTAGGACTGTTTATGCAGGGGATCTGAACTACTATTGGTGGACTAGGTCACGTGTTGATGGCCTCAAAATGAACTGGAGCCAAGGGAAATGTAGTTTTCTTCAGAGACTCTTACCTTTTATGTTAAGATATTACTGTTATATTACTGTTATATTGCTATGTTTATTATATATATTTGGTGCACCTTTTTTCTGCACATTACTCATGGCACATTCACTTTTGGTGCACAAATATCTTGCTGCTGAGCTCTTTTCTTTATTGTTGAATAAAAGAAAGAGAAGCATAATGCTCGCCTCCGAGTCTTTAATAGAATCAAGACTTTCTAGTAAGTTATTATGGAAAATCTTTATTCTATCCAGTAAAAAACAAAAATACTGCTAAGAAAGGAAAACATGCTTCCTTTAGTGGAAATCTGACTAAATCTAACAGTGGTATGGATGAGTTGATGAATGAGGCAGGTGTGTCTGGAGTAGCGGATAGCGAGACACAAGATGATAGACAAACAATTGGTCTCTCTGATGAAGAAGAGATGGGATAGCAGGAGTTAGCAACCAAACCCATGGGTCAACTAAACAAGCAATCGTTGAGTAAAAAAATAGGACGAAAAGTTACCCCAAAGGGAGGTGAAGATGAATCACATGAAGAGGCATCAGAGGACTGCAATAACTCTGATATAGGAAAAAATGATGAAAATATTGTGGAAAAACTGGTACCTGGAATGCCAATAATCATGGGATGGGAAAGCAATGAGGCAATAAATGTCCTTTCTGTGACCCTTTTGCTCCCACTTCACCCCTTGCTTCCACACTCTCCTCACCTGAGCTGTTTGAGTCGAAGCCTTCGGAGGACAGGTTTCGTCTGGCGAGGTAGTCCTTCTCCTTTTTTGCTGGTAATTGCCTGTCACGGAGGGAAGCCACAGTGAACGCTGATGGAACAGCAAGCCTGTGGCTCCCTCCCCGCGATCAAGCTGATACACAAGGGAAAAAGCCCAGCGGCAGAAAAAACCCTTGTCAGGCGCCGAAATGCACTCTGTCCGACTCCAAGTAGGAACTTCCGAAGTGGTGTTGCAGACAGGAATGAAGGATGCAGCTGGAAGAGGTGCAGACTCAAAACAGCGGGGATCCGTAGCAAACGTGAAGCCAGAAGACGTGGCTGGTATCCAATGCAGCCCGGCAGGACACAGGGAGCACAGGACTCAGGTAAGAGAAGAGAAAGACGAATAATAGGAAACAAACTGGAAATCCAACTGAAGAGGGGACCAGGGAAACGGAGAGGAGAAAGCAGCAAGAGCAAAGGCACCGGGTCTCGAAGGAGGGAGACGGGACCCGGGCGAAGGGACCGGAATGAAACCGGTAAGAGGCAAAGTAGCGCAGAGAAGGAAAACTTCGTACAGAGGACGAAGTTAGTAGCAGACAAAAGCACTGACGATCCGGACGGAGTGTCAGCAGCAAACGTAAACCCGGAAACTGGGAACACTATCCAGAGGGGTTGCAACGCAGAGTCCACCGGAAGGAGGAGGAATAAATACTCCCGGCGGGCTCCGCGCTGAGGGAACTGGGACGGCCGTTAGAGCCGTAAAAATAGAGGAAGGACTACCAGTCTCTAAACCCATACTGCAAGCGATACCGCGGAAGTATCCGCCAGTCTCGGCGGCGGCAGATGACAGTATGCCCCACTCCAGTGCGTGAAAACCCTGGCTTACCTGGGTGTAAGCGGTGGAATCTGGAAATTAACCTAGGGACATGTATCTGTGAAGCGGGTTCCCACGAGTCCTCCGACTCGGGGTAACCCTTCCAAGACGGTAAGTATTCCAAACGACCTCTATAATACCTAGAGTCCCGTATGGAGGACACCTCATATTCATCCTTGTTCTTCTCAGGGAAGAGAACCTGACGGGGAACTGTTCTGCAGTGTGGGTCAGGTATGAAGGGTTTGAGAAGGGAAGAATGAAAAACTGGATGAATGCGACTGAGGGTAGAAGGGAGCTGAAGCCTATAAGTGACAGGATTGACTCTAGAGAGGACAGGAAAAGGACCCAAGAAACGAGGAGATAGTTTGGAAGGATCTGTCCATTTGGGCACGAATCTGGTGGACAACCACACCTTGTCGCCTGCCTCCAACCTCGGGCACTCTTTGCGATGCTTGTCGGCCTGCTCCTTATTGTGTCTTCTACTGTCTTCCAGGCTTCGTAAAGCGGAGGTCTGAGCTGCTGCAATGTTCTGTAGAACTTCTTCTGCAGCCGGGGAGTTGGTGAGACTTGGAACATTGAGCAGAAATGCTTTGGGGTGAACCCCGTAAGTACAGTAGAAAGGAGAAAGACTGATGGCAGAATGCTTGGTGTTGTTGTATGTGAACTCCGCTGTGGGAAGCAGAGAAACCCAATTGTCCTGGTGTTGATTGACGTAACATCTCAGATACTGCTCCAAAGTGGCATTGAGGCGTTCGGTCTGGCCGTTGGTTTAAGGATGAAATCCCGAGGAAAGCGCTCTTTCAATGCCTAGTCTGACACAAAGAGCCTTCCAAAACTTCGAGATGTACTGGCTCCCTCGATCAGAAATAATCTTATCCGGGATGCCATGTAATTTGAAGATGTCTCTGGCAAAAACCTCAGCCATTCTCACTGCGCTGGGAAGACCCGGAAGGGGAGAGAAATGTGCCATTTTTGAAAACGTATCCACCATGACCATTATACATGTACATGATTCGGACAGAGGCAGCTCCACTATGAAGTCTGTGGATATAAGTCCCCATGGTCGAGTGGGGAGTTCCGCTTGTGTCAGCAGTCCCAGGGGTTTGCCCGTAGGGTATTTGGCTCTGGCGCAGGTGGGACATGCGCGTACGTAATCCAACGTATCTCTTCTCAGATTAGGCCAGAGGAACACTCTTGAGATCAGCTCCATGGTACCTTCTGAGCCTCTATGGCCAGCAGTGCGAGGATTGTGGCACCAGTTTAATAACTTCTGGCGTAACGGACTGGATGGGATGTATAGACGATTCTTGTAGAATACCCAGCCATCTTTCTCCTGGTAATGAGAATTAGGATGAAGCAGTAATTGAGCATACTCCGGTCTGACCACGGTTTTCACCTCTTGAAGGAAAGAGCTTACTAGAACCAGGATTTGGTTCCTCCGAAACAGTGGCTCTGAGTGATCTGAAGACTTCTCCTTACTCATATCCTTGCGGAACAGTGCGTCAGCCAAGCGATTCAAAGTTCCGGGAATGTAGGTGATGTGAAAATCGTATTGAGAAAACAGATAAGCCCACCGGGCCTGTCGGGAATTTGAACACTCCTTGGCTTGCAATACCCTCAGATTCTTGTGATTAGTCCGAATGGTAAACCGATGTCGTGCTCCCATAAGAAGGTGCCACCACTCTTCTCATGCTAACTCCATCGCCAATAGTTCTTTTTCAAGAACCAAGCAGTTTAGTTGGCTGAGAGAGAGGGTTTTGGACAAATAAGCCACAGGATGTTCCACTTCATTAACTGTCTGTAACAAAACTGCTCCAATGGCTATGGCAGAGGCATCTGTCGCCAAGATGAAGGGTAATGTCTGGTCCGGATGCCATAGTATAGGGGCAGAACAGAAGAGTCCTTTGAGAAGGGAAAAGCTACGTTCAGCTTCGGTTGACCAGTGAAAAGGGAGAGCATTCTTTTTGAGTAGACGGGTAATGGGATACACCACTTCAGAGAAGTCTGGTATGAATCGTCTGTAGAAATTGGATAAACCAAGGAATCTTTGTACTTCTCGGACTGAAGTAGGGGCAGGCCAGTCAAGAATAGCTTGAACCTTGTTGCGATCCATGGCAATACCCTCCGCTGATAAAATGTACCCTAGATATGGTACCGAAGGAACTGCAAAAATGCACTTCTCGGCCTTGACCAAAAGTTGGTTCCTTTGAAGACGATCAAAACCTGAGTGACATGAGGAATATATTCTTCCATTTTGGTGGAAAAAATGAGAATGTCGACCAGGTAGATAATTACAGAAATGGTGAGCATGTCGGAAAACATTCGGTCCATAAACCGTTGAAATACCGTGGAAGCGTTCACCAGACCAAATGGCATTACCCGGTATTCGTATAATCCGAATGGAGTGCAAAAGGCGGTCTTCCACTCATCGCCTTTGGCTACGCGGAGCAAGTGGTATGCATTCCTTAAGTCAAGTTTAGTGAACACCTTAGCCGCCTGGACTGCTTCAATGATATCTGTGATGAGAGGCATCGGAAAGCGATCCTGGATGGTGACCTTATTTAGACCCCTGTAATCTATACAGGGCCTAAGCTCGTCGGTACCTCTTTTCTTAATGAAGAACAAAGAAGCCCGAGCGGGGGATTTTGAGGGCTGAATGAGGCCATTCTTCAAGTTGGTATCCAGATAACCTCTTAGCACCTGTTTCTCTGACAGTGTGAGGGAGAACATTCTTCCAAATGGCACTAGAGTGTTAGTCTCAATGTCGATGGTGCAGTCCTCTGGTCGATGTGGGGGTAATCTGGCGTGATGATTCTCTTGAAACACTTCTTCAAAAGGTGAGCAGAATCGGGCTAGCGCATGCACTCCAAGATGGGTATCCGGAATGATTGTTACAGACTGTAAATCACACCGATCTTTTAAGGGAAGGCAATTGGTTGTACAGTAGGTAGAAGAAAAGCTCAACTGGTTGTTCGTCCAATCAATACGAGGATTGTGTCTCCGGAGCCAAGGAATCCCAAGAATTATGGGGAAATGGGCTGCTCGTATGATGTCGAACTTCAGCATCTCAGTGTGATGGTTGATAGTCAAGAACAGATCCTCTGTGGAATGGGTGATTAGATCGGAGGACAAAGGGGATCCATCTACACCTTTGACCTGTTGGCCTTCTTGACGGGCGATCCTGCGTAGGCCTACTTTATCAGCCCACAGGGTATCAACGAAGTTGCCTGCAGCTCCGCAGTCCAACAGGGCTAAAGACTCGACTTGCTTACCCTCCAATTTGAGGGCCACGGACAGAACCATGAGTCTCGAATTTTCTTGGGAATCCGGAGCTGACACTGATAGAGAAACGTAGGGACGAGAAATGGAACTTGATGACCCTCTTGATGGGATGCCTGTCCCTACTGGCGCCGAGGGTAGTCGTTTCCCGATTTCCTGTTGGGTACCTCCATGCAGTCTTTCAAGAGATGCTGATCCGAACCACAGTATGCACATAGTCCTTTTTCTCTCCGTCTTCGTCTTTCCGCTGCTGATAGGGGTGTCCTAGTAGCTCCGATCTGCATAGGTTCGTCTGAAGACTTAGAAGGAGAAAGAGAAGGGGAAGGATGCGAAAGAGGGTCCACCAAGGATCCTGAAGTGCGTTGCTTGCGACGTTCAGATCTTCTTTCCTGGAGTCTAAACTCTATGTGGAGAGCTGCTGCGAATAGATCAGAAAAGGTTGGTGAACGAGGAGATCTGGCTAGTTCGTCTTTAATCTCCTCCCTTAAGCCCCTCTGAAAGATGGCGTACTGGGCGGGTTCCGACCAACCTCCCCCAGCCGCCAAGGTCTTGAAGAAAGAAATGTAGGATAAGACGTCCAAAGAACCTTGTCTGACGTCCAACAGTTCCTCACAAGCGGTAAAAGACAACTCAGGTCTTTCAAAGGTCTGTTTAAGCAGGTTCTGGAATCCCGTAAGGTCATGCAGTATAGCATTGGCACTGGTTACCAATGGAGTTGCCCACGCCAACGCATTCCCAGTCATATTGGAGATTAGGAATCCAACCTTAGCCTGATCAGTATCGAAAGTGCGGGGTCTAAACATGAAATAGACGGTACAAGCCTCCAGGAACTCTTTTAACCTTTTGGGAGAACCATCAAACTTTCCTGAGGAGAGTGGTATGGGAGGTAATTCCACGGTAGGATGTTCTCTAGCCAATACCATTTGTTTGAGAAGAGCGTTCTCTGTCTTCACTCCCTGTAGTTCTACGGACATAGCTTGGAAAGCTTTCCAAAGCTCCTGAACTTGTTCCTCCGCCGACATCTTGTTATACTTAGGCATTGCAATCTGTCCTTTTTGTGACCCTTTTGCTCCCACTTCACCCCTTGCTTCCACACTCTCCTCACCTGAGCTGTTTGAGTCGAAGCCTTCGGAGGACAGGTTTCAACTGGCAAGGTAGTCCTTCTCCTTTTTTGGTGGTAATTGCCTGTCACGGAGGGAAGCCACAGTGAACGCTGATGGAACAACAGCAAGCCTGTGGCTCCCTCCCCGGGAACAAGCCGATACACAAGGGAAAAACCCCAGCGGCAGAAAAAACCCTTGTCAGGCGCCGAAATGCACTCTGTCCGACTCCAAGTAGGAACTTCCGAAGTGGTGTTGCAGACAGGAATGAAGGATGTAGCTGGAAGAGGTGCGGACTCAAAACAGCGGGGATCCGTAGCAAACGTGAAGCCAGAAGGCGTGGCTGGTATCCAATGCAGCCCGGCAGGACACAGGGAGCACAGGACTCAGGTAAGAGAAGAGAAAAACGAATAATAGGAAACAGACTGGAAATCCAACTGGAGAGGGGACCAGGGAAACGGAGAGGAGAAAGCAGAAAGAGCAAAGGCACCGGGTCTCGAAGGAGGGAGACGGGACCCGGGCGAAGGGACCGGAATGAAACCGGTAAGAGGCAAAGTAGCGCAGAGAAGGAAAACTTCGTACAGAGGACGAAGTTAGTAGCAGACAAAAGCCCTGACGATCCGGACGGAGTGTCAGCAGCAAGCGTAAACCCGGAAACTGGGAACACTATCCAGAGGGGTTGCATACCCATACTGCAAGCGATACCGCGGAAGTATCCGCCAGTCTCGGCGGCGGCGCATGACAATAAATGGTAGATCTAGCCTCAATAGAACATTTATGTTAAAAAAATTCCAAGGAATCCCCCCCCTGAGAACCCTACGCTCTGATGATCTGGAATGGATATGACTTGCTACTAACAATAACAATCACATGATTTGTGGTTTCCATTCCTTGATTATCATGAGAATGATTTGGGAACAGAAGGAAAATGTCATTGCTCTCGGTCTAATCCCCTGTATCTTCCACAACGAAAAAGAAGCTGAGAAGTTCTTGGAAACACCGCCTATAATTGAGAACAATAAAAGTGGGATAGAACAAAATGGGACTCAGCTTAACATTAACGCAGACACTATTAAACAAATATTGGCAATAATGGCTGCGCTTAATGGGGTTGCACCGGGTGCAAGTGATACTGCTCATCCTCCAGTGAAGGCAAACTCAAGTACGTTAGCCTAACGAGCTTCCCTTCAGAATTTTGTCATGGAATTGTTGTGGTTTGGCTAACTTCCTTTGCTGGTTTGGCAAGAATGACATAAGCAGTAGTCCACAAGTCATTCTTCTCCAAGAGATTATGCATATGGCACCTTTTGATATAGCAGGATATGGCTGCTTTACCAAAGCAGCTACAAAAGGACTTAATGGCCGACCATCAGGCGGTCTAGCAATTCTTATTAGCAATAAAAGTAAATATAACCCTGTGTTAATCTATGAGGATAGAGGTGTGATGGCTCTACAATTGAATCCGCAGAATTGTATGGAACTAACCATTGTTATTTTTTATATTTATTGGAATAGGAAAGTGTCCACTTGGCATCAAATGGTTAATACAGTGGATGTTATCCTTGAAGGCATATTTGTAAACATTACTCACGTGGGGATAATATTAGGTGGTGATTTTAATTCCTCGTGTTTCAGAAATAAAAGGTTGGAAGGGAATGTAGCCAACATAAAAGTACCCTTGACATTCAAATCTGGACAAAAGTGGGTGGATTATTTTTTGGGATAGGATATACAGCTCTTACATCCCCAGTCCAGTTCCTATCCCTTCACATGGAAACGTGGTAACTCAAGTTCTTACATAGACCACTTCTTTGTATCTACTGTTATTCGTAATTCCTCTGATCTGGTAAACATTAACAATCATGATTATGGGGACCATTATGCCATCTCCACTAATATAAACATTCTGAATTGGAGTCTCGACTCACAGATTTCGCTTCAACTCTTAGAGACCCAAAATTCAGGTCGTACTATCAAATGGAATAAAAATACTTGCATGAAGTTGATCAGGTACATTCACGAGGATCCCTTCTACTCGACCATTGGATATATTTATCCAGGTATGGGGGAGGAGACTGAAAGGTAACTTAGTAGTATCATCAATAGGTATGTAATGTGCATTGCACAAGATTACAAGCCTCTGCTCTCTTTAAGAGAACATAGGCATGCCTTTAATTTACAAATCCATCAGTTAAAGATCAAGAAGAATGACCATCTAAGGAAACTGATCAGACGAAATCTGGGTATTGAGGTATTCGGTATTGGAAAAAAAATCTCCTAAACCAGTACAAAAACCAGATTAGAGAATTGAGACATTTTACAGCAATTAAAGATAATCAGCGTATGATGCACTACATCCTTACCCATGATATACGTAACATTTGGACGCTCATGAGAACCCTAAATGCACCACATTTCCATACTGATCCAGCTATTTTAGCCTCTACCTGGGTTCAATATTTTACCAAGAAATTCAAACTACCAAATGTATTCTATGATGATCATTGCTATAACTAAAAACAAAGGGGGGTCTGGGAATCTCTCTACCAGCACGAACACAGCCCAATGACCTGTACTTGGGTGAATAACCCCTGGGAGAGACTCTACCAAGTCTTTAGCTCACTGTCCCTTTCACAGAGAAGAAATTTCCCCGCATATCAGCCTTTGTCCTGCCCAGGGGCAGTCCAGCGCCGAAATGCTAGGCAATTCTCCTCTGAACAAGAGTACCATCAGTAACCCCATACACGTGTTTCAGCCTTGTTGGGCATCATCAGTGAGGTGAAACTGTTGCCTCTCTAAGAACAGTGTGAAAAGGACAGTGAGCTAAAGACTTGGTAGAGTCTCTCCCAGGGGTTATTCACCCAAGAACAGGTCATTGGGCTGTGTTCGTGCTGGTAGAGAGATTCCCAGACCACCCTTTGTTTGCATACATTAACTTTGGGTTTCACCCTAAGTTAACAGGGCAATCCAGACGTGGACCCCTTGCTCACTGTTCTTAGAGAGGCAACAGTTTCACCTCACTGATGATGCCCAACAAGGCTGAAACACGTGTATGGGGTTACTGATGGTACTCTTGTTCAGAGGAGAATTGCCTAGCATTTCGGCGCTGGACTGCCCCTGGGCAGGACAAAGGCTGATATGCGGGGACATTTCTTCTCTGTGAAAAGGACAGTGAGCTAAAGACTTGGTAGAGTCTCTCCCAGGGGTTATTCACCCAAGAACAGGTCATTGGGCTGTGTTCGTGCTGGTAGAGAGATTCCCAGACCCCCCTTTGTTTGCACTGCTATAACTATGCAGAATTTATTCTAGACCATTGCCCATAGTCTATTGAGGATATTGTGGACGCTATAAAAAAATTAAAGGACTCTAAGGCCTCAGGTCCTGATGGGATACCCTCTTATGTAATCATAACAGACCCCCACCTATGGGCAAGAATCTTTAAAATCAAATTTGATGTTGTATTTTCTAAGAAACAGATCCCCCGTTCATGGTGCTCCGCAATTATTGTCCCCATTTATAAAAATGCAAATGTGAATGAACCAGCAAATTTGAGACCCATAGCCCTAACTGATGCCTCTTCAAAGGTTTTTTCTCAATTAATTCTAAAGGAATTGCAGGACTTTTTATACAAGCATAACATCCTCTCCAAATGCCAAGTAGGTTTTCGAAAAGCCATGGGCTGCCCGCTAAATGCTACCATAGTATCATTATTGCAGTGTCAAACCAAACAAAAGGATACAGGAGCTATATATATGGCTGCATTGGACCTGAGCGCAGCGTTTGACACGGTAATAAGGGGAGTACTTTGGTAAAAAATGATTCAATGTGGTATTCCGGTACACCTAGTAGCCGTGATTGCTTTACTGTACTCCAACACTACCTACAGAGTACGCACAAACAAATTTGGAACATTGACGGAGGAGATTCATACAGAAATTGGGTTAAAACAAGGCTGCACTTTGGCCGCAATATTATTTAACATATATCTTTGTGATTTAGATCATATATGGAAGGATATTATAAACTATCCTGTGTGCCTAGCCAATCTGAAATTGAATTGTTTAAGTTTCGCGGACGACCTGCTGTTATTTGATAAAACCCCTCAGGGACTACAAAATAAACTGAATTCTTTCTTCGACTTTGCAGAATCACATAATCTTCAGATTAACCAAGATAAATCGGAGATCATAATTTTCTCTGATGAGAAGCGAAAAATGAAGAAATGTATCTGGTCTGTTGGTAATGTGGAGCTTGAAGAAGTTAAGGAACTAAGATATCTTAGTTAAACTCTCACTGATCAAAACTCAAAATCCTGGTGGAAAGAAATGCTTAGTAAGAAATGTAAACCTCTTACTGCCCAGATGTGCATTATTTATAGGAAATATTGCACCTTCTCCATAGTTCCAATCATCCAGTTCTATCTGTTGAAGATTGAGCCTACTGTCTTGTATATGTTAGAAACTTGTACGATAGATATCAATGATCATCTTGACATGACTCAGGGAAAACAAGATGCTATGTGCACCAAAAAATTCGTTATATGAAGACTTGCATAACATTCTGAAATCTGGTCTCTTTTCTACCTTAAAAATCTTTGTTAAAAAGATGGATGAACTACTGCACCTTGCTAATATATCGAAGGAGGATTTAATACTCTGTCTTCCTTCCAACAAGCAGAAATTCCAGCGATTGAGCTGGTGTCTTCAATCGTACCGAATTGCTAAATATAAATCTTACGCAGAATATGCTCCCTTTAGAAGAAAATTTGGTGTTCTGCCTAGTTATATCCTCCAATTTCCATGTTCGATTGCCAGCGGCTTATACATGCGCTTCAGATTAAATCAATTTCTCACGTCCGAGTGAATATTCAACTGGACTGTATACAAGGAGGAATATGGAATTCATTGTAATGAATGTCGTTTCTGTTGTATACCACAATCAATTGAATCTCTGAAACATCTCGTAATGTACTGTAGGCATTTCGAATCACTAAGGATTAAGGAATTTGGTAAATATTGGTACACGGCTTCAGAACTATCTAGGGTTGCACTATGGAACACGTGTGTGTGGGGGAACAATTCTACTCTCATAATCAGTTTGACTAAAATACTAAAAGTGCTTAAAGATCATTTGGATCTGCAGCCTGGTTAGACCTAATGTGTACCGTACTAAGTGGTTCAATGAAAAAGTAGTTCTGAGAAAAGTGGTTAGATGGCATTTGTTACATATCGAGTGAATACCTGAATATGTATGCTAATGGAAAAGTTCACAAGTCCATATCTGGCAGTAACTAAGGGCTGTGCCTTTCTATGAGTGAAATGTAAAAAAAAAACTTCTTATGCTGGATCTATTGGTACCAAAGATTTGTTCTTTTTGGTTCCTTTTCTTATTGAAATGTAATAAAATGAAATTAAATGAAATGTAAGAAAAGATGTGAATTTTTTTTTAATGAACATGAACTTTATATTTTTATATTTTAGTATAACTGAATTAAGATAAAAACATTTTGTAAAGGTTCTTTAATGAACTAAACACAATAAAAAAAATTTAAAAAACAACTAATATTGCATGGTCGTGCAAACCCCATGCTTCGATTCTGGCTGCAAAATGGTATCTGCTTATATGCGCGCACTAAGTCTAAACATCTACATTTTGCTTAATATTATAATATTATGATCATGTGGGGGGCCTTATGATGCCCTCCTCCCCCTGGTGTATCACAGGTCTCCCAATGGGGCTCGCCTCACCCTAAAGCGCCGAGGTGCGTGGGAGGAAGTCATTCCCTTCACAACATTAGCAAAGTGTGAGCAGTGTTCACAATCGAAGTAAACGTGTATGAGGAGCAGAGGAAGAGAAAGCAGCCACCCGGAGGAGCCTCCAGGGACTGGTGAGTGAACAGAAGGGAACACTCCTCGAACCAGGGCACTCCTGGAGGCTATTATATGACAAAAGAGAATGCCAATTGAACGAAAGACGATGTGCAAGATGCCATTAACCCAAAGTAAAGGGTTGTGATGAATAATACGAATACACTGAACTGTGAGCAAAAGGATAAGCTTTTGACAAGCATATGAAAGCTTTGATAAATCTATGAATTTATGACAAGTTTGTGTAAAGTGTTAGGCAGAAACCTGCGCAGTTCCCTTTGGGAACACTGCAAAAGATTTAGGACTACAGGTGTTAGCAGTAAACCCACTTGGTAGCAGTCTGTACCACCCAGATTTACCTGGTAGCTGTGGCTGAGCAGTCAGACTTCCCTCAAGAAGAGTTAGGCAGTATGCAAAGTATACACAATAGGCACTCAGATACAACAATACAAGCAAACACTGACCAGAGCTTTGGTATCAAAGTATATAATTATTTATTTAAAAACACACTGTTTGAAACACTCCAGCACTCTTATGGTAAAACACTCTAAACATAATTACTATTATAATATATACAACCCTTGTTCCTTATCAGAGAAGTCTTAGTTAACACCACTTATTTCCATAGAGAAGTGAGCGCTTAACTATAGAAGGCACTCCAGTAAGTTTATGAAGAAGGGAGGGAAAAAGACAGAATATGGGAAGGTACACCACTCTAAGGTTTAAGAACACTATTAGCAAGGCAGTAGAGCAAAAGTCACTTGTGAGCCAAAGTCCATAGGCTGGGCCCACTCTTAGAGAGAGCAGAGCACAAATGCGCCCAAGATCACACAGTTACACTAAGCTTAGAAAGTCTTGCAGAGAGTTCAAAAAGAGTTTAGAGAGGCTCAGAAAAGTTTAGCCAGGGTGTCCCAGGCTAACCCAGGTTCGAAAGCCGGGGGCTAAATCTACCCTGTACAGTCGGTGGCAAGGGAAGCCGGGTGGGACACGGTACCTTAAGTGGGAAGGATCCTCCAGCGGGGGCAGTTGTTCCTGGCAGCGGGTGCAATTCTCGTCATCGTCCAGGGGAAGAGAAGATCTCGACTTGGAGGAAAGATGAAGGTCGTTGCACTGCCAGGGAAGAAACCAGCCGCAGAGTTTTCCGGTTAAAGGTATTACCCTTTAATTTGCGGTCGTGGTAAAACGTGGTATCTCGGTTGCTGGGGTGCTTGGCACAGGCCAGGCGGCCACGAGATACGTTGGGAAGGCGAAAAGATGGTGAAACTGGTTATCCCCACCAGTCAAAGGAAGAAGACTCTCCGGCGGGAGATCTCCTCTGTCGTTGGGAAAAGTGGTGAGACGGTCCAGCAGGGCTCCACTGGTGGTGTCGTCGTGGCAGGTCGGCTCAGCTTCTCCCTCGTCGGATTCTTAGGTCCTGTGGCGACTTCTGAAGTTCCAGTCCCCAAAGCCCTGCTTTTATGCAGAAAACCCCCATTCACTCGGCCTAGCTGTCACTCAAACATGCTAAGTGGTGAGCCGGCCGGCTCACCACTTGGGCCAATCAGGACGGAGTGCGACTTGAGTTGCCTAGGCAACTCAGTCCAGGGTGCCTAAATCCCTCTCCACCCCTCCTAAGTACCCCAGACAAAGTGGCACCACTTTGGAGGGCTTTTGTGGAGAAGCCCACCAAAAAGTGGAACAAAGGGCTCGACTTGGGTTGGAGTTACAGAAGAGAACACAAACGCCATTTTAGAACCGAGTTTGGGCAAAAAATACCAACCAGAGAATTAATATTAAATAAATAAACCGGCGGTATGTTCGAGGCTATCGTAATTAAATAAATAAAGATAGTAGCCTCGAACAATGGGAAAATCCCATAGAGAAATATTCGCGGTTGAATATAAAAAGTAGTATCCACTGCCACCAGCCAAAACTCGATCAGGGGGGACGGAGACGTGCCCCCTCGACTAACAGACCCCAGGGCAATTGAATTGCCCCAGCCAGTACGTCCACAATATGATGGTTTGCACTGGTTCTGTTCAGAATTCAAGACTAGTAAAGTCAAGGGTGACTTTACAGGCCCTGGGAGACAGTAGTCAGTCCCAGGGTATGGAGTCTATACTGGGGAGTCACTATGACACCCCTGTGTTACTGCACTGAGGGTGCTTTGTAACACAAATCACAAAAACACATGAAGCCCTATGGAGTAAAAGACCCCATAGCCCATTAAACACATCTAGAGTCAAAGAAACACACTCAAATCATGCCCAAGAGTGAGGGTAAAAGAGTCTCACTCTTGGCAGGAGAAAGAAAAAAAAAACAAAAATCCAGCAAAGCTGCTGGGGGACTCACTAGGTTAGGAAATCCAGCCTAAACAGAGAATTCTCCCTAACACTTGCCCCCCCACCCCCAGACTAAGGGACAGGAGGATTTAATCCACTCCTGGATGAACCTCATACCTCTAGTCGATGACATACATCCTAGAGAGTCCATAAGCATTTTGATGGTGACACCCTGACCTGTGCTCAATGGTGAAATCAAACCCTTGCAGGCAGATTGACCATCTCAATAGTTTTGGATTTTCTTCCTTCATTTGCATTAACCATCTCAAGGGTTGGTGGTCAGTCTGAATGACAAAAGTAGAACCATACAAGTATGGCCTAAACTTCTTCAGAGCCCACACAATAGCAAAGCATTCTCTTTCGATTGTTGCCCACCTTGTCTCAGGATCCTTCATCTTACGGCTGATGAAGCAAATGGGGTGCTCCCTACCCTTCTCATCCAGTTGGCTTAGAACTACAACTATACCTACATTGGAAGCATCTGTTTGTACAATGAAAGTTTGGTGGTAGTCAGGAGCTCTTAGTACTGGAGCTTGGCAAAGAGCTTTCTTCAGTTTTTGAAAGGCCTGATTGCACTCCTCATTCCATTTGACCTTTTTAGGGAATTTTGGAGAGGAGATTACATTCAGTGGAGAAGCTATGGTTCCATAGTTCTCAATGAAATTCCTGTAATACCCAGTGAGGCCTAGGAAGGCTCTCACCTGGGTTTGAGTAGTAGGTGTTGTCCAATTTTGCACAGCTTCAATTTTGCTGAGCAAAGGCCTTATTTCTCCACCTCGTACCTCATGCCCAAGGTAGACCACTTTACTTTGACCTATCTGGCATTTACTCGCCTTGATAGTCAAATTGGCCTGCTCAAGAGCCTGCAAAACATGCCCTAAGTGGTTCACATGTTCCTCCCAGGAGTGGGTGAACACTGTAATGTCATCCAAGTATGCCATGCAGAAGTCCTCCATCCCAGCTAGAACTTGAGAACTTTTAATCCAAAAGGCATGACCTTAAACTGGTCCAAGCCAACTGGGGTTGAAAATGCAGTTTTCTCCTTGGCATGGTCTGTCAAGGCTATTTGCCAAAAGCCTGACGTAAGGTCAAATGTGCTGAGGTACTTGGCTGCACCAAGTTTATCCACCAACTCATCTGTCCTTGGCAAAGGGTGGGCATCAGTCTTCGTGACTGCATTAAGAGCTCTATAGTCCACACAGAATCTCAAGTCTTTGGATCCTGCCTTTGGTACTAACACAACTGGGCTAGACCATGGAGTAGTAGAGGGCTCTATTACCCCGAGATCAAGCATCTTCTTGACCTCCCCTTTGATATGGGTTCTCACATTTTCTGACATTCTGTATCCTCTGCTTTTGACTGGCAGAGAGTCACCAGTGAGTATCTCATGCTGTCCCCAAGGGGTCAAGCCTGGTGAGAGTGAGAACAGGGAGGCAAACTGATTTAACATAGATTTGCACTCCTCTTGTTGCTCAGGTGTCAGATCTGAAGAGAGATTGACTCCTTCAATTTTTTCATCTAAAGGTACACCTCTGAGGAGATGAGGGAGAGACTCACTCTCTTCTTCCTCTGCTGCTGAAGCTAGAAGCAAGGCTCCTACTTCAGGTCTGGAGACGTACGGTTTCAGTCGGTTGGTGTGGGAGACTCTAGGAGCTTCCCTGGGTCTGCCCAGATCCACCAGATAGTTGACCTCCCCAAGTTTTCCCACAACTTTGAAGGGTCCCATCCATTTGTCTTGCAAGGCCCTCTGCCTTGTTGGGAGCATAACGAGAACTAGCTGGTCTTGAGTGAACTCAACCATGTTAGCCTTTTGATCATGCCAATGCTTGACCAAAGCTTGTCCAGCTTTCAGGTTATCACTAGCTTCTGCCATCATGTGTGACATTCTCCTTCGGAGACCTATCACATAGTCAGTCACTCTGACTGGCTTGAGGGGAGGAACACCTTCCAATCCCTCCTTAATCAGGGCCAACGGACCTCTGACTGGATGGCCATAGAGAAGTTCAAATGGAGAATAACCTACTCCCTCCTGAGGGACTTCTCTATAAGCAAAGAGAAGGCATGGCAGTAGAAGGTCCCACTTTCTTTTCAGAGGTTCCTCTAAAGCACCTATCATGCTCTTCATGGTTCTGTTAAACCTTTCTACCAATCCATTGGTCTGGGGGTGGTATGCGGTTGAGAACTTGTAAGTAACTCCGCAGGTCTTCCACATGGCTTTCATGTAGTGGGACATAAAGATTGACCCCCTGTCGGATATTACTTCCTTAGGAAACCCAACCCTGGTAAAACTACCAAGGAGGGCCTTAGCTACAGCCGGAGCTATAACAGTCCTCATAGGAATTGCCTCAGGGTTCCTAGTAGCATGGTCTACTACAACAAGGATAAACCTGTTGCCTGAGGAGGTTGGGGGATCAAGGGGACCAACAATGTCAATCCCTACCCTCTGAAATGGGACTCCCACAACTGGGAGAGGCACTAAAGGTGCCACATTCTTAAAGCCAACCTTACCAGACGTTTGGCAGGTATGGCAGCTCTTGCAAAACGTATCTACTTCCGCCCCCATTTTTGGCCAATAAATGTAGAGTGAGAGCCTTTCCTTGATCTTCTTGAAACTCAAGTGACCAGCCAAAGGAATCTCGTGGGCTAAGTGCAAAAACTGTTGTCTGTTTTCTTGAGTTACTACAAGGCGTTTGTAGTCTCCAGGTTCAGACTCAGTTGGTTCACTGTAGAAGAGGCCATCTTCCCAGTGCAACCTATACTTCCTAGGCTCTTGCCCATCAGCCTGAGCAGCTGCCTGGTGGCGGAGACCCTCCAGAGTTGGACATTCTCTTTTTCCCTTACGAAAAGCTGCCCTGCTGGGCCCACCTTCTGCCAGTAAAGACTGCAGCTCAGGATGGTCCTCAGGGTCCAGATCTCCAATAAGTTCTTGGCCTCCCACTAGCTCTTCTTCAGAGTCTAGTTCAACCACACAGGGTTGTACCTCCCTCTCAGCCTCAGCTGGAGGGGGAGTTACAGGTGTAACTGTGGACAACCGAGGGGAAGTCCTTGTTGGAAGCACTGGAGTGCTTGCTGCTGGCTTTTTCCTAGGGGTCTTGGGTTGCCCCTTTGCTCCTGATCTGGTAGTTACTGCAGTGAGTTGCTCCAGTGGTAAAGGAGTGATCTCTGTCATCATCTCCTTAGATAACCCTCGGAGGGATTTCTCTCTTGCAGGTTTTGTGAGCTCCTGTAACCTTTTACTAGGAGGTCTGGGGGTATGTGACACAACTCCAAGAGCTTTCAGGTCATTACCCAACAGAACCCTACCTGGTACTTCACATTGTACACTGACAGGTATCTTTACAGCCATATCATTACACTGGATGAGAACTGGTAACTGGGGACACATCTGCACAGGCCCTCCAGCTAACTTGGTGAGGCATTTGGGTGCCTTAGCAACAACCTCTGCCTTGAAAAATGATTCATCCACCACAGTTATGCTGGCCCCAGTGTCTCTAATGGCAGGAGTCTCCTGACCATTCACCTGGACACTGTCTTTATAATACTCTTTAGTATTATCTGGGATAGAATTATACACATATAAATTCTGTTGTTCCCACAACCCCAGAGAGACTAAAGAAACACTGGCTGAGACACCAATGGGTTCATCAGCCAGCAGTAGAATGTTTCCACTTGCCATTAAAACTTCCTCTTCTGGAGCGAAGGCTAAGGAGGCAAATTGGATCCCTGAAGGTTTACCCTTGCATCTGGGATCTCCTTTCACATGGTCAGTAGAGCCACAAACAAAGCATTTACCGAATGCCTTCTGGAATGGTGGCTTGTTCTGGCCTCCCTCTGGTTTGGCACCAGAGGGTACACTATTCTGCTGTGGTTTCCCTTGTGGCTTACCCTTATGGTTTTGTTTGGGGTCCTCTTTGGAATCTGCAGTATTAGAATTCTCTTTGGAGTCCTTTTTAGGCTGTTTCACCCTCATCTTTTTTCTGAGTTACCCCAGAATCCTTGTGAGTGGCCCTGTTGACAACCCACAAGTCAGCAGCCTTAGCTAGTTTTCGGGAATCTAATTCCTTTGAATCAGCCAAGTGCTGTCTGAGCTCAGGAGAGCAGGCATCTTAAATTGACTCCAACATAAAAAGATTCTTTATACCTTATACCTTCATAAGTGTTCACTTTGTAACCCCTAATCCATCCCTCTAAGTTTTTCAACCCTTCACTCACCCAGGTAGCCCAAGGGGTACCATCATGCTTTTTGAGGGTTCTAAACCTCTTAAATTACTGGGAAGGGGTCTTCCCAAATCTAGCTATCAGAGCTAGTTTCACACATTCATACTCTTTCCTTTCCTCCTCCCCCAACTCCATTACCACATCAGTTGCAACAGAGGGAAGCCTGGAGAACAACCAGGTGAGTAAGTCATTTCCTGTGATGTTCTGGAGCCCATGATTATATTCAAACAGAGACAACCAATCCAACACATCCAACTTAGGCTCATACATACCAACCAATTCTTTAGGCATCCGGGGTCTTTTAGGACTGGAACTTCTAGAGGAGCCAGAGAGAGAAGTATTTTCAACAGACAATTTCTTCATTTCTAGCTCATGCTTGAGCTCCATTTCCCTTAGCCTTAGTTCTTGATGCAGTTCCTGGTGTCTTTGTTCAGCCTGAGTATTCAGTCTCTTGAACTCTAGTTCAAGTTTCATTTTTTCTAGATCAAGATATTGAGGACTAAGCGTGGTACCTGGCAAAGGTCCAGTAGGTACAGCTGACAGAGCAGACAGAGGCCTAGGGGGGACAGTCACAGCAGCCTCACTCTCCTCTTCTGACTCTTCCTCAAGATTATCAACATTTTGATCAACATCAATCTCTATACTGTTATCTACAGTTTCTGGCATGGTAGGATCCTCTGAACCATCATCCAGACTTTGGTTAGCTAACAACCTTTCTATCAATTCCATTTTCTTGCCTTAACTCAGGAGATTTTTATGCTTACAGAGAACTCTTAAACAATCAGCAGTTTTTGTAGCAAGGGACTCTTGACTATAATTTTCCATAGTTGACATGTTAGAAAGATTACTTTTTTTAGTGCTAAGCTTTGTGGTTAGTTGTACTAAGGTATCCTGAAGCACTCTAAAATGTATACTCAATACAAATCCCACCGCTGTACACCAGTGTTAGGCAGAAACCTGTGCAGTTCCCTTTGGGAACACTGCAAAAGATTTAGAACTACAGGTGTTAGCAGTAAACCCACTTGGTAGCAGTCTGTACCACCCAGATTTACCTGGTAGCTGTGGCTGAGCAGTCAGACTTCCCTCAGGAAGAGTTAGGCAGTATGCAAAGTATACACAATAGGCACTCAGATACAACAATACAAGCAAACACTGACCAGAGCTTTGGTATCAAAGTATAAAATTATTTATTTAAAAACACACTGTTTGAAACACTCCAGCACTCTTATGGTAAAACACTCTAAACACAATTACTATTATAATATATACAACCCTTGTTCCTTATCAGAGAAGTCTTAGTTAACACCACTTATTTCCATACAGAGGTGAGGGAGGGAAAAAGACAGAATATGGGAAGGTACACCACTCTAAGGTTTAAGAACACTATTAGCAAGGCAGTAGAGCAAAAGTCACTTGTGAGCCAAAGTCCATAGGCTGGGCCCACTCTTAGAGAGAGCAGAGCACAAACGTGCCCAAGATCACACAGTTACACTAGGCTTAGAAAGTCTTGCAGAGAGTTTGAAAAGAGTTTAGAGAGGCTCAGAAAAGTTTAGCCAGGGTGTCCCAGGGTAACCCAGGTTCGAAAGCCGGGGGGCTAAATCTACCCCGTACAGTCGATGGCAAGGGAAGCCGGCAGGACACGGTACCTGAAGTGGGAAGGATCCTCCAGCGGGGGCAGTTGTTCCTGGCAGCAGGTGCAAGTCTCGTCGTCGTCCAGGGGAAGAGAAGATCTCGACTTGGAGGAAAGATGAAGGTCATTGCACTGCCAGGGAAGAAACCAGCCGCAGAGTTTTCCGGTTAAAGGTATTACCCTTTAATTCGCGGTCGTGGTAAAACGTGGTATCCCGGTTGCCGGGGTGCTTGGCACAGGCAAGGCGGCCACGAGATACGTCGGGAAGGCGAAAAGACGGTGAAACTGGTTATCCCCACCAGTCAAAGGAAGAAGACTCTCCGGCGGGAGATCTCCTCTGTCGTTGGGAAAAGTGGTGAGACGGTCCAGCAGGGCTCCACCGGTGGTGTCGTCGTGGCAGGTCGGCTCAGCTTCTCCCTCGTCGGATTCTTAGGTCCTGTGGCGACTTCTGAAGTTCCAGTCCCCAAAGCCCTGCTTTTATGCAGAAAACCCCCATTCACTCAGCCTAGCTGTCACTCAAACATGCTAAGTGGTGAGCCGGCCGGCTCACCACTAGGGCCAATCAGGACGGAGTGCGACTTGAGTTGCCTAGGCAACTCAGTCCAGGGTGCCTAAATCCCCCTCCACCCCTCCTAAGTACCCCAGACAGAGTGGCACCACTTTGGAGGGCTTCTGTGGAGAAGCCCGCCAAAAAGTGGAACAAAGGGCTCGACTTGGGTTGGAGTTACAGAAGAGAACACAAACGCCATTTTAGAACCGAGTTTTGGCAAAAAATACCAACCGGAGAATTAATATTAAATAAATAAACCGGCGGTATGTTCGAGGCTATCATAATTAAATAAATAAAGAGAGTAGCCTCAAACAATGGGAAAATCCCATAGAGAAATATTTGCGGTTGAATATAAAAAGTAGTATCCACTGCCACCAGCCAAAACGCGATCAGGGGGGGCGGAGACGTGCCCCCTCGACTAACAGACCCCGGGGCAATTGAATTGCCCCAGCCAGTACGTCCACAATATGATGGTTTGTACTGGTTCTGTTCAGAATTTAAGACTAGTAAAGTCAAGGGTGTCTTTACAGGCCCTGGGAGACAGTAGTCAGTCCCAGGGTATGGAGTCTATACTGGGGAGTCACTATGACACCCCTGTGTTACTGCACTGAGGGTGCTGTGTAACACAAATCACAAAAACACCTGAAGCCCTATGGAGTAAACGACCCCATAGCCCATTAAACACATCTAGAGTCAAAGAAACACACTCAAATCATGCCCAGGAGTGAGGGTAAAAGAGTCTCACTCTTGGCAGGAGAAAAAAAATAAACCCCAAAAATCCAGCAAAGCTGCTGGGGGACTCACTAGGTTAGGAAATTCAGCCTAAACAGAGAATTCTCCCTAACATAAAGTACACGTATAATATATTGAAAGTGAAGAACAAATCTCAGGAAATACAGTGGAGAGCAAGTATTTTATATTGCTGAGGAGTGTGAAAGTAATGTGAGAAGAAAAGAGAACACCATGGAGTGAACTATATGAAAGAACGCATTGTGGCAAAGTCAAGAGACTGGCAAAGAGGAAAACACATTGTGGCAAAGCCAAAAGGCTGGCAAGGAGAATCCATGTAATTGTGAACCAGAACACAGGTGTAGTGGCAAGAAACACTATGTGGGCAAAAGAGGCTAGGGTTCCCACTTGCCAGGTGTGCGGCTGCTTTCTGCTTTCTCACGTGACAATACGCGAGAAGCAACCTTGCTTTCTGCACAGAAGCATAGCACCAAGCAGGCGTTCGGTGGGCGGTGCTGACTCAGTAAGGCTTCCCAAATTTTGACGGGACAAAAAGGAAACAGTAGCACAAAGGCCTGTGTGGGCTCACGCACACCGCCAAGGACAGCTGTTAGGCGCGCCCGCCGAGCAGGCATGCAGTGGCAGGGAGAAACCTGACTCGGGAGCTCGTCCCAACCTGAGGGAGGAAGAACGGATGAGGAAAGGCCAGAGACGCTCTTGCGCGCACCTTAATGCAAACACTATAACGGCACCAGAGTCGTTCGAAAGCAGACTCCCCTACCACCACACCTGAATACGCACAGGCTGCACACTTGCAGGATGCGAGGCGCGCTGCCGCCGGAGGAGGTGGTCATATTAGTTTGATAGTAACTTTCAAATACAGACAAAAGGCCAGGCACTTATCAAATAGAAAAAAAATAACTGTGCAGAACAAATCTAGATACTTCACTACTAACAGAATTATATAACTGAAAAGGAAGTGACTTATCCTCCTTGACCTTTCCTCTTCTTTCGACATGGTCAACCACGCCATCCTGATTAACAGACTCTGCGAGAACCTGGGCATCACAGATCAGGCCCTGGCATGGCTAACCTCCCTCCTCTCGAACCGACCCTCCCAGGTCCAGCTTGGGTCCTTTCTCGCCACCACCTCTCTCTCCACATGTGGTGTTCCCCAGGGCTCTATCCTCTCACCCTGGCTCTTCAATGTCTATCTGGCCCCTTTGGCCATCCTGATCTCTATATTCTCCTCTAATGTTCAGTGTTATGCGGATGACACACAGCTATCTTTCAGGCTATGCTCGGTCTCCTCCCCCACCTCGCTCATTCCTGACTATCTATTCACTATTCAGGCATGGTGCGCCTCCAACGATCTCTACCTTAACGCCAGTAAGACAGAGATCCGCCTCAATGGGATCCCTCCTCCCGCTTTTCCTCTCTCACTCTGGCTGCACTTCTTGGGCCCTCTCCCCTTACCCTCCTGTGAGGCAAAAAACCTTGGGGTCATCTTTGACTCCACGCTCTCCTCTCCCCAAATCACGGACCTTGCCAAGAAGGCCCACTTCCAGCTGCACCTCCTCAGAGGTATTCTCCCTTTTCTCACCTTCCCCCAGATGCTCACTGTCTCCAGAGCCCTGGATCTCTCTAGGCTGGACTACTGCAACAGCCTCTTTCTCAATCTGCCTAACTACTCTTCGCCCTCTGCAACTTATCCAGAACAGGACCGCAAGACTTAACTTTGGCCTCAAGCCCAGGTACTGCATCTCTCTGGCCCAGAAATCCCTCTATTGGCTCCCGGTGGCTGCAAGAATCAAGTTCAAGACCCTCTGCATTGTCCACAAGGCTTTTTAGGGCCATGGCCCTCACTATCTTCAACTCTCTCTTCCTAAATACCTTCCTTCTAGAGCCCTCCGCTCATCTACCTCTAACTCTCTGCGGGTCAGTTGCTTCTGCAAGCAGAGAGTGGAGGGAAGATCTCTCTCCTCTGCAGGCGCCTCCCTCTGGAACAGCCTCCCTGCCTCTCTCCGTCTTGAGCCGGATTTCCTTAAGTTCCGGAAGCTCCTCAAGACCTTCGTTTTCACCTCTTCTAACTCTCTCCCTTGCCAACCTATCCTTGCTCCTACCCCTCCTATTCTGCTAACTTAACTGACTGCTTGGTTCCCTCTGAGTCTTACAAGGCACCAGGGCCCCTCCCGCCAGACCAGTCCTCCTGCACTTGCTGCCTGGCCCACCATGCCTACCTGGCACTTCCTCGCTGGGATTGCGCCCTGTTGTCCCAGTATCCCTCGCACTAAACTCAGAGCCTGCTGCCCTGGTTGCACTTCCCCCCTCTCCCCTGCACTTCTCATTGTGCACTGTAGGAGTCTCCCTCTCTGTTGACACGAGTGAGACAAGAATTACATTACTCCAGAGTTCACTTTTAGGACTGAACTCCTTGCTACCAGAGACCAGGCATACTTCTATTAGCCCTTTGACTCTGGAGACCTCAGGTAATAGGTTTCAGGTGATGATTGATGATAACAATCCCATATGCCCTTGTGCCAACCCACAGGGAATGACTGCCAAGTCAGTCGTTGACACCCCACTGAATGCCAGCTCCAGAGGTAAGCTCCTCTGCTGTGCTCAGTAGTGGTCAGACCCAGTGGAAGGGTGGTGAAGTGACCTGTCAAGTGTCACTGAGCTGTCATCCACAGGATGGCCTGAGAGAGAGATCTGTCAGATCTCTCAAGAGTTTGATTGGAGCTCTCAGTGAGCCCCAGAGAAGGCGGTGGGACCTTCTCCTGTCAAACCTGTTCAGTAAAACCCTGACCACCTGTCAGTGGTCTGGGCCTTGCAATGTTTCACAGCTTGGTAAGGTAAACTATTCTCAAGGCTTTGGTAAACCTGGACAGATTGCCATACAGTTTCCTGGGAATAGTATGGAGGATTTTATCTTGAGGCATAACATTGGAGCCCTGCTCATGGCTATAGAGTGGGAACCAGATAAATCTGTGTGTCTCCCTGCCCGATGCCAAAGCAGCCGTTCTAATGGCTCCAGTGAGGATGGCCTAGTGTCTCCTCACCTGACCCCACATCAGCAAGGTGAGCTGGAAAGTTTGCTGAGGCAATCTCCCCCTTGATGTCACTGACACCCTTTATAACAGGATGGTTTAAACCAGATTGTATTCTGGGAATAAGTGAGCCCACCAAGATTGGGAATTGTGTTGGCTCAGAACCAAGAGAAAGTTCTGCCAGTTGGTGTGAGATCCACCCTGTGTTGGAACAAAGAGTGTGCGAGGATTCTAGCTGTCAAGAGTTGGGATATTCATGTAATGCCAGTTTTTGATTCTGTATGGACACTATAGCTCTGTGTTCTGTCCCCAAGACAGAAGCACACTCTTCACTGAGAGGTAAAACCTTAGTGGATCAGCTCTGTACTGAAAATTACAGTTGCTGTTATGATCTCTCTGCAGGGTATGGCAACATATCCCTTGCAGTCTGTGCTGAGGAGGAGACAGCAGTTTCTGCCTTTCCAGAGCCTTACTTCAGTGTATGGACCTCTGGATTGGTGGCTGCAACTGACACCTGTCAACTGAGCTTAGCCCCTGTTCTGAATGTTAAAATTGATCTCAGCAATACATGTCTGGATGACATGGCAGATTCAACCCCCACTTGGAAGGAACTGCGTCTGACTCAAGAGGCTGGGTGTCAGGACCTTCATCAGGCCAACTTGTTCCGGAAGACAGCCAAGTGTCATACTGAACAGGAGCCATTGGCCTTCCTCATGCATGAAGTTGGTGAATATGGGGACAAGATACAACCTCTTGTCAGTGAAGTACTTCATGTACAGAACTGGGCACCCTCCTCTACCCAAGCCCAAGTGAGGACATTCCTGGGCCTCACTGGAAAATACAGGAGCAAACTGGCAGCCTATAGAAATATAGCTGTCCCTCTGACTGCCCTCACTACTCATAGGGCACCTAAAGAGTTCTTATGGACTCCTGAGTGTGAGAAGGCCTTAACTGGCCTGAAAGAATCCCTAGGGCAGGCCTCTGGCTTAAGGGCACCTGATTGGAAGAGACCTTTCTTAGGGCAGACAGATGCCTATGCCACTGGGATATTTGGAAGACTTTCACAGCTTAATGCAAAGGTGAGGAACACCCTATATGTCTAGTCAGCTACCAGTTTAGGAGTGAGGTCCTACCTCCATGGGGCTGACTTCACTGTGTATGCTCCCCTTAAGCCTTTGAAGTGGTTGATGGATGTTAAGGGAAAGAATCCAAAGTGGCTCGGGTGGTTCATGAGTCTGCAGGCCTTAAACTTCACTATTGTGCATAGGCCAGATCCCAAATGTAGCAATTTTGATGGGCTGTCCAACAGGGATAACCGACTGGAACAGAGTACCCATCCAGGGGTGGATTCGTTCCCCCTGTCCCTTAGTCTGGGGATGGGGGTGGGGAGGCGGCTGTGTTAGGAAAGATTCCTCTTTACTGCACCTTTCCTTCCATCTTTATGGAACCCCCAAACTTTGTGCTTTTAATTTTGAATCTGACCTGTACTGTTTGCTGTACAGAGAAGCCTTACGCTTCACTGCACTGGCCTTTGCTCATATGTAATGTTAATGTTAAAGGACATTTGTACCACGCACTATCACCACCGGAGTGGTCCCCTGCTGCTCTGGCGGCTCCGAAAGAGCAGTGGAGGTTGAGTTAGTGGGAGGAGGCAGGAAAAGTGCAAGAGAGCAGTGATGTGCTGTTGGTGGCCTCAGCCCAGTGGGTCCGTTGGCTGGGCCTGGGGTGTTTGCGGCCGGTAGTCGTCATGTAATGTTGTGCAAGACTATGCGTGTTTTTGTTTTGTTGTTGCAATGTAGTGAAGTTTGTGCGGTTTGTTGTGCTGTAGATTTTGGTTGTGTTTGGTTTGGAGTTTGAGAGGTGTATGCAGAAAGGGAAATTGTTAGTAGGGTTGGTTAGTTTGCGTCTCTATGCTGAATTCAGGCGCTCGGCTTGCGCAGTCTCCCCTGCTGCGGCTCTGTCCTGATCTGGGTCCGACTGGCATACAAGGTTCCTTACTCCTCTGGCCCCCACCTCTAACATGCTCTCTCATAGCTCCCCTTATCCTCCCTTCATACTCCTGTGACCAGTGCACCTGCCAATGTCAACCTCTCAGGTAGAGTGGTGATTTCCAATATCTCGACAATTCCACACCACTGTGATACCTGGCGGTAACTGAGGGACGGGCGAAAGTGTTGGTGGGATTGTCAGGGGGAGTTGGCTCAGTCTTCATGCATGCCGCCTGTGTTCCAGTCTATCCGGTGTCACCGTCCAGGTGCCGTGGGAGCTGCCCTCTCGGGTCGGGGATGTCCATGCCCTTTCCGGATTAGTCTTCTTTTTTCCAGTTTCGGTTTCCAGATTTAATCTGTGGTGTTGAAGAGCCAGGTTTTTAGTGATTTCCTGAATTTTAGGTGATCTTCAGTGTTTCTTATTTCTTTTGGGATGTTGTTCCAGGTTTTTGCGGCTAAGTGGTAGAAGGAGGTGCCTCCAAGTTTTTTCTTAAGGTATGGTTTGAGTTTCAGGTGGATTTCGTTGCTTGATCGGAGGGGTCTTGTTGGTTTGTAGACTGTTATTTTCTTTTGTAGGAATTCTGCTCCTTGTCTGCTGATTGCCCTGTGCGTTATGCACATTGTTTTGAAGGTGATGCAAAGTTTTACTGGGAGCCAGTGTAGTGTTTTTAGGGCTGGAGTGATGTGGTCTCTTCTGGATAGTTTGAGGAGTAGAAGGAATGGAATGTTTAAAGGTAACACATAAATGGGTTTTAAAGGGTTGGGTTGAAAGGAAAAAAATTGATGATAGAGACACTTATTTTTTAAAGGAAACTAATTCAGTTTTATATTACAGGCGGGGAGAAAGAGAACCCTATATATACCCGGAGAATTGGCGGCACTCGAACCTATGAGCAGAGAGAAGAGTCAAAGGACCTAACCAGATGCCCATACACAAATGTGTCTGCTGTGCAGTTTTGACAGTGGACAAACTCCTGTGAAAACTCCCATATCGCTGAATGGACTAAGTGGCCTATGCAGTGAAAGTCCCAGGAACTTGCTGCAAAGCATGCCTAAAAAGAGGACAAATACGACCGGACAGACGATCTATGGAGTCCAAACCAAGATGATTCGAGTGGAAGAAATACACAATGAATAAAGAAGAGAGGGAAAATCAACGTGTAAAAATGCAAATGGGGAACCAGGAAATGTTATGGGATGGGAGCGATGGAACAAATGTGGGGTATAAGCCACACGTGAATAAAGTGTGACAAATGGGCTGGTGGGTTACCTCAAAGCGTGATCTTCTTTCAAATTCTCATAGCGGCTGTAAAATTATCTGAGGCATATAGTTAGTTTAAAGTTAACTGGGTAATAGTGGTGGGATTTAGATAAAAGTAAACAAAGGTATTCTTTAGGGACACATACATGTTTAGACTAGGAGAATATAATGTGTTAGTACTGACATTGTAGAAATGTTGTAGGATACCTCCCATATTAAAATAAATTATATCACAGAAAAGGGTGATTAGGTGATTATATTTTTATAATATAAAAAAGATAAAAAAACAAAATATAACATTTGTACGTTCAATTACAAATTACAAATGCATATGTCATCCATCATAATAGTAAGAAAAATGACACCTAACAACAAAATACAGTGATTCCAGTGCATTTGTGTTTGATATCTGAACACCATGATTACAAGCTATTTCCTTAAACTGTATAAAGTATAAGACAGAGCACATAATTTCCCACCTGCAGCAGATCATGCCATTTTTCCCAATTTCAAAATTTCTAACAAAACATACTGATAGTTGTTTGGATCAATGCAACTGGAAGCCCATGATTTCGACTTAGTGGATCTTGCACATGTATAGGGAAAATGCAAATTATATCTACTTCAGCTCTAGTTCATTGGTGTTCTCCAAGGCCAGAGCCATCAAGAAGTTTGCAGTTGCAATTCTAATGCTGATGGAAGGTGAGGCACACCTCAAGTGGAGGAAGCCTGAATGGTGTTGTCTTTTCCAAGACACAAGTTATTGGGTGTTGCATGAATCGAGAGTCTATGGGTCACTTTGTAGGAAAGATGGGCATTTCAGGAAATCCCTCGATCTCCCAATATTTTTTTTTTTTTTTTGGGGGGAAACTGATATGTCCTTCAGGCTGGCAGTACTGGGAAACATTGTTTTCCCTTAGTCGTGTTACTATGTTACTACTTTTGGTTACTTTGTATGACTTGTGGTAATATCTTATCATTGTACAATGCAGCTTACAAAGTAGTACAATGCGGTGCATTTTTGTTTTGTCCTAGACTAACACTCATGGGATTGTTGGTTACTCTAGGTGTGCTAAAAGGATAGGCTGGTGGCAGCAGTGACTGTTGCCCACTTTTTGGGGATTTTTGTTTTAGCTTTACTGCGTTTAGCGCGTTTGGCTACTAACTGTGGCTACTGGTCAAACATGGCCGTGCCAGGAGATTTTCACCTGTTCTTTTGCCATCTTGTTCTTTAGCTTTCGTCCTAGCATCACAGGCCACAAACATTGTTATAAGAACTTCCAGTGCCCGGGAAAGCAGGAGCCTTTGGTGGGCTACTGGAGGGCTGTGTGTGTTTGCTGGCAGGATGTGAGCTTGGTTAGTCTGACTCCAATCCACAAACTGGTTTCAGTGTGTCTGAGTGGTATGCATGAATGTTCCCGCCAGTGGTCCTGATTGGACCACTGCTGGGGTATGTGTGTGGGCTTGTCCTGCTATTCGCTAGTGGGAGTTTCAGCTCTTACCTGGCTTTTAGGATAAGAAGAGGACCCCAGAAACCTGAAGGAGCCAAGTAACCTATTCAGCTGTGAGATCCGTGAAGAGACCTGAGACCCGACTGAAAGAGGCTTGGCAACCAACTTCTGCTGCTGTCCTGGAGGAACCCTGCCTTGCTCTTGATCTTTAGTAGTTTTGCGAAGGAGCTACGACCCTTGGAGTGGAGGGACCATCCATTCCCGACGTCTGCTCGGTGCCCTGCCAAAGGATCTTTGTTTTTGGGCTACCATGCTGCCGGCGTCACCGTACTGAGTTTCGGCCTGAAACCTGGAGATCCTCAGCTGGCCCTGCAAGACTACCTCCTGCACAATGTCGGCATCCTAGCATCAAGGGGACCGAAGATAGAAGGGAAAGTCAGACCGCGGCTACTGAATCTGTGTGCATCGCTGTGCGCGGTGTGGACCGTCAGAAAATTGCTTACCTGACATGAGTCCAGTACTGAGAGGGTTGCTGCATCGAGTCTTTCTGCATTCTCCGACTGAGAGTCCTTGCAACAGTTAAAGACACCAACCGGAGTTCAGCTTGAACCTGCATACTCTGGGAATCAAACGACCGTGGCTTTTGGCGGACAACCTTCCTTTGTTCCACCCAGACTGCGGAAGAATCAGAGTAAGGGGGTAAGTTACAGAGTTTCTAACCTACCCCTATACTCCCATTTTAAGTCAATGGGCTTTAAATGCACCTTTTTTCGAACACTTTTGGATTTGCCACACCTTGCCTATGCAAGACATCAGACTTTTGGGGCTACTTTTGGGCATTCATTTAACTTGAACCCTAACCCTAAGAACGCCTTCACTAGACCCCA
The DNA here is from genome assembly GCF_040938575.1 of Ambystoma mexicanum. Taxonomy (NCBI): domain Eukaryota; kingdom Metazoa; phylum Chordata; class Amphibia; order Caudata; family Ambystomatidae; genus Ambystoma; species Ambystoma mexicanum. The sequence continues at coordinate 326,088,311 of NC_090925.1, read as the reverse complement.
GACACCATACCAGTATTTTTTCCTGCACCCTAATTTCTGTGGAACTGTATCCTGAACTATTGAGCACAAAGCCCCAGCTAATACTTGTCTAACATTTCCTTTGCAGGAGTTTCTGATGTGTATTATGCCTTATACCCAAGTGAATGTATATATGTATTTATTTGGATTGTGTTGTGTGATACGTCTATCTGCTTGTAGTAATTTTTCTATAGTGTGTTTTGGCCATAATTAAATAACTGTATTTTTATACATCCTGAGGGTAATCTGTGATTCCCGGTGTGTGACCTCATTGTGGACCCTTTACAAGCTCACCCCCTCTGAAGAACTTAGCCTAGACAGCCTGTCACTGCTACCTAAACTGGTTTGGCTACAGCTTCCCTGAGTTGTTTCTGTCACAATATAGGATGTCCTTCTATACATCTGTCCACCAGGCCAGAGTATAGAAAATCAGTCCTAGCTTAGACCAATGTGTCTCTCTGGTTAACTGAGCCCTCTGTGACTCTTGATTAAAGCACAGGTCTCCTTTGACGTTTGTGCCGAGAGCAGACTTCCTGTCTCCCTCAAATCACATACTTCTCCCCTTTGAAAGGGTTCCGCTCTGTAGGGGTACCTACGGTAACTGATGGACCCAGACATGCCATTCATTGCCTTTCACACAGAGGGGTTGGAACTAGCTTCAAGTTGACACATTGCATACCAAAAGGGTGTTGTCATGATTCCTGCCCCTCATGTCCCCAGCCCTACAAGATGTCAGGCTGGAGCCAGGCCACAATCACCTATATGGCCCTCAAGGGCCTCTCCATCCCTCCAAAGACCCACTTGGGGTCAGACTTAGCACTTGTGGCACCAGACTCACTCACTCCCATAGGATAACATTTGAGATTGGACTTGTAGTGCATTGATGGGGACAAGATGGATGCCCCCACATATTTCGGTTCCCAGAACTGCATGTGCAGTCTAGTCTTTTGGGTGTGGTTTAGCCCAGAGACACCTGGGATACCCAGAGACTATTTAAGCCACGCCCAGGCTGAGAAACATGCTTTGCGTTTTCTGCACCTGCAGCGTGACACTCACCGTGTTCGGATCGGTCTCCAGTAGGCCTGCATCTTTCTTCTGCGCTCAGCTCCTGCAAGGACAAGAACACCGTTAGGAACAGCCTTACCTCGCATTGCTTCTGTCCATCATTCATCGCTCCTTCTTTTCTGCGGGCATCTTCAGCGGTGTCATTCCCATCCCGGCACGCCGCTTTCTAAGGAAAAGGCAAAAGAACAGAAAAAAGGCATTAGTAAGCATTCAGCAAATCTTTGCTTATTTTTAAAGACTGTACAAGCTTCAAACGCTTACCTGAATCCCAGCCGCTCTGGGGGAACTCTGTCTTCGGAACTTCTCATCCATCTGAAAATGTCACGTCACCTAAAAGACACAGAAAAAGAACTCAGTTCAATACAAATATGAAAGGGTCGCATCGCGCTCTCACTCACCTTCAGTGCTACTCATCTCAGCAGCACGTCGCAATCCCCGGACGCCGGCCATCATCGAAGGAAGGAAAGGAATGAAGTTAGAGAACTGTTCAAAAGACTCATTATACTTACCTGTCAGACTCTTGCCAGTGAAGTAACTAGGCAGCAGCGAGCCCGCATCAATCAACGCACCCCTGCGCTGAAAGCAGGACGGAGAGCACACTTTCCAAGAAAACAAGGTGAGCTGCAGATCAAAGGGAAGGGTTGGACCCCGGGGAAGAAGGGGTTCAAGCACACAGAGACAATAGGGAGTTAAACTCTATCAATCCTGTGTTTCAGGCCCAGTCTCCAGTCAAGCAGACTCCAGGGAAGGGTTCGAGGTTGTAAGAGGTCAGAACAGGCTGAGTGACGTCCCCGTGGACACCAGGTGAGCGTTACAGGTGTTTGCCCGGCAACCAAGCCTCTTCCAGGCTAGCCTCAATTATCTCTCATTAGTATACACTGCCACCATTCGACTAACAATAGGAAAGCAGATCCATGGAGCCTTTGATATTTTAATTAGGCTGCCCAAGGCTGGTGGAAGCTGTGTCTTCCCCTTTCTTGAGATGCTTTGATGTACCCGTGGCTGTCGCATTCCAGCTGAACATGACAGGAGAGGACGGTGCCTGTAGGCTGTGTCCTCCCGGAGTACATGTGACTATTTTTTTGTGTGCGGTGAGCAGAGTAAATGTGTGCAGAATGGCCACACACATTTTTGGAGGTTGATCTCCCATCATTCATTTTCATTATCAAAAAATCAAAAAAGCCCAGGCGAACGCGCACTCCCCGTGCCGATGGTCAAATTACTCCGATGCCCGAAGGGAGAGAGAAGTTCTCTCAGTTCTGTGTGCTACTCTGGTGTGTGGCGATCAGCGGAGTGTAACCGGAGTGAAGGTGGCTCCAACTGTGGGAGGTGCGAGTCAAGGAAGCATTGCCGTAGCTGTGAAACACCTAGGCTTCCCTGCCGTATGCAGGAACACGAGCAGCTGGTCCAGCGGAGATGCTTAACAAAACTGGTGAGTTTGCCTTGCTTAGGTGACTCCGGAGCGCTCCTAACCGACCACTGGCTCAGAAGATTAATTTTGAATACTGAACTAATGAAAAGAAAGGTTTTGAATACTGCATTAATGAGTTTAAGCAATTTGTGCACAATTCTCACTTTGAGAGAGACTGAAAAGAAACATTGTAACAACCACTGTCCAAGCCAAAAAGGGACAATATTTAACAAGAGAAAAGGGAAACATTGTAATCATCATTGTCCAAGCCAAGAGGGGACAATATTTAACAAGAGTGAAAGGAAACTTTGTAACCACCATTGTCCAAGGAAAGATGGGAGAGTATTTAACAAGAGTGAAAGGAAACCTTGTAACCACCATTGTCCAAGCCAAGCGGGGACAGTGTTTAAACAAAGTGATACAGAATTTTGTAACCAGCATTACCAAAGCCAAAAGGGGGTAATATTCAAGCAAAGTAAATGTGATTCACAAAAAAAGATTACTTTTAGAAGGCGATTGTATCAAGCCTTGCCTAAGCCAAAGAAAGGCAAACAAAGGAAACCAAAGTTGGCAGAACAGAAGCCCTCCTTGTGGTAATTATCAAGGGGGAGAGAAATATAACCTGCATTGCCAGGGGCAAATGAATCAGTGTGAAATGTATTGTCAATCCATGAAAACCCTGTTGATGTGACTTTCCCCACTGAGGATTGAACTGTGGAAAGTTTTGAAGCAAGCCTTACCACAAGGCACTGATAATAGTTGTAGGAGTTTTATCCTGGTAGGCGAGTAGACCAGGAAAGTGAAACTTAGTGGTTAGTCCTGGCTGGCGAGTGGACCAGGAAGAAGTTGAGGTACTGGAATGTGGTAGAAGGTTGTGGCAGAACAAAAGTAATACATCTGTTGATGGGCTTTGTTGAACTATTGGGGAATCATCCTGACAAAATGGTATTACATATGAAGAAGATGGTTGTGGGAGAACGAACATAGTACATCTGTTGGTGTGCTTGTTGAACTAGTGTGAAATCATACTGACCAAACTGTGTTGCATAAGAATAACGCTTTTTTGGTTTATCAAACAACAGTTTGTGGACACTTTGAACATTGCCTTGAAGAGTAAGAGAACCTAAATAAAACCGCTGTTTTGCCAAGTGAGGAACCAGTGGAATGAACAGAACCCTGTGTCATATTTTTATGGAACTTGGCTAGTAGAAGAACTTACCAAATGTTTACTTTGTGTTGGAAACATCCTGAATGAATCCAGGGGAGAAGGGTATTCAATCCTGGATACATAGATTTATGTTTATACTTTCTCTATGTGCATCTAAATGTTATGTTTTGAAGTTTGAACAGCCAGATAACCCCTTTATGATTTTTGGGACAGAGATTTGGATAGAGATTTTTGGACATAAGGTCTGTTTTGTTTAGCTTTAGGTTTGTTAGGTTAGGGAAAGTTAGACGTTAGTCCCACCCTTACTGTTCAATAAAATGGCTAATTATGAGAAAACTCTACTTGTCTGTCTCGCATTTCTGACCCTTCACAACGCCCGGTAAAAAATGTCATGCCAGAATAAGAAATAACTAGACTAGCCACATAATTACACTTATAATGCTTGCTTTATAAACAGCATTTTTTACTGGTCATCCGATAGATGCCCAGTAAAAAATGCTGATGTTGCTGCTCCCCCTCATCTCGCCACTGCACACCCCCTGCCTGCTAAAATCAGCTCCTAGCCCAGCACAAACAAAAAGCACACACACATTCACTCGCTAATTCACACACAGCATTAACTCACTCATTTAAACGGGTACCCATACATCTTACACTCGCTCATTCACACAATTACAAATTAAAAATGCATCTCACCTGCAGCCGTGGTCTGGATTCTGCTCTGTCACCTCCATGGAAGCCGTATGGCTTCCATACAGCATGAGCAGGAAGCAAGGAGCGCTTTCTGGTTCCTGCACATGCGCACAGGAGCCAGAGCTCTGCAGTGACAGTGCCCCATGGAATTTGCAAGGATGCATAGGAGCACCCCTTGCACATTCATACATGCAGTTTCCCAGCCTGCAACCACAATGGGCCTCGCAAGGCTGGAAAAGCAGAACAGCCGTGGCCTTGCATGGTCCGTTGCACATGCAGGCTAGGTAGCTAGACTGTCAAAAGTAAACCACGTTTAATGTCTTAATGAGCCTTATTACGAGTCCGGCGGTAACCCTGCCGGTACAACTGGCGAGTTGCCGCCGGACTTATAAAATTTTACCAGTGCCTGACTTCCCGGTGCCACCGGGAGATTCCAAGTCCGGCAGCCTGGGAAGTCAGGCGGCAGTAACATTTAAGTCCCCATTCCCATAGAGTCCCATTGCTATAGGTGCCAGCGCTTCCGTGACCAGTAAGCCTGCCATGGCCGCTGCGCCCGGCAGAGTCAGACCTGTCGGGCACAGCGGCTCCGGCGGACAGACTCCTAGTTTGCCGGTCCAGAAACAAGGATGCCGGTGAGCTTACCGGCACCCTTGTTTCCGGACCGGCAAACTTGTAATGAAATGTTTCTTTTTAACGTCATAGTTGATGATGCAACATTCTGTTGTGCAAATGGATAGTTCAGCTCTGACATGTGCTACGATGCACTTACCAAATTCAAATCTCTGCAGTGCCAAATCAGCCCTTAATCCTTCAATAAATTGACTAGCCTTACATTTGGAAGTATTACTGCTTGCTGCTTCTGCGCTTAAAAATGTGAGGACTTCGGTATGAAGCTCCATATATAAACATGTGAGATAAAAGCAACGATTCTAGCTGGATAGGGCAAAATCTAGGCCACACTAAAATCAAAACACTGGGTCTATCACATCCAGTCGTTCTATCCTATGTCGACAAAGCCTACTCCCTAGCTGTACCCTTGTGACTATAGCACATTACCCACAGCTGGTCATCACTCATCACCTTACTCGTACATGGTTTGCAGAACTACAAAAGATTACAGATTCCTTCAGTGTCCTGCCCCTGGCTTCACCCCCTTTGCTGCCAGCCTATAACTTTTACCAGCCATATGCTCTTGCTATTTTTAGTTTTGGCTATTAGGTGGTGGTAAGCACCACCTAAAAGGCCCAAACTATTGCATTGCAGTCCACTAAAGAGGGAGTTGGCATATGAGGAGGGGGACACAGGCTGTGGGTATTGGCTTCATTGCAGTTGTAAATGTGTTACTGGTGCAATAATCATGTATTAACATTCATCCACCTAATTTAGAAGCAGTACCAAGTCCTTGCCCGGAAGTCCTGTTAAAAACACGCAATGGCAAAACTAACAGTTCTGCTTGTGTATAGGTATTATAAAGGCATTTGCCAGGCACTGCTATCACATGCCACGGCACTTGCACCGCTTTCCACCTGCTACCATCTTATGGCGGTGTCTGGAAAATGCCTACCCCATGCCCACACAAAAGCTTAAACTGTGGGTTTTGCCAAAGCTTGTTTTTCTTGTGAAGAAAATGAGGCTGCTGGGATGCTGAAATGCCATGGGCTCAGATGGTGGCTGGAGAATGGGAAAATGGTTGAGCCACCCAAATGCCTGACGCGGGCAACAGAGGAACATGCATATAGTGGCTGTATGTTTCAGGTCCAGGCTGTCAGCATGGTGCAGTCAAGTGACGTATGAAGGAGGGTGGAGCCAGCCTGTGGACACCTCTGCAGGCTGCTGCCTTTGAGGAGCCATCCCAAGTAGCAGCAGAAGAAGTGGGTGATTCAAAAGCACCAGTGGCTCAGGTAAGATGGGGAGTTCAAAGCTGTGTATGGGCTGGGAAACTGGAGCCGGGCAGCTGGCAGAATGAATGAATGTGCATCTAAATCAAGGAGATGTGGCTTCTCTTCAAGATCACTGTCCTCCGTAGAAATAATGAGCAAATCTGTCTCGCTACGAGCAGACACCGTCCTGGGCATGTTAGAGGGTGAAGGGTGGCGTGCAAGGGATGGCCGGCGTCCCACAAAGAAAGCAGAAATTATTAATGCACATAGCAATTTCTGGAGTGTTGGTAAGGCCCTCAAAGGGCGAGGAAGGGGCAGATGATTCCGACCCAGATGCCAAGGGGTGATGTACCTTAAAAGAAAATCACCCATGATTCCTGCGGTATGAGCTGTTGCAATAGGAAGAACATGTTTTTTTTAAAGTAGATATGATATCCTAGCGAATTTACAGGTGCCATCTATCAAATCTATATGTAAAGCGATCGTCAGGGAATGCAGGACCCAAAGAACTGCATAGTTCCTCCTGTCAAAAAGGTACTGGAAGAAGGGAAGGAATTTGGAGTTGGTGGAACACATAAGTGTTGACTCTATGGTTCTGAACCTGGGCGGTTAAACCAGGTTTAGGCTGGCAGCAAATGGGGTTGAGCCAGGCTGGGCCAGGACATGGAAGGAATCTTTAATATTTTGGAGTGCTGTACTCATACCGTAGGATAAGGAATGCTCATGTATGAGTAGGGTGACCGTTGTTTGTCGTAATGGGTATCATCAGGTCTAATTAAGGCATTAGCCATGAGAAGAAAGGTTCTATGCGACTACAGAGAATCCATAACAGAGAATGCTTTTTCAGCGAAAACAATAACAATAAAAACATCAAAATGCTTTGTTTGGGGGTGGCGGGCAGGGGGTTTGGTCCACTCCACACACCCCTTTCTCTGTGTTTAAACCAACCGCATTCCCACCCATTTTAACCCCTCATCCCAACACATATCCATTTTCTAAAATGTTTTTTTTTTCCTGTTTTGGTTTTTCTGGTATAGCATTCTCAGTAATTGTATTCTCTATCATCACTGGCTACCAGAGGAAACCCAACAGCACACGTGAAATCGGGAAGGCTGCTGGCAGGGTATTGCCCTGGAAAGGCCATAATGCAGCACCCATTTCAGCTCCCTCAAGTGTACAAGAAAATAACTCTTCACGGCGTGATGCTTCCCGCAGTGTCTCCCCGGCTTCTCCCAGGAGATGCCAACAGTTGCAGATTCTCCAAACAAAAGGAAAACCAAGCAAAGATTCCCAGGGGATCCGAAAAGAAACAAACGGGCCAGACCGGAAGGACAGCAACAGACTGGAGGACGCCGAAGGCGCCATGGAACACTGTCAAGGGCGGCCGCTGAGGAGAAACGAAACTTACGAGCGATTCACTGCGGCCGTGCACTGCAGCAGAGCGATATGTTCCTAATGGATTACCGCCCCCATAGGCGCAGCAGATCCCGCACTCAAGGCCTAGACATATGGGCTGCGTTCCACGTGCAAGGCTCCCAGGCCAGGGTTCCCGAGAAATTACACGTCTCTAACGTTCCATGGGGGGTGCCAATGGCAAATTCTAAAACGATATGTAACGAAAATAGAAAAAAGGCAGGTGTCGCATAAATGTGCGCAAATTTCTCAATGGGACCTCAACTGGATTGAGCCCTAGACCAACAAAGGGTCTTGCTAAAAAGTGCCTCCGTGAAATTGCCACTGAATGAAATGGGGGTATCCTTCTAAATGTTCCAAGGTTACAACCATCAGTGTGGGAGGGATAGCTACTGTGCCAGCCTCGTCAATTGGGATGCCAGGAGGCGGGGAAGAAGTGGATCGGGGACCTTCCTGCACGACTGGTGATAGAACGGGCAATGAAGAACCCATCGAAAGAACTGTTGCAAATACACATTCAAAATAGGGAGAAGTAGACGGGGACTTGGAGCGCACCCCAGAATGACTGCAGTCCCAATGCAATGATTACTGACGCCCGGGGTGCCTTCAGAACTTGGCTTTAGTGAAAATGAATTGGCAGAATACAGTGCGAGGTACATGCAAATAATGTACTGCATGACAGAATAACATGCGTGGGAAATGCAAATGATGCACACCAAGGCAGAATAACATGCGTGGGAAATGCAAATGATGCACAGCAAGGCAGAATAACATACGTGGGAAATGTAAATGTTGCACAGCAAGGGAGAATAACATGCGTGGGAAATGTAAATGTTGCACAGCAAGGCAGAATAACATGCGTGGGAAATGTAAATGATGCACACCAAGGCAGAATAACATGCGTGGGAAATGTAAATGATGCACAGCAAGGCAGAATAACATGCGTGGGAAATGTAAATGTTGCACAGCAAGGGAGAATAACATGCGTGGGAAATGTAAATGTTGCACAGCAAGGGAGAATAACATGCGTGGGAAATGCAAATGATGCACACCAAGGCAGAATAACATGCGTGGGAAATGTAAATGATGCACAGCAAGGCAGAATAACATGCGTGGGAAATGTAAATGTTGCACACCAAGGCAGAATACTCTAGAAGATGCTGGCTCAAAGCAAATGACATACAACCAACAGAATAATAGCAGTTTGCTCTGACATAGGCGATATTACATGAAAGTAGAATTGACATCGTTGAATGGGGAAACCTTTAAATCAGGTTTAATACAACCAATGGCGTCGCTGCGGGGGGGGTGCTCTGAAATCGCCCCCCCCACCCCCTACCCAAGGCGAGCACTGACCGTGTTCTCTGTTCGCTGCGTTATTTGTGACTCACTAAGGCACATGTCTGCCTATCACACGTCCTTTTGTCTCAAAGCTAGCAGTGATCTTGGTAGGCATCGGAATGAACATGAGCACGAGCCACTTCTCAGATGTTCTTGCCTGGCTTCTGCACAGCGACCTCCATAGTTAGCAGAGCAGCTTACAGCCCCTCATATCAAAATGTAGCCAAGAAACTGCTAATGATGGGCTATTAGTCACTGAATGGTTTTGTGCCGGCATTCTGATGGGAGGGGAGGTGCAGTGGGGTTTGTGTAGTTGGTGTGCACAAAAGCTTCTCTGCAGGAGTGCTTTTGACGTCACACATTACTTTTCGTAGGCGTCCCTCCACTTTTGTCTGTCCCCCCCTACTTTTGTCTTTGGCCCCCTCTGTGCCCCTCCTAAATTTGATTCCTGGCGACACCACTGAATTCAACGCAGGCAAAATGAATGCAGATAGTGCAAAATGTGCAGGGTATCGGGATCTATGCCCGGAGTGGCAGGCAGGCAGCATGGAACCCGGTGGCGGCCGTGCCAGTTGCCATGGCACTGAATCACGCACCCCGGTGCACCCAGAATGGGTCACCATGCCGAGCGCAATGATGTCAGATGCTAAGGAGCTCTGTCCGTGTCGGAAGCTGCGCCCGGATATATTGCAGCCCGACATAGAATACGCTCTTCTCAACACTCTGAGCAGCATTGTACTTGTTTCTTGCTGATGGCTCTTGTGTTTTGACCCCGGGCTTCCACTCAGAATTGTTGCCTGGATTTCTCCTGTGTTTTTCTGCCTTGGTGTTTTCTTGGATGTCTGACCTGTGCCCGACTGTTGGATCCGCCTTTTGTTAGTTGGACATGGACGTTGTTTACATTTGGATTTTCCCCCGGTGTCTTCACCGGAGGTGTTATCCTGACTTGCCTTCTGACCTTTCACTGCCTACCTGGTTGTTTCCTGTGACTGTATGGTTGGCTTACCCCAATGCTGCTAGCTGGCCGTTTAGTTCTATTCTGGGCTATCTGACTACGCCTGGGGCTCTCGGCTCATTCAAGGATGTGTGCGTGTCCAGTAGGCGCTTTCCCCAACCTCGTGCCATTAAGGTTAGGCCCCCTGGGACTCCTTTCCCGTCTCGTCCAGACTACTTTGTCAGGCTGGCAATGGACTATGCCCTTATGGACAAACTGACCCCACTATAGGTCTCCTGCTCTCGTGAATTACTTGAGGTAGGGTTTTTCTGGTCATTCCTCTGCCATCCTTGTTGGATTTTTATACCCTGCTGATTTGTACCTTCTTTCCTTGCAGCTCCTGAGAGAGAGCTCCCTCTGCCTTTTCCTTCGAGCCCTCTATATCCCAAGTGCTTAAAGACCACAGGAAAAGTGCTCTCGGGAGAAAAGTCTTGTTTTTCACCACCAATCTTGACAGAAGTGGATGGTCCCATCCTCCCGTCTGACTGCATGGTATGCAGTTGCAGACCCACAGCAGTCGTGTTTGCAACCATCAACAGCTGGACCAAAGTTAACGCAACACTTAATCATGGGTTATTGTACATTCAGGAAAGGATGTTTCTCCCAACCAACACAGTGGTTTTCGCACCTTGAAACACTGTGTATAGGCGCGCTATAAATGTCATATCATATCATATCACAATTTGGCTACAAGCACTCCAGTGGTGCCATTATTTCCGGATTGATGTACATCGAGGACCGTGGAAGACCTTGGAGCTCTTGCTTTGCTGGTGTTGGTGGCCTACCCAAAGGAGAGATGCATGCCTCATTACGAGTTGGGCGGTAAGTGGTAAAATTGGTGGTAACTGTGTTACCGCCAATTTTACCACTACGCCACATTATGAGTTTTGGCTTTGAGTGAAGGATTTACCTCTGGTAAATCTTCCCACTCAACGCCCAAAAATCGTCAAAATTGGCGGAATTACCACAGCGGGAATTCCGCCATGGCAATTCGGCAAAAAAAAACCCATTGGGTCCAAATGACCCAAAATAAATGGGGAATTACACCGCCAACACCACTTGTAATCAGGTGGAAATACCGCCTCACCAAGTGGCAGTAACGATAATTCGTTTTCGGCAGGATTATCACAGAATTACTGCCTAACTCGTAATGAGTCTCTGCTCAACTGTGCCATTTGCGTACAGTGCAAATCGCCCAGAAACTAGTGGGCTTTTTACACAATTCATGCCAATACCACACAAGCCCTTCAACCTACTTACTATTTTAGAACTCCCTGCTCTGGATGGTCTAAACATCATCTGGGTGGTGATGGATGCCTTTAATAAGATTAATACCATGTAATGGCATTCTCCCAGCCCCTTCTTTGGCTTGTCTCTTTTTTGAGCATGTGTGTTGTCTCTTTGAGCTTCTCACTATCCTTATTTTCGAAAGGATAACACAGTTCACTTCCCAATTTTGAAAGGCTTTATAATGTTGCTCGGCATTGATACCCACTGCTCTTCCTTATATCATAGCCAAATAAATGACCAAACTCAGCACCTGAACGCAAATCTTGAAGCAGCATCTCCAATGTCTGTGTCTTCAGTATCAGGCTACATGGGTTTCAGTTCTTGAGGCCGCCGAATTTGTGTACAGTAATTTCTTCCACCCTTGGGTGAGATGTTCTCCCCACTCTGCGGTTTACAGGCAGCACCTGCATTCTTTGCTTGTGGGGTTACCTCATATGGGAACGTGTCATGCAGTGGTGTACCCTCCCGAACCGCCTCCTCACCTTGTTCTTCCGAAAAACTGTCTCTGGTCTCTGTCTGTTTCTTCTTTCGGATTCGTCTGGATTCCGGGGTTTTCTTCTGTTTGGGCTTTTTTTCCTTCTTATCATGTAAGTGGGGTCGAGCTCCCTCGGATGCCACCTTGACTGGTATAAGCTCCAAGTCATGGGGAACCCAGAGGAGCCAGCCTCAAATTCCAGGGGAAAAGTCAGTCGGCACCAAAAAACCCTGGGAGGTGTTGCAGAACAAAATAATTAGGCTCGCTAGAGGTAAGGGTCCTTGAATAATATGCCACTGGGTGTTGCAGTCCGTCTACCGCCTTGTGGAGGAGTACTGCTCCCAAAGCCCCACCTGAAGCCTCCGTCTCCACAATGAACCGCCGACTTTGATCGGGTTGGACTAGTACCGGTGCCATGGTGAACAATGTCTTGGCCAGTTGGAAAGCATCTCGGGCTGCTTGATCAAACTCGTACTTCACCCCCTTCTTTAGCAGGGCTGTGATAGGAAGCACAATGTTGGAAAACCTAGGAATAAAGCGTCTATAAAAATGTTCTAATCCCAGGAACCTCTGTAATTCCTTGACGTTCTGGGGTTCTCGCCACTGCAGAATGGCTTTCACCTTTCCTGGATCCATGCGGATTCCTTCCCTGGATAGTATGTAACCCAAGCAGGAGACAGAACAGGCCTTGAACTGACATTTCTCTCGCTTCACAAATAACTGGTTGTCTTGTAGGCGGTCAAGGACTTCCCGGACCTGCTGTCAGTGTTCCGATAAGGATGGAGAAAACACTAAGATGTCGTCTAAATAAACAACTACCGAGAGGTATAGGAGGTCTGTGAAGATCTTGTCCACGAATCGCTGGAATACGGCGGGTGCGTTTACTAAACCAAATGGCATTACTCGGTATTCGTACAGTCCCAGTGGAGTTCTGAAAGCTGTTTTCCACTCGTCGCCCTTCCTTATCCTCAAGAGGTGGTAAGCCCCATTGAGGTCGGGCTTTGTGAAGATATTGGAACCTTGCACTGCTTCCAAAATGTCCCTGATAAGGGGCATAGGATACCGTTCTCGGATCGTCACCCTGTTCAAGCCACGGTAGTCTATACACGGTCTGAGTTCTGCCGTGTCTTTCTTCGGTATGAAGAAGAGTGATGCGCCTCCTGACGATCTGGATTCCTGGATGAGCCCATTCTTCATGTTGATCTCCAGGTAATCTTTCCGTGCCTTGCGTTCCGGTAGAGAAACGGGGATACATACGGCCAAAAGGTACTGCAGCGTCTGGGATCAGCTCGACCGCGCAGTCCTCTGGTCGATGCGGCAGCAGCAGTCTGGGTATCTTGTCCGCAAACACTTTGCAAAATCATTATAGTGAATGGGTACAGAAGAGGCAGTCTTCTTGGGAAGAGATGAGGTCTCCCCGATCTGTACCTCTGGGTCGGCAAGATGCAAACAATGCTGTTGGCAATACTTCGAATCAAAGCTCAACTTGTTGGATGCCCAGTTGATGTTGGGATTATGTCTGTACAACAACGGTATCCTGAGAATAACCAGGAAATGGGCTGCTCTTATAATGTCAAACACCATGGTTTCCTGGTTCTCTCCCAACAGTACTTGCATCAGAAGGGCTTCCATGACAATTGGTCCAGACGAGAGGGGCGTCCCATCCACACCTTCCAACTCCTGATATTGTTCCAGAGAGGCCATGGTAGTAATTTGGTGTTGTATACTGTCATGCAGCGGTGTACCCTCCCGAACCTCCTCCGTACCTTGTTCTTCCGAAGAACTGTCTCTGGTCTCCGTCTGTTTCTTTGGGCTTTTTCTCCTTCTTATCATGTAAGTAGGGTCAAACTCCTTCGGAGGCTACCTTGACTGGTATAAGCTCGAAGTCTCGTAGAACCCTGAGGAGCCAGTCCCAAATTCCAGGGAAAAAGCCAGTGGGCACCAAAAAACCCTGGGAGGTGTTGCAGAACTTGTTCCGAAGTGATGGCAAGAGATAAAAGAGTCCTGTCTGATAAGTTCATAGGAACCTTCTGGAGCCGCTCCTGTGGTTCGAGTGAGGAGAGAAGTAGACCCGTGGGAAGTGGATTGCTCCTTGAAGCTTCCTTGCCGGATGGCGCGAGTACCAGTGTAGAACACAAAGAGAATCAGGACAGGTATACCACCTGATGGAGTCACCCGCTATCCGGAGGGCTGAACCTAAGCCAGAGTTCTTAAGTGGGAACAGGAGCTTTTCTGATCCAACGCAGTGAGTAACTGAACCCTCACAATAGGCTAGGGTTAGAATAGCAACAATGCCAGAGGAGATATGAGGATGAGAAGGAAGACTAGAACTGAGAGAGAGAGCCGGGCAGAGAGGGAGTGAGATCCTGTTAGCAGCTGGAGCACAAGGACAGAGCAGGCAGAGCGAGTCAGAGGGAACGCGAGGTACGCGGAGCAAAAGAAAGCAGAGACAGATCCAAGAAGGACATAACGAAGCTCACGGTAATAAGCCTGGGTAAGGTTGAGCAAAGAGGGGTGGTAGGTTAAGAGGGAGTTAAGGAGAGAGAGCACAGAATGCAGAACGAGTGCTGTGACAACAGAGGACCCCGCGAAATGCGGGGACCGAAAGCAAGAGGGGGAGAGTACAGAAAGCAGCGTGAGCGCTGTGACCACAGAGGACCCGCGGAACGCGCGGACCGAAAGCAAAAGTGAGCGAGGAGGAATCCGAAAAAGGACGAATGAGAGCGAACAAGGGCAAAATGCAGAAAGCAAAGAAAACTCTGAGTAGGACGATGGAAATTCAGGAAGCACTGTAGAGGGATAACTGTGTAGTAACATAGCAGCGATGAATCAAAGGAAGTGACGGATACAACGCACCATTCCTAGGGAACGGTGCATTGATAAACAGAAGGCCGGCATGTTGGGTGAGGACTAGACCGAGTCCTCTAGCAGAGACAGAAAGTAAAGCTAGAATCTCCACCTTTGCCACAGTTTCCAAGGGTGCAGCCTGACAGAACATCCCGCAGTTGACTCATGCCCCTGGCACGTATCCTGGACACATGAGGCAGTTTGGCATCTCATGATGGCTCAGTTCTATGCTAAGCGATATGCTGACCAACACAGGTCAGCAGCACCCAACTACCGGCCTGGCTCAAAAGTTTGGTTATCAAGCAAGCATCTCCATATACTGGGCACTCGTAGACTGCTTCCATCCTTCATTTGATCCTATGAGGTTTGAACCCGAGGGGGCTCTTTAAGACGAGATGGCGCTCTTATGGGAAGGATGGGGATGCAGAAATTACTCAAACATCAATAATAAGGTCAATTCAAGAAGTTGGCAAGGTGTATGCTGTTTTATTAACAATTATCTAAAACAGGGAGTACAACGGACATCGACGGACGTCTCAAAGCAAATTCTCAATGATTTACATACAAAATATCCTTTTATAGCAAACATTTGTTATCATTGACGTCATACTACGTGGCAAACTGTAAAAACGTATGTGGGGCTGTGGTTGGGTACTGGGAACATGTACATATACATTCTATGAGGGTTGAGGTTGTAGAGGAGGTCCCGAATAAAGCCTGCACTCCAGTGGCCCATTTTGAAGTACCAGGAACGTTCACACCAAAATATGTGACGTATGATGAGCAAATAAACCAGCAGAGAGCCGCAGTAGGGCTCTGCCCAGTGCCTATCAAAAGAACAACACCTGTTGAAGTACCGATACCCAGAAAACCCTGGACAGTAAGGTATCCATTGAGAAAACCCTACCAGCAAATAAGACGAAATGAAGATTGCCTAAGTACCGTACTGGAAGAAACCAAAAAGGCCTTGATGGAAGATGAATGGTGACGTCACGAAGGCCCGGACGGACTTGCATATAGAAGATATGATGATCCAAGGATGACACAAAGAGACAAAATGCCATGAATAAGAATATTGTGAACCTAGAAGGAGAGAACAATGTTGAAATATAAAGAAGCTTAAGCTGTAAAGCAGGATGAGGTCATTCAACCAGCTAAAGCTTGTACATATGCTTGAAACCGCAAGAAAGCTAAGAAAAGAGTGCGGCTTGCTACGCTAAGTAGAAGAATAGAGTGGTAAGCGCCATTATACATAATCTACCTCAAAACGAAGCACAGTTATATACGCGAGAGTCCACTCTACACAAAAAGAAGAATCAACTCAAGTTACTAGAGGCCAAGCAGGACAAGATTCGTATTCTAGCTAAACGAGAAGAGACGGCTGAATCGAAACTCAGCAGATGCACTTCCGCCAGGAAGAGGCAAGGTCAGACCAATAGAAGGAATGAACAGTAGCTTCGCATAATTGAAACTTAAGAACAGAAAATCCTGTCTTTGAAGGTCGAGATAAGGAGGCGTAGTCAGGTGGCGAGCTGAATAAGAATTAAGTGCATAAATTGAGAGAAACTCAGCAAATTCACGCTGTGAGTAGCACGTGCCCATCCGAGCGAGAAGGAGCACAAGTTCAAACCTACGCTTGGCAGCTGCCCAGACAGAGATATCATAACTTTTCCAGACAAGAAGATGCAGTTTCGAGGCCAACCACAGCAAACTAATTGACACATAGCCACTCAAGTAATGATTGATTGAAGGAAGGCCGGGTGAATTGTGGGGCACCCTGCACCTGGCTGACAATTCTGTGTGCTGCTAAGTAAAGTGGAAATGTATGCATGGGGTTGAAGCCAACCCAATCACAATGGACCAAATAATCTAGGGTCCTATAGATAGCTGAACCAATGGGACGTCGTACTCTTAGTGACGTCTACAATAGTAATGTTTGAAGGGAGGGCTTAGACGCCCAGCTGATAGTGTTTATCCAATCCCCTCACTTCGTTACCATACACAGATATAGCACCTATATTAAAGTTACCTTTTCCTAACCAATAGAAATGTTTATTAACTTTTGAGTGTTACACGTCAGATTATGACGAGTTTTGAGTATAAATGTCACTGTTTGTATGAAGTTAGTTGGAGTAAAAGCGAGAAGGACTATCGCATCACTGTTGATTTCCATGACTCCCCGTTTTTTGTACTTTTCATTAAACTGATTCCCTTTGCCAAACCATTGAGTTGTCCTTATTGATTGGTGTTGGAGTAATAAATCTGCACCCCCATCCATCTCAAAGGTACAGCTATCTCGTCTTAAAGTACTCCGGAGCAAACCTCGGCTCTATGGGCTGGCCGGGGGTCTCCCCAGTACACTTGGTAGCAGAGATTTGATGGTTACTGACTATCGATTATTGATTAAAGTAAGACACCTATTGACCGTCGACATAAAGTAACTGTAAGTCTTCGGCAATATCACAAGTCGTTTGCCATTCGCTGAGTAGACCGTGAAGCTCCCCATAGACAGTGGTAGTTTAGAAAGAACCTGCAGTGAGGGCCTGAAGGGAGCCGTTTTCCCACACTTCACTTTCCATTCCTACGGGCAGCTGAGTGGGCGAAAAGCTGAAGGAGGCGGTAACAAAGGCAGTGATCCCAAGGGTCCAGAGAGGAACCATGCGAACGGTGAGTGAAGCAAAAAATTGAATGTTTTGGCAAATAGTGCATGCCTTAGAACAAGTAAAGGGAAAAGGTAACGGAGGGAGGAGGGAAAACAAAAATATGGTTAGAGGTAGATAAGACTGTATATATATAAGGGGATAATGACTCGAGAATAATAAAAAGTAAATAAAAGGTTACCGGGAGGACACCCGAGAAGAGAGAGGTTACCAGGGCAGACACGCGAGAAGTGAGAGGATTCGCCTTATTCCTACGCTTTAATATAGCGGCTAGAAGAAACGTGTACCCAGAGTCCCACATAAGGGGGAATAAATAGACTACCACAACATTTAAAGACGTCGTGAAAGTGGTACGTTTACACTCCATGAAGGGGTAATGATTAGAGGCAGAGATATCTGTGTCCAGCTGGTGTCCATATAGTCTGCCAAGCGTCTGTCTTGTATGTTTTGTTGTGACGTCATATGTAAAATATCTTTCTAAGAGAACTGATTTAAATGTGTGCGATTTAATAGCTGAGATAAAATCGCATGTGAATTGATGTTTTTTTAATGAATCGGAAGATATAAAAGTTTGTGGAAATTTGGATTGGAGCTTGTGATATTTGGTGCTCACTCATATTGTAAGAAGCTCTTTAAACCACACGAAAGCATTAAGTGTTATATAAGAGGAAAGGGAACAGATTTAAGCATGGAAGACATAACTCCATTGGCACAACTATGCAAACAGTTGCCAAAGCACGCACCCAAGCTAAAAAAATATAGTACCGAGTGGGTTAAAGGTACCGCCCAAAAGATGTGTATGCAGTGGCCACAAAATGGGTCTTTATCTAAAACTGTCTTACAACATATGACGACATATTTTCATGCCACATATACAGGCAAGAAGTTAGAAAAACGCCTTGCTGTTCTTGAGTTATGGAAAATGTATGGACAGGGAAAGGAGGAAGATCCACCAACAGTTTGGATACTTAATGTATGCACAGAGGGTGGTGAGATGCCTACGTCGCCACCTGTCCCACCCGAAGCGAAAGTCGAAGAAAGTAAGAACGAGGGATTATACCCGTTGAGGGAATTTAAAGCAGCCACGGGGTACAGCAACCCCGCATATGAGTCACCTACACATAGTAGTGACAAAAATCAAGGGAAGGATAAGGACAAAAATATTACCTCCGCAGTCCCAAGGGACAAGGGGAGACGCGATAACGAAAGGAAAGATCAGGCACAGAAAGATGCATCTCTCGACAAAGAGAGAGAAGGGAAGAGATGGAAAGGAAATGAAGACAGAACTGACGAGATAGCATTCGCAAAAGACGAATGGATGGGAGGACACATTTTACTAAAACTCAATGGGAAAGGTATTGATGACGCGAAACAAAAAGAAAGGCTAGATGAGACACAGAGGAAGGGGAAAGAAAAGGAGTTGAGATGAAAGAATAAGAAGGAAAGACAGACAAAGGCGAGAACAGCTATATTGCGAAGAGCAAGAAAGACAGCTCGATGGCAACCCAAGAGCAGCCTATGATCAAGACAGACAGAAACAGCAAAGGTTAGAAGACGAGCAAAGGATACGTGAAAAAAGAATAAGGAGACGAAGAGATGAGGAAATTAGAAAGGCAGATGAACGTAGAAATGAAAAGAGAAAGGAAGATGATAGGGTCATAGAAGAGGCTAGGAAACGCAAAGAATTTGATGACGACGTAGAACGTAAACGAAGACAGAGAGCATGGAATCTTGAATATCTGGGGAGAGAGGTTAAAAAACCTGCTCCAGTTGTAGACTGGGAAGACATCGAAGAATTCTTTCCTGCGTACGATTCAGTACCAGGAACGTCTAGGGCAAATATTGACGATGACTTCAACACCAGAAGCATCGGAGAAACGATCAATAGAATATATGATGAAATGGGGCTAGAACAAATACCCCAAGGGGAGGGGGAAGACGAGCGCCTGGAAAGCACTCAGCTGTATGACACTGAGGAGCTCACTCAAAGTAGTGGGAATAGAGAGCTATCCCTGGATAGAATAGAAATAAGTAGGAACAAGGAGGATATGAGAAGTCGCACTAGTTGGGGACAAACAATGTCCGACTTCGAAAGGGAGGAGCGCAAGGAAAATGAGGAAGAGGGACGGAGAGAAAGACAACTCCCAAGGGAAAATGGAATAAGGTGGTCAGACAATAGCGAACCTAAACTGAGAGCATCAGAGTCCACCACGCAGCCTGACCGATGTGAAGAAGTATCTCACGGTAAGAGGGTGGTGTCTTCGCCACCCTGTGTAGACAACTAAGGGCATTGCCAGGTAGACGGCGATGCAGGAATATTACCCCTGCAATAGACAGGAGAACAATGAGAGAAGAGCGAGAGGGCTACACATACACAGGATTTAGGGGAAGAGGATGGCAGAGCAATCAGGGAGGTTTCCAAAATATGCAAAATGGCAACTAAGATATGTCAAATGGGTAAATGGTCCGACCACCGCCAGTTTGTTGGCTGTGCGGAATGACAGGGCATTTGGCGCGCACATGCAGAAATCAAGGCATGATGCAGAACGGCCAAGGAACAGGAGCAGGCAGGACAAATCCACCTACAGTTTTAAAGCAGGGTGGTGCACAGAATCACGCGGTCCAACAACAAGCACAAATAGCGCAGCAATGGGGGCAGCCGCAGACCATGGGGAATTTTCCACAAGGACAATCCCAACAGGCACCGGTGCAACTATCACAGACCATAAACCCTGGACTGGGAAGTAATAATGGGAATGGGGGAAATCCACCAGCACACAGTGGGCCAAATTTATATATAACCTAGGACAGCTCACTGGGAACCCTGATGTGTTCTATCCTATCAGTGACACTAGACCCTAACAGGGAGCCTAGGGTGGATGTCGTGATAGGGGATAAAGAATATTCCTTCCTAGTTGACACGGGTGCGACACACTCGTGCATACGTGAAGGCAAATTTTCCTTGTCTGGCGAGGCCATAGATACTCAGAGTTTTACAGGAGCTACCAGTCGAGTTCCCTTTACAAATGCACTTCCAGTCTCTATAGGAGATTGCAAAATGAATGTACCTCTATTATATTCTCGGCAGACCCCAGTAAATATTTTGGGTCGAGATTTAATGACAAAGTTGAACATGACAATCTCGTTCACGGAGGAGGGCATAGTATGTTCCACTCCAGGAATGCACTATTCAAATCTATGCAAAATGATTAGAGCATACTCAGGACACATAGCCAGGTGGGCCATACCATTAGAGCCAGAAATCTTCGCATATGGTATGCGTGTGCTTATGGCAGGATTGCCAGGCCTTGCAGAAAAATCATGAGAACCCCTAGTCAGTGTACCCTGGGAAAAAAAGTAAAGGGGGGTCTTGGAGGCTAGTGCAGGACCTAAGGCCAATAAATGATATTGTTGAGGCCGAGTTCCCTCTAGTCCCTAACCCGTCTACAATCCTATGTAACATACCTGTTGAGGCAAAATATTTCACGTTGATTGACTTCAAAAATGCATTTTTCTCAATCCCGTTGCACTGAGATTCACAAGATCTGACGTAATTTACGTTCAGGCAAATGCGTCTGAAAAGCATGAGGCTGCCACAGGGGTACTGTGAGTCTCCTTCTATTTTCAACAGAGTCTTGCAGATGGACTTAAGCAATATTGCACTAAAAATCTGCAGCACAACAGAAGAGCAATGTAGGCATGATTCTGTTCAGCTACTGACTATACTGGCTGAGAAAGGATATAAAGTTGACAAAGGAAAGTTACAATATTGTCAACAAGAAGTGCTGTACATTGGCCAGCTAATCTCAATTGAAGGAAAGAAAGTGACCCCAGAAAGGGTTGAAGCCATATTGAACACGGCTAAGCCACACACGATAAAGCAGATGCAGAGCTTTTTAGGCCTATGCAACTATGTCAGTGCATGGGTCTTCGACTACAGCTCTTACACTAAGCCTTTACTTCAGGCCCTAAAGAAGGCCCAAGTGACGAAAGAAAAGATCAAATGGCCTGAGGCCATGAAGAAAGGGTTTGCTGAACTCAAAAGAGCTATTTGCACAGCTCCAGTTCTAGGGATCCCCAATTATGCAGAGGAATTTTACCTTTTTTCACACACAAATGGCAGCGTCATGACGGCAGTGCTCGGTCAAACAACCTTGTTGGGGTACAAGCCCCTGGCATATTACAGCGGGAATCTGGACCCAGTAATGAGAGGCCACTTCCCATGCGAACAAAGTTTAGCTGCCGCAGCACTCGCCATAGAGAAGGCAACAACCATTGTAATGGGATGCTCAATGACCTTGTACGTCGAGCACTCGCTATATGCCATTCTGGAGAAACCAAAGGGCAAATTGACATCTCAAAGAGCTTCTGCTTACGAAGTAATCATATCAAATCCATCGATAAAAATAGTCCGATGTAAGATAGTGAACCCAGCCATGTTCATAGCAGAGCCAGTCACTGAATGAGAGCCCATGCAAATTATGAAGAATTCTATGATAAAATCCCCAGTGTGAAAGAAAATGCCTTAGCAGAAGGAGAGATCGTCTTTATTGACGGGTCCTCAAGGATCGATCAAAGTGACGGACAAAGATATACAGGCATTGCTGTAATGAAACACACAGCAAATGGAGAATTCCGAGTACTTATTAGTGCGCGAATGCCATAACTCATTACTCAGCACAGGCTGCAGAATTATTGGCGTAGATACTCGCCATTGAGAATCACGCAGACCAGGAAGTAACGGTGTACAGTGACTCTGCCTATGTGACGTTGATAGTGCATGCAGGCTTAGCGTGCTAGAATAGAAGGGGCTACCCCAGAGCAGACGGTACCCCACTACAGCACACAGCCCTATTGGATAAGCTAATCAAGGCACTACAGCTCCCAGTGGGCATAGCAGTCGTGAAATGCACCGCCCACACGAAAGGGTCGGATTTTATCTCATGCGGAAACCAAGCAGCAGACACGGATGCCAAGCCTATGGCATCCTGTGATGCTGGAAATGCATCAGAGGGACAGGGCCTCTGAATCCTTGTCCTTTACTGCTTTTTATCGTGTGTTCTGTCATGTTTTCTGGCCAGGAGTCCATGTGGGACTCCTGGCAGTGCAGCTCTCTCTTTTGGTTTGGTGAACAGACCCATGGGAAACCCTCATGGCACCCATGGGTAGGGGTACAACCCTGTGCCCCTAGTGTATGTTTTTGGGCACCTGTGGGTGGCCCACAGAGCAGGGTATATGCTGGTGGCAGCTCCATGCTGAATTTGACAGGTGCTCTGGGTGTCCTCCCTTTTGGGATACCCAGGCCCTGCCATTGGGATCAGTTGATTCCTGATAGGAAACAAGATGGCCCCTGTGGCCTCTTGCTTTCTATTGCCTGTTACCTTGTTTTCCCAAAGTCCTGGGAAGCCCTGACTCTGTCCCTTCCCCCTGACTGGCTGTTGGGTGGAAGTTCCATATATGGTGTTGTTGTGAAGGCCCAGCTAGACTGACTGGAGCCTTCCCAGTGACTGTATGTTGTGGGTACCTCCTGTGGGTGGGACCTGGGTGAATGGAGTGTGTGACCAATATACACTCCTTGTTGTGGTTGTCTGGTTTCTGGCATGAGAGACAAAGACTGAGACAGCCCTGCCCGAAACTGGCCTGAATGCAGTGTGTAGTGTTGAATGGCTGGGTACTTGTCCCAATCCACATTCCTTGTTGTGAGTGTCTGAAAGGGAGGAGGGTGGCCTGAATGCACTGTGTGCCTGATTGGCTGACTGACTGCATGAATGCCCTTCTGTGTGATTGGCTGCTGAGTGTGTGCCAGCAGTGTGGATGAGAGACAGAATAGTATATCTGGGGACCTCTCACCACTGGAAATCGTTCAGAAGCGTTCAGAAGCTGAGTCTCCACTCTAAGAGTAACTGGAACTGCTGATCCTCGACGTCCAGCTGGAAGAAGAAGACTTGCTGTGGCATTTGCTTCGATCGATCTGAAAGCTGCCGAATTCGTCGAGGACTGACCCGAGAGAGGACCTGGTAAGGCGCCCTCTTCCCGTGCTCCGAGGGATCATCGAGCACCGCTACATCTTCGCCGAAGCGCTCTGGAAGTCAGACCCTCGAAAGGCTGCCGACCCGAGACGGGACCGCCGAGGAGATCGAAGTGAAGCACCCGGACATCGCCGCCGTTGAAGTCCATTGTCGTCGACCAGGGTTCGCAGGTCTGTGTAACCGCTGGAGGCCCGTCGAAGTTGTGTTGCCCAGCCGTGGGAACCACTTGACGCCGTGCCGCCGACGACCGGAGCCGTCCGCTCCATGCCTAAGAACATTTGAATCGAAGGACTCCCTCGTCCGCACCGTCGACTGCTTTATCCTGCCGGAGAAAGTCGAGGACGACCAACGCGCCGAGGAGAAACCTGCCGGTGGGTTTCCCGCCACCCGAAGACCACAAAGACTCGAACGACTCGACGCCCTTGCTGGGCCCCCGTCTTCACAATCTTTGCGGTCCAGAACAATTGTCATCGAGGTGCCCGCACGCCTCTGCCTTGCAGGACGCCAACGCTCCGTCGTCGACGAGCACCGCTTGGATCGAAGCTGCCGCCTCATCGACACCGTTCTACCCTGTTTGTTGTCGGACGTTCGACGCCCCGTGTCTCCCGCTTGAAAGGGAAGGCATTCAAGAAGGGCCGTCGATTCCCCGATGCCGAACGCCGAGTTCCTCGACGCTTCTCGACGCCTCTCGACGATCCGTGACTCCCGCTGGAAAGGGGGTCGCTCAAGAAGGATCTGTCGACGCCTCTTCGAAGAACTCGACTCCACCAGGTACATTGGGGGGGTAAAAACATTATAGGAGGGAATAAGACTTGCAGAACAATACATGGACTGGGCTTGTGCTATCTCTTTATTTTACAGGTTGCCCAGGTGGGGGGATCTCCACACAGAACTGTGTCTAGTGGTAGGGGCCAGTATTCTGCCTATTGTTCAACCATCTTATTTTCTCTCCTCTCTCTATTGCTGGTTTCACTCTATTGATCTGTGTGACATTGTTACAGTATTGTTGATGCACTTTTCATGAGATCTAATACAAAGGGTGGTACCACTTTAGAATTGTATATATTTGCCATTACTGATTTTCCTAAGTACAAAGTGAGTTATTATGATAAGTGTACATAACCTTGAATATTGATTATATAAAGACTGTGTTCTAACCAATACAGTGTGTGGACATTCCTTTGTGGGGGCTTGGGGACTACACTGTACTTAAGAACCAGCCTGCATCACCTCCTGAGAAGCTAGGCCTTGATTGCTCGTCCATTGCTACCGTAATCGAGAATCTTGGCTGGGGTCTTCTGTGCCTCTCTCCTACCATATAGGGAGCAGAAGTACAGACACCCCTTACCAATCTTGACAGCTTGGTGGCAGCGGTGGGATGCTTATGGTTTTAAGAATCAGTGTATAACCGTGCACTTACAAAATATCTGCATTTTATTAAATTAAGGTTTAGTTGTGTACAAGATAACTGCATTACAAACAATGGAGTCTATTGCAAATGGCAAATTGACTCGGATGAGCTTGGAGGCTCTCCAGAGTGCTTGTGAAGCCAGGGAGTTAGACTTTGTGGATAAGTCTAGGGCTGAGCTGATAGCTGCCCTGGTGGACTACCAGACTGATGGTGAAACTCTTGATGAGGGGGGGAATGCAACCAATGAGGACTCTGCCCCTGGGGTTTCTGCTGAATCTGTTTCTGGGAATGCCGCCATTCCTGCTGCCTCTGTTCCAAACCCCAGAAATTCCTTGGAGCTTGAGTTATTAAGGATGAAATTGGCCTTTGAATACCGCAAGTTGGAAATAGATGCTGAATTTAGGAAAGAGGAGTTGGCTCAACAAGTGGAGCTCAAGAATAGGGATCTTGAACTCAAGAGCCAGGACACTGAATGTCAGAGAATACAGCTAGAGAAAGCTAGAGTGGAGACTTCAGCTAAACCCAGTGAGAGTGTCAGGTCCCCAGCCACCAAGTTTATGGAAGATTTGGTTGGTGTATTTGTGGAGGATTCAGATATCCTCCAATGGATTGAAGCGTTTGAAATGGCTTGTGCAATTCATGATGTTGACAAAAGAGATTGGGCTAAGTGTTTGTTAAGCAGAGTGCCTCAAACTGGATATGACTGTATTCTGAAGCTGGGTGTGGAAGAAAGGGGTCAGTATGAGTGTATGAAGTCTGCTTTGATTGCCAAGTTTGGCAAGACACCTGCCCAATACCTTAAAAGGTTCAGGGATTTTAAGAAAAGAGAGAATGTGTCTTGGGTTGACTGGGTGAGTGTTGCGCACATGAACATGATGGGGTGGATTGATGGATACAAGGTTAAGACTTTTGTTGAATTGTCCCACCTCTTGTTTTTTGAGCATTTTTCTGAAGCCTGTTCACCAGAGCTGCGTCAGTATGTGGCTGACCAGAACATTTTGGACCCCTTTAAGCTGGCTAGGTTGGCTGACAAGTGGGTCTCCCACCGGGTGTCCCCTAAGGACTCCAGTGGGAAGGACAAGGACAAAGAAAAGGGGGCCTCTCAGAAAGCTGAGGAGTCCCACAAGCAGTCGCAGTCGGGTAAACCTAAACCTTCCTCTCCCAAGACCCAAAAATCTAGTGGGGATAAATTCTCTGTGGGTGGGAATAAGAGTAGTGGTCCACCTGCTGCAAAGCAGGTTCCCAGTGGTTCCAGTACCGTACCCCGCACTCCTGGCACTTGTTGGGACTGTGGGGCTCTGGATCACAAAAGGGGTGACTCCAAGTGTAAAGGTAAGGCACTTGGAGTACAGGCTGTCAGCCTGACCTACCCTTACCCCGTGTCTGAGGTGGAGGCCACCGTCCTCCCCTCCTCTACCGGGATCACATTTGGTGCTCCGGTAGAGATTTCCTTAGTGTCCCTTGGGGCCTGGGACCAGTATGCAGAAGTACTGGCGACTATCCCACAGAACACCCGTAGGTTTTTGAGAAGTGTCCTCTTGAATGGCCAGCCTTCTACTGGTTTGAGAGACACTGGGGCAAGCATGACAGTGGTGGACAGGACCCTGCTCAAGCCAGAGGACTATGTAAGTGCTCCTCTGAGAACCACCAGGTTAGCTGGTGGGCCTCCCAAATTATCGCCTGTAGCCTTAGTCACACTCATGATTGGAGACAAGACAGCAAAGCTTCCTGTCCTGGTTCAGGACAATGTCCCTGCTAACATCCTGTTAGGAAATGATCTAGTAGAGTTGGGGTTGATCTCGGATGGTCTTCCCATGACTGCTGCTGCAGTCACTAGGTCACAGGTGACACCGGGTCTGGCTGTGAGTCAGGCACCCGAGCCAAAGGCGAGGCCTAAGGCAAGAAGAAGGAAGACCAAGAAGGCCACCTCTGTGGGGGGAACACCTTCTCTTCCTGCTGTTCTGACAGCACCCATTGGGATCCATGCTCCGGACGGGCTGGGTCCAGTGGAAAACCCAAACTCAACTCCTGTGGGAGAAGAGACAGAAGACTCTCCTGTGGGAGAGGTTCTCAACCCGGAGGATCATCCCGACCTTCAATGCTTGTTAGCTGAAGGGGGACCCTCCCGGGCAGACATCTGTAAGGGACAGAGAGAGTGCCACTCTCTCGAGGGACTGAGGAAACAGGCCCTGTCCCAGGCACAGGGAGAAGTGCCTAGGACATTCCGGATTTATTGGGAGGGTGAGCTCCTTGTTAGTGAGCCCACTAAGCCTGAACCTGGTGCCCTCAAGAGGTTGGTGGTACCCCAGGTTTACAGGCCCTTCCTACTGCAGTTGGCGCATGAGGTGCCCTTGGCTGGTCATCTTGGGACCAAGAAGACTAAGCAGAGGCTCTCTGTCCATTTCTACTGGCCACGGATGGGAGTAGAGGTGGAGTCCCACTGCAGGACCTGCCCCACTTGTCAGTTGTCTGGCAAGACAGGAGGCAGGGTCATTGCCCCACTGCAGCCATTGCCAGTGGTTGGCACACCATTTTAGAGGGTGGGCATCGACATTGTCGGTCCCCTTGACCCTCCCACTTCAGGTGGACATCGGTTCATCCTGGTCTTGGTAGATCATGCCACCAGGTACCCTGAGGCAATACCCCTTCGGACGGTTACTGCCAAGGTGGTTGCCAGGGCTCTCCTGGGCATTTTCACCCGTGTTGGATTCCCCAAGGAGGTTGTCTCTGACCGAGGATCCAACTTCATGTCTAGTTACATGAAAACCATGTGGAAAGAGTGCGGGGTAACCTACAAGTTCTCCACCTCTTACCACACCCAGACCAATGGTCTGGTTGAGAGATTTAACAAAACTCTCAAGGGCATGCTAGGTGCTTTGGAAGAGCCCCTAAGGAGGAAATGGGATCTCCTCCTGCCATGCCTGCTGTTTGCTTACAGAGAGGTACCTCAAGAGGGTGTTGGTTTCAGCCCCTTTGAATTACTCTTTGGACATCCCGTGAGGGGGCCCCTCGCCTTGATCAGAGAAGGCTTGGAAGCCACCCCTCCAGGTCCCGCCAAGCAAGTGGGGGACTATGTGTTAGGCCTCAGGCGGAGGATAACACAGATGATGGGTCAGGCAACAGCGAATCTCAAGGCCAGCCAGGAATTGAATAAGTACTGGCATGACCTTAAAGCCTCGCAAGTGGATTGGACTCCGGGACAGGAAATCCTTGTGATGGAGCCTACCAAGCCTAGAGCTTTGGCAGACAAGTGGACTGGACCCTTCAGGATCATCTCCAAGATGGGCGAAGTCAATTATCTGGTTGACATGGGAGCCTCTGGGGTAGCCCCTCAGGTATTCCATGTCAACAGGCTCAAGCCTTTCCACCGGCGAGCAGAAGTCTCATGTCTCTTGCTAGCTTCAGGGCAAGAAGAGGATGAGAGTGAGCTCCTTCCTGATTTTCTGCATAGCAACCCTCAGGATGGCTCAGTGGAGGGAGTACATCTCTCTCCGGATTTGACAACAGAGCAACAGAGGGCCTGCAGAGCTTTGCTCCAACAGTATGCCTCTCTGTTTTCACTGTCGCCAGGCCTTACACCGTGGTGTAGGCATGAAATTGACACTGGTGACAGTGTGCCTGTCAAAAGCAGGTGCTACCGTATGCCAGATACCGTCAAGACCCACATCCAGGCTGAGGTCGCCAAGATGTTGGATCTGGGTGTTATTGAACCCTCAACCAGTCCCTGGTCCAGTCCAGTGGTCCTTGTCCCCAAGGCAAGTTCCCAGGCGGGTACCAAGGATTGGAGGTTCTGTGTGGACTACCGAGGAGTCAATGCCGTCACCAAAACTGATGCACACCCATTGCCCAGGGCTGATGAGCTCGTGGACACCATGGGTGCTGCCAAATTTGTGAGCACCTTTGACCTTACCTCAGGCTATGGGCAAATAGCTCTGACGGACCATGCCAAGGAAAAGACGGCCTTCTCAACACCTGAGGGACTCTACCAGTTTAGGGTCATGCCTTTTGGGTTGAAGAATGCCCCTGCCACCTTCCAGAGGTTGGTCAACCATGCGCTCAGTGGGCTGGAAGCCTTTTGTGTGGCTTACTTAGACGACATTGCCGTCTACAGTTCCACCTGGGAAGAGCATTTGACACATCTGGATAAGGTGTTGCAGGCCTTGAAAAGGGCTAACCTCACTATCAAGGCCACCAAGTGCCAGATAGCTCAGGGTAAAGTTACCTATCTTGGTCATGAGGTAGGAGGGGGTCAAATCCAACCTCTCTCCAGTAAAGTACAGGATGTACAGAACTGGGAGACTCCCACTACTCAAACCCAGGTGAGAGCCTTTTTGGGCCTCACTGGGTACTATCGCAATTTCATGGCAGACTATGGAACCATACCTGCACCCCTGACAGCTCTAACTTCACCCAAACAGCCTAGGAAGGTTAATTGGACCGAAGACTGTCAGAGGGCCTTTGATGGCTTGAAAGAAAGTCTGTGTAGGGCACCTGTGTTGTGTGCGCCCGACTACAGCCGACCCTTTATCGTCCAGACGGATGCCTGCGACACCGGACTTGGAGCTGTCTTGTCCCAGTTAGATGACAAAGGGAGAGAACATCCTATCATATTCATCAGTAGACAACTCAAGGGTAGAGAACTTAGGTGGGCTACTGTTGAAAAGGAGTGTTTTAGCATAGTTTGGAGCCTTAGGCGTTTTAGGCCCTACCTTACGGGGTCTACCTTCAAGGTCCAAACAGATCATAAGCCCCTGAAGTGGCTTATGCAGATGAAGGGTGAGAATCCGAAATTGCTCAGGTGGTCCATTAGCCTGCAAGGGCTAGACTTCACCATAGAGCACAGGCCAAGGAAGAGTCACGATAATGCAGATGGCCTTTCCAGAAGGTATGTTGACCGTCTGGATGAGGGTGTCTATCCCGTGGGAGATTAGACACCCTCCACCTCAGTCTGGGGGGGGGCGACTGTGATGCTGGAAATGCATCAGAGGGACAGGGCCTCTGAATCCTTGTCCTTTACTGCTTTTTATCGTGTGTTCTGTCGTGTTTTCTGCCCAGGAGTCCATGTGGGACTCCTGGAAGTGCAGCTCTCTCTTTTGGTTTGGTGAACAGACCCATGGGATACCCTTATGGCACCCATGGGTAGGGGTACAACCCTGTGCCCCTAGTGTATGTTTTTGGGCACCTGTGGGTGGCCCACAGAGCAGGGTATGGCTGGTGGCAGCTCCATGCTGAATTTGACAGGTGCTCTGGGTGTCCTCCCTTTTGGGATACCCAGGCCCTGCCATTGGGATCAGTTGATTCCTGATAGGAAACAAGATGGCCCTTGTGGCCTCTTGCTTTCTATTGCCTGTTACCTTGTTTTCCCAAAGTCCTGGGAAGCCCTGACTCTGTCCCTTCCCCCAGACTTGCTGTTGGGTGGAAGTTCCATATATGGTGTTGTTGTGAAGGCCCAGCTAGACTGACTGGAGCCTTCCCAGTGACTGTATGTTGTGGGTACCTCCTGTGGGTGGGACCTGGGTGAATGGAGTGTGTGACCAATATACACTCCTTGTTGTGGTTGTCTGGTTTCTGGCATGAGAGACAAAGACTGAGACAGCCCTGCCCGAAACTGGCCTGAATGCAGTGTGTAGTGTTGAATGGCTGGGTACTTGTCCCAATCCACATTCCTTGTTGTGAGTGTCTGAAAGGGAGGAGGGTGGCCTGAATGCACTGTGTGCCTGATTGGCTGACTGACTGCATGAATGCCCTTCTGTGTGATTGGCTACTGAGTGTGTGCCAGCAGTGTGGATGAGAGACAGAATAGTATATCTGGGGACCTCTCACCACTGGAAATCGTTCAGAAGCGTTCAGAAGCTGAGTCTCCACTCTAAGAGTAACTGGAACTGCTGATCCTCGACGTCCAGCTGGAAGAAGAAGACTTGCTGTGGCATTTGCTTCGACCGATCTGAAAGCTGCCGAATTCGTCGAGGACTGACCCGAGAGAGGACCTGGTAAGGCGCCCTCTTCCCGTGCTCCGAGGGATCATCGAGCACCGCTACATCTTCGCCGAAGCGCCCTGGAAGTCAGACCCTCGAAAGGCTGCCGACCCGAGACGGGACCGCCGAGGAGATCGAAGTGAAGCACCCGGACATCGCCGCCGTCGAAGTCCATTGCCGTCGACCAGGGTTCGCAGGTCTGTGTAACCGCTGGAGGCCCGTCGAAGTTGTGTTGCCCAGCCGTGGGAACCACTTGACGCCGTGCCGCCGACGACCGGAGCCGTCCGCTCCTTGCCTCAGAACATTTGAATCGAAGGACTCCCTCGTCCGCACCGTCGACCGCTTTATCCTGCCGGAGAAAGTCGAGGACGACCAACGCGCCGAGGAGAAACCTGCCGGTGGGTTTCCCGCCACCCGAAGACCACAAAGACTCGAACGACTCAACGCCCTTGCTGGGCCTCCGTCTTCACAATCTTTGCGGTCCAGAACAATTGTCATCGAGGTGCCCCGCACACCTCTGCCTTGCAGGACGCCAACGCTCCGTCGTCGACGAGCACCGCTTGGATCGAAGCTGCCGCCTCATCGACACCGTTCTACCCTGTTTGTTGTCGGACATTCGACGCCCCGTGTCTCCCGCTTGAAAGGGAAGGCATTCAAGAAGGGCCGTCGATTCCCCGATGCCGAACGCCGAGTTCCTCGACGCTTCTCGACGCCTCTCGACGATCCGTGACTCCCGCTGGGAAGGGGGTCGCTCAAGAAGGATCTGTTGACGCCTCTTCGAAGAACTCGACTCCACCAGGTACATTGGGGGGGTAAAAACATTATAGGAGGGAATAAGACTTGCAGAACAATACATGGACTGGGCTTGTGCTATCTCTTTATTTTACAGGTTGCCCAGGTGGGGGGATCTCCACACAGAACTGTGTCTAGTGGTAGGGGCCAGTATTCTGCCTATTGTTCAACCATCTTATTTTCTCTCCTCTCTCTATTGCTGGTTTCACTCTATTGATCTGTGTGACATTGTTACAGTATTGTTGATGCACTTTTCATGAGATCTAATACAAAGGGTGGTACCACTTTAGAATTGTATATATTTGCCATTACTGATTTTCCTAAGTACAAAGTGAGTTATTATGATAAGTGTACATAACCTTGAATATTAATTATATAAAGACTGTGTTCTAACCAATACAGTGTGTGGACATTCCTTTGTGGGGGCTTGGGGACTACACTGTACTTAAGAACCAGCCTGCATCACCTCCTGAGAAGCTAGGCCTTGATTGCTCGTCCATTGGTACCGTAATCGAGAATCTTGGCTGGGGTCTTCTGTGCCTCTTTCCTACCATATAGGGAGCAGAAGTACAGACACCCCCTACCAATCTTGACACATCCAAAAGTGAGATGATTATGGAAGTGGAAGTCGTCTATACCCATGAAAGAATGATGGTTGCACGAATGACACCTGAAGCCTATAACAGTCTTGGGCAGATGCAGCTAATGGAACTGCAAGGGGAGGCACCACAGGAAGAGAAAAACCTGTGGAAACGTCGAGGATGTTCTTTAAACCCCTCTGACAGGTTGTGTGCGACAAGACAGCACTGGTAAACCAGTAAAGCCTATAGCCCTATTGCCTTCCACTGGCAATTTATGCACTTCGGAACCAACCAGGCCTCCGACCATCATCTTACGCCACACGAGATAGCCACAGGAAGAAGAATGAGCACTCCCCTGACACCCCGATATAGAGCTAGATGTGATGCCCAGTAAACAGGAGAGGTTTTAGGGTCTGAAATGCAAAATTACCTGAACTGCATGACATCTTGCCTTACTGTAATTTCAGACCAGCTGCAGTGACGACGAAAAGGGTGCAGCGCAGCACAGAACACAGAAGGAGACACTGCAACAGACCCAGTTCAAGGTCTACGTGTTCCACTCATCTTCCCTGGAGACGCCGTCCTTGTGAAAAAAAAACAAGGAAAAAGTGGGCCGAGCCAAGATTCAACGTTCCTTTTATCGTGGAGGACTGCACTCCGTCTGCAGTGAAGCTACAAGGCAGGAGAGCTTGGATTTTTCTCGGTGATATCAAACCCAACATCGGAGAAGGCCCCCTGCCTGCACCCCAACGAGAGGAATCGACAGACGATGGGGAAGAACCACAGCACGTGCAGACGAGATCCATGACGAGGAAGAAGGACGCATGACCAGCGAACCAAGGACAAGGAACATTTTAGCAAATTGTGGTTTAAATTGGACACTTCCTCTAAACAAAGAAAGGGGATAAGGACATAACAATGGACACTCTGTGCATCCTAGTTGCAGGGTGAAGAAGAAAATTGCACGTATAAGCCACAACATGATCTAGTGACTGCCGAACTTTGGGCTGAGGCCCACTTAAGCCTTGATGAGAAAAGAAGATGCCAAACTTTGACCGAGGACACTTACATTGGAAGCAAAAACAGTATCCCAACTCATTCAATACTGAGGCCCTATTCGAAATCACTTATGGTGTCCCACAATAGAGACATCACAAAGGACCTAGTCACCTATTTTGATCTAGTGCTAAGATCATACCCGTCGCTGGTAGGGAGGCTCACCAGTGTCACAGACTTTTTACAAGATCCTGAAAACGAAAAGACAATAAGACAACTCCTCACTGTCATTGCCGAACAACTTATCCTTCTCCCTGAGTACAGTTAGAAAGAATGAAATGTTCCCAACACAGGCGGGAATAGATGAGCTTGTCAACACACTGTTCTTTCGCATAATCGAAGACTGCCCAACTCTTATCGGAAGAACGACAGACACACTCGCATTTCTTCGAGACCCAGCAAACACTGAACTATTAAGCCATCTTTTAAATAAGATCAGAATTCTAGTCGCACTCCATGCGACCGAACAGTGCAGACATTGTTTACATCAAGGAAAAAACACATAATCCTGAACCCAGCGAGACAGGACAGATGTCCCTGTCACCAGAAGACAGCAGATTGGCACACAATGTCCTTTTGCGCCTAATTACTGACTTTCCAGAGCTAGTGGGGAGACCTATCGATATTGACGTCCTCACATTTATCAGTGATCCAGCCAATGTCGCACAAATGGGAATGCTCCTGCATGAAATCATGCTTCAAGTGGAACTTTCTAATCATCAGAGGAGCTATCTGAGGAGATTCTAAAAAAGCCTTTCGCCGAGGGACAGATCGAGGGAGCAGAGTCAAGAACTTCACTTGTTATATTTGTTGTTATTTTTCCCTATTTCATCATACTGATCAGTGTCCAATATGTCCTCAGGACTGAAGCAGATTCGAGGAGTGGGCTGTGAGCTTACTTACTTTGAACACGCACAGTAAAAGTGACTCACTAAAGTATTATTATTATTTTTTAAAGATATTTTTATTTGCATTTCTTCAAACATGTACATCAGGACTCAACATAATCCTTTCCAACCTCCCCTCCCCTCCCCTCTCCCTCCCACTGGTTTTGTCATCTTTGCTTAGACCCAGCATCCCTTTGTTGCGTGTTTCTCAGCCTACGAATAAGTCTAGGATACGGATATTGTGGGGGCACCATTGCAACATGTAATCGCTTTGCAGATAATATATGGCGTCTCCCCAATCCGTGGCAAACTTCTGTCTGTCTCCTTGAATATTATACGTAAGTCTCTCCATTGCTACACAGGTCCATATCCTGTGAAGCCACTCCTGTGTGGTAGGTGGGGACTTTTATTTCCATTTTTGAGCTATGGCTAGCCACGCAGCAATGAGAAAGCCCATAAAGTTCTGTTTTTGTGTCCTCGTGAGGGATTTGTCACGGGGGGCCCACATGCCGCACATCCATACTTCTTCCCCTAGGTTAGCCGCCCCCTTGAAGATTGCCTGCATCTGAGTTTTCACGTCTCCCCAATATTGTTGCAGTTCCTTACAATCCCACCATATGTGTCTCCAACTTCCCATGGAATCGCACCCCCTCCAGCATTTCCCTTGTGTCGTAGGGAACATTTTGTGGATTCTTTCAGGCGTATAGTGCCATTGGATCATTACTTTGGTCCAAGCTTCCCTCGTTTGTATCGCCCTTGTCCATTTTGGTATTATTTGCCACATGTAAGACCATTGATCCCTCGTTATCTGCTTCTCTAATGTTTTTTCCCACTTTTTCATATACTGCCAGGTGATGTTCTCTCCCTGGGCATTTAAGAACTTGTAGAGAGAAGAGACAAATTTCTTTTCACCCGTTTGAGTCATCATATATGTCTCGAAGGGGGTGAGGTCCCTTGTCAGTGCCTCGGTTATTCTTGGCGTTGTGAGCCAGTGGTGGAGCTGCTCATACTGAAATCTGTCCCTGTCCGTGAGGCCCAACAATTCCTGACAGTCCTTGAAGGACCTGATCCGGTGTCCCTCTTGCATGTCTCCCACTGTCGTACAGTCTGCGTCACGCCATTTTTTAAAGTATTATTTTTAATTGATTTTTCCCATAGTCTAGCAAAGGAACTGTATCCTGAAATAAAAGACAATTGTCACTCACAAGAGGGGGGACACTTGTGGAGCACCTGACACTCGTAAACACAGAACTTGTAGACGATATTGGGTGAGGGAATAATAACATTGACATTTGTTGAATGATCAAGATGGGGGTCCAGAGTAGCAACCTGGTCCTCTCACAAGAAGAGAGGCACCCCCGCTTCTCTGGAAGAAAATGCTGCCGCCTAACATATAGAACCATAATGTACTTATGCATCATATTTATCATTATTTTATTGTCATTAATGATCAGAACTGCATTCTTTATTGGTGCACGAAGCGTTCCAATTTCAGTGCACCCACCTGATGATGCACGCATGAAACCCACAAAGGCACCCAGACCTTATATAGTCATTCCAGTCCCTACAAGATCTGACGGTGGAGTGAATGAACTTGAAATGCATGTGAGTAGCAATGATACACACACGCTTGTGGTAACGAACGAGAGGAAAAGCCGCAGACAGGGTCGGCATGAAATGAATAAAGTAAAATCACTGACAACTACAAGCTCACAAACACTGAATGTACATGAAACAGGCCTACTGTCAATGACTGCAGAACCACAAACCAAAGCAGTAGAAAAGATGAGACTGCTTGCCTTAAAAAACTTCACAGCAGATATTGTGAGGAAACAAGAAGAGTTAAGAGAAAGACCAACAGAAGCAGTCATATCAGAAACTCTAAAGAAAACAAAAGCCAACTCAGAGAAACTCTCTGCACGGACACAACTGATAGTAGACTCTTTATTTCCGCACATAGCCAGAGCGAGGAAACTGCAAGAAGAACTGAAGAACAAAATCATAGAAACTGTATTGGCAAGCACACATGTCCTAACATAAGGGACAAGTAGCAGTTCTACAATGCAGCCATATACCGGACCAGCGTCAGGCTGGCTGGCATGGGCATCTGTAACCAGCAGGAAGAGGATGTAAGAAGAAAAGGAAAGAGCTGCCCGACTCTTGTCCACTCAAATGGCCCGGATGAGGAGGCCTGCACCATGGACCAAGATACCTGAACATCCTCCAGCAAGAAAAAGCAATACCGATGCATTCAGGGATGTAGTTATAGCAAACTACAGGAAGACCTTAAGAATCAAGAGAAGTATGCATGGAGATGACAATGAACTAAACCACTACCTGGGCAGCACAGCACATCTGGGGAACAACATTTGGTACCAGCGAAGGAAGTTGGAAGACGAAATTCTGGAGGGGGAATACTTTGTTTGTACACTCCTATCGTACAGCATGGGGGTGTCCAAGATCTTCATAGCTGTAGAAATTGATGCCCCGACAGCACACTGTCTCTCACACGTAGTAATGTTTAAGACCAGAGGCTAGTTCATTGGAAGTGATGCCTCATTGATATGGGCAACTGAAACAGCTTATCCCGATGAAGATGATTATGTCCAGGACATTAAGACGAGAAACAGAGCTCATACTAGGAATAATGTGATCAGGTACGAGAAGCCTGGAGTTAAAGAAGCAGGAATAGGATGGGAAGTATACCCGAGACTAAATGTCCAAGGAAAAACTCCAGAAGAGGCTCAAATTTGGAAAAACAGAGGCCAAATGCAGATTTGGGGAACAGTGCTTTCACCAGACAGATGGGAGAAAGGAGTAGTGATCTGCAGAGCATGGATGGTCCTTGGAGCCTGCAAGGAAGCAATTGAAAACTCACAAAGACTGTGTAAACCATTATGGCCAAGACTTGCAAAACTGCTGACATGGGTCGAAGACAGAGGAGGACCCTTGCAGATAGTGCCCCTAGAAAGCCCAAAATTGTGCTTCAGGAACAATGGCACAAGGAAGATGGGAGAGAATCAGAACTGTGGACGAATCTTTGATGCTCCAGGAATGGTACATGGAACCGCAGTGATCATGGACCATTATTGGGCATGTGGACCGAAAGCATACATTAGACTACCGAAAAACTGGGGAGGCATATGCACCATAGTGAATGTCCACGTTCCAGCATTGGTGATCCCAAAAAGTGACCTGAACATTAACAGTTTCCTGAAAGCAGACGCTCACCCGAGAAAGAAGAGATCTGTGGAGCTGATAACTCGAATGAAGAGAGAAAATTACTTCTCTGCTAAATCAGAAGAAGCATTTCATGCGATCCCATGTGGAGTAAATACTAAATGGTTGCAGATAACCAGATGGGAATTTCTACAGACGATCAACACAACCATAAAAGGACTCAATGCGATTAAGGAAGAGTTAAGAGCAATCCGACTGATGACTCTCCAAAACAGATATGTCCTTGACATGATCACAGCTATGGATGGAGGAGTTTGTGCAAAAATTGGAGAATCATGTTGCACATTTATACCTTCTCACGACGAAGAAAATTGAACTTTAACAGAAGCTATTGGTATGCTTGTGAAGCTACAGAACCAAATGATCAACAAAACTAACGAAGTTGATGATGACAGCTGGTTTGGATCACTGTTTTCATGGATCCCACAATGGATGGTAGATGCATTCAAGTTCCTGGGAGCCCTGCTAGTAATGATATTACTAGGATTTTGTGTTATCAAGATAATAATCTCGCAATGCCAGAAAACTGCGCAGAAAGCCATGGGGATGAAGATCATGATTCATGTCAAGCCAGGATGGAAGCCCAGAGATCTAACTGATGATGAAATAAGAGACTTTGTGAAGGCCAGCAAGCATGCACCAGAAGGTACAAAGTTTCTTTATCCCAGGAAGTGCAGAAATTATGTGGGAAAATGGATTTACTGCAGCCCAAATGGACAATGACATGGAATAAAGATGAACATGTAAGGACAGCAGGAAGCCTAAAAGGAGTAATAAAGATATGGACTCCAAAAGGACATTCCTTCAAAACATCATGCACAGACCCAGAAGATGCAGAA
Organism: Ambystoma mexicanum; assembly: GCF_040938575.1. Classification (NCBI taxonomy): domain Eukaryota; kingdom Metazoa; phylum Chordata; class Amphibia; order Caudata; family Ambystomatidae; genus Ambystoma; species Ambystoma mexicanum. The sequence continues at coordinate 326,050,246 of NC_090925.1, read as the reverse complement.
GGGATGAATACAGAGGAACAAAGTAAGATGAACCCAAAGGAAGAAGTGAAAGTGGTTGATGAATCGCCCAGAGGGGGGAGTGTAGAGGAGGGCCCGAATAAAGCCTGCACTCCATTTGCCCATTTTGAAGTACCAGGAACGCTCATGCCAAAATATGTGACGTATGATGAGCAAATAAACCAGCAGAGAGCCGCAGTAGGGCTCTGCCCAGTGCCTATCAAAAGAACAACACCTGTTGAAATACCGATACCCAGAAAACAATGGACAGTAAGGTATCCATTGAGAAAACCCTACCAGCAAATAAGACGAAATAAAGATTGCCTAAGTACCGTCCCGGAAGAAACCAAAAAGGCCTTGATGGAAGACGAATGGTGACGTCACGAAGGCCCGGACGGACTCGCAGATAGAAGATATGACGACCCAAGGATGACACAAAGAGACGAAATGCCATGAATAAGAATATTGTGAACCCAGAAGGAGAGAACGATGTTGAAATATAAAGAAGCTTAATCTGTAAAGCAGGATGAAGTCATTCAACCAGCTAACGCCTGTACATATGCTTGAAACCGCAAGAAAGTTAAGAAAACAGTGCGGCTTGCTATGCTAAGTAGAAGAATAGAGCGGCAAGCACCATTATACATAATCTACCTCAAAACGAAGCACAGTTATATAAGCGAGAGTCCACTTTACACAAAAAGCAGAATCAACTCAAGTTACTAGAGGCCAAGCAGATCAAGATTCATATTCTAGCTAAAGGAGAAGAGACGGCTGAATCGAAACTCAGCAGATGCAACTTGCGCCAGGAAGAGCCAAGGTCAGACCAATAGAAGGAACGAACAGTAGCTTTGCATAATTGAAACTTAAGAACAGAAAATCCTGTCTTTGAAGGTCGAGATAAGGAGGCCTAGGCAGGTGGCGAGCCGAATAAGAATTAAATGCACAAATTGAGAGAAACTTGGCAAATTCACGGTGTGAGTAGCACGTGACCATCCGAGCGAGAAGGAGCACGAGTTCACACCTACGCTTGGCAGCCACCCAGACAGAGATATCATAACTTTTCCAGACAAGAAGATGCAGTTTCAAGGCCAACCACAGCGAACTAATTGACACATAGCCACTAAAGTTATGATTGATTGAAGGAAGGCCGGGTGAATCGTCGGGCACCCTTCACCTGGCTGACCATTCTACGTGCTGCTAAGTAAAGTGGAAATGTATGCATGGGGTTGAAGCCAACCCAATCACAGTGGACCAAATATTCTAGGGTCCTATAGATAGCAGAACCAATGGGACATCATACTCTTAGTGACGTCTACAATAGTAATGTGTGAAGGAAGGGCTTAGACGCCCACCTGATAGTGTTTATCCAATCCCCTCACTCTTTTACCATATAGAGATATAGCACCTATATTAAAGTTACCTTTTCCTAACCTATAGAAATGTTTATTAACTTTTGAGTGTTACACGTCAGATTATGACAAGTTTTGAGTATAAATGTCACTGTTTGTATGAAGTTCGTTGGAGTTGAAGCAAGACGGACTATCGCATCACTGTTGATTTCCATGACTCCCTGTTTTTTGTATTTGTCATTAAACGGACTCCCTTTGCCAAACCATTGAGTTGTCCTTATTGATTGGTGTTGGAGTAATAAATCTGCACCCCCATCCATCTCAAAGATGCAGCTATCTCATCTTAAAGTACTCCAGAGTAACCCTTGGCTCTATGGGCCGGCCGGGGGTCTCCCCAGTACAAGGTTATGATTGGGTCTCTACTGTCAGGTGGGCAACTAAGCCTCATCTAGTGCAAGTCAACTTCATCGTCACAAAATACAGGACAAACTATTGGATCGCAAACTATAGGGCTCTTTGATATGTGGCCCTCCATAATTGGTTGGCACACTTGTGCCCTTCTGGAATATTCCACTCACTAGCAGCACACAAGCTGGTACTCCAAGTGCGGGTGGGTTGGTGTTGACCAGACCTCCCCACCCAATTAGCCCAACATCTATCATCACTCTTACTTTCTGTCATTCAATTAGTCTTCCAACATGACCTTGTAGGCTACACAACTCCTGGGAATATTAGGGAGTGTGTGCATGCTCTTATCTTCAGGTCTCTGCAGAGTCCGCTTAAGTCTATTTCCATCTAGGTCACATGACTGACGACCACATTTCGAGTTTAGCGTTCAATGTTAAATGGTATTAAAACAAATAGAACTTGGCACTCATTGTCTTTCAGCTGCACCTTGGCAGGAGCTTGGCTCGTCTCTCTCATTAATTGTATCCTTCGAATAGACAACCAGTTCTCGGCTGCACTGGCCTTGCTGACACTGGACACAAACAACATAGGGAAATTTCTAATTTATGTTTACACCTCAGAAAAACTGGGGTATACTGTCCTTCCTGTTAACTGCTTATACGGTATCACAGAAAACAAAGGACATGTGGGGCTTTCATTATGCCGATAACTGTTCACACTATTAATGTGTACCCTAACATTCTCCCTGACTAGAAGAACACCCTCTCCCTTTGTGATGTTGGTACGTCTTAGATAGCGCTGTTGCAACGCCTATCTAAAAGGGATAGGTAAGAGGGAAACTGACCCTAATGAAAAAAATTGGAAATATAATAATAACTGTATTATCACTTTCTGTTTTATTATTCCAGCCTTGGTTGAACAACATAGAAAAATAATGATAAAAAAGCAGTGGAAAAGCTAATTTGTGAACTGCATTCATCGGTTTGTCATGCAGTTCACGTGGGTCTCCAGGTCTAAATGACAATTTAATCGCCCTCCGTGAAGTGTGCTTGACTGGCTCTATGATTTTTAGTAAAACATCTTTGTTAAAAGATCTGTGCAATGCAGAAAAATCATTCAATATACGTCATCTTTTACTGTTTAAGTATTATGTATATCTCTTTACTAAACAAATTATTTTCCTTTACACTATCATACGTTCTTCAACCTATTAGTTGGGGAAATATAGAAGATGGATTTAAGTACCAAACTACAGTATCCTCAATGGTCAACAGAAGTTTTATATATTTACTGAGTTTCCTATGTGCCCCCCTTGTTGTGAAGACATCCAAACGTTAGGTCGACCGGTTTCAATGACATCTATTTCCATTCGTCATCTTCTTCAGGAACAATTACTTCAAACATCAGGCTTGAGTCTGTATACCCATCAAGAATGGCCCAGCGTACTCTATAGGACATAAATGGAAAAGTCGAAGGTGACTTCTCAAAAGCCATGGTGGGTTAGGGTATATATAATTTCACGTGTCTTATTCACATGAGTTAAATTAATCTAGGTCATCCATGGACATTAAACGGGCTCCTCCCCCGGGGGGTGTGTGTGGGGGCATGCTACACCCATAATTCCTTACTTCTTGGCTCTTACTATGTATCTACTATCAGCCGAGACACTGGGCCAGGCAAGCCTCCTCCATTCTTCCCTGCTCATCAGCTACTGTTTAGTTACTGCAACACACTTTCAGGCTTCCTGCTCATGGGATCCCAGTTTGCTAAAACACAACGTGCAACACCAGATTTCTTATACTTATATATACCTTGGCGGCACCACCTGCAGTCTATATACCTACGTATAGCTCGCTTTGATCACTTAGTCTACTTGCGTTGCTGGCTCTGTACAATTATAAAAACGTTTTTGCATTTGCTTCCGTGCTCTTCACACGTGCAATATTCATTTTACACATAACAGGTTACTCGATGCTTTACTTCGTTACTGGATTCTATATGTTCTCTTTATGTTATCCACTGTTATCTCTTCTCAGGGTGTCACGTTACTTCTCGTGATGTCACCAGTCTGCTCTTTCATTCATCTTCTCCCGCTCTTCAAGGATCTTTCCTAAGAGGCTGTCAATTCTTCGTGGATACACTTTGCTTCAAAGGCTGCTCGTGTTATTGGCATCATTACAGGTTTCACCTTTGTCACTATCTCTGGTTCCCAACATACAGGCAGGTTAGGGGCGGGGCTTCTAGTGGAGGCTTTTGGCTCCTCCTCTACACTCCCCCCTCTGCTTGATTCATCGACTAACTCCTTCATCAGTCTTCACATTTCAGACATCCTTTCTTGAAGAAATGTTTCTTCGGCGTCCTTATCTTCACTCCCTTCAATGATCCTGCTGATTTTACATGGTCATCAATGCTCCACATCATGTCACTGCATTGTCCACTTGGGCTACAATAGATCCATCTTCCCACATACTTCTTGTGTTCTTTAGGATACAGGAACTTCGTTCCCTAAGGTGCATGGATGCTGGCCTTTATGTAGTCTCTGATTTCTTCATATGTCAGCTCCTTAGGTTTGCATCCAGGTTCAACATTGTCAAGATTGGTAGGGGGTGTCTGTACTTCTGCTCCCTATATGGTAGGAGAGAGGCACAGAAGACCGCAGCCAAGATTCTCGATTACGGTAGCAATGGACAAGCAATCAAGGCCTAGCTTCTCAGGAGGTGATGCAGGCTGGTACTTAAGTACAGTGTAGTCCCCAAGCCCCCACAAAGGAATGTCCACACACTGTATTGGTTAGAACACAGTCTTTATATAATCAATATTCAAGGTTATGTACACTTATCATAATAACTCACTTTGTACTTAGGAAAATCAGTAATGGCAAATATATACAATTCTAAAGTGGTACCACCCTTTGTATTAGATCTCATGAAAAGTGCATCAACAATACTGTAACAATGTCACACAGATCAATAGAGTGAAACCAGCAATAGAGAGAGGAGAGAAAATAAGATGGTTGAACAATAGGCAGAATACTGGCCCCTACCACTAGACACAGTTCTGTGTGGAGATCCCCCCACCTGGGCAACCTGTAAAATAAAGAGATAGCACAAGCCCAGTCCATGTATCGTTCTGCAAGTCTTATTCCCTCCTATAATGTTTTTACCCCCCCAATGTACCTGGTGGAGTCGAGTTCTTCGAAGAGGCGTCGACAGATCCTTCTTGAGCGACCCCCTTTCAAGCGGGAGTCACGGATCGTCGAGAGGCGTCGAGAAGCGTCGAGGAACTCGGCGTTCGGCGGCGGGGAATCGACGGCCCTTCTTGAATGCCTTCCCTTTCAAGCGGGAGACACGGGACGTCGAACGTCCGTCGACAAACAGGGTAGAACGGCGTCGATGAGGCGGCAGCTTCGATCCAAGCGGTGCTCGTCGACGACAGAGCGTTGGCGTCCTGCAAGGCAGAGGCGTGCGGGGCACCTCGATGACAATTGTTCTGGACCGCAAAGATTGTGAAGACGGGGGCCCAGCAAGGGCGTCGAGTCGTTCGAGTCTTTGTGGTCTTCGGGTGGCGGGAAACCCACCGGCAGGTTTCTCCTCGGCGCGTTGGTCGTCCTCGACTTTCTCCGGCAGGTTAAAGCGGTCGACGGTGCGGACGAGGGAGTCCTTCGATTCAAATGTTCTTAGGCAAGGAGCGGACGGCTCCGGTCGTCCGCGGCACGGCGTCAAGTGGTTCCCACGGCTGGGCAACACACCTTCGACGGACCTCCAGCGGTTACACAGACCTGCGAACCCTGGTCGACGGCAATGGACTTCGACGGCGGCGATGTCCGGGTGCTTCACTTCGATCTCCTCGGCGGTCCCGTCTCGGGTCGGCATCCTTTCGAGGGTCTGACTTCCAGGGCGCTTCGGCGAAGATGTAGCGGTGCTCGATGATCCCTCGGAGCACGGGAAGAGGGCGCCTTACCAGGTCCTCTCTCGGGTCAGTCCTCGACGAATTCGGCAGCTTTCAGATAGGTCGAAGCAAATGCCACAGCAAGTCTTCTTCTTCCAGCTGGATGTCGAGGATCAGCAGTTCCAGTTACTCTTAGAGTGGAGACTCAGCTTCTGAACGCTTCTGAACAATTTCCAGTGGTGAGAGGTCCCCAGATATACTATTCTGCCTCTCATCCACACTGCTGGCACACACTCAGCAGCCAAACACACAGAAGGGCATTCATGCAGTCAGTCAACCAATCAGGCACACGGTGCATTCAGGCCACACTCCTCCCTTTCAGACACTCACAACAAGGAATGTGGATTGGGACAAGTACCCAGCCATTCAACACTACACACTGCATTCAGGCCCGTTTCGGGCAGGGCTGTCTCAGTCTTTGTCTCTCATGCCAGAAACCAGACAACCAAACAAGGAGTGTATATTGGTCACACACTCCATTCACCCAGGTCCCACCCACAGGAGGCACCCACAACATACAGTCACTGGGAAGGCTCCAGTCAGTCTAGCTGGGCCTTCACAACAACACCATATATGGATCTTCCACCCAACAGCCAGTCAGGGGGAAGGGACAGAGTCAGGGCTTCCCAGGACTTTGGGAAAACAAGGTAACAGGCAATAGAAAGCAAGAGGCCACAGGGGCCATCTTGTTTCCCATCAGGAATCAACTGATCCCAATGGCAGGGCCTGGGTATCCCAAAATGGAGGACACCCAGAGCACCTGTCAAATTCAGCATGGAGCTGCCACCAGCCCATACCCTGCTCTGTGGGCCACCCACAGGTGCCCAAAAACATACACTAGGGGCACAGGGTTGTACTCCTACCCATGGGTGCCATAAGGGTATCCCATGGGTCTGTTCACCAAACCAAAAGAGAGAGCTGCACTGCCAGGAGTCCCACATGGACTCCTGGGCAGAAAACATGACAGAACACATGATAAAGAGCAGTAAAGGACAAGGATTCAGAGGCCCTGTCCCTCTGATGCATTTCCAGCATCACACGCACATCGCCCCAGAATTTTTTACCCAGACAGCCCCGCAAAGTCCGAAATGTGGGGAAAAAACGCATTTTCCGCACATTTCGCTCGACGCACCCATCGAGACACGCCCCCAACAACACATGGCCTACCGTCCCGCGTTCCCACAGGTGTCCCGATGACAACGGTACCTCACATGCGTGGGTGCACCTACCTGGCTGGCAAGGGGCAAGCCGAAAACGCAAGCAACCTCCAGTCTGTTTTCAGAGGGAAATCTCAGACATTATGCCGACCAGCACAATGTACAGATATGGGCCTCGGGTGTCCAAGCCACCGAGGAAAACAGGAAACCCCATGCATTTCCGAAAAGAGGACACCCGTGGGAATCCGCAGAGGTATGATTTGCGCACATCGCCCCAGAATTTTTTACCCAGACAGCCCCGCAAAATCCGAAATGTCGGGAAAAAAACACTTTTTCCGAACATTTCGCTCGACGCACCCATCGAAACACGCCCCCAACAACACATGGCCTACCGTCACGCATTTCCACAGGTGTCCCGATGAAAACGGTACCTCACATGCGTGGGTGCACCTACCTGGCTGGCAAGGGGCAAGCCGAAAACGCAAGCAACCCCCAGTCTGTTTGCAGAGGGGAATCTCAGCCATTCTGCCGACCGGTACAACATACAGATATGGGCCTCGGGTGTCCAAGCCACCAAGGAAAATAGGGAACCCCATGCATTTCCGAAAAGAGGACACCCGTGGGAATCCGCAGAGGTATGATTTGCGCACATCGCCCCAGAATTTATTACCCAGACACCCCCGCAAAGTCCGAAATGTGGGGGAAAAAACGCATTTTCTGCACATTTAGCTTGGCGCACCCATCGAAACACGCCCCCAACAACACATGGCCTACCGTCCCGTGTTCCCACAGGTGTCCCAATGAAAACGGTGCCTCACATGCGTGGGTGCACCTACCTGGCTGGCAAGGGGCAAGCCGAAAATGCAAGCAACCCCCAGTCTGTTTTCAGAGGGGAATCTCAGCCATTCTGCCGACCGGCACAACATACAGATATGGGCCTCGGGTGTCCAAGCCACCGAGGAAAACAGGGAGCCCCATGCATTTCCGAAAAGAGGACACCCGTGGGAATCCGCAGAGGTATGATTTGCGCACATCGCCCCAGAATTTATTACCTAGACACCCCTGCAAAGTCCGAAATGTGGGGAAAAAACGCATTTTCTGCACATTTCGCTCGACGCACCCATCGAGACATGCCCCCAACAACACATGGCCTACCGTCCCGCGTTCCCACAGGGGTCCCGATGACAACGGTACCTCACATGCATGGGTGCACCTACCTGGCTGGCAAGGGGCAAGCCGAAAACGCAAGCAACCCCCAGTCTGTTTTCAGAGGGGAATCTCAGCCATTCTGCCGACCGGTACAACATACAGATATGGGCCTCGGGTGTCCAAGCCACCAAGGAAAATAGGGAACCCCATGCATTTCCGAAAAGAGGACACCCGTGGGAATCCGCAGAGGTATGATTTGCGCACATCGCCCCAGAATTTATTACCCAGACACCCCCGCAAAGTCCGAAATGTGGGGGAAAAAACGCATTTTCTGCACATTTAGCTTGGCGCACCCATCGAAACACGCCCCCAACAACACATGGCCTACCGTCCCGTGTTCCCACAGGTGTCCCAATGAAAACGGTGCCTCACATGCGTGGGTGCACCTACCTGGCTGGCAAGGGGCAAGCCGAAAATGCAAGCAACCCCCAGTCTGTTTTCAGAGGGGAATCTCAGCCATTCTGCCGACCGGCACAACATACAGATATGGGCCTCGGGTGTCCAAGCCACCGAGGAAAACAGGGAGCCCCATGCATTTCCGAAAAGAGGACACCCGTGGGAATCCGCAGAGGTATGATTTGCGCACATCGCCCCAGAATGTATTACCTAGACACCCCTTCAAAGTCCGAAATGTGGGGAAAAAAAGCATTTTCTGCACATTTCGCTCGACGCACCCATCGAGACACGCCCCCAACAACACATGGCCTACCGTCCCGCGTTCCCACAGGGGTCCCGATGACAACGGTACCTCACATGCATGGGTGCACCTACCTGGCTGGCAAGGGGCAAGCCGAAAACGCAAGCAACCTCCAGTCTGTTTGCAGAGGGGAATCTCAGGCATTCTGCCGACCGGCACAACATACAGATATGGGCCTCGGGTGTCCAAGCCACCGAGGAAAACAGGGAGCCCCATGCATTTCCGAAAAGAGGACACCCGTGGGAATCCGCAGAGGTATGATTTGCGCACATCACCCCAGAATGTATTACCCAGACACCCCCGCAAAGTCCGAAATGTGGGGAAAAAAACGCATTTTCCGCACATTTCGCTCGGCGCACCCATCGAAACACGCCCCCAACAACACATGGCCTACCGTCCCGCGTTCCCACAGGTGTCCCGATGACAACGGTACCTCACATGCGTGGTTGCACCTACCTGGCTGGCAAGGGGCAAGCCGAAACCACAAGCAACCCCCAGTCTGTTTGCAGAGGGGAATCTCAGCCATTCTGCCGACCGGCACAACATACAGATATGGGCCTCGGGTGTCCAAGCCACCAAGGAAAACAGGGAACCCCATGCATTTCCGAAAAGAGGACACCCGTGGGAATCCGCAGAGGTATGATTTGCGCACATCGCCCCAGAATTTATTACTCAGACACCCCCGCAAAGTCCGAAATGTGGGGAAAAAAACGCATTTTCTGCACATTTAGCTCGGCGCACCCATCGAAACACGCCCCCAACAACACATGGCCTACCGTCCTGCGTTCCCACAGGTGTCCCGATGAAAACGGTGCCTCACATGCGTGGGTGCACCTACCTGGCTGGCAAGGGGCAAGCCGAAAACGCAAGCAACCCCCAGTCTGTTTGCAGAGGGGAATCTCAGCCATTCTGCCGACCGGCACAACATACAGATATGGGCCTCGGGTGTCCAAGCCACCGAGGAAAACAGGGAGCCCCATGCATTTCCAAAAAGAGGACACCCGTGGGAATCCGCAGAGGTATGATTTGCGCACATCGCCCCAGAATTTTTACCCAGGGGCACATTTCGGACATTGCGGGGGTGTCTGGGTAATAAATTCTGGGGCGATGTGCGCATATCATACCTCTGTGCATTCCCACGGGTGTCCTCTTTTGGGAAATGCATGGGGTTCCCTGTTTTCCTTGCTGGCTTAGACACCCTAGGTTGCCCACATGAACAAATTGTGCTGTGGCGAAAGGCTTGGGGTTACCAGCGGGTTACCCTTTTTCTTTTGCGCCTCCGGTAGGTGCACCCACACATGCGAGGTACCTTTTTCGTCGGGACACCTGTGGGAACACGAGAAGGTATGACATCTGCTGTTGGCGACGTGTTTCGGTGAGTGGACACAGGGAAATGTCTCTGAAATTGGCCGGAAATGAAGACAATTCTCAGACATTTCGCTCTGGCCACCCACCGAAACACACCGCCAACAACACGTGGCCTACCTTCCCGCATCCCCACACGTGTGTGATGCTGGAAATGCATCAGAGGGACAGAGCCTCTGAATCCTTGTCCCTTACTGCTTTTTATCGTGTGTTCTGTCATGTTTTCTGCCCAGGAGTCCATGTGGGACTCCTGGCAGTGCAGCTCTCTCTTTTGGTTTGGTGAACAGACCCATGGGATACCCTTATGGCACCCATGGGTAGGGGTACAACCCTGTGCCCCTAGTGTATGTTTTTGGGCACCTGTGGGTGGCCCACAGAGCAGGGTATGGGCTGGTGGCAGCTCCGCGCTGAATTTGACAGGTGCTCTGGGTGTCCTCCATTTTGGGATACCCAGGCCGTGCCATTGGAATCAGTTGATTCCTGATAGGAAACAAGATGGCCCCTGTGGCCTCTTGCTTTCTATTGCCTGTTACCTTGTTTTCCCAAAGTCCTGGGAAGCCCTGACTCTGTCCCTTCCCCCTGACTGGCTGTTGGGTGGAAGTTCCATATATGGTGTTGTTGTGAAGTCCCAGCTAGACTGACTGGAGCCTTCCCAGTGACTGTATGTTGTGGGTACCTCCTGTGGGTGGGACCTGGGTGAATGGAGTGTGTGACCAATATACACTCCTTGTTGTGGTTGTCTGGTTTCTGGCATGAGAGACAAAGACTGAGACAGCCCTGCCCGAAACTGGCCTGAATGCAGTGTGTAGTGTTGAATGGCTGGGTACTTGTCCCAATCCACATTCCTTGTTGTGAGTGTCTGAAAGGGAGGAGGGTGGCCTGAATGCACTGTGTGCCTGATTGGCTGACTGACTGCATGAATGCCCCTCTGTATGATTGGCTGCTGAGTGTATGCCAGCAGTGTGGATGAGAGACAGAATAGTATATCTGGGGACCTCTCACCACTGGTAATTGTTCAGGAACATTCAGGAACGTTCAGAAGCGTTCAGAAGCTGAGTCTCCACTCAAGAGTAACTGGAATTGCTGATCCTCGACGTCCAGCTGGAAGAAGAAGACTTGCTGTTGCATTTGCTTCGACAGATCTGAAGGTTGCCGAATTCGTCGAGGACTGACCCGAGAGAGGACCTGGTAAGGCGCCCTCTTCCCGTGCTCCGAGGGACCATCGAGCACCGCTCCATCTTCGCCGAAGCGCCCTGGAAGACAGACCCTCGAAAGGCTGCCGACCCGAGACGGGACCGCCGAGGAGATCGAAGTGAAGCACCCGGACATCGACGCCGTCGAAGTCCATTGCCGTCGACCAGGGTTCGCAGGTTTGTGTAACCGCTGGAGGCCCGTCGAAGTTGTGTTGCCCAGCCGTGGGAACCACTTGACGCCGTGCCGCCGACGACCGGAGCCGTCCGCTCCTTGCCTAAGAACATTTGAATCGAAGGACTCCCTCGTCCGCACCGTCGACCGCTTTATCCTGCCGGAGAAAGTCGAGGACGACCAACGCGCCGAGGAGAAACCTGCCGGTGGGTTTCCCGCCACCCGAAGACCCCAAAGACTCGAACGACTCGACGTCCTTGCTGGGCCTCCGTCTCCACAATCTTTGCGGTCCAGAACTATTGTCACCGAGGTGCCCCGCACGCCTCTGCCTTGCAGGACGCCGACGCTCCGACGCCGACGAGCACCGCTCGGGCGAAGCTGCCGCCTCATCGACGCCGTTCTACCCTGTTTGTCGACGGACGTTCGATGCCCCGTGTCTCCCGCTTGAAAGGGAAGGCATTCAAGAAGGGCCGTCGATTCCCCGCCGCCGAACGCCGAGTTCCTCGACGCCTCTCGACGATCCGTGACTCCCGCTTGAAAGGGGGTCGCTCAAGAAGGATCTGTCGACGCCTCCTCGAAGAACTCGACTCCACCAGGTACATTGGGGGGGTAAAAACATTATAGGAGGGAATAAGACTTGCAGAACAATATATGGACTGGGCTTGTGCTATATCTTTATTTTACAGGTTGCCTAGGTGGGGGGATCTCCACACAGAACTGTGTCTAGTGGTAGGGGCCAGTATTGTGCCTATTGTTCAACCACCTTATTTTCTCTCTTCTCTCTATTGCTGGTTTCACTCTATTGATCTGTGTGACATGATTACAGTATTGTTGATGCACTTTTCATGAGATCTAATACAAAGGGTGGTACCACTTTAGAACTGTATATATTTGCCATTGTTGATTTTCCTAAGTACAAAGTGAGTTATTATGATAAGTGTACATAACCTTGAATATTGATTATATAAAGACTGTGTTCTAACCAATACAGTGTGTGGACATTCCTTTGTGGGGGCTTGGGGACTACACTGTACTTATGAACCAGCCTGCATCACCTCCTGAGAAGCTAGGCCTTGATTGCTCGTCCATTGCTACCGTAATAGAGAATCTTGGCTGGGGTCTTCTGTGCCTCTCCTCTACCATATAGAGAGCAGAAGTACAGACACCCCCTACCGGTCTTTACAGCTGGTGGCAGCGGTGGGATGCTTATGGTTTTAAGACTCAGTGTATAACCGTGCCACTTACAAAGAATATCTGCACTTTATTAAATTAAGGTTTAGTTGTGTACAAAATAACTGCATTACAAACAATGGAGTCTATTGCAAATGGCAAATTGACTCGGATGAGCTTGGAGGCTCTCCAGAGTGCTTGTGAAGCCAGGGAGTTAGACTTTGTGGATAAGTCTAGGGCTGAGCTGATAGCTGCCCTGGTGGACTACCAGACGGATAGTGAAACTCTTGATGAGGGGGGGAATGCAACCAATGAGGACTCTGCCCCTGGGGTTTCTACTGAATCTGTTTCTGGGAATGCCGCCATTCCTGCTGCCTCTGTTCCAAACCCCAGCAATTCCTTGGAGCTTGAGTTTGGCCTTTGAATACCGCAAGTTGGAAATAGATGCTGAGCTTAAGAAAGAGGAGTTGGCGCAACAAGTGGAGCTCAAGAATAGGGATCTTGAACTCAAGAGCCAGGACACTGAATGTCAGAGAATCCAGCTAAAGAAAGCTAGAGTGGAGACTTCAGCTAAAACCAGTGAGAGTGTCAGGTCCCCAGCCACCAAGTTTATGAAAGATTTGGTTGGTGTATTTGTGGAGGGTTCAGATATCCTCCAATGGATTGAAGCGTTTGAAATGGCTTGTGCGATTCACGATGTTGATAAAAGAGATTGGGCTAAGTGTTTGTTAAGCAGAGTGCCTCAAACTGGATATGACTGTATTCTGAAGCTGAGTGTGGAAGAAAGGGGTCAGTATGAGTGTATGAAGTCTGCTTTGATTGCCAAGTTTGGCAAGACACCTACCCAATACCTTAGAAGGTTCAGGGATTTTAAGAAAAGAGAGAATGTGTCTTGGGTTGACTGGGTGAGTGCTGCGCACATGAACATGATGGGGTGGATCGATGGGTACAAGGATAAGACTTTTGTTGAATTGTCCCACCTCTTGTTTTTTGAGCATTTCTCTGAAGCCTGTTCACCAGAGCTGCGTCAGTATGTGGCTGACCAGAACATTTTGGACCCCTTTAATCTGGCTAGGTTGGCTGACAAGTGGGTCTCCCACCGGGTGTCCCCTAAGGACTCCAGTGGGAAGGACAAGGACAAAGAAAAGGGGGCCTCTCAGAAGGCTGAGGAGTCCCACAAGCAGTCACAGTCAGGTAAACCTAAACCTTCCTCTCCCAAGACCCAAAAATCTAGTGGGGATAAGTCATCTGTGGGTGGGAATAAGAGTAGTGGTCCACCTGCCGCAAAGCAGGCTCCCAGTGGTTCCAGTACCGTACCCCGCACTCCTGGCGCTTGTTGGGACTGTGGGGCTCTGGATCACAAAAGGGGTGACTCCAAGTGTAAAGGTAAGGCACTTGGAGTACAGGCTGTCAGCCTGACCTACCCTTACCCCGTGTCTGAGGTGGAGGCCACTGTCCTCCCCTCCTCTACCGGGATCACATTTGGTGCTCCGGTAGAGATTTCCTTAGTGTCCCTTGGGGCCTGGGACCAGTATGCAGAAGTACTGGCGACTATCCCACAGAACACCCGTAGGTTTTTGAGAAGTGTCCTCTTGAATGGCCAGCCTTCTACTGGTTTGAGAGACACTGGGGCAAGCATGACAGTGGTGGACAGGACCCTGCTCAAGCCAGAGGACTATGTAGGTGCTCCTCTGAGAACCACCAGGTTAGCTGGTGTGCCTCCCAAATTATCGCCTGTAGCCTTAGTCACACTCATGATTGGAGACAAGACAGCAAAGCTTCCTGTCCTGGTTCAGGACAATGTCCCTGCTAACATTCTGTTAGGAAATGATCTAGTAGAGTTAGGGTTGATCTCGGATGGTCTTCCCATGACTGCTGCTGCAGTCACTAGGTCACAGGTGACACCGGGTCTGGCTGTGGGTCAGGTACCCGAGCCAAAGGCAAGGCCTAAGGCAAGAAGAAGGAAGAGCAAGAAGGCCACCTCTGTGGAGGGAACACCTTCTCTTCCTGCTGTTCCGACAGCACCCATCGGGATCCATGCTCCGGACGGGCTGGGTCCAATGGAAAACCCAAACTCAACTCCTGTGGGAGAAGAGACAGAAGACTCTCCTGTGGGAGAGGTTCTCAACCCGGAGGATCATCCCGACCTTCAATGCTTGTTAGCTGAAGGGGGACCCTCCCGGGCAGACTTCTGTAAGGGACAGAGAGAGTGCCACTCTCTCGAGAGACTGAGGAAACAGGCCCTGTCCCAGGCACAAGGAGAAGTGCCTAGGACATTCCGGATTTATTGGGAGGGTGAGCTCCTTGTTAGTGAGCCCACTAAGCCTGAACCTGGTGCCCCCAAGAGGTTGGTGGTACCCCAGGTTTACAGGCCCTTCCTACTGCAGTTGGCGCATGAGGTGCCCTTGGCTGGTCATCTTGGGACCAAGAAGACTAAGCAGAGGCTCTCTGCCCATTTCTACTGGCCACGGATGGGAGTAGAGGTGGAGTCCCACTGCAGGACCTGCCCAACTTGTCAGTTGTCTGGCAAGACTGGAGGCAAGGTCATTGCCCCACTGCAGCCATTGCCAGTGGTTGGCACACCATTTGAGAGGGTGGGCATCGACATCGTCGGTCCCCTTGACCCTCCCACTTCAGGTGGACATCGGTTCATCCTGGTCTTGGTAGATCATGCCACCAGGTACCCTGAGGCAATACCCCTTCGGACTGTTACTGCCAAGGTGGTTGCCAGGGCTCTCCTGGGCATTTTCACCCGTGTTGGATTCCCCAAGGAGGTTGTCTCTGACAGAGGATCCAACTTCATGTCTAGTTACATGAAAACCATGTGGAAAGAGTGCGGGGTAACCTACAAGTTCTCCACCTCTTACCACCCCCAGACCAATGGTCTGGTTGAGAGATTTAATAAAACTCTCAAGGGCATACTAGGGGCTTTGGAAGAACCCCTAAGGAGGAAATGGGATCTCCTCCTGCCATGCCTGCTGTTTGCTTACAGAGAGGTACCTCAAGAGGGTGTTGGTTTCAGCCCCTTTGAGTTACTCTTTGGACATCCCGTGAGGGGGCCCCTCGCCTTGATCCGAGAAGGCTTGGAAGCCACCCCTCCCGGTCCCGCCAAGCAAGTGGGGGACTATGTGTTTGGCCTCAGACGGAGGATGACACAGATGATGGGTCAGGCGACAGCAAATCTCAAGGCCAGCCAGGAATTGAATAAGTACTGGCATGACCTTAAAGCCTCGCAAGTGGATTGGACTCCGGGACAGGAAATCCTTGTGATGGAGCCTACCAAGCCTAGAGCTTTGGCAGACAAGTGGACTGGACCCTTCAGGATCATCTCCAAGATGGGCGAAGTCAATTATCTGGTTGACATGGGAGCCTCTGGGGTAGCCCCTCAGGTATTCCATGTCAACAGGCTCAAGCCTTTCCACCGGCGAGCAGAAGTCTCATGTCTCTTGCTAGCTTCAGGGCAAGAAGAGGATGAGAGTGAGCCCCTTCCTCATTTGCTGCACAGCGACCCTCAGGATGGCTCAGTGGAGGGAGTACATCTCTCTCCGGATTTGACAACAGAGCAACAGAGGGCCTGCAGGGCTTTGCTCCAACAGTATGCCTCTCTGTTTTCACTGACGCCAGGCCTTACACCGTGGTGTAGGCATGAAATTGACACTGGTGGCAGTGTGCCTGTCAAAAGCAGGTGCTACCGTATGTCAGATACCGTCAAGAACCACATCCAGGCTGAGGTCGCCAAGATGTTGGATCTGGGTGTTATTGAACCCTCAACCAGTCCCTGGTCCAGTCCAGTGGTCCTTGTCCCCAAGGCAAGTTCACAGGCGGGTACCAAGGATTGGAGGTTCTGTGTGGACTACCGAGGAGTCAATGCCGTCACCAAAACTGACGCGCACCCATTGCCCAGGGCTGATGAGCTCGTGGACACCATAGGTGCTGCCAAATTTGTGAGCACCTTTGACCTTACCTCAGGCTATTGGCAAATAGCTCTGACGGACCATGCCAAGGAAAAGACGGCCTTCTCAACACCTGAGGGACTCTACTAGTTTAGGGTCATGCCTTTTGGGTTGAAGAATGCCCCTGCCACCTTCCAGAGATTGGTCAACCATGCGCTCAGTGGGCTGGAAGCCTTTTGTGTGGCTTACTTAGACGACATTGCCGTCTACAGTTCCACCTGGGAAGAGCATTTGACACATCTGGATAAGGTGTTGCAGGCCTTGAAAAGGGCTAACCTCACTATCAAGGCCACCAAGTGCCAGATAGCTCAGGGGAAAGTTACCTATCTTGGTCATGAGGTAGGAGGGGGTCAAATCCAACCTCTCTCCAGTAAAGTACAGGATGTACAGAACTGGGAGACTCCCACTACTCAAACCCAGGTGAGAGCCTTTTTGGGCCTCACTGGGTACTATCGCAATTTCATGGCAGACTATGGAACCATAGCTGCACCCCTGACAGCCCTAACTTCACCCAAACAGCCTGGGAAGGTTAATTGGACCGAAGACTGTCAGAGGGCCTTTGATGGCTTGAAAGAAAGTCTGTGTAGGGCACCTGTGTTGTGTGCACCTGACTACAGCCGACCCTTTATCGTCCAGACGGATGCCTGCGACACCGGAATTGGAGCTGTCTTGTCCCAGTTAGATGACAAAGGGAGAGAACATCCTATCATATTCATCAGTAGACAACTCAAGGGTAGAGAACTCAGGTGGGCTACTGTTGAAAAGGAGTGTTTTAGTATAGTTTGGAGCCTTAGGCGTTTTAGGCCCTACCTTACGGGGTCTACCTTCAAGGTCCAAACAGATCATAAGCCCCTGAAGTGGCTTATGCAGATGAAGGGGGAGAATCCGAAATTGCTCAGGTGGTCCATTAGCCTGCAAGGGCTAGACTTCACCATAGAGCACAGACCAGGGAAGAGTCACGATAATGCAGATCAGATGGCCTTTCCAGAAGGTATGTTGACCGTCTGGATGAGGGTGTCTATCCCGTGGGGGATTAGACACCCTCCACCTCAGTCTGGGGGGGGCGACTCTGATGCTGGAAATGCATCAGAGGGACAGAGCCTCTGAATCCTTGTCCCTTACTGCTTTTTATCGTGTGTTCTGTCATGTTTTCTGCCCAGGAGTCCATGTGGGACTCCTGGCAGTGCAGCTCTCTCTTTTGGTTTGGTGAACAGACCCATGGGATACCCTTATGGCACCCATGGGTAGGGGTACAACCCTGTGCCCCTAGTGTATGTTTTTGGGCACCTGTGGGTGGCCCACAGAGCAGGGTATGGGCTGGTGGCAGCTCCATGCTGAATTTGACAGGTGCTCTGGGTGTCCTCCATTTTGGGATACCCAGGCCCTGCCATTGGAATCAGTTGATTCCTGATAGGAAACAAGATGGCCCCTGTGGCCTCTTGCATTCTATTGCCTGTTGCCTTGTTTTCCCAAAGTCCTGGGAAGCCCTGACTCTGTCCCTTCCCCCTGACTGGCTGTTGGGTGGAAGTTCCATATATGGTGTTGTTGTGAAGGCCCAGCTAGACTGACTGGAGCCTTCCCAGTGACTGTATGTTGTGGGTACCTACTGTGGTTGGGACCTGGGTGAATGGAGTGTGTGACCAATATACACTCCTTGTTGTGGTTGTCTGGTTTCTGGCATGAGAGACAAAGACTGAGACAGCCCTGCCCGAAACTGGCATGAATGCAGTGTGTAGTGTTGAATGGCTGGGTACTTGTCCCAATCCACATTCCTTGTTGTGAGTGTCTGAAAGGGAGGAGTGTGGCCTGAATGCACTGTGTGCCTGATTGGCTGACTGACTGCATGAATGCCCCTCTGTATGATTGGCTGCTGAGTGTATGCCAGCAGTGTGGATGAGAGACAGAATAGTATATCTGGGGACCTCTCACCACTGGTAATTGTTCAAGAACGTTCAGGAACGTTCAGAAGCGTTCAGAAGCTGAGTCTCCACTCAAGAGTAACTGGAATTGCTGATCCTCGACGTCCAGCTGGAAGAAGAAGACTTGCTGTTGCATTTGCTTCGACAGATCTGAAGGTTGCCGAATTCATCGAGGACTGACCCGAGAGAGGACCTGGTAAGGCGCCCTCTTCCCGTGCTCCGAGGGACCATCGAGCACCGCTCCATCTTCGCCGAAGCGCCCTGGAAGACAGACCCTCGAAAGGCTGCCGACCCGAGACGGGACCGCCGAGGAGATCGAAGTGAAGCACCCGGACATCGACGCCGTCGAAGTCCATTGCTGTCGACCAGGGTTCGCAGGTTTGTGTAACCGCTGGAGGCCCGTCGAAGTTGTGTTGCCCAGCCGTGGGAACCACTTGACGCCGTGCCGCCGACGACCGGAGCCGTCCGCTCCTTGCCTAAGAACATTTGAATCGAAGGACTCCCTCGTCCGCACCGTCGACCGCTTTATCCTGCCGGAGAAAGTCGAGGACGACCAACGCGCCGAGGAGAAACCTGCCGGTGGGTTTCCCGCCACCCGAAGACCCCAAAGACTCGAACGACTCGACGCCCTTGCTGGGCCTCCGTCTCCACAATCTTTGTGGTCCAGAACTATTGTCACCGAGGTGCCCCGCACGCCTCTGCCTTGCAGGACGCCGACGCTCCGACGCGACGAGCACCGCTCGGGCGAAGCTGCCGCCTCATCGACGCCGTTCTACCCTGTTTGTCGACGGACGTTCGACGCCCCGTGTCTCCCGCTTGAAAGGGAAGGCATTCAAGAAGGGCCGTCGATTCCCCGCCGCCGAACGCCGAGTTCCTCGACGCCTCTCGACGATCCGTGACTCCCGCTTGAAAGGGGGTCGCTCAAGAAGGATCTGTCGACGCCTCCTCGAAGAACTCGACTCCACCAGGTACATTGGGGGGGTAAAAACATTATAGGAGGGAATAAGACTTGCAGAACAATATATGGACTGGGCTTGTGCTATATCTTTATTTTACAGGTTGCCCAGGTGGGGGGATCTCCACACAGAACTGTGTCTAGTGGTAGGGGCCAGTATTCTGCCGATTGTTCAACCACCTTATTTTCTCTCTTCTCTCTATTGCTGGTTTCACTCTTTTGATCTGTGTGACATGATTACAGTATTGTTGATGCACTTTTCATGAGATCTAATACAAAGGGTGGTACCACTTTAGAACTGTATATATTTGCCATTGTTGATTTTCCTAAGTACAAAGTGAGTTATTATGATAAGTGTACATAACCTTGAATATTGATTATATAAAGACTGTGTTCTAACCAATACAGTGTGTGGACATTCCTTTGTGGGGGCTTGGGGACTACACTGTACTTAAGAACCAGCCTGCATCACCTCCTGAGAAGCTAGGCCTTGATTGCTCGTCCATTGCTACCGTAATAGAGAATCTTGGCTGGGGTCTTCTGTGCCTCTCCTCTACCATATAGAGAGCAGAAGTACAGACACCCCCTACCGGTCTTTACAACGTGTCCCGATGAAAACGGTACCTCACATGTGTGGGTGCACCTAACGGGGGCGCAAAAGGAAAAGGGTAACCGACTGAGAACCCCAAGCCATTCGCCACTGCCCATTTTGTTCATGTGGGCAACCTACAGATTTGGGCCTAGGGTGTCGCAGCCAGCAAGGGAAACAGGGAACCCCATGCATTTCCCAAAAGAGGACACCCGTGGGAATCCACAGAGGTCTGCCTTGCGCAAATTGCCCCAGTTTTTATTAGCCACAATCCCCGACAAAGTGTGATATTTGGTGGGGAAAAAACACAATGTTCACTTTGTCTGGGGTTCTGGGTAAAAACTTCTGGGCCGCTTCGCGCAAGTCAGACCTCTGTGCATTCCCACGGGTGTCCTCTTTTGGGAAATGCATGGGGTTCCCTGTTTTCCTTGCTGGCTTCGACACCCTAGGCCCAAATCTGTAGTTTGCCCACATGAACAAATTGTGCTGTGGCGAAAGGCTTGGGGTTACCAGCGGGTTACCCTTTTTCTTTTGCGCCCCCGGTAGGTGCATGTAAAGACTGGTAGGGGGTGTCTGTACTTCTGCTCCCTATATGGTAGAAGAGAGGCACAGAAGACCCCAGCCAAGATTCTCTATTACGGTAGCAATGGACGAGCAATCAAGGCCTAGCTTCTCAGGAGGTGATGCAGGCTGGTTCTTAAGTACAGTGTAGTCCCCAAGCCCCCACAAAGGAATGTCCACACACTGTATTGGTTAGAACACAGTCTTTATATAATCAATATTCAAGGTTATGTACACTTCTCATAATAACTCACTTTGTACTTAGGAAAATCAGTAATGGCAAATATATACAATTCTAAAGTGGTACCACCCTTTGTATTAGATCTCATGAAAAGTGCATCAACAATACTGTAACAATGTCACACAGATCAATAGAGTGAAACCAGCAATAGAGAGAGGAGAGAAAATAAGATGGTTGAGCAATAGGCAGAATACTGGCCCATACCACTAGACACAGTTCTGTGTGGAGATCCCCCCACCTGGGCAACCTGTAAAATAAAGATATAGCACAAGCCCAGTCCATGTATTGTTCTGCAAGTCTTATTCCCTCCTATAATGTTTTTACCCCCCCAATGTACCTGGTGGAGTCGAGTTCTTCGAAGAGGCGTCGACAGATCCTTCTTGAGCGACCCCCTTTCAGGCGGGAGTCACAGATCGTCGAGAGGGGTCGAGAAGCGTCGAGGAACTCGGCGTTCGTCGTCGGGGAATCGACGGCCCTTCTTGAATGCCTTCCCTTTCAAGCGGGAGACACGGGGCGTCGAACGTCCGACAACAAACAGGGTAGAACGGTGTCGATGAGGCGGCAGCTTCGGTCCAAGCGGTGCTCGTCGACGACGGAGCGTTGGCGTCCTGCAAGGAAGAGGCGTGCGGGGCACCTCGATGACAAGTGTTCTGGACCGCAAAGATTGTGAAGACGGGGGCCCAGCAAGGGCGTCGAGTCGTTCGAGTCTTTGTGGTCTTCGGGTGGCGGGAAACCCACCGGCAGGTTTCTCCTCGGCGCGTTGGTCGTCCTCGACTTTCTCCGGCAGGATAAAGCGGTCGACGGTGCGGACGAGGGAGTCCTTCGATTCAAATGTTCTTAGGCATGGAGCGGACGGCTCCGGTCGTCGGCGGCACGGCGTCAAGTGGTTCCCACGGCTGGGCAACACAACTTCGACGGGCCTCCAGCGATTACACAGACCTGCGAACCCTGGTCGACGGCAATGGACTTCGACGGCGGCGATGTCCGGGTGCTACACTTCGATCTCCTCGGCGGTCCCGTCTCGGGTCGGCAGCCTTTCGAGGGTTTGACTTCCAGGGCGCTTCGGCGAAGATGTAGCGGTGCTCGATGATCCCTCGGAGCACGGGAAGAGGGCGCCTTACCAGGTCCTCTCTCGGGTCAGTCCTCGACGAATTCGGCAGCTTTCAGATCGGATCGAAGCAAGTGCAACAGCAAGTCTTCTTCTTCCAGCTGGGCGTCGAGGATCAGCAGTTCCAGTTACTCTTAGAGTGGAGACTCAGCTTCTGAACGCTTCTGAACAATTTCCAGTGGTGAGAGGTCCCCAGATATACTATTCTGTCTCTCATCCACACTGCTGGCACACACTCAGCAGCCAATCACACAGAAGGGTATTCATGCAGTCAGTCAGCCAATCAGGCACACAGTGCATTCAGGCCACCCTCCTCCCTTTCAGACACTCACAACAAGGAATGTGGATTGGGACAAGTACCCAGCCATTCAACACTACACACTGCATTCAGGCCAGTTTCGGGCAGGGCTGTCTCAGTCTTTGTCTCTCATGCCAGAAACCAGACAACCACAACAAGGAGTGTATATTGGTCACACACTCCATTCACCCAGGTCCCACCCACAGGAGGTACCCACAACATACAGTCACTGGGAAGGCTCCAGTCAGTCTAGCTGGGCCTTCACAACAACACCATATATGGAACTTCCACCCAACAGCCAGTCAGGGGGAAGGGACAGAGTCAGGGCTTCCCAGGACTTTGGGAAAACAAGGTAACAGGCAATAGAAAGCAAGAGGCCACAGGGGCCATCTTGTTTCCTATCAGGAATCAACTGATCCCAATGGCAGGGCCTGGGTATCCCAAAATGGAGGACACCAAGAGCACCTGTCAAATTCAGCATGGAGCTGCCACCAGCCCGTACCCTGCTCTGTGGGCCACCCACAGAGGCCCAAAAACATACACTAGGGCACAGGGTTGTACCCCTACCCATTGGTGCCATAAGGGTTTCCCATGGGTCTGTTCACCAAACCAAAAGAGAGCTGCACTGCTAGGAGTCCCACATGGACTCCTGGCCAGAAAACATGACAGAACACACGATAAAAAAGCAGTAAAGGACAAGGATTCAGAGGCCCTGTCCCTCTGATGCATTTCCAGCATCACAGTGCACCCACACATGCGAGGTACCTTTTTCGTCGGCACACCTGTGGGAACACGAGAAGGTATGACATCTGCTGTTGGCGACGTGTTTCGGTGAGTGGACACAGGGAAATGTCTCTGAAATTAGCTGGAAATGAAGACAATTCTCAGACATTTCGCTCTGGCCACCCACCGAAACACACCGCCAACAACACGTGGCCTATCTACCCGCGTCCCCACACGTGTCCCGATGAAAACGGTACCTCACATGTGTGGGTGCACCTACCGGGGGCGCAAAAGGAAAAGGGTAACCGACTGAGAACCCCAAGCCATTCGCCACTGCCCATTTTGTTCATGTGGGCAACCTACAGATTTGGGCCTAGGGTGTCGCAGCCAGCAAGGGAAACAGGGAACCCCATGCATTTCCCAAAAGAGGACACCCGTGGGAATCCACAGAGGTGTGAGAGACGGGCCTCAACGACCGGTGGGGGGTGTCTGTACTTCCGCTCCCTATATGGTGGAGGAGAGACACAGGAGACCCCAGCCAAGATTCTCTATTTGGTAGCAATGGTCGAGCAATCAAGGCCTAGCTTCTCAGGAGGTGATGCAGGCTGGTTCTTAAGTACAGTGTATCCCCAAGCCCCCACAAAGGAATATCCACACTCTGTCTTGGTTAGAACACAGTCTTTATATAATCAATAGTTAAGGTTATGTACATTCATCATGATAACTCACTTTGTACTCCGGCAAAATCTACAATGACAAATATTTACAATCCTAAAGTGGTACCACCCTAGATCTCATTGAAGTGCATGAACAATACTGTACAATGTCACACAGACCAATAGAGTGAAACCAGCAATAGAGAGAGGAGAGAAAATAAGATGGTTGAGCAATAGGCAGAATACTGGCCCCTACCACTGGGCACAGTTCTGTGTGGCGATCCCCCCACCTGGGCAACCTGTAAAGAAAGATATAGCACAAGCCCAGTCCATATATTGCTCTGCAAGTCTTATTCTCTCCTATAATGTTTTTACCCCCCCAATGTACCTGGTGGAGTCGAGCTCCTCGAAGAGGCGTCGACAAACGTCGAGGAACTCGCTGTTCGGCGACGGGGAATCGACGGCCCTTCTTGAATGCCTTCCCCTTCAAGCGGGAGGCACGGGGCGTCGAACGTCCGTCGACAAACGAGGTAGAACGATGTCGAAGAGGCGGCAGCTTCGTCCGAGCGGTGCTCGTCGGCGTCGGGGCGTCGGCGTCCTGCAAGGCGGAGGTGTGCGGGGCACCTCGATGACAATAGTTCTGGACCGCAAAGATTGTAGAGACGGGAGCCCAGCAAGGGCGTCGAGTCGTCCGAGTCTTTGAGGTCGTCGGGTGGCGGGAAACCCACCGGCAGGTTTCTCCTCGGCGCGTTGGTCGGCCTCGACTTTCTCCGGCAGGATAAGCGGTCGACGATGCGGTCGAGAGAGTCCTTCGATTGAATGTTCTTAGGCAAAGGAGCGGACGGCTCCGGTCGTCGGCGGCACGGCGTCAAGTGGTTCCCACGGCTGGGCAACACAACTTCGACGGGCCTCCAGCGGTTTCACAAACCTGCGAACCCTGGTCGACGGCAATGGACTTCGACGGCGTCGATGTCCGGGTGCTTCACTTCGATCTCCTCAGCGGTCCCGTCTCGGGTCGACAGCCTTTCGAGGGTCTGTCTTCCAGGGTGCTTCGGCGAAGATGGAGCGGTGCTCGATGGTCCCTCGGAGCACGGGAAGAGGGCGCCTTACCAGGTCCTCTCTCGGGTCAGCCCTCGACGATCTCGTCAGCCTTCAGATCGGTCGAAGCAAATGCCACAGCAAGTCTTCTTCTTCCAGCTGGACGTCGAGGATCAGCAGTTCCAGTTACTCGTAGAGTGGAGACTCAGCTCCCTGGCTGCTTAGGAGCACAATGGTCGCTTCTCAACCAAAGGTCCCTTCTGAACACTTTTCCAGTGGTGAGAGGTCCCCAGATATACTATCCTCTCTCTCATCCACGCTGTTGGCACACACTCAGCAGCCAATCATACTGCAGGGCATTCATGCAGTCAGTCAGCCAATCAGGCACACAGTGCATTCAGGCCACACTCCTCCCTTCCAGACACTCACAACAGGGAATGTGGATTGGGACAAGTACCCAGCCATTCAACACTACACACTGCATTCAGGCCAGTTTCGGGCAGGGCTGTCTCAGTCTTTGTCTCTCATGCCAGAAACCAGACAACCACAACAAGAAGTGTATATTGGTCACACACTCCATTCACCCAGGTCCCACCCACAGGAGGTACCCACAACATACAGACACTGGGAAGGCTCCAGCCAGTCTAGCTGGGCCTTCACAACAATACCATACATGGAACTTCCACCCAACAACCAGTCAGGGGGAAGGGACAGAGACAGGGCTTCCCAGGACTTTGGGAAAACAAGATAACAGGCCATAGAAAGCAAGAGGCCACAGGGGCCATCTTGTTTCCTATCAGGAATCAACAGATCCCAATGGCAGGGCCGGGGTATCCCAAAATGGAGGACACCCGGAGCACCTGTCATATTCAGCGCGGAGCTGCCACCAGCCCATACCCTGCTCTGGGGTCACCCACAGGTTACCCAAAAACATACACTAGAGGCACAGGGTTGTACCCCTACCCATGGGTGCCATAAGGGTATCCCATGGGTCCGTTCACCAAACCAAAAGAGAGAGCTGCACTGCCAGGAGTCCCACATGGACTCCGGGGCAGAAAACATAACAGAACACACGGTAAAAACAGTAATAGGACAAGGATTCAGAGGCCCTGTCCCTCAGATGCATTTCCAGCATCACAGTCGCCCCCCCCAGACTGAGGTGGAGGGTGTCTAATCTCCCACGGGATAGACACCCTCATCCAGACGGTCAACATACCTTCTGGAAAGGCCATCTGCATTATCGTGACTCTTCCCTGGTCTGTGCTCTATGGTGAAGTCTAGCCCTTGCAGGCTAATGGACCACCTGAGCAATTTCGGGTTCTCACCCTTCATCTGCATAAGCCACTTCAGGGGCTTATGATCTGTTTAGACCTTGAAGGTAGACCCCGTAAGGTAGGGCCTAAAACGCCTAAGGCTCCAAACTATACTAAAACACTCCTTTTCAACAGTAGCCCACCTAAGTTCTCTACCCTTGAGTTGTCTACTGATGAATATGATAGGGTGTTCTCTCCCTTTGTCATCTAACTGGGACAAGACAGCTCCAATTCCAGTGTCGCAGGCATCCGTCTGGACGATAAAGGGTCGGCTGTAGTCAGGCGCACTCAACACAGGTGCCCTACACAGACTTTCTTTCAAGCCATCAAAGGCCCTCTGACAGTCTTCGGTCCAATTAACCTTCCTAGGCTGCTTGGGTGACGTTAGAGCTGTCAGAGGTGCAGCTATGGTCCCGTAGTCTGCCATGAAATTGCGATAGTACCCAGTGAGGCCCAAAAAGGCTCTCACCTAGGTTTGAGTAGTGGGAGTCTCCCAGTTCTGTACATCCTGTACTTTACTGGCGAGAGGTTGGATTTGCCCCCCTCCTACCTCATGACCAAGATAGGTAACTTTCCCCTGAGCTATCTGGCACTTGGTGGCCTTGATAGTGAGGTTAGCCCTTTTCAAGGCCTGCAACACCCTATCCAGATGTGTCAAATGCTGTTCCCAGGTGGAACTGTAGACGGCAATGTCGTCTAAGTAAGCCACACAAAAGGCTTCCAGCCCACTGAGCGCATGATTGACCAATCTCTGGAAGGTGGCAGGGGCATTCTTCAACCCAAAAGGCATGACCCTAAACTGGTAGAGTCCCTCAGGTGTTGAGAAGGCCGTCTTTTCCTTGGCATGGTCCGTCAGAGCTATTTGCCAATAGCCTGAAGTGAGGTCAAAGGTGCTCACAAACTTGGCCGCACCGATGGTGTCCACGAGCTCATCAGCCCTGGGCAATGGGTGCGCGTCAGTTTTGGTGACGGCATTGACTCCTCGGTAGTCCACACAGAACCTCCAATCCTTGGTACCCGCCTGTGAACTTGCCTTGGGGACAAGGACCACTGGACTGGACCAGGGACTGGTTGAGGGTTCAATAACACCCAGATCCAACATCTTGGCGACCTCAGCCTGGATGTGGTTCTTAACGGTATCTGACATACGGTAGCACCTGCTTTTGACAGGCACACTGTCAGCAGTGTCAATTTCGTGCTTACACCACGGTGTAAGGCCTGGCTTCAGTGAAAACAGAGAGGCGTACTGTTGGAGCAAAGCCCTACAGGCCCTCTGTTGCTCGGTTGTCAAATCTGGAGAGAGATGTACTCCCTCCACTGAGCCATCCTGAGGGTTGCTATGCAGCAAATCAGGAAGGGGCTCACTCTCATCCTCTTCTTGCCCAGAAGCTAGCAAGAGACATGAGACTTCCGCTCGCCTGTGGAAGGGCTTGAGCCTGTTGACATGGAATAGCTGAGGGGCTACCCCAGGGGCTCCCATGTCAACCAGATAATTGACTTCGCCCATCTTGGAGATGATCCTGAAGGGTCCAGTCCACTTGTCTGCCAAAGCCCTAGGCTTGGTAGGCTCCATCACAAGGATTTCCTGTCCCGGAGTCCAATCCACTTGCGAGGCTTTAAGGTCATGCCAGTACTTATTCAATTCCTGGCTGGCCTTGAGATTTGCTGTTGCCTGACCCATCATCTGTGTCATCCTACGTCTCAGGCCTAACACATAGTCCCCCACTTGCTTGGCGGGACCCGGAGGGGTGGCTTCCAAGCCTTCTCTGATCAAGGCGAGGGGCCCCCTCACGGGATGTCCAAAGAGTAACTCAAAGGGGCTGAAACCAACACCCTCTTGAGGTACCTCCCTGTAAGCAAACAGCAGGCATGGCAGGAGGAGATCCCATTTCCTCCTTAGGGGTTCTTCCAAAGCCCCTAGCATGCCCTTGAGAGTTTTATTAAATCTCTCAACCAGACCATTGGTCTGGGGGTGGTAAGAGGTGGAGAACTTGTAGGTTACCCCGCACTCTTTCCACATGGTTTTCATGTAACTCGACATGAAGTTGGATCCTCTGTCAGAGACAACCTCCTTGGGGAATCCAACACGGGTGAAAATGCCCAGGAGAGCCCGGGCAACCACCTTGGCCGTAACCGTCCGAAGGGGTATCGCCTCAGGGTACCTGGTGGCATGATCTACCAAGACCAGGATGAACCGATGTCCACCTGAAGTGGGAGGGTCAAGGGGACCGACGATGTCGATGCCCACCCTCTCAAATGGGGTGCCAACCACTGGCAACGGCTGCAGTGGGGCAATGACACTGCCTCCAGTCTTGCCAGACAGCTGACAAGTTGGGCAGGTCCTGCAGTGGGACTCCACTTCTACTCCCATCCGTGGCCAGTAGAAATGGGCAGAGAGCCTCTGCTTAGTCTTCTTGGTCCCAAGATGACCAGCCAAGGGCACCTCATGCGCCAACTGCAGTAGGAAGGGCCTGTAAACCTGGGGTACCACCAACCTCTTGCGGGCACCAGGTTCAGGCTTAGTGGGCTCACTAACAAGGAGCTCACCCTCCCAATAAATCCGGAAATTCCTAGGCACCTCTCCTTGTGCCTGGGCCAGGGCCTGTTTCCTCAGTCCCTCGAGAGAGTGGCACTCTCTCTGTCCCTTACAGAAGTCTGCCCGGGAGGGTCCCCCTTCAGCTAACAAGCATTGAAGGTCGGGATGATCCTCCGGGTTGAGAACCTCTCCCACAGGAGAGTCTTCTGTCTCTTCTCCCACAGGAGTTGAGTTTGGGTTTTCCACTGGACCCAGCCCGTCCGGAGCATGGATCCCAATGGGTGCAGCAGGAAGAGAAGGTGCTCCCTCCACAGAGGTGGCCTTCTTGGTCTTCCTCCTTCTTGCCTTAGGCCTCGCCTTTGGCTCGGGTATTTGACCCACAGCCAGACCCGGTGTCACCTGTGATCTAGTGACGGCAGCAGCAGTCATGGGAAGACCATCCGAGATCAACCCCAACTCTACTAGATCATTCCCTAACAAAATGTTAGCAGGGACATTGTCCTGAACCAGGACAGGAAGCTTTGCTGTCTTGTCTCCAATCATGAGTGTGACTAAGGCTACAGGTGATAATTTGGGAGGCCCACCAGCTAACCTGGTGGTTTGCAGAGGAGCACCTTCATAGTCCTCTGGCCTGAGCAGGGTCCTGTCCACCACTGTCATGCTTGCCCCAGTGTCTCTCAAACCAGTAGAAGGCTGGCCATTCAAGAGGACACTTCTCACAAACCTACGGGTGTTCTGTGGGATAGTCGCCAGTACTTCTGCATACTGGTCCCAGGCCCCAAGGGACACTAAGGAAATCTCCACCGGAGCACCAAATGTGATCCCGGCAGAGGAGGGGAGGACAGTGGCCTCCACCTCAGACACGGGGTAAGGGTAGGTCAGGCTGACAGCCTGTACGCCAAGTGCCTTACCTTTACACTTGGGGTCACCCCTTTTGTGATCCAGAGCCCCACAGTCCCAACAAGCGCCAGGAGTGCGGGGTACGGTACTGGAACCACTGGGAGCCTGCTTTGCAGCAGGTGGACCACTACTCTTATTCCCACCCCCAGATGACTTATCCCCACTAGATTTTTGGGTCTTAGGAGAGGAAGGTTTTGGTTTACCCGACTGTGACTGCTTGGGGGACTCCTCAGCTTTCTGAGAGGCCCCCTTCTCTTTATCCTTGTCCTTCCCACTGGAGTCCTTAGGGGACACCCGGTGGGAGACCCACTTGTCAGCCAACCTAGCCAGCTTAAAGGGGTCCAAAATGTTCTGGTCAGCCACATACTGACGCAGCTCTGGTGAACAGGCTTCAGAGAAATGCTCAAAAAACAAGAGGTGGGACAATTCAACAAAAGTCTTAACCTTGTATCCATCGATCCACCCCATCATGTTCATGTGCGCAGCACTCACCCAGTCAACCCAAGACATATTCTCCTTTTTCTTAAAATCCCTGAACCTTCTAAGGTATTGGGTAGGTGTCTTGCCAAACTTGGCAATCAAAGCAGACTTCATACACTCGTACTGACCCCTTTCTTCCACACTCAGCTTCAGAATACAGTCATACCCGGTTTGAGGCACTCTGCTTAACAAACACTTCGCCCAATCTCTTTTATCCACATCATGAATCTCACAAGCCATTTCAAACGCTTCAATCCATTGGAGGATATCCGAACCCTCCACAAATACACCAACCAAATCTTTCATAAACTTGGTGGCTGGGGACCTGACACTCTCACTGGATCTAGCTGAAGTCTCCACTCTAGCTTTCTCTAGCTGGATCCTCTGACATTCAGTGTCCTGGCTCTTGAGTTCAAGGTCCTTATTTTTGAGTGCAACTTGTTGAGCCAACTCCTCTTTCTTAAGCTCAGCATCTATTTCCAACTTGCGGTATTCAAAGGCCAATTTCATCCTTAATAACTCAAGCTCTAAGGAATTGCTGGAGTTTGGAACAGAGGCAGCAGGAATGGCGGCATTCCCAGAAACAGATTCAGCTGAAACCCCAGGGGCAGAGTCCTCATTGGTTGCATTCCCCCCCTCATCAAGAGTTTCACTATCAGTCTGGTAGTCCACCAGGGCAGCTATAAGCTCAGCCCTAGACTTATCCACAAAGTCTAACTCCCTAGCTTCACAAGCACTCTGGAGAGCCTCCAAGCTCATCCGAGTTAATTTGCCATTCGCAATAGACTCCATTGTTTGTAATGCAGTTACCTTGTACACAACTAAACCTTAATTCAATAAAGGGCAAATATCCTTTGTAAGTGGCACGGTTATACACTGATTCTTAAAACCATAAGCATCCCACCGCTTGCCACCAGTGTGAGAGACGGGCCTCAACGACCGGTGGGGGGTGTCTGTACTTCCGCTCCCTATATGGTGGAGGAGAGACACAGGAGACCCCAGCCAAGATTCTCTATTCGGTAGCAATGGTCGAGCAATCAAGGCCTAGCTTCTCAGGAGGTGATGCAGGCTGGTTCTTAAGTACAGTGTATCCCCAAGCCCCCACAAAGGAATATCCACACTCTGTATTGGTTAGAACACAGTCTTTATATAATCAATAGTTAAGGTTATGTACATTCATCATGATAACTCACTTTGTACTCCGGCAAAATCTACAATGACAAATATTTACAATCCTAAAGTTGTACCACCCTAGATCTCATTGAAGTGCATGAACAATACTGTACAATGTCACACAGACCAATAGAGTGAAACCAGCAATAGAGAGAGGAGAGAAAATAAGATGGTTGAGCAATAGGCAGAATACTGGCCCCTACCACTGGGCACAGTTCTGTGTGGAGATCCCCCCACCTGGGCAACCTGTAAAGAAAGATATAGCACAAGCCCAGTCCATATATTGCTCTGCAAGTCTTATTCTCTCCTATAATGTTTTTACCCCCCCAATGTACCTGGTGGAGTCAAGCTCCTCGAAGAGGCGTCGACAAACGTCGAGGAACTCGCTGTTCGGCGACGGGGAATCGACGGCCCTTCTTGAATGCCTTCCCCTTCAAGCGGGAGGCACGGGGCGTCGAACGTCCGTCGACAAACGAGGCAGAACAATGTCGAAGAGGCGGCAGCTTCGTCCGAGCGGTGCTCGTCGGCGTCGGGGCGTCGGCGTCCTGCAAGGCGGAGGTGTGCGGGGCACCTCGATGACAATAGTTCTGGACCGCAAAGATTGTAGAGACGGGAGCCCAGCAAGGGCGTCGAGTCGTCCGAGTCTTTGAGGTCGTCGGGTGGCGGGAAACCCACCGGCAGGTTTCTCCTCGGCGCGTTGGTCGGCCTCGACTTTCTCCGGCAGGATAAGCGGTCGACGATGCGGTCGAGAGAGTCCTTCGATTGAATGTTCTTAGGCAAAGGAGCGGACGGCTCCGGTCGTCAGCGGCACGGCGTCAAGTGGTTCCCACGGCTGGGCAACACAACTTCGACGGGCCTCCAGCGGTTTCACAAACCTGCGAACCCTGGTCGACGGCAATGGACTTCGACGGCGTCGATGTCCGGGTGCTTCACTTCGATCTCCTCAGCGGTCCCGTCTCGGGTCGACAGCCTTTCGAGGGTCTGTCTTCCAGGGCGCTTCGGCGAAGATGGAGCGGTGCTCGATGGTCCCTCGGAGCACGGGAAGAGGGCGCCTTACCAGGTCCTCTCTCGGGTCAGCCCTCGACGATCTCGTCAGCCTTCAGATCGGTCGAAGCAAATGCCACAGCAAGTCTTCTTCTTCCAGCTGGACGTCGAGGATCAGCAGTTCCAGTTACTCGTAGAGTGGAGACTCAGCTCCCTGGCTGCTTAGGAGCACAATGGTCGCTTCTCAACCAAAGGTCCCTTCTGAACACTTTTCCAGTGGTGAGAGGTCCCCAGATATACTATCCTCTCTCTCATCCACGCTGTTGGCACACGCTCAGCAGCCAATCATACTGCAGGGCATTCATGCAGTCAGTCAGCCAATCAGGCACACAGTGCATTCAGGCCACACTCCTCCCTTCCAGACACTCACAACAGGGAATGTGGATTGGGACAAGTACCCAGCCATTCAACACTACACACTGCATTCAGGCCAGTTTCGGGCAGGGCTGTCTCAGTCTTTGTCTCTCATGCCAGAAACCAGACAACCAGAACAAGAAGTGTATATTGGTCACACACTCCATTCACCCAGGTCCCACCCACAGGAGGTACCCACAACATACAGAGGCTGGGAAGGCTCCAGCCAGTCTAGCTGGGCCTTCACAACAATACCATACATGGAACTTCCACCCAACAGCCAGTCAGGGGGAAGGGACAGAGACAGGGCTTCCCAGGACTTTGGGAAAACAAGATAACAGGCCACAGGGGCCATCTTGTTTCCTATCAGGAATCAACAGATCCCAATGGCAGGGCCGGGGTATCCCAAAATGGAGAACACCCGGAGCACCTGTCATATTCAGCGCGGAGCTGCCACCAGCCCATACCCTGCTCTGGGGTCACCCACAGGTTACCCAAAAACATACACTAGGGGCACAGGGTTGTACCCCTACCCATGGGTGCCATAAGGGTATTCCATGGGTCCGTTCACCAAACCAAAAGAGAGAGCTGCACTGCCAGGAGTCCCACATGGACTCCGGGGCAGAAAACATAACAGAACACACGGTAAAAACAGTACTAGGACAAGGATTCAGAGGCCCTGTCCCTCAGATGCATTTCCAGCATCACAAGAGGTCTGCCTTGCGCAAATTGCCCCAGTTTTTATTAGCCACAATCCCCGACAAAGTGTGATATTTGGTGGGGAAAAAACACAATGTTCACTTTGTCTGTGTCATGATCTCTGCTTCCAAAAGGTCAGGGTTTTCCCAACTCCCTTGGAAGCAGATCCATAACCCAGGTTCCGAGTGCCAACCAGTCCCAATTGGGACCTTTTGGACCCAGTCCTGGCGCCAGTGGCACCAGGCTCATAAATATGCCCAGTCCCAGCGCTGGAAGCGCCGGGCTCATAATGCTTGGGTGGACTTACCTGCAGCAGACCATGCTGCTTACTTGCCTGCCAGTTGAGCCTCTGATCCTCTTCTGTTTGGAACTACTTTTCCTGTTGGGTGGGGCAGGAGCCACTCCCTAGATTCAGAACACTGGAACTCTTCTGGAAGGCAGGAACTCTTTTCTTACCTAGGCGTGGCTGTGGAAGGAGAGACCTAAGCACTACAGAAGGCTATTTAAACCACACCCGATGGATGAATCTTGCTTTGCGTTATTCTGCATCCTCTGCAGCAGAACGCTCATCGTGTCTTCTGCATCTGATCCTGGGCCTAAGGAAAAAGGCTTACCATCCTGAATCCAGTCTTCAGCAACACCTATAAAGACAAGAAAGAACAGGTTAGCATTACGGTCTTCAGTGACAGCTCTTCACTTACCTGGTCCATCGGCTGTCACCAACGCCTCGCGCTGCATTCCGGCATCTGAAAGACAAAGGCTTACCTACTCTTCGTGCGCTCCGGAGGTCTTCACACTGCATTCCGGCATCTGAAAGACAAAAGCTTACCAACTCTTTGCACGCTCCGGAGGCCTTCGGCGCTGCATCCCGCATCTGAAAGACAAAACAAGGTGCGTTTAAAGACATTGGGGAACTTTAATACTCACGTGCCATTACTCCTTTCCACATCTAACCCAGTGGGTATTCCGGCACCCTGCAGCCGCTCCGAACTTGTACCTGCAAAATAAAAAGACAGTTAGAGCGCATCGTGAAGCAGGCAACAAGTGCTTACTTACGTGCTTCCAGGCGCTTCTATTCATTACACGGGCTCTATCTTCAACTCACTTCAGCCCGTCATCCGCCATCGCCGGAACCCTGCAAAACAAGAAACATCATTACTAAAGACTTTAAAGACATTAGAATTACTCGAAACTTACCGTTCGTGCAGTAAACGACGGACAGCAGTCCTCTGAAGTCAAGAGGCCTGCTCCCCTTATCCAGTGAAGAAACTGGTTACAGCACCCTGCCCCGAGGCAGATGGAGAGCACGGCGTTCACTTACCTAAGGTGAGAGCGTTAACCTTTGGGGTTCTACAGGAGAAGAGAAAGGGAAGAAGAGAGAGACATTCAATAACCCAGTTCCTTAATCCCATATTTTCTATCTGCAGACATCTTACCCTTCAAGTCAGACATACAGTGCACAGAGGTCCAGCCCAAAGAGCCAGCCGTGTGTTACACATCACCTTTGCAGATACGGTATACGCCCAGTCAAGACCGGCGCCTCTACGGGAATCAGGTGAGCGTTACAGTCTGGGGTTCTGGGTAAAAACTTCTGGGCCGCTTCGCGCAAGTCAGACCTCTGTGCATTCCCACGGGTGTCCTCTTTTGGGAAATGCATGGGGTTCCCGGTTTTCCTTGCTGGCTTCGACACCCTAGGCCCAAATCTGTAGGTTGCTCACATGAACAAATTGTGCTGTGGCGAAAGGCTTGGGGTTGCCAGCGGGTTACCCTTTTTCTTTTGCGCCCCCGGTAGGTGCACCCACACATGCAAGGTACCTTTTTCGTCGGGACACCTGTGGGAACACGAGAAGGTATGACATCTGCTGTTGGCGACGTGTTTCGGTGAGTGGACACAGGGAAATGTCTCTGAAATTGGCCGGAAATGAAGACAATTCTCAGACATTTCGCTCTGGCCACCCACCGAAACACACCGCCAACAACACGTGGCCTACCTTCCCGCGTCCCCACACGTGTCCCGATGAAAACGGTACCTCACATGTGTGGTTGCACCTACCGGGGGCGCAAAAGGAAAAGGGTAACCGACTGAGAACCCCAAGCCATTCGCCACTGCCCATTTTGTTCATGTGGGCAACCTACAGATTTGGGCCTAGGGTGTGGCAGCCAGCAAGGGAAACAGGGAACCCCATGCATTTCCCAAAAGAGGACACCCGTGGGAATCCACAGAGGTCTGCCTTGCGCCAATTGCCCCAGTTTTTATTAGCCACAATCCCCGACAAAGTGTGATATTTGGTGGGGAAAAAACACAATGTTCACTTTGTCTGGAGTTCTGGGTAAAAACTTCTGGGCCGCTTCGCGCAAGTCAGACCTCTGTGCATTCCCACGGGTGTCCTCTTTTGGGATATGCATGGGGTTCCCTGTTTTCCTTGCTGGCCTCGACACCCTAGGCCCAAATCTGTAGGTTGCCCACATGAACAAATTGTGCTGTGGCGAAAGGCTTGGGGTTACCAGCGGGTTACCCTTTTCCTTTTGCGCCCCCGGTAGGTGCACCCACACATGCGAGGTACCTTTTTCGTCAGGACACCTGTGGGAACACGAGAAGGTATGACATCTGCTGTTGGCGACGTGTTTCGGTGAGTGGACACAGGGAAATGTCACATGTGTGGGTGCACCTACCGGGGGCGCAAAAGGAAAAGGGTAACCCACTGGGAACCCCAAGCCTTTCGCCACTGCCCATTTTGTTCATGTGGGCAACCTACAGATTTGGGCCTAGGGTGTGGAAGCCAGCAAGGAAAACAGGGAACCCCATGCATTTCCCAAAAGAGGACACCCGTGGGAATCCACAGAGGTCTGACTTACGCAAATCGGCCCAGAATGTAATACCCAGAACCACTAGCAAAGACCCACATGGGAGAAGGGTGCCCAAGGCCAGGGATATTACCGCCGACTTTGCTGGAGCCCTGGCTGCCCTGCGTTACAGCTTCTCCCCCCCAAGGAGTCTCGGCAGTGTGCCAATACCTCCCCGAAGGGAAAAGCTGTAATGCAGCCCAGCCGCAACTCCAGGACAGTTGGAGGTGATCTGCCCAGACGGGCCATTCCCACCCACACCACCAACAATCCAGCCCCAGTCTCACCCACCCCACTGACAGTGGGCCCTAACCATAGAATAATAAAAAACAGTACTCACATAACGTTGCAGCTGCTCGGGTAGAAAAAGCTGTAAACAAAACAAAGAACATGTTACCTACGGTCACACCAGCAAAATGTTGCCCTCCCCGGGGGCAGATAAGGGGGGGGGGCTGTCCTGCACTCCTCCCTGGGCTCAGGCGTCCGTTCCTAGGAGCAGATATCTGGTCCCAGGGAGGGCTGCATGACTTGGCACCCACTCCATTGCGGGTGGGGGGGAGGGCGTCAACACCCCATCCCATTAGAAAATTCCCTGACCCTTTGGGGTGCCCCACCGCCCCCCCCTAAAAAGCGTTCCACCATTTTCATTTTTTTCCTTTGATAACCCAACTCCCCTTGGTGCAGAGGGTCACATTGGTGTGCCAATCTGGCGCCGGGGTGCCCAAACCTTACTGCCCCTCCCACTGGGGGGGCCTGTCCCACCATTTTTGGGGGCCCTCTCCCCCCTCACCCCAAATGGCTGGCGGGGGCACCTCATGCAGGCCTCCCCGGGCCTCCTACAAACAGCTGCGTGAGGTACACCCCACCTCCATTTGGGGTGGGGGGAGGGAGAGGGCCACCACAAAAGGTGGGGCAGGACCCCCAATAGATGGGGCAGTAGGGTTTGGGCACCCTGGGGGCAGATTGCCACACTAATGTGGCCATCTGCACCAAGCAAAGTTGGGTAAACAAAAAAAATAATACAAATTCATAGGCTGCTTTTTAGGGGGGGTCTGAGGGGCACCCTAAATTGGCAGCGAATGAAGTACTGCAACAGGGGTTGGCCCTCATCCCCCCCCACCCCAAATGGAGGGCCCCACCTCATGCAACCCTCCCTGGGGGCTGATATCTGCTCCTAGGAAGGGGCATCTGACCCCAGGGAGGGATGCAAGAGGTGGGGCCCCCCCTATCTTCCGCCAGGGAGGGTTGCATGAGATGGGGCCCTCCATTTGGGGTGGGGGGGCTGAGGGCCACCCCCTGTTGCAGTACATCATTCGCTGTCAATTTAGGGTGCCCCTCAGCCCCCCCTAAAAAGCAGCCTATGATTTTGTATTATTTTTTTTGTTTACCCAACTTTGCTTGGTGCAGATGGCCACATTAGTGTGGCTATCTGCCCCCAGGGTGCCCAAACCCTACTGCCCCATCTATTGGGGGTCCAGCCCCACCTTTTGGGGTGCCCCCCCACCCCAATGGCTGGGGGACACACCTCATGCAGGCCTCCCTGGGCCTCCTCCTAACGGCTGCGTGAGGTACACCCCACCTCCATTTGGTGTGAGGGGGGAGAGGGCCACCCCAAAAGGTGGGGCAGGACCCCCAATAGATGGGGCAGTAGGGTTTGGGCACCCTGGGGGCAGATAGCCACACTAATGTGGCCATCTGCACCAAGCAAAGTTGGGTAAACAAAAAACAAAATACAAATTCATAGGCTGCTTTTTAGGGGGGGCTGAGGGCCACCCTAAATTGGCAGCGAATGATGTACCGCAACGGGGGGTGGCCCTCAACCTCCCCCCACCCCAAATGGAGGGCCCCACCTCATGCAACCCTCCCTGGGGGCAGATAGGGGGGGCCCCACCTCATGCATCCCTCCCTGGGGTCAGATGCCCCTTCCTAGGAGCAGATATCTGCCCCCAGGGAGGGTTGCATGAGGTGGGGCCCTCCATTTGGGGTGGGGGGGGTTGAGGGCCACCCCCCGTTGCGGTACATCATTCGCTGCCAATTTAGGGTGGCCCTCAGCCCCCCCTAAAAAGCAGCCTTTGATTTTGTATATTTTTTTTTTTTTACCCAAATTCGCTTGGTGCAGATGGCCACATTAGTGTGGCTATCTGCCCCAAGGGTGCCCGAACCCTACTGCCCCATCTATTGGGGGTCCTGCCCCACCTTTTGGGGTGCCCCCCCCACCCCCAATGGCTGGGGGACACACCTCATGCAGGCCTCCCTGGGCCTCCTCCTAATGGCTGCGTGAGGTACACCCCACCTCCATTTGGTGTGAGGGGGGAGAGGGCCACCCCAAAAGGTGGGGCAGGACCCCCAATAGATGGGGCAGTAGGGTTTGGGCACCCTGGGGGCAGATAGCCACACTAATGTGGCCATCTGCACCAAGCAAAGTTGGGTAAACAAAAAACAAAATACAAATTCATAGGCTGCTTTTTAGGGGGGGCTGAGGGCCACCCTAAATTGGCAGCGAATGATGTACTGCAACGGGGGGTGGCCCTCAACCCCCCCCACCCCAAATGGAGGGCCCCACCTCATGCAACCCTCCCTGGGGGCAGATAGGGGGGGCCCCACCTCATGCATCCCTCCCTGGGGTCAGATGCCCCTTCCTAGGAGCAGATATCTGCCCTCAGGGAGGGTTGCATGAGGTGGGGCCCTCCATTTGGGGTGGGGGGGTTTGAGGGCCACCCCCGTTGCGGTACATCATTCGCTGCCAATTTAGGGTGGCCCTCAGCCCCCCCTAAAAAGCAGCCTGTGATTTGGTATTTTTTTTTTTGTTTACCCAACTTCGCTTGGTGCAGATGGCCACATTAGTGTGGCTATCTGCCCCCAGGGTGCCCAAACCCTACTGCCCCATCTATTGGGGGTCCTGCCCCACCTTTTGGGGTGCCCCCCCCTCACCCCCAAGGGCTGG
The DNA here is from genome assembly GCF_040938575.1 of Ambystoma mexicanum. Lineage (NCBI taxonomy): Eukaryota > Metazoa > Chordata > Amphibia > Caudata > Ambystomatidae > Ambystoma > Ambystoma mexicanum. The sequence goes on along the minus strand of NC_090925.1, from coordinate 326,011,253 downwards.
GGGACACACCTCATGCAGGCCTCCCTGGGCCTCCTCCTAACGGCTGCGTGAGGTACACCCCACCTCCATTTGGTGTGAGGGGGGAGAGGGCCACCCCAAAACGTGGGGCAGGACCCCCAATAGATGGGGCAGTAGGGTTTGGGCACCCTGGGGGCAGATAGCCACACTAATGTGGCCATCTGCACCAAGCAAAGTTGGGTAAACAAAAAACAAAATACAAATTCATAGGCTGCTTTTTAGGGGGGGCTGAGGGCCACCCTAAATTGGCAGCGAATGATGTACGCAACGGGGGGTGGCCCTCAACCCCCCCCACCCCAAATAGAGGGCCCCACCTCATGCAACCCTCCCTGGGGGCAGATAGGGGGGGCCCCACCTCATGCATCCCTCCCTGGGGTCAGATGCCCCTTCCTAGGAGCAGATATCTGCCCCCAGGGAGGGTTGCATGAGGTGGGACCCTCCATTTGGGGTGGGGAGGGCTTGAGGGCCACCCCCGTTGCAGTACATCATTCGCTGCCAATTTAGGGTGGCCCTCAGCCCCCCCTAAAAAGCAGCCTGTGATTTTGTATATTTTTTTTTGTTTACCCAACTTCGCTTGGTGCAGATGGCCACATTAGTGTGGCTATCTGCCCCCAGGGTGCCCAAACCCTACTGCCCCATCTATTGGGAGTCCTGTCCCACCTTTTGGGGTGCCCCCCACCCCCAATGGCTGGGGGACACACCTCATGCAGGCCTCCCTGGGCCTCCTCCTAACGGCTGCGTGAGGTACACCCCACCTCCATTTGGTGTTAGGGGGGAGAGGGCCACCCCAAAAGGTGGGGCAGGACCCCCAATAGATGGGGCAGTAGGGTTTGGGCACCCTGGGGGCAGATAGCCACACTAATGTGGCCATCTGCACCAAGCAAAGTTGGGTAAACAAAATACAAATTCATAGGCTGCTTTTTAGGGGGGGCTGAGGTCCACCCTAAATTGGCAGCGAATGATGTACCGCAACGGGGGGTGGCCCTCAACCTCCCCCCACCCCAAATGGAGGGCCCCACCTCATGCAACCCTCCCTGGGGGCAGATAGGGGGGCCCCACCTCATGCATCCCTCCCTGGGGTCAGATGCCCCTTCCTAGGAGCAGATATCTGCCCTAGGGAGGGTTGCATGAGGTGGGGCCCTCCATTTGGAGTGGGGGGGGCTGACGGCCACCCCCCGTTGCAGTAGATCATTCGCTGCCAATTTAGGGTGCCCCTCAGCCCCCCCTAAAAAGCAACCTATGAATTTGTATTTTGTTTTTTGTTTACCCAACTTCGCTTGGTGCAGATGGCCACATTAGTGTGGCTAACTGCCCCCAGGGTGCCCAAACCCTACTGCCCCATCTATTGGGGGTCCTGCCCCACCTTTTGGGGTGCCCCCCCTCCTCCCCCAATGGCTGGGGGGGACACCTCATGCAGGCCTCCCTGGGCCTCCTCCTAACGGCTGCGTGAGGTACACCCCACCTCCATTTGGTGTGAGGGGGGAGAGGGCCACCCCAAAAGGTGGGGCAGGACCCCCAATAGATGGGGCAGTAGGGTTTGGGCACCCTGGGGGCAGATAGCCACACTAATGTGGCCATCTGCACCAAGCAAAGTTGGGTAAACAAAAAACAAAATACAAATTCAAAGGCTGCTTTTTAGGGGGGGCTGAGGGCCACCCTAAATTGGCAGCGAATGATGTACCGCAACGGGGGGTGGCCCTCAACCCCCCCCACCCCAAATGGAGGGCCCCACCTCATATGCAACCCTCCCTGGGGGCAGATAGGGGGGCCCCACCTCATGCATCCCTCCCTGGGGTCAGATGCCCCTTCCTAGGAGCAGATATCTGCCCCATAGGGAGGGTTGCATGAGGTGGGGCCCTCCATTTGCGGTGGGGGGGGGTTGAGGTCCACCCCCCGTTGCGGTACATCATTCGCTGCCAATTTAGGGTGGCCCTCAGCCCCCCCTAAAAAGCAGCCTGTGATTTTGTATATTTTTTTTTGTTTACCCAACTTCGCTTGGTGCAGATGGCCACATTAGTGTGGCTATCTGCCCCCAGGGTGCCCAAACCCTACTGCCCCATCTATTGGGGGTCCTGCCCCACCTTTTGGGGTGCCCCCCCACCCCCAGTGGTTGGGGGACACACCTCATGCAGGCCTCACTGGGCCTCCTCCTAACGGCTGCGTGAGGTACACCCCACCTCCATTTGGTGTGAGGGGGGAGAGGGCATTTAATTCAGAACATGAGACCGATTAACCAGATTGTAGAGGCAGAGTTTCCTCTAGTTCCAAATCCTGCGACGATATTGTGTAGTATTCCCATTGAAGCACGATATTTCAAGGTGATTGACTTAAAACATGTGTTTTTCTCAATCCCGTTGCATAAGGACACTCAAGATCTGACGTCATTTACTTTCCGTCAGACAAAACTGAAAAGCACACATTTTCCTCAGGGGTACTCTGAGTCTCCATCGCTTTTTAATAGGGTCCTTCTGATGGACCTAGGAAATGTTGAATTAAAAGGGAAAAAAAGTGTTGTACTGCAATACGTAGATTATATTTTAGTTTGCAGCATGACAGAAGATGAGTGCAGGGAAGACTTGATTCAGTGAATGATTATTCTAGCAGGAAAGGGATACAAAGTGGACAAAGAAAAGTTTTAGTATTGCCATAGGCCAATTGATTTAGCATAAGTGAAAAAAGGTCACACCTGAAAGAGCAGAGGCAATTATGAAAACAGCAAAACCGCACACAATAAAGCAGATGCAGCTGTTTCTGGGATTGTGCAACTATGTTAGAGCATAGTTCTAACTCCCCCAGCCATCCCCCTCCCTCCTTCTCTTCCTTTCCTCTTTTCTCCCCTGATGAGGTCGCTAGACAAGTCCGATCTATGAAAGCCTCGTCAAAACAGGTTCATCCCTGTTCCTCTAAAACTATCAAGGACCACATTGATACCCTCGCTCCAGCCCTTGCTGATTTCTGCAACCACTTCTTTGCCTCAGGATCCTTCCTCTCCCCTCTTAAGCACTCCCTTGTGCATCCTTTCCTCAAGAAACCCACAGCTGATCCCTCTTGTCTGGCCAACTTTCGCCCAATTTCCATTACCCCCTTCTTGGGCAAACTCCTTGAAAAGCTGGCCATCTCTCAGCTAATCCTTCATTCTGACTCTGTTGGCTGTCTCCATGACCATCAGTCTGGCTTTAGATCCGGCAGAAGCACGGAAACTGCTTTCCTGAACATCCATGAAGATCTGCTTTCCAACCTTGACTCTAGCATTCCCTCTGCCCTCATCCTACTCCATCTCTCCTCTGCCTACCACACGGTCAACCATACCATCCTGCTCAACCGTCTCTGTGATAACCTGGGCATCACCGATCAGGCTCTGGCCTGGCTGACCTCTTTCCTCTTTGATCGACCTTCCCAGGTCCAACTTGGGTCCTTCCTATCATCTATCTTCCTCTCCACCTGCGGTGTTCCCCAGGGGTCTAACCTCTCGCCATGGCTTTTCAACCAATACCTAGCAACTCTCGCCCGCTGTATTGCCATTTTCTGCTCAAACTTCCAGTGCTACGCAGATGACACTCAACTCATTTTCAAGCTGCCCTCGGCCACCTCCTCCACCTCTCTCATCACTGATTGCCTAACTGCCATTCAAGATTGTTGTGCAGCCAACGATCTTTGTCTGAAGGCCAGCAAGACTGAGATCCTCCTCATCGGCACACCATCACCTTCCTTTCCCCTCACTCTCTGGCCGGCCTCCTTTGGCCCTCCTCCTATCCCCACCTGCGAGGCCAAGAACCTTGGTGCCACCTTTGATTCTACACTGTCCTTCTCCGCCCACATCGCTGATGTATCAAAAAAGTCAAACTTCCTACTGCACCTCCTCAGAGGTACTCTTCCTTTCCTCTTATTCCCCCAGAAGCTCACTGTCTCCCAAGCTCTGGTTCTCTCTAAATTGGACTATTGCAACAGCCTCTTTCTTAATCTATCTACCTCTACTCTCCGCCCTTTGCAACTTATCCAGAACAGGACTGCGAGACTTGTCCTTGGCTTCAAGCCCTGGGATCGTATCTCTCCAGCTCTGAAATCTCTCCATTGGCTCCCAGTGGATGCAAGGATTAAATTCAAAATCCTCTGCATTGTCCACAAGGCTTTCTGGGGCCTGGGTCCAACATACCTTCAGCTATCCCTCTGCAAATATCTCCCATCTCGAGCACTCCGCTCCTCTAGCTCTAACTCCCTCAGGGTTCGTCGTTTCTCAAAGAAACAAGCTGGGGTTAGATCTCTGTCTTTGGCTGGGGCCTCCCACTGGAACAACCTCCATGCCACTCTAAAACTTGAGGAGAACCATCTCCGGTTCCGGAAGCACCTCAAGACCTTCCTCTTTGCTTCTGCCTTTGCCCCCTCTCTCCCCTGCTGATTCTACTCTCCCTCGGCACCATGCACCTGGCCACCCTCTTTCCTCCGGGCCCAGGTACCTGCTCCTCTTGCCACCCGCACGCACTGCCTCCGGGCTACCCCTTGCACTGGGGTCTGTATCTGTACCCATACAGCCCCCACCCCTTTGTTTTGGTCTTCCTGCACTTATCAGACCTACCCAGCCTGCTGCCTTAAACCCAGCACTGCCACTTGCTGGCTGCACTCCCTCTGTTTGTTGACTTTTTATTTATTAATTTATTTATTATTATTTATGTTTTTTTTCCTCCTTGCTCTGCACTCTCCTTTTGTTCCCTCTTCCATGCACTTCTCCCTCTCCCCCTCTACCATGCGCATTCTCAATGTCACTGGGCCTAGTAAGATCTTTGTTTTTGTTTCTCCTCTGTTCCCCTTCCCTTGCCTTGTCACGCTCTGAAACACTTGTGTATGAGCACGATAGAAATAAAATATCAATATCAATATCATAGGTATTTGATTACAGTTCATACACAAGACCACTTTTGCAGGCTCTCAAAAAGGCACAAGTGAACACAGATGAAATAGAATGGAATAGAATGAATAGAATGGACTGAAGCGATGGAGGAAGAGTTAAAGTGAGCAATTTGCACAGCTTCAGTTTTAGGGATTCCCAATTATTCTGAAGAGTTCTGCTTGTTTTCGCACGCAAATGAGACAGTTATGCTTATGACAGCAGAGAACTACTCTAGGATATAAACCTCTGGCATATTATAGTGGGATTTTAGATCCAGTTATGAGAGGACACTTTCCATGCGAACAATCGCTGGCTGCAGCCGCGTTCGCCATTGAGAAGGCTATAAATATAGTGATGGGATGTTCTATGACATTATTTGTTGAGCAAGCCTTGTTTGCAATTTTGGAAAAACCTAAGGGCACATTGACTCACCAGAGAGCTTCTGCATATGAGATAGTCATATCAAATCCTGCCATTAAGTCAGTTGCAGGATAGTGAACCCTGCCACATTTGTAGCTGAACCAGTGGCAGAGGGTGAACATATGCATGATTGCGCTAGTTATGAGGAATCGTATGATGACATACCGCGTGTAAGTAAAAACGCATTGTCAGAAGGAGAGATTCTCTTTATTGATGGATCGTCGAAAATCAATAAAAAATAAGGGAGGAGATCAAAAGGGGGCGCAGGCAAAATGGCCGCCTGAGCTTGTAGCTCTGCTCGAACCCACGAATATCAGCGGGACCCAGCGCTTGCCCAGCCTGCAAGCAGCCCCAGGGAGGTTAGAGAGATAAGGAAGGACCCAGCAGCAGTTGGACCGACTCTCGAGCAAAATCGGGTGCTGCATCGCTACAAATGCAGCTATCATGGCTGGGCCCCCTCCTGCGGCGTACTCGCCTTACCAAGGCCGTTGCCGAGACACACCACATGGCCCATCTGGGGACGGGAGACAGCTCAGAGGCCACATCGCAGTCATCCCGCCTAATGAGGAAGGAAATGCACAACTCCCCAGCCGCTTGGACACAGCGGGACCCACAGGACAGATCAGCTTGCAAGCACACAAGCCGCAAGAAGAGAGCCCCAAGGCTGCCATCAACCCGGCAGCCCCAAAGTGAAGGAGCGTGGAACAGTACAGCTGTGGAAGACCAGCGACCCAACACGTGAATGGCGCTGCGGGGAACCGGGAGTCTGCTGTCGGCCCCTCGGGTTGCAGTGGGGGAGGCGATGGCGTGTCGTCACACGTGGCAGGTGAGAAGAGGGGGGTGGCCAGGGACCCTATGCACAGACCCCCGTGATACGCCATAACACAATCACTGCTGCGGCTGAGGGAGTTCTGCTAAACCCCCCCCTTTCTCTCCGTCGCTCTGAAGCTGACACCGAAGCAGCAGTGCGGTCGGTCCCCGAGCCCGCAAAACAGACCGCATATAAGTCTGCGCTTCTGGAGAGCCAGCAGGGGCTGTGCAGTCGTGCAAATGGCTATCCAGTATCCCTCCAGCAGTCGTTAAGTGAGCCCTGCACCTTCACCAGTGCACTTAACAAATCAAGTGGGCGCAAAGCCCGGAACGCCACTCAACAACGGAAGCAAGCCCGAGTAGCAGCCGGGACAAGCCAGGCTGAAACCCCCCTCGCCGTACAGCAGGCAGGGGTTTGAAGGAGAGGAAAGGGCCCCTGGAAGGACATAGCCTGCGGGAAGGACCACGAGAGGCACGTCAAGAAGCTCAAAAGCATCCTCTCTTCACCTCTTTCGTATGCAGTGCAGATCATCTTTCCCCTAACTGGCTTTTACATCTAGGTAAGCCGAAGCAACCATTAATGCTACGGGGGGGAAGTAAATCTGCGCTCAAATGGCCAAGAGGAGGACAATATCGCGGGGTTCCTCCTGCAGGATTACGGACCGATCTGAATCCGGGCACAAGCCATACAAAGCCAGAGGAGTGGAAGAAAGAGCTGAAACAATAGCGCTTCTGCTGCCAAAGAGTAAAAGACAGTCTGCCTTTCACAAGAACAGGATCATTACCAAGCCCAAATGCAGAGTGACAAGCAGGCGTCATATCAACAAAACAGACTGACCCAAGCAAGGCCCTCTCCAGTCAACGGAATCTTGCGACCATCTGCACGGTTGCTAACAGTCCCTCCCGCCCTCACGCAAGAGTTTTTGCGCGGGTAATCACAAAAGTAAGTGACACCTAGGGGCATAGGAACTGGCGTCACAGCGAAAGAGGAGATAACACCGCCCCCTCAACGATCCAGAGATTGCAAGAATTTCGCAGAACCCACGCTAAAATGGCAGTGTCTCCTCCTCCTGGGACATGGGATCTCTGGTGTTATCAGGAAGCTGCAACCAAGGCGGACGTGCGTCTATTCCTCGATGAAATATGCCAGTTCAGAACCAGCATGACCACGACAGTCACAGCTCTCCAGGTGAAAATGCACAAAATAGAGGATAAGGTTGAATCATTAGAAAACTATCGACAATCAGCAGACATAATGGAGCTCAAAACCGTAGGCCGACTCCAAGACCTGGAACAGATGAATTCAGGATTTGTAGGCAAAAATAGATGATTTGGAAAATCTGGAGAGAAGAGAAAACATTCGAATACAAGGCCTCAAAGAAGCCCCCAATGAGACCCCAGTCACCTTGGAAAGAAGAATTAAGACCTTGATAGCTACCCTCCTAGCATCTCCTTTAACTCCGGAACTAGAATTTGAAAGGGTGCACCGAGCAGGAGGCCCCCCAGATGGCCCACGGTCAGTCTTGGCGAAGTGCCACCACTATAAACAGAAAATGGAGATTGTCAAACTAGCCAGAGAAAAATAGTTAATTGATTTTGAGGGCTCTAGAGTTAAAATGTATCAAGATCTCTCTGCGGAGACACTAGCCCAAAAAAAGAGCCTGCAGACCACTAACAACATGGCTTAGAGAGTGCAACACTAGATACAGATGGCATTTCCCCTTTGCGCTCACATTCTCTTATGGGGAAGAAGAATATAGAGTGGTCTCATGAGAAGAAACTGCTAACGTACTGAGATGCTTGTGGGGAGCGGAGGGACTGCCAGAGAGCGAAGAGATGCTGTCCTCGTCGGAAACCGACCAGGAAACCATCGGGCCCCTGGTCGCAAAGAGGTCGCACCAAAATTAAAAAATGTGAGAATATTCACCAGACTTAACACCCCTTGATATGGGGATGGGAAGCAGTGAACATTGCACAACTATAGATCCCTGGAGGGAGAGAATGGTACGAGTCATTGTCGACAGACGGGAAGAATCACCCTCCAAACACGAGACCAGGAAAATGGAGCCTCCAGAGTCTAAGGCCAGGACGTCCTCTCCCCACCTCTTCTCCAGGATCACGCAACATTTCGGAAGCTGGGCTGGCCAAATAAGTAAGCTATTATTGCGCACACCCGCTCATCAAAAGGAACTAGAAGTCATACTTGGTTAAAAGGTTCACGGGGCACACCTGTTGTGTGGCCCTATGCTTACACCTAAGGCATCTCCAGTGTTGGGGGATATCCTTTTTTTTTTCTTCTTCTTCCACTTTTATCTGTTTATCCCCAGTTTATCTATCAATGCAGGGGTGGGGGAGGGGTTACACAAAGGTCCACTCTGATAAGGGGAACACCAAAAGGAAAGGCAAAACATTTAGAGTCCGATCCACTTAGGTCACACCACACACAGGAGTGTAAGGCGCGTAAACAGTCACTCAAAGCGCCTAACCACAAGCCAACTCACGATATGTTTTCCACCTTCAGTTGAGGAATAAACGACACACACAGCTTCAGGCAACGCTCATCACGCAGTACTCAAATGGCAGATGACATAGTATGCATAGAAACCTTGAATGTGAAAGGCCTTAACTCACTGCAGATAAGATCCATGATGGTCAGAGCATTCCAGCATGCCAAACTAGATATCCTCTTTGTGCAGGAGACTAATTTTAGACGCAACGAGGAATTCACCGTAAGAGGCAGGAATCTGGGAGAGGCAGAGTGGGCATCAGGCCCAGAAGAAAAGGAAGGTGTGGGAATATTGTATTGTTCCTCCCTCGAGTTACAGATGTCACAAACTCATAGAGACCCGGGTTGAAGATTTCTCATGGTACAGGGAACCATTAGGTCCAGAGCACTAACCCTATGCTCAGTGTACGTCCCAAATACACAACAGTTAGCTTTTTGCAAGGAGCTCTTTCTATGGTTAGATTGGGAAAGAACAGGCTCCCTAATTTGTGGAGGTGACTTTAACCTCATCATGGACTCAGATCTAGAATGCAAATCCTATAGACAAGGTGCCTGCCCCCAACAAATGGCAAAGCTTTCCGAGACCTAATCTCCGACCATTTACTGATCGATGCGTGGCGCACCCAACACCCATAAGATAAAACATAGACTTTCTATTCCCCCTCACCAAACCCACTCACGCATAGACTACCTGTTCCTAGAGGGAGACTTAGAATACGAGATTAAAAACGCCACAATATAAGTGATAGGGTGGTCCGACCATGACATGGTTGCCATTGACCTTGACCTGGGCCCGGGAGGACACATTGAGAAACGATGGATGTGCAATGATACACCTTTAAAAGACAAGCTTTTTAGAGAATCGCTAGACAAGAAAGTACGAGACTTCTTTAAAAGAAACACAGGGGTGACCCCCCGCAGCACGGTGTGGAAAGCGGCAAAGGCAACAATCAGAGGTCTACTAATTGCACAAGGGGCCTCGTACTAGGGGGACTGGGTTTACCTAGAAAACTGCCTCTTCATCCCGGTAACGTTGGGAGAATGGCTCTGTGCTCACCCCGATCCATCCCGCGCAAGGCATGAGAACACCCGGTCTTAGAGACCCTATGGTCCATATGGAACCCGAAAAACTCTAACATGACAGGTATCACCTCTTGGCCTTCTCCTCTCAGTTGCATCTGGGCCCCAACGCGATCATTGACCCCATACGCTTCCAACCACAATACGAACAAGGTCTAATCAGAGCAGGCCAAATGTGGAAAGACTGAGCTTTCCTAACCAAGGATGAGTTAGAAAATGCACAAGGGCTAGCGATTAGGCCACTCCCATACCTGCAGCTAAAGAGGGTCTTGACGGATACGAGATGGAAAGAGCAGTTGTAGCGTCCCCTGACCCCTTTTGAAAGCATTTTGAACACGCACCAAGGTACACGAGGCCTCATAACAAAGATACATAGGGCCCTCTTAGACAGAGGACACTTGCCTCCACCACGCACAAAAGCAAAATGGGACGAGGCATTAGGATGGGAGGACAACTACGAGGGGTGGGAGGCGATACATAGAGCGGTATGGAAATCTTCCATCGCAGTACAATACAAAGTGCACAACTGCAGAATCCTAACACAATGGCACCTGACCCCCCAACGCTTGGCTAAAATGTATGCAGGCATTTCCCCCCACTGCTGGAGGGGATGCCCCCAAATAAGCACCTACTGGCATCAGTGGTGGAGCTGTCCCCACATACAAACATATTGGAAAGAAATCTTGGGGTGGATTCACCAGATAGAGGGTGTACATAGGAAACTCTCCCCTCTCCTTGTGCTATTCGGGGTTGAGCAAGTGGAAGAGCAATATCAAATCCTCCCTCACATGCCCAGGAACCTGCTCCTAGCGGCGCGCGTATGTATAACTATAAGATGGAAGGCAAACGCACTCCCCACAAAAAGAAATTGGCTGTGTAAAGCAAAAGAGATCTATGAGATGGAAAGTCTAACAGCACTTCCCATGGAATCTCACACGCACATTGTCATGTAATGGCTCCCTTTCTTAGAATTTTTCAGAGAAGTAAATACCAGTCCCTGATACCTTACGCGGCTGCTGAGGGCCTGAACAAGCAGGACCCTGTGCAATGGCACAGGCCGTGACTATGCCAAATCGGGGTGGGCAAACCCTCACGCTGACTCATAAGTAACACATTTTATTCTGTCTTAACCTCCCTCATTACTCTAAGGGGTAGATTATTCCTCATTGATCTAACCAGATGGACAAACACTGTGAACTGAGTGTTCTGGTCAGACTACTTACCTGTCCGAGCAGCTTGGACCTGGGAGAGGGGTGGGAGGGGAGGGGTGGATTTTTCAGAGGGGAATAAGGGGGATTATTGGGGTCATTTTTTCGTTTTTCTTCTTTTTTTCTTCCCCTGTTTATTTTTCAATTGTTTTGATTCTAAAGAAATGTCAAAAATGTACCCCGTTGATCACATGTGAAGTTGAAATGTTGGAATATACAGCAATGGATATGTAACACTCTTGTTGATCGCAATTAAAAAACATATTCAAAAAAATGATAATGGAGAAAAACAGACTGGGTCAGCTGTAGTGAGATACAGTGGAAATGGGGAGTTTGAAGCAGTGGCAATCGTAAGGCTGCCGTCTCATTTTTTGGCACAAGCTGCAGAATTGGTGGCGCTTATTATCGCGCTCGAGAAATACAAAGGGGAGGAAGTGACAGTGTACAGTGACTCTGCCTATGTGACGTCAACCGTGCACACAGGGCTAGCACGTTGGAAGAGGAGGGGCTACCTCCGAGCGGACGGCACTCCAGCGCAACACGCAGTATTATTGGACATGCTTATTAAGGCACTACAGCTCCCAGCAGCCATCGCAGTAGTTACATTTGCAGCACATACTAAGATAACTGACTTTATTTCACACGGAAATGAAGCCGCAGACCAAGAAGCCAAAAGGGTTGCAGATTCTTCAGATATTTCAAGTTTTGATACTCCCAGTGTAAAGAGGGGGGTGACTATGATAATGCAAGAAGGATTTAATCATTTACCGAAAACACAGTTGATGGAAATTCAAGGAAATGCTCCACAGGATAAGAAGGAGCCATGGGAAAGGAGGGGTTGTTCTTTATTGCCCACTGAAGCCTTATGGCAGCAAGACAGCACTGGAAAGCCAGTGATGCCACTAGCATTGTTGAAGGTAGCGCTTGAACAGTTGCACTACCCTGCGCATGTAACTACGGAGAGTCTGCCTGCAACTATTGCAGAGGACTGGTTTATACCAAACCTGTTAGAACACGTTGCATTTTATGTAGTAAATTGCATTGTATATCAAATGTTTACTGCTGGGCATACACTGCGAACAGTCAGGGGAGTAATCACCAGACCGAACGGTCCTTTTCAGCATTTACATATCAAATATGTTGACATGCTGCAGTTATGTAGTGGATAGAGGTAGTGGTGGTGTGTCCCTTTTCAAGATGGATTGAAGCCGGTCCATGCACACATCCTGATGCCACTTGCACAACAAAGTTTTTAGTCAAAGAAGTATTTCCTAGATGGGGAACATGTGAAGTGCTCATGTCCGACAATGGTCCACATTTTGTAAATGAATTATTTGAGTAGATAAGTTGTTATTGAATATTAAACATAAGTTTTCTTCTGCTTATCACCTGCAAGCAAACGGAATATGTGAGAGACTCAACGGTCTTCCCAAAGAGTGACTTGCTAGATTGAAATTGACACTGAAGAAGGGATGGCTTTATTCCCTACCCTTAGCATTATATACATTAAGGAATCAGCCCGGGTCGGACCACCACTTCACACCCTATGAACTAGTTACTGGGAGGTGAATGAGAATGCCTCTGACTCCTCCATCAAGGAATAGAAATGATGCCCAGAAGACAGCTGAAATGTTATGAAATTAGATAAGTGACTATTTGACATGTATGACCGATAGTATCTGTCATTTCAGATCTGTACAGCGGCAAGGGGTGCTGGTCTCAGGATGCAAGCAGCGACAATTCATTAACCGGATTACAGGAATTACTAACTGTACCTAGACTATTCGTGGGAGACCCAATCCTAGTTCGAAATTTGACTAGGAAGTGGCATGAGCCCTGTTTTGTTGGTCCTTTCATAATCGAAAATATTACCCCTTCAGCAGTGAAAGTCCAGCAAAGATGAGCCTGGATACATTTGGGCGACATCAAGCCATATGCCGGTGAGACCAATCCACCCCCACCCATTTATTCTGAAGCAAGCCAAACCAAAGTAGTTCAGCACATGCAGACTCGATCGATGAAGAGGAAGAAGGATGCAGAAAGTGCTGACTAAATAAATGCAAGTGTGCATTGTGATGCTGGAAATGCATCAGAGGGACAGGGCCTCTGAATCCTTGTCCTTTACTGCTTTTTATCGTGTGTTCTGTCGTGTTTTCTGCCCAGGAGTCCATGTGGGACTCCTGGCAGTGCAGCTCTCTTTTGGTTTGGTGAACAGACCCATGGGATACCCTTATGGCACCCATGGGTAGGGGTACAACCCTGTGCCCCTAGTGTATGTTTTTGGGCACCTGTGGGTGGCCCACAGAGCAGGGTATGGGCTGGTGGCAGCTCCATGCTGAATTTGACAGGTGCTCTGGGTGTCCTCCATTTTGGGATACCAAGGCCCTGCCATTGGGATCAGTTGATTCCTGATAGGAAACAAGATGGCCCCTGTGGCCTCTTGCTTTCTATTGCCTGTTACCTTGTTTTCCCAAAGTCCTGGGAAGCCCTGACTCTGTCCCTTCCCCCTGACTGGCTGTTGGGTGGAAGTTCCATATATGGTGTTGTTGTGAAGGCCCAGCTAGACTGACTGGAGCCTTCCCAGTGAGTGTATGTTGTGGGTACCTCCTGTGGGTGGGACCTGGGTGAATGGAGTGTGTGACCAATATACACTTCTTGTTGTGGTTGTCTGGTTTCTGGCATGAGAGACAAAGACTGAGACAGCCCTGCCCGAAACTGGCCTGAATGCAGTGTGTAGTGTTGAATGGCTGGGTACTTGGCCCAATCCACATTCCTTGTTGTGAGTGTCTGAAAGGGAGGAGTGTGGCCTGAATGCACTGGGTGCCTGATTGGCTGACTGACTGCATGAATGCCCTTCTGTGTGATTGGCTGCTGTGTGTGTGCCAGCAGTGTGGATGAGAGACAGAATAGTATATCTGGGGACCTCTCACCACTGGAAATTGTTCAGAAGCGTTCAGAAGCTGAGTCTCCACTCGAAGAGTAACTGGAACTGCTGATCCTCGACGTCCAGCTGGAAGAAGAAGACTTGCTGTGGCATTTGCTTCGACAGAACTGAAAGCTGCCGAATTCGTCGAGGACTGACCCGAGAGAGGACCTGGTAAGGCGCCCTCTTCCCGTGCTCCGAGGGATCATCGAGCACCGCTACATCTTCGCCGAAGCGCCCTGGAAGTCAGACCCTCGAAAGGCTGCCGACCCGAGACGGGACCGCCGAGGAGATCGAAGTGTAGCACCCGGACATCGCCGCCGTCGAAGTCCATTGCCGTCGACCAGGGTGCGCAGGTCTGTGTAACCGCTGGAGGCCCGTCGAAGTTCTGTTGCCCAGCCGTGGGAACCACTTGACGCCGTGCCGCCGTCGACCGGAGCCGTCCGCTCCTTGCCTAAGAACATTTGAATCGAAGGACTCCCTCGTCCGCACCGTCGATCGCTTTATCCTGCCGGAGAAAGTCGAGGACGACCAACGCGCCGAGGAGAAACCTGCCGGTGGGTGTCCCGCCACCCGAAGACCACAAAGACTCGAACGACTCGACGCCCTTGCTGGGCCCCCGTCTTCACAATCTTTGCGGTCCAGAACAATTGTCATCAAGGTGCCCCGCACGCCTCCGCCTTGCAGGACGCCAACGCTCCGTCGTCGACGAGCACCGCTTGGATCGAAGCTGCCGCCTTATCGACGCCGTTCTACCCTGTTTGTTGTCGGACGTTCGACGCCCCGTGTCTCCCGCTTGAAAGGGAAGGCATTCAAGAAGGGCCGTCGATTCCCCGACACCGAACGCCGAGTTCCTCGACGCTTCTCGACGCCTCTCGACGATCCGTGACTCCCGCTTGAAAGGGGGTCGCTCAAGAAGGATCTGTCGACGCCTCTTCGAAGAACTCGACTCCACCAGGTACATTCGGGGGGTAAAAACATTATAGGAGGGAATAAGACTTGCAGAACAACATATGGACTGGGCTTGTGCTATATCTTTATTTCACAGGTTGCCCAGGTGGGGGGATCTCCACACAGAACTGTGTCTAGTGGTAGGGGCCAGTGTTCTGCCTATTGCTCCACCATCTTATTTTCTCTCTTCTCTCTATTGCTGGTTTCACTCTATTGATCTGTGTGACATGATTACAGTATTGTTGATGCACTTTTCATGAGATCTAATACAAAGGGTGGTACCACTTTAGAACTGTATATATTTGCCATTGTTGATTTTCCTAAGTACAAAGTGAGTTATTAGGATAAGTGTACATAACCTTGAATATTGATTATATAAAGACTGTGTTCTAACCAATACAGTGTGTGGACATTCCTTTGTGGGGGCTTGGGGACTACACTGTACTTAAGAACCAGCCTGCATCACCTCCTGAGAAGCTAGGCCTTGATTGCTCGTCCATTGCTACCGTAATAGAGAATCTTGGCTGGGGTCTTCTGTGCCTCTCTTCTACCATATAGGGAGCAGAAGTACAGACACCCCCTACCAGTCTTTACAGCCTGGTGGCAGCGGTGGGATGCTTATGGTTTTAAGAATCAGTGTATAACCATGCCACTTACAAAATATCTGCATTTTATTAAATTAAGGTTTAGTTGTGTACAAAATAACTGCATTACAAACAATGGAGTCTATTGCAAATGGCAAATTGACTCGGATGAGCTTGGAGGCTCTCCAGAGTGCTTGTGAAGCCAGGGAGTTAGACTTTGTGGATAAGTCTAGGGCTGAGCTGATAGCTGCCCTGGTGGACTACCAGACTGATAGTGAAACTTTTGATGAGGGGGGGAATGCAACCAATGAGGACTCTGCCCCTGGGGTTTCTGCTGAATCTGTTTCTGGGAATGCCGCCATTCCTGCTGCCTCTGTTCCAAACCCCAGCAATTCCTTGGAGCTTGAGTTATTAAGGATGAAATTGGCCTTTGAATACCGCAAGTTGGAAATAGATGCTGAACTTAAGAAAGAGGAGTTGGCTCAACAAGTGGAGCTCAAGAATAGGGATCTTGAACTCAAGAGCCAGGACACTGAATGTCAGAGAATCCAGCTAGAGAATGCTAGAGTGGAGACTTCAGCTAAAACCAGTGAGAGTGTCAGGTCCCCAGCCACCAAGTTTATGAAAGATTTGGTTGGTGTATTTGTGGAGGGTTCAGATATCCTCCAATGGATTGAAGCGTTTGAAATGGCTTGTGCAATTCATGATGTTGACAAAAGAGATTGGGCTAAGTGTTTGTTAAGCAGAGTGCCTCAAACTGGATATGACTGCATTCTGAAGCTGAGTGTGGAAGAAAGGGGTCAGTATGAGTGTATGAAGTCTGCTTTGATTGCCAAGTTTGGCAAGACACCTGCCCAATACCTTAAAAGGTTCAGGGATTTTAAGAAAAGAGAGAATGTGTCTTGGGTTGACTGGGTGAGTGCTGCGCACATGAACATGATGGGGTGGATTGATGGATACAAGGTTAAGACTTTTGTTGAATTGTCCCACCTCTTGTTTTTTGAGCATTTCTCTGAAGCCTGTTCACCAGAGGTGCGTCAGTATGTGGCTGACCAGAACATTCTGGACCCCTTTAAGCTGGCTAGGTTGGCTGACAAGTGGGTCTCCCACCGGGTGTCCCCTAAGGACTCCAGTGGGAAGGACAAGGACAAAGAAAAGAGGGCCTCTCAGAAAGCTGAGGAGTCCCACAAGCAGTCACAGTCGGGTAAACCTAAACCTTCCTCTCCCAAGACCCAAAAATCTAGTAGGGATAAGTTCTCTGTGGGTGGGAATAAGAGTAGTGGTCCACCTGCTGCAAAGCAGGTTCCCAGTGGTTCCAGTACCGTACCCCGCACTCCTGGCACTTGTTGGGACTGTGGGGCTCTGGATCACAAAAGGGGTGACTCCAAGTGTAAAGGTAAGGCACTTGGAGTACAGGCTGTCAGCCTGACCTACCCTTACCCCGTGTCTGAGGTGGAGGCCACCGTCCTCCCCTCCTCTACCGGGATCACATTTGGTGCTCCGGTAGAGATTTCCTTAGTGTCCCTTGGGGCCTGGGACCAGTATGCAGAAGTACTAGCGACTATCCCACAGAACACCCGTAGGTTTTTGAGAAGTGTCCTCTTGAATGGCCAGCCTTCTACTGGTTTGAGAGGCACTGGGGCAAGCATGACAGTGGTGGACAGGACCCTGCTCAAGCCAGAGGACTATGTAAGTGCTCCTCTGAGAACCCCCAGGTTAGCTGGTGGGCCTCCCAAATTATCGCCTGTAGCCTTAGTCACACTCATGATTGGAGACAAGACAGCAAAGCTTCCTGTCCTGGTTCAGGACAATGTCCCTGCTAACATTCTGTTAGGAAATGATCTAGTAGAGTTGGGGATGATCTCGGATGGTCTTCCCATGACTGCTGCTGCGGTCACTAGGTCACAGGTGACACCGGGTCTGGCTGTGAGTCAGGTACCCGAGCCAAAGGCGAGGCCTAAGGCAAGAAGAAGCAAGACCAAGAAGGCCACCTCTGTGGGGGGAACACCTTCTCTTCCTGCTGTTCCGACAGCACCCATTGGGATCCATGCTCCGGACGGGCTGGGTCCAGTGGAAAACCCAAACTCAACTCCTGTGGGAGAAGAGACAGAAGACTCTCCTGTGGGAGAGGTTCTCAACCCGGAGGATCATCCCGACCTTCAATGCTTGTTAGCTGAAGGGGGACCCTCCCGGGCAGACTTCTGTAAGGGACAGAGAGAGTGCCACTCTCTCGAGGGACTGAGGAAACAGGCCCTGTCCCAGGCACAGGGAGAAGAGCCTAGGACATTCCGGATTTATTGGGAGGGTGAGCTTCTTGTTAGTGAGCCCACTAAGCCTGAACCTGGTGCCCTCAAGAGGTTGGTGGTACCCCAGGTTTACAGGCCCTTCCTACTGCAGTTGGCGCATGACGTGCCCTTGGCTGGTCATCTTGGGACCAAGAAGTCTAAGCAGAGGCTCTCTGCCCATTTCTACTGGCCACGGATGGGAGTAGAGGTGGAGTCCCACTGCAGGACCTGCCCCACTTGTCAGTTGTCTGGCAAGACTGGAGGCAGGGTCATTGCCCCACTGCAGCCATTGCCAGTGGTTGGCACACCATTTGAGAGGGTGGGCATCGACATCGTCGGTCCCCTTGACCCTCCCACTTCAGGTGGACATCGGTTCATCCTGGTCTTGGTAGATCATGCCACCAGGTACCCTGAGGCAATACCCCTTCGGACGGTTACTGCCAAGGTGGTTGCCAGGGCTCTCCTGGGCATTTTCACCCGTGTTGGATTCCCCAAGGAGGTTGTCTCTGACCGAGGATCCAACTTCATGTCTAGTTACATGAAAACCATGTGGAAAGAGTGCGGGGTAACCTACAAGTTCTCCACCTCTTATCACCCCCAGACCAATGGTCTGGTCGTGAGATTTAATAAAACTCTCAAGGGCATGCTAGGGGCTTTGGAAGAACCCCTAAGGAGGAAATAGGATCTCCTCCTGCCATGCCTGCTGTTTGCTTACAGAGAGGTACCTCAAGAGGGTGTTGGTTTCAGCCCCTTTGAGTTACTCTTTGGACATCCCGTGAGGGGGCCCCTCGCCTTGATCAGAGAAGGCTTGGAAGTCACCCCTCCAGGTCCCGCCAAGCAAGTGGGGGACTATGTGTTAGGCCTCAGATGGAGGATGACACAGATGATGGGTCAGGCAACAGCGAATCTCAAGGCCAGCCAGGAATTGAATAAGTACTGGCATGACCTTAAAGCCTCGCAAGTGGATTGGACTCCGGGACAGGAAATCCTTGTGATGGAGCCTACCAAGCCCAGAGCTTTGGCAGACAAGTGGACTGGACCCTTCAGGATCATCTCCAAGATGGGCGAAGTCAATTATCTGGTTGACATGGGAGCCTCTGGGGTAGCCCCTCAGGTATTCCATGTCAACAGGCTCAAGCCTTTCCACCGGCGAGCAGAAGTCTCATGTCTCTTGCTAGCTTCAGGGCAAGAAGAGGATGAGAGTGAGCCCCTTCCTGATTTGCTGCATAGCAACCCTCAGGATGGCTCAGTGGAGGGAGTACATCTCTCTCCGGATTTGACAACAGAGCAACAGAGGGCCTGCAGAGCTTTGCTCCAACAGTATGCCTCTCTGTTTTCACTGACACCAGGCCTTACACCGTGGTGTAGGCATGAAATTGACACTGGTGACAGTGTGCCTGTCAAAAGCAGGTGCTACCGTATGCCAGATACCTTCAAGAACCACATCCAGGCTGAGGTCGCCAAGATGTTGGATCTGGGTGTTATTGAACCCTCAACCAGTCCCTGGTCCAGTCCAGTGGTCCTTGTCCCCAAGGCAAGTTCCCAGGCGGGTAACAAGGATTGGAGGTTCTGTGTAGACTACCGAGGAGTCAATGCCGTCACCAAAACTGACGCACACCCATTGCCCAGGGCTGATGAGCTCGTGGACACCATAGGTGCTGCCAAATTTGTGAGCACCTTTGACCTTATCTCAGGCTATTGGCAAATAGCTCTGACGGACCATGCCAAGGAAAAGACGGCCTTCTCAACACCTGAGGGACACTACCAGTTTAGGGTCATGCCTTTTGGGTTGAAGAATGCCCCTGCCACCTTCCAGAGATTGGTCAACCATGCGCTCAGTGGGCTGGAAGCCTTTTGTGTGGCTTACTTAGACGACATTGCCGTCTACAGTTCCACCTGGGAAGAGCATTTGACACATCTGGATAAGGTGTTGCAGGCCTTGAAAAGGGCTAACCTCACTATCAAGGCCACCAAGTGCCAGATAGCTCAGGGGAAAGTTACCTATCTTGGTCATGAGGTAGGAGGGGGTCAAATCCAACCTCTCTCCAGTAAAGTACAGGATGTACAGAACTGGGAGACTCCCACTACTCAAACCCAGGTGAGAGACTTTTTGGGCCTCACTGGGTACTATCGCAATTTCATGGCAGACTATGGAACCATAGCTGCACCCCTGACAGCTCTAACTTCACCCAAACAGCCTAGGAAGGTTAATTGGACCGAAGACTGTCAGAGGGCCTTGGATGGCTTGAAAGAAAGTCTGTGTAGGACACCTGTGTTGTGTGCGCCTGACTACAGCCGACCCTTTATCGTCCAGACGGATGCCTGCGACACCGGAATTGGAGCTGTCTTGTCCCAGTTAGATGACAAAGGGAGAGAACATCCTATCATATTCATCAGTAGACAACTCAAGGGTAGAGAACTTGGGTGGGCTACTGTTGAAAAGGAGTGTTTTAGCTTAGTTTGGAGCCTTAGGCGTTTTAGGCCCTACCTTACGGGGTCTACCTTCAAGGTCCAAACAGATCATAAGCCCCTGAAGTGGCTTATGCAGATGAAGGGTGAGAATCCGAAATTGCTCAGGTGGTCCATTAGCCTGCAAGGGCTAGACTTCACCATAGAGCACAGACCAGGGAAGAGTCACGATAATGCAGATGGCCTTTCCAGAAGGTATGTTGACCGTCTGGATGAGTGTGTCTATCCCGTGGGAGATTAGGCACCCTCCACCTCAGTCTGGGGGGGCGACTGTGATGCTGGAAATGCATCAGAGGGACAGGGCCTCTGAATCCTTGTCCTTTACTGCTCTTTATCATGTGTTCTGTCATGTTTTCTGCCCAGGAGTCCATGTGGGACTCCTGGCAGTGCAGCTCTCTCTTTTGGTTTGGTGAACAGACCCATGGGATACCCTTATGGCACCCATGGGTAGGGGTACAACCCTGTGCCCCTAGTGTATGTTTTTGGGCACCTGTGGGTGGCCCACAGAGCAGGGTATGGGCTGGTGACAGCTCCATGCTGAATTTGACAGGTGCTCTGGGTGTCCTCCATTTTGGGATACCCAGGCCCTGCCATTGGGATCAGTTGATTCCTGATGGGAAACAAGATGGCCCCTGTGGCCCGTTGCTTTCTATTGCCTGTTACCTTGCTTTCCCAAAGTCCTGGGAAGCCCTGACTCTGTCCCTTCCCCCTGACTGGCTGTTGGGTGGAAGTTCCATATATGGTGTTGTTGTGAAGGCCCAGCTAGACTGACTGGAGCCTTCCCAGTGACTGTATGTTGTGGGTGTCTCCTGTGGGTGGGACCTGGGTGAATGGAGTGTGTGACCAATATACACTCCTTGTTTGGTTGTCTGGTTTCTGGCATGAGAGACAAAGACTGAGACAGCCCTGCCCGAAACTGGCCTGAATGCAGTGTGTAGTGTTGAATGGCTGGGTACTTGTCCCAATCCACATTCCTTGTTGTGAGTGTCTGAAAGGGAGGAGTGTGGCCTGAATGCACTGTGTGCCTGATTGGCTGACTGACTGCTTGAATGCCCTTCTGTGTGATTGGCTGCTGAGTGTGTGCCAGCAGTGTGGATGAGAGGCAGAATAGTATATCTGGGGACCTCTCACCACTGGAAATTGTTCAGAAGCGTTCAGAAGCTGAGTCTCCACTCTAAGAGTAACTGGAACTGCTGATCCTCGACGTCCAGCTGGAAGAAGAAGACTTGCTGTGGCATTTGCTTCGACCGATCTGAAAGCTGCCGAATTTGTCGAGGACTGACCCGTCAGAGGACCTGGTAAGGCACCCTCTTCCCGTGCTCCGAGGGATCATCGAGCACCGCTACATCTTCGCCGAAGCGCCCTGGAAGTCAGACCCTCGAAAGGCTGCCGACCCGAGACGGGACCGCCGAGGAGATCGAAGTGAAGCACCCGGACATCGCCGCCTTCGAAGTCCATTGCCGTCGACCAGGGTTCGCAGGTCTGTGTAACCGCTGGATGCCCGTCGAAGTTGTGTTGCCCAGCCGTGGAAACCACTTGACGCCGTGCCGCCGACGACCGGAGCCGTCCGCTCCTTGCCTAAGAACATTTGAATCGAAGGACTCCCTCGTCCGCACCGTCGACCGCTTTAACCTGCCGGAGAAAGTCGAGGACGACCAACGCGCCGAGGAGAAACCTGCCGGTGGGTTTCCCGCCACCCGAAGACCACAAAGACTTGAACGACTCGACGCCCTTGCTGGGCCCCCGTCTTCACAATCTTTGCGGTCCAGAACAATTGTCATCGAGGTGCCCCGCACGCCTCTGCCTTGCAGGACGCCAACGCTCTGTCGTCGACGAGCACCGCTTGGATCGAAGCTGCCGCCTCATCGACGCCGTTCTACCCTGTTTGTCGACGGACGTTCGACGCCCCGTGTCTCCCACTTGAAAGGGAAGGCATTCAAGAAGGGCCGTCGATTCCCCGCCGCCGAACGCCGAGTTCCTCGACGCCTCTCGACGATCCGTGACTCCCGCTTGAAAGGGGGTCGCTCAAGAAGGATCTGTCGACGCCTCTTCGAAGAACTCGACTCCACCAGGTACATTGGGGGGGTAAAAACATTATAGGAGGGAATAAGACTTGCAGAACAATACATGGACTGGGCTTGTGCTATCTCTTTATTTTACAGGTTGCCCAGGTGGGGGGATCTCCACACAGAACTGTGTCTAGTGCGAGGGGCCAGTATTCTGCCTATTGTTCAACCATCTTATTTTTCTCTCCTCTCTCTATTGCTGGTTTCACTCTATTGATCTGTGTGACATTGTTACAGTATTGTTGATGCACTTTTCATGAGATCTAATACAAAGGGTGGTACCACTTTAGAATTGTATATATTTGCCATTACTGATTTTCCTAAGTACAAAGTGAGTTATTATGATGTGTACATAACCTTGAATATTGATTATATAAAGACTGTGTTCTAACCAATACAGTGTGTGGACATTCCTTTGTGGGGGCTTGGGGACTACACTGTACTTAAGAACCAGCCTGCATCACCTCCTGAGAAGCTAGGCCTTGATTGCTCGTCCATTGCTACCGTAATCGAGAATCTTGGCTGGGGTCTTCTGTGCCTCTCTTCTACCATATAGGGAGCAGAGGTACAGACACCCCCTACCAGTCTTGACAGTGCGCAAATCATACCTCTGAGGATTCCCACGGGTGTCCTCTTTTCGGAAATGCATGGGGTTTCCTGTTTTCCTCGGTGGCTTGGACACCCGAGGCCCATATCTGTACGTTGTGCCGGTCGGCAGAATGTCTGAGATTTCGCTCTGAAAACAGACTTGGGGTTACTTGTGTTTTAGGCTTTCCCCTTGGCGGCCAGGTAGGTGCACCCACACATGTGAGGTACCGTTTTCATCGGGATACCTGTGGGAACGTGTGACGGTAGGCCATGTGTTGTTGGGGGCATGTTTCGATAGGTGCGTCGAGCGAAATGTGCGGAAAAGGCTTTTTTTTCCCGACATTTCGGACTTTGCGGGGCTGTCTGGGTAAAAAATTCTGGGGCGATGTGCGCAAATCATACCTCTGCGGATTCCCACGGGTGTCCTCTTTTCGGAAATGCATGGGGTTCCCTGTTTTCCTCGGTGGCTTGGACACCCGAGGGCCATATCTGGACGTTGTGCCGGTCGGCAGAATGCCTGAGATTCCCCTCTGCAAACAGACTGGAGGTTGCTTGCGTTTTCGGCTTGCCCCTTGCCAGCCAGGTAGGTGCACCCACGCATGTGAGGTACCGTTGTCATCGGGACACCTGTGGGAACGCGGGACGGTAGGCCATGTGTTGTTGGGGGCGTGTCTCGATGGGTGCGTCAAGCGAAATGTGCGGAAAATGCGTTTTTTCCCCACATTTCGGACTTTGCAGGGGTGTCTAGGTAATAAATTCTGGGGCGATGTGCGCAAATCATACCTCTGCGGATTCCTGCGGGTGTCCTCTTTTCGGAAATGCATGGGGCTCCCTGTTTTCCTCGGTGGCTTGGACACCCGAGGCCCATATCTGTATGTTGTGCCGGTCGGCAGAATGGCTGAGATTCCCCTCTGCAAACAGACTGGGGGTTGCTTGCGTTTTCGGCTTGCCCCTTGCCAGCCAGGTAGGTGCACCCACGCATGTGAGGCACCGTTGTCATCGGGACACCTGTGGGAACGCGGAACGGTAGGCCATGTGTTGTTGGGGGCGTGTTTCGATGGGTGCGCCGAGCGAAATGTGCGGAAAATGTGTTTTTTTCCCCACATTTCGGACTTTGCGGGGGTGTCTGGGTAATAAATTCCGGGGCGATGTGCGCAAATCATACCTCTGCGGATTCCCACGGGTGTCCTCTTTTCAGAAATGCATGGGGCTCCCTGTTTTCCTCGGTGGCTTGGACACCCGAGGCCCATATCTGTATGTTGTGCCGTTCGGCAGAATGGCTGAGATTCCCCTCTGCAAACAGACTGGGGGTTGCTTGCGTTTTCGGCTTGCCCCTTGCCAGCCAGGTAGGTGCACCCACGCATGTGAGGCACCGTTTTCATCGGGACACCTGTGGGAACGCGGGACGGTAGGCCATGTGTTGTTGGGGGTGTGTTTCGATGGGTGCGCCGAGCTAAATGTGCGGAAAAAGCGTTTTTTTCCCCACATTTTGGACTTTGCGGGGGTGTCTGGGTAATAAATTCTGGGGCGATGTGCGCAAATCATACCTCTGCGGATTCCCACGGGTGTCCTCTTTTCGGAAATGCATGGGGTTCCCTGTTTTCCTTGGTGGCTTGGACACCCGAGGCCCATATCTGTATGTTGTGCCGGTCGGCAGAATGGCTGAGATTCCCCTCTGCAAACAGACTGGGGGTTGCTTGCGTTTTCAGCTTGCCCCTTGCCAGCCAGGTAGGTGCAACCACGCATGTGAGGTACCGTTTTCATCGGGACACCTGTGGAAATGCGTGACGGTAGGCCATGTGTTGTTGGGGGCGTGTTTCGATGGGTGTGTCGAGCAAAATATGCGGAAAAAGTGTTTTTTTCCCGACATTTCGGACTTTGCAGGGCTGTCTGGGTAAAAAATTCTGGGGCGATGTGCGCAAATCATACCTCTGCGGATTCCCACGGGTGTCCTCTTTTCGGAAATGCATGGGGTTTCCTGTTTTCCTCGGTGGCTTGGACACCCGAGGCCCATATCTGTACGTTGTGCCGGTCGGCATAATGTCTGAGATTTCCCTCTGAAAACAGACTTGGGGTTACTTGTGTTTTAGGCTTTCCACTTGCCAGCCAGGTAGGTGCACCCACGCATGTGAGGCACCGTTGTCATCGGGACACCTGTGGGAACGCGGGACGGTAGGCCATGTGTTGTTGGGGGCGTGTTTCGATGGGTGTGCCGAGCGAAATGTGCGGAAAATGCATTTTTTCCCCACATTTCGGACTTTGCGGGGGTGTCTGGGTAATAAATTCTGGGGCGATGTGCGCAAATCATACCTCTGCGGATTCCCACGGGTGTCCTCTTTTCGGAAATGCATGGGGCTTCCTGTTTTCCTCGGTGGCTTGGACACCCGAGGCCCATATCTGTATGTTGTGCCGGTCGGCAGAATGGCTGAGATTCCCCTCTGCAAACAGACTGGGGGTTGCTTGCGTTTTCGGCTTGCCCCTTGCCAGGCAGGTAGGTGCACCCACGCATGTGAGGCACTGTTTTCATTGGGACACCTGTGGGAACACGGGACGGTAGGCCATGTGTTGTTGGGGGCGTGTTTCGATGGGTGCGCCAAGCTAAATGTGCAGAAAATGTGTTTTTTTCCCCACATTTCGGACTTTGCGGGGGTGTCTGGGTAATAAATTCTGGGGCGATGTGCGCAAATCATACCTCTGCGGATTCCCACGGGTGTCCTCTTTTCGGAAATGCATGGGGTTCCCTGTTTTCCTTGGTGGCTTGGATACCCGAGGCCCATATCTGTATGTTGTGCCGGTCGGCAGAATGGCTGAGATTCCCCTCTGCAAACAGACTGGGGGTTGCTTGCGTTTTCGGCTTGCCCCTTGCCAGCCAGGTAGGTGCACCCACGTATGTGAGGTACCGTTTTCATCGGGACACCTGTGGAAATGCGTGATGGTATGCCATGTGTTGTTGGGGGCGTGTTTCGATGGGTGCGTCGAGCGAAATGTGCGGAAAAAGTGTTTTTTTCCCGACATTTCGGACTTTGCAGGGCTGTCTGGATAAAAAATTCTGGGGCGATGTGCGCAAATCATACCTCTGCGGATTCCCACGGGTGTCCTCTTTTCGGAAATGCATGGGGTTTCCTGGTTTCCTCGGTGGCTTGGACACCCGAGGCCCATATCTGTACGTTGTGCCGGACGGCATAATGTCTGAGATTTCCCTCTGAAAACAGACTTGGGGTTACTTGTGTTTTAGGCTTTCCCCTTGGCGGCCAGGTAGGTGCACCCACACATGTGGGATACTGTTTTCATCGGGACACCTGTGGGAACGTGTGACGGTAGGCCATGTGTTGTTGGGGGCGTGTTTCGATGGGTGCGTCGAGCGAAATGTGCAGAAAAAGCGTTTTTTTCCCGACATTTCGGACTTTGCGGGGCTGTCTGAGTAATAAAATCTGGGGGGATGTGCGCAAATCATACCTCTGCGTATTCCCACGGGTGTCCTCTTTTCGGAAATGCATGGGGTTCCCTGTTTTCCTCGGTGGCTTGGATACCCGAGGCCCATATCTGTACGTTGTGCCGATAGGCAGAATATCTGAGAATTCGCTCTGAAAACAGACTTGGGGTTACTTGTGTTTTAGGCTTTCCCCTTGGCGGCCAGGTAGGTGCACCCACACATGTGAGGTACCGTTTTCATCGGGACACCTGTGGGAACGTGTGACGGTAGGCCATGTGTTGTTGGGGGTATGTTTCCATGGGTGCGTCGAGCGAAATGTGCGGAAAAGGTGTTTTTTTCCCGACATTTCGGACTTTGCGGGGCTGTCTGGGTAAAAAATTCTGGGGCGATGTGCGCAAATCATACCTCTGCGGATTCCCACGGGTGTCCTATTTTCGGAAATGCATGGGGTTCCCTGTTTTCCTCGGTGGCTTGGACACCCGAGGGCCATATCTGGACGTTGTGCCGGTCGGCAGAATGTCTGAGATTTCGCTCTGAAAACAGACTTGGTGTTACTTGTGTTTTAGGCTTTCCACTTGCCAGCCAGGTAGGTGCACCCACGCATGTGAGGCACCGTTGTCATCGGGACACCTGTGGGAACGCGGGACGGTAGGCCATGTGTTGTTGGGGGCGTGTTTCGATGGGTGTGCCGAGCGAAATGTGCGGAAAATGCATTTTTTCCCCACATTTCGGACTTTGCGGGGGTGTCTGGGTAATAAATTCTGGGGCGATGTGCGCAAATCATACCTCTGCGGATTCCCACGGGTGTCCTCTTTTCGGAAATGCATGGGGCTTCCTGTTTTCCTCGGTGGCTTGGACACCCGAGGCCCATATCTGTATGTTGTGCCGGTCGGCAGAATGGCTGAGATTCCCCTCTGCAAACAGACTGGGGGTTGCTTGCGTTTTCGGCTTGCCCCTTGCCAGGCAGGTAGGTGCACCCACGCATGTGAGGCACTGTTTTCATTGGGACACCTGTGGGAACACGGGACGGTAGGCCATGTGTTGTTGGGGGCGTGTTTCGATGGGTGCGCCAAGCTAAATGTGCAGAAAATGTGTTTTTTTCCCCACATTTCGGACTTTGCGGGGGTGTCTGGGTAATAAATTCTGGGGCGATGTGCGCAAATCATACCTCTGCGGATTCCCACGGGTGTCCTCTTTTCGGAAATGCATGGGGTTCCCTGTTTTCCTTGGTGGCTTGGATACCCGAGGCCCATATCTGTATGTTGTGCCGGTCGGCAGAATGGCTGAGATTCCCCTCTGCAAACAGACTGGGGGTTGCTTGCGTTTTCGGCTTGCCCCTTGCCAGCCAGGTAGGTGCACCCACGTATGTGAGGTACCGTTTTCATCGGGACACCTGTGGAAATGCGTGATGGTATGCCATGTGTTGTTGGGGGCGTGTTTCGATGGGTGCGTCGAGCGAAATGTGCGGAAAAAGTGTTTTTTTCCCGACATTTCGGACTTTGCAGGGCTGTCTGGATAAAAAATTCTGGGGCGATGTGCGCAAATCATACCTCTGCGGATTCCCACGGGTGTCCTCTTTTCGGAAATGCATGGGGTTTCCTGGTTTCCTCGGTGGCTTGGACACCCGAGGCCCATATCTGTACGTTGTGCCGGACGGCATAATGTCTGAGATTTCCCTCTGAAAACAGACTTGGGGTTACTTGTGTTTTAGGCTTTCCCCTTGGCGGCCAGGTAGGTGCACCCACACATGTGGGATACTGTTTTCATCGGGACACCTGTGGGAACGTGTGACGGTAGGCCATGTGTTGTTGGGGGCGTGTTTCGATGGGTGCGTCGAGCGAAATGTGCAGAAAAAGCGTTTTTTTCCCGACATTTCGGACTTTGCGGGGCTGTCTGAGTAATAAAATCTGGGGGGATGTGCGCAAATCATACCTCTGCGTATTCCCACGGGTGTCCTCTTTTCGGAAATGCATGGGGTTCCCTGTTTTCCTCGGTGGCTTGGATACCCGAGGCCCATATCTGTACGTTGTGCCGATAGGCAGAATATCTGAGAATTCGCTCTGAAAACAGACTTGGGGTTACTTGTGTTTTAGGCTTTCCCCTTGGCGGCCAGGTAGGTGCACCCACACATGTGAGGTACCGTTTTCATCGGGACACCTGTGGGAACGTGTGACGGTAGGCCATGTGTTGTTGGGGGTATGTTTCCATGGGTGCGTCGAGCGAAATGTGCGGAAAAGGTGTTTTTTTCCCGACATTTCGGACTTTGCGGGGCTGTCTGGGTAAAAAATTCTGGGGCGATGTGCGCAAATCATACCTCTGCGGATTCCCACGGGTGTCCTATTTTCGGAAATGCATGGGGTTCCCTGTTTTCCTCGGTGGCTTGGACACCCGAGGGCCATATCTGGACGTTGTGCCGGTCGGCAGAATGTCTGAGATTTCGCTCTGAAAACAGATTTGGGGTTACTTGTGTTTTAGGCTTTCCCCTTGGCGGGCAGGTAGGTGCACCCACACATGTGAGGTACCGTTTTCAACGGAACACCTGTGGAAACGTGTGACGGTAGGCCATGTGTTGTTGGGGGCGTGTTTCGATGGGTGCGTCGAGCGAAAAGTGCGGAAAAAGCGTTTTTTTCCCGACTTTTCGGACTTTGCGGGGCTGTCTGGGTAATAAAATCTGGGGGGATGTGCGCAAATCATACCTCTGCGTATTCCCACGGGTGTCCTCTTTTGGGAAATGCATGGGGTTCCCTGTTTTCCTCGGTGGCTTGGACACCCGAGGCCCATATCTGTACGTTGTGCCGGTCGGCAGAATGTCTGAGATTTCGCTCTGAAAACAGACTTGGGGTTACTTGTGTTTTAGGCTTTCCCCTTGGCGGCCAGGTAGGTGCACCCACACATGTGAGGTACTGTTTTCATCGGGACACCTGTGGGAACGCATGACGGTAGGCCATGTGCTGTTGGGGGCGTGTTTCAATGGGTGCGTCGAGCGAAATGTGCAGAAAAAGCGTTTTTTTCCCCACATTTCGGACTTTGCAGGGCTATCTGGGTAATAAATTCTGGGGCGATGTGCGCAAATCATACCTCTGCGTATTCCCACGGGTGTCCTCTTTTCGGAAATGCATGGGGTTCCCTGTTTTCCTCGGTGGCTTGGACACCCGAGGGCCATATCTGTACGTTGTGCCGGTCGGCAGAATGTCTGAGATTTCGCTCTGAAAAGAGACTTGAGGTTACTTGTGTTTTAGGCTTTCCCCTTGGCGGCCAGGTAGGTGCACCCACACATGTGAGGTACCGTTTTCATCGGGACACCTGTGGGAACGCGTGACGGTAGGCCATGTGTTGTTGGGGCGTGTTTCGATGGGTGCGTCGAGCGAAATGTGCGGAAAAAGCGTTTTTTCCCCCACATTTCAGACTTTGCAGGGCTGTCTGGGTAATAAATTCTGGGGCGATGTGCGCAAATCAAACCTCTGCGGATTCCCACGGGTGTCCTATTTTCGGAAATGCATGGGGTTCCCTGTTTTCCTCGGTGGCTTGGACACCCGAGGCCCAGATCTGTACGTTGTGCCGGTCGGCAGAATGTCTGAGATTTCGCTCTGAAAACAGACTTGGGGTTACTTGTGTTTTAGGCTTTCCCCTTGGCGGCCAGTAGGTGCACCCACACATGTGAGGTACCGTTTTCATCGGGACACCTGTGGGAACGCGTGACGGTAGGCCATGTGTTGTTGGGGGCGTGTTTCGATGGGTGCGTCGAGCGAAATGTGCAGAAAAAGCGTTTTTTTCCCGACATTTCGGACTTTGCGGGGCTGCCTGGGTAATAAATTCTGGGGCGATGTGCGCAAATCATACCTCTGCGGATTCCCACGGGTGTCCTCTTTTCGGAAATGCATGGGGTTCCCTGTTTTCCTCGGTCGCTTGGACACCCGAGGCCCATATCTGTACGTTGTGCCGGTCGGCAGAATGTCTGAGATTTCGCTCTGAAAACAGACTTGGGGTTACTTGTGTTTTAGGCTTTCCCCTTGGTGGCCAGGTAGGTGCACCCACACATGTGAGGTACCATTTTCATCGGGACACCAAGGGGAACGCATGACGGTAGGCCATGTGCTGTTGGGGGCGTGTTTCCATGGGTGCGTCGAGCGAAATGTGCGGAAAAGGCGTTTTTTTCCCGACATTTCGGACTTTGCGGGGCTATCTGGGTAATAAAATCTGGGGCGATGTGCACAAATCATACCTCTGCGTATTCCCACGGGTGTCCTCTTTTCGGAAATGCATGGGGTTCCCTGTTTTCCTCGGTGGCTTGGACACCCGAGGCCCATATCTGTACGTTGTGCCGGTCGGCAGAATGTCTGAGATTTCGCTCTGAAAACAGACTTGGGGTTACTTGTGTTTTAGGCTTTCCCCTTGGCGGCCAGGTAGGTGCACCCACACATGTGGGGTACCGTTTTCATCGGGACATCTGTGGGAACGCGGGACGGTAGGCCATGTGTTGTGTTTGTGTGGTTTTCATAACGTTTTGACCCATTTGCTGGTGCCCTTTGTCTCACAACCCTTTCTTTTCCCAAATGTGCCCTACATTTAGTCGCTGCTTTAGCCACCATACACTTTTTTAACCTGCACAAGTCACCTACCCTTGAAAAGGTCTGCCTGTGCTCTTTCAAAAAATGTATGGCTGCCGTTCCTCACCACATTGGTTTTCCCAATTTACACATGCTAAGTGCGTCCGGTCAGGCCGTGAGCGTAAAACTCCTGTGTACCATGGCTCAGTGTTTGGCTTGTGGTATTGCTTGTTTTGTAAAAACACTACAAAAATGGTATGCTCTCCTAACTGCAAGAGTCGGGGGAATGTAGCGGCGCATTGCTTTTCTCAAAATTCATAGAAGCCATTGCCGTACCAAGCCAACCATGTCCAACATATACCTTTTTTTTCAGTCATTTTCCCGCTTTTCCCCCATTCGAAGGCAGTTTCCCCTACCTAGTTGTTGCCTGACCTATGCAAATCACCCCTTCCTAAACTTGGAATTTTGTCCACTTTTCAGAAATATATGCCTTTCTGTCCTCCAATTTGGCTTTCCTGCCCTTTTCTTCCATTCCGTCCATGTATGTCCAATTGGCAAAAATGGCAAAAATCGCCTACCACTCACAAAACGGTTGATAACCACATCAAAATAATTTTTTTCCATTTCCACTCAACCTGTTCCTGAAAGCCACGACATTGGGGAACTCAGCACAGCAAACCATTTGTTCCTAGCTCTTACAAGGAAAAAACCACAGGCTTCTTTGTACATCATTTTATTGGCATTTTTTGAAAAAACCCAAAAGTTTCGCACTTTTTCCTTATTTTCTCTCACCCCCCTACAGCAACCTGGGATTCCTGGGTGGCGTTACGACCGCCTATATGTGGGAAAAAAAGGAGCCAAATTTGGCTGAGATATCTCATGTAACAAAAAGGTTACAAGCCATTGAATGGCCACATACCAAAATCACCAAAAATGGCCCTGGCACTGGGGAGAAATACCCATGGCACTTAAAGGGTTAATGCAGAAATGGTCTTAAAAATACCCTCATCTGCCTCTCGAGACATGTGATACTGCATTGCTCGATATACACTTCCCTGATGGCAATGACTTTTCTCCATGGCCTGCCCTCATCCCATCCCTCAAGCATTGCCAATTCCCCTCGCACCACGGCTGCAACTAGTTCTAAAGGAATAGCTCGTCCCCCCTCCTTGTCCCTCGGTATCTGGGTCTAAACAAAAACTCATCAGGTATTCTCATAGTCTTTCCCACTAAGGCAGGCAACCATGTTAGCAAAATGTGTATCCCATACAGAACATCTTCAGGTTCGAGTGGCACTCGTCGCAGAGCCATATGCCCTGCAAATGCCATTATAAATTCACCCATGTTTAGATAATGTATCCCAGGAGTGGAACACACTATGCCATCATCAGTAAACGAAATTGTCATGTTAAGCTTTGTCATTAAATCCCGCCCCAGAATATTGACTAGTGTCTGCCATGAATACAATAAAGGTGCAGACATGTCACATTCTCCCACAGAAATTGGCAAATCATCAGTAAAAGGAACTCTACTTGTAGCTCCAGAGAATCCCCGAGTATTCATGGCATTTCCCGACAATGGATATTTGCCCTCACGTATACATGAGTGAGTTGCACCAGTGTCTACTAAAAAAGAAAAGAATTTGCCTCCTATCAACACATCAACCCTTGATTCCCCTTGGGAGTCTGGGGTTACTGATAGTACAGAGCACATCAAGTCACCCTGTCTGCTTTTATTTGTGGATATATGCTCATCCCAGTGCCTATGAAAGGACTCCCTCCCATCACAGAAGCACCCCACACTCTGGGTGTCATTAGTTGCCCAGTGTTTGTGTTCTGCTGTATTTGCATGGGTGCATGTTGTGACTGCACTTGCAGCGGACTCAATGGTGCTTGCTGTAATTGCTGTACCTGCTGCAATTGCGGCGCTTGCTGTTGATTCACTGTCTGATCTTGTGTAAACCCATTTCTAACTTGTGGGCTATATGCTGGAGGGTAAACTGTCCCCCCTCTTGAAAATTTCCCATTCTGTACATACACTTGGTTTCCACACATACGTGCGATGTGGCCTGTCATGCCACATTTCCAGCATACAAGAGGCGCTCTTCTAATCTGCCCTCCTTGCATATTCTGATTGTCATTTTGCATATTCTGAACATTGTTTTGATTATTCTGAAAACCACCCCTTCCTCTAAAACCAATTCCTCAGCCGCTCTGCATAAACCCATTTCCTCCTTGGTCCATCTGACGTTGATTATTCACCTGTGTTGCACCCACAGGTTGCTGCATTCCCAACCCTTCTCCATTTGTCAAAACCACCCTTCTAGAGAGTATTTTGACATTTTTTTCTGAACTAATTTAGCTTCTTTGAGCTTCCTAGCTTCTTCATGTTTCTTATTCATTTCCTGTAGAAGTCAACAGTGATGCATGATGGTCAACTGTATTTCTGCCCACGGCTTTGCTTCCATGCCCACTAATTTCTTAAGCTGCCTCTGCACTTGCTCCGGCAGTCCTTGACACAAAATGTGGTAAAATACCACCACTGATTTCCCCCAAGCCTCGCAAATTTCCAAAGACCATTGCTCTTGACAGTTTGAATGTAAGCAAGTGGATCTTCGTCTGGTTGCATCTTACGTGCCATAATTGCACCCATATTTGAGGTATCAGGATACTGTACTCTAGGGCTCTCCAAACATCTTCACAGCAATTATAAAATGGCGCTCTTTCATGAGCGGTATTCTGTGCTCTGACACTTGAATATCCAGCTTGTGTCCAAATGTCATCAGCCCTTTCCCCAAGAATGGCTGCTAGGAGACCCTTACTGTCCCCTGTTGCTAGAGTATTTCCTCCTGTCTTTTTCTCTAGCTCATAAATCAATGTTCCTGTGCCTGCCGTTAAACTACCGAGTTTACATCTTAAATTGTCCTTATCCATATCTGCGGCCATGGGATATACTTTGGCCTGGCTCCTCCTTTCTCTAACAGGGGGGGCTGCGTATACCCAGCTGCGCCATCAGCTCCCATTGTCTGCCTATCCATCGTAGGGACAATGGTTCTGCATCGCCTTCTTCCTGGTAGTGACCGTAGCTTGCTCACAAATGGTGGCAATTCTCCTCTTTCACTATGCTCTCATCCTTTAGGGCGCCCAGGATATGCTATGGGATCTGGTGTCCTATCCTTAAATTGTTCCAGATCTGACCATCTTACTTCCTTGCCTGACAGCATGCTTCCTTCTGGATCACATGCGCTTTCTCCCTCTTCCCCTTGGAAGGCTTCTCTTTCTTCGTCTGACATACCTAGTCCCTAACTAGTACGACTTTCGTCCCTATCATTTGTATCCAGAGTTAACTTGTCCAAAGACAAGGTTCTGTGCTTGAGACTGAACAGCCTTCCTTCCTTGCCTCGTGATTGGGCAATTATAGATCAATCTTCTTTTCCCCTGCTTCCCAATTCACCCTTTGTGTCTTGATAAACTTTATCGATTCTAGCTCCGATACTTCCTATCTCAAAATTCTCCTCTATGTCTATCCTGGATGACCCAGGCATTGCTTCCTTTAATGGAAGAAACTCCTCTAGGTTTATTCTAAGTGGCTCGGTCGTGCTGCCTGCGACGGGAGGAACCTTTCTATATGGCTCCATGATATTAATGGACTCTGTTCCATCAGCTCTTTCTGAATGCGATCAATATTGGGTGCCCTCTCTCCCTTTTCGCTCCATTTCTTCATCTAGTTCTCTTCGTATCTTTGCTTCCCATCTAACTCTTTTCTCCTCTTTTCTCTTCCCTTCTCTTGTTTGCTCTACGTACTTCCTCATCTCTTTGTCTTTGCATTCTTTTATCTTGCAGTTTCTGTTCTTCTTCCTCTTCTCTCTTTCTTTCTAATCTGTCTTGTTCTCGAGTGCTATTTGCCTATTGTCATGCTTCCTGTGTTCCTCTGCCCTTTCTTCCTTTCTTTGCTGTTCCTCCTGATACATCTGTTCTTGCTGTTGTCTATTCTTTCTTTTGTTCTCATCTTCCCTCAGCCTTCTTTCTCGTTCCCTGTCTTTTTTTTATCTTGTTCGGTTTGATCTTCCCCTTGTCTTACTTCCTCAATGTTTTTCCCATCAAGTTTAAGCAATATCTGTCCATCCATCATTAGTTCTGTACGAGTGTTATCTCGTCAGCTTTATCCTTTTCCCCTTTCCATCTCTTAATTTCTCATTCTATATCTGTGGCTATCGTCAATCATT
The DNA here is from genome assembly GCF_040938575.1 of Ambystoma mexicanum. Taxonomy (NCBI): domain Eukaryota; kingdom Metazoa; phylum Chordata; class Amphibia; order Caudata; family Ambystomatidae; genus Ambystoma; species Ambystoma mexicanum. The sequence continues at coordinate 325,976,255 of NC_090925.1, read as the reverse complement.
TACCTTTCTCCTCCTTGTTCTGCAAGCCATAAAGAATTCTTCCTTTCTCTTACTCTCTTCTGAACTATCACCACTGCTATACGCAGGTGGTTCGTATATCGGATTACTATACCCTGTCGCTGCTTTCAGTTCCTTTAATGGATACAGCCCTATATCTTCTCTACTATCTCTGTTTATTTCCGATGGAGTAGGGGGAGCAGTAGGCTCAACATCCTTCTCCTTGCTCTGGTTAAGCATCCCTTCTTCAGTGGGAGGATCCTCTCGCTCCTCCTGGTACATTTTCCAGAGCTTTAAAAAAGCATGCAAGTATGTGGTCAGGTGTTGCAAAACTGCTTTCGACAGTGATTCCCCCTTGAACCTGTGTACCCAACACTAGGCCCTTTAAGATGAAACAGCAATACTTTGAGATGGATGGGGATGCAGAATATACTCAAACATCAATAGTCAGACTGACTCAGGAAGATGGCAAAGTAAGTCTGTTTTAATATTAATTATCTAAAACAGGGATTACAACGAACATCAACGAACATCAGTTCGATCTTCTCACTCAGCGAGTTTCATTAAAAAAAACAGGTTATGGAGCAAAATCTTGTCCTCATTAACATCAATCTGTGTGGCAAACTACAAAAACCTACTTGGGAAAGTGATCGGCTTAGAGGAAACTTCTAGGTATAGGTTCCATACTTGTCTGGAAAAGTGATTGGGTCTCTAACATCAGGTGGGCCAACTAAGCCCTCCTCTAGTGCAGTCACTATGAACGTAATCAAATCCACAACGTCCCATTGGTTGTACAAACTATAGGGCTCTCTATTACATGTCCCTCTACAGTTGGTTGGCACTCTTGTACCCCTCTGTACTATTACACACACGCTAGCAGCACGCAGGCTGGCATCCAGGTGCTGGTGGGCTGGTCATCACCATAGCTTCCCACCTAAGTAGCCTGTTGTAATGATTTGCACGTGTATTGTTTTCGTTTGAGAGTCCCTGTCTCACAAGCTTAGCTTGGTGTTCCAGAGAAGCTTGTGAGACGGGGAACAATGGTTGTTAAGCGGAGTGGAGTAGCGGCTCTGGGGTGGGCCCGTTTACAATAAAACTTGGAGAGTTTACCCAATCGCCTGACGAGGCAGTTGTTGAAGCGGGTCCACCACGTATTACAGTACGTCTGCTATGTTCACGGCAGAGACGGATCGCACGTCGCTCTCACAGGACAGTGATCCACGTCGGCTAGGGTGCTGAAAGGAAAGCCGCTCTGACTTTTCCCCAGGCATGCAGCGGCCAACACTAGAGGTAGCATCTCATCTCACCCTTCCTTTTGTCTTCCTGGCCATGAATATCCTCCCAACAGCCTCACTTCCTTTTTACAGCGTCCCCAAACAGTTGTTTCGTTTCCCACTCTCACTTTCCCTGACTCTAAAATCTGCTTCTTCATCCACCACAGACCTGTGGTTGAAATCAAGATCCTCACTCCCCTTATCCTCATCATTCACTCCTTCTCTTCCATCACCCGCTCCATCCTTCACCGCTTCAACCCTTGCTAACCTACTCTTAGACCACACCTCCCCACCTTCCAAAATGAAAAATTCTCCTCGAACAGCGGAAATCCTTTTCGGTCCGATAAACTTACTCTCCACACACTTGAGTATGGACCTGGGATTCTTCACCAACACCCAATCCCCTATTTTCCAATCTTGATCCTTGACACAATTCCTCCTGTCAAATGTCTCTTTATTTACAAACTGCCCCTTCCTGATAAACTTCATAATAGCATCTCTATCCACTACAACCGACCCTGCCAATCCTAGCCAACCTGGACAGAGTCTGGTCCCTGGCTCCCTACCCTTGAGCGACACAAAAGGTGACACATTTGTAATGGTATGTGGGGTAGTTAAATAACTCCACATCATGTGGTCGAATACTTCTCTCCACAGCTGCCCCATACGCATCGCAAGCTGAATACCACCTTTGATGTATCTATTCACTCTTGCAACCAAACCATTGGCCCCAGGGTTGATAGAGTGCTGTCCTACTGTGCTTGATGCCATACCCTTCCTAGAACGTCCTCATAAATGTGGAAACGAACTGAACACCATTGCCAGACACTAACTCTGAAGGGCACCCTTCCCTAAGGAAAACTTTTTCCAAAAAGAGAACTAAATCCTTGGCTGTCACCTCCCTGAAGGCTTCCCACTCCACCCACTTGGAGTGGAAATAAACAATGACAAAAATGTATTTGAACCCATCACCTAAACCTGTAACCGCTCCTAAAATATCCACGGCCAGCTTCTGCCACGGCTGAACTGGAACTGTATTTGGAATTAAAGGTGTCTCACGCACGACCTTGTTTTTGTCACACATCTGGTAAGAATTGCAATCTTTTACAAACCTCTCTGCCATCCTGTCCATCCCGGGCCACCAGTAACTATGTCTTAATTTTCTGTTAGTAGCCCCCTCACCCGGATGACCTTGATTTGCCAGTTCTAATAAAGCTATCCTCACACTTTCTGGAGGAACAATGCAACTCCCTCTTCTCAATCTGCTCCCCACAATGCTTAACTCCTCTGATTTCCCACCAAATTTCAAATTTCTTCTCCAGTATTTCCTTATTAGGCCATCCATCCACGGTCCATCTCTTAATAAGCTTTAAATCCTCATCCACAAGCTCAGCATTCTCCCATTCTCTACGGTCCACACTGACCAGCTCAGACACCACACAATCTTCACACTCCTCATTTTGTGCTTCTCGACCCCGAGTGGCTCTGGGGTGGGCCCGTTTACAATAAAACCTGGAGAGTTTACCCAATAGCCTGCCTCCGACACATCTTTTCACCTGTCATCTATCATCACTCTTACCGTCTGCCAGTCAATTAGCCCTTTGAACATTGGCCTTGGAAATGTTCTCTGTGCCTGAGAATAGAAGGGAGTATAGGCATACTTTGTCTCTTGGTTTCAATACAGCTTGTCCCAGTATCTATTGTCATCCGACCATGTGACTGCAGACCATGTTCCTGTCATGATCTCTGCTTCCAAAAGGTCAGGGTTTTCCCAACTCCCTTGGAAGCAGATCCATAACCCAGGTTCCGAGTGCCAACCAGTCCCAATTGGGACCTTTTGGACCCAGTCCTGGCGCCAGTGGCACCAGGCTCATAAATATGCCCAGTCCCAGCGCTGGAAGCGCCGGGCTCATAATGCTTGGGTGGACTTACCTGCAGCAGACCATGCTGCTTACTTGCCTGCCAGTTGAGCCTCTGATCCTCTTCTGTTTGGAACTACTTTTCCTGTTGGGTGGGGCAGGAGCCACTCCCTAGATTCAGAACACTGGAACTCTTCTGGAAAGCAGGAACTCTTTTCTTACCTAGGTGTGGCTGTGGAAGGAGACACCTAAGCACTACAGGAGGCTATTTAAACCACACCCGATGGATGAATCTTGCTTTGCGTTATTCTGCATCCTCTGCAGCAGAACGCTCATCGTGTCTTCTGCATCTGATCCTGGGCCTAAGGAAAAAGGCTTACCATCCTGAATCCAGTCTTCAGCAACACCTATAAAGACAAGAAATAACAGGTTAGCATTACGGTCTTCAGTGACAGCTCTTCACTTACCTGGTCCATCGGCTGTCACCAACGCCTCGCGCTGCATTCCGGCATCTGAAAGACAAAGGCGTACCTACTCTTCGTGCGCTCCAGAGGTCTTCACACTGCATTCCGGCATCTGAAAGACAAAAGCTTACCAACTCTTCGCACGCTCCGGAGGCCTTCGGCGCTGCATCCCGCATCTGAAAGACAAAACAAGGTGCGTTTAAAGACATTGGGGAACTTTAATACTCACGTGCCATTACTCCTTTCCACATCTAACCCAGTGGGTATTCTGGCACCCTGCAGCCGCTCCGAACTTGTACCTGCAAAATAAAAAGACAGTTAGAGCGCATCGTGAAGCAGGCAACAAGCGCTTACTTACGTGCTTCCAGGCGCTTCTATTCATCACACGGGCTCCATCTTCAACTCACTTCAGCCCGTCATCCGCCATCGCCGGAACCCTGCAAAACAAGAAACATCATTACTAAAGACTTTAAAGACATTAGAATTACTCGAAACTTACCGTTCGTGCAGTAAACGACGGACAGCAGTCCTCTGAAGTCAAGAGGCCTGCTCCCCTTATCCAGTGAAGAAACTGGTTACAGCACCCTGCCCCGAGGCAGATGGAGAGCACGGCGTTCACTTACCTAAGGTGAGAGCGTTAACCTTTGGGGTTCTACAGGAGAAGAGAAAGGGAAGAAGAGAGAGACATTCAATAACCCAGTTCCTTAATCCCATATTTTCTATCTGCAGACATCTTACCCTTCAAGTCAGACATACAGTGCACAGAGGTCCAGCCCAAAGAGCCAGCCGTGTGTTACACATCACCTGTGCAGATACGGTATACGCCCAGTCAAGACCGGCGCCTCTACGGGAATCAGGTGAGCGTTACAGAACGCAAAGCCTACCACAAAACTCCCGTCCAGGCGCTATGGAAACCTCGGATACCGACCAGCTAGCCCAGTTACTTGGGGAACTAAGGGCAGAGGTGCATGCAGCCCGTCAGGAAACAAATGCTCTAAGAAGGGAACTGATTATTTCCAATGAGCGAACAGATGATCTCGCTAGACAATTGCTACAGTCACAAGCCGGACAGACCCCGTTACCCGCATCTGGGGGAAATCTTCCTTCTACATCCTCTATGAATCCAGTGCAGATCAACCTACCTGGGAATGTACCTCTGGCTCCGCCCGAACGATTTTCTGGTGACCCAAAGAGGTTTGCAGTATTTATCAATCAGTGCCGGTTGCATTTCTTATGCCGGCCAGCAGCCTTTCCAACTGATCAAGCTAAAGTAGCTTTCGTGCTTTCGTACCTTAGTGGTAATGCGGCAGAGTGGTCGATCCCTCTAGTAAATCAAGATGATCCGGTCCTCCATGATTTTCAAGCTTTTCAGCTCAGTATGGAAAAACTGTTCGCAAGACATTCACAGGGGCAGGCCTTGGACAATGAGCTTCTTTCATTGCGACAAGGTAATCAAGACCTTTTGGCTTATATTGCGTCTTTCAACAGACTGATAGTGGAAACTCAATGGCCTGAGGACAAAAGGATTACGCTGTTTTATAGAGGTCTACGTGGAGAGCTCAAAGATGTGTTAGCCCAAGTAGTGAATCCCCCACAAGATTGTTCGGACTATATAGACTTAGTCGTTCAAATAGATCACAGACTGCAGAACAGGAAGGCCGATCGTTCCAAGTTTGATGCTCGAGTATTTTCCAAACCGCCAACTCCTTCCAAAGGAGTAGACCCCGGGGAACCCATGCAAATAGGGGGTCTGAAAGGTCCTCTAACACAAAAGGAGCGGGAAAGGAGAAAACAGTTGCAATTATGCCTCTATTGCGGAAACTCAGGGCACTTTCTTCGAGACTGTCCGGTGAAACCTGCCAAGAAGGCAGTAGGAGCTGCAGTTACCAAAGTTACAAACTCTGAGCAGGGAAACGACCTCGCCCGACAAGAATAGAGGTCCTCTTGCCGAGCGTGAAAACCAGTTCCGTGACCTCGCATTTCGTGATACCTATGGTCCTCATTAGCCCTGATAATCCGGATCGATTACATGCAATTGAAGCTTACGTCGACAGCGGTGCCATCGGCAATTATGTGGATCATGAAATGGTTTTGAGGATGAATCTAACTCTTTGTCCCAAGGCTGTAAAGGACGTCATTACTACGGTGGATGGTACGGAGATAGCCTCCGGGCCAGTAACGCATACCACTCAAGAGGTGACGCTAGTAAGTCAAGATGGACACCATGAGAAGATCGTGTTCGATGTGATCAAGGCCCCTCAGTTTCAGATTATTCTAGGAATACCTTGGTTAGAGAAACACAATCCTCTGATCGATTGGCGAGCAAGAACGGTCCAGTTTCCAGAATGTGTCTCTACTTGTCACCCTCCACCTGGTGTTGCACTGGCAGCAATTTCTTCAGAGACTCCCCAGTTACCTCCCGAATACCTAGAATACCAAGATGTTTTCCGGAAGGATCAGGCTAACTCTCTACCTCCCCATAGGTCTTATGACTGCCAGATAGACCTGATACCTGGATCTACTCCTCCTTGTAGTAGAATTTATGCCCTCACCGAGTCTGAGAACCTTCACCTTCGACAATAACTGGATCAATACCTGGCAAATGGGTTTATTCGTCCTTCCAAGTCCCCTGCTTCTTCAGCTTTGTTCTTCGTTCCAAAAAAGGAAGGAGACCTTAGAACTTGTATAGATTATCGCTCCCTGAACCAGATCACCGTTAAGAATAGATATCCGTTACCTTTGATCCCTGAACTCCTGGACCAAGTCAGAAAAGCATGCATATATACAAAGCTGGATCTTAGAGGAGCTTACCACTTGGTACGAGTAAAAGAGGGCGATGAATGGAAGACGGCCTTCCGCACCAAGTATGGACTATTTGAATATCAGGTCATGCCCTTCGGACTTTGCAATGCCCCGGCCGCCTTTCAATATTTTATGAACGATGTCCTCAGAGAGCTCATAGATGTGTGTGTTGTTGTTTACATTGACGACATCCTCGTTTATTCTTCATCGGAACCTGAACATCGGAAACACGTGAAAATGGTCCTCGAAAGATTGCGTCAACACAAACTTTTCGCTAAGTTGGAAAAATGTGTTTTCAACGTAACTGAAGTTGAATTCTTGGGATTCATATTATCACCTGGCGGAGTGCGTATGGATTCAAAGAAGGTCGATGCAGTTCTCAAATGGCCATCACCATCCTCCGTAAAAGGTGTGCAAAGCATGTTAGGCTTCGCTAACTTTTACCGCAGGTTTATCCCCGAATTCTCTCGAATAGTCCAGCCCATCACTGCCTTGTTAAAGAAAAACAAACGTTTTGAATGGTCTACCGAGGCGGAACAAGCTTTCCAGGTTTTGAAGACTAAATTTATCTCTGCACCAATCTTAAAACACCCTCGCCCCGAACTCCCCTACATCGTGGAAACTGATGCTTCAAGCCTTGCCATGGGGGCAGTTCTATCACAAAAGGACCCGGTAACCAATCAGTTGCATCCCGTGGCATTTTGGTCCCGCAAATTCTCGCCTCCTGAAATCAATTACACGATTACTGACAAGGAACTTCTGGCTATCAAGTCTGCCTTTAAGGCTTGGCGGCATTATCTGCTGGGGGCCCGACACACCGTTACTGTGATTACGGATCACCGAAACCTGCAATATTTGAAAACCGCAAAAGCCCAATCCTCTAGACAACTCCGTTGGGCATTATTCTTTGCCGAGTTTGACTTCATAATTACCTATCGACCTGGTACAAAGAACGGTAAAGCTGATGCCCTTTCTCGGATGGGAGTGGAAGAACACTTGATCAACCCTAAACCTGTACCAATCATTCCCGAACAAAGAATTCTGGGTGTAATCGCCACAGAATCCATAGAGGAAGTTAAGGATAAGGCCAGGCAACTTGTAACTCCAGCAGACATACAGAATTGGCATCTGCAGGGAAAGGACTTTGCAGTAAAGGACAACTTATTGTATTTCCAAGAACGATTACACCTACCCAGCACAGATTTACAGAAAAAACTAATCTCTTGTTATCACGATTCTTTAATGGAAGGACATCCCGGTATGGCCAAGACCTCAGAAAAGATCAAGCGCTACTTCTGGTGGCCGTCTTGGAAAAAAGATATCAGAGACTTTATAATGTCCTGTGGAGTATGCGCCCAAAACAAGAGTCAAAAGGAAAGACCAGCAGGCCTCTTACGCCCTATTGACATCCCACCTCGCCCTTGGCATACGCTTTCTATGGACTTCATCACCGATCTACCTCCATGCTCCGGATACAATACGATTCTAGTAATCGTGGACTTATTCTCCAAGATGGCGCATTTCATTCCGCTCAAAGGCTTGCCAACAGCAGCAACTCTGGCCCGAGAATTTCTCGAAAACATCGTCCGACTGCACGGTTTTCCTTCGGTTCTAATTTCGGATCGAGGTAGTCAATTTATTTCTCATTTTTGGCGAAGTTGCTGTCGGTCGGCTCAAATTGATGTGAGACTATCGACCAGTCACCACCCTCAGACCGACGGACAAACCGAGAGGACCAATCCAACTCTGGAACAGTATTTACGCTGGATGCTGCAACAAACTGAAAAAACTTGGAAAGACATCCTTTGGATAGCCGAATATGCCTACAATAACTCTGTCCATTCGGGAACTGGGAAAACCCCGTTTTTTCTTTTGTACAGCAGTCACCCTCGAACCTCGGAGTTGGATCCCCTCCAAGATCTTGAAACACCAGCAGTAGACTACCTGCATTCTACAATCACCCAAGCCTTTAAGGAAGCTGTTTCTCACCTTCAAAGGGCTAAAGAACAATACAAGAAAGGAGCAGATCAACATCGGAAGGAAGCCCCTCAATATCAAGTAGGGGATCAAGTCTGGTTATCCACCAAATATCTACCTCTAAAAGGGCCACGCACATTCAACCCAAGATACCTTGGTCCCTATTCCATCACTACCATAGTAAACCCAGTAGCGGTCAAGTTGGACTTGCCCCCGCACATGAAGATACATCCGGTCTTCCACGTCTCTCTATTAAAACCCGTGCAACCTCAAACCCGACTAACTAAATCTCCAAAACCTATCCTAGTTGATGGAGAACTCGAGTTTGAAGTCAAAAGCATTCTGGACTCCAAGATCTCCAAATCGAAACTATTTTACCTAATTGACTGGAAAGGCTACGGCCCCCAAGAGAGATCCTGGGAACCTGCTGAATATGTCCACGCTCCTCGCCTAATCAAAAGATTTCACCGAACATTTCCTGACAAGCCAAAACCCCCGGAGAAGCCCGGTTTGGGAGGGGCCTTGAGGGGGGGTACTGTCATGATCTCTGCTTCCAAAAGGTCAGGGTTTTCCCAACTCCCTTGGAAGCAGATCCATAACCCAGGTTCCGAGTGCCAACCAGTCCCAATTGGGACCTTTTGGACCCAGTCCTGGCGCCAGTGGCACCAGGCTCATAAATATGCCCAGTCCCAGCGCTGGAAGCGCCGGGCTCATAATGCTTGGGTGGACTTACCTGCAGCAGACCATGCTGCTTACTTGCCTGCCAGTTGAGCCTCTGATCCTCTTCTGTTTGGAACTACTTTTCCTGTTGGGTGGGGCAGGAGCCACTCCCTAGATTCAGAACACTGGAACTCTTCTGGAAAGCAGGAACTCTTTTCTTACCTAGGTGTGGCTGTGGAAGGAGACACCTAAGCACTACAGGAGGCTATTTAAACCACACCCGATGGATGAATCTTGCTTTGCGTTATTCTGCATCCTCTGCAGCAGAACGCTCATCGTGTCTTCTGCATCTGATCCTGGGCCTAAGGAAAAAGGCTTACCATCCTGAATCCAGTCTTCAGCAACACCTATAAAGACAAGAAATAACAGGTTAGCATTACGGTCTTCAGTGACAGCTCTTCACTTACCTGGTCCATCGGCTGTCACCAACGCCTCGCGCTGCATTCCGGCATCTGAAAGACAAAGGCGTACCTACTCTTCGTGCGCTCCAGAGGTCTTCACACTGCATTCCGGCATCTGAAAGACAAAAGCTTACCAACTCTTCGCACGCTCCGGAGGCCTTCGGCGCTGCATCCCGCATCTGAAAGACAAAACAAGGTGCGTTTAAAGACATTGGGGAACTTTAATACTCACGTGCCATTACTCCTTTCCACATCTAACCCAGTGGGTATTCTGGCACCCTGCAGCCGCTCCGAACTTATACCTGCAAAATAAAAAGACAGTTAGAGCGCATCGTGAAGCAGGCAACAAGCGCTTACTTACGTGCTTCCAGGCGCTTCTATTCATCACACGGGCTCCATCTTCAACTCACTTCAGCCCGTCATCCGCCATCGCCGGAACCCTGCAAAACAAGAAACATCATTACTAAAGACTTTAAAGACATTAGAATTACTCGAAACTTACCGTTCGTGCAGTAAACGACGGACAGCAGTCCTCTGAAGTCAAGAGGCCTGCTCCCCTTATTCAGTGAAGAAACTGGTTACAGCACCCTGCCCCGAGGCAGATGGAGAGCACGGCGTTCACTTACCTAAGGTGAGAGCGTTAACCTTTGGGGTTCTACAGGAGAAGAGAAAGGGAAGAAGAGAGAGACATTCAATAACCCAGTTCCTTAATCCCATATTTTCTATCTGCAGACATCTTACCCTTCAAGTCAGACATACAGTGCACAGAGGTCCAGCCCAAAGAGCCAGCCGTGTGTTACACATCACCTTTGCAGATACGGTATACGCCCAGTCAAGACCGGCGCCTGTACGGGAATCAGGTGAGCGTTACAGTTCCAGAGCTTTTCTGTATTTGAAATACTATTAAATGATGAACCTCTGACGTCTCTAATGTTCTTGCTCCTCACCTCAGACAGGGGTTTTTTCTTTTCACGCGTTCTGTAGCTACTGTATGAACATCCAAGCTCATGGTGGCCTTGACTTCCTGGTCCTGGGCCATCCAAGCCTTTCTCAAATTCACCTACATTATTAAGTTTCGATTTCTAACTGCACCACACTGAAAAGCCTTTCTTTCCATTGGGCCCAAGCTCTGCTAAAGTGCGTTGTGGAATCATCCATAGTCCATACATTCCTATGCATATACACTGGCGCATCACCGCAACCTACTCACTACGTAGCTAGCCTTTACGATTACTTTGTCTACTTGTGTTACTGCATCTGTACACGTGTAAAATGACTTTGCATTTTCTTCATTGTTTCTGTAACATGAGCATCTTCATCTTGTGCCCGAAATGTTGCTCATCTCTAACACCTCCTCCTTAGATCTTTATAGAATGTTTATGTTCTCTCACCTCTGCATCTCTTCTGGGTGCGTCAGCCCTGCTTCGCATGACATCACCAATCTTCTCTTTTGCTCGTTTTTTCACACTTTTCACAAGGGACCCCCCTCCCCTGCAGTCCCCCCCTTGTGATGTCCATGATTCGTCAGGGGACCCCCTGCCACCAGGGCCGAGGTGGTGGGTGGACAACTGGCTGACACATTGACCAAACGTACTGTATTAGGCTAGGTCCCGGAAACCATTTTGAAAACCAGAACACCATTTTAAGACATGATTCCTCGTGCGCTGCAGCACGGCCCCCACCTTCAGAGAGTCCTCGCCTACCCCTGTTGCCTCTGCTCCCTGGCAGATCCGCTGAAAGCCCGTTCCCACGAACAGTCGGACATGAGCTAGTGTTAGAGCAAACACTGTATCATTCACCTTCCGCAGTGCATCATTATCCTCAGCGTGACCCGGGCAGCGGGGCTGGCTTGGAAAATAACTGTAAATCGTCCCCGATGAAACAAAAGCCTCAATCCTATACCAAGAAACTGTTTATATATATATTGCATCTCTGCATGACCCCCTTGTCAAAATCTACAAACACTGTAAGAATAGAAGAATGTGTTATTATTTGACAAAATGGTCAAGATACCCAAACCTCCTCAGTTATGTCCAAACACCCAGTGCCCCGGCCTCCTACTACGTGCTTCTCTAGGGGTAATGTAAAGAGAGCGATACCTAGTCCTTATGCCATGACTAACCTGATGCTGCTAGAGTGCAAAGGAACACAAGCGCGACAGTATTGTGAGCTCATGTAAATTGCTTAAAGAGATACATAGAATGCAATCAAATGTGAATTTATGAGTTTAACATGTATTACTGCTGTCAATCATATTGGTCTGTTGTTCCTGCGTGCTCCACCAACCATAATGCTACCTCACGTATCGTGTTTACCCTATAATGCAAGAGCTGCTATTTTTGCATATACTCACCCTGTAGTGATTAATAGAAACGTTGGTACAGTTAACATATTTGAAATGACTATGTAAAGGTGCAAACGATGTAGACATGTAACCCTTTAGAAAATCAATAAGCATTATACATTATACAAATCCCTTTGTTTTCAATATAATTTGCAGCATACGAGAAGAGTATCATCGTGGGCATATCCAAGGTCACTTCCAATCCCTTCCCACTGAAGCCTGCCAGAGAAAGCAAAGGCCCGAGCTACACCGCCTCACCACCCCCAATTCGGCTGGAGCCGTTTCAAGCATTCATGTTCCCCCGCAGCTCACATGGCCACGGCCAGCCACCTGAATTATTTACAGCCCAGCAATAAAACCTGGCCATAACCAAAGGCCAGAGGTGCCCCCTCTTAGGTCCCACGACCCACCAGTTCACCCCAGATTAATGGCGCTTGTAAAATAAGACACCTAATATTGCGCCAACATTGTGTAAAAGCATCTGTCATTACTTCTAACGAGACCTAAAACTCGGACAGCTCACCCCGTGCCCTGAGACCCGACCCCATGACCCATGATACCCAGTCAACAGGAAAACAGTAACCATGTATTGATGTATCGTCAAAGTATTCCACCCAATGTGCATTCCTCCTGTGTTGTATTAACCTGTAGAATAACCTATTGTAGGATTTACAGGACAACTGACATTGCAGCATTGAATGAATGGGGTGTGCATGGCCATTAGGGCAGAAAGCCAAGAAAGACGTCCATCAATGACACTGACCACGCCTGGCCTGGCAGCACCTCCCGGATGAGCCCAGCTGACCTGCCCACCCCACGTTGGCACCCGGCGGTGACCACCAACCACGAAGCGACGCATCACAGCTGCACATATAGTTAGTCGACGCCACCCAATCCCCATGAACATGTGCCCCCTATAGTGTGTAGGTTCTTATGACACTTTTTGTAAATATAAACGCCTGTCTTTGCGATTGTCAGGCAGAGCGCTCTCGGAGTTTGCAGAGTTCTTTGCATGCCCTATTTGACTTAGATAAAACTTCCATTAAGCTCACCCGCACTTGGTCTTAGCCTTATTCCCATTTTGGGAGAGTCCATTATTGCCTCTCATTGCGGGGAGGGTCGTGCTATTTGGGGACGCTCGCCTTCAGTGGTGACCCCGAATGAGTGATTACATCTCTTAATATATCCATCCCTTCCGTCCCCTCTGGCACGAAAATCTCTGGTCGAAAAGGGAGACGCATGGCACGCCTGCTCCGGAAAGCTACACGCCTACGGCAACTGGTACGCTTAGAAGTGCGCACTCAATTGAGAAAGGGTACGGGATCAAAAATCCCCTTTGAGTACCGCTCGCCGGAGCTGAGGCTGGCCGTTGAGTGTGTGGCAGCACCGCCTGGACGAACCCAGTTCGGAGACTCTCGGTTCAAGACGGGCACGTGAGTATTAAGTGCGAGTGACCGTAAAGGGTGTAGGGGAAGGGAGCAGGATAAAAAACGAGGTCATTTAAAAGGGGACACTTTTGGGACCACTAAAAGCTATTCTACATTTTCTTTACTTTTTCTTTGCATATGGCCATTAGGATCAAAAGGTGAAAAGAGATAAAGAAATGGGAACCTAGCTCTGCAAGGGGGTAGAAGGGGGGACAGCATAGAGCGATCTTGACTAGTACTGGGAATATATGAACAAGTGGAAAATAAGATAAAGGTGTCTGGTAAAAAAGGGAGACACAGTGAATATATTAGTAACTGCTATTCTTTCATTCTTTCTGGGTCTATGAATAAAAATAGGTTAATACTGAGCAAAAAATAAAAAAAGATTCAAACAAAAGGGGGACCTCATATCAAACAAAGAAAGAAGGGGCCAACTAGGGAGGGAGGAAAATGATTAAAGGTTAACTATCAATAGAGTGTTGACTATCATTGTATATGCATTATATGTGTCAAAACGTAGCCATGTTATGATGATTTTAGTGAATGGTAAAATGTGTATGATTATGGTGTGGTCATGGTAAGTGTGACCAGGAGACATTCTAAGGTGGTAAACCCAATGAATTAAGCTGTTTCTTTTGAATATTTGTGCTGAAAATATTGGTAGTGTGCAAAAGGGGGTTTGCTCTTGTATGTGCCCCCTAAGTTATTTAAAGTATAAGCTGTACACACCCACTCCCTTATTGCCCAAGTTTTGGAAACGCACAGGTTTTTAAACGTACGTACATATAGTGATATATAAGCCAAGCACACACCATGGGGGCAGAAACACCCCTGGCCCATATTTGTAAGAGTTTACCTGGGTATGCTGAACGCATCAGAAAATACCACGATCAGTGGGTCACAGAGTTAAAGGGAGAAGGGCTGTCCCAAATATGGCCAGAAGGAGGATCGTTCGACAAAAATGTTCTAGATATGGTAGCTACCTGCATTATTATGAAATATAAGGGGAAGCCGTTCCACAATAGGAAGGAGATATTAGATCTTTGGAGATTGTTTGAAGAAGTGCCCCCTCTCAAAAAGAAGGAGTTAGGGACCAATTTGCCATCCACCACCGATAACCCATTAATGATACCCAAAGATGATAAAGAGATGATAGAGGAAGGAAAACCAGGTGAAGTAACACGGTTGTACCCTATACTTAATAAACCGGTGCCTGCAGAGGGGTATGGTGACCCCACATATGTGCCCCCAACTACAGCTATAACGACCCATGGCCCGACTGCACCACCACCGTATGAGAACCATAGACTGCGTGGACAGATAAGTACACCCACAGTAGATATAGAAAAGCTAACAGAGGATTTAGATTCCAGGCTCTCATTAGCGAGAGAAGAATTATCAAGAATTAAAAACATTTGTGAGCAGAGTGGGACTAATGTTGCCCGGTCAGAGCAAACGCCAAGGGAACAGGGTCATGACAAGCCAATTGAGGAGGGGTGGAAGAAGGGGGAAATATTGTTCAGAATACAAGAAGAGCCCATGCGAATAATAGAACTAGATGAGGTGAGTGAACATGCTGATGATGAAATAATGGTCACAGGGGGAAGAGAGGACTTGTGGTGTGATGTGGAGGACGATGAAGAAGAAGGTGGGAGATTAAGTGTGGCAATGGGAGGAGAAAGTGGGAGGATGGATGGTGCATCTTTAGGGAGAACAATGGATGAGGAATGGACAGGACGATTAAGGAATAGATTGGGGAGAATGGCTCCACTAGGAAAGAAAGGAACGAAGGTGAGTACAAGCAAAGTAACAAAGGGGAAGTTACAACTCCCATTGATACACAGAAGAGGAGGGAGACCAAATTACATACCCTGGGCTCAGATGGATAAGGCCAATTTGTTAACGCTGTTACCACCTCTGTCAGGAGGGGCAAGTAAGTGGATATATGCATTCGAGAAGCACACAGCTGGAGTACCCTTGGCGGTAGGTGATGTGAAATGCCTGCTAGTATCAGCAGTCTGAGACCAAGCAGATAGAGTGTGGGTAAAGGCTGGTTTCCCAGCGATAACACTAGACTGTGACCGCCATGATGGTGCCTCCTTCAACACAGTGCGTGCACGAGTGTGAGACGCATTAAAAGAAACATTTCCAGACACCCCAGAGTTACAGTCGGTTATGCAATGTATGATGAATGAGGGGGAGGATGCTATGGATTACATTTTCCGGGTACAGGAGATGTGGAGAGCGGAAATGGGCACGCCCTGGTATCAGTCAACATCACTATTTTATTTCATAATAAAGAGAGGGCTGCCTAAAGAGGTACAAAAAGCACTTGACAAAATTGCAGGAATTGAGGCGAAGGGGTGGCCCGAAATACAGAGTATAATAGTACACCACTGCAAAAGAATAAAAGAGCATGAGAAAGAAATAGCACAAAAAAGATTGGCAGATGAGGCCAAGTTAGTACAAACGAAACTGGTGAAGGTCGCTGCAGCAGTAGCTGCGCTCCCACATAACAGGGAGGGGGAAGAGGAGGAGGAGGGGCTGGTAGCAATACATGGGAGGATGGCAGCGAATTGGGCAGGAGCGGGGCAAACACAGTGGAATGGACAGGAGCCGTACGGAGGTCTGCAGTCGCAAGATTGGGCCCCTCGAGGGGACGAGGTGGGTACAGGGGTCACAGAGGGGGTGGGCAGGGGTACGGTGGTAATGGAGGATATGGGGGGCAAGGTCCCAGAGGTGCACAAGGGAGCTTCTGGAATTGCAGGAGGTGGGGACACTTCTCCCGAGAATGCAGGAACAGACCAAACAACGAATTTCAGGAGATGGAACAATAACCCCCACCCAGGGAGCCCATACGGCCTTCCAATGGGAAGACAGCAGAGGCAACAAGAGCAAGGGTATGTAGATCAAAGACTAGTTCAACCCAATAGAGCACAGGGCCACCCACAGAACGACGTACCTATGCAATACACACCAGGAAACCCTTTCGCAATAGTTGCGAACGGGGCACCTGCCCCAGCCCCCTACAGCGGTGTGGCAGTAGTGTCAGGCAATGTCTTTAGTCAAGGGGGAGCCATGAGGCAACCAGCATAGGACAGCCCACAGGGAACACTTGCGTGTCCCGTTCTATCTACCACCTACAATGCAGCGGAGGAACCATTAGTAGGGGCTGTGATGCTGGAAATGCATCAGAGGGACAGGGCCTCTGAATCCTTGTCCTTTACTGTTTTTTATCGTGTGTTCTGTCGTGTTTTCTGACCAGGAGTCCATGTGGGACCCCTGGCAGTGCAGCTCTCTCTTTTGGTTTGGTGAACAGACCCATGGGATACCCTTCTGGCACCCATGGGTAGGGGTACAACCCTGTGCCCCTAGTGTATGTTTTTGGACACCTGTGGGTGGCCCACAGAGCAGGGTATGGGCTGGTGGCAGCTCCATGCTGAATTTGACAGGTGCTCTGGGTGTCCTCCATTTTGGGATACCCAGGCCCTGCCATTGGGATCAGTTGATTC
Source organism: Ambystoma mexicanum (assembly GCF_040938575.1). Taxonomy (NCBI): domain Eukaryota; kingdom Metazoa; phylum Chordata; class Amphibia; order Caudata; family Ambystomatidae; genus Ambystoma; species Ambystoma mexicanum. Next base: position 325,959,478 of record NC_090925.1, on the reverse strand, counting down.
CTGATAGGACACAAGATGGCCCCTGTTGCCTCTTGCTTTCTATTGCCTGTTACCTTGTTTTCCAAAAGTCCTGGGGAGCCCTGACTCTGTCCCTTCCCCCTGACTGGCTGTTGGGTGGAAGTTCCATATATGGTGTTGTTGTGAAGGCCCAGCTAGACTGACTGGATCCTTCCCAGTGACTGTATGTTGTGGGTACCTCCTGTGGGTGGGACCTGGGTGAATGAAGTGTGTGACCAATATACACTCCTTGTTGTGGTTGTCTGGTTTCTGGCATGAGAGACAAAGACTGAGACAGCCCTGCCCGAAACTGGCCTGAATGCAGTGTGTAGTGTTGAATGGCTGGGTACTTGTCCCAATCCACATTCCTTGTTGTGAGTGTCTGAAAGGGAGGAGTGTGGCCTGAATGCACTGTGTGCCTGATTGGCTGACTGACTGCATGAATGCCCTTCTGTGTGATTGGCTGCTGAGTGTGTGCCAGCAGTGTGGATGAGAGACAGAATAGTATATCTGGGGACCTCTCACCACTGGAAATTGTTCAGAAGCGTTCAGAAGCTGAGTCTCCACTCAAGAGTAACTGGAATTGCTGATCCTCGACGTCCAGCTGGAAGAAGAAGACTTGCTGTTGCATTTGCTTCGACAGATCTGAAGGTTGCCGAATTCGTCGAGGACTGACCCGAGAGAGGACCTGGTAAGGCGCCCTCTTCCCGTGCTCCGAGGGATCATCGAGCACCGCTACATCTTCGCCGAAGCGCCCTGGAAGTCAGACCCTCGAAAGGCTGCCGACCCGAGACGGGACCGCCGAGGAGATCGAAGGGAAGCACCCGGACATCGCCGCCGTCGAAGTCCATTGCCGTCGACCAGGGTTCGCAGGTCTGTGTAACCACTGGAGGCCCGTCGAAGTTGTGTTGCCCAGCCGTGGGAACCACTTGACGCCGTGCCGCCGATGACCGGAGCCGTCCACTCCTTGCCTAAGAACATTTGAATCGAAGGACTCCCTCGTCCGCACCGTCGACCGCTTTATCCTGCCGGAGAAAGTCGAGGACGACCAATGCGCCGAGGAGAAACCTGCCGGTGGGTTTCCCGCCACCCGAAGACCACAAAGACTCGAACGACTCGACGCCCTTGCTGGGCCCCCGTCTTCACAATCTTTGCGGTCCAGAACAATTGTCATCGAGGTGCCCCGCACGCCTCCGCCTTGCAGGACGCCAACGCTCCGTCGTCGACGAGCACCGCTTGGATCGAAGCTGCCGCCTCATTGACGCCGTTCTACCCTGTTCGTTTTCGGACGTTTGACGCCCCGTGTCTCTCGCTTGAAAGGGAAGGCATTCAAGAAGGGCCGTCGATTCCCCGACGCCGAACGCCGAGTTCCTCGACGCTTCTCGACGCCTCTCGACGATCCGTGACTCCCGCTTGAAAGGGGGTCACTCAAGAAGGATCTGTCGACGCCTCTTCGAAGAACTCGACTCCACCAGGTACATTGGGGGGGGTAAAAACATTATAGGAGGGAATAAGACTTGCAGAACAATACATGGACTGGGCTTGTGCTATCTCTTTATTTTTCAGGTGGCCCAGGTGGGGGGATCTCCACACAGAACTGTGTCTAGTGGTAGGGGCCAGTATTCTGCCTATTGTTCAACCATCTTATTTTCTCTCCTCTCTCTATTGCTGGTTTCACTCTATTGATCTGTGTGACATGATTACAGTATTGTTGATGCACTTTTCATGAGGTCTAATACAAAGGGTGGTACCACATTAGAATTGTATATATTTGCCATTGTTGATTTTCCTAAGTACAAAGTGAGTTATTATGATAAGTGTACATATGCTTGAATATTGATTATATAAAGACTGTGTTCTAACCAATACAGTGTGTGGTCATTCCTTTGTGGGGGCTTGGGGACTACACTGTACTTAAGAACCAGCCTGCATCACCTCCTGAGAAGCTAGGCCTTGATTGCTCGTCCATTGCTACCGTAATAGAGAATCTTGGCTGGGGTCTTCTCTGCCTCTCTTCCACCATATAGGGAGCAGAAGTACAGACACCCCCTACCAGTCTTTACAGGGGCGCAGATAGGAGACAAGCAATTCATATTTATGTTGGATTCGGGAGCCAAAAAATCATGCATACGTGAAGGTCGGTTTCCGCTATCTAACCGTAGGTTGGAGACGGAGGGGTTCTCTGGGGCTGTCGTTGAAGTTCCTTACACAGAAGATTTGGATGTGACAGTGGGGGGTAAAACAGTGAGGACACCCCTACTCTATTATGAACAGTCACCGATCAACTTGCTCGGAAGGGACCTTCTCAGCAAGCTCAATATGACTATATAATTCACGGAAAGAGGAATAGTTTGCTCCACCCCAGGAATATGCCCATTGCGTGTAATGTTGGTGGTACATGCGCGAGCAACAGCACCAGAGATACGTGACATGGCGGTAAATCCAAATGTGTTCATTGAAGGATTGAAAACACTAGCCCGAGTAGTACCTGAGCCAAAAAACCTAGAATGGCGGGTGCCAACAGAATTCATCTTCCGCCCAATAGTACGCCCAGACATTGCACCTGGTTCAGTGATTTCTCTAGATTTGCATGCTGTACATATATCAGCCAAAAGAATTGCAGTAATTGGCATGGACATAGATGGATGTGAAAGCCACACTGTGTTGTACATCAATGCTGACATTGCCTTACGTGATCTATCAGATGAGGATCTCTTTTCTGACGGTGAGATAATAATGGAGATAGCAATACCATGTGATCTCTTGATACAAGTGAGACAAGTGCCCGTACAGTTGATGGCAGTGGTAGGAGCACCACCTTCCTTTTTTGATGATGACATGAAACTAGTGCCAAGCAACTTGTGGACTACAGGTCCCCATGATGTAGGGTTGTTGCACAGAGTTACCCCAGTCACAATAAACCTTAAACCGGGAGCAATCCTGCCCCGAGTCAAACAGTACCCATTGTCCCGCGAAGCTGAGGAAGGGATAAAGGAAACGATAAGTGCCTTATTGGCCCAGGGAATAATAATACCCTCAAATTCCCCATGTAATACTTGCATTTACCAGATCAAGAAAGCAAAGGGAGGGGCATGGAGGATGATCCAAGATCTACACCCACTAAATGACGTCATACAAAAAGAGTTTCCTCTAGTCCCGAACCCTGCATCGATACTTTGCAGTATCCCAAAAAACGCATCACATTTCACAGTAGTTGATTTGAAGAATGCATTTTTCTCCATTCCCTTGGCAGAAGAAAGCAGATACTTGACAGCATTCACACTAGGGGGGAAGAGATATGAACATTGTAGGTTGCCACAGGGTTACTGTGAGAGTCCCAGCATATTCAATCGCATCCTCCACGAAGACTTGGGAAACCTGACAACTGAGAGCACCATCATTCAGTACGTAGATGACCTGCTCAGTTGCGCACAGAATGAGGATGAGTGCAGGAAGGACTCAGTTACCCTCTTAACACTGCTGGCCCGCAAAGGCTGCAAAGTGGACAGAGGGAAGCTACAATACTGTCAACCAGAAGTATTATACCTGGGATAGCTGATATTAAAGGATGGCAAAAAGATAATACCTGACAGAGTAGAAGCGATCACATCAGTAAGAGAGCCAAAAACGGTAAAAGAGATGCAAACATTTCTAGGAGTGTTCAACTATTGCAGAGCATGGATACTAGATTACGCAGAATACACCAGGCCCTTACTACAAGCACTCAAAGAGGCCCGGCGGGAGAACAGAGGAATAAAGTGGTCAAAAGAAATGAGTGACTCCTTTGCGTCATGGAAAGAGTTAATTTCAAGTGTTCCAGTACTCGCCAATCCGGACTATGAGCGCGAATTTTACCTGTTCTCCCACTGCAAAGGAACTCTTATGACAGCTGTGTTGACCCAAAAGACATCCATGGGACACAAGCCATTGGCTTACTATAGTGGCACGCTAGATGCAGTAATGCAAGGTCATTTCGCGTGCGAGCAGTCTCTCGCTGCCGCCGCGTTCGCCATTGAGAAAAGCGCCACTATAGTAATGGGGTGCTCCGTTACATTATTTGTGGAACACTCCCTGTTCGCAATACTGGAGAGATCAAAAAGCACACTGACAACACAGCGGCAACGGCCTATGAGATAATATTGTCCAGCGCCAACATCCACATAGTAAGGTGCAGAACAGTAAACCCAGCGACATTCATCACAGAACCATGTACATTAGAAGACATGCAAGAGCACAATTGTGCAACCTACATAGGAGAACAGGGAGAGGGCCCGATGGTAGGTGAAAATGCCCTAACGGAAGGAGAGGTGTACTTTGTAGATGGATCAGCATCAATTGACATGGATACAGGGGAAAAACATGTGGGAATGGCGGTAGTGAGATTAGAGGAAGGTGAGTACGAGGTGCTAGTACAATATCGCCTGCCATCGCACTTTTCGGCTCAAGCAGCAGAACTTATCGCCCTAATTGAAACATTACATACAGCCAAGGGATGCACAGTAACGATATACACAGATTCAGCCTATATGACTACCACTGTACACGGTGGTCTGGCCCGGTGGGGGTGGAGAGGGTTTCGCAGGGCGGATGGGACTCCAGTACAACATGCCGAACTGTTAAAGGAATTAATTGAGGCACTGAAAGAACCTACAATGGTGGCAATCGTCAAGTGCCAAGCCCATACGTGTAAAACAGATATTGTATCTTTGGGAAACACGACAGCGGACGCTGCCGCCAAGGAGGCATCATATTTTCAAAAAGAAACTGCAGGTGAGTACCTATTGCAACAACAAGCAAGTGAGGAACTACCAGAAGGGTACAATGCCATGCCCATATCGCAAATACTAGAGTTGCAGGAAGGAGCGAGTAATGAGGAAAAAGCCTTGTGGGAAAAAAGGGGTTGCAGCCAGTCGGCAACAGACTTATTATGGCGCCAAAATAACAAAGGTAAAGTAGTGATGCCCATTAAACTGATGGAGATAGCGTTCCAGCAATTACACTTTCCAGCACACAATGCCAAACAACATATAGCAGCAGAGATACAGGAAGATTGGTTTGTGCCTGGGCTCCAAGAACATATATCCAGATTAGCAATGGAGTGCACAACCTGTCAGATATACAACTCTGGGATGACTTTACGGACACTCAGAGGGACAATTCCAAAACCTACAGAGCCCTTCCGAGAACTGTATATTGATTATGCAGACATGGGGGAAAGGTGTAATGGGGCACGCTACATGATAGTAGCTGTATGTCCGTTCTCCAGGTGGGTCGAAGCTGGTCCATGTGCACGCCCTGATGCTAAGTGCGCCGCAAAGTTCCTAGTGAGAGAGGTGTTCCCGCGCTGGGGAATTTGCGACGTGATTCGCTCAGACAACGGCACTCATTTTGTAAATGAGCTGTTCAAAGAAGTAACTGCATTGTTGGGGATTAAACATAAGCTTTGTTCGATTTATCACCCTCAAAGTAATGGCGTTGTCGAGAAGATCAACGGCCTGTTAAAAGGAAGATTGTCCAAACTATGCTTCTCACTCAAAAAATACTGGGTGTATTGCTTACCCCTTGCACTATTCGAACTGAGAAATCAGCAAAGTATGGACCACCACTTGTCCCCGCACGAGATTGTGACGGGAAGACGAATGCACACAGCACATTCTCCGCTGTGCAGACACTCAGATGCACACAAAAGCGCCACGATATTAGGAGATGAGTTTACTGATTACCTGAAAAAACTGACTAGGGCAGCGCGTGCAATCTCAAGACAACTCTCACAGCCATTTACAAGGGAATAAGGGAACACAGCTGTGTCATTTGTGGAACAGAGCCCCCAAGGACAACTAATGCCAGGGGATTTCATTTATGTTAGATGTTTTGTGCACAGGTGGGATGCCCCAAGGTTCCATGGCCCATACGAGGTAGTTTTTTGTACGCCCACCGCTATCAAGGTCAAAGGACTCCGGTACTGGATACATTTAACAGATGTACGGAGGGCGTACAATAATGTTCAGGAGAAAGTGAATGAGGAGGCACAGACAACAGCAAACAATAACAGTGAAAATGTTGAATGAAAAGGTACAGGAAAAAGGAAGTGTAAACAGTATATTAATATGCTAACCAACAAATTGACTTACAGGTAAAAGAAAAAGATAACTGGATAACATTAATGAATGAAATGAAATATGAAAAAAGTGATCAAATATAAATGAGAAAATGTCTCTCTCTCTCTCTCTCTCTCTCTCTTTCTCTCTGCGCCCGTCCCACCCCCTCCCTCTCTCTCTCCCTATAATCCTCTGGTAGATACAGTACAAAAAGAAATGTTTACATGTATATACTTAATGCACTTTTATGTTTTAAATAGGAACAACCATGGCAACAAACGGGCAGCCCGCAACGGATAGCAATAGAATGACTAGATGTAGAGCTGCTATAGTAAAACGTTGTAGATATTAGTATGAATGTGGACTGTCTGTGTGCATCGTATTATGTTTTGCGATACTGTTTGGCCTAAGTACTTATTGGTTCATAGCATTCATCTCTATCGAGATGAATGAGGGGGCAGGGGGGAACGGAAGTAATATGACAAATGAAACCAAAACAACTGAAAGGGTAAAAGAAGGTGATTTTTTGGTATGGAACGGATTCCAGCTTGTATGGGGCTATAACACAAAACCGCCCAAAACAATCAACCACTCCAAGAAAAGCAGTGTTGAAATGAATGTTAGCACAACTCCCCTGCCAAATGTCTCTGACTACAATGCCCACAGCTTAAATGACCGCAACCCTTCTGTCATATCATGGCTTTACAATACCCCCACTACCCTGCCCACACATGTAACCACCCCTACAGCAGACAGTACATTACATCATAGAATAAAAGAAGAGAACAAAAAGATGGCGGAAAAGTTTGCATCTCTGTATGATGAATGGAAAGAGGGGGGTGTGGGAAAAAGGGGGTCTAGATTACACTCCGCCCGTGAAGCTGGGAGATACCTTAGAAATAATAAAAAGAGGAAAAGGGAGGTGGGGAGTAGGAAGTATGACGAGTATTATGGTCTGGGTTTAGATAAAATGGAAGACCCAAGACACCCCCACCAGACTAATAAATGGTATGCAGACATGAGCGCAACTGGCAAGCAAACAACAGAGTTGCTATGTCTGCTCCCTTATCCCCCATGCCTCAGGAACACCCAAGGTGCTGCTACCAAAAGAATTGCCTCTTATAAATGCCCAATGTCTCCTTCATCTTACGCTGTGCAGAATTAAGAACACCTTCCAGGCACACAAAATAACTTTTAGCATGCTACAGAACGAGAAAACATGCTACCCAAAAGTGGAAGGAGTAATATGCCTGAAAGAACCATTTTTTATAATAAAAGGGACATTATTTACAGACAACAAATAGAAAGATGAAGAAGTGACATGTAAAGCTGAGGCACTACGAGGAGTGTCACCTGAAAAGCTGCAGTGGATCGAAAAAACGTGTACGCCAGTCTGGAAGGAGCATATCGCAAAGCTAACCTGGGTAACTGCCATCGAAAAACCGTTCAAACTGCAGAAAGAAATAACATATGAACTGTGTTTCCAGGGAGAAGAAAACACCGTAATGGGGGTAAACAAAAACTGCAACAGGACTCTCACCATCCCAGACATGAGGAAGGGGACAGCAGCACTCATGGACACTTACTGGGTGTGTGGCAGCCAGGCATACTTGCATCTCCCACAATCATGGAGCGGCAGTTGCTCACTGGCCACCCTACATTCTGCTCTAATGGTGATACCAGAGAGCCACATCGGTGGGGCCAAGAAAGTGCAAGATGCTCCTCGTGAAAGCAAGGCCCAACCGACGGAAGAGCCGCAAATGTATGTCCTGTCCTTTGGCAATAAGGAAGAAATGCTGTCCCGAAACAGACGATCGTCCAATTACATATCCAAAGCATCTTCAGAACTACTGGCGCAGATCCCAGACAGATATCGATTGTTTAGCTCGTCAGAGACTTTCTTTGCCTCACTCATTCCAAGCATCCAGGCACGGGCAAATGCTAAGTGGCTCCAAATAACCCGCTGGCATCTGATCCAGTTAGCAAACGACACTGAAGAAGGTTTCAACGTGATCAAGGTAGAGCTGAGAGCCCTGTGGCTAATGACAATGCAAAATAGGTATGTCTTAGACCTATTAACAGCGATGGATGGAGGTGTTTGCCGAAAAATTGGAAGTGCCTGTTGCACTTTTGTACCTTCTGAAGACGCGGATAATGGTACATTGTCCCACGTGATTGCAGCAGTACACAATTTAGGAGAAAGAATGAAAACCGAAGGTGGGGCAGAAGCAAGCACGTGGTTCGACAACCTCTTCTCCTGGGTCCCACCATGGTTGGGGATGACTGTCAAACTACTAATGCCCACAGTAGTGTTTTTACTTCTAATTTTTTGTGTGTGCCAGATGGGCCTTCGATGTTGTGCAAACGCAGTACCAAATGGTACATTGATGATGGTGACAATGGGCAATGCTCGAGGGACAGTGCAAGCTATGCAGGAAGCTCAGGTGCAAACAGGTGAAGAGGGTGGGCCCAAATACCAGATGGTGCCAATATACCACAGTGGGGATATAATGGACAGATTATGGCACACAACAATTAGAGAGCCCCGGGAACTTGAATGGTATGAGGAGGTGTGGGTGGATTTGGAGGGGGATAGGGACTGTATATACCTGACTTGTACACCAGACGAATATGCTAGAAGAGGGGAAAGCCTGAGGGGGGTGTGTATGGCTTGGATGCCCATAAAGGGCACCCCGGCGTGGGACGAAGCGGTGGCTGATGAAAAGGAACGCCAGAGGTTGGGGGAGTTACAGTATTCGTTACTTAAGTAACGAAAGGGGGGAAATGTATGGGAGGACAGGTCCAAGGGACCCCCCCTCCCCTGCTGTCCCCTCCTTGTGACATCCATGATTCTTCAGGGGACCCCCTGCCACCAGGGCCCAGGTGGTGGGTGGACCACTGGCTGACACATTGACCAAACGTACTGTATTAGGCTAGGTCCCGGAAACCATTTTGAAAACCAGAACGCCATCTTAAGACATGATTCCTCGTGCGCTGCAGCATGGCCCCCACCTTCAGAGAGTCCTCGCCTACCCCTGTTGCCTCTGCTCCCTGGCAGATCCGCTGAAAGCCCGTTCCCACGAACAGGCGGACATGAGCTAGTGTTAGAGCAAACACTGTATCATTCACCTTCCGCAGTGCATCATTATCCTCAGCGTGACCCGGGTAGCAGGGCTGGCTTGGAAAATAACTGTAAATCATCCCTGATGAAACAAAAGCCTCAATCCTATACCAAGAAACTGTTTATATATATATATATATATATATATATATATATATATAATTGCATCACAATGATATTCCTTCTGCACGACCCCCTTGTCAAAATCTACAAACACTGTAAGAATAGAAGAATGTGTTATTATTTGACAAAATGGTCAAGATACCCAAACCTCCTCAGTTATGAGCAAACACCCAGTGCCCCTGTCCTCCTACTACGTGCTTCTCTAGGGGTAATGTAAAGAGAGTGATACCAAGTCCTTATGCTATGACTAACCTGGTGCTGCTAGAGTGCAAAGGAACACAAGCGCGACAGTATTGTGAGCTCATGTAAATTGCTTAAAGAGATACATAGAATGCAATCAAATGTGAATTTATGAGTTTAACATGTATTACTGCTGTCAACCATATTGGTCTGTTGTTCCTGCGTGCTCCACCAACCATAATGCTACCTTATTTACCCTATATGTTTACCCTATAATGCAAGAGCTGCTATTTTTGCATATACTCACCCTGTAGTGATTAATAGAAACGTTGGTATAGTTAACATATTTGAAATGACTATGTAAAGATGCAAACGATGTAGACGTGTAACCCTTTCGAAAATCAATAAGCATTATACATTATACGAATCCCTTTGTTTTCAATATAATTTGCAGCATACGAGAAGAGTATCATCGTGGGCATATCCAAGGTCACTTCCCCTCCCTTCGCATTGAAGCCTGCCAGAGAAAGCAAAGGCCCGAGCTACACCGCCTCACCTCCCCCAATTCGGCTGGAGACGCTTCAAGCATTCATGTTCCCCTGCAGCTCACATGGCCACGGCCAGCCACTTGAATTATTTACAGCCCAGCAGTAAAACCTGGCCATAACCAAAGGCCAGAGGTGCCCCCTCATAGGTCCCACGACCCACCAGTTCACCCCAGATTAATGGCGCTTGTAAAATAAGACACCTAATATTGCGCCAACTTTGTGTAAAAGCATCTGTCATTACTTCTAACGAGACCTAAAACTCGAACAGCTCAAAACGGGCCCTGAGACCCGACCCCATGACCCATTATACCTAGTCAACACGAAAACAGTGACCATGTATTGATGTATCGTCAAAGTATTCCACCCAATGTGCTTTCCTCCTGTGTTGTATTAGCCTGTAGAATAACCTATTGTAGGATTTACAGGACAACTGACATTGCAGTATTGAATGAATGGGGTGTGCATGGCCATTAGGGCAGAAAGCCAAGAAAGACGTCCATCAATGACACTGACCACGCCTGGCCTGGCAGCACCTCCCGGGTGAGCCCAGCTGACCTGCCCACCCCACGTTGGCACCCGGCGGTGTCCACCAACCACGAAGCGACGCATCACAGCTGCACATATAGGTAGTCGACGCCACCCAATCCCCATGAACATGTGCCCCCTATAGTGTGTAGGTTCTTATGACACTTTTGTAAATATAAACGCCTGTCTTTGCGATTGTCAGGCAGAGCGCTCTCGGAGTTTGCAGAGTTCTTTGCATGCCCTATTTGACTTAGATAAAACTTCCATTAAGCTCACCCGCACTTGGTCCTAGCCTTATTCCCATTTTGGGAGAGTCCATTATTGCCTCTCATTGAGGGGAGGGTTGTGCTATTTGGGGACGCTCGTCTTCAATCTTGAGCCCGAAATGTTGCTCATCTCTAACACCTCCTCCTTAGATCTTTATAGAATGTTTATGTTCTCTCACCTCTGCATCTCTTCTGGGTTCGTCAGCCCTGCTTCGCATGACATCACCAATCTTCTCTTTTGCTCGTTGTTCACACTTCCTCCGGGATTTAATTCAAATGGCCACCATATTGTCGTGAGTGCATATATGGCTTTCTCAATGGGTACCTTACTTCCAAAATTCTTTTCGTTATTGGTATTTTCACTGGTACTGCTCTTGTCTCACACTCTGGCTCCCAACATATAGGCAGCATGGGGCAGAGCTTTGAGTGGGGGTACTTGGCTCCACCTCTACACTCCCCCCTCTGGGCGATTCATCGACCACTCTCTCTTCAGTCTTCACATCTAGACATCCTTGTCTGAAGAAATGCTTCTTTGGGACCCATATCTTTGACTCACTCCATTTAGGCATCCAGCTGATTTCACATGCTCATCTTTATTCCAGGACATAAGCATGCATTGTCCATTTGGACTGTAGTAGATCCACCTCCCCACATACTTATTTTGGTTCTTTGGGTACAGGAACTTCGTTCCCTCAGGTGCATGGATGCTGGCCTTCACGTAGTCGCCGATTTCTTCATCTGTCAGCTCTTAAATTTTCCATCCTGATTCGACATCAATCATGATCTTCATTCCTATTGCGTTTTTGTAGTCTTCTTACATTGTGAGATTATTAACCTGATCACACAGAATCCAAGCAAAACCATCACTATCAGGGCTCCAAAGAACTTGAACATGTCCGCCATCCATTGTGGAACCCATGAGAAAACTGATCCAAACCAACTATCATCAGCAATATCCTCCACTTTATCTATCATTTGGACGTGTAATTTCATCAGCAACGTTATGGCCTCTGTCAAGGTGCCATTCTCATCATCATGAGAAGGTATGAATGTGCAACATGATTTTCCGATTTTGGCACAAACACCTTCATCCATAGCTGTAATCATTGTCAGGATGTATCTGTTCTGAAGAGTCATCAGTCATATGGCCCTCAGCTCCTCCTTGATAGCATGGAATCATTTTATGGTAGTGTTAATTGTCTGTAATAATTCCCACCTGGTTATCTATAACCACTTGGTATTTGCTGCTGTCTGGATCCTTGGCATGAAGATTATCATGAATATCGATGAGGTGTGACTGGATAATCTGTGTTCATAAGGAATGGAATCAAAAGCTTCTATTGACTTGGCTGAAAAATAGTTTTCTCGCTTCATTTGATTTATCAGCTCAGCAGATCTCTTCGTCCTTAGGTGAGCATCTGCCTTTGGAAAGTCACCAATGTTCAAGTCACTTTTAGGAATCACTAACGCTGGAACATGGACGTTCACTATAGAACAGCGTCCTCCCCAATCTCTGGGAAGCTTCATGTAAGCTCTGGATCCACAGGCCCAGTAGTGATCCATTATCACTGGTGTTCCAAGGCTCATTCCTGGAACGTCAAATTTTGATTCTCTCCAACTTTTCTTGTGCCATTGTTTCTGAAACACAGCTTTGCACTGTCCAGGGGCAGTATCTGTAAAGGCCCTCCTTTGTCTTCGAACCATGTCATTAGTTTAGTAAGTCTTGGCCATAAGGGTTTGCATCCATTTTCCACAATGTCAATGGTTGGTTTGTACAGTCAATTACTACCCATGCTCTGCAGATGACCACACCTTCCTCCCATGCATCTGGAGAAAGTACTGATCCCCAAATCTGCATTTGGCCTCTGTCCTTCCATCTTCGAATTTCTTCTGCAGATTTTCCTGTACTGGACTTTCAAGTCTTCTGTATACTTCCCATACTTCCCATCTGATTCCAGCTCCTTTCACTCCAGGTTGTTCATAACTTATTACATGATTTCTGGTGTGGGCTCTTGCTCTTTGTCTTTGTGTCTTGAACATACGCATCTTCATCTGGAGCTGACCATTCAATTCATGATCATCCTCCCTTGCACTTCTCTTAGGTCTCTTTTGTGCCTTATGAGCTTTTATAATCATCTCATGAAGTATATCAGCATAGTTACTGGTGGGGGAATAATTACATACGGCCTTGGCTGTAGTACAATTGCTATATCTGTACCTTTCTTCTGCATAGGAAGATATACAGGAACCACTGCTCTCTTTGGACCAACATAATAAACAGTGTGTATCATGAGAACAAGAAGAATGCCGATAAATATAATACATGTGTTAATTATGTACCAATACATCCATCCCCAACAGCAGTGGCTTCTTGCACGTCGCTGTGATCGCTTGTTGTTTGCCACATTATTATTGTTGATATCAATGTTGTCATTTTGCCTATGATTACTTTTAAGGAAGGAAAAAACAATTTTAATCAGGCAATCTCTTGAAATATTCTGGCAGATGTTGAATTTGTTCCACCAGCTCCACAAGCCGCTGGCTCACTGCAGGACGATCAATAGAATTTCGAATGAACACAAAGGAGTTGTCTTTTCGCCAAACCAAATGAGGATGAGTTTCAAGCAAATAGTAAAAGATCAAGGCCAGTACATTGTGAATATCATCACTTAATAGACCCATCCATGCGTTCAAAGAGATGTGTCAGTCAGTAAACAGATCTGCTTGATAATTTCATGTAGCAGACAATTGATTGCAGGTCGATTTCTGTGATCTCTTATAAATACAGAAGTGCTGGTATGTCGTCCAACAAGATAAGGATGTTCATGAAGCAGATAATAAAAGACCATTCCAAGCAGTTTATGGGCATCTTCATCAGACAGGATCATCTGTATGTTCACTACAGTATACAGGCAATTGGAGGATTTGCTCTCTAGTAGCTGCGAGCAGTCTCCTCACGATTTGACCATTTTTAGGATCTTGCAGAAACAGGTAAATGTTAGTAGTTCTCCCAACCAGTGCAGGATATGCACAAAGAATGAAGAGGAAAACAGCAAAAATGATCTGATGAATTTTGCCATTAGACATCACAATGGGCACCTCCAAAGAGAAACTCAGTAAGAAAGGAATCGAGAAACTGCTCCCTCTTTCAGTCATCAAAGATGAACTCGAGGTCTGGCACTTCTTTTTCCTTCAAAACTTCAATGCATCTCAGTCCAATGCTAGAAAACTCCTGTGGCTCAAGAACAATAGCTTTTTCACTCCTTGCTTAGTAGCTACAAAGAGTGTCTCGAAAGAACCACAGTCCATGTGCGCACTTTCCCTCTGTCTACTGGACAGTCTCTGCGTCCTTCTTCCTCGTCATATATCTAGTCTGCATATGCTGAACTTCTTCTCCGTGGCTTGCTTCCGAATAGGGTGGGGTGCGGTGGCCTCTCCGACGTAGACTTTTATGTCTCCCTGGTGTAACCAAGCGTGTCTTCCCAAGACCTTTACTGCTGAAGGGGTAACGTCCTCCACTATGAAAGGACCGTTAAATCTGGGCTCGTGCCATTCACGGGTAAAGTTCTTAATCAGAACCTTATCTCCAGGAAACAGTTTTGGCAATAGTAGTTCCTTAGATCCGGTTGCTGTATGGTCTTCATCTGTGTTTTGAGACAGCACCCTGTTCGCTTGACTTGATTTGAAATGACAGAGATACTTGTAGTCATACATGTTAAGTAGGAATGTAGCTCATCTCCTAAGAATTCTGCTGTTGTCTGGGCATTACTTCTAGTCCTCGATGGAGGAGTGAGAAGTGTTCTTATTCGCCTCCCCGTTACTAGTTCATGGAGCGTGAGGTGATGGTCAGAACCTGGTCGATTGCTCAATGCATATAATGCAAGGGGCAGGCAATGCAGCCATCCTTTTTTCAACGCTAGCTTCAGCTCAGCTATCCTTGCCTTGAGCGGACCGTTGAGTCTCTCACATATCCCTTTTGCTTGCGGATGATAAGCAGAAGAAAACTTAAGTTTTATGCTGAGTAGTAAGCTGATTTACTCGAACACCTCATTCACAAAATGTGGGCCATTATCTGATCTCATTACCTCACATATACCCTATCTAGGAAATACTTCTCGGACTAAAAACATTGCAGGCGGCGTCTGGGTGTGTGCATGGACCGGCCTCGATCCACCTAGAAAAGGGGCACACCACCACTATCATATACCTACATACATTACAGACCTGCAGCATATCAACATAATCAATATGTAAATGAAAAGGACCATTAGGTCGAGGCATAACTCCTCTGACTGTTCGCAGCGTGCACCCAGCAGTAAACTTTTGACATACGATGCAATTTACTAGATAAAAAGCAACGTGTTCTAACAAATTCGGTACAAACCAGTCCTCCGCAATAGTTGCTGCAAGGCTTTCCCTAGTGACATGCGCTGTTACGCTCACCTGGCTCCCACAGAGGCGTTGATCGGAACTGGATAGCTGCGGTCTCCACCAATGTGACGCGTAGGGACGAGATGACGGACTGGACTGGCCCACCTAGCTTCGTTTGCTTGGCCCGTAGGAATATTCTTCTGAAAATGGAGAAAGGGAATTAACGACCCGTGGAGTTGAGCGTAAATTCCCCCACCCCCGCTGTTCTCCCCACAGATCACCTTTGATGTCCCCTCTTATAGTCTCACCTGATGGTTTGAAAAGATGAGCTCTCCATCCTGCATTGAGCGCCGAGGCGCGTTGATAACCAGTTGCTTCACTGGCTCAAATGAATTGGTGAGTTCCAGAACAATATTGATTCTGAGATTCCCGGCAAGACGCTGTAAGTATAATGTTCGTAAGAGTTCAAATGCCTGACTTTCACTCTTGTCCGATTCCTTGCAGGTTGCAGCTTAACCTTAATGAAGAGTTCCTCATGGCAACCGGTAGTATTCTGGTAAGGATTTGTATTTTCCAACAAAGTTCGATAAAATAATGTCAATATGTAACCTGCTGCTTTCTCCCTTATTCAGGCGCTAAGAGAAAGTATGAAGTCTCGGGGAATAATACCTCCGGCGGTAAAATCAGGTAAGTCTATTGTGGTGAGGAGGGTTCCTCTTGTTAGTCCCTTTGTTTCACCTTGCTGTCCTTTTGTTTCCACTTAGGGGCCGGGGTTCGGCGAAGATACAGTGGAAGCTGCGCCGACCCGTGAAGAGGAATAGTACCCCCGGTGGTAAAATCAGGTAAGTCTATGAGGGGGTGACTAATAGTCCTCTGTGTATTCCCTTGGCTCACCTTGCTGTTCTTGTCTTCTCCTTAGGTGCCGGAGTGCGGCGGGAACATGCAGGAGGATGCGGTGGAATGTGAAGATGCTGCGAAGGCCTGTGAGTTCAGCGCGGCGCTGCAGCAGGCCAGGCGACGCGCATAAAATAACTTCTTTCTTCCAGCTCGAAGGCACGATGGATCGGGAATTCAGGTAAGGATCAAAGGTATTGCTCTTGTTCTAACCTTTTCTCCTTCTTTCTCCCTTTTTCTAGGAGCTCCAAACTCGAGGCGGGCATGGCAGAAGGCTGAATGCAGACTTGCAGGCACGGTGAGCGTTACGCTGCTGGATGCAGAATAACACAAAGCGTGTGCTGCTCTTCGGGCGTGGTTTAAATAGCCTCCAAAGTAATCCCAGGTAAGTATTCCTCCCCAGCCCTGCCCGAGTAAAAAAATAGTCCCTAAGTAAAGTAGTCCCTTCCAAGCTTCCTTTGGCTTGGAGCTCTTGCAGCATGGCCTGCATCAGGTAAGTTTTAATCTATGAGCCTGGCGCCTATGGCGCCAGGACTGACTCTCCATATGAGCGGCGCCAGGACTGGACCCAAATAGCCCCTAGCAGGGGTTGTTGGGCTTGCTTAGGATAACTTGATGCCTGCTAACGGGGTTGCTGGACTTGGTCAAGGTCCCCGGGGGTAGGCATCATGACATGTGCGGGGTAGTGTAGCTGTTCCAATGCCACCCTTAATAAGGCTACAGGCATCACCGGTTTACCAGTGCTGTCCTATCACCACAGTGCCTCGGAAGGGGATAAAGAACACCCCCTCCGCGCCCAGAGATCTTTCTCATCCTGTGGTGCTCCACCTTGAACTTCCATCAATTGTGTTTTCGACAAATGATTAAAGCCTTCATTCAAAATCATCATCACCACCATTTTCTCTTTCACATCAGGCGTATCAAAATTCATTATCTCAGGTGAATATGCAACTCTTTTTGCCTCTTTGTCTGCAGCATGTTTCCGCGTGAGAGAAAGTCTGTTCTTTTAGTGTGTGAAAAGAAAAGGAAGGTTCTTGAGGAGCTTCAGGAACCTAATGAGATCTGGCACAAGTCTTTAACGGTGCCGGTAATGGTGCTAGCACCGTTAAACCCACTCCGCACTATTACGAGGTCCCCTCGCAGGATCCGCTCTGGACATCTGGTTTTTCCAGATGTCCATAGCGGGTCCCGCGAGGGGACCAGGGAGCTAACAACGGGCCCGTTCGTAATGGGCCCGTTGTTAGCTCCCTCCCCATTCCCGTTGGGCCCTATGAGGGCTCGAATGGTTTGCCAGAGGATGTGCTCAAAGCCTGCCACTTCCGCTCAGCAGCTCTGCATTTGCATTTCAGAGCGGCCAGATTGGAGTCATACCGGGAGCTGCACTTGAAAGCAGGCTTCGGGCGGATCCTCGTGGCAAGGGCAAGGATATACAGAGTGTTGGATATAGAGAGTTGAAGGTTAGAGAGGACTGAGTCAGAGTGAAAGTCAGAGGAGACGGAGTGAAGGTGGCGGCAAAAGCGGCAGCTGACCCTCGCTTCATCGGGTGAATGAAGGAGAAGGAGGCTGGCAGTGCAGGAAAAAGCTTAGCCGGAGGACCAAGGTGGTGCAGTTGAGAGAAAAGGAAGGCATGATCAGACCAGGAGAGAGGAGTAATGAGAGGGTTGGAGATGAGGAGGTCTGAGGAGATGAGAGCATTCATGGTGTGTCCGGCAGAGTGCGTTGGGCCAGTGGGAAACATTGAGAGGGACAGAGAGTCACAGAGGTTGCAGAAAGACCCAGAGGCTGCATCATGGGAGTCGCAGTGAATATTGAAGTCTCCAATGAAGAGAAGCTTGGAGGAGGAGGTCACGAAGGAGGACGTGAGGTCAGCCCATTCAGAGAGGAAGTGGGAGACCTTGCCAGGGGGCCTATAGATGGTGACCAGAGTCAGAGAGAGGCCAGGGGAGACATTGAGCCTGCAGACAAGGGTTTTGGAAGAGGAATAGGACTGAGTAGGTATGATAGTAACAGGTACCCGCTCAGGGAAGACGAGGGCCACTCCGCCCCAGGCCTGTTAAGCCTGGGTTTAGAGAGGATCTTGCAACCCTCAGGGAGGGGATGGTCAAAACTTGTGACAGAGCTGTCCATGAACCATGTCTCAGTGAGAGCAAGGACATCTAGATCAAGGTCCCCAAGGAGGAGCCAGATGTCAGAGGAGTGTTTGACGGCAGAGAGAGAATTGAGGGTAACTAAGTGGGGCAGGTTGCCACTTTTGAAGGTCTTCCAAGGAGGGGTACTTGAGTGTGATACACCCGTCAGAGATGGCAGAAGAGCCAGGGGGATTGCAGAGAGAGGAGAGGCCACATAGGAAAGGAGGAAGTTAGTGAGAGAGGAGGTTGGGCTGAGGGCCCTGGGCCATGACAGTGCCATTCTGATAGACATTAAATAGGACCCTGGAGGAGAGGGAAGATGCCAAGAGCACCTCCTAATGGGTTCCACAATTAATGGGAGAAGACGAGAAAGAAGACAGTACAGAGACCATGAGGGGAACCCAAACGTCTGAAGAAGGAATCAAAAAGAGGATAACGGTGAGTGTCTGCCTGGAGGCAGCATTGACATAGGTATTAGCAAAAGGCAGGCCACGGTTGGAGACCAGGAGATCCTTCTTGAACTTTTTCATTGCAGTCTTAGACAGAGGGGTAGGATAGGTGAAAGAGAAGCAATTAGAAAAGATGGGAGAGATTGAGAGCACCATTGTGGAGACAGGGGGGGAAAGTAGGGAGGGGAGACAGGGAGGCACTGCAGAGCACAATCCACTAGCCGCAAGGCAAGGATCAGGCCAAGAGACAACTTTGACAGTCACATAGGAGAGGGAAGGGGAATCTTTTTATGCAACCAGAATTAGCAGATAGGCAGATTCAACTTTCCAAAAGGTGAGTGAAAAACATACTTTTTAAAAACACAGCCAGCAATAAAGGATAGGCAGATTCAACTTTCCTACAAGCGAGTGAAAAACATATTTTTTAAACACAGCAAGCAATAGAAAGGCAGATTCCACTATCCTACAGGCAGATGAGAAGCATAGTTTTATGATACAGCCAGCAGTAATAGATAGGCACCTTCAACCTTCCTGCAAGTGAGTAGTGAGCATACTTTGTAAAAAAAAAAGACAGAATTGGCAGATAGGCAGATTCAAACTATCCTACAGGCGAGTGAAAAGCATACTTTTTAAACACAGCAGCAATTTAAGAAGCTACACAGATTTGACTTTTCCTACAGGTGAGTAAAAAGCCAAGATTTGACTTCTAAAATAGCCTGAAACTTAAGGAAAATGCCTACATTTTAAGAAATCGAACACATTCATAGGAACAGGAAATGGCGTTCAAAGTAGAGGAGAAACCAGCAAATTGAACACAGTGGACAAAAATCAAGTGCCACACAGCTAGATATTGCTAGCCCCAGCGAAGCGTTAAAGCAGAGGTTAGCCAGTTAATGCAGAGTGAAGTAGGATAGCCACAGTCCGCTTAAGGTAAGTAGAGTCAGGTAGGGTAGAGTGGAGAAAAAATAAATGTTCAGTTCAGGCCAGGAAGCACGCAGAGTGAGGGCAGCTCAGCATAGGAGTATAGGCGCACTTAGGCAAGAGAGTACAGGATGCACACAGATTTGTGGCAAGGTAATGGTTCTGCACAAGTGCAATCTGAGCTCGTGAGTGAGGAGACATGAGCATTGCGGCAGCGGTTGCAAGGGGTGAGCCTGATAGCTTGTGGCGTTGAAGGGGCTCAAAGACAGTGGAGGCCACATCCATGGATGGGGGAGCGCTTTGCAGGCGGATGTGTGCGTAGCCACCGTGGATCTGTAACAGATAGGCAACAAGGTCTGGAGATCAGGGGGTTGGTGGGGGGCAGGGGCGTTGCTAGGGGGGGCTAAGGGGGCTGTAGCCCCTGATCTTTTGGTTGTAGCCCCGGATAGAATCTCAGGAGCTACAGCCAAAAGACTAGTTAGCCCCCCGTCCCAACAATTCCAACATCAGCTTAGCCCCGGGTCTTTTCCAGACCTAGCAACTCCCCTGGTGGGGGGGCTTACCCAAAGCAGCAGACAATGTGCCTGATCACGACCTCGGCGGTAACCCTTAAATCCGGCGGTAGCGCTATTACTGCCGGATTTAAGGGTCCGCCGAATCAGGGCTTCGGCGGATTTCGCCCCAGCTCTTGGCTGGGGGGAAATCCGCTGAAAATCCGCGCTATTACCGCTGGCGGGAAATCCGCTGGCGGTAAGAGCGCAAATTTTCCCCATTGAGCCCAATTGGGAATGGGGCATTCCCGAAAGGGCTCAATGGGGAATGGGGACTTCCAAGTCCGCCCAACTCATGATCCCGCGCTATTAGCGCCGGGGGCTATGGCGGTCGCGCTAATAGCCCCCGCGCTAATAGCGTTAGCGTTACCGCCGAGGTCGTGATCAGGCCCAATGGCAATGGAACTCAGGATTCTGAGGTTGAGGCATGGGATCCCTATTAGCCTTCCCAGGCCCAGACAGGGAATATCCCTCGCCCTTTTAGGGGCCCTTCGAGGGGACTGGCGTTGGCTGCCGGCTCCCGGGCCGGATGCTGGTAATTAGGCGCAACGCACCAATATGGCGGACCTCGAAGAGATGTAGGTCTGCATCAGGCTGGATGCAGTGAAGCTGGCGGCCATGATGGAAAAGGCCCTCTGGCACTACAATGAATGCTTCACGTTCTTATGAGGAGCTTGGGGCAAGATGATGATGCCCCGTGTTCGATTGTGCATCAGGGCAGCAGAACAGCAGAACAGGTAAAGTTCCTCAGGATACTTATTCACACAAATAGAAATGTTTCGGAATATAACACAAAGTAGGGGAACCCTGCGAAGGACTCCCTAATAGGACACAAGCTGTCAAGCATGGCCCAGAGGTATGGGTGGACACCCAAACACCTTCCAAGTCACTCCATTCATTCTGGAGTGACTCTTCGGCTTGAGGTAAGTTCTACCTTTAGGCCCACAGTACCTTAGGTCAGACGAAGCAAACATAGCTGGATTCTCTCCTGTGCAGCAGCGACGGACCCGTTCTCCTGAGTCCTCGGTCTGGTGACGGAAGGAAGAACTCTGAATGGGATGTCTCAGCAGCAGTCGTGAGAGAGTACCCTTGTCACTGATGTCTTCGGTCTCCTTGGTCGATCTGCGGTTTTGCTGCCTTTTTATCAGCTCCAACAAAGGATGGTTCTCTCCCAGTCGATCTTCTTGTGTTCTGAAGTCCTGGACTGTGGTGAGGGGACTTAGATGAGTGGGATCATGCCTCTGGAGGTCCAACTGGAGCCCACCAAAGTTCTGGATGGATTGGGCCTTACAGAGACGTTGCACTGCAAATGGGTCAGAGGTCTCTTGGTATTCATGGTCTGCAGCTCTGGAAGGCCACAGCACCTTGGGAGATGACTTGATTGTAGTTCGTCTCAGGGCTGGTTGGTCCCACCAGCCAAATGGAAGAAGTCATCCTCTTCAGAGCTCCTCTTTCGATGAGAAAACTGGGTCAGGACATCAGAGGTCACTTCCGGTTACTGGAAGGGTCTGCAGGCGTCTCTGGTCATCTTTAGCTTTGGATTTTCTGTTTCAGTGGTCGACTTACCTTCTACCTCAGGAACCTCACCTTATATTCAGTTTTCCCACTAACTTTTCTGCAAACTCTCAGCATTTTACAGAAAGGGGTGGGTGGCTGTCCAATCAGGACAGCCAGCCCCCCAGTGGAAACTGGTTCCATTCAGGCACTCTGGCAGACAAAGGGCAGAGGAGTGAAAAACTCCCCCATTTCCTGCCTTCGCAGACATACTGGAGCCTAGGCTGGGGCACCCAAAGGTTCCAGCCAAAGGCAAAACACACACACAGACTTCCCCCTCCCAGTATGGTAGAAGAAGGGCTAACAACGGACAGCCACATGTGAAATGGCGAAAAAAGAAAGGAGCAACCATGTTAGGACATAGGTGATCCCATCGTGCACAACCGAGACTGTGAATACAGTCTGGAGTAATGAATAGCACAATAGTTGGTAGAACACATCCACTGCCAACAGCCATAACTGTCGGGTTGGCATTGTGACTAAAAAGTCACAGGATCGGAGAGAAGGGGAATACTAGGTATCCCCTTAGAACTCCACATAAGGTGGTGTGCGCTAATCTCTCATAGGATAACGTTTTGGGAAAGATACTGTGAGAAACCTGAGGGTGTTCTCGCAAGTACTCCCCAGGGATACATCGCTCAGGTGGCGAGGGAAGGGCCATCCCTCTTGGATCCCAATCCTGGGGGCGGACCAGCGAGGGAGGATCACCTGGGCAGGTGGTCTTCAAGGACTGTGAGGAGGGCGTCCGAAGGCAAGATATGGTATCCCCCATTCCTTGCCCCAATCCATCCTACCCACCCTCGTTGTTCATGGGATATTGTCATCCGAGTCCCATCCTACCCCTCGACCTTCCCTCACGAAAAGGGAAGATACAATATCCTGGATGGCTATGGAGGGCAAACCCTTTTATAACTCTTGACCCTAACAGTGTATTTCCTTCTTCTAGACCCATTGTTCATGGTCCAAGTAAGAGGAGGACAAGAGTCAAGTACATGAGATTCGGTGAGAAGAAAGATCAAGCACAACAGAGACAGGACCATGATATTAATATGTATTCATCTGTTACCCATCTAGACCACAGGGAATACTATCAAGGCCCACGCCTGTATCATAAAACATCAGAGAGATGGCATACTCTGCCACAAGGGGAATCTGTGTCATTAAATAAAAACAAGGCTAGAAGATGTTGCTATCTCTGTTGTCGATCTCCTCATAGTATTATAGTAAATAGACATAACCTTCAGTCTAATTCCCGATCCCATTTCACTTTACAGCCCACTCCCTCTGCTTCCATGGGGTATTTCCAAACCCATTCCATCTCCCCCTCCCCATTTACAATAAATACTGAGACGAGGAGGAGGCCACCAAGATCAGTAACGATTACCCATAGGTATAACATGGGTAAAGTAAGTGAAACCGACTTTAGCGAAAACTACTGTCCCACTAATAGAGTCAGGCAAAGTCAGGCATTTGTAGGTAACCATTCACACCTGACTCCACTTGGCCGTGTGTTCAGCTATAAAAGGTGATGTCAGTCACAGAGAGATGAACGAGCTGGGGATGCAGCCGGACCGGTGGAGCCCAGGAGCCGAGAGAAGCAGGAGGTGCAGGTGGTGAGACTCTGACCTCAACCGTACATTGCCTGGAGGAACCGCCTCTCAATGTGACACTGCCCGCTGAGTTTCATGCAGAATGTAAGAGAAACTCGGGAGCGTTCATTTAAATGAGAGCTGAGAGGGAGAAAGGCACAAACAGGAAAAGCGGTACAGAATCGGAAAGAAATAAAAGTGTGAAAGGTAAAATTGAAAGCAAAGCAAAAACGCTAAAAGAGCAGTAAGGAGACAGAAAGATTAATGGAGGTGAGACAGTTGGGAACCTTATGTACGAAAATTCAAGGACTTCCCTTTTCTTTTATAACATCAGAAGGGTAACTAATGAAAGACCTGATAAACAACCCATTGGACCAGGGTACCCTGATAAAAATGTTAGTGCTCAAAATATTAAATTAAGTTGTGAAACCACACTGACAAGGAATTACATCTGTGAGGAAACCCAACCCAGTCCGTATCATCAGGTTATGAAACCCGGGAGGGGAAACCTCCCTTGTCCCACTTTACCACAGTCTTCCATCTCTTCCACTGAGATACCACTGTTCAATCCCTGTAACAAAAGGAAAATATGTAGAATTGCTATTATTTTCCATAAGACTAGAAGCAATCTCCCCCATAAAAAGGGTACCCAGGACATATCCAAAGATCATATGTCGCAGCCCCACATCTAACTTTCTTTGGGAGCAAGCAAAAAGAAGATCACTTTCTGGGTCCCCTGGTACCTCCCTAGAGGAATCAGCATCCCCCTACTCAGAGCAAGGCCTATTCTGTGGAGTTTCAGACCCTATCATGATACCTCCCCGAGATTTGGAAAACCCTTCCATTCCTTCCAATAGGGATGAATTGGTTTGTGAGCCCATTCTGTCCTCCACACCGTCAAGTGTTACAGTCTTACACCGCCCAGTGGCTCATGATCAGGCTACTGTCACAGCTAACAGACAACTCAAGACAAATCTTGTGTTGAACTGTACTCTTTATTCTCGTGGCAAGAGACACAGTGGCTAATATGGCCTACAGGTGTCCCTGCGTGAGACAAATGAAAAGAGGCAGATGTCTAAATAAACAGTGATCACTGCTAAATTCAACACATCTTCGCGGGGGTGGGTCGGAGTCTCCTTGACAGGAAAAGAGTTCATCCTCTGGCTCCCAATATTGTGTTGGTCCTACCCAGGTCCCACCACCCCAGTGCCCTGAGTCACTGATGGGGGTCTGGCTTCAAACACTACTGATTTGCATTGCAGTATCACCTACGTGGTCACCCCTGGTAGATTAGTGCTGGGTTGGGGTTTTCTTGCTACTGACCCATGAAGGCTGCATTCTGCGGCCACAAAGACTACCACTGACTCTGCAGTCTTGGGACTTATCCAAGGGCTCAACTCCCCCTTAAGACACCCCTTTGGCCAAACGCAGTATCTGCTTGCTCCCCTCTTGCCTGCCTTTCTCCTCCATGATAGATCTTTTTGACCTCCCCCTGACCTCTCCATTCTGGCACCCTTTCCTCTCCCTCCAACTACCCCCAGGTTTTTATTCTGTCGTCCTTTTTCTCTCATCATCCCTACTTCACTATGTTCTCTTCCTGTTGCCACTCTGTCCATTTCCTCCCCAGGCCTCCTTCCTTCCTCCAGCTCTTTCTCTCTTTACCCTTACTCCCTTCGCCTCCTTCCAAGTCTTCTCCTCTCTCCTCCATCCTTCTCCTCTCCCTGCTCTTCGCGTTCCTCTCTCCTCCCGTTCCTCTCTCCTCCCCACAACACTGCCAGCCATCTTCTGGCGTCAATGACAGACCCGTCATTAAGCCCCTCTACTGATGCAGGCCTTCCTTCTATTGGGGCCATAAGGGCTTAACAGGGTGGGACCCTGGAGTTGGGCTGTATGGGTCCTGTGGGATTAGCTGTCTGTTCTACCCCTTCCCCCGCCAGTATCTTAGATGTCTTATTGACAGTGGCTTGACTGGATACTTGCTATATACATGGTTATCTGAATGTATCGATTTGTGATAGACTTTGTGATTTGCACTATATATCTCGCCAAACGTTCAACGTTATTTCGTGTGCTTTTTTAAGAGTACTGTGTTGTAGTTGCTAACATTTGCAAGAAAGAACAATTACAAAATATACCACATGAGACAAGGCAAGCTTTCTAAGCAAACACAACTGTGATCAAGGGTTGTATTCGTTCCTTCAGTTTGTCCATGTACTAGCATTGCAATGTTGCGACCTTTCTCCGACTATCAACGGTGCTGTCAATCTGTTTAACGATGTTTAGCTGGCTAAAAAGGGCACGTCCTACATGCAATTCAAGGGTCTTGCATGCTCGAATCATTGAGGCGGGCTGAACTAGTATTTCATTATAGTGAAGTTCTTAAAATAAATTCCCGTTTAATTGTCTGAGTCCACACCACAAATGACGTGGCTCCTGGGCATAAATAACAACTCGTGACACCCAGGATCGCATGACTCCCTATTGCACTGCCTGCAAGATTAAAACCACAAATCCCCAATCCGCAAAGCATGTTTGCTGTGAGTGGATGCATGCACTTGCACATCCCCGGGTAGCCCTTCCCGAAGAGGATGTGAAGATGCGCATGCGCAGTTGCACAGATTCACGAACGAGGCCTTTCCACATAAGAACAACAGACTCTGTGCTGAACACATGGTACGCCCTTTTCCACGCACTGGGGCTAGGCAGCGCCTGTGGTTGAATTGGCTGAATCATCTATTCCAACACTTACCATGAAAACATGAATTATGATACATTCGCTTCCACGTATATTTCATCCGCTGTGAACGTTTGTTTAGCCCTGAGTAATCATGTCAGGGAAGATCCTGCCGGGAGGGAGCTGGTTAAGCAGGAGCCGCTGCCAGACTAATTGCGGTTGTTACGGAGGTGCACGGTGCACCGGGGTTTTTTCATCTGTGATGACGGTGCCTCCGGGAGATTATTCTGTTTACTTGCTGAGACACGTCACCTGAGCAGGTATCACTGTCAGTCGTATTTCACCTGCCTCGGTATGATTCACCGAAGCCAACACAGGGCATTCCACCGCATCCTTAACAACAGAGACTGTAATCAAAATATCGTTGCTTAGTAGCCACAAAGGTCTCATGCTCACGTGGCGGCCCTGCTGCTGCTGTAACTATATCAAGCCCCGGATTCTATTTTAGGTCTTCCTCAAATGCCCCTTTCCTGAGCTTTTTCAGTTTATTTACTGATGTTGTACCCCACAGAGCCCAGATATGGTTTGCTCCGTATAACATTACACGCAACAGGGTTAAGTGGGGTAAGAAATTGGGGGGGGTGTGGGGGTGGGTTGAGGGCCTCATTTGGGGGTGTAGCCTAATAATTGACGGGCGTGGCCAAAGACGAACATATAAAACTGGTCTGGCCTATATTACTAGGTATATATCGTGTAACAGACTGCTTGCTACATAGCTTAAAGTATATCAAATCAAAGCTTATTATTTATTTATTGGACCCTTAACTCGGGCCGTTGGTGTAATTACTAGGCCGGTTCTGAGATCCCTCTCACTACCCATCCCCTTCCCCATCTCTGCCATCCTGGTCTGGGTCTAGACTCCATCTCCTCAATACCCCCAGGCTGGTTCTAGACTCCCTGTCCGTCTGCTCTATACCCCCTAGGCTGGTTCTGAGATCATTCTCTCTACCCATTCTCACCTGTGCCACCTCCAGGTTGGTACTAGACTCCCTCTTGCTCTCCATCTCCTCTGTCCCCCCCTAGGATGGAGTCAGCACTGTGAAAAAAGTGGGCAGACACTGTCAACTCACGTGTAATCTCAATGTGTACCCTGAAAATCAGCACTGGGGCAGGTAGAACATCTTCAGTGCAGCAACCTCTCCTCCAACGTCCATGGAACCGGGAAATCATCCCAACAAACTTGCCCTCTGATCCTTTCCCCTCCTCACCACAACGTTTGGCATGTAACAATACTCAGTTTTATAAATCGGAATTGAAAAGTACGCACATCATAATTGAAGTACTCCAGCAATATAGGAATCCTTATAGAAATATGTTAAGAAAAAA
The DNA here is from genome assembly GCF_040938575.1 of Ambystoma mexicanum. NCBI lineage: Eukaryota > Metazoa > Chordata > Amphibia > Caudata > Ambystomatidae > Ambystoma > Ambystoma mexicanum. The sequence goes on along the minus strand of NC_090925.1, from coordinate 325,932,102 downwards.
GATTACATATGTTGCATTTTCACCCCATAGTGAAGCCTACAAATACCAGAATGCAATTCCACAATATTATAAAAAAAGGCTTGTAGGCTGTCTTTCAAAACTTAATCATAACAAAAGATACTGTGAAATGGTAACCTTTTGCATTGTTTCATAAAGCATGCTTTATATGATGCCAATGAAAAGTGACATTCTTCCCAAAAAAGAAATGCATTTAGCACACCAAATGCGGACATATAAATACTATTGAAATAATGCACAACTCCTTTTTTGTCAACATATTTTATGGCAACTAGTTTTTCTGTGTGTGCTTTCAGTATCAAATGTGCCTTTTCAAGACCTTGTCCACAACAAAGGTTCTTAAATGGACCATTACCTAAAAAAAAAAGAGTGTGAATAAAGAGGTGACCACTGATGCACTGCGATCAGTGTGCTGCTTCCTCCTGCTGCATACCGTGAGGGCGAGGCCTCATAAATGAACTGGCGTAGTTAATCTCCCCCCAGCCGTCACTGTAAGCTTTCTTATCTTCCCTTCAATGACCCCTGCAGCTAATGAAACTTAGCAGCAGGGGTCGGACTTTGCGCTGCAGGCCGAGAAAGTTAACTCCAGTGCAGGTAGCTGTGACTGGAAGAAGTATCAGCCAGTCACAGCGTCGCTCAAACAGTTTGCGCGACGCTGTGACTGGCTGGCAATTCTGTCAGTCACAGCTGTTGCCTGACTCTGTGGCCTCAGGCCTGACTTATTAATGGGCGCCCGGCGGGCTCATCTCCTGTCGCGGTTGTGGCGGGGGATGATAACCCACCGGCGCCGTGGCTTGGTGGGACCGGAGGGCCCCCGGCAGAGCCCCGGCTGAGCCTCACTTTTTGGAGGCTGAGCCACGGCCCACTTAAAGTACTGGGGTTATGTGTTATGTGTTTTGTTACTGGGATTTATACCACGCTCCACTGCCATTTGTATGGTTTCCAGGTACTCTTGTGGATTTGACTGAGGGGGTGTGGGTTTAAGATAGCTTTGCTGTTGCGATAATGTGTGCAGTACGGAAGTGTACAGATGGGACAGGCGTGTGCTTGTGGCCTGAGAATGCTTTGTCCAGGGCTGTGGTATCTATGCTGGCTAGAGAGGTGTAGCGCTCGGTTGTTTGATGTCTGTTGGGAGGGGTGTTCAGTTGCCATGTGTGGGCGGCTTAGTTGACATGTAAGTTGGAACGTAGAATATGAGCGTCTATTACCAATTCAGTAAAAAACATACTTAGCCTGTATCTCATCGTGTCTTGTGTTATACCTAGAGTCACACCTCCAAAAGAAAAAACACTCTGTTTCTTTTTCTGAACATATACCCAAGGTACATCTATAAAAAAAAATAATATATATATATTTATATATATTATACCATCAAGTTGGCACATGGAATACTGAGGGTTAAGTCTATGGAGTTTCACAAAATATATCTTTATAGCTTTTGAACACTTCCATGAAAAATTCACAGAGCAAATTTTGGAGGAATCCGTCCCAACTCGAAAAATGTCTGAATTTTTCATGGCTTCATAGTTTAAAAAAGTTGTTTTACTTGTGTTTTGAACAACTTTTATTATGGCATTTTCCTTTAGGGAAATATAAAATAAAATTTGCCCCAAATATCTTAAAATTGGCCAATTCAATTGTTCGTGTTTTTTTGCCATGCATGTACATCTTATCACAATTTGGTGCACTGAAAAGACATTTTGAAAATCGTGCCGACTAATTTTGAGATGTTCAAGTTTTAAGGTTTCTCTATATATCATGATTCCGGAGAATGCATGTGTGTCTTTTATACAAACTATACACATACATGCAAATGTACATTTATTACATGTTCACTACTATATGTAAAAAAAACACATCAAAATCCGGATTGACTTTGATTTGCGTTTTCATATGTCTATGAGCCACAAAGGAGAGGTATATTGAAAAATTGTGTATTCCAGATGTGGTAGTAGAGACTAGGCTGGAGTCAAGAACATGTCTTTAATAGAATCAAGACTCCCTGCGCTATTAGCAGAGGCAATCTTTATTCTATGTCAAGACCGGAGGCAAGCATTATGCTTGTTCAAAGCTTCACATCACTGTCGATGCTACAGATTGCACAGGCTTAAAGTAAAATGTTCTAAATGTATTATCGCTGGCCCAATCGGCTGCTTGCAGAATCTCTTGCAAGCACGCTCCTTGCGCCAGCGCTTTCGATGCCATAGCTCACCTCACGGAATGCACTCCATATCTGGACATATCTACCCCTGTTAGCTGCATCACTTTGCGCACTCATTTGGCTATGGTAGCCGGCGCTACTGCTTTATGCGGTTTCCTACGCACTATTAGCAATTGCATTGTTCCTACTGCTCACATCTCCGCTGTCCTACTTTCGTACTCTCTTATGCATGCTGCTAGGCACCAGTTGGGGTGGTCATGCAGGTAGGGATAGGATATCGATGAGGAATAAGTCTTCGTCCTCCTGGCCAGAGTGAAGGTGACCCCTTCGAGCCTGTACGCTTTTCTGTTCACATCTAGAGCTCTAACGTCTGCTACTCTTCTACATGACACCAGACATAGTAGCATAGCTAGCTTCCCTGACAACTGTTTCAGGGACAGATACTTGTTCGGCTGCCAGCTGGCGAGGAGTCTTAGTACTATTGTCACATCCCAAAGGCGTATGTATTTTGGTTCCGACGGCTTCCTAAACCGGACTCCCTTGATGAGTCTTATCACTGCCGCATTCTCTCCTATGGGTATACCATTGATGGGCAAATGTCCAGTTGAGATGGCGGATATGTACACCCCTATAGTCCTAAACGCCTTCCCGTCTTGCAGCAAATCTGCAAGGAAGTTCAGGACCGCCACTATAGGGGCAGAAACAGGATTAAAACGTCTCCCTTAGCACCATCGCAACCATTTATTCCAAGCTGCGTCGTAGCTCTGTCGAGTGGACAGAGCGCCCGATTTCGCGATGAGTCGAGCAGCTCGTGCCGAAATGCCTGGGAGCGCCCAGCATCTCCTGCTATCATGCACGCCATTAGTGGGAGAGTCCCTTTCACTCTCAGAGGATGAAATGACCCAACTGGATCGGTGAGCAGGTGTTCTCCTGCTGGTAGTATTCTCGGGAGGTCCATCAATAGTTCCATCAGAGTCGGGAACCACACTTGCGATTTCCAAATCGGTGCCACTACGACCAGACTCGCTACCTCCCAGCGAGCTTTCGCTAGCACTCTGCTCATCATTATGAATGGGGGAAAGGCGTAATGCAGGTTCCCCCTCCAGTCTGGAAGGAAAGTATCCTCTCCTGTTGCTGTCGGGTCTAACCTCCAGCTGAAATATCTGCTCTTCTGTGCGTTCAACCTGGATGCAAATAGGTCTGTGTGGAATGGTTCCCACAAATGTTCTATTCGCTGGAATACTTGTACATCTAGTTTCCAGTTGCTGGAATCTGACAAATGTCTGGAGTTCCAGTCAGCTACTACGTTGAGTGTTCCTGGAAGATATTCTGCCATCACCGAGGTCCCTGATTGGAGACAATAGTGCCAGAAGTCCTTGGCTAGATCTGCTAGGAGTCTCGACTTCGTTCCTCCTAGGTGGTTGATATACCTGACTGCAGAGATGTTGTCCCTCTTCAGCAGAATGCATGAGTTCACATTGTCTTTCGTGAAGGCCTTGATCAAGAAGGGTTCCGCCAACAGCTCTAGACAGTTTATGTGCGGCTGGAGCCCTTCTGCGCTTCATCTTCCTCCTGTTTGCAGCTGCTCGCAACGGACTCCCCAGCCCGCCCTGCTAACATCTGACTCTATTATCAGGTCAGGTTGGTCTCCGATTATGGCTTTCCCATTCCTGGCATCCATATTCTGCAGCCACCATAATTAGCTCTGTTCTGGATTCTGGGTCTAGTGCAATTGTCTGGTAAAATTTTAGCCCCTGTTGTAGGTGTCTTACCTTTAGTCTCTGCAGGGCCCGATAATGTAAGAGCCCTGGGAATATCACCTGAATCGATGCTGCTAAAAGCCCTACTACTCTCGCTAGTGTCCTCAGCGATATAACGCTCTTGTTTAGGCAGCTCCTGATCTCTCTCTTGCTGTCTCTCACTTTCCTGGCTGTTAGCTCCAGCGTCGCTGCCTTGGTGTCTATGATGCACCCAAGGAAGTCTATTCTCTTCATCGGGGACGTATCTGATTTCTCCAGATTCACTAGGAATCCCAGCAATGAGAGAAACTTCTCTACCCATCCTGTCTGGTATCGAAGCGTCTCTCTGTTGCTCACTAGCAGCAGAATATCGTCCAGGTAGATAATCATGCAGATCCCTTTCTCCCTGATCGCTGTCGCCATCAGCCTCATGAGCTTTGTGAAGGCCCATGATGCAGATGCTAGCCCAAAGGGCATTTTCGTGAATTGCCAATATCGTTCGTCCCAAGTAATGCTAGAAAGGGTCGATATTGTTCCTGAACTGGTATCGTGAGATATGCGTCTTTTGGGTCGATCCTTGTGAGCCAGTCGTCCTGCCGTAGTGTGTCTCGCAGCTGGTGGATCCCCTCCATCTTGAAGTGGTGCTACGTCACCCAGTTGTTGAGCTCTTTCAAATTTATTACAGCCTTACTTTCTCTTTCCTGTGAACCTGGAACATATTGCTTTTAAATCTTGGTGCTGTGGTGCATGGCTTGATGGCTCTCTTCTGTGCTAGGCGCTGTAGTTCGCTGTGTAAGCTTATTCTCTCTGACTGGGCCATGTGTATGGGGGGGGGATTTGGCTCTGGTGGGGCTCTTGTATAAATTCTAACTGTAGCCCTTTGGTTGTCTGGCACACCCAGGCGTCACTGGACAGAGCGTGTGAGTTTTGCCAGAATTGCTTCGGTCTCCCCCTATCGTTCTCCCCCTTCTGGCGGATATCTAATATGGCTCACCTGTAGGGAAGTTTTGTCCTCTTCCCGGTCCCCTTCCTCTGCGCCCTTTCGGGAAGTGGCTTCTCGTGGGGAAGAAGGCGTCTTGTTGTTTATTTGTAGTTGTATTTTGTTTATTTATAGTGCACACCTGGCCCACAGGCATCTGGGCGCATTTCATCGGGATGAGTAACATGGGAGGTACAGATAGCAATGCATTTACAATAATAGTACAGTACAGTATTGGTAAACAAATTTACACTTTTTACAATGAAGCATATTTACAACAGGGTTGCTAGCCTAAAGGTATGTGTGGCAGTTACATAATGGCTGTGATGTGGTCCTGTTCAATGAGCCAAGTTTTGACCTTATTCTTGAATGCCAGGTAAGATGGTTCGGCTCTCAATGTGGTGGGTAGTGGGTAGTGTGTTCCAAAGTTTAGCTGCGAAGACTGGGAAACTGGATCCCGTCGCTTTCTGAAACTTGAATCTAGGTATTACCAGTGAATGGTCTTGTGCGGATCTTAGACTCGATTGGGTGTGTAAGTGGTGAAACGGTTAGCAAGGTAGATAGGTGCCAGGTTAGTTTTAGATTTGTGAGTTAGTGCAAGAGTTTTGACAGATATTCTGGAGGCAACAGGCAATTATTGTCCCAGTAGTGGGCTCTGTTCGTCTGAGGTCTTCTGTTGCCTTGATAGGTAAAAAGTCTGCTTGGGAATATCTTCCTAATGGAAGCCTGTGCCATTCCTAGTGAGGTATATGTCCCCACAAAACTCCCCATCTCTTTTCCGAAAGCTTCGCCGAATAGGAGGCCTTGAGCTACTTCGCCTGCTTCGTACGAGACTAGATCCCCTAACTTGGAATCAATTTTCAATAGGAGCCCTCTTCTCCGCTCTGAGGAGATCACGCAGTTTGCGTTGCCCAGCAGGCACACTGCTCTCTGTGCCCAGTTTGCCAATACGTCTGGAACTACTTCCTCTCCTGTGTCTCGGGACTGCTCTGCTAGGTCCATGATGTTGGCCAGAGGCCCAGCTAGGTCGAGGACATTCTCCTGGCAGCTCCTCCAGGACCTGTCTATTTTCTTCCGGGGGTCTCTGGGTGTCTTGGGTACAAAGGCTAGCATTTTGGGATCCAGTTCTGGCCTTTCTGGGCAACTCCGGTCTTGGGCACTCCTCTCCCATGAGTTGCCTTGCTTCTTTTTCTAGCACCTTGTGCAGCCTCTGGGTCATGTATTTGGCTACCCGCAGCGATGGTTGCCAGTCCGAAGACCTAAGGTTTCTTATGTTCTCTGGTTCGAACATAGCTGACATTTCTTTGCTCTTTTCTATGCTATTTTCTTTTCTGAGCTCTTCTTTGCGGGGAGTGGTTATTCACCCTCTTCCGTTCTGCCCTCTTCTCCTTGTGAAGAGTGAGGCGTCTCTGGTGACTCTTCTTCTGAGTCTAGCCCTTCGTTTTCCATATTGTCCTCCCCTGGGTCGGGGGTCGTGAGGCTTGGCACCACTGACATGCACATAAATGCTTCTTTAAGCTTTTTGAAGGCATCGGTAGCCTCTTTACGTGCCCCGTAAGGTTGACCCGGGGGGGGGGTCAGAAGAGGTCTTTCTCTTCTGGGTCTCAGTACACCCCTGCGGGCCTCCTAGGGTACCCTTCGTGGATGTGCTTTCTTTTTCGTCAGTGCTCTTATGTTTCTGACTTAGGGAAGTCTCTGTTGTCGCCAGTCTTTCCTGCTGGGGCCTCACCCCATGGGCCACTGCCTCCACTAGTCAGTTCCCTAGCACCTCTCTGAAGCTGTGGGCCAGGTCGTTCCACTCAAACTCTGACATTTTTCTTCACTGTGGGTGCTTGTGCCTTTTTTACCTGGACTCAGGTTGTGTGGCACGCCCACTGCTACACTGTGGGGTCTTGTTTTGTGGCCTGCACCATCTGGCTTAGCTTTCAGGAGCTCTCTGCACTCTTGAGAGTGTTTATCATGCAGGCTTTGCTACTGGTCAGTAATCGATCTGGTTGCGTGCTGTTGGTACTTTTCTTCGTTATTATTATATATGTATTGTGCAACCTCTCCCCTGGCGAGGGAGTTTTATTGTGGGATCCGCCATGCGCAGTTAACGCTTCCTTCTTTGTTATTTGTGGATGAATGCTGTCCCTCTGAGCATCTCTGTCTCTTGAAAATGCCCTCGGTGCCGAGCATTATGAGTATATGGCTCTGCCCCATCCCACAAGGGTGGGGTCTGCTGGTCTTTGGCTCTCACCACTAAGCTCACATCGCTGCTCGGTGCAACGTCATCTCTCTGGGGACGCTCAGGATTATACTCTGTGATAGTAGCTCTGACCCCCTGAGGGTGGGGATTGTTGTACTCGTCTGGCTCCACCTCCCCAGTGGAGGGGGCCTTTGCTCTATTATCAGAGTGCCGACGGGTCCCCGAGCATGCCGTTAGTGCGGCACAGGACCGCGTCGTCTCTGCTCCTCTCTCATGTGTTTCTACCTCGTTAGATATCGGTCGCGCTTTATGTAATTTCGTTTCTAACGCCCTAGCGTTATGATAGTCTTTAGGTACGCGCTGAAGGCATTATCTCAAACATTTAATACGTTGTTAACCTATGCGGTTTCTGCTGCGAGAAAAAAGGGGGTACTTATCTGCTTGAAGAGAAATGTAGTTTGTTAAAAAAAAGATATATTTTTTCAAAATTTGGAAATGTTCAATTTTTGAAACTGTTGAAGACAGGAATAAATAGAAGTTGAAGCATAATGTATAATGCTCACCTCCGGTCTTGACATAGAATCAAGGTGGAAAGTTTATCTTTCGATATTCAGAGTGACTAATGAATAAGGTTGCATCATTGAGATAAAAGAAGTACTCATCCACCGGGCATCCATCATCAGCATACAGCAGGATCACCCGACATCCAGGCAACACTCACACTGCTCACGTGACCAGTCTTCCATACAGCAGCCCATTCTCACAGAGTCAATCATCTCTGCTTTCACTCAGGGCACCTCCCTTCCTGACACAACGCATTCACACTGGGTAGGGGAAGACGTGCTACATGTAAAGGAGGAATTGGGTCAGAAAAAGACGGGTCTGTGCCCCTGCAAAAACTGTCTTGCCGAGGCGCTGTTCTATGTGGCCCAATATGTCTCATGCGTAGCACAAACTGTACGGTCAGGGTGACTATTCTGACAGAGGAAATGAGCACCATACAAAGTGTGCATTGCATGCTCAGGTGGAATGCACATTACTTGCACAGACATGTTTGATAAATTGGTGCTCATTCTTATCTTCCCAAAATGCGCTCTTTTTTAATGCAAAGCAGCCGGTACACTATATTCAGGGCACATACATCATTTGACACTTCGCGCTCCCCCTAAGTCCCGCGCACACCACTGATAATTCGGCCCCAGCCACGCCCACACCACTGATAGTACGCCCCAACCAAGCGAGGGACTGCCCCAGTACATGTTGCCAATTTCCAGCACTAGGCACATGCGAGGAAACGCACAACTACATCGGTATGCCAAACATGCAAGAGGACCATATATGTTTCTTGGCAGGGTTTTGTGGAAGAAAAATATTTGCGAACGATGCAGGGTGTGTGGATGCAAAATACCTTTCTTCCAGGAACCTTCGTAAGCATGCAATATTTCACAAGCATTCGGCACCAGTAAAGTGGTGGTCCATACCATAAAGGGTTACTATGCCAGCCTTATCAGTGCAAACCTAGTTAGACATCACAATACATATGGAATTTCATACCAGGCAAGCTGGGGTGCTATACGTGCGGTAGGACACATCTTTGGAAGGCGAACGTCTACATGCCCATACGGAGGTTGTCACGGAAATATCTCTATAATGCAGGAACGTGGTGAATAAAGAGGGGTGTGTGTAAAACCCGGAATGCGCCGGAACGGGCCGGAACGGTACCCTAACCTATAAAATGGCAGCAAAAATCACCTGAAAATGATGCAAACACACATGAAGAACATTTTGAAATGAGAAAGGTGCACCAATATGCGGTCATTAACCCATTACTGCCCAAAATCTACATTTTATCACGAAAAAGTACCCGCAACGGGCCGGAACGCTACCCTAATATATAAAACGGCAGCGAAACTCACCTGAAAATGATGCAAGCACACATGAAGAACATTTTGAAATGAGAAAGGTGGACCAATATGCTGTCATTAACCCATTACTGCCCAAAATCTACATTTCATCACGAAAAAGTACCCGGAACGGGCCGGAACGCTAACCTAAAATATAAAGTGGCAGCGAAACTCACCTGAAAATGATGCAAACACACATGAAGAACATTTTGAAATGAGAAAGGTGCACCAATATGCTGACATTAACCCATTACTGCCCAAAATCTACATTTTATCACGAAAAAGTACACGGAACGGGCCGGAACGCTACCCTAATATATAAAACGGCAGCGAAACTCACCTGAAAATGATGCAAGCACACATGAAGAACATTTGGAAATGAGAAAGGTGCACCAATATGCTGTCATTAACCCATTACTGCCCAAAATCTACATTTTATCACGAAAAAAAGTACCCGGAACGGGCCGGAACGCTACCCTAAAATATAAAATGGCTGCGAAACTCACCTAAAAATGATGCAAACACACATGAAGAACATTTTGAAATGAGAAAGGTGCACCAATATGCTGTCATTAACCCATTACTGCCCAAAATCTACATTTTATCACGAAAAAGTACCCGGAACGGGCCAGAACGCTACCCTAATATATAAAACGGCAGCGAAACTCACCTGAAAAGGATGCAAGCACACATGAAGAACATTTTGAAATGAGAAAGGTGCACCAATATGCTATCATTAACCCAATACTGCCCAAAATCTACATTTTATCACAAAAAAGTACCCGCAACGGGCCGGAACGCTGCCCTAAAATATAAAATGGCAGCGAAACTCACCTGAAAATGATGCAAACACACATGAAGAACATTTTGAAATGAGAAAGGTGCACCAATATGCTGTCATTAACCCATTACTGCCCAAAATCTACATTTTATCACGAAAAAGTACCCGGAACGGGCTGGAACGCTACCCTAAAATATAAAATGGCAGCGAAACTCACCTGAAAATGATGCAAACACACATGGAGAACATTTTGAAATGAGAAAGGTGCACCAATATGCTGTCATTAACCCATTACTGCCCAAAACCTACATTTTATCACGAAAAAAAGTACCCGGAACGGGTCGGAACGCTACCCTAATATATAAAACAGCAGCGAAACTCACCTGAAAAGGATGCAAGCACACATGAAGAACATTTTGAAATGAGAAAGGTGGACGAATATGCTGTCATTAACCCATTACTGCCCAAAATCTACATTTTATCACGAAAAAGTACCCGGAACGGGCCGGAACGCTACCCTAATATATAAAATGGCAGCGAAACTCACCTGAAAATGATGCAAACACACATGAAGAACATTTTGAAATGAGAAAGGTGGACGAATATGCTGTCATTAACCCATTACTGCCCAAAATCTACATTTTATCACGAAAAAGTACCCGGAACGGGCCGGAACGCTACCCTAAAATATAAAATGGCAGCGAAACTCACCTGAAAATGATGCAAACACACATGGAGAACATTTTGAAATGAGAAAGGTGCACCAATATGCTGTCATTAACCCATTACTGCCCAAAACCTACATTTTATCACGAAAAAGTACCCGGAACGGGTCGGAACGCTACCCTAATATATAAAACGGCAGCGAAACTCACCTGAAAAGGATGCAAGCACACATGAAGAACATTTTGAAATGAGAAAGGTGGACGAATATGCTGTCATTAACCCATTACTGCCCAAAATCTACATTTTATCACGAAAAAGTACCCGGAACGGGCCGGAACTCTACCCTAAAATATAAAATGGCAGCGAAACTCACCTCAAAATGATGCAAACACACATGAAGAACATTTTGAAATGAGAAAGGTGCACCAATATGCTGTCATTAACCCATTACTGCCCAAAATCTACATTTTATCACGGAAAAGTACCCGCAACGGGCCGGAACGCTACCCTAATATATAAAACGGCAGCGAAACTCACCTGAAAATGATGCAAGCACACATGAAGAACATTTTGAAATGAGAAAGGTGCACCAATATGCTGTCATTAACCCATTACTGCCCAAAATCTACATTTTATCACGAAAAAGTACCCGGAACGGGCCGGAACGCTACCCTAAAATATAAAATGGCAGCAAAACTCACCTGAAAATGATGCAAACACACATGAAGAACATTTTGAAATGGCAAAGGATGAACAATGTGCTGTCATTAACCCATTACTGCCCAAAATCTACATTTTAACACGGAAAAGTACCCGGAACGGGCCGGAACGCTACCCTAATATATAAAACGGCAGCGAAACTCACCTGAAAAGGATGCAAGCATACATGAAGAACATTTTGAAATGAGAAAGGTGCACCAATATGCTGTCATTAACCCATTACTGCCCAAAATCTACATTTTATCACGAAAAAGTACCCGGAACGGGCCGGAACGCTACCCTAATATATAAAACGGCAGCAAAACTCACCTGAACATGATGCAAGCACACATGAAGAACATTTTGAAATGAGAAAGGTGCACCAATATGCTGACATTAACCCATTACTGCCCAAAATCTACATTTTATCACGAAAAAGTACCCGGAACGGGCCGGAACGCTACCCTAATATATAAAACGGCAGCGAAACTCACCTGAAAATAATGCAAGCACACATGAAGAACATTTTGAAATGAGAAAGGTGGACCAATATGCTGTCATTAACCCATTACTGCCCAAAATCTACATTTCATCACGAAAAAGTACCCGGAACGGGCCGGAACGGTTCCCTAACCTATAAAATGGCAGCAAAAATCACCTGAAAATGATGCAAACACACATGAAGAACATTTTGAAATGAGAAAGGTGCACCAATATGCTGTCATTAACCCATTACTGCCCAAAATCTACATTTTATCACGAAAAAGTACCCGCAACGGGCCGGAACGCTACCCTAATATATAAAACGGCAGCGAAACTCACCTGAAAATGATGCAAGCACACATGAAGAACATTTTGAAATGAGAAAGGTGCACCAATATGCTGTCATTAACCCATTACTGCCCAAAATCTACATTTTATCACGAAAAAGTACCCGGAACGGGCCGGAACGCTACCCTAATATATAAAACGGCAGCGAAACTCACCTGAAAATGATGCAAGCACACATGAAGAACATTTTGAAATGAGAAAGGTGGACCAATATGCTGTCATTAACCCATTACTGCCCAAAATCTACATTTCATCACGAAAAAGTACCCGGAACGGGCCGGAACGCTAATCTAAAATATAAAGTGGCAGCGAAACTCACCTGAAAATGATGCAAACACACATGAAGAACATTTTGAAATGAGAAAGGTGCACCAATATGCTGACATTAACCCATTACTGCCCAAAATCTACATTTTATCACGAAAAAGTAGACGGAACGGGCCGGAACGCTACCCTAATATATAAAACGGCAGCGAAACTCACCTGAAAATGATGCAAGCACACATGAAGAACATTTTGAAATGAGAAAGGTGCACCAATATGCTGTCATTAACCCATTACTCACAAACATGGTCTATAGTGATTTGTCTGCCAGTACCTGGATATATGGAGTAGAACTTGTCAGTTAAAGGTATGAGGGTATGCTGTATGGTAGAAGAGCACAGTCTTATCACAGAAGCATTAGCTGATGGCTGTTCAGGCAAGGCTGCCCTGGAGTTCTTCAGGATGAGGGACACGTGATTCGCTCATGGCCCAATTCAGGAGTTGCAGGCGGACCAGGGTGTGCAGGGGTGAAGGTCAGGGAGGGACTGGGAAAGGACCAAACAAGCAAAAAAACACTAAGACGAAATGAAAGTGGAGGGATGGGGGACAGTAGGAGGAAACAAGAGCAGGGGCACTCACCAGCAGTGTCTGGTAGGGCTGTGCAAGTGGAATCAAGTGGGTGAGGGGAGCACATGCAAAGGAGAAGACTCTCCGCTCTTCGCTACCTGTTGGGACAAGTGACTCGCTCAGTATAACTTGGCTAGTGCTGTGGATATGCTTATGTTTATATACATTCCACTGCACAAGTGGAAGGCACAGGCAGAGGAGTGCAACTTTGTGTGACAAGTTTGTAAGATGGGGCATTGGGTATGACTGCAATGAATACCCAAATTCAGCAATGGCAATAAGTACAATTCACCAGTGTCACTTACCACCCTCAGTGTAATAAATCAGCAAAGGCGAGAGACGTTAGTACTTGTATGTTAGCATAGATTTTATAACATTTAACCAAATGTAAATACATGAAATAACATTGTAAATGAGATACTATAACATGGTTTCAAGCTACCAATAAGACATGTATGGATGAGCTCTCTTTCACAATATATGCCATCCCTTTCTTCAAACTCTTGACCAAGCCACCTGAGAGCCTTGGGAGATCATCTCACTTGTAGGATGTCAGTAAAACCTGCCTTCTATTCCTGTTAATCTAGCACACGAGACAAGCAGATTGTGTTGCCTGAACCAGCTGCATCTGGCAAATGTTGTGCTAACAAGTCACATAAAACTTAACATAAAATGTCTTTCAAAGGTTGTCCATAAACTTTGATGCAGTGTGAGTGTCATATTTTATTGGTCTTTTGGTAGACATCTGTGTGTATTTGAAGAGATTTATTCTGTTTTTTCAAATACATAGTGCTTCCCTAAATGCACTTCGGACATTTGTACAGACCACTAGGGAAATGAGCTAGGTCAAGGCAAGACAAATGATACCAGTCCTGGCATAGTCCCTGGCAGAGTATCATTTTTGATTTTGTTGGTTTTTTACAGAGTTTACCCATGAAACAGAGGAACCAAGTTGCTGTGTAATAGTCATCTAATGCTGTAGATAAGAATTCAACAGTGGATGTTGCCTCTTTTGGAGGATTCCTTGAAAAAGGTGTATTAAAATCTTTCTTAATATTCTGCTTAATCTCTTTTTTTGCTCTGCAATATTTTTGTTTCTTCAACTGTGATTTTGGGAGAAAGGATTTTCCACTAATTAATTCCATAGCTATCCACTGCCGCACAGCAGTCATGTCTGCAGGGAATGGTACAAGTGACCCACTACACAATGTATGTGCAAATAAGCAGAGAAATAGTCCACAACTGGATGAATCATGCTGAGCTGGTACATCATGAGGAGCATGGATTGTCCACTTAGACCAGTCAATTGTGGATGCCACCTGCATGTCCATGAATGTTTGTAGTATGTTTATGTACTTTGTGTAGAGGGTTTTATTGGAGTCTAAATATAGAATAATCTTCCACTTCATGAACACCAGCATAAGTACACAGTGAGTATTTTGCACATTTGTGGGGATGATCCAGATGTCCTTTGCCATAATATCTGATTTGATGCCAAACTCGTGAACACTTGAAGAGTATCCACGTAAGTCAATGGAATGAATTATGAATGGACTGAAAACACTCACACGTACATCACATTCAGTGACATGTTTTAGAGAAGCTCTAGTAAGCAAGAAGCCTTCAATGACTGTGTCAACCAGCCAGTTATCACCTAAGAGAGATTTCATGTCTTCAACATTGATGTAAATATTTTGAACTAGGACACTCTGCATGCGTGGATAATCTGGTATTAAGTCCCATGGAAGGGGCACCGTTTTATTTGTTTGTTTAGGTGAGCTTGACCGCTGCGGTACACCCAGATCATACTCGTCTACCAGAAAAGAGGTAAAATGTTCTTTCTTGGGAACATTCTCATATGGGTTCAATTGTTTAGTATGTTTATTTTTTGCTTTAATGTCTTCCTGAGTGTCATCAAATTTAGTTTCACTCATCAGAATAGAATCCATTGCGGCTACAGTCTGCAGCTCATCTTTCTGTCTAATTCTTTTCCTTCCAGATTTGCCTTTTCTGACATTCATCCTGAGCTTTTTCAGAGAATACACTATTCTTTTCTTACTTGAACTCTTACCAATTGACTTCTGTGCAGCCAGAATGTGGTAGCATGTTCGTGAACTGTTGCAAGAGCATGTTTCAACTGGGAATAACTTTACCACATACTTTTTGTCTCGTAATCCGGTAACTATGAAACATCCAGACTGTGCCTGAAGAAATACTCGGTTTTGCTTAACTATCAAGTCTGCTAGGCCTTCCATTGCATTGGATTTGCGCTCATCACCTTTTGATATTGTTACAGGTTCTTCATCATAGTGACCCTTCTTTATAAAGTCCACTATCTTTTCCACAGGTATGTAATCAAATGGGAATTCAATATCACCAGAATTAAGTTTTTTGCCAGCATGCCTGTTTGACAGGTGATAATTCCCCATACCACACTGTCCTCTCAACACTTCCTTTAGATAAAATGTTTGCAAAAAGTAGATTGCCAATACCATTTCATCCATGTGAACCTCTTTGTGCTTAGTCAGTCTTTTCATCACTGCATTCATGCTTTCTGACACATTAGTCGTAACTCCACTGGTTTTCCTATATATGCCAACTGTTTCCAAGACCCATCTGCCTGCCTTTGTCAAGATGTCTTTGCTCAGTTTTTCCTCAAAATATTTCACAAAAGAAGCACTCCATGTGGCCCTTAGTTTTTCCAACAATGTTAGAAAGTCTTCTTCAGTTTTGCAGTCTAAGAGCTGTAGAATATTATTGGTGTACACTTTTCTGTCTGCTTTTCCTCCTTCACGACCTGAAACCCAGAATTCCACGTCTTTCAGTATGTGGTTCCAACAAACCACATGCTTGCATCTTGGAATAATATTCTCTACAGATTTCACAATAGCAGCTTCTCTGTCTGTTACTATAGTAATGGAACTCTGGTTAATTTGAGGCATACGCTTTGCTACAAAAGAAAAAAATGTTTCATGGACAATCGTTGTGCGTTTATCATGAATCAGTACAAAGGCAGGGATTGCAGGATTTTCCTCAAACAATGAACATTGAAATATTAGTGGAGAGAGGTAAAAATCACCTAATTGAAATGTTGTGTCATATGAAATTAGGGTTCTTGAATTCAACTTCATCACTTCCTCAAAAATATTGATAATGTCTGGAAGAGCCAAAGTTACAATAAGCTCGGGAACCAGAAAGTAATGGCATACAAACCCTTCCAGTGCATAGTGAAGCTCGAAGATGTTATATAAATCATCATGACTGATACTACATTTCTGTTTCCCATACTTAAGTTTATTTTTTATTTGCTCTGTATTTTTCGGCACTGTAACTCTCATGTGGGTAGGGGAAGCATCGCATTCTGCAATTATTTTCTGGTAAATTGAAGTTGGACCTAAATCTTTATTTTCAGCAATTTCTATCAGCACAGATGGCATTGTGCGAACATGAGCTCGTAAGGGGTATTTTCTCATATTTCCATGAGGCATGCATGGCTCAGGTGTTTTGTCTTCACCTAGATAATGGACAATCACTTTTTCAACACTTCCATCAAGAACTTCATAGCCATATCTGTAAAATGTAACTTCCTCTCTACCAATTAATCTTTGGAAGTAGGTCTTCCACACCAGAGGACTGGCCCTCGGCAGAGCATGCCTTCCTTTCTGAATCCATTTATACTGATCACATCTCCAATCATCTTTTCTATGCTTTTGTCCTTCATAACTGTATAGGAACACCTGACCATTTTCTGGATTAGTTGCCGGAAGTGTGGAAATATTGCCTTTTAGGTGATGCCTTAAAATGTTGAATACTTCTTGTGGTGAAACCGGCGTTTGTTTGTTCATATAAACTATGCTGCACATTCTGGAGGATAAAGTAAAAATATGAATTAAATTAAAAATGAACACTGTTTCCCTCACACCCTAAGATCATTACAAATACGCAGGCAGTGGGTTTGTTACTCAAGAAGGGACACAGTGATAAGGGATGATGTCGGGACATAGTGATAAAGGAAGCATGTCTGGACTTAGTGGCCTATTCTGATGGAGGTGTAATTATGCTAGAGGTGTAATTCATGGGTGAATTCCCCATTCGGAATGTACACCTGTTTTTTACACCTGTTTCCTATCTTTATAATGGGCCTATTCTGCTAGAGGTGTAATATCCCCATGGGGTTGTTCCACCTCTAGCAGAATAGGTCCCATTATAAAGATAGAAAACTGGTGTAAAAAGCCAATGTACATTCCGAATCAGGAATTCACTCATGAATTACAACCCAGGCAGAATATGGCCCTAAGGGCCATGGATGTGTTACACCTCTAGCAGAATTGGGCCCTAAATTCCACACTATATCATAAAATGGGTCTCTATGTGCTGATAACCAGTAACCTGTGTGTATCAATGGGGTAAACACCATGGGCCTCATTACGACCTAGGCGGAGGACCATGGTGCTATTAGCACCATGGTCCATGCCGGTGTCCGCCATGGCGGAATGGGGAATTACCACCCCATTCCGAGGTTGGTGGGGCGGTAATTCCCCATGCTGCCATGGCCCTTCCCCATTCCCATTTTTGACCCATAGGGCTCAATGGGAATGGGGAAGGCGCTAATTACAGTACCGCAAATTGCGGTACCTTAATTAGCACCAAGGTCCCTTTGCGGGTGCCTACTTTAACGGCTGGAAAAACCAGCCGTTAAGGTCGGGTCCCGCAAAGGGACCTCGTAATTAGGCGCTAAGTGTTTAACGGCGCCGCAGCCTTTTACGGCGCCGTTAAACACTTAGCGCCAGGGTCGTAATGAGGCCCCATATCTTCATCAGCCTCACTAGAAGCCCTTCACACTGATTCCTCTAACTTTCCCTACTCTTACTGATTATCCTAAAAGGATGGCAGAATGGGTAGCAGGATGGCAGGATGGGAGGTCTTATGATCAGTAAAGACACGCCATCCACCTCTCTCCCCAATTACTTAATCTCATTTTCTTTTGAGTATGTTTGTATTCAGCTCCTTGCTCCACCTCCTCTTGCATAATTCTCATCTATTGACCTCTTTGAGTCTTCAATCTCTCTTTTCCAATGACTTAGACCTCTTAATCAAATCTCTGACACTGAACACCTGTCAATTCAACCTGCCGTAAACATGACTACAGCCACTGTCTTCACCTTGACTCCTCATACTCTGACCATTTTCTGGTCACCCTCCACAATCAGTCGGCCCAATTTTTCTGAAACTCACTGGACTAAATAACTCCTCATCTGAATAAAGTCAGGCCCTTTCTTTAGGTGCTCTTTCCATCTGTTACCAACTCCAGTGAGAAGGCCTTCCCAGATTTTAACCTAGCACTAGTGCTCTTGTTGAGTACAATTATCCCTCTTGCCTGTGCATTGAACCTTGGATTTCCCCAACCATCCAGCATCTCAGAACCTATTGTGAGGGGTAAGAAATGTGAGGCCGACAACTTTGTAAAGAGTTTTCAACTTTAGCATTTTATTAAATAAAAAGGTATGATAAACCCCACTCTATCCCTACCCTGACAAGGATTTCCCTGCCTAGAATAAACTAAAGAAAATACTCTTACAAAAGGATATCTGTCCCTCACACTTGTATACTCAATAAATCAATAAGGAAATGTATGGCAGTTTAATCCAACAATTATATATAACATAAAACCACATCACAATGTGGCCACTGCCTCTTCTCATAACCTGGGTTAATTCCCCTTCCCCAGGTTTGAGCAAGGATTTGCTCCACAGTTCAAAAGAAATCAGGAAATTCTGTTTTGCCACAAAGTTCCAACACAGTTCTTTCGGATTCAAAACTTGATAATAAAAAGTTCAGTTGTATCAACAATGTACGAAAAGAAGTGATAGGTTCCAACTTCTCCTGGAGTAAGAACAGGATTTAAATTCATCTCCTTCAAGTAAACAAACACTGTCTTTGTCAGGATGATATGCCATTGTGTCGGGAGGATAGCTCTGGGGCAACGTGCTCGCCTTGGTAGCAAGACGACGCGGAGCAACACAGGTTCGATGCCCGGGTCCGCGCTTAGAAATCTCTGGGTATTAAGGATGTTATAAATAAACAATTACAATTGTGGGTGACTTTAATCTTAAGGTCAATGAGGTGGAGAACTTTAAGATCCAAAGCTTTCTGTCCTCTATGAAAGAACTCTCCCTCCCCCAGCAGGTTCATGAACAGACCCATTCCTTAGGTAACACCTTGGACCTGATTTTCTCAGCAGATGCTGAGATCACTCTTTTTGTGGCCTTTCAAATCCTGTCGTCTGATCATTTCTTTGTTCCCTTCCCCTGGGGCATTAAGGGCCCGCCATCTGCTCCACCAGCCAAATTAGTCCAGCGGCGTGGATGGCGCTCAGTATCTAAATCTGATATGACCTCTTTGATACTTGCCCGACTTTCAGGGCTGTCCCCTGTGGACATGAATTCTTTAACTAGTACTCTGACCGCAGTTGCAGGCAGCCTTGCTCAGCTCAAGACATCTAGGCTATCTTCACGCCCCTCTCAGCAGTGGTTCATGGACAAGCTGCGTGCCCTTCGCCTACAATGCAGGCAGATGGAGCAAAAGTGGAGGCACTCTTATACCCCCAGGAAAAAGTTTGCCTTGTCTCTGGTCACCTCCCAGTATCACCTAGCCATTTCATGTGCCAAACGTGTCTACGTTGCATCTATTATTGAAACTTCTGTGAATCACCCCAGGTAGTTGTTCAAAGTGGTTGGTAATCTCTCTACTAGTTTACCGGTTCCTCTTCCCTCCTCTCAGGCCCTCTGTAATTCCTTGTCCACATGTTTTATGGATGAAATCATTTCTATTCAATGGAATATTGCTGTTACTCACCTTCCTTCTGAGACTGATATTTATATGATATGATATTTTATTTGCATTGCGCCCATACACAATTGTTTCAGAGCGCAACGAGGCAAGGGAGGGGAAACAAGGGAGGACAGAACAACGATCTTACTAGGCCCAGTGACATTAAGAACGTGCGAGTGCAGGGGAGAGGGAAGGGGGAAGTGCGAGGGGCAGGGGAAGAGTGGAAAGTGCTGAACACGTGATAGAACAACAGGTAGTGTGCCCAGTAGGTGGTAAGTGCGAAAATAAGGTGTAAACAATGGGTGTATTATAAGTGCTCGAAGGGGACTGTAGGGTAGCAGATACAGACCCAAGTGCAAGGGTTGTCAGGAGGCAGTGCGGGTGTGTGGCTGGGAGGGCAGGGATCTGGGCCCGATATCAGAGGGTAACCAGGTGCCCGGTGCCAAAGCAGACAGTTTAGCAGGGGAGAGGAAGAGCGAAGGCAGAAGCAAAGAGGAAGGTCTTGAGGTGCTTCCGGAACCGGAGATGGTTCTCCTCAAGTTTCAGAGAGGCAGGGAGGCTGTTCCAGATGTATGCCCCAGCAGAGGAAAGGGATCTACCCCCAACTTGTTGCTTGGAGAAGCGACTGATCCTGAGGGAGTTGGAGGTGAAGGAGCGAAGAGCTCAATTAGGAAGGTATTTACAGAGGGAGAGTTCAAGGTATTGCGGAACCAGGCACCAGAAAGCCTTGTGGACAATGCAAAGGGTCTTGAATTTAATCCTTGCAGACGCTGGGAGCCAATGAAGGGATTTCAGGGCTGGAGAGATACGATCGCAGGGCTTGAGGCCAAGGACAAGTCTCACAGTCCTGTTCTGGATGAGCTGCAGAGGGCGGAGAGTGGTTGCAGGCAGATTGACAAAGAGGCTGTTGCAATAGTCCAGCCTAGAGAGAACCAGAGCTCTGGAAACAGTGAGCTAATGGGGGAAGGAGAGGCAAAGAAGAATACCTCTGAGGAGGTGCAGTTGGTAGTTAGACTTTTTTTGAGACGTCAGAGATGTGTGGAGAAAAGGAAAGCGTGGAGTTGAAGATGACCCAGAGGTTCTTAGCCTCGCAAGTGGGAGCAGGGAGAGGGCCAAGGGAGGCCGGCCAGAGAGTGACAGGAAAGGAAGGTGCAGGTGTGCCGATGAGGAGGATCTCTGTCTTACTGGCATTAAGGAAGAGGTTGTTGGCGGCGCACCACACCTGGATTGCAGACACACAGTCAGAGATGAGAGAGGGAGAAGAGGTGGCAGAGGGGAGCCTGAAAACAAGTTGGTTGTCATCCACATAGCACTGAAAGTTTCAGCAGAGAGCAGAAATGCAGTGGGCTAGCGGTGCCAGGTATTGGTTGAAAAGCCAAGGAGAGAGGTTAGACCCCTGGGGAACGCCACAGGTAGAAAGTGAGATAGAGTAAAGGAAGGACCCAAGTTGGACCTAGGAGGGTCGGTTGGAGAGAAAGGGTGTCAGCCAGGCCAGGGCCTGATCAGTGATACCAAGCTTATCACGGAGGCGATTGAGCAGGATGACATGGTTGACCATGTGAAAGGCAGAAGAAAGATCAAGTAGGATGAGGACAGATGGGATATTAGAATGAAGGGTGGAGAGCAGGTCTTCACGGATGTTCAGGAGAGCACTTTCCATGCTTCTGGCAGCTCTGAAGCCAGACTGATGGTCATGGAGACAACCAACAGAATCGGAGTGAAGATTAAGCTGGGAGATGGCCAGCTTTTCCAGGAGTTTGCCCAGGAAAGGAGTGATAGAGATCGGGTGATAGTTAGCCGGGTAATAGGGGTCGGCTATGGGTTTCTTGAGAAGAGGGTGCACAAGAGAGTGCTTCAGAGGGGAGGGGAAGGCTACAGAGGCGAAAGAGTGGTTGCAGAAGTCGGCCAGAGCAGGAGCAAGGGTGTCGATGTGGTCCTTGATGGTTTTGGACGAACAGGAAATAACCTGTTTTGACGATACTTTCATAGATTGGACTTTCTGGAAATCTCTTCAAGGGAGAACAGAGGAAAAAATGAGAAAGAAGGAGGAGAGGCGGCTGCAGGGGGGCCAAAGGTAGCAGAGAGAGAAGCGGGAGGAGGAGGAGAGGACGAGAGGGTGGACAGGATGTCCTGGGTTTTGAGATGAAATGAAAGGCAAAGGCCATGCAGATGGCCTCGGAGGCGACAGGAAAGGTAAAGACTGCAGCAGGGTTGGCCAGCTCCTTGCAGATTTTAAAGAGTACGGCCAAGTTGTTAGATGCCACAAAGATGCAGGCTTGGATGTGGGCTCCCTTCGTAGTGCGGACAAGGAGCTGGTATTGCCTTTGTAGCAGGCGCAGGCCAGTTTGTCAGAGGATGCACAAGAAGCCCGCCATTTCCTCTCAGCCACCCTACACTTGCGTTTCAGGGTAACTAGGTCAGAGTCATACCAAGAGTTGCACTTGGTTTTGGGCTTCAAGCAGATGTTCATGACAGGGGCAAGAACAGCAAGAGTATCAGAGATAGAAGAGTAGAGCATGGAAAGGGCTGTGTCAGGATGTGAGTCAGCCAGAGGAGGAGGAGGGGGAGAGAAAGTGGAAGTGGAAGCCTCAACTGACACGCTTCATGGGTCGGATGACCGAGAAGGTACATGGCAGTGTTGGAGTTGGCTTGGCCTGATGGGTAGAGAGGGAGAGATGGGAGGAAATGAGAGAGTGATCACTCAAGGAGAGAGGAGTAGTCAGAGGGATAGAGAGCGGGAGGTCTGAAGAGATCAGAGCATCCATAGTGGGCCCAGCAGAGTGAGTTGGGCCAGAGGGGAGAATAGAAAGAGAGAGAGAGTCACAGAGGTCGCGAAAGCATCCAGATGGATGTTGAAGTCTCCAAGAACGAGGAGTTGAGTAGTTGAGGCCAGGAGGGAGGAAGTGAGGTCCGCCCACTCAGAGAGGAAGGAGGTGATTTGACCAGGTGGCTGATAGATAGTAGCCATGGTAAGTGAGTGGCAAGGAGAGAGAGAAAGCCTCAGACAAGGCATTTGAAAGAGGAGTAGGCCTGCATAGGAATGACAGAGGCAGGAATCCACTCTGGGAAGATCAAGGCTACACCCCCTCCAGAACGGTTGGATCTGGGCACGGAGAGGATCTTACAGTCATCGGGAGGAGAGTGTCAAATTTGTGACAATTGTGACAATTGACAATTTGACAATTGTGACAAACCTGTGGTGCTCCATGTCGTCTTGCTTGTAAGGCGAGCACGTTGCCCCTGAGCTATCCTCCCGAAATCTTGAGCAATGGTTGTTATATTGGTATTGCCGGGTTTTTAAATACTCTTTTGCTTGGTATTGTTTGTATGCTTTTGTTTGGACTAAAGCTTCACCACAGGGATTTTGGCCCTTCCACCAACTCACATGCTTGCTTGCACAGTCACTTTGGTTTAATAAGTAACACATTTGTTGGTTTTGTACGGTTCAGTATTCAGAATTGTAATCACTGCTTCTCTCACTCACACGCGAGTGAAACTGCCTGCCGTGGATAGTGTCAGAGCGATCCGGAGTCACTTGCAAGCTGTGAACTCACAAGGTAAGTCGCTCAATCTAGCTCCGCTTGGTGTTCGCAGGTCTTCTGTCATTGTGGCTCCTCGCGGTCAGGCAAACAGCCTCGTCTGGTCCACCTCCGCTCACGCCACTCGAAATTGGAGCTTCCTCCACTCGGCAGAGGCTCAGGTGCAACCCAGCCACCTAAAGCCTTTAACGAGGGTACACTTCCCTTGCTACTTCCTCTTCCTGCTGCGCAACCTCTGCACAACAAGCCTTCAATGGGCAAGCGTCCCGTTCTTACGCTTCCCACTGCGCAACCTCTGCAACAGGAATAGCTTGAGGCAAAGACCCTCACAGGACTTGACACCGCTCTTGGCTGCACAATGGTCCCGGCGTCTTCTCTCGTGCCAGCTTCACTTTCCTCTGCAGCCTGCACTGCTTTCTCCTCTCCTGCTGCTCCTGCTGTTTATGTTCTCCCTCTTCCTGCACCTGAGGGGGCTTTTTATGCCTCTCAGTCTCCCTCAGGTGTAGGTCGTTTACACTAATTAGCTGATAGCTCCCACAGCAATATTCCTCTGCATCCCTTTTCCTCGTCCCAGTACTGACGAATTATGGGACTTGAAGTCCCTGCCAACCAAGTTAGTTTTCCTAACTTCTTCTACCTTACAATAAGCCATTCCAAGATTGGGGGTTCAGAGAAAATTAAACAAGGGAGTTTCTCCTTCCTCCTGGCCTGTTCCCACCCCATGTGATCCTCCCGCAGAACACCACCCCCAGGGTTGGGATCAGGAAGCATCTGCCTTCCCCTGGCCACACGAGAAGGGTCCCAGGTCAAGATTCTGGGGGGAATCACTACTGATTCATCATACTAAATGGACATCCATCGCTGCTGCAAAATCCTTTCCCAGGTTCTTTTTGTCGCCTACAAGGAATCACTCCCCATACTCTGTTACATCCTGCACTCTGTCACATCACACTGCTACACCAACCTCATCTCTTCTCTCCATTTTTACCGTCACAAACCATCCAGGACCATCAGTTTTTACCCTTCTTCCCCCGACCTCTCTTCATTCTTTCGTCTCTCACTGCAAAAGGCTTAAAAATCTGTGATCTCACTAGCCTCCTTTCCCTCCCACCCCTCAGTACCTTCTCTCCACTATCCCCCATTCACTCAGATTTTTTCTACACTTCCCATCCTCTGCTCTGCCAACCCTTCCTGTGCGCCCACAGACCCCTTCGTACCCCAGACCTGGAGCCCCAATCAATGCCTGCGGGCCTTCGCCACCATATTTAAATAAATAAATAAACTTTAAATACATAAAATCCCCTCAACCGTCCTACCAATGAAATGCTAGAAAAACATCACAACTGAAAACACGTCACCATCCACACCGTTGACCAAACAGCAGGAATTCACACAAGGGACCGGCCTCAAACCCCACGGAACGACTGCTGACTACCCATCTCAACCAAACAAAACCACTTTATCACCTAACCAAACCAACACTGAGGCTGCTCGACAGACCAGCAACACTACACCACCGCAAATAGATGGCGCATGAAAATGCACCACCAGTGCCCCAACAAGGAGCACCCCAACCACAAGAACAACACATAGGTTGAGACCACCACATTCAAGGTGTGGGAGCGACACCCCCACAAAGGGTACTGGGGTCCCCCCAACACACAATGGCAAAGCACACTTGACCAAATGGCAAAAAAACATGTGAGTGCGGGGTCCACCTCCACAGAAACAAACTAATGAGGTAAACTACACTCAACAACATTTCTCCAGCCACAACCATGAACGCAAATGGCACGGGCACATAATACCTCCCCAAAGTGCTGTGGTGTGCCATGTGCTGGCAGCTAGCAGCCCAGGTGGCTGGCACTACCCTGCCACACAAAACACAAACAAAACTGTCCAACCCCACAAGGTGGTTTGCCAGGCCACCCAGTGAGCACAACACACACCACATACACAAGTAACCCCCAGTAAGTCCATGCCCTATTCTCACGTCCATATTCTGACAGACCTGTGGAGGCAAAAGTTAAATCAACATGCAAGAACAAACCAAATTTCAACTTCCTTCAACTAACAGAGGACATGTCTTTACCAAAATACACCAGACACGTCCCAGATCCACCACAATCCACAACGTACCAATGGACAACTTACACCCAAACAGGCTTCACTTCATATAACACTGTTGATCAATATTCACGATTCAGCATGGACAGCTCCCTGAAAAATGACAAAGCCCTGATCTAGCTTGTGGAAAACTGCCATATATTGACTTCTTGAATCACCCAGGTCAGCCCCACAACCAAGGCAAAAACCCCAGAGCTCTTCCGAGCGAACAGTCAATTCCTGCTTCCCAGAGACGCAGTCAGGATACAGCATAGTTCCATCCACACCATACCCGGAGCAGCTGTCAAGCTGGTACCTGTGACCCCGACCCCAACACACGTTGGGCCCAACCTCCATCACTGCCAACTTGACTGTTTCAGGTACCAGCTGTTCACTGAGCTGACTGTGCCCACATGGGTCTCCAAACACAGCACCCAGCTGTTCACTATGCTGACAGCACACACACGGCTCTCCTGAAACAACTCCCAGCTCCGGCTCGGATAGCATTCCATGCTGGGCGCCGCACTAGATGTTACCTGCCGCTTTTTCTTTTCAGCAGCATTACCATCAGGACACATCTCCTCCTCTGAGACTCAGTTCAAACCCTTAGAGGCGTGCAGCGGCAAACCGTTGTACAGTGTGTGATGCTGTCCATCCCCTTCAATGGCACATCATTCGACATCCTCAGCCATTAGCCACGTCACAACATCCTCTCTGATTGGCCGCTGAAGCCTCAATGCCATCATTCAAGCCCCAGCCTCCAAACTGCAAGGAGCTCTCAAACACTCTCTCAACATTCCAGAGGCAGGCATTCTACAAGCATTCCACAGCACCCAGGCTCACAACACAGGAACAGGGGAGAAAGCAAGACATAACACATTACACAGAGAAAACAATGAAACAGCTTTCTTCATGATGCACATCTAGGTTTCTCCTAGGAAGAGATGATGTGTCTGATTTTTAAGGGCCCCTTCTTAGGGATTCAAGCTTCCTTGTTTGCATGAAATGTGTTTATAAGCTGATGAGCCACCTTGAAGACCTTTTATGATCCTTGCTGTGTCACATACGAGGCTGGGCCCTGTCCACTTGAAGACCTCTTTCCAACCAAGTAGTGAAAAGGCAGGGTGGTCCTACATTTGTCAAAGTTGCTGCAGCAGAGCTTTTCTATAAGAAATGATCTGGTCAGCATGAAGCAATCCATTGTTGCACTCTTATGCTCAAGGCTTGCAGAGAGAAAAAAAAACATAAATCTGACCTGTATCTAAACTCAAGGTGATCAGCACAGACAAGATGAAGCTGCAACATTTAAGTGAAGAAGAAACATGTGAAATGTTACCACTTCCTGAAACAAGGATATGGAAGTGATAAAGGAAAACCTGACTATGAACACAACTAAACAGTTACTGCTCCCTCTAGTGTTCAGTAAGGTGTAGTCACCCTCCAGTAATATTTTGAAATATATAATTTCCCTTCATGTCAATCAAATCAAAATTGTTACAATTCTACCTTTATGTGACTAGAGTATATTTAGGTAGATGAGGATTTTCTAGTACAATATAGATGTCATCACAAAGTCCCTCTTTGAGTTTACTTATTAGCTGCCGTTTTACTGAATTTTGGGCAGTAATGGGTTAATGAAAGCACATTGTTCAACCTTCCCCATTTCCAAAATGTTCTTCACGTGTGTTTGCATAATTTTCAGGTGAGTTTTGCTGCCGGTTTATATATTAGGGTACCGTTCCGGGTACTTTTTCGTGTGAAAATGTAGATTTTGGGCAGTAATGGGTTAATGACAGCATATTGGAGCACCTTTCTCATTTCAAAAGGTACTTCATGTGTGTTTGCATAATTTTCAGGTGATTTTTGCTGCCATTTTATATGTTAGGGTACCGTTCCGGCCCGTTCCGGGTACTTTTTCGTGATAAAATGTAAAATTTGGGCAATAATGGGTTAATGACAGCATATTGGTGCACCTTTCTCATTTCAACATGTTCTTCATGTGTGTTTGCGTCATTTTCAGGTGAGTTTTGCTGCCGTTTTATATATTAGGGTAGCGTTCCGGCCCGTTCCGGGTACTTTTTTGTGTTAAAATGTAGATTTTGGGCAGTAATGGGTTAATGACAGCACATTGTTCATCCTTTGCCATTTCAAAATGTTCTTCATGTGTGTTTGCATCATTTTCAGGTGAGTTTTGCTGCCGTTCTATATATTAGGGTAACGTTCCGGCCCGTTCCGGGTACTTTTTCATGTGAAAATGTAGATTTTGGGCTGTAATGGGTTAATGACAGCATATTGGTGCACCTTTCGCATTTCAAAATGTTCTTCATGTGTGTTTGCATCATTTTCAGGTGCTTTTTGCTGCCATTTTATATGTTATGGTACCGTTCCGGCCCGTTCCGGTTTTTTTTTCATGTGAAAATATAGATTTTGGGCAGTAATGGGTTAATGACAGCCCATTGTTCATCCTTTGCCATTTCAAAATGTTCTTCATGTGTGTTTGCTTCATTTTCATGTGAGTTTTGCTGCCGTTTTATATATTAGGGTACCGTTCCGGCCCGTTCCAGGTACTTTTTCGTGGTAAAATGTAGATTTTGGGCAATAATGGGTTAATGACAACATATTGGTGCACCTTTCTCATTTCAAAATGTTCTTCATGTGTGTTTGCATCATTTTGAGGTGGTTTTGGCTGCCTTTTTATATGTTAGGGTAAGGTTCCGGCCCGTTCCGGGTACTTTTTCGTGATAAAATGTAGATTTTGGGCAGTAATGGGTTAATGACAACATATTGGTGCACCTTTCTCATTTAAAAATGTTCTTCATGTGTGTTTGCATAATTTTCAGGTGATTTTTGCTGCCTTTTTATATGTTAGGGTACCGTTCCGGCCCGTTCCGGGTACTTTTTCGTGTGAAAATGTAGATTTTGGGCAGTAATGGGTTAATGACAGCATATTGGTGCACCTTTCCCATTTCAAAATGTACTTCATGTGTGTTTGCATAATTTTCAGGTGATTTTTGCTGCCATTTTATATGTTAGGGTACCGTTCCGGGTACTTTTTCGTGATAAAATGTAAATTTTGGGCAATAATGGGTTAATGACAGCATATTGGTGCACCTTTCTCATTTCAACATGTTCTTCATGTGTGTTTGCATCATTTTCAGGTGAGTTTTGCTGTCGTTTTATATATTAGGGTAGCGTTCCGGCCCGTTCCGGGTACTTTTTCGTGTTAAAATGTAGATTTTGGGCAGTAATGGGTTAATGACAGCACATTGTTCATCCTTTGCCATTTCAAAATGTTCTTCATGTGTGTTTGCATCATTTTCAGGTGCTTTTTGCTGCCATTTTATATGTTAGGGTACCGTTCCGGCCCGTTCCGGGTTTTTTTTCGTGTGAAAATATAGATTTTGGGCAGTAATGGGTTAATGACAGCACATTGTTCAACCTATCCCATTTCCAAAATGTTCTTCATGTGTGTTTGCATCATTTTCAGGTGAGTTTTGCTGCCATTTTATATATTAGGGTACCGTTCCGGCCTGTTCCGGGTTTTACACCGTTCCCAAACCTGCTGAATTTGACTCGGCCGATCTACACGGCTGCACCCTGTTAAGAGACTATAGACCAGCAAGTCTATTTAGATCGCAACCTCACTGCATGTACTTTTGACAGGCTTTCTCTTCCTCTAGATAGATGGATTTTTCAGTGCAAGCTAACAAGTTCTCCCGCATGAACTCCCGGCGGTTGTAGACCTGCAATCACTATCATAACAGGAGGTAGGGATACTCCGAAGGCTACGTTGCCATGCAGGACTGTTTTTTCCATTGCATGCACTACCCCAAGTTGCCACCCACAGGGGTCATATTGGTGCCCAAACAATTATATGCACACTCAACTCCACCAAATAGACCCCGGTTCTCCCATGGGCATGCACATTTGCAAGCAATCCACCACTAGAAATGCTCCAAATGGTATCTCACCACACGCATTGTTGTAGCCACCTTCTCCTTACGCCACCCACTCTTATAGGGTTGTAGCATCACGGCTATATGATCTGTCACTCACTGTGGAGTGATGCACTCTGTTTTAAATATTCTGTGCACATATATCTACGGTAAAGGCATCAATGTTTTATCTGCGTCTCTTTAATAGACACCAGAGCACTTCAGTGAGGATACTAATAACCTCATTGGTGGCACCTGAAAATGTACCAAGCCCCATTCAACCATACCACAAGACTGACTACCTCTATACGTACTGCCACCCCACCGGCTGCACACTGGAGTCTATCACTCACCTCTTCAACACCGGGTAAGCATATGCGAAAGTTACTTAGGCCATTGTTAAATGACAATCTACCCTAGGCAGATGACTAAAAACATATACTGTGTACCCCACAGGGTCTATGGAGATGCCCTGACGAAGCTAAGATGAAAAAAATATTTTTTGCAGAAACGTGCCAGATCAGGTACCTCTCGGAATCTATCGAAACAACCCTGCAAAAGATCTTTTTCTTGATGTTACCAACACATTGGCAGACCCAAACCTAGGAAAATGGAGTCCAGCACACAGATGTCTTCACTTTAGGTAGACTGTAACCTAGGAGAACTAACCTTTGAATATAAAAATCTCGAAACCAGGAGACTTAAATTAAGTTGTTTACCTATGTATTGGTTTCATAAATTCACTGAAAGCATTTACTTTCACTGCTTTTTTGTGTTGCACTTTGTGGCTACTCTAATTCTATGCAATACTATGATTTTATTCAAAGCATTGTGCTAAAAAATCCCTCTATGGAAACCTACATTCTGTATTGTTTATCTATAATTCTCTTGTTATATCTTGCATATTTTACATACTGTGGTTTTTTCTCTTTGTTTTTTTGACCAAAATAAATAATTGACTTTCTTTTACCCCTTTGAATCAATTAATTTCATCAAGGTATCAGTTCTTTAGATCACCATATGTGGAGTACTCCAAGGGATATCTGGCAGGGATACCCGTACCCAAGAATGTTAATTCATAAATAAGTTATTATGAATAAGGTGCCATGGTGGAATTTATATTTTTGCATGCTCAAACCTCACAAGCACCTCCTCATCCAAAAAGACTCAGATAAAATGTTGCATTATCGAAAACTACATAAATATAAACCCGGGACGTACAGACTTTATTTTTGGACATAAGCCCTCATCTGGTGTATGACAATACTAAAGGAAGGTGTTCATCTCAGGCAGTTGGTTTATGACAGTCTAAAATTCAGACACCCTGCCGCATTATAACTAATCTGGTGATTGAAAACCATAATGACATCATGGTCTTAGTTCATAATGGCAATGAAAAGGGAAGTCAAGTTCATAAAAGAGGTGAAGGATCTCCATTTTCGTGGAGTCCATTTTCGAGATCTCCATTTACGTTTACTCCATTTTCCTAGGTTTGGGTCTGCCAACCTGTTGGTAACATCAAGAAAAAGATCATTGCTACTCAGATCTACTCCTCTTTGCAATGCCTTGTCTGTAGGCTCTCTCTCCTACCCGTTCTCTTACTGTGGCTCCCCTCTATCGGCCTCCTGCTCAAACCACCTAATTTCTCTGAGTGGGCGGACCTCTCCTCCTCCCTCCTTGTCATGATGCCCGCTCCCGGGGAGCCAGCTCAGGCCCTGCGTCCCCGAAAGCGGACATCAAGTCCCCGGGGAAGGCCCCAGCAACCCCTTATAGGGGCCCTTTGGACAGCGTCCTGGCGCCTATGGCGCCAGGCTCATAGAAAACGTCAGTCCTGGCGCCATGGGCGCCAGGCTCATTATGAAAGTGTTTGGGTGCACTTACCTGATGCAGACCATGCTGCAGAACCCCGGCATCCTTGAGGCTTGAAAGGAACTACTTTACCTGTGGGACTCATTTACCACCCGGGCGTGGTCGGGGAAGGATACATACCTGATTGGAGGAAGGACACATTCTAGGAACTTCTTCCAAGGCTATTTAAACCACACCCGATCAGCCACACGTGCTTCGCGTTGTTCTGCATCTAGCAGCTGGACGCTCACCGTGTCTGCTCCTGCATCTTGACTTCTACCACACCTGCCACACCTGCCTGAATCACCTGCAAAGGAAGGGAACAAGAGAACAGAAGAAGGAAAAGGCCTCACCTGCTAAATCTGCATCCCAGAGACATTTCGCCGACAATCCTGAAAAGGAAGACATTTATTTTTAAAAGCACATCGCATCGATCGCTGCAGCGCCGCATTCTACTCACCTTTACAGGGCGCCTCCATGTTCAGCAGCGACCATCCGGATTCGCAGTCGCGCCCCCCCGCCTAGGGAGAAAAAGACAAGAACAAAGGTGAGAGAAAGAAGGGAAAAGGGAAGCTAAAACTCCATGTCAAGACTTACCCGTTGGGTCATTCCCTTTTCATTTCGGGTCCGCGGCGCGTCCAGGCATTTTCGGACCCCGGCCCCTAAGGGGAAAAAGACATCAGCGTTAATGAGTGAACGAAAAGACATTACCAAAACACTCATTAAAGACTTACCTGATTTCCACAAGGATTTCACCGCTCACCTCAGGTCGGTGCCTGTTCCCCGGCATTCTGTACCCCGGCCCCTATGGGGAAAAAGACACTAGCATTAGAACATTAATGCATGGACACAAGGGGAACCACTTATAGAAAAACTTACCTGGAAGCCAAGCAAGTTTGGTTCTTACCCATCCGAAAATCCAGTGACGTAACTGGATACCAACGCGCCCCTGCATCAGAAGCAGGATGGAGAGCTCGTCCTTCCAGACCCTAAGGTGAGACGCTACGGGGAAGCACAGAAGGGTTTTGAGGAGGTTGAGAGGGGTAAGTAGGAGGCCGATTGCATTACCCCGCAGACAGTTAACCCACTATTCTCACCTACAGAAGGATACTTCTGCGAGTCAGACAAGCCAGATCTGGGGCCCGGTCCAGTCCGTCTTCCGAACCCTGCGCATCACCTTAGACGAGGTCACAGCAGCGCGAACCAGGCCAGCGCCCCCGTGGGAGTCAGGTGAGCGTTACAGAACGCGAAGCCTTCCTACAAATTCCCACCCAGGCGCTATGGAAACTTCTGAGACTGATCAGTTGGCCCAATTACTGGGGGAATTACGGGCCGAAGTACATGCCGCTCGTCAAGAGACTAATGCCCTCAAGAGGGAATTAATAATATCAAAGGAAAGAACTGATGACCTGGCCAGACAGCTTTTGCAGGGTCAAGCTGGACAAACTCCTCTATCCTGTTCCGGAGAGAGCCCCGCTCCTGTGGTTCCCAGTAACCCTGTGCAGATTAATCTACCTGGAAACATGCCGCTGGCCCCACCTGAAAGCTTTGCTGGGGACCCCAAACGATTCGCCGTATTCATGAATCAGTGTCGTTTGCACTTCCTATGCAGACCTGGGGCCTTCCCTAATGATCAGACCAAAGTAGCCTTTGTATTGTCATATCTCAGCGGCTGCGCTGCCGATTGGTCAGTTCCACTGGTTACTCAAGATGACCCGATTCTCCGTGATTTTCAAGGATTTCAAGCAAGCATGGAAAGGTTATTTGCTCGACACTCTCAGGGGCAGGCTCTGGATGACGAACTTCTATCCCTGCGACAGGGCAATCAGGACCTTCTATCCTATATTGCAACCTTTAATAGACTAATTGTGGAAACGGGATGGCCAGAGGATAAAAGAGTCACGTTATTTTATCGAGGTCTACGCGGAGAACTTAAAGATGTCTTGGCCCAAGTTGTAAATCCGCCCCAAGAATGCACAGAATATATAGACTTAGTGGTCCAATTGGATCACAGACTTCAAAACAGGAAAACAGATCGGTCCAGGTTTGAGACCCGGGTGTTGGTCAAGACCCACGCTAACCCCAAGGGAGTTGATGTCTCTGAGCCTATGCAAATTGGAGGGGTTAAAGAACCCTTAACTCAAAAGGAACGTGAAAGGAGGCGGCAGTTAAAATTATGTCTTTATTGTGGGAACTCTGGACACTTTCTACGAGATTGCCCGGCAAAACCGCCCCGAAAAGCGGTAGGAGCCGCTGATAAAAACCATGAAGACTCTGTTTCGGGAAACGACTCAGCCCGACAAGCGTAGGGGTCCGCTTGCCGAGCTTGAAAACTAACTCTCAGACCTCGCATTTCATTGTGCCAATGGTTCTCGTAGATCCAGAAAAGCCTAAGCGGTTGAATGCAATAAAGGCATACATCGATAGTGGGGCTATTGGAAACTATGTGGATCGTGAATTGGCCTCTAGGATTAACCTCCCTCTCCGTCCTAAAACCAGCAAAGATGTCATCACCACAGTCGATGGAACTGAAATTGCCTCTGGACCGGTAACACATTCCACTACTGGGGTGACTCTTATTGGTCCTGACGGCCATCGGGAGGCAGTTGTGTTTGATGTAATCAAGGCTCCACAGTTTCAGGTTATTCTTGGAATTCCTTGGTTAGAGACACATAATCCTCGAATTGATTGGCGAGCTAAGAGAATAACCTTCCCGGATTGTGCACAAACATGCTACCCAGAAAACCTGAAGATTAATCTAGCATCTGTAACCTCTGCCTCCATGCAATTACCTCCAGAATACCAGGACTTTCAGGACGTCTTCCAAAAGGAACAGGCCAACACGTTACCTCCTCACCAATCGTACGATTGCCAAATCGATCTGGTGCCCGGTGCACAACCCCCTTGTAGCAGGATTTATGCCCTTACCGAACCTGAGAACCTGCATTTGAGACAATATTTGGATCAATACCTCGCCAATGGTTTTATTCGCCCGTCAAAGTCCCCGGCATCCTCAGCTTTGTTCTTCGTGCCTAAAAAAGAAGGCGACCTTAGAACTTGTATCGATTACCGCGCATTGAACCAGATAACGGTTAAAAACCGTTATCCTCTGCCTCTGATTCCTGAACTCCTTGACCAGGTGAAGGACGCTTGCATATACACCAAGTTAGATCTCCGGGGGGCATATCATCTGGTGCGAGTAAAAGAAGGCGACGAATGGAAAACAGCCTTCCGTACAAAATATGGATTATTCGAATACCAGGTAATGCCTTTCGGGTTGTGCAATGCGCCTGCTGCCTTCCAATTCTTCATGAATGATGTCCTTCAGGAACTCATCGATGTTTGTGTTGTCGTCTATATCGATGACATTCTAGTGTACTCCTCTTCGGAATCTGATCACAGAAAACACGTTAGGGCAGTTCTGGAAAAACTGCGCCAACACAAACTATTTGCTAAACTGGAGAAATGTGTTTTCCATACCACAGAAGTTGAGTTTCTCGGTTTCATCCTGACACCCAAAGGAGTCCGAATGGACTCAAGAAAAGTGGATGCCATCCTCAAATGGCCATCACCTAGCTCTGTAAAAGGGGTTCAAAGCATGCTCGGCTTTGCCAATTTCTATCGCAGGTTTATCCCGGAATTTTCACGCATAGTACAACCCATTACTGCACTCTTGAGGAAAAATAAACATTTTGAATGGTCTGAAGAAGCCGAGCAGGCCTTCCAGGATTTAAAAGCTAAGTTTACCTCCGCACCTATATTGAAACACCCACGTCCAGATCTCCCGTATGTCGTCGAAACTGACGCATCCAGCCTAGCCAAGGGAGCAGTTCTGTCTCAAAGAGATACTGAAACCAACCAACTGCATCCCGTAGCATTTTGGTCCAGAAAATTCTCTCGGCACCAGAGATTAATTACGCAATCACTGACAAAGAACTGTTAGCCATAAAGTCCGCTTTTAAAGCCTGGCGGCATTACCTACTTGGCGCTCGACATACCATCACGGTGATCACTGATCACCGGAATTTACAGTATTTGAAAACCGCCAAGGCTCAGTCATCACGGCAGCTCCGATGGGCTTTGGTTTTCGCTGAATTTGATTTCGTGATTACCTATCGACCTGGCTGCAAGAACGGCAAAGCAGACGCCTTATCCCGAATTGGAATGGGAGAATCTGATACAAACTCAGAACCAGTACCAATAATTCCCGAACAGAGAATTCTAGGCATGACTTCGTTACAGACGCTTGAAGACATTCAAGTCAGAGTGAAACAACTCCTGGACCCTACAGTCCTACAGGATTGGATACAAAAGGGATCAGACTTTACCATAGATAATGGTTTACCTTATTACCAAGGACGCTTATTCCTGCCGCACAAGGATTTACACGAACTAGTTATTTCAGGTTATCATGATACATTAATAGAGGGACACCCCGGTATTGCCAAGACAATGGAAGAGGTGAAACGACAATTCTTGTGGCCCTCTTGGCGAAAAGATGTT
The DNA here is from genome assembly GCF_040938575.1 of Ambystoma mexicanum. Classification (NCBI taxonomy): domain Eukaryota; kingdom Metazoa; phylum Chordata; class Amphibia; order Caudata; family Ambystomatidae; genus Ambystoma; species Ambystoma mexicanum. The sequence goes on along the minus strand of NC_090925.1, from coordinate 325,896,483 downwards.
AAATCTTTTGTGATGTCCTGTGGTGTTTGCGCCCAAAATAAAGGTCAAAAGAAAAGACCAGCCGGTCTCCTTCAACCTCTAGACATACCGCCAGCACCCTGGCACACCCTATCAATGGATTTTATTACGGACTTGCCTCCTTGTTCGGGATACAATACCATTCTGGTAATTGTGGATTTGTTTTCCAAAAGGGCCCACTTCATTCCTTTGAAAGGTTTACCTTCAGCTTCTGTCCTAGCCAAAGAATTCCTCGAAAATATTGTTCGGCTACATGGATTCCCATCTATACTAATCTCTGACCGGGGAAGCCAATTCATTTCCCACTTCTGGCGCAAATGTTGTCAAATGGCACAAATCGACGTAAGATTATCGACCAGTCACCACCCTCAGACCGATGGTCAGACCGAGAGGACAAATCAGACCCTTGAGCAGTACTTACGCTGTATGTTACAGCAATCTGAAAGCAACTGGAAAGACATTCTTTGGATAGCCGAATACGCATATAATAATTCGGTACACTTTGGAACTGGCCATAGTCCTTTTTATACCTTGTTTGGACATCACCCTCGAACCTCAAACCTCGGAGTGCCCGCAGTAGAACATCTGCATTCTATCATTACCCGAGCCTTCAAAGAGGCAACCACGCATTTTCAACAAGCCAAGAGAAAATACAAGGAGAATGCTGACCTACATCGGAGTGAAGCACCTCCGTATCAGATTGGGGATCAAGTGTGGTTAGCTACCAGACATTTACCGCTCAAAGGGCCTCGAACTTTTAACCCAAAATATCTAGGACCTTATTCTATTACGGCAATAATTAACCCAGTAGCGGTTAAACTTGATTTACCAGCTAATATGCGAATTCACCCTGTTTTTCATGTGTCACTTCTGAAACCAGTGGTCCCCGGAACCCGACTACTCAAACCTCCAGAACCTATTCAAATAGATGGGGAACCCGAATTCGAAGTGAAGAACATTTTAGATTAAAAAATGTTTAGGTCAAAGCTTTTCTACCTAATTGATTGGGAGGGGTACAGACCTCAGGAGAGGGCATGGGAACCCAGTGACCATGTGCATGCACCTCGATTAGTCAGGAAATTCCACCGACTCTTCCCAAACAAACCAAAACCCCCGGAGGGAACAACCTTGGGAGGGGCCTTGGGGGGGGGAGTGCTGTCACGATGCCCGCTCCCGGGGAGCCGGCTCAGGCCCTGCGTCCCCGAAAGCGGACATCAAGTCCCCGGGGAAGGCCCCAGCAACCCCTTATAGGGGCCCTTTGGACAGCGTCCTGGCGCCTATGGCGCCAGGCTCATAGAAAACGTCAGTCCTGGCGCCATAGGCACCAGGCTCATTATGAAAGTGTTTGGGTGCACTTACCTGATGCAGACCATGCTGCAGAACCCCGGCCTCCTTGAGGCCTGAAAGGAACTACTTTACCTGTGGGACTCTTACCACCCGGGCGTGGTGAGGGAAGGATACATACCTTATTGGAGGAAGGACACATTCTAGGAACTTCTTCCAAGGCTATTTAAACCACACCCGATCAGCCACACGTGCTTCGCGTTGTTCTGCATCTAGCAGCTGGACGCTCACCGTGTCTGCTCCTGCATCTTGACTTCTGCCACACCCGCCAGAATCCTGAATCACCTGCAAAGGAAGGGAACAAGAGAACAGAAGAAGGAAAAGGCCTCACCTGCTAAATCTGCATCCCAGAGACATTTCGCCGACAATCCTGAAAAGGAAGACATTTATTTTTAAAAGCACATCGCATCGATCGCTGCATTCTACTCACCTTTACAGGGCGCCTCCATGTTCAGCAGCGACCATCCGGATTCGCAGTCGTGCCCCCCCGCCTAGGGAGAAAAAGACAAGAACAAAGGTGAGAGAAAGAAGGGAAAAGAGAAGCTAAAACTCCATGTCAAGACTTACCTGTTGGGTCATTCCCTTTTCATTTCGGGTCCGCGCCGCGTCCAGGCATTTTCGGACCCCGGCCCCTAAGGGGAAAAAGACATCAGCGTTAATGAGTGAATGAAAAGACATTACCAAAACACTCATTAAAGACTTACCTGATTTCCACAAGGATTTCACCGCTCACCTCGGGTCGGTTCCTGTTCCCCGGCATTCTGTACCCCAGCCCCTATGGGGAAAAAGACACTAGCATTAGAACATTAATGCATGGACACAAGGGGAACCACTTATAGAAAAACTTACCTGGAAGCCAAGCAAGTTTGGTTCTCACCCATCCGAAAATCCAGTGACGTAACTGGATACCAACGCACCCCTGCATCAGAAGCAGGATGGAGAGCTCGTCCTTCCAGACCCTAAGGTGAGACGCTACGGGGAAGCACAGAAGGGTTTTGAGGAGGGTGAGAGGGGTAAGTGGGAGGCCGATTGCATTACCCCGCAGACAGTTAACCCCCTATTCTCACCTACAGAAGGATACTTCTGCGAGTCAGACAAGCCAGATCTGGGGCCCGGTCCAGTCCGTCTTCCGAACCCTGCGCATCACCTTAGACGAGGTCACAGCAGCGCGAACCAGGCCAGCGCCCCCGTGGGAGTCAGGTGAGCGTTACACTCCTGGCCTCTACAACTCAACAACTCCTCCTCGGTGACCTCAATATCCATATAGACTCTCCTTGTTCCCCATCTGTACTCTTCCGAGACCTCTGCGACTCCCTCTCCCTGTCCATCCTCCACTCTGGCCTGACTCACTCGGCAGGGCACGCACTATGTCTTGATCCCCCCCCCCTCTCCATCCCTCCGACCACTCTTCTCTCCTGGAGCGATCATTCCCTCCTCTCCTCTCATCTCTCCCTCACTTCCCCCCAAGCCAAGCCTACCCCAACACTGACACCTACCTTCTCGGACATCCGGCCCATGAAGCGTGTGTCAGTTGAGGCTTTCACCGCCACCTTCTTCTCCCCCCCCTCCACCTCTGGCTGTCTCACATCCTGACACAGCCCTGTCTCTGCTCTTCTCTTCAATTTCTGATACTCTTGATGCTCTTGCCCCTGTCATGAGGGTCTGTTTGAAGTCCAAAGCCAAGTGCAATTCCTGGTAGGACTCAGACTTAGCTACACTTAAATGTAATGTAGGGCGGCTGAGAGGAAATGAAGGGCTTCTTGTGCATCCTCTGACAAACTGGCCTGTCGCCTGCTCCAAAGGCAATACCAACTCTGTCCTCACCAAGAAGAGAGTCCACATTCAAGCCTGTGTCTCTGCGGCATCTAACAACTCGCCCAAACTCATCTGCAAGGAGCTGGCCAACCCTACTGCAGTCTCTACCCCTCCTGTTGCCTCCCAGGCATTTTGCAATGGCCTTGCCTCTCACTTTATCTCAAAAACCCAGGACATCCTGTCCATGCTCTCCTCTCTCCATCTGTGCTTGCTGACCCTCCTTCAGCCACCCCCCCACCTTCCTTCTCGTCCGTTCCTCTTTCCCCCCCTGATGAGGTCGCTAGACCAGTCCGATCTATGAAAGGCTCATCAAAACAGGTTCATCCCTGTTCCTCTAAAACCATAAAGGACCACATTGACACCCTCGCTCCGGCCCATGCTGATTTTTGCAACCACTCCTTTGCCTCAGGATCCTTCCCCTCTCCTCTGAAGCACTCCCTTGTGCATCCTCTTCTCAAGAAAACCACAGCTGATCCCTCTTGTCCGGCTAACTATCGCTCAATTTCCATTACTCCCCTTCTGGGCAAACTCCTGGAAAAGCTGGTCATCTCTCAGCTTAACCTATTCTGTTTCTGTTGGCTGTCTCCATGACCACCATTCTGGTTTAAGATCTGCGAGAAGCAGGGAAACTGCTCTGCTCTCCTGAACATCTGTGAAGATCTGCTCTCCAACCTTGATTCTAACATTCCCTCTGTCCTCATCCTACTCGATCTCTCTTCTGCCTTTGACACGGTCAACCATACCATCCTGCTCAACCCACTCCATGATAACCTGGGTATCACTGATCAGGCTCTGGCCTGGTTGACCTCTCATCTCTGATCGACCATCCCAGGTCCAACTTGGGTCCTTCCCATCATCTATCTTCCTCTCTACCTGTGGTGTTCCCCAGGGGTCTAACCTCTTGCCCTAGCTTTTCAACCAATACCTGTCCACTCTCGCCCACTGCATTGCCATTTTCTGCTCAAATTTCCAGTGCTATGCCGAAGACACTCGGCTGCCCTCGGCCACCTCCTCTCCCTCTCATCTCAGATTGCCTAACTGCCATTCAAGATTGGTGTGCCGCCAATGATCTTTGTCTGAATGCCAGCAAGACCAAGACATTCCTCATCGGCAAACCTTCACCATCCTTTTCCCACTCTCTGGCTGGCCTCCCTTGGCCCTTCTCCTACCCCCACATGCGAGACTAAGAACCTCAGGGTCATCTTTGACACCACTTTCCTTCTCCACCCACATCTCTGATGGCTCTAAAAAGTCAAACTTCCTACTCACCTCCTCAGAGGTACTCTGCCTTCCATCTCCTTCCCCCAGAAGCTCACTGTCTCCCAAGTTCTGGTTCTCTCTAGGTTGGACTATTGTAACAGCCTCCTTTTTAAATCTACCTGCCTCTACTCTCCGCCCTCTGCAACTAATCCAGAACAGGACTCAGAGACTTGTCCATCAAAGACGACCCCCACTTTTGGGCTGAGCATTTGCTTACCCGTTTTCGGTTAGTATTTGAACAAAAGGCAATTCCAACTTCGTGGCTCACAGCCATAATGATATCAATTCATAAAAAGGGCCCTCCTGAAATTCCGAGCAATTTCCGGCCGTTTGCCCTCATTGACGTTGCTGCAAAGGTTATTTCCCTGCTTAGTATTACATGATTTGGAAGCACATATGATCAAATCACCAATTCTTTCTAAGGCACAAGTGGGTTTTCGCAAACAAATGGGAACCTCCCTAAATGAAACTGTATTGGCCCATTTATTGACATCAACACGAAACTCAACCAGTGGACCAATATACATGGCCTCATTAGATCTCTCGTCGGCATTCGACAGTGTACTGTGAAACAGATTATGGACCAAAATGCTTGCCTATGGAGTTTCATCTCACATCGTGGAATTGATTGCTCTACTACATTCAAAGACCTCTTATAGGGTGAGAAGAACAAGTTACTTTCTTACCTGGTAACGTTCTTTCGATGGGATGGTCCGACGAAGTATTCCATATCTATGACATGTAATCACCACAGCTGTGCTGCTTTGGAAACTTTTTTCGGTGTCTGCGTCCTGCGTCGATGAGCCGTCGTCGAGGACCTCCTCCGACGTCATCCGATGTGATAAGTAGGACGCACGACGCCCGTAGCCTCAGTTGTAGTTTTTTCCCCCCAGAACGTGTGACATTAGTCAACTGCCAGTCAGACACAAAGCCTTGCGGAACGTAAGCTGCAATCGCAAAAGAAATTCTGCAGCGGGGAAGGCAAGGCGGAAGCGATATGGAATACGTCGTCGGACCATCCCATCGAAAGAACGTTACCAGGTAAGAAAGTAACTTGTTCTTCGAGGGGATTGGGTCCTCCGACGTATTCCATATCTATGACAGACTCCCAAAGCAGTACCAGAGCAAGGAGGAGGGGAAGAATTTAGAATCAAAATTTAGAATAGCCAATCAAATAGCAGAGCAAAGGACCGCCTTGCCAAAGGCCAGATCCTGCCCTTGGATGGAATCGAGGGACTAGTGACGTACAAATGTATGTACTGAAGCCCAGGTGGCTGCATCACAGATGTTGCGAATAGGAACACCCCTCTGCAGGGCAGTAGATGCAGCCATACCCCTGGTAGAATGGGCCCGCAAGCTAGCCGGTGGGTCCTTACCCGCCAAGCGTTAACACTCCGAGTGGCCAAAATAATCCAGCGAGACAAAGTCTGTTTCGTCACAGCTTGCCCCAAACGCTTTCCAGCGTAACCAATAAAGAGTTGATCGTCCACTCTGACCCGGGACATGCGTGAAACATAAAAGCTTAAAGCTCTCCTAGGATCAAGCCTATGGAGCCTCTCCTCTTCCTTACCAGGATGCGGAGGAGGATAGAATGCCGGAAGAACAACCTTCTGGGCCAAATGAAATTCCGTCACTACCTTCGGAAGAAAAGAAGGACGAACTCTAAGGACAACCCTGTCCTTGTGAAATACAGTGAAAGGTGGCTTAACTGAAAGTGCCTGTAACTCACTCACTCTGCGAGCGGAAGTAACCGCAACTAAAAACACAGTTTTCAGAGTTAACAGCAAAGGGCAAGAATATAAAGGCTCAAACGGAGCACCCATAAGAAACGTAAGAACAAGGTTCAAATCCCAACCGGGCACCAGGAAAGGTGACGGAGGGAACACATTAGTGAGCCCTTTCAGAAACCGTGAAATTAAAGGGATTTTAAAGTAACAACACTCTTCAGACGAGCACTTAAAGATGGACAGCGCCGCCAGGTAACCTTTAATGGTACCCACTTGCAAGCCCCTGTGGGCCAAAGAAAGCAAAAAGGACAGAACCATGGGGATGTCACATGCAAAAGGATCCACATTCTGAACTCTGCACCAGTCGCAGAACTTACGGCAACGGTACAGAGACTTTGTTGCTGGCCTTCGGGCCGAAAGCAACACCTCCATCACGTCTTCAGGGAGGTCCCAATCCTTATACCTCAACCTTTTAGAAGCCAAGCGTGAAGGTTGAGGGATCTGACCTCTGGATGGAGAACCTGACCCCCCCCTCCCGTGAGAGCAGATCGTCTCAGTAGGGAAGACGACGTGGAGGGCAGATGGACAAGTCGAGAAGGTCCGGGTACCACGTCCTCCGAGCCCACGCCGGAGCAATGAGGATCATCCGGGAACCGAACTTCCGAAACCTCCGCAGCACTTGCGGGATGACGGGGACTGGAGGAAACGCGTACAGCAGCGGGAATGACCACTCCACCACGAACGCGTCTCCTAAGCTCCTTTTGGAGGAAATTCCCGCAAACAAAACCTTTCGCAATTCCGGTTGACACTGGAGGCGAAGAGATCCACTTGAGGGGTCCCCCAATGGGCGAAGATCTCCAGGAGAATCTCCTGAGCCAACGCCCACTCGTGAGAGATCCCGCTCTGCCTGCTCAGAGCGTCCGCCGTCATGTTTTCGTCTCCGGCCAGATGAACTGCCGAGATCGAAACTTCCTGCTGGATGGCCCAGAACTCGAGCTGCATCGCCTCCCTGCACAGAGGAAGTGACCCTGCCCCCCCCTTTTTGTTGAGGTAGTGCATGGCCACTGTGTTGTCCGTCAGGATCAGGACACTCTTTCCTCGCAAAGTCAGCAGAAAAGCCTTCAGGGCTAGCCTGACGGCCCTCAGCTCCAACAGATTGATATGGAGTCTGGACTCCGACGGAGACCAACGACCGCTGACTGCCAGCCCGTTGGCATGAGCTCCCCATCCCGTGAGGGATGCATCCGTCACGATCGTCACCTCCGGCCAGGGAAGCCAAAATGGAGCCCCCTTCATCAAGTTGCCTTCGACGGCCCACCACAGAAGGTCCCGGGCGACCGAGGGCGGCACCTGAACCGGGTCCGACATCCTGCCGGAGGACTGCGACCATTGCGTCTTGAGTGCCCACTGCAAAGATCTCATCCGCAGGCGAGCCTCTGGCACCAGAAGAATGCAGGATGCCATGAGGCCGAGCAACCTCAAGAACTCGAACGCTGAGAGCGTCTGGGCATGCTGAAACTTGTGCACCATCTGCTGAATGTGAAGAGCCCTCACCTGGGGAGGAAAACACTGCCCCAGGGAAGTGTCGAGCACTGCTCCGATGTACTGGAGCCGCTGTGTTGGCGTCAAATGGGACTTCTTTAAATTGAGGGAGGAGCCCAGCCTGTGAAGGGAGTGGCAGGTGACGGACAGATGATCCAGGACTTGCTCGGGAGAGCTCCCCCTGATCAACCAATCGTCCAGGTAGGGGTAGACGTGAATCCCCCCTTGCCTGAGATGCGCTGCCACCACCACCACGAGCTTGGTGAAAACCCTCGGGGCGGAGGTCAATCCGAACGGCAGGACCCGAAACTGAAAGTGCGAGTCGCCAACCGCGAACCTCAGGTACTTCTTGTGCTTGGGATGGATCGGCACATGGAAGTAAGCATCCTTGAGGTCGAGTGACACCAACCAGTCCTAAAGCTGAAGGGCCTGGAGGACTTGAGAGAGAGTAACCATCTTGAACTTGTCCTTCCTGAGGAGTTTGTTCAAACCGCGCAAGTCCATGATGGGTCTCAATCCCCCGTCTTTCTTCGAAATCAAAAAATAAGGGGAATACCATCCCTTGTTCCTCTCCGCTACAGGCACCAGTTCTATGGCACCTTTCTCCAGCAGGGCTTGAATTTCCTGCGCAAGGAGCGGATCCGGACTCTGCAAAGAGAGGTTCCCCGGTGGATTGTCGCGAGGCCTGTGCCGAAAAGGAAGACAGTAGCCGTGGGTTATGATCTCCAGAACCCACACATCTGAAGTAATGGTGTAACGCTCACCTGATTCCCACGGAGGCGCAGGTCTGGCTTCGAGTGCTGATGCTTCTTCAATGGTGAAGCGCGGGACTCTGAAGATGGACAGGAAGGGCCCTCTACTCTGGCTTCTCCGGCTCGCAGGAATATTCCCCTGTGCGTGAAAAGGGAGTATTACCTACTGACTGAGTTATGCTCAAGCCTCCCACTCTCTTCCAACCCTCCACGATACCCTTCCACGATTCCCCGTGAAGTCTCACCTTAGGGTCAGGAAGGATGAGCTCTCCATCCTGCTTCTGATGCAGGGGCGCGTTGAAACCCAGTTACTTCACTGGATTGATGGGAGTTCAGGTAAGCTTGACTATTCAGGTAAGGCTCTGTAAAAGTTCTGTTGCAAGTTCAAAAGTCCAAGCTTAATAATAATGTTCATTGTCTTTTTGCAGCAAGCGCTAATGCTTATGTCTTTTTTTCCCCTTAGGGGCCGGGGTTCGGAATGCCGGAGATATGGCACCGACCCGAAGTGAAACGTGCAGTTCCAGTTCCAGTAAATGGCAGGTTAGTTCTGGATGAGCGCTCGGGAACAGTCTTTGCATACGCTCATTCAATGTCTTAGTCTTTTTTCCCCATAGGGGCCGGGGTCCGGAAAATGCCTGGAAGCGGCAAGACCCGAAATGAAATGGGAATGACCCAACAGGTAAGTTTTATTCCCTTCCTTCTCTCACCTCTTATTCTTGTCTTTTTCTCTAGGCTCTGGGAAGTGGCTGTGTATCCGGATGATCGCTGCTGAAGATGGAGGAACCCAGGAAAGGTGAGTGAAATGTAGCGCTGCAGCGATCGTAACGAAATGCTTTTAAAAATAATGTCTTCCCTTTCAGGATCGTCGGTGATGTCTCCGTGGTGCAGATTTAGCTGGTAAGGTCTCTTGTCTCCCTTTGCAGGTGACCCAGGATGCTGACAGGCGTGGCTGAAGTCCAGATGCAGGAGCTGACACGGTGAGCGTCCAGCTGCGAGGAGCAGAACAACGCGAAGCGTGAGTTGCTGATCGAGTGTGGTTTAAATAGCTTTGGGAGAAGTCCCAAGTGTGTATCCTTCCTCCGATCAGGTATGTATCCTTCCCCGACCACACCCGGGTGGAAAGTAGTCCCACAGGTAAAGTAGTTCCATTCAGGCCTCAAGAGGGCCTGGATGTGGCAGCATGGTCTGCATCAGGTAAGTGCACATTAAAACACTTGAACACATGTCTAGCTTTATGAGCCTGGCGCCTAAGGCGCCAGGACAGTGGTCCAACATGAACCTGGCGCCTAAGGCGCCAGGACTGCGTCCAAAGGGCCCCAGCTTGGGCCCGCTGGCACTCCCCTGGGGGAAATGATGCCTGCCTCTGGGGTCGCTGGGTCGGACCTGGCTCCTTGGAGGTAGGCATCATGACAAATGGCTTGCCACTCTACAAGATGCTGCGCCAGCCTTCCCCCAACCGGCGAACCATGGGACATGGCCTCATGACTGAGTGGGAGCGGCTGCGGCGTTACCTGAGGGCAAAGAGGCAACTGCCCGAGCGGCCTTGGCACCACGGGTACCCTGTCGTCCACCTCTGGTACACCTGCGTTGGCCTCTTTGACTGCCAGCTCCTCTCGCTTTACTGAAGGACGAGTAATAGCGAAAGGAACCACCCCTCCACTGCTGTCACCTAGGACGAAAAGGCGGAGGTTTTGCAAACTGCAGCGCTCAACGACTTCGCTGCAGCTTTTGAGGTCTGCAACCTCTCAAGGCTCTCGTGAGCCTTGCTGCCAAAAAGGTGTTCACCGTCAAAGGGCATGTTGAGGAGCCGGGACTGCACATCAGGAGCAAACCCCGACTTCCGCAACCACGCAAACCTGCGTATCACGGTGCTCGCCGCCATGGACCTACAGACGCATTCAGCTAAGTCCAAACCCGACTGAACTGACTCACACATGGCATCCTTACCATCCTGGACCATAGCAAGGAAACCATCCCATTCGTCCCCTTCGGGAATATGTTCAGCCGCTAACGCAACACAGTTCCACAGAGTGTGTGTGAAACGAGACAAGGCACAAATGGAGTTGGCCGCCTGAAGCGCCATACCACCAGAAGAAAACACTTTCTTCGCCCAGCCATCAAAACGTTTGTCGTCCCTATCAGGAGGGATGGTAGGGTACGACGCCTGCTTTGCCGGGGCTGTGGCCGCCTGCACCACCAAACTCTCCGGAGTGGGGTGCCTGGACAAGTAGCAGGGGTCGCTACTGGCTGGACGGTATTTTCGCGACAAGGATCTGCCCACCGCCGGGAGACTCTCCGGAACAGTCCAAGCCGCCGCCACCCTTCTCTGTAAAGCCATATGGAACGGCAGTACCGGGTCAGTTGGGGGACCAACATCAAGGATGTCCGTTAGATCATCCTGCACAAACTACCCTGGTGGAGCAGACCATCCAAAGTACTCAGAAACCCTAGCCATAAGGCGCCGGTACGAGGAATCGGCATGAGAGCCAGGCTCAGGCCTACAAAACTCTACCTCCGGAGAGGTGTCCAGTCCACTGGCATCATGCAGGGACTGCCTCAAATCGTCAAACTGACTATGGCCCGAGACAATTTCATCTGGAACCTGACTAGGAACCAGGCCATCAGAATCCTCATCCGCCTCTGAAATATATTCCAGGTGGCGAAAAGAAGGCACCCGAGAGTGCTTGCTCTTAACCAGAGCCTTCCTAGGGGGTTCCCCCGTGCCACAGGGTACCTCCGACACGAAAGGCGTCGAGCGAATCGGCGCCGGCGTCGAGAGAACAGGCATCGGCGCCGAGAGGATCGGCGTCGATGTCAGATGCAGCGCCGCCAGCATCGGCGGCGTCGACACAGCCCTCGAAGCCTGAGCGTTGACGGCTTCGACGACTTCCTCGGAGCCGGAGCCTCGAGAAAGCCTGTCGACGCCCTGACGCCTCAGACGTCGATGTCTTCCTCGAAGACCTCACAGGTGCACACGGTCTGGAACGCGTCGAGGACCGGGACCTGGAACGGGTACGTCGAGAACGAGTCTCCTTGTCCGAACGGGACCTCTCCCGTGACTCGTGCCGACCACTCTTGCGAGCGGTGTCTCTCGACCTCTCACGACCGACCCCACTCGGGGGCGCGGACGGCTTAGTATCCTGCGACTCAAGAATCGCCAGCATTTTCTTCCCGAAGGAAGCCCATTCCTCCGGCGTCGCACGGCTGGTGGGGTAAGCGACGTGCCGGGCAGAGTCCTCCGAAGAGGACCTGGAAGACGACCGGTGTCGGCGCTTCTGAGAATGCCTCGAAGAGGCTGAGGAGTGGCGAGACCGACTCCTAGAAGGAGACCCACAAGACTTCCGACGATGACGCGGAGAGTCACCCCTCGAATCATCCGTCGAAAGCTCCGCAGACCTCGACTTCTGGGGCTTGGACACCCGACCTACCGACAACTTCTTCTTACGTTCGCGTAAGGCTTTGGACGTGAGCGACTGGCAGTCGATACAGTCATCCGTGTCGTGGGCCTCCCCGAGGCACCAGAGGCAGGCGTTGTGCGAGTCCGTCACCGACATCTTGGACCCACACTCCCCGCACTTCTTGAAGCCCGGACGCGGGGTCGAAGACGAAGTAGAAGACATCTTCACACGAAGGATTTTCACAAAACAAACAGGTTCGAAGAACCGAGAAGAACAGAACTCCAAAGAGTCGAGGCGTTAACCGAGATTCACGAAGCAACACGTTCGCGGAAAAAACGGAACTGAGGCTACGGGCGTCGTGCGTCCTACTTATCACATCGGATGACGTCGGACGAGGTCCTCGACGACGGCGCATCGACGTCATCGACGCAGGAGCCGAAAAAAGTTTCCGAAGCAGCACAGCTGTGGTGATTACATGTCATAGATATGGAATACGTCAGAGGACCCAATCCCCTCGAATCAATGTTACTGGTCTGCTGTCTGATCACATCAATACTTTTATTGGTGTAAAACATGGCTGCAATTTGGCAGCAGTATTATTTAATCTGTACCTCGCGGACATTGGCAACTTCTGGAACGCACAAGACATTTTCTGTAAAATTGGGTCATCTTCGCTTGAGCTGGTTAGCCTTTGCCGACGACATAATACTCTTCGACAGAACTCCACTTGGTCTTCAAAACAAATTGAACTATTTTCATCAATACTGTACTACAAATCTCACTATTAATTCAGAGAAATCAAACATCCTTATTGTTACAGCAAAGAAGAAATCACCAAGATTCAAATGGTATGTTGATGAAAAAGAGATCATAATAAAATCAGAGATAAGATATCTGGGATAACAGCTAACACTCTCATGTAAAAATTGGCAAATTTCACTGTACAGCTGACAGCTCAGATGAAATTGATACTTCAGCGCCACTGCAAGTTCTCCCTAATGCCGCTGTTAGACTTTTACCAACTTAAGGCTGAACCAATTCTCTTGTATGGCCTTGATCTGTGTTTGCTAAACATTGGTGCCATTCTAAACGTAATACAGGGAAAACTGTGGAAAACAGTTCTGGGGCTTCCAATGTATTTACCAAATCCAATCCTTATTCATGAATTAGGCCTACTTTCTTTGAGCGCCGGATTTGAATGGCGTATGCTTAATAACTTCGTGAAAATGGTTTCACCTGCCCCCAATTCCTATTATGAGGATTTACAATCTATGCTGGCCAATGATCAGGGACGCATTCCGCCAGGAGATGGCGATTTTCGAATCGCAGGGTACCGTTCCGTCCGTGCCTTAAAGAGAAGCCGGCAAGGAACGAGCTAGGGCCACCACTCGCACGCCTTCAGGCTCAGTCGGTCGGAGTGATCATAAGGAGCCGTCGAGGTCCCGATCGGACAAGGTTGATCACCATAGCCATGCCAGGTCCCGGTCCTCGACGCCGTTGAGACCGTCAGAGCCTGTGAGGCCTTCTAAGAAGGCATGGACGCCATCGGCGCCATGTCCGTTGAGGGACTCTCTCGAGGCTCCGGCTACGAGGAAGTCATCTACGCCCTCGGCGCCGAGGCCGTCGAAGGACACGCTGGGGGCTGCGGCCTCAAAGCCGTTGTCGAAGTCGTCGGCGCCTCGGTCGACGTCAATTCCATCGGCGCCCTCAAAGCCTTTTGAGGAGAATTTACCGGAGGTGCCCCGGAGGGCTGTGGAAACTCTGAGGAAGGCCCTCAGTAAGTCAGTGAGGCCTGTGTTTGAGCCCTTCTCTGGTCATCCCCCCGGTTTGATTTATTCCAGCCTTTGGGCTACATTTCAGAGGTGGAAGGAGGGTTGGATGAGGAGGGGAGTGTGCCTCCTGAGGTTCCTGATTACCTGTTGTCTGGTCACAGCCAAATGGAAGACCTACGTCAGGCCTTACATGACGCCAGTGGTCTAGACACCTCGCCGGAGGTTGAGTTTGGCAGGCCTGAGCCTGATACACATGCCGAGTCCTCGTACATGCGTCTCATGTCGAGGGTGACCGAGTACTTGGGGTGGTCTGCTCCACCTGTGGATTTTCTGCAGGATGACCTGATAGATATATTGGACCAAGGACCAACCACTGACCCGGTGTTGCCATTTCATATGGCCTTACAAAGAAGGGTGGCGGCGCTTGGACTGCTCCGGAGAGTCTGCCGGCAGTGAATAAGTCGCTTCCGAAAAAAATACCGTCCAGCCAGTGGTGACCCCTGCTACTTGTCTACGCACCCCACTCTGAATTTGGTGGTGCAGGCGGCTACAGCCCCAGCGAAGCAGGCTGCGTACCCTACCATCCCTCCTGATAGGGACGACAAGCACTTGGATGGGTGGGCGAAGAAAGTATTTTCATCTGGGGGTATGGCTTTAAAGGCAGCCAACTCAGTTTTTGCCTTGGCAATATTCACTCACACTCTGTGGAATTGTGCATCTTTGGCGGCTGAACATATTCCCGAAGGGGAGGAACGGGATGGTTTTCTAGCCCTCATTTAAGATGGCATGGATGCCATGTGTGAATGCGTTCAGTCGGGTCTGGGCGTGGCAGACTGTCAGCCGGTCCATGGCGGCGAGCACTGTGATGCGCAGGTTTGCGTGGTTGCGGAAGTCGGGGTTTGCTCCTGATGTACAGTCCAGGCTTCTCAACATGCCCTTTGATGGTGTCCATCTTTTTGGCAGCAAGGCTGACTAGAGCCTTGACAGGTTGCAGACCTCCAAAGCCGCGGCAAAGTCCTTGAGCGCTGCAGTACGTCAACCTGCGCCTTTTTGTCCTAGGGGACAGCAATGGAGGGGAGGTTCCCTTCGATACTACTCTTCCTTTGGTAGATCGAGAGGAGCTGCCAGTCAAAGGGGCCAACGTAGGAGTACCAGGAGGTGGAAAACAAGGTCCTCGCGGTGAGAAAGCCACTCGGGCAGTTGCCTCCTTGCCCTCAGGCACTGCCGCAGCCGCTTCCGCTCAGTCATAAGGCTATGGCCCATGGTTCACCGGTTGGGGAAGGCTGGAGCAGGATCTTGTAGAATGACGTGCCATTACTTCAGATGTGTGGGTTCTGGAGATCGTAGCCCATGGCTACTGTCTTCCTTTCCGGCAGAGGCCTCACTACAATCCACCGGGGAAGCTCTCTGAAGCGTCCGGATCCGCTCCTTGCGCAGGAAATCCTATCCCTGCTGGAGAAAGGCACCATAGAACTGGTGCCTGTAGCGGAGAGGACCAAGGGATGGTATTCCCCATATTTTTTGATCCTGAAAAAAGACAGGATTGAGACCCATCATGGACTTCCGTGGTTTGAACAAGCTCCTCAGGAAGGACAAGTTCAAGATGGTTACTCTTTCTCAAGTCCTCCAGGCCCTACAGCTTCAGGATTGGTTGGTGTCTCTCGACCTCAAGGATGCTTTCTTTCATGTGCCGATTCATCCAAAGCACAGGAAGTACCTGAGGTTTGTGGTTGGCGACTCGCATTTTCAGTTTTGGGTCCTGCCGTTCGGATTGACCTCCGCCCCAAGGGTCTTCACCAAGCTGATGGTGGTGGTAGTGCATCTCAGGAAAGGGGAGATTCACGTCTACCCCTACCCGGACGATTGGTTGATCAGGGCGCGCTCTCCCGAGCAAGTCCTGGATCATCTGTACATCACCTGCCACTCCCTTCACAAGTTGGGCTTCTCCCTCAACTTAAAGTCGTCTCATGTGACACCTAACCAGCGGCTTCAATACATCGGAGCAGTGCTCGACACATCCCTAGGGCAGTGTTCGGCTCCCCAGGTGAGGGCTCATCACATTCTGCAGATGGTGGACAAGTTTCAACGTGCCCAGAGTCTCCCGGCGAGAGAGTTCTTGAGGTTGCTCGGCCTCATGGCATCCTGCATTTTACTGGTGCCAGAGGCCAGGCTGCGGATGAGATCTCTGCAGTGGGCGCTCAAGATGCAGTGGTCACAGTTCTCCGGCAGGATGTCGGATCCCGTTCAGATTCCGCCCTCGTTCGCCCAGGACCTTCTGTGGTGGACCGTCAAAGGAAATCTGGAGCGGGGTGCCGTTTTGGCAACATTGGCCAGAGGTGACGATCGTAACGGACGCATCCCTCGCGGGTTGGGGAGCTCATGCCAACGAATTGATGGCCAGCAGCCATTGGTCTCCGTCGGAGTCCAGACTCTGCATCAATCTGTTAGAGCTGCGGGCTGTCAGGCTAGCCCTGAAGGCTTTTCTGCCATCTGTGCGGGGGAAGAATGTCCTGATTATGACGGACAATACAGTGGCCATGCACTACCTCAACAAAAAGGGGGGGTAGGGTCACTCCCACTGTGCAGGGAGGTGATGCAGATCTGGTTCTGGGCCATCCAGAAGGAAATTTCGATCTCGGCAGTTCATTTGGCCAGAGACGGAAACGGGGCAGCGGACGCTCTGAGCAGGCAGAGCACAGTCTCTCACAAGTGGGAGCTGGCTCAGGAAGTTCTTTTGGAGATCTTTGCACTTTGGGGAACCCCACAAGTGGATCTCTTTACCACAAGTGTCAACCAGAAGTGCGAAAGATTCTGCTCGCGGGAATTTCCTCCAAGAGGAGCCTTAGGGGAACCGTTGGTAGTGGAGTGGTCCTTCCCACTGCTGTACGCCTTCCTTCCAGTCCCCGTCATTCCGCAGGTGTTGCGGAGGTTACAGAGGTTCAGTTCCCAGATGATTCTCATTGCTCCGGCATGGGCCAGGAGAGCGTGGTACCCAGACCTTCTAGACATTTCCATCTGCCCTACCAAGACGATCTGCTCTCACGGGAGGAGGGTCGAGTTTGCCATCCAGAGGTCAAGTCTCTCAGCCTTCATGCTTGGTATCGGAAAGGCTGAGGTATAAGGATTGGGACCTCCCTGAGGACGTGATGGAGGTGTTACTTTCGGCCAGAAGGCCTGCAACAAAATCCCTGTAGCGTTGACGTTGGTGAAAGTACTGCGACTGGTGCAGGGTACAGAATGTGGATCTTTCCAATGTTCCATTCCTTTGGTTCTGTCTTTTTTGCTTTCGTTAGCCCACACGGGCCTGCAAGTGGGTACCATTAAGGGTTACCTGGTGGCGCTGTCTAGATTTAAGCACTCGTCTGAGGAGTGTTCTTATTTTAAGATTCCTTTGATTTCTCCGTTTCTAAAAGGGCCAACTAATGTGTTTCCACCGTCGCCTTTCCAGGTGCCTGGATGGGATTTGAATTTGGTTCTAAAGTTCTTAATGGGAGCTCCGTTTGAGCCCTTGCATTCTTGCCCGCTGAGACTATTGGCTTTTAAGACTGTATTTTTAGTTGCGGTTACTTCCGCACGCAGAGTGAGTGAGTGAGTTGCAAGCACTTTCCGCCAAGCCACCTTTCACGGTGTTCCTTAAGGACAGGGTTGTCTTTCGGGTACGTCCTTTTCTTCTGAAGGTGTCGGAATTTCATTTGAGCCGGAAGGTAATTCTTCTGGCGTTTTATCCTCCTCTGCATCCTGGTAAGGAAGAGGAGAGGTTCCATAGGTTGGATCCTAGGACAGCTTTAAGTTTCTATCTCTCACGGATGTCCCGGGTCAGAGTGGACAATCAGCTCTTTGACCTTGTCCAGATGGATCTTTTTGACAATCTCTGAATGTTACCGTTTGGCGGGTAAGGACCCTCCAGTAGGCTTACAGGCTCATTCTACTAGGGATGTGGCTGCCTCCACTGCTCTGCAGAGGGGTGTTCCCATTCGTAATATTTGTGAAGCAGCCACATGGGCCTCTGTCCATACTTTTGTGAGACACTATTCCCTGGACTCTATCCATGGGCAAGATTTGGCCTTTGGTAAGGCAGTCCTATATTCAGCAATTTAATTGGGCATTCTAAATTGAAATTGTAAATTCTTTTCCCACCTCCATACATTGGTACTGCTTTGGGAGTCTGTCAAAGATGTGGAATACGTCGGAGGACACAATCCCCTCGAAGAATAAGTTACTTTCTTACATGGTAACTTTCTTTCGATGGGATGTTCCTCCTTTAATGCAGAATCAGCCTTATTGGACATAGGGCCCCTTGTCTCTGCTTTTTCCAACTCTAGCATAGTGTGCAGGTTAATTTGCAAACATCTTCATACGCTTTCACCTTTTCCCAACTTGACTGTGAGCAAGCTCGGTGCATTTCTGCAACTCTTTAAGAAAATTAAGCATTTGTCTTTTTTTTTTTATTTAGAGTCAAAGATCTACATATTCCATGATTTATTGTATGTGATCGCATTATCGCGGGAGCATAGCTCAGTGGCAACATGTTCGCCTTGGAAGCAAGACGGCATGAAGCAACACAGGTTCGATCCCCGGGTCCGCGCTTAGAAACCTCTGGCTATTTAAGCGTGTTATAAATCCACAACTAAGACAATTACGCAACTAAAAAAACAAACAATTCCCGTAACAGCGCCTCGATGCCCGCGGGCTGTGTGAGTGCTTTAAAAAAATGCATATAAATAAAAAATTATGAGCATTGTAAATGTAACATTTATAGAAAAGTTGCCAAGTTTAAAAAAAACTAAGATCTTTATTAGTGAATAGCATTAAACTTCCATGTTTTTAGTGTGCTTGTCCGAGAGAGAAAGTGTGTGCTTTTTTCGCCTGTTTGTCAAAGGGTGCATTAGCAACTTGCTAAAGTAGAAGTCAATAGAGATAGCCCACCCTTCATGTAATTGTCCTCTGCGGTTTCATGGTTTTAACCTGAACGCAGGATGCTCTGGTATACTTTCCAGTTGACCATTTCCAAATGGTCTCCCCCAATGTTCCCTCAATACTGTGCACATGCCCAGCTTTCTTCTGGGTGCCGCTCAGAGGAATTTTAGCAGCGGACAGAGACACTTCCCACCTATTCAAAAAGATTTAATAAGGCACAAGCCACAGCACGTACCTAATATTTGCTTTCTCTCAAAATGAAGCTAAAATTATACTAACAATTCTTCACATTGTGGTCTAGCCTACTTACATTGACCTACTTGACCTTAAAAACCTAAAAATAGAATACACCCACAAGAGGTTAAAAACCAATATGAAAATGTGGCTCCATGAACGGAACTCCATGAACGGAACATAACCAAGATATGCCTCCACACATTAAACAAATCATCTTCCCTCCCCACCCATGACTCCTATTACTTGACTCCACCACACTTACAACGTAGGACTCTAGCTCTGCCCCAGGCAACATTCAGATATTACCAGACAACCTGCACTCTGCCTACCTTAGCACTGAAAAATGTTTCCGGACTTAGGTGCAAGTATTGTTTTATGTTTGTAAGAATATGACTGAAATTCAAGCACAAGAATGTGTTAATCTTGGTGCCTTAGAAAAGCATTACTCACACTATGTAACCCAAGTGTCGGCTCAAATATCGGATACAGACTAAGTAAGCAGGCTACTAGGACGCATTACCTTATCCCATGCTTCCTATTCTTTGCACATATGTCACACAAGCGTTTTGTAGCGCCCCCCTTGCAAGTTAACGCATTATAACATTCAAATATTTGCCTTCTAATGATTTTGAATAGGCAAATGTCATGCTCAGCATTTCCTACTTTATTTAGCATTGCGAAAATTACCCTGTAAGTGGAGTGCAATATTGCAATATCATTTACTTGGCCTGCAAGGGATAATTGGCATGGCCTCTGCCGGGCATTCGTATAAAATTAGGACAATATTCAGGTAACTAGAATGCTTTTCACACAATCTGCAGCCTTTTCACATTTTCAGAGTTCCATGTGGCATAGACCTTAACAAATTACATGGTAACTCGTGGCTATACAAAAATGGTTTCACCGAGCACTTGTATAATCCTAACCTACAATTGAACGGTGGTGTATTTTGCAAACAATCTGTATGCACTTTCATAGTAATTGTCCACATGCAGATTCATGACATTTCTTAAACTTCACATATCGTGAGACTTTAAATAGGTCTTGCTTGCAAAGTATTGTGTGTATGCAAATATCCCAGTTTGTGTTTTACTGCTACAATCCCTCACTTTTTACAGAGCCCTGCCAACCAATATTGGAGGCTAGCACAGGAGCTGGGGAGGGGTATGGGTGGAAGGGCACAGGAGACCACTCCTTCGGACTGAATAACAAAATCAGCAACTTTCAAAAAATAAATCCGATGTTTTCCCATACAGTAGTACAGTGAAGAAAAATGTGCATGTTTGATAAAGAATGCCTAAATAAAGCCTGTGCTGAAGAATCAGCCCCCCCTCAAATTTCTCTTACATAGTAGGTGTGATAATATGGCTCTGGAAGGTTCCCTGCAATTGATTCCTACAGCCTTTCAGAGCTACCTGAATAATCAATCCTGATACTTGGTCTCTGTTCTATTCATGGAACACAAGAAGTCAGTCACATTTGGGATACAGGATAGTTGAATGAAGTGTGTAATTTATTTTTTAGATTCCTACTGCAGGAGACTTTGGTAGACGAGCTTGAACTAGCGGGGAGGCAATCTATTAACATCACAGCGAGTAAAGGGGATAGAGAGGCCCCAGGGAGGACTCAATATTTAAGTGGATAACAAGTGACAGATTTTAAAACATGCTGAAAGTATGGGATTTTTATTGGGTGGCCTGGTTGAGCAGGCGGGAGGGAAAAAAACCAAGGAGAACATTTTCCGGATTAATGTATATGACACCAGGAATCAGATGGCATGAGACTATCCTCAAGACTCTGAAGATGCTGCTGACAGTGGCAAATATGGTGATCACTATAGGGAGTGATTTCAATGCGAACATACCCTGGGTATCAGCAGATAACATGGAAATAGAGGAAGCCGTCACCTCTAGTAACTTGAAATATAATAAGAACGGCCATTTATGGGCTAACTTTCTGTTGCTCCATGGATCCGCCATGCTGAATGGTAACTTGGACGGCTATCAACAGAGCGGGTACACCTGGTCTAGCTTGAAATACGATTGACTACTTGTTTGTTAGTATATTCCATGTAGACAAGATAATGGATATGGCCATTGTCGTAAGAGGAGATAATATGCTATGTGACCATATGCCTCTGTGCGCACTGTTGCGAGTAGCTCAAGAGAAGCGTGAGGTGACTGAGGTGGGAGAACCAAGTGTGAATTGTGGTCATAATAGGATGCAATGGAGCTTTGACAAAGTAGAGAGCGGCAGGAAAAGGAACAGCTGAATGGCCATTTGATGAAAGTGGACTATGGAGGCATTGATAACAGTGCTGAATGGGCAATTAAGAAGTTTGTGAAGATGTTTAACAATATGAAGGATCTGGTATTCCAGGTTGGCAGCACACAACTAATACAATGGCAATATATGGAAAAACCCAAATCCAAAAGGAAAGATTATGATGGAGTGGTACAATTAAGAATAAAAATACTTAGAAAGGACCTTCTGGAGAAAATAAATAAAATTGCACACATCTGGGGGTTGCTACTTTGAATAAAAGTGTAAGCAAAAATCTGAAGGTCAGAAAATCCCAATTTAAGAGATGGGTTTGAACCCATTTTAGAAATCAGAAAAAGGAGGAGTGGTTGGGTATGTCAAAAGCACTGAACTCAGGGGTTGGTGTGAGCAAGCTAAAATGTTGCCATTTATCCAAACCGGTTTTCAAACAAAAACGTGACCACTGATGACATCTGATCCCTCACAAGTATAATAGAGTTTACGCGGGCCAGAAGGGGGCTGCCTCTGTATGTATGTGGCCTATATAGATTATTCAGCCGCATTCGACACAGTGAACAGAGAGAAACTGAACAAAATTATGCGACTGCAACATCCCAGGTGGCCTCTTGCATACGATTTTGGCCCTATATACAAGCACCCGGGTTAGAGCCTGGATCAGGCCGGAAAGGTTATCAACTGGGTGAACACAATTGTGGCAGATCTCTAGCTTGCTTTTGAATCATCGGATGTGTGACCTGTGAAATTTGGGAACTTTGTACTTTCCTGGTTAGGCTCAGCAGACAATCCGATTATAATGGACTACACTCTGCAGGGATTACAAGAGAAAACTACACGCCTTGGAACAATACTCAAGAATAATGAACGGAGGATTAATACAGGGAAAACCAAGATCATGGTCTTTAGAAAAGGGAATAAAAGAATGAATTATAAGTGGTACCTTCAGAAAAATGTTTTAGGAGGTAGTTAGAGACTATAAATATCTTGGCGAAACTGTAGATAACCAGTTAAAATGGGATAAACACTGGGAATCTGTAAAGTTAAAAGGTAAATAAAATTGTAGGAGCAATTCATGTTTTCTCAGGTATACATGGTGGCCACAGCCTTGAAGCAATTGCTACACTTTATAAAGCAAACATTCGCTCTATTATGACTTATGGGGTTGAAATTTGGGGTAGTAAGTTTGTGTCCTGCTTAGATAAGTTAGAGGCAAGAACCTTAAAGCAATTAATCAAAACAAGCCCGACTCTGCAGGTGGAAACTCAACCTTGGAACTTAACATGGCTACCTGTAAAGCAGTGATTATACAAAGGTTAACATTATTGTACAGGAAGCTGGTTACAGCTGCAGGAGATATATTGGCACATCACCTATGGTTATTCTTTAACATCATGAATGTCCCCCTTAGATAGGGTGCGTCCAGAAACATTGACTCTACTGCAGTAGGGTTGGAAGTGGAGCTAATTTTAATGCTAGTTGGGGCTTTTAAATCAGTTTTACGTGGTTTATTGTACTCCCAAGATAGAGATCACAAATTGCAGTACTTGCATCAAAATCTATCTTTGGAATGTAGCTACACCGAGGGTTGTACCGCTCCAGTGAAATATCTCAAGGCATACCCATACAGTAACATCGTAAGGAAATACCTGGATATTAAATGGAATTCTAGGCCCTCAATGGAGGTGCTGGGTGGGCGTATGGGTATCCCTAGTGGAGAAAGTCTGCCACCATGTGGCGAGCAGGAATTGGAAACCACACACCAATTAATAACAGATTACAAGTTAAGGGGGAGCTACCGCAGGAAATACTGTAAAGAAATTACTGTGGGTGCAATTTTTAAATGGTAATGATTTTAATCTGATGTTTTATACTGTGAGATTTACAGAAGTGATAGTATATTACTTAAAAGAAAAACTTGTTCAGTAAATCAACTTTTTTTCCTTTTTGGGTTATTGCACATTGTTAATTTTGGTTAAATGGTTAAGTGTATACAAGGTGTTTATAAGATATGTACAGACTACAAAATAAAATAAATGTATTGCCTCTAGCATCCCTATGCATCTTGTTCAACTGATAAGTGAATTTCAGAAGGAGAGTTGCTGGTTATGTATGTTGCACCTGTCAGCATTGCTACCATTGACTTAAAAGGCAAATGTGTGATTTTCTTTAATGAGGCGCCAGAAGAAACCTCAGTAAGGCTCTTGTTGATTTATGTCTAGGCTGTGGTGAGCAAGGGTGGGCAAAACTATAAACTGTATTATGTGCCCTGTAATTTCACTTCCTATGTCAGGGTTACAGCCAGGGAGGGCTCCGATAGGATATCACTCCATACTCAGAATCTAAAGATTTTTCAGGGAGTAAGAAAGTAATTGGCTTTGCCAGTAGGGATATTTCATGCTTATTAAAATACAACAAAAAGTACCCATACTCTGCATGGGTTCTGTACATTTACGCAGTAACACGCAGCATAAACCAGCAATACATAAACGTCTCCATTTTGACATTTAGAATTCCACAACATGTAAATGACACCTTTCATCGAACTTCTCAAATCTTCCCAACATCTCTTCCCAGATCTGTCCCACGCCGTAATGTGGAGATGTCCTTGTTGCATTCCTTCGCTAACCAACTCACAGCACGTTACCTCATCACGGGCAGCATGGAACCTGTCGCATATCAGACACAAGTAACGTATCCATTCGGAAAATACTTCTTCCTGCCAGGCCTCACCTAACTCTGATTTCGTGATCAGTCTTGACGCGAGCATCCATTCTATAATAGTGCACCACAGCTCCATACAGATTTACTTGACGTTGAACCGCTCCTGCTGCCCAGTGCCTTCTTATATCAACTCGTTTCCAATGGAAATCATCCGACCTATGGAGACACTGGGTTGGCTGCCCTGTACTTCCTGATCACGCCGGGAACGGCGTAGGGTTCCTTGCTCTAAAGTTCACGTTTCTTTGTTTCCTTTCACAGCGCTCGTTTAACATACACGGGCCGCGCTGACTCCCGCAGGGAATATAACTTGGAATCAGGTAGGATTCTACGCTTTCACCAACTCCTTTGACAGCAAACTGACGTCACCACTCTCTGACGGACCACGGCATAACACGGTCTGTGCTTCTCTCAACCGTCAACCAGTGCCATACAACGCACACCTAGCGTTGAACACATGTGGGCCCTTTTGCACTCTAAGTCCATACGGGATACATTATGAGCCTTCATAGCTGATCATAACTTCATAACCACATAGGGCAATTATGCCTCGTTTTCTTCAGGACTAAGCTTCCCTTTTCCAGCCTAAGATAGGCTTCCCTTTTCCAGTTACCTCCCTCCTCCAGCTTGCAGGTAGCAATACCAGTCTCAGTACCCAGACACTTTTCTGCCACCCGACGAGGGCAGTGTCTCCTTCCTATGCAGGGGCACCCAGCACAAATGCAGTTTAAGGGGTGATTCTCCAGAAAACACCTCCCTTACTGGCCCTGTTAATACATAACAGGACTGTTTCTTCCTCCTTCCTCTCCTTCCCTTTCCCGCCTGGGTGATGGGCCTTACTTGTTTGTCTTTGGGGGCAGTGTTGTCCGCTTCTTCCTTCCTGCACCCCCCGCAGCAGGGCACCAGCTTTAAATCCGTTTCACGCGTGGATTCTCCTTTTACAAGACCGAATTGTCGCCATTGTAGTCAAGTGACTCCCGGCCTTCTTAGGTTGACTTGCTAGGTTTATTATTATCATTACAAGCAGTCAATCATGTTACATTAAAGTTACATATAGGACAATAAAACACTGGCAACCCATCACCCAGGCCTCTGGCTGACCAACTGACCAGGATAGAACATTCACCCATGCATTCCATCACTCAGGCATAAACACTCCACATGACATCACAACATTCCTTTTGCAAAGCCAAGCCATACACAACAGTTCTCGAAACCAAGAAACAACCCAATATAATTTACCATCATCGTGCCATTGTTTAACCTTGTTAGATGTATCCAACGCATAAATGATCTTTGGATAAACATGGATGTGAGCCCAGCTAGGTCAAATTCTAAATATAAAAAAAGTCAATTGACAAACCAGATAGCATACGAAATAGTTTTCGTAAAAGTTTGGCTTCAAGTCTGATGAACTCTGGGCCATATGCGTGTCCCAATATTTCAATTACGTAGGACAGGACTGGTACAATTTTGGCAGTGTATAACAGTAGTACGGTCTGAACGGAGAAACCCCCATTCCTACCAAAAAAGGTGCTTATTATGTTAACCATACATTTAGCTTTGGTTTCTTGCCAATGGATATTCCACTTAAGGGAGCAATCAATAAATAGGCCAAGATATTTATAACTTGTGACAGTCCAGATGCGTCCCATCCTATGACCACTAAGGATAAGTTTTCAACCTCTTTTTTGGGTGGAAAAAGCATCACTTTACTTTTTGAGATATTCACAGTAAAGCCATTCTAAGCAGCATAGACCCCAAAAGCACTGCTCATCCATTGCCTGAAGGCCCTTTGGAGTGTGATCTAGAAGTATCAGATCATCAGCATAGGCTCGGTACCAACCTTAACAGGACAATGAGTGAGGTCCGTAAATGCCTCCTTCAAATCAGCCAGATACAAGTTGAAAAGTGTCGCAGCAAGGATACACCCCTGTTCCCACACCTCAAAATAGTCTAAAGCGGCACTAAAATCAATGAAAGCACAGTAAACCGCAGTCTCTCATCTCAGTTTAGACTATTCCACTGCTGATGCCAAGTTTAAGATGATCTGGGAGGTGGAAGATTTTGCTTGAAATCTGTTCTGACAAGGACTCAGGATGCCATTAGCATCTATCCACTCAGATAATTCAGCCAAGAGTACTCTAGAGAATAGCTTAGCCGGAATGTCGAGCATGCGGTAGTTTGAGGGGCTATTCCAAGGACCTTTTTTATAGATATGTGGTGTGAAAGCCACATTCTACCTAGTAGGTAAAACGCCAGTTTTACCGATATCTATAAATAGTAGATGTAAAGCATTATCCCATAACTCTGGCAGCAATTTGAAAAGGCCATTATATAGGCCATAAGGGCCAGCAGCACGAGACTGATTCAAGTGTTCAATAAGCATAATAATATCAAGGGTGGAGGCTTTGTAAGCCCATTCTACATGCGGAATAGCCACAGGAGCAAGAACCAAGAGGAAGTTCAATGTGTTCCGCCCAAGCAGATTCTGATACACCATTAACAAGTAATTCCCGTTTTGAATTCTGTCTCATCACTTTCCATTTATAAAATGTTAATCATTAGATTTTGCAACACCGGCATCGCGAGTGACCCACCGCACCCAGCAACACTGTTGCCGGTATCTGCGGAGAGACGCGACAGCCGTGCCGGAGATACCGGCATGGCATCAGTAAGTGCACAGTTCGAGGTGCACAGACACGCAATCACCGGCATGGACATGCCTGTAACAACGTGAAAACAATGCCGGAAACACTGCCATCACGGACCAGGCCTTCAGTGGATTCTGGTGTGTAGAAACATGCCACATGTGCTCAAAATCAGCACATGTGGTCCCAATGGGCTGTGCCACAGCACAAAAGGACCACTCCCACACCCCACACTCCTTTCAACACCACAATGCTAGCAGTAGCTGTACTGGACCTGGAGGCCATGCCTGCAGAGCTATTACTTTAAGAGGCAGGGGGTGCACCGGCTAGACAGGGACACCATCACCTCAATAGTGGACCTGATCCATGATGGCCTGGTCAGCCTCAAATATCCCCACAGCCATCACCCCCCTTGCTGAAGGTAGTGTCTGTGCTACACTTTCTAGCCACAGGCACATACCAGCACACTGTGGGTGAGCTGCATGGGATCTCGCAAACCTGTTTTTCCTGTGTGCTATTCCAGGTGATTGATGCACTCCTGTGTCACGTACGAGACCACATCAGACTACCCAGGACTGCTGACCAGGTAAATGGCACAAAAATAGCCTTCCATGCACTTGCGGGCATGCCCAACGTCATTGGTGCCTTGGACTGCACACATGTGGAGCTGGCGGCCAGGCATGCTGTGGAGGCAGTTACCGCAACAGGAAGCTTTTTTATTCACTGAACATGCAGATGGTGTGTGATGACCCCCACCTCATCACCCATTGCTGTGCAAGATTTCCCAGGTCAACACACAACTCCATGGTGCTGCAGAACTCCATGCTGCCTCGGTACATGGCACGACACGAACAGCGTATCTGGCTGCTCGGTAAGTCTAACTACAAGGTCATGTGCATTGTTGTATTATGGCCCAGTATGACACTCATGACCAGTGGATGTGCACACTGCATGCATTAATCCATCGTTACTCCTTCCAATTCTGTTACTCCTTTCATTCCAATTTCCTCAATCACAAAACCTCCATGTATTACCGACAATTCTAAAACAAGTAACCCTCAAACATTGAAGGGGAGATGGCTCATGTCATTTGAGTCAGGTAGCTGTAGAGAATCCACTGTTGCCTCACCAGATGTATTCAAATGGACAAGTGTTTCGATATTTGATTGAGACCCTACATTTAAGTCAACATAAGCCTTCTGAGCACCATCATGAACTAAAGATATAGTGGGACATGCATCGTACAACGTCTGGGGATCAATACCTAAAGGCTAAATTTGAGGTGTTCATCAAGTCGCCCATATAATCAACCTCCGGCATTGCAGGGTCGATATCTAGATTCAACGCATGATTACTTAATGATCCACCAGAGACCAAGCTGTGCATCATAGCAGATATCAAAATGGTAGATGAGGGTGCAGGCAATGGGATAGACCAAGGTTCGTCTATAGATAAATCTACTAACATGTTATTGGTAACAACCTGGTTTGCCTGCTCCACCTCCACCATATTAGCAGCATAGCATAATATGGTAGGTGGAATAGGTTTTGCCTCAGACATCACATCCTTCACTCTCCACTCATTTCAGCCGTTACTGGGGTGGAAGAATCATGGCCCGTAATGACAGTTTCAATCAGTTTAGAGCCTAAGCATCCTATTGATAGGTTTAACTCTGCAACAAGTTCTTGTGTTGCTACTTCTTCCTCTATTCTTGCCATCAACTGTACCTTGAGGAAATAAAGCATTTGTTTGGAGAGCAGACGTCACCGTTGTTGCTCTAGCAATGACTTGTGCTGGACAAATTCGTCGAACTTGTGTGCACGACCTCTGGAATTAATCCCAATGACATCACAGTTTCAAATACTACAGGGCGATCAATACCTTCAGCCACCTGAACAATTGAGTGCTTAGACATAATTAATCAAATGCTGTGTCAATATTACAACGATGACACGTAACCAGTGCTCGATAGTTCACAGCACTCCACACTATAGTCGTGGTAAGAAGGAGGGTGGGGTACGTATAGCTTTGATGGTACCGCACTCACCCTAGTAAAGGACAGAGGGGGGTTAAGCCAGAAGAGAAGGGAAGAGCAGGGAATTCACTTACACCAGCATGAGTGCTACTCATACAATACTCCTAATTAGTCTCATTGTGTTACATTAGTCAGCCTGCGTACTTTCATGCCAGCAGGCAAACGGCTATGGGCAACGAGCTCCGACAACAGAGGATATCAGCTACTCTCTCACAAGTTATTTCAGGGCAGAAATGTATGCGCAAGCACAGGCACAGCTGCAGCTAAACAGCACATTTCTACAGGGCACTTCCTCATGCGCGCGCCGAATGAGTGCGTGCCCTGGGTTATATTCAGCTTCCGGGGTGAGGCTTTTCGGATATGCTGTAATGATAAAAGCGTATGAGTAAGGTGACTGTTACTAATAACCAGTAAACATACAAGCATACCCAGATAGCTAGTAAAGCAGGATGGTATCCAACAATGCCACGGACCTTATAGCAGTGATTATTCCAGTCCAAAAAGGGAACGGTGTAAAACCCGGAACAGGCCGGAACGGTACCCTAATATATAAAATGGCAGCAAAACTCACCTGAAAATGATGCAAACACACATGAAGAACATTTTGGAAATGGGATAGGTTGAACAATGTGCTGTCATTAACCCATTACTGCCCAAAATCTACATTTTAACACGAAAAAGTACCCGGAACGGGCCGGAACGCTACCCTAATATATAAAACGGCAGCAAAACTCACCTGAAAATGATGCAAACACACCTGAAGAACATTTTTAAATGAGAAAGGTGCACCAATATGCTGTCATTAACCCATTACTGCCCAAAATCTACATTTTCACACGAAAAAGTACCCGGAACGGGCCGGAACGGGACCCTAACATATAAAAAGGCAGCAAAAATCACCTGAAAATTATGCAAACACACCTGAAGAACATTTTTAAATGAGAAAGGTGCACCAATATGTTGTCATTAAGCCATTACTGCCCAGAATCTACATTTTATCACGAAAAAGTACCCGGAACGGGCCGGAACGGTACCCTAACATATAAAAAGGCAGCCAAAACCACCTCAAAATGATGCAAACACACATGAAGAACATTTTGAAATGAGAAAGGTGCACCAATATGTTGTCATTAACCCATTACTGCCCAAAATCTACATTTTATCACGAAAAAGTACCTGGAACGGGCCGGAACGGTACCCTAATATATAAAACGGCAGCAAAACTCACATGAAAATGATGCAAACACACATGAAGAACATTTTTAAATGGCAAAGGATGAACAATGTGCTGTCATTAACCCATTACTGCCCAAAATCTATATTTTCACACGAAAAAAAACCCGGAACGGGCCGGAACGGTACCCTAACATATAAAATGGCAGCAAAAAGCCCCTGAAAATGATGCAAACACACATGAAGAACATTTTGAAATGGCAAAGGATGAACAATGTGCTGTCATTAACCCATTACTGCCCAAAATCTACATTTTAACACGAAAAAGTACCCGGAACGGGCCGGAACGGTACCCTAACATATAAAAAGGCAGCCAAAACCACCTGAAAATGATGCAAACACACATGAAGAACATTTTGAAATGAGAAAGGTGCACCAATATGCTGTCATTAACCCATTACAGCCCAAAATCTACATTTTCACATGAAAAAGTACCCGGAACGGTACCTTAATATATAAAACGGCAGCAAAACTCACCTGAAAATGATGCAAACACACATGAAGAACATGTTGAAATGAGAAAGGTGCACCAATATGCTGTCATTAACCCATTATTGCCCAAAATGTACATTTTATCACGAAAAAATACCCGGAACGGGCCGGAACGGTACCCTAACATATAAAATGGCAGCAAAAATCACCTGAAAATTATGCAAACACACATGAAGTACATTTTGAAATGAGAAAGGTGCTCCAATATGCTGTCATTAACCCATTACTGCCCAAAATCTACATTTTCACATGAAAAAGTACCCGGAACGGTACCCTAATATATAAAACGGCAGCAAAACTCACCTGAAAATGATGCAAATACACATGAAGAACATTTTGGAAATGGGGAAGGTTGAACAATGTGCTGTCATTAACCCATTGCTGCCCAAAAGCTACATTTTCACACGAAAAAGTACCCGGAACGGTACCCTAATATATAAACCGGCAGCAAAACTCACCTGAAAATTATGCAAACACACGTGAAGAACATTTTGGAAATGGGGAAGGTTGAACAACGTGCTTTCATTAACCCATTACTGCCCAAAATTCAGTAAAAAGGCAGCTAATAAGTAAACTCAAAGAAGGACTTTGTGATGACATCTATATTGTACTAGAAAATCTTCATCTACCTAAATATACTCTAGTCACATAAAGGTAGAATTGTAACACTTTTGATTTGATTGACATGAAGGGAAATTATATATTTCAAAATATTACTGGAGGGTGACTACACCTTACTGAACACTAGAGGGAGCAGTAACTGTTTAGTTGTGTTCATAGTCAGGTTTTCCTTTATCACTTCCATATCCTTGTTTCAGGAAGTGGTAACATTTCACATGTTTCTTCTTCACTTAAATGTTGCAGCTTCATCTTGTCTGTGCTGATCACCTTGAGTTTAGATACAGGTCAGATTTATGTTTTTTTTCTTTCTGCAAGCTTTGAG
Source organism: Ambystoma mexicanum (assembly GCF_040938575.1). NCBI lineage: Eukaryota > Metazoa > Chordata > Amphibia > Caudata > Ambystomatidae > Ambystoma > Ambystoma mexicanum. The sequence goes on along the minus strand of NC_090925.1, from coordinate 325,865,349 downwards.
CATAAGAGTGCAACAATGGATTGCTTCATGCTGACCAGATCATTGCTTATAGAAAAGCTCTGCTGCAGCAACTTTGACAAATGTAGGACCACCCTGCCTTTTCACTACTTGGTTGGAAAGAGGTCTTCAAGTGGACAGGGCCCAGCCTCGTATGTGACACAGCAATGATCATAAAAGGTCTTCAAGGTGGCTCAGCAGCTTATAAACACATTTCATGCAAACAAGGAAGCTTGAATCCCTAAGAAGGGGCCCTTAAAAATCAGACACATCATCTCTTCCTAGGAGAAACCTAGATGTGCATCATGAAGAAAGCTGTTTCATTGTTTTCTCTGTGTAATGTGTTATGTCTTGCTTTCTCCCCTGTTCCTGTGTTGTGAGCCTGGGTGCTGTGGAATGCTTGTAGAATGCCTGCCTCTGGAATGTTGAGAGAGTGTTTGAGAGCTCCTTGCAGTTTGGAGGCTGGGGCTTGAATGATGGCATTGAGGCTTCAGCGGCCAATCAGAGAGGATGTTGTGACGTGGCTAATGGCTGAGGATGTCGAATGATGTGCCATTGAAGGGGATGGACAGCATCACACACTGTACAACGGTTTGCCGCTGCACGCCTCTAAGGGTTTGAACTGAGTCTCAGAGGAGGAGATGTGTCCTGATGGTAATGCTGCTGAAAAGAAAAAGCGGCAGGTAACATCTAGTGCGGCGCCCAGCATGGAATGCTATCCGAGCCGGAGCTGGGAGTTGTTTCAGGAGAGCCGTGTGTGTGCTGTCAGCATAGTGAACAGCTGGGTGCTGTGTTTGGAGACCCATGTGGGCACAGTCAGCTCAGTGAACAGCTGGTACCTGAAACAGTCAAGTTGGCAGTGATGGAGGTTGGGCCCAACGTGTGTTGGGGTCGGGGTCACGGGTACCAGCTTGACAGCTGCTCCGGGTATGGTGTGGATGGAACTATGCTGTATCCTGACTGCGTCTCTGGGAAGCAGGAATTGACTGTTCGCAGGGAAGAGCTCTGGGGTTTTTGCCTTGGTTGTGGGGCTGACCTGGGTGATTCAAGAAGTCAATATATGGCAGTTTTCCACAAGCTAGATCAGGGCTTTGTCATTTTTCAGGGAGCTGTCCATGCTGAACCGTGAATATTGATCAACAGTGTTATATGAAGTGAAGCCTGTTTGGGTGTAAGTTGTCCATTGGTACGTTGTGGATTGTGGTGGATCTGGGACGTGTCTGGTGTATTTTGGTAAAGACATGTCCTCTGTTAGTTGAAGGAAGTTGAAATTTGGTTTGTTCTTGCATGTTGATTTAACTTTTGCCTCCACAGGTCTGTCAGAATATGGACGTGAGAATAGGGCATGGACTTACTGGGGGTTACTTGTGTATGTGGTGTGTGTTGTGCTCACTGGGTGGCCTGGCAAACCACCTTGTGGGGTTGGACAGTTTTGTTTGTGTTTTGTGTGGCAGGGTAGTGCCAGCCACCTGGGCTGCTAGCTGCCAGCACATGGCACACCACAGCACTTTGGGGAGGTATTATGTGCCCGTGCCATTTGCGTTCATGGTTGTGGCTGGAGAAATGTTGTTGAGTGTAGTTTACCTCATTAGTTTGTTTCTGTGGAGGTGGACCCCGCACTCACATGTTTTTTTGCCATTTGGTCAAGTGTGCTTTGCCATTGTGTGTTGGGGGGACCCCAGTACCCTTTGTGGGGGTGTCGCTCCCACACCTTGAATGTGGTGGTCTCAACCTATGTGTTGTTCTTGTGGTTGGGGTGCTCCTTGTTGGGGCACTGGTGGTGCATTTTCATGCGCCATCTATTTGCGGTGGTGTAGTGTTGCTTGTCTGTCGAGCAGCCTCAGTGTTGGTTTGGTTAGGTGATAAAGTGGTTTTGTTTGGTTGAGATGGGTAGTCAGCAGTCGTTCCGTGGGGTTTGAGGCCGGTCCCTTGTGTGAATTCCTGCTGTTTGGTCAACGGTGTGGATGGTGACGTGTTTTCAGTTGTGATGTTTTTCTAGCATTTCATTGGTAGGACGGTTGAGGGGATTTTATGTATTTAAAGTTTATTTATTTATTTAAATATGGTGGCGAAGGCCCGCAGGCATTGATTGGGGCTCCAGGTCTGGGGTACGAAGGGGTCTGTGGGCGCACAGGAAGGGTTGGCAGAGCAGAGGATGGGAAGTGTAGAAAAAATCTGAGTGAATGGGGGATAGTGGAGAGAAGGTACTGAGGGGTGGGAGGGAAAGGAGGCTAGTGAGATCACAGATTTTTAAGCCTTTTGCAGTGAGAGACGAAAGAATGAAGAGAGGTCGGGGGAAGAAGGGTAAAAACTGATGGTCCTGGATAGTTTGTGACGGTAAAAATGGAGAGAAGAGATGAGGTTGGTGTAGCAGTGTGATGTGACAGAGTGCAGGATGTAACAGAGTATGGGGAGTGATTCCTTGTAGGCGACAAAAAGAACCTGGGAAAGGATTTTACAGCAGCGATGGATGTCCATATAGTATGATGAATCAGTAGTGATTCCCCCCAGAATCTTGACCTGGGACCCTTCTCGTGTGGCCAGGGGAAGGCAGATGCTTCCTGATCCCAACCCTGGGGGTGGTGTTCTGCGGGAGGATCACATGGGGTGGGAACAGGCCAGGAGGAAGGAGAAACTCCCTTGTTTAATTTTCTCTGAACCCCCAATCTTGGAATGGCTTATTGTAAGGTAGAAGAAGTTAGGAAAACTAACTTGGTTGGCAGGGACTTCAAGTCCCATAATTCTTCAGTACTGGGACGAGGAAAAGGGATGCAGAGGAATATTGCTGTGGGAGCAATCAGCTAATTAGTGTAAACGACCTACACCTGAGGGAGACTGAGAGGCATAAAAAGCCCCCTCAGGTGCAGGAAGAGGGAGAACATGAACAGCAGGAGCAGCAGGAGAGGAGAAAGCAGTGCAGGCTGCAGAGGAAAGTGAAGCTGGCACGAGAGAAGACGCCGGGACCATTGTGCAGCCAAGAGCGGTGTCAAGTCCTGTGAGGGTCTTTGCCTCAAGCTATTCCTGTTGCAGAGGTTGCGCAGTGGGAAGCGTAAGAACAGGACGCTTGCCCATTGAAGGCTTGTTGTGCAGAGGTTGCGCAGCAGGAAGAGGAAGTAGCAAGGGAAGTGTACCCTCGTTAAAGTCTTTAGGTGGCTGGGTTGCACCTGAGCCTCTGCCGAGTGGAGGAAGCTCCAATTTCGAGTGGCGTGAGCGGAGGTGGACCAGACGAGGCTGTTTGCCTGACCGCGAGGAGCCACAATGACAGAAGACCTGCGAACACCAAGCGGAGCTAGATTGAGCGACTTACCTTGTGAGTTCACAGCTTGCAAGTGACTCCGGATCGCTCTGACACTATCCACGGCAGGCAGTTTCACTCGCGTGTGAGTGAGAGAAGCAGTGATCACAATTCTGAATACTGAACCGTACAAAACCAACGAATGTTTTACTTATTAAACCAAAGTGACTGTGCAAGCAAGCATGTGAGTTGGTGGAAGGGCCAAAATCCCTGTGGTGAAGCTTTAGTCCAAACAAAAGCATACAAACAATACCAAGCAAAAGAGTATTTAAAAACCCGGCAATACCAATATAACAACCATTGCTCAAGATTTCGGGAGGATAGCTCAGGGGCAACGTGCTCGCCTTACAAGCAAGACGACATGGAGCACCACAGGTTTGTCACAATTGTCACATTGTCAATTGTCACAATTGTCACAAGCTTTGACACTCTCCTCCCGATGACTGTAAGATCCTCTCCGTGCCCAGATCCAACCGTTCTGGAGGGGGTGTAGCCTTGATCTTCCCAGAGTGGATTCCTGCCTCTGTCATTCCTATGCAGGCCTACTCCTCTTTCAAATGCCTTGTCTGAGGCTTTCTCTCTCTCCTTGCCACTCACTTACCATGGCTACTATCTATCAGCCACCTGGTCAAATCACCTCCTTCCTCTCTGAGTGGGCAGACCTCACTTCCTCCCTCCTGGCCTCAACTACTCAACTCCTCGTTCTTGGAGACTTCAACATCCATCTGGATGCTTTTACGACCTCTGTGACTCTCTCTCTCTTTCTATTCTCCCCTCTGGCCCAACTCACTCTGCTGGGCCCACTCTGGATGCTCTGATCTCTTCAGACCTCCCCCTCTCTATCCCTCTGACCACTCCTCTCTCCTGGAGTGATCACTCTCTCATTTCCTCCCATCTCTCCCTCTCTACCCATCAGGCCAAGCCAACTCCAACACTGCCATGTACCTTCTCGGTCATCCGACCCATGAAGCGTGTCAGTTGAGGCTTCCACTTCCACTTTCTCTCCCCCTCCTCCTCCTCTGGCTGACTCACATCCTGACACAGCCCTTTCCATGCTCTACTCTTCTATCTCTGATACTCTTGATGTTCTTGCCCCTGTCATGAACATCCGCTTGAAGCCCAAAACCAAGTGCAACTCTTGGTATGACTCTGACCTAGTTACCCTTAAACGCAAGTGTAGGGTGGCTGAGAGGAAATGGCAGGCTTTTTGTGCATCCTCTGACAAACTGGCCTGCGCCTGCTACAAAGGCAATACCAGCTCCTTGTCCGCACTAAGAAGGGAGCCCACATCCAAGCCTGCCTCTTTGAGGCATCTAACAACTTGGCCGTACTCTTTAAAATCTGCAAGGAGCTGGCCAACCCTGCTGCAGTCTTTACCTCTCCTGTCAACTCCGAGGCCATCTGGATGGCCTTTGCCTTTCATTTCATCTCAAAACCCAGGACATCCTGTCCACCCTCTCGTCCTCTCCTCCTCCTCCCGCTTCTCTCTCTGCTACCTTTGGCCCCCCTGCAGCCGCCTCTCCTCCTTCTTTCTCATTTTTTCCTCTGTTCTCCCTTGAAGAGATTTCCAGAAAGTCCAATCTATGAAAGTATCGTCAAAATATTCCCCTCCCCTCTGAAGCACTTTCTTGTGCACCCTCTTCCCAAGAAACCCATAGCCGACCCCTATTACCCGGCTAACTATCACCCGATCTCTATCACTCCTTTCCTGGGCAAACTCCTGGAAAAGCTGGCCATCTCCCAGCTTAATCTTCACTCCGATTCACTCCGATTCTGTTGGTTGTCTCCATGACCATCAGTCTGGCTTCAGAGCTGCCAGAAGCATGGAAAGTGCTCTCCTGAACATCCGTGAAGACCTGCTCTCCACCCTTCATTCTAATATCCCATCTGTCCTCATCCTACTCGATCTTTCTTCTGCCTTTCACATGGTCAACCATGTCATCCTGCTCAATCGCCTCCATGATAAGCTTGGTATCACTGATCAGGCCCTGGCCTGGCTGACACCCTTTCTCTCCAACCGACCCTCCTAGGTCCAACTTGGGTCCTTCCTTTCCTCTATCTCACTTTCTACCTGTGGCGTTCCCCAGGGGTCTAACCTCTCTCCTTGGCTTTTCAACCAATACCTGGCACCGCTAGCCCACTGCATTTCTGCTCTCTGCTGAAACTTTCAGTGCTATGTGGATGACAACCAACTTGTTTTCAGGCTCCCCTCTGACACCTCTTCTCCCTCTCTCATCTCTGACTGTGTGTCTGCAATCCAGGTGTGGTGCGCCGCCAACAACCTCTTCCTTAATGCCAGTAAGACAGAGATCCTCCTCATCGGCACACCTGCACCTTCCTTTCCTGTCACTCTCTGGCCGGCCTCCCTTGGCCCTCTCCCTGCTCCCACTTGCGAGGCTAAGAACCTCTGGGTCATCTTCGACTCCAAGCTTTCCTTTTCTCCACACATCTCTGACGTCTCAAAAAAAGTCTAACTACCAACTGCACCTCCTCAGAGGTATTCTTCTTTGCCTCTCCTTCCCCCATTAGCTCACTGTTTCCAGAGCTCTGGTTCTCTCTAGGCTGGACTATTGCAACAGCCTCTTTGTCAATCTGCCTGCAACCACTCTCTGCCCTCTGCAGCTCATCCAGAACAGGACTGTGAGACTTGTCCTTGGCCTCAAGCCCTGCGATCGTATCTCTCCAGCCCTGAAATCCCTTCATTGGCTCCCAGCGTCTGCAAGGATTAAATTCAAGACCCTTTGCATTGTCCACAAGGCTTTCTGGTGCCTGGTTCCGCAATACCTTGAACTCTCCCTCTGTAAATACCTTCCTACTTGAGCTCTTCGCTCCTTCACCTCCAACTCCCTCAGGATCAGTCGCTTCTCCAAGCAACAAGTTGGGGGTAGATCCCTTTCCTCTGCTGGGGCATACATCTGGAACAGCCTCCCTGCCTCTCTGAAACTTGAGGAGAACCATCTCCGGTTCCGGAAGCACCTCAAGACCTTCCTCTTTGCTTCTGCCTTCGCTCTTCCTCTCCCCTGCTAAACTGTCTCCTTTGGCACCGGGCACCTGGTTACTCTCTGATATCGGGCCCAGATCCCTGCCCTCCCAGCCACACACCCGCACTGCCTCCTGACAACCCTTGCACTTGGGTCTGTATCTGCTACCCTACAGTCCCCTTCGAGCACTTATAATACACCCGTTGTTTACACCTTATTTTCGCACTTACCACCTACTGGGCACACTACCTGTTGTTCTATCACGTGTTCAGCACTTTCCACTCTTCCCCTGCCCCTCGCACTTCCCCCTTCCCTCTCCCCTGCACTCGCACGTTCTTAATGTCACTGGGCCTAGTAAGATCGTTGTTCTGTCCTCCCTTGTTTCCCCTCCCTTGCCTCGTTGCGCTCTGAAACAATTGTGTATTGGCGCAATACAAATAAAATATCATATCATGTAAATATCAGCCTCAGAAGGAAGGTGAGTAACAGCAATATTCGATTGAATAGAAATGATTTCATCCATAAAACATGTGGACAAGGAATTACAGAGGGCCTGAGAGGAGGGAAGAGGAACCGGTAAGCTAGTAGAGAGATTACGAACCACTTTGAACAACTCCCTGGGGTGATTCACAGAAGTTTCAATAATAGATGCAACGTAGACACGTTTGGCACATGAAATGGCTAGGTGATACTGGGAGGTGACCAGAGACAAGGCAAACTTTTTCCTGGGGGTATAAGAGTGCCTCCACTTTTGCTCCATCTGCCTGCATTGTAGGCGAAGGGCACGCAGCTTGTCCATGAACCACTGCTGAGAGGGGCGTGAAGATAGCCTAGATGTCTTGAGCTGAGCAAGGCTGCCTGCAACTGCGGTCAGAGTACTAGTTAAAGAATTCATGTCCACAGGGGACAGCCCTGAAAGTCGGGCAAGTATCAAAGAGGTCATATCAGATTTAGATACTGAGCGCCATCCACGCCGCTGGACTAATTTGGCTGGTGGAGCAGATGGCGGGCCCTTAATGCCCCAGGGGAAGGGAACAAAGAAATGATCAGACCACAGGATTTGAAAGGCCACAAAAAGAGTGATCTCAGCATCTGCTGAGAAAATCAGGTCCAAGGTGTTACCTAAGGAATGGGTCTGTTCATGAACCTGCTGGGGGAGGGAGAGTTCTTTCATAGAGGACAGAAAGCTTTGGATCTTAAAGTTCTCCACCTCATTGACCTTAAGATTAAAGTCACCCACAATTGTAATTGTTTATTTATAACATCCTTAATACCCAGAGATTTCTAAGCGCGGACCCGGGCATCGAACCTGTGTTGCTCCGCGTCGTCTTGCTACCAAGGCGAGCACGTTGCCCCAGAGCTATCCTCCCGACACAATGGCATATCATCCTGACAAAGACAGTGTTTGTTTACTTGAAGGAGATGAATTTAAATCCTGTTCTTACTCCAGGAGAAGTTGGAACCTATCACTTCTTTTCGTACATTGTTGATACAACTGAACTTTTTATTATCAAGTTTTGAATCCGAAAGAACTGTGTTGGAACTTTGTGGCAAAACAGAATTTCCTGATTTCTTTTGAACTGTGGAGCAAATCCTTGCTCAAACCTGGGGAAGGGGAATTAACCCAGGTTATGAGAAGAGGCAGTGGCCACATTGTGATGTGGTTTTATGTTATATATAATTGTTGGATTAAACTGCCATACATTTCCTTATTGATTTATTGAGTATACAAGTGTGAGGGACAGATATCCTTTTGTAAGAGTATTTTCTTTAGTTTATTCTAGGCAGGGAAATCCTTGTCAGGGTAGGGATAGAGTGGCGTTTATCCTACCTTTTTATTTAATAAAATGCTAAAGTTGAAAACTCTTTACAAAGTTGTCGGCCTCACATTTCTTACCCCTCACAATAGGTTCTGAGATGCTGGATGGTTGGGGAAATCCAAGGTTCAATGCACAGGCAAGAGGGATAATGGTACTCAACGAGAGCACTAGTGCTAGGTTAAAATCTGGGAAGGCCTTCTCACTGGAGTTGGTAACAGATGGAAAGAGCACCTAAAGGAAGGGCCTGACTTTATTCAGATGAGGAGTTATTTAGTCCAGTGGGTTTCAGAAAAATTGGGCCGACTGATTGTGGAGGGTGACCAGAAAATGGTCAGAGTATGAGGAGTCAAGGTGAAGACAGTGGCTGTAGTCATGTTTACGGCAGGTTGAATTGACAGGTGTTCAGTGTCAGAGATTTGATTAAGAGGTCTAAGTCATTGGAAAAGAGAGATTGAAGACTCAAAGAGGTCAATAGATGAGAATTATGCAAGAGGAGGTGGAGCAAGGAGCTGAATACAAACATACTCAAAAGAAAATGAGATTAAGTAATTGGGGAGAGAGGTGGATGGCGTGTCTTTACTGATCATAAGACCTCCCATCCTGCCATCCTGCTACCCATTCTGCCATCCTTTTAGGATAATCAGTAAGAGTAGGGAAAGTTAGAGGAATCAGTGTGAAGGGCTTCTAGTGAGGCTGATGAAGATATGGGGCCTCATTACGACCCTGGCGCTAAGTGTTTAACGGCGCCGTAAAAGGCTGCGGCGCCGTTAAACACTTAGCGCCTAATTACGAGGTCCCTTTGCGGGACCCGACCTTAACGGCTGGTTTTTCCAGCCGTTAAAGTAGGCACCCGCAAAGGGACCTTGGTGCTAATTACGGTACCGCAATTTGCGGTACTGTAATTAGCGCCTTCCCCATTCCCATTGAGCCCTATGGGTCAAAAATGGGAATGGGGAAGGGCCATGGCAGCATGGGGAATTACCGCCCCACCAACCTCGGAATGGGGTGGTAATTTCCCATTCCGCCATGGCGGACACCGGCATGGACCATGGTGCTAATAGCACCATGGTCCTCCGCCTAGGTCGTAATGAGGCCCATGGTGTTTACCCCATTGATACACACAGGTTACTGGTTATCAGCACATAGAGACCCATTTTATGATATAGGGCCTCATTACACGGAAGGCGGAGATCCAGGGTGCTATTAGCACCCTGGACCATGCCGGTAAATTACCGGCACCGCCTTGGCGGAAAGGGGATTTACCACCCCATTCCAAGGTTGGTGGGGCGGTAAATCCCCCTTCCGCCATTGCCCCTCCCCATTCCCATTTCTGCCCCATAGGGCTCTATGGGAATGGGGAAGGCGCTAATTACGGCACCGCAATTTTGCGGTGCCGTAATTAACTCCGAGGTCCCTTAGCGGGTTGGTTTTTAACGCCTGCAAAAAGCAGGCGTTAAAGCACCAACCCGCTAAGGGACCTCGTAGTAAGGCGGTAATGGTTAACGGTCACCGTTACCATTAACGGTGGCCGTTAACCATTACCGCCTTCCGTGTGGAATTTAGGGCCCAATTCTGCTAGAGGTGTAACACATCCATGGCCCTTAGGGCCATATTCTGCCTGGGTTGTAATTCATGAGTGAATTCCTGATTCGGAATGTACATTTGCTTTTTACACCAGTTTTCTATCTTTATAATGGGACCTATTCTGCTAGAGGTGGAACAACCCCATGGGGATATTACACCTCTAGCAGAATAGGCCCATTATAAAGATAGGAAACAGGTGTAAAAAACAGGTGTACATTCCGAATGGGGAATTCACCCATGAATTACACCTCTAGCATAATTACACCTCCATCAGAATAGGCCACTAAGTCCAGACATTCTTCCTTTATCACTATGTCCCGACATCTTCCCTTATCACTGTGTCCCTTCTTGAGTAACAAACCCACTGCCTGCGTATTTGTAATGATCTTAGGGTGTGAGGGAAACAGTGTTCATTTTTAATTTAATTCATATTTTTACTTTATCCTCCAGAATGTGCAGCATAGTTTATATGAACAAACAAACGCCGCTTTCACCACAAGAAGTATTCAACATTTTAAGGCATCACCTAAAAGGCAATATTTCCACACTTCCGGCAACTAATCCAGAAAATGGTCAGGTGTTCCTATACAGTTATGAAGGACAAAAGCATAGAAAAGATGATTGGAGATGTGATCAGTATAAATGGATTCAGAAAGGAAGGCATGCTCTGCCGAGGGCCAGTCCTCTGGTGTGGAAGACCTACTTCCAAAGATTAATTGGTAGAGAGGAAGTTACATTTTACAGATATGGCTATGAAGTTCTTGATGGAAGTGTTGAAAAAGTGATTGTCCATTATCTAGGTGAAGACAAAACACCTGAGCCATGCATGCCTCATGGAAATATGAGAAAATACCCCTTAAGAGCTCATGTTCGCACAATGCCATCTGTGCTGATAGAAATTGCTGAAAATAAAGATTTAGGTCCAACTTCAATTTACCAGAAAATAATTGCAGAATGCGATGCTTCCCCTACCCACATGAGAGTTACAGTGCCGAAAAATACAGAGCAAATAAAAAATAAACTTAAGTATGGGAAACAGAAATGTAGTATCAGTCATGATGATTTATATAACATCTTCGAGCTTCACTATGCACTGGAAGGGTTTGTATGCCATTACTCTCTGGTTCCCAAACTTATTGTAACTTTGGCTCTTCCAGACATTATCAATATTTTTGAGGAAGTGATGAAGTTGAATTCAAGAACCCTAATTTCATATGACACAACATTTCAATTAGGTGATTTTTACCTCTCTCCACTAATATTTCAATGTTCATTGTTTGAGGAAAATCCTGCAATCCCTGCCTTTGTACTGATTCATGATAAACGCACAACGATTGTCCATGAAACATTTTTTTCTTTTGTAGCAAAGCGTATGCCTCAAATTAACCAGAGTTCCATTACTATAGTAACAGACAGAGAAGCTGCTATTGTGAAATCTGTAGAGAATATTATTCCAAGATGCAAGCATGTGGTTTGTTGGAACCACATACTGAAAGACGTGGAATTCTGGGTTTCAGGTCGTGAAGGAGGAAAAGCAGACAGAAAAGTGTACACCAATAATATTCTACAGCTCTTAGACTGCAAAACTGAAGAAGACTTTCTAACATTGTTGGAAAAACTAAGGGCCACATGGAGTGCTTCTTTTGTGAAATATTTTGAGGAAAAACTGAGCAAAGACATCTTGACAAAGGCAGGCAGATGGGTCTTGGAAACAGTTGGCATTTATAGGAAAACCAGTGGAGTTACGACTAATGTGTCAGAAAGCATGAATGCAGTGATGAAAAGACTGACTAAGCACAAAGAGGTTCACGTGGATGAAATGGTATTGGCAATCTACTTTTTGCAAACATTTTATCTAAAGGAAGTGTTGAGAGGACAGTGTGGTATGGGGAATTATCACCTGTCAAACAGGCATGCTGGCAAAAAACTTAATTCTGGTGATATTGAATTCCCATTTGATTACATACCTGTGGAAAAGATAGTGGACTTTATAAAGAAGGGTCACTATGATGAAGAACCTGTAACAATATCAAAAGGTGATGAGCGCAAATCAAATGCAATGGAAGGCCTAGCAGACTTGATAGTTAAGCAAAACCGAGTATTTCTTCAGGCACAGTCTGGATGTTTCATAGTTACCGGATTACGAGACAAAAAGTATGTGGTAAAGTTATTCCCAGTTGAAACATGCTCTTGCAACAGTTCACGAACATGCTACCACATTCTGGCTGCACAGAAGTCAATTGGTAAGAGTTCAAGTAAGAAAAGAATAGTGTATTCTCTGAAAAAGCTCAGGATGAATGTCAGAAAAGGCAAATCTGGAAGGAAAAGAATTAGACAGAAAGATGAGCTGCAGACTGTAGCCGCAATGGATTCTATTCTGATGAGTGAAACTAAATTTGATGACACTCAGGAAGACATTAAAGCAAAAAATAAACATACTAAAAAATTGAACCCATATGAGAATGTTCCCAAGAAAGAACATTTTACCTCTTTTCTGGTAGACGAGTATGATCTGGGTGTACCGCAGCGGTCAAGCTCACCTAAACAAACAAATAAAACGGTGCCCCTTCCATGGGACTTAATACCAGATTATCCACGCATGCAGAGTGTCCTAGTTCAAAATATTTACATCAATGTTGAAGACATGAAATCTCTCTTAGGTGATAACTGGCTGGTTGACACAGTCATTGAAGGCTTCTTGCTTACTAGAGCTTCTCTAAAACATGTCACTGAATGTGATGTACGAGTGAGTGTTTTCAGTCCATTCATAATTCATTCCATTGACTTACGTGGATACTCTTCAAGTGTTCACGAGTTTGGCATCAAATCAGATATTATGGCAAAGGACATCTGGATCATCCCCACAAATGTGCAAAATACTCACTGGGTACTTATGCTGGTGTTCATGAAGTGGAAGATTATTCTATATTTAGACTCCAATAAAACCCTCTACACAAAGTACATAAACATACTACAAACATTCATGGACATACAGGTGGCATCCACAATTGACTGGTCTAAGTGGACAATCCATGCTCCTCATGATGTACCAGCTCAGCATGATTCATCCAGTTGTAGACTATTTCTCTGCTTATTTGCACATACATTGTGTAGTGGGTCACTTGTACCATTCCCTGCAGACATGACTGCTGTGCGGCAGTGGATAGCTATGGAATTAATTAGTGGAAAATCCTTTCTCCCAAAATCACAGTTGAAGAAACAAAAATATTGCAGAGCAAAAAAAGAGATTAAGCAGAATATTAAGAAAGATTTTAATACACCTTTTTCAAGGAATCCTCCAAAAGAGGCAACATCCACTGTTGAATTCTTATCTACAGCATTAGATAACTATTACACAGCAACTTGGTTCCTCTGTTTCATGGGTAAACTCTGTAAAAAACCAACAAAATCAAAAATGATACTCTGCCAGGGACTATGCCAGGACTGGTATCATTTGTCTTGCCTTGACCTAGCTCATTTCCCTAGTGGTCTGTACAAATGTCTGAAGTGCATTTAGGGAAGCACTATGTATTTGAAAAAACAGAATAAATCTCTTCAAATACACACAGATGTCTACCAAAAGACCAATAAAATATGACACTCACACTGCATCAAAGTTTATGGACAACCTTTGAAAGACATTTTATGTTAAGTTTTATGTGACTTGTTAGCACAACATTTGCCAGATGCAGCTGGTTCAGGCAACACAATCTGCTTGTCTCGTGTGCTAGATTAACAGGAATAGAAGGCAGGTTTTACTGACATCCTACAAGTGAGATGATCTCCCAAGGCTCTCAGGTGGCTTGGTCAAGAGTTTGAAGAAAGGGATGGCATATATTGTGAAAGAGAGCTCATCCATACATGTCTTATTGGTAGCTTGAAACCATGTTATAGTATCTCATTTACAATGTTATTTCATGTATTAACATTTAGTTAAATGTTAGAAAATCTATGCTAACATACAAGTACTAACGTCTCTCGCCTTTGCTGATTTATTACACTGAGGGTGGTAAGTGACACTGGTGAATTGTACTTAGTGCCATTGCTGAATTTGGGTATTCATTGCAGTCATACCCAATGCCCCATCTTACAAACTTGTCACACAAAGTTGCACTCCTCTGCCTGTGCCTTCCACTTGTGCAGTGGAATGTATATAAACATAAGCATATCCACAGCACTAGCCAGGTTATACTGAGCGAGTCACTTGTCCCAACAGGTAGCGAAGAGCGGAGAGTCTTCTCCTTTGCATGTGCTCCCCTCACCCACTTGATTCCACTTGCGCAGCCCTACCAGACACTGCTGGTGAGTGCCCCTGCTCTTGTGTTTCCTCTTACTGTCCCCCATCCCTCCACTTTCATTTCGTCTTAGTGTTTCTTTGCTTGTTTGGTCCTTTCCCAGTCCCTCCCTGACCTTCACCCCTGCACACCCTGGTCCGCCTGCAACTCCTGGATTGGGCCATGAGCGAATCACGTGTCCCTCATCCTGAAGAACTCCAGGGCAGCCTTGCCTGAACAGCCATCGGCTAATGCTTCTGTGATAAGACTGTGCTCTTCTACCATACAGCATACCCTCATACCTTTAACTGACAAGTTCTACTCCATATATCCAGGTACTGGCAGACAAATCACTATAGACCATGTTTGTGAGTAATGGGTTAATGACAGCATATTGGTGCACCTTTCTCATTTCAAAATGTTCTTCATGTGTGCTTGCATCATTTTCAGGTGAGTTTCGCTGCCATTTTATATTTTAGGGTAGCGTTCTGGCCCGTTCCGGGTACTTTTTCGTGATAAAATGTAGATTTTGGGCAGTAATGGGTTAATGACAGCATATTGGTGCACCTTTCTCATTTCCAAATGTTCTTCATGTGTGCTTGCATCATTTTCAGGTGAGTTTCGCTGCCGTTTTATATATTAGGGTAGCGTTCCGGCCCGTTGCGGGTACTTTTTCGTGATAAAATGTAGATTTTGGGCAGTAATGGGTTAATGACAGCATATTGGTGCACCTTTCTCATTTCAAAATGTTCTTCATGTGTGTTTGCATCATTTTCAGGTGAGTTTCGCTGCCATTTTATATTTTAGGGTAGCGTTCCGGCCCGTTCCGGGTACTTTTTCGTGATAAAATGTAGATTTTGGGCAGTAATGGGTTAATGACAGCATATTCGTCCACCTTTCTCATTTCAAAATGTTCTTCATGTGTGCTTGCATCCTTTTCAGGTGAGTTTCGCTGCCGTTTTATATATTAGGGTAGCGTTCCGACCCGTTCCGTGTACTTTTTCGTGATAAAATGTAGGTTTTGGGCAGTAATGGGTTAATGGCAGCATATTGGTGCACCTTTCTCATTTCAAAATGTTCTCCATGTGTGTTTGCATCATTTTCAGGTGAGTTTCGCTGCCATTTTATATTTTAGGGTAGCGTTCCGGCCCGTTCCGGGTACTTTTTCGTGATAAAATGTAGATTTTGGGCAGTAATGGGTTAATGACAGCATATTGGTGCACCTTTCTCATTTCAAAATGTTCTTCATGTGTGTTTGCATCATTTTCAGGTGAGTTTCGCTGCCATTTTATATTTTAGGGCAGCGTTCCGGCCCGTTGCGGGTACTTTTTCGTGATAAAATGTAGATTTTGGGCAGTATTGGGTTAATGACAGCATATTGGTGCACCTTTCTCATTTCAAAATGTTCTTCATGTGTGCTTGCATCATTTTCAGGTGAGTTTCGCTGCCGTTTTATATATTAGGGTAGCGTTCCGGCCCGTTGCGGGTACTTTTTCGTGATAAAATGTAGATTTTGGGCAGTAATGGGTTAATGACAGCATATTGGTGCACCTTTCTCATTTCAAAATGTTCTTCATGTGTGTTTGCATCATTTTCAGGTGAGTTTCGCTGCCATTTTATATTTTAGGGT
This sequence comes from Ambystoma mexicanum, assembly GCF_040938575.1. Taxonomy (NCBI): domain Eukaryota; kingdom Metazoa; phylum Chordata; class Amphibia; order Caudata; family Ambystomatidae; genus Ambystoma; species Ambystoma mexicanum. Next base: position 325,849,768 of record NC_090925.1, on the reverse strand, counting down.
AGCGTTCCGGCCCGTTCCGGGTACTTTTTCGTGATAAAATGTAGATTTTGGGCAGTAATGGGTTAATGACAGCATATTGGTGCACCTTTCTCATTTCAAAATGTTCTCCATGTGTGTTTGCATCATTTTCAGGTGAGTTTCGCTGCCATTTTATATTTTAGGGTAGCATTCCGGCCCGTTCCGGGTACTTTTTCGTGATAAAATGTAGGTTTTGGGCAGTAATGGGTTAATGACAGCATATTGGTGCACCTTTCTCATTTCAAAATGTTCTCCATATGTGTTTGCATCATTTTCAGGTGAGTTTCGCTGCCATTTTATATTTTAGGGTAGCGTTCCGGCCCGTTGTGGGTACTTTTTCGTGATAAAATGTAGATTTTGGGCAGTAATGGGTTAATGACAGCATATTGGTGCACCTTTCTCATTTCAAAATGTTCTTCATGTGTATTTGCATCATTTTCAGGTGAGTTTCGCTGCCATTTTATATTTTAGGGTAGCGTTCCGGCCCGTTCCGGGTACTTTTTCGTGATAAAATGTAGATTTTGGGCAGTAATGGGTTAATGACAGCATATTGGTGCACCTTTCTCATTTCAAAATGTTCTTCATGTGTGCCTGCATCCTTTTCAGGTGATTTTTGCTGCCGTTTTATATATTAGGGTAGCGTTCCGGCCCGTTCCGGGTACTTTTTCGTGATAAAATGTAGATTTTGGGCAGTAATGGGTTAATGACAGCATATTGGTGCACCTTTCTCATTTCAAAATGTTCTCCATGTGTGTTTGCATCATTTTCAGGTGAGTTTCGCTGCCATTTTATATTTTAGGGTAGCGTTCCGTCCCGTTCTGGGTACTTTTTCGTGATAAAATGTAGATTTTGGACAGTAATGGGTTAATGACAGCATATTGGTGCACCTTTCTCATTTCAAAATGTTCTTTATGTGTGTTTGCATCATTTTCAGGTGAGTTTCGCTGCCATTTTATATTTTAGGGCAGCGTTCCGGCCCGTTGCGGGTACTTTTTCGTGATAAAATGTAGATTTTGGGCAGTATTGGGTTAATGACAGCATATTGGTGCACCTTTCTCATTTCAAAATGTTCTTCATGTGTGTTTGCATCATTTTCAGGTGAGTTTCGCTGCCACTTTATATTTTAGGTTAGCGTTCCGGCCCGTTCCGGGTACTTTTTCGTGATGAAATGTAGATTTTGGGCAGTAATGGGTTAATGACAGCATATTGGTCCACCTTTCTCATTTCAAAATGTTCTTCATGTGTGCTTGCATCATTTTCAGGTGAGTTTCGCTGCCGTTTTATATATTAGGGTAGCGTTCCGGCCCGTTCCGGGTACTTTTTCGTGATAAAATGTAGATTTTGGGCAGTAATGGGTTAATGACAGCATATTGGTGCACCTTTCTCATTTCAAAATGTTCTTCATGTATGCTTGCATCCTTTTCAGGTGAGTTTCGCTGCCGTTTTATATATTAGGGTAGCGTTCCGGCCCGTTCTGCGTACTTTTTCGTGTTAAAATGTAGATTTTGGGCAGTAATGGGTTAATGACAGCATATTGGTGCACCTTTCTCATTTCAAAATGTTCTCCATGTGTGTTTGCATCATTTTCAGGTGAGTTTCGCTGCCATTTTATATTTTAGGGTAGCGTTCCGGCCCGTTCCGGGTACTTTTTCGTGATAAAATGTAGATTTTGGGCAGTAATGGGTTAATGACAGCATATTGGTGCACCTTTCTCGTTTCAAAATGTTCTTCATGTGTGTTTGCATCCTTTTCAGGTGAGTTTCGCTGCCATTTTATATTTTAGGGTAGCGTTCCGGCCCGTTCTGGGTACTTTTTCGTGATAAAATGTAGATTTTGGACAGTAATGGGTTAATGACAGCATATTGGTGCACCTTTCTCATTTCAAAATGTTCTTTATGTGTGTTTGCATCATTTTCAGGTGAGTTTCGCTGCCATTTTATATTTTAGGGCAGCGTTCCGGCCCGTTGCGGGTACTTTTTCGTGATAAAATGTAGATTTTGGGCAGTATTGGGTTAATGACAGCATATTGGTGCACCTTTCTCATTTCAAAATGTTCTTCATGTGTGCTTGCATCCTTTTCAGGTGAGTTTCGCTGCTGTTTTATATATTAGGGTAGCGTTCCGGCCCGTTTCGGGTACTTTTTCGTGATAAAATGTAGATTTTGGGCAGTAATGGGTTAATGACAGCATATTGGTGCACCTTTCTCATTTCAAAATGTTCTTCATGTGTGTTTGCATCATTTTCAGGTGAGTTTCGCTGCCATTTAATATTTTAGGGTAGCGTTCCGGCCCGTTCCGGGTACTTTTTTTCGTGATAAAATGTAGATTTTGGGCAGTAATGGGTTAATGACAGCATATTGGTGCACCTTTCTCATTTCCAAATGTTCTTCATGTGTGCTTGCATCATTTTCAGGTGAGTTTCGCTGCCGTTTTATATATTAGGGTAGCGTTCCGGCCCGTTCCGTGTACTTTTTCGTGATAAAATGTAGATTTTGGGCAGTAATGGGTTAATGTCAGCATATTGGTGCACCTTTCTCATTTCAAAATGTTCTTCATGTGTGTTTGCATCATTTTCAGGTGAGTTTCGCTGCCACTTTATATTTTAGGTTAGCGTTCCGGCCCGTTCCGGGTACTTTTTCGTGATGAAATGTAGATTTTGGGCAGTAATGGGTTAATGACAGCATATTGGTCCACCTTTCTCATTTCAAAATGTTCTTCATGTGTGTTTGCATCATTTTCAGGTGATTTTTGCTGCCATTTTATAGGTTAGGGTACCGTTCCGGCCCGTTCCGGCACGTTCCGGGTTTTACACACACCCTCCAAAAAGGTCTTTTCAATGGGTCCACCGAGACGTACAGCGTAAACAGCACACTTCCCGACATTGGAATTGTGATTTAAAGATCGCTTAAAGCACAACTAAGATGCGTTTAATCATTTTTTCTCTAGAGAGACTAAGCCCCACCTTCTCTTACCCAGAAGCACTACTTAAGCCTGCGCGTGCATTGTGCGAGTGCATTGCGAGTGATGTTCCGCGATGCAGCGGTCAACGCTTGCACCAACCTCTCACTTGTGTATAGAGCAGTTTTCATTGCATTTTTCTCGAGCTTGCTCGTAGTGGCATTGAGCTAGCTACTCAAAAATGGTAGCATTTACATTAAAAACTGATATGCCGCTGATCAACGCAATGCAACTTGTTACTCAACCTTTGACAGACATGGCTGAAACAAACTGCGATCATAAAAAGGAAACTAAGAAAATCCACTGTTCCAAATCGCTGTCTACAGTTATCAGGCAATTCTGGCAACCATTTCCTAAAGTCTTAACTGGGGCAGACTCACGTCTGATATCTGAAAATCCATCCGCTTGTTCAGACGTCTTACCACAGCAAATTAGTGAACAACGCCCGACGGAAAGGAACTAAGAAATAACTGGCATGCACATCTGACGATATTCTGCATTACCCGACCCAAGCAGACGCCTTGTCTAGTGTGACGGACAGTAAAACTTGTTATCCATCTGTGATAAAAGTGCCTGAACCTGTGTCAATGACCAAGGCTAGGACCCGCAAAGAAATAGACTCAACAAGAGCGGTCCTTTATTCACAAATAATAAAAAGAAACTCACTTAAAATCAGAACGGAAAACCTGATTGAGTCGGCTAGCCTCAGAGGGTCATGCAAACTTACCAATAGTAAAGATGATGGCTTAACGCCAGACAATCTAGCTCACCAAAAAGATTGGGCTATATAATGGACAACCTGCCAAACACAACATTACCTGATATTACAAACAAAATATTGCTGCATGACCAAAAGGCGCTGCTGACCGTGCTGGAAACGCACCTTGGACTGCCTATCATGCACAGATCTAATTTGCCTCACTCACCCAATGTACATCTGAATTCACAGAACCCCACCGCATATTCGTCAGCCTCATCGGATACACCTTTCGTTAAACCCACTCCTAGACAGTCGTTCGGACTAAAACAAATACCTATTCCTGCAAACTAAATTACTTTAGCAGCAAATAACAGGCTCTATAGTCCAACTAAAATATTCAGAACATTGGGGGAAAAAAACAAACCGAGGCTCAAGCAATTGTGATGAGTCATATACGGATTAAAATTGACTTCTTAAAATCAGAAGTGAATAAGCAAAAGAAGACTATTATTTAAAAAAAAACGTTCATAACATTCCTGTGGATTTGATCTCTTAGGCTCCCCCACAGCAAAATGCAACAGCTGACGATTGAAGGAGAGGGATTGACTCCCATCCTATCTGATGGGCTGGTTTAAGAGCTGATGGAAAATGCTAATGACATTGAAATTGTAATTGATTCTGTGGAAATTGAGCCAACACAGGAGTCTGTCTTTGAAGTGTTTAACCGACAAAGGCGTAAGAAAAAAACAAAGCGTGCTAGTACTTTTCCCGGGAAGATAACTAAAAACCAGGGAATTGCAAAAAAAACAACCAAATCAAAAACCAAAAAATGTATTTGTGCCTTAACTACTCTTCCACATAACACTTCCCCTAAAGACGGCATCTCCACTATAAGAATTTGTGCTGAATGCGAAATATACACAGTAACACTCAGATGGAGGAGATGGCTATAGTAGAAGAGGAACAGATAGATGAAGATCTCATGAACCGCTCCACCTACTCAGGGACCAGTATATGTCAGGATACAGAAAAAGAATCTTGTCTTGACTATTGCGACAATGAGAAACTAAAACGCAATCATCACTAGCGCCTTAATTGACGAGCCTAGCCAAGGTGAAGTTTTGACTCTAGATCAGAAAAGAATACGTTATGACAAAAATGGTAAAGCATCAGATGCCTGCTCGAATACTACGGAAAACAGACCAGTATTGTATAGTCAAACTCTGACAAATATAGTTTTTGATTACCAACAAGTTGAAAATGATCGAACAAAAATCAAAAGAAGAGAAGCTGAACTGGGTCGAGCAGATAGTATTATATGGACCATGACCGATAGACAGAAAAGATCCCTATCCAAATAGAACAACGATCTTCACTGTTTCAAACAATCTCCAAACTAAAACTGATCAAAACAAGTGCCATTGAATCGATCTATATTAGTAATACGCGTAAAATGGACACAGCAACTTTCAAAATCTAATCTCAAGTCGTAAAAGAAACAATGTGGAGTGCCAAAGATCTGTTATTTCAAAAGGGCTTCGTGTTGACCATCAAGAAGTCCTAGCTAGCACATAGATGAAGACCAAGTGGATAAATTAAAAGAAGAGAAACAATAAGTTATAAATTGCGAGGGATCAAGAGGAAAGTTAAGACGTGAGGCCTATTATGAATGCAACCAATTGACTCCACACACAACGAAATTGTCATGGCTCAAAAAAGCAAAAAGGAACACCAATCATAAAATAAATGAATAGGGCCAAATTAAATCGCCCCTAGGATTATTAAAATGGCTGTGTGGAATACCAGGGGCTTTAAACTTCTTTTGAAAATAAACATAAAACATCCTTTAGAATAATATATTTATTATTTATTCCGAGAAGTGCCCGGAAGTACCTGTTCGCCTGTGGAGAATACCACTGCAGCCCCAGACCGCTCCAGACTGTTGGGACTTTCATGGACTTTTTGTATCTAAGGACCAAGCCCCGCCCACCTGCTCCCAGAATTCTTTAAGAAGGCAGGGCTGCGCGCACACACCGAGAAGTGCCCGGAAGTGCTTGTTCGCCTGTGGAGAATACCACTGCAGCCCCAGACAGGCGCAGACAGCTCCAGACTGTTGGACATTCATCTTTGTATCTAAGGGTGAGCTTGTAAAGATCTATAGACAAAAACAATCTCATAGCCTCTTTAGAAGTATATACAAGCCCTATAAACTACATACAAGTATTTAAAATCCTTATTTTTGTGCCGGAGACCATGCCCCGCCCAGCTGCTCCCAGAATTCTTTAAGAAAGCAGGGCTGCACGCACCTACGCACGCGCACTGAGAAGTGCCCGGAAGTGCCCGTTTGCCTGATAGCCGGGAGCGAGGGCGGTAGGAATCCCTCGACTGAAAGGCCTCAGCCACGGAGAGGGGGAGGAACCTCTGACACATAATGTGACACTGAACAGAGCCTTGATCTGCCGTGCTCAGTTTGTGAGCGACGTGAGAAAAAGAAAAAAGAGAAAGTGAAAGCCGTGAATAAGGTAGGCGGCTAAGAAACATTCAAGAGGACAGTCCTACGGGTATATTTTACCATGTGGGACAGAAAGGAAGGAAAAGAGACTAGAAGGATGCAAAGGAATTAAAGAGATTGATATTGATCAACTCATAGAAGATCAAAAGTGTGGAAAATCAAAGGGCAAGAGAGCCTACAAAAATAAATAGTAAGTCAGCAAACACTTCAGAACCGAGTACAGGGAGTAAGCCGGATAGTCCATCAGCATTACTGGATGTGATTGAGGAGGAGGCTATCCAAAAGCAGGTGCAGAAGCAGGACAGGGTGGGCGGGGGACCCTATTCAGGAAGAAGAGGCTCCTTTCGATTATTATATATCGCACAGAGAAAAGAAAATGCGAGCGAGGGCCTTTAAAAGAAGAGCCAAGAGCGAGAAGGTGGGAAATACAGTGTTGAATAAAAAAAAGAAAAATCAGCCCTCTCCTAAAATGAAAAATACCAATACAAACATCAAAGATATCTCTAGCTTATCAGGGGAGGGAGGAATACTGGATTTCACTCAGCTAAATGAAGAAAGTAAGAAAGCTCTGGAGGTGAAGGATGTTCCGGGTCACCAGGAACAGGGGATGGAGGGGAACATAGACCCAATAGTAGAGAAAGCAAATGACATATATGATTAGGAATACGGAGAAGCTAAGAACACCCTCTCCGAAGCTATGAATCATAAGGGCGGGAAAGCCAACATATCTAAACAAAAAAACAAAAAAAATGACCTAAACAAAAAAAAAAGATCTTAATAAACAGAACAAAAATAAATTAGAAGGATCCAAGGAGGTAAGGAGTATTCAACAGTTTTTCAGCTTCAAACCCAAAAGACAATAGTAGATAGGGTGATTGAAGTGGGGGACCTAAATGAAGATAAAACCCCCCCAAAAAGCTGTAGACAGCACCAATGTTCCAGCCACACCCACACCGCAAGAGGGGAAGAAACTAGCGGGTGGGAAAGGTATGGGGGACAGGGAATTCAGTGAGTCAACTTTGATTCCCAGCGAAGACATAAAACGGGTCCAAGAAGCGCTCCTTAAACTCCTTCAACAATCCTCAAAGCATGGACCCCCATTACCGTTGTTCGATTGCAAATGTATGAGGGAGCTCAGAAGGAGGCTTCCCAGAATGAGGCAGTGGATACAACCAAAGAGCAAACTCCACAGAGAGTGAATGATCAAATGAATGAAGAATGTATCAAAACACGTGTGATAACACTAAAGCATGGGCCTGATCCAGCTAATTTACAGGTTAACGTGATGGATAGGAGAGAGGAAGGAAATGGAGGGGGACCTCAGGTAAATCAAGCCTACAACGAGACTAAGGGATTTGAAGAGAAGATGAGAGAGAAGTACGAACTGTGGAACACAGATAAGGTATATGAACAAGGCAGAGGCCACACACGAGAGAAGGATGGGAAGGGTGAAACCTTGGAAGTGGATGGTAGGGAGAGGGGCAGTGGAGGTAACTAATACAGAGGGGCAAGAGCAAATGTTTTATAAAGCATGGACGGAAGATAGAAGGGAATGGAGGGAGCCGAAACTTGTGGATGACCCTAGTGTCATACTGAATTCCATGTCAATAGGAGGTCCCCCGTCCTTAAATCGAGGGTGGATCCTCTTTGTTTAACGAGATACCTCACCTTTCACTTATCGCCTCAAGCGACATCAAGCTTATTGATTATATACATCCGACTAGGTATGATTGTGTAAGAATAGTGTTCCACTCCAGAGCAACATATGAACTTGTTCTTGTGGAAGGAGTAGCATTGCAAAGATTCGGATACGACATAGAAAACTACAGTCAGGGTCTGGTGAAACAACAGGGAGGGGAACTGGTAGTGAACCACAGGGAGGAATTACATGCAAGGTGGAGGGTGGGGGGGGCGAAAGAGTACAAATACACATATATACAAACGAGGCTGAGCTCAGATGGCTGGCATGGACTCTAAGAGAATCAATCTCCATGATCCAGTGCATGAAAGATATCCCTTAGAGCACTCCTAAACCCACCTTTTTATCATGGAACTCTAGGGGATCACGATCCCTAATGTACTCACTACTTGCTCAATGCTTTCGGTCTTTTCGTTTTTGTGCATCCAAGAAACGTGGGCCGCGACTTTGATATCACTGGATGGCTTCACGGTTTTTCAGGAACCTGCAATAAAAGTCTAAGGGGAGACCGTCGGGGGGGCCTACTCATTGCAATCAAGAACAATATGCAGTTCAAAACTATAAAGAATTTTCATATTAATGAAGGGTGCATAGCTGTCGTTGTAAAATTATGGCAGAAGGAACCCTTGATGCATCTGTTAAGTAAACATACTGGCGGCCGGATCAGGATTTGAAGAAAAATATTGAGTCGATAGACTTAGTTATCCAGGAATGCCAGGATATGAGCAATGAACTGTACGTTATTATGTGTGGTGACTAACTCCGTAATCTGTTTGGAAGATGGTGTTAGTGAACGCAGGACAGGCCGACTGCTTAATGAAAGGGGTGCTACCCGGAAATGCTATCAAGGGGATATATGGGCACAATTCCTTGGAGGCTGGGGGATGCAATGTGTAAATGATTTAGTGGAAAATTCCATGGAAAAGTCAACTTGGTCGAATGGAACATGGCACTATTATCGATTACATTTTTGTGTGTGCCAAGACCTTCAACCTTGTACAAGAGTTTAGGTTGATCTTCACTCAGGAAAGCGACCATAAAATATTAAAGATGATATTACTGGTAGATCTGGATAGGCGCGAGGAACTAAACTATAGACCGGTGCTATCAGTAAATTCCTCACTGAACAGAATTTCTTGGCATAATACGAATATTGAGAAAGTCAATATGCTTTTCCAGGCGGATTTCCAAAAGAACAATTTTGACCAAAAAAAAAAAAGATATATGCACACGATTCTTTTGTGAACTACATAGAGTCAGTAATCAGAGGAACATCGGGAATAAAGAAAAACCCTATAAGTAGAGAGACGCATAAGCATGCATTCTGCCGAAGTTCAAGACTTAGTTATCCAGGAATGCCAGGATATGAGCAATGAACTGTACGTTATTATGTGTGGTGACTAACTCCGTAATCTGTTTGGAAGATGGTGTTAGTGAAAGCAGGGCAGGCCGACTGCTTAATGAAAGGGGTGCTACCCGGAAATGCTATCAAGGGGATATATGGGCACAATTCCTTGGAGGCTGGGGGATGCAATGTGTAAATGATTTAGTGGAAGATTCCATGGAAAAGTCAACTTGGTCGAATGGAACATGGCACTATTATCGATTACATTTTTGTGTGTGCCAAGACCTTCAACCTTGTACAAGAGTTTAGGTTGATCTGCACTCAGGAGAGCGACCATAAAATATTAAAGATGATATTACTGGTAGATCTGGATAGGCGCGAGGAACTAAACTATAGACCGGTGCTATCAGTAAATTCCTCACTGAATAGAATTTCTTGGCATAATACGAACATTGAGAAAGTCAATATGCTTTTCCAGGCGGATTTCCAAAAGAACAATTTTGACCAAAAAAAAAAAAAAGATATATGCACACGATTCTTTTGTGAACTACATAGAGTCAGTAATCAGAGGAACATCGGGAATAAAGAAAAACCCTATAAGTAGAGAGACGCATAAGCATGCATTATGCCGAAGAAATGAAAACTCTTAAGGATAGGAACCGAGAAATTCGAGCCCTTCATAAACATTATAAACATTCTGCTACAGAGTCTGAGTTACGTGAAATTAACATGACAAAGAATAAATGGAAGAGAAAAGCAAGATGTCTGCGTGCAAAGCTTTATCAGGGGGATGCAGAGAGCATATTATATTTGCGAGATGCCAATACACTAAGATTTTGGGCCTTAGTTAATAAGGGGGGGCACGAGCAAACTAAAGCCCAAACAGTATGCATCAACTCTGAGACATGGGAAGGTCACTTTGGTAAACTATATAGGCCCTCGATCTTAAACTGGAGACCTCCGACAGATATTAGAAATGCTGCATGGAATATCCCAATTTGTGTAAAGGATATCGAAAGTATCATTGTGAAAAGCTCCCCTTCTAGAGCTCCAGGTACGAATTTGCTCTGCAACAGGGTTATGAAGGGGAACGCAAATCTATGGGCCAAAATTGTATTTCTTTTATTTAAAGACATTCTTAACACGAAAATTATTCCTACGAGTTGGAGAATGTCATACGTCGTACCGATTTACAAGAAGGGGACAGGTCATTTCCAACTAGTTATAGACCAATAGCCCTTCTGGACATTGACTCCAACATTTTCGCAGGTCTTGTTTTAGAGCACATTCGGAGCTGTATGGACAAATTTAACATCTTGTCACCCAACCAGTTTGGGTTTAGAAAGAACGTGGGTACAGACGCAGGAGGTCTACTAATTAACATTCTGCAACAATTTCCGTGGACTCCAGGAAATCTTCCTATTTATATGGCGTCAATTGACCTAACGTCTGCTTTTGATTTAGTGGACAGATCAATTCTGTGGACTAAATTGGCTAATTTAGGAATGCAATCGTCCCTGATGTCGATTGTATATAAGACTCAAGAATAAAAGTACGACTCAGTGCAGAGGGGATACCTTCACAAGAAATTAGGGTAAAAAATGGCTTACGGCAAGGCTGTATATACGCACCGACAATATTCAATTTATACTTTTCGGACGTTGGAAGGAGCCTAAAAAACCTTATTGTAAATTCACCAAAAGTTGAAGGCATAAAGATATATTGGACAGCATATGCAGACGATGTGACTTTATATGATCATACCCCCATAGGCCTTCAGCGTCTAACTGCTTTTAAAGAATCCAGCTACAAAAATGCGTTAAAAATTATAGTAAAATCAGTAACAGTGATTTTATGCCTGATCCACAAAAAAAGCAAAACAAATGCTCCTGGTTCCTGAATCATGAGAAACTGGCCACAAGTACGGCTATAAGATATTTAGGATATCCCGTGTTTGGAGATAGAAAAAAAGGCACATTTTCGGGCCGATCTGCTGCGAAAGTTAGCCCGATGATAGCACAACTACATAAAATTGGTTAAAAATATGGCAAATTCTCGTTACTACCAGGTACACGTTTGTATAAAAACGTAATAGTGGCCCAACTATGTTACGGTTTAGAATTAGCACCACTGTGGTGCCGGGCGGAAGCCGCCATATGAGTCTAAAGTGGTCAAATCGATGGTGAGATGTCTGCCCAAATGTGTGCCTCTGGCAGCGGTTCGTTATGAGCTTGGACTGCATTCAATTAGAAGTGTTATAGATAGGCGGAGAGTATCACTATATAACAAAGTGATAACCAGCAATGAAACAACATTATATGACATCATGGGTAAGGGGATCAGGAGTGGCTCTCCGACATCCAAGTATCTTAGGGAGATGGAGGAAGCAAATGCAGCCTTGGATAAATTGGGGTTCCACGAGATATGCTCATCACGATTCCAATGAAAGTTAAAAAACTATTGCTTGATTTTGATTGGAATCTTACGGTTTACGAGGTTACGAAGTCTAAATTATATAAACATATTGTATTTGACTGTAAAAAGATGGGGGAGCCTGAATCATATTTGATTAAATTCCCCGATAGGGAATGGAGACAGGAATACATGAGATTTCGTTTCAACGTGATGGGAACAGGAGAAATAATGACATCAGAGCTGGACAGAGTGAGAGTTATACCCCCTGCAGATTCTGTAAACAAAAGGAGAACTGTGAAACATTAGTTCATATGTTGACTGAATGCGATGGAAAGAACGTATCAGCAATTTCAGTTAATATGTACCAAATACGGAGTGTGTTGATCTAAAACTTTTGTGGCTAGACATGTTACATGGGAAACGAGTTAAACTACAGATTGCAGTAGTAAGATTTTTGAAGAATTACTGTTGTCTATAAAACAAATGTGTTAATGGATCATGTCATAAATACTAGTAGTATAGGATCATAAAACAAATGTGTTAGTGGATCTATTGACCAGACGTCACAAGTACAAGTATTGGGTGATATTTCAAGGAATTGGGAGTATTGTTGCTGCTTTTTGAGGTGATGAAATTGTATGTTGGATAACGTAATTTTATATGTATATATGTATTTTGGAATCTGTTATTCTTATGGTATATTTGAAAGAAAATGTGTTTTTTTAAAGGTTACTATGCAACTACAAATTAAAAAATATATATATATATATATATTACCTTACAAGAAACCTGGATATCCTCTCAACCAACATTACCGAAACATGTTGGATTCCCGCCGTTAAACAAACCAAAGGCCGACCCATGGCTGGCCTACTGGCTGCACTTAGGCTAGATACCGGGAGCCATATATCCCCCTGGCTATCACACCACCCGTGCATTCAGTTGCTAAAATTAGAATTTGAAAATGATTCCCATTCTCTGGCCACCCAGATGCCGACTGAGCCCTTGTCAGATTTCTGCAGTTTCACCGGGCACGAAGACAGAGATCTGGAAACAGCACGTCTCAGATGATTGCACTTGAACCTTGTCCGAACGGGACCTGGAAGGTTCCCGATGAGAATTGTGCCGAGGACCCGAGCCCGAAGGCGTACGAGCCACGGACCAAGACCATTCCCTGCCAGCTTCTTCCGAAGGTGCGGACGGAACTGTGCCCTGGGATTGGAAAATCGCCAGCATCTGCTCCCTGAAGGCTGCCCACTCCTCCGGAGTCGAAGACTTAGTGGGACAAGCCACTTTCCTCGCTGGACCATCCTCCGAGGTGGACGGGGAAGGCGACTGGTGACGGCGCTTCCGAGAATGCTGAGACGAGGACGAATGGCGGGAATCACTCCGGGACCGAGATCCCCGGGACTCCTTCCGACGAGGAGAGTCGCCCCTTGAATTGTCGGTGGACATCCCCTTAGCAGCTTTACTAGACTTCCTGGGTTTAGAACCCCTACCTACCTGCCTACCTGAAGCTTCGCCTTATGCTACCGCAAGGCCTCAGCAGTCATCGACTGGCATTTGGAACAGTCGTCAGTGTCATGACGCTCACCCAAACACCACAAACAAATGCGATGCGGGTACGTAATCGACATTTTAGACTTGCAGTCCCGGCAAGTCTTAAAGCCAGACCGTGGAGTCGGAGGGTCAAAGAAGAAGACATATTCACAAGGAATACACGAGGCGTGCAGAGTCTCCGAAGCAAACACGATTGCGGAAAAAACAGAACTGAGGCTACTAGCGCTGTGCGTCCTATTTATAACATCCAGTGATGTCGCCCTCAACGGAGGCCTTCGCGGGACATCGACCCGATGCCATCGACGCAGGACACCCTCTGCGAAACATTGTCAAAGAATGTGGAATACGTTGGAGGACACAATCCATTCGAAATGACTCTTCAGCTATAATAGATTATGTATTTGTGCTTTACCCTCCTAACCTCGACTTACTGTGACGACAATATATTAGAAATAACATGGAAGCAAACATCATGCCCAATAAAACAATACTATAAACATAATTTAATGTTAACAAAATTAAATGGACAAGCCCTTAATTAAAACAATTGCGGGATAAAATAACTGATGACTTATCAACTCACAGGAACACGTCCTTGGAGAACTCTGTATACTCATTTTCTGGCCATCTATCAGGAGAAAACCCAACCTGGATTTCAGAAACAAAACTGCCCAAAGCCACGTTTATGATCCTGAGATCAGATTTCAGCAAAAATTAATAGAGGACAAAAATATAGTAGTATCCTCGCTAGCCGAGTATAAAAAAAGGCTACTAAAATAAGATCGTAAAACAACTTAAACTAAGTAAAATACAAAATGACGAGAACATGCTTAGGGCTCTATGAGCAAAATCTAATGCAGACATTTGACATTTGTTAAAAACAGCTGAGAATAATGGAACTCAATCTCTTATTAAACGCACTATGCGAAAAAGCGTGGGCTGATCACTTCTCGACTTTGTTCGCCGATTCTTCTAAGCCGATCAATGATGGGATATCAGAAAATATAGCACACTTACAAATAGATTGTACAGACATCCTCAACCAAATTAAAAAACTAAGTTCCTCACGAGCCCCTGGGCTGGATGGGTTTATAAATGCCACCTCAAATGTCCATCCTGAGATATGGTCGGGCATTCTATATGTTATTTTTCAAACAATTGCACAAACAGGAGCCATCGCTTTATCGTGGCAAAATCAATCCTAATCCCCACCTTCAAAAAAAAGGAGGCAGGAGTGATCCAAATAACTATAGACTGTTGGATTTATTGGATACTCCAGGGAAAATATATGCCAGATTATTACTTGGGGATATGCAAAAATGGCTAAAGGTAGCCAAGCTGACCGACCCACACCAATCTGGTTTCATTAGTGAGGTAGGCACTGCGACCAACTTATTAATATCAGCATTAAAAAAACAAGCCATTACCTCGAAACAAACAATTTACCTTGCTTTTATTGATTTCAAGCAAGCTTTTGATTCCATCTCTCGTACAATATTATGGCAAAAATCTAAAACTGGCTGCCCAAATTACATCCTAAACATAAGACAATTCTACACCAATATATCCATTTGAGTTAATCTAAATCAGGAAGGACTGTTATCACGAACGATTAAGACTTATCGCAGGCTTAAACAAGGATGCATAATCGCTGCAACCTTGTTTAACTTTTATATTATTGATATTAGCAAACATCTAAAAAGCGTCAGAGCTTTTCAGCCTAAATTGGGGCCTTACCTGATATCGTGGCTCCTTTACACCAACGATTTAGTGCTAGCTGATCAAACACCTATCGGCTTTCAAAGGCAACTGGATGCACTTCAAAGTTACGCAGTAGAGAATAAATAGATAATTAATACTGTTAAAACTAACATCTTAAAAATCCAGTGTAGGAAAAACAAAATTACAAAACTCAAATGGTCGTTGGGTATGTATTCACTGAAAATCAGGAGTATAAATATCTAGGCGTCAACTTCAATGATAATAAAGCAGAAACAGCATAAAAGCTAGAAATGAAACACAAAATGCAATCCCTATGCTAGCAAGCAAAGGTAATACTCCGGAAATATGGCAAATGTTCATTCAAAACTTTAATCATACTATAAACAAAACTATTATTCGATACGAATTAGGGCTAATCCCACTAAAAGCAATAGTAGGATGGAACTCTGTCTCTATACAGAAATTGCCTAATGAAAGACTATTTTGAGCTAGCGCGAATACCAGTGACCATGAATTATAATGCTTATAAAAGATTAGATTCATGGAAAGATTGTGTATTGTCCATGGAAAAAGCGGACATTGATAATACCAATTTAATAACAAATCCCGACTGAGCAAAGAATAAGCTCTGGTATCATGATTGGTCAACCACAATGACAGTGTAGATCTTACAAAATATGTAAATGCACAAACTTTTCTTTAAAAAGGATTAACCAAATCCCTAAGTATTTTCTGAAATTTCCTGATCAGCATTATCGAAACAAATTATGAGATTACGTTTCAATCTATGGCCCACTAGATCAGTGCTTGCTAACCGATCTAAGAAGAAGGAGATCAAAGTAGAGTATCTATTGCAAATCTAAAAATCAAATAGAAACATTGGAACATTGCATAGCTCAATCTCAGTAAAGAATATTTCTACAGATTTTTCAGCGGTTTTCGCACTCTAAATCCTCCTAAAATGTGGAACATAATTAGCAATGAATATATCTCATAAAATTTAGCTACTTTCAAATTCTTGGAAAGACTGCAACTGACTATATAACAATGATAAAACAATGATCTAAATTGTTAAATGTGTTGACTGGTACTTACACTTGTCTGAAAAACATATGATTGTCCTTTTAGGAAGTATGAAGGTCATATAGATTCGATAAGAAGAGCTAGGCAATAAGATTGTTTAAAGTATTTTACCGAGTGATACGAATTTGAAGTTGCCATCAAGTTACATGTGACAGCACTTAATTTGCACAAAATATTACTTTGCCTAGCCATGATCTGAAGAGACTGATCTACTTTCCTTTGCGCGTCAAAAATTCTAAAGTACATGAATTTTTATTCAAGCATGATCGTTGAATTAATAGGCGGATAGGTTAGATTGAACACTTATGCTCGAGTTTTAACATATTTTATAAAAATATTGTATTTTGTTTTTACGAATAAGATAGTTACATTTTATCATTGTTAGAAAGTGTTTTGAAATTTATATAATGTTTTATTTGTGAAAGGTTTCACTTGTAAGCCATAGCACAATACATTTTTTTTATTAATAAGTGATACCAGTACAGATTACATTGAAGTCAGGAGAGGTACTCCCGAGGGTGCAGCAGTACCTGTTGTCAAGGGAAGCGGAGGACGGGATAAAAGGCACTATTCAGGCTCTATTAGAGTAAGGGATCATTGTGCCATCCACATCCCAGTGCAATACGGCCATGTACCCAGTCAAGCAAGCAACAGGGGGATAGCTGGAGGATGATCCAGGATCTACGTCCTCTTAATGACGTGGTGCAAAAGGAGTTTCCGGTAGTTCCAAATCCTGCGATGATCTTATGTAGCATTCCCAAGACAGCGACGTACTTCACAGTGGTGGATCTGAAGAATGCGTTCTTCTCAATCCCACCCCGATTCATGGTTTACGCATGGTCAACGGCGCTTAGAGCACACAAGATTGCCTCAGGGGTTACTGTGAAAGTCAGAGTATTTTCAGTAGAGTGCTGCATGCCGACTTGGGAAATATTCAGGGGCCTAGCACGATCATCCAGTATGTGGATGATCGGCTGCTATGTAGAAAATGAAAAGTAGTGCAGGACGGGATTATATTGCATTATTGCAATTGCTGGCTCACAAAAGGGACAGGTAAATAATAAAGGGTGCCTGGCTAGGTCCTGATATGTATGAATTGTACATTAAAAGAATCAGGATGGGAGAGCCACAAGTTGGAAATTCAGGGTTTATGAATTTAATCTCCGAATTTTAATGATAATACATACAATATATCACTTATTTGCATTAGAACAGATATATTGTATGTATTATCACTAAAATTCAGAAAATTTATATATCCTGAATTTCCAACGTGTGGCTCTCGCATCCTGATTCTTTTTTTGAATGTACAATGGCTCACAAAGGGTACAAGGCAGATAGAAAGAAGCTCCAACACTGCCAACAGGGGGGTACTATATTTGGGGCAACTTATCTCTATAAACAGGAAAAGAATACTACCAGATAGGGCGGCAGCAGTATGCGCCACTCCTAGGCCCAGTACTGTCAAGGAAATGCAGCAGTTTTTTTGGCTTATGTAATTATTGTAAGCTATGGATCCTAGACTATGCAGCCTACACAAGGCTGCCGTTACAAAGTCTCGGAGAAGGACAGAAGACAAAACGGTAAATTGGAATGGACTGAAGAAATTAATAAACAATGAGGACTTGAAAGAAGCTATTCGCACGGCTGCTGTTTCAGCGACTGCAGATTATACACAGGAGTTTTAGTTATTTTCCCACTCTGATGGACGGCTCATGACTGCAGTATTGACTCAAAAGAGCACAATGGGCCAGAAGCCATTGGCTTATTATAGTGGGACGCTCGACTCAGTCATGCAGGGACAGTTCGCGTGCGAGCAAGCACTTGAAGCAGCTATATTTGCGATAGAGAAAAGTTCCACAAATGTCACCGGGTGCTCTGTTACCTTGTTTGGGGAACATTCACTATTCGCCATTTTGGTAAGGTCTAAATCGACCTTGACGACTCAGAGATCCTCTCCATATGAGATTATTATATCCAAACCTCATTCATATAGTAAGGTGTAGGGTGGTGCATCCTGCCACATTGTTGATAGAGGCATCCACTGATGATGACCTGAAAACGCATGACTGTGCAACATACGAGGGGGAAGAGGAGGGTAAAACTAGAGCCAGTGGGCCTCATTATGAGATTTGCAGTAAAATCTCGTAATTACTGGCATGGCGATAATAACGTGTCCGTGTAGCCTTGACGCTGCAAATAGTGGCTGATTACCAGAGTGCGTGCACGTGCGTACGGCAAGCCGGTAACGGCAGTACCACTATGCCAGTAACATCCCTCAAACCCCAGATAGCGGCATCATGAAATGCGCCGATACCTCCTCTGCCTTTTACCACCCCTAAATAACAAACCCGGTAGTACTGTTAAGGGTATTACCGGGTCAATCATCAGCGGAACTGGAAGTAGCGCCATCGTGCCGGAACGGAAAATACACCGGCGGCCATCTTCAAAAACACATACATTGCAATCCTTAATAGACAGGACCTGTTCTGGCAAAATACCATGCACACCTTGAAGATGTCTAAAGCCACCCATAAAGGCGCTCCCCGCCAGCGCAAGACAAGATTTAGTGATGAGGAACTAAATAGGGTGGCTGACACTTTAGCGGAGCAGGCGGACGTGGTATTCTGCGCAGACCTGAGGCGTCTGGCACAGCTCCGGAAGGAGCAGATTTGGGAGGATGTGGTGTAGAGGGTCAGTGCGGTTGGCACCACCACACGCATCACGAAAGAAGTCCCATCAACCTCAATGCACACAAAGTGCACCATACACATGCACTGAGTTTTGCACATAGGGGTAAAAACATCAGGTCCATAAACATGTACGCCGACCCACACACAGCTATGTTTCACAGTCCATTCATGTCTTGCAGGTAACGCTGGATATCAACATGTACAGCCATGCGAAATTAGGCAAAATAGTAGTCATGTGCGCAATGATGCACAACTTGTGCATATGAAGGAACATAGAAATGCCTCCAGAGGAGGACCATTCCCCCCCCTAGCTCAGATGAGGAAGACTGACGGTGTAAACAGGGCACCAGAAGACATACATGGGGATGTGAGGGAAGGACGAATGGTTGGCCAGGACCTCATGGACTATTTCTTCTAACTTGGGACATGTGCAGCCCATAAGTGCACCAAATTCACATGTCTCAACACCATCAAATAAAAACGGTTCAAATTATCATGATTCAACTGTGTTCATTCATGAAAACGGGGAACCCCATCCCCGACACCATCACCCACCCCACATCCTAGCCCCAGAACCAACTCCCACTAGCACTTCCTCCTTTCCCTTTGTTCAGAGGTTTTCTAGCATGTGATGCACGGTGCTGTGAGTGCATGGGTGGGGTGCTAGTCAATGACCACTCAGTAAGGGAAGCGGACTGCAAACTCCCCTGCAGGCTTCCCCAGAGATGGTCCATGAGGAGGTGAATGGCTCTGGCCATATCCTCATGGGAGGACGACAACTGTTCTGCCAGCTCCCGCACCCTCTGGCTTGCCAGACACTGGCTGGCATTGCTGAACACTGTGCTCCTGAACAGACGGTCTATGGACCTGGACAACCGTCTAGATGCCCCCTGAATTCAATCCTGCATAGCCTGTGAATGACCAAATTGTTCTTAGACTATGGCACACATCTCTGCCTAGACGGTCCCAGACGGCCTGCCATGAGGGTCTCGGCAATGGCTGTGGTGTAAGTCCACTGCCATGGACCACATGGTGCGCTGAACAGCGAGCAGCCTCGGCCTGCTCATCGGAGCACTCCTGTTCATAATGTAGAGCACAGCAGGATGACCTATGGGAATGTGGTGTGTGCAGTGGGGAGAGGATGTGCGGGGGGGTGAATTCCGGCGAGAATTGGAAGTTGGGGGAACGTGGCTGGCTCGATTAGGTGGGGATGCAGACTCGGACAGCACAAATGCAGTGCCTGCAGTGGCCCGTTAGGATTTCAGGCTGTCGTCTCCACTCTTGTTCACGTTTGAGTCCAAAGTCGTCCCAGCTGTGGTGATGTTTCACCCTGTTGCTGGTGGCACAGCTTCCACGATTGGGTCCTGTGGAGGCCCTGTGGCCGAGTCGTTCGCAAAGGTTAGTGTGCCCATAAATGGAACGCTTACATGGTGCCTTTTCTTCGGTGGTACACTCGCACTCCCCGAAATGCCTTTGCCTGGCTGCTTTTGGACACTGGTTGGTGCAGGTGTCAGAGGGTCCAGCGACTGCAATTCTTTCCTGATGTCGTGAGTGCAGTTGGTGGGTCTGACAGACATCCACTGATGAGCATAAATGGACATGGACTTGTCAAATGGTTACATGATGGCTGTGTTGCCTGTGCAAGGGTGACCATTGTGCTGGCAAGGGGTGGTTGTGATCTGCAAAGTGGATGTGCACTGTACCTTCTAACCTGCATTGCAATGCTGATTCTAGGCTAAGTCATCCCCTGCACTTCCTGCCTGGGTGTTATGCAAGGGTCGGGGGTCATTGCTTCACAGACTCATGTCGTTGTGGCCCGATGCCTCACATGGATTGTGTATGCTTGCAGGGCTTCACCTCACTTGCATGCATGGCAGTCTGTGTGTTTGGGAATCCCTGCAGGTTTGGCAATGTATGGGACCATATTTCAATCAGGTACTCACCGGATCGCCCATGGCTGCTGGCTCCAAACTCGGCCGCGCCCACACCCTCAATGCTGATCATGGGCAGGATGCCACTGACCATTTCCTCCCAGGGTGTGAGTTGCAGTAGTTCAACTGTCACCTCCAGTGACAACTGTATCCCGCTAGTGGAAGGATATTAGGCTCTTGACCCTGGCCTGAAGGTCATTCCATCGCTTCATGTCATCGACCTTGCATTGGATGTGGCCTACGGCCACCACCTTTTCCCTGATCTCAGCCCATTGTGCTTTTCCGCTGTTGACTGGTCTTGCGGTTTTGGTCCCCATATAGCTCCTCTGAGTGGGCCGCCACCTGCTCTGTTGGCACAGTCCGCTTCTTCTCCGAGAATTTTGGCTTATGCAGCCTCATATCAGGCACCCTGCCTGGTTGTAATACAGCAGAGATTGTTTTGTAATTATTGTGCTGCTTCATTCCTCGCTTTTATTCCATTATCCTAATCTGATTTTAATTTCCTTCAGTGGTTTAAATCATTGTGTAGTTTGGGTAGTTGTACCTTATATTTCATCTGCACCGTGCGATTTAAAACAGAATCTTTACTCTGCACGCATGGTGCTGTTCGCATTCCTGAACTACAAATCCCATAGCAATTTGTAGTTCAGAAGAGCATTTATTTTCAAATCCAGGCGCAAAGGAGCTGGCGTGAAGGAGCCCAGCCGGTTTATGCCGGTCCGTGCAGGACTGGAAGGGAGGAAGTAATTCCGATTCCTGAAGCAACAGTGAGTTCTGATGGGCGTACCTCAACGGTCACTCGCGCTCGTGTGCAATTTGCCCATTTGCCCATTTCCCTCCCTGTGAGGAGCAGTATTATTGATTCTTCACAACCCTTGCATATCAGGCTTCCTTTAGAGGAAGTGGTCTTTCTGACTAACACCTCCTGTGACTCTGCACAGGGGGATGAGGGCTTCTATGATGCTAGTTTATACTCGGTAGTCCAGTCAAGCTTGCCCATACTAAATCCATCAGGCTCAACTTCTGAGCGACTGAAAGATCGCCATAGCGTCACGCCAGTTCACAATCTGGTTTGCATGCTACTTAATACCCAATCCTTGGTCAAACACGCGGTAGAAGTCACTACATACATAGAACATAGGAATATTTACATTTGCACGATAACAGAAACCTTGAAACACAGGGCAGCTGGCCCTACTCTTAATATGGCTATCCCCAAAGGTTATAATATGCTAAGACAAGACAGCGATGAGGGGAGTGGGGGGTTGCGCTTATCTTTAAATCCTCCTTAACTATCTGGGATACAAGAGGGTTCATCATGAATGGCATTGAGTCTCTACATGTTAAAATAGGACTCAAAACAGAATCTACGAGACGGGCCACCAGGGGGCGCACGGATGATCGCCTACCCCAGGTGAGCTCCGTCGCCGATGGTCCGCGAAGTGACTTGAGCCCCCACTTCGTGACCCCCCCCACGGCAACAAACCCGTGAATAAGGTGTCGGAACACTTCCCCACGGAGCAGGAAAAAACCCGACCGAACCCAGGAAAACCCCCATATGAAGTTTTCACCTCGTCGGAAGCTGGAAAACGAAACTAAGTCGACCCGACGCGGCCGCGCTGGAAGGCGGGCTTTCCTGGAGGAGAACACTCGACTTCTGGACTGCCCGTCGACGTGTCTCCCCCAGACTGCAGCCCTTAGTGTGGGAGTGTCCCCGCTGACTCCCCAGCATGGACCCCCACTCCTGACCTGTGGAACAACAGAAGGACCTGCCAAGGAGGTAGGCCGCACCCCGGGCCGAGCGCGGCCTACACAGCCAGCTGAGATCAAGGTTCCTCGTAGTCCCGAAGCCCGTCACTCTGTGGTCTAAACCAGACCCCTCCACCTATGAGCGCCCGGCATAGATGTACATCGCCCTAGGCGGCCCCGATCCTGACCAGGCCACGTGGGGATAAAGGGGTGGCGCGGGGCCAAGGTGAAGCGCCCGACCCCCTAAATAACAAATAGCCGCCATTGTCCTACGCCCCATAGACTGATCACCTAAACTTTCCATGGCTTCACGTCGACCCACACGAGATACCGAAATTAGAAGACGGCCTTGAATCTGCAGTCCTGCATGTCTTCATAGAGGGTAGGGCCCCCTACTCAGGGGCGTGTGCCTCCTCTTACCCGGGTCGCACTGTATGGACCCACTTCACAAACTAGCCAGATTTGCCTACGACCCTCTCCCCCCACCACGCAGGCCTGCAGTAAATATGTCCACGGACTCATCGGAGGAGAGTGCTGCCGCCACCAAAGGAGACATAACCACATTACTGAATGAGATAAAAAACATGGGAGCCAACCTAGGCGGTAAAATCGATAAAATTACCCAGAGGATGGACAGATTTGAGGAACGGTTGGAATGTGTGGAGAATAATCAAACGTCGATTGACACCCTTGAAACTCAGATGGATGTACGGATTCGTAACATTGAAAAAAGAGAGGGTGAGGCGCGGCTCAAGATGGATGATTTAGAAAATAGGGAGAGGAGGAACAATCTCCGCTTTTTTGGTATCCCAGAGCGCGAAGGAGAAACTGAAAAAGGCCTCAGAGATATCATATATGATATCATAAAAATACTCACCGCTGATGAGGAAATTGATGAGCCCAAGATCGAACGCATACATAGAGCTGGTGGACCGTCCGGCGGCCCGCGTTCCGTCCTAGCCTAATTCCATTGCTATCAAGACAAAACCAGGATTCTGGAGAAGGCCAGATCCGGAGGCCCACTCACAATGGGGGGCGCCCAAATCACGATCTTTCAAGATTTATCGTCACTGACATTGGCACTCGGACGCCTTTGCAGCCCCCTGACGAAATGGCTCAAGGACCAAGGTACAAGGTACAGGTGGGGTTACCCCTTTTCGCTCACTTTTGAGCATGGGAGCAGAAAAATTGTGCTACGCTCTGAGGACGAAATCAAAGACTGCATCGCTGACTTTCTTGGCACGGGCTCGAAGGGCAACGAAGGAGGTGACAATGAGCAGCCGGGACCACAGTGGGAGCTCCAGGGCCCCGGGCGCAAGAGGGTGAAGGGATCGAGGAAATATAGACGCGCCAACAACACGCCTGACAAGGAGTAAGGGTGTAAAAAATGTGTACGACCCGGCCAAAATGTAACCACCGGTGAAGAACGAGACACCGGCCCCCGCAGAGCTCCGAAAAGGTAATATATGTAGTTGGGGTGCCAGCGCTGGCGCGGCACCCATCTGGACTAAGCGACGATGTGAACTCTCGCGGGAGGCCCCGGGAACGCACGTAACGTTAAACTTTAATATGCTTGTTGCCATTACTGTTGAAATGTTGATGTTCTACAATGTTATTGGGGGGGATTGAAAAGGGGGCTCACCCTTAAGTTGTGATGGTATATTCGACCGGGACCGTGAAGCAACGGTCCCCACTGATGGTCCGCCAACGGGCCGCACAATGTCATCCGGCCCGTACCGGACGCCGTCAACAGCTGCCCAGGCAGCACCCCCAGAACCAAGCTCAATGGAGCTCCACCAGATACGGTGGAACAGGCGGGGAGAAGTGAGGGGTCAGATACACTTGGGAAATGTATACGCATCACTGGGCACACTCCGGAATGTCACCGTTCAGATGTCACTGAGAATCGGCAAACCTATTTGGCCGCAACAGATGCGCGATCCTCGAACCCAAATCATCGATGGCATCACTTGAGAAGTCTAAGGGCAAGGGTCTCCTGAGAGTTGGGACTGTCAATGCGAAGGGACTGAACTCTCCTACTAAGAGATCACTGGTCCACAGAGAATTCCGTAGATCAAACAGACATTCTTCTCATTCAAGAGACGAAATTTGCAAGGGGAGAGGAGCGAAGAATCCTGGGAAGACGCAGGGGTATGGAATACTGGGGCTCCGGCCCCCTCAGAAAGGCAGGTGTCGGAATTTCTCATCAAGAAGGGAGTTGGGTTTGAATTGGAAAAGACTTGGTCGGATGTGAGTGGTCGAGCCCTTCTAATAGTGGGGAGAATTGCACGAGTCCAGATTACAATCGCTACAATATACTCACCCAACAGCGGACAGGCCGCATTCCTTAGAAAGACGATCCCCAAAATTGTGCTACAGACCGCGGGTCACCTCATCCTAGGTGGTGACTTCAACCAATGGGTAGACCCCGCCGTGGACTGGAGACCAGGCACGCCAGGCCTGAAGACCCTACACAAAGAGAACCGTGCTGAATTCGCCGCCATGATGGATCTATACGACCTACGTGACGTGTGGAGGACTCTACACCCGGACGAAAGTGGCTTCACCTTTTATTCGCATCCCCATGGCACACTCACACGGATAGATTACATATTCCTTTCTCCTGACCTTTCAGAATCCACGAGCTACTCTGGAATCGTCCCAATAACATGGTCTGATCATGATATGGTCTTAGCGGATGTCAAATGGACCGACCTACCAGTCGCTGGGGGATCTTGGCGCTGCAATGAGTCCCTTTGGACTGATGCAGTGTTCAAAAACGAAATGGAGACCGAGATCGAAGAATATTTTAAGGTAAACAACAATGGGGAGGTCTCCAAACAATTGATTTGGGAGGCTGGGAAGGCCACCTGGAGGGGAGTATTGATGCGCGAGGGCTCCTCTAAAAAGAGGGAACGTAAGATCATAGAAAATAAACTGCGTAATGAGATACACCAACTGGAAGCGCAAGTAAGAGATAACGCAGGGGTAGACCCCACCAAACTAGACACAGCCCACTGTAAAAGAGAAGAACTACGACTGTTAGAACATGGCCAGGTGGTGAGAAAACTACAATTCCTCAAGCAAACATATAACGAGAAAGGGGACAAGGCCGGTGCACTACTAGCTGCTAGGCTAAGGGAACGGAGGGAAGAACATAAGGTGAGAGATAACAGAGCCCACTACTCCCCCGCTCAATATCCGAGTGCTTCGCCAACTTCTACCAGAACTTATACACCTCTGAGCTGATCTCCACCCAATCTGACATATCCTCCTATCTGTCCTCAATCAACATGCCTACAGTAACACTTGCGGAAGCCAAGCTCCTCGATACTCCAATACTCAAGCATGAGGTACGGGATGCAATCAAACGATTAACGCTAGGGAAATCCCCGGGGGAGGATGTTTTCACGGCAGGCTTTTACAAAACCTTTAGCGACCAACTCTCCCCCTTCCTCACAGAACTTTTTAATGAGATAGTGGATACTGGGGCTGCCCCGGAATCTTTCAAGAAAGCCCTCATAACAGTCATCCCTAAGGAAGGCAGGGACCCCAAATTATGCGGATCATACCGCCCCATCTCCCTCCTCAATCTCGACGCCAAGATCTATGCTCGAGTATTGGCCGCAAGACTGGAAACCTTAATGCCTAAATTGATCCACCCTGACCAGGTTGGGTTTATTCTTGGGAGGCAAGGTGCCCCCTATCCGCGATCTTGTTTGCACTATCCCTTGAACCCCTGGCCCAAAAACTTAGAGAAGATCCCCTAATAGAGGGCATACGGTTGGGAGAAACGGAATATAAGGCAGCGTTGTACGCAGATGATATCCTTCTACACGTGACCAAACCCAATAACTCTATTCCCCATGCCCTAAAACTGATAGAAGAATATGGCCAATACTTTGGCTTTAAAGTAAACAAATCAAAGTCCACTCTCTTCCCCCTCCAAGGCACCTCTGATGAGAACAATGCCAAGTTCCTATCACTCGGGCTTAATCTGGAGCATACGAAACTGCAATACCTGGGTATTCAGATTACTAGATCCTTAAGCGACTTATATGAGGCCAACTTCCCCCTCCTCCTCCGACGATTCGAGACAGATCTTGAGAAGTGGAGTAAATTGATGATTTCCTGGCTGGGGCGTATCAACGCCGTCAAGATGGTGTGCCTCCCCGCTTCCTTTACCCTTTCCAGATGCTCCCAATTGAGATGCCCAAAAAATTCTTCACAGAGGCCCATAAGATAATGATGCGATTCATTTGGCAGGGGAAAAGACCAAGGATCGCATATGACACACTTATACTCCCCAAAGACAAAGGAGGAGTAGGCCTTCCCGATCTAACTACTTACTACAAAGCCGTGCAGTTACGTGTCTTGATTCCACACCTTAGAGACCACAAACACCTGCAATGGGTACAGATGGACAATCATTACATGTCCCCCGCCACGGTAGCGGAATGGCTATGGTCACCTTACCAGAGGGTCTAGAGGAGAATCAAACACCATCCCATATGGAGCATATGGCGCGCTGGGAAAGAGATGCGAGCAGTCACAACCTGGCCATCCCTGGTCTCCTGGCATAAACGACCATATTCCGAATCTAGAACGGTTTCAGTCATGGTACGAAGCGGCCTGGAGAGAGTGGGGCAACTTCAAAGAAAGGACTCGTTCATAACGCTACCGGACCTAACCACAGCATTGGGGATAGGTAACTTATCGACATTCCACTTTCTCCAATTGAAGGGGGTGCTAACGAAACCTGAGTGGAGAGAGACCTTACCGCCTTCGAGAAACTACTAGACTCCAGAACAGAGATGAAAGGTCTTATATCTGTGATGTATCAGACGCTAATAGCGGCGGGGGGGGTGGATCTACAGACCCCCTCAGAGCCAGGTGGGGAAAAGACTTTGGTGAAGAGATACTCCCCGACCAATGGGACTTAATGTGCAGAGCTGCACCCAAGGCCTCCTTGTCCAATCAATACAAGCTCCACGCCATAAAGCTCTTACATAGGTGGCATTATGATCCACTTAAACTCTCTAAAATGTTCGTCGTTGAGCCCGAGATGCTGGAGGAACTGTGGATCAACCGCTGACTACTGGCACATGTGGTGGAGCTGCCCGCATATCACAGTGTAGTGGACCGAGTTCCTGGGATGGATTAAGGAGATCGATGGAATCCAAAGGGAGTTCGACCCACTCCTTGTGTTGTTCGGCCTTGAGAGAGATGAAGACTGGCTCCAGGTGAGAGGTCTGGCCCACCAGCTGCTGTTAGCGGCGAGAGCCCTGATAGCGATCAAATGGAAGTCTCCTCTAACCCCAGGGAAAAACGAATGGATTAAACTGGCCACGAGCATTTACGTGATGGAAACGATCACAGCCTCCCTGCACAATAAATCAGCTAAATGTGAAACCCCATGGACGGACTTTAAGAATAAACACATCACGCCTATCACAGGCGCCCAGTCAGGAGAACCCTCAGAAGCCTAACTTAAAGATGTCAAGTTCCAAAAGAACACTGCGAAGGATCAGAGGCTCATTCCCAGTAGCCACGGTGATGACAGATGTTGCACGATGCCAAATATGTGCTCCCAATGCTTATGTTAAATGATCATACTTAACATGTACATTATTCCAAGTGGGGGAGGGGGGTGGGAGCGGGTTGGGGTAAACAGTGTAAGAGACATACCCAGGCAAATGGAACTGTCACGAAACTAAGCAATTCTAATATTGTTTGTTACCTTGCATTGTTTCTCTGACATGTACCCCTGGACGATGTACAATTTTCTTTGAATACTGTTTGCCCTTCTTTTGTCTTCTATTTTTTGTAAAACCAATAAAGAAAATTTTTTAAAAAAAACAGAATCTACAACACATTTTATTCTGATTTACAGACCACCCTCTTTGACAGAAGATTTTACGCTAGCACTATCCAACTACCTACTGTTCACCCAAAAGCCCAATTCTAGTTTTTTACATTTAGGGGATTTTAATTACTGGTTGGGTCATAAGGAGGATCAAATGGCTTCAGAACTTGAGATTCCCTTGGCCAACTTAGGTTTTGAGCAACTGATTCGCTCTCTTACCCACAATCTTGGTTACACCCTTGATTGGATTTCATCCATTAAAGTCATGACCAAGGACCTGGACGTATCACTCCGCCCTTGGTCAGACCATGACTTCTTGCATTTCACTATTTGGGCCGACTTCCCCAAAGAATTGAAGAGTAAAAGGACTCAAGCCTTCTTAGAAGAAACTACAAAAAGTTTACGCGAGAAAGAATTGAACCCTTGTTGACTCCTACCATCAAATTTACTTCTCATGACTCCACCACAGGAATGTTTAAAACGCTCCAATCTAATTTAGAGGCCATCACCAACTCTTTGGTCAGGCAGGGGGCTAGAAATAAGCCTTGGTTTTCACTGGAATTGAACAAGCTAAAATCTTCTACTTAGAAATTATTCTATAATTGGAAAAATAGTCCCTCTGCTAACGCACTATTGGACTATAAAAGTGCAGCCTAAGCCTACAAATTGGCATTTGTGGAAGCTAAGAAAAATGTCCTTAACTCTAGGATTTTGAATGCCCAATCAGAGGTTAGAGGACCCTTCAAAATACTTAAACAGGAAACCACCAGTTCCCCCCATATGGGCCAATTAGTTAAGGTCGTCGCCTGGTATCAGGACATCCAGGATGCCATGTTAGATAAATTGAAGGGCATCAGGTCAGACATAGTACATAGGAAAGAAGATCTTCCTTTAGACTGTATTAATGCGGGGATGGAATCATTCAAAATATGTCCTTCATACCCCAATTACATTTTTCCCTTATTTCGGAGGATCAGCGGTCAGTCATTGTGAACCAACTAAAAACCTCCAGTTGTAAAGGTGAGCCACGCTCAGCTATAATTATTAAAACTTGCCCTCCTACTCAATTGGCTGCCATATGTATGTTTGTAAATGCCTCACTTACAGAAGGTCATGTACCGGCGGATCTTAAACAAGCCTGGGTTACACCTATTCTTAAAAAAACCTGATTTTCCCATGAAAGTGCCACTCAATTACAGGCCCATCACTAATATGCCATTTCTACTGAAAATCTTAGATAGGGTTGCATATGGGCAGATTGCCCAACATCTGATTAACTTTCCCGTGCTGAACTATCGCCAATCAGGCTTCAGAGCAGGCTGCGGAACTGAAAGCCAGGCTGCTGGAGCGGATGGACAAGGGCCTTGCTTCCATATTGATGCTCCTGGATCCATCGGCTGCCTGCGACCTGGTTAACCATTCCATACTAGTCGACAGGTTGGAGGCAGTGGCCAACTTTCCTCGAGCAGCGGTATGCTGGATTGCCTCTTTCTTGAACAGAGAAAGTACAGTCTTCTCTGGGGACGCAGAAGCCTCTTCAGTCCCCATCGAATTTGGTGTTCTGCAGGATGCCTGCATCTCTCCCTGCCTTTATAATATATTTATGGCGTCCTTCTTCGCTTTGTTGGATCAGGAGGGGGATCATGTTTACCAACTACGCGGACGACACGCAGTGTCATCCCCGTGGTTGGTACTCATGCAACGGATGAGGCAGAATTAAACAGAGTCTATACCTCCATCATGAACTGAATGGTCGGGAATAACTTTGCACTGAATAGGGGCAAGACAGAGCTCCTGACCTTCGGCAAGCAACCCATATTATCCAAGCTGGGTCCGACATGAAAGCTTCCAACTCTGCGAGGTCAGGATAACCCCCTTGAAGAATGTCAAAACCTTGGGTGTTCTCTTTGACCAGCAGCTCACAATGAAGGCTCATGTGGGGAGTCAGCGGAATACTATATTAAACTTCTAGCCCACCTTAGGTCTTTCATCACTCAACTGTGGCAATGGTCTCAGCGTTTGCCTACTGTCGGAGCGAAAATAGATTATTGCGTCCGCCTCTTAGCTAGCCTTAGTAAAAAAAGAAGGGAACAGATTACAGGTCATTCAGAATAGTGCTGTGAGGGTTGTGATGGGGCTCTCACGCCGAGACCATGTGTCGGTAGAGGACTGTATTGGCTTCAGGTGGTGGCCCGTGTGCGTTACCACCTTCTAGTGATGATAGGTTATTTATAATGCGCTTAATACTCCGGGGTTTCCAAGCGCGGACCTGGGAATCGAA
This sequence comes from Ambystoma mexicanum, assembly GCF_040938575.1. Taxonomy (NCBI): domain Eukaryota; kingdom Metazoa; phylum Chordata; class Amphibia; order Caudata; family Ambystomatidae; genus Ambystoma; species Ambystoma mexicanum. Next base: position 325,819,237 of record NC_090925.1, on the reverse strand, counting down.
CCTGTGGAGCTCCATGTCGCCTTGCTTCCAAGGCAAGCACGTTGCCCCTAAGCTATCCTCCTGATTACTTACAAGTGTATTCAGGTCATTATGCCCAGTTACCTGCAACAGATTATAGTGAAAAAAGTCCAAAGCAGATCTCTTAGATCGAGTGATCAGAAACTCCTCATGCTTCCTAGATGTAGAACTAGAAAGGCAGACAGGGGCGCTTTCTATTCTACCTCATAGCACCCAAAGCTTGGAATGATCTTCCCCTTGACCTCTGATGCCAGCCTAATATAGAATCTTTTAAAAGAAAATAGAAAACGTGGCTGTTTGCTTGCTTAACCTCTTCCGGTTTCACCCCTGATGTGCTCATTTTGTGTCCCCGCCTATATGTTTGTCAGCGCCCTAATTACAATGGGTCCAAGGTTTGCGCTTAATTAACCAGGTTACTCACCGTAGTGACTACATTACTCCTAGTCCCCTTTCCTCCATACTTATGGGACATCTCTCCGTCCTGTGGGACGGGACCGGGGCACTTTATAAAAAGCATCCAAAAAAATGTTTCCAAAAATGCGTCCTTCCTCTCTTTCTGCGTGTGGCCCGGCACGCGGCCATAACCCCGCCCACCATGGCTCCGCCCCGCGCATTGCCCATCAGTCCTTTTCTCATCGCCAGGTCAGAGACCTATTAGCAATAACAGAGGAACCTTATTAGAGGGGACGGCGGGCGGGCATATGGAGGAAAGGGGACTATGGACTAGGAGTAAGGTAGTCACTACTCCAGGGGACATATTTCTGAAAAGCAACCGCGGCTGCCTTGCCCCGCACCAGGTGTGCATGAATACCCTTAGGAGGTTTCAGCCCTTGGACGGCGAAAGACTCTTTGATGCAGGAGGCGATCCACCAGGAATAGTCACCTTAGAAGCCTGCTTAGCCTGCTTACCCTGAGGGTTACCAAAGGTCACAAAAAGTTGAGAAGAACTCCTAAGCTCGGAAGTCATGTCAAGGTAGAACTTAACAGCCCTTCTGACATCAAGGCAATGCAGAACCCCTTCAGCCTCTGAGGCAGGGTTCCGAAAAAAGACCGGTAGGGAGATCGACTGATTTAGATGGAATTCAGTGACCACCTTTGGTAGAAAAGTCGGGTTGGTCTGTAGGACTATCTTGTCCTTGTGAAAGACCAAGAAAGGATGCTCCACTGACAGGGCCTGGAGCTCACTCACTCTCCTCGCAGACGTAACGGCGACCAAAAAGGACACTTTCCAGGATAGGTACTTGAGGTCTACCGTGGCCATGGGTTCAAAAGGTTTATGGCACAGCGCCATCAGGACTACATTTAGGTCCCACGACGGGTGCGGACTACGAACCGGCGGGTAGAGGCGTGTCAAACATGCAAAATGCCCCTTAACCACTGGGTTACTCAGAGAATAAGAGCATTGATCTGTAGCAAGATAAGCGGAAACCGCAGAAAGGTAAGTTCTGCATGACAGAACGTGAACACCCAACTCAGCTAGGGAGGACACGAAGGACAGCACTGTGTCAATCATAGCCACCCTTGGGTCTAACTGCTTTCCCAAACACCAATGGCAGAACCCAAGCCACTTACTCCTGTATTGGGATCTGGTTGAGGGTTTCCTGGCTGCCTGGATAATACGCATGTTATCCATAGACAAGTTAAGATGCTCTAAAGACTTGAAGTCAGGCACCATGCCGCCAAGATGAGCGATTGTGGGGAGGGGTGCCACATCTGCAGTTCCCCCTGATGAAGAAGATACGGGGATACTGGTAACCTGATCGGCGGGTACACCGACAGGTGATGAAGTTCTGAAAACCAAAACCTGGCCGGCCACCACAGGGCTATGAGTAGAAGGGAGCAATTCACCGAGTTCTTCAGCTTCCAAATTGCTCGATGAACTAGAGGCAGAGGCGGGAAGGCGTAAGCTCTCATGTTGTGCCATGGAATCTCGAGAGCATCCCCCAGAGAGGAGGCTCCCAGCCCCCCTCTGGAGGCGTACTGAGGAAGCTTCTTGTTTACCGCTGTCGCGAAGAAATCCACCTCTGATGTGCCCCAACGCAAGAAAATCCGTAAGAGGACCTCTGCCTTCAACTCCCACTCGTAGCTGACCACTGTCCGCCGGCTGAGGGCATCTGCTGTGACATTCAGCTGACCCGGAATGTGCACTGCGAGCAGCCAGACACCATGAAGCACAGCCCACTCCCATATCTGGATGGACCGGTCCATGCATGAGAGGGGGAAGACTTTGTTCCCCCCTGCTTGTTGATGTAATACATTGACACCACATTGGGCCTCATTACGACCCTGGCGGTAAGTAACGGCCATTACCGGCATAGCGCAATTAACGTGTCCGTGCTGGCCAGAGACCGCTAAAAGCGGCACATTACGACTTCTCGGGCACGAGCATTGCGCCATGCCGGTAATGTAATCACCGTCATGCCATGGTAGCCCAGAGGGTCAGTGCTGTCGGCACAACACCCCGCAATGCCAGACAATGTAGAAAAAGGTGGGACGATCTATGTCTCTGTGTCAGGAATATACTGGCGGCCAATAGGAATCTGGGCATGGCGACTGGCGGAGGAGCCGCGTCGCCCATCAAACTGCAGCTTTGGGAGGAGATATGCGCCATAACCATAGGCACGGAGAGCATTGAAGGGGTCGGAGATATGGAGAGAGGAGCCCCGACACCAGGCGATGCAGGTAGGTGCCTTAGTCCAGCTATGCCAAACTCAACACAATGATGTCCAGATGTTTGGGAAGAGCAATGATGCCTAACACGGTCCACACGACACATTAGCACAAGACTGCCTACAGGCAGTGCTGACTTCCACCTTGTACACATGCATTATGCACCCCCTTTCTGTAGCCACCCACATGCCTCCGTGCTTCTACCCCCTAAGAGGGAGACAACCCGTATGTCACTGCCTCCAATGTGCACCATCTAGTAATCAAAATGAATGCAGCCATCACAATGCCTGCTCAATGTCCGTAGACCCATCACTAACCCTCTCCCTCCTTTTGTCCACCACAGGCTCTCGTTCGGACAGTGCCGATGAAGACACAGGCACAACACCTGCCAAGAAGGCCAGGCCCGAAGAGCCACAACACCGTCCCTCCACCTCAGGTAGAAAAAGCAAACCCCTGCAACAGCAAAAATCCCACAGCACATCACAGGCCATGGCACCGATGTGCAGCAAGTCGAGCACTACGGCACCACCGACTTCAACCATCCGCCCAGTGGTGTCCACTCAAGGCACTGGGTCCGCAGGAAGCGGCACCATCGGTGAGACTGCTGCCGCCGCAGCTAGCTCAGACAACGAGGAAGGGGATGTAGAGGTTGTTGTGGGTTCCCCCCCACTGGCCCCTGCATTCTCCCTACCAGTCCCCGTGCAGCCAGCATGACAATGGCATACAGGGGCAATCTCCTGAAAACTCTTGGCCGGCCACTCCATGCCCAGTAGCAGATGTGCAGGAGGGGAGCAGCATAATGGACACACCAGAACCATCAGCAACAGGCCACAAAACCCAGGAGTCAATGCAGGACATAATCACGCGGCAACAGCAACCCACATCCCGGTTGACACAGCATGTCGGAGAATGCGGCAGCGCAAGGGGGGAAATGCGCGAATGTGCTGATATGGTAAAGGCTGCCATCGTGTCCACTTCTAAGGACATTTGTGCCGAACTGGCAGCGGTGCGGCACGTATTTTCTGAGCTAGTCCAAATGATGAGGGAAATGCGTCCATGTGAGCAGCCCAGTTCCTCCTCGGCTGCCAGTTCTACCCGAACCAGCCCAGTCCGCAGATCGGGCAGGAACCTGCGGCGTACAGACAGGAGTGCACCGGGTGCCGGGAGAGGGGGGTGCCAATAGACGCGGCCTTGTGTACAGATGCCACATGATGCACTTGAGCACAGTCATCCACACCATGTTATGGGGAGTTGAGGGGGGAGGTGGGAGTGGGTGTGTTGGGGTGTTGAGGGGGGAGGAGGGAGTGGGTTTTTTGGGGAGTTGATGGGGGAGGGGTGAGTGGGTGTGTTGGGGAGTTGAGGAGGGAGTGGGTGTGTTCACTTAGAATTACTATTTCAATACACTTTTTGGTTATGCACAAATCACGTGTGGACATTGTTCACCAATAAAACACACATACGCAATGAGCAGTCTACAGTGTGCATGTCCCAGACACACCCAGAGCCCCAGGTGCCATCCCCATGTGACACCCCCCATCCATGTGTGCTGGAAGATTTTGTTGATCAGAATCCGACGCATGTCACGTCCCTCCTGTGCATCGCGTCCTCCCTGGAGTGCTGCCCCATCCCCACCCTCCTCATCTTCGTCAGGTGGTTGCTGTTCTGCGTCAGGGGCACATTCCGTCTGATGCACATATTGTGTAGCATCACACATGCCATGACAATCTTTGCCACCTTCTTATGGCAGTACAGGAGTGACCCACCAGATCTGCTGAGGCAGCGAAACCGTGCCTTCAAGAGGCCAAATATCTGCTCAATCACCACACGGGTTCCGGACTGGGGTAAGGAGCCAACGCTTCAAAGGATAGCCTGCATCACCTGCATGTGGGCAACAATGTATGTGTAAGTTAACTCATGTTTGACCTCATTGAGTGATACCATGGCATGCATTTGTTTCTTCATCTCAAGCCCATTTCCATGCATGAATGGAGTCACACGATGTGAGTGCTATGTGTGCATTCCTCTTATGGACTGTTTTGCATGCCATTGACTAGTGTGCGCTTGGGGGTCCAGTTCCTTGTGAGTGCACATGCACTGTGTTAGTCCACGACGGTTGTTTCTGTGATCTTGCAGATGTCCAGTAATTTGCATGCTTTCATCCTGGCAACGTTGATGTCAGCCTCATGATGCTCTCACTACGCACAACAAATGGTGTCATGCAATGTAGTTGGGCATCTGTGTAAGTGTAGTGGTGTACTGATGTATTTGACCCTCATGTGACTCCTTTATACGCAGTGATGGGGGACTGGCCTTTCAGTTCATGGTGTTTTGTGGTGTGTATTGGCTATAGTCGTTGCTTGTAGCTGCATTTTGTTGAGGGGGATGCGGTCTGATTTGGTACAGTGCACATGCAGATGTCTGTGGGATGGTTGGGACACCGCTTCATTCGCATGGTAGGGCTGCTTACATCTTGCATTATGTGGTCAGGTGTCGGGTCCAGTCTGGGCTGCTTTTGGGGTATGAGCTTGCTCCATTCCCTCTGGCACTCGCAACTAGGTGAAGTATGCATCTATGCCTCAATCACCTACCCACATTACATTTCCATGAGCCTAACATGCGACTCACCGAGAAGCCAGGATCTCTGCCCTGCATGTCGCTCCATGTAGCGTGGAATCGTGGAGTTCCGCAGGACCATTGAATCATGGGTTGATCTGGGGAATCGAGCACAACAATGTGTGATGATCCTGTTTGAGTCACATACCATTTGCACATTGATTGAGTGGTATAGCTTACGGTTGCGGTACGCTACCTCGATGGCATGTGGGACCACCAATTCCACATGGGTGCAGTCGATGGCGCCAATGCAACCGGGTATGCCGGCCAGTGAATGGAAACCCTCTTTGGTGTTTGAGATCTCCTGAACAGACCGTGGTAAGGAAATGTGTTTGTGTGCTTGAGGAGGGCATCAGGCACTTGGTTCAGCGTACGTGAGGATAATGGTTGTGAAATGCCATGCACTTGCCCCACTGTGTGTTGGTAGGTGCCTGTGGCCACGAAGTGGAGCACAGACACTACCTTCAGTAGGGGTGGGATGGTGGTGCATGTTTCAATGAGGCCGACTATGTCATCATGTATCATTTCCACAATGGTGGTGATGGTGTCCCGGTCCAGGGGGGTACAGGGTGTGGATCTGGTCAGCGGTTAGGTTGAATGGACTGGCTCAGATGCGTGGACTAGGGGGCTGCCTGCGTGGTGGAACTGGCTGTGCTGGTGGGGCATGCTGGCCCTGCCTTGCCCTCCTTCTCCTCCTGCGTCTCCTCTGTGCTGCCTGTTGTACTTCTTGTAGTTGTGGCATTTCCACTGCAATCAGGTCCTGCAGTCCCAGCATTGCTAGTAGTGTTGGATTCATTGTGGAGTGTATCTGTGTGTGGGAAGGGGTGGGGTGTGCTCCTTTTGTGCTTGCCCAGTCTATTGACTCCACCTGTGCTTTTTGTGAGCACATGTTGCAGCTGGGAACACTGCACATGGCCATTTACGGTTGGTCCGCGATAGCGGTATTAGCGCCATGGCGGTAAGGTACTTTACGGCCTTCACAAAGGCGTTATTTCCAGGTCCACGTGACTCGTAATGTTCACATTTTAGTGCCATGGCGGCATTTCCGGCCTAGGAGTCTCGTGCCGCGCCCTTGGTACTTTTAACAGCACCATTGATTACGGTGCCGCTAATAGCGCTATCTCGGGTCATAATCGGCCCTAGTGGTAAGCGATGCCAGTAATCCTTTACCGGCATCGTTTTTCACTTACCGCCAGGGTCGTAATGAGGCCCATTGTCCGTACGTATGCGGACCACCTTGTTGTCAATGAGCGGTCTGAACGCCCTGAGCGCCAGAAAAATCGCCAGAAGCTCCAAATGATTTATGTACAGGAGTTTGTCCTGAAGCGACCAGAGGTCGGAGACCTGAAGAAGATCCAACTTCACACCCCACCCCAGAAGGGAGGAGTCCGTTGTGATCGTCGCCGTGGGGGCTGGGTCCTGAAAACCCGCGCCTACCGACAGGTTGCTGCGAGATGACCACCATTCCAGGTCCACTCTCATGGATCCGGAATCATTATCTACCTGGAAACCGGATCCACAGCCTGACACCAGGAACTCCGAAGAGCCGTCTGGGTCCGTCTCATCTTGAGACGAGTAAGAGGAAGAGCCAGCACACACGAGGCCATGAGGCCCAGAAGCCTCTGGAACTACCAGGCTGACATGCTCTCCGACTGAGCAAACATCTGACACGTGGCAAACTGATTCGCCATTCTGTCCCCGGTCAGGTACACTCTGCAGTCGATCGTGTTCCAGCGAAAACCCAGGAAAATCAGAGACTGGAGATTGCCCACTGCTGCCGTCGGGCAAGGGCTGCGTAAGAGCCAGTTGTCCAAACACGGATACACATGGATACCCTGGAGACGAAGATAGGCCGCGATCACCGACATCTTCGTGAAGACACGCGGCGCCGAGCTGAGGCCAAAAGGAAGCACACGAAACTGGAAGTGCTCCTCTCCCAAAGAGAAGCGGAGATATCTCCTGTGTGGGTTCCAAATCAGGATATGCATGTACGCGTCCTGAAGATCCACAACGCTGAGCCAATCGCCCTTCTGCAAGGAAGAACGTATCTGGCCGGGCGTAATCATCTTGAATTTCTCTTGCGGTAGGAAATGATTGAACTGAGAAAGGTTGAGGATTGTGCGCAGGCCAGCCTGGTTGGGTTTGGGCACCGTAAACAGCTGGGAATAGAAGCCCTCCCCTCACTCCCTGAGGGGAACGGGTTCCACCGCTCTGAGGTCCAGAAGTTTCTGAACCTCGACTTTGAGGGAGGGCGAGCCCGACAGCTGAAAGGGAGGGTTGAGAGGTGGGGTAGGGGGTAGAGGTAGGCGGAAGCCCACCCGAGTGACTGACAAGACCCATCTGTCTTCTGTGATGATCTGCCAAGCCTCCCAATGAGATGCAACGCGTCCTCCCACCGGGGGCTTGTGCGAGCGCGGAAAACCCTCATTTAGTAGGTTTATCGGTGGCAGTGCCACCGGAACCTGAGGAGAAGGCTGAAGAGTGGGAGAAAAACTGAGTCTGTTGTTGCCTACGGTGGTTATTCCCCGCAGGGGTATCCACTCTGCAAGATTTGCAGTCGAGAAAACCCCTAAAGCCAGAGGAAGATCAACCTTGCGATGATGGCTTCTGGGTTTTGAAAGGAGCCTTAACCAGGACAGACAAGGACTTAGCTGTCTGAGTGCTATCCTTCGTCTTGGTGAGCTCTACATCTGTTGTAGAATGAAAAAGCTCTTTACCATCGAACGGAAGGTCCAACACCTTGTCCTGCATTTCTTTTGAAAATTTAGTAGCATGCAGCCACGCCTGCCGTGAGGTATCAACTCCAAGCATCAGGCCCCCAGCCGAGGTGTCTATGTGATGAGCCGCAGCCTCCAGGAGATCCTGGGACAAGAACCTGGCATCGGAAAGGCCTCCTTTGAAGTCTTCCAGCTTCTCGACCGGGATAAACTCCTCAAACTCCGACAGACCTTACCACATCCGCATGTTAGCTCCCGCTAATATCAATTCAGCATTGGCCTGCCTGAGCTGCAAGGCCGAGTCAGCGAAGATTTTCCTCCCGAGGGAGTCTAGGAGCTTGTCCTCCTTTCCCAGAACCTGGGAAGGTTACTGGATCACCTGCGACCTGCTTTTGGGAAATTTGGGGATAGCACACATGTAGTGAAGGGGGTTTTCGGGATGCTCCTAAAGACTCTTTCGAGGAGCTCCACCGTGATTGGTAGGACAGTCTGCATGGAGTCATACCAAGGGTGGTAGTTTACAATTTTGAGGCCTTGTCAGCCAGAGTGGAGAACATTTTTATTAAATAGGGAAAAACGTTCGGTTTGAGACGGGCGGTTGAGATTCTGGAACCATAAGAATTAGATGAATGAAGAAAGACTTGAATGACAAAGCGTGAAAGCATGATGGCAGTGATGAGGTTATCAAGGTAAGCATGATCAGTTGGGGTATGCCTTAAGTTAAACACAAGCAATTGTGAAGGCATGAGTGTGGCAGAAGGCCAATGAAAGTGGGTGAGTGAGAAGTAAAGGATTTACAGTATTTTTGTAACATAGTGAACATAGCCAGCGGTACGACATGGCAAAGAAATAATGACATAGTTTAAGAAATTCAGGCGCAGGCTGCGAATTATGAACGTTTACAGACATGAGGTAGAAACAGTTAGCCTTCAGGAAAATAAAGGCAGCCATAAAATCGGGGATTATGGCAAATAAATAAAAGAGCAAGCAGAATGAAATGAGAATCATGAAGGACAGTAGTGGTACAAGTAAGAATTCCGGGGGGGGAGGGGGGCACCCGAGATAAAAACATAAGAATTCCGGGGGGGGACCCAAGATAAAAACGTAGGATACCGGGAGGACACCCGAGAGAAAAAGTAAGGATATCGGGAGGACACACGAGAGAAAAAGTAAGGATTAACTGGGGGGCACCTGAGACAAAAATGTAAGGATTCGCCTTGTTCCTGGGCTTTAAGGAGTGGTCAGAAGGAACTTGAACCCAGAGCCCACAGAGAGGGGGACGTTAGGCTATGATGACGTTTAAAGTCGTCATAAAGTGGTAGTTCAAATCCCATGACGGGGTATTAATTAGAAGGCAGGTATACGTATGTCCAGCTGGTGTTTGTCTAGTCTGTCAAATGTCTCTTATACATGTCCTGTTGTATGTCAAATGTAAGGAATTTTGTCTCCTTGTTGGTTGAAATAAAGTAAAAAGTTTAATGCGATTCTGCAGTTGAGAAGGAATCGCACATAGATTGATGAGATTGAGTAAATTGGCAGTAAAAAATTATTCGCGTGAAGGGACTGGATTGGAGCTTGCCGCATTTGATGCACGCTCATAGTAATGGGAATTTTTGACTCACATAATGATATCAATAGAAACAGAGTTAAGCCCGGAAAACATTGCTCCAATTGGAGGAGTGGGTTAAAGGTACCGCCCACAAGATGTTATGCCGCGGCCACAAATTTAGCCTTAATATAAAGCAATTTTATCACGCATGGCAACTGACATGCATGCCGCATATACAAACAAAAGGTTAGAAAAACGCTATGCTGCTCTCGAATTATAAAAATATAAGAGCAAGGAAAGAAGGAAGAGCATCCAGCAGCTTGGTTGAAATACATACTGAGAGGGGGAGGGGAGAGACACCGGCAGCAACGCCTGCCCCGCCCGAAACAGGAGTCGAGGGAAGTAAGCCTAAGAGACTTTGCCCATTAAAGAGAGCTTAAAGCAACCAAAGGTTATAGTAACCCCGCTTATGAGTCACCTTCATACAGTAGTAGCAAAAAGCAAGAGAAGGTTAAGAACAAGAATATCGCATCCCTAAGCCAAGGGACAAAGGGAGACACAATGATGCGTTAATGAAGAAGGGGATCAAGCGCAGACAAGGGAATCTCATCTAGGGAGAGAGGGAAGGAAGAGGAAAGAAAGTGAAGACAGAACTGATGAGATAGCATTTACAAAGGACCAATGGATGGGAGGACAAATCTCATTGAAACTCGATGGGAAAGGCAGTAATGATGGGAGGCCTAAGGAGGAGTTAGATGAGGCACAGATACGAAGAAAGAAAAAGTAGTTAAGGGACGGAAGGATAAGAAGGAAAGGTAGGCTAAGGCAAGAACAACCTCATCGCAAAGAGCAAGCAAAGCAGCTCGATCGCGAACCAGAGAGCAGCCTATGAACTTGACAGACAGAAACAGCAAAGGTTAGAGGAAAAGCAAAGGTACGTGAAAAGAGGGATGAGGAAAGTCAAGGAAAAAGGAATATAGAGATAAGAAGATAGGGTCAGAGAAGAGGAAGCGTAAAAGGAGTGGTCACAGAAATAAACACAAATAAATAAATCAGGAAACACTGAAAATGAGTGGTTATCTTGAGTAAAAAATGAATAACAGGATAAGGGATACAATCAGAAGCATGGAGAAAAAGTGGAAAACAAATAGCACTTATGAGGGGTCCTGGCAAACAGGAAAAAGAATATGACTGATAAAATTGGGTCAATTAAATAAAGGACACTCACAAAAACCATTTTAAAGTAAATATGGTGAAGGAATCAAAACAACTTGTGAATGTCAGTAACAATGTTGATTTATTTTACAAACAAGCTATGGACCTCTTACGTGGAAACACAAGAAATCGTCTGCATGGCCTTAAATTAGGGGGAAAAAAGAAAAGTAAGTACTAGTTCACGCCAAAAGGGTGTGAACACGCAATTGATCAACACTGAAGGTAAGAGGATCCAGGTGAGTAACAGGAAAAGGTAGCAAGAGACACAAGGTCTTCACAAGTTAGCTGTTTTCCCAAGATAGATATAATCAGGTGGGGAAAGAGTAGAGAAATAGATAAACAGCAAGGCCATTCCAGACAACCACAGAAAACAGAAGAAAAATTGAAGGCGAGTAATTATTTTCGTGTTCATAATGTCAAAAGAATTGTCATGATAGAGGTATGCAAGCATTAGAATAGGCAAGACATTAATGCGAACGATAAAGGTGGAGGCACGTAGTAGGAATTGGTGCCATAGTCTTAGAAGACAGGGGTAGGCTAGATCAACTTAGACAGGGACGGTGTGCAGCGAAACGCCTCCGTTTTATCACCCTAGGATGAACACAAAGCACAAGCATAGACCATGGTCCAACTAACGGGGAAAAAAGAATAGGAAGAATGGCTGCTGAGCTGAGGAAGTATGTGCAGCTAACCAGGAAGAATGGCTGCTGAGCTGAGGAAGAATTTACTGCTAACCAGGAAGAATTTACTGCTAACCTGGAAAAATGCAGCTAAGCTGAGCAAAGAACCAAACCAAAACTAAGTATCCCCGCGGGGTGGTTTGGGAATTAATTATGTGCACCAACGAATAGGGGAGAATGGCCCAGAGTATTTATTTTATTTTTTTTGATAGCAGAAGGGAGGAAGGGAGTTAAAGTTCGGAGGAAAACCTGACCCTTTGCAAACGCCCGAATGACTTTTGCCTATATCTTGACTTTCTACAGGTGACAGGGATCCCCAAGGATGTTTGTCATCTTCGGACGTGCATAGAAGACCAGGAAAGGAGAAGACGTCCTTCTTTAATTGTTTTGTCTCCTTAGGGTTGCATGTGGCACCCGGAAGGGAAAATGTGTCATATGATGAACATAATGTGGTATTGAAAACAAAAATCATTGTCTAAGCCAGCTGACGCAGTGCTAGGAATGGGGGTTATTTTAGTTATGGTGTGAAAATGACCCACAAAGGGAAAATGTTTTAAAAGGAAATGTTTTGTAGCTTGTCTAGGAGGCATGATTGTCAAATAAGAGGGAATGTCCCGATTTCTAGAGAACAGGGCAGAAGAGCAAATGCGAAAAGAGGTTTTAAGGAAATGGGTTGGTAAGAAATGTGTTAGATAAGTAGAGACCCGGTTATTTACAAAAGAAACTCATTCCGTTTTATATTACAGGTATACGTCGAGGGACCTGTATGCCTTGGGATATTGACACTGAACCGCGTGAGGAGAGAGGAAGGTCGTAGAGGAACAGAGTGAAAGCCTGACGCTGAACTATGTCTGTAAAGAGACTCCCCCAACCCTGCATCCACATGTTGAACTGTCCCCTCTTCTGTACCTAATGAACCATCAACTCTTTTGAAAGAAAGACACTCTGGAAAAAACACTGAACCTTATGTGTTAAAGAAAAACAATGGACTTCTGGTCTAAGCATCAAAAGGACATGGGAAACTGACAGTGAAAACAGCACATGGAAAAGAAAAGGTGACAGGACACAGACGGTCCACTAACGCCAAACCCATGACAACTACAAAGGAAGATACAGAAAAGGAAAGTGTGGACAAGAGGAAGGGACGAAGTGAAATGACGTTCATGGGCAGGAGAAGATGCTTAAAGAGAGATTGTACTTGATGGGGTGGGAGTTGCAGACAAGGTGTGACATACATAGACACAATGGGCGAATGGGTTACCTCAAAGCTTGACCAAACCTCTTGAGTCTCACAATGGCTGTGAATGGTTCAAGGCATACAGTTAGATTAAAGGCACAGAATTACAGGAAATAAGACACATGTTTGTTTTAGTATGACAATGCGTTAGTATATGCCAAATTATAATATTGTGTTAAGAAATGTTTAGATAAAAGGTAAGGTGAATGAAAATAGAATATGGTTTAAAGTTGTTTGTTTACAAACAACTGAACTTTAAAGACGGGGGAGTGTAATGGAGGTCCCAACCTATATATATATGTGTATCAAATCAACAGCTGAACGAAGTGGAGCCCCCCCCCAATTAAACCTAACCTGAACAAGTCAAAAGGGACTTCTATGGTGGTGAATTATGCGAAAATAGGGTTTACATGTTGCAACATACTAGCATTCAAAGGCATTGTGAATATAAAGTCGAAAAGGGCATTACCATGTTGTAGTATGGTGGCAAAGCACAAAATGGACAATGAGATATTTTATATGCAGACAGAAAATCACCTTGGGCTAAATGCCTTTAACAAAAATGCCTTTAAATGAAAATGCATGCAACCAAAATGTGTCCTGAACAAGAAGAATTGAGTAGTGCACAAAGTATGCAATAATGAGATCATTTTAAAAGTTGAGACGTTCAGGGACACAAGCCTTCTGGAACTTGATTAAGGAGCAGAAACCAGACAGGCCTGGTCGAAACTCTTATCTGAAAAGTCCAGATAAGTTGAACCGAGCACCGAGACAGAGTGAGGAATGCATGTTAGAGTGTAATTCACTTTTGAAGGGTTTAGTCCTATTAAAATTAATTGGACAATAAGCTAATGTAACAATGTAATTGCTCCAGACTGTGGAGGGAGAGGTGGGGGCATTTTTTGCTCCCTCCACTTTGCTATAAATGTGTCTGTGTAACGCTGGGAAGGGAGTTCTTTTGGAGGCTGGGAACTTGGGCACAGTTGTTAGGGCTGCACTGTGTCAAGCTATGGTGAATTAACCCTTATGTACTTAACAGTCTCTGTGCTGATCCATTTGAGTGGTCCTTATTGAATTGTGTTGTAGTATGTGAATTCTGCACCCTAACCTCCTCGAGGTGCAGCCACTTTGTCTTAAGGTATTCGAGGGCAAGCCCCGATTCCATGGGCCCATCAGAGGTCGTTAGTTCCTCGTTTACACAAGGATGTTCGTTGGCATCTGCCATTTTCAATTACTTTATTCATGATGTTAGTATTCCGTTGTCAAAAGTAACATCAGATTCACCTAAATTTAATACCCATCAAATACAATCACTAATATATGCGGATGATCTCGTATTAGTATAAAAAATCCAAATGGGGCTCCAGCGGTTACTTGACGCCTTTTTGTCTAACATACAGCTAAATGAGTTAAAAATTAATATAACAAAGACGCAAATTGTGCAATATTCACCCAAGTGCAATGGTCCTCTTGCGCATGTCTGGAACATCAATAGCTCCCCCATCATGGTGGTACAACATTACAATTACCTAGGAATGTTTTTTAAAGGGAAAGGGAAGGCACAGGGTCATTTGGAGCGCGTGGAGGCGAAATTTGCCACAGCCATCTCCCAAGTTCGTATTATCTTGTATATATATGGAAAATGTTCAATTAAACTGGCCTGGCTCTATTGGAGAATGAAAACCATACCTTCCTTAATGTATGAATTGGAAACCATCCCTTAGGATTCATCCTTCCAATTCAACAAATGGGAAGCCAAATATTGGAGAGCGGTATTACACCTCCCTCAATGTATCCCGGCAGCTTGGATTAGGTATGAGCTTGGGCTGGTTTCGCTCTGGGCACACTACAATTGGCGAGTGTGCTCTATTCAAAATATGTTTACTGTCAACTGAATTAAATGTTTTACTGAAGGTGGTCTCTCACTATAGGTTTACGGTTAAACATGTATTTGTAACTAATTGGCTAGGAAATGTATACAAAATATTAGCTGATGCAGAGATATTGATTGAGACATTACTAGGTAATCCAGATAAAGCCAAACTAAAGATCTATCAGTTGGACTGGATAAAAACTCAAGAACTATGTTTAACTTATCGAGATGGGGATGTGCTCAGATTTCCACCTAAAAAAGTCAGTATTCTACCACAAAATCTGCTACGTTGTCCGTCAGTCAAGTTTAGAAGTGGTATACGTTTCAATTTATGGAGCACACTCTCAAAGCAAAATTGAAACTTTTGTCCCCTGAAAAAAAATGCCGTTTTTGCGCAGTGAATGACACACGCAAAACTTTAGTCCATATAATCAATGAATGCCATGCGCTTCAACCAAAAAGAGATCTTTTTTAGTAGACATTGGCCCTCATTACGACCCTGGCGGAAATCGAAAAACGATGGCGGAAATGCAATACCGCCATCGAATAGCGCTCGGTGCGATCATGACCCGTCACCGCAAAGTACGATGCCATTAGCGACACCGTAGTGAACGCCAACGCTAACTGCACCAAGTACGCGCGCGCGCCATGCCAAACCGTAATTACCACCATGGCGCAACGGTACGCGAATTCCGACCCTAGCGGACATGCACCTAACGCCATCAAGCACGGCGGAAAGTACCATTCCGCCATGGTGAGAAGTACGGCATCGCGAACCAACCGTAAACGGCCCTACTGAGTGCCTGTACACCGCTCCCTGGCCACATTGTACAACCCCCCGTAGGTGCAATGAAGTCACACAATGCAACCAGTGAAATGTACTAGTCATCCATGCCTGCCAATGAACAAATGAATCTCAAGAGGGCCCAAAGGGAGCTGCAGGGCACAGATGGCACGAATACAGAAGCTATACAAATGGACATGACCTCAGTCTCCCACCAAGAAACGCACGCAAACACAGGCACCTGTGACCAGCAATATTCCGATAATCACATCATTACACCAATCCAACTGGCTGACCGGCATCTGTTACACAAAAGCTAATCCCCCGCCCCTGAGCATGACAACATCAAAACAGTCATAATGGCAGCCCCTATCCCTGACCTCACATGGGCTTCGTAGGCAAACGCGCCCAGCACAGTACCACGCAACTATACCCCGAAGCTGGAACCCAATGCAGATCTCCTCACAATACATCGCTCCCCAAATAGTAATATGCCACATCACTTGCAAAGAAGAACGCTACACGGTTCATATCAGAATAGAAATTTAATGCACAACAAATTCTCCAAGCCCATACAGCCATTAGGCCATGAACTCCAAAATACATTTCACCATTGTGGGCTGCATCCGCAATAAATGACCAGCTACTTCTTGTGTGACGCCCTGTTCCTTCATGGTACACAGGGGCTACATTCTCGTACGAAAAGGCAACATGGAAGCGCCTAGAACCGCAGGGCCGTCCCAATAGGGAGGCACTAGTCCAGCTGAAAGGCCGAAATGTTGCTCCTAGCCACTAGTACTGCGTAAGGGCATGTGGCCCATTGGCGATCGTCCCATAAGATCGTAATGCTGCTCCACTGATTAACACGAAGCAGCAGGTGTCGGGAGTAAAATCCATCTGCAGGAGTGGCATACAGATGGCAGTGGCAAAAGGGGAGGAGATACCTGTCAACCAAATGAAATGAAAAAGAATAGTATGGCCATCAGAACTACATTTGAATTACTCACTTCAATGATCACACCAAATCCACAGCCATATGCATGCTAGCCCACTCCAAAGGATCATCACCACCCAAAAACCACTTGCGAATCATAACCATCCATATCGAGGTGAAAACACTATCACAAACGAGTGTACCTGTGCATGCGTCTGTTAAAACAGAATCCATCAGATGGGATTGGTAACGTGCATAGACACAAGTGTCTGAAGGCGTGTCGAGACAGGGAGGGCTCAACAAGGCCAGATAGACGATGGTCCCACTATGGCAGCCCTGCATCACATAGCGCAGGGGAGGCGGATAGATTCCAAGAAGCCCTGTACATGGCAAACTCTGTATCAAATCATCTGTCCATGCATCCATACATCATTCCCTCATCCCGTAATGAAAACGCCTGTTTCCATACTCACATAACATGTGAAATTTCCATTGAGTCTGTGCGTTATGCAGCCTGCAAAATCCACTGTGCCCCAGCCCGTAATTCCAGTGTTGTGAAGTAACATGTATTTGGGAACGTCCGGCCTCATCGCCCACGTCGCTATTGCGCATCCCAAACTATTCATATCAATCATTGCATCCTCGCCATGGCCCCTGTCCCAAGGACATTGAACAATAGAACGTTACATTTGCAGTCAGACCTGTGGGCATCTCCTCGCCGCTAGCTGAAAACCGAAAGCGCCGCCCTTCGAATTCCTCATTTGCAACATCACGTCGAAAAGGCATCTGTGGCCGCTTGAATTCACAAATTAATCCATCTAGTGCGGCTGTGAGTGAAAATGGCAACTGCCTTCACTCACAAATGGGACGCCCCGACCGTCGGTGAACCTCGGTACAGTGTTGCATGAGGGTCCACCGTTACTCGAGTACTACGTTCCACTGACCCTTCACAAGTCTGTTCGCGACTGCAAAGATAGTATGTGAAACAATGGGACCATAGCCGAATGAACATATCAACCAATGTTACACTCCCATCGGGTACAAATACATGATTGTAATAGCAAGATGCCATTCGTCGAATTGCAGCGTTGTGTGCGGGACGTGCTCGCCCATAGGGGAGAGCAGCTTGCACAGGTGGAATGAATCACCACAGGTGGAGGCCATACAGCCTGAAAACACAAATTGCACACCCAGTCTCCTCCCACAACCACACCCACTCCGAAATGCTACCGGCCGGACTAGCTATGTTGGCCCTGGGGGACCTGATAGCACTGCAAGTACTCCAACTTCAAGAAGAAGACGAACACCAACTACAACCGGCCGCACGGCGGAGACGCAGGAGGAGGAGGGCAAGGCAGGGCCAGCAAGGGCCGCCAGCACAGCCACTACCACCACGCAGGCAGCCCGCAATCCCACGCCTCCGAGCACATCCGTTCAACCTCACTGATGAGCAGATCCACACCCTCTACCGTTTGGACCGGGACACCATAACCGCCATTGTGGACATGACACAGGCTGACCTTGTCAGCATGATAGATAGCCCAACCGCCATCCCACCCCTACTGAAGGTGGTGTCTGTACTCCACTTCCTGGCCACAGGCACCTACCAGCACACAGTCGGACAGTTGCATGGCATATCACAGCCACTGTTCTCACGGACACTATTGCAAGTGCTCGATGCCCTCCTGAAGCACGCAGACAACTACATCTCTCTACCACGCTCGGAGCAGGAAATTACCAACACAAAAGTGGGATTCCATGCACTTGCCGGCATACCGGGTTGCATTGGTGCCATCGACTGCACCCATGTGGAATTGGTCGTCCCACATGCCGTGGAGGCCCAGTACCGCAACCGAAAACAATTTCATTCTCTGAATGTACAAATGGTGTGTGACTCCAACAGGATCATTACACATTGTTGTGCCCGATTCCCTGGATCAACCCATGATTCTACGGTCTTGAGGAACTCTACAATACCACGCTACATGGAGCGACACGCAGGGAACAGATCCTGGCTACTCGGTGAGTCTCATTTCATGCATGATGATGTGGGGTATGTGATGCGGCAATGACCTGGCAGGAAGGGGGGGGGTGCGTACGTAGCAATGGCATTCCTCAGAATTCCTTTATTGTCCACATACAGGTGATGCCGGGTATCCACTGAAGAGATGGCTCCTCACACCAGTCCGGAACCCACGGGACCAGCATGAGGAGGACTACAACCATGCCCACTCACGTACCCGTGTAGTCATAGAACAGGCATTCGGCCTACTGAAGACTCGTTTCCGCTGCCTCAGCAGGTCTGGCGGGGCACTCCTGTACCGCCATGTGAAGGTTGCAAAGATGGTCATGGCATGTGTCATGCTCCACAACATGTGCGTACGTAGAAATGTGCCCATGCCCCCTGACGCAGAACTGCAAGCACCTGATGATGGTCATGATGAGGGTGGGGATGTGGCAGCACCTCAAGGAGTCTGCGAGGCACAGGAGGGCCGTGACATTCGTCAGCATCTCATAGATGCATGCTTCTAGCACTCACGCCTGGTGGCTGATACATGGACACGGGACTCGTGGCACTGTGTGTGTCTGGAACATGCACAATATGGACTGTACGCCTATAATGGCCTCGTACACAAAGATCAATGTCCACACATCTCATTGGATGATCGTGCATTGTTTATGGCATATGTGATATCATGTTAAACACCCTATCGACCCGCCACCCAAGTGAGCCCAACACACCCCCTCCACCCTCCTACCTCCCCCCCGAACACCAGTGTCCAAAGATGCTCATTGTCAGTGGGCAGTCGCTATTGCAAGCCCCCTCTGCGGGTATCAGGGGCACCCCTGCCTGTGGAGCGCAGGTTCCTCCCAGATCTACGTTGGGGGCTGCCCTGGACGGAACTTGCAACGGATGATGTCTCTGCCTGCTCACGTCCATGCATGTCCCTAAGGGTTTGTGAGAGCTCAGTGAGCACACGGCGCACTGCGGCAAGTTCGGCACATACGTCTTTGGACGTCGCATGCAGTTCCCCCCTCAGGCTCTCGGTGCTTCTCTCCATTTGTACTCTCAGGCTCTCGGTGCTTCTCTCCATTTCTACTCTCAGGCTCTCGGTGCTACTCTCCATTTGTGCCCTTAGTGTCTCTGTACTTCTCTCCATTTCTGCCCTAAGTGCCTCAGTTGATGTTTCTATGTCTGCCTTAGTGCCCCCACATTCATCGGCATGGTCCTTGAGGAGCGTGGCCAGTTGCTGCTGTTGCACGATTACCTGGTCGAGGGACTGTTGCCTCTGCTGGGCCATGGCCATTTGCGGTGGAGTCACAGAGTGGCTGATCACCTCATGTTGCCTTGCCACAGGGCTTGTGGGGGATGGCCAGTCGTCGTCTTGTGGGTGCCCCTGCGTGGTATCCTCATGGTGTACGGGATGGAACAGACAGGGGGATTGAGACAGGTCATGGATGGATCTAACTTCGACATCCCCGTTTTCTGTGTCGGAGCATGCTGCCATTAATGCAGTGTCACCTATGGTGCTGCTGCCACCAGAAGCAGTGCCTACTGTGGCATCCATTGGGGGGACCTGTGGTGGTGTTGTTGTGGGCATGCTGGCTGCCTGTTGGAGTTCCCTCCTCTGTGCTGCCACTTGATTTGTGCTGCTGCCGTGTCTTGATGCGTGCAGCTGAGGTGGAGGGTCTTTGGCCGTTGGTCTTGGCCCTCTTTGCAGGTGTGCTGGTAGGGGTGTCCTGGAGCTCGTCGTTTGGATCGGACCCTGTGGTGGAGTAAAGGAGGGCGAGCGTTATTAATGGGTCTGTGGGAATTGGAATGGCAATGTATCACATGCATTGGGGTGGTACCTGAGGGTGATTTGGGTCGGGGCCTTGGAGGTGGTTTCATTTGTGTGTGGAGTGAGGGTGCAGTTGTTTGGCAGCCTGCAGTTAGGGTGTGCCTGCTGCACGTGTAGAGGGTGTTTTTAGGATTTTTAATTATTTATGTATTTGATGTGTGTTTTAAAGTGTGCTATCAGGCCTATGTATGTGGACGTTCTCCTGGACATGTGTTCCTGTTGCACTATGTGGGCACGTGGTACTTCACATGATTGGACATTGTGGTTTTGGCATTGTTTTATTTGGGACACCTACCTGAATCTTCGGATGTCTGCACTCCTTTCTCCATCCCTCCGACTCCCTCTATGCTCTCCATTCCAATGGTGGAGGCACAGATTTCTTCCCAGGGGGTCAACTTGATGGGTGATTCCGATCCTCCCCCGGTAGCTGTGGTAATGTTGCGGTTGGCAGAAAGTATGCTACGGACGCGTATCCGCAGGTCATCCCATCGCTTTCTGCATTGCTGTGGGTTGCGGGGTGCGGTCCCCACCGCACTTACCCGCTGTGCCACCAGGGCCCATATGGCCTTCTTGTTCGCAAGTGCCGTCCTGGTCATTTGCGTGGAGAAGACGGCGGCAGCATTCTCCTGGAGGGTCTCTGTGAGCACGGTGAGTTCCTCATGGGAGAAGTGGACCTGCCGCTTGCGGTCGCACGCTTTCTTCGCTACTTTTCCCATTTTTCTTGGTTTCACTAGGGTGGATGACGGGTTGGCATGTGTCTCAGGGTAGTATTTTTAATGGTTGTGTGGAATTTGTGGTTTTATAGGTGTACGGCGGGATGTTTCCCGTTCCGGGACCATGCTTTTACTTCCGTTTCCGTATATTTACGGTCACCGTACTTTCCGGTTGGCGCTCACTGCGGTGTCTGCTCAGATGGGTGGCGGTATTGCACCTAGGGCGCCGTACGGCGGCGGTGTGGGCCGTTTTAGGGTCATTTCCGCCATCGCGGACTTTGCACTTCCGCCATGGCGTGGTGCTCGTGCCCGATGGGTCGGAATGAGCCGCACTTTGCTCCATCGTGCAATGGCGGAAACGCTATTTACGCTATGGCGGTCCGGTCGGTTGATTTCCGCAAGGGTCGTAATGAGGGCCATTGTAAACGACTGGGAAACCTCACACAGCAAGAATGTTGGTCCATAATATTAGGTTTGAACACTATGCCTAGTCAAACAGCTACCATCAATTATCTCACCAATTTAAATTAGGAAGAGATTTGATAACATCGAAACATGAAGGGAAAAAAATATTGAGATACTTGACATGGAAGAGGTTTTCTTTTTTCTTCCAGAGATTTAAAGTGTTGATTTTGACTGTTATCTGTCCAAATGACAAATCAGTGCATCTAGCAACTTTATCTAAGGTGATTTCTCAGGGTGTTTGTATATTTTTGATGTGATGTGGAATCTGTTGCATTTGCTGTATTTTAACATTGACCATTCCTATGTTACCTTATACATTCCGTTTTATGTTGTTTACTTTTTCTTTTCTTTTTTCTAATAGACCTGTATTTCTTTTAATTTTCATGTGTTTAATTAGAAGGTCATAGAAAACAATCTATTTTGTAACTGTTTTAACGACTTTGTATTTTATTGCAACTATTACTGATTTTGTACATATTTGAAAGGTTGATTAAATTCAGCCAAAACAAATAAAAAAATAACTGTAGTTACCTGAAACATCTCTAAACCAATTTAGGAGATCATATACCTCTTTCCTTGACTTTGACTGTTTCCTCTCCTACTTTCGATTTTAAACCTGATCTTATGGTGCGCTCGTTAGGGAGAATTCTCATAAATTGCTGATTTCCCTTACCTAAAGAGTCCCCCAGCAGCTTTGCTGATTTCTAGGATTTCTTTCTTTCACCTGGTAAGAGTGTGAGCTTTTTTCCCACTCTTACATGTGTTTTGCTATGTGTATTTCTACTTTTTTTGTGATCTCGGGCACTGGAGCCTCACCTACTCGATGTGCTCCACTTTTTGTGTGTGTTCCACAGCACCTTCAGTGCTGTGACACAGGGTAGTCTGAGACTTCCCACTGACTCCATTTTTCTGGGGCTGACTACTATCCCCCAGAAACAGGTAAAGTTGCCATTAACTTTATATAGTCACTTTAAACCACAGACCCATTACACCCCATCGTACATGGAGTATTGGAAAGGGTTAACTCCTATCCCTTTTTGTCTGTACCTCTTGGGGCATTGTTTCCCTCCCTTAACATTAAGACTTGGCTGGTGGCAGTGGTATCTACCCTAACATTTCTACCGCGATTATCAATATAACGTGGTAATATTTTAGGCTATTATATTAGCCTCGAACATAAACCCGCTTGACCAAATACATTTTATTTTGGCTCTGGCTGGGTTTAGTCGCAATTTTTTGTTAAAGTCTTTCTCGTGTTTTTCTCTGCGCACCAAACTCCTATGGATGACTGCTATGTTCGCTGTCTTTTCAAGGGCTTCTGCACAGAAGCCCTCCTTAAGGCACCCGATAGTCTAGGTAGGCAGGATGTGAGGGAGGGATCTTTGGACCCCTGCCACGGGTTGCCTTAGTAACCCAAGTCGCACTCTTGTCTGATTGGCTAAGGGGACTGGCCTTGCCAGGACAGCCACCCTGCTGTGTGATTGACAGCCAGGCTGTATGAATGGGGGAAAACGCCATAAAAAGCAGGTCTCTGGGACTGGAAAGAAAATCGCCACTGGAACAAAAGAACCAATGAGGAACTGGAAGAAGAGGACCTCTGCAATGACTGAACTGCCCGGTGAAGCCCTGCTGCAGGTCTGAATCTCCAAATCCGACGACAGAGAATATCCTCCAGGAAACTTCTTCCCTTGAGCTGGTGGGACCAACCAGTTCGCCCAAACTACATGTCAGGACCCCTCCTCTGGTCGAATTCGCTGTACAGAGCAACAGTGGGCCAGACAGCCAGGAAGGTCGGACCCTGCTTGGGTTTTAATGAGCACACCTTTTATTTGTTGTTTGGCGCTGCTGCTGGTTTCTTCCCTGGGTAGTGCAGGACCCTCCAGTCTTCCTACTTCTGAACAGTCCGACAGTCACTTCAGGAACCGTGAGCCTATAGGAACTACCAGGAACGTCTGCCTCAGCTACAGCCCCCTCTCCGTTTCAAGGTACTGTGCAAATCCGGTTGTGCGGTTCGCTCAGCCGCGGTGAAAGTGTTTGAAATCTTTCTCCAATCCGAAGGCTTGTCCTTTTCTCTTTGAACTAACTTTTCTAGCAACCCACCTCGTCCGGAATCTGTGCCACGAACTTTACCGCAAACTACCCTGAACTGTGTGATCTTGAGCAAAAGACTTTTGACCTATTGACTTTGGCCCTAGGCCTTTTCTAGCTGATCTCCTCACTGTAGTCTCTCTTGTTCAACTGCTCAGAATACTTACCTGTTGGTTTTGCCTAATTGTTGATAACTTTGTCTTTCCCTCCCTTTTAAATTACTAGAGTGCCATTTTGCTCCCACTTCATTTTGTGAGCCTAACTTGTCTAGAATTTAAGGGAAGTGGTGTGGTGTATTTATGATTGTGATTTTGACTTGCTTAGAATAGTGAAATGTATACAACTGTTGAGTAAATAAATATATATTCTTTTACTTAGAAACCTTGAGTCAGTGTTTGCCTGAATCACAGTAGTTGCTGTCCTTTGTGTAACTATTTGTACTGCTCACTTACTCTTCAGATAAGTCTGGCTGCTCCGCTACTGCTACCACTATAACTGAGTAGTACAGGCTTGTAGCAAAGGTGAAATTGTACTGTCACTTGTAGTCTTAATTGTGTATTGTGTTCCCAAAGGGTACTGCATATAATTCTGCCTAACAGCTCTCCTTCAGTAAATAAGGGAGGACTGTCAACTGTAATAGGAAAACTATTCAATTTTAAACATCTTCTTGTTGGCAATCCCTGGCTGATAAGATCGCCTTTATTCCTATGCGGACCGGGATGCAAGGTTTCGAGAACTCGATTTATAATAGGATACTGGCCTGTGCTTACAGGGTCAGTACTTCCGGTCCTAAGCCTAATACAAAGTCTGGTAGTTATTTGGGAGACACTACAGTATACAAATCTAAGCTTCTTAAATGCAGGGACCTGGCTGCTCTAAAAATACAGGCCTTGATAGGGCATGAGTTTAAGGCCTTAAAAATAAAACTGACAGATCCCTGAGCATGGATGAATGTTTTAGGTCCCACTATGTAAGGGGAAGGAGGGCCATTTTTGGTCTATCAAAAGGACCCTCGATACTGATAAGAAGGGGTTGGATTGTCCCATACAGGCTGATGTCTGGGTTACCTACTCTACCAACACATTTGCTCACCCTAAGAAATTTAGTGAATTAAGAGGTTTTGATCTAGGTTCACCTGTTGCAGGTCAGTGTACTTGTGATTACGATGATATCCTTTGGGCTATAGACTCAAGCCCTTTCGTGCCCCTGGACCGGACGGCATCCCACCTTTCGTACTTCAAGAGGCTCCCAGTCTTGTGGAAGAACTGCTGAAGCCTATGTTCAATCATATCTTTGAGACACATACTGTCCCTGATATTTGGGTCCAGTCCATAATTGTACCCATAAACAAAAAGGGGGATGTTCTGCACCCCAACAAGGCCTGTAGCGCTTACAGACACTACGAGTAAAGTTTTTTCCATCTCGCTTCTCGAAGAGCTCAATTGTGTTGTTAAAGGCAACTCTCTTGAGTACATTTCAGGTGGGATTTAGGGAAGATATGGGTACCAGTTTAAATGCAACTGTATTGGCTCACCTGAGACATCCTGTACACCATACGCGCGTGGGGGTTTGTTTTCCTAGCCTCACTGGATTTCCAGTGCTTTCGATGGTGTCATCAGGTCAAGGTTATGGTCTAAAATGCTTGATATGAATATTCTGCGTAAGCTTGTCCAGCTTCTTGCACTCTTGCATACACATACCAACATACGCGTTCGTCTCACAAAGCAAGGTTCTTTATCGCAGGTGATATTCCCTTTTGTTGGTGTCAAACAAGGCTGAACACTGGCCCCTATACTCTTCAACCTGTATGTGTGCAATGTGGAGGGACTGTGGCAGGTCCCTCTATAGCTCCTGACAGGATGTGGAGTACGAGGCTAGAATGGTTGGCCTTGCGGATTATTTTATCCTATTAGGCAGAACTCTGCGAGGCCTCAGAAGAAAAATGCAGCTATTCTTTCAATACGAGGTTGCTAACGATCTCCTGCCTAATGCTTCAAAATCCAAGGATCTTGTCTTCTCGAGGGGGACCAAGGTACAGGCTTATATCTGGACTATGGGGCAGGAAAAAGTGGATCAGGTTAAGGCTGTTACCTATCTTGGGTACAACCTGACTAACAGGGTTAGTTTCGAATTTTGAAAAACTAGTCTTTCTGATAAGGCTTACAAACTAAAAGCCCAATTTAAATATTGAAACAAAGTATGCAAATGTTCACTACTCCCCGTGAGACGTTACTATCTCGCCAAGTTTGAACACATTATTTTATATAGTCTGGATTTCTCCACTTATGATATGGGTTCTACCGTGAATATGAATGGCACAAGGGAAATTTTGGAAAGAGTTGCTGGGCTTGTCTATGGCCATACCCAATGCAGTCATAAGGCATGAGCTTTGTTCAGTATCTTTGAAAGCTAGTTGTGTTTGGAAGCAATTTGCCACCTTTAGGAAAATTATTGTCCCCCCCTAAAAACTCACTATATGAGACTCTTGGTATGATAATGCAAGCATAATCTGTTCTTTCAGTTCAAGAGTTTTGTACAAGAATGATGTCCGTCCTGGTTTCCCTTGGGTCCGCGGTGAAAGATCTTGTGCAACGCCAAGGGATTGTCAAGAGGCCCGTGTTTAGGGCTGATTGGGTGGAGAGAGTTGATTGTATTGCCTCTTATTCTACCTATAAAGGAATACTCTATATTATGCACGCAAGGGAATGTATACCTTTATATCTGCAAAGATTCCCATGTGCTAAGGTTTGCATGACTTGCATGTGATTTAGGCTCAATCAGTTTCCGACCTATGAGAGGATAGTAGATTGGAAGGACCTCACCAAGTTGCCTGATAGCAGTTCTTCTCCTAACCACTGTAGATTTTGTGGGGACAAAGATTTTCCTGAGACTCGGACAGTTATCATGTGTCCCTATTTTGATGCTATGTGTCTACATAGTTTCAAGAATACATTTGATTAAAAAAAAATGAATGTTTCCGCTAATCAATCCAGGTGTATGTGGGGTACGAGTATCTCCCTGATCCTAGCCCTAAACAAGTTCTTAACCTTTGTCACAACAGAATTGGGCAAAAAGAATTGGTTAGGATATAATATGCCATTGATGTGATCTATTTTTCTTTTGCTTGGAATTTACTATTTCCTTGTTTTCTTTGTTTCTATATGGGTGTATGTTTTAATGAGATGTATATGATAATCTTTTATTCTTTTTTTTTTGTACATTGTTTCATGTTGTGTAAGGTTTTCTGTAAAAGATGCGACACAAACTAACGCCCAGAAGTGAAATGCATTGGAACAGGATGTTACACAGCTATTGTCCAGCAGGAAAGAATCCTATGACCTGTGTAAGCCTGTAGTGTTTGATGAGAGGAAGATTGAAGTAGAAGCTGCCTCTAACATGATATGATATATATGCCATGCCATTTATAACGCGCCTATACACAAGTGTCTCAAGGCGCGACGAGGCAAGAGAGGGGGGGGAACAGTGGGAAGACAGATACAACTATCTTACTAGGCCAGGTGTCATTCAAATCGCACAAGTGCAGGGGAAGGGGAAAGTGCGGGGGGAAGGGGACAGTGCAGTACATGGGATAAAATAGAATAAATAAGAGCAATAAGTAAAAGTGCGGCCAGCTGGTGATAAGTGCAGACACCAGGTATCAAGTGCTGGTAGGGGACTGTACGGATACAGAAAAGAGTCCCCAAGTGCAGGGGTTGCAAGGAAGGCAGTGCAGATGTGCTACAGCCGGGGGAGGGGGCCTGGGCCCTAGATCAGAGGGTGACCAGGTAACCAGTGCAGTTTCAGTTTCAGCCAGGAGTTCAGCAGGGGAGAGGAGGAGAGAAAGCAGAAGCAAAGAGGAAGGTGTTGAGGTGCTTCCGGAACCAGAGATGGTTCTCCTAAAGTTTCAGGGAGGCTGTTCCAGAGGGAGGCCCCAGCCGAAGAGAGAGATCTACCACCAACTCGTTGCTTGGAGAAGCGACTGACACTGAGGGAGTTGGCTGCGGATGAGCGAAGAGCTCGAGAAGTAAGATATTTAGGAAGAGAGAGTTGAAGGTATTGATGCCTCAGGCCACAGAAGGCCTTGTGGACAATGCAGAGGGTTTTGAACTTAATCCTCTCAGCCACTGGGAGCCAGTGCAGAGATTTCAGTCCTGGAGAGATACGATCCCTGGGCTTGAGGCCAAGGACAAGTCTTGCAGTCCTGTTCTGGATGAGTTGCACTGGGCGGAGAGTGGAAGCAGGCAGATTTAGAAAAGAGGCTGTTGCAGTAGTCCAGCCTAGAGAGAACCAGAGCTCTGGAGACAGTGAGCTTCTGGGGGAAGGAGAGGAAAGGAAGAATACCTCTGAGGAGGCACAGCTGGTAGTGTGACTTCTTAGAGACGTCAGAGATGTGAGGAGAGAAGGAGAGTCAAAGATGACCCCAAGGTATTTACCCTCGCAGGTGGGAGCAGGAAGAGGGCCAAGAGAGGCCAGCCAAAGAGCGACAAGAAAGGAGGGAGTGGGTGTGCCGATGAGGAGAATCTCAGTCTTACTGGCATTAAGACAAAGATCATTGGCAGCACACCACTCCTGGCTAGCAGACAGATGAGAGAAGGAGAAGAGGTGCCTAAAGGTAGCCTGAAAATGAGCTGAGTGTCATCCGCATAGCACTGAAAGTTGGGGCAGAGCGTGGCAATGAGGTGCGCAAGAAGTGCCAGGTATTGTTTGTACAGCCAAGGAGAGAGGCTTTTTTTGGACAACAAAAACTTCATCCTTCAGTGGAGTTACATGGCGAATAAATGCGTTACAGAATGGATTATCTTGATAATCGACACAGCTATCGAAATGACAGAAAAGATCTTGGTTGACCTGAAAACCTTGAAGGGAGAAATGCGAAAGCAGTACCGCTTGATCTTTACAAAATAAGATTAGAAGCACTGATGCTGGAAATTACTAATTTCAAGGAAGACACCTTGAGAGAAAGGGATCGACGCATGAACAAAGATCTGACAAAATTCACCCACGAAAAGGCTTTCAGATATACCCAGGAGAACTATCACCAAATGGAACAAAATGATGAGACAACAAATGGAGGACAGAAAAAGTAAGCTTTAAAAACACCTTCAGCTCCAGTGATGCAAGCTCTAATGGTGACACAGGGTTTAGTAGCGGACGTCCTAACCGTCGCCAAAAAGGTAGGCGCAACAATTATCGAGGGAGAAATAACACCAACCGCGGTAACCAATCCAATAGGGGGACTACTACACAACCTTTTTAGAGAGGAGCCCAGAGGATTGGGATTTCAAACCAAGAGTGACCTGCAGTATATGCAGGCATTGTGGTTAATCTCTCATTGTATTCTCCCACAGAAGATGAATGGAAAGTACTAGAAAGCGGAATGAGGTTTGTGCCTACTAACAATCATGACCCATTCACCTTTCGTCAGTAATTTTGTTTAATTCCTGAGGAAGATTCACCTTTTCCAACATTTCCAAGATGGCAGTCCCGAGCCAGAAAAATCTGATTCTGGTTTACATAATAAATTCTCTTTTTGTGTACCATCGCAGCTGCAAAGTGCAGAGGCGAAAGTCTACCAGAATAGTGTCCTGCACGATTTGGATGTATTAGAAAGAAAAATGAAGGGTAAGACCACCTTTACCAATATGAGCAAAAGAGAAAACCTTGCCAATGATAAAATCGTGCTCCGGAAAGCAGACAAAGGGGGATTGGGGGGAGGGGGAGTCATTGTCCTGCAAAATTGGGACGCATATGTGAGAGAACGCAATAAACTCTTAGACCCCAACTGTTATTCACGTCTCGAAACTGATCCAACTAAGAGACTCCAACATACCATCAGTTTAAAAGTTGAGAAGGCAAAACGGAGAGGTTGGATCTCACTTAAGGAGACTGACTTCTTAAACAAGGAGAAACCCTGAATACCTCAATTCTACACTCTCCTTAACATACATAAATTGATGCAGGACCCACCAGGAAGACCCATAGCGTCTGGAGTCAACTCAGTACTCTAACCACTGTCCAGGTTTGCAGACGCTTTTTTGCAACTGATGGTATGGAAGGAACAAGTTACTTACCTGTAACTGTTGTTCTCCAGCATGGGTCTGGCATGGATTCACATGCTCATGAATATTCTCCGTCGTCAGGCTGGGAATCCTCGGTAAAGAAAAAACCAGTATCAGTTTCGTTTCTGATCTGTCTTTCGTAGTAATAACCAATCACTGGTCTCTGCGTCATACTGACCACAGCCAATGACTGCCCTCTACCTAAGCACCGCCTCTGGAAGCCATCTTCAGATTTGGAAGCACGTGAAGTGGCAGTATGACCAAGTGAAGAGCCGCAGAGGGGTAGGCGGGGGGGGTTCGCATGTGAATCCATGCCAGACCCATGCTGGAGAACAACAGTTACAGGTAAGTAACTTGTTCCTTCTCCAGCATGGGGTCTGGCATGGATTCACATGCTCATGAATAAAGAATACATAGCAGTACACACATGCACAACCACGGGAGGTGGCAAAGGCTCAACATTAAGCATTACATCAAACTCAACATTAAGCATCTTACCTCCTCACCAGGCTCACCTCAGGCGAACAGGTTGCGCAGCACTGCTTGGCCGACCCTGGACTCCTCCCTGGAATCCCGATCGACGCAGTAGAATTTCGTGAAGGTGTGCGTCGACCTCCACGTAGCAGCCCTGCATATGTCCAGCAGGGGCACACCAGAAAGGAACGCCGTGGTAGCTGCGATCGCTCTGGTGGAATGGGCTCTCGGACGGCCAGACAGCGGTCGGTTTGCCAACCGATGACAGTACATGATACAGCCGGAGAGCCATCTGGAAATGGAAGCCTTCGAGAGAGCCTTCCCCTGATTGACAGGTCCAAAGTTCAAAAAGAGTTGTGACGTCTTCCGAAAAAACTTCGTGCGGTCCACGTAGAACTTCAGCGCTCTAGCCACATCCAGCGAGTGCAAAGTCCTCTCAGCCGGCGACGAAGGCGACGGGAAGAACACAGGCAGCACCAAGGGTTCGTTGAGATGGAAGTCCGACGGTACCTTGGGCATGAAGGAGGGGTGCGTCCTGAGCACTACCCTCGTGTCGTGAAAAGTCAAGTACGGGGCCTTGCAGGAAAGGGCCTGGATCTCTCCCACCCGTCGTGCGGAGGTGATGGCCACAAGAAACGCTGTTTTCCACGACAGAAACTTCAACGGGGCCGAGTGCAGAGGCTCGAACGGAGGTCCCATGAGCTTGGTCAGCACCACGTTGAGCTCCCACGCCGGGGCCGGAGCCTTCACCGGCGGGAACGATCTGAACAGTCCCTTCATGAACTCTTTCACCAGACGATGAGACCACAGGGACGTCCGCCCCGTGGTTCTGGTGTATCGGGAGATCGCAGCAAGATGAATCTTGATGGACGCGTGTGCCAGTCCAGCTTTGGCCAGCGTCAGCAGGTACGGCAGTACCTGGGGAGCCGTAATCCGTAGAGGGTTAATCTTCTGTGCGTGGCACCAGACAGAGAACCTCTTCCATTTGTGTCCGTAGCATTTAAGAGTCGAGGACGCCCTGGCCTTTGCAAGAACCTCTCTGCAGTCGGCCGGTATGTCGTATCCTCCAAACTCTAGCGCTGCAGGAGCCAGGCCTGCAAGTTCAGCGATTTCGGATCGTGGTGGAGGATGGCGCCTCCTTCCCTGGAGAGTAGATCCGCGTCCACCGGCAGCTTGATTGGCGGGGACGTTGACAAGTCCAGAAGGTCCGGGAACCATATCTGCCTCGGCCACGCAGGTGCGCGAGGATCATCCTGCACCGTGACCTCTTGAGCTGGTTGACGAGCCGGATTAGCAGTGGCAAAGGAGGGAACGCGTAGAGGAACAGGCCCTCCCAGGGGAACGAGAAAGCATCGCCCATGCTCCTCGCCTGGGGAAACCTGCTGGCGAATCTCCGGCACTTGGAGTTCGTCGCCGTCGCGAACAGGTCGATCTGGGGTGTGGCCCACCGTCGGAAGAGGCGATCCACTAGATCCTGTCGTAGTTCCCACTCGTGGCACGAGCGCAGCTCCCTGCTGAGTGAGCCGGCGATGGTGTTTTTTATCCCTGCCAGATGAAACAGCACCAGAAACATCCTTTGGGCGACGGCCCAATGCCACAGGTCCTGCGCTTCCTTGGACAGTGCTGGGGACCTGGTTCCGCCCTGTTTCCTGATGTAAAACATGGTGGTGGTGTTGTCGGTGAAGATCCTCACCACCTTGCCCTTGAGGGACGGAAGGAAGGACCTGAGGGCCCAGAACACTGCACGGAGCTCCAGGACGTTGATATGGAGGGACTTCTCCGTCGGGAGCCAGAGGCCTCTCGCGTGCAGATTTTCGGTGTGCGCTCCCCACCCTTCCAGGGAGGCATCCGTGGTCACTGTCTCCTGGTGGTCTGGGTTCCGGAAGTCCATGCCCGCCGTCAGATGCGCGCGGGTGCCCCACCACCGGACCGCTCGGCGGAAACTCTCGTCGAGTGTGATCCTCTCCTCGAAGCCGCCCGTCGTTTGGATCCAGCGCGCGTCCAGGAATTCCTGCAACGGGCGCATCCAGAGCCTGCACATGGGAATGAGGTAGATGCAAGAAGACATAATTCCGAGGAGGGACTTGATGGACCTCACCTTGGCCGCGTCGGAAGCCAACATCCGCTGTACCTTGCCCAGGATGGACCTGGTCCTTTCCTCCGACGGGGAGGCCAGCAGGGACACTGTGTCGAGCTTCGCTCCCAGAAACAGTGCATTTTGCGCGGGTACCAGGTGGGACTTGGCGTAGTTCACGGAGAATCCCAGGTCCGAGAGAAGTTGGACGGTCCTTGCCGTGTGCTCCACGGCGAGCTCCCTCGTCTTGGCTCGGATGAGCCAGTCGTCCAGGTAGGGGTAGACGTGGATCCCCTCGCGGCGCAGCTGCGCCGCCACCGGTGCAAGGCACTTGGTGAATACCCTGGGTGCCGACCGTAGTCCGAAGGGGAGGGCTTTGAACTGTTAGTGACGCCCTTGGACCACAAACCTGAGGAATTTTCGGTGCCCCTTTAGGATGGGAATATGGAAGTAGGCATCCTCCAAATCCAACGACGACAGGAAGTCTCCTTCCTCCAGCTGCCCCAGGACGTGCTGGAGGGTGACCATCCGGAACTTCTGCACCTTGATGAACTTGTTCAGCCGTCGCAGGTCTAGGATGGGGCGCCATCCTCCCGTCTTCTTCTTCACGAGGAAGTATCTCGAGTAAACTCCGGAGCCCCGAAGCCTCTTTGGGACGAGTTCGATGACGCCCTTCCTGAGCATCGCCTTTACCTCCAGGAGAAGCTGAGGGACGTGAAGCTCTTTCCTGGCCACGGGGGGGACGCGCGGGCACCTTCTTTGAAACTCGAGCGCGTGGCCCCGGGCTAAGGCGTCCAGCACCCAACGGTCGGTGGAGATGGACTCCCACATGCTGACGAAGCTCGCCAGCCGGCCTCCCACCGGGGTGCTTCGGTGGGGGCCCAACCCCACGGCCGGTTCAATCCTATTTCGACGAGGCTTTGCTGCCTTGACCTCCTTGGCGACGACGGCGGGGTCCGCCAGACTTGCCTCGTCCTCTGTAGGCCTCCTGAGACGACGAGCGGGCCGCTTGACGGTAGGTGGAGAAACCGCTGCCGGAACCTTTGGAGGCGCCCTTGCCTCCGCTGCTCCGAAAGGGCGTCCGTTGTTGCTGCAGAACCCCAAGGGCCCGGGCCGTCTCAGTGTCCGCTTTAATGGCCTGGAGGGAATCGTCCACTGTTTTCCCAAACAGGTTGTTCCCATCGAACGGCATGTCCAGGACTCTGGTCTGTACGTCTTGACGGAAGTCCGTAGCCTTGAGCCATCCACGCCGCCTAAGGCACACGCCGTTGCCCAACTGGCGAAACCCAGTGTCGGCGATGTCCGTCGCAATAGTGATGGTGTGGTCCGACGCCACCTCGCCTTCCTGTAGGATCTCCAGGGCATCCGCCCTCTTTTCGTCCGGTAGGAAGTCCAGCAGGGGAGCCAGTTTGTACCATAACTCCCTGTCGTAGCGGGCCACGATAGCCAAGGCGTTGGCCGCTTTAATCGTCGTCGCTGCCGACGAGATGACCCTGCGTCCCATAGCGTCCAATTTCTTTCCCTCGCCGTCCGGTGGGGAAGTCGATGTGGAGGCCGCACCCCCCCCCCGCTTTCTTCCTGGCCGCCGCGGAGACGACGGAGTCCGGGGTAGGCTGCGCCCGGAGGCACAGGGTGGCCGCGTCCGGGACCCGGTACTTCTTCTCGTACCGGTCTCTTCTAGCTGGCGTCGTGGAAGGGTTCTTGAGGAGGGCGAGGCCCTCATCCCAAATGTCGTCCAGTAGAGGCACCGCGAGGACCGTCTTCCTCTTGGCCTCGCGCCGTTGATAAAGGAATCCTTCCTTTTTCTTCTCCTCAGGGCAGAGCTGGAAAAGCTCGGATGCCCTGGCGATCATGGAGTGGAACGATCCAATCTCGTCGGGCGGAGAAGCCCTGGTGGGAGGTGATGACGGTAGATCCTCGTCATCCGTACCCGTCGCTGCCGTGTCAGTCCCCGTATCATCCCCTCGGGTGGACGGGGAGGAGGTCTGGACGGGTCGCGACGGCTGAAAAGGAGGTGGAGGGTGAATCCTTCTTTTCTTGGGCGGGGGAGCACCAGAAGGTCCCGGTTCAGGATCCCCCGACGGGAGAGGTTCCTCCGTCGGCAACGGTAGTCTCGTCCTTATCTCTGAACATAAGGACTGTATAGCCAACAAAATGGCCGCCGAGTTGTCTTGCGGCAGAGGGGAATCCGACGGGCGATCAGGGGCCCCGTCGGCATCCTCGACGATGTCGTCGTCGCCTGCGTCGGGATCCATCCCGACGGGCCGGTCTTCTTCCACGCCAAGGCCGTGACTTAAGACCTCAATCAGCTCTTCCTCTGAGGTTGAGGCCGAATATACGACGACGCCCTGCCCCCCCTTTTTCTTCCCCGCCGGGGGTTTCACGGGGGTCCTATCGATGGGCACAAAAGAGGACTCCCTCCGAGGTGGCAGGGAGACTCTGAGCCCCGAGGTCGCCACCACTGGTGTAGCCTCCACAGGCTGAGCCAGGGCCGCCGCGACAGTATCGATAGAGGGCTTGGCCGGATGGATTAAGGCCTTCACCACCTTAGGTGCGCTCACCGCCTTATCCTTGAAGGGGGGTACACTGCCTCGCTCCCCCTCCGATGGGGCCTTCGAGCTCGACCGGGGCCTCTCCAGGAGCTTTGCCGGGTGCTCGCCCTTCCTCTTACCCGACCCAGAGCGTTGGCTCGTGCTGAAGGTGCCGGGGAGGGTGCGCCCTGCCTGGCGCCCGTAGAGCCCGACCGTTCGGCGCTCCCGGTGCCAGCGGACTCGCGGTGCTTGGCCTTGTGTTGGACCCCCGTCGCCGGGGCGTCCTCAAAGGTCTTAGAAGACCGCTCGGATTTCTTCCTCTTCTTCTCGCCTGACGGGCTCTTCCCTTCCAGCCAGTTGGCGAGACGTTGATGGCGGTCCTTCATGGTCCGCTCCGACATGTTGCCGCAAAACGCACAGTCCTTCTCCACGTGCGTCTTGTCTTCATGTAAGCAGTAGAGACAAAAGGAGTGTTCGTCCTCCTTAAAGACGTTCTGCAGCTGGCATCCAGGGCAGATCCTGAACAGCTTTCCGGGCGTCGAGCTTCCCTTCTCCTGGGCCATGTCCGGGCCTGAGAAACTTCTGGAGTCCTCCAAAAGCGTAGCTCGACGAAATCTTCACCCTTGAGGGGCGCAGACGAATCCGACACGGGTCCCCGTTGATCGGATGGAGAGTCGGTGGAGCTTGAGGCTCTTTTGACCAAAAAAAACGAAGTTTTTGAGAAAAAACGTGAAAAAATAGCACTAACGCTCGAGAGCAATAGCACGAGGATCCCAACACATGAATGTGCGGTAAAAATCTGAAGATGGCTGCCAGAGGCGGTGCTTAGGTAGAGGGCAGTCATTGGCTGTGGTCAGTATGACGCAGAGACCAGTGATTGGTTATTACTACGAAAGACAGATCAGAAACGAAACTGATACTGGTTTTTTCTTTACCGAGGATTCCCAGCCTGACGACGGGGAATATTCATGAGCATGTGAATCCATGCCAGACCCCATGCTGGAGAAAATGGCATTTTACGTACAGGATACTACGCAGATAAATGAAATTGAAGGCGCACATACGGAAGTGCATCGAGAAGTGTACTGGCTGTTGGGCTGCCACGCTGCTGGCTTTCTGATTCCACTGACTATTACACTGCCTCTAGTCGCCAAGAGGAAGTCTGTTGGCACGGAAACACGGACTGTGTTTTTTCCCTTTTCCTCATCATACAAAGTAATTATTTGGATTGAGCACGCGTCTAGAAGCACCCATTGTGCTTTGTGCTGTCTGTGCTTGTGTTCCTATCTACGTCCTGACTCCATTTTCTTTTTGTTTCATTTCTCCCCGCTTCCCTTGTCCTGCAGCTCCTCCCGCCGGCCTTCCCACTGACACGCCCACCTGCCAGCCTCGTTTGTGATCAACAACTTAAAATACTCTGGTGTGCGCGCGCATCCGGAAGTGCATCGAGAAGTGTACTGGCTGTTGGGCTGTTAGGCGTGGGGCGGCGATACTGTACAATTTCATTAATATTTTGTTTACCCTTATTAGATATATACTTCAGTTTAGTTGAATTGTCATTTAAGGAGGTATGGTTTGTAATACTGCAAGAGGTATTAGTGTTGACTAATGCGCATGGTGTACAGAACTCTGAGCTTTACCCAGGAGAGTGGGGCTATTATTGTTGAGATGGATCCAATTTAATGTAAAAAAACAAAGCAGCAGATTGTTGTGATCTTTTTTTAGTAGACTTAATCCTAGATTATGGTGCGGTCTCTACGAAGTGCAAAATTAGTTAAATCCCCTGCTGTTCAAAGAAAGTCATCTACGCTGACATATTTGAATAATGATAGCCTTGAAGACACATATGGAATGAGTACAAAGAGTCTACCCCAACATTTAACAAAAATGAATGTGGATATTGATAATAGTGTGCTGTCTCTGCATGTAAATGAAAAATGGGAAATAAATGGAGTGGATTTAACCTCTATATCAACATATAATGGCAATGTAGATTTACCCAATAAGCAAGAATATTTGAATGATTATTCCCAAAAAAGTTTTGAGTATGCACGAAATCCCGGTCCTTTAGTCCATTGTGAACGTGGAAGAGAGTGGTCTCAGACCCTGGGCCGACACATCCTTGCTGGCTCCTGTCGTTCTGGCTGCGCTGGCTAGAAGGGTGCGGCTCTCTAGGGGACCCTCTACCCCAGGTAGGGGTGGGGGGGCATAGATAATGTACATCTACATGAAGCTGGTTGCCCCGAGACTTCCCATCACCATATGGATGATTGTTATATCCCTAAACAACCATGAGGCCCACTGAAGACAACAGGTCTAGGGCCGGGGAATCTGGGGGTGGGTGGGACATTGTACACCTAATGTGGACCCTCAAAAATGGTCAAGCCCCTCCTCCACTAATCAACCACCTATTCAGGAACATGAAGCATCACACATCACCCATCCCTTTGAGGGACTCAATATGGAAGATATCACGTCCACATATGCGTCCTTCCCAGTCCTTATTCGAATATTGAATCTTTTGGACAGGGGCCATGAAAGGACGCATGTTGAGATACAAGAATTAAGATTCCTATTACAAAAGTGTAGAAAAATAAGTAGATTGGAGGGATATGTTTTTGCCACTGAGATCCGTAATCCTCCCTTTGGGGACAGATGAAAGAATGATCTAAAAATTACACATGATCAGAATACACAAACTTTACCTAAAAATGTAAGTGAAAATAGAGATTCTAAGCATACCCCCAATCGAGGTTACACAGTTAGTGGTTAAATCATATGCAGCGGTATTGGCACATGGTAAGGAAAGGGAACAACCTGTAAATTCAAATGAATTGGAGGAACTAATGAGTGGTCTCATCCATTTCAGATAACATCAAACATATGGAGGTTCTGCTTGGTTCAATGCGCTCATCTTCACGTACAGGGCCGTCAAATCCTTCTGATTGTGGCCCAATTACCAAGACTCCACAAGACAGGACTAATTCAGACAGTCCATCGACCCTCCTGGATGTTATAGAAGATGAAGCTAAAGTGGTAAAGGCCTCGGTTGATGGTAAAGGAGTAGACACCACTCCAGAGCATGATGTAGAACTTGAACATCGCATTTCTCGTAGAGAGAGGAAAATGCGAGCTAGGACCCTCAAAAGAAGAGCTATGACATCTAATTAACTATATAAAGCTACAAATAAAAACTAAAAATCTACCCTCTCTCAAGATAAAAAACACAAACACAAATATTAGAGACATTTGCGGCCTGTATGTAGAAGAAGGTGTTTTTGATCTTACACAACTAGATGAGGAGAGCAAAAAGTCTTTAGACTTGAAGGATACTTCACTGCCTGGTAAAAAAAGGTATGGAAGGTGTAATTGAAATAGTCTGTGACAAAGCAACCGATGGATCGGTGAAGGCCTATGGAGAAGCTGTAAATACCCTTACGGATGCGATGAGCCATAAGGGAGAGAAATGTACTACAGCAAAACAAAAACAAAAAAAATGATTAAAAAAAAGGAGGGCACTATTCTGGGTGCTACCAAAATTGACAGAATAACTGGGGGGGCCAGGGATCCAACAATTATTTGCTCGTAAAACAAAGGTGGTTACAAAAAATACATCTCTGGATATTGGCTCCCTGCGTATTACAAATAACCAGAAGGCCTTATCCTCATCCCATCCCTCTGAACCTAATACTGAAGATGCTAGGAGCATACTCAACATAAGAAGCTGAGGAAGGGGTGGATGGTGAGGAAGTAAATGGAAACACCAGCTCCAATTTTACTCCGAGTGAGCATATTAAAAATCTAGTCTAGCAAGCACTGATGAATCTGCTTGAACACTCCTATAAGTTTGGGTTGCAATTGCCTTTACATGTTAAGAAGGTACATGAAGAGGAACCTAATACAGGTAATCCCATTGATACTCTGAGGTTACCTCTGGTTAATGGTTCTCAGATAATGATTGATAAAAAAAAACCTGAAAATATAGCTGCCCAAATGATTACACCATTGAAGCATGGTGGTTTGGGGCGCCTGTTGCAAACTAAGGTTATGGACAATTGCAAAGATCGCACAGGAGTTGGACCTGTACGGAATCAATTTGCAGCTCAATCACTCAGTACTTCTAGTGAAACGATGAAAGAGGCCTGTAAAGCAGAATGCAGGTTGGGCTCAAGAAGCAGGTAAGAATTATACACAGTATAAGGAGTGGGAGGAGGGTATACTTAAAGGGAGTACAATTGATGGTGGTATCATGGGCCCTTACCCTTTAGGGGATAGAGAAAAAATGCCATTACATAAAGGATCTGTGGATAGAGTGGAGGCAGCCCCATTTTGTGGACGACCCCAGTGTTATGCTGAATTTTATGTTAACATATGGAGGTCCTCCTTCTCTTAACCGAGGGAGGATCTTATCCTTGTTCAATGAAATTCCCTGACTATGATCGCCTCCGGAGATATTAAACTTGTCGATTATATACATCCAACCAGGTATGACTATGTGAGGATAGTCTTCTATTCAAGAACTATACTGGAGCTCGTTTTTTCAGAAATAGAAACCCTGCAAAGATTTGGTTTTGAGCTCGCACATTTTAGTAAGGGCTTTTTAGATTCATGGGGAGGAGAGCAGGAGGTGAGTTCAAGAGAATTGCATGAGGGAAATCGTGCTCAAAGTAAGGAGAGCTCGAGCCCACAGATGCCCTCTAACGATACAGAATTGAGATGGCTCGCATTGATGCTTAGACAGTCTATCTCTAAGATTCAGGGAATTAAAGATAACTCCTAGAACTCCCGAACGTTTACTTTTCTGTCATGGAACTCTAGGGGAACTCGATCACTTAAACAGTCATCAATTATTTGCACAGTGTTATCTGATGCTACCTTTATCTGTCTTCAAGAAACATGGGCCGTAACTCCTTTAGCATTGGATGGCTTTTTGGTGTTTCAAGAACTGGCCGTCAAGAAACCTAAAGGAAGACCCTCAGGGGGACTCCTTATCGCAGTTAAAACTAATACTCATGCTAAATGTATAAAGACATTTAAGATTCATAGGGGGAGCATTGCTGTCTTCTTGAAACTTGGACTACATAAGTCCCCCATGCACTTCATCGTCAATGTATATTGGTGTCCTGATCTAGATCTTAAGGAGCATATAGCATTAATTGATTTAGTGATTCAGGAATATCAAGAGTCATGTAATTTCTTGAATATTGTCATTGCCGGTGACTTCAACTCTGATATGTGTTCTGGGAGACTCCGAATGGGTAACAGGGGTACTCAACTTGGTGATAGCTGCGCTTCCCGCAAATTGATTCAGGGGGATATTTGGTACCAATTTCTTGTAGATTAGGGATTGTATTGTGTTAACTTATTGTAAGCCTCTCAGGACCATTAGACATGGTCTAATGGAAGTTTGAGCTCTACTATCGATTAGGTCTTTATTAATAGGAGGTTATTCGATCTAACTCTAGATGTGTCCCTTATTTCGACACAGGACAGTGATCATAAAATACTAAAAGCTTCTATACAAGTAGAGTTTGCCATCCATGAGGGTGGTTTTTTCCCACCAAACCTAGGAGTTAATAATCCCTGTAATAGAATCTCCTGGCACAATGACAATATTGTAAATGTAAATATACTGTTCTTGCAAGACTATGAAAAACATGAATTCAATAAGAAACTGAAGATTTCTGAGCATGATGTTTTTGAGAACTACGTTGCTTCAGTGATATACAGCCCTTCTGGCATAAAGAAATCACATATAGGCAGCAGCATTCATAAGAATTCTTTTAGTATATGCGCAGTTCGGCTTGCTGTGCTGCAGGACCTCTAATATGGTCCTAAAAGGGAATTCTAAATTATGGGCCAAAATTCTCGTCTTTCTTTTTAAGGAGATTATGATTACTAGACTCATACCAAAGAGTTGGCATATGTCCAATGTTGTTCCAATCTATAAGAAAGAAGATAGGGCTAGCCATCCAGCTATAGACCTTTAGCCCTTCTGGACACTGAGTCTAAAAATGTTGCCTCCCTGATCCTGGAGCATATCCAGGACTGGATGGATGACTTCTGTATTTTGTCTCCATTCCAGTTTGGTTTTAGGAAGCATGTAGGGACTGATGCAGGCGGCCTACTGATTAATATCATGCAACAATATGCCTGGACTGCTGGGAATCCTCCCATTTATGTGGCTTCTATCAACCTTATGTCAGCTTTTGACATGGTAAATAGATCTACATTATGGACAAAACTACACTCTTTAGGAATACCTGACCCTTTGTTGTCGATTCTTTATTATCTGCATGAAGATAACAGAATTAAAGTACGACCTAGCTCCGACGGATCACTATCTCAGGAGATTAAGGCATATAATGGTTTAAAGCAAGGATGTAATTTTTGTACCTACTGTTTTCAACTTTTACTTCTCTGATTTGGTTTGCATCTAAAGGATATATCTTTTGCTCCTCCGAAGGTGGAGGGCGTGAAGGTCTTTTGGACTGCTTATGCCGATGATGTGACACTGTAGGACCACCCCCCCCATTAGATTGCAACGTCTTCTCATCTCCTTCAAAGATTTCACATTGGAAAATTCCTTAAAAATCAACTATAGTAAAACTGTTATACTCTGTTTAGGTCACAGGAAAAGCCTCAAATACTCCTAGTTCTTAAATAATGAAAAACTACCAGTGAGCTTTGCTATAAGATATTTGGGCTACCCCAAATTTGGGGATAAGAAAACTGCTAATTATTGTGATTACCTTGATAAGAAAGTCAATCCACTTATATGCCAGCTGCGGAAAATTGACACCAAGTATGGGAAAATCTCTATGCTTACCTGCTTACGTATGCACATAAATAAAACAGTGGCACAGTTATGCTATGGTCTGGAATGTGCCCCTCTTTGGTGTAGGGGTGATATAGATAAGTATGAGTCACAAATTCAAAAATCTATGGTTAGATGTCTGCCTAAGTGTGTGCCCCTTCCTGCTATTCGTTACAAACTGGGGCTCTTCTCCATTAAATGTATAGTTGAATG
The DNA here is from genome assembly GCF_040938575.1 of Ambystoma mexicanum. NCBI lineage: Eukaryota > Metazoa > Chordata > Amphibia > Caudata > Ambystomatidae > Ambystoma > Ambystoma mexicanum. Next base: position 325,777,671 of record NC_090925.1, on the reverse strand, counting down.
GCGTAGGCTTTCATTGGATAGTAAGCTGCTTTCATGCAATGTTACTATTTTGTATGGAATTATGGGAAGTGGTATTCGGAAGGGTATGGCCTCTTCAAAATACCTTGCCGACATGGAAATGGAAGCACATGGAACTCTTGACAAGTTGGGGGTTCCCCGTGAACTTTTAACCTCTAATCCAATGAAAGTAAAGAAATTACTCTTTCATTGTGACTGGAACTCCACGGTCAAAAGTACTGAATACAAAATTATATAGTCAGCTTGTCTCAAGTTTCAAAAAGATGGGTGTTCCTGAACGATACTTGTTTAAATTCCTGACAGATCCTGGAGTCAACAATTTACGAGGTTTCGCTTCAATGTCCTTGGTACAGGTGAAATTATGGATAGTAGGTCAGGAGGTACAGATTCTGTCTCCATGTGTACATTTTGTAAAATAGTGGCTTTTCCAGAAACACTTAAACATATTCTGACAGAATGTGATGGATTAAGATTGGAACGAATTAGATGTTTCTCCCACTATGTACCAAATACGGAGTGTGTGGATCTGAACCTTTTATGGCTAGACATGCTACAAGAATTAAGTTCCAGTTAGCCGTATTAAGATACTTGAAGATACATTGTGGAATGTAATTCCAACTATATAGCTCTCATAGCTTGTAAATAAGGAATTGTTGTGTCTGAATCTACTTAAAAAGAATATTCTGTCTTCTGCTCAGAAATCAAGTGATGTCCATGAAGTGTATAAACTAAAAATATTAGGCAAAATTCTTCTAGATATGGAAATAGAAGTCTACTTGTTTTAAACAGTTATCAAAAATAGCACTCCATCTCCAAGAATTACAGATGAAAAAAATCACATAAGTTGTGACGCTGCAAGAACTATTCATTTTAGGTTGCGTTTGTCATATTCATTTGTTTATTGATTGGTGTCTTGACTGTAATCCTTTTTCTTTTTGCTCTTTTGTAAAACAAAAACAAAGGCTGGATTGTTCATGTAGTTTATCTTCTCAACATATTTTGTAAAGGTTTCGGTGTAACCAAAAAATAAAAATAAAATAAAATATAAGAAATTGAAGAAATCACTTTGACCCAACCACAGAAATCTTTTTGGGACTTGATGTGGTAGCCCTATAAACTAGTATCCCTCAGACAGCCTCTGTGGAAATGCTAGAAGAGAAACTACTACTAGACCACACAGTAGGGGCTACCACCATCTTGTTTATACTACGGTGTGCAGAGATGAGCCTTGTATAAAGCCATTTCCACTTTAATGGCGAGTTCTACCAACACATTCATGGGACTGCCATGGGTGCAACATTAGCACCCAGTATTGCTAACCTTTACATGGAAGCCTTCGAACTAAGTAAAATCATGCATACTACCAACCCATTTGTCAACCATATTTGTATTTGGAGACGCTATATTGATGACATTTTTGTAATATGGCATGGATCCACAATGGAGCTACAAGAATGTTTTCTATGGATGAACACTCAAGACAGATTTTTGAAATTCACCTCCAGCACGGAAGCCTTACATTTCTTGGATATTACAATCTCAGCTGATGCAGACTCCAAGACCATCTTTGTGAAACCTTATAACAAACTCACAGATAGGAACTCCATGCTACATTATAATAGCTTTCATCCTAAACACTTGAGAGATAACCTCCCATTGGGTCAGTTTTCGAGGCTCAAGCGAAATAGCACCAACAAGTCTGACTTTTCCATAGAAGCTCACAAAATGGAAAAACGATTGCATTTAAGGGGCTACCCATACGAGATTACTGAGCTCTGAAAAGAGCCAAGAACAAGCATCAAGATGCTCTACTGGAGTATAAAGACCGGTCTTCAGTGAGTGATACAGAACAAAAACTTGTGTTTGTCAATACTTTTAGTCAAAATTCAAATACAATAAAAAAACATTCTGAAGAATTGGGCAATTCTGGAAAAAGGCGCTCAACCAGTACCACAACCTGTTGTAGCCTTCAGACGCAGTTGAAATCTTAAGGAACAACTCACCAGGACTGATATTAGCATTAAACCACCCGAACAGACTACATTGACGCAACAATGGGGACTACCACAAGTTGTGGGTCATTACCGCTGTGGTCAGTGTACATACTGCCGCTTCACTTTCAAAAGCACTGAGGTCGACTTGGGTCTGCGCTTCCCATGGAAACAAAAACTACACACTAACTGCAACTCTCCTGTAGTTATGCATGTTATATGGTGCCCGTGTAACAAGATATACATTGGAAAAACCGACAGAAAAATCAAAGTGAGAATCGGCGACCATAAGAGCCGTTTAAAAAAACGTATAGCCAATGCACCAATGATTGACCATTGGATCGAGACAATACATCCACCTGATGATTTCAAACTATCAATTATTTATAAACTCAACCCGAGCATGGACGCCAACAGAGTTAAAGCTACTCAGCTATGAAAAGAACTACACATTTTTCTGACTAAGAGCGCTCTGAACAGCCTCAATGAGAAAATTGATTGGTTTACATAAAGTGAATGCACCCGGATCGTTTCTTTTCACACGCAGTTTGTGACAACAAGATAAGCAGCCCATGAACCTGGGAGGTCTTACTTCAAGTGATCCACGCTGGCCTACATTTGCTTTTCACAGTTTTTCACTTTGGTGTAAATTTAAACATCATCATCAATGTTAGATACAAATTTAATCTGCATCTTATGAAATCCGGCGACATGCTAGCACTCTCCAGGCCAACTTTTCGGTGGTGCGACAACACAAAACATTGGTTTCCAGTAAGCAAGCACCAAAGAGTACGTTTATCACTAACCACGCATAATGACTTTCCGTAATGGACATACCAAACCCATTGTCCAGCTGCTACCAATTACGGCTAACCAAGCATGAATGATCTTCACCAATAGAACATGCTGTCCGGCATCATGTGCGATCATGTGACTAGAAACCCCAAACAAGATTTAACACATTGCATGTGGGATACATGATGCTCAGCAATGAGATCACTTGACAAGCCTCTACTTTCTCGGAGCGAAATTTGAACGCTTTACCGTAGACTAGGCATCACAACCCTGACCACCCCTGATTCAGGCAGACGCGCTCGTTTTACTCTGGGATGGCGAAGCACACCTATGAAGGTTGGTCTCCTGTTTCACAGAGCAGTTTTCAACACGCAGAACCTAATGCGACTCCTTATTTAAGGTAATGTCCTAACTTTAGAATTCCTGACAGAGTCCCTCGACAACATGAGTGGACTGGCTGATCCACACTGCCGATATACACTCCAAAATAAACCTTTGCTGTTTTTACATTTTATATAGGGACAAACGTGCAGTGCCTCCCACTTCAGTCCAGACACCAACCCTAATGAGATCACAATTGATTGACGTACAGAGCCCTCTTTGTTTCAGCGACCAGCAGCTGTCAACGCGTGCCCAATCACCTTAGGTAATCTTAAAGATGTGGTCACGATGCCGGTAGCAGCCTCGTTCTACAACGTAGGAACCAGACCTAGCCACCCTGATTGCAATAGGCATAAGGTGGTGATAGTTTTGTTCCTGGTTTTCAGATTTTTTTTCTTGGGACCGACAAACGTAGCTAAGGTGGTTATCTGTTTCATTGTGATCCAGATTACGGTCAACAAGTATCGACCACTGATGGCCCATACTACGGGGAGTACATATCCACTACCGGCAAGCTCAGTGACCAAGACATCGACCACTGGTAATCTGTGTATTATAGATCTACCTTTAACCTGTAACCCGCATGCCGGGAGGGATCAACGTGTAGGTTTACGCGATTAGAATCACGACATCAAGACAGGTCAGTTTTTCAACTGTGTATTGTAAATTTCTTCCAGAGTATGTAATATGCTCAAATGTCCTTGATTAAGCTTGAAGGCTGATGTGACCGTGCAAGCCTGAGAATTGTTGCCTCTTAAGTAAATTTGTGATCCATCCAATTAGTATAGATAGCTCGTTGTCTTCTTAAAGTCAGCATTAGATATATGGATATTTACACCATTGTCTGTTCTGTTGCAGGAGTTGCCTCTAATTGCTGGTATTTAAGAGACGATTGATGGGTCCTGTGAAGTACCACTTCAGAGATTTGGTGCCCCTCTGTATTGGCACATTGATTTAGAGTCCATTTAATGTTCTCATGTGTAAATTGGAGAACAATGCAATTTGCTTTTTTCAGACAGCCCCTGAAGAATTTTCTATGTACCTTGTTTACATCTGAATGGAAAGAAACATGTCGGGATCAGTTTGAGGGATTAAGAATAAGTATGAGTGAGAGATGAGTAGTATAATGGAGTGCTCTATGTGGTTTACTGCTCGAATTTTGTACAGCACGAGATACTTTTTCTATGAACAAAAAAAGGGTTGCAAACTAAATGCCCCGAATATGATGAACTGTTACGTTTTTGCACTGCGTATATGACCAATTATTGAGAAATGGTCACATATTAACTTGCATATTTTGATTGTGTTTTTAAGATTGTTTTGATATTAATAAAATTGTTATATTTTCTGATATTTGTCTCATGAGTTTGGTTGCGGAATCTGGTTCTCTTAACCAATGTTTGGTTGGTATTCACCTCTAAGCAATAGAGTGGCTCGCCCCCTAGCACTGTTTTGTTTGTTGATAAAACTTCTCAGCCTATTTGAGGGATCGCTAGTTGTGGGCTTCATTTCCCTTGTAACTCCCCTCTTGTTTTTTTTGGCAGCTGGTAGTGGGACTTCTTAGAGACGTCAGAGATGTGAGGAGAGAAGGAGTGTGTGGAGTCAAAGATGACCCCGAGGTTTTTAGCCTTGCAGGTGGGAGCAGGAAGAGGGCCAAGAGAGGCCGGCCAGAGAGTGACAGGAAAGGAGGGAGCGTGTGTGCCGATGAGGAGAATCTCTGTCTTACTGGCATTAAGGCAAAGATCATTGGCCAGGTGGTTAAGGGTAGCTTGAAAATGAGCTGGGGCACAGCGCAGCAATGTGGCCAGTTATTGGTTGAACAGCCAGGGAGAGAGGTTAGACCCCTGGGGAAGACCGCAGGTAGAGATAGCAGAGAGGAAGGACCCAAGTTGGACCTGGGAGGGTCGATTAGAGAGGAAAGAAGTCAGCCACGCCAGTGTCTGACCGGTGATACTCAGGTTATCACGGTGACGGTTCATCAGGACTTGACCATGTCAAAGGCAGAAGAGAGGTCAAGTAAGATGAGGACACAAGGGGTGTTGTAATCAAGGTTAGAGAGCAGGTCTTCACGGATGTTCAGGAGAGCAGTTTCCGTGTTTCTGGCAGCTCTGAAGCCAGACTGATGGTCATGAAGACAACCAACAGACTCCGTGTGAATATTAAGCTGGGAGATAGCCAGCTTTTCCAGGAGTTCACCCAGGAAAGGAGTGATGGAGATTGGGCGATAGTTAGCCGGGCCGCAGAGAGTTTATTAAGAACAGGGTGCACAAGGGAGTGCTTCAGGGGGGATGGGAAGACTCCAGTGGCGAAGGAGTGGTTGCAGAAGTCGGCGAGAGCAGGAGCCAGGGAGTCAATGTGGTCCTTGATGGTTTTGGAGGAGCAGGGATGGACCTGTTTTGATGAGACTTTCATAGATCGGACTGGTCTAGAAACCTCGTCTGGGGAGAACAGGGGAAAGGCAGAGAAGGAGGGAGGAGGGGTGGCCGAAGAAGGGCCAGAGGAAGAGCAGGGAGTAGAGGGAGGGGGGAATCTGATACGTTCAGCCACACTTCCTGTACACCCAAGATGGCCCCTGGCAGCCCTTCAGTGAATCTAGTAGCACGCTCTAGCCTCTGGGCGCGGTTGGCTATATAAACCACACCTAAAGGCAGACCCGTGCTTCGTGTTGCATCTGTAGCTTCAAGAAACACGCACACTGCGATCCTCGAACTTCACATACCTTGGCTTCCACTCCGGAATCTCTGCATGCACGTTCCCGAACTCTGCGCCTAAGAGAAAGGGAATACAAAAGACAATACCTGTAAGTGCTTGCGCTTCGACCCGACTTCTGGCTCGTTCTTGCAAATGCGCACGCAAGCTTCAGCACCACTTACCCGATCTTATTGGGAACTCCGGAGCAGCATTCTGAGTTCTCGCAAACATCCTCTCTCAGCTAACTCTTCAGAAAAATCCTGTGGAAAGAGAATAAGAATTAGATTGCATCTGCAACTTATTTCGCGCGCGCAGAACTCTTCTTGACCTAAGAATACACAGTGACCGCTCAGAGTAACCAGAAAACTTACCTTCAGATACTCACCCATTCCCGAGCTGAGAAACAGCACCAAGTCCAGTGAAGCAACTGGAAATCCGAACTTACCTGCAACAGCACCAGATCCAGTGATTCAACTGGAAATCTGAACTTACCTGCAACATCTCTGCTGGGTGAAGAAAACAGTGACTGGCAGTACAGAAACTTACCAGACCCTGGGTCAAGTGGAGCAACTGATCCGTGGGTTCCAGAGAGACAGCGCACCTGCCTAGTTCAGGATGGGGCGTTCACCTAATTAACCCCTAAAGTGAGCCAAACTCCTAACATTCCACCATCGTAACGCGCTACAAGGGGAGGGAGAAAGAGGGCTCTGGGTCCAAATCCTGGTAGGCTAAGCATCTTACCTCTCTATTTGGCAGGTACTTGCAGTCCAACACTACTAGTCCCGAGAAAGCAGGGAAGGGGTCCTGAAGACTTCATCACTCCAGCAGAGACCCAGGTGAGTGACAGCAGGCCAGTTTGTCACAGGATGTACTAGAAGAATGCCATTTCCTCTCAGCCACCCTGAACTTGCATTTGAGGGTGACGAGGTCTGAGTCGTACCAGGAGTTGCACTTGGCTTTGGGCTTCAAGCGGAGCCTCATGACAGAGGCAAGAACATCGAGAGTATCAGATATAGCAGAGTGGAGCATTGAAAGGGCTGTGTCAGGGTGTGAGTCAGCCAGAGGGGCAAGGGGGTGAGAAAGTGGCGGCGAAAGCCTCAACTGATACACGCTTCATGGGTCCGATAACCAAGAAGGTGGGTGGCAGTGCTGGAGTTGGCTTGGCCAGGGGGTAGAGAGGGGGAGATGGGAGGAAAGGAGAAAATGATCACTCCAGGAGAGAGGAGTGATGCAAGGGATAGAAAGAGGAAGGTATGATGAGATCAGAACATCCAGAGTGTGCCCTGAAGAGTGAGTCGGGCCAGAGGGGAGAATAGAGGGAGGGAGTCGCAGAGGTCGCGAAAGAGTCCAGAGGAAGGGCAGGAATCATCCAAGTGGATGTTAAAGTCACCAAGAAGGAGGAGTTGAGTGGTTGAGACCAGGAGGGAAGAGGAGAGGTCCACCCATTCAGAGAGTAAGGAGGAGATCTGACCAGGTGGCCGATGAATAGACCCACCATTACAAGATGAATCCGTACTGATTGTGAGTACGAGATACATTGAGGACCAATCACTTTCTACCAGGATTAGGGAATCACCAGACAGTCCTTCACAGTTGGCGGATTTACGCGCCAAGGGAATTGAGACTATCATTGAAGAAGGAATTGAGCCTACCAACAGTGACGCATAGGATGTAACCTTGAACAGCACCCAAGAGGGATGATCAGAGTAAATGGGCAAAAAAGGAAGGGGAGACAACAGCGCTCTACTAAAAAGACCAAAAAGTTCCCTTCCTCAAATAGGAACAGAGGAAACAAAATCTTTAGCGTTATGTCAGAGGGGGCAGTAGAGAAGGATCACAATGAAGCAGCACCTGAACAGAGGACAAGAGACATGGCACTAAAGCGAGGAGGGACTAAAATCAACTAAACAAAAAATCTATTGAAAATCACGCTCTCGAAACCCCAAAGATTAACCATGCTGAGGCTGCACCCCTCTCAGTTACTCCAACAGAACCTACAGTTATGAACAAGGGAGATCAGAGAAGTACTCCGGTGCCACAGCCGATAGCGGGGATAAATGTGTTGGTATAACAGACTGGGAATGAGCAGACCCCAAACTTAGCAGTGGACAACACTCAAAATTAAAATCCCAAAGTATTACATCACAAACGCTTGTGACGCTGTTCAAGGAACAATTATGTGTTGGTCAATAAACCCAGAAAAATGCGGCCAACTGCACATGAATAGGTGCCAAATGATAAAGGGGTTTGAAGCAATCCCTGCACTGCATGCGCTGCCATCAAATGATATTGAAAGGGTAGCTTTCCAAAAAAAGGCACAGAGAGTTCAGTGTGCTACTTAGCTATGGATTTGATAGCGCAGACTGCTGTCCAGACAAGTGGTCGACGTAATTTGGTAGAAAACCAAATGGTCGAATTATATATGTATTTTTTTGGTTTTCGTTTAGGGAAAAAAAGGGTTTTTTAGAAAAAAAAGGGGGTTGGGGACCCCCCCCCCCAAAAAAAGGGGTGAAAATAAAAATAAAAAAAATTCGACCATTTGGCTTTCGACCAAATTGGTTCGACCATTTGTCCAGTCGACCAAATGTTTTCGACCAAATGTCTGGTAACCGCGCAGACTGTGTGGAACAACCGGAAAATCCTGAAATCCTTGGGATACGATTTGGTGGAGCTACAAAATCAAGAATTGGCCGAGTGCTTCTTGGTCCCACCACCAAGTGTCACACTCTTGGAGTGGACTGCCCCATGTAACAAAGATGGTAATGTGATCACTAGAGGTGATACAAAGGACTGGTCTTGGTTGGAGGCTGCAATAGAGATGCTTAAAAAATCTGAATCCAACCAGTTCAGTCTTTAGGGAAGGTTGGTTGTGTGTGGCTTCATGTAATGTCTGTGGGTTCCAAAGGCTAAGTAGATCCAATGTTGAGAGTCTAAAACCAGTAGTTGTGATTCTGTTACAAGAATCTATGTCCCTAGATCCCTTTGCACTGGAAGGTTTTCATACCTATTGCAAGGATGCCACAAAAGGCACTAAAGGTCGGCCGAAAACGTGGCTTGCCATTGCAGAGGATCTTAACTACAACTGCAACCATTCTGCAACCATTCTGAATCTTAAAATCTCTCGATATGACCGCTATTAACATACCTTCTGTGCCGAAAACAAAATGTACTCCTTGTAAATGTGTATTGAATCATGCAAACAACACTAGGGGATCTACAACTTGAGTTGGATACCTTTTTTATGTAATGGCTGGGGGGAATCAAAAACCAATACATTATTTTGGCAGATTTAAACGCACCATGTGAGGACATGCAGGGACTGAGAGGGCAATCCTACTGTGATGTGGTTGGTTCGAAAAGTGAGAATTTTGGTTTTTGTTGGAATCAGTTCCTCACTAGTTGGGAAATGCAGGTATGCATTTCCTGAGGAGGCTCAGGTTACAAATGGGTTCTAGACGTGGTCCATGGGCCTAAATAAATCCTGGATCGACCACTTCTAGGTTTCCTCCCCTATGGGTAGCCTTTGCGAACCCTTGGTTAAAGGAGATTACCTTGGCAGTGACCATTCGCCAATAATCCTTAATACGGGCATTCGAATGACCACGCAACAGATCGATTACTGTGCTGCCTTTATTACACCTACCATGGGGTAAGGCCGTATAACAGTGAATATGCAACATTTAAACACCAAAAGGAATGACATAAATCCATCGCCATTTTTTGCATGCCCAATCATGTATACCTGCGTTTTCGCCTTAAACAGCTACCAGCGCTGGAACATATAAGCAAATGGGACCACACTCTGGGAGACCTCAACTGTAGATTTAGTGGGAATTGCAGTGATGGGGAAAGTTTCAAACTCTGGTCACCGATTGTGCAGTCTTGGGTGAGGATAGCGCTTGTTTAATGGGTACTGTTGTGCTGACAGAACGTCATTGGATTCAACTAATGTGGGGCACACAGCAATGTTCGATTCTATCCTTATACCACTTTTAGCAAATTATATTGAAGAAAATGGAAACTTCCAACAATAATCTGCCTCGATGACAAGATTTCGTATAGTTTACTATTCTTTTTACACGTTTATGAATTCATTTAACGTAAGTGCAATGTATTTTTTTTTTCAAAACAATGTATATGTGCCAGGGTGCAAGGAGGAAGGTGCAAAGTTTCAAAGGAGGATTCGATAAGGGGAGTGGGTTCAACTAAAGTAAACAATGGCAAATAGTATGTTGCGGAGGGACCATTACACTGACAAATACTGAGGGATGACTATCAATTCTCCCATAAGGCAATTACAGCTTTGCTGTGGACGCATATAGACACTAGTCACTTCGATGCTTTAAACAGATGACCATTTATTACAAAACCTACAGTAAAGCAAGCACCAAGCACAGGAATTGTGGGACTGGTTTCACAAAGGCCCCTGTGTTCAGGAGGTGCATGCAAGTTAAATGATTTTGCATTTGGTCAGTGGTTTTCCAAGGCAGGCCTTAGCTGGTATGATGCATTTTATACTGCAGCAGATTTTTTAAGCTCTCTGGTATAGGTTATGTGCTCATGGTCATTCTGAAGTGAAACATTTTATTATAAACTTGTTACTTTATTTAAGCGCATGTTAGCGGTAGTATCGGGTCTTCCTGAATTGATCATCTGCATGCTTTAACTGCCTGTATTATACATTTCAATGCACAGGTATTTGGGAACTTGTTCTACCTGGACTGGGCAGTATTGGTTCTCCGGGAAATTCCTAGACAGGCTCCTCGATCTAGATCTTGGTGCCAGTTTATAAAAGTCGGATGGAATAGGTAGTCCGAGTTATTTCTGGATTTGAAACAATACATACCTTCTTCCATGAAATCGTTGCGGCGGGGCCTTCATGATCAGCTCTATAACTTTGACGGCTGCGCCCTGCTTGGCAAGTTTGAGGCCGCAACAGCCTTGTCCACAGATTCGTCCAGTGTGCAAGAAAATGTAAATTTCTTTTGGTGGGCAGGCCTCCGTTCATCGACATGTATGTACTGGCTGTAGTATTCTCTTCAAACAAAGCTTGTGAAAGGCCATAACGGGATTGGAGAGCCTGTCAGGGGCCACTATCGGGTTTGACTTGGATACAGGGGCGGCAGAGATTCCCTCTTGCTGTAATCTCCCAAGCGAGTATTGCAGTGTTTTGCTTGGCTGCTTTTTTCAACTGTCCCTCTCCGACAGCAATTGCTCGGCCAACAGTAACCTTGCAGGTGAAGTTGGGTTTTGACAGATTTCCCCCCCCCCACAGTATCAAACTCATGTCAGTTCGTCTCCTATCTTAGTGCCATACTCATTCAAAACCTGAGCAGTCGTCATTTAAAAGGGAAGCATTGGGCTCCTCCAACATGTCCAGTTGTCATGCTAACCACAAAGACTGCTTCTTGGCACCTTTCGCTTATCTGTAGCCATGGTGTTGGTGATATTTTGGTGGCCTATGCCACTAAAATGCGCCAAAACCAAAAAGGGTGATCGATGAAATCATCTGCATCATCCAATTGCACTTCTTGATGCTGAAAGCAAGATATTTGCCCCCATAGCTTTGAAGGAATCAGAGCTGTAGGCACATTGGAGCGTGAGGCTTAGAAAGTACCAGACTGGGTTTAGTAAAGGTAAGGAAACTATCCTAAATGGTTTAATCATGAATTTCCTGCTGGAAAATGCCTGGGGGAAGGACGGATTGCCTCAAGCCTTCGGCCGTAGAGTGCGATAGAGACCACTGGTCAAAGTTAAAGCAGTGGAACATTCCAGATCCCCTACTGGCTATTGTGGTCCACCTACAAGAGTAAACCCATTTACAGGTGATAATGAACAGGCAGGGGTGCTTAACCAACAGTTTAAAAATGCAAAGGGATATGTGGATAAATTGAATGAAATTGAATGAATGAATGAATGAATGAATGAATGAATGAATGAATGAATGAATGAATGAATGAATGAATGAATGAATGAATGAATGAATGAATGCAAACAAACTGGTCCTAATATACAGTTGAATACACAACAAATCCGAATTGTGGTAGATGGTGAACAATTGAATATTCCTGAGTCGACGTTGGACCGTATAAAACAAGAAATCCTAAAAAGTAGTAAAAAGTTGAGGACAAAATCCAACAAAAAAAAGAAAAAAAAGAAAAAAAAAAATCGCTCAGGCTGTGATATAAAGTAAATGCAAGATAAACGTGAGTAACGTTTACATTTGATCTAGTCACAACTGAGAGAAATAAAGGGGTGGTAAGCGATAGACCATCCCAGGTGAAGAAGGTAGATATTTCTGACGATGTAAGAGATACAGCAGAATATAACTACATCATCAGATATTAATAAGCCCAAGGTAATGGCACCTGTGAAAGACATTCGACACTATTTATGTGAGAATGGTGGTGCACATGAGCCAAATAAGGAATTTGCTGGTAGTACCATTGGGCCAAAATGCAGCAAAAATAAAAACAAGTGCCAGGTATTAGAGGCTGTGTTTTAGAGACCGTATACTGTTTGCTGGTGAAATCAACGCAGAATCTAGACTTGGTATTGAGGCTGGAGGTGCTACCCACAAACATACAGAGCATCCCAGAAACCCTGCTAGAGCGGGAGTGCGTAGGCTAACCAATACGGCTACTCGGGTTTATCCGCTAGAACTTGAAGTATTCAACGAGACACATTGGTACCATAAAGCAAATAATTGGGCAGACACTGAATATGAGAAGACAGGAAAGGTAGCTACAGGAAGAGCCTTACAAATGTGGTCAGTGTCTGGTATAGACATCCCCCCCTTAAACAGAGATGCAGTCCTTAAAAGATTACATGGAATTGTACCACTTAGAGGGATTAACACTGAAGATATCGTAGTGGTCGATCAACTAGAAGATAGGTATGTCACAATTGCAGAGACAAATCCAGAGACTGAAGGAGGGGGGGCGTTCAACTTGTTTGTGAGGTTGAGGGGGGCGAGTACTGGCATGCTGCAGACCCCCACATGTGCAGGTGGTAGAAGTGTGATTATTGTGATCATTGATATGGATCATATCTGGCGGGCTGTTAAGCATTGACATTTCAGCGCAAAGTGCCTCAGGGAATGATCCTCTGAGTGAGCCACAATATTCACTGTGTCCTTTCCTCTTTCTGCCTCTTGTGGTAGCCTGCTAGGTGGGGGGCCACTAGCTCTAGTCAGCCGTTTTCCATGTATTTTGGATGTCACATTTTTCAGTTGTCTACCCGCTTTAGTAGATCCAAAACCTTGTTGTTGCAAATGTTCACCAGCAATAATCCTCTGCATAATCATTTCTAGAAGGGAAGTATTTGATTGGTTGCCTGACAGCTTAGTAACTAATAGGAGAAGGGCTTCCAACTTGATCTCAATGGAGTGGATAGTCTGTAGGGAACCACCTTCATCCCCTCCAAAATCCAGGTCATCACTGAATGTTAAGTCCGTTTCTAGTTCAGCATCTTCTTCATCGCTGTTAAGTGTGCAAGAAAATGTATCTAGATCTGGGGTACCGGACAAGTTGGTGGCTTGAATTTGAGATTGGGTCGGAACTTCTAGGTCAGGGATTTCCTTCTGATATTTTCGCAGAGGTTGAGGAGAGATCAATTATTGTCTATCATAAAAGAGGTCACGGTGTGGCGCGGTGTGTGAGCAGTGTGTGTCTGGTGTTGGTGGCACAGGACGATGCTTCATTTCCTTAGGACTTTGAAACATTTTCGCTGAGCAAACCATGAGGATTTTGTCCTTTCTTTACTTCTGCAGCTACCAGACTATATATGCGCGGAGCGCAGCATGGTGTGTGAGCAGTGTGTGTCTGGTGTCCGGCGGCTCAGGCGAGAGCTGAGGTGAGGAAGTATCACTGAATCCATTCAAGAACTCACTCAGATGATATTTCCAACAAACTAAGGTGAGCCCTTCTTTGCAGCAAGGCCAAGTCCTCTGCCTTTGAAACAATATCACTCCTTTTGGCGCCTGCTGTCTGTCCTGGTGCTCGACTGCGACTGTGGGGCAAGACCCTTTGAGCAGTCGAGCAAATTTTCACACCGTAGGAAGGTAAACGGTTGTGCAAGTGGGTCATTACCTGGTGAACGTTTATTGAACTGCCTTTTGTTGTGCTCTACTGCGACTGCAGGGCTATGCCCTTTGAGCAGCCGAGCGAAACGCTACATGGTACAACTGCAAATAGTGGTCTAAGTGGGGCATTGTTTGTTGGACGTGTTGCTTGTTTAAAGGGGACCCCAAACAACAAATGGTGTACAGTATCTACACTTTAAAAACAAACATGCCCCTGACTTTGAGAACATCCAGTACATCGCTTGTCGACGGGTGCGCTTAAATGCAAGATGGTGGATTCAATGTTTGACTTTGGGGAAAAGAAACCCTGTGCTGGGGACATACAAGACTTTTGCAAACCCATGTGTTTGACCTCCTTTGATGTGAAAACAGCAGTTGTCAATCAAACAACGCCTCTAGATGGTTTCCCCGCTACAGTGTCTAAAAGTACATCAATCACTGATACCCAATTACTAGAGGCATTGCCGGGTACCTTACGGCAAACTCGCTCTGAATCGGCGCCCTCTGAGGAACTGCGATCCGCAAATGAGGTAGATGGTGATACCATCCCAGCCGTCATTCCTGGGTCAAACCTTGGCGGTGGAGTAGAAATCTCAATGCACAATGACAGTGCAAATGTCTCTCTACATCTAACGTTACTCCAATCAAATGCCCAGAACATTGTAGTGTTTGTATTGTGATATCTCCATAATTGCTTCTTCTTCCTCAATAAGTGCTCATGATAACTGCCTATTTCAGTCTCCAAGCCCATTTCATAATTCCAGCAAAACAGTTCATTTGTCACTTGCACCACTACCTATGCAGGGGCAAACATCAAGGGGCCTAAGTGATCCATTACCTCCTACTCTAGTTCCAGCGAGGCCTCCACCCTCTAATTTGTATGAAATTACCATACAAGCTTTGAATACAACAATTAACACCTTAGTAAAACTGTTTGGAACACTAGACTACAAAATTTCAGCTCAAGCTAAACAGATTGTCATTCATCCAGCGCACGATTAAATCAATGTGTTACGAGATGGACATCATTCGAGCAAAAGCACAGCAGTGAAATGTATGATGGAACATGTAAGAGCTTATGATTCTCTTGTGCAATGCCCATTGTTGTTGATTGTGGAATAGAGCTGAACAAGCCGATGGTGTGTGAAAAATCAAGAGATGATGGTTTAGATAACAAGATGGTCCCGTCTGATGATGTAACGATCATGAGCGTGAATAAGTCTGTCATCAATCTTCTAAACACAACCTGTGACCAGTCCTTGTTCCGAAATTGTGTTAGCTGATAATTCTGTGATTTGTCACAAAGCTGGGGACACTGTAACGGATCATAATCAGAAGTTGCCTGTAGTCACAGAAGGGCTTTTGGACAAAATCAAAAAGGTACCTTGTAGGTTATTTCAAAGTAAAAACAGGTACGATACGAAGGAGTGGAAATCAAGGTTTAATTAAGAAATCTAAAAAAAATAAAAATAATAAAAAAAAATCAACCAATTCCCCCCTCGTGCTCCAGAGCCAATCTCAAACAATTGTTGAAACTTTTAATCCTGTAAGTGAATACTGGGCCTACTTTGAAAACTCATTTTTGTAACAAATTGCCTAGTCCACCTGCTAATTCAACACAGACTGTATCCACTGTCTATTATTGAAGATTACCAACCATTGAACAAGCTTATGTCTATTTCTGATCAGAAATCTACCCCCATTGGCACTACGAATGCCGCCAAAGTGAGCACTGTTGAGTCTCCAGATGCTGTGGATAAGATCAGCTCTGTAGAGACTCCGGTTGCTCTGTTGGTGAGCATTGCTGATGTGGTCAAGGTTGTGGAAGAGGGCGTTCCTGGGACATTGGGTGGCTGTAAAACATCTAATTTTATTCACAAAGAAGTGTTACCTTCCATTCAGGAAGCCAGTAGTAGTTATGTCTTGACAGACATTCGAGAGCAAATTGAATGTTCCATTCAGAAATACATTGATTTTCAATGAACACCAAATTCAAACTCCAACTCCAAAACTCCAAAAACCTGCGGTAAATCTGGCTCCCAGTACATTGGTACAAACCATACAAACCATTGATGTTGAGACCTTGGGAGTTTCAACTAAAGCACCTATTTTAACTGATCTGACGCACTCATCTGCGGTAGACTATAATCAAGAGGTGGACACATTAATCCCAATGTATGCAGTTTCTCATGCGCAGGTGATAAGAGGAGTACACAGACCCTTGGTGTACCCCCGACTTTTACAAGCTGAGACATGTCAGGTCAACATGCCAACTGTTAGCATAAGAGAGGGTCCTATAAATTCTGAGGCTCCCTCTGCGCAAAGTAATGTTCCCATGCATGTTGACTGGGCAATCCAGCCCAAACTTCAGGTGGTCAGGCACATGTGGGGCAGCAAACGGACAACCAAATTGCTAGAGCAGTGCAAAGTTATTTTGATCGAAATCAGCCTCACTGTGCTACCTTGACTTAGGCCCCTTTAATGTCCAAGAAGCAATCGACCCATCTGAGTCTTGCTTCTAAACCCGAATCACAGAAAATAAGTTCCATTCAAAGAGGTTCTGAGACATTGAGATTGAGCACAAAACAAGCTAAAACCAATATGGTTAACAAGAAACGTGCAAGTGTCGTCCTGCACCCTTCACTGCCTACACAATGAACAGAATAGGTATTCTGGCTATTTTTGATGAGATTAGCACCCTGAAAGGTATAACATCGGCGGATATCGACAAAGTCGATTTTGTCCCGAGGAACGACAACTCGATTGCTAGAATATGGTTGCAATCCCATTTCATAAGAAATGCCTTGTGGCAGGCAAGGATGGATATCTTTGCTCTGGGTTTTGTTCTAGCGATCGATCCATTTACGCTGGATACAGAGGGCAACTTCATTCTTGCAAGCAACGCCACAAGCTCTGAGAGAGTCAAAACTCATAACATCTATGGAGTGAGCCAATTTAATAATGAGAAATCACTTCAGCACATGTTTCCTGACAAGCCCAACCCCAATCGCAATTCATAACCAAGAACTAGTCCAAGAAAACATGAGATCTTAACAATTAGTTGGAACACATGTGCAGCTGTCTAGTCTAAATATGACAATTATATTACAGGAGACGTGGCTAAAGGAAAAACCAGTTTGGGAAGATCGCTCAATTGTGTTCCATCCTGCCAAAGCCTCGGTTCAGGGGCGCCCCTCATCTGGCATTCTAGTAGCAATTAAAAATCATAGGGATTGGCAAATTGTCGGGTGGGCTGCCCCTAATCCCTATTTACTGCTTTCCAAGCTTACCCTCCAGGGAGGAACAGTGGCAATTCTTTATCGCAACCCAATGGGGATGTCAGATGACAATTCCTTCTGTGATCTAGAATGCCTACTAAATGAGGTCTCTGAATCCCCAAAATAACCAGTATCATTGTTATGGGAGATTTAAACTTGCAACTTCTTCCAGAAAACAATCTGAAATTTAACTTGGCTTGTTTATGATGGCTTCTGGTAGTAAAAAATAGATGCCTCTACATGTGTAATGGCGCATTACCTGGAGATACGACTCCGCAAATCACATGGCAGAGAGGAGCATGCACATCAATTCTCGATTATGCTTTTGTCGACATAAGCACGTTTGAGGTGGCCACAAGCTTTAGGGTAATACCCCAAGTTTACAGTGACCACACATGTTAATCCTTGCGTGGTCAGTTAATTTGAGGGATCCCAACAATGGTCAACCTAGCTTTCCTCAGGCATTGACAGTCAACAATGCTCGAACGCGTTTGAGTTGGAACCTTCAATCTTTATCGGCTTTTCACAATCAGGTGGCGAATTGCAATCAGGACGCCATAGTGACAAACAATGACTACTCCAGTTTTTTACACTGTTACAGAGAAAGCGTAATTTCTCAGTCAGAAGTCCAATTTCAACTGCGGTACAAATTTGATCCTTTGGTACAATCCAAGAAGGCGCTCTTGCGCAAAAATAAAAAGCTTGTGGCTTCCTCTAACTGTGCGAATAAACACGTGCGGGTAAGCAAATTACACTGTCATTATCGTAATTTGATGCGTAGCCATCAAATACAACTGTTGCAAACTGATGGCGAAAGCATGTTGAGAAGTCTTCGATCTAAAAACTCTGCGCAAACCTGGTCTCTGAAGAACACTGCGAACAACTTAACCCAAAAATCAGTCCAGATCAATGGGGCCATTGAGTCAGATTGGATAGCACATTTCTCTACCCTATATCAAAGAACGACAGGGTGGGAATCGTATGCTCTTGTAGAAGCTTCCAATTATGATGGTCTCATTATTGATGCGGTAGACATTCTTATTAACTCTTGTGGCCCCCGGCCTGATGTGCTTAGCAATTATGTCTTCAAACAAAATGATGAAATATGGGCAAAAAATCACCAAAAAATGTTCAATCAAATCTTGGACACCAATAAGATCCTTTCCTCCTGGCTTTCTGCCATTATTGTTCCAATCGTCAAAAGAGGTGATCGGTCGGTAGCCAACTACAGGCCCATCTCTCTTTTGGATGTCCCCGACAAGTTGTTTGCTAAATTTACATTAAGAGACTTTAATAACTGGACTTGAGCCGAAGGCATTAGAGATCCCTTCCAAACAGGTTTTATTTCTGGGATGGGAACTTGTGTTAATCTTTTGACTTTCATCTATCATTCACAGTCATCAAACCAGAAAACAAGCCTTGTCCATGGCATTCATAGATTTGAAAGCAGCTTTCGACTCTATTCCCAGAGAACTGCTCATATACAAACTATTGCAACAAAGTTGTCCACATTACATAGTTTCCGTCATTAAAGACCTGCATGATAACACAATGCAGGTTAGATTGGTTGCTGATGGTAAACTCTCAGTTCCAATCAACGTTCATCATGGTGTTAGACAGGGATGTACCCTGGCATCCGCCATTTTCAATTTTTTCATTTCTGATGTAGGCAAAGCTTTTCAAAACATACTAACTGATCCTCCGAAATTGGCTCTGAAAAAATACCATTCTTAATGTATGCAGATGACTTGGTCATTATATCTAAAACACCAAGTGGACTCCAAAATGCACTGAATGCGCTTGCTGCATACACTCATGATCATTTCTTAACCAATCTAAGATCATGGAAATCACTGTATTAGGCAAGCGCAGACTTAAGGGTAAAACGTGGACTCTCAGAATAAAGCTTGCAAGTAGTTCACCTCTACACTTATTTGGGTGTCCAAATAGCTAGTCGAGGGGCAACCGAAATCTATTAACAGCTTCTGATTGATGAGGTCAACACAGCCAAGTATCAAGCAAATATTATCCTGCCTATGCCTGCATTGAGCTATTATCAACAGAAAGCTACTCCCATTTTGCTATACGCCGCTGAAACCAGACCCATCTTGACCAAGGAGTTTTGGTCTCTGCTAGAAGGGAAATTTTGGCGAGGAGTTTTAAACTTGCCTAATTGTACACCGCTTCCTCTAATACGATACAAACTGGATCTAATCTCATTGTTCAGCAGATCAACCTGGCACACGATTGCTTTATTTAGAAAGTGCATTATGGCCATTAAAAGTAACTCCGTTTTGAGATTTTTTGGCTGAATATGTGTTCACGTCAACAGATCTGTTTATAAGTAAATGGCGACTTCATGTGGTTCAGGCTATGGCTGGAATAGATGTATATCTAACAACTTTGCTCCAAAATCCTATGCAAGTCAAAACTAGATTGCATGCTATGGACTGGGCTAATTGTGAACAGTGCGCAAAATATCGTGACTGTTATTCAGAAGGTTATCGATTTAAAAAAAAAAACAGCATACCTGAGGCATATTTAGTTCAATCTCCATCTATGGCTCATAGAAATGACTTTCTACGATTAAGACGGAACCTATGGCCGACAAGTCTTGTTGCGTAGTAAGGTTATCAAAGAAGCCTTGAATACCTGTCGATGTTGCTTGAATGACACCAAAAGAGAAGATCTACAGCACCTGTTGACTGAGTGTAAAGCATGGTTACACAACACCAACTTCCCTTTAAAGCAATTGTTGATCAATACGAAGTCCAAACATCAACCACTTTGTGGCAGATCTATTAAAGCTATTCCGTGAAATTGAGAATTTGTTCTTTAGCGCTACTGTGCGGACTTAAATTGCTAGAGAATATTGGCGTAACTGGTGCAGAGGCTTAATTTTGTCCTCAAAGCTTGTATGTTTTGCACACACACAAACAAAAAAAATCAACGCTCCCTTTCTCATATTATTGTTCTTGATTAATTTTGTATTTGTGCAGGTGGGCAACCTTATGTTGTGATTTTTCTTTTCTTTTTCTTCTTTTGGGGATTTTATTTTTCATTTTAGACTTGTACATTCGGTAAATTTTAAATAGTTTGAAATGTTGTAACGTTCATATTTTTCAGCTCTACCAATTTTAAAAAAAAAATGAGGTCTCAAAGGGGGTGGGGGGACTGCGTCGCAGCATCTGAGGGATCCCGCAGTATACCAATCTGTGCGGGCAAAGGGATCA
This sequence comes from Ambystoma mexicanum, assembly GCF_040938575.1. Taxonomy (NCBI): domain Eukaryota; kingdom Metazoa; phylum Chordata; class Amphibia; order Caudata; family Ambystomatidae; genus Ambystoma; species Ambystoma mexicanum. The sequence goes on along the minus strand of NC_090925.1, from coordinate 325,757,201 downwards.
GAATGTCTCAGTGGGGGAAGGGGAGCCAATGGTTTGTTGAAATAGCCTCTGATTTTTGTTTGTTTGCCCCACTGCATCCAAGTGGGTGCTACGAAGTGGCTGTTTGGCTGCCAGGTCCCTGATCCTTCCGGATTGCTTATCATGGCACTCGCCGTCGACAAGAAGAATCCTTTGTGCTGTCACAACGCAGCTCTATTGCGACTTGCATTGGATTCTGTGAACAACACCTCTACCCCGCCCCCGGCTCAGCCCGCCTCCATTCTTTATTAACTAGGTGCGTGCGCGGTGGGCGCTACGAAGTGGCTGTTTGGCCGAGCGGTGAGAGGGGTGAGCTGCACTCTATTCTAGACAGTGAAGCATCATAACTTCCATTTGGGTACTAAGTCTGTTGATTGTTGTGTGTCCATTTTGAAGCACATAATTCTGAACCTTAGTTCGTAAAAATCATTGTTTATACAAATAGCACTTCCCCCTCATGGAATCCACTTTGAGGAATAGCAAACGCATTTGTGACTCTTCTAAAACAATGCCATCTAAAAAAAATACCATACCGAAAATGGAATCCAAGCAAATCTTGGACAAGGGTCAAAAATCCTTCCTTTCCATTTCTATTCAGGGTGAGGTACCTCCAAGCCCCGCAATGAAATTGCCTTCCTTACTTCCTGCATACCCTCTTGACCCGAAACCCCCTGAAGGAATTATGCCAGCACACTCAAATCTACCCTTCACCTTAAAGGCAGCTAATGATTCTGCTATTAACTTTAATGAAAATGCTGCAGGGGTTTCTAACATTCTCCAATTTCAAGAATCAGGCACTGCGGATAATGCCAACGTGCATCCCTCTATGTTAGCCTCAGGCATAATGGCGGCATTAGCAAGGCGCATAAGCCTCTCACTTTGTCCATCCACCCCCGCTGCTTCCTCAAGTGGTTTTCGTGAACAGGTACATTTCCATCCCACTCCACTACCCCTACCATCTCTGCCCATAAAACATCCTACCTGTCCCAAAGCCACCAACTCTTTCTTCGCCCCGAGCAAAGCAGGGAGCTCTCCAACAATGGAATTCTTCCCCCAAAAGAAATAACACCTGGAAGATCCCTCTCTGCAGGAGTTTCCATCAAAACAAATGTCTCATGAGTCCATGGCTGCGCATGTTTCTCCTCACTCCTCGGTATCTTCATTATCTCATGAGGGGAATTCTTCGCATGTATTACTCATCTTCTCCTGAAAGACATGAAGGAATTAATTGCACTTAATTCCACGAAACTATCTGAAATAGAGGCATACATACTAGCACAAGAAGCGTGCCATACATTTCATGCAATTTGCCCAGAACGTACTGCTGCGATTGTAAGGAGGAGCTTGCCCTCGATGTTGCCTCTGAATGCCCTGTCATCTCAAAGTACCCAAACTACTGAATCTATGTTATTGGTAAACAGCACTCCCACCTCATTTGCTAACGTAGTGGCTAAACCTCTTGGCCCTGATGTTGTAATTCCATCTCCACCCATAACTGATCTAGTTGAAGTGGCGAGATTACAACATGAGCGACTTCTACAGGTCGAAAAAATCTTGTTTAAGGCGAAATTAGTCCCTCCTGAATTTTTTCAGAATGACACAGCGGCATATACTGCACCTATGGAACATATTTCACCTGATAGTCCGTCAGCCATCACTAATATCTTTGATGAGGCTGAAGCCGCCTCTGTTTCTATCTGTGAGATTCCAGAACCTGTAGATGTTATCTCCAATGCCTACCATCCTTCTCGCAGAATCAAAAAAGCTTTTCAGAGAGCGGTGACAAGAAGAAACAAAGCAAAACTCAATAAAAATGCTTTGATTAAAACAACTAATGCAAGCTCCTCCTTGCATAGCTCAAATAATGTGCAACCTTCTAGCGTAGATGCCCAGAAAGCTTGTACCATTGCGAATGAAGATCAGCTCCTTAATCTTAGCCAGTTAAATGAAGAAAGTAAATTGGCACTACAAATTACATTCAAACAAAATGTGAAAAATGGTGTGACTATCGGTGCAACTGTATTGAAACTTAAACCAATTGCAGAGACCAAACTGGAAGAGAATTGTGTATCTTCAGCACCATCATCCAATAATGGTCAAGTATTACCCTCCTTTTGGTGCAAGCAAACATGAACACTTATTTTCGCACTCTAGAAACTAAAAAAACGTCTTTCAGGGGAGAAAGCTCCTCCTAGCAATACCACCTTAGAGCCCTCCCCTTCTTTCCCATGGTAGTTCATGCAATGATTCATCATCCTCCTTTTGGCTCGCTCGTCGAAGAACCCAATTTACCTTGACCACAGAACATCATCCCTCATGTACTTGCAGCCTGTAGCGACTGGTCGTCTAATGCCAACTCCCTCACTGGTGCTCTCCCAAAGGATTTGCACTCTTCACAGCCTCTAGAAGAACATAGTGTTAAATCAGTCAAGTTGTCGTCGACAGTCCCGCCATCATTTCCATTGGTTGTGAACAATGAAACACTTGAATCGTTCCACAATATTCCGGAGGAAACGCAAACCATAATTGGGTGGACTAGCAATCCCCAAATTAATGGAATGGCACCTATCAACCGTACATTTCTGATTAATGCCCTCTACTAAATTCCGTCTTTACGTAACTTGATCTCTCAAGATGTGGAATGGATTAAGTTACCACTCATTAACAACCGTATGCTTTGTAAAGTTCTTTCTCCCATAATAGCAAAATTAGTATGGGAATATAATTCAGACCTGGTTTTCCTGGGACTTGAATTGCAGGCTCTCTTTTGAAAAGGCGATGGCCTTCTTGGAATTTAAACCTCCAGTGATGTTAAAAAACAAATGGAAACATCCATGCTGCTACAAATCAATCTGATAACTCACAAATTTTAGTACAACTAGCTTCTCTTACATCTGCGCTGAATAGCCTCTTGGGGATCGTACCCAATGCAAAAACCCCGCTCCAAAGCAGTGTTGAAAATCCACCACCTACCACAAACTCATAATGCAACTAATTGCTTATCCACTTGTGGAATTGTTGTGGATTAAAAAATATTCCAAATGTCAGTGCTAGCAAACCATGTTGAAACTTTTCTTTATTCAAGAAACAATGTGCTCTAACGATTACCAATTTGATGGCTTCACAGCCTTCCACAATCCGGCTACTAAGACGACTTTGGGTCGTCCAGCTGGGGGCATTACTATATTGCTCAAAAATAATCTTAGCTTCTCTGTAAATCATTCATTCTACTCAACTGTTTCTTCTAGTTGACTTGTACATTTATGTGCCTTATCCCAAAAACTTTGTTCTCATATCTATTCATTGGAATCCTTCTTCCTTACATATTGAGGATGCAATTAACATCCTAAATAATACCTTAATAGACAATTAGAAAACATCCTTCTGTGGAAATCATTTTAGGTGGCGACTTCAATGCCTTTCTCTATGCAATAGCTCAAGCAAACATTCCGAGCGGCACAACTACGTATTTTAAACACTCTTTATCGAATGGTTTGAGATGGCATAATTTCCTTCTGTGTTGGGACCTGTACGTTATCGAACCAAAACATCCAAATTGATTTTCAACATGGAAGAGAGGAGAAGTTCTACACAAGTGAAACACTTGTGTATAGGCGCGTTACAAATGCCAGATCATATCATTACAATTGACTTCATAGTTGCCTCTAAGAACTTAACTGGCATACTTTCTCCTATTACTACCTTTTTTCCCCCTTATGCTGATCATTCATTGCTTTCAAGAACAAGACCCATGTGGCTGCAAGTACTTGTCCTGTTCAATCGAGCACTTTTGCACTTTCGAAATTCAAAAAAAAACTTGGATTTGAGAAACCTAAAAAAAAGGTTCTTTTCTCTTGATACCCCAGCATATAGTGCTGCCAAAAAAACTTAAGAATACATAAAAATAGAATAAAAGCAGCTCGTTTCTCTTCTCATCTACTAGAAAATCAAAATATGGTATGACACATATGTAACCATAACAGAGATATCTGGAAGATCCTTCGTTCGGCCAACAAAGCCTCTCATACCTCTCTGGAATCCGCCATTGATGGTATAACCTGGTTTGCTTTTTTTGAGCAAAAATATTTACTTCCTTAAGATTTGTACACTTTGACATCAGTAATATAACCTCACAAATTTCACCTTTATGCCCTTGGTCAATCGAAGATATCTTATTTGCGATCACAAAACTTAAGACCTCTAAATATGCCGGATTTGACGGCCTTCCACCATGCGTCATTAAAGACGACCCTTTTTTCTGGGCAACTGTGTTTATAAAGATCTATCACGCCATCTTCAAAAACAAATGCCTGCCACAATCATGGGTTACATCGATCATAATCCCCCTACACAAAAAAGGCCCTTTGAATGATCCACTTAATTTCCATCCAATTGCCCTCATAGATGTTGCGGCTAAAATCTTTGCGCTTCTATTATTAATAGAGGTGGAAAGTTACATCTCTAAAAATTGTATACTCAACAAAGCTCAGACAGGTTTCAGGAAATCAATGGGGACTTAATTGAACGCAACCATCCTTGCACATCCAACTGCTGCTTCATATTCTTCAGCTCATGGGCCCACTTATATTGCCTCTTTAGATCCCTCTTCTGCCTTTGATTGCGCAATCCGTGGCAGACTCTGGCAAAAAATGTTAGATGAAACAAAGGAATTAGAGCTGAAAAGTCCTCTTTTTTTAGGGGGCTGTGTGGCAGAGGACTACTGTGAACATAAATAGAAAAAAGTTCCACAGGAACAGCTACCCGCCTACGCACGTATTAGGTGTGTTTAGTTGCATAAAGTGCTACCATTCATGTTGGTTAGTTAATAGCGACAGAAACAATAGAGAGATACATTTTTAATTTGTAGATACAAAACACTCAATAGAATTTATGTTAAAAAAGACAAAAAATGCATTATACATAACATCACATAAAAAACATACAGTGAAAGTCAATGTTTTCAACCAGTAATTATTTCTTTGAACTTGACACAATCATCTTATAGTAACGATGTTGTGGGGTTAGTAAAGGTATGAGGTGAACATCATGTTTCATATAACCTCAAGTTACAATTAGCTTGTCCATGACTCTGTCGACACCGAGAAGTGTGTTTCTAGGTCCTAGCAACATTGATTAAACAAAAGAAAACACTCTGTAGCCGATTTTTGAGATGCTATCGGATGTGTGCTGGACCCGTCTTCAGGACTTTGTATAAAAATACCCGGAGTGCAATGTCAAAGGTGGTTCATTGGTTGATGCCCTTCACAAATGGCAATCTAAAAACCAAAACGAAAAGGCCGTGTTGGTAACGAGATAAAAAATAATCAGAGTGTGGTGTCTCTATTGGTGTGCACATGCAACGAATTCCACTAACCTTTCAATTGCTTGATGGACGTGTGTGGCTTCAAATTTGGTGTAAGTCTGGACGAATTTTAGTTGAAAGTACTTCGAGAGATGAGAATACTCATTAAAACAAAAAACAAATGTATTAACTTATCGAAGAAAGAAAAATCAGCTCTCATTGACTTAGAGAACAACGATTTATTCTTCATTAAACCGGCGGATAAAGGCGGAGGTGTTGTGTTATGGGATACTCAACAATAAAAAAATGAAGTCCACAAACAATTGGGAAATAAACAGTTTTATAGACAGCTCCCGGGAAATCCTACCAACACCATACAGGAAGAAATCAGTAGCCTTCTGTCCCATGCATTACACGGAGGCTGGATAGAAGAGGATGAAAAAGCGTTCCTTACAACAAGCCATCCCACTATCCCTGCCCTTTACTGTCTGCCAGAAATACACAAAGACGCCAGTAAACCACCAGGGTGCCCCATTGTAGCCGCAATTGGTTCGTTACTCGAACCTTTGTCAATTCTATACAGACTCATTCCTTAGATCTTTTGTATTAAAAATGAGGTTGTATGTTCAGGACACTACTAGTATGATCAAAATCATCAACAACCTTGTCACTGCTCCAAATGATATTTTGGTTACTTTGGATGTAGAATCATTATGCACCAGTATTCCCCAATTGCAATGCATTCAAGTTATTCATTCTTATCTCGAAACCAGAGTAGACCTAACAGTCCCCTCCGAGTTCATCTGTGAATGCATCAGAATAGCATTGTTCAATAACTTTTTCATGGTTGAAGACACATTCTACCAACAGCTACACGGAACTAGCATGGGCACAACCTTTGCTCCCGATCTAGCGAATTTATTCATGGATAATTTAGAATTAAAATCTGTATATCATGAAAACAATCCCGTCAAATCCGAAATCAAAGATTGGCATCGTTACATAGAGGATGTGTTTTTATTATGGCTTGGAAGTGAAACAACTTTGGCAGAATTCCTCATATGGTTAAATCTACAAGATCCATGCATCAAGTTTACTTTGAATCTAGACCATCAAAAAATAGCCTTCTTAGACTTAGAGATTCATAAAAAACCTCGAGGTACATTAAGCACTACTCTATATAAGAAGCCAACAGACAAAAACACATTGCTGTCATTCAAAAGCTTCCATCCGCAATCATTGCGTGAAAATCTTCTGTTTGGTCAATTCTTGCGCATCAGGAGCAATTGTTCAACAAAAGAAGACTTTGATTTCCACAGCAATAATTTGTCACAAAGATTAAAAGAACGGGGATACCCACCATATATTATTCGACGATCATTGAAAAGAGCAAGTAACACTAATACAGACCAATGTCTAGAAAAACGATGCAGAGTACAAGAGGACAAAATCACATGCGTCTCCACTTTTTCTCCGATTAGTAATGACCTGCGCAGCTGTATCTTGAAGAACTGGCCCGTGATTCAAACTGAAGACTTTTCTTTGCAAAAACCGCGTTTTGCATTTAAGCGTATGACCAACTTGCGCGACAAATTGGTACACACCTATAAGGTGTTAAAAACACCTTCTGTTCCGCAACAAACACTTTGGCATTTGCCACCAGTGAGTGGTCATTTTAAATGCGGAAATTGTTCAGTGTGCCGTTTGACAAAAAATGTGAAAATTATTAACCTAAAGGGCTTAATTTGGCACTTAAAAGGCTTTACTAACTGCAACACACCGTGGGCAATTTATGCCGTCATATGCCCATGTAGACTAATATACATTGGCAAGACAAAGAGACCCATAAAGCAAAGAATTTGCGAACATCGTTCATGTGTCAAGAATCTAGTGCCTGATAAACCACTAGTGGCCCATTTTGCAAAAGCAAAACATACTGCTGAAGACATTGAATGGTTTATCATCCAAACAGTGCCAGTTCATCCCCGAGGAGGGGACTGAGACCGTAAATTGAGACAGCTCGAACAGAAGTGGATCTACAATCTGAATACTGTTCAGGCCGGATTCAATATTGGAATTGAATGGAGCCTGTTTTTGCATAAGTAAGCCATCAATGACCTTTTATACGTCACTGTATTCCAGGTCTTTTCTTGTATATATACACATGCCTATACATCGGCAATTACAGATGGAAACCAGTTTCCTTTCGTCTTCATTATTTCAACAAGCCACCTTTGTTGTTTGCGTCTGCGTATCTCAGCATGGCAGACTCATTGAGCCAGGCCGTGATTGCAGCAAGCCTTTCTTACATACTAGGCTTTTCACCTTTTTTGGTTCGGCGGCGCCTGCCATTTTTTATTTCAAGAAGGCGGACGCATTAAATCAGACCGAGTGTATAGCGTGGGTCTAGTTAGTTCCACACGCGAGCACGAGAATATCCGGTAGCCACAGGGTTAGACCCTTGTGAAACGACCACAGCGTGAGAATTATTGTCAACAATTGTTCACGAAGGTATTTATTTTAGATAATGTGCTTCTGCAAAACTCAGAGGTAGCCTTTATCTACCAACTACCGGCTGTTATCTCTGCATTTTCATTAACAGATTGGGCGAACATCGCATCCAGACACTATTTTGACAAGATACGCGCAAATACGTCCGCGGCTTGCCGAAGTCAATAAAAGCACATTTGGCTTTTGCTGAAAAGGTACTCATTTATTTTTCAGAAAACAGCATTGATTGTTTTTTCTAAGACACAATTGCGAGATTCAATTTAAAACAAAAGGTGTCATTTTAAGTTGTCAAAAATGTCTCCTTTTGTCCCGGGGCTGCTTGTTTAAATAAGTAGACAGAGAACATCTAACACTAAAAGCCCCCTTCTCCCCTTTCCCCCTTCCTCTTTGAGATATGACAAACAGAGAAGTCATATAAAATCAGTACATGTTTGCACTGAAAAATAAAAACAATAATTGGAAATACAAACTTTCAAAGTTCATTTTCTTTTCCAGTTCTAATTATTGTGAAGATTCACAGTATGGACAACTAAAATTCGTCCAGACTTACACCAAATTTGAAGCCACACACGTCCATCAAGCAATTGAAAGGTTAGTGGAATCCGTTGCATGTGCACACCAATAGAGACACCACACTCTGATTATTTTTTATCTCGTTACCAACACACCCTTTTCGTTTTGGTTTTTAGATTGCCATTCGTGAAGGGCATCAACCAATGAACCACCTTTGACATTTCACTCCGGGTATTTTTATACAAAGTCCTGAAGACGGGTCCAGCACACATCCGATAGCATCTCAAAAATCGGCTACAGAGTGTTTTCTCTTGTTTAATCAATGTTGCTAGGACCTAGAAACACACTTCTCAGGGTCGACAGACAGAGTCATGGACAAGTTAATTGTAACTTGAGGTTATATGAAACATGATGTTCACCTCATACCTTTACTAACCTCACAACATCGTTACTATAAGATGATTGTGTCAAGTTCAAAGAAATAATTACTGGTTGAAAACATTGACTTTCACTGTATGTTTTTTATGTGATGTTATGTATAATGCATTTTTTGTCATTTTTAACATAAATTCTATTGAGTGTTTTGTATCTACAAATTAAAAATGTATATCTCTATTGTTTCTGTCTCTATTAATTAACCGGCATGAACGGTAGCACTTTATGCAACTAAACACACCTAATACGTGCGTAGGCGGTTAGCTGTTCCTGTGGCACTTTTTTCTATTTAAAAAATGTTAGATTACAAATTTCCGTCTTTCCTAGTTGCACTCACTGCATTACTTCACCATAACACAAACTTTAAAGTATGCATTTCTAATGCAGGACATTTGACTGAATCTATTCCCACTTCTATCGGTGTCAAACATGGGTTCAACCTTGCCGCTGTACTCTTTAATTTGTATCTATCAGACTTATAGAATTTGGGATAACACTAAATCATTTGCAGTACAGTACGCCTTGGTAAGCTACAAACGTCATGGTTTGCTTATGCGGATGATGTCCTTTTTGATAGCACTCAGGACTTCAGAGCAAATTGGAATGCTTCTCCTAGTATTGTAAAGCAAATAACCTTTCGGTGAACTCAGTGAAATCCAACATAATTATTCTCTCATCGCGTAAAAAATTACGCAAATTTCAATGGCACATCGATTCACATGATATTCAGATGGTCTACCAGATAACCTATTTAGGTTATAACTTGGCAAACATTCCTCCTCTCTATTTTGGCAAAAAGCTTTAGCGGAGAAAACATTTCCTCTATAGGGGCAAATGAAAATTATTTACCATAAATACTGTACGTTTTCTTTGTTGCCTCTCTTTGAGTTATATTTAAAGAAGGTAGAAGTGATCATCCTTTATGGATTAGATCTCTGCTTATCTGATCTTGGTTCTTTTCTTAAACTACAAGCAAAGCTCTGGAAATCTACCTTGTGCTTACCTAATTATCTACCCAATTCAGTTTGTCACGAGTTGGGTATAAACTCACTAGCGTCCCGTCATAATTGGCGTATTCTCAATGTATACATAAAGATGCGTTTTCCTCAACCAAACTCACTGTATGAGGACTTCCTAAATATGCTGAATGAGACTCTACTGTCGTCTATAAGCGAATACTTGCAATGTTGTTCGAGATTAGTATTCTTCCGGAAGAATTACATGTCAAATGGAGATTGGCACATAAACGCTTTTTTCTAAACGATTGGGCTACAACTTCTGATCAAATCATTTCTTATTAATCTTTTTCTGAATATGCTGTGTTTAGGCACAAGCAAGTTCCTCGCTTGCAGTATTTAATCTTATGTCCTTGCGCACTGTACATGAGATTCCGTCTGGACTTCTTCCACACTAAATCGAGAATCACTCATTGGTCCACTTATAGCAATACGGTTTCAAATTCTTTCTGCAGATTCTGTAATAACATAGAATGCATAGAAAGGTTAATGCATCTTTTTCTTGGTTGTCCTTACTTTGAAGTACAGAGGCTAAAAATCCTGAAGTCCTTTTGTTCCACGTACACCGAGCTAGGACGTGAACTCATATGGGCAAGATGCATGTGGGGTACTACCAACTCTATAATAATACTTGCAACAGTACGTCTGTTGCGGATCATTGACTCCGCTCTCACTTCCCAAAATGTTCTTTCAAGGTAATATATAAAAATTGTGTTTTTCTGTTTTTGAAACCCGTCCATTGTTGTTCGACCAGGGCTATAAGTGTATTTGATTTGATTCTTTTTACGTGTTGTACTTTTTCAAATGTGTTTAACAATGTTTTAATGTGTTTTTCTATGTAATCAATGTGGCAATTCTATGTTTTAAATTGTAAAAAATAATGCTTGTAAAATGCTGCTACGATGGTATTAAGTTTTTGCTAAATTTTTTTTAAAGGTGCGTAAGCATCAAAAACAAAATAAAAAATATATTTAAAAAATAATCCTTTTTACCCTTCTTGGCTCGTTGAGGGCAACATTTTCCCTGTGCTGGCGGTGGGGTTGGGGGCGCGGGTGTCCTGTGCCCCCGCTTCCCTCTGAGCGTCAAAGTACTTTGCAGACTATGGGCCTAATTACGAGTTCGCCGGGCTGGAATCCGTTGTTTCCGTGACGACATTGACGTTTCCGCGACCGCAAGAATGCGGTTTCAAAGGCCGATTGCGGCTGGTCAGTCGCACGCACCACACCATTGCCGAAAGGTTATCACCGCCGGCACGGCAACACCCACGGACATGGATGCAACGTGAAACACAGCAGTGGAATATCCATTTCAACCTCCACCGCTATGGAAATACCAGTTCTGGAAACACTGATCAAGAAAACCAGAAAGAGAGCAGCGACCATTACTTAAACCACAATCCACTGCCATCCTCTGAGACCACAGGGCTCATCACCTCTGGGAACAGCGAAAATCCACCACTACTATGGCATCTCGCATCCCCGCCACCAGACAGCGGAAGCTATGCTTCAGCGAGACAGAGCTGACTGTGCTTGTTGAGCACATTGTGGAACATGCCCCATGCTCTTCAGCGCTGACCAGAGGCGCAGCACCCAGCAGCGGCGGAAGCAGCACGGAAGTGCACTGCTATGGGGGTGACCGTGCGCACGGTCAAAGATTGCCACAAAAGGTGGGACGATCTACGGCAGCGAGTGCGCAACCTGATTGCAGCACACCGCCAGCACAGCACTGGCACAGGTGGAGGGCCTGCATCGTCACTGAGGCTACAGTCATGGGAGGAGAGGTGTAGCAGTGTCCTGCACCTCGAAGGAATACAGGGCGTAGGCGATGCAGAGGCCGGAGTCGGCCCAAGTGGCGATGCTGGTAAGTACACACAGATGAAACACATGAGTGTGAATGCCCCCCCCCTCCAGCTAGGGCAGGAGTGACCCAACGCATCCACCAATAACCCATCCCCCCCAACCAGGGCAGGAGTGATCCAACGCATCAACCAATGACCCATCTCCCCCCCAGCAAGGGCAGGAGTGACCCAACGCATCCACCAATTACCCTTCCCCCCCCCCCAGCCAGGACAGGAGTGACCCAACGCATCCACCAATGACCCAGACCATAACCACGCACATGAGACATGCCCCCTGCACATGCAGGCAGCGCGTGACTGAGTGCAAGCTGAGACACACACTTGAGTGCATCACCCGTCAAATGTATGTACATGCAAGTGGACAGATTGTGTAGTGCGTTGCATGTGATGGACCTATTCCCATCACACCACACAACTAACGGCATGCCCTCTATTCCCCCGCAGGCATGTCAATCGACAGTGACAGCGCAACAGGCTACGCCATGTCTTCCCGCACGTGCCCAACGTCGCCATCCGGCGCAGGATGCCACTGCCAGCACCTCTGGTACACAGCCACCGGCACCACCAACATTGGGCACAGATGCCCCCATCCCCGCAGAGACCCAAGTACTGCCTGTTGCCACAGAACTAACACCTGCTTCCACGTTGGCCGCAGAAAGCAGTGCCTGTCCTGTTGCCAGGCAGGAGGAGGAATCAAGCAGCAACAGTGCACTGGTTGTACTATCGGACAGCGCACAACAGGAGCAGGATGACGTGGGTGACATCAGTCCCCTACCTAACCTGGTGTTCAGCCACTCAGGAATTCACAGCCCAATGCGTTCGCCCACACCCTCGATGGCCAAAATGAGCGCACGCCTCCAGCGCATAGAGGAACACCAGGCCAGTCTCACACAGCTAGTTCAAAAACAATTGGAGGAGGCAAGGCAGCAGCGCAAAGAGGCAAGGCAGCAGAGGGAGAGTACTATCACCTCAGTGCGACGGCTGTCGAGGGCAATAGGCTGATTGGACACTACAAACCTGCCCCGTCACAGCACGTGAGGTAGGGGAATAACATCATGTCCTCCATTGCGAAGTCAATGTTGGTGGAGCAGCAGGCATATTTTGGCAATGTGCCAGCTGTTACACCAGTTGCGTCCACGAGCACCACCCGCACGAGCTCTGTTGCGAGAAGCCCGCGGAGGCACTCAAGCCAGCTGGCTGGACTCTCTGGGAAAGACACATCCGCACACAAGCATGGCCGTAAATAGTGGGATGATCATCTGACTGTCTGCACATTTGGGATGGGTTAGCTGTATGGGGTGGGTACGTTGGGGATGTGGGGGAGGTCCGTAATGGGGTTAGTTGCTTGGGGCCTGGGTGGGTACGTTGGGGGAGATCCATAATGGGGTTAGTTGCCTGGGGCCTAGTTGGGGGTGGGTACGTTGGGGATGTCCGTAATGGGGTTAGTTGCTTGGGGCCTGGTTGGGGGGTGGGTACGTTGGGGATGGGGGTGGGCACGGGTGTGCTTCTTTCACTTCCAATTTAACTTCATCCCTGTATTGTTGAGAATTACCAGGTTACACACCGTAGTAACCACATTACTCCTAGTCCATGGTCCCCTTTCCTCCATACTTATGGGACATCTCTCCGTCCTGTGGGACGGGACTGGGGCACTTTGTAAAAAGCATCCACATTTTTTTTTTTCAAAAATGTGTCCCTCTTTCCTGCACGTGGCCCGGCACGCGGCCGCAACCCCGCCCACCTTGGCTCCGCCCCGCACATCGCCCATCAGTCCTTTTCTATCGCAGGGTCAAAGACCCATTAGCAATAACAGAGGAACCTTATTAGAGGGGACGGCGGGCGGGCGTCTGGAGGAAAGGGGACTATGGACTAGGAGTACGGTGGTCACTACGGTGAGTAACCTAGTAATACTCCTACGTCCCGTCCCCTTTCCTCCATACTTATGGGAGATTCCCAAGCACTCCTTACAGGAACTATGGGTGGATGGAAATACCCCTTACTGAAACAGGTTCTTCAGCACAGCCTGGCCGAACTGAGCGTCAGCTCTAGAGCACATATCGAGGCAGTAATGCTTACAGAAAGCAGATGGGGAGGCCCAAGTAGCCGCTCTAGCAATGGACTCCCAGGGAACATACTTCTGAAAAGCAACCGCAGCTGCCTTGCCTCGCACCTGATGTGCATGGATACCTTTAGGAGGTTTCAGCTTTTGGACGGTGAAAGATTCTGTGATACAGGCAGCAATCCATCTGGAAATGGATGCCTTAGACGCCGGTCTGCCCTGGGGTTTACCGAAAGTCACAAACAGTTGGGAAGAGCTCCGAAGCTCGGCAGTCCTGTCCAGGTAGAACTTAAGAGCTCTTCGGACATCCAGGCAGTGTAGAACCCTTTCCGCCTCCGAGGCAGGGTTCGGAAAAAAGACCGGAAGGGAAATCGACTGATTCAGATGGAATTCGGTCACTACCTTTGGTAGGAAAGCTGGGTTTGTCCGAAGGACTACCTTGTCCTTGTGAAAGACCAAGAAAGGATGCTCCACCGACAATGCCTGGAGCTCACTCACTCTCCTCGCTGATGTAACGGCTATCAGAAAGGAAACTTTCCAGGACACGTACTTGAGGTCAACTGTAGCCATTGGCTCAAAAGGTTTATGGCACAGCGCCGTCAGGACTACATTTAGGTCCCAAGGCGGGTGCAGACTACGAACCGGAGAGTAGAGGCGTGTCAAACCAGCAAAATGTCTCTTCACCACCGGGTTAGTTAACGAATAAGAACACCAGTCTGTAGAGAGGTAGGCGGAAATCGCCGAGAGATCGGTCCTGCAAGACATGAACCCCTGACTCTGCACGGGAGGAGACAAAGGACAGCATCGTGTCAATCGTTGCCACCCTCGGGTCCAATTCTTTCTCCAAACACCAATGACAGAACCTGAGCCATTTACTCTTGTATTGGGATCTGGTCGAGGGTTTCCTGGCTGCCTGGATAATGCGCATGTTATCCGCAGACAAACCCAAAGGCTCTAGAGCCATGAACTCAGGCACCATGCCAACAAGTTGAGCGATTGTGGGGAGGGGTGCCACATCTGCTGTTCCACTTGGTGAAGATCGGGAGTTACTGGTAACCTGATCGGCGGACACACTGACAGGTGTTGAAGTTCTGAGAACCAAAACCTGGCCGGCCACCACAGAGCAGTGGAAGAGAACAGTTGACAGAACTCTTCAACTTCCAAATTGCTCGATGAACCAGAGGAAGAGGCGGGAATACGTAAGCTCTCATGTTGTGTCATGGGATCTCAAGTGCGTCCCCCAGAGAGGAGCCTCCCAGCCCCCCTCTGGAGGCGTACTGAGGAAGCTTCTCGTTTACCGCCGTGGCGAAGAGGTCCACCTCCGGTGTGCCCCAACGCGAGAAAATCCATGAGAGGATCTCCGCCTTCAACTCCCACTCGTAGCTGACCACTGTCCGCCGGCTGAGGGCACCCGCGGTGACATTCAGCCGGCCCGGGATGTGCACTGCAAGCAGCCAGACCCCATGAAGCATGGCCCACTCCCAAATCTGGATGGACAGATCCACGAGAGGGGGAGACTTCGTTCCCCCTTGCTTGTTTATGTAGTACATCGACACCGCATTGTCCGTTCTTATGCGGACCACCTTGTTGACAATGAGAGGTCTGAACGCCTTAAGCGCCAGAAAAATCGCCAGAAGCTCCAATTGATTTATGTGCAGGAGCTTGTCCTGAGGTGACCAGAGGTCCGAGACCTGAAGAAGATCTAACGTCGCACCCCACCCGAAAAGGGAGGAGTCTGTCGTGATCGTCACCATGGGGGGCTGGGTCCTGGAACCCCACGCCCACTACAGGTTGCTGAGAGAAGACCACCAACCAAGTCCACTCTCATGGAATCCGGTTTCATCATCCGTTTGGAATCCGGGTCCACAGCCTGACGCCAGGAACTCCGAAGATCCATCTGGGTCCGTCTCATTTTGAGACAAGCAAGAGGAAGAGCCAGTACACACGAGGCCATGAGGCCCAGAAGCCTCTGGAACCACCAGGCCGACATGCTCTCTGACTGCATAAACATCTGACACGTGGCACTCAGATCCGCCATTCTGTCCCCGGTCAGATACACTCGGCAGTCTATCGTGTTCCAACGAAAACCCAGGAAAGTCAGGTCCTGTGAGACCGTCATGGAGGATTTCCGCCAGTTCACCGACAGCCCAAGATGGAACATGAGCTGAAGGAGAGACTGGAGGTTGCCCGCTGCTGCCAACGGGCAAGGGCTGCGTAGGAGCCAGTCGTCCAAATAGGGATACACATGGATACCCTGGAGATGAAGATGGGCCGCGATCACCGACATCTTCGTGAAGACAAGTGGCGCCGAAGTGAGGCCAAAAGAAAACACCCGAAACTGGAAGTGCTCCTCTCCCAAAGAGAAACGGAGGTATCTCCTGTGTGGGTTCCAAATCAGGATATGCATGTACGCATCCTGAAGATCCACCACGCTGAGCCAATCGTCCGCCTGCAACGAGGAGCGAATCTGGCCGGGCGTGATCATCTTGAATTTCTCTTGGGGTAGGGAAAGATTGATCTGGGAAATGTCTAGGATGGTGCGCAGGCCAACCTGGTTGGGTTTGGGCACTGTAAACAGCCGGGAGTAGAAGCCCTCCCCTCGCTCCCCAAGGGGAACGGGTTCCACAGCTCTGAGGACCAGAAGTTTCTGAACCTCAGCATTGAGGGAGGGTGAGCCCGACAGCTGAAAAGGAGGGTTGAGGGGTGGGGTAGGGGGTAAAGGTAAGCGGAAGCCCGCTCGAGCGACTGACAAGACCCATCTGTCTTCTGTGATGGTCTGCCATGCCTCCCAATGAGACGCAATGCGTCCTCCCACCGGGGTCTTGTGCGAGCGCGGAAAACCCTCATTTGGCAGTTTTATCGGTGGCAGTGCCACCTGAACCTGATGAGGAGGCTGAGGAGCGGGAGAAATACCGCGTACGCTGATGTCTACGGCGGTTATTCCCCGCAGGAGTATCCACTCTGCGATTTTTGCAGTCGAGGAAGCCCCTAAAACCAGAGGAAGATCGACCTTGCGACAACGGCCTTTGAGCCTTGAAGGGAGCTTTAACCAGAACAATGATTTGGCCGTCTGAGTGCTGTCTCTGGTTTTGGTGAGCTCTACATCAGTAGAAGAGTGAAAAAGCTCCTTACCATCAAATGGAAGGTCCAGAACCTTGTCTTGCACCTCCTTCGAGAACTTAGTGGCATGTAGCCATGCTTGCCGTGAGGTATCAACCCGTAGCATCAGACCCCGAGCCGAGGTGTCTACGTGATGAGCCGCAGCCTCCAGGAGATCCTGGGCTAAGACCCTGGCATCGGAAAGGCCTCCTCTGAAATTCTCCAGCTTCTCGACCGGAATGTGCTCCTCAAACTCCGACAGACCTCTCCACATCCTCAGGTTAGCTCCCGCCAAAATCAATTCTGCATTGGCTTGCCTGAGCTGCAAGGCCGAATTGGCAAAGATTTTCCTCCCTAGGGAGTCCAGGAGCTTGTCCTCCTTTCCCAAGACCTGCGTCACCGTCCCGGAGGAGGAAGCTGCAGGTCTGGATTGCAACGTGGCCGCAGCCACCACTGTGGAGGACGGAGGCGGACAAGACGACAAGGCCACTTCTTCCGAGGAATGTAGCCTGTACCTCACGTCAATCTTTTTATTTACAAAAAGTCCCGAGTGTGGCTTTTCCCAAAACTCTTCAGACCTCGGCCAGAACGTACTTCTGCAAGAATAAGCCGGTACGCTCCAAAGGAGACAAGGTGAACGCCCCAGAAAGCACGCCCTCCTGCGGAGCGGCTGCCTTGGGCACAGGAACATCTAAGAAGCTCATCATGTTCAGTACCCGGTCATGGAAAGCTCTGGTAGAGCGGGGCAGGTCCTCATTGTCCTGATCGCCTTGAGGGTCATCCGACAGGTCCTGATCCTGCCGAGCCGTGTCAGGCACTGCCTTGTCCACTGGGCACAATGGTGGCACAGGCGGGAGCGCAGGGGGAGGCACCATGGGCAAGGGAGGCGCCGGCGGAACCACCGTCGGAACGGGTGGAGCCGGAGGCGCGGGTGGACATATCTCCTTGAAAAGCCCCTTGAAATATTCCCTCATGGTGTCGGTGCGCATAAGCGCTTGAAATTTACCGAAAAAGGCGTCCTCAGGAGATTGTTTCGGAACCTGAGGGGGCCTCTCATGAGGTGGGCAAATCCAGGGACGTAACGGGGAAGGGTGCCACACCGGGCCCTCCGCTGACGTATCCACATAAATCAAGGGAGCCGCCCCCGCGGGCAACGAAAGATTGTGCGGAAGAGGCATCCGGGCGTTCCAATCATAAACCGGCCGGTAAGGATGCGCACAAGGGACCTTAGGTTCACCCGAAGGACCGAACCCTACACCAGGGGCTGATGGCGTAGTTGTAGGGGTAGTACCTAAAATGGCCGCCGTGGTCGTGGCGGGAACGGCCGCCATTTTGTCCTCATCTGAGGGGAACTGCGGCACGTGAGGAAGTGAGGCAGGGGTCCCCGTCGATGGATCAGGGGTCTTAATTTTAGCTTTAACGTAAGGTACCTCGGCCGAGCCGGTACTATGAGGCCTGGAATATAACATACCAACCGCCAACTGAGCCTTCGAAGGAAGAGCCTCGGCACTGCCGGTAAAAGAAGAAACTTTCTTCTTTGCCCCCTCAACAGATCTGGTGTCACCACAAGAGTGGGAACGGTGCGCTGTCACTGACAGGGCCTTGCCCGGCCCCTCAGAACTGTTGGTATCCTTAGCCTCTGTATGAGGGACCTCGGACCTAGGCCCGGTAGAAGCCTTATCAGCACGGGCCTCGAACATCCGTTCGGTAAACTCAAGCCCAGCCAAGCCCTCGGGGCGTACCCCGGTTTTGTTTTTGAGGGAAGCCAAAAGAGCAGCCTCAGAGCAAGCTCCGGTACCCCACGACTCAGAACTGGGTCTACACACAGCCCCCACAGGAGGGGCCTCGGAGTGTACTCCGGTGATCACAGGCCCCTTACGGAGACCCTCGGAGAAAACTCGGGTACAATTATTAGGCCCGACAGGCACCTCAGGGCGAACCCCGGTAACAGAGCGTTCAACGCCCCTCCCGGCTCGAGAGGAACCCGGGAAGGTATCCCCCGGCCAGGGTGTTCTGAAAATTAAAGAACTTACCGGGCGTTTTTTCTTCTCGTCGATGAACGCCTGAAAATGAGAAGGAGGAGTCCGTCCGAACACCACTTCCCACCACTCCAACCGACGTTGAAGTGCCCGGACCGAAAGGGAGTCACAGTAAAAACAGGAGTCCCAACGGTGTTCCGGACCCAAACACTCTAAACAAAGAGGATGGGGATCCGCCCTCGCGAAGCGACAGTGACACGAACAGTCTGGAAAATCTAGTTTAAAAGAAGAGACCGACTAGTAAACGAACGCTAGCGAGAGCCAGAGAGGGAAAAAAGGGAAGAAAATCTTCCGAGGATGCAAGTGCGTCCGGCCCCGATCGTACGGAGAAAAGGACTGATGGGCAATGCGCGGGGCGGAGCCAAGGTGGGACACATTTTTTAAAACAAATTTTGGATGCTTTTTACAAAGTGCTCCTGTCCCGTCCCACAGGACGGAAAGATGTCCCATAGGTATGGAGGAAAGAGGACGGGACGTAGGAGTATAAAGTATTACTGCAAATGACATGATGAGTGGACATCCTTGATTCAATGTGCAATCAATCCATTTAATGTCGTACAACAGAAGATATTGCCATGATGTGCATGTAGAGTCTCTCCGAAAAAATTGTGAATGCGTGCTGCCCATGCAGGTTGTCCGTCCTGGGCACCCCTGCCAGGGAGTGCACCCATCCCATCCCCAATCGTCATCATCATCTTCTGTGTCTGGGGGCAGAGGAATGTTCCTTTGCATGCACATATTGTGCAACCTGGCACATACAAGCACTATTTTACCCGTCTTTATTGGGCTGTACAGCAATGATCCACGAGATTGGCTCAAGCAGCAGAACCTGGCCTTAAGTAATCAAAATGTTCTATCATGCCACGTGTCCGAATGTGTGCCCTGTTGTAGGCCTCCTCATGCCTGTTCCTTGTCCTTCGAATGGGCGTCATCAGCCATGGTGTGAGTGCATGTCCTGCATCACCTAAATGGGATTTGAACCAAGGGTACATGTTAGTGTTCGTTGTTTCCATGTCTGAATCAGATACAGTACAATCATGTTCACTTCGTGCATTGGTCAATTGGGTCATCCTATGATCAGACTTGCAGGACAATACCATTCGAGGGCCATTGGTGGTCTCATTGGTGCTTTGATATTGGGCAACGGCTCGATGCGCACATGTAGATGGCCATGGGTTCATGTGTGGTTGGCGAGTATGGCATATGGGAGGACAGGAGCATTATGAAGGTGTGGGACTCTCTTCCTCATGTTGGCCTTGCTTGTGCTGCAACAACATGTCTAGGGTGTGCATCTCCGTTGGCAGGGTGGGTACGTGCATAATGTATAGCAATACGATGTGTGGGATGTGGTGACTGTCCATGCCATTGGCCAGGGGTCATGCATTGGCAGTTGTACTTACGCAATAGCCATATGCTTTGTCCTGCATAGCGTTCCATGGCAATGTCGAATTCCGCAGGACCATCGAGTCATGTGTTGACCCCAGAAAAAGCGCACAGCAATGGGTTATCACTTGTCCAGCGTCACATACCATCTGGACATTCAGTGAGTGGTATTGTTTCCTATTGCGGTACACCAACTCCATTGCACGTGGGACTGTCAGCTCTATGTGGGTGTAGTCTAATGCACCGATGCAATTTGGCATGCCAGCAATGGCATGGCATGGAAGGCCAACTTGGTGGCAATGGCCTGGCCAGGGGTACGGGGGAGGGCGATGTGTTCTGGCACATGGTGCAGCAGAGCATCCAGTACCTGGTCAAGTATTCTGGAGAGACAGGGTTGTGACAGCCCGTACAGTTCACCGACAGTGTGCTGATATGTTCCAGTTCCAAGGAAATGCAGTACCGAGACCACCTTCAGCAGGGGAGCGAGGGGAGGGGGACTGCAATTCGAATGCCGATGCAGCTGCTGATGTCCTCCTCGATCATGGTGAGGATGGACAGGATTGTTGGACGGTCAAGCCGGTATAATGTGTGCATCTGCCCTGGGGTGTCAAGCTTAAGAACTTCCTCCCCCTCCTCCTCACCTGGCTCCTCAGAGGTATACTCTATTGGGATGGTCTCGGTCTTCTTTCCTTCCTTCCGTGACGTAGGGGTGTCCCTCTTGGGTGTCCTGATCTTCTTTTCGTGCAAGTAGGGTCTGGCCCCTCCGGAGGCCACTTTGGCAGAGAAGAAACCCTAACCGCGGGGACCCCCAGGGGGCCAGCCCTAAACAGGGAAAAAGCACAAAGGCGGAAAAAACCCTGTAATTTCAGATGGGTTCAGTTGGCTGTGATAACTTCCTTGATGACCTGAAGGCAGCCGGTGTTGGTAGAATTCAAGGGAAGGTTTGATTGTGGCAGGAGTTTGATGAATAGCTGGAAAAGGAGGGTTAATGAAAATGGAAAGGAGTAGAAGAAAAACCCGATAGTGACAGGACCAGGGAATAGAGAGAAACAGTCAGAGCCAGTAAGTAAGTACCGAACAAGGAGCAGTAAGGTGCTTACGGAGCGGAACCGCTCAATAAATGAAATAGAGGTGCCGGGACCGGCTGCCGAAAAGGGCGTAATAAAGGTAGTCTAGCAATGTACAAAACGGGAAGACAGAAAACCAGGTAGAGTGTGCAAACAACCTTAGAAAGGAACTAGAGATAAACAGGAGGAAGTAAATTATTAGGACACAGGAAACCAAAATTCTATACAGGAAAGACTGGAGGTGGCAAGAATTGCAACGGATAAGGAGCAGGCAACGGGAGGATACGAAAGGTAGAAAGGAAGTAGACGATCCGACGAGACGGACCAGGAAGGCTGAAAAGGAAAGGACGGGAAGAGGCAATGAGAATTTCACGGACAAAACTTCCTCACGAACCGTAGCGTTGGTAAAACAGATACAACGCATCGGTCAGTGGGAGGAGTCAGCATATAAGGACTCGTCCGCCATCTTGGGTGAGGACTGAAACGCGCGTGCGATGATCAATGCCTCCAGCGTTTCCAGACCCTCCAACTCGTCCGCCATCTTGGGTGAGGACTGAAACGCGCGTGCGACAATCAATGTCTCCAGCGTTTCCAGACCCTCCAATCCAAGTTCCTGACATGGGGTCAGGTTCCAGGGTGAGGCCCTGTTGCAGGCTATTGCAGGCTGCTTGTGGGGACGTGCAGGCTGCACATTTGGGTTTGGTATGGGTAAAGGGTTTGCAATTTGCTGCCTGCGTTGCTGCCTCCTCCTCCTTCTCTTCCTCCGCCCCACTGCTGCCACAATGTTCAGTGCTGTCGGTAGGTTCAATAGCCCAAATGCTGCTAAAGCGGCTGCCTGCATGATTGTGTTTGGAGCTGGCCTGGGTGTGGGTGTGGCCCTTTTGAAGGATCCCAGTTGCCTGCAGGGTGCAGCTGGGCTCATTTTGTGCACCTGTTGCCTGATTCAGCTCACCTGCCACTATTTAACGCCATCTCCACGGTGCCGGCAGTACCACCACGATGTTCACAGTGTTTCCACAATTTCTTTGGCAGTTTTTCCGTGTTTGTGCAACTCGTAATGCGCACGCTGTTACACATTGCTGGTAACTGGTGGTGTGTTGGTGTATCGATGCTCTGTTTCCGCTGACTCAGATTCTGGGTGCGTTTTCATCGCGGGAGTGGCTCCGATGTGATGGTGTTTCAGGTCTGAATTTGTCGGTCCTGTAAACGCTGCTGGTTTTACCGGCACTGTTGATTCCGGACCGGCGAACTCATAATGAGGCCCTATATCTGATTTTCTTTAACCCATCTAGATATAAGCGAGGGAACAAGTCTTAGGGAACAGCGATGCGCGTGGAAAAGTGATCGGGATGCACCCCCACTATGAGAAATGGGTATCACTACATATTATCCCCACCAAAAATATTGCCGTATGTATGGTCGTCTGGAACGGCCATAGGCAATATTTTTGGGGGGGATAATTTTGGGGGTTTTTGAGAGCAGGCGTTGCGGGGGTGTCCCCCGCTCCTTTAAAAATAATGCAGGGCTATCCCCCGCAGGTTCCATGCCTTAATAGCGCCACAAAATTATGGCAATATTTTTGTATGCCGATATTTTTGCGGGGATATTAACACATGGAACCGAGAAATGCAGTCTTTACGGTTCTTTGATGGAAACACAAGCCACACCACCCCACCTCAGGCCAGGACAGAAATGGGCACTAGGTAGCAAATCAGTCAGTCAGGACCTAGTAGAGCAGCACTTACTTAGGGGGTCATGGGGGCCTTGTGCCACAACTCCTACGGCACCCGCCGACCTCCACAGACTACCTTGCGTGCCGGAGAAAATGACTAAGGCTGCTGCCGAGTGCATTCTTCAGCTGCCCTGCCTCCAAAATAGTCAGTAAAGAGACTCAGCCACCGCAGACCTTGCGCTTCACCTTCCAACCACATAAAGAGCTAGCTAGCGCATATGAACTAAGGCCAAAGAGCCACCTGAGTGGTTCCCAGCTCCACCACCCTAAAAAGGTCCAGCCCAAGCAAGAGGGCCATTTGTTAAGCACTTAGCCAAGTATACCCTCTACTTTGCAATGTCTCGAGCCCCTCATTCGGCGAGCCAAACATGATCTCCTGGAACAAACATGGACAGTTCCTTCCTGTTCAACCTGGAGGGGATAGCTAGGTTAAAGAATGCCAATATATTTATGTTGCAGGAGACCTGTCTGACAAGCAGGTTTGCTTTGGATGGTTATACTTTGCTTTTTAGCCTCTCTAAGATCCCCATTGCAGGTCGTCCGAAGGGTGGCCTTTGCATGGGAGAAAATGCTCATTATGCATTGAAACCTTTTCCGAGTAGATGGTCCCACCTGAATCTCCTTTGTGGGGTGAGGTCGTACCCTCAAGTTGACACACGTCCATCTCTCTTAATCACACTGTATGATTCCCCCAGATGGCAGCTGTACCTTGAAATTAATGAAATCTGTCAAGGACTGCCTGAGAGAATGGTCTGCCCAGAACTCCAAGAGTAAAATCATTGTTGCCAGCGATTTTAATACAGACTGCATGGCCAAGGAAGGGGTGGGGAGAGACCCCAAACCTTGCAGGGGGAAAAGTGATTGGTGTGAAATGTTTTTAGAATTTGATGTGCATGCATTGTTACCACACGAGGGAGGGTTTAGACATACGTCGTCCAATGGTATGCACTCAAGTAGGATTGACTTCATCTTTATAAAGGATGCCATGTTGCAGTGTAATTCGGTGGGAGAAGCATCAACCCATTTAAGTGATCATGCTATCCTCTCTATGTCGTTTCCGGTCAGTCATAGGAGAAAGGACATACTAATGGGAAACCTGCAGTTTAATGTGCAGGGCAATCGCCTTCGTTGGACGACCTCTAAAATTAGGAAATTCAACCACAAGGTTGCAAATTTAGACAAACTCTGATCCGGCAGTTGGATGGCCTGGTGAGATTGTTTGGTCACAACACCCTCAGACATCTCTTAAGATTTTATCCTATTGACGTCCAGGTGGCGGCCTTTGACAGAGATCGCGAAAAGTAAGAGGGAGCGAAACAGGGGACTGAGACTGATCCATAAGCAAGCAGGTCCAGATTGAGCAGAGGAATGTGGAAAGTCAATTTATCAAAAAGCCTTTTAAATCATGGCTGGCAAACCACGGATGATACAAAGAAGTTCTGGCATATAATTAGTTTTTCGGTGGCTGGCTCTGCTACAGACGAGATCATAGGTTTTTCAGAGGAGTCATGGACTTCCCATATTTTTATTGTGCCTTTAGTTTATATTCAATTAAGAACAATCTTTCACACATTTAATATGGGTGTCCCATATAAAGAATATCTATTGGGATGCTAGGGAGGCCATGGACACCACCGAAACTCAATCCATGAAAGACACGTGGGTCTGGCATTGTCTCAATGAAACAGACTTCAAGGCAATTATAAATTCTCTGAAATATTCAGTGGCCATAGGGCCTGATGGGATGAGTAATTTGGTCTTTAAAGAAGATTATTCTCTTTGGGCAGATTTTCTATCTCTACTCTTTTTCCACATATGAGAGACTGGCATAATTCCAGGGTCTTTCAGGCAATCGGTCCTGGTTCCAGTCCATAAGTCAAGCCCTCGAAACGGTCCCTCCAACTTTCACATGATCGCTATGCTGGACAGTTACTCCAAAACAATTTCAAGTATACTGCTGGGGATGTTGGCAACCTAGGCTAAAGGGAGAGGGTTGCTCCACTATTCCCAAACGGACTTTGGGAAAATCTATAGCACCTCCCACACGATATGAGTTCTCCAGTTCCCGATTACCGTTTCTTGGCATTAGGAGGAGTCTGCTCTCTATGCCTGTTCTGTAGACTATGCGGGTGCTTTCAACTGTTTGCTTCCTTTAAAGTCTGCTACGGCTAAGTGGCTGGGGCATAGACCCATCACTACTGTACTTCCTTAAGATGTTATACTCGGATACAGAGATAAGAATTGAATCCCTTCATACCAACAAAGGTCTGAAACAGGGTTGCCCATTAGCTCCTATGTTATATAACCTCCATGTTTCCGACTTTCCACAATATCTGGAAAGGGATACCAATAATCACCCGCCTACCTATGGTCCCAATCCCCTCCGTTGTCTCAGCTATGAGAATGCGTTAAAAACCTTTACAAACTGTCTAACACAATGGGCCATTTATGGAATAAAATGCCCATGCAAATGATTTACATCGGAAAAACAAAGACAAGTGAAACAAAGAATCTGCGAACACTGGTCATGTGTTAGGAATAAGGTAGATAATAAACCACTGGTGGCACATCTCACCAAACATAAGCATACATCTTCTGACATTCTGGTTTCTAATACAAGTAATTGCAGCACCAATCAGAGGGGGGGGGGGGTAAGGCGGTGACAGGGGGGCATGATATTTTATTGAAAAAAGCTGAACACTGGATTTATAGACTGGATACGGTCCAGAATGGTCTGAACTCATGTGCAGAATGGGGATTATTTATGTAATAAGGCCCTCACATAAGATCCCCACACACCCCTTTTTGGCTTCAGATAAATAATTGAACGACAGTCTAGCTTTTTTGTAAAAGCAAGAGTAGACTGTCCCCTATTGGATAAGAATCACAAAGGGGGGAGATGTGTTGTAAGACTGGACTAAGTTCTGTCACGCCGCATCTCCCCTACCCTTTTTTGCCTAAGAATCTCAGCTGGTACTTTACATAATAACACTGTTATACCAAAATGTGCTCTAAATTCTAATATGTTAATGGGAAAAAAAATCGTAGATAACATTGGGTTGGAGGGTGTTAAGGTTAACAATGGCTTATAGGCAGCGAGCGAAAAAGCTTATAACCAATCCAAGATGGCACCCAAACCACAGACATTGCAGGTACGAGAAGCGTGCACTCTGCCCTCATACTAAAATATTGAGTATTGCCAGTGGGGCATCTAATTGTATTTCAGTGCACTGGGACACACAACATGGATGCCCACACAAAGATGGCGCTCGGCAAATAACGTTGATTGAGATCTGAGTTGCAAAAAAGATATGCTTTTCACGGCCCCAATCCAGTAAGTAGTGCACGGCGCAAAGTGCAGCCGACAAATGATGAATGTGGATCACACTGGTGCGCTCTTTAAATGATTGAGGACTCTACAAAAGTCCAAACTGGGAGGCGTGTCAAGGTTTAAATTTGGAGGGTGCCACGTGTATTTCTTACTTTTGACATTTGGCCTGCGGTTTGTCTTTTGATATGTGTCAAGTCAACAGACATGTTTTGGATAAATGAGCAATTCAAATGTTACAAACACACTTGCCTTCTAGAGCGGGTTACATTTAATACACAAATCAATTCGGCAAAATAAAAAACCCTTTTCTGTCTAGCACCTGTATCAATACTTATACATCTATATACAGACTGCTCCGCTACTAATGTAAAGACGACAAAAAGATTGCATTTAAGAAACGAATATTTTAGAAAAACAGTGGAAATGGGTTAAAGATCAACTCATTTACTCTTTAGAGAGAAATACACAAAGAGAATATATCCAAAAATGTAAAATCTTCGATTGACAGAAGAGATGCTAATTAAAAGTTCAGTAGAAAATCTAGGCTAGGCGAAATATGAAGAATCTAGACCATGTGATACTGATTTCAAACAAAAACATTCTTGTTAAGCAGGTTATATCAAAGAAAAGACTTCTTCCATCTTCAGACAGACGAAATAAGTCTATAGATGCAGCCAATGTCCTCCTGTACTGTAACTAAGGTTAGTGTCTGACATATTAGGAGAAACATCGAATGACCAGAACTAGTGGTTCTTTACCACTTTAGTAAATTAATTGGTTTTAAACCAGTTTATACTATAGTGTCTGCGCACAAAAACACCCAAGGGGTGCCTAGATCAAGTCGTCACACAAAAGAATACATTGTCCTGAAGAAGACCTGTCAACAACAGTCAGAAAGCGTTTGGGATAACGTTATAAGACACAAGGGCCGAAACATATGTCGACTTTGCCAAGGCCATAATAAAGAGTCTTTGTTATGCTTTTTCCGGTGCTCTAGTAGAGTCTTGAAAATTGGTACAGGCTAGTGCAAAGTGCTTACCTGTGGAATAAAAACAGGAAGCACGCTACTCTTTGATAGCTCAAGAGTATTATATGTGTTTGAATGAAAATGAGAACATTCTGTAAAGATACCTACGATTATCTGAACAGAGAAGTCTACAGTTGGATGGAAAAATACGAACCACCGACAGGGAAGCCCAGATCTAAACCAAACCATATGAGTGAAACATCAAGCTTGGGCTCTGAAAGCAGTGCAGATCCTATCCAACCTGGGAACAACCAAGGGGCAACCCCGGGAGACTTAAGGCACATCAACTGCTCTTATTTTAGACAAAGAACAAGGAGAACAAGGAGGGGGAAGAGGAAAGCCAAGAGAAGGACCTTGGACAAGACAGAAACAGAGAAGAGTTTAGTGATCAACTTATCTTCAAGGGCGTTATCGAAAAAAGAAACAGACACCCTACGTAAGGTGCTCAGCTTTGTGCCCAAGTATGACAGCACCCTTTTTGATACCAGGATTTACCAGGTTACTCACCGTAGTGACCACTTTACTCCTAGTCCATAGTCCCCTTTCCTCCATACTTGTGGGACATCTCTCCGTCCTGTGGGATGGGACGGACATCTCTCCGTCCTGTGAGACGGGACCGGAGAACTTTGTAAAAAGCATCCACATTTTTCAAAAATGTGTCCCTCCTCTCTTTCCTGCGCAGGGCCCGGCACGCGGCTGTAACTCCGCCCACCTTGGCTCCGCCCCACGCATCGCCCATCAGTCCTTTTCTATCGCCGGGTCACAGACCCATTAGCAATAACAGAGGAACCTTATTAGAGGGGACGGCGGGCGGACGTATGGGGGGAAAGGGGACTATGGACTAGGAGTAAGGTGGTCACTACGGTGAGTAACCTGGTAATACTCCTACGTCCCGTCCCCTCTCCTCCATACTTGTGGGAGATTCCCAAGCACTCCTTACAGGAACTACGGGTGGATGGAAATACCCCTTAATGAAACAAGTTCTTCAGCACAGCCTGACCAAACTGAGCGTCAGCTCGAGAGCTCATGTCAAGACAGTAGTGCTTACAGAAAGCTGATGGGGAGGCCCAAGTAGCTGCCCTAGCGATGGACTCCCAGGGGACATATTTCTGAAAAGCAACCGTGGCTGCCTTGCCCCGCACCAGGTGCGCATGGATACCTTTAGGAGGTTTCAGCCTTTGGACAGTGAAAGACTCTGTGATGCAGGCGGCAATCCACCTGCAAATAGTTGTCTTAGACGGCGGCTTGCCCTGAGGGTGTACCTGTACATATTTTATTTATTGTAGAATGTACTATGATTATGTAGATGTACCTGTAACAAAGTTGAGCATATTCTTGTCTTGTGCGCCCTGATGCTCCAGGGCATGGCGCGCCCTACAAATAATAAACTAAACTAAACTAAACTAAGCTCGGAAGTCCTGTCCAGGTAGAACTTAAGAGCTCTTCGGACATCAAGACAGTGTAGAACTCTTTCAGCCTCTGAGGCAGGGTTCGGAAAAAAGACCAGAAGGGAGATCGACTGATGGAATTTGGTCACTACCTTCAGTAGGAAAGCCGGGTTTGTCCGAAGGACTACCTTGTCCTTGTGAAAGACTAAGAAAGGATGCTCCACTGACAATGCCTGGAGCTCACTCACTCTCCCCGCTGACGTAACAGCGACCAGAAAAGACACTTTCCAAGACAAGTACTTGAGGTCCACCGTAGCCATTGGTTCAAAGGGTTTATGGCACAGCGCCGTCAGGACTACATTTAGGTCCCATGGCGGGTGCGGATTACGCACCGGAGGGTAGAGGCATGTCAAGCCAGCAAAATGCCTCTTCACCACTGGGTTAGTTAGAGAATAAGAACACAGGTCTGTAGAAAGGTAAGTGGAAACCGCTGAGAGATAAGTCCTGCATGACAGAACAGGAACCCCTGACTCTGCTAGGGAGGACACGAAGGACAGCACCGTGTCAATCGTGGCCATCCTCGGATCCAACTTCTTCTTCAAACACCAATGACAGAACCTGAGCCATTTACTCCTGTATTGAGATCTGGTCGAGGATTTCCTGGCTGCCTGGATAATGCACATGTTATCCGCGGACAAACTCAGATGCTCTAAAGACTTGAACTCAGGCACCATGCCGCCAAGCTCAGCGATTGTGGGGAGGGGTGCCACATCTGTTCCCCTTGGTGAAGAAGATCGGGAGTTACACAGAACGCCCAATCAGTAAGGAAATCCATGGTGTAGAATGTTGAGGATGCATGCCGTGCATACCATTGAGCTGAAGTAGCTTCGCTATGCCGTCGTTGCTATTCAGGCATCGAGATAAACTAGTGAGACCGGAAAACTCTAAAGCTTTCGAGATACATTAACAGCATACCTTTGCCGACCTGTGTGCTTGTATGCCGACGGCTCTTCGTCGAGACACAGTTTTGTTTTGTCAAAAGCAGTTTACTGACGTGAATACCAAGGTAAAACCTTTTATTTGGCATTAACTGGCCCATTTGGAGCACAATTGAAACAGGACCTTTTGACGTCCTTGACACGAACAGTAAACATTTGACGTACAAAAAAAGGAAACACATCCTCAAGTACCATTTGTTTAAACTGCACATTGCAGATAACTGCATCCCTTAAGAGGACAACACCATTGTGGAAAATGTGAAGCAGATGTTTCCGTGACCACTGTGGTATACCCAGTTTTGAGCAGTGTTAACATGCCCCTGTGACACAGGAGAGCATGCAGCAACCTGAGAGTTTTTGGTAAGCC
This sequence comes from Ambystoma mexicanum, assembly GCF_040938575.1. Classification (NCBI taxonomy): domain Eukaryota; kingdom Metazoa; phylum Chordata; class Amphibia; order Caudata; family Ambystomatidae; genus Ambystoma; species Ambystoma mexicanum. The sequence goes on along the minus strand of NC_090925.1, from coordinate 325,727,058 downwards.
TGCCCAACCAGTATAGTAGAGATGAATATTGACATAACTCTGTAAACAATAGCAGGTTGAGGAGTGGTGATGACAGATTGTTGCTTTTTCTAATCTGTCTAGAACCTCAATGACTGCAGGCGTTCAAGAAGCTAGGTTGATCCCCAATAGGGTGCCAGCTGTCCCGCCAACCTCAACAGTTGTGGTGTAGCTGTTGACTTTTGGAGACACGTGTGCTTTGACTGGTAAACCCTGAAACCTCCTTCTCAATAACACAACAGGTTTAAGTAGCAACGCTGATACAGTCGTGCGCTAGTAAATTGGTAGACGTAGGTCCCAGGAAGTGAGCAACTCTGCTTAGTTCCTTTTAAGGCGCTTTGACCATTTTAGCCCACCAGTCCTGTGTTTTTCTGAATGTATGTAGTGTAATCAATATACACTAGCACCCTCCAGAGACTTGGTTGGTGCAATGAGATTCAAACTCCTTTACATATGGTACCCTTATACCAATGTTTACTCTGTTTTAAGGGAAGGTTCGATATCCTGTTCGAGAGAAGACATTGTTGGACGAATAACCAAGAACACAACACTTTTCACTTTAGCAAAAAAGAATAGTGTACAGAGGAAAGAAACATGATGGATGAGTGATGTTTTATAAATTGGTATGACTGGAATAGTAGGAGCATGAATGGTGTGCTTGATGTGAGTTTTACTTGATTAATCTTACTTGCACAGCACTGGACACTTTATATGTACTAGAGGAAGATTAACATCAGTTTTTTCTATTATTAAACTGTCTGTTTTGCACTGCTAGTTCTAGCAAATAAACTGTATGAACAAGCGGTGCTGTGGCAAACCCGTCACAGAGGCTGTTCGAATGCCACAAGAAAGCAAGGCGAGAGAACCGTATTCCCGAGAGGGTTCGCAAAAAGAAGTCAAGAAGCTGGACGGAACATTTTCTTAAAATAAATGAAGGTCGCCCATTCCCATCCCAGGTTAGGGAGGTCCAGTATCCCTCCCGGGTGAACAATAGAGTTGGGGAGGAGCAAAGGAGTCAATGGTAAAGGCTTGGACAGCAACTAACAAAGTGAAGCGAGAATACAATAATTCAAACACTGGCAGTGAGTGAAACCTAAATCCGTTTTTATTTTTAAAGCTAGACATCATTGCTCAAAGCTAATCCCAAAAATTGGGCAAAGTTCATTGCAATATTATTCATGTCCATTTTGACTACTGGAAGGCTACCTACATCATGGACTAATGGCCCAGATATTCAAGAAGGGATCAAGAGATGACCCAGCAAATTACAGACCAATAGCTCTGTTAAATGTCATCGGAAAACTCTTTGCTTCTCAGCTACAAAAAAGGCTAACACAATGGGCTACTTTGGTTGACCTGTTAGACCCAAGACAAACTGGGTTCACAAAAAGCGTGGGAACTAACTGGGCCTTGATTGACCTCAGACATTGATTGACCTCAGACAAGCTTTCGACAGTGTAAATAAATCGGAGTTATGGGCAAAACTACAGAAATTGGGTTGCCCAAAAGATCTATTAAAACGCGATCAAAGCCCTCCACACTAACACGATAATGCGTTTCTGACTGAATAATGAAGGCGAAGTGTCATCACAAATAGATATCAAACGAGGAATCAAACAAAGCTGTCCTCTAGCTGCTACTCTGTTCAATCTATATTTGGCAGATTTATCTGAGGCCTTTAAAAAAGGCACATCGCACTACCCCCCCCGACCCCTTAAGATAAACAATCAACTGATATCTATAGTGATTTATGCAGATGACCTGGTCCTAATGGAGCAAACAGATCGGATTACAACATTCACCCGACTCATTACAACAGTATATGTCAGCGAACAATCTGATCATCAATATTGACAAATCAAAAATCAAGTATTTCGTCCGCAAACACTAAGAGTTTCAAGTGGAGAATTGGCTGTGAACAACTACAGGCAGTTGAATCAATACGCTACCTCAGCATCAAGTTTAATCAATTGTAGAGAAGAGTTGGCTATTAGAATTACAACATAATGCCAAAATGTTGGCGTCACAAGGATCCATAATGCATGCAAGATATGGCAAAATCTCATTGACACCCTTACGAAAAGGTAGTTCCAATTCCAACGTATCGAGGAGAGGCAATCCTTAATCTACCCAGGGAAACGTGGAACTGTCTATAAGGAACGTTCAGGAAAACAACTCTGAAAGTCCCAAAGAGTCGAACCATAGTTGCCATAAGAGTGGAACTTGGGTTGCAATCCCTGCACTCCAATATACTATGGAAAACACTGGCGCTACTGAGGAAAATACTTATGGATAACCCATTGATTCAATACAACATTCTAAAATCAAGAACTTCTGGGAAACATCCAGATCTTCTGGACACATGGAAAGAAAAAATCCTGTTTCAACTGGAGTATTTAGAGTCTTCTTTGGAATACTTGTTTCCAATCCTGACGGGATAAAAGAAAAACTAAGAAGATTGGATTAACACGCTAGAACTAAAAGCACAATACAAATCTCTCAAATGCTCGACACAGGATTCCTAGGCCGTAAACAATTCCTACAGAAATGTCCTAGAAGATACCACTGCAACCAGTTACTTCATATAAGACTAAACATCTATCCCACAATTTATCAACTGTACAGGAGGGGACAACAAGCGATCATTGACAGCGTGTGTCACTTGTGTAATATGTCAGATCATGAGACTGTGAATCACTTAACTACGTGTCCTACAGTGTCTGCCGAAAGATTGTTATTTCTTCTTAAATATGTCGAGAACGCAAGCTCATTGACAACAGATGAATGGTGGAACTTGTTCCTTTATGGTGACAAACCAGCACTAGTATGTGCAAGAATAAATGTTCTAGACAAAATGAGTCACTTGTCTATCTCTAGTCGAAAAAACGCTCTTACGGGTGATCAGAGGTATAAATTATATGTCTTCAGATGTATAGACTGATGGGAAATAATTTGATATCTTAGGACCTTAAAAGCCTTTTAAAGTGTTTGTTATACACTAAATCACAATAAAATAAATTGTTTTAATAATGGATTTTAATTGATGTATTAGATACTAGTAAATGTAATATTTTGTGTACTCATTTTGATCAATGGATTAGTTTTGTATTTTAATAAAATATCCTAGAGGCCCACGAGGTAGGGGGATTTTCATATGTTGAATATGGTCTCATATAGCTGGTATAATCCACTGGTGTTGCAAGAATTTCCTTTGAGTCGAGATGCTTTGAGGAATAACATTTTCTCTGCCCACAGATTTTTAGTTAACATTCTGCTTTAGAAAGGATTTATAGATGACATTCTCTTGTGGGATGGGGCAGCATTTGAATTGGCCCAATTTGAAACCTGGCTGAATACACTCAATTCAAATGTGAGGTTTACCTTCAATTTTCATGCCAAAAGAAAATCATTTTTGGATATTTACATTGGCCATAAGGAGGGGGTCCTATACTCCACATTATACAAAAAACCTACAGCTAGGAAAACCAATTCTACATTACATTAGCCAGCATCCAAAACCGTGTGATTATCTTACGTACCAGCAAATGCTTAGGATCCGTAGACATAACCTCCAAGGAGGATTATTTGGAACGTCTTAATAGTTTGATAACAAACGTACAAAATGTTGGTGATCTGTCACGCTTGCTGAGAAGTACTGCTCAAAGTGTGTCTTATATTAATAGAGAATCTTCGAACAATAAAGATTCCAGTGTAGCAGACATGTTAACATGTTTAACCACTTTCTCCAGATGTACTCCTGCATTAGAAATGCATAAGCAAACTGTGGAACACGCTTGAAATTGATGCAGTTACTGGAACCAAACTGTTTTTTGCACTCACATGAGTGAAGAACCTCAAAGACAAGTTAGTTCATGCTGTGCATTCAGAGCCTGGTTCATACTGGGCATTCAGTGCCAACTGTCCCTATACAGATCAGAGTAACTGACCTTACCACTACTCAAAGGCCAACCACCTTGTGGCCCCTGTTGTGTTTGTAGGTTTACCAATAAGAGCACCGTCTTTAATAAACAACTTTAGATGGCATTTAAACAAATGTATCTGTGGTTGGCTGTAGATTTAATTTGTTTACAAGAAACGTGGTTGATTGACCTGCCGTTGTATGGTTTTGAGATGTGTTTTGAGTCTGCCAGAAGGGGGTTAGAGGACACCCCTTTGGCGGGCTGCTCTGTGTGGTACGTATTGGTATAGGAATCAAAATGGAAATAATAACCCTTGAGAGAGCAGATATACTGGGTGTTCAGCGACCACGAAGGGGGGCTGTAGAAAGATAGACAAGCGAACATGCATCCTGATCAATGTATATTACAATCCTAATGCTGTTGAGATTAATGACTTTTTGCAGGCCATTTCACTTGTTTTGGAAAAGTACGTACCAGAAGAGGGTACCAGTCTTCTGCTGGTTGGGGATTTTAATAGTGAATGCCTCAATGACTGATATTACACAGTGACGGGTGCACGTGAATCTAAGTAATTCAAGATCTAGAGGGCAATTTATTAGAGCTGAACTAGATGAATGGGGAATGTGTCTGCTCAACGGTAACCTAGTAAGTGACATTCCGACACACTATATATGGTCAAATGAGTTAGTTCATTCCACCGTAGATTATAGTTTTGCGTCCAACAATTTGATTAAGATTTGTACTAGAAGGTAAGTATCAAATGATAAATGCAGCGACCATAAACAAGTCAAACTGTCTGTCCTATGGAATAAATGGCCAGACGAGACAAGAATTGGATCCTTTGAAGTGGACATAAGGCAGAGAGAGAGTGCTGTGATATGGCGCCATCAATGGCAGCTAAATTGAATGCATACATAGCCAATTGTTGGCAGGCGGGTCTATTTCTTAAAGCTAACCTAATAGATTTTGAACGCTTGCTACAGTGGCTTTTGGTAAGCTTGACTGGTGTCAATCGCTTAAAGTGGAACTTCTATAAACATCCTCATAGCCATAAGTTTGATGCATTAACTCATCAAAAGAAAGGAGTACCTTATGAGACATAAGGGATGCAATTAAGATGGGCTGTTGGGGGTTCTGAGGTTGAGATAATTGAAAAATACATATGCAAATTGGTCAAAAGGGTAGAAAGATTAAATATCAGATGGATGCAGAAGCCATGATGCATAGTTTATTTAATAGTGATGGCTCCCAGATTTGGGCATTACTGAAGACAAATGCATTGCAGAACTATATACAAGCTCAACCTATATCAGGGAAGACCTGGCAAACATACTTCAGGCACATTGAGCAGTGGAGATGCCACCCTGGCCGTAGGGGAAAAACTAAAGTTAAACTACATGGTGCCCTGGAATACTCTGGATTTTGAAAGAGAAGACATTGAATATGCAATCAGTAGGACTAAGGGCCACATTACATGGTAAAAAATGGCATTTACCGGCATGGCGCTATTAACGTGTCCGCCTTGGCAGGAGGCCGCTAATTGCGTACCATTACGAGTACGCAGACACAAGCATAGCGCCATGCCGGTAATGACCCTACCACCATGCCATTAAAGACCTCAAAAAAACCCTTAGCGGCACCAACGAAAGCGCTGATAGCACTTCCGACCTCCTGCACCACGCAAATAGCGGTCAGCGCTATTAACGGTCACCATTAAATAGCAGAACCGGAAATGGCGTCATCGCACAGGAACGGAAAGAGCACGGCGGCCATGTTTAAAAACACAATCCATTGCCATCCTCTGCCCCCTGGACCTGTTTCGACAACTGTGCCATCCCAAATCCACAAGGATCCCCTCACCATGCCAAAGGCCATAAAAAAAACACCGACCGCCAGTGTAAAGAGAAGTTTACGAACGAGGAACTAATAATGCTGACAGAGACCCTAGCAGCAAACTCTGATGTGGTATTTGCCAACGACATGCGGCCTGAGACCCTGATCCAGAAAAAGGCCATCTGGGCAGAGGTCGCCCTGAAAGTGAGTGCAGTGGGCACCACCACCGGCACCGCCAGGGAGTGCAGGAAGCGGTGGGACGATCTCCGCCTCCGGGTACGCAGCATACTGTCTGCGAACCGCAAGCTGGCCATGGCCACAGGAGGTGGCGCTGATTCACCAATTAAATTGAAGGAGTGGGAGGAGACCTGCGCCAGCACGATTCGCGTCAAATCAATCGAGGGAGTCGGGAGCATGGAGCATGGTGTGGCCAATACATCAGATGGAGGTGACTGTACACATGAAACAATGCACTGTGAATGTTGAGGCACCCCCCAAATTTGAGCCCAGATTCACCTCATGGATGTGGCCACAATCATACATGCACACACCCCAACACACACACATGCACGCATCACCACAGACAAGTGCCACACAGACCCATGCATGGATGACCCACTCAACAGCCCCATCGCCTGAATCCCCACCAATGAAGTCCCAATGCACAGAACAGCATGATGAACTGAATCTGCATGAAGCACGTTGAACCATCACCAATGCCATCCCCCCTCTTTGTCCCCCACAGGCTCACATACAGACAACGAAGAACCTGCCACTGCGAATCAGGCTCCCCCTGCCAAGAAAAAACCCAGGGCACAGGAGACAGGGGACACCCCCACCACATCAAGGGGCACAGGGAGGAGTGAGCCCCTGCAGAGGGTCAAACATCGCAAGAGCGCCACTGCACCAATACCGCAGTCTACGCCAGCAACAATTGCCACACCCACTGATGTGAACCCCCCCACCTCAGGTTACACCCACGGAGGGCCCACCCTCCGCTGCCACAAGTTCAACTGGTGAGGCAGCAGCCACAGCGCCGCTGTCAGATGTGGAGGACCCTATAGAGTTCACCATGCAAATGCACCCCTCCAACCCCCCAGGAAGCCCAGAAGAAACTCCACGGCCAACACCAGGATCCAGTGTTCATAGCCAGTCTGGCGAGGAGAACACGGGAGGGTGCTGAGCCCACCGGTAGCCTCACCTGATGTTCGGGACGTAGAGGAAGGCGCAGCAGCCACACCACGAGCTGACCACCATCAGGCAGTGCCAGGAGGACATTACAGTGCTGGTTGGGCAGCATGTGGAAGAGGCTTCCCGTCTCAGGGGGGAGATCATGGAGACTGCTAGGCACTCGAGGGAGGCGATGGAAGCCTGTACCAACAGGCTGTGCGTGGAGATTGGCCAACTGAGGCAGGTCCTCACGCGCATAGCAGACGCGATGGACCGCCAGTTCCCACCACCACCACAGGGACAGACAGCCACCTCATCATCTGCGTGTTCAAGGCAGACAAGCCCCCTCCGCAGCTCCACGAGGCACACATCATCCCAACCTCCTAATGGTGGTGGTGGCAATGGGAAATGGGGACAGAAGGGTCTAGCTGGCACGTGTGCAGCAGGACACCAACATTGTTCAAGCCACACATGGGGTTGTTGTGTGGAGGGGGGGAAAGGGTGTTTCGGGAGTGTTGTGGGGGGTGGGGTGGGGGAAAGGGTGGTGGGATAGTTGGGGACATGCACTTTTTCATCTCATTATACCTTAATACACTGGTGACTAGTTGAAACACAGGCTTGGACTTCATCATTGTGTATGTGTACTTTATTGGGGACAGGGTCCGTTGTGCGCTTCACCACAGACACCAGTGCACTAATACCCATATCCATCCTACAAAGTTAAACCACGCGTCTCAGAATATTTGGTTGATCAGATGCTGTCGCACATCGCGTCCCTCCTGGGCATCGCCTCTTGCATGACCAGCATCCCCATCACCTCCGTCCTCATCATCATCCTCATCAGGTGGTTGCATTTCAACGTCAGGGGAAAGTGGCACATTGCGTCTGATATATTGTGCAGCATGAAACATGCCATGGTGATCTTGGCCACCTTCTCATGGCCGTACAGGAGAGCCCCACCCGACCTGCTTATGCACCTGAACCGTGTCTTCAAAAGGCCAAATGTCTGCTCAATCACAACGCGGGTACGGGTATGTGCACGATTGTAGTCCTCTTCGTGCCTGTTCGGTGGGTTCCGTGCAGGTGTAAGGAGCCACCTCTTCAGGGGATGGCCGGCATCACCTGTATGGGGGGGAAGAATGGGGACCTTTTACTGTTCACCTCAAGAGCGGCCTGTACATATCACACAAATCGACTTTGCGTTGTGATTGAAATCCACGATTACCAGCATGCATGCAGACGATCTGTGTGACTGCAATGTGCAAAGGTGAGCTCCACCCTGCAAGTGGACATGCCCGATTCATGCCTCCGACAGTAATTGACATGTCCTGGGTGAGGCCAGGTCTTAGGTGTCCCTGGGCCCAGGCAAATTTCGTACCACACTGCTAGTGTACTGCCATTCTGACATCGATGTTGCCATGCTGTGAAGCATCACTTCAGTGGTGCTATAGGTGTGTGGCTCAATGCTATGGCTAGGGGGATCCCTTTGCATGCATTCAAGGGCACATTGCTGTATTGATGTTGTGCTGCGCTAATTCTGTATAACTATCTTGACGCCATGTGGATGATTTGTGTATTATGTGGTGTGGCATGATGTGCAATGTGGATGGATGTGTATGTTTGGAAACCTGGATTGTTCTCAATGTTGTGCAGCTTCAAATTGCATGTGGGTTCTTCTCAAGTACATTGTGGCCTTCCCTGATGGACATTGGCGTACATCTGTATGTCCATTTGTCCTACGGACGACAGTCAACACCCAGTTGGAGTATGCATCTCTCCCCCCCCAATCACACCCAGTTGGAGTATGCATCTCTCCCCCCCAATCACACCCAGTTGGAGTATGCATCTCTCTCCCCCCCAATCACACTGCCATGTGCTTGCCCTGCTCCTCACCAAGTAGCCACGAACGTTGTCCGGCTTGTCGCTCCATGTAGCGTGGTATGGTTGAGTTCCTCAGGACCATAGAATCATGGGTTGATCCAGGAAATCGGGCACAACAATGTGTGATTATCTTGTTTGCGTCACATACCATTTGGCCATTGATGAAGTGGAATTGCTTTCTGTTTCGGTAGACTACTTCATTGTGATGTGGGACCACCAATTCCAGATGGGTACAGTCGATGGCCCTGATGCAACTTGGGATGACTGCCAGTGAATAGAAGCCAACTTTGGTGTTTGCGATCTCCTGGGCAGTGCGTGGCAGGAATATGTGTTCACGTGCACGCTTCAGGAGGGCATCGAGTACCTGGTTCAGCATGCGTGAGAATACTGGTTGTGAGATGCCATGCATCTGCCCCGCTGTATGCTTCTAGGTGCCTGTGGCCAGGAAGTGGAGCACAGTCACCACCTTCAGTAGAGGGGGGGGGTGGCAGTTCTGATGTCTATGAGGCTCACAATGTCGTCATGTATCATGTCCACGATTCTGGTGATGGTATCCCGGTCCAGACGGTACAGGGTGTGTTTGTGCTCAGGGGTTAGGTTAAATGGACTGGCTCGGATCCTGGGGCTTGGTGGCTGCCTCTGTGGTATTACTAGGTGCCCTGGTGGTGCTTGCTGCGCCTGTCTTGCCCTCCTCCTCCTCCTCCTCTTCCTGCGTCTCCTCCTGCGTCTCCTCTGTGCTGCCTGTTGTTGCTGCTGCACTGCAATCATGTCCTCCAGCCCATGTAATGCTGCTAGTATTGGAACCATCTTGGTGTGGGAAGGGGTGTGTGAAGGGGTGTGGTGTGCTCCTTTTGTGCTGCCACAGTCTCCATTGCCTCCACCTGTGCTGATTGTGTCCACCTGTGGCAGGTGGGAACACTGCTCAGTTCTCTTAACGGGTGGTTCGCGATGCCGGTATTAGTGCCATGCCGGTAAGAGGTTTTTGGGACTTTACCATGCCGCTATTAGCATGTCCGCATGGCTTGTGATGGTGTGCTATTAGCGCCATGCCGCTATTTACGGGATGAAGGGTCGCGCGCCCTCGAACTAGCCGCTATTAGTGACACCGTACTTAGCGGTGCCGCTAATAGCGGTAATCCGGGTCGTAATTGGCATGGGCGTTTAACGATACCGGTATTCCCTTACCGATAACGTTAATCCCTTACCGCACAACGTGTGTTGGAATGCCCCAGATGGGTTGTCTAACTTTACACTAAAATCTGCCCCGGATGTGTGGTCAAAGGTTAAGTTGTTTTTTTAAATATTATTGACCAACGTGCCTTTCTTCCATCATGGAGAGATGCTACCATAATACTAATCTTGAAGAGTGGAGACAGGCTTCATCCCAACAGTTACAGGCCAATTTCGCAATTGGATGCTGCTTCTAAAATGTTTGCATCCTTGATCTTAAGGAAATTCCAATCTTGGGCAGACGCATCCCAATGCCAAGATATTTACCAGGAAGGTTTTAACCGCAGCACAAACACCTCACTTAATTGTTTGGTTATTAATTTACTGGTGAAAAACAATTTTAGCAAAGAGACATTATTTGGCCATTCTCGACATCAGTAAGACTTGTGTTATTGGAAGCACCCCATGGGACAAAATGAGGAAATGGGGGGTGTGCTGAATCCTTGCTTTGCGTGCGCAATCGAGTGAGTGCTCTTGAGGAGTGCTGTTCGGCTGCCTGCTCCTCCACGTTTTTCTGCACAACGGCTGCTTCCTTTCTTGGATTGCTACGTGTGCGTAATACAAAAGGACCCTTTAAGAAAAGACTTGAACTGTGTAGGCCATACCCCCTTTGTAGCGTGCCTACTTCAACAGGTACGCGCGCTCAATCTAGTTCAGTGCTTTCGAGGAGCGCCGTTTTCTGGCTTGGAAGCACAGTAAACAAAACAGTTCCACCGTGATAAAGAAATAAATTCAACAGATCTCAAAAGTAGTTATTTTGTTACAGTGTTATATTCACTGGAGTTCTGATGCGGGCCAAATCAAAATTCTGTAAGCCAACAAGTAATTTTATCATAAAAAATTTAAATTTATTCGATTATACACAAGGAAAACTTTTATGAGGGTACAAATTGGTTAGAGAAAAAGAAATATTAACAACATATTAAAGGGTGTGTACTCAGAAAGAGAAAAAAAATATTTGGGCATAATTTGCCAAAATCACACTTGAACATATATACAATATTAGAGCAGTAGATGAATTAGGAACAAGAGAAAGTGTAAAAACAAACATGTGGTGTAAAAGAAGGAGAAATCGTTGGGTGAAAGGGCAAGAAAGTTTTTTTTTTTAAAACTAAACTTATAAATTCTCAGTTTAGTTGTCCTTCACTCTCGATTCATTATTATTTTAGCAGGTCTGCCTACATGCTGGTGTCCAGAACGGACATCTGCCACACGTTTCGGCAACAGTGCCTCCTGCAAGGCAGTGGGTTCAAAAGATGCCTTCCTCAGGGCGAGTTATCCCTATGCCGAGGCACACAAGAAAAAGAAAAGGAAAAATGAATTAAAATTGTGGCTTACTGAATCAGTTTGGCTAAACATCTTCTAATTAAATTCTGGTTATTTGACTGCTTAAAAAAACGTTCAGGTCCCTAACAAACAGTTTACCCAATCAATGGGGCTGGGTCTGTAGGGAGCAAGCCAGGTAAGACCAAAGGAGGTACATGTGCTGCAATTTAGATGAGCAAGCTGCTAACAGCTCGTGGGTGGTAGTCTAGGCCGGTGCTTCCGGTTCAGGTGCAGTAATTCAATTTACTGTGGGTTGTAAATAGGGCTCAGTCCTGTAGAAGAACAAACAAAGAAAATTGTTTGTTTTACGACTTGAGCATTGTGTTGGAGAAGAGGGCTGATCGCGCCTTTTGAAAGACTCAATGAGCAGGAGTGAAACAGTAAAATACCTGCAGCTCATGGCGTTTTATGGTCTGTCCATTAGACTTAGAAGTGTGTTCACAGTATGCTTCTTATCTGCACATCGTGCGTCTGGGCTTCATAACAGTCAATATGGGCGTCTAGGCACTTGACTGAAAAAAAAACACATGCGTGTGTCGAGAATAAAGTTCTGCCTTATTGGAAATGGGTTTGTTGTTTTGAACAAAGAAATCACGAGATGAAAAACTGTCAGCGCATACAATAGCCTGAAGTGGGGCCGTGTAAGCAGCAACAGGATTCGTTAAAGAATACGAGCCCTTTGCTACGTATACGAATTGTCAGATTCGTGGGGCCGTAATTGCACGCCGATTGGTGGATGTCAGGCAAGCCTACTTTCTGAAGTAGGAAGTAAATGTCGGTTATGTGGAAGCCATACGTGCAAGTGTGCAAGTACGTGCAAATTGCTAATTGTAAAAACAAATTGGAGGAAATGATTACTGCTGTGTCGATGGTTCATAGGGCTTAGTAACCAACCACGGTGCACCATTATTGTGTTTTAAGATCAGCCGCGGTTTTGGATGAATAGTCCAAAGGGAAGTGCGCCATGTTTGAAGGATATCATGGCAATGAACGCTTGCCATCAGTAGCATTGGCGAGCGTTCCAGTGGAGGCACAGCTTACAGCCGGTTGCGCATCCCATTATCAAATACACCTTGTTCTAGACAAGTCCGATCGTTGGCGCTCGCTCCCACGTTGCTTCCCCAACTCGTGGATAGAGAGGCTATCCTTCCTAGTAGTTAGTACGGCTATGTATAAACTAACAACTACTATGCCATCGCACACAGCGAAACTAATAAGCGCAGAAGAACGTGAACTAAGTGATTTGGGTACATGAAATATCAATTACGGAGCGACATGAAACAGAAAGAAACAATCGAAAACTAATGTTAGACACCTATTGAGTGTGAATGCCTCCTTAAAACAGCATTAACTAAATGAAAATGCTGGAACTAAAAATGAACTTGCATTGAATCCCACGAATAACCTTGATGGGGGGGTTACAAATGAACATATTGATGTAGTCAATACTCCCATTTCTGATGCTGAATTACTGGCTGTAAGTACCCAAAGAGGTTTAAATAGTGCAATTATAGTATCAAAATATAGTGATAATTGCTTAACAACTTTGAAGGTGCAAACAACGAATGCCAAGAGTAAGGGGGGGAGAACAAAATACAACAGACACCCTCCCATTAACAAAGGTCTTGTTTCATGCTGCCGATACCACCGATCGCCCTGTTGAATTCACAAGTAGTATCGCAAGAGCTTGATCATAACCATAAAAATCCGACAGTGTTTAGTGATTAACATTAACTAAGAGCAAAATGAAAATACAAAATACATGCATCACGATACTAGTCAAGGGCCCTCATTACGACCCTCGGGCAAGTACCGGTCATTACCGGTATGGCGCAATTATCGTGTCCGCGCTGGCAATAGACCGCTAAAAGCGTCCCATTACAAGTTTGCGGGTACACTCTTTGCCCCATGCTGGTAATGAATTCGCATTAGCGGTCACCGCTAATAGCAGTCACCTCAAATAGCGGTAACTGCTATTAGCAGGGACCATAAATCAGCGGATCCGGAAGTAGCGTCATCGCACATGAACGGGAAAGAGCACGGCGGCCATCTTTAAAAACACAATCCATTGCCATCCACCACAACCAGGAGCCATCTGACCTCCAGAACTCCCACACACCTCAACCACCACCTTTCTGAATTTAGGATGCCAAAAGTTGTGAAAAAAACTGGAGATCGGCTGCGCCAGGAGCGCTTCTACAGAGAGGAGCTCACCATGTTGGCTGAAACAATTCAGGAGCATACAGACGTGGTGTTTGCAACTGACATGTCCCGACCAGCGCTGCTGCGTAAAAAGCAGATTTGGGCATTGGTCGCCCAGAGGGTCAGTGCTGTCGGCATCACACCCCGCACACCAAAACAATGCCGCAAGCGATGGGACGACCTACGTCTACGTGTGAGAAGCATACTGTTGGCAAACAGAAACCTTGGGATGGCGACAGGTGGAGGTGCAGAGTCGCCCCTAAAACTCCAACCATGGGAGGAGATCTGTGCCTCCACCATAGGAACAGAGTCAATAGAGGGAGTCGGGGACATGGAGAGAGGAGCCCCGTCATCAGCCGATGCAAGTAGGTGTCTCAAATCAAACAATGCCAAAACCAACACGATGATGTCCAGATGAACTGACAGTGCAATGATGTACATCAGGGTCCATCAGACACATAAGCACACGACTGCCTACAGGCAGTGCAGAGCATCACCTTGTCCACATGCATGATGCACCCCATTTGTGTTGCAACCCAAATGCCTCCATGCATCACCCACCCAAGAGTGAGACAACCTGTATGTCACTCCCCCCCAATGTGACTCATCTACCAATCCATATCAATGCAGCCACCCCAATGCCTGCTCAATGCCCGTAGACCCATCACGAACCCTCTCCCTCCTTTGGTCCCCCACAGTCACACAATCAGACAGCGCCGATGAGGACACTGGTGCCACACCAGGGAAGAAGGTCAGGGCCGAGGAGGAACAACACCGCCCCTCCACTTCAAGGGGCATAGGCCAACCGCAACATCATCAGAAGGCCAAGAGCACACCACAGGCCACAGCACTGATGTGCTCTACGTCCCCCACTATGACACCCGCAACAGCCAGCATCATCCAAGTGTCGGCAGCAGAAGGGACTGCATCGGCTGCAAGCAGCACAATTGGCAAAACAGCTGCCACAGCAGCAATCTCCGATGACGAGGAAGGGGAAGTGCTGCATGTTGCAACTCCCCCCACTGGTCCCCTGCATTCCCCACACCTGTCCCCATGCAGCCTGCCCGACACCATCATGCACGGGCTGTCTCCGGCTAACTCATGGTCGGCAACTCCCAGCCCAAACCCAACTGTGCCCGAGGAACACAGTATTTCGGGAACCCCTCAAACATCCACCCCAGCCCCAAACACCCAAGAGGGTATCCAGGACATTGTAAGGCGCCAGCAGCAGCTCACTGGCCTCTTGACACAGCACATTACTGAATGTGGTAGTGTAAGGGATGATATCCCTGAATGTGCTGCTTCCCTGAAGTCAGCAATAGAGTCGACCTCAAAGGACATGTGCGCAGAACTGGCCGCAGTGCGGCACGTACTGTCTGAGATGGTGGCAGCAATGCGGGACATGCGTCCATCCGAGCAACCAAGTACATCCTCAGCTGCTAGTTCCACCAGGACCAGCCCCGTGCGCAGGTCTGGCAGGAACCTGCGGCGATCAGACAGGGGGGCAGCTGGTGCTGGAAGAGGGGGATGCCAGTAGGCACAGCCTTGCGTGCTGGTGCCATGTGGTCCACTGGTGGACAGTACTGCACACCATGTGTTGGGGAGTTGAGTGGGGGAGGGTGGAGTGGGTGTGTTGGGAAATTGAGGGGGAGTGGGTGTGTTGGGGAGTTGAGGGGGGAGGGGGAGTGGGTGTGTTGGGGAGTTGAAGGGGGAGGGGGGAGTGGGTGTGTGGGGTGGAGGGCTTGTTCACTTAGTTATGCTTCTTCAATACACATTTTGGTTACTCATAATTCACATGTGTGGACATTGCCTATGTGTGCTTTATTGGTTAACAGTCTACAGTGTCCATGTCCCTGACACACCCAGTGCCCTGAGTGCCATCTCCATGTAACACCCCCGTCCATGTGTGCTAGAAACATTGGTTGATCAGAGTCTGACGCATGGCACGTCCCTCCTGTGCATCGCTTCCTCCCTGCGGTGCTGCCCCATCCCCACCCTCCTCATCCTCTCCGTCAGGTGGTTGCAGTTCAGCATCAGGGGGCAGGGGCACATTCCGTCTGATGCAAATATTGTGTAGCATGACACATGCCATGACGATCTTTGCCACCTTCTCATGGCAGTACAGGAGTGCCCCACCAGACGAGCAGCAAAACCGTGCCTTCAAGAGGCCAAATGTCTGCTCAATCACCACACAGGTTTGTGTATGGGCACGATTATAGTCCTCCTCTTGCCTGTTCTGTGGGTTCCGGACTGGGGTAAGGAGCCACCTCTTCAAGGGATAGCCTGCATCACCTGCATGTGGGCAACAATGTATGTGTAAGTTATATTTGACCTCATTAAGTGACACCATGGCATGCATTTATTTCTTAATTTCAACCCCATTTCCATGCATGAATGGAGTCACACGATGTGACTGCTATGTGTGTATTCCTCTTATGGACTGGTTTGCATGCCATCAACTAGTGTGCGCACGGGGGTCCAGTTCCTTGTGAGTGCCCATGCACTGTGTTAGTCCACAGCGGTTGTTTCTGTGATCTGGCCGATGTCCAGTAATTTGTATGCTTTCATCCTGGCACCGTTGATGTCAGCCTCGATGATCTCACTACGCACAACAAATGGTGTCATGCAATTCAGTTGGGCCTGTGTGTCAGTGTAGTGGTGTATTGAAGTATTTGACCCTCATGTGACTCCTTTGGACGCAGTAATGGGGGACTGTCCTTTCAGTTGATGGTGTTTGGTGCTGTGTATTGGCTTTAGTCATTGCTTGGATCTGCATTTTTTTGAGGGGGATGCGGTCTGATTGGTACAGTGCAGATGGCTGTGGAATGGTTGTGACACTGCTTCATTTACATGGTAGGGCTGCTTACATCTTGCATTATGTGGTCAGGGGTCAGCTCCTGTCTGGGCTGCTTTTGGGTATGAGCATGCTCCATTCCCTCTGGCACTCGCAGCCAGGTGAAGTATGCATCTCTCCCCCCTCCCATCTCAGCCAGGTGAAGAATTCATCTCCCCCCCCCCATCTCACCCAGGTGAAGTATGCATCTATACCTCAATCCCCTACCCATGTCACATTTCCATGGGCCTAACATGCGACTCACTGAGAAGCCAGGATCTCTGCCCTGTATGTCGCTCCATGTAGCGTGGTATCGTGGAATTCCACAGGACCACTGACTCATGGGTTGATCCGGGGAATCGGGCACAACAATGTGTGATCTTGTTTGAGTCACATACCATTTGCACGTTGAGTGATATAGCTTACGGTTGTGGTACGCTACCTCCATGGCATGTGGGACCACCAATTCCACATGGGTGCAGTCGATGGCGCCAATGCAAACAGGTATGCCGGCCAGTGAATGGAAACCCACTTTGGTGTTTGAGATCTCCTGGGCAGACCGTGGTAAGGAAATGTGGTCGTCTGTGTGCTTGTGGAGGTCATCAAGCACTTTGTTCAGTGTACGTAAGAATAATGGTTGTGAAATGCCATGCAAGTGTCCCACTGTGTGCTGGTAGGTGCCTGTGGCCAGGAAGTGGTGTACAGACACTACCCTCAGTAGGGGTGGGATGGCTGTGCGTATTTCAATCAGGCTGATAATGTCGTCATGTATCATGTCCACAATGGTGGTGATGGTGGTGTCCCGGTCCAGACGGTACAGGGTGTGGATCTGCTCAGCGGTTAGGTTGAATGGACTGGCTCTGATGTGTGGGATTGTGGGCTGCCTGCGTGGTGCCACTGGCTGTGCTGGTGGGGCATGCTGGCCCTGCCTTGCCCTCCTTCTCCTGCGTGTCCTCTGTGCTGCCCGTTGTTGTTGTTGTAGCACTTCCACTGAAATCAGGTCCTCCAGCATTGCTAGTAGTATTGGAATCATTGTGGAGTGTGACTGGGTGTGGGAAGGGGTGGGGTGTGCTCCTTTTGTGCTTGCCCAGTCTGTATTGCCTCCACCTGTGCTGATTGTGTGCACCTGTGGCAGTTGTGAACACTGCACATGGCAGTTTACGGTTGGTCTGCGATGGCGGTATTTGCACCATGGCGGTAAGGTACTTTACGGCCTTCACAAGGCTGTTAATTGCATGTCCGCGTGACTCGTAATGTTCCCCACTTTGCGCCATGCCGGTATTTACGGCATGGGAGGTTACGTGCCCGCGCCCTTGGCACTTTTAGCGGCACCGTTAATTACAGTGACGCTAATAGCGCTTTATCAGGTCATAATCGGCCGGAGCGGTAAGCGATGCTGGTAATCCTTTACCGGCATCGTTTTTCACTTATCGCCAGGGTCGTAATGAGGGCCAAGGAAATGAAACCAGCATATTATTTGAAACTCAATTACATTCAGCCAATAAGAAATGAACTAAACCGGTCACTCTCCAATTCTCTATCCAAACCAGAGAAATTAATCTACATACACGTCGACATCCTCGCTGGAATGATTTGCAAATCTTTTGGATTAAGACCTCAAGAGGTCACAATGAATGCTATAAATAATGGTCTATTTGCAATTACAAAATTATATGAAACACTAGTCTGTAAAATATCAGTTATCACACAACAAATCGGGTAAGTAATTCAATGTATTTCCTGTTTAAAGTTACTGTGTGCAACTAAAGCATCACTCGCACTCCAACAATTCCCTTCACCCTAAATAAGCAGCCCACCAGCGGTACCTAGGGATAGCAATCTCACAAAGGAATAGAAAGAATAGTTGGAGAGCGAGTGATGGTATAGTTACACAGAGGGTAACTTGAAACAGGAAAATAAATTCAATTACTTACCCGATTTGTTGTGTGATGATGTACTGGGGTGTATTGTCAGGTACGATACCCTTGTTGTCCCAAAAGTGTGTTTTAGGTCCTTATCGCAGCTGAGGCTGTGGACTTGAGCTACACAAAAAAAGTAGCATTTAGATACCAGTGCATATGTGCCAGGGGACCTTTCCCCATAATCCTATTTTCCGGAAGGTCCAATGAGACAACCTATTTGAAAAGTATAGTCGAAAAACAGAGAGAATGATGGAGACCATCTAACTGGCATATGCGGAGGAGTTGGTGGAAGGTATTTCAGCCATTCCATCAATCCTAAGCGCAGATAACAACCCCATAAGTGGAAAAAATCCAGATGAATGGATTGAGTTGGAAGTCCTCAAAAACAATTAGTAAGAATTTAGCTCCACAGGGCAATGATGACTGAATACTTGAGAGCACATGCTGGTCCCATGGGCCTCATTATCAGAATAGAACCCCGCATTCTCGTCTAACAAGTTCAATTCAGAAAAGACTGGAGCTATATTGCGAACAAATGCACCAGGGATTGGCAAAACAGTTTCTGAAAAGATGAGAAATCGAGGCAAAACAAGTCTCAATAAAAACACCAAGTGTTCTTGCAAATTACAAAAAGAGCCTGGAAGATCTTGACGCCACCATAAAAGACTCTTTAGAGAGTCTAATCTAAACAGAAAAAGGTGCTCAAATTGAAAAAAGACCTTGCAATATTCTCACAAGAAAGGCTATACCCGTACTTAACGGCAGCATACTACGAGGATCAGAGTAAGAACAATGGGGCGATGAGCGGACAATTCAACAGTTTCCCTAAAAACAAGCCTTTAATACGCATCCCAGGCCTAATAACTGGACCTTCTCCAGAGGAAGCTGATGGAAGCGGACCAAGTACTTCTAGTGACAACGCATTCACGAGCAACCAAACCAACAGAAACGTTGGTGTAAGGGTGTAGAGAAGCCTGCACGGCCGAGTGACACAGACTCGCCTATTGTGGTAACCGACAGCAGGAATCAAGACTTTACATGTTGGACATTTGGGAAGACAGAGGACGCCAAAACGGGTGGTTATCGACCCGTTCACAACCGCCTGAGCCCTGGGAACCCACTTTTGGCCACCCATGTGGAATCCTCCATTACGGCCGAGATGAGAGCTCATGAGGAAGAGCCGCTAGCTCTACCCATTCTGCTCCAAGGGTATTCGCGAACAAAAACGCACTTGCCCAACCCCATATATTTACTGTGCACTCCCGGGATACACCACTCTCTCAGACGCGGAACGCTGTGCTTCACGTTGGGCCGCATAGTGAGACACCACGGCAAGCCGCAAGCTGGGGAAAAGGGGTCGGGCCTGGAAGGGTTTAAGGAGACTGTCTCAATATACAGGCTCGGATTGGCCATGGCCTCGCCACCCCTTTATACGTCCGACAGGAACGAAGGACTAAGTGAAGTTTCTTCTTCTTGCAGAACAGACGTGCCACAGAGGGAAGAACGACGGTGCTACACTGGGCATACGAGGACTGACCCACGGGTCCCCTCTGTGCATCCTTATTTCAGAACCCAAAGGAAAAGGGGTTTCCAAGAGACTGAGACAAGTCTATGAGTTCCTGGGGCAAAGAAACAACTCTTTGAATAAAAAAAAAAAGACATTGATGTCTACCTCTTCATTTTACTAAAGTGGTGGCAGCGGTGGGATCAGCAGAACACCATGGAGTAAAGTGCTGGCAGAAGGCCAGCAACAGCTCCAGCAGTTAATACAGGTCCAGAGTCAAACACAAACAGAATGGAAGGCCTTCCAACAAGCTATGCAGATGCAGGCTGCCAACCAGGATGCTTTGAAGCAGGTCACAGAGGCTATGGTGACCTCACAAGGGCAACCCATAGCCCCTATCTCCGTTCTACAAAAGTACAAACCTGGAGAGGACCCGAGCTACTACTTGACAAACTTTGAGTGAGTCGCCCGCAACACAAAATGCCAGTCGAGAAGTGGGGACATTACATCGCCCCTTTGTTGGCAGGCGCTATGCAGGGAGTGTTTTAAGCTGCTTACCCTACTGGAGACACCTCATACTCATATCAAAAGAACAATCTTGTGAGTGAATGGGGATGGACGACGAGGCGTACAGGATTCAACTAAGACTCCAATTTTTCGTGCTGGAGAAACTCCAAGGCAGCTTTACTACAGGGTCCAAGATCTAACCGACAAGTGGTTGAAACCCTCGAACAGTAATATCCCAGAAATACTAGAAAGAATCAAGTTGGAACAGTTCACAGAAGCCCTTCCGGAACCCATGCAATGTTGGGTACGGCAGCATAACCGGCCGTCTCTGGCCGAAGCCATCGATATTGCCTCTGCTTTCCAGAAGGCCAGTACCGCCAGAACACCAATTGTGGCGGTAACGAAGACTGGAGTCATACGTGGTCAGGCAGCTGTCAAACAAAAACCAGGCCGCCCTGAAGCCAGGGGGGGCGGGGGCCCTGGCCCAGTACCTCGCCAAGCTCAGTGCTTCGACTGTGGAGATTCGAGCCACATCACCAGGTTATGCCCAGGTAAACCCAAGCACGAGCCAATGGAGATCGGTTACCTACAGGGGCGAGAATATCAAAAAAGCAGAGATCCATATCCAGTGGAGGTTCGGGTCGACGGAACACCTATTCAAGGACTATTGGACAGCGGGAGCCAACAAATGGCCATCAGACCCGAAGTGGGAGGGGTGATGGAGGGCGAGCCTTTTATACCTGTCAAATGTGTGCATGGAGACACCAAGGTATATCCTTCACAACAGGTAACAATGGAAGTGAAGGGGATTGTTCCGAGTTAAAGGTTGCCATCATGCCTCACTTGCCGGCACCGGTATTGTTCTAGACTGACCTCCCTGCCTTCCAAAAATTTGTTGAGGACACCGAATGGCTCTTGAGTGCCCCTTCTCTCAGATTGAAATAGCAAGACCCCTTCAAAAACCCCAGAAGAGCCGCAGGGAAGTGATAAAAGGAAAAAGGGAATGGGCAGAGGACAAACGATTTAGTGGTGTGATAGACTTGTTACCAGAGGACAAGAAGCCTACGTTTAGGAGTGAAACCTTGACAGATCCTACACTAAAGGGACAAAGGGAACATGCTGTCACAGATCCAGATAGAGGATCAGTTTTTCCCTGGTTCAAATCACAGAGGGGACTCCTGGATCAGTCAAACCAAGTAATCAAACAGCTACTGGTATCCCTAGGGTTCTGCCAAGTTGTCCTTAAATTGGCGCATGACGAGGCGACCGGGGGACATTTAGCCCGGGAGAAGACCCAAGATAAGGTTTTGAAAAGGTTCTATTGGCCAGGGGTATACTGAGACATTACGAAGTACTGTGAGGAGTGTCCCGTGGTGTCAAAAGACCAACCCAAGGCTACCACCACGCTCTCCACTGCACCCAATGCCTTTCAAGGAGCTGTTTCATAGAATCAGGATCGCTGTCGAGGGCCCTCTGGAACCAAACACTCATGGACATCAGTATCTTCTTGTTTTAGTGGTTTATTTTTATTTATTTCACATTTATAAAGCGCTCACACAGCCCGCAGGCATCGAGGCGCTGTTACAGGAATTGTCTTGCGTAATTGTGTGCTTTTTTTTTTTTTCTTAGTTACGTATTTATAACGCGCTTAAACACCCAAAGGTTTCTAAGCGCGGACCCGGGGATCGAACCTGTTGTTGCTCCGTGTCGTCTTGCTTCCAAGACGCGCACGCTGCCGCTGAGCTATCCTCCCGCGACCAGATATCCTGAGGCCTTCCCAATGCGGGGAACTAGCACCACCCAAGTTTGTAAACAACTAGTACCCTACTTCGCTATAGTGGGTCTACCAAGGGAGATCATCACAGATCAAGGGAGGAACTTGGTATCCAACGTCATGAAAAGGGTTTGCCAACAACTACGGATCAAGCAAATCCGAACATCCGTTTACCACCCCCAGACTGATGGCTTAGTCGAACGCTATAAGACAAAGCAAATAATAAAAAGGGTCACGGCTCCGACTGGGGCAAACTGGGATTGAGTAGTCCCTTGGGTGCTTCTGGTATTAAGAGACACCACAATAAACTGGTTTCTCCCCGTTTGAAATACTGTTTGGTCACACACCCAGAACTGTATTTGACATCACTCGTAGCGAATGGGACGATCAGGAAGAGGAAGGTACCCTCACTGATTAGGTCATGGAACTAAGGTCTCACCTCACGAAATTGCAGGAGCTGACACAAGAGAATCTCGGGAGGTCCCAAACCACCCAAGAAAAATACTATAACCGGAACACTAGGGTTCATAACTTTCAGGTGGGGGATAAGGTGTTGGTTCTGTTACCTACTACACACAACAAGATGCTGGCCCACTGGAGGGGGCCATATACTGTGTCCGTATTGTGTTGGGACCAGTTAATTATATGATACAACAACCAGACAGAAGAGGCAAGGAGAAAAACAACCACGTCAATCCCCTAAAGGACTGGAAGGAACCCGTTGAATCTACTCCTGGGGTGAAGTTTGCCGTCCGAGCAGAACCAGGCCCAGGACAGGACCCGACTGGCCTGCAATCAGTACAGTGGGGAACCAACCTCTGAGTTGCCGAGAAGGAGAAACTTAGGACATCTCAAACCTATAGGACATGTCTTTTCGTCATATCCCGGGCGGACCTCCCTGATCAAACACTCCATAGACACGTTACCAAATAGCACTGTACGTATACTTCCATACCGACTTCCTGAGACTAAACGGGCAGCCGTCCAAGAAGAGGTGATGGAAATGCTTGACTGGGTATTATCGAACCATCTACAAGTTATTGGTCATCTCCTATAGTACTCGTGCCAAAACTAGACGGCTCCACCAGGTTTTGCATGGACTTCCGGCAACTGAACTCGATATTTACATATCAGGCATATCCTACATCGATGAGCTTCTGGAAAGGTTGGGATCACTGGCGTATCCATGTACCATTGATATTACAAAGGGGTATTGACAAATACCCCTGTGTAAGGAAGACATGTTAAAAAAAACAGCATTTTCTACCCCTTCTGGCCTGTATCAGTTCACTGTTTTGCCGTTCGGCCTGCATGGAGCTCCGGCTACGTTTCAGTCACTCATGAACTTCGTTTTGACACCACACAACACTTATAGCTCTGCTTATCTTGACGACATCATTGTGTTCAGCAACATTTTGGGAAGGTGGTGAAGGCGCTCGAATGCGCTGGTCTAAAAATGTATCCTAAGACTACCATGCTAGGAGCAAAACAGATCCGATACTTGGGTTACTTGGTCAGCGGAGGCGTCATCAGACCCCAACTGGACAAGGTTGAGGCTATCCTACTCTGACCCATAGCGGTAAACAGGAAACAGGTCCAGGCCTTCTTAGGCTTTGTAGGTTACTACAGATGTTTCATCCCATTGTTCTCTTCTCTGGCTTCTCCACTTACGAACGCTCTCAGGACTTCATACACAAGGATCTGCTCTCCGACGATGATGCCATTCAAGCATTCAACAAGCTGAAAATGATTATTTCGGCTCTACCCGTCTTGCGGTGTCCGAATTTTGCTGAACAGTTCCATCTACAAACTGACGCCTCTGGCACCGGTTTGGGGGCTGTACTGTCACAAGGCCTAGTGGATGACCTGTATCCTGTGGCTTTCATCAGCCGCAAGCTATTGACCCATGAACTGGTCTATTCGACGATAAAAAAAAAGCAAAAAAAAAGTGCCTCGCAATTAAGTGGGCAGTGGAATCCCCAAGATACTACCTGCTGGGCCGGTCATTTACAGTCTTCACTGATCATGCTCCCTTGCAATGGCTCTCCGTACAGAAGGACTCTAATCTTGCGTTGGTTTCTTACCCTCCAACCACTTTGTGTACAAGCCAGCCTCCTTCCAGGTAGTTCCGGATTATCTGTCTAGAAGGGTGGATCGGCCCAATCGGCTCGAGTCTACGGGGGTGTATGTGTAAGGGTGCAGAGAAGCCTGCACTGCTGAGTGGCACAGACCCACCTTTTGTGATAACTAACAGCGGGAATCAAGAGTTTACGTGTTGTATATTGTGTCATGCCCAGTCATCACCACTTGTCTCTGTGGCGCAGGTGGCGACGAGTTGCTACTATCCATTTGGATTCCAACAAGATGGCGTCTCGCTGTGTGAGCAACGTTCCAGTCTGCCACACAGGGTTGGTGGTGTCTCCACCACCAGCTGCTTGCAGTGTTTATCTTCCCGGAGTCCAGGATTCTGCGCGTTGCTACTTTGCTTCCCACAGTTGCCGAGCTATGCAAGTTCGATTTCCTTCACTTATGCTTTCCCGTCTAAAATATTTTCTCGCTACGAATCTCTCCAACCTTTTCTTTTCCTTCCACAGCCTTTCAGAACGTCCCGTGTTCTACCTCTTCCTTTCCAAAGCATTTCTCGGTTCACCGTCTTAGATCTGGAGACCACGCCCCCAGCGGTACGATTAGTTCCTTATTTCACTAGTTTTCTTTATTACAATATCCTCAATCTGATTTCATTTCTCTGTATAGAGGTTACCTTACCTATCTAAACCCGCCTTTGGTGCAAGCACATTCCCCGAATCACCAAGGTGCGCTGCGCCTCTCTGCAGGATCACAGACACCATTCTTTACAGTACGTTCTAACTACATTTTTATCAACCCTCCCCAGTCGCACAAATCCTGTGTCTGTTCACGCTTACTTCGGTTTCCTACAGACCGCCACATAGAACAATTCAGCGCTGCATCAGTAGCAAGTCACGGTAGCAATTACTTGTTTTCACTTCTTACGTCCGGTAGGCAAACTACTGCTTCCTCTATTCCTTAGCTTCAAGTCTGATTAGAAACCTGTCTAACTTACCTTTCCTAAATACCACATAGGCATTATCCTTTCCGGACCACGTTTTCAGTTGGAATCCTTCGAGAACTACTGTCAGTCTTCCCCCCTCTTTTAGATATCTTCTTATCCACTTATCTGCTCCTTACCTTTGCTTTTTCTTTACAGAAGATTATTAGAGAATCTGCAATCCAATCATCAGCCCTCTCCTAGATGAGCAACACTACTTCTAGCAGTATTATTTTCAGCGACCATCTCGTCACCTGCTGAACTCCGGCACAGGGTTTTCTTCCCCAAGAGGGTTTCCCTGGAATTTCTGTCCAATATATACTCTGACTGTAGATGAAGACCAGGTGGATTGTCAAATCTTCATGGTTGCTGCACCGGTCAAGGTTGGTGATATCTTTGCGTTATTTGAAATTCGATGTCAGTGTATACTAAAGTACAGCATAATCGTAACAGTTAGCAACGCCTGAAAAGAAAGATAGTTTGACATGGACCAGGTACAGCCACTGGTAGCTGCCGTCCAATCTCATACGGCAGAGGTTCAACACTTAAAACAGGAAAACGCAGCTCTTAGACACCAAATGGTGCGTACTCCCCATTGTTCAGAACTAGCCCCGGGACCATTGCCCGGAGGCAAGTTTGACGGAAATCCCCATAAAATAAAAGTCTTTGGAAGCCTACACCATGCAATTTGCCTTTAAAGGGGCTTTCTTCCCTACCGACAGAGACAAGGTGGGACATGTAATCACACAACTTATAGGTGCAGAATTAGCTTGGGCTACTCCACTAGTTATCAATAACAATACCATTTTAGATGCTTATCCTGAGTTTTGCAATAGCCTGAAACAAATGTGTGAAAGACAGGAAATCACAATCTCCTCGCAAGAACATCTTCTAGAATTGAAGCAAGGTAATCAGGATCTTCTTGCATATATCACACCATTTAAACAATTCGCAACCGATACAGCTTGGCCGGACGACGCTCTAATTACCATCTTTCGCAGAGGCCTTTCGCAGGATCTCAAAGATGAGGTTTCCTGTTTCCCTAGACCTCACAATATGGCGGAGATGATTTCTGTGGTCATGCAACTACACTACCGGTGGCAAGAAAGGTGAGGTGAACGTAGAAAAGGAAGACCCATCCAGTTCTTTTCAGAGACTACTAGTGCTAATAGGAACCTTAATGCAGAGGAACCTATGTAGTTGGGAATAGCTCGAGGTCCTTGATCAGTGCAAGAAAGAACCAGACGACAAACACTTGTGCTCTGTATGTATTGCAGAGCCAAAGATCATTCAGTTCAAGAGTGCCCTGTGGCTCCTCCAAGAAGACAAACTAAACAGGGAATCTCCACCGTCCGACCGTAGGGGGAACCACGGTTCAGAAAGTTCCTTTAGGTTCCCCTCTGATTCCAATGTCCTCGTATAATACAAACTATCAACAATTCTATGATTGTTCTTCTCCTTACCTTTTCTTGGTGGTCCTTT
This sequence comes from Ambystoma mexicanum, assembly GCF_040938575.1. Taxonomy (NCBI): domain Eukaryota; kingdom Metazoa; phylum Chordata; class Amphibia; order Caudata; family Ambystomatidae; genus Ambystoma; species Ambystoma mexicanum. Next base: position 325,700,389 of record NC_090925.1, on the reverse strand, counting down.
CAGTACCTGCCTTGATCGATAGCGGTGCGGCAGGAAATTTCATGGACGATACCTGGGCAAGACACCAAGAAATTCCCCGTTCCACCAAAGCTATTAGTATTCAAGTAGAAAGTGTGGGAGGAAGCCCACTCATTTCAGGCCCCATTCGGGAACAGACGCGTCCTATTCACATGGAAATTGCATCTTACCAAGAAGAAGTGGTAATTGACATTATTAAAGCCGCAAATTATCGGATTATTCTTGGTTTGCCCTGGCTAAAGATGCATAATCCTTACATAAACTGGTCAGCCGGTACTCTGTTTATGGGATCCGAATTTTGCATAGCGCACTGTCTTTATCACAGTTCTGAGAGTGCACTCCCATCTTTGGAATACAATCTCAGAACTACTGCCAAAACTGTACTTAACCAAGTACAAGGGTTACCGACACCATATCTACAATTCAGGAAAGTCTTCTCCAATGCTGAGTTTTCTGAACTACCTCCTCATCGTCGAGATGACTGTTCTATCCAGTTGTTACTCAGTCCTTTACCTTTTGGACAAATGTACAGACCATCAGCAAAAGAAAAGTAAGCCTTGAGCATTAACTGCATACCAACCTAAAGAACAGACTCCTAGCAGAGTCTACCTCACCGGCAGCCGCATAATTTTCTATACCCAAGAAAAACAGTTCTGAACTCTGTCCTGGTATCGATTATCGAGGATTGAATAAGATTACAGTTCTGGACCGTTACCCAATGCTTCTTATTCCCGACATTCTTGAAGCTGTCAAGCGGGCTGTAGTTTACTGAGACTTGAGAGGTGCTTACCATCTTATACTCATCAAACAAAAGGGATGAGTGGAAAACAGCATTTCGGACCCCGTTCGGTCATTTTGAGTACAAGGTCATGCCATTTGGGCTGTCAAATGCTCCTGCTGTTTTTCAGCGATTTAGGAACCCCTTGTTTGCTGAAATTCTCCATCATTTAGTGGTGGTATATCTCGATGATATCCTAGTATTTTCAACCTCCCAATATGACCAGGTTTCCCATGACCAGGAAGTGTTAAGAAGATTACAGCACAACCACTTGTTTTGCAAGCTTGAGAAGTGCGTATTTGACCAATTCTGGGAATCCTATCTAGGATACATATTGTCAGCAGAAGGGATAGCCATGGATCCGGCCAAAGTCACAGTAGTTCTGGAATGGCTAATTCCTACCGGAATCAAAGACATTCAACGCTTTCTCTGGTTTACGAATTTTTATAGATGTTTTATCCCAGGGTTTTCTGCCATCATTCGACCCTGGACCATCTTCTCAAAAAGGGAATTTCCTTTTCATGGTCGGAGGAATCTCAACAAGCATTTGATCACCTGAAAGATCGGTTTACTTTGGCACCCGTGCTCATAACTCCCGATCAAGAACAAAGATTAATTGTAGAATCCGATGCTCATCTTGTACTACAAGCAGTACCACTACAACAGGACGACCAAGGACTGGAACGTTCTGTAGCCTATCTATCGAAAAGATTAGCTCCTTCAGAACTAAATAACAGTGTTGGAGAAGGAACTTTTGGCCATCAAGAAAGCATTCGAAGAACGGCGACATCTCCTGTTAGAAGCAAAGTACCCAATACAGGTACGGACTGATCATCATAATCTAAGAGCCCTTCAATACGCACAGACCAGAAACGCCAGCAAGCACAATGGGCCCATTTTATTTCTCCCTACAACATAGTTTTTTCGTTCATTCCAGGCAATGTCAACATCAGGGCGGATGCCCTTTCTAGAAAGGAACTTGTTCCTTTGCCTTGATTGCATTTGCATGGGTTGTAGGAATCCATTATCTCCGACAGGGGTCCGCAATACACATCCTGATATTGGAAGCAGGTGTGTTCTCTTCTCCACATAAGAAAGGGCTCCGAGCTCCAGATACCACCCTCAAACCAATGGCCAAACCGAAAGTTGAATTAGACTCTGGAAGGTTTTCTGCAGTGCTACATCTCTGCAGCTCAGGACAACTGGAGAGACCCGTTACCCTTGGCCGAAAACGCCTATAATAATGCTACTCAATCTTCCATCAAGACTAGTCCTTTTTTCTGTAATTATGGTAATCATCCTGCCGCATTTCCTTCCTTGGTACCCATGACCACAGAATTCCCGGACATTAATATGGTTGACATAGTACCTCAAGGTCATGTTACAGCCAAACTTGCTTTACTGGAGGCAAAGAATCGGACCAAACACTTTGCTGATATACACAGAACTCCTACCAAGGTTGGCAACAGTCTAGTAGGCATCCCGGTATCTGGTTCCCTCTAAATTGTCCCCTTGCTATTTTCGTCCCTTTCCCGTGCTGGGATTTAGGGGTACGGCAGCTTTCTGTTTGCAATTGCCCCCTTCATGGGCGAGAATTCACCCTGTGTTTCATAACTCACAGCTCAAACCTGACGTGGGTGGTTGTTTCGGCCATGGACGGAAGGGTTGCCCTCCTCCTGGGTCTACTCCGGCAGGTCCGGAATACAAGGTGGCTGCCATTTGTGATTCTCACTGCTATCGTGGGGTATTACAGTACTTACTTGATTGAATGGAAAGGGTACACTCCTGTGGACCGCTCTTGGGAGCCTTATTAGTCTGTTCACACTCCTCTGTCGATTCAACCATTTCACAGGTGGCATCCCGGCAAGCCAGGTGCCCCACTCTTTGGAGGGGGCATACTGTCATGCCCTGTCATCACCACTGGTCTCTGTGGTGTAGGTGGCGACGAGTTGCTACTATGCGTTTGGATACCTCCAAGATGGCGTCCCGCTGCGTGAGCAATGTTCCAGTCTGCCACAGAGGGTTGGCGGCGTCTCCGCCCTCACCTGCTTGCAGTGTTCTTCCCCAGAGCTCAGGACTTCCGCGCGTTGCTACTCTGCTTCCCACAGTAGCCGCGCTAGGCAAGTTCAATTTCCTTCAGCTTTCCAGTCTAAAATATTTGCTCGCTACAAATCTCTCAAACCTTTTCTTTCCCTTCCACAGCCTTTCAGAAAGTCCTGCTTTCTACCTCTTCATTTCCGAAGCATTTCTCGGTTCACCATCTTTGATCTGGAGACCACGCCCCAAGCGGTACGATTAGTTCCTTATTTCACTAGTTTGCTTTATTACAATATCCACAATCTGATTTAATTTCTCTGTATAGAGGTTATCTCACCTTGCCAATCTAAACCCGCCTTTGGTGCAAGGACATTCCCCGAATCACCAGGGTCTGCGGCGCCTCTATGCAGGATCACAGATACCATTCCTTACAGTATGTTCTTACTACATTTTTATCAACCCTCCGCAGTGGCACAAATCCTGTCTGTTAACGCTTACTTCGGTTTCCTACAGACCGCCACATAGAACAATTCAGCGCTGCGGTGCAAGACAGCTCTGGATCAGTAACAAGTCACGGTCTTCACTTCTTACGTCCGGTAGGCAAACTACTGCTTTCTCTATTCCTTAGCTTCAAGTCTGAGTAGAAACCTGTCTAACTTACCTTTCCTAAATTCCACAGACATTGTCCTTTCCGGACCACATTTTCAGTTGAAATCCTTCCAGAACTGATCTCCACGCCTGGGTAACAGTCTCCCCACTTTTAGTGGTGTGAGTGTGGGCAGTCTTGTGGCAGTCCCTCTCGGTCTTTCTACAGTGACATTTGTTGGCAGTTTTACTACAAATATTCCAGTCAGCCCTGGGCAATAACAATATACCCAGGTCTAAAATGGATATAGCACATGCAGATTTGTTAGTTGACGCTAAAGGGGCAAACTATGACACGCACAAAGATATGGAACATCACATACCTGGTGATAGCATGGTTAAGGATGCCAACAATATTAAAAAAAGATATAGCAACTATTGTGAAAACATTTTTGGAAGATAATCTTTTGAGTAAAGGGAATAATTGGCAAGTACCTTATAATAACCAGGGCCCATCTCGAGACATTGAAATGAATAACCAAAATGCTTATGAACGCCCTGGAAAGGTTAATGATATGCAAGATCTGAGAAAACCAGCCTTAATTGAAATGCCTAGTCTGATATCGACAACTTTGTTCAGGGAAGAGAAACAAATATCCCTGAACCGGCCATACATTATTTCGTTATTTGCAGCCATTCCTGTATTGTCACTGATGATATCTGCTGACATTATTCTTGTTGATTTTATACATAAACAGAGGCTAGACTATGTATGTTTGGTAATCCCCTCACCTCTGGTCAGAAATCTGCTGATGAAATGAGCTGAATCATTACAGTGTTAGGCTTCGATATTTATCAATACATTCCGACTGAGCAAAGGACTAATTTGAAGTATGCATCATGTAAAACTGTAGATACAAGTGCAACAGATCTAAACAAGAAGGAATCGAACAACACGGTAGATGATTGCAGTGACAAACAGGAATGGAGAGCGTTGGCTCTTTCTCTTAGAGAAGCTATTAATTCATTGAAAGATTTAGCGAAATCCCTCTAGCAAGGCTGGGAAATTTACCCTAGCAAGCTGGAACTCGAGAGGGCATGTACACTTGCTTAAGAACATTGAAGTTACAGAGATCTTGCAATCTCATGATCTGGTGTTATTGCTAGAAACATGGGCAACTATGACTAGTATGGGAAGGTTTCGATATTTTGCGATTGCCGGCCATTAAAGGTCCAAAAGGTAGACCGATGGGAGGTTTGCTGATTGCATGTAAACAGACTCTGGAAGCTGTTAAAATAAGTGAATGGTCAAGTGTGAACTCCCTTTTATCTGTGACATATAAGATGAAGATTGGTGATACTATCATGGATATTTGTATCATTAATGTCTATTGGAACTCTCAAATATACTGAAACGCAGTTGATAAAAGAACTGAATAATGTAACTATAAAAATTGATGCATGGCGCGGAGCTTGTGCGAATGGGCTGGTAATCATAGCAGGTGACTTAAATGCGGATTGTGACATTGATACCATAGAGAAATATGCGTTAATGTGTGATATTGAATCTGCTAATAACAAAGGTAGACCTGTCACTGGTAGTGCGAAGTTAAGAGGAGCTATATGGATGAACTTTCTTCAAATCATGGGGTTAGTTAAAATAGCAAATACTTGCCATACATGGAATGCCAGAGGTTGCAGCTCGATTTTAGATTACATTTTGTGACGAATGTTCTAGACAAATATATTCCCAATCTTATTATGGAGAAAATGACTACTAGTGACCACAATCTCTTGCTTATTGATATAATATACACGAACACAGTAGGAAAAACTAAGTTATAATGAAGGTCTGATTGTGAATGCCAAAGGCAACCGAATACGGTGGACTTATGCTAAAACAAAGATTTACATCTGTTCTACAAAAGGACTTTGATGATATGTCTAATAAAGAATGTTTACTTAATTTATCTGCAACTTCTTTTCAATGACATCAGACCGAAGACATGTAGGAATAAGAATATCATGAAACAGAGTTCCAAGCATGTGCATATAGAGACCCTAAAACAGAAAAAACAAATGAGATGAGAAATTCGAGTCATTTTGAACTCTACACATATTGAAGGTGAAACAATTAAGAATATAAAAACAATTAAACAGTATAAAAACTGGCAAATTAGCCATAAGGCAGTAATAGATCAAACAAATGGGGAGAAAATGCTTTCTAATATCAAAGGAAAAGATATCTCCAATTTCTGGCAAATGATTAATGATATTCAGTTATCACAAAAAGATGTTATTCACGCAAATTAGTGAAAGAACATGGAAAGACCATTTTACTAGGATGTATTTTAGTAGAAACAGTGATGATATGTGCCAATGCATAAAAGATGAAGTATGGATACTAGATATTTCAGTTAATAAAATTGCTAGCCTAATCAGAAAATCGAAAAAGTCTACTGTCCCTGGACCCAACAATCAATCTAATCAAATTCTGAAAATTGATATACTATTGCGGGCAAATATCCTAATATTTTATTTAAAGATATACTACTAACCAAGACTATACCTGTGTCATGGAGAGTAGCGCCTGTGATTCCTATATATAAAAAAGGCCCAAGAATCTCACCAGAAAGTTATAGACCTATTGCCATCTTGGAACCAGAGTAAGATATTTGCATCTATTGTATTAGCAGAAATAGAAGATTGGCTTAGATGCCACAATATACTAGACTGCAAACAGATTGGATTTAAAAGGAATATTGGCACCAACTGTGGTGGACTGATATTGAAAAGCTTACAAACTAAAGCATTATTGAAACAAGAGTCTTCTATTTTTGTTGCCTCTATGGACCTCAGCAAAGCGTTTGACCTAGTAGATCGACCGACATTATGGTTAATCTTGAGAGACTTAGCTGTGCCCAAGCATTTATTGGAAATAATCATAGAACTATATTCTGACACAAGGATCAAGGTTAGGCTAAATTCAGAGGGCCGCCTCTCATCGGAGATTATGATAGCCAATGGTCTGAGACAAGGTTGTAAGTTGGCAGCTACTTTGTTTAACTTGTATGTTTGTAAAGCAGGCAAGGAATTGACGAACAAAGGCCTGGTTATTCCCAAACTAGGAGATATCTCCCTCGAATGGTTGGCATATGCAGACAACTTTTTGTTGTTAGACTGTACGAAAATTGGCTTACAGCGAATGATAAACGCATTTGTTGACTATCTCCGGAATACATTTGAAAATTAATGTGTCCAAAACAACAATAATAAGCTTGGGAAAGAATAAGAAAAACCAATCTAATCTTACATGATTTTGCGAGGGCAACTATCAAAAGACAACAGAGTAAAAGTGGATATGATCCTGAGGCAGATACGTAAAATAGAGGCTAAATTCTGCAGATCCACAATGGTACCAATAAGGAATTTTTAGGTCATGATGGGAATCCCTAGGCTTATATATGGTTTAGAGTTTTTTGATTTAGAGAATACTGATTTTATAAAAAAGTTTGGAAAGTGTGATATGGAAAGGTGCACTATTTTGCATACCCAAATGTGTACCGATTGAGGCTATCAGACATGAGTTTGGCCTCCAATCACTGAAATCGATTATAACATAGAAGAAAATGTTGCTATGGAGAAAATGTTTGGTAAATCCAACTGAAACTCTCTATACAGTAGCAGGGAAGGACCAGTCCAATATGTACTGTATGCAATTGAAATCTGTTATTGAAGAAACCCTGCACAACCTAGGTATCCCACTAGAGATGCTTGTGCGGAACCCACAAAAGGTAAAAAATATTTTGAGATGTAATGACTGGCAACAGACCATAGGCATTGTTCTACAATCGAAAACTGTTAACCAGATATACTCGTTTTGGAAATTCAACCCTGCAATGGAAGTTTACCTTGAGAAAGATACCTCGTGAAACCTAAGAAATACATTTATGAGATTTAGCTTAAAAGTTTTAAAAACAAACTACATTCTGAAAAAATTGAATCTCCTTAATGATACATGGGGTTGGTGTAGATACTGCAAAAATGAAGGTACTCAGGAGACATTACAACATATTCTACTTTTATGTCCAGCGTTACTTAAGCAACATATATTATACTTTGAACAATTTATTCAGCATCTACACTGTGTAAATAAGGAATTTTTTGTGGCATCAGATAAGACATAGCAAATCGATTGTCCTAAAGGTAAGAGTCACTGCCTTTTTGGAAAATGTGTGATTTATCATGAGTATGGAAAATGAACCTATATTATGTTGTACTATGCTATGTGTTATTAACTGGGATTTTATTGTTTTATGCTTGGTTTTGAAAAGACGTTGATATTTATTGCGATTTTAATATTTATGAACGATATGGTGATGATTTAATTGTTTTAAACTTGTATTCTCTGATAAAATTATTTTGTAAAGGTTTAAACAAACCAAAAACAAACAAATAAATAAAATACTCGTGTCATCAAGCGGAGTGGTGTGAGAGTGGGCAGTCTCTCAGTCTTTCTACAGTGACATTTGTTGGCAGCTTTACTACAAATACTCGAGTCATCAAGCAGAGCCAGAGTGGGCAGTCTTGTGGCAGTCTAAGGGCGGTTGGAGGAGAGCCCCTTGACTCGCGGCTCAACACGCCACGCCAGGACGAGGAGCAGCGTTGACTTTGAAGCTCCCGTCCCGATTCTGCCTCTACAGATGGCTCCAGTCACATCAAGCACAAACACGTCTTCCTTACCCCAATCCGGCCCTTTACCCTCCATTAAACAGTAAGGGTGGGGTACGCTTCAGAACTTGCCTTTGAAACACGCGCTCCCCTCCACTGCCCCGGGTATCCCCTCATTGCAGCTGAACTCCCGGGAGCTGACTTGGAGGCAGAGGTGAGCGGGTCTCTGCCGTCTGCGCCTGTGGTTTTTTCCCCACTCACTGTCGGCGTGGAGAGTCCGACCCTCGGAGGAGGGCGGGCTGCCCGCACTGACGAGTGGGGGGAGCTGCGGGCAGAGGTGAGAGGAGCTGCAGGCGCTGCTGCCAACAGAGGGTTCGGGGGCTGCGCTGCAGGCGCCTGAAGGAGGGGAGGGTCCTCCTGCCGCGGGACCCATGGAATCCGAAGGTCTGGCTCAGGACCGCCACCCCCGGCCCCCTCGCTCTCTGAAGAGCAAACCAAGGAGAAGGAAACTGAGCTGGAGGCACGTGCAGGGGCCTCCCCACAGAGCCCCAGTGTGGGCTCTGAAGACAGCGCAAGAACAGATCAGACCGTGCGAGTACAGATCCATGAGCAACCTTTATCATCACACATCGCACTGCCAGTACCATCTAGGACTACTGCCCTTCTCCACTCGGGCCACGCCCCTAGGGACTATATTCTGCACATTTATATTTCACCACCTCGCACAGTGCTCCTGGAAGCAACTCCCATATCACGGACGAACTGCATTGCGGGAGTCAAGCGAGGTGTACCAACCCGCAACTTGCACAACATCCCTACTGGCCTTTCTACTTCAAGGAAAGAACTGCTCACTCAAAGCAAAAGAGCTTATACAAAGAAATTACAGAAGAAGGGCCCTTAGTCTAAATCTACAAGTGTGATCTTAGAGAACTCCCTCAAAAACTTCTTCCAAAGACAAATAAAACGGAAGTAAAATGGACCAGACGAGATTTCAGATGCCGATTTACTGGAGGCACTCCTTGAGCCCCTTGTGGCTACCACAACTCCTTAATCAGCAAAAGAGCTACCAAGTCCTTCTCGATAGCCAATCAATCCAAGTTGGCATTTTGGTAATGCTCCAGCTCCTCCACCATCTCTCCAAACGTCCGAGCCCAAGGAAACGGAGGGCTTCGACCCGCCAGTGAATCAACATCCTATGCTGGACCCAGCAAAGCAGCTGCCCTCTTGCAATTCAGCTACAGAAGACAATTGTTTCATTAGCCCTCCTGCTCCAAGGCTGCCCCCTGTGCCGACGGGAGCAAAAGCTCAAGTAGAATCTAAGGAAGGTTCCTCCTCGGACAACAAACCGGCTCAGACAAGCCACCCTCGACCATTGGCTCGGCCAGACTGATCAACCTTCAACCCGGGTCATCGGGAGATTTCCGATGCTCATATGATCGGCCCGGTTTCTCCGGATCCTGACACACAGCCTCCCGTTAAAACTTTGGATCGGATTCTCAAAGAGCCCTGGGACGCGGTTCCCTCACTAAACCATTACCGGTACAATTTTCCACAACCGTCACGGCCTGTTTTGCCAACCTCGCCTCCACGACTCTAATTCCAGAAGGATGAGTGACTCATCATACACTAACCCTAAAGACACTCCAGCAAATAAACCTGACATCTTCACCATTAGGGCTTCAGTCACTATAGCTTTAGCACCTTTCTACAAGCTGTATGAAGCTATTAACGACTCACTTAAGGATCATACTTCAATCTTCGCAATGATGAACTCCCAGCTTATTTACTTGGAGGGCTACATAAACGCTTTGGAACGACGAAAAAATGACCCATGTACCTTGCCTCACATGAACCACCCAAACGCCACTAGCAGCAATGGTACAAAAGCAACAAACTCAGGTCCCCGGTCAACTATAGACTTAAGCACGCAAACTGAACCATGAGACCTGAACGTGAAAGCAAGCTTTCTTAACCCAAGTGGAGCTAAATCCAAAGAATTCTCGAATCATCCCTCGGGTCCAGAAGGGTACCCAGCAAATAAAACAAAGCTAACTCTGATTGCACCGCTGGACAACGAGGTGCTGTGCTTGGACGACACTCCACTTTTCCAAGCAAAAAAGTCAGAAAGGCAAGTCAACGTGAAAAAACTGACGCCAGCTATACTGCCAGTTAACAGCAGTGTTCGCTCTACAACAGCAAGCATAACCCAGGTCAACATTCCCCAAGTGTGTCTAAAAATTGCCAGCATGCTCAAACCAGCTGCACCGGGGCTAAAGAAGGCCCTGGCTATTCCATCAGCGACCATCCAAAATAAAGGCGTACCAAGTGGTTCTGAAGGAGCAAAGTCAACTGAACCATTGAATCCCCAGGAAGCTGTTTCTTGTAGCCAATGCTCCCCTCACACAGTTGAAGACTTCCTTGCTCATAAGGAATCGATGGACCTTCGTCAACATCTGGAAAACGCAAATGACAGTCAATCAAGAGACGTTATGCACCCATCAACTGGTATTCCGACGATACTACAAACTGTCACAGTCGACAATTGCAGTTTCCGATCACTGAGTGACCGTTTCAAAAACTTGCCAGACTCCCCTACGTCAGCGCCTAAATCACACAGATGAGAGCTCAACCACTGATCACCAGTGTCGGAAACAATAACTAACTACACATCGTCAAAGTACACTTCGAGGGTCCACACGTTCAGAACTAAGGACGACACTGGTCACAGCTCTCCTAGCCCTGACAAACGGCAAAGGCAAACTTATTATGCTGACCAAGCACAAAGGCGCTCTCCACAAAACAAACAGAAAGGCCACCCTCAGCGCTGTGAGCGCTCCAAGAACAGGGTGAGTCCCACCTTCAACTTGTGCCAACGAACGGGAAATCTAAAATATATGGTGTTGAACAGACGCACGGTATTGCACCTGATGCACAGCCTTTTATCACTCATATTCATTAAATCTGAAGATTTCAGGACGGTTGAACCATCCCATGAGGGAAAAAAAGGATCCGGTTTTCTTTACACGACGTCCAATGGGGTGGATGACTTGCTAAAAAAGGCTTCTGACATGCTTTACAAACAAGGATTTGAGCTAACACCTAAAAAAAAAAGAACGATAATGTGTTGCCAGCACACAATCAACAATGGAGCCTTGCGCAAGATCAGAGAACGCTACCGCATTCGGAGGACGAACCACGGTCTGGATCTCAAGAAAGAGCGGCAGATCTTCAACAAACCACGACGCAAACAGCTTTGTCTTCCATACGGAAGGGACCTCGGTCAAGGTCGTCCCCAGGCCATAGACTAGACACAGTTCAGCACCTGCAACAAAGGGAAGACCCACCCCATCGGCTAAAAGGAGCGTCTAAAACTTTCAAGGATCCAGTGGTGCCAGTGCGGGACTCAATTGCCTCGAGGAACACCGACTCCCATAGATCAGACTTACAGAAACATTTGTGGTCATGGCTTCCGAAAGCACTGATAACAAGACTGCATAAATAGCCATCAACGCGAATTGACAGCACTCCTTCCACCTATTCTCTTTCCTTAGCCTGTTGGAACACCAGGGGGTTCCTCCATCTAACGGCCCCCAGTGAGATCAACTTAGGAGCGTATGCCATACTATGTCTATGTCTACACAATCTATGGCTAAAAGAAAAACCAATCTTGTATGGCTTTGAAATAGCCTTCTCATCGGCGATGTCAGGAGAAAAAAAGTCGACCCACCTCTGGTTTGATGATCGCAGTCGCTTGGGAAGTGGCCTACAGCTCGAAAAAGTCCTTCTGGAAACACTTTTCGTCCTAGCGGTTCTATTCTCATGGCTCCGCACAGATCCAGGAACTGGATCTCATTACTCTACAGCTCTCCTCATTACAAACATCTATTGGAATCCAAAGGGAATCCAAAGAGAAGCGCGGTTTGACTTGGTGACATCTATATTGGACTTTTCATACTCTGAGCTGAAGACCACTGCCATATTGATTTGTGGGGATCTCAACATCAACTGATCTCCGAACAATGTAGAGCAGAGGTCGCCAAACAGTCGATCGCGGGCGACTAGTAGCTCGCCTGAGCCTTTTCAGTCGCCCGCGCTGAAGATACCGAAAAATAAACATTTATCCTAAGTTATATTATTTAATGGTGCTTGCACCCATGTTTCGTGTTCAGGATCCCTAGTCAGCCCAATTGCAGGCAGAGAGCTTGGCTACTGTGCCACTTGGAACTGCTTGTAAATCCACTGACAAATGTCAGTATCACGTTATGCTTCTGCAGGCCACCTGCAGTACCACAGTTGGCCTTGTGCGCCACCACGATAGTCTTTCTTAAGCAAGCTGCTCTTGTTTGCCAGAGATGTTGGAGGGGCTGGGGCAGGATCATTGTGACCACGCAATGAAAATATCACAGTAGCACTGCCGCTCGCCTGGAAATGTTCAAAATAATATTTAAAAAATGGTGCAATTTCTTTCAGGTGGTTTCTTTCCAAATTCCACACCGTACATTTCCACTTTAAATCACTTCCATGACACAGGTACACCCACTTTTAGTACATTAAGCAATCCATAGACACGCTGTACAGTAGAAGCCTACCAGGGTAGTTCAGCAGGTTGAAAGACCGATGCTGAGATGTTATATATTCAACTACAGGTTGTTAATCTTATGACTTTTTGCAATGCATTATAAAAAAAGTGCTATGCAATGTGTTTGGCCAGGGTATGGGTTGGGCTGGTTGCTTGCTTATATTCAGGGCTGAGGTGGGGATATTTCTGCCCCTGTGAAAATCAAAAGTTGGCACCCATGAACCCACAGTTTAATTTCCTAAAAACTGCTGTCAGCATAACAGAAGCATTTATTTGTGATTAACCAGTTTGACAAGCATATAACATCTTTATAAATATAACTTGTGCTAAAACACAGAGGGGCACACAAATAATGATAATGATGTGTTATTTATATAGTTTGCAAAGGTAGCAGGCGCCCCTCTCTCGACAGAACAAGGCCTGATAACCTGTTCAGTGGTTATTAACCACTTGAGAGTTCGCAGCCACTGCTTTTACTCACTGTGCCTTTCACAGATGGGAAATATCCATTTGCATATCAGTCTTTGTCCTGCCCAGGGGCAGTCCAGCACCGAAATGCAATGGCAATTCCAACCTGAACGAGAGTACCACCAGCAACCCCATACACGTGTTTCACCCTTGTTGGGGATCATCAGTGAGGTGAAGCTGATGCCTCTCTAAGCACAGTGTTATTTATATAGCGCCTTAATCCAAAGCTCTTTAGAGAGCACATATTTACATGCAATATCACCCAACTGAAATTGGTACTCATGTATCGACCCCAGAAGGATGAAAGGCTGAGTTGGCCTTACTGGGATTTTAACCTGCGACCTGCAGATCACGCTCAGATCACAGCAGCGAGCGCTCAACCCGCTGAGCTATCTTACTGGCAAATAACAGAGTATGTGTGGTGTCTGACAAAAAAAAAACATTTCAAAGAAAACTTGTGAACGCAAGCAACATTTTTCAATTTGGAAATTACTTTTTTTTTTTTATGTAAGTGTGAAATGCACATTTGGAAAACAATAGTGTGCCTACCATGTAGAAAGCCTGCATGAAACGCAAAGGAAGGGGCACAAAAATTACAGGATATTTGTGTGGTAGTCCAACAAATATCTGTCTTTTTGAGACAGCTACTAACAAATAAATAATGCAACAAAGAGGTTTTTGAAGTTCTTAATATATTCGTGAAGGCATATGTTATTCCATCTGTTTATAGAGGGGAAATAATCGAGCCAAAAAAATATTGGTAAAGATTCCAAGGTTTATAAATATCCCCACCCCGATATCACCCGCTAGTAGCTCTCCACTGTTGGCCTCCACTACAAGTAGCTCTAGCTAACGTAAAGGTTGGAGACCCCTGATGTAGAGTGTGAAGATACTACAGCTTCTGAGGTCATTTTACGAGGGAAGGAGTGGTTGAAGTTAATGTCATCAAAAAACTTGTATAACACGGCCACTCTGTTGGCTCAAAGCGGTAAGACCCCAACATGGAAACGAGGTTCGTCAAACTCCATCATTGCCTACATTTTCGCCTCACAATCATTTCTCCCTAACTTGTTGGAAATTAATGTCTTGCAAACAGCTCAAAGTGACCACAACTTGCTGTATATAAAATGGTCATCTGTAAAGCCACACAACTCTTACCACTTGACAGATATCAAAGCAGTAGGCAAGGGAACCAGTCTACGGGTTACCACGAACAACAGCCAATCCATAACAAAATCCTACAAGAAAAACTGCACTGAAGTGGATTATAGACCACTCTTAGAACCATTCAGAAGCTCCAAACCTGAGGCCAAGAACAGCTCTCCTGGTGTCAAAACGCAACATGGTCCGCAAAGCTAAAAGGACAGCCGCACGACAATACAGAATTGAATGGAACTCATGCAAAAGAGGTGCTAAGGAGCTACAAAGCTTGGTTAAGATATCAACAGGCCCTCTACAACAGGACTCAGAGGTTATGTTAAAACAAATTAACAATAGTAACTCCCGATATTTCTGTAAATTGATAAAACCACTGGGCAAAGCCACAGATATAATCCTGACGAACAGTATTGCGGAATCAACTTGGATACTATTCTATACCAGTCGGTTTAAAACTCCAGAGCTGAATTCAACACCCTTATTGGCCCAGTCAACTGTCTCTTGGGTTGACCTGCATGCCACAAATGACATATTGGCAACGATAACAAAGTTGAAAAACTCGAGACCTCCGGGGCCCGATGGCTTATCTAAAGAGAATCTAAAATCTTCTCTAGCGTAATGGGCTAAACTGCTGAGGTTAATCTTCGAAAGATGCTGCAACCAAAGGAAAATTCTGCCCTCCTGGACAACGCTGGTGATTGTTCCCCATCTTTAAAAAAGGCTGCAAAGATGACCCTAAGAGCTTCCGACCCGTGGCATTACTGGACGTTATAGGCAAAGTATACAGAAGCCTACTTTTGGAACATTTCCAACTCTGGGCAAAAAAAGCCCCTTGCGATGGCTCTCTGCAATCTGGGTTTAAGAAGGGGACAGGCACCAGTATTAACATCATGTTTCTTAGTATCCTGAAAGAAAAGGTTTTGGAAGGCAATCCGAAAATCTACCTAGCATTTATAGACCTTACTCAGGCCTTCGACCTATTCAATAGATCGAAACTTTTGAAGAAATTAGCAGACTGCAATTGCCCGCAGGAGATCTTGGGCCCTCTGCAAGCTCTACACACAAACACCAGTGTACACGTTCGGCTGAGCTCAAGAGGTTTGCTTTCTTCCGTGATTCCAACAGCCAGAGGGGTCCAACAGGACTGCCCTCTTTCCCTTGGTCTTTCTCTGGCATACTTTGGCGACTATAAGGAAGCAACCGCTGAGACTAGATCTTTTCCTCCAGCAATCTGCCAAGCGAAAGTACCCCGGATCTAAAATGCAGACGACCTAATCCAACTGGATCAAACGCCAATAGGTCTGCAACGCCAGCTTGCCTCTCTTTTTAAGTATACTGCAGATAACAACCTTGAAGTAAACAAGCTCAAAACAAAGATTATGGTTTTTGGAAAAAAAAGAAAAAGTCGGAAAAGAGGAAAACCGACCTGGTATCTAGAAGGAGTGAAAGTGGAACAGGTCTTGGACTTCAAATACCTAGGGGTTTTAATTGACTCCTCTAAAAAAGACAACGCAATGCAATCACATCTACATGCTAAGATGCGAAAACTTATCTCAAGCTAAAATCTTGGATAGAAAATACAGTCGTTTCTCACTACTCCCGATAATAAAGTTCTACCGGGGGAAAGGGATTTCTGCAATCACATATGGTGCGGAGGCTATGCCGTCTCTTCTGCAATCATTATGGTCTACATTGGAAAGCCTGTTGTGGCGCTCAATTCTTAACCTTCCAAAATCCACGCCTAGAGTGTTAATCAAACGAGAATTGTCCTTAACATCTCTTGAGGCAATTGTAGCTCGATTCAGCATAATGCTATATCGGAAAATTATGGATACATCTAGCCCATTGATCTTTACACTAGTAAAAGAAGAGCTGAGCCTAGGTCAGTGCAAAATGCGGTCCATATGGGAGAACGAATCCAAAGCAAACTTGGCGAAATGTGGCAGTTCAATTCAAGAACTTGTTCTAAATCCAACTAAAATGAAAAAACGTTTAGATGAAACCGATTGGATCGCCACCTTAGAGAAAGCCTCCACTTACAAATTAACACTGCACCTGCCCCCAATGGTCAAAGCTAAATGAGCTACAACATTTTTAAAGAAGCACCCAAATAGAAAACTGTGCTCAAGCCTCCTGCTGGCAAGACTGAACCTACTGCCATCAAACGAGATCCTAAACATAAGGAGTCTCAATGACCAACAGCTGCTGTTTTTGCGACACACAGTCGTGCTCAGAAATACTTCAGCATCTTTTATTATCTTGCCCTGGTACTAGGCACTGTAGAACACCATATTTGTCTCACCACTTAAACAAAGGTCACTTGGCAGAAGAAGAGTTGTGGTGGACGCCGCTAATTGGGGCCTTAGAGCATCATGGGCGATAGCTGTGACAAAAATTCTGGACTTAATTTCCAACGGCAAATTAACGGAGCCCCCGATCGAGGTCTTGACCGCAGCAAGATCCACGTGAATTTTTGGTCTACATTCTTTTAAAACAAGTGTTCTTGTGCTTTAAAACTCTTGTTAACTTCTACTTTTATTGCTGTCTCTATTTCTACTTCTTCCTACTTTTCAAGATTTCATTTGCTTGTCACTTGTAAAAATCACCTCGGTCATTAAATCTTGTAAATAAAAAATAAATAAGTAAATAAAGATATCTTCTTATCCACTTATCAGTTCTCTGCTCCTTACCTTCAGTGTTTCTGTACAGAAGCTTATTAGAGAATCTGCTAGATTCTCTTCAGCGACCATCTCGTCACCTGCTGAACTCCGGCACAGGGTTTTCTTACCCAAGAGGGTTTCCCTGGAATTTCTGTCCAGTCTATGCTCTGTCGGACTGTATAGGAAGACCGGGTGGATTCACAAATCTTCATGGTTGCTGTACCCGTTCAAGGTTGGTGATATCTTTCCAGTATTTGCAATTCGATGGAAGTGTATACTAAAGTACAGCATAATCATAACACATTGGGGAAAACAGAGGACGTCAAAATGGTTGGGTATCGGCCCGCTCACAACTGCCTGAACCCTGGGAACCCACTTTTGGCCGCGCACGTGGAATCCTCCTTTATAGCGGAGATAAGGGGTCATGAGGAAGAGCCGCTAGCCCTACCCATTCCGCTCCAAGGGTACTGGCGAAGAAAAACGCACTTGCCCAACCCCAATACTTACTGTGTGCTCCCGGGGTACACCACTCTCAGACACGGAATACTGTGCTTCACACCAGGGCCGCATAGACACATCATGGCAAGCCGCAAGCTGGGGGAAAAGGGGGCGGGTCCTGCTAGGGTTTAAGTAGACTTTCTCAATCTACATGCTCGGATTGGCTGAGGCCCCACCAGCACCTTTATAAGTCCAACAGGAAATAAGGACTAGGTGAAGTTGTTTCTTCTTATTCTTGCAGAAGAGACGTGCCGCAGAGGAGGTAA
The DNA here is from genome assembly GCF_040938575.1 of Ambystoma mexicanum. Lineage (NCBI taxonomy): Eukaryota > Metazoa > Chordata > Amphibia > Caudata > Ambystomatidae > Ambystoma > Ambystoma mexicanum. Next base: position 325,682,671 of record NC_090925.1, on the reverse strand, counting down.
CAGTGACGGAGCTACACTGGGCATACGAGGGCTGACCAACAGGTTCTCTGTGCATCCTTATTTCAGAACCCAAAGGAAAAGGGGTTTCCAAGAGACAGACAAGTCCACGAGTTACTGGGGCAAAGGAACTCTTTTCTTTTCATGAAAAAACACCATTTTGTCCAGCCAATTGGCGTCTACCTCTTCATGTTATAGTTGGCTTTGTAGATCCAAACAATGCAGATGCCAATGGAAATCAGTTCCCTTTTTTTCCACAGGGGGCAAGGCAAAACCAGAAACAAAAACAGGAAACTGGCAAACCCAATAGCAAAACCAATCACCCCGAATCACACAGTCGAGACCGGTGATGGAATGTACCACCACCATGAGGGAGCCACCTGGAACAAGACCATTGACATTAAGAGAAAACCATCTGCAGAATTCACAGACAGACGAAGACTTGAATAGAAGACACTTTATACCACAAGACACCACCCCTTTATCTTTAGTGGTTAACTAATCGGAAACTTTAGTGAACCAAGACGAGCATAGAATCCTAGAAAAAGGCCTTTCTTAAATACCCACAACGATTCACGACATGTTACTTTCCAGACCCGGATCAAAATTGCACAACTTGTTAGAAAAATTTGACTCAAAGTATTTTTTGAGAACAAAACAGCAGTGGAAGAGAGCAGCGCCACGAATTTAAAGAATAAATCTCAGTTTTATCCTCCACCTGATGGAATCACTCCCGAGTCGATAAAGCTTTTTCAGAGGTTACTTAAAAAACTGGAAGAATTGGAACAGAATCAGACACGAGTTACAATAACTTTTCGAAAAGGGACAAAATGGCATTGCAAGCCTTAACCAACAATGAGGACATTGTGATAAAACTCGCAAACAAAGGGGGAGCCATGGTAATCATTGACTTTTTGAATTACAAAAAAATTGTAACTGACCTGCTGGGGGGAACCACAGTAGTTAGACGACTAGGGAGTGACCCTATGGAAAAAACAAACATACGACAACTGATCACCCCGACTACAGAGGAAGCAGAGGCCGAGGATACATCAGTAAGAAGGAATGTGAATTCATGATCACAAAAAAACCTAGACGGCTGCCATTTTATGCCTTACCAAAAAACCATAAAGGCAAAAGTCCCCCACCAGGCAGACCAATTGTTTTAGGGATAGGATCAATCCTTGAACCTCTATCCCAATTTGTAGATTTCTTTTTAAAACCTGAAATCACAAAAATGAGATCCTAACTTAAGGACACGACAGCTGATAAAAGACTGGCACTTTTGCCCTGAATCACAGTTACTAGTGACCCTAGACATCAAGGCCCTTTACACCAGGATACCGCAAATGGCCACCCTTCAAGTTATTGAAAAAGTGCTCCGAAACAGGGAGCCACTAATAACACCAGTACCATTCATCATGGAACTAGCCGAGGTCGTCCTCAAGAAGAACCACTTCATTTACGAGAATCAATTCTTTTTAACAAATATCTGGGAGCGGGATGGGTGCCACTTTCGCACCAAGCTTGACGAATTTGTACGTGGCAGATTTTGAAGACAAAGTCATCTACTGTGCCCATAACACTTGGTCTGCCAAAATCAACCTGAGGTCTAAGTACATTGACAACGTACTGATGATATTCAATGGGAATGAGGATGAAATAAACAACTTCATGAACTGGCTGAATGATCAAAACAGGTTTCTCACCTTTACAGAGACAGATAGCTGGGAGGGAATTCACTTCCTGGACTTAAATCTGAATGCGGCAAAAGGACAAATCAGAAGTACGCTATTCAATAAACCAACAGACCGGAATTCTTTATTACTCTTCAACAGTTATCATCCATCTAGTTTAAAGAATAATCTCCCATTCAGACAATTCTTCAGATATCGAAGGAACTGTTCCAACGTGTGGGATTATGAAAAACAATCAAGTAACCTGGCGGACAAATGATTATGCCGGGTCAACCCAAAACATGTCATCAAACGAGATTCGGAAAATAGCTAGAAATATCCCCAGGGACATAACTTTGGAACAACACGGCAAGAGAACAGAAACCAGTGAGACCATCACAGCAGTTTTCAGTTTTTCACCATTAGTCAACAAAATCAACAAGTAAGTAAATAAAACTGTGGCCAATCTTCAATGTAGGACAATCCCATTTGGAAAAGCCAAGATTTGCGATGAAAAGAAGCCACTCTCTGAAAGACTTTAAGTGGCCAATACTCAAACACTTACTTACAGACTAGGTATCACATGAGGGAGAAACCTGAAGCGTAATCATATTCTATGACATTAACATGTCATAAAACACTGATCCACTACAGGCAGAGAACCAACAGTATGCGACAGCATGAAGTATCCACTTAAAAATGAACCTTCAGAACGGATCACTAGTGAGACCATTGGATACCCTGTTGTGTTAGGTTACTAAAATAATATGCAGCAACCACACAGCAAGAAAAAGAAAAAAACAATGTCTAAGAGCACACACGAGAGAGAGAAGGCTCATTTAGTTGAATGACCTTCTGACAAGCTCATTAATAGAACTTGCCTGCCCAGGGTGGGTAATTTAGCCTTTACATGCATACCAGGTGGAGACAAAACACACGTATCGATTTAAAGGAAATCGTACCTATGAGATTCAACATTTGGTGCCTTGCCATGGATTTAGAGACGGAATATACCATAATACTGAATTGCGCAAAAAATGGGTTTTCTGTCATGACAGAATCACAAATACAAAACATTGTGAATGGGAATGTATGGACATAACACAACAGAGGTGAGGCTGTTCATGCGGTCCCGCTGAACCTGCCATTATAAAGCCACTCTTCGGTATGGCTCGCATTTTAGATACCTTGAACCTTCAACTGCTAATTCCTTTTTAAAAATGTTATGTTGTAATGATTGTCAGGCACTTTTAAATCTGCTCGTATTATTGGTGTACAGATTGATTTTAGAACGTAGTTCTTTATTGGGGACGCCGTAGTTCCGGTCAGTCCTCTTCTTCCTGAGGAGACGTGCTCCAATTCGCCTCCCTCTCGGCTCCTGCATTTATGTGCCAAAGTGGAAGCCCGTGTAGCGGAAGGGCGCATTGGGCACGCTGTCAGCGTGCCGAAGGCGCGCTTAAGGCAAGCACGTCTGTGCCCCTCCGTGCGGCAGACGTAGAGGACCTCAGACAAACATTCACAGGAACAACTTCTGTCGCTTGCTCCTCCCAATGTGTATTTCCGTTGGGTTGGACCAGCCCTGCGACACCTGCTGGGCCCATCGGTCCCCAGCAGCTAGCTCAGCCGAAAGAGTCGGCTCCCAATCCCATGCTGCTGCTAAACAATCTCTGCCGGCTCATGCAGATATTTGTAATCTGCTGGCAGATCGTAGCCCTGATCTACTCTTTTTGATGGAGACTTGGCTTCAGGATAGCTCTGCACCTTCACTGGTACAGGCTTTGCCTTACAACTACAAAATTATTCATGTGGACCACCCGCCCCCCCCGGTTAGGGCTGGGAAGTTGTAGCAATAATATTTAAAATCACTATGGCAGTCACACAGCTCTGCTGTCCCCACTCTCCTGCAATGAAAGTGCTCTTTCTTAGGTGTGTGATATCCCCCATTCTCACAAGCCACTTCTTGTTGATTTATCGCCCCCCAGGATCCTACACAGGGTTGCTTGAATCCTTGGTTGACCTGGTGGCGGACCTCCAACTGAAACACTCCCACCTCGTGGTTTTAGGGGATCTTAATTTAAAATTCAATGAACCTCAGGCCCAGGCTCTTAACCTATACTTTAACAGTATGCTGGATTTAGATTTCCCTCAGCTAGTAATCAGTCCCACCCACTCCTTGGGTAACACTCTAGACCTGGGTTCTGGCCACTGAAACACTACTGTCTTAGTGATGGAACCAGACCTATGGTCCGACCACTTTCTAGTGACCTGTAAAATTAAACCTGATCCGGCTCCCGCTAGACAGCCACCTCCTCAGGTATGGTCGAGGGGATGGCGGTCGGCCGATTTATCGGAACTGGCTGCATTAGTCAAAGCCAAGTGTCTACTGATCGAAGATCTCTCTTGCCACATTGTCTGATAGGCTTCTTGAAGCCACATAAGTTATTGCACCTTGTCGGCTTATCCAACCTCGCCAGCTCCCCTCCACAGCTGGGTTCACGGAACATCATAGAGCTGCTTGTTTTAGGCTTAAACAAACAATCGGGATTACAAATGGCGCAAAGCCTACAACGGCAACTCTAAGGAGGAGTACAGAGCATGCTCTGCGGCCTACTTCCTGGCTATAACAGTTGCTAACAAATTGTATTTTGCCCACAAAATCGAGGCTGCCTTAGGTCAACCTAAAGCGCTCTTCGCTGCAGTGAAATACTTCTCAGGCAGATAATCTCTCACCCATGCTCCGTCCTTCCCAGGCTCGTTGTGATGCCCTGTCTCAGTACTTTGTCTCTAAAATAGCGACTATTCGTAATAATATTCACCTGTGCCTCTTCACTCCCACCTGAAGGTCCCATCTTGGGCCTCTCCAATCCACCCTCTGTTGAACAATGGTCCGTATTCCCGTCCTTTTCTGAGAAGATGGTATCCTTGGCGATACAACGCATTAAATCTTGCTCTCCCAGTGATGTGGTGCGTTGGCCATTATGAAGGATATCTCCTGTGATCGCCTCCCTGAACTCACTCTGGCTGTAAATGTCTCATGCCAATCGGGGGTTATCCCGGCTAATCTGAAGTCTGCTTCGGTCATACCTCTCCTGAAAAAACCCTCCTTGGATCCATCGTTACTCTCCAATTTCTGGCCTCTCTCTTTATTGCCATTCTCTATAGAACTGTTGGAATCTCTGGTCTCTCCTCTTCTGTCCTCTTTTGTGGAATCGTCTAGACGGTGTCCGGACATTTCGTCGAAAGTCATTTGGTCGACGGAATTTGGTCAAAAACCAAATGGTCGATTTTTTTTTTATTTATATATGTATCTTTTAGGTTTTAGTTTAGGGGAAAAAGGTTTTTTTTTTAGAAAAAAAGGGGGTTGGGGGGACCCCCCCCAAAATAAAAAAAAAAAAAGTGAAAATAAAAATTAAAAAAATTCGACCATTTGGTTTTCGACCAAATGGCTTCGACCAAATGTCCTGTCAACCATTTGTTTTCGACGAAATGTCTGGTAACCCGTCTAGACGTCTTGACTCGGTTCAGTCTGGTTTTAGGCTTGGAAGAGGCAGCAAAAGTGTATTGGTTGCAGTCTTCGAGGACATGGTTCAACTGGTGGATGCAGGTGGGGTTGGTGCTCTGATTCTCTTAGACCTGTCTGCAGCATTTGACTCCGTAGACCACCCCATCCTGCTTACTCGCCTATCTCAAATTGACATCTCGGGCCATGTACTATCTTGGTTTTCCTCTTTTCTGACTGATCGCACTCAGGTGCTCTCTGGCTTCTTTTCTTTCGGCCCCTGCCACCCAACATGCGGTGTTCCACAGGGATCCGCCTTGTTCCCCGTCCTGTTCAACATTTATATCTGGCCATTGATCTGTCTCATCCGCTCCCTCGGCACTCTCCACTGGCTCCCTGTTGTACAGCAGATTGCGTTTAAGGCAAGGCCCTGTGCATTGTTCACAGGGCACTGCACGGGCAGGGTGCTGAGTACCTCCAATTCAAATGTACTTGTTACTTTCCTGCCAGCCATCTTCGCTCGGGCGTGGCCAGCCTTCTGGTCGTCCCGAGGTTCCCCAGACCTCGTATTGGAGGTAGTGCCTTTTCTGTTACCACTCAAATGTGGAATGACCTGCCAGGGACAGTTAAAAATGTATCCAATCACTTAGTTTAGGATAACACTCTAAACCATTCTGTTCTAGTTCCCAGGCTGTTTTCGTTGACCAAACTCTGCAGTCCTCCGCCTCTCTAGTGCCAAGATAGCTCTGGGTTAACATTGCACTCTACAAGTTACCTAACAGAACAACACACATGCATGAAAACAAAATGAAGTAATAGCAGTTGCTTCCATGTAGATTCTATATAGATGCAGACACTCCAATTTGGTGGACGCACTTCCTGCCTTAAAACCAAAGTTGACTGCGTGATATGCACAGACGCACAAGCGTGTTGTGACGATCACAGAAGTGTTTCCGATTTACTGAAACACAGACGAGAAGCGTTTTGGAGCGGAGACGAGAACAACCACAGACCCAATGGAATGGGGATTGCCTGCACCTCTGTACAAAATGAGCTAAGCCACGGAGGCTGAATAGACAAGTATTTGCAAAAAAAAAAGCCCTTGAATTTTTCGAAGGGGCTTTTGGTCAGCCATATTGCACACAAGGGGTTTGACGCAGCTGTCAACACTCGATTTATGCACATAGTTAAGCAATAGAATGATTTAAAGTTGCTATATTAACCTTACCAACAATCAGTATACCTAAAGGACATACAATGTTTGTACGCCAGTAGGGTGAACTGGGATGCTAAAGAAACCGCGCCCAAATAAGAACAGTCACCTGATTCTTAATGGATGCTTCTAATTCTTTGGCCACAAACGCAAGTGGGGTAAGGAACTTCTCATAATTTGAGATAGAGAGATGTTTTGAATAACAGAGCACAAGTTATTTAGTAACTATTGCGCTCACCTGGTCTCTGCGCAGGTGTTGGAACACGGTTGTAGCCCTCCCGGGGGTGTGGTCGCTCGGGTCCGACTTCGCCCTCTGCGCTTATGTGTTGACTGGTGATAATAGGTGATGCACTCGGGATTGCTCCCGTTGATTAGTTTTGGAAAGCACTCCGTCCTGCTGCTTCTGGCAGGACGGAGTGCTCTGTATGATCTGGACCGAGTTCCTTCACTGGCCCCTTGCATGTGGTAGTCCAGTCCTGCTGCGACTAAGCCACTATACTTCAGGTAAGTGTTCCTGTTAGCCTTTGTCTTTCCTCATCTGTTTTTGTTGTATTGTAAAGTTTGTTGTCTTGTATTGCTGTACGTTCCACTTTTGATGTTTGCTCTTTTGCTTTCTTCCCTTGCAGGTGATGCTGCCGGCCCGTCAGAAGCTGCGAGCTCGAGGCGACAGCCGGAGGGAATGAGGAACGAAGCTGCAGCGGTACAGTAGCTGGTAGGGTGTTAACTAGGGGGCGCGCAAGATTCAAATGCAGCGTGGCCCTAGGACGGATGTTCTAACCTGGTCTTCACAGGGTCCCAGTTAGTGGATTCAGAGTACAGTGCTGCAGTGTCGGGATCACTGGATGTCAGGAGATGAGTCTGCAGATGAAGCGATGATGCACCAGTTTCCTGCAGGGGAGTATGCAGGAGAACGCCTGGTTTCAAAGGTAAGTAAACATGTCCAAGCGGCGGTGAGCGCCACGTTGCATGCCAGTGCACAGTAACGCGAAGAACCGGCCTTAAGCATGCAGCAGCTTATATAGCTAAGCTTCTGAAGCCACGCCCACCAGGTTCAGCCTGCCTGCCACACCCGATGAGTCAGCACACGAAGACCAAGCTTGGGGAGCCTCACCCGATGAATCAGCACATGAGGATGTTCTCTAGAATAAAGGCTTTCAGCTCCTGGAAAGTTCTTGTAAAATAAAAGCACTTCTGCACTGAAATAAAGTGTTCCTGCTCACATCTCTATACGAGCATGGCCCAAAGGCGCCAGGACTGAGTCCAGCCACGGCTCCAGTGTTTCTAGGTCCCAAAGGGACATAAGTGAGCCAAGTGACCCATTGCCCCCCATCACTAGATGGTGTGCTGTTTGGGTTCTGGGGCCTGTGGCCATGACAGTAATTTGTGTCTTCTCCCATCCAATGAAAAACTCTTTTTGTCCAATTTGGCAGCGCTGTATGCAGTGCAGTGGCCCTGAAGAAAGTGGTGAATTCCTAAGGCCAAGGGAGACCTTGTCTCAAAGGACCACTTGGATGGCCCCTAGGTCTCTGTAAGTAGACAATACAATCCTTGCAAGTGATTTAGTATGGTTCACTAACCAAAGACCTTGTTTGTCTTTTTAAGATGCTGAGCAAGGGAAAAGAATAAAAGTAATTAGATTCCACTTGCGAGGCACGTGACATACAAGCTATTTTTAAAGTGTGCCTTTTAGATAAAAAACAGTGACTGAGGGCAAGTTCTTGATCTATCCCCTCACCCTTGATAAGCGCCTCACCAGCACTACCTAGGGATATCAGTCTCACAAGGGAATAGAAAGAATAGTTGGAGGGCAAGTGATGCTATAGTTGCACAGAGGGTAACTTTAAACTGGAAAATAGATTACTTACCTGATGATTTGTTGTGTAATAACGTACCGGGGTGTATTGTCAGGTACAATACCCTTGTAGTCCCAAAAGTGTGTTTTTTGTAAAATATCAGTACAAGAAGCTATCTACAGACTATTGTGTGAAGTTTGATTGGATAGCACATGAAACTAATAAGGATAGAAACCAACTAAAAACAAATTCAAAAAATGTAATAAATAATACTAGAGTAACGCAACAATATTTTAAAGGTTCAAATGATGTGGGTCAGCAAACATATAAACATGATTTCTGCAGAGGTCCTGAACAATTCCCATATATCTATGGTAGACTACTTGAGTCAAGAATCAGATCAAATCTCAACTACCCAGCAATTGTTGCTTGAATCTGAAGAAATTATACCAGGTACAAGCAATACAATTGTGCCTGAGGGGAACTATTGTATGAGGTTTTGAGAACGCGCAAAGGGTGCAAGAGGAAATCTAAAGGGCCCGAGGCTAGAATCTCAACTAAAAAAACAAGGGACTAAACAAAATAGATACAAAAATGCCAAAAAAATGTATAGATCAACTGACAACCCCTGTACGACACCAAAATAAAAAAATTAAAACGAAAAACTAAGAAAATGCAGAACCTAGTTGAAAACGACAGTGATGGATTTAAAAAATAACGAAACAAATACGGAACAAATTGTGAATGATTCACTGGTCGAGGAAGTATTAATGAATTTATCCACATATTCATTATCATCCTATCCACCACAAATTGATGAAGGTGGGGAAACCTACTGAGTTTGACCATAAAAGAATCAGCACATATGCATTAGATCTTAAGATTAATGTCCCGAGTGACTATGACGAAAGTCAGTTTCTTAAATGTAAATCGTTAAGTCTCTACAATAAGAAAAACATCTGGAAAAAAAACAAAGTAAAAATCCAGATGCCTAACTTGCTCACAGAGAAAGCCTCAAGAAATAAGCATATAATGCACTCAGATCTTCGACTAACAATGAAAAATCGCCACAGAGGCGATCCCTTCCCAAGCAGGACTACACTTATGACTGCAATTAAAACATTTCCAAAGTTGCAGTTAATTAGATCCTTTAACATTGAAACCTTACATTTCCAAAATAATCGTGCAATGGATACAGTTACTCTAACGATTCCGTCCATGATTATTAAGGATCTAATATGGAAGGAAAGGCAGAGCCTAGGTGAAGCAGGATTCCAGTTAAAGATAAAACAGATAACAGCAGCTAGGAACGAGATTGAGAAGCAGGACATTGAGCGTAGTTATGAACGAGACGATCTATGTAAATTGTAGAAGTGACTCAGGCAAACTGGCAAGAGCTGTACATTCCGAATCAGATAACCATCTAGCTAACCACTCGGAATGGGCATGGCTAGCAAAGGTAATTCACAATACAAATACTCCACGCAACAATTCATGCCAAAAGCAAGATCATGCACGAATTATTAAGTTGGTGAGCTGGAATACTCGAGGTCATGAGCCCCTACTTTTTCCATCTAATACAAATTCCTTCGAAAATGTCGAAATCATTGCTCTACAAGAAACCTGCCTGCTGACGGATCCAACCCTGCCTGGTTATGAACTAGTATGGGTTCCAGCAGTTCATTACGGAAAGGGTAGACCGTCAGCAGGACTACTAGCAGCTGCTAAGTTAGATATGAATAGCAAGCCGACAACCTGGGCCTCATCGGTGTCTACAATTGTCAAGACTACTATTTAGAGACCAAGAAAATGTTATAACATCCCAAATAGTGATTCTAAATCTCTACTGGAATACTGTGATGGCATCGGATACAAACTTTCTACAATTGACCACTGATATGCTTGACTTGATGGCCCAGGTCATCTTTGATAGTGTATCAGAGTCATAAGTTCCAGGCCATCATTCCGGGCAAAATTATGGTTAGACTTAATGTAGACGAGAGGATTCAAAATGTTAAATGGTTCATCAGAAAGGTATACCAAGACATACATGGTCAAGAGACCATCGAGAGAAATTTTGGACTATGCTTTTGTATCAGAACAGGCGCTATTCACAGTGAATGACTTTGCAATAGTCCCAGCTATAGCTAGTGACAGCTACATGATTGAGATCTCGTGGTCAATATCTTATAATGAACGAGTCCTATAATTATCCTATAGAAACCCATGGGAGGAACAGAATTAGATGGTCCTCATTCAATTTGTGGAAATTGAATGAGCTCCTGTCTGATGATATGCAGAGCTCTGCTCTGAACCAACAGCAAACCTATATGGATACACTATTCGAGCAAGTCTACAAGAAGGGAGGTTGAGTACAGATAATGCATACATTTAAGACCCTATTGTCCACAATTTAAAAAATGAAAAAGGGCTGTAGAAAGATTATGCGTTCAAAGCCTGATATGATCGAGCTGCTAACTAACCTGCGCACTAGATATAAAAACTATCTATGTTATCATAGAGAACTAGTAAAACAAGCAGCAGGTTAAACATTTTTTAATGCTTTAATCTTTAAATCCAGCTCTGAAACATGGCTGTTATTAAAATCATCTCCTTCTGATGTCATTGCCTCTACTACCCGGAATACCATCAATGAGACCTCCTGGATAGCCCATTTTTCGAGGGTGTTTGCAAAGAATGACAATGATGTTGCTTTGTTATCAAGGGACGATGTAACCTTGAACACAATTACCTTCAACCATGATGACATAACACGGATTAGTACCCGGCGAGAGTCAAGCAGAATGCAACACGCATTCCGATTGGCTCTCGCCGGGTCATTACCCGGCCGAGAATCCTTCGATTCTCAGCTGGGATTCGAGCCGCCTTGTCCTCGGCAGGGGGCGTGGCAGCCCCTCAGCCAGCGAGGAGGCTCAAAGCAGGGTCATCCCCGCTCCAAGCCTCCCCACGGCTGAGAGGCTGCCTTCGCCCCCTGCCGGGGACTTGGGTAAGGCTTTTTTTTCTTGTTTTTCCCCCCCCTTTCCTCCCCACCAAACTACTTACCTTCTTGCTCCTTCGTCCCAGGTGGGGGACGATGGCAGCCTCCAGCCATGTGGAGGCACAGAGCAGGGCAATCCCTGCTCCGTGTCTCCACACGGCTGGAGGCTTCCATCGTACCCCGCCGGGGACGCAGGTACTTTTTATTTAAACTTTTTTCCTTCCCCTCTCGCCCCCTCCGAACCCCACTTAACTTCTGCTCCTTGTTTTCAGGAGTGGACACGCTGGGAACACATTACCTATGGCCGCCATGGAAAGGGAAAACGGACTCAGTTTTCCCTTTCCCGGTGCCATTTTCTTGGTCTTTTTTTTTTCTGTCCCGAAACACTGCAGTGTTTCGGGACAGAAAACAATGTTTTTAGTGCCCCGGTCACGCAGATATTGCCGGCCGGGGTACTAATAGCAATACGCCCCTCGCAGTGGTGGAATTACTGACCCAGATAATGCCCCGGGGCCTTACCTGAGTCGGTAATGACCCCGCTGCTCAGGGCATATTGCTTAATTAAGCAACTAAGCTCATCGAGGACTCCAGGCCCAGACGGGCTAACAAATCTCATCTTAAAAGCTAAACCTGAAGAGTGGGCAGGAATTCTATATTTAATCTTCCAGAAAATAATCTCAACAGGGTGTCATTGCGGACCTCAGTCATCATTCTGTGGTTCAAGAGGGGCAATAGGAACAATCCTATTAACCATCAGCCTACTGCCTTTGACATTCCAGGAAAAATCTGCGCACATTTGATTTTGGCAAAGCTCACAGAATGGCTGAGATAATGGATTTTTGTCAGTCGGGTTTTGTATCAAGCTTGGGAACAGGAATAAACCTGATTAAACTTAAAAGCCTGATATTTTAGTGCTGTTAAGGTAATCAGAATAGCTACTTAGCGTTTGTCGACTTCAGACAGGCATTTGACCTAATTTCTAGAAATGTACTGTGGCAGAAGTTGAAAAACAAATTGTCCGCCAGCCCTTCTATATTTGTTTCAACAGCTGCATACTAAGCCCTCAGTCAAGAAGGGATGCTAACAGAAGAGATACCAGGGATTTAAAATAAGGTTGTGCTCTAGCTGCGATACTCCTAGGTAAAGCACTAGATAATCCACGTTTATTCCCCCCAAAGATAGGAAATACGAGAATCTCACGCTGCCTCTTTGCTGATGACCTAGTGGTCATTGACCAAATGCCAATAGAGTTGCAGAGGCAGTTGGAAACCCTATGAACTTAGGCGTTGAAAAACCAACTTTCGAATAATGCCGCTAAAACAAAAACATCCTAGTACTCCCAAAAACATAAAAAACACAACCAGTATAAATGGTGGGTGGGAACTGACAAGCTGGAAATTGTTCAAGAATGCAAGTACCTTGGAGTAAACACTAACACTAGTATAGGAGAAATACCTTACAAAAAAGATATGCTATACAAGATGCTTAATCTAACATCTCAAGCAAATGTTTTATCTCAGTAGTATTGCAAATTCTCATGTAAACCGATGTTAAATCTTTATGTGCAAAAAGTGATACCAGTAGTCACCTACGGTGCCCACTCTGAAAAAAACATCGGATCAACCACAATGGGATTATCTCGAGGGAACATTTTGGAAATCTGTCCTGGGGAAGCACACAAATCCAAGTGATTAGGTACGAACTTGGCCTAACATCACTACAAACGGTGGTAGATTGGCAAACGCTGTCTTTATATAAGAAATGCCTGGTACAAGAAGATCATAAAAAAACACTAATCCCAATAATAGCAGGTACCATAACTTGTAGTCATGACAATTTCCTTAACCTCTGTAAAGACTATCAGTAATGATTAAGTTTGAGATTAAGAAAAGCAGTTGATGGAGAATCTAGATGGTGCAAAGCGGAAATTATATAAATCAGAATGGATTAATTTATGGGAGTCATGCCAAAAATATAGAATGAAAATTGGCTGCTTTACTCTTAAAACAAGGAAACAGCTCCCAAAATATTTATTAAAGTTTCCCGACCCCGACTACCTCAATGCTTTGTTACGAATCAGTTTTGATTTATGGCCTACAAAGATGGTATTAGCAATGAGGTCAAAGGACCAAACAAATAAACACATGCCGCTTTTGTAATGATGGCCCTCATTCCGAGATCGGAGGCAAGTTCCTTCAATAACTGGCATGGCGCAAATAGCGTGTCGGAGCTGGCAATAAACCGCTAAAAGCGCACTATTACGAGTTCGCGGGCACAAGCTTTGCGCCATGCCGGTAATGAACGTAGCGGCATGCCGCAAAAAATCGGACGAAAAACCCCCTACCGGCATGAACCGCACCTTAGCGAACACTACCGCCTTAGAGTAATGCGGCATTAGCGGTGACTGTAAATAGCGGTCACCGTTATTTACGGTCACTGTTAAAATGCAGAACTGGAAACAGCGTCATCGCACAGGAATTGGAAGGAGCACGGCGGCCATCTTTAAAAACACAATCCATTGCCATCCTCACCAGGCAGGACCCCTGACACACTTTCGACATACCGGAAAGATACCATCATCAAGGAGGAATGCCCAAAGCGCCAAAAAAGGGAGCTGCCCGCCTCCGAAAGGAGCGGTTCAGCCCTGACGAACTCCAAATGCTGGTGGATACCCTCCACGAGCATACTGACACTGTTTTCAACAATGACATGCAGTGGGTGGCAGTGATGAAAAAAAAAAGAAATCTGGGCTCTAGTGGCGCAGAAGGTGAGCGCCGTGGGCAGCAACCCCCGCACCACAAAGGATTGCAGAAAAAGGTGGGACGACCTGCGGCTGAGGGTGCGGAGCATTCTCTGCTAATAGAAGCCAGGCCTTGGAGACAGGAGGCGGCCCAAGTTCGCCCATGAAATTAATGCTGTGGGAGGAGACATGTGCGGCCATGATAGGCGCTGAAGCCATCGAAGGGGTTGGAGAAATGGAGTGCGGGGCAACATCATCCGCTGATGGAGGTGAGTGTCCAAAGTCAATACTGCCAAAGCCAATGTTATAAAATCACTGCTAAGGTCTGGCCAAGGAGTCACAGCATGGTCGGTCACACCACCCCCTTTAAATCATGCCGAAGCAAGTGAGACCCAGGCTAGTGCCAGATGCGAGGCCGTAATAACCTATATGACACATACCACACAAAGTGGCCCTTTCTGTGAGGCACACAGGGCAGTTGATGTAAACAGTGTGCATGTGAGCCAGCACAGTACCCGGCCAACATGAGTGACACAGACATATGCATGCATTTACCACCCAAGTATTGAATAATGTGCCGTTCTCCACCCAAATGCCGATAACCCACAAATATCTGAATGTGCTATTGTAGCCATGTCCAAATGCTGGCTCTCAAATCAACACTCATGCCGTCCCTCTGTTCCACCCCCACATGCAGCGAGCATGACAGCGAGGAGCAGGAGAGCAACCGGCCCAGCACCTCCAGAGGCCAAGGCAGGGGCCGCCGTCTCCCTGCGAGGAAGAGAACACCTGGAGGAACACCACCGGCTCCAGCAAGGCCCGTGGAGGGTGCACCACCCCCACCCCACTCCATCCTGCACTGGCGGCAGACACATGCCCTACGCCGCGCTCCGAGGAGTCGAGTGTGGCTGGGGAGGTGGCAGCCACAGCCTCCCTCGATGCTGCCGACAGCCCCATTTCCATCTGTGGAGCGACTGAGAAGGACACATTTGAAGTTGTCCACACCCCTGATGCCCAAACCAACCCCCAGTTCTCCTACAGTGATTCGGGTGAGACCGACACCTGCGCTTACTGGGCAAGGAGCAACACAGGGACATGCCAGTCCTGTGGCCAGTTCCCTTGCGGAAGCGCCGGAAACATGTGAGCCCGATCCCCAGCAGGGCCACAACATCAGCCATTGATGCACAGCGGGCTGAGCAGCTCACAGGCCTGATCACGAAGTTCATGCAGGACAATCGGCAGGCCAGGGAGGAGTGGCGAGATGAACTGAGGGCACTGGGCCAGGTCATTACGGACAGCACCAACCGGCTCTGTGAGGTCCTTGGCCGGATAGCAGATGCTCTGGAGGCTGCACATCCTGCACAACAGCCCCAGCATGAGGACACCCCCTCAACTAGCAACTCAACACAGACCAGCCCACTCCATCGGTCCCTCTGTAAGATGCGCCGCCAGGACATGCCTCCCCCTGGCTCTGGGAGCGCACAGTGACAATACTGCCAACCACATGTGGGCTATATGGACACTATGGGACTAGTGTGGGGTTGTTGTGGTGGGAGGGAGTGAGGGTGTGGTTGAGAGTTGTGGTTGGAGGGGGAGGGGGCCTGGTGGTGGAGGGTTTGTTTTTCACATTTAAATATTCACTTTGAATACACCGGTTGTTCATCTAAAAAAACCAGATTGGACATTCATCATTGCGCATGTGTCATTTAATATTGCTAGTCCTGAAAAAATGGACCGTCTGCTATAACTGATTTACACAAATGTATAACAAGTTTATTATTCAAATAATTTAAAATGAATTTAAACAATTTATCCCTGGAAGAATGTTCGCCTGAACTGGGCAGTTAAGAACAGAAACATGTTGGGATGCTTGTTGTTTTAGTGACACATTGAGATTTTTTTGTGTGTTATGTGATATCTTTTGTGTCGTATAAATAAGTTATTTGATGTTTTACATTTGTTTTATATTTGTTTTTTAATGTTTAGTACACTGTGTTAGGTGAGGGTAGTGTTTTTTGTTTAAATTCAGTTTAAATTATTTGAATAATAAACTTGTTATACATTTGTGTAAATCAGTTATAGCAGACGGTCCATTTTTTCAGGACTAGTGATGCTGGAAAACCATAGAGTTTTTGTGTGAGGGGGTTGGAGGCAAGTAAACAACACGTATCATCTTGCACTTTATTGTATTACATATATCTATATCCCCGTTGGTGGAGTAGGATGTTTTCATGTTAATAGGGATTCTTTATACCTATTTAAACATATTATGTCATTTAATATTGCACAGTGCATAGTGTACATGTATCCCCACACCCAGTCCCCGAGGTCCTGACATCCTCACACCCTCTGTTGACTTGTGTGTCAGAAATATTGTCCAATCAATGATTGCCGCACGGCACGTCCCTCCTGTGCATTGGCACCGTGATGCTGTCTGCCACCACTTCCTCCTCCCCATCATCATCATCAGGTAGTAGCAGTTCCATGTCAGGGGCACGTTCCGACGGATGCACATATTATGCAGCATTACACATGCCATGGTGATCTTGGACAACTTCTCATGGCTGTAGATGAGTGCCCCACCTAACCGGCTGAGGCAACAAAATCGTGCCTTCAACAGGCCAAAGGTCTTCTCAATCACCACACGTGTACGGTTATGGGACCGATTGCAGTCCTCCTCGTGCATGTTCTGTGGGTTCCGGACAGGGGTCATGAGCCACGGCTTCAAGGGATAGCCACCATCACCTGCATTTGAGGGGAATGAAGGTAAGTGTTTGTACAATCATGGCGGACAACTGTACCAGTCTTACATGGCAGCAGGTGATTTCTGCCCATAAACACGTCCCTGGATGCATTGACCCCATTTTTGGCCCAGCTATGTGTCCTGTGCAAAGGAATGATGGAAGGGGTAGCATCTTCAAGATGGGTTATGGTGTGCACTCACATCTTGTTGCATGTGCATCGTATATGCATGCAGCAGTGTCGGACTAAAATCATTTTTGTGTTATGTGAGAATTGGTAGCAGGGAGTGTTGGCTGTAGTCAGTAGCATATTAATCATTCTGCACTGATCAGTACCATGGTGACTTGCTGCACTCCTATGGGTGTGCGCAACCACTGACACGCTGTGGTATCCCTGTTAGGCTCAGTTCAATGCACTCTCAGGGATGACTCTCCTGTGTGGTGATATGCTGGAGGCAGCGACATAGTGCATATGCAGTGCACAGTGCAGGATGCCCTTACGGTGTGTGAGGGCTGCCGATGAGTGGTGCATGTGTTGTGGGATGTGGCCTACTTACCTGTTAGTCATGTAGTGTTCGGTGTCAGCCTTATTTCATCACTGTGATTTGGTAGTCATGTGCTGTATCACTTGCTTTGGGGCACAGCGTTCAGTGAGGTGCACATTGTGCACTGGTGTCAACATTTCCACCCAGGTGGAGTATGCATCTCCTCCCCACCCCCTTCCCATCCAGGTGGAGTATGCAGCCACACACCTCACAACCCCGATGCTGATGCACTGCCATGGCCCAGTCAGGCAACTCACCAAGCAGCCAGGCACGTCGTCCAGCATGTTGCTTCATATAGAGTGGTAGCGTGGAGTTCTGCAGGAACAAGGAGTCATGAGTTGATCCTGGATATCGGGCACAGCAATGTGTGATGATGTTGCTGGCATTACATACCATCTGCACGATGGAATGGTATTGCTTGCGGTTGCAATACGCCACCTCCATGGCATGCGGGACCACCAACTCCACGTCGGTGCAGTCGAGGGCACCTATACAATTTGGCATGTCTGCCAGTGCATGGAAGGCAACTTTTGTATTGAATATCACCTGGGGAGTCCGTGGTAGGGATATGTAGTCCCTTGTGTGATTGAGGAGGGCATCCAGCACTTGGGTCAGTATCCGGGAAAATAAGGGTTGTGATATGCCATGCATGTGCCCCACTGTGTGCTGGTAGGTGTCTGTGGCAAGGAAGTGGAGCACAGACACTACCTTCAGTAGAGGGGGGGGATGGAGGTGCGTATTTTTAGGAGGCTCACTATGGTCGTCATGTATCGGGTCCACTATGGTGGTGATGGTGTCACGGTCAAGCCGGTACAGGGTGTGGATCTGCTCTGGTGTTAGGTTGAAGGGGGTGGCTCTGATGTGAGGGATTGGGGGCTGCCGGCGCGGTAATGGTGGCTGCACTGGTTGGGCATGCTGGGCCTGTCTCACCCTCCTTTTCCTCCTGTGTATCCTCTGTGGTGGGGGCTTTGGTTGTTGTTGCGGTTGTTGTTGCCTTGCAAGCAGGGCCTCCAGCTCCAGTAATGATACTACTATTGGTTTCATCTTGGTGTGGGAGGGGGTGTGGTGTGTGGGTGTGCTCCTTTTGTGCTGTGCCAGACTCCATTGCCTCCACCTGTGCTGATTGTGTGCACCTGTGGCTCTTGGAAACACTTCTCAGGGTTCTTAGATGCCGGTATTTACTCCATGCTTGTAAAGTACTTTTCGGCCTTCAGTAGGCCGTTATTTGCATGTCCGCATGGCTTATGATCAGCTCTGGTTTACAGCATGCCGGTAATGCCGGCATGTTGTGTGGCGCGCGTGTGCCTGGACCGCTATTTACGGTGTCGTAAAGTACGATGCTGTAAATAGCGGTCTGGTTGGTCAGAATAACCCGTAGCGGTAAGGGATGCCAGTAATCCTTTACCGTCATCGTTTTTACCTTACCTCCAACCTCGGAATGACCCCCGTTGTCCCTGTAAAAAAACTCTAGAGCACTTGCTCACTGAATGCTACAATTTAGAAAATACAGTTTTTATTAATTTGTTTACAGATTAGATTATTTTCGCGAGCGGAAATGTGGGCAAGGCTATCTAATGCAGACTACAGATCACTGAATATAGCTGCTGTATCTTTTCTAAAACATTTGAAACTTTTGTGAATGAAAAATGTATTGTATTGAAAACAATGAGACTTTAGAATCTTAACATGGTTTTAATTGTTTCTAAAATATTTTTTTTCTTTTAACTATAACTTGATTGTAATTGGAAAGTAATGATTTTACGTTTATAATGCAAAGATATATTGTGATTTGCCATTTGTTTTGAAAAGGTTGAAATGTTTTAACCAAACCAAATAAAGTATAATTGAATAATTGATAGGCAGTGGGGGGGTCCCTCGACAAGGTTGTGTGCTGGCCCCTTTCCTTTTAACATGTACATATCAGACCTGGGTACATGGGACCAGTGCTTATCCACCAAAGCTAGGTATGGTCCCAATTCACTACCTTTTATACAGTGATATTGTACTCTTTGATTACACACCTATTGGGCTACAAAGATCCATGACAGCAGTAGATGGTTATCTATAACACTTTGACCTAGAATTGAATATCTCCAAATCAAACATTTTAATTTTGAACCCATCGAAGAAGGTACGAAGGAAAAAAGTTTTTAATTGGACAATAAAGAATGAAAAACTGGAACTTTTATCAAGTTTTGCATATTTGGCTGTACTGATTTTTAGAAAAGATACTAAACATGGTTGGAAGGAGATATACAAAGCCGCTGCAAGATCCTCGGTGGCCCAAGATTTGGGTACTTTTCATTGTGACTTGTGATCAAATTTTATAACCAAAAAAATGGTACTGCAATTAATACATGGTGCAGAGGTTACTGATGCAGGGGTACTCTGGGAACAATTTGAGGTAAATGCATGGAAGACGATTCTAAGATTACTGCAGGGTTCTCCACTGCGTGAAATTAGGCACGAGTTGGTTTGATATCTCTGCAGGCATGAATAGATTGAGACGCCTGCAACTGTTTAGAGGTCTGTTCCTACCCCCTAGTGGGACGGTGCATGCAAAACTAAATGAGGCATGGCTGAGAGGCTCTTCAAAAGTGTTTGTTGTGTGGGCAGACTTGTGTATCTTCAAGTTAACAGCTATAGAGTAAACCCAAGAGGAGCGGACTACCCACCCCCATAAAGTAAAGAAAAAGATGAAGGTGTTGCAATGATTCAGACTAGGGAGAGGTTATAAAGCTTACATGATCACTTTAGATTTTACATAAAATCATTCAATACAATTCCTTCCGATATGATGAAGCATCCTTCTACCAATTGACGGGCTGCAATACAGAGAATGAAACTTAATCTGGTTCCAACCAGGGACGTTGTGGGGGCCAGGGCAAAAACTGTAAAAGAGGATGGGTTATGCTGCTTCCGTGACCAGGAAGTTGAGACTCTAAAACAGCGGTCTGTGGACTGTGGGCCTCTTGATAAGTTGAAGCCAACCATGTGATCATCATATGGAAAATAATGGCATTTCCAGATGGGAATGGATATGGTTTGCTTTTTAACCCTGATGATGCCCTCTGTATTGATGCAATGGGATTTATGAGTTCTCCACTGAAAAGCACTTATAATTTAATAGGATCTTTTTATTGCATGAAATCTGACCAATTCCTGGGATATATGATGAAATTTGGTTTTAGACTGTGGGATTGCAGAAAGGTGCAAATTAGAGTAAGCTACGAGACCCTCCGATGGGTGGGTTTTACCGCCTGGAATATAAAACCAAGAATGAGACACCATCACAGAGTAACAGTCGCATATATACATTTATTAGCATCAAGACACCACTCTACCGAAAATAGAGCGACCACATGAGTTGAGCAAATACGGACTTCCAAATTGTGCACACTTATATACTGTTTTTTCAGCTGCGTTAGCATGACACGTAAATAACAGTGTCCTTGGAAGATAAATCACTGGTGGACTGAACAGGAGGTTCGGCAAGTAAATCATAGCAGAGAACAAAGACATGCAAGGCACGTTTTCCTTTCCCTTTTTATCCTAAGGTCAGGGGGAATTTATCACCATCTATTTGTGCGTGTGAAGCTTTTCTTAGCCACCAGCCTGTCTGTGGGAAAGCAGTGCCTTCAGTTTGACACACAAAGGTCGTTTGGTATTTCGCTGTAGTGAACCACAGGCAAAACTGTCATAACATTAACTAGAAAGAGAACTTGTGTTCATTTGATGTATATTTCCACAGGATGATTTTAGATAGTTCTTTTAAAAAAGTCTTCTTACTATGTGTCTTTGATGAACTTAATAGATTACTTTTAGATGGGTCTTTTACAAAATAGGACTTGGATGTATAATTGTGATACAATGTATTTTGTTTCCAATTGTTCTTAATGGCTTTCTGCTAGTCTGTGTGAAAAGTTTGTATACCACACAATAATACCACACTTGCCAAACTAAAAATGCCATCTCTCATCACATGCCGCTGCAACCTGTGGTATCTAAGCGGACTACAAGGGCAGTGGCAACGAGAATAATGGAGCACAGGTCGAACAATAGAACCTCAAATATATTGGCAAACAAAGGGGGGTCTGGGAATCTCTCTACCAGCACGAACACAGCCCAATGACCTGCATATCAGCCTTTGTCCTGCCCAGGGGCAGTCCAGCGCCGAAATGCTAGGCAATTCTCCTCTGAACAAGAGTACCATCAGTAACCCCATACACGTGTTTCAGCCTTGTTGGGCATCATCAGTGAGGTGAAACTGTTGCCTCTCTAAGAACAGTGAGCAAGGGGTCCACGTCTGGATTGCCCTGTTAACTTAGGGTGAAACCCAAAGTTAATGTATGCAAACAAAGGGGGGTCTGGGAATCTCTCTACCAGCACGAACACAGCCCAATGACCTGTTCTTGGGTGAATAACCCCTGGGAGAGACTCTACCAAGTCTTTAGCTCACTGTCCTTTTCACAGAGAAGAAATTTCCCTGCATATCAGCCTTTGTCCTGCCCAGGGGCAGTCCAGCGCCGAAATGCTAGGCAATTCTCCTCTGAACAAGAGTACCATCAGTAACCCCATACACGTGTTTCAGCCTTGTTGGGCATCATCAGTGAGGTGAAACTGTTGCCTCTCTAAGAACAGTGAGCAAGGGGTCCACGTCTGGGAGAGACTCTACCAAGTCTTTAGCTCACTGTCCTGCAGGACAAAGGCTGATATGCAGGGAAATTTCTTCTCTGTGAAAGGGACAGTGAGCTAAAGACTTGGTCGAGTCTCTCCCAGGGGTTATTCACCCAAGAACAGGTCATTGGGCTGTGTTTGTGCTGGTAGAGAGATTCCCAGACCCCCCTTTGTTTTGCTCAAATATATTGGGGCACTGCATTTTGGCTAAACGGCCGCTGCCTGAAAAGGCTCTGACCAATTACATAAATATCCTACAATATCCTACTACTGTTCCGCACCATCGACTGGCACATAACAGTGGTTTTGTGCCCCACAGCCATGGGGCAGCGGCTGAGCTGCTCAGAGGGAGTCGAGCCCCTCTCTGGACCCACTAAAACACAGTTAAGCAGAGCCAAGCAGTGCGGCTGGCCCACCCTGAACGTGCAAGCTGGGGGGCGGGGGTGGATTTGGCATGTGGCCAGATGCAGTTAAGCTTTCTTGGTCAGAGGTGAGCGGTCCCCGACCTCCGGTGGGACTGGAGGAGTGTGCCCGGGTCCCAAACTCGATCTGCGGAGGAGAGCACGGCTGCAGTGTTCGCCAGCCCTCAAGACATCAGAGGCTCTTTGCTGCCCTGGTGCCCCTGTCTGTCATGGCCAGCACTTCTTGTGGCGGCCGAGGAGGCGTGGGGGTGAGCGGGGCCTACACATCTCGTGGAGATTGGTTGGTTGAAGCAGCTAACTGCCTTGGAGTACGGCATCCTGCGAGAAGCCTGTGGGTATCCTCACACCTACTCACCTTGGCCTTTTCCTGGCCTCCTAAGAGGATCCATTGCTTTTGGATCCTGACACTGAGGGTAGAGATGCGAGGGAGGATCACCTGGGTAGAAGGACCTGAGGGATTGGGGAAGAATACGCAGCAGATCATTGTAAAAGCTACGACAATAGCTACATCACATAACTATTAACTAACTCCTCACTGTTCGGAAGAGAGGTTGAAGATACCACAAATCTAACTAATTGGGATGAGCTTTCCCCAAATAGAAAAAAAGGCTAATAAGTACAGAGCTACACGGTTCTATGTTAGAATATTTACGAAATGGTATCCTCCCTCAAGGCCTAGTAGTTAGCAATGAACTGAGATTGTTCTGAGATATACAAGAAAAGAGTGGACTAACTAGAGAGATGAATGAGTTTAAAGAAGACTTGACCAAAGAAAGAATATGAAGAATAAAGAAGGATGGCCAAAACTTCACACATACAAAAGCATTTAGATATACCCAGGAAAAATACAACCCTAAAGAACAAGAAGATACCTCACAAATTTACTTTAAATAAAGTAATGGGAAACAGAGTAAGATTTAGAGGTACATCCTTTAGTTCAAGTGAAGGAAGTAGCATTGAGGTACCCGGTTTAGGGAGAAGAGGGAACAACATGGATAATTAATCTGGAAGAAGAAATCCAAGAGGAAGACACGGGAGGAATAGACGTAATAGTAATAGAAGAGTATTCAATGGACAGCATTTTTTAGAAAGGTACCCACAAGATTGGTATCTGGAACCGAGGATTACTCGGAGCATGAGAGCCTTGTGGTGAATCTATCAACATACAAATTAAACACTAGAGAAAGGACTATTCTTTGAAACCATTAATACACAGTTGTTTTGACTTCAGAGAACAATTTTCAGAGTTTATGTCGAAAGATCCATCTCAAACAAGATTTCACAGGGAAGGAACTCAAAGAAGACACTGTAGACAGTGGGTTAGGGAACAAATCAAAATTCACACCACCAGTACAAACACAAAGTGCAGAGGCAAATGTCTTTGAGAACAGAATCTTAAATGACCTTGAGAGACTTGAATCAAAAAATAAGGTGGTAAAAAGATTTCAAAACACTAGCAAAATTGAAATAGCAACGCTGAGATTTCTATTACAGAATGAAAACATCATCCGCAGAGCAGATAAAGGCAGAGCTATAGTGGTGCAAGATAGAACTGATGACATTCAAGAATGCTATAGGAAATTGGATAATGGAGAGTATTATCAAAAACTGGAAGAAGATGCCACTAAAAGATTGGAAGCAACGAAACCACAAAATAGAAAAGCCCTAGAAAGAACATGGATCTCAAAAAAAGAATCTGCGAACTGACAAACCCACAACACCTCAGTTCTATACCCTCCCTAAAATACACAAAACCTCCACTAGACCACCAGGACGACCCATAGTCTCGGCTCTAGACTAAGTCCTAAAGCCTTTATCAAAATTTGCTGATGTATATTTACAACCACTAGTCAAAAAAATGACTTGCGTTAAGGATACAATGGAAATGATCAAAGAAATAGAACGCCCTTCAATCTTAATGTGCCTAGATGTAGTTCTATATACAAGCATACCACAAAGAGTGTCTCTGGAGATGTTAGAGGACTGTTGGATGCAAAAGACAAGAACTTCAAATACTCCATCATTCATCCTATGGTGTGCAGAAGTTGCTCTCGCAGAAAATTATTTTCATTTCAATGGACATTTTTAGAAACCAACAAGGCACCGCGATGAGAGCAACTCTAGCCTCAACTGTTGCGAACCCCCTATATATGGAGTTTTATTTTTAAATCAATTCAGTGTATAGTGAAGCGAATCCTTTTAAAAACCATCTTCGACTATGGCGATGCTACAGAGACAATTGTCCTTTGGACAGGAAATGAAGAGGCAGCCCTTTTCCTGAATTGGTTTAACACACGAGAAATACATCTGCAATTTACGCAAGCTCTTGACAAAAGAAGTAAACTACCTAGATTTAACAATTAAAGTAGATATGGATAAGGGGTCACTCTTTGTAAAGCCTTACACTAAACCAACGGACAAGAACTTCTTAGTGCATTATAGCAGTTTTCACCCACGACATGCATGGGATAATCTGCCCCTAGGACAATTTTTGCAACCCAAAAGGAAGAGTACAAATCGTGAAGACTACAAAAGAGAGGCAATGAAACTAAGAAATACTATCTGAGAGGGGATATCCATTAAAGTTGACGACAAACGCGACGAAACGAGCAAACAATCGTGAAGCATTGCTAGATCATACAAAAGACATAAAGAGCACAAATTAAACAAACCTTGTGTTTGTGAACACCTATAGCAACCTCTCAAATCAAAAAGATTATCCACTAAAACTGAACAATAATGGAGAAAAGTAAACACCCCCCTAATTTCTTTCAAAAGGAGCAAGGGCATCAAAGAGCAAATAAGGCGAAATAACATTAAAGTCCAGAAAAAAAGACAGCCAACCCTAACAGAAAGTTGGGGTTTAGAAAGCCCAAAAGGGCATAATCCATGTGGAAATTGCACACACTGTAGTCAACCTAACAAAAGTAAAGTAGTGGATATAGGGCTTGAAAGACCATGGAAACAACAAATACTAAGAAATTGTAACTCAAAAATTGTAGTGTACACTATTTGGTACCCATGAGGCAAAATATACATAAGGAAAACAAAGAATAATTAAAACGCGAATAACAGAGCATAAGAGCTGTATTAAGAACAGAATGCATACAGCACCCCTAGTGAGCCCGCTTTATTGAAATGATACACAAGGCAGAAGTCTTGAAATAGACAATTATCTATCAGATAAAGCAAGGCATGGATACAAATTCAGTTAAAAGAATACAAAAAGAAAAATAATTGATATTTCTAACTAACAGTATAGATAGAGGACTTAAGAGGATAGAGTAAAGAAGAAAAAGAAAAAAAAGACTAAATTAATTAAACTCCGTGGTCAAATGAATCTGAAGGAAGCGAAAAGAATGAATAAACAGATTTTGTACTTTTTCAAATAACAGACCAATGCGCATATGCTGAGGAAGCCTGAAGTTCCGGAAGTCTATTGACAACACAGAATGAAAATAACACCCGTACCTTTCCAAATAACAGATAAATGCAGCTATGCCGATGAGGCCCGTAGGTTTGTAGGCGATGCAGAATGAAAACAGTGTCAAGAACTGTTTACGACTGAACACAAAGGCAACAATTTAGAAGAAAGCACCATATAACGTGCAAGAGATACATGGTTTCTTTAGTAACAGCAGGGCACAGCGAGGACCCGTAAAGCGGCAGAGACTATCGAAGTAGGAACACATACAAAAAGATAAATACCAAGCGCACTTCTGATCCGTGGACGAGATGAATGTCACGCAATAAGGCTGAAGGAAAAAAGACGGTTTCAATAACCGAACCATCCGTTTCCCTTGATTGTAGATACTAGTAAGAACCACATAGATCTAAAATCGAGCAGTACATTAATGAAGTTCCTGAACGGGAAGCCAACAACCTAGCCTCAAGGAGATTAGCTGCCTCAATGATGGCAAGTCTGATGATTTAACAATGCGGATAACACACAAAAGATAGCATCCATAAATGTATCAGATTTGTAATCAGCTCACTTTTTCCCCCCACCTTCATGTTGCCCGACAGTGAACAGCAAAACTCGAATGAGCATAGCATCAGAGCTAAAAGAGAGCGAACATACGAAATTTAGAACATTGACAACTGCAGCAACTGTTAAAAGGCTGCAAATATGAACGAGTGCAAGTAAGTTACGGTGCAATTTTTCACCATTAGCCATATACAGAAAATGAGAATTAATCTCTTGCCATTAAACTAATAATAATCGATGGTATAATTAAAGTGTACCTTAGAGAACGGTTGAATTAAACAAGGTTAAAAATTATCGTTGGAAGTAAACGCAATAGTGAGTTCAGAGAAAGAAGAACTATTGATACGCAATTGAAAATTAAGAATTCAGTTGCAATTAACGGACGGTGCATTTGTATAACTTACACTATAGGATACAGAAATGAAGAAAAAACAGACTTGTGGGTCTGAGATTATACAGTGTAGTGCATACCCCTGATGAATTTCCTGTATATTTGTTTTAGAGAAGTTGAAGGAGTAATGAAACATGTTGGGTGGATCGGCATGAATGTTGATTAATAGTGTGATTATGCATGAAGTTGAATCAGAACAGTTTACCAACTTGATTATTATACTTTTCTATTTCTAAGTTGCATTTGTGTAAAAA
Organism: Ambystoma mexicanum; assembly: GCF_040938575.1. NCBI lineage: Eukaryota > Metazoa > Chordata > Amphibia > Caudata > Ambystomatidae > Ambystoma > Ambystoma mexicanum. The sequence continues at coordinate 325,655,737 of NC_090925.1, read as the reverse complement.
TACGCTTGATAAATATATTTTCAAAGAAGGTGTAGTGTCAATCAATTTATGAATTACTAGATACAGTTGCAATACAGAGCAGAATGTGAGCCGTGCTGTTTTATAAAACATTTTTCTGAAACCTTGATAATCAAGCACATAACTAAAACGACATAGGACCAACCAAACTCCTTTTGAGTATTAAAAGGGAGTGATTGTTTGGCTGAGTCCACAAAATACCCTCCAGTCTCTAAATTAGTCTTTTTCGATGGTCCTAGGAGCACCAGTTTAAACACATTCTGATCCTCTGTCAACCTGGATCTCGCACCGCTGGTTATCGCTGTGCGGGGTGAGGGCACTCTAGGTGTGAGAAAGGGGATTCACAGCAGTCCAGGGTTCACTGTCCTGAGTATGGGCAACCAGAAAAAAGCGAAGATGGACCAATACGCCAAAATCAGATCAGCCAGTGCCACCGGCTGCGCATTCTCAAGTGCCTTACAGATTGATGTGGCGGCTCTGAACCATACCCTCCTAGCGTTGAAGGATCGCATGGTGTGAGAAACCTGAAGGTGTCTCCCTTACTAGTCCCCGGGGATGTATCACCCAGGTGGCGAGGGCACGGCCATGACAGTTACTGGGGATGGTCCAGTGAGGGAGGATCATCTGGAAGGGGGGAGGGGGTGGTCCTCTGGGAGCGGAAGTGGGACTCCACCGGGTGAGACACAGTATCCCCTTCTTCTGATACCTTTCCCCCCATCCTACCATGTAGGACATTCAGAAACACTACCCCCCTTTTTCCACACAAACACTTTCGCATACCACGAAAGACAACGGCCTACCACCAGAGCCATTTACCTGCAATTTTCCAATACAACTGACAGACAAAGTCAGGTAATTGACCAGAACCGCACACACCTGAAGGCCCTTTCCCTCCCCCACAGGGATAAAAGGTGGAGCACGAGAGCACAATACAAGCAAGGCAGACAGCACGACAAGAGTAATCCAAGCACGGCAGTTGAGGAGCGGCAAGTACCAAAGGGGCGACAAGGAGAGAAGCGACCTTGCCCTTTCCGACCCAGACCCGCGAAGCCTCCGCAGAAGGAACCATAAGACCGCGAACAATAGCACGAGTGTTACAGCAGATGTCAACGGTACACACAGCATGCCTACGTTTGATAAGCAGGACCGATGGAGACTCCTGCTGCCGTGGTATCGTCCTTGACTCCAGATACAAGTAAAGACAAGCGGTTCATCACAGTCTGAGTCGAGGGGCGAGCCGATAAGAAACCAAACTCTGTTGAAAGTCGCAAAGTGACAAATTATGAAAAGTACAAAGAAATGAATATTGAGGGAAAGCCAGCTGCAGAAGAGGGAGGATGAGGGTTGAAAGGGGTCTGAGTCCAGAAGAGGGAGATCCAAGGGTGAAAAGTTGTCGCCCAAAGAACTGAAAGGAAAACTGAAAGCGTGCAAATGAGAGCCAGAGTGAGCCCGACAGAGGTAGGCCAACATTCAAGAAGGGTATGAGCCCAGCAGAGGGGGACCCACGGGGTGGAAAACCATCACCCCCACCAACACATGAATACAACAGAGAAATCTTTGGGATACAAACCAGAGTGAGCCCGACGGAGGGAGGCTGACATTCGAGAGGGGTCTAAGCCCAGAAGAGGGGGATCCAGGGATGAAGAATCATCACCCCAAGTGTAATCCGAAAGGAACTTTGTTATTTGATCCCATCAGGTCCAGGAAGCAGGAGAAACAACCTCCCGAAGATCCTGATTTTGATAAAAGCTGTTTAGGGGTCTACACCTGGAAGAGGGGGGATCCAGGGGTGAAGTCCTCACCCAACTCACATTTGGAATAGAACTTTGTTTCTTATTTTTTTAACACATCAGGCCCTCGGAGGCAAGAGACTTCTTGATAGAAAATAGACTTCACCACTGAAGGTCCCGATAGCTGAGAACGGAACTGTAGTCTCGTGCTGAGAAAGCTCGAGAGTGAGCTGTGTTCTTGTCTCAAAACGTGGGGAAGGGAGACCCCTGGCTAATACATCCTGATTTATCATTTGTGAACACTTCTTTCTTTCTTGTGAACCGTATCCCATAATTTTTGTATTTGGCGCAAGGATTGGCAATAGCTTTTTAGCTAGTATAGGCCCTTTTATTTGACACAACGCCACTAGGACAGCCTTATTTTCCTTTGATAGTTGTAGCTTGCTCCCATTTTAGCTTTCGGTTTAGATTAGGCGTTTTTCAAATCTGCATACCTAGTTTAATTAACACCCTTGAAATGTGATCACTTGTCTCTGTCTTTACTGTTGCCACCATGAGTTCCTTACAACGGACAACTTGGGGACCAAGATAGATGCCCTTACATGGACATATCTGCAGTCCAAACAGATAAACTGTGTGGATGAATGACAGAGGAAGAACAGAGGATCGGACAGGACAAGGTTGCAGCACTACAAAGTGAGGCAGCACTGCTACAGCATACTGTCAAGAAAGTTGTGGCAAAGAATGACGATCTTGAGGGAAGGTCACGCAGGAACAACTTGCATACATTAGGTGTCCCGGAGTCCACTCTGACCGAAAATGAGAGAGAAGTTACTCATGCACTCTCTGGGGTCCCCCCTGTATCCAATATGTTCCTTGTAGAGGGGCACACTGGTCCCTGGCAGCTGAACCTACGCCTAGCACCACTGAACGGCTATTAAAGCCAGGGTCTTCAGCTATAGGGATGTGCTTCTCAAGGCAGCAAGAGACAAGGGTGAATTACGATAGAGCCCCGCTGCAATCCAAATGTTTCAACACTTCAGTTCCCAGGTCCAGGAACAAAGGAAAACCTTTCCGGCTGTTACAAATATCTTGCGGAAAAAAGACAAGTTGTTCCCCGCTAAGCTGAGGGTTGTTTATATTGGGAAAACATGGTTCTTCACATCGCCAGAGGTGGCGTAGCGCTTCGCGGTGGAGTTGCTGGATCCGAGAGGCTCCCCCCCGTGGACGCAATCTTTGAACTCTCGTGGTGACACACTACTATCCTATGTATTTGAAATGTTCATACTTTCATGGACTCAGCGGTCCATGGCTCTTCGTATGAGGTTGATGGTTGCAGGGATGGGGGGTGTTTATTCGGTTGGGGTTGCCGGTCACATTGAGCAAATGAGCACAGAAGAGGACTGCTACTCAAGATAGATCCCAAACTAGGGGACTTGGCATCGTACAAAGCGGGACAAACGGCCCAAGGACTGTTATTCGGGGAGACCTTTGTGAAGGAAATGGGAAGGCTTGTCGGAACCTATACCTCCCTGGACAAGGCGCAAGCCTCTAAAGAAAATATTCCCCAGAGAGTTTTTGGTGGGACTGGTCGGTACAGAGGCCGAGCAACCAGTCACTATCAAACCTCCAGAAGGCTTCAGTCCAACAGAGCTCATTATTGGGAGAACAACCAGACACCTTTTTTCTGCCAAGAGAGCGTTTCTCTAGAGGAAGGCGAAGCAGAGGCCAGAACTTCCCCACAGGTGAGGGATTACTCATATCTACCAGTAGGGGGGGAGGGGACAGCGAGATTCTGGCAAAGCTGGCGCAAGCTTTCCAGCAACACTTGGGTACTGCAGACAGCCAGAGGGCTGCGCATAGAGTTTACAGAGACCCCAACCCAATCCCACCCTCATCGCCCACTATTCTCAGCGCAAGCGGAGAAATATGAGTTACATGCAGAGCTACAGAGTTTAGCAAAGAAGCAAGCAATAGAGCCTTGCAAAGCAAACCAGAAATTTATAAGCAGTATGTTCCTGGTACACATGAAAGACGAGGTGAGACCAGTGATAAATTTGAAGGAACTGAACAGCTGGGTAGTCTACCATCATTTCAAGATGGAAGGGACTCATCAGCTCAGAGATACGCTCAGGCAGGGCGACTGGCTCTCGAGGATCGATTTGAAAGATGCCCATCTTACAATACCAGTGCAAGAGGATTACCGCCCGTTTCTGGCGTTCTACTGGGAGGGGCAATTTGCGACGATTTTGCAGCGATCAGAGAGAAAGGGATAAGAATAATGATATACCTAGACGACATCCTACTGATGGCGAACAGCAGAGACACACTCCTGTACCAGACAGACTGTGTGGCGAGCCTCCTGCCCTCACTTGGTTTCCTGGTGAATCGAGAGAAGTCAGAGATGAGACCAACGAAGAGAATAGAGTTCCTAGGGTTCATCATAGACACCAGGACAGCTACCCTAGAGTTTCTGAACAGAAAGATAAGAGAGATAAGGAGCTGTCTCAGCAAACCCGTTATCTCTCTTCGGACGATAGCGCGAGTGGTAGGATTGCTAGCAGCCTCAATCCAGACGATATTCCCAGGACCCCTGCATTTTTGGGCCCTGCAACGGCTGAAGATAAGACACTTACAGCAGGGCTTACGATACCACCAATTAGTACCTCTAGATCAGGAGTTCAGAACAGAACTTGAGTGGTGGTTACAGAACATGGAAGCGTGGAACGGGAGAGCAATTTTCGGCAACCAGCCCGACATAGTGATAGAGTCAGACACCAGTAGAGCGGGCTCTATTCTTCAGCTGGAGGCTGGACCCAGCAGCAGGAGTAGGTGCATTTCTGCAAGACTGGAGAAAAGAGATGGATTACTCATTTCCGCCTTTCATGATGATGAGCAGGGTACTAACAAAGGTGCGCAGAGAGGCAGCGACACCGATAGTAGTGGCCCCGATTTGGAAAGCGCAAGTATAGTTTCTAGCACTCTGGAACTAGTGACAGATTACCCAAGAATTTTACTGCCAGGAGAGAATCTACTCACGGACCCAGCTGAGTCATTTCACCCTCAGAGTGAGGGGGATTCTCCCGCTGATGGTGTGCAGGATACGCTGGAATCTCAGGAATTTCAGCGCAAGCTGCAAGCCTCATCGCAGAGTCATGGGCACCATCGACTAGAAGGAGCTACGACGCAGCTTGGAACAGATGGCCGCGATGGTGCAAAAGGATAGGTCATCACCCTGTTTCAAGTGGAGACACTAAACTTTTTAGCAGAGCTTCTGCAAGACGGAAAGGCCTATAGAACGATAGGGGTGTACAGATCGGCTATATCAGCGGGTCAAACACTGATAGATGGTGTACCAGTTGGAGAGAATATAGCGGTTATCCGATTGCTTAAAGGAATAATATTTAGAAAACTGCCACAACCGAAGTACGACTCATTATGGGGACGTGTTAGTTGTGCTAAAATTGCTAGCGGACTGGCCCGGTAACAAGTACATGTCATTAGAACAACTCTCAGGGAAGTTGGCGATGTGGTTATGCATGGTATCATGTAGGAGAGTGGCAGACGTCACAGCACTAGAGGAGGATAGGGAAATATATGGACCAGAGGGTGGGACGTTTAATTTAGTCAGGAGAACGAAGACGGACTCTTCCACGATAGTCTATCCTTATATGCAGGAACCTCCGAAGTGGTGCGTAGCAGGGTGCATAAAAGAATATGAGAGTAGAACAGCAGAGTTGAGGCCGAAGGGAACGACCCTATTGCTTATAGCACGTAGAAAGCTGCAAAAGGGCATAGCGACAGCCACCATAGCAAGATGGGTCAGAGAAATGTTGTGCTTAGCAGGAATAGACATGGCTAAATTCGGAGCTCATGCGGTTAGAGGCGCAATGGCTTCAAAGGCGCTAGTACAGGGCGCGACTTTGCAAGATATTCCAAGAGCCACTGATTGGGCTAGCGATACCAGTTTAGAACATTTTACTTTAAACCTGTTCATGCAGTAGCAGAATCAGTGGTAAGGAGTTTTGAACAAGCTATAATGCTTGCCTCCGTCTTGAAATAGAATGAAGATTCCCCCTGCTAATAGCGCAGGGAGTTCTTGATTCCATTAAAGACAGGGAGAAAAGCATTACTTTCCCACCCTAGATACACGGGAAAGCTAAAGTTGATTTATAATAATGTGGTGATGTATATCAATGAGTTTACATTAATTTTCTTCCCAGAATAGGGTGTGTATCCGCTTCCCTAACATGAACTGTTGTCTCTGTCATTGGGAGATGACCAAAAGAACAGTTGAGATCGCTCTGGGAGAAACCAAGACGTGGCGAGCAAGAACGCAAGTTGGTATGCAGAAGAACCGCTCAACTGAGTGATCGAAGGAGCAGAGATTAACGGGGTAGTTCATAGATTTCAGCGCAGAGGCAGCGCACGCGAGCTGTGCATAGAGGGAGCGTGCGCCAGCCGTGTGCGCTAAACAGCATTCCTGCGCACCACGTATTCATGGAATTACTAAGCCATTTTGAGCGCTGGTGCAGTGAACATCCCGCAGCGCCAGTTACGCCCCCAAGAACGCCTCTTGCGCAAGGAAAAGCCATTGAAATGGCCAATGCAGCGCAAAGGGCTGCGCTAACCCTGGACCAGTTTACAGGGCCGCTACACTGTAATGGCATGAAAATACTACGTGTACCCCACTCGGGGCAGCCAAAACGTGTGAAAATGTACTTGCGCACCTCTTGGAATACCCGTACCCCGCTCTCGCCAGGTACATTGCGTAGAAAAAGTAGCCCCTGTGGTGTGTGCTGCCTGTGGGGCATGGCCAGGGTGGATGGGCTGCCTGCGGGGCATGGGGAGGGCGAGTGGGCTGCCTGTGGAGCATGCCCAGGGTGGATGGGGTGGCTGCGTGTATTTTGTGGGTGCGCGGGCAGTTTGACACGCGACAGGCCTTGTGCGAGCGTGGTACATGTATTACTGGGGTACATGGAGAATTACACACCCGACAGGCCTTGGGTGAGCAGGGTACGTGTATTTTGGGGGTGCGTGGGGAGCTTCACAAGTAATTTTGCATTGTGGGCCCTCCCGAGTGTGGCCTTTTCCCCCCTCCCCATGCCCTGCAACCAGACCACAGGGGACTACCCCATGCCCTTCAGGCAGCTCACACCACAGGGGACTAGCCTACAACCTCCCCCAGGCCCCGACTCATGTCCCCCCTATGCCCCCCAACACGTCATCATGGCGACCCAAATCCCACCCCACGCCACCCCAGTACAAGCACCCAAACAAGTATTCCATCCACTCCACATTGAAATCACCATGTCATGATAGATCCCAAACAACAAGTATGCACATCAATACATGTCCGTCAGACACACACAATGGAGGCAAGTGAATGACAAAGCCCACATCATGACATCCACAAAACAAATGAGAATACCACACAAATGAAGTATGAAATCAAAATGTATTAAATACAAAATGAACGGAATGAAACAAAATCACACAAGGAAAAAATGTATAAACAAAAGACTGGATGTCCAAAATGAATAAAAAGTATATGAATGCTGAATCCAAATAAATCCAAATGAAAATGGCTCCAAAGGGTACGTCTATCAAAACAAATCCAAACGATACATTTTTTTTAAAAAAAACATTGATCCATGTAAAAAAATAATAGCAGTCAAATCCATTCTGGAACTATATACCATGTAAAAATCCAGGGTCCATTAGCCCAACAATCCAAAGGAAACCTACAAAAAACCCTACCTAATAAATAACTATTTACAAAAATGTGGGGCATACTCCATGCGCCCCAAATGAATGAAAAATAGAAAGGAAACTTAATACTAATGAACTATGTACAATGGAGGCGGGCAAGTCCAACGGCTCACTTGTTGATGTCCCGGGCCAGGGAATCATCAAACTCCTGTTCAACGTCCTGAGGCGGGCCTGTTCCCTGGCCCCGAGGTCTCGCAGGGATGATGCCATGTTCACCTCCAAATCCCTGCGAATTCTCTCGAGGCACTCAGCCCGCCTCAGCGCCCTGCGCATGGAGTTCTCCGCCCTGACCATAGTGAGCCGTGCCTCTTCCGCCAATCGCCGTTCTGCATCTATTTCCTGGCCTAACCGCTGCCACACGAAAGACACTCCGAATATAGTGTCCTCCTGCCCTTGGGCTGATGCCTGCCCCTCTGATGTTAATGGGCCCAAGCCATCATCGCTCCCACCTTTAGCCTGCTGCTGCTGTGCATGTGCCTGGCGATGCCTGCACGTCATCCTCCTGCTGGGGTCCAGTTGTTGGGGTGGCCACCCCTGCTGGACCTCTGACTCCCGACTGTGGCAGGGATGTGTCCTCCACCAGTCTGGCCACTGGGTCAGGGGCAGCTCCACAGGGTTTCCCGGTGACATTTGGGCAGGTAGACGGCACAGAGGACGACTGGCGCATAGGGGGTTCAGTTGAGGAGGGGGTTGGGTGAAGACCCAGCACATGGAGGAACCCAGTGCTGGTTACCTGTCCTAGTAGGTTGACGCGGTCAAAGAGACAAGCGAAATGACTTGCATTCTCCTCACGAGAACTCTGTAAGTCATCCCGCATGTCACATTGACACAAAGCCACCCCAGCTAGGACAGGCTCAACCCGGTCACGGATTGCCACGTCCGCAGGGAGAGGAAGGCCAGTTGTTGTTTGCGGATCCCCTCCCTGAAAACGGGTCTGGAAGTAGGCATCCCTGCTGGTGCGGGATGATGCAGTCCAGTCACAGGATCGGGGACAGGATTACACACAGGCACCTCCGCGGTGGCCTGTGCTGCCTCCTGTCCCTGCCCCTGAACTGCACTACTAGCACCACTGGAATCCCCACCTCCAGGCCTCGTGCGTGGCCCTTCCACGGCCTCCTCCTCAATCAAACCCTCCACCAACCTGGATGACTCCGTGTCATCTACCTCCATAGCCCGTGGGGGCTCAGCTGCCCCTTCTGCTGCCGAGGAGTCCACCTCCGACCTCCCCCTCTTGGACCACCCCTCGGTAGCTGCGGCCGCGGAACCAGACTCCTCACTCCCCAAAGAGATGACAACCTGGGAGGGTAGATGGGCCTTGCATTTCTGGCTGGCGGTGGGATCCCTGCCGCTTTGCTCCACAGCACCCTCTCCGCTCTCTTTATCAGTCGACGCTGCAGACAGGGAGAGCCAAAACACAGGCATCAGGGCACTGTACAATGGTCCGATATACACATGACATTTGCACGTGTGGGAGTGTCAAACTTCACAGATGGCATCACACTCCCCAATACACATCACTTGAACCAACACACATGCACAAGTTAACAGGACTGTTGGAGCAGGCAGCAGCATCCATACACATACAACAGCATGAGCATCCGAAGGTTAGCCTGACGTCACATGCAACACGGGGAGTGCCAAACACATGCACACACGCCACCAGACATACATGCATCTGTAAATCTCCAACACCTGTCGTCACAGTGAAATCACCGCCAACTATGTCACAACTGCCAATCAGCCTCCTACATGTTGGTGTCACATGCCAAATAAACACATGCACATGTACACCGTGGACTTACATGAAGATGGAACCAACATCCATGTGTCACACCCCAACCATGCCATAGTACATACACAGAAATGTAAACATGTGTGCACCCCCACATGCATTTCGCCATCATGCATTTGAACACATCCACCATTGATGTGACTCTCAGATGACTGGACTCACATGCGGGAGACTCATGTCCCTGCACATACACATCCATACATGGGGCTTTCCACACATGTCCCAGCTGCACACTCCTGGCACACCTCAACATGCACTACGTCCATTCAGTACGCATGACACCTACCGTTCGACTCCGGACGGGTCGGCATCCGAAGGACCTGGAAAAGGAGCGCTGGGTTTGTGCGTTCCAGGACCCTCATCTGGATGTTGGTAAGGCGGACCCGGCACCCCTCTGCACCCACTGTCTTCAAGAGGTGCCGGGCCTTGCTGAGGGTCCTGGAGCTGAAGTCCTCCCAGCGCTTCTGGACATGTCACATGTCGTGGGCTGCCACCCCCTCCACGTTGATGGAAGCCACAATGTCCTTCCAGATCCCCTTCCGTCCTTCATTGTCGGCGCATGAACTTCCAAAGAGGGCATCATAATGCCCTATGACTTGCTCCACCAGGATGCCAACTTCTTTGGCACTGAAGCTGGCAGCCCTCTGCCTCTCTGCTGGGGGGTTGCCACTGGTGCCAGATGTTGTTGTGTCGGACACGGCAACCCCCGAGGCAGGTGTGGGTGGCCAACTGGGTCCTGGGGCTGGGCTGTGGAGCGATGGAATACCAGTCGGGAGTCTTCTGTTCCAGCAGGGGTGGTCACAGCAACTGGACCCTTGCAGATGGATGACGTGCAGGCACCAAATAGCAGGGCACGTATCCAGCAGGCATGCAGCAGCAGATGTGAGGTGGGAGCATGCTCGGGCCTCTGGGGGCAGGAAAATGGCCTTCAGGGCAGGAGCGTGGTCTTCCATGTGTTGTCGCGTGACCAGCTTGATACGGAGTGACTTGGCACGTGAAAAGAGTGCACGTCAGCATGTTATTCGAGGAAAGGCCCTTAGCGCGTAAGCGCATCTGTGACAATACGCGCGCTGGCGTTTCCCTCGTGATGGGTGCATAGTGAATCAGCACGTGAAGAAATAGCACGTACGCGTGTTAATGCGTGTAATTGGAGCAAAGGCCCTTGTAAGTGATGTTGCACGTGTGGGCTGGTTTAAAATGTATGCCTAGGACGCCATTTTCTTGTACGTGCTTTTTGTGGAGAGCAAGCGGGTGATTCTTGTACTTCTTGTCGGTTCACAAGTGATTACTTCACAACGGTTCCAGTTCGGACTCCTTGTATACTCACACAGAGTTCTATTCTTCTTTTGGCGGGGGTGTTGCCAACGCGCACATGCGCGTCTTTTTCACGTTCTTTTTCCAGGCAGACGGTGAGTCGCGCTCGTATTTTTTCAACTGTGGTTGCCCCTGTGTGTCACGTACCCATTCAGAGGTCATTGTAGCCAGCGTGTACCACCCGTACGCTCCTTTTTGTGTTTCTGGGTGCCACAGCGTAGTGAGAGTTCTTTATTCCACGCATGTGGTCTACCAGAGATCGCGTGCACGTTAAATTTTGTTTTTGGGGTGCCTGAGTGTTGCGTGACCCGTCATCATCCCCCAGGGGTCACAGGCAGCCTTGCTAGAGCACTGGGGTACGTATTCCATCTAGTACCCTACCCCTTTCACCCCAATTGCCCGGGACAATTGTTTACTGCACCTCCCATTCGCACAACAACATCAGTGCCATGGTTGGGAGGCGACCAAGCAGTAAGGGAGGCAAAGGTGGCCGACCTCAAAGAGGTGGGCGCGGTAGGGGACGTGGCCAGGATGTGCAGGGTGCTGATGTTTTGTCTTGCTGGTAAGTATTTTTTCATGTGTGTTGTTTTTTATTCATTACTGAGAGCAAATTGTCTGTGGCCTGTTTCCATTTGGGACAGTGCACTTTGTGACACTTGTGTCATGTGTTGTGCATTCATTTGGTTGTTTTCACATTGCATGCCATGGTGTGTTGGGTAGCTGAGCTGGGGAGGGATTGGGTGACATGCCACTATTCCGATGTGGTATTTTGCAAGTGGGTAGTCCTTCATGCTGCATGAATGTGTTGCTTTTTCTGACAGCATTGGGTGTCTAAGTAGCTAGGGATGCACAGAATGTAGCACTTCCAGGTAAACAATCTCAGGCTGGTATGGTTGTGACAGTTGACTGTCCCTTTTGTCATCGATTGTCAGCTGGTATGTGCCAGGCCTGTGTGCACTCTGCAGGGGTGGGATTTGCCACAAGCTGGTTACGGGCTGCCTCAACACGTGCACCTTCACCTCCCATGCACAGCGCCCATGCATGCGGTTGGGGATGTGGGGGCACCACCATGTCCACCGGCAGGCCCCCCGGGTTGCAACGTTGTGCAGGACACATGCTGCCACTATGATCCTGCACACTACTGGGGGCGCATATAGCAGCTGCCCACCAGAGCGGTCAAGGGAGCGAAATCGTGACTTGAGCACTCCGAATGTGCGCTCCACTATGCCCCGGGTTGCAATATGTGCTGTGTTTCATCTTACCTCGGGTGGGGTTCCGAATTGGCGTCATCATGTAGGTGCTCAGAGGGTAGGCACTGTCCTCTGGGGAGGTGATAATGGTTGTCATTAGTGGGGTTTTCACATTTCTCAGTCTCTGACATGCATGCATGTGCAGAGGCATTTATACTCACCAATTAGCCATGTGTCGCCATGCCGCCCAGCTTCCAGGTCCTGGTTTAGGGATGACATTCTGGATATGAAACTATCATGGCTGGACCCTGGATAGTTGGCATATACTGAGGTGATTACCTTGGCATCACATATAACCTGCACGTTGATGGAATGCCAGTGCTTGCGGTTTCGATAGATGTGCTCAGTGGCCCTGGGAGGACGTAGAGCGACAAGGGTGCAATCAATGGCACCTAGCACTTTGGGGAAGTGTGCCACCCCGTAAAAGTCCTGGACGACAGCCTGCATTTCTGCAGGTGTTCTGGGCATGTATATGTGCCTGCGGAATGAGGGGCGTGCAGTCATGATGGCCAACACCTGGTGTAGGCAGCGTGACTGCGTGGCCTGTGAGACACCCCCGACTATGGCAGTTGTCCGCTGAAATGACCCAGTAGCCAAGAAGTGCTGTACATAGAGCACCTTTTCCAAGGGGCTCAGTGCTTGGGAGCACAGGGTGGGTGATGTGGGGTCATCCTCCCACTCCCTGACCAGTTCTAGGATTATTTGTGGTGGAAACCTGTACCTCCCATACACCTGGTCATCAGGCATCCCAAAAGTCTGGTCCTGGGTAAAAAAAATGCGAGGCCTGGCTATCCTCCTCCTGCGGTGTCCCACGACCACTGCTGCGAGGAACGGTATATTCATTGTAGAGTATGAGCTTGTTTGTTGTTTGTGCGCACTTTTAGCCTGTGCAGGGCCGCTTACGCCTGCTTCCTGCTGGAGTACGTGTTTCCGGATTAGCGCGTCTTTTTTGGTGCACGGCTTTCCCCTGTTCGATTCCATGAATACGTGTTAGCGCTCGTGTGGGCATTGCGAGCATTTACCTCCTGTACTTCCCCCGTAACGCCCACATTTTCACACGTTGTTCCCCATTCCGCGTGTTACACCCTGTGTTCCGCCCACTTTTCTTGTGTGCGCTACACGATGTGCGCTTTCCCTACGCCGTTTAGTGATGTGTGCTCACATCCCAGGTTTTACAAGCGCAGCGCATTCCATGAATCGAACGGCTGCGTGAGCGGCTTTAGCACGCGTGCGCTGTGATTTTCACGCTTGCGCTCCCCTTTTCGGCACACATTTATTCCATGAATTACCCTGTAAATTGGTCTAGTTGCCAGTTCAATTTTCAGTTAGATTGCAGTTGGAAAGCAGTCAAGAACAGGGAGAACACAGGAAGTGAAGGGACTAGGTCACATGACCAGGACACTGGGACTACAGGGGGCCTAAATCTGATGGGAAAAGTAGTTTTTTGTTTAAAAAAAAAAGTTTATTTCAAATGGAAACATTGAAAGTGTTATTTCTTGAAACTGCTGGAGAGTGGAAATAAATGAAGTTGAAGCATAATGCTCGCCTCCCTGTCTTTAATTAGAATCAATAACTCCCTGCACTATTAGCAGGGGGAAATCTTCATTCTCTGTGGCTTTTTACTATATGTGGAGACTGTGCTTGACAGTTCAGAAGTTTAGTTTATGATGAAACAGAAGTGTCCTCTGCAGCCATCCAGATAAGGTGCGTTGCCTTTTTATGCATGTAATTACAGCAAACGCAGAACATTTAATTACCGTATACGCAAAATTCTACACTGTACTTAATCATTAAGAAAAAGCATATTCCTTCCTCCAGTAGATGGCACTGCAGGCTGCCCCCTGGGGTTACAGTTTGTTATTAATCCAATTAACATTTTTAAGAAAACCTAGTTTTTTTTTTTTTTTTTTATTTATTGAATATAGTTGCAATTACAACAACTTTTTCAATTTATACATATTACAAAAATTCATTCTTTCATGTGCAAAAAACAACAACAAGAACAATAAGTCAATTGAACATACATTTACAATTACAGTTACATCCATCTTTCAAGTGTTGACATTTAATTTAATATAATGTATATCGGTCATTCCATATGTAAGGATTTTAAAAAATGAATGGTAGCAATCCTTATGCCCATACATTCAGTTGCAGCCAAAGCGACCCATCTGTTGCTTGGGACTATTTGTGTAAAGTACGCAAAATATTTGGAAAAGTGGATGTTTCTTAAACTCAAGAGTTTAGGAGCTGTGCACTCCAATAATAAATGTTGCAAGGTTTCAACAATTGCTAGTTTTACTCTTTTTAGAAATGATACAGCTCTGACAGGGAGCTCTTTTGCTGCACCTAAATAAAAACAAGCTCATTTCCTTTATTGCGGGTAAGGATTATGGAACCCAAGGATGCAATACCATATGTGAGAGAGCACATTTGGCTGGAAACATGTTTCGAGTATTACACCCACAAAATACCACTGCCGTTAATAAAAGTTACTTAATTCTTGGCAACTTAATTCAAAACAATGTGTTCAAATCTTTGAGCAGTGAAGTGGAAGATGCCTTTCTTACGTCCTGATGTTATGAATTAAGTTACTGTAAAAAGTGTACGCTGTGGCTACAGACGCTTCTTTTTCTAGGTGTTTATCCTTGGGTATAGGCATGTAGTAGAGAATAAGGTTCCTCTTGAGAATGCAAATACACAGCTACTTTGAACTAAGTTCCGCTTGGTTTGATGAGAAAGCCTGCATTATGCGGATCAGATCGCGACACTGCACACAGCAGAGGTATTTTGCCCGCTAAACTGGGGAAGGAGAGCACGGCAACTATCACAGTAAAGCGAACAGAAGGGGTGCGTTTGGCATGTGAAGGCCTCCACTCAAGGACACTTTCGCTTTCAACATAATAAGATGGATTTCACCCCAAGAAGAGCTCAGTGAGAAAGCAAATCATAGCAAACGTGAATCTCAAAACTCCTGCAAGTGCAATCTAGTTGTAGTTTACAGCTGAACAAACACGGCACAGCTCAAAAGCGCATTAACTCAAAACAACGCTCTAGAATGGCCTTTCTAGGCCTCGCTCTGATCAAGAGAAAACTCACGCATTAGCAGAGGAGCCCACCAAAATGTACCAAACACAATCTGCTTTTATACTGCGGTGAACTGGCAAGTAGAAATGTACCCACATTTAAATAAACGACATACATTCAACAGTAGAATCACAGCTCGTGTAAAGTCTTGTAGCAGGTTACGTAACCTAACAGTGCATACACCCTAAAATCAGAAATGTCTAAAGAATCCATGTAGCTTAATGTTGTACGACCAGGCTACGGTACTAAGTATTCAATGAGCAGCAACTATGACGCAGACCGATATTTAACCATAAAGAGAATGGCAATGATGTTTGTTATAAACCTTTTCTAAAGCAACCCAGTCATCTATTTTACCAGAAATGGAATATGGTATGGCTTGAGTGAAGGGGAGAGTGCTGGCCAAACCATTGGAAGGGCTAACGTATAGTAAAACATTATTTTATTCTATTCTGAAGTGTATCTGTCCGTACAGTGTCATTTCTGGGAGCACCATCGAGGGTGTCTGGGGGCAACTGGGTCTGGGGGCCAAGGGAAGGCACCTGCTCCTTTGTGATACCATCAGTGGCAGTAGTATATGGAAGAGCCCCCAGATCTCCCAGACGGCACCCAAAAGCATGTGCCAACAATCATCTCTTAAAGTAAAGATCTTTAGGGTTCCCCAATAGGACATACCTCCCAAAAGGAATGAGGGAGACTGCCAAGTATCATCAACATGAGAAGGAAATGCAGCGAGAAGAAAAGCAGTTTGAGGAAAGGTGTGCCACGATTACCACACATGCAGGAGAGTTGCAGGGAGTGATGAGCTATGCCTACATATCCACCCACTTGGCAGGATACTGTGATACAAGCACCTCAGGTGCACACGCCTCACCTTGGACAGCAGGGCTGAATCCAGCGAGAAATACAACCAGCAAGGGAAAAAAAACAGACCGATTGTGCACGCTCTGTGCACAAATGTGACAGAATGCAACAAAAAATACCCTAAGTGTTGACAGCAGGAAAGTTAAAATCGCTTGGCTACCATGACACCCTTTTCCACAATGGCTGACAGGCTATTTGAGACCTTGGCCCACAGGGGCTGGATAAAAGGCCAAATTAAATTATCAGGAAAACCACAACACATGAACCTAAGTGTTAGCAGAGGCTATACAAAAAGGATCAGAGGTGGAACGGCACCAACCACTTAACCCGTAACTTATAGGGAAACCTGGCCCATCAAGCAGTACTAATGAAAGAATTAATGCCCGAGCCAAGTTTTAACAAGTAGAGACATACACCTCCAGACATTGAGGAAGTTAGAACAGTAATCCAAGGAGTTGGCACTACTGCAGTGAAAAGAGCAGGAGAAGCATTATTAGAGAAAAGGAGGTTGTCAAGCCAACTTTCCCACACTTAGGAAGAGCTGAGAAACAAAAGCTGTTTAAGCCCAATAAGACATACTCTAAGAGAGTTCAAATTGGCAGGAGAAAAGCAAGCAAAAGCCACCTTTGGACAGTGTCTGAAGGCCCAGCTAGGATGCACAAAAGACTAGACAGAAGAAACCGGATTTACATGGTGTATTTACAGACATGCAAACAAAAACTGAAATAACAGAAAAGTGATGCTATCAAAGACCAGTCTCTAACACCAACCTTGTATTGCTGCAAGGAACTTGGGGTTCGTCACCCTAAGTTACCTGGAGGAAACCCAGATGTGGACCCCTTGCTCACTGTGCTCAGAGAGGCACAGCTCCACCTCTCTGATGAGGCCCAACAAGGCTGAAACATGTGCATGGGGTTGCTGTTGGTACTCTTGTTCAAAGGAGGTTTGCCTAGCATTTTGGTGCTGGACTGCCCTTGTGGGCGGGACAATGACTGATATGCTAATGGATATTCCTCCTTTGTGAAAAGTAGAGTGCGCAAAAAGCGATGGCTGCGGCCTCTCAAAGTGGGGAAAATAACCACAGAACAGGTTATCATGCCATGTTCTTTCTAGAGAGGGGCGCCTGCTACCTTTTTGTATTCTAACACTAGGCGTGTTGCAGTCTCATCTCCCAGTAGCATTGTGCTCTTCCCGAACCAAGTGTCTCTTTCAGAGGTTGTGGACTTTCCTGGTTCACCAAGGTTCCTTGGATAAGCCCTGCAGTCTCCTCCACCAGCTGAAGGGATAGAAGGTGCATCTTGCATGCACATGTTAGCTTGTTCATTTTATTTTGATTATTTTAATTAGTGTTTGGTTCCTTGTAGACGTTGGCCAAGGGTGCCCGGCCTCATCGCATACTGGGGCTCATACTCAGTCACTGCTTTTTAGTTCTGACTCACTCGCAATTACTGACTTCGGTCAGTCTGTCCTCGATGCCTATTGGCAGCTACAAAGGATTGGCTACTGTTTAACTTTAGTCTCTGTGTGTGCCGGTACTCGGATATAATTGGGTATGGCTGCTGGCCCCGTGGGTTTCTTTTATTATTTATATTTTAGTGTTGCTTTCATTAAAGCAATCTAATTTACAAGCAACAAAGCTAGTGGCCTAAATCTATTCAACAAACGGAGGAGACGGGGAATCCCATGCTATGAGCCTTGAAAAAGTCAAAGTTGGATAAAACAAGAAACGTACGAAACGTCATAAATAAATTACATTCAAAAGAAAGGTTTCGTGCATCAATGTCACTCAATACATAAGCCCACCCCCTACAGATACACGGTGCATCAGCCACTTTTACTCCCTAAAAATAGGCAAATAGTCCCAGAAAATAAAAATAGGCAGTAAAAATACTCCAAACAAAAAGAAATAGCCACATAGAACCTTGTGCCCCTGCTTTCATCCACACAGCTCCACTGATAGGTTTAGACCAGCAGTGCCACAGAAAAACTATTATTACTGCCTGATTCACAGAGGTAAACATGCATCTTTGAATGTGCATGAATAACTATGTACAAAGAAATAATTATTACAAAACATTGTGTTCCAGTTAACACATTTTTTTACTCACTTATAATACAAAAAACTCCCATTGGGAATTGGACTTACTTGTTTACTCCCTAAAAAATCATTTTACTCCCAACTTTAAAAATTTGGAGTAAAATACTCCCACATCAAAATCTTATCTGGAGCACTGCAAAAACCATAAAGGCTCTTATGCCTTTTGAGATCAGACCAACTACAGAGGCCGAAATGCTTAATATCGGTCAGCTCAAACTGACTAGTTGCAAGGGAGATGTTTGTCCAGCGGTAGTGGTGAAGGACTGCTTGTTGGTCATTTGCGGAGTGTCATGTCCCCGACTGCATCAAGCACTCCTGGATTCCTCCATCGATAAAATAAACCTAAGGTAGACCCCTCTGTGCCTACCAACTATATGCCGATTACGAACACCCCCCTTCTCCTCAAATTCTTGGACAGGGTTACCTTCTTGCCAAGAACATCTTTGGCAAAAGGCAGTCTGGGTTTTGTGCAGCACACTGTGCCAAATCAGCCTTAAAATGTATATATTTTTTTACATACGTTTTTATTAAACTATTATAAAGAATAAATACAGAATGTTAGAATCTCGCAGACTCTTGCAGGTAGCAGGCTTCTCACCATCTGCTTCAGCCTGGGCTAATGCTTTCTTGGTAACACATCCATTAGTGTCTTCAGCAGGGATCCAGCTGCAGTAAATAAGTGCCGCGCCCATCAAGGGTCATCAACACTATACAATGTGTACCCATTAACTTTGTTCCAGCTACTAGATGACAGAGGGACTAATTATATCAACTACGCTGATACGCAGTGCCTAATCCCTCCAGTGTTTATGAAAAAGATCTTGGTGATACATTCAGCATACTCCTTGATACAGCAATGGATAATGTCTAATAGTCTGGCATTGAACGATGCCAAAACAGAGCTCATGGCCATGGGCACATCGGATAAGCTCCAGCAGCTGGGATCAGAGTACCAAACATTTGAAATTGCAGGATCCAAATTGAACACCTTATCTAAAGTTAAGACTCTGGGGGTGGTTTTCGATCGGCACATGGACATGAGATCTCATGTGAACTTCCTCACCAGCTTATTATATCAAGCTACTGACACAAATTCAACCTTTCATCACCAAGCAGATCTGAGACATGGTTGCTAGAGCCATTATTGGTACTAAGCTGGATTACTGCAGCAGCCTCGTGTATGGAATCAGTAAGAGCGATAGGAATAGGCTCCAGGTACGGCATGGTTTGGGTGGTAGATGGGCTAAGGAGATAATTTCTCGCAGGCCAGAAGAGGCTTGCACTGACTACCAAGATCTCTTTTCGGCTCCTGACAATAACACGTAAGTGCTTGTTTGGCATTAGCCCTGCATATTCATCCCAATTCCTGAATCGGCTCCCGAACCATAGAATGTTGCATTCTAATAAACAGCAACCTTTTGGCGGTTCCCAGGACCAAGCTAATTTCGGTTACTAAGAGTGCTTTTTTGCTGTAACGCCAATGCTTCTGAATTCACTGACCCGATATTTAAGAGGTATCTCTTCGCTAGATCTCTTTAAACAGTCACTGAAAACTCACATCTTTGCGAGACATGCCTACTTCTCTTTGCTTGATCTTGACCTGCATCGAGTTACTTGACCTGTATCTTGCGTCTTTGCCCATATGCCTACGGCCCTGTTTGGCACTATACGAATAAAATCCAATTTAGTTCAGGAGTTACAAAGGTTAAAATGCAACCTCTCTCTGTAGGGACATGGTGTCTCAGCAACGGTCAGTAATGCAGAGGTGATCTTTGAACCTGCCAGGGACGTCATTTGGGGGTCACACACACCTGCTACCCCCCCCCCAAGGACTCTTGCCACACTCTGTGGTTTCCATTGCTACCTCTAAAAAATAAAATTAAAAATATTTTTCTTTTTTTAAATTGAAGCTCATGGGCTGTGGCCAGTGCCATGTGGCTTTTTTTCTGAAGTGGCTGGCTTTCGTCGTGTTCAGGCCTCTTTAAAAAACAGGGGGTTCCACAAGTGTAACACTTTGAGCAGTGACCCTAAATAAGAAACAATAGGAACAACAAATAATTTGTTTTTCTGGAATTCTATACAATAATTGCTAGACGAATTAAAGATTTATTTCAGGCACACTTAAGGGGGTGAGCTCTTAAACACCTCAAATTCACAATGCAGACAAAAATGTCCAAAAAGCATTTAGAGTAGAATAAGCATCCATTTCGGAGTATGTATTTTGCTTTTCGCAAGTTGCAGTTGTAGCATGTTTTTTTCTGCCTTTGTCCATTACGATCACAAGACATTCCATCTCGGTGTCCTCGATCACTTGACAAAATCCTTGTGCCTAAAACTTGTGTACAGTGTAGACATGTTTGACCATAGCACATTGGTGGCCCTCGAATTCATTGTGCCACAATTACTGCTTTGCTGTAATGTGTCCATCTTTCCTATCCCCATGGCATGCTGTTCAGGGTGTTTGCATCTATAAGGTAACGAGTGCCCAGACTATTACGGGATTCAGTAGGAGTGCGGTGCTTTCCCTGCGCTACTCTAAATTCTTTAATACAGTAATGAACGCTCCCAATGGTATGTATTTTGCCAAGCTCTGAAGCCTGAAGAGTAGATCCACGCAGGCGTGACATGCGACAAAATTTGAACCAGACCTGCAGATCAACTGGCCTGGTGTTAAATCTCACCACAGAGTGTAATTTGCTTTCTGACTGAGAACATTCAGACATGTAATTGCTCATTTTACTATAGCCGGTAAGATAGTTAGAGCCGGTAAAATAGCTCAGTGGGCTGAGCGCTAGCTGCTGCAATGTGTGTGTGATCTGCAAGTTGCAGTTTCGAATTCCGGCAAGGCGAACTAAGCCTTTCTTTCTTCTGAAGTTGAAGTACCAACACAGGTTGGGTGATATTTTATGTATATTTGTTTAATATGAAGCGCTTAAGCGCAAGTGTTATATAATAACACGTTATTTGGCCTTGGACGTCTGCTTGCATTCACAGTAATTTGGTAATATGGGCCTATAAACACTGATATTGATACATAAGGTGATCCATTCTCGTTTGAAATGTCCATCACATGGAAACTCCTCAAGACCTTCCTCTTTTCATCCTCTTTCTCTCTCCCTCTTCCCTGCAAACCTCCTTTCTCTTCTCTCCTGCTTCCCTCCTTTCTCTTCCCAACTTGCTCAATTTGCAGACTGGCCGCCTGGTGTCTGACAAACTCCATAGGCATCTACTTTTGTATTGTGACACACAGCACCTTCATTGCAGTGTCACAGAGAAGTCCCTTGGATTTCTCATAAGGTTTAAATACCTTCTCTTGGGTAAACTGTTCCCAAGAGTAGTAAAGTGAAATTGACTTTACTTACCTGTTATTCCTATGTAGGTCCAGTACACCCCATCTTATGTCAAAGTACTGGGGGGGTTACTTCGTAGCCCCTTTTCCTACTTACTCATGTAACATTATTTATGTTACCCTCACGACTACCATTGTGTAGTTCTACCGCAGGCTGAAACCTCAGCTGCATGCATGCACCCACGGGTGCCCATTTCGTCAAAATGGCCACGTCGTCTTTTTTTTGCCATTTCTTGCTTGTGAGGTCTTTCTTGGGTTTTACTCTGCGCGCCAAACCAGGTTTAACCTTTTTGCTCATTTTGCCTTTGACGGGCTTCAGTGCTGAAACACACCTGTTGCTCCAGGATGTCTGGCAGGGCAGGAAGCGAGGGAGGTGCCCAAAACACACCTGTGGCTCCAGTATTTCTGGCAGGGCAGGAAGCGAGGGAGGTGCCCGAAACTCCCCGTCCTTAGTCTCCTTGGATAGATACCTGAATGCACCTAGTGGTGATTGGCTGGCTCTCCTTGCAGGGCAGCCACCCTGCTGTGTGGGTGACAGCTAGGCTGTGCATGAATGGGAGAAACTTGCATAAAAGGCAAGGCTTCTGAAACCAAAGACAGAGTCGACACCTGGACGGAACATGCAATGAAGGAAACTGGAAGAGAAGCTTGCTGCACCCTCCTGGACCATTGAACTTCCCAGTGAAGCCCTGCTGCAGTGCTGAAGCTCCAAACTCTGAATCGACTAGAGAAGCTCCACGATGGACGCTTCTTCCCTTGGGTTGGTGGGACCAACTAAACCCAAGGTGTACTTTGCTGGAGGACCTTCCCCAACTGGATTTATTTCTTTGCTGTTGCTGGAGCCAAGTGCCAGGGGTCGAGAAATCCGTAGTCGAGTGCATCGTCTTTAAGCCGGACCAGAACTCCAGGAAGATCCAGAGGACCCTCCTGAAGCAGGACAACACAAGCACCAATCACCTCACCAGAGTGCTAGACTACAGAAGCAAGGGAAGCCCAACAAGTGTCCAAGATCGGCTGTGGTGCTATTTGCCGGTAGCTGAAACCGCAAAGTGCCACGGAACTGAAGAGAGCCCATAGCTGCCGCCAATCTTCAAACCGCAGTGCAGGAGTCCCCAATACTGGAACAGAAGCCAGCTGGATACTCTTCATCAAACCTAAGGTACTGTGCTGACTAAGGGGTACTTGCCTCTTGTCTGTAGCTTGCATTATCTCAGTTGAGACTTGCAATAGCTGCTTTTTGCAGAGTTGATCTCAGCTCTGTCTTTCACAAGCCTAACAGCTTGTGGCCCAACAGTGATTTTATTACAAACTCTCTAAACTTTGTGCAGGACTTTGTGCTAGCTAAAGAAGTGCCCCATCTCCATAGACATTGTTCAAATTGACTTTGGCTGTCCTGGCTCCCTGCAAACTCTTCTGACCCATTGACTTCAATTCTAACTGTCCCTCATAGGTGGTACATAAGTAAACTTCTATTGCTGGGAAACATCGAATCTAGACTTCATTGGGAGATTGAAAAGTACTTGCATGCTTTGAGAACCTGTTACCCTTTTTCCTTCCCTAATCTTTTCTTTTTCCACAACATCAGAATGTTATCAAGTACAAACAAAACGTTATATATAAATGCCTTTACTGCCTAGCAATTGAAGTCACCTCAGGGTGTAGGAAGTGTATTGTCAGCATCTCTAAAGAGAATCTACTTGCTTATCTTAAATCTGAGGAAGTGTATTTTTGTTGTTTCATATTGCCATTTCTAAAGAAGGCTTATTTAAAAGTGACCTTTAAATAATTATTTTAATATAAAACCTTGTTATTTGGATACTTGTAATTGTGAATCTCGGTGTTACATCTCTACAGCTCACATCTACCCATCTTGAGATAAGTCTGGCTGCTCAGTCACTCTACCAACTTGTGTAGTACAGTCCTATACCTAGATTTTGCCCCTCCCCACTCCTTACCTGGGCGCAGCGACCCAGTGCCGCCTGTCGAAGGACAGACGGCGATGGTTTCGGCGCCGGGTCTTTGAGCGGTGTCGGGCTTGCAGGGAAACATGCCCGGTCTGTCCAAAGAGGTGTAAAGGACTGTAGCCATGGCACGGACATCAAGAGAGATTCTCTCCACCCATGACACGGCAGCAGCATCCCCCTGCGAAACGGAGCGGGCAAAGTGCAATGCGCAGGGCGGTGATGGTGGTCCATCGCACTTAGACCCCCCCCTCTCCAACCATCGGCCCCTCTGATGGAACACCCGGAGCAGGGACAGGGCTGGACAAACTGAGCTTTCTCCGTCTCGGCAGAGGTACACGCTGACTATAGTGGCGACCAAGAACTGAGCCCTTCCGACTGGGCAGGCTCTTTGGAGCTTTTTGGATGCCGAAGCGAAAATGAAATCATTCCTCAAATGGAAAAAACATCTGCGGACACAAACCCGTAACTAAGTACACGCGGAAAAGACTGAAATCATGAAGAAAAAAAAACTATCCTCCCTCGCACCCAAAAAAGAACAAGTTACTTTCTTACCTCGTAACGTTCTTTCGATGGGATGGTCCGACGACGTATTCCATATCTATGACAGGTAATGTCCACAGCTGTGCTGCTTTGGAAAATCTTTGGCGTCTGCGTCCTGCGTCGATGACGTCGATGCGCCATCCGCGAGGACCTCCTCCGACGGCCGACGTCACCCGATGTGATAAGTAGGACGCACGACGCCCATAGCCTCAGTTATAGTTTTTTCATAGAACGTGTGCCACCAGTTTTCTGCCAGTCAAACACACAAGGCCTTGCGGAATGCAAGCTGCAATCGCAAAAGAAATTCTGCAGCGGGGAAGGCAAGGGAGGGAGCGATATGGAATACGTCATCGGACCATCCCATCGAAAGAACGTTACCAGGTAAGAAAGTAACTTGTTCTTCGAGGGGATTGGGTCCTCCGACGTATTCCATATCTATGACAGACTCCCAAAGCAGTACCAAGCAAGGAGGTGGGAAAGAATTTAGAATACAAATTTAGCATGCCCAATCAAATTGCGGAATACAGAACTGCCTTGCCAAAGGCCAGATCTTGCCCTCTGATGGAATCAAGGGAAAAGTGACGTACAAAAGTATGTACTGAAGCCCAGGTGGCTGCATCACGGATGTGACGAATAGGAACTCCCCTCTGCCGGGCAGTAGACGCAGCCACTCCTCTGGTACAATGGGCCCGCAAGCCAGCCGGAGGGTCCATACCCGCCAAGCAGTAACACTCGGAGATAGCTAAAATAATCCAACGAGACTAAGTCTGTTTCGTCACAGCTTGTCCCAAACGCTTTCCAGCGTAACCAATGAAAAGTTGATCATCCACTCTGACCCGGGACATGCGCGAAATATAAAAGCTCAACGCTCTCCGAGGATCAAGCCTATGGAGCCTCTCCTCTTCCTTACCAGGATGTGGACGAGGATAGAACGCCGGAAGAACAACCTTCTGGCTCAAATGAAATTCCGAAACCACCTTCGGAAGAAAAGAAGGAAGAACTCTATGGACAACCCTGTCCTTGTGAAACACAGTGAAGGGTGGCTTAACTGAAAGTGCCTGTAACTCACTCACTCACTCTGCGAGCAGAAGTAACCGCAACCAAAAACACAGTTTTCAGAGTTAACAGCCTCAAGGGGCAAGAATGTAAAGGCTCAAACGGAGCACCCATAAGAAACTTAAGAACAAGGTTCAAATCCCAGCCTGGCACCAGAAAAGGTGACGGAGGGAACACATTAGTAAGCCCTTTCAGAAACTGAAAAATTAAAGGAATTTTAAAATAGGAACACTCTTCAGACAAGCGCTTAAATATGGACAGCAGCGCCAGGTAACCTTTAATGGTCCCCACTTGCAAGCCCCTGTGGGCCAAAGAAAGCAAAAAAGACAGAACCATGGGAATGTCACATTCAAAAGGATCCACATTCTGAACTCTGCACCAGTCGCAGAACTTTCTCCAACGGCAACGGTATAGAGACTTAGTTGCTGGCTGCCTGGCCAAGAGCAACACCTCCATCACGTCTTCAGGGAGGTCCCAATCCTTATACCTCAACCTTTCAGAAGCCAAGCGTGAAGATTGAGGGATCTGACCTCTGGATGGGGAACCTGACCCCCCTCCCGTGAGAGCAGATCTTCTCGATAGGGAAGACGACGTGGAGGGCAGATGGACAAGTCTAGAAGGTCCGGGTACCACGTCCTCCGGGCCCACGCCGGAGCAATGAGGATCATCCGGGAACCGAACCTCCGTAACCTCCACAGCACTTGCGGGATGACGAGGACTGGAGGAACAATCAGGACACTCTTTCCGTGCACAGTCGGCAGAAAAGCCTTCAGGGCTAGCCTGACGGCCCTCAGCTCCAACAGATTGATATGGAGTCTGGACTCCAACGGAGACCAACGACCACTGACTGTAAACTCGTTGGCATGAGCTCCCCATCCCGTGAGGGATGCGTCAGTCACGATCGTCACCTCCGACCGGGCAGCCAAAATGGGGCCCCCTTCATCAGATTGCCCTCGACGGCCCACCACAGAAGGTCCAGGGCTACCGAGGGCGGCACCTGAACAGGGTCCGACAGCCTGCCGGAGGACTGAGACCACTGGAGCTTGAGTGCCCACTGCAAAGATCTCATCCGCAGACGAGCCTCTGGCACCAGAAGAATGCAGGATGCCATGAAGCCGAGCAGTCCCAAGAATTTGGACGCTGGGAGATTCTGGGCAAGCTGAAACTTGTGCACCATCTGCTGAATGTGAAGAGCCCTCACCTGAGGAGGAAAACACTGCCCCAGGGACGTGTCTAGCACTGCTCCGATGTACTGGAGCCGCTGCGTTGGTGTCAAATGGGACTTCTTTAAATTGAGGGAGAAGCCCAGCCTGTGAAGGGAGTGGCGGGTGACGGACAGATGATCCAGGACTTGCTCGGGACAGCTCCCCTTGATCAACCAATCGTCCAGGTAGGGGTAGACGGGAATCCCCCCTTTCCTGAGATGCGCTGCCACCACCACCATGAGCTTGGTGAAAACCCTCGGGGCGGGTGTCAATCCGAACGGCCGGACCCGTAACTGAAAGTGCGAGTCGCGAACCGCGAACCTCAGGTACTTCTTGTGCTTGGGATGGATCGGCACATGGAAGTAAGCATCCTTGAGGTCGAGAGACACCAACCAGTCCTGAAGTTGAAGGGCCTGGAGGACTTGAGAAAGAGTTATCATCTGTCCTTCCTGAGGAGCTTGTTCAAACCGCGCAAGTCCATGATGGGTCACAATCCCCAGTCTTTCTTCGAAATCAAAAAATAAGGGGAATACCATCCCTTGTTACTCTCCGCTACAGGCACCAGTTCTATGGCGCCTTTCTCCAGCAGGGCTTGAATTTCCTGCGCAAGGAGCGGATCCGGACTCTTCAAAGAGAGGTTCCCTGGTGGATTGTCGTGAGGCCTCTGCCGAAAAGGAAGACAGTAGCCGTGGGTTATGATCTCCAGAACCCACACATCCTAAGTAATGGCTTGCCACTTTACAAGATGCTGCACCAGCCTTCCCCCAACCGGCGAACCATGGGACCTGGTCTCATGACTGAGTGGTAGCGGCTGCGGCGTTGCCTGAGGGCAAAGAGGCAACTGCCCGAGCGGCCTTGGCACCTCGAGTACCTTTGTTTCCACCTCTGGCACTCTTACGATGGCCTCTGACTGCTAGCTCCCCTCGCTTTACTGAAAGACGAGTAATAGCGAAAGGAACCTCCCCTCCATTGCTGTCCCCTAGGACGAAAAGGCGGAGGTTGGCGAACTGCAGCGCCCAACGACTTTGCTGCAGCTTTGGAGGTCTGCAACCTCTCAAGGCTCTTGTCAGCCTTGCTGCCAAAAAGGTGTTCACCGTCAAAGGGCATGTTGAGGAGCCGGGACTGCACATCGGGAGCGAACCCAGACTTCCGCAACCACGCAAACCTGCGCATTACAGTGCTCGCCGCCATGGACCGACTGACACAATCCGCCAAGTCCAAACCCGACTGAACAGCCTCACACATGGCATCCTTGCCATCCTGAACCATAGCAAGGAAACCATCCCGTTCGTCCCCTTCGGGAATATGGTCAGCCGCTAATGCAACACAGTTCCAGAGTGTGTGTGAAACGAGACAAGGCACATATGGAGTTGGCCGCCTGAAGCGCCATACCCCCCGAAGAAAACACTTTCTTCGCCCAGCCGTCAAAACGTTTGTCGTCCCTATCCGGAGGGATGGTAGGATATGACGCCTGCTTTGCCGGGGCCGTAGCCGCCTGCACCACCAAACTCTCTGGGGTGGGGTGCCTAGACAAGTAGCAGGGGTCGCTACTGGCTGGACGGTATTTTCGCAACAAAGACTTGCCCACTGCCGGGAGACTCTCCGGAGCAGTCCAAGCCGCCGATACCCTTCTCTGCAGAGCCATATGAAAAGGCAAAACCGGGTCAGTGGGTGGACCGAGATCAAGGATGTCCGTGAGATCAGAACACCCCTGGGGGAGCTGACCAACCCAGTACTCGGTAACCCGAGACATAAGACGCCGATATGAAGAATCGGCATGAGTGCCAGGCTCCGGCCGACAAAACTCCACCTCCGGAGAGGTGTCCAGACCACTGGCATCATGCAGCGACTGCCTCAGGTCATCAAACTGGCTATGGCCCGAGATAAGGTCATCTGGAACCGTAACCGGAACCATGCCGCCATCAGAGCCTTCATCGCCCTCTGAAATGTACTCCAGGCGAGGAGAGGAAGACCTCTGTGGACCAAAGCAGTGCCGGACCTTAGCCATAACCTTTCTAGGGGCAAACCCCGTGCCACGGGGCCCCTCCGACACCACTGCCTCGAAAGGCGTCGAGGGTGCTTAACAAAACGGCACCTAGGCGCCGACGGCGCCGACGACCCCCTCGGTGGCAGAGCCTCGAGAGAAATCGTCGATGACCTCATGTGCAAAATTTGGGCTGCCCGACTAAAACACGCAATCATTAATTCCAACTCTACTGTGAAAATTGAAAATGAGATAAGCAGTATTGAAGATTTAACTAAGAGGGAAGGGAATGTTGTGACTGCACCGGATAATTTGATTATCTCACCTGATAAGGAATACAGGATCCCTCCTTCTGAGGATATTAAAATGTTGGTACAACAAGCCCTAATGAAGCTCTTGCAACTTCCCTCTAAACTAGGTGCCCTACCTTCTTTCTTAAGTGATACGCCAGCCTTGACAGCTAAGGAAGGAAATGAGGTTAGATCGGTAGCTACTGTGCTTTGCACAGATAACACTAAGTTACTGGTGAATCCGCTAAAGTTATGTCAACTTCATCTAGTATAAATCCTGGCAATAATTCCAGAGATCGTCTGGAATTACATAGGGAGCACAAGATGGGGATAAAGAATGAGGCTGGGCCTTTGTTCATTACCAACAATACTAATAAAAGGGGCAATCCACATCCTGATTTAAGGAGAGAAGGCCCTGGAACTACAAACACGGGGGGGACTCAAGATGCACAAAGTATACTCCAACGCAAGGACTGGGAGGGTGGTTTTGCCAAAAATAGACATTTTTTGGGGAGACCCATGGGAAGCGAAGAAATCAGATAGTCTATGATTGTCCCAGTGAGGAGGTGAAGTGGCAACAGCCTCCTTTTATTGATGACCCTAGTGTAACATTGAATTTCATGCTGCCTAAGGGAAACTCATACTCCCTTACTCGAGGAAGGATTTTTTCCTCATTAAATGAAATTCCCTGTTTATCACTTATTTCATCGGAAGACATTAAGTTGATTGACTTGATCCATCCTATCAGATATGATTACGTTAGGATCATTTTTTACTCACAAGCAATTTATGAACTCATTCTTTCAGCAGCTGAGTTGTTTAACAAATTTGGTTACGATCTGTTGGATTATAATAAAGGAACCTTTAAACCATGGGGAGAAGAGTATAGAGATTTACCGGGAAATATGTTGAACTCTAAAACGGAATTTAGGGACGACACCAATGAACATGTAGGCTCATCTAGTGAAGCTGACTTGAGATGGTTGGTTCTGACTTTGAGAGAATCCATTTCCAAAATTCAAGGTCTTAGGGAGAACTCCTAGCGTTGCAAGAGTGTACAGGGACTCTTGGTTTCTAAGAAATTCAACTGAAATTTTCTTCCAGTTGACTACGTGTTCCATGGTGTGTATTCAAGAAACCTGGACCACCTCGCCACTTGTTTTGGATGGTTTTACTTTGTTTCAGGAGCTTGCTATATGGAAATTGAAAGGGAGACACTCTGGCGGAGTCCTGATCGCTATTAACAATGACCTGGAAGGAAAATTGTTAAAAGATTTTAATATTTCTAAAGGGATAATTGGGGTTCTATTGGAGTTTACGAAAAATAAACTTCGTTATATCTTTTGATAATCAACATATATTGGTCTCCCGACTCGGCTTTGACACATACCATAGGACTTATAAATCTGGTCATTCTGGAATGCCAAGAGCTCTGTGCTGAATTAAATATTGCGGGAGACCTTAATTCAAAAATGGGATCTAAAGTGGGCAACTGTTCCGCAGGAGCTATTTCAACCGCAGTTAACAAATGTATGGATCAGGCCGTGACCTATAGCGAGGACTCTGTCAAACGTATTAATGGTGAAAAATGGTTTCAACTGTTTGAGGATTGGGGTTTATGCTGTGCAAACAATGTGCTAGATTCCTCTTGTGATCGATATACATGGACCGATGGCACTCTACATTCTGTGATCGATTATGTGTTTGTATCCAGTCAGCTGTTCAATCTTGTGAAAGAATTCTCTTTATACTCCACTCAGAAAAGTGATCATAAAGCACTTGTGGTATGTTTTGCCTTGGATTTGACTGGATGCAATAGGGAGCATTTTCCTCTAAGGCTTAATATTAACAAATCTTGTAATCGTATTACTTGGCACAAAGGGTGTTACGCTCCCCTGATATTCCCGGGGGCGTCTGGAAGGGTCTGAGATCTGGAACCCTGGATCCGTAGTTGCCCAGTGCTGAATAATGAATCTGCAATTGCAGAAGGGATGATTTGTGATAACTGTCTCTTATGGGTGAATCTCCCACCTCCTTCTGACCGATTCACTTCCCACTGGGTTCTTTTCTCACCTTAGATATTTGTAGGGTGAGCTATACGTCCTGCGTTTGTGCAGGGGCGCTTGACGTTTGTTGGCGACCTGCCAGAGTTGCTTCACTGGTGCAGCATGCCTTCCTTGGGCGCAGGCCTGCTGTGACCCCGAATCTGCTGGTAGGCAGGTAGGTTTGTTAATTGCAAGTCTTTGTTCGGTTTATGGTGGGAATTCGTTAATGTCTAACTCCTTTTCAGGTGCGAAGGTCTTGATGCTGGCGTGCCGGCTGGTGAGGCACGTTTCTATAAGAGAAAGCGCGCAGCGCCTTTATTGTCTTTTAAAGCTGACCTGTGTGGTGGTGTTCTCCTCCTCACAGGCCGCTGTGGTGCTGCGAGTGGATGAGAGCATGATGAAAAACAAGCCTCCGGATCCGTTAAGTTAAGTACAGCACTGTGTGGTTGTTTAATATTGAAAGCGAACCTGAATATGTCTCTTTTCCTTTGCAGATGTTGCTGTGGTGCTCAAGATGGAAGCGTGGCGTAGCCCAATGGAATTCAGGTAAGGCTGATGGAATTCGATGTTTTGTAAGCCCACATTCCAATATTGTTTTTCCCTTTCTCCTTATTGCAGGTCACAATGTTCGAACAGTAGCTTTGGTAGCGGTTCGCCGGAAGTCCTTAAGCTAGTACTCACAGGTGAGTGATGTTTCTTCTTCTCTCGGTTTCCACAGATTGCAGCCCAGTTGAGATGCTGAGAGGTGGATGGCGTTTTCTCCGGTAAAACAGAATAATCTTGTTCTTTCAGGATTACAGGAAGATGCTGAAGACCACGAGCTGGACACGGTGAGCGTCACTCTGCTGGTGGCAGAATAACACGAAGCGTGTTCTGCAGTCAGGCTGTGGTTTATACAGCCCAGGTAAAGTAGTACCAGGGAAAGTAGTTCCAGGCCTGCCACACTCAAAACACTAGACCGCATGGCTTGGGTCCTAGAACTAGACTGTGTGGGTGTTTCCATGTTTGATTTAAAGGCCCATGTACATAAATGGGACTTAGTTTGAACATCCCTTCCTTCCTACATATGAGCCTGGTGCCAAAGGCGCCAGGACTGGCCCCAGGAGCCCTTTTGCAGTGGTTTTAAGGCCCTCAGGGTTCTGCTGGGAGCCTGCTTGTGGTACAACTTGTGCCCCCTCACAGTGGTCATGACAAGGGAATGTGGAGAGAATAAATTAAATACTTTTTGCAGGACTGTGACTATACCAAGTTTAATAAGAAACTGTTTGTATTCACATGACTTCTTTAGATACCATGTAGAATCTGCAGTGAGGGTCACGTGTGGTCGTAAGAAACTTAGCACTTCAGTAATGGCCCATAAATATTTGTTTTTTGAAGCATTGAGAGAGCTCAAGAAAGGAAGAAATAAGGAATTAAGAGCTTTCCGTAAGATTATTCTTCAGAAAGAGTCCTTTCTAGCCTTGGTTAAAACCATTAAAAACAAAGGGAAAATAAAGCCTTGCGCGCCCAGCTGTATCACCACGATGGTGAAGAAATGTTATTATCACTTTCTGATTTTAATACGCAGAAGTTTTGTACTCTGATAAATAGAGACAGGGCGTCTCAAATTACGACTCAAACGCTATCTGTTAGTCCTGAGGTCTGGGAAGGGTATTTTACACAATTGTTTGCTCCTCCCGCAGCCGAGTGGTCTGTTCCTCAGGATATTAGTAGCTGTCAGTGGAATATTGTGTTTGGGAGGGAAGAGATTCGAAACCTTATTGTGCGTAGCTACTCTTCACGGGCCCTAATGGGATTTCTAATGTGGTACTGAAGGGCAATGCCGAACTTTGGTCTAAGATTCTGTATATGCTATTTAGAGACATACTGTTAATCAAGGTTATCCCCGATAGTTGGCATCTCTCTTACATCATACCGATCTACAAAAGGGGTGATAGGGCCTGCCCCTATAATTACAGGCCCATCCCCCGGTTGGGCGCCGAGTCGAAGATCTTTGCTGGTATCATTCTTGAACAGATTCAGGAATGGATTGGGGCCAAGGGCATTGTCTCCATTTCAATTTGGATTCAGGCGCAACATAGGTACAGATGCGGGGGGGCCTCTTGACTGCCATCATGTAAGAAAATGCACGGAAACCTGGTAATCTGCCAATTTATGTAGCTTCTATCGACCTTACCAATGCATTCGGCAGATTAGACAGAACTATCTTGTGATCAAAGCTGCACCGATTAGGCATGCCTGCTCCCCTACTTTCCATTGTCATGAAGGACTAGAATTAAAATCCGCATTAACTTTGAGGGTTCTTTATCGAAAGACATCAGTTTGTAATGGACTTAGGCAGGGATGCATCTTTGCGCCAACTGTCTTTAATTTATAAATTTCGGATGCTGGCAACTCTCTGGAACGTATGGCCTTTGCCTCTCCTAAAATAGAAAGAATGAATGTGTGTTGGACTGCCTATGCTGATGATGTCACACTGTATGATCAGACCCCTCTTGGTCTACAGAGATTACTTTTTGCTTTTCATCAATATACATTGGTGAACTCTCTGCTGATCAATAGTAAAAAAACTATAATTGTACGATTATCCCATAGGAAAAGTCCCATTAAATATACTTGGATTCTGAATCATGAAAAATTATCAGTGAGACCAGCGATACGATATCTGGTTTTTGGGGATAACAAAAAGGATAACTTGTATGAATATTTGGAATAGAAGATCTCCCCTCTTGTGGCTCTGCGGAGAAAAATGGACTAAGTTCGGAACATTTTCAGTCCTTCCTTGTATACGCTATTATAGAAGTAAGACTATTGCACAGTTCTGCTATGGACTTGAGTTTGCACCAATATGGTGTAGGAAAGAATGAATAAATTATGAGTAAAATTTTAAAGGCAATCTTTAAATGTTTGCCAAAATGTGTTCCACTTGTAGCTATTCGCCATGAGCTTGGGCTCTTGTCCATTAGAAGTGTGGTGGAATGGCGACGGATTACTCTCTACAGAAAATTGATTGTTTGCAATAGCAACAATTTATATGCAATTATGTGTCAGGGTCTACACAATGGCTCTGCGGTATTACTGTATTTACAGGACATGGAGACGGAGGTGCATGAAATTCTTGAGAGCGGGAATTCCGTATGATCTTCTCACTTACAATCCTATGAAAGTAAAGAATTTGTTACAACTGTCAGGTGTATCGACCCACGTTCAAGTTATTATGCTGCAACATTTGGTGCTGTGGGCTTAGAAAATCCAAGATGGCCGAAAAGCCCACAATTGCACCAGAATCCAGGAAAACCGTGCAGTTTTTGCGCACACCAAAATGGTCGCCTGACCTGCCACCCACCAGTGCGAGCGTGATGGGCCAGAAGCGCCATGAGTGAAACGTGGTGCCAAAGGAAAAACAGCAGTGCCTGTTACCTCAAAAAGCGCTTTGAAATCACCTTTGTTTCTCTGAATGCAAGCTCAAAATGCCCATTTCAAACATTGCAAGATATTCAAAAATCTTACTGAACACCAGCAGTCGTCTGGTAGAATGAAGTCTCGTGTGCATACCAAATCTGGAAAGATGAAGAGCCTAAAATAATGTTCATAACAAAACTGGCTGAGCTGTGGATGTCAGCAGCTTAAGTGAAATGGGATTTAAAGCCACTAAAATCGAAATGTTTAAAGTAAATGAGTGACCTACTTTTGAGTGTCACATAGGTTGCAACTGTTTAAATGTCATAGTTTTGAACTTAGAATCAGCGTTCTAGCTGCATGTGTCAAAATTGTAAGTTTGATTTGAATGAAGAAAAATGGGAACAAAAGTGATCTTTGGCTGAAGCCTGGCTTAAAGGGACCGAATTCTGCCTGGCAACTACCCCTGACAGGAGTTGAAACTTGCCCAGAAACTGTATTCACAGGCCTGGCCTGCCTTCTGCTGCCCCACCAAATGGAGATCACACCTCTCTGATTGAATCAGGGGAGGGGTACCTGGGAGCAGGGAAACAGAACAATGAACTTCCCTTTGCTCCAAGCAATTGCTAAATCAAGGGGGTCGTAAATGGCTTCCTCTTGGAAGGAAATGGGAGGGGCACTGCCTCTGTGAGCCAGCTGAGCTTGGAGGAATTGGACAAACCAGAAATTCCCCATGTGCTTTGGGAAACCACACCCCTCTGTGCCAGAGCATCATTTTAGAAAGATGGATAATTCATAGTACATAATTGTCAAAATTATATCAATAATATCATTATTCCTGTGATTTTTCTGTGCACATTTTAAGAGGTGTTAGGACTCTGTGGTATGTTCTGGGGGTAGTAGCGGAAAATAGGGTATTACTCCAAATGTCTGTATGTTAAAAATCTGACACTTCATCATCTGATGCCCATATTCCTTGCGCACATTTGTGTAAATTATGGAAATGTTTAGAGATTGTGTTTTGGATGAAAAGGGCAGAATTCTGTCAGAAGTGAAAACAAGATCTTACAAAGACAGGGATCGGATGGTTTGGCGCTACAGAAAATATGTTAACTAGACATACAATATTAGAAAAATTGCACATAGATAAATATGCATTGGAATCAAAAATAGATTTGTGTGCAAAGTGACAAGGGGAGTGTTCTTTCTGTATGCCATAAAAATGATGTCTCATGACACGGGATGACTTACAATCCAGTTCCCCAGTCAGGCGACAGAGAATCCTATAGCCTATCAGGATCCTCAGAGGGTTGGGCATAGAAAGTCAGCCTTCCCACCCATTTTCAAAAGACAGAAAAAGAGCCACTGAGACCCAGGTAGAGATTCACTTTCCACCTTCTTGCGAAGCACTTGGACGACATCCAAATTCAGGCACTATCCAGAGACCAGAACTTTGAAGCAGAAGGCCTACTGCAAGCTAAAAGTATTTTCAGCTGGCCTTACAATTTTGCAAACTGATTTACCCCAGACTTCCAAGGGGCACATCAGAATAAAACAGCCGGGCTGTGCTGTTTGGTTCTAGCCAAGAACTTTTGCCAGAACCAGACCCAGAGAGCAGTGCTGTATCCTGAGACCAGACCAGACCGCTGTGCAGTGCCAAGAACTTTTGCCAGAAACAGATATCCAGACCAGCCGAGCAGAGAGAACCGCAGCTAAACCTGTTGACCAGATCTGTGATGAGGCCCATTCCTTCCAAAATGAGGAGAGAGTATCCAGCCAGGGCTATGCAAAACCAATCTCTTAGTGTAAAATAATCTAATTCAAACCATTTCCAACTATTTAGAACTGCATAGAAATCGTGTGTACATTCTGTGATGTCAAACCTATGAAAGTGTCATTTGTCATTTGAATCTTACTTTTATTTCCGAGAATCTACCTCCATTAAATTGTCCGTATCTTTTGAACCGCATGTCCTAGGAGCGGGATTTAAAGCTAAGAATCTAAGCTTTCCAACCAAGCCCAAAACCTACTTCTTGGCTCAGTCAGGTCAGGGTGATTCAAAGAGAGGGGCGTTATACAAGGGTTTATCATCCAGATCTATGAACATAACTTGAACTTGTCATAAAAATATATAAATAAGGGCTTCCCTTGGGCATCCCAGACTAGGCATTGACTTAGTTGGAGTGCCGAATTGAAGTCACTTAACACAACACTTAGATTGGAATCATACTGTGGAAGATGTAGCCAGTTACAAATTGTATAGTCATCTTGTAATCCACGTTAGCAAAAAATTTGGAACAATTGAATCTTATCTTCTTCGATCCCCGGATAGGAGGTGGAGATAGGATTTCATGCGCTTCCGTTTCAATGTGATGAAAACTGGTGAAATTATTGACATTAGAGAAGTCAAAATTGATAATCCTCCTGTATGTAGATTTTGTAAACAACTAGGCCTTTTGGAAACCCTGAAGCATATCCTTACTGAATGGGACGGTCTCAGATTGGAGCGCATTATCTGTTTTAGCCAATTTGTCTCCAATACTGCCTGTGTGGATCTTGAACTTCTTTGGTTAGATATGCTTCATGGTAAAAGGCTGAAACTGCAGATTGCTGTAGTGCGCTTCTTGAGCGACACCTGCAGACTGGAAACCAATGTTGATTTAACTGCTAATTAGAAATCTAGATATATTCTTGGGGTGTAGTGTTTTACGATCATGGCATCTGCATTCCCAAGTTATCTGATGGTGGGGGAGTCTGACTCAGACTTTATTGCTTGGAAATGGCAGATGTAATGTACTGTTAAGTTTATGATTTTAGTACAATTAGTAATATACTTGAAAATGTGATGTTTTCAGATGTTCTTTGCTGTAAAATAATTGATATGTAATTGGGCAGAGGCCGTTCTTTTATTGTTCTTTAAACTTTGCAAAGGTTACTGTGTAACCATATACAAATAAAAAAAAAATTATTTAAAAAAAAAAAAACTGGTCCCTCTAAAGAGGTTACCTACTCCCCAGACACAATCCTTTACACCTCCACAAAAGCCCCTTAAAACCTCACTCCAAAAGGAAGGCTGCTCGGTAACAGATGTACATCACAAACTGAGGCTTCATCTTGTATTATCGAATCACCTCAAGATAACGTGGCAAATAAAAAAAACTCGTACTAAAAATAAAACCAGCGACAGCACCTGATGGAAGACGTCAAGTGACCCTCCAGCTCTCAGAAACGGAGGTGCCAAGAAAGGAAACCATTTCCGATATTTTCAAATCCCGCTCAAACACTTATTTAAAGAAAAGGCTACAAGAGGGATCAAAATCTACCCCCTCAGAGGGCCAGGAAACTAACGAAGCAAAACCTGAAACGGGAGATCACTGTTTAATCACCAACTACTGTCAAAGACTTCCTCGTGCATAAGACCTTGATGAACCTCAGTCAACATCTTTCGCCAGAAAATGACCTCTAAGGAGGAGATTCCATACGAAGAACCCCATGATTTAGAAAAGCACCATTCTGATCATAAAGAGGGCTTGCTTCGCTCGCGAGAAATCCCCCTAAAGATCAGAGAATTTGGTCAAAAAAATTGGGTCCAATTCAGACCGGATTTCCCTACTGTCACCACCGCCTAGACACAGAAAACCACGTGACACGCCGAATCATAGGAGAAATCTCACCACTTCTCCTTTGAGGCCATGAAGTGCTGATTACTCGACCAAGCAAGAAACCTTCGAGACTGAACGAAAAACACAGAATTGAACTCGCAAAAATTTCAGGACTAACACCTCATCGAAATCAGAGGACCAAACCAAGTACTCCTCGCCGCGCCCTCTCCGTCGACTAGTAGTTGCATCAAGCAAAAGATCAAAACCTTCGACAATACCACAAGGAAATCTACCTCTATAAAAATCTTCAAACTGGAGCAAACCGTGAAGACCTAGTGCTAAATAGGGGAACAATCCTCAAACTTTTCAAAAAAAAAATTCATAAGCTTAGATCATTGAAATCGAATGACTGCATCCTAGTGGAACCCTACCACAAAAACCACAAAACGAAAATGTACCTTCATATAAGAGCTTCTGCTTTCAGGCTGACCCCTAAAGAAGCAGAGGATGACCTACTAAAACGGGGTTACCGGTTAACAGAACCGGGAAGAAAAGCTCTGGAGGAACATAAATATGAAAGCTTGTCTAACCCCAACCACCAGACTGCATTACACGTCGAAAACGGAGGCCTTATCCAGAACCAGTAGGCAGAGTTATAAAGCTGCAACAGCCTCTGGACTGAAGCAAAGAAGCAGTGATTTATTATCACAAACTGAACTCAACGACCGAAAAAAAGACTAATCGTCGCGAGAAAAAAAGATTGGAAAAGCCCAGGGCACAACCTCTGAAAGAAAACATCAGGCAGTAGACTCCCCTATCAGAGAAAACACCCAAGAGGCATAGAGCGGAAACCTACGAGAGACACTCCAAATACACCAGATGACCTCCAAGCAAAAGAATCATCTTCTGCCCCCCTGAAACAGCTATGGGCCTGGATTCCCAAAGCACTCGACCCACACAAAAAAATAGCAACTCGCCAATCAAAGATGTGTGCTGCGGAAAACAGATTCTACAAGGACTACAAAAACTACAACTATAATATTGAAGATGGGATCCTTGAACACACGTGGTCATCAACACCTCACGAAAACCGGGGGCCTAGATTTGGGCAGCTTCGATATCCCCTCCCTTCAAGAAACCTGGCTGGTGGAAAAGCCCTATCTGGACGGTTTTTCCATTGAAATCTCACCAGCTTTGAAAGATCAATAGGGCGACCGTCTTCGGGCCTTTTACTCGCTGTTCGCTCTGGGAGTGGGATCAATATTCAAAAGACGATTGCTGCCTCGCCCATTCACCTTTCGGTTCTAGTAAATTGGGACCACCTGGATCTGGTGACAGGGAAAAAAACAGAACACGCTGATAGTTCTAATCAACATCTATTGGAATTCGCAAACTAAATCTGACAAAGTTTCTAGCGACAATGGAAAACGAAATTGACGAAATATACGTTGAGAAGCATGTTTCGCACATCTTCATTTGTGGTGACCTTAACACTATATGTACCAGAAAAAGACAAATCTCCACTCAGAAAACATCTAAAACTCCATCGGAGAAGCATGGCCTGCTGTGGCAAAATCTAATGGAATCCGGGAATTCTTACGTTGACTATATCTTCGTTTCACAAGCTATGCTGCAGCTAATCACCTCCTTCGAGGTGATTCAGACTAGTGACCACAACCTTCTGAAAGTAGCATGGGCCTCACCAACATTCGAAAAACCACTTGCAATGGCAAACATAGAAAGTAGTAAACAAGGAAATCGCCTAAGATTTACGTCCAGAAACAGAGGAACTAACGTACAGCTACAGAACATAGTTTAAACCCAGCAGAGACGAGGAAACAACCCCGAAAATAGACTATCAACCACCCCTAATGCTCTACACGGTGGGTGCCTCAAAGACAAACAATCTGCTCAAACAAAAATTCACAAATTCAACAAATTACTGGTCGAAAAGCGACGTTACATTAGACAGCTAAAGCGAAAGGCCGGTAAATCAAAACTAAAATCTCTGCAAACCCAGCTTCTTGAAGAAACAAAGAAATATAAGTCCTGGGTTAAAGACTACCGAGTTAGACTTTACCAACAAGACTCAGAAGCCAGGTGATGGGGCAAAATGCTCGTGAATTCTGGGCACTAATTAAAACCTCAGGCACCAAGACCGAACCTAGTTTGATTCACAGCGTGAGCGAAGTAACATGGCAAACCTATTTTACAACTTTATTTCAACTCCCATCGCAAGAAACGCCTCCTCCGACGGGAAAGCTTGAAATGCACTGGGAAGACCTATCTAATAAGGAAGACATCGAATCAACAATTAAAAAATTGAAAACATCTAGAGTTCCGTGTCTGGGCAGGGTCACAAACATCAACCTAAAGAGCCATCCCATTGAGTGGTCGAACTTTATCAACCTGGTCTTTAAAAAGTGCAGTGATTCAAGCTCCATCCCAACATCATGGACTTCTTCGGTGGTGGTCCCCATCTTCAAGAAGGGAAACAGGGAAGACTCCAGAAACAACCACCCTATAGCCCTTCTTGACACCATTGTGAAGGTCTATGGCTCACTTCTACTAACAAAATTCCAGTCGTGGGCAGAGTCATCATCATATGTCGACCCCTTTCAAGCAGGCTTCAGGAAAGATTCTGGCACCTCTGTTAACATCATGCTGTTGAGCATTGTAAAAAGTAAAATCATGCAGGGCAGTGCGAGGGCGTTCTACGTATATCAATCTTACGGAAGCATTTGACCAGGTCGATAGAGGAAAACTATTGACTAAACTCCTGGCCTGGAAATGCCCTGACGACATTTTAGAACCTATAAGGGCATTACACTCCAGCACCACGATGAGAGTTAGATTCCGCCAACAAGGCCTTCTATCAGACGACATAGCCACCAAAAGAGGGGTAAAGCAAAGGTGCCCGTTGACACCGGCATTATTCATCACATACCTTAGAGACTACAAAGAATCGTGGTCTGGCATCAGATCCTTTCCTCCCAAAAAAGGAAAAGTATAATAATAAATCAGTGCGTCCCCAGTGCCGCGCTTATACTTCGATGACATAACTCTGTTGGATCATACTCTGATTGGCCTACAAAGGCAACTGAAAAACCTGTTTGATTACATTGGCTCGAATAATCTTGAAATTAACATAGAAAACTAAGATCATGATCTTTGAGAAATCAGCGAAAAGGACAGAACCCCTAAATTGGAATGTTGAGGGTGTGCAAAACGAAAAAGTCAAAAAATATAAATATCTAGGAGTAATGCTAACAGCTCTAGAGTTGAATCAGGAATGAAATAATACCTATGGGAAAAAACTTGAAAGCTCACTTCACAAGTTCGAGTGATGGCCAAAAAATGTGGACGGTTTTCTCTCCAGTAATAAAATTCTATAAAAATAAAGGTCGTCCCTTCTTTAGTCTACGGTGGAGACGCAATGCCCTCCATTCCGATTGAAATATGGCAAAAACTAGAAGGCTACTTCTGGAGATCGGTTTTGAACTTTCCCAAGTCAATCTCGACCCCAGCGATAAGAAGGGAGCTAGGTCTGCTGTCCTTGAAAGCCACAGTTGAATCAAGCGGATTGTCGCTTTTCAGAAAAACCATCCTCCCAGAAAGCCTCCCTCTGTATCGTTTAATCAACAACAAAGCTAAAGGCGGGGGTTGTAAAATGCTGACCAAATGGGCTGACACAAAAAAAGACACAGCTAGAGTCAATATTGTGCACTGAGGAAGATTTGATCCAGAACCCTCAGAAAATGTAAAAGAAAATGGAGGAGCTTGATTAGATCATTACCCAAAAAATAGCAGGGAAAAACAAACTCCTTAACCATCTTCCAGTGTACATAAAAAAAACTGAACAAATTCAAGAAGTCATTAAAAGGTTTCCGAACAGACCTCCAAGACAAATTTTCTTGTCAGCACACTTAAACTTACTGCCTACAAACACATAATTTCAGTCAGAGGCTTATCGAATACCAATGCATGCAGATTATGCAAGGACAATACACAGACTGAGTCTGTAAGACACTTATTAATGTCATGTTCTGTGACTCAATCGATCAAACAGGTGTACTTAAACCCAGTGAGATCTTCATATATCCTAAGTGAAGAAGAAACCTGGTGGACCAGTCTGATGAGCGGTGAAAAGACATTGTGGACAATTGAAACTGCAAAAATCTGCAAAATGCCTCGGACGAAATTGACAAGCTGAAATGAAATTACTCATAATAATCCTTTCCTATATACCCTGTCACAACCTGCGCAGTACAGATGCATCACTTTTACTTCCTACACAATCTTTGAGCTTCTTTCTATGGAAAACTCAGACAACGCTTATTTTAAGAATAAAACTGAAGTCTTGTAAAATCAAATAATTTTGATGCATACAATTAAAAAATATATATTTAAAAAATAGGTGGGTTACACATTACCAAGAGCACACGGCTGGTGTAGTCTCCCCACAGGGTTACTGCATCCAATCTTACTGAGCAGTCCTGTCTTCCCTCGTGTCTCCCCTCTCCCTTGCTTGGTTGTATCTGAAATACCTGTGCATTGGCGTATTAGTGATGACCAACCACCAATGAATCTGAAATGTCGCCAGGCCTAGTACGGTAGTTTATTGTTCGTATGTCCTTTTCCCTCATACCCCGCCACCTTCTCTCCCCACTCTGTCATGCACTTGCACTGACAATTCGTTAGGCTTAGTACAGTAGTTTATTGATTGTATGCTCTCCACCCCCCCTTCCCTTATTCCTTCCTGTCATGCAATTGCACTAGTTGAAATGCCTCTGGCCTAGTATGCTAGGTATTTGTTAAGCTTATTCGGAATATTC
The DNA here is from genome assembly GCF_040938575.1 of Ambystoma mexicanum. Taxonomy (NCBI): domain Eukaryota; kingdom Metazoa; phylum Chordata; class Amphibia; order Caudata; family Ambystomatidae; genus Ambystoma; species Ambystoma mexicanum. The sequence continues at coordinate 325,613,543 of NC_090925.1, read as the reverse complement.
ATGACTGTATTCCCCCGTTGCCTTCCCGCTTTGAAGCACTTCACCTGTGTGTAAGCGCTTTCCACAAAAACGATTTTAAATCGTAACCATATTTTTCGAAGTGTACTTAGGAACAATGCTATGTGATGCCACTGCCTGTTGTGTCAAGGGGTGAAAGGTCGTGTTCCATCGCTTTCTGTGGCGTCAAATGACATCACTTCCTGTGATGTCATCAGATGTCAAGGGTTGTGGGATGTCACTTTCGCTACCCCTGGTGCAGCAAAAGTACATGGATGCACTATGCTTTTGGCATGAGGCTTTTTATAACGGGGCCAGGGATTGGGGGGTCAGGGGGGGAGGATCTGGTTAGCAGGTCTCCCTTTCACAAACAGGATTACCTGTATCATTTTATAGCAACACAAATCTAAAAAGCCAGGGCTTTCACACCCTTGCCAGATGTCACAACAAGACCGTATTTTTATAGTTAATTTATGGTATTCATGCAATTTCAAATACATAAAAGGCACGCTCTAAATGAGAGTTGGATATTCACCCAATTGTTAGTTCACTCATCTGTTTATTGCTAATCACAGATTAGCAAATAAACCACTGGAAAAACATTTTAATCATGCACCAGTACTTTTGCCTCTGATAAATGAAGCGTTTCTGCCTCTCATCTTCCTATCCTGATTGGACCCCTGCCATTCCCCTCCTAGCTGGATGTCCGACAGCCCTCGTTGTGGGGAAGACAGGCCTGCAGTCTGGACTGGCCTGCACTTAACAAAAACCATTAAGTTTGTATATTTATGGGTGTATAAAATGATAATCCTTTTCTAGTTGAATACATTTGTAATTATTAAACACACCGCTTTAAATAGAACGCCTCTGAACTAGAACACTGTAAAAGGAAGGGAAGCTGATGAATATGTGGTGTGATACACAGCAGTTTGGTGCAGGCAGCCTGTTACAGCAATCAACAAAATGGGGAGGGGGATCCAATTTGAGAGTTTGCCATGGGTGGCATATTTGCATGGCCCAGACAAGTGGCAGGTCTGTATGGGGCGAGCAGTTGGGCAGGCGTAGGATATAGCTTTGCTGATTTTAATGGGAGTTGTGAGGGACAGGCCATGGTTCAGCAGAAAGGACCAAGGAGTTATGGTTGCCAGTGTATGTGTACTATGAAAAAAGTAGGTCAGGCGCGCAATCTAGTTCCCAGTCAAAAATTCTTAATGCAAATAGTAGCTGGGTTAAATCCCAACATGCAGTAGTAACAGGGTTGAATCCCATGTGATGCAGTTCCGATACTATTTGCATTAAGAATTTTTGACTGGAAACTAGAGTGCGCGCCTGACCTACTTTTTTCAATTTATGTGTACTATAATGCTACAGTCATCCACGTAAGGACGTGCTAACTGTTGTGTGTTGGTTGTAGATGGGACATGGAGCTTATTTGCAGGAAGGGCGTGCCATAAGAACGTTCTGTCTAAGGATTGCGGTAGGATGTAGTTGGCTTCTGAATGTCTCGGTAGATACCTTAGCACAAGTTCAGCATTGAGGTGTAATGAGTCGAAGAGTGATGGTCGAAGAGTGACGGAACAGCCAAAGGGAGGCACTGTGCCAGGAAAGTCGAGCAGAAACGGTTGATGTCCTCTAGGGGATATGTAGGGTGGATGATCTGGTGCTGCTGGATTATACAGCTAAAGGCCTTCAGTCATTCTAACAAAAATAGGCTTCCCATCAATGCAAATAAATCATTGTCCTTCAGGCAGGGTTGCAGAATACCACTCAGCTCTTGGAAGATCGACACCCATGATCTTGAAATTGTTCCACAATACGATTATTTGGGAGGAACCAGGCTAAAAACTGACGTGGTGACCTTGGATAGACAAAATAGGGAACGGTGCATCAGCAACTTTGTGCTGTTATGAGCTTTGCCCAAAGCCATTGTGGCTACTCCATATATTACCTTATCAAAGTTTGTAAGGCAGAGATATCCCCCGGTAACTTGTATTGCGCTGAGGTTTGGGGTCAAACAAGTTGCTAACATCAGGAAAGTGGAAATGAGGTGCCTCAAAATTTCTCACGAACAGTCCTAGACATTTACCAGTGAGATATATATATATATGCTGAGCTAGGACTACATAGCATTATGAGAAAACCTATGTTGCGTCAGAAGAACATTTATTAGAAATTGGTGAATAGTCCTGGAAATACACTTTTGTACTTCATTTGGTTTAGTTGTACTACGATATGTGGATTTGGAGGCTCTAGTTTAATGTTGTCTGTATTAGGAGCCAATAAAGGTTGTCTTAGTGCAGCAATAGACCCTGCTCCGATGTCCGTATCACGATTTTTAAGAACAGGATAAAAATGGAAATGTGTATTGGATAATGAACAAGTCATTACAGGACTGGCAAGTAAATCGCTTAGTGGCGGGTACATCTACCAACTCTCCAAATTGGAGAAATGGCCTAATCAGATCCAAGAACTTGCTTATTTTTTTTTAATATTTGTTCCTCAAATTTAAAGTTGCTTAACACCCTGGGGGACATGGGAGCGAGAATGGGATTATGAAAAGATACACTATGTAGACTGTGTGGGAATTGCGTGTCTGAAACTGAAGCATTTTAGTATTGAATGGGATGCTCAACTCTGGTAAGGAGGGGGAGGATTTTGGCATACAGCCAGGGTGCGCCCATGGAAGGTTACCATGAACAGACTTGGGAACGTCTCTATGCTGGGAGTGATGTGGCGCTTATTTACCATAGGACTAAAATGAGGCGTGTTAAAACACATTTTAGATATTATTTCCAACGTGTTACTACAAAATAATAAGTGAAATACATTTACTTTGGTGTCTTATTCCAAGGAGTAGTTACCTTCAACACGGAGAACTCATTTCACTGTTGGTTTCCTTTTAGGTACTTTTTGATAAAAAGTTTGAAAAATGTTCTAATCATTCTAAAGACCCACCCACATTAACCAGCAATCCCATAACAGCACTAGTGCACGCGCCGTTGAGGAAGCCCTGTTGATTAAGGGCTGTCTGTGGCTGGTGGGGCTTGTGAGGTACCGGCTATATTCATTTATTAAAAGATCTGCGTGTCTTTCTTAGAGATTGTTGAAGGATGTTAAAATCTAGCTCATACTGTACACAAAGCTCAGAAATTCTATTGAGTGTACACATGCTGCATCTAATGGTATTTAAATACATCTCATCTGTTTAAAACGATACAAATTAGAAGCAAGCCTTACCTCATATTTTGAAATCCGATATATAACGCGGGATATGTGTGTGTGTCTAAAATAATAACAAGTAAGTTGCTGCTGCGGCTTCGCAGCTTCGTGGTTTAGGCAGAGGGCGGAAAGTTGTTAATGCTTTGTTAACACTGCTCTCTAAATTATGTCTTGAACATTTCCTATCACCCAGTAACACGGAAATGAGCTCTAGTGCTTAAACACGTCTAAAATATACGGGTTGACTCCAGCAGCATTTATAAATATTATTTGGTGCATTCGTTTTACGAAGGCCAGTGGTAGTATGGCTCACCCTATCTGTTGAAGCCCGTTTTACCGTACGAACACAAGTTAATACATGTGTGCCATTTGTTAGCTGCAATTTAAGAGCCGTTGCTGCCCAGCGACTTTGCGGTTGGGGCGGAGCTGAGTAAGGGCGGCAAACTGATTTTTCTGTAAATTGTCACAGTGTATAGCTCCTATCAGAATTATTGTAAAATAAATGGCACCCAAACTCAGCTCACAAAAACTGAAAAAAGAGCATAGGTAATAAAGGCTCGACTCCCTGTAAACCAAACAAAAATAAAGACTGAAGATCTAAAGCAAAAAATGACGATATTGTAGGTTTACGACTCGAGCAATCGAAAATATCGGATTTTCTAATAACAAAAGACAGGTAAGGATGCCCCCATTGAGGTTTCGGTACCACAATCAGATATTAATGTTGCCATTGATAATACCTTACTAAATCGCTGTAAAGATTTCAGATGACTTTAGGTTTACCAAATGGGGCGGATTGTCACTCAATTGATAGCTTAGCTAGGTCTAATATGCAACATGATTATCAACACCACGCTATGGAGTTGGGTAAGATTGTTGGTACGAACTTCTCCAATAGAAATTCCGACACTAGCGAAGAAATGAAGAATATCATAGGCACCAACCTGTCAATCATCCCGGATTCAGAAAAGCTAGTTGAGGAAGAGATTTTGTTCGATGAAGAGGAGAATGGTTCATTGTGCGATTCCCAACTAGCCATTGATAGCACTTTATGCATAAATAGTAAGATGGACGCATTGACCACAACGGTGGAAATACTGCTGGGCTTTTGCACTAATATGCTGAACGAACAAACGCTACTGAAAGAGATGCTGATAAATATGCAAGAAACAGTAAATTAAATTAAGCTGCCTGGCAAGGGTTTTGTTCAGAGTGAGAATACTGGACCTGGGACAGAAGCTCAGAGAAAATATGGATGAGTTCAGTGAACTCTGTTTGCTTGTTAATAATGAAGAAGTGCTCCATCAAGAGGGAGAAGAACTGCTGGGCTCGTATGGTTTATTAATTGATGCGCAAGAAGAAATAATACACTTGCAAGGCTACAAAAAGGCGCACTCAGCGCAAATGAAATTATAAGAAATAAGTCAGGCAACATTAAAACGAAGATTATAGCTAAAAAGAATAGCATTGCCCTGGCAGAAACCTCTACAAATGATATAGAATGCAAAGAGGTTGCAAATGGATAGGAGTTGAAACCAGGTTGTAAGGAAAGGAAAAATAAAGATGGGGCCTCAAAGAATAGCTAAAGGGAAATGTTGAAGAAAAAGGAAACAATACTGTAATCGAAAGTGATTTACCTGGAACGGGAGTACCCTATGGTGGGGACATTGAGAGGGTCAGAAGAAGGTAGAACTGAGAATTACAAACAATTAGAAAACAGAGGCCAGGTTAAGGTACCTCGATGTAAAAATTAACAGACAGACTAAACCTAAATCACAGAGATAGGGTGATATACAGAGGAGAAATTGAGATTGGCCATTAGCAGGAACTCTAATGCCAATGAGAATGATAGCTGGGAATGGAAAGGGGAATCGAGATCAGGGGCAGGCCAATAGTGGGAAAAGCATTAAAATAATAGAGACATGTCCAAAAAGAGGATAGCCATTATTTAAACCGTGAATGGCTGCTCAATCAACTACACACTATCCCAACTTTACAGTGTATCAAAACCTCTGATATTGATAGGGTCATTTTACCATTAGTCAGGAGTTGGGAAAATTGGTCAATACTACAATTCGGAACAGCAGTAATTGTAGAATTGATTAAAGACCATTTTAGAGATTTGTGTAATAAGCATTGGGAAATTATAGTATGCAACAATTTGGAAGGTAATAATGAGAAAATGGCTCGGGATGTGATACACAATGGAAAAATTGAGAGCGAGCAGTCGGGTAGGAGCGGTCTGACTAAATGATGCCCCAACGGAAATTAGCGACTAGAAAGTTGAGATGAGGAGGAATCTGCCATGTTAACAGCTATCTCCTGGAATAGTAGGCCCTTCAGATCACTGCTACATAAAGGGAGCATTGCTGTCTTGAAAGAACGGGATATATTTGCCATATAAGAAACTTGGGTGTTGGGTCCTATCCTGATGGATGGGTTCACAATCTTAAAGCCAGCAACTAAGGGCCCCAGAGGGAGACCCAAAGGGGGTTTATGTGTGGGAGTTAAAAGCTCATTAAAAGTTAGGACATAGGATCAATTTGGGGAATATGATTGTGTTACGAGTGTAGTGATAGGAAATCTTGCTTCAAAGAAGGAACCGTTATTGATCAATGTTTACTCAAGCCCGTTGGGGGAAAACTTTACGGAAGTTGGAAAGATTATTGAAGACACTTTGGAGGGTTGGCATATCGAAGCACCGAAAGCTAATGTGATACTTATGGGGAACTTTAACTCCTATTGGGACTTGGCCAAGGCATAGCTGGATGAATGGGAGCTACTGTGTGGGGTGTATGTGCTACCCTAGTCGGGGACTCGGAACATCTCAACTCCAATCTTAATCGTTATCTGCAAATTCATAATGGAGTCACCTGGCTGAATATAATAGATTGCCAGGGATGACATTTTCTGGAACCAGGGTTGGAGATGATCGTTTCCCTGACATGGACTAATGGGACGGTTTCCCATCGATTGGATTATGTTTTTGTAAATAGTGGTTTAAGTAAGCAGATTAAAGGATTTGAACATATGCCAACCATCCATAGTGATCATATGATACTTAAATGCACATGGTATGATTACCCGCTGAAGAGGAGCAATTTGGGGAAAGTCCTAACATTCAAACAAAAAGGGAGTGGGAATAGGATATGTTGGACTGAATCCACCCTGGCAAAATTTGATGAAATGTTTAATATTCTCCCTATTAGCGGGCAAGAAATGGCTATTAATGGTAGAAAGGTCATAGGAGACCTTTTGGGAATGAAAAATGACAGGTAGCAGAATCACTGTCTATAAAAGAACGGGAGAAAAACACAAAAATCCCTTCGATTGTCAGATAGAAAGTAAAAAGAAAGAGTTAAAGACAGAAATAAAAAGTCTTAAGAGAGGAATAACCATGAATGAATACACAAAACGAGCATATCTAGGCTACGAATGAGATTCAAGAACTGGCTTAGGGGGTACAAGCATAATTTAAATAACGTTAACTGGAGAAGAGTATTTAGGCTTCTTAAGACCCCATGACGCAAAAAAATGTTAGAACCTGTAAAAGCAGCATATGATTGAAGAAGATGATTCGGATGTTAATGTCATTCCTTTAGATGAGTGGATAGAATATATATCAACCCACTATTTTGTGAAAGAGAAGAGCACACTGCATATAGAGATTAAATAGGTGATAGACGAAAAGACCTACCCATTTGGATTAGGGGACATACTGAAGATCATTAAGAATATGAAATCCTCGAGCGCTCCGGGTGCCGATATGCTAGCCAACATAGTCCTTAAACACAAACCAGATAAATGGGCTACTATTTTATTGGAACTCTATACATGGGTCTGGAAAAACTGAAAGATACCAGATAGTTGGAGAGAAGAACAAGTTACTTACCAACTGCTAACGTTCTTTCGACTGGATGTTCCTACAACATATTCCACATCATTCACATGTAATGTCCACAGCTGTGCTGTTTCGGAAATGTTTTCGGCAGAGGGCGTCCTGTGTTGGAGTTGGGTCGATGTTCCTCAAAGGCCTCCGTCAAGGGGGTCATCACCAGATGTTATAAATAGGACGCACGGCGCCCGTAGCCTCAGTTCATGTTTTTTTCCTCCACAACGTATGACATGCCCGTAGACAATGCCTGCTTGACTGCACATAGCCTTGAGGGAACACAAGCTGCAACAGCACAGGAAATTCTTCAGAGGGGCAGGCTGGGAGGGCGAAGTGGAATATGTTGAAAGAAGGTTACAAGTTGGTAAGTAACTTGTTCTTCGAATGGATTATGTCCTCCAACGTATTCCACATCTTTGACAGACTTCCAAAGCATTATCAGTGAAAGGAGGAGGGAGAAGAATTTAGAATAGCCAATCAGATGGCAGAATAAAACACTGCTTTACCAAAGGCCATATCCTGACAACGGAAAGTACCCAGGGAGTAACGCTTGACAAAGGTGTGGATGGAAGACCATGTTGCTGCATCACAAATATTCTTAATAGGAACTCCCCGCTGCAGGGCTGTGGATGTAGCCACGCCCCTAGTCGATTGAGCTCGCAACCCCTCAGGAGGGTCCTTGCACGGCAAGCTGTAACATTCAGCAATGGTGAAGATAATCCACCTGGACAAGGTCTGTTTGGTAACAGCCTGGCCCGATCGGTGTCCAGTGTACCCCACAAAAAGCTGGTTGTCTACTCTGACCCTGGACATCCTAGAAATATAAAAGCTCAAAGCTCTCCTCCAACCTATGGAGTCGCTCCTCTTCCTTACCAGGATGGGGGGGGGGGATAGAAAGCAGGAAGTACCACTTTCTCGCTCAAATGAAACTCAGACACTACCTTAGGTATAAAGGACGGACATACCCTCAGTACAACCCTATCCTTGTGGAACACAGTAAAGGGTGGCTTAGATGAAAGTGCCTGCAATTCACTCACTCTGCGAGCAGATGTAACTGCAATCAAGAAAACCATCTTGAAAGACAACAGTCTCAAAGGACAAGAGTGCAGAGGTTCAAACTGAGCACCCATCAGGAATTTCAAGACTAAATTCAGATTCCAAACCGGCACCTGAAAAGGGGACGGCGGGAAAACATTTGTGAGCCCTTTTAGAAATTGGGAAATCAAAGGAATCTTAAAATAAAAACATTCTTCAGACGAGTGCTTGAAAATAGACAGCGCCGCCAGGTAACCTTTAATGGTGCGCACATGAAGACCCCTGTGGGCCAAAGAAAGCAAGAAAGAACCATCAGAATGGAACACTGAAAAGGATCAACATAGTTTCCTATGCACCAGTCGCAAAACTTAAGCCAACGGTACAGGGATTTGGTTGCCGGCCGCCTGGCCGAAAGCAACACCCCCATCACCTCATCCGGGAGTTCCCAATCCATATATCTCTACCTTTCAGAAACCAAGCGTGAAGGTTGAGAGTCTTGACCTCTGGATGGAGACCCCGACCCTCTGCCCCCTTCGCGAGAGAGACGGCCCTCTCTGTGGGAAAGACAGCCTGGAGGACAGAAGGACATTTCTAGAAGGTCTGGGACCACGCTCTCCTGGCCCAATCCGGAGCAATGAGGATCATGTGGCACCCGAATCTCCGTAACCTCCTAAGCACCTGAGGAATGACAGGGACCGGAGGAAATGCATACAGAACGACCAATCCACGACAAACGCGTCCCCCAAGGCTCCTCAGAGGAAATTACCTTGAGCAAAATCTCTCGCACTTCTGGTTGTGAACAGATCCACTTGAGGGGTTCCCCAAAGGGCGAAGATCTTCTGAAGGACTTCCTGAGCCAACTCCCACTCGTGGGAGACTGTGCTCTGCCTGCTCCGAGCGTCTGCCGCCACATTCTCCTCTCCGGCTACATGAACTGCCGAGAGTGAGATTCCTTGCTGTATCGCTCAGAACCAGAGCTGCACCACCTCTCTGCACAGCGGGAGCAACCCTACCTCCCCTTTTTTGTTGAGATAATGCATGGCCACTGTGTTGTCCATCATGATCAGGACACTTCCCCCACACAGACAGCAGAAAAGCCTTTAGGGCTAGTCTGATGGCGCTCCGCTCCAAAAGGTTTATGTGGAGTTTGGACTCTGACAGATCAACAACCGCTGGTGGTCAGCTCGTTGGTGTGAGCTTCCCGTCCTGTGAGGGAAGGGTCCGTCACCACCTGCCACGGTTGCCAAAAAGGCTCCCCCCTTCATCAGATTCCCTTCGCTGGCCCACCACAGAAGATCATGCGAGACTGAGGGCCTCATTACGACCCTGGCAGGAGGTATCGGTCTTTACCGGCATGGCGCAATTACCGTGTCCGTGCTGGCAAGAGACCGCTAAAAGCGTCCCATTACGAGTTCGGGGGCACGAGCATTGCGCCATGCTGTTAATGAAATCACCACCATGCCGCTAAAGGGCTAAAAATCCCACTTACCGGCATCGTATGCAGTGCAAATAGCACCTCCGGCATCCTAGCTTTTGGCATTAGCGGTCACCGCAAATAGCGGGAACCGCTATTAGCGGTGACCGTAAATAAGCAGATCCGGAAGTAGCGTCATCGCACAGGAACGGGAAAGAGCATGGCGGCCATCTTTAAAAACACAATCCATTGCCATCCTCTGTAACCAGGAGACATCTGACCCCCAGAACTCCCACACACCTCAACCACCACCCCTCTGACATCAGGATGCCAAAGTTGTTAAGAAAAGCAGAGAACGGCTGCGGCAGGAGCGCTTCTCAAGAGGAGCTGACCATGTTGGCAGAAACCCTTCAGGAACATGCAGACGTCGTGTTTGCAACAGAGATGAGCCGACCAGCGCTGCTGTAGAAAAAGCAGATTTGGGCCATGGTCACCCAGAGGGTCAGTGCTGTTGGCACAACACCCTGAACCCCAAAACAATGCCGCAAGCGGTGGGACGATCTACGTCTCCGCCTGAGGAGCATACTGGCGGCAAACAGGAATCTTGGGATGGCGACAGGTGGAGGTGATGAGTCGCCCCTAAAACTCCAGCCATGGGAGGAGATATGTGCCTCCACCATAGGCATGGAGTCCACAGAAGGAGTTGGGGACATGGAGAGAGAAGCCCCAACATCAGCCGATGCAGGTAGGTGTCTCAAATCTAACTATGCCAATACCACCACGATGATGTCCAAATGAATGGGAAGTGCAATGATGCATACCAGGGTCCACCAGACACATTAGCACAAGACTGCCTACAGACAGTGCAGAGCTTCACCTTGTCCACATGCATAATGCACTCCATTTCTGTAGCTACCCACATGCCTCCATGCATCACCCACCCAAGAGTGAGACAACCTGTATGTCACTCCCTCCAATGTGACTCATCCATCAATCCATATCAATGCAGCCACCACAATGCATGCTCAATGCCCGTAGTCCCATCACTAACCCTCTCCCTCATTTGGTCCCCCACAGGCTCACAATAAGACAGCACCGAAGACACCGGTGCCACCCCAGCTAAGAAGGCCAGGACGGAAGAGGGACAACACCGGCCCTCCACTTCAAGGGGCATAAAGAAACCCCAAAGACAGGAAATGGCCAAGAGCACACCACAGGCCACACCACCAATGTTCTCCACGTCCACAACTTTGGCAACAACAGCCAGCATCAGCCAAGTGTTGGCCGCCAAAGGAACTGCATCGGCTGAAAGCAGCACCATTGGAGAAACAGCTGCCACTGCAGCAATCTCGGATGACGAGGAAGGGGATGTGCTGCATGTTGACACTCCCCCCACTGGCCCCTTGCATTCCCCCCACCTGTCCACATGAAGCCTGCCCGACAACAGCATACGCGGGCTATCTCCGGCAAACTCGTGGCCGGCTACTCCCAGCCAAACCACACCTGTGCAGGAGGGAAACAGTATTCTGGACACCCCTCAACCATCAACAACAGCCCCAAACACCCAAGATGGGATGCAGGACATCATAAGGCGCCAACAACTCCTCACTGGCCTGTTGACACAGCATATCACAGAATGTGTTAGTGCTAGGGAGGAAATGCGTGATTGTGCTGCTTCCCTGAGGTCAGCTATTGAGTCCAGTTCAAAGGACATATACGCTGAACTGGCCGCAGTGCGGCACGTACTGTCAGACTTGGTGCAAGCAATGCGGGACATGCGTCCATCTGAGCAACCGAGTTCTTCATCGACTGGCAGTTCCACCAGGACCAGCCCCATGCGCAGGTCGGGCAGGAACCTGCGGCGATCGGACAGGGGAGCACCTAGTGCTGGAAGAGGGAGATGCCAGTAGGCATAGCCTTGTGTACTGGTGCCACGTGGTCCACTGGTGCACAGTACTGCACAGCACGTGTTGGGGAGTAGAGGGGAGTGGGAAGTGGGTGTGTTGGGGAGTAGAGGTGGGAGGGGGGAGTGGGTGTGTGGGGTGGTGGGCCTGTTCACTACTTTTGCATATTCAATAGACTTTCTGGTAAATCAGAAATCACATGTGTGGACATTGATTATTGTGTAAGTGTGCTTAATTGGTTAACAGTCTACAGTGTCCATGTCGCGGACACACCCTGTGCCCCGAGTCCCATCTCCATGCAACCCCCCCCCCATCCATGTCTGCTAGAAACATTGATCAGAGTCTGACACATGGCACGTCCCTCGTTACGTCGCTGAGGTGCTGCCCCATCCCCAACCTCCTTATCCTCATTGCAGTTCAGCGTCAGTGGGCAGGGGCACATTACGTCAGATGCACTTATTGTGTAGCATGACACATGCCATGACGTTCTTGCCCACCTCCTGATGCTCGTACTCGAGTGCCCCACCAGACCTGCTGAGGCAGTGAAAACCTGCCTTCAAAAGGCCAAATGTCTGCTCAATCACCACACGGGTACGTGTATGCGCACGATTTTAGTCCTCTTCGTGCATGTTCTGCGGGTTATATACTGTGGTAGGGAGCCACCTCTTCAATAGATAGCCTGCATCATCTGCATGTGGCCAACGATGTATGAGTAAGTTACTACATCATAATTGACCTCATTGAATGACGAGACAGCATGCATGTATTTCTTATATTCAAGCCCATTTCCATGTATGGATGGAGACACACGATGTGACTGGTATGTGTGTATTCCTCTTATGGACTGATTTTCATTCCATCTACTAGTGGGTGCAGGGGGGTCAAGTTCTTTGTGAGTGCCCATGCACTGTGTTAGTCCACAGTGGTTGTTTATGTGATGTTGAAGATGTCCAGTGATTTGTATGCCTTCATCCTGGCACCGTTGATGTCAGCCTCATGATGATCTCACTACGCACAACAAAAGGTGTCATACAATTCAGTTGGGCCTCTGGGTCAGTGTAGTGGTGTATTGATGTTATTGACCCTCATGTGACTCCTTTGTACGCAGTGATGGGGGGACTGTCCTTTCAGTTGATGGTTTTTGGTGCTGTGTATTGGCCATAGCCATTGTTTGTACATGCATTTTGATGAGGGGGATGCAAGCTGATTTGGTACAGTGCACACGCAGATGGCTGTGGAATGGTTGTGACAGCTTCATTTACATGGTAGGGCTGCTTGCATCTTGCATTTTGTGGTCATGTATCATGTTCCCAATGGTGATGATGGTGTCCCGGTCCAGACGGTACAGGGTGTGGCTCTGCTCAGCGGTTAGGTTTAATGGACTGGCTCTGATGCTTGGGATTGGGGGCTGCCTACGTGGTGCCACTGGCTGTGCTGGTAGGGCATGCTGGCTCTGCCTTACCCTCCTCCTCCTGCATCTCCTCTGTGCTGCCTGTTGTTGCACTTCCACTGCAATCAGGTCCTCCAGCCCCAGCTTTGCTAGTAGTATTGGGGTCATTGTGGAGTGTGACTGGGTGTGGGGTGGGGTGTGCTCCTTTTGTGTGTGCCCAGTCTGTATGGCCTCCAACCGTGCTGATTGTGTGCACATGAGGCAGTTGGGTATACTGCACATGGGCGTATACCGTTGGTCTGCGATGGCGGTATTAGCACCATGGCGGCAAGGTACTTTACGCCCTTCACCATAGCGTTAATTGCATGTCCGCCCGACTCGTGATGTTCCCCACTTTGCGCCATGCCGGTATTTATGGCATGGGAGGTCGCGTGCCCGCACCCTTGGCGCTTTTAGTGGCACCGTTAATTACAGTGCCGTTAATAGCGCATTGTTCAGTTATAATCGGCTGATGCCAGTAATCCTTTACCGGCATCGTTTGCCACTTACCGCCAGGGTCGTAATGAGGCCCCAAGAGTGGAATCTGAATGGGATCAGACATCTTAACTGAGAATGGCGACCACTGCATCTTGAGAGCCCCTTGAAGGGATCTCAGACTTGCACTGGCACCAGAAAAATGCAGGATGCCATGAGGCCGAGCAACCTTAAGAATTCAAAAGCCAGAAGACTCAGGGCATGTTGGAATTTGTTGACCATCTGTACAATGTGATGAGCCTTCACCTTGGAAGGCGAGCACTTCCCCAAGGACGTGTCCAACACAGCACCAATGCACTGGAGCTGCTGGGAAGGCGTCATATGGGACTTCTTGAAATTGAGGGAGAAGCACAGCTTGTGAAGGCTGAGATGATCCAATGCTTGTTCGGGAGAACGCGCCCGGATCAGCCAGTCGTCCAGGTAGGGGTAGACGTGAACCCCCTGCTCCCCCCTCCTGAGATACGCTGCCACCACCACCATTAGCTTGGTGAAGACCCCCGGGCGGAGGTCAATCCGAATTGCAGGACTCGAAACTAAAAGTGCAAGTTGCCAGCCACAAACCTAAGGTATTTGCTGTGCTTTGGATGGATGGGCACATGAAAATCAGCATCCTGTAGGTCCAGAGACACCAACCAATCCTGAAGTCGAAAGGCCTGAAGGACCTGAGAAAGAGTGGCCATCTTGAACTTGTCCTTCCTGAGGAACTTGTTCAAGCGACGTAAATCCAAGATGGGTCTGAGTCCTCCGTCTTTCTTGGGAATCAAAAAATATGGGGAAATTCCAGCCCTTGTTCCTCTACGCCACAGGCACTAGTTCTATAGCGCCTTTCTCCAGCAGGGTCAAGATTTCATGCACAAGGAGCGGATCCGGAAACTTCAAAGAGATTCCCAGATGAATTGTCGCGAGGCCGCTTTAGGAAGAGAAGGCAGTAGCCATGGGCTATTGTTTCCAGAACCCACGCATCTGAATTATTGGCTCACCATTCTTCTAGATGCGGAGACAGTCTGCCCCCAACCGGCAAACAATGGGACCTGGCCTCTTAGCGGTTCTGGAGGAGCTGTGGCAACGCCTGAAGGCAAAGAGGCAGCTGCCTGAGCAGCTTTAGCACCTCTTCCCTGTCCACCACGGGTACTTTTACAGTAGCCCCTTTGATTAGTGGCTCCTCTTGCTCTACCAAAAGAGGAGTAGTAACGAAAGGAACCCCCCCCTCCACCGCTGTCCCCTAGGACAAAAAGATGGAGGTTGACGCACAGCTGCGCGCAAAGATTTAGCAGCTGCTTTGAGGGTCTGCAACCTCTCAAGGCTCTCGTCAGCCTTATTGCCAAACAACTGCGAACCATCAAAGGGCATGTTGAGAAGCTTGCACATCTGGAGCAAAACCCGACTTCCGCAACCTTGCAAACCTGCGTATCACAGTGCTCGCAGCCATGGACCGGCTAACACTATCAGCCAGACAGAAGGGATTCACACATGGCATCCTTGCCATCCTGAACAATAGCAAGGAACCCTTCCCTTTCTCCCCCCTATGGAATATGCTCAGCCGCTAGAGAGAATTCCACAGTGTGTGTGAAAACTTTGCTATGGCACAGGTGGAGTTGGCCGACTTCAGTGCCATACTCCCAGCGGAAAATACCTTGCGTGCCCAACCATCGAAACGCTTGTCCTCCCTATCAGGAGGGATGGTAGGGTACGCTGCCTGCCTCGAGGTGGCCGTGGCCGCCTGAACCACCAAAATCTCAGGAGTGGGATGAGTGGATAGGTAGCCAGGTCGCTACTGTATGGGCGGTATTTCTTCAACGACTTGTTGACCGCTGGAAGAGACTCCGGGGTCTGCCAAGTAGCCACCACCCTTTTCTGTAATGCCAAATGAAAAGGCAACACTGGGTCAGTGGACGGACCCTGATCTAAAATATTAGTCAGGTCATCCTGATCAAATTCAACCTGAGGGCCGAACCACCCTAGGTACTCCGTAACTCTCAATATCAACCTCCTACAGGAGGATTCAGCATGTACCCCAGTCTCTGGCCTACCAAATTCCATCTCAGGAGATGTGTCAAGGCCACTGGCATCATGTAGAGACTGACACAGATCTTCCAACTGACTGTCCTCGGAAAAGATGTCAGGCGCCTCAGGTGTTCCACCAGGATTATCAAAGGGCTCCAACTCTACCTCAGACCTCTCCTCAAATGTCCTGCAGAGAATAAAAGAACTCCTTCCTAGGGACAGGAGTGGTCCTGGAGTCAAGAACAGGCCTCACAGTCTTAGATAGAGCCTTTCTCGGAGGATCCACAGTCACAGGGGCTTACAATGGCAAATTCTGGCCATTTTGCCCCGATGGCATTGAGGGCGCAGACGGTCTTGCCGTCGACAAGGGGGCCAAAGGCAAAACCCTGACAGCCTCACTCTATGGACACAGCGCCGACCTCAAGCCCTTTCCTGATTTCTGCGGTTTCGTTGGCGATCAAGATCTGGCACGTCTCTGGCGATCCACCAGAGCCTTGTCCGAAAGGGACCTCGACGGTTCCTGATGTTTATCGCGCCGAGTGGCCTCGCATAAGGGCGCGCAAGCATTGGACCGAGACCATTCCCTGCTGGCTTCCATCGAAGGCGCCGACGGAAATATGCCCTGGGATTGAAAAATCGCCTTCATTTGCTCCTTAAATGCCTCCCATTACTCTGCAGTAGAGGATTTAGTGGGACAAACCACTTTCCTCACGGAGCCATCATCCGACGAGGACGGGGAAGGCAAATGGTGACGCCACTTCCGCGAGTGCCTCGATGAGGACGAGTGGCGGGAACCACTCCGGGACCTACATCCCCTGGATTCCTACCAATGGGGAAAGTCACCGCTAGAGTCATTGGTGAGAATACCGTTGGCTTTTTGTTTTTACGAGGTTTGGAAACCCGACCTGCAACTTCTACTTACGCTCCTGCAAGGCCTTGGCAGTCAATGACTGGCACTTCGAGCACTCGTCGGTATCATGGCTTTCGCACAGACACCACAAGCAGATACGGTGTGGGTCCGTGATGGACATTTTGGACTTACAGTCCCAGCATGTCTTAAAACATGACCGCGGAGTCGGTGCGCCAAGTTCTCGAAGCAAACAGGTTTGTGTAAAACGGAATCGAGGCTACGGGCGCCGTGCATCCTATTTAGAACATCCGGCAACCTCACCCTCGATGGTGGCCTTTGAGGGACATCGACCCAACGCCATTGACGCAGGACGCCCTCTGCCGAAAAGATTTTCGAAGCAGCAGAGCTGTGGACATTACATGTCAAAGATGTGGAATACGATGGAGGACACAATCCATTGGAAAGTGATTTTTGACGATAAGGGAGCGAAGAAGAAAATAGCTAAATGTAGATGGAAACCGGAATCACAGGAAACAGAGATGGTAGAGTATTATCCTTATTTGGCATGCCTATTAGGAGCAACCCCCCTAGGGATCACTATATTGACGTAATAGAGAAAAATTTCCTCAAAAAGTGGAATGTTATGAAAAACTTTATTACTACAAAGGGGGGACGCTCAGTTGAAGAGCTATTGGAGATATATAGGATTTATATAATCCCTGGAGCCCTATATGCTCTAGAGATGGTGGCAGCTAAATTTGTAAGCAATTTAGGAATAATTTAGGGGAAGATTTGGAAACCAGCGTTACATCTAGCCAAAGCTACACCCATTGAGGCCATTAGGTCCGAATTGGGACTCGCCTCCTTGCTGAGTCTATGGAAAGTCAGATGCTGCAAATTGTATATAAAAATGACTCTTGAGACCAATGGGGAGGATAGTTTGATAAACGTTATTGGGAAACAAGTTCTTATCACAGACCTAAAAAATTAGACTTTGAAGGATCTAATAGACACCTACCTTAATTTCCTTAATGAGATTAATTTGGGTTTGCATAAAGAGCTGGGGTAACACACTCAAAAAGAAAGACGCTCAATGGGATCTAAACAACAATTTGGATTGCTTAGCAAAAAAAAAAAGATTTGAAACATATTGTTTACAGGGGATGTCCCACAACAAACCCCGCAGTTATATATGTAAGACAGTAACAGGGAATTTAGCTGGTATTTTCTGCTAAGATTCAATATGTTGCCATGTTACGAATATGTAGGTATATGGAGTGGCATCGCTCTAGGGAAAAGATTGTGCAGGCTTTGTAATTTGGAGGTGGAGACCGCCAGACACTTAACAGCCTGTATCAAACTGGAGGGATGGTAATGTGCCGGGTATAGGGACTTGTTGTCCGATAGAAGAATGATTCTTTCAGACCAGTTTTGGTCTTCAATTTATATGGCAGATCCTGTTGTATATGTTGAAGCCGCATATTATGTATGGAAAAGGATTTTAATCGGAATGAGAACATTCGTAAATAGTTAATGATGAAGTGTTGACAAAGATAATTGAAGCTAGGAGAAAGTTTCATAATATATGAGAAAATGCAATTGTTATATTTTTATCAAATAGATGTAGGGAACAATAGCTTTTTATTGTGTATTGGGAGGGTTTTGTATTTTACTAAATGAATCATTATTAATTAGTGCGGCACTTGTTCCAAGAATTTAATCTGGAAATAACTTGTGTCTCATTCCATTGCTAATGCCTGTGAATTGTTCTTACTTTTAAGATTGTTAAAACACTCAATTGTATAAGTATTTGTATAAGAATTTTGATAGATACGATTTTAATTAACCAAATACACTATAAATTAAAAAATATATATACTGAATACTGACGAAATCTTCTACGAGGCGGTGAGATGAGTGAGGGGCTGAGCTTTGCTCCTGACAGTGCGAGCCCGGCTAGTCGGACCACGTGGGACGCTGCTGCCTAGAAGTGAGTACGTGGCGACTACCTCGCTTTTGTTCTTTCCGCTATTGAAGACAGGTGATCCTTCTGTATAAGGCAAACCATGCAATCCAACTGAAATACAGTTCCTCTGTTTAAGCACTTGTCCTATACATAGCATGGACAGCTTTCCTTTTCGAATTGAAACTTAGAAACATCTCAGATTACAAATATACGGACACACATTGTTATATATTTTCATTAACAAAGTCGAACAATTATACATTCTATTAAGAACGAGTACCCAAGCAAAAAGGGAGGCAATGAGAAGATAACAAGCCAAAACACTGTTTAATGACACTTTGAAAAACAATACCAATGGACAGAGAGCCACCTCAATATCTCCCATTGAAAATAATGAAATTACTTTACTTCGAGAATATGAAAAAAATTGAAAAAGAAAAGTCAGTAAATGGTGGGAGGAACACTCCCTCCAGAATTACATTGATGTAAAGAGGATACCAAGAGGTCTGCAAATTCTTACTACAGGATCCTGAAATGCTGGAAGAATGGGGGGCAGCTACCAATTACTGCTCCAATAATCTCCTCAAAATATTAATAAAGTTTGCTGGCAGTGATCGAAAAAAGACACTAATCGAAATGTCAGAGATCGAAGAAAAATTGAAACTAAGAGAAGGGCAAAAGTTAAAGAACATGGACAGTAATCTTAAGTCCTTCGAAGAGGAGATTCAACAAAGAAAGCATCATAAGTTCTTGAGAGACCAGGAAGATTATGAACAGAAACGAGTCTACACATTTGCCAGACATTTCGACCATCTGAGAATGCAAACAAACGCAAGAACAATAACCACTCCACCTATTAGAGAAGATAGTCTGGGTGAAGATTTGTCCATCTCTGAATCCGATGTAACTGGCAGTGAAAGTGATGAACCAACCGTCAAGCTACATTTTTTTTGAAGAAATGGATCTTCTATGCCAGGATGGAAGACTGGGAAAACAAACAAGAGGAGGAAACAATACACGGGGACAAGGAAGAGGTGGAAAAGGAAAAAAATAGAAGTGGGCAGAGGGTCAGGCGGCTCAACAGGTAGTATCTCAGGGAGATCATTACACTCTGGGAAATAAGCGAGGAATCGATAAGAGCACTAAAATGTCTGTCATCAATGTATCGAATCATGAACTAACAGATGACCAGAAACAACTCCTCCATTTAGGCCTCAACTACTGTCCGGCACCCCAATTTTACTATGTACAAACAAGGATTGACTTTGACCAGTACATCAGAAAATTTAGGCTAAAAAATTATTTGTAAATAACCCATACAGAGCACAGGTGAAAACACCACAAGAAGACTGAAGTGACATCTGAAGATCTAGGTACACTCTCCATCCCAATATACTTACAAGAAGGTGTGGCAACTTTAGACAACTCCGAGGCCAATCCTGAACAACTGAACATCAACACTGAATGGTATAAAAGTAGCAAACTTAAAGCCAAGTCAAAATTCAATCTGCCAATGATGGTGGGCAATACAATCGAAACCTTCCAAAGTCTGGTGATAAGTGACCTAAAGAAGATCAGGAAACAGAAAGTCTTTAAAATTAATATGTGCAATAGATACACTAAGGCACTTAATGAATTGAGTTTGTTATGACAATGCATTATCAAAGCCTCAGATAAAGGGCGGAACATCGTGCTCATGAATAGGGAAAACTATATTCATGAGGCAGATAAACAACTCGATAGGGAAAGTTACGAGAAATTACTTAGCAACCCAATGAAAGATCTGGAGACTAAGGTAAAGCAATGTCTATCAAATTGGGAGACAAAGGGAATGTTGGAAGAACAAGATCTGACATTTTTGTACAAGGCCCACTCGACCATCCCCATGGTGTATTTTCTACCTAAAATACATAAAAATATGACCAAACCTCCGGGGAGACCCATAGTTACATTGACTGGTTCTTTACTAGAAAATATGTCGAAATACATTGATGGACACTGTTTCCTTTTATGTTAAATCTTACTTCATATCTGAGAGACACAAGGATTTCCTGTCCAAAATGGAGGAATTAGCTTGCGAACCTGAATACATCCTTGCTACAATGGATGTAGTCTCATTATATACATCCATAAAACATGTGTTGTTGCCTCAAGGCCTGTGAAACATTTTTGAACACAAGATCTCTCCATTATACAAGACACACAGAGCTGATTCTTGCTATGATCGAACTTTGCCTTACGAATAATGTGTTTCTCTTCAATCAGAAATACTATAAGCAAAGACAAGGCACGGCCATAGGCACAACCTTTGCCCCAATTTATGCCATTTTAATGATGGGTTATTGGGAAAAGCAGGAAGTATGGCAGGAGAGCAACGAACAACATACTAGTAAGATCATAATGTGGTATCGTTATATAGACAATCTCTTCATCATTTCGAATGGGAGTTCCAAGGAATGGGTAGAGTTTGTACAACATCTGAATGGGAATGCCTTTAATTTGAAATTTACAGAAACTCACAGCAGTGAAGAGGTAATGTTGCTAGAGGTCACCGTCTACATCGAAAAAGGACAATTGCAAAGTAAATTGTTCAGGAAACCTACAGGGGCCAATACTCCTCTTCTTTGGAGTATCCCTTATGGGGAATTTATCCGGCTAAGGAGAAACTGCTCGAACATTGAAACATGCGATAAGGAGAGTCTACTCACAGCATGGGGTTTCAAATAGTGCTACCCGAAAAATGTGATTGAACGGGCGTACATTAAAGCATGCACATGTATGAGATTGACATTATTGGTGGAAAAACCCAGCATGACCTATGCAAGGAAAGGTGATGACATAACTCATCTCATACTTACCTATGTGGAAGCAGCAAAAAGTGTGAGATATTCTCACAAAACATTGGAAGCGGCTTATGACATAACGATCTGAATTATGCTCTTGGAAAACGCCCAAATGTGAGCTATAGGAAGTGTAAGTCAATTAAGGCTCACTTGGTCAGCAGCTATACGAGGAGTGAAACATGTAAAACCAAAATGACTTGGCTGGATCAAAAGAATAAGGGATTCCAAAAATGCACTAAATGTAAGATATGCAAATTTGCACATGACTGTACAACGTATTTACATCCTATTTTGGATACTTTTGTAAACATTACTAGTAGAATAACATGCGAGACAGAATACGTTGTATATATACTAGCATGTATATGCAAAAAATAGTATGTAGGGAGCACAAAGTGCAAATTAAAAAATCAGTACTCTGCAACATGCGAGGGCCATCAAAAATAAAGACATTGCATACCCTATGGCCAAACATTTTTGGGGAAAACATGATGGCAAATTTAAGGATTTCTAATTTTTTGGCGTACATCATATCGAGCTTGGACCGAGAGGGGTGATGGAGAAACCTCTGAGACAACAAGAAACTTGTAACATTATAGACTTTGAAAGCAAAATTCCATAGGACATAACATCTCCGAAGAATTGTATACCTTCTTAGCGGAATAACTGAACAGATATTTTTTTGAGTAGTTATGTTGTCAATACGCAAATAGCACGTATCCCCTGAATGTGACCAAAACTGTATACATTATGCCCCACAGGAGCAGGATATGTCTCTATACCCCCTCAGAAATGAAGAAAATGTTGTGAAAATTTTTCATTGAATTTTAGACCCGTACGTTTAAATGAGTGTTAAGATATATAAACTCAAAAATTAACAATTTAGGGTGGCCCATTTAGGAATGTTGGTAAAGATTGTATTGAGCCGATTTTCTACGGTTAGGCAATTCTCTTTGTGTTTGTTTGATTTTAACTTTTTCTAGATGTTATAAATGTGTTTGTAATATGTTGGTTAATAATTGTTGGGTTCTATACACATAGCCAAAGCTTACAAAGGTCAGTTTGTACGAAAGTATAGTCACCAAATGGGATAATCCTGATGTTTCTTGGAGAGATCATTATGTTGCACTTTATAAACTGCAGAGGTAAAAAGACTGATATGGAAATAAAAGCATTAGTTCTCATATTACTGGTGGACAGGCATCAAGCACAGTGTGCTCGCAATGTGTCTTTTTGCGAGTTAAGAGGTTCTGTTCGATTTGCTCTGAGAACGCCGTTTCCTGTACTTTATTATTGGATCCCATCAAGTCCGCTTTCTACTTTCACTGAACAAGCCAAGTTCGCCTTCATAAACACTGTGCATGCGCAGAGCGCTGCATGCTCGCAGCGTGTCAAGGGTCCTGTGACCGGCAAGCGGGCGACCTTTACTCAAGAGGGTAAGCCTTGACTAATTCGTTCTTGGCCTGAACTGTGCCTACTGCTAGTTCATTTCTGCTGGGTACTTTGTTGAGAAAGCCATCTTCATCATTATCTACTATTGTTACGTCCCACGAAAGTACCCTCATTGGAAGGAACTGCCTGGCTAGACCCTTTGAGCAGCTGCCCACGCTTTACCCAAGGAAGGAGTACCAACTGTAATTTATAAGGTGTGACTGCAACTGCGGGGCAAGTCCCTTTGAGCAGACGCTCATCTTTTACCTGTTTTGGCTGTACTAATCCAAAGACATGAGGTGTGACTGGAACTGTGGGGCTTGCCCTTTGACCAGTCGTTAGTTGCCTCTATTTGCTTACGGTGTGCTCAACTGAACTATCCACACGAAGGAGTCCAATATGACAAGAATGGTCTTTATAATAACTACTGCAAACGTGTTCTGACTAACAGCACTGAACCCCGTTTGAAAACCTGTGGTGGTACTGCGATTGTTCGCGCTCAGTTGCACGATTGGATTTGATTCAAAGTGAGCTGCTGTGTGCACAAGTTTTTCAATTTTCTGGCATTTACATAGTTGTTACAGGACTGGTTAGGCATTGCTTAAAGTTTTTTGTGTGCTCATGGCCTAGTATGGTTATACTCTAAATCCGGCATGTCTACCATTCTTAAGACAGCAAGTGCCTCTTTAGTGCTAAAGTCGACATCAGTTAGATCCTCACGTGCAAAGGTGCTAAAACAGAAAATGTTTAACCAGCCTCTGGTGAATATTGAAAAGAAAATGTGTGCGGGGGATATGCGTGATTTTTGCAAACCTGAAATGAACATTTCCTCGGTCATTATGAATGTAACTCCCCAATTGTTGAACAGTGTACCACTAATTGTGGAGGATCACATGGAGCCACTTAACGTTTCCATCACTGATACTCAACTGATCTCAGCTGAAGTGTTGTCAATGCCAATACCATCTTTGCCCACTGAGGCATCAAAAATTATTTTGTCTAAATGGACCATCAGAACCCGCTGCAGTTCTGAACCTATCTTTGGGGGAGGCTCAGTCCTCCCATCCTCACTTGGCATCTGTTCACTCTATACAGAAAATTGACGATAGTATCAACACTGATGGAAATCTCTTTTATTGCTTCATCTTCTTTACGTTCTGAGGCTAATAGTTTGTATCAGTCTGCCAGCTAATTTGCTAATTCTGCTCCGTCCATCCATTCATTCTCATCAAAGTCCCCTATAATTCATTCGGTCCCTCAGAGTTCGAGTGAAGTTAATACTTTACCAGCTGTTCAATCTCAATCTGTTTTGCTTGCAATAACACTCAGTGCTATGAACAGGACTATAGTCACATTAACTAAATTGGTTGAAACGTTGGCATGTAAATTAACCGAGCAAGCAAGGCAGATGGATAAACGTGAGGTATGGCTGCGTGATCTCATCAACGGAAAGAATGATGGTGTGACCCTGAATGACCAGAAAAATAGGTTTGATTCAGCTTCTTTAGCTCTATTCAAAAAGCGAACAAATCCGTCAAGATCATTCGAACCTACTCGAACTGTTGTGCCTAAAATTGGTCGGATAATTGGTATGGATACAGTGGATAACGATGTGTGCGAGTTGAGTCAGCATATTAGATCTAGTTGTGAGGAGGATTGTCCTAAAGCAGCTCCTACTCTCCCTGACCGGCCATCAATTAGCGAGGTTGAGCCACTATCTAATGCAGGTATTGGATTTCCCGGTACTTTTGTTGGGTCTGACCTTCCTTGCATTTTGATTGAAGACCAGGGCAAACTCAAGGCTCCTTACAACTTGTTCAATCCTAAAGTTAAGGAGAAATGTGCAATTGTCCTTCGAACAAAAAAAAAAAAAAAAAATCTAAAAAATCAAAAAGGGCTTGTCAAGGAGAGTTAGAACCAACATTAAACAGCTAATCAAGAGATGAGCGCCTTTGTGGCCTTTGAAGGCCTTCAAAGGCCTTTGTGGCCTTCAAAGGCCACAAGGTGGCCTTTGAAGGACTGGTGGGCATACCTAAACTACAGTCGCACAAAGAAAAAGTGGATATTGACAGCCCTACTAAGATCATTGAGGTGGAGGATTATCCCCCCCTAAATGATCTCATAGCCTCCATTTCTTGTACAAAAATGACTGGAGATCATAGTCACTCCCCTAACTACTGCTGCAGAAACACTTACCGACCAAAACTGCAAAGTAGGTCAGTTTTACCGTCAATGACCAGGACGGAAGTCAGTTTTCTGCTTTGGATGATGTTCGCGAGCAAATTGAGAGAACAATACGCCTTACTACAGCAAACTAGTTTAGAGTCTGCTTCAGCTCAGCATCGAGCGTTGACTAAACATGTTGACCTTGGCACAAGGCATCCTACTTGTGACGTAAGAAAATCTTCTATGGGTTCGGTTGAAACTCAAATGATGGCCATGACAAATTGGACACAGAACTAAGGTCAGAATTATGAAGTCGGGAAAATCTCTCGAAATAGTACACCCTCCCCTGGTTGGGGGACCTGTAGTGCTAGGAAGTGATTCCTCGATCACATGCGGATGGCAAGCTACTTGTCATTTGGAGGCACGCAAGGATGGCCACTCAACAAAATCGCAACATAGTAGCTTAATAGAACAACCAACCACTCACATACTCGAGTCTGAGACCATACAGCCCACTAGTAACATGGTGCACAATCTAGCCAGTATGCACATTGAAGAACAGATTGCTAAGGCTGTTGAGAACTACTTAAAACAGAACTTGGTCACAAAACTGCCTCTCACAAAAATGGGTGCTTTTGATTCTTGCAGAAATGTGCCTGAGACGCTGTGTGGCTTAGAAGCGTCATCAAGTAAAAGACAGCGTGGTGGCAACATTGAGGGTCGAGCCAACCTTAGTGGTCGGGCTGAAAAGTTGACCCAACCAAACATTAAGAAAAAGAACTGACAAATTCCATCGTCTTATTTTGAAATGCCGTCCAGGTCCTTTTCCTTCATATAATCTGAATAGGACGAGCATCTTGGCAATATGTGAAGATGTGAGCTTTTTACAGGAGATTATCAGACGGAGAGCAGGTTGAATTTATCAATGATAAGGATCTTACAATAGTTTGAATCTGGTTGCAATCTAATTTAGTCAGAAATGCTCTTTGGCAGGCACGCATGGACATATTTGCCCTTGTGTTGACAAGTGATCATGTCATCATGGATACTAATGGTGAACACATTTTGGGAAGGATGATAAATTTCTCAGTGTCAGAACACCAAAATGGAGAGAAAATAAAGGGCGCCTGGCGGAGTCCTGATATGCCCAGTGGGTACATATATTGATAACACAAATAATCAGGATGCAAGATCCTCACAACAATCCACAGTTTTTGGACATATTTATTTCAATCTCAAAAACCAGTGTCTTAAATTATTACAAACTTTCGCTAAGCACGAAAGTGATACCAGACAGATTTCAATATAAAAACATAGGGAAGTGCAGTTGTGCACCCTCATCGGGATGTGGAGGACGAGTACCCTAGTGACAAGCACATATGAGTATACAAGTTGGTGACACAAGTAACTCAAATAAGTGGTGCCAGAGGCTGTTCTTCAACCCGGGGGTGGTTTAAACAAAAACAGTGTACACAACACGAAATTCGAAACATACAACAAAGGGTATTTTCACAGTTGTGCCACAAGAAATCGACACAGTTGTGTTTCGGCCACAATGGCTTGGTAGAAGCTTGTAGTTGTGGTGGCCTTCATCAGGAGAGACTAGTTTGGGGAGTCTGTCCGTGGGTAAGATCTGTGGGAGGGAGAAGAACTATGAGGATCTCAAAAGGTACATAAAATCTTGGGGGTTAATAAATAAAAGCTCATGGTGCTAGAGAAATACACCAGTGGTGTATGGGAGAGCACGGCTTACCGTCCAACCGGAGTGAGGCGGTATGCTGTCAGCCAACCTGGATGTAATCCTAGGTCTGGTGGTGTGAGAAGATTCACCAGTGGGTGTAGATCGGCCGTGCCGGGGGAACCCAGATTCTGATGGCACTGGGCTTATGATTAGCCATTGATCTGAAGAGGGGGTAACACAAATGTATACCCCTATCAGAGCAAAGTGGTAATGAGAGGCACAGGTAGTGACACAAGACGTGTCATAAGTGCAACAGTCTTGCAATGTACAGGAGTCCTAGGGCTCTGGGGCCATCCGGGACATAGCTTACCTGATTCGCATTCTTTTAGTTCTTGCTGGGTTCACGGCGGCGATGGAAATGGTTGCCTGCCGTGAATCAGCAGATATGACTGGAAGGGTGGACACGCCCCCCCCATGTGCTGGGCCAATCCCAGTGGGGGTGTGTGGGGGACTCGTAAAGGTGTCGTATGCACCCTATGATAGGCTACCAGATGCTGTCACTCAACAGGAGCCATCCCATGTCTAAGGTGTATGCATAAACGCTGCCAAGTCATCTGCTCGAGGTCTTCCCTCCTCTGGCCTAGTCATTGCTATTAAAAAAAAAAAAATCACACAAACTGGCATTTAGCTTTTTGGGCAGCTCCTAATTTATATTTACTGTGGTGAAGTTCTCTCTTCCCGGAAGTGTGGTTGCCATTGTCAATATGTATCAGAACCCGAGGGGGATCACCAATGAATTCTCCTCAGATCTAGAAGACTTAATGAACACCATTTGCGAGTCAACTGAAATAACGAACATCATATTGACTGGAGATTTGAATTTACAACTGTTGCCTTTGGATAACTCTAAGCTTAATCCGTCTTGTTTGAGATGCAGGTCGATGATGAACGATAGAGGGCTAATAATGCGTAATGGAGCCTTACCTGGGGATACCCCAGAGGATTGAGTGAATCTATAATTGATATGCATTTGTTTATCCACGTACGTGATGCTAAATTTAATCTGGAACGTACATCATTTGTTGGCAGACTCAGTTTCTGAAACTTTTAAACAATCTACGATAGTCAACAATGCTAGATCACGTTTCGCGTGGAATCTCAATGCATTAATTTCCTTCAGTAATAATGTGGAGACCGTAAGTGCCTGGAAGTGCATCAGGCTGTTTGGCTGGAGACCCTGCTGGATCCATCTGAACCCGGATTTGACTTTTGCGCGAGCGAGAGCCGTCGGTAAGAGGAAGTGCCTGCTACTCGCAACGTGCAGCTTCTGGACTACACAAACCACAATCCACAGCGCTGTTGGTAGCCCCGCCTCCCTTTTACTGGGATTGGTGCGCTCTACTTTGAATACACCTGTGCACGTGCACCGCAAGAGCCTGGAAGTGCATAAGGCTGTTTGGCTGTTCGGCTGGGCGCCCTCAGATTTAGCATAAATTGGATGGCAAACCCTCCCACGTAGAAATGTTTTATTTCATACTAAGGTAGGACTAGTTATTGTGAGATTTTAGCTACTTTGACAAACTCACTGCACATCATTTACTGCAAGGTCTAATTTGCATACGATTGTTGGGATATCTACCTAATCAACATACAAGATGGCCTGCGGCCTGAGAAGCGGAAAGTGTGTGATGATCACCAATACGAATTTCACATTTCGGCCTACTTCCAACATGGCCGTCGCTTCTGCACTTAGAAATAACCTACGGTGCAGTCTAGTTGTTCCTGATTCCAAGATGGCCGCCGCCTCGGCGCCTAACCCGATCATACTACACAGGATAGTGGTTCATTCCCAGGAAGCTTCGCAAGCCTCTGTCATCACTTCCTGTTTACTCTCTTATTGCCCGGTAACTCCAGGAGGAAGACACGTTGCTACTCTCGTAGGAGCCAGCAGACGCTTCGTAAGTTCGTTTTGTTAGGACTGCGAAATATTCCTCTACTCATTTCTTGCGCCTTATTCACAAGTTCCTTTCTTACTTCATAGGAATCAGCTGGGTACCTTTCATGTTCATTCCCGAAGCCAAATCTGGGCAAACTACGTCAGTGCGTGAGTAAGCCCCGTGCTTTGAAAGCACAGTTCACGCTCCCCTCCAGGGAACCTCTAGGTAATTAACTCTCTACTATCTATTCTTCACGGCAACCTCGCAGTTGTCGGAGGCCCGCTATTTACGGAGAATCTTTCATTACAGCTAGATCTCTTCTCTGGAACATCTCAGGCAAACCATCTCATCCTTCAAGGCTGGCTCAAAAAGGCTTGAAAGTAAAAGGGTAGGCTTTTCCCTTGGCTAATCCCCATCTTAGAGGGAGTCTAATTTTCTACTACTTATCCTCTCTGTCTCTCTGTTTCTTTAGTACAATTTTACCTTCTGCTAAACCCAAGGGAGATTCCTTATCATTCAGCATTCTTCATGCTCACGCATGGTAAGACCCAAGAGTCTTAGCTTAGGATTCTTTCTACTCCGGCAGGCTTACCAGGATTAACTTTATTTTCTCATTTACTTACTACAGTTCAGTTCTGAGGCCAAATCTTTAAACCAGCCAGAAGAATAAGCAGACCAGCCTTCCACGCCTGGTCAACTCAGGAAGACAACATACACTAGCAGCTGATCCAAGGGTTTTATTCCCCACGAGGGTTTCCCTCAGAGCTTCTCGAAGGGCAAGCCTAGAGCCGGCCCATCGAGGGGAACTCAGGGGAATTCCTACTCTCTTCAAGGGACTACACGTAGCTCTCAGGAACACCAGGCTACTTCCGACTCCAGTCTCTTTCATATCTCAAGCCCAGGTAAGTGGTCTTATGTTTCTTCCCTGTCCATACTTGGACAAATCGTAGTGTAATCATAACAAAGTGCTCCGGTATGGCGGTTCCTTCTAATCTTACCGATCAGATCAATAATTGTGCACCTTAAGTAATGATGAGCTAGGCATGACAAGTCACTTAGACGACTTGAATGGAGAACCTAACACTTCAACTGTTGTGTCCCCAGGTTTTGCCAATGATGTGAACTCGCTCAACGGCGACTGACATCAGAGCATTGGCTGACTTGGACTCCCGCATTAGGTTATCCATCGGATTGCTGACCCCATTAATAACCAGAAATCGTGATTTGCACGATAATGCAGACAACAATGATGCTCATTTACCATCTAGTCTACATTTGCCTATCTCAACTGTTAACAGCACTGCAATAGGTAATGTTTCTGATCCAGAAATTCCTATAAGTCCAGATCTTCATGTTCCCTACTCACAAAATAATGGTAGCGAACCTAGTTCGTCTCATACTACCAAAGACCAAGAACCTTTTACTTTTCTGGTGATCATACGGATACTGGACTTGCTAGACAAAGGACATGATGTCACTCATTTAGAATTAAGAGACATAAAATATACCATGAGCGAGATCGTGTCCAAAGTTACTAGGATTGAAGGATTTATCCTTGGATCAGAAGGCTTCATATAGGGGTAAAAAAAAACCTAATGAGGTTAAAGTTAAAATCTCACACGAACAAAGTATTCAAACTGAGGAAACCTATTCTGTTAACCCACAAGGCCCGGTAAATCAACCTGCTAAAGAATTTGATTTGCTGCTATGTGAGCTAGGCACCATCAACTCTTCCATAGCTGAACTTAAAAACAAATTTGGACCAACAACCCCTAATATCTCGCCAGAAAAAAGCATTGTTACCTGCGGACAGTCCATCAGTCCTAATCAAACTCATGGGGGAACAAAAACAGGATGCAGGTACTGCGGATAGCGAAAATGATTATGTAGGTTACTCTTTTAGAAGCTTTCGCAAAAACCAAAACCGCTGCGTGAAGCGTGCTGAAAAAAAAAGTAGATCTGCCAATGAAAAAAATCAAAAAAAAGAAATTTCTGTGATCTCCGAGAGTGGCAGTGAAAATGTGATTGATGTGGCACAGCTTTCTGTAGAATGTCAATCACATCTTGGGGCAGGCCTAGGGAAGGCGGAAGAGAAAGAAAGATGCAATACCGCCATCAATTGCTTGCAATCACATTAAAATCGATACTGCCGAAGTGCATTCTGCTTGTGCACATTTTTTAACCATGCATGATGCCCTAATCGGCCCTAACAAGGCAATTGAAGATGAAGGAGAAGCATTGAAAATTCAAAAAATGCTGTCAAACTACTTCCAGAGTGCTGGAAGGAAACAGACCTCCAACAGATCTATACTATCTTCTAAACCTTCCACTGATCCAAATAAAGTAAATATACCATCTTCTGTTGTACTATCAAAAACGGTTCCGTTGTTTTACTCTGAAACTTTATTTAAAAAAACCTGATATGGATCCAGCTACAACGACCATTAATGCACCAATTACCCTAAATGGGAAAGGGAAGCTTACTATTATACCCAATGAGTCATCTAATAGGAATGTTCCCTCTCAGAATCAAGGTGAACTTAATGGTCCAACTTGTGTCATGCATGGAATAATTAATCAATCATTGCCTTGGATAAATAATGATGAAACGTGCATGATTCTATGCTTAATGCTCTAAAGGCGGGGATTCCACCACTTGAGATAATTAATCAGTTCTTAAAATCTCAAGCTTTGGGTGGGGAAACTACTGCCCAGCTCAATCCAATTCCTGCACCTCTTGTAAACATTCCCTTATGTAAAGAACTCAAATCATCTGAGCTTGTGGATAGACACTCTAATGAAACTCTAATCAATCTGAAAAGTGTCCTGAATTTAGATGATCCTATAGTTGGGACAAATGACTCTGCCAATGTAACTCTTGGCAATCTACAGGCTGTACAAGGCAAATTTGTCGATGATCGGCCCTGCCCAACTATTGTCAATAGTAAGAAAGGCATCAACATGTTGGGATTAGAAGGAAATCATGAAATTCTAGGTGGGGCTCGTATCAATAGAAGATACCTTTTAGATCTTTACACGATTCCACCATTGAGAATTATTGCGTCTAGTGACATTGATCATATCTCTCTGGCTCCAACTAATAATTACCGTATGACATGTCATCTATTTTCCGAACATGTACTGAAACTTATTTGGTCCTATAGAAGGGAGCTACTTGAAATGGGTTTCTCATTCACATTCGATGATGAAAAGCTGGCAGGAGAATGTTTACATGATAATCGGAGATCTATAGCCCTTGAGCAAAAAAAACGAATGGTGATTTGACAATTAGTGCAAAACAATCAAAAACTTTGTATATCTCAATTATTAACGAGTGCTCGCACTAACAGTGAAATGACGTGGATTGAACAGCTACTAAAACAATATTTGCGGCAATACCCCGATCTGGCTCTCCACCCTTGATAAATTACCATCAATTTTCATGTTTCAAGAAATGATGAAAATGGAACCATTAGTTATCCCTGATTATCACTCGTATTGTTCTCCTGCCAGTAAAGGGATGGAAGGTAGGCCCTATGGTGGCCTAACAATTTCAGTTAACAATTCTAATGCCTGTATTATAAATTTGGTGTACATATCCATACATGTTTTAGCTTTTTTTTTGTCTAAACAAACATGATACAAAGGTACTTCTAGTCATGAATGTATACTACAATCCTTTGAAATACAAAACAGTGGAGATCCTCGATGACAGACTTTTGATCAAGCTGCAACATTCTACTCCAATTACGATACTATTGCGGGCGGTGATTTTAACTCTCAATGTATTGGATAAGCATTCAAAACAGGCTAATTCTAATAGCTTTAAGAGAGGGACTGAATTCCGGGATTACTTTGAAGACTGGGGCATGTCATTTGTGAAGTTCGGCGTACTTTCCAAAACCTATACTTGGAAAAGAGGCAACCCTAGCTCTATGATTGATTTCTTTTGGGACTCTGATTCTTTGCTATCATGCATTGCCACTATTGGGGATATTGCTTATAGTGATCATGCCCCCATTACTCTTAACACTTCTATTGATACTAATCAATGGCATATTAATCACTGCTTGCAAGCAATTCAGATTAAAAGGGAAAATATTTTCTTAGATGGAATCCTACTCTATGTAAGAGATTAGCAGGGCATGTTTCAAATCTAAAACGTGCGATTAATTTTAACACACCTGATTTATATTCTATTGAGTACTTAAATCTGATGATTTATAATTGTATTAGTGAAGCCCTTAATCAATACAGAATAAAACAAACTCCTTTTGTGATTAATCACAAACATATTGAACTACAAAATTAAAATCTTGAAAAGATCTAGAAATCACGACATAAGAAAGCTTGAATTAGCGAACTTACCAGGCAAACATTATTTGTTAAAAAAGAAGAGTATTGCCCAAGAATACAAATTTAAAATTAAAGGAGTACATATTGAGAAATACAACAAACAAAATTGTGAAATGATCAAAGCCATTTGTTGCCGTGATTCACGTGATATTTGGGATGCGCTTAAAAAAGGAGATACTGCGGTTTGTCATAATAATTCTATAATTAATGCAGAAACTTGGATAGCCTATGTCAAGAAAAAATATGCGCTACCAGCTCGCTTTGCTAAATCACAATACGATTTGGAGTTATCGCCTCCGGTTACGCAATTTGTCTGGACCACTTTTGATATCATGTGGGCCATTAAAAAATTATCTAACTCCCGTGCCCCAGGCCCTGACGGGATTCCATTGTGCGTATACAGGTCTGACCCAATCTTCTGGAGTACGAGCTTAAAAATTAAGTTTGATAGCATCTTAATAAGCGGCATTATCCCCTCGTCATGGGTTACTTCTATTCTAATCCCACTGTATAAAAAAGGTGATTAAGTTTACCCGAGAATTATAGACCCATTTCTCTGACAGATGCAGCGGCTTAAGTTTACTCTATTTTAGTCATTTACGAGCTTGATAAATATATAGCAACCCACAAGACCTATTCCAGATGCCACGTGGGATTTAGACGTCAGATGGGAACATTAAATGCCACAATAATGGCATTGCAGGAGTGAACAAAAAGGCACTTAGTACCATTTACATTGCCACGATCGATAGGTCTTCTGCGTTTGACACAGTCGTGCGCAATGTATTATGGACCAAAATGCGTACATTTGGAAGAATATCTTATATATTGGATCACTAAATTTCCTACTAACACATCTTGTAGAATTCGACTAACTCAAGAGGCTCTTTGATTCTGTGCTACTTCAACTTGGACTGAAGCAAGGATGCAATTTTGCAGCGTTACTATTCAATCTCCATCTTTCTGATATAGATCAACTTTGGGAATCCACCGTCACGCTACCCGCAAGGCTATGCTCCCTAAGAATACACTGGCTAGCCTTTGCAGATCTTATTTTTTTTGATTTAACACCTGCTGGTCTTCAAGCTAAGTTAGATATATTTACAGATTTTGCATATGAACATAATCGTCAACCCAACCCATCTAAGACATGTATAATGATCTTTAAATCAAACAAGAAACTTAAGAAGTATAGCTGGAATATTGGGGGTATCCCACTACGTGAATTCCGAGAAACCATTTATCTAGGATACCGTCTGAGCAATGTGAATACTATATATTCATGGGTGGATTATTTAAAGCAAAAAGCTAGACCTCTATGGAGTCAGATGAAATTTATTTTCACCAAATTCTGTAAGTTCTCAGTGACTCCGCTACTAGAGTTCCTTACCCTAAAGGTAGAACCAATTCTGATATTTGCACTGGATATCTGTGTTAGCAACTTACACAAGCAACTGGATTCTCTACAGGGCAACTTGGTGAAAAGAGCTTTACATCTGTCCCCATGAATTCCCGACTGTGTTTTTAGACATGAGTTGGGATTGATCTCTTTATCAACTAGGCTCACCTGGCGGGCCTTATCTAACTACTCTAAAATTCTTAACTATCCCGATAATTCACTCTATCAAGATTTCTTTGAATTTACAAAAGGTTGTTCCTCCAGATCGATCACCAGCTACTTTGAAACCATGGCTAAAACTATAAAAAGTCTGGGTGCAGACCTTGATGATTCGTATATCCGTCCTAATTATTTAAACACAAATTATGTGAGTATGACTGGTGTAAAACCTTAGATGAAATAACAACTTTGAGTACTTATAAGGAATATGCCAAATTTCCACATAAAAGAGATGGCTGTTGTGGCTATATTTCCATGTAATATAACCAGAATGTATTATATGAGATTCAGGTAAAATCAGTACCATACTCTTGAACTAACAACATTCTGGGGAACTGCTGATGCTAATTTGGGTGCCTCCAAATGTCGTTTCCCAAAGTGTACAGAACAGAATGAAACCTTAAAGCATTTGATTTTAGAATGCCCACACTTTAAAGATGTAAAGACTAAGCTTTTTTTTACGATTTATAAATGTGAATTATGCAGATTGTATGGGGTATCTCTGTGGACGTGACTTATGCAAGGAAATGAGAGCATTCATTTTTGCTTTGGTAGATTTTCTGAAAGTAATTGAAAAGGAGATTTTGTTATTTCAGTGCTAAATTCCTTTTCTCATTTTTTAAAGTAAATTGTTTCTTTTACTTGCTTTTATTCAATTGTTTTGTATTTCGTCTTGTATTTTGATATTGTTCAAGTCTTGATGGTCGTGCAGATTAGTACTACCTCCGTCCCCAAGCACCACACGGACAGAAGTAAAGAAACACTACCCGTGCGGCACTTGAGGTCACAGATGAAGAATGCCGTCGATCAGGAACCAGAAACGCCAAAGGACCCCCTGACCACTGTAAGGCAATGGAGGGTTAATCAAAACAGGGAATGAACAAGAATACCATGTGATAGAAGATCAGAAAGGGGCTTACCCAAAAGTGAGGGAGATGACGGCCTGTGAGATATGGAGGAGGAGTGGGGGTACAGCATACACTGGTCGGTTGTTTCTCTGACAGTACTCGAGAAGATGGAAACACCTGAGACAAATACGTAGGGCAATCCGTGAGCAGTCCAGAAAAGCAGTTCCGAGGTCGAGGGCCAAAAAGGTAACCATAAAGTTCAGTATTCAGTACAAAAGGATATCTGTGGGCAGTCCAGTGAACAAATCCGGGTCAAGAAACCAGTAAGAGGAAATGGAAACCAGCAGGTTGACAATCCAGGGATGATTTCCAGCAAGGCAGACAAAGCAACGTGATCTCAGGGGCAGAGATGAGGCAATCCGTGTAACGTTCCGTGGTCGAGCAATCGTAGTATTCAAAAGTATCCAAAAATGCCAAAGCAGTCCGTGAAGGAAGCAGCTGTGAAGCGGTGCTTCCGTGTTTCTCTGCTTCCTTTAACTGTGTGGAGGGTCACCTGATTCATATCACGGGGGGGAGGTGAGGGTCCGTGTCACATGACCCGTGATGATGACGAAGGCCGTTGTGGATGCCTCGTCACGTGACGCGCGGTCCTGTGTGCGCCCAAGCGGCAGCGCCAGTCGTGCGAGAATCTCCATGGGAGGTGCCAGTGAAGAAAGGGGCGAAGAGCCCTCGGGCCGTAATGAACGGGTCTCCTTTTCTTTGAACCATATACAAATAAAAAAAAAATGTGGAGTGTACCTATCGTGATAGCACTGCGGTTAAGAGGGACTATACCTCCTATTTGCATTTATACAAAACGCAAGTGCAAATAAAATCCACGATATATCATAAGCCCAGACATGAATTTGACACTGCAGTCCAGAGGAAAAAATCTTTATTACGCAAGCAGAAGCAGGTTGTTGCTGCCTCGGTTTGAACAAGAGCCAAATGCTAAGATCATTACAGTGTCAATATAAAAACTGGCTCCGTTCCCATCGAATGGTCATGATGCAATCTGATGGAGAGGCTATGTTGCGTAGTATTTCTCAAAAGAATACTGCTCAAACATGGTCTCTCATTAACATTGCAATTAGTCCTGCTCAAAAGCCAGTACAATTGAATGGGGTGAATGATAAAGATTGGGTGTCCTTCTATACAAATCTCTATATAAAACCACCATGTCACCAACAGGCAGCTATCACTGTGGCGCCACACTTTGCAGGTTTACAGATACTAGAGGAAGATATTATGTTTTTTATTAACAAACTTAACAACTCTAGGACGCCAGGTCCAGATGGACTATGTAATCTAACGTTTAAACAGAACCCCATCCTCTGGTCAAAATCCTGCTTAGTATATTCAATAAAATAGTAACAACACAATTCCTTTGCCATGGCGCTCTTCAGTAATAGTTCCCATTTTTAAGAAGGGCGATCGCTCACTCCCACGCAATTACAGACCCATCACGCTTTTGGATGCACCTGCTAATTTTTTTTAAAGTTCATTTTGAGAGATTTCAATAAATGGACTTTAGACTATTACAAACAGGCGCGCGCACCTGTGGGACGTGCCTGTGAAGTGCCTCTTTGCCTGAGCGGCTTGGCGTGGATCCCTCTGTGAATTTCAACAATGGACTTTTGTGGACTGGACAATGGTACTTTTACATCACGCATGGATAGGAGGTGTATGGGCAGATGAAACCTTGCTTCCGTAGTATTTGTTAACCTGTCACTTCTACTTTATTGTAGAATAACAACTGCGCAGCAGTTAGC
Source organism: Ambystoma mexicanum (assembly GCF_040938575.1). Classification (NCBI taxonomy): domain Eukaryota; kingdom Metazoa; phylum Chordata; class Amphibia; order Caudata; family Ambystomatidae; genus Ambystoma; species Ambystoma mexicanum. Next base: position 325,576,647 of record NC_090925.1, on the reverse strand, counting down.
CATGCCCCCTTGTGAGCAAACTGTTTAAAAACATGCACGCGCACCTGTGGGAAGTGTCTGTGAAGTGCCTCTTTGCCTCTTCGTTGAGGTGGTTCAGGCATACTTCGCTGGTAACATTGTATTGGGCTGTGGATGATATCAAATTATTGATAAAGTGAAATGAGCCGTTTTACTTTGAAAACTGGCATGCCTGCACGAAGCCCCCTAAAGAGTGAGAAAACTGAGTGGGCTATGAAAAACAATACAGCGTTACATATAAGTTCCACCCCGAGACGCGGTAGAACTAAGCTCACTGCACTGGGAAATGCGGATATCCGCAGATTCTGTAATGGGTCCCTGTCGGCATTTCGTGCTCAATCTGGAAATGCTTCTAAAGTCCGAAACGAAATTGGAATGCTCTGTATTGAAACGTTGACTGTTGAAATGATTGATATTGTAGATTCTAATAATATAAAAGCGCCAGAGCAAGCAAAAAGACCAGTAGTGGGGAGCATTAGGGCAGAGTGTTCGATATCGGACACGGCCCTGCTAGACTCCGTGCCAATTACAGGTCTAACCAAAGAGGCTCTGGTAGCCGCCCATGTACAAGTGGAGGAAGCAGCTGATGTAGTGGTCATTGATCTAGATACAAATGACTCATTCTTTTCTAATAACTTGCTCCCTGAAAACTTGTCTGCCTCCCCAGTAATGTTCTCCGAGATCAGTACATGTGACTCCCCTTCCTTTTCCAATGATGCACCCTCTCCAATAAAACTAATAACCAATAATCACAATACGAACACCTCCGTCATTATTCAACAGTATGTTGGGAATCACACTATATGAACCTGGCGATGACATCCCTGGCGAATTCCCTGTTTGTTTGTGAACAAAAATTATCTGCCCAGGGTGTAAGCTTAGAAAGAATTATGGCTTGGCAAGGGAGGAATGCCCAGTAAATTGCTTGAGAGGTTGATAAGAGAACATCAACTGGCGAGTTGAAGACGAGCATGGCCTCTGTAGCATCCCAAACGGAATGTGACCCAATCAATAGTCAGTCTCCTAAAAAAACGTTGCTAGGCAATAGAAAAATGCAAGTAGTTAAATCTGTTGTACCTTGTTTTAATGAAATTATTTATGAGGTCGATCCAGGATCGCAGAGCCAGGTGGGTGCTGGTAATGTATGTCCAAAATCAGTTCCCGACGCAAATGTGGCCGTACAATGTAAAGTAGTAAGCTCCAAAAAGGTGTTAACTGCTCCCCCATCAGTAGGGCAAAGTAGTAAAGTCAATACGGGTGGGAAAAAGTTGCCAAAAAATCTACAAATTCTGAAAAACATAGGTAAAGCTTAGGTAAAACAGTTTTTTAAAGGCTATATCTGTTCCGAAGCGTAACTAACTGCATCGCAGGCTATCAAGCAAAAATACCAACAGCTTGCGCAGGAGAGAAGAAATGACTCCCTTAACTTTGTTCCAGCTCATACAATGGAGTGTCCCCCATTAGATCTAATGGAGGCAACTCTCAAAAAAAACAAAAAACATTGGTGATGCTAGCAACGTGATAAACAGACAATTCCACCTATGAAGGTTACCCCGCAGCCAAATCATGCTCAGACAGTAACAGATGCATGTTTGGCGGTCCAGAGGTCTGAAATTCGGAAAGCTGTTGATGCATCTATGGCAAGAGTTAGTGCAGCTACACTAGTTCCTCCGCCGTGTAAGAGCCTTAGTCCTGGAGTAAACGGCCCCAAATTAGTGGCTAGTGGAATCACGAAGGAGAACTTAGAGGTGGCCCATGGAGCGGGAATTTGTATATCGGACATAATAGATCCATGTCAGATAGAGGGGGTGGAATCTAAGAAAATGTATGTCCAGTCCCAGTCATTAGCCCCACTGGCCCCCAATCAAAACCATGAACATGTTTTGCAAAAAGAAAATTCCGGTGAGTTGTCACAGATGTCCGGTGCTATCATGTCTAATAGAGAGTGCCCTGAATAAGAGGCAAGGGCCTAGCCAACAAAGACCTGTATCGGATCTGTCTGACAACACGATAAATGGGGAGGCTAGAATCCATAAGCTGCCACTCGGGCGTCTGCCTGCTGCATATTCACTGGTTTTGGCTTGTAGGAGTCCGCCGTCCACTCAATACGATCTAAATAGACGTGCAGTGATGTCTATTTTTTCAGAGATCCCGCAACTAGAAGATATTATGTCCTCAGACAAGACTCTAGTCGAATTTACAGTGAAAGGTCAGCTAAACATCGTTAAGAATCTGGTTAAAATCTCGAGTTGTTCAGAATGTAATCTGGCAAGCCAAAGCAGATCTCTATGGCTTGGGATTCGTCCTGTCTACAGAGCCAAGCCCAAATCTTTTGCAAAACTCATCAGGTCACCAAGGGAGTATGCACAAGGGTCATTTCGCTGAAAGTAAGGGAAATGAATGACCAGCCCGTGAAGACATCTGGGAGCTATAGCTGTGCGAGTGCCCAGAAGTAATGTGAGGTTAGGGAGAGGATGAACCAAGTATCCCTTGTAAACTGGAACACCAGGGGATTCAGCCATCTCATAAATAGTGACCATAGTGAATTGAGTAGTAGTGACATTGTGCACATTGTGCAGTAGTAGTGACTGCAAGAGAGATGGCTAACCTCAGTGCCCATCTGGGAAAAATCACAAATTGTACCTAAACCCAGTGGCAGGTCATCCAATTTCTGGGATACTGACAGCTGTAAAAATGGGTAGAGGTTTGATTTCTGAACTCTGGGCAATGCCAAATAAATATATGTTGTTGGTTAAAGTTATGGTCGGTGATAAGGGATACGCAATTTTGAATGTTTACTGGAACCCGATTGCCATGTCGGATGATACTTTTTTCCATGATGTAAACTCAATCTTAGACTTGGTATCGGTAGCCCAAAATGTAAGAGCATTGGTGGTTGCAGGTGATCTGACTCTAAATTGCCTGAGTGAACTAGGCAATCGAAATAAAGCGAGATTTAGAAGATGGGCCTCATTAGTTAAGGATAGAGGTCTCTTTGTCCTTAATGGGGCCCTTGAATCAGACATCCCCCACCGGCTTCGACATGGAAAAAAGTTGAAAGTAATTCAATCATAGATTATATATATATGTGAATGATGTGTTGTGGCCTGCAATGATGAATTTCAGGGTTTCTAAATCTGATGTAAGTGATCATAATATTCTCATAGCAAAATGGGTCTATAGTGCAGTGCCTGGTCGCCCCAACAATATGTCCATGAAAGGGGGGTTGTGTGGTGAACGCTGGTGGGAATAGACTCTAATGGTCGGAGACAGAAGTAATCCAACTTGAACGTCTGTTAAGGTTAGGTCTGCCGGATTATGGTATACGGGCTGAGAATGTGGGAAATGTTCAATCTGATGCATTCCAAGTGTTCCAACAGCAAAAGCACAAAACTATGCATCCAATTCAACATCTTCATGTATATGATAGGGCAGTTAAAGAAAGGAAATTGCAGCTTCGCGCAGATCTGAGACTTGTGCAAAAAGAACCTGTGCACTTGAGAAAATACCTAGCCACTAAATTAAGAACTAGCTATAGGAATTGGACCAAAGGTAACCGCGCTACCCTGTACCAAGACGACGGTGGCAACATTTTAAAAATGTTGGCTAGCAAAAATATTGCGAAAATGTGGTCAGCAATGAATTACTCCGTTGTTGCGCCTCAAATTGTCCTTCAGGCTAGTGCCGTTCAAACACATGTATGAGTGGCGCATTTCACTCGTCTGTATGCCCCACCATTGTCCAGCGAGACACTAGTGCATCCGAGGTATCCGTTGGCCTTTCACTTGAAATTTGAGCTATCGGACATTCTATTCCTCATTAATACAGCTAGCAAATCAAAGGCTAGAGGCCCTGATGTGCTCTCTAACCATACCCTTAAAAAACACCTGGAATTATGGCCATCGATTTTGTTTAAAATATTTTCGCTTATAAATGTAACCCAGACCCTCCTTAGTTCATGGACCCAGGCGATTACAATCCCAATTTATAAAAAGGGGGATAGACAGGACCCAAGTAGTTATAGGCCCATCTCACTACTCTATGTTTCTGGTAAACTGTTCTGTCGGTTAATTTTAGGGAAGTTGCAGCTATGGATGAAGAGCAAAAAACATTGATCCCCCTACAATCAGGTTTTGTAAAGGGTCTTGGAACTACCCCAAATATAATTACTCTGAACATGATCCAAGCCCAGCAGGTGGTTCAAAGGCAGCCCTTGTATATGGGGTTTATAGACTTTAGAGCTGCCTTTGACTCAGTTGATAGAGCTTTGCTGTACCAAAAGCTAAATGAGCATGAGTGCCCCCAGTCTCTCATGGCATTAATAATTGTTTCATTAATACATATCCATGAGAGAGTGCATTTCCCAAGATGGCAAATTATCTCCTGAAATTCCAACCCAACGTGGTTTAAAACAGGGATGCGCTTTAGCAGCGTTCCTATTTAACTTTTTTATTGTAGATGTGGGCCAGGAATTCATGAATTGCAATAGTGATGCCCCTAAAATAGGAACGCAGAAAATCCCTTATATGCGAATGACCTTTTTTTATTATCACAAACACCGCTTGGCCTTCAATGTATGTTGTCTCGGTTGGGAGACTATGTGGTCGCAAATAATTTGGAGATCAATATATCGAAATCCCAAATTTTAAGCTGTACTGCCAGAGCCGGGGCTAAGAGTCATCGCCCAGTATTCTCTTGGTTTCTGCAGGACTCCAAATTAGTACGCGTTACTCAATATAAATACCTTGCGGTCGCTATTGAGAATAGACAGACTATGAGTGATGATGAGGCAATAGCTCGGAACAAACTCCAGCACCTAATCGCCCAGTCTCGAATCCTAATTAATACATTTGGGAAATGTTCCTTAAGGCATATCGTGTTATTCTATATAAGATGAAGGTGTTACAAATAATTTTATATGGTGCTGAAGGAAAGTTCCTGGGGAAACGGCAGTATTGGGATGCTATGGAAGTGACATATTGGAAACAGATTCTTGTTCTCCCAAACAGTGTACCGATAATGATAATACGCTACGAATTTGGCTGGTTATCCCTTTACTCCCAGGCACTGTGGAGACAGTGCACTTTTTTGCATAAATGCTTGCTGGGGCTAAAGAGTGGAAACATTCTAGAAGTAATAGGCTACAGTTTGCTTAAATCTGGTAATGTGTTGCCCAGAACATGACGAAATGAAGTTCTGAATAACTTGGTCAAGGCAGATGTATCCCTAGAATTGTTGGTATCGAACCCCGCTTGAGCTAAAGTTAAAATCTACCAAGCTGACTGGGCTAGAAATTTATCAAGGTGTCCCCAATATAAAGACTTTAACATCTGGTTATTTGGAATGAAGCGATATGGTATGATCACGTCTTATTTATTGAAATGCCCGTCACCTAAGGTCTGTTCAGACTCGTTAAGGTTTAGATTCAATTTATGGAGCACGCGTGCGGTTCTTTGTAAATGGAAATTGTTGCCAATTGATCGTAACTATTGCCGATAATGTTCATCCTTGCAACAAAGTGAAATATTACAACATCTGGTGGTTGAATGCAGCGCTTTAAATGGAGTGCGAGCAAGATGTTTTAATAATGTGTTTTCAATCCATACAGAGTTGTGATCAAATATGGCAAACGTTGTTTTCAAATACGCGTGAGGGTACGGATAGCGCTAGTTCAATTTTTACGAATAATATTACCGCGAGTGAAGGAAATGTAAATAACATTATGTGCTGGGACCAATGGTAGACAACAGATTATTGGTGTTGATACTTATGTATAAATTTAATACCTTAGAGTCGCTGTTTGGTTTGTCCGGTTCCCCTAGTTTATGATGGTATATGATTTTATGTCAATTAATTACTGATCTGTTGGGATTTAATTTTAAAGTTCATTGATTTAATGAATCTGTACCCTAATGAAGACTATTTAATCTTATGATCGATTTTTGATGTAATATATGGAATTTGGATTTGATGTATTTTTGTAATAATGATTTGAAAAGTTGCTTGCAACTAAAACAAATTTAAAACAAATTTAAAAAATGGACTTTAGACTATTACAAAAGAGACCCCTTTCAAACTGGATTTATTCCAGGTATGGGCACCAGTGTGAATTTACTGACATTGTCCTCAATTATTGAACATCATTGTTCCTTGAAGCAATCTTTGTATCTGACCTTTGTTGACCTAAGAGCAGCATTTGATTCGATCTCTAGAGAACTTTTATTCCTGAAATTGCGCCAGCAGGTGTGTCCCTTGTATATTGTGTCCCTAATTGAAGCTCTCCACACAGAAAACACCATACGTGCGAGACTTACATCCGATGGTAAACTATCTGAAACAATAGGGACGGTGGCAGGAGTGTGTTGCCTATGAGGAGTGCTGAAGCAGAGGACTCGAGCAGCAGTGTTTTTTCAATCACCATTTCAAGGTGGAGCTACTTTCATAAAACCCCCAGCACTACGCGGATCGTAGAGGGGTGTGGCAGGAGTGTTGCAGGAGTGTGTTTCCTGGGGAGCCGCAGGCAGGCCCCGAGACACATTTGAGCAGCTAATATGAGCCTAGGAACGGGAATTCCAGCAACCCGCGCTCAAGCCAAACATGCCCCAAAAGAACCAACACACTGTGCGAATCAGAGCCCGAAGGTGGGAGTTTGGGGTGCTGCAGGAGAGGCAGTAGAAGAGGATACACCCTTCTGCCAATGGAGAGTACGGTGGACAAACCCGCTCTTACTGACAAAAGCGAAACCTCCATGCAACAAGTGCGTGCCAAGGGGGTTGGACGGAAGGGCAGTGGAGGAGGAAGAGCAGGTTCGCCGCTGGCCGCTAAACCACAATGCTTTAACATTACTCACGATAGCCCGCACGCCACTTCCCCAAAAATAGTGACATGTATTGAAAAATCCTTACTGCGGCTCCCGTCAGCGCTGTGCTCTGCCCGCGAGCTGGGCTCCGACTCCAGCGCGGACTGTGGAGCAGCGGGAGCCGGCGGTGGGGTGGGGTCCGAGCTGGTGGGTGCGGTCCCGCGGTTGGAGGGGGCCTGTCTGCTCGATAGCAGTGGTGGGTCCTCCTGCCGTGAGTGGACTGGAGCCGACTCTGGCTCGCTCAGGAGCATTGCCGGAGGGAGGTGACAGCGAAAGTGAGGGTGAGTGTTCTGCGAGTATCGCAGCTTCGCCTAATTTCAATAGACAGCGAGTCAACACGCTTGAACGGCCCCGAGTAAAACGATGGGCGACAGCAACACAGCAACTATTCCCCCATTAAAAATAATGGCATGGAAAATAGTTGCAAGCATCAATAAACAACGCCCCCCCAAAAAAACTAGACGGCTGTATAATAGCGAGTGGAACTTCTTCCAGCAGTGGCTCACAGGCGATACAAGTTCAGCTACATGGCAAACCCGTGACCCCTCTAAATAACCTGCTTGAGGAAGAGGAGGAGAGCTCTGAAATATAGGAACCCTTGGACTCGCAGAATCCAGGAAATCATAAAGTTAAATGAGCTCACCACCCGACGTAATTCATTGGTAATTGATGATCAAGTCATCAGGGACTTGACAGATTTGAACAGCAAGTTGACCAGCTCAATGAAAAACAAAAATGTCAAGTGCACTGCCATTGAAATCGGCAGCTGAACTGTATCATCAGGACAAAGCCATGAGATATCTCGTCAGTCTAGAGGCGAATACGCCGATATTTGAGACAAGAAATGAAATTACGATCTCTCAAAAAGGATTAGACACGAACTGACCTCAGAAAGTGAAGCATGCGGTTCCCAGAAACCGTTTAAGAGCCATAGCAGAACCTCGATGACTAGCTCTTTCAATGCACTAAGAGTTGTACCAGTGTTAATTCAGCATCAAAGGAAAGCGGACATGACTTCTTCATCTTCAGACGAGGAGTACAGCTCACCTAATAAAGGACAACAGAGGCACCACGACCCGAAGCCTTACCAGACAAAAAAAAGAGCAAGGTGGTCAACAGTCGATAGCAGAGATCGTGGAGAAAGTAATTAGGGATCTACGTCCAATACTGATGTCTGCCAGTACAATAGCAGTGGCTCCACTAACAAAGCTATTCGAAAACTTGATCGACAACTACCGAGATCAGACAACCTTAATAGCATTACTAAATTCCAAAATGATAAAATTGGAAACTGATCTGGTGGATATGATGACGCAAATCACAGTTACAAGAGGAGGCAATGACATCTCGCTAGCAGTCCTGAAGGAATCATTGAAAAATAATTCAGAAGATAAACGACTACTGGCGGAAGTCACACGACAGGCCCTCAACTTATTACAGAAGGAACAAGATGGAAGGGTCAGTATTGATACAAGCCAAATTTAATTTTGAATGGGAAACAACCACTGACATCCCAGTCGACGCAACCAGACGAGGTCAGACATGTTCTAGGCTCTACTCCAACTTCAAGCAGAAAAGAAAAAGATATTGCTACTGAGAAACAGATAGTTCCTTCTCTTTAGCTGTATTCGGATGCATTATCAAAATTGATGATTGTTGAGGTTAAAGGCCTGGAAGGGAGTTCTAAAGAAGAGTTAGTTCCACATGGGATGGAACCTGTGAGTGTTGAAGAGACAGATGTGACTCCCATCATAGATCTCACAAAGCCACCGGCATCGAGAAAAATGCAGGTGGAGCTGCAAAGTTTGGAACCAGTAGCCTCCCCGAGATGTGCGACGGAAGAGGACCAAAGCATACGACCTAAAATCAAGCCGACTGTAAACCCCCTAGATCCAAAAGAAGCCGAATGGTTTGATATATTTGAAAAATCACACAAACAAAACGCAGAAATCAACGAAAAACACAAACTAATTCGAAACAAGGCAAATGCAAAAAAAAAAAAAACACATCACAATGCCAAAAAAAAAAAATGCCCCTAATTCGGCTAACTTTTTCAGAAACATCAAAGCACTGAATGTGACCTTCAACAATCCTGATACATCAAATGATGAAGTGACAAAGGCGTCCGCTGAAACGAAAAGGAAAGCCATATCACCGAGGATGAATGAGATAAGCAGAAAGGTGATTAGTACAAAACACATTGAGGAGAATGATGACAAGAAGAATGAGGACGATGAGTTATTGAACATGTCGACATACAGCACAGACGAAAACGAGGGCAATGAAGAGACCAAGTAAGGCCAAAGTGAGGTCTGATGAATGCGACATGCCTCTTGAGCCTGAAACATCTAAAGGAGAAAGGAATTTGACACCCTCAACGAGCTTCACAAGCCCCAAAGTGCGGGAGCAACCGTTGAAGCGGGTGATAACATGTTTGCCGATACCTGAAAAAACTTCAAAAGACAATACAGGTGATCCGAGAAAAGAGGAAAAGAAAAAAGTCTTCCAAACTATCGAAGAGAAACGTAAGCAAAGCATCCAGAACCCTCTGCAGGGCAGCTTGCATTCGACGCTGAACATTTACAGACAAGCAAAAACAGCGCTGCCAGAATTGAAGAATGACCATATTCGCAAAGCGCTGCCGCCCAATAAAGAAAGCGATTTACCAGTGCGAGATCAAAATAAAACACTTGGTTGATTCAAGCAACAACAATCAAAATCCGTGTCTTAAAAAGCAAACCAATGCGATTCCAGCGTATAGGATTTTGATTGAACGAATGGAGTATAAAAGAGGAGATCAGCCCATAAACAGAAACTTGATATTACAGCAGTTTCAATTTATACCTGTATCAATAAAAAGCGCAGGAATTGAGCGTGTTGAAATCTTGGAGGACTCAAATTGCAAATGTGCCTTGTTACACATCAAAGATCGCAAACTCGCTGAATCAGTGATGATGTGCGAGAGACAGCTGATAGATGCAGACTTCCAGGTTTATGAGGTGGATAATGCTTTAGCGAAAAATGCAACAACTGAGTGTCCAGTCACAAGAGTCCAAAATCAAAGTACAAAGTCGCCAATAAAAAATAGCGCCCTGGCAAAGTCATCAACGAAGGATCAACAAAAAACAACGAATAGTATAGTGTTGGCCTCCTGGAACACAAGGGGATTTTCGCATTTAGTAAAATCCTCCCCAAGTCCTGATGATGGCTGGCATAATTTGTCTTCAGGAGACATGGCTGGAAAAGATGCCATGTGTGGAGGGTTTTGAAGTGGCCTTAAATCCAGCAATTGTGCAACGCAAGGGTAGACAGATGTCTGGGCAGCTAATTATGGTGAAGAGAAAAAGTGGTTTCAGCATAAAAACATCACATATTTCGCAACACATTCAATATGCTAGTTTAGAAGCCAAAGAAATGCTAAATGGAAGAAAAAACACAGTGCATGTGCTAAATATATACTGGAACACCTCCCCAACAGAGCATCTAAAGTTTTAAAAGGTACTTTTAGATACTATCGACAGTATTATGACTGAAAATGCCAATTTGCAAATTGTCTTATGTGGCGACTTTAACATGAAGCTGTTAGGAACATCTAGCCTCAAAAAGGGCCCAAAAGAGAATGAGATCAGAAAAAGTGAAATCTGGCTAGAAGAAATGGCCACCCGATCCTTGCATATGATGAAGTGCGCCTCAATAGGCGACATCCCTCCCAATGTAACCTGGGAAAGAGGCACACAAAAAAATCAATCTTAGATTACTTTTTGTATCCGAAACAATATCACAGGAAATTAAAGCCTTATATGTAACAAAATCACCGCAAAGTGACCATAACGTGGTGACAATGGAATGGAAGCCGAGACACCATCAGACCTTGGAGCAATGGAAGATGCAAATATCATTAGAACCAGGCTGCAATCGCCTTCACATGAGATCTAGCCATATACCCGTATTAGCCAAACAGATAAAACCGAAAGTCAGCGGAAAGGAGAGCGACCAGATTGAATATCAAGCCCTGTTGGAGTTTAACAGAACAAAAAAAATGCTCTCGTAATAAACCGACATTCCGGAGACACAATTTTGACCCTCAAGTCGCACAAAAAAAAAAAAAAGACTTGCGCTCTGATATAAGAAGAATTGCAAAGAAAGCGATTCCTGATCAAAAATTTGAAATAAGTGATGAACAACAACAACTGGATCAAAGCTCATCGTGGGCTATTAGAACAAAAAGACGCTTAAGCAATTCTAGTGGCGTTGAATAAGAACAATCCAAGTAGCTTCTGGTCGCTAGTGAATGAGTTGGAGAATCCGCAAAAAGCTATGCTAGCAAACATGGTGAACGAAGATCAATGGACAAGCCATTTTTAAAATCCATTTGAAAAAAAGAAAGAAACTTCTTGCCCAAGCCTGATTGTAAGCCAACCATGGGATCTAGTCTTTGAACGTGATGAGATCCTGAATTGCATACAAAAGATCAGCTCCTCAAGAGCTGCAGGCCCAGATGGGCTCTCGAATGCCATCCTCAAAAATAATATTGAACAATGGACAGACTTTTGCACTATGCTTTTCCAAAACATAATAAAAGAGGGCCGCACTCCAACAACATGGAAATTGGGCATCATTGTTCCAATCTACAAAAAGGGCAACCGTACAAATCCAGCTAACTATCGGCCTATAGCCCTATTGGATGTGATGGGGAAAGTTTTTGCAAGTCTACTCCTAAAGCAACTGTCAAGTTGGATAAAGTTAAATAAGATCTTCGATGTACGACAGACAGGCTTCGTCAAAGGCGAAGGATGCAGTTTAAACCTTATTCTGAACTTGCTGAAAATAGATGCCATTAAATCAGGTAATAAAATCTATTTGGCATTGATAGATTTAGCGAACGCCTACGATGGAGTCGATCGTGAAACACTATGGTCGAAGTTAAAATCGAGAGGCTGCCCCCATAGCCTCAGTCAGGCCATAAAAGAACTGTATTTGGAGACACAAATACAGATTACCTTAGACAACGATGGTCACCTAACCAAACCCATCAAAACAGAACGAGGGGTGAAGCAAGGGTGCCCCTTGGGAGCGACACTCTTCAATTTTTACATCTCAGAGGTCGGATCCATATTTGATGGTGTAGTGTCATTCCCCCCAAAACTGAATGGGAAACATCAGTTGGATCCTTTATGCTGATGGCATGGTTCTTCTAGACCCAACAAAATCAGAAATACTAGTCCTCGAAAATAAGAAAGGTGGCCAACCGAAGACAAATAAGTTGAGATGGACACTGGGAACTGAAGCCTTGAGCAAAGTAACATACACGTGATATTTGGGGACGTTAATAAATTCAAGCATAAACGACGACCCAATGATGAAAAAGATTGCAAGTAATTGCAAACAGTTAACACCAGAAGGCATGATCCTTCAAAAAAAATATGGGAAATTCTCCTATGTCCCAGTAATAAAGTTTTATAGGAGCAAGGTGACCCCTATTCTGATCTTTGGAGCAGAAAGTATGTTTGGGTGTTCGTCTGAGATTTGGGCTAGGTGTGAAAGCGAGTTCTGGAAACAGATTCTGCAGTTGCCGTTGGGTTTTCCTACCGCTTGTGTTCTGTATGAGGTGGGTCTATCCTCATTAAATGCTAGGATAATATGGAACAAACTGTCCTTATATAGGAAGACCTTAGAGGAAGCGAAATTAGCACCCTTTGAAGTTCTAATGGATCCAATAAGAAATCAAGAGTGCAAGACGGCTTTAAATATGTGGAGACAGCAATGCAAAGACATCTTGATGCAACTGGCAACGGATGAAAAAACATTATGGGCCAACCCAAATGTGGTAAAGAAAAAGCTGCTGCAATTGGACTGGATCGCGACTGTGGAAAAAAGATCGAACCATAAATGCATGGTCAATTCGCCGGCTGAAGCCAAAAGTGTCAACACAATTCCCAAATACATGTAAACGCTTGAGAAAGCTGTACCTGAAATTCATATTTAATCTATTTGAAACAAAGGAAATCTTGAAACAAAGAAGAATGATCCAATCTGAAAACACGAACTGCAGATTTTGCAATCATAAAGAGGAAAATGTAAAACATCTCGTCCTCTTTTGTCCGTCTTTAAGAAATCTGAGAACATTCTACTTGGGGAAAGAGATGGACAAATGCACAACCTATAGTAGTGAGGACTGGAGGTGCCAAATGCATAATGGCGATTGTAAAAATGTAACCATAGCACTCATGAGGTAAAAGCTACAAAACAAACTGGAATCAGAGAAATCCATAAGTAACAATGAGTAAAGACTCACTTGGCTTGACAGAGTGTTGCTTTGCAATAAGCCATTTGCTTGTCTGTCATAAATTTTCTATTTTTTCTTTCTTCTTTATTTTAAAGATTTTATGTAGTTAAGTTTTGTAGTAAGTGATGTAAATATTTCAAAAGTTTATTTAAACTGTATGAAATAAAAAAATAAAAAAATAGGGACGTTCAGAGGGCTGAGGCAGGGTTGTACCCTGGCCTCGGCACTCTAATTTCTTTATATCAGATGTAGGAAGAGCATTTTTGAAGCACATTACTGATTCTCCTAAATTGGCCAATAAGCCTTTTCTGTTTCTCATGTATGCTGAGGACTTTGCTAATCTCAAAGACGGCGAAAGGCCTCCAAAAAGCCTTGGATGCTTTAGCAATCTACACTGAGGAGAATCTCTTAACAATAAACTCAGAATACTAAGATCATGCAATTTCATCCAAATAAAAAGCATATCAGGAAGTCCTTCAAATGGACTCTTCGTGGCTTCCAACTCGAAATTGTGCAACATTACATCTATTTAGGCACTATAATAGCCAGTCAAAGAGGCATACAAGTGTACCAACAGTTATTGCAAGGCAAGGTAATCACTTTAATCCATCAGGCCAAAATCATCCAAGCTAAGTATGGTACACTTACCATTTCCCCAGCAATAACTTATTACTGCCAGAAGGTTACGCCAATTCTTCTATATGCTTTGGAGACCAAACCTATAATGTTGAAGTTTTGGTCTAGCCTCGAGGGAAATATTGGCGTGGAATTTTACAACTTGCTGAATCCACGCCTGTAGCGTTGATTCTTAATGAATTGGGGTTGATTTCCTTGTTTGCTCGTTATAAGTGGCAGTTGGTGGCTCATTTCAGGAAATGTTGGTTAGCCTTCAAAACCTGTAATGTGTTGGGTATATTATCAGAGTTTGTTCTGTTATCAACTAATAAATTTATAACTAAGTGGCGTAAATTAGTTATTAATGCCCTTGCACTTGCAGATGTTTCCTTACTGGTCCTCTTGCAGAATCCAGTATGGAAGACCAAACTCTTTCAGCGAGATTAGTTTGACACTAGGGAAACATATAGTCATTACCGAGATTTTGACACAGAATTGTTTGCAATTAAAAAACACGGCAAACCTGAGTTATTTCTGTTGAAATCTCCATCGAAATTCCATAGAAATGACTTCATTCGCTTGAGATTTAACTTGTGGCCTACAAGACAGGTGTTGGCTCGTCGCAAACTAATAAAAACCTCAGATAATTTGTCATTTTTGTCAAAGAGTGGAACAAGAGGAAACATTAAGTCATCTTTTGACAGAGTGCGTTGCATTGGTTGATCAGCGTCTCGCACATTTTAAGTATCTTATGGAGCTTTATAGGTTCCTGTCTCCGGAAATGTTATGGAAGATAATCCATGCTGGTTTTTTTACGCAAGCAAGAATAAGAGCAATTGCGTTTCTTCATGATCTTAAACTTGATGAGAGCAATGCAAGCACAACATAATGAAACCAATAGCATTATAATTATGTAGAGAAACATAATGCCTCATTTATATTAAGAAAAAATGAACAGAGATAATGGGTGTGTTTATAAATGGTTTTATGTTCAGAGTTATTTTTTTTCTGTTATTGCTCTCAGTTTTTACTATGTCTTGCTCTTGTACACTTCGTTAATTTTTGGAAATTTTTGATGCCTTTAACGTATGAAATGGATTTAGTCGTTTTTCTTATTACTCTTTTGTTTGTTATATTTGTAATTCTTTTTTTTTTAACAATAATATATTGTAAAGTTAATTTATATCAATAAAAAATTTTTGCTAGGCACTATTCACTTTAGCAGTATGCACTTTATAAGCTACATGGTCATTTTATTGATATCGATATGTACTATGCACTTTTTTGCGGTACATATGTCAATAAGGATTAACATTCTAGTTAATATGCTTAGGTAAGAGATAAACTATACTACACAGAAAATAAGCATCAGATCCCCAAAAAAAGGAGTAACATTGAAAGTGATGAAGGCTCATACATTAATATAGAAACGAAAACCGTTTTGCCATTTTTGTCTGCCATGCATTACGCACAGTAAAAGTCAAAAAAATTACTCTAACAGAGCGATATTTGCAATGCACTTATCTGCAGACTAAATGTCAATCCAAATCAATTCTAGCCAACATGTTTGATAGGAGCAGACATTTTATATTACACAAAAGGAATCACAATGTGGCTTTAAGGACTGTAGGTGCCAAAAACAGAGATACAACGCTATTAAGTAGGAATTGTAAACTAGCTGTGTATTTAAACAATGAACTACGCCTAATATTAAATGCTTTTTGTACCCATGTATATTCTAAATGCTTGAAATATTTTGTAACTACATTACAAGATGGCAGGATTTTTCGTACTGATACTTTGTGGAAACAATGACATAGGAACTGATAGTGAAGAGGGACAACTATGAACGTTTGTAATAGTCCTTTTTCTATGGTAACCACTGGCTATGGGAGTGATTACTTAATGAAGGAAGTTGAATAAAACAACTATGATCAAGACACCAGGAGTGGCAATACACGTCAGTTTGTTTACATCCCAAAAAAACATTGCTGGGTAACAGCTGTTATGGTGCTTTTATAATGGATTGATGGAATAAAGACATTTTAAATTGAGAAGTAATTTGCACTGATGTTTGTGTCGCAACTCTTTACCATCGGAAATAACGGATTTGGAAAGCTGCGAGTGTGATGTAACACCGATGTAAGGTCTGGTGATAAGAATATATATTTATTACACGGCCACAGTAGTGGCCGTGTAGTTATGGTTAAGTTGCTGTTTCCATAGGAAGAGCACTTTTTGGGTGGCTTATAACTTCGCTCCCCCTGGACGAATCCACACCAAACTTTGCAAAAAAAAGTATATGGCCCACTCTGAATTGCAAAGTTTGGTGAGGATTCATCCAGGGGGGGCAAAGTTATAGGGGGGGTCCCAAAACTTTTTTTCCCATAGACTGAATGGGTTAAAAACTTTGATCGCGCCTACAGCCCAAACCGCTGGACGGATTTTCACCAAATTTGAACCAGGAGTAGCGGCTTGGTCCCGAAAGCGTGCTTTTGCAGATTTGGTGAAAATCCATCCAGTAGTTTTTAAAAAAAGTGACCAAAAAATAGGTCCCAAACAATTAGTGATATCTGTGTTCGGTACGCGGACAGACTTCCCTGTTCGCTCCACAGACAGTGTTCCGATCGTCCTACGTCATGTCCGCGGACACGCGACGTGTTCGCCAATTGGACGGCGTAGAGCGTGAAGCACGGTGTAGAGCGTGAAGCGCGTCAGATTTTCGGTAGCGCCCGCCACATTGCATTCGCGGACATTTAGTAGAGTGTGTTGGTGTGTAAGAGTGTTCGGGGAGGGTGGTCGAGTACGAGATAGGTTAAATGTGTTTATGTGGTAGACGCTCTTGTTGTGTTCGATTTGTCTGCGGACAACACGGCTGTTCTGAAATGTTCTAAATAAACTAAATGGGGGGTGGGTGTTCTCAGGACGCAATATGTGTCCGTTTTGTTCGCAAACAAGCTGAAACTGTTCTAAGAACACTCGCGTTGTCCTGAAAGGTTTGTAAATAAATAAAATGGGGGTGTCCCGAGGACGCTGTCCGTATTGTTTGCTGGCAAGTTGAATGTGTTCCAAGAACACTTGCGGTGTCCTGAAATGTTCGCAAATAAAAAAATGGGGCTGTTCTGAGGACGCTGTCCGTATTGTTGCTGGCAAGTTGAAAGTGTTCTAAGAACACTCGTAATGTCTGCGGACATTAAAGGTTTCCATAGGCCATAGCTGAAATGTTTGACTCTATGGGTGTGATATGCTGCAGTGGTTGTGGCCAGGGCATAGAGTCTTGGGTGCATGGCGATTGGGCCATGCACCCAAGACTATGCCCTGGCCACAACCACCGCAGCATATTACACTCATAGTTGCTTATAACTTTGGGTCAAAAACAAAGTTATAAGACACTATGCTGCGATGGTTGTACTTATAATATACTTACTGTTTGGTTTAGTAACTGGAGTACATGTATTTCTTGTTCATTTCTGTGATAAAAGAAAATAGCATGTTAGTATTAGTATTTTGTAATGACTTATTACATTGTATAATCAACATTTCTATTTTTTTTTACCCTCATATTTAGTAGATTACAAACCAGAGTACTGTACACTTTGCTCAGTTTCTGTGTTTGTTGCTAAAATCATTGGGTCTGTGGGAGAAAAAAAATCCATGTTGGATTAAAAAAAACCTTTTTCTGTTATGCTACAGTTTGTTTGTTGTTTTCAGTGTTCACTTGGTGTTTCTGGCTAATGCTTTATACATTGGCTTGTTGCAGTTTTTTGGAGCAGTAACATTATTTTTGTTTGGATATTGTAAAATGTTGGCGCAGTTAGATACCAGTAGGCGTATTCCAACTGTATTTTTTTATATATTTCAGTGGTATTGATTTATCTGTTTGGCTGTTAAATTTTGGGACAGTTAGATACCAATTGGCGTATTCTAACTGTCTATTTTTTGCTCTAATTTAGTGGTATTCATTTATCTGATTAGTTGTTGTAGAATCTTTGGGCAGTTAGATAGCTTTTGGAATATTCTAACAGTTTATATTTTTTTTACTACAAGTTTACTTAAGGTTAAAGTACAGTTTAGTTATCAAATTTTGGTTTTAAGAACATTAAATAAGCGTTTGTAAGATTTGCTGGTAATCTCTGCTTTAGAGTAATTATACTATCATTACATTCAAACCATCCACATTTCTTTTTTTTATATGCAGTGCAGTGCCCTGAATTGGTTGTGGCTCCTGCGTGGTAGATTATACCTATTGTTGTGAATATTATTATATATTTTACCATGTGTGAATCCATTCAGCTTGCAGTTGTTTTTGGTACCATCTGCATTGTAACGTAGAAGCATTAGTATTACGTATTTACTATGTGTTTGTATTACTAACGTGGAGCGATTATCCGAATTGCAGGTAGTACATAATCTACCATGGTTTGCATTTTGTACAAGTTGCTGAAATGGAATGGATTCACAATTCGGTATTGATATATATGTATATGAAGCGTTCATTGGGGATTCCTTGTGTCACATTGTTGCAGAGAGTGCATGTATGTTTCCACATGTATGAAATCTGGAAGATTTCATTTATAGGTATGTTTTTATTTTCCAGTACTTGTAGTAAGTACATTAGACATTCCTGTTAGTTTATAGTGAATTTAACCATTCCAGCACAGTAGTCCAATTCTTGTCTTATTCCATAAACACTATACGTGTTATCAGGATTGTTTGTTACATTTCTGTGAAGTACTAACATTTGCAAACACAATTGGTCTGTACTGTGCAAGTAAATGTTGTCAACAATTGGTGGCAATTGAAATAGAATATTCATTGCTACATTTGCGTAGCAACTTACTCCAACTATATTTGAGAGTTTAAATGGACCAGGTAGTTCTGTATCTGATTGATTTTTTTTTTAGTTTGTCTTCCTTCTTTGATGATGTACCTGGTTTACTTTCCCTAATGGGTTCTTTTATGTTTGTGGTACTTGATGAAGTTTTAGTTTCTTTTACTCTCTTTGGAGTATTTGCAGTGACATCCTGTTGCATTTCTGTTTGATTTAGTTTTCTTTTACAACGTTTTACTTTTTGTGGTACAGAATATGTGTTTACATGGGGGGTGTATAGTGAGCGAAGTCTATTGTATTCTAAAATGCAAGGAATATCAGCGTTTACTTGCATCAAAGTTGATTAGAAATAGACCGTCAAGTGTACGTAAGCGTGATAGTGCTACGTAGCTCATGCCTTCTTTAAAGACTGTTGCCAATGTCTATCATTGCTTTGTCTAGGGTAAGACCTTGTGATTTATGAATGGTGACTGCGTATGCAAGAGTTAGAGAAAATTGTTCTCTGCGTACATACATATCTGAAGAGAAGGAATCGAGCTGTTGAGCGTCCTATCCTTTTTTCTTCTGAAAGTTTGTCAAAGAGAATATTGACAAACTGAATTTTGTTGTCACGTGGGTATGTTTGAAAGCCAACAACTGTACCCAGTGCTCCATTAACTAGTCCTTGGTCCACGTCAAGGTTACCTTTAAGCATTACTCTGCAATTTAAGGATAATTTTAATATCTTTTCCAAGCCTGCTGTGATTGAGATTGATTTTTCTAAACTATTTAGTCTTGTTGTGGCTTGGTCACACATGGGTAGTGTCATTCCATGTACATCTAGTTAGTCTGTGGCGCTAATTTTCATTATTGGTTGCATTTCTTTACTTAACATTATTTCATTGAATTTGAAACAGTTTGCAAGAGTTGGCATTAAGGCCATACAATTGACATTTTTGTGGGCTAATTGTTCCATAACATCTGTAGCACATGCATTATCACCATAAAGTGCATGAATGTCCCGGGTTTTCAATATTACTTCTGCTTCTTTAGAAAGGATACCAACTCCGATACTTTTTAAGATGTTGGCATAAGTGAGATCTGCAGATTGGCACATGTTTTCGGTAATTCTCTGTACTGGAAATGTTGCCAAAGGTTGACATTTCCAATGCTGCCAACAGTTTTACGGCAGAGTTTGTGTCCTAATGTTTTAAAAATATGCTCACCTTTTACTGGTGTCAATTGAAGATCTCCGAAAACAATAATGTGTTTTCCTGCTAAGAGCTCTTCATAGTTTGTACTTCTTGTAATCAGAGGTGAATCAAAGCCAACATTAGGTTGGACACCATGCTCACTTCATCTATTAGTAGCATTTTCATTTGTTTCAATACTCTGCGTAGAATGTTTGTAATAGTTCATTTGTTTTGGTGTTCTACTGGCAGGAGTAGTAATCGGTGTAAAGTGACACCACCTATGTTGTAGGCAGCTAAACCTAAAAAATCATCAGTAAGTTCCTTCAGCAATTGACAAACAACAAACTGTCAGCTGTTGTCACTGCCCCCAGAGGTCATCAGCGATGTCATCAATGACATTTGTGATGTCATCTTTGATGTCCTGGGTGTTAGTCTTAGCAGTGCACGGTGGTGGCGCGAGTTATGGTTGCTTAGCTTACCATAACTGGCGAATTTCAAGGGTTTTTCAGTTTTACTTGGAACCATAACGTCCCTTTAACAGTTTTTTTCACTGAATTTCATAGGTTTTTAGTAGCGCAACTTAACCATACGTCTCTTTAACAAAGTTTTTTCACTGAAAATATATATTCACTGACCAAAAACGTTAAGGAACGCTGTTTCAGATCCCCTAAGAAAAACCTATCAAATTCAGTGCAACAAGGACTTGAAAGGAACATTACACTTATTTTGCACTAACAACAACCTATCCATATTATGGTTACAAGTAAAACCAAAAATAAACAGAAATTCGCCAGTTATGCTAACCTAAGCAACCATAACTCGCCCCACCACAGTAAAGCAGGAGCAGTCCTTCCCTTTCCACTATTTTTTGTCGACAACTACCTCATTGGGTACAGGTAAACAGTCATACATGCATCCACCAATGCCATCCAAGATGTTAGCATTGAACACTGTCAGCTCTGCACAACACTTCATATGTACCGTACAAATTCAGCCTGCCAGTGTCTTGTCATTCGAAAGCACATCCAGTAGAAAGTTCAGTAAAAGATTGCAAGATTTGTGCAT
Source organism: Ambystoma mexicanum (assembly GCF_040938575.1). NCBI lineage: Eukaryota > Metazoa > Chordata > Amphibia > Caudata > Ambystomatidae > Ambystoma > Ambystoma mexicanum. The sequence continues at coordinate 325,555,801 of NC_090925.1, read as the reverse complement.
CCACATTAGCACCCATCACCACAAAATAGAGAAATACTTTTTATGCAGTATGGTTACAACTCTGTTATAAGTGCCTCTGCGCACGGTATCTGCCACTGAGCGTCCATTACATTCTTAAAAAGCATATTGTTTTTTCTCCCATCCCCTACCATCAAATGGCAATTCAATGGAATGTTCTTGCAACATTTTCATTTACCCATATCATACATTGTAATATCGAAACAGAAACTCTTCTTTCCTTCCGACAATGCTACAATTGTTTTCCCCACTAACCCATCCCCTACATAAATCGTAAAAATAAGGCACCAAAACCAGCACTGAATGTATCTTACCAACCTAAAGCAAGTTTCCAAAAGGTCACTGTCTGCACAGCTGTGGTTCTGTCTAGGCTGGACTATTGCAACAGCCTCCCTTAAATCTGCCTTCTTCTACTCTCCGCCCTCTGCAACTCATCTAGAAGAGGACTGCGCGACTTGTCCTCGGCCTCAAGCCTAGGGATGGTATCTCTCCTGGACTGAAATGTCTGCAATAGCTCCCAGTGGCTGCGAGGAATAAGGTGAAAACCCTCTGCATTATGTACAAGGTCTTCTGGACCCTGGGACCACAATACTTTCAACTCTCACTTCCTAAATATCTCCCTGCTTGAGCTCTTACCTCATCTGCCTCCAACTCCATCAGGGTCAGTCGCTTCTGCAAGCAACCAGCTGGTGGTAGATCTCTTTCTTCGGCTGGGGCGTCCCTCTGCAACAGCCTCCCTGAAACTTGAGGAGAACCAACGCTGCTTCCGGAAGCACCGCAAAGCCGTTCTCTTTGCGTCTGCTTTTTCTCCTCCTCTCCCCGGCTGATTTACCCACTTCCATTCACAAAGTGAATGTCACTGCCAACCAGACCACCCAATCTTCACAGCATTGGGCCTACTCCCAGGAAGCTACACAAACCAGAATATCCAAGCACATAGAACATTCACTTCAAGCCTATCCTCTTCTATACTGACAGTGTTCCAACATTGCACCTAGTAGGCACACTGCAGGACTTTTCAATGCACAATCTCCAGCCTGACCGCACCCATGGAAGCAACAATATATGCATGTCGGCGCACTTCTGGTGCTCTATGAAGATTAAAATGTGCTCCACAACCATTCTGAGCACCCTTTGACAGATGCAGTCTAAGCTGCATTGCTGCGGTGGGTGTGGGCAAGGCCTAGACTATTAGGTGCATGGCCTATGACCTATGGCCTTCGTCCTTGCACCCAATGGTCTAGTCCTTGCCCAGACCCACTGCAATGTAATGCAGCCATGCATGGCAACATGTGCCCAAGTACCACACTCCCCACACATACCACAGCCACTGCTACTGCGACCTAACCTCTGCACCATAATACAACTATGCATGGAAACATGCAACAGTTGGCAGATTCTACAAACATACCACAGCCTCCGGCACCCATACCCACTTTCATTCACATAGTATGGGGTTACTGCCAACCAAACCAAAAAATGTCCACAACAGTGGCCCTGCTCCCAGCACTCTATTCAGTACACAAAAGCAATACCTCATAGTGCAGTATAGTAGTCAGCACTCCGCGCAAAGGACACCACACAATCCTATGAAATATTCAGTTCACCCCCATCCACTTCTCTGCACACTATTTGAGTATTGCACCCACTTCACACACTGCAGTATCCATGCACATAGAAGATGCACTTCAACCCTACCTGCTTCTATACTGACAGTATTCCAGCACTGCACACACTGCAGAACTAGTCACTCCATTAGCTGCAGCCATGGAGTAAACGCTGTAGGATGTTCTAACAAGACCACACCCATGGCTGCAACATTGTATGCAATGCTGACGAACCACACACAGAAGGCAACAATGTCAAACCTAACTGCAACCACAGCACATAGTTGTCGGAGCAAGGCCTCCATCCGTGCATCGAATGGGCTACGGGCTTACCACATGCAACACACCGAAGTACACGCCATCTTACAATGTGCAGGTCATGTGCAATGCACTCCCCTGCTGCAATTGAGCTCCCACCAGTCACCACGGAAAGAGGTCTCTGCACCAGCTGTCCTGCCGTACCAAAGCCTGCTTGCATTCAGCACACATGGTAGCAGCCTGTGCAGAGATCTGCGTATTGGAGCTGTATGCATGGATACTGCAGGGTCAACAACGTCTTCATCCAACTATTGACATATCTCGGATGTATCACTTCTCACTCCCCCGCCCTTTCCATCACTTCTTACCATCACCACATGGTGTAACATATGTTTTCCAATGCACTCCCCTTCTGCAATTCAGCTGCTACCAGTCACCATGGTAAGAGGTTGCGGCACGAGCTATTGTGCTGTAACGAAGGCTGCCTACATTCACCACACATGGTAGTTGCCTGTGCAGCGACCAGCGAATTGGCGCAGTACGCATGCATACTGCAGGCACACCACTGTTCGTCCACCTAATAATCACACATCTCAGATGAACCACTTCTCTCCCCCACCCTTTCCATCCCTTATTCCCACCATCACATGCCGTACATTATATTTGTCAGTCCCTTTTGGCGCTGAATAAAGAATGAAAAAAAAACATAGGTTTTGAATAATGGAGGATTTTTGAAGGAAAAAGCCAAGGAAGTTCCAGTAGATGAGTGTGTGTCTGAATGAGGGGAGAGGAGGCACAGATTCAAGCTGAAGCATAAGAAAAACAGTAATGTGGTGGAGGTTGACATATAAGGGTCATTAAGAGAAATTGGTAACATGGGGGGACAAGAGACGGCTCCAACTGTAATTTGACTCTTTGATTTTTGGTCAAAGCAGCAGGAAAAATGGTACAGCATGGACCTGGAACATTTGAGAAATACAAGTGTTTAGGGTGGGGGTGGTTGTAGTGCAGAAGACTACAAGCTCTATTTTGTTGTAATTAAGTGTTAAGAATAGTAATCCATTTTGGGGTATGGTAGATCGACAGGAATGAAGTGGGAAGAAGTGGTCCCAGCTCCTCGTCAAGACAGATGAGGTGTTACACATCGCCGCAAGTGGTCTCTATGGGCACGGACCCGCTTGTGCAGCCCTTTGATACCTAACACCTCCAAGTTGGAAGCTTGTGATTCTCCCCGACCGGCTGGTAGCGGTCTAGTTGTTGCACGCTCCTTTGACGTGCGGCCGACCGATCACGTGATCCTTTATCCGGAAACGAAGCGGCCAGTGCTTTGCGTCGCTTCTGCCTTTGACGCTCCGTGAGTTTGCTTCTGAATCCTCCTCTCTCTCCATGCTATCATTTCCCTCCGTGCTTGCGGTTCCGACTTACCCTGTGTTTACTTTCCCTCTTCAGATCCTTCCCTCAGGTTTCGCTAGTTTCGTTCTCAGTCAGCTTCGCGGATCAATCTCATTTGTTTCCTGTTCTGGCCAATCTCCCATCTGAGTAAGTTCCCATCCTCTAGGGTTCCCTTGTGTATTTCTACCTGGTTCTCATCTCCTGTTATCCTTCCAGATTCTCCTGAAGCTTTTCTACTCAGCCAGGTTCCAGATCCGAACTCTCGTACTCTTCCCTCAGTCCTTTTCGGGTGAGAGGATTTCCAGTGAGCTCTCTTTCCTTTTCTTTCCTTGGGCTCTCCTCTAACCTGCTCCCTATTTCTTCCCTTCTCATAACTGCAGAGACAAGGTGTCTTGTGTGATTCCCGGGGGTTCCTGTCGGAGACGTCCAACTTTCTACCATCAGCCTGATCTGCACGAGCGGGACTTCGTCCAGGGTTTTCTTCCCATTGAGGGTTTCCCTGGGAGTCCTGCCCTCTCACCAGGGTCACTTTACCCTGGGCTGAGTGGCCAGGGCTGTCACTGGGAAATCTTCCCATCTGCTTTGGTTCTCCCAGTTGGAGTCATCGACTGCCAAGGTGAGCTGTTTGTGGATTCTTACCTAAAATGTGTGCTACAACAGCTTTAATTACATATTTATACAGTGGAGTATCATGAGGAGCTGTTTTTTTTTCAGCGCAGTTGTAAAGCGCTAAACCTCAATGAGAAATGACATCAAGAGGGGAAAAGAGATTAAACATACAAGGTAAAATAATGGGGAAGATGGGAACCCTGGAAGACACTGCAGTTCAATGAGGGCTGGGAAGTGTAGAGATGATCAGTAAGGGGTTTTACTGTCTGGCATGGTCACGGGGAAAATAAGAGAATCAAAAGTATGCAATGCCTTCGACACAGGTTAATCCGGCATCTGGAAGGCAGAGAGAAAAAGTGAACCATGGTCACCATGACAAGGAAATGAGGCAGTCAGGGGATGTCCCTGCATCCATCAGCCTTTGGCAACTTTACTACATGTAGTGTATAGAGATAGAGGATTGCCAGATTAATATTCTCCAAATTAAAATAAGAATTGGGCAAATTGTTTTGGCTACCAAGTTGTGCTAATTTAAATGGTCTTTAACAATGAACCTAAATTACACCCCGAATTAAAATAACCATGAATCAACAAAGCAGGAGTGGACGAGATGCCATTGAGCTGTTCTGAAAACAGGTAACGGATGTACATTTAAAAACAGAGAAGTGACTTGGGACAAGGTTGCAAGAAGAGCGTAGAACCCAACTAGCCTAGTGGAACAATGCATTTTGTAGGAGTGCAAACAGAAACATGTGCATGGTTGGGTAGTCAGATGTCATAGCTCCCTGCAGACTTGCAAAACCAACAGTAGTGCAAGAAGAATTCACTAACTGATACAGTAAGGCAAGCCTTATCACATTCAAGGGCACAGCAATAGGTAGGTACAGCATTGACAGGAGCTGCACTGCAAGATACACAGGTAGAGCTGAAAAAAAGAGCACGGTCCTTTAACAACTACTCTGCTGCCCTTTCCCCAAAGAGTGGTTTTCTCATCATACATAAACACACAGTGGATTAGTTGCCTAGGGTCTAATTCTTGCATGGAGCATTTACGATAAGTGTTCTGAAATCATTTGCCATTGTATTGTACTGTGGTCATTGGAGTGTAATCAGTTTACCCACAAGCCAATGTGGGAGAACTTCCTGGGACTTGTAACGCTCATTCAGTGGTGAAGGCAAATTCCTTCATCTAATAGGTAGCCCATTATTGGCTCATTCCACATTAATGAGCACTTCTCATCCCCATCAAGCAAGGGAAAAAGGGGGTACTAATAAAAGCTCTGGGCTCTTTGAAACGACTAAACAAAACTCCAATGTCAATGGGGTACAAGCAGTAAATCTGATGCAGAGAAGAGAAGAAAACGTTTTCAAAGTTTCTAAAAAAAAGTTAGGGAATTAAGCAGCAAACATGTGGGGAGGAGCTACAGTCTCAAAGATGGCAGGAGAACTTCGGCAGAACACAACTACACGAAAACCAAGTGCGATTTGCTCAAAATGGAACCTCACCATTCTGAGGTCAGAGCATCTGGCTGGACATTACGAAGCAGAACATTATCAAAGATGAGCAGAGCGAAGGTTTCAATTTTCACTAAAACTGCCCCCCTTCAAAGGGTGAAAATCCCATGAAGCCAAAGTGAACTTGTGTGCAGCCTTACCTTATAGGAGATGTCCTTACCTCAGATGTCATCCCATGGGCACTGCTTACCGTTTTTTAAATAAGGAGGTTTAAGTTACAATGGAGGAGCCAAGGCTCCCATTCACATTAGCATTCCTTCCGTTTCAGATCCTTTAGTGCAGAGATCTGCCCAAAGACTTAAAGGCTTATCCCTGTAACTGGTTTGTCTTGAGCTACATCATGAAGGATGATTTGCAGTTCTTGAAAGGGAGATGTGGAGGTGCCACAGTCTTCAAATCCACATATGTTGCAAGCAAAGCGTGAACGGTACGCACATCAGCAACATTAGATGAGCTATTGGCATCTGAAGCAACTCTTAAGTGAGGATCTTCCAGTGTCCAGAGCATTTCCAGTTCCTGCCGGAAAAACAAAATGACAGCACTTTAAACAGACCCAAACTTCACAGCACAGGGCACAGACACCAGCTTGTCACATCATCACTCTGTCCGTTAACATGAACAGAAGACTTTACCCAAACTATCCTGAAGACTGCACTGCTAATGCTGTATGAAATAACAAAACAATGCAACACTCTTCTACACCAGTAAATCTTTCAGTCACACTTATTTCTGCACCTGGATAAATGGATTAAGGCTAAATCGGACTAGCACATTATATATACAATTTGAGGCTAAGTTCAAAGGCCAAATGAAAACAAGGAATGAAAGTTGAAGTTACATTGAGCTATTCACAAAATCATTTTTTTTTGTACAAGTACTTGGCGAACCAAAGACTAAGAATCATTTCCAACTGCACGTGTGTGTATTCCGCTGGTCATCGCACTGGAGGGTGGAGTGGGGCAAACAAACCCATCTGCCCTCTAAAAGGAGGATATAGAACTCCATGACCAACACTTATGAACCGCAAGCCAGCCCATAAAATCCCTCGCCCCCTCTCCATATTCACACAGACCATTACTCAGGAGTCAAGAGTCAATGACTACTCACCAATGGCTAGTGTAAATGTCGATCAAGCCAGTTTTTTAGGAGCACACACCACGTAAGGCAAAATGTGTAATGTCCCAACATGGTTATTACTTTTATAAAATGTAGAAAGATGGAAGGCCACTCTCACCACCTAGCTCGATTGAAATCTGGGAATTAGAAAGACAACAGTAACTCGAACAAAAAAATAAAATAAAAAAAAAACACAACAGTAACTCCTTCTACCCTTTCCAAACAGGAGACTATATATCTAGAGACCTGGATCTAACCAAGTACATTGTAGATTTTCTTTTTTTCAACCCCAGGCCCCTGGTCCCAGTTCAAGAATAAAACAAGTTACATCAGCAATTTCCCATTTTGGTTCTGTCTTCTCCAGGGGGAGGTTCTTACTCAACCATGTGCACCATTACAATGCATGTGTGGCTGGTACTGCAAAGCAGGTTTTCCCTCTGCATACAACTGTACATTTGTTACTTTACGGCTCAGTAAAATACCCGGAAGGTTCATATTCCATGAACTTGTCTTGGTGTTTGCATCCAATGATAATAAATCTTAAAAACATTCTGAACATGATTCCTTGTTGAATCACAAACGTTTACATCATTAACTGTATTGTTCAAGCCAGAGAGAAACATTACAATGTTCTTATTGTGATCACTCTCATTTGGGATATCTGCATATTTTAGAATTAAACCTGTGTTTGACATCAATTAGTCATGCTCCAAGTATCTCCCCATACCTTGTATTTCTGTGGACATCCCCTTTTCTGTATCTCTAAATGTAATTATTCATCCATACCCTCAATCCATCCACCATTATTAAGAGGAGTCCTCCTACTCCACTACGTTTTGAGATCTGTCATTTCAATGGCAACAACCAGTATAGCCTTTACGTAATTGCCATGTTTCACCGACCTTCCCAAATTTCCCAAAAGTAAACACTTGGGATCCAGCACTACTGTTCAACTACTCCCAATAAAATCACCACTGCTTTTTGTCCAGTACTACTGTATTTTCATGCATGCCTAATCGTGTGGATGAAGGTCCTCTACGACTGCTTGCATCTCTGAACACAATCGAATCTGCCGTTTGTAAATAATATATGCTGTGAATAACACAATATGTAGCTATTGAACATCTATCTGCTTTACTCGCTGCTTCCAATCACTTCTCTAGGGAAGCGCATAGCTTTCCTCCACTACCAACCCAATATTTACTTCTTAGCAAGTCCCAATAGCAAATGAGGTAATCGCCTCGCAGAAAATGTACCAAGATTTCTCTTTAGCTCCTACTAGGAGTAAATTAGCTTTTATAGGTAATCAGTCCTGCATCTCCACTTAATTGCAAATATGTGTACAATTCTTTCATCCAATTACATAGTTTCAAATTACCATAGTTTTCCCTATTTGGAACATTTTGGTTAGAACATCCATTAACCAAATTCCTGATTTCCTTTAGTTTTCAACCTCCAGGAAGCAATTTAATTTCCGAATTGGGCTTTCAATGGTCTTTCTACCCAATCTTGCCATTTATTTTTGCCATCACTGGTGTGGGAGGCAATGCGCTCATCCCTGCTCCGTATGAGAAGCTTAGCGCTCGGTCTTCCGCCAGAAAGTTTAATTCGACTTTAACTGAAGGATCCTCCATTTTTAGAGTTGAACTCATTATCGAGACACAGTAGTCTGTTGCCAACATTTTGAAGTCCAATACCTTTCCATCCCGTTGAACTGTACACTGTTGAGACTGCGCCTTTGGGGCCTTATCGAATCTTGGCATCTCCATTAGCAGGTTCTAGTGCTAACTCTACTTAGGAAAGGTATACTTCTAAACTGTATAAAATCAAGTGCAATTCCTAATTACTGGTTCTAGATTAAAGTCTCAGTACAGTGCAGCACATTAAAAAGTATCATTTTGACTATTGTTTCAGTAATATTAACGGTTACGGCCAATACATTTTGAGATCAGAGAACCACTCATTCTGTCATTCCGATAATCAACAGAAGCCCTGAACTGAAAAAGTGTGGGTCCCCAAGACACATATGGCTGTCCACTGTGTACAAGCACATTTTCTTCTCCTCGCAAAGACAACTGAAAGCAGTTTCATACTGGATTGCTTAACCACTGCCATTGGCTGTATAGTCAACAAGATCAGGACGCATGACGGAACAACCTTGCCCGATTATAGAACTGCAACAAACCCAGGAGTGTTCACTTGCGACTGCGATGTATCACTTGTGAGAGTGGAGGATTGTAAAAGGTAGTTGCGAGCTCTACCACTGGTATGACCTATGAAATCAAACATTTACAAGCAGATCATCCAATGTGGTAGGTGCCAACGGGAGAACTGCAAAAAAATAATACATATGCCAAACCACCAGTGACCTTCGCACTTGCTCCAGAAAACAAAAAAGGAGCGATCATTAAACAAAGTGGACCAGCAAACTTTTTTATAAACTTGTTTTCAAAACTGACAGTAAAACAGCATAACAAATTAATAGCATGCCCACAAGGACAAAAGAAATAAAAAAACAAAATGCAAAGGGGGTCTGTGGGTTGGGGGCCACGGTTGCTAAAGCAACAATAAGCAATTTGTCCAGGGTCAGTTCTGAAACACAAAAATACTAAACTCAAACCCAGTGGTTAAGTGAATGAAACACAAGTGTATAGAGCGGGCTTTTAATAAATGGAGACCAGGTTTGCATCTACTTTTGGTACTGATACAAGGAAAGTGGATCATTGTTTTTAGTGCGAAGGTCTCCCAGGCATGGTCCATCACATTAAGATGCGCCCCTCCCAACTCTTCCAGTTTCTAGCCAAAGTGGGTTTGGCTAGAGTGAGAATGTAGGTGACCAATTCAGATTTTCTTCCCAACATTGGTTACACCCCCTCGGCAACATCCCCTAGTGGCACCATGGGTGGAATTATTGCAACAATTTTTTTCATTTTTCTGAGCATTTCTTTGGATTTGGGGAAAAACCACCAGATGTGGGCCAGCATACCCACTTCTATGCACTAGAGAGCAGACGGAGCAGGACACATTTTGCAGATGTGTGGGGGTGGGTGGCAGTGAGATACAAACTAAAGCAATTCTTGTAGAAGCATTCTTTATTGGTAATACAACTGGAGATTTGGGTACTCTATTCCAGATGCGTGACCAGGATCCAGGACTAATGTGGGTGCCTAGTTTCTCATCCCACCTCTTCATATATTCAAATGGGTCTGTGGAGTCAAGCTTGTCGAGCAACTTATAAATGCGAGATAGCTGGCTCTTGGGTAAGCCACTTGGAAGGTTGAGTTCCAATTGGGTGGGCTGTCTGGTCCCCACTGCTTTTTTGTGGGTTTGATGCCCAGTGACTGAGTTGGGTGCAACAGAACCGGTCCCTTTCAGAGAGGTGGAAAGTCAATTTGCACGACTCAAGTGTAGGGGAGTAGACAAAGTGTCTAGGTGGCCTGAAAACATCAACCCTCCCCTCTTCCATCCACTAAGAGCATGGTTGTGCCACCCTGGGGAGTAGTCTGGGTTGACTGAGATAGTTGGCAACACTGAGCCAATGTTATTCCAACCCCAAAGATTGGTGGCACTACCCCAAAATTGCGGACTGTTCAAGTTGATGTTTGTGGGGTGCTACGTTTCATCCTTGCTGATGCCCCTTAGTATACAACTATTCTACCAGTACCTCCAGGGTGTCTCGTTCAAGAGCTACTGAGGGAGTTTGGATTTGGATCATTGGAAAAATCTGGGTAATCTTGACATCAGACACTCCCACCCCTGCCCCTGTGTTACCCGGCTAACCATTCTTCTTGCCAGGATACTGGAGCACTTGCCGGTCCCAAAAACAAAAATAATAAATCCCAGAATCTTTTTTTCAGGTATAGAGTGGGAATACCTGCAAGATGTATAGCAAACTAGGGCTTAAATTCATTTTCAGGGCCATTATATGACCTAGCCAGAAAATGTCCTAGCAGGATCACCTCTTGTAGTTGGGGTTAAGACATTGGCTTGGTGAAGCCTGCTTAGCGTAGGAGTCAAGAGTACTCCAGATACACCAGGGCTTGGAAGGTCCAAGGAAGTGAAGTTCTGCCCCATTTCTCTCAGTCTCTGTACTAACGGGATGTCGAGTAATTTAGAATTATGGACTTTGAGAGAGTCTCTGGATTCAAACTCCTTCAGCTGAGGTACAGGCACTGGGAGCAGGTAGGAAACCGCTCAGGATCAGCAGCACATAATCACTATATATTATGGACTGCCGTTTTCCTTTGGAATGCCCGGCTCTCAACATTTATCCTAACACTCGGCACAAGGTGTTCCATCTTAACAGCAAAAACAAGTGGAGATAGGGGCACCCCTGTCAGGTGCCCATGGTTATAGTTTATCAAAGAAGGGAGGGAGACGTTTACGCAAATCTTGGTGGAAAGAGCAGCAAAATCTGCATGGATTTGGGATAAGAACCTGTAGCCAAACCCAAATACCCTGAGTCGCTGAGAGAAAATCCCAGTTCCTGTCAAATGCTTTGTGCGCATCTACAGCTAGCAGTCCAAAAGGGGATGACTTTCCTGCTTCCGGACTCAATAAGCTTTCTGAATCATTATCGTGAGGGCAAGATGGACCAGCCTGGGGATGACTTTAGCCAATTGGGCAGCAAAAAAAAAACAAAGTATATTTTAGCATCTACATTAAGTAAACTAATCGGGTTGTATGAATCTCATGCAAAGGCATACTTCCCCCGATTTAAAAAAAGCAAGGCGATGATCGACTTCTATTATGGGTTTGATTTGGACTTCCAACAACGAAAGGAACTAATTTTGCAGAGAGCAGAATTAAGTTAATCCTAGATTCACTGTAAAAATTGAGTAGTGTGGGAAGTCTTTTCCTTCTAGATGGGAGAACTTCCAGATATCTAAAGACCCAATTTGCGCATGACTATAGTGCCAACATGTGTTTGTAATCTGCCAGGGAGGAGCGTTTTATCTGCAGGAGAATCTGGGATCATATTCACATTTCACCCAATTATCAGCTCACCCTCCATGAAAGCCGCAAGTTTGGAGAGTAGCTGCTACAGAAATGAAGACTCTCGATTGGGAGTGGATAAAGATGTGATAGAGCACCCAATTAATTCTCCTTGAAAGTTATGCATCTCCCTTCGGGATCACGCAAAACTCATGATTTGAATGGGTAGCTCTGGCTACCAAGATGTCCACACCTCCGGTTTACTGCCCACTGGAAGCAAATCATTACAGTGGGAAATTCCTGTAGTGCAAGCAAAACTCATCCCTGGGTAAAGGTGCATCATGAACAAAGGCAACGAGGTTTTAAGGTCTTGAAGCCTTTTTAGGATTGACCTTTTGGCAGGAGAGTTGAGACCCCAGGCCTTTAGGGTACCAATTTTAAAACAGATTACGCAATTGATTTGAGTTGGATAGAGGTTGTCACCCTTACAGGGAACTGTCATTTTCCATGGACCAATACATCTCAAAGAAGTTGATAAATGAATATCAACCATAACAATAATATTCCCAGTCTGAAGCTGCCGGGTATGACCCGAAAAGCCAAGAGGGGTTAGAGCTTGTATCCAACACATGGCTCTGGGGGCATCTCGGAATGGATTTCAGTTCGAGGTCTCGCTGCTGTCATGATACACTCCTTAACAGCATAAAAATGTACATCTAGGACCCAGTCTCCTCGGGGTAGGCTACGCACTGGAATTTGTCGAGCTCAATTTCAACATCGGGGAGAGGAGCATAGCTCTGAAGAGGTCCTTTACAAAACGTTCCGGCTCAGTGTTTGAGACACACTAGAATTCCTCTGACTGAAATGTTGCACATAGACCTGTTTTTTTTTTTAGGTCTTTGTGCTTTTTTTGGCGAAGTTAGACAATAGGCATTCAGAGCTCCGAGCTTCTATGTGAGCTCTGCAAGTTTCTGTTAGTTGTAAAGCACATCCTCATTTTCTGCATGCACTTTTCTGCCGAGAGGACTTGCTTGCAGAGGGCTGAAAACCTCTGGGACAAATCTGTGATGCTTCCCTGTATCTCTTTGGATTTCTGAGAGCCATTGTTGAATATCACTTTCGGTTGCCAAGGCTCGATGCTCAGAGGAGCTTTGTTGTTCACTGTATTTGTGAGGTTGACATTTCTCCACGTTTACCGTTATCTTGGCAGCCCATCATGATAAGTAGGTCACCTCCCTTAGGGAGCTTAGAAGATTTTGCCACCATGTTTCCTAAGATAAGCTTGGAGAAGCTGGGCCCTTAAACAATGCACTCTCTTTCTGATTCACTGTTTTGCCATTTGCACACACCAATTGACCAGCTGGAAGAGTGAGCGTGCATGCATTAGGTGTTTTGGTTCAACGGCTCTCCAATGTCTACGATGCTGGAGCTCAACATGCGGGGTGGCGGTGCTTGCCAGGTCGTTACTTCCATTAGTTTAGATGCAGGGGGCCCTAGCCTCCCGAATTGGGACAGGGCCCCTCACTCGTTGGCACCGCATGGTTGAAAGGGGCTTGGTCGCTGGTACATTAGTTACATTAACCACATCATGGAACTTGTGTGTGGAGAAATAGGTGGAAGCACAGAATTGCTCAGGTCATTCACGGTTAGCAACAAGCCGCTCAGCTAATTCGGTAGACCTGCACCAGTCACTGTCTGCTGGCTCCAGAGATGGGGTGCAGGGGCTTGGGGTTTCGAGGACCGCAATTCCAGCAGAACCCGGCAGAAGGTCCACCCACCGCCTAACCCAGAGCTCTGCATTCACAGGACTTACTTCATTGAGGGCAAAACACCAGCTCTGAAGCACTCATCCAACTAGGATGCAGCACCATCTTGAGAGTGCTGCAGCTGGACCAGCGAGGAGGCTGGATCACCTAGTTAGCATGCAGCCACATGGAACTTCCCCATGTCATCAGGCCCCCGTGCTGTTCCTCTCTTCGTTCGAAGCGCCCAAGCAGTGAAGTCATGAGGGGTTTAGGTAAGAGCCCCTGGAGCAACTGTAAATGCGCTTGAATGGCGCACAGCATAGCTAAGCCCCATGCCAATCGTGTTAACCAGTCCTTGTCAGACTGGAGAATTCTTCCCTGTGAAGCATGTCTTTAGAACAGAATTGTTGTGATGCTAGAGAAAAATACTGGATTTACCATTTAAAATCTTTGCACCCAGAACTTAAGCTGATCTAGCCTGCCTGGACTATTCGAGAATACATTTGTTCTACTTTCCAACTGAGATATCACTGAGACATGCTACAATACCCGAGGAAGGTGGAGCTGAAACTTTATAGGGCAATTACAATTTATAATCAACAGTGGAACTAGCTGTTTGAGGGATTACTCTATAAGCGTATTTACTAGCACTTTAAACTAAGTGCAACTTTATAGTATCAAAGAAGTCAGGAGAAACTATAGCCAAGGAACCCTCCAGTTCTTTTCTGCAAAAGGCAACGCAGTATGCCAACTCCTTATGTTGAACCTCAAACCTTGCTGGCATCGATCACAAGCCAAAGAAAGCAATTTTCCATGATATTCTTATCTTTATCACTGTACAATCAAAATAAATGAAAACACTACACATGTGAAAAATCTCTAAAAGTGTGTTGAAATGTGGGAAGATTTTCTAAGAGAAAACGTCCACACAAAACCGGTCTTCCTGCAGTGCTGTCTAATGAATGAAGGATTTCTACTACGACACAACCCAAATTGATGTTTTTCTTACATGATCATTCTGGTTGCGTAAAGACTGTTCCAATGCCTGGGTCCAGCATCCTCAGACTATAATTCTGCATTGTTCCTGTGTGTGCCCCCTAATCAGGTAAACAATGTTGTCTATTTGGAGAGATCGCAGGAAGGCATGCCCATCGGCAGAGGTGGCAAGCAAGCCAACTGGGAAACTAGCCATTTAAGTTCAGTTTTTAAAAAAACAAGACCATTCTGGTCTTTTCTGTCACGGTTATCCAGGTCTGTTCTGTGTGTGTGCGCTCTTGAAACCCTACCAGAGGGAAAATGTACCAGTTATCTAAAAAGCACTTGCATCCATGCACTACAATATGTGATTCGATGTAGGGAACTGGTACCGTTACTTCAGTATGCAGGTTGCTCCAATGTGGTTTGGTTTTATTTTCTAATTTTCATAACTTAAGATACGGTCCATGGACAACTCTAAACTGTTGGGTGACCACCACAAATACTTTGAAGCATCACTAGGAGTTATAAACAGATAGGTGTTAGGGAGATTTATCATTTGTATGCTTCATCCCTTCGCCTAGTGGGACCCAGCACTTTTGCTCGACTTCTGGACCTTTCTCCTTCAGCCCTGAATGAGTGGAGCCTTTTTCCACTCGTTCATTCTTGTGGGCTGTCTTTTGGAACTGTGTTCTTTGTATTCCAACTCTACTATGGAGTCGGTCTGCTCCATAGCTCTTAAAGGCATTTGTGTTTTCACTACTGGAGCACACAGCTCCTTATGGGTGGTGTGCTGGAGACCCCAAGGGTCTCCTTTTGAGATGCTTTTCTATATCCTCAAGTAAGGATAGAGAGGTAACTCCCATCTCTCCCAAAACTCTATAGCCCGAGAGATTGGCACACACCACCTTCAGTGGAGTGCCAAAGGGATACCTCGTATCCCCCTTCTCTCTGTTCCGGTGACTTTTAAGCCACGTAGACAATCTCCTAGTTATGGCTGGTGGCAGTGGACGTGTTATGCCAACTATTGTGTATTTTTTAAACTGCAGGCTATGTCCATAGCCTCGGTAATGCACAATAGGGGCAACCAAGTACCTACTTGGGGCCTCCCTTCTTTGGTCGCCATTACTAGCGTGGTTTTCGTTCGCCCTTCTACTATTCTGGGAGGGCGAGGTCTGTAGGTGTTTTGACTTTGGCGTGAACCCGTAGGTATCCCGGCCAATTTGTCTGCCAGAGTGCCAGAACAGGTCCAGCTCCCACAGGGACAGCCCCCACATGGACAGCCAAATGCCCCCTTCTGTAAAATATTGAGAGAGATTGCAGAGGAGTGTGTGCTGGAACTGTATAAAAGGTGAGGCTTCTGGAGTGAAAGCAAGTTGACCACTGGGAAGCTGAAGTAACCAAAGATGATGAACAGAGATGCCTGGAAACCCTTTGCAACACTGAAGCGACCACTACTGTCCTGACCCTGTTTTCTATGTGACAGGAGCTCCAACAAGGAAGAATGCTTCCCTTTGGCTGGTGGGAACAACCAGTCCCGAGACCAACTTTGAAACGAGCCATCTCCCGAGGTTGTACGAGTTTCCAGAGCTACGGAACGCCAATATCAGGAGACCTGCTGCCCATTTCGAGTGGGCACTTCAGAGATCCGATCCAACTCGCCAGTGTGGGACTGCGGGAAGCGAAGAAAATTGAACGAGCAATCCATTTCTTTTGTTGCTACTGCAGAAAAGGTGCCAAAACTGCGGAGTGAACCAAGAAGTTCATGAAAGGCATACTCCAGGTCCTCCCTTGAGACTGCTGCTGAGAGATCCTGTCCATTGTCCTGCCTTCAGTCACCAGACCAAGGAATCCAGTTGACAGGTCCACTCGCAGAGCAACCAGCATGAACATTTTCTTCGAACCGAAGGTACTTTGGTGAAGAAGGTTTTGCTTACCCTATTCTATAAAGTCGCTCCAGGAGGGGCGTGGCCTGGCTGGTTGCTAATGGCGGTGCAACCCTGTGGCTCCGCAGCCCCGAGGTACGTTGACGGCTTTTTGCAGCCTTCCAGAGCCGTGATCTGCAACTGACAGAATATGGTGTGGGAAGGTGCTGACCACCGATATCCCGCTTAGTTAAGACCTGCAGGGCTTGGTATCGCTGTGATTTCCAGCCCGATTCGCCTGGTGACCTGGACTGCTGCAGCAAAAAAGAAAAAAAAAAAACAAAAAAAAAATGGCAGCTAAGAGCTAGGATTTGCGGGTGCTTTTTGCCGAGGCTGCGAACCGCCGGTACTCTCCCTGATCTTGAAGTTGGCAGGAGGAGCTTCAGTGGGGAGCATATCGAGTCTTTGTTGCAGACCGTTGCAGACCGTGGTGGAGCCTGTGATGTGACAGAGTGCATCACACAGCGAATGGTTGCCGTGAAACTTGCAGCATTTGGCCGTCCTCCAAGCATTCTATGTCAGCCTCATTCGGTCATTGGTGTCTCCCATGGCAGTGGAGACGCTCAGGTGTTGAGGTGCAGAGCTCAGACCATAAAGCGCTTTACATCTAAACAATTACAAAGACTCTGGCTCTGGTTGCAGCCGGCGGCAACGAGGAGGCTGTGAAGAGCTGCAGTCAGCCCTTCAGTATTTCAGTATTGCAGGTGAGCCCCAGAGCTGGCAAAGACTGATCTTGCTAGGGTCTGTTGGTGCTGGACTTGATGAGCCTGTGGTCTGGGGAAGTGGAAGGGGGGGGGAAATAAGCACGCTGGAGCTGGCACTATATTCAGACTTGCGTGGCTAGAACTTCGCTGATCTGAGTTATTGGCACACACCTGCCCATCTCTACTTCAGGCAGCTGGGGCCTGAAAGCCTGGAAAAATTAAAGTTGAATTGTCAGTTGACACCCTTCCTTCTGGTTGGGCCCCTCCCCGGAGATGCTGGTTGGGGGTTGCCCTCACCTGTATTGAGGCTACTAACAGCCTTTTCAGCGCCCGGCTCAGCAGAGGATGTTTAGGAGGGGGCGTGTGGTGCAGGGAGTGGACCAAAGCAGCCTCTTCTCTAGGAGCAGCTACGTGGCACCAATAATATTGCCAGTTAATTGGAGGGGACGCTTATGCTCAAGCCTATTGGGTAGTGAGCGCTTTGCAGCTCACATTGGAAGTGCCCGTTTAAGAGCAGAATGAAGTAGGGGAAGGCCAAGGAGAAATTGGGGACCACCTTCAGAGACATGCTTCAACACCCGAAGCCTGCTTCAGATTCATTACCTGTGGTGGAGGAGAAGGCTCAGCCCGCCACTAAGGGTGACATCATGCGCCTGTTCCAATTCCTGCAGAAGGAGATGGCATCAACGGCAAAGAACTTCAAGAGCCCATTCCAAGAACTGACTGGCACAGTCCAACAGAATGAATCTAAACTTGGTGAGCTTGAATCTGGTTTTTTTTGATCAAGCACACTCCTATGATCAAAGGGTTTTTGGCGCTCGAGGCCTACTGGCAAATAGCTGAAGAAAAGCAGGATGCCGCCGAAAACTGCTCCGCAGAAACAATGTTTGAATCAGGGGGATGCCAAGGGACATTCAGGACCAGGATTTGGAGGAGTATGTCAGAGGGCTGTTCCAGGAGATATTGGGAGATGCAATGGTGATCTTACGCTTGACTGCACACATATTGTGTTCTCCAACTTTCAGATGCAACACAATCTCCTTCCAGACATCTTGGTGAGAGTCCATTTATTTCAAGACGTAGGATTTTTCAGAAGTCTAGAGCGTGGGTAAACTGCTCTTCAAGGGATCAACTCTTCAGCTGTTTCAAGACCTTTCCCAAGGCACGATTCAGAGGCGCAGACTGATAAGACCTTTGAATAACTAGCTTTCTGATAAAGGGTCAGTTATAAGTGGGGTTACCCATTTCACATCATGTTCCAAATGTATGGGACCCAACATCAGCTGACATCTCTTTGGGCAGCGTTAGAGTCCTGGAAGTGGACATACACTTCCGGGAGTAGAGTACCGCTGATGATGCGACGGCCCCTTGGTCTCAAAGTCAGAGCAGACGTCGGGAACACAGAAGGCCCTCTATGGACAAAAGGGAGAGGGAGCAGGGATGCTGAAGCTCCTAATTGAACGTATTTCTTAGCGTGCGGAGTTGATTTTGGCTCCCTTATAGTCCCCAGTTCGACTTAGGTTATGTTTTACTGTTATGCTGTAAGCGGTTGAAAGCTGATGACGGAGGGTAGGGCACCTGTATTAAGCTGTAAAAGTAGCAGTCACTCACAATTTTAGGGGCATTAGGAGTACATGCCCTCTTTCAAGCAGTTTACTGTTTTTCCCCCACACAGGGTATTTCTAATTTTTGCTTTCTTTTTATTATTTTTACATCCAATTTCATTGTAGAAGTGCTATGCAGCAGAGGGCTGGGATATTGTACTATATTCCTCTGAAGGAAGAGGTCAATGGTGGGTTGCAACATCGTGTGATTTGTTGGGTGGGGGTGAGGATTAGTCTGGGTGGGTTTGGATAGTTCAGAAGCTTGAGGATTACTTTACTATTATGTCCAATATAAAATTGGTCTCCATAAATGTGCAGGGACTGAACTCCCAGAGAAAGAAAAAGTGTGCTTTCCAAATTAATAGACATCAAGGCTGATATGGCCCTGCTCCAAGAGACTCAACTTCTGCAGCAGGATGAGGTAAAGATAAGATCTTGTTGGTCCCCCCCCACCACCCCCATCAGTATTTTGCTTCTTTGTCAGTTAAGAAAGCTTGAGTTGCAATCCTGTTCGCTAAATCTCTGCATTTTGAGCAAGGGAGGGTGGTCAGAGATGCCCAGGGTAGGTATATTGTGGTTAAGTTGCGCATAGCGGTAAACCATCTCACTGTGGCGTCTGTGTATGGTCCTAACCAACAACAGGATAGGTTTTATGCCAGTTTGTTCCCACATATTGCACAATTCCAATGTGGAGTGCTGGTGGTAGGCAGGGATTTTAATGTAGTGCTAGATGGCAACTTGGCTAGATCTGTCTTTCGGGCCCCAACTGAGGCATCTAGGGCAATCTCTCTTGCTGTAGCAGATATGCACCCGATTGATGCATGGCGATATCTCCACCCCCAGCACCGGGATTACTC
Organism: Ambystoma mexicanum; assembly: GCF_040938575.1. Taxonomy (NCBI): domain Eukaryota; kingdom Metazoa; phylum Chordata; class Amphibia; order Caudata; family Ambystomatidae; genus Ambystoma; species Ambystoma mexicanum. Next base: position 325,536,541 of record NC_090925.1, on the reverse strand, counting down.
CCATTTCTCGTACGTTCATCATACTTATTCAAGGATAGATTACTTTCTGGTGTCTCATTCTTTATCAACAGGGATCTCATCAGCTACTATAAAGGTATCACTGGTATCGGGCCACTCTCCCATTACTTTACCTGTAGATGGGTATGGCTTGGGTACGGGGGTGGTAGGATGAGGGGATGAAGTTTAATGACTCACTGCTGGCAGACCTTGCCATATGCTCCGATACTATGGGTAGGATCATGCAGTATTTCCAGGAAAATCTCACAGGGGATTTTTCAATCTCTGGGGTATGGGAGGATTCTCCCATACCCCAGACATTAAGCCTACATTGGAGGGGGAGCTGATTAGTACGTCTTTGGCTCGGAGGAAGATTCTTTCAGCTCAATGAATCGAAGCTGAGGAAAAATGTAAATTTAAGCAAGATGGAGCCAGGAAAGGGTATAGGCCGCTTCAAGTAGCCAGGGCTGAGTTAAAGGATTATGGGCAGACAATATCTCGCATAAATTGCTTCAGACTAAACACTTCTAATATAGCACATCTAATGAAGCGTCTCGGATTCTAGCCTATAAACTCCAAACCCAGAAGAATAGTACTACCTGTGAGAAAGGTGTCTCCCTGGCCAAACCGCAGGGATCTGTCATCCAGGTGACCAGGATACGGCCATCGCTATTGGATCCAGTTCCTGGGAGTGGACCAGTGAGGGAGGATCACCTGGATGGAGGGGTCCTCGGGGAGTGGGACACTTGGTGAGATGCTGTATCCCCCTTCTTTCAACACCTTTTCCCCATCCTACCAAGTAGGACATTCAAAACCACTGCCACCACCCACCCCCTTTTACTGACACAAACACTTTGCACGACACACCAGAGAACGAACTAACACCAGAGCTGTTTACCAGACATGTCCCAATAAAAGGGTCAGGCAATTGATCAGAATCACACACATCTGACAGCCCTTTCCCTTCCCCACAGGGATAAATGTTGGAGCAATAGAGCACAGTACGAACAAGGACGACCGCACGACAAGACAGCTATCCAGACCTTGCAGTTCAAGAGGAGGGGAAAGGCGGCAAACATCGAGAGGATGACGAGGAGAGACATGACTTTGGCCTTTGACAAAACCATGCAAGCCCTCCGCTGAAAGAATCGTAAGGCTGAGCACAATAGCCCAAGTGCGTTGCAGCAGAGGTCAATGGTACACGGAGCGTGTCGACGCTGATAAGCGGGAGCGATGGAAACTCCTGCTACCGTGGTACTGGCCTTGACTCTTGTTATGAGGAAAGCCAAGTGGTTCATCTCAGCCGGTGAGTCGAGGGGAGGGCCGATCAGAACCGGGCTGTGGTGAATGAAAGATGCAAAGTGGCAAGTTGAACCAAGTTCAAAGAACTGTAAAAGTGTTGAGGGGAGACCAGCTGTAGAGGTAACCGGCAACACGTGGCTGCAAACTCGAGACACTCTGGTCGATCCCAGTCTGAGTAAAACTACAGAAACCAGAAGGCCATAGGAGAGCTACCAAGATAGGTCATACAAGAGGTCGAGCAAAATCCCTGTACAGTTGAAAGGCTTTGATCTACGAACTATAAAGAAAGCAAGGGAAGTGAATCCCGCTACATGAGAAAGCAAGGGAAGTGAATCCCGAATATTGAAAGTGAATGTGAAGGTGAAGTTGGCAAGAGTGAACCTGGAAGAGGGAGGCTGATGAGAAGGGGCAGTCTAAAGTCCTAAGAAACAGTGTTGACAAGAGTGAACCTGGCCGAAGGATGTCTGTATAAAAAGACATTAAAAGTTGTGAAGAAAAAGCCATAGTGAAACCAGTGGAGTGAAGCTAACCGTCGAGATGGGTCCGAACCCGAAAAAGGGAGATCCATGGGTAAAGCTATCACCCAAAGTCCATAAAGAGAAGGAACTGTTATTTGATTTGCAAAGTACAATTTGTGGAGGGCAGCACCCATAAGAGGGGGACCCAGGGGTGAATTCATCACCCGAGAAATATCTAGACCAGAACTTTGTGTTTGTTTGATGTTTTTCTTGAGAAACCCATCAGCCTGCAGGACCAGGAAACCACAACCCCAAAGGCATTGATATCGATAAGAACTGTTATGGGATCTAAACTCAGAAGAGGGAGATCCGATGAGGGTGAAAACCGATCACCTAAGACACCAAGGAACAAGGGTCAATGCCCAGAAGAGGTGGACCCAGGGGTGGAAAATTCTCACCTTAGGCAAAACCAGAAAAACAAAACTATTTTTGAATACTTCAGCCCTCGAAGGCAAGAGAAACTAGACTTGCCCATCGACGGTCCTGGAACTGTCGACTTGTGCTGGGAAAGCTTGAATGTGTGCTATGCTCCAAGGTCCCACCTTAACCCGTGGGGAAGGAAGACCCATGCTAACACATCCTGACAGATTTGTGAACACTACTTTCTTTTCTTAAGCTTCATCGCACACCCTTTTTGGATTAGTTGTAATGGTTGGCAATAGGTTTCTTTGCATAGGCCCTTTTAATAGAGACAACTCCACAAGGACTGCCTTAGTTTTCATTTGATGGTCGACGCTTGCTCCCATCTTAGCTTTAGGTTTAGATTATGCGTTTTTCCAACCTGCATACAGTTTAATAAACATCCTTGAACTGTGATCACCATCTGTCTTTACTGTTGCCACCATGAGTTCCTTACATACCATAGGGACATAGCGAGATAATGAGGGTGTACTGCATAACCCTAAACCAGAGTAAATACAAATTCTATCCCAATATTATACTGAGCAGTTTGCGGCCAACACCCTCAGCGGCCCACTGCAGGAGGCATTCATTCGAGAAGCTCAGCTTCCCTGTATTTCAGAGGATCAGAGGCATTCTCTGGACGCGCCCTAAGGACTGAAGAAGTCGCTTACGCTATTGGTACCCTTCCGGGCAATTTTACTAAAAAATTCTCAGCGGCTCCCTCTCCCCCTCTCTCCTCACATGGCCGACTTATTTAATTCTTTTGGCGAGATGGGATCTTTTACACCTACTATGGAGGGAAAATCTTAGCTACGTGCATAGCGGATCAGGTTTTGTACAAGGACAACAGGCCTATAATAATATCCGACTCATTTTAGATGTCTCCACCCGGGCGCAGCGCTATAAACGTGACATGGCTCTTTCTTCAGTTGATGCTGAGAAAGAGTGATCGCGTTGACTGGACTAATCTGGTAAAGGTCTTGGAGGGGTTTGGATTAGGTCTGTGGTTTCTCAGATGGTACTTGCCAATTTTGTGTTACCGTCAACGCGGATTAAGGTGAATGGGATTCTTACAGAACCGGTGTATTTGCAAAGGGGAACCTGCTAGCCCGACTACTATTTGCCCTGTCTATGGAAACTTTGGCCTGCATGGTGCACTTATCTGAAGATATCCGGGGGTTGGATATAGCGGGTTATCAACACAAACTAGCTTTGTACACGGACGACCTCCTGTTTTATATGCAAGATTCCGAGTTTAAGTTGCCACACGTGTTCGCTGTTGAAAGGTTTTCATGCGGTTTCAGGCTTTAAAATGAATTTTACGAAATTAACAGAACTTAATATCTCGGAATCACCAGAGGTGGTGGAGCGTTTGAAAGTGAACGGAGGATAGCACATGGGCAACACGCTGGTCTTGGAAGCAATACCACACAGAGCAACAGAGGTTTGAATCCCGGATCCGCGCTAAGAAACCAAACTCAGGTACGGTATTAGGCGCGTTATAAAAAACCAATTGAATAAATAAAGCACGCTTCCCTTTCTCGTGGGTTTTGCAGTCCCTGAAAATTTGGGGGTGTTAACAGCGCGATGCACAGATCTCTACACGGCCAATATTGGGCCGCTCTTTGCTAAAGCCAAGCAGGACCTGGCGCGGTGGGGTGAGTTTTTGGCTGGGAAGTTTAATGTCTGTTAAAATTACCTATTGCAGTACTTACTTTATGTGTTTCGGGCTCTACCGGTTTGGATCCCAAGAGCGGCACTGCAGGAATGAGTTTATATGGTCCCGTAAGAGCCTGGGAGTAGCTAGACAAACAATGATGGCAGCCAAAGGCGCAGGGGAGCTGGCGGTGCCAGATATTGAAAACTATCTATATTCAGCACAACTGACACCGAGTGCCAGGCGTCGACGAAGAAGGTAAATGACTGGGTAAACATTGAGCAGGACGGCTTAGGGGACCCCCTTGCACAGGAAGTGTTGGCACTCTGAGAACTCAAAAACGAGGTGAACAGGGACTCCCAACCTCTAGGGCCACATTGGATAATTGGGATAAAGAAGCCTGTCGATATGCCACAACTACATTTCCCTCGCCCCCGGCAGGTATCTGGGATAGTATGGAGTTCTCCCCTGGGAAGGATAGGGGCGGTTTCATCGTTGGAAGAGGGGGGCTTATACACATTGGGCCAGATGTATAGGAACAATCGCCCCCTCACGTTTGAGGAGTGTAAGCAGGACTATATGGTTGGGGTGACAGATAGGTTTGGGTACTTGCAGCTTCAGCATTGGGCGACTGTCCAAAATAGATGGGGCACTGCGGGCGGGAACAGCGCAGTTTCTAGCGGATTGGACCCCACTGATAAATGTTCGGGTTATCATGCTCATTCACAAACGTCATCATAAGCCGCATTAGAGGTCCTCCTTTTCACTGCTATAATTTATGAATGGAGACTTTGTAATTGTGCCCTTGTATGCTGTCGGAACTGTATGTTGCACCTTACTTTGTACTCAGTGTGGCTGATCTTGGATGCATTTTATTTTAGCCTCCATTTGAGTTTGATTGTTGATATGATTTTGTTATAATTATTTGAACAAAAAGTGGTGGTTGGGGAATTGCACTGTACCAGCGGATCGATGGACAGATGCGGTTTCATTAGTAATAGAAAAGTCATGAAGCTTTAACTTTGATACCTACATTATATGTGGTTATTGTATGCTATACGTTGTTGAATATGATTTAATAAATTCTAAATGGTAAAAAGTCACTCCAGAGCATTGCAGTCCAAGTAGAGGTGTCCAGGGCAACCCCCTTTTACCTCAGACCCAAGCCGCCACTTGTGGCCCCTTCTAGAGTCCGTTTTAAGGTCTCCTTTATTAGTTGTTAACTTGTTGCTTCAGTAACGCTAGAAGCTGGAAGAAATACACAGGAACTCTATTTGCTTCAAGCCCTCTCTGAACTGCCTTTAGATAGGGTTGTGTTTTTGGACTTTAACTTACTAGGTGAAGAAACTGTCTCTAGAAACTTGCACTAAGCTTATGTTACACTAAACAGTTTCCTCCCTTTAGGTGACTTTACTATATATGTTTGCAGAGTAAATGTATTAGCATAAAAACCATTGAAAATGAGTGCGCAATAACCAATAATACAATAACTTTTCCCCCCTTCTAACCTTGCTCCAAATGTAAACCGCGAACAAACACAAAAGTGAAAGTGCCCTTTGAAGTACATTATCAAGGAATCCGAAGTGTTCTCGTATAAATGTCTGAAGCATTTAAAGTGATTCTGATATAAAAAGAATATAGTTACATGAAGTGTACGTTCTTCTTTGCTGTGCCTATCCAACTAAGATTCAGTGTACTTACCTACAGTTCACATCTTCCTCTTAAAATAAGCCTGACTGCTCTGCCACACTACCAAGGTCCTGACCTAGTACAGACGGCTACTGAGAGTTGTGGACGTACAAATCACTGGGATAGCTTACTAGAGTCTTACTGCGAGTAGGACTTTAGGAAAAATTCTTTAACAATAGGTTATGGAGCAAGAGCAAGAAAAACTTTGTGGAAATGCATTCAAAAAGTAATTTATTTATATACAGGACAACAATGCTCTGTTGATCACAAAAGAAGTACAATAGATAAGAAATCAGATTTTGATGGGAAACTGAGCTTCTTATAATGGGACATTTTGATCAGGTTGTGGTGGGGAGTAAATGGAACAGTCATCGCATAGATTAAAGACCCACATTAGACATTTTTTTATCTAGGAGACAACGAGGTAGACTTTTAGTTTGGTTTTAAACAAATCCATGTAGAGACTCTCAGAGGGTTGGAGGGGGACTAACCCCATGCAATCTGAGCAAGAGGAGAGAAGGAACGGAAGCGTGAGGAAGCACATGAAGGGTGATAAACTAAAAGCGTAGTTGAGGAGACAGAGCACAGATTACAAGAAGGCTTGTATAGTTGGATAGAGGATAGATACAGTGGTGCCTTATCATGGATAGAATTGTGAACCAGGAGAAGAAATTTAAACGTGGCCCTGTTTTGCATCGTCAGCCATCCAGCATAGCGACAGTACGAGGAATAAGGTGTGAAGTGACAGAGTTCAAAGAGTCCTTGTAGCGAAGTTAATGATCTTGTCGAGAGGACAGAAAGTATAGTTGGGAGATCAAAGAGGATGCTGGTACAGTAGTCCAGTTTAGATGGTTAAGAGATGATTGGCTGTGTTGAAAGGAAGGAGTCGTCTTATTTTCCTACTATTTTAGGAGATTGAGGCGAGCTTCTGTTCCAGTTTTGTAGATGAAAGTAGGCATGGTATGAAAAAGGACATGATGAAGTTGAGAGGCTTCTAGCCGAAAAAGAGCTGGGGAGCCTGTCTGGTGGGAACTGGATAGGCAGAGGAAGAGAAGAGTGACATTTTTTGGAAGGGAAGAACAGCACCTGTTTTGGTAGAGGTTAACAAAGTGCAAAGCCATCCAATATTTTATGCCAGACACAGTTGGAAATTGAGAGCGATCAGAGAGTCCAGACAAGAAAAGATTTGGGTGTCGTCCATGAAGAGTTGATAAGAGAACCTAAAAGAGGAGATTAGTGCCCAAAGGGTAGAGTGTAAGAGGAGCAGACCCAAGACAGAGCCTTGTGAAACACCAACAGTTAGAGAGGAGTGAGTGGAGCATTGCAGTTGCTCCATGAGACAGAATTGGTGAGATGCAACGTAGGATTCAATCCAGGCAAGGGCTTGATCACGAATCCCAAAAAGAAAGTATTAAGGAGATCAGAGTGATCGACAGCGTCAAAGGCAGCAGACAGGTCAAAGAGAATTAGGATAGAGGATACGTTGGAGTGTTTAGCACAGGCGATGAAGTTGGACACATTCATGATAGCGTTTTCCGTTGAGTGGCAGGAGCAGAAACCTACTTGCAGGTGGTCTTGAAGGTTTTTGATGTCTAATAAATTGGTAAAACGGTTGAACACAACCCTTTCAAGCACTTTATAGTAGTGCAGGAGCAGATAGACAGGACAAAAATTAGCCGGTAGGTTTGGGTCAGCCCCTTGCTTTTTCAGAAAAGGAAGGACTGTGGCTCTTTTGAAAACGGAAAGGGGCAATAGGCTTGACATGCCGAGGAGCAGGAGGGCCTGAAGGGCTACAAGGGGGTGAGGGGGTTAGCCTTCCTCGGTAGAGATAGCACTTTGTCAATTTTAGTGTGACTGAGTAGGCAGTGTGTAAAATGCAGGCAGAGGCAGTGTGATGGTCAGGAGTCATTTGGGAACTTTCTGGAACGAACAATTCAGCTAGGTTATTAGCTGTGAAAATGGAGTTGATCGTCTGAGTGGGGAGTGAGTTTAGGGTGCCCTATAGGCAGCGAGGGTGGTTGGAGTGAGTCAATGAGAGTAAGGTAGAAATCCCTTTTCACTCTAAGAGTGGACTTCAGAGTGTTCAGGGCAGAGAGGTAGAGTTGCAGGTCCTCATGCGAGTGAGTATGCCTCCATTTGTGCAGCAGCCAATGTAGGTCTGTGCAGAGAGCATATGAATGGGGTGACCCATGGCTGAGGAGGCTGAGACTTGGGGGCGAAAGTAATCAGTGGGAAGTGAGAGCAGACAGTCATAGTAGGGACTGGAAGCTGGAAAAGGAAGTGTTGGTGGAAGAGGCATCAGGTGTGAAGGAGAAGAGTGAAAAACTGTATGTCAGAGAGAAAAGGGGGGGTGATGGAAGGTTTCAATTTCCTTTTAGTAATAGGTGAAGCAAGTGGGGAGGAAAGTTCAGAGGTTGGAAAGGAGAACCAAAGAGTTACAGCGTGTGTGGGTAAGGTAGGTTATGGATATAGTGGAGAGTGTGGTCACCAAGAAGGGAGAGGGAAGGTTAAAGTCACCTAAGAGGATAAGGTGATGTTTAGTGGAAAAAGAATCAAGCGGTTGCCCAAGATAAACAAAAAATGGTCCAGTGGGACCAGAAGGCCGATAGGTGAAGATGATGTGAACCGAGTGTGGCAGAGTAATAGTCGAGATGGTGAATTCAAAAGAGGTAATAAAGGACATGACATTGGAGATTTCTTAGGCATTGAGGCGCGAAGAGAGTAGGTGCCCGATGCCAGTCGGTAGGTCGAGGAGATTGAATGAAGGATAATTTGGAGTCGTGTAGGGCCACCAGAGTGGCAGTTGCAGATCGAGAAATCCAGGTTTCAGTGATGGCAAGGTGGTCTAGGGGAGGAGAGCTGGAGTGAAAGTAGTCAGTGATAAAGGAAGTTTTATTGCATACAGATTCATTCCAGCTGGTAATTTTCAGTTGATGAAGTAAGGAAGAGGAGAGAATGAGAGTCTCAGAGGAAGGGAGGCAAGGTGGATAGGTGAGGAGGTATGGGTAGCTTGTCAGCTTTGTTAGAAGAAGGTGGAACAGAGATGGAGTAGTGGTAGTTTTGAGTTGCGAGTTTTAGGATAGGGATAGGAAAGGGGGATGTTGTAGCGCGATTGGAGAAAGTAGGGAGAGGTGAGAAGGAGCAGCAGGAGTGAATGTATTATAGGCGAGTAGCAATGTGTGAAGAGGCAGTACAGTAATTAGAAAGCTAGGGGTACTCACAGGTGCAACAGGGAGAATAGCAAAAAGCTCATATGCTAAGAGGCAAAGAGGCAGGTCAGTGGCTGGTCTTCAGCAATCACTGTTTCGCCACTAACTGGAACACCTCTGCCTGGACGACCCTAGAAAGTTCCGAAGGGGTGGCACACGCGCTGTTTGCCTAGTCCATCAGTGGTTGGTATCTCGACTATTGTCCTTGCTGTTGCTGGGATGACGTGATTTCTTCCAGATCAGTGTTTCCAAGAGAAACGGCTGGAGATGGGTTTGATCCAAGATGACCACAGGGGCATTTATCATTTTTGTGGTCGGTAGTCTCTCTGAAACCAGTATATACACACAATACCATAGTCCCCATACTTCAAGGCATCATCGTGTCTAGATATTATATCAGGGCTGTGCAGCGGTATATGAATTTGGTGAAATCTGCACTTCATTGCAAGCCGCCTCAGATCTTGTGCACCCCAAGGAGACACGTGACAGACATCCGATAAAACACTAAAAAGAGAATAGTCCATAGGCGCCCCACTGCGAGAACGGACACTGATAAATGACCTGTTCTTTGGGAAGGTACCCACTCAAGAGTCTGTAGCTACACTTTAGCTCACTGTACCTTTCACAGAGGGAAATATCCATTTGCATATCATATTTGCAAGACTGAAACACGTATCTGGGGTTGCTGTTGGTACTATTGTTCAGAGGGGAATTGCCATTGCATTTCAGTGCTGGACTGCCCATGTGGGCGGGACAAAGACTAATGTGCAAATGGATATGGAAAGGTTCTTACCAAAGAACAGGTCAATGCACCGTGTTCGTTCGCGCAGAGGGGCGCCTATGACTACATTTTGATTTCTATAAAACACTGGTTTCCTTTCTGCTGTCCTAGCATTGGTCTCCCGATTGCTACTGGGTATAAACTATTCTTCAGTGAAATGGTGCAAGGGATAACTAAAAAGTGTGATGCACCCCTATAAAAACATTCCCTTGTCTTACATTGGTGAGAACGTAAACTGGTCAGTGTCTAAGCAAGACACTACCCCCTTTATCTTACTCATCCACAACTTGTAGGTTTTGGGATAAATGGCATTATTTTACAAGGTATAATGACACTAAGCAATTTCCTAATGAACATACATTTGATGTGGATACACATTTTCATTTACAAGAAGCAATGGGGTGCCATGTATTTATTGTTCGCTTGTTATGCGCTTATACAGAAAGCAAATACCGTTTAAATGCACCCACAGGGCAACAGGGAGGGGACAGGGGATGATGACAAACATTTCAATACAAATAAATAGAAGTAGAGACAAACAAGGGGGGGGGGGGAGACTGACCTACTATGCCTTGTTAGTGTTCAGAATGTGCAAGTGCAGAAGGGAGAGGGATGGGATAGGTGCTGTGGTGCTCGTGGAGAGCAGCAGGTGACTTTTGAGAAAGGTCAGTGGTGGAGGGTGAGCCGAGGCAAGTGCAGAGGATAGATAGCAGGTGGGGTGATACAATATGGGAGGTCAGGGCCCCGAGGATGCATAAGTTCCCTGCATACCAATCAAGCTACTGTGCAATTAGCAGGGGAGAGAGGGAAGGAAGGAGGAGGTAAAGAGGAAGGTCTTGAGGCTCTTCCAGAATTTTAGAAGGTTCTGCTCAAGATGAAGAGGCAAGGGGAGGCTGTTCCAAAGAACGGGGCAAGCTGAGGAAAACCACCTGCCTTCTGTTTAGCAAAGCACTTTACGCACAGGGAATTGGTGCCAGGGGAGCGCAGGACCTGTAGGGCAGGAGAGATGCGTTCCCTGTGCTTGAGGCCAAGGATACGTCTCGTTGCCCTATTCTGAATTAGCTGGAGGGGTTGCAGAGTGAACGAAGGTAAATTAAGGAGGAGGCTATTGCAATAGTCAAGCCTAGAGAGAACCAGAGCCCGGGTAACATGAGCCTCTGGGGGAAAGTGAGGAAAGGTAGAATTCCTTTGAGAAGGAAGAGCTGAAAGTGGGACTTCTTGGCAGTGTCTGGAGTGTGAGGGAGGAAGGTGAGAGGGGAGTCAAAAAAGGACTGAGGTTTCTGTCTTCCGAAGAGGGAGCAGGGGAGAGCCCATGGAAGAAGGCCAGAGTGAAGGGAAGACGTTAGGTGCAGGGGTCCCAATAGGAAGGATCTCTTATGCTGGCATTGAGGCAGAGATCATTTAAGTGTACCAGGCCTGGATGGCAGAGAGGTAGTCAGGGATGATGGAGGGTGCAAGGGCGTCTGCAGGAGGTTTGAAGAAGAGTTGTGTGTCGTCAGTATAGCACTGGAAGTTGGAGGAGAGGAGGTATGCCAGCAGAGTAAGGTAGATGTTAAAGAGCCAAGCCGAGAGAATAGAGCCCTGAGGGACCCCACAGGTAGAGAAGGAAGTAGGCGAGAGAAGGTGCCCAGTTTGACATTGGACGAGCAGTCAGTTAGGAAGGTGGTCAACCATGAAGCCAAGGTGCACCATAGACATTTGATAAACAGAAACCACTTGGCAGCATACAGAGTCACAGATCAGAGCAATTCAAAATGCACAAAGCAGACTACAAGATCAACTGAGCCATCCAAGACTTGAAAGCAAATTTGGCCATTCATAAAACGAAAAGGTTATATTGGTTGACTCAGTCCATCACTGCAAGGGGTACCCTGACGGAAATAGTCTCCTGAAGTTATTCCCGCCTGTAAAGACTGGAGGGGGGGTATATGTACTTCTGCCCTCTGTATGGTTGGGACACAGGCACAGAGCACCCAAGCCAAGGTTCTCTATATGGTAGCTATGGACGAGCAACCGAGGCTTACGCTCTCAGGAGGTGATGTGGGCTGGTTCTTAAGTACAGCGAGTCCCCAAGCCCCCACAAAGGAATGTCCAAACACTACGTTGGGTGACAACATCAATTCTTTATATAAAATAAGGTTCAGTAACATATATCAGTTGTAGTCCAAATTAATGGCAAATATATACACTGCGGTACCGCATTAGATATTCAGTAGAAATGCACCAACTGCTAACAGTTGTGAACAGACATGGGAATTCTTAAATAAGGTGTACTTTCATAGAGCACAGAAGAAAGGCAGGTTCATTTCAGAACCTAGGCAGTATATCTTCAGGAGACTCAAATAGTAATACTGTGTAATCCCCCTTCCCACAACCTTAGCAAACTAATGAAAAAGTTAGTGAATACCTCATCTTGTCTTTTACAGCCCAGTCCAAAAAGTTCAATTATGCTACTCTCTTTCTGCAGGCTCTACCACCCCAATTTACCCGAGATGCCACAGGAGAAAACGATCCAAGAGGACTTGGGACCCCTAGATGACTCCCGAGGCTGAAAGATGCTCTTCCTCGTCACAGTACCTTTGGGGCTTTGGCAGGTGAAGTAGCAGGGTTTCTTGGCTTCACTCGACAGAATCCCTGAAGGATGGACCCCCTGCAAAGAGATGCCATGGCCAAGAGAAAAAGAGGAAGCCTTCAGTCTTTCTAGTGGTTTCCGTTGGACGGTTGTTACTCTGGCTGTGGAATTTCTAGGAAGGTCAAATTTGCTGTGGACTTCGAAAAAAGCCTGGCCAAAGATCCCTGGGGACCCTGGATGGCTTTTGGTGGCAAGAGTAGTGGTAGACGTAGGTGTCGGGTTTCAGGATTTTTCCTCGGTTCACTGACCTTTTGGATCTTCAGTGCTGAAGTTGCAGCATGGACCTCTGGATGGCTTGCGAGACCTGGACTCGACCACTGGATTGGACTATTGACCCTCACCAAGGCTGGACTCTGAGGACATCTTCGGATTTCGGTGGCAGGAAACCCACCAGCCGACCTTCCCCGGCACACAGCGAACTGGGATCTTCGGCTGTAAAAGTGGTCAGCTGTCGTGGCAAGGATGTCCCTTGAAGGATTCCCCAGAGATTTGGAACCAGCCCATAACCTGCTCTGTGGGCAACACAGGTGCCCAAAAACACACAAGGAGTACAACAGTGTACCCCCCAACCCAAGGGTGCCATAAGGCTATCCCATGGGTGTTGTTCACCAAAAGGAAAACCTGAAGAGCTACATTGCCAGAGGTTCAGGCTGCACCTCAGTGTCAGAACAAACACACCAAAGTGGTAGGACAAAGACTAGGAGGTCCTGTCCCTCCAAAAGGCATTTCCAGCATCATACAATCTAGCCTTAGTGAATCAACCACCTAATCAACCACCGGCCTCTGCACTACTACATCAGCCCAACGAACTGATAGAGAAAACACAATGTTTGTGCCAACTCTACAGATTGAACAATGTTGACTTTTCCATTGGATTGGTATTTAGCATCATAATTTAATTGAAAACACATTCTCAGTTGACACACGTTTTGAACTATTCACACTTCTTCAAAGCTATTTTGCACTTTGAGTCTTGCATTCCTGATCTCTCCTTGGGTTTTCGGGTTCTATCCAAGAGAGCCTCCCATTGTTAGTGGATCCAAATTGTGACATTGGTTCCCTCTTTATGGTAAGAGGTCCCTTCATTATCTATTATTGCATATAGTTTTCACTGTGGGGTACTGGGCTCTCTGGTTTCCCCATTGTGTTTCTAGTATATACAGATTTCATCTCTCGGGTGCTCCAAGCCACAAACTTCCAGTGTTGGTATAGCTTTGGAGCAATCTGCAAGAAATGTAGTTATTCCTGTGACCAAGTCATCTCATTATCACCATCACACGGACAGAGATGCCACCCTGCGGTCCTCCTGATGAGCAATACCCCCAAGCAGAGTCAGCCAGCCAGCTCAGAATCCAAAACCCATCACTCCCTGAATTCACATCTTAAGAGGTAGGAAAATCTAGCAAGACACCTAGGGATACAGGAGCCTGTAGGAAATACATATGCAGATTTCTATAGCCAAGTAAGACCTCAGGGACCCCTCCCTAACTTGGCTACCTGGATGTAGTCAGACAGCAGGGATGTAATTTCAGGGTCGTCAGGGGTCTCAGCCGTGACCATGTTCTCCCTTGCTACCCCTGCAACAATTTCTTTTTTAACAAGCTCCTTGATTAGCAGGGACACCTGCTCCCCCAGCGGTGCGGGGCCTGGCCACACCAGGTCTTGTGATGCCCTGGCGCAGTCTTCACCCATCAGGGAGAAGGATGGGCCGGGGCTTGCAGCGTGAGAAGGAAGCGCTCAGTAGGGGTCGGAACCAACCTGACCATGTGGCACATGTCAAATGCCACATTCAGCTCCAACCCCTCTCCTCCGACTTCCTTGCGGCTCAGACAGGAACCAGGAAGCTTCCTGGTTCCCATTTATGAGCAGCACAGAGGAGCCGGTGGTGGCCTGGAGTGACTGACAAGCTGAACATACAGGTAAGAAAGCTTTTTTTTATGTGATATGTATGTTGCATGTGTGAAGTGCGTGTCAGATGTTATGTAAATGTTATGAGTCAGTGAGTGGTGGGTGAATGAGTAGGAATGTGATGGTGTTTGTATGCCTGTGTGGTGAATGCAGGATGAATGAATGTGAGAGGAGATGCAGGGGTGGGTGAAAGTGTGCGTGTGTTTAAGGCCCTGGGACACGGGATCACTAGAGCATTTTTACACATCCTCTTTTAACTTTGCACATTTTACTAGTATTTTCGAGCAAAGGCAAGTTCATGTGTGTCATGACCTGGCTAGAATGGCATTTGGTACAGCCAGTTTAGCCATCGATTACTGTGGCATGACATTTATTACTCGTCATCTTTGATAAAGTAAGCATGAAAAGTAGTATTGCCTCGCTAGACTGACAGCCTGTATGTTTATTATTGTAGCATGACTAATAACAGAGCATCTATGATGAAGCAAGGATAAGTGTTCTTATGAGTCTAGACTGGATTACATTGGAACCAGTTTGGACACATTTTCCCTTTGTGACAGGTCACTTTTAAATGGCAAAACCAACAGGAGTATTTTCTTACAGAGGAGTACTGGCATATATTGGCAGAGCCAGCTTTGTGCCTAGTGGCAGTAGTGATACTATAAAAAAAAACATCTCAAAGCAAACAAGAGTATGTTCTTATAAAAGGAATACTAGCATATGTTGGTAGAGCCAGCATGGAAATGTATGGGCACAGCCAGCATGAACATGTTTTTTATATTGGCATATATTGAAGGGACTGGTTTGACAATGCATTGGGAAATGTGCACTTTTGGTGACTTGCAGCTATTGCACTTATGAGTTACCCTACAAAGTCCTATTACAAGGCTGGTATATTTTGGGACCAGACACGCCTCCTTTTTTCTACACTAGTTGAAACATTTAAGCTTTGATTAAAAAACATTTACTTCTTTCACTTGGAGTAGTGCATGCCCCTGCAGCGGCAGAATCATGGACATTGGGCACACGTGGTGGTCTGGGTGTGGCGTGCCCTGTGCTTTGAGGAGCATGGGGAGGGGGCCTCAGCATGTCTCGCAGTGGGCCCCCAAATTTTGTGCTACACCACTGATTGGAGTGTGATGTGAATGGTTGAGAGGGGCTGCAAACTCAACCAGGACCCTGCTCTGGTGCAACACTGTTTAAGAAAATAAGCATTGACACAGTTTCAGAAGTGAGAGCCGTTAAGGGACCTACCCCTCTCCACTCATACCCCTTCTTGGAGAAGACCGGCCAGTCCTGGGAGGGGGCTGGGGCGGGCGTCATTTGATAATGCACCTTGCACATAGAGCTCTGAAAATCATAGATGCACTGAGCCCCACTCTGAGTGAAGTGCAGCACCCCGCACCTCACCCCATAAAAAATAGATTGAAAGGTCCTGTATCAAAGCCTAGGACATTGAGGGGTTATGTTCGGCTCTGGGTTGTGGGGGACAACATGTGGTTGCTGGTCACATAACTTAAAGATAAATGCAGAGTCATATGGCCTCAGAATCGTAGTGGTAGATGACTCGTAGATACATTTATAACCAGGGAATGTTGTTGATACTAAATACTGATCAATGATCATTTTCAGGCCTTGCTCCCATCAAAACAGTCTAAGAGTTTTTGAGCTACAGTGGAGGAGTTTGGAGAAGAGTTGTAGGCCGGAGGTGAGCGCAAAAGGGGCTGGGGAAGTGAGCAGGAGGGTAGGGGTGGAGTGTGAAGGGTTCATGGGGGGGAAAAAAAGCAGAATGAGTGAGGTTGGGGAGAAAAATACCTAGGAGGCTGACAGAGAAGGGGACCTCAGGGGTTTGTGTAAGAGCAATCCAGTAGGCTGCAAATAGATAAGTAGCAAGTGGATGATTGAGTAAGATTTAAGAAGTCTAAGAGTGAAGATTGGAGCTGGAGGAAAAGCAAGAGAAAAGGAAAACAGAATTGCATTCTGGACCAACAGGTGGCAGCAACAACACATGGCGAGGCATCAAGCAGGTAGTAAAGAGAAAGAGCAGAGGTAAACCAAGGAGATGAAGAAAATATCCCAATAGGCATGACACCATGGCGACTCACCAAGGAGGTAGACATGGAAAGGGAGATTAGGACTAGAGCCAGGACTCCAAGACAAGGACATGATGAAGAGAAACAGACCCAGCCTACAGAGCAGTTCTGGTCGCTAGACTCTTGCTGTGTGATCAGCCTCCTGCTGAAAGACGCTGATGCACCACTGGCTACTGCCAAGGCCTACCATGAGAGCTCACATAGGTCTCAAGATCCAGGGGAGGTGGGTCTCAGAAGAGACAAGGAAGAAGAGTTGAGATAAGTAGGACGACTTAGGAAATGGATCCCTGAACTAAGGATTAGAACCACTGGCTACATCTTTGCATGAAACTCCAATAACTTGTGGTTGAGGCTCAGACTTCGTTGAATTCTGGACTTGTAGGACTCCAGAACCCTTTGGCTTTGAGCCCCAGAGACTTTAATCCAGTCGCAAGGTTCTGCCTTGCACAAATATAGTCCAAGATCAGACGTTCTATTTAAGCACTTATTTTGGAATGTGTTACAAGGGCCAACTTAAATTAAAAGGAGATCTTCCCAATGCTCAGGATGGTTTTCTCCTATATGGAACCGGATCCCTTTGCCATCAGAGACCCACCCCTTACACAATGTCTCTTCTGCCATTTGATGCTTCCTTGGCATTCCTGGCCTTTGGATTAAAATGTCTCAGTTGGAATAGTTCAACCAGTGTTACACATTAACATTTCCTGGCATTGCAGATTTTAGGGTGACACAAAGATGCAGGATTTGCTAGGTAGCCAACAACACTCCGAAGCAAAGTCTTGCAAGCAGACAGGTCTGTGCGCCTAGCCAGCAGGGAAAAGTGAAATGCGATCCCAGCGTTTTAGACTTGAGTATGCTTACTCTATTCCTCTACCTGAGATCTCAAATTCCTTTACCCATTTTTATTTCTCCTCCCAGTCTGCTGACCAGGTCTGCCTGAAGCATCTTGCTCTAAGTGACTGCTTGCTGCCTTCATCTCAACCCCTCTTTCAACACCCAATTTTGCCTCTTATACTAGTCCTCCTTCCCCACTTTATCATCCATTGTGTTCACCACTGGCCTTTTCTGCTTTTTTTCACCCACTGTTACTACCACAAATACTCTACATCTACTCTGAGGTATCCCCTTTTCCCATTGAGGTTTCACTTCCAGACTCCTCAATACCACCTTTGCCACCACCTTGTGATTTTACTTCACCCCCTCACCACCTCTGTGGCACTCTCATCCCAACCACCATCTCTGTGCCACTCTCCCTCCCCACCCCCAGTGTTACTTTATGTGTCACTTCAGAATCCAATGTGATAATCATATCCTCTAGCCACCACCTCATCCTGCATCCTTGTTCTTCCCAGCGCCTCTTGAAATCTCCAAATGTCATACCCTCCACCTGATGTCATAACTTCCTACATTACCTTCTTGCCTCTCACCACTTTCTACTATTCTCCACTTGCATCTGTTTCTCCAGCCCTGCCATCCTCTAAAGTGGAAGAGCCAGAGAAAAAAACAAGTATGGCAGAGCCAAGCTACGCGGTCTGGCTTGGCTCTTGGGACCAAATGCAAGGCAAAAAGAATACAACACCTGGCTTTCTGTCTCCCAGTCTCCATACCACAAACCATGCAATTCTAAGTCCCTAACCCGCTGCACCCATCCAAGCATCCATCCTTCCTTCCCAATGAACTACCCCACAGCATAAGACACCTAGGTGTGCTTCCTCCCCACCCCATAAGATTCAGAGCAGAATACCCTCAATATGCGTTCTTCCAACACAATCCATTCCCAGAGATCACAAGTCCTGTACAGAACTCCCAGACCTCTCACTCCCCCATAGCACAATTCTACTACAGTGGTATGCCTACTCACATCGCTTCCGACAGAGCAAACCGCCACCACAGACCCCACAGACCTTCCTGCCTTCCTACCCTCTCTCCCCATAGCTGAAACCCCCTAAATCATGTCCCATGTCCTGAGAAAAACAAAAATACAGAATAACTCTTACCCAATCGCTTGTCTGAATTATGACCCTCTGCATTGTCTATGTTTTGGTTCCCTTTCTAAAAGGAATTTGGACCCGCTTGCTGAAAGCATGCCCACATTTATTTTTAAAAGAAAAAAAGAAAAGTCTTAAGAGCACAATCACACAGGACCAGTCCAGAGGTTTCAAACCAAATAGGATTTGTGTTCGGTTTAGTGCGACAGCATGGTGAGGAGGGTTACTGGCGGCAGCATGCACAAAGCAAAGAAAGGCTGGGCAAAGGGTTTCAGCCCAAGTCAAACTCAAAAAAGCCACAGACATAGGGATAACCTTAGAGCAGGCAGGCATGCATACCTCTAGCTACCTTCAGTCTCCCGCCACATAAGTTAGAGCAGCCTGCTCCGCCAACCCATCCTGATCAACTGGGGCTGTGCACTTGTTTTCCCCTCCACTTCGGTGATACTCTTTGGGAAGGATTGCACTTGTTTGTAGTTTGGTGAGGGCTGGGATTGGTTGTAGGCTCAGTGCACATGCGACTGCTTTGGATTTAAGGGGCCGTACTAAGCCTCTAGCGACCCCCTCCGATCCTCACTGGTTCCACTTGTGTTGAGCAGAAGACTGCTGTGCTTCCAGGGTGCGAATTCTCATACTCTGAGCATTTTAGACTGTTTCCGTCAGAATACAGGGCACAGTGAAATTGCAACCTTTGGCCCGGATGTGAGAACAGGCTTCAGTAACTTTTTATTGCATTCACCACTTTCTGGTAGCTGCGGAACTGCATCTTCACCGACCTCTAAATAACCTCAGATGTTGTGTGCAACGTAACCCATCCAATTCTAATGATTTCATTGAAAGGAAAGATCCGTTCCTAAACTGTATCTTCGTGTCCGCTCAAAGCTCCAGGCTCTCAGCTGGGGAAGGAAGTGGGAAGTTACAGAATTTTTTTCAAGGCTTTTCCAACTGGCCTACTCTTAATTGACTGGTAGATTGGGGAGAATCCAAGCCCCAAGGACTGCGCTGTAATGAGGCACAAAGTTTGTCCCATGCAGTGACGGACCCTGCCACTGGCTTGGGAGGGCTAAAGCCCTAACAAATCTAGGCAATTCAAGGCATAAGGAGGTACTCACCTTGCATTGTATTGTGGGGAATTTATTAAGCGGAACATTCGCCCTAAGGCATCTTGATGCTCCTAGCAGAACTGTGGGCAGAGGAAGTTTATAAGAGGTAGGTGTTCGGAGCCTTCCAGAATGCCAGATGGGTGACCGTGGCTCTGAGGGGGGCATGGCAGGGCATTCCAAAGCAGCCCCCAATCGGAGTATATTTTACCAGAGGGATGGGGAGGAGACAGACGTTGGCAGAACGCAGTGCCCTGCCTGGGACATTTGGCTGGAACGTCGCCTGTAAATATTTGTACCAACAGAGCTTTGAAACAGATGTATTTGGCTACTGGGCACCAGTGAATTTACCAGAGAATGGGAGAGTTACGATAGTAGGGGGTTGAAGGGGCCTGATTTCACACCTAGATCTAAAAATGCAGACAGGTGAGGGAAAAAGACCAAGGGAAGGCCAGAAATCAGTGGTCCAGAAAGTAGTCAAGGGGTGGCCCACCAACATCTCAGTCTTTTTGCCATTCAAATTGAGCCAGTTATGCATCCATTCCCCCCACGGCATCTCGACAGACACCGAACCTGCCCGCCTCAAGCTGGGCAGGATCTGCGCGTTGCCTGTATAAGAATAGCAGAGAAAGCCATAGAAGAAGATAAGCTTGGTCAGAGGTTGAACATGGGCGTTGAATAAGAACGGGGAGATGGCAGACCCTTGAGGGACACCGCAGATGAGGTCTGCTGCCCGAGAGACGGTTTGGGCGATGATCCTATAGAAAAGAAGAGAACCAAGCCAGGATGGTGTCTGAGATGCCGGCCTCTGCCAAGCAATCAAGCAGGACCCTATGATGGATGGTGCCAAAGACATCAGAAAGGTCCAGCAACAGCAAAGGGCTGATGCCACTGTTGTCATGTGTCCCATGCCAGATCGTCCATGACATACCAGGACACTCCCCCTCGCGTCCAGGACGAAAGCCAGACTGAGTGGTGTGAAAAAACGATGATTCCTCAAGAAAGGTGGTGAGCAAGAGACAGACCAAAGATTCCTGAAGTTTCATAGGAAAATGGAGGAGAGAGATAGGCCAGAAATTAGCTGGAACAAGAGAGTCCAGGGAAGATTTTTTCAGCAGAAGAGGAACAGTCGCGTGCTTGAGTGCTTGAGGGATGGAGGGATCACCGTCACATGCTTGAGGGATGGAGGGATCACCCCTGTAGAGAAGAAGTGTTGACTGCTTTTGTCAACAGATAAGCGAGGCCTGTATTATGCTGAGTGAGATTATGCTGAGTGAGATTGTGTCAGAGGAGAGGAGGACTTTCTAAGAAACGGCAGGAGAAACAAAGCAGAAAAGGTAGGAAATACGGACCAGGAAGCAGTGGGCGGGGGTTCAATAGGGAGCAGAAGAGGGTAAAATGGCTGAAGAGAAGTTGAATATTGGACCTGGTTTTGCTAATTTTGTCCACCAAGAAGAGGGACGGAGTACTGCGAGGAAGGAACAAGATGTGGCGCAGCTGTATAAAGAACCTGTACATTTTTGGACAACTCTTTGGAGTGGTTAATGGAGATCCCAATAAGTGAGGCATTGGGAGACTGTTCGGCACTAATGATAGTTAGGGAGGAGTCAGTCAGAGTGCAAACTTTTGAAATTAGACGGCAGCATTTGGACCAGAGCGGGACCCGATGCTTCACCAAGCCACGTCTCAGTGAGACAGGTGAAATCAGTGGTAAGGTCATTCAGAAGATCATGGAAGGGAGCCAAATGTGCAACCAGTGAGCGAGAGTTCAAAAGTAGGCAGCTCAGAGAAGCGGACATGGAATCACATCACCCTACTCCGCACCCCCCAGGCAGCACTGTTGGAGGAGCAAAAAGAAGCAGCCGACAACGAGAGTAAACTGTATGATTAGAAACGGGTGGATTTATCCAGGGTACCGAACCTCCTGTGCCGGCCATGTCACAGACAGGCACAGAAGGGTTTGAATTTGGCGCAACTTCAGCGTGCAAGGCGCAAGCCCGCTGCACCTCCTAGGAGAATCAACCTATAGAATCAACCTATATAGGCACATGGTATCGCAGAGGCCAATCCCCTGGGGACCCAAGCTAGTAGCAAAGGAAGAAAGACACTGGTAGGGTCAATGCGGGAAGAGAAAAGACATGCCAGTCGGGACAAGCCCCATAGGAAGTGGAGGCAAGACAAACTCCAGCCACAATCGCGGCTACCTGGATGCTCAGCCTGGGGTACAAATGGGATTAGAATGCTGCATCAATAGCCTATATGAAATGAATGTTTACATTAAAACAATTAACAGGCAGAAGCAATAAACAAACAGGGACCTAGGACAGAAGTCTGCCCTGTCCTTATTAATATACCCACCTCAAAGCCAGACTTGAATGCTTTGCCCTTCTCTGTGAAAATAAATGCCCACGCGTTAGGTTGAAAGAGTGATATGAAGGGCCAAAAGGAGGGCAAACAATATCTAGCCCCAAGGTCTCAGAGGGTGTTTGTTTACAGCACAATAGTTTAACGCAACTACCTGATGAAGCCTGAAGGCAACATATTGATTTCCTGGTGACAAACCAGGACAAGGAACTACTCAACATAGAACCCAATGCGTAACTTTTCCCCCCTCTGCTTTCAGGTCAGTTGGAAGTAGGACTACTTTTGTTTGAGGGTTACTGAGGCCAGAATGCACAAATCAAAGACAACTGATAGTGGGCATGCAGGCACTTGAAGAGCAAAGGTGATGGACCCATTTGCAATTACTTTTAAAACTGTCCTGCAGCCTACTTCTCCCAACAATGAGTCTCGCTACACACCTGGCCATGTGACATGGACCAATGTAGGGTGACTAGGTGATCCTCCCTATACCGTTGTTGGGCCTGAAATCTGCTGGCTCTGGGTAGCACCTGGCCCCGAGTCACCACCTTGGCGATCAGCAGAACCAAGTAGTGGACATAATCTCCAAGTCCAGAGACTTTTTGGTTTTCCTAGGGACACTGACTCAAGGTGAACTATTCTGTAGTATGTTCGGGAGGACACTCAAAAACCCCTCCAAAACCATGAAACCTTGAATAAAGCATTTAAAAAATATTTGGAGGGACAGGTCATGAGTAAAACATTTTCTTCAAATGTATCCTTTGGTTGGATGAAGCGGTTTATTTGGTATGAATATACTGACGTGTTCCTTTTACCCTGAGGATATCAGGGATCTATGCCTGAATGTGGCCAACCTAAGAAGGACTCTCGAGGCCATCCCTGCAATGTTACCATCAGTCTCACCCACACCCCACCTCTGGACACTTTTAGGGGCCTCCTGCAACGTCCTTTTCTCAGGGATGGAGATTTGTTGAGCAGGAGCAAAAAGCAGCTCCTAGATATTGGGCATAACCAGTTAGACAGGAGCTACCCCTCGGGAACAAGGAGCTAGTACAGAGTGCACAGCAAATCTAACTTTGCGCAAGATGCAAACTAACTTTTTGTGCATTTTTCATTATCCAATATGTCCCAAATGCCCCTTAGGTGTGTTCTTTATTCTCCTTCATATACATTCACAAACATACACACTCAATTAATATCACATAGCTAGGTTTGTATAACACCACTTGCCACAGTAGCTCCTAGTAGCTATTGGTTTCAAGCTAACCAGGTGCTAAATAGCTCCCAGCTCTTGGCAATTTTGAACCCCGTTTTCGACTCTGTGGTCCTTAGCCCACCCCTCCCTATTCTCTCACAAACAAGCACAACACATTGTGCATTGGCCTCTGTGAAGCTCTTTTTGGAGTGGTGCTTCCCTGTGGCAACGTACCGACTACAATCAGATTTTGGATTGACTGACAGTTCCTGCTCCTCCCCTCTTTCAGAAATCTTCAAGTGTGTACTGTGACTAAGTGAGGGAATCCATTGCTTTTCCTGCAAAGGGGGGGGGGCTACCTGTGAGGCTAGGGAGGCTAGGCCGCTCCACAGCACCCTCCCAAGGGGGTCAAGGCAAGTGGGAACTCACTGGGAGAGATTCCTCTTTTGGGGACCATAACTACCATGAGTAACGATGCCTCACACATGATGGCCTATAAGGAATCAGCCAATATACAAAATAATAATGTTTCAAGAGCAGGATGAAGTGAAAGTGAGGTTATGTCATTACCAGAAAGGGCAGTTGTCTCTTTAAATCCAAGTCTCCAATTAACTGGGGCAAGTATTTTGAAGAGGGAAGACACAAAGCGAAATGGAGAGAGAACCAGAGAGCCAAGAAGGCAGATGCACACAGGGGAAGCCCGCTGTGTGGAGAACACCTGAAGGAAGTGGAGCGGAGGCCCAGTGTGTACGAAGCAGAGACAGCTGGAGTGGACAGCTCGGTGGTGGCGTGACTACGAAGCAATCATAGTGGGCAGGCTGCCCATTAAACTACGCCGACACCACCCGATGGAGGACGCAACCGGCATTGAGAAGTCAAAATGGAGGGAGAAAACCACAAGAAGCCGACGTGGAAACCAAGAAGCAACAATGAAGGAAGGAGAAGTTGCCTACCGGCCCTTTAGACGTTCCCCTGCAAAGCTGAAGGTAACGGGGATACCGGGAAGCCAAACAGGACTCATTATAGCATCAGAGAAATGTGTCCCAATACCTAGGACGAAACTGCTGATCTGACTCAATGTGATAAAGAGAAACATAGAAATCCCAAAGAGTGAGAGAAATAGAAATGGGATATCATTACCTTGGGGAAAAAAAGGAAAGTAGGCCCTTTTGCAAGACCTAAAGAGCCTAAAAGTACAGCAAGAGACAACTATTAACTAAAGACCAGAGAAGTTCCTAGGATACACAAGAAGGTCTATATGGTGGAAAAGCTGAATGATAATTATCCGGAAAACAATATCCCCAGAATACAGAATAGAAGGCATTAGAACAGCATATTTAGAACCCTGTAATCCAAAACGAAGGGTTCAAACAAGGTGAAGAAAAAAAAAGAAAACATGATAGAAAATGGCTATCAGTCCCATAAGGGAACTACGGGAGCCAATTCTAAGGATAACAAGAGACGATTTGAAAATGGTATGATAACCAGGATTCTAAAAAAAGGTGAAGGTGTAAAAGCACAACCATCAGAAGAAAGGGAGGCATTCTCGTGATCTTTGTTAATTAAACTAGTGGTAGGGTCAGCTAGGTTAATTTTGCACAGCCGACTTATTGCTTTGAACATTGACTCACGACTGACGAGCACCTTAGTTAGTAAAGTAGGTAGGGAACACCCCATAGTGATAGATGGGCCTTATTCTTATTTCTTTAATAAAGACCAGGTCAAAATGTCAGAGCGTCAACGTCCTTCTGATCCGCCACACTACTTTGAAATGCAAATGTGTCATCCCATAACATAGGCCTCAATACCAAACTGA
Source organism: Ambystoma mexicanum (assembly GCF_040938575.1). Classification (NCBI taxonomy): domain Eukaryota; kingdom Metazoa; phylum Chordata; class Amphibia; order Caudata; family Ambystomatidae; genus Ambystoma; species Ambystoma mexicanum. The sequence continues at coordinate 325,511,893 of NC_090925.1, read as the reverse complement.
CTTGGGGACTGGGCTGGTAAGTTGGAGTAAGGTTAGAAGAGGTCAGTAGACCAATGATCTCCACCCGTACACAAAGATAATGGGTCTCGTTTCCAAATTTTTACCAATGTTCTTGTTGTCTTACAATTCTCTTAATTAAGATGCCAGGAGTCCTTGCTGACCCATTTTGATCCTTTGCATTTACATTGGTCTCATCCAAAATGGCTGCTTATTCCCAAGGTTTGTTTTATCTATAAATCACATGCACCTGGAATGAACAACACATTAAAGGTAGAGAAATACTTTTTTTTTTTTTTTTTAAACAAAGCTCTCCGGAGCAGGGTCACCAAGCAATGGTGGGAATGCTCAGCCCTCTCCTCCCGACTCAGTCGTACAGAACGGGGCTGGCTGCACCCAATACTCACCTTCATTAACATCAGTACTCTTTTTCAGACTTGTGCAAAAGGGAGGAACTTGGACTACACCCTTTCCTGAATCACTGGTCAAGTGCAGGACTGCCTTCTGCGAATAACCAGTTTCTACTTCTCTTAAAAGGAGGGGCGCTTCCATAGTAGCTTTAAAAACGTCCTTGGAAGAGCTTCAACACTACTGTCTGGACCAAGTCCTATGAAGGAGTTTTCTGCTATTGAATCACAGTTGGGGGCCAGGTGGGGGGTGGGGGAGGGGAGTTTGTGGAGCAGCCTTCTCCTTGCTAGATGAACATGGATTCCAGACTGAGCAAACACGCTTCACTGAACCGCTGCCGAAAGTGAATGGTGACACTACTCTATTTAAACAGTGTATACACACACACACTATCCATCTGTGTGCACAGGTCATTTTAATCCCACAAGTTTCATCATCTGTGCGGACCAGTCTACTTGATATTACTGCCTTCCCTAGATTTTGTGAGGACGAAAGGTTGGACAGAGGGTGGGTGCTGTTGGGTGGAGAACAGCACTTCACCTGGAAGAAGCCTTCACGTCAATCCTATGGCCTAACCTCAGAGTAGGGCAAACCACCTGGACAGACTCTGGAGCAAGGCAAACTACAAGGCACTGTACACAGCAGGGATCCCCCTTCCTCCCGCTGTAGTCAAGTTTCGATCAGAACTGCACTGGACCAGATCGCACAGCATTTGTTCCACCTGGGAAGTTGGGTAAAGGCAGAAACAAGCCCTGCGGCATGGCATGTCACCGCTCTTTTTGAAAAGCAAGAGTTCTGATGGACCCTGCGCCATGGTACTCCTACATCCAAGCACAGCCAACATATTCTGGGCTCTAGCAGGCAGGCAGACAGACAACATTCTGAGCCCTGAGGTTTCCTTGTAGCTTTGTGAGCATTTTAGCCCAGGTTTTACCCACTGTCCTTTATCCAAGACCTGGATACAAATACAATCACTGGGGTCCAAAGGCCTTTGTAAATTGTTGTAGCACATTTCTTGTACCTAGTGGAAAGACAAAAGATTAATTAAAAAATGGGATCCACAAGTTTTAGAGTTCGTTTTCATCTAGACTACAGCTAGTAGTGCCATGATATGATATGATATTTTATTTGTATCGCACTTGTACACAAGTGTTTCAGAGGGCTTCAAGGCAAGGGAGGGGAACAGTGGAGAACAAATAAAACGATTTTACTAGGCCCAGTGGCATTGAGAACGTGCAAGTGCATGGGAAAGGGAAAGGGGAAAAGTGCATGGAAGGGGGAGAAGTGGAAAGTGCAGAGCAGAGGAGAACAGATAAATAGTAATAAATACAAATACATATATAATGGAACAATAAACAGGGATAGTGCAGTCAGCAAGTGGCAAGTGCTGTGTTTACGGCAGTATATCTGGGTAAGTCTGATAAGTGCATAAAAAGAAGAAAATGAGGGTGTGGGGGACTGTATGGGTACAGATACAGTCCCCAGTGCGAGGGGTGGCCAGGAGGCAGTGCAGAAGGGTGGCAGGGTGAACAGGTACTTGGGCCCAGGGGACAGAGGGTGGCCAGGTGCACAGTGCCAAGAGAGAGCAGATCAGCAGGGCAGAGGGGGAGCAAAGGCAGATGCATAGAGGAAGGTCCTGAGGTGCTTCCGGAACCAGAGATGGTTCTCCTCAACTTTTAGAGTGGCAGGGAGGCCGACCAGAGAGAGGGGAAAGGATGGAGAAGGTGTGCCGATGAGGAGCATCTCAGTCTTGCTGGCATTCAGACAGAGATCATTGGCGGCACACCAATTTTGAATGGCAGTTAGGCAATCAGAGATGAGAGAGGGAGAGGAGGTGGCCGAGGGCAGCCTGAAAATGATTTGAGTGTTATCAGCGTAGCACTGGAAATTTGAGCATAGAATGGCAATGCAGTGGGTGAGAGTTGCCAGGTACTGGTTGAAAAGCCAGGGCCAGAGGTTAGACCCCTGGGTAACACAACAGGTAGAGAGGAAGATAGATGATAGGAAGGACCCCAGTTGGACCTGGGAGGGTTGATCAGAGAGGAAAGGTCAGCCAGGCCAGAGCCTAATCAGTGATACCCAGGTTCCCACAGAGACGATTGAGCAGGATGGTATGGTTGACCGTGTCGAAGGCAGAAGAGAGATCGAGTAGGATGAGGACAGAGGGAATGTTAGAGTCAAGATTGGAGAGCAGATCTTCACGGATGTTCAGGAGAGCAATTTCCGTGCTTCTGGCCGCTCTGAAACCAGACTGGTGGTCATGGAGACAGCCAACACTATCAAGAATGAAGGTTAAGCTGAGAGATGGCCAGCTTTTCCAGGAGTTTGCCCAGAAAGGGAGTAATGGAGATTGGATGATAGTTAGCCGGACAGGAAGGATCAGCTGTGGGTATCTTGAGAAGAGGATGCAGAAGTGAGTCAGAGGGGAGGGGAAGTATCCTGAGGCAAAGGAATGGTTGCAGAAATCAGCAAGGGCTGGAGCAAGAGTGTCATTGTGGTCCTTGATGGTTTTAGAGTAGCAGGGATGAACCTGTTTTGAGGAGGCTTTCATAGATCGGACTTGTCTAGTGACCTCAGCAGGGGAGAAAAGAGGAAAGAGAAGGAGGGGGGGTGTTCAAAGGGGGTTAGCAAGCACAGACAAAGGGGTAATAAGAAGGGGAGGGGAGGAGAGGAGAGGGTCCTGGGTTTTTGAGATAAAGTGAGAGGCCAGGTAATTGCAGAGAGCTTGGGAGGCAAGAGGAGGGGTAGAGACTGCAGCAGGGTTGGCAAGCTCCTTGCAGATTTTAAAGAGTTCGGCAGAGTTGTTAGATGCTGCAGGGACACAGGCTTGAATGTGGACTCTTTTTGGTGCGGACAGAGTCGGTATTGCCTTTGGAGCAGGCGACAGGCCAGTTTGTTAGAGGATGAACAAGAAGCCCAAACATGGCAGGTTTAATGCTACTAAGCCACACCACTACCACGAATATGAGGGTGGGGAAGAATATGGAGGTGGGGAATCGAGCACAAACATACAGAGGATACTTTAGTTCAAGACCAAGGGAAAACCTGCTTCCAGGTTATAGGTCAAATGTTGGAATATCTTTTCAAGCGATTGCTGAAGGAGTGCAGTCGTACTGTGGAGTGGGAGCACAAAGCTTTAACTTTCTCGGCCGTCCCTTTTGAGCTGTTTAGTTAAAACGCGCTGGAATAGAGCCCATGGGCATGGAAGCACGAGTACATAATACATGCACACATTAAGCATGAATTAATTCAATGAAGAACTAATAAAGGTCCTCAAAAAACAGATGTGTCACTTAGATAAAAGCATTCCTTGATGAAACAATCAGTCCAGAATAAGCTTGGTGGAAGATGACAGACCAGGTTTTTTATTTCCTCAAAAACACTGGTAAGTTACTTTGACCGCAACCAATGAAAATGCAATCCAGATTATATGTAGAAGACAGTTGTTAAAATTCACCCTGCAAATTACTCTCAGGTTCTGAGTTATGATACAACCCAGGCCCACTTTTTGTTGTAGCCATGCCAGCACTTTGTTTAAGTGATTCCCTTGATTCTGGTTCATTGGGCTTCCCAGCATTGGTGAGAAGAAAGTTCAGAGAATCCAAAATAAACCTCCTAAGGGAAGAATCATCATTCATAGGCATATGAGATTTCCCTAAACGAATGTCTTTTATGGGTGGGGAATATGCCGTGGGAATAACCCTGGTCCCCAATCCAGTAGACTTTACAGGAAGGGAGAACCCAACATGGCCATTTTCTGCCAGAGATCTAGGGCCAGGATTCGCTTTATCAACTAACTTTATTCCAATGTCCGAGGGTTCCCCACAACATTTTAGAATCCACATTTACATCAACATTTGTTTGACAGCATTGATCAGCCTTTGAATGTGTAGGGTCCATTTAACCGGATTGGTCCACCTTTAAGGTATGTAGCAGGGGGACCCTTGAGTCCAGAGACTCATCCCAGAAACTGAATTCATGCACATTGGTACAAGCGTTCAGTGCACATATAATGAGTTCCTTAATATACTGCCGTTGGTCCCCATTACCCGCAACAGCAACACCTTTCTTTACAAGTGCGGAATGTCCCAAAACCTAGGCAATAACAAATCCCCCCCCCATCTTTAAGTGGCGACTGCATTGCCAAAGTGATAGCATATACCAAGTCTACATGACTAACCATTACATTTACCGGTGGGGCTTCACAACAAGTAACGGGGGGGATGGGAGGCAGAACAGGCTGACCAATTGGGGCCTCCTTCCCAACCTTCAAATGGGATCTAAAACACATTCAGCATCAACAGAATTAGGGGATTGGGGATTCTCATCTACAAGTCGTTGTCTCCTACAAGCACTTAGAGCTGAAACTTACAAATTTCAGCTTCTGCTGCTCTCTGTAGCTGGGGATTCAGTAGATGTCCTCTGGTTAATTTGTACTCGACCATTAGTTAACCCCAGTTGTTGAGATTTTAACCACAGTTTTAACACTGATCTATAGATATATGGGTTCGGCAATTTGGTCATAGCTGGCACTCTAAAACCTGGCATTATTACCAATGTTCAGCTTAAAAAACCTGCAAATCTAAAGCCATTTGCCTCACCATCAGTGGTTCTCAGACTGGGCTCTACCCCATAGCCTAACCTACACTAACAGTAACCAGCAGTATCCAGCTGTAATCAGCAGACAGAGACAAAGCGAAGCCAAAATAGGCAGGACCGGGGCAAAGACAATGCAAGCACTGTCAACACTCACCGACTAGCCACAATACTTCCAAACTCGTCCGCTGTAATTTATTTATTTTGCCATTTGGAAAGCACACCTAACCCGGAGCCATCTGGGTGCTTATCTTACATAAGACAGGTATATGGTAAATTTTATTATTAGTTACAGAGAGCATTCTACAGGCGGTTGAAATGTTCATTTAGTTACACAAGTTAGTTACTTAGACCCATTGTAAAGAGGTGGGTTTTCAATTGTTTGCAAAAGGTCCAGAGTTTTCTGCTCTCAGTTTGGTAGGTAAGGAGGTCCACTGTTCAGCCGCTATTGTGGGGAAGCTACTGCCTCCTGCTTTTTGTAGGTTGAATCTGGGTGCAGCTAGTAGGTTCATGTTAGCTGAGCGGGTGGGCCTGTTGGTCTGAGATCTGATTACTTTGCCAGCGATCTATGTGTGTGCTACTTTGTTTATGCATTTATGTCTAAGGGCGAGAGTTTTAAATTCGAGGCGTACTTGGACCGGTAGCCAGTGCGCATTTTGTCTAATCGTAGAGATGTGGGTAGCTTTATGAATGTTGAGTGCCACTCTGAAGGCATTATTTTGAAGTACTTGGCGTTTGATATTTTGGATCTTTGTGCCTGCATAGAGGGCATTGCAGTAATCCAATCTAGACAGAATGAATTAAGCTGTCAGTTGACAAGAAAGGTCTGCAAGCATTGATGAGCTTACAGGTGAATGCAGTTGCTGACGCTGTGGCTTTCACTTGTTTGGTTAATGTGAGCGATGAATCCAAGTAGAACCCAAGGGTTTTCACTTCTTTGGCTACTTTTAATGAGGTTACCGTCAATGCTGAAGGTTTTGAAGGTGTCGTTTAACGATATGGAGTTGAGACCCTAGGAGGAGCCGCTCTGTCTTTTCGTCAATCGGACACAAGCCATGGTGTGCCATCCAGGCTTGGATGGTTAGATTACTACTCGTAATGCAGTCTGAGTAAGTGACATGGTGGCCTGTGATAGCGATTTGAATTTGGGTGTCATCTGCATAGTTTGTGTCGGTGACACCCAAGTCATTGAGGCAGTCAAAAAGAGGTTTAGTAAAAATGTTGTATAGCGTTGGGGAGACACAGGAGCCTTGTGGTTACTCCACAGGTGACCGGGGAGGGTTGAGCTTCCGCACTAGGGGAGAAGACTCTTGTTCTGTCTAATATGAATGATTGAACCCATTGGCAGTGGGGGAGAAGTGAGCAGCCAAGGCTAGGTGATATACATACGATTTTGTGGTTGACAAGATCAAATGCTGCGGAAAAGTCAAGTAGAAGCAATAAGGCTAATTTCCCTCTTTCATTTAGTTCTTCGATTTGGATTTTTAAGTCCAAGAGGGTGGTGTCCGTCCCGTGTCTAGAGCAGAATACATATTGTCGTAGACCAAGGAGGTTACTGGTCTCCAGGTAGTTTTGGATTCGTAGGTACGCTTCTCTAGTAGGGCACTGTTAAGGGGCAGTAGTTGTCTAGTGAGTTTTTTTTTTTCTTTCATTTAGAAGCGGCAGTACCCAGGCCTTTTTTAGATCGATTGGGACAATGTTATTAGGTTTGTGATGAATGGGGTGAGCTCAAGGGTGCAGTGCTTGATGACCGTGGCCGGGCACGGGTCGCCTTGGCACCTTCAGGGTTTACGACTGCTGATAATTTTGAGGACTTCTGCATTTGTGACAGTTGTACATTCAAATTGAGGTGCTGTGCTAGTACTTGGGGTGGTGATGGGAATAGGGTCTTGCTGAGTCAGTTGGATAGTTCTTTTCGCTTCAATTTTAGATTGAAGTAGTGTTATTTTGTCGGATAGGGCGTTACAGATGTTAGAGCACCAGTTTGTGTCCTTGTTACAGACTTCCACTTGTGTTAATGTAAGGATAGCATTAGTGATTCTGTCATTATAGGCAGTACTTTTGGATTGATGGAGCACTTGCTGGTACTTAAGCGCAGCCGTCATGAATTCCGTTTTGTTTGGTTCACTGGGCAGTTTTTTCCAACTAGTTTCAGCATTTCGCAAGTTCTTTAAGGCAGGTGTGAACCACGCATTGAGGTGAGCTACCAGTTTGGCTTTGCGCATGGATAGGGGTGCTAGTTGGTCTATAGCCGAGAGTACAGTTTTATTATACAGTTCCACCAGTGTAGTGAGGTCTTTTGTATCTATGTTAAGGGGGTGCCAGGATAGGTTGTAGAAGTGGAAGGACATTGTTAACAGTAATATTTTGTTCGTTTCTGAAAGGGGCAGCATGTGCCAATTGAGGGGGGGCTGGTAGGGCCAGTTTTTGTGTTAATATTGAATGTTATGAGGTTGTGGTCAGTCCATGGATAGTGGGTGTTCGATGCAATGACCATGTTGCAGTTGTGTTCCGCTAGCCAATCGAGGGTGCAGCCTTTGGTGTGAGTAGGGTTCTGTATGCGATGCAAGAAGCCTAGGGCTGAGATAGTGTTGGCTTGGGAGAGTGCATTCTTGTCTAGCGTGTCATTTAGCCTAGATTGAAGTCATTCACGAGGATAGTCTGGGTGCTAGGTTTAGTATTTGTTGAGAGGAGTTGGGCTACATCATTCTCAATTGAGAGTACCGGCCTGGCGGTCTGTAGAGCAAATGGATGTTCAAAGTGGCGATAGGTGAGAGTGTCATTTTCACTGAGAGTAATTCCCCTGACAGTAGGGGAGTATTTGGGAAAGCTCTAATGTTAAGGGTATTTTTTGCGATGATAGCTACTTGTAACGCTCACCTGACTCCCACGGAGACACTGACCAGGTCTGGACTGCTGCGGCCTCTTCTAAGGTGATTCGCAGAACTCGGAAGACCGACTGGACAGGACCCCCAAATCTCGCTTGTCTGACTCGCAGGAGAATCCTTCTGCAGATGGAGAAAGGGGATTAACTACCTGCGGAGTAGTGCGTCGGCCTCCCACTTCCCTCTTTCACTCTCCTCAGACCACCTCTGAAATTCCCCGTCAACTCTCACCTTAAGGTTTGAAAGGACGAGCTCTCCATCCTGCTTCTGGTGCAGGGGTGCGATTATATCCAGTTACTTCACTGGTGTTCGGATTGGTGAGGATCCAAGCTTACTTGACTTTCCAGGCAAGGTGCCGTAAGTATACTGTTGTAAAAGTTCAAGAGTTGGCCTCCTTTTCTATTTGCCTTTATATTCAGTAGTCCGTCTCTTATCCCTTTTATCACAGGTGCTGAGTGAAGATTTCGCGTAGAGGAAACAATTCGCCGAAGGTAAACTCAGGTGAGTTTATGATGGGTGGTTCCTTTAATGTCCTTATAATAACCCACTAATGCGTGTGTCTTTTTTCCCCATAGGGGCTGGGGTACGGTACTGCCGAAGAAGCAGCGCCGACCCGAGATGAGGAAAGATTCTCCCAACAATAATCAGGTAAGTCTTATGGCGAAAATCTGGCTTTCTTCAATATGTTCCTTTTGCTCTTCTCTTCCCCCCTTAGGCGCAGGTATGCGGCGGATCGTGCAGATGGTCGCTAAGGAGCACGGAGATGCCTCGTGAACAGGTGAGTGGAACGCCGCGCTGCAGCGAGCAACGCGATGAGTCTTTAAAATAAATGTCTTCCCTTATGATCGCCGGCGTGATGACTCCGGGTAGAAGCAGGTAATGTTCTTCTGTTCACCTTTTCCCTTCTCTTCTTTCCTTTCAGGTGTTCCAGGATGGAGGCGGGCGTGGCTGGAGTCAGGATGCAGGAGCAGACACGGTGAGCGTCCAGCTACTAGGTGCAGAACAACGCGAAGCGTGAGCTGCTGTCTGGGCGTGGCTTAAATAGCCCCCAAAGTAGTTCCAGGTACGTATTCTTCCCCGGCCATGCCCGAGTGGCAAAATAGTCCCACAGGTAAAATAGTCCCTTTCAGGCCTCAAAGAGTTCTGGATCTGGCAGCACGGTCTGCATCAGGTAAGTTCACATAAACACTCCCTTTATGAGCCTGGCGCCTATGGCGCCAGGACTGAGGTCCAAAATGAGCCTGGCGCCGCCAGGACAGTGTCCAAAGCGCCCCTACTAGGGGTTGCTGGCCTTTTCCCCGGGAACATGTCGTCTGCTTCCGGGGACGCTGGTCCTGGACTGGTTCTCCGGGAGTAGGCATCATGACACTACTCCTTTTTTATTAGGTCTGTCCTTCCTGAAGATCGTGTAGTTTAAAGGGATGGTTAGGGAGGGTGCAGGGCCAGTCGCTGCATGGAGCTAGGATTCTTTAATAGCTATAAAGTCGAGGTTGCGTTTGGGGATGGTGTCAGCGATGTCTAAGGCGTGAGCAGTTAGGGATCTGTCGTTGATGAGGATACCTTGAATAATTTGGTAAACTTTACTCATGCTTAAGTGTGGGACGGTCGTAGGGGTAGTATTGTCTGCCGCTGGGGGGGGGGGGGGAGGACGCGTGTGTTTAGTTTGATTGTAGCTTTCCTGTTGCTGGTAGTTAGTTAGGGCTTATCTTTCATGTGGGGGTGTGGAGTTTAGTAGTGGTAATGTGAAGGTAAGCTGTTCTCCAAGTGAGGAAGGTGTTCCTCCTCAGTAGAGCAGGGGTGGTGGTAGCTGTGAGGTTTCTACTGTGCCTAGTTTTTGTAGCAAGCCTCTGATTTCTAATGGTTGGTAGGCATGGGCGGCTGTGTCATATGATTGTGGGCATAGCAGTTCTCATTTTGTCTCGATTGGTGGTAAAGCTCTTGCTTGTCTGTGGTAGGTTGAGAGGTGGGTAGTGACCGGGTGGGGGAAAGCGAGTAGGTGGCATGGCATTGGAGTCTGGGAGGTGATTTGGCGTGGTTTGCGATAGGATGACTCTGGCCAAAGACTGGGTAGTGTTGGGGCTAGGGTGCTGGAAGGGTTTGGCTATGAAGGTCGACATATTAGGTAAATTATTATCTAGCTAACATGCTACTGGATCTGGGTGCTGTGCACTCATCTGTCTGGAAGACCTATGCCTGGCGTGCGCCGTATTCAGAGCACCTGTGGGTCAGTTAATTTTCGAAACAGTAGAAATCTAGGACCTCTATGATAGCAGTGGGCCTAGCATATGGAGCAAACAGTGTAACTAACATGGCATTTGGGCAAAAGAGGCAGCAAGGTACTTGTGTGAATGCATGTTTGAGTCCTTGGACCTCCAAAGATTGCAGAAGTACTTAGCATATGGATCATACAGTTGAAAATTGCAAGTTACCAATGTTCAGCTCAGAAAAGAGGTTTTTGTGCTTTCCAGCGACCACCCAGTCCGGAGACCACAGCAGGACCATAAACGAAACCATGCAATATAGGGACAGGAGCACTAGCAATGCCGCAGCTCCACGAGACAGATTAGAGAAAAGGACCTAATGGGGTGATGTATCGGACGTCATGCCGCATCTCTTATGAAAGACGGCTGCTTCTGGCATCTCCAAGGGTATGTACTGAGATGCTGGCCCTTTAACCGAAGAAAACTAACTGTTACACCTGGCGCGAAGCACCGGCGCAAGTGCTGAACGAGTGCAGTCATGCGGCAGTCTGGCTGGGGATGCGGTCGCGAGGAGTGCCTGCATGGAAAAACAATGAGCCCACAACGCCACCCATCAAGAACTAGGGGCTGGGAGATTGCAAGATGGCCACCCGTGGGGGAGCACCGCATCCCCCGAGCTACCATACCGAGGCAGCAGCCAAGCACAAAAAGCAGTTGAGAAAGCCCTCCCCAGGAGATACTACCTAGTGAATACTGCACTCCGACAAGGTGCAACGTTGGCGACCACTTCATCGGCCCCCAGCACCGTGATATAGAGGATACGTGGGCCGCCGAGGCTGCCACCCTCAGGACCGCAGCGAGCCTGGCGGGGCACTCGCCAATGCGTAGCATCGGACCCACGCTCCAGATCCCAAACAACTTCGGCAGCGGACCTAATATAGAAGACCCGCCAGCAGAAAAGTGCTCTTACGAGCACGAAAGAACGCGCAAAGAATAGCCATCCACTGGCAGAGCCAACCGTCCCGGGGTCGGCCTACCGGGAAGGACCACAGCGAAGTGCAGTAGTGGCGCCATCCCTATATCAATAACCCCTTCCAAGGCCAGCAATGGAGGGGGGTTAGGTGGGGGGGTGGGGGAAAACAACCCAAGCACACCGAATTGCAGGACGCAATCAGACAGGGACCTCGGGAGAGAGCACCCCTCCCCTCTGACAGCAACCAACGAGAAAGGACGCTATCCAGCCGAAAGCAGGGAAGGAAGCCCACTCATCTGTAGATCTGTGCAGCCTCCAGACCCCCCGGAAAGCAGGGGTGAATCCAGTCAACCAGAACCGTGACCGCACCAGGATCACAAGTAAGTGCCGGGGGGAGCCCGGACGAGGCCCTGGGAAGCTGGTCACCCACCCCGGGAGGGGAAACCTTCAGACACACAGACCGGTCCACAGGTACCAACCCGAGCCGGCCAGAGAAGCGCTGAAAGACAATTCCGACAAGGTACCATCCCACATAAGGCCCTACGCCCCCGCCACTCCGGAGGAGATACCGAGATCCCAGCAGGTAGCTACGCACGCCGGAGAGACCGGGCACTGTGCCACGGGCTGAGAACCACTACCACAGGCAGACACACATTGCACAGAATCTCGGCCATAAGCTGCCTCAACCACACCAGGTGGAGAACTTCGTCCAGACCAAGGCACCCTTCCCAGGCTCCGGTCACTCTGCAATGTAGCCGCGAAGGCCCCCAAAACCCAACAGGGATGCCACCTTCTATCAGAGGCATATATATCACCCCACGCTATAGAGGCCCACCGCCAAGCGGTAGGGGAACTCACCAGTTAGCATACCTAAAGGAAGCTTTATCGCGCACACCAATTTACTCTAAATCTAGACATATACTGCAATGAAACACTAGCATGGGGGGCTTCAGCAAGCCAATTACAGCGAGCATCACCTCAGGAGGGACCTCAAGAGGGTCCACAAGCAGTTTCCAAAATACGGCCCCTCGAAGCAGTACCGAGGAGTCTACGAGGGGAGTCACGAGAGGCCGCAAGGCCCTCACAAAACAGGATCACCCGGTCCTACAGAATATGGGCCGTTACAGCACACGGAGCACATCAGGAGCAGGTAGGACTCCAGGAGCCGCACAAACAAGCACGCCTTGAGATGTCCAGAAATAGGAATAAGGGGACGCCAGCAGCCCTCAAACGCTAAAAAAAAAAAAAAAAAAAAAAAAAAAAATTTTAAATTAAAAAAAGAAAAAAAAAAAAAAAAAAACACAGGAAGGAACACTAGCACAGATATGGGCCAGAGAAACTGACCCACCGGGAGGCAACACCATGAGCGACTGGACACACAGAGAAGATTGAGCCGAAGGAATACGAGAAATAAGAACAGACTTTAAAAAAATTGAGGAGAGAGTGGATACCAATGATAGGGCCATCCAAAAACTGACAGAAGACGCAAGGGAAGCCAACACCCTGCTGGAGACCCTGGCAGTCGCCACGCACAACCTCGAGTTACAGACAGAAGACCTGGAAAACAGGTCCAAGAGATCCAACATACGGGTCAAGTGTTTGCCTGAGAAAACTCAAGACCAACACCTGACTCAAGTCCTGAGGAGCATCTTCGGGGACCTGCTGAAATCAGAGCAAGGCGCAGAGATAGCATCCACAGGGTGGGACAGACACCAAGAACTGGGGGCGAGGCCAAGAGACCTCTTGGTTGCTCTCCACAGCTACACGCTCAAGGAACAAATCCTGACCAAGGCCAGGAAAGCTAATCAGATCACCTACAACGAGGCAGAAATGTTCCTATACCAAGATTTATCACAGATAACCCTCAACAGAAGAAGGCGCATGGCCCCGGTTCTGGCCCACCGGAGAGACCAACACATTCGATACAGATGGTTGCACCCATTCGGACCGAGCTTCTTCTGGCAAGGAAAACAGCACAAAATTACGACATGTGAGCAGGGGGCAACTTTACTGGGAATTGAAGACTAAGAACAAGCTACACCCCATAAGGCCACTACCCCCCCACCACCACCTTCGTCCACCACCCAACTTAATGCCTGCAAGCCATGGGAATTGATTGCGGTCAAGTCCAAAAGATCCAAGAAGGGGAAAAACCAGCCCCTCCTCCCCCACAGAAGCCTGCCAACCAACAAGAACCCAGACGAAGCGGGGAACCTCTACGAGAGAGTTAAATAAACTCAAATCAAGGCACAGACTCTGCAGAGACTACATGCCTGGGGAGGGCGTACAACAAGATAAGTTCTGTGCTTTAACGTTAAGCAGAAGTTGGGAATCCACTTCCTCGCCAGAGGTGGGTGGGAGGGGAAATCAAAATCGGCACACTTGAATGGGCTATCCCGCATGGGGGAACTCTAGGCATCTACTAGGGTCCAGCTCTCGTGACCACAAAACGAGTGGGGCTGAGGGCCAGCTGAACCCACCCAGCAGAGGAGGGGGGGAGAAAGGGAGGGAGAAGAGGATCTGGAGGTAGCAGATAGAGGAGGGTGGCCACGTCTGGCGGAAGAGGGGAACCAGAGGGGCACCCCCAAATTTAAAGAGGGCACCGGGTCAGACAACAGTAACCAAGGGAACAAATATGGCTAATCCCGATCAACTAAGGGTTTTATCACTAAATGTCAATGGGCTTAACTCTCCAATCAAAAGGAAAAAGGTGGAAAGATTCCTGAGGAGGGAGCAACCGCATATAGTCATCTTGGAAGAGACCCACATCCAAACCCGGGACACTCATAGGATAAAAATCTGGGGCTATAGGAGAATCTATCAGGCCACAGAAACCAACAGAAAAGGGGGCATCCTCGTAGCACTGAAGGATGAGTTTGACTTGTCTGTAAAGGGAATGGAAAAAGACGCCATGGGGAGATATCTGGCAATAGCACAGGAGAGGAGGGAAGAGGCCTACACGGTTGCGACAATCTACACACCAAACACAGGCCAAGACGCCTACATACAAAAGTCCTCACCCGATTAGAGCGGTTCTCAAGATCCCCTGTCCTTCTAACAAGGGATTACAACATGGCCTGGGACCCCACCAAAGACAGGAGTACGACACCCCCAGGGACCTTTGTTGCGACCCTTAGGGGACCTTAAGCGGAAACTCCAAGCCCTTGCCTTAATTGACACATGGAGGGAAATGCAGGAGGAACAGGGAGGGATACATGTTTTACTCTCACGCACATCGATCACACTCCAGGATTGATTATATATGGCTTTCCAGAATGCTGCTTGGCAAGACTAGCGACCTAGCACTGGGCGCTATCACACTTTCCAATCAGGCGCCAATGACCCTATCCATAAAAAGAAATCGGGGCTCATCCGGCCTGTGAAAGTGGAGATATCTGACCCAGCTCTTCAAAGATACAATAATAGTGAGAGAATTGGCAGAAGAAGTGGAAACCGTCGCTGAGACCAATAGGACCGGGGACACTACTACGCAGACCTGGTGGGGTGCACTAAAAGCAACAATAAGAGGAAGGATCATAGCCATAAAAGCAAGACGAGCAAGGGAACTGAGGTTGGAAGAAGCTCCGCTAGACGAGAGATTAAAAGATATGACTAAAATGGGCCTGAAAGCAAACTGCTACTATATATAAAAAGAATACAGGACAATACGGGGGCAATTAGATCTACAAACCAGAGCACAACCTTCTGCGTTTTAGGCAAAAGTATTATGTTAAAGCTAATAAATCAGACCGCCTACTAGCCAGAATGCTGAGAAAAGAAGAAAATGACAAAACAATCCTAAAAATTAAGCTACTCTGAGGTCGGACTAGCACTAAAACCGAAGACAGAAGGAGTTAGTGCAATTCTATTCCAAATTATATAGCTCAGACAACCCATCACCCAACTGCAAGGAAGCCTACTTACATAAAATAGAGCTGCAACAAGGGGGAGGAGAGGGTAGCCCTGGAAAGGGAAATTACAAGAGACGAGGTTAAGGCAGCTATAAACTCCCTTCCAATTAATAAATCCCCGGGGCCAGACGGATACATAGCAGAATTCTTTGTAAAACCCACAAAGAAACACTAATACCCTACCTCACAAACTTATTTAACCACATAGGAACGTCCAGAGCACTACCCAAATCGATGAAGGCCAAGGTGATCAATTCCCAAAAAAGGCAAAGACCCAACTGACTGCGGGTCCTACCGTCTCATCGCGTTAATAAATGTTGATGTGAAAAGACACACCAAAATCCTAGTCACTAGACTCGAAAGGATTCCCCCCAGGATAGTCCAGGCCGACCAGTCAGGCTTCATCAGGGGAAGACACAAAAGGGGACAACATAAAGGGAATAGCGCATTTAATCGAGAAGACCCATAAGAGAGGAATACCTGCTCTCCTCCTAGCAGTGGATGCAGAGAAAGCCTTTGACCGCGTGGAGTGGGGATTCCTCTTCACTACGATGACCAAGATGGGCTTTGGGCCAACTTTCTGGGGCGAATTAGAGCCAACTATCAGCACCCTCTCCTCCGGCTCGCCATAAACGGGCACATCACCGACCCTGTAGCTGTCTGGAGAGGTACGAAGCAGGGCTGCCCGCTGTCTCCCATATTATAAGCTTTACATTTAGAACCCTTCCTAGCAGATATAAGAGTGGGAGGATAGCTCAGCGGCAACGTGCTCGCCTTCGAAGCAATACGACACGGTGCAACACAGGTTCGATCCAAGTTTCCACACTTCGAAACCTCTGGGTATTAAGCGCGTTATAAATAACCTATCATGGCAAACTAAAACATAGCAGGAATACCCTTCGGGGGAGACATCCACAAAGTCGCTGCCTTCGCGGACGACATGTGCTTGATGTTGAGACAACCAAACATCCTTGAGAGCAGTGCACCTTTAACCTGCCCACTTTGGGGCAGTGGCAGGACTAAAAGTGAATACAAACAAATCCGAAAAATACTCAGCCTCACCCTCACGACCACAGCAGAATGAATCCTCAAAAAGTTGTTCCAGTACAGATGGGTTGACAACTCCATAACATACCTAGGGGTAAAACTGACCAAATCGGTGGGTGGGTTATACCAGGCCAACTATCCACCCCTCTTGGAGAAACTTAAAACAAAAATGGCAGACTGGGGCCCTCTACCTATATCATGGTTGAGGCGCATCAATGTCCTGAAAAGGGTAATGTTGCTGCAACTTCTTTATTACTTCACGTCTCTCCCGATCCACATCCTGTCCCCCTTCTTTAAAGCCCTCCACAAAACAACACATTTCTTTGGAATAATAAACCTCAGAGTAGCAGCAAAATTAATGAGAATCCCTGTCGCCCTAGGGGGACTGGGAGTACCGGACTTCAAGGCTTAATGCACAGCAGCACAAACAAGGGTCATTAGGGTTTGTCAAATGGATTATAGGGGGAAAATATGGAGGTCCATGGACAGGGCGGGGGCTGATTTAGAGGGAATTCAGTGGAAAACAAGGGCAGACGGACCAGTGCAAAAGTACAGTAGCCTGATCTTAGCAGTGGGCAAGGCATGGGACTATGCAGTGAAAAGATCACTCATCACCTCCTTCCCCTCCCCATGCACACCACTCTTAGATAACCTGCAATTCACCCCGGGACATAAAAGGCTTACATTCTACCCCTGGCAGCAAGGGGGATGCCACAGATTTAGAGACATGCTTAATGGAGAACAGATTAAAACTTTCCAGCAATGCAAAGCAGACTTTGACCTGGGGGAAAATCAAAGGTTCAGATATGTCCAATTGAGGCACTGGCTGTCACACCCCACTATGAGAAATGCGGGGACCCAACAACACGCCCCTTTCGAGAAGTACCTAAGCTCTGACCCTGGGGAAAGGAAAGTGGTTGAAAACATACACAAACTCATTAAGGACGGAAAGGGCCCCCCCTCTCCCCCAGCAGGACATATCAGGAAATGGGAAGCAGACATCGGTTGCACGATAAGAGGAAATTGAATGGTCGAAACTCTGGGGGCAGATCCCCAAATTATCAAGATCCCTCCAAATTAGAGAGATCTGGCTGAAGCTAATTCTGCAGTGGCACTTAAATCTGGTCAAACTACATAGAATATATCCAGAGGCTTCACAACGTTGCTGGAGGAATTGCAGAGGCGAGGGCACCTGGAGCCACATATGATGGGATTGTGCAAAATTAGACCAATACTGGACGGGTATTCACAAAGCAATTGAGCAGGTGCTAGGGATTAAGTACGGAGGGAACAGGGGGCTAGGAATGATCGGATTAAATGGGGTCCTTGAAAGCATCACGACAAAAGCAAACCGAAAAACTACTTCATGATGATGGCGGCAGCATTGGTTCTGGCACGTAAGTGCAAGTCTAGAGAAAAATTCTGCAAGATCATGAATGGATAGCAAAAATCTGGTCGCTTCTCGCCACAGAATCGCTTACATACTTGATTCAAGGAGAGTACCCCAGTTTTAACAATGACTGGTCAACTTTGCTGAGATATCGAAGAGATGGAGTACGCCGGTCATGGTGCCCCAGGTCCGTGTCCCTCTTCGAAATAACTGCTCTCCCCGGGGATGGGGACCTATAATGGACACAGAACAAAGGAACACTCTGGGCAAAGACCTGGGGAACCCTATAACACTGAAGCAGCACCACTCCAACGCAGTGTCATCACAATGATCGTTTAATATTGCAAATAAAAAGTTACTGGGAAAAAAGAAAAAAAAAATGTAAAAAAAAAAAAAAAAGGGGGGGGGGGGCTGCTCCCGCCCTGGGGAGGATTTGACGACTGTCAGCAAGGAAACTCAGAAGAAGGTCTCACATGATACTGCGAGAGATCAACTATGGGAAGCCGGTGAATTGCGGCGAGAGGAGCCAAATTGTTGGTTATATTTGAACCGCTGATGCCCCCTTTAGTTGAAAATGCGCAGTCGGATGTTCGGCAGCTGGCAGGAGAGCATGAGAGGTCGCTGCATGAGAAAACCATCATCAACCTGCATCAGAACTTGAGGAAATTGGCAGAAGCGGATCAGGTGACAGAAGCGATGGCAGGGGGGGAGGCAGTGGTCTGCAAGGACACAGCGGTTACATCTACCAACAACGAAAGAGGCCTGCAGGAGAATTTTCTGACCTCCCCCTGTAGGGCACTAGAAAGAGGCCCTGCGCTAGCAGAATCAGCAGGGAAAGCTCTGTCCCCAGGCCCCAGAAGCCTGGCCAAAGACACGCAAGTCCACCCGATTCACGCCTGATGCGTCCTGCCAAGACTAGCAGTGAATAAAATCACTGCATATAACTGCTACTAGTGCGACGATGATGCGCCAATTACCCTAGATGAAAATGAAAATGCTGGAGGAGGGGGGGTCACGCAAAAGGTGAAATGGAGGATGGTGTGGAAAACAAACACTTCCACAATTCCTCGATTCACAAACATTTTCTGGTCAGGATGCTTTTACCACAGTTCAAACACAATAGCAACTT
This sequence comes from Ambystoma mexicanum, assembly GCF_040938575.1. NCBI lineage: Eukaryota > Metazoa > Chordata > Amphibia > Caudata > Ambystomatidae > Ambystoma > Ambystoma mexicanum. Next base: position 325,493,356 of record NC_090925.1, on the reverse strand, counting down.
TGCCACTGTCTTTCCTACACAATGCAGTACTTCAATTTATTCTTCCTAGCTCACTAACCTGCCAGGAGTACTAGTACTAACAATGCCTTTCCTGGTATATTCCCCTGCCAGTACAAAAGCTCCCAACAGTACAAGTACTCTCACAATATCAACACTGATATTCACAGCTTCTGTGAGAACACAATACACATTGGTACCGTTTGTTACTCTGATTTGCCACATGCAATGCAGGTTATGTTCCTTTCCTCCTCGATCAAGGGGGCGTCTCTCCTTATCTCTCAATTCCACAAACAACTGCTGAAAAAGTCTCTTTATTAAACTTGCCTTTCTTCGGTTTAGGCAATGCTTGTTGGTATATTTCTCAACTATTGCCTCGCCCCCCTTATGAGAATAATGGTTACAATCATTCTATAGTTTTCTTGTTAATTTACCAGTGTGGGTTATATGTTTTCTGAAGGTTTGTCCCCACTTTACTTTGGCAATGCAGGTTTATATATTCCACCCTCTTTTTGGCAATAATAATTTTAATCTTTCTTTTCAGGCCTTCCTTCAAAAGTATTGCAACGCCAATATCACTTTCTGCATTAGTTCAGCACCATCATTTTGCCATCGTGTGCCACTATGGAGCGTTCCGAGGTTACCAGATACAGGACAAATCACTGGTTTCTCTACATGCGTGTGATCGGACTGTTTCCTCTGCTGCTATGGCAGCTCCTTAAACATCTTTACAGATTTGGTTGTGATCATGTGGCCTGTGCCGCTCGGGAAAGGAGCCTGCCTTGCTCCTCCTGCACTCTGTTACTCGCCAGCCACCAGGTTCAGGCACGATAGAAGGAGAGCTCCTCTCCCCCACGGGACTGCCCGTCAAAACACTGCTTTCCGCTGCGCGAATTCTGCACTTAAGGTTCTCAGCGTCAAAGACCCTCTAAGAACCAACATCCGCTTCTACAACAGGGGTGGCTCCGGCGTCTTCGTTTTCCTGCTTCACAATAACTTCTATTGCTCCACCTTCTTGGTCTCATGGTCTGCGTCTGAGAAGGCCTGTTCAGGTGTGGGTCATTAGGACCAATTGACTGCACACTGCAGTTTCTTGCCTCTGAGCCTCTCTTCCTCGTCCCAGTACTTAAGGCATTGTGGGACTTGAAGTCGCCAATGTTTTGGTTACTTTTTATGTCCTGAATATAGCCCTCAACGTTATTTAATTCGCTCTTATTGAATACACCTTTAGGAAGAGATTTCAGAGGGATTAATGTTTGGTTTAGACTTAGGGGGAATCATATTCATTAGTAGCTCGAGTATTAATGTGCTGATTCCCATGTTGATCACAATAGTTTTCAGCACCAGCAAGTGGGTAGCTTTGGGAATGGAAGCCTCACTATGAAAACAAGCCATTAAATAATCTGGAATCATGGAAATCTCTCCCTCTGAGGAAGAAAAAGACTGCAACTCTTAGGGGGCCCTTCTCCGCCCAGGGGATCCACCTGGCTAATAAAACACCAGGGATAGGATCAGGTAGTGGCCGTCTTCCCCTAGCCACCTGGGAGAAGACTAGGTAGGGTTTCTGTGAAGATTCTGCAGAATTCATCACAGGTGCTACATGGAGCAAATTCACTCATCTGCAACTAAAATCAAAGTAAACAGGGAAGCTTGTGAGACTATTGAAACGTCTAACCATGTGCAGTTTGAAATGGACCCAGAACCCATCAACGCCATAGGGCACATGGACACCACACTGGTTACAAGCAACTCGCCCCGAGTAACAAGGGAGGAGGTCATAATAGAGGAAGCCCCGGCAATAGTCTCCGACCAGGAAATTGGGGAAGATCGGTAGTGACCAAATGAGCCAGATCTGGTCAAAAGATTATAGTTTCATCTTGCATAAGAAGAAAAAGAAACAAGGCCCAAATACTCAACAAAAGAAATCTAAGAACCAGGTGCAAGGAAAAAAGGATATAAATCGAATGACTAGAAAATTCTTAAGAAGTTTGGACATTCCACCAGTCACTACATTTTCCAAAAGAGTGCTAAAGTGTTCCCGTACAAACATTCAATTAGAATTAGAGCCGCTGACCCGTGAGGGAAATCGATCCCCACCGGTTCGGGAAAGACCAAGAAACCTAGAAAAGGACATTATTGGAAAGCCCATGAGCATCTCAGTATAAATCTGTTGACAACGAGACAAATCTACCCAAGCAAATGCAGGTGAACCAGGTGGGTCTTTGTGACCAAAAATGAACTTCCATGGTGGAGAGCTACAGTATCGGAGGATACAAGCTTCATTTAGAACGCCCAAGTCGTCAACCCTAGACTTGTCAAATTAGAACAAAAAAAGAAAAGTTTGGTGGCAGATACAAAATGTGAGACCAATGAGCAAATACGGGACGACAAGAAAGGAGCTCTTCTAATGAATGTGAGGAGAGATCCTCTTTTGAAAACTTTGAATCCAATGTAGAATTTGATAAATGTATCTTGTTAGAAAGTGTGTTAGACAGTGACAATGCAATAATTATGAACCAGGCCAATGTTCTAAAGCACCTGCACTATATCTAAGTTGCAAGTAATTGATCGAGAGATATTTAGTTTGCAAATGAGAACACACTTGTTGGGTACTGGTCCAACTGAATTAGACTGATTAAACAAACTCTCAGGCAGCTTCAAGTCTATTGCCTCTGGCATTTGACCTCACAGAAGTTGAAGGGAAAAATACAGAGGGAGAGCAATTCACAATTTGGGAAAAAGAACCTCGGCTGGCAGCCTCACAGCCCATCATGGAGAGACGATAGAAATGTGAGAATATCAGTACTAGCTCTAGACATGTAACAGATTGGAGAGGGAAAATAAGAAACCCTTTTTTCAGTCTAGACCTCAATTTAGTGTTACAATTAAAAGTCAAGGAAGCTCTAACAGAAGAATTGTAACACAAAAGAGGTGAATCATGACACTGAAGATGGTTCATGGGCCTGGCTCTCCAAGGCCTGGGTGGTAGATATAAAAAATAAGGGCATTTACTTCAGGAGGAAATTAACTAAAGAACCATAATTATGGGGTCATTGAACACAATGGGTTTCACTCCCTTGTTTGGTAAGAAGGGATTGAAATTTGATACACTTTGTCTCCAGGAGACATGGTTGCGTTCATTCCAGAGTCTGGATGGATTTTCGGTACATTTAAACCTTGCTGTAAAAGGGGAGTGTGAAGCGTGGAAGACCTATGTCAGGTCTCATGGGAATCATTAAAGTGGTTTGGTAATTTAAGTAATAAGAGACCCGCAATCCAAACCTCTTTATCCAGATGGTGACACTTTGACACAAATCTGGATGCAATTTTTATTATGTATTGGGAAACCTTAATGGACCTAATTGATGTGTGTCACGTAAATTCCGAGAATCCTGCTATTTAATCTGTGGTGACCTAAATATCGCCAGTCTAGATAAAATGGGGCAGCCTCTAAATGAAGAGAGATCCCCTTCTAAAGCTAAGGAAAGGTTTGGTGGTTAAAGTAAATGGATGTCAGGAACCTGCAAAGCGTAAATGGACAGGTTATGGGAAATATGCCAGCACGTCCACTTGGCAAAGGGAGGCCGGCCCAGTTTGAAATTTTGGACTACGCATTTATTTCGAGAGTGTATTCCATCTGGTAACTAGATTTGAAGTGATCCCATCAGCTAATAGTGGTCACAAGGTCTTGCAGAGGGCATGGGGAAATTTCAAAGCAATAGATAACTTACTACGAAAATCAAGTAGTTGCCACACAGAACATGAACAGATTAAGAATGTGACCTAGAGATATAATTGCATTTAAAGAGCGATACAATTAGCATATAACTAATACGAAGGGCCAGATGGAAATAAATCTTTGAGTATTCCCCAATTTTGCCAGATTATCATGAATTTCGGAATGGGGATTTGAAGAGGATGTTCCCAGAGGCACATGTTTGATCAAACTATAGTAGAGGGGAGGAAAGGAAACTGCTTAGGACAGAAATTAGGTTCATTGAAAGCAAGAAAGGGCATGAAATGGATGCAGGGATTAAGAATACAAAACAATATAAGAATTGGATGAGTGCGCACAGGGCCATAATGCTACAACAAGGTGCTGAGACCATGTTAAGATACATAGCGAAGAAACAATCTGGGGAAATAAGGCAATCAACTCGCTAGAATCCCTGCAGCTTGCACTCCAAATGAATGCAGCATCAGAGGAGTCATGGCTGATCCATTTCACAACCCTTTTTAGTACCTCAGACAAGGTTTTAGCAATACTGCAAATCTACCATTACACAATGGTCTTTACAGATCGAAATAGATGACGTAGCTTTAATAAAGCAAGTACCTCGCGGGCACTGGGCCTGGATGGGATAGCGAACGCTATGTTGAACGTTGAACTGGACATGAGGGCTGAATTTTTGTTTCTGGCGTTTGAACAAGTGATGAAATTGAGGGAAGTGTCAGTATCATCGAAGACGGCAGTTATTGTGCAGAGTATCAAAAAGGGCAATAGGGTGGATCCCAAAAACGACTGCCCTATTAAATATGGCAGGTAAAGTTTTTGCCTCATTTATTCTAGAGAAAAAAAAATGTCCAAGGGGGTGGAATGCTCTGGCCGATATTTTTCAGTCAGGATTCGTGAGAGGAGTGGATACGGCTCTTAAGGTGTTCCTCTTGAATATTATGAAAACCTGGGCACTCAGTCACAGATTTATTTAGCATTCATTGATTTGGCCCAGGCTTTTTATAGTATAGACAGAGAACTTTCATGCTCTAAATGGAAGCATGGGGCTGTCCTCGCGATTCATTAGAGACAGTAAGGGCCGTATATTCAGGTGCATCAATGAGAGTGAGATGAAATCTAGCTGGATGTTTATCTAGACCTATAACTGCTGGCAGGGGATTAAAACAGGGCTGCCCCTTAGAGCCAGCATTGTTTAACCCGTTTATATCTGATCTGGGTGAAATGCTCTGAAGTGTTATATCTTTCCCACCGAGATTAGGTGGCAAGGTGCTGAGCTGGTTGCTATATGCAGACGACTTGGTGCCCTAGATATATGTAGACCGAAATGGACTCAAGATAATCCAGAGTCCTTGTATTTCACTCACCATTTGCCAAGCAAATGTTTGACTTTCAACGGCAGCTGAATAAAGAGATCCACAAAACGGCAACACTTTTACATACCTGGTAATGTATTTAAACATTAGCTTGGTCGATGCCCCGAGAGAGAAACTATTAAGAACCTAGGCAAAAAAATCTTACTGCCCTGGGACGTGTCTTGTTGGAAAGGTTTGCCCGTTATTCGCTAGTCGCAGTCGTGGAATTTTACAAACTGAAAGTAGTGGCTATACTAACCTATGGATCCGAGGCATCATTTGCATTGCCCGCCTCTATTTGGCCAGTGCTGGATGGCTTGTTTTTTGGCGGAGAGTGCCGTCTTTTTCCGGTGGAGTCCCGATTAAAGTAATTCACCATGAATTAGGTCTCCTCTCAAAGTAATGGCGGTGTGGGAGATGCTGTCGTTATGAATTCGATTTTGAATCAGCGGAATTATGAATGCTGCAAGGTTTTAGAGAAACTGGGCACGTCTGAAACTGAGTTATTAGAAAATCCAACCAGTATGAAAAAGAAATTATGCCGTATGGATTGGATGAAGACCAGGGATGGAATGATGGGGTATAAGCCGTTTCATTCTTACAGCTTTACTTGTAGACCTTTTAAGTGTCCTGCCGGGATACTGTAGCAAATTCCCAAGTAGTTGCTATCGTGATTTTTGCGATTTCAAATTAATCTCTTATGTTCAAGAAATACACTGGGATCAAAAGATCAAAACATGCAGATTTTGCACAGCTATGAACACTACAGAATCACTGCAGCACCTTTTGTTATTTTGCACACGCCTGACAGGGATCCGAACACAGAACCTTGGAAGGTTCATCTGAGATTAGAGTAGTAGGACATCAAAAGAGTGGTGGGGAGTTTAATTGACGTGTGAGTGAATATCCCCGATTTTAGCAGTAATTACATTTTTAGAAAAAATATTTAAGGTATGTGATACAATTGTTAATTGATAATGAATGATTATGATGTTAATGTAGTGTTATAATGAAGACGGTGAAAGTTTACATTTTTAAACTAATGCCAAATATTTAATTTTTTTTCTAAGTAAACAAGAAATAAAATTGATTTTTACGGTGTCTACGTAGCCCCAAACCAAGCTTTGGTACCACCTAAAAGTAGTGTGCTCACCTACAGTGGCTATTGTCAAGCAGACCAGGCACAACTCTTGGGAGCTTGTGGGACAGAAACAATTAGCAATAGTCTATTGAATAAAATTTGCAAAAGAAGGTCTGGAGTCCCTCTACCGGCACAAACACAGCCCATTGACTTGTTCTTGGATGGATGGCCCCCCGGGAAGAGTCTCAACCGCTTTAGCTCACTGTTTTTTTCAGAGGAGAAATTTCCATATGCAGATCAGTTTTTGTCCCACCCAAAGGCAGCGTGGCTGCGGACTCTCGAGTGGGTACCTTCCCAAAGAACAGCCCCTTTAGCCGTGTTCGTTCTCAGAGAGGGGCGCCTATGACAATTTTTTGATTGTTTAAGGGACTTAGGTTGGATTCCAACAAGATATCCAGACACCATTTAGTCATCTAGCCAGATATGTTCTTGACAGTGTGGCCCACACTTTTCCAAAGCAGACAGATGCTGTGACTACATATGGCAGGTTTCTGAAGTGAGAACAAATGAGGGACATAGTCCACCATAGAGACCACAAACCTGCCAGGTCCTTGGGCAGTAGCAGAGTATGAGTCTTTGGGTTCTGTGATGTGAAGCCGCAGATCCAAAGTTTTTATTCATAAGGCAGCCCAAAAGGTCAAGAACTAATAAATGGGGACAGGTTTGCCCATCACATAGACCCAATGGAAGGTTCGCACTTCCATTAGTGGCAAAAGCGGATTATGCCCTCGGAAGACCCTGGACCCCACTGGCAGGTTGACTGAAGGGAGCAGTTTCAATTTTTCCATTACAGCCGACAAACCATATCCATCTCCCTCATACTTTATGATAATGTTCGTAGCAAGGTGTGTGCTGCCTGAATAGCCATGATCGAGCAGTTGTGTCAGTTATCAGATTAGACATTTGGTGGTGGCTTAAACCCCCTAACGAGTGCATGTAGCACCGAAAGCCAAGCACCAAATATGGTGGATTGGTGCAAAACAAAACTTATCTTCTTGCCTGGTTCACATACTCAGAAAGCAGATGGTTACAAACCCACAGTAAGGTGGTAAGACACCTAAAGCTGAACTATTTGCGTGTTAGGTTGGAAGGTGAATAAAGATTGCCCATGCGACTAGCGCAGGAAGTCTTGATTCTATTAAAGACACAGAGGCGAGCATTATGCTTTATCTTCTTTAATTACTCCTAACCAAAGCTTTTTAAATCTTTCTTTGTTTTCATATATAACCCTTTTTTTTTTATAACGCGTATAAACAGAGAAAAGAAAAAATGAAAACATCATTGTCTTAACATGACAAACTACATTTCCCATGAGGCTTCTCTGCCCGGTAGTCCCCACAGCCTCTCTTTCACTGTCCAATCCGGCAATCCTTCCTGCTGTAAGTCCCCGTTTCCCTGGGTCCCTTCCTCTTCTTTTGCAGCACACCGATTAACTGAACAAAGTCTAAAATCCAACTGAATTATCGTAACTCCAAACAGAAATTGTCTTTTCTATCCTCGATAGCTTTGCTGTGCTCTAAATGCAGGACTGCTGCCTTCCATACACTAATCTCTGTGCCTCTTTTGATCCTCTCCTACGCAAAAAGAGAAATGCGCATGTTAGGGAAGGGGAATACAGTTCGTCACATATCATAATCAAGTCTTTACGTACACAACTTTGAAACTGTTACAGATCATAACATAACACCCATCGCTGTATTCCATAGGGTGGGATAATGCTCGCCTCCGTGTCTTTAATAGAATCAAGACTTCCTGCGCTAGTCGCATGGGCAATCTTTATTCTATGACAAGACCGGAGGCGAGCATTATGCTTGTTCAAAGCTTTCTACCACAGCAGCTGCTAAATTGGATACTGGTTTGAAATAAACAGTCTTAATGACTGAGTCGCTCGACCAGTCTGCTGCTTTCATGATCTCTTGCAGCGGAACTCCTACTGCAAAAGCCTGTGAAGCCATTGCTCCCCTGGTAGAATGAGCCCCAAATTTAGACGTGTCTATACCTGCTAGTTCCATTATTTCCTTCACCCATCTAGCTATAGTAGCTGATGTGACTGCTTTGTATGGTTTTATACGCGCTATAAGCAATTGTTTCACTCCTTGTGGCCTAACCGCTGCTGTCGCTGCTTCATAACACCTTATGCAATTTGCCACACACAATTTCTCATTATTCGGCCAATATGGGTATGAGATCACTTTAGAATAGGTCTTTGTACGCTGCGCTATGGTAAAGGCTATCCCTTCTGGGTAATACATCTTTCTGTCTATTTCGAGTGCTTTAACGTCTGAAACTCTTCTACAAGACACTAGGCAAAGGAGTGTAGCTAATTTGCCTGAAAGTTGCTTTCCTGATAGAGAGTTGTTACTAGGCCATTGCTCGAACAGATGTGCAATTTTTTGGACATCCCACAGTGATGAGTACTTGGGTCTGGGAGGTTTGCTCATCTTCACACCTTTCAGCAATCGGGACACCGCCGGGTGTTCCCCTACTGGTGCCCCGTCCACTAACTTGTGCCCCGCGGAGATTGCTGACCTATATACCCCTACGGTCCTGAAAGCTCTACCTGCTGAAGGGAGGCTGGCTAGGAAATTCACTACTTGCACTACAGGTGCTGAAATGGGAGATATACTCCTCCTCCTGCCCCAGAGGCCCCAGGCTTGCCATGCGGAATTATAGCTCCTGATCGTAGATGGGGCCCATGATAGATTGATAAGTCTTGTAGCTTCTTCTGAAAGGCCTGGCAATCGCCATCTATGCCTGAAATTCTGCACGCTATCAGTGGCAAGGATTGATTCTCTATCAGAGGATGAGGAACTCCTGCTGGATCGACCAGCAAGTCTGGTCTGTGTGCAATCTTCTGTGGAAAATCCGTAGAAAGTTCCATCAGAACTGGAAACCAAGCTTGCGACTTCCACTCTGGCGTCACTATCACTATCTGCGCCTTGTCTCTGCGCACTTTTGCTAGTACCCTCGCCAGCATCGCGAAGGGGGGAAAAGTGTAGTGCTTCTGCGACCACCAATGATGCATGAACGCGTCGGTGCCTTGGGCTTCCGGGTCTAGCCTCCAGCTGAAGTAGTTCGCCCGTTGAGTGTTCAGTCTCGAGGCGAAAAGGTCTGTGTGCAGAGGACCCCATTTCGCTTCCAGTCTCTCAAATATGTCCCTGTGTAGTTTCCAGTCACTGTAATCCACTCGGTGTCGGGAGTTGCAGTCCGCCACTGAATTCAGGGCCCCTGGGAGATACTCTGCCTTCACTGTGATCTGTCTCTGTAGGCAGTCGTGCCAGAAATCTTTCGCTAATTCCGCTAACATCTTGGACCTGGTGCCTCCCAGTTTGTTGATATATCTTACTGCAGATATATTGTCCATCCTGAGAAGTATGCTGCAGTGTGCTTTGTCCCTGGTAAATGCTTTCACTGCGAAAGATCCCGCTAGTAACTCTAGACAATTGATATGAAGTTCTAATTCTTCTTTTGACCATCTTCCTCCTGTCTCTATCTCGCCACATCGCACCCCCCAGCCGGACCTGCTGGCATCTGACTCTATAACCAACTCTGGTACGTCGCCGAAAATGGCGCGGCCGTTCCAGGCTTCCATATTGTGGAACCACCAGATGAGCTTGGACTTGCTTTCTTCGTCTAAGGGCACTAGTCGATGGTATCTCCAGCCTTTCCTTAGGTATTTGATCTTCAGCCTCTGAAGAGCTCGATAATGTAACGGCCCGGGAAATACTGCTTGTATGGATGCTGCCAAAAGCCCTACTATCCTGGCTAGATAACGAAGAGAGATCAGCGGCTTCTTGAGCGCTGTCCTCAGATCTTTCTTGATAGCCTTCATTTTCTGAGTTGGCAACTCCAATGTAGCTTTCTTTGTATCTATGGTGAAGCTTAAGAATTCTAGTCGCCTGGTTGGCGCTAGCTCTGATTTGTCTCTGTTCACCAGGAATCCCAGATTGGAGATCAGCTCTATCGCCCAGTGGACCTGTTTTTGTAAGCGGTCTTTGTCTTCGGCCTCATGAGCTTGGTGAACGCCCATGGTGCGGATGCTAGACCGAACGGCAGGCATTTGAATTACCAGAGCTCGCTTCCCCATCTGAATCTTAGGAAGTGTCGGAAAGGCGTAGCTATGGGCACGGTGAGATATGCTTCTTTCAGGTCCAAGCGCGCTAGCCAATCTCCCTTCCTGAGCAGGTCTCCTAGTAGATGGATCCCTTCCATCTTGAAGTGTTTGTACACTAACCAGCTGTTGAGCTCCTTCAGATTGATCACTGGACGAACTTTGTCCTTGCGATGTACTCGGAAAATATTGCTCAGGAAGGAATGGGCGCTCTCGGTCGCCCTCTCTATCGCGTTTTTCTGTGCTAAAGCTTGGATCTCTGCTCCTAACAGCGCTGCTTCTGTTTGCGTCATTTGAATTCTGTGAGGAGGCCGATTCTGCACTGGATGATCTATGAACTCTAGCATAAAGCCTCGTACGGTCTGAAGGACCCACGCATCTGACGATAACTCGCGCCAGTTGTGCAAATAGAGCGTTGTCCTGCCCCCCACAGGATAGGTCGCTGCGCGTTCTCTCACCTGTATTGTTGTTCTGGTGTCGGTAATATTCGCGTCGCGACGTCCCTGCGAGCCTCGTCCTCTGTTCGGGAAGAAGGCGTCTTGTTGTCGGGCCTCCCAATATTGGGCTCTGGGGCCTTGCGCTCTTCTGTTATTGAAGCGGCCGGTCGAGCGGCCTCTATATCGACCGGCCCCTGAAAAAACTCTTGCCGGAAACACCTTCCTGATGGAGGCCTGCGCCTTCTCCAGCGCTGTATATGTACCGACGAACCTGTTCATCTCCTTAATGAATGTATCACCGAACAGGAGACCTTGGGCGCTTTCCCCGCCTTCATAGGACGCTAAGTCCCCAAGTTCGTTATCAATTTTCAATAGGGCTGATCTGCGTCGTTCCGAAGATATGGCGCAGTTTGCATTGCCTAGCATGCAAACTGCCCTCTGCGCCCAGCTTGCTAGGATGGATGGGTCGACTGGCTCCCCTGTATCTCTGGCCCTGTCAGCCAGGTCCATTACCTTTGCTATAGGGCCGGCTATGTCTAGCAGCTTGTCTTGGCATGTTTTCCATGCCCTATCCATACCTTTCCTGGTGTCTTTCCCTGCCTTCGTAATGAAGGTTAGCATCTTTGCGTCGAGTTCGGGTGTATCTGCAACTTTCCCAGTCAGCTCTGGCCTCGGACACTCAGCTTTGAGTCTGAATCTAATGTCTTTTTCCATAGGCTTCCTCATTTTTTGGGCCATCTAAAGGGCTACTCTTGGAGAAGGCGTCCAGTCGATCTAGGGTGCCTTATGGTGTCCGGGTCGAACATGTCTGATATGTCCTCTTCATCCAGAAGGGCCTCCACACTGCTGGCTTTAGTCTCGCCTGCACTCTTTTGCGAGACCACGCTTACTTTGCTTATGCTTTGAACATCCTCCTCTGGCTGTTCTTGATCTGAGTGCTCCAAGGATGATGAATAGGCATCCCCTATATTTTTCGCCCCTGGGGTAGGGGGTACGAGGTTGGGCAGGGCTGTCTTCGTCAGGAAGGCACTTTTAAGCCTGTTGAATGCATCAGCCACCTCTAGGGATTTATCCTTCCCTGTACTTTCGCCCAGGGGAGTAGAAGAGTGTTTCCTCTTCCGAGCCACTTTCTTCCCCATCTCACCTTTTTGCAGAGGATTTTGTGTGGAGGTTCCTTCTCCGGGATCATCAAGCGTGCCAGCTTTTCTGCCCAGCATCTCTTCCAGGACTAATAGCCTGTCTTGTAGAGGCTTAACTCCTAGTGCTACGGCTTGAACTAATGAGTCGCCTAGCACTCTCTTGAAGCTTTGGGAGAGGTCTATATCTTCCTCCATGCATTCTGCTTCCTGGTCCAGTCCTCCTTCGCTCCCTTCACTCCAAGCCTCATTTCCCATGCTGTATGCCATCCATGGTAATTGTATGTGCCGTTCAGAGGAAACTAGTGGGTTGAAGACGTAGCTCTTCTATAATGGTCACTGAAATTATTTATTATTATTACCTTTTTTATTTTATTTTTTTTTAATCTGGGATACCTCTGCTGTGCTAGGGCGAACCGCTAAGAAAATGGCGAAATTCGCACTCTTAGGAACGAAATAAGGGCGAAGGACTGGCAGTACGTTTTCTCCGAGCAAGAAAACGTTCCACTGAGGAGATTGTAAGTCGATGCGCATGTGCGCGCTTCACCTTGTTTCTAAGGTCGGTTGGGCTTACTCCGCGTATTACGTGAGCTCCATCAACGTTAGATGCATTGTCGTGCGGCCGGCTGCCTGAGCCCTAAAGCGAGTATCAGATCACTCGCGGGCTCGGCAGGCGGCCGCTCTGAAATACGCTATGCTACTCGCGAGGTCAGCGCATATAAAGCTTTGCGCGAACGCTTTGCCGCTTGTTAGTTACACGCGCGCACAATTAAGAATAAGTAAAGTCCATTCTTAAAACGTTTCAACAGACAAAGATAGTATAATCAAGCACTATCCGTAATAAACGTCACTTATCTGTGGCTGCAGCAAAAAAGAAGAGAAAGGGACCCAGGGAAACGGGGACTTATAGCAGGAAGGATTGCCGGATTGGACAGTGAAAGAGAGGCTGTGGGACTACCGGGCAGAGAAGCCTCATGGAAAATGTAGTTTGTCATGTTAAGACGATGATGTTTTCATTTTTTCTTTTCTCTGTTTATACGAGTTATAAAAAAATATTTCAAAAAAATAAAGTGTTATATATGAAAACAAAGAAAGATTTAAAAAGCTGTGGTTAGCAGTAATTAAAGAAGATAAAGCATAATGCTCGCCTGCGGTCTTGTCATAGAATTATTTTGCAAAACATGCAAACAGATTGTAATTTCATCAAATAACAGTCCCAGTCAGAATATCACTAAGAGGTAAAGCAATTTAACCAAAATTCCACTAAAAAGCGGGATTAGAATAGAACTCAAATGGGTGAAAACCCCATGAACAAAAGAGCTTCAAGTAGGAAGTTATAAGCAATTAAAGTTGTTTGGAAAAGGCTTTAAATACATTCTACTTAGCCGATCTACAAGCATGAAAGTTCCAACCTATGGAACTAAAGATGGATTCGAGTAAATAGAAAGGAAAAAGAAGTCGAAGTAAATTGGATTTACAATGTGTTGGTGCCCTATGGAACAGTTAAATCACATACTCGACCTCCCCCCCAGGTCTCTGGCATTATTTTCCCCTGATGTACCAAGTCAATTTATTAATTATTGAAAATGTTCACACAGGTAATTAAAATTAATAACATCTCAGGACCCTGTCAAGGCCAGCTTAAGGAGAGGGGCTTTCCACCAACATCCGAGAGGTCATCTACTGGACCGTTGTGGACGGCTGGAAGCAGGGACTGTGCAGACCACTTCTTGCAAGCCATAGGACTCCATAGTGACCATAGAAATATGTGGAGAAAATTAGTGTTCAACAAGATGTTGGCGTCAGTGCGCAGGTCACACGAGTCAGTGTCTAAGCCAATAGTACAATGAGCATGTGCAAGGGAAGAACTATATAAAAAGGAAGATGTCAGCTTCCTCACTAGTGCTGGAACTGTTCAGAGCAGAATGTTTATCCTGCCCCTAGAGCTACTATTATTCCTGCTCAATCTACATGAGAAACCCTGATACTTAGATTGCAGATTAAAGGATTACTTACCACAGCAAAGAGGATATCCCTGCACTACACGCAACAGACTTCATGCTTAACTGCAAAAAAGGGCAGTCGTCCCAGCACTCTGCAGACATTCAATTAACTCGTGACCAGGCAACAAAAAGCAGTCATGACAACGGTCACAATATTACCAACTGGGACATTGCCTATGTTGAGAGAGGCCAGTTATTCCTGAATTCCAGCAGGCCGTATTCAAAAAGGGGCAGAGCTTAGCATCCATCATGTGGTGGGGCAGTGGGTGGGTGGGTGGAGACAGCAGTTGTCCCAGGGAACCAGCAGCGGTGCGAGCCCAGGGAGGGGGAAGGTGGAGTATTAGAAGGGGCAAAGGAGACAAGGTGTGGGTTGATTGGTTGAGGTCAATGGAGAAGGAGAACCAAAAGACCAAGCAGAGGAGCACTGAGAAGGATTGCAGAAACAGTGTGCAAGGTGAAGAATTGGTTGATAGGAGATAGTGTTACTTGGGTTTGAGCATGCGTGTGGATAGGGCTTACAGAGGGAGATTAGGGCGTGAAAGAAAAGGTGACGGCGAGTGAGTGAAGTCTAGTATTGTGGGTATAAGTGTGGGGAAGAGTAATGGTAGTGTGGAGAGGTGCAAGTAGTGGTAGTGTAGGGAGGGGAGCAGATCAACAGAGGATTAGAGAGAGGGAAAACAAAGTGGGAGGAGAGTAGGAGGAAGATAAAGGAAGGATATATCATCAGGGAGAAGTACTACAGCGTGGAAAGGACAGACCAAATGGGGTCTGAATGTCAAAGGAACCCATTCTTACACTGAATTCCAATCGGGAACCAAAGTTAGGTAACACCTAGATTGTTCCCAGAGGGAGAATGTTTTAAAGCGTGTGTCTCTTTAGGTGATCACCACCAGGCAGACCGATTTATTTAGACGGGAGGGTTTACCGATCTCTAGAGCCATCCTAGGGGTTATAGGACACTTGGGCTACAGACAGAATCAGCCGCATTAGAAGAGCGATAGGCAGGGCACTTAGCGAGCCCCTTTGAAATTTCTCAAATAAAAGCCCTTGAACAGTCTTTGAGAGTTGGTGTGTTCTTGAAGCAATCCGTGACACTAGAGAGCATGCTCACACTTCAGAGGTTAGGCTCCATCCAGGATGCGTTGCAAAGCATGCTTGCCACTCCTACGTATCCTATGAAGGAAGACTAGTGTATCAAGACATTGTACTTCTAGCAGCTCTTCCGCCCACATGACAAACCATTCCCGTACAACTGGATCCTCCAACCGCGTGCGTTACATTCAACACTTCAGCAGTGACTTCTTTATTTCAGAGACGCTACACAAGTATCTGACATAGGGGAGAGACTTTCAATATTTTTGGGAGCTATTATTCCTCTACTTTAATAGGCTACTTCACCAAAAGACTGGATTTGAAGAAATGGCCATAATTGTCCACTACTAGTAAGAAGGGTTCCCTTAAAGGCTTTAATCTGTGCATCGCTAGAGTTCAAGCAAATTATTCCAGGACGATGTGTTCAAAACATACATAGTCAAACGTTAATCAGTAAGAACTACCAGAATATCATGGTTTTGGGTATAACCAGTCTTCAGGGATAATTTTGAGTGGCTCCATCACTTTATATCGCTCAGAGTACTCAACATGTGGCCTACATTGTTATCAGAATGTTGATCAGCCTTCGGACCTCAGACAAAGCAGTTTTGCTAGTCCGTAGCTCAATAAAAAAGCCACAGGATAAAAAGCCAAGGCACACTGCATTTAAATATTTTTCTAGGACATATTTTTAAAAAAAATAAATAAAGAAAGACTTTTGTACACAAGATAGATTATGGGAATAGCAAGTACTGGTCAGATCCAGTACCTAGAGTCGGGGCTGATGCTACCACTAAGCAATCCCGATGGCAAGCCCAGCTGTGGGAGCCAATGTATGAATGAAAAGTCGCACTCTGTTGATAAATTAATTCACTTTGTGGTGATTTTTTTGTCCTTGCACTGGCACATCTATAACGGGCAGGTGTGGGAGCTTGGGGAGAGGGCATGACGAGGACACACAATGTGCCCCTTCAGAACCAAACAGATTGAGAAGCAGGCCTTTTCGTTTCTTTTCTCAGGAGGAGTGCCTGTGAATGCATTGCCCAGCTGCACTCCTACGTCCCAGGCAATGAGTCCATTGCCGAACAATTTGTAAGAAGTGAAAATGTAGCACTAGAACCTTCGAAGTGCTGGGCTGTCTGCCAGGACCAGGCCACACCCAAGCCAGAGACCTTGGGGTACAGTACACGTACAGTGAAGTCACAGAACTCAACCCAGCAGGCTAGACAGCAGCAAGACATGTCAGTTATTTCTCAGGCTGGCCATCCTTATAACAGACAAAGCAGCACACACACACTACCCCAAACGTTGTGTGTGAATGTATGTATATTTGTATACGCTTGCTGAGAGATTGCCTACCTCCAGCAGTGTGCAGAGGCTTGGGTTTGATTTGGTTGGTGGCCCAGGTCAGGCCCGACCCACCAGACTCCTTTTCCCCACAATATGTCCCCTCAAGTCTAAACTTTCTAGCTAGGTTATGAGGGCGGAGCAAGAGAGTGGGGTCCAGGGAACACGCAGGGACGGAGAGATGGGCCTCACAGAAAGAATGGTGAAGGAGCGTAGAAAAAGGTGGTGCGAGAAAAGGTTGGGGAGCAGAAGAATGGAGAAGGTAAGAGGGAACAGAGGGGGTGGAAGGAGTGATGGGTGCAATGGAGAAAACAAAAGTGTACAGCAAAGAGAAATTAAATGAAGGGTTTAGGAGCATATTACAGGGAAGCGGCTTTTCGGTACAGAATGAGCAGAGAGAGCAGATGTGTGGAGGATCGCAGAAGAAGGGAGAAGAGAGAAGACCACCTCACAGAAGAATGCCACAGAAAGGATTTGTAGTGGCCCCATATCATGTAACAGCACCCAGCCCGCCCAGCTTTTAGGCCAACAGCAAGAACTTTGCATTCTGGGACATTTGGACCCATCGGTTTTGAAAGCCCATATTTTAGAATGGAAAAGTGAAACTACAACTCCCAAAATGGATGCTGCTACTTGCTGAAGAGCCATCACTGACTGAAGGCGCCACGCACCCTATATCCACACTTGCAGCTATGTACAACCCGATTTTAAATCGGGCGGATTTTGTGTGTAGCACTCTTCCAGCTACAGAGAGGGGATGCAAATGCGGAAGGCCTCATTGAAATGTGATTGCGGCGTCACTAGCTGGACGTTATTTGGAAGAGGTCCCAACAAAATAGAAAGTAGAGCGGCCAAGAGCCATCACCAGGTATGCAATATCTCTTGTGGAATTGTGCAGCACATGCATTGTCGTTTGTTTGATGTAGATATTTAAATAATGCAACTGTTGCAGTCACGTTATGCAAGTACACGGTCACGTCTGCTCCTGTAACGGTAAGCAACATCCACAACTTAATGGTGTGATGAGGCCAGTCACCATTGTGCTGTGACCCTAGTTACCATACCTGGGAGCATTTAGGAGGTCAATCAGAAGACCACGCGGTTACTAGTGGTAATAGGTGACTCTCTCCAGTAATGTAACTTAAAATACTCTGCAGATGCTTGCCCCACTTTCCCAGTCACCCATTGCACACCAACAGACTGCCAGTCTCGAAATCGGAACTTGGGGGTGCGGCCTTGTGGTGATGGCGCATCTTATCCACTGATAGGACCATTCTTCCTAATTCCGAATAGTTCTGACGGTGGCTGAATGCGAGAGCCGTTGGATTTAATAGGGTTAATTAATTGAATAGTGTTTTAACAAGATAATAAAAAAACAGAAGTGCGAGTAGGTCTTTCACATGGCATGTGCGGCCGGGCCAAGCACCTGGAGTGAAGTAGTGGGGTGCACTGGGAGGGATTATTCAAGGAATGGAGAGGGCATCAAAATGGCCTTTTGCCTAAAACAGGAAAAATGCTTGTATCGGCACTCAACATATTCTTTACTTCAAAGAATATTGGGGGGGGGGGTGGTGGAGTAGAGGGGGCGCGTGTGGTAAGAGCAGAAAACCGGGATGAGGTGCGAACACAACGCCCTTGGTGCAGAGGCCCACCAGGAAATCTCCAGAATCATCCACCCGTTGCTGTTCTATGTATTTCTAAAAAAAAAACACACCCTCACGCCACAATTTAGAATACCTGATTGCAAGAGAGGATGTGGGGGCGGAGGTGTCGGCGTGCTAGTGGCAGTAGCATAAAAAAAACAGCAAAAACTGTAGGTGAAAACGCGGTGGGCGGCAGTAGCCGATTACCGTGGCGCCCTAGCTCCCGGCGAAGTGTTCCCCCTTACAGGCGCGAGAAAACAAAAATCATGGAATTCTCCAGCCACTAGTTTTGGTCTTTTCCAGATTACATTTATGTTAAATTGCACGAGTTTCAAGACGGGAGGAGGGAACAAGACTTCTTCTAACGCACAGGGAACCTCGCGAGGTCGGCTTCTCATCGCAAGAATTTAGGAACAACGGGAGCATGTTTTAAACCAGTCTTATCAATAGAGAGGATAGAAAATATGAACTCCCATTGGCCATAACTGTTTTGCAGAAGTCGGTCGTTACGAAAACTCTCGTCGGTTCAAGCATTTCAAAGGGCGACGGTAAAAACTGAACAGGCCGTATACTCGACTCCGCTTAAAAGTCGGTCTAAGCCGGGTAGTGCTAATCTTTATAACTTAACTCCATGCAAAAGTTTAAACTTGTGCCCAGTCAGTAGGGCCGCGTGTGACGGCCGCCTCCAAAACAGAAACCGCCATTTCTTATTTTAACGCAGTCTAAACTGCTTCCGTCGATTGATGCGTATACACACATTTATGTACACCAGCCTTTTATTCAGGAACGTGGACGGGGGTAATTTGGCTTTGAAAAACAAAACCATTACTTTGGTAGAACAAAGTTAAACATGTCTGACCGTACAGCAATATATTTATTTTTAATTACCACACTCAAACCTTACAACGCCATAACGAAAAGCCTGGGCCGCCTGCCCCCCCCCCCCGAAAACGGTAGGCAACACTATAGTAGTCGGAATGACGTCTTACCACTTAGCAGCACAGGAACCTCCTCTCTAGGGTGAGCGCGGGGGCTGAAGGCGCAACCAGGAATCCAATCCCTTCATCAGCCTGAGAGTGAGCACAGCTGCAAAGCGAGCTCGGCACGTGCAGCAATAAGCAAGGTGCACGAGAGCGTTTCCAGCATAGTATGAGAATGACTAATCCCCCTCACTAGATGAGAAGGGGGTTTAGATTCTAATAAAGACAAGGAGGCGAGTATTTTACTCTGAAACCACAGCAGCAAAGAAAAAAACTTTTACAAACAAAAAAGTTTGAAAACAGAACTAAATAGAGTTCAATGTCAATGCAAGGGGGACTCCCCAATCCATCATGGAGGACAAGAAATGTTTTAAATGTTTCTATTTTTACCAAACCACTGATTGCAAAATGTATTCCCCCAGGCTAAGCTGCCCCAATAACTGCCCTGTAAGGCAGAGCAGTCTTAATTGCAAGAACTAGGAAGCTGTGCCAATTCCACCGTTCCTCACAGGCCCCCCAAAACCAACTGGTTAAAAAAGAGGGGGAAACACTAGGCAAAAGTCTTCCTATAGTAATAGGTAGTTACGCATAGGAGTAATAAGCTCTATTGTTGTCAACATTAAACATTTAAGACACTTAGAGTCATACCATCTTATGGTAACCTAGATAACAAACATAATAAGTTAAACACTTAGTTCTCGTGGAGATAAAGAAATTACCCCCTATGGGGTGAAAGCTTTGTAGGCTCCATCCCATGCATTGATGAAAAATATTGTATTTAGAAACAGAACATATCACAAGAGTATCCTGGGGACCAGAGTTGGAAAGACAAATCTTCATAGAAGGCAAAAGCGGGCGTCAAAAGGACATTTTATTAACCTGTTATAGGACAACCCAGCTTAGGTGGAGCCAACATGCAATAGACTTGAAGGCCTTGTTGTTAGGCAGAATCCTGTGCAGTACCCTTAGAGACCACTACACACAATTAAGACCACAGGTGGCAATACAAGTTTACCTTTGGTACAAGCCTGTACTACTAAGTTATAGTTGTAGCAGTAGCAGAGCAGCCAGGCTTATCTCAAGAGTATATGAGCAGTAGCAGAGATTACACAAAGGGACCACAATTACTTTGACTCAAGCAAACACTGACTCAAGGTTTCAGGTAAAAAATATAAGTACATTTATTTTTACACCATCAGTTATAAACACAACACCTCTATTAAACTTTAAACAAAACCACACGTTAAATATTCTACAACTAACCAATTCACTTTGTACAGTATGTCTCAAGGTAAGTACCCTGTGTTTGAATGAACCAGTGTTATGAACAAAACACGATACCGCAGATACGGTTGCGATCACTTTTTGACTGTTCGGTCTACTTAATAAACGCGTATCCGTGACATGAAATGCTACCAGGGCAAAAGCACACTTAGCACCTGAGGTACCCAGAGGGAGTTGGAGGCAAAAATCACAGGCAATATTTAGGTTAGGCAAGCAGTATCGAGAAACACTCAGAAACAGGAGTTCAAAAGTCAAAGGGTCGGAGCCAGGTTTAGATGACACCGGAGACCTGTGCCGAAGATCCACACCTTTAGACAGTTCACGATTCAGCGTAGCCCAAAAGTACTTGGATATTGTCAAATGTTCGGAAGCAAAAGTTATAAGAAGGAGGGAAGAGAAGGACGAGCCTTGAAGATGAGCAAAAGGGATTCACGCAGTTTCCTCGAGTAGAACACAGTACCTTATTCCAACGATGCCACTGGTGCCCTGGCAGTTGTTCCTGTTGGTTTCCCGCAGACCCACGATTCCTGGAGCTTCGTCGTGGAGGACACCTGAAGGGGGTCTGCACCACGCAGGGATGAAGCCGACATCAGCGACAATGAAAAGGTGTGATCCTTAAAAATAGCAGCCGTCCTTCTCTCCACTTCTCTTCGGTTCCTTGTAGTTCCAGAGGCGACTCTGACTTCTAGCCTAAGAGACCTGCTTTTTATGCGTAAAACCCCCATTCACACAGCCTGGCTGTCAATCACACAGCAGGGGGCGTTGTCCAGCCGGGACAACCACCTCAGCCAATCATGGCAAAGTGCGACTTGGGTTTCCTAGGATACCCTGTGCAGGGGGTGACTACACCCCTTCCCCACATTCAGTCTACCTAGACACCCAGGCGCCAAGAGGAGGGCTTCTCTGCGGAAGCCTGCCAAAAGACGGTGAACAAAGAAGGCAAACCTAGTTTGCCACGCGCAGTAAAACACAAGAAGGACTTTAACAAAAAGAAATGGCGAATAAACCCAACCCGAGCCAAAAGAAAGACGATTTGGTCAAGCGGGTTTATGTTCGAGGCTAATATAATAGCCAAGAACAGTACCACGTTTAGCTAATATAATCGCGGTAGAAAGGTTAGGGTAGATACCACTGCCACCAGCCAAGTCTAAATGGTAAAAGAGCAAAACAATGCTCCGGGAGGTACAGACAGAGGAGGATAGCTTAGCGGCAACGTGTTCACCTTGGAAGCAAGACGACACGAAGCAACACAGGTTCGATCCCCGGGTCCGCTCTTAGAAACCTCTGAGTATTTAGGCACGTTATAAATACGCAACTAAGACAAAAAAAACGCAACAAAAAAAAACAATTCCTGTAACAGCGCCTCGATGCCCGCGGGCTGTGTGAGTGCTTTAAAAATGAAAATAAATAAATAAAAATAAAATAAAAGGGGTACAGATTAGCCCTTTCCAGTACTCCATGTAAAATGGGGTGTACTGGGTCTGTGGAAAAAATGACTAGGTAAAGTAAATGGCAACTTTGCCTTTCTCTGGGGGGTCAGTAGTCAGCCCCAGTGAACTGGAGTCAGAGGGAAGCCTTAAAGACAACCCTGGGTTACTACACTAAAGGTGCTGTGTAACTCGTACAAGAACAGGGGCACATGGAGTGGTGTGCTCCAGTGCCCAAGATCACACAATGAGTAAAAACACATAGGCCAAAACACATGTAAGAGTGGAAAAGGGATGTACACCCTTACCAGGTGGAAAAAATAAACTCCAGAAGTCCAGCAAAGCTGCCGGGGGACTCACTAGCTGAGGGAAATTAGCCCTAGAAGGAGAATTCTCCCTAACACTTGTGCACCCAGAAGTGTCAACTCCAAGTCCTGTCCTTAACTACACAATTGCCCCTGTATACCAGTTACCTTTCCCAAACAAAGAAAAGTATTACTTCTTCTTGAGGCAGAATCAGGATGGAAGAGTGGGGCCACACCTGAAACCCAGAAGATAGCTGCTAAATAACCTTATGACTAAGAAGAGCCCGACCAGGGGATACTAATGACAAAGAGATACTCCCGAAAGTCCTTGAAAAACACCAGGAAGAGTTAAATCCGCAAACCGTAAAGCCTGAGCCCCCCAGACCTCTTGAGTCCTCAAAGAAAGACTCTGCTACCATGACAATAGGGAAAAAAAACTTACAAAACCTGACCCTTAAGATACAAAACTTGGCAAAGAGAAACTTATCTTACACCCAATCACTACCATTATAGCGATGCCTGAAATCCCTGCTAGATGCGCCAGGTGCTTGGACCTATCCCCTCCTACAAGGTTAATAAATCTCGTATGGTAACATAAACTAACCGAAGGGGGACCCACCAAATTCCATAGTCTTGTAGACTGCAAAGAAAACTGATCACTAAACAATTAAAGTTGCTTACCGGAGGAGGACTAACCCCTGTCCTAGTAAATCTTAACTATCTTGACATCCCTGCACACTGTGCTGGTACTTTATTGCGGAACCATCCCCAGAGGAAACCAAAAGGACTACCTGCCATGCAGGCGGCTAAGTGAACCCCAGTCACTAACAAAGTGTCTCCCTGCCAGACACTTGCAGGAATGGCTAATGTTGGGCTGTTGAAACGCCCTGTGATAGAGAGGGCATAATACCTAGGATAGAAGATGAGTACCACTCCCAGACCCCTCTATCACACTGAGGGATATTGACCCTTTTTATAGGCGGATATAAACCTCCTCCACTTATCCAAGGAAAAACCCTTTCCACCCAGAAGGACAAGGATGCAAACCATGAGGTCCACATTGAAGGGCAGAAGTTGATCCTCCTACACCTCTTCAATATATATATACTTTTGCACTTATAACAAACCCCCATGACCGTAGAAGGGGGTCCCCTGCGGTGAACCTGCATCCTATTAAATGAAAACACGGAAACTATGAGGTGTTCCTCCCAGAGGTGTAACTATGATGCAAACCCCCTGCCCCTGCAAAAAGGGTGGTGGGGTAGATGTGGAAGGGGGAGGGGCAATGACCGTGGTGCAATTATCGTACTCAGTGAATGAAAAGGCTGCAAAGGAATACTGGGACCACCGTCCCTTCAACCCTAAGGCCTGAGCCTCTGTATGCATGCCAGGCTGACTGGCCTCATCTGAGATCAGGGGAAGGAAAGAAGCACATTGCACATAATAAAATAGCACTTATATAGTGCTACGAACCCTCAGGAATCTGAGCGCTGCTATTATTACTACCCACGGTGTGTGGTGTGTGTGCAGTTCATTCATTGACCTCAGAAGGATGAAAAAGGCTGATTTTTACCGCTCCAGAATTCGAACCTGCGTCAGCAGGCTCTGAACAGATGTCAAAGCAGGCACTCTACTTGCTGTGCTGAAGGGAACAAATAATGAAAATAAACAGGCAAGAAACCACTCCCTTGAGGGCAAAAGCTGAGCTTGTATTCCTCGAGCAGAGGAGAAATTGCATACACCGCTAGACGTATTAGCGAAACAGGCAAACCCTTGGGAGAAAACTACAGGGGTAGCTCCAGAATGTTATTATTTGGTAACTTTTTTCTCTGATACCAGCAAGTGTTCTCTAAATATTGCAGCCAGGTCAGAAACTGGGTGCTCAACGTTGTCTTGCTTACAAGACTAAACAACTACCTTTGAGCTGACCTTGTCCCGGCCAATAGTTAAAATTGGACTGATCAATGCCATATTAGGGCAACAGTAAGGGAAATCACGCCACCCTTTAAGAGTGGAAATAGGGACATTAGGGGTTATTTCCCTCTTCAGCCTGTCGAGAGAAAAAACCCTGGTAACAAGCTCACCACTTGGATACCATCCTTTCAGTCCTCATCCACCCCTCCTATGGGGTCTTTCCCTTTCCTTGGAAAGAAGCACACCAGCACTGCTTGATCAAGAGGAAAAAAAGGGGGTGTTCTAATATTTTCAACGCCTTATGAAGGTGAGTAGAGTAGAGATCTCCACTTATTTGTATAAGAAATAAGGACTGAACTGCCTAAGGAAACGAAAGGACTGAGTTGTCCTGTAACTAACTAATGTATGGGGCTGACAGAATTACTAAAAGACCAAGGTTAACGCCAGAGTGATGGCCTGAAAGGAAGGTAGGGCCCCCCTAAGGTCCTGTTAAGGACCTCTTCCAAATACTCTTTTCTTTGAAGTACTAAATAATTAATTAATACATAATAAATACAAAGTAATCCTTTCCTAGGAAGTGGGGTTACGCCGGAGAGGAGTCCTAACCCTGAGCCCTATATAAAAGTTGATGCTTACTGAGCCATCCAAGCTACTGCGAACAGGAAAACATTAATGTGCCTCACACATAGCTTAAAATATTGTTTAGGAGAAGAATACACTGAAACCGCTCACCTTAACAGGGTGTGGCAACCAGCAGTACACTAGGTGAGGGGCAACCTTGCACTAGAACACAGGAAAATCCTTCCACCGATCAGGTTATGGCCCACTTACAGTGAAGGTAATGACCTATGCCATATGCAGCACCTAAACAAAACTGCCAACTTAAGTGAGGAATACACTGAGCAAGTGTACCTCAAACTGCTCACCCGAGCAGGGTGTGGAACCAGCAGTACACGAGGGGCAACCTCGCACCAAAACGCAGGCAAAGCCTGATACCGAGCAGGTTATGGCAAACATACAAAGAAAGGCAATCACCTATGCCATATGCAGTGCTAAAACAAAACTGCAATTGGCAGTGCACTGCTTATTAGCCTGAAATTATTTATATATAGCGCTTCATGAACTGTGGTAGACTCCTAAGCGCTTTGGTAGGCACAGTCGTTATTACCCAATGAAATTGGTACTTATTTTACTTATTAAAATATAAATATATATTAGACATGGCAGGATCGAACCCAGCTCCTCTTGTCTGGTAGACATGCAGCTCGGTCATTGAGCTATGCTGCTTCTGCACTAACACAGAAGCTTTTGCTACATAAACACAGAAAAAGAAACATATGGCTCCGTGAGCGCCAGGCCTGAAGCGGAAGCTTCTCACCTCAAACAACAACAAAGGCCTGTGCTCACCATGCCTGAAGTAGTAGCTTCATATGAGACCAGTGCGCACAGGGAGCACACAGGGCAGGCAGGCCCAGCATTCAGCACCTGGAAATCCCAGGACAGTAATTTATCAAAAAGGCCTGCACGTGTCTGGAGAGAAGCAGAAGCTTCCATTAGCCCAGCTCATGCAGGCTAAATAAACACTAGAAAGGAAACATTATCAAAACAGGCTTAATAGCCAGAGGCATACCAGCGCGAGCGCTACATTGTTAAAAGAAAACACATTAGCAAAAGTAACGGCTGCACGCGGCCTTTCCAGATACAATGACAAACCCATAAATATTCCTCACATGATAGAGGAACCCAATATAAATTAAGAAATACATTATATTTACACATTTTTAAAGACCTAATGTACTACTAAGGCCCACTACTGACTAACATGCAAGACACAACGAAAAAAGAGTGACTTAGCTGTGGTGTCAGCAGCAAAGAAGGAGGAGTTGGATTTGGAGTAAAGGACTTATATAGAGGAGGGTCCCTGCTCATTGGTCTCCTGCAGGGCATGACCTGCCCTCCATGATGGATTGGGGAGTCCCCCTTGCATTGACATTGAACTCTTTTTAGTTCTGTTTTAAAACGTTTTTGTTTGTAAAAGTGTTTTTCTTTGCTGCTGTGGTTTCAGAGTAAAGATTGAAATGCATAATATGAGCCTCCTGTCTTGCCATAGAATCCACACACTACTTTCTTTTGGTTACATTTTTAAACTTGTTAGCCAAGCTTATTTTAGCGCCCTAGCGTTCATGGCAATTTACTGACACTTAAAATATTTCTAAAGTACTTCCTCGTTACATACTATGTTTAAAATGTACGTTTACTCTAAACGGTTGGCGGTTATACTAACAAGTGCAATGCAAATGGTGCGGGAGCAATAATAGAGAACAGCGGTTAATCCCCCTCACTGATGTGAGGGGGGGGTTCGATTCTATTAAAGACAGGAGGCCAGTAATAAGCATAGCTTCTTCTGACAACCATAGAAGCAAAGAAAAAAACTTAACAAACAAAAAAGTTTGAACCACAAAACTTAAACAAGTTTAAAGTCTGTGTATGGTGTTAGGGGCCCGCCCCCGGTCACCGGGGCGGGCCTCCACAGTGGTCGGGAACTCCCGACATGGATGGCACAGCGGCAAGCACACCATGAGCCAGGACCAGGGGCCACCTGGTCAAGCCGACCCACACAGGCCACGATCACGTGGTTGCAACCTCCACACAAATAAGTCCACACAGACACGAGTTGCCGCTTCCTGGGGCTCTGCTGCACTGACTTCTGCATGCCAGCAGAGCCCCTTTTTTTAGAGAGGCGTCATGACATGGTCATGACGCTCTCTCACACACAATCACTAGACCCACACTCAACATCCCTCCTTTATTATAACAAATGAGAAATCACCCCCACTACAAACAGCGACCCTCTTCTGGGTCTAACTCGGTGCATTCTAGTCCGTGCACCCACTGTGCTCCTACGTCATCACTGCAAACATTGGGTGCATACCAGTCTGAGCACCATCTACTACCTACTCACAAACTTGTGCCTTTATCACTGCAAACAAACGGGTGTGTTACAGTCCGCACACCACGGGGCCTTACAGCGGGCTCATTGAACTCAGAAGATTTCTGGATCGAACTGGCCAGTGGCGCAGCTGCATGACAGGAAGAATACATTTTCTTCCTCTTCCTCCTCTCCCGCATCATACTGCGTTCTCCTTGGGTTTTCTGCCGCTTGGACCACAGCCCCTCTAGGGGTCCTTCTCCCCTTCGACTCACTCTCCCCCGACGTCCCCGCCATGCTGGCTGGTGTCGGACCGAGACACACCCGTGGAAAGTGATCCACCTTCCCGCACCTCCCACAGATGTGCCCTTTTGCCGGGCAGTCCTGGGAGTGTGGGAGGTCCCACCTGCACTGATAAGCATATTGTGGCATTGGGGTCTCTCCTTGGCCAGTCTCCCCTCCTCTTTCCTCCTTGTCACTTGCTGACCGCCGACACCTCTTCCAGCTTGATCCGCTGCATGGGGGCCTCCAGCTTGAGGTGATGTCTGGATGAGTCCATGACTGAGGCCTGCACCTCCGCCAGCTCCTGGGCATGGCCAAGGTCCAGTATCCGGTCGAGGGTCAGCGATGGGTCCCTCAGGACTTGCCGGCATAGCTTCGAGGAGCTACAGCCGTAGATTATCTGTGCTCTGATCTCATCCTCCTCGAAGTTTCCCAGGTCACAGGACAGAGCAATGCCGCGCAGCATCCCATGGAATGCATCGAGACTCTCCCCTTCCTCCTGCCTCGCACACCTCATCCTGAACCGTTCATAGTCCTTGTTGACCATGGGTCGGAAGTATTCATTCAGGGCTGTGATGGCTGCGGCATATGACTGATTTGCGGGCCTTAGTGTCTTGAATAGCCTCTGAACAGCCAGTCCGGCACAGTACAGGAGGGTGGGGCATTTGGCTGCATCCTTAATCTCGACCGCCTCAAAATACAGCTCCAGGTTTTCCACCCAGGCCGTCCACTGGGGTCCTAGACTAGCCGGCGACCCCATCACATCAAAATGATGTAGTGGCGCGAGCTGGCCTTGACATACCCCTTCGTTGTCGCTGTCCATCATGATGGCCACTGGGGTGTAATTTGGGATCCCCACTGGTGAGTATCACAGTGTGTCCAGTCAGCGGGCCCCCAGTGTCTTGCCCCCTTTCGTGATAGTCTTTGAAGAACGCATAGGCACTCCTTAGGGGGCTGCTACCTTTTGGGAGATGGATGGTGGCAGGGATGCCGGGATGGGTCCAGCCCTGTTTTTGTGTTCACTGGACTGGGCTCATGGGTGTCAGTGTGGGCCACCCCTGGTGTTCTCTCGTGATGGGCTTCAGCGGTGCCAGATGGCGTGGACTTGCCTGAGGGCGCAAGAGCACTGCGGGTGGAGTCGCTAACCCCGGTCCTGGCATGGGTGTGGCACACAGGAATGTTTGAGATTATGCTTCTCTTATTGTTCACCGCCGTGGCCAGGTTTTGTAGGCCACACCCCTTTTCGGTCCGCTTCACCGGCCTCAAGATCCATTATCTAAACAAAAAAAGTTTTTTCTTTTTTTTCACGCACGTCCAAACTCTATTGTTTTCACTTTTCGCGGCGGCCCGGGTCTGAATGGGAATCACGCCCACATTTCCCCACTCGTTGCGGGATGTGCTGATGGGTCGTGAGGCCGGGCTTTCAGGCCCCGCCCCTTTTCTTTGTGCTGGGGACTGGCGGCACCACACGGCCCACGCCACACTTCACTTTCCCTTCTCCGGCTTCTGGAGCTGGACTGCTGCTTTCGGCTCCTCCTCTTCAAGACCTGCCGCGGGCACCAGGTGACATGTGCAGATGTACAGACGGCCGACGCAGAGTCCTCCTTCTTCACGGCTGCAGACTGCAACCGTGTGCGTGGGTCCTTCTCTCTGGCCGTTTAGCCCAGGAGGAGATGAAAATTCCTGGGTGGGCGAGACCTCTTTGTCGCCAATGTTAGGGGCCCGCCCCCGGTCACCAGGATGGGCCTCCACAGGGGTTGGGAACTCCCGACATGGATGGAACGGCGGTGAGCACGCCGTGAGCCAGGACCAGCGGCCACCCTGAGAGGCCCGGATCACCGGGCAGTACTCTTCTGCTGGGGGCACCCAGCAAGTGTCGGCATCAGCCAGGGGCACTCAGGCCAAGCCGACCCACACAGGCCACGATCACGTGGTTGCGACCTCCACACAAATAAGTCCACACAGACACAAGATGCCGCTTCCTGGGGCTCTGCTGCACTGACTTCTGCATGCCAGCAGAGCCCCTTTTATTAGAGAGGTGTCATGAAGTTGTCATGTTGCTCTCTCACACACACAACCACTAGACCCACACTGAACATATGGGGAACTCCCCAATCCAACATGGAGAACAGATCATGCCCTGTAGATCACCAATGAGCAGTGATCCACCCCCATAAAAGTCCCTTACTCCAACTTCTACTCCACTTTCTGCAGCTGTCTTGCATCAGACGCCCACTGCAAAGAGCGACTGCGTGGCACAAGGAAAAGGATCCAAACGAAAAATGAAAGGGATCTCAACTTTCCCGCCACATGAACTGCGACGAAATCCTTTTGACTAGATCATTCCAGCCCAGAGCTATTAAGAACAACAAACAAAAAATGGGTTTGTGGGATAATACTCGCCTCCTGTCTTCAATAGAATCTGAACCCCCTCTCACGTTAGTGAGGGGGATTAACCATTCTATGACATGACAGGAGGCTTCATATTATGCAAATTCAAAGCCCTTGCATCACATTAATCGCAACATAAACAATGCTGCTATTAAAATGTTTTGAATGTTATCTCTAGACCAATCAGCTGCTTTCAAAATGTTGGCCACACTACCCCCACAGGAAACGGCTTTAGAAGCCATGGCACCCCTAACGGAGAAAACCAAAGGAGGACATATACATTTCCACCTCCCGCATAACCCCCTTAATCCATCTTGTTAAAGTGGCAGGGAACACCAGTATGGGGTTCTCTATAGAAAAACAGCAGCTGAGAGGTATTAGGAGGAGTAAAAACCTCTGCTTCAACTCAAAACATTCCAAACACTTAATCATACATAGCTTATAATCCTCCAGAAAGGCTTGATAAGAAATAGAGGAATGAAACACTTAGTTCTCCTAGAATAAAAAAAAGTGACCCCCTGAGGAGTAAACATTTTGTTGTCCACATCCAATGATCTGATATCAGAACCCTTAAATAGAAACAAGGCATAATAGCATAGCTAACTTGGAAAACACAGTTGTTTTAAAGACAAATCTTCACCAGAAAGCCAACCTAAGAACAGATTAAAAACAATATGAACGTCTCATAAAATACAATGTTCAGCCATAGGTGGAACCTTAATGCTAATTAAATTGAGGGCCCTGTGCACCAAGAAGTGCGTACCCCTGGCTCACCTTTAACCAAACATGAAATTACAGATCTAACCCCATTTATAGCCCTGTAAGCCTTGCCCTCTCCGAACAATTTCACCAGAAAACTAATCACCACTAGTGAAGGGGCAGGAACTGGATGGAAGTGCCGAGTCACCCCAGCTAGCCCAGCAGTTCCATGCTGAAGAAAACTCAGACTTGGTAGAGGCTGCCCAGGAGTCCTTGATGACACATATAGAGTCCTCCTAAAGCCCAAATAGCCCCAGGAAAAGCTGAAATCCGCCAAGCCAGAAGGGAGAAGAGCCCCAGAAGGACTGCACATGAGAGAAACCTGTCGGGTCCGACAGAAGCCTCGGGTGGAGAGGAAAAAAAAATGAGGATAATCCCCTGCCAATCCAGAAGGTGCTGGGAACCACACCTGGAAGGGCCAAAAAAGGGTGGTGGTTACTAATACCAGCGTTACCACCTGTCTGCGCACTTTAACTAGTACTCTGGCTATCATGGAAAATGGAGGGAAGCATACGAAAGGGGAGAGGGGGGGGCCCGACCAATTCTGGAAAAAGCGTCAGATGCTAGCGCACTGGGATCCGGTCTCCACCTGTAAAACTGGAGAACCTGGCAGATGGGTCTCAAGGAAAAGAGATGTACTAAATCGGACCTCAAAGAGTCAAGATCTTGGCTAACAAAGCCCTGTCCAACATCCCGTCGTTCCAGTCATGGAGGTGACTGGAGTTCCAATCTGCGACAGCGTTGCTGACCCCCTGAAAATACTCTGTTTTCAGCACAATGTCCAGATCTAGACGGAAACGCCAGGATGCCCTTGTTGGGACTGCTAGGGCCTAGTATCTGGTTTCCCCCAATGATTGATCCATCTAATCACTGACACATTGTCTATCAGGAGGACGAAATCGCCTAAAACTTGAGAAGGCTCATGACCGTAAAAGAGCCTGCCAAAAGCTCCAGACAATCAATTTTCAGAAGCTTCTCTAATCGTACCACTTTCCATTTATGGAAATCTGACCTATCCTGGCCCCATCCCGCTATACTGGCATTTGAAGGATGTGAACGCCGCCAGACGAAGCCAGTAAGCCTGTGAAATGGAGGCAGGATGCCGGGTCGCATCTGTATGTTTGCTGTGAGAGGGCCGGAGAATGCCAAAGAAAGCCAGTGAGCTCCGAGAAGGGAAGCAGGGTCATCGGGGTGCTTTAGCAGCTCCAACAAGTAACGATAAGTGGCAGTTGCATGAGTCCTGTGACACTGATCAAGGAGAATGGGTCAGTGGAACATTTGATAAAGAAAGTGAATGAAAGTGGTTTTGAAACCCAGTGTTTTGATAAAAGCGATACAGAATATTGCAACTATGTGAATACAAGAAATACAGGAATGAACTTGTTCATTTTACTTACCGGTTGGATTTTTGTGGTTTATTAGTGTGCGTTAGTGTCCGGGAGGAGAGTATACCAGATGTTCTGAGAGTCTCAGACCCACACCCAAATTGTGTAAAGGAGCTATGTGAGACAACCTGGCAGGATAATATACCAGGTGTCTTAAAAGTTGTTAGGCAGAATCACCTGCAGTACTCTTGGGGAACACTACAGGCAATTAAGACTACAAGTGTCAGTACAATTTCACCTTTGATACAAGCTTGTACTACAAAGCTATGTGGTAGCAGTGGCTGAACAGCCAGCCAGACTTATCTCAATAGTTGAGTGAGCAGTAGAACAAGTTACACAAAGGACCAACTAATACAGTGATTCAAATAGACACTTACTCAAGGTTTCTTGGTAAAAGAATATACATTTATTTATTCAGTCAGTTAGAAAACATTACACTAGCACAAGCAGCTCAATAACGCACACTAATAAACCACAAAAATCCAACCGGTAAGTAAAATGAACAAGTTTAGCTCCAAAATGAAGTGGGAGCAAAATGGCACTTCAGATACTTAATAAAGGAGGGAAAAGGCAAGGTTATAAGAATAGACAGCCCAAATACATTCATGGGCAGGGCAAAGGGTTTCAGTTAAATACAACCAGCAATTCTTCTCAATAGGCCTGGGTCAAAGTCAATGTTTCAGAGTCTTTTGTATAGGATAGCACAGTTCTGGTAAGTAATGGTTAAGTCTTTGCCATTGAGATTAGAAGAATTTGGCTAGGCTGAAAAGTTTGACGAGTGTTTAGGGAAGGACAAGCCTTTTTAGTTGAGGAAAGTTTCACGCACTTTCTCGATGGCCGAAAAGATTTCCGGACCGCGTTTGCACAGTACCTTGTCAATGAAGAAAGCTGCAGCTGAGGCAGTTGTTCCCTGCAGTTCCTGAGCTTCAGTCGTGGGGACAAGAAGGTGGACGTCGGGTGATTCCTGCACTGCCCAGGGAAGAGGCCAAAAGCTGTAGCAAGACGTTGGTTTAAGGTGTGAGTTCATTAAAGTCCACAAGCTGATTTCCTTCCCTCTGGCTATCCGGTTTTCAACAGCACTCTGATGAAAATTCGACCAGATGGGGATGGTGTCCTAGGTGGCTTGCGAGTTGGTTGTTCCCACCAAACTCAAGGGGAGAAGTTAACCCTGAAGGGCTTCTCTGTCGTCGGAGTTTCAGGCAATTCGGACCTGCAGCAGGGCTTCACCTGTCGTCCAGGAGTTGCAGCAGTCCTCTTCCTTCCTCTCCTCTTCGGTTCTTTCGTTCCAGTGGTCGACTCTGCTTTCCAAGTCGCAGAGACCTGCTTTAAAACTGTTTTCCACCATTAATTCCAGCCTGGCTATCACTCACACAGCAGGGTGGCTGTTGTTGCCGGACAGCCAGCCAGCTAATCACACCAGAATGCATTCAGGTCTCCTAGGAGACTAAGCAGAGGGAGTTTCGGGCACCACCCTCACATCCTGTCCACCCGAGACACTCAGGCGCCAGAAGAGGGCTTCAGCAGTGAAGCCCGCCAAAGGCCAACTAACAAAGGCACCAAACCTGGTTTGGCGCGCAGAGACAAACACAAGAAGAACCTTTCCTAAAAGAAATGGCAAAAAAAAGATGACCAGAGTCTGTTTTTACAAATAGGTCTTGGGCACCATATTTAAAAACATGGCTGACCCGATTTTTAGCTACCGTTGTTAGCAGTCGGGAAAAATCATTGTAGTTTGATCTAAACCACTGCCACCAGCCATTTAAAGTAGGAAAGGGTAACATTTTACTGTTACATGAGTGTTTTGACTCAGGGGAAGCTAAGCAACCCCTCCAGCACTCTATAGGAAGATAGGGTGTGCTGGGTCAGTAAATGTAAAGAGACTAGCAAAGTCAATTTAACTTTACAGACTCTGGGAGACAGTAGTCAGTCCCAGAGAAGGTATTTAAACCATGGGAAGTCTAAAAGACATCCCTGTGCCACTGCACTGAAGGTACCATGTGACACACAGAAAAAGATGATGCCACTGGAGTTGTTTGTAAAACTCCATAACCAAAGAACACAAAAGTAAAACACTTTGAAAATTAAAAATTCAAAGCCCCAAAATATAGCAAAACAGCTGGAGGGCTCTAAGGTAGAGGGAATTTAGCACTTGTGTGAGAAATCTCCCTAACACAAGTCTGGGACCTGCACCCAAATTGTGTAAAGGAACTGTATGAGAGAACCTGGCAACAGTGTATACCAGGTGTTTCGCGGGTCTGGGAACCGCACCCAAGTTGTGGCATATTGACAAGTGAATCCCATGGAAGACTCATACCCTTAGGATTTAGAATTTTATTTGTGGTCATTTTGAAAAGAGAATACCAAGGAAGATTCATGTCCTAAGGATTGCGAATTGCATTGAATGTGGAAAAGACTTGGGGAAGGGCGTCATGTCCCCTGGAGTGGATTGCAACACCAAGAACCAAGAGGAGGGGTTATCCTCTTGGCCTAAAAAGAACTTGGTTATTCTTTTGGAACTTTTGTTTTGCTGGAGATAAACCTGGGGCGTCATTCCTTGGAACTGTGAACATTATGCATTTGGAATTTTGGTTGGATGTATACCTTTTTGTTGAACTTGAACATGTGTGCACTTTTCAAGCCAAAGACAATACCCTTAACACCTTAGAGTTAGTTGTTGAATGTGAGGGCTAGAATAGGATTTCGGACACAGGCCGTTTATGCTTTGGACCTCTTGACACTTGACAGACCCTTAGTTTTGGTTGAGATAGGGAAGAAAACTCTTACGCTAGGGACAATGAGGTTTTTCCAACCCCTTTATCATTTCAATAAAAGTCTATAGCCAACACCATGAGTCCTCTGTGTCCGCGCCTCCTTCATTTTCACAGTCTCGACTGAAATTACTCAAGTGACTTCTGCAAAAGCACCAGGTCCAGACAGAGTTCCAGGTGAATTTTATAAATCCAATGGCATCTGGGCTACCATATTATGCAATGTCTTCTGCACAATACTTGTTTCAAGGAATTTACCACTGTCTTGGATACTTTCTCCCCCCAAACTTGTTTTTTTAAAGCACTTGGATTCACAGAGTACACAATCCGAGTACAAGTAACATAAAAGCTATCAGAAGATACAAAGGTGCAGTTATTTACAGACCATGCAACTGGGGAGACATCAAAACATATCAAACGCAGTGATATGTGCAGGTAAAAGCAAAACCCTAGATGGAGGAATTTGGGTGACATAGTTAGGGACCACAGTGGAGTCATTCATTAGTCTATCTGGAATTGCTTGTGTGCGTGCCAAGTAAGCCTTGAAGGTCTGCCATATATCTTTCGGGCGCCCCCCGGCTGCATAGAAGACCATTGATTTTCAATATCAGCGGCACGCAGCCATTGATCAGTCGATGGTATAAGCAAAGTAACAGCAAAAAATGCACCATTAGCAACAAGCATAGACACACAGGTTTACCTGTATGCCCCGCCAAATCATCAAATTCATGAAAGAGGCATTGCATGGGAGTAGTCATCGTGGATACTTTCTAACATAATTCCTATTGTCAAAAAAGAAAATCGAGAACTACCTACATTTTAATATCACTCACATATATTTCATTAAAACTCTTGGGCAAGTTCATCTTAGAAAAACGTTCAATATGGGCTGATGGATAACAATTCAATTTCTGACCTCAAACTAAGTTTTTGCAATTCGCTAGGTACAAACAAACAATGTCTAAATTTGGTGTTAATTGTGGCCGGATTGTAAAGAAAGAGCATGGTTTCTTAGCTTTCATGGACTTGTCCACAGCATTTGACAGTATACATAGGCCATTCTTATGGGATGTACTTTTAAGATTAGGTATTTGCAAGGAACTTCTTGGTCTCTTAGTTCAACTTCAAAGTGGCACCAAAGCGCGTGTCACCTTTGGGAAGGAAGGCACTAAAGCGAACACCTTTTTAATTAACCAAGGTATCAAACAAGAATGTGTCCTTGCTACGACATTGCATCTTTATTTGAATGGTTTAGAAGATTATTGTCTTAGGTGTACTTTATATGTACCCCATGCAGCCAGTAGATACATCCTATGTTTTTTTCATGTACATGATGCTGTATTGATAGGCCGTACCCCGGCCCCTTTACAGGCACTTCTGAATGGTTGCACTATTTTTGTGTCCTCAAGGAAGTTGCCAATTAACGCCACAAATCTAAAGTTATGTCTTATACCAACAAGAAATTGAAACCAGTAAATTTGTACATTAACAATCATGAATTGGAAAAAGTAGCACATTACAATTATCTGGGGGTAAGATTTACTTGTAAAAAACGATTGGAATGCTCAAATTCATAAAGTTGCCACTAAAATGAAACGGGCAGCGGGACAAGTTCTTCATTTTACCAATCATTTTGGTGGAAGAGCAATTGGTCCGGCTCTAAAAGTATTTGAGGCAAAATGTTGTGGCATTGTATGATATGCTAGTGGCGTCTGGGCTCTATCATCACTCAAACAAGTCGATATTGCTCAGCAACAATTTCTGCTGAAACCTTTGGGCATTAGGCCATCAACAGCTAACTAACTTTTATATTTAGTAGCCCAAGTAACACCCATCTCGAACAATATTTTATTCCAGTACTTTTGTGGGATTTTATCTGGTTAAATGACTATGCCAAGTTAAATACAGAAATCTTTTTGGATACTGTGAGGAATCTGAGGGTGTCCTCACTTCTTTTCCCAGGATATCCTCCTCCCAGGTGGCCAGGCCGTCGCTATTGGATCCTGACCCTGGGGGTGGATATGCGAGGGAGGTCTACCTGGGTGGAGAAGACTTGGGAAGTGGAGGCGAGGCACCCTTGGGTGAGACGCAGTATCCCCCATTTACCTAATTAGTCCGACATCCCCCAGGCCTATGTAAGCTATTGCCAGTCCCTTCCCCATTTCTCTAGTATATCACCCCCCAGTAAACACCAGTCAGGTACTGGGACAAGGAAGAGAGAAACCAGAGAAATACATCCTCTTTTTATTGACTCACACGCACGATTACACCAGTTAGGTACTGGGATGAGAAGGAGGCAACCAAGAGCAGTGCAGAACTCCCAAAACAGAAATGAGCGGTCTGGTCCTTTTTATACCAATCAACCTGGCGGGAGGTTTAAAAGCAGCAAGAAGTGTGAAAATTGAGTCTGCTGTGGAAGCAAATCTTCAGACTGCTGGAAGAGATCAGACCTCTTGTCAAGTTCGAGATCACTACCCTCCGACCCACAGCTTAATGTTGCCTCCTCAGCTGATTGACTTGAGTCTGAGTCGTAGAAGTTTGGACCTTGTCGGTAAGAACAATCCTTCTCCTCCTGGCGAGTATCCTTCCTCTTCTTCCGTGTAGTGAAACTGCCCCGGAGGGAAGCCACAGTGAAGGCTGTACACTGGGACCCCCTCCCCGGAGTAGGCAGATGAGGGGAAAAAGCAGATGCAGAAAAAAACGCTCCAACGTGAGATTGCATGATGCTGGCGTAATTGTTACACCTTTCTAGCGATGGCAGTTGAGACGGCAATGGTCGTTGTGTGGTTGGTTCCGCATTGCGCGGATATTCCAAGATGGCTATGAACTACGGGCACAGGAGAAGTGACAATCTAGTTGTTTCACGCCTTCAACGCACGCGATCAGAAGATCACATGACTACAAATAAGGATCGAAACTCCTCCATCATGTGCGTCGCTTCTGCTTTTCATGACGCTTCGTAAGTTCGCTAAACTATTTGCCAAGATTTCTGTGAATATGTCTATAGACCTACCTTAATTCCTCTTTTCTGTCTTCCTTCCCGTATAGCAACCCTTTGGGTATCCCCTCTCGAGCGGTGATTTCTTTACCGGGTTTATCGGCCCGCAGTCCTCTTTCTACTCGGTTGTCTCTTCTCCGATTAGAATCCATCTCTGGGCCAGTCATCCGTCTAGAGAGAGCGAGTCCTTTTTCACCTCATTTACCATCTCCACTCCTCTCCCACGCTCTCTCCCTCTAATTCTTGTGATTGCTTCTTTTACCTTTATTAGGAATCTCCCTCTCATCCGTTGAGTGAACGTCCTTACCTGCTATCAAGACCAGTCTTCTCCAAATACTTAATCCCATGTAGAGTTTAAGTACTGTAAGTGTCCTTCTCCTTCAAAGGATATTCTTCTTAAGACATTCTATCTCGTCCCATTACTTACCTGTCAATTCCTTGTTCTGTAGGAATGGTAACTCCTGCACCACCAGCCGTCCTCCAAAGAAGAGCCAATCCCTCAGAAGCACTCTTCAAGACCACCCAGGGTTTTCTTCCCCCCGAAGGTTTCCCTGGGGTTCCTGTCTCTCCCTCTCCGGCTTCCTATACACCCGGGAGCAGGGGGAGCAGGGGTTTCAGGGAGATCCTTGCATTCGTCCATTGCTGCTCCAGAAGACTGCCATAAGTCCAGGTTAGTGACAGAAACCAGCCTCTCTAACATTAACAGTCAATAACAGTAACAGTAATCCTTTGCTGTTCGGATGGATGTGTGCTGACACGTCTTAGGGCGAAGAATTCCAGAGAGGTGTGGTCCCTTGTCGAGCACTCCGATAGGAATGGAGCAGGGCGTGAGCCCACAAGAGTTTGAAGTGACGTCTCCATCTGCCAAATATCGAGAATGCAGGCTCCGGTAAGTGGAGAAGAAGAGTTTTGGCTCCGGGAGCGGAGAGAAGATTCAGCGGGTGGTGAAGATTAGGAGGCGGGGCTTCTAGGCCCAGAGCAGGGAGGCAGGGCTCCAGAGTCAAGGATGCCGAAGCAGATAGAGGGAGAGGAAAGAAAGGCAGGAAGAGTACAGTGGAGACGCGGAAAGTGAATAGAAAGAAAATGCAGTGCAAAACTGGGCGCGGAGAGCCGCACACTGAAAGGAAGAAGTAGAACCAAAAGTTCTACGAGTAGAGGGTAACACGTAAGCGTCTAGACCAAAACAGTAGTGAGTAGCTACGTGGTTGCAACACAAGGCATGCTGGGAAAGGAGAGAATACATCTCCCCGTGGGAAGAAAGACTAGACCGTCACCACATCCTTGTGGAAAACACGTGAGGGAATACCTAACGTCTGCCCAGTTTCCACCACTTCCACACCCTCCAGGAGATGGACGCATGACACTTCTCGTAGAAGGCAGCGTGGCAGACAGAGTGAACCCCCGGGAAGATGCAGAGTGTATGCAGCGGGAGGCGAGGCTAAAGGAAGGTGGAGGCCTGTGGCGGACTACGAAAAAGGAACCAGCGTGACCAGGCAAAGCTTCAAAGTGAGGCCTGAGCTGCGAGAGACATATCAGTGGTGGGAGCGATGCCACAGAGACCCGCTGTGTAGATGGAGAGAGGTGCCGAACGAGAGAGAGAGAAAGCTTTTGGTGGCCAGAAACCTTGCTGGAACACTGTAAGCACTGACGAGTGAGTCAACCTAGGAAGTGCGACACCGGGACAGCAGGTGAGCATGTCAGACTTGTGAAAACTTGAAATGAATGCCGAACTAAATGAAAGCAAGCCTTTTTTGAATACCGATTTCGATGAAAGCATGCCTTTTTGAATACCGGTCTCAATGAAAGCAAGTACGGTTGAATACTGATATGAATGAAAGCAGTTTTGTGCAATCACATGATATAATGGAACAGTGTAGCTTGAGAGAACACACATTGGCAAGAGCCATAAAGGAACTGTGTAACTTGAGAAAATAAGCATTGGCAAGAGCCAAGTGCATCAAGTCAACAGTGGCAAAACAAGCAATGGTAAAGCATCTCGAGGATGTCAAATTAGAATAAGTCAAGCACCACTGTAGAGCTGAAACAGTGACAATGTGCATATGAAGAAAAGGCAAGTAATGTGTGTCGGTTGCATGACTTGTAATGGGTGAACCGTGTGGTCCGACAACTGTGCCTAGACAGAGGACACCCACCTATGGAAAAGCCACTTAAAATGCCTGCAAAGAAGCTTGTGATTGAATATAAAGGAAATCTTGTGTGAACTGAAATTAAGGAACTGATACCACACTTAATTCATGACCCAAGGCCATTCTCTCCCAAAATTGGAGGGATGTGAGCCACTCCTTGGACAAGACAAATCGAGAGAAATGTTTTACAAGCAGGGACTGGAGCGCACCACATTCTACAAAAAGCTGTCTCAGAGTTTGCACCTGCTGAGAGCTACAGAGGGTACAACCATGAGACAACTTCTACCCTTTGGATCTTGCTTTCCTTGTCTCCCCGGTAATTATGACATTCATCCTAAATCTTAGGAATTCTGTTCTCCACCTAGACTTAGGAATTTAGGAGAGAAAGGCTGGAAGGGTACCTCTAGGCTTGCCCCTAATCGAGTGGGATTGTGCAGTAGCTAAGGAACAAATTGTATCTACAGTTCTGGCACAGTTGCGGTCTATTAAAGCAATATGCTCCGAGCGGTGGGGGCATTACTCGGGGCATATAGCTATTAGTAACCCGGGCCGCAAGAACTGCGTGACCGGGCACTAAAAGTTTTTTTTTGTCCAGAAAAGCTGCGGCGGGGGTACTAAAAGACAAAAAAAATGGTCGATCTGAGCATGAATCCCAAATATTTCACCTCAGTGCCCACCGAGATTGAGGCTCCATTCATTTGCCAGTCAAATTTCAGGACTCTCTTTCCTCGCGGGTGAAATCTAACTACATTAGATTTGGTGGGATTTATTGTTAATTCATTTTCCTCTGCATATTTGCAAAATGCATCCAACTGCCTCTGCAAGGCCAGGGGTGTATAGTCCAACAGGACTATAAATGTCCTGCACAACAATCCAGCTGATCCCTCTTCACAGAGATGTGACCGAGTGGCGGAGAACCCAGTCCGCTCACGAGGCCGTTAGCGAAAAGAAAATGGCCGCCGCCACTGTTCCCATGATGACCAGGAAGCCAAACATGCCCCAGCTGCCCCATAGGCTCCCACACCTTAGCAGGCCCTCCCCTCCTCCTTTAAAGGGAGGGGAGGCGTGGTGTGAGGCAAAGCTGCAGAGTGAAGGCCGTGAGGAAAGGCCAGGACCACTCTTTGCAGCTCTTCGCTGCACGAACACGCTGAAGGCCAGCACAACTTCCCCTCACCTAGGTAAGAGCCACGCCACCGCATATTGCTCTGACGTCACAACCAACCTAGTAACGGCCCAAAGACACCAGCGTCTCCGCGCCCACATGCAAAGGGCTATTGTTCCCATCTTCTATCAGAGCACTGCTCTTAGACTGCTATGTTTTAGGGCAAGGCTCCTAAAGCAAACCCCCTCCATATTCCGCCCTCCTCTGTTCACTAAACCCATCACTAAAAAACCTCCAAGTCACTTCCTTGCGATCCATACGATAGCCACTAGCACGCTCCTACCTGAGCCTGGCTATCCGTTGCACACCGCAACAGGCGTCTGGCCTGCTGTCCTGCTACACCCGGCCTGCGACCTAGTGGCTCCGCCCACTAGATCAACTCCTGACTCACTGAGATATCGGTTAACTTCAAACAACTGCAGTGGTAAAGTCAGTGTGATGCCCACCAGCTCTCACTCAGGAAGAACCACCAACAAACTATTATTGAACCTTGAAACACTCACACAACGTGCCTCTGAAAGTCTCATGCCCCTCTGTGCGTTTTGTTGGAAATCAAAACGTTATACCTGATGTAATGATGCCCTGGATTGATACTGCTATTGTGCCCTTACCTACTTCATGCCCCCCACTGCATTGTGTTGGTAACCAGAATACTGTGCCTGCTGTAATGATGCCCTGTACTGTTACTGCCACTACAGTTAACAAACCTTCTCCTGCTTCTTGCCCTCCACTGCAATGTGCCCAAAGCCCAATTACTGCACCGTCAGTAGCTCTGCCATGCACCTCCTCCATCACTCCCTCTCCCCTATCTGAAGCCCACCTAAAATGTGCTCTCATGAACTCTAGATCCTTACCGGCCCATGCTCTAGATGTACATGACCTAATCAGCAGCAACGACCTTGACTTACTATTACTTAGCGAAACATGGTTGACTGATTCATCTGGACCCGCCCTTACCCTAGCCATCCCCACTGGGTACACCATCTTCAGACATGACCCCTCTTCCCACAGAGGAGGTGGGGTAGCCGTCATCGCCAAAGACTCCTCATCAATTAGGACAATTCAGAGGGACCTTGATCAGAGCTCAGATTACCTTCTACTCAAACGTAAGCTCTCACAATTGCACCTTTGCCTTTCACCTCATCTACCGACCTCCTGGCCCCTCCAGCGACTTCCAAGATGCTCCAAACCATTCCCTCTCAGACAACCTAAAAAAAACCATCAAAAGTCCTGCTCCTAGGGGACTTTAATCTAGGCCTTAATGACCCTAAAGACACACATGCAAAAGCCCTCAATAAAGCCCTATCCACCCTAGGGTTCATACAAACCATTTCTAGCCCCACCCTCACTAAAGGCCGAACCCTAGACTGAGTTGCCCACCACAACTGCTCTCTCAGCCTCCCTACGATCAGCCCTCTACCATGATCTGATCACCACTGTATTACCTTCAACATTATCACCTCCAAAGGCCCTCAACCACCCACCATCCCCCTTCCAGCGGCACTCTCACGCACCTCTAAATTGCTCACTCACAACAACCTATCCCAGTACCTCAGGGTGCCTGCTCTGCTACCCCCCTTTTCCAACAACCCTGAACTTCTTGCCAATGACTTCAAGAGGATCATCTCCCAGGCCGTTGACTCAGTGGCACCTCTCACCCTCAAAAAAGCCAAAAAAAATTAAACATTCTAATGCCTGGTTCACCCAAGACCTACAGATGTATGGGGAAAAAAAGGGCTGCACGCACCACTTGGATTAACAACCCCACTGAGGCTACAAGAATTGCCTTCAAATCTATTTCTAAACAATACAAAAGCGCCATCACCAATGCCAAAGCCACCTCCTTCAATACAAGGATAGCCAATGCTAAATCCGGAAGTCGAGAAATCTTTGCCATATTCAGAGAACTTGAGACACCCACCTCCCCTCCTTCATCTACTGTGAAAGACGAATCCTGGTGCAACTCCATCCATTCCGCCATGCTAAATAAATTGGAAACCTTACAGGCTAAAATCCTCGCCCACCAACGGGAGCTCACCAAACTGGTCGCCAGTAGTCAAGGTATCTGTACGCCAGCAGCAAACTCCAGCCACTCCCCCTTGTTCGACTTCAAAGACATGAGTGAATCAGAGGTCATCACACTCCTCCGCTCCATCAAACCTTCTAACTGTAAAGGTGATGCATGCCCAGCACAAGTCATGAAGGACTGTGCCACCTCCCTAGCCCCTATCATCACGGCATTCATCAATGCCTCTTTCCGCTCTGGGTATGTCCCAGTGGGACTAAAGGAAGCGTGGGTTTGTCCGCTCCTGAAAAAGCCCTCCCTTGACCCATCCATCCCAGGCAACTACAGGCCCATCACCACTGTCCCCTTCCTATTGAAAATTCTGGATAAAGCAGCTTACCTGCAAATACAGAATTTCCTGGAAGACAACCATCTCCTAGGACTAAAACAATCAGGGTTCAGGCCACGTCATGGGACTGAAACAACACTCCTTGACCTCAAAAACCAGATCGATGACCTTAGAGACACAGGCAAACCTGCGCTCCTCCTGCTCTTGGACCTATCGGCAGCCTTTGATCTGGTCGACCACAAGACCCTATGCCAGCACCTCTCTTTAGTAGCCAACTTCTCTGACAAGGCCTGGAGATGGATAGACTAATTTCTAAAATATAGAGCTATGAAGGTCTTCTCTGACTCTTCTTGCGCTGACCCCAGCACCATCCAATGTGGGGTCCCGCAAGGCTCATGCACGGCCCCCACCCTCTACAACCTCGTCACGAGGCCACTGTTTAAAATCTTGGACTCCATGGGCATCTCATATACGGAATATGCAGATGACACCCAGGTATTCTCCCCCTCTCGGGTGATTACTTGTGTGACCAGAACACACTGAACTCCATATACACAACAATCCAATCATGGATGGCAAAAAACTGGTTATGCCTCAACAGTGAGAAAACCGAGCTCCTGCTGGTTGGCTCCCCCTCCACCCTGAGCAAGTGGGACAACCAATACTCTTCCTTTACCATTGATAATATCCCCATCACTGTGTCACCATCCATCAAAACTGTAGGTGTCTACCTTGAACCGGACTTGACCATGAACAGGCAGGTTAATGCCATAGCTTCCACGTCTGCTACCATTTTAATCTTATCAACTTAGTAAGACCATTCCTGTCCCAACAGAATTGTCTCCCCATCACCATCGCCATCGCCAGGGCCATTATTGGCTCTAGGCTTGACTACTGTAATGCTCTTTTCATAGGCACATCTACTAAGAAGGTGCCAAAGCTTCAAAATGTTCAAAACGACGCACTCAGAGCCGCCACTGGTCTTTCACATAGAGAACACATCTCAGATCTTAGAAGACATGTCCATTGGCCTCCCAGTTAAGGAAAGGATCATCTTTAAAGCCCTCGTACTGACTCACAAGTGTCTCTATGACCTTTCCCCCCCATATCTGGCACTTAGGATCACCAAACACACCACCCATAAACCATCCAGATCTCCCTATTCTAAACTGTTATCTGTTCCTAGAACACGCAAAGCCCGTGCTGGTGGTTCCAGCTTCCCTACGGTGGCCCCCACACTCTGGAACTCCTTTCTACCCACATCAGGATTATTGAATCCCACTCAGCATTTCGCAAGGCCATCAAAACTAACGTCTTTGTTTGACTGTACAATCCTGGTCTCTGTGTTAATATGTAACCGCTGACTCTGCAATGTAAACAAGTTTTCACTGAGCGGCTTCTTTGTAACCCTTAATCAAGCCTTCTTAAGCTCTGATATAGTGCCTCGATGCCTGCAGGCTGTAGCGTGCTCTACAAATCCAAATAAATAAATCGTCCGCGTAAGCCAGCCATGATATATTCTTATGACCGATCTTCAGGCTAGCCAGCGTACTTGAGGATAATGCCCGACCCACATCCGACAGGCACAGGTTGAAAAGACAAGGAGCC
Source organism: Ambystoma mexicanum (assembly GCF_040938575.1). Lineage (NCBI taxonomy): Eukaryota > Metazoa > Chordata > Amphibia > Caudata > Ambystomatidae > Ambystoma > Ambystoma mexicanum. Next base: position 325,448,668 of record NC_090925.1, on the reverse strand, counting down.
AATCTGCATCCCTGCCCGTTGGAATTGGACTCGATAGATGACGCTCCCCGTCCAGACGTATCTGAATTTTTGAATTGGCGTGAAGATGAATCAACATGGTTAACAGGCCCCGAGGGATACCCAAGGCCTGCAGTTTACCCCATAGCTGTCCTCAATTTATTGTATCAAAAGCGAGTGAGAGATACAGCCACGCTCCATAAAGAACTGGACCTCCCTTTTACCCTGATCTTCCTATGGCTACATTTACAATCACTCCATTCAGGGAGGTAGAGAGACCCCTCCTAAAGCCAATCTGCTATTTATGCAGGATACCTCTAGCTTCCGCCCACGCCTCAAGATCCTCAAGTACTACGCCCGCAAAGATTTTACTTTCCACATCAGGCAATGCTATTGGCCGCTAGTTGAGCGGCAAGGACCTATCCCCTTTTTTATAAATAGGAATAACTAATGCAGTTTCCCATGAGACTGGGAACTCTCTACTCTTTAAGATGTTATTAAAGAGGTCCGGAAGAATCCACAGCGGTGCTTCTGCCCACATAACAGAGTTTAATAACCTATTCGGCCCTGCAGCCCTAGAAGAAGATGACTTACTGATCAGTTCTACAATAGTTTCATGTGATAAATTAATATCCCACGAGACCCGTTTATCCGAAACGAACTGATCACTTTTGGCTTTCCTAGAGTTGCAGGCAATGTGCCTGCCAAACTTCTTCGGGAATAACACTCGGCTGCATCGCAGCCCTTGATTTCCCCACCCAATTTACCAGTTCCTAGAAATTACATGAGGAATGATCTTGCAGACATCTGAGCAAAGCCTCATTGTCCCGCTGAAGGCGTAAGAATCTATGTGCCCTGGACCACCCTTTATAGGTATTGCTAATGGCATTCTGTTGTTCTATAAGGGATTTAATTGGGAGTTTTCGATTCTCCAGAAATCGAATCTCCTTACTCATTGCTTTTTTGTGCATACTCATTGCCTCATGAAATCCGTGGAAATGTGATCTCCTCCTAACCATTGAAGCTTGGACGGGTGAATCCAGAGACCATAAAAACTCCTTAAAGAGTTTTGGATTAGAGAGGTTGTCCAGCCCCTCCATCCTCACTCTCTTCCAAGTCACAATTTCCCATTCAGAGCTTTCCCGTTCCCTTTACATTTGGAGATACAGGAGCCTTGTGGATTCACCACCAGCGTTGGATGTACTACACTGGACAAACGCTGGCTATCTACCCCCAGAGTGAGAGTTAACATATCATGATTGCTAAGTGTTGTCGATTTAACTTTAAAATGAATGCATTGACCAAATAACTCAGCTGCGAGGAAGGCATAGTCTATTATGGACCTTTGCATACCCGCTCTCCTAGTAGTAGCAGGAGGAATATCTCCACAAATGGACCCATTAACCATATTTAGGTTCCAGCCCTGTATTAATGGGTAAGAAAAACGCCTAATCTAAACCTAAATCTAAGATGGGAGCAAGCTACGACCATCAAATAATAATAAGGCAGTACAAGTGGCGTCTTGTCAAATAAAAAGGGCCTATACTAAAAAAAACTATGGTCATTCCTTACCTCTAAGTTACAAAATAGTGTGAGATAATATTCACAAGAAAAGAAAGCAGTGTTCACCAAAGGATGAGTCAGGATGGTATAGTTGGGGTCTTTCTTCCTCACGTATTTAGCATGGGACAATGTGGGACTCTTGAGCATAGCACACTCCTGGGCTTTGCCAGCACAAGGTTATAGTTCCTTGCAATGATACCAGGATCTTCTAGAGCCAAGTCTCTTTTCTACAAAGGCCTGATGGACCATAAACAATAAACAAAAAGTATCTTCAATTTGTCTTCACATTGGGCAATTCCCCTTCACCCTTGGATCCCCCTCAGCCGGGCTCCAATCCTTCTTGCAACGTGGGCCTTCCTCAGTTGGGTTCACTATGGCTAAGCATTAACTGTGGGCATCTCTCGGTCGGGTTCATATTTGTTACCACAATGTTCACGGGTGTGTTACTGTTCACCCTAATTGCAGGCATCCCTCAATCGGGTTCACATCTGCCAAATAATAAAGTTTGTTCTCTCAGTGTTAGCCTTTCCATTCCACTTGTTGGATTCACGAGTCTCAATGTCTTTTTAAACAATCTTTCACTGTGGACATCCCTCAGTCGGGTTCACTCTTGTCAACACAATGTTCACAGGGTTATCGTACTTCACCCCGTTCTGCAGGCATCCCTCAGCCGGTTTCACACTTGCCAGTTACACAATTCACTTTTCTTTATACAGTGCGGGATTCATTTTCCATTGGTATCTTCTTGGTTATGGGTCAAAGACGTTTGATTGTACAAGTGGTTTTATTTGACCCTTGTATGACCACTTTGACCTCTTGCGTCGGCTCGCCTAGGGCACAGCCCAAAAGGGCTCCAGTCAGAGTCCTTTGAATGGGCACCCTGCGGCACCGGACCACTCTGCTTCTGGACCTTGTACTAGGGTTCCTTTAAAGTTCATAGACATTAGTTCTTTGTTCAACAATGTTGCCGCATGCAACCTCGGGCCCAGCACAGTCCAGTTTATTATCAGTCTTATCCGATTTACCGGCTGTGCTGAACTGTTGGAGTTTCTTGTCTTGTGAGTCAGGATGACACCATGGCGGCAAGCGCTTCTCCCCGCTTTGTCTATCAGCGCGGGAGGGCCCTGTGTGCCATTGACACCTGTTGCACCACACTCCAGCTGGACTTCCCGGTCTTATGATTTCCCTTCCAGAGACTTTGCGGGTCTGAGTCGACAAGGACAAGGGCAATACTTTCCTCGTTGTCCCTCCAGTTCTCACCACCTTTCTTCTCGGTTTGAACTGCCAGTCCGGAATGGCTGTTTCCTCGTGCGTTCGGCCTCACTCAAAGTGTGCTCTTGTGCTCCACCTTTTATCCCAGTGGGGGAGAGAAAGGGCCATCAGGTGTGCGTAGTTAATGTCAATTGCCTGTCCCTGCCTGACCCTTGTGTTGGGACATGTCCAGTAAACGGCTCTGGTGTTAGTCCGTTGTCTTTCGTGGTGTAAGAAAGTTTTTGTGTCGGAAAAGGGGGTGATTGAGCTTCTGTATATCCTACGCAGTAGGATGGGGAGAAGGTGTTATAAGGATGGGGGTACTGCATCTCACCCGTCGGTGTCCCACTTCCCCGCCCTGAGGACCCCCCATCCAGGTGATCCTCCTGCACTGGTCCACCCCCAGGAACTGGATCCAATAGCGATGGCCGTGTCCTGGCCACCTGGATGACAGATCCCCAGGGACTAGCAGGTGAGACACCTTCAGGTTTCTCACATTGGGGAAGGGAACCCCTTTTTGCAATGTGAATATCTTGAACCTTGGGGAAGGAAAACCTTTTATAAACCAAGAGCTGGAAGAAGCTCTAAACTGTAATTTGAACACTTATTTTGAGGCTGACATCCCTACACATTGCATACAAATAGAAGTAAGGGCAAGTATAGGTTTTGGACACAGACAGACATTTACTTTGGACTCCCTGACATACACTATCCTTAGTTTCCTTTTGGTAGAGAAATCCCAACGTAGCATAGGGCAAGTTAGGCTTTTCTCCTACCATATTTTCTGTTTAATAAACTTTTATAGCCCAAACTTTAATTCAGTTGTCTATGTCTACTTCATGATGCCTTCACAATACCCTGACACTTGACAATACCAAAGCAATCAATGGGCTGAGTACTGTTAAAAGAATTAGTTGAATCTGTAAATTTGGTTAAGTACTTTTTAAAACCCCTTTCTATTACCACCCAGCTTAAACGCCTATTGAAAAGAGCCTACAATGAACAGTATTATGACCTATTGATGGACTCTTGTTAGTGAAAATATTCCGTTAGATCCTTCCTGCCACAGTTTTACATCAGAGAGGATCCGATAAATTATAAAAATGTATCCAATCCAGTCGCCAGATGTTACATCACATTGTTTCAATTGAATCAGTTACCCCTGGCTGCGAACACAACAAAGTGTTCAGTAGATGCAAATGTCCCATTGTGACTCCCTTTAGGACGAAAGCATGATGCATGCTATGTTCTTTTGTCCTTTTTTATGAAAAGGATTTTTTAAGCCGTTGCTGACGCTGTATGGCCACTGTGAGACGGGTATGGCATCATGAGAAGACACAGACACAAAGATAACAGTTCAAACACCTTTATTAAAAGACTAAGGTTAGTGTAATGCCTATCTTGCCCTGTCTCTATTTTGGATTTTCCTTCAACCGATGTTTCTAAGGATATTCAATGTCCTAAGTCCCAAAACAAAGTCTGTCTGTGTCAAACCTCACTCTTGAAACAACGGTTGTGCAGGGTTTCTCTAAAAGAAAAATGCTGTTCCAAAAAAAAGTATAAAACAAGGCTGGATTCAGGTGTCCTTTTCATCGGGTTCAGCTTTTCCAATTCAAAATAGTTCAACTCAAAAGGTGCCCATGGAATCTTCCAGGCAAAGGTATTGTAGTTTCAAAAACAAATCGGTTCACAACAGTTCCCAGGTCGAAGCAATTCAACTCAAAACGTGCCTTGCACTCTTTAAGGTACTGTTCTTTGTTTTAAACCAAATCAATTCACAAACGTTCCTAGGTTCTCTTGGGGATTCCCTTTCCCAAGCTTCTCAAAGTTTACTGGTCCTTTTTGGGCCTCTCAGCGTTCCCTTCCCCCAAGCATAGGCCTCTTTGGCTTTACAAAAGTATTCTAATCCTCTTGAGGAACACTTCCCCAAGTTATCTAAAGTTCACTGTTCCTTTAGGCCTCTCAGGGTTGCCTTCCTTTCAAAGGTTCACAAAAAGTTCACAAAACACAAAAGTTCATCTTTTCAAGATTTACTTTTGAAGACACAATTCTCACTCTTGGATTCAGACAGCCTTTACAAAACGCTTTGGGTTTTTTGCTCCCACTTCACTTTTCAGTGTAGCTCCCCCTTTTCCACCTTCTCTCAAGTGATGATGCTTTTATTCTTCTTTCAACATTTGTTATGTATCAGAGACTTTCAAGAACGCATAGCTTTACTTCCCCCTATGCACAACCACTCTGCCACTTAGTTTCACCTTCTTCCTTCTTTTCTTTCTCTGTCTTGCTATGGCTGTTGGTGTGCCTACAGCACACAGTACTTCACTTTCCACCCGTCTTCTGGCTCCCTTTTCCTTTTTCTCTGTTTGCTTTGTCTCATGCTTCTTGGCAAGTTCTTGCACACTTTTTCTCTGGCTGCTTTACAGTCTTTCCTTTTCTCGTGCCACTTTCACCCCTTTTCCTTTATTTCCAATGGCTTTTTTCCTTTCGCTTTCCATGGCTCTCGCACACTTTAAACACTTTCTTTCCTTTTTGTGCTGCTTGCACGCTTTCCAACTGTCCTTTTCTTTCCGTTCCACTTGCACGCTTCACAACTGTCTTTTTCCTTTTGAGCCCCTTGCACACTACATATTTTAACTCTCCCGCTCCAGGCTCACACACGCAACAGGTTTCTCAGCTTACTAGAAACTCACTGGTTAGCGCGATGCTGTTGGGAATGTTTGTCGGCTTCAGCCGAGGTCAGGGTCTCACCACCTGCCCCTCAGACATAACTGGGACCTGGATTCCTCTCAGGGAAATTAGCAGTTTGCTGCCCATGAACAATAGGACTCTGCATACTCTCCGGGTTTCACAAATCCAGTTCCTTGGAGACACGGCTCCCTCGCATCGCTTCGACCCTCACCAGATAACGGGTCCGTGTCCCGGTGTCCCGTTCTCTACCGTATACCTCAGGGCTTCCTTACTGCAGCTTCCTGGCATTCAGCTTCCACGGCTCGTTCGTTCTCTTTAGCAAAGCTCCACCTTTGTTGTCAAATGTCTGACTCTGCCTGACCTCATTAAAGGAACATACTGGTAGTGGGATGCAGTATGCCCCTCTATTCATCTTCCTCCTCTCAGTATTATAGGAACCTTTCCCATAGGTAATCTTCATTAATCCCCAGACGCCTCTTAATCGTCTCAGTATGTGTTGGAAATGGGGATCGGGTAACGGGATAGGACTTAAAATAGTCCATGAAGGCTGAGGGAGAGTAAGGTGATTGAAAGTGGGAAGAAGGGGAATACCAGGTTCTATTTGTATATACCCTCGGTAGTTCCCCTTTTCCCATTGTACCCCTAACTGCGGGTAATAGGGAATGGGAGGATTGACTTTGACAACAAGTCTTGCGATCTCAGGTAGGGGAAAACAGGTTGTTAAGGTTAAACAAAAGGTTCTTACTTTTCCCTGCCCTTGTTCTTCTACTATGGTTAGGCTTCCTTCTATGATTGTAGAGAGAGAGAGACCTGAATACCCTATGAAGGATTCAGGGATTTCATCCTCTTCCCTCACTGTCCTGGGGGTTTCCCAAGTTTGTTCCCTCGGACGCCCCTACCCAGGTCATCCTCCCTCGCTTGTCCACCCCTATGGTTGGAATCGAAAAGCGATGGCCCTCCCCTGGCCACCTGAATAGAGGACCCTCAGGGTTTACATGGGAGAATACCCCCGGGTATCTCATAATATACACAAGGTAACGTTGCACTGCAAGCTCTTCTAAAAGCAAACACTAATTCTGTTTGCTGGTGTCTTGAATGTTAATAGCCACGCTTAGGTTACGGAGAAGGCTATTACTGCAAATAGATTATGTATGTTAAACTGTGACTAATTCTAGGCACTGTGGCTGGATTACTTTTACTCAGGGATGTTGATGTCCTATTTAAAAATTCCTACAATTTTAAATAATTACATCTTATATATGATATGTATATTGACGAAAATTGTATTGCTAGTGCGAGACAGGCATGGTATCAAGAGATGGCACAGACAACAGATGTGACAGTTTTGAAAACGTTTATTAAAATGTCAGGGTGGGTATAACGCCACACTTGCCCTATAGATATGGTGGGGTTGGCCCTACCTGAAGAAATTAAGCAACATTTATGTCCAGAAGGCCAAAACAAAACTCTCTCTGTGTCACAACCTATGCTTGACCTCACGTCTAATACCTAAATGTAGTGCAGGGATATGCTAACTCCAAATTAAAGTCTGGAGCAATCTCTAGCATCCTTCCTCAAGTTCAGGATACAGTTCCAAAGAAAATGTTATCAAGAAACTCAGGCTTCCCTTCCCCAAGTTTCAAGTACTAATTCACAACACAATGTTCAAAAGGTACTCAGGACTCTTCTCCCAAGCTGCAGGTACTGGCTTACCAAAACAAATTTCCAAATGAGCTTGGGGTTCCCTACCCCAAGATATAAGCATGGATCCCCAACACAATGTTCCAAAAAGGCTCAGAGCTCTTTCCCAAAGCCACACGGGCTGGTTCACAGTAAACAAAATTCCAAAAGATAATGTTCCCAAGAAGCTTAGGTCTTCATTCCCAAGCTCATGGTTCTGCTTCACCAATAAACTCACAGTTTTCAGTAGGAGCTTAGGTTTCTTTTCCCCCCAAGCTTGTTGCACTGTGTCAGGAAACCAGCTCCCCGTACCACCAAAGATTATTCTAAACATGCAAGTTCTGAATCCCCGAGATCTTTGGAGCCGAAGCATTTCTATTTACGTTTCCAAACCCTTCGACAACGCTGGAGGTTGCCTTGGAAACGCTGGTCGCCTGAGCACTTACGTGCACGTCTACGGCGTGTGCGACGTTCCCCTCACGGTCACGTGACTCTATAAAGCTCCGCCCTGACCATAGAACGCTGCTTCTGAATTTTGACTTTTGGAGCTCATCTTGTTGTTACCTCTTACCTTGAACTACGACCTTGTTTTGTCTTATGGATTGATTTTGGACTCCCTTGGCCTTGTCCTTTGATGCCTGGTTTTCCTTGACCTCGGAACGAACGACCATTCCTTTTGTCTTACGCTATTCTGCCTTGTCGCCTCGGAACTTTGCACTTCCTGATACACTCGACCATTCTTCTGTTTTTGTCCACGGTCCTTTTGCAAGCACAAACTCTCTTCTTCATCTGCACGGAACTTGTTACATGGAAAACTCACTTTGGGAATACATTTACTTTGGAACCTTATCACAGACTTCCATTCCTCTCAGGCATCCGCGTGCCGGCGGGTACAGGTGTAGGTTGGATTTGCCTTATTTTTGGAACCACGCTCCTCGGATGGACTTCCTATCTCTTCTGGTTTTCCCACTTCCACTGCTGGAACACTTCACGGACAAGCACCAAGACTGGTTTCCTGGATATCTCTGGCCCTCAGTTTGACTTGCTATCATTCCCCAGAAGTATCCCTTTACGTGAGTACTTTGGTTTGCTCAAATCATGTTTTTTTCTCTCGTTTGTGTCGTGAACAAGACTCCTAACACTGTGTTCTCTGTCTAGGCAGCTGTGTTCCGACTCACCATAATCTTCTGGGCAATTCCCCTTCCAAAATAGTTCTTTGATACTATTGGGAGTTGCATTGTCAGGAAGATTTCTACGGCTACACTACGCGCTCAACTGAATCCCGGTCTCACCACCAGGTCCACGTGGGTGATTCCTCACACACTGATTCAAAACCAATATTCTGCTCTGTCTGGTTTCTTGGTTGTTTGTACAGTTCCTTTGTATTTTTTCGGGGGCTCCCTGTTCTAGGTGCAGTTGACAGACCGCACGGCCCACCCACTGCAGGTCGCGAAACCAGATGCCCTTTCCCAAGCACTTTATCCACGTAACTTAGGATTGTTGGGTTATTCACACTTAGAAGATTCAAATGCACCTTAAACTTTCAATTAGGCATTTTGCTCACACTTCGCTGCTCCCCTCGGCTGCTTACTTGCAGAAAACTCATTCTCATAATTTCACTAGCTCACGTTGCTTTAGAATTGTTCTTTAACTGTTCAGGGTCTTTTAAACACGTAGACTCCCTTAAATGTGGCCACTTTGAAACATGGTTATTCATTAGCCCATTGTTGGCTTTGCATTCGTCTATTTCATCATTCGGTTTTCATCGGTGGCTTTCAAGAATGTGCTGCCTGCACGCAACTACTTTGATACACTGTAGCTTTACTAACATCAAACGCTCAGCAGGTTTCTCTCATTCATTGGCATTCACCGGTCGCATAACGGTTCTTTCCCGGTTTCTTGGTTCGTACAGTCAGGGTCTCACTATCAGCCCCGTAGACACGCTTAGACTGTTGCTTCCATTCAGGGAAGGAGCAGTTCTTGGTCACAGGAAAGGGAAGAATACCTTTCACGGTACCCTTCTCCTGCCTTCTCCGGCTTCTTGGAGATATGGCTTCCTCACCACGCAATGACAGCTTATCTCACTCTGACCTCCTTCTGCGTCTCAGCATCCCATTCTCCTCTTTCTTCCTGCCGGCTGGGGTGGCTCTCCTGCTGCTCTCTCCTCACACATGCTTCTCGCTTCCTTTGTGGTTTGTGGACTCCATCTTTTATACACCTGTGAGTCTCTAACAGGCTGCAGGCCCCCGGGCCTCACACTTGCGGAAGCACTACTGTACTTCGGTTATGACCCATGAGAGAGGTATCTCTCTGCACTTCACCCATGCTCTGGCAGGACTGGGCGCACTTGGCCCCATTGCCCCCCCACACACTTCCTTTTCTGTTCACCTTCATATTCTGAATGTACCATGCCTAGTAAGATTGTTTGTCTTGTCTTCCATATGAATTCCCCGCCCATGCATGGTTGGGCTTTGAAACTGAACCCGTAGTCCCTTTAAGCGAGGTAGCGCTATATGGGATGGATGGATGGGGATGCAGATTTTACTCTAACACCAATAATAAGACTGTCTCAGGAAGTTGGCAAAAACATAACTGTTTTAATTGCAATTTTCTAAAACAGGGAGTACAACGGATGTCAACGGACGTTCGCTCAAGTCTTTCCAACTCACTCTCTCAAAGCATTCCATAAAAAATTACATTTATATAGTAAAACGTGTCATTATTGACGTCATACTACGTGGCAAAATAGGAAAACCTACTTGGGGCTGTAATAGGCTTAAGGGGAACATCTAGGTATACTTTCTATGGGGGACAGGATTGTGATTGGGTCTCTAAAGTCAGGTGGACAGCTATGCCCACCCCTAGTGTAAGTCATCTTCGGTGTCATGAAATACACAATGTTTCATTGGCTTTCAAACTATAGGGCTCTTTACTATGTGGCCCTCTAGGATTGGTTGGCACGCTTGTACCCTTCTGGAACATTCCACTCGCTAGCAGCATGCAAGCTGGTGCCCCAGGTGCTGGAGGGTTGGACTTGACCATACCTCCCCACCCAATTAGCCCATCATCACTCCTGCTGTTTGCCATTCGAATTATCTTTGAACTCGGCCTTGCAAAGTCTTGCGCCTGAGAAGAAAAGGGAGTGTGAGCATGGTCTTATCTTCAAGTCTCGGTGTAACTTGCCCAAAGTCTATTTTCATCTTGACCATGTGACAGTCCGTGTTTTGAGCTCCTTCTTCGCCTGTCCTTCAGCTCTATAGCTTTCAGGCTCCCTCTTCTTGGTCTCAGTTTTATAGTGGTGTCTCTTATAAGTAATCTTCATTACTTGGGGTTAGCTTCTTCTTCTCAGTACTTGGTCTCACTTCAGGGGGAAAAGTAGGATCTGGGCAGCAATATCCTACAAAGGCGGAGGGATGGTGAGGTGAATCACTGTCAGGAAATGGGGGTATACCATGTCGTGCCCTCTGGCACCCTCTGCCCAATGCCTCAGGACTTCCACTCAGGTGATCCTCCCTCGCTAGTCCACCCTCAGAGTCGGGATCTGACAACATTGCCTTTCGCTTGGTTACCTGTGGGGGGTCCTAGGAGGGTTAAACGTGAGAACATCCTCAGATTTCTCACATTAGTTATTTACTATTACATTGTACATACTTTTATGAGCTGTGCCCAAACTAAAGTTATTTTGACTGACTGAATTTGAATGTGCCACTATTCAACTCCCCCCTAATCCACTCACTGTTCTGGCTGTATATCAACCCCCTGGTTCTGTCACCTCCTTCCCTGATCTGACCCTTCTCCTTGAGTCACTTCCCACTGACATCCCCTTTGTCATGCTGGGGGACTTTAACCCTCCCAAGCCCTTTGTGGCCACCTGCCTTAAACTTAAATCCCATTTATCTGACCACTCCCCCTACTCCCTCCATGACCAGGCTACCCACTCTGGTGGGAACTCTCTTGACCTTGTCTGGCCTTCTCCAATTCACTATCCACATGTGACCTCTCTGTTGACCCTTCTCCCTCTGATCACTCCATTGTTCACTTTAACATCTTAGTCCTCCCAACTTCTTTTGAGCATGCAGATGAATTTTCTGAAATAGTTAAGCAGTTAATTCCCCTTTGGAGATAATGAGGGAAAGTAACTTCTTCATATTAACATTAGCTAGGTTTGTGCTGTACTTTACTTTGTTGTGGGTTGGTGCCTCAAGCCTCTTTTGCCTTGTCATACTCTTGATTGAGTTTTATTTGCCTGTGTCAAACACTAAGGGCCTCATTACACGGACGGCGGTAAGGGTTAACGGTCACCGTTAATGGCAACGGTGACCGTTAACCCTTACCGCCGTACTACAAAGTCCCTTTGCGGGTTGGTGCTCTAACGCCTGCTTTTTGCAGGCGTTAAAAACCAACCCGCTAAGGGACCTCGGAGCTAATTACGGCACCGCAAAATTGCGGTGCCGTAATTAGCGCCTTCCCCATTCCCATAGAGCCCTATGGGGCAGAAATGGGAATGGGGAAGGGCAATGGCGGAAGGGGGATTTACCGCCCCACCGACCTTGGAATGGGGCGGTAAATCCCCTTTCCGCCAAGGCGGTGCCGGTAATTTACCGGCATGGTCCAGCGTGCTAATAGCACCCTGGATCACCGCCTTCCGTGTAATGAGGCCCTAAATGTATTTTGTTATACTGCCTGTACTGCTTTTGATAAATGCTCCAGCCTGATCTTTGCATGTCTGAATGCGTTTTGACTGATCCAAAGCTTGCAAATGTCACATTATCAACATATGCAATAAATGTGATCCTTTCATGTGAAGTATTGGTAATTGCTATTGTTGGCGTTGCTTGTTTGTTGTTCGTGCTGCTGCTTTGTAGTGGTGGGGGAGTTGACTTTTTTGATTAGTTTATTTTTTGGTTGGCAAAGGTGCATAGACAGTGATCGGGGTATAGCAGATAATTCATATAGGCCCTCATTACGAACCAGGCGTTGGACCATGGTGCTAATAACACCATGGTCCATGACGGTAACTTACCGACTCCGCCATGGCGGAATGGGGAATTACCGCCCCATTCCGAGGTTGGCGGGGCTGTAATTCCCCATGCCGCCATGGCCCTTCCCCATTCCCATTTTTGCCCCATAGGGCTCAATGGGAATGGAGAAGGCGCTAATTGCGGCACCGTACTTAGCACCAAGGTCCCTTTGCGGGTTGGTTTTTTAACGCCTGCTAAATAGTCCTAATGTCTCACGTAAATCTGCTTGATGTGGTGCTGTGCTTACAGCAACTAGTCGGGCAAAGAGTGATCTGTCTGCTCTTAACTCTGTAACTGTCCAAGTCACTTATTTTTATTTTCTTCTTCGTCTTTGAACACAGATTGTAGTTTTTCTTCTTATATCACATACATTGGTTGTGCTTGTTTTAGTGATAAACCTCTGTATTTTGAAATCATCATACAATCTAATAGCAAGAGTCCAACATCTTTTGTAATATTCTCACTAAACGATGCCTTGGTTGCGATGTTGACAAGTTCAAGACCCTCATATGCAAATGGATTTCCAAGGCATTTATGTTCAATAAGCAATTTGATTATTGCAATATCCTCTCCATTAACTGCATTGGTAGAGTCATAACAATGTTTGTGTGATGTTGCTTGCTTTGGTATCCCTGGCATGCCCAATCTCTGTTCAGATATATTGTCAAGTACTCGTACTGTTATAAAATAGTGTGCAAGTTTCCTCTTGGTTGTTTTTTTTTCCTACTAAACCTCCAGAAACCTTCCACGCTCTGATTTCATGCTTAAGTACTTCAAAGGCTCCAAGGCCACAGACTGAACTATTTGTTTCCTTGCAACCCAGTTTATTTTTTAAAACTCTTCGCATATTGCAGTCTGACTTTCAAAACACTCAATTTTGCAAGATAGTATGCCATCATCCCAGAATAATTCTGAAAATATTTATTGCAAAGAAATAATCATTCATTACTTCCTTTAAGGAAATGTGTGAATTTCGGTTTTGTACGATCGGACCGAAAAAAAAGGTCAAACCGTACAAAACAACCGAAAAATGCTACCACCAAAGGTTCGAATACCAAATGTTAGAACCTTTGGTGGTAGCATTGCAGGTAAGTAAACATTTTTTTTAAAAAGACTGCAGGGCCTGCTGGGCTGTCCCCCGCAACACCCGCCCACTATACTGTGTGGCATAGTGAACAGGGTGTTGCGAGGGGACACCCGCGCAGCACACCCACAACAAAAAAAACAGGGGCTGTAGAAGTGTCCCCCGCAACTCCCCGCTCACTATACTTTGCAGTATAGTGAGCGGGGGTTCGCGGGGGAAACCCCTGCAGCCCCCGTAGTCTGTAAGTGTGTTTGCATGAGAAAGGTGCAAACTTTTGGTAGTTCACACCTTTCTCATGCGAACATTCCGGCCGTGGCAAAATCTGCCGCGGCCGGGTCACTTAGAATCGTGAATTTCAGTCACCACATCCAACAGATCTTCTTACTTGCAGAACTGATTCCACCATTTCCATTTAATCCCACATCATTAGATATAAAAAGGATTCGACAAAAATGACCACAGGGAAAAATGCACGTTTAATGTCCAAACCGTTTCACGGCATACATTTTAAATGTTTGACAATGTTCAAGGACAGTCTTGCCAAACTCCTTAACAATTTTTCCGGAATATTACACATCTCCATGGATGCTAGCAGATCTTAAATTTCACAGGTCTTAATGCATGAGCCTGATCACAAGTTGGGCGGTATCCCAGGAGAGATACCGCCCAACTTTATTAGCATTAGCTCCCACCCATCTGGCGGTATTAAGGGCAGATCACGGGTTGGCCGCTAACTGTTAGTCCCTATTCCCCATTGGGTCCATCTACCGTCTCCGAGTCTCTCTCTTCCACGGCTCTTGGTCTCTCTTTGGAAAAGAGGATTCCATCTTTAAATGTCCTGCTCATCCAGACCTCCTCAAAACAACTAGTCTGAATGTGTGTGTTTCTCTTGATCCTCATTAACTCCTTCCTCGTCTCAGTACTTGAGGCTTTCTGAGAGGTGACGTTTACATAATCTCTATAACTTCCAAATGATATTGGTCAGGATTGTTATTCAAATAACCCTTAAAGATAGGAGATGTTAAAGAAGCTTTATGTGAATATGAGGTATGGATGATGTTTTGCTAAGAGTGATTTTAGGGAAGTTTTTTTTTTATTTTTTACAATGGCAAGGACTTGTATCGTGACATCAAGTTATTAGAAACTTAGGAATGATAACGTCTTCTTCATTATAAAGTGAAGAACACCACATCTCTCCTGATGGGGCCAACACCTTTCCCCCGACAGTCATCTCCTCCCACATGACCCTGCCTCATAATACCACCCCCAAGGTCAGGATCAGGTAGCAACTGCCGTCCCCTGGCCACATGAGAGGAGATGCCTGTCGGAGAATTTGTTATGACTCCACAGGAATCTTCACACTATATAGACTCAGAAGAATAGACTGTTGATCCAATCAAAGTAGGGGAAGACTTGTCCTGGAAGAAGTCTTCCTTCTTGGGGCCAAAATACTCTTTTCAAACATTCCAAGCAACAAAAGTTCCAAACCCAAGGTTCTGAAATGTAAAACAAAGTTCCATAAAGTTCTTAAATATTTCTCTGTGACATATGCTTTGCAACAGCCAGGGGCAATGACTCCCTTTCCCTGGTTCCTTCTCTTGGCAATTCACAATGTCAGATTTCTCAACATCATTCAAAATATCAGGCTTCTTAACACAATTAAAAAATTTCAGGATTCTTGACACAGTTCACAATGCCCCGGGGAATGATTCCCTTCATGCCCCGGGGAATGATTCCCTTCCCCTGGGCTTTCCTTCCCAATTGTAAAATCTCTCTGATGTCCCAGACCTCTGCTTCCCTCTCTTTCTGCTTGGGACAACTTGGTTCACTTCCCTGCCAAGTATGATCCTTTAAAAAAGTCTCTTGTAGGTCCCAGAGCTCTGCTTCTCTTTCTTTCTTCTTGCACCAACTTTGTTTACTTCCCTGGCAAGTATGGTCCTTAGTAAATTGCCCTTTGGTTTCCTTTCTTCTCATGTGAGTTGGGCCCCTCTTCTTTATGTTCGGGAACTTGGAGCCGTCTTCTCCCCAGTACCACCACGAGGAAGATGACTTGTGTGGTTCTCATGTAGTGGTGGGTCCCAGACCCCTCTTATTTGCCTTTGGATACTTGGGGCCCTTTCCTCCCAAGTCCCGCCACGAGGAAGATTACTTGTGTTGCTTTTGTTTGGTGGGTCCCAGACCCATAAACTTCTCTTGTTGCAGCACAGACCTGGTTCACTTGCCTGCCAGGTACTTGGACTATGAAGATGCTGACTGCACCTTCTTAGTTTCCCACCAGCCAGCCTGAGTGCTCTCCCTCCCTCTAGGGAGCTTTTTTGTAGGCTCTGGTCTGCCCTGAAACACTGCAGTCTCAATCCTTCTCTGGGCAGGGTAGTCTTCCCTTGACGCACTTTCCAGGCTTCAGGAACACCAGGAGCTTCTCTCTGCCAGCTTGCCTTCTGGTCTGTCCACTCTGCACTGGCACTGGTCCTTCCAGCTCCCCACTTGGCATCCTGGTCTGCTTCCATCCACCTTCCTGCACCGTGCTGGCTCCTGCAGCTAATCCAGGGAGGACTAGACTACTGCTTCGTGAGGCTCTCTTCCTTCTCTACTCTACATTGATCAATGAGCAGCTGACAACAACTAGACTGCTTATTATGGTTCATAGGAGTACTATTCATGGCTCTGCACCTCCTCCTCATCTCAGTTCTTTTAATCTGCATGTTCTTCTGAGAGTCAATGGAGTTCTTCTTCATCTCAGTATTTCCACCCTCGAGATGTTTTGGGTTGGTTGTGCTCTTCATAGGCCCAGTACTTTCTAAGGAAATGATAGGGTGGCAATAACTCATTACCCTATTAGGGAAGGGGTTGTTGTTAACGTTGTGGGAGGGGTTCTAGGGTCAGGTGATTGTCGGGGATAGCGCATTCTCCCGATATGGTCGTCACTGGTCCCAAAGTGGGTTCCCCCTCCCATGAGATCCACCCGCTGAGTACAACCCCCAGGAGGACTATTGGGTAGCAGCCTCACCTCCCTGGCCTCATAGGAAGGGACTCCTATGGAAGCAGTGACATTACCCTGGGATTTGTCACAAGGCCTGTATATCATCAATCCTCATACTATGAGGCATCCCTACGTAACAAAACGAACTAAGGTGCTTATCAGTCAGTGAAAGTCTAAAAAAAAGAATCTGTCCACCGGCCAAACTAAACCCTCTCTGACCCTACCACTAACCTAATAACTAAGGGTAAGGAGAATGACTCCCTTCTCCTGGTGTTTTTGTTTCTTGTGAACTTTAGTTCAATAGGTTGTCCTCAAATAGTTGTATGAACATTCCAATACTGATTCTAATTCCCTCTTCGGTTTTATTGTGATATTTTCCTCTCTTTCACTGAGATGAGAATAAGTATTCCAATAATGATTCTCATTCATTTGTCTAGATATCAATGTGATACGTCTTTCTCCTTTACTGGGACGAGGGTGAGCATCGAGGGTGAGCATTCCAATAATGATTCTTACTTGCTTCACTGGCTTTTGATATTTGATTGTCTTTATCTGTATTGAGACAAGTATGAGCCTTCCAATTATGATTCTCATTCACTTTTCTAGACATCCATATTATATACTCTTCTACTTCACTGTGATGAGTATAAGCATTCCAATAATGATTCTTATTTGCTTCACTGGCTCTTAATACTGTAGTCTCTTTATCTGCACTGGGACGATTATGAGCATTCCAATAATGATTCTCATTCACTTTTCTAAACATCAATGTGATATACTCTTCTTCTTCACTGAGACAAATATGGGTATTCCCATAATATAAATTATCGGTTTCACAGGTGTTTAATAGTGTAGTCCCTTTTCCTATGCTGGGATGAGTATGAGCCTTCCAATAACAATTCTTTGACCCCCTCCCGGGTCTCTAGTCTTGCCTGTTACTTTAGGCTGGTATGGATAATGTCACAGGGTTCTCGATTCTCTCCTGGTCGTCTCTTCGGTTTGACAGGTTGGCTTCTGCTGGTTCCCTTCGACCTCTCTCTCTCTCTCTGTCGCCGTATTTGCAGACACTGCAGTTTTTCAGTTACCAGCTTGTTCCATATTGATAAAGCAGTATCAGCAGTGTTTACAGGATCCCTGGTCCACCACATGCTTCTTGTGGTCACGCCACTACTCTCCATCTTGTTTGCTTCCCAGCTGTTAAGAGACAGTGCATCTGAATTCACTTATCTGCTTCTCGTCATTATAAGACGCTGCATGTCTCTCTCCGATTCCTGTTCTCGCTCCAGGTCAGGACGTGGAGGGTCCAGCCTCTGCTCAGTGTCAGCTTGCTAGGTGCTTCATAACTCACAGGTTTTCTCCTCTTGTTTCCAGGCTCCTCCCCTTTCATATGCAATGCAGCCATGGGGCTTCCCTGTCGTAGCTTTGTATTCTTTCTCTCTTTCTCCCATGGCTTCTCTTTGCCTCCACAGGTCCTCCTCTTTGTTGCAGTTAATGGGATTTTCATAGATAAAGGAATATTTACAGTTTCCTGTTTATTATAGCACGTAATGGTATTTTCTTCACAGGAATCTTTATAGTATATGTCTGAAGAGGTGAAATTGGTATATTCTTAAGGGAGTTCCTCACAGGAACAGGAGTCCAGGAGTCCTTGTCCCTAAAGGGGAAGTCTCTCATGGTGAGGTCCCACTTGCCTCAACCCCTAGGGAGGGTGTTTGTCAATGATAGGCAAAGCTTCCTCACCTGATTCCCCCTCGCTTAATAGGCTGGGTGAGTTTATCTGGAGGTGGTGAGTGCCCCTTTTTCCTTGTTCTCTGGTCCTTGTAGAGATAGGGCCGATCTCGGGAGGAAGCCACTATGCCTGCTGTGGTAACAGCGCAGGCAACAGACCCCCGCCCGAAATGGCCACAGAAGGGAAAAAGCCAAAAGGCTGAAAAAACCCTTCAATCTGATGCGAGGTCTGTTGGACAATGAAACAATAACCAATCTGTAAATCAAAGTTGCCAGTCACACCAGAGAGTTGCTCTGTACCCCAAATATTTGTAAGGCAAACTGGATAGAATGCTGGGATGCGTTTGTTGCACAAGGAGAACTGTTTATTTCAAGTGGAAACGTTTGCTTTCATTGTCGTTTCCATTCCGGCATTGCAAGCTGACAAGGGGCTCTTGCTGTGGATAGCTCGCTTCCTGGAGGAGGCGGAGCTTGCCCAAAGCACGTGACAAGCCACGTGATCCACCTCACCAGCAAAAAGCAGGCCCATCCGCCCGAGTGGCGAGCGTTTGTTGCACAAGGAGAACTGTTTATTTCAAGTGGAAACGTTTGCTTTCATTGTCGTTTCCATTCCGGCATTGCGAGCTAACAAGGGGCTCTTGCCGTGGATAGCTCGCTTCCTGGAGGATGCGCAGCTTGCCCAAAGCACGTGACAAGCCACGTGATCCACCTCACCAGCAAAAAGCAGGCCCAACCACCCTCGCGGCGTTAAGCCCGACAGGAGTCAAGTCCATCGGCTGTTGTGCGGCTGTTTGGCGCACTGGGGTGCACCAGTAAGATTGGCTCCTGTCCAACGGATGGTTGTTCCTGCATGGTTGACAGCAAAAACTGTGCACATTTTTGAAGTGCGGCTAAGTGCAGTCTCTGGCAGTCTGCGGCAGGATGGCACGAAGGCAGGAAGGTAACATTGTGAATTATACTTACTGAATTTTTCCTGCACGTTTCTACTGGTACGGAAGTGTACTACAAGGGTTCAGCGCACTATTTTGATTAAAAGACTTGTGGTACTCGGTACTGGAAGTTGCCCTGAAATTCCAGCCAGTCCGCTTGGGTTCAACCGTTTATCTGCGGACAATGGTCGGCTCCCCGGCCCCCAAACTTCCTCCACTCAGGACAATGGGGGACCTCTACCCTGAAGTAGCCATTACAAGCACCACTGCTTCACATGAAAACATTTTGCAACTAAACACGGGAGAGGGGGAGGGGAAGGGACCAAGTGCAGGGGAAAGAGAAGTTACTCATTCACACCCTCAACATCCCTTACAAACTCCACAAACTTTACAAACTCCGGGGCCACCCAAAGAAAATGGAACTTTCTTAACTCCAAATAGAGCGGTGGTCACGGAAGAAACGGGACTGAGTAAGGATGCATTGTCAGGTCTGTCCCCCAATGAAACTCTGCGGGAGGCCTTTCTCAAACTGACCCCTCCAAATTTTACCCCTCCCGCACTAAAGGACTTGGGTCCGGCCCCCGACGATGCAATGGGTTCTCCAAGGTTAACACCCCCTCTAGACGCGAACCCCTTTGTCTTTGGTACTCTCAATGGGTCCAAGGGAGGTCAGCCCTACGCACAAAGACCGGACAAAGGTTGGAAACCCTTTGGGATCTCCTTGTCGAATACTGTAATCTGTCCGGACCTTTCTAGTGTGGACCAGCAAAACAAGGCGACTCCCCAAGGCCGTTTCCCGGACTACTCTACGTCACGGCTTAGTCACCATGAAACAGACATTTGGGGGTCCTACACCACAGCCCCCGAGGGTGCAATTTTAAACACAAGAGGGGGGCAACTTGCCCCAGCAAAAAAAATCGTATCTGGGGGTCCCCCTCAAAGATTCCACAAAGGAGTCTTTCCCCAGCAAGCTCCATTCCCGAGCAAACGGCAAAGAAGACAACCATCACCCACAGATGAGGACCTCCTGTCTGTCCTGGTATCTACCCAAGTAGATGACTCTTCTAAAAAGGACCCGCAAATCGATCCCGGAATGATTACAGCTTTTGCCCTTGTAATGGCCCCCTTTATGAAACTCATAGAGATGCAAAATGACCAGCTTCGGGACCATTCGACAACAATTGCTATGCTGTACTCCAAAATGATCTTCATTGAAGGCTTTGTCACAGCAATCCAGTCGAAACTGATGATGAATGATGAACATACAACTGAAATCTTGAAAAGCATCATCGAGCCGATTATAAAGGAAAAAGAAACAAGGAGATCTGAAAGGCTAAGTCTTCTGCATGGGGGAGTGGGTGGCCCCCTGATGGATCCTGTCACCCCAGCACAACTATAAAATCTCAGGTGGTACCGCCCTCTAAGAGTTCTTTTGTAGATACCCCCCTATTAAAATTCATGGACGCCTCTACTAACATGGATAATACCCTGTGGGCGATTGTCCCCGCAACGAAGGAGAGTGGTCCTGCCCCTAAAGAAAGTCGCTCAGTGACCTCCACTGCAACAAATACCTTGCCGCAGGTGATAGTGGATCCACCCAAGGCTTCAGAATCAACTAATACTACTAAAGTGTTCGATCTTTTCAGGAAACCTAAAACAGGCCTTTCCCCTTCAGACAAAGGTCAACTCAAAGTAAACAAGAAAGGAGAAAGAAATTACGGGAAGACCCCTATGCTGCCGGAAAAACCTACAGGACAGGGGCCTTTGAATACAAGGAAACCTTCAGCGAGATCTATAACCGTTAGCGGCCTAACTCTCCCTAGGAATCTGACCCTCCCCTCCAAATCATTGATTCACGACAGATCATCAAAGAAAATCGGTGATCCACCCGCCCTCTCACAAAATGTGAGCCCAGATGAGCATCGTCGCATGCTGGTCAGCGAGAGGGAGAACGAAAACATTGATATTTCCCTCATGGACTTATCTGTTTACTCGGACATGAACACCTCATGGGAGGAGAAGTCGGGAACAAATACATCCGATACAGAAAGTGGAACTGAGGATGATGACTCTGAAGTACAAAACAAAAGCAAAGGTGTTGAGTACAAAGGGGCGACGGAGGGTCAGATGTTTAAAGATCGGGGGGAGCGACAAGTAATTTTTAAAAAGCCCTCATTACCAACGTTGTCGGTGCCGAAAGCGGACTCAGTTAAAAAGTTCAAGTGGGAATCTAGAGTGCACACTGGGAGAGAAGACAAGGCCTGCTCCTTGGAAAAAGGAAGTATGGTTCCGCAGACACTTAGCCCCCTGGACTTTGTAACACTGGAAGACAGGAGGAACTTCCTGGTCCGGAAACTTTCGGAAGTCAATAACAACAAAGGAGATCGTATGGATACGATAAAGGGGATTAGAAGAACAGTCTCATGGGCGGAAAATATAGAGAACAAGCTAGTATCAGGACTCACTAACCAGACTGTCCACAAAGGGTCTGAGATACACAACGCTCCAGCACACTACAGAGTGCTACTGGAAAGAACCCTGGGTTAGGAAGACAATCTGACTAT
The DNA here is from genome assembly GCF_040938575.1 of Ambystoma mexicanum. Lineage (NCBI taxonomy): Eukaryota > Metazoa > Chordata > Amphibia > Caudata > Ambystomatidae > Ambystoma > Ambystoma mexicanum. Next base: position 325,427,183 of record NC_090925.1, on the reverse strand, counting down.
GAATCGGGCAAATATTATGAGACTCCTGCAATCCCTGGACTATCCTGACCACCTAAAATCTAGGAACATAGACTGGATTGAATTTCACAACGAACAGCGTCATGATAGTGTGATTCTCCACACAGGTGATCGAAACATCAAAAGCTCACTTTTGGAGTTGGGTCCTAAACTCAATCTATGTGGGTTCGTGCTAAAGGAGTTGGAGGAGGGGACCAGTTTAGAACGTGTAAGTCCTAAAGACCCGAAACACACATTAAGTAACTCCTTAAATTCTTCCACCGAACTCAAAAAGGAACAGCAGGCGAAAGTTGGTAAGAGCGATAGGGGTGTACGAGGGGAGAACAACAGAAAAGACCATGTGCGCACTCAACCAGACAAAGCCGGATTGATCCTGGAGAACAGCTCAGAGGACTGGAGTTGGTTAGCAGGGGCCCTATCCGCCAAATCATAACGTCATCAGTGCCCCAGGTGTGCCCAACTCAATCCCGTGTCAAAAGGGATAAAAATCATGAGTTGGAACACAAGGGGATACTCACACCTCCTCGGAAACTCATTAGTACACTTGATAACCTACGATGTCTTTTGCCTGCAGGAAACCTGGCTGTGTGATCTTCCCCTCTTGGATAGGTTCAAGCTACTCTTAAATCCCGCAATAAGGGGCTTGAAAGGGAGACCAAGTGCAGGCCTCCTGGTAGGGGTAAAGCGCACCAGTGGCTCAAAAGTGCTTTCATCAGTAAATAGGAATCCTTGGATCCAACTAATTAGGATTTCATCTACGACAAAATCTTCACTACGATCCCAAGACTGGCAGCTCCTAATATGTAATGTATATTGGGGTCCTAAAGCACGAGAAGAAGACACATTTATGGAAGTCCTTATGAAAGCCATAGACGATGCTAGGACTGAGTGCCCGAAACTCGAAATCCTTCTATGTGGCGATTTCAATATGGAATGCTACGATAAGAATCAGAGGAAGATTGAGTTTGTGCCTTTGACCGCCTCTAAAAACACAATAAGAGGAGTAAACATGGAGAAGGAACTCACAGCTAGGAATATCCATATGGTCAATGGGAACTTGTTGGGCGACCAACCGGCCGCTCCAACTTGGAAACGGGCCAATCAAATGAGCACGTTGGATTACATTTTTGTAATCAGAAACTCTCTTTGGAAACCTAACATCGTTGAAAGTGGTCCCCACGACCCAGAGTGACCACAACATTCTGGAACTTGTAATTGAGGCCTGGGATAAGTCCCCCCTTATACCAGCGAAACATTTACCAAATCAGCCCCTTGAGATAACTCCGGGGGGGAAACAGACTACGTATGGGAAGAAAAGAGATGAGCCTGGTGTTGGATTCTTTAATTAAAGACCAAGGTTCCAAACTGATTGAATATGCTGAAGTACTGAAGATCTTTCGAACAAAGGTGGCTGCCAGGGGTAGTCACCAATGTACTCAGCACACTTATGATCACCAAGTAGTGACACAAAAAAAAGCTGTAAGAAAAGCCAGGAGGCGATTTCTTAAAACCAGTGCACCAGTTGATTTATTCCTGTACAAAAAATTCAGAAACAACTACACGAATTGGATCACGCAACATAAACATCAACTGGTGCAACAAGACAGTGAGACAATGCTAGAATTGTTAACTACTAAAAATATCACTGGTATTTGGAAATTGATTAACGAAATAAATACCCCCCCGGACTCCAAGATGGTGAATCCCATAGCAGCAACAGTATGGGAAACCCACTTTCGTAATCTTTATTCCAAGGGGATAAAAAGTGGTCCACAAATACCCTTATCAGCCGACGAATCTTGGGCCATTGAATTTGGAAAACAAGACATTCTCGACCTAATTAAAAACTCAAACTCTTCAAGAGCTGCAGGTCCGGACGGCCTTACTAACGACATCCTTAAAAAGGACCCGGAAAAATGGGCCTCATTTATGCTGTTGTTGTTCAACGATATAACGAGACTAAAAAAGTTACCCAAATCATGGACGACGTCCATAAACGTGCCGATTTTCAAAAAGGGAGATAGGTCTGTGCCCACGAACTACAGACCAATTGCCCTCTTGGACGTCGTGGGCAAAATTTTTGCAGCGCTAATCCTGAAACATCTGAACGATTGGAGTTGGTCGACAAATCACTTGGACCCTTGGCAATCAGGTTTTCGTAAGGGCATTGGGACATCCCTAAATGTTCTTATCATAAATATATTAAAATGCCTGGTCAAGGAGAAAAGCTACAAAAACATCTACATTGCGTCCATAGATTTGGAACAGGCGTTCGACTCTGTCGACCGTTGTATTCTATGGCAAAAACTGAGGAAATGGGGTTGTCTGAACAACCTAAGAGAACCCTTGGAAGCACTGCATACTGGGATAACCCTCAAAGTAAGGCTGGACAGACAGGGCAACCTTTCAAACAGTGTGGAGGCCATGAATGGGCTGAAACAGGGCTGTCGGTTGGCTCCAGCGGTATTTTGTCTCTTCATATCCGACATGCAGGAAGCCTTTGAAGCAGTGAGATGTTTCCCCCCTAAGATCGCGGGGACTCCCGTGGGAAGGTTATTGTTTGCGGACGACCTCCTGCTATTAGACCAGACCGCTGTTGGATTACAGCGCCAACTAAAGGCACTTGAGTTGTATATACAAGGTAATGGCCTCCGAATAAATCCGAAGAAGTCACAGATCCTGAGGCTAGGTCCCATCATGGGCGCTAAAAATCTAAGGTGGTTCTTGTCGGGGGAAGTGGTACCAGTGGTCTTAACCATGGTATACCTTGGAGTAACCTTAAACAACAGTATCCAAGATGGTCCGGGTATCGAAAGACTTAGAAGTAAAGTCACGAACTTAGCTTCCCAAGCACTGTTAATTAAAAGGCGATACTGCTCCTTCTCCCTTAGACCACTGATTGTCTTCTATAAACTGAAAGTCTCGCCCATTTTGACCTATGCGGCGGAGGCGAACTTTTTCCTCACTCCAGAGGTTTGGAGACTGTTGGAGGGTCTGTTTTGGAAAAGAGTATTGGGTCTACCGTCATCGATCCCGATTGAAAGTGTCCGTAAAGAACTGGGCTTATCTTCACTCTACGTATCCATGGCTTGGAAATCATTGACACTCCTTGGTAAATGTCTGCACCCACAGGAAAGAAGTGGTTTCTTGGCCATTAATGAAGCCATGACAAGAAAACTGATTCCGGCTCTAACCAAGTGGCAGTTAATCTGCACAGAAATCTTGAACTTTGTAGCCTTGGAACGTACAAACCTTGTGCTAATTCCGCACACGGTAAAGAGGAAACTCCTGGACTGGGATTGGATAGCCACCTTGGACAGACTTCGTGCCTTTTCGTCTATAACCCAGGGCATGGATGAGCATTACCATAGAGGTACTGGCACCCGTATCTCGACAAATTTCCCTCAAGCATGGAAAGGGACCGATTTCTAAAATTCCGATTAAATCTCCTCCACACTAGAGAAGTTCTAGGGAGAAGAAATAAAAAGGAGGTGCAACCTAGTTTGTTGTGTCGTTGCTGTGGGCAGGAGACTGAAACCTTACAGCACTTGGTGATGAACTGTGTTACTTTATCTAGGCCCAGAGGAAAATGGCTAGGGTCGCACTTCCAAAATCTAACTACTCTATCCTTGCAAGAGAGGTCGACAATTTTAAGATGGGGAGGAAAAGTATCTACGACCTTGGCACTGTTGAACTTCGTGAGAGAAATTTTCACAAAACTGGATACTTAGCTACACTTTTTTATCTTTATTACTTTTCCTCCCTATATATAATTGATGTCATTTTATGTTTCTGTAAGAAAATCTTGGTTTCAGTATGCATTTAAAGTTTTTTTTGGAAACTAATTAATGCAATAATAATAAAAAAAAAAAAAGAATGCTGGGATGGTGAACCAAACAGAGGCCGCTCCGTAGAGTATGAGGGGGAAACACCAATCTCCCAAGTGTATGAACACAGAGCTTTCATCAACTAGTACAGGTAAGTGTGAAAGAGTGAACAGCCGGAGGGCACCAAGAGCACTGAAGCAGAATGCAGGCAGAGCAAAACGAAAGGGGATGGAACTAGGAGGAGCGGGCTTGAGAGAAGCACAGCAGTAGCGAGCAGCAGATGAGGAGAAAAAAGGCTCGGGAAAACAGAAGACAGAACGTAGAACACACAGCACTATGATCAAGCATCTTACCCTACAGGAGAAGGATAAGGGTTGCAACGCACCACAAGAGTGCCGAGCAATGGATAAAAAGGAAAGGCGGTCTAAGTTCAAGAAAGTCCAGACCTGGTTGAACGTTCAGAGCTGAATGTGGAGGGACATTAGTGGCACTGTATGCACCACTTCTAACACAGTCTCCAGGAGAGGCTAACGTTGACAGTATGCCCACTCTTATGTCTGAAAGTACCAGGCTTCCCTGGGTTTGGCCGATGGAACCTCTTCAACAAAATGGGTGCCTTAACACCGGTTGCCATGTGTCGTCAGACGATGAATAGCCATTCCATTGCACCAGATACTGAAGTCCTCCTCTGTGGAATCGTGAGTTGCAGACACAAGATGCCTCATGTTCTTCAAGTTCATTAGGTGGTGAAAGCTATATCTTCTTCTTCTTGCACTCATAAAGATCCGGAATGAAAGTATGCAGCAAAGAGGAATGGAAAACAGGGTGAAGTCTGTGTAATAAAGGGGGAAACTTCAGCCGAAATGCCACAGGGTTGATTCTAGTCAGAATCTCAAAAGGATTGATGAATCTGGGTGAGAGTTTAGAGGGTTGAACCTATCTGGGCGGCCAAACCTTGGAAACCACTTCCCATTCAGGGGTAGGGCTCCTGTGGATGTCATATTGACACTTGTACCCTTCCCTCTTCGTCTTCAGATGATTATAAGTTTGCTTGAGAGATATTCTTCAAGAGACTGTTAAGAGAAGGAACCACTGCTGCCGGAAAGGCCGAGCTGGGCAGGGATAAGGGATGGAGCCCATAGGTGCAGTAGAAAGGGTTCATACTGTAACCCTCACCTGGTATCCACAGGGGTGTCACTCAGCCTGTTCTGACCTCTTACAACCTCAAACCCTTCCCTGGAGGCTATTCGACTGGAGACTGGGCCTGAAACACAGGATTGGTAGAGTTTAACTTCCTATTGTTCTTCCCCGGGGTCCAACCCTTCCCTTTGATCCACAGCTCACCTTGTTTTCTTGGATAGTGTGCTCTCTGTCCTGCCTTCAGCGCAGGGGCGAGTTGATTGGTGCGGGCTCGTTGCTGCCTAGTTACTTCACTGGCAAGAGTCCAACAGGTAAGTATAATGAGTCCTTTGAACAGTTCTCTAACTTCGTTCCTTTCCTTCCTTAGATGATGGCCAGTGTCCGGGGATGGCGGCGTGCTGCTGAGATGAGTAGCGCTGAAGGTGAGTGAGAGCGTGATGCACCCCTTTCCTATTTGCATTGAACTGAGTTCTTTTTCTGTGTCTTTTAGGTGCCGCGACATTTTCAGCGTGGATGCCGGTTATGAAGAACAAATGCGGTGGGTAAGAGTGGTATGAGGCGCCTCTAGATGTTTCCACTCTAACCTGGAGTGTCTTTTCCCTCTTGCAGATGGATGAGAAGTTCCGGAGACAGAGTTCCCCCAGAGCGGCTGGGATTCAGGTAAGCGTTTGAAGCTCATACAGTATTTAAAAATAAGCGAAGATTTGCAGAATGCTTACTAATGCCCCTTTTTTCTGTTCTTTTCCCTTTTCCTTAGGAAGCGGCGTGCCGGGATGGGAATGGCACAGCCGAAGATGCCCGCAGAACAGAAGGAGCGATGACTGATGGGCAGAAGTGCCGCAGGTAAGGCTGTTCCTAACGGTGTTCTTGTTCTTGCAGGAGCTGAGCGCAGAAGAAAGATGCAGGCCTACTGGAGACCGATCCGAACACGGTGAGTGTCACGCTGCAGGTGCAGAAAACGCAAAGCATGTTTCTCAGCCTTGGTGTGGCCTAAATAGTCTCTGGGTATCCCAGGTGCCTCCGGGCTGAACCACAACCAAAAGACTAGATTGCACATGCAGTTCTGGGAACCGAAATATGTGGGGGCATCCATCTTGCCCCATCAATGCACTTCAAGTCCAATCCCCAATGTTATCCTATGGGAGTGAGTGAGTCTGGCGCCACAAGCGCCAAGTCTGACTCCAAGTGGGTCTTTGGAGGGATGGAGAGGCCCTTGAGGGCCATGTAGGTGATCTTGGCCTGGCTCCAGCCTGACATCTTGGAGGGCTGGGCACATGAGGGGAAGGAATCATGACAGCACCCCCCCCCCCTAAGCCCCCTCTCAAGGTGGCTCTTCTGTCTGGTCCTGGTTTGGTTGAATGGTTTTGATGAAATCGTCTAAGCAAGCGAGGTGCATGGATGTACTCACAAGACTCCCATGTCCTTGTGGACCATACCCCTTCCAGTCTACTAAGTAGTATAATTTGGATCTGACGTACTTTGAATCTAGGATGTCCTTGACTTCGAATTCTGACTCCCCGGCGACTACTGCTGGTTGCGGTGGCGTTGCTACCCGGGTCCCAGGTTGAACAGTTTTAAGGAGAGACAAGTGGAACACAGGATGAATTTGCATGTTAGACGGCAAAGCTAGTCTGACCGCCACAGGATTTATCACGGAGGTGACGGTGAATGGACCCAGGTATCTTGGACGGAAAGTTCGTGCTCCTTTAATGGACACGTGTTTAGACGCCAGCCAGACTTTGTCTCCCACTTGGTAGTTGGGGGCCTTTGTTCGGTGTTGCTCAGCAAACTTCTTTTGGCGATTCTTAGCTTGAAGTATGTGTTCAGCTGCCCTTCTAAAGGTTTGAGAAATGGTTGTGTACAAGGTTTTGACTGCTGGCATTTCCAGGGTTGTAGGAACGTCCAACTCAGAAGTACATGCGTGCCTGCCATACATGGTATAAAAAGGTGTCTGCCCAGTGCTGGTGTGTAGGGAATTATTATAAGCATATTCAGCTATCCATAATGGGTCGAACCAGCTTCCTTCCGCTTGGTGTAACATGCAACACAGATACTGCTTGAGCGTCTGATTTGTCCTCTCAGTTTGACCATCCGTTTGGGGATGGTGACTGGTGGATAGCCGGATGTCGATCTGGGCCATAGAGCAGCATCTTCTCCAGAAGTTAGATACGAATTAAGTACCTCGGTCTGAGACCAAAACTGAAGGAAACCCATGGAGCCGTACAATGCATTCAATAAATACCTTTGCCAGAGTGGAAGCATTTGGGAGCCCCTTAAGAAGAATGAAATGTGCCATTTTTGAAAATAGGTCCACGACCACAAGATTAGTGTTAAACCCTTGACTGGGTGGTAAGTCAGTAATAAAATCGAGGGACAATGTGTGCCAGGGTGCCGGTGGGATTTCCAATGGTTGTAATAGCCCAGCCGGTTTCTGCTTGGATGACTTGTTTTGAACACACACTCCACAAGATAGGATGAATTGGATAATGTGTTACGCCACGTGGGCCACCAATAATTTCGTTTTACCTTGGCTAAGGTTTTAGCGATTCTGGGGTGGCCCTCGATCAAGGAATCATGATAACCAGACATGTCTTGTTCTCGTAGTTCTTGGTTTGGTAAGAATAATCGATTCCTGAAGTAGGGCAACTGATATTTTATCATGTAATGTTCTCCTTGTGCACTCCACGCTTGTAATTGCTCCGGACTCATCAGTTTTTGGATTTCTTCATGTAATTCTTTCTGAGTTATGGTTGCTGTGATTCCTAGGAGCTTGTCACTCAGGATGATTCCTATTGGGTCAGGGGTCTGATACCCTTGCTCTTCCACCCCCGTACGATAAAGGGCATCTGCCTTCCCGTTTTTCACCCCTGGTCGAAATGTAATCACGTAGTCATATTCAGCAAATAAAAGAGCCCAGTGTAGTTGTCGTGAGGATTGGGCCTTTGCCGTTTTTAGGTACTGGAGGTTCCGGTGGTCAGTTATTACAGTGATTGTGTGTCTGGCGCCCAAGAGGTAGTGCCGCCATGCCTTAAAGGCTGACTTAATGGCCAGGAGTTCTTTGTCTGTGATAGCGTAATTGAGTTCAGGGGGTGTGAATTTACGCGACCAGAATGCAACAGGGTGTAACTGGCCCGTTTTGGGGTCCTTTTGTGAGAGGACGGCTCCCATAGCCATGCTTGAGGTGTCCGTTTCCACCAGGTATGGGAGATCAGGGCGAGGGTGGCGTAAGATTGGGGCAGATGCGAATCTTGCTTTGAGTTCCTGGAAAGCCTCCTCGGCTTCTGTTGTCCACTGGAACTTTTTGTTGCTTTTCCTTAGTAATGACGTGATGGGATGCACGATTTGCGAAAATCCTGGGATGAACCGGCGGTAGAAGTTTGCAAAACCCAGCATACTTTGAACCCCCTTGTATGAATTTGGGGATGGCCAGTTCAGATAGCATCTACCTTGTGTACATCCATTCGGATTCCATTCAGGCTGAGAATAAAACCCAGGAATTCCACCTCAGAGACGTGGAATGAGCACTTTTCGAGCTTGGCGTAGAGCTGGTGTTGACAGAGTTTCTCCAATACGGATCGGACGTGTTTAACGTGCTCCTGCTTTGATGCGGAATATACTAGGATATCGTCGATGAACACTAGAGCACAGACATCAATCAATTCCCGTAGGATATCGTTCATGAAGTATTGAAATGCAGCAGGCGCGTTGCAAAGGCCAAAGGGCATTTCTGGATATTCGTACAAGCCGTATTTGGTGCGAAAAGCGGTTTTCCATTTGTCCCCCTGTTTTACGCGAACAAGGTGCTATGCCCTCCTTAGGTCTAGTTTTGTGTAGATTTGGGCATCTTTGACTTGATCAAACAATTCAGGGATCAGTGGCAGGGGGTAGCGATTTTTTACGGTAATCTGTTTCAGTGCGCGATAGTCAATGCACGTTCTCAAGTCCCCCTCCCTTTTCGGTACGAAGAATAGAGGACTGGCTGCTGGAGACTTCGAGGGACAGATGAACCCGTTGGCCAGGAATTGGTCAAGATAGGCCTTCAGGTGCTGGTTTTCTGGTTCCATGAGTGTGTAAATTCACCCATAAGGGATTTGTGCGCCGGGTATCAGGTCGATCTGGCAATCGTATGGTCTATGCGGTGGCAGGGTATTAGCCGGTTATTTCTGAAAGACATCTTGAAAGTCCTGATATTCACTTGGTAGGGTGCCGATTGCCACAGTCACAAGCGTGGAGGTTCTAGTGTCTATTGGTTGTTTCTCTTGGCGATAACACTTGTGGACACAAGTCTCGGGAAAGGCCAATTCTTTTGCTCGCCAAACGATTCGAGGATTGTGAGCTACCAACCATGGCATTCCCAAAATCAACAGGAACTGTGGTGCCTTAATGAGGTCGAAAACAATAGATTCTTGGTGTCCATCTGTAACGCTCACCTGATTCCCGCAGAGGCGCCGGTCTTGACTGGATGAATGCCGTATCTTCAAAGGTGATGTGTAACACACGGTTGGCTCTTTGGGCTGGACCTCTGTGCACTGTATGTCTGACTCGAAGAGTAAGATGTCTGCAGATAGAAAATATGGGATTAATGAACTGGGGTTATTGGGTGCCTCTCTCCTCTTCCCTTTCTCTTCTCCTGTAGAACCCCAAAGGTTAACCTTAGGTAAGTGAACGCTGAGCTCTCCATCTGCCTCGGGGCAGGGTGCCGTAACCAGTTTCTTCACTGGATAAGGGTGCAGGCCTCTTGACCTCAGAGGACTGCTGTCCGTCGTTAAATGCACGAACGGTAAGTTCTGGGCACTTCAAATGTCTTAAAAGTCTTTTGTAATGATATCTCTTGTTTTGCAGGGTTCCGGCGATGGCGGATGGCGGGCTGATGAGAGTTGAGGATCGAACCCGCGTGAGGAATAGAAGCGCCTGGAAGCACGTAAGTAAGCGCTTGTAGCCTGCTTCACGATGCGCACTAACTGTCCCTTTTATCTTGCAGGTACAAGTTCAGAGCTTTAGAGAAGCTGAAGGGTGCTGGAATACCCACTGGATTCGGCGTGGGAAGGAGTAATGGCACGTGAGTAATAAAGTTGCCCAATGTCTTTAAACGCACCTTCTTTTGTCTTTCAGATGCCGGAATGCAGTGCGAAGACCTCCGGAGCATGCGAAGAGTAGGTAAGCCTTTGTCTTTCAGATGCCGGAATGCAGCGCAAGGCGTTGGTGACAGCCGATGGACCAGGTAAGAGATGCGCTGCCACTGAAGACCGTAGTGCTAACCTGTTCTTTCTTTGTCTTTACAGGTGCTGCTGAAGACTGGATTCCAGGATGGTAAGCCTTTGTTCCCTTAGGCCCAGGATCAGAAACAGAAGACACGATGAGCGTTCTGCTGCAGAGAATGCATAATAACACAAAGCAAGATTCATCCATCGGGTGTGGTTTAAATAGCCTCCTGTAGTGCTTAGCTGTCTCCTTCCACAGCCACGCCTAGGTAAGAAAAGAGTTCCTGCTTTCCAGAAGAGTTCCAGTATTCTGAACCTAGGGAGTGGCTCCTGCCCCACCCAACAGGAAAAGTAGTCCCAAACAGAAGAGGATCAGGGGTTCAACTGGCAGGTAAGTAAGCAGCATGGTCTGCTGCAGGTAAGTCCACCCAAGCATTATGAGCCCGGCGCTTCCAGCGCTGGGACTGGGCATCTTTATGAGCCTGGTGCCACTGGCGCCAGGACAGGGTCCAAAAGGTCCCAATTGGGACTGGCTGGCACTCGGAACTGGGGTTATGGGTCTGCTTCCAAGGGAGTCGGGCAAGTCCTGATCTTTTGGAAGCAGAGATCATGACACCATCCTGGCACAGAAGGGTTAAAGCTGCAGTGCATTGGGATACTGAACCAGAGGTTATTTCCGTGCCGTCGACTGTGGTAACAGTGTCAGTGGTTGATTTGGGCGTAACGGAAGCCACATCTTTGCCGCAAGATCCTGGTCGATGTAATTCCCAACGGCTCCACTGTCTATGTAGGCTCTTACTGCGTGCATCTGAGATGGTTGTTGGTGATTGATCAAGACCACAGATAGTGCAAAATGGGAGGTCTGTAGTTCACTTTCTTCGCTCGACAAGTGGACCCCTACACTTGCCGGGCTGGGGAGTTTTCCGATTCCTTGATGGTATCTTCCTTGTCCATGGCCCCCGTCCTCCTCGGTGGCTTCACAGGGCACTCTTTAAGGAAATTACCTGATCTTCCGCAGTACAGACATAACTGCTGCTGTCTCCTTTTATCCCTTTCCGCTTTAGTCAAGGGGGGTCTGATCCCCCCGATTTGCATTGGTTCTCTTGAACCTTCGGTTGTTCGGGCAGTATTGTCCTTTGAACGCACATACATAGGGCGAGGGTCTGGTCTGGTTTGATCTGCTCTTTGGTCCTGCAACCTATGATCCAGTTGAACAACAACGTCAATGAATTCTGAGCAGTCTTTCGGGGAGTTCACTACTTGTGCGAGAACATCCCTGAGCTCCCCCGCAACCCCTGATGAAATAACGTGGTTCTCTTCTCCACTGGCCATTTTGTTTCAACTACGAGTCTATTGAACGTGGCTATGTATGTTAATAGGTCTTGATTCCCTTGGCGTAGGGACAGAAGTTTGTTGTCTAATGCCTGCCCATGAGTACGACGGGCGAACAGCTTTTCCATCTCCTGCTGAAAGCCCCTGAAGTCATGCAGCAAAGGATCATCTTGGGCCACAAAGGGTACAGACCAGTCCGCGGTGCTACCACTCAGGTAGCATAGCACAAAAGCGACCTGTGATTGGTCATTCGGAAAAGGCCCATGGCCTACAAAGGAAGTGCAGGCGGCACTGGTTCATGAACGTTGCAAAACTCTTGGGATCCCCCGTAAATCGTTCGGGCGGGGCCAATGGAACTCCCCCAGGAACGGTTATCTGAGCGGGATTGGCTGATGGCGCTGGCATCGAGGGCACGCTTCCCGGCAATGGTGCATGCCCTGCTTGTGACTGGAGAAGTTGCCGGCTTAAATCATCAGTGCGTTCTTTGGCTACTATCAGCTCTCTCCTCAGGGTGTTGGTCTCCTGCCTGGCTGCATGTACTTCTGAATGTAGCTGCCCCAACATGTGGGCTAACTGGTCGGTTTCTGACGTTTCCATGACGACCAGGTGGATTTTGATGTGAGGCTTTGCGTTCTGTAACGCTCACCTGGTATCCACAGGGACGTCACTCAGCCTGTTCTGACCTCTTACGACCTCAAACCCTTCCCTGGAGGCTCTTCGACTGGAGACTCGGCCGGAAACACAGGATTGGTAGAGTTTAACTCCCTATTGTCTCTGTGCGCTTGAACCCCTTCTTCCCCGGGGTCCAACCCTTCCCTTTGATCCACAGCTCACCTTGTTTTCTTGGATAGTGTGCTCTCCATCCTGCCTTCAGCGCAGGGGCACGTTGATTGATGCAGGCTTGTTGCTGCCTAGTTATTTCACTGGCAAGAGTCTGACAGGTAAGTATAATGAGTCTTTTGAACAGTTCTCCAACTTCGTTCCTTTCCTTCCTTAGATGATGGCCGGCGTCCGGGGATGGCGGCATGCTGCTGAGTTGAGTAGCGCTGAAGGTGAGTGAGAGCACGATGCGCGATGCACCACTTTCGTATTTGAATTGAACTGAGTTCTTTTTCTGTGTCTTTTAGGTGCCGCGACATTTTCAGCGTGGATGCCGGTTATGAAGAACAAATGCGGTGGGTAAGCACGGTATGCGGCACCTCTAGATGTTTCCACGCTAACCTGGTGTGTCTTTTCCCTCTTGCAGATGGATGAGAAGTTCTGAAGACAGAGTTCCCCCAGAACGGCTGGGATTCAGGTAAGCGTTTGAAGCTCATACAGTATTTAAAAATAAGCGAAGATTTGCAGAATGCTTACTAATGCCCCTTTTTTCTGTTCTTTTCCCTTTTCCTTAGGAAGCGGCGTGCCGGGATGGGAATGACACAGCCGAAGATGCCAGCAGAACAGAAGGAGCGATGACTGATGGGCAGAAGCGCCGCAAGGTAAGGCTGTTCCTAACGGTGTTCTTGTTCTTACAGGAGCTGAGCGCAGAGGAAAGATGCAGGCCTACTGGAGACCGATCCGAACACGGTGAGTGTCACGCTGCAGGTACAGAAAACGCAAAGCATGTTTCTCAGCCTGGGTGTGGCTTAAATAGTCTCTGGGTATCCCATCTTGTCCCCATCAATGCACTACAAGTCCAATCCCCAATGTTATCCTATGGGAGTGAGTGAGTCTGGTGCCACAAGCGCCAAGTCTGACTCCAAGTGGGTCTTTGGAGGGATGGAGAGGCCCTTGAGGGCCATGTAGGTGATCGTGGCCTGGGTCCAGCCTGACATCTTGGAGTGCTGGGGACATGAGGGGCAGGAATCATGACACATACCTATCGCTGCGTGGATGGTGTTATTGTACACAAATTTTGCAGTTGGTAACAGTTCCACCCAGTTGCCTCATCTGGAATTAGTAAAGCAGCTTAGGTACTGCTCCATGGTACTGTTTAGTCTCTCAGTCTGCCTGTGTGTTTGAGGATGATAACCCGAGTAAAGAGCCCGTGTACCAAGCAGATTGCACAAGGTTTTCCAGAACAGAGGTGAATTTGGTACCTCTGTCAGAGGTGACCGATTCTGGGATGCCATGTAGACGGAAGATATTTTGAAAAAAACACTTGAGCTTTCTCAGAGGCCGTGGTAACCCCTGGAAGGGGCACAAAGTGAGCCATCTTACTGAATGAGTCCACCACTACTATTATAGCTGTGCACCCTCCGGAAAGGGGGGGATACACCACAAAATCTGTGGAAACATGACTCCAGTGTCTTGTAGGAGTGGGGCTCTGCTCTAGGTATCCGATTGGTTTGCTTGTGCAATATTTGCATTGGGCACAAACTGGACAAGACCGGACAAAAGTCTTGATCTCCATACACATGGAGGGTCACCAAAAGGAGCAGCGAATGAGGTCCAAGGTGGCATCATAACCCCTGTGTCCTGCTGTCTTGCCTTCATGACACCATAACATTACCCTCCTGCAGAGCCTATCTCCATATACCACCAAAAGGTCTTTATGGTACAGTAATCCATCCTTTTTTCACAAGGTCTTCCCCGGGCAGATAATGATCCAACTTGGCGGTAGCTTCTCTGACTTCTTGTAGGAAGGAAGAAACAGTACTGAGAAACATATTCCTGGGGAAAAGGAGTTTGGTCAGAGAGATGGGTTCCATGGTGATACTCTTTGATAAACCATCGGCAACCATGTTTTCTGATCCTGGAACATATGTAATACCGAAATCAAAGTGAGCAAAGAAATATGCCCACCGAGCTTGTCTTGCGTTGACACATTCTGCAAGACACCTAGATTTCTATGGCCAGTTCGTATGACAAAGGGGAAGGTAGCTCCCTGTAATTAGTGCCTACACTCAGTGCATGCCTGTTTCATCGCCATAAGTTCCCTTTCAATGACTTAATAGTTTAATTTGCATGGGTTAAAGGTCTTTGAGAGGTAGGCGATCGGATGTTCATAACCGTCAATGTCTTGTTTCAATACCGCTCCCAGAGCCCCTGCGTAAGCGTCGGTTTCATCTATGAAGGGAAGATTTTGATCCGGTTGTTTGAGGATGGGGGCGGACCAGAACCTGCTGTTGAGTTGACAAAGGCTTTTTCAGCAGCCAGACCCCAGATGAAGGGTGTGTCTTTCTTGAGAATTGCAGTGATGGGAAGAACTGTTGCAGAGAAGTCTGGTATGAACCTTTGATAAAAATGTGCCAGTGCCCAGAAAACACTGAATGTCCTTTAGAGGGTGACGGCCGTTGAAGCACAGCTAAGAACTTGCGTTGGTCCATTGATATGCCATTATCCGACAGGATGAATCCCAAGTAAGGAACTGAAGAATTCTTAAAGAGACATTTTTCCTGCTTCACCAGTAACATGTTCTTTCCTAACCGATCAGACAGATGCCGTTGATGCAGCTCCCTTGACCCAGAAAACACCAAGATATCAGCTAAACAATAGATCAGAAAACATTCAGTCCATGAACTGTTGGAATACTGCAGGAGTGTTGACCAGGCCAAACAACATGACTTGGTACTCGAAATGGCAATAAGGGGTCTGTTTTGCTTTATTGTAGCCACATGTGGAGATCTCATACTTACGTTCTCCTGACCCCTTGCAAACTTAGTTATTGAACTCGGATAGGCAAAGAATTACACATAACACGTTGGTTATAGTTATAAGAAAAATGGCACGTTACAGGCCCTTTAATCGATTAAAACATACAGAAAGAAAAAATAAAACACATAGCACCTGATTCATGGAAGTGTTTTATAATGGCGCAATCCCATAGGAAAATGTCCCATGAATCAGGCCCATAATCTGTTTTATATATATATATATATATATATATATATATATATATATATATATATAGACAAAGAAAAAATTCATCACCGTTATGATCGCCACAGAAGAGACCTTCATCTCGGCCACTAGGACAATGCTTTGACCCACAGCAGGTAGGCAAAAAGATCAATCGTTCTAATGGGATCTGGAGCGGAGCGTCCTCCCTTTCAGTGAGACTGCATCACCCGGGGTGCAAATTCTAACTCTGTATTCCAAGAGGAAAAACATTGGGCCTCATTACAAGTACTCCGGTCCGGAAAAACACTGCCGGTAAAACCATACCGGCACCGTTTCCATGTCCGCCCAATCATGACCCGCGGCCCCGGTAATAGCACCACCCTCAACCGCCACCGCGGAAATAGGGGTCCGCTTAAATCCGTCTGCACGGAACCCCTCTGTTACCGTCAACACAAAACACTGTGAGCATCACAACTAGCGCGGAAATACCGGCAGAAAAATGGCGTAAATACTGTGATCACGGTGGCGGAACCGCCGCCACCGCGAACATGGCGTTATACACTGCCTGCTGAACTGAATCAGGGCACAGGTGCACCAAATCAGCCGAGCTGGACCTAGCAGGCCACTGGGAGCCTACAAAAGCGCCACACCCAGCCCAACACAACACAGAACCATGCAGGCAGCAGGTCTAGTAGCACTGGGACTGGGCCTACTCAACCAACAAGCAGCACTGCACATGGTGGCAGTAATGGCGCAGAGGAGGAGGCGTAGGCGGAGGAGGCGTAGGCGGCAACCAGCCAACCCTGCAGCTATGGCAAACCCCATTGCCCAGCCAGCCCGACCCCGCCGCCAGCCAGCAATACCACGCATCAGGGCCTCACCCTGGAACCTCACCCCAGGACAGATCCACACACTATACCGGCTGGACCGTGCAACAATCCTGCACATCACTGCCATGATTGAGGACAACATCAGCAGCCAAATTGACACCCCCACCGCCATCCCCCCCCCTCTGGAAGGTTGTCTCAGTACTGCATTTCCTTGGCGCTGGCACCTATCAACACACGGTTGGTGAGCTGCACGGCATATCACAACCCTGTTTCCGCAATAGGAAACAGTATCACTCTTTGAATGTCCAGATGGTTTGTGATGCCATGCAACTGATTACACACTGCTGCGCACGTTTCCCAGGCTCATCACATGACTCAATGGTACTGCGGAATTCCACGTTGCCACGGTACATGGAACGTTATGCCGGACAAAGCACATGGCTATTGGGTGAGTACAGCTGACGATGCTACAACCCTGTCGAAGTGGTGTGTGTGTGTCCAGGCCAATGAGCATTGTGAGTGTGCCGCTGTGACCGCACATGCATCGCCCCCTTCCATCTACCATATACACAGCGGATGCCAAACATCATGAAGGAAGACATGACAGGGCACCACAATGTGCCCGTGCACACGCTGGCACAGCCAATCCCGTCACTGTCCCATGAACCTTGTGCCACTTCAGACACCCACCCTCAATTGAAACACTGCCTCAAAAGGCACGAGAGGCGTGTAAATGAGATGACGTGTATTTACTACTTCCGTACAGTGGAGTCACTCTGCCATGTGTGGACAGCACTGCACCGTGACATGCACACAATCAAATGTCACCCGCAGGGCACAGTAAACATGCAAGTTAATGTGTAGGCCCATATCCAGTTAGCGACATACATCGTGATGCCCAAAACATACCTCCATACACTGGATGGTACATATGCATGAATGAATGATGATACAAGAATGCACAGCAGCAGATGAGGACATGATGCCACAAACACTGACATGTTCCCCCATCTACATCCCATGTAGGTGATGCGGGATATGCACTCACGCCATGGATGATGACACCTGTACGGAGACCAAGGAACAGGCATGAAGAGGCATAAAATAGGGCACATATCCGCACACGTGGAATGATTGAGAGGACATTTGGACTGCTGAAGGCCCGTTTCCGCTGTCTGAGCAGATCTGGCGGATCACTGCTGTACATCCCAGTGAAGACGGGTAAAATCACGCTTGTATGTGCCATGCTGCACAATATATGCCTGCGCAGGAACATCCCAATGCCACCAGATGCTGATGAGGAAGATGGGGATGGAGATGGGGATGGGATGGCACCGCCTCCCCCTGGGGGTCCACATGATGGCCAGAGAGCACGAGATGCCCTGATTCGCATTTACTTTTGAGTCACAGCATATTCACAGAAATGCACGAACATGGTGACGACAATGAATTAATAGTTGCACTACAAAATAAATGATCAATGTCCACACATGTATGTCTTGATTCGAAATGGTGATGTATTGATGTAATAACAACAGGGAAGGAGGTGCATTGGTTAGGGAAGCTGTACACCCGGGGCCACCCACCACCCAAACGTGCCCACCCCCACCCAGGCCCCATTGTTCAAACCCCCAAAACGACCTACCCCACCACCCAAACGTGCCCACCCCCACCCAGGCCCCATTGTTCAAACCCCCAAAACTACCTACCCCACCACCCAAACGTGCCCACCCCCACCCAGGCCCCATTGTTCAAACCCCCAAAACTACCTACCCCACCACCCAAACGTGTCCACCCCTCTCACAGCCTTGTAGTCCACATGTGTCCTGCACTGCCCCACACACATGCCATCACTAACGTGTGTGCTTCTGTGCCTGTGCAACCTTGCCCGAGGGACCAGTTAGCCTACTCGAGCGCCTCCTTGGACTGGCAGTAGTGGAGCTGGATGGGGTGGTTGTGTTTGATTGCGCAGAATCTGGGATTGAGGGCATCCGTGCCAGATTTGCCTGTTGGCCAACCAACATGGCCTCTACAAGCCTTGAGGTGTGGTCGTTGCCCTCCCGCACATGGCGTGCAAGGGTTACTATAGTTCTCGCAAAGCGTCCGATGGACCTCGACAGGCGACGCACTGAGGCGCTGTAGCTCTCCCTCTGCACCCTGGATTCCTCTAGCTGCCTCTCCACCAGCTGGGTGAGGGTAGCCTGCTGGTCCTCCATCCGCTGCATGCGGGCATTCAGGTCGGCCATGGATGGGGTGGGCGACCTCATGGGACTCCCCAGTGATGTGGGGCTGAACTCCAGCTCATGGAAGGAGCCCAGGTCTTCCAATGTGGGCATCTCCCCCTGAGGCCCCGTTTCCGAGTGCTCTTGCACTGTTATCACTGCAGGCCGCCCCCTCTGCAGTGCTGCTGCCTTCGGTGTTGTGTTGGGTGGCCATGATAGGTTCTCGTGGCACCTGTCTAGACTCAGGCAGTGTGGAGACAGTGGGGATGTCGGTGGTGGTGGTGGGCGGCACATCTGTAGTGGCTGGTAATGTGGCCAGAGGTGCAGAACTGCCGGCAGCATCCTCCTGTGTGGTGGCGGTGGCTTGTGTACTTGCCGGTGCAGATTGGCTGGCCTGTTGTGCAGTATCACTGTCACTTGAAACGGCTGTGGGGACACAAAGGGCATGCAATTAGTGTTGTTGTGGTGGCAGATGGGTGCATCACATGCGTCATTAAGATTGTACATTGAATAGTGTTAGTCACATGCATCTGATTGCTGGTGTATGCATTCTGTGATATTGGTTGCCATACGGATCATGATGGGTCCTTTGGCCCACACATGCACTGCCTGGGGGGGGGCAGTTGTTAATGGGTCCTTTGGCCCACACATGCACTGCCTGGGGGGGGTTGTTTATGGGTCCTTTGGCCCACACATGCACTGCCTGGGGGGGGGGGGGTGTTTATGGGTCCTTTGTCCCAGACATGCACTGCCTGGGGGGGGGATTGTTAATGGGTCCTTTGGCCCAGTACTCACAACTGCATATTTACATGTGGCATTCATGTTTGGGCACTTACCGGCATCTGCAGGTGGGCTCACTCCTGCCTCAGCCTCCCCGATCCCATGGATTCCCTCTAGGTGGAGGACGCTGCTGCAACACTCCTCCCATGCTTGCAGCCTCAGTGGGGAAGGGGGTCCTCCGCCTGTCCCACTGCTGCGTTGGCGGTGCGTGGAAATGAGGTTGCGTACCCTCAGCCTCAGGTTGTCCCACCGCTTGTGGCAGTCCTTCACGCTCCTCACTGTCACGCCCACAGCGATGCACTTGCGTGCATCTTCGGCCCACACCTCCTTCCTCCGCTGCTGTGTGGCACGCCGTTGGTCGGCGCTGAACAGCATCTCCGCATTGTCCACAATGTGCTCCACCAAGACGGTTAACTCCGCCTCGCTGAAGCGCTGTTTGCGCTGCCTCTGAGCAGGAATCCTGGCAGACATGCTGGTGGTCCCTTTTGGCTTCTCAGAGTTAGGATTGTGCTTGTGCTGGCTCTGGATGGCAATGGATTGTGCTTTTATATGATGGCCGCCTCTCTGTTTCCTGTTTTGGCGATCATGGTATTTCCGGTTCCGTGTCCGTGAGAAGGGGAGGGGAAGGGACCAAGTGCAGGGGAAAGAGAAGTTACTCATTCATACCCTCAACATCCCTTACAAACTCCACAAACTCTACAAACTCCGGGGCCACCCAAAGAAAATGGAACTTTCTTAACTCCAAATAGAGCGGTGGTCACGGAAGAAACGGGACTGAGTAAGGATGCATTGTCAGGTCTGTCCCCCAATGAAACTCTGCGGGAGGCCTTTCTCAAACTGACCCCTCCAAATTTTACCCCTCCCGCACTAAAGGACTTGGGTCCGGCCCCCGACGATGCAATGGGTTCTCCAAGGTTAACACCCCCTCTAGACGCGAACCCCTTTGTCTTTGGTACTCTCAATGGGTCCAAGGGAGGTCAGCCCTACGCACAAAGACCGGACAAAGGTTGGAAACCCTTTGGGATCTCCTTGTCGAATACTGTAATCTGTCCGGACCTTTCTAGTGTGGACAAGCAAAACAAGGCGACTCCCCAAGGCCGTTTCCCGGACTACTCTACGTCACGGCTTAGTCACCATGAAACAGACATTTTGGGGTCCTACACCACAGCCCCCGAGGGTGCAATTTTAAACACAAGAGGGGGGCAACTTGCCCCAGCAAAAAAAATCGTATCTGGGGGTCCCCCTCAAAGATTCCACAAAGGAGTCTTTCCCCAGCAAGCTCCATTCCCGAGCAAACGGCAAAGAAGACAACCATCACCCACAGATGAGGACCTCCTGTCTGTCCTGGTATCTACCCAAGTAGATGACTCTTCTAAAAAGGACCCGCAAATCGATCCCGGAACGATTACAGCTTTTGCCCTTGTAATGGCCCCCTTTATGAAACTCATAGAGATGCAAAATGACCAGCTTCGGGACCATTCGACAACAATTGCTATGCTGTACTCCAAAATGATCTTCATTGAAGGCTTTGTCACAGCAATCCAGTCGAAACTGATGATGAATGATGAACATACAACTGAAATCTTGAAAAGCATCATCGAGCCGATTATAAAGGAAAAAGAAACAAGGAGATCTGAAAGGCTAAGTCTTCTGCATGGGGGAGTGGGTGGCCCCCTGATGGATCCTGTCACCCCAGCACAACTATAAAATCTCAGGTGGTACCGCCCTCTAAGAGTTCTTTTGTAGATACCCCCCTATTAAAATTCATGGACGCCTCTACTAACATGGATAATACCATGTGGGCGATTGTCCCCGCAACGAAGGAGAGTGGTCCTGCCCCTAAAGAAAGTCGCTCAGTGACCTCCACTGCAACAAATACCTTGCCGCAGGTGATAGTGGATCCACCCAAGGCTTCAGAATCAACTAATACTACTAAAGTGTTCGATCTTTTCAGGAAACCTAAAACAGGCCTTTCCCCTTCAGACAAAGGTCAACTCAAAGTAAACAAGAAAGGAGAAAGAAATTACGGGAAGACCCCTATGCTGCCAGAAAAACCTACAGGACAGGGGTCTTTGAATACAAGGAAACCTTCAGCGAGATCTATAACCGTTAGCGGCCTAACTCTCCCTAGGAATCTGACCCTCCCCTCCAAATCATTGATTCACGACAGATCATCAAAGAAAATCGGTGATCCACCCGCCCTCTCACAAAATGTGAGCCCAGATGAGCATCGTCGCCCGCTGGTCAGCGAGAGGGAGAACGAAAACATTGATATTTCCCTCATGGACTTATCTGTTTACTCGGACATGAACACCTCATGGGAGGAGAAGTCGGGAACAAATACATCCGATACAGAAAGTGTAACTGAGGATGATGACTCTGAAGTACAAAACAAAAGCAAAGGTGTTGAGTACAAAGGGGCGACGGAGGGTCAGATGTTTAAAGATCGGGGGGAGCGACAAGTAATTTTTAAAAAGCCCTCATTACCAACGTTGTCGGTGCCGAAAGCGGACTCAGTTAAAAAGTTCAAGTGGGAATCTAGAGTGCACACTGGGAGAGAAGACAAGGCCTGCTCCTTGGAAAAAGGAAGTATGGTTCCGCAGACACTTAGCCCCCTGGACTTTGTAACACTGGAAGACAGGAGGAACTTCCTGGTCCGGAAACTTTCGGAAGTCAATAACAACAAAGGAGATCGTATGGATACGATAAAGGGGATTAGAAGAACAGTCTCATGGGCGGAAAATATAGAGAACAAGCTAGTATCAGGACTCACTAACCAGACTGTCCACAAAGGGTCTGAGATACACAACGCTCCAGCACACTACAGAGTGCTACTGGAAAGAACCCTGGGTTACGAAGACAATCTGACTATGAATCGGGCAAATGTTATGAGACTCCTGCAATCCCTGGACTATCCTGACCACCTAAAATCTAGGAACATAGACTGGATTGAATTTCACAACGAACAGCGTCATGATAGTGTGATTCTCCACACAGGTGATCGAAACATCAAAAGCTCACTTTTGGAGTTGGGTCCTAAACTCAATCTATGTGGGTTCGTGCTAAAGGAGTTGGAGGAGGGGACCAGTTTAGAACGTGTAAGTCCTAAAGACCCGAAACACACATTAAGTAACTCCTTAAATTCTTCCACCGAACTCAAAAAGGAACAGCAGGCGAAAGTTGGTAAGAGCGATAGGGGTGTACGAGGGGAGAACAACAGAAAAGACCATGTGCGCACTCAACCAGACAAAGCCGGATTGATCCTGGAGAACAGCTCAGAGGACTGGAGTTGGTTAGCAGGGGCCCTATCCGCCAAATCATAACGTCATCAGTGCCCCAGGAGTGCCCAACTCAATCCCGTGTCAAAAGGGATAAAAATCATGAGTTGGAACACAAGGGGATACTCGCACCTCCTCGGAAACTCATTAGTACACTTGATAACCTACGATGTCTTTTGCCTGCAGGAAACCTGGCTGTGTGATCTTCCCCTCTTGGATAGGTTCAAGCTACTCTTAAATCCCGCAATAAGGGGCTTGAAAGGGAGACCGAGTGCAGGCCTCCTGGTAGGGGTAAAGCGCACCAGTGGCTCAAAAGTGCTTTCATCAGTAAATAGGAATCCTTGGATCCAACTAATTAGGATTTCATCTACGACAAAATCTTCACTACGATCCCAAGACTGGCAGCTCCTAATATGTAATGTATATTGGGGTCCTAAAGCACGAGAAGAAGACACATTTATGGAAGTCCTTATGAAAGCCATAGACGATGCTAGGACTGAGTGCCCGAAACTCGAAATCCTTCTATGTGGCGATTTCAATATGGAATGCTACGATAAGAATCAGAGGAAGATTGAGTTTGTGCCTTTGACCGCCTCTAAAAACACAATAAGAGGAGTAAACATGGAGAAGGAACTCACAGCTAGGAATATCCATATGGTCAATGGGAACTTGTTGGGCGACCAACCGGCCGCTCCAACTTGGAAACGGGCCAATCAAATGAGCACGTTGGATTACATTTTTGTAATCAGAAACTCTCTTTGGAAATCTAACATCGTTGAAAGTGGTCCCCACGACCCAGAGTGACCACAACATTCTGGAACTTGTAATTGAGGCCTGGGATAAGTCCCCCCTTATACCAGCGAAACATTTACCAAATCAGCCCCTTGAGATAACTCCAGGGGGGAAACAGACTACGTATGGGAAGAAAAGAGATGAGCCTGGTGTTGGATTCTTTAATTAAAGACCAAGGTTCCAAACTGATTGAATATGCTGAAGTACTGAAGATCTTTCGAACAAAGGTGGCTGCCAGGGGTAGTCACCAATGTACTCAGCACACTTATGATCACCAAGTAGTGACACAAAAAAAAGCTGTAAGAAAAGCCAGGAGGCGATTTCTTAAAACCAGTGCACCAGTTGATTTATTCCTGTACAAAAAATTCAGAAACAACTACAGGAATTGGATCACGCAACATAAACATCAACTGGTGCAACAAGACAGTGAGACAATGCTAGAATTGTCTACTACTAAAAATATCACTGGTATTTGGAAATTGATTAACGAAATAAATACCCCCCCGGACTCCAAGATGGTGAATCCCATAGCAGCAACAGTATGGGAAACCCACTTTCGTAATCTTTATTCCAAGGGGATAAAAAGTGGTCCACAAATACCCTTATCAGCCGACGAATCTTGGGCCATTGAATTTGGAAAACAAGACATTCTCGACCTAATTAAAAACTCAAACTCTTCAAGAGCTGCAGGTCCGGACGGCCTTACTAACGACATCCTTAAAAAGGACCCGGAAAAATGGGCCTCATTTATGCTGTTGTTGTTCAACGATATAAAGAGACTAAAAAAGTTACCCAAATCATGGACGACGTCCATAAACGTGCCGATTTTCAAAAAGGGAGATAGGTCTGTGCCCACGAACTACAGACCAATTGCCCTCTTGGACGTCGTGGGCAAAATTTTTGCAGCGCTAATCCTGAAACATCTGAACGATTGGAGTTGGTCGACAAATCACTTGGACCCTTGGCAATCAGGTTTTCGTAAGGGCATAGGGACATCCCTAAATGTTCTTATCATAAATATATTAAAATGCCTGGTCAAGGAGAAAAGCTACAAAAACATCTACATTGCGTCCATAGATTTGGAACAGGCGTTCGACTCTGTCGACCGTTGTATTCTATGGCAAAAACTGAGGAAATGGGGTTGTCCGAACAACCTAAGAGAACCCTTGGAAGCACTGCATACTGGGACAACCCTCAAAGTAAGGCTGGACAGACAGGGCAACCTTTCAAACAGTGTGGAGGCCATGAATGGGCTGAAACAGGGCTGTCGGTTGGCTCCAGCGGTATTTTGTCTCTTCATATCCGACACGCAGGAAGCCTTTGAAGCAGTGAGATGTTTCCCCCCTAAGATCGCGGGGACTCCCGTGGGAAGGTTGTTGTTTGCGGACGACCTCCTGCTATTAGACCAGACCGCTGTTGGATTACAGCGCCAACTAAAGGCACTTGAGTTGTATATACAAGGTAATGGCCTCCGAATAAATCCGAAGAAGTCACAGATCCTGAGGCTAGGTCCCATCATGGGCGCTAAAAATCTAAGGTGGTTCTTGTCGGGGGAAGTGGTACCAGTGGTCTTAACCATGGTATACCTTGGAGTAACCTTAAACAACAGTATCCAAGATGGTCCGGGTATCGAAAGACTTAGAAGTAAAGTCACGAACTTAGCTTCCCAAGCACTGTTAATTAAAAGGCGATACTGCTCCTTCTCCCTTAGACCACTGATTGTCTTCTATAAACTGAAAGTCTCGCCCATTTTGACCTATGCGGCGGAGGCGAACTTTTTCCTCACTCCAGAGGTTTGGAGACTGTTGGAGGGTCTGTTTTGGAAAAGAGTATTGGGTCTACCGTCATCGATCCCGATTGAAAGTGTCTGTAAAGAACTGGGCTTATCTTCACTCTACGTATCCATGGCTTGGAAATCATTGACACTCCTTGGTAAATGTCTGCACCCACAGGAAAGAAGTGGTTTCTTGGCCATTAATGAAGCCATGACAAGAAAACTGATCCCGGCTCTAACCAAGTGGCAGTTAATCTGCACAGAAATCTTGAACTTTGTAGCCTTGGAACGTAAAAACCTTGTGCTAATTCCGCACACGGTAAAGAGGAAACTCCTGGACTGGGATTGGATAGCCACCTTGGACAGACTTAGTGCCTTTTCGTCTATAACCCAGGGCATGGATGAGCATTACCATAGAGGTACCGTGCACCCGTATCTCGACAAATTTCCCTCAAGCATGGAAAGGGACCGATTTCTAAAATTCCGATTAAATCTCCTCCACACTAGAGAAGTTCTAGGGAGAAGAAATAAAAAGGAGGTGCAACCTAGTTTGTTGTGTCGTTGCTGTGGGCAGGAGACTGAAACCTTACAGCACTTGGTGATGAACTGTGTTACTTTATCTAGGCCCAGAGAAAAATGGCTAGGGTCGCACTTCCAAAATCTACTCTATCCTTGCAAGAGAGGTCGACAATTTTAAGAAGGGGAGGAAAAGTATCTACAACCTTGGCACTGTTGAACTTTGTGAGAGAAATTTTCACAAAACTGGATACTTAGCTACACTTTTTTATCTTTATTACTTTTCCTCCCTATATATAATTGATGTAATTTTATGTTTCTGTAAGAAAATCTTGGTTTCAGTATGCATTTAAAGTTTTTTTTGGAAACTAATTAATGCAATAATAATAAAAAAAAAAAAAAAAAGAATGCTGGGATGGTGAACCAAACAGAGGCCGCTCCGTAGAGTATGAGGGGGAAACACCAATCTCCCAAGTGTATGAACACAGAGCTTTCATCAACTAGTACAGGTAAGTGTGAAAGAGTGAACAGCCGGAGGGCACCAAGAGCACTGAAGCAGAATGCAGGCAGAGCAAAACGAAAGGGGGTGGAACTAGGAGGAGCGGGCTTGAGAGAAGCACAGCAGTAGCGAGCAGCAGATGAGGAGAAAAAAGGCTCGGGAAAACAGAAGACAGAACGTAGAACACACAGCACTATGATCAAGCATCTTACCCTACAGGAGAAGGATAAGGGTTGCAACGCACCACAAGAGTGCCGAGCAATGGATAAAAAGGAAAGGCGGTCTAAGTTCAAGAAAGTCCAGACCTGGTTGAACGTTCAGAGCTGAATGTGGAGGGACATTAGTGGCACTGTATGCACCACTTCTAACACAGTCTCCAGGAGAGGCTAACGTTGACAGTATGCCCACTCTTATGTCTGAAGGTACCAGGCTTCCCTGGGTTTGGCCGATGGAACCTCTTCAACAAAATGGGTGCCTTAACACCGGTTGCCATGTGTCGTCAGACGATGAATAGCCATTCCATTGCACCAGATACTGAAGTCCTCCTCTGTGGAATCGTGAGTTGCAGACACAAGATGCCTCATGTTCTTCAAGTTCATTAGGTGGTGAAAGCTATATCTTCTTCTTCTTGCACTCATAAAGATCCGGAATGAAAGTATGCAGCAAAGAGGAATGGAAAACAGGGTGAAGTCTGTGTAATAAAGGGGGAAACCTCAGCCGAAATGCCACAGGGTTGATTCTAGTCAGAATCTCAAAAGGATTGATGAATCTGGGTGAGAGTTTAGAGGGTTGAACCTATCTGGGCGGCCAAACCTTGGAACCCACTTCCCATTCAGGGGTAGGGCTCCTGTGGATGTCATATTGACACTTGTACCCTTCCCTCTTCGTCTTCAGATGATTATAAGTTTGCTTGAGAGATATTCTTCAAGAGACTGTTAAGAGAAGGAACCACTGCTGCCGGAAAGGCCGAGCTGGGCAGGGATAAGGGATGGAGCCCATAGGTGCAGTAGAAAGGGTTCATACTGTAACCCTCACCTGGTATCCACAGGGGTGTCACTCAGCCTGTTCTGACCTCTTACAACCTCAAACCCTTCCCTGGAGGCTATTCGACTGGAGACTGGGCCTGAAACACAGGATTGGTAGAGTTTAACTTCCTATTGTTCTTCCCCGGGGTCCAACCCTTCCCTTTGATCCACAGCTCACCTTGTTTTCTTGGATAGTGTGCTCTCTGTCCTGCCTTCAGCGCAGGGGCGAGTTGATTGGTGCGGGCTCGTTGCTGCCTAGTTACTTCACTGGCAAGAGTCCAACAGGTAAGTATAATGAGTCCTTTGAACAGTTCTCTAACTTCGTTCCTTTCCTTCCTTAGATGATGGCCAGTGTCCGGGGATGGCGGCGTGCTGCTGAGATGAGTAGCGCTGAAGGTGAGTGAGAGCGTGATGCACCCCTTTCCTATTTGCATTGAACTGAGTTCTTTTTCTGTGTCTTTTAGGTGCCGCGACATTTTCAGCGTGGATGCCGGTTATGAAGAACAAATGCGGTGGGTAAGAGTGGTATGAGGCGCCTCTAGATGTTTCCACTCTAACCTGGAGTGTCTTTTCCCTCTTGCAGATGGATGAGAAGTTCCGGAGACAGAGTTCCCCCAGAGCGGCTGGGATTCAGGTAAGCGTTTGAAGCTCATACAGTATTTAAAAATAAGCGAAGATTTGCAGAATGCTTACTAATGCCCCTTTTTTCTGTTCTTTTCCCTTTTCCTTAGGAAGCGGCGTGCCGGGATGGGAATGACACAGCCGAAGATGCCCGCAGAACAGAAGGAGCGATGACTGATGGGCAGAAGTGCCGCAGGTAAGGCTGTTCCTAACGGTGTTCTTGTTCTTGCAGGAGCTGAGCGCAGAAGAAAGATGCAGGCCTACTGGAGACCGATCCGAACACGGTGAGTGTCACGCTGCAGGTGCAGAAAACGCAAAGCATGTTTCTCAGCCTTGGTGTGGCCTAAATAGTCTCTGGGTATCCCAGGTGCCTCCGGGCTGAACCACAACCAAAAGACTAGATTGCACATGCAGTTCTGGGAACCGAAATATGTGGGGGCATCCATCTTGCCCCATCAATGCACTTCAAGTCCAATCCCCAATGTTATCCTATGGGAGTGAGTGAGTCTGGCGCCACAAGCGCCAAGTCTGACTCCAAGTGGGTCTTTGGAGGGATGGAGAGGCCCTTGAGGGCCATGTAGGTGATCTTGGCCTGGCTCCAGCCTGACATCTTGGAGGGCTGGGCACATGAGGGGAAGGAATCATGACAGCACCCCCCCCCCCCAAGCCCCCTCTCAAGGTGGCTCTTCTGTCTGGTCCTGGTTTGGTTGAATGGTTTTGATGAAATCGTCTAAGCAAGCGAGGTGCATGGATGTACTCACAAGACTCCCATGTCCTTGTGGACCATACCCCTTCCAGTCTACTAAGTAGTATAATTTGGATCTGACGTACTTTGAATCTAGGATGTCCTTGACTTCGAATTCTGACTCCCCGGCGACTACTGCTGGCTGCGGTGGCGTTGCTACCCGGTCCCAGGTTGAACAGTTTTAAGGCGAGACAAGTGGAACACAGGATGAATTTGCATGTTAGACGGCAAAGCTAGTCTGACCGCCACAGGATTTATCACGGAGGTGACGGTGAATGGACCCAGGTATCTTGGACAGAAAGTTCGTGCTCCTTTAATGGACACGTGTTTAGACGCCAGCCAGACTTTGTCTCCCACTTGGTAGTTGGGGGCCTTTGTTCGGTGTTGCTCAGCAAACTTCTTTTGGCGATTCTTAGCTTGAAGTATGTGTCCAGCTGCCCTTCTAAAGGTTTGAGAAATGGTCGTGTACAAGGTTTTGACGCTGGCATTTCCAGGGTTGTAGGAACGTCCAACTCAAAAGTACATGCGTGCCTGCCATACATGGTATAAAAAGGTGTCTGCCCAGTGCTGGTGTGTAGGGAATTATTATAAGCATATTCAGCTATCCATAATGGGTCGAACCAGCTTCCTTCAGCTTGGTGTAACATGCAACACAGATACTGCTTGAGCGTCTGATTTGTCCTCTCAGTTTGACCATCCGTTTGGGGATGGTGACTGGTGGATAGCCGGATGTCGATCTGGGCCATAGAGCAGCATCTTCTCCAGAAGTTAGATACGAATTAAGTACCTCGGTCTGAGACCAAAACTGAAGGAAACCCATGGAGCCGTACAATGCCTTCAAGAAATACCTTTGCCAGAGTGGAAGCATTTGGGAGCCCCTTAAGAAGAATGAAATGTGCCATTTTTGAAAATAGGTCCACGACCACAAGATTAGTGTTAAACCCTTGACTGGGTGGTAAGTCAGTAATAAAATCGAGGGACAATGTGTGCCAGGGTGCCGGTGGGATTTCCAATGGTTGTAATAGCCCAGCCGGTTTCTGCTGGGATGACTTGTTTTGAGCACAAACTCCACAAGATAGGATGAATTGGATAATGTGTTACGCCACGTGGGCCACCAATAATTTCGTTTTACCTTGGCTAAGGTTTTAGCGATTCTGGGGTGGCCCTCGATCAAGGAATCATGATAACCAGACATGTCTTGTTCTCGTAGTTCTTGGTTTGGTAAGAATAAACGATTCCTGAAGTAGGGCAACTGATATTTTATCATGTAATGTTCTCCTTGTGCACTCCACGCTTGTAATTGCTCCGGACTCATCAGGTTTTGGATTTCTTCATGTAATTCTTTCTGAGTTATGGTTGCTGTGATTCCTAGGAGCTTGTCCTCAGGATGATTCCTATTGGGTCAGGGGTCTGATACCCTTGCTCTTCCACCCCCATACGGTAAAGGGCATCTGCCTTCCCGTTTTTCACCCCTGGTCGAAATGTAATCACGTAGTCATATTCAGCAAATAAAAGAGCCCAGTGTAGTTGTCGTGAGGATTGGGCCTTTGCCGTTTTTAGGTACTGGAGGTTCCGGTGGTCAGTTATTACAGTGATTGTGTGTCTGGCGCCCAAGAGGTAGTGCCGCCATGCCTTAAAGGCTGACTTAATGGCCAGGAGTTCTTTGTCTGTGATAGCATAATTGAGTTCAGGGGGTGTGAATTTACGCGACCAGAATGCAACAGGGTGTAACTGGCCCGTTTTGGGGTCCTTTTGTGAGAGGACGGCTCCCATAGCCATGTTTGAGGTGTCCGTTTCCACCTGGTATGGGAGATCAGGGCGAGGGTGGCGTAAGATTGGGGCAGATGTGAATCTTGCTTTGAGTTCCTGGAAAGCCTCCTCGGCTTCTGTTGTCCACTGGAACTTTTTGTTGCTTTTCCTTAGTAATGACGTGATGGGATGCACGATTTGCGAAAATCCTGGGATGAACCGGCGGTAGAAGTTTGCAAAACCCAGCATACTTTGAACCCCCTTGTATGAATTTGGGGATGGCCAGTTCAGATAGCATCTACCTTGTGTACATCCATTCGGATTCCATTCAGGCTGAGAATAAAGCCCAGGAATTCCACCTCGGAGACGTGGAATGAGCACTTTTCGAGCTTGGCGTAGAGCTGGTGTTGACAGAGTTTCTCCAATACAGATCGGACGTGTTTAACGTGGGCCTGCTTTGATGCGGAATATACTAGGATATCGTCGATGAACACTAGAGCACAGACATCAATCAATTCCCGTAGGATATCGTTCATGAAGTATTGAAATGCAGCAGGCGCGTTGCAAAGGCCAAAGGGCATTTCTGGATATTCGTACAAGCCGTATTTGGTGCGAAAAGCGGTTTTCCATTTGTCCCCCTGTTTTACGCGAACAAGGTGCTATGCCCTCCTTAGGTCTAGTTTTGTGTAGATTTGGGCATCTTTGACTTGATCAAACAATTCAGGGATCAGTGGCAGGGGGTAGCGATTTTTTACGGTAATCTGGTTCAGTGCGCGATAGTCAATGCACGTTCTCAAGTCCCCCTCCCTTTTCGGTACGAAGAATAGAGGACTGGCTGCTGGAGACTTCGAGGGACAGATGAACCCGTTGGCCAGGAATTGGTCAAGATAGGCCTTCAGGTGCTGGTTTTCTGGTTCCATGAGTGTGTAAATTCACCCATAAGGGATTTGTGCGCCGGGTATCAGGTCGATCTGGCAATCGTATGGTCTATGCGGTGGCAGGGTATTAGCCGGTTATTTCTGAAAGACGTCTTGAAAGTCCTGGTATTCACTTGGTAGGGTGCCGATTGCCACAGTCACAAGCGTGGAGGTTCTAGTGTCTATTGGTTGTTTCTCTTGGTGATAACACTTGTGGACACAAGTCTCGGGAAAGGCCAATTCTTTTGCTCGCCAAACGATTCGAGGATTGTGAGCTACCAACCATGGCATTCCCAAAATCAACAGGAACTGTGGTGCCTTAATGAGGTCGAAAACGATAGATTCTTGGTGTCCATCTGTAACGCTCACCTGATTCCCGCAGAGGCGCCGGTCTTGACTGGGTGAATGCCGTATCTTCAAAGGTGATGTGTAACACACGGTTGGCTCTTTGGGCTGGACCTCTGTGCACTGTATGTCTGACTCGAAGAGTAAGATGTCTGCAGATAGAAAATATGGGATTAATGAACTGGGGTTATTGGGTGCCTCTCTCCTCTTCCCTTTCTCTTCTCCTGTAGAACCCCAAAGGTTAACCTTAGGTAAGTGAACGCCGAGCTCTCCATCTGCCTCGGGGCAGGGTGCCGTAACCAGTTTCTTCACTGGATAAGGGTGCAGGCCTCTTGACCTCAGAGGACTGCTGTCCGTCGTTAACTGCACGAACGGTAAGTTCTGGGCACTTCAAATGTCTTAAACGTCTTTTGTAAAGATATCTCTTGTTTTGCAGGGTTCCGGCGATGGCGGGCTGATGAGAGTTGAGGATCGAACCAGCGTGAGGAATAGAAGCGCCTGGAAGCACGTAAGTAAGCGCTTGTAGCCTGCTTCACAATGCGCACTAACTGTCCCTTTTATCTTGCAGGTACAAGTTCGGAGCTTTAGAGAAGCTGAAGGGTGCTGGAATACCCACTGGATTCGGCGTGGGAAGGAGTAATGGCACGTGAGTAATAAAGTTGCCCAATGTCTTTAAACGCACCTTCTTTTGTCTTTCAGATGCCGGAATGCAGTGCGAAGACCTCCGGAGCATGCGAAGAGTAGGTAAGCCTTTGTCTTTCAGATGCCGGAATGCAGCGCAAGGCGTTGGTGACAGCCGATGGACCAGGTAAGAGATGCGCTGCCACTGAAGACCGTAGTGCTAACCTGTTCTTTCTTTGTCTTTACAGGTGCTGCTGAAGACTGGATTCCAGGATGGTAAGCCTTTGTTCCCTTAGGCCCAGGATCAGAAGCAGAAGACACGATGAGCGTTCTGCTGCAGAGAATGCAGAATAACACAAAGCAAGATTCATCCATCGGGTGTGGTTTAAATAGCCTCCTGTAGTGCTTAGGTGTCTCCTTCCACAGCCACGCCTAGGTAAGAAAAGAGTTCCTGCTTTCCAGAAGAGTTCCAGTATTCTGAACCTAGGGAGTGGCTCCTGCCCCACCCAACAGGAAAAGTAGTCCCAAACAGAAGAGGATCAGGGGTTCAACTGGCAGGTAAGTAAGCAGCATGGTCTGCTGCAGGTAAGTCCACCCAAGCATTATGAGCCCGGCGCTTCCAGCGCTGGGACTGGGCATCTTTATGAGCCTGGTGCCACTGGCGCCAGGACAGGGTCCAAAAGGTCCCAATTGGGACTGGCTGGCACTCGGAACTGGGGTTATGGGTCTGCTTCCAAGGGAGTCGGGCAAGTCCTGATCTTTTGGAAGCAGAGATCATGACACCATCCTGGCACAGAAGGGTTAAAGCTGCAGTGCATTGGGATACTGAACCAGAAGTTATTTCCGTGCCGTCGACTGTGGTAACAGTGTCAGTGGTTGATTTGGGCGTAACGGAAGCCCCATCTTTGCCGCAAGATCCTGGTCGATGTAATTCCCAACGGCTCCACTGTCTATGTAGGCTCTTACTGCGTGCATCTGAGATGGTTGTTGGTGATTGATGAAGACCACAGATAGTGCAAAATGGGAGGTCTGTAATTCACTTTCTTCGCTTGACAAGTGGACCCCTACACTTGCCGGGCTGGGGAGTTTTCCGATTCCTTGATGGTATCTTCCTTGTCCATGGCCCCCGTCCTCCTCGGTGGCTTCACAGGGCACTCTTTAAGGAAATTACCTGATCTTCCGCAGTACAGACATAACTGCTGCTGTCTCCTTTTATCCATTTCCGCTTTAGTCAAGGGGGGTCTGATCCCCCCGATTTGCATTGGTTCTCTTGAACCTTCGGTTGTTCGGGCAGTATTGTCCTTTGAACGCACATACATAGGGCGAGGGTCTGGTCTGGTTTGATCTGCTCTTTGGTCCTGCAACCTATGATCCAGTTGAACAACAAGGTCAATGAATTCTGAGCAGTCTTTCGGGGAGTTCACTACTTGTGCGAGAACATCCTTGAGCTCCCCCGCAACCTCTGATGAAATAACGTGGTTCTCTTCTCCACTGGCCATTTTGTTTCAACTACGAGTCTATTGAACGTGGCTATGTATGTTAATAGGTCTTGATTCCCTTGGCGTAGGGACAGAAGTTCGTTGTCTAATGCCTGCCCATGAGTACGACGGGCGAACAGCTTTTCCATCTCCTGCTGAAAGCCCCTGAAGTCATGCAGCAAAGGATCATCTTGGGCCACAAAGGGTACAGACCAGTCCGCGGTGCTACCACTCAGGTAGCATAGCACAAAAGCGACCCGTGATTGGTCATTCGGAAAAGGCCCATGGCCTACAAAGGACGTGCAGGCGGCACTGGTTCATGAACGTTGCAAAACTCTTGGGATCCCCCGTAAATCGTTCGGGCGGGGCCAATGGAACTCCCCCAGGAACGGTTATCTGAGCGGGATTGGCTGATGGCGCTGGCATCGAGGGCACGCTTCCCGGCAATGGTGCATGCCCTGCTTGTGACTGGAGAAGTTGCCGGCTTAAATCATCAGTGCGTTCTTTGGCTACTATCAGCTCTCTCCTCAGGGTGTTGGTCTCCTGCCTGGCTGCATGTACTTCTGAACGTAGCTGCCCCAACATGTGGGCTAACTGGTCGGTTTCTGACGTTTCCATGACGCCCAGGTGGATTTTGATGTGAGGCTTTGCGTTCTGGGCCTGTTCTGACCTCTTACGACCTCAAACCCTTCCCTGGAGGCTCTTCGACTGGAGACTCGGCCGGAAACACAGGATTGGTAGAGTTTAACTCCCTATTGTCTCTGTGCGCTTGATCCCCTTCTTCCCCGGGGTCCAACCCTTCCCTTTGATCCACAGCTCACCTTGTTTTCTTGGATAGTGTGCTCTCCATCCTGCCTTCAGCGCAGGGGCACGTTGATTGATGCAGGCTTGTTGCTGCCTAGTTATTTCACTGGCAAGAGTCTGACAGGTAAGTATAATGAGTCTTTTGAACAGTTCTCCAACTTCGTTCCTTTCCTTCCTTAGATGATGGCCGGCGTTAGGGGATGGCGGCATGCTGCTGAGTTGAGTAGCGCTGAAGGTGAGTGAGAGCACGATGCGCGATGCACCACTTTCGTATTTGAATTGAACTAAGTTCTTTTTCTGTGTCTTTTAGGTGCCGCGACATTTTCAGCGTGGATGCCGGTTACGAAGAACAAATGCGGTGGGTAAGCGCGGTATGCGGCACCTCTAGATGTTTCCACGCTAACCTGGTGTGTCTTTTCCCTCTTGCAGATGAATGAGAAGTTCCGAAGACAGAGTTCCCCCAGAACGGCTGGGATTCAGGTAAGCGTTTGAAGCTCATACAGTATTTAAAAATAAGCGAAGATTTGCAGAATGCTTACTAATGCCCCTTTTTTCTGTTCTTTTCCCTTTTCCTTAGGAAGCGGCGTGCCGGGATGGGAATGACACAGCCGAAGATGCCAGCAGAACAGAAGGAGCGATGACTGATGGGCAGAAGCGCCGCAAGGTAAGGCTGTTCCTAACGGTGTTCTTGTTCTTGCAGGAGCTGAGCGCAGAAGAAAGATGCAGGCCTACTGGAGACCGATCCGAACACGGTGAGTGTCACGCTGCAGGTACAGAAAACGCAAAGCATGTTTCTCAGCCTGGGTGTGGCTTAAATAGTCTCTGGGTATCCCATCTTGTCCCCATCAATGCACTACAAGTCCAATCCCCAATGTTATCCTATGGGAGTGAGTGAGTCTGGTGCCACAAGCGCCAAGTCTGACTCCAAGTGGGTCTTTGGAGGGATGTAGAGGCCCTTGAGGGCCATGTAGGTGATCGTGGCCTGGCTCCAGCCTGACATCTTGGAGTGCTGGGGACATGAGGGGCAGGAATCATGACACATACCTATCGCTGCGTGGATGGTGTTATTGTACACAAATTTTGCAGTTGGTAACAGTTCCACCCAGTTGCCTCATCTGGAATTAGTAAAGCAGCTTAGGTACTGCTCCATGGTACTGTTTAGTCTCTCAGTCTGCCTGTGTGTTTGAGGATGATAACCCGAGTAAAGAGCCCGTGTGCCAAGCAGATTGCACAAGGTTTTCCAGAACAGAGGTGAATTTGGTACCTCTGTCAGAGGTGACCGATTCTGGGATGCCATGTAGACGGAAGATGTTTTGAAAAAAACACTTGAGCTTTCTCAGAGGCCGTGGTAACCCCTGGAAGGGGCACAAAGTGAGCCATCTTACTGAATGAGTCCACCACTACTATTATAGCTGTGCACCCTCCGGAAAGGGGGGGATACACCACAAAATCTGTGGAAACATGACTCCAGTGTCTTGTAGGAGTGGGGCTCTGCTCTAGGTATCCGATTGGTTTGCTTGTGCAATATTTGCATTGGGCACAAACTGGACAAGACCGGACAAAAGTCTTGATCTCCATACACATGGAGGGTCACCAAAAGGAGCAGCGAATGAGGTCCAAGGTGGCATCATAACCCCTGTGTCTTGCTGTCTTGCCTTCATGACACCATAACATTACCCTCCTGCAGAGCCTATCTCCATGTACCACCAAAAGGTCTTTATGGTACAGTAATCCATCCTTTTTTCACAAGGTCTTCCTCGGGCAGATAATGATCCAACTTGGCGGTAGCTTCTCTGACTTCTTGTAGGAAGGAAGAAACAGTACTGAGAAACATATTCCTGGGGAAAAGGAGTTTGGTCAGAGAGATGGGTTCCATGGTGATACTCTTTGATAAACCATCGGCAACCATGTTTTCTGATCCTGGAACATATGTAATACCGAAATCAAAGTGAGCAAAGAAATATGCCCACCGAGCTTGTCTTGCGTTGACACATTCTGCAAGACACCTAGATTTCTATGGCCAGTTCGTATGACAAAGGGGAAGGTAGCTCCCTGTAATTATGCCTACACTCAGTGCATGCCTGTTTCATCGCCATAAGTTCCCTTTCAATGACTTAATAGTTTAATTTGCATGGGTTAAAGGTCTTTGAGAGGTAGGCGATCGTTTGTTCATAACCGTCAATGTCTTGTTTCAATACTGCTCCCAGAGCCTCTGCGTAAGCGTCGGTTTCATCTATGAAGGGAAGATTTTGATCCGGTTGTTTGAGGATGGGGGCGGACCAGAACCTGCTGTTGAGTTGACAAAGGCTTTTTCAGCAACCAGACCCCAGATGAAGGGTGTGTCTTTCTTGAGAATTGCAGTGATGGGAAGAACTGTTGCAGAGAAGTCTGGTATGAACCTTTGATAAAAATGTGCCAGTGCCCAGAAAACACTGAATGTCCTTTAGAGGGTGACGGCCGTTGAAGCACAGCTAAGAACTTGCGTTGGTCCATTGATATGCCATTATCCGACAGGATGAATCCCAAGTAAGGAACTGAAGAATTCTTAAAGAGACATTGTTCCTGCTTCACCAGTAACATGTTCTTTCTTAACCGATCAGACAGATGCCGTTGATGCAGCTCCCTTGACCCAGAAAACACCAAGATATCATCTAGGTAGATGATCACTGATCTAAACAATAGATCAGAAAACATTCAGTCCATGAACTGTTGGAATACTGCAGGAGTGTTGACCAGGCCAAACAACATGACTTGGTACTCGAAATGGCAATAAGGGGTCTGTTTTGCTTTATTGTAGCCACATGTGGAGATCTCATACTTACGTTCTCCTGACCCCTTGCAAACTTAGTTATTGAACTCGGATAGGCAAAGAATTACACATAACACGTTGGTTATAGTTATAAGAAAAATGGCACGTTACAGGCCCTTTAATCGATTATAACATACAGAAAGAAAAAATAAAACACATAGCACCTGATTCATGGAAGTGTTTTATAATGGCGCAATCCCATAGGAAAATGTCCCATGA
This sequence comes from Ambystoma mexicanum, assembly GCF_040938575.1. Lineage (NCBI taxonomy): Eukaryota > Metazoa > Chordata > Amphibia > Caudata > Ambystomatidae > Ambystoma > Ambystoma mexicanum. Next base: position 325,389,816 of record NC_090925.1, on the reverse strand, counting down.
ATCAGGCCCATAATCTGTTATATATATATATATATAGACAAAGAAAAAATTCATCACCGTTATGATCGCCACAGAAGAGACCTTCATCTACTACAATGCTTTGACCCACAGCAGGTAGGCAAAAGATCAATCGTTCTAACGGGATCTGGAGCGGAGCGTCCTCCCTTTCAGTGAGACTGCATCACCCGGGGTGCAAATTCTAACTCTGTATTCCAAGAGGAAAAACATTGGGCCTCATTACAAGTACTCCGGTCCGGAATTAACACTGCCGGTAAAACCATACCGGCACCGTTTCCATGTCCGCCCAATCATGACCCGCGGCCCCGGTAATAGCACCACCCTCAACCGCCACCACGGAAATAGGGGTCCCGTTAAATCCGTCTGCACGGAAACCCCTCCGTTACCGTCAACACGAAACACCGTGAGCATCACAACTAGCGCGGACACGGAAATACCGGCAAAAAAATGGCGTAAATACTGTGATCACGGTGGCGGAACCGCCGCCACCGCGAACATGGCGTTATACACTGCCTGCTGAACTGAATCAGGGCACAGGTGCACCAAATCAGCCGAGCTGGACCTAGCAGGCCACTGGGAGCCTACAAAAGCGCCACACCCAGCCCAACACAACACAGAACCATGCAGGCAGCAGGTCTAGTAGCACTGGGACTGGGCCTACTCAACCAACAAGCAGCACTGCACATGGTGGCAGTAATGGCGCAGAGGAGGAGGCGTAGGCGGAGGAGGCGCAGGCGGCAACCAGCCAACCCTGCAGCTATGGCAAACCCCATTGCCCAGCCAGCCCGACCCCGCCGCCAGCCAGCAATACCACGCATCAGGGCCTCACCCTGGAACCTCACCCCAGGACAGATCCACACACTATACCGGCTGGACCGTACAACAATCCTGCACATCACTGCCATGATTGAGGACAACATCAGCAGCCAAATTGACACCCCCACCGCCATCCCCCCCTCTGGAAGGTTGTCTCAGTACTGCATTTCCTTGGCGCTGGCACCTATCAACACACGGTTGGTGAGCTGCATGGCATATCACAACCCTGTTTCTCAAAAATCCTGGTACAGGTACTGGATGCCCTGTTGCGCCATGTGTCGGAACACATAGCCCTACCCCGCACCCTCCCCGAGGTCATTGCCACCAAGTTGGCCTTCCATGCCATAGCAGGCATGCCAAATTGCATAGGCGCAGTTGACTGCACCCACGTTGAGCTGACAGTACCACGTACAATTGATGCGGTGTTCCGCAATAGGAAACAGTATCACTCTTTGAATGTCCAGATGGTTTGTGATGCCATGCAACTGATTACACACTGCTGCGCACGTTTCCCAGGCTCATCACATGACTCAATGGTACTGCAGAATTCCACGTTGCCACGGTACATGGAACGTTATGCCGGACAAAGCACATGGCTATTGGGTGAGTACAGCTGACGATGCTACAACCCGGTCGAAGTGGTGTGTGTGTGTCCAGGCCAATGAGCATTGTGAGTGTGCCGCTGTGACCGCACATGCATCACCCCCCTTCCATCTACCATATACACAGCGGATGCCAAACATCATGAAGGAAGACATGACAGGGCACCACAATGTGCCCGTGCACCCGCTGGCACAGCCAATCCCGTCACTGTCCCATGAACCTTGTGCCACTGCAGACACCCACCCTCAATTGAAACACTGCCTCAAAAGGCACGAGAGGCGTGTAAATGAGATGACGTGTATTTACTACTTCCGTACAGTGGAGTCACTCTGCCATGTGTGGACAGCACTGCACCGTGACATGCACACAATCAAATGTCACCCGCAGGGCACAGTAAACATGCAAGTTAATGTGTAGGCCCATATCCAGTTAGCGACATACATCGTGATGCCCAAAACATACCTCCATACACTGGATGGTACATATGCATGAATGAATGATGATACAAGAATGCACAGCAGCAGATGAGGACATGATGCCACAAACACTGACATGTTCCCCCATCTACATCCCATGTAGGTGATGCGGGATATGCACTCACGCCATGGATGATGACACCTGTACGGAGACCAAGGAACAGGCATGAAGAGGCATACAATAGGGCACATATCCGCACACGTGGAATGATTGAGAGGACATTTGGACTGCTGAAGGCCCGTTTCCGCTGTCTGAGCAGATCTGGCGGATCACTGCTGTACAGCCCAGTGAAGACGGGTAAAATCACGCTTGTATGTGCCATGCTGCACAATATATGCCTGCGCAGGAACATCCCAATGCCACCAGCTGCTGATGAGGAAGATGGGGATGGAGATGGGGATGGGATGGCACCGCCTCCCCCTGGGGGTCCACATGATGGCCAGAGAGCACGGGATGCCCTGATTCGCATTTACTTTTGAGTCACAGCATATTCACAGAAATGCACGAACATGGTGACGACAATGAATTAATAGTTGCACTGCAAAATAAATGATCAATGTCCACACATGTATGTCTTGATTCGAAATGGTGATGTATTGATGTAATAACAACAGGGAAGGAGGTGCATTGGTTAGGGAAGCTGTACACCCGGGGCCACCCACCACCCAAACGTGCCCACCCCCACCCAGGCCCCATTGTTCAAACCCCCCAAAACGACCTACCCCACCACCCAAACGTGCCCACCCCCACCCAGGCCCCATTGTTCAAACCCCCAAAACTACCTACCCCACCACCCAAACGTGTCCACCCCTCTCACAGCCTTGTAGTCCACATGTGTCCTGCACTGCCCCACACACATGCCATCACTAACGTGTGTGCTTCTGTGCCTGTGCAACCTTGCCCGAGGGACCAGTTAGCCTACTCGAGCGCCTCCTTGGACTGGCAGTAGTGGAGCTGGATGGGGTGGTTGTGTTTGATTGCGCAGAATCTGGGATTGAGGGCATCCGTGCCAGATTTGCCTGTTGGCCAACCAACATGGCCTCTACAAGCCTGGAGGTGTGGTCGTTGCCCTCCCGCACATGGCGTGCAAGGGTTACTATAGTTCTCGCAAAGCGTCCGATTGACCTCGACAGGCGACGCACTGAGGCGCTGTAGCTCTCCCTCTGCAGCCTGGATTCCTCTAGCTGCCTCTCCACCAGCTGGGTGAGGGTAGCCTGCTGGTCCTCCATCCGCTGCATGCGGGCATTCAGGTCGGCCATGGATGGGGTGGGCGACCTCATGGGACTCCCCAGTGATGTGGGGCTGAACTCCAGCTCATGGAAGGAGCCCAGGTCTTCCAATGTGGGCATCTCCCCCTGAGGCCCCGTTTCCGAGTGCTCTTGCACTGTTATCACTGCAGGCCGCCCCCTCTGCAGTGCTGCTGCCTTCGGTGTTGTGTTGGGTGGCCATGATAGGTTCTCGTGGCACCTGTCTAGACTCAGGCAGTGTGGAGACAGTGGGGATGTCGGTGGTGGTGGTGGGCGGCACATCTGTAGTGGCTGGTAATGTGGCCAGAGGTGCAGAACTGCCGGCAGCATCCTCCTGTGTGGTGGCGGTGGCTTGTGTACTTGCCGGTGCAGATTGGCTGGCCTGTTGTGCAGTATCACTGTCACTTGAAACGGCTGTGGGGACACAAAGGGCATGCAATTAGTGTTGTTGTGGTGGCAGATGGGTGCATCACATGTGTCATTAAGATTGTACATTGAATAGTGTTAGTCACATGCATCTGATTGCTGGTGTATGCATTCTCTGATATTGGTTGCCATACGGATCATGATGGGTCCTTTGGCCCACACATGCACTGCCTGGGGGGGGGGGGCAGTTGTTAATGGGTCCTTTGGCCCACACATGCACTGCCTGGGGGGTGGGGGGGGTGTTTATGGGTCCTTTGTCCCACACATGCACTGCCTGGGGGGGGGTTGTTAATGGGTCCTTTGGCCCAGTACTCACAACTGCATATTTACATGTGGCATTCATGTTTGGGCACTTACCGGCATCTGCAGGTGGGCTCACTCCTGCCTCAGCCTCCCCGATCCCATGGATTCCCTCTAGGTGGAGGACGCTGCTGCAACACTCCTCCCATGCTTGCAGCCTCAGTGGGGAAGGGGGTCCTCCGCCTGTCCCACTGCTGCGTTGGCGGTGCGTGGAAATGAGGTTGCGTACCCTCAGCCTCAGGTTGTCCCACCGCTTGTGGCAGTCCTTCACGCTCCTCACTGTCACGCCCACAGCGATGCACTTGCGTGCATCTTCGGCCCACACCTCCTTCCTCCGCTGCTGTGTGGCACGCCGTTGGTCGGCGCTGAACAGCATCTCCGCATTGTCCACAATGTGCTCCACCAAGACGGTTAGCTCCGCCTCGCTGAAGCGCTGTTTGCGCTGCCTCTGAGCAGGAATCCTGGCAGACATGCTGGTGGTCCCTTTTGGCTTCTCAGAGTTAGGATTGTGCTTGTGCTGGCTCTGGATGGCAATGGATTGTGCTTTTATATGATGGCCGCCTCTCTGTTTCCTGTTTTGGCGATCATGGTATTTCCGGTTCCGTGTCCGTGGCGGCGGAGCCGGACACGGGTTTTGCGCCACTTGTGGCTGCGTTATTTCCATTTCCGTGGGGTTTTCCGTGACAGCGGTAACAACGTTTCCGAGTCCGTGTGGTGCGCGCGACCGACAGCGTGTAATCGGATGGTTTTTCCGCAACCTTGCGGACACGGAAACGTTTTTACCGCCGTCACGGATTTTGCACGGTCCCGGACTGGCAGGTTGTAATGAGGCCCATTGTCTCTTTTGGGGCTGCTTTCAATCCCTGCCCCTCATGGGTTACCATACTGCCCTCGGCCGAAGAGCAGGCACTAAGCATGAGGCGCAAACAAAGTGGAAAAAAAAAATCTTCCCTCCTTGCCGTCATTCCCACTACCCCTCTTATCACTGCACCTAGAAAGGTATCAGACTCCCTTTCTAGCTTGTCCGCCGGGGGACAATAAAATAACTATTCTCCCCGGCTTGGTCATCTGACATAAATATGTAACCTTGTCTTTGCAGCAGAAATACATGTTTACTGGCTGAGCCCAAAAAAGTAGGCTTTCATTACTGTTTCATTGCGGGAAATAGAAGTGAATATTCAAGATGGGCGCGCATTGGCGCCATGTTTTCTGGCTCATTTTGCACATGCACTACAGGGTCTTGAAGGCCATCTTCCATTCATCCCCAGTGCAGATGTGCAAAAGATGGTAGGCTCCTTGTAAATCCATTTTGGAGAAGATTGATGCTCCTTGTACAGCTTCCAGTATATCCCAAATAAGTGGCATGGGATATCTGTCCCGTATGTGTTACTCACCACTTAGTCGAACAGGTCGGGGCATTGCTCGACCTTAAGACACCAGAGGGGAGGGAGCTGCTCCGGTAATATGTTCAGCCTAAACTGGAGTAGTTCCTTCAGGAACGTTCCAGAACCAGGCCTTCTCAACTTGAGGAGCTCTTTTATGCAACACACCCTTTTGTTGTTCTGGTGACACATTCAAAAGAGTTGGTTACCCAAAAGAGCGGGGATACCCACACCGCCACACCAAGGCTGTAGGGAAAGAACAAAACACAATTAAGCGTGTGGTGGTATACAATAACCGATGTAATTCCTGAAGGACAGTAAACTACCTGAAAAGATCCTTGTAGAAAACATAATGGCAGCAAGACTCGAACCTAAAATGGCACAGAATTGGCAAAAAAAGCTTACCCATTAACAGGAGATTGGTTAATAGCAAAGGAATCCACGACGACAGGAAAAAATAATAAAAAGGGATGTTAGTATAGGAGACTTCCCCGAACAGCACGAGGGACGCAAATAATGCCGGGATGGTGCACTTTTATCGGGATAGCGTTCATACGTGCACAACAACAATCCGTGGATAACCAGTGCAAGTATCTCAATACAGGGTAGGAAGGTAGGCCAAGGCAATTCCAGAACAGGCAATGGGTCATCCCCAGGAAGGAATAGGCAGTTCTCAGGAGGTTAAGTTATTATGAGTATGTTCAGTGTCGTATACAGAATAAAACATGCAATAGTTGCAATCTTCAATGGAGTATGAAGGTCTTACCGCTCTGAGGCAACAGAACTGATCCAACTCTGTCTGTCACGGAACACTGGCGGCCGGGTAGCAGAACAGCAGCGTCTGCGGTGAAATAGAAAGGCTTCCAAAATAAAGCCAAATTGGAATGCAGAGTGGTGTAGAGGCTCGTCAGCTGGTTATCAACCGCTGATGAGTAGTTGATAACCAATACTTGAACAAACCAAAAGGGAGCAGGCGAAGAAAGGTAGTCGATGGACGTTCCGGGGTCAGTATAATTCATAAGAAATGGATCCGTAAGAAGTTGCACTAGTAACGCTAATTAGAAGCAGCGTCTTACCAGTTGAATGTTTCTTTTCGATACTCCTCTGTGCGTGGGGCGGAGCCTCCCATGCCGTGACAACAGCTGTCATGATCTCTGCTTCCAAAAGATCAGGACTTGCCCGACTCCCGGTGAAGCAGACCCATAACCCCGGTTCCGAGTGCCAGCCAGTCCCAATTGGGACCTTTTGGACCCTGTCCTGGCGCCAGTGGCACCAGGCTCATAAAGATGCCCAGTCCCAGCGCTGGAAGCGCCGGGCTCATAATGCTTGGGTGGACTTACCTGCAGCAGACCATGCTGCTTACTTACCTGCCAGTTGAATCCCTGATCCTCTTCTGTTTGGGACTACTTTTCCTGTTGGGTGGGGCAGGAGCCACTCCCTAGGTTCAGAACACTGGAACTCTTCTGGAAAGCAGGAACTCTTTTCTTACCTAGGCGTGGCTGTGGAAGGAGACACCTAAGCACTACAGGAGGCTATTTAAACCACACCCGATGGATGAATCTTGCTTTGCGTTATTCTGCATTCTCTGCAGCAGAACGCTCATCGTGTCTTCTGCTTCTGATCCTGGGCCTAAGGGAACAAAGGCTTACCATCCTGGAATCCAGTCTTCAGCAGCACCTCTAAAGACAGTCTTCAGCAGCACCTGTAAAGACAAAGAAAGAACAGGTTAGCACTACGGTCTTCAGTGGCAGCGCATCTCTTACCTGGTCCATCGGCTGTCACCAACGCCTCGCGCTGCATTCCGGCATCTGAAAGACAAAGGCTTACCTACTCTTCGCATGCTCCGGAGGTCTTCGCACTGCATTCCGGCATCTGAAAGACAAAAGCTTACCAGCTCTTTGCACGCTCCGGAGGCCTTCGGCGCTGCATCCCGCATCTGAAAGACAAAAGAAGGTGCGTTTAAAGACATTGGGCAACTTTATTACTCACGTGCCATTACTCCTTCCCACGCCGAATCCAGTGGGTATTCCAGCACCCTTCAGCTTCTCTAAAGCTCCGAACTTGTACCTGCAAGATAAAAGGGACAGTTAGTGCGCATCGTGAAGCAGGCTACAAGCGCTTACTTATGTGCTTCCAGGTGCTTCTATTCCTCACGCGGGTTCGATCCTCAACTCTCATCAGCCCGCCATCTGCCATCGCCGGAACCCTGCAAAACAAGAGGTATCATTACAAAAGACTTTTAAGACATTTGAAGTGCCCAGAACTTACCGTTCGTGCAGTTAACGACGGACAGCAGTCCTCTGAGGTCAAGAGGCCTGCACCCTTATCCAGTGAAGAAACTGGTTACGTCACCCTGCCCCGAGGCAGATGGAGAGCTCGGTGTTCACTTACCTAAGGTGAGGGTGTTAACCTTTGGGGTTCTACAGGAGAAGAGAAAGGGAAGAGGAGAGAGGCACCCAATAACCCCAGTTCATTAATCCCATATTTTCTATCTGCAGACATCTTACTCTTCGAGTCAGGCATACAGTGCACAGAGGTCCAACCCAAAGACCAACCGTGTGTTACACATCACCTTTGAAGATACGGCATTCACCCAGTCAAGACTGGTGGCTCTGCGGGAATCAGGTGAGCGTTACAGAACGCAAAGCCCTATCGCAAAACTCCCACCCAGGCGCTATGGAAACCTCGGATACCGACCAGCTAGCCCAGTTACTTGGGGAACTAAGAGCAGAAGTGCATGCAGCCCGTCAGGAAACGAATGCTCTAAGAAGGGAACTGATTATTTCCAAGGAGCGAACAGACGATCTCGCTAGACAATTGCTACAGTCACAAGCCGGACAAACTCTGTTACCCGCATCAGGGGCAAATCTTCCTTCAACATCCTCTACGAACCCAGTGCAGATCAACCTACCTGGGAATGTACCTCTGGCTCCGCCCGAACGATTTTCTGGTGACCCAAAGAGGTTTGCAGTATTTATTAATCAGTGCCGGTTGCACTTCTTATGCCGGCCAGCAGCCTTTCCAACTGATCAAGCTAAGGTAGCTTTCGTGCTTTCGTACCTTAGTGGCAATGCGGCAGACTGGTCGATCCCTCTAGTTAATCAAGATGATCCGGTTCTCCATGATTTTCAAGCTTTTCAGCTCAGTATGGAAAAACTGTTTGCAAGACATTCACAGGGGCAGGCCTTGGACAATGAGCTCCTTTCATTGCAACAGGGTAATCAAGACCTTTTGGCTTATATTGCGTCTTTCAACAGACTGATAGTAGAAACTCGATGGCCTGAGGACAAAAGGATTACGCTGTTTTATAGAGGTCTACGTGGAGAGCTCAAAGATGTGTTAGCCCAAGTAGTGAATCCCCCGCAAGACTGTTCGGACTATATTGACTTAGTCGTTCAAATTGACCACAGACTGCAGAACAGGAAGGCCGATCGTTCGAAGTTTGATGCTCGAGTATTTTCCAAACCACCAACTCCTACCAAAGGAGTAGACTCCGGGGAACCCATGCAAATAGGGGGCCTGAAAGGACCACTAACACAAAAGGAGCGGGAAAGGAGAAAACAGCTGCAATTATGCCTCTATTGCGGAAACTCGGGGCACTTTCTTCGAGACTGTCCGGTGAAACCAGCCAAGAAGGCAGTAGGAGCTGCAGTTACCAGGGTCACAAACTCTGAGCAGGGAAACGACCTCGCCCGACAAGAATAGAGGTCCTCTTGCCGAGCGTTAAAACCAGTTCCGTGACCTCGCATTTCGTGATACCTATGGTCCTCATTAGCCCTGAACATCCGGATCGATTACAGGCGATTGAAGCTTACGTCGACAGCGGTGCCATCGGCAATTATGTGGATCATGAAATGGTTTTGAGGATGAATCTGACTCTTTGTCCAAAGGCTATAAAGGACGTCATTACTACGGTGGATGGTACGGAGATAGCCTCCGGACCAGTAACGCATACCACCCAAGAAGTGACGCTAGTAAGTCAAGATGGACACCATGAGAAGATCGTGTTCGATGTGATCAAGGCCCCTCAGTTCCAGATTATTCTAGGAATTCCTTGGTTAGAGAAGCACAATCCTCAGATCGATTGGCGAGCAAGAACGGTTCAGTTTCCAGAATGTGTCTCTACTTGTCACCCTCGACCTGGTGTTGCACTGGCAGCAATTTCCTCGGAGGCTCCCCAGTTACCTCCTGAATACCTAGAATTCCAAGATGTTTTCCGGAAGGATCAGGCTAAGTCTCTACCTCCTCACAGGTCTTATGACTGCCAGATAGACCTGATACCTGGATCTACTCCTCCTTGTAGTAGAATTTATGCCCTCACCGAGCCTGAGAATCTTCACCTCCGACAATACCTGGATCAATACCTAGCGAATGGGTTTATTCGTCCTTCCAAGTCCCCTGCTTCCTCAGCTTTGTTCTTCGTTCCAAAAAAAGAAGGGGACCTTAGAACTTGTATAGATTATCGCGCCCTGAAGCAGATCACCCTTAAGAATAGATATCCGTTACCTTTGATCCCTGAACTCCTGGACCAAGTCAGAAAAGCATGCATATATACAAAGCTGGATCTTAGAGGAGCCTACCACTTGGTACGAGTAAAAGAGGGCGATGAATGGAAGACGGCCTTCCGCACCAAGTATGGGCTATTTGAATATCAGGTCATGCCCTTCGGACTTTGCAATGCCCCGGCCGCCTTTCAATATTTTATGAACGATGTCCTCAGAGAGCTCATAGATGTGTGTGTTGTTGTTTACATTGACGACATCCTCGTTTATTCTTCATCGGAAACTGAACATCGGAAACACGTGAAAACGGTCCTCGAGAGATTGCGTCAACACAAACTTTTCGCTAAGTTGGAAAAATGTGTTTTCAACGTGACTGAAGTTGAATTCTTGGGATTCATATTATCACCTAGCGGAGTGCGTATGGATTCAAAGAAGGTCGATGCAATTCTCAAATGGCCATCGCCATCCTCCGTAAAAGGTGTTCAAAGCATGTTAGGCTTCGCTAACTTTTACCGCAGGTTTATCCCCGAATTCTCTCGAATAGTCCAGACCATCACCGCCTTGTTAAAGAAAAACAAACGTTTTGAATGGTCTACCGAGGCGGAACAAGCTTTCCAGAATTTGAAGACTAGATTTATCTCTGCACCGATTTTAAAACATCCTCGCCCAGAACTCCCCTACATCGTTGAAACTGATGCTTCGAGCCTTGCCATGGGGGCAGTTCTATCACAAAAGGATCCAGTAACCAATCAGTTGCATCGCGTGGCATTTTGGTCCCGCAAATTCTCGCCTCCTGAAATCAATTACACTATTACTGATAAGGAACTTCTAGCTATAAAGTTCGCCTTTAAGGCTTGGTGGCATTATCTTCTGGGGGCCCGACACACCGTTACTGTGATTACAGATCACCGAAACCTGCAATATTTGAAAACCGCAAAAGCTCAATCCTCTAGGCAACTCCGTTGGGAACTATTCTTTGCCGAGTTTGACTTCATAATTACCTATCGACCTGGTACAAAAAACGGTAAAGCTGATGCCCTTTCTCGGATGGGAGTGGAAGAACATTTGATAAATCCTAAACCTGTACCTATCATTCCCGAACAAAGAATTCTATGTGTAATCGCCACACAATCCATAGAGGAAGTTAAGGATAAAGCCAGGCTACTGCTAACTCCAGCAGACATACAGAATTGGCATCTGCAGGGAAAGGACTTTACGGTGAAGGACAACCTATTATATTTCCAAGAACGGTTATACCTGCCCAGCACAGATTTACAGAAAAAGGTAATCTCTTGTTATCACGATTCTTTAATGGAAGGACATCCCGGTATGACCAAGACCTTCGGAAAAGATCAAGCGCTACTTCATGTGGCCGTCTTGGAAAAAAGATACCAGAGACTTTATAATGTCCTGTGGAGTATGCGCCCAAAACAAGAGTCAAAAGGAAAAACCAGCCGGCCTCTTACGCCCTATTGACATCCCGCCTCGCCCTTGGCATACGCTTTCTATGGACTTCATCACCGATCTACCTCCATGCTCCGGATACAATACGATCCTAGTAATCGTGGACCTATTCTCCAAGATGGCGCATTTCATTCCACTCAAAGGCTTACCAACAGCAGCAACTCTGGCCCGAGAATTTCTCGAAAACATCGTCCGACTGCACGGTTTTCCTTCAGTTCTAATTTCGGATCGAGGTAGTCAATTTATTTCTCATTTTTGGCGAAGTTGCTGTCGGTCGGCTCAAATTGATGTGAGACTTTCGACCAGCCACCACCCTCAAACCGACAGACAAACCGAGAGGACCAATCAAACTCTGGAACAGTATTTGCGCTGCATGCTACAACACACTGAAAAAACTTGGAAAGATATCCTTTGGATAGCCGAATATGCCTACAATAACTCTGTCCACTCGGGAACTGGGAAGACCCCGTTTTTTCTTTTATACGGTAGTCACCCTCGAACCTCGGAGTTGGATCCACTCCAAGATCTTGGAACACCAGCAGTAGACCACCTGCATTCTACAATCACCCAAGCCTTTAAGGAAGCCGTTTCTCACCTTCAAAGGGCTAAAGAACAATACAAGAAAGGAGCAGACCAACATCGGAAGGAAGCCCCCCAATATCAAGTAGGAGATCAAGTCTGGTTATCCACCAAATATCTACCTCTAAAAGGACCACGCACATTCAACCCAAGATACCTTGGTCCCTATTCCATCACTACCATACTAAATCCAGTAGCGGTCAAGTTGGACTTGCCCCCTCACATGAAGATACAACCGGTCTTCCACGTCTCTCTATTAAAACCCGTGCAACCTCAAACCCGACTAACTACATCTCCAAAACCTATTCTAGTTGATGGAGAACTCGAGTTTGAAGTCAAAAGAATCCTGGATTCCAAGATCTCCAAATCTAAACTATTTTACCTGATTGACTGGAAAGGCTACGGTCCCCAAGAAAGATCCTGGGAACCTGCAGAATATGTCCACGCGCCTCGTCTAATCAAAAGATTTCATCGAACATTTCCTAACAAGCCCAAACCCCCGGAGAAGCCCGGTTTGGGAGGGGCCTTGAGGGGGTGGTGCTGTCATGATCTCTGCTTCCAAAAGATCAGGACTTGCCCGACTCCCGGTGAAGCAGACCCATAACCCCGGTTCCGAGTGCCAGCCAGTCCCAATTGGGACCTTTTGGACCCTGTCCTGGCGCCAGTGGCACCAGGCTCATAAAGATGCCCAGTCCCAGCGCTGGAAGCGCCGGGCTCATAATGCTTGGGTGGACCTACCTGCAGCAGACCATGCTGCTTACTTACCTGCCAGTTGAATCCCTGATCCTCTTCTGTTTGGGACTACTTTTCCTGTTGGGTGGGGCAGGAGCCACTCCCTAGGTTCAGAACACTGGAACTCTTCTGGAAAGCAGGAACTCTTTTCTTACCTAGGCGTGGCTGTGGAAGGAGACACCTAAGCACTACAGGAGGCTATTTAAACCACACCCGATGGATGAATCTTGCTTTGCGTTATTCTGCATTCTCTGCAGCAGAACGCTCATCGTGTCTTCTGCTTCTGATCCTGGGCCTAAGGGAACAAAGGCTTACCATCCTGGAATCCAGTCTTCAGCAGCACCTGTAAAGACAGTCTTCAGCAGCACCTGTAAAGACAAAGAAAGAACAGGTTAGCACTACGGTCTTCAGTGGCAGCGCATCTCTTACCTGGTCCATCGGCTGTCACCAACGCCTCGCGCTGCATTCCGGCATCTGAAAGACAAAGGCTTACCTACTCTTCGCATGCTCCGGAGGTCTTCGCACTGCATTCCGGCATCTGAAAGACAAAAGCTTACCAGCTCTTTGCACGCTCCGGAGGCCTTCGGCACTGCATCCCGCATCTGAAAGACAAAAGAAGGTGCGTTTAAAGACATTGGGCAACTTTATTACTCACGTGCCATTACTCCTTCCCACGCCGAATCCAGTGGGTATTCCAGCACCCTTCAGCTTCTCTAAAGCTCCGAACTTGTACCTGCAAGATAAAAGGGACAGTTAGTGCGCATCATGAAGCAGGCTACAAGCGCTTACTTACGTGCTTCCAGGTGCTTCTATTCCTCACGCGGGTTCGATCCTCAACTCTCATCAGCCCGCCATCCGCCATCGCCGGAACCCTGCAAAACAAGAGATATCATTACAAAAGACTTTTAAGACATTTGAAGTGCCCAGAACTTACCGTTCGTGCAGTTAACGACGGACAGCAGTCCTCTGAGGTCAAGAGGCCTGCACCCTTATCCAGTGAAGAAACTGGTTACGTCACCCTGCCCCGAGGCAGATGGAGAGCTCGGCGTTCACTTACCTAAGGTGAGGGTGTTAACCTTTGGGGTTCTACAGGAGAAGAGAAAGGGAAGAGGAGAGAGGCACCCAATAACCCCAGTTCATTAATCCCATATTTTCTATCTGCAGACATCTTACTCTTCGAGTCAGACATACAGTGCACAGAGGTCCAGCCCAAAGAGCCAACCGTGTGTTACACATCACCTTTGAAGATACGGCATTCACCCAGTCAAGACCGGTGCCTCTGCGGGAATCAGGTGAGCGTTACAACAGCTGATTCGTCACATGAGCTGCAGGAAACCTGGAGGCTGTGACACTGCGTCTCCAAGGCAACCACCTGCGTTGCAAAAAAGGAGAGGCGCTCAAACGGGCTGCATGGTGAGGAGCAAACCGCTGGGGTTTCATAACAGTATGGTCACCTTGTTAAGAACCCTATAATCGAAACATGGTCTGAGTTCCAGGGAATACTTCTTAGGGATAAAGAATAAGGCAGCCCCGGCTGACGATTTGGAGGGCCAGATAAGCCCATTCTGTAGGTTCTCCTCTAAGTACTCTTTAAAAGCTTTCTTTTCAGGAACCCTTAAAGAGAACATACAACCAAAGGGAACCTTGTCAAGAAAAACCTTGCTGTACCTTTTGATACTGTGTCAGTATACAGTGCACCCCAGCAATCAAGGACCAAGAGACTGAACATTCGGCTAAAGAAGAGTCCTTAGTAGAAGCTTGTAGACAATGGGTGATGCAATGCTCAGAACAACAGCGAAGAGTGTTTTCAGTCCAGTCAATGTGAGGGTTATGAGTCCTCAACCATGGTAGGCCAAAGATCACAGGAAAATGAGCCACCCTGATAAGGTCGAAACAAAGTGCCTCTCTGTGATCGAACACGGAAAGGCACACAGGTACGAATGTATGGGTGATGGGCCCAGAGCTAAGGGGTTTGCCATTCACCCCTTCAACTGCTTGATATTCAGGGCGCACCTGTTGAGGTATGCCTTCCTTTTTCGTCCAGATCACATCCATGAAATTACCAGCGGCTCAGCTGTCTATTAAAGCCAAGGCTTCAGTAGATCCAACAGCAACCTGTAGTAGCAAGCGGGAAACTAGCAAACGTGTATCAGCAGTAGCCAAACAGGTGCAGGTGGTAAACAGGTACCTTCCCTTCTTCCCTGACCTGAGGTGTGGTCTAAGGCTGGGGTCTTTGGTTTCCCGATCTCCTTTGAGGGACAATCTCTAAGGAGGTGATTCCCTGAACCGCAGTACATACAGACTCCAAGGTCTCATCTTCGTCTTCTTTCTGAGGTAGACAACGGACCCCAGGCAGACCCAATCTGCATATGTTCCTTGTCAGGTGCTTCATTGGAAACAGAAGGAGCAGAGACAGGATGTGGTGAGATATGAGTCTTGCTTTGTAGCTTCTTTCGTTCGACTCTTCTCTCTTGCAATCGATAATTTATCTGGACGACGAGAGCCATCATGTCAGACAGAGAAGATGGGCGAGCAGTGTGTGCTAGTTCATCCTTTAAGTCGTTGTGTAGCTGTCATGATGCCCGCTCCCGGGGAGCCGGTTCAAGCCCTGCGTCCCCGAAAGCGGACATCCAGTCCCCAAGGAAGGACCCAGCAACCCCACATAGGGGCCCTTTGGACAGTGTCCTGGCGCCTATGGCGCCGGGCTCATAAAAGACATCAGTCCTGGCGCCATAGGCGCCAGGCTCATTATGGGAGTGCTTGGGTGCACTTACCTGATGTAGACCATGCTGCAGGATCCCGGCCTTCTTGAGGCCTGAAAGGAACTACTTTACCTGTGGGACTAATTAACCATCCGGGCGTGGTCGGGGAAGGATACATACCTGATTGGAGGAAGAATACATACCTGGAACTTCTTCCAAGGCTATTTAAACCCCACCCGAACAGCCACACGTGCTTCGCGTTGTTCTGCATCTAGCAGCTGGACGCTCACCGTGTCTGCTCCTGCATCCTGACTTCTGCCACGCCTGCCAGCATCCTGGATCACCTGCAAAGGAAGAGAAGAAGAGAACAGAAGAAGGAAAAGTCCTTACCTGCTAAATCCGCATCCCGGAGACATCTGGCCGACAATCTTGAAAAGGAAGACTTTAATTTAAAAGCTCATTGCGTCGATCGCTGCAGCGACGCATTCCACTCACCTTTACAGGGCGCCTCCATGTTCAGCAGCGATCACCCGGATTTGCAGTCACACCCCAGCGACTAGGGAGATAAAGACCAGAACAAAAGGTGAGAGAGAGAAGGGAATAAGGAAAGCTAAATCTCCATGTTAAGACTTACCTGTTGATTCATTCCCTCTTCATTTCGGGTCCGCGCCGCATCCTGGCATTTCCGGACCCCGGCCCCTAAGGGGAAAAAGAGACATCAGCGTTAATGAGCGATTGAAAATACATTACCAAAAAAACGCTCATTAAAGACTTACCTGATTTCTACAAGGATTTCACCTCTCATCTCGGGTTGGTGCCTGTTCCCCGGCATTCCGTACCCCGGCCCCTATGGGGAAAAAGACACTAGCATTAGTACATTAATGCATGGACACAAGGGGAACCTCTTATCAAAAAACTTACCTGGAAGCCAAGCAAGTTTGGTTCTCACCAATCTGAAAATCCAGTGAAGTAACTGGATACCAACGCGCCCCTGCATCAGAAGCAGGATGGAGAGCTCGTCCTTCCAGACCCTAAGGTGAGACGCTACGAGAAATCACAGAAGGGTTTCGAGGAGGGTGAGAGGGGAAATTGGGAGGCCGATTCCATTACCCCACAGACAGTTAATCCCCTATTTTTGCCTACAGAAGGATACTTCTGCGAGCCAGAGCCAGATTTGGGGGCCCGGTCCAGTCTGTCTTCCGAACCCTGCGCATCACCTTAGAAGAGGTCACAGCAGCGCAAACCAGGCCAGCGCCTCCGTGGGAGTCAGGTGAGCGTAACAGTAGCCCCCTTCTGAAGATGGAACACTGGGCTTCCTCTGGCCACCCAGCTTCAGATGATGTCTGCTTGAAGTTGCTTATATAGGTCATGAGGTCAGATGACCCTTGCCAGATGTCTAACAGGATGTCTAAAAGTGTTTTTACAAACTGTAAGTCACTTCCAGCCTCTCAAACGTTTGTTTAAGCAGAGCTAAGAAGGCCTGACAGTCCTGCAGGACTGGACTGGCCACAGTTACCAAAGGGCTAGCCCCAGCCAGGGTATTACCCACCATATTGGTAACCATAAAGCCCACCCCCGCCTGATCTGTTGCATAAGTGAAAGGACGGAATGTGAAATGGATGAAACAGTCATCAATTAACTCCTTGATCTTCTTTAGACACCCGCCAAACTTGCCTTAGGCAAGCCCCATGGGAGGCAGGTCTGTGGGTCGCTCCTCTCTAGTAGAGACCCTTTGTCTGAGCATAGCGGTTGCCGCCTTCAAGCCCTGTACCTCTAGAGAAAGACCATGAGCAGCTGCAATGAGTTACTGGACTTGTTCTGCCAAGGCCATGATCTCTGCAGGTACTTGGTGTTGCAAACTGTCAAGGATAGGCAAAGCTTCCTCATTAGATTCTCCCTCGCTTGATAGGCTGGGTGAGTCCTCTGGAGGCGGCGAGTTCCCCTTTTTCCTTTTAGCTCTCCAGTCCTTGTAGAGATAGGGCCGATCTCAGGAGGAAGTCACTATGGTAACAGACCACTACCCAAATTTGCCAGGCAAGGGAAAAAGCCAAAGAAAGCTGGAAAAACCTTCAATCCAATGGATGATAAACAATAACCAATCCGTGAATCTCACATCTGAGAGTTGCTCTGTACTCCAAAAGTTCATAAGGGTGACTGGATAGAATGCCGGGATGGTGAGCCAAACAGAGTCCCCTCTGCAGATGTAGTGCGTGTGCGAAATGAGCCAGAAAACATGGCACTGAAGCGTGGCCATTTTGGACATGCACTTCCATTCACCGCAATGAAATAGCAATGAAAGCCTAGGCTTTCACAGGCTCAGCAAGTAAACCTATATTTCTGCAACAAAGACAAAGTCACATATTTATGTCAGATGTCCAAGCTGGGCAGAATAGTTGTTGCATTGTCCACCGAAGGACAACCCAGAAAGGGAGTTGGAGCGCTCTGCAGGTGCAGTGATAAGGAGTAATGGGAAGGAAGCTGGGTTTTTTCCACTTCTAGCTGGAATATTCCACTCTTTTTGTGCCTCATGCTTATTGTCTGCTCTTCAGCCGAGGGCAGCCTGGTAACCCATGAGGGGTGGGGATCGAAAGTAGCCCCATAAAGAGAAGATGTTTTCCTTTTGGGAAAGCAGTTAGAATTTGGACCCCGGGCGATGCAGTCTCACTGAGAGGGTTGGACGCTTCGCTCTATATCCCGTTAGGACAAGTCATCTTTTTGCCTACCTGCTGTGTCACTAGGCAGTGTCGTAGTGGCCGAGATGAAGGTGTCTTCTGCAACTATCTTAACAGTGATGAGGTTTTTCTTTGTCTATGTACAACTGATTAAGTGTTTATTTTTCTTCATGTATGTTATGAGTGAATAAAGGGCCTATAACACACCATTTTTATTATAACTACGACCAATGTTTTATGTGTAATTCTTTGCCTACCTGAGTCCAATAACTGATTTTACAAGGGCAAGGAGAGCGTAAGTACGAGGTCTCTCCATGTGGCCTAGATAAAGCAAAACAGCAGAGTATGAGGGGGAAACACCAATCTCCCAAGTGCTATGAACACAGAGCTTTCATACTTCACAGGTAAGTATGAAAGAGTGAACAGTCATAGGGCGCCGGGAGCGCTGAAGCAGAACGCAGGCAGAGCCGAATGAAAGGGGATGGAAGTAAAAGGAGCGGGGCTTGAGAGGAGAAGAGCACCGTAGTAACGAGCGTAAGAGAAGAATAAGGGCTCAGGAAAACAGAAAAGACAGAACGTAGAACACATGGCTCTACGGACAAGCGCCTTACACCACAAGAGAAGGGAAAGGGTTGCAACGCGCCACAAGAGGGCCGAGCAATGGATAAAAAGAAAAGGTGGTCTAGGTTCAAGAAAGACTAGACCGGGTTGAACGTTCAAAGCTGAACGTGGAGGGACATTAATGGCGCACTATGCACCACTTCTTCCACAGTCTCCAGCGTGGGGGATAGTGTTGCGGAGCGGTCTCACCTCATTGGCCACACAAGGGGGACGCTACCCCTTGGGGAGAAGGGACTTCTTCCTGCGGTTCGTCACATACCTTTCCCATTAATTTGGTGGATTTCTCTTCTGTATTTAATCTTTCTTTAGAGATGATGCTATTTTCTGCATCCAGATGAGTTCGTCGGATAAGTTCATGGAAGGTTCCCAGGAATTTACAGGAGAATAGAGACGCCTTGTGGTTTCAGAGTGTTTTAATAATTAATTAAAAGGTGGGAAATCAGTCCCTATTAAGACTTCTTCTGGTAGACCTGGTACTATTGCTGATCTTATAAGTGTGGGTTGAATTCTTACTTCTAAGGTCAGGGACACCTTCGGATAAGTTTCTAAATCTATATCCTCCGGGTATAGAAGTCCTGCTCAGACTGCCGATTGTTTACTGCCCGAGCCTATGAGGGTGGTGGCCCATATTCCATTCACAAGATTTTTTTGTGAGTTTTAAATGGTTAAAGGAACAGGAGCCCTTGTCCCCAAGGGGGGAGTCTCTCCCGGTGAGGTCCCACTTGGCTCAACCCCCATGGAGGATGTCGCCTTTCTAGCCTCACAGGAAGGGGGCTCCCCCGGGGCAGAAAGGATGAATTCCATAGTAGTAGCTTCTGTGGTGAACGATTCAGCATGTTTGCATTGCACAATTGACTTTGATTCATCTTTGCCGTGAAATTTTTGATAACAAGTCTTCACTTGCATGAAGGGTTCCTTTTCCATAAGGTGTATCATTAAGGAAGTCCAAATTATCTGCACCACAGAACATAAATCTTCCTTTTACAATGTTCACTGGCACATATACTCCTCCATAATGAAATTCACTGGCTCTAACTGTCTCAAGCCAGAGACAACTATTATAGTCACTTGCAGCCATTCAAAGCTGCACCACGACTTTTCTGTAGATTTTGGAATGTATTGTTAGGCGTACAGGAAACAGAAGTGGAAATTATTGAAGTTAAGGTACCATATGAGGCTGCCTTTCTGTTAGGTGCTCATACATAAGAGTTTGTGATAAAGCAGCAGCCTTCTGCTTCAAAAATGTATTTTTGGCCTGCATGCTAACAACCATTCTTCTCCCACCTATAAACCATTTGAAAAAACTGAACCCTTCTTGGGGTATTGCTTTGTAACTTTGGCCTGTGTGATGGAACCTGTGAAGGATGGTTTCTTAGTAGTTTAGCATCCTGATATTGTGCCTTCTTACTCTGCATGTGAAACCATAGCACCATTCGAGGATTTCAAAAAATATGCTGGGATTGGTTCTTGAGGACAGGATTGCTGAACACTACGCCCATGCTAGAAACAGCATTTTCAATAAGTCAGGGATTTTCCCGATATCATGTCTTCCTCTTAACACTTTTTGAGTAACAGGTTTTCTTGTAGTGTCGCTCAGCATCTGCCATTGTGACAATGTTACCTTCTGAAACTTCTAGTATACTGACAATGTATTCTACTGGACTTGCATATTCAGTGGTGTACATCAATGATATTCTGATTTATTCTTTCTCCAAGGAACAACATATAGCACATGTAATAGTGGTGTTATAACGGCTGCAAGAATATCAGCTCTATGTGAAACTGCAGAAATGTGCGTTCCATACGATGCAGGTGGAGTTTTTGGGGTTCATTGTAACCCCCACAGGTATTGTAATGGATACGAAAAAGGTTCAGGCGGTGACTTGATTGGCTTACTCCCCTATGCGTAAAGGATATCCAATCCTTTTTGGGGTTTGCTAATTTCTACAGAAGGTTGATTTCCAATTTCTCTCTGATTGTCACCCAATAACTAAATTGCTGAGGAAGGCCACATGATTCAGTTGGAATGAGGAAGCAGAGGGGGCCTTTCAGGAACTGAAGGGAGCTTTTACCACAGCACCAGTCTTGAGACATCCAGACCCTGGGAAGACTTTTCAGGTGGAGACAGGTGCATCCAATGTGACATTGGGGGCAGTGTTGTCTCAGAAAGATGAGGAGGTGTCATGGCCACTGGTCAAGGGCCATTACCTTCATGCCCCTGTCATGAGCGCTACTCCCGAGGAGCCAAGACTGGCCCAGCGTCCCCGGAAGCAGGCTCATCATCCACACCCCCGGTTCCAGCAGACCCCTACAGGGGCCCTTTGGACCATGTCCTGGCGCCTCTGGCGCCAGGCTCATAAGGAACCACAGTCCCGGCGCCATGGGCGCCGGGCTCATATTCTTAAAGTGTGCAGTAGTGATTGGGTGGACTTACCTGTGGCAGACCGTGCTGCATACTCACCTAGAACAATCCAAGCTGGGTGAAGTCCCAGCCACTGGCTGGGAGGGACCAATCCTCTGTTACAGGAACTCTTTTCTTACCTGGGTGGGGCTGACGCTAATCCTCTGACACTGGAACTCTTTTCTTACCTGGGTGAGGCTGGAGGAAGAATACGCATCAAAGCACTTCTCCACTATTTAAACCACGCCCGATAGAATTCACGTGCTTCGCGTTATTCTGCAACAGCAGCAGGACGCTCACCGAGTCGGCTCCTGCATTCCAGGTCCAGACACACCCTCAGCTTCTCGAACAGCAACCTGTGGATGAAGAAAAGGCACAGGAACATCTACTCACCAGAATTCAGCCACAAGAGTCCAGTCTCCGACAACCTGCAAATAAAGACATAAGGTTAGAAAACGGGCAACACGCTCGCAGCTGCGCTCGCTTATCTTATCCATCCGTGATCACACCGGAGTTCACCGCGGCCTTCGCTTCGGCAGCATCCCAGCACCTGGAAGACAAAAGACATTGTTAGTGGTGTCCGAGCCGAAGGGTTCGCAACGCAGTTATACTTACGCGCTTCTTCACGCGCAGCAGCGGCAGCATCGCCCTCAGCATTTCGGCATCTGAAAGAAAGGAAAAGACATTATCAGAGGCGCCCATTTGGAAACGGCCACAATTCAGTTATACTTACGCGCTTCTTCACGCGCAGCAGCGGCAGCATCGCCCTCAGCATTTCGGCATCTGAAAGAAAGGAAAAGACATTATCAGAGGCGCCCATTTGGAAACGGCCACAATTCAGTTATACTTACGTGCCACCACACGTGCAACAGCGGCGGCATCGCCCACAGCATCTTGGCACCTGAAAGACAGAAAAGGACATTATAAAAGGGTGCTCCTTCAGAAGCGGCCTCAGATCTTCTATACTCACGAGCCTCTTCTTGCACAGCAGTGGTGGTGTTGCCAACAGCTCCTCGGCACCTGAAGGACTATTACAAGCCACAAAAGGACACTGAGCCTAAACACTGAAATCATCCAGTGACGTAACTGGATTCCAAGCGCCCCTGCAGCAGAAGCAGGATGGAGAGCTCGGCTTTACTAAACCAAAGGTGAGAGTTTGTGGAGACCAGTCGAGAACCAAGAAGTGGGAAAAGCAGAAGATTGGTGGGAGAACTTATCCAACCAGCTTGTAATTACCCCTTTTTCTTCCACCTGCAGAAAACTCACCTTACAAGCCAGACAGTCAATATTCGGAGGTCCTGCCCAGAGCGTCTTCCGAGTTCTACGCCTTATCATAGTCATAGAAGCAACTGTAGCAGTCCAGTTTGGGTCAGCGCCTCCGTGGGAATCAGGTGAGCATCACAGCCCCAAAAGGTCCAAATGGACTCAGTCCTGGCACCAGGCTCATATGAAAGTGTGCTCTGCACACTGTGTGCCTAGGGCATGTGCATCCAGGCCGGACGTAACCATACAAAAGCATTGGAAGCACGTGCAGAAGTCTGAGGGAGTGGTAAGGTGGGGCCACAAGGCGGGGCTTAAGGGGAGTGGCTGGGGCCAGGCTATATAAGCCAGCCCCACCTGCATGCAGGCGCTTCGTGTTAGTTAGTTGTGTGCAGCGTAGCGCTTACCGCCATCTACAGCTCCTTACTTGTTTCCAGCTCTGTACGCTTCTCTTCAGTCTCTGGAACTCCATCTTCAGCACGCACCTACCTGAGTCCAGCAACGCCATTGCTCGAAGCGCAGTTAACCTGATTTGAACTCTGCAGCTACAGCGCGCATCTTACCCGAGTCCAGCCTCGCCATCGCTCGAAGCGCAATCTACCTTATTCCATCTCTGCAGCTTCCACGTGCATTTTACCTGTCTCTGTAAATCCATTGCCTGCAGTGCCTCGCATCCTCACCTGTTCCGATCGCCCAACGACACGGGAGACATCTTCCGGCTCAGTATCCTCACGGATCCATCCATCTGGCAGCCGACAGGTCCTCGGAACCGCTCTCCATCAAGCGCCGCCAGGCCGTACCTGAAAGGGAAAAGAACGCACAAGGTTAGCAACTGCATAAACATTTAACGCTTAACCGCGCAACACTCAAACCTTGCGTACCATCCGGAAACCCAACTTACCTTCTAGTGGGGTATTCCAAAATCCCCTCTGGCACCGTTTGAACTCGCTTCCATCACCGCGACTCTGCAGGGCCATCTTCACACCTATTGGGGAGAGAAAGGATATTACAAACATTACAGACAATAATCATTGGGGAAAAGTCAATACAAAAGGACACGGAACATAATCACTGCTATGAAAAACTTACCTTCACGGTGGATTGGTCATAGCCAATCTGGGCCACCACGCACACGGACCAGTGACGCAACTTGGTCCATCAACGGCGCTTCTGCTGAGAGAAAGCAGGACGGAGAGCTCATCCTTACAAAACAACAGGTGAGATCATGTGGGAAAACGCATGCTCACCTCATTCTGGAACTAAGTGTTTGAGGGTGATCGCAATTCCACCGCAGCATTTTCATTTCCTCTTACCTTCTTCCAAGGGTATTGTCAGAAACCAGAGCAGTCCACACTACAGCAGCTGGGGGTAAAGCCTGAGCCAGAGTAGTCTAGTCCAGGGAGGGCTCCACTGTGCCCCAACGTCCCAGCAGAGACCAGGTGAGCGTAACAGGAGGGTATTTGGCATTCAGTGGCTTTCTATTCTTGCAAATTCACAAGTTGCGAGCAGAATTAATCTATTACAGATAAAGAGTTGTTAGCCATTAGTGCTGCATTTTTGGAGTGGAGGCATTATTTGTTCGGGGGCCAGGCATCAGGTGGTGGTGGTGGTGGTGACAGATCATAAAAACCTGCAATACTTTAAGACAGCCCAGACTCTTAGTCTGAGACAACTGCGATGGTCATAATACTTTAATGAGTTTGATTTTCTGGTGACTTTTAGACCCGTAAAGAGAAATGGGAAGGCTGATGCTTTGACGGCAGAAACTTTTTGAGAATGTTGTGACAGAGGTTAAAGCGATCGTTCCCTCAGAGCAAGTTGTTGGGGCGATAACTGAGAATTTATTAGGGCAGCTGGAGAAAGGTATGAGTCAACAGGAAGTGGGGAATTGGAGACCCGTTAAAAACCATTCGAGGTGGACTTCCTTATTATGCGCGGAAGTTGTTTTTACCTACCCATGACTTGTAAGAGAAAGCTTTGTATTGGTGTCATAAATCCCTGTTAGCGGGCCGTTCAGGGAGGAAAAAGAAACAAATCATGTTAGAAAATTACTTTTGGTGGCCTGATTTGAAGAAAGATACTATTGGATACATTCAAAGGTGTAAGACGTGTGTCCGCAGCAAAGAGGATCATTCTAGGAAGGTGGGGTTGCTCCAGCCTTTACCAACACCCGGAACGACCTGGACACATTTCCATGGATTTCATTACTGATCTTCCTCCTGATAATCAGCATGACACTCTTTGGTTGGTGGTGGATTACCTGTCTAAACAAGCTCACTTTGTGCCGTGTATCGGTATTCCCGGTGGAGGGCTACTGGCAGAATTATTTCTACAGCATATTGTTAGGTTACATGGGCTTTCTCAGAGTATTGTTTCTGACAAAGGACCCCAATTTACTTCCAGATTTTGGCGTGCCTTCTGCTGAATGTTGGGAATCGACTGTGCCCTGTCTACGATTTATCATCCCCAAACTGATGGGCAGACTGAGAGGGTCAACCAGACACTGGAGCACTACTTACAATGTTATTTGGGGGATGGGATGTAGTCATGGGTGCGAGCTCTGTGGTTGGCCGAATTCACGTTCAACAATACTGTACATGCATCGCTAGGTATGACACCTAATGAATACTTGTATGGACATGAACAAAATATGTTACCTGAGTCTTTGCCAGAGGTGGAACAAATTCCTGTTTTACAAGAGAGGAAGCAGTTGCTTCTGAACATCAGGCGGAAGGAACGATCTAATTCGGAACAGGCCAAGGCGGCCTATAAAATACAGGCTGACAAGAAATGACAAGAGTCTCCCAAGTACAAAGTGGGGAACAGGGTATGGTTGTCAGCTCATAACCTGTCACTGGTGGGACCTTGTAAATTTGTACCTCGATTTATTGGACTCTATGAGATTATGAGGTGTGTGTTGTCTGTGGCTGTTAAATTACCGTTGCCTAAAAATCTGAAGATACATCCAGTATTCCATGTGTCTTTTCTTAAACCTGCAGCTCCTGGGATGATCACGCAGAGACCACAAGCGATTATGATGGAGGGCCAAGTGGAATACAAGATTAAACTAATTCTGGATTCAAGGAGAAGGCAACTTGTGCTGTGGTATTTAATTCAATGGTTTGGTTATGGTCCTGAAGACTGTTCATGGGAGCCAGCAAGTGCAGTACATGCGCCAAGATTGGTGCAACAGTTTCACTTGCGTCAGCCTGAGAAGCCAGGTCCTGGGAGAGGAGGTACTGTCAGATATTGGTGCTGGGGCAGGAAAAGGCATGCTGTATGTGTAAAACACTAGTACAACTACACTTCCCAGCAGCTGTAGGGAGTTTCTCGAGTCCTAGGTCTCGCGTGCAACAGCAGCTGATGTGGATTGAGGGACTATTTCTGACGCTGGCTGCCCGTGCTCAGGTGCCTTCTTGTAATGATGGTCAGGATCAATCACCCTCTCTAAAAACTTATTTATTATCTTTCATTATCTCCTGCTGGTGCTCCTTTCCAGTCTTCTGTCAACAATGCTCTCTTCTATGATGTTATATATCCTTCTTACTTGAATCCTATCTTGCTTCCAAGTGTGCTCCATTATTTTCCCTATAATGCTTTGCCCATAGATTTGCACTCTACATTTCTCCACAAGGCAAAGTGCCAATTTAGACTTCCTCTCCTTTTGCATCTTTAAATTGATGTCTCTCTTCTCAAATTGAGGTCTCCAAATCAACATCTCTCTCATCCATCTACCCAAAAGCATCTCCCTCTGTCCTCTCTTTAATAGCGTCTTGCTCTTTTCTATCAAAATTAATATCGCCTCCAAGCTCTCTATATCTGTTGCTATATAGGTATCAATCCTCCTCCAACCTCATCACAACTCTCTCAATGATGGTCTGCCTCCTGCACTGCCTATAAACTCTTCGCCTGATGCCAACTCTCTCTTCCTCTAATTTCTTGTCCTTTCCCGGGGTTACCACTCCCTTTTGTCTCCCAGCGGATACTACTTTTTGTCTGTTTCCAAACAATCCCTCTCCCCACTTTAAAACATTCAGGGCCTTTCTCCAGCTACCTACTGCTATTAATGTTCTCCTCAAACCCTATGATCTAACAGAACTCTCTCTCCTTACTTATAACTGTTCCCTCCTTTCTATCTCCTTCTTCTCTAACCTTGGAACACACATGTGTCTCCTCATTCCTGTTCTCTTCAGTCATACTCTCATCACACAGGGTTTCCAGGACGGGGGCCTTACATGTTTACTGTTCTCCTACCAGCTCTCCCTCTTCAGGGGGGCTGTCTATGTCTATCCCTTAACCACAGTAACAGGAGTTCACCACACCAGCAAGATACTGCGTGGCTTTAGATTGGTTTATTTCTTCTACAGTTTTGTTTTTAAAAAGTGTTCTGAAAGGTGTTTATAATCACATCTTCACACTCATTTTGAACTCTTACAGCATCAAGTTGTAGAAGATTTGGTGTTTTGAACTAAAGCCTCCCTTTGTTAGCATGGACACAAACACAAAGCAGTCTATACCACTCAGCGCTTGCATTTGGCCGACGATCTATTTGAACTGAACATATAACACTGGTGCTATAACTGCATACCTGTGCTGCATATATGTACATTAGACACCATTGACTTCAGAGTACATTTTGCCAGGACCACTTTTTTAGGCCTGAAAATATCTTTTAAAGTAGACCTTAGAAATAGAAATATCTATTATTTATGGAAGGTTATTAAAGATTGTATGTACTTCATTGGTGGCCATCTTGACAACATCATCAATATTATACGGCAAGCACCATGGTGTTACACAATGGCAATGATTAATTTTTAGCTAGTTTCTGATGAAACAAAAATAACATTTGGCCAGTGGTTTTACCATTTCTCTCTTTGGCCAGAGATCTGGGCTTTTCTCTTTCCTCCTCCTCCTCCTCCTAAACCATAACCTCTGCCTTTACATTTGCTGCCTTTCCATGAGGCACAGCCTTTGTCTTTCCTCTCTGGTGAAACGGTGCCTTGCTCATAACCTTCTCCTGGCATAGGCTACCCTGCTGCGCCCACTTTCCCTCTTTGGTGTTCTCTTCTATCTTCTTCCGCTCTCTGGGTTTTCTCTTGCACTCTATCTACTTCCATATTCCAGCTTTTAGTCTGTCTCTCTCACTCTAATAGATACCTCCTCCACGCCACATTCCTTGCCTCCTCATCCAACAGTTTTCTAGCTCTCTAAAAGTACTACTTGACAATTCCCCACTCCAAAGCTCCTCGTCCCTGACATCCTGAAAGCTAGATCTTATACAGGACTTGTAATTAAAAGCTACTCCCTGAATGGTTGGAAAGATCACGTGTTCTGTTGGAGCATGCTCAGTGGCAGGGATGCTTTGTTATCCAGCCTTGCAACACAGTTTGGCTTTCCCCTGCCCTCAGCAGGTTATTGTTTAGTGTTAAATTAATTTCATTGGACTGGAAGTTTGGAAAAACATTTCTCCTGTTTTCTCTGTCTGTTTCTCCCATAGATGTCAGTGGGAGTATTGGTGGCTGGAGACTAACTGGGTTGCAGCTTTCGGGAAAACACGAGTTTCCACTGCCTCAAGTCTCCCTGTAGTGAGGGGGGGAAAGTGGAATTCTCACAGTATGCTTGGTTGTTCAACATTGATGAGTTATGCTTCTCCCGACCGTGGGGGCTCAAAAGGAGAGAGGGACATGTCTTCCAGATCTCAGTAGATTGTACCCGAGGGCCCCATGAGACTGTTGACGATTTTACTGGCTTGCCCCCACTGCAGTTGTTTGGGGACCTGCTACAGAGGACACAGTGTCTGAAATGTGTCAAGCAGGGGCGTCCTGCTTTCAGGCAGTCCCACCTCAGCTACACTGGACATGCTTCATGATTGAGAGCCCTACAGGTTCCGGCAGTTTGCATATTACATGGTGGGGCAGATTTCCTGCTCTCTTCTAAACCTCTTTTTCTTGGTATTGTACGTTTTGACTGTATCTAAACGGTTGCAGGTACAAAAAGGTCTAAAAATGCTACCACCAAAGGTTCGAACACCAAAAGTTCAATCCTTTGGTGGTAGCATCGCAGGTAAATAAAATAAAAAAAGACTGCGGAGGTGTCCCCCGCAACACCCCGCTCACTGTACTTGACAGTATAGTCAGCGGGGTGTTATGGGCGACACCCACGCAGCACACTTGTAAAAAAAAAAAAAGAAAAAGAAAAATCAGGGGCTGCGGGGTTGTCCCCCGCAACACACTGCTCACTGTACTTGACAGTGTAGTGAGCGGGGGTTGTGGGAGAAACCCCTGCAGCCCCCGTAAAAGAAAATGAAAAAAAAAGAAAAGGACCCTGCGGCGCCGGTTCCCGATTACGGAAGTGAAAGGGAACTGGTGCTGTGAAGAAAAAGGGGACTCAGCGTACAGAAAAAGGTTAAGTGGGGTTTGTTTATGTTGGGGGTGTGGGTGGGGGGGTGTGGGTATATATGTGTGTTTGCATGAGAAAGGTGAAAACTTTTGGTGGTTCGCACCTTTCTCATGCAAACTTTCCGGCCGCGGGCAAATCAGCCACGGTCGGATCACGTAGATCCCTTTTTCTTCACACGATGCATTCCTTCTTGCTTCACTTTCAGTTCATCAAAAGTACTGAATCCCTGTTGCGCACAAGAAAGTATGATCATCAAAAGTATTAGCACCCAGAGGGACAGCTAAAGGATGCAGACGTGAGCGATCAGTGTTGCGCCAGCCGTAAACCTCCTCATAAGTATCCTGCTTCAAGTTATGTTTTTCCAGGCCCCACATACTTTATCCGACTGCGGAGTGTGTCGGCGGCAATCTGGCAACTTCCTGGCGTGGAACTAGGCCTGGAAGCATAAAAGTGCGGTGGTCCGGAGTGGCGGCCGTCTGCAACATGGAGGTGTGGGCACCATCTTGCCCACATCGTAGGAGAAGAGTCAGGCTTTGCCGGAGGAAGTATAGGCCCCAGGAGAGGACACCTGCGGCAGCGGCAAAGAGGCAGGGCCTGGTTAAACCGCTGTGTGATTGGTTGTTCAACATTGATCAGTTATGCTTCTCCCGACCGTGGGGGCTCCAAATGAGAGAGGGACGTGTCTTCCAGAACTGTTTTCTTCAGGGTGGGGTGATAAGAGTTTCTCCGTAATCCCTCTTCCCTTGGATCCCTAATTGAGTTTCCTGGATCTGCTCTGGGGTTTCTCTCTGTTTGAGAGAGGGATTCCGGGAGATGTGGTTTGTTTGATCCCTTAAAATAGTCTGGGAAATGCCCTGCACATGCCCTTAAGGATTGTATCTGGTACTACTGGTTTTGAGGACCTGGTGAGATCAGGCCCAGGTCCTTGTGATGGTGGCCGGGAGCTCACATTGCAATTGTACTGGGCATTCAGTATTGTAACAATGTTTTTCCCCTTCCACAGTCTTCCCATATTCACTGAAACCATGTCCAAAATGGGCCCTTTTACCATGGTGTCAATGAGCAATACTTTGCAAGGCTCACACTGATCGGAGCTGCAAAGTACAGATCTCCTGGCGTGTGTACTGCACACTAAATAATTTGTTTGAAAAGCTTAAAATATGCATGCAAGTTAGTGTTCAATCACTATAACTTTACCAATAGAAATAGTAGAAATACATTAGTCTAAGGGGAAAAACATTGTTACAATACTGAATGCCCAGTACAATGAAGATTCCCCCTGCTAATAGCGCAGGGAGCTCTTGATTCGATTAAAGACAAGGAGGCGAGCATTATGCTTCATCTTCTTATTTATTTGCTCTCCAGCAGTTTCAACACAACAAATAAAATGTCCATCTTTCCGATGGCACAAACACATTTTTTTTTTTTCTCAAAACTTCATTTCCCATCAGCCTAGGCCCTGAACCCAGTGTCCTGGTCATGTGACCTAGTCCTTCCTCTTTCTGTAAACCTCCTCTCTTCTTTTCCTGCTCTCCAAGAGATAAGTACCCTTTCACTTAGCTGCGCATTTCTGTCAGCTTTTGTCTTGGGTTATCAGTTGTAGCGATGATAGATAGCGTTTTTCTCATGACCTATCATTAGGACAGCGCGCAGGGATCGCGCAGCGTAGGGAGGATTCGACAATCCTTTACTTTAATTTGTTTTTAGCCTGGCCCCGTGCTGCAGTATCAGCACCCCAGGGGCCGGCCTGAGACACCGCACTCGCGCCGACAGTGAGGGAGCGAGACCCCCACCTTCGTGAGGGAGGCGCGAGAGACAGAGCTAACGCCCAACGCGGACGACGCCGGAGGTGATACGTCCCTCCCCAGTCCTCCGCCCTCACGGAGGCGGGGCTTCGCCGAGGAACTCGGCGTATAGAGCGAGGGACAAGCCCTCCCTCCCTCGGGAAGGAGGGGCTAACCGCTGCGCGGGCAGTGTGACCCGATTCCCCGGCAGAGCTAGATCGATAATCTTTACCGGAGAGCGCTCATAAGAGCGAATTGGTGAACTCAGTGCCTACACTGAAAAAAGTAAAGAAGCTGCTTTGCAGTCAGGTGCAGCCTCTAGATAAAGGAGTGAGAAGTGGACGTGCCCTTACACCTTTTCAGGTACTATCAGGCACCTACCAGCACATATCATGGCCGATTTTGAGTGGAGTGAGGAGGAGCAAGCAGCCACGTACTCGGAAGATCTGGCTCAGAGCTTCAAGGACGTGCTGGGTAATTCACTCATAGAGGCAGTGGCTCTAGGAGTCAGACCCCTGCAGGACCGCCTGCTAACTATCGAGACTTTCCTAAGCCAAAAGGACAGAAGCACCGTACCATCAACAAGCACGTCCACCAGGGCCACGCCAGAGAGCCCTCAGGGGTGTACGAAGGCCCGGAAAAGCGCGAACTCTTGTGACCCCCTGGGCCAACCTGAAGGGGCGAATCCAAAGGCCCCGGAGGCATCCGATGCTTTCAATAGGCTCAGAGAAGCCTTTATGGCCAAGTCGGAGGTGCCGAGCCTCATGACCCCCTACCCAGGGGAAGAGAATATGGGAGACGCAGGAGAGGAGGTCCCTCGAGAAGAGGAATTCGTAGAATCTCCAACATCCTCGCAGCAGGAGGAAGATAAAGACGGAGACGAAGGGAGCCTACCGCCTCCGAAAAAGAGACTGAGAAAACTGAATCATCTAGAAGTGGAAACCTCAGACATGTTCCAACCCGAGGAGATTAGGAACCCGAGATCTTCGGGATGGGTGCCCTCCCCGAGAGTGGCACGATACATGACGCAGAGGCTGCGCAAGGCCTTAGAGAAGGAAGTGAGGCAAAGAATGAGGGCGGAATGCCCCAGGCCAGAACTCCCAGGGAAGGTAGCAGAAGCGCCAGAATTGGACCCTAAAATGTTAGCGTTTGTGGCGAAATCGAATAGAGACCCTAGGAAAGGGATCGACCGCTCCTGGAGGAGTTGTCAGGAGAAGGTCCTGGACCTAGCAGGCCCATTAGCCAAGATCATGGACCTGGCAGAAAGAGCGAAAGACACAGGGGAAGAAATTGACCCGGAGGTATTAGCGAACTGGGCCCAAAGAGCCGTATGCCTGTTGGGTAACGCGAACTGCGCCATATCCTCAGAGCGCAGGAGAGGACTGCTTTTGAAGATAGATCAAAAGCTAGGAGACCTGTCCTCCTACGAAGCAGGAGAGGCCGCGCAAGGACTGCTGTTCGGCGAGACCTTCGGAAAGGAGATGGGGAGGTTCGTAGGGACCTACACCTCATTGGAGAAAGCGCAAGCCTCCATTAGAAAAATCTTCCCCGGAAGGGTTTTTGGAGGGACCGGTCGCTACAGAGGCCGAGCGTCCGGTCGTTATCAGTCAGCCAGAAGGTCTCAATCGAACAGAGCGCAATATTGGGAAGATAAGAAGCCAGACACCTTCTTCCAACCGAGAGGCCGTTTCCCCAGAGGAAAGCGAGGCAGAGGACAGGAAAGAGGTCAATACGTTCCCACAGGTGAGAGTATCCGCTTACCCTGCAGTAGGGGGGAGGACAGCGATGTACTGGGAGAACTGGCGCGCGCTTTCCTGCAACGCTTGGGTGCTTCAGTCAGTCAGAGGCATACACATACAATTTACTCAGACCCCGATCCAATACAGAACCCCCAGGTTGATAGTGACAGCGCGAACAGAAGCAGCCCTGTTGCGAACAGAACTTCAGAGTTTAGCGGAGAAACGGGCCATCGAGCCATGCGTAGCTCCGAAATTTATAAGCAATATGTTCCTGGTTCACAGGAAAGAGAAAGTGAGGCCAGTAATAAATCTGAAGGACTTGAACGAGTGGGTAGTTTACAACCACTTCAAGATGGAAGGGACTCACCAACTGAGAGACACGCTCAGACAGGGCGACTGGCTCACAAGGATAGACCTGAAAGACGCGTATCTCACGATCCCAGTAGATCAGGAATACCAACCCTTCCTGGCTTTCAACTGGGACGGGCGATTATGGCAGTTCGCCACGATGCCTTTCGGACTAGCGTCCGCTCCCTGGGCATTTACAAAAATGATGAGACCAGTAGCAGCAGCAATCAGAGAGAAGGGCATTCGGATCATCATCTACCTAGACGATATCCTAATAATGGCAAGCAGCGAAGAAGCGCTGCGATATCAGACCAGATGGGTAGCGAACCTACTAACCTCTTTGGGATTCCTAGTGAACCAAGAGAAATCAGAAACTGTACCAGCCAGGAGGATAGAATTCCTAGGTTTCATTATAGATACCAGGTCTGCGACCCTGGAGCTGCCGAACAGGAAGATCAGGGATATTCGAAGGGGGATAAGGACCTGCCTCGCCAGTCCGACCACATCGCTGCGAACAATCGCAAGAATTGTGGGTCTGCTGGCGGCGTCAATTCAAGCGATATTCCCAGGGCCCCTTCATTACCGAGCGCTCCAGAGGTTGAAAATAAGACACCTACAGCAAGGGCTCGGCTATCACCAGCTAGTCCAGCTAGACCAAGAAGCCCAAACGGAGCTAGAGTGGTGGCTCCAGAACATGGAGGCATGGAACGGCAGAGCCATTTTTGGCGACCGCCCAGACATGGTAATAGAATCGGACGCCAGCAGGGCAGGCTGGGGTGCCCGATGCGGAGAACTCCAAACGGGAGGCAGATGGAGCTCGGAGGAGCTCAAGCTTCACATAAACTGCCTGGAGCTTCTGGCCGGCTCTTTTGCTATCAGAGCCTTCACCAAGGACAGAGTGAACTCATGTATACTTCTGAAGATGGACAACATCGCAGCAGTCAAATACATAAATCACTTAGGTGGGACGAAGTCCAGATTGTTAGCAGAAATAGCCAAGGACTTCTGGCACTCTTGTCTGGAGTCGGGAACGGCAGTGACGGCAGAATATCTACCAGGAGCCCAGAACGTGGTGGCAGACTGGAACTCCAGACATCTCACAGACACCAGCGACTGGATGCTGCACAGAGCGACATTCCAGCGGATAGAGAGGCTCTGGGGACCGTTTCACGCAGATCTATTTGCGTCCAGACTGAACGCTCAAATGAGCAGGTTTTTCAGCTGGAGGCTGGACCGAGTAGCAGCAGGGACAGATGCTTTTCTGCAAGATTGGAGAGGTCAAACGCTATATGCTTTCCCTCCATTTATAATGATAAGCAGAGTTCTAACAAAAGTCCGCAAGGAGGAAGCCAATCTGATCATAGTAGTACCGATATGGAAGTCCCAAGTCTGGTTTCCAGCGTTAATGGAACTGCTGGCGGACTATCCCCGAATGTTGCC
Organism: Ambystoma mexicanum; assembly: GCF_040938575.1. Taxonomy (NCBI): domain Eukaryota; kingdom Metazoa; phylum Chordata; class Amphibia; order Caudata; family Ambystomatidae; genus Ambystoma; species Ambystoma mexicanum. The sequence continues at coordinate 325,355,901 of NC_090925.1, read as the reverse complement.
GCAAGAGGAAGATCTCCTCACGGACCCAGCTGGGTCATATCACCCTCTGTGAGTGAAGGGGACGATGCCGCTAATGGTGTGCAAGATAGCAGGAGACGTTGGAATCTCCCGGGAATTTCGCCTCAAGCTGCGAGCCTCATCGCAGAATCATGGGCTCCATCGACTAGAAGGAGCTACGATGCAGCTTGGTACAAATGGTCAAGATGGTGCAAGGCGAGAGGTTTTCATCCCGTTTCCGCCCCTCTGGTAGAGATCGTGAATTTCCTGGCGGAACTTCTGCAGGACGGTAAAGCCTACCGCACGATAGGGGTATATCGATCCGCAATATCGACAGGCCATATGCCTATTGATGGAGTACCAGTGGGTGTGAACGTGGCAGTAATTAGACTCCTGAAAGGGATAAGATGCAGAAAGCCTCCGCAACCGAGGTATAAATCTCTATGGGACGTTACAGTCGTGCTTCGACTATTAGCCGACTGGCCCAGTAATAGGTACCTAACACTGGGAAGACTGTCGGAGAAATTAGCGATGCTTCTATGCATGATCTCTTGCAGGAGAGTAGCAGACGTCAGAGCTTTGGAGGTAGACAGAATGATATACGGGCCAGACGGAGTGACTTTCCATCTGGCCAGGAGGACAAAGACAGACTCCTCGTCAATAACGTATCCATATATGCAAGACCATCCTAAATGGTGCGTAGCCGCATGCATAAGAGAATATATAAATAGAACAGCTGAGCTGAGACCGTTGGGGACGACACAATTGTTGATAGCGCGCAGGAAACCGCATAAAGGCGTAGCGACAGCCACTATAGCAAGGTGGGTTAGAGAAGTCATGAGTCTAGCAGGGATAGACATGGAGAAGTTTGGAGCACACTCTGTAAGAGAAGCGGGGGCATCCAAAGCACTCCGTCAAGGAGCGACATTGCAAGATATTCTGAAAGCAGCCGATTGGGTGAGTGATAGCACGTTCAGAACGTTTTACTTTAAGCCAATTAATGCACTGGCAGAAGCTATGGTAAGAAGCTTTGAACAAGCATAATGCTCGCCTCCGTCTTGACATAGAATGAAGATTCCCCCTGCTAATAGTGCAGGGAGCTCTTGATTCTATTAAAGACAAGGAGGCGAGCATTAATCTCCCACCCGAGATACACGAGAGAAGGATAAAAGATGACGTTGTAATATTAAGATATGTACGGAGTAAATAACAAGTGCATTTTTCCTCAGGAATAGGGTGTGTATCCGCCGCCCTAATTTGTACTGTTGTCTTTCCGTCTTAGGAGAAGATCAGAAGAACGGCTGAGTAAGCACGAGAGCTGATCGGAAAGCATCGATCGTGAGCGCAAGTTTGGATGCGAGAGTTCGTTTCCACAGTTCTACAGTTCAAGGACCTCCCGGATCAAGTTCTCAGTTCAGGAGATGTTTACGATGTTAGTTGGAATACAGTCAAAGAAGAGGAGGTTTACAGGAAGAGGAAGGACTAGGTCACATGACCAGGACACTGGGTTCAGGGCCTAGGCTGATGGGAAATGAAGTTTTGAAAAGAAAAAAAAAATGTGTTTGTGCCATCGGAAAGATGGACATTTGATTTGTTGTGTTGAAACTGCTGGAGAGCAAATAAATAAGAAGATGAAGCATAATGCTCGCCTCCTTGTCTTTAATAGAATCAAGAGCTCCCTGCGCTATTAGCAGGGGGAATCTTCATTGTACTGGGCATTCAGTATTGTAACAATGTTTTTCCCCTTCCACAGTCTTCCCATATTCACTGAAACCATGTCCAAAATGGGCCCTTTTACCATGGTGTCAATGAGCAATACTTTGCAAGGCTCACACTGATCGGAGCTGCAAAGTACAGATCTCCTGGCGTGTGTACTGCACACTAAATAATTTGTTTGAAAAGCTTAAAATATGCATGCAAGTTAGTGTTCAATCACTATAACTTTACCAATAGAAATAGTAGAAATACATTAGTCTACCACAATGTTGTAGTGTGCACCCACTAACTTGCACACATTTCTGAGCTTTTCAAGAGACTAAATAGCTATGTAGGGCGGATTTAAGTAATACATGGTTAATTTATAGCATGTTTTCAGATGGTGATATGACCAACATAGCTAGTAATAGTTTTAAAAGCTGAAATGTAAGCAAGTGAGTGTTTGCATGAAGTACATGGAAGTCTTTTTGCTATTTTTGTTGGTAATTGTATAGTGTGACTATGTCCGACCCACTACCTTTCGGTCTGCAATCTGATCATATGGGCTCACAAGGGACAGAGGGGCTGGCACTTCCACGCCTCTTTCCTGGGTATCATGGATCCTGATGGGAGATGAGGAGAAACAGTTAGACCCCTCCTGCTTTCTGGTATGTGGAACCCGAGACCTGTGGCACAGTAAGGCTCTAGAAGGGTGACATTGGCACTGTACCCTGGGCTAATAGATTTGCTGGCTGCCCAGTACTCCCTCTTGCTGATTGCTGGGGTAGAGGCACAGAATGATGCTCCCTGCAGGACAGTTGCTGCTCTACTCCGTCCACAAGTACAGGCTGAGCCATTAAAAGAACTGGCAGGAGAAAATGTACCACCTAGAGCTAAACCTCCAGACAGCAAGCCCTTCGGCTATATTGACCGCAACACTTTCCAGATGAAAGACCCAGAAGGGCATCACATTGTGGGGTCCCAGGAGGCCGGGTCCTTAGTGATGCCGAGTAAGGCAGAGGGCCTGGTGCTTCATGAGCCTCTAAGCCACACTCTAGATCTCAGGAGATTGTACCGGAGGACCCCATGAGATTGTTGACCATTTTACTGTCTTGCCCCCACTGCAGTTGTTTGGGGACCTGCTACAGAGGACAGAGTGTCTGAAATGTGTCAAGCAGGGGCGTCGTGCTTTCAGGCAGTCCCACCTCAGCAACACTGGACATGCATCTTGATTGAGAGCCCTACAGGTTCCAGCAATTTGCATATTACAAGGTGAGGCAGATTTCCTGCTCTATTCCAAACCTCTTTTTCTTCACATGATGCATTCAGTGCATGAGCAGTGGGCCTCAGAAGTGTGGATGGAGGGGGGCGTGGCTTGGCGCCGATGTGAGCAGACCTCTAATTCCAGCACTTCGCTCCGATAGGGATTTTCTCGACAAATATTGTAAAGGAACGTACCCAAAATTTACTTTTCCGGTGCCCCGTCATGCTATGTGTGTGCCGCCTGGACTCTGACGTTTGCATGTGATGTGAGAGCTGCCTAAACTTCCTCTTTGGAACGTCCAGAGGGCCAGGCCTTAAGCCGCAGCATCTCGTGATTCAGAAGCCGACGTCTCCTGTCAGCTGGTCCGCAGCTGTCAACGCATGAAACACGCTACGTGGCGGGAGAGCCGCTTTCTTACACAACAAAGGTTTTCTCATTCTTTTTTTTCCCTTTCTTTTTGGTATTTTTCATACGTTTATGACTAAAATGCACTCTGAATACATACATATATATATATATATATATATATATATATATATATATATATATATATATAGGTAATATGAACAATTTTCAAGTTTACTTCATGCAAAGAGGAGGTTAATTAGGAATTGAACACACTTTGCCACTAATATTATCTATCCAGTTTAACCAAAAAGAACTATCTTTTTGGGCACATCTGAACATTTATCATAATTACTCGGACTATTTCCTTATGTTATACTCATTTCACTTTAAAGAACAATTATTGACAAAGTTCTTTGTATTGAGCACAATATTTATTAAGCGAGGTGTGTTATTAACAACTTCCATGGACAGTTTTTTCGCCGATTACATAATTCTGTGACCAATATCAAATTCTTTTTTTTAATTCTTTTTTTTACATATAATCTTAGCCTCACATTTTGCCTTATACTGTGCATGCTCAGCTGGCTGAGTCTCTACTACTAATTATTGTGCTTCCGTTGGTTTAAGCTATCTATGTCTACCATTTCATGGTATGCTGAATGCTTTGCTCTCTGCTTAATAATCCTGGAGCGGAGAAAGAAGAAAATAAGTGATATGAGATTCTGAAGAGAGGAGAATCTAAGTGTGTATAAACTTTTTGTATACCTATACTTCTTCATACATACAATATGGCTACAAAAAAGGGTAAAACTAAAGAGGCTTGCGTATCATCTCCCACTACCATAAAAGACAAAAGAGCGAATCTACGACATCTAAAGAAGATACTAAAGACCCAGTCATGCAGACCATCTTAGCAGAAATTAGAGCTTTAAAGCCATTCATGGAGGATACTAATGCTAAACTACAACTACTTGACAACAAATGGTCTGCTTTTGATTCTCGTGTGAATGAAGTGGAGAGACATGTTAGTAATGCTGAATATGTATCTAATAAAGTTACTAACCTAGAAATGCAAGTTGCCTCCCTACAACAATTAACTGAGAACCTTGAAAATCGGAATAGAAGAAATAACCTATGCATTTTAGGCCTTCCGGAGGGAATCGAAAAAGAAGATCCTATTGCATTTCTTTATAACTTTCTTCCTCAAATTCTTACCTTACCGCCCTCTGTGCAACTCAATATCCAGAGAGCTCATCGAATTTACCCCAACAATTCACCCTCCAGTTCTCATAGTCTTTCCAGAACCATAATCTTAGCCCTTCTGGACTTCACGCACATTACCATCATCATGCAGAAGGCCAGACAACTTAAACAGCTAACATGGGAAGGGAACAAAGTTTTTATTACACAAGATGTGTCCAAGACAACAGTGGCAGGAAGAGACCTTCTTTCTTTTCGACCTGCTCCGAGGCAACTAAATGCCAGGTATGGCCTTATCCACCCAGCTATTCTGAAAGTTACTTTAAATGGGCAAACCTCAACCTTTCAAAACACTACGGAATTAAGACAATGGGCCTGATCATGACTTCGGTGGTAACCCTTAAATCCGGCGGCAGCGCTAATACCGCCGGATTTAAGGGTCAGCCGAATCAGGGCTTCCGCCGGCGGTAAGAGCACGAAAATTCCCCATTGAGCTCAATGGGGAATGGGGAATTACTTTACCGCCGAACTCGTGATCCGGCGCCATTAGCGGCGGGGAGTTCGGCGGTAGGGCTATTACCGCCGGCGGTAATACCGCCGGCGGTAATGGCCAAGTCGTGATGAGGCCCAATATATCCAATTTCACAAAAGGTCTGATATGGATAACTCTAATCCCATCACATGAATACATTCTACAATGATGTGCGTTCTTTTTTGAAACTCATCATCCTTCATCGGAGCGGGGCTGGGTTGGCCGTTATTTTTTCTCTCACTCGGCTCTCCTCCCCCCATTTTTTCATTTTTCCTGGACATGGATTGGTGTGGCTGGTTCCTGTTTGCCACCGTTCTTCAAATCTTTTTTGATTACAATTATTTTTTACCAATTTCCATGTCTTTTTTGTTTGTCTCCTCCCCTGCATTTTGTGTCATTCCTTTCATGTGGTCCCTTGCATTGTTGGGTACTTCCTTATCTCTACACTTCCATGTGTTAAGGATACTGTTGTATCTTAATTATGGTCCATGTTATTACATACTCATCCCTTTTCGTGAATGATGCCTCTTAATATTGTATCCTGGAATGTTAAGGGATTACATAATCCCATTAAAAGACAAAAAGTGCTTTCACACCTCAATAGATTGAAGCTTCTATAGCCTGTATACAAGAGTCTCATCTTTCGGTTAATGAAGCTGCAAAACTCAAAGACTTTGGGTGGGCTAGGTATTTTCAAGTGCTGCCAATGGGAAAAAGAAAGGTGTTATCACACTTATTAACAAAACCCATAAATCTAAAATAATTTCTACGGAATCTGACCAGTTAGGAAGATGGGTTAACCTTAACATATCAGTAGAATCTACGATATATACAATTCTGTATGTTTATGGACCCACATCTGCAGATCCTTCCTTTTGGAAACAACTTAGAAATCACATACTACGCAGTATCCCCCTCAATTTGATTGTATGTGGAGACTGTAATCAAGTCATTGATCCTTTTACGGATAGGAAATCCGATGTGCGGTACACTAACACTACATCCCATACACAATTTATTAACTTTATTTCTGAAACCGGCCTCAGTGACGCGTGGCGAAACCTACATCCCATAGATTACAAATTTTCCTTTTACTCTACACCCCACAATTCCCTGTCAAGGCTTGATTATATTTGTATTCCTAATTCTATGGTTAGCCTTCTACTGGATTCCCAGATAGAATCTATCACAATTTCCGATCAAGCTCCAGTGCATATGAAAATTGCTGGCCCATTAACCTCTCATAACTCTTGCAGATGGAGACTTAACACTAGTCTATTAAATATGCATCTTTCACTCAGTTTATCACATAACATCATAATAATGTTTTCACCGAAAATAAAGATCAAGATACATCTACTCCCAATAATTGGGACTGCTACAAAGCAGTCCTTAGATATTCGATATTATTTCCTACGTAGCAAACAAAAAGAAAAACCTTAAAGCAGAATCTGAATCCATTCTCAAACGGCTTAAACCATTGGAAACTCAATTTGCCTGCACTAACTCCTCCGTTATCCTTAGTGACATCAGGAAACTCAGATTCCAATATAACAAGCTTATCACACAATACTCGTGTTCGTATCTGCTTAAATATAAAGCCAGAATATACCAATTTTCCAATAAAACCAGTAAAACTTTGGCTTCTTACCTTAAACTTAAGAAGGAGAAATCTAGAATTGTTGTAATTAGAGATCATTTGGGAAATAGGGAAATGGCTGATAAAGAAATTGTGCAAGTCTTTAAAGAATTTTACTCTAATCTATATACTTCTGAATCCCCCCTAATAATCCTGCTATTCATGATTTCCTATCTAATATAACTCGCGACTCCTATTCTCAAATCGATTTTTCCTCCCTTAATGATCCTATTACACTTCCTGAAATACTCTTAGCGATTAAAAACCTAAAAAAAGGCAAAGACCCAGGACCGGATGGCTTCCCTATTGAATTCTATGCCCACTTCTCCAATCTCTTAGTCCTTAAAATAAGTAATCTTTTCTCTCATTTCATTTTAAATAACACGACCCAAGGTTCTTTCTTAGAAGCTATGCTAATCGTATTCCCTAAACCGGATAAAGATCCAGAACTCCCCCAAAGCTATCGTCCAATTTCCCTTACTAATACAGACTGTAAAATGTATGCAAAAATTCTCTCCAATAGAATTCTTCCTTTCCTACCTAATCTCCTCAAACAAGACCAAGCAGGTTATGTAAAAGGCAGAGTTTCCTCATCCCATATAAGGCTAATTTTGGATGTTATCAATATTTTAAACAAATCAAATGACCCCTTCGTGGCAATAGCTCTCGATGCTGAAAAAGCTTCTGATAGAATTGAATGGAACTTTATGTTCCAAGCGCTCAAGTGGCATGGTTTGGCCCCCCTTTTCTTTCTATGATCGAAATCCTATATTCCAACCCCAAAACTGTGATCTTTGTAAAAGGACAATCATCCTAATTTTTTCCCCTATTCAGAGGAACAAGTCAGGGCTGCCCACTATCCCCTATCTTGTTTATCCTTGCATTAGAACCCTTTCTTGAAGCTATAAGGCAAAATGATTCTATTTGGGGAATTCCATTTGATATTTACATATTAAAACAGCGATTTATGCTGATGACATTCTTATATTCTTAAAAAAACCCAGTTGGGAGACGAACATCTACTTCATATTATCTCAAAATGTTCAGATGTGTCAGGATACAAACTTAATACTGATAAATCGGAGATTCTTCCACTTAACCTGCATTGCACCCCGTTTCATATTAACACTCTAGGCATGAAATGGTGTCCCGTAGGATTCAAATATCTTGGAATCCACATATCTGCTTCTATCAATGGTATTTGCAAACGTAACTCAGATAGCACATTAGCCAGAGTCAAGGAATGAGTATCTTCTTGGTCCCCCCTATATCTCTCCTGGTGGGGCAGATTGAAGTCGATCAAGATGATAATCTCTCCTATAATTCTATACCTTCTCTATATGCTGCCTATTCCTCTCTCTCCCTCCTTCTTTAAATCTATAGACTCCTGTCTCATGAAATTCCTATGGGGGAGAAAGAAACATAAAATCTTGCTGAGTAAGCTCAAAAAACCACGTTCTTAAGGAGGGGTTGTTTCCCCGATTAACAGTAAAGGCTATGTGATTTTTTTTTTAAACAAACACAGTGGTGGTTTATGCAGGATAAATCATTTCAGGTGCCTAACTGGGTTTGCCTGGATAGAGCTATGGCTTCCCCTATGTCCCTAGCGGACCTTTACATAATTAAAGGGAAAAACTAATTTACCAAATATTCCTGCCTTCGCCAATCCATCCTGTCCCTGAAAACATTTATGTTTCCATCTATAGTTAAGCAATCCACTTTTATATCCCCCTTCATTTGGCATAACCCCTTGATTAAAATTAGAGGTAAATACATGTTCTGGAAGCCGTGGCTCTCTAAGGGCATTACATTCTGCAACCAACTGTTTAAAGGTGGTGTTCCCATCACATTTGATTAATTTATTGTCATTTTTCATATGCCTGCCTCTTCTCTGATGCAATTTCTTACAAATATTTCTGCAATAGTAGATAATATTCACAGATTGGAAAAGTGTAATGCTTCGACCCCTGATTTACAGAGCAAGTTTCAGTTGAAATGGCAATTATTTAATGACTTTCTATCGGTGTAAATTTGCTTTAATAACCCATGTATCAATATCCTGTAAGAATGCATACTATGTGTGTACCCCACCTTTCATCCCCTTCCCTCAGTCCTCCTCTTGTTAGTGTTTGGTCCAGTGTGCGTCCTGTATTGATGTCTGTTATTGTTTGTCCCCCCCCCCCCCAACATAAAAACAATTTCTCTAGCACACGCTTTAAACTTTTTGATAGACGTATACCTGGCTTACCTTGTATTAATCCTCATTATACACCGTTTCTCCTAGTTGTACATCCACTACTATTCTTGGCATACAATGTCTGTATTTTATTTGTTTTTTGCCTTTTATACCTAATTTTATCTAATAAAATCTTTAAAACTGAAAAAAGAAGTGCGAATGGAATCCTGGTGAGTCGGAAGTGTCGGCCCGGGTGTGCCTCCCTTCAGTATGCGTTCCAGGCCTCACAGCATTGGGAAAATTGAATGCAGAAATAGGGAGCTGGTGGGGGCCTCCCAGAGTGGCGGCTGGGACTGTACTGAGAGAAGAAGCGGGACGGCAAGCAGCCTGCTGCTGCTGGCGGGTGGCAGGGTGCACTCTGGTGAGAGCGGCTCCCTTGAACTCTCAATACAATTTCTCCCAGTCTAGTGGCCATCTCACCAGAATTGCAGCAGATTTGTCATGAGAGCCCATGTGGAATTTTTGGTGAAAAAGGCACACAGCACACGTTACCCAGAATAATTGATATTCACAACAGGAGCAGCAGGGGAGCAAGACATCCTGCAGGAAGGTGAGTAAACGCTTGGTGTCTGCCTGCTGCCATCTTGGGGGTAAGGAGGACCACGGGAGCCTGCGAAGAGCACACTACAGTTTAAACTGATGACAGGCAACTAAGGTCCAGGGCCCACTGACTTGGCAGATAGCAGCACCTGGCACTGCTAGTGGGGCATAGCAGGTGGTGGAGGGGCTGCATATATCCCAGAGAGGCCCATCTGAACTGTGCTAAACAGAGCGCGGGGACCGCACATGAAGCACGGTGCACAGGAGGCTTTTTGATAGCGGGTGGCACAGGGTCCGGGAAGCAACCTGACAAGGAGCGCTCCCCACAGCAAAATGGCCAAGAAAAAGGCAAGAAAGTGCTGTAGCATAACACAATAGACCAGGTTACAGCAAATGGCCTTGCAGCCTGTCACACCGAGCACCCCCAACAATGAGGCCCATGCCCAGGATCCTGCTATCTCGCTTAGAGACATAATAGGAGCCATTGCAGAGTCCCGGACCTTGGTGGAGGAAAAGGTAGACAGACTGTCTCAGAAGTCTCCTCCTTGCGGCAGGACTTCCGCAAGCTTTCTTCGCAGGTTGGTGAAGCCAAACAGCGGCTATCGGACACAGAAGAAGCAGTAAATAAAAATGGAGAAACAACTGGCAGCGGTATCCCAAAAGATTAAGACCCCCGAAAACCGAGCAGGAGACAGTGAAGGGAGGTCGAGGAGGAACCTCCTCAGCATTTTGGGGCTACAGGAGGGAGTGGAGGGGCCCTGCATGGACCTTTTCCTGGAGCAATGGCTCACAGATCTTATGGTGCCAAAGAAGATGTCCAACTTCTCAGTAAAAAGACAACACAGAATACTCACCAGCAGGCCCATTCTGGGAGCCCACCCGCACACATTTATCGGAAGACTCTTGAACTATAGGGACAGGGACGCCCTCCTGCAGATGGTACGGGCCACTGAACCAATTACAGTCAATGGTTCCCGAATTGGATTTTACCCAGATTGTACAAGGTGCAGTGGGTGTGACAATCATTTGACTCAAGAGAAAGTTGCTCGCCAGTGGTATTAAGTACGCCCTCTTCTACCCCTCGCAGCTAAAAGTATATTATGGGGCAAAGTCGCTCATCTTTTGCACACCACGGGAGGCAGGGGAGTGGTACGAGACCAATATTCAGCTTGCGCCGGGCCTAGTGGCGCGGAAGCAGACACAGCGGCAGGTGCGGGAACAGGTGCAGTCCTCAGCTCCACTGTATTCGCAGGACCCTGCAACACAGGAAGACATGGGCGATACCCCGGAACCGGTGGATGATGGATGACTTGTTGTGACTTGTGGCGCTGGATATTGACTCAGTGAAAAACGTTCATTTGTAAGACATAACTTCAACAAATTGGGCTAATGAACGGCGTACTCCATGGGGAAGGCCCTGGTGGGTTGTATCTGGCTACATGCTTAGTATGCTTATGGCTTGCTTAGTTAACACGTGCAGGGTTTGCATGGCTTCAGTGCAACAGGTGCTTCAGTTTGGGGTTAAATTGCGAGTTGGGGAAGTTTTATGGTTGTTGTTGGTTCATATTGATTGGTGGAGGTGGGGGGACATCAGCGTGGATGGTCTAGGTTTCACCCCTGGTCATTGTGGTGAAGTGTGGTCCCCCGGGTAAGGTGCCTTGGCCATGTTTCTTCGGGGAGAATGCCACATGACAAAGGGTTCACGTTATGGAAAGTGAATGGCCTGTGCTTGGGTATAACACGTAGACTTGTTTTACAGTTCCTTAATAGACACTCTCCAGATTTTGCCCTCACGGAAACTCACTTAGGGGGATCGCACAGCAAAATCTAATGATAGAACTGCTTTCGCTAGAGGGCCGTGAGGCACCTTGATCCTTATCCATAAGAGGTTAACATTCTCCCTCATTGAGGCCCGGGTGTAGGTTTTGTAGAGGAGCAGCCGAATGTCTCTGCAGGAAGTCCCGCCCCCTACTACCTATATGTTGACAGCCTTAAATTGTGCCATGCTTGACACCAGCAGTTGTGACAATTCCGCGTCGAGTCTTCAAGAAAAGGTATCCATTAAGAAAACCATCCATGATATATCCCCGAAGAGATGACAATCTTTTGGAAGAAGTCCCCGAAGGAATCTGAGAAAAGGAGAAGGAGGAACTTGGTGACGTCACAAGAAATGAGTGTGACGCACTGAGAAGACTGGCTGAAGAAGACAATGTATGGACCCTATAAAACTTGAGGACGAAGTAAAGAATCGAGTAGGCTTTCATGTGCGAAATGAAGGTTGCACGTGTGAAAAGTATTGAAGAAAATGTAAATTGTTTGATAATTGTACAGATGCAGCAACGCAAGCAGATCAAGTAATCATAGAAGTTGGCTATGCGTAGTCAATAGAATGCAGGCAAAGCCGCCATTATTTAGAAACTGCATATCAGTGATGCAATTTTAGTAAACCCATACCCACATAGAAAGAAGGATTGAAAACTGTGTTGAAGCAAAGAATTAGCTGAGAGCATGGAGGAATCCAGAAGAGCTGTCTGGCACGATGTCAAAGCTGAAGGCAGCCAAGAACTGGTTATCTATTCTTAAAGACAGAGAACGTGAGAAGCGGGATCATCCCATAAGGTGCAGAGAAAGAACACCATGAGTGGCAAGTCGTATTAATTCAAGACAATTAAATGATATAAAATGGGCCAAATTGCGGTCTCCTGTCATGTGAGCCCCAGATGAAAATAAACTTGGCCACGCAGTCCCAGAACTGTAATAAGCGTGTGCCTATACTCCCTTGACAGAGAAGAGAATCTACTGCAAGGCCAAGTTCAAAGACAATCTGCATGGCAAAAGGCATGGGTGATGAGAAATGTGGGGCTAATTTTGTGCGGAGGTGAAGTCATGTTCACCCCGTGACACCTGGGGTATAAGTTTACGTGCTAAGTGAACCAAATGTTCCAGAAGGGCACAAGCGTACCAACCAATTGTAGAGAGCCATATAACGAAGGGCCTTACAGTTCGAGAGCCAATGATATACCTTGTCTCTAATAACTGTTGAAGATGACTTGCACTAGGGGTGAGCATGAGTTGTCTACCTGACTGTAGAGACCCAACCACAACCTGATCCCTTATAGAAAATATACTTAGAGGTTTCCCCTTGAGCCAACCACAATGCCCAGTAGGTTTTTCTTATTTGCCACATAGTGTGACGTTACACACGATATGTTTTTAGTATTAAAAAGTATTTTTTTATTAAAAGCTAAGAGAGAATGCTGTGCGACGTCCGTTGATGTCCGTTGTAACTCCCTGTTTTAGACAATTGACATTAAAACAGTATTGTCATGCCTGCCACAGTGCCTTCCCCTGGTTCTGCTTCTAAGCCCACATTGAAGTGGTTAAAAGGTCAAACGGGACCCTCTGCGCGTAGATCGGTAGTCAGGCTGTTCTATTCATGATGCTGTCTGTTTGATAGGTTACCTGGGAAATGGCAACGCAGTGCATGAACCATCACCACATTATATCACAAGGTGTTACACGAACGTATATAGCTAACGCCTCTGCGGGCGTTCGCTGCTTCTGATTGATGCTCGTGATTGGTGTAGTTTCACCTCCGAAGCTGCGGATACTTCCTGTTGCCGGTTCAATTAACCTCCTGCCGCTTCAGCATTACTGCGTTCTGAGCGGGCAGGTATCTACGGACCCTTCTCCAGTATCCGGTTTATAAAGCCACCTGCCGTTCAGCGTTCCTACTTCTGAGTTGGCAGGTATTCTACAGACACTCGTGCTTCTGTTACAAGGATTCGTTTTGTACTGCAGTTGCCTGCTGTGCAACGTTTCTGCCTTCCAAAGCGGGCAAGTATTCCTGTACTTACCTCTGCATTGGCGGATTACGCATTCAAACTTCTCTGCTTCCTCTTCACCTCCCGGAGGGTACTTGTTGTTTACTTTCAGCATTCGTTGATTCCGCATTCCACCTTCTCCGCTTCCTCTTCACTTCCCGGAGGGAACTTGTTTCTTCATATTCAGTGCCGTGAACTGACAATAGTGAAGTGAACTGTTGTCCATTACGGTCCACGTCTCTGATTTAGTTTTGCCACTTTTGCACTTTGGACTCCTCATTGTTGAGACCCTTGAAACACGGAGTACAGACATTGAACTCTTTTACGTTTACTCACTCCTGTAATTGTTTCCTTGGATGTGCACCAGACTCTATGGACGCCCTCCAGAGATGCACCAACCCGACCCTAGAGCGGCCCTCGTTCCATTTGGGTATTAGTACCCCTACTAACTTCCTGTTCCCTAATCGTTGTGGGCTTTTGGATCCCTGGATTCATCCCTGGAATCATTCTTCTTTGCTCTACTGAAGACACCCCAGGTTAGTTTCTTTCACCAAATGTTGAATAACATACTGTGATCACTTGTGAGTAGATTCTGAATAGTGTTTTCTTTTGTACAGTTGGTGTTGCTGTTCTCAGTGCCCTTTCCATTGATTCATTGCTCTGGCTGTGGGGATATAACAGTCAGAGGGATTAATCAATTGGAAGGTCTTATTCTAATCAGGACCATCAGCCAAGAACCCGCCTTCTCTAAACAGACCTCTTCGAATACTTTGGAATGTCGGATTGGCATCAGCAGGGAACACTTTGTATCCTTTTTATCAGCAAGGTGTTCCCTATCCACATTACAGTGACCATTGTTGTGACAAGTATATTGGACTTTGCCATCTTCCTGAGTGGTTTGATTATTTGGAGTACAGAGTTATTCTGTGTCTCATCCAACTGCATGACACGCTACCCGCCATGGGCCATAAGTTCACATGGTAGCAGTGTCAGATGGTTAAAGACCCATTGATCAATTAGCTCCAGACGATCGGACATCCTCTGCCATCTAGCAAGAAGATCGCAGGGGTTTCTCTGGAGAGCAGCCGGATAGAAATCTTGCAAGAAAATCGAGACGGTGGGCAGGGTCCCTCTTTGATGAAATCCCTACCTGGTTTCCACAGGCGCTCTGCGGACGGAAGGTGAAAGTGGTCGTTTGGAGGAGGAGAATATACCGAAAGCCTTAAGTCAAAGAATGACCGAATGGTGAGTAGACTGAGGGGAATGGCAAATTAAGTGGACGGGATTGGGGTAACTGGAAATATTGTGTGGAGATAAAGAAAGAGAAGAGCTCAGGAACCTGGCCCTAAAGGTCATCTCACACTGCAGTCGGAGTCCTTAGGCTACGTGTGAACAGGTTTACACAAGGAGATGATCTAAATTTTGTGACATGATATTGATTAGGGGTGAGGAGAAAAAAGGTGATCACAGTATTTTTTAGTAAATGTGTAAAGTCGACTAGTCTGTTTGTATTTATGTTGAGTTAAGGTGTTGAAAAGTGATATATGTTGTAAAGGAATTGCAACGAAGTTAGGGAGCTAAAGGAACTATCTACAGAAGTGTTTGGTACCAATCCAGTAGACAGAGATAATTGGAGAAGTAAGAGGCTTGAGCGGAGATTGTTGGAGTGCACTCATATTTGTTGTTTTAAGAATATTGAAAAGTGGTGAAAGTATTTTATAAAAATCTGTTAAGTATTTACAGTCAATGGAGACTTGTCACAATGGGAGACACTCCCATGATTCATTCATGTAAGACATTGCCAAAGGACATGACCAAGCTCAAAATTATAGTGCGGAATGGGTGAAAGGCACAGCAAATAGGAGGTTAATGCCGTGGCCACAAGGGGGATCACTGTCAAAAGCAGTATTGCAACACATGACCACATACTTGCACGCTGTGTACACGAGAGCTCTGGAAGATGTACCGGGAAGATCTGCCACCTGAGGAGCGGATGCTTAATCAGTGTAAGGAGAAAGGTGTTGAGCCCTCAGCTCCCCTTGCCTCACCTGAAGTAAAAGGTGGTAATACAGAAGAAGTAGGGTTGTACCCTCTAAATGACCTGAAAGCGGCGACAGGGTATAGCAATCTGATATATGAACCGCCCGCTTATAGCAGTGATGATAAATCCAAGAGAAAAGAGGAGATTATTAGGACTATACAAGACAGAGAGGAAAAGAGTGAACGGTCTAATATATCAATAGAAATAGAAAGACAGATCAAGAGATGGAAAGGGAAAAAGGACAAAGCCGACGAGGTAATTATCGTGCAGAACGAATCGATAGGAGGACAGATATTACTCAAGCTAGATGGGAAAATGCATTGAGGAAGTCAGGCAAAGAGAAGATAAGGATGAACACGATAGAAGGGACAGGAAACGAGAGCAGAGGTTGAAGGAAGACGAGCTTAAAAGAAAGAACAAGGAAAGACGAGAGCAGATGTATCAGGAGGAGTAAGAGAAAAACATGAGCGGGCAGAGAAGCAAAGAAAATATGACAATAGGCAGAAAGTAATAGAAATCGGTTGGAAAGAGAAAGAGGAGGGAGGAGAAGCACACAGATTAAGACACAAAAGGATACAGAGAAGAAGAGGAAAGGAGGACAGGAGTGAGAAGAGGGAAAAAAGAGGAAGCTAGAGCTAAGAGGGACGTAAGAAAACATTGAGAATTAGATGAAGAGTTAGAATGAAGAAGGAGGCAGCAGGAGTCCCAGTCCAGCTTTATTCATCCAGCTTTATTCAAAGGGAGCCAGTAAGGCTGACTTCACTGATACGATGGGACAGAATAGAAGAGTTTCGTCCGTTAAAGGGAGCAACGTCATGGGTATCTAGAGTAACATCAGAAAAAGAAAACTTTGATATAGGAAGCATTGGAGACAGGATCAATAAAGTCTATCAAGAATAAAAAGAAGGTAGGAACTATGAAACTCGAGAAAGACGGGATCAATCCCTAGCTTTCCAAATACAGAGTGGAGAAGAAAATGTATTCTGTCTTGAGCATAGGGCATTGTCCTTAAGCAGTCTGAACCTAGAACAGGGTGAAGGAGATGGTAGCCATATTTCTTGGGGACAAGAGATGTCAGACGAGGATAGAGAGTCCATCCGTGAGCAAAGAGGGGGGAGCGTATGCACGACCCAAAGAAGGCCTGCAGTTGGAAAAGGAAGTAAGATGGTCAGATTTGGAACACCCTAAGGATAGAACACCAGATCCTATAGCATATCCGGCGTGTTCTCGAGGGCAATCGTGCAGTGAAAAAAGAGAATCACTGCCATATGGGAGTAGGTTTACCAGCAAGGAGATGGTCAGGGACGATCGTCCCTGCCATGGATAGGCTGACAATGGGAGCCGACTGCAGGTTAGGGTTTACGCAGTTTACCTTATTGGAAAAAGGGGGAACAAGACCACAGTATATTCCATGGGTGCAGATGGATAAGGATATTTTAAGGTGCAAAGCTCCCGAGTTTGACTTCGAGCGCTGGCAAATGGATATACGAATTAGAAAAAATGACAGGAGGAAATACGCTGGCGATAGGGGACATTAAGGGTCTCCTGGCAGCCATTCTTGGGGAGAGAGAGCTGAAGACATACGGAGGAGAGCAGGCTATTCAAGTGTGACAGCACAAAACACAGCGCACAACAGAGCGCCATTTAATAATTGCAGAGAAGACTTTTGTAGGGCTCTTAGGGTGCAGTATCCCAACACATCAGATATGGGTGCAAATATGACACATAACATGAAAGAAGATGAGGACCCTATTGCTTACATTCAGGAACTTCAAGAGCGTTGGCAACTTGAAACGAGGGAGCAGTGGAAAAAAACAGTGGCATTATTTTACCACATTTTATGTCAAGGGTTGCCCGAGCCAGTACAGAGACGATTGAAGAAACAGGTTGGAATGGAAGCGGAGCCATGGGCTGAAATACAGTTGACGATAGTGCATCACTGTCAGCTATTAAAGGAGAAAAACAGGAAGAAAGATGAGGCTAAGAAAATTGAGCAAGCCAGATTGGTTCAGAAAAACAATTCAACATTTGACATAGAAGGGGCAGTATTGAAAAGTGGAGAAGGCTTGGGAATGCAGCAAGCAGTGCGTGCATCGCAGCCGACTAATCAACGACCGATGGACCAAGGAGGGAATGGGTTTATGCCACAAGGCAGACGTATGGGTTACAGAGGAAGGGGTGGATTCCAAAATAATCAAGGTGATTTTAAAATGCGCAGAATGTGCAAGGAGGATTCAACCAAGGGGGACAAGTCCGGCGGTTTCCCCCTGTATGTTGGACCTGCGGAATGACAGGGCACATTGCACGCGTATGTGGGAGACAAGGAAATGTACAGAATGATTAATTTTCAAGAGGGGGAACAGCTTGTCCTCCACCATATAGCACACAAACTAGGGAAGGGTTTGCCCAAGATCAGACAGTGTATCAGACACAAGCGCTGTGAATGCAGTAGACACAGCAACCAGAGCAAGCACAAATGTATCCACTGCAAGGGCAGTCGCAACATGACCCCCATGTAGACACAACAGTATGCAAACACAGGACAATTATTGACACCTAGGATAGGAGGTGCCACTGTGGTAGGAGAAAATCCTTTCACAGGTATGGGGGTATGCATGTACCCGCAATGGGACAGGTCACAGGGGACTTGATGTGTTCAGTACTATCAGTGACACCAGACCCCCAAGAGGAACCGATGGTTAATGTAAGGATAGGAGGCAAATTTTTATCTTTTCTAGTAGACACTGGAGCTACTCTCTCATATATACAAGAGGGAAAATATCCAGTGTCGGAAATTGCCATGAATGCTCAAGGGTATTATCGGGCGCTACAAGTAGAGTTCCTTTTTACTGATGAATTACCAGTCTCGATAGGAGAATGTGACATGTCTGTTCCATTGTTGTATTCCCGACAGATGCCAGTTAACATTTTGGAAAGAGATTTAATCACAAAATCTAACATGACAATTTCATTAACTGACACAAGAATAGTGTGTTCCACTCCCAGAATACACTACTTAAAAGTGGGCGAAATTATATTGGTGTTCACAGGGTAAATGGCTCTGAGAGGCGTTACAGTAGAACCAGAGGTTTTTCTTTGAGGTGAGCATTCTCCTAACATGGTTACCTGGTTTAGTGGGGAAGACTGTAAGGATACCTGACAAACTCTTGTTCAGACCACAGATACCTATGGACGAAGAGGGGGTAGCGACTATCTCTCCAGAGTTAGAAGCAGCCATCGTATGAAGGAAAATGGTGATGCTCGAAGAAACGGATGATGAGGGTAGACCATGGAGGACAGTAATAGCTCTCGAAGAAGGGTATAGATTTACTGACATTTCTGATGATGACATGTTTAAAGAAGACCCAACAGATGATGAAGTAGTGTTCTTTATGAGTATTAGATATTGGATAAGAATAGAAAAGAGGGAAATCCCACATCGAATGGCAATAATGAGGCAGCGTCCAGCATTTTATGAAGAGGACCTGGAGAAGGTGCCCAGTGTCCTATGGACTACAGGCCCTTATGACATAGGATTATTAAACGGAATAGGGGAAGTTAAAATAAAGCTGAAGCCAGGAGCAACTTTACCTCGAGCATGACAGTATCCCATGTCTCGAGAGGCTGATGAGGGTATATTCAAGACGATTTCAGCACTGATGAAACAAGGTATTCTGGTGCCATCAGAATAGTCGTGCAACACTGCGGTGTATCCCATCAAGGGGAGGGTCGTGGAGATTCTTACAAGACATGAGACCGATTAACCAGATTGTAGAGGCAGAGTTTCCTCTAGTTCCTAATACAGCAATGATATTATGCACTATCCCAGTAGAAGCACAATATTTCACGTTGATTGATTTGAAGAATGCGTTTTTCTCGATCCCGTTACACAAAGACCTACAAGACTTGACTTCATTCTCATTTTGCCAAACTCATCTAAAACACACTCGTCTGCCTTAAGGGTATTGTGAGTCCCCATCAATTTTTAACAGGGTTCTCCAGATGGACCTAGGCAATGTTGATATGAAAAGTGCAGTGATACAATACGTAGATGACACTTTGATCTGTAGCACTACAGAAGATGAGTGCAGACAGGACTCGATTCAGTTGATGACTTTCTTAGCAGACAGGACACAAGGTAGACAAGGAGAAGCTGCAATATTGCCAAGAAGAGGTGTTATACATAAGACAGTTGATTTCACATGAGGGAAAGAAGGTGACACCTGAAAGAGCTAAGGAGATTATGAAAACTGCAAAACCGCATATAGTAAAACAGATGCAACCATTTTTGGGATTATGTAATTATTTAAGTGTCAAAACTAACAAGAGGAGAGAGTATCAACACTCTTCCCCCGAACCACAGAAGCTGAATCGATCGACCCCTCCTGCCGTGGTTGGCACGGGCGCCTGAGTTTTAAATAATAGGCAACCACGTGGCAGCCAATGGGAGGAAGAGGGATTAGGCAGAGGTTGTGGATAGGGAGGGGTTATGAGGAAAACCAGAAAGAGGGTAAGGGAAATGTAATTGGATAGGTATGGGGGAAGTTAGGAAAAGGCAACATATCTATACCAACATCCTACACCTACACTGGTTACTGCAGATGCCATGCATTCAAATCAAGAACCTACCCCTGAATCAGAACCTAAACCTAACCTAGAAATCTAAGCCTAAAGTCTACCACTGGCATGTGGATAGCACATACGCAGTAAGCAGGTAAATAACATGAAACATGACTTGTGACCTGACAGAACATAACATAGAATTTATTACACCATGGAAGCATATGTCAGTGAAATGGTTAGAGCATACAGCACACATATTGACATGATGGTAAGCGGGTTGGAACTTGTAAGGGTTTCCCCTTCTAATGAAAAGACAGACACATGGCCCTTTGGGGCAAGCAAAAGCAAAAATATGATAGTGCATTAGATTTGAGGGGTTTTTCTCCCTTTGTGTGCTACTAGGTTCATACCGCTCTCCTTTTCATATCATGACAATGTACTCAGAATATGCAGATAAGTCTTAGTCCCATAATCTAGCGTCTTGTGCCCTCTTATCCATAAATAATCATCAAATGTCTGCTGTTAGACAAAACCGCCAGCTCCTCCTCAGCGGAGCTGTGAGGTATGCGACCATAACTGTAATCACACTTGTAGACATATGCAAGAAGCCCACCCTAACTTCCATAAGCATACACCTTAATACGCATAAACTTAGTGAGGCACTTATCTGAGCGTCCAAGGGCCCCGCAGGACACCCCGCACCAGAAGCTGTGGGGCGAAGCAAAGCCGCGTTAAGGAACCTTCACCGATGCGGCTCAGGCTGCAAAAGTCTCTAGCATTTCTTCGGTGTCCCGTACAAATCTAGAATCCCTCCTGCATGCTGCTGTGACGTAGAAGTAGCTGTGACTGTGCGCGAAGCCTTAAGACCTCAAAATACCCCGACGCCTGTTGGGAAATGTAGTTAGTTTACCATTTTGCCCAAATAACACGTCTTTTCCTGCTCCAGCCCCAATTCCTGACAGTACCGCCTCTTCCAGGACTCCTCCCTGTGCCTGGCTTCTCAGGGTGATGCAAATTAAATTGTCTCACCCATCTTGGTTCATGTACTGACTGCACTTGCTGGTTCCAATGAACAGTCTTCAGGACCATAACCAGCCCATCGAATCAAATACCACAACGTCCGTTGTCTCCTCCTTGAATCCAGAATTCTTTTGACCTCATATTGCACTTGACCATCTTTCTTAATCGCTGGAGGTCTCTGTGTACGCATACTAGGAGCTGCAGGTTTAAGCAAAGACACATGGAATACTGGATGTATCTTCAAATTTGTAGGCAATTGCAATTTCACAGCCACAGAGGACAGACACTGTAGAATCTCATAGGGCCCAATAAAACGGGGTGCAAATTTACGCGGCCCCACCAGTGGCAGGTTACGAGTGGACAACCATACCCTGTCCCCCACTTTGTACTTGGGTGCCTCTTGTCTTTTTGTATCAGCCTGTCTCTTGTAAGCTGCTTTGGCCTCTTCAAAATTAGATTGTGCCTTCCGCCTGATGTTTAGTAGCAACTGCTTTCTTTCTTGTAAAACTGGGGTTTGTTCAACCTCCAGGAAAGTTTACGGTAACATACTCTGTTCATGGCAATACAGACATTCATTAGGTGCCATGCCTAATGAGGTGTGTTCCGTATTGTTGTACGGGAATTCTGCCAGGCACAAGCTTGCACCCATGATCCCATTCCATCTCCCAAATAACAGTGTAAATACTGCTCAAGTGTCTGATTGACTCTCTCAGTCTGTCCATCTGTTTGGGGATGGTAACTTGTGGACAGGGCACAGTCGATTCCCAACATCCGGCAGAAGGCACGCCAAAATCAGAAATTAAATTGAGGTCCCCTGTCAGACACAATACTTTGCGGAAGTCCATGTAAACTGATTATGTGTTGTAGAAATAACTCTGCCAGTTGTTGTGCCCCCGGAATGCCAACAAAATGATACAAAGTGTGCTTGTTTGGAGAGATAATCTACCACCACCCAAACTGTCAAACTGATTATCTGGGGGCAGATCAGTAATGAAAACCATTGAAAATGTGTGTCCAAGCTCTTTCGGGTGTTGGTAATGGCTCAAGCAACCCCATCTTTCTAGAATGATCTTCTTTGTTGTGGACACATGTCTCACACCTTTGAATATACTCAGTAGTATCCTTCTTCAATTTTGGGCACCAAAAATATTTCTCTAGCATACACTGTCTTTTTACTCCTGGAGTGACCTGCTATCGGGGAATTATGACACCAATATAAGGCTTTTTTTCGCAAAACTTGTGTGGGGAGAAACAACTTCCCTGCATAACAGGGCAATCCTTCTCGAAAGGTTTCCAACAGGTCCTCCACTCCTCATTTCAACCGCTCCTGATGTCTCATACTTTTCTTCACCTGTTCCAACAACCTTTCCATAATGGCCCCAACCACCTTCTCCGGGGGAATAATAGCCTTCACTTCTGTTACCACATTCTCTAAATGTTTCTGTCTCATTAAGGCATCTGCCTTCCCATTTCTCTTTCCCGGCCGAAAAGTCACCACAAAGTCAAACTAATTAAAGTATTGTGACCATTGCAATTGCCTTGGGCTAAGGGTTTGGGCTGTCTTAAAATACTGCAAGTTTTGATGGTCAGTCACCACCACCACCACCACCTGATGCTTAGCCCCTAGTAAGTAATGCCTCCATTACAAAAATGCAGCGCGAATGGCCAACAACTCTTTGTCAGTAATAGAATAATTTTGCTTGCAACTCGTGAGTTTGCGTGAATAGAAACCCATTGGGTGCCATGTACCTCCTTGTCCTTCTGCGACAATACTGCCCCCAATGCTAAGTTAGATGCATCTGTCTCAACCTGAAAAGGTTCCTCAGGATCTGGATGCCTCAAGACTGGTGCAGAGGTAAAAGCCTCCTTCAATTCCTGAAATGCCCGTTACGCTTCCTCACTCCTACTGAAACTGGTGGCCTTCCTCAGCAATTTGGTTATGGGTGTCACAATCTGGGAAAAATTTGAAATGAACCTTCGGTAGAAATTGGCAAACCCTAAAAAGGACTGAATGTCTTTGATGCATTGAGGAGCAGGCCAATCAGTAGCCACTTGCACCTTTTTCCTGTCTGTTAAGATGCCTATAGGGGTCAGAATGAACCCCAAGAACTCCACTCGCTTAGTATGGAACGCACATTTTTCCAGTTTTACATATAACTGATGTTCCTGTAACCACTGTAATACTGCTTTGACATGCCCTTGATGTTGTTATTCAGAAAGTGAATAAATCAAAATGTCATCGATGTATACAATGACAAACACATCCAAAAACTCACTTAACACCTCCTGCATAAAATACTGAAAAGCATTTGGGGCATTACACAAACCAAAAAGCATAACTAAATACTCAAACAACCCAAACTTAGTTCTGAATGCAGTCTTCCACTCGTCACCTTCTTTCACCCTCACCAAATGATGAGCCCCTCGCAAGTCCAATTTTGTTTACACCCTTGCTTCTTTCACTTGATCTAACAGTACAGAAATCAAAGTCAACAGGTACCGGTTCTTTATTGTTACCTTGTTCAATACCCGATAGTCAATACAAGTCCTGAGTGTCCCTTCTTTCTTAGGCACAAAAAATAGGGGCAAGGACACTGGTGAAGTAGAATGCCTAATAGACCCTTTTTCCAACATCTTGTCCAAATACTTCTTCAAATGGCAGTTCTCCGCTTCAGTAAGAGCATAAATCCTGCTACAGGGCAACTTTGCCCCAGGTTCCAAGTCAATCACACAATCATAGGGTCTGTGTGGGGGCAACTTCTCAGCCCCACCTTTGTCAAATACTCCCGCAAACTCAGTATAGGGGAATGGAATCCCTGACCCCACTGCTCCCACCACCCTTGGTGTCTGTGCCTTATCTGCCAAATATGTTGCAGGGTCCATTTATCCCGCCATATGTTTCTCACAGTCTTGAGCCTCAAAAACACTTCTCGAGTGATCCAATCAATTTGTGGGTTATGCTCAAATAACCACGGCATACCCAAAATCAAACCAAACTGAGGGGCTGCTATTAAGTCAAATGTAATCTCCTCTCCATGACCTGACCCACACACCATCCGCAAAGGTTGCGTTTGCTGTCGGATATGACCTGAAATCAAAGGTGACTCATCCACTGACTGTACTCCCTCCTCCTGTTTGTCCTGCACCAGTAATCCCAATTGCTTCGGCAAACTGACATCAACAAAGTTTCCTGTGGCACCAGAGTCCACCATAGCTAATACCACCTGCTTTGTTACGGCAAAAAACAACGTCAACAAAATCTACAAATGAGAGTTCGTGTTTCCTGCAGTATTTGCTAACCAACCGAGGAACCTAACTTCAAACGGGCCTGTCACCTGTGTCCCCCCTAAGGCAGCCCAATTCTTTTCCCGTCTCCCCCTTACCACAATCTCCTCCTGCTCCTTTCTTAGGGGTATTGGGGCAGGTCCGAATATAATGTCCTGATTGCCCACAATACAGACATAAATTATTCGTCTTGTGCTGTTCCTTCTCAGCTGCTGACAAAGGTCCTCTTACACTTTCAATTTGCATAGGCTCCCCTTCCCCACTCCTTCCTCCCCTGCCCTTATCTAAACACACAAAAGGTAAGATCTCTTCTTATCCCCCTTGCGTTCATTCATCCTATGATCTAACTGTAAAGCCAAATCAATCATAGTAGTACAAGTAGTGGGTTGGGGGTCCGCCTGTGCAATCGCATCCTTCAATTCTTCTTGCAATCCCTGTTAAAACAGCACAGTTTGTTTAGGCTCAGGCCAATCGGTTTCAATTACCAATTGGTTAAATTGTCTTACATAAGTCACTAAATCACGAGAGCCCTGCCTGAGCGCCAATAATTCTTTGTCCTGTACCAACGAAACCTCACGTCTATCAAA
Source organism: Ambystoma mexicanum (assembly GCF_040938575.1). Taxonomy (NCBI): domain Eukaryota; kingdom Metazoa; phylum Chordata; class Amphibia; order Caudata; family Ambystomatidae; genus Ambystoma; species Ambystoma mexicanum. The sequence continues at coordinate 325,331,130 of NC_090925.1, read as the reverse complement.
CAAACGTCAGAATTCCGTCAAAAACCCCTCCCAATTATACAATAAAGAATCATCTTTTTGGACCAAAGGCATCGCCCAAGCAGCAGCATCTCCTGTCAGATAGGAAATCACAAACGCAGTTCTAACCTGAATTGTTTCAAAGGCAGTGGGTTTACACAAGAAATGTAATCTACATTGGCTCAGGAACATCATATATTTCCGGGGATCTCCTGCGAACCGTTCTGGTGCCGCCAAGGGCACACTACTTGGTTGCTGGACAATAACTGTAGAAGCCCTGCATGTGGTGACCCATCCCGAGGATCCGGCAGTGGCTGCTTCCAATGGGGTACCTTGTGCTACTAACCCCTGTACTTGAGCTTTTAGGGTTTTAGACTCTTGCCTTGCATGAGCTAATTCAACTTGGATCTCTTGCAGAGCCTTTAGCACCTCTGTTAAAGGGGAGGGATTCAACTCCATTTGGCCTGGGTGGTTAATATACCCCGAAATTGGGAGCGGATTATTCTGTCAAGACTAACAAGAGGAGAGAGTATTGACACTCTTTCCCCGAACCACAGAAGACGAATAGACCAACCCCTCCCACCGTGGATGGCATGGGTGCCTGGTTTTTAAATAACAGGTAACCACGTGGCAGCCAATGGATGGGACGAGGGATTAGGGAGAGGTTATGGATAGGGAGGGGGAATGAGGAAAACTGGAAAGAGGGTAAGGGAAACATAATTGGATAGGTATGGGGGAAGTTAGAAAAAGGCAACACATCTATTCTAACATCCTACACCTACACTGGTTACTGCAGATGCCATGCATTCAAATCAAGAACCTGCTCCTGAACCAGAACCTAAATCCTAACCTAGAAACCTAAGCCTAAAGTCTACCACTTGCATATGGATAGCACATAAGCAGTAAGCAGGTGCATAACATGAAACATGATTTGTGACCTGACAGCACGTAACATGGAACTTATTACACCATGGAAGCATATGACGGTGAAATGGTTAGAGCATACAGCACACATATTGACATGATAGCAAGCGGAATGGAACTTGTAAGGGTTTCCCCTTCTAATGAAAAGACAGACACATCATCAAATGTCTGCTGTTAGACAAAACCGCCAGCTCCTCCTCAGCGGAGCCATGAGGCATGCAACCGTAGACTGTAATCACACTTGTAGGCATATGCAAGAAGCCCGCCCTAACTTCCATAAGCACACACCATAATACGTAGAAACTTAGTGAGGAACTTATCTGAGCGTCCAAGGGCCCCGCAGGATACCCCAGACCAGAAGCTGTAGGGCGAAGCAAATCCCTGTTAAGGAACCTTCGCTGCTGCAGCCCAGGTTGCAAAAGTCACTGCCATTCTTTCAGTGTCTTGTACAAATCTCTAATCCCTCCTGCATGCCGCCGTGACCGTCCATGCTGGATATCGCTAATAATCTGCACTTCAGCCGGCGTAGAAGTAGTCCTGTAATCACCTCACAGCTGTCACTGTGCGCGAAGCCTAAGTACTTCAAAATACCCCAACACCTGCTGGGAAATGTAGTTTGTTTACCTTTTTGCCCAAATCACACGTCTTTTCCTGCTCCAGCCCCAATTCCTGACAGAAAGAGCTTGGGTGTTTGACTACAGTTCATATACGCGACCCCTTTTGCAGGCTTTAAAGAAAGCACAGGTGAATAAGGTTAAAATAGAATGGACTAAGGAGATGGAAGAAGGGATTGAGGAATTGAAGAAAGCGATTTGCACAGTTCCTGTTTTACGGATTCTCAATTATGCTGAGGAGTTTTATTTATTTTCGCACACACAAATGGGACAGTCATGACAGCAGTGCTTACACAGAGGACCACATTGGGGTACAAGCCTCTATCTTATTACAGTGGTATTTTATATCCAGTTATGAAAGGGCACTTTCCTTTTGAACAATCATTGGCAGCCGCCACGTTCGCAATTGAGAAGTCTACAGGTATTGTGATGGGCTGCTCTATGACTCTTTTCGTGGAGCATGCTCAGTTTGCCATTCTAGAGAAACCCAAAAGTACATTGACATCTCAGAGAGCCTCAGCCTATGATGTAATGATTTCGAACCCAATTATCAAAATTGTCCGATGTAAAATAGTGAATCCTGACACATTTGTAACTGAGCCAGTAGCAGACGAAGATCATGATTGTGCACATTATGTTGATTTTATGATGGTATACCTTGTGTAAAAGAAAATGCTTTGCTAGGAGGGGAAATTCTCTTCATTGATGGTTCTTCGAAAATTGATCAGACTAGTTGAGCAAGACATTCTGGCGCAGCTGTAGTGAGGCATAGAGCAAATTGCAAATTTTAAGTTGTAGCAAGTGCCAGACTACCGTCTCACTTTTCAGCGCAAGCGGCAGAATTGGTAGCGCTTATTGTCACGCTCAGAAAACACAAAGGGCAGGAAGTGACGGTGTACAGTGACTCCACCTATGCGATGTCAACTGTACACCAGGGGTTAGCACATTGGAAAAGGAGGGGCTACCTCCGAGCGGACGCACTGCAGTGCAACATGCATCTTTATTGGACAGGTTTATTAAGGCACTACAACTCCTAGTAGCCAAAGCGGTCGTTAAATTTGCCGCTCATACAAAGCAAACAGATTTTATCTCTTTCAGGAACGAAGACGCAGATGCAGAAGCCAAAAGGGTTGCATATTCCCCAGATATTTCAAGTTTTGACACTGCAAAGACCCATTTAATGGAGATTCAAGGCAGTGCGCCACAAGAAGAGCAGGAGTTATGGAAGCAAAGGGGGTGTTCTTTATTCCCCTACTGAAGTAGTATGGCGACAAGATAGCACTGGAAAGCCGGTGATACCAGTAGCATTTTTCAAAGTAGCGCTTGAACAGCTGCATTACCCCGCGTATGTAACTAGGGAACGTCTTGCTGCAACAATTGCGGAAGACTGGTATATTCCAGATTTGTTAGAACATGCTGCATTCTTCGTAGTGAATTGCATTGTGTGTCAAAAGTTTACAGATGGGCATACACTGAGAACCATTAGAGGAGTAATACCTCGACCGAATGGTCCTTTTCAGCATTTACATATCGATTATGTTGATATGCTGCAAGTATGTAATGGATACAGGTATCTGATAGTGGTGGTGTGTCCCTTCTCCAGGTGGATCGAGGCGGGTCTGTGCACACACCCTGACGCCACTTGCGCAATGAAGTTTTTATTATGTCTAGTCTTTCCATGATGAGGTGTGTGTGAAGTGCCGAGATCCGATAATGGACCACATTTTGTTCATTTGTATTTTGTTTATTTGTATAGCACTCCAAGCCCGAGGACATCTGGGCGCATTTCTTACATAGCAAGGTCACAGACTGTACATTGATACAGATATAGTTTACACAATTACAATAGAGAGGTTACATATTTACAGGTGTATATTCCTTACATATATTAATAATGCAGAAAAGCACCGATACATACATTTAGTGAGCTGCCAAGTGTTTGGGTCATGCGGCAAAAGGGGTATCTAGTACTCTTGGGCGAGGAGCAACGTTTTTGCATTACTCTTCAATGGGTGGTAGGCATGTTCAGTTCTTAGTGGTAGAGGTAGAGTGTTCCATAATTTGGCTGCTGGGATGGGAAAGCTGCTACCTCCTGCCTTTTGTAGCTTGCAGCTAGGGATTTTAAGGCAGTGTGCCTGCGTAGATCTGGTCGGGCGATCTGAGCTATTGCGTAAAAAGTTATTGGTCCGGTATCTTGGTGCTAGATTCACGAGACACTTGTAAGTAAGTGAGAGGGTTTTGAAGACAATCCTTTGCTTAACCGATAGCCAATTCCGGTAGTGTCTTGACTCAGATATATGTTGGAATCTGGGGATATTCAGTGCTGCCCTGATGGCATTGTTTTGAAGAACTTGCATCTTTTTCAGGTTCTGTTGACTGGTTCCAAGGTAGAGTGCATTACAGTAGTCTAGTTTGGAGATTACTAGAGCGCTGGCTATGAGGATACAGTTGGGTGTGGAGAGGAATGGTCTGCAGGCTGTAATTTACTTGCAGGTGTATGCTGTTGAGGATGGCCGTTACATTAACATGTCTTGATAGGGTTAAAGATGAGTCGATGTAAATGCCAAGTGTTTTCACGTCCTTGGAGACCTTGAAAGGGCTACCAATTATATTAAAGGAATCAAATTGTTTGTCTAGTCTGTTGAGTTTTAGCTTGGAGCCTAAGAGGAGAAGCTATGTCTTCTTGTCATTGAGACAGAGTCCATGCTTAACCATCCAGGCCTGAATGATGCTGTAGATGTTATTAAGTACTTTGGCGTCGGTGTCATATTCTCTGGTGACGGGTATGAGTATCTGGGTGTCATCTGCAAAATTAGTTTAGGTGATACCCAGACAGTCGAGGTCATCAAACAGGGGCTTTGTGAATACATTGTATAAGGTGGGAGACACGAAGGAACCTTGGGGTACACCGCACGTGACTAGTGCAGGCTCTGCAGAGGCTGACGGTGAGAAAACTCTCATTGGTGTATTATCAAGGAAGGACTGGATCCAAGTGGTGGCTTTGTCAGAGAAGTGTGCTGCAGATGATTGGTGAGTGCAGAGGACTTTGAGGTCTACTAAGTCGAATGCGACCGACAGATCTAGTAGTAAGAGGAGGGCAAGTTTGCATTTGTCTTTTAATTCTTCAATTTGGGTTGTAAGGTCAATCAGGGCCGTTTCGGTACCATGCCTAGGCCTAAAGCCTGATTGCCTGAGGCCAAGGAGGTTGTTTATTTCTAGATGCTCTTGAATCTGCAGGTAATGAAGTATTCCAACAAATAGGACTATTATTAAGTATTAAACACAAGTTTTGTTCTGCTTATCACCTGCAAGAAACGGGATGTGTGAGAGACTCAACAGCCTCCTTAAAGAAAGGATTGCCAAGATCAAGCTAACTCTGAAGAAGGGATGGCCATATTTCCTGCCCGTAGCTTTATATGCCCTAAGGAATTAGCCTGGTTTGGACCATCACCTCACCCCGCACGAACTAGTGACAGGATGTGAATGAGAATGCCTCTTACACCTCCATCGAGGAGTAGAAGTGATGCCCAGAGTACAGCAAAACTGTTAGGTGATTGCACGATTATTTGACATGTATGACCTCTAGCATCTCTCTCATTTCAGAACAACTTCGGCGTCAGGGGGCTTGGTCTCAGAAGACAGATGAAAACAATCAGCAACTGTGTCTCCTGAACTTTTATTGGCACACAAACTGTTTGTTGGTGACACTGTGTTGATTAAAAGTTTCACCCGAAAGTAGCATGAGCCACATTTTAATGGTCCCTTTGTTGTTGAAAATATAACCCCCTTAGCAGTAAAAGTCCAAGGCGGGCATCCTGTTCCGGTCAGAAGAAATGTTGATATTCACACTTTTACAGGATCCTAAAAATGGCCTTGTGATCAGAAGGTTGTTATTTGCAATCATTGAGTATATATTACAACACCAGGAGAAAAAAAGTGTTTCTTTTTCCTTAAATCATCACAGTAGACATGAGGAATGATTAGGTAAATGCGATTTTAGGGAATGAACGAGCACGACCAGCATATGGATGGAGCGAGAAGTGGATGTCAATGATCTTATGCATATTGTATGCATGTTCAATTTCTATTTTTGTTTTTTCTGTTTCTCCTGGTTCACACTCTCTATTACATTGATCCAGAAAAGGCAGCTGTCCCTTTGGTCCTCCCGACTGTGGGAACTGCTGTTGATTTACCCATTATTGATGAGATGAGACCCTTTGTGTAGTCATCTAAGAGTAGAGCTGCTTTAGTGCTGTTCACATGGGCTGCAACCCTATTGTTGGGGAGACACAAGAGAAAGGCAGAAGAACATAATGAAGGGATAAATACAGCACATTTGGGTAATAACATGTGTATCAGCACATGAAAAAGGTGGGAGAGAGACCTTCTAAAGAGGGTTGCTACGTGTGTTCCCTAATACCTTATGCTTTAGAAACCTCTAAAATATACATAGCTACAGAAGTATCAGTGAAAAAAGCCCATTGCCCAACACATCTTGCACTTTGCCTGACAAGAGGACAGTTCCAAGGCATAACAGCATCCTTGGTGTGGATAAATAAAGCAACATCTCAAAGAGGAGACAATTATGTGCACGATTTAAAGACAAGAGAGAAGCCTGAAACAAAGCATCAGAGTCATAACCTGGATGCCTAGCGAAGCGTAGCGGAGTGAAGCAGATTGTCTGGTGTGCCGCCTGTTCTTGCCTGCCTTTACGGATTCACATTGTGGACCAGTGTATGTGAACTAACAAGGACCAGTAAAATTGCCACTGTTACGAGCGGAGGAGAAAGGAGCAGAGTCTCTCTTTGCTTGCTGCTGCTGGGACCGGAACGCTCCGCCTCCTGCTAACGCGTGCAGGCAGTCATAACCTGGCTGCCTAGCGAAGCATAGCAGAGTGAAGCAGATTGTCCGGTGTCGGGCGTCGACGGAGAAAGGAGAAGGGAGAAGCTCTTGATCTGACACTGACCGGTAAAACAAACTAAAAACAATGTTGTTGGATCCTAACTTAAATGCACGAGAAACCCTGCATCACGACACTCTGATTCTCTCACAAACACTAACAAATGATTCTCTGGGAGATGTGGTCTGTGAAGGGAACCCATGGGCTGACTGCTTGACTTCTTAGGAGACAAAAATGGGCCAGACTGAAATGGACATTTCCAAATCATAGCTAATAAGACGTCATGCCCGTTTACCATGGATGTAAACATTGAAAACTCTACTGCACGCCACATGGACACACTGTCTCTGCAAGCAAGTGACGAGCAAAAAAGGCTGGATCTATCATTTAAACTGACATTTATTGACTGTGACACCCAAACAGTGGAGCCTGCGGATGCAGGCCAGTGCACAGACAGCAAATTCAGACTGGTTGAGGCCCTAATGGATAAAAACAAGTCCGATCACTTAACAAGCTCAACTCGCTCCGGGAATTTGAAATGAACAACATGATCCTTGGGGGAAGGAAACCCTATCAAGTCGCCGATCGGGGTTACAACTACGGCGAGCACCAATGATGGCTTAACCCCCACTGAGAATACGAACGAAAGGGAAACGAACATGGTGGAGGTGCCTATAGACTTCAGGGAAACCATCCCAAAATAAATGGTGGACATGGCAACTAGCCCGACTGAAAGATACATCTTGAAAGGACGACTACTAACTTTAGAGCACACGAAAACTGTCAAAGAACTTATGTAATGGAAACAACAAATCACCAATGGAGGAAAGGCCAGTCTGAGACCTATCACGTACATTGGTCAAGAGAAAAACATTTGGAAGCCACAAAAATGATCACTAACTCACGGCCTTGTGACATCAAATGCTTTCTTTGGACAAAAAGCAACGGTCAAACCAACTGAAGCCTTGAGGCGTTTTCAATATCACGATAAACAAAGACAAATGATGCAAAACACGGAAATCCCAGATGCAATATTACTGGAGAAATCCTTGTCGATGGAAAAAATTATGGCGAGGGTGGAAGTATCAACACAAACGACGGGCTGTGGGACGCCGCCCATTGTAGCGGGGACTAACTTTTGGGGAAAAGAAAAAACAACGCCAACTCAGCAAGATGAAAGAACGCAGTCCATTGATCATCCGGCGACAACGCCATCAATGACTACGGAGCATCCATCGAATGACACTGAGGGTTCTATCAATGAAGGCAAGGCACAAACACAGTCTCAAAAAGACAGCTTTCTTATGGTGTCAATAATGCCGGCAATTTTATCACCTTTCATGAAGTTACATGAAGACACAACTGATACCTTAAAAGATCACACTACGCCACTTGCTATGATCCATTCAAAGACGATCTGCATTGAAGGCTTTATCATTGCTTTGCAAAACAACATGAATAACGTCGAACAGCGAATCTCCCAACTCTTACAGTCTATAGTAGAACCAATAAATGAAGGAAAAGAGAGACAGGTGGAAGACACTGGAAAGGGAGGATTCATTAGGGGGTCCGGCAACCCTGGCGACTTAATCCGAGAAGTGCCAGAAGAACTGTCTGATAACGAAATGGCAAGAGCTCAATTGTCAAGAGTTGAGAATATAACTATCCCGATCCTGTAGAAAGTCAAAGAGGGACCCCAGAACAATCTAACAGAACTGCTAACCATTAACGCATTACCAAAGCAAGGCAGCCTGGCGTTACCCGACTTATCGGCAATGCCATTGTCTTTAAGCAATCACAAACTAGTGGATAAATTGTCAGACTCAACAACTGTTGGAGAGCCGGACAATTCCATCCAATTTAACACCTTAAAACAAAAACAGGGCGCCCAGCATCATGAGAATGGGAAACCAATGGAACCCAGACGAGCTTCTCAGGCTGGAAAGGAGACGCTAAATGTCACGAAGGAGGATCGGCCTGCCGTAAGTGACAGACAAACAAAGCCAGGCCCAAATGACTGTCAACCACCTAATGTCACTGAGTTAACAAAAGGTCCAGCAAAAATTCACAATTTTGCAAAGAAAATGGGTGCTCAGCCCACTGGGGAGTCTGACATCAATGACTCTACGGACTCTAAAATCAGTGAAATATTCATCAAAAAAGGAAACACTGCTCCAAACAAACAACTAGTGGCACCTAGGAAGACTAACCTGAAGAACACGGACCCCGAAAGAATGACATCTATTGTGTTGCAATCCGAGAAAATAAACAAAAAAAACCAAGCCCCGTAGAGGGCCCGAAAATCAAACAAAAGCAGAACCTTTATCAAAAATGTAACAACTCCAAAAGAAGGAATGGTATCGAACATTCCTAAATCAGACAACCAGGAGAAATAAAAACAACCTTATCTCCTGAGGAAAAAAGTATTGAACCAGAAGGACCAAAATCGGTGGACCAGTTGGACACAGATTTAATGAATTTATCCACCTACTCAATCTCTGAAGAGGAGACATCCACGTCAGAAGCTGAAACAGTTTCTGAGGATCTGTCTGACAATGTAAACGAATAAGTTGAGATAGATGAGTCGTCCACTGAAGAAGACGATCAACTTGACCAATCGTCTAGTAATACACAGATAATCCATCACAACTTAAAAACCCAAAAATCTTTGTATCAGCAAAAAGAAAAGACTGAGTAAAATCCAATTAAGGGAAACAACCCATACGGAAAAGGCGCAGGAAGTCCCGAGATTGTGTATCAGTAAGGCAATTGGATCTCTGACAAACAAGCCCACCACCAAATGTCATACTCCAGGGCTTCAAAAAACCAAAAAACCAAAAAGGACTAGATAAAAAAATCTAGTCCAACAGCCGCTCTCTGTACAAACCCCAAATGGGTGATATAATTTAAACATGGATTCCAACAATGGAGATGTAAATTCTTTTCTTCTTATGTATGAGTTCAATAGAAAAACACTGAATTCAAAGTAGAAGTGACGGTAATATGTTTATCAAAAACATGGATTCAAATCAAGGAGGAAAATCACTAATAATGTCTTAGTGAGGATTCAGCTGTCACATCTCATATTTTAAATAGACTTCTTTTACCAATGCATTTCGGAGCTTATAGCTCCTTCATCAGGGTGAGTCTAATCTAATTACATAGAATACAAATATGTAACGCAACACGTGAGAAATAACACAATATATAAAAAAAGACAAGGTAAAAATTGAAAATCACATACCAAAGACACGATGTGGGTTCAGGATGGAATATGTAATGAAAAAATGAAAAAATAAAGAATAAATAACTGAAAGTAGCATGGATAATATGACCAGGTAAACGAAGGGAAAATAATGTAAAAGGACTCACGAGACGTGTTTGGCCTCGTAGAGACGAGAATCCACAGTCAAAAAGCAGATGTGTGGTCTGCTGTCAGTAACGGCAGCGTGCAGAGTACAGACAGATCAATAAACCTATCGGAAACAAAAGTGTGCATTAAGAGGAGTTTCGGGAGCGTAGTGGTGCTATAGTTACAAAGGAACATCTACAATGGTTACCTGGAGGATAATCAGGGTCTGTATCGGCTAAGAAAACGCCATTCTGCATCGCTGTAAGCAAACGTTGCTAATGGTAACGCTGCTAAAAATACCCACGTGACACCATCGCATCGGGCGAGCAGCGTGATGTGGCACGTACATATAAGCGAGACTGCATTAGAGATATATGGGCATGTATGGAACTATAAATATAATTGTCAACACTCAGGTAAATGAAAGAAGGAAAGTGGATAAAAGAAAAATAAATGTGCAACAATATCATAGACATAGAAAGATGGCAGCCCATGGAAAAATAAGAGAAAGTAAACATGCATCTCAGCCGTAGTGGGTGGCACGGATGTCCGGGAAAGGCTGACATGATGCTTGGACATAAATGAAGCAATTTAGAGAATTAGCAAATCTTAAACTAACGACTTAGGTGATCAAGAACACTATGTAGTGTTCTTGATCACCTCAATGTAGTGTTCTTGATCACCTAAATCGTTAGTTTAAGATTTGCTAATTCTCTAAATTGCTTCTGGTGCCACCCACTACGGCTGAGATGCATGTTTACTTTCTCTTATTTTTCCATGGGCTGCCATCTTTGGAGCCTGTGTGGTTGTATGTTTTTCTTCTACTACTATCTCTGTTTTTTATAGTATTTTTTGATAGTATTTTTTCTATGTCTATGATATTGTTGCACATTTATTTTTCTTTTATCCACTTTCCTTCTTTCATTTACCTGAGTGTTGACAATTATATTTATAGTTCCATACATGCCCATATATCTCTAATGCAGTCTCGCTTATATGTACGTGCCACATCACGCTGCTCGCCCGATGCGATGCTGTCACGTGGGTATTTTTAGCAGCGTTACCATTAGCAACGTTTGCTTACAGCGATGCAGAACGGCGTTTTCTTAGCCGATACAGACCCTGATTATCCTCCAGGTAACCATTGTAGATGTTCCTTTGTAACTATAGCACCACTACGCTTCCGAAACTCCTCTTAATGCACACTTTTGTTTCCGATAGGTTTATTGATCTGTCTGTACTCTGCACGCTGCCGTTACTGACAGCAGACCACACATCTGCTTTTTGACTGTGGATTCTCGTCTCTACGAGGCCAAACACGTCTCGTGAGTCCTTTTACATTATTTTCCCTTCGTTTACCTGGTCATATTATCCATGCTACTTTCAGTTATTTATTCTTTATTTTTTTCATTTTTTCATTACATATTCCATCCTGAACCCACATCGTGTCTTTGGTATGTGATTTTCAATTTTTACCTTGTCTTTTTTTATATATTGTGTTATTTCTCACGTGTTGCGTTACATATTTGTATTCTATGTAATTAGATTAGACTCACCCTGATGAAGGAGCTATAAGCTCCGAAATGCATTGGTAAAAGAAGTCTATTTAAAATATGAGATGTGACAGCTGAATCCTCACTAAGACATTATTAGTGATTTTCCTCTTTGATTTGAATCCATGTTTTTGATAAACATATTACTGTCACTTCTACTTTGAATTCAGTGTTTTTCTATTGAACTCATACATAAGAAGAAAAGAATTTACATCTCCATTGTTGGAATCCATGTTTAAATTATATCACCCATTTGGGGTTTGTACAGAGAGCGGCTGTTGGACTAGATTTTTTTATCTAGTCCTTTTTGGTTTTTTGGTTTTTTGGTTCAAGAGTCAGGGTGTCTCCAGACTTATTGCAGCCAGCTCCTGTAAGCATCTATTTGAGCGTCAATTTATCTTCATTTTTCGACTCAATTTTTCTTAGTGTCTGTGGTGCCCACTTATCTTTGCCACATACTCCAGGGCTTCACCTGAAAAAGAAGTTTTTTATGGTTCAAACTATGCGGACAACAGCAATACACAAACGAACAAAACAAAGGCACTGAAGAACGACCCTTCTACCCTCAGGGATTGTTTAATTTCAACTAGAAGATAGCAGAGAGGGAAAGAGGACTATTTCTGGAAAGAATTTTACATTTAAAGGATGGACTGATTTTAAACTGTGCCAACGTGAAGAGATTACTTCCATCGCATTCCTGCCCTCAGCCTAATCAGTTCAAATGATTTAGCATTCATTGAATTCCCTGATAAAAAATATATGGATAGAGTGCACGTTTATATTGCCTCACATATAGTGCACCAACTCCTCTTGGCAGAAGTGCACACTTTTCGTTCTACGCGCTTTGACTGAAGTGAAAAAATCAAAGTAGCAGTCACGAAACCAGAGCAAGACCATGTAGAACAAAAAAGGAAATCCCAATTCCAAGAAGCCTATGACAACCACAAGACATCTGTGTTCCAGAAACAGCAAAAGGAGGCAGCAGATGGAGACCATGCAAAATGGAAATGGCTTGCCAACTTAGCGGCTGAAAGAATGAAAGATCAAGAACGCCTATGGGAAACTAAAAAAAAAGATTGGTCATTGACAACATGGAACACCAGGGGATTCAGCCATCTACTAACAAAAAATGTATTCCAATAGGAGGGGTCGGAAGTGATATGCCTTCAAGAAACTTGGCGAAGACAAAGTCTGCTGATAGAAGGTTACAGCGTTTTCACAAACCCAGCAGTGAAAGGTCCCAAAGGAAGCCCCATGGCAGGGCTAATTATAGCCATTCAAAATTACCTGAAGTGGACGTTGCTGAACTGTGTGAAGCCTTCCCCTTACATCTTAATGGTGGTGGTCCAAATACCAAAAGCTCCTCAAGCAAGACAAGTCCAGATACTAATTTTAATAAACATCTACTGGACCCCGGGGAAAGAAAAGAATAACAACCTTCCAGCTGACATTTTGCTGCTAATTGGCGAGCACAGAGAAAAATGGCCTGATCCTTTCTTAATAATTGTCAGAGATCTTAACTGTACATGTATAGACAAAAAGAACAACATAATAATGGACGAAACAGTGAATATAACACCTAAACAGAAATGGAGCCTAGCATGGGGAATCGCAATGCAATCGCAAGATTGCATAATCCTAAATGGTATAACAGATGGTGATATACCAGGAAACCTTACTTGGCAAGGGAGAAAATCGGCAGAAATCTTAGATTACGTCTCTGTTTCATCCAACATGTCAAACTTCATCAAATAATTAGAAGTCAGACCAGCGGAGTTCTCAACAAACAAAATCATCAACAATTTTAGTCACATTAGCTGTCAATTAATCCGGCTGAAATAGGTTAAAAATCCAACTTGCCAAAATTCCAGCATTGAACAACAAATTACTGAACACGATCTCACAGCTACACTTGCAAACACCTCTGGAAATGATTGACTATGTGCCTTTACTCAAGATTTTTGAAAACACCTTCAAAACAGGTTGTAATAAACCAGTAATGTCATATCGGCATGCATATGGCAGAGCAATTGTGCTAAAGAAAAGAACACTAAGGAAAAATCTTAGACAACTAAATAAAACTAATAAAGTGTCTACATCAATGGAGATTCATAAAATCAAACGAAAATATCATAATTGGCTGTCATTGCACAAAAAAACAATGTTAATTCAAGACGCTCAACGAATGCTAGCGACTATCGCTAATAGAAACACTGCTGGCACTTGGATGTTGATAAACGAAATGGAGACTCCACAAGATGCCTAACAGTAAATCCAATACCAGAGACCCAGTGGTTAAGTTACTACAAACAGTTGCAAGACCCTGCGATTATAACCACGAGCAGGCCCACCAGAAGATTTGAAGATCACGGCCTCTTAGATGTTGACAAATACAATCGAGAACATCATCAGACGCTTAAAAAACTCTAATGCCCCCGGCTTGGATGGGCTCATGAATGAAGGTCTAAAAAGTGACCCAGAAAAATGGGTGAAATTTTTACATTAACTTTATAAATATGTCTTAATATCTGGACATGTACCAAAATCCTGGAAGGAGAGCTTAGTGGTTCCCATCTTTAAAAAAGGCCTGTGAACCAACCCGTAAAATTACAGGCCAATAGCTTTATTAGATTTGGCTGGTAAGATCTTTGCCTCTATACTGCTAAAAGCCTTAATAAGGTGGAGTGAGTCATCTGGCCATACAGATCAATGGCAATCGGGTTTTGTAAAAGGCAGATGAACCCCGTTGAACATTTTCATACTAAACCTATTCAAAATTAGAACCCTGAGAAATAATGACTTGAAGTTTTACGTAGCTTTTATCGACCTGTCTAAGGCTTTTGACAAAATTAAAAGACCAGATCTATGGAAACAATTAACCCATTGGAACTGCCCTGAAGTGGTCTTAGAGAACATCAAAGACCTACATAAAGATACCTCTGAAAGGGGCCCCTAGGGGACCCTAACGTCTATGGAAACAAGGCGGGTCCCCACACACGATAGAGACGCCAGACACGAGGTTGTATTCCCAATGCTAGGGTTTTATTGCAAAGCAAAAGTCTCAGTTGGCCAACTCGGTCTCAACGCCCCGCGACATGTATCTCTAGACCTCGAGGGACGCAAGAGACTGAATTATGTACATCAGTTACATATATACAAAATGCATATCAAACAATCAGCTATGACATGTATAACACCCTCTTCATTGGGTTTCTTTGAACTTGGTGTGATGATGGACATCTCCGACTACTATGACACCTTCAAACATCTATTCTAGTAACAATTTGCAATTTGTGAGTGCGTAGGCATCTTTCGGTTATTGAATAGAACATGGCGCTTCTGTTCTTGGAAGCGAACTACATACAGGGGGAGTTGCATTCCGGACCTTGCTATCTATCAGGTGCTACTCGTGTCCTGGGAGCCGATATGCTCTTAGCGGGCTCAGCAAAGGGGGGCCGTTAGAAAAGCATAATTCAAGCCTTTAGCGGTATTATTCTAACATATTCTACCATATAACGAGACTGGCTGGCAGCTGTGAAATGATTAAATGCCCTGCGGCTCTGCTTCAAGGCTACATTAAGGAGGGAGCCGGGCATTCTTCCTGGCGCTGCCTACGTTTGTGTTTCAGCGAAACTCTTGTTATCCTCTCGGCCCTGTGGCCTTGTCCTTTTCATATACAGACAACAATGTCCCACAGTTGAGCAGTGTAAGCGGAAAATATACTGCGAAGCAATAGGAACAGAAAGCAATGAGCAATGGTTAGAAAACAAAATGGCGATTCTTGTTACATCAAAATGGCCGTTCATTGGAAAACTCGAAAACCTATATTCTGTCGTATCGTGCAGGAGACGGTTGGCCCACGGCCACCAAAATGCGTTTGCGGTCTCAAATTAGATTTCTAGACTGACACCTCAATCAAAGTGAGATTGAACAAACAAGGCTTGCTCACAGAGAATATAGCTACTAATATTGGGTTGAAACAAGGATGCCTATTGGCGCCTGAATTATACAATCTCTTCATATCTGACATTGAGGAAGCTTTTTCATCTGCAAGAATCTTCCCGCCCAAGATAGCGGGGTCGCCAGTTGGGAGGCTTATATATGCAGACAACATAGTCCTGATTGATCAGAGGCCCATAGGTTTGCAACATCAGTTGACAGCTCTCCAGACCTATGTGGATGCCAACAACATGACAATCCTGAAAAATCAAGAATCTTGAGATTTGGCAACCTTAGCAGAGAAAAAGAGACGAAGAAATTTGGATCGATGTTAAAAAGCAAGACAATCTTAGAAGTAACCTCCTTTACCTATTTGGGTGTCTGTATCAATAACAACAGAAACAAGGCTCTTAGAATCATCGACCTCAGAAATAAGGCAAAAAACCTGGCGAGCCAAGCAAAAATCTTGCTAAGACGACTCTGCAGATTCTCTATAGCACCGTTGGTGGAGGTTTATAGAGCAAAGGTTGTATCAATCCTAATTTATGGGGCAGAAACTTCTTTTCTTTTACCAGCTAAAATATGGTCTATATTAGAAGGAATATTTTGGAGGACTGTACTTCAACTGCCTAAAACTTTCCCTATTCAAATAATTCGAAAAGAATTGCCACTAACATCGCTGAAAGTAATTTCAGAGTGGAAAGTTATTTCTTTCTATTGCAAATGCCTGAAAAAGTCATCGTCGGGCGGGTTTAAAGCCCTGAAAAAAGCCATTGGACCTCATTACGACCCTGGCGCTAAGGGATTACCGGTACCGGTAAGGGTACCGGTAATCCCTTAGCGACTGATTACGAGGTCCCTTTGCGCGTTCCCACCTTAACGGCTGGTTTTACCTATCTGGGTGAAATTTGGAAAGACTATCGCTTGAGAGAGATTGATATCTGGTGGAGAATCCTCCTTGAAGGCGAGAAAATGCGTATTAACTCAGCCGTGGCAAAATTTGTATTGGTGATTTTTAAGATAATTGAAAACTTGTCTTATGGAGGCTCAAGGGAACAATGAACTTCAGAGTCTTAAGAGCTCTAATTTGTCCAATCCCGATACAGACCTATAACATCGAGGATTAGGAGAAACATTGATGGGACACAGGTTTTCTTTGATTTTCCCCAGCTGTATTTTACAAAGGGAAAACATTTGATATCTTGATTTTTCTTTTAATGTTTTCTTTTGATCTTTTCTATTTTGGTAATATGCCAATTGAATTATGTAATAACTCAATCGCCAAAGGTTTTCATTTTTGTAAACCAAAGTGCTAAATAAATAAAATAAAATATTAAAAAGCATCAGATAATAAAATATGAACAGTCTGGAATTAATGGTGCTGGAATCAAGATTGAAGAAAGCAAGATTCTGCAATGCAAAGTCAAGAATGTAGAAAAGATGAGAATGTTGGGAAAGAGGTCAACTGCAAATAAAAGGAACAGTGTTAACTCAAGAAGGATGGTCTGATGGACCGCTTGTGTGCAGAGCAACAGCATTAACTGGACAGTGAGAAGCAGTTGTGGAAAATGCAGAACAAGAATGCAAAGATCAATGGCCAAAGATTGCAAAATTGTTGACATGGGTCAATGAAAAAGGGGGACCAATGCAGATACTACCCCTGACCGTTGCCTCCTTATGTTTCAGAGATAATGGTACAAGGAAAGTTGGAGAGAATCGCCAGTGTGGCCGAATGTTTGATGTACCAGGCATGAAGGAAGGGACAGCTGTCCTGATGGATCACCATTGGGCTTGTGGGTGCAGAGCCTACATGAAGCTGCCCAAGGTTTGGGGAGGGACGTGTTCCTTAGTGCTCATCCATGTTCCAGCGTTAGCGGTTCCTCAGATTGACCTGAACATTGGAGAATTTCTGAAAGTAGATGCCCATTTGAAAAGAAGATTGTTCGAATTTCTCAATCGAACAAGAAGGGAGAATTATTTCTCAGCAAAATCAATAGAAGCCTTTGATGAGATCCCATATGAGCATAGGTTATTCAGCAAGACTGCCTCAATATTCACGGTTATCTTTATGCCTGGGATCCAGACGATGGCCAATGCCAAATGGTTACAAATTACCAGACGGGAACTTCTTCAGACCATCAACACCACCATAAAGGGATTCAATGCTATAAGAGAAGAATTGAGGGCTAGAAGACTGATGATCCTGCAGAACAGATATGTCCTTGACATGATCACAGAGATGGATGGAGGAGTTTGCGCCAAAATCGGGCCATGATGTTGCATGTTCACACCTCCTCGCGATGACGAGAATGGGATCTTGACAAAAGCCATAATGTTGTTGACAAACCTGCATGACAAAATGGTAGATGAGACAAAAGACATCACAGACGATGGATGGTTTGCATCCATTTTCACATGGGTTCCACAGTGGATGGCGAACATCTTCAAGTTTCTTGGAGCAATATTGGTGATGGTGATGTTTGGATTCTGTGTGATCAGGATAATAATTACACAGTGCAGGAAGAGAGTGAAGAAGGCAGTAGGAATGAAGATCATGATCGATGTCGAATCGGGGTTGAGACCCAAGGAGTTGACAGATGAAGACATCAGAAAATACATAGAGGCCAGCATAGTAGCACCTAACGGAGCCAAGTTCTGGTACCCAAAGAAACACAAGAAATACGTGGGACGATGGGTCCATTGTACTCCGAATGGACAATGCAGTTACATGACCTGGAGTGTTGATGAACATATAAAATCAGCAGCATCCCTGAAAGGAGTGATGAGGATCTGGACCCCGAAGAAGCACTTCTTCAAAAGAAGAAATCACAATGTGGAAGATAATGAAGATGTGGTCGATGGCTCGACCAGAAGGGGTAGTTTAGAGGAGAAGCCGAATGTCTCTGCAGAAAGTCCCACACCCTACTACCTATATGTTGGCAGCCTGAAATTGTGCCATGCTTGACTATTGTAACTAATCCGCGTTGAATCTTCGAGAAGTGGTATCCATTAAGAAAACCATACATGATGTATCCCCGAAGAGATGACAATCTCTTAGAAGAAGTCCCTGAAGGAATCTGAGGAAAAGGAGAAAGAGAAACTTGGTGACGTCACAAGAAATGAGTGTGATGCAGTGAGAAGACTGGCTGAAGAAGAGAATGTATGGACCTTATAGAAGTTGATGAAGTAAAGAATCGAGTAGGCTTTCATGTGCAAAATGAAGGTTGCACGTTTGAAAATCACTGAAGAACATGTCATTTGTTTGATAACTGGACAGATGCAGCAACGCAAGCAGATCAATTAATCATAGAAGCTGGCTATACATAGTGAATAGAATGCAGGCAAAGCCGCCATTATATAGAAACTGGACATCGGTATTGCAGTTTTAGTAAACTCATACTCACGGAGAAAGAAGGATCGAAAACTGTGTCACAGCAAAGAATTAGCTGGGAGCATGGAGGAATCAAGAAGGGCTGTCTGGCCTGATGTCAAGCCTGAAGGGCAATGACTGGTTATCTATTCTCAAAGGCAGAGAACGCGAGAAGCTGGATCATCCCTTATTAAGGTGCAAAGAAAGAACACGATGAGTGGCAAGTCTTATTAATTCAAGACAATTAAATGCTATAAAATGGGCCAAATTGCAGTCACCTGTCACGTGAGCCCCGGATGAAAAATAAAGTTTCTCACGCAGTCCCAGAACTGTGATAAGCGTGTGCCCATACTCCCTTATATTCGCGGAGAAGAGAATCTACTGTAAGGCCAAGTTCAAAGACAATCTGCATGGCAGAAGGCATGGGTGATGAGATGTGGGGCTAATTGGGTGGGGAGGTGAAGTCAAGTTCACCCCCTGGCACCTGGGGTATGAGCTTACGTGCTGCTAAGTGAACTAAATGTTCCAGAAGGGCACGAGTGTGCCAACCAATTGTAGAGGGCCATATAACGAAGGGCCTTATAGTTTGAGAGCCAATGATATACCGTGTCTCTAATAACTGTAGAAGATGACTTACACTAGGGGTGGGCATGAGTTGTCCGCCTGACTGTAGAGACCCAACCACAACCCGTCCCTTATAGAAAGTATACTTAGATGTCCCCATTGAGCCAACCACAATCCCTGTAGGATTTTCTTATTTGCCATGTAGTGTGATGTCACACATGACGAGTTTTTAGTATAAAAAAGTAGTTTTTTATTAAATGCTGTGCGATGTCCATTGTAACTCCCTGTTTAGACAATTGATATTAAAACAGTATATTGGACTTTGCCATCTTCATAAGTGGTTTGAATATTTGGGGTAAGGAGTTATTCTGTGTCTCATCCAACTGCTTGGCACGCTACCCGCCACGGGCCATAAGCTCAGTTTGTACTGATCCTGGGCGAGTTATGGGGTGCCACATGGGGTATTGTGGCACCCCATAACCCACTCACGCAGGAATTAGTCCATGAACTCCAGAAGCTTATTGTGCAGGCCCAGGCTGATATGTGGGTCCTGGGTGGGGACTTTAATGACATCATGGAGACTGGGTTGGACAGATCTCGGGTTGGCAGCATGAATCTCGAACAGCCCACTAAATTGTGCATCTTTGCCTCAGCGATGAGCTGGCTGGATGCCTGGAGGTGCTTGCACGTGGGTGAAAGGGTATTTTCATTCTTGTCTGGGGTTCACTCCTCAATGTCCACGGACTCTTTTTTTTATCCCACAGGGTGATAGCGCAGACTTCTCGCGGCACAACTCCTAGCCAGGGGGATTTTGGACCATTCACTGCTGCTCATTGAAATCAAGAGGGGGCGGGCAGGCAACGCCCTCTCCCAAGCATAGGCTGAACTCGTATTATTTGGGTCTCCCTGAATTTACAGAGGCACTATTGCACACTGCACAGGAATATTTTTCAATTACAAGGGATCTGTAGACAGCCTGGTTACCATCTGGGAGGGATTTCAGACCGTTCTTAGGGGGGGAAATGATTTCACAGGTAGCGGCACGGCAGAAACAACACATGTCAGCGTAATGGAGGCAGAAGTTTCTGTGGAGGTATCAGGGGTGGATTTCATTGCCTCGGGGTCTCGTAACTGTCGTTACAGACAGCCCAGGAAACACTTCAGAACGTAGTATTAGATATTGCTAAGCAAGCACACTGGCTCAGGCGAAGTCAGATTCATGAGGCCGGGGACAAGGCGGGGAAGATGCTGGCAGGGACAGGGGCAACAGTTATGTGTAGTCCCTGACGAATGACAAGGTGGCCGCGTTGACAGAGGATGAAGACATCTGCCAGGCATTTGCGGCATACAATGAGTACTTATACGGTGCCCCAATGAGGCAACCCTGGGATGAACAACTGAGGGCGATCGACCCAGCGGTCCTCCCATGGTTGACAGTACAACAGCGAATGGATCTGATGCAGATGTGCCGGAAGAGGAAATAGCAGCTGCCATTTCTCAATTCCAGTCAGTGAACTCTCTGGGGTCGAATGGCATCCCAGTTGAGGTCTGGAAGAGGTTGGGGCACACAGTGGTCAGACCACTCCACTGGTTATTCTTGCAGAGCAGGCAGGATGACATACTACCTGAGGACTTGAGGAAACCACGCATAGTAGTTATTCCAAAAACGGGTAAACTCCCAGAACTCTGCACCTCTTAGAGGCTGATCTCGCTCATTAATGGGGAGGCAAAGGTCCTGGCGAGGGTTCTAGCTAATCGCATGTTAGGGGTTGTAGGGCATCTAATTCACCCGGACAGTGTGGCTTCATGCCATCTAAGTCAACACGCATGATCCTACGCAGGGTAAACATGGCCATGGGTCAATTCTCCACAATTCCGGGCCTTCTAGCCCTAGTTTCAGTGGATTTTGAAAAGGCATTTGATTCTGTCTACTGGGACTCGCTGTGGGGTACTATGGAGGGTATGGGTTTTGGGGAGAATTTTTTGAGTTTGGTGCACTTGCTGTATAGCTCACCAGTGGGAGAAGTAAGGGTTAATGGGATCTGGTCCAGGATCTTTCTCTATTCTTTACGCTAGCGGTGGAGCCATTAGCGATAAAATATAGGTCCAGCCCGGACTGGGTGAGACAGCCTGTTGGTTTATATGGGCAATCCCTCTGTCTCCTCCCATGCAGTGACGTAAATCCTAAATGACTACGAGGGGTTCAGTGATATGAAGGTCAACTGGTAGAAATCGGTCCTTTTCCCTGTACAGGTTGGGATTGCCACAGTTCCACGGAACTGCCCCTACAAATTATCCATTGCGGGATTCAGATACCTGGGTATCCAGTTGGGTGGACACCTCTCAACATTTTTTAGATTCCACTTGCACCCGATCATTGAAAAATTCAAGCTTGAGATCACGCACTGGCAGACCCTTGCACTGAACTTCATGGAGAGAGCAGTCCTCTTCAAGATTATATGTTTGCCTAAGTTTCTAAATGTGCTGCAGAACGCCCCTCTCCCGGTCTCAAAGGCGGTCTTCAGAAACATTGAGAGGGTTCTCAGGGAACTGTTGGGGGGGGGTAAACAAGCACGAATCACCCTATAATCTCTGCAGCGCTCAGTGGGAGGGTGGGGTTGGCCTGCCCAGCGTACAATGGTACTACTGGGCAGCACAATTGGGAGTGGTGAATGACTGGCTGCACATGGATCCCAGATTGCCACACATTGCAACTGAGCGGGGTGGCCCCTGCTGCAAGTTCTATATGGGAGGAGGGTGGAAGGGCCTGCGCTCCCACTTATGATAAGGTATGTGCAGCGGGTATGGACTGAGGCACATAGGATGGAGTGGGAGGCCTACATTAAATCATCCCCTTTGGGGCTACTCTTACCTTGCAGAGCTTCTCAGGATGGGTCATTTCAGGAATTGTAAGAGCCTTGGGATCCTGACACTAGCAGATCTTGTGTGGGAGGGCAGCCTACCTCCCTTTGATACACTACAGGAGAAGTTTGGTCTCTGGGGTAGTTAGTACTTTAGATATATGCAGTTGACGTATGCAATGAGGTCGCAATTCCCAGTCCTGAATGATGTTCCACAGTGTTCACCACTGGCGGCTAATATACTCCTGGCACGTATCGAGACCAAGGTCACTTCCACTCTTTACCAAGTAATATCCGGTTTTCGGGGCTTGGGAGCTGTACCGCCTCAAAGACAGTTGGGAGGGGCACATAGGCCCTCTGGATCCCGAGGAGTGGGTGGAGGCGCTGATGTTCCCCACGGAAGTGGGTATTTCCGCTAGGCTTCCGCTCATACAATTTAAGATTTTACATTGGGTTTACTACTCCAGCACAATGCTGCATGGATGGGGGAGGGTTGAGGACGACAACTGTTTACAGTGTGGGAGACCCAAGGGCATGCTCTTTCACATAGTATGGGAGTGTTCGCAGGTTCAATCTTTTTGAGGGAAATGTATTGGCAGACTGTCAGCTGTACTCTGCTCTGAGGTCGCTAGAGACCCGAAATGTGTGCTGCTGGGCATATGGGGGGTGGTGGGGTTCACCAAATACGAGAAGATGTTCCTGTCTGTAGCCTTGGGACAGATTAAAAAAGTTATTGCCTCACTTTGAGGGGCCCCGGAACGCCCGATGGACATGTGTATGGCTCTGGAGAGACGGTGTACAACGCATGGGGGTGTCCAGCGAAGTTTGTGAAAGTTTTGGGGTAAATGGGAGGGGGGAGTTGAGAGGATGGGTGCTTTGCTTTGGATTTGCTGGGAGGTGGGGCATGACTATTACAGGTGGTTCCTTGGACATTATGTTGTATGATTGTCACTTTTTATCTTTTCTGTTCTCAAGCTGATATGTCAAGCAATGGTTTAAGTGGGTTGTGTTTTTTCATTGAAAACAATAAAAAGTTATATTAAAAAAAGTATTGGCATCCACCTTGTTTCCATATACGATGGTTAGCGCCAGTTCATGTGTATTATTCCTTGCGTATGGCGATTATACAGAACATAATCGGGGCATTTCACACTGCATTTGGTGTAGCTGTACAACTGCAGGTGCTGCTGTCATAACATCATAATATGCTTAGTCACTCACACATTCGCCATGTGTTACTATCATTTACCCAGTTACACCATTTGGCGTAAGGAGGTGCTGCAGACTGGCCACTTGTTCAGGGACCTTGCATGGCCATGCCTGGCCAATGGTGATAATACGTAACCATGTGATGTCAAAGCTGGCAAGTACAGCGAGTACCTGACCAGATAAAGACAGTGCCTAATAATTGTCTAGAAAATGCCTATCTAATGTGTAGGTCTTGCAAGAACAGGGTTCTTACATGACATTCTGCCACACCTTAAGGTAAAGCAAACCCTTCCTCTCTCCCCTCTACCAGGAGGTGATCTGGTGGAGGGAGTGGGCCCTTTTTCTTCTCAATGGATAAGGCTTTTGATTGAACAACCACTTTCCAGATATTTGTCTCTGTGCCAACTGGAAGAGAGTTGGGTCTCAGCATTGGGCCGGAAGTTCCCAAAAGCTATTGTCTGCTTGAAACTTCCTTACTGACTTGGGGCAGATCATGCCCAAGTACCTTGTAGGTGGCAGTGGCAACACCGGTTTTACATTTGCCCAGCTGCTCAACCACTCTCCATCTCAATGCCAAAATCCTCCTTTCTATTCAGAGGCCACTTGGAGGACATATGTGGACTTTACCCAGGCTTGATGTTGAACACTCACCCTTTGCAGCCGTGTCCAAGTGGTCAAAGGCATTTCCTAGGGAATCATGGGGATATGCTTCCACTTGTTAAGTGTTGCTATGCATTCCTTCTGCCTGTCTAATGTAAAGACGGTGATGTCCCGTAACATGATATTGGTATATGCTGTCAAATAATTGGTATTCCCTTCCGCAAGTGTAGGCAGGGTCCTTTTAAACAATTAAACATTTGTATACCAATGTTGTCCATCAATGTCTTACTGTCCGGAGCACAGTAGTTGAGGTAGCCAGGTGATTACTTTTATGAAGAGTCACACAAGCCTGAGGCTAAACTGAAAGACACAGGGGCTCATATGCTGTATTCTTACACTTGATTTTTTGCTGGTGACTGGAGCGGATACTGACTTCTCTACCCTTAGAAGCCCCCCACCACCAAAAACATGGAATGGGGTGCCTACCTTCTTAGCTTTAGAGTCCAGCATCAACGCTGGAATCCTGTCTCCGAAACAACTGGGTCCTCCAGTTTCAGGCCAATCGAGACCACTATATCATCCAATATCGAGTGGAAGCACTTGGGCTTGGCAAAGGTTTTCTCACCATATTCCTATGGCACAGCAGTAGGGTCTGTTTTGGATCTGTATCAACACACCAGGACTAAATCAGCACAACCTGAGGCCAAATCATCAAACCCAGAGGTGTGGGAAGCAGTGGTAGATCACCAGTTGGAATGCAGTGAAGGAGCAATAGTTCAGTGCAGGCACAGCTGGGAGTTTTAAGGCTCCGTCATCTGAGGGGACTTCAGGGCTGCAGAGGTATAATTTCATGGGTGTCGCTAAAGATTACATTGGTGTTGGCCCTAGTGAGCTGGCAGTCCTCGGAATGTGCAGGTGTGTGAATAAACCCCAGGTCCGGGGGGAAAGAATCATCAGTACCTAAAATCACAGCCATGCCATAAACAGTTACTAAGGATGTCCATTTAAAGGCTGGAGGAAGTTGTGTCTCCCATCAGATAAATTATGGGATCAACAGAGCAGTGTGGTTAGTCGGAAGGAGTCAGACAAAGAGGTGGTATTTTACACAAAGCTTTTATTGAAATAATAAGAAAAGACCTACCTTTCCTTATGCTACAAAGGTTTTCCCTACCTAATAGAACTCTAATTAGGGTGCCCGTTGCCAGGGTACCACTCTTGGCTTTTCTTAAGCCTTTCACGACGAGGGAGATTACTCCCGTAGTTCTCTTGACTTTTCTTATGGTCTTCACAATTACTGTGATGAGGGAGATCACTCCTGTAACACTGTTGAGCTTTCATAAGGTTTTCATAACTCCCAGGACCCCTCCCGGGTCTCCCACCGCTACTGTTACATCTGACTCGGTGGTGCACATCACTGGTTCTTCCTGGGGTCGCAGGCTGGCTTCTCTATGCCGGCCTCTCTTTTCAGCCAGCCCTTCCTCCAGTTTTATCCTATGTTGCTTGGTCCTCCGAAGCGGAGGATCAGATTACTTTCTTTGTTTACAAGAGGTATTCTTTATGCATCCTTGCGGCCAACTCTTCTCAGTACTGGCCATTTCACGGAAGGAGTGGTTGTTATTACTCCTTCATTTTTCTTCTTCTCAGTACTATTGGGATCCAACCTATTGCCATTCTTTTACTCTTCCCTCTTCTCAGTGGTTTCAGACCTTGGTTGAGCAAAACAAGAGATCTTACAATAGCAAACCGAAGTTTCTTCAGGTTGGATTTCTTGTAACATTGAAGGCCTCAGGGTCTCGTAGGAAAGAGGATTAGGGAGTTTCTGTATGGAACAGGAGTTCCTGTCCCTAAGAGGGGAGTCTCTCCCTATTAGGTCCTGTGTACCTCCACCCTTAGAGAAAATGTTGCATAGCAGGCTCACCTCCCTAGCCTCACAGGGAAGAGTTCCCCTCTGGGTAGAAGTGATGAGAACCCATGAATCATCACAGCAGCCAGACCAAACTGGTTTCAAGAATTTATATCAAGGGTAGTGTATACATGGATAGGCCAAACATCAAATTGAGTTTTTATTAAAAAAAATCAGAATGTATACTGTTTGCAGGTTCGGGGTTAGTGTCTCCGGAACTAAATGAAGGAAAGTGTCTCTAGGGGAAAGATTATGTGCTCAAATCAAAGGTTGCTGGTACCGGGTATCCAAGTGTTATTGAAACCTGCGGTTGGTTTTTTTTAGGGATTCCCAAACGCTTTATTCTGTCAGGCTCAGGTTTTATGGTCATCAGGCCACCTCAAAGAGGGAGAGGTGGAGACAGGGTTTGCGCTCCTTAGGGACCAGCTCTCCCTCAGGTATTGCGACTTCTTCAAGAAGGTGGTACCCTGTATTGTAGCTTCCTGGGAGAGACTGGTCCTCTGCCATTAGAACCATGGAGGAGGGTCTTCTTGGCTCCCTAGAGGCAGAGACTCTCATCTGCCTATCTCTTTTTTCCAAGGTCCTGGTCTCGGTGCCCTCCTTCGCCTCTCTGAACCTAACATACTCTCTAGCCATATGCATGTTCCTCTTCCTGCCTCAGGCACCTGCCTATGCTAGGGCCAGCTAGAACCTTTCTAGTGTATCTCTAGGGTGGCTTGGTACTGCCTCCTGCTGATATCCTTCGACATACTCCTTATTCTTTTTGACCATCTCCTGATGTTCTCTTATTTCCTCCATGTCCCCCCCCCCAAGAATATCTGGTATCCTCCAATCTCCTCCTGACATTCTATCACCACTCTCTGATCTTCTGCTGGCTTTCTCCAACCACTTTCTTGGCTCATGTTGTCAATCCATGTCCCCGTCTCATCTGCAACCTCCTCGCCATACTCTTCTTGCCAACTTTGGGAAGGTGTTCTGCCTCCTATCTATCACCTCCTGACAATCACCAGCCACCTACATTTTGTATACTACAACCTCCCCCTCACTCTCTCCACCAAACTCCTTTTGATAATTTTCTCCACCACCTTCCCTCCAATACCTTCCCCCCAGGAGCCCACAACAATGCTAATGCAGACTGTGATGTAGCCAATGAAGTCATCACGGATTCCCTGGCAGTGACCTCCTCGGATGTGGCCAGGGGGTGGCAGACGCTACAGTATCTTGACCATGGGGGTGGCTAAATGAGGGAGGATCACATGGGAGGAGACAACTACCAGGGAGATCTCATGACTTCATTGGACAAGACGCAGTATCCCCCCACCCCATGGACATCCATGGACTCCAACTTCCATAATCACTGCAGTACTGCGATGAGGAAGATGAAGGAGTTGGCCCAAAGTAACAAGACGCACAAAGCTTAATGTGCAGACTGGAGGTTTTTTCCAAATCACCTGTGTGTGAGACGGGAGTAGTTTCTTACCTTTTAAATCAATTTCTCCAGCTTTGGTAATCTTTCATGGATTCACATGCTATGAATATTCCAGTCGTCAGGCTGGGAAAACCCCAGTCATTTTAATATATTAGTTTTCCTATGGAAAAACGTTGACACCTTGAGTGTCCCATCGATGTTATGGGTGCTTTGGGCAGCACCAATGGGACGTCGAGTGTATAGCTCCGGCTCCACAGCTTACCCTCAGATTTAAACCTTTCCAAAAAGTCCTAAGAAGGATGTTTGCCTGAGGGGGAAGGCTTGAGGGTGCATGTGAATCCATGAAAGATACCAACGCTGGAGAAATGGAGTTACAGGTAAGAAACTACTCCCTTCTCCAGCATTGGATCTTTCATGGATTCACATGTTGTGAATAGACTTGTAGCAGTAGAAATGCTTGGGGGTGCATATCAGGCAAACAGGATGCAAGCCTTCAGTAATATGACGATAAGAAAAAGCATATACCTTAAAAATAAAAAACAGGAGCAGAAAAACCCTGGAAGCTGTGATGCTTACCTTACTGGAACAGGCGTTGGAGGACTGCCCTTCCCATTTGTACATCTTCAGCATGTTGTTGATGCAGACAGTAGTACCTGGTGAACGTGTGGGGCACTGCCCACATTGCTGCCTGGCAAATGTCCGATTGGTATGGCCACCCATAGAGCTGCTGAGGACGCTGTGGACCTTGTGGAATGAGTTCTGGGAGCTGATTGTAGTGGTCTGTTGGCTTTTGGGTGGCAGAAAGATATAGTAGCCGCCACCCAGCATGAGATACCCTGCTTTGAAATTGCCCTACCTTTATTGGAAGGCCGAAAGCCACAAAGAGCTGATTGGAGGATCTGAACGATCTTGTGCGCTCTAAGTAGTACTTTAAAGCTCTCTTAATGCCCAGAGAATGTAGAGCCTTTGCAGCTGGAGTAGAAGCATTAGGAAAAAAAGTTGGAAGAGTGATTGTAGTGTTTTTATGAAAATCAGATGGAATCTTTGGAATGAAATGTGGATTCGTAGAGAGGACCACCTTGTCCCTCATGAAGCACAGATACGGTGGATCAATGACCAAAACCTGCAGTTCTGATACTCGTCTGGAGGATGTGATAGCCACTAGAAAGATTACTTTCCAAGTGAGAAATGGTATGTCAGCAGTTGACATAGGCTCCAAAGGTGGTTTCATGAGGGCTGTTAAAACTAGGTTTAGACTCCAAACAGGCGAAAACCTTTTCCTTGGGGGGAAAAGGTTCTGAAAAGGCCCTTCAGGAAATGTTTTATTAATCTGTCGCTGTAAAGCATAGTAGATGAACAAGTCACTTCTTACCTTGTAACGTTCTTTCGACAGGATGTTCCTCCGACGTATTCCTTACTTTGATAATACGTTTCCAGCTTGCTGGCCTCGGAATTTTTTTTCTGTAGAGGGCGGTGCACGTCGACGTGCGCCGAGTCGATGTCCCTCGACGGCCACCGTATCGGCGCCGACGTCACCATGCCCATAAAGAGCCACGTGCTGTGTCCGTTGCTCAGTTCAGTTTTGTAGCATAAGAAAAGTCATGTCTGAATTGGTTATTGACCTTGAAGGAGCGTAAGCTGCAACCGCAAGGGAAGTATCACTGCGGGGATGGATGGAAGGGGCGATAAGGAATACGTCGGAGGAACATCCCGTCAAAAGAACGTTACAAGGTAAGAAGTAACTTGTTCTTCGAAGGGATTGTGTCCTCCGACGTATTCCTTATCTTTGATAGACTTCCATAGCAGTGGCATGTAATTGGAGGTGGGAGTGAGAATGTTATGTATCCCTTTAGGGATGGACCGAATGTAATACGGCCTTGCCAAATCTGGTCTCTTGACTAGTGGAGGAAACCAGATTGTAAAATTTTGTGAATGTATGTGCGGACGACCATGTGGCAGCCGCACATATGTCTCGGACCGGTACCCCTCTTTGGAGAACCGAAGAGGCTGCGATACCCCTGGTTGAATGAGCCCTGAGATTTTGGGGTGGCCCTTTCCCTACCAGTTTGTAACATTCCAGAATGGCCAAAATAATCCACCTGGAGATGGTTTGTTTTGTTATGGGTAGTCCCAACTTGTGACCTGAGTATCCTACAAACAGTTGGTTTGCTTGCCTGATCCTAGCCATTCTGCTGATGTAAAAGCTGAGAGCTCACCTTGGGTCCAGCCTATGTAGCCTTTCTTCCTCTTTCCCCGGATGGGCAGGAGGGTAGAACGAAGGTAAAGTAATTTTCTGAGTAATATGAAATTCAGAAACTACCTTTGGGAGGAAATTGGGCTTCACCTGTAGGACAACTTTGTCCTTGTGGAAAATTGTATGTGGGGGTTTACAGGAGAGAGCTTGTAGCTCGCTCACCCTCCTAGCAGATGTTAGTGCTACCAATAGGTCAGTTTTAAGCGTGATAAATCTCAGCGAACAAGAGTGAAGTGGTTCGAATGGAGTGCCCATTAGGAAGTTTGAGACTAAATTTAAGTCCCATAAGGGAACCTGGAATGGTTTTGGAGGATAAACATTAGTTAATCCCTTGAGAAATTGTATCACTAGAGGAAGTTTGAAATATGATGGTTCCTCCGCAGTGCGCTTGAAGATAGAAAGCGCTGCGAGATAGCCTTTTACAGTGCCAACTTGAAGGCCTGAGTTTGCCAAGTAGAGTAGAAACGATAACACTGTTGGTGTACCACATGAAAAAGGGTCGATATTCTCTTCCCTACACCAGCTGCAAAATTTGTTCCAACGGCAGCGGTATCTTCTCAACCTCCTGATCATTTGAGGAATAACAGGGACTGGTGGGAACGCGTAAAGGAGTGGAAACTCCCAGTCCACTACGAACACGTCTCCTAGAGCTCCTCTCGGGGGAAATTCCCTTGAACAGAACAGATCGCACTTCCTGTTGGTGCTTGTGGCGAACAGATCCACCTGAGGGGTTCCCCAAAGGGCGCAGATCTCTTGAAGGACTTCCTGAGCTAGCTCCCACTCGTGGGAGACTGTGCTCTGCCTGCTCAGAGCGTCCGCTGTCAAGTTCTTCTCTCCGGCTAGGTGGACTGCCGATAGAGAGATTCCTTCTTGGATTGCCCAAAACCAGAGCTGCATTGCCTCTCTGCACAGTGGCAGTGATCCTACGCCTCCTCTTTTGTTGAGGTAGTGCATGGCCACCGTGTTGTCCGTCATTATCAGGACATTTCTCCCCTGTACTGATAGCAGGAAAGTTTTCAGCGCTAGTCTGATCGCTCTCAGCTCCAATAGGTTGATGTGTAGTCTGGACGCCGATGGAGACCAACGACCGCTGATGGTCAAGTCGTTGGCATGGGCTCCCCACCCGTTGAGGGAGGCGTCTGTGACTACTGTTATCTCCGGCCATGGTTGCCAAAACAGTTCTCCTTTCAAGATGTTCTCTGGATAGGCCCACCATTGAAGGTCGCGGGCTACCTTGTCCGGAATCCGGAGGAGATCTGTCATTCTCCCTGAGAATTGCGACCACTGACTTCTCAGTGCCCACTGAAGAGATCTCATTCTCAGGCGAGCCTCTGGCACAAGGAAGATGCAGGATGCCATGAGGCCTAGCAACCTCAAAAAGTCGAAGGCTGGGAGACAGTGGGCATTTTGAAACTTGGTGACCATCTGTAGAATATCTTGAGCCCTCACCTCTAGTGGCGAGGCTTTTCCCAGGGAAGTGTCCAGGACCGCTCCAATGAACTGGAGTCTCTGTGATGGTATCATCTGTGACTTCTTTAAATTGAGGGAGAAGCCCAGTTTGTGAAGGAAGTGGCAGACATAATCTAGCTGGGACTGGGCTTGTTTCGAAGATACAGCCCTGATCAGCCAATCGTCCAGGTAGGGGTAGACGCTCCTTAGACTCGCCGCCACTACCGACATCAGCTTGGTGAAGACCCTTGGGGCGGAGGTCAGCCCAAATGGCAGAACTCGAAATTGATAATGAGAGTCGCCAATTGCGAACCTCAGGTATTTCCAGTGTTTGAGATGCATTGGCACATGGAAATAAGCATCTTGAAGGTCCAGAGATACCAGCCAGTCCTGGAGCTGGAGGGCCTGAAGGATCTGAGAGAGAGTTACCATCTTGAACTTGTCCTTCCTGAGGAACTTGTTCAATTCTTGTAAATCCACGATAGGTCTCAGTCCTCCGTCCTTCTTTGGTATGAGAAAGTAGGGGGAGTACCAGCCCTTGTTCCTGTCCGCTACAGGTACCGGTTCTATGGCACCTTTCTCTAGCAGGTCTATAATTTCCTGCAAGAGGAGCGGATCTAGAACTTTTAGAGAGCTGTTCCCCGGTGGATGACTCTGAGGGATGTGTAGAAAGGGTAGGCAGTAACCCTGGGCAACTGTCTCCAATGCCCAAGCATCTGACGTTATAGCCTGCCATTCTGTCAGATGGTGAGTTAACATGCCCCCTACAGGTGTATTGTGTGGAAAGGCCTCAGAGTGGTTTGGGGCTGGCTGATGCAGATGCCGAGGGTAAAGAGGCACCTGCTGCTGCTGCGGCCTTAGTACCTTTGACCCGTCCACCTCAGGTGGATCTCCTTTGGCCTCTTTGAGCCGGCTGTCCTCTGCCTTTCCCGAATGCGGAATAATAGCGAAAGGACTTTCCTCTCCCAGAGGTTCCTGAGAGGCGAAAAGGAGTTTGGCGGATAGCAGCTCCTAAAGATTTTGCTGCTGCTTTAG
This sequence comes from Ambystoma mexicanum, assembly GCF_040938575.1. Lineage (NCBI taxonomy): Eukaryota > Metazoa > Chordata > Amphibia > Caudata > Ambystomatidae > Ambystoma > Ambystoma mexicanum. Next base: position 325,299,177 of record NC_090925.1, on the reverse strand, counting down.
AAGTCTGCAACTTTTCCAGACTGTCATCAGCCTTCTTTCCGAATAGTGAAGAGCCATAGTACAAGCAGAGAAGACTTTCTTCGCCATAGAATCGTACCTCTTGTCATCTCTATCCTGTGGGACAGTAGGGTAAGCGGTCCTACTGCTAGATGAAGTTGCCGCTTGAACCACCAGGCTCTGGAGTCGGGTGTTTTTTTATAAGTATTCAGGGTCAGCAGCCGCTACCCTATACTTGGCTGAAAATCTTTTATTGACCGCAGGGATAACTTCAGGAGTTTCCCTATTAGATGTAATTTTCCTTTGTAAGGCTGCATGGAAGGGGACCACAGGGTCCTCCTGGGGACCTTTGTCTAATATGTCTGTTAGGTCATCCTGTTGAAAAACAGGGGAAGGCACGGACCAACCCATAAATTCAATAATTCTTGCCATAAGGGTTCTATAGGGTGTTTCGGCATGTTCCCCTGGGTCTGGCTTAAGAAATTCCTCTTCTGGGGAAGTGTCCAGCCCACTTTTCTCATGTAGTGACTCCTGTAGGTCCTTCAACCTTCTTTCCTCAGAGGTGAAATCCTCTGAAATAGGCAGTGTAGTCCTCTGTAACCCAAATGTTTCCTAGTCAGAATCTTCCCCCTTTTCATAAATTGAAGATAGTCCAGGGTACTCTGACCTCTGAAATGGTGTAAAACCCATCTCTAAGGCAGATGGAGCCAAACTCGTCATTATTGGGTGAGAAAACGTCGATGTCGTTGACGCCGATGTGACAGGATTCGAAGGCGCCGAGAACGGCGTTGGAAAAACTGGAAGGGGTCTCGAAGAACTCGAGAGGATCGGGATCCTACTCGAGGGCATCGACGACGGTCTCGGCGTCGTGCCGGAGGCCCTTGGAATCACCATTGGCTGTGGAGTAGCCTTGGTCTTCTCTTCCATCGGCGTCGACATCGACGATAGCGTCGAGTCGATCGACTGATGCGTCGAGAAACCCTTCGACAACTGCGTCGATGGCGCCGATCCATGCGTCGAAGGAATCTTCGACGACGGTGTCGAAGATGGTGCCTTCTTACCCGATGGCTCGTGGCGCTCTCGGGTGGAATGTTTCACCGGGTGCTGCGACTCTTTGCGTTTTGATTTTTTGGGTTTTTCACCCGGGGTATCACCCTCAGCTGTCTTCGAGAGGGTTGAGGCCGCTTTCTCGAAGACGCTTAACATTTTCTTTCTGAATTCCTCCCACTCAGCCTGAGAGCTGTGTTTTGTGGGACAGGAGACCCTTTCTGGGGAAACAGAAGACAACGAGGAAGGGGATCTTCGACGTCTCTTTTTTGAGTGTCTTGATCTCGACGAATGGTGGGAGCTACTTTGAGATCTAGAATGGGAATCTTTTCGACAGCGAGGAGACGAATGCCTCGACTCAGCCGAAGAAACCTTCGAGGAGGTTTTGACTGACTTACCTCTCTCGAGCTTCCCCTTGCGCTCCTTCAAGGCTTTCGCCGTAATGGACATGCAGTCCTCACACTCCGAACAATGGTGCTCGGCTCCCAAGCACCACAAGCAGATCCTGTGTGGATGCGTTATCGACATTTTTTTACCGCAGTCTCGACATTTCTTGAAGCCGGATCGCGGCATCGTAGGTTCCGATGAAGATGCCATCGAGAACAAGTAGGTATATTTCGAGTAGATATAGAGTCATTCCTGACTGAACTGAGCAACGACGTTCCGAGGCCCCACGAAGCTCGGAAAAACGGAACTGAGCAACAGATGCAGCGCGTGGCTATTTATAGGCATGGTGACGTCTGCGCCGATACGGTGGCCGTCGAGGGACATCGACTCGGCGGACGTCGACGCGCAGCGCCCTCTACAGAAAAATTTCCGAGGCCAGCAAGCTGGAAACGTATTATCGAAGATAAGGAATACGTCCGAGGACACAATCCCTTCGAAGTTCTCTTTCGTGTGAATCTTGATATCACCGATAGGTAAACTTTTATAGAAGATACTGCCAGACCCTCTTTCGCTAACAACAAAAGGTAAGGAAGGAGTTGCTGAGGTGTCATACTTAATTGCTGTAGGTTAGGTTTCTGCGAACACCAAGCGCAAAACCTTTTCAATTTACGGCTATATGATGTGTTGGTAGATGGAGCTCCTGCTGCTGCTAAAATGCGGTGATAGCCCTGAGGTATATTTAGGTTTCCGAACTCGGATTGGTCAGGAGCCATGCAGCCAATTTGAGGGAGCCTGGGTTGTGATGCCACACCATTCCCTTGTTCTGAGATAGGAGATCTGGCTGGGATCCTAGATGAAACGGATCATCCTCTGCCAAGTGAACCAGTTCGGAGAACAAGGTCTGCCTGGGCCAGAACGGGGCCACTAGGATGATTTTGCAGGGAACCTTGCAGGTCATTTGTACGGTTTTCCTTATGAGAGGTAAAGGGGGCGTACGTGTAGGCAAACATCCTGGTCCAAGGAAAAGAGAATGCGTCCCAACAGGAGTTCGGATGAGGGATCCTGCTGGCAAACTGCTGGCATTGTTTGTTTTCGGGGCTGGCGAAAAGGTCTACAGGGGGAAGGCCTTACTTTGCGAAGATCATTGCCACCTGGTAGCTGTTCATTTGCCACTCGTGTGTCTGGGAGTCCCTGCTGAGGGTGTCTGCTGGTTTGTTCTGAATCCCTGGTAGGTGGAAAGCCAGGATCTGAATTTTGTGCTGAATGGCCCAGTGCCAGATGATTTGAGCTTCCTGGGATAGGATTTCTGAGTGTGACCCTCCTTGCTTGCACAGGTAGAACATTGTAGTCGTGTTGTGAGTGAGAACCTGCACCACTGAGCCTTTGATGATGGGGAGAAAGGATTTGAGAGCCCAGTGTACAGCCCTCAACTCTAGGACATTGATAGGTAGAGAGGTCTCTGTGGGTAACCACAGACCTTTAACTTGGAACTGGTCCAGATGAGAACCTCATCCTATTTGTGAGGCGTCGGTCACGATAGTGTAAAGGAAGCCTGGTTCTATCAGGTGCATGCCTTGTTTGATGTTGATGGGGTGAGTCCACCACTGTAGGGTGTCTGCCAGGGGTTCGGGAGATGACTACTCTGTCTGACCAGGAGCCTTGAATCTGGGACCATCTGGATGGGAGGAATTCTTGTGCTGGGCACATGCAAAGGTGACAGTTTGGAATGAGAGGGATGCAAGACGACATGGTGCTGAGGAGAGACATAAGAGCGGACCGTGACAGTTTTTTCTGGTGTAAAAGTGCCCGCTAGTGCCAAGAGCTTCTCTATTCTCTCTTTCGAGGGTTTCACTTGATTATGGGTTGTCCGGATTTGCGCTCCCAGGAAGACCAAACTCTTTGAGGGAGTCGAGCAAGATTTGCTGTAGTTGATGGTGAAGCCTAGACGTTGTAGCAGGAGCATTGTGCTGTTGAGAGACTCCAACATCTGATGGTAAGTTATTCCCTGGACCAACCAGTCATCCAAATATGGGTAAACGTGGTGGCTCCTTCTCTGGTGGAAATCTGCTATGGGGGCCAGACACTTGGTGAAAGTTCTGGGAGTTGATTTTAAGCCAAAGGGGAGAACCCGAAACTGGAAATGGCTGTTGCCCACTGTGAACCTGAGAAATTGTCAGCGCTTTGGGTGAATTGGTATGTGAAAATAAGCGTCCTCGAGATCTAGAGACGCTAAAAACTCTTTGGTTTGCACTGCTCTTATAACGTCTTGCAACGTAAGCATTCTGAATGTTTGCTTTTTTATGTTTTTGTTCAGCACCCGCAGGTCTAGAATTGGGCGCCACTTTCCGTTTGGTTTCATGACCACGAAAAACAGACCTGGAATAGGTGCCCTTTCCTCTTGCTGAGGGGGGGGGCCTCTCTCCATGGCCCTTGTTTTTTAACATGAGACAAACCTCTCGGCATAAGATGTGTAGGTGGGATTCAGACTTTTTACCGGAGAAATAGGAAATTGTGGACGTTTGAACTCCAACAAGTGGCCGTATTGGATAGCATCTAGTACCGTCTGTGAACATTGAACGCCACTCGCTCGGATGAAACGCCACCTTCCCTCCTATTTGACTGTCCCTGTGGCAGTCATTATTGTTCTTTGCTTTGATGGCCTCTTTGTGAAGAGGAATATCCCCGTTTTCTTTGACCCTGGTAGTCCTTGTTGCGTTGGGCGGTTTGAAAGGAGTGCCTGCAGCCGTGAGAACAGTAAGTGGATCTGTTGTATCCCTTGTATCCCTTGTTGTCTTGAGAACATGCAAATCTTGTGTTTCCTGAGACTTGAAAAGAATGAAAGGGGCGAAAGGATCTTCTGCCTTGCAGAGCCGTGAGGGACCTTGCTGTATCTGAATCCGCTTTCATGGCCTTCAAAGCTTTGTCGATCTTTTCACCGAAAAGATTCTCACCCTCACAAGGCATGTCCACAACCTTGTGCTCTACTTCCTGCCAGAAATCCATGCAGCGAAGCCAAGCTTGGTGCCTGAGAATCACTGTGTTGTTAAATTGTTTGAAGCCGGTCTCGGCTAGGTCTACAGCAATGTTTATGCTATGGTTCGATGCCTCCTCCCACTCTCGCACCAAAATCACTTTCCTCTGCTGCTTTGGAAGGAGGTCCAATAGTGGGGTTAGACCGTGGTACATGTCGCGGTCATACCTTGCAACGATGGCCAAAGAGTTGGCAGCGTTCATGGTAGTCACTCCTATAGAAAGGACTTTCTTCCCAAAGGCGTCCAACTTGCGGTTATGATTATCCGGTGGAGTGGCACACTTGTGTTGGGTGGAAGCTTTTTGGCTAGCAGCCGCGGACACAACAGATTCCGGTGTTGGTTGTAATGTTAAATACTTTGGAGTGGACTTGGGAGCATTAAAAAAGAAAATCCAAGCAACCTTTTACTGCTGGTACAGTAAATGAGTGTTTCATTGTACAGAGTCCCTCCTGCCATACATGATCTAGTATTGGGATTGAAAAAACAGCCTTTCTCCTTTTCCCCATGTGATCGAACTAGAAGCAATCCTTCTTTTCCTCCTCTGGAGTAAGGCCGAATTCCTGACAGGCCTTAACCATCATGGAATGGAATGCGCTTATGTCATCCGGGGAGATAGTTGGGCCGGACTACCTGGTGCATGCTGGTCTGGGTCTGTATCCCAAGTGTCTGCCCTCCTTGGAAAAGAGGAGACGGTGGAAAGGGTGTCCTGTGGGGCAATATCCTGGTCCGAGTCATCCAGCTCTCCTTCTTCCTGCTCGCTGCGTCGAGGACTAAATGCTGTAGGGGATGGGAGAGGAGATCTAGCCGGGGATTGCCTTCTGGGGCAGGCACCCTGGTCTCATAAGGAATCAGACGTATACCTCTGGCGAGGTTGGAGGGCTTTCCAACGGTGGGACTGATGGAGCCTGAGGCATTGGAAGCCTTGTCCTAGGAGAGATTGCAGAGTGGAGAGTACTTGCATAGACAGCAATGAATGGTGTTTTATGAGAGGATATTGTAGTGGGACAACCCCCACGTCCAGTGATGTGGACAGTGTTTGAGTTGTATGCTGCAGGCTGAAGACAGGAGGTGCCTCAAAGTCAGGTGTAATTTCATGTTGTAGGATCTCTGGTATTATGGTTGGGGACCTTTCTAAAAGAGGTTGTTCCGTAGGCACATTTGTCTGCTTTGATCTGCCCTTGGGAGACAGAACTTTTGTTTCAATTCGGGCTGGATCGGCCCCATAGTGGATTTACGTGTCACCAGGGATTTTTTCTTCGCCGTCGACTTTGTGATCATCGATGGGACAGTAGTTGACAGGGTGAACCAGTCGTCATCGACGGGAGACGAGACTTTGATGGCGGCAATACTGCCGTCGATATTGTCTTTGTCACCGGTAACATCGCCGATGGAGAAGGCGATGGTTTGGATGATGACTTGGATTTGTGTTTCGTAGATTCGTTGCCGGACGAGGAGCTATGGGACGCCGATTAAGAGTGATGTATACCAGTGGACGAAGACTTCTTCGCCGATGAGGATGAGGACGTAGGCCTTGATTTAAATTCTTGCGACAATGCCAAATATTTTTGGGCCAAGTCCTCCGATTTCTGCTGGTGTGAGCCCTTCTACTTACGTCCTTCCAAGCGTGATGTGGAAGCGTCATGAAAAAGGGGAACCTGTGACCCCTAACCACTCGACAGAGGCCTTTTCAGGGGTAATGAAAGCTTGGCCTTATCCTGACTGGAAGATGGCCTAGGCTCACCTGTCCTCTGCTTCTTTGTCAGCAGTTCTTCTGATCTTAATCTTTGGCGCGATGGTGACCTCTTGCCTTAGGGAGTGGCAGCCCTGCCACAGAGTGAAGAGCCGACCTCCGATGCCGGATAGGCTCCCTTGTTTAGCCAACAAATGAGCCGTCTTTCCTGCACTTGAGTGTTTTTTGTGAGAACCCTTGACAAGGAACAAGTTACTTACCTGTAACTGTTGTTCTCCAGTATGGGTCTGGCATGGATTCACATGCTCATGAATATTCCCCGTCGTCAGGCCGGGAATCCTCGGTAAAGATAAAATTAGTATCAGTTTAGTTTCTGATCAGTCTTTCTTAGTAGTAACCAATCACTGGTCTCTGGGTCATACTGCCCCCAGCCAATAACTGCCCTCTCCCTAAGCCCCGCCTCTGGCAGCCATCCTCATATTTGGTAGCACGTAAAGTGGCAGTATGACCAAGTGAAGAGCCGCAGAGGGGTAGGAGGGAGGGTTTGCATGTGAATCCATGCCAGACCCATGCTGGAGAACAACAGTTACAGGTAAGTAACTTGTTCCTTCTCCAGTGTGGGGTCTGTATTGGATTCACATGCTCATGAATATAAGAATACATAGCAGTACACACATGCACAACCACGGGAGGTGGCAAAGGCTCAATATTAAGCATTACATCAAAACTCAACATTAAGCATTTCTTACCTCCTCACCAGGCTCACCTTAAGCGAACAGGTTGCGCAGCACTGCTTGGCCGACCCTGGACTCCTCCCTGGAATCCCGGTCGATGCAGTAGAATCTCGTGAAGGTGTGCGTCGACCTCCACGTAGCAGCCCTGCAGATGTCCAGCAGAGGCACACCAGACAAGAACGCTGTGGTAGTAGCGACCGCTCTGGTCGAATGGATTCTCGGACGGCCGGGCAATGGTCGGTTTGCCAACCGATGACAGTGCATGATGTAGCCGGAGAGCCATCTGGAAATGGAAGCCTTCGAGAGAGCCTTCCCTTGGTTCACAGGTCCAAAGTTCACAAACAGCTGTGATGTCCTCCGAAAACTCTTTGTTCGGTCCACATAGAACTTCAGCGCTCTAGCTACATCCAGCGAGTGCAAAGTCCTCTCGGCCGGCGACGAAGGGGACAGGAAAAAGACTGGTAACACCAAGGGCTCGTTGAGATGGAAGTCCGAAGGCACCTTGGGCATAAAGGATGGGTGCGTCCTCAGCACTACCCTTGTATCGTGAAAGGTCAGGTATGGAGGCTTGCAGGATAGTGCCTGGATCTCTCCCACACGTCGTGTGGAGGTGATGGCCACCAGGAATGCTGTTGTCCACGACAGAAACTTCAACGGGGCCGGATGCAATGGCTCGAATGGCCGACCCATGAGCCTGGTCAGCACCACGTTGAGCTCCCACGCCGGGGCTGGAGCCTTCACCGGCGGGAATGATCGAAACAGTCCTTTCATAAATTCCTTAACCAGGCGATGAGACCACAGGGATGACCGCCCTGTAGTCCTGGTGTATCGGGAAATCGCTGCCAGGTGTATCTTGATTGAAGCATGAGATAGTCCAGCTTTGGCTAGCGACAGAAGGTACGGCAATACTTGAGGGGCCGTAATCCACAGAGGGTTAATCTTCTGTACACGACACCAGACAGAGAACCTCTTCCACTTATGACCGTAGCACTTGAGAGTTGAGGACACGCTGGCCTTCGCAAGAACCTCTCTGCAGTCGGCCGGGATATCGTATCCTCCAAACTATAGTGCTGCAGGAGCCAGGCCTGCAAGTTCAGCGACTCTGGGTTGTGATGAAGAATTGCGCCTCCTTATCTGGAGAGAAGATCTGCATCCGTCGACAGCTTGACTGGTGGGGACGCTGACAAGTCCAGAAGGTCCGGGAACCAGATCTGTCTCGGCCACGCCGATGCGACGAGGATCATTCTGCACCGGGACCTCTTGAGCTGGTTGATGAGTCAGAGCAGCAACGGCAACGGAGGAAACGCATATAGGAACAGGCCGTCCCAGGAGAACGAGAAAGCATCACCCATGCTGCTGGGTTGGGGAAACCTGCTGGCGAACCTCTGGCACTTGGAGTTCGTCGCCGTCGCGAACAGGTCGATCTGGGGTTTTCCCCATCGCTGAAAAAGAGTCGGTCCACTTGATCCTGGCGTAGTTCCCACTCGTGGCACGAGCGCAGCTCTCTGCTGAGTGAGCCGGCGATGGTGTCTTTTAACCCTGCCAGATGAAATGGCACCAGAAACATCCCTTGAGCAACGGCCCAATGCCAAAGGTCCTGGGCTTCCTTGGATAGGGCCGGGGATCTGGTTCCACCCTGCTTCCGGATGTAGAACATCGTGGTGGTGTTGTCGGTGAAGATCCTCACCACCTTGCCCTTGAGGGATGGCAGAAAGGACCTGAGGGCCCAGAACACTGCCCGGAGCTCCAGGATGTTGATGTGGAGCGGCTTCTTCTCCGGGAGCCAAAGGCCTCTCGCGCGAAGACATCATCCCGAGGAGGGACTTGATGGACCTCCCTCTGGCCACGTCTGTGGCCAACAGACGCTGCACCTTGCCTAGGATGGCCTTTGTCCTTTCTTCCGACGGCGAGGCCAGACGTGCCACTGTGTCGAGCTTGGCTCCCAGAAACAGTGCGACTTGAGAGGGGACCAGGTGGGACTTGGGGAAGTTGATGGAGAACCCCAGGTCCGTGAGCAGCTGGACGGTCTTTGCTGTGTTTTCTACGGCGAGCTCCCTTGTCCTTGTGCGGATGAGCCAATCGTCCAGGTAGGGGTAGATGTGGATCCCCTGCAGGCGCAGCTGCGCCGCCACTGGAGCGAGGCACTTGGTGAAAACCCTGGGTGCCGACTTCAATCCGAACAGGAGGGCCTTGAACTGGTAGTGCCACCCTCGGACCACGAACCTGAGGAACTTCCGGTGTCCTTTTAGAATGGGAATGTGAAAGTATGCATCCTCCAAATCCAACAACAACAGGAAATCGCCCTCCCCCAGCTGTCCCAGCACGTGCTGGAGGGTGACCATCCAGAACTTCTGTGCCTTGATGTACTTGTTCAATCGTCGCAGGTCTAGGATGGGTCGCCACCCTCCTGTCTTCTTTTTCACGAGGAAGTACCTTGAGTATACTCCGGAGCCCCGGAGTCTCTTTGGGACAAGCTCGATGGCACCTTTCTTGAGCATCGCCCTTACCTCCAACAGTAGTTGAGGGACGTGTTTTTCTTTCCTGGCCACGGTGAGGAATGCAGGGGCACTTTTTTAGAAATTCAAGGGCTTGCCCCTGGGCTAGGGTGTCCAGCACCCAACGGTCGGTGGAGATGGACTCCCACACGCTGACGAACTTCGCCAGCCGGCCTCCCACCCTGGTGCTTCGGTGGGGGCCCGACGCCTCTGTCGGTTCAATCTTGCTTGGAGGACGCCTTGCCGCTTTGGCCCTGCGACGACGGCGGGATATGCCCGACTTGCTTCGTCCTCTATAGGCTTCCTGCGACGAGGAGCGGGCCGCTTGGCGCTACGTAGAGGAGCCACTGCCGAACCCCTTGGAGGCACCCTGCTTCCCTCCGGAGCTCCGAACGGACGGCCTTCGTTGCTGGAGAACTCCTAGGGCCTTACCTGTCTCCATGTCTGCCTTGATGGCTTGGAGGGACTCATCCACAGTTTTCCCAAACAGGTTGTTCCCGTCGAATGGCATGTCCAAAACCATGGCTTGTACGTCCTGACGGAAATCCGTCGCCTTGAGCCACCCTCATCGTCTGAGGCAAACGCTGTTGCCTAGCTGGCGGAAACCGGTGTCGGCAATGTCCGTTGCCACCGTTATGGCGTGGTCCGATGCCACCTCACCTTCCTGCAAGATCTCCAGGGCCTCAGCCCTCTTGTCGTCGGGTAGGAAGTCCAACAGGGGGGCGATCTTGTACCATAACTCTGTGTCGTAGCGGGCCATGATCGTGAGGGCGTTGGCCGCCTTAATCGTTGTTGCCGCCGACGAGATAACTCGTCGTCCCATTGCATCCAGCTTCTTTCCTTCGCCGTCCGGCGGGGAAGTTGACGTTGCGGCCGATGCCCCCCCCGCTTTCTTCTTGGCCGCCGCTGAGACGACCGAGTCAGGGGTCGGTTGCGCCCTAAGGCACAAAGGTGCCGCGTCGGGGACCCGGTACTTCTTCTCGTACCGATCCCTCTTGGCAGGCGTCGTAGACTGGTTCTTGAGAAGGGTGAGACCCTCGTCCCAGATGTCATCCAGCAGAGGCACGGCGAGGACTGTCTTCCTCTTGGCCTCGCGCCGTTGGTAAAGGAAACCTTCCTTCTTCTCTTTGAGGCAGAGCTGAAAAAGCTCAGATGCCCTGGCGATCATAGAGTGGAAAGACCCAATCTCGTCGGGCGCGGAGGCCCGGGCTGGAGGCGATGGGACCACCGTCCCATCGTCGCTGCCGCCGTCGTCATCCGTACCCGTCGTGGCCGTGTCCGTTCCCGTGTCATCCCCAGGTACGGGGGACGTGGGCAAAGGCTGAGCAGGCCGCGAAGGCTGAAAAGGTGGGGCTGGATGGGTCCGTCTTCTCTTGTTTAGGGGACTTCCCAATGGGCCTGGCTCTGGCTCCTCCGTCGGTGGTAGGGGCAATCTCGTCCTTATCTCCGAACATAAGGATTGTATTGCCAACAAAATGGCCGCTGAGTTGTCCTGCGGCTTCGGAAGCGACGGGTGCGACTGTTGACTAGGAACCTCACCGGCGCTGCCGTCGCTCTCGTCGTCCCCTTTGTCGGGATCCCTCCCGTGGGACCGGGCCTCTTCGACGCCCTCGTCGAGGCCCTCCACGACTTCAACCAGTTATTCCTCGGAGGCTGTGTCCGTGTCCACAATGGCCACCGGCTCCCCCCTCTTTTTCCGCTGAGGTCTTCACGGGGGTCTTCTCGATGGGCCTGAAAGAGGCTTCCCTCTGCGGTGGCAGGGAAACTCTGGACCCCGAGGTCGCCTCCACTGGTGTAGCCTCCTCAGGCTGCGCCAGGGCTGCCGCAACTTCCTCGATAGAGGCCTTGGCTGGGTGAATCAAGGCCTTCACCACCTTCTGCGTGCGTGTGGCCTTCACCTTGTGGGGAGGGTCACTGCCTCGGTCCCCCTCAGCTGGATCCTTCGAGATCGACCAGGACCTCTCCAGAAGCTTTGCCGGGTTCCCGGCCTTCCTCTTCCCTGAGACAGAGCGTTGGCTCGTGGTTGATGGCGCTGGAGAGGATGCGCCCTGCCTAGCAGCCGAGGAGCCTGACCGTTCGGCGCTCCTGGTGCCCGCGGACCTGCGATGCTTTGCCTTCTGTTGGGCCCCCGTCGCCGGGGGCGCCCTCACAGGACTTAGAAGACTGCTCGGACTTCTTCTTCTCCTTCTCACCTGACGGGCTCTTTCCTTCCAGCCAGTTGGAGAGACGAAGGTGTCGGTCCTTGATGGTCCGTTCCGACATGTTCCCGCAAAACGCACAGTCCCATGAAGGCAGTAGAGACATTTCGAGTGCTTGTCCTCCTTGAACACATTCTGCAGCTGGCATCCAGGGCAAACCCTGAAAAGCTTTCCGGGCGTCGAGCTTCCTTTCTCCTGGGCCATGTCCGGGTAGGCCGCAGAAACTTCTGGACTCCTCCAAGAAGCGTAACTCGATGAAAACTTCACCCTTGAGGGGCATAGAAAATCCGAAACGGGTCCTCGTTGATCGGATGTAGACACGGTGGAGCTTGAGGCTCTATTTGACCGAAAAATGAGAAAATGTCTTTGAAAAAGCGCGAAAGCGCAGCAAAAAACTCGAGAGCTAAACACGAGGACTCCCAACACTTGAGCGTGCGGTAAAAATCTGAGGATGGCTGCCAGAGGCGGGGCTTGGGGAGAGAGCAGTCATTGGCTGGGGGCAGTATGACCCAGAGACCTGTGATTGGTTACTACTAAGAAAGACAGATCAGAAACGAAACTGATACTGATTTTTTCTTCACCGAGGATTCCCGGCCTGACGACGGGGAATATTCATGAGCATGTGAATCCATGCCAGACCCCATGCTGGAGAAATATAGAAATCTTAGGCCGAATGATTAGGGTGCAAACAGCAAAGGCACTTTTAATGCCTGTCTCCCTCATATACATTCTTGAGGCCACAGGTCTCATATGACCTGAACAAAGATTTCTTCGGACCCGAGGATTCCATAATGGGACCGGAAACATGCTTTTTCTTTGTCGAAAGATTGGAAACAGCGTAAGCTGAAGTGAAGAAAAAGCTTTCTCACAAAAAGAAGAATTCTCTCAGGAGAGAACACGAGGTAATCCCAACGGTTTGGAAAACGGTTGAAATCTGAGGGGAAGCTGCGAAGGCGGAGCTATAAACAACATCTTATTGGTGCTGCCCAAAGCACCCATAATGATGTCGATGGGACACTAAAGGTGTCAAAGTGTTCCATAGGAAAACTACTATATTAAAGTTACCAGGGTTTCCCCAGCCCGACGGCAGGGAATATTCACAGCATGCGAATCCATGAAAGATCCAATACTGGAGGAATTTTAAGATGGCAACCGCACTACTGAGTGTGGCAGTGCAGGAGAAGAAGTTTGTTCCTATGCAGAGGCTTCTGAGAATGAGAGACACGTACCGGTATGGCGGAGAAGAGGAGTTTGTTGAGGCAGAGGAAAAAACACAGTGCACAATTAGGATGAGCCGTGGAGATGCTGGGAGCTGCAGAGTTCCTGGGCGCTTGACAGCTCGAAGAGGCAGAGTTCTCCAGACTGGGAACTGTAAGGAAGCAGGTGTGCGACTGAGGAGCTGTGAAGGAAGCTGGAAGGACGTCTGCACGATCTTGAGTGGGAAGCAAGAGGCAGAGTGTGGGGCAAAGCTTGAACAAACATCATCACAGAAAGATATACCGAGCCAAAAGTGGTATATGCAGTTCTGGTGATACAGAGGTACTGTGAAATGCATAAGTCGTCCTGGCAAGGAAAAGATACCAGGCAAATTAAACCACAAGAGAAGCACTGGCAGCAGAGTATATCAGGCAAGTGAAACCACAAGAAAGGTCCAGGCAGAAGAGTAAACCAGGCAGTTGGAATTGCACAAAGTGGTCTGGCAGGGGAGTATACCAGGAGTATAATTTGTTGTAGGGAACTTTTTGGGGTAAATCACTCTTAGACCTCCGCGACTTAAGATCTATGCACCAAATTCGGTGGTGTTGCAATGGTGTGTGCAGGAGAACCGAGACAAAGAGTTCCCCCACTCCGATTGTAAAAAGAACTCGGGGGGCTGCACACATCTCTTAATTGCGCCACAAATGTATTTCAAAGTTTTGGACACTTAGTCATAAAGAAAATAAATTTATTGATGGCCCTTATTGATAACACGTGTTTCGGCACACTCCTAGTGCCTTCCTCAGATCAGGGCAATGTCTGTTTACTAAGTATTAATGATACAACATACAATTGGAAATTTAGCAAATAGAAAATCATAAACGTTACAATTATAAAGGAGCACAAAGCATATTGAATTCATGTTTCGCAAATTCCCCAAAACAAAAAATAAAAATACATGTCAAATTGAGACATTCATTTATAAACATAAGCAACATGTAAACCAAACCAAAGTAGTTGACACATACCAGTCAGAAGTCGAAAAATCATTTGGAGGAGTGTGGAGGTGGGAGTGAGGGGTAGTTGAAAATATAAGAAAAATAAAAAAAAAAAAAAAAAGAGAAATGGGAATATTTGAGTCAATAGTCGAAATCACGGAGTTGCATTGATTAACTTATTGGAAAGATCCCAAATGGGTAAATCTAGCTTACCCATCCACTGTTTTGATCGCTACAAATAACGTGATTGGTGACTGAGTCCCATCAGACTCCAAACGTTTTCTAAAGGAACCGAAGTGAAACATCCGAGTCACTGCGCTGTATTCATACATTATTGTTCTATTCAAACATATATTCGTGTGTACAAATTCCTCAAGTACGTATTTCGCCTGACATTAACATTGGTTTCCCTTCAAGATATCTAAACTAGCTCCCATTCCACTGTAGCGTTTCCGCACGGCAGTGCGATTTGAACGGTCTTCATGTTGTTACCCAAGTAAAATCCCATTTTATCATTGTGTGCATTAACGATAAAGAGCTTATGCGGGTAAAGATATCAACTGAAGTTTTGAACGCGGACCCTTGTGTTGATTGGTGCGTTATTGTGTGGGCTTAGCAGACCCTTAGGGCTTACCTGACAAGTTCAATATTAGTGCATCACGCGTCGGGTTCCTAAGATGGCGGACGCCATTCCATGTTATTTGTATATAAGATGTTACCATGGTAGTGGTATTTGGTCCTACTTCTGTTTCCGTGCTATGAAAGCTGTCGGGCATGTTTTAGTGGTGAGGACCTAATTATCTATGGCAAGTTTGTGCGTGTTCTTATGCCATTTTAAATTAAAGTGAAATCAGTCCTAAGCTGGAGTGTGTGCTCCATTAATTATGGTCTCTCTCCAAACTTATTACATATGGATCTAGTCCGATATCACACCCCGAGGAGTGTTATCTCCTCCAGGTGCATGCTGGGAGAAGTAGTCCCTCTGAATTTCTACAACAGGGCGGGCCTGGGGATAACACCCGCAAACCTTCTTACTTTTAAGTATCGTCTTGGGAGGCAAGTCTATTCCTACATCGAACATAAAAACCCCATATATTAAGGGTACATCATGCCAATCTAGGGTTTGAAGATGATTCAATTGAACATATAGAATTTTATATAGTGCCTATTGTGAGTACCTAGTTATTACGGATAACAGCTTAAGTCTCATCTGGGAGATAAGTCCAGTCCTACATTGAACTTGGATGCACCATATGTTAGGGTACCTACACGTCTACACATCTATATAGTGTGACCAATTCGATTGGTTGCAAGTAGTCTCTGTATTTTGGCCTGCTTCTCAGGCGCTTATCTCCATTTTTTATAAAAAATATGACATTTCCTTGTCTGTGTTGAGGCCGTTTTCTACACTTCTGAAGAAATTGATGAGTTTGGCCTCCTCCTGACGTAACAATAGTTCCTGGTTGCCTCCTCTGCATCCCAATGTCACTTTTTTGAGCCCGATAAATTTGATGTGTTGTTTGTTATCCATCTGGTGGACGCGCTGCCAGTGGTCCGCTAGAGGTAAATTCTTGTCCTGGCTTCCAATCACTGCCAGGTGTTCCCTGATCCTGAAGCGGAGTTCACGAATCGTACTGCCAATATAGATTTTCTTGCAAGTGCAGATGATAGCATATATAACATGCTTACTTTTGCAGTTTATCTGTTCTCGTATCTTGATTTGAGGTCCATTGCCTGCCTTAAAAATGTTTGTCATAGGTGTGGCATATTTGCACATTGTACATGTGCCACTTTCTAAAGCCTGGGCTGGATTCTTTTAGCCAGGTCCCAGTTGTCTCCTCCTTTCTTCTGGTAGTAATGACGGGCTGAGGCTCTGTTTCAGGGTTTTGGCTCGTCTATAGATCAATGACGGGTGGTCATGTATATAAGACCCAATGTGAGGGTCCAATTTAAGTAAGTGCCAGTATTTTCTAAGAGATCTCTTGATAACATAGTTGTTTGCGCAGTATGTAGTAATGAATCGCACCTTGTCTGACGGATTAGGTTTCACCTGTTGCGTCAGGGTCTGTGTCCTCGGGATTTTTTGTGCTTTGTTATAGGCAGTTTCAATACTCTTCCTTGGATAACCCCTGGCTTGAAATCTCCTGGACAAAGTTTCACATTCTTCATTAAAGTAAGATAGTTCATTACAGTTCCTCTTGGCCCTAATGTACTCCCCTTTAGGGATATTCCTGATTACCGGTTCATAGTTGCAACTCGTTGCATATAATGTGGAGTTTACTTCTGTCTCTTTCCGATATGTTCTGGTTTTGAGATGTTCTCCCGACACATAAACATTCAGGTCCAAGAAATTGATGTCTGTCTTACTGCTAATTCCTGTGAACTCAATGCCTAGCTGGTTATTGTTGATTTGGAGTCTGAACGTTTCCAGCTCCTGTGGTGTGCCATTCCATACTAACAAGACGTCATCAATGTACCGGGTCCATTTGATGACGTGTCTGTTATACGCCTCTTAGGAACCCGACGCGTGATGCAGTAATATTGAACTTGTCAGGTAAGCCCTAGGGGTCTGCTAAGCCCACACAATAACGCACCAATCAACACAAGGGTCCGCGTTCAAAACTTCAGTTGATATCTTCACCCGCATAAGTTCTTTATCGTTAATGCACACAATGATAAAATGTGATTTTACTTGGGTAACAACATGAAGACCGTTCAAATCGCACTGCCGTGCGGAAACGCTACAGTGGAATGGGAGCCAGTTTAGATATCTTGAAGGGAAACCAATGTTAATGTCAGGCGAAATACGTACTTGAGGAAATTGTACACACGAATATATGTTTGAATAGAACAATAATGTATGAATACAGCGCAGTGACTCGGATGTTTCACTTCGGTTCCTTTAGAAAACGTTTGGAGTCTGATGGGACTCAGTCACCAATCACGTTATTTGTAGCGGTCAAAACAGTGGATGGGTAAGCTAGATTTACCCATTTGGGATCTTTCCAATAAGTTAATCAATGCAACTCCGTGATTTCGACTATTGACTCAAATATTCCCATTTCTCTTTTTTTTTCTTATATTTTCAACTACCCCTCACTCCCACCTCCACACTCCTCCAAATGATTTTTCGACTTCTGACTGGTATGTGTCAACTACTTTGGTTTGGTTTACATGTTGCTTATGTTTATAAATCAATGTCTCAATTTGTCATGTATTTTTATTTTTTGTTTTGGGGAATTTGCGAAACATATGAATTCAATATGCTTTGTGCTCCTTTATAATTGTAACGTTTATGATTTTCTATTTGCTAAATTTCCAATTGTATGTTGTATCATTAATACTTAGTAAACAGACATTGCCCTGATCTGAGGAAGGCACTAGGAGTGTGCCGAAACACGTGTTATCAATAAGTGCCATCAATAAATTTATTTTCTTTATGACTAAGTGTCCAAAACTTTGAAATACATTTGTGGCGCAATTAAGAGATGTGTGCAGCCCCCGAGTATACCAGGAGAGTTGCAAAGCTACAAGAAATACTACAAGGGAACAGTGTTTGCTTGATAAAATAGACACTTGTGTTAAAGAAAGACTGTTGCAGAACCTCTTGCCTAACAGGAACATTGTGAATCCAGGAAAATTGCCATCTATTTCAAATCCAGGGGAAGGGAATCACACTCTGGGCCCAAGGCCTTTCCCCTTGGAGAACATTTTAGTTGGAGTTATAATTGTCAGTTGTGAAAACTTTTTTGCCAATATCAGGCTGAAGACATTTTCCTGCACACATTATTGTTTTGTTTATAGTGTGAGGGTCAGGATAGGACGTTTTGGACACAAGGGTGGCTTTTCAGTTATTGACATCCTGACAGGTACTATGTTTTTGGGTTTTAGGTAGGGAAACTCCTCTTTGGCATAGGGTGAGAGCCATTTTCCCGACCCATTTTGATTTAAATTAAAAAGTCTTTAACCAAAAACCTGACAACCGTGTGTCTGGCTTTCATTTCTGTCCAGTCACAAGACCCTTAGATGGGAGCAGCGTGGGAGACTGGGCGGAAAGCCCATGAAACCCAAGAAGGGTTTATTTTCAGGTAACTCAAAACCTAGGCGTTTGAATTGGTTTTATTTCCCTCCTTTATTATTTTGGCCCATCCTGTGTTAATAACCCAATGAATATAACCTTTAACTATATTTGTGTTTTCGGCACACTTCCTGATCCCTGTCTTTTGTGGAAGTGGCAATTTGTGGACCTGACAAATGAATGGATATCTTATGTTGGCTCTTGGTGAGGTTTGTTTTTTCAGTTTTCAATGTTGTTGGTTGTTTTGATATTTAGGAAAAGTTGCATTTGTATTTCTAGATTACATCGCTGAAACTCATAAAAATGTTCTACAACACCCCCCTCATGTCCGCACCACCCCTCAACAAGGATATGCGTAGGCATTGAAGACTAATCTTGATGAAGAGTTCAAAACATTTTAGACTGAACAAATTAATTTAATAAGAAATGTACATATAAACGGAATATCAAAACCTGGATGCAAGTAATCTTAATGTTAAACAAATTAATAATAGTCACCTAGCGTTGTATTCATAAGCAATATATGTTCAAATTGGGAATAGCATTTTAGAATCTTATCCAGCATAGGTTTATAAAGACCATGTCACTGTCTTGTTGTTAACCACTACTTCAGATCCTCAATCTAACCCTTCTGACTTCGCCCCTCCACATTAATGTATATAGTTGGCATTGTGAAGTGTTATTTTTATGTTCTATACAGAATGGTGATGGGATTTCTGCTTACTAGAACATGGGCACAAACAATTAACGCACAATGAGGTTGCATAAGCACTAAAATACAAGGGAGAAAGAAGATTTTTTCAAGAATGCTAAAGCCCCAATTTCTGTTACTTTTTAAGATCACTCGTGGTCTCTCCATGCCTGCCACATTGAGGCTTTTGTTAGTAACTGCCTGATGGCTTTTCTCATCTGAAATGAACTTTGGCTCAGGCTACTACATCAGTAAAGGACTTTAGACTGAAACAGATTTGGTTTTCTTAGTGATGCACTGCTCCCAACAATAAATAATTTCCAACACTAGGGACCTGCATCACTAATGGCACAGAAGGAACAATTCAGCTCTTTGGCTGGATAACGAAATCTTATTTTACCTTGTTTTCTCAGCCAATATGCAGGACATAAAGTAAAGAGGGATGCTGTGGAGGAAATAGCAGTTCAGATGGACAAAATACTTTGCCATCACCATGGACTCTACAGTCGCCTTTGCATCCAAGAATGATCAGAGCAGAACAAACAAGGGCATTTGATTGGATATGACAAAAACACAATCCACTCAAGCATTAATCCTGAAAACAGCAAGGGTTAATATTTACGGTCTTGATTTATTTTTGTGCAACTGCAGTTTTTTGGCAACCTGTGCAGAGAGAAAGCTTGAATTTGAAAGATGAAAGTAAATGGACAGAGAAACCATGAGCACTCAGATCACAGTAGAGGAAGATTGCAAAGCAGGACTTGGGTAAAACAAAAGATGCCTTGATTGAGCTTGGTTACATATCTTTCTGCCAGTCATGAACCTCTTCAAAGTGCAGTGCTCATGTGACGAAACTCCCGGATCAGATTTCCAATCTACCCACACAACCATATCCCTCCTTCATAGCCTACGTTCCAAACTATCTTACCCAAAGGCCACCTGACTTTCCTCTGCTACACTCCTTTACAGGCCAGCCGCCTGTTCCATAGTGCTATATATTAAGATCGTATCTCAGAACCAATTTAGTCCCACCCTGTTGGGACCCAATGTCAACATATAACTACATGACTACATAGGTGTGACCAGTGCAGCACCCAGTTGTCATGCTTAGCTAACAGTCAGCCCCCTACCCTGTTCTGCGCAGCTTGCAACTTAGTCTTATGGTGTCATGTCCAGTTGTCAATCATGCACCACAATGCTGTTACTAGCTATCAAGCCAGCCTCGAGTTGCTGGCACCCAGGTGTTAACATAACATTACCTTGCTATGATTATCTCTAAAAGCAGTGCTAAAGGGCTGTGACCAGCAAGTAATTTGGCCCCATGCTGTAATGAGCAGTTGAAAAATCAAATGGGTGTCCGGCTCTGACATCTGGACCACACTGCCATATTGAAGTTTCATCCTGCAAAGTAGTACACTGCTTCTCAAAAGCCTTTCCCGATCCATTTCTATGTCAGTTCTTCGATTCACATAAGCAGTATTTAAACACAAATGGTGCCTTTCCAAGGCCAAAAGCATAAACCAAATGAACAGAAACAATGTGTAAACAGCATCAATACAGTAACTATTCCACAAAGTTGGGAGTCGATGTTTTTTGCTCCCACTATGCATCTTAGCATGCAGTTTGCCTCTCTGCCCTTATTTCAGCCCGAACGCCTGCCTTCTGTGCCCGCTCCATGGCCTACAGTCCTCCTCCACCTTATGCTGGAGCCTGCCCTGTTATCAGCTCAGGGCCTGCTTTCTTGTCCTTGGCTTATCCTGGAGCCTGCCCTGCTGTCCACCCTTTAACCTGGAGTCCTCCCTACTGGCTTTTATTTTTCCTGCAGCATGCCTTTTAGGGCTCGCCTTATATGGGAGAGTGGCTTCATAGTCTTATCGCCTTAACATGAAGTTTGCCTTTCATGACCTGTTTTCCCTAAACATTGCTGATGGTCAGCCTTTCTTGTTCAATTATGTGCCCAACTCGGAGGCTTTCTTTCCCCAGATCACTTTCTCACCCTCCCCTCATGCACTCCATTTTCTCTAGTCTTGACATCACATTGTCAACTCTTCCCCATTTTTCAGCAGCGCTCAACCCTGCGTTCTTTCTCGCACCCTTGTCATGCACCTCATGCTTGATGCCGGCTTAAGCACTTTTCAATTTCCCATCCACGGCACTTTGCTACCCATCACAGGCACGTCCCGTTTCCTCCTTTCCGTCATGGTAAATCTATCAACACAGTTTACCACTCCTTGCTACCAACTGCAGCCGAAACCATGATAACTCAATGCTCCTTACAAAGTCCATGTTAAGGCATCACGAACATTTGCTAACACACAGTTCTCACTTTCATCTTCTTTCTGTTCCATGTTTGTCTTTACCTCATGTTACCTATGTCCCCTCTTTTCTATTTAAATATGGCCTCATCTGAAGGCATGGAGAGGCAGGACACAGAGCTAGAAAGCCAGCAACACTCCAAAATGAGGTTGGTTGGTGGAGGAAATGTTGAAAGTAGTCTTGTTTTCACAAGCTTCTGTGCGCTAAACTTGTTCCTTTTATAGCACTGTCCTTTCTCTTTGGTTCATCTTCCCTGTTCCCTAGTTTTGTCTTTTCACCTGAAAGGCTGGCTTTTCGTGGTTCCTTGGTAGGACAGCAACAGCTCAGTGCAGACAAAGGGCAGCTCCGACCTTGCTGGTCCTGGAGGAAGAGGTTTCTGTGCAAGTCCTGGTAGTAATCTGCCCCAGTTTTATTTCTGTTCATGCTCCTCTGCCAGGGTGGTCACTTCGTACGTGGTGGTGTGCTCATCCACCGATGTAACACCGTCTATGGCACTGCACGGCACGGCCACGATGGTACTCCCCGCAGGAGCAAGCTGTGCCATATTCTGGAGGGTGCTCCCAAGTCCTGACAGGTTGAGAAGCTGATAGGGACTCACCACTTTGAGAATCGTGCTTCCATCCTGCATTGCTGCTGTGCTGAGGACTGTCAGATTGGAGGAATCAGGGTGGAACTCTAATGTGTTGGGGAAGTTTGAGCCCGACGCCGCCAGTACTGTGTATCCGCCCATTAAGGGGGAAGCTGGTGAGCTGACCTGACTGCAGCCCTTGCTGAGCATAGATGAAGAAATGCCAGACACCATTTTACTGAAAGGGATATTGCCAATCTGAGAAAGTGGAACAGCCTGTGCCACAGTGAACTGTGCAGACTGGTTGGAGAGCTGGGAGGTGATTGCTGCAGGTCCAGAAGTGGCCCTGGTGAGCCGGGGTCTTTTAGCAGGCGGTGGCATGCTCACTGGCGTCAATGTCATGAGTACATTGTTCAGGTGCTGGGATTTGTTTTTCAGTTCTTTAGCCCGTCTTCGGTGTTCGTCACATTGCTGTTCAAGTGCTGCAAAGAGAAAACCAAGAGTCAACCAACAGTTCAGAGTGAAGGCAAATGTAGCAAAGAGGTGGGTGAGGGGAAAAAGTAAAGTTAGCCAACATTGTAACTCATGTAGCACGTGCAGTTCGTTACAAATGGATTGTCAAGGAAAAGCATGGTCGATTAATCATTGTCCTAACACAAAGGCCTTGGAAGCCAAAGGCTGAAATCCAGACATTGGTGGCTTGACACCTTCACTCTCAAGTCGGTCCGAATTTCTCTGCATGAGCACTGACTTATTTTAAGGTCAGGACCGAGTTAAGAAGATGGAGGGTTGGGCATAATAAACAGAGAGGTTGAAGGATTAAGAATACATTAACAACTGTAGTGAGTGCCCTTTACTTATTCATACCTCTGTCAGTTCAATATCAGGTTCAAAGGTCAACAGTCAAAAGGAAGATGACCTACAGTGAGACTGCTAAAGTTTGACCAGTCCAAAGGTTGAGCTGGCAACATTGTGCCTTTACATTTTCAGGCAACATGTATGAATGGCGCCAGAGAGACTACACCTTTACTTACTTTTTACTGCTCACGTGTGCTTTTCTCACCTGCCAGATCTGATGAGGAAGGGAGGAAAGCTTATGGATCCACAGACGCTACCATTGACAGTGGAAGAGGAGGCAATACGAGGTGGAAGGTCTAAAATAAGGTGCTGCTGTATTGGTTATTTATTTATAGTTCTCTTTTGATCACAAAAGAAGGTTTAAGTTACTTACCTCTAACTATTGTTCTCCAGCATGGGTTTGGCATGGATTCACATGCTCATGAATTTTCCCTGTTGTCAGGCTGGAAATCCTCAGTAAAAGAAAAAACAGTTTCACTTTCACTTTAAGTAGTAGAAGATGCAAGCAACTCTACAGAAAGAGGTAAGTTCTCTTAGGCTTTGTACAGTACCTTTAGAAATGAAGAAAAGATGCAGCAGATGACTCCTGTTCCAGTGCAGCTCTGCAGATCTCACTGTTCCTGGGCCTCAATCGTGGGGACAAGAGGGAGGACGTTGGGGGACTCCTGCACTGCACTGGGACGGTCAAAACGGTCAAAACATGCAACCGGTAAACTTCACTTTCATGGCTGTTCAGTGTTTCAGCTCCTCGCGTCTACCGCAAATAGCAACACTGCGGTTCCTGGCTGTCGAGATGGAGCTTCCTTGCTTCTGGGTTCCCACACTCTGTTGAGGGGGCTCAGGCTCGGTCAGTCCTGCTTCCTGGGAGACCAGAGGATCTTCCTGGAGCTCTAGACCAGCTTAAAAGCAACACACACAATTTGTTCCTCTCCCTGGCTACACGGTTTCCAGCAGCAACTCTGTGGAAATTCAACTAGCTCTGAGATGGATGTCCAGGTAGCTTACTTTGGAGTTGATTGGTCCCACCAACTCAAAGGGAGAAGTCGTCCTTGAAGGGGCTTCTCTGTCGATACAAATTTGGAGTTTCAGCACAGCAGCAGGGCTTCACCGGGCAAACCAACGGTCCAGGAGTTGCAGGAGGCGTCCTCTTCAAGTTCTTCTTCGGTTCCTTCGTCCAGTGGTCGACTTTGTCGTCCAAGCCAAAGGCCTTGCCTTTTATTCAGTTCTCTCCCATTCATTTGAGCCTAGCTGTCGGTCACCCAGCAGGGTGGCTGTCCTTGCCGGACCGTCAGCCGGCCAATCACCACAAAGTGCATTTGGGTCGCCTAAGAGACTAAGCACAAGGAGTTTCGGGCACCTACCTCACTTCCTGCCTACCCCAGACACCCTGGAGCCAGATACAGGCTTCACTTGTGAATCCCACCAAAGGCAAAGCGAACAATGGGACCAAACCTAGTTTGCCGCGCAGAGTAAATCTCAAAAAGGACCTTTCTACAAAGAAATGGTGAAATAAGAAGACCAGGGCCATTTTGACAAAGACACACCACGGTAGTTAAAACGAAACCACTGCCACCAGCCATTCAGTGAGGAAAGGATAACATACAATATGTAACATGAGAATCTAGACAAAGGGGATACTAGGTAACCCCTCCAGCACCCTATTGTAAGACAGTGTGTGCTGGGTCTAGAAAGTTACAAATGTAAGTAAAGTCAATTTCACTTTACTGCTCTTGTAAACAGTAGTTTAACCAAGAGAAGGTATGCAAACCTTTGGGAAATCTGAGAGACTTCCCTGTGTCACTGCACTTAAGGTGCTGTGTGACACAATGTAAAAGATGATGCCTATGGAGTTTGTCAGTCTCCATAACCATAAGAAACACAGTGTTCAAATCACATCCAAATACATGAGAAAGTGGGAAAAAGGGTCTCACTCTCTCCAGGTTAAAAAAATCAAGTCCTCAAAATCCAGCAAAGTTGCTGGGGGTCTCTATGGTGGAGGGAAATAGCACATTTTCGGGGAATTCTCCCTAACACCAAGCAATTACCGACCCATAGCACTGTTGGATGTTGTGGGGAAGGTATTCGCTTTGTTCGTACTGAAGTCCTTGGGCAAGTGGAGTAAAGAAGCTAATCATCGGGACATCTGGCAGAATGGGTTTATAAAGGGAGTGGGGACCTCCTTCAGCATCTTTGTGATCAATATTTTTAAGGCCCAAGCACAGCGTAAGAAAGGGAAAAAAAATCTACGCCGCTTTTATTGATCTCACTGAGGTCTTTGATACTGTCAACCGCCAAAGGCTATGGGCTAAAATGAAGCAGTGGGGCTGTTCACCCAACATTCTAGAGCCCATTCAAGATCTATATTCAGGCACATCGATACAGATTAGATTGGATGGATTGGGCGGTTATCAAAAGCCATTAAAACCAACAAAGGGCTGAAGCAAGGCTGCCCCCTCGCCCCGGCTCTATTCAACATGTTCATCTCGGACATAGATACAGCATTTGACAATATAAGATGCTTCGCCCCAAATATTGGAGGGGTAAAAATAGGCTGTTTGCTCTACGCTGACGACGTGGTCTTATTGGATCAGTCTCTGATAGGGCTGCAACGTCAATTGGAGGCTCTTCGTAATTACATTGAGCTGAATGGCTTAAAAATCAATCTGGCTACCTCAAGAATTATGGTCTTTGGCAATAATTCAGGAGTGAACAGGAAAAGACCTAACATATGGCATCTGGAATGGAAAATCATTCCACAAGTCACAGCATTCACCTATCTGGGGGTATGCCTAAACACAAGTATGATAGACAGAACTAGGCTTGATGCTTTAAAATCTAAAGCTGTCACTCTTGTCAACCAAGGGCGATTGTTGATGAAGATACTGTGGTTTTACGATGAGACCCCTTACTGATTTTTATCGGATGAAAGCACTTCCCATACTAACTTACAGTGCTTTAACTGTCTTTTCTTTTCGCCTCCAAAACTGGTATGTTATTGAAGGAATCTTCTGGAAAAGAGTGCTGAGAACCCCAGTGGGCATACCAATTCAAGCCCTATGTATGGAATTGGGTCTAACGGCTATGAAAACCATTGTCAACTGGAAGTCTAACGCTCTATAGAAAATGTATTATTGCATTGACAGCGGAGGATTTGCCGTGCTAAAAGAAGCGATAACGAACAAGACTGAAGTAACACTATCTGAATGGTAATCCACATGTCAAGCAATCATTGTCGATTTGGAAGAAACTGTTCAAACTCTAAAGGAGAATCCAGATAAAATAAAGCGGAAACTATATGTCAATGAATGGATTGCTACTCAAAAAGCAAGACATGGTTTGAAACTTTTCGGCAGACCATGTCCTGACTCAAGGAAGCTGAATATGCTACCAAAATATCTCTATCAATTTCCAAAAACCGCTTTTAGGGACTACTACTTCAGATTACATCTGCTGCCTACTGGTGAGATTCTTAGTGTCAGTACAAATGATATCACTAAACCTGCTTGCAGATTGTGCCAGTCAGAGGGCATCCTTGAGTCACTACATAATTTGGTATTATTTTTCCCGTCAATGAAAGATAAACGACTACAACTCATGACAGAATTCACCAAGAACTATGTCGGAAGGTCAGTATAGGACTGGTGGTTGGAACTATTTAGAGGCAACCATATTCCACTCATTTTAGCATTGGTGAAACTGCTGATTGAAATCTTCTCAAGAATCAAGATAGGCTCAAGTTAGGGAAGAGTGGTTAACAAAGTTACAAAGGAAGAGACTGGAACAAGGCCTGGATGATTTGGGAACTAACCCAGTGCTTGTTGGATTTTTCCTTTTTGACCATCTTCTTTTCTCTTCCTTTCACTTGGTCTTTTCTTCTTTGCTTTTTCATACTTTCTGTTTTTTTATTGGACACATCAATTGTCATTTGATGATTTTAAAGGTTTAAGCAAGGCAAAAGGTTTTTCTTTTTGGTTGAACCAAATAAAGCCGTTATTAATAAAAAAAAAGAAAATAGTTTAATCAAGAAACCTTGTGTGTAAGAGTTTATTTGAATACTTGTCACTATGAATCTGTGTAACTCCCCTACTGCTCACATTGACCCCTCTTGAGATAAGCCTGGGTGCTCAACCACACTACCAACCTGTGTAGTACAGACTTATACCAAAGGTTGGGTTCCTGTTGCCAGTAAGTCAAGGTTGTTGTAGTGCACCCAAAAGGTACTATTCCAAATCTTGCAGAACATCGACGCCAAACACGTCACTGTGTTGAGTCGGGCACCTAGAAACAGCGTGTCCTGAGATGGCATCAAGCAAAATTTTGGATAGTTTATGGAGAGCCCCAACTCCGTCAGCAGATGTATGGTCTTCGATGTGTGTTCGCCCCCGCCAGAGCATGTGAGCGGGAACACACCAGCCAGTCGTCCAGGTAGGGGTATAGCCAGTCGTCCAGGTAGGGGTATACGTGGATTCTTTGTAAACGAATCTGTGCCACCACCGGCACCAGGAACTTCGTAAATACTGTAGTGCAGATTTCATGCCAAAAGGCAGAGCCTTGAACTGGTAAAGCTGACATTGAACTACGAACTGTAGGAACTTGCAGTGTTTCTTGTGAATGGGGATGTGGAAGTAGGCGTCCTCCAGATCCAACAAAGTCAGAAAATCTCCTTGCTCCAGTTGGCTGAGCACATGTTGCAACGTGACCATCCAGAACCTTTGGGACTTCAAGTACTTGTTGA
Organism: Ambystoma mexicanum; assembly: GCF_040938575.1. NCBI lineage: Eukaryota > Metazoa > Chordata > Amphibia > Caudata > Ambystomatidae > Ambystoma > Ambystoma mexicanum. The sequence goes on along the minus strand of NC_090925.1, from coordinate 325,272,156 downwards.
GACGAAGATCTAGGATCGTCCTCCACCCCCCTGTTTTCTTTCGAACCAGAATGTATCTGGTGTATACTCCGGAGCCCCAGAGACGCTGGGGGACGGGTTCTATTGCCCCCTTCTGTAACATGGTCCGCACCTCATGCAGAAGCTGTGGTCCATGTTGTTCTTGTCACTAAATCAGCAGAATACGAGGACACCAGCGTTGGAACTTCAAGTTGTGCCTCTGTCTGAGAGTGTTCAGCACCCATCTGTCTGTGGTGATCTTCTCCCACGTGCCGACGAACTTTGCCAGCCAGCCTCCCACCGAGGTGCCTAGGTGGGGGCCTGAGACCACAGCCGGTTCAGGCCTGCTTGGGGGTCAGAGCTCTGCCCTGCGGGCGACGCCACCCCTATCCACCCGCTGCCTTCAGAGCAACCCCTGTACGCTTCTTGAGAGGAGGCGGTGTATTATAACCTTTGGAGGATCTTCCTGATTTACCTCTGTAAGAGCGAAAGTGTCTCTGTGTCAGTCTTTATCGCTTTCAAATCGAGTCGACTGCCTTTTGAACAGCATATCCAGTACCTTTGTCTGAACGTGCAGGCAGAAGTTAGTTGCCTTCAACCAACCCTGACGATGCAGGGACACCCCATTCCCCATCTGGCGGAAACCTGTGTCCACGATGTCCACTGCCACCATGATGGCATGATCCGAGGCCACTTCCCCTTCCTGAAAGAGTTCCAGTGCCTGGACCTTCTTGTCTTCAGGTAGGAAGTCCAGAATAGGACACAACTTGAACCATAGTTCCCGGTCATATCAGGACAAGATAACGAGAGAGTTAGCTGCCTTGATGATAGAGGCTGCCATATAAATGATTCTCTTGCCCATTGCATCCAGCTTCTTCCCCTCCTGGTCAGGAGGTACCATGGCTGCCAACGACTGGTTCGCTGAGCGCTTCCTGGCTGATGGTGAGACCACAGAATCAGGCGAGGGCTGAGACCTTAAGCACCTGGGGGCTGAATCTGGAACCCTGTACCTTTTTCCAGCCTGTCCCGTCTGGTCGGGGGCGTACTCAGATTTTTCATTAGACACAGGTCTTCCTCCCAGATGTCGTTCAGGAAGGGAACAGACCTTGTTTTTCTTCTCGACTCGTGCCGTTGGTATATGAAGCCTTCTTTCTTGGTTTCGTCGGGGGCTAACAAACTGTTCCGAGGCCCTTGATATGATGGAAGGAAAGGTTCCAACTTCATCGGGTGGGGAGGCCCTATGGGGCTAGTCCGCAAGTCCGCAAGCAGCGTCTCCCAGTCGGCCGCGATTAAGTCATTGTCCTCATCGGTGGCCCTGGTAACTATGTCCTTGCCCGTGTGCGGATCCAGGGCTCTCGGTCGGGTCTTTTCACGACGAGGTGGTGGGGGTGGAGGAGTTGGATGATGGCGAGGACCACCACCCACTTTGGCTTTTCTCTTTCGCAGGGGCGAGCTTAGCCTCAGAGGCTCCAGTGTGTCCTACGAAGGTGTATGTCCTGGAGGCATCCTCTGCTGGATTTCGGTGACCAGTGTGTGCAGGGTCGGAATATCCAGCGACACGTCCCTAGGTCTAGGGGTGAACGAAGCCAGCAAAGTAGGGTCTGGGCGGACGCGCCTCCTCTTGCAAGCAGGAGACCCCTTATGATCCATGTAGCAATCGTCCTGCAGATCAGTGTCCTCATCGGTACTGGAGTCGATCTGCTCTGGCCTATCGGGAACAGCCTGCTGGTCCACGTACCGGGGGAGTTCCACCAGAGGGACCGTCTCTCTCTCCTTCTCAGGAGGCTGCGGGGTCTGTGCAGCCGCTGGGTCCATCCCTGACCCGTGGAGTGGCCACCACCTCCTTCGCGGACCCACTCTCATTCAGCGCTACTGCAGCGATCGTCGTTGACTTAATCAACAATGAGCTTGTCGCCGCTTTTGTTAACAGTGCCGTCGTCGACTCAGTTGACCTGGCGTGCTGCGAGGTCTTCGCCAGTTTCGTCAAGTCCTCTCTCCGGACTTGTCCTTCATCGGCTTATCCGCAGACACAAGGTTTTGCCGGGTTTGGGGACTTCCTATTTGAAGAGGACCCTTTTGTTGGTAGGCTCACCGTAGAGGGTGATGGCGATCGCCTTTTGCCCAACTAGGGACCCCATCAGCAGCGCACCCAGCAGCACTAGCATTGTGAGGCATGACCTCTTGTACCCCCGCGAGCGGGGCGTCCTCAAAAGGATCTCGACCTCCTCCTGGAGGGAGTTCGCTCCTCAGACCGGCCAGTCCTAGATGAGGCTTGACTCCGCCCTGCGCCTGAGTCAGTGGCCTTGCTCGACTTGAGCCACGCTGACAATCTGCTGTGGCAGTCTTTTTTGGTGTTCTCCGAGAAACCACACAAAACCTTGCATCCCTCGTCATTGTGATCCAGATGCAGGCAATATAAGCATTTATGATACCGATCTTCTACGAAGATGTTCCTTAATCCACACTTTGTGCAGAGTTTGAAGAGGCTTTGACTTTTCTTCTTCTCTTCACTCATGGTTGAAAGGCGCGAAGTAGGCCCAAGGCCGGACCTTCTCAAAACTTCGATGACAATCCGATGGTGGATGAAGATCTTCACTGTTAGCGGATCCCTGCTGCCGGACTTGTCTAAGATAATGAAGCAAAAATCAGTCTAAAATTCGAACCATTTTGGATAAAAATCTGAAAAAACATGAAATTAGCAATTTGAGGACTCCCAACACTGAAGCGTGCAGTAAAAATCTGAAGATGGACACCAGGGGTGGAGCTAAGGTAGAGGACGGTCATTGGATGGGGGCAGTATCACCCAGAGGACAGTGATTGGTTTAGAGGAGAAATACAGTTTTAAAGTGTTAAGTGAAATTGTTTTTTCTTTTACTGAGGATTCCCAGCCTGACGACAGGGAATATTCATGAGCATGTGAATCCATGCCAGACCCCATGCTGGAGAACATAAAATAGATATCAGATTTGACGGGAAGCAGTGAGCTTCTTCCAATGGAGTGAGTTTGAGTGACAGTCTGAGCAAGTTGTTTAGGTGACTAAATGGAACAGTCACTGTGGACAATACGCGAGTAGACATACATAGATTAAGGACAATCATAATTAGAAATGTGTAAGTGCTGGTAGGTGGTACAGCCAGCTGTTTTAGGGATGTGACCATTATGGAGGAAGTGCTTCAGTGGAAGCAGAGAAAGTGAGGGACAGAGGCTAGGGAAAAATGTTAGCTACAGAAGGTAGACTTTCACTTGGTTTTGAACAAATCAGTGTGGACTGTTTCTCGGATGCAAGTCGAGCAAAAAAGAGAAAGATCGGAAGCGAGACGAAGCACAGGGAAGGCAGGGTGCCACAAGGGTAGTCGAGGAGGCAGAGCGAAATTGAATCATCCATACAATTTCAGATTGTATTTTCGGATGTAAGAATTAAATTGATTGATTTTAATGTAATGGAAGATGCTAACCTTATTATGGGTATTAAGGAATTATAAAGGAATGCTTTATTATGGAACTGGTGCTCTAATTATTTACATTTAGAGGGAAATCCTCATGTCTGAACATATTAAAATGTTTCTCCAGTTTTTGTATACCACAGCATATACCTTACATTTCCCTGAAAACCATCTTGACGAATTGCATATGGCCTCGCAACAGTACAAGGGTGAGCAGGGACAAAATGACTGGCTCAGCTCACACTTCTACAAACCAAAACGCAACACAATCATAGTGGTAAAACAGGGACAGTTAAGAGACATACCTCCTTAGCCTTTTGTTGTAAAGTTGGCCGAGGACAGACTATACTCCTAAGAGGGGTGTGAAGGTGAACCAGTAGTGACCCAAACAACAGAGTATCATGGCCCAAAACAAAAGGAATGTCCATTCAAGGTTCTATAAAATTGTAAACTCTAATAAAACACACCATCTGCAAGTAGAGCGAACAGAGATTACTGTACACACACCCACCCCAGAGGAATGTGAAGAATCAGAGATGATTCTCCCCATAAACCTGGTCTGGGACCCTCCTAATGTGGCCAGGGAAAGGCAGACGCTTCCTGATCCTGACCCTGGGGTGAATTTATGTGTGAGGATCACATGGGGTGGGGGTGGAGGTGGAGACCGGGAAGACTGGGATGAACCCCTATTCAACTTTCCCCGTAATCCCAACCTTTTGATGGCTTTTTGCCAAACTGTAGAAGTGGAAAAACCTAACTTTGCTGAAAGGGACTACGAGTTCCAGAATCCTAGAGGTACTGAGACGAGGAAGAGGACTGAAGAAGCATGCAGATGTAGTAGTCAGAAAGGAAGGAGTAGAAGGAGTTGGAACGGGAGCTGGAAGGCTGGCTGTAGCAGTAGATGCAGAGGAGAAGCACGAGGCTGTCAAATCACAAGGAAGTGGGAGCACAGAAGGGACGCCAGAACGTGGAGACAGCAGATTTTATCTGCAAGTTCTGTCCTCCCAAAACGTGAAGTGCAGAGGCTGCACAGAGGAAGATGTTCAGAAGGCTGAGTTTTCCCCATGATTGCAGAGCTGTGAACGTGCAGGAGGTGAAGGCCAGAAGCAAAAGGCGGGCCGAGGGTTTCTGGAGGAAAAGGTACTTCCAAATCAAGTTGCCGGAAATAAGACACCCGTGCTGGAGAAGGGTGTGGTTCCCCAGCGAGCCAGCAGCAGTAGAAGTGGCAGAGGAAGTCAGGGAAGCAGTGCAACACGCAAAACCAGTGGCAATGAAGCCTGTGAGTGAAGCACGTTGCTCAAATACACTGTGCAAGTCTTGCCCGTAACTGTAGCCAACTCCTAATTTACTTGCGTATTGCTTTATGCGAGTGAAAGCTGTTCGATATATCCAAAGTTGTTTTAACAATGGAATTCTAGAATCACGTGTTCTAGAGAAGATCAACACTCACGTGAGAAGCTAAATCATTGAAACCCACTGCTAAACTATTTAAAGACTGTTACTGCTGAATGGAGTGCTCAAGTGCCCCTAATTAAGAAGGGGGAACGCTTGCTAAACCATTACCGAAAACCCAATGTTGACAAAATACAAGTTACAAAGAGTGAATACTACATTAAACAGGAGGTGCATGTGCCTAATTGTAATGCCCATAAGGAAGTCAGATCTTCATCCTTTGCAGTTCTACAGGAATATAATTCTTTATTCAACTTTAACTCTTAAAATCTGCTTTAAAGAAAGGTTGCGTGTGCCTAATTGTGTTTCCACTTGGAAGAATGAATCCTACACTGTATCCAGAAGTGACATTCTTTGCATTTCTATGAAGTAAAGAGTCTACAGCCTTGCATAGAAAAACAAGCATTACCCAAGCCAAGAGGCATCCCCTTTTCATAGTGAAACTAGCCTTGCCAAGAGTTAAAGAGCTATACAAAGAACACTGTGAAGTTGGTAACAGTCAAGTGGTCTAGGATACAAGTACCTGGTCACCTGAAGTTGAGAGAGTGGCACCTAAGCTTCTGTGTGAATGCTCGTGCTGTTAACCATTCAAAATACTTAGCTGTGGTAGTAGTACTTAAACTGTGGTGGTATAAGAGGTTGTCAGCAGATGTACTCTTGAAGTGGTATGACCTAGTAATGTTCTGTGTGACAAATGTAACCATTCTCATAGAACCATAGACAGGATTACCATTGATGCTATTTCTTTTCTGGATGTTGGAATGGGATCTTTTCATCCAGGAACAAAAGATTTGTCACCAGTGGATTTTGGTTTGATGAACTTTTTCTTTTACTTGGAAGTATCAAGAGCTGGTTTAAAACCTCTTTTCTTTTGTTGGAACATTTTGGAGTGACCTTTGATTCCTTGGAAAGGGACCTCTCCCAGGACAGGGGAAAGGTCATTTAGATACTGTATTAATATTGTTTATTATACTGTGTTGCCATATATTTTCATGTTATGTTTATTGTTTAGTGTGAGGGCTAGTTATCCCATGCTAGAGAATGTCCCTGTAGCTTATAGACTAGGCAGGGAATTCCCCAGGAGAGTAGGGTAAGCGAGGTATTGTTTTTACACATTCTCTTTAATAAAATGGCATATTTTGGTAAGACTACAAGCAGTTGTCTGCCTCGCATTACTGACCCCTCGGAGGAAAGACAGAGAGCATGCTGCAGACTGGAGAAGGTAACACTTCCAGCTTAGTTTCTGGGGTGGTAGGTAAGGTGCTACCAAAAAGGATATTTTAGTGAAGACCGGTCGTTCGTGACCTAACCAGTCTCTGGGACCCAAGTGAGGGAGGGGCAGTCCAGTGTCACAGTATCTGAATTCTGTTCTTCATGGGCTGACACATCACTGGGTTGAACATTGATGCAAGATGATCAGGCTCAGTCGGGCACGTAGGATCGCAGAGGCCCTGACAGCAAGCAGTCATCAAGCAGGGGCGAATGAGGGTGCGGTTCAAGTGCTGCAGTTCGGGGAAGTCCCAAGAACACTTCAACATTGGCCAAGCTGAGTCAGGCTTTAGCTGCTGGCAGAGGTCGGCGAGTGATGATCCAGTGGGTCGAGTCGGCGGGTGTCGGTCGTGAAGTGGTAATCAAGTGGGTGTCGAGGTGCACGTAATGAGGCGATGGTTCTTGGGCTTGCTACGCTGAGCCATGTGGTAATCTTCGGGTAGAATCGGCAAGGGACCCTCCAGAGATTCAGTTTGGTTTCTGGCGTTGAGCAGATGCTTCGGGCCTGGCAGTTGACAGGCTCTGCTAGGACATGATTCTGTGTCGGGCTGACAGAGATGTAGTGCAATTGTTTGCTGGTTGGAGGAAATCAGATACGAGCACCAGATCCTTTACTCTCGTTCAGGGTGTGGGGAACATGGAGTGATCTGTTTGGTGCGGGTGGAATAGGGCACTTCGGGTGGTTTGGCCGGGTTGCTGTGAGGCCTTCGCAAAGGGGTCGATGCCAGGATATTCCAGTTCAGGGTCTGCTCTTCTGGCACAGAAGACCCGTTGCAGATTGGTTGGTCGGGTCCTGGTCCACAGCACTGGTCACTCCCGATAGTCCTTGGGAGTGGCTAGGCGACAGATCTTCCTTATGTCTTGGACAGCTCCTTCTTCAACACCGGTGGAGTGCTATGGACAGTGCAACTGTCCCAAAGGAAGTCCAGGTGAGAGTACCCAGAATGTCTCTTTGACCTTAAAGGATCCTTGAGGAACTGAAGGTATTCTGTTGAAGGGGTGCAAGACTTGTTCTTTTAAGGGCATACGTCCTCAGGTGATTGATCTAAAGATAGCCTGCTTTAGGGGACCAATCCCTGCTCTGGCGGGGGTGTACCTTGGCCTCTTGATCTTGCACCCAAAGTGCTTTGCTCCAGGGGAAGCTGAGGAGACAGAAAAGGGAGAGACAGCGAGAAACAAGATTGTGGAAGGCTTTGTCCATTGTCCAGAGCACTCCTGCCTATTCTATTCCATTCCCTATAGCCTCCTATGGAGAAAAAAAAGACCTTTAGACATGCAGCACCCTGGTGTGAGGCTACTCCTCCTGAATGGGTGTGCTCCTTTGATACCTGGGCCCAGGGCAGCTGCCTGCTGTGCGGCCATCTCTGGGGTAGGAGGGTTACCAGCCCTCACAAAGAGGATCAAAGAGAGTCTGGGTCCTCTGGGTTTCTGTCCTTCAAGGTGGCAGTATCGGCATGTCTGAACCTAATAGACATTCCCTCCCACAGCATAGCTGACTCACAGGAGCTGACACATGTTCAATATCAGTTGGCTTGTGGCGGCTGTCATCATAAGTAATGCTATGCACTATGCCCAAACTCGGGCATAGCTTATTCTTAGAGATGACCCTGCCACCAGTATTATGGGTTACTCCTGATTGTCGTAGTTTGGCTACAGGGGGCATATCTTAAATGTCGCCCCTGTGCTGAACTGACTTTGCTGTCACTACAGTGGTCGAGTGGGCATCTTGTGGTGTTTGAACCTGCTCTGCGGCACGAGTAGAGCGGGTGCTGCAGATCAGGCTGCTGATGCAGCAGGACACACGTGTATTATGGTTTTGGCATGGAGTTGTGACAAAGGGGCATCTGGTTGGTAGATTACCCCTTTGGAGAAGGAGTCACCTGCATCATTTTAGGTGGTTCCATGTGTTAATATCCCTGCAAATATATTGTGATACAAAAATATCGCCATATTTTTGCGGCGATATTCACCCATGGACCCTGCGGGGGACACCCCTGCAACCAATGCATTATTTTAAAATGTGCGGGGGACACCCCCGCTCCCACAAAATATCCTCCCCAAAAATATTGCCTATGGCGAGACAAACGGCCATATGTATGGCGATTTTTTTGGTGGGGATATTTTGTAGGGATACCTTATAGGTACTAAAAAACAAAAAAAGCCAGGGCTTTGCACCCTTATGAAATGGCAGTTCCTCACACGCCGCCCCACAAGCCAAAATGTTTGAGACTCATCCTTCTAAGGGTCCGGCTCATCCTCCTGCGCCCCTGGTTTGTGTTGGATGTCCATGTCCAATCCCTGTAGGATTTGGCCCAACGCAGTACCTTGGGGTTCTCTCCATGCAAGGCCATAAGCCACCGCAGAGGTCTGTGGTCGGGGTGGAGAGCGAAGACCCAAAGATGTAGGGTGTCGGCTTACGTACCACCCAAACTACTGCAAACGCCTCCTTTTCAATGGTGGACCAGTTGTGCTCTCACTTGGTCAAGCGCCTACTCGGGTACGCACAAGGTTGTTCTACCCCCTCAGAGTTAAATTGTGCTAACACTGCACTGGTCTATGATCCGGGATCTTAAGAACAGGGGCCTGGCACAGGCCATCCTTCAAGCTCTGAAAGGATGGCCAAGTGATCTTTTTCAGCAGCTTATTGGAAGTTACATCGTTCAGGGGAAGGACAAGAGTCCCATACCCCTTAATGAAAGGCCAGTAATAGCCCTTGAGGCCCAGGAAGGCCCTCACTCGAGTCTGGGTGGCGAAGATGTCCCAGTCCATCACTGCATGGACTTTGGTGTGGAGAGGCTGTTTCTTACCATCACCGACCGGGTGTAAGTTACGCAGCGCTATCTGGCATTTGGATGCCTTGATAGACAAGCCAGTTTTCCACATGGCTTGAAGCACCTGTTCCAGGTGGGATAGATGGTCTTCCCAGGAGTTGCTGAATAAGGCAACGTTGTTGAGGTAGGCAATGCTTATGTCTTCCAGCCCCATTAGAGCCTGGGTTATCATCCTCTGGAAGGTGGCAGGGGCATTCTTTAGTCCGAACGGCATAACAGATAATTCCCTCTGGGGTCGAGGATGCAGATCTCTCATGTGCAGGATCGGTCAGACTGACCTCCCAGTACCCTGTATAAGGGTGCAGAAGGAGGAGACTGACACACAGGTGGCATGGTTGTTGGCATCAACTTTTATTTACCAAAATAAAAGAGAAAACCTATCTCTCCCTAACTCTATGAAGGGTTTCCCTACCTCAACCAAAGTACTAAGGATTCAGTCAGGATGTCTAAGTAAATCAAGAGTCCACCGTCCTGTGTCAAAACCCTGCATGTGTCCGCCACACTTGCAACGAAAGGTGTAGTGGATCTTCTTGGTCCAGAAGAATGACACCCTTCTTCTGGACAGTGGATCACAGTTCCAATTGTAGTTGGGACCTTTACCTCGGGGAATGACCCCCTTTCCCAGGTCTCAATCCTTTTCCATATTATAAAACAAAGTTCCAAGTTGAAAGGTCTACAACCAACAAAGTTCTCAGTTCAAGTCAAAAGAGTTAAGTTCTGATTCTTATGTGGGATCCTTACCAGAGGATTGAGTCCTTCCCCAAGTCGCAATCCCTTTTCTAGGTTCAAAACAATGTTCCAGATTAGTTCCAACTCTAACATCAACATTCCTTATTGCACATAGTTGTTTCTTTACTATTGGGTTTCTGGAGAATGCCTCCCTTCTCAAGTATTGTCACAATACCAGGGGTAATGACTCTCTTCCGTTAGCTTTTTTCCAGGCTCACTTTGCAATTCACAATGCCCCTTCCCCCTGCCTTTCTCTGGCTTGGTTTGTAGTATACAATGCCAGGGGGTATGATACCCTTCCCCTGGCATTTTCTCAGGGTTGGTTTATAGTTTACAATGCTAAAGGGATCTCAAATCCTTGTCTCCCGTCTTTGGCTCGACCCACTTGGATCAATCTCCTGTCAAGCGTTAACATGAGGAGGACATCTAATTACTGTAGAGTCTCCAACCCTGGTCTCTCTTGCTCCTTAGTTTAACCAACCAGCCTCCTTTTGCCAAGTGGTGTCACAAGGAAGATACCCCGGTTCTGCATGTGGGCCCCAGACTCTGCATTCTCTTCAATTTGATTCTGACCAACTTGGCTCCCACTCTCGCAAAGTACTGTCACAAGGAAGATAACTTGTTTCTGTAGGTGGGTCCCAGACACTGCTTTCTCTTCCATTTCATTCTGACCAGCTTGGCTCCCTCTCTTGCCAAGTACTCACCACATACTGTCACTAGGATGATACCCCTTTACCTTTGTGGGCCTCTGGACGCTCTGCCGATCCTCCTCGGGTATTTCTATGCCCGCCAGCTCTGATCCCATGCTTCTCATTCCCGTTACCAGCATCCCCCTCGCAGTGCTGCTCCAGGATCGCTCCACGCTACTGAGTTCTTTGTTCCTTCGAGACAAGAGGGATTTCCTCTTCTCTGTGTTTCGTTTGAATCTCCCAGGTTGGATGGTCCTTGTACTTCAGCTGCTGGTACGGCTGTTGCACTTCCCAGTGGAGTGCTCATGCCGTAAGTCCTTTGTCAGTTTTTATCCAAACCTCCCCTCCAGCAGATATTATTCATAGCTCTGCGCATCTTCTTTATCTCATTTGGAGTTCCATAGGTTTTACTTGAGTCATCTATCCTCTACCTAATCTCAGGTCAGTCCTACGGCCTTGCATATACATACATGGGGTGGTTAGGGAACATGGAGGTGGAGGGTAAGGGGTATGAGGATGCATGGGAGGGGTGTATAGGGTTGGAATACAGTGTTTCCCTTGGCTAGTCATCCCTGTCCCCAGAGGGGAAGTCTCTCCCCAGGAGATCCTCCTGCTGAGTACCACCCTCAGGGGGGACTATCGCGTAGCAGCCTCATTTCCATGGCCCCTGGGGAGAAGTGATAACATCCAAGGATTCGTCACACCAGCCATGAGGTCGAACGTACTCATGAAAATGTGCAGCGCCTAAACGGTCGATTAGCTCGTCTGCCTGAAGAATTCTGGTGTTCATCTGTCTTTGTGACAGAGGTGAGCCTGTGATAATCCACGCAAAAGTGGACCTTGGTTTTCCCACTACTGGGCTTTTTAGGGACCATTACCACCAGGCTAGCCCAGAGATTGCAAGAAGGCTTGATAACCCCCAATTCCAACATCTTGGAGACCTCCTCCATGATAGTGTCTTTGAACTGGTCCGACACCCGGTGAATCCTACTCTTCACCGGCTTAATGGCTCCTGTGTAGATGTCATGGACGCACCAATCGATCTTCCCAGGAGTCAAGGGGAACAGGCCAGTTGTAGTGATCTAGCAACCACCTCTGCTACTGCGTGCGGTCTGGCGAGAGTTGAACTCCCTCGAGAGGCCCATTGGTGGGCTTTGTGTGTAACAGATCAGGGAGGGTATCCGTCTCCTTCTCTCATCATCGTAACCAGAGGCATCACCAAGTCATCCTGGTAATAATGGAGTCTCAGCCAGTTGACGTGAAAGACCCGATCCGCCTCGGGATCTTCCTATCAATGTGGTAGTTAACCTTGTGGATCCTTTCAAGCACCATGTAGAGCCCAGTCCACTTGTTGTGCAAGGCCCTGGGCTGGACGGGTTCCATGATCCAGACCAGCTGGCCCAGTGTATATACCGCCATGGTCGTCTTCTGATCATGCCAGTGGTTCATGAGCTCCTGGCTAGCCTTGAGGTTCTGGGCTCTCTGTTCCCTGTACTTGGACTTCCAGGATCAGAGGCCCAGCACATAGTGCACTATTTTGTGGGAAGGAGTTTAGGGATTGCATTCCCATCCTTCCAGAAGCACAGAGCGGACACCCAAGGGGATGACCAAACAAGGCACTGAACCCGACACTGCTCTGTGGCCCCTCGTGGTAGGCGAACAGGAGGTATGGCAGGAGAATATCCTATTTTCTCCTGAGTGGGTCTTCCCAGCTGTTAGGGGAGTTTTCTTAAGTCCAAGGTAAGACTTCACAAAACTATCCCAATGGGATCCAACATGCTGCAATCTGATGGATTCTGGCTGTGTTTGGTGCATGATAGTGTGAGGAAATGGAGAGTGGGGGGTTGTCATGGTAGTGTGGGAACAGGGAAACTCAAGAAACTCCATTCACGGGCTGCAAACGCCGAAAGACTGCATTTCCTATGAACATCATGGGCGGTTGGAGTGCACGCGTGCACACAATGCTTTACCTATAAAGCCCCTCCCTGGCCCGTACTGCGGGTTGGTGATTTTGGCATCTGCAGGCACGAGCTGGAGGACAGCAGGGTGAGGAGCGTGAAGTCTATCACGGAGGAAGGAGGTTGGCGTGTGGAGACGTTGCGAGGAATGAGGGTCAGGAGGTGGCACCAGCGACCCCTGCCCCGTGGCGCGAGAGACGAGCGCTGGCAAGACTGCGGGGTCCACCCGCTTTCACCACAGGTTCATCCATGCCTGGGAGGTGCCATCCAGCCCCCCCAGGCCTTATTTAAGTGTCTCATTCTGTGTTTATGGAAGAGCAAGTGAACGGGGCGCGAAGAGGAGGAGAAGTGAGGCACACGAACGCCGCCTGAAAGGAACGTTATTACTTGCACATGAACGTTACTAGGGAAAACCCTGCTGAAAGCGTATGAACTCTACTGGAAGAGCCTTGTGAGAGGACCGTGAGGCACTGTTAGGCAAGAATTGATGTAGTAACCCTGTGGGAGACTACACAACCATTGTCCTCTTGGTATTAGGTAACCCACCTATTGGTATAGGCCTGTACTACACAAATTGGTAGTGTGACTGATCAGCCAGGTTTATCTCAAGAGGGGTAAATGTGAACTGTAGCAATGAAATCCACAAGTAGCCAAGTAACACTTAGACTCAAGATTTTAGTTATACATAATTATTTATTTGACAGCAGTTTTCAAATAAGCATTCTTTAAAAAGGACAATGTATGTAACAATCAACCATACTATAAAATACTTTTGCAGAATCAACACAAAGGTAGTAGATACTTTTTATAGATGCTTCTTACATGCTTCCTACACCCTGAGGTGACTTCACTAACTAGGACAGTAATGGCATTTATATATCACTAGTACATTGTGTAGAATCTGAGATTGGCAGAAAGAAAAAGGTTAAGGGAAGGAAAAAGGTTAGACAGGTTCTCGGAGCATATGAGCACTTTAAATCCTCCAATGAGGTCTAGATAAAAACCTTTCCCAGCAATAATAATTAAAAACCAAGTTCTGCAGGGAGCCAGCACAGCCAAAGTCAATTGGAGCACGTTCTACCTGTAGGGTCTCAAGCTGTTTACACTTGTGAAGGGTAGAGCTGAAATCAACTCTAGAAAAGTAGCTACTGCAAGTCTCAACTGAGTGCAGCAAAGCTAAAGACACTGAGGTAAATAGCTCAAGTCAGAACAGTACCTTTGGTTAGAAGAAAAGTGGTCCAGCTGGCTTCTGTCTGGTTGCAGTGATGCAGATCCTGTGTTCCTGACCCTCAGTCGTGGGGACAAGAGGGAGGATGTCTGGAGGACTCCTGCACAGCAATTCGGAGGTCAGCGGCAGCTACGGGCTCTTTTCGTATCAGCAGCACTTCGTGGTTTCAGTGCTTGGTAAACAGCACCACCACGGATCTTGAATACCGATTGGGCTTCCTTCACTCCTTGAGTCCTGCACTCTGGTGAGGGGACTCAAGCTCTAGTCGTCCTGGTTAGGGAGAATTCTCAAAAATTTGCTAATTCCCTTCACCTTAGTGACCCCCAGCAACTTTGCTGGATTTTGAGGACTTGATTTTTTTACCTGGAGGAGGTGTGACCCTTTTTTTCTCACTCTCTCATGTATTTTGATGTGTGTTTTACTCGTGTGTTTTTTGATTATGGAGTTTTAGACAACTCCATATGAATCATCTTTTCATGTGTGTCACACAGCACCCTCAGTGAAGTGGCACAGGGAAGCCTTTCAGGCTTTCCCAAGGTTTAAATACAGGGTACAGGGACTATACCGAAGATCTTCAAATCAGCATGCATCAAGCCACTCTTGAAAAACACAAGTGGTGACATAGATGACCTTTCCAACTACAGGCCGATCTCTAACATCCCCTACCCAGCAAAACTTCTAGAAACCTACGTATATAAACTAACCCAAGAACACATAGAAAAACACCACCTGCTGGACCAAGCTCAAATCGGTTTCAGACCAGCGGGAGGAACAGAAACAGCACTACTATCCATCTGGGACGACCTCAAAACTAACGCAGACTCAAACACTACCTCAGCCCTTATTCTGCTCGACCTCTCTGCAGCCTTTGACACAGTTAGCCACAACACCCTGACCAAAAGACTAGAAGACATAGGCATACCAGACACAGCACTACGCTGGACCAAATCATTCCTAGCAGACAGAACAGAAACCGTATGGATAAAACCTTTCAAATCCACTCCACGAGTTAACGACTGTGGAGTGCAACAAGGATCCTCACTATCTCACTATCTCCACTATATTTCAACATCTATCAGACTCCGGTCATCAGAATATTCAAAAAATACAACATTACATGTTAGAACTACGCAGATGACACTCAGATCATCTACAAAATCAAATACACTGATGCCGACCACTCAATCCTAACTGACTGTCTGAAAGAAGTCTTCAACTGATGGATACGAACAACCTGAAAATCAACTCAGGAAAGACAGAAATCATGATCGTATCCAAAGACCAAGAGAACGAAACCACCATCCCATGGCCTACGGAAATGGGAAAAGCACCAACACCATCGAAGGTAGTAAAAAATCTGGGAGTCCTAAGGGACAACACCCTAACCCTGGAACCACAAATAAATGCAACAGTGAAGAAATGCTTTTTCCTCCTCCACACAGCAAGAAGAATTCTACCTTTCCTCTCCTTCACGCACAAAACACTCACTATCGTCGCCCTAATCATGTCAAAAATCGACTATGCAAACAGCCTCTACCTGGGAATACGAGAATACCTCCTGAAGAAACTGCAACAGATCCAAAATGCAGCAGCAAGACTACTCCTCAAACTATCAAGAGGAGACCACATCACTCCAGCCCTAAAAACACTACACTGGCTCCCAGTAAAACACTGCATCACCTTCAAAACAATGTGCATAACGCACAGGGCAATCAGTGGACAAGGAGCAGAATTCTTACAAAAGAAAATAACAGTCTACAAACCAACAAGACCCCTCCGATCAAGCAACGAAATCCGCCTGGAACTCAAACCATACCTTAAGAAAAAACATGGAGGCACCTCCTTCTACCACTTAGCCGCCAAAACCTGGAACAGCATCCCAAAAGAATTAAGAAACACTGAAGATCACCTAAAATTCAGGAAATCACTAAAAACCTGGCTCTTCAACACCACAGACAATCTGAAAACCAAAACCGGAAAAAGGGTGACTTAACCGGAAAGGACACAGACATCGCCGACCCAAGAGGGTAACTCCCACGGCACCTGGACGGGTGACACCGGATAGACTGGAACACAGGCGGCATGCACGGAAACTGAGTCAACTACCCCAGACAATCCCACCTAACACTTTCGCCCACCCCTTAGTTACCGCCAGGCACCACAGTTATGTGGAATTGTCGAGATATTGGCAATCACCATATTACCTGAGAGGTTAACATTGACAGGTGCACTGGCCACAGGAGTAAGAATGGAGGATAAGGGGAGCTATGAGAGAGCATGTTAGAGGTGGGGGCCAGAGAAGTAAGGAACCTTATATGCCAGTCGGACACAGATCAGGACAGAGCCGCATCAGGGGAGACTACGTAAGCCGAGCGCCTCAATTCAGGATAGAGACGCAAACTAACCAACCCTACTAACAATTTCCCTTTCTGCATACCCCCTCAAACTCCAAACCAAACACAACCAAAACCTACAGCACAACAAGTCGCACAAACTTCACTACATTCCAACAACAAAACAAAAACACACATAGTCTTGCACAATAGTACATGACGACGCCGGCCGCAAACACCCCAGGCCCAGCCAACGGACCCACCGGGCTGAGGCTGCCAATAGCACATCACTGCTCTCTTGAACTTTTCCTGCTTCCTCCCACTCACTCAACCTCCCCTCCTCTTTCAGAGCCGCCAGAGCACCAGGGGATCACTCCAGTGGTGATAGTGCGTGGTACAAATGTCCTTTAACATTAACATTAACATTTTAATACCTTCTCTGGGATAAACTACTGTTTCCCCGAGAAAGTAAAGTGAAATTGACTTTACTAGTCTTTTCAAATTCCTAGATCCAGCACACCCTATCTTACAATAGAATGCTGGAGGGGTTAACTAGTATCCCCCCGTGTCTAGATACTCATGTAGCAGTCAAATGCTACTCTTTCCTATCGAAATGGCTGGTGGCAGTGGTTTTACAACAAACTACCATGATTTTTCCCGACCGCGAACACCGGTAGCGTTAAATCGCGGGAGCCAAGTATTTCAAGATGGCGTCTGTGCCCCCTTTTTTTTAAACAGGTCCCGGTCTTCTTTTTTTCCCATTTCTTTGTAGAAAGGTCCTTCTAGAGTTTGTCTCTGCACGCCAAACCAGGTTTGATCCCTTTGTTTCATCACCTTTTGCTGGCTTCAGGACTGAAGACCGCCTCTGGCGCCCGAGTGTCTGGGGTAGGCAGGAAGTAAGGGAGGTGCCTGAAACACCCTGTGCTTAGTCTCCTAGTAGACCCAAATGCACTCTGGCTCGATTGGCTGGCTGACTGTCCGGCAAGGACAGCCACCCTGCTGGGTGAGTGGCAGCTAGGCTGGAATGAATGGGAGGAAACTGGATAAAAGGCGAGTCTCTTGGCTTGGAAGGCAGAGTTGACCACTGGAACGAAAGAACCGAAGACAAGCTTGAAGAGGGTGGCTGCTGCAACTCCTGGACTGTTGGTTTGCCCGGTGAAGCCCTGCTGCAGTGCCACCTTGCCAAGTTCACATCCACAGAGAAGCCCCTGCAAGGATGACTTCTCCCTTTGAGTTGGTGGGACCAATCAACTCCAAAGTAAGCCACTTGGACATTCATCTCGGAGCTGGTTGAATTTCCACAGAGTTGCTGCTGGAAACCGTAGCGCCAGGGAGAGGAATACCAGAATGTGTGTGTTGCTTTTAAGATGGCCTAGAGCTTTTGGAAGATCCTCTGGACTCCCAAGAAGCAGGACTGACCAAGCCTGAGCCCCCTCAACAGAGTGCGGGATCCCACAAGCAAGGAAAGCCCACCTCAACCACGTTGTTGCTATTTGCGGTGGTCTCAAGGAGCTGAAACGCGAAACAGCCACTGAAAGTGAAGTTTTGCCAGTGCCAGTACATTGCAGGAGTCCCCCAACGCCCTCCCTCATCTCCCCACGATTGAGACCCAGAACAGTGAGACCTGCAGAGCTGCACAGGAACAGAAGTCATCAGCTGCATCTTTTCTTCATTGCTAAAGTATTGTAAAACAAGTCTAAGAGAACTTACCTCTTACTGTGGAAGTGCTTGTAACTTCTGCAACTCACAAGTCTAATCAGCTTGTGGCTCTACATTTGATTCTTCTTTTTAGCAAAGACTCCTAAGAACCTGTGCAAAGACTTTTCCATTTACTTACCTGAAGTGCTGCATCCTATACAAAGACTTTTGGCTATTGACTTTGGCTTAGCCTACTGAATTGTATGACTCTTCTAAGAGGATCTGAAAGTATTTGCCCTGCTTAAGAATATTGGTGATCTCGTGTTCTAATAACCTTTGCCTTTTACCAACTTTTAAGAGTGTTCTGAATGCCAACAGTAAGATATTAATGTCCCCAGCACCATTGTTACTGAAGTCACCTGTGGGTGTATGTTGTGTATGTGGGCCATCCCAAAAGGGTCTCGTCTGATTCAGAAACTCAGAGTGTACAGTATTGAAGTATATTTGTGTGTTCCTATTATATTGCTCCCCTTCTAAAGAAGGCTTTATAACTAGTAACTCCACTACTGCTCACATCTCCCCTCTTGGCTGCTCAACAGGCTACCAAAACTGTGTAGTACAAGCTTATACCAAAGGTTTTGTTGCCTATACCTGTAGTCATAGTTGTTTGTAGTGTTCCCAGAGGGTACTGCATTCAAACTTTGCCTAACAGTGCTTAATGAACAGAAGGGCATTTCCAGTTTAGGCCCTAAAAATTCATGTAGAGCAGGTTCTCTGGTAAAAGATATTGCTGATAGCAACTCCCTTTATGCTGTGATGGCTGAGAAGCTTTGGCCCAGTATAAGGTATATCACCAAAGCCTACTCAAGCATACAAGTAAATCGCAGCTATGGTGGATACAAGACTGGAATATGCACTTTCAACTGAGGGTCTAACGTGTCCTAGTTGTAGTGGATAGCTTGCTAAGCTCTTGCACAATATATACACTGTAATTCAGTTTCCAGCCTGGTTCTGGAGACCAGCAAGTCGATGACTCAGGAAACAGGTCTGTCTTCCCGAGCCAGTTGATGAGCTCTGGGGCGGTATTCAGAGGATCCCCACAGTGGTCCCTGTCATATTTCAGTACCACACTAAAAGCATCCTTTGGGGGTCCAGATGTCTTCCGCCTCACTCAAGGCGGCCTGTCCTAACCCCTTTTGTTAAATTACAGGTGCGACGATTCACAGGATCTAGTCACTTCTCCCAGAGGGCAGCCCTTCCCTGTGAGGCTAGGGAGGCAAGACCGCTACCCAATAATCGCACTAGGGGTGGCAGAAAGTGGGAGGATTTTCTGGGGATAGGGACTCCCTTTGCGTTCAGGAAACCCTTACCCTCTCATCCCTGAGACTTTAAGACCTCCTCAAACTACTATCGGCCCATATGAAAGCACTACTGTTATGCATTGTAATTCTTCAACCAATTTTTACTCACATATTGGGCACAGTAAAATCATAAAAGTTCAGACATTTACAAGTCTTTCCTGGAGCTATTGGGACAAGAAAGAACACTCAAGGAAGCATATTGAGTGTTCACTGTGGCAGCATGGAATGAGGAGTCTGACCCAATGGAGGCATAAAGATTGCTATAAACCTTTATTAACAACCAACAAAACCCATCTGTCGCTAACTAGAGGTGGTTTCCCTACCTCAAACAAACGAAACCCTGGGCAGTCATGAAGTCCATGTAGTCCAAATCAAAGGTTCACCATCCTAGTCCAAACACCTATTTTATCCTGAACACTTAAACCAAATTCTAATCTAAGAAAATGTCTTTCTACAGCTCAGAATGACTCCCTTCTCCATGGTATGAGTCTTCCAGAAATGTTCCACGGTTCCCAATCAAAGAAAACAAAGTCCACAATACTCCAGTGGGGCTAGGAGAATGACTCCCTTCTCCTAGCTTGTTCCCAGTTCTTTGTAAGCCTCTTGCAGGCTTCTTCAACAGTTCTTGTATTCCCCTACAAGGCTTTCCTCCACTTTCTCTACTTTTCTTTTTAACTTGCCCCTACACGGACGATGAAGAGGTTCCCCAAGTCCTCCTTGACTTCCCAGTGCCACACTCTTAGAACTGTCTGGGAATTGCCTCATGTGTTAAACTACTTTCTCTTCTACTTCTTCACAATTCACTTTCCCGGCCCCCTCCCAGGCCTATTCTTATTCTGGTTCCTTATCTCTGGGAATGCTTCACCAGTTTCACCAGGGGCCACAGGATTATTTTCCACCTTCTACTTAGGCCTTGACTTTGCGGCCAGGTACTGTAGGCAGTCTCGGTGCATGTTCTGGACTGGACGGTTAACCAATTACAGGTCATGGCACCACCACAGTTTCTCATGCTCCCCATACATTCACCTATGCGGCTCTGCGGTAGGCCAGAGTAGGCAGTCTTGGCACAGTTCTCGGACTGCGTGCTCCACCCACAACAGGTCACGCCACCACTTCTCAGTTTCTTCACTTCAAGGGTGCCGGCTCTCAGCCGACTCGCAAGACGCTTCTCGGGAGTCCCGCTGTTCGTCTCTGATACTCTGGAGAGCTGCCTCACTGCAGTCTCTTGAAGCCCAAACCCCCCCTTGCAGGCTTCACAGTGTGCTCGCTTGCGGGGTTCTCCTTCCGAATTCAGAACAGAAAAAAGTGCTTCTTTACTGTTTAGTTTAAATAACGGAGACGGCCCCAGTGTAACATCAGTTTGACTGACAACAGCTGGTCGAGCACTCTTTCTACTTGACGGCACCGTGCCCAAAATCTTATTTGTCCCTACCTCAGCACAGCAAGATTGTCTGACAGCTTACAATTACACATGGTTTTCGATTGCACCATAGGTAGAGAAGGTTTTGGTGTTGTTACTACCCCATGGGATTGGGAGTTGAAGGGGCAGTGTGCCAGACTCACGTCCTTTTCCCCAGGAAGGGAGTTCCTCCCCATTAAATCCTTCCACACGTTACCACCGCTAGGGGGACTATTGGTTAGCGCCACACCTCCCTGGAAAGGGGATCATCTCTGGGGAGAGGTGACACCATCAGATTACCCACAAAGTACTGAGACGAGGAGGCCACTTGGAATGATGACGTTGGGCCAAAGGAAACGGGAAGGACTGCGACCACACGCTGGGGATGACCCAGCCTAGTTGTATAAAAAGAGACGAAGGACTACCTGAAATGAGAAGCACCAGGTGTGAAACCTGGAACACCCGGGAGATTTGAAATGGGCAAGAAGACAGAATGCTGGGGAAGCTGATTCGAGGGAGTCTGCAGCAGCCCGACTGAGCAAAGGCTTTCCAGTAAGATTGAAGTTGGAAAACGATGGTGCGACTTCATCGAGGTGGACCGGCTGGTCCAAGAACATGCTGACACTGTTGTGCTGCAGAGAGGCCCACAGAGTCGCTGAAGGACGCAAGTGAGCAGTCACAGAGGCTGGCCCAAGGAGCCACTGCTCCTGGAAGAACCAGTGACGTGCCTCGGTACAAACACAGGTAACGGGGGAACATGGGGAGACCCAGTAAGGGAGTGGGTCCAGCCGAGAGAGTAATCTCCCTCATCTCAGTGACTACCAACAAAGTACTTAGATTGTGAACACAAACAAGAAATATCTCTCTTGTCTCAGAGGGGGGTAGTGAATGTAAAGCCAGTGTGAGATGCTACAGGAGTGATCTCTGTCCTTAGAGAGACTGTGGTAACAGAAATAAGAGAGAAAGCTTTAAGAAGCAATGGGGTTGGTCTCCCTGGTTTAAGAAGCACCCCTAAGAGTCAGAAGATCACATCAGGACTAGCCTTTTTAGTCCTAGTGGCCCTTTGAATCTCAGTGCTAGTTTGAGAGACATTCAAGTTAAAAAAGAAGACACACCCAGGGAGAAGAGGGAAACACTATAATAACACTCAGCTCCAGTCTGGCAATATGGGTTGCAGGAGACTCTCATTTGGAGAATACTGGAGTGTTAAAAGAAGAAGCGGACGAAGAGAAGGAAGTGAGAGGGGAGGTGGCAGCAGTGGAGACGAGAAAGAGGAAGTGAGAGGTAAGAGGTTCAAGGAGGAGATGATATCATGAATGGGTAAGAGTGAGCAGGATGTGGTATTTAATGAGAAGGGGGTGACAACACAGGGCGAGAGAGAGCAGAAGGTGGTGGTGAGAATTAAAGGAGTAATGGAGAAGGTCAAAAGGAGGGGATAACATTACGACAGCACGATAAAAGACATGAGGTGGTGGTAAAAACCAGGATGAAGGAGGAGGTGGTGATACCCAAGGTGGAGATGGCAATATCAGAGAGTGGAAGTGACACAAAGGAAAGAACATCAGGGGGAGAGACCAATATAGAAGAGCTGGAAGAAAGAACACAGCAGGAAGGATGTGAAAAAAAGTGATAGCAGAGGTGGTACCAAGTAGACTGGAGGGATAACATCAGAAAGAGAGATAAGAACATCAAGTTGAAAGGAAAAGACCCAGTAGGAGAGAGAGAACCAACAGGGAAAGAGAACACGAACACATAGTGTTAGGGAGAATTTGCATAAATGTGCTATTTCCCTTCATCTTAGAGACCCCCAGCAACTTTGCTGGATTTCGAGGACTTGATTTATTTACCTGCAAAGAGTGCGAGTCTTTTTTCTCCACTCTTTCATGTATTTTGATGTGTGTTTTACATTTGTGTTCTTTGATTATGGAGTTTTACATAACTCCATAGGCATCATCTTTTCATGTGTGTTACACAGCACCTTCAGTGCAGTGACACAGAGGTGTCTTTTAGACTTCTCACAGGTTTAAATACCTTCTCTGGGATAAACTACTGTTTCCCAGAGAATGTAAAGTGAAATTGACTTTACCAGTCTTTCCAAATTCCTAGACCAAACACACACAATCTTACAATGGAGTACGGGAGGGGTTACATAGTATCCCCTCTGTCTAAATACTCATGTAGCAGTCAAATGCTACCCTTTCCTATTGAAAAGGCTGGTGGTAGTAATTTTTCAACGACCTACCATGATTTTTCCCGACCGCGAACACCGCTAGCTAAAAATCACAGGAGCCATGTTTTTCAAGATGGCGCCTTAAGCCCCTTTGTTTAAAGAGGTCCCGGTCTTCTTTTTCCGCCATTTCTTTTTGGAAAGATCCTTCTAGTGTTTGTCTCTGCGCGCCAAACCAGGTTTGGTCCCTTTGTTCATGTGCCTTTGGCGGGCTTCAGGACTGAAGACTGTCTCTGGCGTCTGTGTATCTGGGGTTGGCAGGAAGTGAGGGAGGTGCCCGAAACTCCCTGTGCTTAGTCTCCTAGGAGACCCAAATGCACTCTGGTGTGATTGGCTGGCTGACTGTCCGGCAAGGACAGCCACCCTGCTGGGTGAGTGACAGCTAGGCTGGAATGAAAGGGCGAAAACTGTTTAAAAGGCGAGTCTCCAGGACTGGAAGGCAGAGTCGACCACTGGAACGAAAGAACCGAAGACTAGCTGGAAGAGGACGGCTGCTGCAACTCCTGGACTGTTGGATTGCCCGGTGAAGCCCTGCTGCAGGTCCGAATTGCCACACTCTATTCGACAGAGAAGCTCCTTCAAGGATGGCTTCTTCCTTTGAGTTGGTGGGACCAATCAACTCATAAGACACCTGGATACCATTCTCAAGGCTTGTTAGGATTAAAGAGGGAGAGGACACCAGTTTGTGTTCTTGAATCTACAGCTGCTGGAACTGAAGTGACTCCATCTTGTTTGCTTTCTTCAACGATCCCTTGCAGTGTAGGAGTCCCCCAACGTCCTCCCTCATGTCCCCACGACTGAGGCTCAGGAACAACGAGATCTGCAGGACCTGCCACGAACCACGACTTCAGCAGCATTTGTTTCTTCATACAAAAAGGTACTGTACCAACCCGATTGAGAGAACGCCACTCTCGCTGTGAAAGTTCATGAAACTTTCCCAACTTACAGGCCTAATCAGCTTGTGACCTGACATACGATTCTTTTTCGCCTAAACTACTTCTAAGAACTTTCGCAAAGACTTTACCTTTTGATACCAGAACTCCTCTTTCCTATCCAGAACTCTAGCCCATTGACTTTGGCCTGGCCTATTGACTTGAATTGAACTCTTTTGGTGAACTGAATCTATTTGCACTGCCTACAAAGTATATGTGATCTATTCTACTTATTGTTGTCCTTTTTGCTCACTGCTAAGTAACTGAACTGCCATTTTGCTCCTATTTCAGGGGAGCTCAAAGTGTCTCAAAAGCGTACAGTTTTGTATTGAAGTGTATGAGTATATAATATTAAGTTGCCTTTTGCTAGTGAAATGTTTTCTAAATGATTGTTTAATAAATTACTAAGTGTTTTTACCACGAAACGTTGAGTTTAAGTGTTTACTTGAACTACTATGATTGAATGTTCTCTGTGTAACTACTTGTACTGCTCACATTCACTCTTGAGATAAGCCTGGCTGCTCAGCACGCTACCAAAAACTATGTGGTACAGAATTATACCAAAGGTTGGTTTGGCTAACACGTGTAGTCCTAATTGTGTGTAGTGGACGCAGAGGGTACTGCATGCAATTCTGCCTAACACATAGTGAGTCAAATATGCCAGATTCCGATGGACTTGGTCAGCCATAGGCAGAGCCACATATGGTGAGTAAGGATGAGCTGGGGTCAGTAAGATTCAAGATGCGTAAGGGAGAAGCCAGGAGGAAGTATGGGTGGACCCCAGGGGCTCCCTTCTAGTTCTCCCTGCTGGCAACATCCACTGACCTGCTTGCTCTCAAGACTTTACAATAAAGTGAACTGTGGGGTACGGGACCCCAGAATGTTTGCATTTAGTTCACACAAAGAAGAATTAGGATTTGGGTCACCTACAGAATAATTCAGATTTTTGTGGATTAGAATTCGAGACTCTACTTTTATTTAGATAACAGCCTGAGATTTCAGTTAAATTGTTTATTCAAACAGTCCTTCTTACTGTCCAATAAATGAGACTCCTGTACAAAGACTACATCAGCTTTCCCTTTAGCCAGTTGACTAGCAGGTCTGACTTGCCGGGTGGAACGGCACCCGCCCACAGACTTTCACAGAAGCACTGGCACCGTTATTACCGGTACCAGTGTTTCCGTGGTCCGCATTCCCATAGATTCCTAAGGCACTCTATGGAAATGGGGAAGAACAGGTTACTGGCACCTAGCTCACGGTTCCCCGGGACTTGTAATGTCCCGGTGTTACTGGGAAGCTATGTGCCGGTAACTGTTTACAGGTGGGGCAGCTACCTGCCGGTTTTACCGGCACGGTTACCGCCGGACCCGTAATGAGGGCCAATGTCTTTGGCCTTGAAAGTGCACAAATGTTCAAGTTCAAAAGGAAAGGCATAACTCCAACATGAAAGTTCCCAATGGATAACATTCACAGTTCCAGGTCCAGGGGATGGTTCCCTTCCCCTAGGATTCCTCTTCACTATGCTTTATACCTTTAGGGATAACAGTTTCCTTGAGTTTCTTTTGGTCAAAAAAAAACTGGTATACAAAACAACTTGGTTTGAATCTGATCTTGGTAGGATACCTGGCGTACTCTCCTGGCAGGTTTCTTCTCCTCTTAATGTGATTTCAATAAAGTCTTGGGCTAATTTTGATGTATCCTTGTTAGGCAAGATTGTGCGCAGTACCCTTTGGGAGACTACATCAACCTGCTGATGGATTTCTAATTGTCTAAAATGTTAACTGCTAAATGTGTTTTAATTATTGAAAGGTGAATAGTGTTCTTACACAGAGGTCCACAGTGACAAGTATTCAAATAAACTTATACTCAAGGTTTCTTCATTGAACAATTATTAATTTATTTAACAGTCAGTTGAATAAGCCTTCTTCAGAAGGGGCCATATATAGGTAATATACTTCAAAATACACACTCTTAGTTTCTCTAAATCAGCAAGTATCCATTTGCAATGGCACACAGATAATTTCTACACCCTGAGGTGACTTAAATAACTAGGACACTGTGGACATTAATAGATCACTGGTACATTTAGAGCAATACTGAGGTGGTGTCAAAGAAAGGGGTTTAAGAACAAAACAAAAGGTCACAAATATTCTGAAGCAGGTAGTGACTTTTGAACCCCCAATGCAAAGTAAATTAACCCTTTCCTGGAGGAAAGGTAACACAAAAAGTCAGAGGGAAGAAGAGTCTTTCAGGGAGCCAGGCCATTCAATGTTAATTGAACACGAGTCTATGTGTACTGAAGTACTTCTTGTGGGTAAGTAAAAGTCTTGCACAATGTTTTAGAAGTCTTTGTAGAAAAAGAAGAATCAACGTAGGGCCACAAACTGGGAGGCTTGTGAGGGGCAAAGCTGCAAGCAACTCTGCAAAAGCAACCAAGACAAGTCTCAACTGAGAACAAGTAAGGCTACACAAAAAGAGGTAAGTTCTCTCAGTTTTACAGTACCTTTGGTTAGAAGAAATGGTTCCAGCTGGCATCTGTTCCTGTGCCTCAGTTGTGGGGACAAGAGGGAAGAAGTCTGGGGACTCCTACACTGCAATGCAAAGGTCAGCATCAGCAAAGGGCAAACTTCAATTCAGCAGCACTTTGCGGTTTCAGCTCCTGGCGCCTCAGCAAATAGCACCACCGCGGTCCTCTGCTACCACTATGGACTTTCCTCGCATCTGGGGTCAAGCACTCTGTTGAGATGGCTCAGGCCTAGTCAGTCCTGCTTCCTGCAAGTCCATAGGATCTTCCACAAGTTCGGGTCCGACTTAAAAGTAATGCACTAAATCTGGTGTTCCTCTTCCTGGCACTTTGGTTCCAGCAGCAGCAGCAGAAGAAGTACAACCAGGTCCGAGAGGATGTCCAGACGAGTTCACTTTGGGGTTGATTGGTCAAGGGGAGAAGACGTCCTTGCAGGGCTTCTCTAGTCGAGGCGAATTCAGAGCCTCAGCACAACAGCAGGGCTTCACCGGGCAAACCAACGGTCCAGGAGTTGCAGCAGGCCACTCTTCCAAGTTCTTCGGATTCCTTCGTCCAGTGGTTGGCTCTGCCTTCCAAGCCAAAAAGCCTCACCTTTTATGTAGGTTTCTCCCCCTCATTCCAGCCTAGCTGTCAATTACACAGCAGGGTGGCTGTCCTCTAAGGACAGCCAGCCAGCCAATCACCTTTGGGTGCATTCCTGTAACCAAGGGGATTAAGCACAGGGAATTTCGGGCACCACCCTCACTTCCTGCCCCTGCCAGACACCCTGGAGCCAGAGGTGGGCTTCACTCTTGAATCCCATCAAAGACAAAATGAACAAAGGGACCAAACCTGGTTTGGCGCGCAGAGTAAATCTCAAGAAGGACCTTTCCAAAAGGAAATAGCGAAAAAAGAAGACCGGGGCCATTTTGACAAAATGGGCACCCATGGGTGCCTTACTGCACCTGCGAACGCAGCCCATGGTAAAAACACACAATGGTAGTAAAAAGTAAACCACTGCCACCAGCCATTAATTGTAGAAAGGGTAACATAAAAATGTTACATGAGAAACTAGACAAAAGGGGATACTAAGCAACCCCTCAGTACCCCATGGTAAGATAGTGTGTGCTGGGTCTAGAAAGTTACAAAATGTAAGTAAAGTCAATTTCAACTGACTGGTCTTTGAAACAGTAGTTTCACCAGGAGAAGGTATTTAACCCTTTGGGAAATCTGGAAGACTTCCCAGTGCCACTGCACTGAAGGTGCTGTGTGCCACAATGTAAAGATGATGCCTATCGAGTTTGTTAGACTCCAAAGTCAAAAAACACACAGAGTCTAAATCACAGAAAAATACATGAGAGAGTGAGAAAAAGGGTCTAACACTCTCCAGGTTAAAAATGTAAAGTCCTAAAGGCCAGAAAAAGGGCTGGGGGTCTCCAAGGTAGAAGGGAATAAGCACATTTCTGAGAATTATCCCTAACAACCCTTATCAGTACTTCCTCATGTGATGTACTTTAAATCTGTTCAACTTCACCTTTGCTGGTATACTCTCCTGCCAGAACCTTTTCATATCTTTCACTGCGCACACTTGCAAACGTGACAATATCTTATGTTCATTCCATTATGTCTCTTTAGGAAATATTGAGTCTCCTGTTCATTCTCATATGCTTTATGCATTCTTATTTGCCTTCGCTAGGGGTGCCGAAGTACCCTGATGTCCCAGCTTTCCTTGGCCAGACTCACCGGTTCTCTGTGGCATGCGTCGGTTCTCCTGCGGCAAGCCTGTAGCTGTTCTCCAGGGTTCCATTGCTTCTTCCCGGGTTCGCCGCCTCTGCTCTGTGGCTTCCACACCCCTCTCGGCTCCCGCTCGCCTGCTCTGGGTTTCTCTGTGCTCGAGAGGCGTGAAGGCTGCTTTTCAGTACCTGCGTACTCCAGAAGTCTTTCCTTCCCCGCCTGGAATCCTTGCAGCGGACCGGCTACTGCAGCCTTGCTCTTCTTGGCCTCCTCTGTGAGCCGGTTGGCTCCATGGACTTCTCAACAGCCCAGTGGTCCCTCGGTCGGTAATGAGAGGATGAGAATCTCCCAGCCAGCGTCATCTTCCTGTCAGCTGGTTCGGTGGTTTATATGTCCCGGCATCAAGTATGCGTTTACAACCACTATAGCACAGATTTTGCTTGTGGCCTCCGTCGATCTTTATTACTCGGCTGATCTTCCTCATCACAGTACTTTTGTATTCTGAGAAAAGGAAGTTCGTTCTTAATGACTTATATACAGAGTATGGGAAGGTATTCTTAGAAGCTTTCAGGGGTGGGTGAAGGGAGTTATGACAATATGTCATTAAGGCATAGGGAATGGAGGGGGTAACCCTAAAAGAAAAAGGGGGATACCATGTTTCGTCCGATTAGGTCGTGTCACTATCCTGAGGGTTGACTCCCCCCAGGTGATCCTCCCTCAGAGATACATGCAGGGTCAGGATCAGGTAGCGGCTACCGTCCCCTGGCCACATGGGGGGAGGTCATCCCTGGGAAAGGAGTGATGACCCCATCGGATTCCTGGGAAACAGCAACTGTGTGGTAAGGCTGACGTTGCCCGTGGACGGACGGCTTCCCGAACAGATGCAAGTTCATTAAAAGGGCAGAAGCAGCCCGAGACAGTGTTCTACATGGGGGTTGAGCGCTCAGACAATGAAGACCCGAGGCTGTGATGGTCGTATTTAGGTCAATTAATGGCCTCCTGTATTTACTAAGAAAACAGGAGGGATGACCCCTTTTAGAGGTAAGAGTGGTTATGTTTTGGTCCTGAGGAAGCTGGCGAGTCCTGTGCCACTAAAACCGGTCGACCCATCCTTTTGGATATCCTTTTTTGACTAAAGCCATAGGGATACCATATTAAGTCTTTTATAAGTGTTGTCGCTCATTGCTTAATAGTAATGAACAATTTATTTGTACTGATAGCACACTGATACACACTGGGGGTGGGTACAATTAAGTCTGAAATCCCCCCTTAAATGCAGATGGGATGGGCCTAGTGACAATTACATTTTTAGGTGTGTTTTCTGATTTTACTGTGTGTCTAATGAATGACGTTTTGTCCTGTACTTTTCTGGTGAGCACCAAGTGAACAGAGCATGGGAGCTGCTTACCTGTAATACAGTCTGCGTTCTAGGAGATAAGCACATAGGAGAAAAATAGCAAGATCTCACTGGTGACCATGCATTAAGGATGCTTGGATGATTGAATTATTTTGAGTCTAGTGGAGGGATCTTTTTCCTCTTTTACTACCCCCGTTAGATAGGCTTTACAACACCTTTCCCTAGGGTTACAGCTCACCCCCAGGGACAGTGCAGTCCTTTGCTGAGGGCTAGAGACAGTTTAGTTTGTGTTTTTGATTTAATCCAAGCATCAATATTATGCTTCTACCTTACAATATTATTTGTTGACTTCTGTCACCCTTGTTGAATAATAATAATAATAATGAATAATAATAATAATAATAGTTAATAATAATTTAGCATTTATGTAGCGCTACGAACCCTCAGGTATCCGAGCGCTGCTTATTATTACCCACGTTGTGTGGTGCTCATTTATCGACCTCGGAAGGATTCGAACCTGCGTTAGCAGGCTCTGCGCGGATGTCAAAGCGAGCACTCTACTCTCTGTGCCACTTCACCAGCAATGTCAAGTGGCACAATGTCAAGAAGCAACGGATTGACTCCTGTTGTTGATGCTAGGGTTTGTTTAGAGTTTTCATGAGCTCTCTTAGTATCTACACTAGGGCTGGCTCCCATCCCACCCCATATATGACTGCCCAATTTCCCAGCACTATTGGTCTATTTGGGAGCCATGATCCACCTCCACCCCCACCTTGCTCAGGCAAATCAATTTTTAATGGTAGCACTCCCTGCATGACGCCCAAGGTCAACCCCAGATACATAGATCTGTGGTATGAGCAGGATGTTGGTAGCTCACTCTATTGATTTGAGTATTGTTAAGTTGTGCATTTGCACCCCCCTTCCCTTTCCTTCTTTTTTGTTCTAAAGTTACCCACACCACTTTCTTAAGGAACTTATGGTTTCATGTTTTTCTTCTCCTTTAGAAAGTTATTTTGTAATCTCCTGATGAAGACGTAACACAAACACTTAATACGTCAAAACTGGTAGAGCAACTTGAGATGAGGCCGCTTGTGAAGACCTTTTGGGCCCATCCCATTTGTTGACCACCTACAAGATTTATTGTGGTTATGCACTTTGTTTTGCACAAAAATCCTTTTGTATAATAATTGAATTGTTGATGAATTGATTGCTAATATGATATATAATTGTCATAGGTTTTTATCTTGTACCTATTGATGTTCGGTATGAGTGGATTGATGTATGTTGAATGTATGTGGATGAATGTCTGAATGATTTATTAGTATGTATTTTATGGAACTAATGTGATTTTAAATTTTGTCTTGCTATGTAAAATAATTGCCTGAGTGCAGATTAAATCAGGATTGAACTCACATAACACATGTATCAGGTATAATAAAACCCTTGATACCATACTTCCAAATTGTACCCTCTGGATTTTCTTTCCGAGATGAACTATTATATTAATACCCTAATCTAGAGTGTGGGGTTTCCTGTGCCTTTCAGATACACACCCTTGTGTGTTATACCATCAGATTCATCACAGCAGCAAGAAGGTCAAACATCTTGTGGCACGGCCATTTTAGAGTATACAGTATTCTAATTGATGGTAAAATGCAAAAAGTGCACGACACTATAAAAAAGGAAACAGTACAAAAGAATCCACTGCCACCAGCTCATCCTGAACACGTCATTAAAGTAACCAAAAGGTTAACAAAAACAAAGTTACAGGGACAAAAGGTGTCCCTGACACACTTCACATAAGGTGATGTGTACAGGAAAAATAAACATAGAGCTTTATTCTGGAGAACAGAGTTCTCCTGCACGAATAGCCATAGAGACCTATCAGTGTCCCCAAACACATATGAGCTTAGGAAGGTAAATAGCGCAAAAAGGCTTCACTTATCTCTAAACTTCAGGATTGGCCAGTACCTTTATGCTAGTTAAGTGGGAAACCGGGAGAGCTCCAAAACTGGCCTGTTGTGCTGTACTGTAACTGTCCCCTACCACAGTACGCCTCCCAGGTGTGACCAAGAGATCCCCCCATACTATGCACAGGCCCGACATTCACTGGCTTGGGATGGCCACCTTGCCTGTCCCCAGAACCAGGCATGGCACTTCATCACACAACAAAAAAATCAAGGCAAAATGGCCAGGAAGGAAATGTCCAAGAGAGTGCACACATCCATTCTACATGGTAGGGAAAATGGGACTGAGTTCACAAGAGCAGCGTAGGAGGAGGAGGAGGGGTATGAGGAGCTTGGGAGTGCATGCAGCCAGCTGCACTCAGGCTGCAAACTCTAACACTGCTAAGGCACCTGCTGCAATGCCCTGCACAAGGGCAACATGCCACGTTGGGGATTGAAGGGGCTATCTACCACCATGACAAATAATGAAGGCAGTGGCAATAACATATTGGGCCTCATTACAACCCAGGCGTTAAGGGGTTAACAGCGCCGTAAAAGGTGTCGGCGCCGTTAAACCCTTAACGCCGGATTACGAGGTCCCTTTGCGGGTTGCACTTTAACGCCTGCTTTTAACCAACCCGCAAAGGGACCTAGGAGCTAATTACGGCACCGTAATTTACAGTGCCCTAATTAGCGCCTTCCCCAGTCCCATTGAGCCCTATGGGGCAAGAATGGGAATGGGGAAGGGCCATGGTGGCATGGGGAATTACCGCCTCGCCAACCTTGGAATGGGGCGGTATTTCCCCATTCCACCATGGCGGACTCGTTACAACACCGGCACCAACCATGGTGCTAATAGCGCCATGGTTTAGCGCCGGGGTTGTAATGAGGGCCATTGAGTGCACACCAATTCGTATCATGGGTATGTGTGAAAAACTTAAGAGACTATAGAAAATAAAAGGATAGAGCAATCTGAATTAAAAAAAAATAGGTAGTTTGTAAGGAACAAACCTGCTAAATCCCTTGTGTACTGTTCCCTGGAGCGATCCATCTGGCTCTTATGCCCTGCCAAGACTTTCTTTACAAGATCCAGCAAGCCAAAGTTCTGCACTATGTTGTTGAGTAAAACAGCATCTTAAAAATAAAATGAAACACAAATACTGAGACGTTCTTAATCCAGACACTAAATAAAGGCAAGACAATAATTCATGTGCATAAATACATGCTTCGTTTAAACTAATATTTCTGAATGTTGAAAAGAAGCACCATAAGGGAAGCAATCACACAAAGAGCTGGGGTTCATAATTCAGACCAAAGCAAAGGGAAGGGATGAAATGACACCTTTACAGGTCTTAAAGGGTGAAACTCCTCCCAACCACTGCAGATAATTATCCGAGAATCAGGCTAGAAAATGCCAGTAGACTTGAATATAGATCTTAATGCCACTTACAGCCTTAACAGTAGATGCCACTACAGTAGGATCATGAAGAGACCCATTTAAATTGGCTTATCAATACCATAACATCCCAATGCACAGATATTGGATAATTCACCCAGCACCAACAGATTTACTGCAGAAAATCTTTCAAAAGGCAATTTAACACCATGACGTAAAGCATCTATTTTTGAAGCATTTGGTGTATGTTATGGTATGAAAAAGGAGCTGCCATGATATTTCAGTTTTAGCACATCTGCAGTCGAGAGACACTTTCCCTGCTGCCTGCGTCCATATACGGACTGTACAGGCCCCTGTGTGAAGGGCCAAATTCAGCAACACATCTATGCTGGACTGAAAACTGCATTTCTATGAGGATATGTACTGCAAATCACAAGTGTTTGGGTAAATTCTCATTTCTAGGCTAAATCTTCCTCACCTTTGAGATCCCAGAATTGTTTGCTGCACTTGGTGATACTTTTCCCATGTTCCTGAGTGAGTGGGAATATTTTTCCCCACTCACCCTTTCTTTTACTCTTTTTATGGGTGACCTTTTTATGTCTCTCTGTTAGGGAGAATTCTCAGAAATGTGCTAATTCCCTTCTACCTTACAGACACCAAGCACTTTTGCTGGACTTTAGGACTTTAAATTTCTAACCTGGAGAGAGTGAGAGCCTTTTTTCCCACTCACTCATGTATTTTTCTGTGATTTGGACTCTGTGTTTCTTTTGACTTTGGAGTCTGACAAACTCCATACGCATCATCTTTACATTGTGTCACACAGCACCTTCAGTGCAGTCACACAGGGAAGTCTCTTAGATTTCCCAAAGGTTTAAATACGTTCTTTTGGTGAAACTACTGTTTCCAAGAGCAGTGAAGTGAAATTGACTTTTCTTACATTTTGTAACTTTCTAGACCCAGCGCACACTATCTCACCATAGGGTGCTGGAGGGGTTACTTAGTATCCCCTTTTATCTAGTTTGCTATGTAACATTTTTATGTTACCCTTTCCACAATTAATGGCTGGTGGCAGTGGTTTACTTTTTACTACCATTGCGTGTTTTTACAGCGGGCTGCGTTTGCAGCTGCAGTAAGGCACGCATGAGTGCCCATTTTGTCAAAATGGCCCGGTCTTCTTTTTTCGCCATTTCTTGTCGGCAAGGTCCTTCTTGACATTTACTCTGTGCGCCAAGCCAGGTTTGGTCCATTTGTTTGTTTTGTCTTTGGCGGGATTCACGAGTGAAGCCCGCCTGTGGCTCCAGAGTGTCTGGCAGGGGCAGGAAGTGAGGGAGGTGCATAAAACTCCAGGTGCTTAATCCCATTGGTTACAGGAATGCACCCAAAGGTGGTTGGCCGGCTGGCTGTCCTTGTAGGACAGCCACCTTGCTGTGTGATTGACAGCTAGTCTGGAATGAATGTGAGAAACCTGCATAAAAGGCGAGGCTTTTTGGCATGGAAGGAAGGGTCGACCACTGGACGAAGGAATCCGAAGAAGAACTAGGAAGTGACGCCTGCTGCAACTTCTGGACCATTGGTTTGCCTGGTGAAGCCCTGCTGCTGTGCTGAAGTTCCGAATTGGCCTCGACTAGAGAAGCCCTGCAAGGACGACTTCTCTCCTTGGGTTGGTGGGACCAATCAACCCCAAAGTGAACTCGTCTGGACATCCTCTCGGTGCTGGCTGTACTTCCACTGCTGCTGGAACCGAAGTGCCAGGGAGAGAAACACCAGATTGAGTGCATCGCTTTTAAGTGGGACCGAGTTCCAGGAAGATCCTCTGGACTCCCAGGAAGCAGTACTGACCAAGCCTGAGCAACCTCAACATAGTGCTGGACCCCAGACGCGAGGAAAGCCCATAGTGGTAGCCAGGAACGGCAGTGGTGCTATTGGCTGAGACGCAGGGAGCTGAAACCGCGAAGCACCGCCAAATTGAAGTTTGCCCTTTGCTGCTGCCAATCTTCCCATTGTAGTGCAGGAGTCTCCAGGCATCCTCCCTCTTGTCCCCACGACTGAGGCCCAGGAGCAACAGGATCTGCAGAGTTACACACGAACAGAAGCCAGTTGGAACCATGTCTTCAAACCAAAGGTGCTGTAAAACTAAGGGGATTTACCTCTTGTTGTGTAGACTTACTTGTTCTCAATGGAGACGTGCCTTGGTTGCTTTTGCAGAATTGCTTGCAGCTTTGCCCTTCTCAAGCCTCCCAGCTTGTGGCCCTACATTGATTCTACTTTTTCCACAAAGACTTCTAAAACATTTTGCAAGACTTTTATTTACCTGCAAGAAGTGCTTCAGCTCCCCTAGACTTTTGCTCAATTAACATTGGCTGGCCTGGCTCCCTGAAAGACTCTTCTTCCCTCTGATTTTTTGTGTTACGTTTCTTCCAGGAAATTGTTAATTTACTTTGCATTGGAGGGTTAAAAAGTATTTACCCGCTTCAGAATATTTGTGTAATCATTGTATTATTCTTGAACCCTTTTTCTTTGAAACCATCTCGGTATTGCTCTAAATGTATCAGTGATATATTAATGTCTACAGTGTCCTAGTTATTTAAGTCCCCTCAGGGTGTAGGAATCATCTGTGTGCCGTCCCAAATGGGTACTTGCCGATTTAGAGAAACTAAGAGTGTGTATTTTGAAGTGCATTTGTATATTACTATTATAGTGCCCCTTCTGAAGAAGGCTTATTCAACTGACTGTTAAATTAATAATGGTTTAATCAAGAAACCTTTATTTTATATATATTTGTATAGCTCAGCAGCTCGCAGGCATCAGAGCGCATTACATGGAGACAAGGACAGAGTAACAAGGACAACACAGATTGGTGAGTTTATGTGTCAGTACCTAGGGGATTAAGTTAGGGGTCGGGTGCCATTATTTAAAGAGGAGCATCTTGAGTTTCTTCCTGAAGCTTAAGTAGTTTGGTTCTGCTCTTAGGTTCGTGGGCAGCTCGTTCCACATGGTAATAGCTTTGGGGGGAAAACACGCTGCCTAGTCTGTTTGCCCTTTTTGCTGGGATAACGTGCAGGAGTCCTTTGTCACTAGATCTAAGGTTACGGCCTAGCTCATACCAGGTAAATTGCTTCTTTAGGTATGCTGGGGCATTTCCGAATAGACAACGATGGACTAATGTCAATGATTTAAAGACAATGCAGTCCTCCGCGGCAAGCCAATAGAGCTCTCTCCTGTTGCCTGTGATATGCTCTCTCTTGGTTTTACCGGTTATGGTTCTTATGGCGTTGTTTTGAATTATTTGGCACTGTTTGATGCATTTGCTCAAGAGTTCCCATAATCAAGCCGGGAGAGGATGGTGGCTCTGGCGATTGTGCTGTTATATTGATTCAGCAGAGGTCTAATGCTTCTCAGGAGTCTTTGGTGGTACTGGCAATTTCTTTTGAGGTAAGCGATTTGGGCCTCAGCTCCCAATGAGGCCTGTAAATAGACGCCAAGTTTTTTTACTTTTTCTGAGACTTTAATTATTGTCTCTGATTTTAAAAGAGGAATAAGCGATGTCAAGTTCTTTTCTGGCACAAGACGCGCCAAAGGTCATTAGCTCAGTCTTGGTGCCATTTAGACCCACCCAATTTGTCTTCATCCATGTTTCAATGGAATTATATATAGCTGACAGCTTGTTGCTGTCACTGATAAAGTTTCCGCTTAGCTCGATGACCAGCTGCGTATCGGCTGCAAAATTGGTAAAAAGTACACCCAAGTTAGTCAACAGGGTGCATAAGCAGTGTAGGTACAGGTTGAGGAGCAGCGGAGAGAAGCTAGCTCCTTGTGGCACGACACAATCCACTGGCCTAGTTGAGGAAGCATGTTCGCCCCAGATGATCTTGGAGCATCTGTCTTGGAGAAAGGATGTCACACAGTCAATGGCATCCTGGGAACAGTTTCCTGATTAATTCAGGGCCTCTCTGAGCTTTTGATGATCCAGCAGATCAAAAGCTGCTGAGAGGTCCAGGAGAATCAGCAGACCTGCTTTACCTTTGTCCAAGATGCCCAGCATCTGAGATTGAAGGTCCAGCAGTGCGGACTCTGTACCGTGGGCTTTTCTAAAGCCTGACTGTTGTGGGTGGAGGAGTTTTATTCACATAGTTCTGGAGTTGGTCTGTGGCGATCTTGTCCAGTATTTTTAAGAGACATTTACAGTTTGTAATTGGCCGGAGATTTGAGGGGTCCTGTTAGTTTAGTTCTGGCTTTTTTGTCAGAGATGTGACCGTAATGGTTTTAACCTTGTGTGTCAGAGTTTATTTGAATACTTATCACTGTGAACCTCTGTGTAATAACCCTACTGCTCAAATTGACCCCTCTTGAGATAATCCTGGCTGCTGAGTCACACCACCAACCTGTGTAGTACAGACGTATACCAAAGGTTGGGTTCCTATTGCTAGGAGGTCAAGGTTGCTGTAGTCTCCCAAAGGGTACTGCACACAATCTTGCCCAACACTCTCCATGGTGTAATTTTGAAGATATCCTTTCCTATGAATTTGTAGGCATCTATGCAGTGTTGCCCTTGGGGCTTCCCTTGTTATTTTCTCTTGATGTACATGGGTTGAACTACTGTTTCAAAGGGTAGAGTGGGATGCCCACCCCCTTTACAAATGTACATGTGCGACCAGCACCGCCACCTGGTGTGGCTTGCTGGGGAGATACATGGTCTCCCCTTTCTCACTGACCTAGCAACATTTCTGTTACCGTGGCAAGCTAACTCTTATGGTTGGTGGCAGTGAATCCATTTTAATGACGTTTTTGTTGATATTACACGCAGGCTGTCAAACCAGCTGTGGTAATGCACAGAAGGGTCACCATTCTACTAGAATGGTGGCTTCTTTCTTTTTTCAGCATTTTGCATCTGCTTGTCCTTTCTTCTGCAATCCTAGGTGGGGGAGGTCCTGGTTGAAGTTTTGTCTTCGGCGGGAACACTGAGTTTCCTGCCGAAGCTCCAGAGTGCTTGTGAAGGCGGGAAGTGAGGGAGGAGTCTGAAACTCTGTAGCCCTTTTTCTTTTGGTGTGCCTGAGCTAAACCAGTTCCCACTGGGGGCCTGGAAATCCTGATTGGACAGCCACCCGCCCCTTTCTGTACACTGCAGGGAGAGTTTACAGAAGTTGTGTGGGTTCCTGAATAAAAGTCTGATTCTGGAAGCTGAAGAGAAGTTGACCACTGGAGCTGAATCCGAAGTGGAAGATGAAGGACAGATGGCTTTAACTGATTCCAGCGTCCAGAGATGCTGGAAGAATATCCACAGCCTGTTCTGATGCTTTCTTCCATCCGATCTAGGAGTCCCGAAGATGACGACTGTGACCTTTAGGCTGTTGAAACTCACCAGTCTTCAGAAGACCTGCATTTAGAGCCATTTCATGACACACTCTGACCTGGCTGGGATGCAAACCGCCCTTACCCAGGGACCTCGAGCCACAGTGCATGGTCTTCCGAAGTCTGATTTTCACTGAAACTTTGGTGACTCCTGCTGGGCTCCAGAGACAATTAAAATCCTTGAAGTCCCCTCACCAGAGTGCAGGACCAGATTAGCAAGGAGAATCCGACCAGCGACAACCACCCTTCCAACTGGTACCTGTAAAAGGGTGCCAAAACCACAGAGCCGGGAGAAGCACCGAAGATTCCTTTGTTGGAAGCCTTTTCTGTCGACTGCTGCTGTAGGTTCCCATCCAGTGTCTGCTCTTTCATCACCACAACCAAAAATCCAGTGACCGGGTCCTGTGCTGCTGTATCGTGAAGGCGTCTGTCTGCAAGCTCCTCTTCACTGCTGAGGTACTGTGTTGGCTTGGGTAATGTTAAGCAAGATTGTATGATGTACTTGTGGGAGACTGCACCAGCCTTGTCCTCTTGGCAATAGTTAACCCAACCTTTGGTATACGCATGTATTTACTTATTTTAAAAAAATGTATTGCCATTTCTTAAATCACATTTACAGCATACTTTTTATCAATGTATAGTGCCTCATGATGCATCTAACAGTAACAGAAAGTATAACAAATAAATAAAGTGAACCGTAACTGTCTCCATACATAGCGTGGTGTTTCAGCTCATTTCACGTGAGGAGTGGGGATGAGAATGGGTGAGGGAAGAGGGGAAATGGCGACACATCGTGAGTCGGAAAGGTGGTGCATCGCAGAAACTTCTGACAGCGCGAACTCCCGATTGTCGATGGGAGCTCCCTGTTCAGGGGGGTTTATCATCTGAGGGATGAAACACGCTCCATGTCAGGGCTTTCCATGCATCAAATGGCACATTAGTCCCGTCAGTGGATCTGGAGACTCCATCCTCCCAAGCCTTGGTCTCAGCTTCTACCCAGCATTCCAGCTCCCCATACCATGTAGGATAGTGTGGGCCCTTTTCCACGCCATTGCAATGGTCCTCTTAGTTAGTATGCACGCCATATCCATGAATTTCACAATATGCTTTACCTTATCTTTGATAAGTCCCTAATAGGCATTCCTTAGGAGTCCAATCATACTGAGATAGCCCTGCCTTCTTGCAAGTGTGTTCCACCTTAGACCAGAGGCACTGCACTTTGGGACATTCCCAGAACATATGCAGCAGTCCCGTCATCTCGGCGTTGCACCATGTGCATTCGGAGGGGGCTTGCTTATTGAACATGGCCACTCTGTTTGGGATCATATATGTGCGATATAATACATTTAACTGCATCAATCGAAATCTAGTATTTCGTGACACTTCCTTGGGGAACGCTAGAGCCCGTTCCCATTCCCCGTTTGCAATATCTAGCCCCAGATCCGTTTCCCATCTGGATTTCAGTGCAGTGCCCCGGGGAATAGGTTTATCTATCAACTGGCTGTATATTCTGGACACCAGTTTCCAGCCATCACTCAGGCTGTATAGCAGTGTCACAAGGGGGTTCTCTGCTGGTTCTTCAGGCCACATGTCCCATTTTGCTCTTGCTACCGCTTGGCCCTCTGACACCATAGGAACTGACCCCCCGGCAAGCCCTCTAGGGATTGAAGTGAGGTAAAGTCTCTAAAAGTTCCGCCCTCGTATAGGTCCCCCTCCATGTGTAAACCCCTTTCCTTTCCCATAGTCTGATACTTGCTAGATCCGAGCTGGCCTTGCACAAGTCTGACATCATTGGGATCTCAGGCAAATATGAATGTTCTAGGTGTAGGAGTGTTCTGGTTCTGTGCCATGTCCGCCTCCCCAAGGTCACTATCATAGGAGCGTTGCTCAGACAATTCTGGAGGACCCAAATGAGTTATTTTAGACGTAGCGGGCCACCAGGTGTCGCGGCAGTGCCATTTCTGTCGTGACATTGTCCAACAGCCAGCGGGCCACGAAGCTAAATTGTGCTGCTAGGTAATATCTTTCCAGGTCCGGAAGTTGAATACCTCCTCTGTGGGGTAGGGTAAGCATGGTCAGTGCTAGCTTATGTCTACCTACTCCCCACAAGAACCCTCAGATTAGTGTTTCAGGCAAACGAAAAAAGGGGGCCTTGTTGTAATAATACACATTTTGAAAATGATAGAGGAATCTAGGGAGATTAATCATTTTGACTATCGATGCCCAGCCCATCATAGATAAAGGGAGTTTGGACCAAAAGCAAGTAGATTTGCGTAGTGTCTTAAGTGCAGTCTCTGTGTTGTGTTTGTGCACCAGTTCCGGTGTGTGCATTATATTGACTCCCAAATATCTAAATGAGACCAGTTGCCATTCGATTCCCACCTCAGGTAAGTCTTCCATTTTCCTCCCTCTCAAGCCCGCTAATGGGAACAGGCAGGACTTTTGTCTGCTGAACTTTATGCCAGAGACCCTGGAGTAATTGTCTAGAACTTTTAGTATAGTAGGCACGTTCAGATGCAGATCTTTCACATATAAGAGGACATCATCCGCATACAACGAAATTATATGGTACACTCGACCCACCCGTATTCCAACATCAAAAGATTGCTTCCTGAAGTAAATAGCAATTGGTTCTAGGCCCAGTATGTAGAGCATGGGGGATAATGGGCAGCCTTGCCTAGTGCCTCTGCATATATCCCATGCTGAAGATACGAACTTCCCGGACTTCACTCTCGCCTTGGTTTAAATCCAAACTCTTAGGGATACTAAAAGCCACTCCCAATATATGGAATCAAATGCTTTTATTGCATCTAATGATAATAACGCGTAGGAGCCTTCCTCCTGATCCATCTGGGCCGTAATGTGCTAGATCCTGCGAAGATTTGCTGTTGTGTTGCGGCCAGGCACGAAACCACTTTGGTCCGTATGCACCAACCCACCTATTTGTCTAGAGAGCCGCTTAGCTAATATCGTGGTCAATTTCTTAATATCATAGTTGAGCATTGCGAGCGCGCAGTAGGAGTCACATTCGTCTGCTGGTTTCTTAGGCTTAAGCATCTGGATCAGAAGTGTCTCCCTCATGCTTTTCGGCAGTATCCCCAGGTCATATGCTTCCTGAAACACTTTGTGTAGCAGTGGCGTGAGAGATGGTTCATATTTTGTATAAAACTCTGGAGGCAGCTAGTCACTACCAGGGGTTTTACTAGTAGCCAGGTACTTTATTGAATCTGTAATATCTTCAGCTGTGATGTCAGCGTCTACGGTCTCTCTTTGTGTGGGGGTCAGCTTTGGAAGCCCCATTTCCTCGAGTGTGCTTTAGTTTTCATCGTGGGGGACTGGAGTATCATGCGAGTATAGCTGGGTGTAGAATGATTTGAAAGGGTCATTGATTACCTGCTGTGTCTGTTGGAGCGTACCACTTGCATCTTTCAATGCAGTCGTTAGGTGCCTGGGGTGTTCCCTCTTGCAGAGCCATGGTAGTAGCTGGCCAGGTCTCTCCGCCTCTGTGTGTGCCCTATTGGTCCTAGTAGCGTAGTCAAATGTGGGTAATCTGACCCATGTCTCCTTGCATTCACCTCTGATCCGACTTAGTGTTTCTTCCTTTTGCTTCATCCCCAGGGCAGTGGATTCTATCTTTTGGTATAAGCAGGTACTACACAAGTTGGTAGAGTGACTGAGCAGCCCGGCTTATCTTAAGAGGGGTCAATGTGGGCTGTAGGGTTGCAAAATAGAGTTTCACAGTGACAAGTATCCAAATAAAATGTATACTCAAGGTTTCTTGATTAAACAATTATTTATTAATTTAACAGTCAGTTTGAATAAGCCTTCTTTAGAAGGGAGCAAATATGTAACACTTAAATATATTTCAAAAATACACACTCCCAGTTTCAATACATCAGTAGATAACCATTTGGGATGGCACACAACACTTCCTCCACCTGAGGTGACTTCAATATCTAGTACACTGTGGACGTTGATATATTACTGGTACATTTAGAGCAATACTGAGTTTGGTGTCAAAAGGAAAATAGTTAGAGGAAGAAACAATGGTTAACAAGTTTCTCAAACAGTTAAGCAATTTTAAACCTCTCCAATGAAATGTAAGTTAATCCTTTCCCAGCTATAAAAGTAAGGTATGTATGACGTTTTGGAGGGACAGATCAAAACACAGAGTCAGAGGTTAGAAGAGTCTTCAGGGAGCCAGGGCAGCCAATGCCACTTGAGCAAAGTCTAGGGGAGCTAAATCACTTCTTGAAGGTAAGTCAAATGTCTTGCACAATGTTATAGAGATTTTTGTAGAAAAATAAATAACTGTTGGGCCACAAGATGGGAGGCTTGTGGTGGGCAAAGCTGCAAGCAACTCTGAAAAAGGTAGCAAATGCACGTCTCAACTGAGAGCTAGCAAGCTATACAACAAGAGAAGTACCCCTTAGTTTACAGTACCTTAGGTCTGAAGAAATTAGTTCCAGCTGGCTT
Source organism: Ambystoma mexicanum (assembly GCF_040938575.1). Taxonomy (NCBI): domain Eukaryota; kingdom Metazoa; phylum Chordata; class Amphibia; order Caudata; family Ambystomatidae; genus Ambystoma; species Ambystoma mexicanum. The sequence continues at coordinate 325,229,908 of NC_090925.1, read as the reverse complement.
CTGTTCCTGTTGTAGTATGGCAGATCCTGTTCTTACTGGGCCTCAGTCGTGAGGACAAGAGGGAAGACGTCTGGGGACTCCTGCTGGAACCGAATAGCCAGGGAGAGGAACACCAGATTGTGTGTGTTGCTTTTAAGCTGGCCAAAGAGCTCCAGTAAGATCCTCTGGACTCCCAGGAAGCAGGACTGACCGAGCCTGAGCCAACTCAACAGAGTGCTGGACCCCAGATTCAAGGAAAGCCCATCTCGACAGATAGGAACTGCGGTGTTGCTATTTGCGGTAGGTGCGAGAAGCTGAAACACCGAAGTGCCACTTGTTAGAAGATTGCCGGTTGCAGTCAGTGACCATCCCATTGTAGTGCAGGAGTCCCCAGACGTCCTCCCTCTTGTCCCCACGACTGACGCCCAGGAACACCAGGATCTGCAGAGCTGCACAGGAACTGAAGTCATCTGCTGCAATTTTTCTTCAACCCAATGGTACTGTACAGTCTAAGCAAACTTACCTATTGTTGTGTAACTGCACTTGTTCTCTGTTGGTGAGACCCGTTGTGGTTGCTCTGTAGAGTTGCTGACAGCTTCTTTAGCTCAAAAGCCTAAACAGCTTGTGGCCCTGCTTTGAATTCTTCTTTTCTACAAAGACCTCTAAAACGTTGTGCAAGACTTTTACTTACCTGCAAGAAGTGCTTCAGCCCACCTAGACATTTGCCCAATTGACTTTGGCCTAACCTGGCTTCAATAATGACTCTTCTTCCCTCTGACATTGTGTTCCAGGAAGGGGTTTACTAACTTTGCATTGGGGGTTACCAAAAGTACTTACCTGCTTCAGAATATTTGTGTGATCTCTTTTTCTGTTCTAATAACCTTTTTCTTTGCCAAACTCTAAAGTCACCTGAGGGTGTAGGAAGTGTCCGTGTGCCATCCCAAAAGGGTACTTACTGATTTAGAAATATTACGAGAGTGGATTTTGGAGTGTATTTATGTGTTACTATTATATTGACCGCCTCTGAAGAAGGCTTACTCTAACTGACTGTTAAATAAATTAATAATTGTTTAATCAAGAAACCTTGTATATAAGAGTTTATTTGAATACTTGAGTTAGGCAGAGTTTGTATGCAGTACCCTCTGGGACAACTACACACAACTACAACTACAGGTGTAGCCAAACCAACCTTTGGTATACGTCTGTACTGCACAGTTTTGGTAGCGCTGCTGAGCAGCCAGGCTTATCTCAAGAGGGGAATGTGAGCAGTAATGATGTTGCACAGAGGTCTACAATCACAAGTGTTCAAATAAACTCTTACACTCAAGGTTTCTTTGATACACACTTGGTAATTTATTTATCTGTCAGTTGTAAAACATTCATAAGAAGGAGGCAGTTATATAATACACAAATATCCTTCAATACTATTTCAGAATAATTTTCAAGAGGAGTAAAAGGCAAAGATTATTAGAACATGAAAGTTTACTATTATTCTTAGACAGTGCAAAATACTTTGAGTTCACCAGAAGAGTCAATTCAATTCAATAGGCTAGGCTAAAGTTTTGGATAGGATAAAGCGGTTCTGGTAAGTAAACAGTAAAGTCTCTGCACAAGTTCTCAGAAGTAGTTTGTAAAAAGAATAATCATTTGTTGGGTCACAAGCTGTTTAGGCCTGCGAGTTGCAAAAGTTTCAAGCACTTTCACCACGAGAGGCAAGTGCTCTCAGTCTCGTTTCACAGTACCTTTCAATGAAGAAAAAGATGCAGCTGATGACTTCTGTTCCTGGCAGTTCCTGCAGATCTCGCTGTTCCTATGCCTTAGTCATGGGGACAAGAGGGAGGACGTCGGGGGACTCCTGCACTGCACTGGGACTGGTCAAAAAGCTTGCAACTGGCAAACTTCTATTCCGGTGGCTGTAAGTAATGCACACAAACTGTTGTCCCTCTCCCTGGTTATACAGTTTCCTGCAGCACTCTGAGGAAGATGCAACCAGCTCCGAGATAGGTATCCAGGTGGCTTACTGTTGAGTTGATTGGTCCCACCAACTCAAAGGGAGAAGTCGTCCTTGTAGGGCTTCTCTGTCGAGATAAACTTGGCGATTTCGACCTGCAGCAGAGCTTCACCGGGCAAACCAACGGTCCAGGAGTTGCAGCAGCCGTCCTCTTCAAGCTCGTCTTCGGTTCTTTCGTTCCAGTGGTCGACTCTGCCTGCCAAGTCAAGAGACTCACCTTTTATTTGATTCTCTCCCATTCATTCCAGCCTAGCTGTCACTCACCCAGCAGGGTGGCTGTCCTTGCCGGACAGTCAGCCAGCCAATCACCACACAGTGCATTTGGGTCTCCTAGTGTCCTGCCCAGCCCAGACACTCAGGCATCAGAGGCGGTCTTCACTCCTGAAGCCTGCCAAAGGCGAATGAACAAAGAGACCAAACTAGGTTTGGCACGCACAGACAAACTCTAGAAGGACCTTTCCACAAAGAAATGGCGGAAAAAGAAGACTGGGACCTGTTTTTGCAGAGGGGGCTCTGATGCCATCTTGAAGAACATGGCTCCTGCGATTTAACGTTACCGGAGCTACGAATAGTTCGCGGTCAGGTAAATCATGGTAGTTCATTGTAAAATCACTGCCACCAGCCATTCTGAGAGAAAAGGGTAGCATTTGACTGCTACATGAATATCTAGACACAGGGGATACTAAGTAACCCCTCCAGCACTCTATTGTAAGATAGGGTGTACGGGGTCTAGGAATTTGAAAGACTAGTAAAGTCAATTTCACTTTACTTACTCTGGCAAACAGTAGTTTATCCCAGAAAATGTATTTAAACCTTGGGAAAGCCTGAAAGGCGTCCCTATGCCACTGCACTGAGGGTGCTGTGTGACACAAATGAAAAGATGATGCCTATGGAGTCGTTTAGACTCCATAACCAAAGAAAACACAAGAGTAAATCACACATCAAAATACACGAGAGAGTGGGAAAAAGGGTTAGACTCTCTCCAGGTAAAAAAATCCTCAAAATCCAGCAAAGTTGCCAGGGGTCTCTGAGGTGAAGGGAAGTAGCACATTTCTGAGAATTCTCCCTAACAACTTGTCACAGTGAATCTCTGTGTAACTCCCCTACAGCTCACATTGACCCCTCTTGAGATAAGCCTGGCTGCTCAACACGCTATCAACCTGTGTAGAACAGACTTATACCAAAGGTTGGGTTCCTATTGCCAGGAGGTCAGGGTTGTTGTAGTGCACCCAAAGGGTACTGCATACGGTGGTCAGTCATAATGTAGAATGCAATAATGTCGAAAAGCAATAATGTCGAATTTTTTCGAATTTTTTTAAAAAAATAAATATATATATAATTAAAATGTGTTGAGTATGAGGGGTGAGAGGGTGGTGGGGGGGTAGCCGGGGGGTGTTGGGTGAGGTGGGTTGGGGGGTGGGACCCCCCTAGTAAATTATACTCTTCTTGTTTATGTATTTATTGATAGTGCTAATTGACATTTTTTTTCGACATTTTTTTCTTCTAAAAATTGACTCTTTTCATTATATGTATAGGTTTTCGACATTCTTGTTTTCTACATTTTTTTTTCCGACATTTTTGTAAGTCGACATTTTTTTTCTACATTATGACTATAAACCACTGCATACGATCTTGCCCAACACCTAGTTGCTAGTAAATTCAGGTACTGGGAAGTGTGATAAATCCTAGTCTCCTCACTAAACCCCTGCATGAAGTCTCCTCACAGGTGGCCAGGAAAAGGCAAATGCTTCCTGATCCTGACCTTGGGGGTGGTGTTCTGTGGGAGGATCACCTGGGAGGAGAAAATGCCTAGGTGAATGAGAGGACTTCGTGGGATGAGATGCAGTATTTGTCTTCCTCTTGGGAGGACATCTCTGCAATGTCGAAGTATGTAATAACTTGTTGTAATAACCTTCTTTCTGCTCCACAAGATACACATATAAATAGGGATGAAAACAATCACAAACTCGTAGGACTTGGGAGAAATAAAAAGCCTTCCAAAATCCTAGAGACTTGTAAAGTTAAAGACCTCCCTAACACCCAAAACCACAGTGAAAGAAAAGCTGTGAATAATAATGGCTTAAAAGAGCTGCCATCTCCTTTTCAATACGGCCTGGTGACTAATCCTTATGATATTCCTTTTAGGAATATTATAAAGAACAGACTTGGATTTAAAAGTAGAAATCAAATTCGAAAGACTAACTTCGCCATTAGGGACTTCAAGTCCCATAATTCCCTAAGTACTGGGATGAAGAAGAGGGCTAAAGTGGTGCAATGTTGCAGGAGAGGTCAGATCGTTAATTCAGATGACCCACAGCTGAAGGAGACAGAGAGGCTTAAAAGGCCCCCTCAGGTGCAGGCCATAGAGAATAACGAGCAGAGAGAGCAAGAAGCAGCAGCAGTGTGGTTCGTGCAGGCAGCCCAAAAAGCAGCTGGAGGAGAGAGAAGACACCGGGACCACTGTTCTATAGAAAACAGCTGCCGGTCCTGAGAGGGTCTGTGTCTCAACTCCTAAAGAGCAGAAGCTGCGTAGTGGGAATGAAGGCGAATGAAGCTTTGTTCCCAGGAGGCTGTCTCCGTTGGCCGAGGGGCTAGAGGCTGTTTCCGGTGGCTGGCGTACACTGGCAAGCCTCAGGAGCAAAAGGAGCTCATGGTGCTGGTGGCGTGGACAAAGGCGGACTACGAGAAGCAGTTTGCCAGGTCGCAAGGAGCCAAAGAAGCAGAAGTCTTGTGAGCCGCAAGGCGACTGGAGGCGCACGTCTTACCCAGTGAGTTCACATGCTGGTAGCCCTGGAGTGCTCTGCAGCCGCTTGCGTGTTCAAGGCAGGCATTCAGCAGGAGAGCAGCACTCTCGTACGAGTGAAAGTGGTTCTCAAAGCAATTTTGAATATTGAACTATTCAAAAACACCGAAAGTCTTATATAACAAAACCAAACGACTAACTTTAAACGTGTGAGTCCATGGAAAGGCCAGCAACACGATAGGGCAAGTAATATATGCAAGTATTGCACAAGCCAAAAACTAAAATCAAGGCAAATACAATTCAGCTGATATTGCCAAGAGCAGAAAGGGGCTAAAGAAAGGTTCATACGTTGTAAAACTTGTTGACCATATTTTATACAACATGTGGTCAAATCTGGTATGAACTTACATTGCCAAAGCCAAGGGAGCAGCAGAGTAAGACCATAGGCTTGTCAGTATTGGCTACTTGTGCATTGGGGAAACAAGAGTGTCAAAAAGGCTACCATTATGGAAAAGGATAGTCGGAAGGAGAGGGGCATTATTATTTAAGAGCACCAATGAGAATGTTGTTTTCACTGAAGAGTGGTTAAAGGTTTTAAAGCTGCAAAACGGTTGAATAATGTGAAGCTGTTGTGAACCTGTTGTTAGTTGGTCATAACCACAAGAGCATGTGTTATGAAACGCTGTTCAGGCAGGGGAGTATACCCAGATGGCAAACCTTTGAAGGAGTAGGCCTGGCATGGGAATAGACCAGGTAGAAGTAGAAGAAGTGCTACAAAGTGGTCCTGACAGAGACAATTCATGTTGCTTGTGTTTCTGAAGAAAGAGCTGGGTAAAGCGGTTATCAACAAGCTGTATTTCTTCGGAACACATCAGTTGTGGAAAATCATCCTAAAACAATTGTTGCTATTGAGGAACTGAGAAGTTGTCCTTTATCTAAAGAGGATAAATCATACCAAGAGAAGAAGAGTCTTCTCATTTTCTTTGCTGAAATATTGCTGTGGTTGAACTTTCTGTTGACAAATTGTAGCTGCAAAGAACTGTGTTGAAACCTTATTGCAAACCCGGATTTCCTTCTATTTCGTTCTTGAACTGTGAAGCAGAAATCTGGGGAAGGGGAATTCACCCAGGTTCTAAACAGAGACTGTTGTTACAATACAAATGTAATCATGATTGTTTTGAAGTCCCATGTTTTATTGTATGTAGACAGATATCCTTTATTAGGACCCGGCGAGGGCGCAATCTGAATGAAAGGACTATTCTGATTGGCCCTCGCAGAGGCATTACCCGGGCGGGAATCCCTCGGCCGGATTCCATGCCTTTATCCACGGCAGGGGGCGTGGCAGCCCCTCAGCCAATGAGTAGGCTTGAAGTGGGGCCATCCCCGCTCTGAGCCTCCACATGGCTGGAGGCCGCCTTCTTCCCCCGCCGGGGATTCAGGTATGTTTGTGTTTTTTTTTTGGTCTGCCCCTCCTCCCCGCCCTCCCGCCCCCACTTATCTTCTGCCTGCCGTGTCCCCGGTGGGGGACGATGGAAGCCTCCAAAGCCGTGTGGAGACTCGAAGCGGGACATCCCCGCTCCAAGCCTCCACACGGCTATGGAGGTTTCCATCGTCCCCCGCTGGGGACCCAGATATGTTTTTTTTTCCTCCCTCCCTTCCGCCCTCCCAACCCCATTTACCTTCTTTGTTGTCTTTCGGGAACGAACGTGCTGGGAACTGTTCCCAGCACATCTGCTCCCGATACCCGCCATGGAAAGGGAAAACAGACTCAGTTTTCCCTTTCGATGGCGGCCATTATCTTGGTCGTTTTCTTTCTTTTTTTTTTTGTTGAAAAGCTGCAGCATTTCAGGACAGAAAAAAATGCTTTTAGTACCCCCGTCCCGCAGATCTTGCGGGCCGGGTACTAATAACTATATGCCCCTCGCGGCGGGTGCATTAACAACTTTGGTAATGCTCCGGGGCCTTCATTAACTATGGGCCCCGGGGCATTACCGGAGTCCGTAATGCCCCCGCCGCTCGGGGCATATTGCTTAATTAGAGTGTTTCTTTTACTTTCTTTTAGACAGGGAAATCCTTGTCAGGCCAAGGATAGTGAGGCGTTTATCCAACCTTTTAATTTAATAAAATTGCATTTGTTGAGAAAATTTCAGAGTAGTCTGCATCACATTTCTGACCCCTCGAGGAGGACTTTAAAGCAAAACCTTGTATATATACATTGCTCTGTTCCCCCTCGGGGAACATAGAATTTAGAGAAAATTCAGGGTCAAATTAATCATTAAAGATAAGCAATTTTGTCAGCAATTTTGTCGAGTTCCCATTAGGCATCATCAGGGCTTCGAAATACAATGCCTCCAGTTAATCTATAAGATAACTTACTATCAAATCAGTAATTATTGCAGATTCAAAAATAAGATGGGGTCGAAAATCCTGTTAAATAATATTTTAACATGCTTATACCCCTTCCAGGTTCTGCCCCCAAGGGAGTGTATAATATCCCTAATAACCGCTCTACACCACTTACATTTACAATAATTTCAAAGCCGACAGATCTTAGGCCAGTTTCCAAAAACAATGGCATATATGGGGTGCTCATTGGAAGTCCAAAAAAACAAATTTAATAAACTTCCTTTTATTGCACAGTAGTGAACGCAGGTCAAATTATCCCCAGATTTCATTACCGTATATAGCAGCGGTGCCAGTCTGTTCTTTGTACATTTTTAGAGTTGCCAATGAAAAAAGACTGCCCCGTTGGAAATACAATTCTTTGGAGGACTAGTTCACTTTTCTTTATCTGATCAGACAAGGACACGATTTTGAAATCTTTCCCCTATATAATCAAACTTATTCACTTCTTCTGTTCTTTCCCCTTCCATTGAAATATATGTGAGGAACTCATGGTGACAAGTAAGACAGACACACAAGTGATAACAGTTCAAGGGTGTTTATTGAACAAGGAATTCTGTATGCAGGTTGGAAAAACGCCTATTCTAAACCTACATCTAAGATGGGAGCACACGTCGACCATCAAATGAAAAATGAGGCAGTCCTAGTAGCGTTGTGTCAAATAAAAAGGGCCTATGCTAAGAAACCTATTTCCAAACCTTACAACTAATACAAAAAGGGTGTGGGATAGTTCTCAAGAAAAGAAAGAAGTGTTCTTAAATAACATGTCAGGATGCGGTGGCTTGGGTCTCCCTTCCCCTAGTTTTTGCACGCAGGGTAAGATAGGAGCTTGGAGCACAGTACAGTCTCGGGATTCTCCTGTGCGAGACAGAGCTAATGGCAGCTTTCAGGACCGTCGATGGCAAAGTGTTGTTTCCTTGAAAGTCTCTTGCCTCTGAGGACCCGAGGTCTTCAACTAATAAAACACAAGTTCCTTTTAACAAATGAAAGTTCCTTTCCAAGGTTCGCTGGGTGATGGGATCGCACCTGGTTCCCCCTCTTCTGGGCGCTGACCCTTCTCAATTGTTAACTACAGTTCATGTAGTGCGACGAGTTCACTTCTGGTCTCCCTATTCCGGGCACTGACCCTTCTTTATTGTTTGCCACAATTTCACGTATCAGTTCTTCTCTCATGAACAATGGTTGAGAGCTTCACCCCTGGATCTCCCTCTGCTGGGCTTGGACCCCTCTTGACTTTTAGTGCTGTCACGACCCCTGCCCTTGGCCTGGATTGCTAGACCAGGTGGGCTGCATATAGTACCCCTATCAGGGCCTCAAGGGCCTTGACATTTGCCCCCAGACTCACTTGGAGTCAGTCCTGGTGCCTTTGGCACCAGGCTCATGTGAAAAGCCAGTAATCTGGGCCCAAAAGGGCATTTTGCAACAACATGGATGCTTCCACATGGCTCAGTTCCAGAACTGAACCATGCGGTCTAGCATTTTGGGTGTGGCAGGCCCAGGGACACCTGGGATACTTGCAGGCTATATAAGCCACGCCCGGACTACAGAACACGCTTCGCGTTGCTCTGCCTGTGGCAGAGTGACGTTCACTGCGGTCAGCTGGAATCTTCATCTACACGCCGGACCTGATCTCATGCAAGAACAAAGAGAAGACACCATTAGTGTTTGCTTACCTTTTTGGGAGCAGCTCTCGTACTCCGCTCCAGGATCCTGAACAGTCAACATCTCGGCAGATCTCGTCCCATCAAGAAAACCACTACCTGGGAAAAGAAACAGAGAAAACAAACGTTAGTCAGCGTTTATTCTGCACATTCAGAAACCCTCGCTTACCTGCATAGAGTGGAAGGGCTGGTTCCAACTCAGGGTGCCAGTAAGCGGTTAGCTCATCACTACTTACCGCTCTCCATCTTCTCGGCACGCGTATTCCGGACCAGCATCGCAGCCGTCAAGAAAGACAATATTAAGAGGTTAGCGCAAGAAAAGCATATAGCGCCGCGCTTCACACTTTCTTACCATCTCGTGCACAAAACTGCGCGACATCACGAGGACAGCATCCACACCTATAAACAAAGGAAAGAGAGAAGGAGACCATTACAAAATAAATAACACACAGTCAAGACAGACTTACCTGAAGAACGGAGTCGCAGCAGGTCTGGACCCCGTAGAGTCGCTCCAGTGAAGTAACTAGGCTGCGACGAGCCCAGCCCCAACGCGCCCCTGCACTAAGTGGCAGGACGGAAAGCGCACCTCATCAAGAAGTAAGGTGAGAAGTGCACCGGGAGGTTCTTGGGTCCATATGGGAGGTGGGCCTCGGGTCACAGGAGACAACCAAACTAAAGTTTAACCCCTGTTTTCAGACCTGGTCTTCAGCCACACGAGGGTCCAAAGGAAAGTGGTCCAAGGGTGAAGCAGTCCGAACTGGGTGGCACCCCCGTGGATACCAGGTGAGCGTTACAGTGCTTGGGTGATGGCTTCACCCTTGGATCTCCCTCTGCCGAGCACGGACCCCTCTCAATCTCTTCAGTGGGATTCACTTCTGTTATGCAAGATTATATGGCGGAACCCCATTGGATGCTACACCAGCCTTGTCCTCTTGGCAATAGGTAACCCAACCTTTGGTATAGGCCTGTACTACACAAGTTGGTAGATTGACTGAGCAACCAGGCTAATCTCAAGAGGGGTCAATGCGAGCTGTAGGGTTGCAACATAGAGATTCACAGTGACATGTATTTAAATAACACTTATACTCAAGGTTTCTTGATTAAATAATGATGTATTAATTTAACAGTCAGGTTTAAAATAAGCCTTCTTTAGAAGGGGAGCAATTGTCAACAATAAAATACACTCCTTCAGTTTCAATTAAGTAAGTAGACACACACACACACACACACACACAAGTGACTTCAATAGCTAGGACACTGTGGACCTTAATATATCACTTTAAATTACAATCCCCCAATGAAATATAGGTTACCCCTTTGCCAGCTATGCAAGTAAGTCATGTATGACTTCTTGAGGGACAGGTCAACACAAAGTCAGAGGGTAAGAAGAGTCTACAGGGAGCCAGGCCAACCAATGCCAGCTGAGCAAAGTCTAGGAGAGCTGAGGCACTTCTTGAAGATAGCACAAAAGTCTTGCACAATGTTAAAGAGAGTTTGTAACAAAAATAATCACTGTTGGGCCACAAGCTGGGAGGCTTGTGAGAAAGATGCAAGCAACTCTGCAAAAGGCAGCAAATGCAAGTCTCCAGTGAGAACAATCAAGCTACACACAATCAGCAGTAAGTACCCCTATTTGCACAGTACCTTGAGTCTGAAGAAAAGGTTCCAGCTGACTTCTGTTCCTGTTGTAGTCCTGCAGATCCTGTTGTTCCTGGGCCTCAGTTGTGGGGACAAGATGGAGGACATCTGGGGACTCCTGCACTACGGTTTGAAAGTCAGCTGCAACAATGGACTTACTCCATGACAGCGGCACCACTGTGGCTCTTGGACACCTTGTGGGCTCCCCTTACTTCTGGGGATTCTGTTGAGGTGCCTCAGGCTTGGGTCGTTCTGCTTTGAGGGAGTCCTTAGGATCTTAGGATGGAGCCCTTGTTCGGCTTAAAGGCGATGCACTCATTCCTGGTGTTCCTGGCACTCGGTTCCGGCAGCAGTGAAAAAAGAACAGCCAGCTAGAGAGGGGTTCCAGTTCATCTTGGGGTCAGTTGGTCCCACCAACCCAAGGGGAGAAGTCATCGGTTCCAGGCTTCTCTAATCGATATGAAATTTGGAGCTTCAGCACTGCAGCAGGGATTCACCAGGCAAAACAACGGTCCAGGAGGATGCAGCAAGTTTCTCTTCCACTTTCTTCTTTGGTTCCTTCGTCCAGTGGTCGACTCTGCCTTCCTTGCAAAGACCTCACCTTTTGTACAAGTTTCTCCCATTCATTTGCAGCCTAGCTGTCACTCACACAGCAGGGTGGCTGTTCTCCAAGGCCAGCCAGCCAGCCAATCACCTTTTGGGTGCATTCCTGTAACCAAGCAGACTAAGCACAGGGAGTTTCCGTAACCTCCCTTGCTTCCTACCATGCCAGACACACTGGAGCCAGAGGCAGGCTTCACCCCTGAAACCCGCCAAAGACAAAATTAACAAAGGGACCAAACCTGGTTTGGTGCGCAGAGTAAATCTCAAGAAGGACCATACAAACAACAAATGGCTAAAAAAGAAGACCGGGCGATTTTGACAAAATGGACACCTATGGGTGCAATACTGCAGCTGAGGATTCCGCCTGCGGTAAAACACACAATGGTAGGAAAATAAAACCACTGCCACCAGCCATTAATTGTAGTAAGGGTAACATCAAAAATGTTACATTAGAAGGTAGACAAAGGGGATACTAAGTAACCCCCCAGCACTCCACATAAGATGGTGTGTGCTGGGTCTACAAAGAGAAAAAGGCAAGTACAGTCAATTTCACTTTACTACTCTTGGAAACAGTAGTTTATCCAAGAGAAGGTATTTAAACCTTATCAGAAATCCAAAGGACTTCTCTGTGACACTGCAAAGGTGCTGTGTGTCACAATGCAAACAGATTTATGCCTATAGAGTTTGTCAGACTCCAACACCAAAAGAAACACATGGTTCAAATCAGAGAAAAATACATGAGAGTGAGAAAAACATCTCACTCACTCCAGGATAAAAATCAAAAGTCCTAAAGTTCAACAAAAGGGCTGGGGGTCTCTAATGTAGAAGGGAATTAGCACACAAATGAGAATTCTCCCTAACACCCCAATGGTGAGAACCTTTTTTCCGAAGGCATCCATTTTCCTGTTTTCATTGTCTGGAGGAGTGGCACACTAATGCAGCGTTCGAGCCTTGCGGCTTGCTGCCGCTGATACGACTGACTCTGGAGCGGGTTACTAGGTGCAGCATTTTAGTGTTGTGTCTGGAGCCTTAAACTTCTTAGCCAGCCTCCCTGTAACTGCCAGCTCTGTAAAAGGATGCTTCAGAGTACGGAGGCCCTCCTGTCAAACGTGATCCAGAATGGGTATGGAAAACACTGCCTTCCTGCGTTTACCCATGTGGTCGAAGGGGAAACGGTCCTTCTCCTCTTCTGGAATGAAACCAAACTCCTGGCATGCTTTAGACATCATGGAGTGAAAAGCCCCAATGTCATCTGGAGGCGAAGGTTGAGCCGGGCTACCCTGCGCGTCTTGGTCAGGGTCATCTGTGTCCCACGTGTCGGCTCTGTGTGGAGACGAGGAGGTGGTGGAGCTTGTATCCCTCAAACCAGTGTCCTGGTCTGTGTGAACCAATTACCCCCTCCTCCTGCTCTCTTCTACGTGGACTAAATCCTCATGGAGGTGGATGTCTAGGAGATGTTTGAATCCTAGGGAGTATGCCCTGGTCTCTTCAGGGCTCGATTGGGTCCCTTTGATGCTGCGGAGTAATTTGATCTTCTCCGTATGGCCAAATTGTCTAAGCCTGAGGGAGCAGAAGCCTGGCATCAAGCTGCCCCAAAAGTGACTGTAGTGTTGTAAGTACTTGCAGGGAAAGCGATGATTGTGGGTTTGTAAGGGGGTATTGTGGATGCATACCGCCTATTCCAGCAGGTGTTGATGGTAGAGCAGGTGTATGAAACCTTAGAGGTGTGTCTTCCTCTCCAGATGGTCTTTGGATAGGTGGATTGGCAGTTCCTTCTTCAGGATCGTAATCAATGACACCTGGACATTCCTCTGGCGGAGGCTCAAAATGTAATGTAATTTCATGGTGCAAAATGTCTTCTGGCATGATATCTTCTGGCATGATATCTGGGTAATCTACGGAAGACATTCTCAGGGGAGCCTGGTTGTGCTCCACCATGGCCCCAGTTGGGGTTTTCAAAGTACCTTTCGGGGACAATATACTGCCCTGCATAGGTAATTCCGAAGTCTCCATCTTAGTTGTGGTCAACGGGTGCGTAGGCATTTCTCCGGATGGTTTATGCTTTTTGGTCGTCGACGAGGGGTTCGTCAGTCGACGAGGGATGAGACCCTGGCAAACTTGTCGTTGTTGCTGCTGTCGTCGGAGTGGACTTTGACGATGATTTGGTCATCGAATGGTGTCTTGATGACGATTCATGGCCGTAGGAGGATCTTCGAGATTTCGATGAGTAGTGTTTCTTTTTCAATCGAAGAGGAGGTCCTGGTAGCCGATTTGGCTCTGTGTTTGTCCATCGGCGGAGCTCTCCTGGATGGATCAGACGTGGACCTTTATGACGGGCTTGAGCCTGTCTCCCTCCGTTTATCCGATAGTGCCTTTGTCAACGGGGCCTTAGATGAGTGTGTAGACCCAGTATGCGATCCTGCACCACTAGCTGGTGGTTCTTTGACAGGGAAAGAATATTTGGCCTTATCGTGACCCGAGGACGATTTTCCTCTCACCCGTCTTGTTTTTTTACCACTTGCTCCTCAGACCTGGACCTCTGCTGTGACGGTGACCTCTTGTCAGAGGGAGTGGTTGCTCTCTCACTCCACGACGACCCCACTTCAGACGCCGGATAGGCTCCTTCATTGAGCCAACAGATTAGGCAACGTTTCCTGTCCTTAAGGGCTTTTTGCAAAAAACACTGGCAGATGTCGCATCCGTTCGCGGAATGGTTGGGGTATTGACAGTAAAGACATTCCGTATGTCTGTTACGCTCATATATATTTTTTAGGCCCCCCAAGTGTCACACAGCCTAAATAAGGACTTCTTTGGTCCTGAAGATTCCATGGTTGTAATTGGAACCGTGTGTGTGTAGACGTCGGTTGCTCCAGATGGAGGAATTTGAAGAAATGTACATTTTCTGAAAAATGTAATTTTCTCTCAGGAGAGAAACACAAGGAATTCCAACAGCTCGGAAGACGGTTGAAATCTGAGGGGAAGCTGCTGGGGCGGACCTATATACTCGACGTCCCATTGGTGGGGACCAAAAGCACCCACAACGCTGTTGATGGGACACTCAAGGTGTCAAGTTTTTCCATAGGAAAATTACTAAGTCAAAGTAACCGGGGATTCCCAGCCTGACGACGTGGAATATTCACAGCATGTGAATCCATGAAAGTTCCAATGCTGGTGAAAAATGCCTACTCTAAACCTAAATCTAAGATGGGAGCAAGCTACCACCATCAATAATAAGGCAGTCCTAGTGGTGTCTTGTCAAATAAAAAAGCCCTATACAAATAAAACTATTGCCAATCCTTACAACTAAATACAAGAAGAGTGTGGGATAGTGTTACCAAGAAACAAAGAAGTGTTCACTGATGATATGTCAGGATGTTATAGCCAGGGTTCTCCCTTCACCAAGTTTTGAGCACGGGACAAAGCAGGACCTCTGAGTGTAGCACACTCTCAGCTTTCCCAGCACGAGACTACAGTTCTGTTCTCAGGTATCAGGATCTCTGGTGGTTGAGTCTCTTTTCTACAAAAAAAGTCTCTTGCCTCCGAGGACCTGATGTGTTAAAAATAACAAAACTAAAAGTTCCTTTCTGTATGCACGTTGGGTGATGGCTGTTCAACCCTCGATCCCCCTCTTCCGGGCTCAGACCCCTCCCGAATAGCCACCACCCTCTGTCGGGTTCACTATGGCTTTTATTCACAAGATTTCACCTGCAGCGTTCACGGATCCCCCTCTTCTGGGTTCAGACCCTTCTCAACTGTTAGCCTCCCTCCGTCAGGTTCACTATGGCTTTTATCCCATAAGATTTCTCCTGTCGCATTCACAAGTCTTAATGTCTTTTTAGACAATCCATTGTGGACAACCCTCTGTCGGGTTCACTCTTTTCAACACAATGTTCATTGGGGCATCATGCTTCGCCCCGTTTTGTTGGCATCCCTCTGTCAGGTTCACTCTTGACAAACACACAGTTCCTTCTCCTTTCTCACTATGCAGGATTCGTCTCCCTTAGTTTCTCAATTACGTGCGGGTCAAAGACTTTCGACTGTACGGGGGTTTTGCTAGACCCCTGTATGACAACTTTGACCGTCTTCTTGCGGCTCTACTAGAGCCTTCTGGTTTCAGTAGTTTCAACAATCGGGGAATCGACCAGAGTTTACTGAGTGAGCACCCACGTGGTGCCGGACCCCTCTGCAGCTGGTTTTCCCCTTAATTTGCCATTCGCAACTTTCGTTCAACACAGTTCGGGGTCTTATTGTTTCTCCCTTAGACTCAGCTGTGATGAACTGCTTGACTATTCTTGTTTCTGGAGGCAAGGACAGTGCCACGGTAGCAAGCACATTTCCCTTCTTTGATTATCAATGTATGAGGGCTCCATGTACCATTTACATCTGCTGCAACACACGCTGGCTATTGTTTGCAGTCTTAGGATTCCATTCACAGAGGATTCATGGTTCTGGATCGAAGAGGGCAAGGTTGCTTCTCTCCTTGTCGCTCCTTGTCGTACCTTTGCTTTTGTCCTACTCTTGAACTGCCGCCCTGGGTTAGCTGTCTCGTTGTGTGGTTTGCCTTACTCATAGTGTGCTCTCATGCTCCACCATTTATCCCTGTGGGGAAGGGAAAGGGCCGTCAGGTGCGGTGGTTCTGGTCAATTGCCTGACCCTTCTGTTCTGACCAGTCAGGTAAATGGCTCTCGTTTTAGTCAGTTGTCTTTCATGGTGTAAGAAAGTGTTTGTGTCAGAAAAGGGGGGTGGGGATAGAGTGTCTGAGTATCCCACGTTGTAAAATGGGGAAAAGGTGCAATAAGAAGGGGATCCTGCGTCCCACCTCCACTCCCAGAGGACCCCCCCATCCAGGTGATCCTCCTGCACTGGTCCACCCCCAGGAACTGGATCCAATAGCGATGGCTGTGTCCTGGCCACCTGGATGACAGATCCCGGGGACTAGTCAGGGAAACACCTTCAGGTTCTTCACAATACCCATATAAAATAGAGATGTTTGGGAAGGAAAACAGTTGGTTACCATTTCCCTAGCAGCGCTTCAGGTTCTAGAGACAGTTTTGCGGCACAGCAAGTCCTTTATAGTCTTGCAAAGCTGTAGAAATTAAATGTTCCTGTGGATACTTTCTAGTCTCTAGGAAGGAAGATACAAGAAGGCTTAACCAACGTTGGAGACCCTGTTAAAGGACTCTCTAAAGGGACACAATCACCAGCTTGAGTGAGAGGTAAGAGGGGGTTACCCTGGACCCCTTTACTTGCACTCCAACGCTGTGGAGAGACTTTCTGGAATCGGGTAAGCAATACCTTTTTCCCCACAGTACCTTAGGATAGAAGAAAATGTTTTGAGGTGGATGCTTTGTGATGTTGCAGCTCTGGACCCGACCTCCGGATTCCTTGGTCTGTTGACTGAAGGCAGGACAATGCACGGGATCTCTCAGCAGCAGTCCCGATGGAGGATATTTGGCATGCATTTCTGGTCACACTGTGGTTTTGGTGCCTTTTCTGCAGCACCAACAAAAAACGCGATTCGCCCGGTCAATCTTCTTCGCTTCCTGCAGTCCCGCACTCTGATGAGGGAGTCTGAGCAAGTTGGATCGGATTTCTGGAGTGCCCCTACGGGTTCAAAGATTTGGACAGATTCAGCTTTTTCACGACAATGCACTCGAAACGGGCAGCAGGTCTGCTGGTATTGGGGTTCCGCAGCTCTGGAAACTCCTAGGACCTCGAGAGATGGGTTGTTTTAAAGTTTGTCTTGGTACTAGTTGTCCCCACCAGCCATGGAAGGAGTCGTCCTCTTTAGAGCTCCTCTGTCGCATAGAAAACAGGTTCAGAACAGCAGTAGTCGCTTTACAGTGTTGCAAAGGGTCTGCAGGCATCTCTGGTCTTCTTCTTCGGTTACTTCAGCTTCCAGTGGTTGACTTGCTTTTCACTCCAGGAGCCTCACCTTTTATACAGCTCCAGCACACACTCCTCTGCAATGTCTCTTAGCATTTTACAGAAAGGAGCGTTTGGCTGTCCAATCAGGACAGGCAGACCGCCTGTGGGAATGGACCTTTTCAGGCACTCTGGCAGACAAAGGATAGGGGGGTGGAAAACTCCTCCCCTACGTCCTGCCTGCCCAGACACTCTGGAGCCTAGGCGGGATACTTACAGGTCCCCGCCAAAGGCAAAACACACACACGGTATACAGTCTTTTCACCCAAAAAAAATGCTAATCGAGAGCTTTTTCACCAAAAAATATTTACTGAAAGACTTTTCTTCGAAAAAAAATCATTCACTGAATTTTTTGATGAAATAGTCTTTCAGTAAATATTTTTAGGTGAAAAAGCTCTCTAATGTTTGGGGGGCTTTTGAGGGCATAAAACAGAGGCTTAGGGAGGACTCCCCAATAAAAAAAAAAAAACGAAGTCATCGCTGTCCAGTGCTGAACTTCATTGATGACTGTATGCTAGTCATTGGGCCCTGCCCAGTTTTGAAATTACTAACTGACACTGCCTTGTGTCGTGTCCGCGAGTAATTTCAGAACTGGACAGCACCCTTTATGTAAGTCAACAGATAGAGTGCATGTTGCACTGATTTTTTTTTTTTTTACAAAAAGTGCATTTACCGATTTCACATTCAAAAAAATTCAAAGTGTTTATATACCGAAGTTTTTTACGGTAAAAGAGTTTTGGTGTATAAACTCTTTTCACTTTATGTATGTAAATTCGGTGAAACATTTTTCTGAAAGAAAAAAAAAAAAATCAGTAAATCTTGCCCTTGATGAACAATCTGAGGTAAAGACATGTAACCACCTCCCCCTCCCAGAATGGTAGAAGAAGGGGTAACAAAGAACAACCACGCTAGTAATGACAAAAAAAGAAGGGAGGCCCCAAGTTGCGGTATAAACTATACACAATAGTTGGTAGAACACGTCCACTGCCACTAGCAATAACTAGGTGATTGTCTATGTGACTAAAAAGTCACAGAAGAAGAGGGAAGGGGGCTACTATGTATCCCTTTGGCACCCCACTGAAGGTGGTGTGTGCGCCAATCTCTCAGACTATAAAGGTTTTGGAGAGATCTAAATATCTCTCGATCCTCAAGAACTGTAGTTACTTGAGGATACAGAAAAATAATCTTAAAGGAGGACCGTAAGGGTCCCCAGCAACACTGCCCATAAGGAGATGTGTGCTGCAGTAGTAAAAACACAGATGCCTTTAAGAGCTATGAAGCAGACAGACTCATTAGTACAGGTAGAATACTAAGAATAGAGTTCCAAAAGACAGACCCCACAAGAATGAATAAGAAGAAAAAGGCTCCACTCATTCAGGATTGAAAGGAAAAGGTCCAGAAATCCAGCAAAAAGTTCTGCGGGTCTCACTAGGAGAGGGGATGAAGCATAAAAATGATAAATCTCCCTAACACCCACCAGTTAAAGGGAAGGAGTCATCCTTTTCAGTGTTCCTCGGTCGCACAGAAAACAGGTTCAGGACAGCAGTGGTCGCGTCACGGTGTTGCAAAGGGTCTGAAGGCGTCTCTGGCCATCTTCTTCTTCAGTTACTTCAGCTTCCAGTGGCCGACTTCACTCCAGGAGCCTTGCCTTTTATACAATGCCAGCACTCGCTCCTTTCCAATCTTCTTCAGCAGTTTACAGAAAGGGGCGTTTAGCTGTTCGATCAGGACAGCCAGACCCCCAGTAGGAGCTGGTCCCATTCAGGCACTCTGGCAGACAAAGGACAGGGGGGGTGGAAAACTCCTCCCCCACGTCCTGCCTGCCCAGACACATAAGCTCCATAGGATAAGTAAAATACAAAGAATAGAGTTTCAAAACACAGAGCCCAGAAGAATGAATGAGTGAAAAAAGGCTCCTCTCATTCAAGAGTTCAGAAAAAAGGTCCAGAAGTCCAGCAAAAAGCGCTGGGGGTCTCACTAGGAGAGGGGATGAAGCATACAAATGATAAATCTCACAAACACTCAGGTGTCTGGGAAAAGGAAACAAGCCCATTTTACAACATACAGCAGAATTGCAGGACCACTAGAAGCGAGTTTTCTGGATAGACAGACTGAGTGATGCCGGAGAAAGACCGGGGAGACTGCTGGGGAAAAAGGGCCATTGTACATCAAACCGACTACCACATTTTGAGTAGACCCATATTTGTGTTAAAAACCCCAATACACTTTTTGTAGACTGTCAATAAGTTGCATCCTCTGTCCTGGCATTGTGAAACCGTTTCCAGTGTGTCATTCCTCTTCTTACCTTGAAGCTGTAAGGGTGGGTCCTGTAGTCGCAACTGGATCCCCTTCATCGTCTCCACCAGTTCCTGATGAAACTCTTGGATCACGTCATTGAGAAGGCCTGCCTCCCTTAGACCTTGCCAGAAGATGAATGTATCATCTAAAGAGTGGGGAAGATGATAGAAAGCTCAGAACGTGTGGATAGGAGATAAGTGATTAACAGGGCAAAAGAGCAGGTGATGGTGATCATACCGCAAACCTTGAGGTATTTGCAAGGGTGCAGAAGGAGGAGCCTGACACAGGTGGCATGATTGTTGGCATACACTTTTATTATACCAGAAAAAAAAAAGAGTACATCTAGCTTTCCCTAACCCCAAGAGGGGTTGCCCTGCCACAACTAAAGAAAACAAATGGCTCTGTCAGAACGTCTGTGCAAATCAAAAGCCCACCGTCCTGTGTCAAAACCCTACTTCTGTCTCTTACACTAAATGCTAAACTAAAAAGTGGTAGTGGATCTTCTTGGACTAGAAGAAGAATGGCTCCCTTCTTCTGGTCAACGGACCACAGTTCCCACAGTAAGATAGAACCTTTACCTGGGGGAATGACTCCCTTCCCCAGTTCTCAATCCTTTTCCAAGACACAAAATAAAGTTCCAAGTTAAAGGTCTAACTCACTCTCAGAGTTCACAATACAAGGAGGATGTCTACCTTCCCCTTGTCAAAACACAAACGGCAAAGTTCAAAACAGTTCTTCATGGTGGATAAGGGGTATAGCTCCTTTCCCCAGGTCTCAACACAAAAGACAAAGCTCAGCACAACCAGGGGGAATGACTCCTTTCCCCTAGTTTTTGCTTACCAGGGGAATGACTCCCTTCTCCTGGTCTCTCGTCTCAGAAGTACACTGTTCTTAATTTCTCTTATTTGATTGGGCTCACTTGGTATGACATGCATTACTCACTGTAATAGCATTTCTGATGATTGTATCTGTTTAGATTCACATGCTGTGCATATAGTCTAGTGGTAATCGCTGAGTATTGCATCTTTCTTTCGAAGATTGAAAGGGGTTGTTGATATGGGCTTGACTGTAACACTATCGCTAACGTGACGTGCAGTGTACCCAAAATCCCTCATGCGTCGAGGTCCCTCTGATTTTTTTCTGTTATAGTGGACGCGAGTGAGTACAGAAGAGAGAAGGGGTAAGATATCTATGTTCCTTCTACTCCACAAGGGGAGGAGGGGTGGGCGCATGTGAATCTAAGCAGATACAATCATCAGAAATACCATCACAGTGAGTAATGCATATCTTCTAATGCTTGTGAATCTGCTTAGAATCACATGCTGTGCATAGAATAGCGAGCAGTACCCACAGATGGTGGTGGGAAGTGTGAAGGAACAGTAGCAAAGAGATGTTTTAGCACTGCTTGTCCCACCTGAGAATCAGACCTAGAATATGTATCCAGGCAGTATTGTTGTGTAAAGGTGTGTACAGAACTCCAGGTTGCTTCTTTACAAATGGACTCACGAAGAACATTTGCAATGAATGCTATGGTAGCCCCTGTGCCCTGAGTAGTGTACTCTAGGCATGAAGGGCAGATCCCTCTTGGCAAGAGTGTAACACAGTGTGATGCAGTTTACGTTCCACTTTGAGATAGTAGATTTAAAAACAGGGTCCCTTTCTCTACCAGCTGGCACTGAAATGAAGAACCAGTTTGTTTTCCTTAGTGGCTTTATCATTTCCAGATAATAGATAACCGCTCTCCTCACATCTAGTGTGTGGAGGCTTCTTTCCGCCACGTTAGTGGGGTTCTGGAAAAAGGTGGGTAGGTCTATGGATTAGTTTACATGGATCTTTGAGATAAATTTAGGTGCAAAGCGTGGGTGTGTGTGCAGAACCACCTTATCTTTATGAATCATGACAAATGGGTCCTGAACTGAATGGGCCTGCAGTTCACTATCTCTCCTTATAGATGTGATCACCACCAGGAAGGCGGTCTTGTAGGTGAGTAGCTTTGTGCATTGGTTCAAAGGGAGGCCCCATTAGTCTAGTAAGAACAACATTCAGGTTTCACCCGGGAGCCCGGTTGGAAATAGGGGGATGAAGCCTTTTTACCCCTTCCATAAATGTTTTAATTACTGGAATCTTCTACCACAAAACCTTGCTCTGGGATGTGGTGTATGCCGAAAGCACAGCTAAGTGGACTTTTAGAGAATTGAAAGCCAGGCCTGAATTTAACAGGTGGGTTAGGTACAGGACACTATGTTTAGGTGTGCATTCAATAGGATTTATTTTCTTGCCATTACACCAGATGACAAAGTGCTTCCATTTGCTGGAGTAGCAATGCCTGGTGGTAGGTTTCTGTGCTTCCCTGAGTATGTCTATACATCTTTGAGGGAGTTGGAGGTGCCAGAACTCTATGACCTCAGGAGCCAAGCTGTTAAGTTGAGAGTTTGAGGGCATGGATATAGAGTTACAACATAGTATTTAGACAGCATGTTGTAAGGGCATGGCAGCTTCCTGGGAGGGGAGACTGACATTGCCATGAGATGGGAGAACCAAGGCTGGCAGGCCCACATCAGGGCCACCAGAATCATCCTGACTGGCTCTTGGTGCATCTTGCGCACTATTCTGTCGAGCACGAGAATCGTGGGGGGGGGGAGGTAGCGTAGACAAATTTACCATGTTACTCAGAGTCCGTTCCGCTTGGAGCGGTTCTGAGGGTACCTGGAGGCGTAATCTGGGCATTGTGCCTTCTCCTGGGTGGCGAACAAGTCGACCTCTGGGAAGCCGCAGTCTGCGAAGACGTTGAGTACAATGTCCTCCTGCAGTCGCCACCCCTGCTCTACGGGAAGAGGGAAGTCTCTGCTGAGTACATTATGTTCCCCTGGAACATGTTGTGACAGGAGGAACATCTTGTGTTTGAGAGCCCACACCCATATGTTCTGGGACAGTTTGGACAGCTCTAGAGAGTGAGTGCCCCCTTGTTTGTTTAAATACATGACCATAGTACTGTCCGTGAGGACTAGAACGGTTTTCCCGTGGAGGTGTGTTTGGAAGGCCTTCATGGCCTTGAACACTGCTAGCAGTTCCAACAAGTTTATGTGATTGAATGCTACCGCTGGGGACCACGCCGTGCACCGCCTGATGACAGAGGAGAGCCCCCGACCCCATCAGAGATGTGTCTGTGGTGAGAGTGGCGTCTACTGCGGGGGTGGTGAAGGTTTTACCTTACAAAAGGGTTTTCCCTTAACCACCACTACCGAGACCGAACGAGGGCTTCCGAGACAACCACTAGATCGTCCCACTGGCCGCTGGCCTGACACAATTGGCTCGAGAGCCACTCTTGCATGGGGCACATGCGCAGGCAAGCATGTGGAATTAGGTAGATGGAAGAGGCCATCATCCCTAACAGTCGCATGGTTTTGCGTATGGTCACCTTGTGACTGGCTACATAGTGAGGGATCTGGAAGACCATGTTTTGAACCCTCTTGTTGGAAGGAAAGACAAGGCCGTTTTTGGTCCAAATAAGGGCCCTCAGAAACTGTTTGATTGGGCTGGGGTTAAGGCTGGACTTTTCATCGAGGAGCCTAGGTTTAAGAGGAGATCTACCGTCTTCGGAGTATTTGTTCGGCATGTTCCGTACGAATCCCCTGGTATGAGCCAGTTGTTGAGGTAAGGATAGGTTGGGATGTTCTGCCTGCGCAGGTGAGCAGCTTCTTCCGCCAGTACCTTTGTGAACACCCGAGGAGCTGAGGCAATGCCGAAGGGGAAAACCTTGAATTGATAGTAGGTGTCTTCTATCATGAACCTGTGGTACTTTCTGTGCACTGGCAACATTGAAATTTGAAAATATGCATCTTTCATTTCTAATTTGGCCATGTAATCCCCCTGTAGCAGTAGTCGGATTACTTCCTGCACTGTTGTCATTCTGAACTTTTGAGGTTTGACATTCTTGTTCGATAAGCGCAGGTCTAACACAGGGCACATGACGAGATCCTTTCTGGGTACAAGGAAGGAGGTGTCAATTATATGGATTGGGCAACCATAATCTCTTCATTGTGGCAAGAACTGGTCCGATAAAAGGCAAATTGGCACTGCAGCTGCCTATGAGGAGCTGTCGCTAACTATGAGACTCTTGGAATACCCATGGCAATTCCCACCTTTTTACAAACCTGTCCTGTATGAATATTTGGAGACTCGCAAACTGCATATGTCTACAAGAGACATGGCTGACTACTGCCCCTATTCTGGATGGATTTAGTGTATTTGTCCAATCTGCTTAGGAAAGTGCTGGCGGCAGGCCATCAGGCGCTCTGCTCATTGCAATACAGAATTCCTTGGGTTTAAATGGGGACAAAATACCATTTGGTGCCTTGGGAGTTGAGCTTTCCTCTATTGAGGATAAGGTTAAAATGTTAATCATTAACATCTACTAGCATTGGGGCATTGCACAACTAGAATCTTTTGTGGAGAAAGTGTGCCATGTAATTGATGATTGGGTTGGGAGTACTGTTACTGGGAGAATCATTATGGCTGGTGATCTTAAAGCTGACTGTGATCCCAACAATCTCTCTGGAACTTTGAAGTGGCAATTGGTGGGCAGTCTGATAAGAGATCTTTTGGACAAATATGGAAAGAAGGGCTTGAGGGTCGGTGACTACAGCCCCTAATAGGAAGGAAGGCTGATGCACAAACAGCCTTTGATTGGCACACATGGCATAGATGCACTAGCTCTTCCCTCATTGATTATATTTTTGTTGACCCGTTGCTTATGAACCATTGCCAGCCATTTGATCTACTGAGAAATGACTGCAGCGACCACTCAATCTTGACTGCCTGTTGTGATTGGGTTTTGGCTACAAGAGAATTCCAGTCACAGCCACTAGTCACTCCTAACATGGCTGGTAATGCACTTTGATGGACTGACTAACATTCGTCTTCTGAACTCAAATATAAGAAACATACTCAGTCTATCAACTTTTGAATGGAAACTTAACTTAAATGCAAATGAGTTTCAGAAGCTTGTTGGTGCACTAGTAATTGGTCTAGCAGCAGGAACTCGAAACTCAAGTAAACTACCAGTTAGGCATACCAATTGCTATAACATTGAATTAGTAGATGCAAAAAAGAGCCTGAAGAGGGAGATAAAATCTATTAGTCGCACCAATTCTGATCAGGCAACTTATAATGAACTCATCAGGAAGGCTAGGCAGGCCTATAAAAACGATTGTAAAGCTTTAAAAACACTCTCTCCTTCAGCATGACACAGGAATGATGCTCGGTATTCTGATCAATGCTGAAGTTAGTGCCTTCTGGCATCTAGTCAATTGGCAAGACCAGAATTACACAATCCCGAAACTCAATATCAGAACAGGACTGGGTGCAGTTCTATGAGGATAGGTTTGGGCCACCATCAATTTCGAATGTGACTATCCCGGAACAGGTAGGAACTGCCACCTGGGAACCCCAACTGGATCTCAATATCATCCACCACCTGATCAACAAATGCAAGAGATCTTGAGCACCACGCCCTAATGGGCTTACTAAGAACACCTTCAAAGATGAGCGTAACATCTGGGCGACTCTCTTGTATTTGGAATGTAAAGATATCCTAAGTACTGGGACTACACCTATCTCCTGGAATACTGCCCATGTGATCCCCATCTTCAAGTGCGGGGGCAGGAGCAACCCGAGTAATTATCGACCAATCTCGCTAATTGACGCTGATTGTAAAATCATCTTGGCGTTCCTGCTCTCGCCTCTCGAGGATTCGGCCTCTACAGTTCACCCCCTGGATCAATTCCAGACTGGCTTCAGAAAAGGGCATTCCACCAATATTAATGGACTTAAATGTATTCAAGAAGAGGCCTGGCTACAAGTTTGTACCTACGTGGCCTCAATAGATCTGACGGCCGCATTTGCTTGCGTTGATCGTGGCCGACATGGGTTAAACTGGCTAAATGGGGGATGCCTGGTGGGCTCCTGAGACTGGTTAGTGGGGGTATATAATAACAGTGGCATCCAGGTCCATCTCAGTCAAAATGGGGATATCTCGAGGAGAATACAATCTTATCGGGGAGTGAGATAGGGCTGTGTCCTGGCCCCCTGGCTATTTAATCAGTATTTCTCTGATGTTATGCTATCACCTGCCAAAGAAGGGATAGTTTCCCAAAGGATTGGTAAAGATAAAATTGTATGGCTTGCCTATGCAGACGACCTGCTTATGTTTGATCTGACCAAGGTCAGGCATCAGAGATCACTGAACAAGTTTGAGAATTAAGCTAAGGACAATGCACTGGTTATCAATCCTACTAAAATGAAGATCCTGTGTTTTAGAAAAGCGAAGGCACAATCTAAAGTATCTATGTGCTCTGTTGGAGGTATGTCCCTCAATTTTCCGGATACAGCTAGATAGCTGGGCTTTACTTTCTCTGCATACAGGGGATCTAAGATAGTAACTGAGGCCCTTATCCATAAGGTAAATCTATTAGAAGCTCAGATTGTGAAGATTGGCTGAAAATTAGTAAGATTCACCCTCAAACCCGCAATGATGTTCTATGAAGGAAAAATTGTCCCAAAATTAATCTATGGGCTAGAATTAAAATCTGATAATATCTGTAAAACCTTGAGCAGAATTGAGGGGAAACTATGGAGGAGAATACTTGGGGTCCCCAACGTGGTGCCGTTATCAGCCATCCGCTTTGAATTGGGCATTGTGTCTTTGTGGGCACGGGTGCAATGGGCCGGTCTCTCCTTGTACTAAAAAATGAAGGCTCTAATTTGAGACTTGTTATCCCAATTTATGGACAGAAATCTTGATCATTCCTGAGTACTAAGTCTTTTTTAAAATTAGATCAGAATAGGTTCTAAATGAGATTGGTGTGACTCTGGAAACTTGAATCTCGAACACTATGAAGGCTAAGCAAGATTTGTTTGATTTTGATTAGATCCAGACCATTGATGCCTTCCACTTATATCCGTCCCTAAGTCATCTAGCCCATGAACATAGACGCAGAGGCTTATTAACTGAGATCACGCTTCAATTCCCAAATCGCTTCCACAGAGGTATCCTATTATGGGCCTGGTGGAACTTATTACTTACTAGGGAAATATTACTGATGAGATCCTTAATTTTGGCAGACTCAGTTGGCTGCAGGTTCTGTACGGAGAAACTGGAGTCCTTAAGACACCTTGTGGTTGAGTGTGCTCCATTACAGGGTCTGAGAGTAAAGTACCTGTGATCCCTAGCAGTGAATTTAGCTATGATGGATGATGATCTTATATGGAAACGCTGTCTTGAAATTCAGAATACTCGGGGAGGGTTGGCTCTTTCGGGTTTCATTAAATCATTGAATCTCTAGATTTGAAAGTACCTTGTTTGTAGGTTCTGACATATATTCTACTTTGAAAGAATAAAACAAAAAAAAATATGTGAAACAAATGTATATTTGATCTTTGTTTTGAAATTCTACTGGTTCTAAATGTATCCTTTTTTCCTATTTTTCTATGGTCATTGACACTGCTATTACTTATTGTACATTGTTTCTATATAATGTGAATACTGTTTTTCCTATAATGTCATGATGTTTTTAATGTTTCCAAAGATTGTTGCATTCTTTTATTTTTAATAGGATTCTATGTGGACAATTTATATCTTATTTTTTTATCTCTTTGTTGATCTAATTATATGTAAAGGTTTCTAATAAACCATATACAATAAAAAAACATAAAATAAAACAAGGAATTACAGTGAATAAATACCCTCGTTTACCTGGTGAATGAGGATGACTTCTATGCCACCCTTTTCCAGAAGAACTTGAACCTCTTCCAGCAGAATGTGCAGGTGTTCTGGTGACAGGCGTCTGCTCTTCGGTGGGTGGTATCGAGGTGGTCGGTGAAACTCAATGCAGTAACCATGGGTGACGGTCTTTAACACCCACTGGTCTGATGTGATCCCCTCCCAGGTATGGATAAATGATAACAAGCCATCCCTGACTGGGGTGGCATGGGAAGGGACCCAAATTGACGAGTCACTTTGAGGTGGAGGCATGGGAGCCTCTAGGAGTAGATTTCCTGCCTCTACGAGGACCTCTGTGTTGATACTGGCTGTTACTGGAAGAGCCTTGGCAGGAGGACCAGGGGTTACTTCCAGAACCATTTTGTTCATGGCGGGACTAGGAGAAAGATTGTCCACTAAAGTAACAGCGGGAGTTCAAGCCTCCACGCTAGCGGAAGGGAAGGGCTTGGCCGTGATCTGGCTGATTGATTTCAGCGTTTCGTGCTCCTTCTTGGCAGTCTCCAGGGCATCATCGACATCTTTAACAAAGAGGTTGGAGTCCTCAACAGGTTTATTAATAGGAGCGGCCTGAGTTTCTGGTTTAAGAGTGCTTTGTGTCTCTTAAGTAACGTCTGTTAGGCAGAGTTTGTATGCAGTACCCCTGGGACCAATACACACAACTATGACTACAGGTGTAAGTAAAACAAACCTTTGGTATAAGTCTGTACCACACAGTTTTTGGTAGCAAGCTGAGCAGCCAGGCTTGTCTCAAGAGGGAATGTGAGCTTGTAAGGGTGTTACACAAAGGTCTACAATGACAGGTATTCAGATAGACACTTATACTCAAGGTGTCTTGGTAAAACAATTATTAATTTATTACACAATCATTTATAAACCATTCACTAAATGAGGCAACCAATATCACACAAAGTGTACTACAATACTAATTACTAAGCAGTTGAGCTCCCTTGAAGTAGGAGCAAAATAGCATTGAAGTAGGAGCAAAAAGGCATACGTTAATAAAACAAATATTACAGCACTCTAAAACAGTGCAAATAGTTTGAGTTCATCAGAGGAGTTGATTCAATGCAATAGGTAGGCCAAAGTCAATGGGCTAGTGTCTTGGATAAGTAATAGCGGTTCTGGTATTTAAAACGGAAAAGTCTTTCCCACGGTCCTTAGAAGTAGTTCACGGAAGAAAGGTTTGTATGTCGGGTCACAAGCTGACTAGGCCTGCAAGTTGCCAAAGTACCACAAACTTTCGCGGTGAGAGTTAAGTTCTCGCGTCAGGTTTTCACAGTACCTTATATTGAAGAAAAAGATGCAGCTGAAGACTTCTGTTCCTGGCAGTTCCTGCAGATGTCGCTGTTCCTGAGCCTCAGTCGTGGGGACAAGAGGCAGGACGTCGGGTGACTCTTGCACTTTACAGGGACAAGTCACAAAAGCTGGCAAATTGGTAAATCTTCGATTCCGGTTGCTGTTCTTCAAGCACAAAGCTGGTGTCCTTCCCCTGTGGTTAATCCTAAGCAGCTCTGAGAATGGTATCCAGGTGGCTTACGAGTTGACTAGTCCCACCAACTCAAAGGAAGAAGTCATCCTTGAAGGGGCTTCTCTGTCGAGATGAACTTGGTGATTCGGACCTGCAGCAGGGCTCCACCGGGCAAACCAGTGGTCCAGTAGTTGCAGCAGCCGTCCTCTTCCAGCTCTTCTTCGGTTCTTTCGTTCCAGTGGTCGACTCTGCCTTTCAGTCCAAGAGACTCGCCTTTTAAACAGTTTTCTCCCATTCATTCAAGCCTAGCTGCCACTCACCCAGCAGGGTGGCTGTCCTTGCTGGACAGTCAGCCAGCCAATCATGGCAGAGTGCATTTGGGTCTCCTAGGAAACAAAGCATAGGGAGTTTCGGGCACCTCCCTCACTTCCTGCCCACCCCAGACACTCGGGCGCCAGAGGCGGGCTTCAGTCCTGAAGCACGCCAAAGGCACAGAAACAAAATGACCAAACCTGGTTTGGCGCACAGAGACAAACCCTAGAAGGACCTTTCCAAAAAGAAATGGCGAAAAAAGAAGACCGGGACCTTTTTAAACAAAGGGTGTTTAGGCGGCATCTTGAAAAACATGGCTCCTGCGATTTTTACCTACCGGTGTTCGCGGTCAGGGAAAAGGTCTGGTAGTTTGTTGTAAAACCACTGCCACCAGCCATTTCGATTGGAAAGGGTATCATTTGACTGCTACATGAGTTTCTAGACATAGAGGATACTAGGTAACCCCCTCCAGCACTCTATTGTAAGATAGGGTGTGCTGGGTCTAGGAATTTACAAAGACTAGTAAAGTCAATTTAACTTTACTTTCTCTGGGAAACAGTAGTTTATCCCAGAGAAGGTATTTAAACCTTGGGACAGCCTAAAAGGCTTCCCTTTGTCACTGCACTGAGGGTTCTGTGTGACACACATGAAAAGATGATGGCTATGGAGTCGTCTAAAAACTCCATAATCAAAGAACACACAAGTAAAACACACAGAATTAAAAAGTTCAAGTCCCAAAGTTTAGCAAAAGAGCTGGAGGGCTCGAAGGTGGGAGGAATTGGCACATTTATGAGAATTCTCCCTAACATTGTCCCCTGGGCTAGGGTGCGTCCAGCAGTCTCAGCAGCGTCCAGAGTATTTTTCTATATATTGTGCGCCACCCCTTCCCTCTTCCTAGTGGTTGTAACCACCATGGAGTCCGGTGTTGCATGACCCTGTATGTACAGTGGGTCAGATGGAGAAGAGCGGAATAGTTTTTCAACCAGAGGGTTGACTGCCCGTGTAAGGGATGATAACAACAAAGAAGGAGCTAGGCACTTCTTTATTTAATTGAGTAAGGGGATAGCCTGACTAGTGGGAGGCTTCTCCTTGAGAATATTTTCCACAAAGTCAGAGTCATGGACTGCCTCAAGTGTAGCGATCTCAAAATGAACGTCCGCTCTCTTTAAAATGGCGTTAAAATGGCGTTAAATAACATTTGGTCATCCACAGGTGACGGCTCCCTTTGTGGAGGTGAAGAAGGTGGATCTAGACCAATGATGTCCGGGTCAGGGGTGTGTGTAGGTAATAACCAAGGGCCCTGATTCCCTGACTGATCCTGATCCCAGTCTGGGTCTTGGTCAGATGTGTCCTGAGCAAATGGATGGATATCCTCCTGCTCTGATAAATCCAAGATATCCTCTTGGTGGCTTTGTGCAGAAATCATAATTTTCTGCCATTTATGTGGAATGGGGCAGGAGTCCTCTTACCTAGGTCTTTCGGGAGTGATAGATTTGTCTGAATAATCTATAAATTGGGCCATTTTGTCCATATAATTTTCAAATCTCTCCGTAGTCCACAGGGAAGATGCAGAAAGCTCTGGAGGTGGAAAAGATTGGTCAGAAGGGGGTGATTATCCTGATAAAGCCTTTGAGAGAGGCTGGGGGGCTTCAGAATGTGTTCTGCAACTGCCGAAATAATAGCCGTGAGACTCTCGCATATTTTTGGAGGCTGAATGGAAGGTCTCAACGCGCGTGCCGGCGTTGTTGCGGTCGACGACTCCACCGAAGTCTTAGGTGCTTGCGGTGTGTCAGCAACTGTGTGTTTTTTGGGGGAACGCCCTTACCAGAGGAAAGCCCAGTCGCATGCCACGAAGACGGTTGCATGGAGGATGCCGAACCACAAGATTCAGAAGGTGCCATAGTGGTTTTCAGTAGGCCTGTTGGCGTTATGCGCTTCTTTGACGTCTCTGTAGAGGAGGCCTAAGGGGTTGTGTGTTTGGGTTTTAGTGATACGTGTGTGCCTTTGTCGCCGGGGTGTGAACTCCCCATAACAGAGCCGGTGGCCTGTCTGTCAGGGCTGGGGACAGGCATCTGGGGACCCGACGGTTCTGCCAAAAGATCGATGCTTCCAGTTCTGAGCCATGGCTGCTGATGGATTCCTCGTCATCTGATGCGACGGCGCCAACGGGGCAATGGCTTTCGGCGTGCATTGCGTAGGCCGCCCAGCATTTAGTCCGCTGTCCTTCAACATCTTGGGTCAAAAAAGCTTGCAGGACTTGCATGCACGCTCGTTGTGGTCTCGAGGTAGACACTGATTGCAATGGCGGTGGGTTGCCTTCCAAGGGAACTTACCATTACGCGATGGGCACCATAGCAGAGGGTGACGGCAGCCAGACCAAATAGGGAAATAGAAGGGAAAAGGAAATGCATTCTTGAAGAAGAATAAACCCAGGGCCCCGAGCAGTTGTGGATGTCTTTGACGGCAGGAAGCCCATGAGGCAGCCATCAAAAAGAAGTAGTCAGGAGACTAGACGATCGTAGGTCGTGGGACAAGGAAAGCAATATTAACTCTTGCAAGCTCTGCATAAGACGACCAACTAGTTGGGCGGAAAAAAAAATCTGAGGGACTTCGACGCGTGAGGGATTTTGGGTACCCTGCACGTCACGTTAGGGATAGTGGTACCGTCATGCCCATGTCGATGTCCCCTTTCGATCTTCAAAAGAAAGATGCAATACTCTGCGATTACCACTAGATGTCGGACTATTTGCACAGTATGTGATTCTAAGCAGGTTCACAAGCATCAGAACTCTCTTTTCCAAATACTGAGACGAGGAAGAAAACTCGTGCTGTATGTGGATTTTGGGTCCCTGACCCTGGCTTCTCCTTTTGTTTGACCCACTTGGTTCACTCTCCTGCCAAATGGGACTGTGAGGAAGATACCTCACTTCCTGGTTTGGGTCCCAGACGCCAGCTTCTCTCACTCCCTGGCTCAGCTCCCTTGGCTCACTCTCCCGCCAAGTACTGGTGTGAGGGAGATGCCTTGCTTCTCGATGTGGGTCCCAGACCCTTCTCTGGTGGTCAGTGGTTTTTGTGACGCCACTGGGCAAAGCAAGCATACTCTGGTGCAGAGCCTTCTTGCAGCTTGCACAGTGTCCCTACCAGGCCTACTGATCATTCCTGTACCTGTTACTGGGGCTAGGTAGCTCTCAGGTCCTTTCCTGGGATCGGGCGTCTGCACGGCAGCACCAGCGTTCCTTTTCCCTCGCCTTGTTGGCTGTTCGGGTCCACCGTTTGCCTCTCTGCATGCTGCTTCTAAGAGCCGTGCCATCACATGGTTCTTCAAAGCTGGCAGGGAGGTTGTTTCCTGCGTGACCCCCTGGGGATCTCCACAGCTCTTTGTCTCTGTCCGTCACTCCGCATGGTTCGTCTTTCTTGCACACAATTTGAAACTCTCTGGGTTTGTCGCGGGCTGAAGGAGTAGACAGAAAGTCCTTCAGTTTCCTTTATATTTGGTAAGCTCCACCTGGTCTCAGTACTTGGATCAGGCAAATCCCTAGGGTTTTTAAGCATCTTCTCCGTCCCAGTATCTTTAACTTCACAGATCCTACAGAAGTATATGGGTCTATCCTGACCATGGGAGATTGTGTTAGCAGAGGGGCCTTGGGATTGTGTAAGGTATGGGTGTAGTGTGTGTATCATCTTTGTTGTGCTCACTTGCGCATCCTAGTTCTCCAGCATGGTGTCTGGCATGGATTCACATGCTCATTAATATTCCCAGTCGTCAGGCCGGGACTCCTCCGTGAAAGAAAAAAACTGTTTCACTTACAAACTGTCTTTCTCTTTTAAACCAATCACTTAGCTTTGGGTCATACTGCCCCAGCCAATGACTGCTCTCTCCCTAAGCCCCTCCTGTGGCAGCCATCTTCAGATTTTTACTGCACGTTCAAGTGTTGGGAGTTCTCATGTTTTGCTCTGTGAGCTTTTCTACATTTTTGCACTTTTTTCGATAAAAAGTTCTATTTTTGGTCAATTGAGCCAGTGTGCTCTTTTGATCCTTGACCGGCAAGCAGGGATCCATTTGTCGCCGTCTTCAATGCCCCTCAAGGGCAAGAATAGTCAGTTTCATTGAAGATTCCAAAAAGCCTTTGGGCCTACACTGCATGTCGGAGGAGAAGAAGGAGGGAGGATCTCTCTTCAAACTCTGCTCTAACTGCGGGTTGAGAAACGTGTTTGTGGAAGACAAACACCTCCAGTGCCTCTACTGTCTCCATCCGGACCACAGGGAAGCGGATTGTGCAATCTGCCTTGGTTTTTCCAAGCAGACCATCAATGATCGTCACAGTAGGTTGGCAGCGTGGCTCGACGGCAAGGCCTCTAACCTGTGCGGCAAGCAGGGGCATGCCTCACCCAGGACAGCCCGGTCCAAGGAGCGGGCTTCTAAGTCCTTTGAGGTCGCTCCAACCCATGGTGGCCCAAGAACAGGTCAAGCACTGCGACCCCATTTCCGTTGGGGTCGCCGCGCAAGCGGGTCCCGCGATGGGCAGGGTGCGCTCATCTTCACAGTCTGCCAACATCTCCAGTCATCGCTCCAGCTCCTCCTCGAAGAGGAAGTCGGCTAACCCAGGGAAGCTGCGGGAGAAGCCGGAGAAGACCAAGGCGCAGGGAAATGTGTCAGACCTACCCCTGAAGGCCCAGGCGAGGCCATCCTCGACGATCGAGCAGTTGGCAGCTACCCTCTCGCAGGCAAATGGGGCTGACCCGGTCCAGGGGGCCCAGCGGTGCCTAGAGTATCCCTTCCCCCGAAGCGGGAGGCCTCGGCGAAGCCAGTGGGGAAGATGCCGGAGAAGAGGATGCCATCCCTAAGCCCGAGACCGACCCCTCAGCGTGTAAAAAAAGGGGGGGAGGGGAGGAGGCCTCAACCGTGATCCAGGACCTGGTGTCCTTTCAAACAGTCCCAGGGGACGTGTGGCACGACGACAGCGGAAACGCAGAGGGGGACGACGAGGGTGGAAATGCCGACGAGGGCGCTGTGCCCAGCAAACCTACTCCCTCTCCAAGGGACGTCGCTGGACACCCTCTCAACCCTGGTGTCGGAAATCCAGGTGAGGATGCCGATGGTGCCTCCGGCTCTGGCCCTAGCGTAACTGGGCCAGCCCTCGGCGAAAAAAAGAGTAGACGGCACCCTACACCACCGCATCAGCCACCGCACATGCGGACACAGCGACTACGGACACGGACGACAACAGCAGCGTTTCTCCACCACTGAGGGCTTCTCCCCCGGACGAAGTGGGGTCGTTCCATGCCATGGTAGCCAGAACGTTCTGGCATCAGCTGAAGAGCCCTGAAGAGACCAAGAAGGAAGGTTTCCTTTAACAACGGTGTGAAACTAAAAGAAAGACCATTCTAGCGTTGCCTCTCCTGGACGACATTTGGGACGAGGGCCTGGCGTTGATGAGAAACCCGGCCTCGGCCACTTTGAAGAGGGATAGGCTGGAGAAAAAGTACTGGGTGCCGGAGTCTGCACCCAAGTGCCTACGTTTTCAGACTTCTCCGGACTCAGTGGTCTCAGTGGCAACTGGAAAGAAGTCATCTAACCCAACGTCTTCAGCCTCCGTCGCTCCGGACAGCGAAGGGAAGAAGTTAGATGCCATGGGTAGGAAAATTATCTACTCAGCGGCGACGACAGTTAAGGAAGCTAACGTACTTGCAATCCTGACCAGATACGAGAGGGAGCTGTGGTATAAGATGGCCCCGCTGCTGGAGTTTCTACCCGACGACAAGCAAGTTGAGGCGCTGGAGATCCTCCAGGAGGGCGAGGTGGCATCGGACCATGTCATCCATGTGGCCCTGGACATCGCGGACACAGGGTTTCGCCAGATGGGGAACAGTGCCTGCCTCCATCATCATGGCTTGTTGAAAGCCACCAACTTCCGTCATGAGCTCCAGACGAGGGTGCTGGACATGCCTTTTGACGGGGACAATTTCTTTGGGAAGGCCGTCGACAAGATCGACACAGAGACAGCTCGTGCCCTGGGCATGCTTCAGCAACACCGTCCTTCCTTTCGTGCCTCAGGAGGAAAATCCGACAGGTCCTCAAAGGGCTTCCGCGGGGGATTCTCTTCGTACCGCCAGCCCTCCTGATCCACGTCCCAGGAGGTATACAGTGGCTGCTCCAAGGCTTTTGGAGGAGGTGGCCGACGTCGTCGCTCCCAAGGTGGCACGCAGTCCCTGAAGCAAGATTGAACCAGCCAGGATGTCTGGCCCCCACCCTTGCACCACAGTGGGTGCTGGACACTCTTGCCCACGGACACACTCTGGAATTCCAATGAAAGTGTCTGCGGATGCCGCCGGTGGCCCGGCAGGAGCAGCGCATCCCTCAGCTCCTGCAGGAAGTACGGGCCATGGTAAGAAAAAGGGCGATAGAACTGGTTCCAAAGCAGCTCCGGAGTCTACTCCAGATATTTCTTGGTAAAGAAGAAGATCAGGGGCTGGAGGCCCATTCTAGACCTGCAGCGCCTCAACAAATACCTCAAGTCCCAGAAATTCAGGATGGTCACGTTTCAGCACATGCTCGGCCAACTGGAGGAAGTAGACTGATGTTGCTGGACCTGGAGGACACTTACTTCCATGTCCCCATTCACGAAAAACATTGAAAATTCCTGAGCGTTGTAGTGCAGGGAAAGCACTATCAATTCACGGCCCTCCTCTTCGGACAGAAGTCAGTGCCCAGGGTGTTTATGAAGTGCCTGGCACCAGTGGCGGTCCACCTGCGTCTACAGGGGAGATACCTGTACCCGTACCTCGATGACTGGCTCATCAGGGCCAGGTCAAGAGAAATGGCCATCGAACACACTGACATTACCGTCTGGCTGCTGACGGATTGGGGGTTCTCGTCAACTTTCCAAAGTCCTGCTCGATACCATCACAGAACGCACTGTTCCTGGGAGCCAGACTCAACATAAACCCTCGGAGGGTCACAGCCCTGCAGATTCTGCCGTACTTGTTGCCCTTGGCCAAAGTGGGGCTGGCGCATGCCTCTACCAAGGTGCATCTGGCAGCTATCTCCCGCTACACCAGGTCTCCAGGATGCTCTTCTCTTTGGACCCAGCGTCTCGTCAAGGAACTGAAAGGACTGTTTCGATCGTTCCTGCCGGTGAAGGATCCTGCCCCACGTGGGAACTCTATGTGGTACTGCGTAGGCGCATGGGGGCCCCCTTTGAGCCTATGCATAAGGCCCCTCTCAAGTTCCTTTCATGGAAGACAGCCTTCCTCATGGCCATCACCTCTGCCAGGAGGGTGGGTGAGATCCAGGCCCTATCCTGCAAACAGCCTTATCTGACTGTTCACAACACAAGCGTGGTGCTGCGCATGCACCTCTCCTTCAAGGTTCAGTCAGAATTACACCTCAATGAGACCTTGGTGCTGCCTGTGTTCTTTCCGAAACCTTTGTCGCCTGCTGAAAGGACTTTGCACTCGCTGGATGTGGCTCGTGCTCTGAGGTTCTATGTGGCACGCAGTTTCCGGAAGACGTCTCAACTGTTTGTGAACTTTGGTCCTGTGAACCATGGGAAGGCCTTGTCCAAGGCTTCCATCTCCATGTGGCTCTCCGGCTGTATCACACACTGTCATCGGTTGGCAAACCGACCTCTGCCCGGCCGTCCCAGAGCCCGTTCCACCAGAGCAATTGATGCAACAACGGCGTTCCTGTCTGGTGTGCCCCTGCTGGACATCTGCAGGGCTGCTACGTGGAGGTTCACCCATACCTTCACAAGATTCTACTGCAACAACAGGGATTCCAGGGAGGAGTCCAGGGTCGGCCTAACAGTGCTATGTAACTTGTTTGCTTGAAGGTGAGCCTGTTCCAGATGTCAGAGTAATTGCTTCTGTTGAGCCTTGCCACCTCCTGTGGTTGTGGAATGGTGTACTGCTATTTATTCATGAGCATGTGAATCCATGCCAGACCCCATGCTGGTGAACCAACAAGTTACTTATCTGTAACTATTGTTCTCCAGCATGGGTCTGGTATGGATTCACATGCGAACCCTCCCGCTGTGCTCTCTGCTGCTCTTCTGGTCATACTGTACATGCTTACCAAATCTAAAGATGGCTGCCAGTGGACGGGCTTTGGGACAGGGCAGTCATTAGCTGGGGGCAATATGACCCAGAGCTCAGTGACTGGTTTAAAGGAGAAAGACAGTTTGTAAGTGAAAGTGAAACTGTTTTTTCTTTTACGGAGGTTTCTCTGCCTGACAACAGGGAATATTCATGAGCACATGTGTCCATGCCAGACCCATGCTGGAGAACAATAGTTACAGGTAAGTAACTTGTTCCTTATTACTTCTATTTTTTCCAGCAATCAAAAACATACTGAAAAAGAGTGCCCTTCTTGCTTTTCTCTTTAGGGAGTAAGTATAAGCAACATTTATGGATAAATGAGTCTTTAGAATTTAGCTGGCATCATTTCACTTTTTCAAATAGATATTTTTCTCAGTGCAATGTGTTCCGAGAACCCTCACCTCTGCAGAGATATTCATGTGTTTTTGATTAATAACAAGTCCATGATGGAAACTATTGACTTTGA
This sequence comes from Ambystoma mexicanum, assembly GCF_040938575.1. Taxonomy (NCBI): domain Eukaryota; kingdom Metazoa; phylum Chordata; class Amphibia; order Caudata; family Ambystomatidae; genus Ambystoma; species Ambystoma mexicanum. The sequence goes on along the minus strand of NC_090925.1, from coordinate 325,192,524 downwards.
TGTGCTAGAATGCATCTTGTAGTGGCCACAGGTTGGGAATCTAACACACCTCTAAAATGATACCCCATTCACTTAAGATAAATTTGGTTCAAGAGACTTCTAATGTTCTCAAATAAGGAATCCCTTGAAGGAGCTTGACTTCTGTCCATCAAGTAAGGATTTCTTGAAGGCTATATTCTATAGGAATTTCTAGAGTCTGGGAGGGAGTGGTGAAGGGAATATTGTAGGGTCCCGTATGCAGCCGAGCCAATGGCACTTTCAGAACGCAAGTGTATGTTATGTGCTTTCAAGCAATTGTATCCATCTAACCGTGCAGAGAGATGAAAGCACATAGCCAAGCCACCCAATCAGAGTAGTTGGATTTTAAAATCCTATCTCGGTGCTGAGGGCTGACCTGTCTTCCTGTCATCCGTTTAACAGATGCACACTAACTGTGCATTGGTCATAGCTGACCACAAGAGGGCAGTGTGCGCCGGTAATATTATAACTATTGTCATTCAAATTAAATTGTGTTTTTATATCGCGCTTCAATGCCGGAGTCCAGCCTCTAACCGCAGGACTGTGTATCGAACCCGTGTTGCTCTGCGTTGTCTTACTTCTAAAACGAGCGCTTTGTCAGTGGACTATCCTCTTTATAGATTATAGATTGTGGTTTACATTCAGGAAGCTATTGGAAACAAACCTTTAGACAGTGACACTGTACATGTCCCAGTAAGTATCAGTGGCTCAGAAGCTTCGATTGATGACAATGGTAGCTTTTGAGACCCACACACCCTCTGGAAACAAAAAACAGATAATACTTGTGACTGGAAAAGGTCCTGCAGACACCACACCTACAATCTGACAGAGACCTGTAGAGTGCCATCTCAAGGCATGACACGCTGGTAGACTGTTGCATTTTTACATATTAGATCACGATACACCAATTTGGAATTAGAAATGCTTCTGCACAAATGCACCTGCACGACTGTCACAATTGTTGCAAGCTGCTACCAACTATGGAGCAAGAGTCCCTGGCTCTATATAACATTTTTGCATATGCTGTTCTACCCACTGTAAGGGTGCAAAATGAGGAGACTGGCACACAGGTGGCTGAGAGGTTGCTGTACACTTTAATTGATTCAGAAAAAAGAAGACAACAAACGTTCCCGATCTGTAATAGGGGTTTCCCTGCCTCAACTAAAATACTAGGGTGCTGTCACAATGTCGATGTAAATCAATAGTCCACCACCGTCCTGTGTCAAAACCCTACTTCTCTCCCTTACAATTGTTAGGGAGAATTCTCAGAAATGTGCTAATTCCCTCTACCTTAGAGACCCCCAGCAACTTTGCTGGATTGTGAGGACTTGATTTTCTTAACCTGCAGAGATTGAGACTCCTTTTCCCCCCATGTATTTTCATGTGATTTTGTGTTTCTTTTGGTTGTGCAGTCTGACAAACTCCATAGGCATCATCTTACATTGTGTCACACAGCACCTTCATTGCAGTGACACAGGGAAGTCTTTCAGATTTCCCCAAGGTTTAAATACCTTCTCTGGGATAAATTACTGTTTCCCAGAGCAGTAAAGTGAAATTGACTTTACTTACATTTGTAACGTTCTAAACCAAGCACACAATGGGCCTCATTACGAGTCCGGCGGTAGCCGTGCTGGTAAAACCGGCAGTCTGCCGCGGGACTCGTGGGGATTTACCGGCTCCGGACTTGCTGGAATTACCGGTGCATTACAGCCGATAATTCTGGAGCCGGTATTCTGTAAATCCCCACGCCCGTGGAGTGGGAATGGGGAAGTGGAAACACTGCCACCATGTGGTAATGGTGTCAGTGTTTCCATGTCCATCTGCGGCCGGTGCCGTTACGCCTGCCAGGTCAGACCTGGCGGGTGTAACACCACACGGCCACAGAACTTGTAGTTAGCCGGTCTGGAAAATGGTGCCAGTACAGTTTTACCGGCACCGTTATATCCAGACCGGCTAACTTGTATTGGTGGCCAATATCTTTCAATACGGTGCTGGAGGGGTTACTTAGTATATCCTTTGTCTAGCTTCTCATGTACCATTTTTAAGTTACCCTTTCGTTGATTAATGGCTGGTGGCAGTGGTTTACTTTTAACTACCGTGGTGTGCATTTACCGCGGGCTGTGTTTGCAGCTGCAGTAAAGCACCGAAGGGTGCCATGTTTGGCAAATGGCCCCGGACTTCTTTTTTCGCCATTTCTTTGTGGAAAGATCCTTCTTGAGATTTACTCTGCGTGCCAAACCAGGTTTGGTCACTTTGTTAATTTTGCCTTTGGCGGGATTCGCGAGTGAAGCCGGCCTCTGGCTCAAGGGTGTCTGGCGGGGGCAGGAAGTGAGGGTCGGTGCCGAAACTCCCTGTGCTTAGTCTCCTAGCAGACCCAAATGCACTCTGTGGTCATTGGCCGGCTGACTGTCCGACAAGGACAGCCATCCTACTGGGTAACTGACAGCTAGGCTGGAAATGAATGGAAGCAAGCTACATAAAAAGGCAAGGCTTTTTGGCTTGGAAGGCAGAGTCGACCACTGGACGAAGGAATCCAAAGAGAACTTGGAGGACACCTGCTGCATCTCCTGGACCGTTGGTTTGCCTGGTGAAGCCCTGCTGCTGTGCTGAAACTCCAAATTCGTATCGACAGAGAAGCCCCTGCAAGGACAACTTCTCCCTTTGAGTTGGTAGGACCAATCAACTCCAAAGTAAGCCATTTGGACACCCTCTCGGAGCGGTTTGTATTTCCACAGAGTTTCTGCTGGAAACCGAAACACCAGGGAGAGAAACAGTAGATTGTGTGCATTGCTTTTAAGCAGGCCAAGAGCTCCAGGGAGATCCTGCGGAATCCCAGGAAGCAGGACTGACCAAGTCTGAGCCCCCTCAACAGAGTGCAGGACCCCAGATGCAAGGAAAGCCCATCTCGACAGCCAGGAACCGCAGTGTTGCTATTTGCGGTAGATGCGAGGAGCGGACTCACTAAAGTGCCACTTGTTTGAAGAAGTCCTCCCTCTTGTACCCACAACTGAGGGCCAGGAACAGTGAGATCTGCAGAGCTGCACATGAACAGAAGTCATCTGTTACCCAACTTACCCCACACACATCTACAAGACCACTTAGAACAGCTCAAGTTAACACTATGTCTATACCAAGATTCAAACTCCATAACTCGGGAGGAGTTAGTTTCCCTGTACAAGCCTCAAAGCTATGGAACACACTACCTGTTCCAATCAGGTCTGTAACCTCCTTCAACCTATTTAAACGCAACACCAAACGTTGGCTTCATGACCTGGAAACATTGACAGCTTAACATCCTAGAGCTTAGATTTACTGCCTACCCACTGTACATATTGTAAATAATATTACTATCTGTCTCACCTTCGGCCCACCGCCAATTGCAACATGTATGCTTGTACCTGTAATACCAATGTATTTGTTTATTTGTAACCGCAACTATTGTAACTGTTGCCTACTGCTTGCTAATCTAACTGTACTCTTATGTAACATGATCAAAAAACGTATGCGCCCTTATGCCCCTGGGCCTGGTTGCGCTTTATAAATAAACCAAATACAAATACAAATCTGCTGCACTTTTTCTTCAATTTAAAGGTACCGTAAAGTCTAAGAGAACTTACCTCTTATTGTGTAGCCACTTGTCCTCATTGGAGACTTGTCTTGGTTGCATTTGTAGAGTTGCTTCCACCTGCTTAACATCACAAGCCTAATCAACTTGTGACCCTACTTTGATTCCTTTTATTCTAAAAAGACGTTTTAAACATTGCAAAAGACTTTCTACTTACCTGCAAGAAGTGCTTCAGGTCACCTTGACTTTTGCTAACTTAACATTGGCTGGACTGGCTCCCTGAATGACTTCTCCCTTCTGCTTATGTGTTTTGCCTTCCTTCCAGGAAAGGGTTAACTGACTTTGTATTGGGGGGTTGTTTTGAAAGTACTTACCTACTTAAGAATAACTCTGTGAATACTTGCTTTATTCGCAACTCTTCTCTTTAACACTACTCCTAAGAATATTCTGAATGCAACAGTGATATATTAATCAGACCCTCCAGCTTATAGATTTTGCGATCCCGCAAAATGCCACAAAAAATGGCAATTTTTGCAAAAAAGTGCAAAAAACGAGCTGTTTTTGCAAAAACACCCACAAAAATGTCCGTTTTAGAATTTTTTTTTTTTTTTTAAACTCAAGGGGCCAAGCGGCTCAACTCGCAAGCACATTTCATCACTTGAAGGACATCTGAATGGACGCTTCTTATATGCGCCCATTCAGATGTCCTTTTTCACCGCTTTGCGCAAATCAGGGGGCGTTTCTGCACATTTAAAAGTGCATCCCAAATTGACAAGCAAGATGAGCTTTTAAATGTGCAGAAATTGTAGGCCACTCTATGCGCCCACTTTAAATACGTGCACGAGGGGTACCACTGATTTACAGGGTCTTTACTGACCCTGCTGACTCGTGCAACACTTTAAAAAAAAACAACATTTTTAAGTGTGACAGCTGCTGTCTCACTTGCATTTCTGTTCCCCAAATGGGGTACAAATGTGTTTTTTTTGGGTTGCATTGTACAGTGGCAGGAACCTTAAGGGCCAGTTACAGTGAAATGCACAGGGGGGGCCTGTAGACCATTGTCAGGATAGCATTTCTAACACAAACGTATTCAAGGTGGTTGGCCAGCGCATCATTTGCGCTACAGCTCTGCCCCGTGGAAATGCACAGGTCACCTTTGAGATTAAGGTGGCCTGCTCATTTCCAAAAAAATGGCTCATCTAAAAACAGCACATCTTCTGCTCCATTTTTAGATGCCCCATGTTTTTAGGACAAAATCTACAGTTTTCTTCAAAAATTTAAAAATGGTCACAATATGTGAGAGAAAGGAGTGAGGGGACTGAGAGGGGAGTGACGGGTGAGCTGTGGCGTGGTAGGCAAGAAAGCGAAGGGAGATTAGAGGGAGAGCAGTGGGTCAGAGGAGGAAGCAGTGGGCAAGAGAGCAGAGCGGAAGCAGTGGGGCGGTGGGCCAGAAATCAGAGAGAGCAGAGGTACAGAAAGTGGAAGGAATGTGGGCTCAGGGGTAGTAGTGGGCTGCAGATTGGGAGAAAGGATGAGGGAAGAGTGTGATAGAATGGGAGAAAGAATGAAAGATGCAGAAGTAGCATGCAAGAATGAAGGACTGTATACTGCGGGAGGAATTGGGGAGCGTACGGTGTGAGATGGGCGTATGATTTGGAGTTTGGCAGGGAATAGAGAGTGCAAATTGTGACTTGGCAGTGTGACAGAGCATGTGAGTATGTGTATGACTGAGCGTGAGGTTCAAAAATAGAAGTTGTGATGGAGAATTGGTCAGACGTGTGAGGTGTGTGGGTGTTTGCGGGATTGGGGAACATAGAAGGGGAATATTTTCAGCATTACAACTGATAACGATTAATAACGTTAATAATATTAAATAGACATGCACATTAAACCAAAAAAGTAGCCAAAACAAACACTGTTCTGCCAAGCCAGAGACATCTAGGGCTCTTCCCATTTGATATAAAAGATACATATATTGACACCCTGGCTCTCTTGTAGCCTTGCACACAGCCTCTTTCCTGCAATGTACCAATCTTGCACCCTCCAGTCAATTAAAATTGTGCTGAAAAAATTGGCCATAAATAAAGGTTTGTGCCGCAAAATTTGCCATTTCATGCCGCAGAATTTTCCATTTCATGCTGCAAAATCCTGGAGGGTCTGATTAATGCCAACAGCACCCTAGCTATTGAAGTCACCTGAGGGTGTAGGTAGTGCCTGTAAGGCATTCCAAATGGGTCTTTGCTGATTTAGAAAACTAAGAGTGTGTATTTTTGGAGTGTATTTGTGTGTTACCTTATATTGCTCCCTTCTGAAGAAGGCTTATCCTAACTTACTGATAAATTCATTAATAATTGTTTAATCAAGAAACCTTGTTTGTAAGAGTTTATTTGAATACTTGTCACTGTGAATCTCTAACTCCCCTACAGCTCACATTGACCCCTCTTGAGATGAGCCTGGCTGCTCAACACACTACCAACTTGTGTAGTACAGACTTATAACAAAGGTTGGGTTCCTATTGCCAGGAGGTCAGGGCTGTTGTAGTGCACCCAATGGGTACTGCATACAATCTTGCCTAACAACACTTAGAATTAAACTACAGATGAAGTTGGTCCTGAAGAATGAGTCCTCCTGGACTGGGGATACAAATTTACTTCCGGGGTTTGGTTTCTTCTTGCGGAAATGGCTCCCTTCCCCCAGGTCAAAAGTGTTCTCCAACACAAAAAGGCAAGTTCAAACAGTGATAATTTCTTTAACACTCTGTATCAGAAAGATTTTTTAACTTTTGGTTACCTCCTCCTGGTATCTTAGCTTCTGAGTTCAATATAACCAGCGGGAATGACTCCCTTCCCTGGCTTCTCTTACACTTGGTTAACACAGTTCAACAACATCAAGGGGAATTACTCCCTTTTCTTGGCTTCGCTTGTGCTTTTTGGCTTCTCAGCAATACAGTTCATACACTGGTAGGGTCCTCAACCCAACCTTCCCCACTGCAGCTTCTTGGTTCACTATACTGCCAGCGGGTTTATCAGTATTATTGTAATGAGGGACCCTCCCTATGGTGGTTGTGGTCTTTGACCCTTCCCTGGTGGCCAGTGGGTTTGACCTGGCCACTGTGATGAGACTCTCCCTCTGATTCTTTCCCCTTTGGCTCTCTTGTGCCCCCCCCTTACCTCTCTCAGGGTTTGGCATGTGCTGGGGCTTCCCGAGACAGCGAAAGATCAGCTGGGATTCCCAGGCGTCTGGTTTCTGCCGAGCGGGCGGGTGAGTGTGCCTCACTGTAGCCTGCGTCTGCTCGCCTCTTTGCTGATCCTCCGTGCATGTCTGCTCCCGAGAACCCTCTGGTAAAGATATGCGGCCGACAGCCAGCGTCTTCTGAGCTTATCTCCTTCTGGTCACGCAAGCGAGTTTGAAACTCCGGAGTTTGGTGCACCACACACACCTGCAGTTACTCGCAGCTGCCTGTTCCTTTGTCTGTAGTCCATTATTAGTTTGTATGTTTTAGTTACTTACCTGTAACTGTATTTCTCCAGCATTGGTATCTTTCACAGATTCACATGCTTGAATATTCCCCGTCGTCAGACTGGGAATCCTCGGTGATAAATTAAATAATAATACATTTAAAAAAAAAAAAAAAAAAAAAAATATATAATAATAATATATATATATATATATATATATATATATATATATATATATATATACACTGACACCTAGCAGTGCATGTACATAGCCCATTATAGCCTATGAGCCACTTCATTGTGTAGTCCCTCCACCTCACTTTGGTCCTTTATGGCCCCAGCCAATGAGGTGGCAGGGCTTAAGCTCCGCCCCCGGCAGCCATCTTCAGATTTTGAACCGTAGAGATTACAGTATGATGGATCCTGAGCATAGGAGCAGCCTCTTAGGGGAGGCGGGCGGGCGCATGTGAATCTATGAAAGATACCAATGCTGGAGAAATACAGTTACAGGTAAGTAACTAAAACTTCTCCAGCATTGGATCTTTCATAGATTCAGATGCTTGAATAGAATACCAAGCAGTTAAAACATGCCACCATTATAAACAGATATGCATAATTACAGAAAAACATATTTCTGATCAAACCTTTACCATGCAGCAACACAACGGTTACATACTTCGGGAAAGGTGGGAAAGGAGGCTGGTCCTACCTTACACAAAGAGATGGCAGAGCACTGCCTGTGCAACTTCAGTTTCTTTGTTGGTATCTTCAGTCAGGCAGTAGTGTTTCGCGAAAGTATGCAGAGTGCTCCACGTGGCAGCTCTGCATACGTCTTTCAAGGCCACCCCTGCGTGGAATGCTGTTGACGCCGCCCTTCCTCTGGTGGAGTGCGCAGACGGCGGTCTAGTTAAAGGGTCGCCTTTCAACTGATGACAGTGGGTGATGCAGGACGATACCCAGTGTGCCAGGCTTTGTTTGGATATATGTTGGCCCTTGGTACGGCCAGAGAAGGAAATGAATAGCCGGTTTGAGGAGCGGAACTCCTTGGTTCTTTGCAAATAAAACTTCAACACCCTAGAAACGTCTAGAGAGTGTAATGTCCTTTCCGCTTCCGAAGCGTGATTCTGGAAGAAGGTTGGTAAAACAATGCGCTCAGTGAACGACATCTCCGAAAGTACCTTGGGGAGGAACTTCGGGTGAGGCCTTAAGATGACGCGGTCCTTCTGGAACAAGGTAAATGGAGGTTCCGAAGACAAAGCTTGCAACTCACTGATCCTTCTGGCCGATGTGATGGCTACCAGGAAGGATGTCTTCCAGGACAAGAATTTCATATCACATCTATGTATGGGCTCGAAGGGAGGTTGCATGAGGGCTGTTAAGACGGTGTTGAGGCTCCAGTCCGGAACTGGTGTAGGTGTAGGCGGATAAGTATGCATTAGCCCTTTCAGGAAGATCTTGATCGCTGGTAAGGAGAGTAAGGCTTGCGTCTCCGCGGTTACTGTGTAGGCCGCTATGGCTGACAGATGGACCTTGATAGAGGATAGTGAGAGCCCTGATTTAGCCAGGTGCAACAAGTAAGGCAGAATTTGATCAACCGAGGCCGTGAGGGGATCGATCGCAGAGGTCTCGCACCATTTGGAAAACCTGGTCCATTTTCTGGTGTAGGTGAGTTGCGTGGACGGGGCTCTAGCGGCCCTGATGATATCCCAGCATTCTGATGGTAACTTTAGGTGCATCAGTCTACGCTGCTCAGGAACCATGCTTTGAGGGACAGACTCCTCGGGTCGTGGTGGAGGACCTTGCGGTTCTGTTGTGTCAGTAGATATTGATGTGATTTGAGACAAATCGGGGTTTTGCAGGATAGATGTCTCAGCGTCGGATACCAGACTTGCCGTGCCCAATCGGGTGCAATAAGGATCAAGGAACAATCCTGTTCTTTCACCCTGCGAAGTACCCTCGATATGAGGGGAATGGGTGGGAAGGCGTAGAGGAGCTTCCCCGACCAATCCACTGAGAACGCGTCTCCCAGCGATTGGTGCTCGGGGTATCTTGACGCAAATCTCTTGCATTTTTTGTTGTTCCTGGTGGCGAAAAGGTCGATCTGCGGATGGCCCCATAAGGCAAATATCCGTCGGGTTTCTCTGTCGTCCAACTCCCACTCGTGTGACGCTGTGTATTCTCTGCTTAATCTGTCCGCTAGGACATTGTCTACTCCTGGAAGGTGCTCTGCCCTGATCTGTATCCCGTAGCGCAAGGCCCATGCCCATAGCTGTTGGGCTTCTTGCGACAGGATCTGAGACCTCGTGCCTCCCTGCTTGTTTGTATAGTGCATGGAGGTCGTGTTGTCTGTCTGGACCGTAAGAACTTGACCAGCTATAACCGGTAGGAAGGCTTTCAGCGCCAACCTTACGGCCCTGAGCTCCAACACGTTGATGTGGAGCTGGGATTCTTGTGCCGACCAAGATCCCTTGGTTTGGAGGTCCGCAAGATGAGCGCCCCAGCCTGATAAGGAAGCGTCCGTCCGCAGCAGGAGGGTCGATGTCGGTGCTTGAAACGGCATTCCCTGTAGAAGATTCTTCGGAGCGTTCCACCATCGAAGGGCCTTGTGCAACGTCGATGGAATCTGGACAATGTCTTCCCAGCATCCGAAAGCTTGTTTCCATTGGTGGTCCAGAGCTTCCTGAACCGGCCTCATGCGAAGCATGCAGTTCGGTATGAGGAAAATGCATGATGACATCATGCCCAATAGGGATTTGTAAGAGCGTACAGATGTTGTCTCTTTCTGTAGGAAGTTCGAAGTTGAGCGTAGAATCGCTGCTATTCTCTCTGTGGATGGTCTCACTCTGGGAATGCTGGAGTCGAGCTCGGCTCCTAGGAAGAGAGCTACCTTGCTGGGAACGAGGCAGGACTTTGTCTGGTTGATGGAGAAACCTAACTCTTTTAGGAGGTTGACCGTCCTCGACACTGCCGAACGAGCCTTTGCAGCTGAACTTGCCTTTATCAGCCAATCGTCCAGGTATGGAAAAACGTCCGTTCCTGCTCTCCTGAGACTTGCCGCTACCGGTGCTAGACATTTTGTGAAAACTCTTGGCGCCGATTTTAGACCGAACGGAAGTACTTGAAACTGAAAGTGGAGCTCTCCCACTGTGAACCTGAGGAACTGCCTGTGTGCTGGATGGATCGGAATGTGGAAGTATGCATCCTCCAAGTCTAAAGTGGCCAAGAAGTCGTGCTTGTTTAACCAAGGTAGCACCCCTTGTAGAGCTACCATCTTGAAAGTTATGCGCTTGATGAACTTGTTGAGAGCCCTCAGGTCCAAGATGGGCCTCCATTGACCGTTTTTCTTTTTGACGAGGAAAAATCGGGAGTAGAAACCTTTTCCCCTCTGAGAATAGGGTACTGGTTCTACTGCTGCCTTCTGGAGCAGTTTTGCACTTCGGACATGACCTGTCTTAGCATATGCACTCTGTGGGGAGTTGGAGGCAGGGAAGGAGGTTGGTCCAGAAATTCCAAGGTGTGACCCTTTCGGATCACCTGTAACACCCATTTGTCCGATGTAATTGACCGCCAGCGCTGGAAAAACTGGCTCACCCTTCCCCCCACCGGGGCGTGGCGAAGGGGGGGGGGAGGTTGGTCGTCAGTTCTGCTTGCCTTGCGACTTCCCTTGGGCGGAGCCACGTCTGCCTCTATGGGCGTATCTGTTGGATGACTGATATTTATTGGCTTGGTACGTGCCGCCTTGTGCTTTTTGACTATAGGAGGAACGACTGTATCCCCTGAACCTGGAAGATGAACCTCTAAAGGGACGAAAAGACCGATGGTCCTTACTTTTGTCCTTTAAAGAACTGATGGCTCTGGCTGTGTCCGTGTCTGTCTCGATTGCCTTCAAATGGTCGTCTATCTTTTTCCCAAAGAGATCTTGGCCGTTAAATGGCATGTCTAGTATCTGCGCCTGAACTTCAGGTCTAAAGTTAGTAGCCTTCATCCAGGCCTGCCTTCTGAGCACTGTGCCGTGCGCCATCTGCCTGAAGCGGCCACATCAACTGCTGCGTCGATCATGTGATCCGATGTTGCTTCACCATCCGCGATTATGGATTTTGCCTCCTCCTGGAGCTCCGGTGGTAATTGTTTCGCCAAGTTAGACATGCGGAGCCAAAGCTCGCGATCGAATCTTGCGGTCATGGCCAGTGCATTACCCGCTCTGATTGTAAGTGATGCAGAAGATGATACTTTCCTGCCCATGGCTTCCAGTTTACGTCCGTCCTTATCTGGTGGGGCCGACAACGGTGAGGAGGGGTTGGCGAGTTTCTTTCTGGCCGCCACTGTAATAACTGAGTCCGGTTTCGTATGACCCCTTAAACAAAGCGGTGCCGAATCCGGAGCTTTATATTTCTTTTCTGACCTGGACACCAAAGCCGGAGTCGATAAGGGCGTAGATAGGATCTTGGATCCGGAATCCCAGATGGTATCGAGGAGGGGAATTGTGGTCACTGTCCTCCTTCGTTTGTCCCTGTGCTCGTAGAGCACTGATTGCCTTTCCTCCGAAGAAACCTGAATTTTAAACAGTTCTGCGGCTTTACCTATTATGGTGTGGAAAGAGAGGAGATCATCCGATGGTGAGGCACTGCCCGGCGAGTCTCTCCTCCTGGGTTTCTCGACGACGTAGTCATCCCAATCGTCTGGCTCCTGAGTAATTTCTCCTTCTTCTGGTTCCGAAAATTCACCAAATGGATCCTCCTGCCAGTCTGATACCGAGATGGTGGACGGTACCATGGTGGGATCTACGTCCGGAGTTCGCGGTCTGTGCGATGACTGTGGTGACGGGACTCTTGTAGGTGAAGCACTGTGGGTGCTGCTCCTCGGTCTTCGAGCAGGTGATCTCATCCGTTTTTGCGGTCTACTCCTGTAGGGAGAGCAACCCGATGTGCCTGGAATCGGGGATGACTCTCTAGGAATGGGATTAATCGGAATTTGCTTCTCCCTTTGCCGTTTGTAAAATTCTTCTACAATCCTCTGCACGGATAACATGAGCACCGGGTCATGAGGATATTCGGATTCTCCCGTGGACGGGTGCCAAGGAGGGCTGTATTGTTTCGGTAAGGGACCGATGGGCTCTTCCACCACTTCCGCATCGGAGAATTCTTCCTGAAGAATTATATCCGGAAGTTCTGCCATGTGCCCCAAAGGTGAGAATTGCTGTACCAGAGGTTCAGTTACAGTTTTCTTCTCAATGATATTGCTTGTAATGACAGGAGCTTCAAGAGTGATAGGCAGTAATTCCTCTGTAACTGCCGAAATTTGCGGTGCCTCTGAAGGCGTTATGGATGATGTTATCCTCGTCGACGACTGAGATTGTCCCGTCGACGAGGGCTTCGCCGTCGACTGAGATTTTCCCGCCGTCGACTGAGATTTTCCTGTCGACGACTGAGATTTTCCAGTCGACGAGGGATTCGTCGTCGACGACTGACATTTTTCCGTCGACGAGGGCTTCGTTGACGAATATGGTTCCGTGGACGACTGCGTCATGGACGAATGCTTCGTGGACGAGTGGTGTTTCTTGCTCGTCGACGATTGCTTCACGGTCGACATGTCCGATGACGATGATCTAACTGTCGACGATGTCTTAAGCGTTGTCATCGTCGATGCTGGTTTCGTCAACGGTATGGCCGATGACGGGCCTTTACCTTTTCCTTCATTCGTGGGCGGTTTACCAGCCGACGACTGCCCCCCCCGTTTTTTGCAAACTCCTCCTTACCTCTGGAGGCAGATTTTGCTGACTTTTTCTGGCTTGACAGGTCAACTGGAGGCAGAAAGGGTATCAATTCCAGCTTCCTCTTTTTGGATTTGGGAGAGTAACTCCTTTCCACTGAAGAGGCCCTTCTCTTTGAAGTTTGCCTCTCAGATGGAATGCTGGATTGGACAGGAGCCGTTCTGACAGACTCTTCGTCCGAAGATTGATCCCTGGATTCCAGGTATGAAAGGAGTCTTCTATGCCTGTCATGAAGGGTCTTGGTGGAAAAAGTTTTACAAATCTCACATTTTTTAATGTCATGTGGGTACAGACAATAAATGCAATGCTCGTGGGGGTCCTTGTAGTAAACCAATTTCTTCTTGCACCTCGTGCAGTCCCTGAACAGGGAAGGCTTCCTGACAGCCTGAGGTGCCTCCATTCCTGAAGAGAAGTTCAGTCGACGATTTTGAGAGGAAAACAACAAGTTTTACCACCAAGGTTAATTGGAAAGAAAGCCCCTAAGAAGGGGAACAAGATGGAATATATTTTACAAATATATACCACACAAAAGTAGAAAGAATTTGAAAAAGCTCAGTGAGCTTGAGGATTCCCTGTGTCTGATAGACTGCGGTGAAAAATCTGAAGATGGCTGCCGGGGGCGGAGCTTAAGCCCTGCCACCTCATTGGCTGGGGCCATAAAGGACCAAAGTGAGGTGGAGGGACTACACAATGAAGTGGTTCATAGGCTATAATGGGCTATGTACATGCATATATATTTAAAAAAAAAAAAAAATTATTATTATTATTATTTAATTTATCACCGAGGATTCCCAGTCTGACGACGGGGAATATTCAAGCATCTTAATCTATGAAAGATCCAATGCTGGAGAAACATTATTGCCAGCAGCGTCTGGTCTGCCTGTGCAAGTCCTTAGTCTGTTTCCTATGTTCTTACAGGACCCTGCGAGGCCAACTCATTCCAGTACTTGAGTGGTCCCAGTACCTCCTACTTGGTAATAATACATCGAGGTAGAAGGGGGAGAAAGCTGAGAGATGAAAGAAGGGGATGGAGACTGTGGAGGTGTAATGGGGTATAGATGGTAGGGGTGGGGCCAAGAGGTGTTGGGCTGGAGTGTTCATACTGGATTCTGCCAAGATGTTCATCCTGATCCCCAGAGGGGGAGTCTCTCCTCATGTCAGCCTCCCGCTGGGTACCACCCCCATGGGGACTATGGGGTAGCAGCCTCATCCTTTCTGGCCTCATGGGAAGGGGCTCCCCCTCAGGGAGAAGTGACGACTGTTAGGTAGAATTGCATGAAGTACCCTCTGTGACCACTACACAAAGTTAGGACTACAGGTGTCAGCCAAACCAACCTTTGGTATAAGTCTGTACCACACAGTTTTTGGTAGCAAGCTGAGCAGCCAGGCTTATCTCAAGAGTGAATGTGAGCAGTACAAGTAATTACTCAGAGGACTTTCAATCACAGTGGTTCAAGTAGACACTTATACTCAAGGTTTCTTAGTAAAACACTTATTGATTTATTACAAAATCATTTAGAAAACATTTCACTAGAAGGAGAAAACATAATATTATATACCAATACACTTCAATACAAAACTCTAAGCTTTTGAGACAGGTTGAACTCCCCTGAAATAGGAGCCAAATGGCAATTCAATTATTTAGAAGTGAGCAAAACCGACAAGGCAAGTAGAATAGACAGTGCAAATTGTTTCAGTTCACCAGAGGTATTCAATTCAAGTCAATAGGCCAGGCCAAAGTCAATGGGCTAGTGTTCTGGATAGGAAAGAGCAGTTCTGGTATCAAACGGTAAAGTCTTTTCAAAAGTTCTCAGAAGTATTTTAGGCAAAAAAAGAATCATGTCGGGTCACAAGCTGATTAGGTCTGTAAATTGGGAAAGTTTCACAAACTTTCACCGCGAGAGTGGCATTCTCTCAATCGGGTTGGCACAGTACATTAGTATGAAGAACAAAATGCAGCTGAAGATGTTGGTTCCTGGCAGGTCAAGCAGATCTCACTGTTCCTGAGCCTCAGTCGTGGGGACAAAAGGGAGGACGTCGGGGGACTCCTGTACTGCATGGGATCATCGAAAAAGCAACCAAGATGGAGTCACTCAGTTCCAGTAGCTGTAGATTCAAGCACACAAGCTGCTATACCTCTGCCTGGTTAATCCTAACCAGCCTTGTGAATGGTATCCAGGTGGCTTACGAATTGATTGGTCCCACCAACTCAAAGGAAAAAGTCGTCCTTTATTTATTTATTGTAATTTTTGTAACGCGCCAACATGCCCGCGGGCCTCAGGGCGCACACAAAACAGAACAAGGACGAAGACAAACAAGCATAAGAGGCAGAAGGGGAGAAAAGTCAGAGAATTATTCCAAGTCGAAGAAGTGAGTCTTTATAGCAAGTTTGAACACGGTATAGCTTTGGATCTGCCGTATCCTCGCTGGAAGTGTGTTCCAAAGAAGAGGACCCTGAGCATCAAGGGTGGTACCTCCAAATTTGGCTGTCCTAAATTTGGGATGTTTGAGAATGATCGCAGAGGAAGAGCGAAGGTTCCTCATATAGGGCTTGGTGCTAATACGAGATGACAGATAGGTGGGACTACTAAGACTGAGGCATTTGTGGGTCGTGGTAAGCATCTTATGTGTTATGCGGTGTTTGATGGGAAGCCAGTGGAGTTTTTTCCTGAAGGTAGAAATGTATGTGCGGCGAGACTGATTGAAAATGTTACACACAGCATTATTCTGCGCCACTTGTAGAGATTGAATATTAGAGGCTGAGGTGCCCGTCAAGAGACTGTTACAATAGTCTAATCTTGAATTGATCAGTGCAGTGGACAAAAGAGCACAGTTCTCTTCCGAGATGAATGGTCGAATATATCTTATTCTCTTGTTTATAAGACCGCAGCTGGATTTTATGCAGGAAACGTGGGATTTCATGGAGAGTTCTTCATCAAGAACTACTCCTAATGTCTTAACTTTCTTTTGAACGATAATGGTGTTGTTGGCTATATGGAAACTGGCATAGTCGGAATCAAGTTTCGCCCGAGTGTTTTTAGATGCCACGATAAGTAGTTCAGTCTTTTTATCGTTCAAGGCAAGAAAATTGCAGGCCATCCAATCTTGTATGGTTTTATATAGTTTGTTGATGGTTTCCGTGTCACTGCTGTATGAGCCACTCAACTGTATAATAACCTGAGTGTCATCAGCGTAATTTGTATATTGCACTCCTAATTTGTTCAAAAGGTCGAGAAGGGGCCGGATGTAGATATTGAAAAGCAGCAGCGACAGACAGGAGCCCTGAGGAACTCCGCAAGTCTGAGAGATTGGAGAAGATTATCACCCACGCAAACCCTTACCATTCTGGGGCCCAGAAAGAAAGCAATCCATTTGGATGTGATTACAGAGCAGTTGGCGACCTCCCCGAACCTTGAAACCAGTAAGCTGTGATAAACTAGGTCAAAGGCTGCGGAGAGGTCAATAGCATGAGCAGAGCTGCTTGATTTTTGTCGGCTATGTTCGCTAATGTTGATTTGAGATCCAGCATAGCTGTCTCAGTCCCGTGACGAGCTCTATATCCCGAGTGACTGGTACCCAAGATGTTGTATTTTTCAACATGGGCCTGTAGCTGTAAGTAGGCAAGTTTGTCAAGTATCTTGAGGACATAGGGCACGTTAGTTATGGGCCTGTAATTGTCGTTGTTAGCTGGGTCCAGGTTTTCCTTTTTCAGTAGAGTAGTGATCCATGCCGATTTTAGCATGTCCGGCACCAGACCTTCATCAAAGGAGAGGTTAACCAGTATGGTGAGCCAGGGAACCAGGGAATCTAAGGACTCCTTAAGGATGCTAGTGGGGCAGTCGTCGGCAGGACAAGACATGGCTGTGAGGTCCTGTATGATTTTAGATACTTCATCCTCAGTATAGTGCGTGAATGAAAATTGAGGGATAATGTTTTCATGGGAGTTAAGTGACGTGGTGTCGGTGAGAGATTGTGTGGAAGTTACGTTGCCTAAGGCTTTACTGATTTTTTCTTTATGAGAATCAATCTTAAGAAGAAAGGCGTCATGAATGCCCTGACACCACTTATTATCCTTGATGATGTTGTTGGTGGGTGGAGGCTGATTTTGAAATTCCGCTAGGATTTTGAATAACTCCCCAGTGTTGGATTGAGCATTCACTATTCTTTCATTGTAGTGTGTAGTCTTAGCTTCTACGATGAGTTTTTTGTAGTTGAGAATGGATTTTTTATATTTTGTTAGGGTCTTTCCTCCAGGCTCTTTCAAGAGCTCTCTTTTCTTGTCTAGCAGTAAGAATTTTGTTATTGAACCAAGTGTTCTTTGTGGTTTCGGTCTTAATTGCCTTCATTTTCGATGGAGCGAGGTCATTAACTGCTTCTTTGATATTCGTTGACAGATGGTTAATAAGTTTTGAGGAATCAGCAAAGTTGTCTAGGGGTTGGAGCTTAGTTGACAATATTGCGGCAAGTTTAGGGGCAGTAAGATTCTTTAGGTTGCGGGACAGTTTTTGAATACGTGGGTTAGTGTTGAGTTTGGGAGGAGGAGGTGGTAATGAGATCTTGGTTTGAATGAGAAAATGGTCGGACCAGATACATGGCGTGACCTGGATATCAGAGATTTTTGTGTTTTGGGACAGTAGCCAGTCTAGAGTATGACCCTTACTGTGCGTGGGAGACTCCATCCACTGGCTAAGGCCAAAGGAGGTGATGGCATCCATAAGGTCAGTACCTGCTTTGTCCTGTTGGTCGTTGGCCCAGTAACCTAGACACCTCTCCGGAGGTGGAGTTTGGTAGGCCAGAGCCTGGCACGCATGCCGAATCCTCATACCGGCGCCTCATGTCGAGGATACCCAACACTGCTTCCTGCTGCCGCCTCCCGTGCCCTCCCACCGGCCCCTATTGGCCAATTCCCTGTGTTTGCCTGTGAGGGCCTAACCCTCGGCAAACGTGTTTCCTGCGCCATTTTCCATCCTGGCGTGCAGGTAAGCACTTCTTCATGGTGCCTCTGCCCCTCTTAGAGCATGTTTGCAATTTGTCTTCCTTTCACCCATGGCGGCCCCGCAGTCCGCGATTCCCCAACGCTGCTTCCTATTCCCGCTTCCCATGCCCTCCCACCGCCCCTTATTGGCCAATTCCACCTTTATCCCCAGCCTATCTTGGGCAGCCCACTGCCCGGCAGCCTCCTCTGCTAAGGGCCTCAAGGCAAAGGGCGGCTCTGACATTGGCAGCTCCAAGATGTGTCTGCCGGTGTCCGCAGGGGAAGCCAGTGAAGCCAGCAGTCAACAGACACCAACAAAAACTGTGAGTGTGGCATTGGTGGGGAGTGGAGCAATCACTCTACTCCAGAAAACCCCTGCCACTCTATCTTACCTCCCATTAACATATACTGCCATAGACTCACACCAGGTACACTCAGAAAGATTTGTGACCACCAGACTGAACTTTTTCATGACAGGATTGTCAAAGCTGCCTTGCATTACATACTAACTTACTTGTCAAGGTCAACAAGCGCCGCACTTAGATGAAATTTCAATATTAGCATGCCCACACTTAGAATTTTGATTATTGGCATGTCCACACTTGGATACAATTGTGAATACTAGCATGTCCGCACTTAGATAGCATGTCCACACTTAGATAGAATTGTGAATATAAGCATGTCCACACTTAGATAGAATTGTGAATACTAGCATGTTCACACTTAGATAGAATTCTAGCATGCCTAGACTTGGATAGAATTGTAAATATTAGCATATCCACACTTAGATAGAATTGTGAATATTGGTATGATGTTGGCCTGTGTCGCATCTGGATAGGACTTTGGATGTTAGCATGTTCAGACTTAGATAGAATTGTGATTATTGGCTTGTCCAGACTTGGATAGAATCTGTGAATATTGGCACCTAAGTCCACACTTGGATAGAATTGTGAACATTGGCCTGCGGACTTTGAATGTTAGCATGCCCGCACTCAGGTGAAACCTGAATGTTAGCATGGCCACACCAGATAGAATGGTGAATATTAGCATGTCCACACTTGGATAGAGTTGTGAATATTAACCTGTGTCACATCTAGATAGCACTTTGAATATTAGCATGTCCAGACATAGATAGAATTGTGAACATTAGCATGTCCAGACTTGGATAGAACTATGAATACTAGCATGTCCAGACTTGGATAGAATTGTGAATATTAGCATGCCCACACTTAGACAGAATTGTGAAAACTAGCATGCCTAGACTTGGATAGAATTGTGAATATTACCATGTCCACACTTAGATGGGGTGAAGGGAATTAGCACATTTATGAGAATTCTCCCTAACGATGACATCTCAGGATTCGTCACACCACCATACTATCAAACCAAGCGGAGTGGGAGCCTTTTGACTAAGACAGGGTATGCAGCATGGACTATAAACTTCATATGTGTGGCTAATTTCTTTCAAAACAAGGGTAGAAGCTTGCTTCTACACACAACTGGTATCAATAATACATGTTCTGCACAGAAAGTTATGGCTGATGCTCACCTGCAATAGCTGTTGCCCATTCACCGGAATCCTCGCACGTTTCTATGGTAATCGTTGTTGGAGATCCATTCACTGTAAAATTAAATACATGTCAGGAAATCGGCATCTTACTTTTGTCACGAATGTGGAGGAAGAGAACACTCAGATTCAATATACATGAAGTGAAATCGGTTTTAATCTGAATCAAAAACTGGGTTAATAGAGGTAGGAAGAAAGGGGTAGTATATAAACAGAATGGGAAATGTGTATCAAATAAAAGGCTATTCTTTGGCTGCAAGATTCTATGTCTAGGTGGGTCTGTGGGCAATCCCATCTAAATATGGTGGATCTTCTATCCCACTCATTTCATCCTGTAATGGTATCTGGCTTGGGTTTTCCCCAGAGCTTGTATTCTTTCCTTCTCAGGTTGAGGTTGTTAGGGCAAAATTCCATGTTTGGCCCTCTCATTGTATCAGACTCTTATTTGTACCCCCACTCCCTGTGACGTTTCACGAGGTGTCATCACTTCTCCTCAGATGGGAGTCCTTTTCATTGAGGCTAGGGAGGTGCGGCCGCTACCCCATAGTTCCCCTAGGGGTGGTTTAATGTGGTAGGACCTCATTGGTAGCGACTACTCCTCTGGGGATAAGGACGATCACCTGGGGTACAGCCCATCGAATGGCGGTACTCCCCGACATTCCATAACCCTCCATAATGCCCAGAGCCCTACATTGAAAGCAAAGCTATGTATTGCTGTAACATAGGGCCTAAAGCCAGGAGTACAAAGACGAGGAAGAACACAGGAGATATAAAGATTGTTGACTGTGATAACTCTGGTTACATGGTGGCACGGGGGAGGCATGAGGATCAAGTCAGTAACAATGAAGAAGGACTTGTGCAATCCGCATGGGCGGAACTGGATTCAATGCATAAAAATTAACAAAGGACTATTGGATGCGTCAAGCCCGGCCACAGGGCCGAACGCAGCAGTAACTAGAAGCACAGTGGCAGCAGGCACAGCAGTATCTAGCCCTGTTGGGGAAAGCAGCCAGCGTCCAAATTCTCCAATGTAGGAGATTCAATCGCTGACCGACAGCTGTGGAAAAGTAGAGAGCGGCAAGAGGACGCCAAAGAAGTTCTCCACCCGCCGAGTGGAGGCAGATCAAATCCTGAAGCCAGGAAAAAGCTGCAAAGCCACGAGTGCAGAGAAGAGAAGCCTACAGAGCCGGAGAAGAGTCCCAGATACCAGGAAGCCGCTGCAACGTACCAGAGCCCAGTAAAAGGTAAGGGGAGGTACACGAGAACCAGAGGCGGTGCAGGGGTTGCCACAGAGGCTAAGGTGGCTTTCCCCCAGCCCAGTATTAGCAAGGACGTTAATGCGCATAACGAGAGAAGGGTCTGGGACCCCAAGAGTGAGAAGGCTAGCATCAGAGGAAATCTTCCTCGCGCAGTGGTACTGAGGAAACCACTGGTGACCAGAGAAGGGTCTGGAACCCCAACAGTGAGAAAGAGAGCATCAGAGGAAATCTTCATCGGCGCAGTGGTAGCGAGGAAACCGCTGGCGACCAGAGAAGGGTCTGGAACCCCAACAGTGAGAAAGAACTGAACCAAGCAACACCAAGAGAAGGGAGTCATTCTCGTGTTACAGGCCCAGGACTTGTATTGAAGACACTGAGGGGAGGGAGTCCTTCCCCCTGGCCTTGTGGTGAACTGTACACCAGGAGAAGAGAAGTATTCTCTTGGTCCCGGGCTGAGAGTTGTACTGGAGACACCAGGAGAAGGGAGCCATTCCCCTGGTTGAGAAATTGCATTAAGACTGGGTGGAACCCATAAGCTTGGACACTGTTCAAGAAGCAGGAGAAAGGAGCTACTCTCCTGAAGAAGGAACTCTTGTTAGTTTATCATTTAGTTATAGTGTGATGGGTAGAGTAGGATTTGACACTGGATGTGGAACTTTAATTTGACAGACATTCTGACAATATATTTAGTTTTAGTTCGAGGCAGGGAAACCCCTCTTGGAGATAGGGACAGATAGGTTTTCCTTCTATTTGAGAAATAAAAGTTTATAACTTAAACCATGCCACCTTTGTGTTGGCTTCCTTCTTCGACACCTTACAACCCCCCCCTTCATCCCCCCTAACCTTTGGTTTTGGGGTTTTCTGATTCATTTTGTTAGTCAGAGGAACTTTTTCAGTCTGTAAAAGTATATGGGTCTGGGCAGCCCATCTGGGACCAGACTTGGGGTGCTTCTAAGTGCGCCTATGTTCAACCTGAATTCTCCTAAGGAATCATTGTAGGCACTGCCCACCCCCTTTGTGCCCAGTGCTATTAAATCACCATACATTAGCTAGGGGGCAGGCTGGTGGCCACATGTATTTAGTTTTGGCTTCAGCAGTGTTGGCAAGGCGAATTACTCCATAAGTAGCTCAATGAATCTTTGTGGTAGCCATAGGGGTTCCTATGTTTTTTTAAGTCCTACTCTGAGCCATTTTGCTTTAGGGGATTTTTTGTTCATGGAATGGCAGTTGAGCACACGTTGGTTCGCTGTGAGCCTGAGCAGGTGCAACATCTCTTCATGTGGGGGTGAGTCTGTGGGTTTGGCAGTTTTCGGGGCCAACTTGATTGGCTGGCTGCTGCCAAAACCACTTTTTTAAATTCCCTGATGGGATTGGTGGGATGGCATAAGCCAGTACCTGTGAGTGAAAGTGCATTTAGGGGAAACCCTGTTCCTGTACTCAGTTGTCAGATTTGTGAAAGGGAAGCATGTTGGCTTATTTGCTGGACGATCTTGCCGGAAACCATTGAAGCTGATTTTGAGACCCAGTCTGGCCATACTGTTGGGACTGGTATCTCTTGCCTGTAATCCAGTTTGCAATTTGGGCTGCTGGGTGTCTTTTCCAAGTCTTCCTTATCCTGCTGCTGTCCCCCCCGGCTTATCTGTTTGGGCAAGGCTTCAATTTTGGCACCATTTTCCAGGCTGTTTTAGCACAGTTTACTGGCAGGGTCTCCCGCATTAGCGCTGGAAGCTGAAGTTGCCTGCAAGTTTGTTCCAGCATCCTCACAAATCTGCTTCTCTGGTCCACCACCACTGTTGTCCTGATGCAGGGGCAGTGGTTGAAGTGTACGAAA
This sequence comes from Ambystoma mexicanum, assembly GCF_040938575.1. Lineage (NCBI taxonomy): Eukaryota > Metazoa > Chordata > Amphibia > Caudata > Ambystomatidae > Ambystoma > Ambystoma mexicanum. The sequence goes on along the minus strand of NC_090925.1, from coordinate 325,170,081 downwards.
AGAAGTACTGGAGCTAAGTTCCCTACTGGCCTGCCCCGGCTCCCCACAGAACCCATTGCCAATGTTAGGGGAGTTTTCCTAAAGTCCTACTGGAAGTAAGACTCTAGTAAGCTATCCCAGTGGTTTGTAGATCCCCAACTCTTATTATCAGTCTGTACTAGCTCAGGACCTTGGTAGAGTGGCAGAGCAGTCAGGCTTATTTTAAGAGAAAGATGGTAGCTGTAGGTAAGTACACTGAATCTTAGCTAGACAGGTACAACAAAGAAGCACTTACACATATAGTCATATAAAAAGTATATATTTATTATATTTACACCAGAATCTCTTTAAATACTTCAGACATATTAGAACACTTAGAATCACTTGATAATACACTTCAAAGGGCACATTCACTTTTGTGTTTGTTCGCGGTTACATTTGTAACAACGTTAAAAAGGGAAAAGACAATGTTATCATATACGGTTTATACGGTAATACATTTACTCTGCAAACCCATATAGTAAAGTCACTTAAAAGGAGGACAATGGTTAGTTATTGTAACATAAGCTTAGTTCAAGGCTCTAGAGAAGGCTCTAGAGATGGTTTCTTCCCCCCACAGTATCTTAGGTTAGAAGAAAATGTTTGTGCTGGATGCTCTGTGATGTTGCAGCTCTGGACCCGCCCTCCGGATTCCTTGGTCTGGTGACTGAAGGCAGGTCAATGGATGGGATCTCTCAGCAGCAGTCTCGAGGGAGGACCTGTGGCATGACTTTCAGCAACTTCTTGGTTCACACTGCAGTTTTGGCACATTTTCTGCAGCACCAACAAAGGACACGGATCGCCCTGTCAATCTTCTTCACTTCCTGCAGTTCCACACTCTGGTGAGGGGGTCTGGGTGAGTTGGATCGATCTCTGGAGTGTCCTTACAGGTTCAGCAAAGATTTGGACGGATTCAGCCTTTCCACGACGATGCACTCGAAATGGGCAGCAAGTCTCCTGGTATTGGGATTCTGCAGCTCTGGCAGCTCCTAGGACCTCGGGAGATGGCTTGTTTCAAAGTTAGTCTTGGGACCGGTTGTTCCCACCAGCCAAAGGGAAGGAGTCGTCCTCGTCGGAGCTCCTCTGTCGCATAGAAAACCGGGTCAGGAGAGCAGTGATCGCTTCACAGGGTTGCAAAGGGTTTGCAGGCGTCTCTGGTCATCTTCTTCGGTTACTTCTGTTTCCAGTGGTCGGCTTGCTTTTCACTCCAGAAGCCTCACCTTTCATACAGTTCCAGCACACACTACACTGCAATCTCCAAGCATTTTACAGAAAGGGGCGTTTGGCGGTCCAAAGGCAAAACACACACACTGACCTCCCCCTCCCTGAATGGCAGAAGAAGGGCTAACAATGAACAACCATGCTAGTAATGGTGAAAAAAGAAGGGGGGGGGGCCCAAGTCGGTATTTGGTTGCCCCTATTGTGCACTCCCGAGGCCATGGACATAGCCTGTGGTACTCAAAATACACAATAGTTGGTAGAACAAGTCCACTGCCACCAGTCATAAATAGGTGATTGTCTATGTGACTAAAAATTCACAGGGGCAAATAGAAGGGGGCTACTAGGTAACCCTTTGGCACTCCACTGAAGGTGGTCTGTGTCAATCTCTCAGGCTATAGGGTTTTGGGAGAGATACTGAGTATCTCTCTATCTATCCTTGTTGATAGAGAGTCTGTAGTTACTTGAAGATACAGAAAATGAATAATACTGCCCAAGGAGCTGAATGCAGCAATAGTAAAAAGACAGATGCCTTTAAGAGCTATGGAGCAGACAGACTGCATAGTGCAGGTAGAATACAAAGAATAGAGTTCCAAAAGACAGAGTCCACAAGAATGAAAGAGGAAAAAGGCTCCACTCATTCAGGATTGAAAGAAAAAGGTTCAGAATTCCAGCAAAAGGTGTTGGTTGTCTCACTAGGAGAGGGGATGCAGCATAAAAATGATAAATCTCCTGAAGAGCCACGCCCCCTCCCACACACAATCCAAACCCCCAAACAAACACACCTGCTGTTTAAGGGAATGTTCAGCACAGTGCACTGAAATTCAGTTTAAACTTCATCCTACACTTATATTTCAATAGTAAAACCATTATGGAACTGTTTGTTTTTCAAATAAAAGTATAAGAACAGTGAAACTTAAAAAATAAAAAAAGTAGAGGAGCACCGCATCACACCACTCCCGCCCACTGTGCAGGGGCCGTTTTTGCTGGTGTGCCATGCTTAGTCTGCTGAGCAGCCAGGGACTTGTGCAGGATCATTCATCATTATTGAATTTGTATATGCCTATACTGCATTTAAACAAACTTTGCCTTTGTATATTTTCTGCATTAGCAATCTTTACCATTCAATTTATATTTGTATTTATTTGTGACTTATATAGCATTTTACGCTAAAGGGCTGAACAGAGAATACACTTAAAAGTACAATAAAATGCAGGGTTAAAAACTACAAAAAGATATTCATGGCTGTTGCTCTAAGTAAAAAATAGGGGTCTCAAGAATAGCACGAAATGGAGATAATAGAACAAAGAGCTAAGGGGAAGAGCATTCTAGGTAGAAGGAGCCAGCAAAGTAAAAGAGTGAAATCATGATTGGGCACAGGGGGAACGAGGAACTGATCATAGAAATTGATACAGAGAATGAAGAACAAGAGAATAAAAAGAGACAAGAGAGGAATGATAAGAGGGTGCAAGGCCATAGAGAGATTTAAAGACAAGAGAGAAAGTTCAATTTGAGACAAGAGTGAAACGGAAGCCAGCCAAGAGAAGACAATGGTGTAGAAATTTAGTCACAAGGGGAAGAAGGTATAGGAGACAAAAAGAAGCAATGAAAAACGACTTCAAAAGGGGCCAAGCGAGAGACAGCGAGTCCAAAGAGTGTGGCATAGCAACAGAATAATCGTGAAAAGATATGTGAAGAAATCAAAAGCTTGGTAGCATCAAACGTAAGAAAAGGACCACATTTGCGAATGTTAAACAGCTGATAGCGACAAGCATGTGAAGTAATAGAGATGTGATGAGAAAAGGATAAATCAGTATCAAGATTAGAGAGCAGAAGATGAAATAGGTAGCTGTGAAGGAGGAAATGAGACAAAAGAGGGAGAAGAAGGAATCGTATTAGTGGGAAAAAAATATAACTTCAGTTTTAGTAGCATTTAAGATGAGAAAATGATCTGACATCCAGGATTTAATAGCTAGAAGACAAGAGGTAAGATTATTATGAATATAAGATGAAAAGGAAGAAAAGAACAGAAAAAGCTGGGTATCATCCGCATAGAAATTATGGGATATTTCAAAAGATGAGATGATAGCAGCAAGAGGAGATTTGTAGAGAGAGAGAGAAAAGGTCCTAAAACAGAACCTTGAGGAAAGCCATGAAGAAGAGGTACTGTGTCAGAAGAGGACTCAGCCCAAGATACTGAATACATTCGGTTAGATAAATATGAATGAAACCAAGATAAAACAGAACCAGAGAACCCAAAAGAAGAAAGAGAAGATAGGAGAAGAGTATGATCCACAGTGTCAAAAGCTGCTGATAAATCCAATAGAATCAAAAGAGAAGAGTGTTTAGAGTAACAAGCAGAAAGCAGGGAATCACAAACAGAAAGCAGAGCAGTTTCAGTGGTGTGGAGAGGACACATGCCAGACTGGGAACAAGGAAGACTAGAGTTTTCAGTGACAAAAGTAGAAACCTGGGAATAGACTAGATGCTTGAGAAGCCTAGAGAGATAGGGAAGAAGAGAATTGGTCGAAAATTAGCAGGAATAGAGGGGTCAAGGGAAAATTTCTTTAGAATGGGAAGAATAGAAGCATGTTTAAATGAGGAAGGAACAGTTGAAGTAAGAAGAGAAATATTAAAGAGAGCAGTAAGATAGGAACCCAGCGAGGGATAGACTTTATGAATAAGCAAGGAAGGAATTGAATTGGAGGGAGAGGCAGTAGGGTGGGCACGAGCAACTAAGGAAGAAGTCTCAGAATTAGAGATCTGAGAGAAAAATGAGATAGCTGAGATGGACGAGGAGATTGGGGAACACAAGCAGGCAGAGGAAGGGATGATGGCCACTCAAAGAGTGGCCACTTTTGAAGAAAAATAGGAAGAAAATCAGAGGCAGTTACAATGGAATTAAGTGAATAATCAGGAGAGGCAGAGAAAGAAGATGAGAAAGTGATTGAAGCAGATGCCTAGAATGAGTAGATTGAGATTGCAGAAGATCAGAATAGTATGAGCATTTAGCTGAAAGAAGAATGTCATCATATAGTGTGTGATTGGAAGAGAAAGACTGCTCATCTGCGTCAGAAAAGGAGCTACGCCAGCGTCGCTCCAGGTAGCGAAGTACTCGTCGCATAGAGCAAAGGTGGGGGGTAAGCCATGGTTGAGATGGTTTCCGAGAAGGGCAAAAAGAAGTAGTGGGGTAAAGAGAATCAAGAGAAGAAGAAAGGGAAGAATACCATGTACTAGCCGTGTCATCAGCAGAGAGGACAGCAAACGAAGGATGTGTAGGAAGATTTGAAATGCAAAAGGAAACAAATAGAGGAATATTAAAGGCACAAAGATCTCGACAAACATATGTTGGAGCTTCAGAGCCAGGGGAAGTAGATGTAATAAGAGAAGGAAGAATCGAAAAGAATAGAAGATGATCAGAAGAGTAAACAAGGTGTACAGAAACAGACATTGTGGATAAAGACGAAATAAAAATAAGATCAAGACATGAGCCAGATACATGAGAAAGAGGAGTAGGAGTAGGTAGGGCAGAAAGGAGCTAGGATTCAAGAATGGAAAGAAACGGAAGAGATGGGTGAGTGGTAGAAAGATGAAGATTGAAATTGCATAGAAGCATAAATTAAGTAAATTAAGTAGAGCAGGGTAAAATAGCAGAAAGCAAGATATCAATATCGCCACAAAAGGTTCCCACAGGACTGGGAGGGTGATAGATAAGTTAAAAGGTCAGAGATTCAGGTTTGGAGAAAGAGGTAAGTGAATTTTCAAATTAAGAAAATGTGGCAAGAGACAAAGAACTAGGAGAAGAAACAAAAGATGAGCAATAAAGAATACCAGTCCCACCCTCACAGGCCCAGGGCCAAGGTGGGTGAACAAAAGCTGTGTCGGAGGTAGAAAGGGTTACAGAGATAGCAGTATTATAAAATGAGAGCTATGTCTCAGTAATATACAGAAAACGTATGCTCAAACAGAGAAAAGTGTCTAAAACAGAGTGGGATTTGTTACAGAGAGAGCAAGCCTTCCAGAGAGCAATACTGACAGGTTGAGGGTAACTAGAGCAGGGAGGATAGATAAGATTAGAATAATTATAGAGAAAAGGACAAGATACAATCACTCATTGGTGCAGTTGTCGGAATGCCCTGGGGTACCCAGCTGCTTTGGGCAGACTCAGCTGTCTTTTCCAGCCTCTTTGATGTTGCTTCTTCTGCCTTCCAGATTGGAGTGTGGTGATGCTCCCCCAGCACCCGGCGTGGCTCTGTGGTTACACGCCAGCTCTACTTCTTGGCCCGGGATGAGGTCTGTGGCCTCGTCGAGCGGCCGAACCTCCAGAAGCTCCTGCACTGATCCCGGCATCTTCACTGCCCTTCTTGCTTGCACGTAGCGTCTCTCTCAAAGTCCCCGCGGCCTTCTCTGCTTTGCAAGCTCGCTCAGTGTACCTTTGCGCTTAGGAGCTCCAGCATGGATGTCAACGTCTCCTTGTGCACTGCTCGCTGCACTTCTCCCTTCCATAATGCGGTTGTCACTTTTAAATGTTCTGCTCATTGCAGGTTTGGAAAAACATCTAGTCTGCATGCTGTATTTCGAGCTCCTGTCACTTTGCAAAAACTCCCTTGTCCTCCTCATCGTCTCAGTACCCGGTTGGTTATGGGAGTTGAAGTCCATTACTTTCTCTGGGCTTTTAACTCCTGGATGATTTTTCTCACGGATTTCACAAAAAGACACAGCAACATCAAAAGGTTTTTTGTGAGTTATGGGTGTTTGGGTGAAAGGTTGGAGCCCGACTAGAATGACAATAGGCCATTAAGAACTCGAGCATCAGAGAATCTTCCTCGTGGGGAAGGGGAACACTGACTCCTCCAATGAAGTCATGACATCTTCCTGGTAGTTGTCTCCTCCTCCCTCATTTAACCACCCCCAGTGTCAGATCAGGCAGTGGCTCCCGTCCCCTGCCCACACGGTAGGAGGTCACCACTGGGGAATCCGTGATTGCTCAGTTGGATTCATCACACTGGTAAAATGGAGGAACTGTTTATTTCAGGTAAAGAGAAATATACAACTAGAACACATAATCATCTACGAAAGGAGAAGCCAAGTCATTTGTGAACTGTATGAACAAATCAAAACTATATCCAGAGATACTTGAAGATTAATTATTAAAGTAGGAGTTTGCATAAAGCAAACCACATAACAGGAGAAGGGAGTCATTCTCCTGTTCTTAGTTGTTATTACTGTGGTAGGGTTAGTTTTGGATGGTGGACAGTTTTTGTTAAGACATTCACCGATGACTGACTAGCATCTTAGATGTTTTAGGTAGGGACGCCTTATAGAATAGTGAGAGTTAAGCATTTTGCTTTGCTTGAATAAATCTGAACATAAACTGGTGTATCGGAGTCCACCTCCTAACTTGAGGAGAACCATCTCCGGTTCCGGAAGCACCTCAAGACACTCCTCTTTGCTTCTGCCTTTGCTCCCCCTGTCCCCTGCTGATCTGCTCTCTCTTGGCACTGTGTACCTGGCCACCCTCTGTCCCCTGGGCCGAGGTACCTGCTCATCCTGCCACCCTCCTGCACTGCCTCTGGCCACCCCTTGCACTGGGGACTTGCATCTGTACCCATACAGTTCCCACCCACCCATTTTTCTTCTTTTCTGCACTTATCAGATTTACCCAGTCTGCTGCCGTAAACACAGCACCTGCCACTTGCCACTTGCCGGCTGCACTACCACTTTTTATTGCCTCTATTATCTATTTATTTATATTTATTATTATTTATCTGTTCTCTGCTGCTCAGCACTTTCCACTCTCCCCCTTCCATGCACTTTTCCCCTTTCCCTTTCCCATGCACTTGCACATTCTCAATGTCCCTGGACCTAGTAAGATCGTTGTTGTGTTCTCCCCTGTTCCCCTCCCTTGCCTGGTCGCGCTCTGAAACACTTGTGTACGAGCGCGATACAAATAAAATATCATATCATATCTTCTTTGGACCCACCACGATATATTGTTGTAGATGTTCAGTCGACAAGGCAAACAGCAATGGAGGCATAGGACAATCCCGATCGGCACCCTTTGAAAGTACGAATGGCTCTGAAAAGTAAACATTGGCCCAAATCAGAAAGGGAGGCGTGTATTGCCATAATAGCATCTTGAAATTTCTCCCTGTTAGGGAGAATTCTCAGAAATGTGCCAATTCCTCTCTACCTTAGAGACCCCCAGCTCTTTTGCTGGACTCTAGGACATACATTTATTGCCTGGAGAGAGTGTGACCCATTTTTCCCACTCTCTCATGTATTTTAATGTGATTTTTAAATCTATGTTTCTTTTGGTTGTGGAGTCTGACAAACTCCATAGGCATCATCTTTTACATTGTGTCACATTCAGTGCAGTGACACAGGGAAGTCTTTCAGATTTCCCAAAGGTTTAAATACCTTCTCTTGGATAAACTACTGAAATTGACTTTACTTACACTTGTAACTTTCTAGACCTAGACCCAGCACACACTATTTTACAATAGGGTTCTGGAGCGGTTACTTAGTATCTCCTAGCTTCTCATGTAACAATTTTACATGTAACTTTCTAGACCTAGACACAGCACACACTATGTTACAATAGGGTTCTGGAGCGGTTACTTAGTATCTCCTAGCTTCTCATGTAACAATTACCCTTTCCTCAATGAATGGCTGGTGGCAGTGGTTTACTTTTAACTACTGTGGTGTGCATTTACCGCGGGCTGCGTTCGCAGCTGCAGTAAAGCACCCAAAGGTGCCATTTTTGTCAAAATGGCCCGGTCTTTTTTTTCGGCATTGCTTTGAGGAAAGGTCCTTCTTGAGATGTACTCTGCGTGCAAAACCAGGTTTGGTCCCTTTGTTAGTTTTGTCTTTGGCAGGATTCACAAGTGAAACCTGCCTCTGGCTCCAGGGTGCCTGGTGGGAGCAGGAAGCGAGGGAGGTGCCCGAAACTCCCTGTGCTTAGTCTCCTAGGAGACAGGAATGCACTCTTAGGTGAATGGCTGGCTGGCAGTCCGCCAAGGACAGCCACCCTGCTGGGTGACTGACAGCTAGGCTGGAACGAATGGGAGATATCTGCATAAAAGGCAAGGCTTTTTGGCTTGGAAGGCAAAGTCGACACCGAAGAAGAACTTGAAGGACGCCTGCTGAAACTCCTGGACCGTTGGTTTGCCCGGTGAAGCTCTGCTGCTGTGCTGGAACTACAAATTCGTTTCGACAGAGAAGCCCCTGCAAGGACGACTTCTCCCTTTGAATTGGTGGGACCAATAAACTCCAAAGTAAGCCACCTTGACATCCTCTCAGAGCTGGTTGAAATTCCACTGCAGTTGCTGCTGGAACCGAATAGCCAGGGAGAGGAGCACCAGATCGTGTGCATTGCTTTTAAGCTAGCCAAGAGCTCCAGGAAGATCCTTCAGACACCCAGGAAACAGGACTGACCGAGCCTGAGCCACCCCAACAGAGTGCTGGACCCCAGATGCGAGGAAAGCCCATCTCGACAGCCAGCAACCGCATTGTTGCTATTTGCGGTAGACGCGAGGAGCTGAAACACCAAAGTGTCACTTATTTGAAGATTGCTGGTTGCGATCGGTGACCATCCCATTGTTAGTGCAGGAGTACCCAGATGTCCTTCCTCATGTCCCTGCGACTGAGGCCCAGGAACACCAGGATCTGCAGATCTGCACAGGAACTGAAGTCATCTGCTGCACTTTTTATTCTACCTAAAGGTACTGTACAGTCTGAGAGAACTTACCTCTTGTTGTATAACTTCACTTGTTCCCTGTTGGTGTGACCTGTTGTGGTTACTCTGTAGAGTTGCTGATAGCTTCTTTACTTCACAAGCCTAAACAGCTTGTGGCCCTGCCTGGAATTCTTCTTTTCTACAAAGACTTCTAAAACATTGTGTAAGACTTTTACTTACCTGCAAGAAGTGCTTCAGCTCACCTAGACTTTTGCCATAGCCTGGCTCCCTGAACGACTCTTCTTCCCTCTGACATTGTGTTTTGTCTCCCTTTCAGGAAGGGGTTAACTAACTTTGCATTGGGGGTTACCAAAAGTACTTACCTGATTCTGAATATTTGTGTGATCTCTTGGTTCTGTTCTAATAACCTTTTTCTTTGCCAAACTCTGAAGTCTGATTCTAAATGCAAACAGTGGTATATTAATGTCCACAGTGTCCTAGTTACTAAAGTCACCTGAGAGTGTAGGAGGTGTCTGTGTGCCATCCCAAAAGGGTACTTACTGATTTAGAAATATTAAGAGTGTATTTGTATGTTGCTATTATATTGCCCCCTTCTGAAGAAGGCTTACTCTAACTGATTGTTAAATAAATGAATAATTGTTTAATCAAGAAACCTTGTGTATAAGAGTTCAAAACTTGTCAATGTGAATCTCTAACTCCCCTACAGCTCACACTGATCCCCCTTGAGATAAGCCTGGCTGCTCAACATGCTGCCAACCTGTGTAGTACAGGCGTATACCGAAGGTTGGGTTCCTATCGCCAGGAGGTCAGGGTTGTTGTACTGCACCCAAAGGGTACTACATACAATCTTGCCTAACACTCCCCAAATCCCACAGTTCACAGAACCTCTTTAAGAAAACCCCCACTCAACCCAGGAAAAAATGTTCTCAGCATCAAGTGAGACCAGAATTAAAGGCGGTCCCCGTTTTATGCGCCACATGTATCAGTGTGCGCTATGGGCCTGAAAGATGCGCAAAGCAGAGGGTCTCTGCCTGGTTTTGGGTAGGTCAGCTATCATGGCTTTGCCCATTGTAGATGCAACAGCATTCCCTGCAATAATGTAGTTAAAAAAGCAGTGATTTCTCCCAAGAGGGTTTTCTTTTCTTTTTTTTTTTTTTTTAAAGGTGACTGTACCCTGGACCGTTCCCTAATTTTAGGGAGGCCAAGGCTGCAATCCCCTATACTTTGCTTATTTATTGTTCTAGTTCATGATTAGAGGATAATACAGGAAGATTAGTTTTGTCATGGAAGTTATCTATATCTTAATTGTCCCTGCCCTCACATCGTTTTTTTTATCTGCCAAAGCAAGAAAAAAGAACTTTAAAGCATAATAGAAGCGTGCAATGCCCACTGACACTACAAAATCTGAACATGGAAACCCCGAAAGTGGTTTCTTTGGCAAAAAATATTCCTTTTATTTGGAACTTTGGAAGGTTAAAAGAATTACGGAATAAATAAAGCATTTAAGTTCTGACAGGGTCACGGACATGACCGTGTCAGGGGGGAATTGGGACCCTGCCTGACCTGGGTTAGACTGCCTACCAGGCAGGCAGGTAATTTCCTTGGGTAGCAGAATTGGCATAACACACCAGGCGACATCACAGGATGAGACATCACATGACCTTTGGACTCCTCCCGCCCCCAAGGAAATCACGGGAAGTGACATTACTGATTTAAACAAAATCTACAATTTGTGGAAGATTGACACAATACTAAAATGTGCCAAAATGGTTATTTAAGTTGCCAACTTTGTTAACTAGAGTCCTGCTGTGATGTACCAGGGGTGTAGCCACTAGTGCCCAGAGGCACACACAAAAGACGCATCATATGGCAGAAGCACTCCCCTCATATGTCATAAATTCAAGCTTCATATAGCCACTTAGTGTCATTCCATTCCGGCTGTGTCAGGCCACAGAGTGATCGAAGGCAAGGTACAGATTCATATGCTTAAGTGATGTTATCATACCATACGCGCGCTCCGAGAAGTGGCTCGCAAGTGGCTGTTTTGCTGGGACATACTCTTCAAACTACAACATGTGGACTTTGATTGGCACGGTACTATTCTTCAAAGGACTTATATGGGCCCATTATCCCTTTATGGACCTCTGTTGACCTTCCAATATATTTATACATGCTATGGTATAATTATAGTATCCTAATATACTTCATTTTACATATTTTTTAGGTTACTATTAGCCACGCCCCCATCATCATTAAAAAGACCAGGCGTACGCAGGTTTCAGGATTGATGGTAGTGATATAAAAATTGTACAGAAAGTTAAAACGTTAGGTACCTTCATGGAGAGTAGCTTAGATTGTGACGCTCAGATCGCTGCTATCTCAAAGAGCACCAACTACCATCTTAAAGTGCTCAGACAGGTTGCCCCACTTGTTTCCATCGAAAACTGTACTAAAATGGTGAGAGCTGTCATTCTACCACATGTGGATTATTGTAATACTCTCCTATGTGGGGCAAGCAAAGCCAACATCCTTGAACCCCAAAAAGTACAAAATAAAGCTATCCGCATCATCTTCCAGATGAAATATTCAGAAACAATTACTGCTGCTAGGGAAAAACCACACTGGCTTGCTGTTGAGGCCGGAATTCGGTTTAAGTTACTTACCATCTGTCACAAATGCGTCTTTGGGACTGCACCAATCTATCCGAAGTATGTTATAAGTGTTTACCAACCCTTAAGAAGACTCAGATCAGCGGAAGATCACTTACTAGTCCAACATCGTGTGAAACGATCCCGCGGGCTTGGCAGAGCGTTTCATATCCAAGGCGCTAAGGCCTGGAATACGTTACCGGCTACACTGCTTAAGACCGAGGATCTATTCGCTTTTAGGAAACAGTTGAAGACCTATCTCTTCCATTAGTACTTCTCTCTCCTTATAGGTAGCCTGCAGGTTCTGTCTCTCGGCGCCTGGATGCCTGCGGGCTTTGGCGCGGTATAAGATAAAATAACATAACAAAAAAAATAACAAAGAGCCACCCACGCGCTCCTGCGCGCACGCTCCGAGAAGTAGCTCGGAAGTGACTGTTTTGCTGTTCTGCTGCTCGGCAAGTGAGCAAGCGTACAGCGTACAGCAGAATTGTATTGTTATTAGCGCTTCTGTCACTCGTCTCCCGTTTCCCCTGGGCCTCGTTAGTGAGAGTGTGAGCGGGACCAGGTGAAGCATAATCACGCTGTTTATTTTGTGTATGTGTGGACGCGAGGCAATGGCATTAAGAAGGCACTATGCAGGTACTTGTAACGGTATTTGTTCTCAGGTCTGTCTTCTGCAAGAGGTAAGCAGACCTTTTCTGTCTGTTACACTGTTATACTGCTGTTATATTGCTCAAAGTTCTACTGCTTAGGCGCTCTGTGTGATCTGGGTGCTTTGGGTCTATGTGCCAGTGTTACATAGAATTTGTGACAAACCATTTCGATTACTAATTGGAGACATAATTGAATCCATAAGTATCTACTTCATATGCATCGCGCACTAAGCATAGTTTTCTAAATACCCTTAGCTATCTATCCTGTTTTTGTATGCAGACATGCCTCTATTTACTTATACCTGCTTCTAAGTTCTATGTTTAGCTAATCCGGACCACAACAATTTTAATTACTCCCGTTAAGCCTTACACTGCACTGTATTTTTGATATCATTATTATCAGTGTCCTTTTCTGACCAGCACGTTGATATGGATGACTTTGAAAAGGAAATGGCCATGCACAAAAATCTGCGCAATCGACGCATTTGTTTTCCCAAAATCATCTCATGCCCTAAAAAAGGTATGATACAGGGAAATTCGATCAACAACTATTTTGGGAAAATGCCAAGTGTTACGTCAGAAGCTAAGATTGTTGAGATTCTATCTCTCAACTCAGCATCTGTTGAGTTGGTCTAAGAGTTAACTAGTGATTTGGGATGTGTTAGTGCAAAACTGCTATGTGATGTGTTATGTGGTCCCATGCAAGTAAAACACGATTGTATTGATGGTGGCGAGGGTGTTAATGATACTTATAAGGACCCCAACCTTGCCACCAATTCCATTCCAAGTCTCCTTGACCCAAAAGCTAACGATTTTCTGCCTAATGTGACGCTCATGCCGTCTGTTAATTCTGAGTTGTGTGGCCTGAATGGCAACAGTGGATTACATGGCATTGCTGCTATTGTCCATAGGGAACTTAATAGTCATACCACAAGTGCTATTGACATATTGAATTCTGAGCTTGTAGACTTAGACATTGAGTATATGGGCATTGATCCTGAAATGTCCCTAGTTGATGCAGTTGCTACCCCCTTGTATTTTACTCCGCCTTCAAAGGTGGCTCTGGTTCCTATGCCTAATGTCAAAGAAGCCATCAATACTAAGCCAGCCCCAAAGCATGTTTCTGAGTACAATTCAAATATACTTCCTGTATTTAGCTTTACTTCTAACGTAACGCTTGGAAAGCCTATACGTTCACCTAGAAATGTGATTACTGACCATGGGGAAGGATCAAGTGAAAATGATGTAGACACCAGTATAAATTCTGATTAAATGTTTAATGCTCTAGAAAATGTACTTACAATGGTACTTGAGAAGCGTTTGCATCTAGAAACAAAAATCGATGTGCAATCCTTTTTTAATCCATACCAGACTTAAAGAGCAATGCTGTAAAGAGTGTGTAAGCAAAAGTGTGACGTCACATGCAATAATCCCTGCAGAAGTAAATCTGAAAAAACAAACAAACTAAAAAATGTATCAATACGAATGCAGGGAAGAAGCATATCTCTGCTAAAAGGAAACCCCCACGTGTGAATCAAGCTTTTATATATAGCAAGAGATATGTGAAAAGAAAAAAGATAACACATGCTGATCCTAATGCTGTGGTAACAATTGATATCTGTGCAGCTGAGGCACCGCCAGCCATTATCATTGTTGATGATAATATACAAGGACAAGCAAAGGCTAAAGTGCAGCCCAGTAAAACCACTGATGCTGCGTCTGACTCAATATGTGTGGTGCATTTGGCCAAGGTTAACACACCAGTACTGAAGCAGCCGTGTGCAGCAGGGCCTGTCCAAAACAATTATGTAGCAGTAGCATCGCTGCAAATGACATTGCCAGATGCCTGGGTGCTGATAAATCCGGTCAATGGTAATTCCAATTGTCGTGTTAAGGAGGCATCTAATGTTGGAATGTTGTCTGTGCCAGAAATCACACAGGTTCATACGGATAAATCTCCTCCTCCGCTGAATCGTTCAACGATTCTGAGTATATTTAAATCTATTGTGCCCTTGCGGGTAATTACCTCTAAAGATATTCGTTTGGCCGATCAGCTAGAACTAACTAATATACTTCAAATATATGCTTTGAGGCTGAAGGCACTTTGAATTATGTTTTGTGCTATGAGGTGGATTTATTACGTATGGGCTATGCTGTGCATAAAGTAATGATACCGGCTGTGAAACCCCAAATTAACTTAGTACAGCAGAAGTCCACTCTAATTGATTCCTGTGTCCCCCATCAATCCAATCAGGAACATGGGACAATGGTGAATTGCGAGAAAGGTCTAGCAACCGATCGGTTAAGTGCAGCCGTTCCTCTTATAAGAAATCTACCTGTATTGAATGTGGTTAATAGCGGCACAGACGACATTCCCGAAGGATACTGGCAATGCTTACCACTGAATTTTAAATCCCATTTTGCAGATTCCCGCAATTGACTGCAATTGACTGCACAGCCTACAATTGTTTTATTCGTGGAACACGAGAGGTTACTCACATTTATTTGAGGAAGAGAGCCTAATCGAATATCTGTCAATCTTTAAAATTGTTGCACTCCAAGAAACTTGGTTGTCCTCCGAGATCCAATGAGATGATAGAAGTAGCGTATATCAGGTAGCCACTAAGGGCCTTCTTGGCCGTCCAAAAGGGGGATTGCTGATATCTGTCCAATCACCATGGAAGAATGTAAAGCTACCCCTGTCCACACAAAACGTGTTAGTAGCAAAACGTACCTGGCTCTTGGAAGTGATAATAGTTATTGATGTTTACGATCCCCCCAATATGGCCTATACTATAGAAAATGTGCAAACTGTAAATGCTGTTTTAAAGATGTATAATCATCGTCATTCAATTTGGTTGCTTTTGACTTCAGCAATAACATTGAGACGAATGACGGGTTTATGAGATCAGCAACCGTTCAGGAGTCTAATAGGCAAGGCAATAAATGGGCTAATCTCACCAATAGCCAGGCGACGCCATGATGAAATATACTAGGATTGAAGGAAGTTCAGCTGCCATCCTTGATTATATCTTCACTAACAACTTGGGCCTCAACTCTATAAGGGATATGGGCATTGTGGAACGTGAAGAAAGTTATCACCTCCCACTTTGCCTTTTGTATGCATTCCCGGGTAAATGTGATGTTGGCAATGATCATGATGAAAATGGGATGATCCTTGTGAACGAAGGTAAAAACAGAATAGTCTGGCATAGTCGTAACCTTGAGAATGTCACCCATGTTGCATCTGTTCTGTTACCTGAGATTATCAAGGAAGGGCCTTCGGGCCTGATGTCTGAGAGCCAAATTTTGTCCCATTTTAGCCTGCTCATGCAGAACATTCGTGAATATGTCTGTGAACAAAGGATTTACAAATCTGCTGGCGAACGGACTAATATTATGCTACCCTGTAGGTTGGGTAATGATAAAATAATCAGAGAGGCAAAAAAGTATCTTCGTAATGCAATTAGAATGATAGTGAAAAAAAATGATCCAACACTATCTGTTCAGACTGTTGCATGTCACATTAAAACACAGAAAAAGTATTATAAAACATAAAAGCAACATAAAAGGGAAACTGAAATATATTTATAGAAAAAAATCGCAACGATGGCTTTGACTAATAACAACCAAGGTATATGGCATCTCCTTAGAAAACATAAAAAACGTGATCTGTCCATTATTTGTATTTCTGAGGATACATGGGCCCTATACATCTATACATTAAAGATACATTGGGTAAAACCGAATTGTTCATAAACATTCTCCCATTGCCGGATGCCACATGGGACTGCAACGCATCTGTATCAGATATTGTTAGGATCATTGACAAACTGAAAAATTCCCGGCCCGCAGGCCCGGATGGTGTCTGCAACCTAGTGATCAAAAAACAAGCAGCTTTATGGGGTGCGGCACTACTAATGCTATTCAAACAAGTTGGTAGGTTGGGTGTGATTCCCTTATCGTGGCAAAGCAGCCATTTTCTAAAAGTACACAAAAAAGGATTCTGGGATAAACCGGCTAATTTTAGAATGTTAGCAATGCTTGACGTTTCCGCCAAGATTTTTACTAAGGTTCTGCTCCAAGAATTGAATGTACGAATTGCTGCTTCTGATATCTTACCATTGAATCAAATAGGTTTTCGCGATAAATCCAGTACTACGCACAACCTATTGATATTAACATCTGCAATTGAGCATGCTTGGGCCAAACGGCATCTAGATGTATATTGTGCCTATATAGATGTCTCCACGGCATTTGATACTATTTTACGCAACAAATTGTAGCATAAACTAAATTCTTGGCGATTCCACAAGGTCTATTGCGGATGTTGATGTTGCTGCATACAGATGCTTCGGTAAGAATAAGACTTAATGCCGCTGGAGGCTATCGAAAAATATGGAAACTTGTTGTGGAGTAAAACAAGGATGCATGATAGCGGCAATCCTTTTTAACCTCTACTTGTCCGACACGATGAACGCCTTTAATATAGCCACTGCCAATCCTGTGAAAGTAAGTGGTGTGATTTTTGGATGGCTCGCCTATGCAGATGACCTGTTGATATTGGATTATACCCCAGTCGGTCTCCAGCATATGCTTGATTCCCTGGTGGCTTAGTCTGCCGCTAACGGCTTGACTATAAATATTGATAAAAGCAAAATCATGGTCTTTTCCAAAAAACAAAGACCTAAGAGATATTTGTGGAAATTGGCCTCTAAAAAAATTGGAACAAGTTACATCTTGCAAATATCTTGGTATTATTGTGGACGAGAAGCTCACATGGGAATCCCAATGGTCAGCACTTCAGAATTGGTGTATTGTGTCCACGAATGCTTAGAGTGCCTTTATTGGTCATAACAGTGGCTATTCTGTTACTGCGGTTGTTAATATCTACCTGGCTAAAATACGGTCAATGATCCTATATGCTGCTGAGATATGGGGTCACTCTTTTGTTAAACACATGGTGGTATTTGAGGCCAAACTCTTGAAGTTATTCCGGTTACCACACAATCTTAGTGTGGAATACCTGTATTTGGAGTTCGCCATCAAAGGTATTTGGTGTGCCTATACATGCCAATGTGTATTGACATATGAAAAGGTGGTCACTCTAGCAAAAGATACAATTATTGTACCATATGTGCAAGCATATCTATGCCTAGAAGGCAATATTCTTGTTGGAACTCTTGGCACCTTACAAAGATCTTATAGAAATTGGCTGCCTGGGAGTACTCCTGGAATGTTAACGATTGCAGTTCAAAAAAGGGACATCAAAAAGAAAGTGCTTGAGTTTTGGCATGAACAAAATGTGATCAATGTCGCCTCAAAGTCAAATAGTGGTCCATATCTTGAAGAGTATCTAACTAGAATCACGCCCCCAAAGTATATCGTGGCATATCCTAGCACTAGCACTTTTCGTACTTATCTTCTAATCAAATTTAATATGACGGAAGCACTGGCAACTAAAGGCAATATTATTGGTATCCCACATGAAAATAAGGAAATGTCGTCTATGTGGCAACAATGTTTCTGAGTCACTTAATTAATCATGAATTGTGAAAGCCTAATTGTGATTAGAACTAAATCCTTTAATAATGCAATTGACATGATGAATACAACTGAATTATAGATGTCTTTTATGAGGTAATGATACTAATTTAATATACAATTTTGTCATTTTTTACATAAAGATTGTGGCAATTTTAAAATGTCTTGAATGATGTACTTCAACGTGAATTGGATGTTATATTTTAGAATTGTTTAATTTTAGCTTTTGTATTGATTACCTGTATATGTTGTATGTCTTTTGTGTTATACAATGTCTTTTGGCTAAAAGTATAGCTAATAAATAAATCTAAAATCATACCACAAGTGCAGTTTCAAATGCCAAAATACTGACATTTTACGCCAGCTAAAGTAACAGCATCCATTACACCCAGGTACTGCAAATGATAAGTACAGCTTCTTATGCCAAGTATGGTATACCCGTTATAGCCTCATGTGCCAGGTGCAGCTTTATATGCTCAGGTACCTCTACTAAATGCCTAGTGCAGCCTCAAAGCACATATAGTATCCATTTCTCGTAGTGATTCATATCAGATTCTTTCTGCTTCTAAGCACTATTCTACAACTTAATAAAACTCTTTATCAACCCCAGAAAGATGAGGAATAAAACCTCAGTTATGCAAGCATGCCCCTAGTTAGGGAGAATTCTCAATTCTGTGTTAATTCCCTTCTACCTTACAGACCCCCAGCTCTTTTGCTGGACTTTAGGACTTTTCATTTTTATCGTAGAGAGAGTAAGACCTTTTTCTCACTCTCCCACCCATGTATTTTTCTTTGATTTGAACCCCGTGTTTCTTCTGGTTTTGGAGTCTGACAAACTCCATAGGCATCATCTTTTTGTATTGTGACACAAAGCACCCTCAGGGCAGTGTCACAGAGAAAACCTTTGCTAAGGTTTAAATACCTTCTCTTGGATAAATTACTGTTTCCAAGAGTAATAAAGTGAAATTGACTTTACTTACCTTTTTCTGTTTGTAGACACAGCACACACTATCTTACATAGAATGCTGGAGGGGTTACTTAGTATCCCTTTGTCTACCTTCTCATGTAACATTTTTATGTTGCCCTTTCTACAATTAATGGCTGGTGGCAGTAGTTTACTTATTCCTACGATTGGGCGTTTTTACCGCAGGCTGAATCCTCTGCTGCAGTATTGCACCAATGGGTGCCTATTTTGTCAAAATGGCCCCAGTCTTCTTTTTTCGCCATTTCTTGTTGGAAAAGTAGTTCTTGAGATTTACTCTGAGCGCCAAACCAGGTTTGGTCCCTTTGTTAGTTTTGTCTTTGGCAGGATTCACAAATAAAGCCCACCTCTGGCTCCAGAGTGTCTGGCAGAGTCAGGAAGTGAGGAAGGTGTCCAAAACTCCCTGTGCTCAGTCTCCTTGGTTACAGGAATGCACCCAAAGGTGATTGGCTGGCTGGCCACCCTTGAAGGACAGCCACCATGCTGTGTGAGTGACAGCTAGGCTGCACATGAATGGGAGAGAATTGCATAAAATGCAAGGTCTTTTGCAAGGAAGGCAGAGTCAACTTCTGGACGAAGAAACCGAAGAAGAAACTGGAAGAGAAGCTTGCTGTACCCTGCTGGACCGTTGGTTTGCCCGGTGAAGCCCTGCTGCAGTGCTGAAGCTCCGAATATCTAATCAACTAGAGAAGCCCGGAAAGGACGACTTCTCCCCTTGGGTTGGTTGGGACCAATCAGCCCCAAGACGAACTTGCCTGGAACCCCTCTTTGCTGGCTGTACTTCTTTGCTGCTGCAGGAACCGAGTGCCAGGGGACAAGAACACCAGGACGAGTGCATCGCCTTTAAGCCGGACCCGAGCTCCAGGAAGATCTTCCAGACTCCCTCGAAGCAGGACTAACCAAGCCTGAGCCACCTCAACAGAGTGATGGACCCCAGAAGCAAGGAAAGTCCACAAGGTGTCCAAGAACCGCGGTGGTGCTACTTGTGAGTAGCGGAAACTGAAGTGTCGCTGATCTGAAGTGTGCCCATTGCTGCCGCTGCCCTTCAAACCGTAGTGCAGGAGTCCCCAGACGTCCTCCTTCTTGTCCCCACGACAGAGGCCCAGGAGCAACAGGATCTACAGGACTACAACAGGAACAGAAGCCAGCTGGAACCTTTTGTTCAGAATCAAGATACTGTGAAACAAGGGGTACTTGCCTCTTGTTGTGTGTAGCTTGCTTGCTCTCACTGGAGACTTGCATTTGCTGCCCTTTCCAAAGTTGCTTGCAGCTTTGTCCTTCAGAAGCCTCCCAGCTTGTGGCCCAACAGTGATTTCTTTTTACAACAAAACTCTTAACATTGTGCAAGACCTTTGCCTTATCTTCAAGAAATGCCTCAGCCCCCCTAGACTTTGCTCAATTGACATTGGCTGTCCTAGCTCCCTGAAGACCCTTCTTACCCTCTGACTTTGTGATTACTATCCCTCAAAAAGTCATACATACCATACTTGAATAGCTGAGAAAGGCTTAACCTATATTTCATTCGGGGATTCTAAAGTGCTTACCTGTTTGAGAAAAATGTTCCTTCGCTAACCTTTTCCTTTTTGCCATAATTACAGTTTAAGTGCGAAAAATTATATATTAATGTCCGCAGTGTCCTAGCAATTGAAGTCACCTGAGGGTGTAGGAAGTGTGTGTGCCATCCCAAAAGGGTATCTACTTAACTGAACTGAAGAAGTGTATTTTTGAAGTGTATTTAAGTTTTGCATATTGCTCCCTGTTAGGGAGAATTCTCAGAAATGTGCTAATTCCTCTCTACCTTAGAGAGGCTCAGCACCGTTGCTGGATTTCGAGAACACATTTTTTGCCTGAAGTGAGTGAGACCCTTTTTTCCCGCTCTCTCATGTATTTTTCTGGGAGTTTAACACTGTTTCTTTTGGTTGTGGAGTCTGACAAACTCCATAGGCATCATCTTTTTACATTGTGGCACACAGCACCTTCAGTGCAGTAACACAGGGAAGTCTCTTAGATTTCCAAAAGTTTAAATACCTTTCTCATGGAGAACTACTGTTTCCAAGAGCTGTAAAGTGAAATTGACTTTATAAATGTAAGTAACTTACTATACCCAGCACACACTATCTTACAATAGGGTGCTGGAGGGGTTACTTAGTATCCCCTTTGTCTAGTTTCTCATGTAACATTTTTATGTTACCCTTTCTACGATGAATGGCTGGTGGCAGTGGTTTACTTTTACCTACTGTAGTGTGCTTTTACCATGGGCTGCGTTCGCAAATGCAGTAAAGCACCCAAGGGTGCAATTTTTGTCAAAATGGCCCTGGTTTTCTTTTTTCGCCATTTCTTTGTGGAAAGGTCCTTCTTGAGATTTACTCTGCGCGCCAAAGCAGGTTGGATCCGTTTGTTTGTTTTTGTCTTTGGCGGGGTTCACGAATAAAGCCTGCCTCTGGCTCCAGAGTGTCTAGCAGGGGCAGGAAGTGAGGGAGGTGCCCGAAACTCCCTGTGCATAATCCCCTTGGTACAGGAATGCACCCAAAGGTGATTGGCCAGCTGGCTGTCCGGCAAGGACAGCCACCCTGATGTTTGACTGGCAGCTAGGCTGGAATGAATGAGAGAAACCTGCATAAAAGGCGAGGCTTTTTCGCCTGGAAGGCAGAGTCGACCACTGGACGAAGGAATCCAAAGAAGAACTTGGAAGATACGCCTGCTGCAACTCCTGTACTGTTGGTTTGCCTTGTGAAGTCCTGCTGCTGTGCTGAAGCTCCGAATTCGCCTCGACTAGAGAAGCCCTTCAAGGACGACTGTAACGCTCACCTTGTATCCACAGGGACGACCCTCGACCGGGCTTGATTGCCTCCGACTTGGATCCGCCTTCCTCGGGTACCCGTTCTGCCAAGGATCTATTCTGGTAGACAGGAGTTCTGTTTTAGCCTACAATCTCCTTGTCCCGGGGCCCACCTCCCTGATGCTCCCCAGTGACCCCATCAGAGTCTTCCTCACCTTTTGTTTAGGTAAGATGCGCTCTCCTTCCTGCTGTTCAGTGCAGGGGTGCGTTGTGGCCGGGCACCTTGCTGCCTAGTTGCTTCACTGGCACGGGCCCTGGAGTACAGACCTGCTGCGACTCCGCTCTTGAGGTAAGTCTATAGTTCTTAAGTAGTGTGTGTCCGTAATTGTATTTGCCCTGGTAAATCTCCTCTTTCCTCTCGTAGGTGCAGAAAGGATGGGGATGACATCGAGCTGATGAGAGGGCAGTGCTCGAGATGGTAAGTGAATGCACAGAGCGCGGCGCTCTGTGCGCTTTTGTAGTCGGGCTAACCTGTATTGTTCTTCCCTTGCAGGCCGCTGCAATGTTCCGGATGAAGTGCGATCGCCAAGACGTTGAACGCAGAGTGGAAGGTGCCTGGACGGCTGTAGAGAACCAACAGCGCTTCACAAAGTAAGCGCAATTCCGCAAGATGCTGGAAATGGAAGGCGAGCGCTTACTAATGATGTCTTCTTCTCTCTTTTCCCCAGGATGTTGCTTTCGGGCGAAAAAGAACTCCAGAGAAGACACTGGGACACTCGAGCTGGATTGCCGAACAGGTAAGGATGGACAATGGTGTTCTTCTTCTTCTTCTTTGCAGATGCAGGCCTGGAATGCTGCGGCAGATGCAGGCCTGGAATGCTGCGGGCAGGTCACGGTGAACGTCATGCTGCGAATGCAGAGCAACGTCAAGAGCGTGCAGAAGTTCGGGCGTGGCTTAAATAGCCTACAGGTATCCCAGGTGCCTTTTTATGGTTCAGTTCTGAACTGAACCCAATGGGGGCAGCCATGTTGATCCATTTTCCAATGGGAGCTCCATCTGCCACATAAGCCTGGTGCCAAAGGCGCCAGGACTGGCTCCAGGAGAGCCGAGAGGGGCATGATTGGGCTCTTGGAGCCCTGTAGGCGTATTGTGGTGAGGCCCAGAGACCCGGAGTCCCAAGGCCTGAGGCCATGGTCATGACAACGACTTCTCCCCTTGAGTTGGTGGGACCAATCAACTCCAAAGTGACATCCTCTCTGAGCTGGCTGTACATCCTTGCTGCTGCAGGAACGGAAGTGTCAGGGAGAGGAACACCATATTGGAGTGAATCGCTTTTAAGTTGGCCAAGAGCTTCAGGAAGATCCTCCGGACTCCCAGGAAGCAGGACTGACCGAGCCTGAGCCACCTCAACAGAGTGCTGGAGCCCAGATGCAAGGAAAGCCCATCTCAACAGCCAAGAACTGTGGTGGTGCTGTTAGCTATAGACACAAGAAGCTGAAACCGCAAAGTACCACCGATTTGAAGATTGCCAGTTGCTGTCGCTGACTGCCCCATTACAGTGCTGCAGTCCTCCAGACGTCCTCCCTCTTGTCCCCACGACTGAGGCCCAGGAACACAGGATCTGCAGAGCTGCACAGGACCAGAAGCCAGCTGGAACCATTTCTTCTAAGCAAAGGTACTGTACAGTCTAAGAGAACTGAGCTCTTGTGTGTGTAGCTTTGCTTGTTCTCAGTTGAGACTTGTCTTGGTTGCTTCTGTAGAGTCGATAACGGCTTCTTTACCTCACAAGCCTAAACAGCTTGTGGCCCTACTTTGATTTCTTCTTTTCTACAAATACTTTCAAAACATTGTGCAAGACTTTTTACTTATCTCTAAGAAGTGCTTCAGCTCACCTAGACTTTTGCCCAATTGACATTGGCCTGGCCTGGCCTGGCTCCCTGAATGACTCTTCTTCCCTTCCTGGCACTTGGTGTCTTCCTTCCAGAAAGGGGTTAACTTACTTTGCATTGGGGGGGTTTCAAAAAGTACTTACCTGCTTCAGAATATTTATGTGATCTCTTGTTTTATTCTAATAACCCATTTTATTTGACACGGATTTCAGTATTGCTCTAAATGTACCAGTAATATATGAATGTCCACAGTGTCCTAGCTATTTAAGTCACCTGAAGGTGCAGGAAGTGCCCTCCCCAATGGGTATTTTGCTGATTTAGGAAACTAAGAGTGTGTATTTTGGAGTGTATTTGTGTGTTACTATTATATTTTTCCCTTCTGAAGAAGGCTTATTCAAACTGACTGTTAAATAAATTAATAATTGTTTATTCAAGAAATCTTGAGTAGAAGTGTTTATTTGGATACTTGTCACTGTGCATCTCTGTGTATCTCCCCTACTGCTCACATTGACCCCTCTTGAGATATGCCTGGCTGCTCTACCACACTACCAACCTGTGTAGTACAGACTTATACCAAAGGTTGGGTTCCTATTGCCAGGAGGCCAAGGCTGTTATAGTGCACCCAAAGGGCACTACTCCAAGTCTTGCCTAACACTCCCTTCTAAAGAAGGCTTATTTTAAAACTGACTGTTGAAACCTTGATTAAAAGAAGTGTTATTTGAATACATGTCACTGTGAATCTCTATGTTACAAACCTACAGCTCACATTGACCCCTCCTGAGATAATGTGCATAGAGATAAAAGGGTACCTGGTATTGGTCTATGGTCCACCAGGTGAGTGTACATATAAAGCAAACAATGGACCAATAGATGTTTGACAAGATTCTATGTTGAGGTTGTTGATTCTTAACAATACATAGTATTTATTTCATTTTTTGATCACAAACAGTTCATATATAAATCACAAAAAGAACAGTCTATGGGAAAAGGCATGACCAGTCCTCTCTCTATGACCATATTTCCACTTTGTTTAGTGTTAAACAGGATCGTAACTAGATCTGCCTGCGGTATCACTGGAGGCTGTGGGCAGGAGGTTTTGAATGACGCAGAAACATTTGAGAGGCGCTTTCATTCGGCAGCATTACAGGTAACGTGAAACAAAAGACACTAACTTGGGGGGTTCATTTGTGTGAGTGGAATGGATGCTGTAAGTCACTGAGATGTTTCCCGTTGTGACTACGTGCCCATGTATAAACACGTGGGTGCCTTTTCCACTTTGTTGCCCAGAAGGGATGTTTACTGCACAGGTTGCGGAAGGCAATTACACAGGGAGACAAAGGCAGTGCGAGTACGTGCTAGAGGGAGTTGTTTAGTATCGGATTTGTACCAATTGTTACCGTCCGCCCAGTCATATACATATGAGGACGTGTGTTCAATTAAGTGGCATTTAGAAATAACATCTGCATCTACCGCAGATCAACAACAAGAAACTGAGATAGCAGGGTCGTTTTTGGTATATGCCGGAAAAAGCCTAAGAAATACAGCTGTATATCCATCATGGATGTGGAACTGAGTTCCTTTTGTATTGTAATTCCAGAGCATTCACGGAGCGGGAAGTCTCCCCGTATTGACCAGACTACAACATTCTGGTGTGTCTCACCTTGAAGACATAGTAAAACACAGTGGGCCTCATTAGGAGTATGGCGGTAAGGCATCAAGGGTGCTGGTATCGCTACCGGCACTGTTGTTACTGTACCGCCATACTAGGACTTCTGCTCGCGGTCTGACCAGGTGGCCGTACCGGCACTCGCGAGCAGAACATGATAGTAGCAACGGTATTGTTATGAATGGTACCGCTGCTACCACCCTCCTCATTCCCATTGAACCCTATGGGGGCTCAAATAGGAATGGGGATGTACCCGCTCTGGCACCCGCGCAAGAGGAATTACTGGCTCCGCCGAGATCGGAATAGCCCAGTGATTCCTCTTTCGCAGGTGCCAGAGCCGAGTTTGAGGCTATCCTAGCTGGTAAAACCGGCAAGGCTACCTCCAACGTCGTAATGAGGCACAGGGCCTCATTACAACCTTGGTGCTAAGTGCACCAACTTTACCACCATGGTGTAAACTCCGTTTCCAGGCACTTGGTGAAAACCCTGGGTGCCAACTTTAATCCGAACGGTAGGGCTCTGAATTGGTAGTGGCGTCCCTGAACCACGAACCTGAGGAACTTCCTGTGCCTTTTTAGAATGGGGATGTGGAAGTAAGCATCCTTCAGGTCCAACGACGATAGGAAGTCGCCTTCCTCCAGCTGTCCCAACACGTGCCATCCTGAATTTCTGCGCCTTGATGTATTTGTTTAACCGACGCAGGTCCAGGATGGGGCGCCAACCGCCTGTCTTCTTTCTGACGAGGAAGTACCTGGAGTACACTCCGGAGCCCCGGAGCCTCCTGGGGACGAGCTCGATGGCACCTTTCTTGAGCATCGCCTTTACTTCCAACAGCAGTTGAGGGACGTGATTCTCCTTCCTGGCCACGGGAGGAATGCGAGGGCACCTCTTTAGGAATTCCAGCGAGTGCCCGTTGGCCAGGGTGTCCAACACCCAACAATCGGTGGAGATGGACTCACACACTCTGACGAACTTCGTCAGCCGGCCTCCCACCGGGGTGCTTCGGTGGGGGCCCGACAACCCGGCCGGGTCAGTCTTGCTTGGAAGCGGCTTTGCCGCCTTGGCCTCCTTGGCGACGACGGCGGGAACCCCCTTGCTTGCCGCGACCTCTGTAGGCCTCCTGGGAAGAGGAGGGGGCCGCCTGGCGGTAAGTGGAGGAGCCACTGCTGGATCCTTTGGAGGCACCCTGTCTGCCTCTGGGGCTCCGAAAGGGCCGTCACTGCTGAAGCACCCCAAGGGCCCAGGCCGTCTCCGAGTCGGTCTTGATGGCCTGTAGAGACTCATCTACAGCCTTACCAAAGAGGTTGTTGCCGTCGAACGGCATGTCCAACACTCTGGTCTGGACGTCCTGGTGAAAGTCTGTCGCCTTGAGCCATGCTCGTCGTCAGAGGCAAACTCTGTTGCCCAGTTGGCGAAATCCGGTATCGGCAATGTCCGTCGCCACCGTTATGGCGTGATCCGACGCCACCTAGCCCTCCTGCAGAATTTCTAGGGCCTCTGCCCTTTTGTCATCAGGCAGGAAATCTAGCACGGGAGCTATCTTGAACCAGAGCTCCCTGTCGTAGCGGGCCACGATCGCTAAGGCATTGGCCGCATTAATCGTCATCGCCGCCGACGAGATGACTCGCCGTCCCATAGAGTCCAACCTCTTGCCCTCGCTGCCCGGCGGGGAAGTGGAAGTTGAAGCCGCCGCGCCTGCTGCCTTCTTCTTAGCCGCTGCCGAGACGACTGAGTCCGGCGTGGGCTGGGCCCTGAGGCACAAGGGGGGGGCATCGGGGACTCAGTACTTCTTCTCGTACCTGTCCCTCTTGGCGGGTGTCGTGGCAGGGTTCTTGAGGACAGCAAGCCCCTCGTCCCAGATATAGTCGAGTAAAGGCACCGCGAGGACCGTCTTCCTCTTAGCCTCTCGTCGTTGTTCAGAAACCCCTCCTTTTTCTGTTCTTCAGGGCAGAGCTGGAAGAGCTCGGATGCCCTGGTTATCATGGCGTGGAAAGAGCCAACCTCGTCGGCTGGGGATGCCAGCGGGGGGGGTTAGGGTAACGACGGGATGTCCGCTGTGTCATCGCCGCCGCCATCGTCCGTCCCCGTCGCCGTATCCGTCGCTGTATCCTCTCCCGGCGAGGGGGATGAAGGGTCCACCGGTCTCGCAGCAGGCACGGAGGGCGGAGAGGGGTGGACTCTCCTCCGCTTGTTCGGAGGGCTTCCCGACGGGCCTGGTTCTGGCTCCTCCGTCGGGCTGCGTGGTAATCTCGTCCTTATCTCGGTACATAAGGATTGGATTGCCAACAAAATGGCCGCCGAGCTAACCTGGGGCTCGGGCAATGGCTGCGACAGACGGGATGGCTGCTCCACCGGGCCCTGTTCGCCGTCGCTATCTTCGATCACGTCAGCAGGGACCGTCCCCTGGGATCGAACCTTCTCGAACCTCTCGTGGAGGTTTATGAACCTTTCGTTGAGGCCCTTCTCGGTCTCCCCCAGTTCCTCCTCAGAGGCTGATTCTGAGTCTGTAATGCCCGCCACCCCCCTCTTTTTCAGCCGGGGGCTTCACAAGGGTCTTAGCGATGGGCTGGAAAGAGGATTCCCTCCGCGGCGGCGGGGATACTCTGGGCCCAGGGGCAGTTTCCATTGGCATAGTCTCAGCCGGCTCCACCAGGGTCGCAGCGACCACTTCGGTAGAGGCCTTAGTCGGGTGGATCAAAGCCCTCACCACCTTAGGTGCGACCTGGGCCTTTGCCTTGGGGGGAGGGTCAGCACCTCGCTCCCCCTTCGAGATCGACCGGGTCCGCTCCAGCGGCCTACCCGGGTACTCGGACTTCCTCTTCCATGAACCAGAGCGTTGGCTCCTGGTCAAACGTGCCGGGGAAGCAACGCCCTGCTTGGCAACCGAAGAGCCCGACCTTTCGCCGCTCCCGGAGCCAGCGGACTCGTGGTGCTTGGCCTTCTGTTGGGCCCCCGTCGCCGGGGCGCCCTCAAAGGACTTAGAAGCCTGCTCAGACTTCTTCGCCTTCTCACTTGCTGTGCCCTTCTCCAGCCAGGTGGCGAGGTGGGACGACGATCTTGTTTGGTCCGTTCCGAAAGGTTCTTGCAGAACACACAGTCCTCAGTTCCTGAAAAGCTTGGATCCGGGCGTCGAGCTCCCCTTGTCCTGGGCCATGTCCGTTGAGGTAGGCCGCAGATCTTCCGGAATCCTCCAAGAAGTGTAAACTCGAAGAAAACTTCACCCTTGAGGGAAGTAGAAGAATTCCGAAACAGGTCGCCGTTATCGGAAGTAGAAACGGTGGAGCTTGAGGTTCGATTAAACGGAAAAAATGAGAAATTCTCCTAAAAAGCGTGAAAATGCAGTAAAAAAAACTCGAGAGCTAAACACAAGGACTTCCAACACTTGAGCGTGCAGTAAAAATCTGAGGATGGCTGCCAGAGGCGGGGCTTAGGGAGAGGGCAGTCATTGGCTGGGGGAGTATGACCCAGAGATCAGTGATTGGTTACTTCTAAGAAAGACAGATCAGAAACGAAACTGATAGTGATTTTTTCTTTACCAAGGATTCCCAGCCTGATGACGGGGAATATTCATGAGCATGTGAATCCATGCCAGACCCCATGCTGGAGAAAGAATGTAGTGTAGAATGTTAGCTGAGAACATTCTATTGGGTTTAGTGATTGTGATGTGCACCATATCACAAATCTTTTCCACTTATTAAAATAGCAGTGCCTGGTGTTGGAATTGTGTGCCTCCAAGGATATCCATACACCTTTGTGGAAGATTTAAGTGGCCAAACTCTATGCCTTCAGGAGCCAAGCTGCCAAGTTCATTGATTGTGGGTGGAGGGATGCCCCTTTCTGTTGTGTCAACATGTTGAATGGGCACGGGAGCTTGATTGGGTTGCACATCGCCAGCTTGGAAGCCAAGGTGTTGTGATGTGGAATCCAAGGCTGCCTCGCTCACATAGGAGCAACCAGGATCACAGTTACTTGTTCCTAGTGCATCTTGTGCACTATCATGCTCCGGAGTGTTGTCAGGGGAAAAGTGTATGCAAATCCCCTCGACCAGTTCATCCACAGGGCGTTTCCCTTGGACCCTGGTTGGGAAAACCTGGATGCGAAGTCTGGGCATTGTGCGTTTAGGTTTCTGGCAAACAAGTCTATTGGGGGTGACCTAGTGAGAATATTCTGTCTAGGGTATCTGTCGAGTTGGCACTTGTGTTCTTCTGGAAGAGGGTGTCTGCTTTGAGTGTTTGCCAGAGAATTGAGTTCCCCTGGCATGTACCGCTTCAGTGCCCACTTCCATATTTTTTGTGATGAGAGAGAGAAGAAAAGAAGAGAGAGAGAGAGAGAGAGAGAGAGAGAGTGTATATATATATATATATATATATATATATATATATATATATATATATATATATATATATATATATATATATATATATATATCATGGCAGTGGTACCATTTGTGAGGACCTGCACCATTTGACTCTTAAGATGTTGATGAACGGCCTGAAGAGCCTTGAGGACTGCCAGGAGTTCGAGGAAGTTGATATGTCTTTGGGCAGTAGCATGTGTCCACTGGTCGTGGGCTGTGTGGTGGAGGAAGTAGGCCCCCCCCATCCGGCGAGTGAGGCGTTTGTAGTAAGGATTGCTTGTGCTGGTGGAGCGTGAAAAGGTTTTCCTTTTAACAAGTTGTCCTTGGACCACCAGCAAAGAGCCTGCAACAGGGTTAGCGAAACAACCACTAGATCATCCCACTGTCCGCTTGCCTGAGACCACTGTTTCACTAACCATTCCTGCATTGGACACATGCACGGGCGCCTCTGTGGAACTAAGTGAATGCATGAGGCCATCATCCCGAGCAGGCGCATTGCTTTCCGTTGCGTTATCTGGCGACCGACCTTGTATAGTGAGGTACCTGCAACAGCATGTTTTGTACTTTCTCGTTCGAGGGGAAAGCCAGCTCCTCTTTTGTGTTTAGGATAGCCCCTAGAAATTGTTTTATTTGGCTAGGGACGAGACTTGATTTTTTACTCGTTGATGGAGAAACCCACATTGAAGAGAACGTTTATTGTCTTTTGCGTATTTGATTTGCAAATCTGAGGAGTTTCCCTGGTGATTAGCCAGTCGTCCTGATATGGGTATACTGGGATGGACTTTGTGCGCATGTGTGCTGCCACTACTACAAGCACCTTTGTGAATACTCGGTGCAGAGGCGATGCCGAATGGGAGTACTTTGAACTGGTAGTGTACTCCTGCCATCCTAAAAAAATCAAGTATTTTCTGTGCGTAAGGTGCATTGAAAGTATTAATCTTTCATGTCCAACGTCACCATGTAGTCTCCCCATTTTATGAGTGGAATCACCTCTTTGTTAGGCAAAGTTTGAATCCAGTACCCTCTGAAAACACTACAAAACAACTATAACTACAGGTATAGGCAACCCAACCTTTGGTATAATCTTGTACTGCACAGTTTTGGTAGCGTGTTAAGCAGCCAGGCTTATCTCAAGAGGGGAAATGTGAGCTGTAGTGGAGTTACAAAGATTCACATTTACAGGTATTCAAATAAACTCTTACACTCAAGGTATCTTGCATAAACAATTATGAATTTATTTATCTGTCAGTTATAAAGCCTTCTTTAGAAGGGAGCAATATACTAGTAACACACAAATACACTTCAATACTGTACACTCTTGAGTTTCTGAATCAGACAAGACCCTTTTGGCCTGGCCTACAGACACAACTACACCCACAGGTGACTTCAGTAACAAGGGTGCTGGGGACATTAATATCTTACTGTTGCCATTCTGAAAACTGTTAAAAGTTGGTAAACGGCAAAGGTTATTAGAACACAAGAAATTACAAATATTCATAAGTAGGGCAAATACTTTCAGATAGCACTTAGAAGAGTCATTCAATTCAAATAG
The DNA here is from genome assembly GCF_040938575.1 of Ambystoma mexicanum. Classification (NCBI taxonomy): domain Eukaryota; kingdom Metazoa; phylum Chordata; class Amphibia; order Caudata; family Ambystomatidae; genus Ambystoma; species Ambystoma mexicanum. Next base: position 325,139,075 of record NC_090925.1, on the reverse strand, counting down.
GCAAAGCCAAAGTCAATGGGCAAAAGTCTTTGTATAGGATGCAGCACTTCAGGTAAGTAAATGGAAAAGTCTTTGCACAAGTTCTTAGGAGTCTTTGATAAAAAGAAGAATCAAATGCAGGGCCACAAGATGATTAGACTTGCGAGTTGTGGAAGTTATAAGCACTTCCACAGTAAGAGGTAAGTTCTCTTAGACTTGTTTTACAGTACCTTGGTAAAGAAGAAAATATGCATCTGATGACTTCTGTACCTGTGCAGCTCTGCAGATCTCACTGTTCCTGGGCCTCAGTCGTGGGGACAAGAGGGAGGACATTGGGGGACTCCTGCACTGCACTGGCACTGTCAAAACTGGCAACCAGCAAACTTAACTTTCAGTGGCTGTTTGGCATTTCAGCTCCTTGCGGTACAGCAAAGAGCAATAAGCACGGTTCCTGGCTGTCGAGGTGGACTGTCCTTACTTCTGGGGTCCCGCATTCTGCTGAGGGGGCTCAGGCTTGGTCAGTCCTGCTTCGGGGGAGTCCAGAGGATCTTCCAAAAGCTCTAGGCCAGCTTAAAAGTAACACACACAATCTGGTGTCCCTCTCCCTGGCTATACGGTTCCTGCAGCAACTCTGAGGAAATTCAACCAGCTCCGAGATGGGTGTCCAGGTGGCTTAATTTGGAGTTGATTGGTCCCACCAACCCAAAAGGGAGAAGTCGTCCTTGCAGGGGCTTCTCTGTCGATGTGAACATGGCAAGTAGTCACTGCAGCAGGGCTTCACCGGGCAAACCAACAGTCCAGGAGTTGCAGCAGGCATCCTCTTCAAGCTCTTCTTCGGTTCCTTCGTCCAGTGGTCGACTCTGCCTTCCAAGCCAAAAGACTCACCTTTTATTCAGTTCTCTCCCATTCATTCCAACCTAGCCGTCACTCATCCAGCAGGGTGGCTGTTCTTGCCAGACAGTCGGCCAGCCAATCACCACAGATTACATTTGGGTCTCCTAGGAGACTAAGCACAGGGAGTATCGGGCAACTCCCTCACTTCCTACCTACCCCAGACACTTGGGCATGAACAAAGAGACCAAACCTGGTTTGGCACACAGAGAAACTCTCTAGAAGGACCTTTCTACGAAGACCTGACGAAAAAAGAAGACCGGGCACCATTTTTGCAAATATGGCTGTACGTCATTTTGAAAAAGATGGCTCCCGCGGTTACTTTACCGGAGCCGTGAACGCAAAACAAGGTAGTTCAAAACGAAACCACTGCCATCAGCCAGTCAATTGAGAAAAGGGTAACATAAAATGTTTTACATGAGCATTTAGACACAGGGGATACCAAGTAACCCCTCCAGCACTTTATTGTAAGATAGAATGTGCTGGGTCTAGCAAGTACAATGCTAAGTAAAGTCAATTTCACTTTACTGCTCTGGGAAACAGTAGTTGATCCCAGAGAAGGTATTTAAACCTTGGGAAATCTGGAAGACTTTCCTGTGGCACTGCACTGAAGGTGTTTTTTGACACAATTGTAAAAGATCATGCCTACGGAGTTGTTAGACTCCATAACCAAAACAATCAAACACAGAAAACACATTGAATTGAAAAGTTCAAAGTCAAAGTTTAGCAAAAGAGCTGGAGGGCTCTAAGGTGGGAGGAATTGGCACATTTCTGAGAATTCTCCCTAACACTCATGGAGCGTGTTCATATGAAACCTTTGGTGTTCAACATATTTGTTTGCAGGGAGCAGATCTAATACTGGGCACATGGTAAGGTCTTTCTTTGGCACAAGGAAGTACGTTGAATAAATACCCTTGTTTACCTCATTTGCCGGGACAATCTCTATGGCGTCGTTCTCGCGCAGCGCCTTTATTTCCTCCAGCAGTATGCTTCGTTCTTCTGCTGTCATTTTCTTTTGTCTTGGCGGGCGGTAGGGTGGTTTCTGTAGCAACTCTATACAGTACCTGCCTGTTACGGTGGACAACATCAACTTGTTCGATGTTATCTCCTCCCATGCGTGGGTGAAGTGAGAAAATCGGCCTCCTACTGGACTGGCATGACTGGCATGGGAGGGGACCTGAAAACTTTTGTCGTCGTTTGGGTGGGGTTGATCATCTCCCAGGTAAGGTTCTGCCCCTTCCTCTGCCCCTTTTACTTCCTTTTTGAAAATTGGATGAGGAGCCTTGGCCTTGTGACTGGCCCCAAGACGAGTACTGTCCCCCCTGAGAGTAGCCTGAGGAACCTTGCGCACCCTGGCCCCGAAATCTCCTAGAGTTTGGGGAGCCCCATTGGGAATACGGTTTATTTGGTTTATAGTTATTGCATCGAAAACAAACGGTCGACACACCAAAGCATCGAAAACAAAGCATCTAATTGCCAAAGCATCGACAGTTGATCTTTAACAGGGAAAAGTGCCTTTCCATCTAAACCAGTCCATCGAAAATATAAATTGACTGGTTTCGATGGAAATGCACTTTTACATGTAAAAGATAGCATTTCAATGCATTTTTTTGTAACGTTAAAACGTTACATGGAGCTGTCCACTGCTGACATTTCGGCTCTGGACAGCTCCTTGTAATGTTTTAAAAAAAAAAAATTATATTGGGGGATGTTCCCCCCCAACCCCCACGCCTACACCCCCAACCCAAACCCTAACGTAACCCTTAATCTAACCCTAGCCCCAACCCTAATGTAACCCTAACCCTAATGTAACCCTAAAGTAACCCTTAATCTAACCCTAGCCCCAGCCCTAACCCTAATGTAACCCTTAAACGAACACTAGCCCCAGCCCCAACCCTAACCCTAATGTAACCCTTAATCTAACCCTAGCCCCAACCCGAATCTAACCCCTAATCTTAACATTACATTTCGATGGATCCATCGAATTTTATTCAACGAAATGGCCATTCTATGGAATAGTATTTCAATGGAAAAAATTTGATGGTTTGGTTGTCGATGCAATGACTGGATACCGTTTATTTGTCAACTGTCCAAGGGACAAGCTCCTTGTGGTGAGTGTCGTACTCCTCCTCTTGAGGGCGACTTTTACGGCCTTCTCGAAGAACACATTTGGCTCCACTGGCATGTTTAAGAGGGTTGCTTGAGTCTCTAGCTTGAATCCTGATAGTCTGAGCCAAGCATGGCGCTTGATGAGCGTTCCCCTCCGCTATGATGCATCCAGCATTATCTGCTGCATCAAGGTTATTCTTTAGGATGCAGTTCGAGATCTGCTTGCCTTCTGAGATAGTCTTGAGTAATTGAGACTTTAGTGGTTCTGGGATGGCTTCTATTTAGCACTTTAGAGCATCCCATTTGTGGCAGTCGTAACTAGATAACAGCGTAGTGTTGTTAGCGATTCTGGTCTGGTACGCGTCAGAAGAGGCGACCTTCCTCCCAAAGGTATATACCTTTTTGTTCTCCTTGTCTGACAGGGCTTATGTCATTGCCAGGGGAGTGCCCGTTCTTTTCCTGGTGCTGGTGACCACCAGAGAATCTGGTTTGAGCTGACCCCTAATATACAGGGGGTCTGTGGACATTGGTGTGAATAGCTTCTCTATTCTAGGATTGACCGGCCTAGTGAGACTAGGCGCCAGTAGGGATGGTTGGATCCGGCTTTGGACAGACTGCAGGAAAGGTATAAACTGGGTGGCAGACTTCTGTTCCCCACAATATCTTCCATGAAGTCCTTGTCGACCTGTGCCTCCTGAGTGTCGAAATTAAAATGCTGTGCCATCTTTAGTAGCAGTTCATTGTACTGGAGTTGATTGTCAATAGGCGAATCTGCTACCAGCTGATCCTAGTGGTGTGAGAAACCTGAAGGTGTCTCCCTGGCTAAACCTCGGGAGGGGGGTGGGGTTCTGTCATCCAGGTGGCTAGGACACGGCTATCGTTACTGGATCCAGTTCCTGGCGGCGGACCAGTGAGGGAGGATCACCTGGATGGGGGGTCCTCTGGGAGTGGGACACTGACGGGTGAGATGCGGTACCCCCCCTTCTTTCAACACCTTTTCCCTATCCTACCACATAGGACATTCAAAACCACTGCCCCTTGCCCCCCTTTACTGATACAAACACTTTTGCACGACACCCCAGAGAACGGACTAACACCAGAGCCGTTTACCTGACATGTCCCAATACAAGGGTCTGGGAAAGTCAGGCAATTGATCAAAATCATACACACCTGACAGCCCTTTCCCTTCCCCACAGGGATAAAAGGTGGAGCAAGAGAGCACAGTACGAGCAATGCAGACTGCACGACGAGACAGCTATCCAGGTCCGGCAGTTCATGAGGAGGAGAAAGGCAGCGAATATCGAGAGGCTGACAAGAAGAGACATGACCTTTCCCTTTCCAACGAAGACCCACGAAACCTGCGCAGAGGGAATTGTAAGACCGAGGACAAGGTATTGACCGTTTTTATCGTACCTAAAAGTTTGCATGTACAAAAAGACCTAAAAATGCTACCACCAAAGGTTCGAAACACCAAACATTTGAACCTTTGGTGGTAGCATTGTAGGTAAGCAAAACAAAAAAGAACAAAAAAAAAAAAAGACCGCAGGGGCTGCGGGGATGTCCCCCGCAACACCCGGCTCACTATACTTTACAGTATAGTAAGCATAAGGGGGTTGCGGGGGAAACCCCTGCAGCCCCCGTAAAAAAAGAAAAAGGACCCCGCAGCACCAGTTCCCGATCATGGAAGTGAAAGGGAACTGGCGCTGCAGAGACTCAGAGTGAAGAAAAAGGTAAGTAGGGTATGTTTATGTTGGGGGTGTGATGAGGGTGTGGGTGGGGGGTGCGTTGAGGGTGTGGGCGGGGGGTGTTGTGGGTGTGGGTGTGGGTATCAGTATGTAGGGGTTGTGTACATGTGTTCGCATGCGAAATGTGCAAACCTTTGGTGGTTCGCACATTTCTCATGCAAACTTTCCGGCTGCGGGAAAATCAGCCGCGGTCGGATTACGTAGATTCGAGGACAATAGCCCACATGTGCAGCAACAGATGTCAATGGTACACGGAGCATGTCGACGCTGATAAGCGGGAGCGAGGGAAACTTCTGCTACCGTGGTACTGGCCTGGACTCCAGCAAAGAAGAAAGCCAAGCCGGTGAGTCGAGAGGAGAGCTGATAAGAACTGAGCTGTGGTGAATGAAAGACATAGTGGCAAAATTAACTAAATTCAAAAGAACTGTAAAAGTGTTGAGGGGAGACCAGCTGCAGAGGGAACTGGCACCATGTGGGTGCTATCGAGAGATGGAGAATTCTCATTTCTTTGCAAATTCCCTTCAACCTTAGAGACCCCCAGCTCTTTTGTTGGACTTTAGAACTTTTAATTTTAACCCTGCAGTAAGTGAGACCTTTTACTCACTCTCTGATGTGTTTTGACCTGATTTGGATTATGCGTTTCCTCTGTTTTTGGAGTCTGACAAACTCCATAAGCATCTACCTTATGTACGGAGGCACACAGCATCTTCAGTGCAGTGTCAAAGCGAAATCCTTTTCTTGTGAGAACTACTGTTCCCAAGAAGAGTAAAGTGAAATTGACTTTACTTAACTTTTCTCTTTGTGGGTCCAGCACACACCATCTTATGCCAAATAGGACTGAATTCTCTATTGGCATTTCAAAGTGACTTGGGTTTCCAGCTTGAAGTCTGAATTATGTATCCGGGAGTGGCGTTTTAGCAACGTACCCTCTGCTATTATTCTACCTGAAGTTCTACAGCAACAACAAACAAACAAACAAACAAACAACACATAATCTGCACAAACGGCACACAATGGGCCTCATTACGAGTTTGGAGGCAGCCATGCCCTTAATAAGGGCATGGCTGCCTCCAAACTCGGGTCTGTGGTCCCGGAATGGGGAAATACCGGGCCATTCTGACTTTGGAGGGCCCGGTATTTCCCCATTCAGGGAACCTGGACCCGGACCATCCCCATTCCCATTTGAGCCCCCATAGGGCTCAATGGTAATGGGGAACATGCTAACAATGGGCCTGTTAATGACGGGCCCGTTGTTAGCATGCTGGTCCCCTCGCGGGACCCGCAAAGGATGTCTGGTCTGACCAGATGTCCAGAGCGTGTCCCGCGAGGGGACCTCGTAATGAGGCGGTACGGGGTTAACGGCGCCGGCACCTTTACCGGCGCTGTTAACCCCTTACCGCCTCACTTGTAATGAGGCCCAATGTCTTGCATCGGTCCGATATTTACTCCAAAGCTTACCGAACTGAAGCGGTTGACAGCACACCACTTTCTCACTTTCCGATTCCCTCTTCACCAGACTAACCCATTCCCGCCTTCTTGTTTGCTGATCCGCCTGAGCGCCTGGGGACTGTTAGGGAGAATTCTCATAAATGTGCTAATTCCCTTCACCTTAGAGACCCCCAGCAACTTTGCTGGATTTTGAGGACTTGAGCCTTTTTTCCCCACTCTCTCATGCATTTTGATGTGTGTTTTACTCTTGTGTTCTCTGATTATGGAGTTTTAGACAACTCCATAGGCATAATCTGTTCATGTGTGTCACACAGCACCCTCAGTGCAGTGACACAGGGAAGCCTTTGTGGCTGTCCCAAGGTTTAAATACCTTCTCTGGGATAAACTACTGTTTCCCAGAGAAAGTAAAGTTAAATTGACTTTACTAATCCTTTTAAAAGTATCCCCTATGTCTTGAAACTCATGTCGCAGTCAAATGCTACCCTTTCCTTTTGAAATGGCTGGTGGCAGTGGTTGTACAACAAACTACCATGATTTTTCCCGACCGCGAACACCGGTAGCGTTAAATCACGGGAGCCATGTTTTTCAAGATGGCGCCTGAGCCCTCTTTGTCTAAACAGGTGCCGGTCCCTTTGTTCCTAAGCTTTTGGCAGGCTTCAGGACTGAAGACCGCTTCTTGCGCCTGAGTGTCTGGGGTGGCCAGGAAGTGAGGGAGGTGCCCTAAAGTTCCTGTGCTTAGTCTCCTAGGAGAACCAAATGCACTCTGGCGTGATTGGCTGGCTGACTGTCCGGCAAGGACAGCCACCCTGCTGGGTGAGTGGCAGCTAGGCTGGAATGAATGGGAGAAAAATGTTTAAAAGGCAAGTCTCTTGGCTTGGAAGGCAGAGTCGACCACTGGAACGAAAGAACCGAAGACGAGCTTGAAGAGGATGGCTGCTGCAACTCCTGGACCGTTGGTTTCCCGGTGAAGCCCTGCTGCAGGTCCAAATCGCCAAATTCATCTCGACAGAGAAGCCCATCAAGGACGACTTCTCCCTTTGAGTTGGTGGGACCAATCAACTTGTAAGCCACCGGGATACCATTCTCGGAGCCGGTTGTATTTTCCTCAGAGTGCTGCAGGAAACTGAATAGCCAGGGAGAAGGACACCAGTTTGTGTGCTTGACGACAGCTACCAGAATCGAAGATTTGCCTGTTTGCCAGCTTTGTGACCAGTCTCCGTGCAGTGCAGGAGTCGCCCAACATCCTCCCTCTTGTCCCCACGACTGAGGCTCAGGAACAGCGAGATCTGCAGGAACTGCCAGGAACAGAAGTGTTCAGCTGCATCTTTTTCTTCAACATAATGTACTGTGAAAACCTGACCGAGAGAACTTACCTCTCACTGCGAAAGTGCGTGAAACTTTGGCAACTTGCAGGCCTAGTCAGCTTGTGACCCGACATATAAAGCTTTCTTCTATGAACTACTTCTGAGAACCGTGGCAAAGACTTTTCCATTTAACTACCAGAAACGTTTTTACTGATAAAAGACTCTAGCCCATTGACTTTGGCCTAACTATTGCATTGGACCAACTCCTCTGGTGAACTCAAACTATTTGCACTGTTTTAGAATAACTCTACTATTCGTTTTAGTAACTCATGCCTTTTTGCCCCTACTTCAAATGCTCTGAATGCCATTTTGCTCCTCCTTCAAAGTAGTTTAAATGCCTCAGTACCGGATAGTGTGAAGTACTGTAGAATATTTGTGTGTGATATTGATTGCCTCCTTTTAGTGAATGTTTTCTAACTGACTGTGTAATAAATTAATAAGTGTTTTACAAAGAAACCTTGAGTATAAGAGTCTCTTTGAATAATTGTAATTATAGACCTCTGTGTAACACCCTTACAGCTCACATTCCCTCGAGATAAGGCTGGCTGCTCAGCTTGCTACCAAAAACTGTGTGGTACAGACTTATACCAAAGGTTGGTTTTGCTTATACCTGTAGTCGTAGTTGTGTGTAGTGGTCCCAGACGGTACTGCATACAAACTTTACCTAACAGGGACCAATTCCGTTGGTGACGGTGCACGGTCGTTAAATAACAGTTGATCATCAATAGGGGAACTGGTTCTCGGATCGTCTGACATTAGGAGACTGTAAGTGATAATCCGCTGGGCCATTGTACAAATCATCACTGGGGTCATTGTACCATGTACCCTGGCCATCAGTACCCTGATCATCTAGAAAGACATGTTCTCCTTCATCCTCAGTGACATCAATGACATTGCAAGACTGAAGTATGCATTGCGTGCATTCTGTGCGATTTATCTGGTGGTTCTTCTTCCCCTGTAACTATATAATTCGGCTTTATGGGTGTGCATTCAAGAAAATCCACAAAGGAGGAAACTTTATCCATGGTTTCCGCAAAACGTTATCCGTTACAAAATGGTCCATGGAACTGTCTTGGGTGTATCTTGGAGAGGGAAAACTATTGCCTCAGGATCAACAGCACATAGCTTTTTATGTAAAGTCTGTGACAATGAAGAAGTGACCTTTGTGTATGTGTAGATGTTAAATTGGTAGCATCTATTGTTTTAGATGCGTCTTTGGATGTATCTTTTGTCAAATGTGTTTTTTGATGTATTTTGTGTTTGACATAGGTTTCTGTGCCTGTTTTGATGAGGGCGAACCCGAAACATGGTCAGTCGATGTTTTATGCAAGGCAACTGGAACGCTCAGCTTCTGTTTATCTTTGGAGCCATGCGCTAAAAGCAGAGCTGCAAGCGCAGCAGACTTTGGACGTGTCGAGCTAGTAGACCGCGAAGTGCCCTGTGTTACTGTGTGGCCTACTTTCGACATAATTGTAAAACATTGCCAGGGGTTGTGTACTTATTGTGGTGTTTGTGACCCCATTGGTGAATGTGCTTGTGTGTGCCCTTGTCGCCAGGTGTTGTCCCCAAAGCAGAGCGAACAGCTTACCATACAGGGTTGGGGACTGGCATGTGGGTGTCTGTTGACCCCTCTTCCATGTCTTCGACATCCGAAAAGGCGCTGTTGCTGCCCTGATTTTCCTCTTCCGATTCATAAGCACCGGTGGGCGAATTAGATGCAGCCTGCATGGCGTAGGCCGCCCACCACTTAGTGCGTCTCTCTTTAAGCGTTTTAGGCAGAAAGAGTTTAAATGCTGCACAGCACTTCTCTGAATGATTACAGGAAGGCAGTGGTTACACACGTTATGTGCGTCTTTCCACAGAAATGTACGATTGCATGAATGACACAACTTGTTGTTTCCATATTTACTTATAAAGGCAGCCAGATAGTAGCAAGAAAAGGGAAATGTGAGTAGAGGCATTCTAAGAGAACTGAATAATGTTGAATCCCCCCCACTCTACCTACTGTAAAGGCCGTAGCCTGGTGTAGGCCGAAGCCAGAGGCAAGTTGTCTAAGACGTCGGAGGAGAAAGTCTTCAGTCGCTTGAAAGTTCATTGATGGAACCCGCTCATTGAAACAGGCATCTAAGATTCATCCATCCATCGAAAGATATGTTGATAAGACTTAATGAAAAATATATTTCACAATATCAAAAAGTTGATAGAGCTACGAACTCTGCATAAGAGTGACCAACCACGATGGTGGGAAAAAACAATCTGAGGACCTTGATGCGTGAAGAATCATGGGTACAGTACACGTCACACTAGGGATAGGATTACAAACATGCCCTATCAATGTGCCTTTTCGATCTTCGAAAACAAGTCATGCAATACTCTGCACCTACCACTAGATGTTGGCCTATGCAAAGCATGCGATTCTAAGCAGACCCAGAAGCCTCAGAAACTAATATACAGAAATTGACACCACTTATGTTGAACACTGTGAATCTATGAGGAACAGAACATACCTTCTGTGGTGGCAGGAGTGATAGGGATGTACTCTGTCGAGGACTGGCTGTTCAGAGTTACACGGGCTGTAGACAGGTCAATCTTGGTACTACGGCAAGTGTTGGAGCACACCTTGGTGTGTTGGTAAAAGTCCAGCTCCCCAGAGTCCATGATCTTCCTGAGAGTAAAATGAAGGAACAACAGTGTATAGGTTAACTGTGGAAACGGTCACCGAGATCTCACCTGCTGAGGATACAGCATTAGGGATTTTCATACAAGAACTCAAAGCTTAACAAAATGCAGGGTAACATAGGCTACAGTGCAGGAGCACCAACTGCAGGTGAGTACCTTCAAAGGAAGCCCTATAGACACCTCTGCAAACATCCTTCTGAGACAGTCCCACACACATTTGCAAGGATTCCTAGACACATCATTAAAATCCACTAAACAAACCTGCAGATACAAGACTGCAGACAAGTGCAGAGATCGCTCAGCCCTTACACCATAGACCCTGAAAACATGCCTCAGATGAAACATGTCAGACATATGCAAAGATGCCTCAGAAGTAGTACTGCACAGAAATCTTCACAGGTCTTCCTCAGAAACAGCAAAACACATTTCTCCCAAAGCCCCATGGATGCAGTTTTTAAGTTATTTTCAAATGTCACTTTGATTCTGCAATGCAAATTCCTGAAAAGGTCATTCAGCCAAAGTGCTGTAGACCTATGCAAACGTCTCACAGGTTCCACATTATGGACATCTAAAAAGGCTTTTAAACACACTAACAGCATCAATGGCCTCTCCCACATTCCTCAGACACTGCACTGCAACCACCTTCAAAGGCTGTATCTTTTAGGAACAACCACCTTTCAGGATGGGACAGAAACATGGCAGTATCTCTCCACTACCTCTGCAACCTATTTAAATGAACACTTATTCAGCTTTTCTCATCCGTATTGGGCTGTGCTGTACATACCACATACCACATACCACCTACTACCAAAATGGCTGGCAGTAGACTCATTGGCTGAATGAGCACTACCATGGACAGACACCGTAGCAGAACCAATGATAGAGGACGTGCAAATGAACTCTGGCTAAATTCAGTGACATCCAGCCAATCTTTATGTGAGTCTGGACAACAAGGAGCAACATGTCCTCCACTCTTTGAAAATACATAGGACTTTTACCCGAAGGAAAGACTTCGGGACTATAAGGGTGTTGAACTCATAAACCCAGGGTGCTTTAAAACGAGGTAGCAATACATAGAGGTGGATGTGGATGCAGAAATTACTCAAACATCAATAATCAAAATGACTCAGGAAGTTGGCAAAACTGCATTCTGTTTTATTATCAATTGTCTAAAACAGGGAGTACAACAGACATCATCCAACGTCGCACAGCACAATCGCAACATATTTTAGAAAAAACATTGCTTTTATATCAAAAAATCATCATCACTGACGTCACTCTATGTGGCAAACGACAAACTTATCTGGGAAAGCGACTGGCTCTCAATGAACATCTAGGTGTACGTTCTATATAGCCGGGAGTTATGATTGGGTGTCTTAAGTCAGGTGGGCAACTAATCCCATTCCAAATGAATGGTCATCTTCATCGTCGCCGTTAGGGAGAATTCTCAGAAATTTGCTAATTCCTCTACCTACCTGCGATCTCTGAACTTGTCTGCAGTAGTTTATCAAAGAGAAGGTATTTAAACATTTACCGCATACCAGGTTCCCTGAATGGGGATTTACTGGGTCATTCCAACCTTGGAGGACCCGGTATTTCCCCATTCAGGGAACCCATCCTCATTTCCATTCTCATTTGAGCCCCCATAGAGCTCAATGGGAATGGGGAGGGAGCTAACAACGGGCCCGTTGTTAGCTCCCTGTTCCTTTAGCGGGAGCCACTAAGTTACCTCGTAATGCAGCACTAAGGGGTTAACAGCACCGGCATACTTACCGGCACTGTTAACCCCTTACCGCTGCCCTTGTAATGAGACCCTAACTCTAATGTCTTAGAAGAGTCAGAGGAGGGAGAGGAGTCCAAGCAAGGGAGCCCCCTTTCCCTCAGCAGGCCCTTTTGACTTAGCCTTTAGCCACTGGGATCCCACAAGGTCCATCACTGGGCCTCATTACGAGTCAGGCGGAATGGGTTAACGGGGTCCGCTAATGGATGCGGACCCGCTATTCCCATTCCGCCTGATTCCGAGGTCCCCTCGCGGGAATTGAAAAGGTTACAAGCCCAAGCTGAAGCCAAACATCAAGACATCAATCTCAGGGAATTGGAAATGCAACATGCTCTTGAAATGAAGACATTGGGCCTCATTCCGAGGTTGGAGGTAGCCATGGTGCTACCAGCACCATGGCTGCCCCCTTACCGCATACCGGGTCCGGGTTCCCTGAATGGGGAATTACCAGGCCATTCCAACCTTGGAGGACCCGGTATTTCCCCATTCAGGGAACCCATCCCCAGTCCCATTTGAGCCCCCATAGGGTTCAATGGGAATGGGGACCATGCTAACAACGGGCCTGTTAATAACAGGCTCGTTGTTAGCATGCTGGTCCTTTAGCGGCTCCCGCTAAGGGTGCCTGGTAAAACCAGCCGCCCTTAGCGGGACCCACTAACGGACCTCGTAATGCGGCGGTAAGGGTTTAACAGCACCGGCGCCGTTAACCCCTTACCGCCCACCTCGGAATGAGGCCCATTGTCTCTTGAAAACATTTCCCTCCCAGGGTCCTCTAGGTCTTCCAGTCCAAAGAGGTCTCGCCTGCCGAAAGAAGCAGTGAGTATGTATGATGTGAAACTTGATATTTTGGATTGGTTGGGTGCTTTTGAATACAATCATGGGATTCAGGGTCTCACAGGGAATCAGTTGATTCCTTGACTTTTGTCTAGGCTCCCGCAGGTTCCAACTGATGCTGTAATGGAGGTGGGGGAACTTAAATGATTAGAGTATGAGAATGTGACTGATGGTATCCCTTGGGCTACCTGGGTGTGTGAATGTTTGAAAACCTAGATGGTTGGGTTAAGGGTTACAGAGTGAACCCGTTTGAAGGAATGAGAAATCTATTTTTGTTGGAATCTATTTTTGATGCCTGCTCTCCTGAGCTGAGACAGCACTTGGCTGACTCGAAAGAGATTGATCGAAAGAAGCTAGAAAAAGCTGCTGACTTGTGGGTTGCCAACAGGGCCACTCACAAAGATTCTGGGGCCACTCACAAAAAGGATGAGGGGAAGCAGAACAAGAAAAATGACAGAGAATTCTAAATCCTCCCACCCAAAAGAGGGCCACAAACATAAGAAGGCTAAGCCATATGGGAAACCAGGCCAGTATAGTGAAACCTCTGGTGTTAAACCAGAGGGAGGTCAGCAGAAGCCCCCATTTGTCAAAACATTTGGTAAATGTTATGCTTGGGGGTCAACTGACCATGTGAAAGGGGATCCCAGATGCAAGGGTAAACCTTCGGGGGTCCACACTGCCTTCTTAGCCTTCATCCCTGAGGGAGAAGTTCATATGGCAAGTGGAAACTTAAATCTATTGGCTGAAGACCCCCATTGGAGTCTCAGCCAGTGTTTCTTTAGTGTCCCTGTATCTGTGGGAACAACAGAATGTAATGGTGTATAACTCTATTCCAGATAGCAGAAAAGATATTACAAGGACAGTGTACTTGTGAATGGTCAGGAAACGCCCATTAGAGACACTGGGGCCAGCATTACAGTGGTGGATGAAACCTTTTCCAAACCTGTGGATGTTGCCGAGGCACCCAAAGGCCCCACTAAGCTTGCTGGGGGCCCTGTCCAGATGGTTCCAATACTACCAGCTCTCATCCAGTGCAACAATATGACTGTAAAATACCTGTCAGTGTACACAATGAGGTACCTGTGAGTCCTGTTGGGGGAGGACTTAAAAGCCCTTGGAGTTGTATCAAACACCCCCAGGCCTCCCAGTAAAAGGAAGCAGGAGCAGACTAGACTGGCCAGAGAGAAAACTTTGATTGACTCTCAATGGAAAGATACACAAGTACCAATACCCCCCAGTCCACAGGAAGAACACCTTTCTGATTCCAAGACAAATAAAGAGACAAAGGGGAAACCTAAGGTCTCAGGAAAGAAGAAAGGTATCACACCTGTACATAGGACAAGAACATCCCTGAGAGGACAGTCCAAGGTCACACCCGTGACCCCTCCACCAGCTGAGACTGAGTGGGAGGACCAACCCGAGGATGGTAAACCAGCTACTGGTGAAACAGAGCTGGAATAAGCCCTTCCCCGTTGGAGATCCCTATTCTAAAGACCATCCTGAGCTGCAGACTTTTCTTGCGGAAGGTGGCCCCTGTAGGGCAGACTTCAGCAGAGGTCAAAGAGAGTGTCCTACTCTTGAAGGACTTCGCCAACACGCAGCTTCCCAGCTGGAAGGGATAGACCCAGGGAAGCACAGGCTGTACTGGGAGGATGGCTTCCTTTACAGTGAGCCTATTGAGTCTACCCCAGGGGCCTACAGAAGACTTGTAGTGCCTCAGGAGGTGAGACCTTAGTTTCTACAGTTAGCCCATGAGATTCCTTTAGCTGGTCACTTAGGTTTTAAGAAGACCAAGGAAAGGATTTCTCTATATTTCTACAGGTCCAAGATGGGGTCTGAAGTAGATAAATTCTGTAGAAGCCGTCACACTTGTCAGACTTCTGGAAAGAGTTGAGCCAAGAACGTGGCACCCTTGGTGCCTCCCCCAGTGGTGGGAGTTCCTTTTGAGAGGGTAGGGATTGACGTTGTTGGTCCCTTAGACCCTACCACATCTTCAGGCAACCGATTTATATTGGTTGTGGTAGACCATGCTACCAGATATCCTGAAGCCATACCTATGAGGACTGTTACTGCTCAGGCAGTGGCTAAGTCCCTCCTTGGTATTTTTACCAGGGTAGGTTTTCCTAAGGAAGTTATCTCAGACGGGGGGACCAATTGTATATCCCACTACATGCAAACCATGTGGAAAAACTGTGGAGTGAAAACTGGAGTGGCCTACAAGTTCTCCACAGCTTACCATCCCCAGACAAATGGGTTGGTAGAGAGGTTTAATAGAACTATGAAGAGCATGATAGGTGCTTTAGAAGAACCCCTTGGAAGAAAGTGGGACCTTCTACTGCAATGCCTTCTCTTTGCTTATAGAGAAGTCCCTCAGGAAGGGGTTGGCCCCAATCAAGGAGGGGTTGGAGAGTGCTCCTTCCCACAAGCCAGTGAGAGTCACCAATTATGTGTTAGTTGTCCGAAGGAGAATGACACACCTGATGACAGAACCTTCAGATAACTTGAAAGCAGGTCAGGCTCTGGTTAAGCATTGGCATGGCCAGAAGGCCAACATGGTTGAGTTTACTCAAGGCCAGCTAGTTCTAGTTATGGTACCTACAAGGCAGAGGGCCTTACAGGACAAATGGATTGGACCCTTCATGGTTGTGGGCAAACTTGGAGAGGTCAATTATTTGGTGGACATGGGCAATCCCAAGGAGGCCCCCAGGGTCTTTCACACCAACCACCTAAAGGCATATGTCTCTAGACCAGAATTAGGAGCTTTGCTCTTAGCCTGTGATCAGGAGGAGAGTGAATCTCTACCTGACCTCCTCATGTGACAACCTTTAGATGGGAAGATAGGAGTTAATTTATCTTCTGATCTGACTCTGGAACAACAGGAGGAGTGCAAAATTCTGTTAAATCAGTTTGCCCCTCTGTTTTCACTGCCACCAGGCTTGACCCATTGGGGGCAGCATGATATACTCACTGGTGACTATCTCCTTGTTAAAAGCAGGGGTTACAGGATGTCAGACCATGTAAGAACCCGCATAAAGGAAGAGGTCAAGAAGATGCTTGATCTTGGACAGATGAGCTGGTGGACACACTTGGTTCAGCCAAGTTCCGCAGTACATTTGACCTAACCTCAGGCTATTGGCAAATAGCTCCAACAGACCATGCCAAGGAGAAAACTGCATTTCCACCCTAGGCATCTAACAGTTTAAGGTTATGCTTTTTGGACTAAAAAATGCACCTGCTACATTCAAAAGGATGGTGAATCGTGTTCTGAATGGAATGGAGGATTTCTGCAAGGCATACTTGGGTGACATTGCAGTATTTAGCCCTACTTGGAAAGAACATCTTGACCACCTAGGATATGTTTTACAGGCTCTTTAGCACGCCCAACTGATCATAAAGGCAAGCAAATGTCAAAATGGTCAGAGTAAAGTGGTCTACCTTGGACATGAGGTATGAGGAAGTGAATTAAGGCCATTGCCTAGCAAAGTACAAGCGGTACAAGACTGGGCCACCCCTACTACTCAAACTCAGGTGAGAGCCTTCCTACGTCTCACAGGTTACTATAGGAACTTCACAGAGAACTATGGGACTATAGCTTCTCCCTTGAATGTAATCTCCTCACCTAAATTCCCCAAGAAGGTCAAGTGGAATGAGGAGTGCACTAAGGCATTTGAAGGATTTAAGAAAGCACTTTGCCAACCTCGTGACTACAGAAAATCCTTTATTGTACAAACTGATGCTTCAAATACAGGAATAGGTGCAGTTCTGAGTCAGCTGAATGAGAAAGGCAGGGAACATCCCATCTGCTTCATCAGTAGGAAACTGAAGGGCCCTATCAGAAAAAAAGACATGGGACCTCATTACACGGTAGGCGGTAGCGCCATGACTGCTACCTTACCTCATTCCGGATCCGTGTTCCCGGAATAGGGACTTACCGGGTCATTCCGACCTTGGAGGACCCGGTAACTCCCCACTCCGGGAACCATTCTCCATTCCCATTTGAGCCCCCATAGGGCTCAATGGGAATGGGGATGGAGCCAATAACGGGCTATTAGCGGGCCCGTTATTAGCTCTGAAGTCCCTCAATGGGTCCCTTCCATAACGCCTGGTAAAACCAGGCGTTATGGAAGGGACCCGCTAAGGGACCTCGTAGTAGGGCGGTAAGGGATTACCGGCACCGGTGCCCATACCGGTGCCGGTAATCCCTTACTGCCTACCGTGTAATGAGGCCCATTAAGTTTATTGGTCTGCAGAAAATCCAGATGAAAAAAAGAGGCGGCAATCAAGAACTATGACTGCGACAGGCAGAAGCCAAACTGATTTGCCGCTTCAGAACTGTTGAATTCGGACTAAACTCAAACAATGAAATGGTCCATTTCCTGTAAATTGGGCCTGTACAAATCTTTTACATTTCTTCACAATGTAACAAAACGACACGTTA
This sequence comes from Ambystoma mexicanum, assembly GCF_040938575.1. Lineage (NCBI taxonomy): Eukaryota > Metazoa > Chordata > Amphibia > Caudata > Ambystomatidae > Ambystoma > Ambystoma mexicanum. The sequence goes on along the minus strand of NC_090925.1, from coordinate 325,121,807 downwards.
ATATGAAATATGTGATTGTTTTCTCTTTCTTTTTCTTTTTCCTACAGCTGCTAATATTTGTTATGCAGCTAACTAGCTTTCTGGTATGTATTTGTGCATGTAGAATTCATATTCCTTAAATTTCGCAGATGGGTATTTATCAACTACATTACCCAGAATGCACTCATAACACCAGATCTAATTATGGCAGAATATTCTTCCACCTACAGTAGGCTCTCCTGCCTCAAAAATATACTTTGCATGGGATACTCGGTATTCATGCGTGACCGATGCTTATATGCTGCAAGTCTTACTACGACACATAACACGCAGGTTTTAAACCTTTGTGACACACATTTTTTGATATACAATGTTTTCCCATTTAATGTCTATAATTGGCTCATGCTTATATAAAATATATACATATATATATATTTTTTTTTCCACTAAACTCGACACACCGGGATAATCTAAATATGCGATCCACATTAGGAGTTGGTAAGAGACACTCAGGCCGATTCATGGAATTAATGTGCGCTGAAAAAACGGCACACGCGTGCGAAAACGTGCGATTCGCAGTGAAATAGCAAAAATCGCAGTGCAAGTGCGATTATCGCACAGAAAACAGCGCACATCGATTCATGGAAGTCCATGCATGCGCAAAATGTGGGATGTGTGCAGAAAAGGTGCGCGGCGCATGCTGGCGCTCAGGTCATCGAACGCCGTGCGATAAGGCCACAGCGAATTCGCACATAGCGCGGCGTACATAACAAAAGTAGGCGTAACACGGGGCGTTACACGCAGAATGGGGAACAACTCGTGAAAATGTGGGCGTCACGGGGGAAGTACAGGAGGCAAGTGCGCGGAACGCCCACACGCTCGCCTACAACACGTATTCATGGAATGGAATAGGAAAAACAGCGCGCGGCCAAAGACGCGCACAGACCCCTACATGTCCGCCACACGAAAGCAGGCGGTAGCGTCCCTGCGCAGGCAAAAAATGTGCGCCAAAGTTCTACACGTGCGAGAAGTTCCACACGCGATCGGTCCTGGGGGAGCGTGTGCGTGTATTTCAGAGGTGCGCAAGAAGTTCCACATGCGATTGGCCTGGGCGCGTGTATTTCAGGGGTGCGCGAGAAGTTCCACACGCGATTGGCCTGGGCGTGTGTATTTCAGAGGTGCGCGAGAAGTTCCACACGCGATCGGGCCTGGGGGAGCGTGTGCGTGTATTCCAGAGGTGCGCGAGAAGTTTCACACGCGATTGGCCTGTGCGTGTGTATTTCCGGGGTGCGCGAGAAGTTCCACACGCGATTGGCCTGGGCGCGTGTATTTCAGAGGTGCGCGAGAAGTTTCACATGCGATCGGGCCTGGGGGAGCGTGTGCGTGTATTTCAGGGGTGCGCGAGAAGTTCCACACGCGATTGGCCTGGGCGCGTGTATTTCAGAGGTGCGCGAGAAGTTTCACACGCGATTGGCCTGGGCGCGTGTATTTCAGAGGTGCGCAAGAAGTTCCACACGCGATCGGGCCTGGGGGAGTGTGTGCGTGTATTTCAGAGGTGCGCGAGTAGTTTCACACGCGATTGGCCTGTGCGCGTGTATTTCAGGGGTGCGCGAGAAGTTCCACACGCGATTGGCCTGGGGGAGCGGTGTACGTGTATTTCAGGGTCTTGCGGGTGGTTTTACACGTGATCGGGCCTGGGGGAGCGGGGTACATGTATTTCAGGGGCTCGCGGGTGGTTTTACACGCGATCGGGCCTGGGGGAGCGGGGTACATGTATTTCAGTGGCTCGTGGGTGGTTTTACACGCGATCGGGCTTGGGGGAGAGGGGCACGTGTATTTCAGGGGCTCGCGGGTGGTTTTACACGCGATCGGGCCTGGGGGAGCGGGGTATGTGTATTTCAGGGGCTCGCGGGTGGTTTTACACGCGATCGGGCCTGGGGGAGCGCAGTACGTGTATTTCAGGGGCTCGCGGGTGGTTTTACACGCGATCGGGCCTGGGGGAGCAGGGTACCACTCACCGTCTGCATTGCGTGTAGAAGAACGCGTAGCCAACACCCACCCGCTGTGAAGTAATAGCGTGTGAACCCCAACGCCTGCAAAACACACGCACCGCACCCCACAAAAAGCAATGCCCGTGCGCGATACGTCACAGACGCGCATACACGCTAAGGGCCTTTGGTCCAATGGAATCGCGTATGCGTGCTGACGCGCTTACGCGCTAAGGGCCTTTCCTCGATTTACACGCTGACGTGCAGAATTTTCACGTGCCAAATCACTCCGTATCAAGCTGGCCACGCGTAAGTACACGGAAGACCATGCTCCTGCCCAAAAGGCCGAATTACTGCCCCCCAGAGCCCCGAGCAGCCTCCCACGAGCCATCTGCTGCTGCCTGCCTGCCTGCTGCCACCGTGCCCTGCCATTTGGTGCCTGCACATCAGCCATCTGCAGGGGTCCAGTTGCTGTGTCCACCCCTGCTGGAACAGAACACTCCCGACTGGGATACCATCGCTCCACAGCCCAGCCCCAGGACCCAGTTGCCCACCCACGCCTGCCTCGGGGGTCGCCATGTCGGGGCAAACACCATCCGAGACCACTGGCGACCCCCAGCCAGAGGGGCAGAGGGCCACCAGCTTCAGTCAGAAGGAAGTTGGTGTCCTGGTGGAGCTTGTCCTGGGGCATTATGATGCCCTCTTCGGATCAGCACGCACCGACAAGGAAGGACGGGACAGGATCTGGGACGACTTTGTGGTTGCCATCAACGCGGAGGGGGTGGCAACCCACAACATCAAGCAAGTCAAGAAGCGCTGGGAGGACTTCAGGTCCAGGACCCTCAAAGGCCTGGCGCCTCGTGGAGGGGGGCCGGGGCAGCATGAGTACCATCCAGCTGAGGGTCCTGGAACGCGTACGCCCAGCGCTCCATGCCCAGATCCTTGAGAGGCAGACCCGTCTGGAGTCGAGCGGTAAGTGGCCAAGCATTGCTGTGTGAGACAGGGCATGTTGCAGTGTGCTGGTTGTCTGATACTTGCCTGTATGTGTGACATAGGCCATGTACACGTGTGTGTGTTTGTGTGCAGGGACATCATGGTCATGCATGTGAGACCAGTAATGTGTGAAGCACACGGTTGGTGTATGTGTTTAAATGCAACATGGGGAGCCCTATGCGGAATGGACACATGAGAGCATGCCAGTGTCTGTTCCTGGACATGGGTGGGGGTGAGGGATGGGTGCTGATGCCATGTACATGTAAGGTGTCCATGTCTGTGTTTCTGACTTGCGCGTCTGTGACTTGTGAATGCCATGGATGCATGACACATGTCTGTGACAATGTTCAGAATCACTGATGCAGCCTAGTTATCCTTGCATCCACTGTGTCTGGGGTGTACGAGTCCAGATGGATGAAAGTACGTTGAAGTGTGTGCATGTGATAGGCATGACCCATGATGCATGTGAGTCCAAAAACAACATTGTATGCTTCAAGAGTCCCTTGGACATGTTTGCTTATGTCCATAGCATACGCCATGCCTGTTACTGCATGTGTTTTGCCTGCACTGACCCATGTGTTGTGGAGGGACATGATGGAAGTGATCTTTGACAGTGCCACTCATCTGCTATTGCTTCCTGTCTAGGGGACCATTGTACAGTACCCTGATGCTTGTGTTCTATGTCTCCCTCTACACAGCGCAAAGTGAAGAAGAGGGCGGAGACGGCGCTGTGGAGCTAAGCGGCGGGGATGCCCCCACGGCTGCGGCGGAAGGGGTGGGTGAGCCCCCACAGGGGCTTGCAACGGCGGAAGATGGTGTGGAGCCATCCAGGTTGGTGGTTTCCACAGAGGAGGAGGAGGAGGCCGCTACTGAGCCGCACATGGGGCCTGGTGGGGGCATCCCTGCTGGTGCAAGTGGTGCAGTCCAGGGGCAGGAGGCAGCACAGGTCGCCATGGAGGTGCCTGTGCATGTCACTGTCCCTGACACTGTGACTGCACCACCATGCACCAGCAGGGATGCCCCATCCCAGGCCCGTCCGCAGGTAGGGGGGATGTCCATGTCATCTGACTCCCCTCCACCTGCGGACGAGGGGACCCCTGGCCGTATGGAGAAGGTCCTGATTGGTGTCGTGTTGCGCACGGCTGTCATTCGTGATGAGGTGCGTGCTTCCCGGGGGGAGCACGCACGTCATCACGATGTGCACTGTGGCAACGTGGCCCAGTTGGGAGCGGTCATGGTCGGGGCTCTCGTACATGTGCCGGGCACTCTGGCGACCCTCTCCTCCTCTGTGGAGGCTATGCGCCAGTCGTACTCCATTCCGTCTTCCGGCCCAGATGCCACCAGGGCCCCCTGTGGACCTGCCCCGACCAATGCAGCCACCTCAGTGGGGATCACATCCCTGCCACAGTCGGGAGTCGGAGGTCCAGCAGGGGTGGACACACCAGCAACTGGACACCAGCAGATGGAGGGCGTGACGGCATCATCGGGCAGGGCACGTGCACGACGGCGTCGGTGGATTCCATCAGCCTGGATGCCGTCGTGCTGGCACACGCAGTTGCGTCGGAGGCAGCGGCAGGCTCGACGTGGGAGGCATCATGGCTCGGGGCCATCAACATCAGGGGTGCAGGCATCGGCCGGAGGGCAGGAGAACCCTGGAATGGGAGTGGCTTCCGTGTGGGAGCGGTTGGGCCAGCAGATAGGTGCGGAGCGGCAGCGGGCAGAGGAGGAATGGCTCACAATGGTCAGGACGGAGAACTCCATGCGGAGGGCGCTGAGGCGGGCTGATTGCCTCCAGGGTCTTCGCAGGGAGTTGGAGCTGGACACTGCATTATCCCTGCGAGACCTCGGGGCCAGGGAACATGCCCGCCTCCAAGCCATTGAACAGGAATTCGATGATGCCCTGGCCCATGACAACAACCAGTGAGCCGTCGGACAAGCCCGCTGCCCTTGTAAATAGTTATGTAGTTAGTGTTAGGTTTCCTTTGCTTTTTTATTTATTTTGGACCTTTTGGACAATGGACACATTTTTGTATATAGTTTTTTTATTAGGTAGTATTTTTATATAGGTTTCATTTCTTCAGTTGGGATCCTGGACCCTGGTTTGTTTATCTGTATATAGCTGACTGTTGGATTTTTTTTTTTTTTTGGATTTACCCATGGAGCAATGGTTTTCGGTTTTGTTTTGACCTTGGATTTACTTTCTTGAACTGTGACTTTGGACACCTTTCTTTTGGATTATGATTTGTCGTTTTTCATTATTTTACGGACATGCTGCTTTTGGTTTTGATTCCCATTGTCATTTGTTTATTTTTAATTCCATTTATGCTGTTTTTAATACATTTTTTTCATCAAACTTCAATGTGTAGTATCATCTCATTGGTATCATGCATATCATGATATGGGTTTTGAGATTCACTGACACCCATTGGGTGTATGTGAGGTTCATTTCCAAACTTGCGATTGGGGTTCTATCATGTCATTGCCATTTCTAAGTGGGTGGATGCAATACTCGGGTGGGTGTTTGGCATTTGGAGGCTGACCATAAGGGCCAGGGATCTAGATTGTGATGACATGTTGGCTGGGGGACATATGTGGAGGCCTGCTGGCAGGTGCCCCACAATGCTGGGGGGTGGGGGTGCAGGGGGACATGAGTGGGACATGAGTGGGGGCCTGCTGGCAGGTGCCCCGCAATGCTGGGGTGTCGGGGTGCAGGGGGACATGAGTGGGACATGAGTGGGGGCCTGCTGGCAGGTACCCCACAATGCTGGGGGGTGGGGGTGCAGGGGGACATGAGTGGGACATGAGTGGGGGGCTGCTGGCAGGTGCCCCACAATGCTGGGGGGTGGGGGTGCAGGGGGAGATGAGTGGGACATGAGTGGGGGCCTGCTGGCAGGTGCCCCACAATGCTGGGGGCTGGGGGTGCAGGGGGACATGAGTGGGGGCCTGCTGGCAGGTGCCCCGCAATGCTGGGGGTGCAAGGGGGCATGAGTTGGTGATCAGTAGTGCAAGGAGACATGTGCCTTTGCTGGGGGGCATGCCCATGTAGGGTGGGCTGCCTGCGGGACATGACCAGGGATGCAGGGTAGTCCCCTGTGGTGTGGGCTGCCTGCAGGGGCCGTGGAGGGTGTACAGGGAACACCTGGGAGGACCCACACTGCCAAATCACATGTAGGACTCCCCGGCACCCCTGAAATACACGTACCCTTCTGAAATCGCGTGTGAAACTTCTCGCGCACCCCTGAAATACACGCGCACAGGCCAATCGCGTGTGGAACTTCTCGCGCACCCCTGAAATACATGCACCCAGCCCGTTCGCGTGTGAAACTTCTCGCGCACCTCTGAAATACACACACACGCTCCCCCAGGCCAGATCGCGTGTGGAACTTCTCGGGCACCCCTGAAATATACGCACACAGGCCAATCGCGTGTGGAACTTCTCGCACACCCCTGAAATACACGCACCCAGCCCGTTCGCGTGTGAAACTTCTCGCGCACCACTGAAATACACGCACACGCTCCCCCAGGCCCGAACGCGTGTGGAACTTCTCGCGCACCTCTGAACTACACGCGCCCAGGCCAATCGCGTGTGAAACTTCTCGCGCACCCCTGAAATACATGCACACGCTCCCCCAGGCCAGATCGCGTGTGTAACTTCTCGCGCATGCGTGTTCCCGAAACCCGTAATACACATTCCCCGCTTTGCGTTTGCTGTTTGCCATTCCGGTAAACTGGTACAGGGTTGGCGCAGCCCTTTGCAATGGTTTTGCGATCTTGATGGCTTTTCCTTGCGCGAGGGCGTTCTTGGGGGCGTAACTGGCGCTGCTGCAGGGTCGCTGCGCCACGTCTGCTTTTGGAGGTGAGAATCCATGAATACGCTGTGCGCAGAAATTGATTTTATCGCACGCGGCTGGCGCAGACATTCGCACGGGTACGCTGTGCGCCAGCCGCGTGCGACACTTTTGTGCGAATTTCCATGAATTACCCTGACTGTGTTTCTATCTGCTCACACGCGTCTTTTTGGGAATACAATACCTTTTTGGGACAGTTTGCAGCAAAATATAGCTGCCGTAACTAGAAACAGAGGTAGGACCATTACACAAGGTTTTCTCGAGCTAATATGATCCTGCAGGCGGAGGCAAACGTACGCGACGCTTGAAGCAGGAGACAGATAACTTTGAGTTGAGCCCTGATATGACAGCCAACCTATATTACGCAGACCGAACGTCGTTATGCTCTACATCTGTATGAAGCATGCAGAGAAGCATGCTGACGCAGAGATAGGTGCTAGAGGGATTTATGACTTTTTAAAATAAGATAACTTATGTAGATTGGAGATCACGGCATGTTTTTTATTTAAATACAAAATTGTTTTACCCGACCTGAGTTTGAGTTGGGCATTACAAACCAAATATACGCAAATTTATAAACACAGGACTTCTAAACCAATGAATTAACATTCTTCCATGTTGCAAATAATTAAAAGGGCTATTTTAATATAATCAAAGTAAAGATCACGTACATTTAGGACGTACATGTTATATATGGGAGATCAATAATATGTTGTAACCGGAATCACCGTGGCTATATGAAGCTACATATACATTCTTTTTGTTGTTTATTTCCAATACAGGTGGGATTGAACCCTTCAATTTACTAACAGCATTATGCTATTAACCACGTACCCGAGACGCATTTGATCTAAGGGTAAGAGAACGTGTTAAACTTAAGGTGTGCTTTGTTGTTGCTGGCATCTAGCCAGCCTAGCATGACATGCCTTTGATGATCTGTAGCTATCTTCTTTTTTCTAATTGTATACATTTTCGTGTATCACTATCCTCGCCCTCACTTCCCCATACTCTGAACAACAATGATACAGAGTATATACACTGTCAAGCCATATACTTCTTAACATTCAATCACTACAACACTCAAAGACTTTTTAATAACCCACTATTGTTTTCTCTCTTTTTTACTTCTTACTTTTTGAAATCACGTTAACAGTTATCCACTGCATATGAGTTTTTGTTGTGTTTTATATTTATGCACTAATCAACCATGTTCTATGTTTCTTATGTGGCCTTTTTTCTTCTTCTTTTTGGTGGCATCTTCATTTAGCCCGGAATTGAGAAAGGCAAGGCTCTGTCTGCCGAAACACTAAGGGCTATAAATATAAAAATAAAAAATCCTTTCACGAATACAGAAATACTGGACTTTTTTCTTAAGATGAACCATTAATCACATACAATTGTTATTGATGAAAACTGGCACATAAGAAGGTGTAAGCTCAACCCAACCTTTTATGAGCTTCTACAAGGCCAAGTTCAAAGCCTTAATTGAATGGCAGACTGCAGGAGTGACGATGGATGTGGGCTAATTGGGTGGGGAGGCATGACCAGGCCGACCCTCCCAGCACCTGGGGTACAAGCTTGCATGCTGCTATTGAGTGGAATATTCCAGAAGGGTACAAGCGTGCCAAACAATTGTAGAGGACCACGTAGTACAGAGCCCTATAGTTTGAGAAGCCAATAGGTTGTCGTGTAGAAGATGACTTGCACTTGGGATGAGCTTAGTTGTCCAGCTGATCTTATAGACCCAATCACAACCCCCGGCTATATAGAATGTATACCTAGATGTTGCTTTTAAGCCTATCACAATCCAGCTTAGGTTTTTTGAGTTTGCCACGTAGGATGATGTCAGTAGTGATGAATTATTAGTATAAGAATGTTGTTTTTTCATATGATGTTTGAGAGAAAATCGAGCGGATGTCCGTTTTAACTCCCTGTTTTAGATAATTGTTAATAAAACAGTACCGCTTTTGCCAACTTCCTGAGTCGGTCCGATTATTGATGTATGAGTAAGTTCTGCATTCCCATCCATCTCCAAGTATTGCTACCTCACCTTAAAGGGCCCAAAGTCCAATGGTCCAGATCTGTATAAAGCAGATCAAGGAAAGCAAAACCCAATGGTACAGAAATTAAGAATGACAATCTGTTATTCAAAGTAGGTAAACCCTATTGGTAAGCTTTTACACTCATTCAGTTAAGGATAATAAAACAGTACTAAAATGCACTTTAAAGGTAACTGTTTGGATAGTAGTGGCTCGCACCCACAATTGTTACAGGAAAATGACAGTAATGACAATAACACAGCATAAATAGTACTGGCTTCCACTAGCAATTGTTACAGTTACAACACTAACTTAAAAGTAAGTGCTTTCATACTTGTTGTAATTTCCAGACAGAATTCTTAGAATCAAAGTCCTTCCCTAGTCTATAGCATGAGCTTTCTCAGAGGCAGAAGAGGGACCCTAGTGGTCTAGAAGTCAGCTGTAGGCAGGTCAGGATATGTTTCAGTTACAGGAAAGTGAAGGTTCCACAGGATATCTTCTTAAACAATTAAGTATTAACTTCAGAGTAAGTTAAAGTGTTCAGGAACTTCACAGAAGGCTCCCTATATGCGTTCCAGCATTAGGCATGGCCACGTGGTATGGGCAAACTCCCAACCACACATCACCCACTCAGCCTTACAGGATGTAAACCAGTCTTAAGGGAAGTATTACCCAAGCCCACACAGTACCTTAGGAGAAAAGAAGAGCTTTGGAGTGAATGCCTTCAGGATGCAGCAGCACAGGACCTGGTCCCTGGATTCTTGATCTGGAGCCGAAAGAACTGGACACTGGCTGGGAACTTACAGCAGCAGTCATCAGGGTATGCTTCCAGCAAAGTTTTCTTCGCAGATTCTCGCGTCTGTTTGGATTTGGCGCCTTTTTACAGCAGCCAGATGAAGAATGAATATCGCTAGTTGGATTCTCTTCACTCTCTTGGTCCTGCACTCTGGTGAGGGGACTTCAGGGACTAAAATCGTGTCTCTTCAGTACACTTCTTTCTTTTCTTGAGAACTATCCCACACTCTTTTTTGTATCAGTTGTAAGTTTTGGCAATAGGTCTCTTAGTATAGGCCTTTTTCTTTGACACGCCACCAGTAGGACTGCCTTATTATCCATTTGATGGTCGACGTTTGCTCCAATTTTAAATTTAGATTTAGATCAGGCGTTTTTCCAACCTGCATACAACATTCATTGTTCAATAAACACCCTTGAACTGTGATCACTTGTGGCTGTCTTACTTGTTGCCACCATGAGTTCCTCACAATGGTCTGTGTCAAGAAGTCCAAAGTAAAAGTCTGTATGTGTCCAAAACCTATACATGCCAACGGGCGTTTACCAATGATTGTTCTCTGTGTAATTACACAGTTCTTTATATCAATAAATTCCACAAAACTGCTTTCAATCAGATCGGTATTCAAAAAGTACTTGCTTTCATTTAGTTAGGCATTCATTAAGGGTTTCACAAGTTTTACGTGTTGGCCTGCCGCCCCGGTGTTACCCTGTCTAAGTTGACTCACTGGTGGGTGCTTACGGCGTTCCAGCGAGGCTCACAGCAGCCACGAGATAGATAGAGATATCTCTCTCTCTCCTACTTCCACAGCGGACTGTTTTCACTGTTCTTCCTGCTTTTAAACCTCCCGCCAGCTTGATGGGTCCAAAAAGGACTAGACCGCTCATTGCTAGTTTCGGAGTTCTGCGCACTGCTCTTGGTTGCCACCGCCTCATCCCAGTACCTAAATCGTGTGAGTGTGTGCGAATGTCAATAAAGAGATGATGTAGGTCTCTGGTTTGTCTCCATCTCGTCCCAGTACCTGACTGGTGTTTACTGGGGAATGGTCTATTTGAAAAACCTATAAAGGCTTGGGGGACATTGGACTCATGGTGAAAGGGAAATGTGGGATACCATGTCTCACCCAAGGGTGCCTCATCTCCACTCCCAAAGTCTCATCTGTTAGGGGAGATTTCCTAAAATCCTACTGGTATTAAGACTTTAGTAAGCTATCCCGGTGGTTTGTAGATCCCCCACCTCTAAGTATCAGTCTGTACTAGCTCAGGACCTTGGTAGAGTGGCCGAGCAGTCATCTTAAGAGGAAGATGTAAGCTGTAGGTAAGTACTCTGAATCTTAGCTAGACAGGCACAACAAAGAAGCACTTAGATATATATCTTTTATATAACTATATGTGTATTATATTTACACCAGAATCACTTTAAATACTTCAGACATTTACTGTAGACCACTTAGAAATAATTCATAACACACTCCAAAGGGCACTTTCACTTTTGTGTTTGTTCGCGGTTACATTTGTAGCAACACTAGAAATGGAAAAGACAAGGTTATCGTATTATTTGTAATTGCGCACACATGCTGTTTTCAACAGGTCATACGGTAATGCATTTACTCTGCAAGCACATATATGAAAGTCACTTAAAATGGAGGAAACTAAGTGGTTAGTGCAACATGAGCTCAGTTCAAGGTTCTAGAGACAATTTCTTCGCCTGCCAAGTATTTTAAGTCCAAAAACATAACCCTAGCTAAAGGCAATTCGGTGAGGGCTTGAAGTCTTGGCATATCAGGGAATAATGTAGAGTTCCTGCGGATTTCTTCCAGTAGCTAAGTTATTGAAGCAGCAAGTTGGCAATTAACAAAGGAGACCTAAAAACGGACTCGAGAAGGGGACACAAGCAGCAGCTTGGGTCAGAGGTAAGAGGGGTTGCCTTGGACACCTCTATGTGTACTCCAACGTTCTTAAGCGATTTCTTGGAATCAGGTAAGCAATACCTTTTCCCCCCAGAGTACCTTTGGCTTGAAGAAAGTGTTTGTGTTGGCTCCTCTGCGATGTGGCAGCTCTGGACCCGACCTCCGGAATATTTGGTCTGTTGACGAAAGGCAGGGCAATGACAGTGTAACTCAGCAGCAGTATCAAAGGAGGACCTGTAGCACGACTTTCAGCAATTTCTTGGTTCACTATACGGTGTTGATTCCTTTTCAGCAGCACACACAAAGGACACGGATCACCCTGTCAATCTTCTTCGCTTCCTGGAGTCCCACACTATGGTGAGGGGGGCATCTGGGCAAGTTGGATCGGATCTCTGGAATCTCCTTACAGGCTCAGCACAGATTTGGATGGATTTGGCCTTTCCACGATGATGCACTCGAAATGGGCAGCAGGTCTCCTGGTATTGGGGTTCCGCAGCTCTGGAAGCTCCTAGGACCTCGTGAGATGGCTTGTTTAAAAGTTCGTCTTGGGACTGGCTGTTCCCACCAGCCAAAGGGAAACAGTCATCCTCTTCGGAGCTCCACTGTTGCATAGAAACCGGGGTCAGGACAGCAGTAGTCAATTCACGGTCTTGCAAAGAGTCTGCAGGCATCTCTGGTCGTCGTCTTCTTCAGTTACTTCTGTTTCCTGTGGTCGACTTGCTTTACACTCCAGAAGCCTCACCATTTATACAGTTACAGCACACACTCCTCTGTGGGAGCTGGACCTATTCAGGCACTCTGGCAGACAAAGGACATGGGGGGGAGGGTGGAAGACTCCTCCCCCACTTCCTGCCTGCCCAGACACTCCTGAGCGCCCCCCACACACACACACACACACCCCTCCCCCTCCCAGAATGGTAGAAGAAGGGCTAACAAAGAACAACTATGCTAGTAATGGCAAAAAAACAAGGGAGGCCCCAAGTTGGTACTTGGGTGCCCCTATTGTGCACTACCGGACATAGCCTGCGATATAAGAAATATATTCGTGCTTGTAACACTTGTGTATAGGCGCGTTATAAATGCCATATCATATCAAATACACAATAGTTGGTAGAACACGTCCACTGCCACCAGCCATAACTAGGTGATCGTCTATGTGATCAAAATGTCACAGCAGCAGAGAGAAGGAGAATACCAAGTATCCCTTTGGCACGCCACTGAAGGTTGTGTGTGCCAATCGCCCAGACAAACAAGTTCTAACCCCTGGTAACGTTCTTTCGACTGGATGTTCCTCCCACGTATTGCTTATCTTTTGATATTTCCAATATACAGCTTAGCTGCTTCAGAAATGTTTTCCAGCAGGGAACGCTGTGCGTCGATTCCCGTCGACTCGATGTCCCTGGGAGGCCTCAGTCTCTATGTCAACTTCACCAAAGGTATATATAGCGCGTACAGTGCCTGTTGGCTTCAGTTCCGTTTTTACGAATGAAGGATTTATCCCATACCTGACAGTTAATCCTCCTGAGAGAGTGCAGACTGCAGTCGCATAGAATTCTACTGCGGTGTAGGTTGGGAGGCGCGATAAGGAATACGTGGGTGGAACATCCAGTCGAAAGAACTTTAACAGGGGTAAGTAACTTGGTCTTCAAACGGATTGTGTTCTTCCACGTATTCTTTATCTTTTGATGAAACTGCTTTGGGAGTCTTAGTATTTATGGAGAAGGGAGTCAGAGGGCCTCATTACGAGGTGGGCGGTAAGGGATTACCGGCACCGGTAAGGCCACCGGTGCCGGTAATCCCTTACAGCCCTACTACGTGTTCCCTTTGCAGGTCCCTCCCTTAACGTCTGGTTTTACCTGCAAAGGGACTTTAGAGCTAATAACGGTACTGCAATTAGCGGTACCGTTATTAGCGCCTTCCCCATTCCCATTGAGCCCTATGGGGGCTCAAATGGAAATGGGGAAGGGCCCTGGTGAATGGGGAATTCATTCATCGCCAACCTTAGAATGGGGCGGTAATAGCTCCATTCACCAGGGCGGAGTCGGTAAGGATTTGGAGGCAGCCATGGCGCTAATAGCGCCATGGTTACCTCCAACCTCGTAATGAGGCCCAGAATGTGTATTACAATTTAGTAGTTTTAATGGGTCTGTGTGCACAAAATGCAGCACTTCTTCACCAAATAAGCTTTCCTGGTCTGAAGAAGAGTCTAAACTGTAACGTTTGGTGAAAGTATGTACAGACAACCATGTGGCAGCCTCACACATTTCTTTTATTGGTACTCCCCTCTGCAATGCAGAGGAAGTCGCCATGCTTCTGATCGAATGAGCCCAAAGGCTTTATGGAGGATCTTTTCCCCCCGGTCTGTAGCATTCAGATATTGCCAGTATTATCCATCTGGATAATGTCTGTTTGGTGATAGCCATACACAATTTGTGGCCTGAGTAGCCAACAAGCAATTGGTCATCCTGTCTAATGTCTGCCATTCTGGTGTCATAGAAGCTTAGTGCACGTTTAGGGTCAAACCTGTGAAGCCTCTCCTCTTCCTTCCCAGGGTGCGGAGGAGGTTAAAATGATGGTAATGTTATTTTATAAGTCAGATGGAATTCAGGAACAATTTTGGGTAAAAAAGGTGGGTTTCACCTGGTCCGTATAACAAAATAGTGTAAGTAGTAGGCTTGCAGGATAAAGCCTGAAGATCACTCACCCTTCGGACAAATGTAATGGCTACTAGGAAGATGGTTTTCAGGGTTAGCAGCCTCAAAGGACAGGAGTGTATAGGCTCAAAAAGGAGCGCACATGAATTTCAACATCAAGTTGAAATCCCAAACCGGGACTTGAAAAGGGATTGGAGGGAGACATTTGTCAATCCTTTTAGGAATTGCATTATTAGAGGGATTTTGAAGTTAGAAACTTCCTCCAAAGTGCGCTTAAATATAGAAAGTGCCACAAGGTATCCTTTAATAGAACCAATCTGGAGCCCCAGATTAGCTAGGTGTAACAAAAAGGACAACAACGTAGATGTATTACATGTAAATGGATCAACATTCCTATCTCTATACCAGCTGCAGAATTTGTTCCAACCGAAGTGGTACAAAGACTTAAATGCTGGCCTTGTGCCCGAAAGCAAAATCTCCATTACGTCATCCGGGAGGTACCAATCCTTGTATCTCAGACTCTCAGAAACCATGCGTGAAGGCTGAGCGGCTCGATCTGATTGAGAACCCGACCCTTCTCGCAAGAGAAGGTCCTCTCTCTTTGTGGAAGATGTATTGGAGGGTAGATGGACATGTCCAGAAGTTCCGGGTACCACGTCCTCCTGGACCAATCCGGAGCAATTAGGATCATGTATTTCCCGAACCTCCTGATAACTTGAGGAATGACAGGGACTGGAGGAAGCACGTAGGAGTCGAAATTCCCAGTCCACCAAAAACGCGTCACCTAGAGCTCCTCTTGGGGGAAATTCCCTGGAGCAGAACAGTTCGCACTTCCGGTTGACACGGGTCATGAACAAATCCACTTGAGGGGTTCGCCAAAGGGTGAAGATCTCTTGAAGATCTTCCTGAGCTAGTTCCCACTCGTGGGAGACTGTGCTATGCCTGCTCAGAGCATCCGCCGCCGTATTCTCCACTCTGGCTAGGTGAACTGCAGATAGGGATATTCCCTCCTTGGATTTCCCAGTACCAGAGCTGCATTGCCTCTCTGCACAGTGGTATTGACCCTACACCTCCTCTTTTGTTGAGGTAGTGTTAGGCAGTATCCTGTGCAGTTCCCTTGGGGAACACTGCAAAAAGATTAAGATTACAGGAGTAAGCAGTAAACCCAATTGGTAGCAGTCTGCACCACCCAGATTTACCTGGTAGCTGTGGCTGAGCAGTCAGACTTCTCTCACAGTAGAGCAAACAAACACTGACCAGAGCTTTGTATAAAAAGTATATAATCATTTATTTAAAACACACTTTATGGCATATACTAGCACTCTCAATCAAAAGCAAGTTAAAACAGTCAGGTAAAGTATACACACCTCCCTTAATAGTTATCAGACAAGTCAGGGTTAAGACACTACCATTTGTTAGAACAGAGGTGAGCTCTTAACCAGGATGCCACTCTGATAATGTAGTTAAAGGGGGAGAAAAAGGCAGAGCAGAAGAATACAACAGTTCCCAACACTTTTAAGAGTTCAGAGCAAGGGGAGAAAGGCAGGTTATACTGTAGAGCCAAAGTTCATAGGCCAGGCCCACTAATAAATGGAGCAAAGCGGAATGTGCCCAGGATCACACGGTTTACAATGCACTGAAAGTCTTTGCAGAGTGTTCAAAAGAGGTTGGGGTGATTCAAAAGATATCGTTAGAAGGCCTGGAGCCAACCCAGTTTAGAAGCCAAGGATTTAAGGGTCACCTTTAGCAATCTGTAGAAAGGGAGGCCAGGCAGGACACAGTACCTTAAAGAGAAAGGAAGCTCCAGCGGGGGCAGTTGTTCCTGGCAGTGGTTGAAGTTTGTGGTTCTGACCAGGGGGAAGAGAAGATCTCGTCGAGGATGGGACGTGGAGTCGTTGCACTGCACAGGGATGAAACCAGCCGCGGAGTTCCCGATTAAAAGGTGCAGTCCTTTTATTCACGGTCAAAAGTGGTGAGCTTGGCTATCCGGCCGCCGGGGTGCTTGGCACTGGCGATTCGACCAAGTGACACTTTTGGAAGCGAAAAAGGGCGAACTGGTTGGTCCTACCAGCTCAAAGGGAGAAAACTCTCCAGCAGAAGATCTTCTCTTGTCGTTGGAAAAGTGGCGAGTTCGTTGCAGCAGGGCTTCACTGGTGGTGTCGTCGGTTGCAGGTGGCTCAGCTTCTTCCCTCTTCGGATTCTTAGGTCCTGTGGCGACTTCTGAAGTTCCAGTCCCAAAGGCCCTGCTTTTATGCAGAAAAACACCCATTTGTCATCCTAGCTGTCAATCACACATGCTAAGTGGTGAGCCGGGTGGCTCACCACTGGGCCAATCAGAGTAGAGTGCGACTTGGGTTGCTAAAGCAACGCAGTCCAGGGTGCCAATTTCCCCCTCGACCCTTCCTGTGGAACCCAGACAGAGTGGCACCATTTGAAGGGCTTCTGTGGAGAAGCCCGCCAAAATAGTGGAATAAAGGGCTCGACCTTGGTCAGAGTTACAGAGACAGACACAAACGGCATTTTAGAATCGAGTTATGGCAAAAACCCAACCGGTGATTTAATATTAAATAAATAAACCGGCGGTATCTTTAACATTGCACCAAAAAGTAGAGCGTTTAAAATCAATGGGAAAATCCCATAGACAATATTCCTGTGGAATATTTTGCGTGGTAACCACTGCCACCAGCCAGAAACTCGACGAGGGGGGATGGGACAGTGCCCCCCTCGAAAACAGACCCAGGGGAAATCGAATTACCCCTTACCAGTACTTCCACAATATGATGGTTTGTACTGGTTCTGTTCACAATTTTGGACTAGTAAAGCCAATGGTGACTTTACATGCCCTGGGAGACAGTAGTCAGTCCCAGGGTATGGAGTCTATGTTTGGGGGTCACTCTGACACCCACGTGGTACTGCACTGAGGGTGATGTGTACCACACATACAGAAAAACAGATGATACACTTTGGAGTAAAAATAAACCCCATAGCCCATAAGCACATAACAAGTCAAAGACATATCTCAAATCATGTCTAAGAGTGGGAGTAAAAGAGTGTCACTCTTAGCAGCAGAAAAAAACAAACCCCAAAAAATCCAGCAAAGCTGCTGGGGGACTCACTAGGTTTGGGCAAGTAGCCTTATAAGGGAATTCTCCCTAACAGGTAGTACATGGCCACTGTTTTGTCTGTCATTATTAGGACATTCTTCCCCCATGCAGAGGGCAGAAAGGCCTTCAGTGCTAGTCTGATTGCCCTCAGCTCCAAAAGGTTGATGTGTAGTTTTGACTCTGATGGAGACCAACGACTGCTGATTGTCAGATCGTTGGCGTGGGAGACCCACCCTGTGAGTGAGGCATCCATCACAACTGTTATCTCCGGCAATGGTTGCCAAAAAGGTTCTCCTTTCAAAATGTTCTCCTGACAGGTCCACCACCAAAGGTCCTGTAAGATTCTGCTCGGAATCTGTAGGAGGTCTGACATCCTATCTGATAATTGGGACCACTGAGTCCTGAGAGCCCATTGGAGAAATCTCATTCTCAGGCGAGCCTTTGGCACCAGAAAAACGCAGGATACCAGGAGGCCGAGCAACTTTAGAAAATAGAAGGCCGGAAGACGCTGGGCACTCTGGAATTTGGTAATCATCTGCATAATGTCTTGAGCCCTCACCTTGAGGCTTTTCCCAGGGATGCATCCAGGACTGCTCCAATTAATTGGAGCCTTTAAGATGCTATAATGTGAGACTTCTTGAAGTTGAGGGAGAGCCCAGTCTGTGAAGGGAGTGACAGGTGGAGCAGAGATGTTCCAGGGCCTGTTCTGGGCAACTGCCCCTGATCAGCCAATCGTCCAGGTAGCGGTAAACGTGAATCGCCCTCTCTTGAGACTCACTGCCACCACCGCCATTAACTTGGTGAAAATCCTTGGGGCGGAGGTCAGTCCAAATGGCAGAACCCAAAACTGATAATGAGAACCGCCAAATGTGAACCTCAGGTACTGTTGTGCTTGTGATGGATCGGCACATGAAAGTAAGCATCCTGAAGGTCCAATGATACCATCCAGTCCTGAAGCTGGAGGGCCTGAAGGATCTGAGAAAGGGTAACCATATTGAACTTGTCCTTCCTGAGGAACTTGTTCAAGTTTCTTAAGTCCAAGATGGGTCTCAATCCTCCGTCCTTTTTGGTATTAGAAAGAATGGGGAGTACCAACCCTTGTTCCTCTCCGCTACAGGAACTGGTTCTATAGCACCTTTCTCTAGCCGGGTCAATATTTCCTGCATAAGGAGCGGAACTTTGAAAGAGCTGTTCCCCAGTGGATGACTGATGCTTTTTTAGTAAGGGAAGGCAGTTTCCTTGGACAACTGTTTCCAATGCCCATGCATCTAAAGTAATAGCCTGTCATTCTGTCAGATGCTTCGACAGTCTGCCTTCCACTGCAGTCTTGTGAACCAAGTCCTCGGAGAGGTTTTGGGGCGGCTGACGCAGTGGCTGATGGCAAAGTAGCCGCAGCTGGGGCAGTCTTAGTACCTCTTCCCCGTCCACCATGGGGGAATCTTCTTTAGCCTCTTTGAACTGACTGTCCTCTGCCTCTTCTAAATGTGGAGTAGTGACAAAAGGACCTACCCCTCCAGGGCGTGCCTTTGGGGTGATTTGGAGGTTGTCTAATCGCAGCACTGAGGGATTTGGCTGCTGCCTAGAAGTTTGCAGTTTCTCCAAACTTTCATCAGCCTTGTTCCCGAACAAATGAGTGCCATCAAAGGGCATGTTGAGCTGTCTGGATTGTACATCTAAAGCAAATCCTGACTTTGTCAACCAGGGAAACCTCCGCAGAACTGTACTAGCCGCCATTGCTCTGCTGATACTGTCAGCAGAGTCAAGACCAGTCTGGAGGGATTCACACATAGTGTCCTTTCCATCCTCGACTATGTTTAAAAACCGGTCTCGTTCTTCCCCTTCGGGTATATGGTCAGCCGCCATGGATATACACACTCCCAAAGGGTGTGAGTGAACCATGCCAATGTGCACGTGGCATTTGTCGACTTCAGGGCTATACATCCAGCCGAAAAAGCTTTTTGGGCTAGAGTGCCGTAACGCTTATCATCCCAGGGATAGTAGGGTAGGCATTTTGTCTAGTGGTTGATGTGGCAGCTTTTACCACCAGACTCTCCGGAGTTGGGCGTTTTGATAAAAAATAGGAATCACTGCTTGACACCATGTATTTAGAGGTCAGCTTCTTGTTGACAGACGGATTG
Organism: Ambystoma mexicanum; assembly: GCF_040938575.1. Taxonomy (NCBI): domain Eukaryota; kingdom Metazoa; phylum Chordata; class Amphibia; order Caudata; family Ambystomatidae; genus Ambystoma; species Ambystoma mexicanum. The sequence continues at coordinate 325,102,365 of NC_090925.1, read as the reverse complement.
AGTTCCAGCGCCTCCCAATTGGTAGCTACACGCTTTTGCAAAGCTGCATGGAATGGAACAATTGGGTCTTCCTGAGGTCCCCTTTCCAGAATGTCAGTCAAGGCATCTTGTTCAAAGACTGGACTTGGTCTAGCCCATCCCATACATTCAACTACCCTTGACATCAACTGCCTGTAGATAACCTCTGCATGATCAGACGGATCTGATCTGCCAAACTCTACCTCTGGCACTCTTGAAGAGCCTTCATTCTGGACCCTTCAGAAATGAGGGGCTCAGGGACTGATGGCATACCATACTGGAGGCGAAAAAGGTCTAGACTCATCTGATGGTGGCTCTTCGTCCTCATAAATGGAGGAAAGTGACTTTCAAAAGTCAGCCCTAGGTAAAGGGGTATATGTTTTCTCCATAGTACTCGTTGGGGTCGTAATATTTGTCGACAAAGGTGCTGAATATAGTCAAAACTGTTGACGCTTCGATGGTTGCGTCAACGACATAAGACGCCTGTAGCATCGAGGCGCTCGAAGCTTGATGCGTCAATAGCCTTTCATGAGTTGTTGGTGCCGATGACGCATCTTTCGGCGCTGATGAAGAGTCTCTCGATTAGAAGGATCCTTAAATCGCTCTCGAAGAGTTTAGCCCGAAGGCACTGCTTTTATGTTTATCAGGTCTTTCGACCAGAGCATGGCTTTTGACTGTACTCGAGAGAGTCAAGACAGCATTCTGGAACACCATAATTTTGAGCCTAAACGCTTCCCACTCAGCTGGTGAGGGAGTTTTAGTTGGGCATACGGCCCGTTCCGGAGAGGAATTCGAAGACGTCGAAGATGGTGACCTATGGCGCTGTTTCTTCAAATGTCTAGACGGTGACGAATGGTGGAAACCACTTCGCGATCGGGATCATTTATTTTTCTTACAGCGAGGAGAACCAGTTCTCGACTCGTCCGAAGTCTGTCTTTTCAACAGAGTCTAAGGGGATTTATGGGTCCTACCTGCCGCAAGCTTCCCTCTGCGCTTTCAACGTCATGGACAGGCAGGCAGTCCTCACACTCTGATGAAGGATGACTGAGCCTAGACACCACAAGCATATTCTGTGGGGGTCCGTAACAGACATCTTCGAAACGCAGTCACAGCATTTTTTGAAACCCGACTTCGGAGTAGGAAGATGACGATGACGATGACTAAGCCATTTTTCTAAGATTTCTCGAAGATTTTAAAAGATTTCTCTTCACAAAAGAACGAAGCATACCATATCTGAAGCATTAGCACAGAAAAACGTAACTGAAGCCAACGGATGCTGCTTGCGCTATATATACCTTCAGTGACGTCGACATCGAGACAGAGGCCTTCAAGGGACATCGAGTCGACAGCCATCGACGCGCAGTGCTCCCTGCTGGAGTTTCTTTAACGAAAGCAGCTGAACTGGATAGTGGAAATATCAAAAGATAAGGAATGCTTCGGAGGACACAATCCATTTGAATATAGAGTTCTGGGAGAGACACTAAGTAAGCTCTCTATCCTTAAGAACTGTAGTTACTTAAAGATATAGAAAAAGAATCTTAAAGGAGGGCCCATAAGGAGCTGTGTGCCGCAGTAGTAAAACACAGATGCCTTTAAAAGCTATGGAGCTGATAGACTCCATAGTACAGGTAGATTACAAAGAATAGAGTTCCAAAAGACCTAGCCCACAGGAATGAATGAGTGGAAAAAGGCTCCACTCATTCAGTATTGAAAGAAAATGTCCCAGAAGTCCAGCAAAAAGTGCTGGGGGGGTCTCACTAGAAGAGGGGATAAAGCACAATCATGATAAATCTCCCCAACATCCTCCACCCAGGTAGTCCTCCCTCACGTATCCACCCCCAGTGTCAGGATTCAAGACTGATGGCCTTTCCCTGGCCACCTGAGAGGAGGATATATTGGGGAAGGAAGGGAGGACAGTCTCAGATTGCTCAAATTACCCATTTGTTTATGAGACTTTGGAGGTGGGACAGGCAGTGCCCGGTAGCTGCCGATAGTTTATGCTCTTAAAATAAAATATGTTTTTATTAAGTGTAAACCATAGAAACCATTGCATTGTAAGACGTATTTCATTGTGGTCCAGGATTGAGATGGAGCGTGATTTAAAAAAATGTCCCACTATGGCTATGACGTCTTCATGCCGAATACTGGCACATAATGAATCTGATCTTGTCATATGATCTGGTCCAGTTGCTGGATGACATTCTTAGTATCTTTGATATATGATGCTAATGCTTGTGCTAATGGACTGAGATAGATCTCTATGTATTCTGATGTTTTTTCAGTAATCGCTCCAATTACATTAATAATTGGTCTACAGGGTGGACATTTGGTAAAGTGCTTTAGAATTTTGGGTAAGAAATAGATAGTTGCAATTATAGGATGTGGTACATTTAGGTATCTATATTCTTCCTCATTCAACAGGCCTGGTCAAACCATTTGTTCAGGTGTCCTGCCCACTCAGTCGTCAACTCTTTTGGCATCTAATTTAGTGTAGCAGTCACAATCCAAGAGTCGTTTCATTACTTCGGCTTGAAGTAGATACTTACCTTAAATAACTTTCAATCACCACCACAGCCCACTACATTAGTTGTGAAATACCTTCCCTGAAGAAACCATAGTTGGAACTTGTGACTTTTTGGGACACACGTCCCTATACATCTTAGGGCTGGACTTCATAAGACAGGAAACTGGGTTTGTGAATATTCTAGCTCATATAACTTTTTTTCCTGCATTTAATTACTCACCTGCTGACTACTGGTATGTAATGAATATGCAATCTTAATACTAAGGGTGAATGTATATCTATGTGATATTTGGTTCTTGATTGCATCACTTACCTGTTATTTCTTTATGCTTAGTGTGTTCAGAAAAGGCCTAATACATAATTGTATTTTTGATACCTACTAACTTGAATTATTGGTGTTGTTCTGTGTGGACTCATTGTAGCCCTAGACCACTCTCACACTTTTCATGAGACTAAGCCTTCATCCACCTACCTTGATTGGGGTTTGGTTAAAATCTCAGTGTCTTCCCGGTTTACCATAAATAGGGTGGTCTCTTAAAATCCCCCGCCCCCCACAGTGGCTGATTTTAGAACTCCATCTTAACGGGGAGTAAATTCCGCCGTCCCAACCCAGAGTACATTCGATCCGCCTTAAGAAATGCTGAGGAGATTAAGCAGCCTGATAGTAGGTGAGGTACAGAAAGAGTGTGGAAGAGGAGGCAACACTGTCACTAAAATCATGATGGAAGATTGCAGATGATTTTGTCTACCACTGGTCTTCAGGAAAATAGATTTTCTTTCATGGACTCCTCAGTTGTTGGTTGTAAAGGAAAAGTATCCTTTGATTGCGCACTTTGGAGTCTACTTTCGACAGCCACTGAGAAAATTATCATTGCTTGTTTTTCTTTTAGGAAAACTCTGGTAGACTAAGTGGCACTAAAGAGATCTGCATGGAAGGAGAACCAAGTAGCTGTTGCCAAACGTACACTCAAAACACTGCAATGTCCCTAGTTCAGCACCTGTATAAAACGTTGTATGGTCCCAGTCATCCCACCTCCACGATGCTTCTTAGATTCATAAAATTCAGACCTAATCAAGGACAGAGTTAACATTCCAATGCATTTACATTGTAGCAATTTGCAGAGGGCTTCAAATGCTTACTGTGCCTGTGTAAATTACCCTGGTGACAAAACACCCACTATTACAAGGCGAGTGTTTCCCCAGTGACCAAAAAGCACAGTGGCAATCAGGTATGTTTATTCTCACTTCGGCACTCTTGTGGGTTTAAGTAACATTTTCTGTAATCTTCCATTCACTTCCCGATATACTGCTCCAAACATAAAGAAGTAACACTTCCACAACAAATGGTAGCATCTTCCCTCTTTAGCCTAAGAAACAGAATATCCAGCCCTGATTTCCCGTTATTACAATTATCACTTTCTTTCCCTCAATACTGATAAGACTGAAGTCTTATTCTTCCCCCACCAACTCTCTTCCACCTCCCTCTCATCCACACTTCATTCACTTCCCTCCCTCTAATCTCCCTATCTCTGCCCAGGCTTGCAACTTAGGCATTCACTTTGACTCCTCTCTCTCATTTTCCCATCATATTTCTCTCACCTCTCGTGCTTGTCGCTACCACCTCATTAATATTCGCAAAGTCTGCCCCTCTCTCACTTTCCATGCTACTAAACTTTTAATCTCCTCCTTTACCTTCTCTCGCCTCTTCTACTGCTCCTTCTTACTCTTTGGACTACCTACTTCTCATCTCGCCCCCCTCAAATCTATCTACCATTCTGCCGTCCGTACCCTCTGTCTCCTTACCTCCTGCGACTCCATTTCTGCTTCCCTCTCATCCCTTGGCTGGCTTCCCTTTCACTCACAACTTAAATTTAATTTCCTCTGTTTAGTCTTTAAATCGCTCCATGGTCTTGCTCCCTCTTATCTCTCTTCCCTCCTCTCTTTCTACTCTCCCTCCCGCTCCCTTCGTTCAGCTGACCACTTCCTTCTGGCTATTCCTCCATCCCTGTGTGCTCCCTCCAGTTTCCGCTCCTTCCAGCTCCTAGCCCCCCTGCACTGGAACTCCTTACCGCTCTCAATCCGCTCTATAACTACCTTCTCCTCCTTCCGCACTGCCCTAAAATCTCTCCTTCTCCATCCCCCGCCATGAAACCCTCCCCGCTTCTTGCTCCCCCTCCTTCCTTTGTCTCTTCCCTTGATCCTCTCCCTCCCCTTCCACCCACCCCCCCATTCTCGCCCTCATACCCCATTCTGTTTCCCTCCTCACCCCTCCCTCTTCCCTCTCAGTTTAATTGCTCTACTCTCACTCTTCCCTCTCAGTTTAATTTCTCTACTTACCGTTTTTTTGGTTTGATTCATTATTGTAAATTGCTTCTACTGTTATATTGTTATATGTATCCAGTTGTTAAAATGTCCAGCATTTTGGAGTAAAGCGCTATATAAACATAATAAATACAACACAATACAATACAATTTTAGCCCTGGTTGTATGGATAGCTTTGCAATATTGATTTCATGTGAAAATATACCCATTATTTAATTGAAGGAGGCAACAGGTTGTACTGAACAAAACCAACATATCTGTTCTACATTATCCATAAGGGAAATAGGCCTTCATAAGATTGTGTCCCTATAAACATGTGGGGCCCCTGGCTCTGCAATAAAGACCCAGAGTGGGAGAAGTAAAGTGTCCAACCTGAGCATGACCCCATTCATTCGAATGGCCCTTTTCCAGTCCTTCAGGGTCGACTTGCCAGCTAAATTAACAAACTCCTTCGGACTGATAAGGTGATCGTTGTACTGTAAGAGAAGAAACAAAAACATAACTTGAGGTTTGATAGATTTAAAGTAGAATAATTGACTTCAAGATAGCCCTTTCACATCACCACCCTCTATACATGTGCAAAAGGCAAATACTTGCTAAATACACCTTCCACCTCACACTACGTCTGAGAACACATCCACCTTGCAAACTCTCCTCAAGTCATTTTACCTGAGCTTGCCAAAACAAACTATTGCCAAATGCAGCTGTTTCACCCTACTGACCTTATTCAAACATCCTGTAGACACAGCCTTGCCTGCATAACGCCACAATACACATCTAAAGATAGCCGATAAAACTCAAACACATCAGAATGCTTTAAATAACCTCATCCCATAATGAGACACTGCTATTAACTTCGACCAAAGACAACGTTTCCGTGTCACACCCCTATAAGATCTTGTGTAATCTCTTCCTACTGAGAGACCTTCAAGTCATCAGCAGGGTACACTCTTAAGAACCCTTTGTTTCCTATATGTATCCCTTTCAGTGGAATTCAGTGGAATTGAGCCCCACAGACAGATGTTCTACTTGCGCTACCACAATCTCTTTCAAAAGTTAGATATGACACTCCTCATTTTAAACTCCACTTAAACAACACCCTTACATTACAACTTCACTGTAAATTCTTCACAACACCATGCAATGTCAAACTCTTTCTAAAGGCAGCCCTTTCTCTCCACCGCACTCAAACTGTTCCCACAGACACACTTTGCATCTGGCAATGGCACACTGCTTCTATCAATAGCTCTTTACAACACCGGCACAGACTGTTTCTAAGAGTAACCCTTACAGCAAGTAGATTATTCCCTTCCATCTGGAAAACCATACCTAATCTCACCTTTAACCCCTGCACTGTTACAAAAGTGGGCCCCAACATTTAAACCACTATAATCACTTCTTAAAGATGATCTAATCCCACATAAGACGAACCTGTCCCAAGAACCGCCCTCTAGACCCTTCACATTGATTCTAAGATGCACAGAGGCCTTCAATCTCACCTGTACGCACTTCACATTGATCCCCGGGCACACAAACTTGCTCCAGATCAAGTTGGCCTTGCTCTCACCACAGGTGATGGCATAAGCAAGCTCAGCTTCCACGGTCTCCTCGTCCTCTTCCATCTTCACTTCTCAGTGAGCATGTAGACAGGAGGAAAGGGGGGGGGAGAAAGAAGCAAAATCAATGCCACTCATTTACATGTACTTGAATTAGTTAACAATTTAAGCAAGATAATCCTTAAGTAGGTGGATGGCAATCAACCAGCAGCACTAATATTTCCTGACCTATTAGCTGTGTACGACACGTTAGGTCATACATTCCTACAATACCAACCTTACCACTGCATGGGAGCGAAAGAAAAAGCTCCATCTTAAATTGTCTTGTCATGCAACAGGCCCTTTCAAGTAAAAATGGGACAATTGAGGTTTTGGGCCCAACAAACATCATGGGGGAGTCTCACAAAGATGCATGTTAACGCTGTGTTGGTTCAATGCGTACAAGAGGCCCCTAGCTATACTATTAGGCCGCTTCTCTTTTTTCTTCTTAATTTTATGCAGATGACACTGAATTCATGATCCACACTGAGTTTAAATCTAACACTGCGTATCACTGACTGCTTAACCAGGATCCTAGAATGGATGTTTTAGAGTAGACTTTACCACAGCGGCCCAAACAAATGAATGACAATGTACTCTTTGGTACTGGCAAGCCTTGTGATCTTCCCTTTTTACATGGCCTCAAGCCACTTCTGCACAAAATACAAACTAGGCCCTGGATCAATTTGGTCATGTAAAATGCTCACAACCAACTTTAAAATCTAAAAAAGGTTTCATCGCTCTTGTACAGTTTAGTATCAAGATTAAATTACTGAAACCGCACCTTTTATGGCTTAGGCATAGCAAAATAAGTTCTCAAACAAATACAATAAGTACTAAACCACATTTCATAAATGATGTTTTGTTTATAAATCTATGACCGTGTTAGTAAGGCCCTGGAAAGTTTTGGTTGGCTTTTGATCACACACCAGGCTTATTGAGCTGCTGACTCTGAATCCATCTCTAAACCCTATGAAGCACAACCTCACCACAAGGGACCTAGAATGAGACCAGCAAAGGCAAATAAATATAGAATCAGTGGTAAATCACAGGGCATTTCAGCTCCACAAAGGTGGAATTCTTTGCGGACAAAACCAAGAGGTCAGCAAGACCACTGGAGATTCAGACAGACGCTAATAACCACTCTCTTAAAATAAGCCTTTTGTGACTAACCATGATGACTCCTAGTTCAATTGTTACAGGAGTTCAATTGTTACAGGGATGCCCTCTGTATCACTTAAAAGAAAAAGGGTCTTTAGCTCTAACTATTATGTCTTCTGGGATACATCCATCTTGATTTTGTGAAAGTTAACAATTGTCCTCATCTAAACACTTACCCATGCCCACCTTTTCCTGAAACATACCTTTCCCCATCTACTCATGGACCCTTCTTATTTGGACATGGTGGCCTGGAGCAGATATTTATTTGTAGGTTGCGTGTTACAAAATACTTAAATAAAATACAGAATTAAGACCACCAAAGGGAAAGGAGCACACTGCAACAATCAAAGAACTATAAATTCGGCAATTCTAAACTTGATTTTTTTTAAAACACTGATTATTTTCTAAATGATGCAGAGATGACATGGTAGATAGGGTGTTAGGACAGTTTTTCTGAAGTGCTGCCAGCTTCGTCAAAACCATTCAACTGAGGAAGTACAAGACTCCACTCTTAGTATAAGGCTGTAACACTGAAGTACATGGTAGCGTAGACAGAGCAGCCAGGCTTATTTTAGGAGGGAGAGAGGGCTGTAGAATCAGTACAAATGAAATTGTAATACAATGGTCCAAAGAAACACTGAAACACTACGTATATAAAAAAATAAATGATTTATTTAAATACAGGTAGGCCCAGATAAATCTAGGGGTAAATAAGTACTATCACACATTATATGTAATCACAATTATAAAAACACAACTCTAGACTTGAAGGTACACAGACCAAAGTATAAAGCTTATTGGGAATACCCAACAGTAGTTCTAGGGAAGTCAAAACCTTTTCATACACATTCAGTATAGGTCACACCTATTCTTGGGGAGTAAAAACCAATGGCTACTTTCACAATTACATTCAGTAATGCAAGTGCAGTAGACTCTACCAGTTGTACAGTGACTCTCAGTACAAATCACATAATTAGTCAACTGGACAATATACTTTTTGTGAATAGCGGAACACTTATTCCAGGTGCAGTAAAAACCTATAACTACTTTTGTGATAACAGTCATACTAGGTGAGTAAAACCTAAGGATGTAATATACAATTACATGTGCTTTTGAGGTCAGTGAACCACAGATAGAGATACGCAGTAACTCTTGTAACCTATCTTTGGGAAGGCACATACCTAACTCAAGGTAAGTAGAACACATATACTTTTTATATCTCACAAGCAGTCCAGGTTAGATCTTTCCCAGCTATAAGGATAGCTGAAGTATGATTTATCAGGGACAGTTAGAACCACATACTCTAGGTTAGATAGCATAGGGAACGTAAAACCCAATGTTACACTGTACTGAATGACTCAAAGTTATTCTAAGTAGGCAACAGCCTAATGCAGACTTATTCTGGACAGGCTAGCAGCAAGATAGGGGAAACAAGACCCAGTTGGGGGACACTCATACAATTACCCTGCAGGAATAATCTGGTAAAACCAACGCAACCGGAAGTGGACTTGCAAGTGGCTGTTGGGCTGTGCCACGAATTCTCCTCCTGGCCCCGGTGAGCCGGCAAGAGGAAGCATTGCGTTCTACTGCTGCCCGCAACTCGGATTGCTGTAATAAGGTGACTTTGACTACATAACGCTACGCGTTTGTAACTTTATGGGACAGCCGAGTCCTTCACAACATCTCGCTTTCTGCTGGGACTTACTGCTGGGACTTAGTGCTGGATTGTGTTGCTTCTTGCAACCCGGTTAACGTTCTCTTCTTTTCCCACAGCTAACTTCCCTATTTGAATTGGGACACACCTTCTGACACTAGCTCCGCCCACTTAACCATACTGAGGCTCTTGGCCCTTCTACTAATACTATCGGGCCCGCGTACCCGCGCACGCTCCCGGAAGTGGACTTGCAAATGGCTGTTGGGCTGTTAGGGTGGGAGGGCGGGGGTGCGGTGGATGCAGATTGTAAGAGCCTCTAGCTAAGACTGCAAGTAATCTTTCCTTAAAAGATGCTTTGTGTAATCTGTACAAAGTTATGGTCGAAAGTCTGCTAGTGCATCTATTTCTTAAATGGTCTACTCTTTGCATAGTGGTCGGTTGTCCCGCGCGTTAACGGCCAAAAGCACCCACTGCAATAAATTAAAAAAAATCAAATTAAGTTGTAAGTGCACCGTTGCCCTGTATTGCAGAAATTACCAATATGGCACATTTAGGCGGGGACCCAACCCCACTACCCAGTTCAAATGTGCCCTCTTCTAATGATCTAATCTGCCACGAAGTGGCATTTGCTTATGCTCGTGCCCAGGGCGAAGCAATGCAGCCTGCCTTGTCCACCTCTGTCGTCCTCCTTCCCACAGCAGGACTGGCTCGCACATCCTCTGCTCGCAAACGTTTACTTAGTATGAGGATGGAAGAGCCCTGCATCACTGGGGACAAAAACCCTGAAGCTCTGCTTTTCGACTGCTCAGCATGCATCCTAACCGTTTGAACACCACCCCATCCGTGCCCCCTTGTGACTGTCTTTTTTTAATATAATGGTTTTGTAGCTCATCCCCCTCTGACAATTCTATTCTGGCTCTGGTAGTTCTTGCTGCACTAGAGAAACGTGTACGTCTCTCTGCTGGTCCATCCACCCCGGTTACATTGCCCAGCGGCAGGAGGGCTGATGTGCACTTGCACTGCAAAGAGAGCGAGATCTATGATAACTCCAACATTTCACCGGTTTATGCGGCTTGCAAAAAACAGCTATTAGCTTTGCCGCCTGCCAATCTATCTTCAACTGCACCTCTCATTGATGGCAAAGATTTCATGGTCCCGACGGCAGGTGTTGCCTCCTCTCCCACTCCAAAGGCTTCCGTTTCCCCCGTTAGGTTTTGACCTCCTTGATCCCTCTGATGACATGCAGTCCTTGGAGGCATCATACCCTGTATTATCACGAATTCTAAACCTGTTGGACAGAGGCCACGATTATACCCACTATGAATTAAGGGACTGCAAGTCCTCGTTGAACCAAATCTTACTTAAAATTAACAAATTAGAAGGATTCATCTTTGCTGACTCCCTGCGATGTGAGGGTGCAGGCCACCCCCTATGGAAGGGTGCTTCTGTGGGCTCTGCCAATGCCGCTACGCAAACCGAGGCCACAGAAGAGGGGACGGCCACAGGTTTGCGGTGCGTTATACCGCCCATTGCTTACTCCTTTGCACTCGTTTGCCCAAACAGTTGTTGCCCCACAGGCGGATTCACTGAACCATATATTCGCACATGCACAACTGTGCCAAAAGGTTATCAATAACACTGAAAGGATAGAACAATTATTATTCTTCATTCAGGAAAATCCAAACGAGGTACCTGCGGAGCGACTAGATTCAGACATGGAGGCTGGAGAAATATTCCATCCGGACAGCCCGTCGGCTCTTACGAAGCTCTTCGAAACAGAGTCTCAACGTATGACTGTTTCCCCGGAAGGAGAAGTTGACGCCAAAGGGGGCTACTCTGCAAGCGCCGGCCAACTTTTTGCCTCTTGGAAAGAGGCACATCTGTTTTTCAGAGTCCTGAAAAGAAAAGCCGATGGACAAGCTTCTCCGGCCCCCCCAAAAACAGCTGTGTCCAAGACCAAAAAATGAGAAAAACAAAAAAGAAAATGGTATAAGCAGCACACTTGTGAATTCAGATCAGTCGGGGCAGGCCTGCTCAGAGGGCGAACAGGCCTTTTCCTTTGAGGAATTATCTGCAGAGAGCAAAAAAGCTCTGCAACTCTCCTCTACAGTGGAAGGTGCTAGCACTGTCCAGTATAGTAAGAAGGAGACAAACTAAGCAGCAAGGCCGCAACAGCCTGGCATGGGCAAAAGCACTGCAGGCCCTCCTACCACTACTCAGTTTCCTTCAGTTGATAAAACCCCAATTACCGTGCAAACATCTATCAGCCTTCTATAAGCCTGTGGGAATCAAAGTGGTACAAGCAGGCAAAGGCCTGCGCGAGGCTCCTTATGATGGTGGGCCTGCGCAAGTTGAAAATACAACTGATAGTGGCCCTCCAACAGGCCGGACACACCTAAATATACATTCTGGACATCATTCCAATCCAATTATTGAGAAAAATGTAAGATCCCCTGGTTTTCTAAATACGGCAGGCCTGCCATCTGCTTATCCATCAGGAATCTCGCCTGCCAACCCTGCACCTAATGCATCTTCTACCATCATGGGATGGGAGACTGACCCTGTCATCTACGAAACTAAACGCCTGAATCGCTCTGCCCTGCTGAAGGCATTCAGGCAAATTCCTGCATTGCGCACCTTGCATTCGGATGATATAGAATGGGTTACTCTTCCTCACATTCATAATCATCGGATGGTATGCAAAGTCCAATCCAACATCATCACAGATTTAGTGTGGCAGTACAAACGTGAATTACAATTGATTTGGTTGTCTCCTGTAATCTTTGATTCTCTTGACGACGGAATTTGTTTTAATGAAACTCCTCTACCTCTTCCTTCCCAACCTCCACCACTAAACTCTGATTTAAATGCACCGGGTGAGCTGAAATCTGCAGTAATAGCACAGCTGGTTTCTCTCTCCAACATCAGTAAAAATTGGTTGTGGCTGACTTCATTGGCTTCTACCTTGAATCCCGCCATGGACAATGACCCCACGCAATAAATCCAACTCCATGAGGATTGGCGGTCATGATGGTTTGGGCAAACCTTATTCATATGCCAAAATCAAAGCAAAGTGGTACTTGAATGTGATAGCAAGTGTGATGGCCACTATCCGTAACGGAAATAACAGCCTGCAGAATACGGATAAAGATCCCGGTGGCTTCGAAATCCAACTTGTTAAACGCATCAAAAATGCCACATTGCGTAAGCTAAAAAATACATGCTGCCCAGTAGAGGAGTATCTGAAGCACAAAAAGAGGATTTGCAATGCCTATCGCAATAAGTGCATGAATCTGTCTAGTCAGAAGATGCTGGTCTCATTATACCCAAACGACAGGCGTACAACCTGGGCTATGCTCAGGACTGATTCTTGTACCTCAAACACGAATCAGGCCTCCATGATAGCCGCAGATACCGGGTTGGAGTTTTACAAGCGTAAATTTGCCCTCCCCTTGATGTTTGTCAACATTAACGCAAAAAAACTAGTGTGGACTCTTCGGGATATAGAATGTGCAATCCATACCCTAAAATATTCTAAAGCTGCAGGGCCTGATGGCATCCCCCCTGCATGGTTAAGCGCAATCCTGCTCTGGGCTAGAATATTGAAGTGTCAATTTGATAACATATTAGCCACTCTGGACATCCCACCCTCCTGGTTAGGCTCAATAATTGTCCCGATACACAAAAAGGGCTCTAGAGAAAACCCAGCTAACTTTCGGCCCATCGCCCTTATAGACGCTGCGGCCAAAGTATTTGCAATCTTATTGCTCTGTGATCTCCATGCCCATTTGAAGCAATATAATATTCTTTTACGCTTCCAAATTGGGTTTCGGGCCCAGATGGGGACTGCACTAAACGTAACAGTAATGACTCACTTGCTTGCTAAAGCAAAGGTTGCTGATTCTGGGCCATTATATATGGCATCTATAGATCTGACAGCTGCCTTTGATTGCGTGGTTCGAGGGTTGCTTTGGCAAAAAATGTTATTGATGGGTATTCCATTGCACATTATCTTCTTAATTTCAAAACTGCATGAAAATACTGCCTATTATGTCATGGTAAATCAGACGGGTGCGACCACTAATGCCATCCCAATTGGGGGGGGGGGTCAAGCAGGGCTGCAACTTGGCGGCCATTCTATTTAATTTGTACTTATGTGGTATTAACGCAATTTGGGCGCAACAAGTCAGCTACCTTGCAAGACTAGCCCACTTGAAAATACACTGGCTTGCCTTCACCGATGATATTGTGATCTTCGATCGAACACCTTCCGGCTTGCAAACAAAATTGTCCTTGTTTGCCGAGTATTGCCGCTCACACAACTTACTAATCAATGCAGAAAAATCTTACATATTCATGTTTAAGAACTTTAAGAGACGTCCCTGCACCTGGAAATGGTCCATCAGCAGCACACCAATTCCAAAGGCCTCCACAATTAGATATCTAGGCTACACAATATCCGACTCCCTTGCAGTTACAATGTGGAAAGAAGTTTTAAACTTAACGTCTAAAATTCTTGCCACTCAAATGTGTATGGTATACAACAAATATTGTACATTTTCATTACTTCCTCTCTTTGAATTCTGCACCCTCAAAGTTGAGTCAATCCTATTGTATGCATTGGACATGTGTCTAGCAGACATTGATCAATTTCTTGACCAGCTTCAAGGAGGCCTATGGAAGGGGGTGTTGCGTTTAGCCAAATCCCTCCCTAATGTGATACTAAGACAGGAGCTGGGTCTGACTTCTCTGTCTCCCCGATACAATTGGCGACAATTGTCAAATTTGGGAAATATGTTATTTCCTCCTAAAAACTCTTTATATGAAGATTTGGGTTTAATGATAAATGCTGCCAATCCACCATCCATTGGACAATACTATAAAACAAATAGTAGCATTATTGGCTGATCTAGCTTTAACTCCTGCTGACTTAGTGTTTCGGCAAGAGCATGTAAAACTCCGTCTATTTGCACACGACTGGTGCAAAACCTTAAATATCATTGGCACATTGAAGAATTATAAAGAAGCAGCCAAATTCTCAACAAGCCGTCTACCGCATACAGTATACTTAGTGCAACTTCCATGTCACAAAGCGAGAGACTCATATCTGAGGTTTAAATTAAACCAACTGTTAACATCAGATAGAATCAAAAACTGGCCTATGTATACTGCACCTAACACTGGATATGGGTGTAGATTTTGCAACATTACCAGTCAGTATGAATCTCTAAAGCACTTGACCATCTATTGTGCATACTTCGAAAAAGCGCATCTTAAAGTATTTGGAATTGACACTGTGGGACTCTTAGCTGATACAAGGGAATGGCTCTGGTTCTCATGTATGTGGAGCAACACTACCAAAGCTATAGTACGGCTCACAAGGTTTTTGCTCATTTTAAATGTGGATTTGGAAAAAAAACGTTTTTTTAAAAATGCTTGAAGCTGCACTCTCAATACCTTATGATCCTTTGCATGAATTGGTTATTTTTGTGGTCTCACATATTCTCCAGTTGAATAAAGTTATATGGGAATCGAGACTCGTGACACAAATTAGGTTAACAGCTTATGTCTTACCTGGGGAGTGGATAAATCGTGACACAGGTTGATTTTATTTGTTTTGTGATTATGTTGTCGCTTTAAATGTGAATCTCATTAAATGTAAATATTTTATTTTAATGGAATAATGCTATATGTAATGTGTTTTCTACAGTGATTTGTTTTTTGCTCTCCATTTCATTTTTTTATGGATTGAGAATTGTATATGAAACTTGAAATGTGAAGGAAAGTTGTCAAAGTTTGTTGATCAAACTACAAACAACATTGAAATAATAATTAAAAAAAAAATTACTTTTGGGAAGAGGCACAACCTAATCACAGGTGACTAATATACCTTCACATCTACTTTCTATTAGAATGGGAAACAGTTTCTAAGGCAAGAAAGGTGTTAACCGTACTTTTAAGAATAGTGCAACACACATCCAAGGTAAGTAAGAACTTTTTTAACTGTTCACTCTTAGAGTTTCAGTTACCAACCAACTCTTTTACAAGTAAGTAACTTTTAAACGTGTATTTTCTTTTCTAGGCAAAAGGCCCAATCCCTTCAAAGTCTTGAGCTCTTAAACACTTGCAATACAAATAAATTATCATATCAATGTTTTTCCCTTATTCTTGGAGCATGAGTGCACTCAGTGGCAGTACCTTAGGAAAACTGGGCAAATAGGTGAGTACTTTACTGCTAGGGTTAAAAGAGGGTCCAGGGGCTTCGCAGAAGACATGCTAGCAGGATTCTAGCAGTGGGACTGGGTGCACTGGAGGCGTCCCCATCACAGAAAACAATCCACAGCTACACAGAAATCCTAACAGGCTTAAGGTAAGTACATACCCAAGCCAACACAGTACCTCAGCATTGAAGAAGAGTTTGCAGCAGGAGGACTTCAGGGTCTGCAGCCAAATGCCCGATCAGGGGATTCATTGTCGTGGTGACTGAAAACAAGACCTCAGAAGGAACTTTGGAGCAGAGATTGATGAAGGCTCTAGGCAAGGTTTCCTTCACCGCTCAATGCGGTTCTGCGGATTTGGCGCCTTTTCAAGGAGCACAGAAGAAGACAGAAAATTGTGGTTGAACTCTCGTCGTTACAAAGGTCCAGCACTCTGTTGGGGGGATGTTTTGGACTCGATTTGTGCCTCTGAAGATCCACCAGGATGCCCACAAAGTTTCAGCAAGATTCGGAATTTGGAAGACTGTGCACCACACAGTGGCTCGAGGTCCCAGGGTATTGGGGTATTGCATCAACGCAAGGTCGCAGCAACGCGTGCAATGGCTCAAAATGCAGGTCTTCTTGATTCTAGTGGGCCTCACCAGGCTCTGGGTCAGGGTCGTCGTTTTCAGAGTCCCCCAGGTCGATTGTAAGGAAGAGCTACAACAGGCTCAGGTTACACAGCAGGCTCTCCGGTCGCTGGAAATCGTCTCAGTCGCTTTTGCTTCATCATCCTCTTCGGTTTCAGTTCCAGTGGTCGACTTTTCTTCAGCTTCCAGGTTCGCAGTTTTTAACAGGAATTACAAGACAACTTCTGCATTCTCTCCCTGCATTTTACAAGAATGGGCGGTCTGGTTGTCCTTTCAGGACAGCCAGCCCCCCATTGGGATTTGTCTCCATTCAAGCAAGGCGTAAGACAAAGCGCTGAAGATAAAAATCAGACAAAGGAATTTCCCACCCTCGATGTCAGGTGAAGGAACAAGAAACAACAAGAAACACTAAAATGGCAAAAAAAAGAAGACGGGGGCCATTTTGGTAAAATTAGCACCCTTAGGTGCCTTTACTGCAGCTTTGAATACAGCCCGCGGTAAAGGTGCACCAAATTAATACAAGGTATCACTGCCACCAGCCATTGAAGGTAAGCTTGTCCCTGTAACAGAATTGTAACCGTTTTAATGTGAAAGGGGATATATTGTATCTCCCCAGCACTCCACATAAATTGGGGTGTGCTGGCTTCTTAGAATAAAATGTAAAAGGGATCCAAAGATCCTTTCTATCCTTGGGAACTGTAGTCCACTCAAGGTTAGCAAAAGAAAGTTAGGAGGGGCGCCCCTAGGGCAACCCAGCAACAACAGGCACTTATTGCCAATAAATTGTTAGAGGATAATTTTTAAAAGACACTATGGAGAGTCAAAAACTTGACACCCATAAAAAGAATTAAAGATTCTGCGAGTGTGGAAAAAGGTTCCCACTCACTGAGGTATTAAGGAAAAATATCTCACTAGTAAAGCAAAATGTTCTGGGGTTGACCCAGGTCAGGATGATTTACCAGTTCTGTGAAAATCTTACCTAACATAGGGCGACTAGTAGCTGGTTCTACACCAACGTTATAACACCAGAATTTCAAGTTTCTTTGTTTTACTTTTGAAGTTTACAAAGAGGTGACTTTCATTCTGGAACCTCTAGAAACTCTGGACTTTGTTTTGCTTTGGAGCAAGACAGGAAGCAGTCCCATTACTCCTTTAAATTCAGTCAGGTCCCAAACGACGCCTGTGAAAATCCTTGAGGGCAAGGGAGAGGAGGGTATACGTCCTTGCAAGGGAGTACCAGTTTTGTGTTTTTCAAGGGTTAATAATCCTTCACAGATTGCCTCAAACCAATGAACAGATTCAGCAACCATGACCTCTTCTACATCTATTACGCTGATGATGCCCCATCATATCTAGGACCAGAGGTGTAGACAGGATTGGGCCTGTGCGGGCAAGGCCCACCCAAAATCTGTAAATGCCCACTCAGCAGCGCTGTGTGGGCATTTACACATGTTAATGCCACTGAGGCGGGCCCAACTAAATTAGCTTCAGCTCCCACTTGTTAGACAATCTTGGCTACGCCTCTTTCTATGACCAAAAATATTTGATGGTTGGAAGATTATGAATTCAACATGACCATTGACATTGCTCTGGGAATCCTTTACACCATTCGTTCTATCTGGGCCATTGCAAAAGGGACTTGTCATCTGCAAATAAGTCTTGGTACAGCCAAAAATGTGAGCAGTTCAGCCCCAGCTGCTATACGTCCACTCTGGATGGAACCACAGGCAACCCCAGACATACTTCGTCCTTGTTGGGCCTCATTAATGAGGTGCATCTTAACATCAAGTATAAAAGTTAAATCACAAGCCCTCAAATACTGCAGGTCAGCCAAGGAATCAGACTATATTCTGCTTCCTAAAAACACAATGGATCTAAAACAACTACCATTCCTCATTGCCAAATGCAACACATGCCATCATACCAACCACACCAACCAAACCAGCCAAACACATGAAGGACGCCTCTCCTTTGGTTGTTTCTTACTCCATCTAGCAGATTCAGGATTTTTGGTAGCACAGAGGACTTCACAGAAACAGTTTTGGCAAATGGTGAGAGATGTAGGCCCTACCTAAAACTGCTTCTTTGAGATCCTCCGTAGTGTAGGTAGCCTCCTCAGTTGCCTCCTCAGTTGCCTCCTCAGTTGCCTCCTCAGTTGCCTCCTCAGTTGCATTATCAGTTGTATTATCAGACTCCAAGCTCTCTTCCACTAGCGTGGGACTGGAGACTTCCACTAAAGTGGGACTGGAGAAAATAAAATTCAGTATTTAGAATTGGCAGGATACATAACAGAGTGCAGCATGGTGAGGGGAGTAGACCAAGCAGAGGGTACTGTGAGGGGTCAAAAATGTGAGGCAGACAACTTGGTAAATGTTTTTCACATGAAGCCATTTTAATTAACTCATACGTGTATGATTAACACCTCACTATCCAAAACCTAACAAGGATTTCCCTGCCTATCAAAATAAACTAATGAAAAACACACTAACGAAAGGAATCTGTCCCTCACACGTGTGCATACATCACACTCATAAAATAAAGATATGGCAATTCAAATGTAACAGAAATCACAGTTAAGTTCAACATAAACCTTATAACTGTATACTCTTATAACCTGGGTCGGCTTCTCTTACCAGGATTTTCACTCAAAATTTCAAATATAGCCAGGTTCTGATCATAAAGTTCTTCTTGCTCCAAAAGTCTTTCACTTGGACTTTAACCAACAGTTCAATTAGATGACAAGTCTTTATCTCTCCACTTATAGCAAAAAGTACAAACACAACTTCTTGAGAAACAAAACACTTTCACAATTCTTCTGTATCAACAGAAAAGTTTTGTCAGGATGATTCCACACCAATTCATGAAACCCTTTAATGGCTTTGCCACTTCTTCGTCCCATATCCTTCTACCACAATGCAGTACCTTCTATGATTTCTTCCTGGTCCACTAACCTGCCAGGATTACCACTAAAAGGTCCCTATCCCGGCATACCCACCTGCCAGGACAAAAGCTCTGAACAGTACTGAACAAGGGAGAACTAAAACAACAATCTTACTAGGCCCAGTGACACTGGGAACACGCAAGTGCATGGGGGGGGGAGAGAAGTGCATGGGAGGGGGGAGACAAGGAGAGTGCGTAGCAAGGAGAAAAAGTTCAAAATAATACATTTATAAATAATAAAGGCAACAAACAGTGGTAATGCAGCTAGCAAGTGGCAAGTGCTGGCTTTAAGGCAGCAAACTGGGTAGGTCTGATAAGTGCAGGAAGAAAAGGGGGGGACTGTATGGGTACATATACAGACCCCAGTGCAATGGGTGGTCCGGAGGCAGTGCATGAGGGTGGTAGATGAGCAGGTACCTGGGCCCGGAGGACAGAGGGTGGCCAGGTGCACGGTGCTGAGGGAGAAAAGAATCAACAGGGGGAAGGGGGGTAGGGCAAAGGCAGAAGCAAAGAGGAATGTCTTGAGGTGCTTCCGGAACCGGAGATGGTTCTCCTCAAGTTTTAGAGTGGCTGGGAGGCTGTACCAGAGGGAGGCCCCAGCTGAAGAAAGATCTACCCCCAGCTCGTTTCTTTGAGAAACGACTGACCCTGAGGGAGTTAGAGGTAGAGGAGCAGAGAGCCTGAGATGGGAGGTATAAATTCGGAGGGATAGCTGACGGTATGTTGGGCACAGGAACTGATACTTGTAGAATGGCAGTAAGAAATTCAAAGTGAAGTGAAACACTTTTGTAATAACTTAAAATATCTATTTCAGGTAAGAACGAATTAAACAAGACCAATATAAAGCAGGTAAATACAGGTCATAATTTCACAGAGGCCTTAGGCTTTAGTAGTCCATCCCTATCTAGTTATGAGTGTCTCAAATTGGGGGGGGGGGGCAAACAAGCAAGGCACAAGCTGTAGGAAGTCAAACATTCCAGAGGAAGTCTTCAGTAGCAAGTAAGAAACGCTCTTTGTTGGGGAAAAGGTTCAGAGACCTTGGCAAAGGATCTCTGAAGGCACACAGGCATTGGGCCTAGGTAAAAGTGGATGGGTGAACTCCCAAACACAGGAATCAGCAGAGCAACTCTAGGAAAGTTCTACCAAGAGTCTCACAGTACCTTAGACGTGAAGAAGAGGATGCAGCACAATGCTCGCACGATGCAGCAGACCCTGTCACCCGATTCTTGGTCAGGCAGCTGAAAGAAGGGACACTGAAATGGATCTTGCAGCAGCAGTCGAGTGAAGAGGCTCGAGGCAAAGGTTTATTTGTGGTTCTGTGATTTTGGCACCCTTTTCAAAGTATCAATGAAGAGTGGTTACCGCTCAGTCGATTTGTCTTCCTTTCTCTTTCCACCACTCTGGTGAGGGCACTTTTAAGGAGTGGAATCCTGTCTCAGGAGGTCCGGAAGGAGTCCACCAAAGTTTCGGGTGGATTCAATGTTTGTAAGGCGATGCACTGCAGAATGGCCACAGGTCTCAAGGTATTAGTGGTTTGCAGCCGGTAAAAGTCACAGCTCGTCGTGGAATGGCTCGAAATGCAGGTCGTCTTAATGCTGATTGGACCCACCGGTCTAAGGGAGAGAGTAGTCCTTTTCGGGGCTCTTTCGATGCTTGGAAGAAGGGGTCAGACAGCAGCAACTACTCAGAAGGCATCTCCGGTGGTCTGGAAGTGGCTGCGGGCGTCTCGCCTATTCCTCCTCATCGACTCTTCAGTTCCAGTGTTTGTTTATTTGTTTGTTTGTTTATTTATTTATATGGCGCACCGGACCAGAAGGTATGAGGGCGCAGGCAATAAAAGAATATTCTCAACTTAGTTACAATACTGTACATTATTTACATTATTATACATAGTGAGTAGATGCATTTACAGTGAGTAGAAACAGTTACAAGGATACAAAGTGACATTGCGACATAGTTGCAAGTTGATCAAGTGTGTGGTAGTTGTGGGGTGTCATTATTGGTCTTTGTTCTTAAGCCACTGGAGGTAGTTACGCCTAAATTGGTGGTAGGTTTGAGGTGCTCTGACGGAGGGTGGTAGTGTGTTCCAGTGTTGGGCTGCTTTTACCTGGAAGCTGTTGCCGCCCATTTTCGTGCGCTTGAATCTGGGAACAGCAAGCAGGTTAGCGTTACTATTTCTGGTGTGTCTGTTGGGCGTGTATCTGGTTATTCTGTCTGAGAGATAACGGGGAGCTGCGTTGTTAAGGCATTTGTGGGTGAGGGAGGCTACCTTAAGCAGAATTTTGTCCGAGGTAGTGAGCCAGTTGTGGGTTCTCCTAGTATTCGAGATGTGTTCTCTTTTAGGGAAGCTAAGTGCTGCTCTAAGGGCATTGTTCTGTAGGATCTGGATTTTATTGGTGATCTGTTTGTTGGCGCCTACATAGAGGGAGTTACAATAGTCCAGTTTAGATAGTATGAGAGCTCCTGCTAGAGTAATGCAACTTTGGGTGGAGAGGAAGGGTTTGGCAAAGCGTATAAGCTTGCATGTGTAGGCTGTAGTGGATGCCATGGAGCTGACCTGTTTATGGAAGGAGAGGGTGGAATCGAGATAGATGACAAGGGTTTTTACTTCCTTAGCTACCTTTATAGGGTTGCCGTCAATGGTGAAGTTGGAGTAGTTGAGGTCCAGTTTGATTAGGTTCGTGGCTGAACCCAGGATGATGAGTTCGGTCTTGTCATCATTCAGGCATAGGCTATGGGAGGCCATCCATGCCTGGATGATGAGGTACACCTTGTTGTCTTCAGACTAAGGATTCCTGTCTCTTATGCAGGAACCCAGCCAATCAGTACCCATGTACCATTCAATCTTTGGGTGGTGGCTGTCCTGTTAGGCCAGCCTCCCAGTTGGAACTGGTTCCAGGCAGGAACAGCAGGAAACAAAGAACAGCTGAGGTTCGGAGTTCTCCCCAGTTTCCTATCCTCACAGACACACTGGTGCCTTTGCAGTCTTCACAAAGGGATCCCGCCAAAGACAAATGTCAAAGCAGGAACTCCCCCACCCTGCACGGCAAAAGGACAAGCCATCTTGAATTGGCAAAAAAAAAGAACAATGTCACCATTTTGGGTCAGTGGTGAACCTTCTGGTCACTACCGCGGCTGGGATTACAGCCTGGTAGTAGAAATAGCACAAAAGTAGGTAGGATAAAACCACTGCCACCAGCCATTCAGATTAGCTTGTCACTGTAACCAAAAAGTTGCAGAAGTAGTGAGAAAGGGAATACAGTGTAACCCTGAAGCACTCCACAAATGGTGGGGGGTGCTGAACTAACAATAGAATATATAGGAAGAATACTAAATATCCCCCTACCCTTGTGAACATATAATCTCACAAGGAGAGTAACAGAAAATAAAAAAGGGAAGCCAAAAGGGCTCCCAGCATTACTGCACAGACAGTGTTGTGTGCTGCAAAAGTCAAAGATAGATGCCACAAAATGTAAAGCATGACTCCAAGAAATAGGTATAAAGAGAAATAAAAAATGATCCCAACGATAGGGTAAAAGAATGGGCGAGTGAGGAAAAAGGTTCCCACTCACCCAGGAAGGAGAACTGAAAAAGAAAATCCAGTAGTCCAACAAAACGTGCTGGGGGACTCACATGTGAAGGGGATTTCACATAAAAATGGATAGCCCAACACTGTGGCTTACCCAGTTTAATAGATGTTGTCTCCATCAGGGCTTGCAACAAACATGTCTCTTTTCTCAGTAGTTGAGATGTTAAGTGAATTCTGTGCCTTTTGTGACATCATAGGGTGGCACTTCGCCACAGTATGAAGGACGAAGAGAAACCGAGTAGACAGAAAAAACATGCCTGGATGAGATAGTCACTTGACAGCTTGACATCTGTGGCATGCCAGAGGAAATACTGTGGTCTTAAAAACAACCAACTAAACGCATTCCGAATCCTAATAAACATACCATTCTTGCATGGTTAAATGATCCTTTTTTCAACTTTTCTGGAGGGGGTCGCAGGGATTTCTGTCTTATATTCCAACTTTGGAACCAGCTTGGCGTGGTTAAAGAAAAAACAATGTTCATTAGTAAAAATCTGCATAGCCTGCGCTGCTGCTTCTGCCTTGGTGTTAGGGTATATCCTGAGGACCAGCCATTTGTTGCAAAGTAACTCTTATGCAATGCCAACTCACCGCCGTTGTGAGGGGGCAGATCTTCCCATTACCTTCACCAATGGTCTTAGAAAACACGCTTACAATGGAACAAGTGAAGGGGCGTTGTCCTCAGCTACGGGCATGCTACTGACTCTATATTGCCCAATACTACTAGTATTAGTTAAGTGTAATGAAAACATGTTCTTTTCACAGCTTAAACATCTGCTTCAAATGGGACTCCCAGCATTTCTAGAGCATATTTGGTCACCCTGATTTTTGGGAGTGGGGTTTTAATACCTCACTCCCTAACTTAACTGATTTTGTTTTGAGGAGCATTAGCTAGCACATACGGGCACCATCCAGGACGACCATGTCCCCCACTTAACTCTACTGAAGCACTACTATATTGCTTAAGGACGGTAGTGCAATGAAACCATGTATTGGGAACGTTTTTGTTTTTGCTGCTTTCCTCAGACCTCTATGGGACAACCTGTCATTTTGCTATAGTCTACTTCCTGACCTGACATTTTGGAGGGAAGTAAAGCCCTCAGCTTTATTTTTCTTGCTTTTTGCTTACTTTTATGGGAACTGGTCAGTCCCTAAGATTATCAGAACTGGGAGACCTTGTCTCCCTTAGTGAAATGCTTGTTACTTTTTAAATGCACACAACACCTTGAAATATGGTTTGGATACTTTGTATCCTTATAAACCTTTTCTTTTGTAACTTTGTGGTCACAGTCACACTGTGTCCTGGATGGTCTTGTGGCAGCGGCTATTTTTCTACCGTGTTTTTTACTTTTTACTTGTGCGCTTTTACATTTTTCTGCATAATGCCATACAGAGTACCATATTCTTTAAAATGGCCGTGCCAGGAGACTTACCTATTCTTTGGCCATTTTGTGCCTTGGCCTTCTTCCTGCCGTCTTGGGTTCAGAATTGGCATATATGGAAAGCCCTTTGCCAGGCAAAGCTCCTGCATTCCCAGGCAAAGTGGCAGTCTGTGTGTGTGGCTGGATGTGGGTGCTGGGTTTGTCTGGTCCACATTTAAGCCACAATGTGTCTGTTGCTGGGCAAATGTGAAATCCAGAAGCTGTCCATGATTGTGCAGCCCTTGCCAGTTTGAATGGTTCAGATCCTTACCATTGGTGGCCTTGAGTCTGACTCTAGTACACATCCTGGATAAAAGGGAGACTCCTGCAGCCATTTAACAAATCATTGGAGCCAAGATGCCTACAAAGAAGTGCTGCCTGCTGATGACCAGAGAATAACTCTTGCAGCTGACCAGAAATGGCTCCGGCCAAATCATTGTGAAGCCTGGCTCCTCTCTCCTGATCTCCAGGAGGCCCTCGATGGTGCTTCCAATCCTAGACCGGCGAGAACAACCTGGGTCGACCACTGCTCGAGGAGCGATGCCTGCAGAGGTTTTGGAATTGTCCCTTGACCACCCGTTCGACTCACCGGCTCTCATCTGGTCTACATTTTTGCACCAGTCGCCATTCCTTGTTCATCCTTGGAACTTCGCAGATCTTCAACTTGTGTAACAAGATGCCTGCTCCTGCAGTTTTAGCCTTCCTGATCTAAGAGTAGCCTTGCAGGGCCTGCTCCTTTGTTCGCCCCATGAGGATTGGCTGTCAGAGTGGTGACTCCCATTGCAACCCATCTTTGTGTCCTGGATGTCTGCATAGGTTGTCTGTTCCATGGAGGTCTTCATTGTGTCATGCCAAGTGTATCCAGCTGGCCAGTCTCCAGAATCATCTCGCAAGAGTCCGGGACCACAGAGTAGACCGACCCAGTCCCAAGGCTGAAAGTGACCTCTGCACCTGTGGCCCCTGAACGCCTCGACTGGACACAGCCTAGAAGTAAGTGGGCCCAGCTGATTTAGGAACTGCTGAAGTGGTTGCTGAAGAAAAGGGAGTAAGGGCATCGAGTTTACATAGCTATTTCTACCCGACTCCCATCATAGGGTTTTACGGGCATAAAATTGTAACCCTATTCCTCTCTTGCCTGATTAAGATCGATAGTGGTCTGGTCACAAATCCTCCCTGCTTCCCCCACCCCCGGCTTACCCTAGAATTGTCGGATTGGGAGTGAAACTTGTAAGAACTTTACTTACCTTTTTATTCAACTTCTGGAACATTTACTCACAACCATTAGCTTTGGCAACTCTTGTTTGCGAATCACATAGTAAGCCCTCCTAAGTACATATTTTTGAACTGGAGACGTTCAAGGACTCCTAGGACTTGCGGCTGCAGTGGGGGCTCAGGGACTCGCGTTACCGGGTGAAACTACATTTACTAGCAACTTCCACAACACGCTCTGCACGTAGGGGTGTCACCAAACTTTGCTGCAATGGGTGGAACTGAAATGCCTGGAAAGTCGCAGTAAAATGAGCACCCGCGCTTCTCAGCTGTTTTTCATAGTTGTGTGGCATTTCTTTGTGTAGCTTATCTTGTTGCTGGATTCTTGGGCCGTTTCATCTGGATTGCTCTTGGATTACCCAGGTTTGGGGTTTTTCACAGTGATTTGGACATCTGCTTTGGACACTGGATTGCTCTTCAAATTCCCTGGCTTTTGTTCCTATGTGGATACTGAATTGACTTAGCTTCTGGATACAGCTTTCTTTTGTGTTTTGCCATGGCTTGGAACTTGTATTTTGATTCAGATCTTTTCCCTGGCTTTTGGACTAATGAAGAGACATGGATTCACTCTTTCCTCTCAGTGACGTCCTTGTGTTGCACGGGTAAGACAATTTTTTCCATTTGTCTTCTTTCTTTCCGTTTGTTGCTACAGTGCATGCTCCCCTTCCCTTTCCAAGACTCTTAGCACTTTTGAGTTTCTCTTCTTGGTATTGCACTCCCAGATAAAGGTGATACTAGGAGAGAATTGCATGGTAGGAACAGTTTACTCCTCTGAGGAGCCCGGAATGAGATGCGGATACAGGTTTGTGGTTACAAACCTTTATTTAAAAGAAACGGGGGTTGAAAAATGCCTCACTATCCCTATTCTAGGAGGAATTTAACTACCTCCACCAAAAAACGAATGAGTCTGTCAAGTGTCAAGATGTCCAAACAAAAGTATGTCCAGTGTTCGTAATCTTGTTCTGGCACTCACACTCTAAATAAACTCCACAATGCAAAGAACAAGGTCTCTTGTTATCAAGAAGTGCTCAAATGTTCAGGCTCAACACAAAAGCTCAAATCCAACAAAAAGGGTTCCAATGACCAATGTTCACAGTTCCAGGGAACAGCTTCCTTCCCAGTTTCCTTGTGTCAAGCTTACCAATTCAAAAAGAATAACTATGTTCCAAGAGGATTACTTTCTCTCCCCTTGGTCAAAAGGGGTTCCAATGAACAATGTCCACAATCTCAGGGAATGGTTTCCTTGCCCAGATTTCTTGCATCAGTCTCACAAGTTCAAAAAGAATAATCAACTTCCAAGAGGATTAGTTTGTCCCCTTGGCGCATTCACTTTTCTTGAGGCATCGTGTCCCTTCCCAAAGCTTTCTCTTCCTTTTTAATATTAGCAAATCCTAAGAGTATTCTCTTCCTAAGGACTCTTCTTTCTTCTTTCTTCTGGGGTTATTCTCAACAGTTCATGATTTCAAGGGCATGGCATTCCTTGAAGTTCTTTACAATTGTTGTCCATATTTGTCTTTACCTGGTATACTCTCCATCCAGGACCTGTTACACAAATGCTTAACTCGAACTTCACTGGGAGTATCTTCCTACCAGGACTTTGTTACACAAACACTTAGCTTTGTGCCTGGTATACTTGTCTGCCAGTACTTTATCACACACATGCTTAACTTCACCTGGTATACGTGTTAGGCGTAGCCAGCACTAACCTTTGTGAAGAAGTAGATGGTCGAACTGAAGCCTGCAGGCGATGCAATGTAGAGATGACAATCGGGCCAGAGCCCCAATGAACATCCGCCAACCTGAAATGACAGGGTGGCGCGTGTTCAAAGGGCTGTAGCCCACCGGGGTAGAACACGCTTTGTAGGACACCAGGTGCTGAAAGCAGCAGGAGAGAATAGCTGAATACACTGGAAACTCTGGTAATCCTTCACAAAGCAGGGAGGCTCAGGTATCTTAGCAGCAGGAGAGGTACAGCAATGATTGCAAGCAAAAGTAGTAAGGCTGAAACAGCAGTGGATCAATAGAAATACGAAACTACAAAGCAGAAAGCAAGTGGCTAAGAAAAACGACCGAATATAGGACAGCATCAAATGCTTACAAGAAACCAAGCGACACAAAGAGCTTACCCCTGCAGCAGGTTTTATGCAGAGAAGCGGCCGGCGAGTCCAGTGTGGAGCTGAACGGAAGTCTGTTCGCCATCCTGGAATAAGCTACAATGTATGGTATAGAATAATGGGTGAATGGCGCCATCTTGAAGGGGAAAAAACCTGTGGGGATGTCTCTTCCTCCATCTTTGCCACAGAGACCAGAAGGTCGTTTGATTCCTAACAATACGTGCCTGCCAGGACTTTATTATACAAATTACTCTTTCATTAAGGTTGGAGTTTAATAACCCATTAGTGGATTTCTGTACTAATACTTTCACTTCTTTATTGGCTTTGCTGTTCACTTCTTGTTGCATTTTCAAGAAGCACTTTACTTTCTTAGACCATCCGGTAACCCACATGCTTTTATTAGTTACACTGTTGGTTTCTGGCTTCTCCTTGCTTCAGTTCCCTTCAGTTTCTGTTACTACTACGAAGCGGCAATCACACGCTGGCAACCCGGTAACCCTTCTGCCTTCCCAGGGCTTACCGGTTGCATCAACCGTTAACATAGTTCTCTCCTGCTTCAGCATACTGGATGAAGCGCCATACACACACTGGCAAACCAGTAACCCTCTTTCCTTACCAGGGCTTACCGGTTGCCTCAAATGCGCCAACTCTCTCTCCTGCTTCAGCGTACTGACACTGTGTGCGGCCCATGAAGCGTTGCACGCTCGCTGTGTCTCCTTTCACGGTGCACAGTTCCTTTTTTACATTTTTTATTTTTATCTCTCCCTCTCTCCCTCTCTCCCTCTTTCCCTCTTTCCCTCTCTCCCTCTCGATTTAACTTTACTTTGACTGCCGCGGCATGTTTCTCCCCGGCGTGGTGCTCAGCGTGGTAACCGGCTGCACTGCACTTCGGGGGGGGGGGGCAGCTCTCCTCTCTCCCACTCCATGTCCATGACCATGTCCATGTCCATGTCCATGTCCATGTCCATGTCAGCAGTAGCCGGTCCGTATTTTAACTTCCCATCTTGCTTAATCGTTCAACAACTAGACCGATACGTTGGTCGCCCGATCCTTGTGATCTTCATTACTCTGTTCTTTCTTGTGTCAGTAGTTCTGGGACTATTTCCGGTAAGGCTTTGAAGAAATGGAGTCTGAGCCTCCTTGGAATTGATCCTCATTGCTCCCTGCCTCGTCTCAGTTGTCAATGTACTATCCCTAATGGGAGTTTGGGGAGCAATAACTGTAGAGCTGTCAATAACCAACCCTTGTGCAACTCGCCCGCCCTTACTCTTGAAGCTGCGGTCTGTGATGTGGCAGAAGGCCTGCCAGTTGTTGGGGAATACTAAACCATATTCCCCACAGATCCTGCTGGTTGCACTGGACAGGGTGGACGAGCAATTGAGGTTAAATGTAAGGAATTACTGGGAACCCAAAGGGGTAGCGATGGTGGGAGATGTGCTAAAAGAAGGGTTAGCCAAGGAGTTTGGGCAATTGATGGAAGATAAAAGGGGTGCACCAAAGGCAACACTTCACGTATTCCTGCCTCCTAGGGAAGCTTAGACGTAGATGGCCAGAGACCGAGGGGCCCTTGCAGTTAGACGAGACGATGGAGACATTTTATGATGTATCAGAAGGAGGACACAAAGTCTCGAGGATTTATAAGGTACTATTGTCCAAGGTGGGAGATACATTAGGGAAACTGATTTACGGAAACTAATATCAGAGGCAATGTGGATTAGAGCTATGGTGCACCACAAAAAGGTGTCTAGAAATACACGGTTGCAGCAGATTCAATTATATGTGACCCATAGAGCATACCTGACCCCGAACAGAATTGCTAAGTTTGTCCAGGGGCAGCACAATCATGCCCGAAGTGTGGAGAGATTAATGCATACCTGGTTCATATGTTCTGGGCCTGCACAGAGATTAGAAGATTCTGGGGAGAGGTGGCCCAAGCGCTAGCACGGGCGGATATCACCTTGGATATTGGATCCCCCCTGGCGTGTCTGCTAGGGGGCTTCACGATGCCCAAGAGGGCTAGACACGCGAGTAAGCTTAAGGACTTGGCATATATACTTGCAAAACGCAGGATAGCGATGGGATGGAAAGCACATACGAGGCATGTATGGTGGAGGGACTTGTTAAAATGGGCAAATGCAGAGACTGTGGTGTGGCAAGAAGCAGTGGGTCGGAACACGGAACAAGTTGAGGGAGGGGTGGAGGTCTGGAGGCAGTTGATAGGAGACTTGGCCACTTCTGAGAAGAGCACTTTAGACTTAAATAATACACCGGTTCAAGAGGAGGCGGTTGCCATGGTGGTAGCCAAGGAGTAGAATTGCGAAATGGTGGGTCGATCGTGTGCGATGTTGGCCGGGAATGGGGTTTGGGGTGTTGGGGGGTGTGAAAGGGACCGACGATTATGACTAGATGTGGTGTATGAGGAATTAATGTATGCAAGTTTGTAAGTTTTCATGTTGATTTAAAAAGGCAAGGGAGACAGTGGAAAAATCCCTGAAAGGAAAAGGATGGCATGTGGTTTCCTCCAAAAATGTCGGCTTAAATGGATCTGCCCCCAGATGTTCCTCCCTCATTTAGCCGCCCACAGGGTGCGGGTGTCATCCCCTGACCATGTAGGGGGAGTCCTCCTCGGGGAAAGGAGTAAGGACATTGCCAGAGTCATCACACACCATAGTAGCACTAGGGCCCTATTCTTAGCATGGTTGAACTTATTAAGAACTAGGGACCTTGCCTTAGGTTTACCTGTGGGTGATCTACTTATTTTCTTCAAATCTGTTTGCTCGGTTTCTCACTTGCTCGACCATACACAATAACAAAATGTTGCTCTTAACATATACGTGTATGGTATTAATTGTGTGACAATACTTACCTGAGGTTTTTATTGCTTAGAGTGTATTCAGATACCTAAGAAATAATTGCATAAATTGGTACATCTTCTGTCAAACTTGAATTATTGGAGTGCTCTATGTTTCTCTCATTATAGCCCTAGGCCACTCTCACATCTTCGTGAGTCTTTGCTTTACTGCTCTGCCACACTACCTTGACTGGGTTTGGTTACATAGTTCACCATAATGGGTTGGCCTCTCAGGCGCCGATCCTCGGGGTTGATTCTGAAAAAATCAGTTTTAACACCACATGTTCTCATTCTTTCTGGATTATGAGTGTTTTTCCTATAGTAAGTAGAGCCCATATAGGCTGGTGGCACTGGTACATTTAGCTCTACCTTTCTGGGTGCACCGCTTTTAACTACATGTCAGCATTTCGTGCACTATAATAATCAAAAAACGCTGCCCATGTTGTTTAAAGCCCATCTTTGTGCTCCACTGTCCTTTTTGCTCTTTTATGGGGCCATGTATGGGTATCCTCTTCGCAAGCTCTGGCCAGTGCCAAGAAAGTTCTTTTTATGTGTTTTAGGAACAAGTTCAGACTGGACATGGGATGCAGAAAGCCTGAATATACCAGTGCATGGTTATGGATGTACCTGAGCTGACTTTTGATGAATGAAGCAGAGCTTTGAATGTAGTATGCCCCCAGGTTGGGGTCGCCCCAGCCCAGGGATTTGAATACTAGGAGAGCATGTGGACCCTTCTTCAATTAACCAATGGAGCCAGGTATTCGAGAATGAAGAGGCCACAGATGAACAGCTGAGGACTGTTACTGGAAATTCCATTGGCCAACTCTCCACTGCACTCTGCTCTTTAGCTGACCAGGGAGATTTTAAACAGTGTGTCCAGCCTTTGAACTGGCGGCTCTAACAAGTTCTGAGTTTTGCATCACTGTGTTTATGGTCCTGAAGCTGCTAGTAACCAGGGTACTGGATCTAAAGCACAGCATTCAAAGTGGGGACTTCATCTGTTAGTGGGATCTTGTGCAGAAATTAAATGATATTTTATTCATATCGCGCTCGTACACAAGTGTTTCAGAGCGCAACCAGGCAAAAGGGAGGGGAACAAGGGATAACAAAAAGAAAACAGCGATCTTACTAGGCCCAGTGACATTTAAGAAAGCGCAAGTGCATGGAAAAGGGAAAAGGGGGAAAAGTGCATGGAAAGGGGGGGGAGGAGAGTGCGGAACAGAGGAGAGAACAGAATAAATAATAAATAAAATGAATAAATAAATGAATAAATTAGGGCAATAAACCATTGTAGTGCGGCCAGCGAGTGGCAGGTGAAAGTTGGTCAGATAAGGGATATCTGATGAGTGCAGGAGAAAAGTGGTAGGGGCGGGGGGGGCGCTGTATGGGTACAGATACAGAACCCCAGTGCAGGGTGTGGCCCCGGAGGCAGTACAGGAGGGTGGCAAGGTGAGCAGGTACCTGGGCCCGAGTGACAGAGGGTGGCCAGATGCACGATGCCAAGAGAAGAAACAGATCAACAGGGGAGAAGGGGGACAAAGGCAGAGGCAAAGAGGAAGGACTTGAGGTGCTTCCGGGAACCAGAGATTGTTTTCCTCAAGTTTCAAGGAGGACAGGAGGCTGTTCCAGAGGGAGGCCCCATCCGAAATAAGATCCACCCCCAGCTCGTTTCTTTGAAAAACGACTAACCCTGAGGGAGTTAGAGGTAGAGGAGCAAAGGACTCGAGAGAGGAGGTATTTACGGAGGGGTAGTTGAAGGTATTTTGGACCTTTGCCCCAGAAAGCCTTGTGGACAAGGCAGAGGGTTTTAAATGTAATCCTTGCATCCTCTGGGAGCCAATGAAGGTATTTGAAGGCTGGAGAGATACGATCCCAGGGCTTGAGGCCAAGGACAAGTCTTGCAGTCCTGTTCTGGATTAGTTGAAGAGGGCGGAGAGTGGAGGCAGGTAGATTCAGAAAGAGGCTGTTACAGTAATGAAGTCTGGAGAGAACTAGAGCTTGGGAGACAGTGAGCTTTTGAGGGAAGGAGAGGAAAGGCAGAGTGCCTCTGAGGAGGTGCAATAAATAGTTTGACTTTTTGGAGACTTCAGAGATGTGTGAGGAGAAGGAAAGTGTGGAGTCAAAGATAGCCCCAAGGTGCTGTGAATTGTGCTGTGAATCCTCGTTGTGAGCCCAGGACTTAGCTGCTCTGCTTCTTCCCTCTGCAAAGAAGGGGAGTCAGAGTGGAGGCCGAGTCCTGTGGTCCTTCATGATTTTTCCACTGCCCATTGGCAGGGTCGTGTCAACTGCACATAATACATGCAGTCTAATGGGGTCCTCCAAGTTCATGGGAGTCATTGAATGGTCTTCAACTAGGATCAAGTGGTGGTGATCCATTTCTGAAAGGTCACTGAATGAGACCAGAACCATGGAATCCCCATACCCAACTGTCACAGTTCTCATCCCAAGTCCACTCTGCACCTGCTAACCCTGAATCCTCAGCACTGGAACAGACAGTGAGAACAGCTGTTACCAAGGGCCCCAACTTACCTGGGATCATTGTTCTATCTTGATCAGAGTTTGAAGGGCTGTGTTGCTTACCCATTTTAATGACCCACTTGTTCCCCATACATTCTAACAGGTGCAACGCTAACTGGCCCTGGCTCTTGGTGGTGGAACATGATCCTGGGCCTCCTGTCCGGAAAGCCTGTGGACAACTGGGATAGGCAGTTCACACATCCCCCACAAAAGTGAAAAGAGACCTAACATACAACAAAAGTATGTGCTGCTTTAGCACCATCCAGCACACCAAGCCCCATTGCTTCTTATGACACCGTTGCAAACTAAAAAGGAACTATGGATGACCTTGTAATGGCCAGGCAAAGACATGGAGACATTTTTGAATGTTATCTCGACTGGTTGAGATCAGGAGTCAGCAACTACTAGACCCGCTCTTGAAAAGGAGTGGAGTGTGGCAGTGTAAACCTGCCTTAACACCTTTGTTAATGTCAGCTGAGCTTCCAATTTCTTATGTATTGTGTGAGAAACCCGATGGCATTCTCACACCCATTCCCCAGGTGTCTTCTATTCAAGTGGCCAGGGAAGGGCCATCACTTTTGGAACCCGACCCTGGGGATGAACAAGTGAGGGAGGATCATCTGAGTAGCGGGTCTCTGAGGACTTGGGAAATAATGCCACAGGCTGAGACACGATATTCCCACCTGTCCGGACGACAATTCATCCTACCCCCATTTACCTTTGTAGGCTACTGTGACAGTACCGTACCTGTTGACAACATACAAAGTACTGCAAAGAAGAAGAGGCATCTTCGAGTGAGGAAGATTACCTATGAAAGAAACCATTCTAGTACGAAGATGCGAGCAGAGGCAAGCCAGTACGTTCAATACATGTGTCGTACCAACGATGTCACGGAAAGGCAGGCACTTAAAACTAACTACCATCACCTGCAGCCTATCAACATTTGCTGGGAGTATAAAATGGACACAGACAACCCAGAGAGAACGGGTTACGCAGAGCGTGAGGAGCAGCAGGAAGGGGTGTCGTGTCCGAGTGTGTCCTTGAGAGAACGGAGTGACAAGTCCAGAAAGCCAGACGGAAGAAGTGAAGGGAGCCACGTCTGAAGGCGGTCTCTGTGGTGAACACCCAGAGCTGCTTGTTACCCTGACTGGAAGCGCCAGCCCAGGGTTGTCAGAGGGGCAGGTGGAGCAGCCCTACCTTTCATGAAGAAGAACGAAAATGCCACAGATCCAGACGCGAAGGCCGGTGAGTTTCAGAGGCTGAATGAAACCCAGCCTGCATCTAATCTGAAGATACATCGTGACAGCGTAGTCCCGTGCGGCAGGCTGCTAAATTGTACAAGGGGGAAACTGAAGGAGAGCGCCTGGCTGGTGATGGAAAGTAACATAACATTGTAACATGTTGCCCAGATAGCCAGTCAGATAGCACAGCGAGTAGAGTGCTCGCTTCGACATCTGTGCAGAGCCTGCTAATGAAGGTTCGAATGCCGGCAGGGCTAAACTCAGCCTTTCATCCTTCTGAGGTCGATAAATGAGCACCACACTCATTTGGGAAATACTGGGATATACCACACTGTGGGAAATAATAAGCAGCGCTCAGATACCCGAGGTTTCGTAGCGCTATATAAATGCTAAATTATTATTATTATTTACATGGCTGAATCTCCCGAAACCGCTGAGTGAAACGGTTCTGAGGGTAGCTAGCAAAGTGGGAGCAAAGTGGAAGCAAAAGCCGGCAAAGAATATAAGAACGGCTGTGGAAGTCAGAAATGGCCGAGGGCAGCACAGGAGTGACTGTTTGCGTGACCTGTAATGGGTAGACTGTGTGGTCTAAAACTGCGCCTAGACCAGGAGGGGGCCCCAACGAAAGAGTTGTAAAGTGAGAAGAGCCTGTGAACTTTGTTTTGTGAGCAAGAACTATATTGAGCTTGGGGAAGGGCACTCTGAGCCTTGAAGGAATACAACAAGACTGTTTCTTGTGGGATCTGTGTGAATTTTCCGTCGCTGAAAAGTCAGCGACGGAATGGTTTGCATGAGAAATGTACGAAGCACAAAAGGTTTGTACATTTCCCATGTGAACATACATTCACGCAGATCCTACAAATCCACACCCCGACCCACACCACACCCCAACCCACACCCCCAACATACCCCCACCCTACTTACTTTTGAAGACGCGCTGAGTCCCTGCAGCGCCATTTCCCTTTCACTTCCGTGATCGGGAACCAGCACCGCAGGGTCCTTTTCTTTTTTCTTCTTTTTTATTTCCGGCAGCTGCAGGGGCTTCCCCCGCAAATCCCTGCTCACTATACTACAAAGTATAGTGAGCGGGGTGTAAAGGGGGACACCCCTGCAGCCCCCCCCTTTCTTTTTTTCAGGTGTGATGCGGGGTTGTCCCCCACAACACCCCGCTCACTATAATGTATAGCATAGTGAGCTTTTTTTAAAAAAATTTTTGGCGGGGGCTGGAGGGGTGTCCCCCGCAACTGTAGTGAGCGGGGTGTTGCGGGGGACACCCCCCCAGCCCCAAGTCCAACCCCACCGAAACACCTAAACACATACCACGAAAAGTTCGAACTTTTGGTAGTAAGAACTTTTTGTGGTGTGTATTTTAGGGCTTTTGGTGGGGTTGGACTTTTATAGTAGGTAATTTTGTGCAAAACCTTTATTGTGTACTTTTGATAACTGGATATTTCATGAACTGGTACCTGAAGTTTGGGGAAGGGTGCCTGAACTTCTTATGAACCTATTTTTTAACTGAACTTTTGCCAGTAAACTTTGTGTGGATTATAACCAGAAACTATCCCCAGAGGGTACGAGCTTTGCAGATCCTACTATTTTAACTGTCTTCTGACTTGGGAAAGGGAGCTAGCCAGTGCTCCGAACTTATGTTATTCACTTCTTCAGTTGAACCATCCCTTCACTTAGAAAGTGCCTAATAGCCTCACTGTGGTATAGTTGAAGCTAGAAAGTGTGCCTAATAGCGTCACTGTGCCAAAGTTTTAACTTAGAAAGTGAGCCTAATTGAGTCATTGCGCCAAAGCTTGAACTTAAAAAGTGTGCCTAACAAGCGTAACAGTGGTATAGTTGAGTTCAGAAAGTGTGCCTAATAGCCCCTCTGTAGTATAGTTGAAGCTAGAGAGTGTGCCTAATAGCGTCGCTGTACCAAAGTTTGAACTTAAAAAGTGTGCCTAACAGCGTAACTGTGCTAAAGTTGAATCTAGAAAGTGTGCCTAATAGTGTCACTGTGCCAAAGTTTGAACTTCAAAAGTGTGCCTAATTGCATAACTGTGATATAGATGAATTTAGAAACTGTGCCCAATTGGGATCACTGTGCAAACCTGAATATAGAAAGTGTACCTAAGAGCATTACTGTAGTATTGTTGAATTTAGAAAAATGTGCCTAATATCATCACAGCGCTAAAACTTTAATATATAAAGTGTGCATAATATCCCCATGCAAAAGCTGAATCTAGAAAATGTGACTAATAGCCTCTCTGTGGTATAGTTGAAGCTAGAAAGTGTGCCTAATAGCGTCACTGGGCCAAACCTTGACCTTAGAAAGTATGCCTAATAATGTAACTGTGATATAGATGAATTTAGAAACTGTGCCTAATTGGCGTCTCTGTGCAGAGCTGAATATAGAAAGTGTACCTAAGAGCATTACTGTAGTATTGTTGAACTAAGAAAATGTGCCCAACATCATCACTGTGCTAAAAGTTTAATCTATAATGCGTGCTTAATATCATTGCTGTGCTAAGAGTGTAATCCATAAAGCGTGCTTAATATCATCACTGTGTGAAAGTTGAATCAAGAAAATGTACCTAATAGCGTCACTGTAGTATAGTTTATTTTAGAAAGTGTGCCCAACTAGCGTCACAGTGGTATAGTTGAATCCTGATATTATAACCAAGCCCTAATTCTGCCAACGCCACACCATGAGTCTATCCCGCCCAGCTAGGTCCAGAGAAAGAACCTCACTCTGGCGCGCCTCCCACCCCGCTCCACCTAATTCCCTCCCCTTCCCAAACCATCCCACCCTCTCAACCCGCCCTATATCCAACTCCCAAGCCGGTAGAACCCCCCATCCCAATCCACCCCACCCTCCACCATGCCCTCACCCCACCACCGACCCAACCATCACGCCAGAAGAGCCTGATGGCGCACTGAACATCCGAAGACCCCTGTTCCCCCAACCCCTTACACCCACCCACTCCGCAGCACGCCCACACCCCCTACCCCACCAACGAACCGCCCGCCCACCCCCCAGACCCACCTGTCCCGCCACCACCCCCTGGCCTTTCCTTGTGGCAACTCCCTCTAACATACTCCACCGACCTCATCCCTTCCCCTCCCTAAAAACTGCGATTCTCGCGCTGGCAAGAACAGTGGCTGCATCCCATCGCCCTCCGACCCTGCTACCCTCTCACTCACACCAACTGCAATAAAAACCCTGGTCTCCTTTAATCTCCCACTACTCCTCGCCCCTCCTGTCCTGACCCACCACCTCATTCTCTCAATCTCTACCATCACCACCCTCCTCCCCTTCCGCACCCTGCTTCGAACCCCTCTCCCTTGAAATTTCACCAACCACACCTAGAACCCCTTACCCTTATCCCTGGAATCACCAGCCTCAAATCTGTCTTCCCACCCGTCCTCACTCACCCTCCCGTTCAACCCCATCCTCCCCACACCCACCTCCTCCTCCTCTGCCCGCCTTCTCTTCTCAACCACCATCGACCAACCCGCCTCCCTCACCCCCAGATTCCGCTCACTCCCCTCACCCCACACCTCACCCCACCATCAAGGACACACCCTTGATGCCATCTTTAGCTCCAATGACCAGATACATCTAAGCCCCCCTACACCTATCATCTGGTCTGATCACTTCATTGTGCCCTTCACCATTCGCTTGCCCACCCCCCCATTCCTGAACCAGAACCCCCAAATCTACGCAAATATTGGAAGAAACTAAAAATCCTCCCTGACCTAGCCGATGCGCTACTCCAAACTCCTCCCTCAACCACCCCACATAATGAACCCTTAACCACCGACTCCTTTGACTCGTGGCTCAATATCACACTAATCCCGCTCACCCAGACTTGCCAAGCCTCCGCTCGCCGTGGCCCTTATCCCAGATGGTTTACATCAGAACTGAAGACAGCAAAACAACGGTATAAATCCTGTGAACGCAAATTGCAGAATGATAAAAAACAACCTAAGTAGATCCAACCTGGCCCGGCACCATCGCCATTACAAAGCCAAAATCCGAAAAGCAAAAAAAGTCCATTACAACTCCCAAATTCTCAACTGTGAAAACCCTAACAAGGAACTCCACAAAATAATTTCTGAATCTACCAACCCAACCTGAACGACCACCCAATCGACCCCATCTCAGTCACTCTGCAACTCACTCTCTCTCCACTTCTACACCACTGCTCTCGACACAACAAATTCACTAAACAAACTAGCCGCCATGTCCCTTCAAGGTAATCCACCGGCCCTACCAGTCAACCCCACGCCTGCCACACCTACTACAACTCAACCCACCTTCGACTCGTTCACACTAATATCAAGAGACCAATTTCTCAAACTTCTCAACTTCAAAACTGCTCATGTCAAACCTCTTCTAAAAAAAACCTTTGCTCGACCCTCTCGACCCCAAAAACGACTGCCCCATCTCAAACACCAGGTTCCTTGCTATCTATCGAACCGCATACTCCCAACTAAATGCCTTTGTAGAATCCAACAATCGGCTAGACCGTGCACAATCAGGCTTCAGACCTAGACACGGAACCGAAACCACTCTGACCTCAATCTGGGACGACCTTAAGATCACTGCAGACTCTGCGGGATGCGCTGCATTAATCCTTTAATTAAACTAGATCTCTCTGCCGCCTTTGACACAATCAACCACTCAATCCTCCTCGACCACCTCCATTCCCTAGGAATCTGTGGAAACACTCTGAAGTGGATAGCACCCTTCCTCAACAATAGGAAACAAATAACCCTCCTCTCCACCTTTGCTTCCGCCGCCCGACCAGTCAATACCGGAGTTCCACAAGGAGCATGCCCATCAGCCCTCCTGTTCAACCTCTATATGTCCACCCTCCCAGGAATAATCCGCCCGCACAATATCCTGTGCTATAACTACGCTGATGACACCCAAATAATCCTAAAACTCCTCAACTCAAACCCCAACTGTCAGCCCAACCTCGCAGCCTGCCTCCTTGACATTGATCGCTGGATGATCATAAACCACCTCCTCTTCAACCCCACTAAAACCGAAATCATGGTGTGCGGCAACACTGAGCTTCTCCCACCTCCTCTACCATGGCCATCCTCCATGGGCAATCCACCCTCCACCTCGAACACGGTAAAAAACCGTGGATGCACTCTCGACTCTGACCTTACCCTCTCTCGCCAAATCAACAACGTCTCTAAATCCTGCCATTACCACCTCAAAATTCTCAGGCGCATTTTTCTGTACCTCTCCTTTCCCAACAGACTCACCACTGTCCAATCTATTGTAATGTCGAGACTGGACTATGCCCACTCCCTCTACCTCTATCTCAGGGTCCAAGCATACCAACTCATTAAACTACAAAGAGCACAAAACGCTGCAGCCAAATTGCTTCTAGAACATGGCCCAAGAGACCACACCTCTCCAGCTCTCAGAACTCTCCACTGGCTCCCGGTTGGACGAAGGGTGATTTTCAAAACCCTATGCCTCTCATACCTACAGGACAAGCTAAAACCCTACCGCCCACCGCACACTCTAAGATCAAGCTTCGCCCTCCTTTTAGTGATACCAAACACCAATTCAGTCCAGTTAGGAGGATCATCATTCTCAGCCCTGGCCCCCTCCCTATGGAACTCGCTTCCACCCCACATTCGACACACCGAAGACTACCTCTCATTCTGCAAATTACTGAAAACATGGCTCTTCCCTTAAAGAATCAACGGATAGAGCAAATGGAATGAATAGCCACAACAAACAGAAATCCAAGGTTGCTTGAACAAAGAAAATAAAAGAGCATAGAGAGCCGATGGAACAGATAGAAAGACTAAAACGGATAGTGTAACTAAAACAAATAGACTGAGCGAAACGGATAGAGTAAGTGAAATGAAAGGAATAGTTGGAACAGATCGAGCAGATGGAACGGATAGAGTAGATGGATCGATAGAGTGGCTGGAACGGATAGAGTGGATGGAACAAAGTGGAGGGAACGGGTGGAGGGAACGGGTGGAGTGGAGGGAACGGATGGAACGGACAGAGTGGATGGAACGGACAGAGTGGACCGAAAGGACAGAGTGGACAGAGTGGATGGAACGGATGGAGTGGATGGAACAGATGGAGTAGATGGAACAGATGGAATGAATGGAACGGATGAAGTGGACAGAGTGGATAGAACAGAGTGTATAGTACGGACAGAGTGTATAGAATGGATAGAGTGGATGAAACAGAGTGGATGGAACGGACAGAGTTGACCGAAGGGACGGAGTGGACCGAACGGACGGAGTGGATGAAACAGAGTGGATGGAATGGATAGAGTGGATGGAACAGACAGAGTTGACTGAAGGGACGGAGTGGACTGAGTGGACGGAACAGACAGAGTGGACGGAACAGACAGAGTGGACGGAACAGACAGAGTGGACGGAACGGACGGAGTGGACGGAACGGACGGAGTGGACGGAACGGACGGAGTGAACGGCACAAATGGAATGGATGGAACGGCTGAAGTGGATGTAACGGACGAAATGGATGGCACGGACAAAATGGATGGCACAGACGAAATGGCTGGCACGGACGAAATGGATGGCACGGATGAAATGGCTGGAACAGATGAAGTGGATGGAACGGCTAGAGTGGATGGAACGGATAGAGTGGATGGAACGGATAGAGTGGACCCTGGGACGGAACGGACGAAGTGGATGGAACGGACGGAGTGGATGGAACGGATCAGTGGATGGAACGGATGGAATATAGATGGAACGGATGAAGTGGATGGAACGGATGTAGTGGATGGCACGGACGAAGTGTACGGAACGGACGAAGTGGATGGAGCTGATTAGACTCAATGGAGTGGATGGAAAAGATAGAATGGACGAAGGAAGGAGTGGATGGAAAGGCGGAAAAAGAATAGAAAGGATGGAATGGAATACCTTTCCAAGTATTTCCTACACATCAGTGCCTGAAGAGCCTAAAATGCGGTTGGAAAGAGACCCCCTAGAAAGAGATGAACAAGAAACGACAGATAAACAATTTATGAAATGGAATAAATCAAAGAAACCCTTCAAAATCACGAATGAAGCCCAGATAAAAGAAAAAAACGCAGCAATATGCACAAGAAACAGGAAAACTGATAATAGAGATGAGGACACCTGGAGCTGGATTCCGGGTGCTCTCAACTCTAGGAGTGAGAGTTAACGCTCGGACTTAAAAAATACTGCGGAAAAATTACTGGGTTGCTGGAACATGCGAGGTTTTGCGCATTTGATATCCTACTCTTACCATCTGTTAATACCATTAGATATTATATGTCTCCAGGAGATATGGATGAAAGAGCCTCCAATCGTATAGGGATTTGAAGTAGCATTCAACCCTGCCATAACCCAAAATAAAGGAAGGCCTATGGCCGGGATGAACACCTTGATCAAAAAGAAAAGTGGATTTGTACTTTTGAAAGCTAGTAATCCTTCTCCATATATTCAATTAGTTAAGATTGGGATGAGAGACTGTGGTCCAAATGAGATGTCAATAATTAACATCATAAATCTATACTGGCAACATAAAGCAGCCGGCACAATAGAATTTATTGATCAGATATGTGAACTGCTGGACAAGACAACTACGGATGAATCAAATGCACGTATTATTGTGTGTGGCGATTTCAATTTGGACCTTATATCGGAACCAAAGAGACGATATAGATACACAATGCATGAAAAGCTCAAATAAGTAGTGCTAGAAGAATTCGATGCTAGAAGCATGGACATTCTAAATGGAAATGTCCAAGGAGACATCCCCTCGAAGGCAACCTGGCAAAGAGAAGAGCAAACATCGATACTGGATTATATAATCACTTCGAAAAACTTGACAATCAAGATAGGTGAACTAAAAGTCATTAAAACATAACAAAGCTATCATAATCTGTTGATTACCTCCCTTGAACTGGAAGTAGCTGAAAAAAGAGCCCAGTGGAAGCAGAAGCTTGAGGTTGTACCAGGAGCAAATCCTCTAAGACTAAATAGTACGAAAATTACGAAACTAACCATGGATCTGCAAGAGGAATGAAGAACCAAGATGTCTAGAATATAATGCTCTCCTAGAAGTGTACAAGACTCTGAATCTTAAACTAAATACATCAGCAGTAAGGAAACACATGTACGATGTAGAAGTGGTACACAAGAAACGAGAATTAAGAAAACTACTGAGAGAAATATAATATTGCCCCTATGAGCGGGACAAAAAGAACATTGGAGAAAAAAAGACGATTATGAAATATGAAAACTGGTTAAAAAGGCACAAAATGACCATGGAACAAAATGATGCGGAACAAATGCTGAGCTGTTCAGGTCAAAGAAACTCCGGAGACTTCTGGACGATAATCAATGATATGGAATGCCTGCAGAATTCCAGTATCTGTAACGTTGTGACAGAGAAAAATGGATCTGTCATTATGGTGAGTTGTTCCAAAAAGTCAAATACAGAGACAGGCAAGAGGAACACTCAGAAGAAGCCTGGACAATTGACATTATTCTGAACAACATTAAGAAATTGAGCTCTTCTCGTGTCCCCGGACCAGACGGTCTAACGAATGCTATACTAAAAAAAAATCCAGAAGAATGGGCAGACTTTTGTAGCCAACTCTTTAAGATGATAATAAGCAAGGGGAAAATTCCTTTAACATGGAAACAAGCCATAATTGTCCCCATTTTTAAAAAAGGCTCAAGGCTAGAACCGAACAATTAGGTAAAATATTTGCTACCCAGTTATTGGCCCAACTACTAATATGGATCAAGCAAACAAATGCTGCTGGTGTAAAAAAAAAAACAGGATTTGTGTAAGGTGTTGGTTGTAGTTTAAG
Source organism: Ambystoma mexicanum (assembly GCF_040938575.1). Lineage (NCBI taxonomy): Eukaryota > Metazoa > Chordata > Amphibia > Caudata > Ambystomatidae > Ambystoma > Ambystoma mexicanum. The sequence goes on along the minus strand of NC_090925.1, from coordinate 325,059,452 downwards.
TCTGTTTATCTTGAATGCTCTAAAAATGGAAGCGATAAAGAAGAATACTCCTATTTATGTCGCTTTCATTGATCTAGCCCATGCCTTTCATGATGTGGACCTTGAGAGGCTATAAACTAAAATGACAAAAAAAGGATGCCCAGCGAGTTTAATTGCAGCAATAAAGGGACTTTATTCAGAAACATCTGTCCAAATTCGTTTGGATAAAGCAGGCCATTTAACAGCACCCATAAGAAAAACACGTGGGGTCAAACAAGGCTGCCCGCTAGGAGCAACACTGTTTAATTTCTTCATCTCGGATGTAAGGGAGACCGTGGAAGGAGTTCCATTGTTTCCTCCAAAAATCAATGGAGTTCACATCAGTATTATGATATATGCTGACCAATATCGTTCTCCTTGATATGACACCAATTGGCCTCCAAAGAAAAATCAACGCCTTGAAAACCTATATAGATAACAACAGCCTCGAGATAAATGTAAAGAAATCCGAGATATTGGTGCTTAAAAACTTACAAGGTACGAATAACAATACTAAAACGGAAAGGTTCACATTTATGCTCGGAAAAGAGACATTGAAGCTAGTAAAGCAAGCCAAATATCTAGGCATCATAATAAATTCGAGCATCAATGATGAACCGATGGTGAAGAAAATTGCATCAAAATGCTATCAGATGGCTGCCCAGGAGGGTAAACTGCACTTAAAATACGGCAAATTCTCGCTGCGTCCTGTAATTTCTTATTACAGGAATAAAATCATACCGGCCTTAACCTATGGTGCGAAGACAATAATGGGCTGCAATTACGAGATCTGGTCAATTCTGAACTTACCAAAAGGCTTCCCTACAGCTTGTATGAGATATGAGGTAAGCCAAGTGTCAATGACAGCTGTTGTGACATGTAATGCGCTGGCGCTTTATGGAAAGATGATTGGAGTTGATAACATACCACAGTTCCAAGGGGGGCGTGGCTAACCGCCATGTAGAGCGGACGTGTCTCCTGAGAGCTCTGCGCTGATGTGCCATGATAAGCTGTTTTAAGTGACTTTAAAGTGCTCTGGAACCCTACAAGTTGCACCATCCGCCGCAAAACCTCCTCAGCAACTTTTGCACCGTCTCCCAAGCGAAGAAGAGACGGCTAACACCTCTATCCGGCGATCGAAGAGGGTCGCCGAGCGTATTCAAAATGGCGGGACCCTCGAGAGGCCGGAGCGCACTATCACCACTGGCGACGCTGCCTGCCGGTGGGAGGAGAAGATCCTGAGCTGGCGACATGCGCCGGTCCCGGAGTGGGGGGCCGAACAGCTGCACTCATCGATCGAGAGGCCCGACCCGGACACCCATGCCAGACTGCGCCCTGCCCGCGGCGCACGACCGGGCTTAGGTGTGCCCTGGATAGTCGAGAGGGCTCCCGGCGTGAGCGGTGGCCGACCAGTACCGCAGAGGTAAGCAGGCGTGGTGGAGGACCACCCCGGACACCTACATTGGAGGCAGGGTGAGGGGGCCTGTTCTACCCCCTGTGCCTGACTTTGCCGCTGGTGGCTTGCCTCCCCGAGGCGTTGAGACCCCCGCTGTCTTCCTTTCCCCCCCCGCCTGCTGATCCTTCACCGGGGGGAGGTGTGGGCGAAAACACCCGGCCCCTGCCTGCAGACTGACGCTCCGGCGGACCGCGAGGCCCACTCCCAGGGCCCCCATCACTTCACAGCCGACGGCAGAGGGGGCCGTCCGCGCCTGCTTGAACTGAGATGCCTTTTGTTTCCCGAAATTGGCCTGCTACCCCGCTGCTTCCTGTCATCACCCTGTCGGCCCTGCAAGGGAACAAGAGGTTCCCATGCTGCTAGCTGCTTCTCGATTGCGCCCCCGGCATTTTCGGTGCGGGGAGGCCCTGTGTTGACGACATGTCCGGCAGGAGCGGCAGGCAGCAGCGCCAGACCACGATGGACACCTTCGCAGCCTGTGAATCCCCGAATCCTGAGGGCACAAACAAAGCGGCCTCGGACGCTCTATCTAACCCCACTGCATCCACGGCTTCAGAGCCTAGTAACACCCAGATACTCGAAGCCATCAAGCTTTTCCAGGCAACAATGGAAAACAAAATAGATGCTGTTGCCACAGACCTGGGCCTCCTGCGTCAAGATGTCCGCTCCCTGGCTGGCAGGACTGAGGCGCTTGAAACACAAGTCCGGGAAAACACTGAATCCAAAACTTACCTTCTTCGAGATGTCGACGAGCTTCAACAAAGGGTCAAGAACTTGGAGGACAGAGCTGAGGAGGCAGAAGGGAGGGTTCGCCGGAACAATATACGCCTCCTCGGTCTGCCAGAGGGTTCCGAAGGCTCCGACCCCACTAACTACATAGAGAACCTCCTGCTACAAGAGGTGGGAGCTGGCAAACTCTCCCAGGGCTTCACCATCGAGAGGGCCCACAGATCCCTGGCTAAGAAACCACCGCCGGGGGCCCCACCCAGGCCGGTGATAGCGAAAGTTCTCAACTACAGGGATCATGAGGTCATTCTGGCCTTTTCCCGAGCTGGCGGCCAAATCCAACGGGACTCTGCTAAAATCGCCATATACCCTGATCACACCTTTCAGGTCTAAATGAACAGAGCGCTGTTCATACATACCATGGCCAGATTGAAAGCCGCTGGGCTGCGTTATATGCTCCTGTATCCTTAAAGTACTGCATAACAACAAGGCGCACTTATTCAACACCCCGGCCCAGACCAGGGACTCAATGGACGGATTACAGATCCCTGATATTGAGGAAAAGAAACGGAGACCGAGATAACGATCCTCCTGTCATTCTGGGGGGAACTATACTTGTTTGAACTGCTACACAGCTGAATGGATCCTCCTCGCGGAGACCCGGAGTCCAAGTTCACTCCACCCCCTGATTGTTTCCTTTTTTTGGGTACATATACCCACCCGTAGGTCCAACGGAGCAGAAACGGGACAGTCATAACGAGGGTAACCTCGCTGGGCCAGTTCTATGTTTGGAGTTTTTACAGTTAAGAAGGGAGGGTGGGAATAGGGAAGTTTTTGCACAAGTTGGGGACATACACTGGGACATATCGAGACCACCGGAACAATTCACATGCAATGTAGCACCTCCTAGATCCCGAGCTCCACCCGTTACACACAATAAACCACACTACGCCTATGGCTGACACAATAAGGGCCGTTACCTGGAACGTCAGGGGCCTGAACAGCTTTGTTAAACAACGGCAGGTCCATACCTACTTGAAAAGATGCAAGGTCGGAATCGCCATGCTGCAGGAAACTCGCTTAACTCCCAAGAAACTGGAAGCGCTCGCAAAAACTTTTCGTGGTACCCCAAGAGGTTCGACTTACTCCTACGCCAGAGGGGTTCTGATTTGGATTGCCCCTACTGTTCCTTTCAAACTCACTAGCACTAAAACAGACAACGAGGGTAGGATGGTGGTGGTGTGCGGCTCCATAGAGGGCAAAGAGGTATGCTTGGTCAGTACTTACGCACCCAACCATGACGCGACTGCCTTCTTCCATTCCCTTCACACGCGACTCAGCCCATATGTGGACAGAATTAGGATATGGGGGGGTGACCACAACTGTACCCTTGACCCTCTACTTGACAGATCCAGTAACAAACACGATCGACCCTCCCCTCCAGCTAAAATACTTTCCAAACTAATCTAAAAGTTGCAACTCAGTGACCTAAGGAGGGTCCAGCACCCTGAGCAACGTGAGTATTCCTTCTACTTCCCACCTCACACTGCACACACCAGGCTGGACTACATCTTTCTCAGCCTAACGCAACAGTCCATATTTGTTGATGCACGCTACCTGCCTAGGGTGCTGTCGGATCACTCTCCCCTTCTGGTAACCTGGGAGGTGTTCCCGCCCACACCCCCTATACTCACATGGAGGCTGAGGGCTGAGGCCCTCCTTGACTCTGCATTCAAGGAACGCATAAAAGATAGCACTGAGGAATATTGGCAAAATAATCTGCATAGCGTTAGACACTTGAGCACAACTTGGGAAGCATATAAGGTGATCATGAGGGGCGAGATGATTGCAGCAGTTGGGGGAGCTCAGAGATCTATCGCTTGAGCTCGCAGAAAGGGACCCGAGTACGCTTGAAGGTAGGGCTGGCCCATCCCCTGACCAGTTACAAAAAATGGCTGAACTTAGACAAACCTGCCTTACTCATTGGGAATCCCTCGGTAAACTGAGTTACGCCAAGCACACAGAGAGAATCCATGCTCTGGGAGACAAGCCCGGGAAACTCTTAGGTTGGCTCTATAAAAGGGAGACCCCCAGGCCACCCATCTGCCACATACTCACTCCCGACGGCACGGCCGTACATACCCAACAAGAAATCAATTCGGTCTTTACCGCCTTCTATCGTAACCTGTACTTCGAAGCCCCGCCCCCCTCTGACACCAGGATCGAAGACGCCCTTGACGTCATCAACCTACCTAAACTAGACTTGCAATTGGCTGAGACCCTTGACGAGCCCGTCACCCCCGACGAGGTCAGGGTGGTAATTAGATCGCTACCAGCTGGGAAAACCCCGGGTTCGGATGGGCTCCCGGGGGCATTTTACAAGACCTACGAGGAAACTCTTGCCCCAATATTGGCCCAGGTCTTTAATGAGGCCTTTGAGCGTGGTACCCTCCCGGACTCCATGAATGAGACCGTGATTATACCCTTGCTTAAAACGGGGAGGGACAGGGCAGATTGTGGTTGATACAGGCCCCTCTCTATGCTTAATGTTGACTGTAAGATCCTTACTGTCCTGCTTGCGAATAGACTGTGCAGAGTTATCCCTCTATTGATCCATCAAGACCAAACGGGATACGTCCCGGGGCGCTCCATCACCGAGAACCTGCGCAGGCTGCATCATGTCATCTATAGCACTGAGGGAAGGACGCAGAAACTTGCAGTGGCGTCACTTGACGCCACCAAAGATTTTGATTCTGTGAGGTGGGACTGGCTGTATGCCACCATGGCCAAATAGGGGCTAGGCCCTGTATTCCTAAAGTGGACCCAGCTAGTTTACGCCAGCCCCACTGCGAGAGTACGCACCAACAAAACCTATTCCGCTAAATGGTCCCTACACAGAGGCACCCGCCAGGGGTGCCCTCTGTCCCCCATGTTATACATCCTTGCCGCTGAACCAGTGGCGGCCTACCTGAGACAGGAATATGGGGAGGGAGGCATTAAGATAGACGGGGCGACCCACCTCATCTCTATGTACACTGATGACACCCTATTGTACCTACGGGACTCTGAGCACCTCCTTCCCTACATCCTGGAAACCCTGGACTGCTTCCACAAGCTCACTGGAATGCAGATCAATAGGAGCAAGTCTTGCCTTTACCCCCTCGCAGCACTTTACACCGATGAATACAGATCCCTCCCCCATCTAGATCTCGAATGGCAGGCTACTTCTTTCAAATACTTAGGGATAACTATACACGCAACCCAGCCACAGAACACATCCTTAATACCGTAAGGGCCAAAGACTCTCACGAAATCCATGGAGTTCTGGGCTGGCTCCCGCTTTCGATGGCCGGGAGGGCTGGTCTCCTTAAAATGGTCGCCCTTCCCCGCCTACTACATAACTTCACCAACGTCCCCTTCAACATCCCCCCCTCATTTTTCAAAGAACTCAACAAACTCTGTAGGGGCTTCCTGTGGCAGGGAGGTAGGCACAGGGTGGCGTTGGAGACTCTCGAGACCATACGAGAGGGGCGGACTTAAGATCCCCAGCTTTGAGCTGTACTTCCTCGCCAGCCAGCTGAGACATGTCACGCAATGGATGGCTGATGAGAGCACGATAGACACTCACCTCCTTCAGCCGGCCCTCCACCGGTTGTTACTCAGAGACATACTGCGGGCTGGGGAAGGTGCTACGAGACACTGCCCTTACCTCGCCAAGCTCGGGATCCGGCTTTGGAAAAGGGCCTGCAAACTGGTCGGGTCGGACGACCCGTTCTCCCCACAGATCCCTATCGCTGCACTCATGGTTAATCACTCTTGGGGGCATGTTGAAACACGTACACAATGGGAGCCCCTCAGGTTGGCCACGCTTGGGGACTTGATTCAAGAACAGGAAATCCTAACTTTTTCGGAACTCTGTGAGACCACGGGCCTCCCAGCAGGACAGTTCCTGTTGCACAGGGTGGTTGTACAGGCCTTGTGCAGGAGATGGCCGGTCGCTGCTGACTTGATTGAAGAGAATGAATGCATCGAAATGATACTGAACTCCGCTGAGGGGGGCCACGAAACCGCACGAATCTACGAAGCCCTGTTGTGGGGTACGACCAGGGGAGACCTCAAATGCAGGAATAAGTGGTAAACTGAACTGGGCCTTGTTTTTGAAGACAAAGATTGGGGTGATATAACCCACTATCATAAGAAGGTTTCCAGGAACGCCCGCTTGCAGCTTATTCAACTGTATATCACCAATAGAGCGTACCTCACACCTGAAGCCATATCAAGACTCACAGGTGCTGGAACCCAGTCATGCCCCAAATGCAGTGAACCCAGAGTGGGAATGACTCACATGTTCTGGGGCTGCCCAGTAATCAGGGAGTTCTGGTCACAAATGAAGGACAGAGTGGCTGGCGCAGCCTACAGCCTGCATCCTTGGCAGATATAGGCGAAACAGGAAGAACAAACCCCTATCCAAGCTCACTGACCTTATATACATTACAGCCAAAAGACGTATAGCCGTGGGGTGGAAAAGCCCCAGAGGTCCACACATGCCCAAATGGTGGGGGAGACCTCACGAAGTGGATCATAGCTGAAACTGCAGCATGGGAAACGGCTATCCATGTGCAAAGACTGGATTCCAGCGAGGAACTACACCGTTGGGTGGCCCCGACGGTGCCCTTGCTCCACCCTGAGGCGGATGATACGGAGCGGAGTGGAGAAATTTCCCCAGATACGGGCACGGACTAGAGAGGAACAGTGAACTAACCATGGTCTTGGGGGGGATTGGGGGGGTTGGGTTGTTTTCTCAATATGCTTAACCAATCGCCAATGATGTTTTTCTTTACTCTTTGTCTATCTCATGTTATTAAAACAATAAACAAATTAAAAAAAATAATAATATACCACAGTTCCAAATCCTAAAAAATGACAAAGACAATGATAAAGACAATATCGTAAACCAGTGGAGAAGAGCTTGTGAAAGAACATTGGAACAGCTGGATACTGATAAGAAACTGCTAATAGAAAATCCAAACGCAGTTTAAAAAAAAACTATATGAGAGAGATTGGATTGACACTAGTACAAAAAGAAGTGAGCATGTAAGAATGATAAATGCTCATATTGAAGCAAATAAATTGCATGTGAAAGCAGCATATATGAACACATTTCCGTGCAACAGAATAATAGCGATTTTCTTGTGATTCAGACTGAACCACTTTCATACCCGTGATGTAGGTTACAGCACAAAAGGAACAGGAAAAAACAGTAACCTTAGATGCAGACTCTGTAACCTAAAAGAAGAATGGCTTAAACATCTGGTTCTTTTTTGTTCCGTGATGAGAGAGGAAAGAACAAGGCACTTGGGTACTGAACTGAGAAAATCTCTTGACCGATGTGCAGAGGATTGGTGGATGATCTTCCATGAAGGAACGAATTTTAAAATAATTTTTGCATGGTCTTTTCTTCTTGAGAAGTTAAAACGGAGACTAGAAAACGCAGATGAGCCAAATCTTTGAAGTTTTCTTTGTTCTTTGTCTTTTTACTTTGCCAGGATGCTCTATGTCATTTTATTGTTAAGTTAAAAATAAGAACTTGTATGCAATTCTGATTTTCTCATCAGACTTAAAATGAAAGTAAAATGTAATGTGGGAGGGGGCGCAGAGCATGCAAGTCGTGTGAGGCTTGCGCTCCTCCAGCACCCGGGGCGATCTCCCCCGCTGAAGCCCCCGATCAAGGGCCCAGATTCAGCACCGCCCGAGGCCAAAGGGCCAGCCCCCCCTGAAGACCACCAAAGGCGACGAGCTACCAGTGGATTGGCGACAAGCGGGGCCCCACGCGCACACCATCTGGCCGCACTGCCGCCTCCCCCTCCAGAGACCGGGGCGCGACCCGGACAGTGGGTGGTCCCCCCTACATGCACGGTACACTCCAGGAGTCCCGGAACGGGTGGCGAGGCCCGGTGCCCACGGCCCGTGACAAGTGCCGTAGCAGGACAAGCGCCGCCCGTCGAAGGACCGCGGGGGCCCGGCAACAGAGGGAGCAACCACCTATGTACGAGAGTGCTCAGAAGAAGTCAAGCGTAGAGGGAGTCCATGCCATCCCGCGCACAGACCTGTGAGCCCCCTGCAGAGGACTCGTGGGGACGTCGATATTTTGATTCGCCGATCGCGGGGAAGCCCCACACTCCAGAACAGAGCCCTCGCCCACGATACAGCCCGGGCCCCATGCCTACGCTCCAAGGACTTGAGACTACGACACGTGGCGGACACCCGTCCCTTCAAGCCTAACCCGGGGCAAGGTGGCCCAACGAGACACAGCTTCGTGGCCACCCCAGCGGGAGGAGGAATACGGGCCCTGAGCCCCAGCCTCCCTAAGTACACGGAAAAGAGGTGAGGAGACGGAGAGGTGAAGGGGACATTTGAGGAAACTGTGCTGCCCCCCCCACCCCTTCGGCCTCCCGTGGCCCCTTCCTGGGACACAACCCCCCTCCCAAAAACAGGCGGAAAAGAAAAGGAACGGAGAAGGGCGGCTCAAGCGCCGGCGGCGGCGCCGCCTTCCGCGCCATCTTCCTCACTGCCACCACAGCAGAGGCCCCCAAAACGAAGTGGGCCTAAGCCCTAAAACCTGAGGGCCCCGTAGGCCTTCCTCAGCACCAAGTCAAGGCCTACATACTCGACGCCCCGTCTCCATAGAACGTGACCACCACATGCTGAGAGCACCACGGGCTGGCCTCGTAGAGGCATCGCACCATAGGTCACCAACGAAGAGCGACATCCTGGAGATGCCCTCGACCACTCGGGCAATCCTTTCCCTCCAACACTTTCACCGTCCACGAACAGCCTCAGCCCCGAGAGAGGCCCGCAGTGCCACCATGCCTTCAGGCAGCGACCCGCCCCCCCACACCATTAACGAAGGAGGACCTCAAGGACATCCTTCAGGAAATTAAGGCCATTCGCACCGACATACAGGCCTCTATAGTGGACCTCAGGGGAAGAGTGGAAACTTTGGAAGAAAAAAATGGAGGGAATGGAAAATAACCACCTCCAAACAGACCTGTTGGACATGAAATATGAGGCGAGATTGACGGATCTTGAAATGAGAGATGAGGACATAACCTTGAAGATGGATGATTTGGAAAATAGGGAACGCCGAAATAACCAATGGGCGTCACCCAGCAAAGAGGGGAGACAGCGGCCGATGTGGGAAGGAAGGTTCAAGGACTGATCAACCAACTCTTTGCCTTGGAGGGGGGGAAGGAGGTCCAGCTGGAGAGGGCGCATCGAGGTGGAGGGGGCGGAGGAGGGGCCCCGTGGTCTTTAGTGGTGCGCTTCCTTCGGTACAGAGAAAAATGGAGGTCCTGGAGAAGGCAAAAAGGCTTGAGAGCTTCATCTTTGAAGGGGACACAATTAGGATCTACCAAGATCTCTCGACCCTCACGCTCACCCGCAGGAGGGATTGTCGCCCGCTCACTCAGTGGCTCACCAGCCAGGACATAAAATATAGATGGTCGTTCCCGTTCGCCCTCTCTTTTGAGCGAGCTGGTGTAGACTACAGGGTGATCAGCGGCAAAGAAGCCACACAAGTCCACCAAGTGCTCAAGAGCGACTCCCCGGAGGGAGGGAACGAAGGAGGTACACAAATGGAGCTTGATCCCCGGAGACAACCTGAGGGCCCTTGGTCCACGAAGAAGACGACAAAGGGCAGGAGAAAATTCAGAAAACCAAACACCCCCACGTCGGAAGCTGGGGAAGACCAGGTGAACAATGACTTTTGATTGGAAAATACAGGGACACCTGTTTTGCAATCCCGGCCGGGGACACGGAGTTCATCGAGAATCCCGCGAGGTACGGACACTCTCTCGCCCTGGTGGCTTGCCCGTTGGCAGGCGTCCTGAACTGGGAAGGGAGGGCGAGGGGGGAAGGGAGGGTGAGGTAGTTAGAGGCCCGCGGGCCCAGACCGAACCAAGCTTAACAAGGGAACGGGACAATCTCCTCATGACCGGGGAAAAGATGAAGGCAAGGCATAGAACTAATGACACAGAATGAGAGGAAGGGCCGGGCCGAGTCCCTCAGAATAGGCTCCCTCAACGTCAAGGGGCTCAACTCCCCGACAAAGCGCTCACTCCTGGGGAGGGAAATGAAAAATGCGAGAACTGATATTCTTTTTGTCCAGGAAACTAGAACGGTGAGGGGGGGGAAAGAGAGGGTGATCCCGGGATCCCACGTGGGCCAGACCTTCTGGGCATCCGGCCAGGTTAAGAAGGGAGGTGTCTGAATTATTCTGCATAGGAATCATAAACTGACAGAGGTATCCCGATGGGAGCGGGAAGACGGGAGAGCCATGGTAGTGTCAGGCAACTTGCACAACTCGAAAATCACCCTAGCAGCCATATATTGCCCCAACGTAGGGCAGCTGGGATTTATCCAAGAAGCCCTTGCGGAGGTGTTGACTAGAGCGGAAGGGCTCCTCCTCTTGGGGGGGGGATCTCAACATGTGGGCTGACAGGGAGTTGGACCATAGTGGTGAGGCCATCCCACCGGGTGGCGGGGGGCACGACCTTATGGGGGGCTTCGGGACCTAATGTGGGAGAAGGGTCTGGTGGATATATGGAGAGAGCTCCACCCAACAGAGAGGGGATACACCTTCTACTCAGCCGCCCACGGTACAAGAACCAGGATTGATTACCTCTTTACGGGACACCAGCACATGAGCAGAATAGAGGCCTCAGAGATCCGCCCAGTCAGCTGGTCAGACCACGACCTCGTCTGGTCTGACATTAGCATCTCGGGCCTAAAACCTAGGAACTCTCTGTGGAGATGTAATGACTTCCTCCTAAGGGATGCGGTCTTTAAAGAGGAGATGATAGAGGCGATTAGAGAATACTTCAAACTAAATGATACTGGAGAAGTTGACCAAGGGATAGTATGGGAGGCGGCAAAGGCAACCCGGAGGGGCAGGCTGATTAGCGAGGGGGCCTCCAAACAAAGGGAGCGGATGCTTGTGGCTCATAGACTTAGGTCAGAGATCCTTATACTGGAAAGGTCCGAAGGGAAGAGGGAGGAGGAGAGGGCGAGAGACCGGGGCATTGCAAGAGGGAAAAGGCAGGACCTGAGGGAATTAGAGATGGGCAGGATTGTGGCAGGACTCCAACACTTACTCCAAAGATATTACGAAAAAGGAGATAAGGCAGAACTCCGTGGCCAACGGGCAGAGAGGTGGGTGTCCAGAGGAGTTGTGTGTGGGGAAGAGGAGGAAACTTCAGAGCCCGAAGGCATAGCCGAGAGCTTTGCTGGCTTCTATGAAACCCTGTATGGGAGCGACGGGGGGGGGGGGGGGGGGCAGAGAAGGAAATGCTTGACGCATACCTCGGTGGGGTCGCCCTCCCCACCCTGCTAGCCCTGGAGGCGGAGGCCCTTAACGCCCCAATAACCGAGGAGGAGGTACTCAAGGCAATATCAGTCCTCAAGCTTGGAAGGGCCCCGGGTGAGGATGGGTACACGGCGGACTTCTACAAGGCATTCTCGGGCCACCTAGCAGGATTCCTGGCAAGATTATTCTCCAACATCATGGCCACAGGGAGGGCACCCCCATCATTTGGTAAAGCATTGATCACTGTGATCCCAAAGGAGGGGAAGGACCCAGCAGACTGTCGGTCCTACAGACCGATCTCTCTCCTTAATGTAGATGCGAAGCTACTTACCAGGATTATTGCCACGAGGATAGATGGCCACATGCCGGAGCTGATCCACTCGGACCAGGTGGGCTTTATACAGGGGAGGCAGGGGGGCAGATACCCTCCGCAAGACCCTCCACATCATGAGGGAGGCGGCACGGAAGGGTGACAACCCGGTTCTGGTGTCCATCGACGCCGAAAAGGCTTTCGACTGGGTGGACTAGGGATTCCTGCACAGGGTTTTGGAGAAACTAGGCTTCGGGGTGGGGATTAGACAGGCCATTAAAGCCATATACATGGCCCCTTCTGCCAGAGTCACAGTCAATGGCCACCTGTCACGTACTTTCGCCCTACAGAGAGGGACAAGACAGGGCTGTCCCCTCTCCCCACTCCTGTTCGCAATGACCATGGAGATTTTGGCGGAAAGCATCAGAGGCTCCCAGATGGTGAGAGATATAGATATAGGAGGCCGCACTTTTAAACTGGGCCTTTACGCAGATGACATCCTGCTACACTTGAGGGAACCCACGAGATCGGTCCCGGCCGCCCTGCAGGTCATAGAACAATTTGGCCGCTTCTCGGGCTTCAGGGTAAACATAAGCAAGTCCATGGTCTTCCCTTTTGCTCCAGATGCAGAGAGAAACCTAGCCGAATTGATCCCACTGGGCCTCCAAGTCTGCCCCGAAGGTATAAAATATTTGGGGATCAATATAGTAAGACCTAACGAAGACCTGAGCCAGGCAAACTACCCCCCTATGTTCGACAAACTCTTCAGGGACATGGAGGGCTGGGCGAAGGGACAGATCTCATGGATGGGAAGAATAAATGCTATAAAAATTAACCTTCTACCTAGGGTGTTATACGTTTTCCAGATGCTCCCCTTGGAGGCCCCAGAATCCTACCTTAGCGAAGCCAAAAGACGAATAACTAAATTTATATGGCAGGGCCGGAGACCCAGAATAGGATATGAGACCCTCACCCTCCCCAAGGACAGAGGGGGCTTAGCCCTCCCAGACCTGCGAACATATCATAGAGCAGCTCAGTTTAGGGCCCTGGCCCCACACCTTAGGGAGGACCCCAATAAACAATGGGTTTACATTGAAAATTTCTACCTACACCCAGTCACCGTGGGGGAATGGTTATGGGTCCCCCTGAAAAAACTACCCAAAAGAATCAGGGACCACCCCATCCTTGGAACTATGTGGAAAGCACTTGCAGGAAAGGGAATAAGAGAAAAGGTGACCACCTAGCCCTCGCCCCTGAGCCACATCTGGTCCACACCAGTCCTAGAGCAAATCCCAGGTCACGAACACTACCAGCCCTGGTTCGAGGCTGGTCTGGCCAGAGTCGGTCAGCTGGTGCGGGAGGACTCCTTCATTCCCATACAGGAACTTGAGGAGGCCTTGGGAATTGGCACCCTCTCCCCGCTCTTATATCTACATCTCAAGGGTGTCCTAATGAAACCCAAACTAAAGCCCTGCATACAAAGAAAGCTCACCCCGGTCGAAAAAATCGTAGACTCTCATGTAGAAATGAAAGGACTCATCTCCCTCCTCTACGGAGCCCTTATGATTCCCCGGGAGGGAACGACCAAAAGCCTCAGAAGGAAATGGGAGAGGGACCTGGGTTGTGGAGTGGGGGACGGGCTATGGGGGCGTATTTGCAGCAGGGCGTTTAAGACATCCATCAAACTCCTTCATAGATTGCAGTACGACCCGATCACCCTCTCAAGGATGTTCCCGGACATTGACCCAGAATGCTGGCACGGATGCGGGGGAAAAGCTGACTACTGGCATATGTGGTAGTCGTGCACAAAGGTCCAAGCCTTCTGGTCTGAGGTCCTGAGCTGGTTAAGGGAGGCGGGAGAGGGGGTTTACCCACAAGATCCAATCCTGATAATGTTTGGCCTTCAGCTGAGGGAGGAGCGTTGGGAGAAACTTCCTGACCTGACTCACTCGTTACTCCTGGCAGCTCGAGCAGCTCGGGCTAGAACATGGAAAAGGACCGGCCTCCCCACGAAAAGTGAGTGGGTAGCTGTGGCTAAGGATATCTACTTCATGGAAAGACTCACAGCGGCTACGCAGGGCTCGAGTGCCCAGATAGAGATGGACTGGCTACAATTTATGGAGGCTTTCGGCCACACAGAGGAAACGCCCTGTGAATCACGGGGTCTCATGACCCAGCCCAAAACCATCCGTAGCATGTAACACTATACCTTAGTTTTGGAGGAGTCAGTTTAACCACGGACGGCCATTAGCCAAGTCGGAGTTGTTCTAGGAGAAGGGTTTCGGACGACCCGTCCCGTGCCTTGAACTATGGGGTTTGGGGAAAGGGGGGGTGGGAAATTTCAAGGGATGTATGGTTGGATTGTAAAGTTATGATGGGCATTTGCCCAAAAGTTGACACGCTGTAGAAGCCTCTTGTTACCATTAAATGCCAATAAAATTTGATTTAAAAAAAAAAAAATGTAATGTGTTTTTTTAAAGGTTTGTAATAAACTAAAAAAAAAATATATATATATGGGATACATTACTCACCGTAATCGTATTTCTGATGCTTGTATCTGCTTAGATTCACATGCTGTGCATAGGCCGACATCTAGTGGAAGCTGCGGAGTATTACAGTTTGTTTTTCGAAAGTCGAAAATGGGCGTCGACACAGGCGTGCCAGTAATACTATCCCTAGTGTGACGTCCACTGTACCCAAGATCCCTCACGCGTGTAGGATCCTCAGATTGTATTTTTTCTGACATGAGGAAGCATGAGGAGTAGCGTGAGTACAGATAATCCAAGCAGATAGACAGAAAAGGTAAGACTACAAGCAATCATGCGCCTTCTCTCGGAGGGGAGGAAGGGTGGGTCGCATGTGAATCTAAGCAGATACAAGCATCAGAAATACGATTACGGTGAGTAATGTATCCCTTCTGAGGCTTGTGGAATCTGCTTAGATCACATGCTGTGCATAGATTAGCGAGCAGTACCAGAAGAAGGAGGTGGGATGTGAGAAGGGTCATGAGCAAACAGGTGTCTTAGAACCGCTTGTCCCACTTGTGTATCTGTCTTGGAATGAGTGTCAATGCAGTAATGCTGAGTAAAAGTGTGAATAGAGCTCCAAGTAGCCGCTTTGCAAATGGTGTCGAGGGGAACATTTGCAATGAAAGCCAGAGTGGCACCAATGCCTCTAGTAGAGTGGGCCCTTGGCGTAAAAGGCAGAGTCTTGTCAGAAAGAGAGTAACACAGCTGTATACAGTTGATAATCCACTTCGAGATAGCGCCCTTAGAGACGCGATCCCCCTCTCTGCCTGTAGCTACGGAGACAAACAGTTGATCTGTTTTCCTTAGCGGTCTGGTTTTATTTACATAGTATAGGACCGCCCTACGCACATCTAGGGTGTGTAGTTTCACCTCAGCCGAGCTTTGCGGGTTCTGGAAGAAAGCCGGAAGCTCGATGGACTGGTTTACATGGAACTTGGATATGAATTTAGGTGAGAACCTAGGGTGTGTGCGTAAAACCAGTTTGTCCTTGTGGATAGTAAAGAAAGGATCCTGCACTGACAGAGCCTGAATTTCACTGACCCTTCTTATGGAGGTAATGGCTACTAAGAAGGCCGTTTTATAAGTCAGGTGTTTGAGACTACTTTTATGCATGGGTTCGAATGGGGGTCCCATGAGCTTAGCTAGCACCACGTTGAGGTCCCATCCTGGCGGTGGGTTCGAAATAGGAGGGTGAAGTCTCTTTACTCCTTCCATGAAGGCTTTAACCACTGGTACTTTCCACCACGAGACCTTGTTATGGGATGTGGTGTAAGCCGAGAGGGCTGCCAGGTGTACTTTCAGCGAGTTAAAAACCAACCCTGCATCCAGCAGGTGGAGCATGTATGTTACAACGTTGGAAGGAGTGCAATCAACCGGGTTGATTTGTTTATTCTGGCACCAGATAACGAATCTTTTCCACTTATCAAAGTAACAGTGCCTTGTATTTGGTTTCCTGGACTCCTTTAGAATGTCCATACACCTCTGTGGTAATTTGAGATGTCCAAACTCTATGACTTCAGGAGCCATGCTGCTAGGTTCATAGAGTTGGGTTCCTGATGCACTGTTTGACCCTGTTGCTGGGACAGTAGGTTGTACCAGGCTGGGAGTCTGATGGGTTCGCACACCGCCATCCTGCGTAGGTGTGGAAACCATGGTTGTCTCGCCCACATGGGAGCAACTAGGATGAGCGTCATAGATTCCTTGTTCATCTTGTACACCACCTTCCTGATGAGAGGAGTTGGTGGAAAAGCGTACGCAAACATCCCTGACCAGTTCATCCACAGGGCATTCCCTTGGGAGTCCGGCTGGGGGAACCTGGATGCAAATCCTGGGCATTGTTTGTTTTCGCTTGTGGCGAATAGGTCTATAGTGGGGAAACCCCACTGAGAGAAGAGATCTTCTACTACGTCTCTGTGAAGGACCCATTCGTGTTCTTCTGGGAGGGAGTTTCTGCTTAGAGCATCCGCTAGGGAATTGAGCTCCCCTGGAACATGTTGCGATGACAGGAAGATGTTCCGTCTGAGTGCCCATATCCATATTTTCTGGGCAAGCTTGGACAGATTTGGCGAACGAGTCCCCCCTTGCTTGTTCAGATAGAACATGGCTGTCGTGCTGTCCGTCCTGATCTGCACCGACAAGTTCAGTAGATGGGGCTCGAACGCCCTTAGCGCTCGGAATACTGCCAGAAGCTCTAGCAGATTGATGTGGTTCTTGGCTACTGAGTGAGACCAGAGACCCTGAGCTGTGTGGTGGAGATGGTGAGCTCCCCACCCAGTCAGGCATGCATCTGTAGTCACCACGGCTTGTACTTCGGGATCGTAAAAGGGTTTCCCCTTTGCGAGATTCTCTCTTGTCCACCAGTGTAGGCTCTGTACGAGTGTTGGCGAAACGACCACTAGATCGTCCCAATGACCACTTGCCTGAGACCACTGTTTCGCCAACCATTCCTGCATGGGACGCATGCGCAGACGCGCGTGGGGGACCAGGTAAATGCATGACGCCATCATGCCCAGTAACCGCATAGCTTTGCGTACTGTTATCTGTTGACCTGACTGATAATGCGGAATTTGCAGAAGTATATTCCGAATTCTCTCTTCCGAAGGGAAGGTCAATCCTTTCTGAGTATCTAGGATAGCTCCTAGAAACTGTTTTGAGGTGCCTGGCACCAGACTTGACTTTTTCTCGTTGATGGAGAAGCCTAATTCGTGGAGGAGGTCGATAGTCCTCTGAATGTTTGACCTGCAAATTCCTGGGGTTTCCCCCGTTATGAGCCAGTCGTCCAGATAAGGGTACACCGGGATTGCTTCCCTGCGTAGGTGTGCAGCCGCCACCGCCAGTACCTTGGTGAATACCCTTGGTGCTGAAGCTATCCCGAAGGGCAGTACCTTGAATTGGTAGTGGCGACTGTCCACCTTGAAGCGCAAGTACTTTTTGTGCGCTGGGAGCATGGAAATATGAAAATAAGCATCTTTCATATCCAAGGTTGCCATGTAATCCCCCTTTTTTAGGAGGGGGATTACCTCTTGTAGCGTGGTCATACGGAATTTTTGGGGCTTGACATATTTGTTGGCAGGCCGTAAGTCCAATACTGGGCGCATTGTCAAATCTTTCTTTGGCACAAGGAAGTAAGTTGAATAGATACCCTTGTTTACCTGGTGTCCTGGGACGAGTTCTATCGCGTCCTTTTCTAGCAGAATGGCGATCTCCTCGAGAAGGATCCTTTGATGCTCTAGGGAGTGCACTCTTTGTCGTGGAGGATGATTCCGGGGACGCTGCAGTAGTTCTATACAATATCCTGCGGATACTGTTGACAGCACCCATCTGTCTGAGGTGATCCCTTCCCAAGCCTGGGTGAAGGTGGAAATGCGTCCCCCTACTGGGGTTGCGTGGCAAGGGACCCTGAACTGAGCGTCACTGTTTTGGTGGAGGCGTGCCACCGCCCTTGTTGGGGCTGCCTCTGCCTCTTCCACGACCTCTCTTGTTACCCCTGCCGTAACTCTGGGTAGACTGCTGGTTGTTATTCCATTGTGTACCTTGTCCCTGGGCATAGTTGCCTCTTTGTGAATTTTGGCCGCGTGGGCGACGAAAATTATTGTTCCCCCTCTGGTTAGGGGGTTTGTTGGTAAGCTGGCCAAGGGATTTGAGAGTCTCATATTCATCTTTGGCATTTTTAAGTGCGTCTTCGACCGCTTTCCCAAACAATAGGTCGGGTTCCACTGGCTTGTCTATTAAAGAAGCCTGGGTTTCTGTCTTGAATCCCGACTGCCGTAACCACGCATGTCTCTTGATAACAGTACCTTCTGCTATCAATCTCCCTGCGTTGTCAGCGGCGTCGAAAGTTGCTTTTAAAATGCAACCAGACACGGCTCTCCCCTCTGCCGAGATCCGAGCCAGCTGGCCCTTTAACGGTTCTGGAGCAGAGGCAATGAGCGCCGCGACTTCTTCCCATTGATGGCAATTGTAACTAGCCAACAGGGTGGTGGAATTCGCAATCCTTGCTTGGTAGGCGGACGTTGAGGCTACCTTTCTGCCAAACCCGTAAAGTTTTTTGCTCTCCTTGTCGGGAGGAGCTTCTGATGAAGATAAGGGCGTGCCAGCCCTCTTTCTAGTGTTGGTCACCACTAGGGAATCTGGTTTAAGATGTCCCTTTATATACAGAGGGTCAGACTGGGCTGCCCGGAAAATCTTTTCAATTCTGGGGTTGACAGCTCTGGTGAGGTTAGGATTCACCAGGGAAGGATCTATTCTTCGTTGGATGGATTTGAGGATAGGGATGGTCTGAGCGACCGGTCTTCTCTCTCCTACAAACTCCTCCGCGAAGTCCCTTTCCTCCTGTACACCGTGGGTGTCGATGTGGAAGTGTTCCGCTGCTCGAGCGAGAACCTCGTTAAGGAGGGGCTGGTTATCAACTGGAGAGTCAGTAACTGGGGCTTCGCTTTGTACTGGGGAATCTACTCTGTAAATTTCCTGCTCATCTTCTCCCTCCTCCAGGTCCTCATCCTCTGCATAGTAATCTGTCCCGGTTTGTTCTTCCATAATTGCAAACTCCTGGTCCTCTTCAGGGAAAACTTGTCCCTGATAACTGGGGAGTGGAGTAGAATATGGAGTGGAGTAAGGCTGAACCTCGAAGGGTTCAGGTCTTTCGACCCGGGGCTTTTTACTTAGCGGGATAGGATCGGAGGAGCCTGAGGGTGTGGCCCCTTGAGGGTTATATGAAAGAAAGTGTTCTGGGTTCTTATCATAAAAATCAGCCAAGGAAGACATCCTAGACATAACCCTGTCTATGTCTTCACTGGACCATTCCCTGGAACAGGGTATTACTTTAGCAGGTGATTTATTTTCAAGGGTAGACTTGTGTTTGCTTGTCTGCTTAGGCTTTACAGGGGTGGAAGGCTGTGCTTTCCGCTGTTTCCCCCCTTCTCCGTGCGTGGAAAAATGTTTTCCCTGTCCCTTGGGGGCCCCAGAGACTTTCGACGCCTGGCGTCGAGGGTCTGGAAAGGTATCTGTGTGCTTCGGGCGTGGGGCCTCACTGGTGTTAACCGCGGTCTCGGTATCTTGGAGCGCGGCCTGGGGGTGGAAGTCGTCTTCGTCTCCCGACGATCGAACTTCCGTTAGTGTGTGTAGCGAGGCACTCTTGGCAAGAGTGGATGATTGCCTTGCGTCGTGAGGCGATCTCGATCGAGAGCGCCCAGAGGACACCGAGTCGGACCGTTCTTTTTGTGCCTCTTTCCGGGAAGTCGACGTCGTCGAGGTCCGGTTGGTCTTAGTGTGTTTAGTGTGTGTTAGGTGTGTAGCGCTTGCGTCGCCGGGGGTCTTCCCCATAGCCGCCTTGCCGGACGACCTTCCGAGGTCGGGGACCTGCGCTCGTCGGCTGTCTTTCGACGCCGTAATGCCCTCGCCGTCCGAAAGTACGGCGTCGCTGCCATCGCTGAAGGCGCCCTCCGCTGCCATGGCCTCCTGCCTGGCGTGGTGGGCCCAACGCTTTGTCGAACGGTCCTTAAGTGTCTTAGGTTTAAACCTACTACACGCTCTGCAGTTCGCTTCGGGGTGATCCCTCGGCAAGCAGAGATTGCACGTGGCGTGCCTGTCGACCCAAGGGTATTTGCGATTGCACTTGGGGCAGAATTGAAAAGGGGTACCCTCCATACGCACCTTAAGGCAGCGGGCTGCTAAGTGTAGGAATATATATAAATGTAACTATATATCAAGAGTGAAGAGTATGTACCACCCCCCACTCTCCCTACTTGTAAGGGCCGAGGCCAGCGGCCTACTAGGCCCGGGCCGAGGCCAGCGGCCTACCGAGGCCCAGATCCGTCGTGCAGCAGTCGACGGTCGATGACTTCTCCAGCCGTCGTCGAGGTTGAGGGTCGACGTTGGGGTGGGGAAGGGAATGAATAAGAATTAAAATTATAATAACAGCAAAAGTATGGCTAAGGCCAGGGAACTCCGCAAGATGCTTCCGACCAGTATGGCGGAAAAAAACAATCTGAGGATCCTACACGCGTGAGGGATCTTGGGTACAGTGGACGTCACACTAGGGATAGTATTACTGGCACGCCTGTGTCGACGCCCATTTTCGACTTTCGAAAAACAAACTGTAATACTCCGCAGCTTCCACTAGATGTCGGCCTATGCACAGCATGTGATCTAAGCAGATTCCACAAGCCTCAGAAATATATATATTAAAAAAAAAGAAATTATCGCACTTCTTCCAGAGTGAGACGGCACTCGTCAAGTTACAGCCATATGCCAATTCGTAGAATTCCTTCAGGTCAGCCCATCACACAACAACATGTGTATTTCTTATATCTAGTTTTATTTAGGCATCAGTAGAAACAGATTTGCCTCATACTATATATATATATACGTATGCCGCTATGCACGCCCCCTGTCCTGCTCTCGTGCTTGGCCGCAGGCGCATTACTGAGAGCCACCATATCACACTACTACGCTTACTCTCCCCTATACACCATCATTCAACTAGAACACAGCTATGCTATGACACATTCGGCCTAGCTGTTCTCATACTAACATGACCGCATGAACACCTCATCATCCTAATAATACACGGCTAGCTGAGCACATACCGGCTAGCTTAGGCGTCCCCTCAGGCCTAACGCAGCCAGAACTCAGTCTGGGTGTCCACCCTTCAGACTGAACACATCCAACTGATTTCCCCAGCACCACACCTACTGCTAAGAAGCAGCTATCATGCAACAACCACACCAGCTGCACACATATCCGGTACGCCCACGCACTATACAACACTCTCTCTCTCTACTGACCTGAACTGCGGTTCCTGAGGGCGTTCAACCTACCAGCGCTTTGAGGTCATACCAATGAAACATAAGGCGCTATATAAATGCCAAGTAACATAACATAACATAACATAGTTGTCTCTTAGTTGTGAGGGCAAGCATAGGTTTGGGCACAGACAAACATTTTTATTTGGACACACAGACTTTGACGATTTATTTATTGTGCATTTGTAAGGCGCTTATACAAGTAAATTGTGTTTCAAAGCGCCCACAGGGCAACAGGGGGGGGGAACTTGGGAGTCAAATTAGATATAACACTGTAAGATAGAGGCAGACCTACTAGGCCTTGTGAGCATTCAGAACGTGAAAGTGCAGAGAGAGAGAAGGGGTGGGGGACTAGGGGGGTAAGTGCTAGTTGTATCAAGTGAAAAGTGCTAAAGAGTGAGCAGCTTTAAGTGCCAGGGTGAAATGGCATACCACCAATAAATAGGTAAGTGTAAGCCTGTGGTGGCACAGGCCAGTGGATGCCAAGGCAAAGTGCTGGGAGGTGCAGAGACTGTAGGCGATTGGGTGTGGAAAGCCAGGACCCAGGAGGACACAGAAGGGTTCTGGTCACCAATCTCAGCAGCTGTGAGGTTTAGCAGACGAGAGAGGAAGGGAAGGAGCAGGTGAACAGGAAAGTCTTAAGGAGCTTCTGGAACTTGAGGAGACCCGTCTCAAGACGAAGAGGGAGGGGGAGGGGGGGCTGTTTGATAGGAGAGAGCCTGCAGAGGAAAGAGATCGGCCATCAGCTTGCAGTTTGGCGAATCGTTTAACATGCAGGGTTGGTGTTTTTAGTGAGAGCAAATTGCAGATAGCGTGGTCCCCGGACACCATCAGTGGATGATGCAGAGGGATCAGAATTTGATCCTTGCAGCAACCGGGAGCCAGTGGTGAGTTTTTAGTGCTGGAGAGATGCAGGCCCTGGGCTTGTGACCAAGGATAAGTCTTGCAGCCCTATTCTGGATTAGCTGCAGGGGTCGCAGAGAGGAAGAGGGTAGATTAAGGAAAAGGCTATTCCAGTAGTCTATCCTAGAGAGAACCAGAGCTCTAGAGACATTGAGCTTCAGAGGGAAATGAGAAAAGGACAAATTCCTTTGAGCAGGTAGAGTTGAAAGTGGGACTTCTTGGCAAGGTCCTGAATGTGAGGTATGAAGGAGAGAGAGGAGTCGAAGATGACTCCAAGGTTTCTGACTTCAGATGAAGGAGGGGGTAGGGATGTGGGGGGGGGGGGAATAGAGCCCATGGAGGATGGCTAGAGTGAGGGAGACAAAGAGGGAGCAGGAGTCCCGATAGGAATGATCTCAGTCTTGCTGGCGTTGAGGCAGAGATCATTGGAAGTACACCTTGACTGGATGGCAGATAGATAGTCAGGAATGATAGATGAAGTGAAAAGGGGAACAGAGGGATGTTTGAAGTAGAGCTGTGTGCCATCTGCCTAACACTGGAAATTTGGGAGAAGGAGGAAATAATGTTTGCAAGCGTAGGAAAGATATTTGTTAAAAAGCCAAGGAAAAAGGTTGGAGCGCTGGGGGACGCCGCTGGTGGAGATAGAGGTGGGGGAGGAGAAAGATTGCAGAATGACCTGGGGCGGATGGTCACTGAGGAAGGAGGTCAGCCAATCCAGTGCCGGCTCCGAGATAACTAGGGTATCATGGAGCTTTTTTTATGAGGATGGAGTGGTTGACTGTATCAAATGCAGAGGAGAGTTCAAGTAAAATGAGAACAGCTGGAGAGTCTGAGTCAAGAGATGCAAGCAGTTCCTCGCGGGTGTTCAGGAGAGCAGTTTCCGTGCCTCTGGATGCTCGGAATACAGATCGATGGTCGTGGAGACAACCAACAAGTTCAGTGTGCTGGGTAAGTTGGGGGAAGAATAGTTTCTCCAAGAGTTTCCCAAGGGAGGGGGGTGATGGATATAGGGTGGAAATTGGCTGGACTAGACGGGTCTGCAGAAGGTTTTTTTTTTAGGAGGGGGCACACAAGGTAGTGCTTGAGGGAGGAGGGGAAAGATCAGTAGCAAAAGAGTGGTTGCAGAAATCAGCAAGTGCAGGAGCAAGAGAGCCGGTGTTGTCCTTAATGATTCTGGAGGAGCAGCGAGAGACCTGTTTGGAGGAGACCTTCATAGAGCGGACAACTCTGGTGACCTCATCAGGTGTGACAGGAGAGAAAGGCAGAGGGGGGATGGGATGCCATAGGAGGCAAGTGGGTGGGAGGAGGGAAGGATGGATGCAAGGGTTCTCAGCATGTCCTGAGTTTTTGCAGTAAAGTGTGAGGCCAGTGCATTGCAGAGGGCCTGGGAGGGAAGAGGTGTAGAGGAGACTGTGGAAGGGTTGGCTAGTTCCCTGCAGAGTTCAGCCGTGATGTTAGATGCACCAGAGATGCAAGCCTGGATGTGGGCCCTTTTCTTGGCACGGATAGAGAGTCTGTATTGCCTTTGGAGTAGGCAACAGGCCAGTTTGTCAGAGGGTGAGCCTGAGGTCTGCCACTTCTATTCCGCAGCTCTGCACTCACATTTTAGAGCTGCAAGTTCGGAGTAGTACCAGGTGTTATGTTTAGAGGCATGTTTCAGGTGGATCCTCATGACTGGGGCAAGAATGTCAAGGGTATTAGTAATGGCAAGATGGAGGTTACTGAGAGCAGAGTAGGAAGTAGTGGGGGAAGGGAGTAAAGGTAGATCCAAAAGAGCAGCTGACACTCGTTTCATCTGACGGATGTTTGTTAACAGGGTGTGGTCAGAGGGCCGTGAGGACCCAGGTAGGAGGAGAGAGTGGTCTGACCAGGAGAGTGGGGTGATTAGCGGGGAGGAGAGTGCAAGATTGTTGTGGATGAAGGCATTAAGAGTGTATCCAGTCGAGTGGGTAAGACCAGAGGGAAGGATAGAGAGGAAGGTGCAGAGGTCACAGAAGAGAGTGGATGCCGCGATTGAGGAGTCAAAGTGGATGTTGAAATCGCCGACAAGAAGGAGTTTAGAAGTGGTTGCAAGGAGAGAGGAGGAGAAATCAGCCCATTTGGAAAGGAACAGGGTGATAGAGTCAGGAGGCCTGTTGATAGTGGCGATGGTCAGAGGGGAAGAAGGAGAGATGACCAGCTTGCAGACCAAGCTCTCAAAGGAAGAGTAGGCCTGGATGGGTATGAGGGAAGAAAGGACCCACTCAGGGAAGAACAGAGCAACTTCACCAACAGCCCGGTTAGTGCGAAGGCTTGGAGATGATCTTATAGCCATGGGGAGAAGGGAGTCAAAAGCAGTTACTGAGCTGGCATTGACCCACGTCTCGGTAAGAGCAAGGATATCGAGGTCAATGTCAATGACTAGACTATTGTAATGCCCTTCTTGTGGGGACATCTAACAAAAACCTGGCCAAACTCCAGCTAGCCCAAAACAACGCACTTAGGGCAGCCACTGGCACCGCAAGAAGAAACCACATCACTGAAATCAGAAGGCAAGCACACTGGCACCCTGTCAAAGAGAGAATTGTCTTTAAAACTCTGGCTCTCACCCACAAATGCCTTCACAAACTTGCCGCCCCTACCTGACTAAAAGAATCACCAGGCACTCCGCCACGAGACCTCTCAGATCCCTCTACGCCAACTTAATTGTTACGCCTACCACACGCAAAGTGCGTGCTGGGGGCTCCAGCTTCCCCACCCAAGCAGCCACGCATTGGAACGCCCTGCCACCTCACATAAGACTCATTGAGTCTCACTTAGCCTTTCGTAAAGCTATCAAAACCACACTCTTTGTCTAAACCTGATTCTGCATCATCCATCACATATATGCCTGACATTCTGTAACTAAGAGCCCTCCTGGCACATGTCTGTAATCTTAAACCTGTGTATTCTCTGTAACAGCGCCTCAATGCCTTATGGGCTGAAAGTGCGCTTAACAAATGCAAATAAATAAATAATGTCTTCAAGAGGGAGGCAAATGTTGGCAGAGTGTTTGATGGCAGAGTGAGCATGGAGTATAGCAAGATGCAAGAGGACTCCACCTTTTGATGGTTTTCTGAGGAGGGGTACAGGAGCGTGGTACACCAGTCGGAGGAGGGGGGGCAGAGAGAGTGGAGGAAGAAGTAACAGTTGTGGGAAAGAAGTTAAGGGACGGCAGGCACTCATCAAAGAGAAGTAGGTTGGGTTGAGGACCCTGAACCAAGATAGTGCCTGTGCGATAGACATTAATGATGCACCTGGATGATGCAAAGCCCGCCGAGAGGACTTCCCATTTAGTGCCACTATTGATCGGAGAGGATGTGTAAGGCGAGAGTGTAGAGATGAGATGAGGAGCCCATAGATCAAGGGAGGGGGCAGAGAAGAGGGATATCAGCGAAGACCTGTCTGGAGGTTGCGCTGACATAAGTGTCTGCGATGGGTAGGCCAGGGTTCATGGTCAGGATGTCTTTTTTATGCTTTTTCCTTCCAGACCTCGTGAGCTAGGGAGGATAGGTGATAGTGTAGCAGTTAGAGAAGATAGGGGAGATGGTGAGTGCCATCGGAGCGGCAGAGCATAGTTGGAGAGAGGAGTGGCTGCAACAAACTCAACAGGCCGCCCAGTAGTAGCAAAAAGGAAACAAAATGCAGTGCAAAATGGGGTGCAAAGATGTTTAAAACACACGCCTAAATTCGAATTTAAAAAAGGACACAAAATGCAGTGAAAGGAGGAGTAGAATAGGTGAGGTAAGGAAGGCAGAGTGAGGTAGGCACAGTTTTGGTTGAAAATTGTAAGTGGCAGTGGAAAAGTTCAGCCATCACTCACTGGTATATCTACAGGGAGCATAGAGGTGAAGGGGCCCAAGTTCGTGTGGTAGCAGGCTGTAAATCAGGAGGCCGCTTCATAATTTGAAGAAGGGGACTACAAGGGGGCCCTCCAATGCTTAGTTTAATTAGGCTTGGCAATCCCACCATAGCAATTGGGCCAGATAGGCATTTCACCCATCCTGATTCATTGAATAAAGCTTTTGAAATGGTATCACCTGTCTGTGTCTCTCTTGATACCATGCCTGTCTCACAATTGACAACCTTCACCTTAACTGCTTAGAAATAGGAAATAATACACTGAAGGAATGAAAGATGTGCTCACTGCTATTATTGCTCCACAATTATTGAGCTGTTGCCTCTACTCTTTTAAATAGACAATGACGCAGATTCTCAAAATTTATTTGCGCAAGTAATGACATTGTGCTTGCACATTTTGTCATTTGTTCCATAGAAACTTGAGCCATTCAGATTTTAAATTCTCTTTTTATATGCATACACTGTGATCAGATCTTGAAAATGAGTGGAGTATCTGGCTTATCATTCTTGTCATTGTTATTTGACCTTCCAATATGTTATGCATTGGAAGCCTTCATTTCAGCAGCTTTAAAACTGGTAATACATTGAAGGGAGGAGTGAATGATACTTGGTGGGTCTCCCCTTTAATACATTTGGTGCTGCCTTTAATAGAATATGTTTTTAGACTTGAGATTGTACATTTGATTTCTTTTTGTATATGTATACTTTGTGGGCATGTGGTCAATATTATTTGTGTGTTTATATTTTGCTTTTGTTTTATATTCATGTGTTAGGGACTTTAATTGATATGTATCTATTCAAATAAAGTGGTTAATTACAAAAGAAGCCAAAACCTATTTACTAACCCTGAATAGTGGTGAACTTTGCTCTTTAGATAGGGCATGGACTCACAAAGATTAGTAGTGAGTTGTGGTGTTGCCTAATAACATTATAATGCCTCACCAACATGGTTTCCTCCACTTTGGTAATTGTTAACAGTGTTGCAATTGAAACTGTGAACTCTAAAGTGTGACGTGCGTCCCATTGTGGCCACCAAACTGTGGTTATATGTGCTTGTATATTGTTTAACTTAGCTTATAGTATCTTTCACATAACGGATATGTGTTACCAAGTAAAGTAGGTTTGTACTTCCCCTTGTGTGGACAATCTCTTGACCTGCTTTTGTGTATGTTAATTGTACTCCACACCAAATCCATGATCTCAGCCTTACCCCCTGCCTTATTACCAAGTAGGAGGTTGGTTTTACTTTTATGTGAAACTTTTGCAGGTTCACGAAAGCTGGCTTCTCAGAACCCTAAACCTTTAGTGGTTCTGGAAAACCGAACAAGAAGCAAAAAGGGCGGGCAAGGATCCAGCTCGTCTGCACAAAAACGAGACCGGTTTTGCATATATTATCCCCCATTGATTCTGCAAGAGGATATTTATGCATTTTGCCCATTAAATGGATCGAAACATTATTTTATAAAGCGCATCTACATAAGACACATTATTTCAAAACGCAAATTCCTTTGGAGTTCTGAACTGAGAGTGCAATAGATTTTTACATGGTGGATGTGCTGTTTCCACTTTATTTACTTGATGCATTATTTCCATGTGTGCCCTTTATTCCACACTTTGGGCATTTGCATTATAATTATGTAAGAAAGGTATCTGCGTGGACAATCCAGGAATTATGTATCTATACAACAGTCTTCTGGGTCAATCGTGGACTGCTCTCTCCGAGTGTCCAGGTGAAGGACAAATGGAAGGAAAAGAAATGGAAAGTGCATGCAAGGAAGGGGAGAGAAGAAGGGAGCAAGTGCTGTATACTGTCTGCACTGGGCACCACACAGCTAAACACGTTCCAAAATAGTCCAGTTGCCATGGCAAAGAGGTGGGCGACATTCGCTGAAACATCAGCAAACAGGTTGCATCTCCCCAGTATGTTATCACGACAGTTACAGAAGGCGAAGGAGCAAGATCTGAGGTGCCACGGGGGCGTTTGCCAGTGTGGAGTGAAGAGAGAAGGAAGCACAGAACTGTCTCTCCTCAAAAATCAACTAGGAAGAGGCTATTCTCTCGCCAGGTTGACAAAGCACCAAGGGATGCTCTTTCCCAGCTTACCACATTAAGGGGCTGATTCAGTGCGCCATTCTGCCCGCAAATCCCTGTTTAACAAATGGGGATTTGCAGGCAGAATGGCGCACAAATCCCCGTTTTTCGGCGCAAATAATTCCATGAATCAGTCAGTCTGTAAATGACAGTATAAAAACATTAGTCAAGGAAGGCACAGGAAACAAGGAAATCATGCTTTTCTCGTAGTTGAAAAATCGTGCTTTGAAGACTAACAGCAGAATTGTATTATAGGAGTAAGATAGAACCCTGTACAAAATAAACATTTAGTACTGGCCCTGAATTAAGGAGGAGGGAGGCTGAAGCCAAATAGCCCAATGGCGTTGTGCGCCTTATCAGAGGGATCCTGAACACCACTAGATTTACACTTGCACAAATGGGACTAAGGGTGGTATGCTTTGCACATTAGACAAAGGATACTAAAAATTTCTGGAAAATTATATTTGTTGTAACAAAACTTTATTCGGCATACAACCATAAAAGCAGTACAATAGATGAAGATAAAACACAGGTAAAACCAGTTTCAGGGAATATTACCCATCCAAATGCATAAAAAAATTAAATGAACAGGTTTTACGTCATTGTTAAAATGCACTTCTCAGCCAGGCTCTAAAAAACATATTTAGATACATAGAAAACACATATTTAAGTCATCAGTGCATTTACAGAAATTCACAGCTTGTATGGTCGACCTAATGTTCTTGATTCTAAAATTCAGGAATAGACACCGCTTTCGCAGGTCCAAATAGCGTGAACAAAAAGGGAGAAAATTACTCCTCAGGCGCCCCACAAACCCTGCATGATGTAACATTCTGTGGGGTCCACTTAGCTGTATAAAGTTCTAGTTTAAGCGTATTGGTGGGAAGCAGAAAAAATAGCGCACAAGCAGAATTGGGAGCCACCCAGTCCAAAGTAGTCCTCACAGACCCGGACTTGTTTTATATCATAATATCTAGCCCCAGTGCTCAGTAGTTGATATTAAATCTGCTTGCCCAACTCCCTCACTCGTCTGAGCAAGATATGAAGAATCTAAAAAAAGAGGAGGAACAAGTCACCAGCATTCTACAGAGTAACACATTTCCAGGTATGCATGGTTTACTGTCCACTTGTAAAGGAGCTTCAAGAATAGTTGCAATTCCTTTTTACAATCTAAAACAGTTACATCTGAGGCTGAATCCTCCACTACATGAATTTTAAAACCTGACTGACTGTGTGGATCATATTGGCCAAAACCTTTTCTTAACATAGATGCTACTATTTAGTCAAAGATCCTGGCATTAAGGTTTAATTTATTTATTTAATTTTAATTCTTTTAAAACAATTTTATTGAGTTTAACAACAAACAAAAACCAAACGGTGGACAGCAAACATAACTTCCAAGTGTTATATGCCATATCATGTCCCCCGCTATCCCTTACCCTCCCCCATCTCGAGCTTACTTCCATTCATCGCCTTCCTCCACCTTCTCTGGGAGTGTCTCCCTCCTCTCACCCTCTGTGGAATCATCGTCTTCTAGGCTGGTCAGGGTAGACCCAGACAGCGTAGCCACCAGGTGCCTCCAGGCCCTCAATGTCTCTGCTTCCTCGTCTCCCCCTCTGTTGGCTGCTTCACCCCACACCACCGTTTCCGCGTCCACCCATTTCAGTAGGTCATGCCACCATCACTTGTTTTCCAGCCCATAGCAATTCTACGCTTGGCCAGTATAAAGGCTAAGTCTTTGAGTTTACTTATATGTGCCAACTTACGCGGCCTAGAAAACCCTCCAACCATGCATGCCCACAAAGATTCCACCTCCAGTTTAATCCCCTTTTCGGTCAAATAATGGGCTACCTCCCCCCAGATTCTCTTTATTTCCGAGCACATCCAGAACATATGTATCATTCCTGCATCCACCTCCCCACATTTAGGACATGTCTGTATTCCCGCATTCTTGAACTTTGCAATCCTCCGAGGGGTCATATACGTCCGATGGGTAATATATAGTTGAATTTGTTGTAACCTCGCATTCCTGTACACTTTTTTGTGATATCTCTGAACCCTCACCCACAACCCATCATTCATAGACTCCCTGCTTCCTTCCCAGTCCCGTCTCAACTGGAGCACCTCCTTCCCCACCCTTGACATCAGAAGTTCGTAAATTGGGAAGACTTCGTGCCCCCGCTCTGATATGTCATAAAATGTTTCAGTGGCTGTGTCCGGCGGGCCCTCCAGCATGATTTCTGACCACGTGTCCTTTATCTTGCGCTTCAGCCTGGTGTAAGTAATGTACTGCCCCCTGTGTAGACCGGTATCTTCCACCAGTGTGTCAAAATCTACTGCCTTCCCCTCTTGCCATATATTCCCCAGTGTTGCTATCCCAGTCGATTCCCAATGCCTCCGAATCACTTTCCTCAGTTGCTCATCTACACCTTTCAGTGGCACTAGTGGTGTCTGTGGGGAGCACGTGATCGGGGTTTCCATGGCCCGACAAGCTTTTCGCCAAATCTCCCATCCCAAATCCAGCATTCTCGTCCTCCCAAACTGCTGTGGTTTCGGCACCCATATCCACTCTTTCAGGAAGAACGGAGCACATTCGGCTCTCCACAATCTAGACTCGGGTATTGAATCTTCGGATAGCCACTTAGCTACATGCCGTAATTGGCTGGCCAAGTAGTAAGATCCTGGCATTAAGGTTAACAGTTTTACCAATATTTATAAAACCAGGACCGGTTTTATAGTTGAGCATAGTAAACGCAATAACATGAGAAGGGCTGTTGATTTAATTGAGCTAGGGAAGCGATCCAAAAAGCCTTTGGGTATTCTGGCCCTAGGTGTAAATAAGGCATTTGACAGAGTAGACTGGGGTCATATCCGTCAGACTTCAGAGGAATTTTCTATTGGTCCCAGTGTTCATCACATATGTCTAAGACTAATTTTCAATTGCCATCCACGAGAATGCACCTAAACGATTGTATTGTAATCAGCATTCATATAGCGTCCTTTCCCCATTTGTATGGCCTCAGTGCGTTTTGTGGTTGGAACGCCCTCAGGAACCGGAGTCCATGCATGGAATATTCCAAGAGTTACGTTATGTTAGCGGTACTTGTATAGCGCACCGTCACCAACGGAATTGGTCCCCAGGTGCTCTGGCGGATCTGTAAACAGGAAGAGTGGGTAGGGTTAGTCGGGAAGAGGGGAGAAGGAGAGTGGGAGAGGTGGCGTGCTGTTGGCAGCTTCAGATCGGTATACACCGAGTGCTGGGCTTTGGTGCTAGTATCAGATCGGGCGAAGGCCTCGAGTGATGTGAGTGAAGTTTATGTGTAGTTGATGAGGTGTGGTAAATTGCGTGCGGATTGCTAGGAGAGAGATGGTTGTATGGTTTTGTGTGGGTTTAAGTATGCAGAAGATTGAATGTTGGGTTAGTGGGGTCTGTATCTTGATTTAGTTACTTATGATTCTGTTACAGTTGTATACCTGTGGGTTGGGGTGTTGCTGGTTCCTCGTGGGCTGACTCGCTTTGGTGATGTTGCGCTGATCCAACTGTATCCTATTGAGTATAGTTTGGATTGGTAGGTGCGTCTGAACCTAATCGTCAGGTGTGGGACTGGGTGAGTAATAACTATTCTCAGGTTATCTAGTGTGACCCTGGTCGGTTAAGGCTTTGAATGGTTCAGGTTCGGAGTCGTGTTGATGTGTTGTCCTGGTGGATCCGTCTTGGTGAGCCTGTGTATTCAGACGTTCGTATCCTTCTATCCTGACTGGTTCCTTGGTTTCCGTGGGGTGACCATCCTTGGGACTATTGTTTAGTTGTGGTTTTGTGTGTAGGGTATTGGGCTTCCTGCTATGTATTGGTGGACAGTGCGTAGTGATGGAACATTCTGTTTCTCACCCATTGCATTAGGGCCCGTGGTGCAGTGCTTCCTTTCCCCCTCTGTATTTTGTCCTTAGGGCTGTTGGGGAAGGTAATAGTTAGGGTCAGGGTCCTCTTGATGATTTGTTCAAGTCTTTCTGTCTTAGTTTGCTATGTTTACTGTCTTTGGTCGTATTGCGGCTGTCTCCCGTTTGGTCCTTTAGTATGTCGTGGGATGTTTACCTTTGCTTTTCCCATTGATTGATCGGTGTGTATCGCGGTCGGTCTACGTTCATTGATTTTTTTTTATTATTATTATTTTTTGTTTTTTTTTGTTATGTCGGTGCCCCTGTGGCCAGTCTTTCTAGTTATGACGTGAAGGGCCAGGTTTTGAGTAATTTCCTGAAAAATAGGTGGTTTCTTGTGTTACGTATGTACTTTGGGAGGTCGTTCCAGGTTTTCGGGGCTTGTGAGAGAAGGAGGATCCTCCAAGTTTTCTTTTGTTGTAGGGCTTTGGTTCCAGGCGGATGTCCATGCTTGATCTGAGCGTTCTTGTTGGTTGATGTAGGCGCAGTTTGTCTCTTAGGAACTCAGCGCCTTCGTTGTGTACTGCTCTGTGCGTAATGGACATTGTTTTGAATTTTTATTGGTAGCCAATGTAGTGTTTTCAGCGCTGGTGCAGTGTGTTCTCTTCGGGGTAGTTTCAGAAGTAGTCTGGCTGCCGCGTTTTGAATGCGTTGTCGTTTTTCTAGGAGTCGTTCAGGCATGCCTAGGTATAGGCTATTGGCATAGTCTACCTTGGACATGACGAGGGCGATGATGGTGGTTGTTTTGTTGGCGAACGATAGGAAAGGTAAGATTCTCTTTGCCGCTTGCAGGAGGAAGAAGCATTTCTTGACAACAGAGTGTTTACTTGTGGCTCTAGTGTGAGATTATTGTCCATCAGTACCCCAGCGAGGGTGCTGGGGTTGTCCCGAGTTCCCTTGGCCAAGGGATGAGTTGGTTTTCTCCTCCATTTTTTGTGACGATCATTATTTCAGTTTTGCCTGGGTTGATTTTGAGGGAGTTGGAGTTCATCCAGAAGAATACATCGCCGAGGCAATTTTCTAGCGTTGAGTTTCTTTCCGGGTTATCTTTTATTTTGAAGATTATTTGTGTATCATCAGCGCAGTTGTAGCAGCTGAGGCCGTGGCGTTTGACGATTCTGATAAGTAGATACAGGTAGATGTTGAATAGTAGTGGGGAGAGGGATGATCCTTGTGGTACTCCACAGGTGAAATCTCTCGGGCTGGATTTGAAGGGTTTCATCCATACGGTTTCCGTTCTGTTTGTTAGGAAAGATTTGATCCATAGTAGGGCGGTGTCTGTTATTCCAAGTGCTTCTAATCTCGTTATGAGGGTGTCATGGTCAACTGTGTCAAATGCTGCCGATAGGTCTATGAGTATCAAGGCAGTGCTGTTGTCCGAGTCTGCGTTGAATTTTAGATCGCCCCATATTGAGAGTAGAGCTGATTCCGTTCCTCTCAGTGGTCTGAAGCCAACTTGTACCTGGTCTAGTAGGCTGTTCTCTTCTATAAACTCTTGGGTTGCTTTGTATATGTACGTTTCGAGCAGCTTGGCTGTACATGGTATGTTGGAGAGGGGTCTGTAGTTGGAGAGGTCCTTTACATTTCCCGCTGTATCTTTGAGTAGTGGCCTGATGTATGCCCTTTTGAAGGCTTGTGGCACTTTCCCAGTTGCGATGGAATGGTTGAGGACGTTCCTGTGATATTCCATGGGCCTTCCTTGTTTAAGAAACGATTTGTATATGTCTGGTGGGCAGGGGTCTTCGGGGGACCCCGAGTTATTGCTTTCATTCACCAGTTTGACAAATGTCTCCACTGATATTTCTGGAAAGCATCGTAGTTTGTTTGGGTGCTCCTCCCCGGTTTAGGTTGGGGTTGTGGTCAGATCAGACGGTCTGTTTTTTATGGTTTGTTGGAGATTTTGTTTTTGAAGTGGTCTGCAAGGTCGCTGCAGAGTTTCGCGGACGGAGTTGGTGTGTTACATCCCGGAGGGTTTTTGATTTCGTTTATGATTTTGAAAAGCTCTTTTTGGGTGCTAGTTGGCTGGTTAGCGATTTTGGTATGGTCGTGCTTTCTCCTTCAAACCAGATGTTGAAGTCTCCTAGGACTATCAGGTGATTGTGTTTGATGGCTAGGGCGGTGATTGCTTCTGTGAAGGAGTCTACGAAGGTTGCATCGTAGGTTGGTGGTCTATATATTAGTACGAATTTCACGTTTGTTTTGGGTGTTACTGCTAGACGTATGATTAGGGATTCACATTTATCGATGATTAGTGGGTCTTCCAGTTTGATATCCAGGTGTTCCTTGTGAATGATTGCCAGCCCTCCCCCTCTTTTGGTTTTTCTGTTTGATTGGACGCATTTGAAGTATTCAGGCAAGCAGTTGTTGAAAGTGATCTTGTAATTGTTGTCTAGCCAGGTTTCTGTTACAAATAAGATGTTGATCCCTCCGTCGCAGAGCAGATAGTATATCTCGGTGTCATGTTTGGACATTGACATTGCATTGATGAGGTTGCAGTGGATCTTCTTGGTGTGGTTTTGTTTGTTGGTTGTTCCTGGTTTTGGTTTGTGGTTGTTTGGTTGTGGTGCATTGTTATTGGCGTTGAGTGGGGGTGGATGAGGATCAGCGAAGGCAGCATCTTCATTGTAGGAGGGTGTATGAGGATCAGCGGAAGCTGCATCTTCATTGGAGCGGTCTGCTAGATTGAAAGCTTGGCTTTTCAGTGGTGTTGCTTCTCTGTTTGTGCTGGTTAGGTGACGGTCCGTGACGGCTTCTTCTTCGTTGAATTGGTTGGTTAGGTTCATGTTTGGGTTGTTGGTTATCAGATCTTCATCGTCGTTATGCCCGGTATGGCACGGGTGTCCTTCTGTTCTTGTGATGCATGGGGCGATGGGGTCGGACTCTAGCCACATTCTTCTTGGGTGTTCCCGTCTTTTTCCTGGTTGTACCGGGATGTACCGGGATGTTCTTAGTGTGTCTTGATGTCTGTGTCGTTAGGGTATCCTGGTTCTGGGGTTGTTACAAGGTATGGTGTGAGATATAAGGAAATTTCCCTTTGGAATTTTGTTCTGATAGTTTTGGTTTTTGGCGTAGTGTTTCCTCTATTTGAAGTTGTTGCTTCGGTGGTAGCCTTGTCTTGTGCCCTTTCTCGGCATCTCTTTCTGGTCCGGGGCATTTTGGTGCTCAGTGCGGAGGTGCCGGTTGAGTGGTTGGCTGCTGTGTCTTGTGATGGGAGTGTTGGTATTTCTTCTTGTGTTGGTAGGCTGGAGTGCTTTTGTGCCGTCTATTCTTCCGGTGGGTCCGTTTGTGTATCCTCCGGGCGCTGTCCGGTGGGGTTTTGGTGCTGGGCGTACTGTTGTCAGGGTTGTAGGTCAAAGTTCAGTGCTGTCTATGTAGGTCTCTTGGAAAGGGTGAGGGCGTTAGAACTATTCTATCACGGTCTGGTCCTCACCAGGAGTATGTTAAGGTGGTTAAGCTAGGTTTGTGCTTGAGACTAATTCTAACTATGTTCTGGAGTCTCGTACGGTACGAGCGACCCTAAGGAATACTGTAATCCTTATGAGTCAAAAATTTGGAACAGAGTCTTTGCTAAATTTGGGAGACCTGTATAGTGGGAGAGAGGCCCATCAATGTAATCTGAATGGTACAAAAAGCAATTTTGGGGATAGAACCCCTGCTAAATTTGGGAGACCTGTATGGTGGGAGAGAGGCCTATGCAATCTGAATATCATAGAATACAACTTGAGAACGGAGCCCCTGATAAAATTGGGAGGCCTGTACAGTGGGAGAGAGGCCCCCTAATGCAATCCGAATACAACACAATACAGTCTGGGGACAGAACCCCTGCCAAATTTGGGGGACCTGTATAGTGGGAGAAAGGCCTATCAATGCAATCTGAATGTCATACAATGCAATTTTGGAATAGAACCCCTAATAGTTTGGGAGACCTGTATAGTGGGAGGGAGGCCTATCAATGCAATCTGAATACCATAAAATACAACTTGGCGACAGAACCCCGATGAATTTGGGGACCTGTATAGTGGGAGAGAGGCCTAACAATGCAATGTGAATATCACACAATGGAATGTTGGGGACCGAACCCCTGGGGACAGAACCCCTGCTAAATTCTGGAGATCTGCACAGTGGGAGAGAAGCCCATCAATGTAGTCCGAACATCACACAATTCTATTTTGGGGACAGAACCCCAGCCAAATTTGGGAGACCTGTAGAGTGGGAGAGAGGCCTATCAATGCAGAGGGAATATGATACAATACGATTTGGGAACAGAACCCCTGTTAAATTTGGGAGGCCTGTATAGTGGGTGAAAGGCCTGTCAATGCAGTCTGAATATCATATAATACGATTTGGGAATAGATCCCCTGCTAGATTTTGGAGACCTGTATAGTGGGAGAGAGACCCATTAGTGCAATCTGAATATCATACAATACAACTTGGGGACAGAACCCCTGATAAGTTTGTGAGACCTGTATAGTGGGAGAGAGGCCTATCAATGCAATCTGAATGTCATACGATACAGTTTGGGAATGGAACCCTTGATAAGTTTGGGAGACCTGTATAGTGGGAGAGAGGCCTATCAATGCGATCAGAATATCATACCATACAGTTTGTGGACAGAACCTCCGATAGATTTGGGAGACCTGTATAGTGGGAGAGAGGCCTAACAGTGCAATCGGAATGTCATACAATTCAATTTCGGAACGGAAACCCTCCTAGATATGGGAAACCTGTTTACTGGGAGGGCGGGGGGAGGGGTGGGAGGCCTATCAATACAACCTGAATATCATACAATGCAATTTGGGAACAGAAACCCTGATACATTTGGGAGACCTGTATAGTGGGAGAGAGGCCCATCAGTGCAATTTGAATAACTTATAATACAGTTTGGGAACTGTTAGGGAGAATTCCCTTATAAGGCTAATTTCCCAAACCTAGTGAGTCCCCAGCAGCTTTGCTGGATTTTTGGGGTTTGTTTTTTTCTCCTGCTAAGAGTGAGACTATTTTCCTCCCACTCTTAGGCATGATTTGAGGTATGTCTTTGACTTTTTGTGTGCTTATGGGCTATGGGGTTTTCTTTCTGCTCCATAGGGTATCATCTATTTTTTATGTGTGTGTTACACAGCACCCTCAGTGCAGTAACACAGGGGTGTCATAGTGACTCCCAAACATAGACTTCATACCCTGGGACTGACTACTGTCTCCCAGGGCATGTAAAGTCACCATTGACTTTACTAGTCCTAAATTGTGAACAGAACCAGTACAAACCATCATATTGTGGAAGTACTGCAAGGGGGTAATTATATTGCCCCTGGGTCTGTTTTCAAGGGGGCACTGTCCAGTCCCCCCTTGTCGAGTTTCTGGCTGGTGGCAGTGGTTACCACGCAAAATATTCCACCAGAATATTCTCTATGGGATTTTCCCATTGATTTTAAACGCACCACTTTTTGGTGCAATGCTAAAGATACCGCCGGTCTATTTATTTAATATTAAATCAACGGTTGGGTCTTTTTGCCAGAACTCTTTTCTAAAATGGCATTCGTGTCCGTCTCTGTAACTCTGACCAAGGTCGAGCCCTTTGTTCCACTTTTTGGCGGGCTTCTCCACAGAAGCCCTCCAAATGGTGCCACTCTGTCTGGGTTCCACAGGATGGGTGGGTAGGGGAATTGGCACCCTGGACTGCGTTGCCTTAGCAACTCAAGTCGCACTCTGTGTTAGGGAGAATTCTCTGTATAGGCTAATTTCCCAAACCTAGTGAGTCCCCCAGCAGCTTTGCTGGATTTTTGGGGTTTATTTTTTTTCTCCTGCTAAGAGTGAGACTCTTTTACTCCCACTCTTAGACATGATTTGAGGTGTTCCTTTATCTTTCAATGTGTTTTATGGGTTATGGGGTCTTTTACTCCATAGGGTCTCATGTGTTTTTGATGTGGGTTACACAGCACCCTCCGTGCCGTAACCCAGGGGTGTCGTAGCGACCCCCCCAACACAGACTCCATACCCTGGGACTGACTTCTGTCTCCCAGGGCATGTAAAGTCACCATTGGCTTTACTAGTCCCAAATTATGAACAGAAACCAGTACAAACCATCATATTGTGGACGTACTGGTCGGGGCAATTCGTTTGCCCCGGGATCTGTTGTTCGAGCGGGCACGTCTTCGTCCCCCCTGATAGAGTTTTGGCTGGAGGCAGTGGATACTACTTTTTATATTCGACTGCAAATATATCTCTATGGGATTTTCCCATTGTTCGAGGCTACCAACTTTAATTATTTAATTCGTATAGCCTCGAACATACCACCAGTTTATTTATTTAATATTAATTCCCCGGTTAGTATTTTTTGCCAGAACTCGATTCTAAAATGACACTTGTGTTCTCTTCTGTGACTCCAACCCAAGTCGAGCCCTTTGTTCCACTTTTTGGCGGGCTTCTCCACAGAAGCCTCCAAAAGTGGTGCCACTCTGTCTGGGTACCACAGGGGGTGTGGGAGGGGGTTTAGGCACCCTGGACTGAGTTACCTTGATAACTCAAGTCGGACTCTTGTGTGATTGGCCCAAGTGGTGAGCCGGCCGGCTCACCACTTAGCATGTTTGAGTGACAGCTAGGCTGAGTGAATGGGGGTGTGCTGCATAAAAGCAGGGCTTTGGGGACTGGAACGTCAGAAGTCGCCACAGGACCTAAGAATCCGAGGAGGGAGAAGCTGAGCTGACCTGCAACGACGACACCACCGGTGGAGCGCTGCTGAACCGTCTCACCACTTTTCCCGACGACAGAGGAGATCTCCAGTCCGGAGAGTCTTCTTCCTTTTGACTGGTGGGAATAACCAGTCTTGCCTTCTTTTCACCTTCCTGGAGCATCTCGTGGCCGCCTTGCCTGTGCCAAGCACCCCGGCAACCGGAATACCACAGTTTACCACTACCGCGAAGAGAAGGGTAGTACCTTTTAACCGAAGAACTTAGCGGCTGGTTTCTTCCCTGGCAGTGCAACGACCTTCATCTTTCCTCCACGGCGAGACCTCCTCTTCCTCTGGACGAAACGCCGACTTGCACCGGCTGCCAGGAACAACTGCCCCCGCTGGAGCTTCCTTCACACTTAAGGTACTGTGTCCCGCCTGGCTTCCCTTGCGACAGATCGTTCGGGGTGACAGTAAAGCCTTGACTTTCTAACCTGGGCTAGCCTGGGACAACCTAGCTAACGTTTCCTGACTTTAATTTCATCCTTTTTGTGAGAACTATCTACAAGACTCTTTGGGCATAACCCCACTGTATGAACCTGGACTCCTTCTGCTTCCTCTCTCCAAGAGTGGGCCTTGCAATTGTCTTCCTTGCTCTCCAGTAGAACTCTGCCTATCCTCCCTTACTGTGGTTCTTTTTCAAAGTATTGAAACTTGTGTGCTTCCTTAACTCTGCCTTTTTCCCTCCCTTGCTTTATAACTTATTAGAGTGCCATCTTATGTTAAGCGCTCACCTCTGTCTGAAAATAAGTGGTGTTTCTCACTAAGACTTGTCTAATAAGTGATTAGGGTTGTAATATATATATATATATATATATATATATACACACGATAGTGACTGTGTGCTGAATTTACTTACCTCTTTTTGCTAGTGTAATTTACAAGTGTGTCTTTAAATAAATAATATATACTTTTACACCAAAGCTCTGGTCAGTGTTTGCTTGTGCTACTGCATCTCTGTACCTATTGTGTATACTCTGCATACTGCCTAACTCTTCTTGAGAGAAGTCTGACTGCTCAGCCACAGCTACCAAGTGAATCTGTGTGGTACAGACTGCTACCAAGTGGGTTAACTACCAAACACCTGTAGTCTTAAATATTTTGCAGGGGTCCCTAAGCGAACTGCACAGGTTTCTGCCTAACACTATGTTTTGATTGGGCCAATGGTGAGCCGCCCGGCTCACCATTTAGCATGTTTGAGTGACAGCTAGGCTGTTGAATGGGGGTTTTTCTGCATAAAAGCAGGGCCTTTGGGACTGGAACTTCAGAAGTCGCCACAGGACCTAAGAATCCGAAGAGGGAAGAAGCTGAGTCATCTGCAACGACGACACCACCGGTGAAGCCCTACTGCAACTACCTCACCACTTTCCTGACGACAAGAGAAGATCTTCTGCTGGACGAGTCTTCTTCCTCTGAGCTGGTGGGTCCAACCAGTTCGCCCTTTTCACCTTCCAAAGACATCTCTTGGTCGAATCGCCAGTGCCAAGCACCCCGGCGGCCGGATAGCCAAGCTTCACCACTTTGACCGCAAATAAAAGGAACACACCTTTTATTGACGCACTCCGTAGCTGGTTCCATCCCTGTGCAGTGCAACGACTCCACGTTTCCTCCTCGACGAGATCCTCTCTTCCCTTGGTCGAAACAACGAACTGCAACCACTACCAGGAACAACTGCCACCGCTGGATCCTCCTCTCTGTTTAAGGTACTGTGTTCCTGCCTGGCCTCCCTTTCTTCGGTTTGCCCAAGGTGACCCTTAAATCCTTGGCTTGCCAACTGGGTTGGCCCCAGACCTAACTTTACCTTCTTGAATCACCCCAGCCTCTTTTGAACATTCTGCAAAGACTTTTCGTGCATTTTAAACTGTGTGATCCTGGGCACATTTCGCTTTGCTCCCTTTAAAGTGGGCCTGGGCTATGAACTTTGGCTCTACAGTATTTACTGCCTTTATTCCCTTGCTGAGAACTCCTAAAGTGTTGGGACCTGTTTTATTTCTATGCTCTGCCTTTTTCTCTCCCTTTAACTGAACTATTGGAGTGCCATCAGGTTATGCGCTCACATCTGTTTAACAAAACGTGGTGTTTTAACTCTGACTTGTCTGATAGTTATCAAGGGAGGTGTGT
Organism: Ambystoma mexicanum; assembly: GCF_040938575.1. Taxonomy (NCBI): domain Eukaryota; kingdom Metazoa; phylum Chordata; class Amphibia; order Caudata; family Ambystomatidae; genus Ambystoma; species Ambystoma mexicanum. Next base: position 325,018,593 of record NC_090925.1, on the reverse strand, counting down.
ATACTTTACCTGACTGTGTTTTAACTTGCTTTTGATTTAGAGTGCTAGTATATTTCCTAAAGTCTGTTTTAAATAAATCATTATATACTTTTTATACAAAGCTCTGGTCAGTGTTTGTTTGCTCTACTGTGTTTTTAGCCCTATTGTGTATACTCAATATACTGCCTTACTCTTCTTGAGAGAAGTCTGACTGCTCAGCCACAGCTACCAGGTAAATCTGGGTGGTGCAGACTGCTACCAATTGGGTTTACTGGTTACTCCTGTAGTCTTAATCTTTTTGCAGTGTTCCCCAAGGGAACTGCACAGGATTCTTCCTAACAGGAACAGAAACTCTTTGATAGATTTTGGAGATCTGTATAGTGGGAGAGGGGCCTATCAATGCAGTCTGAATATCTTATAATACAATTTGGGAACAGAAACTCTGATAAATTTGGAGACCTGTATAGTGTGTGTGTGTAGTGTCTATAGCTAATAACACTGTGTTATATCGGTTTGTTAAGTGGCTAGGATTATAAGGTAGAGTGGTTGATCTACTCCTAACCCAGGCCACTCCTACCTTACTGGTCCTTGTAGTTGATGGTTGACGACTGGCACCTGGCTTCCCTTGTGGACTCCTGCCGACACTTCCTGGAGCCTCCTCTGTTGAGGCCACCCTTCGCCTTGGGCCTTTAACCGCAGGGGCTGCCGGGCGGATGGCTGCCCTGGGAAGACCAGTGAAGAAGGCTTCCTATTGAAGGAAGGAGGGTGTAGGGGAGAGGGTCAGTGGGCAGCAACGGCACTGGAATGGGCACAGGAAGTAAATGCTAAGGGCCCAGGGGGCTCTCTGGAAGCTGCCGCACTTACCTGCCTCTGGGGTGGGTCGGGAGGCAAGACGGAAGGGAAAAACAGGAAGGGGGTGCGGGTGGGGAAGGACTACTGCGGGGTAGGATGGGGCCTCGAGGCCAACCCAGATGTTGCTGAGGGACGGTTGAATGAGGGCACGACACTCACCGTGCTTCTGGACCAAATCCAGATGTCACACGGAGCAAAGCTCCAATCAGGGCTCGGGGGCGGGATGGGAGGCGGGAGGGCTGGGGTCCAGGAAGGGGAGCTGGGAGGGTTGAGGCGAGCTGGGGAGGGAAGCGGGCCTGTCGCGGGTGCTTTTGTTGTTGTTGGGGTGCCGGGGGGCCTAGGGGCTGTGGGCAGCCTTACCTGGGTTTGCGGCACTGGAGGGAACCGAGTGGCTCACGCAGGTCGATGGACCTGGGACACACGGAGCTAAGCTCCAATAAGGGCACGGGGGCGCGATGGGATGCGGGAGGGCTGGGGTCCAGGAAGGGGAGCTGGGAGGGTTGAGGTGAGCTGGGGAGGGAAGCGGGCCTGGCCGCTGGTTTTTTTGTTGTTGTTGGTGTGCCGGGGGGCCTACGGGCTGTGGGCAGCCTTACCTGGGTTTGCAGCACTGGAGGGAGCCGAGTGGCTCACGCAGGTCGATGGACCTGGGACACACGGAGCTAAGCTCCAATCAGGGCTCGGGGGCGGGATGGGAGGTGGGAGTGCTGGGGTCCAGGAAGGGGAGCTGGGAGGGTTGAGGCGAGTTGGGGAGGGAAGCGGGCCTGGCCGCGGGTGTTTTTGTTGTTGTTGGGGTGCCAGGGGGCCTAGGGGCTGTGGGCAGCCTTACCTGGGTTCGCTGCACTGGGTTACGTTTAAGATGTACGTGTGCATTCTGCCAGGTTAGGACTAAGGAGGGTTGGCTGGGCCCCAGTAAGCAGCCCCGAGGTCAGGCATGTGGGTGGGTGCTGTTGGTGGGTTAGGATGGAGTGCTAGTGCAGGAGATTTTATGTGTGCCCAGCTAGATCGAATTATGTTCATAGGTTGTCGCTGTATACTAATTGCAGAGTTGGTGAGGTACATCAGGGGTTTCACTGTGGACGGTCGAGCTGCTAGACCGGATTTGCATAGCCATAGCTGCATTCTAGAGTGCATGGATGTGGCGCTGTGTCTGCAGCATGTGTCCAAAGATGTTGTGCAAGTTATGCATACCTTAGTCTTGGACACCTGACAAGTGCAGGCAACGCAAAGACCCGAGACACCTAGCAAGTAGGAGAAATACCCAAACCAGGGACACAGCAGCAAGTAGACACCTAGATCTGATCCACCCGGCAAGTGCGGGAAACGGCTAGGTATGGGACACAGCAGCAAGGGTTTGGACAAAGCAGTTGTGGGCAAACCCGTCATGCTGTAAATGCTGAGAAACCTAGGTTTTGAGATACCTGGCTAGATGGAGAAACGTCTAAATGGGGCCACAACAGTAAACATAGAAACACCTAGATTTGAGATACCTGGATCGAGGGGAGTGTGGGGGGTTAAAGAGGACAAATGCCACTAAAGGGATTGAGGTGCTGTGAGAACTTCAAGGTGTCTCACTTACTAGTCCCCAGGGATCTGTCCTCCAGGTAGGTAGGGCACGCCCATAGCTATTGGATCCAGTTCCTTGGGGTGGAATAGTGAGAGAGGATCACCTGGATGAGGGGGTCCTCTGGGAGCGGAAGCAGGACTGTTAAGGATTTCAATCAGGCAATACACCCGAGTCTCAGCCTAGGATGCAATGCACAAATGAAATACTTATTTATTGTGTCTATAGGTTCAATATTCTGAGTGATATACCACCCATATCACACCCCTCCTCAAAATACCCCCACGTCATAATGGACCAGGAATCAGGCTGGTTGGTAAAGGCAATATTTATTTAAATCAAACATATGTTTTAATATATGGGGCAGCAATCACCAATGTGGTGACAATACAAATAAGAAAGTAAGTAAGGCAGTTGAATTCACTTATAGCAATACAGAAGATAAAACACAGGGAAAAGACAGTTTTGGCTTGTTGAAAAGATAGCGCCTATGTTAAGATTTCCCTCTGCAAATTTATCAACTCACAAAGAAGCAATTCTACACAGATTTAAGTAAGCAGCAGGTATTCAGGAATATAGAACAGTGTATAGTGGTTAAATATCATCTTCCCTCCCCAAACAAGAGAGAAAACGTTTTTTGGAACTTTTACACTTTTAACCCCTTAAGTGCCAAGGACGAGATATCTCGTCCTTGGAAGTGCATGCACAGTGCCAAGGACGAGATAGCTCGTCCTTTTTGTCACCTTGTTTTGTGTGATCCCTGATCCCTGCAAAGCAGGGATCACACAATACAGTAATCCAACCCCTGGGCTATGTGAGGGGGGAGGTCCCCCCTCACTGCCAGGGGGCTGGATTACCATCAGTTTCACGTCAGCGTGCGTAACGCACGTCGGCGTGAAACAAACTAATTTTCACCGCAGCAGCCGTTTCGGGCTGCTGCAGTGAAAATATAAGGTGAGTCTTCACCTTTCTCCCCCTCGATCTCCGGCTGTATTTCAAGCTGGAGATCGAGGTGGGTATCGTTGGAAAGGGGATATTCTCCCCTTCCCAACGATACCCTGTGTGACAGCATTGCTGCCCGCGGATCAGGCGCAGGGCGCTCGATGCGCGGGCAGCAATGGCCACTAGACGCCAGGGAAATGTTTGTGAGGTGGGGGTTAGGGGGACTGCTTACAGTAAGCAGCCCTCACCCCCACTGGCCCCCAAAGTATGGGGGCACATATATAATGACCGATGGGGGCAGACAGGTGACTATCTGCCCCCAGGGGTGGGGGCATAACAAAAAAAACTAACAAAAAAATGTGATGGGAAGGGGGAGGGGTTTTGGGGGCCCTAGCCACCACAGATTTTGTCGGAAAGGGTGTCATTGGAAAGGGGAGACTCTCCCCTTTCCAATGACACCCTTTGTGACAGCACTGCTGCCCGCTGATTGGGCGCAGGTCGCTCGATGCGCGGGCAGCAATGCCCACTAGACGCAGGGATGTCTTTGAATGCGTGGGGGAGGTGGGGGCTGCCCCCCCCAGTCCCCAAAGCATGGGGGCACATATGTGTACAACACTGGGGGCAGATGGCTGATCATCTGCCCCCAGGGAAGGGGGCAAAAAAAAAGAAACAAAAAATAAACCAAAAATAAACGGAAAGCAACAGGGATGGGGGTGGAGGGGCCTGGGATTTTTTTGCCCCCCTGAAATGGTGGTGCCCCCCCCTCCCACACCAAGTGGAAAGGGGAGCCACCCCTTGTAGCCCTCCCTGGGGGCAGATTTATGCCCCAAGGTAGGAGTACATGAGGTGGCCCCCCATCCAATTGGGGGCTGGGAGGGCCACCAGGAAATAGTGTGCAGGCCCCCCCAAAGGATGGGGCCTGCAGGTTAGCCCCCCCCCTGGGGGCAGATGGCTGATCATCTGCCCCCAGGGAAGGGGGCAAAAAAACAAAAAAACAAAAATAATAATAATTACAAAAGAGAATTTTGGGTGGGATTGGGGGGCCACTAGCCACCAGGGATATATTTGACAGAAAAGGGGGGTGGCCCTCTCCCCCTCACTCCAAGGGGAAATGGGGGCACCCCTTGTAGCCCTCCCTGAGGGCAGATACCTGCTCCTAGGAAGGGGCATCTGACCCCAGGGAGGGCTGAATGAGATGCCCCCCCCTGAATTTGATGTGGGGGGGGTAGAGGATCACCCCGAGTACATTAAATAATTACCTGGCGGTTTAGGATGCCCCTCAGCCCGCCCTAAAGTGTACCTTTTCCATTTTTTTCTTTGTTTACGAAAGTTGTCTTGGCGCAGAGGGGCACATTGGTTTGCCAATCTGGCGCTGGGGTGCCCAAACCTTACTGTCCCACCCACTGGGGGGACTGTCCCACCATTTTTAGGGGCCCTCTCCCCCCACCCCAAATGGAGGGGGGGGTGTACCTCACGCAGCCGTTTGTAGGAGGCCCAGGAAGGCCTGCATGACGTGCCCCCGCCACCCATTTGGGGTGCGGGGGAGAAGGCCCCCAAAAATTGTGGGACAGGCCCCCCAGTGGGTGGGGCAGTAAGGTTTAGGCAGCCCGGGGCCAGATTGGCACACCAATGTGCCCCTCTGCGCCAAGGCAAGTTTCGTAAACAAAGAATAAAATGGAAAATGGTGGAACGCATTTTAGGGGGGGCTGTGGGGCACCCCAAAGGGACGGGGAATTTTCTAATGGGAAGGGGTAGTGACCCCCTATCCCCCACCCGCAATGGAGTGGGTGCCATGTCATGCAGCCCTCCCTGGGACCAGATATCTGCTCCTAGGAACAGACCCCTGAGCCCAGGGAGGAGTGCAGGACAGCCCCCCCTTATCTGCCCCTGGGGAGGGCTACATGAGATGGGCCACCCCTCCAAATTGGCCATGTGTGGATTCCCACGGGTGTCCTCTTTTGGGAAAAGCATGGGGTTCCCCGTTTTCCTTGCTGGCTTCGACACCCTAGGCCTAAATCTGCACCCACACATGTGAGGTACCGTTTTCATCGGGACACCTGTGGGAATGCAGGAAGGTATAACATTTGTTGTGTTTGTGTGGTTTTCATAACGTTTTGACCCATTTGCTGGTGCCCTTTGTCAAAAAACCCTTTCATTTCCCAAATGTGGCCTACATTCAGTCGCTGCTTTAGGCACCATACACTTTTGTAACCTGCACAAGTCACCTACCGTTTAAAAGGTCTGCCTGTGCTCTTTCAAAAAATGGATGCTTGCCGTTCCTCACCACATTGGTTTTCCCGATTTACACATGCTAAATGCATCTGTTCAGGCCGTGAGCATAAACCTCCTGTGTACCATCGCTCAGTGTTTGGCTTGTGGTATTGCTTGTTTTGTAAAACACTACAATAAATGTGTGCTTTCCTAACTGCAAGAGTCGGGGGAATGTAGCGGAGCATTGCTTTTCTCAAAATTCATAGAAGCCATTGCCGTACCAAGCCAACCATGTCCAGCAAATACATTTTTTTTTTCGGTCAATTTCCCACTTTTCCCCCAATCTATGGCATTTACCACTACCTAGTTGTTGCCTGACCTGCGCAAATCACCCCTTCCTAAACTTGGAATTTTGTCTACTTTTCAGAAACATATGCCTTTCTGTCCTCCAATTTGGCTTTCCTACCCTTTTCTTCCATTCCGTCCATTCATGTCCAATTGGCAAAAATGGCCAAAATCGCCTACCTCTCACAAAACAGTTGATAACCACATCAAAATAATGTATTTTCCTTTCCACTCAACCTGTTCTTGAAAGCCAGGAAATTGGGGAATTCAGCACAGCAAACCATTTGTTCCTGGCTCTTACAAGGAAAAAACCACAGGTACATCATTTTATTGGCATTTTTTGAAAAACCCCAAAATGTTCGCCCTTTTTGCTTATTTTCTCTCACCCCCTACAGCAACCTAGGATTCCTGGGTGGCGTTACGACCGCCTACATGTGGGAAAAAAGGAGCCAAAATTTGGCTGAGATATCTCATGTAACAAGAAAGTTACAAGGCTTTGAATGGCCACATACCAAAACCACCAGAAAAGACCCTGGCACTGAGGGGGAAATACCCTTGGCACTTAAAGGGTTAAAATGACAGTTGAAAATGGCTGAGAAAAACAATGAAAAGCGTGCACAAATCCTTAAATTGACATAAATTCCTATGGGAGCAACACTACAAAGATCCTAACAAACATAAGCTATAATATGAGCAACAGTACACACTTTAAATCAGAATGGAAGTTTGGAAATACTTTGAATGGGAAAACATGTGTAAAACGTTTGCAAAATTGCAAATTCCCGCCTAAATTTCACTATGCGATTGTTAATGAAAACTGTCAAATACACTATTTCTGGAAGCAGTTTTTAGTTGTGGATATAGCTATAGGTCTTAGGTTTAAGTCAGAGTTGAAATTAAGTCTCTAGCTATAAAATTGAGGAAGTTATACGAGTTTGAATGAGGTGTTTTTGAAAATAAAGGCGCGAAAATGAAAACAGAAATCAGTTTTTACAATGACAATTATGCTCCAACTAGAGTATTCAGGCTGGTTACCAGTTTGAAACACAGTAAACTCCAGAGTGGTCTGCGGAAACCAACCCCAGCACCTCTGTGTCTGCCTTGGAGGACTCAGTCTGATTACCATGGGAGAATTTAAGGGTTTGGGATTTCACAAGACAAAAGGATTTGAAAGAAATTATCACTAGCACAAGAAATCAAAGCAAGGTTTCAAGACTGGTGTGACACTATTACAAATTCTTAAGTTAAAGAGAGGATGGGTTATAGATTGGGATAGGACTATGATTCCTATTGATACTTACAGTCCACTTTAATTTAAGATTTTGGACCGTCAAGGGCTCTGGTCATCACCGGATCAGGTCTACAGGCAGAAGGGCACTTCTGGCGGGATAGGATCAGCTTCTAGTCAATTGGACTGGCACCTCAGACTGGACTGGACTGGATTGGATTGGATTGGCCATTCTGGTTGCTGGACACTGTAGATCAGCGGCATGGCGAGTTTCAGCAGGCAATCATTAATGGTAGCAAGCCAGACTGGATCAGAATTATTTCCCTTAAGTTTTGGGATGGTTTCAGGATTTGGGCCTAGCTGAAATAAGTTAAGCAAATGCTGAGGCCTTGGCTTGGTCAAGATGAAGAATTCAGGAACAAGATGAAGAAGTCAGGAACAGAGCGTCACGCGGAAATCAGGATGGAGTCAGGCATCAGTGTCTGTCTGTGTGTTGTGAGGTTCCCTTGTTTATCCTGCCAAGTGACATCACTCAGTTTATGGTAGGGGCAGACTTACAACCCACACCCACAAGGCTATGGTTGGTCGAAGGCACAGTTTCCGCCTTGCTTTTTGCTGGTTGGATGACAGAAAGGGTTGTCATATTTTACGATGTGACTTGGGAACCTCCCACATTTATTTGGACCACAATTTAACTTTCCCACAAATACATATTTCTATAATTATGCCCTCTAATAAAATCGGACACATACAATACATATTTTGTGGGTTACCTTTACATCCAACTCCCATGTCAGTGGTACCTGGCTTTTGTGCTTCTGTGGAATTTTGTCAATTGTAATCATAAAGGTTTGGCCTAACAATTCCTAATTCGGCACATATATGTGCAATCACCACTAGCACATGGGTACACAATATTAGATTTGCAGCATTAATAGGTTTGGCACAAATAGTGTTTTTGCATAACTTCAGTTCCTTACACAGTAACAAATCCTACCAAGTCTTCAAATGTCTATCATAAATTCAGATTTCAATGTATGTACTTTTCATTCCTTTACTTATTTTTGCAGCCAAGTTAAATGTCATGAAGTTCTGTGGCAAAATAAGCAAATTAACTTCAAAATCACAAGTCAGTTTTTTTTTCTTTCCCTCCCAAGTGGGAGCAAATGGCCAGTCCTTTGAAGTTCACTGAGAAGCCTCCTCCCAGAGAATGGAACATCCTGCCCCTCCCCTATAGGGATGAGTGTTCAAGCCTGCCATTGTCTTTGCCTGGGGCCCAGACCAAAGCCTGATGAGGTCCTTTGTCATGAGTATGCGAGGCCTCCCCACAGCGATTAGTCCTTTCCTGCCAGCAGTGAAGTGTCAATCTTTCCCAGGCTGAGGACTGTCAAGGCAGAATTGTTTTTTTTAAATAGTTAATCAACTCAAGACTGGGTTTGGTTTAAGATTCACCTAAATCTTTCATGTAAACATAAAAATGGACACAGTTTATAGATGGATTTTTACACTAGCAATCCTTTGACGTTCTGAAAGAATTAAACCTTTCAACAAACACATGCTTTTAAAACAGGCGATTTTGCACTTTCTTCATGGAAAAACACATTAAACTGATTTCTTTTAAATCTGTTTTAGTACATATACATTTGATTCAGTATTATTTCTTCCCTTTCTGGATACATGCATCCTGCCTTGGTTTAAAGTTTCTGTCTGCACAGCTGAGTTTGTTACATATTGCAATTTTTAGCCACATTTTTCCTGTGGAACTGAAAACACATGTTCCTGGGCTGCCTTTTCCTTAGATACATTGCATAACTGCTGTCAGTCAATGAGGCCCGGTTCCTCTGAGCCACACTGGGTGATCCTGACATTTCAGTACCCTTTTACTCTCAATGATTCAATGGAAATAAATGGATCTAGCGCCAAAAACAGCACTTTTGAAAGTTGCAAAGCTAACATTTTGAAAGGCATTTTTGGTTTTTAGCACAATTCTGCTGCTTTGTTCCATTTTGAATGTGGCAAAGCCCACTGGCATGCTCCTGCAGTGATACTCTGTTTTCACCCCCACTTTGACTGTGTGTGGCAGGGGTGCAGCCTTTCTGGTTGTGATCCAACGCAGCTTCCAAGATTTTGGCACGCACAGGAGTCAGCGCATCCATTTTGGGCTGTTTCTTTCCCCATTTGTGAAGTGATGCAGTGGGGCACATTGGAATGGGTCAAAATATCCCACAGGACAAGGGAAGGGTGAAACACGGTATACCGTTCCTTATGACACCTTTTCCCCATCCTGCCTGGTAGGATACTTTGAAACTCCCCACCCCCACTTTTTCAACATGAACACTTTCTCAGCGTGAACGACAATGGACTAATACTCGAGCAGTTTACCTGACATGTCCCAACACAAGGGTCAGGCAGAGTCAGGCAATTGCTGACAACTATACACACCTGACTACCCTTTCCTTTCTCTGGCTATAACATCCGGACTTATTTTATGAACACTTCTTTCTTTTCTTGTGTACATTATCCCACACTCATTTGTAGCATAGTGCTAAGGATTGGCAATAGTTTTTATTAGTATAGGCCCTTTTTATTGGACTAGACACTGCTAGGACTGTATTATTATTTGATGGTCGTAGCTTGCTCCCATCTAAGGGTTAGGTGTAGCTTAGGCGTTTCTCTCACCCATTTTACAGTTTAATAAACACTCTTGAACTGTGATCACTTGTGTCTGTCTTACTTTGATGCCATGCCTTCCTTATATATGGTGTCAGACGTGGGATATGATTCAACTGATAAAAAACGAAACCCATGCTAATAATTATTGTGCCACCAGAAGGGGAAAACAAAAACTACCGAAATCCTCGACTCTGACCATGTATCCACACTAAAAGAGGTGTTCTCCTAACTTTGGATCCCGACTGGCCAACAAGATTTGTTCTTTAATACTCAGGCATTATTGGACACCCTTCCTCTCTCACATTAGAATATACAACAGTGGGATCGAATAGTATTAAAAGTTCGACCCGTCTTTACTTTGATTAGACCTAGTGCGCTGAACCCCCACACCCTGTCCCCGCCCTTCAAACCTTTTTTTTGACAATTATTTGTTAACTGTCGCGGGGCCATCAGAGTTATAGAGATTAATCAACCAAAATCCCTTCTTCGGGAGACTCAGAATCAGAAGGCTTCGAGACCCTATGCGACACAGTCGAGAGTTGTTTCTATTCTGATTCAGAACCATCCACTGAAGGAACCCTTACACCCCCGTAAGAAATGGCCGACCTAGCCAATATCATCGCCCAGTTAACGGCCCATCAGATGCAGGCCGAAGCTAGACTTCAGGAAAATTTGACTAAACTGATCGAATTGCAGGCAACACCCTTATTGCCACAGGTGGTACTTCAACCATATTTTGAAGGCAAAGTTTAGGGAATTATTTCTTGAGCGCCCACCTGAACAACCGGGATGGGAAGAGAACCTCAAAAGATGCTACTTGGGCCCTTTGTTGAAAGGAGAACTACAAACCTCCTATCAACTACTTAATCTTGCAGAGGGTCCACATTTCTATCCATCAAGGAGGAACTGTTAAAAAGAGTGGGGCAAACCTGTAATTTTTATAGGCAGAAATTGAGGGACATTAGATTTAACCTAGGAGAAACCCCCTTAGAAATGGGTGAATGTGTCAAAAACACAGTGGCCCTGTGGATTAATAACAAATCCCTAGAAGAATTGACAGAGAAGTTAACCCTAGAACAATTCACTAATTCCTTTCCCCTTTTTTGCAGGAAGTTGTTCTACAGTTAAATCGACATACCTTAACCACGTCCATTGAGACTGTACAAAACCACTCTGATGGAGCTAAACAATTCCACTCAACCCATCGGTGGGAAGAATGGAAGGATCATAAACCTACCCACCGACCTCAACCACAATAGATAAACTAGGCAGGGTCGTATTGAATTAAGGAAGGGATGACACGAGACAAAATAGAATTTAAAAGAACGGATCCCAAAACCAAGGATGAAAGCAGAAGGGAGGAAATAAAAGGAAGTAGACCACCTCCTCCTGTCTGTTTTTCTTGTAGAGAAACCAGACATGTAGCTAGGAACTGTCCAAAGAATCTCAGGGATGAACCTTTGGAAATAGGTTGTTTAAAGGGTGACGAATGGGACGAACCCGAAGAGGAGCTAGAGCCCTTTAGTATATGTTTATGTCAAGACTCCACTGAATTTACATACAAAAAGGCGTGGGTAAATGGGAGACAAGTAAGGGCCTTAACTGATTCTCGTAGTAAGCAAACTGCTATACAGGCCGATTTAGTTACAACAAAGGACTTGGAAAATGCAGCCCTAGTTAGGGTTACACGTGTGCATGTAGATAATGAGGTGTACCCCAAGATACCTGTTCAAATTAATATCTGGAGCAAATTCTGTGAAATATCGATCGGCATAATCCCAGGGCTCCCCAAAGAAGTTATTCTGGGACGGGATGCCCCTACCTTTTCTACTCTCCTAAAGGAAACTCCCACCTCCATTCAGTGACTTTCTACCCCAGAGCTGTTGGCAAACAGACTACTACTCCAATATGAAACTGGAAAATTCTGAGCCTAGGAGACCTGAAACGACCCTTAAAAACCAATGTATAGGCTACTGTGGAGAAATTAGTAAGATCATTACAACTCTACCGACAACGGCCATAACGAATCAGTGGGATATGCGAGAGTCCTTGGACATCTCTCATCCCTGTTCTCTCTGTGAGAAACCTGAATGTGTCTCACCTACTATTCCCCAGAGATCTGTCATCTAGGTGGCCAGGACACTGCCATCGCTATTGGATCCAGTTCCTGGGGGTGGAAGGATCACCTGGATGTGGGGTCTTCGGGGATTGGAAGTGGGACACCAAAGGTTGAGACGTGGTACCGCCTTCCTTGTAACACCTTTTCCCCATCCTACCATGTAGGATATTTAGCAGCCCTACCCCCCCTTTTTCTGATACAAACACTTTCCTACACAATAACAGACAAAGGACTAACACCAGAGCCGTTTACCTGACATTTCCCAACTCAATGGTCAGGCAGAGTGAGGCAATTGACAATAATCACACATACCTGACGGCCCCTTAACTTTCCCACAGGGATAAAAGGCCGAGCAGGAGAGCACACTACGAGCAAGGCCGAACGCACGAGAAAACAGCTACACCGAACCGGCAGTTCTAAAGGAGACGGAATGTGTCGAGACCTGGAGGGAAAACGAAGGGGAACTGCCCTTATCCTTTTCACGTCAGACCCGCAAAGCCTGCGAAAAGGGAATTACAAGACCAGGAAATACCCCCTCGACACATGACGACCCTAATGCGCAATTCCCTTTTCAATGGGCTGAGGTTGTTCTGGGCTCTCTGGGGGTTATAATTACTCCCCAGTGCACAGACATATAACAGGCCAATTTCTCACCGCTTTCCATGGGTTTTCAGCTCGATCTGGAAAGATGGGGTCATCAAGGGATTTCATCCCGCTCACGGAGGAATATGTATAAAAATGGGAATTGTATTGCTGCTGAAGATATTCCTGTGCCGACGCAGTAGAACTCTTCACAATGGCTTCACTATCTATATCAGTCTACGTAGGGGGTATAAAGGGCTATGGACGGAATTCCCAGTTGAGCCGGCAAATGACTCCATACTTGGGTATATTATGAATGCACATGGTACCAAGGGCATCGTACCTACTTTGTATAGTCTGCTTCAGAGCAAAGTTCCTATGCCCCTAACCAAGATCCAATCCAAATGGGCACGAGGCATGAGTCTAGATATTACAGACGAGATCTGGGGCGATATGTGCGCACAAACCCGTGAAGTCTCTTACAGATCCCAGTTCCGTTTAATACAACTTAAAGTGCTACACAGGTACCATTACACCCCAATTACATTGAAACTCTTCTCCATGTAAATATAGGCTTCTGCCGTAGGTGTGGCAAAGACAATGCTGGCTATTTTCACATGGTGTAGAGTTGTTCACAACTTGATGGGTACTGGAAGGATGTCTGTGGGATACTTGCTAACATGACTGGCGGCAGACTCTACGGGACTCCCATACGATGTATTTGAGGATTTGGCATGACATATGCGCAAACTTCTTCATCTCTGCTTGGTGTTAACGGTACGACGTCTATTGCTACATTAGCTAAAACCTACTATGCCGTCGACTGGTCAGTGGCTGCGTGCTGTCACCTGGGCCAGTGATACTGAAGACCAATGGGCTTCCTTGCAGCCGGTTGGGAACCGCACGAAAGATATATGGCAGTCCTTCAAATCGTATTTATTACGCACACAGGACTCCTCCTCGATAGACTGATATATGACTATTTTTTTGTACCTCTGCTATATTGACTACATTTCTTGTTTAGGTCCAACTGCTTATGTCACCGTCTATTGTACATTTTAAGATCTCCTTGTTTCCATTGTCTTAACAAACGTACCTTTGATTTTATTGATAGCTTCTAAGTCATTTTTACTTTTTATGTGTAACACGTGATACCAAGTGCTTTAATAAAGAAAGTTAAAGTGTTACTTTAGCTCTGTTCAATCAGCTTCTTTTTATAGGTAGTAAATATAAGGCCTTGGCAGGGGAGGAAACTACCTAATCTTCCCCGTTGTGTTGTGATAATGCTCTTAAACCATGGGGATTGCATCCAGGTTTGTGTCCTTTTTCACCCTTACTGGGCAACCCAGATTTCTATCCAGGTGGGGTCTGTAAATGCTTTCAAGTCCTGGAATGAGGGTAGCCTGCAAATTGTATCATAGCAATGTATTGGGATAATGCTCTTGACATTCGACCAATGCAGAACACTTCAAAATTGTTGAGAAGGAACTTTCAGATATTCCCAAACATGTCATTGAATCTCTAATCCCAAAATCCATATTCTATGTCAAAACAGGAGGCAAGCATTATGCTTTACTTTCTTTATTGCTGCCACTTCAGCACTTCAAAACAACAAACATTTAAACTGGGCATTTTCTGTTTTCTCCAAGAACTATGAGAAAAAGTAAATGCAATGTTGAAAAGTTAAGTTCAAGAACACTATCCGTTTAGTACGACTAGTCGCATGAGCCTCCTAGCCTCCGGTAGTCCTGAGGCTCCTCTCCTCCACTTATAAGGTGCCTGCCCGGGGTATAAGATGCTCCAGCCCCAGGTCCCGTCCTCTTTCTTTTTGCTGCCTAAACGGAGATAAGTAACTTCTTAATTATGTACTGAATTAAGGCCTACATTAGTTAATATAGAGATCGTATGTCATTGGGAATAGTCATTGAATTGTTTTCTCCGAAGATGTAGTCTTCGCTCACATGCTTTACAACAAACTGTACAAAGATGGTGATACGTGCAGCGTAACAATATACTCAGCAGAGAGCGTCTCGTGTGAGAACATTCTTCGTGCGCGCAGGCAAATACCTGGGATATAGCACCAGAGATTGTAGTAGGGCACAGTGACTAAGTGTGTGGAGGAGTTGGGGCCGGAGCCACGAGCGAACGTGCTAGTAATAGGCTCCCGACACCGCTCCTCACGTTCCCTCTTAACGTGCTGCCGTAAAAGGCGCGCACTAGGACCCGGGGGAGCGGGAGGTTTCTAAACTTCCCAGCATTCCCAGGCCTCTCCGAATGATCGCACACATTTAAAATTGACACAGATTAGCGTGCAGCTCGGAGGAAAGATTATAACACGAAAAAAAGTGAAAGAATTACAGAAAGGTGCTCATTTACAGCCTCAGAACACGGAAGGGACAGAGTGTTGCCATCGAGCAGCTACTCTACGGGAGGTCCATGATCTGACAGCTGATTGTACGACAGTCGGCCTTGCCAACCACAGGTACCAATGGCCCAATATGAAGCCCAAGGAGGATCCCAATCCACAACCCCAGAGTGGAGTGAGGAGGAATGAGAGGAAGAGCCCATGCAGCAAGAGACCGAGTTATCCCTCAGTTTTAAAAAGGTGTTGGAGACTCCTTATCACAAGCAGTCTCTCAAGGGGTACAACCCATAACTCAGACTGGATATGCTGGAGGCATTAATGGCAGAGCAGAGGGAGCAACTCGCCTCAAGGAAAATACAGGCTCTCAGCCCTGGAGAAGGTACCTCAGTTGGACACCCCCAAGGGGGAAGTGGGGTGAACAAAAGGGATGTAAGGCTCGGAAGAGGAGAGACTCTTGGACCCCCCACGTGAGCAAGGATGAGAGGGTTTATACGTACCCTCAAGGAGAGGACAACCCAGTTGCCAGATTAAAAAAGGCCTTCCTAGCAAAAACAGCAGAACGCCATAACAGACCCCCTAACCCAGGGGTGAATATATCAGGGGACATAGATTAGGGCTATTCGCCCGATGACGAAGGGGGAGAAGAGGAAGATAACATCAAGGTAACCTTGGAGGAGAGCGCCGTCCCGGATGAAGAGGACAATACAGGGAACATGTTTGATCCCGAAGCGATTAGACACCCGAAATCATCGGCATTGGTGCCTCCGTCTAGGGTCGCGCTATATATGCCGCAAAACATCAGGAAGCCCCTAGACAGGGAAGTGTGCTCCCGAATGAGGTCAGAGTGGCCGCTGCCAGAGCTGCCGGGCAGTTTGGCAGAGACCCCAGACCTCGATCCAAAGATGGTCACGTTTGTGACCAAGGCGGCAAGTATGATCAGAAAAGGAGTAGACAGAGCATGGAGGGGGTGCCAAGATAAAGTCCTGGACCTGGCCGGGCCCTTGGCAAAAATAATGGACTTGGCAGAAAAAGCCAAAGATACCAGGACGCCAGTGGACGCCCAAGCTTCGGTAACTGGGAGCAGCGCTCAGTGTGCCTCCTTGGCAATGCCAACTGCGCCCTCTCCTCAGAGAGGAGGAGAGGGGTGTTGTTGAAGATAAATGGAAAACTCAGCGATCTGGCCTCCTACGAAGCAGGAGAAGGTGCTAAAAGACTCCTGTTTGGAGAAGCATTCGCTAAAGAAATTTCTCAATTTGTCGGTACTTACTCTGCATTGGAGAAGGCACAAAGCTCTATCAGAAAGATATTTTTCGGGGCAAGTTTTTGCCAGGACCGGACGTCACCGGGGTTGGTCGTTCGGTCGTTACAACTTCCAACGCAGACCCCAAGGGCCGTGAGCCCAGTATTGTGAAGGAAGGCAGCAAGATACCTTCTTCCCGGCGAGATCAAGATTCCCAAGAGGGCGTAGAGGTAGAGGGGCCTACTGGCAACCAAGTGCCACTGGCAGCGAATACAGCATGCGAAAAGGTAGGAGGGAGAACCCTCTGCTTTTTGAGCAAATGGCAAGCTTTATCCAGCAATGCTTGGGTGCTCCATGCAGTGTCAGGCCTTTGTTTAGGGTTCATAGGAGACCCAACGCAGAGAGTAGGACCTCACCCAATACACATGCCGCAAGAAGAGGCGTCACTGTTGCGGAGCGAGATGCTAAAGCTAGTAAGCAAGAATGCGATCGAGCGCGACACTCCAGGGGGTGCTGGATTTCTCAGCAATATGTTCCTGGTGCACAGGGGGGTGAAGATAAGGCCAGTTACAAATCTAAAGAGCTTAAACGGATGGCATGCTTACAATCATTTCAAGATGGAGGGCATACACTTGCTCAGGGACCTCCTGCGGAGAGGAGAATGGCTAGTACGGCTAGCCCTCAAGGAGGCATATCTCACTATACCGATAGCGACAGTGTATCGCAGATATATGCGCTTCCGATGGAACTGAGACATTTGGGGCTAGTCGTGTCTCCCGTTCAGGCTAGCATGTGCGCCTTGGGCTTTTACCAAGATAATGAGACCGCTAGCAGCAGCCATAAGAGGGAAATTCGAAATTATAATTTATTTAGACTATATTCTTGTGCTGGGACCAGAGAAAGTGACGCTCACCAGCAACGTGCGTTGGGTCTTCAACCTGTAATCTTCGCTGGGATTTCTAGTAAACCTAGACAAGTCTCAGCTGCAACCAGTTCAGAGGATAGAGTTCTTGGGGTTCATGATAGATACCACTAAAGCTACTCTAGAACTCCCGGGGCACAAAGTGAGAGCAATCAAGAAAGAACTCAGAGCAGTAATAGCAAAGAAGATTATTTCGCTTCAGAGTCTGGCCAGGATAGTGGGACTGCTTGCCGCCTCAATCCAGGCGATATTTCTCGGACCGCTCCATTATGAAGCGCTCCAGAGACTCAAGATCAAGCACCTGCAAGGAGAGGTACGTTATCACCAGTTAGTGACCCCAGACCACGAAACAAGCACAGAGCTGCATTGGTGGCTGTAAAATATGGAGGCCTGGAACAGCCGAGTGATTTTTGTGACGTGCCAGACTTAGTAATAGAGTCCGACGCAAGCAGAGCAGGTTGGGGAGCCAGATGTGATCAAGCAGAGACAGGAGGGAAATGGTCGGACGAAGAATTGAAGCTACTCATACATTGTCTCGAACTCCTAGCAAGTTCTTTCGCAGTACGGGCTTTCACCAAAGACAAAGTCAGATGTTATGTCTTACTCAAGGTGGACATCTCAGGCGTACGCTACAAAAACAAGCTATGAGGGACCAAATCCAGAATGCTGGCAGAGCTAGCGAAGGATTTCTGGCACTATTGCCTCCAACACCAGATCACAGTAGCACCAGAGTACGTTCCAGGAGCACAGAACATTGTAGCAGACTGGAATTCACAATACCTTGTAGACTCCAGCGATTGGAAGCTAAAACCTCAAGTGTTCAGGCAGTTACAGGAAACTTGGAGCCCCCTAGACACCTATCTATTTGCATCCAGACTGAACGCGCAGACGCACAAGTGCTTCAGTTTGAGGATAGACCCGGGGGCAGCGGGGACAGATGCATTTCTACACCCATGGAAAGGAGCAGTGCATTATACTTTCTCGCCGTTCATCATTCTCTCGAGGGCCCCAGCGAAAGCCTGCAGGGAGGAAGTGGAGCTTGTGATGGTTCTACCATTTTGGAAGTCACAGGCATGGTTTCCAGTAGCGATCGGATTTTCCGAGGATAGTTCTGCATCGGCTGGACCTTCATTTCGGCCCGACCGGCCAGCGTCAACTGTTGATAGAAGCAGGCACGCTACACTTGATCGCCTGCAGGGTTTCAGGAAGAGATGGGAATTGCCAGGCATTTTGCAAGTCGCTGCAGACTGTATCAGAGACTCCTGGGCACCTTACACCATTAGGAGCTATGGCACTGCATTGGACCACTGGTCCCAATGGTGCGCGGAGCAAGGCTTGGATCCCGTTTCAGCCCCAGTAGTAACTTTCTAGCGAGTAGATTTCAGGATGCCCACGCCTACAGAACACTAAGGGTCTATAGATCAGCGTTATCAGCAGGACACATCAAAGTTGAAGGGGGTCCGGCAGAAGAGCACCCAACAGTCATACGACTCCTAAAAGGAGTAAAGTTGAAGAGACCGCCAGAACCCAAATACGCAGTCTTATGGAACTTCAGAGAAGTCTTTTGCCTCTTTCTCAGATGGCCAGAGGAACAACAGCCTTTTCCCGATCTCAGCTCTCAGGGAAGCTAGCGATGCTGCTGTGTTTAGCAGCTTGCCGAAGGGTGTCGGACATCAAAGCCCTAGAAGTAGATAGGAAGATATTTTACCCGGAAGGGGTGGCTTTTAACATGGCAAAGAGAACAAAGAGCGATTCCAGAATAATTTCCTACCCTTACTTTGCAGAGAAAAAGAAGATATGCGTCGCACAATGCATTAAAGATTATGAGGAAGCGACAGCTTATGTTAGACCGCAAGGCGTAACGCAACTGCTTATAGCGCGTAGAAAACTCCATCATGCCGTAGCTACTGCAATGATTGCTAGGTGGGTGAGAGAAGTGATGCAATGGGCTGGGATAGACCTATTTGGCGCGCATTCTATTAGAGGGGTGATGGCTTCTAGAGCTTTCACAGCAGGTGTTTCCTTACAAGACATAATGAAATCAGCAGATTGGTCTTCGGAGTCTACGTTTAAAACGTTTTATTTAAAACCGGTTTCAGATATGACAAATAGGGTGGTGGTGAGCTTTGAACAAGCATAAGTCTCGCCTCCTGTCTTGACATAGAATGAAGATTTCCCATGCTTGCAGCACAGGCCAGTCTTGATTCTATTAAAGACACAGAGGCAAGCATTATCAAGACTTTTTGCCATTGTGGGTGGGGATATGAGTGTTATGTAACTGCATATTGCACAAGGACTTTGGCGTATTCCCACCCTCATGGTGTTTTTACATTGTCCCTTAGATGACAAACAGAAAGCGTCTTGAAAGAGGATGAAGGGCCACAGGCTTGCATCATGACAAGGCGAGTTGTCCCGTTGGACCAGTGGAGCCGCAGTGTCAACTGACCCCTTAGACGTCCACGGCGTGGGACTAATTGTTGCAATAACTTAATACATGGAATTCTGTTATGGACAAAGAAAGAGGAAGGGACCTGGGGCTGGAGGATCTTATACCCCGGGCAGGCACCCGCTAGGTGGAGGAGGGGAGCCTCAGCACTACCAGAGGCTGGGTGGTTCATGGGACTAGTAGTACCAAAAGGGGAGTGTTCTTGAACTTCACTTTTGAACATTGCATTTACTTTTTCTCACAGTTCTACGTAGTTTAAATGTTTGCTGTTTTGAAGTGCTGGAGTGGCGGAAATAAAGAAAATAAAGCATAATGCTTGCCTCCATGTCTTTAATAGAATCAAGACTGGCCTGCGCTGTAAGCATGGGCAATCTTCATTGTGTGCTAGGCAACTACCTTCCCTGGAGTTTAATTTAAAGAGACAGGATTCACTGAGGTGGTATCTCAAAACTATAGAATGTATTGTGTAGAGTGAACATTGAAGAGAAGGCATCTTCCATGTTACAGTGTAAAAAGGAGTTAGAGGTTGCCATAACTACTGATGCGTGGGGCTGGATTTGGGATGGAGATGCCAGATCTTCTGAATGTGTCACAAAAAAGGAATATGCAGGAAAGAGTATGTACAGATGGTATATGTCACAATTTCATCTCCATAAAATCAATCCCTCTTATTCGCAACTATGTGGGGGGATTTGCAGTGCAGTGGATAACCTACCTCTTACGTGATGGCTCTGCCTCAAAGCCAAGACTTACTGGAAAGATTGGGAGTGTGAGAAGTGTGTTTAAGGTGTTTTGGTGAGGTGGGTGAGGTTTACGTGGTCAGCAGAGTTTGCTTTTTAGGGCTGGCTGCTCCTCTGGATTTAATTATTGTTCATCTTATTGAAATTGAATCCCCCATACTGCATTGACAGTGAACTCCCCGCTTCGTGGAGTTGCTGTAAGTGATCGGAAACTAGATTGGCAGCGGTGCAGCAAAGGACTTGGTGAGTCTGTAGAATATTCTAACATTACGCAGTGACTTTGAGGTGTACACAATCCAGTGACTGTTGCTTCACAGTTTACCTTTCCAACGTTGGCTAGAAAGATCATGTTGGGATCACCCGCTTTGTCCCCCTCTAACATTTGCGACCCTTGATACACTGTGTATTCTAGCAGGACTTTACATCATAGCCATATAATGCCGACGGCCCTGCGAAGTAAGTCCCGGGTGGCTGATCACACAAATATGGAGAATCTGGACATTACACTTCTGCCGTGTGAATTGTGAACCATCTTTGGCAGAATCAGTTGGCACTCAAGATTCCTTCGGCCCAACGCCTACCACATAGCCCGGAAGTGGGTCACCTAATGGTATCCCTCCTGCAACAAAATAGCATTTTAACATCTTTAGAAAATGTAAATGCGTTGTTGGCAATTCCGCAAGAGCAGTTAGTAAAGACAGTTACATACACCCAAGTTCTCTGTCATGAAACTGCCATGGGGAAGGGGTCTTTTACGAAAACTGGTACGATTGATGGGACGGGCAATGCAAAATTAAAAAAACAGCAGTAGTATAACATCTATCCAATCACGTTCTTCTCCTTGTCTGGAGGATTCTGTTATCTTGGACAAATCATTTTTAATTCTTCGCCTACCCCATTACCTATTTCATCAGCAAGAAGTAATCAAGGACTGGATAAGGGTGTTTCCCAGGATGTGTTCCATCAAACAGGGAATTTTCAAACGCCAAAGAATATTCACTTCAGTGAACAAATGGATACAACAGCGAAGATGGATTTGTTTGCTCCAGTTTCCATCTCAACTCTAAATTTGGTCTTGGAATCTTTTCTAAGGCTTTAAGATAATATTAAAGACATTGTTGCTGCTATTGCGGACAAGCTTACAGTACTGGACAAAAATGTCCAGTACCTTCTCTCTGTCCCAAAAGCAGGGCTCTTCCCTCAGCCTGTTTGTTTTTACGCATCTAGAGGCGGATACAGGGGAGACTGACAAAAATAAAGCAGAGATCCTGGAGACAGTACAGAACGAGTCTCAGGACTGTGACCAACAGGGAATGCGTTTGACTCCCACTAATCCTACACATCTTGATGAATGTATGTCACGCCTGAGCACCTCACCAGTATTATTTGATTCACTGAATGCTGCCATAAGAATCGAAGATGTATCTGAGAATTTGGAAGAGTCTGGTTTTATTTTGTCCAAAGATCCTTCCCCAAAAAGAAATAAACAAAAAAATAACAAGGCCAATGCCAAAAGTAAGAAATAAAAAAAACAAAATCAGTCCGGCCCAAAGCATAACTCTTGGAATGTTTCCTTAAAATATTTAAGGCAGTTTCCTTCAGTTGTTAAGGCATACGACTACTGATATGGCACTGATGTTAATTTAATTCAGGATCTGCGGTCCATTATTACGAATGAGCACTTTTCTATACATTGTGTTCTTTACTCTTTTAGACCTATTGCAATCATGCTAAGGGCTCAGCAATAAAGAAATAACGTCCTTTCTATTGCCAGCCCACAATAAGTCTACCCTTGTTATGCCTACTGCCTCTGAGGGGCATGTGCAACACATGGGGACAAATAATAGGTCTACTACCGGAGTGACTGCTAATACAACAGGTGATTCAAATGTTGGCATTTACCCACACAACATTTTGGAACAGGCTCATATAAGGAAGTATTCGTGTGATATAACTAAGGAAGTAATCTTGTGATGGAACCAAGAAGTATTCTTGTGACAGCGCCACGATGCCCGAGGGCTGCTGCGCACTTTATAAATGTAAAATTAATAAAAAATAAAATATGATGACTCCGACTAATGTATGTCCACAGATGCAGGCATTGGACCAAATGGAATCCTGTTGGTCAATGTTTTTAGGATGGGAAACAAACCTACAAACTCACGGCCCGACAAGACTTAATGGATCTAAGCTCTTGGGCATATTCAAACTGATTCCGTCACTGAGACCTTTACATTGGGAGGATATAGACTATATCTCACTACCCTTTGAGAACAATAATCGTATGGCATCCCTTTTTCATTCAAGAATTTTGGCAAATCTGGTATGGGGTCACAGGGCCAACTTGCATTTTTTGGGATATGATCTGAAGTAAATTCATCTTAGGCAGCTAAATCATTTTTGATGTCCTCTTCTATAAATAAAAAGATGATAAAGTCGACTATCTCCAGCGAATTGAGCTCTTTGACTCCTACTGCGCCTAATGTGCAATCTTGTTCTCTTCTTAAGGAAGGGCAGGACTCGTCTTGGGTAGAGTCTGCTCTCAAAACTTTCACAGCTTTGAGATAGGGCTTGATCAAACCTAACCTTGGTGCAATTAGGATTCTATCATGGAATGTACGTGGGTTTACTAATCTGTAGAGAATGTAGGAGGATTACATGTATTTGAGGAAGTCTAACATCCTTCTATTTCAGGAAACTATGTTGATAGACAGTATTGATATAAGGGGCTATGTAACTTATACCCTACCGGCCATTTGGGCAGATGTGGGCCGCCCAAGTGGCTGTCTGGTCATAGGCATTGATAATACATTGAATATCCTCGCTGAGCTCTGGCTGGCTGAAGATGGTCTTTTGGCTGTAAGACTTGCCCTGAACGAAACAGGAGTTCTTCCTTGTCAATATTTGTTGGAACCCAGCACAACCGTCCATTACATCTTATCAGTGTGCCTTAAAGAACTTATTTGAGTCCTGGTTACTGGAGGGGCATGACCATGCAATAATTGTGGGAGGGCATTTTAATGCCAACTGCGTTGAAAAACACAAGCGCAACAACAACACATGTATATCGCATTCTATCCAATCTAGTGTTCAGAGGCGCTGAGTTGGGGTTCCTTTATGACTAATTGGGATTTATTCCAACTTGTTCCTCCTGCTCACATTTTTTCTCAAACTTATACATAGCAGAGGGGCACGACATCATCTTGGGCCGACTACTTTTTGGTCTCATGCTCTTTAAAATCTGTGAGTGGGAACATGGACATTTTTGTTCCAGGTTTGGTGGGGGGGGAGGAATTGTGTGATCTATTTTAAGCTTCAAGTGTTTTAATCTTCAAGTTGGTCAGTTGGTCTTTTTTTCCATTCGGTGAGTCCAGGCCTGGTTCCTGTAGTGTTGACAGGAAATGCATTAACTTGCAGATTGTATAGTTCCATATAGCAAAGGTTTATGAATACTTTATTGGATAAGGTCGTTCCCTCTCGTGAGGTATATTACATTGGTGAGGCATGCAACATGGGCAGGGATATATATGGAGGGGAACTCTGACCACTTGATGCGACTATAGTTAAATGTATCAGGGGCCTGTTTTCAAGACGAGCCACGTTTCCGAACAAGAAATGTCCTCATTATTTCGATATCAGAGTGGCCCAGTCTAAGCAAGACAAACGAAAAACCATCAGGAATTTAAAAGAAAGGGTTCTTCAGACAGATGAATATCAAAATGCAAAAAAAGTATCTGTCAATGCCACAACATTTTTGGGAAATCCATAACATGTGATAGGTTTATGATAGACAATCAAATTATGCTGAGAATGTTGTTAAATTCTGACTCACCATTCTGGGTATGCATCAACAACATTTTGGGTTCTACAGTACAGAGTAGGGGGACGTAATACCGGAATCTATGTGGGTCACATTTGTTACTGAGAAATGTAAGCTATTGACAGCTTTTAATACTCATTATGTTCCCCTGAGGGCCCCCTTCATCCCAGGTGATTGTCCTTGGGTGGGATATTGTAGATCTTACATGGGCCATTACAAAATTGAAACCATCAAGGGCCCCTGGCCCTGACGGACTGCTCCCCTTTTATGTTGAAAAAGGACCCTGTTATGTGGTCGAGACTATGAATGCCATACTTGAAACCCATGTTGTTCCTATATCCTGGACTCGCTCCACCATTGTACCGATTTATAAAAAGGGGGACCCTACTGAATCCAACAACTATAGGCCACTCGCTTTGATTGACTTGGTAAGCAAGGTGTTCGCTTTACTTCTCTTAAGGGATCTCAATAGAGATTTTAATAGATCTGCCACCTTGTAACGTTTTCAAGTGGGTTTCAGGAAAAACATGGGTATCCCTCTTAATCCTACCATTTTGGCACATCTGCTATATGATATCAAACACAAACACAGGCAGGGTGGCAATGTCTATATGGCGTCTTTGGACATGTCGTCAGCTCAGCTTGTGACTATGCGGTACACACTAAGTTATGGGACAAACTAATAAAGTCTAATGTTTCTCCCAAATTAGTACGCTCTTTATCTGAGTGACACTGAGGATCTCTGGCAGACAAATGATTTTTTCCCTGTGTGACTTGGCCATTTGGCGATCCAGTGGCTTGCCTTTGAAAATGATCTTATATTGTTTGACAGAACTCAGCGGGCCTGCAATGGGAACTGGATATTTTTTTTTTCCTATGCCCCAAAGAACAACTTTCGGGCTAATGGAACGAAATCCAGAGCTGTAATCTTTACCAATTTTAGAAAGTATAAAACCATGTGGTGGTCCCTGGGTGGGCACACAGTAGAATTGGCTGTTTTCGATGTGTTATTTTGGTTATAATCTTTCTAACACCGACTCTATTGATGAGTGGAAAACTATCTTGAAAACACGTCTTCTCGGTTTAATATCACATATGAAACGACTGTATGGGAAATAATGTAAATTTTCGATTTTACCTATTCTAAAATATTACCTAAGATTGAGCCAATCCCACTCTATGGTAATGGTATCTCCGTGGTAGTCCTTGGGGTGGTACTTGATTCCCTACAGGGCCAGATCCAGGAAAAGGTTCTGGGACTTGCTCAATCCCTACCTAATTCCATCCTTCGGCATTGGAATTAACTTCTCTCCAATCTCGTTATCACTGGAGACAACCATAAAATGATGCCAAATTCCTCTCCCCTCCGGATAACTCATTATATATAGATCTATATATTTTATTAAAAAAGTTCTCATTGAGTGCTATAAAAAAAAATGTCAAAAAATGATGGAGAACCTTCTTCAGTGCATTGGTTCATGTGATGAGGAGTTATTAAATCGCCCAGAAGCTGCTAAAGCCAAATTATTCAGGGAGGACTGGAGACTTTGGAAACTATTTCCTCATACTCTTTCTCTGAATATGCTACGTTTCATCTGGAAAAAAAATCACCTCTCTACATGAAATGTTTTCTGTGAAACAAATTACATCAATTATATCTACATTTTATCAATTTCATACGAGAGAAAGGACTAAAAATTGGGCTACAGATCCAACGAATGAGACCTCTTCCTCATGTCGTTTTTGTCAATTAATGGATTTATCAGAAACTATACAACATTGGGTGTTAAGAGTGCCAGGCATTAAGTGATATTAGAGCGTCCGCATTCTCCAAAGAATTGGACAGCTTTAACTCTGAATATTCCAGGAATCTGTTTTGGTCTAGACTAATGTGGGGAGAAAATGTGTTCTTGGCACGCTTTTTAAATGATGTTTTAGCCCTAATTGGTTGAAGGTATGTTCATGTTCATTGTTCCTTTGTATGTCTATTTATTTTTTATGTCTTGAATTTGAATCGAAGTTGGTTTTAATTGTGTATATTTTTATTTTTGTGTCTGTATTGGGATTTGTATCTGATTTGTGTAAGGTTTTATGTAAACTGTGTCACAATAAAAATATATTTTTTAAAGATGTACTTGCCCACAAAAGACTTTGAGGGAATTTTATTGTGCTAAGATACAGTGGTAATTACAGTGGGAAGATGTCAAAGAGGGAGTGTACAGAACTACAGGTACATGACCATTCTGATTACACACAGCCTCAAAGCAGCTAGAATGCATTTAGCATATTACTGGAAAAACCCAGAAGGTCCGAAATTAAATCTATTGTAGTATAAGAACTGGGAAATACTGGCCTCAGGAAAGAGAACTTCCATTCTCTCTTACCAATTTACAAAGTACTTACATATAAGAAACAGCCAAATTATTATGCCATGATGTTCCCCAGTAGGCGTGATATCTTGGGTAGACAAGAGTACGGAAGAGACTTTTTTTTTTAAGTAACATATTTTAACCCTGTATTACTTATTTTTTTAAAAAAGTTTAAGGGTGTGCATATCCATGTTCAGTTCTTTTGTATGTGTGTGGGAGCGAGGGGTCGCAAGGACCCCCTGTTCCCCCGTGCATTCAGTATAACTTGAAACATGTGCCTCCCGATGGTGGGGAACGCTTCCATCGCCCTTATGTTAATATTAGCCTTATGCTGGTGTTCGTGTAGATGGGGCTGTTGGGCAGGACATGTGGCATCCATTTTGTGCACCCTCTACTCCATCTTTGCACTATTTGACTAGGCCACACTGCGAGAATACGAAAAGGCTTCTCTCCCCCTCTGCAGCACCGCGCACATCACTCTCATGGCACCCACCCTTTCTCTCCGTGTCTGAAAGCTTCGCAGCTCCATTCTCATGCTCAAGCCAGAGGTTATTGAAACAAAACAAATGTAACATCTCAGTCTTCCTCGAGATCGCTGTCCCGTGTGTGAACTGACTTGTGCCAGGCCTCATCCATCTCCACAAACCTGCCCATGCCCCCTCACCCTTGCTGTTGGAAAATTACTGCCAGTATAACCCTGTGCCCCGGCAAGGTATTCTCTTGATGTACCAGATACGTGATCCTGCCATAAAGCCCACCCCGGCCTGCCCCTAGCTAAAACCAGACCTCTGTCACTATATATTGTCTTGTGTATCTAATAAACGTCTACTTGCCCCCCAGCCTCTTTGATGAGTCCAGACCTACCTCACAACTGATGTTATCATACTGGTCAAAACCCCTAACCTGGTGTTACATGTAAACCTTAATGAGTAACGGTGTGACTGTTTGAATTCAATTTATAGGCTTACAATGATTTACTCAAAGGAGCTGCGATAACTATTATTTAGTGCATGCTTTAGTAGAATGTATTATGTTAGCTTAGTTAGCGGCCACCCCACCTCGCAGCGACCTGACCCTCACCCCTCCGGACACAGGCAGCTGGACCTTGTGACGCTCACCCTCCAGCCAACTGGGCAACCTATCCAGAGAAAGCAGAACCTAAGGACACATATGTAGCCTTGCTCCCCAACCAATCCTGCGCTAATGTAATACCCTATGCTAATGATGTCATTGATGATGCTTTATCGCTTTATAATTCCATGTACATGCAATGTTTGCCAGAGGGCTCTCAGGCAGCAGAGTTCTCTGGATGCCAACTTTTCGATAAATACTTTGAACACTCGCAACCTGTTCTCTTAGTCTCATTCCCCGCTGCGGTGTGTCTTATTTAATTATTTTTGCACGTAATAAGCCACGGATGAGTCTTTACATTTGGTGACCCCGACGTGATTTGGGACAGGTGCCCGAGGCCCCGTGCCGTGCGGCAAGATCCGAGACGGCCCCCAGCAAAACCATCGCCTCCGCGGTTGACCACCCCGTGCGCACAACCAAAAAGGGTCCAAGAGTTCCCGTTTATCGAATACTGAACTAGAAAGCTGCTCACCGAGGCGGGCCACGGCTTGGTTGGGGTGCGGACCAGATTGAGGATAGACCGTGAACGGTGGCTCTCGGACCACCCGACTGAACACGTGAGTACCGGTTGCAAAAGTTTAAGGGATAAAGAAGGAGTTGGGAAAAGGGGAGCAGATAGCGGGGTTAGGTCCTGTGTGCATGATATTGAGGCTTTTCTGATCCATCCTTTATATGGCCATTAGGTATTGTGAAGATAAAAAGAGATAAAAGGTGTAAGGGATCCTAGCCCGAACGGGGTAGAAGGCAGCGCCGCATAGCATTATCTCATCCAGTGCAGGTAAATAAGTGAAGATAAAGGGAAACTAGTAGGAGCCTAATATATTTAGTAGGCTCAGAGTACTAATTTAGAATATTATTTTTCCGTGTGAGTAGAAATTCTGGTGAGATAACAGAAGGGGAGTAAGAGGTGGGGAGTGCATGTGAAGGAAAGAGCTAGGGGTAACTAACTGAAACAATTAGAAGGGGGAGCCAAGCGCAGGTAGTTCATGTTACATGTTATATGTTTTATGTCTGTACGTGTGTCAAAGTGTTACCTGTTGTTCTGTCAGTAAGTAATTTATGCGTTAGTAAAATGAAAAGAAATTGAGGTTAATCAAGAAAATTTGTAACAAAATGTGCAAGTAAATAAGAAATGTTTGGATTGTGGTATATAATGAATATTTAGAGTTGAAATAATTAAACGGTTCCAGCAAAGAGGTTTAAGTAAAAAAAGTTGTTGAAATAAGGTAACAGAGGAGTGCTATAGAAAAAGAGACTGGTAGCAGATTGCTTGTGTATTTGTACCCAGTATATTAAGTAGCCGCAGGCAAGAGCGGTAAATATTTTATCATGGGAGGGACAACACCATTAGCACATATTTGTCAGCATCTCCCTTTTTATAGTGAGAAAATACAGAAGTACCACGATCAATGACTGGTGGAAATAAAAGGAAACAGCACAACACCCATATGGCCGGAGGCAGGATCTTTCGATAAGAGGGTATTGGATTTAGTGTCCACGCGCTTGCGAAATACAGGGCGAAGCAATTGCAGAACAGAAGGGAAGTGTTAGATCTGTGGCGGATGTTCGAGGAAGTGACGCCCACCGGCGAGGTGAGTTAGGACACAGTAACCGAGAAGGAGGTGGTGTCAGAGGGAGGAAATGGGACTGCAGGGGAGAATGTACAATGACCACAATAGAGAATGACCCAACTAGAATATACCCGCTGATGACAAGACCAGCAGTGGGGTATAGCGAGCCCCGGTATGTGCCAGCATGCCCCATCCCGATACCTGCGGCAACGGCAGTGGCCACCGCACCGTCCCCGTACGATAGAGGATTGTACAGTTCAACCAGCGCTCCTCCACTGAATTTAGCATGGTTAACAGGGGATCTAGACAGGCAACTCGCACATGCACAGTTAGAGATAACGCGACTACGAGCTTTGTGCGATAGGGGCCAGATGTTGCCAGGGGGAGGGGGAAGTATCACCATTAACGGCGGCTGACCTTATGCCTCCGCCAAGTGTTGCAGGAGAAAGCACGCCATCACAACCCACGCCAATACCACGAGGACAAGAACAAGAATGGCAATCGGGTGAGTTCCTGTTCCACTTAAATGGTAAACCTGTGAGGATAATACGGCCAACCACCCCAGATAGCCAGCGAGGGGAAGGGCAAGAAGGAAGGGATCAAGAGGAAGAGGTGGAGGAGGTATGGAGCGATGTAGATGAATACGAAGAGGGAGCGCCAGCAGCAGGGTCTCCGCTGCCAGTGTTCTTTGATCAAGAAGACGAAAGAGCACAACAAAGATGGTAAGGAAGGTTAAGGCAAAGGGCAGGGATCATGCTGGTAAGTAAGACAAGGAAGGGAATGGTAAGTAAGAAAGGAGGAAAACAAAAGCTACAAATGCTGCAAATACATAAAGGAGCAGGTAGGTCTCACTATATACCGTGGGCTTAAATGGACAAGAACTTTAACTTGATAAAACTTCTGCCTCCACTTTCGGGTGGTACGGGGAAATGGATACACGCATTTGAAAAGAACACAGCAGGGGTCCCTTTGGCGATAGGGGATATGACAAGTTTGCTGGTGTCCGCTGTCGGGGATCAAGCAGACACAGTGTGGGTGAAGGCGGGGTTCCCGGGAGTGACAATGAGCTGTCACCGCCATGATGGATCACCATTCAACAACGTCCGAACACAGGTATGGGATGCATTGCAGAGCACGTATCCAGACATTCCAGACTTGCACTTAGTGATGCAGTGCACTATGGGAGAGGAGGAGGAGCCTATGCAATTCATCCTCCGGGTACAAGACCTGTGGAGAAGTGAAACGGGTACGGCGTGGGATCAATCTACCGCCTTGTTCCATTTCATAATCAAAAAAGGGCTCCCGAAGGAAGTACAAAAGGCCTTGGATAAAATAGCTGGAGTAGAAGCCATGGGCTGGCCCGAGATTCAGAGCATAATTGTACACCATTGTAGGAGGATCAAAGAACGAGAAAAGGAGATAGCACAGAAAAGGTTGGCAGATGAAGCAAAGCTAGTACAAAATAAATTATTGAAAGTCGTAGTACTGAATGCCACAGCATCAACCAACAAGAATAACGAAGGAGAGGAGGGAATGGGAAACACACCAGTCAGAATGGCCGCGACATGGGCTGCAGGCGGGCAGGAACAGTAGGATGGAGAAGAACAGTATGGAGGGCCCCAATGGCAAGGAAGACCAGCAAGAGGACGAGGTGGGTACAGAGGACAAAGAGGGGGATTCGGAGGAATGGGCAACAGAGGATTTGGTGGGCAGGGAATGAGAGGGGGATTGCAAGGGTCATGCAGGAACTGTGGAAGGTGGTGGCATTATTCAAGAGAATGTAGAATGCGACCGATGGGGTATTACCAAGGACAGCCCCCCCATGGGAAATGACCAACAGTATGGGCACCCACACCCAGGCAGTCCCTATGGGTTACCAATGGGAGGGAGTGGGCAAAATGAGCAATGCTATAATGAACCCCAAATGCAACCGAGACAGCAACCCCAACAACTGCCACATCAGAGAAATATGCAGCAGCAAATGGCAAAGCAAAACACTGTGGGTAATGCAAACAATAACATCTTTCAACATCGGCTAATGGTGCATCTTCACCTTTCCACAGCACGGCGGTGGTAGGAGATGATTTTCTCTGTGCCAGGAACGGAGACATATGCAGATTAGGACAGCCCACAGAAAGCGCTTGTGTGTCCAGTCCTATCCACTACCCTACGTGCAGAAGAGGAACCACTAGTGGGAGCAGAGATAGGCAATAAGCAGTTTATCTTTATGGTAGACTCAGGAGCCGAAAAATCATGCCTCATGGAAGGCCAGTTTCCGCTCTCGGGAAGAAATTTGGAAATGCAAGGGTTCTCTGGGGCTATTTTAAAAGTTCCTTACACAAAGGATCTTGATATAACAGTGGGAGGAAAAACAATGCGCGCACCTCTACTGTATCATGAAGACGCACCAATAAACTTACTGGGAAGAGACCTTTTAAGCAAGCTGAATATGACCATCTCTTTTACTGAACGAGGAGGAATAGTTTGTTCAACCCCAGGAGTATGTCCTATACGGGCGCTGCTAATGATCAACACAATGACAAATGAAGTTGCAGTAAGAGGGGTGCCTATTGACATGGACATGTTCATTTATGGTATCAAGGTGTTAGCACAAGTGGTGCCAGAGATAACAAGGAAGGAATGGAAGGTACCCTCAGATTTCATCTTCCGCCCAATTGTAAACACAGACATTGTAGCGGGAATAATTTTGTCCATTGATCTAGAGGGAGTGCAGGTCTCTAGCAAACGTGTCACGGTGATAGGACTGGACACACATGGGTGTGACTGGAGAACGGTACTGTGCATAGATCCAAACATAATGCTGCGCGATCTAAACGATGAAGAACTGAACACTGACGGTGAGAATGATGGAGAGATAATAATGGAAATAAGTATACCATGTGATATCATGATCCGACACAGGGAAATACAGAACCCTCTTATGGCAAGTGTCAACGTGCCACCCACCATATTTGAGAAAGACATGGAGAAGGTCCTACCAGAAATATGGACCACAGGCCCCCATGATGTAGGTCTATTACACAAGGTAACCCCAATCAAAATAAAACTGAAACCAGATGCCATACTGCCTCGAGTAAAGCAATACCCACTATCAAGAGAAGCGTAGGAAAGGATTAAACACACAGTCGACGCACTACTGAACCATGGGATAATAGTGCCATCCAATTCCCCATGTAACACAGCAATCTTTCCGACCAAAAAACAAAGGGTGGGTCATGGAGGATGATACAAGATTTACGCCCACTCAATGACGTCATCCAAAAAGAATTCCCACTAGTGCCTCATCCAGCATCCATATTGTGCAGCATACCTAAAGATGCCACGTGTTTCACGGTAGTGGATTTGAAGAATGCTTTCTTCTCAATACTACTCGACCCGAGCTCTCAGTACCTGACAGCGTTCCCCCTGGGGGGGAACAGATACGAGCACTGTAGAATACCGCAGGGATATTGCGAGAGCCCTAGCATCTTCAATAGGATCTTGCATGAAGATCTCAAAAACATTGATGTAGAAAGCACAATAATACAATACGTAGATGATTTACTTGTCTGCAGCAACAGTGAAGAGCAGTGTAGAGAGGACTCTATAATATTACTGAATTTGTTGGCCACGAAAGGTTGCAAAGTGGACAAAGGAAAGCTGCAATACTGTCTGGCAGAAGTGCTCTACTTAGGACAGCTAATTTCAAAAGATGGGAAAAGAATACTGCCCAACAGAGCAGCAGTCATACACCATACGATAATATTAAAAACAGTAAAAGACATGCAAAAATTTCTCAGAATCTGTAATTATTGCCGCGCATGGATACTTGGCTACGCGGCATACACACGCCCATTGTTGCAAACACTGAAAGAGTCACAAAACGTTGCAATAAAATTGACAAATGAGATGATGGCACAATACTTCAAATTGCAAGATCTAATTGCTAACGCACTAGTCCTTGCGAACCCAGATTATGACAGGGAATTTTATTTATTTTCACACTGCAATGGCACCTTAATGACTGCAGTGCTGATGCAGAAAACATCACTAGGCCACAAGCCACTGGCCTATTATAGTGGAACATTGGATTCGGTAATGCAAAGACATTTTGCATGCGAACAAGCTCTCGCTGCAGCGGCCTTCGCAATTGAGAAAAGTGCCACAATTGTAATGGGTTGTTCTGTGACACTGTATGCAGAACACTCACTCTTTGCAATTCTAGAAAGATCAAAATCAACCTTAACAACACAAAGAGCAACAGCCTACGAAATAATAATTTCCAGCCCAAATGTCCATGTATTGAGATGTAAAACAGTGAACCCAGCCACATCCATTACTGAACCATGTACTGTAGAAGACATGCAAGAACACGACTGTATCACATACGAGGGAGAGGGAGATGACATTACCAAAGCAAGCGAAAACGCACTGCAGGAAGGAGAAATATACTTCATAGACGGCTCAGCATCAAAAGTGAAACGGGAGAAAAACACGTAGGGGTGGCAGTTGTAAGAATGGAAGAGGAATATGAAATAGTACAAAAACGTCTCCCATCCCATTACTCCGCACAAGCGGCAGAACTGGCAGCGCTCATCGAAACACTCCGGACTGCTAAAGGATGCGCGGTAACAATATATTCAGATTCAGCATATGCAACAACAACAGTGCACTCAGGTTTGTCACAATGGCGA
This sequence comes from Ambystoma mexicanum, assembly GCF_040938575.1. NCBI lineage: Eukaryota > Metazoa > Chordata > Amphibia > Caudata > Ambystomatidae > Ambystoma > Ambystoma mexicanum. The sequence continues at coordinate 324,984,803 of NC_090925.1, read as the reverse complement.
CGAAGAGGGATCCGAAGGGCAGATGGGTCGCAAGTATAACATGCTGCATTACTAAATTAACTGATAGAAGCACTAGCAGAACCATCAGTAGTGGCTGTGGTGAAATGCCAAGCCCATACCAACAACACAGACGCAATCTCATTGGGGAACGCGGCAGCAGACGCAGCAGCGAAAGATGCCGCGTACTTCAATGTACCCCCAGCAATTGAGTGCATCACTAAAACACCGAGTACAGACACATTAGAAGAGGGGTATAGTAATACACCTTTATCCCAAATAATAGAACTGCAACGACGTGCACCATTAGAAGAGCAAGAATTGTGGGCCAAAAGAGGGTGCAAGCAGTTGCCAATAGATTTGATATGGAGACAGGAACTAACCGGAAAAGGTGGTAATGCCAGTAGAATTGTTGGAAGTAGCATTTCAACAGCTAGATTTCACGACACACGTAACAAAACAACATATTGCAGCAGACATACAAGAGCATTGGTTTGTACCGAACCTACATGAACATTTGTCGAAACTTACTATAGAATGTACGACATGACAAACATACAGTTCAGGGATGACCCTAAGAACATTACGAGGAACATTACTGCGTATAGTGGGGCCCTTTAGAAAGCTCCACATCGACTATGTGGACATGGGAGAGAGATGTAATGGAGCAAGATACTTAATTGTGGTAGTATGCCCCTTTTCCAGGTGGGTAGAAGCAGGACCATGCCCCCACCCGGATGCGAAATGCGCTGCAGAATTTTTGGTACGGGAGGTGTTCTCAAGGTGGGGCATATGTGATGTAATAAGATCAGATAATGGCACACATTTTGTGAATGACCTGTTCAAAGAGGTAACATCATACTAGGGATCAAGCACAAACTGTGTTCGATTAGTCACCGATGGCTACCAGGCTAGTGGAAAAGATAAACGGCCTGTTGAAAAGCAAGTTTTCAAAATTATGCAACACACTCAAGAAAAACTGGGTGTATTGCCTGCCCCTAGCACTGTTCCAACTCAGGATGCAGCCAAGCAAGGACCACCACTCTCCCCAGTAAGAACAGCCTCAGATGCGCACAGGGCTGCCACAGTGCTGGGGGAAGAATTTAAGGAGTACCTTACCTATTTGACACGTGCAGTGCGCAGCATAGCACGACAAATAGTGCCACCCTTTACTGAGAATGCCGCGACAGATACTGCAATGCCGGCCCAAGACAGTCGAGGGCGCCCACTGATGCCAGGTGAAAACGTATATGTGTGAAGTTTCGTTCGAAGGTGGAACTCTCCACGATTTCATGGCCCGTATGAGGTCATTTATTGTACACCCAAAGCGGTAAAAGTAAAAGGATTGAAATATTGGGTGCACTTCTCAGATGTGAGGAGGGCATGTGATGCAACCCCCCCAATGTGAACGAACAAACAGCAACGAGGTTGCAACTGGTTAGAAAAAGTTATTACATGAACTAGGCAAGGTGAAAATGAACGAGCAGAAACTGAAAATAAGAAAAGATGTACTAATGACACCCCTCCCTTCATCTTGCTCTACTCCTTTCCTTATCTCTTTTCTATCCACTCCCCTACCATAGTTGATTAAGGAACCTAAATGATGCACGATACTGAAAAATTATGTGTATAGTACGCAAAAAATACTATCATGATATAGATAAAGAAGGAAATGGTATTTAGCAACCAATAGAAATTAATAAGGATAATAATGACATGATCAAAAGTAATGAAACTGACTATGAAATGTATGAATGTCACTTAACAATTTTGTATTGCCCCTCCAGGTAACACAATGGCCGAAAGAAACACGCTAACAGCCAAACACTTGTTGTAATCTAGGATAGACATGGCGGGGAGAAAGAGAAAGATTGCGCGTGAGGGTTAAGCAGCTTCAAGACTGAATATACCAGACTTGTTAAACTGCTGGATGAATGAAGGCTGCAAAGCAATGCAAATTCACAGATTCCCGCTCTGACTTTGTCGACAGTGGATGGAGAAAGGATCAAGACTAGGTCAATCGAATGGTTGCTACTTACCAAGATCTTGGAACCATCTGAATAAGAATAAAGAATAACCCTATAACTTTGAATTATGGTGATGTATCCAATCGCCCAGAGATGGCACGTCTGCCCATCGTGCTTATCTTGTATATTCACTTTTATATGCTCCAGCAGTTGGAACATCTAGAACTTCATTCTTTGTGTTCCCAGAGGAAGTATCCGACTATTGTCCCATCACTGATGAAGTAGCACCTAGGTGACAGTCTTTCTACTAACCCCACATGTTCATGTCATTCGCCAATATGTTCATAAATACTCATTAGAGAAACATAAAACATATTAATTACGTTTATATGCAGGGATGCCCCAAGAAATCAAAAAGGCCCTTAAGAAAGCAAGAGACAAGTTACAAACAGTTGCCGTAACGTCTCATCAGAAGACAGTTGGTCCACAAGCTATTGTCAATGGGTTAAAAGGGCACCCACGTGGGCCCTTGTAAATTTGGTTCAGACATAGACCTGCAGAAGGATTAATTTCTTAAATCGAAATAAGCATCACAACCACCACATTTTAAAATAATGACGTTGTTTTGTAATATTTAAGAAAATATGTTTGCTTTGTTATATGTTGAATTGCAGCACCTGTTTGAGTTTTTACACACCTCATCCAACTTGCCCAATTCATTGTTTTTATAGATTGTTTGCAACTTCGCTTGATTTGTTTGTGATTATCAGCCTACCACACGGTTATTTTTTAGCACAATAAAAAAATATATATTTTTCTAACAAATATGTATTGGTGAATATAAAATTACAAAAAAAGAGAAAAAATACACGGGTTATTTTGATGAAAAGTAGCTTTATTTTTGGTCCCATTCATAAACTTTAAGGAACCAAAACAGTACACTAACAATAAGTTACAATAATGCTTTTAAATCATGTGGGCATATGTTGGGAACCCACCCATGATCTGATATGATATATGACATTCATAACGCACCTGTGCACACGTGTTTCTAGGCGTGATAAGACAAGGAGGGGGAACATAGGGAGGACAAAACAACGATCTTACTAGGCCCTGTGTCATGCAGATCGCGCATGTGCAGGGAAGTGGAAGGGGAGAAAAGCCAAGGAGGGTGGGAGACAGAAGTGCGGGTAACTCAAAAGTGCAGCCAGTGTGTGTCTTAGTGCAGGTAACTCAAGGAGTGCAGCCAACGGGTGGCTCATAAGTGCAGCAAGAAGGGACTGCAGGGTTGCAGATATAGACCACAAGTGCTAGGGGAGCCGGGAGGCAGTGCAGAGTGCAACTGGACATGCAGGAGCCATAGCCCAACTTCAGAGGATAGCCAGCTGACCAGTGATTGGAGCAGTTGGGACATCAGCAGGGGAGAGGAAGAGAGAAAGCGGAAGTGAAGAGGAAGGTCTTGAGTTGCTTACGGAACCGGAGGTGGTTCTGCTCAAGTTTGAGAGAGGCAGGGAGTCTGTTCCAGAGGGAGGCACCAGCCGAAGATAGAGATCTGCCCCCAAATCTCTGCTTGGAAAAGCGACTGACCCTTAGAGATAGAGGTGGATGAGCAGAGAGCTTGAGAAGGGAGAGGTCTAGAAAGAGAGAGTTGAAGGTAGTGCGATCTCAGGCCCCAGAAAGCCTTGTGGGCGATGCAGAGGGTCTTGAACTTGATCATTGCCACCACTGGGAGCCAATTAAGAGATTTCAGAGCTGGAGAGATACGATCCCTGGGGGGCTTGAGGCCAAAGACAAGTATCACAGTCCTGTTCTGGATAAGTTGTAGAGGTCAGAGAGTAGAGGCAGCAAGATTTAGAAAGAGTTTGTTGTAGTAGTCCAGCCTAGAGAGGACCAGAGCTCTGGAGACAGTGATCTTCTGAGGGAAAGTGAGGAAAGGAAGAATACCTCTGAGGAGGTGCTGTTGATAGTTTGACTTCTTAGAGACATCAGAAATGTGAGGAGAGAAGGAGAGGGTGGAGTTCAAGATGACCACAAGGTTCTTAGCCTCACAAGTAGGAGCAAGAAGAGGGCCCAGAGAGAGAGAGGAAAGGAGAGAGCTGGTGTTCTGATGAGGAGGAGCTCAGTCTTACTGGCATTAAGGCAAAGATCATTGGCAGCACACCATTCCTGAATTGTTGTCACACAATCTGGAATTAAAGAAGAAGAGGCGGCTGAGTGGAGTTAGGTGTCATCCGCATAACACTGAAAGTTTGAGCAGAAGGAAGCGATGTGGTGGGCAAGAGGTGCCAGGTATTGGTTGAACAGCCAGGGAGAGAGGTTAGACCCCTCGGGAACACCACAAGTAGAGGGAGGGATAGAGGAGAGGAAAGACCCCAGTTGGACCTGAGAGGTTCGGTCAGTGAGAAAATAGGTCAGCCAGGGCAGGGCCTGATCAGCAATACCCTGGTTATCACAGAGACGATTAAGCAGGATGGCAGGGTTAACCGTATCAAAGGCAGAAGAAAGATCGAGGAGAATGAGGAAGAAGGAAGGTTAGAATCAAGGTAGGAGAGCAGGTCTTCACGGGTGTTCAGGAGAGCAGTTTTCGTGCTTCTGGCAGCTCTAAAGCCATACTGGTGGTCGTGGAGACAACCAACAGATTCAGTGTGAAGATTAAGCTGGGAGATGGCCAGCTTTTCCAAGAGTTTGCCCAGGAAAGGAGTGATGGAGATCGGGCTATAGTTAGCCAGAGAGGAAGGATCGGTAGAGGGCTTCTTTAGTAGGGGATGGACAAGGGAGTGCTTAAGGGGGAGGGGAAGGTTCCAGTGGCAAAGGAGTGATTACAGAAATCGGCCAAGGCTGGAACAAGGGTGTCAATGTGGTCCTTGATGGTTCTGGATGAACAAGGGAGAACCCGTTTTGACAAGACTTTCATAGATCAGACTTGTCTAGAAAAATCGTCAGGGGTGAACAAGGGAAAAGAAGACAAGGGAGGAGGAGAGACGGCCACAGGTGGAGGAGGAAGGGAGGGCGGACAGGATGTCCTGAGTTTTAGTGATGAAATGAGAAGCCAAGGCCATATAGAGGGCTGGGAGGGGAAAGGAAAGGTAGAGACTGCAGCAGGATTGTCCAGCTCCTTGCAGATTTTGAAAAGTTTGGCAGAGTTGTTAGATGCCGCAGACTTGGATGTGTGCTCTCTTCTTGCCGATGGCAGAGTCTGCATTGCCTTTGGAGCAGGTGGTAGGCCAGTTTGTCAGAGGGTACACCTGATGCCCTCCACTTCCTCTTAGCCAGAGAGTGAGAGGTGGGAGGAAAGGAGAAAGCGATCACTCCAGGAGAGAGGAGTGGTGTGAGAATTGGAGAGGAGGAGAGAGAGAGAGAGAGAGAGAGAGAGAGAGAGAGAGAGAGGGAAAGGGAGAGAGAAAGGGAGAGGGAGAGGGAGAAAGAGAGGGAGAGGGAGAAACAGAGGGAGAGGAAGAGAGCTGAAGAAGGGCAGGTGGATGTTAAGGTCTCCAAGGAGGGGAAGTTGAGAGGTAGAGGCAAGGAGAGAGGAGGAGAGGTCCTTTCATTCAGAGAGGAAGGGGGCGACCTGGCCAGACGGCCTGTAGATAGTGGGCACAGTGAGGGAAATGTCAGGAGGGATAGAGAACCTGCAGATCAGGCATTAAAAGGAGTAATCCTGCATAGGAATGATAGAAGCAGGGATCCACTCTGGGAAGATCAAGGCTACACCCCCACCGGCATGTTGGTTCTGGGTTTGGAGAGGATCTTGTAGCCATCAGGAAGAAGAGTGTCAAAGCATGTGGCAGAGCTGGCTGTGAACCAAGTCTCGGTCAGACAGAGTAAATCCAAATCGAGATCTTCCAGGAGACGGCAGATGTCAGAGGAGTGTTTCACGGCTGAGCTGAGTTGAGAGTAGCAATCTGGAGCAGGTTTCGACCTTTGAAGGACTTTCATGTAGGGGTTCAGGTCAAAAGTACACCATGCGGAAGAGTTGCAGGTGCCCGAGGATGGGCAGAGTAGGAAGGCAAGGTAGCTAGGAGGGAGGAGGTGGGGTACCAGAGGGGTGGCGGAGGAAGAAGGCAACAGGGTGGCAGGAAAAGCAGTAGAGGCAGCATAGAGGTGGCAGAGGATGGAGGCAGAAGATGAGCCAGAGGGCTGGCGGCGGAAGGTGGCAACATGGTGGCCGGAGAAGCAGCAGAAGCAGCCACAGAGGTGGCAGAGGAAGAAGGCAACAGAGGAGCCAAAGAGGGGAAGAAGGAACAGCAAGAGAAGAAAGGAAGTTGATAAGGTGCAAGAAGCGTCTATCAAAAAGGAGGAGGTTGGCCTGAGGGCCTTGGACCAAGACGGTGCCGTTTTAGTAAACATTAATGATGGTCTTGGAGGAGTGGAAGGGGGCCAGGAGGGCCTTCCACCGGGTGCCACCATTAATGGGTGAACAAAAAAGGAGAGAGAACAGGGACCATATAGGGGGTCCATAGGCCTGAAGAGGGAGCGACAAAGAGGTTGTCGGTAAGGGTCTCCCTGGAGGAAGCACTGGTGTAGGTATCAGCGATAGGGAGGTCTGGGTTGGAGACCAGGATGTCCCTTTTGAGCTTCTTCCTGCCGGACTTAGTCAGAGGGTTAGGATAGTTGATACAAAAGCAGTTAGAGAAGTTAAGTGAGACAGAGAGCACCATAGAGGGCGCAGAGAGGAAGAGAGGGGGGGAAGAAGAGAGGGGACTGGGGAGCCCAAGCAGGGAGGCGGTAGCGCTGGGAAGCAGGCAGGTAGGAGGGACCAGTAGGTGGGGACACGGAAGGAGGGGGTGCGGGCACACAGAGGACAGAACAACAGACAGAAATCAGATGCAGTGGATAGACAAGACAATCACCAAAGTAACCTAGAAGTAAGGAATGAAAAACCGCATGAATGCAGGCAGTACAGTGTAAGGAAACAACCCTGGAGAAAGAAAAACGACAGGAACAGGACAATCACCAAGGACCATGTATTTTGTTCTTAGCAAGCTACATTGTACCAAACAGTAGAGGCACCCCTTCAGTTTATACTGATATATATATGCCAAGACAGCTCAGCATGAGAAGCACTCGCCTCAGTAATCTGCGCGAAACCTACAGCCACTGTTACGGATCCCAGCATGGACAACTCAACTATTCATCCTTTCAATGTCTGAGTACCACTAAATTGAATAGTAACACCTATTACAGCATTTAGAAGTGGGGGAATCTAGCGTGACGTGCTATGCAAAAATGTGGTATTACTACTCACAGACCTGGGACAAAAGGTTTGATCTTAGCTTTTGCTTGAAGCAGATATGTGCATTATCCACAAACATGTAAGAATCGGGATCATGAGCCTGGATAAGGTCAACTAAGACTGAAAAAGGATAACAGGGAGAAAACTTAGGTAATCGAAAAAATGAGGTACTGACCGAAGCATAACTTTATCAGACCTAACACACAAAAAAAAATAATCCAGGGAAGACTTTTGAACAAGCATTAATCTAGTTTTACTGGCAGCCCAGTAGATGAGTGTGACAAAAGGTAATAGTAGAGCCCAACACAGGTCCAAGGGTTCTCATCTCGAATTGTATTAATTACTGTGTGCAAATGAAAGAGATGCAATGCTTCTGTTATTCTGCAGGGAAACCAACTGACTGGCTAATGAGTTTGCCTGGCAGCTTTTTCTGCTCCTTGGCTAAACGATTTTGCTAAATATAGGCTGCAAATGCTGCAGAGGTTTCTTTTAGAAGGTGGGAGAATCTAACAGTCCACTCCCTGGGAGTGTGAGTCACAGACATTTGGAGAATCTGCTGTGGAGTGCTGAATTCATTTTATAATTCAGTTTACCTGGGAACCATCAGCTTTATAAGTCACTACAAAGGTGACACACTGAGTAACTGAACAAAATGATACTTTCTGGTAGAAACATCTGATGGAATTTGGAATATGATTCTGGTAAGTGAATTGGATGGGGGTAATGGGGAGTTGGCTTAGCAGGTCCTGTGTCAGTCCAGAGGACACCTCAGAAAAACATTTTTGTCCCGGCACTCTGAGCACCTGGGGGGTGGGCAATCCAAAGGTTAAATAACATGCATAGTCACCCAGCTTTTGCACATCCTGCACAGTAGATTGGGAAGGAGCTGGTTTCAATAAGTCTTTATTTTAATGTGCTGCACAAAATTGTTGGAAGAATATAAAATCGGTGATGGCCAAAACAATAATTTTGCTCGTAGGGTTACATTCTGTTAACCACAGGTGTGGGCTTGCCATTTCTTTGATCAGCCAACAAGCACTTGGTTCTCCAGAGCCTGTTAAGGATTCAAATGTAATAGTCAATGGCCTTGAGTTTGATAGTGTACTAGATATGTGCTTTTCAAGAGTTGTCTTCTTGTTTTCTTCAGCACTCGTGTAGTGAGAGCAGTTGAGAGATCTTCGCAGAAGCTAGCATCCATTCCATTTACTAGCAAGGGGAGGTCCTATTGTTTCAGGGCTTAAGGTGGCGTGATGAGAACATCAAAGAGGAACGCCCTGCAGGTGATGTGGATCGTCAGTGATGTATTTGTCCAAAATAGATTATTTCCTGCTAAGAAATATCGCCAAGATGGAAAATAATTTAAACAGGACTAGACCGTTGGTTGGGTTCAATAGGAAGGACAATGATGGAGAGGTTGGTGCAGGAACAGGCTGTTCCACAAACTATACTTAAATGTAGACTGTCCGAAGTACAAGTTGCTTACTCATCCAGTGTGTGGTATTTCAATACAGTGACCAACAAATTAATTCTCCCATTCACGCTGTGCATGCTGTTTAGTTGCAGAGTCCCATAAGAGGCTTTGCTAGAGATTAAAAAATTTCACTTTACCTGTCCTCTGCCAGATTGGTAGCCACCATTACAGTTTTCACTTCTTCCACTGTGGAGATGTCAACTACATTATCGGGAGTAGTTACCACCACTACCTCCTCCACTTGCATGCTGACATCGGGGGTAGCCATGGCCCGACAGCAACAATGACAGCACTATCGAAGGGTGCCAGTAAATTGTATGTCTGTACAATGTGAAGAAGAAGAAAAAATAAGTTACAGGAGGAAAATACCCAAAAATGCAGCTCTGCTGTCCCCAATGCAATCAACTTGCCATGGCAACTGGATAGATACAAACAGAAACACCAGCTGTACACAGATAAACAGATCAGCCTCTTTTATTCCCAACAAAGAAAATACAAGAAATATAGGGAGAAAAAATACTTTCAACAATAGGGAGCAACAGGCACATTGACATTTCCCCCTGCTTCCACTCATACAGCTCCACGGATATGTTTGAATCAATGCTACCAGCAGAGAAGTGTCACAGGAACGTACACTAATATTATCACTGCCTGATCCCAAGAGGAATTTCATGGTTAAAATAAATATGTTCATCTGTATGAATTACAAGCGTCATACACATAGGTTAGGTAAGATTTTGATATTTATGATACATCTTCCGGACCTGTCTCAACCCCAGAACCTCTTGCTTGGACTTGGTAATTATTTTACCTTATCCCTAGGTGAGTGGGAATCTTTTCAGCCTCTCACCTAGTATTTTACTCTTTTTTATGGGTGACCTTTTTCTGTCTCTCCATAGTGTATGGTTAGAGTTATAGTTTCCTATAACTTTCAGGCTTGGGCTGTGTTGCCGCTTTGGGCTCCCCTGTTAATTTCTCTTCCAAATACTTGGATGAACTACTGTTCCCAAGTAGTAAAAAGGGATTTTCACCCCCTTTACATTTTGTATAAGTGAGCCTTCACCCCCCACCTTATGTGGAGTGCTGGGGGAGGGGGTGGGGGGGGAGGGGGGATACATTGTATCCCCTTTCTTATTTACCTGGTAACATTTTGTTACAATTGCCAGTTTACATGAATGGGTGGTGGCAGTGATTTTACCTTTATGACTTTCAGTCTTTGTTACTCGCAGGCTGTTAATTCAGCCTCAGTAATGCATAGAAGCGCCACCATTTTGCGAAAATGGTGGGCTCCTTTTTTCGACATTTCTTGTGTGCTTGCTGTTTCTGAGGTCTTCCCCTGCCATCCTACGTGGGAAGGACCTCAGTGGAAGATTTGTCTTTGGCGGGAATCCTTTGGAATCCCCCGTCCAGGCTCCAGAGTGTCTGAGAAGGCAGGAAGAGAGGGAGGGGTCCAAAACTCTGTAGCCCTTCGTCTTTCACCTTGCCTGAAAGGAGCCAACTCCCAGTGGGGGGCTGGCTGTCCTGATTGGACAGCCAAACCGCCTCTCGATGTAAAATGCAGGGAGAGAATGCATAAGTTGTGCTGTAGTTCCTGTTAAATACTCCGAACCTGCAAGCTGCTTACAAGTGGAACACTGGAGCTGAAAGCGAAGAGGAAGATGAAGAAACGACAGCCGCAGCCATTTCCAGCGACCAGAGAGCCTGCTGTTCAACCGGAGCCTGCTGTTACCCTTCCTTCCAAGCGTCCTGGGGATCCCAAAAAGGACGACCCCAGCCCAGAGCCTGGTGAACCCCACTAGACTCAAGAAGACCTGTTTTTTGAGTCATCCCTTGGCATGCTGCGACCTTGCCGGGCTGCAATACCCCAATACCTAGACCCATTATGCAATTCCAAATCATGCTAAAACTTTGGTGGCATCCTTGTGGACCTCCGGAAACTTGATTTGATTCCTTGAAGTCCCTTCATCAGAGTGCTGGCCCAGATTAGCGCTCAGAGTCCAACCTGCGATATTCAGTCTTCCCCTGGCTCCTGAAAAAGGCGCCAAGACCACGGAGCCACAACCAGCATCGAAGAAACTCTTGTCTGGAGCCTTCCCAGTTTATCCCTGCTGCAAATTCCCCTCCAGTGCCCTGTCTTCAGTCTTCACAACAAGGAATTCATCAACCAGGTTTTTGGCTGCAGATCCTGAAGATTTCTTCTTCTGTGCTGAGGTACTGTGTTGGCTGGGGTATTACTTGCCTTAAGCCTTTTGTGATTCCTGTGAAGATTTGGTGGCGATTCATGTGATTGGTCTTAGGGAGAATTCTCAGAAATGTGCTAATTCCCTCCACCTTAGAGACGCTCAGCAACTTTGCTGGATTTTGAGGACTTGATTGTTTTAACATGGAAAGAGTGAAACCCTTTTTCCCGCTCTCTCATGTATTTTAATGTGGTTTCTGAGCTTTGTGTTTCTTTTGGTTATAGAGCCTGACAAACAACATCATCTTTTGCATCGTGTCACACAGCACCTTCAGTGCAGTGGCACAGGGAAGTCTTTCAGATTTCCCCAAGGTTTAAATACCTTCTCTGGTATAAACTACTGTTTCCCAGAGCAGTAAAGTGAAATTGACTACTTAAAATTGTAACTTTCTAGACCCAGCACAAAATATCTTACAATAGGGTGGTGGAGGGGTTACCTAGTATCCCCTTTGTTTCTCATGTAACATTTTGATGTTAAACTTTCCTCACTGAAATGCTGGTGGCATTGGTTTTGTTTTAACTACTGTGGAGTGCATTTCTGGGTGCCATTTCTTTCAAAATGGTCCAAGTCTTCTTTTTTCGCCATTTCTTTGTGGAAAGGTCCTTCTTGAGATTTACTCTACGCGCCAAACCAGGTTTGGTCCCATTGTTCGCTTAGCCTTTGGCGGGATTCACAAGTGAAGCCCGCCTCTGGCTCCAGGGTGTCTGGGGTAGGCAGGAAGTGAGGGAGGTGTCTGAAACTTCCTGTGCTTAGTCTCCTAGGAGACCCGAATGCACTCTGTGGTGATTGGCTGGCTGACTGTTGGCCAAGGATAGCCACCCTGCTGGGTGATTGACAGCTAGGCTGGAACGAATGGGAGAAAACTGAATAAAAGGCAAGGCTTTTCGCTTGGAAGGCAGAGTCGACCACTGGACGAAGGAACCGAAGAAGAACTTGGAAGAGGACGCCTGCTGCAACTCCTGGTCCGTTGGTTTGCCTAGTGAAGCCCTACTGCTGTGGTTAAACTCGTATCGACAGAGAGGCCCCTACAAGGAGGACTTCTCCCCTTGAGTTGGTGGGACCATGCAACTCCAAAGTAAACCACCTGGACATCCATCTCGGAGCTGGTTCAATTTCCACAGAGTTGCTGCTGGAAACCGTATAGCCAGGGAGAGGAACTCCAGATTGTGAGCGTTGTTTTTAAGCTGGTCTAGAGCTCCAGGAAGATCCTCCGGACTCCCAGGAAGCAGGACTGATCGAGCCTGAGCCCCCTCAACAGAGTGCGGGACCCCAGAAGCAAGGAAAGTCCATCTGGACAGCCAGGAACCGCTATGTTGCTATTTGCAGTAGACACGATGAGCTGAAACACTGAACAGCCACTGATTTGAAGATGGTTGCGAGCGGTGACTGTCCCATTGCAGTGCAGGTGTCCCCAGAAGTCCTCTCTCTTGTCCCCACGACTGAGGCCCAGGAACAGGGAGATCTGCAGAGCTGCACAGGAACAGAAGTCATCTGCTGCACCTTTTCTTCAATACAAAGGTACTGTACAAAGTCTGAGGGCCTCATTACACGGTATGCTGTAACCATGGCGCTATTAGCGCCATGGTTGCTGCCGATATTTTACCGTGTCCGCCTTGGTGGATGGCGGAATTACCGGCCTACTCCAAGGTGAGCGGGGCCGGTAATTCCCCATTCACCAAGGCACTTCCCCCATTCCCATTTTTGCCCCACTAGAGCTCAAAGGGAATGGGGAAGGAGGTAATTACAGTACCGCAAATTGCGGTACCGTAATTAGCACCAAGGTCTCTTTCCGGGCGCGTTCCTTAACGGCTGGTAAAACCAGCTGTTGAGGTTGGGTCGGCAAAGGGACCTCGTAGTAAGGCGGTAAGGGTTTACCGGTACCGGTGCCCTTACTGGTACCAGTGAACCCTTACCGCATACCGTGTAATGAGGCCCTGAGAGAACTTACCTCTTACTACAGAGTTGCTTGCATCTTCTACTACTCACAAGTCTAATGGCTTGTGGCCCTACATTTGATTCTTCTTTTCTGCAAAGACTTCTAAAACATTGTGCAAAGACTTTCTACTTACCTGCAAAGAAGTGCTTCAGCCCATAAATACTTTTGCCTATTGATTTTGGCTAAGCCTCTGTTCACTGAATGACTCTTATTGGGGGATCTTGTATGGGTGCATACAAACTTTGCCTAACAATTGGGAGTCCTCTCATTCAGTTCACCCAAACCCATTTCTGGCATCCCTCTAGTGTGTCTTCTCTGAAGTCCCTGGAACTCTTTCTGCAACTCTAAAGTAAAATACTTACTTGTTTTGAACAGCTTTCCTCGGGAACTCGGACTTTTCCTACATCTGTGCCTATCCTGACCTGTCTGTTGGCCACTATAGACCTACTGACCCCCTCCTGCCACATACTCAACATTTATATCCTAAAATGTACACACTTTCATAATAAAAAACTTAAAAACCCTAAAACACAGCCCTCATTGAGTGTAAAAGAAATATTAAAATAGCAAAATTATCATAATCAGATTGTTGCTCAAATAATTAATTTACAGACGTTCTTCAAAAACCTAAGAACTGTTGGTTTTAATCGGATCCTTTTACCATGCATCATATTAAGCCACAGACAATCAAGCGACACCCAACTAAGATTAGTAATGCATGTACCAAAATAATCAATCCTTTATTTTTAAGGGCAGGGCAAAATAATAGAACGTGTGTAAGGATTCTTTTTCAGATAGGTTTGAGCAGAATCTACAGAAAGGCATTAATGCCTGGGCACCTTGTCTTATGGATCGAAGTTCATTTGTTAGAACGACATTCAGTCTAAATCGCATATTTTCGTTTCTTGCCTTTTTTCCTGGGAAACGCAAGAGATGGGATTCCATGAAGCCCAAATTTTTATCATAAGACACAATCTGGGAATATAGTTTGGTTCTAATAGCCACATCAATGGTCATACACGGAACAAAATTGCCATGTTTTATTTTAACGGATTGCATGTACTCCCTCAAAGTCATAGGTGAGCTACCAGTTTTTTCCAGGATCTGCAAGCATTGACGGTGGAAGTCCGGTAAAAATCCCTTTAGGGAGGTACATGCCAAGCCTTCTAGCTTATAGTTTATTTATTTGTATAGCGCAGCCAAGCCCAAGGGCATCAGGGTGCTTTTCATACAAGTTACAGAAATACAATCAATAATACAGACAGGAATACAATAGCAAAATGTACAAGTATACATCAGTAAATAGTGGGGTACAACAGTCATTAATGTCTAAATGATAATTACATTACATATATACAACGTTCAGTAAGTACCTCAGGTAGTGATAACCACAGTTGGCATATCAGATTATATAATCAGATGAAGGTCTTGCTCATGTAGCCAGAGTTTCGCTTTTTTACGGAAAAGGAGGAATGATGGTTCCTTTTATAGATACTGGTAGAGCATTCAATTTTTTGGCAGCAAGGACTGGGAAACTAACCCCACATGCGTGTTGTTGTGGAAAACATGCAATGGTGACGCAGTGAGACTGGGCTGTGCTAATAGGTTGTGTAGATGATTGTCTGGATATGGTTTTGGATAGGTAGATAGGAGCTTGGTTGGATAAGCACTTATGGGTAAGGGAGAGTGTTTCAAGGTCAATGCTTTGCTTAATATTAAGCCAATTTACAGTGTGTCTAGTTGCAGAGATATGTTGTGTCCTGGGGATGTTTAGCGCTGCTCTGATAGCATTGTTTTGCATAACTTGCATTTTGTTGAGGTTTTGTTGTGAAGTGCCCAGATAGAGGGCATTACAATAATCGAGCTTAGATAAAACTAGTGCTCTAGCTATTGTAATGCAGTGAGCTGTAGACAAATATGGGCGGCAGGCAATGATGAGATGTGGAGGATGCCAAGGCGCTAGTTTGTCTTTTTAGAGTGAGTGCAGCATCAATGTAGATTCCTAATGTTTCACAGCGTTGGCAACTTTGATTATATTGCCTTCGATATTGAAAGAGGAGAATGTTGCACCCAGCTTGTTCAGGTTAGCTGAGGATCTTAAGAGAAGCAGCTCTGTCTTCTCATCATTGAGACAGAGTCTGTGCTTCGCCATCCATGATTGTATGATGAGGTAAATGTCGTTCAAGGTCTTATTGTCTACAATGTGATCACCAGTGATAGGGATGAGTATCTGGGTGTCATCCGCGTAATTGGTGTATGTGACAGCCAGATAGTCAAGTTTATCAAATAGGGTCTTAGTGAACACATTATAGAGAGAGTAGGGGATACACATGACCCTTGTGAAACCCCACAGGTCACTGAAGCAGGTGAGGCAAAGGCTGAAGGTGCAAAGACCCTCATGGATCTGTTGTTGAGGAAGGACTCAATCCAAGTGTTCGCTTGGTCTGAGAAGTGTGCAGCAGATGAGGTGTTTAAATAAGACATTATGGTTCACCAGATCAAATGCCGCTGATTGGTCAAGTAAAAGTAGCAAGGCGAGTTTTCCCTTGTCTTTCAAGGTCTGGATTTGAGTCTTGAGATCAATAAGTGCCGTTTCTGTCCCGTGTTTGGGTCTGAATCCAGATCGTCTCATTCCTAGCAGATTAGATTATTAGATTCCAGATGATGCTGTATCTGCAGATAAATTGCTCGGTCCAGTATTTTTAACAAGAAAGGAACCGTTGTGATGGGTATTTAGTTTGAAGGGTTGTTTGGGTTTAGTGATGGTTTCTTTAGCAATGGGAGTACCCAGGCATCTTTGAGATTATTAGGTACTATACTAGATTTGAATGATGCATTGATGACAGAGGTGATGAACTGAGCCAATTCTTTGGTGGCCTCCCTGATGAATGGGGCTGGACAAGTGTCTCCCTTACAATTGGAAGGTTTGAGTTTCAAGATGATGGTCTCGACTTCTTTGATGGGGAGGGGAGTGAAGTTAAATTGGGGCAGTACCTTCCTAATGTGAGGGGGTGAGACCTGAATGGGATCAGTGTCTGAGATAAGGTTTTGTTTAGTTTCAATTTTATTTTGCAGCAAGGTTATTTTTTCTTGTAATGCCTTCTGTATATTATTGCACCATAATAGTACATTAGTGCACTACCCTCTACCTAAAAGAGTATAAAGATTGTGTTTGTATAAAAATTGTGTTTGGTACTACAGAAGATTTTTCTGAAGCACGTCCGCTTTCTCCATTGTCAGGGACTGTATCCCCAGTTCATAGCTGATGGCTGCAAAAGTGACGCATTTCGGAATATGACCAAACACTTTTCTCCACATTATCGCTTCATGACGGACTAATTTGTCTATTATCCATATGGGGAAAAATTCCACACCATATAGCAAACAAGGAATTGCCTTAGCCAAATAGAATCTTATAGCTGGTAGGGTAGAGTACTTGCCATACTTCTTATCTACTTTGATCATTTGACTCCCCAAGGCCATGGCTTTGGCCCTGAGATAGTTCCTAAAGAAGCCCTTATTTGGATTTGAAAAAAATGGCATAGCCCAGGAAGATCATGCTTTCTTTTGCCTGAATTTTCACTTTGTTAATAAACCATGCAAATTATGATTTTTTGCGGGATATGCTTAGTTTCATTATTCTGGTCTTTTGGGAGTCGATTACATGTTTGTTTACACTCATAGATCCATCAAAGCTTTTAAATCAACCTTTGTAGAGGTATAGGCGTATGGTCTATTAAAATGAAGTCGTAGACAGCCCAGGCTAACCTTAAGTTCCCAATTTTCAGAAATACCAAAGTAGAGTTTGCCAATGCCTTATGTACGTCTTCAACGTGAAGATTAATTAGGATAGGTGCCAATAGGCACTGTTGTCTTAAGCCATTACGAACATAGATTTGCCGGGAGATTACCCCTTAATTATTCAGCCTTACTTGAATAGAAGAGTCCTTATGGAGGAAAATTACTACGCTCAGTAGCCCATCCGGAATGACCAACTTTTTCAGTTTGACCCAAAGGGTGCTGCGTTCAACTAAGTCAAACGGTCTTGATAGGTCCATAGAAGCTATGTATATAGCATTCGATTTTTCTCCCCAAGCCAATTGCTGTAGGCTATTCACTAATAGACCTCTGCCATCAGTACCCATATATTTACGGAAGCCCAATTGAAAAATATGTAATATATTCATTTCATTGCACCAATCCTCCACACGGCCTGGAACTATAGCAGCAAATGTTTTGGTGTCAGCATCCATCAAAGCGATGGGCGTGTAGTTGGCAAGGGACATCATCTCCTTTCTTGTAAATAGCAATTAAATAGTACGTTTTTCAAGTCTCTGGCATTTTCCCGGTATTAACTAGATCTGAAAACAGTATATACAGAATACATGACCATAAGGGGACGTTCTCTTTGAATATGCAATAAGTCAATTAATTGGGGCATCGGGCTCTCGAGGAGCTGGCCTTAGCTATTTTATCCACCACAGTGTTCACAGGGAATATCAGGGGCCACAGTTCATCATAGATCCATCAAAGCTTTTAAATCAACCTTTGTAGAGGTATAGGTGTATGGTCTATTAAAATGAAGTCGTAGACAGCCCAGGCTAACCTTAAGTTCCCAATTTTCAGAAATACCAAAGTAGAGTTTGCCAATGCCTTATGTACGTCTGCAACGTGAAGATTAAATAGGATAGGTGCCAATAGGCACTGTTGTCTTAAGCCATTACGAACATAGATTTGCCGGGAGATTACCCCTTAATTATTCAGCCTTACTTGAATAGAAGAGTCCTTATGGAGGAAAATTACTACGCTCAGTAGCCCATCCGGAATGACCAACTTTTTCAGTTTGGCCCAAAGGGTGCTGCGTTCAACTAAGTCAAACGGTCTTGATAGGTCCAAAGAAGCTATGTATATAGCATTCGATTTTTCTCTCCAAGCCAATTGCTGTAGGCTATTCAGTAATAGACCTCTGCCATCAGTACCCATATATTTACGGAAGCCCAATTGAAAAATATGT
Source organism: Ambystoma mexicanum (assembly GCF_040938575.1). NCBI lineage: Eukaryota > Metazoa > Chordata > Amphibia > Caudata > Ambystomatidae > Ambystoma > Ambystoma mexicanum. The sequence goes on along the minus strand of NC_090925.1, from coordinate 324,966,945 downwards.
AATATATTCATTTCATTGCACCAATCCTCCACACGGCCTGGAACTATAGCAGCAAATGTTTTGGTGTCAGCATCCATCAAAGCGATGGGCGTGTAGTTGGCAAGGGACATCATCTCCTTTCTTGTAAATAGCAATTAAATAGTACGTTTTTCAAGTCTCTGGCATTTTCCCGGTATTAACTAGATCTGAAAACAGTATATACAGAATACATGACCATAAGGGGACGTTCTCTTTGAATATGCAGTAAGTCAATTAATTGGGGCATCGGGCTCTCGAGGAGCTGGCCTTAGCTATTTTATCCACCACAGTGTTCACAGGGAATATCAGGGGCCACAGTTCATTAGATGCCACATAATTTACTGTAGTTATATGAGGCCCTTCTTTGTACAAATCCCCAAGGTAAGTGGACTAAACCTCCTCCTGGATGGGGTTAATTTCTTGATGGGGTTAATTTAGAGGGAACGTTGAGTCTTTCAGACTCCAAAAAAATGATGTGCGCTCCCCTCTTTCAAGGAATATAACATAGCCTCATTATCATTTTTGAATAGCAAATATCTGTATGATTTAATCCAATTCTTCAATTTTTGTTTAAAGATTTTAATCTTAGCAATTTTAGCCTCTGGTCGCTCTTGCCCATACTTCTTTACCCATCCAATCTCTTTTCGAGAAACCCTTTTCATAGATTGAAGTATGTAATCCAATTTTTGAGGGTGTGTTCTAACACCTAAACTTTCCTTTCCCCATAGAGCTCATAACATAGCTATTAAAATTCAAAGTATTTGTATGTACTCCATTTTCCCTCTAGTGGGGAGCTCAAATAATCCTGTGAGAGGATCATATTAAATATTGCTATATTCATATCATTCCAACTGACCCTGATTGCCCGGCTGATAGCTGTCTTGTATAAATCCACCCCCACTTCCATTTTGTTCCACACAAAAGAGGCCACAAGCATAGCGTGGTCACTGAAGTTGTTACGTAAAACTTCAAAAGAACAATTCATATTGTAAAGCTGTTGGGAAGCAAATATATAGTCTATACATGAGGAAGAGTTATTTGTTTTGTTTTGTTTTATTCGCATTTATATAGCGCACAGCAGTCCAAGGACATTGTGGCACTTGTTACAGTACAAAGCTTAGTTACAGGTCAGGAGTCATACATATGTTACATAGTGAGCATTAATGTTACATAAAATAGCAGTATATATATATATACAGGTTTATAATATAGTTATATTACATTTGAGTTAATGTTACAATATACAAGACATGGTAGGGTAGGAGGTTGCGTTACTCGAAGAGGAGAGTGTTCTTGAGGTTGTTCCGGAAAACGGAGATGGAGGTTTCAGCACTGAGGGTAGCAGGGAGCGAGTTCCATAGTTTAGGTGCAATGTAAGAGAAACCTAGCCCTCTAGCTGTGACTCTCTTGATGCAAGGTATGTGTAGGTGGTTGGCGTACTGAGCTCTGGTGGGGCGAGTGGAAGTGGTTCTTGATATAGCCTCGGCTAAGTAGGAGGGAGCGGTGTTGTTGATGCATCTATGTGTGATGGTAAGAATTTTCAGGGTAATGCAGTCTTTGACCTGAAGCCACCGTGCTTCACGTCTGGCATGAGATATATGGTCTCTTCTGGGGATGCTACCCCAAGCATGTGGCATTCTCATGTTCATGCCCATCAGTGGGCCCACAAAGCGGTTGAAGACCCCAGGATTCCATAAAGCTGTGCCACCTCTGACCCCGCAGTCTTTTCCGTCTGGCGTTCTAAAGGCCAGATAGGCGTTCCCCTGCCCCCACCCTCCCTTTTTATAACTTGGGCAAGGACTTGTAAGAATAGATCACATTCAGATAGAGGGGAAATAGAGCAGTCTGAATTAAAATATCCAATCATCAACAATTGCGCCCCAGAGTACTCTGGAAGCCAAGCTTCCAGCGTTAAGTTCAGTAGATCTAGAGAAGTGTCAAGGTGTCCCTCAGGGTTCCAATAGATATTAATAACCAGTACAAAGATCATAGGTTCCTTTAACTGATTTCAGGATCACAGCTAGAATACTCTTGCATACAAGGCATTTGTTGACAATTGAAAGACCCGTTCCTTGCTGAATAGCAACCAAAAGGCCTCCAGCCGGGTGACCACTACTCCCTTGTGTTGCAGGTTCGTATGCTAACTCAAAACCTTGCAAAAATTGGTGGACCTATCAACCAGGTTTCTTGTAAACAGAAAATTGAGGCTGAACGTAAAAAATGTACATAATGAAACATTGGAGCATTAAGCAGAAAATCCATGTGCATTCCAGCCATTTAATAACATATCAGTATCTGTTGTCTCCATTTGAACGCTAAAGGTGGCCTTTCATATCTTTAAGCTGGGAAATGGCTTCCCTAAGCGTAAAAGTGACCCTCTCCAATTTGGTGCTTCCTAACCATCCAGAGAGACTTGTAATGGTCATCCCATAAACCCCTCCCCTCTCTAGGCCTTCCCAACAACTATGGTCTGTGCCCCCATTGTCAGCATAATGATAAGGCCTAAGATCATACCCCAATTTTTGGAGATTCTCAGCCTCACTCAAAAGGACACCATTTACCATCCCAGAGGGGAATCACTAGGCGAACAAGGTCATATCGTTCTTGATGTATAAAATCAACAAGTTTAATGTAGTTCGTTGTGATTAACCTAAGAGCTGGAATTTCTCCAAACAGGGATAGCACGGTCTTCCTGTTTAAACATATAGTTAAAAATTAAGCTCAGATCGTGGGGGAAAACCGGGTCCCTTAAGCAGGCATCAGATATACTATTGCGAAAGTAAATGTCATAGTGCCTCTCAGATTTTTTGGATCGATTGTATTGGGGCCCAACCTTATCAGGGACTAGCAGACTGTTAGAGTCCCAAGTTAAAGTGTTATAAGGCTGATTATGAATGCTTGGATTATTTAGAGTTATGGATGGACACCCCCTCATATTGTTATCCAATTCTAAATTACCTATTTTTTGTAACGGGGTAGCCGCAGGCTCAGTCAAACTACCCCAAGTGATAGGCGCAGGAGTATCTAAAGCAGTCATATTATTATTATTATTATTATTATTATTATTATCTGTTGTTATAAATCATGACTTTTAGTTTTTGCCCCTAGGGCTAAATTCCCCAAACACCCTGGGTCAATTAGAGGGTTTGCTAATTTTAGCCTCTCTTGTGATTTCCTTCTTAACGATAAAACCCTTCTCGAGCCCTCATTAGCCTGTGTAATTTTTTTGTGTTTCTTCCATTGTAGATGCTTTAATACGGTCTCTGATTTCCTTCTCGCTAAGGGATAAACCCTTTTTATTCTCAACAATTATCCCAGCCTTATGAGGGACCACTGAGTCTGGCTGATGGGGCATTGTAGCTCCTATAGATCCTCCTCCAATCAGGTTACCCCTTTTTTGTTGTGATTAAAGATTTTAAATGTAGATGTTTCAGGTAAGTACCCTTCAATACTTTTCCCTGTGTTTCTTTTGCCCTTCTGTTTGAGGGCATCTACCAGTCTAATCTCAGAAGTTAAATACTCCCCCTTTGGAGCTGGGCTGTTCCCTGACGCCTCCTTAGATGGATTCCCTACCTGGGCCTCCCCAGGGGGAGCGTGGCCAATTTCTTTTAATGTGGAGCTGCTGGATTGGAGAATCTCGACCTCGAGTAGTCCCGGCCATAATCCTCTATATCTGTTTGTGCTAGATTTCTCAAAAAATGCCTGTGATGATTTATTTAAGGCTTTCTTTTTGTTATAAGTTTTTTTTAAGCAGTACCCTTCTTCCTAGTTGAGGTTATACCATTGATCCTCAATCTACTAAATGAGGCATTTTGATTATCCTCAGCGTTGGTATGATCTAAACTCTTTCTGGCAAATAGGGTAGTTTCTTTTGCTAAATCAATCATAGTTGTCATGTGGGTACAAAGATCCCTAAGATAGGTGGACTCTATTTTCATATGAACCATCGTTTGTTCCCATAGATTTACGATGGCTGAAACGCATTCATTGATATTTTCCTCCATCAAGACCGGGGAGCTGGCAAAACATTGACCATTAGATATACTATTGTCTTGTTCATCCACAAGGTCTTGGTGGGTTGACAATGCCAGGAGTGAGGTTACACCCGTGACGAAAATAGGATGGGAGTTTAGGTAAGAGCCGTAATTCACATCTTTAATGGGATCTTTCCCCCTTGTGTTTCGACCGTAATCTGGTTCTCTATCTCCTGAGGGAGACTACCCAGATCAATCACTGATGTTGGTTGCTCCGGTTCATTGGATCCCATTTCAACAGTTACCTCCTTGACCCCCTTCGAGACTCTGCAGCTCACCATGGAAGTCCAATAATGCTGTTGGTTTGTCCGGAGATGGTAGGAGAGGGAGTGTCATGGCCCGGGCCATATTATTCCACCGGTTTGAGAAGACCAACAGGGCCAAAGGTATGTATGCAAGACTAGTCCGCCTAGAAGGGGCAATTTGTGGGATTATGGGTGCGTCCACTGTGATTTTTTTCTTTCTTGTAGTACTAGTAGTAAGCACAAAAGGAACAAGTTACTTACTTGTAACTGTTGTTCTCCAGCATGGGTCTGGCATGGATTCACATGCTCATGAATATTCCCCGTTGTCAGGCTGGGAATCCTCGGTAAAGCAAAAAATCAGTATCAGTTTTATTTCTGATCTGTCTTTCTCAGTAGTAACCAATCACTGGTCTCTGGGTCATACTGCCCCCAGCCAATGACTGCTCTCTCCCTAAGCCCCGCCTCCGGCAGCCATCTTCAGATTTGGTAGCACGCAAAGTGGCAGTATGACCAAGTGAAGAGCCGTACAGTTGTAGGAGGGAGGGTTCGCATGTGAATCCATGCCAGACCCATGCTGGAGAACAACAGTTACAGGTAAGTAACTTGTTCCTTCTCCAGCATGGGGTCTGGCATGGATTCACGTGCTCATGAATATAAGAATACATAGCAGTACACACATGCACAACCACGGGAGGTTGCAAAAAGGCTCAGCATTAAGCATTACATAAACTCAACATTAAGCAACTGTTACCTCCTCACCAGGCCCACCTTCAGGCGAACAGGTTGCGCAGCACTGCTTGGCCGACCCTGGACTCCTCCCTGGAGTCCCGATCGACGCAGTAGAATCTCGTGAAGGTGTGCGTTGACCTCCACGTAGCAGCCCTGCAGATGTCCAGCAGGGGCACACCAGACGAGAACGCCGTAGTAGCAGCAATCGCTCTGGTTGAATGGGCTCTCGGGCGGCCGGGCAACGGCCGGTTTGCCAACCAGGGACAGTGCATGATGCAGACGGAGAGCCATCTGGAAATGGAAGCCTTCGAGAGAGCCTTCCCTTGGTTCACAGGTCCAAAGTTCACAAACAGCTTTGACGTCTTCCGAAAACTCTTTGTGCGGTCCACGTAGAACTTAAGCACTCTAGCTACATCCAGCGAGTGCAAAGTCCTCTCGGCTGGCGACGAAGCCAACGGGAAGAAAACAGGTAACACCAAGGGCTCTTTGAGGTGTAAGTCCGACGGCACCTTGGGCATAAAAGAGGGGTGCGTCCTCAGCACCACCCTTGTGTCGTGAAAAGCCAAGTATGGAGGGTTGCAGGATAGGACCTGGATCTCTCCCACTCGCCGTGCAGAGGTGATGGCCACAAGAAACGCAGTCTTCCACGACAGGAATTTCAACGGTGCCGAATGCAGGGGCTCGAATGGCGCCCCATGAGCCTGGTCAGCACCACGTTGAGTTCCCACGCTGGGGCAGGGGCCTTCACAAGCGGGAACGATCGGAACAGTCCCTTCATAAATTCCTTCACCAGGCGATGGGACCACAAGGACGCCCGTCCTGTGGTTCTGGTGTATCGGGAGATCGCAGCCAGATGTATCTTGATGGAGGCGGGAGCCAGTCCAGCCTTGGCCAGCGACAGTAGGTACGGCAGCACTTGAGGGGCCGTAATCCGAAGAGGGTTAATCTTCTGTGCACGGCACCAGACACAGAACCTCTTCCACTTATGTCCGTAGCACTTGAGAGTTGAGGACGCCCTGGCTTTTGCAAGGACCTCTCTGCAGTCAGCCAGGATATCGTACCCTCCAAACTCTAGTGCTGCAGGAGCCAGGCCTGCAAGTTCAGCGACTCCGGGTCGTGATGAAGTATGGCACCTCCTTCTCTGGAGAGAAGATCCGCGTCCGTCGGCAGCTTGACTGGTGGGGACGCTGACAAGTCCAGAAGGTCCGGGAACCAGATCTGCCTCTAGGATCATCCTGCACCGGGACCTCTTGAGCTGGTTGACGAGTCGGAGCAGCAACGGCAATGGAGGGAAAGCATATAGGAACAGGCCGTCCCAGGGGAACGAGAAAGCATCACCCATGCTCCTTGGCTGGGGAAACCTGCTGGCGAACCTCTGGCACTTGGAGTTCGTTGCCATCGCGAACAGGTCGATCTGCGGTTTTCCCCCATCGTCGGAAGAGTTGATGCACTTGATCAAAATCGGCAAGCACTTTGTGGGAAGGCTTTAATTTAGTGATAAGAGGGACGGCATTAGCGAAAGTGAAAGAAATGCAGGCTGAAATCAAAAGGGATTTGCAGAAGGCTGAGACCAAATTAGAAGTCTTAGAGAATGCAGGCGGCAAGAGCAAGGACCGGCCCCAAGAGGTCACCTGACTGCAGCAAGAATGTTTAGTGCATTGGGACAGACTAGGCATGCTGAACTACAGGAAGTACATAGAAAGGTAACATGCCGAAGGGGATAAGCCGGGACACCCGTTGGCCTGGCTGTGCAAAAGTGAACATAAACAGGAGACGATAAGCGAGATTACTGGGGGAAACTGGGGAGGTCTATGTGACGCAGGATAGCATAAACAAGCACTTCCAGGAGAATTATCAAGAGCTATACACTAAGACATTGGCAACACAAGCCTTAGACATAGATGAAGCTCTGTAACAGACAGATCTCCCACAACTAGATGCGGAGACAGCAAACCGGTTGTAAGCAACTATAACCAAAAGAAGAGCTAGAATCTACCATCAGAGGGTTGCCGTCTGGTAAGGCCCCTGGGACGTCAGGATACATCCCAGGCAGGAACATCACATATAATTTAAGGAGGTAACACCAAAACAGTTCAGGTCTGAATGCAGTGGCTTCGCTGGATGCAGTCGAAGCATTTAACTCGGTCGGATGGCCATGGCTGCTGGCAGTCCTGCAGAAGTTCAGCATAGGGCCCATATACATAAAGTGGGTGTGGTTGCTGTATAGCAGCCAATAGCAAGGTTCAAGACGGGAGCCCACATCTTGGATCACTGGCTGCTAGAGAAAGGCACGAGGCAGGGTTGCCCATGGTCACCTATGTTATTCATTTTGGCCCTGGAACCACTAGCAGCATATCTTAGGAAAGAATATTGTGAAGCAGGTATAGCAGAAAGGGCCACCGATAATCTGATTTCTCTATATGCCGATGACATGTTATTATACTTACAGCACCCTGAAACCAACTTGCAGTATATCTTGAATGTGCTTGAGTGATATGCAGAATTATCTGGTATCATGATCAATGCACAGAAATATTGCTTGTTCCCCCCCCTAGCTGGGTATAAAGGGAAATCCCTGAACACATTACCGGTACTGCCGATCAAGTGGGAAGTGAATTAATTCAGATATCTGGGAGTGAACATCTTTCATGATCCCAAGACAGAATGCATACAGAACACAACGAGAGCTGTCGAAAATATAGAGAAATCCACTATTTTCTGGGCCAGGTTACCGCTCTCAGTGATGGGTAGGGCAGCACTGTTGAAGATGGTGGTACTCTCGAGGCTTCTACATTTCTTTACTAAACATCCCGTACATAAGGTTTTTTCAGGAAATTCGATACAATATGCTGTAGTTTTCTATGGCATAACTCAAGATGTAGGATGGAACTGACGAAATTACAGAGGCTGTATGATCAAGGAGGTATTAAAGTACCCATTTTTTAGGCATATTTTCTGGTGTGCCAGCTGCAGTATGTTACGAGTTGGTTGTCGGACGAGCAGGCCCAAGAAACGCAGTTGCTGCAAGCAGCATGCACCTCATTTTATCTGAAAGAGGTAATATAGACGGCAGCGCAGCGAGTCCTGTAACTCCCGCTTTTGTTGACAGTAGGTAAGTAGATGTGGCACAGGGCCATACGCCTTCTAGAAAAGACACACCCTACTCCCCTCAGATCCCACTAGTGACACTAAAAGTGGAAGCATCACAACTCAGATTAAATGTGTTAAAGTATTGGCAACACATGGGAATGGTAACAGTGGGAGATTTATTACGAGAGGGCAGGCTGCTGGACTTTGGAGCACTCATGTCAGAGACGTGCATACATGAGGGACAACACGTAATATACGCCTCGCTCATCACTATACTAAAGCAAAAATGGTCGGGAACAGACGGGGTGTTACAGGTAGACAAATGGATAGAAACATTTTACGATATTTCAGGAGGTGGGCAAGCAGTGTCAAGAATATATGAGCTATTACTGTCACAGAGAGTGGATATGCAGGGGCAGGCTAATCTTAGTTGGGAGGCGGACCTGCAAGAGAAATTGACAGATGCAGTATGGAGCAGAACATAGATCGCCACCCACCTTCTCAAATATCCGGCCCATGAAGCGTATCAGTCGAGGCCTTCTCTGCAACCTTCTCCCCCGCTCCTCTACCCCAGGCTGACTCGCACCGTGACACAGCCCTGTCTCTACTCCTCTATTTCTGCTACTCTTGATGCTCTTGCCCCTGTCATGAGGATCCGTTTGAAGTCCAGAGCCAAGTGCAATTCTTGGTACGACTCTGACCTAGCTACACTTGAACGTAAGTGTAGGGAGGCGAGGAAATGGAGGGCTGCTTGCTCATACTCTGACAAACTGGACTGCTGCCTGCTCCAAAGGCAATACCAAATCGCTGTTGGCACCAACAAGAGAGTCCATATACAACCCTGTGTCGCTGCAGCATCTAAATATTCAGCCGACCTTTTGAAAATCTGCAAGATGCTGGCCAAACCTTGCTGCAGTCTCCACACCTCCTCTCACCTCCCAGGCTCTTTGCAATGCCCTTGCCTCTCACTTTATCTCTAAAACCCAGAACATCCTGTCCACCCTCTCCTCCGCTCCCCCTCCTCTTCCCTCTCCTTCTCGCTTACTGACCCTCCCTCAGCTACCCCCCTTCTCTCTTTTTCCTCCTTTCCTCTTTTCTCCCCTGAGGAGGTAGCTAGACAAGTCCGATCTTTGAAAACCTCATCAAAACAGGTCCATCCCTGTTCATCTAAAACCATTAAGGACCACATTGACACCCTTGCTCCGGCCCTGGTCTGCAACCTCTCCTTTGCCTCTGGCTCTTTCCCCTCCCTTCTTAAGCACTCCCTTGTGCATCCTCTCCTCAGGCAATACACAGCTAATCCCTCATGCCCGGCCAACGATCACCCAATTTCCATTACTCCCCTTTTGGGTAAGCTCCTGAAAAAGCTGGCCATCTCTCAGCTTAATCTTCATTCCGACTCTGTTGGCTCCCTCCAAGATCACCAATCTGGCTTCAGAGCTGCCAGAAGCACGGAAACTGTCCTTCTGAACATCTGTGAAGACCTGTTCTCCAACCTTGACTAACATTCCATCTGTCCTCATCCTACTTGATCTCTCCTCTGCGTTCGACACGGTCAACTATACCACCCTGCTCAATCGTCTGTGACACCCTGGGTATCACTGATCTTGCTCTGTCCTGGCTGACCTCTTTCCTTTCTGATCGACTCTCCCGGGTACAACTTGGGTCCTTCCTATCTTCTATCTACCTCTCCACCTGTGGTGTCCCCCAGGGGTCTAACCTCTTGCCCTGGCTTTTCAACTAATACCTGGCAACTCTTGCCTACTGCATTTCCATTTTCTGCTCAAATTTCCAGTGCTATGCTGATGACACCCGACTCCTTTTCAGGCTTCCTTCAGCCACCTCCTCTCCTTCCCTCATCTCTGATTGTCTAATCGCCATTCAAAAATGGTGTGCAGCCAACGATCTTTGTCTAAATGCCAACAAGAGTGAGATCCTCCCCATTGGTACACCTTCTCCGCTCTTTCTGCCCGCCCTCCCATGGCCATCCCCCTATCCCCACCTGTGAGGTTAAGAACCTCAGGGTTATCTATGACTCCACACTTTCCTTCTCCGCACACATCTCCAACGCCTCCAAAAAGTCAAACTTTTTATTGCACCTCCTTAGAGATACTCTGCCTTTCCTCTCCTTCCCTCAAAAGCTCACCGTCTCCCAAGCTCTGGTTCTCTCTAGGCTGCATTACTGTAACAGCCTCTTTCTAAATCTATCTGCCTCCACTCTCCACCCTTTATAACTAATCCAGAACAGAACTGCGAGACTTGTCCTTGGCCTCAAGCCCTTGGATCGTATCTCTCCAGCCCTGAAATCCCTTCATTGGCTCCCAATGGATACAAGGATTAAATTTAAAACCCTCAGCATTGTCCACAAGACTTTCTGTGGCCTGGGTCCAAAATACCTTCAACTATCCCTCCATAAATACCTCCCCTCTCAAGCCCTTCACTCCTCTACTTCTAACTCCCTCAGGGTTAGTTGTTTTGCAAAGAAACGAGCTGGGGTTAGATCTCGGTCTTTGGCTTGGGCCTCCCTTTGGAACAGCCTCCCGGCCACCTTGAACCTTGAGAAGAACCATCTCTAAACTATCAACTGGCACCTGCTGGTTGCACAACCATGGTTTATCGCCTTTATTTATTTTATTTATTTAGTATTTATTCTGTCCTCTCCCCTGTTGCGCACTTTCCACTTCTCCCCCCTTCCATGCACTTTTCCCCTTTTCCCCTTTTGACTGGTCGCACGATGAAACACTTGCGTACGAGTGCGATATAAATAAAATATCATTTCATTTCAGCATTGGCTTATCATAAGAAAGTGTCCAGGAACTTGAGACTCCAACTAATCCATTTGTACATAATGCATAGGGCATACCTAACCCCAGGGAGAATAATCAAATTTAGCAATACCACTGAACAGTCTTGCCCAAAATGTGGATTAACTAATGCCAGCCTGGTACATATGTTCTGGGCATGCGGTAAGATCCGCCAATATTGGGATGATATAGCCGAGGTCCTAGCCAAGGCGGGTATAGCATTGGACATAGGATACCCCAAGGCCTGCACGCTAGGTATATTTGCACGCCCAAAGCGGGCAAGACACGTGTACAAGCTGAAAGACTTAGTATAGATCCTAGCGAAGCGCCGGATAGCAAGGGGCTGGAAAGCACCCAAAGGCCCAGAGATAAATTAGTGGTGGAGCGACCTCCAGAAATGGACACTTTACGGAAACCACAGTGTGGCAAGAGGCGGCCCGCAAAGGGCAGGGGGAACAAAATGTAGACTTAGAGGCATTGAAGCAGATAGTGCAGTGTTAGGGAGAATTCTCTGTTTAGGCTGAATTTCCTAACCTAGTGAGTCTCCCAGCAGCTTTGCTGGATTTTCTCCTGCCAAGACTGAGACTCTTTTACCCTCACTCTTGGACATGATTTGAGTGTGTTCCTTTGACTCTAGATGTGTTTAAAGGGCTATGGGGTCTTTTACTCCATAGGGCTTCATGTGTTTTTGTGATGTGTGTTACACAGCACCCTCAGTGCAGTAACACAGGGGTGTCATAGTGACCCCCCCAGTATAGACTCCATACCCTGGGACTGACTACTGTCTCCCAGGGCATGTAAAGTCACCATTGACTTTACTAGTCTTGAATTCTGAACAGAACCAGTACAAACCATCATATTGTGGACGTACTGGCTGGGGCAATTCGATTGCTCCGGGGTCTGTTAGTCGAGGGGGCACATCTCTGTCCCCCCTGATCGAGTTTTGGCTGGTGGCAGTGGAAACTACTTTTTATATTCAACCGCAAATATTTCTCTATGGGATTTTCCCATTGTTAGAGGCTATCATCTTTATTTATTTAATTACGATAGCCTCGAACATACCGCCGGTTTATTTATTTATTAATTCATTCTCCGGTTGGTATTTTTTGCCAAAACTCGGTTCTAAAATGGCATTTGTGTTCTCTTCTGTGACTCCAACCCAAGTCGAGCCCTTTGTTCCACTTTTTTGGCGGGCTTCTCCACAGAAGCCCTCCAAAGTGGTGCCACTCTGTCTGGGGTACTTAGGAGGGGTGGAGGGGGATTTAGGCACCCTGGACTGAGTTGCCTAGGCAACTCAAGTCGCACTCCGTCCTGATTGGCCCAAGCATGGCTGAGTGAATGGGGGTTTTCTGCACAAAAGCAGGGCTTTGGGGACTGGAACTTCAGAAGTCGCCACAGGACCTAAGAATCCGACGAGGGAGAAGCTGAGCCGACTTGCCACGACGACACCACCGGTGGAGCCCTGCTGAACCGTCTCACCACTTTTTCCAACGACAGAGGAGATCTCCCGCCAGAGAGTCTTCTTCCTTTGTCTGGTGGGGATAACCAGTTTCACCGTCTTTTCGCCTTCCCGACGCATCTTGTGGCCGCCTTGCCTGTGCCAAGCACCCCGGCAACCGGAATACCACGTTTTACCACGACCGCGAAATAAAGGGTAATACCTTTAACCGGAAAACTCTGCGGCTGGTTTCTTCCTTGGCAGTGCAACGACCTTCATCTTTCCTCCAAGTCGAGATCTTCTCTTCCTCTGGCTGATGCCGAGACTTGCACCCGCTGCCAGGAACAACTGCCACCGCTGGAGGATCCTTCCCACTTAAGGTACCGTGTTCCGCCTGGCTTCCCTTGCCACCGACTGTACGGGGTAGATTTAGCCCCCAGCTTTCGAACCTGGGTTAGCCTGGGACACCCTGGCTAAACTTTTCTTAGCCTCTCTAAACTCTTTTCGAACTCTCTGCAAGACTTTCAAAGCCTAGTGTAACTGTGTGATCTTGGGCGCATTTGTGCTCTGCTCTCTCTAAGAGTGGGCCCAGCCTATGGACTTTGGCTCACAAGTGACTTTTGCTCTTCTGCCTTGCTAAAAGTGTTCCTAAATCTTAGAGTGGTATATCTTCACATATTCTGCCTTTTTCCCTCCCTTTTTCATGAACTTATTGGAGTGCCATCTATAGTTAAGCGCTCACCACTGTCTGGAAATAAGTGGTGTTAACTAAGACTTGTCTGATAAGGAATAAGGGCTGTATATATCATAATAGTAACAGTGTTTTACAATAAGAGTGCTGGAGTGTTTCAAACAGTGTTTTTAAATAAATAATTATATACTTTGATACCAAAGCTCTGGTCAGTGTTTGTTTGTGCTATTGTGTTTGAGTTCCTATTGTGTATACTTTGCATACTGCCCAACTCTTCTTGAGAGAAGTCTGACTGCTCAGCCACAGCTACCAGGTAAATCTGGGTGGTACAGACTGCTACCAAGTGGGTTTACTGCTAACACCTGTAGTCCTAAATCTTTTGCAGTGTTCCCAAAGGGAACTGCACAGGTTTCTGCCTAACATACAGGAACTGACGGCCTTGAGGTATGCCGAAGCACAAAGGGCAGCAGAAGCCCTGTAATAAATGTCAGATAAAGGCAATGTATATAAGGAACAGTCGATGCAATGGGAGATCAAGGCGGGTGAAATAGGCTGGGGTGAGGGAGGGGCTAGTTGGGGGAGGAATACACAGACACAATTCGGCAGTATATGATTATGTAAATTTATGTGGAAGTCTGTATGTTATATTGTGGGAACCTACGTGAACTTTTGTTGAACTGTGAAAGAACTTTGGAAATCTGGAATAAGTGACTTTAACGTGGAAAGCCAAGCAGGCCTCGACCGACTTTTTGAACTTTGAATTGCCTTTTGTTTATAACCTGAGCCAGAGTGTGCCATTCTGTTTACGGGGGCCTCCTTACTCCGTGCTGTACAACATGGGGAGGAGAGCTGACTCAGCCATAATTTGTGTTATAACACTGACTTTCCTTTGCATACACATTCCCCTTTATACACATTTTGAATAAGAAATAGGGCAGGCATTAGGTTTTGTTAGTATAGACCGTTTTGATTTGACAGACTGACTAGGACTGTATTTTCTTTATTATTTTATGGCAGAGAATACTCACATCATAGCTATAGGGCAACGTAGACGTTTTTCCAAACCCTAAGAGTCTAATAAAGGTTTTGAAACTTGTAACCTTTATGTCAGAGTCATACTTGTGATACCATGCCTCCCGTACATGTCACAAAAGAAGAATTGTTATTCAAGTTGAAGTGGCACATTTGTGTTGACTTTTTTTTTAATTCTACCCTGGAAAGAGGTTATACAGGATCACCATTGGTACGTTGTTCTTTGTGTAACTTGGAAAGGGGATCCTTTCAATACCCAAAGAAGGAAATGAATCCAGTGGATTTTTGTTTGGGTGAATTTTTGTTTCTTTGGAACTTTGCACAAACTGATTTAGAAGAACAAGTTACTTACCAACTGTAACGCTCTTTCGATTGGATGTTCCTCCCACGTATTCCTCATCTTAGATATATTCTTACCTTAAGCTTTGCTGCTTCGGAAAGGTTTTCTCTCTCCCCCAGAGGTCGCACCACTCGAGGCTGCAGCGTCGATGTCCCTCGGCGGCATCCGTCGAGCACCGACGTCATCCGCTGTATAAATGCCTCGAGCGCGCCCGATGGCCTGTGTGCTGTTTTTCGTATATTGTAGCCAATGGATTGTAGTTAATGGCATGCCTCTTTTGACCCAAGCCTTAAAAAAATTTAGAGTGTAAACCACGTAAACTGTACTGTGGGGTAGGCTGGGAGGGTCGATGAGGAATACGTGGGAGGAACATCGAATCAAAAGAATGTTACAGTGAGTAAGTAACTTGTTCTTCGAATGGATTGCATCCTCCCACGTATTCCTCATCTTATATAGACTCCCAAAGCAGTTTTGTATTGGAGGTGGGAGTACAGAAATTTTAGTCATGTACAGAATGAAGTACAGATTTAGCAATAAGACCTCCTTGTGAAGAAGTCAAATCTAGCATAATGTTTTATAAAAGTGTGCATGGATGACCGTGTGGCTGCTGCGCAAATAGCTTGCACAGGGACACCCCTTTGAAGTGCTGTTGAAGTTGCCATGCCCCTGGTTGAATGAGCCCTCAGCCCATCTGGAGGATCTTTCCCAGTTAATCTATAACATTCAGCTATAGCCAAAATTTCCCATCTAGATAATGTTTGCGTAGTCACACCCAGTCCCAATTTGCAGCCAGTGTATCCTACAAAATGTTGGTCGCACTGACGTAATTTTTGCCAATCTTGAAATATAGAAGCTGAGAGCCCTTCTAGGATTTAATCTATGTAGCCTTTCCTCTTCCTTACTTGCTTGAGGAGGAGGGTAGAAAGTAGGCAGTGTTCTTTTTTGTGACAGGTGAAAATCTGAGACAATTTTTGATAAGAAAGGGGGTTTTACCCTAAGGATCACTTTATCTTTATAAAAGATGGCGTGAGGATGCCCGCTACAAAGTGCCTGCAACTCACCTACCCTGCAGGCTGATGTAATTGCCACAAGAAGTATTGTTTTTAAAGTAAGGAGCTTTAACGGACAAGAATGCAAGGGCTCAAATGGAATGCATGTGAGGAACGTTAGTACTAAGTTTAAGTCCCACACAGGTACCTGAAAAGGTATTGGAGGAAACACATTATTTAGACCTTTTAAGAATTGAGTTATCAAAAGATATCTTAAAGTAAGATTCTTAAAAATGGATAGCGCTGCTAAATAACCTTTTATCGTGCCAACCAGGAGCCTCAGATTAGCCAAGTGTAACAGAAAAGATAATATTGTGGGAATATTACACTGAAACGGTTCCACATTCTTATCTCTGCACCAGTTACTGAACTTGTTCCAACGACACTGATACAGAGATTTAGTTGCTGGCCTTCTGGCCGAAAGCAAGATCTCCATGACGTCATCCGGAAGGTCCCAATCCTTGTATTTCAACCTCTCAGAAGCCATGCGTGAAGGTTAAGTGTGTTGACCTCTGGATGGAGAACGTGACCTTCCTCTTGCGAGAGAAGATCCTCTCTTTTTGGAAGATGTTTGGAGGGCAGATGGACAAGTCCAGAAGGTTCGGGAACCACGTTCTCCTGGCCCAATCCGGGGCAATTAGGATCATGGTTTTCCTGAACTTTCTCAACCTCTTGATTACTTGAGGGATCACAGGGACTGGAGGAAAAGAATGCAAAAGTGGAAACTCCCAGTCCACTACGAATGCATCTCCTAGAGCTCCTCTCGGAGGAAATTCCCTTGAGCAGTACAGTTTGCATTTCCTGTTTACACTGGTTGCGAACAGATCCACTTGCGGGGTTCCCCAAAGGGCGAAGATCTCGAAGGACTTGCTGAGCTATTTCCCCACTCGTGGGAAACTGTGCTCTGCCTGCTCAGAGCTTCTGCCACTGTGTTTTGCTCTCTGGCTAGATGGACTGCCGACTCCCTTCTTGTATTGGCCAGAACCAGAGCTACATTGCTTCGCTGCACAGTGGTAGTGACCCTACGCCTCCTCTCTTGTTGAGGTAGTACATGGCCGCCGTGTTGTCCGTCATTATTAGGACATTCTTTCCCCTTTCTTTCAGAGCCGCCAGGGGACCACTCCGGTGGTGATAGTGTGCAGTACAAATATCCTTTAACATTAACATACAGAGGGCAGGAAGGCCTTCAGCTGTCATAAATCACCAAAGTATCAACTGAAAAGGATACAGTAACCAAAAAAGGATACAATTTGGTAGGGCTTTTTCCGGATCCTATCTTCACACGACTTCATTGTAGGCAGGTCAAATTAGACCTTCCAAATGATACAACTCTCTGACTGAATAAAACAGGCAGAGAGATGGATCACTGGAAAGGGTGTGGGAATTGTACAGGAAGTATACCTAAAATAGATAAGTATCATAAGACACTGTCCAAGTTAAATACTAAGAAACACAGAATTGGGATTAATTCAGACACTGACCTTAAGGCTAAACTGAAGAATTCCAGGACAATATCTTGAAGAGTCCCAAGAGTTGAACAAACGACAAAGGAAGGGAAGATTAGTAATGGAGACTTATCCCGAACGGCACGAGGCTCTCGCTAGATACCGGGTTGGTGCACCACAGGATAGCGTCCAATGTACTGTGCACATTCACCTTCCAATAGTTCATGAAATACTTCCTTTCCCACAAAGAACAAAATAAGAATCTCACCTGTTGACTATCACAGGTACCAAAAGTTCGAAGTAGTTCAGAAAAACACGTGCAGGATTGCACGCGACAGCATACATGCAGCCAAGCCAGCCGCGTCTGTAGACAGCGTTTTCGCGTGAAGAATTAGACACACGAACAGGATTCACGCAGCCCTAGACAGCCGCGCTTGAAGTCAGTGTCCGCGTGGAGATTTGGCACGTGAACTGGATTCACGCAGCTCAGGACAGCCGCGCTTGCAGACAGCGTCTGCGTAGAGATTTGGCACGCAAACTGGTTTCTCGCAGCTCAGGACAGCCGCGCTTGCAGACAGCGTCCGCGTGGAGATTTGGCACGTAAACTGGATTCACGCAGCTCAGGACAGCCGCGCTTGCAGACAGCGTCTGCGTGGAGATTTGGCACGCAAACTGGATTCACGCAGCTCAGGACAGGCGCGTTAGCAGACAGCGTCCGTGTGGAGATTTGGCACGCGAACAGGATACACGCAGCTCAGGACAGCCGCGCTTGCAGACAGCGTCAGCGTGGAGATTTGGCACGCAAACAGGATACACGCAGCTCAGGACAGCCGCGCTTGCAGACAGCGTCCGCGTGGAGATTTGGCACGCAAACAGGATACACGCAACCCAGGAATTAGCGTGTGGAGGAAAACAAGCTCAAATTAGGCCAAAGAAGTTTGCTGAAAGGAATGCGAGTACGCAGGTCTGAAGTTCAGCTACAAACGCCAAAATTCACTCAATCAGAAGCAGCGAATGGAGTTTCCACACTGCTTATGTACGCACTGCCGTGATACACGTGACAGACCTAAGTCACGTGAAAATTAACGACGTGAAAAATGCAGACGTCGTTTTCCGGGCAATGTATCGAACAACCTCCATTTTGAGTAAAAAGGTCTACTGGTTTTATGGGCGTACCTCATCTTGTATGGAGAATTTGTTCCTGGTCCAGAGGTATGTCCGGCAGGCATGACAGTGCCACCCCCCAAAGGAGCAGCTACTCCCCTTTTCAAGTGGAATCGCCTTAATAAAGCAGGAGCATGAATGTTCGACAGAGGTTCCCAGGATCTATCCTCGGGACCATAACCTTTCCAATCTACCAGATAAAATGGTTTTCCAGACCGCAACCTCATGTCCAGAATGTCATGCACTTCATATTCGTCTGACCCTTTCACTTGAATAGCAACAGGCCGTACAGGTAATCTAGTAGCATCCGAACACGGTTTGATGAGCGATACGTGGAAAACGGGATGCACTCGCCACCGTTGTGGCAAAGCCAGACGGACAGCAGCCGGATTTATAACTTCATATGGCCCAATGTATTTAGGCAACAATTTCCTTTTGCCGGGTATTCTCAAGTTTTTTGTGGATAGCCATACCTTCATTCCTGCTTTGTAAACAGGTGCAGGAATTCTATGAGCGTCGGCATAGTACTTGTCTCGTTTTTTAGCTTGTTCCAATTGCTGCTCAACCTTTTTCTGTAGACTTTTAAGATCCCTAAAAGTACGTCCTGCTGCAGGAGTATCCAAAGACAAACTGGAGTCAAAAGGAATGGAACGTGGGTGTTGCCCATACAAAGCATAGAAAGGTGAAGTACCTATAGCACTAGGATAGGAATTGTTATAGGCGAACTCTGCTGCCGGCAAAACATTGAGCCAATCTGACTGAAACTGCAAGCACAAACATCGCAGATATTGTTCCATAGTGCTATTGAATCTCTCAGTCTGTCCATCCGTTTGAGGCTGATAAGCACTAGACAACCTGTCATCAATTAATAATGCCGAATTTAGTGCCTTGCAAAAATGTGACACAAATTGTGATCCCCTGTCAGTGATGATCACTGAAGGTAGACCAAAAAAACGGAATATATGCCGGATGAATAGATCAGCCAGAACAGCAGCTGTTGGTACACCAATACAGGGAATGAAAAGCGCCAATTTTGTAAAGTAGTCCACCACCACCCATATGGTATCGTAGCCTTTATTTCTTGGAAGTTCAACCACAAAATCCATTGATATCATGTCCCATGGTTTTTTGGGAACTGGTAGAGACTGGAGTAAACCCACTGGTTTGCCAGGAGTAGTCTTGCATTGACTGCATACCGAACATGTTGAAACATACTTTATAACATCTTGTGTTATAGACGGCCATCAACACCATCTTTTCAATAGCTCTAGTGTCTTCTTCTGTCGAGGATGGGCGGCAATCAAAGAATCATGACCCCAACTGAGGGCTTTTTTCTGCATGGTATCAGTTGGTAGATAGAGTACTCCTTTTTTAAAAGGCAAACCATTGTATAAATCAATGTTCAATTCTTGGATCAATTGTGGATTTAGTTTCACCCACTCCTGTAAGTCATTTTTTAGAGAAGGTTGTGCAGAACAACTACATATCACGTGATCTGCCAACAGCTTATTTTGTACCGATGATTCTTCTTTCACCTCTTCACCGATGCGAGACAAAGCATCAGATTTGACAGGTTGTCTGGCAGGGCGATAAGTAATTTGAAAATCGTATTGAGCAAAGAAAACATGCCATCTGGCCTGTCTAGCTGTGAGACATTTCATATTTTTAAAAGCCTGAAGGTTTCTATGATCGGAATACACCATCACCTGATGTTTGGCCCCAAGAAGATGATGTCTCCACTCTCGGAAAGCATCTTTGATTGCAAGTAATTCATGCTCAGTGACAGTATAGTTCTATTCATAAGGGGTAAGTTTACGTGAAAAGAAAGCAACTGGATGCTCCTCCTTAGTTTCTGCACAAACCTGCGAGAGTACTGCTCCTGTAGCGACACTGGATGCTTCTGCTTCAACGATAAACTGACCATCCGGATCAGGATGCTGAAGTACAGGTGCAGTTGTAAATGCTTCTTTTAACTTCTCAAAGGAGGCTTGGATATTCTGGTTCCAACAGAATGGAATTTTAGAGCTAGTTAAAGCTGTCAATGGGGCCACTGTTTTGGAGAAAGAACGAATAAATCTGCGATAGAAATTCGCAAATCCTAGAAATGAATGTAGTGACTTGACATTGTGTGGGATAGGCCAATTCAATATAGCTTTCACTTTAGAATGACTCATTCGGACACCATTATTGGTAATGTCATAACCCATAAATTCCACTTCTTGTGTATGAAAAACACATTTCTCAACTTTAACAAAAGGTTTATTCTCTCTAAGTCTTTGTAAGACAGCTGAGACGTGTTTAACATGTTCTGGAAAGGATGATGAATATATCAAAATGTCATCCAAGTAAATCACCACGAATTGATCCATCATATCTTTGAAGATATCGTTCATGAAGAACTGAAATTTGGCGGGAGCGTTACAAAGACCAAAAGGCATCACTAAATATTCATAAAGGCCGTACCGTGTCTTAAAAGCGGTCTTCCATTCGTCTCCTTCACGAATGCGAACCAGATTGTAAGCGCCGCGCAAATCCAATTTAGAGAAGTACTTGGAAGTTCCTAATTGGTCTAACAGGACATTAATCAATGGTAAAGGATACTGATTCTTTATGGTGATGTCATTAATAGCCCTGTAATCAATGCAAGGCCTTAGGTCTCCTTCCTTCTTTGAAACAAAGAATAATGGAGAAGCAGCCGGCGATTGAGATGGCCGCATGAATCCCATATCCAAAGCTTTATCGATATATTCTTTCAAGACAGCATCTTCTTTGAGAGTCAAAGAATAAACTCGACCAGTAGGAATTTTAGCTCCAGGAATCAATTCAATTGGACAATCATATTGCCTATGTGGAGGAAGCTGTTCTGCCTGACCTTTGTCAAACACATCAGCAAAATCTGCATATTCACTTGGTATATGCGTACCTTTCTGATGTACCACATTGATAGCAGAGATTCCCTCAATAGAGGCCAACATTTGTGATGCATTTGATACCACCTGGCTGGTAAAGCAATCTTCGTTACAAAAAACTGAAGGATATTGGATCAATCCCGTAACCCAGTCTATGGCGGGATTACGAAGAGTCAACCAATAAAGTCCAAGTATTATTTGGTATTGAGGAGCCGCAATGACATTGAAGACAATTTCCTCCGAATGACCATTTGATAAAGTCATCTGAATAGGTACAGTCTCCTGAGTTACCATATCGGATATCAAGATTGATCCATCCACTGTATTAACAGTCTCAGGTTTGTTCTTGTCTATAAGGGGTATAGAACATTTCTTGGCATATGTGATATCAATGTAATTATTAGTGGCTCCCGAGTCAACCATAGCCTTGGAAGCCAAGTCTTGATCATTGAAACGTAAAATCATCTCAACAGCTATCGGTGCATGAGCTGGAAATGTAATGGAGTCCGATGTAACACTCGACACAGGGACTCTTGCTACTGTTGAGTTTTGGCGTTTCCCGAAGGCTTATTTGGTCTTTTAGGACATGCCGCCAATAAATGCTCCGAGGAACCGCAATACATACATAAGTTATTTCTCTTTCGGTTCTCTCTTTCGGCTTTAGACAACCGGCCTCTCACTGCGCCAATTTGCATTGGTTCAGGATCATTCGAAGAATGTGCCGGTGTATCAGAACGAACTGGTGCCGGAAGAAAAGGTTTTTTCTCTCCTTTGCGGGCACCCGTGAACCTTTCCGGAGGAGCCAAGGGAAACTGTGTGGGCATAACCACTTTAAGAGTTTCCTGTGATACTGATGGTGTCGTAGTCCCAGATCCAGATCCAGATGCAGATGCAATGGCTGCTGGAATCTGTACTCCCTGAGGAGTGACTTGCATGGCATCTTGCATAACATCCATTCAATGCCGTAGCATATCCTGTGCCGTAATCATTTCATTTCTCAAGTCAGAAATTAACTCAGTCAAAACAGTTATAGGATCCGTACCCTCCATGGCTTCTGATTCTGTCATAAATCACCAAAGTATCAACTGAAAAGGATACAATAACCAAAAAAGGATACAATTTGGTAGGGCTTTTTCCGGATCCTATCTTCACACGACTTGATTGTTGGCAGGTCAAATTAGACCTTCCAAATGATACAACTCTCTGACTGAATAAAACAGGTAGAGAGATGGATCACTGGAAAGGGCGTGGGAATTGTACAGGAAGTATACCTAAAATAGATAAGTATCATAAGACACTGTCCCAAGTTAAATACTAAGAAACACAGAATTGGGATTAATTCAGACACTGACCTTAAGGCTAAACTGAAGAATTCCAGGACAATATCTTGAAGAGTCCCAAGTTGAACAAACGACAAAGGAAGGGAAGATTAGTAAGGGACACTTATCCCGAACGGCACGAGGCTCTCGCTAGATACCGGGTTGGTGCACCACAGGATAGCGTCCAATGTACTGTGCACATTCACCTTCCAATAGTTCATGAAATACTTCCTTTCCCAAAAAGAACAAAATAAGAATCTCACCTGTTGACTGTCACAGGTACCAAAAGTTCAAAGTAGTTCAGAAAAACATGTGCAGGATTGCACGCGACAGCAAACACGTAGCCAAGCCAGCCGCGTCTGTAGACAGCGTTTCCGCGTGAAGAATTAGACACGCAAACAGGATTCACGCAGCCCTGGACAGCCACGCTTGAAGTCAGTGTCCGCGTGGAGATTTGGCACGCAAACTGGATTCACGCAGCTCAGGACAGCCGCGCTTGCAGACAGCGTCCGCGTGGAGATTTGGCACGCGAACTGGATTCACGCAGCTCAGGACAGCCACGCTTGCAGACAGCGTCCGCGTGGAGATTTGGCACGCGAACTGGATTCACGCAGCTCAGGACAGCCGCGTTAGCAGACAGCGTCCGCGTGGAGATTTGGCACGCAAACAGGATACACGCAGCTCAGGACAGCCACGCTTGCAGACAGCATCTGCGTGGAGATTTGGCACGCGAACAGGATACACGCAACCCAGGAATTAGCGTGTGGAGGAAAACAAGCTCAAATTAGGCCAAAGACGTTTGCTGAAAGGAATGCGAGAACGCAGGTCTGAGGTTCAGCTACAAACGCCAAAATTGACTTAATCAGAAGCAGCAAATGGAGTTTCCACGCTGCTTATGTACGCACTGCCGTGATACACGTGACGGACCTTAAGTCACGTGAAAATTAACAACGTGAAAAATGCAGACGTCGTTTTCCGGGCAATGTATCGAACAACCTCCATTTTGAGTAAAAATGTCTACCGTTTCTATGGGCGTAACTCATCTTGTATGGAGAATTTGTTCCTGGTCCAGAGGTATGTCCGGCAGGCATGACATCAGCGCTAGTCTGATTGCCCTCAGCTCCAATAGGTTGATGTGTAGTTTGTACTCCGATGGAGACCAACGACTGCTGATTGTCAACTCGTTGGTGTGAGCTCCCCACCCTGTGAGTGAGGCGTCCGTCACGACTGTTATCTCCGGCCATGGTTGCCAAAAAGATTCTCCCTTGAGGATATGTTCCCTGCAAGCCCACCATTGCAGATCCTGTGCTACTCTGGCTGGAACTTGCAAAAGATCTGACATTTCCCCTGAAAATTGGGACCATTGAGTCCTCAGGGCCCATTGAGGGGGTCCCACCCTCAATCTGGCTTCTGGCACCAGAAAAATGCACGATGCCATAAGACCGAGCAACCTCAGAAAACCGAAGGCCGGAAGATACTGGGCATTCTCGAATTTTATTACCATCTGCAGAATGTGGTGAGCTCTCTCTTCGGAAGGTGAGGCTTTGCCCGAACAAGTATCCAGGACTGCTCCAATAAACTGGAGTTTCTGAGATGGTATCATGTTTGACTTTTTTAAATTCAGAGAAAACCCTAGTTTGTGAAGGAAGTGGCAAGTTTTGGAGAGATGTTCCTGGGTTTGTTCTGGAGAACGTACCCTGATCATCCAATTGTCCAGGTAGGGGTATACGTGAATCCCCCCTCTCCTGAGACTCGCTGCCACCACCGCCATCAACTTGGTGAAAACTCTCAGGTGGAGGTCAACCCGAAAGGCAGAACTCAAAACTGATAGTGAGAATTGGCAATTGCGAACCTCAGATACTTTCTGTGTTGGAGATGGATTGGCACATGAAAGTAAGCACCCTGAACGTCCAATGATACCAACCAGTCTTGGAGTTGGAGAGCCTGAAGGATCTGAGAAAGTGTGACCATCTTGAACTTGTCCTTCCTGAGGAACTTGTTCAAGCTTCTCAAGTCCAAGATGGGTCTCAGTCCTCCGTCCTTCTTTGGTATGAGGAAATATGGGGATTACCAACCCTTGTTCCTCTCCGCTACAGGTACATGTTCTATTGCACCTTTCTGTAGCAGGGTTAAGATTTCTTGCAACAAGAGCGGGTCTGGATGTTTGACAGAGTTGTATCCCGGCGGGTGATTCTGAGGCTGCTTTTCAAAAGGAAGGCAGTAACCTTGGGATACTGTTTCCAGTGCCCAGGCATCTGAAGTAATTCCCCGCCATTCTTCCAGATGATGTGAGATCCTCCCTCCCACTGGGGTCTTGTGGGGCAAAACCTCAAGAGTGGTTTTGCGGCAGCTGCAGCAGCGGCTGAAGGGACCGTTATACTATGGACACAGGGCAATTTATTTCAGACAACCTGACAAAGGACAGACCCATTTGTTTTGTTTTAGGTAGGGAAACTCCTCTTAGAGCAGGGACAGAGAGGCCTTTAACAAACCTATTTCTGTTCAATACAAGTTAATGGCCAAAAACATGGATCACCTGTGTCTGAGTTTCATTCCTGACTCCTCACACTGGGGATACCTTTCAAATGTATAACCCATGGGTGAAAATCTTTGCTTTAGAGGCTTTTTACGTGGACTATAGGGTCAATCCTAAGTCAGTGCTATGAGTCGCCACACAAGACCTCAGTGTCAGCCATAAAAAGTGAGAATATGTCTCCTTCAAGGCTTAACTGCTGGAAGTGGTTGTGGATTAGTACCGTGCTTTTGGTAGGAAAGTACAGTCAGTTTGCCACACAGGTTGGCAGAGGAGGGCGTGGCAATGGGGGGAGGCGACATTATCACATTGACAATGTAGGTAACTCTTCCGATTGTTGGGGGCCATTTCAGCACTTCGATGACCAAAAAGCAATGGAGATAATGATGTGCCCCAGTGTCATGTCACGCGGGAGACTGAGGTCTGCCGCTCCCATTTCCTCCTGGCGAGTCTACCCGCGCGTTCGCGTCTGGGGACTCGCCGGGAGGGGAGCGACTGGTTACGGGGCCGGCGGCCTTCGGCGCATGCGCGGGAGACCTCTGTCTCAGTTCCGCGCATGCGCCGTGGACTGGGCTCGCCTCCTTGGAGGGGCTTGCCTTCCAGGCCTCGTTGTGGGTTCGCCAGCGCCCGGAAACGGAACGGCTTGCGTTCCAGGCCTCTCGGGCCCGGCGGCCCATAAAAGAGGCCGTGAGTCAAAGCAGGTCGCGTCTCAACGCGGTTCGCTTCGCTCGCCTCGTTGTTCCTGCCTCCAGTACTTACCTGGGTCCTGTCCTGGGCCATCCTGCCTCCAGCTCTTACCTGGGTCCTGTCCTGGGCCAGCCTGCCTCCAGCCCTTACCTGGGTCCTGTCCTGGGCCAGCCTGCCTCCAGCTCTTACCTGGGTCCTGTCCTGGGCCAGCCTGCCTCCAGCTCCTACCTGGGTCCTGCCTTGGTCCAGCCTGCCTCCAGCCCTTACCTGGGTCCTGTCCTGGGCCAGCCTGCCACCAGCACTTACCTGGGTCCTGTCCTGGGTCAGCCTTCCACCAGACCTTACCTGAGCCCTGTCCTGGGTCATCTACCTCCTACTGTGTATCTGGGTTATACCCTATGCTAGCCTGCACTCTCCTGTTCCATCCTGGGCACGTTTAGACAGTTCTATATTTGGCCAGACAGCAAGCTCCATCTGACCTCCCTCTTTCCTGTCTTGCCTGACTCCGAACCTTATCCTGTGTACCATTGGAACCATCAGCACCAGCCAAGCTCCTTTTGCCTACTGCGAATACCCTTTCTGCCACACTGGTCTATCTACCAACTGACGCTGAGGTTCTTGGAAGATTCATGGTCTCGACAACAAGTTCCACCTGGACTATGGTTCCACCCGTCTGAGTCTAACAATCCTCTTGTCACGCTTATCTGGAGAGTGCCTTTCGTGACATTGGGAGTTGGTCCATCCTCCACCCAGTTCCTCTTTTGGGTGGTGGAGAGGCTGGTTCCTCGTGCCACTAATTCATCAGTTCCCGGACTCCAGACTGGCTACCTCTGCGAGACCAACCACCAAGACTGCAGGTACGCGGTCCTCTCGGGCCACCCAGCTTGACACCCTGTTGGTAACGGTGAGGGGCATCAAAATGAAACATCTATTCACACTGCTTCCCTTTTGCATTGAGCAACATATGTTTTTGATCAGATTTCAGTCTTGAAGATACAAGGGTATGAATTTTCAGTGCTCCATTGCAAAACTATCATTAGTTGTTTTTTCTTAAACCAACAAATGGATAGCCGAAGCATCATTATTAATCAACAGAACTGTAAGTATGCAGAAGGAGGAGACTGACACACATGTGGCGTGGTGATTGCTATACACATTTATTAAAAAATAAAGAGAAAACCTAACTTTCCCTATCTCTAAGAGGGGTGTCCCTGCCTCAACTAAAACACTAAGGGTTCTGTCAGAATGTCTGCATAAATCAATAGTCCACCATCCTGTGTCAAAAGGTTACTTCTGTACCTTACACTTAAAACTAAACTAGAGATAAAGTAGACCTTCTTGGTCCAGAAGAATGACTCCCTTCTTCCCAACTGGGGATAAAAGTTCACTTCCAGGTTTTGGCTTCTTCTTAGGGGAATGACTCCCTTCCTTCGGTCAAAATGTTCTCCAACACAAAAGACAAAAGTTCTGATACTTCTCTCGGTCAGGTACAACACTTTGTATCATAAAGTCTTTTCAGCTTTGGTTACCAGGGGAGTGACTACCTCCTCCTGGTATCTGGATTTCACAGTTCAACACAACCACGGGGAATGACTCCCTTCCCCTGGCCTTGGCTACCAAGAGAGTAACTCCCTTCTCCTGGTATCCTTGATTCTTCCTTATGGATATTTTGCAACAGTCAATATCAATGATATTCTGGGTCCCAGACCCAGGCTGCTCCACCCGAGTTTGGCCAACTTGGTTCACTATCCTGCCAATGTGAGAAACCGGAGGGTATTCTCCCAAGCGAGCATCGAGAACCCCTTATTCAGGTGGCCAAAGCAGGGCTGACACACTACGATCCAAACCCTGGGACCGAAAGAGCAAGAATAGATTTCCTTGGTAGGGGAACCCAGGGTTATGCTCAGGAGAATAACCCAAGGGAGATGCAGTATTGTACTGGAGAAAGAGAGGAGGGCGAGATCCCTGAAATCTTCATAGGCTGTACTGCATCTACCTCCCTTCCTCCCATTAAACCTCTCCTATCCCAATCCGACTGACCCTCCATATCTGGTAAATACCCCTAGGAGCACTTCAAAACCGCACCTCACAGAATCCGTGTTTTTCTGTTCCATGACCTAAATCCTCCCAGTCATTCTTTTCCATGCCCCTCTAGTCACTATTTCCTGCACTCCCATCTGCTCAGACAAGACACTACCAATCCCAAAATTCCCCCTGTTCACTTCATACTAATAATTCTGGTCATTCCAGTGAGCCTCACAAACCCTCCTACTCATTTCAAAACCCCTGCAAAACCCACCCTTCTGAGATCATCAAAAACCCCTCTAATACTGTTGTAATTCCATAGAACACTGTTTCCCCATCCTACACCGTAGGACAATCTAACAATCTACTCCCTCAAATTTTCCGACACAAACACTTGTTTACCCCACAAAAGACAACAGACTCATGGAGCTGTTTACCTGACATGTCTCGACACAAGGGTCAGGCAAAGTCAGGCGATTAATCAGAATCACATACACCTGGCGGCCCTTTCCTTTCCCCACAGGGATTAAAGGTGGAGCAAAAGATCACAGAACGAGCAAGGCAGACCGCACGATGAAACAGCTATCCAGACCTGGCAGTTCAAAAGAAGGAGAAAGGCTGCAAACATCGAGAGGCTGGCCTTTTCGTCAAAACCCAGCAAAACCTCTGCAGAAGGAATCGTAAGACTGAGGACAATAGTCCAAGTGTGCAGCAGCAGCAGATGTCAACGGTATACACAGCGTATCACCACTGATCAGCCAGAGTGAGGGAGACTCCTGCTACTGTGGTACCGGCCTTGACTCCAGCTACAAGTAAACCCAAGTGGTTCATCACAGCCGGTGAGTCAAAGGGAGAACTGATAAGAACCAGGCCGTGGTGAATGAAAGTCGCAAAGTGGCAAAGTGAGAAAAGTTCAAAGAACTGTAAAGTTTTAAAAGGGGAGACCAGCTGCAGAAGGGGACAAGCACCACGTGGGTGCTGCTTAAAGAAACTCTGGTCGATCCCCACTGGAGTAAAACTACAGATAGCAAAAGGTCATAGGAGAGCCGTTAAGATAGGTCAAAATGGTCATACAGGAGGTCAAGCAAAATCCCTGTTCAGTCGAAAGCCTTTGACCTAAAAACTATAAAGAGAGCAAGGGAAGTGAATCCCGCCACATGAGAAAGCAGGGGGAAGTGAATCCTGTGAACATTGAAAGTAAATATGAATGTGAAGTTGGCAAGAGTGAACCTGGAAGAGGGATGCTGACAAGAAGGGGGCAAAGTCTAAAGCCCCAAGAAACAGTGTGTTGACAAAAGGTGAGCCCAGTTGAGGGATGTCCACTGGAATGGTTTAAAAAAGACATTAAGATTTATAAGAAAAAGGACAAGCCATAGTGAACCCAGAGGAGGGAGGCTGAAAGTAAAGAGGGGTTTACACCAGGAAGAGGGGGCCCCAGGGGTGAATCCATCACCCGAGAACTTTGTAGAACAGAACTTTGAATTCTTTTGTTGTTTTGTTGGTAAATCTATCAGGCCCTCGGGACCAGGAAACCGCAACCCCAAAGGCCTTGATATCAATAGGAATTGTTTAGTACCCAAGGCCGGAAGAGAGAGAGATCCGAAGGGTGAAAAACGATCACTCAAAACCACGAGGAACAGGGGTCAGCCCCCAGAAGAGGGAGATCCAGGGCTGAATAATCCACAACCTAAGTAAAACCAGGAAACAAACTTTCATTTTGTTGAACAAACTTGTTTTGTTATTGAACACGGCAGGCCCTCGAAGGCAAGAGACTTTCAAGAGAAAGGAGACTTGGCCATCAACGGTCCTGATAGCAGCAAGTGGAAATATCAACACGTGCTGGGAAAGCTCGAGTGTGTGCTGTGCTCCAAGATCCCGCTTTACCCCATGCTCAAAACGTGGGGAAGGGAGATCCAAGCTACTGCATCCAAACATATTATTTGTGAACACTTCTTTCTTTTCTTGAAAACCATCCCACACCCTTTTTGTATTAGTTGTAAGGTTTGGCAATAAGTTTCTTAGTATAGGCCCTTTTTATTTGACAACACCACTAGGACTTCCTTATCTTCATTTGATGGTAGAAGCTTGCTCCGATCTTAGATTTAGGTTTAGATTAGGCGTTTTTCCAACCTGCATACAGTTTAATAAACACCCTTGAACTGTGATCACTTGTGTCTGTCTTTACTGTTGCCACCATGAGTTCTTTACACCAAGTACTGCCACAAGGAAGATGACTCGGGCCTTCTTTCTGTTTTGGGTGCGGATCCCAGAACCATGCTTTTCTTCTTCCTTGCTCTTGCAGACTTTGTCCACTCGCCTTCCAAGTATTACCACGAGGAAGATGACGTGTGTCCTTTTCTTGATATGTGTCC
This sequence comes from Ambystoma mexicanum, assembly GCF_040938575.1. Classification (NCBI taxonomy): domain Eukaryota; kingdom Metazoa; phylum Chordata; class Amphibia; order Caudata; family Ambystomatidae; genus Ambystoma; species Ambystoma mexicanum. Next base: position 324,937,021 of record NC_090925.1, on the reverse strand, counting down.
TTATGGTTGGGGGTCTTGTATGTGCCCCTATTGGGGAACCACTTCTTATGACTCTCCCTACTTCTCTCTGGGTCAGGGGGTTACATCCCATCCCCCCAAGTTCTGGATGTGTTCTTCTTGCGCGATGCAATATATGATATGGCATTTATAACGCGTCAAGACCAGACCCTCTGTGGTAGCCAAGACCCTCTCGTACCCCTGCCGTCCAGCCAGTTCCCCCCCCTGTGCCTTCCGGGAGTTCTCCGGCAGGCTCCAGTCTGCATCTGGGTCTGCCTTCGGTCTGCTTGGGTTTCTCGTGGCTTCCACTGGCTTCTCCTGCACTGCGGCAGCTCCGCAGGTTCTGTTTCTCCGCAGTACGCATACCCGTTACAGACTGTGTGGTCCACCTCCCCTGCAAAGTCGCATTACTGCTTTGCCATGGGTCCTATGGCATCGGACCCACTGGGAATGTTGTCTACTTCTTTTCGGCATCCCTGTCTGCAGCCGCTTGAATCTCTTGCACAAAGCAGCTTCCTGGTCCTTGGTTTCTCCTGTGATGGCTGAGTAACACTGTAAGTCCTTCGTTGCTTTTTATCTCACACAGCCATGGATGACAAGAATGCTCACCCAGGTTACATGGAGCGTTCTTTATGGCTCTGCACCTCCTCCTTGTCCCAGTACTTGTCTGGTTCCTTTGGGTAGTCCATACTCTTCTTTGTCTCAGTATTTCTTAGAGTCATAGACTTACAAAGATACATGGTAGTACTAGGTTTAAGTGTTAGGGTCTATGAGGTATGGAGGTGGGTAGGGTGTTGGGTGAGGGGTGTTATACTGTGTTCTTCCCAGATGTTCGTCTTTGACCCCAGAGGGGGAGCCTCTCCCCATGAGATCCTCCGACTGTGCATCACCCCCAGGAGGACTATCGGATAGCGGTCACACCACCCTGGCCTCATGGGAAGGGGTTCCCCCTTGGGGAGAAGGGACATCTCCGGATTGGTCAGTGTCAAGAAAGGTGGTGGGACAAGAACAGGGCATCTTGAGCGCGGTAGGTCTGTCATTGCGGCAATGGGCAGCCACAAACTACATTTCCCAGGCTTCCCTGGACTATGCACACGTGCCAGGTGCAGATTATTGAGAGTCGGCACAGAGGCGGACGTGGCATTCAGCGAGCAGCAGTAAGCACCGGTGGGGTAACGGCAGGACCCAGGAAGGAAAGCAGTATCCAAGCCATGCGGTGGTGATCCAGGGAAACCAAGTGCAGTACAGGGACTTTGCATCTCGTCCCAGAAGTCACACGGGTTTCCGGAATAAAGTTGAAGTAACCTCACCGCAGCATGTGCATATTGTTATGGAACCACGTGTCGTTCATATTTTCTAGCACTCATTGACTTATACATAACGTTGGGGGAAGCCATGGTTAAGAACTGTAGAGGGTAACAAGTAGGGTTCACACGTGGCAAGGTTTAGAGTGTGTGGAGACTAACACACAAACAAATAACGGGGCTGTGTTATACTTTTTTTGCTGACATCATGTTACATGTTTGTTTTGTCTTTTCCTACAATGCTTTGCCTATCAAGCCACAAGTCACTTGTACACGCATGTCGGGAGACTCCCAGTTGTTTGTTTCATTTGGCTTGCCAAGTCTTTAAATGTTGTTTTCAGCTCACCCTCATCTCACCCCACTTGCTTGTGTTAGTCTAGGCAAGGGTACTAGCGTATGTGGAATGGTTAATGTTTGCTAGGCTTTGAGTAGAGGTGTGTTCAGGTTACAGGCAGGTTGGGCAGTACATGTTAAGTCAGATTAAAGACAGGGTTTAGAATGCTGTCAAGTTATGTTTTCCCTACAATCCCCCTATCTACCCAATCTTGTTATCCTATTCTTCTTTCCGGTTTCCCTAAACTCACCCTTCCTATCTACAACCTCTCCCTAATCCCTCTCCCCCCCACCGCCCCATTTGCTAACATGTGGTCCCCTGTGATTCTAACATCCGGCTTTTGTGGTTCGGGAGAGAGTGTCGATACTCTCCCTTGTGGTCTTGACATAATAATCCGCCCCCATATACGGGTTATTACTACCACCCAAGCCAAATGGAAGTGACCCACTTCCCCTTTAGCAGAGATGCTAAAGGGTTTGCAGGAGATTCAGATAGAATTAGCATACGCTAGGCTAGCATACGCTAGGCAAGCAACCACGGCATTGAAGGCTCAGGTACATGGGTTAGTGGCACAAGGAACACCCTTACAGGCATCAAGTTCAGCGTCACCTTCGGGGTTAACAAGTCGGGCCCCTACGGTTATAGTGCAGCAACCAGTATCCAGTGATAATATTGAATCATTAAATAACTAATACATTTATAGTGAATTATAAATAAAGAAAGTTTATTTCTAAACACAAATAAAATGTATAACTTTCAATTTTGGTAATATATTAACTGCTTAATTAATCTTTTCTTACTTGTATGTTTATTGCAATTGTAATTCGATTTTCATCCAGTAGGTGTCACTCGCTCTATTGCATTTTTCAATATACATTGACCGGAAACACTAGGCCGCCATTTTCTGTTTTCAGGCTTTGTGTAATCGGTTCAGCGTGTACAGCGTGGTTGAGATGTACAGCGTTCATTTTTTCCTTCATATTTTTTCACTTTTCACAATTTTTCATTGGATCTCTTCATCTTTTGGTTCTTATATTTGGATTTGTTTGGGTTTTTTGTCTTCCGGATTCCTCGTAATTCCACTGTTTTTTTTTCCTTCAGTGGTTTGTATTTTTGTATTTATTTATTATTTATATCGCACACCGAACCCTGAGGTAACTGGGCAAGATGTTTATTTTTCTGCTTGGTGACTGCAATTACTCTTGTATTTTTGTGATTTTGATGGATTTTTTTTAAGTTTCTTGAATATTTTTCTTCTGGATTCATGGATATGGGTTCTTCAAAATAAACAGGAAATCACACATGGTAAGTCAAATTTTCGTTAGTTCACTCCAAGTTGTCTTTGTTTGTTGCAAATGTTTTTATGTTATTGAATATTTTAAATTAAAAGCAACACTTTGTACGTATATTTCTTCAATTTTTCCAACATTTTCTACGTATTCTTTGAGTCATAATGATGCATCTCTGTATTTTTTTTGTATTCCAGTTTTTTTCTTGTGATATAGCGTGGGCTATTTGTAATTCCTGAAATAACTGTTATTTTTATTTAAATGTTTTCTAAAACTCCAAAGGGTATGATTTATCATACTGAAAGAATGCCATAGGACGTTAGGCCACCCTTCCAAAGAATTTTTCGTTTTTGGTGTTTCTGCCAAATGCTCGCTAAGTAACAATTCCATATCTTTTTCTGGTCTCGGGGTCTTCTCCTCTTCCCACTTCTTGTGAATTCTGTGTCTTGCGAATAACGTATTTGGAGTCCACTTGACTGTATTTTCCTTCATATCGCCTGGGTGAAATGAAAAAAACAACCTTCTATTTTGGTGTCCGGATAGTTTCCATTTACAGTATTTTTTCTGGTTGTTTTGGAGAAATTCCACTTTCAAGTAGTTATAAAATTCATTGTATACTTCATAATTTCGGGAAGGCATTAAGCCGAAAATGAATGGAAAAAGATTGTCGTTTGCATTTGCATGCACTGTATGAAATTGGCTGAATGGTTTTGGGCAGACCTTAAATGTTCCATCCACCTGCCACATTTTTGAATATTTCAGATATTCTGCTCCTTGTTTTGTACCGAATATTATTAGCCTTCCTGCATTTTTATTTTTGTCATACAGAACTAATGATTCATTTTTATCCATCAACTGTAATTCATTTGGGATTTTTATGTCCTCATATGATTGTGGTGGTGGTGGAAAATGTTCCTTTTTCTGCTGCAGAATTATTGCAGTAACTTTACATTAGGCATTTGTCCCGCTGTGTAAAATTGTATATTCTGACATATCTTTTATTCCTGACACACTTGCTTCCTCATTTTCTCTATGTGCTCTTTCCTTCATCTCTGCTATTTTTGTTTTTCTTTCTATTTTTGTACCATCCGGCATATGGTTGTGTTCTCCTTCATGTATCAATTTCTCTCCTTTTGTTAATACCCTTTGTAAGGAACTCATGGTGGCAACAGTAAGACAACAGACACAAGTGGCAACACTTCGCTTGAACGCGGGACGCGGCAATGATATTTGCAGTTGGGATTGATCCCCGTTATTACACTTCCAGTAATGATCAAGAGAAATAAAGTTGGATAAGCCCTGATTTGAGAAAGGCACCTTGCCGAAACACGTGTAATCCATAGGGCAGGTCAATTAAACTTTCTTATCACACAACAGCAATTGGACTTAGTCTCCAGCTTAATTTTTTTTCTGGCGCAGTAATAAGGTGTGACCCCAGCAGCACTGGTTTCCCAATTAAACAATATGCAGGTTGGACAAACTCCTAATCTAAAACTAAATCTAAGATGGGAGCAAGGTCCACCATCAAATTAAAAAATGGGCAGTCCTTGAGGCGCCTTGTCAAACAAAAGGGCCCATACTAAGAAAAACCTATTGCCAATCCTTACGCTAATTAAAGAAAGAGTGTGGGATAGGGTTTTCAATGAAAAAAGAAGTGTTCTAAAATAACGTCAGGATGGGCTTTAGCCAGGGATCTCCCTTCCCCACATTTTGAGCACGGGACAAGGTGGCGGTCACACGCTCAAGCTTTCCCAGCACGAGCCAACAGTTCATTAGCAATTATCAGGTTCTCAGGACCGTCAATGGCCATGTCTCGTTTCTCTTGAATGTCACTTGCCTTCGAGGGCCTGATGTATTCAAATAACAAAAGTTATTTTAACCAAATGAAAGTTCTTTAGGGTGATAATGGTTCAACCCTGGGTCCCCCTCTTCCGGGCACTGACCCTTCTTGTTACCTCAACGTAAAGTTCCATTTACACGGTAGTGGGCCGGTAATGATTCACCCCTGGGTCTCCCTCTTCTGTGCGTAGACCCCTTGCGATTCTTTCAGCCTCCCTCCACCGGGTTCACTATGGATTGGGTCCCCCCCCCTCTACTGGGCACTAACCCCTCTCAAATCTTTCAGCCTCCCTCTTGCGGGTTCACTATGGCTTGCACTTCATTAATGTCTTTTCGAACAGTTCACCGTGGACATCGTTTGTCAACACACTGTTTCTTGGGACTTTAGACTTTGCCCCTCTCTATGGCATCCCTCGTCTGTGTTCACTCTTGCTACTTCCCCTTTGCTTTTAATGTTTGTGGGATTCACTTCCCTTACTTTTCTTAACTGTTTGTAGATCAAAGTCTTTCGATTGTACGGGGATTTTAGTAGACCTCCGGTATGAGCACTTTGACCTGCTTTGTCGGCTCTCCTACGGACTTCTGGTATCTGTAGTTTCAATGCAAAACAGAGGGGGAATCAGCAAGAGTCTTTCACACTAGCACCCACGTGGTGCCGGAACACTTGCAGCTGCTCTTGAAGGGTTGATTTGAGCATTATAGTTTCACCAGTGGGTCTCAGTCTGTCGGGCTCGGGACCTTCTTGAAGCTCCTCAAGGTTCTCCCTGAGTCGGGGGCTCGGACCCCTTTTTAGGTTCACAAAGGCCTCCCTCTTACAAAATATGTAACCTGTGTATATAATTTGCTAAGAGATTGCAATTGTATAAATGTACGTTTGTGGCAAAATCGGATTTTAGTTATAGTAACTATGGGAGGTTTTTGGACATTGTAAAACTCACCTCATAAATCTGACATCATTTTCCTGAAATCCAACCAGCTGAGAGCGAGGCGGAGACTATCACCCTTGTCCTATCCCATTGTTAAAGGAGTGTTTAGTTAAGCCTGCCCCAGTCATATACTTTGATGATGTCACTAGGCATTATAAATAAGAGTCCCTGACAAGACTCTAGACGCACTCTTCCTGACATTCCTGCGCTGCGTTCCTGTTCCATCCATCCAGATTCCTGATCCCAACTGCAAGGCCAGAAAATTGCTGACCCTACTGCAGGGCCCACTGCAAAATCCAAGCCGTGCTGATCCTATTTCCAGCAATGCCTCAATTCTGAAATCCCACTAAAATTCCCAAATAACCAAGGGGGAAAGCTGTGGTGTTTTTGGGAAGCATCCTGATCCCACTAACTGCATGCATCCTGCAAACCTGCCATCCAGCTGATCTTTAGTATCCAGAGACCAGAATTGCCATTCCAGTCCACTGCCATTCGGTGACCAGAACTGCCCAGCTGTTTGTCAGATGCCCTGCCGTGTAGTGACCAGAACCGTTGGCTGTCCAAAATCCCAAACTAAAATTGAATGTCCAAAATCCCAAACTAAAATTGGACTGCAAGTATCATTACCACCCCATAGAAATGCATAGAATACCTTGTCTTGCCTATACCTTTATCCGCCTCTCTAAGCCATCCTATCCCTATCCTGATAACTTGTAAAACTGTCAGAATTATCCGTGCAACCTTGCCCTTGATTTCTAGTGTTAGCGCCACCTTTCTCTTCATTTCTGTCTTGCATAGATCCTAAATCATAAGCGATATTGTGTTTAAATAAATGAATTTCCCTTTAGGAAAATGGGTACACTTCTCGAAGGGTTACAACTGCAGCATAACTTGATATTCACGGGTGGCTTTCCTCTTTTCTTAGCCATTACATCTAGTTTAAGTGAGATTTGACTTTCAATTTTAAAACCGATTCCTCTTTTCACTGCTCAATTTTCCTAAAAATTAACCTCACTCTACATTCCATATCTCTCTCAATTTACCAGCTAGAGAATTACTTTCACCTTCATATTGTACCTGAGATATACCTCTACACGCCAACCAAATGAAATGCTCTCCAAATCAGTGTATTTCACCCGTTCTTATTAAAAAACCTGGTTAATTTTAGGTGGGAATGAAAAAAATGCAACTTTTACACATGTCATTTTGCCACAATCTGTTTTAAACCTTCCACTCATTTTCGAATTATATGCTCTTGGTAATCCATTTGTGACTGTTAGTGTCATTGCATTGTTGCTTTAGTGAGGAATTATATTGGCTTCAAGGTTTTCAACACACATTCATATTTATTTGTCCATTTCCGAGTGTCATTTTATAACATTGCAAGGGGTTTAAAATCCATTTCTCTCTTACTTGGGGAGGGAAGTTCAGATTTGAATTCTGTTTCTTTCCTCTTATTCCTGGTTACCTGCTGTGTCTATTTATCCACTCGGTTTTGATTATTTGTGGGTTGAGGGCACATTGCAGGGGAAAATTCTAACTTGGGTTCTTTTCCTAAATCAAAAGGTGCTCCTATTCCGCTGTACTGTGTCTATGTTCCACTAGCAGGTTAAACCTAGTGCATTGCTCACATTCTCATTGTAATTATCACCGCATTGGTGATTGCTGCCCCATTTTAAAACTGTATGATTTATTTTTAATTTTAAAATAAATTTACCAACCCGCCTGGTTCATGGTCCATTGTGACCCAGGGTACTTGAAAAGGGGGTGTGATATGAGTGGTATACCATCTCAATATTGAATCAACATAAAAAGATAAGCATTTCAGTCGTGCGCTTTATACTAGGCTGAGACCAAGGTGTGTGTCGCCCAATTGAAATCCTTAACAAATTTGGGGGCTCGTCCGGGATTGAGTTTGGTTACCACCTGTAACAGTCTAACACAGCAGACTAACCTGCATGGTAGTGATACTTTGTGTGGTGGGAAAACTGGGTTACACTGTACAAGCGCCCCCCCAAAACAAATACTCTAAGTACCAGGCCTGTGTCTGAAAGTAAAACTAAAATCAACCTCAAAATAGACAGAAAAGCAATAGAATACAGGTTACCCTTAAAGAAAGAAAGCAAGAACATGTCCAAAATGACCGTAGTAGAAATCAACATGGCTAGGGAGCACCTTCTGCGCAAGTTATTTGTCAGAGTTGAGTGGCCAGAACAGGATGAAGTCTGGCTACAAGAAATAACACAACAGGTCACCGCCATGAACTTGGATACATGGTAGGACGGGGGGCCTATTACACAAAGCTTTAGAATCCCGGCCTACCTGCATCTCCACATGGGAGTGATGCGGGAAAGGCATGAGGAAAACACGACTCTTGAGCAGAATCAAGTTGAACTGTTAAATAAAATCCAGACTGATCTAGATTTAGCAGAACAAAAATTACAGAAGAGCCAAGAGTTGGAGGTAGAATCTGGAAATTATATCATAAAATTAAAAGAAGTTTTGGCTCTCCAACAGCAAAATAATGCTGATCAAGACGCCCAATTAGACGCAGTAAGACTAGAGTGTCAGGAAAAGGTTGAACATAAGCTGACTCTCCCCAAGTCAGGACAGAGACGCCCTAGACCAGGAAGCAAATTAAAAATAGAGTTACAGGGAAGTGAGTTAGCCCTCCAGAAACTAAATAAACTCAAAACAGAGTATGGGAATCTACTGGAGCACGCCGCACGGATAGCAGGTGTTCTGGAAGAGAACACCCAGGCCAAAGATGCAAAAACCCAGGAGGTTAGTCTCCTGCAACAGAAATTGTCTCATTATTCCCAAACCATGCAGGAAGCCCAGAGAGACAATGAGGTTCTCTGTGAAAAGAATGATGAGCTCCACAAACAAGTGGCAGCGCAAGAGCGGGTCATAGAGGCCAGTAAAGCCTTGATAGCTGAGCAAAAGGCTAAGATCTTTGCTTTCTTTCCTAAATCAAAAAGTGCTCCTATTCCCCTGTGCTGTGTCTATGTTCCACTAGCAGGTTAAACCCAGTCATTGCTCACATTCTCATTGTAATTATCACCCCATTGGTGATTGCTGCCCCATATTAAAAGTGGATGATTTCTTTTTAATTTTAAAATATATAAATATTGTACTTTACCAACCCGCCTGGTTCATGGTCCATTGTGACCTGGGGTATTTGAAAAGGGGGTGGATTATGAGTGGTGTACCATCTCAATATTGAATCAATATAAAAAGATAAGCATTTCAGTTGTGCGCTGCATACTAGGCCGAGACCAAGGTGTGTGTCGCCTGATTGAAATCCTTAACAATCGGGGAAGCATTGCTCACTGCTAATGACCTGGATCATATACGCACCGACTCTCCAACCTCTCTGCAGCCTTAGAAAGGAAGGGGCAGATGGCCATATGATATGATAGTTTATTTATATAGCGCATATACACAATATGTTTCAAAGCGCTTCAAGGCAAGGGAGGGAACAAGGGAAAATACAATGACATTCTTACAGGCCATGAAAAGTAAGGATGTGAAATTAACTATCGTAATCAGCCTGACGACATTTCAGATAGTGCAAGAGCTAAGACATAGATAAGGAAGGGTGGGGGAAGAGTGGGAAGTAAATGGAAACAGACAGGCGACTACCATACTAGGTCTGACGACATTTCTGGTAGAGCCTGAGAAAAACAAAAGGTGAGGAAGAGGGGTGCAGAAAGGTAGAGGAGGAACAAAACAAGCGGCTATCATACTAGGCCTGATGACATTTCATATAGTCCTGGAGGGGGAGTGGGGAGGATTTAAACCAGTAAGGGGGAGGGGACAGACAAGGTTGCTATCATACTAGGTCCAGGGACAATTCTGATAGAGTAAGTACATAGAAGAAAGTAAGGGGAGGAGATAGGAAAAGGGAGAAAGGAAAGGAGGAAAGAACAGAGACCAGTCAAAAGAGTGGAGAAGCAAGAGGGGAGAGTGAATACAATTGCAGAAGTCAGTAGTAACACATAATGTTGCAAGCCAGGATACAAGATGAAAATGGGAACAGCATGATTCAGGGCCACCATGAGTACAAGATGCAAAGGAAGTCCAGCATGAGAGTTGAGAAAGGGTGATGCCCCGTGAATGAATGAAGTCCATAAAACTCAAATTCTGCATTGGCCACAAGACGGTGATGGTGAAACCATAATGTATCTGGACAGACTCTTGCAGAAGTAGGCTTGAAAGGGGCGAGGGGGGAGCAGGGTAGAAGAATCAAGCAATCCTCATGCCTGTGCATAATGTTCAGCTTGGTCCCTGGGGTTGGCAGGATTATCATGGCTCCAGGGCTCTGCAAGATCATCATGGCACCTGTGAAGAATCTGGAGACTTCGTTCCTTCTTCCCAAGGCGTAAGCAAAACCCTCCCTAGTGGTTTGGGAAAGCAGGACCTCACTGGGAGTGACTCCCCCTCCAGGGGACAGGGACTCCCATTCCCATAGGGAATTCCATACACACAAGATATCTGCGTACATGGCAGTAAGCAATGCTGACAATACATCACAAGATAATATCTCTATGTGTTTGGCTCAAGGGAATGCTGAACTTTACACCTGTGGGGAACAATACACCCCCTCTCAATACAGGAGCAAGAATAAAGAACTAATGACCCTTGAGTGGAGGAGGAGAAACCATACACACAGGTGAGCTTCCGATGTGAGTACATAGGCGAGGGGCAGATCCACGTTGAACAGCAGAGCCTGCTGTGGCGCAGAGAGGCCAACGGTGAAGAGAAAGGCTGCCGTCCTGATACAGAAACGTGCAGGGCCTGAGAAGCCAAGACTGCCCAAAGCTAAGCCTTACTGGAGGCACGACCACACAGAGGACGTGGTGGGCCCAGTGCCTGCGAACTGATGCCGAAACCGAATGAGAGAGCAGAAGGCGAGGGAATGCAGAGACAAGCAGAATCCAAAAAACGCTTGTATCCAGTCCAGAAGAGCAGCAAGCCGTGGAGAACACCACCACTGCCAAAGAGACACACCCTCACTGGAGCAGACCCTGCAACCCTGAAGATATGAGGGTTGACCAGATCAGAGGGAGGCAGAGAGAGGAAAGAGCAAATGGGGAAGAAGGATGGAATGTCCTAATCCCACACCAGGGTGACAGAGGCAGAGGGACACTGAAGGAGAAGAATTACGGGAGCCCAAGAAACCTGAATAGGATAAACCTCCAGAAGGGTCACAAAAACCCACAAAGAGCTAAGAGAGCCACAAGTAGAGAATGGTTACTGATACCCCAGAGGACTAAGTGGGTTATTGGGACAGAGAAACCCAAGTGAAGAACAGATACAAGGAGAGCACAGAGGCATCTAATATCTGAACCAAGTGGCTCGGGAGAGAGGGGGGAAATATCCCTCCATCTACAGAAAGTTGGACATTTTGTTTTTGCTGGAACTTAAGACTTTCTGTTGTGGAATTTGGGAAACTTGAGGAATTTTGATAAAACTACCAAAGGAGAACTGTTAAATTGCTGAATCCAGAACCAGAACATCCTTGGACACCTGAGAGATATCCTAGTGACCAACGCTGGCACTCCACCTAATTTTCTTTTATATGTTTTTAAGTAGTAGGGCCAGTTTAGTGGATAGGCTTGGATGGAGGACTGTTTTTCTTTTGACAATTGATAAGCTCCTTAGTTTAGTTTGATAGGAAGGGAACTCCCCTTCAGCAGAGTGGGTTAGTGAGGCATTTTTCTTTTAAGTTGAATAAAGTTACTTGAAAACTGCGTCCTCTGGTCAGAGTCCTTTTTCTGGCTTGCCAAACACCCTTGGAAACAAAGGCCCTATGCTGTGGCACCAAGCTTTTAACGTTTGATTTTTGTCCCTTCTAGTTTCACAATTTTTCTGTGAATAGTAGCGTCTGTTCTGGGTGACCCTAAACCTCAAAATGGTCAATGTTACAACTTCCATCCTGTTTTTCCAAGTGCCAATAACTTTACCTGGATGTGAGGGCTTCTCCACTTAGTACCATTCTTTGATCATTTTCAGTGAATATAGGTCATTTGCCCCCTGGGAAGGAGCCTACAATCCATCAAACTGTATTATCCAGCACAGAGTCCTGTAGCCAGGCGTTGTTCCTATGAAAGAATGAAGTGATATAGTTATGGCTTTGCCAGCCGATGATTTCCAGGGACAGCTCGACAAAGACCAGGTAAGACTGGCACAAAGAAAGGACGGGATTGAAGGTCACTACGAGGCCTTGCTCTATAAAATCCCTGTACATTTTCAATATCATGTCACCCAATGACAGAGTAGCAGCCAAAATGTTTGAATAAATGTAACCCATGCTCCCACTTCAGCATGAGTATAGGAGGTTCCACATATATTGACTTTATGAAGAACTGGAATCATGAGAAGATGCTGACCTGAAGAATGGACACAAGGAACCCCTGCTGATACTTTCATCTCTGCTCAGAATCTGTGGGATCCAGAACTCCAATTACCAGGGTCCGGATCTAGAAAATTCGATTCTATTCCATTGTTTTATTTCCCTTTCCTTACAGTTTTTGCTTTGACATGGTTATTAAATTGATGATGTCTTGACCACTAAACCAGTATTATAAAACCAACACCATTCGTGCTGCTGGTGCATTTCACATGAGACCTCAGTACTATTGGTATGATATTATAAGACCTCTCAATCGGTTATGGTTGTTTACCACGATAATATACTGAATGTGCATTAGGGTCTTGGTGCTGGGGAGCCTAGCACTCAGAACTGTAACAATGGAGGATTTTTTATGGATTATTGTCGGGGGGAAATTACTGATTGGCCAGGATGGGAGGAAGGCAGCAGGTAGTGCCAAGGCTACTGCAGAGTCTGAAGATTTCAAGAACGTTCTCATTACGTGATCAAGCGTGGCGCACTAGGTGCATAGGAATAAGATGACAGCCTAATGAGGTCAGTGGGCACAGTTGACTGGAAATCGCTCCTGAAAGGAGGAAAAATAAAACATCTTTCCAGGGCTAGAAGACTATTTAAGGCTCGATGACTTCATTGATAAGAAGTCCATTTGTCAGCTTGATTTTTTCTCCAAGAGTAGTTTGGGAGGCAGTTAGGTTGCTGCTGCAGTTGAGAAGGTGATATGCAGCCTGTTTTTACATTGAAATGTAGTAACCGGTCTCTGTTCCTCTTCTTTATGTTCGAAATTATCGTGCAAGCTCCATTTCTTCCGCAATTTTGAGGATAGGTTTACTCCTGTTTTTATTGCACCATTGTTGACACTAGTACTGGCCCACCTGCCTTCTGGAAAACTGACACCGAAAACAAAGAAGCAATGACATAAGCACCAAAATACCCCTGCAGCTGGCTGAGCGTGGTGATCTGCAACTGGAAAAAGTCACCTTTCACCCTGCCATGTTCCCACCGTGCCTACTCTCCAAACAGTGTCTTCATAACCGTCTCAACCATTGCTGGAGTCGCCTTGCATCCTGTGCTACCAGAGCAGCAGATCAGACCAGCCTAGACTCATGAGCCACCTAGGTCAGCTTTAGTAGACATTATCTGCATCCACCAGATACTCATGATCAGCAACAAATCCTGATCCAGCAGAAACTGCCACCTGACAGAATAAAACCCCTGAAGTCTAACCCAATCAAAAAGGTATCCAAGATTTTGGCAATGCCCCAGTAAGAATCCTCCCAATGGCTGTGTACCAACCTGCACATTGAACAGTTCTGGATCGGAGGGAGGGAAGATTTGGTTTAAAGAGCTTTGACAGCAGCGGTCATAGTCCAACTTGACTCCAGAGCAGCACCTTCCTACAGGAGGAGTGTGAAATCTAACCACCAGAATCCATATACCCCAGGTCTATGCAGCAGCTCTGCAACCCACACTGCTTATACAATTGGTTAGCTGATCAGCATAGTGGCCTTCTCCGACTTAGCCAATCAGCTACAGAGTAACGTCTCAGTAGCCGGGCTTCACAGTTGGTGGAGAGTGGTCCAGAAATCCATGGGGGCACTAGTCTGTTGCATATCGACAGTGCCAAACCCTGGTAAACTGTACAAGTACCCATGACCCCACAGGTCACTGTGATGGTTAGGAGGTAGGCTTTTACAAGCTATAAAGGACACAAACTATAATACTGCGTGGATGTTATATTTACTCTGATATCTTTGTTACCATCTATCACCTAGACCCATTTCTTCTCTCGGAGCTAAGCCTAGGATTGCTTGATCATGTGAGCAATGGTCAGCCAAGTAAAGTCAACATACCTAGTCTGTGGGGAAATGTCCTGGCAGCTCCTGGGTTTTTTCAGTATCATGTAAGCCATAGGTGTCATGTCATACATAGTGATGTTGCACCTCAGAACCTGCTTGACAATCTGTAGCAGTAAAGCCAGCTTCAGTGTAGTTGTGCTGTGGGGAGTGTGGACTGCCATTTGAGGTCCGGTTTTGGCTGGGGTTTGGTGGAGAAAGATGTTAGAAGAGATCTACCATATTTGTTGCTTCACTTTAGGCATCCTGCTTGGAAGTGTTCACCCATTTCGAAACAAGCGCTGCTGGTAATGGCCCGTTCTATTGTTTGATCCTGTTGCAGAGCTGACAGAAAGGCTGTTTTCTCAAAGCAATAAGAGAAGTTTGTTCTGATCTTTACTACGGCCTGTGGAATCTGTGCCATGGCCCTACAGTGGCTTAACCACTTCTGTACCATTAGAATGTATATACGCCCCTCCTAAATTATAGGATGAGGGGGAAATCAGTTGCGGCAGTGTGCCACCAATTCAAGTGAAATTTAGAGGACTGGCAGCACTGAAAGGTTTCAATTATTCTTACTGATCGGACCCACCATGTTTAATTGGATCCCTTTCTTCTATGAGCTGACCAATGACACTTGTTTGGAGCCACAAACAACGGTCCATTCGTCGAGCCTTGTCAATGCTTTTATAACCTGCTTGCAAGCATTCTAACAAGCTACGGTTGCTGCCATGCATTTGAAAATGAGACAGATTTACATTCAAATACGTTAAGCACTGGAATGTCAGAGGCATGTTATGAGCTGCCTCTCTGAAGTTCAACATTAAATGCACAGGAAATGGTTACTCCGATTAGTTACAAACATGGAATTAAAAACGAATATTGTGTTGCTCGATTCATGATTCCTTGCCTTCGCCACTACAGAGTGATGCCTTCCCGTCACCATCTAGTCTTTAAACATGGGTTTCTGCTTCAAAAGAGCTGTCATTTTTCCTGCCGGTCACTAATGTATTCAAACATATTAACATGCACCTCTGCTTCGTCTACGGGGTTCTGCCGTTTGCCTTTATCTCAGCTGACTGCTATTGACCATAAGTGCATTATGGTACAAGTAGTCCTTAAACAAAGTGATCACGTGCATACAAGGGTAATTCAAAAAGCATGTTATAACAACACTTCCTGATGCCAATTGTCTTACAACGGCGTTGATGACAAGAATAGATAGGCTCAGCATCAAATCAAAGCATTTGTCATAGAAAGGGAACATGTGCAATTAGAACAATACAGTACCAGTTGACATCCTCTCACCCCAACAGCTATTTATGTTGAATGACTACTTGTACCATAATGCACTTGTTCACTTTTTATTTCGTTGTTTTGAGACCTTATCGAGCCCATTTGGGCAGGACTGGTCGAAAACATTAGATTCATAATAATCGAATATGGCTCGCTAAATAGAAGGATGGTTATTCAACCCACAGCATCTGGTTATGGGGCTGTACCATATTTTACGAAAATAACCATGTATGCATGTGCACACTTTAAGTAGAATGGCAACTTGACATAATTGCACTGAGGACAAAACGATTTAGTATTGGTCTAATTCACGCGGCACAGGATTACAATCTGCCACCACCCTACGTAGTTCCAACTAGCAATAGCGCTGACGCACAAACTTTGCCTTTGAAAGTTTTGAAACGTCATTCACTCTGCAACACACAGTACTGTCTATACTGCAGTGATAATATCTGATATAATGGCCACATGGCCTGGCGAACAGATTAAGGAGTACAATTTAAAGTTACTTATAAGGGAGAATAAATTAAAATGTCTTGAAATTAATAGACAATCATTTAAAGATCATGTAAGAATGCCTATACAGATCACTACAGCTACACAAGTCCAAGATGGCCACGATCTTTTGCACAATTTAAATGGACATGAGGTACATGATTTGAAACTTAAGTACCTCCCAAAAAACAGTATAGAATGCAGATTGCACTAAACAAATGTCACACTTCGCCTGAGGAAGTCTCGGCATAGGGGTGGAACGCGTGGCGCACAGATGAGTGATCGTTTCATTTTTTAACAACTCTGTAAACCCATACTGGCTAAGATTTTGACTATGAATTGTTTTTAATTTAAATAAAGATGATTGCACGCTAAAAGTGGATCGGGTGCCTTCTTATTTTTGTTTTGCAATGCAAACCGATATATTAGTTACAGCTTATACAGGCAGAACACCTGATGGCTATAATCAAGGTTAGCCCTTAACCTTTCACAAAGCACCAGCCGACAGTAGGCATAGAGCACCACTAGATGGGCACTTTAAGTGGAGATAGATATATCTCCATACATACATAGTATTTGTAGTTGGGCCCTAGGTTTGGAACCGTCCTTGCTAAGCTCTGATGATTAATGTGGTGTCCTAATTAAATTTTCTGGCAGGTCACAGGATAGGGTTGTAGTGAAGCCCACAACTCCTTTATTGTACGATCAGGGGTTTATACCGCATAAATTGCGATATTGTTTGATATTTCAGAAAGTGAATTTGCCACACACTTTAAGTCAATTTTAAGTGCAATTTTTATTCATTGATCAATTGTTTCATGTAATGTAATGTGAGCTTAAATAGCGCTGGTATCCCGCAGGCATCAGGGCGTGTTAACACAAACAAAACACAAACTATCTAGTGATCTTAGTGGTGCAGCTGTGGGATTACTTGAAGAGGTGAGTATTCAAGTGCTTTCGAAATTGTAGGTTATTCTCCTGTAGTCTCAGAATCACTGGAAGGGAGTTCCACATCTGAACTGCCTGCACAGCAAAGGATCTGCCCATCGCTTATTTAAGATTGTGTTTGGGGACTGCAAGCAAATTTTGTCCAGCCGAGCGCAGGGGTCTCTTCTGCGTATAAGGTACGATACTTTTCTTCAGATAGTTGGGTGCTTTCCCAAAAAGACAATTATGAACGAGCGTGAGGGATTTAAACTTAATCCTCTCTTCAACTCCCAACCAGTGTAGCGCTTTTCTAGCCGTGTTAATATGGTCTGTTCTCGCAAGGTGCTTGATTAGTCTTACCGCATCATTTTGAATGACTTGGCAGATGTGTAGATCTTTAGTGTGAGCGCCTATGAGAAGGGCATTGCCATAGTCTAACCTAGACAACACCACTGCCCTAG
Source organism: Ambystoma mexicanum (assembly GCF_040938575.1). Classification (NCBI taxonomy): domain Eukaryota; kingdom Metazoa; phylum Chordata; class Amphibia; order Caudata; family Ambystomatidae; genus Ambystoma; species Ambystoma mexicanum. Next base: position 324,919,924 of record NC_090925.1, on the reverse strand, counting down.
CAATGTTGACCAAGTTGCTTATAGTCCCAATTGCGGTCAGCTGACATGTGTTTCGACCGCGTGGGTCTTTATCAAGGCTGATACATAGTTAAAAAGGTTACCCACATGTGCACGTGGTTTGTGTCGGTGACAATTGTGACATGGTGCGTGGGTTTCAATTCCAGGTGAGTGGTATAATTAGATATGTGACAGTATATGTTCCAGCATAAAAGTTAAGTAAATTGTTGCTTACAAATATTGAGGATACATACACAAAATACATTATAGCCAGTTCCATTATAGAAAGTGGGGAGGCAAAAGGAGAAGGGAAAGAACGGAGAAGAGAGCAAGGTGGTTAGGGGGTTTGTTGCTGTAGTTAACGGGAAATTAATGAAAATAATGAAAATTGCTGTCTGAATCTTACTAGGTGGCATGAACAGGATGCCCCAATTGGGGTAGGGTGGTGAAGAGCGGTCAGTCCTTTGGATGACGACTGGGCTTGAAGTATGCCCTGCAACAGAAGGCGCAAAATAGTTGCAGTAACATCTCTACCTGTACACTGAGCAGCCTACGTGTGCATTAGATCTGGTAAAGGGAAAGCCCATTTGGGAGTAGTGTTATTACTACGGGGAGCTAACCCGTGTCTGCTAGGTGGAAACCTGTAGGTAGTGCCTTGGTGGGCAGTGGCAGAAAATCGAAGTAGAAACTAATTACATAGCCTATGGCCAGGCCCGTGCAGCTGTAAATGACATAGTGATACCAGAGTTGCTTACATGGGAGGAATTGCTCATCTAAACCATATTAAATAGGAGGCAATTATTTGGCAGTACCTCTGGCTAATGCCATATGTGGAGGAATTGGCAGATAATTGTCATGGGAGCTGCTGGAAAATGGTGCCCCTGGCAAACAAACAAATCGCAAGGTATCCAGGATAAACCATATTATACATATATACACACACACACACACATAAATTAGGCACCTTTATATATAGTGTGCACATGTGCAAAGTTTTCATAAAAGTGAAGGGAGCGTTGCCAGAGCAGTGTACAGATGACTTCACATAAGTCAAGCAGAGGCCCGGTTTGATGAAAGACATCCATTACATGTGACATAGCCCTACCTTCTGTTGGTGGCCAGGGGCGGACTAGCCAGGAGAACCTACCAATGCCACTCCCAGGACGTTTATGGTGGCACTCAGCCCCCTTAGTTACCTCACTATCCACCAGTAAGGTCAGGCAGCAAACCTAGTTACAGAAGCCTGGGTGACATTAATAACTGAAAAGGACACCCGTAAGATCAGGCATGAAAAGTTGAAACATCAGGCCCAACCATACGCATTCAAATCCAGAGACCTTGGAAATAAACTAATATGAAACAAAAAGAATTTGAGACCTTGCTGAGGGAGAGGTGGATGAAAGGTGTGATGCCTTTGCGAAAGATGGATTTGGAGCATTACTAGATGACTAATCTGAAATTGCGCACCAAGTTAAACTAAAACCAACCCCTACTGACAAAAGAACATTAAAACGACCATGCGAAGTTCCACAAGTTCACAGTGAAGGAGATGGTGTTGAAGAAGCTGTACACTGTCCCATTACATAGCCGTTTTTGTAGGCTGTTTCATGACGTTACTCCAAGTCTTGCAAAACAATTGGTGCAGATACTTCAGGTATCTTCTTTACATTTCAAGGAAGATGGCCCCATCACATCACACTTGAAGCATGCAGGAGTACTGCGGAATTGGAAGAAATCAGAGAACTACTTGGTGCACAGCAAGAACGATATCCTGAAATCAACTTCTGGGTCCTGGAAGGTGGTTATTAGGGGGAAGGATGCAGTATAAAGAGAGGATGTCCAGCGCATAGTTAGGCTCTATCACAACTGCCCCTCCACGAGTGTGCAGGGGACGCTATAGCCCCAGATGAGACCCAATGATCTCTGCGACAATAGCGGATGCAGCCTGAATCAGTGTGTGTTGGGGGGACTGGGTGCATGATTCAGACCGCATAGGCGGTGTCTTACTAGGCTATTTGTTTCCGCTTTTTTGTAAGATAAAAAAGAAATTGCTCCAGAATTTATGTTCATTTGTTTTTTAGTATTTGGGCTACTGCTTTAGATTTGCCAATGTTTATTGGCTGGGAGCACGCTAGATGGTGGGGTGATATAATGAGTACACGCAGTTTTAAGAACCGTCAGCTCAGAAGCTGTGGTGGGGAGATTGTATTGTTGGGGGTGGAGATAGGGTGGTTGGATTGGTCTCCACCCGATGTCTTCCAACGTTCATATACAAGAGGGGGAGGGAGTCCTAGTACCATGCTGGGGGTTTAGCCTGAAAGCGTGATGTTAGAAAGGTCCCATGTTACATATTCTTGTCAAGTTGGGAAGTGGAGGGCTGTATCTGGGGCAAACCCTGCCAACCATTTTAAAGTGTATAAAAGACTACCAAGTCCCACTAAACGTTTGGAGCCCAAATCCCTTCGCTAAGCACAAATAAGTTCTAACCTCTGTGGTGGAACAATAAAATGAGTGATGCAAGAAGTTAATTTATTTAAAAGTGGAAGGTTGTTGGGGGAAAAGGCTTACAAGATCTACGGATTTATCTACCACATAACCAGAAATCGCTCTCCGGCAATGATCCAATTTAATAGTTAGGATAGGTCAAACAAAGTGGCTGGGTTCTTTTTCTCATGGGGGGGGGGGGCTAGGTCCCCTCCAGGTCCGTCTTAATTTAACAGTCTGAGGTAGCGCGGAGACTCCTCTTAGTTCAAATAGTCACAGGAATACAGCACTGAGCCCCTTCTTGGCTCATGTTACAGTCACAGTGTCATAATGCCCAACAACTACTTTGCCACACATCCTCTTAACAGGGATAGTTAGTGCCCATCGCCATTTGTAATCCAACCAGGTGGTCAGTGCCTGGCCTACTTCTTCCCGATTCAGGGTTACAATTCCTCAGTTCACTGAGGAGGGATACCATGCCCTTCCCCCTCTAGAGGTATGTAATGCCCATCTCAACTTCAAAGAATGTTGTGCCCTCTCACCAATAAGAAACATGTTGCCCTTCTTACAGGCAGCCAGCTCTAGTCTCTTCAAGAGGCCAATGTGGTCCAGCGTCTGGGACCTCTTCTTAACCCAGCCCATTCAGGGGATTCTGGACCTTTAACACTTTCTCTCCCCAGAGTCTGCTGTGTCCCTGGGTTTAGCATGCTCTACCAGCGCCCACCCCTTGACCCCCTCACCCAAAGGCTATGCCTTTTCTTTGTATGCTTTACTTGCTTATCCCCTTCGCTCACCTTGCTCCTTTTCATTGCTAGGTCGCAACTCTGCTACGTTTCATTGTTGTTCTCCATTCTAATTGTTCAAGCCTTTTTCTCAGACACTTTCATGTTGGCTGGAATGCTCATTTGCTCGTTTCACCCCTCCCACAGAGGGTTTACAGCTTCCACAGCCGATAGGGACCAGCAGCCATTTTTGACATCAGGTAAAATCGTGCCTTCCCTCCTTGCTGCTGACCACTCTTACCTCCTGACTTATGGCATGGAGTTCTCAGGCACTCGCAGAAATCTTGACATGAGAGCAGGAGCCTGCAACTGTACATGGTTGCCTTCATCTTTCTGTGTTTTGTTCATAGCACTGGATGGATGCTGGCTTCCTCGTATGCTGCAGGGGGTACCTCTGGCATGCAGGGTTAGTTGAGCTCCGGTCTCGAAGCACAGTGCTCTCTATAAAATGTTGTCGAGTCATCCAAGGCAATATTACTGTTCATTTCTTCAAACATACAGGATTTAACATCAGGTTAATCCCTACCGTCACCATCACACAGGTTTTGCCTAAACCCATTGTTTTCTCGCGGCTGATATCACCCTTTCCCACTTGCATAAAATGCTGGAGACAGTGTTCTAGCCATAGAGCATGGTTGTGCCTCCGAATTCTGCGCCCCCTAGCTCAGAGACTAAATTACCTTCATTGGGATACGGCCATGGGATTGGAGGTGGGTTATGCAGATGCCATCCTGTACCACCTGCAGGTAGCTCACAGCTCTGGCAAAATTGTCCCGATAGACTGGGTTTCCTGGGATGCAGAGTCCCTCTCTGCCTTTGGATGGAGCCCGAGATAAACCTCGTCACACTTCTATGGCCAAACTTCCTAAAAACCTGGCTTTCCTTTAAGAGATATCTATTGCACCTACACTAAAAGAAGCTAAAATATAAGTCTTTCCCACAACAGACATTCCCCTCGGTGTCAACTGAAAGGCGAAAGTGGCTATTCTCGTGGGGGAAAGCGTGGGATAGAAGAAAGACATCTCATTCACAGGAGTGGAGTTACACCTTATGCTCAAGACATACACTAGGCTAAACTAATTAGCTACATATTCATTAATAATGAATTGATGGACAAAGTGAAGATTAACTAATATAGGGCAAATCTAACAAGAGGGAAATTAAAGGTCTCCCAACAGCTCGGGATTCTAAAAGTAAAAGACTTTACATTCTCTCTCAGACTGTTATTGCATGACTTTTATCACACAATTTTGAAATAACGGCTGGCAGTTTTATAAACTGCTTATTTTCATTTATTTTTAATCATTTTGAGAACAATCACTTCCTGTTAAATTGCAAAAATCTTCGGCAGTAGTCACAGCTATTTTTTTAATGTTGTAAAATTGCACTAGAAAAAGGTAGATGTTACGAAGCATTTGTTTGCAGTTCAATACCTTTAGGTAGGACCATACACATGTTTACATTCAATGTTCTTTTATATAGTTTGATGTTATGAAACACAAAACAGTTATGTAAGGGAACATGTTTCAATGCAGCTAAAAATAAAATGGTCGTTTTTCAAATACATGTGCGTGCTCCGTCACGGAAAACCTTTGAAGGGTGAACCCCCATGTTTAATAACTGAAGTATCATTGAGATTAGGCACATAGGTACGTACACCCACCAACAAAACCCTAAATTTAAGACGTTTTGAACATCAGTCAAATACACGGGTGCAGGACTTGGTGTTTGAAATTAGTCTCAAATACCATTTGGCCGACATTGCCATATTGTGCCACTACCAGCATTGCTTTCATTCGTTTAGTTTTGGCTATTAGGCTGCACAGAAAGTGCTGCCTATAAGTTCAAACTATTGGCATGGGAAGTAAAGATAAGCCAGACAAAGGATCTGAAGAGTGTGACAGGGTTCAGGCTATAACTTGTCAGAGGGGCCCCGAGGACCTCCATCAAAGTGGGGTAGGCAGTGAAGAGACCCGATCTATCTCAGAGGTGATATGAGAGAAGTGAAAGGGAATGCCATCTTTAGCTCCCCAGTGAGTGTGGAAAAGTGCTTATATTTGTGCACCTCTTACCCTGTACCGAAGCCCATCAGCCTCGGTCCTGCCCAGGTCGCTTTCTAATCTTTCAGGCACTGCCCAAGAGTCACGGCGTTCAGAGCGGTATGGGTATACCAACACAAGATCCAAAGACCACAGTTACCATCATGCACCAGCCTCCTCATACCAGTGGAATGACTAGTGGACCCCAAGGAGCAACTATCCACTGACCTACAAGAATGCATCAAGGTCCAACGGATAAGACTCCTCCCACACCAGACGGAAAGGAATGGTTGCCTTATGATAAGTGGATTGTTCACTCTATTCCCAAGCAACATTGGAAATCCAATGACTGCTACAGGGTCCCCAGCATTGCTACAGGAGAGAACCAGTGGCCAAGGTGGAGACAGCGGGGAACTGTACAGCAGTGGGAGAGAGCAGGGAACATTGCCCAAAATCCCTGTGGTCAATGACTTGCATGTGACAGGAGTGAAGCAAAGCATATAGGACCAGTTACTGCATGGCTGGCTGGAGAAGGAAAGCTAAGAAAAGAGGGCTGGGCTGATGGTTTTTATTGAGACTCCTGGAAGGATTGCAGATCACAAAGTGGAGAAGAAAGATGGGAAGAGATTCAGGTAAACTAGGCAGAGATTGGCTCAGGAAAGCTGGTTCAAACGTCCATTGGGACTTGGGAAGTTTCTAGACAGGAAGGCGAGGGCTATAAAAAGCTAGCATAGTCGGTCTGCAGCGAAAGGTGTTTGGGTGAGGTTAAATGAGGTGAAGGAGGGACAAGAGACCAGAAAGGAGTGTGAAGCAGGTGGAGGACAACGTGGAGAATAGTTTTGCCGGAGTGAAGGAAAAAGGTATTGGATTGAGAGCATGAGAGAAACAAGTAAGAGAGAGTTGGGAGGGAGCAGAGAGGATTGAAGAGGAGTAGAGTTGGGTGGGAATGGAGACAGTAGGGAGGTGGAGAGGGGGGGGGGCAAGCATTAATAGCAGGAAAGGGAAGGATAGAGGCAGAATGAGAGGAGTAAAGTTGGTATAAGATCAGTGGAGTAATAGGACCAGCAAGGGGGGGGGGGGGGAAGGAGGGGATAGTGGTGGAGCAAGAGAAGTCAGGAAGTGAGGAAATGGAGAGAAAGACTGGCACCGGAGTGGGGTATAATAAGACCATCGGACTTGCCTGGTTTAGGTCACCTAGGAAGTCCCTGATGGAGATAGATAAGACTATGACCTGTAGGCATCCCAAGATCAAGGACAACCACAACATTAGGGGTAGACTGGCTATAGTCAACCCCTCTTTGCCTGGTACTGCCATAGTAGGCCTAGATACTAACACAATATACCAGCCGTTGTCATTTTATGACCAAATTGTACTATTGTGGCTGACCTTATAAAATGCCTATTGCAGGACCCCAAAGCCAAAACTGCTAGCTTTGCCAAAACTCATTACAAGTGGCGTTGGGCACAAACCAGTCTTCTGCTTATGTAGACCACTTATCTACAGCAGTATACACAATCTACTGTGAAATAATATTACAAGCATTGGTAGTGCCAATAATGCAGCTTACAAAAAAAGATGTACTTTTCAAGCTTAGAACGAAGACTGTTTTAAGATCTACATCACAGACCTTCCCAAAACATTGTAGTGGACACATGCTTCCAGTGGGGTTCTAGAAGTACTGTCTCCCATTCAGTACGAGGGGGAGCTTTATTAGGTAGCCTTTGTCTCTAGAAACTGTAATTCAGCAGTACTATACATCGATAGAGGTATTAGCAACTGATAAGGCTGGAAGTGATAGTAATGTTCCGGCAGCTACTTTTGGAATCCTTGTGGATCATCAAAGCATTAATGATACGTGATTGTCATAACACTATATGTTTTCTGCTTCAATTTAATTATCTTACTCTTAACCACAAAATTTAACAGTAACCTAGGCTTAATCTATTATAACATGTCAGGTCTTGCTTTGCCCCTGGTTTATTTGACTAGTCTTTGAAGCCTTCTGCTGTTTTTACTGAAATCCTGCATTTTTAGTTGGCACTGAGAGAGAATATATATATATATATATATAGGAAAAGGCATATTCACAGGGATTGCACTCCTGTGGAGGCCACGCTCGAACCTCTACCCAATTGACAAAAATAAATCCCCAGAAGCAGTATTGTTGAAAGGAACTTCCAGTTTTAACGAAGTCACGGGGGGAAAAGGAATAATGTGTTTCACAGCCATCCGGCTCCTCGTTCACATACGAAAGCTCAACGTAAGTGACGTTTTTAAAACACAACAACAACTCTTTAGTTTCTCGATTCTGGGCTTTAGTGCTTTGTCGCCTTCTATGGCACATCAGTAAAACAGTCGAGTATCCTGAAAACTGCACTGCTTACCATTATGGAGCAGGTTTGCCGTTACAGTTAGAGAACTATCTCACACTTATAAAGTTCAATGTAGTGCAGAGCGATACATTCATCTTACCCAATGGTTATTACCATTGCCAGAGCTAAAACAAACATCTTGTTTACCGGAAAGGCTTCATAAAACCTAACAATATTTTTTCTACATGTGTACATAAATTCTTAAAGTGCATAATACTTTCCAATATAAAGACCTTTCTTTAAGACCCAATTAGACCAAACTTAGAATTTACCTTGATATGGTGCATAAGGCAAATAAAGTGCACGATCATGAACTACAGCATTACCTTGATAAAGTCCATAGTGCAAAATATATATATATATATTAGTGTGGCAGTGACCGCACTATAGACTAGTATTGAGTTCCGTAGGAAACCCAAAAAATAATTGTTAATCACTTTCGACTCGTATGACGGATGTGGCTTTTACTCGCTGCCCTCCCTGGAATTAAAAAAGTTACAACGCTGTTTCGGCCTAATCCCCATTCATTTTCCAACAGAGTCTCTGACAGAGTGTATTTTTTGCTCAAGTATACAGCGCTGAACGGAATGGGCCAGGTACGAAACAACTTGGGCACGAAGAATTGACAATTTCTGGGAGGGGTCTGGGGTTATTGCATCCAATAGTTTTTAAAATATTAGATGGAGAAGGGGGTACCCCTTTCTGACAAAAATATAGCCATAGTTGCCATGGTGCTTTGGAGCCGAGAGGCATTTCAGCAATGAAAAAGCAGCCATTTTCGCCCAAAATTCTATTGCTAATAACTTTTGTCTTGCAGGATGGATATGGGTGAAATTTCCCAAACAAAATGCATGTAAAGGACCACACTACACTGGAAATTTAGTAACAATATTACAAAATGAAAAAGTGATTAAGAAAACTAAAAACACAGTTTTCCGCCTACTTACAATAAATTTCTCACAAAGAAAAAGTGCAGTTTTTAAATAGCCATAGCATGAAAAACGTTTGCTAGATTTGGACCAAATAAAACAACTTGGGCACGAAGCAGTGACTTAATTTCCTTGACTGGTTTGAGGTAAATCCAATGCATAGTTTTTAAAATATGAGACAGAACAGGGTGCCGCCATGCGCCTTAGATCGGCCATATGCTATGCAGCCAAGAGGCTTGAGAAATGAATTGTGTGCTTGATGCAAGCGATTCCCATGCTATTACAGTGAGATGTCGCAAATGAAAACTCAAAACGCTATTTGGAGGAGGAAAAGGGATGCCAGCAAACTTTGGAATGAACTCCCCCATGACCTTACAGAGTCTAATAAAGTTGTAGACTTTAGAAAGAGAGAAAAAAAAAATAAGCACTTAGATGGCCTGGTCGTAACCACTATACCAATAGTAATCACATCAGGCTAGAGGTTGGGAGTGGGAAAGAAGACACCATGTGATGTTGGGGATGGGTTAAGGAGCAAGTTACGGGTAGAAAATGACTGGTTTATCAGAGGGAAGACAACAGGAATCTCACGAGATTACAGTGGCAATGCCTCAAGACGTGCTCAGAAGAAAATGTGCATCAGACAAAGCAATGAGTGATAGGGGGTAATGTGAGAGGGTTAGTGAGGGGAAAAAGAAGGGGGGGCATGTTGAGTGCTTGTGGAATGCTTTCATTGAAAAATGTTTCCCGTTCCCGCAGAAATAGGCAAGCCGCTACTCTACCGCAGGAATCTGTTATTGGAAATGAATAGTGTGAAATTATTGCGGGAATAAGGTACATTTGCAATGCCTACATCTACTGAGCAGGGGGGGCAATAAGCAGAGTACTAATGGGTGGCAATCAACACTACTTACTGTGACTCACAGGTCAGGGGCTGAATCCCTGCCATCCACTAACTGACTATCCTACATTCACATCTTAGTTATTTTTTACTATCACCCAAGCACACGCTTGTTCCAGGCAAGCCCCAGACATTGAATACTGTACAGACATTAACACCACAAACGTACCGAATTAGCTTCTAAAAGAGAAACCTTTAGGACCTCTGGTGCCAGCTGCCATGAACGCCCTTTGAACCACATTTGACACACCAGCTATACGCTCCATTAAGCTTTCCAGATCATGCACAAGTGTGTTTAGGAATGCATCTAAATGAGCATTAGGACACATCTAGACAACTTTTAAAGTGTTGTGGGAAACAAATAACGGATAGGGATATAGTTTGCCTGGATAAAAAAAGTAGATTTGCAGCAATGTGTACTACCTTCTGTTCCCAATTAGCTCCAGCTTACTGGGTGATGCCAACATGGAACAGGAGATCCTGCTCAAATACTGTTTTAGATCTTATCAAGCATTTTGGTTAATTGTACGTATGAGAAAAATGTGGTTTACTTCTTCTTTACTTGCATGTTTTTTGATTTACCAAATAAAATGACCCCCATGTGGAGATATGCATGGAAGCTAAAATGCTGCAGTGAAGCAAGTAGTACTACTAGAGATTCAGATGACTACCATGTGGATCACAAACTTCATTCAGTATTGCATGGAAGACAATGAGAACGACAAACAAGGAAATCCTAAGAATGAATGCGGTCGAGACATGGGGATCATTACTAGCCCCACTCTTAAGATTTTTCTTTATGGAGCAATTTAAGATTACACTTCAAAACCAATTTGCTGCAAATTAGTACTGATTGATATTGTTAGTTATTCGAAACAGAAAACATCATTTCTGTGTTTTCGATGACCTAAGCCACCCACCGAGCAATGTTGGCAAATTACTAAACAGACTTCCTTCTCAGACACTCATGCATTGCCGATTTGGGTTACAGAAGGAGCATGACAGGGAAATAAATGCCAGGATCCATCACTTAAGCTATTTGTAACCTTGAGATTTAAAAAGTAAAGATAGATGGATGGATATACATCTTTTTTTAAGTTTGCCTGATACATGGGCGGAGTCGAGAAAGTAGAGAATTTGCAATTTAAGTACAATGAAAATGTTTTCATAAAGTGAATGCAATTTATTTAGTTGGAATTTTTAAAGGATTTTTAGAAATGTTAGCATCCCAGAAGATTTTCTCATGAACTCTTTAACAAACATGTTATTTACTTTTTACATTCATTATTAGATACGGTTTTATAAACCCGTTATTTTAATAACATAACTCTGCTTTTTGGAATTGGGGACCGAGGGTTTTGCGTGTGTAGCAAAAAACTAAAATATGACCCCTACTAATGTGTTAAATTCCAAACCCTGACCTGCCTCCATTTCTGCACCAAAAATACATTTAATTTTGGTTGCTCTGTTCAGACGAGTCATTACTAATAATCAGGACCCTTCCGTCTGGCTGGAAAATGCCAATGCTGTAAATGTTAATAAATCAACATTGCCATACGTCAATCAATAATGGTTGTTCGTCGTTAACTTTCCTCTGCAGGCTCCCTCCTATGGAAAAGCCTCCACCTCAGCCTGCAACTTGAGCAGGATCTCAAAATTCTGAAAACTCTGTAAGACTTTGCTATTTTCCTGCTCCTCTCCTCTGCTAATCCCACAGTTGCCGAATCAATGTCCTGTGCCCTTAAGCATCCTCTGGGTTCTGACCTCCGATACCAATTCTGCCCAGCTTCTGTCTATCTACAGCACTTGCACCCCCTCCGCTCTGGAGGTTTCGCACTTACAGCCCAGTCCGTGTTGCACACGATCATTCCTAGCACTTCATCTGTGGCTCACACACGAGCTTGGACTCCTCAGGACTCACCCCCTCTGCCTTGCTGCACTTGCACGTTCTGAATACTCAGAAGGCATAGTAGGCGCGTCCATCTCCCACTTCCCTCCTGATTTTAAATATTGTGTTTCAATGTATTTCCCACCCTTGCTCCCTCCCTGCCCTGTGGGCGCTTTGAAACAGTATTTTCTTATTGCATAAGCGCCTAACAAGCAAACAAATACATTGAAAAATGATTGCTTGTTGATATAGCTCTTGCGTTTTCTTTTTCACACCTGCTCTGAAACATCAGCATGAAGTACATAACAAAAACCAAAAAACAGCAAACCTAATGACAGTTGGCATTGCAGTTCTAATTAGTCAGTCCCAAAAAAAAAAAAAAAAAACTGTTCTAACATGGGGCAGACAAATATTTATACAGGGTAAATGGGCAGGCACAGCGGTGGCCACCGCGCAGGCAAACCCCAAAAGTCACAGTGGTTGGGGGGGGGTTCACAAGAGACCAGAGATTCCACAAGCTTACAAAAAGCTCAGAAGTTTCCTGGGAGAGGGACACCCATTCCTGTTTTTGTATGGAATTGTGGGACCTGTAGTTAGCAAACTTTCAAATAGGACAGAAAAAAACCACACCCCAAAATCCTAAGGAAAAAAAAAAACAGGAACAGATGGCCTTATCACAGTAAGCTGAGGTCTGGCCTACTCACACGCGACATCACAAGTCAGTCACAGGTGCACCACTGCCCCAGGGCACACCAATCCCTAAAAATGTTAATGCCCTTCCCAATACCACAGCCTTGAAATGTGGGCAGCAGCAACCCTTTGGAAATTCATTAAATAAGTCTGCTCAGCTGTCCTCACACCAGCCAGACACCATTCATACGGTGACACAAAAGTAGCAGAGTCCTACACCTCCCAGAGCCACACCAGCAAGCAGAAGCCATTATTCCAGGAAGACAATCAGCAGTTAGAGAATCATCAGCAGACAGCACACTGCCGCCCCAGTTATGATACGGTCCCAACTTTTATGTTCCTGCAAACAGTGTGGGACATTTTAGGCAACAACCTGTTGTAATGTAGTCTTGTCATGTGATGGCACTGGCATGCTTGCGGTCAGAATGTTGAAGCATGAATGCAGCTCAGGAGAATTGTGTGTGGATCTGTGAGTGAATGTTCTGAGAGTGTCAGTTGGGGGCCTGAGCTGGGAATGAGAGGATGGCCGGTGGGTCTGCTCTGTAACTATGTCCTGTCCATGTGCCATTGTATATACACACACACGAGAAACTGGTTGATTTATATTTGTACAATAAAGACATACTGGATCAAATATGATGGCTCCACAGCTGGTCTGTGTTTGGATGCTCCGAGCCCAACCATCTCCCACATCCTTATATACAACAATGGCGACGAGGAAGCTAAAGAGAGCTTCAAGAACTCACAACTTGAGAAGAAAAATAAAGCAGGAGACAGGCAATGAGACTACATACAGCGACTGGAATTACAGTAATGAGAGATAGATACACACACACAAAAAACACAACCCTCCGAGTGGGGGGGGGGGGGACGCCTCAAAAGATGGAGTGGTGAATGTAACATACACAGTACAAATGCCCGGTCCCCCGGCGATGTCCGATTTTTTTGCAGAACATATCAAGAGTTCCTTAAACTTCCCTACACATACTGACGAGGACAAAGTAACTAAACTTCTCCGTCGTTTCAATCGTTGGAATGCACGCTTTAGATCAAATGGGGACAAAACGAGTACAACCTATTTGAATATGAAATGACCTCCACGCATCAAACCCGAACTTTAAAATAACGTGCGTCTCTCATTCAGAACGTCGACACAAAACTAGATTCCACACAAACATATCGGACTGGAAGCACATTTTCGCGGATCACTTCTGGTCACAAGACACATTGTGTTGAGTTTCACTCCCAGTCACGGACGAAGGCCACGCATTCGAGGTGTTTGAAAACGCCGGTCTCCACACACAAGCACAAACGAATGCCGTGCGGTCGGCTGCGAAGACAGCGTAGCAAACCGCGAGAGCGTTGAGGTGCTAATCGAACAGCCACAGCAAGGTTTTTGAACAATTATCCGCCATGAATAACACCCAACAGTGCTCAAGCCAGCAGAGAACGTTATACGATCAAGACGACGAATGTTTACAGTGCACGTCACCCCCACCCCTTTCAGCCGTTATCCCCGCACACGTACACGCACAAAACGCTTAGGCCGCAAAAAAAAAAAAAAAAAGGGAGGGCAAGGAGTACGTCGTCCGCTGAGTTACGCACAGCGGCACCTCGCTCCGTCTCGCGCCGTCCTTACGCCGCGGCCGTCTGGCCGTCGTCTCCAGCGCCGCAACGTCCTCACGCTCCGCAGGGACAGCCGGCGAACGCGGTGCGTGAGGAAGCAAGCAGAACTACAGTGTGTAAAGCAGCGGCGGCACTGGGGCGGAGCCCCGTTGTTTTAGGGGTAAACGGTCGCAGCTCTTACCTCGGTTGCTGTCTCTCTTTCCGGGCTCCGTCACGGCGCGCGCCCTGTTGCTGACGCACGAGAAAAAGTCGAGGTTGGAGATGCGCGTGCCCGGGAGGCAGTGCATCTTTTTTTTTCTGCTCACGCGCGCCCCCGCAAAGCACAACTATTCCTGCGCCGCGAAGAAAGCTCCAGTGTTGCTTTTGCGCATGTGCCGACAGCACATGCGTATTTTTTGCCAGCCGTTCATAACAGCAACTGGCGTTTGTTGTCGATGATTTGTCAATTACATTTGGCAGCGTTCGTTTGCTCTGAAGGACGAAGCTCGGCACAGTCGTACTTCTTTTCTACTTCACTGTGTGTTTCTGACATCTATTCATTTTTCTTATTAAATTCCATCTAGCTATTATAATTGTGTTACTTGATATACGTACCTTTAACACAACATTTTAGAATTGATGCGGATTATTTACGCAGAAAATTGTCCCTTTATGGTCATAATTGGTTTGGTATTTGATCCCTTACACGAGGGTGATGGTTAGCTTCATCCATTTGTATAGTGTATATTGTAATAACGAGACCTCCACAGGTAAGTTATTTAAGCCTTTATTATCAAACCCGAACGCCGTACATATCTCTTCCCTGCTCCTTTCACTCTCCCTCCACCAACTGTCCCCCCCGAACCTTAACCCCTCAACATTCTATAGTAGAACCTTAGATAAGAGCTCGCGGAAGCACGAGCAACTACTACACATCTCCCCCTGTAAACCTCCATAATGAACATTCATTAATTATGAACATAGGTAAGGTAAGGTAGGACAGAAAGAATCCTTAATATGCAATAAGAGGCATATTTATCTATATGGAACATTGATAATGATTACAGTCCAAGCATTAATCATCTGCAAATTCTAAAACAAAATCCTTGTATTTGGCTGGAATATTCTTTATACGGTTTGGGCGATTATTCACTTGATTGGAGGACTCCGCAAGAACAGAGTTTCCACACTGTCCCCTTCCGTGTGGAACTATGCTTGCATTATCTGATGCAAGCACTGACAACTCCTCTGCAACCCTTACATCCACACCAGTCAAACCAAAAGCACCTTTATCAGAATCACACTCAGAATGTACATCCATCCCTTTAGCATCATGAGCTCCTTCTAATGGCACAACATCATCACTTTCCGAGGCAGACGCCTGCCTCCTACCATGCCCCACCCGAGCATCCTCCCCAACCAGCACAGCCATATCCTTATCCCTCTCTAGGGGAACCACATCCTCAGAGGCATAATCTGGATCAACTCTTATTGTATCCCCACCTCCCTCACAACACAGTTCCTTAGTCCCCGCCAGCTTTCCCTTAACAAGGACCACCCTCCTCAAACTCCATCTGGTACCATCTTGCAATTTAACGTATCCATGACCTACTTTGGTCACAATTTTTGGTTCCATAAATTTGGACAAACCCTTTGCTACAAATCTTGGATTTTTCACCACTACAAGATCACCAATTTGTACACGCAGGGGTTTCTTTTTTTTAAGCTGAGATTCCCAAAAACTGGATTGTTTAACACGCACCTTGTCCAGAACCTCCTGCATGTTGATGCGACTTTGTACACCACCCCCAAGAGCGGCCACCCTTAGTTTAGATCCTGGTTTTCTCCCTCTCATTAACTCAAAAGGAGACACTCCAGTAAAGGAAGAAGGGGTAACCCTATAGGCTTTTAGAGCTTCAGTCACCACACTGCACCACGGCAAACCATTTGCGATGGCCAACTGAACTGCCCCCTTCACAAACCTGTTCATCCGTTCAACTAATCCATTGGCCTCTGGATTGTACAAAGCCACTTTATGGTGACGAATTCCTAGTTTGGAGAAGAACTCTTGCATGGTGACTGATACAAATTGGGGACCATTATCTGAGACTATTCCAGCCGGAACCCCTTCCCTGTCAAACACTGCTGACAAGAAGTCAATCACCTTCTCAGTGGTGACCGAGGACAAGGCCGTGGCCTCCACCCACCTAGAGGTATAGTCCACTAACACCACAAAATATCTGAAACCTCCACCCAAGGTGTCCATGGGACCCATAATATCTACTGCCACTTTTGACCACACCTCTTGCGGCACTTCCACAGGCTGTACGGGTTGGGGCGACGTTGTCTTACTTTTATCACTGACTGAACAAGCCATGCAATCCTTAACTACCTTCTCAACCTCCTCATCCATCTTGGGCCACCAATACCCTTCTCTCAGCCTTCTTTTCGTCATGGATCTCCCGAGATGCCCTTCATGAGCCAACTCCACCAACTTGGCCTTAAGAGATTCAGGTGGTATTAACCTGGTACCCCTGGCAATGCCCCACGGACCTTCAGACAACTCTGTCCATACTTGTCCGAACGACTTGTCCAATTCATCCTTGCCTGCACCTGTAGTAAGAGCAGTCTTGATTTTGTTCAACACAGGGTCCATCGCACATTCTCTACCCCATTCCTGCTCATTTACTGCCGGAAACACTTTGGCCACCAACACATATTCATCACTCATCACAGCCTGTTTTGAGTTTTCCGCACTTACATCATGCCGGGGAAAACGAGATAGACCATCTGCAACCATATTTTTACTGCCAGGTAAGTACTCCACCTTAAAATTATACTCATTCATGTCCACCATCCAGCGCATCACTCTAGACGATGCCTGGAACAAACCCTTAGATGTCAAAACATGCACTAGGGGTTTATGATCGGTGCGTAATGTGTATTCTACTCCCCACAAGAATGTTCTAAAATGTTTGGATGCCCAGACAGCTGCCAAGGCCTCCCTCTCTATGACAGCATATCTACGTTCTGCTTCACTAAGAACCCTAGATGCAAAAGCAATGGGGCGATACGATCCATCAAAACACTGTTCAAGAACTGCCCCTACACCATACTCACTAGCATCCACTGTCAAAACCGTCTTCCTAGATGGAGAAAAGGAAGCTAACGATGGAGCCTGGTCCACTTGAGCCTTCAAGCCTTCAAATTCTAGCTGGCATGCCCCTGACCACTCAAAATGTACGCCCTTTTTGAGCAACGCTCTCATGGCCACAGTCTTGTCGGAGTACGTGGGAATAAACCTACTATAATATTCGGCCAATCCCAAAAACGACCGTAATTGGTCCTTACTGGTGGGTGGAGATACTTCACATAACGCCTTCACCAACTCAGCCTTGGGATGTATCCCCTTGGCATCCAGGGTGTGTCCTAAATAAGTCACACTCTCCACCCCTATCTTACACTTACTTAATTTGACCGTCAAACCACTCTTCTCCAAAATGCCCAAAACTCGTAGAATCCTTTCATTGTGTTCCTCACGAGACCTGCCCCACACCAAGATATCGTCCTGGAAATATTCCACACCATCCACCCCGCAAAACAACTTTTGCATCACCCGCTGGAAAACAGCGGAGGCGGATGCCAAACCAAATGGCATACGCCGGAAACGGAAAGCTCCAAATGGCGTAATGAACGATGTAAGAGGTCGTGATTCAATGTGCAAATCCACCTGGTGATAGGCAGATGACAAATCTAAGGTGGAGAAACAAGATGCCCCTCCCACAAGTGAAAGCATTTCCTGTATATTCGGTAAGGGATGCCTGTCTATCCAGATACTTGAATTCAAATCTCTTAGGTCAACACACATCCTCATACCACCATCATTTTTACGTGCCAATACAACCGGGGCTAACCACTCTGATGACTCTACCTCCTCTATTACACCAGCCTCCATCAGCTTTTTAAGTTCTGTCTGAAGACTTTCACGTGCCATGATTGGTACACGCCTAACTCTGTGCACAACGGGAACGGCATTCCTCTTGAGCACGATCTTGTGTGAGAAACCCCGCAACTTGCCCAGGACGGAGGAGAAAACTGATGGAAATTTCTTTTGGAGATTATCGGCTGACACCACACTTCCCTCACGCAAACTACCTTCTCTTTCCTTGCTTACGCACAAAACCGGGACAGCTTTGCCAGGTCGAATCTCCATCTCTAGAGCAGCCTGCTCCTCCCACCCAATAACCGGATCGCCCTTACAAGCTACATACAGTTTTCCTCTGGCTTTTCTGCCATGAAATTCAATTTCAACCCACTCATATCCCAATACTTTAATTGGAACACGGCCATACGCACAAGGATTAATATCAGACGGGTTAAGACTAGACACCTCCTTATGGAACTTAGATTTATACATCTCAGGAGATATCATAGTGTATGGAGAACCCGTGTCAACCAACACACTGAGTGGAACTCCATTCACATTAAGAGTAGCCCACGCACTTTTTCCCGACGGTCCCACACTCAACAGTGCACCTTCTTTTGGAAGCAAATCCGCCCTAGCAGAAGGACTAACATATCCTACAACAGTTACATTGTTATCATCTTCTTCGGGGTCCACCATCCGCACCACTTCCTTCTGTGGTATAGCCTTACACATGCGGGCAAAATGTCCTCTTCCCTTGCACTTTCTGCACACAACGGCAGAAGCAGGACATTCCCTTGCACCCGCAATATGACCCCTCCAACCGCATTTCTTGCAGAATTCTCTGCTATTCGGCGTGACTCTTTGATCCTTGTCCCTGGTTCGACTTTCTTCATTTTTGCGTGGCTGAACCATGTGTACAATGTCCGCCTTTTCCGTCACTTCTTTGACACTCTTCCTTGACTCCTCCAGGGCACGGGCTATTTCAATTACTTTCTCCAACGGAGGATCCTTCTCTGTCCACAACCTCTCCCTAACCTTCGAGTCACTAGTTCTCATCATGATCTGGTCACGAATGTATTCTTCTGCCATGCCCGTGAACTTACAAGTAGAAATGAGGGTGCGCAGTGCCGTCACATACGAATCAATGTTCTCGCCAGAACCTTGTGCCCTTGAAAAGAAATGATACCTCTCAAGCACAATGTTTGCTCTTTTGCCAAAACGTGTCTCAAGTTTTTTTAGAGCAGTCTCAAATGCCAAAATCACTGCCTGCCCCCCTTCACCATCTCCTTCTCCTGAAGACAAAGCCATAACATCCTGGCCCGGAAGGTGTCTGAACACCCTTAAACCCTCCGTACCAAGGCAATTGAGTAGGGTCGCTTCCTTGTCATCATCAGACATTCTGGAACCCCCTGACGCTCTCAGATATACTTTGAAAGTGTCCACCCAAAGCTCCCATGCAATGGGGGGCTCCCCCGGATTGGGGAGGAAGGCCGGAGGAGGACGTGCATTGCTGCGCTGCATAGTCACTGGATCCGACATAGCCACTGACTGAGGTCTATGCTATGAAACACCTGAACTCTCTGCGCTCTTCCGTGAATAACAATGTTTAAGTAACTTGTTCAACACGGCAGACTAGCAAGATGATTATTCCACCTTCACATATGCACAATACTGTTAAAGGCAGGCTCCAGTCACTTCCCTCCTCTATATTTTGTAGCAAATAGAAAGCACAGTATCTCAATGCCAGCACACAAGTAGTTAACTCTCCTCTCCTTGCAGTTCGAGTAATATAGACACACCCACCCTTGAACAGGAAGCCTTCCGTTAACTTCCTATGTGGTGGGCGGAGCCGAACAACAGGGCATCCGTGTATAATTTGCGTCTTCACAGCTACGAAGAACGCCGGACTCTGCCCCCTCCCAGGGTCCTCCTCTCACCTGTGCTGCTCCCTAGTATTATTGTGCACCGCACGGCACTGTCGCACCCCGCCACAAGCCGCACTCGACCTCTTCCGGGAGCGCGGCTCGGCAGGATTTAAGCTTGACAGCGGCCGCACAGCCGTGAACACGGCTGCACTCTTTGCGGTGTGCCGCGCTCGACCTCCTCCGAGAGCGCGGCCCGGCAGGATCCTCTGCTAGTGGCAGCGGCCGCTCAGCCGTAGCACGGCTGAACTCCTTGCCGTGTGCTGCGCTCGACCTCCTCCGGGAGCGCGGCTCGGCCGGCCGCTGAAGGCAAGTAGCGTTGGCCCAGCTGACACTTTTCACGCCGGGGCCCGCGCTCGACCTCGTCCGGGAGCGCAGCCCAGAAATCAGCTGAGGTACCGGATGATGTGTACGGCTGGCAAGGCGCGTGGGTCGGGTTTGAAGATCCTCGTCGCCAGTGTAATAACGAGACCTCCACAGGTAAGTTATTTAAGCCTTTATTATCAAACCCGAACGCCGTACATATCTCTTCCCTGCTCCTTTCACTCTCCCTCCACCAACTGTCCCCCCCGAACCTTAACCCCTCAACATTCTATAGTAGAACCTTAGATAAGAGCTCGCGGAAGCACGAGCAACTACTACATATATCTTTGCCTGTTTCAGTAAGCTTTTTTGGCAAGTTGTTAATGCACATTTTGACCTTTATTATGTAAGGTGTCTTATTAGGATGCTTGCTGGCAGTGCTGGAAATGGAAATTATTTACTGGGAAGGGGGCAGATGTTTCCCAACCATCCACTCACAAACACAGATTAATGAAAGTGTTCCTTTTAGGAGAGGCTAATCATGAGCCCCTGGAAAATAACTTAAGGGAGCAGCGTTTCATTTCCTATAGTTAGGGTGACCAGAGTTAAAAAGTAAAAAAACGGGATACGGCAGGCAGCTAAAATAAAAGTAGGAATAACTCTTGAAAAGGGCTGTCAAGGCACTACACTTCAGTAGCGTTTGGAGGAGAAGGGGGTTTAAGTGTGTCACTGTTCAAAGAAACACATAACATATCTTAAGTTGTAAAATGGCCCATTTCATCTGTACAATATTGTGCGTTCCTGCCTGCCAGCTATTCAGACATGCTATAAAAAACCGGGAACAATGCAGTTTCCAATGGGGAAAATAATCTTGAGAAAGGGGGACATGGCACCAAATACTGGGACATTCCCCAATTGGTTTTTCAAATGCTAACAGCTCCTGTATCTAGGTGGTCATATCCAACCAGAACGTTTCTATCACCATACACTTCCACCAAATGTAGGCCCAGTCCCCTTAATCTTGACACCCTCTCCAACATGCTGACGAAACCTTAGGGAACAGTACCTGCAACACCTGTGGTGTATAGTGCATTGCACAATTTTATTGCACCATAACTCCCTACATTGTATCGACCTAGTTAGCTCGGTTATATTTCCCCAAATATATTTCCAATCCTCCTCTGGTATATGAGGTGCTAACACATCCTCCCACTTCATCATATAGCCAAGTGCTGCTTCGCCCTTGAGTCTAGTAGATGCTTGTACAGTGTGGAGATCAAGTTTTTGAAACCTGTGTGCGTTGTGATAAATGTCTCAAAAGGTGTGAGTTCTTTACACGCTGCATGGTTACCGTTGCATCTGTTAGCCAATGCCTCAGTTGGTAGTACAAGGCATAAAATAAGTGGTATTGCATCGCAATTCAATATCACCGATTTGCGTTTGTTGCTCCGAGTGCAACATGATTTGTAGCACCAATGTTAAACTGCACTTCTAATGGTAATCTGGTGCTGTTTCGAACCCGCAGTGTGCGGGTCGTGCAGGCGAGGAAGAGGCACCATCTTGAGCTGAGCTGAAACATTGTTTCTATTCATGTTCCCAACCAGAGGCTGTTGCTGGCATTGGAAAGCATTCACAAAGGAGAGCGTGAGAGCTGCTGAGTTCGTGCACCTCCTGACCTACTTTATGGACATGGTAAGTTTGAGGGCAGAGGACAGGCAGACGAATTCACTGAGGCACCAGCACGGACATGCTCCCTTCCTATCTGCTGAGGCCAGGGTCACTGCCCATGCAGTTGGGGGGGTATGGACGCCCGAAGGAAGCTCTGTATATAAAGGACCATAATTATGCATGCAGGTTGTGTGCTAATCGCTCCATAGGCTGAGCGTGTTTTACAAGACGTCGGGCTCCCAAGCTCACCATACACTGGAGCTTTTGTTACAACTCGCTCTGGAACAACACTAATGGGTCCTACATTGGAGCATAGAATGTACTTTATTGCACATTTTCTGAAGCTATGAGAAACAAGAATTATTAGGACTTGCACATAACACAAAAACATATGTTAACTGTGAGTAAGTATGTGTTAACTGCGAGAAAGAAAGCAGGCAGGGTCAATTCTGACAGTTGTGACTCAGGCTAATAAAAAGATGCCCCACCTGTTTCTGCTCCAAATAAGTAACCACCCCAAAGCTGGGTCCAGGAGACCTAGCAACTATATTAAAGCACTTCAATATATGGCATGACCCATGTTAAGTCGCTGATAAGTCTG
Organism: Ambystoma mexicanum; assembly: GCF_040938575.1. NCBI lineage: Eukaryota > Metazoa > Chordata > Amphibia > Caudata > Ambystomatidae > Ambystoma > Ambystoma mexicanum. The sequence goes on along the minus strand of NC_090925.1, from coordinate 324,897,817 downwards.
GCAAAATGTGGAGAAAAGTGCGGCTCCCTGCCCCAGGGTGGCAACACCTTCATGGACTAATTGACGTTAGTCTCTACCTCCTCCCCAGCCTTCTGAAATTCTTGGGATGTTGCTGACAGGACTTGCTCACTTTCAGAACTCATGACCAAGACAAAATACAAAAGATAAACAGCGTCTGGACTGTGCGGCTCAAAAAATAAAGGCTTTGCAGTCACATGTACTTTGTTCTCTGCAGCACTTTTATTACGTGGGAATGATTAGACAATTAGCCACTTAATAGGACATTGCAAGTGAAAGACCCTCACAACACCTATTTCCTCCCAAATCTGCCTGCTTCCAGCACAATTAAATTGAGTAACGAAATGAAGTTCTCCTTTAAAGATTTGTTTATATGTTTAACAGCTTGACATGCACACATTTTTTGTTTAGTCAAATGTTCTTAACAGCACAACATCAGCAAGCTGACACTTTCTATACCCAGGTAAACCTAACAGTTTATTTTAGTGTGTGTTGCTTTATTTTGTTTCCTGGGACTTGTAGTTTTCCATGAAGGATATTGACAATATTCTTTTGGCTCAAGATGATTCTAAAATGATTTGCGTATTGTCATGCTGCTATGTTACTACTTGGCCCCTGTATACTCGCCGCCTATGGGAACAATCTTTAAACCCATTTTTCAGCACATTGGACAATGTAGGGACATAAGCGAGTGTAGCAAAAAGAAATTACTCCCAACACATGCAAGCTTGCATAACCAGTCATTTAAAAATGGCTGGGCACTTTACATGAATATGCCATGCAGGCTGACAAGGAGAGAACCAAGTGCATCATCACTTTCCTCTGCTATTGGATGTGGTGAGCCCCACCTCCGAGGTGAGAAAGCACAGAATCTGAGAAGAAAATTGTGATTGGATAACACCTGATGCACAGAGGAATCTAAACGCAAACAGTGGAATGCCTGGGAACCATAAAACAATACAACAGCAGCAAACCCATGGCCATAGGAGGAAAAAGAAGGGTGACGCACTGATTGCACACGTGTCAGCCAGAGATTTCTCTTAATGTGTTCCCCATTTTTTAACCAAACAATTGCTTCTCGCTGCATACCTTTATGCCAAAATTGGCAAACGTTCCAACTAACTTTGTATTGAAATAAAAACTGCACACTGTGAGAAACCAAAGGGTGTCTCACCTACTGGTCACCGGGGATCTCTTTCGCAGGTGGACAGGGCACAGCTATCACCTATGGATCCAGACCCTGGGGGTGGACCAGTGTGGGAGGACCACCTGGGTGAGGGATCTTCGGGGAGTTGGGGTGAGGCGACCGATGGTGAGACGCGATATTCCCCCCCTTTCCCATACCCATGACCCCTCCTATTTCATAGGATTCTCTGTGGTCCCAACTCTCCCGTCCCCTCTTTATACGCAACCACTGGGCTGAGGAAAAGGGCGACCGAGAGTTAACAGGCTAACTCTTGCATATTGCATTGGACATGTCCCGCTAATTGGGTCAGGCAAAGTCGGGCATTTGACTTTAAGTGTATACATCTGATACCAATTGGCTCTCCTCACACAGATAAAAGGCGGAACATAGAGACACACTCTGAGCAAGGTGGAACACGAGTAATATCAGAATTTACAGAGAGTAGGCAAACCTACTGGAGCAGAGCAATGGACTGAGGGACAAGAGAAAAGGGTAAAGAACGCCAGGAGTTCCCTGCAGGAGGTTGTTGCCTCCAAAAGGCAGCGAAAGACACGTGGAGAAGGACAAATCCCAAACAAGAAGGCTTCATTGTGTTTCAAGGACACCAGAAACCCTCCCTGGTGAAGGCCAGAGTTGGGGAGACGAGGCCAACCCGTGGTACTAACCTTGACTCGTGAATGGAAAAACTGTAAAGACCAGAAAGAAACGTTTGCTTTGAAAGGTCTGAGCCTGACAGAGGGGGACCGGCGTGAACTTTGTGTTGAACAGTGTTTTGAAAGCTGGAAATAGAGACTTAAACGTGTAAGGCCAGGCGGGACTCGATCCATGTTTTGAACTGCCTCTGTGTTAAGAACCTGAGCCAGAGTGTGTCATCCTGCCTACGAGGACCTCCTTATGCTGTCTAACATGGGGAGGAGAGCTGACTCAGCCACGTTTATTTTTATATTTGAACATTGATTTTCCTTTGCATACATTCTCTCCTTTACACACTTTTTGTACAAGAGATAGGGTGGGCACTAGGTTTTGTTAGTATAGGCCATTTTAATTTGACAAACTCAATAGACTGTTTTATTTATAATTCGGGGGTAGAGATGACTACTCCCATCCTTGCTATAGGGCAACGTAGGAGTTTTTCCAAGCCCAGCAACTTTAATAAAGGTTTTACAAATTGTAAAATCAGTGTCATACTTGTGATACCATGCCTCCATTACAACACACACAAACTGTTGAATCTTTATTGAGGTCTTCTTGCAATTAACGTCATGTCCTATTGAAAACATTGATAACAAAAATGTCCAACCATTTAGGTTGGATTGCTAATCAAAATGTATTTATGTAGCGTTTTTGACTAATCAATTTTGGAAAACTAATTTATGCCTTGTAGTATCTCATTCTGTCTCTCTCCTTCAGTCCTATAGACTGTGTGCATGCATCAAATTGCAGTATTTCCGCTCCTTGCATCCTATTGCTAACTTTACACAGCCAACCTTCTGCCATTGTGAAAAGGCTCCTACCTCCACCCCAGGGGAAAGTGTGGGTCCTCAAACATCGGGGAGAAGGGAGAGGGGATCGAGGACAACAACCCACGCTCGAGTAACCCATCCCATATGTCAAATATTAGTGACTTATACGAGTGTTGGTGGGGGAGGGGGGTCTGTCGGGTTGCATGCACAAGATGCCCTCGAAGGGCATGCATAGCACCGATCTGTCCATCCTCTCCCATGGCTTAGTTCTGTCCCCCGGTAACGACTCCCCCACCGCCCATAGCTCTGCTGGCTCATACTATTTCAAAGTCTGGTAGGCCAAGACCTCCCTAATACTTAGTTTAGTTTATTATTTGTATAGTGCCGCCTGGCCCTAGGGCATCCATGCGCTTGAATTGGTACACATAACAGTGTGATAAAATAAGGTTCATGGATGGACAATACAGAAAATTAAAAGCATTATAAAGCATTTACAGATAATGTACAGGGTGGGGCAAGCAGTGCATAATTAATGCAGGTTGCAGGCAGTGGTGGGTGCACTAACAGGGAGGTGTTAGGCATTCTGGGCTTCTTTGGTCAGTAACCAGGTTTTGGCATTGTGTCTGAAACGGTGAAAGGCAGGTTCAGATCTAAGATCGAGTGGTAGTGAGTTCCTAAGTTTAGTAGCAAGCACAGGGAAGCTAGAGCCTCCTGCCTTTTGGAGTTTGTATCTGGGGATATTTAAGCAATGTGTTTGAGCTGATCTAGTTGGATGAGATGGGGTGTGGTGTGTGAAGTTGTCTGATAGGTATCTGGGTGCTTGGTTTGATAGGCATTTGTGAGTGAGCGAAAGGGTTTTACATTCGATTCTCTGAGATATAGATAGCCATTGGCAGGAGCGTCTGACGTCTGAGATATGATTGTTTGGGCTGCTCGAAGGGCGTTATTATGGATAACTTGTAACTTATTAATGTTTTTTTGGCTGGTACCGAGATATAGCGCATTGCAATAGTCCACTTTGGAGAGGACTAGTGCTCTAGCTAAGGTGGTGCAGTTTGAGAGTGAGAGGTAAAGTCTGCTGGCATTGATGAGCTTACAGGTGTAAGCAGTGGCGTATGATATAACGTTGATCTGTCTTGTCAGTGTGTGGGAGGAGTCGAGGTAAATTCCCAGGGTTTTAATGCTGTTAGAGACACAGATGTTGTTGTCGTCGATAGTGAATGACTGGTAGAGTTTGTCGAGTTTGTTGAGTCTGGGTTGGGAACCTAGAAGGAGGAGCTCTGTCTTGTCGTCGTTGAGGCACAGGCCGTGCTTGGCAAACCATTCTTGGATAATGGAATAAATGTTATTGAGTGTGGTGCTGTCTAAGGAATAGTCGCCTGTTAGACACCATCAGCGTTTTCATTGCAATCCTAGGACGTTTATTATGCAATATAAAGGCCGACAATATTCTGTGTAGTGACCTGAAAAATGAGCTTGGTACACGGAGGGGCAAGACCTGAAAATAATATAGGAGTCTTGGCAGGGTAAACATTTGGATTGCTGCTATTCGCCCTAACAAGGGAATCGATAATGGACTCCGTCGCCCCAAATATGCCATGACCCTGCTCAGTAGCCCCGGGTAATTGCTGATAAGCATCAGGGACATATTCTCATTTAAGACTATGCCTAGATATTTAATACCCACCATAGCCCAAGTAAAGGAAGTGTGCCGAACCATAGATTGAATCTAATTGCAATTCAGGGACAGATTAAGAATTTCAGATTTCTCTTGTCTTCCTGGAATCTCCTGTTGTTTCCTGTCCTTTTCCTTTGGTTCTTCGTGCTGGTCCGTGCTTGCTCCTTCCTATGCTTCCTTCCCCTCACTCCTTGCCTGCAATGCCTTTTCCTGCTTCTGAACCCAGTGAAACCTTTGTCTTGTCAGCCTCACAGTATTGGGAACCTTGTATCTACTTACCTGTGAACATCTGCTGTAGTACATCAACCTCTTTCTGTCATCTGGATCAGGTTTTCCCCCTCTTGAGGGTTTTCAACGCTTGGCGGCTGGCTCGAGGTGTTCATCGGTCAGGTTGACATCCAGAGAGAGTCACCCTCATATTCACGACTCACGCTCCACACAAAGAAAATGGCACAACAAAGTGTCGACCATTGCTTCAGACAACAGCGCACATGTGAGGCCTAAACCCCAGCTTCAGTCGTCAGTCCTCTGATCGGTCTACTTGCCATTCTGACCCTGAACCTGACAGTTTGAGACTCCAACTGACTCCTATCATGGATCCTATGCAAGTCTTAATTAGATCCATGCAGGATGTTGCTATGAAAGTCCAAGCATTGAAAGCGGAAAACGCTGCCCTGAAGCAAATGGTGCTCACCCGTGGCGTCTTGTCCCAGGAAAGCCCATCACTTGGTACAGTGTTGGATAAGTTTGATAGGTGCCCAAAGCATCTGCAACAATTCCTGTACTCTTGTACCATCCATTTTTCTTTCAAACCGCTCTTTTATGCTTCTGATAGAGCAAAAGTGGGTTTTCTGACATCTCATTTTAATGGGCAATGCTCTTTCTTGGGCAACCCCTCTCGTTACAGGAGGGGAACCACTGCTGGATAACTATGCTGCCTTTTTTAAAGCTTTCAAGTTCATGTTCGACAGACCTGAGATGGTGTACTCTGCACAGGAATCTCTTGGATTATCGTCAAGGGTCCCAAAATCTTATGACTTATACCTCCAAGTTTAAACAACTGGCTAAAGAAGCAGCCTGGCCGGATGATGCACAGACAACAACACAGGTGAGATCTAAACCCTGGCTTCAGTCCCCTGATAGTTCGACTTGTCAGTCTTACCCTGAGCAGTTCCTAGCCCCCGAATTAGATAACCTTTATGTTTTCATTGTGTCGGATCTTTGTAAGGAAAGGTTCCAAGTAAATGACATAGAGCAGTGGGGACAGAGGCCACCCCAGCCTTGTTCCCCGATGTATTGGAATATGTCTTGATAGGTGGGTATTAATCGAAAAAATATATTGTGGGGTTCCTGTAGTTCGCTTGGATCATTTGCTGAAATCTAGCCCTGAACCCCATATGCTCTAAAGCCACAGAAAGGAATGGCCACTCGACTCGGTCGAACGCCTTTTTGGCTTCTAGGGAGACCAAGATGGATAATGTTTGCCTAATTAACATTTCTTCTATTACGTGACATATCCGCCTAATGTAATCGAAAGTTTGTCTCCCATGAATAAATCCAGAATGATCCGGGTCGATCAACGTAGGGGGCAGTGGGGCCAGCTGTTCACCAGAATACTGGTATAAATCTTTGCGTTGAAAATCTTTGCGTTGATATTCATTAACTCTATAGGTCTGTATAACCAGCTCTTCTTCGGGTCCTTACCAGATTTTTTGGAAAAGCACCACCTTGGACTCTGACATAGATTGCTTGACCACTCCTTTCGCCATGGTAGAATTGAATAGTCTTGTCACCAGCTTTGCTTTGTATTGTTTATAAAACTGTGCCGGATAGCTGTCTGGCCCAGGGGCCTTGTTTACCGGTAAGGATTTGATTGCTCTCTCTGTTTCTTCCACCCGTATATCCTATTCTAATACCTGCTTCTCTTGGAGACTTACTTCAGGAGCGGAATCGGTTGTAGATGGTTCTTACCGCTCCCCCTTCAGAGCTAGACAGAGAATACAGGGTCTCATAGAATCGTGCAAATGTGTTGAGGATAGCCTTGTTGCCTGAAATCACAAACTCCCCCCTCCCCCAATCCTGGAGTCTGAGTATAGTTTGAGCGGAGTACGTGCCTTCAACTGTCTAGCTAGCACTCTATCTGCTTTACTGGCATGTAAATAGTATCTCTGCTTTGATTGTGAGAGGGACATTTCAGCTTTGCGCATTCAAAGTAGGTCTAATTGTCCTTGAATGTGCTTTATGGTTTTACGCGATGCTTGCGTCTGTTTTTCTGCGGCCACCTGCATAGTCTCGCTAAGTTGTGCTTCCAATTCCTTCGCCATTCGGCCCCATTGCTGTTCCCTGAGGACCCCCAATGCTATCAACTCACCCTGAAGGACTGCTTTGAACGCATCCCACAGCACCCCAGGGGTCTCCTTGGTGTTGAATATTGATCCATTTTATCCCCCACTTCATCCACTTTCACCCTGTCTTTCAGCAGTTCCGTGGGAAACGTCCATCGCCATAGTCCCCCTTGGTTTGTTATTGACCTCAAATTCCACTATCAGAGGGGCATGATCGGAGAGAGATATGCGACCTGTCTCCATCTCCTTCACATCCCCTGGTAGGCCCGTCGACACCCACACATAGTCAATTCTCGAGTGTTTGATGAACATGGGAGAAACGCGTGTACCCTCTCTCCTCACACATCCCTTAAAGCCATGCCCTTGTATGTCTCTATTTGGGCCATCGACAGACCCAGTTGTCCTTGCGATCTGCCCAAGCTTTTATCCAGATGAGGCCCCCAGGCCAGGTTGAAATCCCTTGTTAATATAACGTCCCCGTCTGCAAACTGGCCTAGGACAGCTGCCACACTACAGAGAAAGCCACCCTGTCCCGTATTGGGTGCGTATACAGTGGCGGAGGTATAGCATCACTGGTCTTATCACCACACAAACAGGTACCTGCCTTGCAGATCCACCCGGGTATGTGTGGTTGGGATGCCCAGTTAGTCCTTGAATGCAATAAGTACCCATGCTGTCTTACCCTGAGCATAAGCATGGTGCATCTTTAAGAAATGCCTGAGTCTCACTATATTTTTGTCCTTTTTCTGCACATGTGTGTCTTGGAGCATCATTATGTCTGCCCGCTCACTTCCAATGTATGCCTCTATCTTCCATTGTTTAACCAGGGCATTCATACCCCTGATATTATGTGTCAACACCTTGAGCCCAGCCCTGAACAATGCCTCGCCAAATCCCAGTCGCACATAGGCCTTACCGTACCCACATCTACCCTGTCACCCCGCTGCCCTGCCCCCAACTCCCACCCCCCTGCAGATTAACTCCCAAAGCTGAACCCATAACCTTCCCTCTACCCCAACGTGCCCAAACATACCCCCAGGTTCAGACCAGAGATCCTGTGATTTGCCCCAGGGCCTAGCCCCACGGCTCTTGCCTAAGTAACAAACAGATGTGAACTGTGGGATGATTCCTAATACCTCCTGTCAAATTCTAAAATCCGCCCCTAACCCATGTGCCCTCCCTAAGCCTGGCGTGAAACGTTCAACATTTCAACAGTAATGCCCCACCTCTCGATAAACTGATCGCTGTCGCCATGTTGCATTGTTCCCTTTCCCATAAACATTTTCCAAACATGACTCCACCATTTTCTGTCTGACAAGTAGCCCCAACACCTTCCCCACCCAATGTCGCCTTGGAGTGTCCTCAACCGCAACCTGGTGGTCCCGCGGGATACCCCAACTGCCTCCTGTCTTCCTCATGTCCTGTGGTGCATTCCCAGTGGTTTCTGCCTCAAGAGGTGGAGGGGTCCCGCGGCGATCTAACTGCTGCTTCGTCGTCTTCCTTCAAATTTAACAGCACATTCCCTTGCTTGCAGGTCGGTGGAAGATGTTGTCTTTCCTCCAAGGTGAAAAGCAAATCAAAGGGAAAGGTCCATTTGTATTTATCTGTCTCTGCGTTAGCTCTCTCACCACGGGACCCATAGCTGCACGTTTTTGCAAGGTGGTCAGCGCTAGGTCCTGGCACAGTTGGATGCCTGAGCCATTAATTGCAATGCTGCCTTGGGATCTCGCTGCTCGCAATATACTTTTTTTTTAAAATATATTTTTATTTTATTTTTAAGGTCAAGCAAACACACTACAACTATTTCAAAACATAGAGAGCATCATATTCCAACACATTTTCAAACTCCCCAACTCCCTCCTCCCCCTTTAAACTAGAGCCGGTTCTCACATATTGTTTGCGGGAACATCATTGGGTGGCACACTTCCTAGACAGCCATCAATCGGGTCTTCTGTTTCGTTGTCACCCTGGTGAGGGTTTGCCCTGCTTCTTCTTCGCCCCCCCCCCTGGTGACCGCTTCAAACCAGACTACGGATTCAGCTTCCGCCCACCTCAAGAGGTCTGTCCACCATAACTCCACCCTAGGTCTGTCGGCCGCCTTCCAGCCCATGGCGATCCTACGTTTGGCCAAGACATAGGCCAGGTCCTTCATCTTGCTTATGTGTTTCAAATGCCGGGGTCCAGGGAATAGTCCAAGCATGCATGACCAGGCCGATTCCACATCCAGCACCACCCCCCCGCCAGCCAGTCTCGTCTTGACCTCGTTCCAAAATCTATGCACCTCCGGGCAAGCCCAAAACATGTGTAACAGTCCCGCGTTCACCTCCCCACACCTGGGGCATTGCTGCATAGCTGATCCCCCAAACTTTGCAATCTTCCCAGGGGTTAAGTAAGCCCTGTGGGTAACATACAATTGAAGCTGTTGGAATCTCGCGTTACGGGATACCTTTTTATGATACCTCTGGGCCCGTTCCCACTGCCCATCCGTCATGGGTCCTCCCACCTCCTCCTCCCAATCTTGTCTCAATTGGAGCAACTCCTTCACTGCCCTTGCTCGCAGGAGCTCATATATCCTCGATATTTCGTGCCCGCCCTCCGATACATCATACATGGTTTCCAGGGAGGCATCTGGATCCTCCGCGAGCACTGTCTCCGCCATCTTTCTTTAGTCTTTTTCACCAGCCTAGTGTAGGTTATATATTGGCCACCATGTACTCCTGTCTCTTCCTGCAGCCGCTGAAAGTCCACCGCCTCCCCTTCCTGCCACATGTTCCCCAGGGTGGCTAGGCCTACCTGTTCCCAGTATCTGCGGATCGATTCAAGTAGTTGAGAGTCGCTCCCACACAGAGCCGCCAAAGGGGCCTGCTGGGAGTATGGTTCCGAGTCCCCCCTAATCTTCCATGTCCTGTGCCAGATCTCCCACCCCAACCTCAGTAGCCGCCCCTTGCCCACCAGTTTATCTCTGCCCAACCACACCACTTCCATCAGAAAGTATGGGGCTGTATCTTCGCGCAGGAGCCTGGCTTCAGCCGAATCTTCAGTCGAGAGCCACCTGGCCACGTACTGCAGCTGCCCCGCCAGGTAATAGAGTTCGAAGTTGGGCAGGCCTATCCCCCCCCTGTCACACAGGTTCTGGAGCTTCCACAGAGCCACCCTATTCCCAGAGCTGCCCCACACAAAGCCCCTACATACGCTGTGAAGTTTCGCGAATAGGCTCCTGGGTATCAGAAACGGGACGTTTATAAAGAAGTGCAAGAGTCTAGGCAGGACCACCATCCTGAGCAAGGCCGCCCTCCCCATCATGGTCAGGGGCAATCTGGACCAGAATACCATACTGTTCTTAATCTCCTCTATCGCTTTTTCCGTGTTGTGCTTGTGTTCTGTCTCGATCTTGTGATAAACGTTTATTCCCAAATACCTAAACGTTACGGGCTGCCATGGTATTGGCAAAACAGGCAGCCTCTGCACCGGGACATTCCTATATCTACCCAAAGGGAACAGGCTGGACTTTCCAGGGTTCACCGATATACCGGAGAGGATGGCGTACCGTTCTATTCACCTCTAGGACGTACTGTAGGTTTTCTTCTGGGTAGCGCAAATAAAGGAGCATATCATCCGCATATAATGATATCCGATGCTCTCCACTGGCCGTGTTTATGCCCACCTCCCCATATTGTTGACGCAGGCATATTGCCAGCGGCTCCAATGCCAGTATATTTAGCATAGGTGACAGGGACATCCCTGTCTGGTCCCCCTGCTCAGTTGCCAAGAATCTGAGACCGTGGACCCTGTCTTGACCCTCGCCATCGGGGTGCTGTAAAACAACTGTACCCATCTGAGGGATCCGGGTCCCACTCCGTACCCCTTCAGGACCGCTTTCAGCCAGGTACATCGTACCGAGTCGAAGGCATTGACCGCGTCTAGCGACACTATAGCCAGCTCGCCCGTGTCCTCCTCAGTTTGGTCTATGACATGGTGTAGCCTCCGGTGGTTATCGGTGATGTTCCTACCCGGAACATATCCCGTCTGATCTGGGTGTATCAGTTTCTTAATCACCATCTTCAGTCTATTAGCCATCACCGCCGTGAGTATTTTGCTGTCCTGGTTGAGCATGGACAACGGTCTGTAGGACCCGCGCTCAGCGGCCGGCTTGCCTGGTTTCAGGAGTGGGATGATTACAGCCTCACGGAGGGACAATGGGAGTTCTCCCTTCTCATAGGCCTCGTTGAAAGTGGAAAGCAGTGGCTGGAGCAACTCTTGCTGGTACGTTTTGTAGAACTCGCTGGGCAGCCCATCCGAACCCGGCGCCTTACAAGTGGGCAAGTTCCGAATCACTACCTCCAGCTCATCCGAGGTGACGGATGCGTCCAACTCAGAACGTTCTAGATCATCTAAGGTGGGCAGCTCAATGTCCCCCAATGTGTCTAGTATGTCTTGGCCCATATCCTCCCCCGTGTCCTCGTACAAGTGTCTGAAAAACTTAAGGAATTCCTCATTTACCTCTTTCTGGGTGTTGCATATGCTACCTCCTTCGCCCTGAATCTCACTAATCACCGAGCGGGGGGGGGGGTCTCACTCTTGTACAGCCAAGCCAGCAATCTGCCCGGCTTGTCGCCCCCTGCGTGTATCCTCTCCGTATATTTCCTGTAGCTGAGTCTACACAGTCTATCCCAGAGTGCACTGCAGGACAACTGTTGCTCCTCTACTTTGGTTCTGTTGTCCTGAGCGGTGCTCACGCAACGTGTGAGCTCCTCTAGCTCCCTTTCTGCCTCCCGGAGCTCCCTTTCGACCCCCCCCCTGTAGCCCCTTAACTTGGGAGATAGCGACCCCACGCACCACCACCTTAAACGCTTCCCACAATGTGCCCACAGAGCCTACGCTTCCCGTGTTGGTATCAAAATATTCTTCAATGGCGTCCCTCAGGCCCTCCCGAAACCCCTCATCCTGCAGAGCCTCGGTCCTAAGTCTCCATGTAGGGATCTGCGGTCGTGGGGGCTGGTGTCTCCAGTCTACCACCAAGGGCGAGTGGTCCGACAGCACTCGGGCTTTTTATTCTGCTCCTTCTATTTCTCTCACTATCCCGGCTGTTACAAACATGTAGTCTAACCTTGTGTGCAAATCATGTGGCGCTGTGAAATGTGGGTACTGTCTATCCGTGGGATGCAGCCTTCTCCACAAATCCTCTAGGCATAGGTTTTTCAGTAGGGTACTCAGCGCTTTAGCCGCCGGTGTCGTTTTTCCTGTCCTGTCCTTGGACCTATCCATACTGGGGTCTACGGTACAGTTAAAGTCCCCCCCGCACACTACTGTACCCCCCTGCCAGGGGGCCAAGTTTACCGTAGAGGGTCCTAAAGTAGGCTGCTGTATCGTTATTGGGGGCGTACAAATTTATGATGTGTACTTCTCTCTTTTCCAAGAGACCCGTTACCACCACCATTCTACCCTCCGGGTCCACCGTGGAATCAAGCACTCGAAACGGCACGTGGGGCGCCACCCAAGTGACAACCCCTCTGGCATACGCTGAGTACGCTGCCCCCACAACAGTGCCCTTCCATTTCCTCCCGACCACCTCCAGCCTTTCCATAGTGAGGTGGGTCTCTTGCAGCAGGGCTATGTCTACGCACATCCTCTTTAAATACATCATCACTTTGTTACGTTTAAGGTAGCTGTTGAGGCCCCGTACATTCCAGGTCACAATTCTGAGATTACCCGATGCCATCTAGTCGGTCCATCTCCGTCACATCCCTCCCCATAATGGTCCCCATGTAGGGTCGCTTCCTGGCTCTTTCCCATCTGTTAACGAACCGTGCCCCCCTCCCTAACCTCACACCACTGCACACAACTCCCCCTTCCACCCCCCCAACCCCCAACAATAGCCCAGCTCCATCCCTGGATCTCAGGCCTACCCACGTCTGGACCCGTCTCGTGACCAAGAACAAGGACTAACAAGAACAATCTAACAGTGACCTAACTAAGTGTACTACTATCGGGTGCAGAGGTTGCTCCCCAGGAGCTCCCAATCATCTGTTTAGGAGAAGTGAATTCAACGGGACCCGCCGGCAGATGCCGTGACTTCCCCCACACAAGCACAATATCAAACTATATTCTAGTCCCAATGTCATAGTTATGGCCTCACGGGTGCCTCTGCAGCGTGCTACTTATCTCCATCCGCTTCTGTCTGGGCATCCGATTCCTGTGGTCGACCTTGCATATCCAGCCATTCCATTGCGTCGCTCGGCGTCTCAAAGAAGAGGGATCTGTTCTTATGAATCACCTTTAACCTAGCGGGGTAAAGCAACATGTAGCGGTGGCCTGCCTCTCTGAGCCTCCTCTTCACCGTTCCAAAGTTCATTCGACTCCGTTGTACAAGCAGCGTGTAATCCGGATACGCTGTTATATTCGCTGACCCCCTTTCTATCGTGCCCCCTTTCCGGAAAGATTCGAGAATCTTCTCACGGTCACGATAGTTAAAGATCTTTGCAATCAACGGCCGCGGGGGGGGCTCCTGGGGCCGGTCTCCTGGTCAGGGCCCTGTGCGCCCTTTCGACCGCGAACCCCTGGGTCAGCTCTCCGCCTGTAATCTCCTTTAAAAGCATGGTTTCAACGAAATCCGTGGGGTTCGATCCTTCCATTCCCTCCGGTACCCCCAGTATGCGAATGTTATTGCGCCTGGAGCACCCCACTGCCTGCTCTGCTCTGTCCTCCAAATTGCCCACTCGTTGCACGAGGGCATGAAGTTCCTTGGCGTGTGTATTGTACGCCTCCACGGTCGGGGCCAACTCCTTCTCCAGTTCCCCAGTGCGCTCCGCGATCGTTCGCACATCCTGGCACAACAGGTTCACTTCTTCTCGGACCACTCCTATCTTGAGGTTTAGGCCCTCTTGCAACTCTTTCATGGCCAGGCCCAGCTTCGTCTCCCAGGCCACCTTCAAGTCTGCAATTGCTGCCAGCACCTCCTGGATAGTACCCGGTGGGTCCGTCGCTGCCGCAGGGGTTTCTTTGCTCTTGCCCCCTTCCGTGCCCGAGGGCGACCTAGCATAGGTCTCCATCGTAGGCTGTTTGATCCGGGGTCGCACCACCTTGGAAGACATCTTGTTGCGTCGATTGGGCCCACGCACCCCACTGTATCCTCGCGGGTTTCGCTCGCCGGCCCCTTCACAGCGAGGTTTCGCTGAACTTGGATTCACTCTGCTAGCTCGCCACGACCCATGGCTGCTGCAGTGGGGGCTCGCCCTTATGTTCTTGCCTTCAGCCCGAGGCGCATGCGACCTGTCTATCTGGTTGGGCTCGCCCACGTTCCGACCAACCTTGTCTTCCTCAGTTCATCGGACCTTTTATGGCCCTTTGTCCACAGGCGGCCATCTTGGGTGCTCCCCTTCCTTTGCACGACCGCCACCTTCTTCGGGATCTGGTTCCGTGAATATGCAGTCTCGCCGTTGGGGAGGGCACGCACCGTGTGCCCCCCACTTTCATACGCCTTTAGATGCACTGTGGGCTCGAACGTCCACCAACAACCATCACATTTTCCCAGGATCAAGATCGGATCATCAGGAGCTCCTCCAAGGAACGTCCTCTCACGTAGCCATCAAGCCACGTCCCCCGCTCGCAATATACTTTCCTTCAGTCCATACTAGGACATGGCCAACTGGACATCTCGAGGCTGTGCCCCCAGCTCTGTTCTTTTCGTTCCCACCCTGTGGATTCTGTCGATACCCACATCTTTCGGAGGCCTGTCCCGCAGAAGTCTACCGAAGCATGGTTGGACTGTATCATGGAGGTTGCGATCTAGCACAGTCTTGCTCAGGCCTTTAATGCAGATTTTAGACCGTTGCGATCTATTCTCTCAGTCTTCCAACTGCCGTTACAGATTCTGAGCAGTCCTTACCATGTGCTCCAGTAGTTCACTATTATTCTTGACATCATCCACCATTGCTGATGGAGCTTGTTCTGAGGTGTCCACGTGGTTTCCCAGGCTCCTCAAATCATCCTTGACCTCTAAGGAACTTTCAATATCCTCTCTGAGCAATGCAAATTGATCCTGAAAAGCAGTGCTCATCCTGCCATCGAGATCCTTGAGGCACCCAAACAGGTCTTCTTTGCTCAGTGCCGCCAGCTCTTCTGATGTCTCCTGTGGCTCAACTACTTGTCAACTATCCCTTTAGGGGTGACCCCCCCCCCCCACTCTCGGTCCTCTATCTGCCCTTCTGTCGGCTGGGGATGCTTCTTTATATGGGCTGGGGTCTCCTTCACCTTATTCCTGGAAATCTGGGGTCTTGCTGCCAATCTATGCACTCTTCTTCCTGTGGGGTCCCGCCTGCAAGATCTTCTGCCATCCTCTGTGAGTTCTCATTGTCTCCTTCGTGGCCAGTGGGCTGATGGGGGTGATCGCCTTGAGCTCCCGCGGCTGCCCGCACGTTATCCTGAAAAAGCAGCAGAGAGCCGGTGACAAGCTGCAGGCAAGCTACAAGATGGGTGTGGAGGGTGCCTGGGGGCACGGGGCCCTGCAGACGCAAGGTGGGGGCAATATCTCAACCCTGAAGCTGGTTACAAGGTGTCGGACCCCGCAGGGCATGAATGCATGACTCCAAGTTGGTCGCCGGCCGTCTTAACGGATGACTGCACTGGCAGAGTAATTGCGGCTCTAACCCCCTGTCAGCCACCACCTCTCTCCTCCACCCCCTGCCCACTACCATCTCTCTCCTCCCACTACCACCTCTAACCCCCTGCCAGCTACCACCTCACTCCTCCACCCCCTGCCCACTACCACCTTTAACCCCCTGCCCAATACCACCTCCCTCCTCCCACCACTTGCCCACTAAAGCCTCTCTCCCCATCCCAGAGCTTACAGCCTCCAGGCACTCACATTCTTAAATGCGTGTCGAATTTGTAAATTCGCTGGAGGTAGTGGCCTTGCGTTAAGTTCTCTACCCCACAGTCTTGCAGGCCATGGTTTGTGGATAAACTGAACCTTTCTTTATTTTCCCGTTAAATAAAAATTATGGGATATTTTGCAAATACAATAAAATAAAAAGCTTTAGCTCAGCCACAAACCATGTCCTGCAAGATTGTGATGCTTGGAACTTAACCACAAGGCCAAACTGCCCTTGTGCCTGGTTCAGCAAAATTACATATTTAACCATCATGATGCAACATCCTGATTAAAAAGATATATATATATATGAGAGAAATATAAGCAGAAAGAGCGGTACACCCTCTTTTGGCGCCGCTGTGTACATCAACCCACAGCCACAATTCTTCTTCCAAATGCAACACGATAACATTTCCTGCCAACGTGCTTATTTGAAAATAATTATTCTTTGGAATTTGGCGTGAGGGAATTTAGACGTGGCTGCAATGGCAGCCACGTCCAAACATCCCTGGTGCCAAATTGGTGGCGCCAGAAAGGCTCCCGCGCCAAAATGGGCGCGCCGAACTGGCCGCTGCAGCCAACTGGGCGCGCCGAACCGGCCCGTGGCGAAATAGCCGCGCCAAAAGGGGGTGTACCATTGCCAGACAGTTGGCCCAAGCCCGAGTTGAATATCTGGGTATGCTGCACTGAGAAATCAGGGCCTTTTTGCATGTAGCTTGATACAGAGGCCGAGCCTTTCTCCGTGTGCTCTCATGGGCGGCCCAAATCCCCTCCAATCTATTTCAGCAAGGGTCAATTGATACAGTCCGCAAACTGTGTCACTGTGTGGACTTTGTCATAACTCCTGATGCTATTTTCTGTTACGTTAATGTGCTTGATAATGGGGAAAGAGGCAGGAGTAGACACCATGTTATTGCCCGGAGGAACATAATGGAACTCGGAAAATGTGCTTGCAGTTACCTCAAACACAGATTTTTACTTCAAGCATTTGACTTTTATATTAATGAAGATTAAATCAACTCCTATGTGAAAATCCCACCGCTTCATCAATGCAAAAAGAACAGATTGTTTACTTAAAAATGTGCTTAAGTGATGTTTGCACTCACACATGAAACTTGAGGCTCCAGCGCAGAGCTCATTTCGTCTATTGCAAACCTGTCCTTTTTTAATTAACCTTTTCCGTATGTATGGACTGGCCATCATTACAGAGTCTGACGGTTCACTCAGGAAAAGACATCAAGGACCAATCAATTATATGTTTGAACATTTACTTTATCATCAGATTATTTGTGCCCATATCTTATTGAATGAATATTAACGGATCCCATTAAACGATAATATTGTGTACTGCCTTGTCAAATGTATAATTACACCAAGTGTAGATACATCTGCTGCCCTTTGCCTAATAGGTACTTTAAAGAAGGGAAGGGAACCAAGTGAAGGATGTGAGGACTGGAAGCGGCAATGTGGAGAGCGATGAAGAATAGAGCTCTGAACTTTTCAAAGTGGGGGTCCTCTGAAATATCAGTGCAAGTCAGGCGTGTACCTTGTTTTGAACTCCACATATTAATTGGGAAGTAGTGATCTGGACAGGTGCTGCGCAAAAAGGACTGGTTTTAAGGGGAAATTGGACAAAACAGATGGGCATATTGGATAGGAGCGGGATCAAAGGGTGACTCGCCTCTCTAATATTACCTCCCCCTCCGGCCAGGCTCACTTGCCCACTGTGCCTTCTCCCTCCTCTACACAGACCCCCTTGCCCGCTGCACCTTCCGCCTCCTCTGTACAGGTGCCTGGGCCTTGCCCTACTGTCCCGGCCGCCTTGTCTGTCAGCCTCGACTCCTCCTCCATCCACTACTATCTCTCTGGCCCTCCTGCCACCACTGTCCCATGCGCACCCCCGCGGAAGTCCTTTAAGGATGGCAAGCTACTCCACATTGCCACCCTTAACACTCGCTCGGCTGTAAAACACTCAACTGATATCTGCAATCTCCTCAAACTCATGGATCTTGATGTGCTCGCCATCACTGAAACATGGTTCAGGAACAGCTCTTTCACAAGCTTAGACACTCTCCTCCCTGAAGGCTACAAAAACCGTTCTGCACCCAGGCTGAAGAAGGCAGGTTGTGGAGTAGCACTAATTTTCCCTGAATGAATACCTGTTTCTATTATCCCTATTTAGGCCTACTCCTCTTTCGTGTGCCTAGTCTGCAGGCTCTCACTCCCTCCTAAATTTTATCTCCTCATGGCCACCTTCTATCGGCCCCCTGGACAGCTCACTCTCTTCCTTTCGGAATGGGCCGACCTAGCCTCTTCTGTACCCTCCTCCTCTCAACCCCTCCTGTTGGGGGACCTCAGCATCCACCTTTACTCTCCTGTCTTGTGTGGACCGTTCTGCAACCTATGTGACTCTCTCTCCCTCTCTACACTAACCTCTGGCTCCACTCCTACCGCGGGCCACACGTTGGATGCTCTCTATCTCCACTGACATCCCACACTATCCATCTCGCCACCTCTCTCTTGGACCGACCACTCTCTTCTATCAACTCACCTGAAGCTGTCCTCTGGCAGCAACTCACTCGGCACAGCCACTCAGCTTCAAGGTCACCAGACCCATGAAAAAGGTGACAGTGGCTGCCTTTGCCTCCACCTACTCTCCTCCTCCATATCCTGCGGCTGACTCACACCCTGACACATCCCTCACTATCCTTAATCTCTCTATCTCCAACACTCTTGATATTCTTGCCCCTGTCATGAGGGTCCGACTGAAGCCTTCCAAAAAGTGCAACTCTTAGTACGACTCCGACCTGGCTACCCTTAAACGCAAGTGCAGGGCAGCTGAGCGGAAATGGAATTCGTCTGGTGGACCATCTGACAAACTGCCCTGCAGCCTCCTTCAAAGGCAATATCGACTCTGCATCCGCTCCAAGAAAAGAGTCTTTATTCAAGCCTGCATCTCCGCAGCATCAAACACCCCCACACTTTTCAAAGTCTGCAAGGAACTGGCCAATTCTGCAGCAGCCTCCTCTTTTGTCACTCCCACCCAGAACCAGTGCTCGACCCTAGCAGCACACATCACCAGAAAAACCCAAGACATCCTCTCTGCCCTTCCCCCCCCCCCACCCCCATACCACAGTACACACCAGCACATGTGCCTCCCTTGGCCCCACCTCCACTTTCACTCTCCTCTCTCTCTCTCTCTCTCTCTCTCTCTCTCTCTCTCTCCTGTCACACCTGATGAGGTCACCAGACAAGTCTGGTCTATGAAGACCTCATCCAAGCAAGTTGAACCCTGTCCTTCCAAAACCATCAAGGACAACATTGACTCCATCGCACCAGCCTTGACTGACCTTTGCAACCTCTCCTTTTCCACTTGAGTCTTTCCAACTGCTCTCAAGCACTCCCTTGTGCACCGTCCTCTCAGGAAACCCTCTGCTGACCCTTCCATTCTGTCAAACTACCACCCAATCTCCATCACTCCTTTCCTGGGCAAACTCCTGGAGAGTTGGCTTTCTCTCAGCTAAACCTCCACATGGAATCAATCGGCTTCAGAGCATCCAGAGGCATGGAAACTGCTCTTCTGAACACCCGTGAAGACCTGCTCTCAAATTTGGACACTAACACTCCCTCTATCCTCATTCTCCTTGATCGCTCCTCCATCTTTGACACTGTTAACCACAACATCCGGATCTTAAGGCTTCGTGACGCTTTGGGAATCACAGGTCAGGCTCTGGCTCGGTTACCCTCTTTTCTCTCTGACTGCCCATCCCAGGTTGAACTTGGTGCCTTTCTCTCGACTATCACCCTCTCAACCTGCGGCGTTCCCCAGGGTTCTAACCTATTCCCCTGGTTGTTCAACGTCTACATGGCACGTGTGATTGCCACTTTCACCTCTAATTTCCAGTGTTCCGCCCTGCGCCCTCTGCAACTCATCCAGAATAGAACCGCAAGACTTATCCTTGGCATCAAGCCCAGGGACTGCATCTCTCCGGCGCTGAAATCCCTTCACTGGCTCCCCATAGCTGCACAGATCAAATTCAAGACCCTCTGCATTGTCCACAAGGCGTTCTGGGGCCTGGGACCTACTTACCTTCAACGTTGCCTTTCTAAATACTGTCCCTCTCGAGCCCTCCGCTCATCTACCTCAACCTTCTGCGAGTGAGCCGGTTCTCCAAGCAGAGATTTGGAGGGAGATCCCTTTCCTCAGCAGGCGCCTCCCTGCCACCCTCTGCCTTGAGCCTGATATTCTTAAGTTCCAGAAACTCCTCAAGACCGTCTCCTCTTCCTTCTCTCTCACACTACCCTCCTAACCTAGCTTTCTGCTCTTCCCTCTCCCCCTCCTTCCACACTAGCTTATTGACTGATCGCCTGCTGTACCTCAGAGTCTCACATGTCCTTCTGCACTTGCCTCAAGGCCCTGCACCCCACCCCAATGCACTTGTAATAAAACCTTAAGCGCTTCTCTCTCCGCACTTCACCAGTCTCTACTGACTGGGCGCACTTGGTCCCCCGCCGTTGCCTTGCCCTTCCCGCACTTGCACGATCTGTATACAGCCCTGCCTGAAGATCGTTCTGTCTGTTCTCCCTTGTCTTCACCCTTAAATGTGCGCTTAAAAAAAAAGCAGAATCGCTGTCAAGCCTATTTGCCGTATCATCATATTCACTTAATCTGCCTGTGCAGACCGTTATCGTCTCAGAAATTCAAGGGCTCTGAGCGACTGTTGTTTTTCCCTATGTTCCTTCCCTCCTTGAGCGCTTTAAAACACTTGCTTGTGTATAGGCGCTATATAAATAAACATTACCATACCAACAGGTAAGGGGGGGATTGTGAGCAACTGCAGCAACAAAGAGGGTTGGCAGGTCCCTGTAAGTGATGGGAGGGCAATACTGTGAAGAGGAATACCTTTCAGAGAGAAGGGCAATGACAGGAATGTGAGCATTGCTCTCAGCCTGTCGGATGCAATGCAGTAACACATACATTGAAAAGCTGGCTTAACATTACCTTAGTGTATTTAAATTGGCTTTGTGTAATAGAGGACATTTTAGTAGTGAAACAGAGGAGATAAATTCACACGTGAGAAATAAAAATGTCATATAAATCCACACCTCAAGCATAAGAATTTCTCAAATATGTAATATGAAACCTGGCAGCCATAGGTGCAAGCTTGAAAAGGTAGCACTGTTCAGACACCCCCACCCCTCTCCCCTTCCATATCTCCCAAGGTCAATGGAGTCATGCAGCATTTTAGTCTTTTTTTTTGTTTTCTTTTTTTTTTTTTTTTTTTCCCTGGGTAACACATTAATGTATTTATTTTCTTCCAGTAGCCAGTGGGGATCTGTCTGTGTAGTGCAAGCAGAATAGGAGTATGAACATCCATAGAGACAGCCAAAAGAATTTTAAACATTCTGTGACTCTTGTGAAAAGGAGAGCCATTGATACAGCTCTTATGGGGTAAACTGCTTTACCAACACATGCACGATGCACCATCAACACCCGCTATCAGTTCTAGCCCTTTATGATCCCAATTACCTGAAAAAGCATCTGTATTCGGGGCCATTGTTAACATTTCGGGGCCATTGTTAACATTTGCCTTCACCAAAGAGAAGCCCAATTTAACACATACCGACCAGACCCACTTCCATTGCCCCTTTTCACCAAACATTCTTTTCCGTTCACTATTAATGACTCAGGATTGTGTGGTATGGGCACACGCAACCCTATCACTTCAAATACCACTCCCCACCTGCTCGGCGGCACTGCCGCCATAGTGTCCTCTGCCCACAATCACAGACTGTTTTCTCTCATCAGTTGGTATGGCTTCACCCTCACAGCATTCTCAGTCACCTGGAGCCTGGATGTCTGCTTGACCACAGCATATTGCTTCACAAGCTGTAACGTGCCTAAACATACATTCTGGCCAAACTGACCGGACCCTCGGTGTGTCTGAAGTGGATCCAGAAGGATCTGCAAGGATGCAGGTGGTGGATTCTGTGCTTTCTGAAGCACGCTCTAGACTATCGGTGAATGCATCGGTTTACTCAGTTCCTTAACTGTTGGATCTTTTTCCTGGCCAACATGGGGCTTTTGTTTAGAGCAAATCCTTTTGGCACAAGTCTATATTTGGATCAAAATACATTTCTAAACCAGACAAGCACCCAAAATTAAGTGATTGAGAAGAACTTTCATAAATGTGAATTGCCATGTATATTTTCATGAATACAATTTCTAAAATCAAATTTAAACAGACTCGGCTTTTTCCAAAACACCAGATCCAAGGCTACTGCTTCGAAGAGACAATGTTATAAGTAGTTGAACTTAAAGGTGATTGCCTAATGCTCTAGATAAGATTTTGGGGTGGGAATATTGTACTCCCTATTTTTATAATTAGATAGTGAATGCAATTTCAAGGGAGTAAAAAATATGTTTCTCCTTTGTCAGACTACAGGGCAGAACATAGCTGACTACCTTAGATCCCTCCTCAAGTTAGAATTCTGCACAGTCACTCGCGTCAGCCTTGTTGCTTTACTGAACGAGACCGACGTGTGTGACCGTGCAGAACTCGTAACTTGAGGAGGGATTTATCCCAATGATGTATGCAGATCAGAGTACGAACATGGGCTGACTAAACTACAATATGGGGAAGAAGTAAAAATATGCCCTTTTTGTTTTGAAAAAGGCTGAGATGAAAGCCGAAAACACGTGTCACAAAGTTCTAGGGCAATGAATTGACTATACAAAATTCACAAATATACTTTTATTTTTGCAACACAACTAAATCTGTGGTGCATTTTCTTTGTGTGGAATAAGTTTCTGTTTCGAACCACAGAGGTGTGGATTCTTCGGCACCTCTGACTACACCACACTCCTTTTTGCGACACATAGACAACGTAATGAAAAATCGCTGAGCATAATAAATTGCATCACAACGAAAAACGGTATCCCACGCATAAACAATTATTTGAAGGTGGTCCCGCTCGTGGTCACCTCTTTCCTGTCAGGTTCTGGTTTGGACGGTACTTCCCTATCCGAACAACTCTCTGAACTAATACTGTCGAATACATCCCGTCCCATTGGTCAGGGTCCCAATTAACCCCTGCGGAGGCAATCGCCATTGCCACCTTGCGGGTATTCATTCTCCCTCTTCTCTTTCAATATCTGGCAACTCTCGCAGCAGTTCACTTGGCTACTTCCTGATATTATTCGGCCTTATCATGATATTCATCTGAAGCTGCTGCATTAATGCAATCTGTTTCTGAGCCGCCAGCTCCTTTTCCAATTTCAGGACACTCGCCTGCAATTCTACATTCTGTTGATGCACCTTTCTGAATGCATGCAACAAAATCCAACCTCGTCTGCCCAAAGCTGAGCACTCCGTTCCCTTTTCTACAAGTACCTGTTGCAAGCAAGCCGCCACCTCGGCCGGACTCGCCTCTCGTATACTCGTGTCCCATGTTTCACTCAAACCGGCACCACACGCCCAAGTCTGTGCCAGTTTATCATACAGACTCTTTGTTCACCCTGGGATCATTACTTCAGGACAGTCTCCACCTGCGGAGCTTGCTTTTTTCCAAAATAGGGAACACATGGTGTCGATTAATGTTTTGCGTGCCTATCAACAATACCTCACACACACTTACATATGTAACAAACGTAAAGGGAAAAAAATTGCTTGTCTGTGTCCAAGCTTCAATTTCGTTTGTTCTCTGGCATCAATTGCATCACAAAGACCCTGCTCACAGCGCCATTATGTTTTGCCTTTCGGACACGGGTAATGACCTCAGAACTACTCACCATATTACACGGGCCAAAAGGTGTTAGACTCATGGACGCAATAATACACACTGAAAGCCCACAATTCTAATACACGCTGAAATCCCACAATTGGAATATAATTGGCTCTTTACAGGCCCTTTATTCACACACAAAATATAAGCATACAAATAACTATTAGGATAAATGCTATTGGTTACACATAAACACGTGGACAAGGATAGTTACAAAGGGTCTACCTCACTATTAGTGCAGGTGTAGAAGAAAACTTCATCTCGGCCACGACAACACTATCCAGTCCCAAGGCAGGTAGGCAGAGAGATTGCAAGTACTAACGGGTCTGTAGCGGAGCATCCTCCCTCTCTGCGAGACTTCATCACCCGGGGCTCCAATTCTCTGTGTCCTAATCATGATACCTTTCTTCTTATGGGGGACAAATCTCCGCCGCTCATAGGTTGCAAACTGTTCCCGGCCGAAGGACAGACAGCAAGCATGGGAGGCAAAGAGTGGAAAAATCTAGCTTGTCTTCTGCACGCTCTTTTTTCCCAGCACCCCTTATTAATTTATTTTAATAGCTTTGTTTATTGGTTTCTTTACGATACAGGATATGCATACAGGGCCTCATACAACTCAATAGAAGAAAAACAGACCGGTGGTGCCAGTGGGAGGGTCGAAAGAGCAGAGATGTAAGATTTCGGCCCCCGCCTCCATCTGCTCCCTTCCAGCCCGACCTTTAGGGTGTAGTCGTGCATCAGCCCATTTCCCCCAGGCCTTCATGAACTTCCCCAGACAACCCCTGGCATTATAAATGTACCGCTCAGCAGTCCATTTCATTGGTCCATCAGATTAAGCGTAGTCCTTCTGAGGCCCCCCACGTGGAGGCAATGAGTCTCTTTACCAGTCCTAGTGCCACCGAGAGGAAACATTTTTTATACTTATTGTAGTCCACCTTCCCCATATCACCAGGAATGCCATTTTAGGGTCCCGCGGACCAGAGAGCCCAGAACCCCTTTGATCCCTCCATACATTTATACCAGAAATCTTGTATGACCTCACATTCCCAGACGATATGGCTGAAGGTCGCTTCTGTCCTGCGACAGCATAGGCAGTCCCCATCTTCCACTACCCTCATCGAGACCCGAGAGCGGTAGGCCTGGTGCAATACCTTGTACTGTATCAGACGAAGTTTGGCATCTATGCTGATCTCCCGTGGAAACATTAATGCCTCCACCCATTCCTCTGATTCTAATGGCCCCACCACCCTCTCCAACCTCTCACGGAGGCGAGACAGTTCATAGGCTCCAAAGGCCGTGATCACCTGATGTAGTGTTGATGTGGGTTTCACCAGAATCTTGGCCTGTAGGACATTTGCTTCCAGAAGGGAGCACTCCGGGATGTCTGCCATAGTAGGGAATTTGGTTTTAAGAGCGTGTCATAAATTGTAGGTGTCTGTACGCGTCCCCAGGTGACAGATCAAACTTCTCCCAGATCTCCCCGAATGGTATTATTTGTCCTTCTTGTATCACATCGGCCAGGGTTGTCATCCCTAGGACGTCCCATCTAGTGAAGTGGCCCATTGCTAGAACTTCTGGGATATTTCTGTTATTCCACAGGGGTTGATCCAGTGTTGGCCTACCACCCCAACCAATGTACTGGAGAGCTTCTATCCAAACTGTTCGAACCTGATAAACCATCCCGGGCATATTGGACATCTCACCGTCCGGTCCGTAGAGGACCCTGAGGGGAGGCCGTCCTCTCATGCTTCTGAGCTCTCCCCCAATATGTGGGAGCTTCCGGTCCTCGTGAATCCAGACGTTTATCACCCCCAGCAGCGCAGCCCAGTAGTATGCTTGAAGACAGGGTAGGCCTATTCCCCCTTCCCACACTGAACGCTGAAGGGTTTGGAGGGCTATTCGGGGCCGTTTCCCACCCCATATCAATTTGCGGAGGGTAGTCTCTATGGATGTGAAGGTTGAGTGAGGTAGGTGAATCGGTGCATTCTGCAGGAGGGAAAGGAATCTTGGAAGGGTGAGCATTTTAAAGAGGCCCGCTCTGCCCATCAGGTTTAGTGGGAGGGATTGCCAGTGGGTACCGTCTGCTTCGAATCTGTTCACCACCGGGTGTAAATTGAGCTTGAGGAAATCTTCAGGGTTAGGGCTCACGTGAATTCCCAGGTAGGCAAAGCTCTGAATGGCGCCGAGTAGGGACAGTGTTGTGGGATTACCTCCGCACCCCCCCTGAATGGCGAAGAAAATTGTCATCTGCTTGTTTACTTTAAGCCCGCGGAACTGCTGCTACTCCATAAGGATTATAACTACTGCTGGGCATAAGGTCTGAGGGTTACTTGGATAAATGAGCAAATCGTCTGCGTAGAGTGAAACCCGGTGTTCCCCACCCCAGGGCCACTCGAAACCTGACCAATCCTTGGTGTCCGATCACCAGCGGTTCTATGGCCAGCGTAAATAGCAGTGGGGAGAAGGGACATTTCCTGTCTGGTTCCCCTTTCTAATGTAAAAGGCCTAGAGGAGATCCCATTCACCCGTACCAACGCCTCGGGGGAATCGTATAGTAATTTGGCCCAGGACAAATAGTTATCCCCAAACTTTATGCGACCCATGATCTCCCACAAGGCCGCCCGTGCCACTGAGTCAAAGGCTTTTTAAAGTCCACCGCTAGGAGGGCGAGGGGGGCCTTGATCATGGCTGTCTGGTCATTCGCAAAGTGCACTCTCCGCATGTTCATTCTGGTGGGCCTGGACGGCAGAAACCCACACTGGTCCGGGTGCACCAGTGAGTGAATAACTCCCACCTTGGCC
Organism: Ambystoma mexicanum; assembly: GCF_040938575.1. Taxonomy (NCBI): domain Eukaryota; kingdom Metazoa; phylum Chordata; class Amphibia; order Caudata; family Ambystomatidae; genus Ambystoma; species Ambystoma mexicanum. Next base: position 324,871,672 of record NC_090925.1, on the reverse strand, counting down.
TCCCCGTTTATGGTTTCGGGATCACCAAAATGGTCGCTTGTCTTAGATCCTGAGGGAGTCTCCCTTCCGTTCTGGCACATTGCAGCATGCAGTGCATTTGGCTTACAATCAGTTCTCCTTCCAGGTTTCTATCGGGAAGCCGTTTGGTCCCAGAGTTTTCCCGGTTTGCAGTTGGGACATGGCTGCCGCAACTTCTTCTTCCGTGATCTCGGCTTCTAACGTACTCACCTGAACCTCTGAGAGTTTGGGGAGCATGACCGAATCCAGATAGTGTGGACCTCCGTCGTTCTGCCTAGCTTCCTGGGGGTTGGGGGGAGGGGGGGGTGAGTACAGATTTTCGTAATAGGTGGTGAATCTTTCTGCTATCGCTGCGTCTTCAAGGAGCAGGTCCTCTTCTCCCCCCATCCCCCGTATGGCTCTCATGTGACCTTTGTTCCTCTCCCTTCTTTCCAGCCAGGCAAGGGTTTTCCCTGCTTGGTCCCCCGTCTCATATATTTGACTTTGCACAGTCCAGTGAGCAGTCTTGGCGTTGTCTAACGCTTGGTTCTTTAAAGCTGTCTGGGCTGTTATCATTGCTTCCCTAGAGTCTGGAGTACCCAACTCCAGGAATTCCTCTTCCGCCTTTGCCGTGTCTTCCTCCCTTTTTTCAATTTCCCTGACTTGTTGCAGACGGTAGGCCAACACCAGAGAAAGAGCCTCCCCCCGGAGCATTGCTTTGTAACCTTCGCACAGTGTTATCAGGCTGTCTACCGAGCCCTCGTTCAGGGAGAAATATTCAGATGTTTTATAGGTGAGTCCCTCTGCCACCTCAGGGATCCCTAGCTAGTAAGTATTGAGCCTCCAGGTGGGTCTGGGCTTATCCTGGGCCTTCTTTAAGGTCATGATCAAGGGGGAATGATCCGAGGTCCCCCTAGCTAGGTATGTGGCTGTCTCCAACCTGTGTGTTTTTTCCAGTGGGACAAAAAGGTAATCTAGACGGGACAGAGACTTGTGTGCATTGGAGAAGGAGAAACCAGAGTCTTTGGGGTGTAGAGTTTGCGATGCGTCCACCCACCTAAGTGCCGTTATGAAGGAGTTGAGCTTGGTCTGGCTATCTGGGTTCCTGTTGCCACTGTGCGTTCTGTCCTTAACTATGTCCATCACTTCATTGAAATCTCCCCCCAAGACCCAGTTATCCAGTTGTCTGCGTGTTCCCCTAGCTTCACTTCCTGTAGGTCGTTAAGGAGTTTGAGGGTGAACGGGCGGGAGGAGCGTACACTACCGCTATCCCCCACCAGGCCCTTCCAATAACCCGGGTTAGTACCACACATCTCCCCCTCTCCGTGTGGAGCCCTCCAAGTTGAAATGGGACTGTTTTAAGTATGAGGATCATCGCCCCTCTAGAAAATCCTGCGTGGAAGGCGGTTGAGTAGTTATATTTTCGAAAGACCCTGCATTCTGTACCCATGAGATGTGTTTCTGTAAGTAGGGCGATATCGGGTGATTGCCTATTCAGGTACTGTAGCACTAAACGTCTCTTGATGCTGGAGCCCATCCCATTGACAATCCATGTGAATAGGGTTAAGCGTTCCTCATGTGCCATTGGTGTCAGAGTGTTTTTTGGTAGAGTGTTTGGAGGGTCTATTCATATTGGGTGTTCCGTGTGTCAGGGAGCCCCAATGCATCCCAGTACTTGGCTTTCGGCTCCCTCCTCCCAAGCTCGTGGGGGTGGGGTATTTCGAGGCTTAGGGCCAAGACGTTCCGCATCCTCTTCCCCCTGACCCACCTCTCTCAGCCTGGCGTGACCTGTCATAACCTTCCTTAACAACAAACTTCTCCCTGTATTCGATTAGTAGTTTACCCACCAGAAGCACCTGTAGCCCGAACCGAGCACCAACCGGGCACAAAACCTTGGAGTCCACCATTATAGGGTTCTTACCCCAACTGCAATTAGAAGTCTCGCATCCTCAGGCGGCCGCCGCCAATGTTGAGTCCCTTAAATCGATCAGCCCATCACAGTGGTCTGACTCAGTGTCTGTCGTCATCCGGTTTCTTCTCTGCCCTCTCCAGTTTGCAGGGGTTCCGACGAGTCAGTGTTTTGGCGGTTCAGTTGCAGTGGGGATCGATCCGTCATACGGTGCTTTCCTGGTGGTTCTTTTGGGGACCGAGCCATTCCCAGGCCTCTTTTGGCAAGTAAAACAGGTGGGTGACACCATCGTGGTGCACTTTCAGCAGAGCCAGAAAGAACAATACATATTTTATGGACAGGGATTGCAGCTTTTTTTTTAACAGTCAAAAGATTGACTGGCCTTCTGTACCTCCCTGGTATAGTCTGGGTAGAAGCCAATACGGTAGCCATTGTAGGTGATGGGGGCCGGTGTCTCGGACCTTCTGGAGAATGGCGTCCCTGTCTCGAAAGTTCATGAGTTTCGCTGTGATTGTTCATGGTGGTGCACCGGGGACGGGGCGTCCTGTTGGGATCCTGTGGGCGCATTCAATGGAATAGAATTTCAACAGTTTCTTAGGGGCGAATAGCTCAGCGATCCAGTCCTCCAGAAAGAACTCTACACTGGGTCCCTCCCCCTTCTCTGGAATCCCATGGATCGGAATATTGTTAGGTCTTGCCCGTCCCTCAATGTCTCCGCCCTGCTTTCGAGTTAGGTCACTTTTTGGGCGATTGCGTTTTTCCATTTGTCGTACTATCTCTTCTGAGTTCGAAATCCTTTGTTCCGTATCGCCCACTCTCAAAGCTAGGTTACAGAGATCTTGGCGGAGGAAGGATACTTGGATACTGGATAGGCCCCCTATTTTCCCCGCCAAGGAAGATCTTGATTCCCTAATAACCTTCATGGCATCCGTTAGGGAAATGTTTGGGTCTTGATGCTCTTCCTCTATTTCCCCATTCTCCGGGGCTTGGGCCATGGGTCTTTGGGAGGCCCCACAGGTCCATTTTGCTCTGTAAGGCCTGCCTTTTGGCTTTGTCTTTAACCATTGTGACCACTGACACCGTCCTGGTATAAGGGCGTGCCTCTTCTACTCCACCTATTTGTTGGGGAGAAGGTCCCCACTTCTCTGTGGCGGCGCTACGTGATGTGCAGTCTGTTCCAGGACCGCCCGTGGTGCAGTTCGAATATTGATGGGTGGTTGGGTGGGGTCTTCCGTGTTCCTTTCCCGGTTTCTAGAGGGCCCCTCTGCAGGATATCTTGAACCCATATTCCTTCATTGACCTTGGGTCGTGGCCCCAGGTTTTGGAGGGCCCAGCTTATCCGGTGTAGGGAGTTGGGAGTCCCTTGGTCCCAAGCGCATTTTCGCTGCCCGTTTTGGGTGGGTTCTTGTTTTCCCAGTGGTTTTCTGCCGGGTTTGGTCACTTACCGTTATTAGCACAGGTCCATCCCCTTTCCGATTGTCCTGCCCGCGTTAACAGCCCTTTTGGCCCTCCTCGGCTATGCTGTGTACTATTGCCATCTTGCTACTATCTGTCCCCTTATTCAATTTGTGGTGTTTGCTCTCCGTTGCATGCCCAGTTGTGGTCGTTGCTGATTCTGAGGAGGATCGAGTTTGCTCCAGCCAGACACAGACAATACAGAGTGAGGCCCGCACCTGTTGCCCCAGGCCTGAGTGTCCCCTGCCCTTGTGGGATCCTCCCCAGCCTCTCCCCCCTGTAATGTATTTGCTGGGTTATGGGAGCAGAGCAGGGTCTCTTCCGCTCCGTCTTGTCCGCCTAATTCACTTCCCCTCTCTGAAGCATCCAAGGGGGTTTTGTGGGGAGAGGGGGGGATTATGGTACCCCTCGGCATGCTGTACCGTAGCTGGAGGAGAGGAGGAGGAGGGGGGGCGAGCCCAAACCAACCAGCACCTCCTCTGAGGGCTCATCCCAGCTGGGTTCACTTGTTGCCCTCACCTGGGGTGTAAGCATGGGGGACGCCGTCCCCGCTGGGCTGCGTCCTCTGTCTGCTGCGCATGTCTACAGAGGTCTCTCCCTCACTGGCGCCTCCTGGTCAGTGCCGGCCTAATCCATTTCCACTCTCGCCTCTGGTCCCGAAGTGGGAGGTTGGGGGACTTCGTCTGTCGGTCCCCTGCAGAAGGTGGCCTCTCCGATGGCCCGCACAACAGTGCAGGCAAGATGGCGCCCGACCCTCCGTCAGTGAGGTTGCTTGGCCGTTTTTTCTTTTCCCGGCTCCGATTTGTGTCAGGAAAGGCTTCGGTCAATGTAGCACTCTTCCGTTCGCCACTGGTTGGGTTTTTAGCTTCAAAGCCTTTATGGGAATCGGGATATCTGCTCAGGATGCTGGCGGCCAGCCGGGAGCGAGATCGCCCAAGTCTGCATGAATGCCTCGCACATGCACAGTCCCAGCACCCCTTATTAATGCACCTGCGCAGCTCTGACTCCCTTCTCGGCTCGTCCTTGAGCTAACAATACAACACCTATCATTCATAATGAGCTCCTCTGTTTCATAATATAATAATTGCCATCATTGCAGAATTCATGTCTGCCTTCTAACTGAGCCCACAGAAACGTAGACTTTCATTGTGGTTTGGAAGTGAATGTCCAAAATGGCCACGCCCCGGCGCCATGTTTTAGCTCATTTTCGCATACTGATTGCACCCTCAGATCACTTACAGGGCCCTGCCAATCCCCTTTGTTGCTGCAGTTGCTCACAATCCCCCTTCCCTGTACCCCTTTGATCCAGCTGCTTTTGAATATGCCCATCTGCTTTGTCCAATTTCCCCTCCAAATCAGTCCTTTTTGCACAGAACCTGCCCAGACTACTACTTTCCAATGAAAATGAGGAGTTCAAAACAAGATGCACGACTGACTTGCACATGCCAGAGGACCTCCACTTTGAAAAGTTCAGAGCTCTTCTCCATCACTCTCCACATTGCCACTTCCAGTCCTGACATCCTTCACTTGGTTTGCTTCTCTTCTTTAAAGTATCCATTTAGCAAAAGGCAGCAGATGTATCTACAGTTGGGTAATTTATCCATTTGACAAGGCAGTACACAACATTAACGCTTGTTGGGGGACCATTAATATTCAATAAGATATGGGCTCAAATAATCTTATGATAAAGTAAATGTTTGCACATATAATCGATTGGTCCTTGATAACTTTTCCTGAATGAACCGTCAGACTCTGAAATGATGACCAGTCCATACCTCAGAGCTAATGAATGCTTACCAAATACGGAAAAGGTTCATTCAAAGGGCAGGTTTATAATAGAAGGAATGAGCGCTGCGATGGAGCCTCAAGTTTCATTTGTGAGTGTAAACGTCATTTGAGCACATTTTAAGGTAAACGATCTGTTCTTTTTGCATTGATTAAGCAGTGTGATGCTCACAAAGGAGTTGATTTAATCTTCATTAATATAAAAGTCAAATGCTTGCAGTAAAAACTGGTTTTGAGGTGACTGTAAGCACATTTTCCTGAGTTCCAGTATGTGTCCCTCCTAGCAATAATATGGTGCCTAATCCAGCCTCTCTACCTATTATCAAGGTACATTAACATAACAGAAAATAGCATCATAGTTATGACCGAGTCCACGCCATAACTTAGTTTGCTGACTGCATCGATTGACCCTTGCTGAAATAGAGGGGATTTAGGCAGTCCATGAGAGCACACAGAGAAATGGTCGGCCTCTGTATCAAGCTACATGCAAAAAAGCCCCAATTTCTCAGTGCAGCCCACCCATATATTCAACTCGGGGGGGGGGGGGGGGGGCAATTTTCTGGCAACGGGGCAGGACATTTCGGCACTGCCATTTTGGCGTGGGCCGATTTGGTGCAGATGATTTGTTGCAGGAGCCGGTTTGGCCCAGACGGTTCGGCACCAAATCGGCCATGCTCGCTGCAAGAAACGCCATCGTAACACCGGCAACGTATACCTCTTTGAACTGTGTGATCCTGGGATGATCGGGAAGACGTTATTCACACACATCCAAAATTGGGCCACTTCCATGCACTGCTTATACCCTTAGTCGCCATGAAAGACTTGTTAGCTTTAAAACAAAGTGTACTTATAGCTGCAGATTTCCCAGAAGAGGCCGCATGCTGGAGGCTGCCCACTGCAGGCTTGAAACTTCACCCTGCAGGCAACAAACAAAGTGGCTGCAAGTGAGCAGCTGGCAGGAGCTGAGCTCCCCATGCCTGTGCCCTCCTTCACTCTCTCCCTCCCCAGTCTCAGGGGACCAGAGATGTCTGTGTGCCCAGGCCTTTGATAGCGATCTCCTGATTCCGAGGCGTCCCAGAGCTGTCTCCTTACCTAAGTCTGGGGGTAAGTGGGTGTCTGCCCATCTGCTGACCATTAAGGGCTGATGGCATAGGTGCTGAGGCATCTGAAAATAGTCCAATTGTGTGCAGTGTCACTGGGCACTCTGCAAGTGGAAGTCTTGCGGCTGCCGTTTGGGTGTCTCTGAACTTTCTCTGTGCCAAGGCATCCCAGGACAGTCTGTTTGCCTCAGCTGCTGCACCGAAACATGCCGGCGCCAAAACATCCCCACATTGGCCTGGTCGCGCCTAACCGGCCGCGCCAAATCTGCCCGCCCCAAACTGGCTGTGCCGAAATGGGGTGTACCGGTCTGGCAAGGCTTGGATGTGCTAAACAAGTGTTTGACTGCCATCTACTGGAGGAAAGAGTCAGGAAATTCTCAATTGAGTGCTGTGGCAATCATGCATAAATGTTACACAAGATAAAATGAAACTAGGAGTGTCGGCAGAATTTCACTGCTTAAAAAGGCCAGATATGCTTCTTATCTGGAGGGCTGGTTCAAGGTGTGCCGGCAGAGCCGTGAGCATAGTGAGAGGGAGGGCGAGTGACCAGCAGCGTCCACAGAACAGCAGAGCTGCCGGCCATGTGCAGAGCGAATCCAAAGTGTGAGCAGGACTCGCAAATCAAGGAGGAGACCGACGGCATCCACAGAAGATATGCAGAGCTACCAGTCATGTGCAAAGCCAAACACAAGTACGAGCAGGGCTCACCAACGAAATAAAACGTGCTGGCCATAGCGGAAGCCAAGTGCATAGCTGCCCGGTTGATGCAGAGGACTGGTGAGTGCAGAGGGAAGCCACTTGAGCCGGGGCACTCATGGAGCTGTAAGGGAAACCCGAAAATGGAAGCTGAAGGAATTAAGTGCATGCACGAAACCTAACTGGAGAAAATATTAAGTCATTTTACCTGCAAGCGGCAGGGTGAAAGACTGTGCAGGTTGAATATCGAACTAAATGAAAGCTTTTGGACAAAGCTATGAGCCTATGACAAATGTGCATTAGCTATAGATATTGCCCATTTGATAGCCAAATTATAAAACTGCATGAATCACAGAAGAAAGCAGAGATGGGGAAATTGAAAATGAACACAAGAACAAAGGAGTTATGACAAAGCCAAGAGGCTAACAAGGAGAACCTAGGGTACCTAGTTGCGTAACCTGTAGAGGGTGGACCGTGCATTCCGACATCAGCGCCTACACCAGGGAGCCCCAACTGTAAGAAGAAAAGAAGGTTGGTAAGTGTGAATCCTGATACAGGTATAAACACAGAAGAACCTGTGTGGGCACGAGAGCCTATGGCTCCTGGTTGCGCGACCTGTAGTGGGTGGACCGTGCAGTCTGACAACTGCACCTAGACCAGGTAGCCCCAACGGTGAAAAGCCAAGAAGGTTGCTGAAGCAAACCAAGGGAAAGCAACCTGATAAACTGGTAAGAAAACCAAAGCAGAATAAAGATAATCTGGAACTAATCTTGAACTTTGAGAACAAATACAAGGTGTCTGTTTTGACCTTGGAGAAGGGAACTCCAAGGTGTTGTGGAACTGCCTGGAACTTGGTGAAGGGAACCCTGAGGTTTTTGTGGAACTGCTTGAAATCCCGAGACTTTGATAGAACTTTCTTGGACTTGAGGAAGGGGAGCTGAATATTAAGCCAAGAGTTAGAAAGACCTCAGAACATTATTGTGAACACTATTCATGTAATTATTGACATCCCTATACATTGTTTAGCTTTAGTTGTGAGGGCAGTTATGGGTTTTGGACACAGACGTTTAAGCCGAACATTCTGACTCAAACTTTCTTTTAGTTTCTTTAGGTAGGGAAATCCCTCCTTGGGATAGGGCAAGTTAGGCCTTCCACCATCCTGACATTTAAGTTAATAAAACCTTTTTGTTTGAATCTGTTGTCTGTGTCTTGCTTGAAGATCCCTTCACACTACATAAACAAGGAATAACTGGGGTGTTCGTCGTAAGGGTGAAGTCCAAATGGATAGCCATCCTCTGTCCAAAAATCTCCTACCCCTAAACAGAAACCTAAATCTTACCAGAAGAGTGACTCCCTTCTCTTGGCTCCACGTGTTTAACCTTCTCTTGACAGTCCTTGACAACCTTTGGCTTCAGCTTCTTATTCAACAAATGCAACCCAAGAGAAAGACTCCCTTCTCCTGGTACTGTGATTCAGTCATCTTTTACTTTTATTTGTTTTTCACAATAGTTCTTATGAGCTCTTCTCCCTCCAGGCTTCTCTGAGGGTTCTCTTGAATGTATCTTTATCTTGGATTTATTTTAACAACCTTGTCCCACTCACTGAGATGTGGGATACTGCTCCTGAGGCTCTGTTTACTTTAGAAATGAAGGAGATTCCTTCCAAGTCTTTCCTCCTGACTGTTCCTATCCTTGGTGAAATTACTGGGACAAAGAAGCTCACTCCCAAGGTTTTCATCACGCATTTTACTCTCAATGAGCTTACTGAGACGAGGGAGATCACTCCTGAGGCTTTCAACACAATTCTTATCCTCAATGCAATTACTAAGATGAGGGTGATCACTCCTGAGAGTTGCTTCACACTCCCCCACTCTCCTGAGTTTTTCGTACCTCCCGTTACTTTTACTTTGGTCGGAGCATGTCACTGGTTCTTCCTGGGGTGTCGGGCTTCTGCGTTCCCAGTGAACACTTGTTCTCCTTCACTCTTCTCTCTCTGCGATCCCGCTTGGTCTCTGCGGCGTTCTGGGCATTTGGTATTGTGTAGTTGTAGAACCCCTCGGCCCAACTTCTCGAGGTCATGCCACCGTCTTCCACATTCCAGCTTCCATTTTTTTGGCTAGCTCTCGCTTGTCCTTAGAAGGACTCTTCTGGACTGCAACCGGCGTCTTCCCAGCATCTGGGTTGCTCCTGGAAAGTATTGTCTTCTCTCCCAATTTGAATTTCCCAGGCTGACCAGGCTTCGCACCTGTTGCTCTCTTTGCTAAGTCTTCTTTCTTTTTTATCTTGTTGGGCTGGGACCTTTTTATTTTATTAATTTTATTTTGTATTCATAGCAGTGCACTTAGCCCACAGGCTTCTAGGCGCTAGTTAGAGTTACAGACGGGTTACAGTGGAAATACAGGACATAGGGCCTCATTACAAGTATGGTGGTAAGTGGTAAAATTGGCAGCAAATCCGTTGCCACCAACTTTGCCACTTTATGACGCACAGATATTAAGTGGTAATTCTGCTGGCAGAATTACCTCCTGGCGGAATGACCTCCAGCGGAATTACCGCCAGAAACAAAAAAAACAATTTCTGTTGCATTACAAATTACCTTTAAAAAAATCTCTGGTAATTCAGAAAAAGAATAGCGCAGTTAGCTCCACCAAAAAGCTGGAGATAAATGCATACAGGTGTCAACTTTCTTTTCTTGTTGAGGCTGAATGTCCCACTTTCCCCTCACCGGAGGAAATCGTGTCCTCTTCCACTGGGCTCAAGGATCGATGGGATATGTAGTCCTTCTCCTTTTTGTTTTGCAGCTTGAGTCTCACACGAGAGGAAGCCACAGTGAAGGCTACTAGAGAGCACTTCCCTGTGGACCCCCCTCCCGGGAGGGACGAATTAGGGGAAAAAGCCCAACGTGGCAAAAAAACCCTCGGAAATGTGGCAGCCGGACGGAAAATGCAGGATACAAATGGAAGAACGTGTTCATCCCAATGTGGGCACAGGAATCCGAGAGGGTTGAGTTGGAGTTCGGACAGCCACGGAAAACCCGAAATATAGGCAGCAGGACAGAAAGTGAAAGTAAGGTGCGGCGAGGCCGCTGTATCAAGGTCCACGCATAGAAAAGTAGAATAAACAGGTGGGAGTACGGGCAGAGAGGGAGAGAAAGAATACAAGGAAAGAAAACCGGTAGAGACCGGGAACAAAGCGTAGCGCAACAACGGCAGCAAAGGAAAACACAGCTGACCGAAAGGTTGCAACGCGCAGATGTCAAGAGGAGGCATGCATAAATAGTACTACGTACATACGACGTGAAAGGACTAGACCGCTGCATGTACGTAGTTGAAAGCGTGTTGGAAATCAGGAAGTGCGGTAGCGACTCCAACGGCGCCATAAACGCCAATTTCCAAGGTGTCGCATGACAGTATGCCCCCTCAAACGCCCGGGTGAGCCCTGTGACATTTCCTGAGTAACAAGGGGGCGTGAATATGCGAAAGGTTCCCAGGAGTCTTCTGCAGAAGAGAACCCTTTCCAATGTACCAAGTATTCCAGGCGACCTCTATGATATCTGGAGTCTCACAGGTGTGATACCTCATATTCCGGTGCTTCAGAAGAGGATGGGACAGAGAGAGGTCGAGAAATACGAGTCTGGTCTGCACTCCTGAGTAATGAAGCATGAAAAACCGGGTGAATGCGTCTTAAAGTGGGAGGCAATTTAAGGCGGAATGCCACAGGATTGATTTTGGCAATGATTGGATAAGGTCCAATGAAGCGTGGCGAAAGCTTGGATGGGTGAGCCCATCGTGGTAAGTATTTAGTGGAAAGCCATACCTTGGAACCCACTTCCCATTCGGGAACCTCTTGTCGATGTTTATCGGCTTGTCTCTTATAGATCTTGAGGCTCTCTGTCAAATTTTGCTTGGCCTTCTCATGGGTATCTTTAAGCCGAGTTAACACTTCATCCACTGCCGGAAGAGAAGTTGATAAGGTAAAGTGAGGGATGATAGATCGGGGATGAAACCCATACGTACAGTAGAACGGGGTTCATACCACTTGCGGAGTGACTGGCGTTGTTATACGCAAATTCTGCTGTAGGTAGTAAGTCCACCCAATTGTCCTGTTCCAAGTTGGTGTAACTTCGTAAATACTGCTCCAAGGTTGCATTTAAGCGTTCAGTCTGCCCATTGGTCTAGGGGTGATACCCAGATGATGCACGTTCAATCCCCAGAGCTTTGCATAGAGATTTCCAGAGCTTGGAAACATATTGGCTTCCACGGTCTGAGACGATCTTATCAGGAAGACCATGAAGTTTAAAGATGTCTCTGATGAAAATCACAGCCATAGCATCTGCCGTGGGCAGGCTTGGAAGGGGAGAAAAATGAGCCATCTTGGTGAGTGAATCCATGGTTACCATAATACAGGAACAACCTTTAGAATGTGGTAGCTCAACGATAAAGTCGGTTGTAATATGGCTCCACGGACGATCAGGAACAGTATCCTGTTTCAACAAACCTATAGGTCGCTTAGTGCTGTATTTGCTCTGATCGCACACGCTACAGGTCTCCACATACTGTTTAACGTCTTTGGAATAGCCTGGCCAAAAGAAAGCCCGGCTGACCAGTTCTAAGGTGTTGGCTTGTCCCCTGTGTCCGGCTGTTTTATGGTCGTGGCACCAGGCAAGCACCTTCCTTTGCAATTCTTTGGATGGTATCCACAATCTTCCCTTCCTGAACAAAAGGCCTTCTGCCTTCGCTAAACCTTTTGGTTCAATTTGCGTAGCTGTAGCCTCTCTGACTTGTTGTAGAAATGTAGAGGTGGTTGCTATGATTCGATTCCTGGGGAACAGTCTTTCCGGAGTAACGGAGGATGCAATGGAGTGGTGAGTCTTCCTTGAAAGGGCGTCGGCCAATGTATTCTGACTTCCTGGGATATATGTGATGCTTAAGTCATACTGAGAAAAGAAATGAGCCCATCGGGCCTGTCTGGAATTGACACATTCCATAGACTGTAAGACCTGCAGATTTTTGTGATCTGTTCTGATTATAAAGGGATGTCTTCCTCCTTGTAATAAATGCCTCCAAACCTCGCATGCCTTCTTCATGGCCAAGAGTTCTCTTTCGATAACTGAGTAATTTTGTTGGCTCGAGGTAAGGGTCTTAGACAAATAGGCCACTGGATGTTCTTCGTTGTCATCTTCTTGAAGCAAAACTGCTCCAATGGCGGCTGCGGAAGCATCTGTTTCCAGTATAAACTGTTAATCTTGATCTGGTTGTCGTTGAATAGGAGCACTGCAAAACCTTTTTTTTTAACTGTTGAAAACTCTCTTCTGCTTGGGCGTTCCAGACTAATGGCATGGAATTCTTTTTTAGATTTTCTTATGGGTAGAGTAACCTCGGAGAAACCCGGGATGAAGCGTCTGTAGAAATTTGCCATGCCCAAGAATCTTTGTACCTCTTTAACAGACGATGGAGCAGGCCATTTAAGAGTGGCATCTACCTTCTGTTCGTCCATCTGTACACCTTGTGGTGAGAGAACAAAGCCCAAATAGGTTACTGTTGTGACTCCAAAAACACACTTTTCTTTCTTGACCAATAGTTGATGTTGATGGAGTCGCTCTAATACTTCTTTCAAATGAATCAAGTGTTCTGGCATGTCTTTAGAAAAAATCAAAATGTCGTCCAGATATACGACAACTGACACAAACAGAAGATCTGAAAAAATTCTGTCTATAAACCTTTGGAACACTGCTGGTGCGTTTACTAACCCAAAGGGCATTACATGATACTCGTACAACCCAAAAGGTGTCCTGAAAGCTGTTTTCCTCTAATCCCCAGCACGTATTCTGAGCAGATGATAGGCGTTGCGCAGATCCAATTTGGTGAATACCGAGGCACCCTGGACGGCCTCTAAGATGTCAGGAATGAGTGGCATGGGATATCTAACCTTCTCTGTTACTTTGTTCAGACCTCGATAGTCAATACAAGGCCGAAGGTCTCTGGAGTCTCGTTTCGGTATGAAAAACAATGGTGCACCGGCAGGGGATTTTGAAGGTCTAATGAGACCGTTGCAAAGGTTAACATCCAAATATCTCCAGAGTACTTCCTTCTCCGTCTTAGAGAGAGCAAACCTCCTACCAAAAGGCACCAGAGCTCGGGGCACCAGGCCAATGGCGCAGTCCTCTGGTCTGTGAGGAGGTAATACTGCTGGGGTGCTGTTGGCAAATACTGGATTGTATTCTTCTAACACCCGGGTGAGAGAATTTATGCTGACAGTAGAGAGGAGCGGGCTGGAAAAAGTCTTCGCTGGTTTATTCTGTGTCTTGTGAAAGCATTCTGTGAGACAGTGGTTTGAATCAAAAGTCAAACAGTTGGTCTTCCAGTTGATGCTCAGATTGTGTTGACGTAGCCATGTAATTCCCAATATCAGAGGGAAATGTGCAGCTCTGATTATATCAAAGATGATGATCTCTGAATGCTCGTGAATACGGAGAGGTAAAGGTTCTGTGGTCTGGAGAATTGGTCCCGAGCTCAATGGTCGGCCATCCACTCCTTCGACGTCTTGTCCGTGACTTTGATCGATGCGTTTCGCTCCGACCTTGTCCACCCATAAGGTGTCAGCAAAATTCCCGGCGGCCCCACAATCCAATAATTGTAGTGTCTCCACTTGAGACCCATTGATCGTAACCGTAACAGTTAGCACCATTAGTCGTGAGTCTTCGGTTACATTGGATGCGTCAATTGTCATGGTAACATAGGGACTACGAAAGGGCCCTCGATTACCCGTCCCTTCTAGGATCGAGGGTTTTCGTTTCCCGCCGGATTGGTGGGTAATTCGGTGCAATTCCGTACTGTATGTTTGTCAGAAGCACAATAGGCGCATAGTCCTTGTTCCCTCCTTCTCTTTCTTTCTTCGGGAGTTAATGATCTCCGGGTGAAACCTATTTGCATGGGTTCATCTGTGCGTTTGATAGCAGGTGGGAGAGGAGGGGGAGGGCCGGTGAATGAAGGTCTTAGCTTCCGTCTTTCATTACGCCTTTCTTGCATTCTGGTTTCCATCTGTAGAGCGACAGTCATCAACTCAGGTAACGTTGCAGGTCGTGGAAAGTGAGCCAGTTCATCTTTCAACTCCTCCTTAAGACCACAACGAAAGATGATATACTGAGATTGATCAGACCAACCAGTCTCCATAGCCAGTCTTTTAAACGAAGAAATGTAAGTCCTAACATCAGCCTGACCTTGGCGTGCGTCTAACAATTCTTCCCCGGCTGCATATGACAATTCTGGACACTCAAAAGTCTGTTTCAATAATTCCAAGAACGACCTAAAATCCTGTAAAATTGCATCGTTACCAGTGACAAGAGGTGTGGCCCAAGCTAGGGCATTGCCTGTCATATTAGATATTAGAAAACCTGTCTGTGCATGGTCAGAAGCAAACGTGCGTGTTCTGAACGCAAAATACACTCTGCAGGCATCAAGAAACTCTTTTAGAGTCTTAGGGCAACCGTTGTATTTGCCAGAGGATAGGGCCATCGGTGGCAAGTTAGTATACTGAGATTCTCGTGTCGCTACCATCTGCTTCAATAGATTGTTTTCCGCCTTCATGTTTTGCATCTCTAATGAGAGGCTTTGTACTGCGGCTACCAATTCTTGTACTTGCTCTGAAGTAGCCATAGTGGGTTTTGGGCGTTGCAAACTGTCAACTTTCTTTTCTTGTTGAGGCTGAATGTCCCACCTTCCCCCCTCCACCTCCTCACCTGAGGAAATCGTGTCTTCTTCCACTGGGCTCAAGGATCGATGGGATCTGTAGTCCTTCTTCTTTTTGTTTTGCAGTTTGAGTCTCACACGAGAGGAAGCCACAGTGAAGGCTACTAGAGAGCACTTCCCTGAGGACCCCGCTCCCGGGAGGGACGAATTAGGGGAAAAAGCCCAACGTGGCAAAAAACCCCTCGGAAATGTGGCAGCTGGACGGAAAATGCAGGATACAAATGGAAGAACGTGTTCGTCCCAATGTGGGCACAGGAATCCGAGAGCGTTGAGTTGGAGTTCGGACAACCACGGAAAACCCGAAATATAGGCAGCAGGACAGAAAGTGAAAGTAAGGTGCGGCGAGGCCGCTGTATCAAGGTCCACGCATAGAAAAGTAGAATAAACAGGTGGGAGTACGGGCAGAGAGGGAGAGAAAGAATACAAGGAAAGAAAACCAGTAGAGACCGGGAACAAAGCGTAGCGCAACAACGGCAGCAAAGGAAAACACAGCTGACCGAAAGGTTGCAACGCGCAGATGTCAAGAGGAGGTGTGCCTAAATAGTACTACATACACACGACGTGAAAGGACTAGACCGCTGCATATACATAGTTGGAAATCAGGAAGTGCAGTAGCGACTCCAACGGCGCCATAAACGCCAATTTCCAAGGTGTCGCATGACAACAGGTGATTGAAATGAAGGCACAGGTGCACCAGATCCACTCCAAGAGTATAAAAGGGCCATACCTTCCCCCCACAAACATCCAACCAACATGCAGCCATAAGCACATGTCGACTATGGGATCCACAACCACCTACTATTCATACAGCTACAGGAGCATGCAAGACTCTAGCAGGAAAGGAGACGGGCACCACAAAGGCGCAGGAGACGTGTGCTACGGAGGGCACCAATACCACGTGTCTGCCCATCCACATGGACACTGACGGACAGCCAATTAGTGACCCTCTATGGTTTGGACCATTCCACCATCACAGACCTGCTCACTCTGATCTCCAGAGTGCCATTGCAATCAGAACTGCCCTACCCGCTGAAGCTTGTGTCCGCCCTACACTTGGGTGCCGCAGGCAGAGTCCAGCACACTGTTGGGACACTGCATGGGATGGGCCCACGTTTTTAAAGGTGCAGGACCAAGTCCTGGATGCGCTCATGGGGCATGCCCATCATCCAGGTGCATGTTTCTACACCATTGCCCATTTCCCCAACACAATAGCAGCATTGGATTGCAAACATGTGGCATTGGTCCCCTCCGCCCACCCGGGCAATGGAGCAGGCATACTGGAACAGGAAACAGTACCATTCCATGAATGTCCAAATGATATGTGACGCGGACCTCACAATGAGCCACTGCTGTGCCCGATACCCCGGGGCCACACATGATGCCATGCTACTGAGGAACAGCACCCTGCCAGCATACATGGACACACACAGGACAGATTACTTGGCTTGTGGGTAAGTAGTTGTCAATCCCAATAAGACATATCACTATAACTCACAGGGGGAACATAATGGGGAGTGATGTGTGATGAATCCTGCAAGTCATCACTGATTTCCCCAGTGATGGTCTCCCCCAAATGGCCAGGGGATGGCAGTCCCTACCTGATCTTGTCCCTCGGGGTGTTATTGTGAGGTAGGATCATGTGGGAGGGGATGACTACCGGGAGGACGCGATGACTCCATTAAGGAGGGATGCAGTATTCCCACGCCCCTTTTGAAAACAGCACTATAACACCTAAACTGCTGATGGCATACTGCCCTTCTAAGCAGAAGGCCATTCATTCCTCAAATACACATAACTCCACCTGCCATACCGCCTCAAGTACTGAGACGAGCAAGAGGAAGGAGTTAGTATGGATTGAAAGCTAAACACGCAGACTAGTTATCATAATGTAGATCAGCTGTGCAGGATATTTAAAAATGGTTGACCCTTTCAATCGGACTTAGGAGAGAAGAGAAGCAGAGCCGGCGAAGCAGAAACGCAGATGAAGGCAGATGCACAGGGAACAGACTGTGCTGAAGGAGGCAGATGCTTTCAAGCTGCTGCTTGTCAGCATTAATTACCGTAGTGGTGGGAGACCCAGGGAAGAGCCGCAATAGTGACGCTGTCAAGAATGCGGTCGTGCCAAACAGCTGCAGCTTCACAAGCAAGTGAATGCGAAGCCGGCAGGAGAGCTGAAAGGGGGTCCATAAAGAGTGAGACGCATATCCGAGTGAGGACTTTGCCGTAGCAACGTGCCACGGGTCAGAAACGCTATCAGGCACCGTTGAGTTGCCCAGTGATGGTGGGAACCCCAGAGAGTACCAACAAGCACATGAACAATTAAAAGTTCATTTTGAATACTGACAAAGTAAGATAGAAAGACAGAATTTGCAAAAACAAGTTGGAGCAAATGATCATAAGCAGATGAATGTTAAGGAAGAAGTTGGAAGACAGAATTTGCGCAAAGTTGGAAGACAGAATTTGCACAAATCTCCATATCTGAGATGTCAATATGGGGAAAATTGGAACAAGTATTGCCACATGCAAATTAATAGTGGTGAAGAAATTAAAAGACAGAAATGTAATAAGAGTCTATATATGAAATGTCAATACGGGGAAAGTTGTTACAAGCAGTATCTAAGACCATTGAAGCATAGACTGTGCAGGAAAACAGCTGTGCTATACTGAAAGACAGAGAGAACATTGAAAGAAGTCCTGGTAAACAAAGTATATCAGGCAGTGAGCCTTTGGGGGAAAGACACCTGGTTGGAGAGTATGACAGGGGGTCTAGAAGACCCAGAGACGGATTCATGGGAGGGGCGTACACCAGGTAATCCATTTAAAGTGGATGAAAGAAAAAGACATTGTGAAAAGATACCTGGCAGGGGAGTATACCATGGGATCTAAAGAATTCCTGGCAGGGGAGTATTCCAGGAAGTCGGCCTCGAGAAGTTGTTATATAAAAGGGACACTTTTACCATCCATAAAAAAATATTGTGTGGAAGAGACACTTTTGCCATCCGTGAAGCACTTGTTTAAAAGATATACTTTTGCCAGCTTTGAGAAATTGTTGTATGGAAGAGGCATTCCTACCATCCTTAAGGAAACAATGTTTGGAAAAGACACTTTTGCCATCCTTACTGAAATAATACAAGGAAGGGAACTATCCCCTGGAATCAAGGACGTCTCCTTGGAACCTTCGAAGAAACTATTTTTGTATCCATCTCTTTTCTATACATTTGCACTTTTTGGCTAAACCTAGATCAGATATGTTTTGGACACAATGACAGTTTACATAGTTTTGACAGAAATAATGGTGAAGCTCTTGGATTGGGGGCTCCCAAAGGGATTATTTGCACCCCTCATGCATCTACGCAAAGATTCCACACTTAGAGTTAGGTTGAATTGGGAGGGTTTGCTGTCATCTGAAATCAAGACTAACGGTGGTGTATAACAGGGTTGTATATTTTGGCGCTGTTTTTATTTAATGCATACTTGGCAGATTTGGGAGCATACCTTAAGCCGGCATTGCTTAGCGCCCCAAAGGTTCTGGGTACTAGTATCCAATGGGTAACCTATGCAGATGATATCATTCTGCTTGACTGCACAAAGGTGGGTATCCAAAGACTCCTGATTAGATTAGAAATGTACTGTAAAGATGACAACGTAATCATACATACCCGGAAAACACAAATAATCACACTCACAGCGGGGAAACAAGCAAAGAAAAAATCCCTTTGGTGGGAGTGGGGTGGGGGGTTTGAAAAAATAGTCAAACGTAAACAACCTGCGATATTTGGGATATGACATCTTGGGTACCCATGTAAGAAATGGGTTATGGAAGGTTTTCACTGTAAAGCAGTGTCAGTGGTTGCACGGATTGGAAATTTCAATTTTAAGTTTGTAAAATTCTTAATGATCCCTCTTGCAAAATTCTATAAGGCTAAAATTCTTCCAAAGTTAATCTACGGGCCGAAATACACTATAGCTCACTACAGGAGGACTTTTGTCATATAGAGGGTCTTATATGGAAGAAGGTCCTCAGGCTTCCACAGGCAATACCAATCAACATTATTAGATATGAATTAGGCCTCTCATAACTAGAAGTAAACATAGTTTGGAAAAGAATCTTACTATGTTCTAAATTTCAAAACCCTCCAAAAGCGATGCTGCTCAGCAACTTTAACGAAGAGGGGGGGGGGGGCACCATTAAAAATAGTCTAGTGGACAGCAGAGTATACAAACTGGAAGAATGGAGCTTGGTGGGAGACCTCCTAAATGATCCACCGGAAATGTATAAACGTAGAGTGTGGTGCGTGGATGGTGGATAATAAGTTATAGAGTGGCCTGTTAAGAACAATACCAAAATCTAAGCATAGGCCATTAAAAGTTATATATGTAAATATCCCTCATGGAAAGTTGGCTACACACTGCTCAGATTCTGGCTAGATATCCTACCCGCTATGGTAAGCAACGCAGAATGGAAAAAAAGATGGGTGCGTGTCAGACAGCTGTAGACGTTGCTTTGCTGCTAGGGAAACTACTCCACATGTTCTTCTCCATTGCAAACCATTGACCGCACAACAAACAACATGTTTTAAGAAATGTATTAAAGCGTATTGATGTACTACAGAAAAAGTTATATGGAACTTGTGTTGGTCTAAGCTTCCCTACTATTTGAGTAAATATTTTGACAGCAAGACACAGACTGATGTTTTGTTTTAGTTTCCTAGGCAGGTAAAATCTCTTTAGGATAGGGACAGAGAGGCCTTTATCCAACCCTTTTATTTTAATAAAGATGTCTGATGTTGAAAACACCACCACTTTGTGTCCGCCTCTCATTTCGGACCCTTCACAGATGTGACACAACTACAAGTCCCATGATGCATCAACAATAAAGCACTGAGGCGACAAGCCATGACTGACTAACCCCAGTACAAAGACTGAACACGTGACTACAAAGGACATCCTGGCATGCAAGTCAGCAGAACGCAATCATGGCACCCGTCAAACCCATTTCGTGACAAAGCATGTTCATAGGGCGGTACATGGCCTACCGCCACATCAATAGTGACAACTGCATTGGTGATGACAGCACGAAGATTAATACATGATGAATGATGTCTCATACTCTGTGAATGACTGCAAGTGTACCATGTAGGCCAATTCCCATCCGCCACATTGTAATCAAGGTGCGCCATCCACATGTACTGATGTGTTCACATTGCCCAACATGACATCAGGCCCATATCCATGTACCCCAACCCCCACACCGCCATGTCTCACACTGTCTATTCATGTTTTGCAGGTGACGCAGGCTATCCACAGTTACTATGACTGATAACACCTGTGAAGAACCCTGGTACATCACCGGAGATGGTTTATAATGAGGCCCAGAAGAGGACTAGGTCATGCATTGAGCGCACATTCGGATTGCTGAAAGCCAGATTCAGGTGCCTCCACCACACAGATGGTGCCCTCACGTACGGCCTTGAGAAAGGTGGCAAAATTATAGTCATATGCGCAATATTGCACAATTTGTGCATACGAAGGAACATAGAAATGCCTCCAGATGAGGACCATTCCGCCCAAGGCTCAGATGAGGAGGACATTATAGGTCAATACAGGGCACCCTAGGACATACGTGGGGAGGTGAGGGAAGGACGAATGGTCTGCGAGGACCTTATGGACAATTTCTTCTGACTCGCCACATGTGCACTCCATACGTCACTGTACAAACACTGAATGCACATGTATCAACACAATGGAATAAACACTGTACAAATAATCATGACTTAACTGTGTTTTATTTTCCGATGAACTAACCCTGACCCCAACACAATCCCTCACCCTACACCCTGACCCCCAAAACCCACCCCATGTCCCCTGACCCCCAACACAATCCCCCACCCCACATCGGACCCCCAACACAATCCCACACCCTGACCCCCAGCACAATCCCCCACCCCACACCCTGACCACCAACACAATCACGCACCCCACAACCTGGTCCACAACACAATCACCCACACTATCAGACTGTCCCATGAGCTGTACAAGCTTCCTTTTGTCCTCTTTTGTATGCAGGCAGGGTAGCATGAGACATTGGTGCTGTGAGCGCCTGGGTGGCGTGCTGGCCAACAACCCCTCAGTAGGGGTAGCAGACACTGAACTGCCTTGCACACTGCCTTGGAGGTGTTCCATCGTTAGATTAATTGCTCTTGTGCTATTGCACGCATTTCGGCCTGATGTTGCAGCATCCTCTAAAACCGATCCCAGATTGCCTGCAACATGGGGCTGGGCACAGGTTGTGGGATTATCATGGTCCCAGACCCACATAGTGGGATGCATGGCGAGGTGGCTCTGCCTGGTCATCAGAGGAGTCCTGCTGGAATTGCAGAGCACAGCAGGGTGACATGGGTGAGGAATGATTGGGCAAGAGGCTTCACAGGAAGGAGGATTCGTGCAAAAAATATCTCATGGGTGGGTGAGGTTGACTGGAGGTGGGTGTGTGGATGACTGTGACTGCACGTCTGCTGTGGGCTGTTCACATGGCAGTCTGATATCCCCACTAGGGCAGGTGTGTGTCTCACCAGTGTCCTGCGGTGAACCTAGAGGTATCACCCCCATAAACACTTTTGATAAACGCATCATTTTGAAAGAACCACCACCACCCAAAGAATGTGCCCATTTTCCCTAGTATAAACCCTGATGGAAAACTTTAAGCCACATGTTCCAGTAAAGATACCCCACTTATAAGTGCTGTAAATACTGCGACAAGATGGCCCTACAGGGAGGTACTGAAAAAGTATCTGCAACCTTCTAGTCGTTATTCCCTTAACACCACCAGGAGAAACAATAAAAAGGAAGGCAGACTAGATACGAGAGAATTCAGCAGTAGTTGTAGTAGCTGCAGAAGCGGCAGTAGCAGTGGTTTGGAGAGGGGAGGAAGTGAAGAGAAACTGAAACAAAGGTAGAAGCAGCAGCAGTGGATGCAACAGCAGCCATAGTGGAAGCAGAGGACATCGTTGTAGCAATGTGAAAGAACGAGACAGCAGTTATACACGTAAGAGAGGAAGTGGTGTGGGCCGGAGAAACCCTGAAAGTGAATGGCAGCAGAGGAGCTGTGTTACGGTAACAGTGGCGGGATCCCAAAGGAAGGATAATAGAGGGAAATACCAGCCAGTGCTTCACTAGCAAGACCGGCAGGAAACCAGGAGAGAAGTCGGAGACGGCTGAAACCAATGCTTCTCTTTGTGGTACCACCTCCGGTTTTTATACTTTTAGAGAGAGTTCTGTCACGCAAGACACGGAACCTGTGGTTTCCCAGTGGTGCTAAGTGGGTAAGGTAGATGCTGAAGATTGAGGCCGAGGACGTCCCATTCTCTCGCCACTGCCCGGAGGTAAAGGCTAGTGGAATCCTGACAGGGCAGAAGCAGCCAAGCCGCACAAGCAAATGCCCCGTGGAGGGTGTGGAAAGCTACAAGCAGGTGTGAGCGGCATGTAAAGATGAAGAGAGGGAGATTTGACAGATGTTGGCCCTCACCTGAACACAGTATACCAGCAGGAATTCCAGTGGGGACAAGTGAAGGACATCCCGACACTTTGGAGTGCAAGGTGTAAATCAGCCAGATTCGGAGGAAAAGCCAATGAGTGACAGCCATACCGACTGGTGCCAGAGGCACAGATAAGATAGATGAGGGCGGCCACGTTCCGACTGGTGCCGGAGGCACAGATAAGATAGATGAGGGCGGCCACATTCCTGGAAACCTGCTGCGATCCCAGTGAAGAGTCAGAGACCAGAACGACTCGGCATGAGAGGTATGAACTGCGCAGCAAGCAAGTAAATGGTAAATTGCAAGCAGCGCTAAAGATGATGATCATTCAAATCTACTCTTCCTCGTCCCACTGATTCTGGGAACACCACTTAGTAACATCTTTACCCGATCTTCCCTGTCCCAGTTATTTTGAAATACATAATTGCCAACACTTGGCAGGAGAGCCAGTCAAACTTACTAAAAGATCAGGGTGACCCCAAATTAAACATTTAGCCAACGAAGGAAAGTCAAAGGAAGAGGATTGTCCCCTTCGAATTGAGTTGACCGCAATCATATAAGGAAAGAAGGTCACTTCCTCAAAAGTAAGTTGACATTACTTTACCAATTGAAACTTGGTGAATTGACTCTGAAGAAAGGCTGCAGGAAAGCAGCCAAGTATATTTTTATTTCCCCTTGTAGTAGGTATTTTGGAATTTATAGGGTGTGAGGGTCAGATTAGGGGTTTGACAGTGGATATTATTTTGGACATCCTGACAAAGCCTGGTCCATTAGTTATTTTTGTTGATGCAGGGAAACCCCTCAAAGAGTTAGGGATAGTGAGGTATTTTTCCAACCCCCTATTATTATTTAAATAATAGCATTTGGACAAACTACCTAACTGTGTCTGTCTCCTTACTGTGGCCCCTCACATATGGTGTAAGAAGTGGGATGCAGCCTGGCTGACACAAACCGGGGATCCCCCACAATTGGCAGCCCCAAGACTGTGGTGGTAGGAGAAGAGGTACCTAATGTCTTCTTTTCCCACAGTATGTCGGTTACCCAAGAAGAGAAGACCAACTAACCCCATTTTATTGGGCAAAGATCACAAGAGCAAAGTCAAGGTAAAGTCCACAACTCCCTGAAGCATCTTTACTCTAGGATGGGAGTCACCTTTAAAACATTGTCATCGCAAGCTATTGTCCCAATAAGAAGAGCAGTTGAGGGGAACAGTTATGATCTCTTTTTCCCTCAAGAATACCTAGTCCTGGCCAGATATAAGTTTGTCATCTCTTTGGACATAGAGGTAAACCTTCCTGCCAATTTGATTATATATGTTATGCCTCCTATGGGAGCTATATGAAAAAGAGAGCGTACATTTCTACCCCTCCTCTCCTGCGAAGAAGAAATTAAGTTTGTCTGAACTTCTTGTCTACTCCGATTACAATGGAAAGGGGTGATCTGATGGGACATTTGACATATGAAAATCTATGGGCTTCTTTACACAGTCCTGTGCAGCGATGGGGAAAAGAGCTCCAAGAAAATGTTTTCCTTCATAAAAAAAACACCAGTTGAACTGGATTCCAACATTAGCGATTATTTGGCCAATAGAGTCTCTGTGGAGGAAGAGGACAACCCTCCTCGTCTATCAACCTCCCATGAAAGTCTTGGATCCTCGGAGAATGAAAATCCCCTGAAAATGTGAGAAATTGGAAAAATACCAGGTCAGACGAAGGAAGGATGAGCCCATGCACTTCCCCACGATATAAATGCAATTCTTGCAGAGGCATTGGATATCCCATAGAAGATTCTCCCTTGAGCATTACCACTTCATCTTTGGTAACCTCATTAAATAAGGCAAGAATATTGATAGAGGAATATGGACAGGAATCTTGAGTCCATAGCTTACGACGACGAAGAAGACTACTACTGGAATGGGCAACTCGAAATGAATTACCAGACTCTGAATGATCCCTTCGGTGGGTATCCTGGTTACCAAGAGGAAGACTCGGAGTACTATACAAAAGGGAACAACTGGAAAAAGAGAAGATTTCCTTTCTAGGTCATATCCCCACCAGCCTTGAGATGCTATTTGCCCGGACCGACCAGTACTTGTGGTCAGGAAATAAAACCGCCTATAACGACCTTGCCAGTATAAAGTGTGAGACAGGCATGTTATCAAGAGAGACACAGACACCGGTGACACAGTTTCAGAACCTTTATTCAATTAATCAAAATGGTCCTATCGATTTGGTGGGATTGCCTTACCAAAATAAACTAAGGATCGGTAAAGTCAGTGTGTCCAACCCTATGCTTGCCATCACAGCTAGGAGAACACTGTAGTGAAGGGATAGTCCAACTAAAGAAGTGAAAACCAATGTTCGGAGCACTTGCTTCCTTTCCCAAGTCAGGATGGAGTTAAAATAAACCTATAGTGAAGGGATGGTTCAGCCGAAGAAT
Organism: Ambystoma mexicanum; assembly: GCF_040938575.1. Taxonomy (NCBI): domain Eukaryota; kingdom Metazoa; phylum Chordata; class Amphibia; order Caudata; family Ambystomatidae; genus Ambystoma; species Ambystoma mexicanum. The sequence goes on along the minus strand of NC_090925.1, from coordinate 324,847,009 downwards.
TGAAAAACATAAAGTTCGAAGTACTGGCTTGCTCCCTTTCCCAAGTCAGGATACAGTTCAAATAATAGGATCTTGCAACGTTCGTACCTTCTGGTGTATAGTATCTGGTTATAATCCACACAAGGGTTATTGGCAAAAGTTTTGTTAAAAAAAGAAAGTTCATACGACGATCAGGCTCACTTCCCCAAACTTCAGGTACCGGTTCATGAGAGATCCAGTTATCAAAAGTTGACAAAGTTCACAATAAACAGTCTCGTTGGTTGTATTAATTCAAGTCTCAGGGTTCCCTTCTCGATTGCTCAATACAGTTCTTGCTCACAAAACAGGTTCTTCTCACCTTACAACTCTTTTGTTGGAGCCACCCTCCTGGTCGTGGCACAGTTTTAGACTGTACAGTCCACGCATAACAGTGCGTGCAACCAGTGGCTCTTTATCCTTGGCATAACGGTGGGTATAGGGCTTTTCTTTATACATTAGGGCTTCGTGGTCTAGGTGCAGTTTTAGACTACACGGTCCACCCATTACAGGTCATGCAACCAGTCACCCCAGCGCTGGCCTCAGCCTCTTCTTTTACTTTGACAACTTGCTTTCGTATAATACCAGCACTTCTCTGACCCTATTAATGATCAAGCTCTTCAGCCTTTCTACAGTCTTTATCGTTCTCTTTATTCCATCTCTGGGCCTCTTTCATCAGACCCCGCTTTGCTAGGTTTTTCTGCCCATTTCTGACTTCCACAGGTGTTATATTCTTTGCCGGCTTTTGCTCCCACTTCACTCGCTCCCCTCTGCATCCTTTCACTCTTGCCATTCCAGGAATTTCAGCCCTCTTACGATGTTATGTTACTTTCCATTACCCTCTAGGGGCTCTCCTTTAGTTTCACACTTGTACAACTTAGCAGCCTGCCGCACGCAAATACGTGGTCACAATATATGTTCATATTAGACACGCGCCGGGTTTCATTCAACCTCTGAAACTCACCGGCGTTCATGTCTGGATCTCTGGCATTTTCATTCTTCCTTGTGAAATGCAGGGCTGCTCTCCCTACCCCTCTGACAACCCAAGGGTGGCACTTCCAGCCAAATTAACTAGCAGTTCTGGGTTTTCACCAGAGGCACCGCCTGCAGATGCGGCTCCCGGCACTTCTTCTGTCCGGCTCACTGGCCACACTGCCTAATTTCTTTTGCAGACTTCTGACGACTCGCCACTCCATTCTCTCAGGGACACCCTTGGACACAAAACCCCTTCCTGCTGCTCCTCGTGCTCTGCTTTCCCCGTTCTTTCTGGGTTGTCTGACTGTGTCCATTTTATACTCCCACAAAAGTTGATAGGCTGCAGGTGATGGTAGTTAGTTTTAAGGGCCTGTCATTGCCTGACCTTGTTAGTGGGATGTGTGTACTGAGAGTCCAGGTTTGCTCCTGGCTCCCTCTTCTTCGTCTCAGCACTTAAATGGTATTTTAAGGAATGAATATCGTGGGGTCTCATAAGAAAAATGGGTGTTGTGTTCCAACTTCCTCTATTCAGGTTATGGTGATAGTACCGGGGGTGGATGCTAATTCCCTTGGTTTTAGGACCTTATCAGAGAGGGATGACCGTATGGAAAAAGGTGAGCTCATAGCAAATCCTCTGAGATTACAAGAAAGACAAGGTTTGTATTGGGTTGTGCAAGGGATTGGTCTCCCGTGATGTTTTCTCTTTCTCGAGGGAAAGTCCTGGGGTAGGATGGGACTTGGGTGGCAATATCACCTGAAGGCAGAGGGGATGTCAGGTGGGGGGAGTATCAGAAAAATGGGATACCAAATATTGCCCTCGGGCTCTCTCCCTGCTGTCCCCATGGACCCCCTGCCTAGATGACACCTGCTTGCTTGCTCGCCCCCCAGGGTTGGGATCTAAGAGTGATGGCCCTTCCCTGGCCACTTGAACAACGGACCTACTGGGACTACTGGTGAGAACGCCCTCAGTTTTCTGACATACCTTTCCCCTAAACCTCTGGCCTTCTGCCCAAGGGGAGAAAGCTGGTTGGAGGGTGCTTTCTGCTGGGGCCGGCAAATTCCATACTTTGGCCTGAGGGGAAAAAGGTTCTTCCTGCCAGTTTTATGTGGAGAGAAGATGGGTGTTGGGTATTAATGTCTTGTATGAAAGAGGAACATTTGGGGAAATCTTTACCAATGGTGACGTCGTCTGGTAGGCCAAGTATTATAGCTGACGGAATTACCTCCCTTTTACACCTTAATGTAAATGGGGCGAGTATTTTTGTATAGATTTCCTGGTTTCCATGAACACAGGTGATCCTAACCCACCGAGTGTGCTTGAGATTTTTTAATGGGTAGGAGGTCAGATTTTATGGCAGTTTGCTTGCTGCCAGAGTTTATAAGGGCTTTTACATGAGTACCATTTACCATGGCAGGTTCATACATGGAATCTGAAGGAATATCGCATACGCAGGCACTTAAGGTGTCAATATCCTCTTCTTGCTCATCCCATTCCTCCCCCCATTGACCAAGCTATTTTCATGGGTTCTTCCTTTCGATTTTGGCGGCAGTCTCAGTCTAGATGTCCTGGCTCTTTACAAGAGAAGCAAATGAGGGGAGGTGGTTTACTGGCTATAACCTCCTCTCTATTGACTTCTTCCTTACTTTTGAAACTTGTCCTTTTCTCTATTCTTTCTCTATCCTTGGTTATTTCTTCCCTTGATCTCACCGGGACTCCAGATTTATCTTGCTGGGATAGGGAGGACGAGATATAGCTCCCATCTTTTTTCTTTTCATCACCGCGGTGTAGGGACTGGAAATGCAGACTGGCGCCAGAATAATTTTGAGCAGTTTCAATGGCTAAGGCCAGGGTAGATTTATTTAACTGCAACACTGCTCGTTGTAAAAAGGGGATTAGTGAAATAATGAAATAATTAATTCAATGATCTCTGGTAAGTATTTCCCTTTTAACCAGAGGAAGTTGGTGTTCTTTATCCTCTCGCCTAATTCTACAGGAGTCTCCCCAGGATGTAACTTGATGGCTCATAACTATTGGCGATAGAGGTTACTAGTTTGTCCCACCCTCTGTAATAGACTCTCTTTGATTTCTGCAAAGGTAGCTGTTCCGGGGAGGTTGAGTAATTGGTATGAATTTTGGAGTTTGCCTTTAAGCAAAGGGCCTAAGTAACATAGTTTAAAATCATCGCCCCAGTGGAATTGTGTAGCCAGTCGTTCAAAATATAGGCGCTCTTCAGCCTTGATTTGATGGACAGCCAACTGAGCTAAGGCCTCTTCAATTAATGCCATTTTGAAATGAGGGGTGAGAGTTTTATTTGATTCCTTTTCTGATTCGGAGTAAGAAAATGTTCTAACCCTTTGTCCTCTGACAAAGGGTTAGAACCAATTTCCCTTAGGCCCTTGGTGTGGGATTTTAGCTTGTTGGCCGCTTGGGATATAGGTAGAGGGGTGTCTGCTCTCTCTTCCCAGGTCCCCTTTAACATGTCAAGCACATCTCAAGGTTCTCATTCAAACAAAAGCTTGAATTGGGAAAATCTCAAGGAGGTTTACAAAGTTTTTCGGAATGCAATAGTCAAATCCCAATTCTTCCCATTTCTCTCCAGCAATTTGCATATATGCGCTTTAAGGTTTGATCAAAGCGTTTCACCAACCCATCCATCTGTGGGTTGTAGATGGATGTCCGCAGGATTTTGATATTAAGGATTTCCTTCACTTCCTTGTTCTAAGTCGGTATTGCCTCCTACAGTGAAAAGATTGGACAGGCCTGGGGCTAACTTGGTTGAGAAAGATGGGAGATTGATGGCTGTCAGTCGCCTTCCCGCAAGGTAGTTTCCCAATCCACTGGGCTTGATGTAGGTTTGGGCTTGTCTGACTTTTAGGACAATGTGATTCCACTGGGGCAGATGTATGTGTAAATTGTCCTAGTGTCGAGGAGGAGTTTTGAGTGGAAGAATAAATCTTTAGTTTTAATTGGTATCCGAGCTTTCACTGAGATGTTATGTTTGATTACGGATACCTGGCCCTGTTCCTCAACACTTATGATGATTTTCTCTCTGAATGGAGGCGTGGGTTCAAATCTTACCCCTGGCACCATATGTGAAACAAGCATGGTATCAAGAGAGACACAGACACAGGTGACACAGTTTCAAAACTTAACTTTCATTCAGTGAATCAGGATGGATGAAATGCCTATCTAATCCTATCGCTATGGTGGGATTGCCCTGCCTAAATAAACTAAGGATCTTCAAAGTGAGTGGGCCTCATTACACGGACGGCGGTAACCATGGCACTGGTATTTTACCGATTCCGTCTTGGTGAATGGGGGAATTACCGCCCCATTCCAAGGTTGGCGGGGCCGTAATTCCCCATTCACCAAGGCCCATTCCCATTTGAGCCCCCATAGGGCTCAATGGGAATGGGGAAGGAGCAAATAACGGTACCGCTGTTAACGGTACCGTTATTTGCCCTGAAGTCCCTCAGCGGGTCCCTTCCTTAACGTGTGGTCTGGCCACACGTTAAGGACGGGGCCCGCTGAGGGACCTCGTAGTATGGCGCTAAGGGATTACCAGCGCCGGTGCCCTTACCGGTGCCGGTAATCCCTTAGCGCCATCCGTGTAATGAGGCCCAGTGTGTCCAAATTAAAAAGTCTGTCTGTGTCCAACCCTGTGCTTGCCCTCACAACTAGGAACAAACTATACTGATGGGACGGTCCAAATTATACAGTTTGGAGCACTGACTAGCTCCCTTTCCCAAGTCAGGATACAGTTCAATAGCCGTAGTGATGTCATAGAGATACGCGAATGTTCCCCCCAACTACTACTATGGATCACTATGTCATCCAAGTAGGCTCCCATGAATGCAGAATAAGGTTTTAGAACTTAATATAAACCTTTGGAAGATGGCCGGGACTGCATGTAGGCCAAAGGGGAGCACAGTGAATTGAAACATTCTGTGATGGGTGTAAAAGGCCATTTTGTTTTTGTCGCTGGGATTCAATGGTACTGGCCAATAACTCTTGGTTAGATCTAATGTTGTAATGTATTTTTCATTTCCATGTCTTTTGATGAGCTTGTTGATTCTGGACATCGTATAGTTATTGAAGACTGAGATGGAATTCAGTCTTCTGAAATCAATGCAGAATCGCAAAGACTCATCAGGTTTGCCCAAAAGGACTAACAGGGAAGACCACAGGCTCTCAAGAGGGTTCTATGATTTCCAACTGTAGCATATTAGTTATTTATTCCTCTATAATCCTCCTGCGAACCTCAGGGATTCGGTATGGTTTGAGATTGACTGTCTGTCTAGGCGGGTTACGGATGTAGTGGAAGACACTTCTTGACTCTTCCTGGTTCTTCGGAGAAGACCTTGAGGAATTGGTTTAATAAATCTTGTAGGTCCCTCTTTTTAGTTTTAGTCAGATTTTCCGGGATGAGTTCAGGTTTAGTTTCAGTTTCTACCAAGAGTGTTACCTTAGTGACTGTGCCCTGCTCAACAGGATCTGCCTTCTAAATCTTCAACAACTGTATGTGATAGATTTTGTCATTTTCCCTTCTATTGGGCTGGGAGATCAGATAAGTGAGTGGTCCTTTTCTTTGAAGCATGTTATATGGACCATTCCACCTGAAGACCATTTTGTTTTTGGAAATAGGCAAGAGTGCCAGTACATGGTCACCAACTGTAAAACACCTATCTACATCCTGTCAATCGTTTATATGTTCCTGGGGCTCTTGGACGCTCGAAAGATTACTATTAACAATTTCCCTTAGGCCCTTCGTGTGAGATTTTAGCTTGTTGGCTGCTTGGGATATAGGTAAAGGGGTTTCTGTTCTCTCTTCCCAGGTCTCCTTAAACATGTCGAGCATATCTCAAGGTTCTGAGTCAAACAAAAGCTAGAATTGTGAATATCCCAAGGAGGTTTACAGAGTTTTTCAGACTGCAATCGTCAAATCCCAATTCTTCCCATTTCTCTCCAGCAATTTGCGTAATATGCGCTTTACGGTCTGATCAAAGCGTTTCACCACCCCATCCATCTGTGGGTGGTAGATGGATGTCTGCAGGATTTTGATATTAAGGATTTCCTGCATAAGGCGGAACAGGAACATCATGCTCTGATCAGCTTGGTTTTCCTTTGTGAGCCCCACGTGGAACAGGAAAGGGATGAATTGCTTGAGTATGTGCTAGTTGGTACTATTTCTCATAGGAAAAGCCCCTCTATATGGCGGATAACATAGCTAAGAATTAGAAGTATATACTTGTCTCCCAAATTAGATGGTTGGAGGGGTCCCACTATATCCATGGCGATCCAAGAAAAGGGTATTTTGATCATGAGTAAGGGTTGTAAGGGAGCTCTGAGGACCAGGGAGATTGAGGTTTTCTGGCAACTTTCACAAAATGCTACATAGGTTTTAACATCAGCGTGAATACCAGGCGAATCAAATTTGCTGAGAACTTGGCCTTTGGTTTTTGTTACGCCTTTGTTGCCAGCGGTAAGATGGGAATGAGCCAGTTCCATGACCACTCCCCAGTGGCCTTTATGTATAACCAGTTGGTTTCTCTTGGTACAATGTCGCTCATTACACCCTCTGTATAGAAGGCCCTTGTTTATAAGAAAAGAAGGGATAATCCTTTCAAAGGCTTCTGTTAGATTCTGGTCTTGCGAGGTCAGGTAATGTATTTTGTGTCATCACCCTCATTCTAAACACATGGGAGTATGTTTTTGCCGGCTTCCCAAAAACCTAGGCAACCCCTAGAGGAGTTAGAGGGGTTGTCTGCTTCATGAAGAGTGGTAGTCAAGCCTTCTCTGGGAATCCCTATGCAATGGGTTCCACTTTCTTTACTCTAGCTCTGTGTCCCCGCATTTTGCAATAGCATTTGAATCTCACGTTGGTAGTCTGCATCTATGATGCCAGCTATAACATCTAGAGAATGCTTTCAGTCTAGCCCGGACTTTGCAGCAAGTCTGAGTGAGCTACCTGGAGGAGGTATTATGCTGAGACTCGTAGGGCTCAACATTCTCTCTATACTGGGTATTTCGATCGCCTTTAAATTAAAGAAGTCAAAACCAACAGTTTGGGTGCAGCCATTCTGGTAGTGTAGATGTTGGGGTAAGAGGTCTAACATGGGTACCAACTGCATATCTGGTTGTTCAAATCCTACTTCTAACACCACTTGTGTTAAATCAGACTCGAGCAGACAAGGGGTCTCTAGCTGGTACCCCTCTCCTGAACAAAGAGAATGTGGAATTACAAAAGTATTAAAACTACAAGTGCCAAGAGGCCATAGGGAAGGCTGGCGTGAGGCGTCAAGGTGGTCATACAGGGGTCAAGCCAAACCCTTTGTACAATCGAAAGTCCTTGACATGTTGTGGCAGTTTTGATGATTGTGAAATTGTGAACCTGATTGAGGGAATTGTAAAACAGGTGTTTGCGCCTGACTGACGGGAACGCTGTGTATACCGTGATTTTGCAAAGTCTGCATTTGCCATATGCTTATAGAGTGACCCGGTGAGACGTGATTGCCCTTCGGAAGTCTCTGTTCAAAACTGGCAAGTGCTTTGGAAGGTCTGAGGCTGACTGAGAGAAGGATCGGAGCCCGGCTGAGCCCGGCTGAGAGGGATCCAAGGGTGAAGGGTAGTCACCCAATGTGAAGATTAACAGAAGGAACTTGGCACAAAAGGCCCTAATATAGAGAAAAGGAACTGTAAGCTCGTGCCAGAGAAGCCCAGGAGTGTGCTGTGCTCAAGCGTCCCGCCTTGTCTCGTGCTAAAAACGTGGGGAATGGAGACCCTGGCCATAACATCCTGACTTTTTTGTGACCACTTCTTTCTTTTCTTGTGAACATTATCCCACACTATTTTGTAGAATAGCATTAAGGATTGGCAATAGGATTTTTAGTATAGGCCCTTTTTATTTGATTAGACTCTACTAGGACTGTATTATTGTTATTTGATGGTCGTAGCTTGCTCCCATCTTAGATTTATGTTTAGATTAGGCGTTTATTTCACCCATTTTACAGTCTAATAAACACCCTTGAACTGTGATCACTTATGCCTGTCTTTGATACCATGCCTTCCTTGCATATGGTGTCAGGAGTAGAATCGGACTCAATTAAAACGAATTGCATAACCCTACAATTTCAAAAACGTAGTCATAGAGCTCCTAGCCCCTCTGTTGCCACAAACGAATCTATAGGTTTCGATATCTGTAGCAGTGGGGAAGCTGCTATCCCCCCTGGGAAAAGAGGAATGATTCCTAAAGATTTGGTTTTGGTACCTCCTCTGGGGTGTTACAAAAGATTGGCCCAAAATCTGGCCTAGCATGGAAGCTCGGTATAGACGTTTTAGCAGGCGTCATTGATCCCGACTTCCGGGGAGATGTAACAGTTCTCCTACAGAATCATGGTGAAATCACATTTGAAGTACATCGTGGGGATCAAATTGCTCAAGGAATTCTGGAAAGGCCTCTGTTTCCTCAGTTTAAAGAAAGTGAACCAGACAAAACAGAAAAGTACATTAGGTTTTGGGGAAGCTGATAAACCTTTTAACATCGAAGACAGGAAAGAAGAAGAGCCAACCATCTTTCCCGACCTAGCCTCTGCCCAGCGAAATGATCCAACTCTCGCGGAAGCTTTCCTACATGCTATTCTGGAAGGAGAAGGTATAGAGAAGGGAAGCCTCTTTTTCTTTTTAAAAAAGGGGTTATATAGAATAGAAACCTCTCCAGAAGTATTAGTAAAGAAGTAGTTAGTAATTCCCAAGACCCACCGAAAGGCTGTACTGGAGATTGCACATTCCCATCTTACTGGGGGGCATTTAGGACAATCCAAAACCCAGGCACATATGAGTGGGAAGTTTTACTGGCCAGGTATCTATGCTGAAATAAAGATCTTTATTCAGACGTGTGAAATATGCCAGAAACCAGCACCCACATCCCATTAACTGCCCCACTGGATCCGTTGCCAGTCATAGAAGTCCCTTTTTCAAGAATCGGGATGGACATCATTGGATCTCTACAAACATACAGTCTAGGAAACAAATATGTCCTGGTGATACTTGACTATGCAACTAGGTACCCCAAAGCATTCCCAATGTGAAATAATACCACACAGCAAATCCTTAAACACCTCCCACCATATTTTTCCAGGGTCTGCTTTTCCAAGGAAATACTAACCGATCAAGGTTCAAATTTATTGGCAAGCTAATGGCAGAAGAGCTACTCCGCATTACCACCTTACAAACCTCTGTGTACCATCCCCAAACCGATGGCTTGGTAGAAAGATTAAAACGCTGCGAAAAACTGGTAGACAAGGATGGGAAGGACTGGGATTGAATAATCCCTTGGACACTATTTGCAGTAAGGAAAACCCCTCAGTCATCTACAGGATTCTCCCCTTTTGAACTACTTTATGGTAGAGAGCCTAAAGATGTCCTGTACATGTTCTAGGATATGCTGGCAAGAACTGGAAGAGACGACCAATCCCATCTCGCAACCCACTACCAGAATGCGAGAGCATAAGAGACTTGTTCGAGATCTAGTCTGCATCCATATGGAAAAAGCGCAGAACCAACAAAAATCCACCTGTGACAGGAAGGTGAGCTTAAGGTCGTTCTCTATAGGACCGAAAATACTGGTCCTCCTACCCACCTCAGAAAACAAACTTGTCTCTAAGTGGCATGTGCTCTTTGTAATTTTAGAACAAACGGGAACCTGTACTTATAAAGTAACCCAACCGGACAGGAAACAGAATGTGCATTTATATCATGTAAACCACCAATGCCAAAGTACTATCTTGTTTGATTCCAGAGGATAGAGAAAGATATGAATTAATTCCTTCGGAGCTATCTATTCAACAACAAGAAGATCTAAAAAATGTAATTACATTGGTTACCAATGTATTTTCAGAAAAACCAGGAAGAATAAAAGGCACATACCACTATATTAGAACACCTATGGGGAAAAGTGGTTCATCTAAAATGTATAGACTTCCGGAAGCCCGTAAACAGATAGTAGTTGTGGAAGTATATAAAATGTTGAAAGCCAATATTATCGAGCCTTCTTCGAGTCCCTAGTCCTCCCCTATTGTATTGGTCACTAAACCCGACCATTCCTTGAGGCTTTGCATCGATTTCCGTCAAGTTAATGCAATTTCCGACTTCGATGCCTATCCCATGCCATGCATCAATGACCTAATATATAAACTCAGAACCGCCACCTTTCTATCCACCCTAGACTTAACAAAAGGGTACTGGCAAGACCCAGTATATGGGCCTGATAAGGAAAAGACAGCGTTTTCATTGCCCCAAGGACTATTTCAATTCAAAGTCCTCCGTTTTGGCTTACACAGCGCGCCAGCCACTTTCCAATGCCTTATGGATAAAATATCGCAACTCTATTCCGATTTCTGTGGAGCTTATATTGACAGTATCGTCATTTATAGTCAAACCTGGGAGGATCATCATTTTCATCTTTATACTATAATGAAAGTCCTCAGAGAGGCCGGCCTATCTGCAAATCCATCCAAATGCAGACTAGCCCAATTAGCCATGAAATACTTATGCTTCTTTGTAGGGAATGGGAATGTACAGCCTCGACATGAGAAATTGAAAGCCGTCCTAGATAAACCTACACCAAAAACTAAAAAGAGCTCTGAGAGCCTTTCTAAGGTTAATAGGATATTACCGTAGGTTTATCTCTAACTTTTCAGACAAAACAGCTAGGCTGACAGATAAACTTATGAACGCTGAACCACAGAAAATCTATTGGACTGACGTGGATGATATATGCTATAACACCTTAAAGCAAACCTTGATCCTAAAGGTAGTAGATTTCTCTAAAGAACTCATATTGCAATGGACACCTCCCTTACAGGATTAGGAGCAGTCCTGTCACAAGTCTGCGATGGATTAGAACACCCAATCTTATTTGCAAGTCGCAACTTTTTTCCATGTGAAAGAAATTTCTCTGTGCTCGAATTAGAGGCCCTGGCCATCAAGTGGGCCATTCTCCATCTTTGATACTACCTCTTAGGAAGAAAGTTCACACTCATCACAGACCATTCTCCCCTAGTTTGGATTAGCCAACGGAAGGACTCCAACCCTTGTGCTATGCAATGGTTCTTAGACCTGCAACCCTACTGTTTCACTGTGGAACACCGTAAAGGTCAAGACCAGGGGAATATAGATTTCCTTTCCCGGTTCCCCTGTGAAACATGCAGTTTGATCGCATGGAGGAAGGGTATGTGAGAAACCCGAAGGTGTCTAACTCGCTAGTCCCAAGGGATCTGTCATCCAGGTGAAGAGAAACAGGTGTCCACTGTCTGTGTAACACTCGCGTCCCCTGCACACCCAATGTGTTTGTCAAAATAAACAACACTTAGAGTTTATGTGGCAGTAAGTTTTCCAAAAGAATAAGTTTAAAAAACATGCAGTTGACACAGAAGTAATATAAACATGACATTTTTGGAATCCAACTTAATATTATTTAATACATCAGCATAACATATAATGGATTGTATACAATATTTAAATCATGCTGTACAATACATTTAATTCAATCAATCCATGAATTTCTTGTTCACTGTCTAAAACCATGAGCTCTACACGTTTCCGGACTTAGGTCCCTTTGTCAGGAGCAATATTTCATTGGCTTTTCATCATGCACCGTTCAATCTGCAGTGATCTGCATTTCAGAATGGGAAAAATAATTAACAAAATGCATATTAGCTAATCTTGGGCTAATATTTGTGATCCAGATTTTAAAAATTCACAATTCATTAAGTGGTGACTCTCATGTGTACAGCTTGGACAATCACCTGTTAGAGATCAAGAAAATCTTATGGCCGTGTGTCTAGGACGATCGCTTGCAGTTTCCAACTTCATTGTAAGTGGCAACCTGAGACAAGTGCGCAGAAATCAATTTCAGATTGAGTCTACTCAAGATGGATGATGAGAGTAGGTAAAGAGAGCTAGATCCCTACCGTGGGGACCAGGGAGATGGTATACTGAATACGAAATGTAATGAGGACATCCATCATTTAAATGGTGCCATCTAGGCATCTGCGGATGCAATAGTTCATAAAGAGCGATGGGGCCGTCTTGGAACTGCTCTCTATGTGCGTAATCAAAGATAAAATGGTTGCTAGACAGGAGTTCTCTGTAGTACCCTCTAAAGTCGCACTATGTGCTCAAAGTACTTATGCTCACCTTAAATGTGAAGGATTTCGTATCGAGTTCGTGTGCCAGCGCGTTCAAGCCGTGTCCGTTTATGAGTGGAATTCAGTCAAGGCTATTTTCTATAGATACAATGTGTGCCCGCACAGTGATGTCCTATGTAAACAAAAGACGTCAGCGCACGGCAACGCTGCGGGACACAGAAAAGGGTTACCGAGATCTGCCAGGTGGCGTCATGGGGGTGTTAAATGGAGGCAACCCCTTGTGGAAAATTGACAAAAATGATTTAATGCTTCAGAATGTATTAGACCAAGCAGTTATTATGTCAATTGAATAGCTGGCGAGGATACATAATTGATGTGTAGGTTGAAAGTCCAAGAGATACACAGGTTCACATTCTGTTTACTGTCATTGGGCCTCATTACGAGGTGGGAGGTAGCCATGGTGCTGTTAGCACCATGGCTACACCCTTACCGCATTCCGGGTCCGGGTTTCCATAATAGGGACTTACGGGGTCATTCCAACCTTGGAGGACCCGGTAAATCCCCATTCCGAGAACCATTCCCCATTCAAGCCCCCATAGGGCTCAATGGGAACGGGGATGGAGCTAATAACGGGCCCGCTAATAGCAGGCTCGTTCTTAGCTCCCTGGTCCCTTAGCGGCTCCCGCTAACGGACCTCGGAATATGGAGGTAAGGGATTACCAGCACCCTTACCGGTGCCGGTAATCCCTTACCTCCAACCTCGTAATGAGGCCCATTGTATATGTCTATTTTGCAAATACATCAGTGTACATTAACGAGAATATCTCTATTACTCACGATCTTATCAAGAAACAATGTTAAAGACTAACGGTTTCACAGTAGTGTTACTGATACTAAATGATTCCTACATGGATTGTTGTATATTTCCAAAGAGATATAAGAACGGAATGTACAAAGTGTAGTGAAAGTGCAGTACATAAGAATAAAAACTCCAGAAAAACCAATCAGATCCAGGAATGTAAAAATCAGAGTAACTCATATGAGAGTGGTCTCGCATGCAGGGATTTTAGTTCTAGCTGGATAAATTTTAGAGAAAAGCACCCAGATAAAAGTCTTTGTTCATTCCATTCGGGTTGAGACTATCGAGCTTGTCGATCCAGTAAAGCTCCCTTTGATCAAGTCTCTTGGAATGATCACCTCCTCTTGGTGATTTGTGTACAATTTCAAGTACCATGAATCTGGGTTGTGCCACTGCATGTCTCTTATCTGAAAAATGTCTGGCCACGGGTTAGCAGGCATTATTGGTCCTGATGTTACTTTTATGTTCATTACAGCAATCTTTTATTTTCCTCACTGTTTGTCCCACATAAGATATCCCACAGGGACCGCTTAATCCATAGATGACTGACATGGTGTCACAAGTCACGTAGTGCCTTAATTTGATTTTGGCCCCAGTGCGGGGATGTCTACATAACTGCTTTTCATTATGTTATTTCAATTGCTACAGTGCAAGCAGGCAAAGGTGCTTATTTTCTTTCGTTTTCAGTATAGTCTGCTTAGTCCTGCTCACTCTTTCTGCTTTCACCAATTGGTCCCTAAAGTCCTTACCTCTCTAGTAAGCAATCAGTGGGGGTTGCGGAAATAATTTCTGTTTGTGAGAGAGTTGGGCAGTCTTTGCAGTCGTGGACATGGAGTATTTCTTTGCTTTCATTTTGCTGGGAGGAGCTTGCCCTTAAGAACCCTTCCCAACCGCGGAGCGGAGTTGGTGAGAGAGTTGGGCAGTCTCTGCAGTCTGTGCTGCGTGTCGTGCACCAGTGGATTTGCCTAAAGCGGACTGTCTTTCTTGCCACCTCAGTGCCCTACGACAGGTCCTGGTACATAAAAGGTGAGAGTGTTTGCAGTGCTGCGAGAAAGAGAAGAAAAAAAAAACTTTGGCTTTAGCTTTCTTTCCTTTACAAGATGCCACTTTGGATTGCTCTATAACACGTGGCGTGTTGTCTTTTCTTTGCGGGCGTTACGTGACTTGATAAACTTCAATTTAACATTTGAGCAAAGCTCTGTTAAGTTAGTCTTTTATGGTGACGTTCCTTGTTTTCTTTTGGTCAGGGTTCCAGAACCAACTCTAGTTCTGCAACCACTATTTACTGTTTGTGTTTACTGGGTGCAGTGCCTGTTGCCTGCTCCTTATTACTTAATAAAGCACTTCTTTATATAATTATCTGGTGTCTGCTCACATTTAACACTGGCGACGAGGAGTTCTGAAGCAGAAGGGAGTGCAGCAGCAAGTCTCTACTGCCGACTTCAGTGGACCCAGCACTGAGCCATTGGGAGGGGCACTGTGCGCTCTGCCATCGGCAGAGCACAGAAGAGGCTTAATAACAGGCAAGATATCAGGTGAGACACGGCAACAGGCACCGCGGTCCCTGCCCGCGCACAGGTCAGAAAGGGAGCACTGGCTGAGGAGGCGCGGGAAATAACGGGCCAGTTTGGCGGTTTTGCTCGCACACAATCGTGAGCCGCAGTGCGCAAGCCTCTTCACAGACGGCGTTACATCTGTCTGCCGCGTCCCCAGCTGACAAGGGCATGGCCCAGTAACGCATAGCGTCGGAGAGAGCCAATCCCACGCTTTGAAGCCTCAACTATTGTGACAGGGGTTGCCAAGCAACGTAGTAATCCCGGCAAGCTGCTTTTAAGAGCAATTGGATGCTTGGGGCAGCATTGTGACGACAAACAAAGGTGTTTCAGCTCAGTCCACAGCAGAATTATGCACAGAGCACCTGCTCAGCTGAAAGAATATCAGAATTATGGTGTTAATGAACAGTGACAGTCAGTTTCATAATCTAGATTTTTCCACCACAAAGTACTGCAATTTTCAAGACCAGGACCACAGTTCAGTTATATCAATTCCACAGCGATAGAAGCCAAATTCCAGTGGCATTTAATATTAGGACACCGTGTCAAGTTGTGAAACAGAGACTATGGCTGCTGCAATTCCACCACCTTCTCCTTTCTTAGCAGAGCCTGGAAGACCTCCAGTCAGATGGGAGTGATGGAAGCGCATGTTCGAGAACTATTTAGTAGCCATAGGAGGTGATAGGTTTAGCGCAGCCAGGAGGAAGGCACTGCTACTACACAATCTAGGTCCTGAAGGATGATGTATGTTTGACGGACTAGTGGCTCGCCAAGAGGAAGGTGCAGGTGATGCTGATGAGTATATTCTGGCCATCAAACAAATTGAGCATTTTGAACCTGATAAAAATGTCACGTTTGAGAGACACACATTTTTTCAGCTTGCTCAGGACAGTGCAGAATCTGTACAATCCTATGTGGCATCTTTGAGAACATTAAGCCACACATGCGAGTTTGGCAACCTGACTGATTCGTTAATTAGGGACCAGTTGGTAAGGTGTACCAACAGTTTAAGAAAAATTGCTTGCCAAGGATATAACATTAGAACAGGCTGTGGAGCTCACACGCAGTATTGAACAGACGTCGCAGTACATGAGAGAAATGAAAGTGGATAAATAAGTGGCGCAAAGTGTCTATGTAGTTGGCCCGAAGAAAAAGTCACTGAGCCCAGGTCCAAGGAAAGAATGGTGGAATCAAAAGTGTGCCAAGTGCGTAGCACAAGACATGCTGCGAACAGTTCAACCTGCCCTGCCAGATTTGCAGAATGCTTCAAGTGCAGACATAGAGGTCATTTTCCGAACATGTGCAAGGAGTCTTCTATAAATACAGTGGATCAGAGAGAAAACAATGGCAATTCATCAGATCAAACACCCACATGAGTATCTAATGTTGCTCCACCCATTCAAGAAGGTGTACCACGACACATTTCCGAGATTTCTGCTGTATCAGGTGAAAAAAGCAGTCATTTAGACGATTTCGTAGTAGATGGGTGCAAGTTAAAGATGAAAGTTGACTCTGTGTCTCCATGGACCATAGTATCGGAGGAGACACTCACGTACACGTTATGCAAAGAGGTGCAGGATCTAGTTCCGGCCAAGGCGCAGCCCTATGGCTGTGGGGAGTCAGCCATTGAGTTAATTGGGGAATTCCAGGGCCATGTATCCTACAAAGGAAGGGAATGCACAGCTGACATTTTGGTTGCCAAGAAGGGTGCCTCACTTTTAGGGTGGGAAGAGCAAAGGAAATTGGGGGTGAGAATCCAGGCAAGTGTGGTGACGCCCGTCACCTTTGCAGAGGTGGATGACAAGTGGTATAAGGAATTCCCAGAAGTCTTCACCGAGAATTTAGGAAAGCTGAGAGACTTTGGGCCTCATTACACGGATGGCGGTAAGGAAATAACGATACCGGTAAGCGATTACCGGTATCGTTAAATTCCCATGCCGATTATGACCCGGCCAACCGCTATTAGCGGCACCGCTAAGAACGGTGCCACTAATAGCGGCTAGTACGCGGGCGCACAACCCCTCATCCCATAAATAGCGGCATGGCGCTATTAGCACCCAATCACAAGCCATGCGGACGTGCTAATAGCTGCATGGATCAGCCCCCAAAATCCCATACCGGCATGGCGTAAATACCGCCATCGCGAACCACCCGTTAAGAGAACTGAGCAGCGTTCACACCTGTCACAGGTGGACACAATCAGCAAAGGTGGAGGCAATGGAGACTGTGGCAGTATAAAAGGAGCACCCCACACCCCTTCACGCACCCCTTCCCACACCAAGATGGTTCCAATACTAGCAGCATTACATGGGCTGGAGGACATGATTGCATTGCAGCACCAACAACAACAGGCAGCACAGAGGAGACGCAGGAGGAGGAGGAGGGCGCAACAAGCGCAGCAAGCACCACCAGGGCACCGAGCCAGTCCATTCAACCTAACCCCTGAGCAGATACACACCCTGTACCGTCTGGACCTGGATACCATCACCAGCATCGTGGACATGATACACAACGACATTGTGAGCCTCATAGTCATCCGAACTGCCATCCCCCCTCTACTGAAGGAGGTGACTGTGCTCCACTTCCTGGCCACAGGCACCTACCAGCATACAATAGGGCAGATGCATGGCATCTCGCCACCAGTATTCTCACCCACGCTGACCAAGGTGCACGATGCCCTCCTGAAGCACACAAGTGAACACATATCCCTGCCACGGACTTCCCAGGAGATGGCAAACACCAAAGTTGGCTTCTATTCACTGGCAGGCATCTCAAGTTGCATTGGGGCCATCGACTGTTCCCATATGGAATTGGTGGTCCCACATCACAATGAACTAGTCTACCGAAAAAGAAAGCAATTCCACTCCATCAATGTCCAAATGGTATGTGACTCAAACAAGATAATCACACATTGTTGTGCCCGATATCCTGGATCAACCCATGACTCAATGGTCCTGCGGAACTCAACCATACCACGCTACATGGAGCGACAAGCCGGACAACGCTCATTGCTACTTGGTGAGTAGCAGGGCAAGCACATGGCAGTGTGATGTGGGGTGTGATTTTGGGGGGGGGGGAGAGATGCATACTCCAACTGGGTGTGATTGGGGGGGGGAGATGCATACTCCAACTGGGTGTGATTGGGGGGGGAGATGCATACTCCAACTGGGTGTGATTGGGGGGGAGAGATGCATACTCCAACTGGGTGTGATTGGGGGGAGAGATGCATACTCCAACTGGGTGTGATTGGGGGGGAGATGCATACTCCAACTGGGTGTGATTGGGGGGGGAGAGATGCATACTCCAACTGGGTGTGGACTGTCGTCCATAGAACAAATGGACATACAGATGTATGCCAATGTCCATCAAGGAAGGCCACAATTTACTGGAAAAGAGCCCACATGCAATTTGAAGCTGCACAACATTGAAAACAATCCAAGATGCCAAACATGACACATCCATCCACATGGACATTGCAAATCATGCCACACCACATATGACACAAATCAACAACATAGCGTCAATAGAGTAATAGAAAATTAGCGCTGCACAACATCAATACAGCAATGCGCCCTTGAGTGCATGCAAAGAGATCACCTCTAGCCATTGCACTGAACTACACCCCTACACCACCACTGAAGTGATGCTTCACAGCATGGCAACATCGATGTCAGAATGGCAGTACACTAGCAGTGTGGTACCAAATTTGCCTGGGCCCAGGGACACCTAAGACCAGTCCTCACCCAGGACATGTCAATGACTGTGAGGCATGCGTGGGGCATGTCCACTTGCAGGGACGAGCTCACCTTCGCACATTGCAGTTACACAGATCATCTGCATGCTGGGATTCGTGGATGCCAATCACAATGCAAAGTCGATTAGGGTGATATGTACAGGTTGCACTTGAGGTGAACAGTAACAAGTCCCCATTCTTCCACCCATGCAGGTGATGCTGGCTATCCCCTGAAGTGGTGGCTCCTTACCCCTGTACGGAACCCACAGAACAGGCACAAAGAGGACTACAATTGTGCACATACCCGTACCCGCGTCGTGATTGAGCAGACATTTGGCCTTTTGAAGACACGGTTCCGGTGCCTAAGCAGATCGGGTGGGGCTCTCCTGTACGGCCATGAGAAGGTGGCCAAGATCACCATGGCATGTGTCATGCTGCACAATATGTGTATCAGACGGAATGTGCCACTGCCCCCTGAGGTTGAAATGCAACCACCTGATGAGGATGATGATGGGGATGAGGACGGAGGGGACGGGGCTGCACGTCATGCAATGCCCAGGAGGGACGCGATGTGCGTCAGCATATGATCAACCAAATATTCTGAGACACATGGTTCAACTCTGTTGGCTGGATATGGGTATTAGTGCACTGGTGTTTGTGGTGAAGCGTACAATGGGCCCTGTCCCCAATAAAGTACACATACACAATGATGAAGTCCAAGCCTGTGTTTTAACTAGTCACCAGTGTATTGAACATATCATGAGATGAAAAAGTGTATGTCCCCAACTATGCCACCACCCTTTCCCCCCTCCCCCACAACACTCCCAAAACACCCATTCCCCCCTCCCCCCACAACACTCCCAAAACACCCTTCCCCCTCCCTACAACACTCCCAAAACACCTTTTCCCCTCTCCCCCCACAACCCCATGTGTGGCTTGCACAACGTTGGTGTCCTGCTGCACATGTGCCAGCTAGACCCTGCTGTCCCTAATTCCCATTCCTACCACCACCATTAGGAGGTTGGGAGGGTGTGCACCTCATGGTGCGCAAGGAGCGGCGGCGGGGGCTTGTCTGCCTTGAACTTGCAGAGGAGGAGGTGCCTGTTTGTCCCTGTGGTGGTGGGCACTGTCGGTCCATCGCGTCCGCTATACGCGTGAGGACCTGCCTCAGTTGTTCCATCTCCTCGCACAGCCTGTTGGTACAGGCTTCCATGGCCTCCCTCGACTGCCTAGCATTCTCCGTGACCTCCCCCCTCAGACGGGCAGCCTCATCTACATGCTGGCCTTCCAGCGCTGTAATATCCTCCTGGCGCTGCCTGATGGTGGCCAGGTCATGGCCACTGTGGCCGGCTCGTGGTGTGGCTGCTGCACCTTCCTCTATGTCTCAGCCATCAGGTGAGGCCACCTGTGGGCTCCAGCACCCTGCCGTGGTCTCCTCGCCAGACTGGCCATGGATACTTGATATTGGTGTTGCCCGTGGGCTTGCTTCTCGGGATCCTGGGGGGCTGGGGGTGTGCATTTGCATGGGAAACTCACTGGGGTCCTCCACGTCAGACAGCGGCGCAGTGGCTGCTGCCTCACCAGTCGAACTGGTGGCAGCGGAGAGTGGACCCTCCGTGGGTATGTCTTGTGTTGGGGGGATCACAGCAGTGGGTGCGGCAATTGTTGCAGCCGTGGATTCAGGTCTTGGTGCAGTGGCAATCTTGCTATGTTTGCCCCTCTGCAGGTGCTCACTCCTCCCTGTGCCCCTTGATGTGGTGGTGGTGTTCCCTGTCTCCCGTGCCCTGACTTGTTTTTTGGCAGGGGGAGCCTGAGTAGCTGTATCCTGTTCTTCGGTCTCGGTCTGTGAGCCTGTGGGGGACAAAGAGGGGGATGGCATTGGTGATGGTTCAACGTGCTTCATGCAGATTCTGTTCATCATGCTGTTCTGTGCATTGGGACTTCATTAGTGGCCATTCAGGTCATGGGGCTGTTGAGTGGGTCATCCATGCATGGGTCTGCATGGCACGTGTCTGTGGTGATGCGTGCATGTGTGTTTGTTGGGGTGTGACACTCACATGGGCAGGGTTGTGTGCATGTATGTTTGTGGTCGCATCCATGAGGTGATTCTGGGCTCACATTTAGGGGGTGCCTCACCATTCACAGTGCATTGTTTCATGTGTACACTCACCTCCATCTGATGTTGTGGCCGCACCACACTCCATGTCCCCGACTCCGTCGATGGATTCTACGCCAATCATGCTGGCGCAGGTCTCCTCCCACTCCCTGAGTTTGATGGGAGAATCAGCGTGTCATGATGCCTGCCCCCGGAAGACCAGACCAGGCCCAGCAGCCCCGGAAGCAGGCATCATGCCACTTGGAGCATGCCCAAAAGCCCCAGTTAGGGGCTGTTTGGGTACAGTCCTGGCGCCTATGGCGCCAGGCTCATAAAGGTAAAGTCAGTCCTGGCGCCATAGGCGCCAGGCTCATTATTGATAACTTACCTGAAGCAGACCATGCTGCATACTCATCTGAGGAAGACCATGCTGCATGAAGACTCAAGCAAAATGAGGCTTAGGAGGAACTATTTTACTGAAGGGACTATTTTGTTACTTGGGTGGGGCTGTGGAAGAATACTTACCTGGATCTTCTTCCAAGGCTATTTAAACCACGCCCGGACAGCCACACGTGCTTCGCGTTATTCTGCTTGCTGCAACGTAACGCTCACCGTGTTTTCAGCAGCTCCATTCTTCAGCCACGCCCGCTTCAGTCCTGGGACTCCTGAAACAAGAAGACAAAAAGGATAAAGGTTAGAACAGGAGTTTTAACTTTAATCCTTACCTGAATCCTGATCCTTTTCGCCACGGAACTGAAAGACAGAAGTCTTTGAAGCATCGCTTCGCATTCCTACGGCGCCGCGCTGAACCCACCTGCTTGGCGGTACTTCAGCATTCCATCACGCTCTCTCTATCTCGTGGCCGCCCTCCGACACCTAAGGAGACAAAGACAGCAAGGTGAGTAAGGGGACTCTCTAAGGCCTTACAAGCTACCCCCAAGGACTTACCTGATTTACCACGGAGGTACTCACCTCATTTCGGGTCAGCGCAGTCAACTCTGCTTCATCGCCGTACCCCGGCCCCTAAGGGGAGAAAGCAAGGACAATACCAGTTAACCCCCACAAAACTTACCTGATTTACCACGGGGGTCGCACCTCATCTCGGGTCGGCACAGTCAACTCTGCTTCATCGCCGTACCCCGGCCCCTATGGGGAAAAACACAATAGACTTACCTGAATCTTACCGAGTGCCATTTAGAAATCTTCGAGTGGATTAATCGGCAACCTGCAAGGTATCGGACAGAGTGAAGAGCAGACATTTGAACTCTTATTAACAATTGGACTTTAGAGTCAATACTGGAACTCACCAATTCCTCTACGCCAGTGAAGTAACTGGTCATCAACGCGCCCCTGCGGTCGATGCAGGATGGAGAGCTCCTCCTTCCAAACCATCAGGTGAGACTAAGGAGGGGACATCTAGAGTGATCAGTGGGAAGACAACGGGAGTGGGGAAGGTGGGTTGACACTCAATTCCACGGGTAGTTAATTCCTCTTCTCCTTTGCAGAAGAATATTCTTGCGAGCCAGACAAACTAGGCTGAGCGGGCCAGTCCAGTCAGTCTTCTCGGCGCTACACGTCACGCTGGTGGAAATAACAGCGGCCCAGCTGCGGTCGACGCCCCCGTGGGAACCAGGTGAGCGTAACAGATCGCGAAGACTACCCACAAATACCCACCTCGGCGTCATGGAGACCTCGGAAACTGATCAGTTGGCCCAATTATTAGGGGAATTAAGGGCAGAACTGCATTCCGCCCGCCAAGAAACCAACGCCCCCAGGAGGGAACTGATAGTGTCAAAAGAACGAACTGATGAGTTGGCCAGACAACTATTACAGAGCCAGGCTGGACAAACACCTCTACCAGGACTTGGGGCAAGTCCAGCTCCTGTACCATCGAGTAACCCGGTGCAGATAAATTTACCTGGAGCCGTTCCTTTGGCTCCGCCTGAACGCTTTGCCGGAGACCCAAAAGGGTTTGCAACATTCATGAATCAATGCCGCTTGCACTTTTTATGTAGACCTGGAGCTTTCCCAAACGATCAGGCCAAGGTAGCCTTTGTACTGTCATATCTCAGCGGCAGTGCGGCGGATTGGTCCATTCCACTAGTTAACCAGGATGACCCGATTCTTTGAGATTTCCAGGGTTTTCGAACAAGCATGGAAAGACTATTCAACTGACACTCCCGAGGACAGGCTTTGGACAACAAACTTTTATCCCTACGTCAAGGTAACCAGGATCTTTTATCCTACATTGCAACTTTCAATAGATTAGTAGTGGAAACCGAATGGCCTGAAGCCACACATTATTCCATCGAGGACTTCGAGGAGAACTCAAAGATGTTTTGGCCCAAATCGTGAACCCGCCTCAAGACTGTGCTGAATATATAGATATAGTGGTCCAGCTCGATCACAGACTTCAAACCAGGAAGGCTGACCGAACCAAGTTTGAGAACAGGGTGTCGGTTAAAACCCACGTAAGCTCCAAGGGAGTTGATGTCTCAGAACCAATGCAAATCGGGGGGGTTAAAGGACCCCTAACCCAAAAGGAGAGAGATAAAAGACGGCAACTGCAATTATGTTTATATTGCGGAACTACTGGTCATTTTCTTCGGAACTGCCCTGTAAAACCACCCAAGAAAGTTATAGGAGCAGCAGACGAAAACCATGTGAAATCTGACTCAGGAAACGACCACGCCCGGCAAGCGTAGAGGTCCGCTTGCCGAGCTTAAAGAAGGACACTCTGACCTCGCATTTCACCATACCCATGGTCCTTGTAGATCCAGAGCAGCCATCACGCATGCACGTGGTAAAGGCGTACATAGACAGTGGAGCCATAGGAAATTACTTGGACTGGGAATTGGCTACCAGGATGAATCTATCCCTCACCCGCAAGACCACGGCCGATGTTGTCACCACTGTAGATGGAACGGAAATTGCCTCTGGACCCGTAACTCATTCCACTGCAGAGATGACATTGCTGAGTCAAGATGGTCATCGAGGGGCTATATTGTTTGACTTAATCAAGGCCCCACAGTTTCAGCTGATACTGGGGATACCTTGGTTGGAAAAACATAATCCCTGTATTGATTGGCAAGAGAAGAGACTAACCTTCCCAGAATGTGCTCACACCTGCTACCCAAGGAAAACTCAAAACTCAGTCCTGGCCCCAGTAATTCCAGTAGCCATGCAATTACCTGTTGAATACCAAGACTTTCAGGATGTCTTCCAAAAGGAACAGGCAAACACCTTACCACCTCACAGATCGTATGATTGTCAAATAGATCTTGTACCTGGAGCACAACCACCTTGCAGCAGAATCTATGCCCTTACGGAACCCGAAAATCTTCATTTGCGCCAGTACCTAGACCAGTACCTTGCTAATGGCTTCATTCGCCCGTCCAAATCCCCTGCATCTTCAGCTTTGTTCTTCGTACCGAAAAAGGAAGGCAACCTTAGAACATGTATAGACTACCGCGCACTGAATCAGATAACCATCAAGAATCGATACCCACTGCCTTTGATCCCAGAACTACTAGACCAGGTGAAGGACGCTTGTATATACACGAAACTAGACCTTCGGGGGGCATATCATCTGGTACGTGTCAAAGAGGGTGACGAATGGAAGACTGCTTTTCGCACCAAGTACGGACTATTTGAGTACCAGGTGATGCCCTTCGGACTATGCAATGCACCAGCAGCCTTCCAGTTCTTCATGAAGGATGTCCTCCGAGAGCTTATCGACGTTTGTGTGGTCGTTTACATCGACGACATCTTAGTATACTCTTTATCAGAATCTGAGCATGTAAAACACTTCCGAGCAGTCCTAGAGAAGTTACGCCAGCATAAATTATATGCTAAACTGGAAAAATGCATCTTCCGCACTACGGAAGTGGAATTCCTTGGATTTATTCTGACCCCGAGAGGAATCTGGATGGATACACAAAAAGTGGATGCCATTCTTAATTGGCCTTCGCCAAGTTCAATCAAAGGAGTTCAAAGCATGCTTGGCTTTGCTAATTTTTACCGCAGGTTTATCCCGGACTTCTCGCACATTGTACATCCCATCACAACACTATTGCGAAAAAACAAACGCTTCGTGTGGACAGAGGAAGCCGAGAACGCCTTCCAAGAGTTAAAAGCTAAATTCACATCTGCTCCCATATTAAGACACCCGCGCCCCGAGCTTCCCTACATAGTGGAAACAGATGCATCCAGTTCAGCCATGGGAGCAGCCCTTTCCCAAAAGGATCCCGAAACTAACCAGCTTCACCCAGTGGCGGTTTGGTCAAGAAAATTTTCAGCCCCCGAACTAAACTATGCCATAACTGACAAGGAGCTGCTGGCCATCAAGTCCGCCTTCAAGGCTTGGCGGCACTATCTACTGGGTGCCAGACATACCATCACGGTCATCACCGATCACCGCAACTTACAATACCTAAAGACAGCCAAAGCCCAATCTTCGCGCCAACTCCGTTGGGCATTGTTCTTCGCCGAGTTTGATTTTGTAATAACCTATCGACCAGGTTGTAAGAATGGTAAAGCAGACGCCTTGTCCCGGATTGGAATGGGAGAAGCAGAAATAACTTTAGAACCCGTACCCATAATTCCGGAACAGAGAATCCTAGGCCTGACTTCCACACAGACACTGGAGAAGATTCAAAACAAGATCCACCAACTCTTTGATTCTGTTGCCCTACAGGACTGGGCAGAGAAAGGTCCAGAGTACTCTGTCATCGATGATTTACCTTATTACCAAGGCCGGCTATTTTTACCGCAAAAGGAACTACAGGAACTTGTCATTTCCCATTTCCATGACACCTTAATAGAAGGGCATCCAGGTATTGCAAAAACCGAAGCTAAAATTAGGAAGCAATTGCCTACCTGGCGAAAGGATGTCAAGTCATTTGTCATGTCTTGTGGCATTTGCGTACAAAATAAAGGGCAAAAGAAAAAAACCTGCTGGATTATTGCAACCATTAGACATACCACCTACCCCTTGGCATACCTTGTCATTAGACTTCATCACGGATTTACCCCCGTACCAAGGTTACAATACCATTCTAGTTATTGTAGATCTTTTTTCTAAAATGGCCCACTTCATTCCTTTAAAAGGGTTACCTTCAGCTTCAATCCTGGCCAAGGAATTCCTTGAAAATGTTGTCCGCCTGCATGGCTTTCCTTCAGTGTTAATTTCAGATCGGGGCAGTCAATTCATTTCACATTTTTGGAGGAAATGCTGCCAGCTGGCACAAATTGATGTTAGGCTTTCGACCAGTCACCACCCTCAGACCGACGGTCAAACGGAGAGGACCAACCAGACTCTTGAACAGTACCTCCGTTGTATGCTACAGCAGTCTGAGGGGAATAGGAAAGACATTCTGTGGATCGCAGAGTATGCGTACAATAATTCCGTACACTCAGGAACTGGACAAAGTCCTTTTTTTACCAATTATGGGCACCATCCTCGAACCTCGGATTTGGACTCACCCCAGCATTTAGAGATGCCCGCAGTGGACCATCTCCATGCTGTTATTACACAAGCCTTTAAAGAAGCAACCATCCATTTGCAAAAGGCTAAGGAAAAATACAAAAAGGTTGCGGATCAGCACAGAAGTGAAGCTCCTCAATACCAAATATGGGACCAAGTATGGTTAGCCACTAAGCACTTACCACTCAAGGGGACTCGGATCTTTAACCCCAGGTATTTGGGACCTTTTTCTGTCAAGGCAATTATTAACCCAGTGGCCGGCAAGTTGGACCTACCTGTTCATATGCGAATCCATCCCATTTTCCACGTGTCTCTTTTGAAGCCAGTGCAACCAGGAACAAGGCTAACCACTCCACCTAAACCTATCCTCATAGACGGGGACCCCGAGTTCGAAGTCAAGAATATTTTGGACTCAAAAAGAGTGAGATCAAAACTCTTTTACCTAATTGACTGGAAAGGTTATGGTCCACAGGAAAGGTCTTGGGAACCTAGTGACCACGTGCATGCACCTTGTTTAGTGAAGAGGTTCCATCGGGAATTTCCAGACAAACCACGCCCAAGGGGGAGAACGACTTTAGGAGGGGCCTTGAGGGGGAGTGCTGTCATGATGCCTGCCCCCGGAAGACCAGACCAGGCCCAGCAGACCCGGAAGCAGACATCATGCCACTTGGAGCATGCCCAAAAGCCCCAGTTAGGGGCTGTTTGGGTACAGTCCTGGCGCCTATGGCGCCAGGCTCATAAAGGTAAAGTCAGTCCTGGCGCCATGGGCGCCAGGCTCATTATTGATAACTTACCTGAAGCAGACCATGCTGCATGAAGACTCAAGCCAAATGAGGCTTAGGAGGAACTATTTTACTGAAGGGTCTATTTTGTTACTTGGGTGGGGCTGTGGAAGAATACTTACCTGGATCTTCTTCCAAGGCTATTTAAACCACGCCCGGACAGCCACACGTGCTTCGCGTTATTCTGCTTGCTGCAGCGTAACGCTCACCGTGTTTTCAGCAGCTCCAGTCCTGGGACTCCTGAAACAAGAAGACAAAAAGGATAAACGTTAGAACAGGAGTTTTAACTTTAATCCTTACCTGAATCCTGATCCTTTTCGCCACGGAACTGAAAGACAGAAGTCTTTAAAGCATCGCTTCGCATTCCTACGGCGCCGCGCTGAACTCACCTGCTTGGCGGTACTTCAGCATTCCATCACGCTCTCTCCATCTCGCAGCCGCCCTCCGACACCTAAGGAGACAAAGACAGCAAGGTGAGCAAGGGGACTCTCTAAGGCCATACAAGCTACCCCCAAGGACTTACCTGATTTACCACAGAGGTATTCACCTCATTTCGGGTCGGCGCAGTCAACTCTGCTTCATCGCCGTATACCGGCCCCTAAGGGGAGAAAGCAAGGACAATGGGCCTCATTACGACACAGGCGGTAAGTTACCGCCTGGGCCGTGACTTTACCACCATGGCGTAAACTATGTTTACGCCATGGTGGTTGGCGGACTTACCGCCCCATTCCGAGGTTGGCGGGGCGGTAAGTCCCCAATCCCCATTTACCCTTCCCCATTCCCATTTTTGCCCCATAGGGCATAGTGAGAGTGGGGAAGGCGTTAATTACGCCACCGTAAATTACGGTGGCGTAATTAACTCCATGGTCCCTTAGCGCCTGACCTCGTACTCAGGCGGTAAGGGTCGGCGCTGTTTACGCCGCCGTAAAACCCTTACCGCCTGAGTCGTAATGAGGCCCAATACCAGTTACCCCCCACAAAACCTATCTGATATACCACGGGAGTCGCACCACATCTCGGGTCGGCACAGTCAACTCTGCTTCATCGCCGTACCCCGGCCCCTGTGGGGAAAAACACAATAGACTTACCTGAATCTTACCGAGTGCCATTTGGAAATCTTCGAGTGGATTAATCAGCAACCTGCAAGGAATCGGACAGAGTGAAGAGCAGACATTTGAACTCTTATGAATAATTGGACTTTAGAGTCAATACTGGAACTTACCAATTCCTCTACGCCAGTGAAGTAACTGGTCATCAATGCGCCCCTGCGGACCCGGAGGCGGAGATCGTCCCACCGCTTCCTGCACTCTTTAACGGTGCGGCTGGTGGTGCCCACGGCACTGACTTTCAGGGCCACCTCTGCCCAGATGGCCTTTTTTTTAATCGGGGCCTCCCGCCGCATGTCAGTAGCAAAGACAACATCAGCGTTTGCTGCAAGGGTCTCCGTCAGCTTTATCAGCTCCTCATTCGTGAATTTCTCCTTGCGCTGGCGGTCTGTGCCTTTCTTGATTGCCTTTGGCATTGTGAGGGGATCCTTGAGGCTTTGGGATGGCACTGGTGTGGAAACTGGTCCTGGGGGCAGAGGATGCCAATGGATTGTGTTTTTAAAGATGGCCACCGTGCTCTTTCTCATTCCTGTGTGATGGCGCTATTTCCGGTTCTGCAATTTTACGGTGACCGCTACTAGCGGTCGCCGCTAATAGCGGTAACCGCTAATAGCATGTTACAGGAGGTCGGAAGTGCTATCAGCGCTTTTGTCGGTGCCGCTAAGGGTCTTTTTGGGGTCTTTAGCGGCATGGCGGTAGGATCATTACCGGCATGGCGCAATGCTCGTGTCCGCGTACTCGTAATGGCACGCAATTAGCAGCCTCTTCCCAAGGTGGACACGTTATTAGCGCCATGCCGGTAAAGGCCAGAATTTAGCGCATAACGTGTAATGAGGCCCTTTGAACACAATATAAAATTGAAACCTAAAGCTCAACCAGTGGTACACAGAGTAAGGCCGGTTCCACTGAACATGAGACAGCAGCTTCATGAGGAGTTGGTCAATCTTGTTCAGAAAGGAGTTATTGAATGCATAGAAGGAACTGAGTGGCTATCTCCCGTGGTTTTGGTAACCAAAAGCAATGGGAGTTTGAGTTTGTGAGTAGACCTTAGGGAACTGAATAGAAACATATTGATAGAGAGACATCCTTTGCCGATTATTGCAGAAACACTGTCCACACTTGGAGAACCTAATTGGTTTTCTGTAATTTGACCTTTCAGCAGTCTATCATCAGGTGCCAGTATCTGAGAGAAGTCAACATGTTACGGTCTTTGTTACCCCTGAGGGAACATTTAAATAGTTACGTATGCCATTTGGTTTAGCCTCGGCTGCCTCTGTGTTCCAAAGGGTGATGGAGGAAGTATTGAAAGGATTGAGAAAAGTTGCTGTGTTCCAAGATGACATACTGGTGTATGCTGATAGTGAGAGGGAACATGATGAGGTGTTGTGTACTGGAAAGGTTGAGGACGGCTGATCTTACTGTACAGGGGGCAAGTGCAGTATTGGTGTGAAAGAAGTGGAGTATTTAGGGCACAAAATTTCAGGACAAGGAGTTTCCCCAAGATTTAATCTGGTAGAGAGCATATGCAAGGCTCCGGGGCCAAAAATAAATAAATATATTTAATAAATAAAGAACAGTTAAGATCTTTCATGGGTATGGCTGAGTTCTACCATAAATTTGTCAACAAAAAGTGCCACCATATCTAGTCCTTTGAGGAATTTGCTTAATAAAGGAATTCATTTTAATTGGTCAGATGAGTTTCAAGTTGCTTTCAAGAAAATCAAGGAGGGCATTGTGAATGCACCGTCATTAGGTGGTTTTGTGTGTGGTAGAAAGACTGTTCTATCTGTTGATGCAAGTTTATTACGTTTGGGTGCCTCATTCATTCAAATTGATTCAGGTAAGGAGGAGCATGTCATAGCTTTTGCCTCCAGCCTTTAAGAGGTGGTGAGAAAAATTATTCGGTGATAGAAAGAGAAGCTCTGGCTGTGTTTTGGGCAATTGTACATTTTAAATTTTTCTTGACGGGTCAGGAATTTCAAGTCAAGACATATCACAAACCCCTAGTGCAGTTGATGAGTAGCAGTGGTTGGGCAAAGGGCTCACCCAGAATTTCCAGGTGGATGATTGGCTTACAAGGGTACCATTTCAGGATGTGCTATGTACCAGGGAGAGAGAATGTTGTAGCTGATTTTCTGTCTCGGCTTCCTGTTGAGGTGGAGTGGGATAATGTAGGAATGATCCGGGAGGAAGACATGATAATTGCTAATGTTGCGAGTAGTGCTGTGAGTAGAGCAGAGTGGCTTGAAGCGGATGGAGAGGATGTGATAGTGTCTAAGGTGAAGGAATGGACCGTAGGAGGATGGCTGTCATGATCTCTGCTTCCAAAAGGTCAGGGTTTTCCCAACTCCCTTGGAAGCAGATCCATAACCCAGGTTCCGAGTGCCAACCAGTCCCAATTGGGACCTTTTGGACCCAGTCCTGGCGCCAGTGGCACCAGGCTCATAAATATGCCCAGTCCCAGCGCTGGAAGCGCCAGGCTCATAATGCTTGGGTGGACTTACCTGCAGCAGACCATGCTGCTTACTTGCCTGCCAGTTGAGCCTCTGATCCTCTTCTGTTTGGAACTACTTTTCCTGTTGGGTGGGGCAGAAGCCACTCCCTAGATTCAGAACACTGGAACTCTTCTGGAAAGCAGGAACTCTTTTCTTACCTAGGCGTGGCTGTGGAAGGAGACACCTAAGCACTACAGGAGGCTATTTAAACCACACCCGATGGATGAATCTTGCTTTGCGTTATTCTGCATCCTCTGCAGCAGAACGCTCATCGTGTCTTCTGCATCTGATCCTGGGCCTAAGGAAAAAGGCTTACCATCCTGAATCCAGTCTTCAGCAACACCTATAAAGACAAGAAAGAACAGGTTAGCATTACGGTCTTCAGTGACAGCTCTTCACTTACCTGGTCCATCGGCTGTCACCAACGCCTCGCGCTGCATTCCGGCATCTGAAAGACAAAGGCTTACCTACTCTTCGTGCGCTCCGGAGGTCTTCACACTGCATTCCGGCATCTGAAAGACAAAAGCTTACCAACTCTTCGCACGCTCCGGAGGCCTTCGGCGCTGCATCCCGCATCTGAAAGACAAAACAAGGTGCGTTTAAAGACATTGGGGAACTTTAATAATCACGTGCCATTACTCCTTTCCACATCTAACCCAGTGGGTATTCCGGCACCCTGCAGCCGCTCCGAACTTGTACCTGCAAAATAAAAAGACAGTTAGAGCGCATCGTGAAGCAGGCAACAAGCGCTTACTTACGTGCTTCCAGGCGCTTCTATTCATCACACGGGCTCCATCTTCAACTCACTTCAGCCCGTCATCCGCCATCTCCGGAACCCTGCAAAACAAGAAACATCATTACTAAAGACTTT
Organism: Ambystoma mexicanum; assembly: GCF_040938575.1. Classification (NCBI taxonomy): domain Eukaryota; kingdom Metazoa; phylum Chordata; class Amphibia; order Caudata; family Ambystomatidae; genus Ambystoma; species Ambystoma mexicanum. The sequence continues at coordinate 324,815,892 of NC_090925.1, read as the reverse complement.
AAAGACATTAGAATTACTCGAAACTTACCGTTTGTGCAGTAAACGACGGACAGCAGTCCTCTGAAGTCAAGAGGCCTGCTCCCCTTATCCAGTGACGAAACTGGTTACAGCACCCTGCCCCGAGGCAGATGGAGAGCACGGCGTTCACTTACCTAAGACATCTTACCCTTCGAGTCAGACATACAGTGCACAGAGGTCCAGCCCAAAGAGCCAGCCGTGTGTTACACATCACCTTTGAAGATACAGTATACGCCCAGTCAAGACCGGCGCCTCTACGGGAATCAGGTGAGCGTTACAGAACGCAAAGCCTACCACAAAACTCCCGTCCAGGCGCTATGGAAACCTCGGATACCGACCAACTAGCCCACTTACTTGGGGAACTAAGGGCAGAAGTGCATGCAGCCCGTCAGGAAACGAACGCTCTAAGAAGGGAACTGATTATTTCCAAGGAGCGAACAGATGATCTCGCTAGACAATTGCTACAGTCACAAGCCGGACAGACCCCGTTACCCGCATCTGGGGGAAATCTTCCTTCTACATCCTCTATGAATCCAGTGCAGATCAACCTACCTGGGAATGTACCTCTGGCTCCGCCCGAACGATTTTCTGGTGACCCAAAGAGGTTTGCAGTATTTATCAATCAGTGCCGGTTGCATTTCTTATGCCGGCCAGCAGCCTTTCCAACTGATCAAGCTAAAGTAGCTTTCGTGCTTTCGTACCTTAGTGGCAATGCGGCAGACTGGTCGATCCCTCTAGTAAATCAAGATGATCCGGTCCTCCATGATTTTCAAGCTTTTCAGCTCAGTATGGAAAAACTGTTCGCAAGACATTCACAGGGGCAGGCCTTGGACAATGAGCTTCTTTCGTTGCGACAAGGTAATCAAGACCTTTTGGCTTATATTGCGTCTTTCAACAGACTGATAGTGGAAACTCAATGGCCTGAGGACAAAAGGATTACGCTGTTTTATAGAGGTCTACGTGGAGAGCTCAAAGATGTGTTAGCCCAAGTAGTGAATCCCCCACAAGATTGTTCGGACTATATAGACTTAGTCGTTCAAATAGATCACAGACTGCAGAACAGGAAGGCCGATCGTTCCAAGTTTGATGCTCGAGTATTTTCCAAACCGCCAACTCCTTCCAAAGGAGTAGACTCCGGGGAACCCATGCAAATAGGGGGTCTGAAAGGTCCTCTAACACAAAAGGAGCGGGAAAGGAGAAAACAGTTGCAATTATGCCTCTATTGCGGAAACTCAGGGCACTTTCTTCGAGACTGTCCGGTGAAACCTGCCAAGAAGGCAGTAGGAGCTGCAGTTACCAAAGTTACAAACTCTGAGCAGGGAAACGACCTCGCCCGACAAGAATAGAGGTCCTCTTGCCGAGCGTGAAAACCAGTTCTGTGACCTCGCATTTCGTGATACCTATGGTCCTCATTAGCCCTGATAATCCGGATCGATTACATGCAATTGAAGCTTACGTCGACAGCGGTGCCATTGGCAATTATGTGGATCATGAAATGGTTTTGAGGATGAATCTAACTCTTTGTCCCAAGGCTGTAAAGGACGTCATTACTACGGTGGATGGTACGGAGATAGCCTCCGGGCCAGTAACGCATACCACTCAAGAGGTGACGCTAGTAAGTCAAGATGGACACCATGAGAAGATCGTGTTCCATGTGATCAAGGCCCCTCAGTTTCAGATTATTCTAGGAATACCTTGGTTAGAGAAACACAATCCTCTGATCGATTGGCGAGCAAGAATGGTCCAGTTTCCAGAATGTGTCTCTACTTGTCACCCTCCACCTAGTGTTGCACTGGCAGCAATTTCTTCAGAGACTCCCCAGTTACCTCCCGAATACCTAGAATACCAAGATGTTTTCCGGAAGGATCAGGCTAACTCTCTACCTCCTCATAGGTCTTATGACTGCCAGATAGACCTGATACCTGGATCTACTCCTCCTTGTAGTAGAATTTATGCCCTCACCGAGCCTGAGAACCTTCACCTTCGACAATACCTGCATCAATACCTGGCAAATGGGTTTATTCATCCTTCCAAGTCCCCTGCTTCTTCAGCTTTGTTCTTCGTTCCAAAAAAGGAAGGAGACCTTAGAACTTGTATAGATTATCGCTCCCTGAAATAGATCACCGTTAAGAATAGATATCCGTTACCTTTGATCCCTGAACTCCTGGACCAAGTCAGAAAAGCATGCATATATACAAAGCTGGATCTTAGAGGAGCTTACCACTTGGTACGAGTAAAAGAGGGCGATGAATGGAAGACGGCCTTCCGCACCAAGTATGGGCTATTTGAATATCAGGTCCTGCCCTTCGGACTTTGCAATGCCCCGGCCGCCTTTCAATATTTTATGAACGATGTCCTCAGAGAGCTCATAGATGTGTGTGTTGTTGTTTACATTGACGACATCCTCGTTTATTCTTCATCGGAATCTGAACATCGGAAACACGTGAAAATGGTCCTCGAAAGATTGTGTCAACACAAACGTTTCGCTAAGTTGGAAAAATGTGTTTTCAACGTGACTGAAGTTGAATTCTTGGGATTCATATTATCACCTGGCGGAGTGCGTATGGATTCAAAGAAGGTCGATGCAGTTCTCAAATGGCCATCACCATCCTCCGTAAAAGGTGTGCAAAGCATGTTAGGCTTCGCTAACTTTTACCGCAGGTTTATCCCCGAATTCTCTCGAATAGTCCAGCCCATCACTGCCTTGTTAAAGAAAAACACAAACGTTTTGAATGGTCTACCGAGGCAGAACAAGCTTTCCAGGATTTGAAGACTAAATTTATCTCTGCACCAATCTTAAAACACCCTCGCCCCGAACTCCCCTACATCGTGGAAACTGATGCTTCAAGCCTTGCCATGGGGGCAGTTCTATCACAAAAGGACCCGGTAACCAATCAGTTGCATCCCGTGGCATTTTGGTCCCGCAAATTCTCGCCTCCTGAAATCAATTACACGATTACTGACAAGGAACTTCTGGCTATCAAGTCTGCCTTTAAGGCTTGGCGGCATTATCTGCTGGGGGTCCGACACACCGTTACTGTGATTACGGATCACTGAAACCTGCAATATTTGAAAACCGCAAAAGCCCAATCCTCTAGACAACTCCGTTGGGCATTATTCTTTGCCGAGTTTGACTTCATAATTACCTATCGACCTGGTACAAAGAACGGTAAAGCTGATGCCCTTTCTCGGATGGGAGTGGAAGAACACTTGATCAACCCTAAACCTGTACCAATCATTCCCGAACAAAGAATTCTGGGTGTAATCGCCACAGAATCCATAGAGGAAGTTAAGGATAAAGCCAGGCAACTTGTAACTCAAGCAGACATACAGAATTGGCATCTGCAGGGAAAGGACTTTGCAGTAAAGGACAACTTATTGTATTTCCAAGAACGATTATACCTACCCAGCACAGATTTACAGAAAAAAGTAATCTCTTGTTATCACGATTCTTTAATGGAAGGACATCCCGGTATGGCCAAGACCTCAGAAAAGATCAAGCGCTACTTCTGGTGGCCGTCTTGGAAAAAAGATATCAGAGACTTTATAATGTCCTGTGGAGTATGCGCCCAAAACAAGAGTCAAAAGGAAAGACCAGCAGGCCTATGACATCCCACCTCGCCCTTGGCATACGCTTTCTATGGACTTCATCACCGATCTACCTCCATGCTCTGGATACAATACGATTCTAGTAATCGTGGACTTATTCTCCAAGATGGCGCATTTCATTCCGCTCAAAGGCTTGCCAACAGCAGCAACTCTGGCCCGAGAATTTCTCGAAAACATCGTCCGACTGCACGGTTTTCCTTCGGTTCTAATTTCGGATCGAGGTAGTCAATTTATTTCTCATTTTTGGCGAAGTTGCTGTCGGTCGGCTCAAATTGATGTGAGACTATCGACCAGTCACCACCCTCAGACCGACGGACAAACCGAGAGGACCAATCAAACACTGGAACAGTATTTACGCTGCATGCTGCAACAAACTGAAAAAACTTGGAAAGACATCCTTTGGATAGCCGAATATGCCTACAATAACTCTGTCCATTCGGGAACTGGGAAAACCCCGTTTTTTCTTTTGTACGGCAGTCACCCTCGAACCTAGGAGTTGTATCCCCTCCAAGATCTTGAAACACCAGCAGTAGACTACCTGCATTCTACAATCACCCAAGCCTTTAAGGAAGCTGTTTCTCACCTTCAAGGGCTAAAGAACAATACAAGAAAGGAGCAGATCAACATCGGAAGGAAGCCCCTCAATATCAAGTAGGGGATCAAGTCTGGTTATCCACCAAATATCTACCTCTAAAAGGGCCACGCACATTCAACCCAAGATACCTTGGTCCCTATTCCATCACTACCATAGTAAACCCAGTAGCGGTCAAGTTGTACTTGCCCCCGCACATGAAGATACATCCGGTCTTCCACGTCTCTCTATTAAAACCCGTGCAACCTCAAACCCGACTAACTAAATCTCCAAAACCTATCCTAGTTGATGGAGAACTCGAGTTTGAAGTCAAAAGCATTCTGGACTCCAAGATCTCCAAATCTAAACTATTTTACCTAATTGACTGGAAAGGCTACGGCCCCCAAGAGAGATCCTGGGAACCTGCTGAATATGTCCACGCTCCTCGCCTAATCAAAAGATTTCACCGAACATTTCCTGACAAGCCAAAACCCCTGGAGAAGCCCGGTTTGGGAGGGGCCTTGAGGGGGGGTACTGTCATGATCTCTGCTTCCAAAAGGTCAGGGTTTTCCCAACTCCCTTGGAAGCAGATCCATAACCCAGGTTCCGAGTGCCAACCAGTCCCAATTGGGACCTTTTGGACCCAGTCCTGGCGCCAGTGGCACCAGGCTCATAAATATGCCCAGTCCCAGCGCTGGAAGCGCCGGGCTCATAATGCTTGGGTGGACTTACCTGCAGCAGACCATGCTGCTTACTTGCCTGCCAGTTGAGACTCTGATCCTCTTCTGTTTGGAACTACTTTTCCTGTTGGGTGGGGCAGGAGCCACTCCCTAGATTCAGAACACTGGAACTCTTCTGGAAAGCAGGAACTCTTTTCTTACCTAGGCGTGGCTGTGGAAGGAGACACCTAAGCACTACAGGAGGCTATTTAAACCACACCCGATGGATGAATCTTGCTTTGCGTTATTCTGCATCCTCTGCAGCAGAACGCTCATCGTGTCTTCTGCATCTGATCCTGGGCCTAAGGAAAAAGGCTTACCATCCTGAATCCAGTCTTTAGCAACACCTATAAAGACAAGAAAGAACAGGTTAGCATTACGGTCTTCAGTGACAGCTCTTCACTTACCTGGTCCACCGGCTGTCACCAACGCCTCGCGCTGCATTCCGGCATCTGAAAGACAAAGGCTTACCTACTCTTCGTGCGCTCCGGAGGTCTTCACACTGCATTCCGGCATCTGAAAGACAAAAGCTTACCAACTCTTCGCACGCTCCGGAGGCCTTCGGCGCTGCATCCCGCATCTGAAAGACAAAACAAGGTGCGTTTAAAGACATTGGGGAACTTTAATAATCACGTGCCATTACTCCTTTCCACATCTAACCCAGTGGGTATTCCGGCACCCTGCAGCCGCTCCGAACTTGTACCTGCAAAATAAAAAGACAGTTAGAGCGCATCGTCAAGCAGGCAACAAGCGCTTACTTACGTGCTTCCAGGCGCTTCTATTCATCACACGGGCTCCATCTTCAACTCACTTCAGCCCGTCATCCGCCATCGCCGGAACCCTGCAAAACAAGAAACATCATTACTAAAGACTTTAAAGACATTAGAATTACTCGAAACTTACCGTTTGTGCAGTAAACGACAGACAGCAGTCCTCTGAAGTCAAGAGGCCTGCTCCCCTTATCCAGTGAAGAAACTGGTTACAGCACCCTGCCCCGAGGCAGATGGAGAGCACGGCGTTCACTTACCTAAGACATCTTACCCTTCGAGTCAGATATACAGTGCACAGAGGTCCAGCCCAAAGAGCCAGCCGTGTGTTACACATCACCTTTGAAGATACGGTATACGCCCAGTCAAGACCGGCGCCTCTACGGGAATCAGGTGAGCGTTACAATGGCTTGGTAAAGAGGTTTTGTTTAGGAGTTTCAACCGATTTTATGAAGTTAAACAGGAATTAAGTCTCTCTGAAGATTGCAACAAGTTAAGGAGAGGTTCCAAAGTTGTTCCTCCTTTGGGAGTCAGAGGTCAGTTGGTCAGTTTAGCCCATCAGGGTCACCTAGGCATGGGGGGACACAAAGAGATTATTGAAGAAATAATTTTGGTGGCCTTGTGTGGATAGTGAGGTGGAAAGGAAGGTTCACTCATGCAGGGAGTGTGAGAGGAGTGACAAAGGAAAAGTTGTAAGAGAAATTCCGCTCTCACCTGTATAGTTTCTGAGTGAATCCTGGAGGAAGATTGCAGTGGATCTTATGGGTCCCATACAAGGGTTAGGGGATGGATTCAAGTTTGTTGTAGTGATAGTCAATTACCATTCCAAATGTTTAGAGTGGAGGGCTTTGAGGGAAGCCACAACAAATGAAATGATAGTGTTTTTTGAGGATATTTTCTTCAGAGAGGGCTTCCCAACTGAGATAATCACGGACAATGGGGTCCAGTTTTGTTCGGAGAGAATGAAGGAATTTCTTACACGTTTTGGAATTAGACATTTGCGTGCAGCATTGTATCACCCCACAGCTAACGGATTAGTTGAACGGGCCAATAGATTTCTCAAAGGAGGAATACAGTTGGCTTTTAGTTCGGGATTGTTGTGGACGGAAGTTTTGAAAGAAATGGTGTGGAATTACTGCATCACAGCCCATTCCATCACCAAAGTTTCCCCATTTGTATCATTGAAGGGCTGTCAGCCAGCCACCAAGCTGTGCCCTGGCTGTCTCAACCTGAGACGATACCACAGTCTAAGGCGATACAGATACAACTCTCACTTTGGGTGTTCCTTTACTCTGCGAAAGTCTTGAACGCGATGTAAAAAAAGACTTTCCCCCAAGAGCGCAGCCTGCAGGAACTTAATACACCTGTCAGGCCGGGGGCTTGAGTGAAAAGGCAGGAGCAGTAACAACAGAGTTAGGGGAACAAAGAATAATACAACAGTTAAGAAAATGCAGCCAGGAATGCCAGAATACAGTAATTACCACCCAAGATTCCCCACTCTTACCTGCTCAGCGAAGAAGAATACCAGCAACCTACTTGTATTCAGTGGGAAGGTGATGGCCGTGGTTGATGGAAAAAAAGGCAGTCTCAAATCCAACACAGTTGTTCAGAGCCACCTAACCCGTACGGCACGAGGGCGCAAACTAAAATGAAGATCAGAGATTGTCGGAAGCGGCTGTTTGTGGATCGGTTACATTGCGGCTTAGACTCTTTCTTGGTCGGTGTTGCTTCTCTCTGTGCCTGAGCCTGCGTGCCTATGTACATATGCGATTTCACAAGGTGCTTTACTCGTATCCCCCTGCAAGCTGCTCGAGGAAGCTGACGGAGCTGCACCCCCGTTCCCGTTGCCGGAGCTGAACGGGGGTTCAAATGGGGTTCCAAGGGGCTGTGACCATCGGGGGTGTGTGGGTAGTGGTGGCGGGACTCCCCCGAGACGAACCCAGCACTTTCCTGAGGTGAGTCGCACCGAGTGGGGCAAAGCATTGGTCAGCCTGTCAGCAATTTGTAGCAATTGTAGTAATTTGCAGCGAGTGGCAAGCGGAAATACTGGAGCAGGTGGGGTTGGGTACTGTATAGTCCCTCCTCACGTAGAGCTGTCGGCGGGTATTAAGTGGCATTAAGCGGCAGACTTCATGTTTACTATGGGTGCTAAACGCAGATCTCCCTATTAGTCTGCTTTACTGTTAAACACCTGCTGGTGGCTGCAAACTATTCTGTGAGCCAGTAGGCTGTCGGAAACAGCTTTCAACTGACGATACGGTCAGAAATGTGGCTAATTAACAAGTTAATTCTTTGGGGCTTGCTTTGCCTCTGCAGCTGGTGCAGGGTGCCTGTGGTTTAATATATTTGCAGGCAAATTGCAGTTTGCTGGAGTCTGAGGCAGCAGGGCTCCGGCGTGATGCGCCACAATGGAGGGAGACTCTAGGGTTCTGAGAAGTGGCCTTCCTAGGATTACAGAGTCAAGTGGATGTGGAAAAGACAGCCCAGTGTTGGGCGCTCATCCTGCTCATCCGGCGTTAGTCGAAAGTGCCTCCCCGACATCCTTGATCCCTCCAACCTCTGCGCTCGAAGCCCCAGATGATGTCAGTAAGAAGACCGCCAGACAAATGAGGGCGAGTAGGGGGTGAGGGGGAGTAGAAACTGCCAATTTGGAGTTATGCCCCTCCCCAGCGGGCTATACAGACAATGATGGTAGTGATGACAATGAAAATGGTAAAACTGTGTCAGTAAGGTTGCAGTATGGGTCAGACCCTATGCCACCAGGGGAAATGGTGGCCCAAGTTGGAGATCATGGGCACAAACTGCATCAATTGCATGCTGGGTCGGGGGAGAGTGTGAAAACATCTGGTCTAAGCTGAGGTAATGAGGCTGAAATTCAAGTGGAGAAAGGGGGTGGAGGAACGGGGGACAGGCGATTCAGAGGATCTATCTCCACAGCAAGGCAATGAGAGAGGGGCCTGGCAGGTGGCATAGGTCGGCCAGGTGCTCCCTGCAAAAAGCTGTCCTGCCCACTCGCCTTAAGGGAATTTAGCCCCTCTCAGTGTGCCCCTCAGGGTCTTGGTTGTGGACGTGGAGATTCATCGAGGTAATAAGACTTCGGAGAGTCCCACTCAAGCAGAGAAACGCTCGAGTGGGGGACACGGGGCGGGGGGGCACAAAACGGGATGATTGAGATGCAGGATCGAAATTGAATGGCGCCCAGCATAGGTTAAAAGATACAGCTGAGACTAGCAGTACGGTGACCCCGAATCAGCCGGTATACACCTATGGCTTAAAGGAATCACAGCCGGCAAAAATGGTTGCCACCACAGAAAACCAGCGAGAGCTGGAGAAAATTGAACTGACACAAACTCAAAAAAAAGAAAGCAAAAAGAAAGCTTCAGTAAATAATCGCAACACAAGTAATGCACAACAAAGAAAGTAAAATGAAACATACAGAATCCTAGAAAAATAAATCTAAAGCTTTTACCACAAAGCAGCGAAAAATTCTAACAAGTTCCCTCAAGCTTTTATTTCAAAAAAGAATTCAGATTGAGGCATCAGAAGCTGAAAATATGAATGATTTAACAGACGCAGAACTCATTGCTGGAACTGAAATCATAGATACGGTTTCACAGCGACTATCACTAACAGGTAGTGAGGACATTATAATTGAAAATACAGACCAGAATTTACATGAACATGATAAACCAGCTTTGGATAAAGGGACAGGAAATATCCAAAATAAAGTAAGTCTAGATTCCCAAGTCCCAACTCTAAGAGACACTCCATCAAAGAAGATCGACCTAATGTCAATAATGTCGACTATAACTATAGCACTGAATCCATTCTGCAAACTTTATGAGACGATAGGTGACGCTTTGAAAGATCAGACGTCCCTAATGGCAGTAATGAACTCAAAATGAACGCTCTTAGAAAGTCATGTGCTGGCCAATCCAGGTGAAAAGGATCTACCTCCAATAATCGTAAGGACGAGGAAAACAGAATCGCAAACGGACACTTTTTCGAGTCCACTCAATAACTATAAGGTTTTATCGGTGGCAACCCAAACAGACCACCTGATAAATATAACTTTTCCGGAAAAGAATGCCCCAAAGAACAGCATAGAAAAGAAGGGTGAAACCGTCAAACAAAAGAACAGACTAACTCCATCTCCTCAGGTGGAAGATCTCTTGAGGGTCTATAAAACCACCCAGAAACTAAATCTCACTGGGCGGGGAGTACGTGTGGTGAAGCCCAGAGGAAATGGCTCGATTGTCTCCACTTCTGACAGGGATCAAAAAATTGTATCGCTTCAAGTATCGGAAAGTGAAGGAACAACCAAAGAACAACGTAATAAAGGAAAGCACCCGTCCTACGGTATTTTTTTCCCAAAAACTTGGTGGCAGTCTAAGGGAATCAACGGGTATGGCGGAGATCGTTGATTTTAGAGCCAGAAGCGGCCCAACAAGTAGAAAATCTAGAAATAAGGGAACAAAAGCGGTCCTACTCAGAGTGGTAGAAACAGAAAGGTGTGTCTCAAAAAAGACCAAACCCACTCTAGATCAAATGAAGAAGGAAATTACAATAGACTCAGACAAAGAGGCAAGTTTATCTCCGGACCTTATAGACCTAAGTGAGTACCTAAGTGATGACTCAGAACTTGAGGTCCCTACTCCAATACAGCTGAAAAGGAAAGAAACATCCCCATTGGATAAGGGCCGAGTGTGTGAACCGGAAAAAAGATCATAAGATGGTGTTATTCGATTAAAGCTGTTGCTAAGCCCAAGTGTATTACCAAAGGTTACAACCAGCTCACCTTGACAAATCGAAGAATCCAATATGGGAGAATCAAATGCGGCAATGAAAGTTCCCGTGTAACAACCCGGGCCTCTCCGGTTCAGAATGGGAAGAACCCGAGGAGAGGACAGGACCGTCAGGGAAACCCTCAAAAGGGAAGAAAACCCTGGTCGAGTCTGAAAGTCTCGTGGATCAGGAGGATATTGAAGCTGAGGTGTCCCTGATGAGTGGCAGTGAGAGGATGGCAGGCGGGAGGCTTCTTCTGAATGCACAAAAGGAGAAAAAAGGAGAATATCAGAGAAGAAATGGAAGTAGGACAGTCTACTGGAAAGCGAAAGAGAAATCCTCCCACCAGCGAAGGATCAAAGTCGAGGATTGAATATCCGGAACTGGGACTCTGGAGTATAGTAGATGGGCGACAGGAGCTCTACAATAAACAGACAGGTAAGTGCCCAAGTCGGAACGAAGGGGGGAGCTCAAAAGGGAACGCACTTACTCTTAGCGGAAGCCAGGGACAAAACAAAGCCGGGAATAGCTCTTTCGAACAGGCTGGGAAGGAGCAGGGCTTGCTGGGTTGGTCTGACAGCGAAGGAAACAAGGGCTGAAGAGGGCGACTGGTGACAAGCTCTGAGAAATATGAAAGAACAGGATTAGAATGGTTAAAGAGATTAAAGTGAAGCATCTAGTATAGTAGTAGAAAAGGCTCAGTAACGAACTCACGGAGCGTCAGTAGCAGAATTAACGTGAAGAACCGTCGGCTTACAGTCTGGATAAAGGATCACATGAGCGGTCGTTGACGTCTCAGGAATACGTGCATAGACTGGACCGCTGCAGTCCGCTCGGAGATCACAATGAGTCCCATCTTGGAAACACTTTTCCGAAGAGTACCGCACAAACGGGTACGAGCCCACAGAGACCATCTACTGCAATGTGTAACAGATGGGACCAAAGGTCAGTGAGTTTGCGTAAAAAGGACCAACATAGATCAGCATCCCCTACTTACATTTTTAATAGGGCAAGGAGATGTCAACATGAAAAAAGCAGCGAAGGAGTGCAAAATTGTACAGAAAGTTTGCGCAAGTACAGAAGAAAAAGAGATGAGGTAGAGGCACAAAGAGATCCCCGAAGGCCTAATGTGAAGGAGCCCAAGGAGACACTGAGAGACTACTTGGTCCACAGATGTACAGACCTAAAAGAAACAGGAAGAGAAAGAAAATATGAAAATCAGCGGAATGAAAAGGCAGTAGTTCAGCAAAGAAAAGGAGATCGATCTCCAATATCTTACCAAGAAAAAGGACGAGAAAATAAGGCAAAAGTGCGGGACACGCAATCATTTAAATTGATGAGGATCATTAATAAAAACGACAACTTGATCTTGAATCGACATACAATTATTAAATTGTGCGCCCAAATCCCAAAGCTAAGTGGTATTCGCTCCGAAGACCTCACGATTGTGGAACCAATGCATGAAGGCAGAAAAGCCTGTGCCTTTTTGCATATAAGTTCAGCAAGAATAAAAGACTTGGTAAGTCACTCAGGAAGAAACTTTTTAAAATTAGGTTTCAAAATAATAGGCTCATCAACAATGACAAGGTCGATATTGAAAATGGGAACGGGAGGTCAAAAACAGACAGGGAATTCACATCGCCACCCCTCCACACCTTCACCAAGAAGACATAGGGCCTCATTACACGGATGGCGATAAGGGTTTACCGGTACCGGTATTTTACCGGTACCGGTAAATCCTTACTATGAGGTCCCTTTGCGGGTTGGGGAATTCAACGCCTGCTTTTTGCAGGCGTTAAAAACCAACCCGCAAAGGGACCCAGGGAGCTAATTACGGTACTGTAATTTGCAGTACCGTAATTAGCGCCATCCCCATTCCCATTATGCTCTATGGGGAAAAAATTGGAATGGGGAAGGGCAATGGTGGAAGGGGGAATTACCGCCCCGCCAACCTTGGAATGGGCCGGTAATTCCCCTTTCCGCCAAGAACCATGGCGCTAATAGCGCCATGGTTCTCCGCCATCCGTGTAATGAGGCCCAAAGTCCTAAATCCTTAAGAAAAGATCATGTCAGGGCAACTAGCCCAGTGAGAAATGTAAACAGAGAAAGAATCTATGTTAAAGAAATAACTGAGAGACACCCGAAAGGAAGGGACTACAAAGTAGTGGAGGAGGACAAACGAAGATGAAAATGAGAGCACACTCACTAAGTACAACAGACAGCCTAAAGGTCCCAAGCCAGGCAGAAGATCGGCACTAGAAGGCGAAGAGAAAGTAAGATCTAAGCAAGCCATATTTTCCAAAAAACGGGAACCGGAATTAAATCTTCGAGGGACGGATCCAAGAAATTGGACCTGGGTCTCAAAGGTGCATCAAAAGAAACCATCAACTTAGCCACCAATACAGGATGGGAAAATCCTCACCCAGACGGCAAATTCCAACAGGATTCTCTTGAGGCGGGATGATCAAATAGTGATGGGCTCTTGGAACACTCGGGGCTTTGGTCACCTTACAGGGACTTCAGATGTGAACCTTGGATACCATGATATCTTATGTCTCCAAGAGACCTGGTTGACGACATAACCGTGTATGGATGGCTATAAGATTGCGTACACCCCGGCCGTAAAAGGCCGCAAAGGTGTCATGATTCCTGCCCCTCATGTCCCCAGCCCTCCAAGATGTCAGGATGGAGCCAGGCCACGGTCACCTACATGGCCCTCAAGGGCCTCTCCATCCCTCCAAAGACCCACTTGGAGTCAGACTTGGCGTTTGTGGCACCCGACTCACTCACTCCCCTAGGATAACATTGGGGATTGGACTTGTAGTGCATTGATGGGGACAAGATGGATGCTCCCACATATTTCGGTTCCCAGAACTGCATGTGCAGTATAGTCTTTTGGGTGTGGTTCCGCCCAGAGACACCTGGGATACCCAGAGACTATTTAAGCCACGCCAAGGCTGAGAAACATGCTTTGCGTTTTCTGCACCTGCAGCATGACACTCACCGTGTTCGGATCGGTCTCCAGTAGGCCTGCATCTTTCTTCTGCGCTCAGCTCCTGCAAGAACAAGAACACTGTTAGGAACAGCCTTACCTTGCGGCGCTCCTGCCCATCATTCATCGCTCCTTCTGTTCTGCGGACATCTTCGGCAGTGTCATTCCCATCCCGGCACGCTGCTTTCTAAGGAAAAGGGAAAAGAACAGAAAAAAGGCATTAGTAAGCATTCAGCAAATCTTCGCTTATTTTTAAAGACTGTACGAGCTTCAAACGCTTACCTGAATCTCAGCCGCTCTGGGGGGACTCTGTTTCCGGAACTTCTCATCCATCTGCAAGAGGGAAAAGACACTCCAGGTTAGCGTTGAAACATCTAGAGGCGCCGCATACCGCGCTTACTCACCGCATTTCTTCTTCATAACCAGCATCCACGCTGAAAACATTGCGGCACCTAAAAGACACAGAAAAAGAACTCAGTTCAATACAAATATGAAAGGGTCGCATCACGCTCTCACTCACCTTCAGCGCTACTCATCTCAGCAGCACGTCGCCATCCCCGGACACCGGCCATCGTTTCAGGAAGGAAATGAACAAAGTTAGAGAACTGTTCAAAATACTCATTATACTTACCTGTCGGACTCTTGCCAATGAAGTAACTAGGCAGCAACGAGCCTGCATCAATCAAAGCGCCCCAGCGCTGAAAGCAGGACGGAGAGCGCACTTTCCAAGAAAACAAGGTGAGCTATGGATCAAAGGGAAGGGTTGGACCCTGGGGAAGAAGGGGTTCAAGCACACAGAGACAATAGGGAGTTAGACTCTACCAATCCCCTGTTTCAGGGCCAGTCTCCAGTCGAGTAGACTCCAGGGAAGGTTTCGAGGTCGTAAGAGGTCAGAACTGGCTGAATGATGTCCCTGTGGATACCAGGTGAGCGTTACAAAAGGTAGACCTTCAGCTGGTTTATTAACAGCGATTCGATGAGGAAGTGGACTAACTTTAAAATCAATATTGGTGTCAACAGTCTTAATCCAAGCAGTTCTCATAGAATGGTTGAAATGGAACACAAGGGGAGAACAAGGAGAACCTTCTAAGATTCTATTAATTAATTCCTATTGGAACCCTGCTGCAACAAGTGATGAGGTCTTCCTACAATCAATTGAAAACATCCTGGAAAATGCAAATCTAAACCAGGAAATAGATTATACCATTGTCACCGGAGATCTGAACTCAATATGCGAAGAAACAGTTTGCCCGTGGAAAAAAACAGAAAAACCTTGCCCTCCTATAAAAGAGGAAAAAAATGGAAACTATTGATGGAAGCCTTCGATCTTCGAATCTCCATGGTCTATGTGACCAGCAGCACATTTCGGTCCCTTCCTGGGAACGAAATGGTAAAGGAATGACGATTGTTTCAATGGACTTGCTGTTACTTATTGAAAAGTTCGAAGTTATAAGAACATTGAACAGTAATCACAACTTGCAGCTTATGAGGTGGAAATCAACAAAGAAACTGCTAGAAAAGATGACACCAGACTTAGAACTCCACAATGGGACAAATTGTCTACGCTTAAATGAAAAAGCTATAAAAAAATTCACAGAAAGTTACCAGACCCATGTGGAAAGGGTAGCAAACCCTTTAACAACAGAATTGGACTCCTATCCCTTGCTAGTAATTTTCAAAGTAATGAAGAAAAAGGGAGCAGAGACCCAACAACTGAAAGTTCACATTTATAATGCTTCACTGGTGGCAAGAGGATGCGCAGTCAGAAAACTTAAAAGGCAAAAAAAAGAGAAGCTATCCACTGACCTTGGAAAAACTGAGGCAAGAAGTCCGAAGTTACTGAGCATGGGTGAGAAATTTTAGGCATACGCTTTACCAAAAGGATGCAGAAGATATGCTCCGCGCATTATCGGGAAAAAAATCTAGAGAATTCTGGTCATTGATTCGAGCTACCAGACCAGAAGTCAGAGGAAGACTGCAAAATGGTGTGTGGGAAGAATTTTGGGTAGCCCACTTTAAGAATCGGTATAAATCAGAAGTAAATACCTTCAACACCAGCAATATAAATGAAGGACAATGGATGATAACATCTACCATAAAGGAAATCGTGCTAAAAATAAAGAAATTGAATAATTCTCGGGCCGCCGGCCCTGATGGAATTACAAATTTAGAACTAAAGCAACATCCAGTTTTGGGCTCCCTTCATTAGTACAATTTTCAAAGAAGCAGTAAAAGCCAGAGTGCAGTATAGTCTTTTGGGTGTGGTTCCGCCCAGAGACACCTGGGATACCCAGAGACTATTTAAGCCACGCCAAGGCTGAGAAACATGCTTTGCGTTTTCTGCACCTGCAGCATGACACTCACCGTGTTCGGATCGGTCTCCAGTAGGCCTGCATCTTTCTTCTGCGCTCAGCTCCTGCAAGAACAAGAACACTGTTAGGAACAGCCTTACCTTGCGGCGCTCCTGCCCATCATTCATCGCTCCTTCTGTTCTGCGGACATCTTCGGCAGTGTCATTCCCATCCCGGCACGCTGCTTTCTAAGGAAAAGGGAAAAGAACAGAAAAAAGGCATTAGTAAGCATTCAGCAAATCTTCGCTTATTTTTAAAGACTGTACGAGCTTCAAACGCTTACCTGAATCTCAGCCGCTCTGGGGGGACTCTGTTTCCGGAACTTCTCATCCATCTGCAAGAGGGAAAAGACACTCCAGGTTAGCGTTGAAACATCTAGAGGCGCCGCATACCGCGCTTACTCACCGCATTTCTTCTTCATAACCAGCATCCACGCTGAAAACATTGCGGCACCTAAAAGACACAGAAAAAGAACTCAGTTCAATACAAATATGAAAGGGTCGCATCACGCTCTCACTCACCTTCAGCGCTACTCATCTCAGCAGCACGTCGCCATCCCCGGACACCGGCCATCGTTTCAGGAAGGAAATGAACAAAGTTAGAGAACTGTTCAAAATACTCATTATACTTACCTGTCGGACTCTTGCCAATGAAGTAACTAGGCAGCAACGAGCCTGCATCAATCAAAGCGCCCCAGCGCTGAAAGCAGGACGGAGAGCGCACTTTCCAAGAAAACAAGGTGAGCTATGGATCAAAGGGAAGGGTTGGACCCTGGGGAAGAAGGGGTTCAAGCACACAGAGACAATAGGGAGTTAGACTCTACCAATCCCCTGTTTCAGGGCCAGTCTCCAGTCGAGTAGACTCCAGGGAAGGTTTCGAGGTCGTAAGAGGTCAGAACTGGCTGAATGATGTCCCTGTGGATACCAGGTGAGCGTTACAAAAGGTAGACCTTCAGCTGGTTTATTAACAGCGATTCGATGAGGAAGTGGACTAACTTTAAAATCAATATTGGTGTCAACAGTCTTAATCCAAGCAGTTCTCATAGAATGGTTGAAATGGAACACAAGGGGAGAACAAGGAGAACCTTCTAAGATTCTATTAATTAATTCCTATTGGAACCCTGCTGCAACAAGTGATGAGGTCTTCCTACAATCAATTGAAAAGATCCTGGAAAACGCAAATCTAAACCAGGAAATAGATTATACCATTGTCACCGGAGATCTGAACTCAATATGCGAAGAAACAGTTTGCCCGTGGAAAAAAACAGAAAAACCTTGCCCTCCTATAAAAGAGGAAAAAAATGGAAACTATTGATGGAAGCCTTCGATCTTCACAATCTCCATGGTCTATGTGACCAGCAGCACATTTCGGTCCCTTCCTGGGAACGAAATGGTAAAGGAATGACGATTGTTTCAATGGACTTGCTGTTACTTATTGAAAAGTTCGAAGTTATAAGAACATTGAACAGTAATCACAACTTGCAGCTTATGAGGTGGAAATCAACAAAGAAACTGCTAGAAAAGATGACACCAGACTTAGAACTCCACAATGGGACAAATTGTCTACGCTTAAATGAAAAAGCTATAAAAAAATTCACAGAAAGTTACCAGACCCATTTAACAACAGAATTGGACTCCTATCCCTTGCTAGTAATTTTCAAAGTAATGAAGAAAAAGGGAGCAGAGACCCAACAACTGAAAGTTCACATTTATAATGCTTCACTGGTGGCAAGAGGACGCGCAGTCAGAAAACTTAAAAGGCAAAAAAAAGAGAAGCTATCCACTGACCTTGGAAAAACTGAGGCAAGAAGTCCGAAGTTACTGAGCATGGGTGAGAAATTTTAGGCATACGCTTTACCAAAAGGATGCAGAAGATATGCTCCGCGCATTATCGGGAAAAAAATCTAGAGAATTCTGGTCATTGATTCGAGCTACCAGACCAGAAGTCAGAGGAAGACTGCAAAATGGTGTGTGGGAAGAATTTTGGGTAGCCCACTTTAAGAATCGGTATAAATCAGAAGTAAATACCTTCAACACCAGCAATATAAATGAAGGACAATGGATGATAACATCTACCATAAAGGAAATCGTGCTAAAAATAAAGAAATTGAATAATTCTCGGGCCGCCGGCCCTGATGGAATTACAAATTTAGAACTAAAGCAACATCCAGTTTTGGGCTCCCTTCATTAGTACAATTTTCAAAGAAGCAGTAAAAGCCAGAGATATTCCAACATCATCGAGAAAGGTCCACAAAGTGCCAATTCTTTAAAAAACAGGTGACAAATCAGACCTGCGCCAGTACAGGCTGATCGCATTGCTAGACACAATAGGAAAAATCTTCGGATCCGTGGCCCTGGAAAACCTGCAAGGTTGGATAAATCAAACAGGAAATTTCGACCCACTACAAACAGGCTTTTGTTAGAGGCCTAGGTACATCAGTTAACATCCTGCTATTAAGTGCACTAAAAGCACAATTCAAAGAAGGCAAACCACAGCTGCACTCAATATTTATCGATTTGGTTCAAGCCTTCGCTTGATCGGAAAATCCTCTGGGAAAAAATTGAAAACCTAAAATTCCCAAGATCAATTATGGGTCCAATAAGAGCATTGTACTCCGAAACATCAGTAAAGGTAAGACTCAACAGAGCAGGAGATCTATCTAGAGAAATTCCAACTGCCCGGGGGGTTAAACAGGGTTGCCCTCTGCGCCTGCTCTAAATATTTTGTACACATCGGACTTTATGAACACCCAGAACTGGATCAGATCCTTTCCCCCATCCTTGGGAAATTTCGAGACTGATTTATGCCGATGACATTATTTTAATAGATCAGACGCAAGTGGGTCTTCAGAGAGAACTGGATAATCTTCTCGTTTATTTTGAAAAAAATAAACTAGAACTGAATAAATCAAAAACAAAAGTAATGTCGTTTAAAAAAGGGGGAATGCAAAAAAAATTCATCAAGCTGACCGTAGAGGGAATACAACTTGAGAAAGTAACAAACTTTAAATATTTGGGAATCATATTAAACAACAGCCGGGTAGAAGTCCCGATGCAGGAACATCTGTTTGTGAAACTCAAATCCCTGATCACCCAATCAAAACTGATAAATCAAAGGTTTGGCTGATTTTCAGTACTCCCTATTGTAAATATCTACAGAGCCAAAGTCGTGCCAACATTAACTTATGGCATAGAAGCAATGCCAGGATTGCCTTCAAACTTAAGGCCAAAACTTGAAGGGCGTTTTTTGCGGGAAGTTTTAAATCGGTCCAACTCTACCGCCATGGTGGCGATAAGAAGAGAATTAGGCTTAAGTTCAATGAAAGCCCTGGTGGAACGTAATACATTGATGTTATTTAGAACAGTTATTGATCCATCAGCAAAACCCATCTTGAAAATCATCAGAAATGAAATGGAGACCGAAAACAACGGGATGCTATTTCACTGGAGGTCAAGGAATCGTCTGCTTCTATAGAAAATCGGCACTACAGAAGATGAGTTGTTAACGAATCCCACGAAGTTCAATGTAAAACGGTTGAATATGGACTGGATAGAGACCGGTGAGATGGCAAATCAATGTAAACTGCTCGCAGACCTCCCATGGAACCCAAAAAAACAGAACAAAGTGCTTCCGTACTTAGTAAAATGTCCAAACCAACGAACACGACAAGCTTTCCTCCGGATTAGACTGAATTTAATTAATACAAATGAAATCCCAGCAATCAGAGGAAAGGTAACATCAAATAGATGCAGATTTTGTCAGCCAGCTACCCAGGTGGAGTTGAAAAGACACCTTCTACTTGAATGTTGGGGCTTGGATAAGATCAGACACACCTGGCTAGGGCACTTCTTCAGAGACCTCCATGTTTATAGTGAGGATGTCCTGTTGGCGCGCCTAAAGAGTGAGGAGAAAACCAGTTGAGTGATGGCCGTGGTGGGATTTTTTGACCAACTGGGTCTGGAAAAGAAATGAGGGAAAGTGGTGGAGTGTTATGGAAAATCAACAGGAACATCTTGGACTTCTGAGATTGAGTCCGGGGTATAGCGGAAGGACGATTGGATGGACTTTCTTTCTTCTTTTTCTTTCTTGTTTTTTTCTCCAGCCCTTTTTCCGCCCTCTCTATTCTACTCTACTCTACTCTACCTTCTTTTAAATTCATCATCTTCATAGTCTTAAGGTTTCTTCCCGACTTGGGTCTTTCCTTGATTCTCCTTCCGCTCTACATAATCTCCTTGCAGAAGAGCGTCATTTTCATTTTGTAAAAATTGTTTTGTACAATTAAATCAAATAAAGAAAATAAAAAAATAAAATGAAAGTTCAGAACCAATCCAAAATGTGAAAACAGCAGAGTGTTCCAAAGTGTTCAAAAGCAATCCAAATGTGAAAACACCAGAGCGTCCCAAAGTGTTCAAAAGCAATCCAAATGTGAAAACACCAGAGCGTCCCAAAGTGTTCAAAAGCAATCCAAGAAATAATTTGGTAAGCAGGAAAGCGTCCAATAGACCACCGATGTGTTCAGGAATCTTGAATGAGTTGTTGAGTCAATGAATGCTAAGTGAGTAAGCAATAAGAAGGAAGTGCAAAATATAAAAGTTCACACAATATTAAGAAAACTTAAACCAGGGTTTGCAGCGTTCATTTTCACGCTAGTCCTACGAAGAACAAGGTCCAAAGATCCAATGCGTCATAACAATAAGGGGTAAGCCAAAGGAAGTCGATGCAATGTGTAGCAGGGTTCGGTAATCCAAGGGGGCAAAGGCAGAGTCCTTATTCACAAAACCAGATCGAAGTAACAGGAATAACAAACAAATACCAGGATACAAGTGCTCGTAATCAACTCAGTTAAGGAGCACCCGATGTTTGAGACACCAGGAATTAAATACAGCAGTCACAGGAAGACGTGAAAACACGCTGCGTGCGTGTCACGTGACTGCCGGAAGGAGGGCTGATGGGAAATGTAGTCTGATGAACCCTGTGCACCGAATAGCGCTGTGAAAGACGCCAGGGTAGCCTCCAGGTGTTTTCAGGCACCACCAGACGCCGCCACCTGTGAAACCGGGGTATGACAGTACCCCCCTGCAAAGGGCGGCTCCTTCTGTTAACACACAATCGCTCCAGCTAAAAGGCACGCAATAGTCGGGGAGCATTCAGATTGTTGACCAGTTCCCAGGTCCTGTCCTCCGGCCCGTACCCCTTCCAATCAATCAGGTAAGATCTTACCCTGCGATGAAGGCGGGTATCCAAAATGGCACGGACTTCATATTCATCCTCTCCCCTCACAGAGACAGGGGCTGGGGCAACAGGTAGCCGGGTACCGGGTACAAAAGGACGGAGCAAGGAGATATGAAATACAGGATGTACTCGCCAATGAAAGGGAATGTTCAAACGGACAGCGACGGGATTAAGACAATGTAGGATCTTGTAAGGTCCTACATAACAAGGCAATAGTTTCCGTTTACCCCGAATGGCGAGATGTTTAGTTGAGAGCCAAACGCGATCACTGCAGGCATAGGAGGGAGCCGGTGAACGCCGCTTGTCCACTTGTAGTTTGGTTCAACACTGCGCTGCTTGTAGATGAGTTACGACCGACTTGTATGGCAACAAGAGAGTCTCTCGTGGCTTTAGCTGCAGGAATCTGCTGCAAGAAAGGCAGAACGGGCGGAAGAATCCTCAGATGTAGACCATATAGGGCATAAAACGGAGAACAACCGACTGACAAGTGCCTGGAATTATTGTAGGCAAATTCAGCAGTTCCCAGAACTGACAACCAGTTTGACTGATGTTGGAAGCACAAGCAGCGGAGATATTGTTCCATCGTGCCATTGGTACGTTCAGTCTGGCCATCGGTCTGAGGGTGGTAGACCGAGGACAATCGTGCGTCAATACCCAGAGAAGAGGTAAGGGCATGCCAAAAACGTGAGGTAAACTGAGACCCCCGGTCAGAGATCAGGACCGTAGGTAGTCCAAAGAAACGCACCACATGATCAAAAAACAAGCTAGTCAATAAGGGAGCAGTTGGTATGCCCGGTATAAATCGTGCCATTTTGGTGAAGACATCGACCACCACGAGGATTGTTGACATATCTTTGACCAAGGAAAGTTCCACCACAAAATCAAGGGTGACTGTATGCCAGAGATGCGGTGGTAAAGGCATACTCATCAAAAGACCTACAGGTTTCCCCGGTTGTCTCTTACATTGTATGTATATAGCACACCTAGAGACATAGGGCCTCATTACGACCCAGGCGGTCCGGAAATAACGGTGGCGGTAAACCCGCCGCCACCGTTGTTTCCGGACCGCCTGAGTCCGACCCTTGCAGGCGGGAGGTGATGTTCCCGCCAGGTCTGACCTGGCGGGTTTAACACCTCCCGCATGCAGGCGGACGAGGAAACACCGGCAGCATTACGAGATGCTGCCGGTGTTTCCATGATCCCCATTTCCATCGAGTCCCATAGGACTCAATGGGAATGGGGATTTACACCATTCTGCCTCCGTGACTCCCGGAAAACCGGGGTTGTAATGCCCCGGTAATTCCGGGAATCACAGAGGCGGAATGGTAATACGAGTCCCGCATTAACCAGGCGGTTTTACCGCCTCGGTTAACGCCGGACTCGTAATGAGGCCCATACTGTTCAGTGTCCTTCTTCATGCCAGGCCACCAGCACCATCGGTGCAGTAGATCATAGGTTTTAGGTTGACCAGGATGAGCTGCTAACGGGAGATCATGTGACCATTCCAGGGCCTTCCGCCTGGTTATGTTGTCAGGAAGGTACAACAGCCCATGAACATAGGGAAGGCCAGCGACAAGTTTAGCGCCCAATTCATCAAGGAATGAGACACGATCCCTGGCCCATCACCTTAGTCTATCCAAGAGTGATGGAGAAACTGAACACACACAAACAACGGCACCGGAGGGTAGTATCAGTGTTACTGGTTTTTGGGTGTCCATATCGGTGCTGAAGCAGGATAAGGCATCCGGCTTTCCATGTAGAGGGCCGGGCCTATATGTCACAGTGAAATCAAAAAAGGGAAAAAACAAATGCCAACGTATTTGCCTAGCGTTGGTGCATTTCACATGTGACAGAGCCTGAAGGTTCTAATGCTCTGTATACATGGTTACTGGGTGTCTTGCACCCAGGAGATGGTGTCTCCACTCCTTGAACGCCACTCTGATCGCCAGGAGTTCTCTTTCCATGATTGTATAGTTGTGCTCTGCTGGTGTCAGTTTCCGGGAGTGATAAGCCATGGGGTGTAAACGCTGTGTAGAGGGGCATATCTGTGAAAGGATGGCCCCCACCGCAATAGCAGAGGCGTCTGCTTCCACTATGAAGGGAAGAGAAGGGTTGGGATGCTGCAGAATAGGGGCAGTGGTAAAAGCCTCTTTTAAGGCCTGAAAAGCAGGCTGTGCTTTTTGGTCCCAAAGGAAAGGAACGTTGGGACTAGTTAGGCGAGTGAGTGGGGCCACTATTTCGGAAAAGGAGGCAATGAAACGCCTATAGAAATTCAAAAAGCCCAAGAAGGACTGAAGTGCTTTCACCGAATTCGGGACAGGCCAGTCCAATACTGCCTGTACCTTGGAAGAGCACATGAGCACCCCTTTTTCGATATTTGAAATCCCAGGAACTCTACTGAGGACGCATGGAACACACATTTCTCTAGTTTTGCCTATAGAGAGTATTAACATAGACGTAGTAGGGCAGAACAGACATGTTGTGGGATCAAATCTGAAAATATCAAGATGTCATCCAGAAAAATCACAACAAACCAATCTAGCATGTCCCTAAAGAGGTCATTAACAAAATGCTGGAAAGTACCTGGGGCATTACAGAGCCCAAAAGGCATTACACAATACTCATAGAGCTCAAACTTTGTCTTGAAAGCGGTTTTCCACTCATCCCCGCTCCGCATCCTCACCAAATGATATGCCCCCCTCAAATCTAACTTGGTGAAGACGGTGGAGGATGTCATTTTGTCGAGAAGTTCCTTTATGAGGGGAAGTGGATACTGGTATTTGACCGTGACTTTGTTTAGGGCTCGATAGTCCATACAGGGACATAGGTCCCCTTCTTTCTTCGGTACAAAGAAAATTAGAGAGGCTGCAGGGGAGCGAGATGGACGTATGTGTCCCAAACGCAATGCATTGTCCACATAGTCTCTCAGATGTTCTTCTTCTTTCTGTGTGAGAGAGTAAACACGACCGTGCGGCACTATTGCTCCAGGTAACAAATCAATGGGGCAGTCATAACACTGATGTGGAGACAGTTCTTCTGACAGTTCCTTGTCAAACACTTCAGAGAACTCCCGGTACTCCACTGGGAGTTTCGGAGTAGGGCTACACGATGTGGCACTGATCGAGGGGATGTTGGCCACCATTGCCAAACAAGGAGACAATACTGCTTCATTCTGGGACGGAAGACACCTTTGGTTGCAAAAAGTGGAAGAAAACTGCACCATCTGCTCAATCCAGTCGATGACAGGATTGTGAGTTTGTAGCCAGGATAGACCAAGAATGATCCCGAACTGAGGGGCGGAAATGAGGTTGAACGTAATTTGTTCAGTGTGCCCTTGTGGTGTAGACATCTGTAGCAGACCAGTTTGCTCCGTTACCTGTCCAGACACCAGACGGGAGCCATCTACCGCATGCACTTCCTCGGGTCTTAGCTTGGGAAACATAGGTAGCCCATGCTGCTTGGCCAACTGTATGTCCATGTAATTCCCACTCCTGAGTCGATCATAACCGGGTTAGTAAAGGATTCAATACCAGAGGCAGTGAAGCACATGGCAAGGTAAATGTGTGAGAATGGGAAACAATCACCCAAGCCCTCGACCTGTTCACTCATCCTAAAGGCCCGGTTTAAGGACGAGTCCTGGTGTTTCCCGCCACCTTGACAGGTCTCTTGGGACACACACGAATGTAATGACCTGACTGACCACAATAAAAACATAGGTTGTTAACCACACACCTTTCTTGTTCGGCCTTTGTTAATGGGCCCCTGGTTGCCCCTGTTTGCATGGGTCAAACATCTTGTAAAGCATGAGTAGCTCCATCCGATCTGGACGAGGTGCGAATATCGGGGAACCGACGTTCACCATGTCTTTGCCGAAGTCGTGCATCGACCTGCAAGACAAGGTCCAATAATGCAGGAAAACTGGATGGAATAGCAGGTACCACGGACAAAGCATCCTCCAATTCATCCGATAGTCCTTTGTAGAATACGGCTGCCTTCTTTTGTTCTGGCCACGTGGTCTCGGCCGCTAACTGATTAAAGCGGGCGAGATAGGTCAGGAGATCTGCCTTGCCTTGGCTAATAGCCAGGAACTCCAGATCTGAGGTCTGTGCTTTCATACCGCATATTGAAAACACTGTTCATCGCTTGAATTAAGGCATCAAAGTCATACAGAGCCGGGTCGTTTGCTTCTAGCAACGGGTTAGCCCATGCTGCTGCAGTGCCACCCAAGTGAGAAAGAAAATGCCGCCTTAGTGGTAGCGTCTGGAAATGCCAAAGGGCGACAAAGGAAATGTAAGCGGCACTGATTCACGAAAGTTCGGTAAGCTTTGGGATCACCCGAAAAGCGTTCCGGTGGGGCTAAAGGAAAAGGTCCCGAAAGAACGACCGGGGCAGGAGCAGGAGTTTGTACTGGGGGTACAGGAGGAGGGGCTGCGGCAGCAGTGTCACCAAACTACTCATTGTGAGGTACTGGCTGCACAAAACTCTGTAATACGTCCATGCGTTGATTTAAGGTTGCATGGGCAGATGCCATGTCGGTACGTAAGGCAGCAAAGGCCTGCTTAAGCTATTGGATCAGCTCCAGGATCCATGACCGACAGGCAATAATAGGCTCCTTGATCTGTCACAACCTGAGACGATACCACGATCTAAGGCGATACAGATACAACTCCCACTTTGGGTGTTCCTTCCCTCTGCGAAAGTCTTGAACGCGATGTAAATAATGACTTTCCCCCCAAGAGCGCAGCCTGCAGGAACCCAATACACCTGTCAGGCCGGGTGCTTGCGTGAAAAGGCAGGAGCTGCAACAACAGAGCTAGGGGAACAAATAATAATACAACAGTTCAAAAAATGCAGCCAGGAATGCCAGAATACAGCAATTGCCACCCACGATTTCCCACTCTTACCTGCTCAGCGAAGAAGAATACCAGCAACCTACTTGTATTCAGTGGGAAGGTGATGGCCGTGGTTGATGAAAAAAAGGAAGTCGCAAATCTAACACAGTTGTTCAGAGCCACCTAACCCGAACGCCACGAGGGCGTAAACTAAAATAAAAGTTCTGAACCAATCCAAAATGTGAAAACAGCAGAGCGCCCCAAAGTGTTCAAAAGCAATCCAAATGTGAAAACAGCAGAGCGTCCCAAAGTGTTCAAAAGCAATCCAAGAAGTGATTTGGTAAGCAGGAAAGCGTCCAATAGACCACTGATATGTTCGGGAATCTTGAATGAGTTGTTGAGTCAATGAGTGCTAAGTGAGTAAGCAATAAGAAGGAAGTGCAAAATATAAAAGTTCACAAAATATTAAGAAAACGTAAACCAGGGTTTGCAGCGTTAATTTTCACGCTAGTCCCACGAAGAACAAGGTCCAAAGATCCAAGGCGTCATAACAACAAGGGGTAAGCCAAAGGAAGTCGATACGTGTTGCAGGTTTCGGTAATCCAAGGGGACAGCAGAGGGAGCCAGTCGTCGGGAGATCAGAAAAGGACAAAGGCAAAGGCAGAGTCCTTATTCACAAAACCGGATCGAAGTAACAGGAATAACAAACAAATACCAGGATACAAGTGCTCGTAACTAACTCAGTTAAGGAGCACCCCATGTTTGAAACACCAGGAATTAAATACAGCAGGCACGGGAAGATGTGAAAACACGCTGCGTGCGCGTCACGTGACCGCGGGAAGGAGGGCTGATGGGAAATGTAGTCTGACGAACCCCATGCACCGAATAGCGCTGTGAGAGACACCAGGGTTCCCTCCAGGTGTTACCAGGCACCACCAGATGTCGCCACCTAGGAAACCGGGGTATGACACTGGCTGGCTGGAGTCATCAGGGTGTGTGAATGTTGACCGGCAGGAAGTTATGAGATTGATTTCAGAGGCCCAAAGTGAATACAAACAAAGGTTTGATTAGGCTTCATGTGTCAAGACATTGGAGTGGTCTTTGGGAGATATAGTGCTAATAAAGAATCCCAAATTTGGGTCAAAGTGCCTGGAGAGCAAGTTTATAGGACCAAAAAGAATTGCAGCAGTTAGAGATATTGTGGGAATTATGGAAGGAGGTGAATGTTGGTCAAAAGGGAGGTTGGTCAAAAGTTCGGCAGTGGGAAGTGATTAATAGGTGTTGGAGAGTGTGGAGGTGAATGCTGAGGTGGAAAAGGATGAGATTCACCATGGCAAAAATGGTGTGGATGATCAGTCCACGGTGGTGGGCATGCTTAAAGGCAGAATCAAAAAGATGCCTGTTCGTTTTAAGGATTTCTGTTGTGAGTAATGAACTCAAACATTATTGTGATATGTATAAGGAGGAAGATGTGTTAAGTTAGTCATTTATGGTGACGTTCCTTGTTTTCTTTTGATCAGGGTTCCAGAACCAACTCAAGTTCTGGAACCACTATTTACTGTTTGTGTTTACTGAGTGCAGTGCCTGTTGCCTGCTCCTTATTACTTAATAAAGCACTTCTTTATATAATCCTCTGGTGTTCGCTCACATTTTTTTTTTTTTTTAAATATATTTTATTTTATCTCAACCAAACAACATTACAACGAAGCATAAATAAAACACATCAAACAACAAAACCAAACGAACAAAAAAAAAATAAAAAAATAAGGCACTGCAATCCCCCATCCCCCCCCTATGAGCCTGTAGAGTGTCCGACATCAGTGTCCGTTCCATGCGATGGGGCCTCATCACTCTCAAGTCCAGCCGAGGCCGACCCCGCACCAAACAGCTCAGCTAACAATAACTTCCATGCCGTGAGAGAGCCTATTTCTTCCTCTTCCCCTGCCATACTGCCACACTGTCGTTTCGGCATCAGCCCATTTTTGGAGATCTCGCCACCAGACCTCCACTCGCGGCTTATGACATTTCTTCCACTTCATGGCTATCCTACGTTTGGCAAGCACATAGGCCAGATCTTTAAGTTTCTCAACATGTCGAAGCTTACGCGCCCTGGGATACCCTCCAAGCAGGCAGGCCCAAGCCGAATCCACCTTAAGTGTGATACCCCTCCCTGCCAGCCTCCGCGCCACTTCACCCCAGTAGGTTGCAATCACTGGGCACGCCCAGAACATGTGTATCATGTCCGCATTCTCTTCGTTACACTTGGGGCACGCCTGGCGCCCACTATCCAGAAATTTAGAAATTCTAAGGGGGGTCATATATACCCTGTGCGTAATGTAGAGCTGTATCTGCTTAAACCTGGCGTTCCTCGATACTTTTTTGTGGTACCCCAGGGCGCGCTCCCACATCCCATCCGACATCGAGGCCCCCATCTCCGCTTCCCACTCCAGTCTCAGGTGCCCCAAATCCTTCCCAACCTTTGTCATCAACATCTCGTACAACCTAGAGACCTCGTGCCCACCCTCTGATGCGTCATACATTCTTTCCAGCGTGGCATCCGGTTCATCTGCCAAAGTAGTTTCGGGCCACGTGCTCCGGACCTCCCGGACCACCCTATGATATGTTACATACTGACCTCTATGTAGCCCCGACCCTGCCTCCAATTCATCGAACTCCATCAGGGTCCCATCCTGCCAGATGTCGCCCATAGTGACCAACCCCACTGACTCCCAGTATGACCGGATAATAGCCCTCAGCTGCCCGTCTTCCTTCGCCAGGGCGACCAGAGGTAACTGCGGCGTACACAGCAAGGGGTCACCCATCATCCGACAGGCACGCCGCCATATGTTCCTGCCAAGGGCTAGCATCTTAGGACGCTCTCTCATCCATGAACCGGTCACCCAGATCACCTCCCGCAGATAGAAGGGGGAACAGTCTCTCCCTAGCAGCCTGTGTTCGGAGGTCTCTTCATCTGAGAGCCACCTGGCCACGTATTGCAGTTGCGCCGCAATATAATAGGCCTCAAAGTTCGGCAGCTTCGCGCCACCTTTCTCATAGGAGTTCTGCAATTTCCACAATGCGACCCTGTTGCGCGTGCCGTGCCATAGGAAATTCCTACATACACTATGTAACCTAGCAAAAAACTTCCTAGGTATCATATACGGGATGTTATTAAAGTAATGCAGGAGCCTGGGCAGCACCACCATTTTAAGCATAGCTCCACGACCCATCATCGCTAAAGGCAATCTTTCCCAGAACCTCATGCACTTCTCAATCTTTCCCACAGCTAGCTCAGTATTATGCCTGTGCTCTTCCTCGGTCGTGTGATACACGTCAATGCCCAGGTACCGGAAGGAGCTCGTCGCCCACGGGATCCGCAGCATTGGCAACCTCTCCACCGGTATCCCCACGTAACTGCCTAGCGGGAATAGTGTGGATTTCTGAGGGTTGACCGCTATGCCGGACAACCAGGCGTACCTCTCCAATACCTCCAAGATATACTGCAAATTCTCTTCCGGATGTTTCAGGTATAACAGCAAATCGTCTGCATACAGGGATATAAGATGGCACTCCCCTCCCACCTCTATGCCCACCGGATCGTACTGCTGCCGGAGGTAAATCGCTAAGGGCTCGAGGGCCAGTATGTACAACATTGGGGACCAAGGACACCCCTGCCTAGTACCCCTACCTAACTGCCATCTATCTGACACCACTGCACCCGTACGGACCCTAGCCAGAGGCGCACTATATAATAGCTCGGCCCACCTCATGTAGCCTGGTCCCAGTCCAAACCGCCCAAAGCCGCCAGCAGCCACGGCCATCGCACAGAGTCGAACGCTTTAACCGCGTCCAACGCCACTATTGCCATTTCGCTGTCCTCATTGCACCCCCATTCGATCACCCTGTGAAGGCGCCTATGATTCTGAGTAATATTCCAATTCGGGACATAGCCCGTCTGGTCAGGATGGATCAGCTTGCCTATCACCCTCCGCATTCTGGCCGCCAGGACAGCTGTTAGGATCTTGCCGTCCTGATTCAGCATCGACAGGGGCCGGTAGGAGCCACAATCATGTCCCGGTTTATGGGGTTTGGGGAGCGGTACTATAATCGCCTCCCTGAGCGATTCCGGCAGCACCCCACCTCGAACGCTTCGTTAAGCATCGCCAGCATGGGCGGGAGCACCTCCTCTCCGTACGCTTTATAAAATTCACTGGGGAACCCATCCGCTCCTGGGGCCTTGCAAGTGGGTAGCTGCCGCACAATCTCCCACAGCTCCTCCAGAGTGATCGGAGCATCCATCTCCTCACGCTCTTCGTCACTTATCTTGGGCAGGCCTATGTCTTCAAGTACTACCTCTATCTCCTCCCGGCTTCCCCCCTCTCGATCCTCATATAATGCTTGATAATATTCTGCGAATGCCCCATTCACCCCTTCCTGGGTGTCCCCCTCCACGCCCTTTTCAGTGATAACTGATCGGATCGGGGATCTTGGGGTCTCGCTCTTATACAGCCAAGCGAGAAGCCTGCCCGTCTTGTCCCCCCGGCATGCAACCTCTCAATGTACTTCCTGTAATTCAGATTACAGAGCCTGTCCCAGTGTTCTGCGCACCTCTGCTGCAGATTAGTGACCTCCTCCGTATCCATCCCACCCTCCTCCAGCTCTTTCTCCAAGTCAATCTCGGATTTACGCAGATCAGCCAGGACCCCTCCCATTAATCCCTTGGATTTCGCAATGGCAACCCCCCTCATTACAACCTTAAAGGCCTCCCACAAAGTACCAGCCGACTTGACACTGCCTGTATTCGCCTCAAAGTAAGCAACTATCTCCTCCCTCATGTCCTCTCTGAAGACTGGATCCTTGAGCGCTTCCGCCCTAAGGCGCCATGTTGGAATTCGCGCACGTGGGGGACAAAGCTGCCATCGCATGACCAGGGGCGAGTGGTCCGAAAGGACTCTCGCCCTGTAGTCTATCTGGTCACACTCAGTGACAATGTCCGGAGTGGCGAAAAAGTAATCCAGCCTTGTGTGTAGCTGGTGCGGGGCCGAGTAATGCGAGTATTGCCTCACGCCAGGGTGTCTCGTCCTCCACACGTCTGCCAGGCCAAGGTCTACCAGCAGCGCCTGCAGTACCCGAGCGGCCGGGCTGGGCCTGACCACCCTGTCATCCGACCGGTCCTCCTTGGGGTTTAGTACACAATTAAAGTCCCCCCCCAAATCACCGGACCCCCCATCCCTTCGCCAAGTCTAGTGATCAGTGTCCTAAAGTATGTCGCCGTGTCCCGGTTGGGAGCATAAGTATTTATAATACACACTACTTTATTTTCCACAAGCCCCCTTACCATGACCAGCCTCCCATCAGATTCCACAACCTCCCCAAGTAGCTTAAACGGGACATGTGGTGCAACCCAAACCAGCACACCTCTAGCATAGGCAGAATATGTAGATCCAACTACTGTCCCTCTCCACTTTCTCCCCACCAGTTCCAGTTTATCCCGTGTCAGATGCGTCTCCTGTAACAAGGCGACATCTATCTTTTGCCTTTTTAGGTACAACATGACCTTGTTACGCTTAAGGTAGCTGTTAAGCCCTCTAACGTTCCACGTTAGTATCCTAAGGTCCCCCATGATTTATCAGTAGCTCCCTCCTCCCTCCCAGATCTACTCGCCTCCCCCCTACCCCAAAGACCCCCATTCCCAGTTTCTCTCCCAGGCTCATATAAACACTGACCCACCCCACCCCCCTAGCCCAACCAACTGCCCAGCTCCATCCCTGGATCTCAGGCATCCCTGTGTTCGGTTCTCTCTGGAACCCAAGTAGAGAACCCGACAGGGTGTCACCCCACACACAGTGACTAACCTAAACTCAAACTGGGGTACAAAGAACAGCCCCCGGAGGCTCCCCTCCCGCACTTCCGTATCCGCGCACACGGACCATGTTCCAAAGTCCTAACGCATACACTACCATAACAACGTCACATCGACTATATTCCAGTCCCAATATTCATAGCCCAACCGGGCCCGCAGCGTCACTTATCTCTTCCCGTTCCATCCGCCGTCCGCTCATCTGGCTCCTGAGAACAGTTTTGTGCCTCGAGCCATTCCATGGCCTCCTCCGGAGTGTCAAAGAACAGCATCTTAGTCTTGAAGAAAACCTTCAGTCTGGCCGGGTAAAGCAACATATACTTGTACCCTGCTGCCCGCAATCGCCTCTTGACCGCCCCAAAGTTCATGCGACTGCGCTGCACTTGCAAGGTGTAATCGGGGTAAGCAGTAATGGTCGCCTCTCCTCGCCGTATGGTGCCCCCCTTACGAAAGTGTTCGAGGATCCTTTCCCGATCCCGATAATTGAGGATCTTGGCGATCACAGGCCTAGGTGGGTTCCCCGGCAGTGGTCTCCTGATCAAGGCCCTGTGCGCCCTCTCCACCGCAAACCTCTGCCACAGGGCTCCCCCAGTGATCTCCTGCAGCAGGGCATGGATATCACGTTTGTGTGCAGTGCAGTCCGCCACAGTAGGGCCCATCTCCCTTTCCAAAGTTTCCGTGCGCTCAGCCAGGGCTCGCACATCCTGCCTCAGGAGGTTAACGTCCTCCTGCACCGCCCCAACCTGTAGTTCCATAGCAGTTTTCAATTCGGCCACAGCAAGTTGGAGCTTGGTCTCCCACGTCGCCTTCAGGTCCGCGATCGCGGCGAGGACCTCCTGGTTCGCCCCACCGGCGGCCATCTCCTTGGTCTGAGCCTTATCCTTGCTCCTGGCACCTTCCGGGCCGGGCGGCGTCTTGGCGTATTCGTCGAGCGTGGGCTGTTTATTCTTCGCCCTCAGAAGCTTGTTCGACATATCTCCAATCAGGAGTGTCCTTCTGGCCGCGCTGCGGTCCAGGCCAGGGAGGCACTATGCTCATACGCCACAACTCAGTTGGGAGTCCCAGCTCGCCCAACAGTCTCAGGCACAGCTGTTGTCCGGCGCTCCCCCCAGATGGGCAGGGTCGCGCTGCCCCCTTCGTACCGCTGAGAGGGCGCCCGTATGCTGTGGTCCCGATCTACCGCTCCTTTGTCCCCTCGTCAAGCGGCGGCGGCCATTTTGTCGTCCGTCGAGGTCTTGCCATCAGCGCTTCATTCGGCTCTTAAGTACACTTGCGCAAAACGAACCCGTGTAAAAATGTGTCCTCGCGTGCAGCAGAACTTCATGTACACAGTCTTCCCAATCTTTGACAAATCACAGCGGTCCTTGCGCGGTATCAGTCGGATTATGTTCGGATCAGCGGGAGCTCCCGTACAGGCACGTCTTTTCACATAGCTTCCAAGCCACGCCCCGGTGTTCGCTCACATTTAACAACCTCTCCCAACCATAACTAAAATAATTGAACATTCATACCCATAGTCCATAAGGAAAGAACTAAGGGAAGACCTAAAGACGGATGAAACACTGGAAAAGGAACGAGGCTGAAATAAAAAAAAATCCAGTAGAAAGTTTGCAATCTCTGGCTGCGTTTAAAAAGTGCTTAGTACAAGTGCAAGTTGGCCTCCTTTTGGTGTTCTGTGGCGACTGCGGGCAAACAGCCTTTGAACTTCTTGGGCACTCTTGCAACCCCATGCCACATGTATGAAATATTACGCATGATCCTTTTGTGACTCTTTTGTTTCTGCAAACTTTGGTGTCCCGGTTACTGTGGGCATAATGCCTTGGAGCTGGGTGGGCGTTTTTAGTTTTTAGTTCTTACGGCTGTATCTAACTAGCTATTTTGCACATAGCCTACGAATATTTTGAGAAAACCTTTTTATAACGTCCCAACTACTTATTAACTGTGATTACGATCGTGACTGTTTTTAGAGCTGTTCCAACATTGCCATTTTTGCTTAGAACTCTGAGAAAACGTTTTTCCAACCGATCAACTATTTATACATTTTTGATTGTGTTCTTAAAAGAGAACTTTCCAGACGTTACTTTTGATGTTCTTATTGACTTTAACGGGTCTTATGTTTGTTTTAAGCGATTTATGAGCTCTACTAGTTTTTGTATTGAGTGTTTTTAGCCAGATCATCCCTTTTAGATATTTTATTTTTAATTGGAATTTAATTTTAATTGTGACTGCTT
This sequence comes from Ambystoma mexicanum, assembly GCF_040938575.1. Taxonomy (NCBI): domain Eukaryota; kingdom Metazoa; phylum Chordata; class Amphibia; order Caudata; family Ambystomatidae; genus Ambystoma; species Ambystoma mexicanum. The sequence continues at coordinate 324,781,925 of NC_090925.1, read as the reverse complement.
CTGTATATTTTAATAATTTACCCATGCTGGGACATATGACCCAAAAGCTATAATAGTGTTTGACAGGGTGTCATCTTTGGGCTTTAAGTCCGATTAAATTAGAAACCCTTTTTCGTAGGCCATATTTGTCCACATGGCATCTGTCCTTAGAAGTAAATCCACAGTTATGAAACCTGTGGTGGGTAAGATAACAAAAAAGCCAATAGGCCAAAACCTACTAGTTCTGGGTGAAAAAGACGTTCAAACAGAGGCGGCCCAAGTTCACAGGCAAGTTCAAGCCCATGCCCCCAAGACGCTGTCCACTACCCAACAGGGCTCAAAGGAAGCCTTCCTTGATTCCATGAGGAGGGCTTGCCTTCGTCGCTCTGGCCCTAGGCATGATTACCGAAACTCATTAAGTGCCTCCACCACAACCCCCCCTGGGTTTAACTCTGAGCCCGTATCCAGCCCAACACTGATCATTGGAGAGGGGGATGGAGCTGGCATAGGGTCGACTGTGCCGAACTTGGGCGGACTGGATAAATCGACTGTGAATGTCCAAGGTCGTTGAAAGACCAATTGGCCTGGGAGGTCAAAGTGCCCCCCAGGAAGAACATACAGACCTGGAACTATTAGCATGTAGGGAACCATCTTTCTCTGGCAGTTTGGCCGAGAAGGACCTTGGATTGGGTGTAGATCCGAAGGAGGGTCTAGTGGGCCGTGTTTCCCCGGACTTTAATGCCTGTACGGTACTGCAAGATATTCGGGGCTTATCAGATCCCCGTCAGGAAAAACAAACAATACACACACGAGAGCGGTTTGACCAAAAGTCCATAAATCAAAACAAAGTGCAAACCCCTGTTCACGTCCTGGGCGATAGTGTATGGGAACTTAAAAATTCAAATAAGCAGCCTTTGAATAAAAGCAGACAGTGTGAGAGTCCATCGGTTGAACCGGCCCAGAAAGAGATAATGCCGAATCTGGCTTCGGTAGCTAGGTGTCATGATCTCTGCTTCCAAAAGGTCAGGGTTTTCCCAACTCCCTTGGAAGCAGATTCATAACCCAGGTTCCGAGTGCCAACCAGTCCCAATTGGAACCTTTTGGACCCAGTCCTGGCGCTAGTGGCACCAGGCTCATAAATATGCCCAGTCCCAGCGCTGGAAGCGCCGGGCTCATAATGCTTGGGTGGACTTACCTGCAGCAGACCATGCTGCTTACTTGCCTGCCAGTTGAGCCTCTGATCCTCTTCTGTTTGGAACTACTTTTCCTGTTGGGTGGGGCAGGAGCCACTCCCTAGGTTCAGAACACTGGAACTCTTCTGGAAAGCAGGAGCTCTTTTCTTACCTAGGCGTGGCTGTGGAAGGAGACACCTAAGCACTACAGGAGGCTATTTAAACCACACCCGATGGATGAATCTTGCTTTGCGTTATTCTGCATCCTCTGCAGCAGAACGCTCATCGTGTCTTCTGCATCTGATCCTGGGCCTAAGGAAAAAGGCTTACCATCCTGAATCCAGTCTTCAGCAACACCTATAAAGACAAGAAAGAACAGGTTAGCATTACGGTCTTCAGTGACAGCTCTTCACTTACCTGGGCCATCGGCTGTCACCAACGCCTCGCGCTGCATTCTGAAAGACAAAGGCTTACCTACTCTTCGTGCGCTCCGGAGGTCTTCACACTGCATTCCGGCATCTGAAAGACAAAAGCTCACCAACTCTTCGCACGCTCCGGAGGCCTTCGGCGCTGCATCCCGCATCTGAAAGACAAAACAAGGTGCGTTTAAAGACATTGGGGAACTTTAATACTCACGTGCCCTTACTCCTTTCCACATCTAACCCAGTGGGTATTCCGGCACCCTGCAGCCGCTCCGAACTTGTACCTGCAAAATAAAAAGACAGTTTAGAGCGCATCGTGAAGCAGGCAACAAGCGCTTACTTACGTGCTTCCAGGCGCTTCTATTCATCACACGGGCTCCATCTTCAACTCACTTCAGCCCGTCATCCACCATCGCCGGAACCCTGCAAAACAAGAGACATCATTACTAAAGACTTTAAAGACATTAGAATTACTCGAAACTTACCGTTCGTGCAGTAAACGACAGACAGCAGTCCTCTGAAGTCAAGAGGCCTGCTCCCCTTATCCAGTGAAGAAACTGGTTACAGCACCCTGCCCCGAGGCAGATGGAAAGCACGGCGTTCACTTACCTAAGACATCTTACCCTTCGAGTCAAACATACAGTGCACAGAGGTCCAGCCCAAAGAACCAGCCGTGTGTTACACGTCACCTTTGAAGATACGGTATATGCCCAGTCAAGACCGGCGCCTCTACGGGAATCAGGTGAGCGTTACAGAACGCAAAGCCTACCACAAAACTCCCGTCCAGGCGCTATGGAAACCTCGGATACCGACCAACTAGCCCAGTTACTTGGGGAACTAAGGGCAGAAGTGCATGCAGCCCGTCAGGAAACGAACGCTCTAAGAAGGGAACTGATTATTTCCAAGGAGCGAACAGATGATCTCGCTAGACAATTGCTACAGTCACAAGCCGGACAGACCCCGTTACCCGCATCTGGGGGAAATCTTCCTTCTACATCCTCTATGAATCCAGTGCAGATCAACCTACCTGGGAATGTACCTCTGGCTCCGCCCGAACGATTTTCTGGAGACCCAAAGAGGTTTGCAGTATTTATCAATCAGTGCCGGTTGCATTTCTTATGCCGGCCAGCAGCCTTTCCAACTGATCAAGCTAAAGTAGCTTTCGTGCTTTCGTACCTTAGTGGCAATGCGGCAGACTGGTCGATCCCTCTAGTAAATCAAGATGATCCGGTCCTCCATGATTTTCAAGCTTTTCAGCTCAGTATGGAAAAACTGTTCGCAAGACATTCACAGGGGCAGGCCTTGGACAATGAGCTTCTTTCGTTGCGACAAGGTAATTAAGACCTTTTGGCTTATATTGCGTCTTTCAACAGACTGATAGTGGAAACTCAATGGCCTGAGGACAAAAGGATTACGCTGTTTTATAGAGGTCTACGTGGAGAGCTCAAAGATGTGTTAGCCCAAGTAGTGAATCCCCCACAAGATTGTTCGGACTATATAGACTTAGTCGTTCAAATAGATCACAGACTGCAGAACAGGAAGGCCGATCGTTCCAAGTTTGATGCTCGAGTATTTTCCAAACCGCCAACTCCTTCCAAAGGAGTAGACTCCGGGGAACCCATGCAAATAGGGGGTCTGAAAGGTCCTCTAACACAAAAAGAGCGGGAAAGGAGAAAACAGTTGCAATTATGCCTCTATTGCGGAAACTCAGGGCACTTTCTCCGAGACTGTCCGGTGAAACCTGCTAAGAAGGCAGTAGGAGCTGCAGTTACCAAAGTTACAAACTCTGAGCAGGGAAACGACCTCGCCCGACAAGAATAGAGGTCCTCTTGCCGAGCGTGAAAACCAGTTCCGTGACCTCGCATTTCGTGATACCTATGGTCCTCATTAGCCCTGATAATCCGGATCGATTACATGCAATTGAAGCTTACGTCGACAGCGGTGCCATCGGCAATTATGTGGATCATGAAATGGTTTTGAGGATGAATCTAACTCTTTGTCCCAAGGCTGTAAAGGACATCATTACTACGGTGGATGGTACGGAGATAGCCTCCGGGCCAGTAACGCATACCACTCAAGAAGTGACGCTAATAAGTCAAGATGGACACCATGAGAAGATTGTGTTCGATGTGATCAAGGCCCCTCAGTTTCAGATTATTCTAGGAATACCTTGGTTAGAGAAACACAATCCTCTGATCGATTGGCGAGCAAGAACGGTCCAGTTTCCAGAATGTGTCTCTACTTGTCACCCTCCACCTGGTGTTGCACTGGCAGCAATTTCTTCAGAGACTCCCCAGTTACCTCCCGAATACCTAGAATACCAAGATGTTTTCCGGAAGGATCAGGCTAACTCTCTACCTCCTCATAGGTCTTATGACTGCCAGATAGACCTGATACCTGGATCTACTCCTCCTTGTAGTAGAATTTATGCCCTCACCGAGCCTGAGAACCTTCACCTTCGACAATACCTGGATCAATACCTGGCAAATGGGTTTATTCGTCCTTCCAAGTCCCCTGCTTCTTCAGCTTTGTTCTTCGTTCCAAAAAAGGAAGGAGACCTTAGAACTTGTATAGATTATCGCTCCCTGAACCAGATCACCGTTAAGAATAGATATCCGTTACCTTTGATCCCTGAACTCCTGGACCAAGTCAGAAAAGCATGCATATATACAAAGCTGGATCTTAGAGGAGCTTACCACTTGGTACGAGTAAAAGAGGGCGATGAATGGAAGACGGCCTTCCGCACCAAGTATGGGCTATTTGAATATCAGGTCATGCCCTTCGGACTTTACAATGCCCCGGCCGCCTTTCAATATTTTATAAACGATGTCCTCAGAGAGCTCATAGATGTGTGTGTTGTTGTTTACATTGACGACATCCTCGTTTATTCTTCATCGGAATCTGAACATCGGAAACACGTGAAAATGGTCCTCGAAAGATTGCGTCAACACAAACTTTTCGCTAAGTTGGAAAAATGTGTTTTCAACGTGACTGAAGTTGAATTCTTGGGATTCATATTATCACCTGGCGGAGTGCGTATGGATTCAAAGAAGGTTGATGCAGTTCTCAAATGGCCATCACCATCCTCCGTAAAAGGTGTGCAAAGCATGTTAGGCTTCGCTAACTTTTACCGCAGGTTTATCCCCGAATTCTCTCGAATAGTCCAGCCCATCACTGCCTTGTTAAAGAAAAACAAACGTTTTGAATGGTCTACCGAGGCGGAACAAGCTTTCCAGGATTTGAAGACTAAATTTATCTCTGCACCAATCTTAAAACACCCTCGTCCCGAACTCCCCTACATCGTGGAAACTGATGCTTCAAGCCTTGCCATGGGGGCAGTTCTGTCACAAAAGGACCCGGTAACCAATCAGTTGCATCCCGTGGCATTTTGGTCCCGCAAATTCTCGCCTCCTGAAATCAATTACACGATTACTGACAAGGAACTTCTGGCTATCAAGTCTGCCTTTAAGGCTTGGCGGCATTATCTGCTGGGGGCCCGACACACCGTTACTGTGATTACGGATCACCGAAACCTGCAATATTTGAAAACCGCAAAAGCCCAATCCTCTAGACAACTCCGTTGGGCATTATTCTTTGCCGAGTTTGACTTCATAATTACCTATCGACCTGGTACAAAAAACGGTAAAGCTGATGCCCTTTCTCGGATGGGAGTGGAAGAACACTTGATCAACCCTAAACCTGTACCAATCATTCCCGAACAAAGAATTCTGGGTGTAATCGCCACACAATCCATAGAGGAAGTTAAGGATAAAGCCAGGCAACTTGTAACTCCAGCAGACATACAGAATTGGCATCTGCAAGGAAAGGACTTTGCAGTAAAGGACAACTTATTGTTTTTCCAAGAACGATTATACCTACCCAGCACAGATTTACAGAAAGAAGTAATCTCTTGTTATCACGATTCTTTAATGGAAGGACATCCCGGTATAGCCAAGACCTCAGACAAGATCAAGCGCTACTTCTGGTGGCCGTCTTGGAAAAAAGATATCAGAGACTTTATAATGTCCTGTGGAGTATGCGCCCAAAACAAGAGTCAAAAGGAAAGACCAGCAGGCCTCTTACGCCCTATTGACATCCCACCTCGCCCTTGGCATACGCTTTCTATGGACTTCATCACCGATCTACCTCCATGCTCCGGATACAATACGATTCTAGTAATCGTGGACTTATTCTCCAAGATGGCGCATTTCATTCCGCTCAAAGGCTTGCCAACAGCAGCAACTCTGGCCCGAGAATTTCTCGAAAACATCGTCCGACTGCACGGTTTTCCTTCGGTTCTAATTTCGGATCGAGGTAGTCAATTTATTTCTCATTTTTGGCGAAGTTGCTGTCGGTCGGCTCAAATTGATGTGAGGCTATCGACCAGTCACCACCCTCAGACCGACGGACAAACCGAGAGGACCAATCAAACTCTGGAACAGTATTTACGCTGCATGCTGCAACAAACTGAAAAAACTTGGAAAGACATCCTTTGGATAGCCGAATATGCCTACAATAACTCTGTCCATTCGGGAACTGGGAAAACCCCGTTTTTTCTTTTGTACGGCAGTCACCCTCGAACCTCGGAGTTGGTTCCCCTCCAAGATCTTGAAACACCAGCAGTAGACTACCTGCATTCTACAATCACCCAAGCCTTTAAGGAAGCTGTTTCTCACCTTCAAAGGGCTAAAGAACAATACAAGAAAGGAGCAGATCAACATCGGAAGGAAGCCCCTCAATATCGAGTAGGGGATCAAGTCTGGTTATCCACCAAATATTTACCTCTAAAAGGGCCACGCACATTCAACCCAAGATACCTTGGTCCCTATTCCATCACTACCATAGTAAACCCAGTAGCGGTCAAGTTGGACTTGCCCCCGCACATGAAGATACATCCGGTCTTCCAGGTCTCTCTATTAAAACCTGTGCAACCTCAAACCCGACTAACTAAATCTCCAAAACCTATCCTAGTTGATGGGGAACTCGAGTTTGAAGTCAAAAGCATTCTCGACTCCAAGATCTCCAAATCTAAACTATTTTACCTAATTGACTGGAAAGGCTACGGCCCCCAAGAGAGATCCTGGGAACCTGCTGAATATGTCCACGCTCCTCGCCTAATCAAAAGATTTCACCGAACATTTCCTGACAAGCCAAAACCCCCGGAGAAGCCCGGTTTGGGAGGGGCCTTGAGGGGGGGGTACTGTCATGATCTCTGCTTCCAAAAGGTCAGGGTTTTCCCAACTCCCTTGGAAGCAGATTCATAACCCAGGTTCCGAGTGCCAACCAGTCCCAAATGGGACCTTTTGGACCCAGTCCTGGCGCTAGTGGCACCAGGCTCATAAATATGCCCAGTCCCAGCGCTGGAAGCGCCGGGCTCATAATGCTTGGGTGGACTTACCTGCAGCAGACCATGCTGCTTACTTGCCTGCCAGTTGAGCCTCTGATCCTCTTCTGTTTGGAACTACTTTTCCTGTTTGGTGGGGCAGGAGCCACTCCCTAGGTTCAGAACACTGGAACTCTTCTGGAAAGCAGGAACTCTTTTCTTACCTAGGCGTGGCTGTGGAAGGAGACACCTAAGCACTACAGGAGGCTATTTAAACCACACCCGATGGATGAATCTTGCTTTGCGTTATTCTGCATCCTCTGCAGCAGAACGCTCATCGTGTCTTCTGCATCTGATCTTGGGCCTAAGGAAAAAGGCTTACCATCCTGAATCCAGTCTTCAGCAACACCTATAAAGACAAGAAAGAACAGGTTAGCATTATGGTCTTCAGTGACAGCTCTTCACTTACCTGGGCCATCGGCTGTCACCAACGCCTCGCGCTGCATTCTGAAAGACAAAGGCTTACCTACTCTTCGTGCGCTCCGGAGGTCTTCACACTGCATTCCGGCATCTGAAAGACAAAAGCTTACCAACTCTTCGCACGCTCCGGAGGCCTTCGGCGCTGCATCCCGCATCTGAAAGACAAAACAAGGTGCGTTTAAAGACATTGGGGAACTTTAATACTCACGTGCCCTTACTCCTTTCCACATCTAACCCAGTGGGTATTCCGGCACCCTGCAGCCGCTCCGAACTTGTACCTGCAAAATAAAAAGACAGTTAGAGCGCATCGTGAAGCAGGCAACAAGCGCTTACTTACGTGCTTCCAGGCGCTTCTATTCATCACACGGGCTCCATCTTCAACTCACTTCAGCCCGTCATCCACCATCGCCGGAACCCTGCAAAACAAGAGACATCATTACTAAAGACTTTAAAGACATTAGAATTACTCGAAACTTACCGTTCGTGCAGTAAACGACAGACAGCAGTCCTCTGAAGTCAAGAGGCCTGCTCCCCTTATCCAGTGAAGAAACTGGTTACAGCACCCTGCCCCGAGGCAGATGGAGAGCACGGCGTTCACTTACCTAAGACATCTTACCCTTCGAGTCAAACATACAGTGCACAGAGGTCCAGCCCAAAGAACCAGCCGTGTGTTACACGTCACCTTTGAAGATACGGTATACGCCCAGTCAAGACCGGCGCCTCTACGGGAATCAGGTGAGCGTTACACTAGGGCTCTTGAACTTGCCATGTCTGTAATGAATAACTCTCAGAGGGATTTGGTACAGGCAGTAACAGAGCAAGGAAAAATGCTTGCCGCCATGATGAACAAATTAACAGATTTTGAAGGACATATAAGGTGTCAGGAACGACCACCACCCTACACCCAGGGACATAGGGAATTACTCCAACAAGTGGTGGGTGGTTTGGTTTCCCCAAACACCTCGATGATGCCGCCTTTATTAGTAGAGGAAGTCCCTAATATTAACTTAGATGACGAGGAAGATGAGTTAGATGTGGATTATGCAGAGGGTGTGTAATTCACTGATGAGTCAGGTTCAACCCCTGTGTCATCAGGTATTCCCAGCAACTTTGCAGGTAGTGGTATGCCTAATTAATGAGGTTGAACCTGACCAACATAGTGTGGAAGAGGTAGCCCCTGCAATGGATAGATTTGAGATATTTGCCCCGGGTCAAGGGAAAGAAAAGGCAAGGGTTGCTTCCCTGCAATACTATGGCCCCAAAAGCAAAGAATAAAGAGGGATCAAAGAAAACTGGACGAAAGGGGGTGACTCAGTTCATCCAGAGGTTGTCTATGCCACCTGCCCTGAAACAGTGTGGTAAGGTGGTGTCCAGTAGAGAAACACTGGGAACCACACAAACTGTGCCTTCACAAGTTTCGAGGGAGGGTATTTGTCATGAGGAAGTGATGGTTCCCCTGTTAGATGTCCCGATCCAAATCCTCAATTCACTGGAGCCAGGGGGAGACCAGGAAAATGAGAGAGAGTGGAAACTTGTGGGTAGAAATCATCCAGCTCGGGCCCCTCTTGAGGTGAGTGGAAAAATTGGGTATGTACAATTTGAGGGGCTAATCCCAGAGAGTCCTGGCACTCAAAGTTTGAGGGGAGGACATACAGAGCATGGAGCTACGGTGTCGGTTAGGGTAGAGGATATAAATCCTAGAGCGGCTCCCTTCTTGACCGTGGAGGAATACTGATTAGCGGGAATGGGGGAAGGAGAAAGGATAATGGACACAATTAGGGGAGACACATCTAATAAATTGGTCATGCACAAATTACCTTTGGACCAGGAGCAAGTCATTTTAAACCGCACAAAGGTTTTGGCGATACTGTGGAAATCACAGGGCTTAGCTGGCTTATCTTCTAGAGATATAGATCGGGTGGAATTTTGGAACCGCTTCAGTATGGACAAAGTGATTCTTCACTTTGCATCCAATATGGTACTGAACCAGGCACTGGCTGAAGCGGACGTGATTTGAGCCTGGGGATAAGATCTTTATAAACTACCCTCAAAGGATGGGGGGGGGTGTGTTGGTGCCTAGGGTGAACAATGTTGATCGGACAGACAAGACACGCCCTACTGAATATCGGATCCTCACGATAAAAACATTGGGTCGGGATTAAATGGAAGAGAATTTGAAGTACGGGCGGACGGGCGAAGCCACCAAGTAAGGGAAGTAGACTGGTCATGGGTGGCGGCCACCTTAAATGCGAGTCCAGGTGGGCTATCGGGGAGGGAATGAGCCACATAGTGAACGGGCACTAGTGAAGATAACGTCTTAGAACTGCAGAGGTTTCGCTCACCTTTTCCAACAGGAAAGTCTGGATTTGCTAAATTATGACTTGTTTGCCCTACAAGAGTGCTGGCTGCAGGAGGCGCCCGTCATCGACGGGTATCTTGTGGCGTTGACTCCAGCGCTTAAGGGGGTAATGGGGTATCCAATGGCGGGGCTAATGATAGGTGTATCCAAGAAAGTATGGGCCCGGAGGTTGAGAACATGGTTAGTTTAAACTCCTACGTCCATGGAATCAAACTTACTTGGAATAAGACAAGTTTCCCGGATAGACCTGACACCCTGCTTATTAACATTTATTGGAACAACTTAAGAATTAGCAGGATACGTTGAAAGCAGTTGAGGAGATTCTCTTCCGTTCGGTTGCCAGAGGTTTAAATTCTGTACTAATATGTGGTGACCTAAACTGTCGATGTGTTGACTGGCCAGAGGGCAAAAATATCTCCGGAGCCGATAGGTTAAGCAGGAGTAGGGGCAGGGGATTAATTATACTAAATGGCAATATAAAGGGTGATGAAGCCCCACACGACACTTGGCAGAGAGGCTCGCAAACTAACATTTTGGACTATGTCTATGTTTCGGAAGACATCTACCTTGAGTTTAAATCGCTAACAATGGTGGGATCCATGGCGAGCAACCATTTGCCGCTGAGTATTGAATGGTCAGTGCCCTCGTCAAAGCAGAACCAGGGATGCTACTCTTTTGATCTTGAGGTGAATGCTAGGGGTAATACAACCTCATGGAACGAGTTCATAATGAGGGCCTTTAACCGAATACTGGCCTTGGTAGAGCTTGATCGGTTCTTCGCAGTATCAGTGGTACGTAACGGTGTGCGAGTCATATGGGAGCAGATTTATAAGCGCCTGCCAATAAAAAAAACTAGGCAAAATGACCCATAGACATAAATTCGTTCAGGCTATTTTACTTAAAAAGAGAGAATTACGGAATCGGATTAGGAGGGGCGCCGAAGAAGATACGAGTAGCAGGCTCCGACTAAAGGCAACTTACAGGGGTTGGTTAAGACATTACCACCATCAATTAACCCTGAGGGATGTCTGTAAAATGTTGGAGGTCCTGGCAAGTAAGAACTCGCATGACTTTTGGTATCTAATCAAAAATGGTGATAAACTCCACACCGGGGCTCAATTAAATCCAATCCCAGAAGTCGAATGGAAGGCCCGTTTCAGTGAGATTTATAAACCTACGGGTGAGCCAGAGCAAGCGTGGAATGGGGACATGATAAAGAGAGCAGATTGGGATCTAGACTGGGATCAAGAGGATTTGAAACAATTGATTACAAGCAGTAAAAAATCTATGGGGCCCGACGGTCTGTGTGAGGAAGAAAGGCGAACTGGGGAAACACCACGCAAAGGCGTGCTCGGAGGTCACGAGCAGCATTTTAGTAACAGCAATATCCAATAGCTGGTGCGTTCTGTGAGCTTGCCAACAACACAAGACACTAATGCCTGACAGTACCCCGGCCAGTGCAGAGGAAGGCTGTGGATAATCAGGCACTGCAACCCAGCACCAGCAGATGGGAAAAGGCGCATGGGCAAAGGTAGCAAGTTAGCATGAGGTGCCCCCTAACCAGGAACAGGACGGAGAGAAGCACACTGTACTTCGGAGCTAAGGAGCGGAAGGAGAGTGGACGCAGCAAAAGATAGATACAAGGGCAGAGGGGCCCAGATGGCAGTGAGCTATATGGTTGGAAGGACCACTATAAGGCCCCAAAACAAGCGCTAAAAGCTGATCAAAATATCAACGGACAGTACCATCACGAGGCAGCAGGACACGCGTGGTTCCAGCCGTGGGTGGGACGCATCAGAATAGATTACATCACTGGACCCACGTAGAGGGGAAGCGAACACCCATGAAAAGCAGAGCCGACACGTAGGAGGGAGCACATTGCAGCGGGTTGAGAGGGACCACACAACTGGCACAGAATTACGGCAATACAAATGATCAGCTCCTGCATGGTACTGCTGAGAAGAAGCTGAATAGTACCACACTAGTAAAAGGACCACAGCGCTCAACAACAGGATACGGAGGCCCTAGAAAGACGTTGCAGGTTACCTCAACTGAGCAGGGTGACTCAAAGGAGGCGGAATGGCGTCTAAACCAAATGAAGCAAAGGTGAAACAGTCATCATTAGACGTTTTTGCTAAATCAACTCAGGCAGCTGAGGTCACGAGAATGGCGGATTGAGGCACACAAGAAGAAACGACTACAGAACAGGATGATCAACAGATCCTGGCGGCTATTGCACAGTTGAAGTCATCGTGGGAATCCAAAATCGACACAGCCATTGCGGAACTGAAGACGTTGCTTGAGTCTAAGATGGACGCTGTCAGTGTTGATGTCAACCTCCTTAGACAAGATGCCAGAGTGTTATCCGAACGCACAGGAGGGTTGGAAAAAGAAGTGAAGGCAAACAAGAACATTTGTACCACTAACACCAAGGACGTCTCCACATTGCAGCAACAAGTGCGTAACCTGGAGAGCAGAGTGGAAGACGCAGAGGGTCAGGCACAAAGGAACAACATACGCATTGTTGGGCTACCGGAAGGGGAGGAAAACCCGGACCCGACAAACTATATTGAAAATATGCTACTGCAAGAAATTGTATCTGGAGCGCTCACTCAGGGGTTCACGGTCGAGAGAGCACATAGAGCCCTGACCAGAAAGCTGCTGCTGGGAGCCCCACCACGACCAATCATCTCCAAGATATTGAATTATAAAGACAGGGAGAAAATCCTGGAGCAAAGGAGGAACTATAAGCAGAGTATCAGTGAACATCACAGCGTAGCCAGACTACACCTTCCTGGTACAGAAGCAACGTTTGAGTTATGTGTCGGTTAAGAGAAGGTTGCAGGATGCTGGATTCAAGTATATGCTGCTGTACCCCGCGAGGCTGAAAGTACTGCATAAATACAAAGCCACTGGAGGATGTAACTAATTGGATCGACATAATGAACTGCCCAGCGAGTGCCCAAGATCGAGCAGAAAGCGGAGAAGATAAGTGAACTGGAGTGCCTGTAGAGCCGAAACTAAAGACTAAATGTATAGCGCAGGGTAATGTTCGAGTTCGAGTTAGAGATTTGTAGCCAGGCAATAGAAGTGTAATTTAAGACAAGGTGGCTCTGGGAAATTGGGCTCTCCTAGATGGAAGTATACTAAAATTAACATGCAACACTAGGTTGACTAAATGCAGGAGAAACATGCAGCACTCAGAAACACTTTATCACCCCCAGTAGTGAGATTAGTTAGGATACTGGTAGTTCGGTATCCTCCTGCTGCGATCTGAGTACCAGTGTTTGACCAAGAAAAGAACGAGATGAGGTTTAGCCTGAGATCCAGGGATGGAGCTGGGCGACAGTTGGGAAAAGTTGGGGCAGAGGGAGAGATGGGTGTTGGGGGGATTAAAGGGACGGGGGCCTACACCAGAGTATGGAGGAGGGGGAAGAGGAGTATAAGTGGAGAGAGAGGTTCCAAATCAATAGATGAGTATGGGGGACCTTAGAATTGTAACCTGGAATGTCAGAGGGTTGAACAGTTATATAAAGAGAAATGGAGTCATGACGTATCTCAAGTGCCAAAAGGTTTTGCAAGAGACACACCTCACCAGAGAGAAATTGGACATGGTGACCAGAAAATGGATCGGTAAAACGATAGGCTTGTCGTACTCTGCGTATGCCAGAGGGGTCCTGATCTGGATCGCCCCTAGAGTCCTGTTTAAGGTCCTTCAGGCAGTGACAGATAAAGAGGGTAGGTTGGTGATTGTCAGAGGTATGATCGAAAGTAAAGAAATATGTATTATCAATACATATGCCCCGAACCAAGCCACCACCACATATTTTAAATCATTGTATCCCAAGATTAGCCCACATAGAGACTGCACCTTGATATGGGGTGGAGATTTCAATTGTACACTAGACCTGACCATTGACAGATCAGAAGGGAAAGTTACTAGCCCGACCCCGGCTGCCAAAGCGCTGAAGGAAGTGTTCAGCACACTTAAACTAAAAGATGCCTGGAGGATGTTACATCTTCATGACAGGGGGTATTCACATTACTCTGCCCCTCAGAATCTATACACGAGGTTGGACTATGTGTTTGTAGGGGAGGAAATAGCACATAAGTTCCCACAAGCCGAATATAAAGCAAGAGTGCTGTCTGATCATGCCCCTCTGATTACCACATGGAAAATACTTCCTCAAGATCCCGACGTGGAGACTTAGGGTTGAAGCGTTGAAAGATAAGGGTTTCCAGGAACATTTAAGAGTAGAAGTGCAGGAATACTTTAAACATAACAATCGTAGTGTAGATCCGGTGGGCATGCTATGGGAGGCCTTTAAGTTGGTGAGGTGTGGGGCACAAATGGCCAAATCTAAAGGGCTACAAGAAGAAATAGTGAAAGACTTGCAAAAGACGGAAAGCAAATTAGAAGCCATAATGCGGGTGAGCAGGGGACAATTGCGGAAGCGAAAGAGGTGTCTGATCTTCAACTAACATTCAGGGAGCAATGGGAAAGGCTGGGTAAATTAAGCTACAAGAGATATGTGGGGCGCCAACATGCGGAGGGCGATAAACGCGGCAGACTAGCCTGGCTGTGTAATAGCGAGACTGCAAGACAACCTATTTGTGCAGTCAGGGGGAGGGACGGCAGATTGAGAGAAACCCAGACAGAAGTAAATGATTGATTTTTGAGAATTACAAGAATTTGTACAGGAGGTCATGGAGGAGGAGGTGGATATACAAGAGATGCGTACAGAGATAAATCTCCCCAAGCTGACCCAGGAAGAGAGTGATAGGCTAGAAGCAATTGTAATCAAGGAACTCCCAGCTGGAAAGGCTCTGCGGGCAGATGGGCTCACTAGTGAATGTTATAAAGAGTACAGAGCAGAAGTTCGTCCCCCACTGCTGGCTATGTTAAATGAATCATTAGAATGAGGCATTCTACCGTTCATTACGGGAATCAATAATCATCCCTCTTATCAAAACCAATAAATCAGAGACAGAATGCGAATCTTATAGACCTCTGTCCCTGCTGAACCAGGATGGGAAGATTCTTACAGCAGTGATGGCAATGCGGCTGATACCTGTGATGGGCAATCCACCCGGAACAAAAAAGCTACGCCGCACATAGGAACATCACCAATAACTTGAGGAGGTTGCATCATATAATAGATCATACTAACAGGGAGCAACATGAAGTGGCGGTGGCGTCGCTCGACGCTGTCAAAGCATTCGACTCAGTTAAATGGCCCTGGCTGCTAGCAGTTCTGGAGGGATTCAGCATGGGACCCACGTATATAAGATGGGTGAGGTTATTGTATAATGCACCGAGAGCGAGAGTGAAGATGGGCTCTTTCATCTCCGATCAGTGGCAACTGAGTAGAGGGACAAGACAAGGATGCCCGTGGTCGCCGATGCTCTTTATATAAGCGCTGGAGCCATTAGCAATCTATTTAAGGGCAGAATACGGGGAGGTGGGTATAAACACGACAGACGGACGGCACCTTGTCTCGTTGTATGCAGACGATATGCTACTGTACCTGAAATACCCTGAAGAAAACTTACAGTATGTCCTGGAAGTGCTGGAGTGATATGCCCTAGTGTCTGGGATTACGGTGAATCCCCAGAAATCGAGCCTATATCCTTTTGGGGGGGTATAATGCGAGACCCATAAACAGGTTGCTGGTGCTCCCAATTAAATGGGAGTTAGTAAGATTTAGATATTTGGCAATCAATTTATACCATGAACCAAAGGAAGAGCATAAGCACAATACAGTCGGAGTGGGTAGAATTGAGAAAAAGATGTCCTTCTGGGCGAAGCTACGGTTGTCCATGATAGGGAGGGTGGCCTTGCTGAAGATGGTGGTACTGCCGAGACTTCTACACTACTTTGCTAACGTCCCGTTTGCAATCCCAAAGTGTTTCTTTAGAAAATTACACAGTATATGCAGGAGCTTCATATGGAATAACACAAGAAACAAAGTGGCATTGTGGAAACTCCAGAACATATACGAACAGGGGGGCATTAAGCTACCTAATTTCGAGGCATACGTTATGGCTAGTCAACTGCAATTCGTGGCCAAATGGCTGTTGGATGAACAGACTCCAGAGCTACGGATACTGAAGACGGCCGGCGCTCCGTTTTTCCTGAAGGAAGTGATATGGCTACCAGACCGGAATACGCGCAGTGAGCACCTATTGTTGTGCCTCCTGGTTTAACATGTGGTGTAGAGCTGGAAAGTGGACGGGAAACTCAGCACCATATTCCACACAAATATTGTTGGTGGCTCTGGAGGAGGTAGACGATCAGACTAGGAGAAATGTCTGGAAAAACTGTGGACCAATGGGAGTAGCTACTCTGGGAGATATACTTACGGATGGGAAACCCCAATCATTCGATGAAGTAGTAGCAGACACCAGACTGCATAAAGGTCAATATATTATGCATGCCTGAGTGTTGAGAAACCTAAAACGTAGGTGGCCGGAGCCAGACGTCGCCTTACAACCAGACGAGGCAGTCGAAACATTTTATGATGTTTCAGATGGAGGATGTAAGATGGAGGATGTAAGAGTCATACTATCACAGGGCTGAACAATCAGGCTAATAGGAATGCTGTTTTGAGACAATGAACTGGGAGAGGGCAAGTGGTGGAGCTGCAGCGCTCCTGGGACAGATAACCCGTCCCCGACCCCAGAAGGAAGGTTGCGTGTGCGTTGGTTTTTTGATTATCTTTTTATTAGTTTTAACATTTAACACACTTCAATATCAAAAACCTTACCCCACCCCCCTTCCACTCACCCCCCCCCTATTCCCTCAGAACTCGAGACGGCTATAGTATAGTTTTGTTCATCGTTACTCGGAGCAAATCTACAACATTAAAACAAATTTAAGAAACAAATGTTATGGGGACACCATTGGAGCATATAGTCACTCTGCAGGTATTGAAGAACCGGGTCCCACTCCTTTTTGAAGTTCTCGGGGATTCCCTGCAACTTGCAAGTCATCCACTCCATAACAACGAAATGCCACACCTTTCTAAGCCACTGGAGTTGGGTTGGGGGCGTCTGTTGCTTCCAGCATTGAGCTATCACTAGCCATGCTGCTATCACCAGGACCATAATTATTTTCTGCTGGCACTTAGTATGTGTTTTTTGTTTGGGATCCCATAGTCCCGCCAGCCATATTCTGTCCCCTAACTTTTCAGACCCTTGAATCATTTTCCTTGCCTGAGCCTTGAGCCTTGAGCCTTGACCTCAGACCAAAATTCTGCAATGAGTGGGCACGAGTTCCAGATATGCTTCCAGTCTCCATTCTGGTGGCATCCTCGCCAACATTGTCCATCCGTGTTAGGGTACATTATTTTTTGTCTCTTTGGCGTCAGGTGCCACTGCAACAGTACTTTTTGCCACATTTCCCTCAGGTGAATTGACGGTGTCCGTTTGGTAATATTACTACACACCTCCTCCCATTGAGGATGCGGTATTGCGTCCCCTAGTGTCTCTTCCCACCTCTTCATGTATTTCCACCTGATTTCTTCCCCTTGCGAGTTCAAATGCGCATATAGATTGGATATCAATTTGCTAGTACCTGGATCCGTAGTCCTATAGATCTTGAATTTCGTGAGTTCTCTCGTTCCCGCCTCTGCATTAATCGGGGTGGATAGCCAATGAATTAGTTGGACATATCGATACCTCTCCATCTGTGCAACTCCCAGCTCCTGAACACAGTCTTCGAAAGATCGAAGCGAGTGGGCCTTGTACATATCAATTATCTTGGTGCAGCCTGCCTGTTTCCAGGAAAGGAAAGCCTTCGGGTCTGTCCCGGTGGGAAGTCAGGGTTATTAAAGAGCGGTGTGAATGGGGATGGGTGTGTCGTCAGGTGTCCCCTCCTTGTTGCCAAGTCCCATGCATTGAGGGTGGCACCCATAATCTCACTTATTTTGGTGTTCACGTGCCTATGCTTTTTGTGGGACCATAACAGGTTCGATAGTGGGGCCCCCGCCACCGCTATATCCTGTTTTGTTCATTTGGGCTGTGGGGATTCTCCCACCCACTCCCTAATCACCCGCAATTGTGCTGCTTCATAGTACCGCTTGAAATGTGAGAGTGCTAGACCCACCTCGTTCTTCGACGCTGTCATCGTGGCCATTGCTACCCTTGGTGTTTTGCATTACCAGACATATGCGGATGTCATCTTATTTAATGAGCGAAAGAATGATTTGGGGAGTCTTATTGGGAGTGCCTGGAAATAGTACAGAACCCTGGGGAGGATTGTCATTTTCACCGCTGAAATCCGCCCCCACCACGAGGTGGATATCGGCAACCATCTTGTCAGCAGTTTCTGCAGTGCTGCTCAAGTATAATATGGGTATTCTGGAAGTTTTAGCCGCAATAGAGGCTGCAAGAAACATCTTCCCCAAAGCTTGTGCCTCCAGCTACCATCTTGGTAAGTCCGCCTTCCCAAGCCCCAGCCATTGCCCCGTATGCAAGCCCCCTCACCTTTCCGTCCTGACCACTCTCCCTTGCAGAGTTTATCTCCTGTGCTTCCCATAAATCCTAATTTCACCTCCAAAATCCCTTTGCCACAATCAGATCTACCCACGAAGAGTGTAAATGTTGCATGTCATACTCCCCATCCTGTAGGATCCCTGACCTGTATGCTGCTTAACACCAGAGGTTAAGCATGCGCACGAAGTAGCGGCATACATTGAAGAAAAAAAACTCGACGCCTGCGCCATCACGGAAACTTGGGGCTCTGCTGCGGCTGGACCTTCATTGCACCTTGCCACCCCAGCCGTTTACTGCATGCTCAGACAGGAGAGAGAGGTGGGTAACGGTGGAGGTGTAGCCTATATTTCTAAAAATTCTTTGGCAGCCTGGACGATTAAAGGACACCTTATGGATGGAATAGAATTCCCACACATAAAAATTGTTATGAACCCTAAAACCACACTTAATCTCATACTGATCTATCACCCGCCTTCCTTCTCAGGCAATTTCACCTTAGCACTCTCCTTCCACTATTGAAGCCCAATGCCCGCTTCCTAGTGCTCATCTATTTTAACCACTGGCTGTGACATGCTGATGACCTCACTGCAGCTGAATTAGCGCAATCCTTTACAGACCTGGGTTTCAATCAGCTGGTTCAAGTTTTTTTTTTAGTTCCTACTCATGATCTAGGTCACACCCTAGACTGGGTATCTGCCATCAATGCACCTTATCACGACGTGTGGGTAACCTCTTGCCCTTGGTCAGACCACGCCTTTGTTCACTTCTCTATCAAAGTACCCCATGTTACCAAAGCCAAGTCGCACCATACTCAAACTATTTCATATCGAAATAGTAAATCCTTGACGCAGGAAAAAATTGAAGCCTTGATACCACAGGCTCTGCCAATCCTAGCTATTTTATGTCTGGAAAAGAAATCAATCCCAGTTAGCACTATTAAACTATAAAAAAGAATTTAATAGGTATAAAATAGCTATAACTGAAGCCAAGAAATCGTACCATAATGACAGAATCTCTCAGGCATCCTCCAATTCTAGAGAATTATTCAAAATCTTAAAAGAACAGGAGGTTATACCAGAACCTATAGCCTCTACGATTACCAAAGATGATAGCTGGTGTCTTGACATCCAGAATGCCATGACAAAGAAACTAGAAGGTATTTGGAAGGCATAGTTATCAAAAAGAGTGCCTCTGAAACCAGTGGTTCTGATAGAGTTAGCAATAGATTCCTTAGGAACATGGATATTCCCACTTTCGACTTCACCCCTATCTCAGAGGAGGAATTAGCCTCTATCATCACTAAACTTAAAGCCACTAATTGTACAGGGGACCCTTTTGCCTCAACCATCATTAAAGCCTGCCCTCCCTCACTAGTGAATGCCATTTGTACATTTGTCAACTCCTCTTTCCCCAATGGTATTGTTCCAGATGAGATGAAGCAAGCATGGGTAACACCTCGCCTCAAAAAGCCTAACGTGGATCAGAGTGTCCCCACCAACTACAGGCCAATAACCAATACCCCCTTTCTGCTAAAGATACTGGATCGGGTTGCATATTCCCAAATAGCTCAACATCTCAACTTGCACCCCATCCTTAACCCTTTTCAATTGGGTTTCAGACAAGGTTTTGGTACCGAGACCTCCTTATTGGACCTTAAATCTCAACTCCTAAAGAGATTGGACAACCAGCAGACTTCATTACTTATATACTTAGACCAATCTGCGGCATTCGATTTGGTCGATCATTCCATTCTGGCTGACAGGCTCATGACTGTAGCTAACTGTTCCCAGGTCGCTACCAAATGGTTGCTTTCCTTCCTTTCCAACAGAATCAGCAGGGTGTGTGCTAACGAGGCAATGGCACCTGCCATTCCAGTAATCTTTGGAGTCCCGCAAGGAGCCAGCCTACACCCTGTATTTATAACATCTTTATGGCCCCCTTCTTTGTTTATCTCACTCAAGAGGGGATACTCTTCTCAAACTATGCAGATGACACACAATGTGTCATCCCACTCACGGGTCAGCATGACCGCGATGAAAGTGAACTCAACCGTATATTTTCCATCATTGAACATTGGATGATGCATAACAATCTTGCACTCAATCGGGGTAAGACCGAACTCATGGTAGTGGGCTCTGAGGGTATCTTAGCAAAAATTGATCCAGTTTATAAGTGCTTTCAGTTGGGGGATGTTCAAATCCCCACCCTCCCCAAAGTAAAAATTCTGGGAGTGGTCCTAGATCAGTCGCTTAATATGAAGCCCTGTGTGGCCAGCACAGTTGCATCTTCCTCCTACTATATTAAATTGCTGGCTCATTTGAGACCTTTCATCTCTAAACAGAATGCTCAGTCAATATCACGAGCCATCATAGGCGCTAAATTAGATTACTGTTGCAGTCTGTTAGCAGGATCTAGTAAAGCCACCATCAGCCGTCTTCAGGTAGTCCAGAATGGAGCAGTAAGAGTTGTTGCTGGGCTCTCTTATCGGTCCCATGTGACAGAAGCATGACGAGCACTGCATTGGCTTCCTGTAAAGGCTCGCATTTCCTTTAGTCTCCTGGTCATCACCTTTAAATGCCGTATGGGCATCATGCTCCTTTACTTACAAAGGTATATTGGGGAAAAACTGTGCCACAAAAACCTGCGCTCTAATAACCAAAATATTCTCTTCCAGCCCAGATCCAAAACTAAGAAAGTGCAACTGGGTGCCTTTCCTCTTGCGGCCCCTAGCCTCTGGAATAACCTTCCAAACCATTTGAGGTGCTCATCGTCCTTGAGCATTTTTAAGAAGGGACTAAAAACCTTTCTTTTTAACTAGTAACTCCTTTTGGCTTCTCCTCTTTTCTCTCTTCCTGGCCCTCCTCATTCAGTCTTCCTAGCTCTGCTCATACAGCTCATGACTGTTCTATGTTTTTGTTTGTCTTTGTACGTGCTCTCACACCTTCGGGTCTATGGCTGCGCATTACAAATGCATTAAAGTAAAGTAAAGTAAAGTTGGGTGAGTAGGTTCGGGAAGTTTGCTGTGTACAGTTGTGTTGTCTTGGAGGTTATTTTTACTCCGAGGTAAGTTATACTGTTCTGCGCCAGCTTCATCCCTTGTGTCTGAGCCAGGTTTGCGATGGTCGTCGGGTCGGCTAATAAGTTCAGTATTTCTGGCTTGCTCTTGAATATTTTGAGGCCTGAGATGGCTCCAAAGGCCTCTAGTTCATTCATGAGCGCGGGCAAAGATGTGGCAGGTTCAGTTAGATAGCTGCATGTCGTCGGCGAAAGCCATGGCTGGCTTTGTGTTCCAGCTCCCCCATCTGCATTCCTTTTATTTGGTGTAGTTGCCGTATCCTCGCCAGAAGGGGTTCCAAGAATAGGGCATAAAGGAGTGGGGAGAGCACACACCCCTGCTTTGTTCCTCTTGTTTGTGCAACAGTCTGGGACAGGGAGTTGCTGACAGAGATTTGTAGAGTGGCACCGTTATAATTCGATTTTTATCATCTTCAAGTAAGATTCTCCAAAGCCCATGCTTTCCATCGTTCGAAAAAGTTGCGACCATTCAACTCGGTCGAACGCCTTTTTGGCATCCAATGCTACTAATATTGCCTTGGTGCTTGTGTGCTCCGCCTTTTCAATAATGTGGCATACTCTACTAGTATTGTCTGTTGTTTGCCTTGCGGGGACGAAGCCTGTCTGGTCTGCATCCCCTTGAGAGGACAGATGTACCGTCAGTCTATTAACTAGGATTTTGGTAAAGAGCTTTGCATCCAGGTTAATCAAAGCAATTGGTCTATAAGAACCTGGGAGAGTGGGGACCTTACCCGGCTTCGGAAATAGCACTATTTTGGCTTCATTCATGGACGGTGTGATGGTTCCCCTGGATTTGAAGGTGTTAAAGAGCGCTGTGAGTCTAGGTACCAGCGAGGTACAGACTTTCCTGCATCACTTCTTCTGGGTTAATATCTTGATCTAATGCCTCTCAGGCTTCTTCCGACAGTTGGGGTAGAGGTATGTTCTGAAGATATCGTTCCTGCTCCCTCTCCTTTGGATTGCCAGTGCTGTACAAAGCCTGGAAGAAGGTCCTCATGATCTCGCTCATTTCATCGTTGGTCGTTTTCCGGATGCTGGAGCGGTTCTGCAGCGCTAGTATAGTTCTCTCCCTCGTCGTCTCCTGGAGCTGCCGAGCAAGTCGCTTATCTGCCTTGTTGGCAAGGATGTAATACCTTTGTTTTGCCCGTAGGAATGATTGACCAACTTTCTGAGTTTGGCAAAGCCCTAGTTGACTCTGGATGTGCTACATCGCCCATTTCTTCACTCTGTTGGGGTTAGCCGCCGCCTCTTTCTGCGCGTTTTGCAGTTGCGCCTCGAGGTTTTGTTCCCACTGCGCCATTTGTTTGTCTCTTCTGGACTTTATGGCGATTAATTCTCCTCAAAGGACTGCCTTAAAGGCGTCCCACACAGTTTCCTGCGGAGTTACTACCGTATCATTTTCGGAAAAGTACATATCAATTTTCCCCTGGATTTCTTCAGCTAACACAGGATCTTGCAATAGCTCCGTGGGGAATCGCCAGGTCCACACTCCGCCCCTCCCAGTCTTGAGTGCTATGGATGCTATGATCGGGGCGTGATCTGAAAGGGCAATAGCCCCTGTCTCCAACTCTCTGATTTTCCCTATTAGGTCTGTAGATGCCCATATGTAGTCTATTCTCGATCGCGAGTTATGGACATGGGAGTAATGCGTAAAACCCTGTGCCTCCCCATTTTTTGCTCTCCATGTAGGGGGAGGGATGCAAATGCTTCTTGCAACGCTTTCGAGGGGGCCTTTAATCTGTTATCGGTCCTGCCCATTCTATCGCGGGTGGGGTTCGAAGCCAAATTCAGGTATCCCCCTAATATAATATCTCCCGTCGCAAATTCCTCGAGTGCTCTTAACATGTTCAGCAGGAAGGGTTCCTGGCCCACATTCAGGGCATAAAAAGACGCTAGGGTGATTCGTCTCTTCTCTACTGTAATGTTCAGAAAAACATATCTCCCTTCCTCATTGACCTTGTAGTCGTGGATCTGTGCTTTCAGTGTGTCCTTCACTGCCACCAAGACCCAGCCCTTTTACCTTCTGCATTAGATTGGAAGACATGCTTTGCCCCTTTTATCCTGACGCGGGTTTTTTTGCTCTTCTTTATGTGCGTTTCTTGGTACAATAGAATGTCTGCTTTCTGCTTCCAGGTCTGCCTGTCCAGTTTGGCCCTTTTCATGGGAGTGTTCATGCCCCTAACGTTCTGCGAGAGCACTGTCACCGGGATCATGTTTGTTGTATCCATCCTGAGATTGATAGCTGTGTGCTCTGTGTCCTTTTCGCTCCTTTTCGTTGCATCCGGTGCTCTACTAGTGAGCCGTCCCGCCGTTCTGTGTTAACATACCCTCCCAGCTTTCCCCCTCCTTGAACCCATGAGGTCAGAGCTGGGTTACTACGTGCCCTGAGACGAATTGTCCAGTGCTCCCGGTTCGAGTTTCCCCTCATTAACCCATTGTGGGGGATCCTAAACCCCACTAAAGATTCCATTTAGTTCCTTTCTATTCTCCTCTCTGGCCTGCTGCTGATCGATCGGGCAGATTCTTCGTTTCATTTCATTCCGGTTGCCATTATGTCGATGCTTCATATTTGTTATCAGTGCGATGGTTGCTTGATACGCCAATTGTCCTATCTGGACCTCTTTTCCCTACTCTTCTTGTGAACCGTCGTCCAGCCGTCCTGCTGGTCTGGATTCTTGTATCTCCTCTGGGATTTAGTTTGGGTGGCCTCTCCTCCATTCGATATACCCAGTGGGCCTCATT
This sequence comes from Ambystoma mexicanum, assembly GCF_040938575.1. Classification (NCBI taxonomy): domain Eukaryota; kingdom Metazoa; phylum Chordata; class Amphibia; order Caudata; family Ambystomatidae; genus Ambystoma; species Ambystoma mexicanum. The sequence goes on along the minus strand of NC_090925.1, from coordinate 324,757,877 downwards.
ACGAGTCCAGCATTAACCGAGGCGGTAAAACCGCCTGATTAACGCCGGACTCGTATGACCATTCCGCCTCCGTGATTCCCGGAATTACCGGGGCATTACAACCCCGGTTTTCCGGGAATCACGGAGGCGGAATGGTGTAAATCCCCATTCCCATTGAGTCCTATGGGACTCGATGGAAATGGGGATCATGGAAACACCGGCAGCATCTCGTAATGCTGCCGGTGTTTCCTCGTCCGCCTGCATGCGGGAGGTGTTAAACCCGCCAGGTCAGACCTGGCGGGAACATCACCTCCCACCTGCAGGGGTCGGACTCAGGCGGTCCGGAAACAACGGTGGCGGCGGGTTTACCGCCACCGTTGTTTCCGGACCGCCTGGGTCGTAATGAGGCCCAGTATCTCTTCGCCTTCTTCACAGGTGGTTATCCTATGTTGCACTCCCTCCCAAGTGAACAGGAGGCCAAACGGGAATGTCCATTTATATTTTACTTGGGCCGATGCTAGGTGACGAACTACTGGTCCCATCCTTCTTCTCTTGAGGAGAGTGGACTGAGCCAGATCCTGGTACAACTGCACTTCTTGACCCTTCACTCTTATTGGGGGGGCCTGCCGAGCTTTCCGAAGGATCTGCTCCTTCTGCACGTACGAGGAGACGGCTACCAGCACGTCTCTGGGTCTCGCTCGCGGTTCAGCTGTTCTCTTAGGGCCCACTCTGTGGAGTCTGTCTATCCCCACTCTTGGTTCCACCTCTTCAGCCAGGATTTCAGCAAACAGTTGTGTCACTGTCATCATCAGGTCAGCCTCTCCTACGGATTCGGACAGATTCTTGATCCTCACATTGGATCTCCTTGACCTGTTTTCCAGGTCCTCGCATTGTTGTTCCAGGTACATTGTCATCTGAGCAACCCTGTCCAGCGATTCCTCCGATTTTAAAGAATCTTCCTCCATTCGCTGCAATTTTCTCTCCACAGTATCGGTCCTCTCTCCAAGTTTGGCTACATCCTGCTGAATTTCCTGAATGGACTGTACCATTTCACCCGTCAGGATTTTAAACTGCACCGAGCTAAGTAATTGTGCCTGGAGCTCTTTAAAGCAGTTTTGCATGTCCTCTTTACTCACCGCATTTCTCTCAATATCTCCTTGTGATGGACTGTGGCTGAGTGGGGGGAACTCTTCTGGTGTGGTTGTAAGGTCGTCCTGTGCCCCCCAGAGCTGCCTTAGGCTCCTTCCTTCTTTTCTTTGCGGAGAGGACTGTGATGTGGATTTCCACCATGCTTTATACATTAATGCACTTCTCTAGTCCTGATAGGGCTAAATCACAGAGGGTTCTACAGGGGTACACCTAGAATCTAAAGGGAGACCTTGAGAGTCATCTGGGGAGCTTGTGCGACATGCCGCTTGCACCGGGGGGTACTCTGTCCCTGAAAGTCACGGGATTGTCTCTTATCTCTCTTCAAGGCCCAGTGTATTTGCTCTGTGGAGATGGTGTCTTTACTTGATAGCCGCTGAATGCCACCGCTCCAGCAAATGGGGGAGGGGAGATCCCTGGTGTCACGTTTGATATGGGGTCCCAGCTATGAGGCTGCCAGCCAACTTGCTCTAGAAATGGCCGTCTTCTTTCTAGTGAGCCCCATCTGATGCCCCCAAAGTGCGCCCATCTGATGCCCCCTCACGTTCTGCTTGGGGGGGACCGGCCCCAAGCCGCTGTGAAATGGTGCTTGGTATAATATCCGCCACCGACTGTGGCCGTGATTGTAGACAGTCGCCGGTTCAGTGCTGGTTGGTGCGTGTATGGCGCTTTGTCCCCGATGTGGGCGTAGATTAGGCCTCTGTGGTGCCGATCCTTTGGGCGCTTCGCTGTTGCCAATGTTGGCCGCACCTGGAGTCCTTTTCTCCCGGTATTGCATCCTCTTCTGCTGCTCTCCCCCTGGGCCGCCTGGCCCACCGCGCCCCCGCACGGTTACTATGCCACCCGGGGGTTGCTGGTTCCCCAGGCGGCACACACCATGCTCCCTGTGGTGCTCTCTGGGTAATTTGCTCAGGGGGGCGGGGGAGGCGAAGGGGGGCGGGCCCCCAGGGCTGCTCTGCTGCTGCTGTCTCCGTATGCCTCCCCGCCACCCCAGTGTCTTCAAAGGACCGCAGGGCCCCTCGGTTGCACCCACCGGGCCTCCTGGAGCGTCTCCCAGGCAAGCCGCTCTGTGGGAGAGTTGCACTTGTCAGTCTTCAAGGGCGCACTGCCGTCGCTGGGGAGGGGGGTCTGCCAAGCGAGCGCCTCTGGGCTTCTGTTCACAGCCCGGGAGTCCCGTCTCTGTCTCTGCTCTGCGCCAGAGCCCACACGCCGCCGCTCCCACTGCACTGGTCGGTCAATTCACCCTTTCGGTTCCATGCTCCGGTGAGGCATCAAGCTTCGTTCTCCCCAATGCTGGTGGTATGTCAACCGGCTGCGCTGCGGCTAGCCGCTGATGTGCCCGATACGCTATGTTGATGTGCTTATTGTTGCGGCCCTGAGAGGAGAGACGGTCAGTCGCGTCCTCCTTCACCAGCCGCAATCTTGGAATCAGCAACATCATTTTTAAGAACCCTGCTGTGTCACCAACAAACGCAGAAGACCGCAATGCAGCAGCTTGCAGGGGTTTTTGTACATGGTAGGAGGGTGCAGAAAAGAGCAACACCGGTCCACAGAACCGATTAGATAAGAGATATGAACACTCCAGCAGTTACAAATATGGAAAACACAGACTTACTGTCAGGAACTCGGATTGGAAGGTCTGGAAACGCTGGAGGCATAGGCATTGATTGCCGCATGCGCGTTCCAGTCCTCACCCAATATGGCGGACAAGTCCTTATATTCTGACTCCTCCCACCAACCGACGCGTTGTATCTGTTTTACCAACGCTGCGGTTCGTGAGGAAACTTCGTCCGTGTTGTTCATCCCTCCTGTTCCTTCTTCAGCAGAACGTCTACTCCCCGTTTCCGTTCGTATTCTCCATTCCCTTCTGTTTCCGAGTCCTCTACCGTTTCTATCCTCTACCGCCTCCTGGCATTCCAACCTTTTTTTGTTACTTACTTCCTACTTTCTTCTTACCTCGCGTCCTCCTATCAGTCCGGTTCCGGTCCTACATTTTGCTTGGATTCTTGTCTTCTTGCCTTATCTTTCTGCTTCGGGTTACTCTGTTTTAACGGCGCCTTGCTAAATTCTGCAGCCGGTCCCGGCACCTAATTTTCGCTTACTGAGTCTCTCGCTCCGTAAGCATCTTCCTGTCTGCCTACCTCAGTGCTTCTAGTTCTGTTCTTGCTACTAGTGCTGACTGTCTCTCTCTCCTTCTTTACGTTCTACTTTCTCTTTCACCTTTCCAGTCAGATTTATCATTTGGCATATTTCTATTTTTGGAGCTTCCACTTCCAGCAATTCACCAGACTCCAGTCCGAACTCTAAGGAGTAATAGAGCCACAAACAAACGTACCCTTGAATTCGACCAACACTGACTGCCTTCCGGTTCAAGGAAGAGAATTACAGCCATTTGAACCCATCTGAAGATACAGGGTTTTTTCTGCCTTTGTGCTTTTTCCCTGATTTTAAGGCTGGCCCCCCGGGGCTCCCCGCGGACAGTGTTCCTTCTCTGCCAAGGTGGCCTCCGGAGGGGCCAGACCCTACCTGCACGAAAAGAAGATCAGGACACCCAAGAAAGAGACTCCCACTACACGAAAGGAACGAAAGAAGACCAAGACCATCCCAATATAGTATACCTCAGAGGAGCCAGGTGAGGAGGAGGGGGAGGAAGTTCTTAAACCTGACACTTACTCCCAGTCATTTCCCCAAACTACGAGTCTGGGCGGCCGCACGTCTGAGAGGCATTATGGCTACCTTCCTGTCGGAAGCAAGGGGGCGGGCTTAGGGGGGCCTATCAAGGCTTTCCAGTATACAGACTCCTGTTTGCCCATTGACTCACCAGCCCCTATTTAAAGCAGCAATGGAGGAAGGACTGATGGAATTTTCTCCATTCTGTTTCACACCCGGCAGGAAAGCGAGAAGGGAGCTCCTGAGCACCGCTAGGCCTACGAGCACTAGGGCCAGACTTCATCCTTACTCTTTGAAGGGCTGTAGAACCAAACTGCCCTAGACTGCTGAAAATTCTCTTTGGACAACTGAAAAGGAAAACTTTCCTGAAACCTGCTTATTATTTTATTTTTATTTAGTCAATAAAGACTATCTTTTGTTAACGCACCCAACCCTCCAGCGTGTTCTTATAGAGGACACGAAGTATCGCGCATATATGAATTGTTGATGTGCAAGGTGGGAGGGGAGGTGGACCAGTTAAGACAGAAATGGGAAGCAGATCTAGGAGAACCATTGTCAGATGAAGGATGGAACAGAGTGAAATTGTATCATAAAAAAGTGTTGAGAAATGCTAGATTGCAACAGATCCAATTGTATGTGACTCATAGGGCATACCTGACCCCGAACAAGATAGCCAGGTTCAGCCAGAAGGGTGCACAGGCATACCCGAAATGTGGGGAGGTAGATGCAGGACTGGTGCATATGTTCTGGCCGTGCATGGAAATTAGCAGGTATTGGGGGGAAGCAGCACAACTATTGGCAAAAGCGGGCATCAAGTTAGATGTGGCATCTCCAGGAGCTTGCCTATTGGGGGTTTTACCGAGACCTAAAAGAACTAAACATGTGAGCAAATTGAAAGACCTACCGAGCATACATATTGGTGAAAAGAAGATTAGGGATGGGGCTGGAAAGTGCAAGTAAGACCCGTAGCGCAAGTGTGGTGCAGGGACTTGTTAAAATGGGCTAATGCAGAAACTACAGTGTGGCAAGAAGCGGCAAGCAGAACTGAGGAACAAGGGGAGGGTAGCATTGATGTGTGGAGACAGCTTATTGCAGAATTGTCAACCTCTGTAAGTGACATTCAAGAACAGGAGGAAAGCTCCACACAGGGAGCTACTGATACTCCACAGTCTTTTATAAACATGTGAAAAGCGGAACAATGAACCAGGTGTAGGCCTCAAGTTTGGGGGGAGGGATCCGTGGGGGGGGTAGGGGAGTTGATATGTTGGGGTAACTTTTGTGTTGTTTGTATATGTTAAAACTGAAATAAAAATTGTTTAAAAAAACAAAAAACTTAGATTCATGGTTCTTGAAATTGTACTCAAATCACCAAGTTGCGTTATAAATACGCAACTAAGACATATTCCAGTAACAGCGCCTCAAAGCCCCCAGGCTGTGTGAGCGCTTTAAAAATGCAAAAATAAATAAATAAGAGGAGGTGATCATTCCAAGAGACTTGATCAAAGGGAACTTTACTGGATCTACAAGCTTGATAGTCTCAACCCGAATGGAATGAACAAAGACTTTTATTTGGGCGCTTTTCTGTAATATTTATCCAGCTAGAACTAAAATCCCTCCATGCGAGACCACTCTCGTATGAGGTCCTCTGATTTTTAGACTAATGGATCTGATCGTTTTTTCTGGAGTTTTTATTCTTGTGTACTACACTTCTTTACATGCACTACACTTTATACATTCCATTCTTATATCTCTTTGGCAATATACATAACAATCCATGTAGGAACCATCTAGTATCAGTAACACTACTGTAAAACCGTTAGTCTTTAACACAGCTTCTTTTTTTTTAACAACTTTATTTATTTCGGTTACAGCGTTATCTAAGCATTACGTGAGACATTGTGGTTCCCTTTACAGGTAATATGCATGCAGCACGTCCTTTACCCCCTCCCATTGATCCCACCTCCGCCACCTCTTTAGTTTGTAACGTTCTGATGGGAAGAAGACCAGTCAGTGCTTTGGGGCCCCAGAAAGATTGATACCAGGCGGGATTGAAATGTTAGCGCCGGGAATCGGGAGTGGTAGTCCAGTACTGGTGCCCAGCAGTCGGTGAAGCGGTGGAGAGCCCCTTCGCCGCTGTGACCTTCTCTGCCACCAGGATCTCCCAAACCTTTATCCACCAGAGGGCTAAGAGAGGACCCTCCCGGGCTTTCCATTTCGGCACCACTGTAATTTTAGCTGCTAGCAGTAGGTGCGTGAGCAGTTTGGCCGATCAGCCCGTTTTGGGATAGCAGTTTGGGCTCGCCACCCCGAGCAGGATGACCTCCGGGTCCATTGGCAGTTTGTGTTGGGTAATGTCTTCCGAGATCTGCAGGACCTCCCTTCAAAAGGTCTGTACTGTCGGGCATCCCCACCACATGTGGAAAAAGGATCCCCGCTTGCCGCAGCGTCTCCAGAAGCGCGGGTCAATTTCAGCATTGCAGTGGTGCAGGGGGGCTGGGGAATAGTACCAGTGGTGAAGGAGCTTCAGGGTGCATTCCTTGTTTGCAACGCATCTGGATGTCGAGTTGATCCGGGACCATATCTCTACCCATGTCTGGTCTTCTATGGCGTGTCCCAAGTCTGCTTCCCATCCGTACATGTTTGGCGGTCTAATTTTTAGCATGTCCTCCTGAAGGAGGCGGTATAGTTTGGTGATCTGACCTCGCCTGTGCTTTCCTCTGTTGCCTGTTCAAGAGGGTGGAGGTCCCGGGTGGCTCCCCGGCGGACCACGGGCTGCGAGATCCAGTGCGGAGTTAGATATATGTGAACCTCTCTCCTTCTGTCAGCTGAAAGCGGGTTTAGCATTCCTCAAAGTTAAGTGGATTGTTAGCCTCGTAGAGTTGGGAGAGGGTTCGAAGGCCTCCTTTGGTCCATCGGCTGAAGCGAGCTGCCTCCATTCCTGGTCTGAAGTCAGGGTTCCAGATGACCAGGGAGAGCGGGCCCAGGTCCCTGGGCACCTTCCTCCTCCGACGGGTCCATGCCCATGCCTCAAGAGTTGCTTTGGTAGCCGATAGCATCTGTGGTCCCTGGCTCCGATGAGGCCCTGGGATATGTAGCAGGGAGTGTAATTGTGGCTGGCATCTGGATTGCTCTCTGCAAGACCATTTTGGGGGGGCCTCCGGGTTTGCCCAGGCCACTGCGCTCGCCAGTTGGGCCGCCAGGAAATAATTTATCAAGTTGGGGAGTCCGAAGCCGCCCCATTTTGCTGCCCCAGTCATGACCCTCATGGGTATCCTGACTCTGCGTCCCCTCCACACGAATTTTGCTAGATTCCTCTGCAGTTGTTTCAAGGCCTGTTTTGCGGGGGGAACGGGAGGATGGAGCACAGGTACAGCAGTCTAGGGAGGAGGTTCATTTTACATGCTGTGACCCGTCCCAGCAGCGAGATCTCTTGGTTGTCCAATCGTCGGAGGTCTTCCTCCAATTCCTTGAGGAGCGGGGGAAAGTTGACAGTGTAGAGCTGTTTCGGATCCGCTGTGAGGCGTACTCCCAGGCAGGCTGTGGAGGAGGAGCTCCATGCTAGCGGGCACAGTGCCTGGAGGTTGGCTACGAGGGGCACGCTCAGGTTGATGCTCAGTGCCTCTGATTTGGAGTAGTTCACCTGGAATTCAGCCACTTCTTCGAACGCCTCTAGCTCAGACAGGGTAGCGGGCAAGGAGGAATGACAGTTGGTGATGGAGATCAGCACGTCATCGGCGTATAGGGAGATCTTGAATTGTTTGCCATTTATTTCTAGCCCAGTGATGTTCTCATTGGCTCTTGTCCTTTGGGCGAAGGGCTCCATGACCATGGCAAAGATCAGCGGGGAGAGTGGACAGCCTTGTCCCATCCCACACGAAGGCTTTATTGGGGATGAGGTCTTCTGGTTTAGGCGCAGTGATGTCCTTGGGGCTTTATAATTTGCTAGCACCATTTTCTGAAATATCGGGCCAAACCGGAACGCCTCCATGGTGAGGTGCATAAAGTTCCAGTCCACCCTGTCGAAACCTTTGGCGGCGTCCAAAGTCAAGACCGCCAGGACCTGATGTTCTTGGGTCGCGATTTCAATGAGATTGAGTGCTCGGCGGATGTTGTCCATGGTGCTTCTCCCTCTGATAAACCCTGCCTGCTCCTGGTCTATGATGGTTGGGAGGATTTGCGCCAACCTATTCGCCAGGACCTTTGAGTATGTATTAGTGTCCACATTGAGCAGAGATATTGGCCTGTACGAAGAGCACTCCTTTGGGTCCTTGCCAGGTTTCAATAGCAGGATTGTGGTAGACTCTTGCATAGAGAGCGTGATAGTGCCCGAGTTCCGAAAAGAGTTAAATAGCTCTGTCATTGGGTGCAGCAGCATGGGGCGAAAGAGTTTATAGAACTTCGGTGGGAAGCCGCCTGGGCCTGGGGCACTGGGTTTCAGATTTTTGAGTACTTCCTCCACCTCTTCGGAGGTAATTGGGGGTTCCAAGGTAGCTCTGTCCGCTTCTGAGATGTGTGGGAGCCGGGCGTCTGCTATATATTGTTCCTGGAGGGTCTGCGGGCTGGGGGCTGAGGTCAGGGTGTTGGTTAGATGGGCTGCTGCCTGTAGTTCCGCCCCTTCTCCATATAGGATTCTGCCTTTTGGGTCCCTCAAAGCGGTGATGTGGTTCCGTCGGCGGGTTTTGGCTAGTTTGTTCACCAGGAATTTATTAGCTTTATTGCCATTTGCGTATTAGCTTTGTTTGGTCCGGAGCAGGGTCTGGGCTGTGTCCTCGGCGTAGTGGGCTTCCAGCTTTGTACAAGCTAGTCTGACCATCTTGGCGGCCCTGGGCGACCACTTCTTTTTTAGGGCCGTATACACCTCCCTCATGTCCTTCTCTAGTTGGTTTCTGTTCATGGTTCGCCTCCTCGTATATGCGGCATCCTGAGCTATCAATTCCCATCTGATTACGGCCTTCATGGCTTCCCATCTTGTTGCTATAGAGGTGAGGTTGGGAGGATTTTCTTTAAAGTAGTTGCTGATCGCCTTGGTTATGGCATCGCGCACCGCCATGTCATGCAGCATTGGTTCATATAGGGACCATTGTCGATGCTCTGGGTGATCCGGGTCAAAGACCCTTGCAGTGAGGATGATTGGGGCGTGGTCCGACAGTATCCTTGTGCCGATTTCCACATTGTCCGTGAACTGCAGGAGCTGTGGGCTGGCTAAAATGAGGTCAATTCGGGATGAGGAGCGGTGTACGTGGGAGAAGAAAGAATAGTCCACGGTGTCTGGGTGGAGGACCCTCCAGGTGTCTACCATACCCAGTGTCTTGAACATGTGGCAGAGGCCCAAAGCCAACTTGAAGTCCCTGTTGGCTGGGGGGTCTTACCTGTCCAGTGAGGGGTTAGGTACCCCATTGAAGTCCCCGCCCAGGACCACCTGTCCCTCTAAGAAGGAGAGAAGAGTGGATTCCAGGGCAGTGTAGAAGGCCGCCTGGCCGTCGTTTGGAGCGTAGACTGCGATCAGTGTGTGGAGCTGCCCGTAGAGGTCCCCTTTAACCGCCATGAATCTGCCATCTGGGCTGCGAAAGGTCTTCTTCTCTTTAAATGGGAGACCCTTCGCCAACAGGATCGCTGTGGCGCCCTTCTTGTTGTGACCAGCGGCCAGGTATTGTGTTGGGTATGCTTGGGATCGCAGTCTGGTGAAGTCTTCTGCTAAGAGGTGGGTCTCCTGGAGGAACCCTACCGAGGCCTGGTGGTCCTGCAGGCGACGGAGGATGGACTTACGTTTTGTTGGACAATTCAGGCCCCCGACGTTTAGTGAGATGTAGCAGAGTTTGGTGTGCGCCGGAGTGGAGGCCGGCGGGGCGCCATTAGGATTCAGATGGGTGGTGAGTAATCCTGTGCTCAGGGAGGTCCCTGGGGGGACCGGTGTCGGCACGATTCAGCTGTAACCGGGTTTTAACTTTGTCCAATTTCGGGCCAACCGGGCCCCAGTAACCAAGGGGGTTGGGGGCGAACCCAGCCCAACTAAAGGAACGGAAGGAACTAAGATTAACCAATCTGGCCCATACGGGCCTTGGGCCGGAGTGACTGTCCATCCACTCGACTGGGACGCCCGGGTGCCAAGAGTGCAGGTTCCGGCATGGAGAGCTGAAGGTTAGTTACTGGTTGTGTGCGGCGGGAGTTTTCCCTCCTTTTGGAACTTTCATCCAGAGGCTATGCTGGGGCTTTGGTGTTGAGCTGCGTGGTTTATCTATCGGGGAGGTAGATGTGTCTTCCTCGGGTGTCGAGAGCTTGCATCCCATAATTCTGCCTGCCTCCTCCAAAGCATGGATTACCCTCGTTTGGCCCTCCAGAGAGAACTGAAGCGAGGCCAGGTAGAGCCACCAATATTTGATTTTCTGTTCTTGCAGAAAGGTTGTTAGAGGTCGAAGGGCTCTCTGCTGCTGGACTGTGGGAGCGCCAAAGTCCTGGAACAGCTGTATGGCGGCTCCCTGGTATGTCAGGTCGCCTTGCGAGCGGCTCGCTGTCATGATCTCCTGTTTCGTCGAGTAAAAATGGACTCTGGTGATTACTTCAGGGCTAGCCGCTGATGGTGAGTTCCTGCGGCCTCGCAGTCTATGAGTGCGATCGAGTAGAAGTAGCGACTTATGGCAGTCCGGGAGGAGAGTCTGGAAGAGATCTCCGATGTAGGCAGGAAGGGCCTGGTTCAGGATCGAGGCGGGGACCCCTTTGATGCGGATGTTGTTTCTGCGGGTCCTGTTTTCCAGGTCCTCCTGTTTGCGCTGCATAGGTTCCACGTTATCCTCTAGAGTCTGAATTTTCTGTCGCAGCTCTGCAATCTGAGCTGAGTGTTCCAGGACCTGGTCCTCCGTGTCCCCGACCCTGTGTTCCACTTCCTCAACGCGATTGTCCAGGCCGTCTATCTTGGTTGTGACTTCTGCCATGCAGTTGCGGAATTCCGCTTTGATGTCGGCGAGGAGGCCCGGAATGTCATCTTTTGTAGCCCATTGTCCTGGGGTCCTTGGGGGTGAGGGAGGCTGGGTCGGGGGGGGTGGACGGCTGTTTAGATTTCTCCCTCAGGTGGAGCAAGTTGGCAATGTCTGCCGTCTTCGGGCCCTTCTTCTTAGACATACAGGTGAGGCCCCCTTTTGTGCTCCTGCTGGCTGTGTAAATCCTCCCTGGGCATCTCGGGGGGAGGCCCTGCCTGGACAGTGCTGCTTGTCGAATAATCGCTGGTAGGGGCTCTAGGCCAGCTCCACAGCCCTCCTCGGCGCTCCACAGACTAGTGTTTGCTGCGGTTCACTACAGATGGTGGGGTCTATGCCACAGTTCTGCCGAACCTATTCGGCCTGCCGGTTCTTTGCTGCTCTTCAGGCTTCCCGATTAGTGCAGGGAGGGCTACTTAGGCGGGACCTTCAGCACTGCCTGTGGTGGCCCGCTGGTCTCAGAAGCATGGTCGGGATAGCTAGATAGAACTGGCGCTGTGTCCCTCTGGCCCTCTTATGTTGTTTATATAGGGGTGGTCCATTGGGTCTCCAGGACCGAGGCAGAGGGGCGTTCAGTGGGTATATGGAGGTCAGAGGGGACAGCCCTGGAGCCCTGGATCCCTCCAGGCCAATGCTTCGGATCCGTTGGGCTGCCGAGAGGTGTGATGTTGGCTGACAGTGAAAGGGCCCCAGCTGGGCCTGTGCTGATAGGTGTACGGGCTACAGGTCACCTCACCCTTCTCAGGACCAGCCTGCAGGATCTGCTGGGGGAGACGTGCTGGTGGTGAGGCGGGCACGACACCACCCGTGCTTTCGTAGCAGGGCGTTGTTGGGGCTGAAGGCGGGTGGCTGGAGGCACCCCCGTGGCTTCTAGCTGCGCCAGCGCGCGCGAGTACCGCCTTGTCAGCCCCTCGCTGGTGTTGCTCCAGAGACTTCCACCGTGGGGTGGAGCGGATGACGGGTCCAGCTCTCCGCTAATGTTCTGAGGGGGAAGCGATGCTGCGCGGGCCCGCGGAGTGGGACGAGCAGGCTCCGGCGCCTCCCACACAGCTCCCTCGGCTCTGCATCCGCGGGCGGCAGGGCGGCCACCCTTCCCGCCTCCGAAGACCAGCTGTTGCGGGGGCCTGCAGCTCTCCTGGTGTGTGCTGGGGGGTCCCCCTCAACCGCCCCGCTCCAGATTCATGTGGGGGGGGCCAAGATCGGGTCGGTGTAGTGGGGCCTCCTGCCTTTCAGAGGCCCCTGCTAGGGATCTGCTGTTGCCGCACTCCTCTGTGTTACAGGGTCCTGCGGTACTGCCCAGGCCGATTACCTGGCGGGCCTGCAGTCGCTTGTCCCCGAAGGGTCTGTCCGGCAGCCGGCGGGTGGGTGCAGGCACAGGGGGTGCACGCTGCTGGGGGTGGGAGGGGATGCTCGCGTAAGGGCGTATTGCTGGGATCAGTTCCTTCCCCCCCGGCCCAAAGTTGTGAGGAGGCCGCCATCTTGGCTCTGGGGACTCGGCCCCGCCGCTGTTTGCAGAGTCCGGATTTCAGGGGGAAGCCTCTCCGTTTTCAGTCGGCTTTTGGATGGCCGCACCGGGGGAGGTTCTGCGTCCCGTTGGAATGTTTTGGTGCCGGAATCAGGCGTATAATGCAGGCATTTAAGGGCGAAAACCCAGGCATCTCACGTCCGCATTGCCGGCGCCTCAAGCCACGCCCCCCTAACACAGTTTCTTGATAAGATGCTGAGTAATCAAGATATTCTTGTTAATGTATACTGATGTATTTGCAAAATTGACACATACAATGGCAGTAAACAGAATGTGAGCATGTCTACCTCTTGGACTTTAAACCTACACATGAATTATGTAGCCTCTCCAGCTCTTCAATTGACATAATAACTGCTTGGTCTAATACATTCTGGAGGATTTAACCATGTTGTACATTTTCCACAAGGGGTTGTCCCCATTTAACACCCCCCAGGATGCCTTCTGGCAGTTCTCGCTAACCCTTTTCCGGTTCCCGCAGCATCACCGCGCGGTGATGCCACATACGCGATTGTATCTATAGTAAATAGCCTCGACTGAATTCCACTCGTAAATGGACGTGGCTTGAACAACTCGCTGGCACACAAACACGATACTAAATCCTTCACATTTAAGGAGAGCATACATACTTTGGGCACATAGTGCGACTTTAGAGGGTACTATAAAGAACTACTGTCCAGCAACCATTTTTGATTACGCACACACAGTTCCAAGACAGCGACACTGCTCTGTATGAACTTTTGCAGCCGCAGATGCCTAGATGGTGCCATTTAAAGGATGGATGTCCTTATCACATTTCGTATTCAGTACATCATCTCCTTGGACCCCAGGTAGGGATCTAGCTCTCTTTACCTAGTCCCCTCAGACATCTTAAGTAGCCTCAATCTGAAATTGAGATCTGTGCACTTGTCTCAGGTTGCCATTTACAAAGAAGTTGGACACCGCAAGCGATCATCCTAGACACACAGGCACGAGACTTCCTTGACCTCTAACAGGTGATTTGTCCAAGCTGTACACATCAGAGTCACCACTTAATGAGTTGTGCATTTTTTTCGAATATGGATCACAAATATTAGGCCAAGATTAGCTAACATGCATTTTGTTCATTATTTTTCCCATTCTGAAATGCAGATCAGTGCAGATTGATTGCTAAGTGAGGAAAAGCCAAAGAAATATTGCTCCTGACGAAGGGACCTAAGTCCCGAAATGCGTAGAGCCCATGGTTTTAGACAGTGAACAAGAAATTAATGTATTGATTGATTGAATTAAATGTCTCTGCAGTCAGCTCTACAACTTTTTGCTCCAGTATCCAGAGTCTTTCTCTTGTCCCTACTGTAGGGGGAGGACTCTTAACCCCCTACGAGGCAGCGGAGCCGTCGCAGAGTCAGAGCTGTCTCTACAGTCTATGGGAGCGACGGCGGGACGTAAGGCCCCAGTTGGAGACGGCGAAGGGATACAATTGAGGAGCACGAAACTTTGGGCCTCATTACACGGAAGGTGGTAATCCAGGGTGCTATTAGCACCCTGGACCATGCCGGTAAATTACCGGCACCGCCTTGGTGGAAAGGGGAATTACCGCCCTATTCCAAGGTTGGCGGGGCGGTAATTCCCCCTTCCACCATTGCCCTTCCCCATTCCCATTTTTGCCCCATAGGGCAAAATGGGAATGGGGAAGGAGCTAATTACGGCACCGTTATTTTTCGGTGGCGTAATTAGCACCAAGGTCCCTTAGCGGGTTGGTTTTTAACGCCTGCAAAAAGCAGGCGTTAAAGCACCAACCCGCTAAGGGACCTCGTAGTAAGGCGGTAATGGTTTACGGTCACCGTTACCATTAACGGTGGCCGTTAACCATTACCGCCTTCCGTGTAATGAGGCCCTTTGTCTCCCGGGCCGTGATTGGAGCAGCCCTGACGAAGATCAGACAACAGCAATGAAGGACTTGCTGGGAGTCCCCCCGGTCGTTCAGCAAAATCATTGCCTGCTGAAGTCACCAGTTGCCAGTAAGAACCCACCCATAGAACTCTCGGTAGCCTCCCTTCGGTTCCCCCCGATAGAGTCAACACCCAGACGTTCTCTTTGTGAGGCACCAGAGGTTACCAAGGAGGGTGGAACCAATGCCCCCGACCCCCTGGGTGACCCAGGCAGCTCCCAGATCGAGCCAGAGAAGGAGTTGGAGTCGGAGAAGGTTCGGCTCACCACCTTGCGAGAAATCGCCAGCTAGCGATCTTGGGCTCAAGAGCAGAGAGCGTCTTCAAGGAAGGAAATACACAGGACTTACTAAAGAGCACAGCGATCAGGAGGAGACAACCATGGCTCCTACTCCTCAGGGCGCCTCTGTGGAGGGCACCTGGAACACCAGTCTCAGGGTGCAAATCCATAAACACCCAGAGGGAGGAGTCCTGTCGAGTCCACCAGGGGAGCCAGGGCTCTTGGATTCCTCGCTCCCCGACCCCCCGACCCCCTGCCCGATGAGTACGACTCAACTGCTGCTACAGAGTTATCCCTCACCCCTCCTGGCTCGAACACCGATAGTAATACCCTTCCGAAGTCACCAACGTGTCGAAACCCTCCCACTCCAATCAAGCAGCCCATTCCAAATGTGAATACAAAGGGTAATTGTGGTGCAATGACCTCTGACATCAACCAGCATCACAAAGAAGAAGAGGTGGGAAGAACACAACAGCCATCAGCGATAAGAACGCAAGCCAGTTACCAAAAAATGGTCACTCGTGGAACAGTACGAACTAAGGCGCCTTACAAGACAGGGCTGAGAGGCTCGAAGCGCCTACATGCCCCTAATTCAGCCGCCTCCTTGTCTACACTCAAAGAGTTTTTCGGAAAAAAAGTGCTGAAGAACAGATCAAACCACCAAGATCTTTCTGACGCGGAGTTGCTGGCAATAGTTGAAGATACTGCCACTCCAAACTCCAGGAGTGTCCGCTCAATTTAAACCTGCAAATATTCCAAATCCACTTCTCCAAAAATGGCACTTTGGAAAGCCACAGTTCGATCAACCTCGGAAAAGTGGGCCCGCCTCGCAACAAGAGTACAATAAGAAGGCAAATCAAAATCCTATAGGCTCCGGAGCAGCCCGACAGCATTGAACGAACACCAAGACAAAAACCGAGCAGTGTGGCCGGTAGGAGAAAACAAAGTGCAGTGGGGCCCTACCGAAAGTTTAAGGGACAACGTTCAGGGGAGCTCAGCAAGCCCCTGACCTTAGACGATTCACGAGAGTCGACACCCCCCCCAGCTCCTCAAAAGACTTGTGAGACAGAAGTTCGACTTACCCAGCCAATCCGAACCACAGGCTCGAGGAACAGCTCCTTAGTAATGGAGCCAATCGCAAGTAGGGACACAAGTACCAGAACTCCCCCTGTCAACAGAAGTCTAAGCGAAATTTCCACAAATCCCTCCAACGAGTCCTCCCAAAAGAAACTCGATCCAATGACCATTCTCTATACAGTGACCATCGCCCTGGCTCCATTCGGGAAACTATATGAATCCCTTAGTGACACCCTAAAGGATCAGAATACTCGCCTTCATGCACACAAAGCTCAACTACTTGGAAGGTTTTGTGGTAGCCAAATTACAGGACAACTCTTCTGGACCCAAACTCATGCCTGAAGAGAGACAATTAGCCCACTACTCCCGGTCTAGGACACCAAGTTCACGAGTAAGAGAACCAAAAACAGTAGTGTTGCTGGGAACTCAGATGGAGGATTTCACTTCCCTCCCCCAAGCTGAAGCCCAAAAACATTCCAACACGGAAAGGACTCAGAGTGACGGGAGTGCTCTAACAGGCCCAAAAGCAGGTTTCAACCCTGTGACTCCCCTGCAACCGCAGAGGCCCAGAGAGGCCATTGCTCAAACCAAGTCACTGAAGACCAACATCAACAAGGGAAATGGCTCCGTAGCCCCGAATTCGCCAGTGAGCATAATGACGATATCCACCTCAAAAGTCAGTATCAGCACAGTGGACCCGAACCACCCAACTTTTGGCATCTACTCCCAAAAAGGGGGTCCCCCCCCAGGACCTAAAAAGGAAGAAACCAGAGAAGGGGGGAAACACAAATCCACAAGATCGCGTGCAGACTGTTTGACTAAATGTTAAAAAAAAAGCCTGAAGCTACCGGATGCAGCACAAAAGTCTTAGTCAAACAAGTAAGAGGCTCCATCAGGCTTAAGATCCCCGACAAGACGATCCCTTGTCGTAACGGCACAAAGTCAACTGAAGATGACACCTCGGTGAGTTCACCAGATCTAATGAATATGAATCTGTATACGGTCGAAGACTCAGAATTGGAACGCTTAGACATCCCCCAGCAAAAGAGAAAAAGATCAGAGTCTCAAGATAACAGGGTAGTGGAAGAGCCTAAGATGCAAATTATGATTATTGACTCTCCCTCCCCGAAACATCGAACTTCGGCAAAGAAGAAGGAGGCTCTACCAAAAGGCAGAACTCAAGTTTGCCAATTACAAGGAAAGGACCATCCTCATCGAGGGTGAGTTTCCACATCTCTAAGCTCTTTTCCACAAAGAGATTCCGATAGAAACAGTGACCCGGCAAGTCGTGCATGGTGGGAAGACAGATAAACATCAAAGGAAAATCAAGTACCGATCAGGGGGTGGAAAGTTAATCCTTCCCCATCCACCAAAATTCACTACAAATCACGGGTGGATGAGGCTCACTGAAGAGACTGCAGAAGCCCCAACCCGGGTACTTCCCATCATACTCGATCGCCCTTTAACCCAAAGCGAAAGTCTACAAGAACAGTTAGACTCCAGAGAATTCATGAAGGGAATGACAACTGGACCCTTAACCACAGGGCCCTATTCAAATTATTCAATCAGGTGAACTCCCTCCAAAGCTGCCCGATGAAAAACATCAACATACTTGAACCAAATCCGAACGGTAGGAAGGACAGTTCCTTTTTACACATTGACACAAGACATAGCCAGAAACTGTTGTGGAGAGCAAAGGAAAAACGCAGCAGCCTGGGGTTTGACCTAAGAGATGCAGCAGAGGTCCTCCCCAGGGATATCCACCAGCCCATGAGTACCAATGCTCCCTACTCGAACTGTACTCCAACTCGAAGAGGTCGCATAAGACCTCGTGAAAACTCCCCAGGAAGAGCCCCAGTGGAGCTTAATCAACGCTTGTCCTCTGTGAGTCACTTCCCTGCTACTCAATTTTCTAGTTACAAAGGGAAAAAGGCAAGATATGGAATTTGGGAGCCAACAGAAAAAGAAAAAATAATAACCAAAGAATATTCAGTGACAGGTCGAGGTACATCTCTTCACCAACGAAACCCGACAGATGGAGAATCCCAAAGGGTCCTAGTTCCCGCTTGCGATTAACCTCTTCACAAGATAAGAGGGACTCCAAGCGTGTGATAAGATACAGAGTAGACGAGACTAGAACCTCAATGGCCAAAGAACACAAAAGAGAACGCACAGCGCCTATATCGGGCTTAATGTGGAGAGATTAGCCACCACATGAAACCCCAGTGGGAAGCCCCTCTGAGCTTGGAGTCCCCTTGGACGCATTGAAGCCCAAGTTGAAAATGGGCTCATGGAATACGAGGGGCTATTCTCACTTAACTAACAAATCAGACGTAAACTTGGCCAAATTCAACGTACTCTGTCTGCAAGAAACATGGCTCATCACGAAACAATCACTGTACGGATTCAAAATAGCCCACTCACCAACACAAAAGGGCCTTAAGGGAAGACCCAGATCTGGTCTAATAACAGCAATTAGAATGGGTAGTGGACTTAACCTGAAAATAATCGTAAAGGCAACCAAATTTATCCTGGCCACCATTATTGAATGGCACGGGCAAACCCTTAACAACGATCTCAAAAAGCGGGAGGAGATCTTACTGATAAATACCTACTGGAATCCTATACGAGTGAGCAACGAGAACTTCCTCGAACAAATGGAATCCTTAATCAGTATGATTCTGATTAACCAGATGGTCACTCACATTATCATCACAGGTGACTTGAATGTAGACCTAACCACTCGCTTGGATAATCCAAGAGGGGGAGCCCACCTATGGACCAAGCTTATGGATTCCAGAGACTTACACAATCTTCAGCAGGCACTAGAGACTAACATCCCTAAGATCCCGACATGGGAAAGAAATGGACAAGTGGCAACAATTGGCTACACTTATGTCTCACGAAGCCTACTGATTAAAATGGAATCTTTCAAAGTGGTCAAGACTAAATACAGCGATCACAACATTTTAATCTCCGTCTAATACACTCAAAAACCAAGAGTTCACTACATGAATGCAAGCGTAGAATCCAACACTAGTGGTACCAGGGTGAGACTGACTGAAACGGTTATCGTCCAACTCACAAAGAATTACATTCTCCACAAGGCAAGAAACAATGTAAACGACACCAATACAGTTGACTACTCTTCAGTTCTCTCAGTCTTTAAATCAAAAAAGGGAACGACTTCCAAGCACCTCAAACCCACCTTACGCGCATTCAATGAACAAGTCGTGGAGAGAAGAAAGTCAATTAGAAAGTTGAGACGTGCAGCGTACAAGTCTCATTCCTTAGTCAAAATGAGGAGGCCAAGATCACCCTGAAAAGTTATCGAGCCTGGCTGAGAAACACCAAACACCAAAGATACCAGGAAGACGCTGAGTCAATGCTTCGTCTAATATGCAGCAAAAAGACAAGAGAATTTTGGTCACTAATCAAGGGCAATGGTAAAGGAGAAAATCTATCCTTACAAAATTCTGTTAGTTACCAAAAATGGGCAAAACATTTCGAGGAGTTCTACAAACCGCCCAAAAGATCAAAGATCTTGAATCCATCTTCCACTTGTGATAAATGGGATATACCAACTGACCAGGTCACGATCCTAATGGAAATAAAAAAACTCAACGGTTCTCGGGCCGCCGGCCCTGATGGAATCACCAATTTTGATATTAAAAAAACATGCAGAACCTTGGTCAATTTCTATCATGGAAGTGTTCAAAAATGGTGTCAGGATGGCAGCAATTCCGCCCTTATGGAAAAGGGCGATAGTGGTCCCGATTTTCACCTCATTGCCCTCCTTAATTCCATAGGGAAACTTTTCAGCTTGCTGATCCTGGTCAACCTACTGGATTGGACAAAAACTTCCAAAACCGCGGATCCGCTCAAGCAGGCTTTGTGAAAAACCTGGGGACGACAGCGAATATACTGGCGCTGAGTGCACTAAAAGCCGTCCTGGAAGGCAGACCTAAAATCTACATGGCATTTATCGACCTGATCCAGGCTTTCGACCAGGTGGACAGAACCCTGTTATGGGAAAAATTAGAACACCACGCTTGCCCACCCCAGATCCTGAATCCTATAAAGGCCTTATATTCAGGAACCTCAATGTGCGTCCGTCTCAATCAAGCTGGCCTGCTATCGTCGTGGATAACAACTGATCGACGAGTGAAACAAGAATGCCCGCTGGCTCCGGCTCTCTATAACGCCTTTATAGCCAACAAGGACTACTATTCAGTCGGATTCAACCCTGGCTTTCCCCAAGACTATTACCCTTAATAGAGTACCTGAGTGAGTTCCCCTTAAGCCATAAAAAAGGACCTGGAGCAACCTATAAAGCAGAAGAGACTTTAGATACTAGCTAAATGTGAAACTGCTCAATGATAGTAATCAAGGAAATATACTTTACCACTGGTGGAAGTAAGAGTAGTGTAAAGAATCCTGGGCAACAACGAAAGTATAGGACAAAAAAAAGGAAGGTTAGTAGGGTAGCTATCCCCGGACGGAACGAGGGTCGCATTGGTTTCGGGATGGTGCACCACAGCAAAGCGTTCCAAAATGCACTTTAGAAATGAAGCAATGTTATCCAAAGATGAGGTAACAGTTCGATGAGTACAGGATTCCAAAATGAAGAATTGTTCTTACCAGTGTTATTCCCCAGAAGAACGGAAGCACTCTGAGGAAGGGTTTCAAGAGTCCGTGGCCAAGTGAGATATGGTATTCAAACAGGAAGTAGCGGTAGCAAAATCACAATCCAGGAGTCCAGGAGCAGGCAAAAGGTCTGGTACACGGGCGGTCAGCAAACACAACAAAATCACAATCCTGGAGTCCAGGGAGCAGGCAAGGGGTCTGGTAAACAGACGGTCAGCAAACAATACCAAAGTAGAATCAAGATGTAGGAGTCTGTGTGCAGGCCAGGTCGGTTCACGGAAAAAACAGGAGACTTCCGGAATTAAGGTACAGAAGTAGCACTTCAGAAAATGCCGGTTGTAACTATAAACAGAAGCGGCGTTCTGAAAACCTCTGTGGTTTAAATACAACAAGGAGGCGTGACATATTCGAAAATGAGGCTCCCGTATTAATGCCGGCAACTACAATCCATGACAGGTTTTCTGGGAAATGTAGTTTGTTGCAGCTATTCTCCATGGCAGCTGCCAGCGAGAGAAAAAAGGTGCATGACAGCGCCGTAGCCCCTTATGAAGAGCAACCACTTTCTTGTCCCTCTTTCTGGCCTTACATAGAGCTCCCCAACTGTCCTTGTTAACGCGGGAGACTGAAGAGGCACGGGGCAGACCCCGGGGAGTGTGATGCGGCGAAGGTCGAGGTGTAACAGCATCCACCCCCAAAGGCGGCGCAGACCCCCTCCAAGCATGGAAATGGCGTAAGAGTGCTGGAGAATGTATGTTGCACAATGGCTCCCAGGATCTGTCTTCGGGACCGTACCCTTTCCAATCAACCAGATAAAAGGGGTCCCCCCTGCGGAGACGAAAGTCCAGAATCTCCGCCACTTTATACTCATCACCCCCTTCCACCTGAACCGGAGAGGGGCGATCGGGAAGACGAATAGAGGGCGGACAAGGTTTCAAAAGACAGACATGAAACACAGGATGCTGTTTCCAAGAGGTAGGTAAAGAAAGGCTTACAGCCACCGGATTTATAATCTCTGTGATGGAAAAAAGACCCACGAATTTAGGCTACAACAAGCGTTTGCCAGGTATTTGCAAATTGCGGGTGGACAACCAAACTTTCATGCCCACTTTATAGTCAGGTGCCGGTTTTCTGTGACGATCAGCATTCTTTTTTGCCCTTGTTTGGGCTTGAAGCAGATGTGAACGAACCGTTCTACGGATCATCACCAGTTCCCTCACACAGTCCTGAGCCGGTGGGTTGTCGATGGGAAGTGTCGGATCTAGTGGCAATGACGGTGGATGACAACCACATAGAGCAAAAAACGGTGAGACCCCTGAGGCGGTATGCATAGAATTAATATAAGCAAATTCTGCAGAGGGAAGCATCGTCAACCATGATGCTTGAAAGCAGAGGCAGAGGCACCGAAGGAATTGCTCAAGGGTGGCATTAACCCTCTCAGTTTGCCCGTCAGTCTGAGGATGATAAGCAGAACTGAACCGGTCGTAAATACCCAAGGAAGCAATCAAGGCCCTCCAGAAACGTGATGTAAACTGAGAGCCACGGTCCGAAATCATGATAGGAGGCAACCCAAAGAATCGGAAAACGTTCCTAAGAAAAAGGGAAGCCAAGACAGGAGCAGAAGGCAGACCTGAACAAGGAATGAACAATGCCATCTTGGTGAAGTAGTCAATGATCACCCATATGTTATCAAAGCCTTTCACAGGAGGTAAGTCCACAACAAAGTCCATAGAAACCATGTACCATGGTTTGTGGGGCACAGGAAGAGGCCACAACAGACCCACAGGTTTAGAACGGGAGACTTTGCATTGAGAACATACTGAACAGGATGCCAAATAGTCATTCACATCCCTTGACATAGTGGGCCACCAAGACCATCGGCGTAAGGCCTCCAGTGTCTTTTGTTGACCCGGATGAGCCACGAATAGAGAGTCATGTGACCAAGCCAGAGCACGTAAGCGTGCCTGTCCTGGAGGCACAAACAAGCGTCCCTGAATGTAGGGCAGGCCTTGAACCACATCAAGATTAAGAGTGTCACATTCTTCTTTATTTGTGGAGACCCAATCTGAAATCAAGGTCCGCAGAGTAGATTGAGGGGTGCAAGCACAGAGAACGTTACAAGGTAACAAAAGAGGTTTGTCAGAGACATCGCTGCTAGAATGAAGGGCAATGCGTGACAAAGCATCTGCGCAAGAATTCAATCGGGCCGGCCGATATGTGATTGTGAAATAAAACTGGGGAAAAAAAGATGCCAACGAGCCTGTCGGGCAGTAAGGCATTTCATTGATTTAAATGCCAAAAGACTCTGATGATCTGAAAAGACTGTGACCTGATGACGAGCCCCCAAAAGATGATGCCGCCATTCGGAGAAAGCATCTTTTATGGCTTTGAGTTCCTGTTCCGTGATTGGATAGTTGCGCTCATAAGGTGTCAATTTCCTTGAAAAGAACGCGACTGGATGGACCTCTCCTGAATCTGGACATTTCTGGGAAAGAACTGCCCCGATAGCCGACCCAGAAGTGTCGGCCTCAACCAAAAATGGGAGTAAAGGATTAGGATGCTGTAATACTGGAGCAGAAGTGAATGCTGCCTTAAGGGCATCAAAATCTCTCTGTGCCACCTGGTTCCATTGATAGGATTTCTTAGAACTGGTCAATGCCGTCAGAGACGCAGAGATAGAGGAAAAGGAACGGATGAAGCGCCTATAGAAGTTCGAGAACCCCAAAAATGATTGCAAGGCTTTAATCGATGTAGGAACGGGCCAATCCAAAATAGCTTTAACCTTGGAGCGACTCATTCGTATACCCCGACTGGTCAAATCATAACCAAGAAATTCCGCCTCAGTGGAATTGAAAACACACTTTTCAGCCTTGACAAATAGGTGGTTTTCTCTCAACCGTTGCAGGACAATTTGCACGTGTTACATGTGTTCCTCTTTGGAGGACGAATATATGAGGATATCATCCAAATATACCATCACAAACTGATCCAAACAGTCATGGAAAATGTCATTCATAAACGCCTGGAAAGTGGCCGGGGCGTTACACAGACCAAACGGCATAACCAGATATTCATACAATCCATAACGTGTTTTGAAGGCGGTCTTCCACTCGTCCCCTTCTCTAATTCGAACGAGGTTATATGCACCCCTAAGATCAAGCTTTGTAAAGATTACAGAGGAACCAAGTTGGTGTAAAAGTACTGAAATGAGCGGGAGGGGGTATTGGTTTTTTACCGTCACCGCATTTAATGCCCTATAATCAATACAGGGGCGGAGGTTTCCCTCCTTCTTAGGGACGAAAAAGAGAGGAGAGGACGGAGGGGACCTTGAAGGTCTGATGAACCCAATGGCCAAAGCCTTGTCAATGTATTCCTTCAACACCTTATCTTCTGGTACAGTAAGAGAATAGACCCTACCAGCAGGAATCTTAGCACCTGGCAATAGGTCGATGCGGCAGTCGTAGGGCTTATGAGGTGGCAACTGGTCTGCCCCTCCTTTGTCGAACACGTCTCGCAAAGACTTGTATTCAGGAGGGATTTCAGGTTCAGGAGACTTAGTGATGGCTCCAATTACAGACATGGACGCCACCAAAGCCTGATAAGAAGACTCAGGAGACACACTAGTGTCTTGGAAACATTTCTCATTAGACTCAGTCGAAGGAAACTGAACAGTTTTCTTTGCCCAATCAATGGCTGGATTATGATCTTGCAACCAAGGGATTCCCAAAATGACCTGGAATTGAGGGGCTTTAATTAGGTCAAAGGAAATAGACTCAGCATGTCCTTCCTCTGTTTGCATACAAACTAAGGAGGTATTTTGTGTAAGCAGGCCAGAGATCAAAGATGTGCAATCCACAGCGTGAACAGACTCGGGTTGGGCTTTAGACCCAATCGAAATATTATTACGTGTGGCGTAATCATAATCCATGTAATTTCTGGTGGCCCCAGAATCAATGATCGCCAAGGAAGGAAAGGTATTAGCTTCGGTGGTAAACACCACAGGAAGGCTAACGGGAGCAGAAACAGCACAATGAGAGTCCAAAGAAAGTACCCCCAGCGTAGGGACTCTGTCTATCGCCGGGTTGTGGCGTTTCCTGACTTTTTGACAGGTTTCTTAGGGCAGTCCTTCTGTTGGTGTTCAGCAGATCCGCAATACATACATAGATTATGTGATCTGCGATATTGACGTTGTGCAGGGGTCAAAGGACCTCTTACTGCCCCGATTTGCATAGGTTCTGGAACAGAAGTAGAAGAAGACTGGTCCACATGAGGAGTAACAGGGACTGGTGCCTTGCGTTCCCCCTTTCTTTCGGACCTTCTAGCATCTATTTGCAAAACCAGATCTAGCAATTCACCAAAAGTGGTAGGAACCACTGGTACTGTAGCCAAAATGTCTTTTAATTCTTCCGACAACCCTTTATAAAAAACGGCAGATTTTTTCTCTTCAGGCCAATCTGTTTCAGCTGCCAATTGGCTGAACTTGGTAAGGTACGAAAACAAAGAAGACGTGCCTTGATGCAAATTGAGAAACTCCAGGTCAGTAGCCTGAGATTTATAGCGGGTGTCAAAAACTCTATTCATGGCAGTGATGAGTGCATCACAGTCGTAAAGGACATAGCTATTGGACTCAAGTAACGGATTAGCCCAAGCTGCTGCTGTACCCCCAAGATGGGAAAGGACAAAGGCTGCCTTTGTAGTGGAATTAGGAAAAGCAGTGGGCCGACACAGAAAATGTAATTTACACTGGTTGATAAATGTCCGATATTGTTTGGGTTCCCCGGAGAAACGTTCTGGGTGGGCCAGAAGGAACTGGGTAGCCATAAGCACAGGGTTTGCCGTAAAGCCAGAAGCAGAGGCCGTAGAAGCAGTCGAACCCGATGCAGTACCAGCAGAAGTATCCACCCCCAGGGTTTGGGGGGTTGGAAAACTCTGTAAAGTGTCGATCCTATGATGGATAGCATCATGTGCAGCTGTCATGTCAGAACGAAGTTCGGACACCAAGTGAACCAAGGTGGTCCAAGGATCGACTTCATCCATGGCTTCTGTTTTTGTTACTCACCGGTATGGGGAGTGTGTAAAACAGACCGGTCCTCTTGTGCTGAGAGTTGCTTGAAGGAGCTCGGGTTGGAGCCTCCACCCGAGCCTCCTCTCTGTGAGGGAATGAACTCTTTAAACTGATATGACCACCTGCTGAACTATACAAACAAGGGGACCGATCAATCAAAAGAGCGGGGAGAAAACACCGCCACGGACCCAGCTGTAAAGAAAAGACAAGAGATGAATATTCAGTCGGATTCAACCCTGGCTTTCCCCAAGACTATTACCCTTAATAGAGTACCTGAGTGAGTTCCCCTTAAGCCATAAAAAAGGACCTGGAGCAACCTATAAAGCAGAAGAGACTTTAGATACTAGCTAAATGTGAAACTGCCCAATGATGGTAATCAAGGAAATATACTTTACCACTGATGGAAGTAAGAGTAGTGTAAAGAATCCTGGGCAACAACGAAAGTATAAAACAAAAAAAAAAAGGAAGTTTAGTAGGGTAGCTATCCCCGGACGGAACGAGGGTTGCACTGGTTTCGGGATGGTGCACCACAGCAAAGCGTTCCAAAATGCACTTTAGAAATGAAGCAATGTTATCCAAAGATGAGGTAACAGTTCGATGAAGACAGGATTCCAGAATGAAGAATTGTTCTTACCAGTGTTATTCCCCAGAAGAACGGAAGCACTCTGAGGAAGGGTTTCAGGAGTCTGTGGCCAAGTGAGATATGGTATTCAAACAGGAAGTAGCGGTAGCAAAATCACAATCCAAGAGTCCAGGGAGCAGGCAAGGGGTCTGGTACACAGACGGTCAGCAAACACAACAAAATCACAATCCAGGAGTCCAGGGAGCAGGCAAGGGGTCTGGTATACAGACGGTCAGCAAACAATACCAAAGTAGAATCAAGATGTAGGAGTCCGTGTGCAGGCAAGGTCGGTACACGGAAAAAAACAGGAGACTTCCGGAATTAAGGTACAGAAGTAGCACTTCAGAAAATGCCGGTTGTAACTATAAACAGAAGCGGAGTTCTGAAAACCGGTGTGGTTTAAATACAACAAGAAGGCATGACATATTCGAAAATGATGCTCCCGTATTAATGCCGGGAACTACAATCCATGACAGGTTTTCTGGGAAATGTAGTTTGTTGCAGCTATTCTCCATGGCAGCTGCCAGCGTGAGAAAAAAGGTGCATGACGGCGCAGTAGCCCCTTATGAAGAGCAACCACTTTCTTGTCCCTCTTTCTGGCCTTACATAGAGCTCCCCAACTGTCCTTGTTAACGCGGGAGACTGAAGAGGCACGGGGCAGACCCCGGGGAGTGTGATGTGGCGAAGGTCGAGGTGGAACACATCCAAAGTATGAAAATGTTGCCAGTAATAAGGTCACCAAAAATGCTATTCTTAAATATACAAAAGTACAAGGCTATAACCCCAAATATGACCCAAACGTCTACCAAAACCCCCACAATCACCTTACTTCCATTCCTAAACCTTCTCTTAACTCTCACAACTAAGTAAGCCTACTGTAACAGCACCACAATGCCCAAGGGCCTTTTTGTGCGCTTTATAAATGTGAATTAAAAAAAAAGAAATTACCATCCGTATTTTTTAACCTGAACTCTTACAGAACACTAACCCTTCACTAGCCCTTCTGGACACTAAAGCATCTTTTTTGCATGTTGCTTGATACAAAATAAATAGAAAATGAACAGAGAACATATTTCCAACCCATTCACCATCTTGGACAAAGTGCATAGCCCTTGCCCTAAGCTGAACCCTTGCTCTAATATTAACCTTAGCCTTACCCTAACTCCAACTGTACCACTTACCCTAATGCTTGCTTTACCATAACCACTAGGTTTATCCTAACCACTATCCTACGCCAATATCACCAGCCCGCTCCAATCTCCCTATCCCTTTCTTTCACACTTACCCAAACCATTGCTCTATAAGCCCCAGCCTTACAATAACCTCTCTTATCTCAGCCAGTCAGTTAACAGTTTGCAACTTACTCCCCAGCATTTACCTCCTTGTTACTCCTTGCACTTACCCCCCTCCCTAACCCCTCTCCCTGCACTTGCACACTCTGAGTGCTCACAAGACCAAGACCTAGTAGGACCGCCTCTCTCTTTCATTGTTAGATTTGCCTTTCATTCCATGTTCCCTCCCAATGCCCAGTGGGTGCTTTGAAACACAATTTACTTGATGCATGAGCGCCTTACAAATGCACAATAAATAAATAAACCCTTAACATTAAACTAATCCTGAGACTTAATCTACCCTAACCACTAACCAAACCCTAACATCTTTACTCTAACCGCTACCCCAACCCATATCGTAACCCTAAATCAGGAATCACAAGCTCACTAAACCCTCCTTAACCATAACAATTACCCTAGCAGCACTACATGTTTGGCTACTTTCTATCTGCATGTATTGACTACTTTTTGCTTGGCAACCTTTTCACTGCAGAGGTATTTTCATCACACCATTGGAATTAACAGTTGATGGTAGTTGATGGCATCGCCTCTAGGGTTCACACTGACTTTCTGTAGGAGTTCTCTCCTCTCAATAAAATATGGGGTCTTCCGCATTCGGCTTTCAATCTTTGTTTCTTCCGGGCTTTCACCAGGCGTGGACCCATTATTGGTGCCTTGTGAGGCAATGAGAAGGTATTCACATTCTCAAGAATATACATTTATTGAAACAAAAATAGGTTGATAAAATGCCTAACTGGCCCCATTCTAAGAGGAATCGCCCTAGTTAAAAATCAAAATTAAAATGATCAGTCATCATCAGGAAGTCAGTAAATGAAACTCTGTCCTTGTGTCCAAAACGTCCTATCCTGACCCTTGCACTTATAAATGAACAAAAGGGTGCATGGAAATGTTTCTTGGTGTTAGTCAAACGTGTTAAAAACCAAAACAGAACAATGACTCCAACAAAAATGTTCTCCAAGGTAGAGGCCCTTGAATTCAGAGGGTAGTCCCCGTCCCCTGGTTTCTAAATGGTATCGCAAAAGTTACACTTTAATTGACAGTTCCTTTGTTTTTTCACTGGACTCACAAAGTTCTTGCTAGAATCACAAGTGTTGCAACAGTCTTTCTGTATGTTTTCCTTTAACTCTAAAGATTGCCTGGTGTACTCCCCGGCCAGGAATCTTCACTCAATCTTATCCACCTGGTATACTCTCCTGCCAGGATTTCTTTTATAAGTCCTTCAATCAAACTCAATGACCTGGTATACTCACCTGCCAGATTTTCTTTACATAGCTTCAACTGCCTGGTGTACTCACCTGCCAGGACTTCTCTTTCATTTCTTCTCCATTCCTTGGTTATACAAAAATGGTTTATACCGTGAGGTACTTGGTATATTTGCCTATGGTAGCACTTGCTCAAACCCCCCCCCCCCCCACACTGGTATCTCATGCACCTGTATTGGATTGGGGTTTCTCTTGATACTTTGTCTTGTCTGAATACAAGTATTCTTCTTATTGGGTGTTGTGTTAATACTTTGTCTTGACTGCATTCAATCTTCTTATGCTTTTTCCATCATTAACCATCTCATATTTATCAAATGCGGGCTGGCACGCTTGTCGGAACACCACAGGGTCTCCAGCTGCTTTAGGCAGACTCACTGGTTTCTTCTAGTGTCCCTGACTCTGCCCGCACCTTTGTGGAACAGCTGCTTCCTTTGCTTTCCACCTTGGAGTCAGCAGAGGTCTCTCCAGCGTTTCCTGCGGCTCCGTGTTCACACGCTGGCTTCCTCTCTGGATCTGGACAGACAAACGCTGCTTCCATGAGTGGCCTGACACCCAGGAGCTTCTGCTCAGATCCTCGTGTCTCCACAGCTTTTCCTGCTCTTCAATGGATTGCTTTTCTCCCACAGATTCCTCATCGTGATAGATATTCATCATCAAGCTCTGCTGTTCGGAAACTTTTTGACAGGGCGTGTAGTGGACCTCGACTCGATCGTCGCTCCGTCTATCTGGCTCTCGATCATCAGCTGTGGACATGACGTCAGGTGTCGTATATATATACCACTTCACTATGCTGCATGCTTTAGTTCCTCTTATTACACGCTTGCACGCTGCATCAGGAACACGACTGGAATTTACTCGACGTACCTATTGTACGTGAACATTTTGTTCTTCAAAACCTCAACGCGATGTCGTCCCACAGGGTTCCGGGCTTCAAGCGAGGCTGTGATTACAAGGCCAAAATGTCCATGACCGACCCCCATGATGTCTAGTCACGACACAGAGGTCTACGCGTCGTGTGGAAAGATGCAGCTGAAATCCCTTTGTGAAAGGGCAG
Organism: Ambystoma mexicanum; assembly: GCF_040938575.1. Taxonomy (NCBI): domain Eukaryota; kingdom Metazoa; phylum Chordata; class Amphibia; order Caudata; family Ambystomatidae; genus Ambystoma; species Ambystoma mexicanum. Next base: position 324,728,305 of record NC_090925.1, on the reverse strand, counting down.
GGAAACTGACTTTGGGCCTACCAGTCGCCCACCCCCGCCAAGGCGAAAGAACTACATTGTAAGAAAACTAAGAAACGGTCCCATTCCAGGAGCCATTCCTCGTTGTCTTCCTCGCGGAAGACGAAGCGGCACCACCACCATCAATGCAAGTCCAGCTTGTCATCAGAATGAGGTAAGCCCTGGGTGGGGCCGATCACTCGAGAAGAGTGGTAGAGTTTTAAGACTTCAATGTTAGAAATGTTTAAGATGCAAGCTACTGTAGGTGCGGCTCTGACCCCCGACCAGAAAGCTTCAGTGGCTAAAGCCGCACTCGATGCTCCCAAGCCAGCGACTCCGTCGACATCGCCAATGTCAAAAGTGTCTTTGGCTGTTAAACCCGTCAGGAATAAGTCACCAGAAGGCAGTAAGGCCGAGGCTTCCGATGCCTATTGGTTAACCGAGCGTCCCTCGGCACTGAAAGAACCTTCGGCATCGAAAGCTTTGGTTCGATAGCAAAACCTATCCTCAAGCCCTCAACACCAACAGTCAGCGATGGTTAATTTGTGCCACTGTCAAGATCGGGTTTCTTTGATTCCATGCATTCCATTTTTAGAATCGTGGACCACAATGACCCTGAGGCCTAGGTCGAACCGTTTAGATGGGAGCCGGCGGCGTCGACTAATTCAATGACCAGGCCGATTTATTGGCCTTGGCTCAGGGTTTACAGGACTCCAGTGGTCTGGATACTCCTCCAGACCTGGAGTTTCAGCAAAAACAGCCCTATACCCACGCTTGTGTGAAGTTCAGGGATCTGTTTCACAGGGTAGTTGACACCCTGGGGTTGGAGGCATCCACTACCCCTCTTCAGGGTTATGACCTCACTGACATTCCGGACAAGAGTCCCACAGTCGAGCACAATATGCCTTTCAACCCAGCCATTGCAGGCCCTTTAGCCTCCTTATGGCAGCACCCTTGTACCATTCTCCCTGTGAATGCACAGGGAAGTATAGGCCGTCAAGAGGAGATCCTTCTTTCCTCACCACACACCCGTCCCTGGAAAAGTTGACTATACAGGCTGCCACTGTTTCCACCAGACCGGCAGCATCCACCTCTAATCTGCCTATGGACAGAGATGGGAACAAATGTGACGCTTTGGCCAGGAAGGTGTTCACTTCTGGTAGCATGGCGCTCAAAGACACTAACGTGGCATGTGGTTTCGCAAAAAATACTCAGGTAGCAACTGCCATCCCCTGGCCACATCGGAGGAGGTCACCACAGAGGAATCTGTGATGACTCTAATGGATTCATCACCGCCTCCACAAATTATAATGAAGCAGGTCTGGGAAGGTCCCAGGTTAGATTTACTGCTTCTTGTGCTTCATTCAGTTCCCCGAACCCTGCTTCAGATCGATCTGTAATATCCAGTGTCTTGATCATCTTGATATCAAGGATGAGGATTTGTTCACAAACTAGTTGTTCATCAGTTGACCATGCTTCAAGATGAATGGGGTATTTCCTAGGTTCAACAGGAGCACCTTGTCCTCTCCCCAGTAATCCTATTCAGTCACTCTTGCCCCCACCTCCAGGGAATGCTTGTGGGCCAACCCCAATTTTGGAGCTACTTTTCCAAATATTCTCTCTGGTGTTTCCAATTTCAACCCGTCCGAACTATGGCCTGGCCTCTGGGAGGGATGGTGACTTCATCTCCATATAGGTCACAGCATGCTACTCCCACTGTAAAATGGGTGGGAAGTGTAGCTGTATTTTTTACTCGAATATCCCTTAGCATCTTAGATGGCAATGGGTGACCTCAGTATTGGAGTCTACAAATCGTACTCTGACACCATGTGTCACAAAAGGCACAAGAATCACAGCAAGTCTCAGATGCGAATCAAGGGTTTATACAGAACTCTATGTGAGCCCTAGCGCCGTCCCTCTCTCTCCATCCAAACCCAGGCATCCATGACTCCAGTTTAGTAGATACAGATGGTTGAACCCTACTGTTGAATTCTGTCTTCCGCTAAGTGTGAGAACATAAAGGGAGAATGCCTTAACATCCTAAACTCTCTTCATACACAAATACCCTGTTGAGTTAATTTCTCCATCTAGTACTCCATCTAGTACTCTCAATCTTCTATCCCTCCAATGTTTCTCACTGCTTCTAAGACTCGCCTCCACGCTTTGATGTTACTCCTCATCCATGACTCAACTACTCCCTCTTCCACACTACTACTCCCTCCTCCATCACCTTTTCACAACACTAATCTTTCTTACAACACACACTATCCAAACACTAACAGTCATACAGTAGTACCACTGCCAATACCTCACCTTCTTCCAAAATTGCCTCAAGACTCCACTGCTCCTTCCTTCCGCCTGCTGACCTCTTGGTCATTCACCTCCTCCTCCTCTGACCTCACCCCGGTAACACACTCTTCCTGCTGCTACCTTATAATCCTTACTCCCTCCTAGGACTGGTCCACTTCCCCGGGCCAGTTTGGTCCTGTATTTCCCACCTGGGGTGGCGATATGTCATGTAAAGTTAGAAATTGCGGCCTGAGCCCTACCCCCTTTCATTGCACGGTTCTGCCGCAGAATGTGTGGCAACACGGAAAGTCCAATGGCTTTGTTTATGTTTGTGGGCCTCTTTCTAGGTGCCACGCTGGTAAGTCCCAAGCCGGTGAGGGGTGTGGCTCCTCCACTATTCCCTGGAGGTCAAGGGTAGCATGTAGCGATTCTATCTCCCTGCCAGTTTCACCTGGCTGAACTGCGCAGGTGTTGTTGCTGCCACAAGCATGCATTCTGGGCTCGCTCATCTCTCTTCATTGGTTTCTCTTAGTTTGATAGATCTCACAAGAGATTGTGGAACTGATGCATGGTGGTCAGGTTGGGGGTTCTCTGCTGATAACCTGGATGCTCGACACAGGCTGGCCCTGTGATGCTATTTGTTGATCTCCTGTATTGTTTTTGGCTCTTTAGAAAAGTTAGAAAGAAAACTGGCAAGCATCTTGTCGAAGAGGTATGGCATGAGAAGAGGAAGAAGGTGGCCTGCACAGAAGCATGCTAGCACAAAGTGCAAGACAGGAGCTGAGGTCTTCTCAATTGCCACTTTCGACCTCAGGGGTAAGTGTGTTTCTGGATCGCTCCTTGGTAGGACTCCCACACCCTACTGAGAGGGGTTCCCATGACCTGTTGATAAGGCCAGATGACTGGCCTTGCCACATCTATGTTGTTGAACAAATTTGCATGGTTTTGTTTTTGGCTTATGACATAAAGGATCCCAGGAAGACCCTTCTCTAGTTTGCATCCTCATGTACAGGTCCCGCACGAACTACATGGTGACTCTTTGTGCGGGATGTCATCTGGGGTCATGTTTGTGTCTGGCGGTTTCCCAAGCTATGGACTTAGATGTTATGATAAGAGGATTTTCTTCCTGATGACAGCGGAATCTGTCGAGCTCCAGGTGAGTCGTTCTTGGGGGTTCATGGTGAAACAGATTGTAGAATATTGGTTATTCCATTGATGTATTGAATTTCTTGTTCTATTTTTTTCTTGCTTCCCCAGCTTGGGAAAGCTTATTGGTACGCTACTCTGCTTTTTGCCTATTGACTTGGTGGAAGGTGTGCTCATTAGCTTCCCGTTCCGGGCATTTGTTGGAAAGACTGACGGCCAGACTGGAAGAACCCTACACAAAGCTAACAGTCCCATTCCTGTTGGGGCAGATAACCCACCCATATGATGGAAAGGGGCCCATAGACGAAGAGAACAGTCGCGATGGTGAGTGAGTTATTCTATTTCTTATAACAGTATATTCTTGAAAGTACAGAAAAATGATTGTGTACTCCTTATATTAAATAATTAAATCATTTGACTATATGCTCCTTAAGCACAGACATATATTACAGATTGATAATAATTGGCATCAGTTTCTAGGCAACGAAACACTGATGTTTTTGTAGAGGTGCAAATAATTCATATATTTGAACATTGACCCATTATAACCGAGATGCAGATTAAGAGGGCCTTGTTCCAAGTTTGGCGGTAATTCGGTAGTCATTTTGCCAAATTACTGCCAAAATTGGTTACTGTCACTTGGTCCCTTGGGTTCATCACAGCATTATAAGTGGTGGCAAAGCACTATTCCACATTTTTGGAATCCGTGGACTCCATTGTTTTTTTGGCAGAATTACCTCAAGCGATAATTCCGCCGTGGTAATTCTGGCGATTTCAGGCTTTAAAGTGAAGGATTTACCTCCAGCGTAATGCTGGAGGAAAATCCTCCACTTCAACACCAAACTCGGAATTCAGCAGTGGGTTAAAAATAGCGGTAATTGTAAAGGAATTACCACCACTTTTTTACCACACTGTCTAACTCGTAATGAGGCCCATAATTGGGGTCATTACGAGTTTGGAGGTAAGTAACTATCATTACCGGCATGGAGCAAATACCGTGTCCGTGCAGTAAAGAGCCCGCTAATAGAGGGCCATTACGAGTATGCGTGCACAAGCTTTGCGCCATGTCGGTAACGACATTACCGGCATGCCGTTAAAGTCCTGAAAATGGCCCTTAGTGGCATCATGGAAAGCGCAGACAGCACTACCGGCATCAATTGAAAGGGCATTAGCGGTGACCGCTATTAGCGTTGACCGTAAATAAGCGGAACCGGAAGTAGCGTCATCGCACAGGAATGGGAAAGAGCACGCCGGCCATTTTTAAAAACAGAATCCATTGCCATCCTCAGCACCCAGGACCTGGAGCATATTGCTAAGTACATATATCAACCTACAACAACTATATAATGCCCAGGGCAGTCAAAAAAGGTGCCTCCTGCCAGCTCAAGGAGCACTTTAACGAGGATGAGCTCACCATGTTGGCTGAGACCCTGGCTGACAATGCCGATGTCGTATTTGCAAACAGTCTCAAGACAGAGGCAGTCCTCAAGAAAAAGGAAATCCGGGAACTAGTCGCCCAAAGGGTCAGCGTGGTAGGCAACACCCCCCGCACCACAAAGGATGTCCGTAAGAGATGGGATGACCTGCGCCTGCGAGTAAGGAACATCCTGTCCGCAAACAGGAGCCAGGCCATGGCTACTGGTGGAGGAGCAAGCTCACCAATAAAGCTGAGCCGGTGGGAGGAGATCTGTGCCAGCACGATTGGCATAGAGGCCATCGAAGGCGTGGGCGATATGGAGTGTGGAGCCACGTCATCGGCGGAAGCAGGTGAGTTGCCTAAGAAAACACTAAGGCAAAGTCTGATGACAGTCCACCCATTTGTCTGTCTAAAGAGGCAAGGCATGGCCCAATACATACACATTCCCAGCCTAGTTGTCGTCTGCAGCACAGACACATGCACATGCCTGCAGCATGCCATTGCTATACCTGACACACACCACACAAATATGAAAATGGCATAAGTCACACTGCACGCAGGTCACAACAGAAATGCATGTCACATAGCATATGCCCGTCCAAACATGAATGACCCCGACGGATGCCTGCATGATCCACCCATATAGCAAGCAACTTGAACATCAAAACTCCACTGCTTATTGCCCTCTAATGTGTAGATGAGCAATAATACAAATGTTAGCATGATGCTTGTCAAACCATCACTCATGCCGTCCCTCTCTTCATCCCCCACAGGCTCAGATCCTGACAGCTAGGCCCGGGACTCGACAGGCAAATACACCCCGGAAGAGGGCCAGGGATGAAGGCAACAGGCCTTCCACTTCCAAAGCCCCACCCAAGCCACGACAGGCACCAAAGACCAAACCAGCCCTGGATGCCATGGTACTGGTGCCACCAAGGCCCATCACCTCAGTACCCACAACACCTGTGGCACCTGCAGAGGAGACAGTCGAAGTGCCACAATCTGCAGAGAACAGCTCTGTTGGGGCGGCGGCAGCTACAGCACCCCTCACAGATGATGACGTGTAGGGACAGGTGTGTGTGCCTGTCGAGGACGACTCCTCCGACCTACCTTCTACACCAAGTCCGGCCCCATCCCCCCAGCTCACACCTGTCGACTCATACAATGACAGCACCCCAGAGCAGTCTGGGGGGGGGGGGGGGGGAGTCCATACAAGGGAGCATGAGTCCCGTAGAGGACCCAAATGCAGTTGCCCATGTAACGCATGACCCTCCACCTCCACTGGTGTACTGGCAGGGGTGCAGCAGGTAGGACACGCTGCGCAGTGGCAGGAAGAACTCACTGCCCTGATGAGACAGTTTGTCACAGACAGTGCCCAAGCAAGGCAGGAGGGGTGCAACAACACCGCCTCCCTGAGGCAGATCATTGTGCAAAGCACAAATAGATTGTGTGAGGAGGTGTCTGCCCTGAGGCAGGTCCTCACCCGCATGGCTGATGCAATGGAGGCTGAGCGTCAAGCCCCCAGAATGGAGCAGGTGGCCACTCCATCTTCTTCAAGATCCACGCAAACCAGCCCACTACGCAGGTCGGCGCGCACCCTGCGCCACTCGGACATGCCGCCACCTGGTGCAGGGATTGGCAGGATGTAAATGGGGCAGCCTGATGAAGGCAATAGACAATTGCATGGACACCATGTGTGGGGGAGTTGTTGGGGGAGGGGGTGAGGGTGTGTGGGGGAGTTGTGGGGGGAGGGGAAGGAGGGTCAGGGTGTGTGGGGGAGTTGTGGGGGGTGAGGGTGTGTGGTGGAGGATTTGAGCACTTTAATCTTTATTGGACAGTTAAATACACCCGTTGTGTGAAAAAAATATCTTGAGTGGACATTCCTCATTGCATATGTGTCATTTATTCATATACATTGCATAGTGTACATGTACTCCCATACCCAGTGCCCTCTGTCCAACTTTCATGTCAGTCTCTGCACCCATGGGTTAGAAATATTGTGCAATCACTGACTGACGTACAGCACGTCCCTCCTGTGCATCAGCACTGCGATGATGTGCAGCCACATCTTCTTCATCCCCTTCATCATCACCAGGTGGTTGCAGTTCAATGTCAGGGGGCAGGGGCATGTTCTGTCGGATACACATGTTGTGCAGCATGACACATACTATGATGATCTTGGCCACTTTCTCATGCCTGTAGAGGAGTGCCCCACCCGACCGGCTAAGGCAGCGAAACCGTGCCTTGAACAGGGCGAAGTTCTGCTCGATGACCACAAGGGTACGGGTATGGGAACGATTGTAGTCCTCCTCGTGCCTGTTCTTTGGGTTTCAGACAGGGCTGAGGAGCCACGGCTTCAAGGGATAGCCACTAGCACCAGCATGAGAGGAAATAAAAGGTATATGTCAGTCTATTCATGATGGACAGCTATAGTAGTCACACATGCCTGCAGATTATCGTTGGTCACATGCACATGTCCCTGGTTGTATGCACACAATTTTCATGCCCTCAATGTGTACTGTGCCATGGACTAATGGTGTGGGTTGCATCTCCAAGTTGATACACAGTGTACACTGCCTTGAAGTGCAGTGTTTGTGTCAAATTTGTGATGTGTAGTGTTCTGTCTGATTTTCTAACTGGCAGCGTTGGCAATAGGCTTTGCAATATTAGGCATTCAGCGCTGATTATTAATATGGTGACATGCTGCACTTCTGTGGTGGTGGCGGCCCTGTGACAAGCAGTGGATTCCCTTGGTGATTTTGTTCAGTGTTCTCCTATGGATGCTTGTCCTGTGTAGTGATTTGCTGCAGTCATTTACATTGTGAATATTCACAGCATGTTCCAGGATTGTGTTACAGAGGATGAGATACGATGATGGGTGGTGGATGTGTTTTGGGATGTGGGGTGTTTTTAAGTTTGGCATGTTGTGATAGGTGTCCAGCTTACTTCATTGCTATGGGATTTAGTCGTCATGTTCAGTTATGGATGCTTTGGGGCACAGTGTTTTGTGATGTGCACTTTGTGCAGTCACATCAACAATGACCCCGCGGTGGTGGGTGCATCTATTCCCCCATTTCACTGCCATGTGCCTGTCATGCAACTTACCAAGCAGCCAGGCACGTCGTCCTGCATGTCGCTCCATGTAGCCTGGTAGCGTAGCGTTCCGCAGGACCATTGAGTCATGTGTTGATCCAGGATATCGGGCACAACAATGTGTGATGATCTTGCTGGCGTCACATACCATCTGCACATTGATGGAATGGTATTGCTTGTGGTTGTGGTACACCACCTCCATGGCATGCGGGACCACCAACTCCACATGGGTGCAGTCGAGGGCACCTATACAATTTGGTATGCCTGCCAGTGCATGGAAGCCAACCTTTGTGTCAAAAATCTCTTGGGGAGTCCGTGGTAGGGATATGTGGGCCCTTGTGTGCTTCAGGAGGGCATCCAGCACTTGGTTCAGCATGCAAGAAAATAAGGGTTGTGATATGCCATGCATGTGCCCTACTGTGTGCTGGTAGGTGCCTGTGGCAAGGAAGTGGAGCACCGACACTACCATCAGTAGAGGGGGGATGGCGGTGCGTATTTTTTCTATGAGGCTGACAATGTTGTTGTGTATCATGTCCACGATGGTGGTGATGGTGTCCGAGTCCAGATGGTACAGGGTGTGGATCTGCTCAGGGGTTAGGTGGAATGGACTGGCTCTGTTGCGAGGGAATGGGGGCTGCCTGCGTGGTACCACTGGCGGCACTGGTGGGGCATGCTGAGCCTGTCTCATCCTCCTTCTCCTCCTGCGTCTCCTCTGTGGTGCCTGCTATTGCTGTTGCTGTTGTTGCTGGTGTAGCCATGCAAGCATGTCCTCCATCCCCAGTATTGCTACTACTAGTGGAATCATTTTGGTGTGGGAAGGGGTGTGGTGTGTGGGTGTGCTCCTTTTGTGCTGGCCCAGACTCCATTGCCTCCACCGGTGCCGATTGTGTGCACCTGTGGCAGTTGGGAACACTGCACATAGCAGTTTACGGGTGCTTCGCGATGCCGGTGTTGCCGGCATGCCGATATCCCCTATTACCGCCTTCATGATGCCAGTATTTGCATGTCCGCCTGACTTGTGATGTCCTTCTGTTAGCGGCATCCCGGTATTGCCGGCCTGAAGGCCCGCGTGCCTGCTCCCTTGCTGCTATTAGAGGCCCCGTTATTAGCAGTGCCTCTAATACTGGGTTCTCAGGTCGGAATAGCCCGGAGCGGTATGCGATGCCGGTAATCCTTTACCGGCATCGTTTTTCCCTTACCTCCAACCTCGTAATGACCCCCTATGACTTTATAAACCTCAACAACACCTCTGTTTATGCCTTAAGATGTAAAGGTCCATGGTTCTTAGTTTGCCGTAAGGTTGGAAAACTTAAATTCTGGAAAACATAAATGCGATAAAGTGTAAAATCGAAGTGTGGTGGCAGAAATTGTAAAATGCTTCTTAACATAAATGCAGATGATTTGTAACTATTTGACTCAGTACATGTGGATGCACACCTCTCTGGTGCAAATCCTAACAAAACAATTTGTATGCATGAGCTGCGAATTCTTACACCTTAAAAGACATTCTGAGATGAAGGTGCATCTGGACTCTGTCTATATCGCTCTTTTAACTTTGAAACGTATAAGTATCTTTTTCTCCTTTTATTTACTGATATAATGCTTTGAATTGCGTTACACCCATTGGCATGTTAGATATTACTTGATAACAACAGAAATTTGCATCACAGAGTAACCATTAACATTATTTGTAATCCTTTGTTTCTTGGTAGATTGATTAATGTGCCCTGATCTGCCCCTCTAGCATGCATGTGTTGATCTAGCAATGACAGTATGCATACTTGGTTCTTGCCAGTTTGAAAAGTAAACACTTGATTCACTCTTAAGGTTAAATGATCTTTTGAGAGTATATTTTGAATGTTTTTGTTCAAGGACTGAATGCCTTCCGAAACCCGAAATGCTGGCTGCCAGACTTTGTTGTTATGCAGTGATGATTTATCATTTATAAAATGGAAGATTCTGCACAGAAACTGTAAGCAGCCTTTTCACTGATATTGTGTTGGTGTTACAAACCTTGACCTGCATTGGGACAGATTAGAGTAATAAAGTGCACACAGGACACTTAGCAAAATGTGGAATTGGGGGGCTTAGGAGCATTACAACTGTCTGGCAGAAGAGTTGACAAATAACAGTAAACCATTCAAAAAGATAGCGAGGTAGAAGGAAGCAACAGTAATGAGTAGGAAAGGACCAGGCTGGAAACAATGTAGAGTCAGTATAAAGAGGAGGTAGAGAATTGAAACACTTGGTGGGCATGATGGTCTTTACATGCAGTCAAATCATTCTACAATGATAACGCACCTCAATGATGTGCACCAAACCCCTCTCCTATAAAAACTACGTATCCACCAAAACTATCTGCAGCTGATAGGCTTCAAGCCACAGAACACTAATGGGAATGGACACATCTATTTTAGTGACTTACACAAGGTTGGCTAAGCCTGGTATGGTTTCTCCAGAAGTCTTGTTTTTCATAGAGAACATTTATTAATGCAATGCATTTGGGAAGCGTGGCCTTCCCTTTATCCACCCAATTCCCTCTTTACTAAGCCAAGCATCTCATACAGCATACCAAATGTAAGAAATAAAGTCTCTGCGTAAAATGTGGGGGTTGAATTTATTAACATTGTAGTTCTATTTTTCCATTGTTCACATGTTAAAAAATAAACAGATGCTGACTAGATCCCAGAAGGATTCTACGGTGGATGGTACGAGTCGCTAATATCCTGTGTGCAGGGCCGCTAAGGCACCCCAGGCATAATGAGTGAGGGATGGAGAAACAGATGGATGAAGAGGAGGGAACAAAACTTGGGCAGGCAAAGAGGAAGGCGGGGAGAGGAGGGACTTCCAGGTAGAAAACTCTGGGATAAGATCATTGAAAGTTGCATATGAGGGAACAAAAGAGGTGCTTTTTTGTATCGTTTTCTTGGTGGTTGTTGCCGCTACTGTCTTCAGTGGCCTGGCAATGACTCTGTTGAAGACACCTATCCAGAGATGTCCTCCCTCTGCTCCTTGTTCTTGCGAACCTCAGCTGCATGCAGCTCCTGCAAAGAAAGAGCATGGTCAGATCAGAAAGACAGGACACTTGACTTGGTCATGCAATTACTGTTTCAGGCTACTTTTCCAAAGCCATCCAGTTCTACGGATACAGATGGTGACCAAAATAGTCAGACCTATGCTCTGTGCAAAAGGGTAATATTGATACATCCTATTCATTGTGTTACCAAAAAACATGATCAACCGAATTAAGGAGCTATAAATCAATTTGCCAAAATTGATACCCGAGCACCAGATTTGTTTCCACCTTCACACTTCTGTGGCATAATGTATTGAGTACACAAGTACCTATTCACAGCATTAAACCTGGATCACTTCTTTAAAAAATGTAGCAAATCGGTAGTCTCTACATCTCTGTTGTCTGTTACTACCTTAGATCTTATTATTGGATACAAAAGTATACAATACATTTTTACAGTAGGTTGCTGTTTCTCAGGCATAGGATCTAAACACCGGAACCAGCTCCCTTCAAGATAAAGACATGACGAAATATAGAAAGATGCTGATTCTGCTTAAACCAAAACTATACATTTAGTATATGTATTTGTTTAAATGGGAGACCAGCGAGCAGCCACCCTTTGGGCCAGTTTACCATTCCTTGTTCTTTGCCCTCTGTTCAAAGGGGCTGACAAGTTTCTTTCTACAGCACATGTGTTTTCCTATGTGTTACAAATATTTCATATCTTGCTGCTAGGAATGTAAGCAAATAGCAAGCCATTCTATCAGGCAAGCCTGGTGTGGTTTTTCATCAGAATAACATTGTTTTATCAACCCACCCATCCCTTTTCCAGATGATCTATCTGACTTACACTTATACCAGGAATTGTTTGTCTTATCCCTCCACAGAGGACTCTTCATTATCTAGTTGTTTGTAGTGCTCTCACATTTTAACTTCAGTTGCACTAGGCCCTTCATAGCCCCTGCAGGCTTTGGGTTACCTATGGTGACCGTAACCCAGGCTTTCAAGTTTAGAAATTCTCTAGTTCCCATTGGGTGGTTTTCTGTATTTTGGAGCCTCGTGCAGCGGCTTGAATTGCATCAATTTAGGACATGCATGATCAGCGAGCGCAGACGATTTCTCCCTCCATCTGCGTCTGCAAGGTAAGAAGGTTTGGGGAGGTAGAGTAGGATTGCTGCACTCCACGTAACTCCCTGACCTTGAGTGTCTGTCCCATTCTTCCTCACCCCTCACGCACGTCCTCCTTGTATCTGTCCCTACTTCCTCCGGCTGCACGTCCGTCTCTTCTACCTTTCTCCACTTGCGTTCCTTTGCAGCTTCCGCACCATGTGCGTCCCCACGTAACATGTCCTCGCTCCCCCAGCCTAGCGCATCTTTCTAGCATTGCTCAGCAAGCAACTTGCCTAGCACATCCCTCTCTGAATTGCTCCCCACGCAACTTGTCCCTTCTCCCTTTCCCCACTTGTGTTCCTTCGCAACATAGGCCCTGCTTCTCCTGTGTTGCGCGCCACGTGCGTTCCCTTTGCATTTTAGTCCCAGCTCCCACCGTCTTTGCGCCACGTGCCTCCCCACGCAACCTGCCCCTGCTTCCCCAGCCTAGCGCATTCTTCTAGCGTTGCTCCCGACGCAACTCGCCCCCGAAACTGGCCTAGCGCATCCCTCTCTGTGTTGCTCCCCACGTAACTTGTCCCCGCTCACCCGGCCTTGCGCATCCTTCTCAGCGTTGCTCCCCACGCAACCCAGGCCCACTTCCCTCCTCGCCTTCCTCTTCAGGCTCCCCTGAGCCACGGCCAGTGTATTTTCCCTGCTTGTGTCTCTGCATTTCATTCCACGCCCTATCATACTGTGACTATTGTATTGTCATTCTTTTGCATTGCTTGCATGTTCCTCTTACTTCCAGGTCTCCTTGGATTACTAGTCTTGTATTGTATACATGCTGCATTGTGTGCATTTCTCTTCTTCCCCTCTAGGTTCCGTAGGACTACCAGTTTTGCGTATTCTGTATTGTACTTGCATTCTCACGCCCTTGTATACTATTGTAGTGTACATTTGTTGCTTGCACTGTTTTCTCCACTCACTCCTCTAGGGCCCCCTAGGTTCCAGTGTTCTTGCTGTGTGTTGTACCTACTTGTTGCCACATCTGTGGTGCATTACCCCTGTTGTGCCTCACTCCTGTTTGCCCCTAGCGTTTGACCCCCCCGCCCCTCCTACCCCTTACTCTCCGCCCTGCACCATCTATGGTGCTCTCTGTCTCCCCTATCTTCTCTAACTGCTATTCTATCGACTATCCTATACCTCTCACTAAGTCTGGTAGGAAGAAGCTCAAAAGGGACATCCTGGTCTCCAATCCAGGCCTCCCTATTGCTGATACCTACACTAGTGCCTCCTCCAGACAGACCCTCACTGACATCCTCTTTGTCGTTCCCTCTCCAGGCCTATGGACCCCCCATATGGTCTCTGTTCTCTCTCCTTTTTCCTCCTCTCCCATTAATGGTGGCACCCGGTGGAAGTCCCTCCTGGCCCCCTTCCACTCCTCCAAGACCATCATTAATGTCTACTTAAATGGCACCTTCTTGGCCCAGGGCACTCAGGCCAATCTCCTCCTTTTCAATAGACGCTTCCCGTGTCTTATCAACTTCCTTCCTTGTCCTGCTACTCCTACCTACCCCTCCCTGGCTCCTCCGCCACCTTCCTCCTCCGCCACCTCTCTGGCACCCTTTGCTGCTTCTCTGGCTGCTCTGTCTTCCCCTTCCTCCTCTGCCCATTCTCAGGCAGCTCTAACACTACCACAGGGAGTATCTCATGCATGTATCCCTCCACGGGTGTCTTGCAAAGGTGGCAATCTGCTCCACGTCACTACTCTAAACTCTTGCTCCACTGTCAAACACTCCTCGGGCATCTGCCGCCTCCTCAAAGAGCTTGATCTGGATGTACTCAGTCTCACCGAGACTTGGTTCACAGCCAGCTCTGTCACAAGTTTTGACACTCTCCTGGCTGATGGCTACAAGATCCTCTACGAACCCAGAACCAACCGCCCGGGAGGGGGAGTAGCCCTAATCTTCATGGAGTGGATCCCTGCTTCGGTTATTCCTACGCAGGTCTACTCCTCCTTTGAATGCCTGGTATGAAGGCTCTCTATCTCTCCTGGCCTCTCTCTTACTGTGGCCACCATCTACAGGCTGTTTGGCCAGGTCGCCCTCTTCCTCTCTGAGTGGGCCGACCTCTCCTCCTACCTCCTTGCCTCTACCGCTCAACTTCTCCTCCTCTGAGAACGCAACATTCACTTGGATGCTTCTAGACCCTCCTCATGGCTCTTTCGCAACCTCTGCGATTCTCTGTTTCTCTCTCTCTCTCTCTTTTCTTCCCTCTGGCCCAAATCACTCTGCAGGGCACAGCTTGGATGTTCTGATCTCGTCAGACCTCCCCCGCTCCAACCCTCTGACCACTCCTCTCTCCTCTCTCTTGGACCGACCACTTTCTTCTCTCCTCTCACCCGTTGCTCTCTGCCCATCAGGTTAAGCCACCCCAGCACTGCCACCCACCTTCTCGGTCATCCGGCCCATGAAGTGTGCGTCAGTGGAGGCTTTCGCCCGCTACTTTCTCTCCTCCTCCTACACCTTCGGCTGACTCACACTCTGACACAGCCCTTCCCAACCTTCATCTCTCAATCTCTAATACTCTGAATGTCCTTGCCCCTGTCATGCGGATCCGTTTGAATCCTGCATCCAAGTGAAACTCTTAGTACGATTCTGACCTCTCCACCCTTAAGCGCAAGTGTAGGGTGGCTTAGAGGAAGTGAAGAGCATCAGGCTCATCCTCTGACAAACTGGTCTACCGCCTGCTCCAAAGGCAATACAGACTCTCTGTCCTTTCTAAGAAGAGAGCCTACATCCAATCCTGTGTCTCTATGGCCTCTAACAACTCGCCAAACTTTTCAAAATATTCAAGGAGCTAGCCAATCCTGCAGCAGTCTCCATCTCTCCTGTTCCATCCCAGGCCCTCTGCACGGCTCTGGAATCTCATTCAACCACTAAAACTCAGGACATCCTGTCCACCCTCTCCTCTTCCTCTGGCTCCTCTTCCTCTCTCTCTATCTCTCCAGGCCCATCTCCAGCCGTATCTCCTCTTCCTTCTCCCTGTTCACCCCCAACGATGTTTCTAGACAAGTCCGATCTATGAATGTCTTGTCAAAGCAGGTGCTCCCCTGCTCCTCCAGAACCGTTAAGGACCACATCGACACCTGTGCTCCAGCCGATTTCTACAGTCACTCTTTTGCCACTGGAACCTTCCCTTCCCCCCTTAAGCACTCCCTTGTGCACCCCCTCTTTAAGAAGTCCTCTGCCAATCCTTCCTCTCCAACAAACTACCGCTCAATCTCCATCACTCCTTTCCTGGGAAAACTCCTGGCAAAGCTGACTATCTCCCAGATTAATCTACATACTGAATATGTTGGTTATCTCCATGACCTCAAGTCTGACTTTAGAGCAGCCAGGAGCACAGAAACTGCTCTCCTTAACACCCGTGAGGACTTGCTCGCTAATATCGACTCTAACCTTTCTTCTGTCCTCATTCTCCTTGATCTATCCTCTGCTTTCGGTACAGTCAGCCCTGCCATCATGCTCAATGGTCTCTGTGATACCTGGGTATCTCTGGTCAGGCCCTAGCCTGGTTGACCTCCTTCCTCTCAGATCGACCCCCCCCGCCCCCAGGTCCAACTCGGGTCCTTGGGTCTTTCCTCTCTTTTATCTATCTCTCTACATGTGGTGTTCCCCAGGGGTCTAACCTCACTACCTGGCACCCCTGGCCCACCACATCACTACCTTCTGTTCTAACTTTCAGTGTTATGCGGATGACACTCAGCTCTCCTTCAGGCTCTCCTCAGCGTCTTCTGCTCCTTCTCTAATACCTGACTGTCCGCAATTCAGGAATGGTGTGCCTCCAAAGATCTCTGCCTTAATGCCAGTAAGACTGAGATCCTGCTCCCGCCTTCTCTCTCTCACTCTGGCCGCCCAACCTGGGCCCTCTAACTGCACCTTCCTGTGAGGCTAAGAACCTTGGTGTCATCTTCGACTCCACCCTCTCCTTCTCTCCTCACATCTCCGACGTCTCTAAGAAGTCACAATATCAGCTGCACCTCCTAAGAGGTATTCTTCCTTTTCTCACTTTCCCCCAGAAGCTCACTGTCTCCAGATCCCTGGTTCTCTCTAGGCTGGACTACTGCAACAGCCTCTTTCTAAATCTGCCTGCCTCTACTGTTCGCCCTTTACAACTAATCCAGAACAGGACTGCGAGACTTGTCCTTGGCCTCAAGCCCAGGGATCATATCTCTCCAGCCCTAAAATCTCTCCACTGGCTCCCTGTGGCTGCAAGGATCAGGTTCAAGACCCTCTGCATCGTCCACAAGGCTTTCCGAGGCCAGGGATCACACGGCATCCAACGTTCTCTTCCTAAGCATCTTCCTTCTCGAGCCCTACGCTTATCCACCTCCAACTCTCTGAGGGTCAGACGCTTCTCAAGGCAGAGAGTGGGAGGTAGATCTCTTTCTTCGGCGGGGGCCTCCCTCTGGAACAGCCTCCCTGCCTCTCTCAAACTTGAGTAGAACCACTTAAGTTTCTGGAAGTAACTCTAGACCTTCCTTACGCTTAAGCTTTCTCTCTCCCTCTCCCTTGCTTGCCAAACTGGTTACCTGGCCACCCACTGAACTTACGGGACCAGGCTCATGCACGACCAGTTGCCATTGCACTGCCCCTGGGCATCAAACCTCTTAGGGACTGTATCTGCAACCCTACAGTCCCCTGACTCCATGCACTTATGAGCCACCTCCTGGCAGCACTTACGCGTTCCCTTGCACTCTCCCCTCCCCCCTGGCACTTCTCCCCCTAAACTGCCCCCCCCCCACACTTGCGCGATCTGAATGACACAAGGCCTAGTAGGATCGTTGTTTTATCCTCCTGTCTTCCCTTCCTTGTCGTGTCGCGCCTAGAAACACTTGTTTACAGGCACGTTATAAATGACTTATCATATCATATCAAACTTGCAGGGCCAATGCAGCTGTTAGGGACTGTCCAGTGCCATGTACCCATGGATCTGATTTGTGACGCAGCCAATGGTTATTTCTCAGCAGTTCATTAAACACCATGCTTCAAGTTCGATGTTCAGTTTGACTAGACACTCCTAACGAACACATTTTGATATTAGCCTGTGTCTTCTTGCCCTTTAAGAGGCTTTAACATCTCCTAATCGGTCTAAAGAAGGGGATTCGGGACGTCCAAGTTATATAGAATTGTACATGGGTAACCACCAACAATGGGAACATATTCCACTGGGGGGTTTCAAGAGACATCTGATAAAAAAATAGAGTGAAACGTGACCTGTGAAAGGGATGACTGAGAACCCTGTGGAAAAATTAGCCCAATTGTTGATAGGAGCCCACCTACAATTTTATGTTGCATGTGGCACCCTTCACATTCTTTATCCACCCCATGCACTTCCCCCAAAAGACCAGGGAATGAATAAGGGAGACATGAGGGACACAAAGACAAATTGGGATGAAATACAATAATAACTGTGGTCCTCCCATCCTCCCCCAGCTATCTCTACATTTGCCCTCCTTCCCTTTCCAAAACAGCAGAGACCTTCAGTAGGGAGTCAGAGTAAGTGCTGTATCCCCATGCTGTGAGGTTATGCCACTGGAATTTAACTTCAGTGTTCCATTCGAATGATGCTATAGCAGCATTATACAACATTTAGAAACCTTTGTATTCACCATTGGCTTGCCAGGTATGCTATACACAACAGCACAATACACTCACTGCAGTGGCTCTTATACCTCTAGTATTCAAGGCACACTCTCCAAACAACTGCCTATCATTTTCTCTTGGTCTGTATCCCAAAGGTCACACCAGAGAGAAGAGGGCAGAGATACATGGATCTATGAGTACTAGGGTGAGTATTTGAAATAATGATTGGTCTAAAGTAAATAGTGCCAATGAAGGGTCAATGCAAAGTGGTGTTTCTCTAGGTGTCCAACGCCATTGCAGGTTCAAATGATAGGTTATCAACATATTCTTGCAAGGTCTTTTCTCTCCTTGAGAAACCATATTCTACAAAGTAATATCCAATGAGGTGGCCAACAGAAAGTTCCAAACCCTAATCTTAGTAAGTCCTTAGCCGCAATTCTACCCTAGGTTTTAACACAAATGTTCCAGGAATTGGGGTTCACAAAGCCTAGTCTTCAAAGTCCCCTCCTGATCTAATACCATAAAAATGGAAAAGAGGTTTTCTTGGGGAGACTCTGAGTGTTACACACTAGACCTTACTGATCTGGTCTATGAGGATATGTGGCCATATTGCTCTGCAAAAATCCCTAAAGACTTCTCATAGGATGTAGGGTTCTGAGGCTTCACTTTAGCTGTCTTGTATTTCAGTTTCCGTTAGTTCTTGGGTTTTCAGAATTCACTTAAGTCTCATTACAGAATTTGGTTCTCTCATGTTTCACATGTCTCTCCCAGACCTCTGATTTATCACGATTCACAGCAGATAGCTCCCAAAACGTGGCTTTCGCATGAATCGGAGCAGGTCTCTCCCAGAACCTGTGGTTATCGGGGTTCACAGCAGGTCCCTCTCAGACCTTGGGTTTCTCGGGATTCACTGTATCACTAACAGGCTTTTCCCCTCGACTCAGGCAGCCATATTGTTATCTTCCTGCTACAGGGTTAGATCCTCTGCTTTATTCCTTAGTGGTCGCTGATAAAAAAGCATTAGGCTTTGTCCTTTCAATTCACACCAAGACTTGAGAGGTGTTCTTTAATCACCCTGGACAATCTGCAGTGCTTCCAGATCTGAACGGCTCCCAATCTGGCTTCACCATTCTTCCCACAGATTTGCACCGTCTTCTTCCAAGTAATACTCCCTCCGGCCTTCCTTGCTCCAGGAATCTGACCTTGTGTCAATGAAGAATTAACTGGCCCATCTGCTTCCTCTGGGTTTATCTCTCTTTCTGAACATTCCCAGCCCCTTTAATAATGCCTAAACTCAGGATTATTATCTAAGGTGGCTTCTGAAAGATTATTCCCTATGTATGCTTGAATTCTCTTTACTGATTGGTTATACCTCTGGGAATTCTTAATTCCTCTCACTATTACACTATTAGTTAAGGTCTAGTTTTGTGTCATTACCTGATGTCCTCCATTGTCATTGATGTGGGTTTGCAAGGTTTCAAAGGCATCTGCAGTGTGCAGGTCCATCTTGGAATTACTTGCAGCATGGTTGGTTTGCACCCTTACTTCCGAAGATTGTACTGCAGTATGAGCACTGGGACTCATTAGGGCAAACCGCCATATTGCCTGACGGATACACAATACTGTCACTACCAGCTGTTCACAAAGTCCCTCGTTTGCTGGCATGTTCTTTCTGCACATCCATAAATGCTTGTGCTCCGAGTGCACAGTTATACAGTGTGTGACTAGAAACGCCTTTGAGTAAACAAACACTGGATGTCACTATTGCTCTCAATGCAGGGACGCATACATATTCCTTTTCCGGCGGTACCAGACGTCAATACTGATAAACATAGGTTTTGGCTGGTGCTTGGTTTTCGTTGATTTGTTTTTGACAAGTACTCACCTGTGCACAGTCTGTAGGTTTGTTTTGTGTTTTGCGGATAAGTCCTGGAGTAGATTCTGTTATACTGGTCTACATCCCACATCCAGTCTATTGGGAAATGCTCTTCAAATTCATTTGTGTTCCATGGGTTACCGGCTCAAGTGCCAGAGTGGAGTCTCCTCCTTGATCCATGTCTTCAAGGTGTAATGATGCCAGGTACGGCCCATATGTTTAAGTGGCGGGTAACCTGATGAAGCAGTCATAGAGGATAGCCTGATCTCACTGAAGGGGTTGTATGGGTTTGGGCTTATCCAGTTGAGTTTAAGGTCCCTAGAGTGGATCTCTTTTGAGTAACCACATTACTTTCTCTCGCAAAGATCCCACCTCCCTAACAAGACCAGGCTTCACTCTGACCCTGCCAGATAAACCCCTTTTGGTTGAACAAGGCATCCTCCATACTCCTCTGTCATATTGATTATTATTGGGTGCCCATACCTTGCAGGGTTCTATTCTTCCTTTTGCCGGAATCCCATAGAGTTCAATTTCTGTGTGATTTCTTCAAGGCTGGTGATGGACTAGTAAGCCAAGGAGCTCCCTTCTGATCTCCTACAGGCTATTATCACGGTGTGGGTGCTGGCACATGACCCCCATGACCGCCTCAGTCCCATCACCGAGCCAAAAACACAGCTCATCACTATACTTTTTCACACTACTCATTTTTCGAAGGATTGCCTTTTGCTCTCAATGTTTGGTCTATTGTGTCCACCACAACCTGGTGTCTTTCATCTTACTCGACTTTCTTAGCGCGGACATATTGCCGGCTACATCGCCCTCTCACGACTGAGATGCAAATAGGAGCAGGAGCTATAGTGTTTCAAACACAGGAACTGTCCTTCCTCCAGCCATACCGGAGTACCTCCAGGCACGGAAATAAAAAATTGCAGGACACAACACATGTTTGACCTGCTCTCCGGAATACTTGCAGTCACTGCACCGACAGGCCTCTTTCCCGGTATCCAACAGGAGTCTACACTCCACTACCACCATTGTTACCACCACAGTCGATTGTGACGCTCCCCACCGATGATCAAATTCAGGAATTGGGATTCAAGTCCCGGCAGGGAACCGACTCGGAGCCATGATGAAGGCGGCCTTGGTATAGTTCATGACCACCGAAACGTGAAGAATACAGGGAACCTCAGTAATGGATAGGTCCCATGTGGCAAAGATATCTTTTACCTCATGACCCTGGAATAATATTCTGTTCTTTTCTCCCAAAAAACCTTTTCTTTTGTGTATCTGAGGGGTAATTTTGAGACCCTTTCGTCCCAACGCACAACTGATTCACTGATCATCAGCCTGCATCTGGGCCATAAGAACTTCAGAAGAAGGAAATAACTTTCTTCTGTTATTAAATACATTTCCAAAAGTCAAATGTTAGAATCTACACTGTATAATATACATCACAACTCGTAGTTTGTTTCAAAACACTTTAACTCACTATTTATTGTTTATAATTGTT
The DNA here is from genome assembly GCF_040938575.1 of Ambystoma mexicanum. Classification (NCBI taxonomy): domain Eukaryota; kingdom Metazoa; phylum Chordata; class Amphibia; order Caudata; family Ambystomatidae; genus Ambystoma; species Ambystoma mexicanum. The sequence goes on along the minus strand of NC_090925.1, from coordinate 324,707,221 downwards.
GACCTATTGTTAAGATAATCACTACCAATGATTGTAATTTATGTTTGTATATATTTCTATATATGTTGTTCTCTTTGGTTTCTTTTCCCTTATGTTGTTACACTCTGAAACTGCAGATAGATTTCGTGTCCAGAGAGTAAAACAAATGTATGTCTGTTTGCACTTAGTAAAGCAACATTATTAATTAATGCTTCAATGTTGTCTTTTTTTCTATGTTCATTGGTATTGTGGGTGGATATAATTTAACCTCAAGGATCTCTAACTAATGAGACCTGACACTACAGAATCAGGATAGATCTAAATAACCTACTCTATCCTTCAAATTCATTGTTCCCTTCTGCAGCTAATGCTGGGGCACACTTATTTGTTGACATGTTCACTGTGGCCTTAGTAGCCCTGTTTTAAAGGCCTCTCCCTATAACCCTTGAGTTGAGTTTCTTTGTTACCTCTTTCATCTTACTAACACTATCAAACCGTATGTGCCTAGACGAGCATTACACTTTATATTGACCTCATTATTCTTCACTTTAGTTTCTCACGCAGGGGCAGAATAGCCTTTTCTATCAGCTTCCTTTGCAGATTGTCTTGCAACAGTGTTCTCTCATTTTGTCTTATAATAAAAACCCACTTATTTCTTTGATTATTCTTTCACTTGTAGCGGTGTCCCCTCTGTTCGCAAACCTCCCCCAGTTTAGTGCCACAATCTTTTTGCCTTTACCTGTTCCTTCATCCACATCTGCAATTCCAAAAAGTTCAGTTGCACTGCAGTAACAAAGTGAGTGTCCGAGATACTTCTGCTAATGCATTTTACTGGGCTGTGTAAGACAGGCATGGTATCAAAAGAGACAGACTCATATGGGTTTGTTTGAAAACTTTTATTTATTAAGGTTCCTGGGTTGGTGTAATGCCTGACTGCCTTAACTCTAAAGGGATAATTCCCTCAACTAATGTTTCTAGTGGCCGTCGTCTAAGAGTCCAAAGTAAGTCTTTCGAATGGATTGTGTCCTCCAACGTATTCCTCATCTTTGATATTCTCGTCCAGCTTCGGCTGCATCGGAAACATTTTCTCGGCAGAGGGTGTCCTGCGTCGATGGCGTCGAGTCGATGTCCCTGGAAGGCCTCCATCGAGCACGATGTCATCGGGTGTACAAGTAACACGCGCAGAGGAGGTTGGCCTGAGTACTGTTTTTCCGCAGAACGTGTTGCTTCGGAGACTTAGCGCGCCTCGTTACTTTTATCTGCTACACTGTTTCATTCTTCGTAGAAAATCATCAAAGATGTCCTCATCATCGACCTCAACTAGCCCTCGCTCGGGGTTCAAGAAGTGCAAGGAATGCAGTTCAAAGATGTCCATCACAGACCCGCATCGATCTTGCCTGTGGTGCTTGGGAGAGAGGAAGGGGAAATTACAGGTGGGTCGTAAAACTAGCTGACCGATCCTCGACCGTCGAATCTGGAGTTCATTCTCCTTGACGCAAGAGTGAAGAAAAAAGGTCGAGATCCCGAAGTGGTTCCCGCCACTCGTCGTCTTCGAAGAGGAGATCGAAGAAACGACACCCCTGGTCGTCATCTTCATCGTCCTCAGACGAATCTCCTAGAAAATTCAGATGCTCCACAAAACATTCTTCCTATGCAGAGTGGGAGGCATTTCGACTAAAAATGCTTGAAGTTTTTGAAAAGGCCAAGCCTCATTCCATGCCTTCCTTGGAAGCTGGCCGAGAGCGTTCCCTTTAAGACACTTGCGTGCCCTCGAGCCCAAAGAAAGAATCATAGGTGATCGAAGAAAGTCCCATAGAGAACCTTCAATGTCCCCGATAAAAAAAAAAAAAGAGTCACTAGACACAAGCACTCCAAGTCTTCGACGCGGTCTAAGACTCCACATTCTCCTGTGAAGAAACCTTCGAAGGTGGTTGTCGAGGACACAACGCCATCGGCGCCATTTACATCTATGCCATCGACGCCTGTGTCGATGTCGACACCAAAGCCATCGGTGCCGAAGATTTCTAAGCATTTAACTCAGCCTTCTGAACAGGTTCCAGCAAAGGAAAAAGCTGCAAAACCAAAGCATACCACAAGAACTCCAATTCCTGAAAAATCTTTCATTCCTTTAACCAGGAAAGAGTATTTTAAATCCTTGTCTTCAATTTTTGAAGAAGAGGAAAGATCTGAGGAAGAGGAGGTTCCTTTTGGCCTGGAGTTTGGTACTCCAAATGCGCCAGAGTGTCTAATATCTGAAGAAAGCAGGATGAAAGATCTGGTTGACACACTTACAATGTCAGTGGTGTAGATACATCGCCAGAGACTGAGTTTGGCAATCCAGAACCAAGCAAACATGCTGATTCTTCTTATAGACACCTGATGTCAAAAGTGGTAGATTATTTAGGTTGGGCAAAACCACCAGCTCAGTTTATTCAGGATGATCTTACAGACATCCTAGACCAAGGTCCACCTACTGACCCAGTCTTACCTTTTCACGTGGCCTTGCAAAATAGGGTGGCCAAAAATTTTGAGTCCCTAGATTCTGTCCCTGCTGTGGATAAGTCCCTCACTAGAAAATACTGCCCTTCCTGTAGCGACCCCGGCTATCTGTCCAAACACCCCACTCACGAGAGTCTGGTGTTCCAGGCAGCCACAGCTACATCTAACAAAGTGGCGTACCCTACCATCCCTCCAGATAGGGACAACAAGCGTGTGGATGGTTGCAGTATTTTCAGCTGGCAGTATGGCCTTGAAATCGGCCATCTCCACTTGTGCATTAGTCACATTTTCGTACACTCTGTGTGAGTGCATCTCTATGGCGGCGGCGCATATACCAGAAGGGGAGGAAAGGGAAGGTTTCTAGCTATCGTTAGAGATGGAAAAGAGGCCATGCGGGAATCCATTCAGTCTGGTTTGGACACTGCAGACAGCATCAGTAGGTCCATGGCTGCAAGCACAGTTATGCGCAGATTTGCTTGGTTGCGGAAGCCGGGTTTCGCACCAGATGTGCAGTCCTGTCTTCTAAACATGCCATTTGACGGGTCTCACCTTTTTGGCAGCAAGGCTGACAAGAGCCTTGAGAGGTTGCAGACCTCAAAAGTGGCTGCCAAATCTTTAGGGGCCGCTGTTAGACAACCTCAGCTTTTTGGTTCATTAGGACAATCTTGGAGGGGACGATCCTATTGTTACTAGTCCTCATTTGGAAAGGAGAGAGGAATGGCCAGTAAAAGAGGACAAAGGAAAATTCCTCGTGGTGGACGAGGTAAGAGTGCAAGGTCATCCAGCTGCAGCTTCCTTTCCATCAGCAGCTGCAGCATCTACCCCAAAACCGCTTTGAGGGTTTGCGTCACGAAACACCAGTGGAAGGCAGACTGACTCAGCATCTGCAAGAATGGCGAGACATTACTTCCGATGCCTGGGCTTTGGAAACAATAGCCCAAGGTTACTGCCTTCCATTCTTAATGCAGCCTCACAACAATCCACCAGGGAAACACTCTTTCCAACGATTCCAGATCCGCTCCTACAGCAGGGGATATTAACCCTGCTAGAGAAAGCTGCTATAGAACCGAGCCATGGATCACCTGAAAGTTACCTGCACTCCCTTCACAGACTGGGCTTCTACCTCAATTTAAAGAAGTAACAGATGACATCTTCCCAGCAGCTCCAGTAGATCAGAGCTGTATTAGACACATCCTTGGGAAAGAGCTTGCCACCCAAGGCGAGGGCTCAAGACATTCTTCAGATGTTCTGCAAATTTCAGAGTGCCCAGAATCTTCCGGCCTACGATTTCTTGAGGTTGCTCGGCCTCATGGCATCCTGCATTTTTCTGGTGCCAGAAGCCCGCCTGAGAATGAGATCCCTTCAACGGGCTCTAAAAACTCAATGGTCCGAGTTCTCAGGAAAGATGTCGGACCTACTTCAGGTTCCAAGCAGGGTCGCACAGGATCTTCTGTGGACCTGCAAGGACAATATTCTGAAGGGAAAACCTTTTTAGCAGCCATGGCCGGAGATTACAGTAGTGACAGATGCCTCACTCATGGGGTTGGGAGTCCATGCCAATGGTCTGACAGTCACTGGTCATTGGTCTACATCAGAATACCAAACTACAATCAATCTTTTGGAGCTGAGGGCAATCGGACTAGCGCTGAAGGCCTTCCTGCCCTCGGTCAGGGGAAGAAATGTCCTGATAATGACCGACAAAACAGTGGCCATGCATTACCTCAACAAGAGAGGGGGTGTAGGGTCATTACCTCTGTGCAGAGAGGCAATGCAGCTCTGGTACTGGGCAATTCAGGAAGGAATCTCCTTATCGGCAGTTCACCTGGCCGGGGAGGAAAACACGACGGTGGACGCTCTGAGCAGGCAGGGTGCAGTGTCCCACGAGTGGGAATTAGCTCAGGAAGTCCTTCAAGAGATCTTTGCCCTTTGGGGAACCCTTCAAGTAGACCTGTTTGCGACCAGGGTCATCCAGAAGTGCGAAAGGTATTGCTCAAGGGAATTTCCTCCAGGAAGAGCTCTAGGAGACGTGTTCGTGGTGGATTGGGATTTCCCACTACTATATGTGTTCCCTCCGATCCCCATCATTCCTCAAGTGATCAGGGGGTTGAGACGGTTCGGAAGCCGCATGATCCTAATTGCACCGGATTGGGCCAGGAGAACGTGGAACCTTGTGGACATGTCCATCTGTCCTCCGATCCGTCATCCGCAGAGAGAGGATCTTCTCTCACAAATGGAGGGACAGGTTCTCCATCCAAAGGTCAACACTCTCAACCTTCAAGCTTGGTTTCTGAAAGGCTGAGATGCAAGGATTGGGATTCCCGGATGACGTCATGGAGGTGTTGCTTTCAGCAAGGAGGCCAGCAGCAACATCTCTGTACCGTTGCTGTTGGAATATGTTTTGCAACTGGTGCAGGGAAAAGAATGTTGATCATTTTCTATGTTCAATTCCAGAGGTGTTATCTTTCCTCTTATCATTGGCACACAAAGGTCTCAATGTTGGGACCATCAAAGGTTACCTGGCAGCGCTTTCCATCTTCAAGCGCACTTTGGAAGAGTGTTCCTACTTTAAAATTCCCATGGTGATTCAATTCCTAAAAGGTCTCACAAATGTGTTCCCACCTTCTTCTTTTCAAGTCCCAGTTTGGGACCTTATTTTGGTTCTAAAGTTTTTAATGTGTGCCCCATTTGAACCTTTTTTTTTTTTATTGCATATTTAACAAGCAAAACCAATACAAACCAAACTTGCAGTGAAAATATCAATAGTACTGTTTTCACATTGTTCGTTACACAGTTTTCGTCACTGCTCCACTTATCCCACTCCCCCTTATTCCATTCACTTTGTATATGCACCGCGTGGTGGGGTCTCATTTTCGGTGGATATTGACAAATCTTGTATCATTCCAAACAGTTCCGCTACCAACAATTTCCATGCCATCAGGGTTCCCACCTCTTCCTCACCCTCTGTGTTACTTGCCTCCTGCCATACCTGGTCTCCGCCTCCGCCCACTTCTGCAAATCCTTCCACCATATCTCCACTCGTAGCCTATGACAAATCTTCCAACTCATGGCAATCCTTCTTTTTGCAAGCACATATGCTAAATCCTTCAGTTTGTTGACATGTTTAAGTTTCTGCGATCTGGGGAACCCCCCCGAGTAAGCAGGGCCAGGCTGAATATATGACCATAGTGACCCCCTTTTCTGCAACTTTCCCAGCTATTTTGTTCCAGAAGCGCTCAATCACCGGGCAGGATCAGAACATATGTACCATATCGTCGCATTTGGGACATGCCTGTCTGCCAGCATTTTCAAACCTCGATATCCTCAGGGGTGTCATGTAGGCCCTGTGCGTAATACATAATTGAATCTGTTTTAATCTAGCGTTTCTGGACACCTTTTTATGGTACCCCAGGGCATGTTCCCACATCCCATCCTCTATCGGGGCTCCCACCTCCATCTCCCAGTCTAGTCTCAGTTGCATTAGTTCTTTCCCAACCCTGGACATCATATCGTACAACCTAGAAATCTCATGCCCTCCCTCCGTCATATCATATATCATGTCTACGGTAACATCTGGATCTTCTTCCAGTACTGTCTCATGTTGTCTTAATTTTCTGCACCATTCTATGATATGTAATATATTGACCCATGTGTAACCCCACTTCCTCTCCCAGCTCTTCAAAATGTATGATAGTCCCCTCCCTCCAGACATCTCCCATAGTTACCAACCCCACAGGTTCCCAGTGGTTCCCAATTGTCATTCGTAGCTGCTTGTCACCCCCAGCCAGCACAACCAGCGGTATCTGCGGGGAGCATGGGACTGGGTTTTCCATCATCCGGCATGCTCGTCGTCAGATCCTCCACCCAAGCATCATCATTTTAGGACGCGCTTTCATTTCTGTCTTGGGCAGCCAAATCATCTCTTTTAAATAAAATGGGGCACAGTCTGCTCTAAACAACCTGAATTCAGGGGTCGCTTCATCTGAGAGCCATTTAGCTATATATTGAAGTTGGCTCGCTACGTAATAGATCTCAAAGTTAGGCAGTTTTATTCCCCCTTTTTCATAAAAGTTCTGCAACTTCCATAGTGCCACCCTTTTTCTAGTACCCTGCCACAGGAAATCTCTGCACATGCCGTCCAGTCTGGTGAAGAACTTCTTAGGTATTAGGTACAGAATGTTACCGAAATAATGCAGGAGCCTGGGTAAGACCACCATCTTGAGCATTGCACCTCGCCTGATCATTGCTAGAGGCAACTTCACCCAAAATTTCATAATCTTTTCAATTTTCACTATGGTTGTGAAAACACACAGTGTTGTGCCTATGTTCTTCTTCCACCGTGTGGTACACATCTATCCCGAGGTACCGAAAAGTACCAACCGCCCAAGGGGCTTGCAGCACCGGCAACCACCCGACAGGGATCCCTTTATAACTACCCAGCGGGAAAATACAGATTTCTGAGGGTTCACCGCTATGCCAGACAGCCCCGCATACCTACCCATAACCTCCAGGATATATTGGAGATTCTCCTCCGGGTATTTCAGGTACAGCAGCAAATCATCCGCATACAAGGAGATCAAGTGTCGCTCCCCTCCCACCTCGATACCTATAGTATCGTACTGTTGTCTAAGGTATATCGCCAGAGGTTCTAAAGCTAATATGTACAGCCTAGGGGACCACGGGCACCCTTGTCTGGTACCTCTGCTTAGTTGCCATCTCTCGGAGATCACCGCTCCTGTTTTAAATCTGGCCAATTGTTCACTTTATAGCATCTTCACCCATCTTATGTATCTAGGCCCCATCCCATAGCCCGCCAAGGCTGCCAGCAGCCATGGCCACTTAACAGAGTCAAAGGCCTTCACAGCGTCTAGGGACACTATTGCCATTTCACCCTCATTCTTACTCCCCCATTCAATAACCTGATGGAGTCGTCTATGATTATGGGTGATGTTCCTATTCGGGACATAGCCTGTCTGGTTGGGGTGCATTAGTTTGAAAATGACTCTGCGCAGTCTGCTCGCCAAGACAGCCGTCAGTATCTTGCTGTCCTGGTTCAGCATTGACAATGGTCTATAGGAGCCACAGCTATGTCCGGGTTTATCAGGTTTGGGAAGCGGTACTATGATCGCTTCTCTAAGTGACTCTGGTAGCCTACCCATCTCAAACGCTTCATTTAGCATATCCAACATCGGGGGGAGTACTTCTGCTTCGTACACTTTATAAAACTCACTTGGAAACCGGTCCACCCCGGGGTCTTACTATTAGGTAGCTGTCTTACCACCTCTTCTAACTCCTCCAAGGTGATTGGTGCATCCAGCTCCTCTCTGTCTTCAGCACTTACTTTAAGCAAACCTATGTCTTCTAGTGTATCTATTATTTCTGCATAACTGCTTATCTCCTTATCCTCATATAGTTCCCTGTAATAATTTACAAACTCCTGATTTACTCCCTCCTGGGTGTCAGCTACACTGCCATCTTCTCTTGTTATCGTCCTAATAGTGGGTCTGGGGATCTCACTCGCCCATTGAGATTGTTAACCTTCAAAACCATATTATTGGTCATATTGACATCTGGACGTAGAGTGAGCGAGTAGCAGGCACTTTCTTCCAGGCCACCCTATACCGTGTTCCACAAGGACAGGGTTGTGTTGAGGGTAAAACCCTCCTTCTTCCCTAAGGTTGTTTCTGATTTTTACTTAAATCAGAAAATTATTCTGCCAGCGTTCTACCCCCCACTGCATCCCGGTAAAGAGGAGGAAAGGCTCCATAGGTTGGACCCTGAAAGAGCTTTAAGCTTTTATATCTCTAGGCTCTCCAAACTCAGAGTAGATGACCAACTCTTTATTGGGAATACTGGAAGAAGATTTGGTCAGGCTGTTTCAAAACAAACCTTATCAAGGTGGATTATACTTGGCATCTCAGAATGTTACAAATTGGCAGGCAAAGACCCCCCAGAAGGCTTGAGGGCTCATTCTACCAGAGGCATGGCCTCTTCGGCAGCCCTGCATAGGGGCGTTCCTATAAAATCAATTTGGGACGCAGCAACTTGGTCTTCGCTGCATACTTTTACAAAGTATTACTGTCTAGATGCTTCCCACTCTCAGGATGTTGCCTTTGGGAAGACGGTAATGTATTCGGCCTTGTAAGATGCCGACAAATTTCAATTTCTACTCCCTCCACCAAATTCTGCATGCTGCTTTGGGAGTCTATCAAAGATGAGGAATACGTTGGAGGACACAATCCATTCGAAGAACAAGTTACTCACCAACTGGTAACATACTTTCGACTGGATGTTCCTCCAACGTATTCCTCATCGCCCTTCCATCCTACTTCTCTGTAGAATTTTCTGTGTTGTTACTACTTCAGCTCTCGCAGGGCTGCTTACCGTCTGCCTACACTAACAACCAACACAAACAGGAGGGAAAACAGAACTGAGGCCAACGGGCGCTGCGCATGCTACTTGTACACCCACTGACACCACCCTCGACGGAGGCCGTTGAGGGACATCGACTCGACGCCATTGACGTACGGCTCCCTCTGCCGAGAACTTTTTTCTGATGCAGCTGAAGCTGGACAAGAATATCAAAGATGAGGAATACGTGGAAGGAACATCCAGTCGAAAGTAACTTGTTTGTCTGTGTCTAAACCTATGCTTGCCATCACTCTATACATAAATGTGTTAGGGAGTCTTTTCAAAAAGAAGAAAAATAGTGGTTCAACAAAAATGGAAACCAGGATTGGTTTCAGGCAGTGGTAGAAGTGGTCAGGAGCAGTGCTCCTCTACTTCTTTTAATTATGTTTTACTGTTCCTATACTTTTATTTTAAAAATAAACCGTTCAGAATGGTTTCATTTTAAAATAAAAGTGTATGAAGAAGTTGAAATGTGCACTTCGAAGGGATTGTGTCCTCCGACGTATTCCTCATCTTAGATATATCCTTCCAGCTCTGCTGGCCTGGGAAAATGTTTTCTTTAGAGGGCGCTGCGCGTCGACATCCCTCGAGTCGATGTCCCTCGACAGCCGCCGTATCGACGCTCGACGTCATCCTGTTTATAAAGGCCGCGCACAGCGTCCGTTGTACAGTTCCGTTTTTCCGCGCTTACTCGGTGCCTCGGAATACCGTTGCTCAGTTCTTAGTCAGATTAATCCTATTTACCTCGAGTTATTCGATCCATACTCGATGGCTTCCTCGTCGGAACCGACAACTCCTCGATCCGGCTTCAAAACATGTCGAGATTGTGGGAAAAAGATGTCGTTGACCGATCCTCACAGAAATTGTCTGTGGTGCTTGGGAGCTGAACACCATTGTTCGGAATGCGAGGACTGTATGTCCATGACAGCTAAGGCCCTGAAGGAGCGTAGGGGGAAGCTGGAGAAAGGTAAGACTTTTAAAGCTTCTTCTTCGTCGACGAAGTCGAGACATTCGTCTCCTCGTCACCATTCGCGCTCCAGGTCTCGGAGTGGGTCTCATCACTCCTCGAGATCGAAGCACTCGAAGAGGAGGCGTCGAAGATCCCCTTCTCCGTCTACCTCTTCCTCTGTTTCGCCAAAAAGAATCCCTTGCCCCACGAAACATAGTTCCCGGGCTGAATGGGAGGAATTCCGAAAGAATATGATGAGCGTCTTCGAGAAAGCGGCCTCGACCCCCTTGAAGACTGCCGAGAGCGATGCTCTGGTCGAAAGACCCGAAGGTCAAAAACGCTGCGAGTCGCAGTACCCGGCGAAAGAATCCTCTCGAGCGCGTTTCGAACCCTCGAGCAGGACTATGACCTCCAAACCTTCCTCGAAGGTTCCGTCGACGCCATCGACGAAGGTCCCGTCGACGTCGAGGTCGATGTCTTCGGCGCCGTTGTCGAGGGGACCTTCGACACACGGGTCTGTCGACTCGACACCGGCGTCGAGGCCAAGAAAAGTCACGGTGACCACACATCCAGTGACTATCCCCAGGCCCTCGACGTCGATGGCGTCGATATTGTCGAGTAGAATTCCAATTCTGTCGAGGTCCTCGAGGCCTCCACCTCTGTTTTCGACGCTACGCTCGAAGCCTTCGACGTCGGCGTCGACGACATCGACGTTTTCGAGGCCAATAATGACAAGTTCGGCACCCTCTGCCTTGGAAATGGGATTTACTCCCTTTATGAGTTCAGAACAATTGAGAACTATATCCTCAATTTTAGAAGAGGGTGATTTGTCTGAACAAGACACATTTGAGTTACAGGGACCTGTAACCCCAGTTAGAGAGGAATTTTCCTATGAAGAGCGCAGATTAAAGGATCTTCATGATTCTTTACATGAGGCAAGTGGGTTAGACACTTCCCCTGAGGTGGATTTTGTTAAGCCAGACCCGGGGGAGCATGCTGAAACCCCCTACAGAGCCTTAATGGCCAGGATTACAGAGTTCATGGGGTGGTCTGCACCTGCACAATCTTTCCAGCAAGATGACCTCACGGATATTCTTGACAAAGGCCCACAAGAGGATCCTGTGGTGCCCTTTCATAAAGCTCTTCAGAGAAAGATCATGACATACTGGGAAACCCCAGATGTAATACCAGCAGTAAATAAAAAACTGTCTGCAAAGTACAGGGTATCTTCCACAGACCCAGAGTTTTTGTCTAAACATCCATCCCCAGAAAGTTAGGTGGTTCAAGCAGCATCCTCTACCGATGTCAAGACGGCTTATCCTACAGTCTCACAGGACAGGGACGATAAAAAATATGATGCTATGGCAAAGAAAGTCTTTTCAGCATGTAGCATGGCGTTAAAGTCTGTTAATGCTACTTGCACCCTTGCTAGGTTCAGCCATACACTTTGGGAGTGTGCTTCTACAGCGGCTGACTGTATCCCGGAGGGAGAAGAAAGGGATGCGTTTCTGAATATTATACAGGACGGTAAAGACGCTATGTGCGAATCCCTCCAGACGGGCATTGATTCGGCTGACAGTATCAGCAGAGCAATGGTGGCAAGTACATCAACCAGGAGATTTGCTTGGTTGAGAAAGTCGGGTTTTGCCCCAGATGTGCAAGCCAGGCTCTTGAACATGCCATTCGATGGCTCTTCTTTGTTCGGGAAAAAGGCGGATGACAGTTTAGAGAAACTGCAAACTTCAAAAGCGGCAGCAAAATCCCTAGGAGCTGCAATCCGTCAGACTCCTTTTCGTCCCACAGGAACCTCTGCGAGGGGCAAGTCCTTTCGCTTCTACTCCGCATTCGGAAGAGGTAGAGGACGACCGGCTCAAAGGGGTCAAAGAAGAACTACCCGAGGTGGACGGGGTAGATATTCTAAAGCCGCAGCAACAGCAGGTGCCTCTTTACCATCGGCATCTGCATCAGCCGCCCCAAAACCACTCTGAGGACTCCCCTCACAGGACACCTGTAGGAGGCAGGTTGACCCAACATCTGACGGTATGGCAGGCTATCATGTCAGATGCTTGGGCATTGGAAACAGTCGCCCAAGGTTACTGCCTGCCTTTCCTACGTATACCTCAGAGTCATCCACCGGGGATCAGCTCTCAGAAAGCTCCAGATCCGCTCCTCTTGCAGGAAATTTTGGACCTGCTAGAGAAAGGTGCCATAGAACCGGTACCTGTAGCGGAGAGGGACAAGGGCTGGTACTCCCCTTACTTTCTCATTCCGAATAAAGACGGAGGACTGAGACCCATCTTGGACCTGCAAGAATTGAACAAATTCCTCAGAAAAGACAAATTCAAGATGGTCACTCTTTCTCAGATCCTCCAGGCCCTTCAGGTTCAGGACTGTTTGGTATCTCTGGACCTTCAGGACGCTTATTTCCATGTGCCTATCCATCTCAAACACAGGAAATACCTGAGGTTCGCAATTGGCAACTCTCACTATCAATTTCGAGTACTGCCATTTGGGCTGACCTCCGCCCCGAGGGTCTTCACCAAGTTAATGTCGGTAGTGGCTGCAAGTCTAAGGAGGGAAGGGATTCACGTCTACCCCTACCTGGACGATTGGCTGATCAGGGCTGTTTCTCCAGAGCAAGCTCAGATCCAGCTAAATCACGTGTGCCATTTCCTTCACAGACTGGGCTTCTCCCTCAATTTAAAGAAGTCACAAATGATACCATCGCAGAGACTCCAGTTCATAGGAGCGATCCTGGATACTTCCCTGGGAAAAGCCTCGCCACCAGAGGTGAGGGCTCAAGATATTCTACATATGGTTACCAAGTTCCAGCATGCCCAACGTCTCCCAGCCTTCGACTTTTTGAGGTTGCTAGGCCTCATGGCATCCTGCATTTTCCTTGTGCCAGAGGCTCGCCTGAGAATGAGATCCCTCCAGTGGGCACTGAGGACTCGACGTCATCCTGTCTATAAAGGCCGCGCACAGCGTCCGTTGTACAGTTCCGTTTTTCCGCGCTTACTCGGTGCCTCGGAATACCGTTGCTCAGTTCTTAGTCAGATTAATCCTATTTACCTCGAGTTATTCGATCCATACTCGATGGCTTCCTCGTCGGAACCGACAACTCCTCGATCCGGCTTCAAAACATGTCGGATTGTGGGAAAAAGATGTCGTTGACCGATCCTCACAGAAATTGTCTGTGGTGCTTGGGAGCTGAACACCATTGTTCGGAATGCGAGGACTGTATGTCCATGACAGCTAAGGCCCTGAAGGAGCGTAGGGGGAAGCTGGAGAAAGGTAAGACTTTTAAAGCTTCTTCTTCGTCGACGAAGTCGAGACATTCGTCTCCTCGTCACCATTCGCGCTCCAGGTCTCGGAGTGGGTCTCATCACTCCTCGAGATCGAAGCACTCGAAGAGGAGGCGTCGAAGATCCCCTTCTCCGTCTACCTCTTCCTCTGTTTCGCCAAAAAGAATCCCTTGCCCCACGAAACATAGTTCCCGGGCTGAATGGGAGGAATTCCGAAAGAATATGATGAGCGTCTTCGAGAAAGCGGCCTCGACCCCCTTGAAGACTGCCGAGAGCGATGCTCTGGTCGAAAGACCCGAAGGTCAAAAACGCCGCGAGTCGCAGTACCCGGCGAAAGAAACCTCTCGAGCGCGTTTCGAACCCTCGAGCAGGACTATGACCTCCAAACCTTCCTCGAAGGTTCCGTCGACGCCATCGACGAAGGTCCCGTCGACGTCGAGGTCGATGTCTTCGGCGCCGTTGTCGAGGGGACCTTCGACACACGGGTCTGTCGACTCGACACCGGCGTCGACGCCAAGAAAAGTCACGGTGACCACACATCCAGTGACTATCCCCAGGCCCTCGACGTCGATGGCGTCGATATTGTCGAGTAGAATTCCAATTCTGTCGAGGTCCTCGAGGCCTCCACCTCTGTTTTCGACGCTACGCTCGAAGCCTTCGACGTCGGCGTCGACGACATCGACGTTTTCGAGGCCAATAATGACAAGTTCGGCACCCTCTGCCTTGGAAATGGGATTTACTCCCTTTATGAGTTCAGAACAATTGAGAACTATATCCTCAATTTTAGAAGAGGGTGATTTGTCTGAACAAGACACATTTGAGTTACAGGGACCTGTAACCCCAGTTAGAGAGGAATTTTCCTATGAAGAGCGCAGATTAAAGGATCTTCATGATTCTTTACATGAGGCAAGTGGGTTAGACACTTCCCCTGAGGTGGATTTTGTTAAGCCAGACCCGGGGGAGCATGCTGAAACCCCCTACAGAGCCTTAATGGCCAGGATTACAGAGTTCATGGGGTGGTCTGCACCTTCACAATCTTTCCAGCAAGATGACCTCACGGATATTCTTGACAAAGGCCCACAAGAGGATCCTGTGGTGCCCTTTCATAAAGCTCTTCAGAGAAAGATCATGACATACTGGGAAACCCCAGATGTAATACCAGCAGTAAATAAAAAACTGTCTGCAAAGTACAGGGTATCTTCCACAGACCCAGAGTTTTTGTCTAAACATCCATCCCCAGAAAGTTAGGTGGTTCAAGCAGCATCCTCTACCGATGTCAAGACGGCTTATCCTACAGCCTCACAGGACAGGGACGATAAAAAATATGATGCTATGGCAAAGAAAGTCTTTTCAGCATGTAGCATGGCGTTAAAGTCTGTTAATGCTACTTGCACCCTTGCTAGGTTCAGCCATACACTTTGGGAGTGTGCTTCTACAGCGGCTGACTGTATCCCGGAGGGAGAAGAAAGGGATGCGTTTCTGAATATTATACAGGACGGTAAAGACGCTATGTGCGAATCCCTCCAGACGGGCATTGATTCGGCTGACAGTATCAGCAGAGCAATGGTGGCAAGTACATCAACCAGGAGATTTGCTTGGTTGAGAAAGTCGGGTTTTGCCCCAGATGTGCAAGCCAGGCTCTTGAACATGCCATTCGATGGCTCTTCTTTGTTCGGGAAAAAGGCGGATGACAGTTTAGAGAAACTGCAAACTTCAAAAGCTGCAGCAAAATCCCTAGGAGCTGCAATCCGTCAGACTCCTTTTCGTCCCACAGGAACCTCTGCGAGGGGCAAGTCCTTTCGCTTCTACTCCGCATTCGGAAGAGGTAGAGGACGACCGGCTCAAAGGGGTCAAAGAAGAACTACCCGAGGTGGACGGGGTAGATATTCTAAAGCCGCAGCAACAGCAGGTGCCTCTTTACCATCGGCATCTGCATCAGCCGCCCCAAAACCACTCTGAGGACTCCCCTCACAGGACACCTGTAGGAGGCAGGTTGACCCAACATCTGACGGTATGGCAGGCTATCATGTCAGATGCTTGGGCATTGGAAACAGTCGCCCAAGGTTACTGCCTGCCTTTCCTACGTATACCTCAGAGTCATCCACCGGGGATCAGCTCTCAGAAAGCTCCAGATCCGCTCCTCTTGCAGGAAATTTTGGACCTGCTAGAGAAAGGTGCCATAGAACCGGTACCTGTAGCGGAGAGGGACAAGGGCTGGTACTCCCCTTACTTTCTCATTCCGAAGAAAGACGGAGGACTGAGACCCATCTTGGACCTGCGAGAATTGAACAAATTCCTCAGAAAAGACAAATTCAAGATGGTCACTCTTTCTCAGATCCTCCAGGCCCTTCAGGTTCAGGACTGGTTGGTATCTCTGGACCTTCAGGACGCTTATTTCCATGTGCCTATCCATCTCAAACACAGGAAATACCTGAGGTTCGCAATTGGCAACTCTCACTATCAATT
The DNA here is from genome assembly GCF_040938575.1 of Ambystoma mexicanum. Lineage (NCBI taxonomy): Eukaryota > Metazoa > Chordata > Amphibia > Caudata > Ambystomatidae > Ambystoma > Ambystoma mexicanum. Next base: position 324,691,615 of record NC_090925.1, on the reverse strand, counting down.
TCGAGTACTGCCATTTGGGCTGACCTCCGCCCCGAGGGTCTTCACCAAGTTAATGTCGGTATAGGCTGCAAGTCTAAGGAGGGAAGGGATTCACGTCTACCCCTACCTGGACGATTGGCTGATCAGGGCTGTTTCTCCAGAGCAAGCTCAGATCCAGCTAAATCACGTGTGCCATTTCCTTCACAGACTGGGCTTCTCCCTCAATTTAAAGAAGTCACAAATGATACCATCGCAGAGACTCCAGTTCATAGGAGCGATCCTGGATACTTCCCTGGGAAAAGCCTCGCCACCAGAGGTGAGGGCTCAAGATATTCTACATATGGTTACCAAGTTCCAGCATGCCCAACGTCTCCCAGCCTTCGACTTTTTGAGGTTGCTAGGCCTCATGGCATCCTGCATTTTCCTTGTGCCAGAGGCTCGCCTGAGAATGAGATCCCTCCAGTGGGTACTGAGGACTCAGTGGTCACAATTCTCAGGGAGAATGACAGATCTTCTTCAGGTTCCCGACAGGGTGGCTCGAGACCTTCAGTGGTGGGCCTGTCAGGAGAACATTCTGAAAGGAGAACAGTTTTGGCAACCCTGGCCGGAGATAACAGTAGTCACGGATGCCTCACTCACGGGGTGGGGAGCCCACGCCAACGACTTGACCATCAGCGGTCGTTGGTCTCCATCGGAGTCCAGACTACACATCAACCTGTTAGAGCTGAGAGCCATCAGACTTGCGTTGAAGGCTTTCCTGCCAGCTGTACAAGGGAAGAACGTCCTGATAATGACGGACAACACGGTGGCCATGCATTACCTCAACAAAAGAGGAGGCGTATGATCACTACCCCTGTGCAGAGAGGCGATGCAGCTCTGGTTTTGGGCAATCCAAGAAGGAATTTCTCTATCGGCAGTTCACCTAGCCGGAGAGAAGAACTTGACAGCGGACGCTCTGAGCAGGCAGAACACAGTCTCCCACGAGTGGGAGCTAGCTCAGGAAGTCCTTCAAGAGATCTTTGCCCTTTGGGGAACCCCTCAGGTAGATCTGTTCGCCACCAGCCTAAACAGGAAATGCGACCTATTCTGCTCAAGGGAATTTCCTCCGAGAGGAGCTCTGGGAGACGCGTTCATAGTGGACTGGGAGTTTCCGCTTCTGTACGCGTTCCCACCGGTCCCTGTCATTCCTCAAATGATCAGGAGGTTGAGAAGATTCCGGCGAACCATGATCCTAATTGCCCCGGATTGGGCCAGGAGAACGTGGTACCCGGACCTTCTAGACTTGTCCATCTGCCCTCCAATTCGACTTCCTCTCAGAGAGAACCTACTCTCACAGAAGGGAGGTCAGGTTCTCCATCCAGACATCAAAACCCTCAACCTTCACGCTTGGCTTCTGAACGGCTGAGGTACAAGGATTGGGACCTCCCTGATGATGTTATGGAGGTGTTGCTTTCGGCAAGGAGGCCAGCAACAAAGTCTTTATACCGCTGCCGTTGGAACAGATTTTGCAGCTGGTGTAGAGAACAGAATATCGACCCATTTTCATGTGGTACACCAATGGTTTTGTCCTTCCTACTATATTTGGCAAATTCAGGCCTTCAAGTTGGCACCATTAAGGGCTATCTCGCAGCGCTATCCATCTTTAAGCGTACTGCGGAAGAACCATCCTTTTTCAAATTACCCTTGTTAATACAGTTTCTAAAGGGGTTAACCAATGTTTATCCCCCAAGACCATTCCAAGTTCCTCTATGGGATTTAAACTTAGTACTAACTTTCCTGATGGGTACACCTTTCGAACCTCTCCATTCTTGTTTGTTAAGATTCCTTACCCTTAAAACTGTTTTATTAATAGCACTTACATCTGCTAGAAGGGTGAGCGAATTACAAGCTCTTTCTTGTAAACCCCCTCATACAATCTTTCACAAAGACAAAGTAGTCCTGCAAGTGAAGCCTAATTTCCTCCCAAAGGTGGTTTCTGAATTCCATATCACTCAGAAGATTACCCTACCATCTTTCTATCCTCCTCCTCACCCGGGGAAAGAGGAAGAGAGGTTACACAGACTAGACCCTAGGAGGGCTTTAAGTTTTTACATTAGTAGACTAGCCAGGATAAAACAGGCAGACCAGCTGTTTGTAGGTTACGCAGGTCACAAGCTGGGGTTACCAATAACTAAGCAGACCATTTCCAGATGGATCATTCTAGCCATTCTGGAATGTTATAAACTGGCAGGGAAAGAGCCCCCTCAAAACCTTAGGGCTCATTCGACCAGAGGTATTGCAGCTTCATCGGCCCTCAAAAGAGGCGTGCCGGTTAAAGACATATGTGCGGCCGCTACATGGTCGTCTGTCCATACCTTTACACGTTTTTACAATCTGGATTCCTCCTCCAGTCAAGAGACTAGGTTTGGAAGGGCTGTACTGCATTCTATTCATCAATAGAAGACAGCGTGAAGTCAGTACTCCCTCCTCCGAATATAGAATACTGCTATGGGAGCCTATCTAAGATGAGGAATACGTCGGAGGACACAATCCCTTCGAAGAACAAGTTACTTCTTACCTTGTAACGTTCTTTCGACGGGATGTTCCTCCGATGTATTCCTCATCGACCCTCCCATCCATCCCCGCATTTCTACTTCCCTTGTTGTTGCAGCTTATGCTCCTTCAGGGTGATTAGTCTAGTCCAGACAGTAATACTGTGGGCTACAAAACGGAACTGAGCAACGGACGCTGCGCGCGGCCTTTATAGGCAGGATGACGTCGATACGGCGGCTGTCGAGGGACATCGACTCGAGGGACGTCGACGCGCAGCGCCCTCTAAAGAAAAAATTTTCCGAGGCCAGCAGAGCTGGAAGGATATATCTAAGATGAGGAATACATCGGAGGAACATCCCGTCGAAAGAACGTTACAAGGTAAGAAGTAACTTGTTCTTTCAGTGCAATGCACTGAACATTAGCTGAAGTAGCAGGCACATGTGTTTTGGGGTTTGTATTGTTCGTGGGAGGGGGCGTGGCAATGGGGATTCTGGGGAGCAAGGGCAGGCCAGTAGGGAACCTAGTTCCACTACTTATTTCCGCACACTTCGACCACTGGTTTAAGGTGGTCTTTTCACCAGATGCTGTTGGGTATATGTCACACAAATAAGTTCAACCCACAAAGCTATTCGTAAAAGACCTTCGGCACAGGTCTCTTGTAGTTATTCCAACTACCTTGAATGTCTTTAAGTTCTATGGGTTTCCCTTCCCCAAGCTTCAGCTTCATCAACTTTCAAAACACCATTGAAAATAATAACACAGTTCCTTTTGCAAGCTTTTCGGGGTTCCCTTCTCCACGCTTCAATCCCCTCACCAGTTCAAGAAAACTTAACAAGTCTCTAACTTGGTTAGGCTTCTTAGGGTTCCCTTCCCCAAGCTCAGGCCCCTTTCAACTTTGAAATAGAAAACTCAGTTCTTTATTTTATTATTTATTTAAACATACAGTTCTAACACAAAAACGTTTGTTTCTTCACCTACATGCCAGGAACAAAACTAGACAATGAAATGATAAACTAAAAATAAGACTGTCCATTAAAATTCCTAAACGCATTAATCCAGCGTCAGACGTCAAATTTAGGAGTAAATGAAAATTCCCATACGAGGCAGTAGGGAACGTGGGCAATCTATCCCTGAAGAAGATAGAACACCCCTCACCCTCTTCAGGCTAAGCTCCCCACTGATTCATCATCATCTGTAATTACTCAATTGTCTCAAAATACTAGGATGTTTCAGAGGCTTGATTTTATGACCTACAAGGCCCTGTGTTCACACTGAGTTTCTTCTTGAAGATTCTTTCTAGGAATATTACCAGACATCTGGTTGTAGCCGGGTTGTTGACTCCATATACGGATTCCCACCAGAGATCAGCGTCTGTACCTGCTATATTCTTCAGTCTTTCATACAGTATCAAGGTTCTCTCCATATGCAGCTCTGGACATTAGAGGATCAAGTGTTGTAGTGCTTCCTCACGATAGTTGCAGAGCCTGCAGCTTTTGGCCTTCGCACTTCCTCCATAACGGCACAGTACTGATCCTGTGTGTAGCACGTTGAGGTGAAATCTCAGGAGCATATCTCGATAGCTAGGGTTTGGCGATTTCCTTAAATATGCTGGCAGAACATTAGGGAGATTAAACAGTGATTTTGATAAGGTGTGGTGTTTTGAGGCCGACCTCTTTGCTTCCGTTTCTGTCCATTCAGCAGCCCACAAGGCTCTCTTGACCAGTGATGGATTTTCACACAAAGTTTTTAAAGACAGGCCCAAGTGAGCCAAAATGTCCAGGCATTTCTTGCTCCATTCTTTAAGCACCCAGTCGTAAGAGCCCTCTGACCTCTTCTTAATGATGTCGTATTGAGGGGCGCAGTCCCAGGCCTTCACTTTGCTGTGAGAGATTTCCAGACGATTCTTACATGCATAGATAAAAGGCCCAGTTTGTGCCTTATGATTGCCACAGGGATCGACTTAGGCAACGTTAATATGCGTTTCCAGAATGTACTCTCCATCGATTCCCAAATTTCCCATGTTAAGTCCAGATCCTCTTCACCCCCATAAGTCAGCACATGCACCACCTTCTGGTTGTAGAACTGGATTATCGGTGATAGAGAACATTTTCCATATTTTCTAGTAATCACAAGAGCCTGTGCTGTCAGTTGGTCGGTTTTCAGGACTAAGTTTGCAATCCAGGCCCTCTCCGTTCTGCTGTCACTTATCTTTAGTGGAATTTGTTTGAGAGATTATGCTATTGCCCAGCGTCCATCGGAAGGGGGTTCTCTTCCTTCCTCCTGCATTTTGTATTAGGAGGATCTCGGTTTTTGGTTTGTTTATTTTTGGTTGTTCAAGGTTACATAAGCCAGCAAGGGCTCAAGCTTTTTCTGAAGTCCAATAGGGGTCCTATCCAACAAGACCAGATAGTCTGCATACAAAAGCCAACTGGCCGACCTGTCATTAATCCTTGGCAGACAAGATCTAGGGGGGTCCAATATGTTCATCATGTTACTGATGAAAAAGTTGTAAAGGATGGGCGCTAAAGGGCAACCCTGCTTCAGTCCCTTGGTGGTTAGGATTTCTTTGGTGAGACATCCCTCTTTTTTCAGCCTGATCTGTAGTGATGTTCCTGAATAGAGGTCTTTGATGGCATCCACAAGATCTTTCGGACAGCCTCTTTCAGTCAGTTTTGACCATAGGCGCTCTCTGACGGTTGAATCGAACGCCGCCTCCATATCTACACAGGCCACATAAAGACACTCCTTTGCTTTCAGTGTTCTGGCCTTTAACAAGCTGAGGATCAGCAGATTTAGGCCACAATCTGTTTTGCTCACAAAACCCGTTTGCCTAGAGTCAAAATATTTTGACTCTAGTATCCACTCCTTTAGACGTTTTAACAGGACTCTTGCAAAGATTTTGTCAAGTTCATCTAAAAGAGCGATTGGCCGGTAGTTTCTGGGGTTCAGCCGGTCCCCCTTTTTGAAAATTGCCACTATAATCGCCGTTTTCCATGATGGTGGGACTTTACCTTGGCATGGAATTCTTTCAAACAATGTCATACAAAAACCGGTCCAAAGATCAGGGGCTAGTTTCAGTATAGAGTTAGTCATTCTGTCCGGGCCAGGGGCTTGGGACGTGCTAGCCTTTGAGATAATATTTTTGATTTCCGACCGGTCATATTTAATGTTCCACGAGCCAGTAGGTGATTGCCTGGCTAATTCTCTGTGTTTGATTGCTGGGTAAATAGGGCCTCAAAATGGGCAATCCATTCCGACTCATGAATGGGGTTGAGCTGTAAAGAGCCATTAGATTCTTCCCTTCCATTAAGTAGCGCCCATATATTTTTTCCATTATTGGACAGTACTGCATGCAGCATGCTTTCTGAATCTTTTTGAAAAAGACATGCTCTATGAGAGGCAGCCCAATTTCGAAATTGTTGTTTCAATTTCTTTTTTTCCAAGCTTCATCTTTCTATTGGCAGATGTTTTAGCCTCTTGAGGTCACTGTGTAATTGGGTCTTTTTTGCTGCCATTAAACTGTCATAGACATGTTTGTTCTTGAAGGAAGGTTTACCGTTGCTCCCAGGACCCTCTCTAAAAATCGCCAGCCAAGATTCATAGTCCAACCCCTTTGTCTGGTTCACTTGCCATCTATTTAGAATGTTCGCCAGAACTGGAGTTGATTTTTGGTTCATTCGCAACCTGCCTCGATTTTGTTCTGGTGACCCATTATAGGCCCACACTGATGTTTTGTCTTTTGTGTTTACATGTACTTTAGGTTTTAGGCATGTTAGAATCATGGGGTTGTGATCACTCTTATCTGAATTAAAGATCCTCAAGTATGTTACCCTAGAGAAAGTCCCACCGTCAACAAAAAAGTAATCCAATGTTGCACTGGCGAGAGCCGAGTGCTAGGTTATTGCACCCTCAAGGTCACCATTCACTTGGCCATTTAACATATGAAGGTCTCTGATCTCCACTTCTTCAAACCATTTTTGCGCCCTTGAAGATTTTTGTTTTTGCAACGGTTTTCCAAGACTCATGTTTCTTTTCAGGGTCAATGTGAGACAGTTGATGTTCAACTCTCCACATAAAATGATCCAGGGGTCTGTAAGTTCCTCTCTGAACTTATCAATCCATTACAATATTTCTGAGATAAATGAGTTTGAGTCCTTAGCCTACGGGTTCCAGTATAAATTAAAGAAAGCTAGTACTCCCTCCTTCACAGACTCGGAGTCTGTCAGTTTTACTAGCAAAATTTGGATCAGGGGGTTGGGGTGAAAACACTTTATGACACGGCCCATGGTGTTATTTTTGATCATGGTTAGTAGTCCGGAGCTGGGTCTTCCTCTTGTTCCCTTTATGGCGATGTTCAAATAGCCATTATAACCATCCAAAAGGGGGATTTCTCGCATCCGTGTTTCTTGGAAACAGAGAATGTCCATGTTCTACAATCTAATGTCAATTGCTCTCAACAAATGGGAGGTGCCCTTAGTATTCCAAGAGCCAATTCGAATCGTATCCACCGTGTTTTTTTCTGTTTATAGTAGGATCCTGCAAGCAATTTCCTGCAGGTCCGTTGATGGTAATCTTCATTTTCAGGACGTCCGGTTCATGGAGTGCAAAGGGGACATCTCTGGATGGCTTTACGGTTGGATTCTGGTTCGAGGGGGGCATTCTTTTGAAGGGCTTCCTGGGAATCTGGGGACCTTGGAGTGGCCGACAGGTTCCAGAGTGGCCGAGTCTACCACCTCTCTTATATCATATCCAAGAGCCCTCAGGTCATCCGATGCATTAAATATGAGAGCTGCTAGAGCTGAGGATATCATATGCAGCAAGACGCTATCATGCTCTCTTTCGCAAGGAAAAGCCACGATCTTTATGTCATCTGAAATGTTCACCCTTATTTGGGGAATGCTCTATTAGAGGTTCATGACGTTTGCACGATTTAGTATGAGACCGTCATTGGCCTTCAATACTCATTCCAAAAGGAGTTTATGCTGGATTTTAGTGTCTCTCTGAGACATTGCGGGGTGGACTTGTTTTATGCCCTTAAGAGGAATTTCACACCCCGACTTTCTGTCAGGTGTTCTAGATCTCCTTCGGGGAGGAAGGCCCCATTTTGTATCATCATTGGTTCTTCGATCCGGCGCCCTGTTTAGTACGGCTTCATTTAGCCCCTGACAGTTGTTTTTTCCTTGTCTGCGCTAGGGTTTTAAAAGACCGAGGGAGTTGATCTGGGGTCTCCGGGCTAGCAATCTGTACGCTGCTATCAGGAATTGTTGGTAGTTCTTGTTCCAGTTCCTGTTCAGACTCTTCCGGATCTTCGTAGGTGGAGAGCAACATCAGGTCTTCTTCTTCTGGGTCAGAATCAAGCACCCCTCCCTCTTCCGCACTCTCAATTTCTGAGTCTTGGCCCCTTTGGGTTTTTAGTGCGAGTAAGGGGTCTTCCTTCTAGTTTGCCTTGGTTTGTATCCCATTTGCTTGTTGAGCTGGTGTAATGAGGGCGACAGATCTTAAGTTTCTGATGAAGTTTCTTGCCCCTCCTCCACAATATTCCTTTACTGACTTTCCGTTCTTTGGTTTTTTTGTCTGGTTTAGGGTCGTTTTTAATCCTTTGGTCTTAGAAGAAGCTTTCACAGTCTTAGGGACGTCCTATGCAAAAATTGAGAAATGTTCTGGGTTCACACATTTCCCCAGCGAGTCCTCCGCTCGTTGGACTTCTTTTATCAGAGCCGTATTCCAGGGAACCTGTGCAATAGTAGGGGGCGTAGAGGATTCCACCGAAATCGGTACATGCCGATCCAAGATATCCTTCTGCAGCCCGCTGCCAGATGACATCCGGTCTTCTTCCTCATGCGCTGATGGGAATCTTACTCTATGGGGTTCCTCTTCAGTTCTTGCATTGGAGGAATGTTATTGAACTGAGGCTGAGTGGGTACTTTGATGTGTTTTCTATTAGGCAAAGTTTTGGAGTTTAGCAAAACAGAAAGGTGATGGTTGGAAGGTTTTGAATTAATCATAACCACGTGCAAAGCTCTGGGCAACCCTCCAGACCATCGTTTTTCAGCCTGCCAAGCCATTACAGAAGGGGAAAAACCATATGCAAATCAGGCTTGGTCCTACCCCAAAAGGGGCAGTCCAGCCCGAACTGCTAGGTCACATCCCTTCTGCACGAGACCACAAGCATCCCCAGACATGTTTCAGCCTTGTTGGGCATCATCAGTGAGGAGTAGCTTGGGTCTCTAGGCCCGGCAGACTCGGGACCCACGTCTGGGCATACCCGTCCCACTCGGGGTGACTTTAGCAAAACAGAAAGGTGATGGTTGGAAGGTTTTGAATTAATCATAACCACGTGCAAAGCTCTGGGCAACCCTCCAGACCATCGTTTTTCAGCCTGCCAAGCCATTACAGAAGGGGAAAAACCATATGCAAATCAGGCTTGGTCCTACCCCAAAAGGGGCAGTCCAGCCCGAACTGCTAGGTCACATCCCTTCTGCACGAGACCACAAGCATCCCCAGACATGTTTCAGCCTTGTTGGGCATCATCAGTGAGGAGTAGCTTGGGTCTCTAGGCCCGGCAGACTCGGGACCCACGTCTGGGCATACCCGTCCCACTCGGGGTGACTTTAGCAAAACAGAAAGGTGATGGTTGGAAGGTTTTGAATAAATCATAACCACGTGCAAAGCTCTGGGCAACCCTCCAGACCATCGTTTTTCAGCCTGCCAAGCCATTACAGAAGGGGAAAAACCATATGCAAATCAGGCTTGGTCCTACCCCAAAAGGGGCAGTCCAGCCCGAACTGCTAGGTCACATCCCTTCTGCACGAGACCACAAGCATCCCCAGACATGTTTCAGCCTTGTTGGGCATCATCAGTGAGGAGTAGCTTGGGTCTCTAGGCCCGGCAGACTCGGGACCCACGTCTGGGCATACCCGTCCCACTCGGGGTGACTTTAGCAAAACAGAAAGGTGATGGTTGGAAGGTTTTGAATAAATCATAACCACGTGCAAAGCTCTGGGCAACCCTCCAGACCATCGTTTTTCAGCCTGCCAAGCCATTACAGAAGGGGAAAAACCATATGCAAATCAGGCTTGGTCCTACCCCAAAAGGGGCAGTCCAGCCCGAACTGCTAGGTCACATCCCTTCTGCACGAGACCACAAGCATCCCCAGACATGTTTCAGCCTTGTTGGGCATCATCAGTGAGGAGTAGCTTGGGTCTCTAGGCCCGGCAGACTCGGGACCCACGTCTGGGCATACCCGTCCCACTCGGGGTGACTTTAGCAAAACAGAAAGGTGATGGTTGGAAGGTTTTGAATTAATCATAACCACGTGCAAAGCTCTGGGCAACCCTCCAGACCATCGTTTTTCAGCCTGCCAAGCCATTACAGAAGGGGAAAAACCATATGCAAATCAGGCTTGGTCCTACCCCAAAAGGGGCAGTCCAGCCCGAACTGCTAGGTCACATCCCTTCTGCACGAGACCACAAGCATCCCCAGACATGTTTCAGCCTTGTTGGGCATCATCAGTGAGGAGTAGCTTGGGTCTCTAGGCCCGGCAGACTCGGGACCCACGTCTGGGCATACCCGTCCCACTCGGGGTGACTTTAGCAAAACAGAAAGGTGATGGTTGGAAGGTTTTGAATTAATCATAACCACGTGCAAAGCTCTGGGCAACCCTCCAGACCATCGTTTTTCAGCCTGCCAAGCCATTACAGAAGGGGAAAAACCATATGCAAATCAGGCTTGGTCCTACCCCAAAAGGGGCAGTCCAGCCCGAACTGCTAGGTCACATCCCTTCTGCACGAGACCACAAGCATCCCCAGACATGTTTCAGCCTTGTTGGGCATCATCAGTGAGGAGTAGCTTGGGTCTCTAGGCCCGGCAGACTCGGGACCCACGTCTGGGCATACCCGTCCCACTCGGGGTGACTTTAGCAAAACAGAAAGGTGATGGTTGGAAGGTTTTGAATTAATCATAACCACGTGCAAAGCTCTGGGCAACCCTCCAGACCATCGTTTTTCAGCCTGCCAAGCCATTACAGAAGGGGAAAAACCATATGCAAATCAGGCTTGGTCCTACCCCAAAAGGGGCAGTCCAGCCCGAACTGCTAGGTCACATCCCTTCTGCACGAGACCACAAGCATCCCCAGACATGTTTCAGCCTTGTTGGGCATCATCAGTGAGGAGTAGCTTGGGTCTCTAGGCCCGGCAGACTCGGGACCCACGTCTGGGCATACCCGTCCCACTCGGGGTGACTTTAGCAAAACAGAAAGGTGATGGTTGGAAGGTTTTGAATTAATCATAACCACGTGCAAAGCTCTGGGCAACCCTCCAGACCATCGTTTTTCAGCCTGCCAAGCCATTACAGAAGGGGAAAAACCATATGCAAATCAGGCTTGGTCCTACCCCAAAAGGGGCAGTCCAGCCCGAACTGCTAGGTCACATCCCTTCTGCACGAGACCACAAGCATCCCCAGACATGTTTCAGCCTTGTTGGGCATCATCAGTGAGGAGTAGCTTGGGTCTCTAGGCCCGGCAGACTCGGGACCCACGTCTGGGCATACCCGTCCCACTCGGGGTGACTTTAGCAAAACAGAAAGGTGATGGTTGGAAGGTTTTGAATAAATCATAACCACGTGCAAAGCTCTGGGCAACCCTCCAGACCATCGTTTTTCAGCCTGCCAAGCCATTACAGAAGGGGAAAAACCATATGCAAATCAGGCTTGGTCCTACCCCAAAAGGGGCAGTCCAGCCCGAACTGCTAGGTCACATCCCTTCTGCACGAGACCACAAGCATCCCCAGACATGTTTCAGCCTTGTTGGGCATCATCAGTGAGGAGTAGCTTGGGTCTCTAGGCCCGGCAGACTCGGGACCCACGTCTGGGCATACCCGTCCCACTCGGGGTGACTTTAGCAAAACAGAAAGGTGATGGTTGGAAGGTTTTGAATAAATCATAACCACGTGCAAAGCTCTGGGCAACCCTCCAGACCATCGTTTTTCAGCCTGCCAAGCCATTACAGAAGGGGAAAAACCATATGCAAATCAGGCTTGGTCCTACCCCAAAAGGGGCAGTCCAGCCCGAACTGCTAGGTCACATCCCTTCTGCACGAGACCACAAGCATCCCCAGACATGTTTCAGCCTTGTTGGGCATCATCAGTGAGGAGTAGCTTGGGTCTCTAGGCCCGGCAGACTCGGGACCCACGTCTGGGCATACCCGTCCCACTCGGGGTGACTTTAGCAAAACAGAAAGGTGATGGTTGGAAGGTTTTGAATAAATCATAACCACGTGCAAAGCTCTGGGCAACCCTCCAGACCATCGTTTTTCAGCCTGCCAAGCCATTACAGAAGGGGAAAAACCATATGCAAATCAGGCTTGGTCCTACCCCAAAAGGGGCAGTCCAGCCCGAACTGCTAGGTCACATCCCTTCTGCACGAGACCACAAGCATCCCCAGACATGTTTCAGCCTTGTTGGGCATCATCAGTGAGGAGTAGCTTGGGTCTCTAGGCCCGGCAGACTCGGGACCCACGTCTGGGCATACCCGTCCCACTCGGGGTGACTTTAGCAAAACAGAAAGGTGATGGTTGGAAGGTTTTGAATAAATCATAACCACGTGCAAAGCTCTGGGCAACCCTCCAGACCATCGTTTTTCAGCCTGCCAAGCCATTACAGAAGGGGAAAAACCATATGCAAATCAGGCTTGGTCCTACCCCAAAAGGGGCAGTCCAGCCCGAACTGCTAGGTCACATCCCTTCTGCACGAGACCACAAGCATCCCCAGACATGTTTCAGCCTTGTTGGGCATCATCAGTGAGGAGTAGCTTGGGTCTCTAGGCCCGGCAGACTCGGGACCCACGTCTGGGCATACCCGTCCCACTCGGGGTGACTTTAGCAAAACAGAAAGGTGATGGTTGGAAGGTTTTGAATTAATCATAACCACGTGCAAAGCTCTGGGCAACCCTCCAGACCATCGTTTTTCAGCCTGCCAAGCCATTACAGAAGGGGAAAAACCATATGCAAATCAGGCTTGGTCCTACCCCAAAAGGGGCAGTCCAGCCCGAACTGCTAGGTCACATCCCTTCTGCACGAGACCACAAGCATCCCCAGACATGTTTCAGCCTTGTTGGGCATCATCAGTGAGGAGTAGCTTGGGTCTCTAGGCCCGGCAGACTCGGGACCCACGTCTGGGCATACCCGTCCCACTCGGGGTGACTTTAGCAAAACAGAAAGGTGATGGTTGGAAGGTTTTGAATTAATCATAACCACGTGCAAAGCTCTGGGCAACCCTCCAGACCATCGTTTTTCAGCCTGCCAAGCCATTACAGAAGGGGAAAAACCATATGCAAATCAGGCTTGGTCCTACCCCAAAAGGGGCAGTCCAGCCCGAACTGCTAGGTCACATCCCTTCTGCACGAGACCACAAGCATCCCCAGACATGTTTCAGCCTTGTTGGGCATCATCAGTGAGGAGTAGCTTGGGTCTCTAGGCCCGGCAGACTCGGGACCCACGTCTGGGCATACCCGTCCCACTCGGGGTGACTTTAGCAAAACAGAAAGGTGATGGTTGGAAGGTTTTGAATTAATCATAACCACGTGCAAAGCTCTGGGCAACCCTCCAGACCATCGTTTTTCAGCCTGCCAAGCCATTACAGAAGGGGAAAAACCATATGCAAATCAGGCTTGGTCCTACCCCAAAAGGGGCAGTCCAGCCCGAACTGCTAGGTCACATCCCTTCTGCACGAGACCACAAGCATCCCCAGACATGTTTCAGCCTTGTTGGGCATCATCAGTGAGGAGTAGCTTGGGTCTCTAGGCCCGGCAGACTCGGGACCCACGTCTGGGCATACCCGTCCCACTCGGGGTGACTTTAGCAAAACAGAAAGGTGATGGTTGGAAGGTTTTGAATTAATCATAACCACGTGCAAAGCTCTGGGCAACCCTCCAGACCATCGTTTTTCAGCCTGCCAAGCCATTACAGAAGGGGAAAAACCATATGCAAATCAGGCTTGGTCCTACCCCAAAAGGGGCAGTCCAGCCCGAACTGCTAGGTCACATCCCTTCTGCACGAGACCACAAGCATCCCCAGACATGTTTCAGCCTTGTTGGGCATCATCAGTGAGGAGTAGCTTGGGTCTCTAGGCCCGGCAGACTCGGGACCCACGTCTGGGCATACCCGTCCCACTCGGGGTGACTTTAGCAAAACAGAAAGGTGATGGTTGGAAGGTTTTGAATAAATCATAACCACGTGCAAAGCTCTGGGCAACCCTCCAGACCATCGTTTTTCAGCCTGCCAAGCCATTACAGAAGGGGAAAAACCATATGCAAATCAGGCTTGGTCCTACCCCAAAAGGGGCAGTCCAGCCCGAACTGCTAGGTCACATCCCTTCTGCACGAGACCACAAGCATCCCCAGACATGTTTCAGCCTTGTTGGGCATCATCAGTGAGGAGTAGCTTGGGTCTCTAGGCCCGGCAGACTCGGGACCCACGTCTGGGCATACCCGTCCCACTCGGGGTGACTTTAGCAAAACAGAAAGGTGATGGTTGGAAGGTTTTGAATAAATCATAACCACGTGCAAAGCTCTGGGCAACCCTCCAGACCATCGTTTTTCAGCCTGCCAAGCCATTACAGAAGGGGAAAAACCATATGCAAATCAGGCTTGGTCCTACCCCAAAAGGGGCAGTCCAGCCCGAACTGCTAGGTCACATCCCTTCTGCACGAGACCACAAGCATCCCCAGACATGTTTCAGCCTTGTTGGGCATCATCAGTGAGGAGTAGCTTGGGTCTCTAGGCCCGGCAGACTCGGGACCCACGTCTGGGCATACCCGTCCCACTCGGGGTGACTTTAGCAAAACAGAAAGGTGATGGTTGGAAGGTTTTGAATTAATCATAACCACGTGCAAAGCTCTGGGCAACCCTCCAGACCATCGTTTTTCAGCCTGCCAAGCCATTACAGAAGGGGAAAAACCATATGCAAATCAGGCTTGGTCCTACCCCAAAAGGGGCAGTCCAGCCCGAACTGCTAGGTCACATCCCTTCTGCACGAGACCACAAGCATCCCCAGACATGTTTCAGCCTTGTTGGGCATCATCAGTGAGGAGTAGCTTGGGTCTCTAGGCCCGGCAGACTCGGGACCCACGTCTGGGCATACCCGTCCCACTCGGGGTGACTTTAGCAAAACAGAAAGGTGATGGTTGGAAGGTTTTGAATAAATCATAACCACGTGCAAAGCTCTGGGCAACCCTCCAGACCATCGTTTTTCAGCCTGCCAAGCCATTACAGAAGGGGAAAAACCATATGCAAATCAGGCTTGGTCCTACCCCAAAAGGGGCAGTCCAGCCCGAACTGCTAGGTCACATCCCTTCTGCACGAGACCACAAGCATCCCCAGACATGTTTCAGCCTTGTTGGGCATCATCAGTGAGGAGTAGCTTGGGTCTCTAGGCCCGGCAGACTCGGGACCCACGTCTGGGCATACCCGTCCCACTCGGGGTGACTTTAGCAAAACAGAAAGGTGATGGTTGGAAGGTTTTGAATTAATCATAACCACGTGCAAAGCTCTGGGCAACCCTCCAGACCATCGTTTTTCAGCCTGCCAAGCCATTACAGAAGGGGAAAAACCATATGCAAATCAGGCCAGTTTGCCAGGTCTTCTTGGTTCTTCATTAGAGAAATGGTATCCCTAAAGCACGCCAGGAATGAACTTTTGTCCTTGCGTGCGTCTGCAATCAAATCGATTAGAGTTTTAAAGATGGCCCTCTGTGACTCTCTTTCTTTTGGTCTTTTTTCCCTGGAAGCTTCTATGTACGTTTCTATGAAAACCAACTTGGAATGCATCAAACCTAGTAGCATTGACTGATCCTTGTAGTTCTCACTCAGGTTTTCATATAATTTTAGAAAGGAAGAGAGGGCTATAGTGACGATGGATCCAATTGAGGCTTGTAATTGGGCACACTGCTCCTCACACCTTTGAAGGTTGTTTGAAATGTTCTTGCCTTTGAGGAAGCAAAACTCTTCGAGATGCCCTGGATATTTGGGCGCTTCTATGCTGAAAGGATCGGGACTCCATGTGGTGTACCTCAAAATCTGACTCTGAGTCCTCCAAGTCCTCTGACTCATCAGTTACGGACACTTGTCAGCCCTCACCTTTCTTTGGTACGTTCTGTTTGATGCATAAGGTATTAGCATTGCAGAATTTACTCAGTGATTTTTCAGAAGGAAGTTCAGCTAAATCATCCAGTGGAATGGTTTTTGATTTCGTTTTTGTTGGTATACTGGGAGCAACTGGCTCATCGTCTGCAGAATTAATCATGCACCTTTTCTTTCTCCTCTAGTTTAATTGTTGTGGCACAATATGGGGCTTCTTTTAGCATGAGTTCCTATTGCAGTTGGTAGTGGCTCTTGGGGATCTTTAACCTCTTCAGAGCGGGGTTCCTGTGTTTTTATGTCTGTCTGTCTCCTGTGGTCTGTACTCTAGGTAGCATTTTTAGAACCGTCTCAGTATGCTCCGAGCTGGGGTCCGGCCCATTTGTAGGTGCAAGACTTCTGTGCTCCGCAAATGATGTGTTAAAGGTGTAGTTCACCCCAACGTCTACGCTGGGTACCTGAGAAGAGGATTGTGGCTGGTCCATCAGGGGATGTTGGCAATGGTCTGACCCAGCCAATAGGTCCATATTCAAAACATGTCCCCAGTCACCCTCTCCTCTTTGTTCAGGTTCCTTTTCAATTTGAGGAGTTACAGAGGCTTTCGCCTTAAAATGCCATCTAGTCGATTTGTTTTTTTTGCCGTTACATGCTGCACTTCTTTGTGCAGCGGGTCGGGCAGCCTGGGCGTTATTTGGGCAGCTGCAGCAGCAGTTAGCTGTACAACCGGCCCTGACTTGACCTCGCCACCAGGTTCGCAACTCCCGTTGCCAATGCAACAGTCAGCACGCCTTTTGGAGTTGTCCCTCCCCGTTCCCAGTCTGAAAGTCAGACAGGTCCAGCACTGCTTCAGGGCTGTTTTGGTTGTCACCCGCTCTCCAGAGCTGGGCACCGGTAAGTCTTTCACAGCGGTATGGCATTAGGAAATGTTTGTAGTTTATTTATTATTTGACTCTGGGTTAGAGTCGAGGCATTCAGCAGTCGGCTGGTTGTTGCGCGGGGCTGTCCTTCCCGAGCACTCTGCACTGGCCAGGACATCCGAATTCGCCTGATCCATTAGCCAAGTGTTCAAAATGGAATTAGGACACGGTACGGGCTCTCAGGGTGGCGGGGGGAGTAAATGGCACTTATTGGGGTTCTGGGGACCGTGGGTTTAAAGGACATCCCTTGTCCCACACCTTAGTCCTCTCCTCTTGCACCATTACCTCCATGTTTTAGCAGCTTCATTTGGCTGCGAGTCCTAGATAGGGCGACAACGTCCGTTGTCAGGTGATGCTTCATCCAGTAGAAAGCAGACTGGTAGGAAAATTGCTCACAGCAAGGAGCAGTCAGGAGCAGCAGCAAAGTAACGTGTTCTCTTGGCCGACACTCAGCCAACACTCTGCGACGCTCCGTGCCGGGAGTGGAGCGTTTGTAGGTTTGGCCCCTTCTTTCTTCACCCAAATGGAAAGCAGACTGGAGGCAGGGTCCAGTAGAAAGCAGACTAGTAGGAAAATTGCTCCCAGCCATGAGCAGTCAGGAACAGCAGCAAAGGTATGTCCTCTCTTGGCCAACTCTCCGCGACACTCTGCATCGGGAGTGGAGTGTTTGTTGGTTTGGCCCCTCCTTTCCTCACCACAGTGGAAAGCAGACTAGAGGCAGGGTCCAGTAAATAGTAGAATGGTAGGAAAATTGCTCACAGCCAGGAGCAGTCAAGAGCAGTCAGGAGCAGCAGCAAAGGTACATCCTCTCTTGGCCAACACTTAGCCAACACTCCGCCTCAGAGACTCCTTCCTTCCCCAGGTTAGGCCTCTTGCAGCTTCCAAACACAACACAAGATTTATTAGAGTTCTGTCTAGAATTCATAAACCATTCTTTCATGGGGTAGAATCAGAGGCTTTCAAATACGCTGTGTTTTTTGCTTTTCCTAGGCATGACCACTCTGACATTCTTGTCTGTCTCTTTGCTCTCATGTACTTCTGTTACCTTTTTGTTTCCTTCAGATGTTCTTTGCAGCCCTTTTCTTCTGCTTTCCTTTCCATGCACACTTGCACCATTCTTTAACAGGCCTCTGGCACTTTGCTTCTTCTGCTTTCCTTTCCGTGCACACTTGCACCCTCTTTAACGTGCCCCTGGCACTTTGCTGATCTGTTTTGCCTTCTGTGCACACTTACACTCTCTTTACTAATCTGCTGTCCTTTGGATCTATGCACATTAGCACCTTCCTTTGCGTGCCCCAGGCACTTCTCACTGCTTTTCTTTTGCTGTCCATCTCCTTGCTGCACTTTCAGCCTTTTCGCATTTCTTTCACTTTTAACTTTCACACCTTTCTTTCTTTCCGATTCTGTGCTGCTTTTCCTGTAAGTGCCTTTCTCCCGCTCCGCTCTCATTTAAACGTAAGCTCCTGAGTTTCTATTACATTCTTTCATGAAACTCACCGGGCAGCGTCGTGTAGAGAGGCGGCTCCTTCAGGCAATGTGGGATTGCGGTCAGGGTCTCAGCACCTGCCCCTCCAGCACCCTTGGGGTCTGCATTGGCCCCAAGGGAACGAACATGTTGCTGGTCTTTGCCTGCAAAATGCAGGCATCACTTCTCCGGCTCCCTGGAGGCACGGCTCCATAGCCGTGCTGCAGCCCACACACAATGGGCCAGCAGCTCTGTGCACCGTCCCCCTCCTGCCTGCAGCTCCTGATTCTCTCTACTTCTGGGCTTCAATGCAACCTACTGCACCCCCAGCTCGTTTTTCCGTCTCTGTGACTGACAACACCTTTTATAGCTGAACAGACAGTCAAGTGGAGTCAGGTGTATGTCTCGACCTCAACATTCTTCTAATCCCTGTGACCCTCCGCTCAGGTGATCCTCCCTCACTTGTCCACCCCCAAGGTTGGGATCCAAAAGTGATGGCCCTTCCGTGGCCAACTGAATAGAATATCCCAAGGGAGTGGGTGGGAGAATACCGTCAGGTTTCTCACAGCTGCATCAATAATGTGCAGCTGTCTGTTTTAGTGCCAATTACTGAGACGAGGAAGAGGCACGGAGCAGTAATGATCACGCCTGAAGAATCCCGTACCAACTTCCTCAACAACATATAAAGAATCACCCATCAACTACTGAGACGAGGAAGAGACATAGAAAAGTAAAGATCACTAAGGCTGGGAAATCTACGTTGCCTCTAGTCTTTGGAAACTCTGTAATCAGACTGGGAAGTTTAAAAGCCGAGCAGCCGACAGCAGTGAGAAAGAGCTGCAGACCCTGAGCTGCACGGTTACCTGCACAATCGCCGGCCGGAACGTTGGGTGAGAAGATGCCACATGAAACTCTGCCGTAGCTAATCTGCCCAGCAGGAGAAAGAACCAGAGTGCAGAAGACGCGCTGCCTGAGAGAGAAAGGCAGCAGAAACCCAATTTGGGCACGGCACAGGTGCAGTGGATGACAAGTCGCACACCAAGCCCACAATCCAAAGACAGGAGAAGCCAAGAGGCGCGAGAGACACTTGGAGCACCCAGTAAGCCCATGGAAGCAGAGAGGGTTACCGGGTTGTCTGAAAGTGTGCGCTGCTTAAAAGTAGCTATCCGTAAGCAAAGCGGAGTATGTGAAGTAGCTAATACATCTAAAAGCTGTACCACAAGCGAGCAAAGCATGTGAAGAAGTTAAAAGACCCATTAGTTGAGTGAAATTACAGAGAAGATTTCAGTCGATTTAGATGGAATGTATTCCATACAGGGGAAGTCATATTGCGTCGCTCCAAGATCACTGCAGAGGAAGCTTCATGTCGCTTTTGTAAGGGTAAAAAAAATGTTGAAACTTTTAAGCATTTGTTGGTCTATTGCAAAGGTTTACATGCACTAGACACTTTATTGTGAAAAAAGTTAATTTTGTGGACGGCGAGTCATTCTGGTCATATTGTCTGGAGGGTAATCCCACTTCAACGTGTATAGCTGTAACTGGCTTTTTAAGATCTCTACATTTGCGTATGGAATGAAATGTCATGTATTGTTACTATGGTACTATTGGCTTTGTATGTTTATATATCAATGGGTTTTATGGTTTTTCATTTTAATGTGATTGAAAAAACGTATTTTATATTTTTTAGTATTTGATGATGTTATATTGTACTTAGGAGTGATGGAATTTATTGATGAATTTCCTCTTCTTCTTTTTAACATAAAGTTTAATACTTTTGTAAAGGTTTTAGTTTCTTTGGCCAAATACAAATAACAAACTAAAAAAAACAAAGGATTCCTGGCAGGGGAGTATACCAGGAAGTCCACCAAAAGTCACAGAAAGAAACGTACTTACTTTGCAAAACACATGGTAAAACAAGTATACCAGAGACTAAGAAAACAAGCAAGTTGAAGTTTTGAAATTGAACAAAGACCATTTTCCTGTTGAAATCAAAATACCTGCAAGAAAGATATAAACAGAGACTTAAGGAGCTCACAAGAGGATTTCTGTTGGACAAGTACATTAGGTTGTCCTCTAATATATCAAAGAGGTTGAAGAGAACCCTACGTGGAACGACTCATTGTGCATAAGACCGCTCTAGTTTCTGAACTCAGTGCAAAGAAACCTAAGAAGAGCTAAATGTTATGGGACATATTGTTTGCACAGAAACTTCCTGGACCATGTATAAGGAACAAAGGGAACTGTTGTTTGAAGAAGAGACACGTTTGCCACCCTTCCAGAACTGTTGTTTGACAGAGACATGTTTGTCATCCTTACAGAACTGTTGTTTGACAGAGACACTTTTGCCATCCTTCCAAAACTGTTCTTTGAAAGAGATACCTTTGCCATCCTTAAGGAACTGTTATCTGAAAAAGACACTTTTTTGCCATCTTACTTGAATAATTCCAGGGAAGGGTACCACTCTCTGCATCCAAGGATTTCTCCTGGGAAAATACTATTTTTGTTGGATTTATTTACTTGCTTTAACTGTTAACACATTTTGCCAAACCTAAATCATAGACACCCTTAGTTGTGCATTTCTAGAGTGAGGGTCAGATTAATATGTTTTGGACCCAGGGACAGTTTATATAATTTTGGCGATGACACACACACTGATCTTTAGTTTTAGTGTCCTCGGTAGGGAAACTTTCTTTAGGATCAGCACAGAGAGGCCTTTATCCAACCTTTTTATTGTAATAAAGATGTCTAACAGTGAAAACAATAAAACTTTGTGTCTGCCTCTCACAGCACATGGTGACACACTTGTGCCCACCATCCAGATAACTGCCCTAACCATCCTGGGTTGAACCCATAGTTAGGGAACATTCCACTCACACACATTTCCACACATGACATCATCCACTCTGACCTCACAGACAGACAGGGGAAAATCACACGTGCAGGTCCTAACACGCAGACCAACCAGAAACAAGTCAGGTGACTGTTGGTGAGTACAGCCTGACGGAGAGGTGGCCTGAAGTTTAGTGAACATTTTGAGGGTGCAGATCTTTTCTTTTTGTTGAACAATTATTAGTTTTTCTGTACAGTGATTGTTAAAAATAAGAAATGAAGGCTGATGAAGCCAAATACTTATGACAATATACAATTAATTTTAAACGGATGCAGTGGCTTACAATGGTATTATGATTTCTGAATCAGCCATTATTTTCGTTTTTCATATTGAATATATATATGTCTAACCTTGTATCCATGCATTTTTGTATTTCATTGGAGAATTTAAGACACTTTTTTTCCTAAGAAGTTTATTTTCTTGCTGCCTCTACAAGGCGGACCGGTTTTAGAGACCAAGAGGACTAGAGCGTAAATTTATTTGTAGCATCCAGTACCACAGCTTTCTCTCCTGGTGGAGGAGGTCTCAATGAAAAGGGTCTCCTATTGTTTATTTTTAACACTTTCTCTCCTGTCCTGAAGGGCAGGTTCTAGTCAACACCAGATTTAGGAAAGCCTGCATGCCGCCTGTGGGTACTGTGTTAGGTCACAGGAAGGAGACAGACCATGATTTGCCATTAAAAGAAATGTTTATTATAAATAATAAGAAAATGGCTGACTTTACTATAAGAGTTTCGCTACCTAACACAACTAAACTAGGGTGCTAGTCGTCCATTCTGAAATCCAAGTAAAGTCTGTCCTCCATCCAAAACTAATCTTCACTGACCCTACCACATATCCTAAATACCTAGGTACTTCTTAGTACATGACCTTCAAATAGCTTTTAGCTATTTCCTGCACCAATTCATTCAGTTCTCTTAGGGGACTTCTCCACATCCCTTTGTTTATTTCTCCTCGTCTTCTCAAGTTCCAATCTCTATCCGCTCCGGCACCTGAATATTATTTTATTGTGTTCCCCTCAATTGTTTTTTTGTTTTTACTTTTTATTTTAACGTGCACAGTTTGTATCATTACTACATCAACATTACTGTGTTGTCTTAATCTTGGTAAGCATTTTACATGTTGGGTACACTTTACCATGATGCTTGCATTCCGTCGGGGTCCTCTTATTCTCCACAATTATCGGCGAGGTGTTGCCTGTATCTGCTCCATATGTGTCTGGGGCAGTTATTTATGGGTATCAGACCGGCATGTACTTCTTCACAGTCATTCTCCCACATCATGTCTTTTTCCCAGTCACTCATCTTGGGGGGTTCTTTACTTTTCCATCGCATTAAGATTACCCGCTTAGCCAGTAATAGACTGATATTGAGCAATTTATGCCAAGTAGGGTTAATCTTGCGTACCACTCCCAATAGACACACACCTGGTTCCAATTCAATAGGTTGGTCCGACATCTCGTTCAATGTGCCACACACATCCGCCCAGTATTCAGTCAAACAGGAACACTCCCACAGCATGTGTAAAATGCCTGCGTCTTCGCTTCTGCATTTCGGACATTTCCCATTTGCTGCTGGATATATGTTCTTGAGCCTGGCAGGGGTGTAATGTGTTCTATTCAGTATCTTGTAATGTATCAGATGATACCGTGAATTGCAAGATATGGGGCCTCATTACAAGTCAGCCGGTCCGGAAACAACGGTGGCGGTAAAACCGCTGTCACTGTTTTTTCTGGACCAGCTGATTCAGAGTCCTGCAAGCGGGAGGTGTCACTCCCGCCAGGTCTGACCTGGCGGGATTAACACCACCCGCCTGCAGGTGGACATGGAAACAACGGCTCTGTCATAGACGGAACCGGTGTTCCATGGTCCTCATCCCCATGGAGTCCTATTGGACTCCATGGGAATGGGGATTTACAGAATTCCACCTCCGGAATTACCAGGTCACCGGGGTTGTAATGCCCCAGTGATTCAGACAATCACGGAGGCAGAATGGTATTACGGGTCCAGCTACTGCCAGATTCGTAATGAGGCCCATGGTCTTCGTCAGACCACACAGCTGTGCCCAGTGATTATCCGTGAAGGTGTGTCCTATATCATTTTCCTCTAGGATTCGGGGTGGGTGTTAACTAGGGAGTTGATACCATGGTTTTGTAAAATGTGGAGGCAGACGTTTTAATTGTGTTAGCGGTGAGTATACCTCCCAATCCCATGTGTGGTTGCAGATCTTGGGGAATGCCTCCCATATGTTTGCCATAGCTCATCGTAGTCTGAGGTATTGTAGCTTCTGTATTGTGGTATCTCCTATGGTCGCCTTGATCTCTTCCCAGCTGATGTATTGTTTATCTGGGAACAGGTCCCCAACGCAGTTAACCCCTCTTCCTTTCCAGTGTTCGGCTAGTGCTTTATCTTGTGTTGGGGGAGATAGGGTGCATCCCACAATATCATGTTCGGGTTATATAATACCTCGTATCTGGGTTGCCTTACCATTCTGGTCCACGCACTGCAAGTTACCAGTGCCGGGTTAGTGGTGTTGTCATTCCTGGTTTTAGCTTCAGCTACCCTGTGTAGGAGTTTTGCCGCGGTTTTTGCGTGTGATTCACCAGTTGTGTATGATGTATTTGAGTTACCTTCTATCCAGTGTGTCGCATAGTGCGCCTGTGCAGTGGGGAAAGTATAGTTCGAAGTCGGGAGCTGAGAGCCCTCCAAGTGTATATGATTTGGTGAGTTGCTGTCAGCTTATCCTGGGTTGGCCATTTGATACGAATGATGCACATGCCCCTTGGATTTTGGTGAAGAATGTTCTCTCGGGCCATACTGGGACAGTGTTGAATAGGTAAAATAGCTTGGGTAGTATGATAATTTTGATCAAAGCAAGCTTGCCCATCAAGGAGATTGGGAGATGTTTCCATCGGTCAAGTTTGGCGCAGAGCGTGTCAGTGAGTGTTTCATAGTTTAGGGTTCGGGTGAGTTGTGTTGTGCGAGCTATTTCCGCACGCAGATATTTTACCCGGTCTGTGGCCAATATAAATCCATGTAGGTTTGGGGGTTTCTGGGTTGCATCCGTGAGTGGGAACATCTCGGACTTGGTTGAGTTCAATCTCAGACTGGAGTGCTCTCCAAATTCCTGCACTGTGCGCAGTATTTTCTTCAGGTTAGTTTCTGGGTTTTGCAAATATAACATTATATCATCGGTGTACAGTGTAATTATCTCTATTTTGCCATCTAACGGGATCCCTGCTCTGCTGTGTCTGAATCTCAGTAGGTCTGGAAGTGGTTCTATGACTCGTGCAAATAGGAGGGGTGACAGGGGGCATCCTTGTGGAGTGCCTCCCGCCAGTTCCAGGATCTCTGTGAGGTTCCCGTTGACACATATCCTTGCAAAGGGTTGTGTGTAGAGTATCCTTATCCAACTTATAAACTTCGGCACAAACCCATAATTGGATAAGACCCTGAATAGAAATGGCCATTAGACCGTGTCAAGGGCCTTCTGCATTTCTAAGGCTAGTGCCGCTCCCTGAATATTTTTGGGGATCGAGGCTAATATGTTGTAGCAGCAACATATGTTGGTTGCAGTAGATCTGCCTAGTCCAAAGCCCGCCTGATCCTCATGGACCATGTGTGGCATCAGCGGATTTAAGCGTGTGGCCAGTACTTTTACGAATATTTTCACATCTATGTTTATCAATGATAGCAGTCTGTATGATCCGCATTCCTCGGGGCGTTTAACAGGTTTGAGCAGCAGCGTTATAATTGCTTTCTGGGTCATTTCCAGGAGTTTCCCTGTGGTTAGGGCTTCAGCCCTTACTGCATGGTGTCTGGGAATCAGTATATCTACGAATTCCTTGTAGAATTTGGCCCCCAGTCCGTGATAGCCTGGGCCCTTTCCATTCGGCAATGATTTAACTGCTGCCGTTATTTCAGCCTCCATGATGGGGACATCCAAGGCGTCCTTGGATTCAGTGGATAACGTGTAGTGGGTATTTTTGCTAGGTATTTGTCTATGTCTGCCTCAGTGCACATGCTTTAGGGGGTGTACAGGCCTGCGTAGAAGTCGTAAAAGACAACCCGGTCAAGTGGCACAGCGAGTAGAGCGTTGGCTTTGACATCTGTGCAGAGCCTGCTAAGGAAGGTTCGAATCCCGGCGGGGCCAAACTCAGACTTTCATCCTTCCAAGGTCGATAAATGAGCACCACACACCGTGGGTAATAATAAGCAGCGCTCAGATACCTGAGGGTTCGTAGCGCTATATAAGTGCCAAATTATTATTATTATTATCCCTCACTTCTTTCTGGTCCGTTACCACTATCCCGTCTGACCGTGTTATGCATGGGATATTCGTGTTTCCCCGTTTTCCTCTCACCATGTTTGCTAGGAGCCTACCGGGTCGTTCTTGTTCTCCGTAGAGCCTTGCGGCTGCTGGCTTGTCGAAATAACGTATCTCTCGGTCAGCGGATGATCTGAACTCCTCTAGTTGATTTTTAAGGTTTAATTTAGTCTGTGTTTTTGGGTCGGTCGCATACTGTTCTTGTAGTCTGGTTATGGCCTCCTCCCACCTCCCAAGTTCTCTCCTGATGTCTTTGAGTACAACGTACTCTGTTGACATAGCAATGCCTAAGATACATGCTTGAAATGCTTGACATAGGGTGCTTGGCTCCCTACCGAACCCTTGTTCTCAAATTATTCAGTAATATGTTGGGATATACTGGTTTGGTACACGTGGTCTGCCAGGGCAGTTGCTTTAAATCTCCATGGGTGTCTTTGTGGGGTGACTGTTGGGATGCACATGGATAACAACACTGGAGAATGGTCTGAAAGTGTTCTAGGTAGTATTGTTGCCTCTGTTACTCAGCCCAGTGCTCTCTGTGATACCAGTCATATGTCAATCCTAGAGTGCATGTCATGCACCAAGGAGTAGAAGGTGTATGGCGCTGCGATCCGTGCATTGATCGCCATACATCTTGCAGGCCCAGATCCTCTATATGTATATGTATCATGTGAGTAGCATTGGAGAGTGCTCTGGGGGTATTGGATGTCCGGTCCATCTCAGTGTCTAGTATTGTATTGAAATCGCCACCATTAATTATGTGTGCTGTTGGGTATTTTGCACATGCCTGAAATATCCGGGAGTAATAATCAGGGTAATCTACGTTTAGGCCGTACACATTAATAAGTAGGATCTCGACTCCAGCTAGTTTCCTGTGGACCATCACTTATCTCCTGTTGGGGTCGCTGTCCGTTGCGCAGTCTGTAAACGGTAGTGATTTGTGCATTAATATCATCACCCCCCGGGCTCTGCTTGAATAAGATGTATAGTAGCGTTGGTTACCCCATCCCGGGGTAAGACTATCGGCTTGATGACCTAACCTAACAAGTGTGTCTCTTAGAGGAATGCAATTCGTGCTCCTGTCCTATTAATATATGCTATAATTTTCCTGGACTTCACAGTCACACCAAGCCCTCTTACATTCCAGCTTATCAATTTGATCTCTCCAGAGGTCCTCTCAGCCATATTCTGTGCTGCTTCCATACCATACTGTTGCAATAAACTGTCCCATTATTCTCTTGTATTTCAAAACTATTTGTGCCTGTGCATTTTTAACTGTAACTCCCTGAACAATGTTCCCTCCCCGCTCCACCACCCTCATAGTTCCCTGAACCACAATTATGCATCTTCCCTTATCCTTCATCCCCTCTCCCCTTTTTCCCCAGTTAAACTTGCACTCGCATTTGGGGGGCCGCTTCTCTGGCAGCCAAGGCCGGACACATAACTTTCCAGCCCATATCCGCCGGTGTCTTTTAAGTTTCCAGAACACATAATAGTCTGAGGCGGTAGGCGGCATGATCATTCCCTCATTGCAGCATGGTATAACTGTTGTCATTTATAAAAGGTAGCCTTGTGTCCATTGATCCAGTTTGCTGTTTTTGAATGTTCAACCTCACTCTTCCTGCTAGTGCGATGATGTGCTTGCATTGTCTCCAGCATCTCTGGGTTTCCGCTTGGCAGGTGTTGGAATGTTAGTCTCCACAAAGGAGGCCGCCTCTTCCGGGAAGGTGAAGAAATATGTTTTGTCGTTGTAATGCAAGCGCAGTCTGACTGGGTACAACATTGCGTACAGTCCCATCGTTCGCGTAGCATCTTCTTGACTCCTGTGAATGACCTCCGTTCCTGCTGAACCGCCAGTGTATAATCAAGGAACACCCGTATCACATTTGAGCCCATATTCAATTCTTGTTTCTCCCTTGCGGCGCATAGCACTAGTACCGGTTTCTATAGTTCATTAGCCTGGCTATGATTGGTCTAGGATAGGCGCCTGGTTTGGGACGTGGTGCCAGGGACCTGTGTGTCTGTTCTACATCGAACATGGGTGACCAACCTGCATCTCCTAGCAGTTCCTTGAGTAGTCCCTCCACAGCTAGTTCAATAGGACCTTTTAGTGCGTCTTCGGGTACGTTATTTGCGCACGTTATTGTGACGGGATCTCGCTTGCAAATCTTTGCATTTGAGTTTCACCGTCTCCAAATCCTTGGCCATGTCAGTCACGGTGTTCGGTAGCGTTTCAAGAGTGTCTTCTGCCGTGCTGATCCTTGATTCAGCTTCAGTGATGTGAGTTGTGGCTTTCTCGAGTTGGGTCCTGATGGACCTGACATTCGAGTTGATCCCATCGAGTCTATCGTTCAGAGCGGCAAACTCTTGTTGCATGGATGTAAAGACCGCTTGTGGATCCATAGCAGTGTTCGCGGGGTCGTCGTGGGGGTGTTAGCTTGGTCAGTGGCAGGAGTGCTCATGGTGTTTGCCCTGGCAATTGTCGTTGTAAACCTGTCTATGGCACCCTTTTTCTTTTTGGGTGCTGCCCCTCTGGACATTGTATGCTGTCCTGCCGACTGCTTGCTGTATGCGCCTCCTCAATGGTGGCAGTGGTCCATAGTGCCCCACTTGAGTGCTTCTCCCGCCCCGTGTGGTGGCGTATCGTTTCAGTTCGAGTTGTGCCTGCGGTTCGGATGTTCCCCATGTCAACGTACCTGGTGTGTTTGTTGCGGTCGTCACCGGGCAAGTGTCAATGCCCTCTTCAGATCCCTTGGGTGGTGGTTGTAGGGAAAGTTCATTCAGTAGCGTCTGAGGCAGGGTGTGGGTGGGCCGCCCAGCCCACTAGCACTCAACCTTTCTTTTCTCCGGAGCGCCAGCATGGCTTTATTGGGGGGGGGGGGGAGCACGCTCTTCCCTCTCTCCGGTTTAGCAGCTGGGGCCATATGCTTCGTGTTTTTTCCCCCGAAAGTGGGGGCCGGGTCAGATCTGCGGCTCGGATCCTGAGTCGCATCGATTTTCGAGTACTGAATGCTGGCTATGACCACGCGTTTCGGCGGGCTCAGATGGATCACTTCTCTGTGTCGGGCAGGTCACACGGTATAGCTCTGGATATACCTTTCGGATTTCCGCAGTTTTTTCTATTCAGGCGGTCCTCATGCTTTGTCACCTTCTCCTCTGATTCTGGCGAATATCGGGCTCTTTTGACGCTTTTTTCCGTTTTGGGCCCCGGCTGTCCACGGAGCATACGTTCAGTTCTACATACAGCAACCAGCGCAACTGTGCCCCACCTGTTCCTCTCAATTGTAGTTGAGTTTCTCTTTCTCTGACAGCAGTTTCACCAGTTGTACACCTTCTCTTGTATCGCTTATTACAATCTGCTGCATTCTTGTCTCTTCACTGGCATCTGTGTGATGTACTCAGCGACCAGTCTCAATCCTTTTATGATTTTTCCATTCTCCGAGTCCCTGAATGATTCTCACTCTTCTTAGAATTTAACCATACACTGGGGAAAGTAGGCTGACTCCATTCGTTATATTCGTTTTTCTTACTATGATGAATATGATTGTACTACTTGTTATCTGTGCCTTGTTGCCCGGGTCTCCGCTCTCCCCATTACCTGCAATTCAATAGGACTGCATCGCTGGGTCGGCACTCGCCTTTGGTGTCTCTCTGTGGTTTGTCAGTACTTCTGTCATGCTCCTTCCCTCTTTTTCTTCTGACACGCTTCAGTGTTGTCCTCTCAGTGTGGTTTCGGCATTGGAAGGGGTTTACACTCCTTTTTCCTTCCCAGTCATAACTTCTCTCTTGCGGTTCCCTCTTTGGACCTCCGTCAGGTATATAAGCTCTCACAGGTACTTGCTGTAGCACAGGCTCTTTCCAGCCATGACTTCTCTTCAGCTTTCCTTGTACGTCCCTCCTAGGACTGTTAAACAACTGGGAGACTCCCCCGGGTCTGCCCCGTGAATTGTGCAACCAAGGCGTGTCCTCCTTCTAGCTGCTCGCCTGCGTTGAAAGCAATGTTGTCTCCGGGTTACCAGGTTCCCTTGTCCAACTGGTTTGAAACTCCCTGGTCTCTCGTTCTTTTGTTCCTCCCATTTTTATGATGCTGCTCTGGGACTTCCCCAGTTTCTTGTGACAGTCCTTTCTTTGTGTCAGAGTTATACTCGTTATAACTCCTTTTGGGTTTCTTCGTCACAGTACATAACAGGTACTTATTCTTTATCACTCCTGGGTTTTTACTCATCTCAGTATTAGGCAAGTATTTATCTTCTACAAAGATATCACTAGCAGATGTAGGAGGATTCTGGTTTTCTGCCAGTTGGTATGGTCTGATAAGACTTCTGAGTGAGATGGAAAGGGAGTACCTCTTTGGATCGGGAGTCCTTGGCCCCAGGGGGGGTCTCAATTGAAGTCTCAATTGCCGCTACCCCTAGGGAGAATGTTGCCTAGTGGGCTCACCTCCCTAGCGTCCCAGGCAAAGGCTCCCCGCTGGGGAGAAGTGACTGAATCCCTCAATTCGTCACAGTACCCACTTGGTACAAGACGATTACACTGTTTCAACATCATCCTCTGATGACAAGCATTTGAATGTATGTATTGCTGTTTAAAGTGAATGTGAAGAGACCAACAGAGAGGGGAAGTGAGTTACAATGCCTGAGGGCAGACAGAGGGCGCCGTATGGATACTGTGACGAATCTGGACTATTCGTCCCTTCTGCCCAGAGGGGAGCCAGCCCCTTTGAGGCTAAGGAGTTGAACCCGCAAAGCAAGATCCTCCGTAGGGGTCTGGTCAAGTGGCACCTCACTGGGAGTGACTCCCCTCTTGGGGACAAGGACTCCCATTCTGATAAGTACTCACAATCCAGAGCACATTATCTGCCTACATGGGAATTGGAAAGACTGTTACTTCTGTTTTGAATATTTTTATCATAATGGTATTTATTGAGTGCAGACCTGGCTTTGAGAAGCAATGGAGAGCTTTTCAGAGGTATACAACAGTACAGATGCATAACGGGAGCGCTTTTCAAAAGTAACCACAGAACAGATGTATGTAAATACTGGAGGGGGGTTGCTGTAGTTATGCCCCCTATACAGTTGGGGTAGAGGCACAGAGCACCCCAGTCAAGGTTCCCCCAGTCATGGTTCTCTATGTTTTGGCAATGGATGAGCAACTAAGGCTGAGACTCATTGGAGGTGATGCAGGCTGGTTCCTAAGTAAGGTATGATGTCCTTTCATTACCACTTCTGCCCATCATTCATCGTGCCTTCTGTTCTGCGGGCATCTTCGGCGGTGTCATTCCCATCCCGGCACGCTGCTTCCTAAGGAAAAGGGAAAAGAACAGAAAAAAAGGCATTAGTAAGCATTCTGCAAATCTTCGCTTATTTTTTAAATACTGTACGAGCTTCAAACGCTTACCTGAATCCCAGCCGCTCTGGGGGAACTCTGTCTCCGGAACTTCTCATCCATCTGCAAGAGGGAAAAGACACTCCAGGTTAGCGAGGAAACATCTAGAGGCGCCGCATACCGCGCTTACCCACTGCATTCGTTATTCATAACCGGCATCCATGCTGAAAACCTCGCGGCACCTAAAAGACACAGAAAAAGAACTCAGTTCAATGCAAATATGAAAGGGGTGCATCGCGCTCTCACTCACCTTCAGCGCTACTCATCTCAGCAGCACGCCGCCATCCCCGGACACCGGCCATCATCTAAGGGAGGAAAGGAACGAAGTTAGAGAAATGTTCAAAAGACTAATTATACTTACCTGTTGGACTCTTGCCAGTGAAGTAACTAGGCAGCAACGAGCCCGCATCAATCAAGGCGCCCCTGCGCTGAAAGCAGGACAGAGAGCACACTATCCAAGAAAACAAGATGAGCTGTGTATCAAAGGGAAGGGTTGGACCCCGGGGAAGAAGGGGTTCAAGAACACAGAGACAATAGGGCGTTAAACTCTACCAATCCTGTGTTTCAGGCCCAGTCTCCAGTCGAATAGCCTCCAGGGAAGGGTTCGAGGTCGTAAAAGGTCAGAACAGGCTGAGTGACGTCCCCGTGGATACCAGGTGAACGTTACAATTTCATACACGTTTAAATTGCAGGCGTAGAAATGCCTGCTGATGAAATGACTTGCAACCGTAAGTACAGTGAATCCCCAAGTGAATCCCCAAGCCCCCACAAAGGAATGTCCACACATTTATATACAATAAGGTTTAAGGAAATATATACATCAATAAATAACACACTTTGTACTCGGGTAACACTATCCTAATAATAGTAAATACATACACATCTATGTGGTACCACAATATACTTTAGAATAAATTTAGAATGCACAAACTGCTGACTGTTTTTAAAAAGCATAGCAATCATAGAGCATTGGATGATTGCATAGATATATCTGTCGAAAGGCAAGTTAGATTAGGAACATTGGCAGAATGCTTCGTGTAAAGTACATAGGCAATATTGTGTGATGATACCTCCACCTTGACAACCTGTAAGGGAAAACGTTAAGGTGTACTTAATCTTTTTTTTTTTTTTAAAGATTGTTATTTTGAAAAATAAACAATACAAACCAAACTTGCAGCGTTATTTACAATAAACTCGTGAACATCAATTAACGCTCATTACTGCTCCCCAAATCCCCCTCCCCCAAGAGCTTATTTGCATTTCTGGTTCTGTATCAGCTGCGTGTGGCTGGGTATCGCTTCCTTCCGAAGCTGCAGGATCCACTACTGTGCCAAACAGTCCTGTTATTAACATTCTCCAAGCCATCAGGTTACCCACATCTTCTTCCCCGCACTTGCTACATGCCTCCTGCCACACCACTGTTTCAGCCTCCGCCCATTTTTGCAAGTCCCGCCACCATACCTCTACCCGTGGCTTGTGGCATTGCTTCCAGCCCATAGCTATCCTTCTTTTAGCAAGCACATATGCCAGGTCCCTCAGTTTCCCAAGGTGTTTAGTGTTCCGTGGTCTGGGAAACTCTCCCAACAGGCAGGCCCAGGCTGTATCTATGTTGAGCGAGACCCCTTTATCGGCTAGTTTCCGTGCCACTTCCCCCCAAAAAGCTTCAATCACTGGGCAAGACCAGAACATGTGTGTCATATCTGCGTCTTCCTCATCGCATTTTGGGCATGCTTGTCTTCCTGCGTTTGCAAACTTAGATATTCTCTTCGGGGTCATATAGGGTCTATGCGTTATGTATAACTGTATCTGCTGCAATCTAGCATTTCTGGACACTTTCTTGTGGTATCCTATAGCACGTTCCCACATTCCATCGGTCATCTGTGCCCCCACCTCTGCTTCCCAGTCCAGCCTCAGGTGAGTCAAATCCTTCCCCACCCGGGTCATCACCATCTCATACAGTCTAGAGATCTCGTGCCCTCCTTCTGATATATCATATATTGTTCCCATTAGAACGTCTGGTTCTTCCGCCAGTACAATCTCTGGCCAGGTTTTGCAAATAGTCTGCACTAGCCTACGATACGTGACATATTGGCCTCCATGCAAGCCTGTCTCTTCTCCCAGTTCTTCAAACTCTTTAATAGCCCCTTCTTGCCATATGTCTCCCAATGTGACCAGCCCAACTGATTCCCAATAGGTCCTGATTATTAGCTGGTTGTCTCCCCTAGCTAAGGCAACTAGTGGCACCTGTGGGGAACACGGGCATGGGTTCTCCAGCAGTTGGCATACTCTGTGCCACATCTTCCACCCAAGTAACAGCATACCCGGGCGTTCTTTCATTTCAAGTCTAGTCACCCAGATAATCTCATTTAGGTAAAACGGGGTGCAGTCCTGCCCAAACAGCCTAGATTCAGGGGTTTCTTCATCAGAA
Source organism: Ambystoma mexicanum (assembly GCF_040938575.1). Classification (NCBI taxonomy): domain Eukaryota; kingdom Metazoa; phylum Chordata; class Amphibia; order Caudata; family Ambystomatidae; genus Ambystoma; species Ambystoma mexicanum. The sequence goes on along the minus strand of NC_090925.1, from coordinate 324,658,567 downwards.
AGCCATTTGGTTACATTTTGCAACTGACTGGCTACATAATAGGCCTCAAAGTTCGGCAGCTTGATGCCCCCTCTATCATGGAAGTTCTGTAGCTTCCATAGCGCCACTCTATTGCGGGTGCCGTGCCACAGGAAGTCCCTACACATGCTGTTCAGTTTGACAAAAAACTTTTTGGGTATCAAGTATGGTATATTACTGAAGAAATGTAACAGCCTAGGCAGGACCACCATTTTGAGCATCGCCCCCTGTCCCATCATCGCCAGCGGCAGCTTCTCCCAAAACTTCATATTTGTGCAGATTTTTTTCACAGCCACCTCGGTGTTATGCAAGTGTTCCTCCTCCACAGTATGATATACATCTATTCCGAGGTAGCGGAAGGAATCAGCCGCCCAAGGTACGGACAACACTGGCATCCGTTCCAGAGGGGCTCCTATGTAGCTCCCCAATGGGAACATGCTCGATTTTTGGGGGTTCACCGCAATGCCGGACAATTCTGCATACTTTTCCATGACCTCTAGAATATACTGAAGATTTTCTTCCGGATATTTCAAATACAGTAGCAAATCGTCAGCATATAAGGATATAAGGTGTTTCTCTCCCCCTGCTTCAATACCGACCATGTCATATTGTTGTCTGAGGTACACTGCCAGGGGCTCTAGGGCCAGAATGTATAACATCGGGGACCAGGGGCACCTTTGTCTGGTGCCTCTACTGAGTTGCCACCTTTCAGATATCACCGATCCTGTGTGTACTCTGGCCAGTGGTTCACTATACAACAATTTCGCCCACCTAACATAACCTGGCCCCATCCCGTATTCTTCCAGGGCCGCCAGCAACCATGGCCACCTCACTGAATCAAAAGCTTTGACTGCATCTAGGGACACCACCGCCATTTCGCCATCGCTCCTGTTTCCCTCTTCAATCACCCGGTGGAGTCGCCTGTGGTTGTGGGTTATATTTCTGTTGGGGACATAACCTGTCTGATTACCAACCTGTGTATCAGGTTACTGATGACCCTTCTCAGCCTATTAGCCAGGACCGCCGTCAAGATCTTGCTGTCCTGGTTCAACATTGACAACGGCCTATAGGAGCCGCAGCAATGCCCTGGCTTGTTGGGCTTGGGGAGTGGCACGATTGGTGCTTCTCTGAGCCTGTCCAGTAGCCGACCCTTCTCAAAAGACTCATTGAGCATCTCTAGCATAGGGGGGAGTACTTCTGCTTTATATGTTTTGTAAAACTCAGCCGGGAATCCGTCCGTACCCAGGGTCTTGCAGGTGGGCAGCTGTTTCACCACCTTCTCTAATTCCTCCAGGGTAATCGGTGCGTCTAGTTCCTCCCTTTCTTCATCACTAATCTTAGGTAATTCCATGTCTTTTAGTGTTTCTCTAATTTCCTCCTGATTGTCCCCTCCACTGTCCTCATATAATGTTCTATAATAGTCCAAAAATGCCTCGTTGACTCCTTCCTGGGTGTCAACCACCTCCCCGTCTTCTCTGGTTATTATCCTAATCGGGGGCCTGGGGGTTTCGCTCTTGTATAACCACGCCAACAAGCGGCCAGTTTTATCCCCACCTGCATGTTGCCTCTCAACATACTTTTTGTAGTTAAGGTTGCAGAGCCTTTCCCAAAGCTCTGCACACCTCTGCTGCAACTCGAGTACAAGTTCCGCGTCCCCTCCTGCCCTGTTGCTTTCGCGCTCCAGTTTCTCTTCCGCTTCCTCTAGTTCTGTTAGGACCCCACCCTGTAGACCTTTTGACTTAGCAATAGCCGCACCCCGCAACACCACCTTAAAGGCCTCCCAGAGTGTGCACGCCGAATCTACGCTGCCTGTGTTTACCTCAAAGTACTGTGAGATCGCATCCCTGATGTCTTCCCTGAAGACTGGGTCTCTGAGCGCCTCCGCCCAGAGGCGCCACGTCGGTATCCGCGCCCTGGGGCGTCAGTGCTGCCAGGTCAGCACCAAAGGCAAGTGGTCCGACAGGACCCTCGCTCTATATTCTATTTGGGTGGTCTCTATCATCACATCTGGCGTGGCAAAAAAATAATCCAACCTCATGTACAGGTGCTGCGGAGCTGAGTAGTGCGAGTACTGTGTTTCATTAGGGTGTTTCAGTCCCCAAACATCCGCCAGCCCAAAGTCATCTAGTAATGTCTGCAATACCCTGGCCGCCGGGGTGGGCCTATCAATCTTCCCATCAGATCTGTCTGCCTTTGGGTCGAGCACACAGTTGAAGTCCCCTCCCCAGATAACCGCTCCCCCCACACACGGGCCCAGATGAGTACATAGGGTTCTAAAATACATAGCAGTGTTTTGGTTGGGGGCATATGTATTTATAATGCACACCTCTATATTCTCTACCAAGGCCTTTAATATGACCAACCTACCCTCCGTGTCCACCACCTCTTGCGTAAGTTGGAGCGGAACGTGCGGTGCCACCCAGACCAGCACTCCCCTAGCGTAAGCAGAGTACGGAGAGCCCACTACAGTACCTCTCCACTTCTTCCCCACCAGTTCCAATTTTTGCTGCGTCAGATGTGTTTCCTGTAACAGCGCAATATCAATCCTCTGTCTTTTTAAGTACATCATGACTTTGTTTCTTTTTAAGTAGCTGTTAAGTCCCCTGACATTCCATGTTACGATCTTAAGGTCTCCCATGGCTCGTGAGTGTCTTTTTGCCTCCCATGTAGCGCCTCCCCTTTGCCCACGTGATACAGATACAGCCCTCCATTTTTGCTTGTAGCTTCTCGTACCAGCTCGAACTCCCCATAACTATGTACACGATAAATCCCCAACTTCCCTCCCCTCCCCCCACCCGTCCCTTCCCCAACATCACACACCCCAACTGCTGCCCAGCTCTCTTCTCGGAGCTCAGGCACCCCCACATCTAGCCCTGCAAGCACTAAACGATGCACAGAGCTCAGTAGGGTGAAGTCGCCCTAATGGCCACTTAACTGAAACTGTTATGGGGTAGAGAGAAACGCTCCGTAAGGCTCCCGTTAATTCAACATTAACCACAGTGCTTATGACATATAGTGCAATAGTCTGACCTTGTCTACTGAAGGCTGCGCAAGCGACAATATTCAAGTCCCACGTGCCGCGCCATCTTGCGTCACCTTCTTCGTGCATCACTTATCTCTTCCGAACTCTTTCTCCGTCCGAACTTCTGACTCCTGGGGACATCCTTGCACATCGAGCCATCCCATGGCATCCTCCGGGGTCTCAAAAAACAAAGTTTTATGTTTATGAATGACTTTCAATTTTGCCGGATACAATAACATATATTTGTGGCCCGCCTCTCTCAATATCCGCCTTACCGTCCCAAAGTTAATGCGGCTACGCTGCACAGACAGGGTGTAGTCCGGGTAAGCCGTGATGTTTGCCGCTCCTCGTGTGATCGTTCCTCCCTTATGAAAGTGTTCCAATATCCTCCCGCGGTCACGGTAATTAAGAATTTTGGCTATCACCGGCCTAGGCGGGTTCCCCGGCGGCGGCCTCCTTGTTAGGGCTCTATGTGCCCTTTCCACTGCAAATCCTTGGGATAGGGCTCCTCCGGGTATCTCTTGTAGTAGCATGGATTCAATTAATTCTGTGGGATCGTGGCCCTCCAATCCCTCCGGCAGGCCCACGATGCGTATGTTGTTTCGTCGGGCTCGTCCTTCCGCCTCCTCCGCTCTGCTCTCCAAGTTGCCCACTCTTTGTATCAGGGCGTGCAATTCGGCTTTATGGGAGGACCAATCCGCAGTATTCGGGCTAACTTCCTTCTCAAGGGACTCCGTGCGCTCCGCCAAGGCCCTGACATCCTGTCGGAGTAGATTAACGTCCTCCTGCACCTCTCCGACCTTGAGGTCCAGTGCCGTTTTTAGTTCAGTGACGGCTAGTTCTAGTTTAGAATCCCAGGCCGCCCTTAGGTCCGCAATCGAAGCCAGGACTTCTTGGTTAGCGCCGAAGTCGTCATGCCGCTTGCAGGTGGCTTGTCCCTGCTCTTGGTAATGTCTTGACCAGGGGACGTCTTAGTGAAGTCGTCTAAGGCGGGCTGTTTCGCCTTTGGCCTCACCATCCTATTCGACATTACCCAGAGCACCTGTGTTGAGCACAAGTGACAATTGTGCACTCAGTACTCCCCTTTCGCTAGGTCACCGTGCGGCCTGCTTCTTCTTTTGTTCCGGGCATTGGTCGGCCATTTTGAGTTGTCTTTCGTCTCCGGTGCTCCTTATCTCTTCCACCCCGATCTCTGCCGCCGTTCCTCCTGTACCATCCAGAAGTTCACCTCGCGTAGCCCAGTCATTCACACACCGGCATGTGTATTTTCAGCGGTCAACGGCCCGTCATCACGCACTTTTTTGCCCGGATCATTGCAGGATCTCGGGAGCTCCTCCAGATTGCGTCCTCCTACATGGCCCTCGTAGCCACGCCCGGTGTACTTAATCTTGTACATTACAGCCCAGTCCAAATATGTTAGTAATGCTCTGCTTCTTTTTCTACAGGACCCACTACCCCCAAAGTACCTGGGAAGTCACAGGACAACAGGATCCAAGACGATTCGGGCACCCCTGGAGGATTCCTGATGATGGAAGATGCTCTTCGTCGTAACAGTACATTGGGTGCCTTGGCAGGTGAAGTTTCTTAGCTTTAATTGAAGAGATCCTTGAGGATGGACCCCCCCTTGGAAGAAGGAGTCACTGGGATGTCAGCGTTGAGAAGAAGGAGGGAACCAAGCAGTGTCGGAAAGGCAGCAATGCAGGCCCTTTGCAGTGATCTCTGATGGCAGGTTTTTATACCAGCTGTGGATGTCCCACAAAGGAGAAACTTGCTGTGGACCTCGACGAGGCTTGGCTGAAGAAGATAAGACCCTTGTTGGCGTTGAATGTCTTTCGGTGGCCATGGGTGCAGTGGCAGAAGTAGGTGTTGTGTTTGGGGGTTTTGCAGTTTACCAAAACCACACGGACCTCAGGATGGCTTCTGGCAAACTGGACATGACAACTGGACTGGACTGAGGAACCTCACCAAGGCTGGACACTCTGGATGTCTTCTTTGGATTTTGGTGGCGGGAAATCCACCGGCTGACACTCCACTGCAGGCAGCGACCCAGGACCTTCTCCATAATGGACAAGTGGATAGATGTCGTAGTAGGGATGCCCCTTGACAGATTCTTCAGAGATTTGGAACATTCACAGCTCGGATGTCAGGCAGTGCTATGCCAGGGTACCCCCTCTTCTGGGTAATGCACAGCAACTTGGCTTCCAGCATAACCCTTGGAGCCATAGATGAACTTCTTGGCTTCAGGAGTTTCAGGCACTCAAAGATCCCTTCTCCGGATGGCAGGCACACAGAACTGGCTTCCAGGACACTTCGGTTGAAGAGCAGCAGTTGCATGATGTCCCCCCGTAGTTACAGGAAGAGGTCGCCTATCCAGGTCCTCTCTGGTTCAGTCCTTAAATCAGCATGGCAGCTTTCGGATTAGATGAAGAGATGCAGCTGCAGACTTCTTCCTCCAGCTGGATTCCAGGATGCAATCTTAAGATGACTACAGCTTCTGCTTCAGGTTTCGTGTTTCAGCTTCTGACAAGGAGGTGAGTGTGAGGCCCCCTGTCATACAAAAACACTCCCCATTAACTCAGGCTGAGTCAGGTTCAGCCAGCCAATCACATACAAGTGCATTCATGCATGCAGCACCCAGGCAGGGTCACAGGCATTCAGGCTATTCACCAGAAACTGTAACGCTCACCTGATTCCCGTAGAGGCGCCGGTCTTGACTGGGCGTATACCGTATCTTCAAAGGTGATGTGTAACACACGGCTGGCTCTTTGGGCTGGACCTCTGTGCACTGTATGTCTGACTTGAAGGGTAAGATGTCTGCAGATAGAAAATATGGGATTAAGGAACTGGGTTATTGAATGTCTCTCTCTTCTTCCCTTTCTCTTCTCCGGTAGAACCCCAAAGGTTAACGCTCTCACCTTAGGTAAGTGAACGCCGTGCTCTCCATCTGCCTCGGGGCAGGGTGCTGTAACCAGTTTCTTCACTGGATAAGGGGAGCAGGCCTCTTGACTTCAGATGACTGCTGTCCGTCGTTTACTGCACGAACGGTAAGTTTCGAGTAATTCTAATGTCTTTAAAGTCTTTAGTAATGATGTTTCTTGTTTTGCAGGGTTCCGGCGATGGCGGATGACGGGCTGAAGTGAGTTGAAGATGGAGCCCGTGTGATGAATAGAAGCGCCTGGAAGCACGTAAGTAAGCGCTTGTTGCCTGCTTCACGATGCGCTCTAACTGTCTTTTTATTTTGCAGGTACAAGTTCGGAGCGGCTGCAGGGTGCCGGAATACCCACTGGGTTAGATGTGGAAAGGAGTAATGGCACGTGAGTATTAAAATTCCCCAATTTCTTTAAACGCACCTTGTTTTGTCTTTCAGATGCGGGATGCAGCGCCGAAGGCCTCCGGAGCGTGCGAAGAGTTGGTAAGCTTTTGTCTTTCAGATGCCGGAATGCAGTGTGAAGACCTCCGGCGCGCACGAAGAGTAGGTAAGCCTTTGTCTTTCAGATGCCGGAATGCAGCGCGAGGCGTTGGTGACAGCCGATGGCCCGGGTAAGTGAAGAGCTGTCACTGAAGACCGTAATGCTAACCTGTTCTTTCTTGTCTTTATAGGTGTTGCTGAAGACTGGATTCAGGATGGTAAGCCTTTTTCCTTAGGCCCAGGATCAGATGCAGAAGACACGATGAGCGTTCTGCTGCAGAGGATGCAGAATAACGCAAAGCAAGATTCATCCATCGGGTGTGGTTTAAATAGCCTCCTGTAGTGCTTAGGTGTCTCCTTCCACAGCCACGCCTAGGTAAGAAAAGAGTTCCTGCTTTCCAGAAGAGTTCCAGTGTTCTGAATCTAGGGAGTGGCTCCTGCCAACACGAAAAGTAGTTCCAAACAGAAGAGGATCAGAGGCTCAACTGGCAGGCAAGTAAGCAGCATGGTCTGCTGCAGGTAAGTCCACCCAAGCATTATGAGCCCGGCGCTTCCAGCGCTGGGACTGGGCATATTTATGAGCCTGGTGCCACTGGCGCCAGGACTGGGTCCAAAAGGTCCCAATTGGGACTGGTTGGCACTCGGAACCTGGGTTATGGATCTGCTTCCAAGGGAGTTGGGAAAACCCTGACCTTTTGGAAGCAGAGATCATGACAGTACCCCCCCTCAAGGCCCCTCCCAAACCGGGCTCCTCCGGGGGTTTTGGCTTGTCAGGAAATGTTCGGTGAAATCTTTTGATTAGGCGAGGAGCGTGGACATATTCAGAAGGTTCCCAGGATCTCTCTTGGGGGCCGTAGCCTTTCCAGTCAATTAGGTAAAATAGTTTAGATTTGGAGATCTTGGAGTCCAGAATGCTTTTGACTTCAAACTCGAGTTCTCCATCAACTAGGATAGGTTTTGGAGATTTAGTTAGTCGGGTTTGAGGTTGCACGGGTTTTAATAGAGAGACGTGGAAGACCGGATGTATCTTCATGTGCGTGGGCAAGTCCAACTCGACCGCTACTGGGTTTACTATGGTAGTGATGGAATAGGGACCAAGGTATCTTGGGTTGAATGTGCGTGGCCCTTTTAGAGGTAGATATTTGGTGGATAACCAGACTTGATCCCCTACTTGATATTGAGGGGCTTCCTTCCGATGTTGATCTGCTCCTTTCTTGTATTGTTCTTTAGCCCTTTGAAGGTGAGAAACAGCTTCCTTAAAGGCTTGGGTGATTGTAGAATGCAGGTAGTCTACTGCTGGTGTTTCAAGATCTTGGAGGGGATCCAACTCCGAGGTTCGAGGGTGACTGCCGTACAAAAGAAAAAACAGGGTTTTCCCAGTTCCCGAATGGACAGAGTTATTGTAGGCATATTCGGCTATCCAAAGGATGTCTTTCCAAGTTTTTTCAGTTTGTTGCAGCATGCAGCGTAAATACTGTTCCAGAGTTTGATTGGTCCTCTCGGTTTGTCCGTCGGTCTGAGGGTGGTGACTGGTCGATAGTCTCACATCAATTTGAGCCGACCGACAGCAACTTTGCCAAAAATGAGAAATAAATTGACTACCTCGATCCGAAATTAGAACCGAAGGAAGACCGTGCAGTCGGACGATGTTTTCGAGAAATTCTCGGGCCAGAGTTGCTGCTGTTGGCAAGCCTTTGAGCGGAATGAAGTGCGCCATCTTGGAGAATAAGTCCACGATTACTAGAATCGTATTGTATCCGGAGCATGGAGGTAGATCGGTGATGAAGTCCATAGAAAGCGTATGCCAAGGGCGAGGTGGGATGTCAAAAGGGCGTAAGAGGCCTGCTGGTCTTTCCTTTTGACTCTTGTTTTGGGCGCATACTCCACAGGACATTATAAAGTCTCTGATATCTTTTTTCCAAGACGGCCACCAGAAGTAGCGCTTGATCTTTTCTGATGTCTTGGCCATACCGGGATGTCCTTCCATTAAAGAATCGTGATAACAAGAGATTACTTTTTTCTGTAAATCTGTGCTGGGTAGGTATAATCGTTCTTGGAAATACAATAAGTTGTCCTTTACTGCAAAGTCCTTTCCCTGCAGATGCCAATTCTGTATGTCTGCTGGAGTTACAAGTTGCCTGGCTTTATCTTTAACTTCCTCTATGGATTCTGTGGCGATTACACCCAGAATTCTTTGTTCGGGAATGATTGGTACAGGTTTAGGGTTGATCAAGTGTTCTTCCACTCCCATCCGAGAAAGGGCATCAGCTTTACCGTTCTTTGTACCAGGTCGATAGGTAATTATGAAGTCAAACTCGGCAAAGAATAATGCCCAACGGAGTTGTCTAGAGGATTGGGCTTTTGCGGTTTTCAAATATTGCAGGTTTCGGTGATCCGTAATCACAGTAACGGTGTGTCGGGCCCCCAGCAGATAATGCCGCCAAGCCTTAAAGGCAGACTTGATAGCCAGAAGTTCCTTGTCAGTAATCGTGTAATTGATTTCAGGAGGCGAGAATTTGCGGGACCAAAATGCCACGGGATGCAACTGATTGGTTAACGGGTCCTTTTGTGATAGAACTGCCCCCATGGCAAGGCTTGAAGCATCAGTTTCCACGATGTAGGGGAGTTCGGGGCGAGGGTGTTTTAAGATTGGTGCAGAGATAAATTTAGTCTTCAAATCCTGGAAAGCTTGTTCCGCCTCGGTAGACCATTCAAAACGTTTGTTTTTCTTTAACAAGGCAGTGATGGGCTGGACTATTCGAGAGAATTCGGGGATAAACCTGCGGTAAAAGTTAGCGAAGCCTAACATACTTTGCACACCTTTTACGGAGGATGGTGATGGCCATTTGAGAACTGCATCGACCTTCTTTGAATCCATACGCACTCCGCCAGGTGATAATATGAATCCCAAGAATTCAACTTCAGTCACGTTGAAAACACATTTTTCCAACTTAGCGAAAAGTTTGTGTTGACGCAATCTTTCGAGGACCATTTTCACGTGTTTCCGATGTTCAGATTCCGATGAAGAATAAACAAGGATGTCGTCAATGTAAACAACAACACACACATCTATGAGCTCTCTGAGGACATCGTTCATAAAATATTGAAAGGCGGCCGGGGCATTGCAAAGTCCGAAGGGCATGACCTGATATTCAAATAGCCCATACTTGGTGCGGAAGGCCGTCTTCCATTCATCGCCCTCTTTTACTCGTACCAAATGGTACGCTCCTCTAAGATCCAGCTTTGTATATATGCATGCTTTTCTGACTTGGTCCAGGAGTTCAGGGATCAAAGGTAACGGATATCTATTCTTAACAGTGATCTGGTTCCGGGAGCGATAATCTATACAAGTTCTAAGGTCTCCTTCCTTTTTTGGAACGAAGAACAAAGCTGAAGAAGCAGGGGACTTGGAAGGACGAATAAACCCATTTGCCAGGTATTGATCCAGGTATTGTCGAAGGTGAAGGTTCTCAGGCTCGGTGAGGGCATAAATTCTACTACAAGGAGGAGTAGATCCAGGTATCAGGTCTATCTGGCAGTCATAAGACCTATGAGGAGGTAGAGAGTTAGCCTGATCCTTCCGGAAAACATCTTGGTATTCGGGAGGTAACTGGGGAGTCTCTGAAGAAATTGCTGCCAGTGCAACACCAGGTGGAGGGTGACGAGTAGAGACACATTCTGGAAACTGGACCGTTCTTGCTCGCCAATCGATCAGAGGATTGTGTTTCTCTAACCAAGGTATTCCTAGAATAATCTGAAACTGAGGGGCCTTGATCACATCGAACACGATCTTCTCATGGTGTCCATCTTGACTTACTAGCGTCACCTCTTGAGTGGTATGCGTTACTGGCCCGGAGGCTATCTCCGTACCATCCACCGTAGTAATGACGTCCTTTACAGCCTTGGGACAAAGAGTTAGATTCATCCTCAAAACCATTTCATGATCCACATAATTGCCGATGGCACCGCTGTCGACGTAAGCTTCAATTGCATGTAATCGATCCGGATTATCAGGGCTAATGAGGACCATAGGTATCACGAAATGCAAGGTCACGGAACTGGTTTTCACGCTCGGCAAGAGGACCTCTATTCTTGTCGGGCGAGGTCGTTTCCCTGCTCAAAGTTTGTAACTTTGGTAACTGCAGCTCCTACTGCCTTCTTGGCAGGTTTCACCGGACAGTCTCGAAGAAAGTGCCCTGAGTTTCCGCAATAGAGGCATAATTGCAACTGTTTTCTCCTTTCCCGCTCCTTTTGTGTTAGAGGACCTTTCAGACCCCCTATTTGCATGGGTTCCCCGGAGTCTACTCCTTTGGAAGGAGTTGGCGGTTTGGAAAATACTCGAGCATCAAACTTGGAACGATCGGACTTCCTGTTCTGCAGTCTGTGATCTATTTGAACGACTAAGTCTATATAGTCCGAACAATCTTGTGGGGGATTCACTACTTGGGCTAACACATCTTTGAGCTCTCCACGTAGACCTCTATAAAACAGCGTAATCCTTTTGTCCTCAGGCCATTGAGTTTCCACTATCAGTCTGTTGAAAGACGCAATATAAGCCAAAAGGTCTTGATTACCTTGTCGCAACGAAAGAAGCTCATTGTCCAAGGCCTGCCCCTGTGAATGTCTTGCGAACAGTTTTTCCATACTGAGCTGAAAAGCTTGAAAATCATGGAGGACCGGATCATCTTGATTTACTAGAGGGATCGACCAGTCTGCCGCATTGCCACTAAGGTACGAAAGCACGAAAGCTACTTTAGCTTGATCAGTTGGAAAGGCTGCTGGCCGGCATAAGAAATGCAACCAGCACTGATTGATAAATACTGCAAATCTCTTTGGGTCACCAGAAAATCGTTCGGGCGGAGCCAGAGGTACATACCCAGGTAGGTTGATCTGCACTGGATTCATAGAGGATGTAGAAGGAGATTTCCCCCTGATGCGGGTAACGGGGTCTGTCCGGCTTGTGACTGTAGCAATTGTCTAGCGAGATCATCTGTTCGCTCCTTGGAAATAATCAGTTCCCTTCTTAGAGCGTTCGTTTCCTGATGGGCTGCATGCACTTCTGCCCTTAGTTCCCCAAGTAACTGGGCTAGCTGGTCGGTATCCGAGGTTTCCATAGCGCCTGGACGGGAGTTTTGTGGTAGGCTTTGCGTTCTGTAACGCTCACCTGATTCCCGTATAGGCGCCGGTCTTGACTGGGCGTATACCGTATCTTCAAAGGTGATGTGTAACACACGGCTGGCTCTTTGGGCTGGACCTCTGTGCACTGTATGTCTGACTTGAAGGGTAAGATGTCTGCAGATAGAAAATATGGGATTAAGGAACTGGGTTATTGAATGTCTCTCTCTTCTTCCCTTTCTCTTCTCCTGTAGAACCCCAAAGGTTAACGATCTCACCTTAGGTAAGTGAACGCCGTGCTCTCCATCTGCCTCGGGGCAGGGTGCTGTAACGAGTTTCTTCACTGGATAAGGGGAGCAGGCCTCTTGACTTCAGAGGACTGCTGTCTGTCGTTTACTGCACGAACGGTAAGTTTCGAGTAATTCTAATGTCTTTAAAGCCTTTAGTAATGATGTTTCTTGTTTTGCAGGGTTCCGGCGATGGCGGATGACGGGCTGAAGTGAGTTGAAGATGGAGCCCGTGTGATGAATAGAAGCGCCTGGAAGCACGTAAGTAAGCGCTTGTTGCCTGCTTCACGATGCGCTCTAACTGTCTTTTTATTTTGCAGGTACAAGTTCGGAGTGGCTGCAGGGTGCCGGAATACCCACTGGGTTAGATGTGGAAAGGAGTAATGGCACGTGAGTATTAAAGTTCCCCAATGTCTTTAAACGCACCTTGTTTTGTCTTTCAGATGCGTGATGCAGCGCCGAAGGCCTCCGGAGCGTGCGAAGAGTTGGTAAGCTTTTGTCTTTCAGATGCCGGAATGCAGTGTGAAGACCTCCGGCGCGCACGAAGAGTAGGTAAGCCTTTGTCTTTCAGATGCCGGAATGCAGCGCGAGGCGTTGGTGACAGCCGATGGACCAGGTAAGTGAAGAGCTGTCACTGAAGACCGTAATGCTAACCTGTTCTTTCTTGTCTTTATAGGTGTTGCTGAAGACTGGATTCAGGATGGTAAGCCTTTTTCCTTAGGCCCAGGATCAGATGCAGAAGACACAATGAGCGTTCTGCTGCAGAGGATGCAGAATAACGCAAAGCAAGATTCATCCATCGGGTGTGGAATAAATAGCCTCCTGTAGTGCTTAGGTGTCTCCTTCCACAGCCACGCCTAGGTAAGAAAAGAGTTCCTGCTTTCCAGAAGAGTTCCAGTGTTCTGAATCTAGGGAGTGGCTCCTGCCCCACCCAACAGGAAAAGTAGTTCCAAACAGAAGAGGATCAGAGGCTCAACTGGCAGGCAAGTAAGCAGCATGGTCTGCTGCAGGTAAGTCCACCCAAGCATTATGAGCCCGGCGCTTCCAGCGCTGGGACTGGGCATATTTATGAGCCTGGTGCCACTGGCGCCAGGACTGGGTCCAAAAGGTCCCAATTGGGACTGGTTGGCACTCGGAACCTGGGTTATGGATCTGCTTCCAAGGGAGTTGGGAAAACCCTGACCTTTTGGAAGCAGAGATCATGACAGATACCAGGCACCCACAACACAGAATGTGGATTGGGGGCTACTCCCCAGCCTTTCAATCCACCACACTGCATTCATTCCAGTTTCAGTCAGGGCTGGCTCAGGCATTGTGTCACACAATCAAAACCAGACACTCACAACACAGAATGCATATTGACCACTCTCTCCATTCAGGTAAGCTTCACCCCAAGGGTGTACACACAACAAGCAGCCCCTGGGAAGGCTCCAGCCTGTCTGACTGGAGCCAGCCCCAGAGCCATATATGGTCCTTCCAGCCAACAACCATTCAGGGCAAGGGAACAGAGCCAGGACTTCTCAGGGCTTTGAGAAACAAGGGGGTAAGGAAAAAGAAACCAAGAGGCCACCATCTTGCCTTTGTGGAGGAATCCATTGATTCCTATGGTAGTGCCTGTTCCCAAAAATGGAGGCTACCTAGAGCCACTGTCACATCAGCATGTAGCTGCCACTAGCCCATACCCTGCTCTGTGGGAAACACAGATGTGCCAAAAGACATACACTCTGGGTACAGGGTTGTGCCCCTACCCATGGGTGCCCTAAGGGTATCCCATGAGTCTTTGTCCACCAAGAACAAATTGAAGAGCTGCACTGCCAGGGGTCCAAACTGGACTCCTGTGCAGGAAATAAGACAAACACATGGAATAAGGAGGTATAGGACAAGAGCGAGGATTCCCTGTGCCTCCAATGCATTTGCAGCATTACAATATACAGCGAGGGGTAGGAAACTGAGGGGTACAGAGGGGGGGTACAGCTGTACAGGATGGCTGGAAGGAGAGGGGCGGACGGCGTCTGGCGAGTCCGATGGTGCAGGGGCAACGTGATGGCCTTGGTGTTGAGAAGGAGAAATTCCTTGTGGAGGTGGGTCTTGAGTTCTTTTCTGAATTGTAGGGGCATTGGGGTGAGTCTGATGCTGACAGGGAGGAGGTACTGTAGTCTTGGGGTGTAGGTAGAGAAGGCTTGTTTTCTGGTCCTTCTATTTGGAATCCACTAAGTACTGACATTCCATCCATCTCTTGGATTTCAGGTAATGCTGGATCTCACCTGAACTCCACAGTCAAAGTGGAAAGACACACTCCTTTTGTTTCAGATGACGTACATAAAACCAAGAGGAACTTTGAATCAAAGAGAGTGACTCCTACGCAGAGGCATGCCTCTGACGAGAAGACTTCCTGGAGGGTCGGAGCCATGCTAGACCGTTGAGCCAGCAGTGGAGTGGAGTGCGAATGAATCGCTAAGCGAACGCTGGAAGGCTGGCGTCCTGACTAATTGGGAAGTCCTGGAGCGAGAGAGAGAATTATAAAGAACTGAGATTTGACCTACAGAACCTGTAGAGAGATTGTGAACTGTGTTTTGTGACACTGATGAATTTATGAATCAAATGGTTAAGAGATCCAAGTGATTGGACCAGGCAGAAGCCACAGACAGAGGTTATTGCTCCTGTCTTCTTCATGCTGTTACATTTCTCTAAGTGGTAGGGCCAGCTAGAAGTTAGGATTTGGACCAAGGACTGTTTTATTTTTCAGCACCATCAGCCGTAGTTTGTTAAGCAGGGCACCTCCCTCATAGCGATAGGGCTAGATAGGCGTTTACATTTTGATTTGAAATAAACAAGCTTAAACATGTCAGTCATTAGTCCGACTCCTTCTTCTGATTCGCCACAATACTCAGCAGAACCTGCTTGTGCAGGAGCATCATCCGAAGGTATCTTTTGTAGATGCTAAGTATTCTCCCTGTTACATGAAAGCTTTCTTCCAGCAGTCTTATCTGAGGCACTTAATAGCACAGTCCTGAGCTAGGTTTCCTAATCAGCATGACCAATTGCTAATAGCAAAACCTTGTCTCTTCTTTTTCTTTAATGTCCTATAATGCACCACACTGCAATGCTGGTGCTCTTCAATATTCTGACCATTTGAGATGAATATGGTTTTATTTTAAATTCCTGTTTTCCTTTCCTATCCTGCCACCAAAATTGGAGCATGTCTTAAATAGAGAGTTCTTGAGGACAGAAGGGAAAAGAGGAGGGAATGTTCCGGAATTCAGACAGAATCCTGCCACAAACCGTTGCTACAAATTCAAAGGCAGAAACACTAATCAAACTATAAGCAGAGAAACAAACTCAATACGAGGACAAGGTCTAGAATCATAGAAATCAAATTAGGTGTTTGGAAATAAAACATGTTGAAGTTAAAACGGTGTCCTTATGGTGAGCAAAGAGTCCTTACGGTGAGCAAAGAATAGAACTGAGATGGCCAGGCTGGTGCAGAGTATTGTGGGTGCTCTCTTGGCTGTGTATTGTAAAGTAGCAGTCACATTACCCCATGTAAGTATTCTCCTGTGTTTGTTTAAAGAAATATATAGTAGAATGCAAGTTTAAAAGATGACTTGTTATGTATCATCATTTTTATCTGTGTCCGAGATCCGAGTGTAGCCAGGTTGTTTCCAGCCCTGCCTGCTGGCCCGTGAACACACATTCCTTCACCCCAGGGCAGGGAAGGACTTTTCTCAGCCCTTTTCTCTACAGTGGTGCCTATTTCATTTCCGGGGCTACAGCACCCCATATTCCTCCATGGCGGTGTAAAGATCTGACTCCAGGCCTATGTTAGCCCAATTCCTAGTGGGTGTGAAAAGGCTGTGCATTCCCCGTTGCGAGGTGCTTGCCCTGTGTGTAAGCCCCAGCAAGCAAGTCCTCTGCTTGGCTCCATGCGGGTCCAGCCAACCTGAGCAGAGCCACCTAAGATCCTGTCTCACTTCCCCGACGTTCCACGGCCAGGTTGGATGCTGCAGCCAGGGACTCTGTATTGGTTATGTTGCTGCCCTCCCCGTCTTGCCCCTTGTAGGGCAGAGATACCACAAGCCCCCAGTTGGTGCTGGGCGGCCCACACATGCCGCCTGGGCTGGCGAGGTACAAGAATCTTCACCACCCGTACTGTCTGGCCCCGGGGTGGGCGGGTTTCTCCGGACTGGCAATAACTCCTTCACCCGGGCCGCCACATGTGCGCAGCCCTGAGGCTTTGATCTTCTCCGGCCCACCGGTTCAGGCAATGCCGCCTTGCTTGGGGCCTCTTTATTTACTGGGTTGAGGGCGCATCTTCACCCCGGGCCACCGTCTATATGCGAGCTGGGATTTACAACTTCTTTCGGGCCCGCTCAGTCTGGCCCCCGGGCTGGCTGACACCTTCCCAGGCCATGTAGGCTACTGATATGCACCCCGGGCTGTGGATACTACTGGGCTACCACTGGCATAAACAGCCTGGCTCACAGGATCACTTGAACCATGGGGGGCACTCAATGCCACGGCCCTACAGGCAGTACATATTCTCCCTTTCCTTTTTGCTCCCAACCTTCCACACAAATGGATATTTCTCAACGTTCTCCTTCTGACAGGTAAGTCCATTCCATAGTTCAGAGACCTGCCCAATTTCGTCATTCTTTGAAGGTTCCACGTGAACACCACAGTGAGGACACTTTGGTACACTCAGGTAAATCCAGTGAATACAGTAAAAAACACATACACTTACATAAAGAACCTTTTTTAAAAAATGCTGTGTTATTTCTTCTATCCTATCCTCCTTACACTCCTTAATACCTATGCCTGCGAGGATTACATTCAGGATATGAATATGATGGAGAAGCTAACGATAAACATTCTAGAGGAGTGGAAATCCGTTGTCTTCCATTCAGTAAAGTACTAAAATGCAGACCCTTTTTTCAGTAGGTGCCTCCTCTTGGGACACTCCTATTAAGTACATTTGAGGACATTAATTTACTATCAAGAACTCCATAAAAGTAGTGTATCATTATGGCCAACGTGATTTATTTCACAGAGTACTATTATCCGGCAGCCCACTGTGACAGAGGACTACCAAAGTCAATGCAGTTTGCCACTTAAAAAAAAATACTTTTACAAATGGAGAGGTCATCCTTGCACAAGGCCTATTGAGAATGGACCCATGCCTTTGGATCCCATATACTTGGTGCAGGTTTTTTTAGAGTACATTTCACTTGCTTCATTGGGCTGTGTCACTGCATGAGTTGAATGTGTGGTGCCTAAGCAAAAGCCACCTAATGTGCTTTAGAAAAACTCATTGCAATTTATTTCCAACTAGTGAGGGAGGAGTGGGTGTGCAGTTGAATAACATATGAATAAAAAGATCAAATGGATTGTTAGAGATCCTACCCTTAACATTTTACCATGAGGGGGTCATTACATGTTCCCCGGTCTGGTAATTCCAGCACCGACTTTTTTTTACCAGACCAGAGAAACACAAGTTTGACAGTGGGGGCAATGGATCTACCTCCAGACCTGACATGCTGGTAGATCAGACCCGGGCCCCGCCAGCAAGAAAAATGCTGCAATTAACTCCATGGAGCCCTATGTGACTCCATGGAATGGGCAGTTACCGGCATTCCCGCCGCACGTAATATTCCGGTTATACCGGGATATCAGGCGGCAGGAATGCTAATTCCGCTTTGGTGGCATCCTGCCAGAATTACCAGCGGGATACCACCAAACTATGAATGTACATGAATGCTAAAACTGAAAAACTCTATCACTCATACGATTACAGCAAAAGGCAGTGATGGAGCAACAGGCAGGCCATTTCTGTCCCTTTGCTAGTCTGCAAACCAGAAGGCAGCCAGAATCGCCAGACTGACTTTGAAGACGTCTGTGCCCATTGTAAGTGATGGGTGGTCCAAAATGGCATGTCAACAGAGTTCGACCTAAAAGCATAGCCAATGGGAGTGTGCTGGGCGTTTAGGAACAGGTTGGGAAAAGTAGTAGAGATGCTAATCTTGCCTTGTCACGCAGTCGTTCCCTCAGAGCAGCAATGTGGGCATCGCGTTTCTCTTTGCTCAGTTCCATCTTATAGTTAAGCTTCTCCTCCGCCATCCGGCTGAAGTTGTTGTTGTCCTCAATGGCTTTGTGCAGCACCTCCCTCTCATGCTCCCGTTTCTCTGCCAGCTGTTTCAGGACCTGAGCTTCCTGGCTCTGAAACAAAACCAAAGATTAGGGGTTAGCTGCGTCTTGGAAAATGGCTCAAGTGTGAATCGGTTGTTCTGTAGAGAATGTCATGCAAGAGAGCCTCACATTGCACATTTTGCAGGATACTATGCAAAAGGAACTTCTTGAGTATGAACCTGCTAATGAATTGGGCTTTTTCTGTGCAGACCATAGACTTCAGGTGACCTACAACATGTTGTTTGTACCATCTACCCCAAAAGATTTAAAGAAATGAATGTTTTGTTAAGAATTTATTGCAAGGTTTTTTTCCTGCAATTTGTTGGAGTGAACTGTTTCAACTTGATGTCTGGGGGAATTAACATGTTCTTTTTGCATCGTCATTGGAATTCCGATTTTCGAGCACAAGATGCCCCCAGGTTGAGCAAGTGTTACAGCTTTACATGGGCACTAGAAAAAGACGTATAGCAATTTAGGTTGTAGACAACCACTACAAGTCCCTTTATGACAAACGCCCTCATACTTGGACCTCCTTACAAGTTTTGCGGGGTGGTAAGAAAGTGGTGGTAATTCCGTTATCACTACGTTCTTTTGGCAGCAACAGAATAACTGCTGTTTTTACCGCACTGCCAAACTAGTAGTTTGGCCTTGAAGTTAATGTTGGAGGTAAATCATCCAATCCAGTGCAAAAGATCGATGGATTAACTGCACCGAAATGATCGATCCCAGTAAATTTGCACAATTCCTATCGAGTCCAATGGGCTACAAAAATGGGCACTAACAGTACCACTTGGAAGTTTCAGCGGATTTACCACCAAATTAACAAATTAACAAACTGGGGTACTGCCAGGTTACTTGTTGTGGATCATAACGGCAACACGTATATGCTTGTCCCAGGTTTGGATCAAAGACCCTAAAAGCCTATTTTTTTTACAACCTTCACAAAGACCTAGTGGTCAGAAACCTTTTTTTTCCCAAAATGCGTAGAATTCACTATGCCTCTTTCGCTCCGACAGTTAGGAATATGCAGTTGAGGTAATAAGGATAAGCCTTGCTTCTGAGCCTGTGACATTTTTGGGGGGAAGTTTATGTTCTCAAGATGCTGCACTATCTGCAATGTTGACAAATTACCCGTGGCATACTTTTAGCTAAACAAGTGTGTTGCAATCTGTAGATAAATCATGGGCCTCTCCATGCAAAATGTGATTACATGTTTATTGTAAATAAACAACTTTTAACAGACCTTCCTTTTCTGCTCCTGGTGAGCTTTCTGAGTTTCACATTGTCTGCCTGATTGCCTATCGGCCTACAAGTGTTTCGCTCGGCTGAAGCTTCCTCTGGCAAGCTAAATCATATTTTGCAGCATAATACCGTATACGACGGTACAGTTCTGAATTACTGTTAGAATCTGTACCTTGCATTATCAATCAGCATAAAATAGATACAGTACATGCAATGGTAACAAAAGAAAGAGATTAGCATTAACCAGTTCATCAATTGAAAACTGCACGTTCGTAATTTATGCAGTATTTTGAGTATACAACAAAATGTATATCGGCAGCACAAAGAATACGAAATGGAGAGCACCTCAGAAGCCTCAGAAATAGAGACATCAGATACCCACCAGCACCCCATTGGCAAAAAGAACCCCAAGTAAGCGACAATGACAAAATAACCATTGTAGACATCCTGAAAGTAAAGCGAAAAGACAGAGGTGGATGTGATAATATGATGCCAACCTCATGCTGCATACATGGAGGTCGGGTGGGCGGCAACACACACGCACATACACTTTCTCCCACAGAGCTCGGCGAAAAGAAGATACATCCAGACTATGTCACAATGGGCTCCTCCCTTTCCGGGCACCCCTGCTTTATTATCTCTCAACAATCCCTTGTCACGTGAGGTGGGCTCTCTCTCGCTCACGTGACTCGGGATATTTGTGTACACCACATTCCTCCCAAACTTGGATCTTTTGAACACAAATGTCTTATCATCCGCTGAAGACATCTGCCGCCACTTAACTTGCTGGACGTGCTCACCTGTCTTCAGTGGTAGATTATGTGTAAGACGTATCCCCGCAGTTGGGTCGACGGTTGGAGTTTTTCTCAAAGTCCGTACTTGGTATTCGCCATTCCTGGAGGGTCTATTTCACTTTGGCTTAGATTTTGATCATTACTGGGGCTTGGTGACTTAGTTGTCTCCCCTTGCAGGGACGTGGTGTCCTAGCTCCTAGCTGTCCACCGGGTTTATTGTTGGGTCCCTTCCCTCACCTTCTGGGTTGGATTTTTCTTTCCATAACGTCGGGGGCACCTTACAGAAGTGTGATATGTTCCCTGTTACCACTTCCTGTCCTCTGGTGATGGTCACCATGCTGTGGTTGGAATTAAGTACCATCCAGGGGCATGATTCATAGGACAGCGTCATCTTCTTTGGAGGCGCCCAGTTCTTCACCAACACTGTGTCTCCTGCATGTAGTTCTCTGTGCTGCGCCAGACTGGCTTTGCTCTCTTTGTCTTTCCGTTGTTCTATCCTTTCTTCAATGATCGGGATGTCTGCTTCTGGGACTATCTGGGTGTAGTGGTAGCTCTGCCTGGATAGGCACTCCAAACATTAGTGCCGTCGGCCTGACCCTTGTGGAGGTGTGCAGGGTATGTCTGTGGGACAAAGAAAATGGTATACAGCCGGCACCCATGGTTGTCGTTCGTCTTTTGCAATCCTTATCATCTTGTTGAGGGACACCATGAAACTGTCTGAGTCTCCGGTCGCCTGTGACCAGCATGGGGTAATCCTTCGCTGTTTGATGTTAAGGCTGGTCTGGAATTGTTTCAATTTGTGGCTGGCAAATGGGGCCCCGTTGTCACTCTTCACTTTTTGCGGTATGCCATGTATGGCGAACACTTTTCTAGTGCTGTTATAACTGATGTTGCATCACTCTTCACTTTTTGCGGTATGCCATGTATGGCGAACACTTTTCTAGTGCTGTTATAACTGATGTTGCGTCAGTGGATTTGATATGCTCGACTTCTGGGTATCTGCTAAATTCATTGATCAGGACAAACAGGTACCCTTCTCGGGAAATGGTACAAAAGTCAACACTGAGTGACTCCCACCTTGTGTTGCTTCTGGGTGCGCTTATGATTGGCTCAGGTGTCATTTATCTTCTCACGGACTGGCACGCGGCACAGGTTTCTATCAGCTCTGTTACTCTGTTTTGTATTTTCAGCATCTATACTCTGGACTTCAGGTATGCCTGGGTTTTCACAATGCCTTGGTGTCCCTCATGCGATATTCTTAGGACTCTCTCCTCTAGCGCCTCCGGTAGCATAATCCGTTGTCCTTTTAAGATGACTCCTTCATCAGATACTGTGAGCTCATGTCTGATTCCAGATAGGGCGTGTAACTTCTCTTGTGTTGCTGTGGTGCGATGTGCTACTGCAGATAGGAAGTTCCTCTAGTCACACCACTGAATACTGTGTTCCGTGTGTTGTAGGCAATCATCTGTCACTGTTTCTTCCGCTATTTCTTGTAGTGTCATCGCCGTTGGTTTTGCGCAGTCTGTCACCTGACACATGTGTTGTTCTCTTTCGATGGCATGTTGTTTCTCTTGTGTGGTGGCTGGGCGGGGGTTGCGAGACAGGTAATCCGCTGCGTTGTCTGCACCGGCTCTGCGCGATACCTCGATATTGAATGGTTGCAGCTGCCGCATCCACTTCTCCAAGTGTGTTGAGGGCCGGGGTAGCGAGCCTTTGAACATAGGTATTAGGGGCTTGTGATCTGTGAATACTTTCGTCGGTTGGCCCAGGAGGTAGACTTGACATCCCCACAATTTTGCTAAGGCTTCTTTTTCTATGTGGGTGTAGTTTTGTTCCATTTTGATAAGGGCTCGACTGGCAAAAGCGACTGGGTACACAGTGCCTTCCTGGTCGATTTGAGTTAGCACGGCCCCTAGTCCTACCGGACTGGTGTCTACTAGTAGCTCTGTGGTACGGTTAGAGTTGAAGAATGCCATGCTGGTGGTGCTTCTTAGGTGTTATGGTCTGGTATTATTTATTTATATATCGGCTATACACAGAAAAGTGTTTCAAAGCGATCAAGGAGGGTGGGAACGCAGGGAAGAAAACAGTTGCTCAGTGTCCTTGAGAATCTGAGATGATAATAGTCTGCACAGGCAGAGTAAGCGCGTAAAACACATTTAACAATATGGGATATAGCAAATAGGCCTGACAGCGATTCTGCAATATTAACAGTGCAAGTAGGGGTGAAGACAGGGGAGAAACAGACAGATAATCCTCGGGTGTGGTGCGTACGGATCGAGCAAGTCCACAGCGGGTCACAGTGAGGGGAGGATCAAGTGCGCCTGGTCGGTTGAGATTGGGATAAGTGCAGAGAGAGCCACTCTCTTTGGTTAATTTCTCAGTGCATTGAGTGTGGGTGGGGTGTAGGGCCCTGAGGAAAGTGCGAGAGAGGACTGCCGGGGGTGCCGGGGACCAGTGAGACTCTGAGGTACACCAGGCAGCCAGTCAGCATGCTGTAAGGAATAGGAGGGAGAGAGGGAAAGGACAGAGAACTAGGTTAGCAGGGTATAGGGATAGAGATGGAAGAGGAGAAGAGGAAGGTCTTGAGGAGTTTCTGGAATTTCAGGAGATCCGGCTCAAGACGTAGGGCGGCAGGGAGGCTATTCCAGAGGGAGGCACCTGCTGAGGATAAGAATCTCCCTCCAAATCTCTGCTTGGAGAACTGGCTCATTCGCAGAAGGTTAGAGGTAGATGAGCGGAGGGCTCATAAGGGACAGAATTGAGGTCAGCAGCGTTGAAGGTAGTTGGGTCCCAGGCCTCAAAAAGCCTTGTGGACAATGCAAAGGGCCTTAAATTTGATCCTTGCAGCCACAGGGAGCCAGTGGAGAGATTTCAGCGCTGGAGAGACATGGTACCTGGGCTTGAGGCAAGAATAAGTCTTGGATGAGTTGCAGAGGGTGCAGGGCAGAAGAAGGGAGGTTGAGAAAGAGGCTGTTGCAATAGTCCAGCCTGGAGAGAACCGGGGCTTTGGAGACAGTGAGCCTCTGGGGGAAAGTGAGAAAGGGTAGAGTACCTCTGAGGAGGTTTAGCTGATAGACTTTTTAGAGATGTCTGAAATGTGAGAGGAGAAGGAGACAGTGGAATCAAAGATGACCCCAGGGTTTCTTGCTTCGCAGTTGGGTGCAGGTGCAAGGCCAAAGGAGGTCGGCCAAAGTGGAAGTGGGAAAACAGGAGCAGGGGTCCCAATGTATGAGTGAATAGCGGATAGACAGTCAGATATGAGCGAGGAGGAGAAGGCGGCTGAGGGTAGCCTGAAAGATAGTTGTGTGTCACCCACATAGCACAGAAAGTTGGAGGTGAAGGTGGCAATCTCCCGTGACAGGGCAGCCATATAGACGTTGAAGAACCAGGGGGATAGGTTACATCCCTGGGGAACGCCACAGGTTGAGAGAGTGATAGCCGAGTGAAAGGCTCAGCGTTCCACCTGGGATGGGCGGTCGGAGAGGAAGGAGGTTAACCACGCCAGAGCCTGACCTGAAATTCCCAGGCAGGGTGTCACGGAGACGTGCGATCAGGATGTTGTGGTTAACCGTGTCGAAGGCAGAGGAGAGGTCAAGGAGAATGAGGATAGATGGGGTGTTAGTGTCAAGATTTGAGAGCAGGTATTCATGGGTGTTCAGAAGAGCAGTTTACGTGCCTCTGAATGCCCTAAAAACAGATTGATGGTCATGGAAGCAGCCAATAGATTCAGTGTGTAGGGTCAGTTCTAGGAATTTGCCCAGGAAAGGAGTGGTGGAGATAGGGCAGACGTTTTTTTGAGCAGAGGGTGCACAAGGGAGTGCTTCAGTGCAGTTGGGAAAACTCCAGTGGAGAAGGAGAGAGTGCAGAGATCAACCAAGGCTGGGCGAGGGAGTCGTTATCATCTTTAATGGTTTTTGAGGGGCAGTGGTCCAATTGTTTAGATGAAGCCTTCATAGATCGGACCTGTCTGGTAACCTCATCCGATGTGACGTGTGAGAGAGAAGAGAGGGTAAGTGTAGAGGGGCCAAGGGAGGCTCCGTTGTTGGTGTATGCTGTGGTGTGGAAGAGATGGTGGAAAGTATGTCTTGGGCTTTTGTGGTGAAGTGTGCAGCCAGGGCCGAGCAAAGGTCCTGGGTGGGTGTGACAGAAGAAGAGGCAGCTGCAGGATTGGCCAGCTCCTTGCAGACTTTGCAGAGTTTGGCCTTGTTGTTTGATGTCGCGGAAATGCAGGCTTGAATAAAGACTCTTTTCTTGGTGAGGATGCAGAGTCGATAATGCCTTTGAAGGAGGCAGCAGGCCAGTTTGTCAGATGGTTAGCCCGACGCATTCCATTTCCGTCCAGCTGCCCTACACTTGCGTTTAAGGGCAGCCGGGTCGGAGTCGTACCAAGAGTTGCACTTTTTGGAAGGCTTCAGTCGGACCCTCATGACAGGGGCACGAGTGTCAAGGGTATTGTAGATAGAGAGATTAAGGTTAGCGAGGGCTGTGTCAGGGTGGGAGTCAGCCGAGGGAATGGGTGGAGGAGAGTAAGAGGAGGCAAAAGCAGCCACTGTCACTTTTTTCATGGGTCTGGTGACTTTGAAGCCCAGTGGCTGTGCCGGATGTGTTGCTGCAAGAGGAGAGGAGAGCTTAAGGTGTGTAGACAGAAGAGAGTGGTCGGTCTAAGAGAGGGCATTAGTGAGAGGAAAAGAGAGGGGGATGTCAGTAGAGATGAGAGCATTCAAGGTGTGGCCCGCGGTGTGTATGGGGCAGAGGAAGGATAGAAAGGGCGAGAGAGTCGCAAAGGTTGCGGAAAGCACCTGAAGAGTCAGGAGGGTCCAGATGGATGTTCAGATCACCCATCAGGAGGAGTTAAGAGTAGGAGGAGAGCAGGGAGGAGACCAGGTCAGCCCATTCTGAGAGGAAGAGAGTGGCCTGACCTGGTGGCCGATAGAAGGTAGCCATAAAGATAGAGGATTTTGGGGATAGTGAGAGTCTGCAAACTAGGCACTCGAAGGAGGAGTAGGCCTGAATAGGGATGATGGACACAGGTATCCCTTCTGGGAAGATAAGCACCACTCCACCACCTGTCTTATTATGCCTGAGCACAAAGAGGATTGTGTAGCCTACAGGGAACAGTGTGTCAAAGCTTGTGATGGAACTCTTCTGGAACCAAGTCTCAGTGATGTCAAGCATATCAGGATCCATGAGTTTGAGGAGGTTGCAGATGTCAGTGAAGTGTTGGACGATAGAGCAAGTGTTGAGAGTGGCAATGTGGAGCAGCTTGACATCTTTGAGGGTCTTCCTCAGGGGGGGAACAGGGGACAGTGGTCCCTGCAGAGGGTGGCAAGAGGGCCAGGGGGATAGCGGAAGATGGCGAAGGAGCCAAGACCGACAAGGGAGCCGGGATAGTACCGCAAGGCAGGGGAGCCTGTACAGAGGAGGAAGAGAGCACAGCAAGCAAGGGTGCTTGTGCAGGAGGGAGGAAGGCACAGAAGGCAAGGGAGCCTGGATGGAGGGACAGGTGAGGATAGAGAGGCGAAGGAGGAGCATGTCGAAGAAAAGAAGGTTGGGTTGAGGACCCTGAACCATGATGGTTCCATTGAGACAAACATTAATGATGACTCTGGAAATGGCGGAGAGGTCAAGGAGAAGCTCCCAGCGAGTACCACCATTAATGGGAGAAGAGGTGATAGGAGAGAGAAAGCCGACCATGTAGCGAGTCCATAGGTCAGGTGAGTTAACGAAGAAGAGGATCTCAGTGATAGTCTCTCTGGCGGAAGCTGTGACATAGGTGTCTGCAATACGAAGGCCTGGGTTGGAGGCCAGGGTGTCCTTCCTAAGTTACTTCCTGCCAGATTTGGTGATAGGAGAAGGATAGTAGATAGTGAAGCAGTTGGAGAGGATAGGAGACATAGATAGCAACATGGTTGGCTTCAGTGAAGGGGGGACCCTTACCAGTCTGAAGCACTGATGCACTTGGAGGTAAGGGGTAGGGAAAGGGAGAGGTGGAGGGCACAAGGGAGGAGGGGCGAGACCGAGGGATGTGTGTCAGCTAGTGAGGAACACAAGCAGCCACAAGGCACAACTAAATTCGATTTTCAGCAGGACAGGAGAAATACATGTAATAACTGGGCAGGCTGAAAACGATTTTCAGCAGGACAAGAGGAATACATGCAGCAACTGGGCCGGCTAAAAACAATTTTTAACAAGGATAGGGAGTCCTTGATTTGCTGGAAGGCATGTTGGTAGTGTTCGGACCATCCCCACAGGGTTTCCTTTTGGGTCAGCCTTCTCAGGGGTGCTGCGATTGTTGCTAGGTCTGTCTGGGATAAACCTGGCGCAGTAGGTACACATTCCCATGAAGCTCCCGACTTCTGACGCTGACGTGGGGGCCTTGGCTTACTTAATGTCTGACACCTTGGCGGGATCGGGTGACACACCTTCTGCATTGAACACGTAGCCGAAGATGTTTAGTTCGCTCCTGCCAAACTCACACTTCTCTGCATGCAAGGTGAGGCCAGGCTCTTCCAGGCATTGCAGGACAGCGGCTAGCCGTTCGTGATACTCTTCCATAGTTGGTCCGTGGACGAGGATATCGTCACTGATGTTGGTGGTACCCACTAGGCTGTTCAGCACTTTCCGTATCTCGTTCTGAAATACCTCTGCGGCTTAGGATTTTCCAAAGTTTCATCTCTTTTACCTCATGAGGCCTATGTGGGATGAGAATGTTATGCAGCGTGACTCTCGAGCCAGGCGTATTTTGTGATAGCTTAAGTCTAGTTTGCTGAAGACAATTCCAGTTAGATCTACAATTAGCTTGTCTATCGTGGGAGTCACATGACGTTCACGACCTATGGCCACATTGGGCTGCTGCATGTCAATAAGATCCTTACTGTGTTCAGATGCCGTGGTGTCTGGGCAACGGCTTGGGGGATACCCACAGTGTTGGACCTGATGTCCTCTCGATGGTTCCTTGTTCTTCTAGTATTTCTAGTTCTTTCTTCACTGCCTCGCGATGTGAAAAGGAACTCGATTGTTGGGTCAATATGCAGTTTGACTGTTCCTTTGAGGCATCCTATGCCTTGAAACACTTTTTTGAGCTTCGTCAGGAGGTTGTAGATTTCGGTGTATCGATGCTGAATGCAAATTTCATGAGCCTCAGCTTCATGGTGGTGCGGCAGCTCAATAGTGTTTCTGGGCCTACGTCAACCACATATATAATGGCTTGACATGTTGTTCCGTTGTGCGATAGGTTGGAGCGGAATGACCCTGCTACTGGTAGCAGCTTTTTGCATCCATATGCAAAGAGTTGCACTTGTTTGTCTTTGGGTTGGGGGCTTGGTTCAATCTTATACAATTTTAGCAGGGGCATGACATTCAGCATTGTTCTGGTGTCTATAACGACTTTGGTAGGTGTCCCATCAGATAGGATGGTGCAGGCGGGTTGCCTGGACTTCTTCCCTTTGTGGTTGTTCTTTGTGGGGTTAATGGCAGATATCGTGTATTCATTCACTGTTCTTTTTCTGATGACTGCAGCATCTTCCTGGGCGGCTACTTGGTCATCTGTGCGTTCCTGTAGTCTTCCCATGGCCACGATCCGGTCCAGGGGAATGTTCTTCTCTGACAACACCGCCCTGCGTAGCTTATCGGATGATAAACCGTTGATGATTTGCATGCGGACGGCGAAATCTTCTTCTGGGAATTAGCAGCCTATTGCCATTTCCCTGAGTTGTGCGTGGAAATCATCAATGGTTTCCTTGGCCCTTTATCTGGTCGTGCAGAATTGAAAATGTTCGTAATCGGGGTTCAGTTCAGTTTTGAACTTGTTCAGCGCTGATTTTGCTGCATTGGCGCCATCTATCGCCCATCTGTTAGGTAGGGTGTTGAACAGTCTTAATGCTAGACAGCCGATATTTAATACTAGCAGCGTATGCTGTTTCTTCCCCTCTGTTATGTTCCTGCCTTGCATGTTGAGCCCAAATTGTTGAATCCATATCCCCCACCTGAGGGCTGCTCCCAAAGCATATGGCTCAAAAGGCCTCGTGAATGTTGTCTTTGTGGTATGGGGGTGTGGGGGCATCTGTTCTCATATAGTAGCCTCTGGGGGTTCTGCTGCTGCTGCCGCCTTCTCTTGTTGGGCTGCTCTGGAGGCTCGCAATGTGGTCTGGATGTATGTGTGCACGTAGGCCTGCCTGACTTGTTTGCAGCGTGTGTATTTCTGCTGCTGCTGGCTTGGTTCACAGTATGTTTTATTTATTGTTCTTGGTTGCCAGGGTGTGCGCCCCTCCCTCATGCTTTCACCTTGTAGGAGCTTTGTCCAGTGCTACTCGGCCTCGCTCTGGGATGTTCTGTTGGCTTTTGTGCCTTTTCCTGGTGGTGCGCGTGTCTCGCTTCAGCTGGCAGCGCAAGTGTGAACTGTTGGGGGCGCAGCACACGTGGCTCCGTTTCACGCCTCGTCGCCAGTGTGACCATATGATGCCCAAATCCCTGCTGCATACATGGAGGTTGGGCGGGCGGCAACACACACACACACACGGAGCGTGGCAAAAAGAAGACACGTCCAGACTCCGACTGGGTCACAATGGGTTCCTCCCCTTTCAGGCATCCCCGTCTTTATTATCTCTCACAATTCCCTTGTCACGTAAGAGGGCTCCCCCTCGCTCATGAGACTCAGGATATTTGTGTACACCACAGTGGAGACCGGGAAATTCAGTTGAGGAGAAAAGAAGCAAATGTAATCTTTTGGACGGACAGGATATCACACACCACGCGTGCCTCACCAGGCAATACTTACCTGGTTGGAGGCTCTACCCACAATGGCACCTCTTCCTTCGTAGCTTGGGGAGAGCTGGAGGCGTGGGCGGCATCCATGCAGTTCACCACAGAAAACTGTGAGATGCGACCGAGCCTCGCATATGAGCTTCTCCATGTTTGTTCATGCGCGCAGGCACAGAGAACCGATGTCATGTTGACAGTCCACCTCGTTGTGTGGGCAGGTTTGAGTTCGGCAGGTGGGACAGTGGAAGTGATGTGGAGCGAACGGTGTAAGTCCTCAGAGTGAAAATAAAGTTAGATGCCCGGTGAACATCACACTGGTGATGAGTTAGTGGACCCGGGCATGCACGGTGTAAGGTCACTGTCATCCAGAGTGCGAGTTCCAATGCGAGTTGCGCAGCTGTCTCCCGGGCGGCGGGAGACAGCTGCGCCACATCTAAGGCTTGCATCCCGTGGTACAGGTTGCGCACACGCCCCGGCACGTTGTTAACCTGATCCCCAGTCGTGGCAGTGATTCTTAATCACAAGATTTGCGACCCTGTGATAAAGGGTGCGCAAGCGTGCCACCACAGCACACAGAAGTGCCAGGAGGCAGGCGACTGACAGCCCTGTGGAGAAGGGTATGCAGCACAAAGAAACAGGAACGTGCATCTCCTAACCTGTGGCAACATCCACAGGGCGGGATGCAGAAGGCAGCTGCCATATGCTTCAGAGCAAATTTTGGGACTTCCTCTCCAGGACACATCAGTATCACTGGTTGACTGTAGGCAGGCAAGCCAGCTGGGAGCATGCCTGAACCTGGAGGTGAGGAGACCCAGGGGCTAGAAGGTACGGAGGGTCAGTGACTAGAAGATGTCAGAGGAAGACATCCCAACCACAGTGTCAGCGCGCTTCTCAGGGAAGTTCCAGATGGCGCACGTGGCAGCTATTCCATGGCAGTTTCCCACAGCTTTTTATCTAACAGACACTAGTAACCTAGGCCAATGATGGATCCATTGGGCCAGAGTATACACTGGTGCTATGGGGCTCATTGATGATGAGCAGAAGAAAAATATGTTAACACTGGCAGTGGTAGCGGCAGTGCGACAAATACTATATGAGCTGGTGGATGAAGAAAAGGCAATCTTTCAAGAAATACAGGAAGCACTATCCACTTACTTTGCTCCACACACCGTGGAATATGAGAGACATGTGTTTCACACTACCACGCAAGAAAAAGGTGAGATACTGGACAACTTTGTTATGCGAGTCCGAATACACATGGAGCATTGCGCATTTCATCGTTAATCCAATAAAGAAGCGTTACATTCCAAGGTGAAACTCCTGGAGAAACAAAGATCATTGGACGAGATCCTAGCAATGGACGAAGTCTGACATCGCTCAACACATTATCAATATGTTTTGTTTGTTTGTTTATTTGGTAATGCGCTCCAAGCCCGTGGGCATCTGGGCGCAGCAGTACAAGATGACTCGAAGCTTAGTTACAATGCCTGACACAGGCTATTACAGAAAAACAATGGTTGCTTACAGTAGGTGATACAATGCATATAAAATATCAAGTTTAAGCGCAAAAGAGCAACATTTTAACAGGTTGTGCCGTTTCCACTAGGGTGAGGGTCGTTGCATGTCGTTGTTGTGCAGCCATTTGAGAGCGTAGGATCTGAATCTTGTGTAGGGTAAAGGGCATCTAAGGTCGGGTGGGAGTGTGTTCCATGATTGTGCAGCTCTAACTGGGAAACTTGCACCGCCCGCTGTGGTAAGTTTGAATCTGGGGACTTCCAGTAGGAAGGTGTTGGCAGATCTCGTCAGTCGGTTAGAGGGTCTCCAGTTGATTCTTTCCGCTAGGTAGGGGGGTGCTTGATTGTTGAGGCATTTATAGTTTTAAGTAGGATTCTGTCCTTTATCTTTAGCCAATGGGCTCCTATCCGGTGTTTGGAGATATGTTCTCTGCGTGGGATGTTCAGAGCTGCTCTAAGAGCGTTATTTTGCAATCTCTGGAGTTTATCAGTGACCGACTTGTTGGCACCTGAGTATAAGGCGTTGCAATAGTCGAGTCTGGACATGACAAGGGCATTGGCCAAGGTGAGGCAGCTGGCACTGGACAGGAAGGGTCTGGCGGCACGGATGAGTTTACACGTGTATGTAGTTGAGGAAGCGAGGGAATTCACTTGCTTTTTGAGGGTGAGAGCTGAGTCAAGGTAAAAACCCAGCGTTTTGACCTCGCGCATAACCTTAATAATATTGTTATCAATGTTAAATGAGGTGTAGTCCGGGGTGAGTTTGGATAGTTTGTGGTCTGAACCGAGGAGCAGGATTTCAGTTTTATCGTCGTTCAGGCAGAGGCCATGTGTGGCCATCCATGCTTGAATGAGGATGTAAATTTTATTCACCAGAGCCAAGTCCACTTCATAGTTGCCCGAAAGGGGTATGAGGATCTGGGTGTCATCTGCGTAATTGGTGTAGGTGATGCCCAGGTTGTCCAACTTGTGGAACAATGGCTTGGTGAAGATATTGTACATAGTGGGTGAGACACAGGAGCCCTGTGGGACTCCACATGTGATTTGGATGGGGTCAGCCCAGGTGGTGGAGGAGAACACTCTCATAGTCCGGTTGGCTAGAAAGGATTGGACCCATGCTATAGCATCTCCTGTGAAGTTGGCAGCCAGCTTGAGGTGGTTGCATAAGACTGCATGGTCCACCAGATCGAAAGCTGCTGACAAGTCCAGTAAGAGTAGCAACGCTATTTTCCCATTATCCTTAAATTCCTCTATTTTGGTTTTGAGATCTATCAGGGCAGTTTCCGTGCCATGGAGAGGGCGGAAGCCCGATTGGCGCAAGCCTAGTAGATGATTAGCTTCTAGGTACTCTTGAATTTGGAGATAGGCTACTCTGTCGATAATTTTTAGTAGGAAGGGTACCGTGGTAATGGGCCTATAGTTAGTCGGGATAGAAGGATCGAGGGTTTGTTTTTTGAGAAGGGGGAGGACCCAGGATTCTTTTAAGTTGGCTGGCACTGTGTTAGATTTGAAGGATGAGTTAATAAGCTTTGATATGAAAGGGGATAAGTCTCTGGCAGCGTCCTTTATTATTTGAGCTGGGCAGCTGTCGCCCTTACAGTTAGAGGGCTTCAGTGAGAGGATGGCCTTTTCAGTGTCGAAGATGGAGATGGGTTTAAAGCTAAAAGGGGGGATAGTGGTGGGTTCAGTTACTGGAGGCAGTTGTTGATCAGTAAGAGAGAGGGTGTCTTTTTTGTTCATTATTTTAAGTTGGAGGGTGGAGATTTTGTTTGATAGGGCATTCTGTATATTAGTGCACCATATCTTGTCCTTTGGGACCGTGTCAGATGGTTGGATAGGGGATTCCATTTCCCGGAGGATGGCAAATAGTTCCTTGGTATTCGATTTGGCATTGGTAATTCTGTCATTGAATACATTTTTTTTGCTGTTGATAATTTCAGACTTGTAATGTTTTGTAGCTTGGGTTAGCTTAGCTTTGTTGTCGTTAGTGGGCGAATTACGCCAGATGGTTTGGAGTTTTCGTTTCTGCTTTCTAAGGTCCTTAAGGTGGGGGGTGAATAGAGTTAAAATACTTCCAACGACAAAAGAATAAGAGACCATCAAGAAATTGTCATCGGCTCAAGGAAAGAGAGCTAAAAGGACAAATAAAACATGTTTCAGATGCGGGTATCATTGGCAATCAAAGACTTTCCTAATGGAGGGCGGACGTTGTTGCTTGCGGACCTCCCTCCATTAGGAAAGTCTTTAAACTTGGCGGGCCGGAAAAATCAACATGTCGGGCCGCACTAGGCCCACGGGCCATATGTTGTGCACCCGTGAGTGTACCCGTGCTCTAAACCGTCAGACCAGTAAATAGGTACGCACCTGAGATGCAACATTGTGATTTGTAGGATTAGCCACCAAAATACTAACCTGGACATGGACTCCTTGCAGGAATTGAGGGATGAAGTACAAGCCCTGTGACTCGAGGTTGTGGCCCTAAAACAAGTAGAATTGTGCTAAGAGAAGCAGTGAATAAGGGTTCAAAGACCTCCCTTTCTGAGAATTCAATTGCCCAGACTGTTTATATAGCATTCCACGGGGGCTCCTGAAAACTGGCGATTCTCTGCAACTACTTTAAGATTCAGTTTCTCGTCTGTACCTTGCTCATTATAGGGTAAAGGTCAGCTTTATCCTTAGCCACCTCCCTGGGAGTGGGCTGGTACTGCCACCACCTTATGTTTCTGCCAACAGTCCTAAGTTGAGTAATTTCCATGATTTCGAGAAGTCATTCTTGGAAATGTTACAGTCTGGCATGAAACACTCAAAACCAACTTGTGGAACTAAAACAAGGCCAACAAGATTTAATCTCCTACATCAGCCAGTTCCATTACCTTCCCCCTGATTCTGGGTGGCCTGAAATAACCCAATGCATGCTGTTCCATAGAGGGGTCTTATGATATGATTACAAGGATGAATTGGTGCACATACTTAAACCCAAATCTTTACAGGGCTTGATAGACCAAGTGATCCACATCTATCCTGTCCGACCGAATGGCAGGGAGAAAAGAAAGAACCAACTTAACTCAATTCCCTACCAAAGCTTTGATTCTGTGACCAAAGACGTGGTGGAGGAGCCATATGAGGCCCCGTTAATGAGACAGAGGAAAAGAGATGACGTCAACAACATCCATGTCTGCACTGTGGTGGTTCAGGTCACTCCCTTGGAACTTGTCCTCTCGAGCCCCTGAAACCAATGGGCTTGTTGTGGAATGGGAAGGAGTCAATGAGCCCTAAAGAAAAGAATATCCTTCCAGTTGCCTCCCCTTCCACTTATGGCCCAAACCTCCCCTTTTTACAGGAAATTCATCTATCCTAGAATCTCGACTCCGTTTGGATCTCCACATTGGCATTATTGGACTCTAGAGTGTCTGAGAACTGCCTAGATATTGCCTTTGCATGAGAGAACGTGATACCAGTGGAACAGAAAACATCAGCAATCGATATAGAAGTTATTGATGGGATGCCTTTGGCTTCTGACCCCATTAGGCAACAGACTAGTCCTCTCTAACGATAATCAATCACCAAGAAAACATGACCTTTTACGTAATCCAAATACCTGCCTATCCAGTGCTATGGAGTTTCCCTTGGTTAGAACAACATAACTGCATATAATTAGACAAGTCAGATCATCGTCTTTAATCGGACAACTGCATCAGAGCTGGCAATGGCGATGGGCAAATTGCCCAGGGGACTTCATAGAAGACAATCACTACTTCCCAGCATATTTGCTCTTTACAGAACATTCCAGATGAATGCCTTAAGTACCATAATGTGTTTGCGGCTCTGAAATATATACATCTACCCCCACGCCATCCATATGATTGTGATGTTCAGTTCATGCATGATAAAGGAGTTCTACATGGAAGAAGATACTGTCGAACCGGGAAGAATTATGAAGATACCTAGATGATTGTCTAAGTAAGGGTCATATTGTGCCTTCCCGATCTCTTGCAGGGGTCACACTTCTTGTGATCTCTAAGAAAGGAGGGAACATTCCCAACATGCATTGACTACTGCTGGCTCAATGAAATCACATGCAAGGACCGGTCCCCTCTGCCATTGATCTGTGATATCTGTAATACTTTGACCATCTACCATATTTACCAAACTGGATCTGCATAGTACCTACCATGTAGCCTGCATTAAAGAAGGCGAGGAATGAAAAACTGTGTTCAAGACTTTTGGCCTTGTATTGACTGTCATATTTAAAGGAATTATAAAGGCTATCTTTGGATTTGTTGGGCCTCTCTCTATGGGTGAATTTGGACGACAGTCTCATATTCTCTTTGTCCCATAGGCATCATGTTAATGAAGTCGTATCTCATCTGGCTACTCACCACCTATATGCCAAAGCCGAGAAATGTGTTTTCCACTGACCGAAAATAGATTCTGGGAAACATAATCAGTGGCTCTAGGAAATAGATCGAACTGAGAAAGATACATGCGATCCTCAATTGGGAGAGCCCACACAATGTCAAGTCCCAATGAAGTTTTTGGGATTTTGCCAATTATTATCCATGATTCATTGCTGGATTTGACCACTTATAGATGAAAATATTGGTCTCCTTAGTGCTAGTCATGAGTTCCGTCGGGACGACTAGGCTGAAGCGGCTTTTGCATGTTTGAAAAAGGCCTTTACCACAGCACTGGTTTTGCAATACCTGGGCAACTTGCAACCAAACATTGTGGCAGCCGATTCCTCTAATATTGTGATAGGGGCTGTCCTCTTACAGACTAACATGGAAACCAATTTGGAGCATCCCACTGCCTTCCATTCCCAGAAATTCACATCCAGTGAACAGAATTACACAGTGAAAGACAAAGAACTGCCGGCTGTCCAGCAGGCATTGAGGAATGGAGATATCGGGGCTCCTTACAAGCATGCCGGTCCGTAAACAACAGTACTGGTAAGCCTACCGGCAGCAGCACTGTTGTTTCCGGACTGGCATACTACAGGTCTGCCTGCTGGAGCCGCTGTGCCAGACAGGTCTGACCCTGCCGGGCACAACGGCAACGGTAGGCAGACCGTCACGGAAGCACCGGCACCCTTCTTTCCAGACTGGCAAACAATGAGTCTGCCCACCGGACCCACTGTGCCCCACAGATCTGACCATGCTGGGTGCATCAGCCACGGTAGGCAGACTGGTCAAGGAAGCACCGGCACCATTACAAATGGTGCCGGTGCTTCCGTGTCCCCTCCCCACTCCCATAGAGTCCTATGCGACTCTATGGGAATAGGGACTTACAATTTACCCGCGCCTGACTTTCCGGGCCACCAGGGTTGTAATCTCCCGGTGGCACTAGGAAGTCAGGCACCAGTAAATATTTACGGGTCCGGCAGCAACACGCCGTTATCACCGGCAAGGTTACCACTGGACCCGTAATAAGCCCCATCATCTCCTTGAGGTCCTGTCCCATCGCTTGCACACCGACCATTGCAATCTCCAACATTTGCGGTCTCTACAGTGCAGAAACAGTAACCAAGCCCAGTGGGCCTTTTTCTTCTCAGTGTTTAACTTTACCATCACATATATACCCAGTACACAGAATGCAAGGGTGGATGCCTGTCCAGTGCAGAATCATCTGATGTGCCTCCTACCCCTATCTTTCCTACTAGACATTTGCGCCATGCAAAAATAACCTATCTGCAGCAAGTTCATCAAGTCACTGCCTTAGATCCCACGACCCTTGAGCTCTTGAACAACCCAACAGTATGTATAAGAGATGGTCTCCTGTTTTATTTAGGTAACATTTACCTTCCATCACCTGTGATCCATACAGCTGTCTGGTCTAAATTCCAAGGCTCTCATATTGCTGGACATCACAGAAGGAAAGCTACCATAAAATTAATCAGTCTGCAGTTTTGATGGCCCAGCCTGGCACAGCAAGTCAAGGAATATGTTACCAGTCACCCAGTTTGTGCCCAAGTGATATCCAGCAGCCTGTTTGACATCTGCAGCACTGACAGATGCCACCCTACTACTGGCTCACCATTGCCCCAGATTTCATTGTTGACATGCCTCGTTCCAATGGGAACACCTGTATCCTGGTTGTCATGGATTGCTTCACCAAATTAGCTCTCTTCGTTCCCCTTCCGGCTCTTCCCATTGCCATTCAGACAGTCCATGGGTGCCTTCCTGTAAAGATGCTATCTGACAGCAGATACGAGTATCTATCACGTTTCTGGGTGCAATTATGTATGCACAATGCAATCAATGGGCCAGTAAGCTGCAGATATCATTCACAGAGCAGCGGGCAAACCAGACCCTGGAACAATATTTGTGATGCTACTCCAACCCGCCGGAGTCCAACTCGTGCACGCATTTGGACATTGCAGTGGTGACCTTCAATAAAGCACTTCACACCTCTTTCGGGTGCAGCCCCCTTTTGTGCTCCTATGGGTTTCGCCTCCAGTTCATACCTAGACAGCTAGTAATACGAAGAGTCGTGCCTTCTCTGCATATTGTAATTGTAATCCTCATTTATATAGTGCCCTTTCCCCATTTGTATGGCCTCAATGTGCTTTGTGGTTGGAACACCCTCAGGGATCGAAGTCCATGTATGGGAGATGCTAAGAGTTAAGTTTAAGATGCGTGTGTGCATTCTGTCAGGTTAGTACTTAGGAGGGTTGACTGGGCCCCAGTAAGCAGCCCCACGGCCAGGCACGTAGGTGGGTGCTGTTGGTGGATTAGGATGTATTGCTAGTGCAGGAGATGCAATCTGTGCCCAGCTAGACTGATTTCTTTCCATAGGTTGTTGCTGTATACTAGTGCCAGAGGCGTTGAGGTACATTGGGAGCTTCAGTGTGGACGGCTATGTGAGCTGCTAGACCAGATTGTATAGCCATAGCTGCATTTTAGAGTGCAGGGATGGGGAGTCGTGCATGCAGCATGTGTCCACAGACCTGGTGCAAGTTATACATAACTTATTCTTGGACTGCTTTTCGTTTGGTGTCGTTTTCTTGGGTCTCTAAAGGTTATCTATCGGTCATTAGAAGGCATCTTTGCTGGTGTTAGCATACTGCCTTTGTGGAGGATCTGGCTGGTGCCTTTCGTTGAGTGCATTGGAAATTAATTAAATTAAATAGATCTTGCCACCTATGGCCGACACCAATAGTATCATTCTAAAGAACCGTCTAAGTGCTTCTTAGTGTGTCTCTGTTCCTAACCTCATAGCTATTAATGTGCATTCCATGCCCAATAGCCTTGATTGAACTGTTGCCTTTCCTCCTGTGGAGGACCTATGGGTATATCCTGATTAACCAGCTGCAAACCATTCATCTACAGGTAACCACCACTCTTTGAGAATCTATGATAGTGCAAAAGTTTTATTGGATTTTTTGTAAGTTATTTGATTTCGTTTTTCTTTTTGTAAAGGTTTAACTAAACCAAATACAAATAAAACATTTTTAAAAAAGATAGTGCAAAAGACCTCTTGTGACAAGAAATGCAAGTGCCTTTCATTGAAAAATCTTCCATTAAAGAACTGTAAGGGAGGCATGGTATCACAAGTTTGACACTGACAGAAAAGCGACAATTTGTAAAAACCTTTATTGGAGTTTTCAATGGGGTTTAAGAAACTCCTACTTTGCCCTATAGCTGTGGTGGGAGTAGTCTCGGGCATCAAATAATAAATAAAACAGTCCTAGTTGAGTCAGTCAAATCAAAATGGCCTATACTAACATAAACCTAATGCCTGCTGTGAGAAACCTGAAGGTGTCCCACCCGCTAGCCCCCAGAGATCTGTCATCCAGGTGGCCAGGACACAGCCATCGCTATTGGATCCAGTTCCTGGGGGTGGACCAGTGGGGGAGGATCACCTGGATGTGGGTTCTTTGGGGAGTGGAAGTGGGACACTGAAGGTTGAGATGTGGTACCCCCTTCCTTGTAACACCTTTTCCCCATGCTACCCTGTTGTCACGGCTCTGGGGGGCTGGAGACTATGGAATCAATGGCAGCGCCGCTGCCATTGAATGTGCCTTCACGTTCTTTCCGCTTTCTCTGTTAGCGGTCTAGTCTTTTTCAGAACATGGCCGCCGCCCGGAACTTCATATTCCATTCTGTTCCCGGTGGTCAGCCTGTTGCAACTTTTGGGTATCTTTTTCCTCTTTTGTTGCCTGCGCTAGTTTTTCCTCTGCTTAGTAGTGATCTGCTGCCTTTACTTTTCCCCTTTTTGTCTCTGTTCTTTGTGCCTGCTTGGCGCGGCATCCTTCCGTGCGCGGCTCTCTCTGTCTCACCTTTCTGTCTTGGTTCCAGCGTCTCTGTAGCCTTCATTCCTTCTGCTCTCCGTCTCACCTTTTCCCTCCTGTCTCAGCGCCTTTCGCTTCTTTCTCTCTTTCACCTTTTCCTTGTTGCAGTCTCCCGATTAGCTTTCCGCATCTTGTTCCCGCGGCTTGCTATCTGCTTCTGCTTTGTTTACATTACGGCAGCCTTTCCGTGCCTTGCAGCCTGCCCAGTCAGCGTTTGGCTGCCCTCTTTGCGGTTTGTTTCCACTTTCTGTGGATTTCTCGAAGCTTTGCCGTCCGTGCAATTCGATTCCATTACAACAAAACCAAGACTCACTCTTTCATTGGCCATCCGGAAGCTGGAAAACTCTTCTTACATACTTACCTGGAATCCATACCATCAAGGTTTTTTTTATGCCGAAGGGCTTTTTCCCCATCTGTTTGGCTGTCCCGGAAGAGAGTTTACCACCAGCCTATTGATTCCCGATAGTCACGGTGGCTTCCTTCCATGGCAGACCGTATCTCCACAAAAATAAGGAAGTCATCACTCAGAGAAGGAAGAAGATCCCGTTGCAGAAAGCAAGTGAATCAGGTGAGGAGGACAAGGGGGATTTTGAAACTGAGTCCAGCGACACTGAGGAAGGGAATTCTGATACCTGTAGGATATTTAGAAGTTCTACCCCACCACCCCCTCTTTCCAACACAAACACTTTCTTACACTGTGACAGACAACGGACTACCAACAGAGCCGTTTACCTGAGATGTCCCAACACAAGGGCCAGGCAGAGTCAGGTAATTAACAGTAACCACACACACCTGACAGCCCTTTACCTTCCCCACAAGTAAATCCTGCATCGTGATAGTATTGCTATTCAGAGTGGAAGGCCGTAGTGAACCCGGCAGAGGGAGGCCCATGTTGCAAGAAGGATCCGAGCCTGGCAGAGGGAGATCCAAGGGGCAAAAAGCAATTGCCTAGTGTGCATGATCACTGAAGGAACCTTTGTTTGTTTGTTGTTTTTGATCCAGCAGGCCTTCTAAGGCAAGAAACTTTGTGGAAAGAGACTTGGCCCCTGAAGGTTCTGATTTCGTTGAATGGAATTGAGAGCCTCGTGCTGGAGAGACCTAGGAGTGTGCTGTGCTCGGGAGTTCCGCATTGTCCTGTGCTTAAAACATGGGTAAGGGAGACCCAGCCATACCATCCTGATTTATCATTTTGTGAACACTTCTTTCTTTTCTGGTGAACATTATCCCACACTCGTTTGTAACTTACTGGTAAAGATTGGTAATAGGTTTTCTAGTATAGTAACTTTCTATTTGCCAAGAAGCTACTAGGACTGCCTTATTATTTTTTGATGGTTGTAGCTTGCTCCCATCTTAGCTTTAGGTTTAGATTAGGCGTTTTTCTTACCCATGCAAACAGTTTAATAAACACCCTTGAACTGTGATCACTTGTGTCTGTCTTTACTGTTGCCACCACAAGTTCCTTACACTGCCCTATATCTTGTACAAAAAGTGTGTAAAGGAGAATATGTATGCAAAAGAAAGTCAGTGTTCAAATATAAAGAATAAATGTGGCTGAGTTAGCTCTCCTCCCCATATTGGACAGCACGGAGTAAGGTGATCACTGTAGGCAAGATGACATACTCTGGCTCAGATTCTTAACACAAAGGCAGTTCAAAACGTGGATCGAGGCCTGCCTTGCCTCCCACGTTGAAGTCTCTCGTTCCAGCTTTCAAAACACAGTTCAACAAAAAGTTCACATCGGTCTTCTTCAGTCAGGCTTGGACCTTTCAAAGCAAAAAGTTCATGCAGGTCTCCCTCAGTCGGGCTTGTACCTTTCAAAGCAAAATGTTCATGTAGGTCTCCCTCAGTTGAGCTCAGACCTTTCAAACACAACACTTGCAGGGATTCCATTCCCAAGCTTAATTCACATCCTTTAGGGGTTCCCTTCCCCTAATTTATTACACTTCTGGTATCCCTCAGACGGGCTTGGACAGTTTCCTGATGTTGAAGACTTTCGAATGTGCATGGCTTTCTCTACAGACCTGTGCAGGACCACTTCGACATTCCAATTTACAACTCACACTCTTGTGTCATTTAGTCCCGGGCTTCATAGTCTGGGAAGTTTGCTGTATTATGCACCAAAGTGCACCTTTCACCTTTTTACTCTCCCCTTTTCTAGGGGTTAATTTTGATCAGCTCGCTTTTGCAATTCATTCACTTTATCGCTACAAACTTTTCACCTTTCACAGAGACTTTCGAGTGGGCTACTTCCTTTCGCCGGACCACTCCGTTACTCAGTATCGCTGGCTTTACAGCTATCGTTACTTCAAGGTTCATTCACAGGTCTGCCTTTCTTTGCGTCTCACCCACACGCGTGCAGCCTTCAATTGTGCAATATAATGTTGCCACTTCAATCTTTCTTTAGCACGCACCGGTCTGTCATGTCGCTTGCCAACTCACCGGCTGTGTGTGTTTCTTTCTGGTCTTTACTATCTTCCAGTTTACGAGTCAAGGTTAGTATCACATGCTTGGCCTTGCCTCCCCAACTCTGCCGTTCACCCAGGAGGGTCGCTGGCATCCTTTAAACACAATGCAGCCTTCTTGTTTGCGATTTGACCTCCTCTGCATATCTTTCGCAGCCTTTTGGAGGCAACAACCTCCTGCAGGGAAGTCCTGGGGTTCTCCAGTCGTGGCTCTCGTCCCTCAGTCTGTTGCTCTGCTCCAGTAGGTTTGCCTTCTTCCTGGAAGTCATGTTCTTACTCGTGTTCCACCTTGTTTAGAGTATGTCTCTATGTCCTGCCTTTTATTCATTTGAAGAGAGCTAATCGGTATCAGATGTATGCACTTACAGTCAAGTGCCTGACTTTGCCTGACCCAATTAATAGGAGGGATCATGGGTACAGGAAAGGGAGGAATACCGAGTCTCACCATCGGTTGCCTCACCCCTGCTTCCCGAAGACCCCTCACCCATGTGATCCTCCCATGCTGGTCCAGCAGGTGACACACCCTTTGGTTTCTCACAGAACCTACCTGTCAAGTTAGCCCCACACATTTTGGGCCTGTTTCGGTTCACACAACGGATTTCTAAGGTGGTCTTTTGGCATCAGCTCCCAGTGGGATGGCGTGTGCACCTTGTGTTTCATGTGTCTTTTGTGAAGCCCTACCAGTTGGATCGTTACAACCATATGCCATTCCAGATTCCTCCCATCATGGTCATCAGCCAACCAGAGAATGAGGTGCAAGGGATATGTGATTCCCAAATCTGGTATGGATGCCTTTACTTCCTGCTGAACTGGGTGTGATACATTGCTTGTGACTGCTCCTGGTAACCAGTGTTGTAAAGGTCCAGGTTCAACGTTG
Organism: Ambystoma mexicanum; assembly: GCF_040938575.1. NCBI lineage: Eukaryota > Metazoa > Chordata > Amphibia > Caudata > Ambystomatidae > Ambystoma > Ambystoma mexicanum. Next base: position 324,616,591 of record NC_090925.1, on the reverse strand, counting down.
CCAAGGGTGGCGCACGTTTCAATTGCGCATGGTGACATCAAAAGTGACGTGGGTGGTCACATCGGGAATGGGGATGTCATTGAACTCGGCGCAGCATGCATAGGGGAACACAGAAGCCGGGGCAATGCGAGAAGTACCATGGAGGAACACCCTGCAGGGTGGGTGATTAGTTATAGTAATGGGGTAGATTGTATAGTGTGGGTGCAGAGATGGTATGTAGGGTGTTTTAGGGGGTAATATTATAGGGGGGCGTTGAGTAATAGGTGAACAGTTGAAAAGCCATTTTATTGTAGGCCCACATTAGGAAAGAATTTCCACACACAACTCATAATAAAAGGCTGCAGGCTGTGGTGATAGCAGTGTGCTTTTTGAATATTCATCAGACACAGTGAGCAGAAGTGCTGCAGGAGAATGCAGTCACATTGAATTCACTCTAAGAGATACTTTCGAGGCCAATGAGCTAGGCACCTGGGTGTACGAGGAGAGTTGGCAGAGAAATAGATATCAAATATGATTAAACTCCAGCCATGGTGAATATCATTTTTTCAGACTACACTTGACAGCAAGGCTTGAGAAGGAAGGTGGGGTACCAGAGCAATGGGGTAGGAGTTATGGGGCGCGCAACAGAGCCAATCAGGAGAGAGGTTTCTGTGTCGCTAGGGAGCAACATTGTACAGTGTCCTTGCTGATGTCCGTGGGAGACATCATTGGTCAGACTCAGTGTGAATGTCTCGCCCTTGTCATCTCAAGATGTTCTGTCCAATCTGTATGCAGCAGTTTATCCCTTTTCTATTTTGAGCATTGTCAACCAATGGCAAGCCAGTGTCTGAGCGTTCAGCACCATCACCTAATTGTTAGGCGGTGTGGGAAGGTTTGTGACGTCACAAGAGGTGTCAATATAATTTCGGCCAAAAAATGTGTTGTCCAGTCTGGACACTTAACATATTTGTAGATAATGGACTGATGTAGTCCAACCAATGAGCTCCTATGACCTGCCTTGTAAATTATGTATAAAATGTTCAGCAGCAGTGGGCATCGTCAAGAGCTCACTTCATGCAGTTCAGTTCTATGGGGCTGTCTGAACCATGCTTCCCAAGTTTTTGGGTCCAATAAACCCGTGTTACTTTTTGCTTGGTGTACGCTCTTTTTTTTAATTGCCATTTTCGTTCCTGTGATTACTTTTCCCGGAGATCCCGTGTTACATTGGCATCACATGTGCATTCCCTTCATCTGGTACGCTATTTCTTTTGCCACTTTCCATGATAGCCTGGTAACCTAATGGTCCTGGCGAGGTGGTATTGTGTCGTGGGCACCCCTTCCCCACCAGGTGACACTTACCTGGTTAGAAAGTCTACCCACAATCGCGCCTCTGGCAGTCCTAGTAGCTTCTTGGCAAATAGAAAGTTACTATACTAGAAAACCTATTGCCAATCTTTACCAGTAAGTTACAAACGAGTGTGGGATAATGGGGATTGCTGGGGGTGCAGGCTGCATCCATGGGGTTCGGCGTGGGAACCTGAGAGGTGCGGGTGAGCACTTGTCCATGGTTGCCCCTATGCTTGTTCATGCATGGAGGACCAGCGTTGTGTTTCTTGGAAAGCATGTTGTGGCGCACATACTCCGTCACCATGGCCAGGCGTTTCATTGGATGCCATTCTTACATGGCTTCCCTGCTGAGGCCTGGCACTGTCCCTACTCCATGTTAAATCAGGCTTTCTGTATCGTGGTGCAGGGAGCCGACACCAGAGTGCCTTACCATGTAAGAACTGCCGGGGCGGGGGGAGTGGTCTGCGGCCAGACTCAGCCCCATGTTCCTTTGGGGAACAGGATGCTGGAAGTGCAATAAGATCCCGTTCTTTGTGTGCAAACGAGACACCCAAAATCATAACGCCAGAAAACAGGCGCGTAGTGCAGGTGCCATGCTGTACTGGACAATATGTGCCATAAGCTTTCAAGCTAGTCACTGTAAATGCATTTAAACACGTAAAACCAATCACTGTTGTCCATGCACAATCATTATACATTATACATACCTACGATGATGACCTTATTTTTACACCCAACCACTATGCAACTATATTTTCATGTACAACGTTTCAAATACTTCATCTACTCTCCAGAGCATCAAATATGCTAGCACTGTTTAGTACCAAGGTATAACTAGATATAAGCACTCCAATAGTGAGGTACGTTAACACACATACATTGACCCATCATAGCACAACACCAGTTTCAATCAATCGTTTCTATTCTCTCTACTAGGAAAACATAAAAAATATTTGTTCAGGTAAACTATTTTGCCTACAAGTTCATAGTAAGAATCACTGACAGAAAGACAAAGGTTCCTCTGCACACGGGAAATGTAATAGCAATTTAGCGTTACTCGGTTTTGAGACTAAACTAACCCTCGTATCGATCAATGCTAATGTGAAGTTCCACCTCCTCTGTTTTTAAGAATCCAACGTCCTAACACGGCTTGCATATTGCTACCTATGTTTAACACAAAAGAAGAGACACAAGAACCAAAATCAATGTGAAATTGGCTCAACAGCTATCTGATGAGTCGATATTTACAAATACCTTCAAGCAAACCACTAATAATAATAATAATAATAATTAATAAACAACTAAATTATAGATTAATAACTAATCACTATATATTAATAATATATTAATAATGATGGATAGAAACAATTAATAATGATGGAAAGTACAAGCATTATTTAAAAATGCTTCGAGATTCCTAATATATATCTGTAATTAGTTGATCAGCTAAGTATAGCGACACAATCCCAAGTTACTTCCAAAGCGCAACCTACAGCCTTTAAACAGACGCAGACCAGAACAATCGAACAGGCTAAGACAAATTGCATTGTTCATTTTAAACATTTGATAATGTAGTTGCATGACAGATACATATAATCAGTCGGTTTTGTAATTTTACTAAAATCATTCAAATTGAATATATTGATCTTTACACTTGCATATGGGAGGGTTATAAAAGAAAATATTATATTATGTACAACACTAAAAGATTGGAATACTATTGAAGACTAGTAGATGGTAACTGGTCAAAACAAGCAATTTTAATGTTTCTAAAAAATGTCAATTTTTTGTTCATAATTATAATTGTGTTCTCTTTAATTTCTTTACCTCTTGATGTATTTCCTCTTCTTTTCCCCTTTACATTTAACTGAAGAAGGGTAGAGGCAACACTGATTCCTTATGGGAATTCACCACGAACGTACCACTTGTAAAGCTTGGAATTTGCTTGCCTTTTTTTTTTATTAGCCAACATTGCATGCACTAGATCTGATTTATTTTGATCGATAATGTAAGGTACAGATTCAACCATTAATTCATAACTGTAATATATTATAAGATATAATTAAGTTGCAAAATATTATTTAACTTACCTGAGGAAGCTAAAGAGGAGTGAAACACATGACACAGAACGTCAAACAGGCACAAAAAGCTCAAGAGGAGCTGAAAAGGACTGTTTATTCAAATTCATTGTGTATTTACAGTAAACCTATAATCCCATTTTGCATCATAATCAGAGAGGGCATCAGGACCTATCAACTTTTTCTCTGAAGGATGCTGCTGCTGGTTGATCTCATGGGGCTGTTGATTAGGTAAATAGGATCTAGGGGTAAGGGGTGGCGCAGCAAGTCCAACCATTACAGCCTCAGGCAGAAGACACTTAACATAAGATGGTTACATGGCATGCCCAAGAATTCCTTCAGAGTCTATAGGAGGGAAAGAGGAAGGGCTCCTGCTTTGCTATCACCCTATTTTGCATGCAAATATTTCAGTGTGGATGAAGCTATTAAAGCAATAGAGTTTGAAATGATGGTGCATACAAGAGCGCCAGGCTTCTGTCAAGATCGACAAGCTCTTTGGAATGCATTCACTAGGTACCACTGTCCTCCTAAACCGCCTGTGTCTCTTGGACATTACACATTCCAACCACTCCAAAACATCTGGGCAATCATAGGGGAGAAGGTGAGATGTTTGTTGATGCTGGGACCTCATAGATCTCAGTGGAGCGATTTTGGATTAATAAGCATATCACTTTAGTGATGGCTCTTGTGATGAGATCCCCTGTGTGGTTCTGCGGTCCGGCAAGGAGGTGTTTCGGGGGTCTGGGCACTACCCTAGCCAGTGAATGTTGGGCTGGTGGGAGGTAGGGAGCGTCTTCTGCCCATACCACAGGCTAAGCTTGGTGGGCATAGACTCTCCCCACCCCACCATCCAAGTAGCACAGACTAGCCCTAAAGGCTCTAACCCTACCCAAGACCCTCATGGACCACTGGAAGGCAAAACTGATGCATCGCCTCGCCAACTGATCGCCAACTGAGAGAGCTTGAAGCTTTCCATGAGCAGACCCAAAACCCCAGCAAGCGGTTTCCTGCAGTTAAGGATTCACGTGACACATCAAAGAAGTAATGTTCTAGAGTTAGTGAGGCTTGCAATGAACTTGGCAGCTCAATTGATGCACTGTTCTAAATACACAACTTCCAAAATGGAGAAAACTCATTGGAGTTACCGAAGATATAAAAGCATTGCTCTCCATTGAGATAGTCTCATGCCAGGGATACAATGTTTCTATTTCGCGGTGTGCTCAAGATAGCAATAAAAACAAAGTTTTGTGAAAACTTACCAAGTGTGTTTACAGCCTCCAGTACCCAAGCTGGAAACACCAAAGAACTCAGCACAGGCAGCACCAGTGAGGGTCGGGGTGGAAGGTTACAATCAAAGACGGCCGATTGGCCAGTTATAGGCTTGGTACAGCCCCTTGAACACAAAGGTGCACATAGGAACAATTGACAATTCCATTCCAGCCCTCAACAATTTCAAAGTTCAAGTTCAGACTCTCACTCAAAGTCTTAACCTGAGGGTGCGGAGGCCGCAGGGGGGCCCCAGTTGCTCAGTGTGTGTTGCAGGAGGAGGAGTCTCACAATTAAAGAAGGCTGCAGACTGGAGAGTAGTGGAAGAAGCAGAAGCTAGGGACACAAAGGAGAGTGGACAGGTGGCAGAAGTGAAGAACGGGAGAGATTGTGAGAGCTAAGGGGATCAAGAAGCCCGTAACGCCTAGAGTAGCAGGTCGCGTAGAGGTAAAAACAACAGGAAAATGAACCAGGGCAGACCATGGACTAACATCCAGTAAGGTCCAAGTGAAGACAAGAACATCAGGTAGTGAGAGAAGAACCAAGGTGAAGAAAGATGGCCAGTACTTAGTAAAAGCAGGCAGATTATGGCAGGCCTGGTCAGCCCAGTGCAGGATCAAATGGTGAGAGGAGGAACAGTGCCGGATCCAGAAAGATACTGCCTGATCAGAAAGGTGGGGCAATAGAGAGTAGGTGGAGGCCTAGGCCAGATCAGACCCCAGGAACCCCTCTCCAGCTTCTCCTGCCAGCTACAGTGGCTGACCCTTTTGCTCATGCGACTTTACAACAGAGTGAGTCATGGGATACAGGATCCCAGGAAGCCTGAAGCAAGTTCAGACCAAGAAAAGGGGTTCTAGTTATCTTAAAGCCTGGAATGTCCGAACATCTTTTTTGGAACTGTGTGAATGGGATATTTACCTCAGAGGTCAAAGAGGACTAGGAACTCACATCCCAGGGATGAGATGTTGGACGAGGGAAGGTCTCTGATGGGAAAGCAACATGATCCCCTTTAAGGGTAACTAGCCTGACCTTTGGAAAGATCCGAGTTTTCATTTTAGTTGCCCATTCTTGTGTCAAATCTCTTAATACAGATCGAAAACTATAACATATGGTTTTGGCATTCTTCTTGCTCCCAGGAAGAACCCTGTCACATGATGTACTGGCACACAAAATGCCCATACCAATGAGAGGCACCATCTTTCTCTAGGTTCCAATGTGACTGCTTCAGAGAGGAAGGCCACGGAAATGACTTAGCAGATAGGTACAATGTGGCAATTACTTGGATAGAACATTAGCTGGTGAGAACTTGAGAAGCAGGTAATGTTGGCTAATGGCATACACCATTTCGTCCTTTGCATCCACAACTTGATGTGGAATACTGAATCTATTTTGGTGGTAGGACAGTGAATTTACACCAGCATTAATTTCGTTTGCAGAGGGAGGTGGTTAATGTTTGTATTTTCATTATACACCTTTTAAGAATAATATAACTGAACAAAATCAAAAGACCAAACCTAGAGATAATTAAACATAACAAAATAGAGCATGCACTTTAGTCAATATGCCAGAGTAATGTTTCGAATTTAAGAAAGAGTTTACATTTGAACAGCACCTGTTTCACTTCAAGCTTTCACTCTGTGCTGTCACTCCCTCACAATTCCAATTGGTAAAACGCTACCTCATATGCAGGACAGCCCAGAAACTGCTGCATTTCTAAAAGCTTTACACCCTCACAGTCACAGAAGCTATAATCCTGTCCTTTGCATAAGCAGTCCATCCCGGTTACAGCTTCCAGGAAACCAATGTTCTCCATCAGGGTTCTTCGCCATCATTCAAAACCACTAGGGTATTCCAGCGGGTGCAGTGAGATCCAGGAACCCATTTACACAAATATTATGTTTCATCATATTTAACAATAAAACAAAAATAAGGTTATATAAGTGTAGAATAGACACAAATGGCAGAGTAGCCCTGAAGGGAATTTTGATGCTGCACCTTTTATGCTGCCAGTGCTCCATACTCTAAATTGTCTTGCTCTAGCTCTGGACCCTCAGTTATAGTTCGACTCATCCTGGGAGAATCCCAGAACACTGCCAAGGCTTTAATTATTTTCACAGAACTCCACTCCCTTTCCTCTTTTAGTTATTTCTGTGCTTTTCTGCTTTTTATTTTTGAGAACTGTTTACTTTGTGGCACTTTCTTGTTCCTTTAACCTCTTCAAATTTCACAGCAGCTGATCTTTTTATGGCAGAGAAGATGAGCTCTCTAATGGTCTTTTCGATGGATCAACTCTCTGTAATGTTGATGATTGCATGAACTGGAGAAGATGCCATTTGGAGCGATGAAGGAGAGAGAAGCAAAACTTTTCAACTTTTGAATGGGCATGCTTTCTGGGAAAAGTCAACTTTCCATTTCAAGCAGGATCTCACAAGTGCACTCTTCCGAAAGTAAAAACAGGAAGCTAAATTAAGAAAAATCAACCTTCCTGTAAGAAGCTGGGGGATACCTCACACTTAACCATGGTTTTATCTTAATTTGCTTCAGTTACCTCGAATGGTTCCTCTGAGGATGCAATCCTTAGACCCTCAAATCTGGCTTTCTTAAATCCAGATCTGCATGTATTATGGACTCTGGAATGTACTACATCATGCAAAGTTAGACCAGGAATGCTTTATTAAGCTCTGAAACGAGTCTCCATTCAGAGAGCATTCCAGAGCCTAGCGGCCCAGACGCAGACTCTCATCTCACCTCTGGATTTGTATTTTGCAGGTGGGAATACTAAAACATTGTCCCAAAGACCTCATGGATATAACCAGATAATAGAGATTGATTTTGGCTATTAGATAAGAGGTGCTAGACCATCAAGGCACCTGAACCTCTAGCAAAGGAGTTTAAAATTCATGAGGAAGTAGACATGCAGCTGTAAGAAACCCGAGGGCATTCTTACTCCCACTCCCCCGTGATCCTTAGCTCAGGTGGCCAGGGAAAGGCCATTGCTTTTGGATCCTGACTCTGGGGGTGGAGAAGTGAGAGAGGATCACCTAGGTGGAGGGTCCTTGGGAATTGGGAAAAGGGTACCCATAGGCGAGACATGGTATTCCCTTTTTCATTCTGAGAACCAACCTAACCCGCCTCCAGCCTGTACAGGCTACTGTGAACTAACTACCCTTAATCTTCCCCATTCAACCTATTACAGTAATGGGATGAGGAAGAGGCAACTAGGAGTAGTGAACACCAGTAGGTATTTTCACCACTCTAGTAATGAGAAGAAAAAGAAGACTAAGAAAGAGTACCATTGGGGAAGTCAGGCATGTCCAACAAATAGGCTGCCTATAGGTCAGGCAATTGAACATGCTGACCTGCACCTGTGGACCTTTAACACTCCTAGGGAGAAAAAGAGGTGGGCCTTCACACCGCGAAAAAGAGTAGCGAACAGAACGGGCTGGAGAGAAGCATATCGGAGAAACCAGAGGGAGCCGCGTGAGTCCGGAGAAGGAGAGCCATGCCACAAAGGGGTCTGATGGTCTGGTTGAGCTCTGGTTGCCGAAACTACAGAGGACGGGCGAAGCGGTATAGAGTGGTCACGCACAACCAGTGAGTGTAATTTAGGAAACACTCTGTCCGAGGCACCCCGATAATACTCCCACATTTTTGAGAATGCCAAACGAACAGAAACAACTAATTTGTGAATGCTGAGTGATCAGAAAGCAATTGGACATGGTCCTGAATACTGTTTTGATTACTTTTGAATACTGAATACTGATCACCTTTTGGAAATACAATTTAAAGCCAAGCAAGTAATGAATACTTGAGAATGAGATGTTAAGAAAATATGGAGTACCGAACTGAATGAAAACTTTAAGGGTAAAGCTACGGTCTGTTGAAAGATAAGTGGGAAAGTGCCCATTTGAAAACACCATATGAAAAATAAGGGAGCAAGTGTGGAAGTTTGCATAAGTGCATGAAAGAAAGGTGGGAAAGAAGTAAAACCACCACACCGTGAATTCTATGCATGAATACAGTGTGGTAAGGGCAAAGACTGGCAGAAGATATGTGACACATTGTGGCAAAGCCTAAAGGCTAACCAGGAGAAGCCAAGTAAGTGTGAACTTGCATATAAAGCCAAGAGGCCAACAAGGAGAAGCTAAGTGAGTGTGAATCCTTAAGCAGAGGCACATACACAAGAACTTGTGTGGGCTGAAGAATCTAGAGATCTGGGTTGCGCGAGCTGTGATGGGTGGACTTTGTGGTCTGACAACTGCGCCCAGACCAGGGAACCCTCAATTGTGAAAGCCAAAGATATTGTGACACAAACCAAGAAGGAGCACTTTAAGTGAACTGTTAATGCCATCCAGAAGGAGTGTCAAGTTGACCTTGATTTTTGTTGAACTTTAAAAGACTGAAACCAATAATAAGTTGATACATTGAAGTCTAAGGGAAGGGAACCCTGAGACTTGATGAACTTTGATGCTGTCTTGAGGACGGATTCCTCAAGACCCTCTTATTTGGAACTGGATTGCCTTGAACTTGGGGAAGGGAAACCCGAGGATTTGTGGAACTGTTTTGAGCTTGAGGAAGGTAATCCAGAGACCTTTTTGTTAAACTTTATTGAACTTGTGGAAGAGGAGCTGAAAAGGAAACTAAGAGCTGAAAGCACCTCAGAACTTTGTTTGATCACCATTTCTTTTATTGTTGATATTCCTACACATTGTTCAGCTTTAGTTGTGAGGGCAAGGATAGGTTTTGGACACAGACAGACTTTTTAGTTGAAATCTCTGACTCAGACATTCCTTAGTTTAGTTCAGATAGGGAAACCCACCTTAGCATAGGGTAAGTTAGGCCTTCAGCCATCCTGACATTCGAGTTAATAAATCATTTTGTTTTGGACTTCGAATCTGTTGTCTGTGTCTTGCTTCATGATGCCTTCACACAGCCAATGAAGAGGCTGTCAAAGTGGTCTAATAGAGTGTCTCTTTGTCAGGCGCCAGTATAGATGGGTACTAACACTCCCATGGAGATTCCGACATCGGTCCCAGGAACTGGACTTTAATTCGCGGCGGCCATAGTGCAGCATCATTATGTCAGCAAAGCTTGGATAATGGGTGTCAATCAGCCTTTCGAATGTGGAAGCGCTAATGTTGAAATCACAGAACCGATCAGTGGCTTGTTTCTCAACAAACCGATGAGTGGTGCATCTTGTTAGTTCTGGTTTTTTGGATTCCTGTCTTTTGGATCAGCTTGTTTTCCCTCTGGAACTTTTTCTGGATACTCCTCTTTGACTTGGCGCTGTGTTTGAGCCTGCCTCCAATTGGATTGTGCTGCTCTTTGTTCTTTGTTCGCAAATCGGACTAATTCAGGGTTCTAAGACTTTTGGTTTGGGATTTGTTGGATCTTCCTTCTTCTCCCTCCATTCTAGATGGCACTTCTACCTTGCTCCTGAGGATTTACTTCTAGCTGTCTGCACCTGGATCCCTGCTCACCTACATCCTGCATCTGTTCTCTCCCATTTCTCTAGGTGCATCCTCGGGCCAACAGGCTTAGGTTCTTGCAGACTCGTTGCACGGGATGTCTGGAGAATTGCCAGGCGGTCTACTGGCCTAAGGACTATTGATACTTGCTTCTCAGGGAGAATCAGGCCTGAAGCACTAGAGACCAGGCAGGTGCTCTATCAAGGGAATTCTGTCTAAGATATGGGTTATTGGTCTGGGTTTAATTAAGTGTTTTTTTCTTGCAGGTGTCTGCAGCTGGGTCCCTCTTTTTGCCTGATCAATTGGTGGGGCTGTATCTTCGAAGAATTTCACTGGTACATCAGGAGAAAGGCCTCAGTCTACAGGAAGTCGAGTGTTTGTTCGAAGTGTCCATCTGGTTATACAGCCTGAATCTGACACTCGTACATAGGCCGAATAGTAGCATTTTGTAGACTCGGCCATCACTGAATTTGGAAAGCTGGTATGCTCATGCAAAGGTAATTCACGTAGTCAAGTTTACCGTTAATGAGAGACCCAATCACCATTAGCAAAGTTTAAAAAGTGTGTGACACCAGTTGTTAAGCTCTACTGGGTAAGGTACGACCAGTTGCTTTAGGACAGGGTTAACAGCATTAGCATATACAAAACAAAAACACTATGCAATAGACATCATTGCATGAAAAACTGTCTCAAATCAAATTAAGGGTATCAGAGTTGAAGCCACTATTCTCAAAGGCAGTACCAGAGGTTCAGATACTGTGATCCAGTCACAGTATGAAGTGGAGCAGCACCAGCTATGTACCTCTTATTTTACTCCAGAGCCTGCCCGTTTGTCATTTGAGTTGTATTTATTGTCTTGGGAATATAAATGTTTGTATATCCCTCTTTAACTCTGTGATGAAGTCCCCAGCCTTGTTTTGGGGACATCTAGCGGGGTGACCAAGGAGGCTGGGTAACCCCCAAAGCAGTGGTTGATGGGTCCGAGGATGGCATACAGTGAATCACCTGGTCACCCCCATCTTGTTGCTGCCATCAGGCAGAGGACTGCCATATGGAGACAGCTGCTACTGCCTGTTTAAATTACATGTGTAAAGGGGCTGGGAATGCAGTTACTCTCCTTTACCTAGAACCAAGCCATGGTTCTTTCAGAAAAAGCCCCTTGATTGAACTCAACCTATAATCATAGGAAAAACCCAGCAGGCTTAAAAACCTTTACCCCACAGTACAAATGGAGTAACACCGCAAGCTAGCAAATGATACGCCCAGGGATGGAATGGAGAGGATGCTCTGGTCACCCTCACTTAGCCCCAGTCAAAGGGCAGGGAGCAGACACAAAGCAACCACAAACAACCACAGTGGCCCTTTAAGCCACCTCAGAAGAAAGGTCAACAACTCAAATCTTTCCAGCAGACGTGTTATCCTAATGCCAAGCAAACCCCTCATGTTATGAATATACATCCTAGCCGCAATGTCCCATTAAGAAATTGGGACTCCAGGCACTTGCAAGAAAAACAGAGTTTCTACACAGAGAATCGTTGTCTTGTGTCAGACTCTACTTGGTTATCAGCAGTGGTCGAAGTGCATAAAAAGAAGTAGTGGTACTATGTTGTACCTGCTGGCCTGCCCCGCTCCCCACAAACCCCATCGTCACAGCACCTCCCACACACAATACAAACCCCCAAATAAAAGGCCCTGCTGTTTAAGGGAACGTTCAGTACAGTGCACTGAATTGCAGGTTTAAACTGCTCCCTACACTTTTATTTTAAAAAGAAAACATTCCAGAACGGTTTCTTTTTTAAAATAAAAGTCAAATTCTTGCATTGCGTTGCTCGGTCAGGTATCAGGAGTTCATGAAAGTCTCTCACATGGCTCACAGAGTGAGTTTGCGTAGGACCAGTCTCCTCTGACAAGATCACCAGCTGCCACTCTGCAAACAGAACAACCACAAAGGAAACAGGAGGCTTTAAACCCATACCCACCTTAGTAGCTTTTTGAAGTACCAGTCTCAGTGGGGTAGCATACCACAACTACTGCAGCTCCCTAAAGGCTGCAGCGATGGCAGATTTGGAATCCAAGATGGTAGACCAGCTGTTTAACTGCTTGAGCCCCGCCTTGATCAATTAGCAAACACAGTCAAACCTATTGACGTGAGCCAATCTCAATCCCTCACCAATTTGGCATCACAGTTACAGACACTCACTGCAAGTCTAGTCAGGGGGAAGGGGTTACAAGATTATATAAGCACAGGCTCTCCATCAGAAGGTGTGGGTGTTTTGGGAAGGTTGTGTCAAGTGGGTGGAGTGAGTAGGTGATTTTTGAAGAAGGTCTTGGCAGGAGTTGGGAGAAGGGATTGCTACCCGAAACCTGCTGAGAAATCTGACTTATGCAAGCAGCTGCTAAGAAAAACCCAGCAACATCTATGGAAGCAGCCCATAGGAGATAAAGACAGAAAAGAAGGGCGTAGGAGCACTTTAAGACTGATACCAAGAGGAGGAGAAAACGATATTAGCCTATCTGACTGAAAACAATTGACCTAATGACCAATTTGGTCGAATTTTACATGGGTGATTTGGCCTTTGGGACAATTTGGTCGCATATATTGCAAAATACCAATCCTGGATAGGGGGGGTTGTCCCTGCTATCCAGGGTTGGTATTTTGCCATTTTGGAGGTGGGGGTGTCCCCCATTTTCTTAAAATTGGAGGCAGGGCACAAAAAAACAAAATGCATGTGCGTTTAAATAGGGCACCGACCAAATTGATTTACGGTCATGGCCTGAGTGAAGAAGGGTGCAGAAAGCCCTGAAGCCTGATACTGAGAGGTTAGACCCAGACCCGAGTGACACAGGAAGCAGGATGTAGGATTCCCTCAAGCCATAGACTGATCAGATAGTGTAAGTCAAAGTGAGAGTGTTTGGGGTGGTTGGCAAAAACTTGTTAGAAAGAAACATGGTGCACTATTCCTCCCATATGCACCGAGGAGAATGTTAAAGATGAAGCTAGGTGCAACAGCATACAAGCAGCTATGCTGAAAAAAATAGACCTTCTCCAAAATAAAATTGCAGAACATTACAAGGCTCTCCAGATCCACCAGACCCAAACACGGATTACCTCCAAAAATAGACCTTCTCCAAAATAAAATTGCAGAACATTACAAGGCTCTCCAGATCCACCAGACCCAAACACGGATTACCTCCAAAAATAGTCACACTCCCAAATTCCAATTCACCGAAATCACAGAAGCAGATGTCATACACATCCTCCAACATCTCAAACCTTCACAATGCAAAGGTTATGTATGCCCCCCAAAAATCATTAAGGATTGTGCGGAGCCCCGTTCTCCCCTCATTACCGCCTTCATCAACGCCTCTTTCAAGACAGGCAAAGTCCCTGACAGCCTTAAAGCGGCATGGGTGCGCCCGCTCTTAAAAAAACCGACACTAGACCCCGCTCAACCAAATAACTACCGACCTATCACAACTGTCCCATTTCTCCTTACATTCCTAGATAAGGCCGCACACATGCAGATCCAGCTGTACCTTGAAAATAACTATCTTAGGAAAAAGACAGTCAGGCTTCCGTAAAGGCACGGTACGGAAACCGCCTTAATAGACCTCAAGAACCAAATCACTCAGATCCTAGACAACGGCAAGCCTTCACTCCTTCTCCTCTTAGACCTCTCAGCGGCGTTCGCCCTGGTTGACCACAACACCCTCACCAACCACCTCACGCATGCTGCGCACTTCTCCAATCAAGCTGCGATATGGATCACCACCTTCCTCGAAGAAAGAGCGATGAAAGTGTTCTCCAATAGTGCAAATGCAGAGCCCACTATCATCCACTGTGGTGTCCCACAGGGATCTTGTACTGCACCTACCCTTTACAATCTTTTCACTAAACCCCTCTTTGACAAGCTGGATGCACTTGGGATCACATATACAAGGCTTTATCACCAAGATGCTGCTACCCTACAGCATATCTATTCCACCATCCAAACCTGGATGGCCACCAATGGTCTTTGCCCGAATGGGGACAAGACCAAAATCCTCATTCTTTGTCAAAAGTCCACACTTGCCAATCTCGACTCACTCTACTCCAATTTCTGTATCGACAACTGTATCATCCCAGTGTTATCCTCTGTCAAAACTCTAGGAGTCCACATTGACGCCACACTGTCTATGGACAAGCAAGTCAGCGCTATCGTCTCTGCTTCCGCTCTTAGCACTAAACTTATTAAAGCCAACAAACCATTCTTAACTAAGGATAACTGCCTCTCTATTGCCAGAGCTACTATTGGAGCCAAACTAGATTATTGCAACGTTCTCCTGGCTGGCACCTCAAAATAAAACCTAACCGGACTCCAGAACACACAAAACAGCGCTTTCAGAGCAGCCCTCAACATACCTAAAATAGACCACATCACGCAAGATAGAAAGACGCATCACTGGCTCCCAGTTAAAGATTGCATCACATTTAAAATTCTTACAACCACACACAAATGTATCAACCACTCAGCCCCATCATACTTATCTGACACTCTATCTAGAACACACTCCACCACGCCTACTAGACAGCGCTACACTAACCAACTCTGTACCACGCATCAAAAGAGCTAAAGCAGGAGGAATAAGCTTCCCATATCTTGCCCCTAAGCTATGGAATGCATTACCCAACGCTCTTAGATCCGAAACGTCTAACTATGCCTTCCGCAAAAACCTGAAAACAGCCCTTTTCAACTAACTATCGTCGTTCAGTTATACTCTTGCTACCAATATAGCACACTATGGGCCTCATTACAGGTCGGGCGGTCCGGAATTAACAGTGGCGGTAAACCCGCCGCCACTGTTAATTCCGGACCGCCCGATCCCGAGTCCTGCAGGCAGGAGGTGATCTTCCCGCCAGGTCTGACCTGGCCGGTTGAACACCTCCCGCCTGCAGGCGGACGTGGAAACACCAGTACCATCACGAGATGGTGCCGGTGTTTCCACTTCCCCATTCCCATTGAGTCCTATGGGGCTCAATGGCAATGGGGATTTACCGAATTCCGCCTCCGGAAATTCCCGGGACACCAGGGCTGTAATGCCCTGGTAATTCCGGGAGTCACGGAGGCGGAATGGTAATATGAGTCCGGCGGTAACCAGGCGGTTTTACCACCGCAGTTACCGCCAGACTCGTAATGAAGCCCTATGTATACCTAGCATGTGTCGCCATCTGCTTTCTATGTAACTAAGCAATGATCATTTCATGTATGTAACTAAGTCATGATCACCACTGTAACTAGCGCCACGATGCCCTTGGGCTGTTTGTGCGCTTAACAAATGTGAATAAATAAATAAGTAAATAAACACATCCTGTTGTTCTGGTATTTTATGCTGCCCAGTCGGCTATAAGACAGAGGCCCTTATTACAACACCGGCGCTAAACCATGGCGCTATTAGCACCATGGTTGGTGCCGGTGTTGTAACGGGTCCGCCATGGTTCAATGGGGAATTACCACCCCATTCCAAGGTTGGCGGGGCGGTAATTCCCCATTGAACTATGGCCCTTCCCCATTCCCATTTTCGCCCCTTTGGGCTCTATGGGAATGGGGAAGGCGCTAAGTACGGTACCGCAAATTGCGGTACCGTACTTAGCACCAAGGTCCCTTTGCGGGTCCCTACTTTAACGGCTGGTGTAAACCAGCCGTTAAGGTCGGGTCCCGCAAAGGGACCTCGTAATCAGGCGCTAATGGGTTAACGCCGCCGCAGCCTTTTACGGCGCCGTTAACCCATTAGCGCCAGGGTCGTAATGAGGCCCAGAGTATTAAAGGAAGCTTGGCAGGAGTAGAAGCGTGGGGGTTTGGAGATAGTCACGGTTGGAAATTGGTGACAAAGAACATTCCTGACATTTTATTTTCTTGAATTTGTATTGATCTTTTGCTATATTTTGTATTGGGACTATTTCTGGGAACCCAGTCTGCTACATGACACCTCCTTCCCCTGCTATGTTAATTTAGAGTATTGTCTTTTTTTGATAGGACATATGACTTAAACCATGCACTATTTTAGTTGCCTTCCTGTGAACAGCTTCCTGTGCTTTCCTTATTAGAGGTGTAGTCTGGAGAACTGGACCTAATACTACCAACTATGTGTGCTGTTCTTCAGCACCCTCCTTTTTATACTGTCTGGTCCTCTACTAATACATCCCAATAGTCGTCCTGCCCTCCACAATACCAGCTATGCCACATTGGTAAGCTAACCTAAGGCGCTCCAATATGAGCCTCAAAGTCCCTACGACTCCTCCAAATTCGTGAGCCTTCATTCGTGGTTTTGCACTTGAATGTTTAGCATACACTGCCACCTACTAGACCATTTTCTATGTTTTTCAAAGCTTGTGTATTTTTTTCTGATTGCCTCTGATGCATCAACTATATGCCAAATCTTTGCATCATCTGAAAATAGTGAGGAAAGACACATTGAAGACCCATTCCATTCGGATTAGAGGGGCTTTAGGAACAGGAGTGACTGCACACTGCACAATACGTTAACTGAAGGAGGTAAATGGAAGATTGTGCAGAGCCCCGACCTCCTCTCACAGTTCTTCTTGTGGTATGGTCCCAGTGACGAATATCATGAAAAGACTCCAGCATAGACAGTTGTCCTCTAAGGATAGTGAACCCTTTCTTCCAACCCCTGGTACACAGTGTCTGGAGTCACGACATCCCCAGATCCAGACAGGACTAACCAAGACTCACTCAAGTGATAAGAGAACCCCCTAAAACAGCCCAAGGACAAGCCCAATGGAACTCCCACTGGTGGTTCTGGGAACACATTTTCTTAACTTGTTCTCAGAAAAGAATATCCTGTTTTGTTGTGAAATTATCACTTTTTCTCATAAGAGTTGATCTCAAACATCTCCAATATAACAACATGGCTTGTAACCTGAGCATGTTGGACTTTATTTCAAGTTTCTTTGCAAGGCTTTACTGAAGTTTAAGTAGAGTAGATAGCATCAATCCTTCTTGTTGTGTGGCATCAGCATTGTTGTCTGGCTGTATAGTACATCCAGTCAGTTCTTCTGGTCTTGGTTGCTGGGTCCATAATGGTGGTAGAAGCTTTGGGTCCAGTATGGCAGCATGACCCTTGCCATGGCATTCCCAAGTGGGTCTTTGGCGTTGACCTGCGTTTCTGTGTAGTTCCATTATTTGGGTCTCGTGCAAGGCTTGTGCATGGTAAGTAATTGAGAACAGCCGGTTCAAAGATTTTACACTACTTACAACGTCTTTCTTTCAATGCATTAGCAAATGAAACCTCTCAGTCAAAGTTGGCGGTTACAATTTCCTTCCTGTCACATGGCACTGCTTCAGAATAGAGGCAGCCATTGTAAAAGGCAAATCACATGGCAACGCTTGTCACTTTCATGATCAGCGTTGTATTCACCATTGCATGGGTTTTAAAAGTATTGTTCTTATCTAATATCTGGCCCTGGTGTGTTTGGTGCTTTGTGATTCACCCCACCCCAACAGGGTGTTACACTAACCCCAATGAAATCTATGGTATTCTTTTGTTTTAGTTACAGTGGCGGCTTAGAGACTTTGCGGATGGGTCTGCCATATATATGGGCAAAAAAGTACAGAAGGGTATCTGCATGGCCCAAACTTCACACTCATGCCTTAATCCGTGCCCGTCTTCAACCAGCCAACATGCAATTAGATTAGGCTAGAAAACAATGAAGTCTGAAACTAGGTTGCTGTAGATCCTGTTCACACCCCTTTGAAAGAAAATGTTTCCTTTAATTCATTTATCCTCTATTGATGTCAGGCTAATTGGTACTCATTTCACCCTTCTGTAACTATCTAACCATTTGAGTGAGTAATAATATATGGCTGATAATTGTGCTGCCACTACCTGTCTAGGCTCTGGTAATATCAGTGGATGACTGCCTTCTAGTCCTATTGCCTACACCTAATTGAGATGTGGCTTTGTTTTGTGGGACAAAGTGTGACAAATCGCGGAATGTTGTCAGTTCTCCCCCAGAGGCAGCCCCTTCCCATTAGGCCAGGGAGGTGAGGCTGCTACCCAATAGCCCCCCTGGGGGTGCTACTCAGCATGTGGCTCTCTTGGGAAGGGAAGCCCACTATGGGATTTGTGACGACCTGGGGAGAACATGTTATCCCCATAGCCCACCTAACCCTAACACACCTTCCTACCCCCTCCAACAAAACTTTCCCTAGTGTTCCTATATGTTTTTGTCTTATCCCAATATAGGAAGTTCTGTGACGAGGAAAAGTGTGGACTCCTCAAGGGACATGTATCCCTTAAGTACTTAGATGAGGGAGCAACCAATCGACTCACTGGAAGACCTCAAGATCAGT
This sequence comes from Ambystoma mexicanum, assembly GCF_040938575.1. Classification (NCBI taxonomy): domain Eukaryota; kingdom Metazoa; phylum Chordata; class Amphibia; order Caudata; family Ambystomatidae; genus Ambystoma; species Ambystoma mexicanum. Next base: position 324,598,102 of record NC_090925.1, on the reverse strand, counting down.
ACTGGGACAAAGAAGACGTGTAGAAGCATAAAGAGCACTCATGAGAACGTGAGTCAACAAGCTAGTTTTTCCCAAAAACCTGATTGAGCAGAACCCATTCAAAATTGAAGAGGGAAACCAGGAAGGAGAGCAGAATTGTGGAAGAACGTAAAAGCCCAGAGAAGCCTAAAACAGAGGGCTGAGAACCCTTGAGACCAACCTGGGCCAAAACGGCAGAGACCCTAAAGGTATTAGGGCAGCCAGAGCGGTTGGAAGAGGTACCAGAGGGCACTGGCAGATGCTGGAGCCACTATATTGGGGTGTAAGGGAAGACCCTGGGGGAAAAGCTTAGAGCCCTAGTGAAAAAGAACTGCAGCACCAAGAAGAGAAATTCCTTCGGGTCTGGGACCTGCATCCTTCTATGAACAGTAACCCAAGTCATCTTTTAGGTCACAGTACCTGGCAGGATAGTAAACCAGGACTATTGCATCAAGTCAAGAGGAACACACCGGCCTGGGACCCACACCCATAAGACTGGGAGCTCATGTGACTTGTGAACATTTGAAGTGCAAAGCAAGCCAGTGGAAGGGAGGTATTCCCTGTGGGAATATTGAACTGTGAATTGTGAAAGTCTGAGGAGGACTTGGGGGAAGAGAGTCATTCTGCCAAGCCGTTGAGAGCTCTGTTGAACTGCATACCAAAGTCTGAGGAGGGCCTGGGGGAAGGGAGCCGTTCCACCCATCCGTTGTGAACTGCGAAACTAAGAGACCTCAGGCGAAGGAAACACTACCTCCTGGTGTCTTCTGCGAGATTCCAGGAGGGACAAAACACAGACCCAATGGTGTGCTTCACAATGCTTTTATTTTAACTCAAAAGAGGGGCTGGGGGAGGCCTCACTGTCCCTAATTCTATGAGGGGTTTCCCTGCCTCAAAACAATTAAATAATTTACCAATCTTTATCTGTCCAAAGTAAAAATGCCTACCGTCCTGTGTCCAAAAACCTACTCTGAACCTCACACTTAATGTACCACAATACTCGCCTGGGAAAACGAATAATAATTGTCTGTCCTTGTAGCCGTTTGATGGCTCCTGAGTCTACTGTTTTCTTTCAATAGAGGTTATTTACCAGGGGACACTCCCCTCCCTGATCTTTTCCAACTTGACGGGGCTTTAGAGCCCAAAATGCCAGGGGGACACTCCCTTCCACCTTCACAGGGCTTTAGAACCTAGAGTGCCAGGGGCACACTCCCCTTCCGTGGTCTTTTCCAATATTTTACATGTCAGTTACTTGATAGAACATCCTACCCAAATGAACAAAGCGATTGTCGTTCGATAGCCCTTTCCCCCAGCTAGGATGTATCATCAGCATAGATTCCTCGGGGTGGCTTGGGTGACCTACAGTGTTGTTCTACTTAAACAATTGTGTGCCTTAAATATACATATAGATCTTTCACCTCCTCAGACAGTTATTTGCCATGTCGGGTCATTGGCCCTCATTACAACCCAGGCGTTAAGGGGTTAACGGCGCCGTAAAAGGTGGCGGCACCGTTAAACCCTTAACGCCTGATTACGAGGTCCCTTTGCGGTTTGGAGAATTTAACGCCTGCTTTTTGCAGGCGTTAAAAACCAACCCGCAAAGGGACCCTGGTGCTAAGTACGGTGCCGCAAATTACGGCACCGTACTTAGCGCCTTCCCCATTCCCATTGAGCCCTATGGGGCAAAAATGGGAATGGGGAAGGGCCATGGCGGCATGGGGAATTACCGCCCCGCCAACCTCGGAATGGGGCGGTAATTCCCCATTCCGCCATGGCGGAGTCGGTAAGTTACCGGCATGGACCATGGTGCTATTAGCACCATGGTCCAACACCAGGGTTGTAATGAGGGCCATTGTGTTATAATTCAGGGCCCCTTTTAAACAGTATGCTAGGGTGTTTAGCCCAAGCCCCTGCTCCCATACCGTACCTTGTGCTTCTAGGATGCTGGGCTTCTTCAAGATAACAGCTACCGGCTCAGGCATTTTGCTGCTCGTTTCCTGCGGTCCTCTGCGCTTCACACCAGGCTCCAAAGCCTGTTTGCAGCATTGCCTGCTTGCTGCTGTTCCTTCTTTCTGGAAACTGGATCCTTCTCCAATCCTGTGGCTCAGTTTCTCACGGTGCGTTCGCCGCACCCGGCGGAGGTTGATTTCTCCTTTCAGTCAGCAGAGATTCACACGGCTGAAGAACGCCAGCACGCAATGGCCACTTGAACTTCCCCTGCTATAGGGAGTACAGGGTCCTTTGAGCGGTATTGGTTCCCCAGTGAACACACCCTTCTTCTCCTTGCCTGGGGACGCTCACCCGCTGTTCCTGCTGGGCTGTCCCACTTCTCTTCTCCCAATCACCACTGCCACTCTTCCACAACTTCTGTTTCAAATTACGGTCCACTCCGATACTCCGACCACTACGACTGTTTTCTCCTTTCACCCCCTACCTTAGTCCTTCCTTCCTCTTGTTTTCTGTGTTGGTCATCAACACAAAAGAAGGACTGTGATGTTGTCTGATAGTTCTTACTCCTTTTCCCTCCAGATGCAGCCTCCTCGTCCCAGTGATTTTAACTGGTGGTTTTGCTTTGTAATAATACATATACCCATATGGTATATTTGAATATGCTTGGTAAGCTGTGATGGGATTCCGCTTAAATTATCTGGGTCTAGGCGTGGGGATTCCATTTCTGCTTGCTGATTTTAGGACAAAGTCTCCTGATCTGTCACACTTCCCTGAATATTGAGTATCGTGAAACCAATCAGAAGAGAGCCAGCGGAAGGGAGTAATTCCCTGGGTACTTTGAGGACATTGAGAGCCAAATACCCGGAGATGGGATGCATTCTCCAGGAACCCAATAGTGAAGCAAAACTATGGTCAATAAGGAATGATGTTTTAGTTGGAACGTTTTCTTTTGCATTGGAATTGAACCCTTACAGAACCACAAGCTGGAACATTGGTTCCTCAGAAAGGAACTGAGACCTGTAGAAGGGAGTCATTCTTGTTACGGGGCTATGCTATTGCAGGGCTCGTGTCTCCTTAAGAGACTGCAACCCTGTCACGTGAGAGACATCACGTGGGGAAATACGTCAGAAGGCGGGGAGGGAGTACGAGTGGGCAGTTCAAGAATGTACGAGAATAAAGATAGAGGTATACTCTCCACCGGTGTGTCTGTCCTCCTTTCAAAGGCCTAGTCCGGGCCCAACATCTGGCGACGAGCTAACCTACCAGACCACCGAGTCCTCCTCCTTTGCAAGCAGCGATCCTGCTCCAATCCGCACCGCGGGCACCTTCCAGCCCGGCGCACAAGCCTGATCCCAGGCCCGCCTCCTCCTCTACGCGCTGACAGCACATCCGCGCCACGGGCATTTCCGAGCCCGGCGCCAAGCCTGATCCCAGGCCCGCCTCCTCCTCACCGCGCATACAGCGCATCCGCGCTGCGGACATTTCTGCCTCCTCCACCCGTGTGGTCCCAGCGACGTTGCCTGATCCCAGGCCCGTTCCTGAAAAAAAAAAAAAGAAAAAGAAATGAATAGAAAAAGAGCGTGTGACCCCACGCCCGCGTCGTGAGACACAGCTGCTACACCACCAGGCTCCGGACGACTACAGAGAACCCACGTGCCAGGCGCCACGCGGCCCAACAGGAGCTGATCGCCCAGGAGTGCTTTTTCTGGAGCGCCCCACGCCGACTGCATGGCGACCCACCAACAGGTGCAACGGAAGTCATCGAAAAAAAAAAAAAAAAAGAGGTGGGTCGGACAACGCAGCCACACATACTCAGGCACACCCTGCCCGCTGCATAAACCCTCAGCATGAGCTCACCTCAGGCCCAACAACCACTGAATGCCCCAGCCCCTGCAGGGTACACAGCAACGACAGCATGGCGCATGCCTCCCCCATTTTCAATGATGCCACAAGCAGACATAGGTCCAAGATGGACTGATTGGCTAGAGGACTTTAACACTTTCATTGACGCAGCAGGGGAAGACAAGTCCCCTCGACTACGAAGCATGTTCCTAAATCTGGCGGGCAATGACATCAAAGTCCTTACCAAGACCATTCCCCCCGCAGAACAAGCTGTCTTTCCAACACTAATAGCGGCCATAAACAGAAGATTAGTTATTGAACCCAACAGAGACTATGAAAGATACACATTCAACCTATGTAGTCGATGAAACTATTGATGAGTTCATAACCCGCATACGAATAAAAGGGGGCAACTGTCAATTTGAAGCCTTCTCACTCGATGAAGCCATACAGTTGAGGATTATTGAAGGCTGTTTGTCTCAAACCTTAAAGAAACAACTCCTCAAAAAACCTATCACCATAGAGGAAGTGAGCCAGAATTCTCACAGGCGAAATTCATTCCCCCTAAGATTTGGGGCTCATTGTCCATAAGGGGGTAATTTTTCTGGACCAGAAAGATCCCCTACCCTTTTCTTATTAGTTACAAGTGTGAGGGATAGATGTAGGCATTTTGACACGATTTGCCTGATCCCTTAGTTTCTTATCAATCCCTTAGTTTCATATTAGAGGAAGGGAACCCCTTCTTAGAGTTAGGAAGAGATAGATTTCCTCTTTATTTTTGCCTGATTACAAGTCTTTCCCATTAATCATGCTACCATTGTGTCAGACTCGTACTCATGCACCCTTACAAAAGTCACATTGACTATTCCCCTCCTTTGGGGTCAAGAGAGGTTCTGCAGTTCAGGACTGCCCACCTGTGGATAAAAGAGCTGCCTGAATGTGGTATACAGGAGACTCCACAAAGCATTTCCAATTCCCACAGTGCCTTGGGTGCAATGTCAACAAAGGTAGATGTTGATCACAGATGCCTCACTGATCCAGCACACACAGTTTCCTCTGGCAGGAGACAGATCTGCAAGCCAAGATGGCACTTTTGGATTGCCATGTTTCCGCTAGTGAGTACATCTTGAGTGAGTCTCAGCACTAGCTTGCGGCTGGAAGGTAAACAGCTGAAACTTACTTTGGAGGTAAAGCTGTCTGGCAGAGAGTCAGTGGGAAAATGAGAAATCGCTGCAGACTTGTAGATATGAATTCCTACTTCTACCTGTTTTTAAAGAAGCGGATGGGCTTTTTAACCCTTCAGCCACCACCATGGATGCACCAATCACTGATAATTACGGATTTATGTGATTATTGCGACGGCTGAAAATGCGGACCTTTTTTTAAACCCCTTTATACCACATATATATGCGGGGGGAGACCCACTGCAGCCCCCCCATATTAGTATTATATTCTATACCCCCAACATATATATGTGGTGTAAGGGGGGTCCAAAAAAAAAAGTCAACATTTTCGGCCATCGTAATTGTGAGGGTGACATTTTGAGAGGATTCCATAATTACTAAGAAGGACATAATAATCATCCACAGCTCATACCATTCAGGAAGGAAATGGAAACATCTTAGAAAGAACACATAAAACGGGGGTATAACAAATCATGGACTGAAAGGAGTAGGAGGTTAGGGAATCAACAATCAGACACTTTAATGAACAAGCAGAGCAATCAGGAGCACCAAAGGAGCTCAGTGTCACAGACGAGCCTGCAGGCCTCAGGGCAGAGATAGGATCAAAGGATCTCAAAGGATGGCCCAATGGCTGAGAGAGATGATGTTGAGGGAGAAACAAAAGTGCTTGCTTAGGGTAATATCTCAGATCTTAGGTGAACCCAGTTTGGGAGAGAAATCTTAACTGCTTGCGGAAGACTATATCTCAGACACTAGGAGGCACCCGGTAGGAGATGAGACTAAGAAATTGCTTGAAGATTTATCTTAAACAATGGTGAGGTACAGACAGAGAAATTAATTTGAAGAGCCTCCTGAGAGCTGCACCATATACAGTAGCAGAAGATGTTGGTTCCGGAGGGAGTCCCATGGCTGGAGTGTAATTATATATCATTCTGATACAAACCCTAAACGAGAGGAAGCTGGTTAGAGTGTGTTACAAGCTATTGATATTGGCCCAGGAGGGCATGGCTGGAGAGTGGAAATACATATGTCTGAGAAGTACCCCAAAGCAAGAGTACTTCTTGATAGGAGATTGCCAAGGAACAAGCTGTGTGCTATAGCACTGGGAATGTGAGTGATCAAGAAGTGAGTTGGACACTATACTTGTGTGATTGTGAGCGATCAGGAGACAATGCGTGTGGTAAGAAACATATGTGTGATATATCCCTGAGACTATACATTAGTGTAGGGAATCCCGGGGAAGACCAATATTGCCATAGTTAAGATCTTTTACATACATTTTGAGTAAACCCACCCTGACAATTTGTACATAGCATCCTTGTCTGTTTTAGTGTGATACCCATAGAACCTATAAGGGTTATCCACCCATTCTGACAAAGATACTATAGATTATTTCATATTTATAATTGACTCAATTGTATCAGTTGCTCATTCGTCGCACACAGTGTCAGCATCATGACCAAAATCCATGGGGATGAAAGTGGACAAGTAAAAACTAAAGTTAAAATCCCTTAGCAAGCCATTGCAGGCACAGCAGGAAGACCTGTATAGCATTGAAGAGTGCATCATTTGCCCTTCTGATAGAACCTTGATAAAGAGAGATAAAAGATACAGCTCCCTTTTGAAACCTATGGCTGGATTGTTCCAAAATCTGGTCTACCTGCTAACCATTATTTGGACATCGATACTGAAATGCTGGATTGGGATTATAGAGTAAATGTCATGGTTACTTTGAGGAATTCTAGCACCCATCCCTATGCAGTCCTGATCAATGACTGTACTGGCCAGTTGAACTGTGCTAACATCTTAATTCCAGAGGTGGAGGGTGGTGTACAGGCCTCATTCCGCACCATAAAATGTGACAATGACTTTGGGTCCATGACATCTAAAGGTATCGAAGAAGGAAGCTACACCAAGATGGCATGGTGTTGGTTATAGACTTTTATTTGTGTATTATAAGTCCCTCACTATCCCTATCTTCTATGGGGGGGGGTTTCTCTGCCTCAGAACTAATACTAAATCAGTCAGAATGTCCGTCAAACCAAACACCACCGTACTATGTCACAACCTACTTCTATATCTCACAATACAACTAAAGGATAATCTAACAGAAGGTTCCTTCTCCAGAAGAATGTCTCCCTTCTCCTCATGTTTGGATAATGTTTAAAAGGATGTTCTCTTGTGACGAAAATGCCACAGGGAATGATCTCCTCCCCCTGGCTTGCAGGTTTTACATAGCCTTTATATAATTCTAAATTCAGGAGAATGCTCCCTTTTCCCGGTATTGCCTGGCACAGATCACAACAAGGCCATGGGCAATACCTCCCTTCCCCTGTTGTCTTTAGCGTATGTTCCAAGGGTTTTGGAACCTTCTCCTGGTGTCTCAAAAGTTTTTTCTCACAATCTTCAGATTGATGTACCCTTTGGCACTCTATTTTGTTGTTGTCAGCATAGTCCTAAATACTTCTTTGTTGATCACTGGGCTCAATGCCGCCACTGTGACGAGGAAGTTCTCCTTGCTTGCTCAGTTCCCTTTGGTTGGGGTCCCAGACGCTTCTCTGCTGGTCAGTAGTATTATTACTGCCACTCCGACGAGGAAGCTCTCCTCGGATGCTTGGTTTCCAACAGTTGGGGTATCTGACCCGTCTCTGGTGGTCATTGGCCTCAGTGGTCGAAGTGTACAAAAAGAAGTAGTGGAACTATGTTCCCTGCTGGCCTGCACCCACTCACCACAAAACCCATCACCATGCCCCCTCCCACACATAAAACAAACCCCCAAACTCTAGCACCTACTGTTTAAGGGAACATTCACTGCAGTGCACTGAAAGTGCAAGCTGCAACGTCTTCCTACACTTTTATTTTAAAACAAAACCATTCCGGAACAGTTTCTTTTTAAAATAAAAGTATAGGAGCTGTAAAACGTAATTTAAAAAGTAGAGGAGCACTGCTCCTGACTGCTCCCGCTCACTTTGACCACTGATTGGGCTTAATGTCACCACTGCGATGAGGAAGTTTCCTGACCCATCTACCTTCTATCCATGTGTCCCTTCCGGGTCTCCCGCACATCCTGTTATCTTCTGAGGGATTTTGGCACACCACTGTGACTTCCTGGGACTGCGGTTCTTCTCTTCGCTGCACTGGGCTTCTCTCTACGGTTTCCACAGCACTGCGGTGGATCCGCGCTCCGGTCTGCTGCTCGGCTCTTCGCTCTTGCTTCACGTTCAGGTCTGCGTAAGCTGGACCCACAGAGAACTTCTTCCAGTCTCGCCAGTCTCTCCGTTCTTCTCCAACTCTGGTCTGCCCACAGCATTTGAAACTCTTGCTTGTGCCTGTTGCCTCTCCCAGCTTGATTGGACAGCTTGGTTAGTCCGTTGTCCGTACTTATACAATGTTGCCAGTCCTTTGTTCTTGTTGATAACTTAATCATTAGGCCTCTTTGGGGACACCTCATACCAGTACTAGCACAGTCAATGAACTAAATGTCTCCTGTGCTCTTCTTCATCCTTGTACGTTTGGCTTTAGCTTTATCCCTGGTATTACAGCAGTACATAGATTTCAATAAAATGGTTCTGAACAGTGGGGAAGAGTAGGGAATATTGGGGAGTGGCAATATTCAATGGGCAGCACCCCAGGTGATCGTCCTTATCCCGAGAGGTCCTCCTTCTTTAAACCACCCCTAGGGAAACTATTGGGTAGCGACCACACCTCCTTAGCCTCATGGAAAAGGACTCTGCCTTGGGGAGAAGTGACAACACCTTGTGAATCAAATGCAGGGTGTTACACACCTGTTGTTTTAGGGTATTCACCAGATTGTGCACTGCCCATGGAAATGCCCCCATGTTAAAAAAGCACCTTTTCCCGGGTGATCAATGAAACATTGGGTCTGCAGATGCAAAGACCATTCTTTGAAGAGAATGGGGTAGGTCTCATAGAGCTAAGCATAATGCAAAGGGGGTGGAAGGACAAGAAGACCCACTGTGAATTCCTCAACCTTTACAAAACATGCTGATAGACATGGGACATACCCACTTTACTGAAGAGCACCTGGGGATTGCCAAAACTCAAGACCTTGGTTCATCTGGCCAGGAGGATCTCATCACTTAAATAATATTGCTTCTCGCAAATCATCTGCCAAAAATCTGCCACTGAAAAGGAAGCAAAGGCCTCCTAATATGCTCATCTCATTAAAGATGTTCCCTCCACCTGAATTGACATGAACCTAAGGGTCCCACTAGAAGCTTCTTGGGCTGGGAAAAAATGCCTATTGGTAATTGTAGATTATGCCTATTGCAACATGAAGCTCCCCTGATATGAGCAAGATCCACCCAGCAGTTCCTGAAACATCTGGTACCCTATATCACTAGGATAGGTTTATCTTTGGATATATTAATAGATTGGAGGAACTTGAGTTTCCTGTCCAAGCCAATGACTGGAATTCAAAATCTGTCAAAGACTTATGGTTAGTGGAACGCTTTAACCGGACGATCAAGCTTCTGCTGCGAAAGCTGGTTGACAAAGAGGATAGGGATCAGGCAAACTGTTATCATGGGCTATATTCACAGGATGTGAAGCTCTTCAGGCCTTAGCAGAGTACTCCCCTGTATCGTAAAGAGACTCAAGATGTTTTAGATATTCTTCAGGAAGGGTGGGGAGGAATAGGAAGTTCAAGCCTTTAATACCACGCTCCTTGTCCAACTGACTCAGGAGTGAATATCATTGTTATGAGAACTTGTGATGCAGCAACTCAGCTGAGTACAGTGTGGCATGCCAGAAGAAAGACTTGGGCTAGAAGGTACACTTTACTACTGGAGGTTTATTTAAATCAAAGAAAACGTTTTACTGACCCGATTGCTAATACAAAAGTCCCCTACCTAACAAACTAAACTTAGGGTGCTCTTCAAAATTAGTAAAAATAATAAATCGTGTCCTCTGTCTGAATCCTAACTTGCCCTACCACTTAGAGAAAACAACTTGAAAGGGAAATTGGGCAATATAGGTTGTGCCCAATGGTCTTTACTCTGCCATCTCCCAATATATCTAGGAATCTCTGCTTGTTTGAAGTGCCACAGTTATTTACAGGTCTCCTGGCTTTATCATTTAGTGTCCATCATGTCAGAGTTCCAAATAAAGAAAAGGGTTTTCTCTGATATGTATCAAAAACTCTCAAGTTCCAAAAAAAAGTAAATTCTCTCAGTGGTCTTAGATGAAGGCATATTTCTTTAATCCTCCTCCACCAACTAGGTGGGTTTTTCCTCACAAGATTCTACTCTTGTTTGGTTCTGGTGTCCTGCTGGGATGATTCCTTATTTATTTTATAGGGCCCTCCTGGCTGCCTTGGTGTCATGCATCATGTCCACACGCCAACTAGACGCCCAACAGCACGTCCAAACCCAACATCCGGTACACATGTAGGACGGGGGCCGCGTAAGCAGCTTGGGGTCCATACCTTACCTCACAGCAGAAGTCACATTCGGTCCCGGTTGAATCCATTTCTGCATTGGCATCTGTCGTGGCGCATTGGGTCAGCCACAGTCAGGCAGTCACGTTCACTTCCGGATCACGTGACAAGGAGATCCCGATCACGTGATTCTGTTTTGGGTCATGTGACTAGGAACAAACGGTATAAAAGCAGAGTTCCCGCGACCACACATCGCTTCACAGCCGTTCTTCACGATTCTGTTTGGTGTTTGCTCTTCAATCTTGATTCTTGGATTACTCGAACTCGGACATCGAACTACGGACTCCTTTTGGCTTTCCCTTTGGATTTGGCACTTTTTCTTGTGGATATCTGGCTGTTTTGACCTCAGAACTTTCATACCGGACTTCTTTTGGTTCTTCCCTGGATTGATTTTTACTTCTCACGAACTTACGTATAATCACGTGTTCCACGTCAACAACTGCAGGTGGGCTCAGCAACTGGTGACTACTCTGACCACCATCCCAAGTCACCATTACCATCATCTGAAGGTGCTGCTCACACGCCCCCACGTAGCTGTATCTCAGGCCCCTGTGTGGTTAGCAGCGACCTTACTACTACGCTTAAGTAAGCTTCTTCCTGGACAGTACTAGTCCGTTCTGTATACTGCAACTGTGGTAATTGTTTGCCTTACAGCGGCCTTGGGCTTTCCAGTGCTACGTGGTTCCTGCGTTCCAGCATCTTCCACCTCTGGCCACAAGGATCGCATAGAGAGTCATATTATCTCGCCATGTGTGGTACTTGGGGTCGGAGGCCCCTCTAATCTTCACGACGATCAAGTCTCGACACTTGGTTCTTTTGTTACCAGTTCCTCACTTGATTCATAGGGCTATGGATATCCCCTCCTAATATATCTTTCTTTAGCTTTTTGTGTGCAGATTTGAGCTGCTTGGCTGATTTCAAGTGTTGTGTTTATAGGGCTCCCGTAATTCCTCTGGCTATGTATGTCTCTCTCCCTCCCTGGACCTAGTTGCCCCTCATAGGGATCTAGCTAATTTGTTTCTTCTCCTCTTCTCATGGTCTGGTCTCTGTGCCCTGCTCTACTGTGAGCACCCCACGCAACTTCTCCGTAGCCGGTCCTGCTCCAGTGAGGTGGCTTCGACCCGGTTCGCTGGCATTCTCCCCAGCTTCTGGCCGTCCTCTACTTAATGCCAGCAGTACTTTTTCTTCGCTCGCAGCTTTGTTACTCTCTCTTTGGTTTCAAGTAGTGTGAACAGGGGGCTCATTCCTCTCTTTCACGTGGGGTTTGGCATTGTTTCCTGGGCTACTGCACCACCACATCCTCTGTGTGGTCATGCCTTCCCCCCGAGCCGGCTCTACTTGGCCTTGCCGACTCCGCAAAGCCATGAGCCTCGTCGGCCATTCTTCTCTCTCTCTCTGGCTTCTCTCCCGGTTTCTCAGTGGGTCTATCTCCAGACCTCCTTCTTACCGGGTCCTTCACGCCACAGTCAGCTCTGCTCAGCAGTGTGGCTCCACCTCCATATGACGTTGGTACGAGGGAGGCTCACCTCTGTGTATCACCTCTCCTCCATTCAAGGAGGAAAGTCCTTTTATTCTTTTTACAGATACAAAAGGGGTGTGTTTAGCTGTCAATCACACTGAGAGGCAACCATTTCCTTGAGCCAACTGTTCAAATACATTTCCTACATTATTTGAGTTCCACAGCTGCCAGTCAGATCCACTTCTGGTATTCCCATGTATGCAGACAATGGGCTTCATTATAAGTTTCCCGGTCTGGAAACAAGGGTGCCGGTAAGCTCACCGTCACCCTTCTTTCCGGACCGGCAAACTATGAGTCTGCCTGCCGGAGCCGCTGTACCTGACAGGTCTGACCCTGCCGGGTGCAGCAGCCACGGAAGGCAGAATGGTCATGGAAGCATCGGCACCATTAGCAACGGTGCCAGTGCTTCCCTGTCCCCACTCCCATAGAGTCCTATTGGACTCTAGGGGAATGGGGACTTACATTTTACCGGCGCCTGACTTTCCGGGCCACCGGACTTGGAATCTCCCGGTGGCACCAGGAAGTCAGGCGCCAGTAAAACTTTACGAGTCTGGCAACAACCAATCAGTAGCACAGCCTGGGTACTGCCGGACTCGTAATGAGGCCCAATGTCTAAGTTGTAGGGAGTTCCTTACCGGAATGGGAGTCGCTGTCCACTGGTTGGGAGTCACTCCCAGTGAGGTCCCGCTTTCCCAAACCCCTAGGGATGGTTTTGCTTAGAAGACTCACCTCCCTAGCCAAAAGGGGGTGGCTCCCCTCAAGGAAGAAGGGACCAAACCTCCAGATTCATCACATGCCCCTCCCGTTAGGCAGGCGGCCCCCACTTTAGATACAAGAGGGCAAGGACTAAGAAAATCCACATTTCTTTGTTTTTTTCCTTTGCGATATAGAACAGAAAAGCAAAAAGGTTGGAGATCCAAAAACCATCTCATAACCCAAGCATTGGAATCCTTTCTCAAACTCATCCAGGTTAGGGAGAGTGGTTGGTTATGGGAAGGCATCAGGAAGTAGACACATAACACTGAAATAAAGTTTGGGTTATAAACCTTTATTAAACCAAAAAGAGGGTTTGTAAATGGCCTAACTTGCCCTATGCTAAGGTGGGATCTCCCTACTTAAATGAAACTACGTATAGTCTGTGTCAGGCTGTCCAAATCAAATTTCTGTTGTGTGTCCAAAACCTATACTTGCCCTCACATCTATTTGTATACAATGTTTCGGGATGTCAGCGTCACAATGAGAAGTGTTTAAATAAAGGTTCAGAGCATCTTCCAGCTCTTGGTCTGGCAAGGGGTTTCTCTTCCCAAAGGTGCAAAATAATTCACAGTTCAAAAAGTGGGCTCCCTTCCCCAAGCTTTCAAGTCTTTTCAAATTTCCAAAACAACACAATTCCTTGTGCTACTTCCCAGCTCTTCTGGTTTGGTTACCTTTCACCAATTTCATAGAGTTCAGTTTCTTAATTTCAGATCACACAAGATAAGATTTCCTTTGTATTCAATCACAAGCTCCTTTGTGGGTGATTTAAGTGGCTTTTCCATTTATGCTTGTACTCGGTCTAGGTGCCGTTTTTGGACCATACGGCCCACCCATTACAGGTTACTCAACCGACCCACCTTACTTTATTCTTCTTCATATGCATGTTGCCACAGTTAAGCTCTACACGTGTGCTTGGTTTATTCTCATTTTACATCCTCATGATGCTTTACAATTTCATTGTTTTACCACCATTCACTTGTTGCACTTTCACATATTTACATGGCTCTTGCCACTGCTTATTCGCTCAAGTTACACAGTTCCTTATATTCTTTATGGCTCTTGCCAATGCTTGTTCTCTCAAGTTACTCAGTTCCTTTCTATCAGGAAATTCCACAAAACTGCTTACAATCAGATCAGTATTCAACCGTACTTGCTTTCTGTCAGATCAGTATTCAAAAAGGTTTATTTTCATTCGGATCGATATTCAAAAAGAGCTTGCTTTCATTTTCATTTGGATCAGTATTTACAAAGTACTTGCTTTCATTTAGATCAGCATTCATTTATGTTTTCAAAAACTTGACGTGTTCGCCTGCCATCCCGGTATACCCCTTCCTAGGTTGACTCACCGTTGGTGCTCACAGCGTTCCAGCAAGGCTCCCAGCCACCATGAGTTCTCTACCTCTCGTGCGGAACCTCGCTCCGTCTCTACAGCAGCTCTATGTGGCTTCACTCCCACTACCAAGGCATCTTTCGTAGCTCAGGTCTCACACTGCAGCTTTGCCTAGTCATGCCGGTTACCTTTCTGCGGTCCGCCACCAACCTCCAACTTCCTTCAGTCTTCCTTCCTGTTGCATAAACTATGCATCTTTCTGGGATTCTCGAACACTCCGCCTGCCATGCCACCTTCCAGGAGAGGTCTGCTTTCATCCAGCAGTCCATAGACCTGCTTCCACAGCTGACTACATTTTCACCATACTTCCTGCTTTTAAACTTCCCTCCAGGTTGATTGGTACGAAAAGGACTACACCGCTCATTGTTGATTTGGGAGTTCTGCATTGCTCTTGCTTGCCTCCTCCCCGTCCCTGTACTTAACTGGCGTTTACTGGGGAATGATCTATTGGAAAAATAGGCAAAGGACTGACTGATCATAGCTTACAAAGACCTAGGGGATATCAGACTCACTATGAAAGGGAAATGGGGGATACCGTGTCTCACCCAATGGTGCCTCATCCTGTAAGAAACCTGAAGGTTTCTCCCTTTCTAGTCCCCGGGGATCTGTCATCCAGGTGGCCAGGACACGGCCATCGCTGTTGGATCCAGTTCCTGGGGTGTACCAGTGCGGAAGGATCACCTGGATGGGGGGGTCCTTGGGGAGTGGGAGTGGGACACTGATGGGTGAGACACGGTATTCCCCATCTTTCTACACCTTTTCCCCATCCTACCACGTAGGATATTCCAAAACACTGCCCCTCCCCTTTTCCGACAAGAACACTTTCACACAACATGAAAGACAACAGACTAACACCAGAGCCGTTTACCTGACATGTCCCCTTAGCACGACAACACATTACGAGCAAGGCAGACAGCACAATGTGAGAGCTAACTCAGCATGGCAGTTCAAGAGAAGGCAAAAGACAACACGAGTCGAGAGCATACCAAGGGGAGAAGTGACCTTGCCTTTATCGACAGAGACCCATGAAGCCTTAAGAGAAGGAATTGTAAGACTGTGACGGATATCCAGCATGTGTTGCAGCAGATGTCAGTGGTACCCGGGCGCCTCCTCCACTGACAGCCAAGCAGAGGAGAGACGCATGGACCAATGGTACCAGCCTTGACTACAAAGACAAGACAGCAAAGCAGTTCTTCACAGCCGGTGAGTCGAGGTGAGAGCCAACAAAGAAACTAAACTGTGCTGAACGAAAGTAGCAAGCGGCTAACTGAACTTTGAACGACCAAAGAACTATTGAGATAAAGAAAGGGGAAAGCCAGCATAACAGAATCAAACACCACATGGGTGTTCACTTGAGACATGCTAGGCGATAACCCTGCTACTGAACTACAGTAACCAGAAGGCCTTAGCAAAACAAAGTTGTCATACGGGGGTCTTGTCAAATCCTCCGTACAGTCGAAAGTCTTTGACCAGCAGATGAATGGGAAACTAAGGAAACCGAATCCTGCATGGTATGAAAAGTAAATGAACATTGTGTTGGCAAGAGTGAACCCAGCGCAGGGATGCTAACAAGAGGGGATACAATCTGAAGGATTTTGTGTTTAGGGTTTTCGCCCGGAAGAGGGGGACTCAAGGGTGAAGTCGTCACCCAAAACCATACGTGAAACAGTGTTTTGTGTTTGTTTGCTGAACTATCAGGCACTCAAAGGCAGGAGACTTTTTATTGTAAAAAGACTGTAAGCATCGGAGAACCTGATAGCTGGAGCGGAATTGTCAGCTAGTGCTGGGAAAGCTCGAGTGTGTGCCATGTTCAAGAGACCCACCTTGTCCCGTGCTGAAAATGTGGGGAAGGGAGGCCCCTGGCAATCACATCATGACTTATTATTTTGAACACTTCTTTCTTTATTGAAATCCCTATGCCACACTCTTTCTGTAATTAGTCGTAAGGATTCGGCAATCATTTTTTTTAGTATATGCCTTCTCTTTCTTTGACAAGACGAAACAAGGACATCCTTATTTTTCATTTGATGGTCGCCGCTTGCTCCCATTTTAGATTTAGGTTTAGGTTGGACTTTTTTCCACCCTGCATTTTCAGTTTAATAAACAGCCTTGAACTGTGATCACCTGTGTATGTCTTTACTGTTTCCACCATGAGTTCCTTACAATCCCCACTCCTCAAGTCTCCTCCACCCAGGTAGTCCTCCCTCGCATATCCACCCCCAGGGTCAGGATCCGATAGCAATGGCCTTTCCCAGGCCACCTGGGAGGACGATATATTGGGGAAGAAGTGAGTACGCCCTCAGATTCCTCACAGTTATCAGTCAAAAACGTTCTCCACGTTAAATAATAAAAAATAATAACGAAGACTGACTATGGCCTGCTTGATTGCTAGGGCATCCAGTTTGACAGTGACATAGGACGGTTCTCTAGGGAACAACCTCTGACTGGTGTATACGGCAAGGTGTTCAAATCCATTGTGCTCCTGAGAAAAGACTGTGCCCAGACCCACTTTAGAAGCGTTGGGTTGGAATATAAATTCCCTGTTGAAATCAGGCACTTTTAGTGCGGGTTTCTGACGCAATATTTGTTTTAGCTCATTGTAACGTCACTGGTCTGTCTCTCCCCAGACAGGGGTTTGAGGTTGTGCCTTCTTTAACTTATAAGTTAGGGTGGAATAATGGAGAATACATTATCGGTAATATCCGGTTAACCCTCGGGCTCCCATATGGTTCAATTTTATATACTTCCAGCATGGATGTAAATTCTTCTTCTATGATCTTTCTTCTGGGTTCTGGGATGTCGTTAGGTCTTACGTTTACTTTTGTCCCTGTGGGGTTTGGATATAATGAAAGAATGATGTACTGTGAAGAATCTGGACAATTCGTTCCTTATCCCCAGAGGGGAGCAACCCCTTTTGAGGCTAGGGAGGTAGCCCAGTAAACAAGCCCCTCCCTAGGGGTCTTTGCAAGTGGGACCTCACAGGGCGGGACTCCCCTCTCTGGGACAAGGACTCCCATTCCAATAAGGATCTCCCTGTCCGGAACATGCTATTGTAAGGGAGGCAGGGTATCACAAGTATCCCGCTGACACAAAAGTTTCAAGTTTCAAAACATTTATTAGATTCTTGGGTTTTGGAAAAACTACTACGTTGCCCTATAGCTATGATAGAAGTAGTCTTTACCATCAAATAATAAAGAAAACACAGTCCTAGTCACTCTATGTCAAATCACAAATGGCCTATACTAAAAAAACCTAATGCCTGCCCTATCTCTTATACAAAAAGTGTCTAAAGGGGAATGTGTATGCAAAGGAAAGTCAGTGTTATAACATAAACGATCAAGGTGGCTGAGTCAGCGCTCCTCCTCACGTTGGACAGCACAGAGTAAGGCGGCCCTCGTAAACAGGATGACACACTCTAGATCAGGTTATCAAAAAAAGGCAGTTCAAAACATGGGTCGAGGCCCCCTTGGTCTTCCACGTTAAAGTCACTTATTCCAGTTTTCCAAAGGTTCTTTCACAGTTCAACAAAAGTTCACATAGGTTTCCCTCTGTCGGGCTCGGACCTCCCAAGGCATCAATAGTCCACGTAGGCCTTCCTCAGTCGTGCTCGGACCTTTCAACCAAAAAGTACCTGATTCAACGTAGATTTCCCTCAGCCAGGCTAGGACCTCATAATCACAGAACGTGCAGGGGTTACCTTCCCCAAGCTTCATTCACATTCTTTAGGGGTTCCCTTCCCCTAACTTATTTCATCTTTCCGGCCTCCCTCAATCGGGCTCATACCTTTCACTGATGTCAAAGACTCTCGAATGTGCGAGGCTTTTACCATAGACCTCCGCAGGACCACTTCGATTTTAACTTCAGCTCTCCCCTAATGTTATTTTCCCCAATGTAGTTCCATACGGGGCGATCCATGCTAGACTGCAGAGCAAGCTATAGCGTGGACAGCGAACAACACTGACAGAAGGCCAGAGGACTTTGGTGAGTCCTAGAAACAAGATCCAAAGCTGAGAAAGCCACAAGGGTTACAGGAGCCAAATAAACCTCAATGAAGATAAAGTAAGCATATCCGAGGGCCACAGGGCTTTGGAAAGGCATGAGAAACCAAAGGAGTTTTATTATCCGGGGCTGGGAAAGCCACAAAGGCTAAGTGAACCATACAAACCTGAGTGTTAAAATGCCCTACCAAAGGCGAGCTAAACTGAGAGGACCAAAGGGCTAGAGGACTTTGGGAGAGTCCCAGAAACCTGAACTACAATGTGCAGAATTGAGAGGAGAGCGATTTTGGAGAGTTCCAAACATGTAAAACAAGATAAGGATACTGTCAATCACCAAGGGGGAAATGGTGTAGTTGCGTTAAAGAAACCTTGTTTTATTCCTGAGAAAAAGGAAACCTTATTAAATATATGAAAAGTTGGCATCCAGAGCCTAGAGGGATGCTTTATAAGAAATCGCTAAACTTTGTCAGAACTTTGAGGACCTTTGCAAGAACTTTGTTGAACTTTTACAAATCTGTTTTCTTGGAAAAGGAATCTAGAGTTTGACAAACTTTCAAAACTTGCTTGGAGAAGAAATCCAAGTGATGGGCCAGGCAGAAGTCCAAGGCAGAGGCCTTGTCCTGGCCTCCTACTTTTTGTTTGGTTTTCTTAAGTGCTACGGCCAACTAGATGTTTAGAATTTGGACAGAGGACTTTTTTGCTTTGGATTTTGACATGCACCCTTAGTTTTAGTTTTGTCATGTACAGAACTTTCCTCATAGCAATATGGCTAGCTAGGCGTTTTCTTTTTAATTTTAATAGAAACATACTTGAACATGTCAGTAACTCATCTGACTCCTTTTCTGGTTCGCCACAGTACCCTACCGGGTTCCGTGGTGAAGACCTCTGAGGATTAAGCTAGTAGATCTTCCTGCTGTTGCCGGGGCAGATTTTTAAGTAATAGCTGACTTTCTTCTTGTTGGTCAGTTAAGAGAGTGGTCATGGTAATGCTGGAGTTTTCAAAAGGGTAACTTCTCCAATTCTTGAGCCAATTAACATGAAAATGCAGGTATTTTGTCTTCTGTCATGTTTGGCAATTACATAATTGAGTTTTATTTTTTTCTTAAACCTTATAGAGGACCTACCACTTAGATACCATTTTGTTTTCTGCGGTCGGTAACAAAACTAGCATGCAGTACTCTATTGCAAAGGACTGGGGCATGGCTCTTTTGGTAAGTAGAGTATTTTAGTGTTTGTGTGCTCTGCGCAAATGGATTTTCCAATTTCATGGACAGAGGCCATGTGGGTCTTACGTTTCTGTGCTTTCTGAGATATGGGTAATGTAGCCTCTTCTCTTTCCTCCCAGGTTTCCTTGAGCATGTCTAAAGGTTCCCTTACATATGGCAGTTTGGAGGGGGAGTACCAAAGGGGGCCTGAGGTGTTTTCCTAACAGCAAAAAGAGCCCAGGGGATCATGACGTCCCAATTACAGCCATCGGTTTCCACTAACTTGTGGAGGATTCTCTTGAGAGTTTTATTAAATCCCTCCACAAGTCCATCGGTGGGGGGAGGGGAGATTAAACAGCGGTTCTTAATGTTCTTATCTATCACCTCCTGCATTAATTTAGAATTAAAGTTGGTTCTCTGATCCATGAGGATCTCTTTAGGGAATCTTACCCAGGAAAGAAGGGGAAGCGAATGTTTTAGGATCTGCTGGCTAGTGTTACTCCTTAGTGGAAACGCTTTGGGATACTGAGTACCGTAATCCACTATAACTAGAATTAACTTATTCCCCAGTTTAGATGGTTCTAATGGCCCTACAATGTCCATCGCAATTCGTGAAAAGGGGACTTTGTTACTTGAATGGGTTTGTAATGGTGTGTTGGGTACTGGAATGGCTGCCGTCTTCTTGACATATGTCAGAAGCAGTCACATACCTCTGTACGTCCAAGAAGACCCCAGGCCAATAGAATCGTGAGACCTCTTGACTCTGAGTCTTTCCTATCCCCTGGTGAGCGGACATTAGGTGAGAATGGGCTAGCTCTAACACTATTCTCCGGTGACGCCTGGGGACTACCGGCCGGGTTCTTGGAAGGCCATCTCTCCTGGAATCTCCTTTATATAACAATCCTTTCTTAATAAATAAGACGTGTCCGGCCTGACTGCATCCATGTTGTTTTGAAACGACCCTCTGAAAGGCTTCAGTAAGGACAGGATCATTCCTTTGGTCAAAAGTGAAGTTTGGTAGAGGGGCAAGACTCTCGGACTCGGGATCAGTGGGGGTTGTTATGGATAGGTCAGCTTCTCTGAATCGCAAGGATCCTTGGAGGTCTCTATTAGCTCCTCCACCTCTTGAGGGATCAGAGTTAAGGCTTGTTCAAAAATACCCTTGGGTATCACATCTCCCATTTTAACTTCATAGGGGTCGGGCCATGATTATGTAAGATACCCTTGATTTCCCCTATAGGGTCTACCAGCCCTGTTGCTACATCCAGGGAACATCGCAAGACCCATGGGTATTAGTCGTCTTTCGTTAGCGGGAATATGTATGTCCTCAATACTGAATAATTTGAATCCTATAGACTGAGGGATAGCCAATTTAGCCATTTTAGCATTTGGCCTTAAGCGTCTGACTAGCCTGGGTTCCATCCTCATATCAGGGGGTACCGATCCCACTCCTGGCACCATATGTGCTGTGTAAGAAGAAATAATCGGACTAGAAGAAGGACTACAGTAGGTTTATTTAAATCAAAGAAAATGTCTTACTGACCTTATTGCTAATAGGGAAGTTCCCTGCCTAACAAACTAAACTAAGAGTGCTCATACAAATTAGTCAAAATAATAAATCTTGTCCTCTGTACAAATCCTAAGTTTTGAACTGACCCTACCACTTAGAGAAAACAACTTAAAAGGAAAGGCGGGCAATATGTGTTGCCCTCAATATTCTTCACTCTGCCGTCTCCCAGTATTTCTAAGAATCTCTCCTAGTTTCAAGTTCCAAAATTATTTATAAGTCTCCTGACTTTATCAGTTTATTTCCATCTTGTCAGAGTTCTAAATAAAAAAAGGGTTTCCGCCAATATATATCATGAACTCTCAAGTTCCAGAAAAAGTAAATTCACTCAGTGGTCGTAGATAAAGGGATATTTCTTTAATCCTCCTCCACCAATTACGTGGGTCTTTCCCCACAAGATTCCACTCTTATTTGGTTCTGGTTTCCTCTTGGGATGATTCCTTATTTGTTTTATAGGGCCCTCTTTGCTGCCTTGGTTTGCTTGTTCCCAGTTTCTCACGTGATTCATAGGAATATGGATATCCCCTCCTAATATATCTTTCTCTTGGTTTTTGTGTGCAGCTTTCAGCCGTTTGGCTAATTTCAAGCATTGGGTTTATAGGGCACCTGAAACCCCTCTTGTCATGCATGTCTGTCTCTCTTTCTGGACCTAGTTGTCCCTAGGAGGGATCTAGCCCTTTGTATCTTCTCCCGTTTTCATGGTCGGTCACTGCACACACCCCTCTGCTGTGAGCACCCCACACACCTTCTCTATAGCAGGTCCTGCTTCAGTGAGGTGGCTTTGACCCAGTATGACTTTTTTCTCCCCAGCTTCTGGGCATCCTCTCCTCAATGCTACCGGTAGTGTTTCTTTGCTCGCTGTAGTGTTGCCCTCTCTCTGGTTTTTACATAGTGTGAGCGGGGGACTCGTTTCTCTCTTGTTTGCCGGGTTTGGTGTTGTTTCCTGGCCCCAGGCCTACCACGTCCTCTGCTGACTCCGCAAAAAGACCTGTTCCTCGACGGCCATGCTTCTTTTTCTCACTGGCTTCTCTCTCAGTTTCTCTCTGGATCTCTCTCCGGATCTCCTTCCTGTTCCTTGTCTGTGCCACATCGAGCTCTGCTTGGCAACGTAGCTCTGCCTCCAAATGACGTCAGTACGTCGGAGACTCAACTCTGCGTATTGCTTTTCTTCCTCCAGGAACAGGTTTACAATAACAATTGGCTACAGTTTGTGAGAAACCCAAGGGTATTCTCACTCCTTCTCGCATGGATTCTCTGTGCAGGGGGCCAGGGAAAGGTCATCGCTCTTGGATCCTGACCCTGGGGCAGAGAAGCGAGGTAGGATCACGTGGTTGGAGGGTACTTGAGGATTGGGAGTGGGGAACCCTTGGGTGAGATATGGTATCCCTCTTTTCCCTTGATGACAAACCTAACCCTCCCCTGACTTTTATGGGCTTTTCTAAGCCAGCCACCCCTCATTCTTCCACACATGACCTTTGACACTATACTGGGACGAGGAAGAGGCGACTAGGAGGTATGCACGCTAACATGCACCACTTTGGTACTGAGATGAGGTTCTGAGACGAGGAAGAGGGCCTCAGAGGAGTACCATTGTAAGGATCAGGTATGTCTTGCCAACAAGCCTAACTATAGTCACTATAGTCAGGCAATTAATGGAAAGGACACCTGCAACCCCTTTACACAGATCAGATGTATAAAAGGTGTGTGTGCAATAAGCAGAAAAGAGAGAGAGATGAGACACTGATGGGAGCCGTGGTGAACCGTGTTGCAGCTGTAGAAGCACACTGAGGATCGAAGCAACTGAGGGTCCAGGCAAGTGTGAAGTGGGAGTAGGAACTCTGAGGCACAGAGGCGAGGCAAAGGAAGGACACCAGACGAGGGGTCGTCCTTCCTTCCATTAAAAGGACTGCTCATTCTCCCGTGGCGTTTCAAGAGTGTCTGAGGGGCAGAGAAGGACACCCTGGAAGGAAGCCACCAAGTTTACGGCCTGCACGATTTAGAAGAGGACTTCAAGCATTGTGAGTTTTTCAGAGCGAGAAACCCAGTGTTACTGTAACCGCAAGACTCATGAAGTGAACCGCTAATGTCAATGAGGCCCGAGATTGGTACAATGTAGCGGAGTGGTTGCGTGCCTTGTTAAAGTAAAAAGCACATTTTTGAAAGTCTCAGAACTTTATAAATGCTTCCTTTTTTAACTAATTAAGTTTGTTGAAGTGGTCGCAAACCTTAAAGGAACGTTTTCGAAAGTCTTAAACAAAGTAATGAAAATACTGAAAAGCAACGTACATTGAATAGCAAATTAAAAGGGAAGTTTGACATTTAAACAGACCAGTAAAACGCTGAATGCCAAATGCGTGTTGCACATATTGAATACCGAACTAAAAGGGAAAGTTAACATTGAAGCAAACCAGTAAAACGCTGAATACTGAATACCTGTTGCACAACGAACAAACTCAAAAGTTGAATATAATTAAACAACTTAAGACTGCCTTAAACTTTGAACTGCAATTGAATAACATTAAATGAGTGTTGCACAATGAAGCCTAAACAGTGAACCTTAAGGAGTGTATAAAGTGTGTGAAGGCTACCATTTGAAAAGGGATGTGTGACACATGGTGGCAGAGACGCAAGGTGGCTAAGGAGAAACCAAAGGAGCCAGAAGAGCACACCCTAAATCCTGAAAGAAGTAAAGGGAAACAAATGAAGGTAATTTGTGCACAGGAGCAAGGAACAAGGAACCTGTGTGAGACATTGAAATCTTGGGGAAGGGAAGCTTGAGGCTTGGCAAGTTCATATTTGTTGACTTGGGATTGGAGTCTCAAGACCCCCTTTTGTTTGGATTGTGGTATTTGAAACTTGAGGAAGGGAACCACAGGAGTGAGTATGTATTGCTTTGAACTGAAGCAAGGTAAACATCAAGACTCTTTTTTCATGGAACTTTCTTATGCTTGGGGAAGGGGAACTGAGAGGAAGCTGTCAGCTGGAAGAAGCTCAGATCTTTAAGTTGAAGACTGTTATTTTGACTTTGACATCCCAACACATTTTTTTGTTCTAGTGGTGAGGGCAAGAATTGGTTTTGGACACAGACAGACTATTAAGTTGAACTCTTTGATTCAGGCTTTCCTTAGTTTTCTTCAGGTTGGGAAATCCCACCTTAGCATAGGGCAAGTTCGGCCCTCAACCATCTTGAGATTTAAATTAATAAATATATTTTGTTTGAACTTGTAGTCTGTTTTCTGTGTGTTGCTTCATGATGCCGACACAAGTTATGGAAAGAGAAAACCAATCTCCATCTCATATCTCCCGCATGGACAGCATGGACAGAAGGGAATGATCATTCAAAAGGGGACCTTTACAATGTGATGATGCTGGCTGAGGTTACCCTTGCAGTGAGAAGGAAGCTGCCGGGTATCCTCAGACATTTCTCTCATGTATTCTCTGACTTTCCAGGCCAATTGCATGTTTTTTCCATCATATTCAGACTTTGCCAGGAAAATCCTTTTGACTCAGACCATCTTGGCTTTCTGAACCTCAACAAGAAGTAATAAAGACAGATATCGAGAAGATGCTAAGACACTGCAACTCCCATTAATTGAGAGATCCTGTAGTCAATGTTCCTCACCCATCAGCTAAGTGTCTAAACCTGATGGGTCCTGGCGATTTGAAATAAATTGTAGAAAACATGCTGTCCATATTCGATGCCTATCTCACACCAAGGATTGATGAGCTTATTGAGACACTTGGCTTATCAACCACTATCTTTATACTTGAGTCAACTAAAGGATACTACCAAAAGCCCCTGCCTGTAGAAGACAAGGAACATGTGCTTGTCACTCATGACAGTTTGTTCCAATTTACATAGTTCCCTTTTGGATTACATTGGGGAGAGATGAGAGAACGGGCTCAAGGGGAAGAAACCAAAGAGAGGGGCCAGCCTAAGAACTTGCCGAGAGCTATATCTCAGACTCAGACACTCAGTGTTCTATTTCTGACAGAGCACTTTAGAGAAAGGAACACTGGAAAAGACCAGTATCCTCATAGTAAGGCTTTTGAGACACATTGAGTTAACCCATCCTGGTACCTTTTACATGGTATCACTTATCAATTGTAGTGTGATTCCCCATAGAACATATAGGAATTAATATCACCATCCAGACAATCATACTAAAGGTTATTGAACGTTATACTGGACTCCAATGCATTCTGTTAATCTTTAATCACATGTAAGTGAACCAGCATCTGCCTCCCTGTCCCTCTGCGGGTCATCCATATTATTCAGTCACTTATTTCTGCGGTGCCACCTTTACCCATTTCTGCTTACCTTCCTCCTCTCTTCAGCAGCCTCCAGCCTCTTCTGCAGTTCCCCGAGAGACACGTCCTTCCTTCTGGGTGGAGATGCAAGTGGAGGACTCTCTGCAGATAATTCCGAGGGCGATTTCAGGATCACTTCAAAACTCTGCCCTGATGCCCGTTTTCCCAGCTCCTTCACCTCCATATCTGTTTAAAAAGAAGTACCTTTAGGTCTCTTTGGCTTAAACAACATGTTTCAGATTCTCCAAACAGGGCTCCCAAGGCACTGATGAACCACTACTGTAATTGAAATTGTTTGGTTGATGGTTGGTGTTTTTAAACCAGTGAAAGGTCTACATTTCTCCTGTGATAGCTAGTGAATTCTGATTTTAGAAAAATATATGCAGTCACAGATGGATTGAAATCCAAGAGAAAATGAAACTGGAATGAAAGATAGACTCAGAAGAGATAAACGATGCATAGCTTACATTTTCCTTACTGTATATCACTCACCTCCATACTCATAGATGGTGTTGGGGTGTGGCTGAGAGTAGAAACAGGAACATATCAAAGAAAGCATTGATAGTTCCTTCATTTTCTCCTTGTAGGCTGTAAGGGGAGAATTAACAATTAGGAGACACGAGAGACTGATGTAGATTTCACAAACATCAATGCAATGCATGGGTCATCGAAACAACCACTAAAAAAGCAAAAGATTAGATAGACCCATTTTAAAGTAAAGGGGGGCACAGAAAAAGCCAACTGAAAACTTGATCAAATATCCTAGTGAAGAGTATGGATACTTTTTACTGTACCCTTATTTAAAGAGTGATATGTCTCACTGAATACTCAAGCAAGAGTAGGCAATGGCACATTTCTGGATTCATCCTCAATATTAAGGAGAGACAAATGCTTGTTGGTTGAGTATTGGAAAGAAAGATTTAGAGATGTAACTCATTCATTATCCTTAATTATTAGCCTTTTTGCTCTTTCTTTCTTTCTTTCTTTCTTTCTTTCTTTCTTTCTTTCTTTCTTTCTTTCTTTCTTTCTTTCTTTCTTTCTTTCTTTCTTTCTTTTTCTTTTTTTCTCAAAGAAGCCCTCATTCTCATCAATCTGCTTAAGTGTGGCTTGTACACCATGATACATTATCACAACATAAAGAACATTATTATGTGTGTTATTATTAGCTGTTTTTTTCTCTTTCTATTGTTTATATGTACCTTTTTTGTTTCTCCTTTCTCTCCCTTCTTCCTGTTTATCCTTGTTTTGCTATTTTCTTTATGTTGTGATCATTTATCATGTTGTATATGATGTACTGAATATTCTTCATAGATTGTATTAATGTTTAAATAGCCCAGCCTTGATAAGGACTTTTCTGAGTCGAAACACGTGTTGTCATATGGGCATCTTTAATTCTCATTAACTTCCAGATGTTTTTTGGTTGCAATGGGGAACCACATTGAATAAAGATGTGTATACAATTGGATTCTCATTTAAGGTGAGGCAAGATATGATGTACGATTGCTAAAACACATCCGCGGCTCCAGTTGAACTGCAGCTACTTAGCTATTAACGTTTAAGGACATGCACCTGGCTTGGGGTGTAATATTTCTATTGCTAACTTGTGTATAGGCAGTGGGGAAGCCTATACACACCGACATTTGCTGCAGTCTACACATTTCTTACGTTTTTTAAGTGCAACCGCACCTGGTATACCCCACACTTTCCTAAGGTATTTAATCATTGGGATGGAGCCCAGAGTGAATCGGAAGACCACGAGAAAGTATAAAAAGATTTGGAACTCAGAGAAAAAAGAAACAGGTGACAGAAAAAACCAGGGATACCCAGAAACAATGCAGAGGGACCTGGGATCAAGGTCGAGAAGGAGAAGAGACGCTACAGACCAACTTAAGGGGGCAGGACCCTTTGCCAAAGCGAAAAATAAATTTTGGAATTCTGAACTACATAATCAAATCTGGCAGGATAGTGAAACAGACTTGATAACCCATTGGTGATCTGAAGAGACTTGGAAATTGTATTTTGGGAAAAGGAAGGTCACAGGCAAGTGTGGCAGGATAGAGAACCAGACTTAATACCATATTTGTGATCTGGAGACACTTAGAGGGTGAAAAGAAAGTCCACAGTCAAGCCTGGCAAGATATTGAACCAGATCTAATACCACATCAATGACCTGGAGATATTTACGACCTTGAGTTTTGGAAGGAGTAAACGCTACTGTCAGGTCTGGCAGGCTAGTGAACCAGACCTGATAGAACATTTGTGAACTGAAGCATAGACCGAGGAAGAGGTTCCTGCCTGAGGCCTGGGAACTGTGTAGTCTATAGGCTGACATATACAACATATGTTGAATGAACATTCAAGAAGTGAACTTTTAAGTCAAAGATTTGCTTACAAGATTGAGCCTTGGAGTCTATTTCCAGAATGGGTGGGGCCTCTTTCTGGATTAATAAGGCACCCAATTTACCTTAGTTAGTTTGGAGTGCAAGTTGACGTAAATAGGTTTGGACACAGGAAGGTGGACATTTTACTTTACGGACATCCTGACAGATTCTTTAATATTTTTGTTGAGGTAGGGCATCCCCTCAAAGTAATAGGGTAAAATATGCTTTTCTATTTTCTTTCACTTTTATAAATGAAAGTATTTGCCAACAGATATACCACTACTCTATCAGACTTGTACTTCTTCACCCTTATATATGCTGTCAGAAGTGGGATTCTGCCCAGTTGACACAAATCGAGCAACCCACATGAGTACAAAGCGGGATCATGTAATTTGTATTCCCACGATAAATATACCCAGAAAAGGATTGCATAATATCATCCTTTACGCCAGTATGTCATCTACCCTCAAAACCGAGATTGATCAACCCTACTTCATTGGGTTACGACTGACTGACTGATCAGCTTAACTTAACACAGCCCCTTCTGGTATTTTAATGCTTTGCAGCGCTAAGGTTGCCCCAGCGTTACCCATTGATCTCCTACACTGCAGTATTTATATGTCAAGTGTTATCGTGAACCTAGACTTTTTCCCATATCACTTCCTCAAACCTTTATCTGTACTGTATACTCTCCTCAATGTTCGAACTCAGTAATACTGCTCAATATACTTGTGATGTAAGATGCCACCACGATTATAGTCCATAATCTGTGGAGTGACCTCTACTAATATGTATATACGTATGGTTGCAGTATTATGTTGTCGGCCGACAATACCCATGCTACTGCCCCACCTTTTTAGCACTCTATTCCTATGATGCGATATCATGACTCGACCACCATAGGCCCTTGCTACATGAGGTGTGTTCTGAAAGCCTGCACATCGCACCCATTCTACAACCATATCATACTGGATTTAACCTACCAACCCATCTCTTCCACTCACCTGATCTAGAACTCTAACTGACCTAACTGGCTAGTAGCCTTTCGCTACCCAATTGGCATTTATCTGTAACCACCTGACCTAGAGCATGGTCTGCCTTACTACCACCTACCTATATCAGTAGCACTTTTGCATGCAGCAATTTTGGTAAATTACAGGGCTGCAATTATACCAGATAATTATACCTTAGCACTGACCTGCAAATTGGATGTAACTATACCATGTAAACCCTTAAGCATTCTGCACCATAACCTAACAGCTTAAGATAAGCAGACTTTACCTTTCATAACTGCATGCCATGATGTAGCCGCCTTGCAACATGAGGTCAGGCTTTCCCAATGTATGCACCCGGACTTTACCTTTTTGTAACTGCATGCTCTGATGTAGCCGCCTTGCAACATGAGGTCAGGCTTTCCCAATGTGTGGACCTAGACTTTACCTTTCCTGTAACTGCATGCTCTGATGTAGCTGCCTTGCAAGATGAGGGTAGGCTTTTCCAATGTGTGCACCTGGACTTTCCCGTTTTGTAACTGCATGCTCTGATGTAGCTGCCTTGCAAAATGAGGTCAGGCTTTCCCATTGTATGTACCCGGACCCTACCTTCTGTAACTGCATGCTATGATGTAGCCACCTTGCAACATGACGACAGGCTTTCCCAGTGTATGTACCCAGACTTTACCTTTTTGTAACTGCATGCTCTGATGTAGCCGCCTTGCAACATGAGGTCAGGTTTTCCCATTGTATGTACCCGGACTTTGCCTTTTTGTAACTGCAAGCTCTGAGGTAGCTGCCTTGCAATATGAGGTCAGGCTTTCCCAATGCATGTACATGGACATTAATGCACTTGGAAATCTTTGTAACCACCTTCTTAAGCTTAAAGCACCCAGATGCCTCAGGGTTCGGTGCCCTATATAAATGTCAAAATAAATAAATAAGACCGCAAGATCAGGGTCGGCTTAGAAGCCATGAACCCCACGGCCATCTAAACTCTAGGATAGGAGTCACCTTCCATTTATTAACCTCCCAGGCCATTCTTCCAGTGAGGACAACTGTAGAATGGAATAACTACCAACTTTTTAGTCCCCAAATATAGTTGGTACCGGGAAGCGACAAAACTATACTCTCGTTAGGGTTAGAGATAAGCTTCCCCACCAACTGGGCCATCTATGTTATGCCTCGTAGAGAAAAAGAGCTAAAGATATAACCCCTCCTCTCTAGTGGAGGCAAACGGAAATGTTCTCTCTTGAACTTCTCTGCGATACTACTTAAGATCAGAATGGCGAGTTGGTGGGAACCTTGATATATGAGGCTGTATGGGAATCTCCCTCCAATGAGACCCATAAAGAAAGAAAGGGAGATCTTCCTGAGAATCCATTTGGACAGAGTGGCACCCCAGAACAGAATGTCTATCGCTAGGACAGGGAAGTTGATTTTGGTCAGACCAAGGATGAAGGCCAAGCTTCCCAAGACCGTAATAGCTTTGAAAAATTCCTTCCCTCTGGAAATAGGAAACATGGAAACTCTGGAGCATAAAACCTCCAGGTCCTTCCATGGTGGTGATAACAGATGACCTGGAGACAATGAGAATACCACTCTGTCCCTTGAGAAGAGTAAAATACCCGAGCACCCAGTAGCGACATCCCAAATCCGATCTTAGTCAAAACTCCTACCAGGGACATTAACAGCCTTCCTGGTTCCCCATCTTCTTGGGAAACTTCCTGTCCCTTCAAGATGGCAGAATGTGAGACTTCCAGGAACCCAGTTATCCTGTCCTCCCCCGGGACGATAACTCCATTACAGCCGGAGGAATGAAGGAGGATATTTCTCACCTTGAGGGAGGTAGTCTGTAAAAGCCATCTATTCCCCCTGATAAAGAAGAGACTCTAGAAATCCCTCCTTTTAAGAGGTTCGCCCAACAACTTTTCCAAATGGAACAGGAAGAGAAGAGAGAACCATCTGTCCAATTAAAGCTCCCTCATAATTCCCAGAAAATAGATACCCCTGTAAAAAACAGGAATAGCGAACAAGATGTCAATGCCCTCAAAGTAGGAGATGAAGAAGAGATGTTATACTCTATAACCCCATCTCCTACTTTAGATAAGAAATGTTTCTCTTGTGAGGTGTTGGGCCACAAGGCGAGGGATTGCCCCTCAAAGGAAATGAATTCCCCTCCGTCTTGTCATTCACAGAAAACATCCAGGATGAGGAAGTTAAAGAACCGAGAGCTGAACCATCCTATGTTAGTATCCTCTACACCCAGAAAACACAGGAAAACCTCTAGCTAAGGGGAAGAAAAATAAAAATAGGAAAAACAAGACCCGATTCCTATATTTGAAAGGAAACACCATTTACTGCGTGCCTGTTACATTCAACAAAAACAGATGTAGACACGGTTGGATAATGAAAGTAAAATGTGTGCCATCAGGCCTGGTTTGTTACCCAAAAACTGGAGAAGGACCCGCACTGAGGAAGTGTGCGGTGTCCATGGACACATGGAAACGTACCCTTTCATAGGAATACCTATAACCATCTTTGGGAAGGGACTCTGAGTGACAGCAGCAGTAATCCCACAGCTACCAGCCCAATTCATCTTTGGCAGTAATCTACCCCAGTTTTCCCAATGGGTATCCCGAATAGCCCAGATAGATCTTCCGGTAAGAACCCCGGGCTATGGGATGTCACTGTTGACCATGAGGACCCACCCATGGCGGAAAGAAAGGGACGCAAGAATTGGAAGGGCCAGAATGATCGAGTCCCAGGGTACCTCCGCCACAACCCTTGTTTAAACCCAGATGGAAAAGCCAGCTGCATGAGGGGAAGGGTATGTAATGAATCCCAGGGTGTTGCCTCTGCTTCCATGAGGCCAGGGAGGTGAGGCATCTAGTCGATAGTCCTCCTGGGGGGTGGTACCCAGAGGGTGGTTCTCATGCAGAGGGAAATCCTTCATTAGACCAATGATGATAGCCTTGGGAGAATGCAGTAATCACCCCCTCCATTGTTGTCCCCATTGTCCTTACACCCTACTCAGTCCCCTCTGGTCCCCCAAACCTCTATGTGATTCAGTAGAGTAGAGGGTTTCATTAAACATACTGGGACGAGGAAGAGTGAGGTTTACCCAGGTAAAATACAAATCACCACTGCCACAAGAATGATGGAACAAGGAGGCAAAAGCCCACTGTAGAACCTGAACATGCAGAGCAGCTTACAAGAGGTAGCATCAATCATAAACAGGGAAGAAGGACTTGGGAGAGCGTTAAGCCATCTCTGGAGGCGCGAGGAACGAGACAATGGCTCCATAGTGAGAGACCCAAAGGCTGGAAGCCGAGACACTGTCAGGGAGAGAAGAGACTCTCCAAGAGGTCCAAGCAACAGGGACTGTGGCGGTGGGGGAGAGAAGGGATAATCGACGCTGAGCGCTGCAGTTGTAATTGGTTATTTATAATGCGCTTAATACCCAGAGGTTTCTAAGCGCGGACCCGGGGCTTCTCATTTCATCTCTAAAACTCAGGACCTCTCTCAATTCCTCTCCTCCTCCTCCCTCTAATCTCTGATCTTCCTCTGGCCCTTCTATTGCCACCCCTGCATCCCCACTTCTCTGCCTTTCTACTGTTCTCCCCAGATGAGGTTTCTAAACAAGTCTGATATTTGAAAGTCTTGTCAAAACAGATTCTCCCCTGTTCCTCTAAAAACATCAAGGACCACATTGACACACAGGCTCCTGATTTGGCCGACTTTTGCAACCACCCCTTCGCCACTGGAGTCTTCCCTTCCCCCCGGAAGCACTCCCTTGTGCACCCTCTTCTTAAGAAACCCTCAGCCGCCCCCTCTAGCCCTGCTAACTGCCACCCAATCTCCATCACTCCTTTCCTGGGCAAACTGCTGGAAACTCTGGCCATCTCCCAGCTTAATCTTCACACTGAATTGGTGGGTTGTCTCCACGACCATCAGTCTGGCTTCAGAGCACGGAAACTGCGCTCCCGAACATCCGTGAAGACCTGCTCTCAAACCTTGACTCAAATACCCTGTGTCCTCATCTTACTTGATCTCTCTTCTGTCTTTGACACGGTCACCATGCCATCCTGCTCAACCGTCTTCGTGATACCCTGGGTATCACCGATCAGGCCCTGGCCTGGCTGACCTCTTTCCTCTCCAATCGACCGTTCCAGGTCCAACCTGGGTGCTTCCTGTCCTCTATCTCTACCTCTGGTGTTCCCCAGTACCAATACCTGGCACTTCTTGCCAACCGCATTACTGCTCTCTGCCCCAATGTTCAGTGCTATGTGGACGACACTTAGCTCATTTTCAGGCTCCCTTCCGCCACCTCTTCTCCTTCTCTCATCTCTGACTGTCTATCTGCCATCCAGCAGTGGTGTGCCGCCAATGATCTCTGCCTTAATGTCAGTAATACAAAAAAGGTAGCAGGCGCCCCGCTCTCGAAAGAACAAGGCATGATAACCTGTTCAGTGGTTATTAACCACATTGAGAGTTCACAGCCATTGCTTTTTGCTCACTGTACCTTCACAGATGGGAAATATCCATTTGCATATCAGTCTTTGTCCCACCCACAAGGGCAGTCCAGCACTGAAATGCTATGGCCATTCCTCTCTGTACAAGAGTACCATCAGCAAACCAATACACGTGTTTGAGCCTTGTTGGGCATCATCGGTGAGGTGAAGCTGAGCCTCTCTAAGCACAGTGAGCAGGGAGTCCACGTCTGGTTGCCCCCAGGTAACCTAGGGTGACCAACCCCAAGTTCCTTTCAAAAATACAAAAAAGGTTGCAGGCGCCCCTCTCTCGAAAGAACAAGGCATGATAACCTGTTCAGTGGTTATTAACCACATTGAGAGTTCGCAGCCATTGCTTTTTGCTCACTGTACCTTCACAGATGGGAAATATTCAGTCTTTGTCCCACCCACAAGGGCAGTCCAGCACCGAAATGCTATGGCAATTCCTCTCTGAACAAGAGTACCATCAGCAACCCCATACACGTGTTTCAGCCTTGTTGGGCATCATTAGTGAGGTGAAGCTGAGCCTCTCTTAGCACAGTGAGCAGGTCCAACTTGGGTGCTTCCTGTCCTCTATCTCTATCTCTACCTCTGGTGTTCCCCAGTACCAATACCTGGCACTTCTTGCCAACCGCATTACTGCTCTCTGCCCCAACGTTCAGTGCTATGTGGACGACACTCAGCTCATTTTCAGGCTCCCTTCCGCCACCACTTCTCCTTCTCTCATCTCTGACTGTCTATCTGCCATCCAGGAGTGGTGTGCCGCCAATGATCTCTGCCTTACTGTCAGTAAGACTGAGATTTTCCTCATCGGCACACCCGCTCCCTCCTTTCTCATAGCTCTCTGGCCAGCCTCCCTTGGTCCTCTTCCTTCCCCCACCTGTGAGGCTAAAAATCTCGGGGTCTTCTTCGACTCCACACTCTCCTTCTCGCCTCACATCTCTGACGTCTCTAAGAAGTCACACTACCAGCTGCACCTCCTCAGAGGCTTTCTTCCTTTCCTCTCCTTCCCCCAAAAGCTAATTGTCTCCAGAGCTCTGGTTCTTTCTAGGCTGGACTACTGCAACAGCCTCTTTCTAAATCTGTCTGCTTCTACTCTAGACCCTCCGAAGTCATTCAGAACAGGACTGCGAGACTTGTCCTTGGCCTCAAGCCCAGGGATTGTATCTCTCCAGGACTGAAATCTCTGTACTGGCTCCCAGTGACTGCAAAGATAAAGTTCAAAACCCTCAGCATTGTCCACAAGGCCTTCTGGGGCCTGGGGCCTCAATTCCTTCAACTCTCCCTTCCTAAATATCTTCCCTCTTGAGCTCTTCATTCATCCACCTCCAACTCCCCCAGGGTCAGTTGCTTCTCCAAGCAACAAGTTGGTGGTAGTTCTCTTTCTTCGGCTGGGGCCTTCCTCTGGAACAGCCTCCCTGCCTCCCTGAAACTTGAGGAGAACCATCTCCGATTCCGGAAGCACCCCAAGACCTTCCTCTTTGCTTCTGCTTTCTCTCCTCTCCCCTGCTGTACTCCTGACTGAAACTGCACTGGTCACCTGGCTACCCTCTGATCTCGGGCCCAGGTCCGCTCCCCCGCCAGCTGCACACCTGCACTGCCTCCCGGGCAACCCCTGCACTTGGGGGCTATTTCTGTATCCCCACAGCCCCCACCAGCTCTTGACTCCATGTCTGCACTTGCCCCTGCACTTGCCACAAACTAGCTGCACTTCTTACCTATTGTTTTATTTATTCTATTATTTATTACTGTTGATTCTGTGTATTGCACTGCCTCCTCCCCGTTCCCCCCCCGCACTTTCCCTTTCCCACCTCCCCTGCACTTGCGCGATCTCAATGTCGCCTGGCCTAGTAAGATTGTTTTCTCTGTCTCCCCTCTGTTCCCCCTCCCTTGCCTCGTCGCGCCTTGATACACTTGTGTACAGGCACGTTATAAATGCCATATCATATCACATAAAACCTGTTTTGCTCCACGTCGTCTTGTTTCCAAGGCGAGCGCGTTGACCAGAAGCTCTGCTCTGCCACCAGGAGAGACCAGAAACTGGACCAAGACTTCCCGAAGGTAGGGAAAGTGTCAGACCGGCTTTTGGGGCAGGAAGGGAGTTAAATGGATTAAAGAGGTCTACATGTGCATCACGAGCAGTAAAAGGGGATCATATAGGAATTATACAGTTGAATACAAAGTTTGTGAATCACATAAATGCATCCCGAGAAACACAATGGGATAACAGAGAAATTGCGAACATTGTGAATTACATAAGTACATCCAGAAAAACAAACTGGGATAACTGAAGAATTATTTAAGTTGATACAAACTTTGTGAACTACATAAATGCATCCTTAGAAGTAAAAAGGGATAAAATAGGAATTATACAATTTGATACTGTGAGGAACCTAAGGGCGGTCCCACTTCCTTTTCCCCAGAATCCTCTGCTCAGGTGGCCAGGGAAAGGCCAGCGCTCTTGGATCCTGACCCTGGGGGGTGGGGATGCGAGGGAGGATCACCTGGGTGGGGGAGACTTGGGGAGCAGGGGGGAAGACATCCTTGGGTGAGACATGGTATCCACCATTCCCTTTTCACAATGAACCTCAGTCCCAGCAGTCTTTGTAGGTTACTGTCGACCCTTTCCCTTTCTTTCATTTCAAAATGACCCTCAGGAATGCCATTGTTATACTGGGATGAGAAAGAGATCAACTAGCAGGAAATCTCCACATTTAGGCCGGATAAACACACCTCAGCCTCCCCTTTTTAATACAGAGAAATATCAGATCAATAACAAAACAAGAAAGAAACAACTGGGAGTTATGTACACTTCCATCAATTCACACAACTTTGTTACTGAGACGAGGAAGAAGGCTTTGGAGGAGTTCCATTGTAGCAGCCAGGCATGTCCAGCTAATAGGCTTAACCATGGTCAGGCAATTGAAGTAAAGGACTTGCACCTGCAACCATTTAACAAGACTCAGGTGTGTAAAATCG
Organism: Ambystoma mexicanum; assembly: GCF_040938575.1. NCBI lineage: Eukaryota > Metazoa > Chordata > Amphibia > Caudata > Ambystomatidae > Ambystoma > Ambystoma mexicanum. The sequence goes on along the minus strand of NC_090925.1, from coordinate 324,562,041 downwards.
GAGACGACCTGGCAGTTAGAGAGACAGATGGTCTGGAGAGAGGAATGTGGCTTTCAGAAGGAGAGCGGGCTGGAGAGGGACCGCTTGGAGAGAGGCCTAGCCGAACAGGAGTGTGAGAGCAATGCCATGGCCAGGGCTGGCCGCGATAGGGTCGGGAAGTCTGCTGTCCTCATTGCCCAGTGTCCACAGTAGGAGCTGTGGGATTCAGAAGCATCCTGATCACTGCAGGACGCTGGTAGCTTTCGCTGAGAAAGAAGGGAGCTACGTGCTGCAGAACAGGATTGCGAGCTTTGCTCGTTGTGGCACCCGCAAGGAAAAGGCAGAGTGGAAAGATGTCGGGAAGCAGAATCGAGATGCCTGGAGGAACGGCAGCATACCAGTGTGTGTAAAGAAAGGAACACTCATATCAGGACACCCGGGGGCTGGAAGCATGCATGTCTGAATGCCAAACAAACTGGAAACTATTACAATTGCTATAGAAGATGAAGTCAAGGGTTTTTGAATGCCGAACAAGCGACAAAGTGGTATAAGTACTTTTGAGAGTGCAAGTAGCATTTTTGAATACCAAACTAACTGAAAGATATGGTGAGTATATTTGAATACAGTATGAGATAAAAGCAAGTGATGAGCACTCATTAATAAAGAGCAAGGTGGAAATCAGTGAACACCACAGAATGAGTTGTATGAAATACATGTTGTGGAAAAAAGGGACTGCCCAGGAGAATCTGAAATAAGTGTTGGCCAACGACACAGGTACACAGAGAGGAAACCTGTGTTGGTAAAAACCTAAAGAATGCAGAAGCATAACAAAGTTCCTAGGGTTATCGGTTGCGTGACCTGTAATGGGTGGACCGCGTGGTCCGACAACTGCGCCTAGACCGAGTAACTCCTCTTTAAAAGAGACAATGAAAGCAAATGTAAAGAAGCTTGTATTTTGACACAGTTGCTAAAATGAATGATACATCCAGAAAGGCAGTAACCTATGTGAACCATTCAAAAGCAGGATGGTTAAAGAATTGAACTGGAACTGTTTTGAAAGTGTTGAACTGGAACTGTTTTGGAAAGACAGAAGATTTGAACTGATTATAGTTTTGAAGCTGAAAGAGCTGAACTCTTGGGGAAGGGATCCCTGAGACTTTGTGAACTTTGTTCAACACTTGAGTAAGGGAACCCCGAGGCTTTTTTTTAACTGTTCTCCAGCATGGGGTCTGGCATGGATTCACATGCTCATGAATATTCCCTGTCGTCAGGCCGGGAATCCTCGGTAAAGAAAAAATCAGTATCAGTTTCATTTCTGATCTGTCTTTCTTAGTAGTAACCTATCACTGGTCTCTGGGTCAGACTGCCCCCAGCCAATGACTGCCCTCTCCCTAAGCCCCGCCTCTGGCAGATGTCCTCAGATTTTTACCACACGTTCAAGTGTTGGGAGTCCTCGTGCTATAGCTCTCAGGCTTTTTCCGCGTTTCGCGCTTTTTCAAAGAGATTTATCTCATTTTTCGGTTAAATAGAGCCTCAAGCTCCACCGCTTCTACTTCCGATCAACGGGGACCCGTTTTGGAATCTTCTACGCCCCTCAAGGGTGAAGTTTTCATCGAGCTACACTTCTTGGAGGATTCCAGAAGTTTTCTGAGGCCTACCTCGTGGACCATGGCCCAGGAGAAAGGAAGCTCGACACCGGGCAAGCTGTTCAGGAACTGCCCTGGATGCAAGCTACAGAACCTGTTCAAGGAGGACGAGCACTCGAAGTGCCTCTACTGCCTTCATGAAGACAAATTGCACGTGGAGAAGGACTGTGTGTTTTGCATGAACATGTCGGAACGGACCATGAGGGACCGTCGGACCTGTCTCGCCAACTGGTTGGAAAGCAAGAAGGTGAGAAGAAGAAACCCGAGCGGTCTTCTAAGTCCTGTGAGGGCGCCCTGGCGACGGGGGCCCAACAGAAGGCAAAGCATCGCGAGTCTGCAGGCACCGGAAGCGCCAAACGGTCGGGCTCCTCGGCTGCCAGGCAGGGCGTACCTTCACCGACACCATCAACCACGAGCCAATGCTCTGGCTCGGGGAAGAGAAAGTCCGAGAACCCGGCTAAGCTTCTGGAGAGGACCCGGTCGATCTCGAAGGAACCGGCCGAAGGGGTACGAGACGGTGACCCTCCCCCTAAGGTGAAGGCCTCAAGCGCGCCCAGGGTGGTGAAGGCCTTGATTCACCCGGCCAAGGCCTCTATTGAGGGTATTGCTATAGCCCTGGGGAAGCCTGTGGAAGCTCCCCCAGTGGAGGCGACCTCAGGGCCCAGAGTTTCCCTGCCTCCGTGGAGGGAAGCCTCTTTTAAGCCCATCGAGAAGACCCCGTGAAGACCCCGGTGGAAAAAGAGGGGGGCGGTGGCCTTAATGGACACGGACATGATCTCCGAGGAGGAACTGGTCGAAGTCATAGAGGAGGCCCGTCCACAGGGGATGGATCCCGACGAGGGGGACGACGAGAGCGAGGGTGACGACGACGAGGCTCCGGTGGAGGAGGAGCAACCGTCGTGCCCGTCGCAGCCCGGGCCACAAGACAACTCGGCGGCCATTTTGACAGCAATCCAGGCCTTATGCACGGAGATAAGGACCAGGTTGCCCTTGCCTCCGACGGACGACCCGACAGAGCAGAGTCCGTCGGGAAGCCCCCCTAACAAGAGGAGAAGGATCCATCCAACCCCGCCTTCTCAGCCACAGCCCTCTCAGCCTTTGTCTCCTTCCCCGACCACGAGGGAGGACACGGGGACGGATACGGCCACGACGGGGACGGATGACGACGGTGGTGATGACAGGACTGATCTCCCGTCGCCGATTCCTCGGGTGTCCCCTCCCGACGAAATTGGCTCGTTTCATGCCATGATCCCCAGGGCATCCGAGCTTTTTCAGCTCTGGCCCGAAGAGAAGAAGAAGGAAGGCTTCCTTTACCAACGGCGTGAGACCAAAAGGAAAACGGTCCTCGCGGTGCCGTTGTTGGATGACATCTGGGACGAGGGACTTGCCCTCCTCAAGAACCCATCCACGACACCTGCTAAGAGGGACCGGTACGAGAAGAAGTATTGGGTCCCCGACGCCGCCCCTTTGTGCCTTAGAGCGCAACCGACCCCGGATTCGGTCGTTTCAGCAGCAGCCACGAAGAAAGCGGGGGGGGGGGCATCGGCCTCGACCTCTACTTCCCCGCCAGACGGCAAGGGAAAGAAGCTGGATGCCATGGGACAACGAGTCATCTCGTCGGCGGCGGCGACGATTAAGACGGCCAACGCCCTAGCAATCGTGGGCCGCTACGACAGGGAGTTGTGGTACAAGATTGCCCTCCTGTTGGACTTCCTCCTGGACGATAACAGGGCAGAGGCCCTGGCAATCCTGCAGGAGGGTGAGGTGGCCTCTGACCACGCCATAACGGTGGCCACAGGCATTGCCGACACTGGTTTCTGCCAATTGGGCAACGGTGTTTGCCTTCGACGGCGGGGTGGCTCAAGGCGACGGATTTCCGCCGGGATGTACAGGCCAAGGTTTTGGACATGCCCTTTGACGGGAACAACCTGTATGGGAAGACAGTGGATAAGTCCCTTCAGGCCATCAAGACTGACACGGAGACGGCTCGGGCCTTGGGAGTTCTACAACAACGGCGTCCGCCCTTTTGGAACTCCGGAGGCAAGCAAAGTGCCTCCAAGGGATTCGGCGGCGGCTCCTCAACGTACCGTCAAGCAGCCTGCTCCTCATTGCAGGAAGCCTACAGGGGACGAGGCAAGTCAGGAGGACCTCGCCGTCGTCGCCAAGGGGGCCCAGGAGGCAAGGCGGCGGCCAAGCAAGACTGAACCAGCCGTGGTGTCAGGCCCCCACCGATGCACCCTGGTGGGAGGCCGGCTGACGAGGTTCATCAGCGTGTGGAAATCCATCTCCACCAACCGTTGGGTGCTCGATGCCCTGGCCCAGGGGCACACACTCAAATTCCTAAAGAAGTGTCCCCGAATTCCACCCGTGGCCAGGAAGGAAAACCATGTCCCTCAACTACTGTTGGAAGTAAGGGCGATGCTCAAAAAAGGTGCCATCGAGCTTGTCCCGTAGAGGCTTTGGGGCTCCGGAGTTTACTCAAGATACTTCCTCGTCAGAAAGAAGATGGGCGGATGGCGCCCCATCCTGGACCTGCGTCGACTGAACAAGTACATCAAGGCACAGAAGTTCTGGATGGTCACCCTCCAGCACGTGCTGGGACAGCTGGAGGAAGGCGACTTCCTATCATCGTTGGATTTGGAGGATGAGTACTTTCATATCCCCATTCTAAAAAGGCACCGAAAGTTCCTCAGGTTCGTGGTCCAAGGGCGGCACTACCAGTTCAAGGCTCTCCCGTTCAGACTGAAGTCGGCTCCCAGGGGATTCACCAAGTGCCTAGCACCGGTGGCGGCACGGCTGCGCCTGCAGGGGATCCACGTTTACCCCTACCTGGACGATTGGCTCATCCGGGCAACAACAAGGGAGCTTGCCGTCGAACACACGGCGAAGACCGTCCAGCTGCTCACGGACCTGGGATTCTCAATCAACTTTCCCAAATCCCACCTGGTCCCGTCGCAGGTCGCACTGTTTCTGGGAGCCAAGCTCGATACAGTGGCGCGATTGGCCTCGCCGTCGGAGGAAAGAATGAAGGCCATCCTGGGCAAGGTACAGCATCTGCTGGCCACGGACGTGGCCAGAGTGAGGTCCATCAAATCCCTTCTTGGGATGATGTCATCCTGCATCTATCTGGTGCGCCTGTGCAGGCTTCGGATGTGTCCTTTGCAGGAGTTTCTCGACGCCCGCTGGATGCAAGCGACGGGCAGCTTCAAGGACAAGATCTCGCTCAATGAAGTATTCCGCCAAGCTGTTCGATGGTGGGGCACCCGCGCGCATCTCGCGGCGGGCACAGACTTTCAGACCCCAGCATATCAGGTGACCGTGATGACGGATGCCTCCCTGGAAGGATGGGCAGCGCACACCGGGGATCTTCACGTGAAAGGCCTATGGCTCCCGGAGGAGAGGCCGCTCCACATCAACATACTGGAGCTCGAGGCGGTGTTCTGGGCTCTAAAGTCTTTCCTCCCGTCCCTCAAGGGCAAAGTGGTGAGGATCTTCACTGACAACACCACCACGATGTCCTACATCAGGAAGCAGGGAGGAACCAGATCCCCAGCCCTGTCCAAAGAAGCACAGGACCTGTGGCACGGGCCGTTGCACAGGGGATGTTCCTGGTACCCTTTCATCTAGCAGGGATAAAAAACACCATCGCCGACTCACTCAGCAGGGAGCTGCGCTCGTGCCACGAGTGGGAACTACGCCAGGATCAAGTGGATCAACTCTTCCGGCAATGGGGCAAACCTCAAATAGACCTGTTCGCGATGGCGACGAACTCCAAGTGCCAGAGGTTCGCCAGTAGGTTCACCCAGCCGAGGAGCATGGGTGATGCTTTCTCGTTCCCTTGGGACCGCCTGTTCCTTTATGCGTTCCCTCCGTTGCCGTTGCTGCTCAGGCTCATCAACCAACTCAAGAGGTCCCGGTGCAGGATGATCCTCGTCGCACCGAAGTGGCCGAGACAGATATGGTTCCCCGACCTTCTGGACTTGTCAGCGTCCCCACCAGTCAAACTGCCGACGGACGCTGATCTCCTCTCCAGAGAAGGAGGCGCCATTCTTCATCACGACCCAGAGTCACTGAACTTGCAGGCCTGGCTCCTGCAGCACTAGAGTTTGGAGGATACGATATCCCGGCTGACTGCAGAGAGGACCTTGCAAAGGCCAGGGCATCCTCAACTCTCAAGTGCTACGAACACATGTGGAAGAGGTTCTCTGTCTGGTGCCATGCACAGAAGATTAACCCTCTCAGGATTACAGCACCTCAAGTGCTACCATACCTACTGTCGCTAGCCAAAGCTGGACTATCTCATGCTTCAATCAAGATACATCTGGCAGCGATTTCCCGATACACCAGAACTACAGGGCAGTCATCCCTCTGGTCTCATCGCCTGGTGAAGGAATTTATGAAAGGACTGTTTTGATAATTCCCGCCGGTGAAGGCGCCAGCCCCGGCGTGGGAGCTCAACGTGGTGCTGACCAGGCTCATGGGTCTGCCATTCGAGCCGTTGCATTCGGCCCCGTTGAAGTTTCTGTCGTGGAAGACAGCGTTCCTTGTGGCCCTCACCTCCGCACGATGCCTGGGAGAGATTCAGGCCCTATCCTGCAAGCCTCCATACCTGACCTTTCACGATACAAGGGTAATGCTGAGGACGCACCCCTCCTTCATGCCCAAGGTGCCGTCGGACTTCCATCTCAACGAGCCCTTGGTGTTACCTGTTTTCTTCCCGCCGCCTTCGTCGCCGGCCGAGAGGACTTTGCACTCGCTGGATGTAGCTAGAGCGCTGAAGTTCTACATGGACCGAACAAAGAGTTTTTGGAAGATATCACAGCTGTTTGTGAACTTTGGACCTGTGAACCAAGGGAAGGCTCTTTCGAAGGCTTCCATTTCCAGATGGCTGTCCGGCTGCATCATGCACTGTCATCGGTTGGCAAACCGACCGTTGCCCGGCCATCCAAGTGCCCATCCGACCAGAGCGATTGCTGCTACCACGGTGTTCTTGTCTGGTGTGCCCCTGCTGGACATCTGCAGGGCTGCTACGTGGAGGTCGACGCAAACCTTCACGATATTCTACTGCGTCAACCGGGATTCCAGGGAGGAGTCCAGAGTCAGCCAAGCAGTACTGCGCAACCTGTTTGCTTAAGGGGAGCCTGGTGAGGAGGTAAGAAATGCTTAATGTTGAGTTTTGATGTAATGCTTAATGTTGAGCCTTTGCCACCTCCCGTGGTTGTGCATGTGTGTACTGCTATTTATTCTTATATTCATGAGCATGTGAATCCATGCCAGACCCCATGCTGGAGAAGGAACAAGTTACTTACCTGTAACTGTTGTTCTCCAGCATGGATCTGGCATGGATTCACATGCGAACCCTCACTCCTACCCCTCTGCGGCTCTTCACTTGGTCATACTGCCACTTTACGTGCTACCAAATCTGAGGATGGCTGCCAGAGTCGGGGTTAGGGAGAGGGCAGCCATTGGCTGGGGGCAGTATGACCCAGAGACCAGTGCTTGGTTACTACAAAGAAAGACAGATCAGAAACGAAACTGATACTGATTTTTTCTTTACCGAGGATTCCCGGCCTGACAACGGGGAATATTCATGAGCATGTGAATCCATGCCAGACCCATGCTGGAGAACAACAGTTTCAGGTAAGTAACTTGTTCCTTCTGAACTGGGGGAAAGGGAAGCTGAGTATAAGCCAGGAGCTTATTGGAGGCCATGGTGACATCCCCTTATTTATGAGTAAACTTAATGTTAAATCCCGTATATTTGACCGCATCTCATCCCTTAGTAGACTGGCGGAGACACGCACGTATGCCATTTACACTCAACAAGGTTAATTTGGGGACACCCCTCGGAAATATCTTGTGTTACTCCGATTTCCGGCACTCACAAGATTCATACTTTATTTACGATTCAACTATTGCCGGTACTAGCTTATACAGGGGCCAGGATGGGGATTATTAGAGATGCTCGCCTCTGTCGGCTCTGTTTTGCGCATGTGGAAACGGCACGTCATGTTCTGACTGATTGCAGAGTTTTGAATGTTTTATAGTTAGGGGCTATTCCAAATTTGCTGCTCTACTCTGGCGAATCTCATGTTATTTCTGCCTCGGCCTTCCATGTGTGGCTTAAAATCAATGAAGAGTATAACATGTTTAAGTAACTTCTCTATGTAACTATAGTAGAACGGTTAATTAATTATGTGTAATAATAGAAATGTTTAAGTATGAAATGCACTATGAAGTGAGAATTCTTTTTAGCTGTATTTTATTGGTTTTATATATACTTTTGTGGTATTTTAAATGTTTGGTGTACTGATATTTTGTGTTTTGTTTGCGAAAAGACCTAACATGTCTTAAATGCACAAAATTAAAATATGCCAGGAGCTACAAGAAGCTTGCAACTTTATTTTAAACACTATTTATTTTGCTGCTGACATCCCTACACATTGTATATATTTAGTTGTGAGGGCAAATATAGGTTGTGGATACAGACAGACTTTTGAGTTGAACTTACAGACACCGACTATCCTTAGTTTTCTTTAGGTAGGGAAATCCCACCTTAGCATAGTGGAAGTTAGGCCTTACTCCATCGTGTTATTTAAGAAAAATAAACCATTTATTGAGAAAGTTGAATCTGTTGTTTGTGTCTTACTTCATGATGCCTTCACAATACGAACTTTGTGAAAAAGCCTATGTCGATCAGTACCTGTCAGGAGATTACACCAGGTCTGTTCAAGTGGGCATCAGGTGAAACAGGGACAGGGCTCCCACAGAAACAGTAGATTAGGGTCTTGAATGCCTATGAAAGTGGCGAAGGCCCACTAGTGCACACCAGGGTCTGGGAACCACATACAAATGGGCAAAGGCCGCCAGGGAACTATACAAGGGTCAAGGGCCCACACCATCACAAGGACATATATATTCAGTGGGCTCGAGCCCAAATTGAATCGTGGCGACCCTGAGAAAGTATAAAGAGAACTGGAACTCAGAGAAAAGAGAAACACAGAAAAAAACAGCGATATCCAGAAACAGTACAGAGAGATCTGGGGTTAAGGTCAAGAAAGAGAAGAGACTCAAGAGACCAATGCAAGGGTTCGGAGACCCTTTGCCAAAGTGAAAAATATATTTTGGAACGCTAAACTATAGAATCAAGTCTGGCAGGATAGTGAGTCAGACTTGATAACCCATTGGTGATCTAAAGAGACTTGGAAATTGTGTTTTGGGAAAGGGAAGGTCACAGGCAAGTGTAGTTGGATAGTGAACCAGGCTCCATACCATATTTGTGACCTGGAGACACTTGGAGATTGTCTTTTGTGAATAGAAATGCTGCAGTCAAGCCAGGCAAGATATTGAACAAGGTTTGATACCACATCGTTGACCTGGAGATATTTTTGACATTGCGTTTTGTAAGGAGTACAATCTATGGTCAGGTCTGACAGGCTAGTGGACCGGACCTGACAGAACATTTGTGAACTTAAGCGCAGACTGAGGAAGAGGTTCCCTCCAGAGGCTTGGGAACTGTGTTGTCTGTATGTTGGAATGAACATTCAAGAAGTGAACTTTGAAGTCAAAGATTCTGTTACAATATTGAGCCTTGGAGTCTACATATGAAATGAGGGGCCGCCTTGTGGATTAAGAAGACACCCAATTTTCTTTAGTTAGTTTAGAGTGCAAGGGACGGAAATACGTTTGGACACAGAACAGTGGACATTTTACTTTACGGACATCCTGACAGAGTCAGTAGCATTTTTGTTGAGGTAGAGCAAACCCTCATAGTAATAGGGAAAGATAGGCCTTTCTTTTTTCTTTTACTTTTATAAATAACAACATACATACCACTACTGTGCCAGACTTGTACTTCTGCACCTTAGCACAGCGTAAAATAATAGTTTTAATGAATGCCCTGTGCACCCACCACCGTGGATCTGGGTGAATAGAGGGTGTAGATTTAGTGATGGTGTGCGGTGAAGGGCTAATAACTATGTGGAGGGTCGGAAGAAGAAGTTGGACACACTCTGGACATGTTGACTTTCATTTTAAGTAAATTATAAAGAAAATAACTATCTCTCCCTATCGCTCTATGGCTTCCCTGCCTTACTAAAGTCACTAAAGGTGCTTCTCTGTCATCTGGAAGTTCAAAGGAAATGTCATCAGTCCTAAACCTAACTCTACCTGTCCCTGCCACTAATACAAACAACTAAAGTCGGCCAAAAGAATGTCTCTCATCTCCTGGTAGTTTCCTTTCATGCCTTCTTGGGTGTGGCTTTCTCTCACGGTTTTTATCTTGGCTCTTTATATTGTCAATAAACAAAATGTCTCTGCTTCAGAAATATTTTGCTTGTTCTGATCTTCTCTGACACTCACTTGGAGTCTCCTTTATGAGCTCTAGTAGCTCATCCCAGCTGTTCATCAGTCTTTTACTCTCTTTACTTTTATGGTTATAAGAATTCTCCTCTAGATCCTTTGCTTTCAGGTTTCTCACGTTCTTGAGATCCAACCTTTGTTAGGTTTCGTAAGATTGTGTCTGTGTTATGAATCCCTCTCTCCTGGGTTTTCTCTACTGGTTTCTTTTTCTTGTTATTTAATTCACTGAGCAGTTTCAAATCACAATTCGTATTACACCTATTTATGGAGTGTCTTCCCCACCTTTCAACACTGAGCTCCTGTGGTTGTTTCACCTCTTCCCAGGGTATTCGTTTCCACCATTCCTTCATTTCCCACTCAGCCTTGTTTGTCAAGCTCTTTAGTTGTTCCTGATATATCGACTTAGTTGAATTTACTGTTCGAATGTAGCCCTCAGGACTTTCTCTCCATCCACTCCATACAATAGGTTGCCCTGGCAGCCTCTAATTTCTCCCGATCTCCCGTGTACCTTTGTTTGCCTAGGGTGCCGTTGTGGGCCTCAGCAATCGGTCGGGTAACCTGCTTCGCTTTCTCTCTTCTTGGTCTCGGGTTTCTCTGACATTCCGTTTGTGGCATCTCTGTCTGCTGCTGTGGTCGAGGGACGCTGGTGGGTGGGAGCTGTCAATGCTCCCTGTGGCAATGGTCCAGGCATTATTAGACGGACGTCTGGCCCACCAAGGGGTGGCCACCACATCAGACAGGTTTTTACTCCCCATTATCACAATTGATTCCCTGTTTTCTGTTCCACAGGCCTCGGGCATCTTGAGCTGGTGTTCTTCGCTTTTCAAACAGCCATGAGTTCTGCGGCTTTCTCCTGGTCCGCCTCTCCAAGGCTTGATTATGTTGGGGGATTCCCCTGCACACCATTCTCTCTCTGTTCCTGTAATCCACCCATCCCAGTTAACTTCTCACACTGCCTGCCAGTGCTATGATGTCTTGTACTGCTCTCCTTGGTCTTTATCTATGCTCCGGATTAGAATAGACAGGACAGGATATGGAGGTGAGGATTGGGTAAGAGGTTGAAAGAGGGTATACATGTAGAGTACATTTGTAAAGATACGTCAAGGGAGAGGGGGTAATTACATATGTGGAGAGTTAATCGTAATAGTTTGCTTAGGTATTCTGGAGTGCGGTTTTATGTTATCTTACCGTAGTCTCACATTATGGGCCAAGTAGTTCTATAACTTTAGACTGTTGGCACCCAAGACCTTGCCACTGTAGCATTGTGTTCTGGAAGAGTATTCCTTTGTTTGCAGATCTGAGGTTCTTGCTGAGGATACCACCGTTATTTAGGGCCAATTGACCAGTGAGTCCCTTGGCTCACATATATTTGCTTGGATAATCTAAAGGGCTTACTTGGAGGATCTAAAGGGCTTTTAGCATCTTGTCTTTTCAATACCAATCTTGCAGCACCAATTTGTACCGGTTTTTGCGTGCTGCTTTATTCATTTCTTAGGGAGCCCTGGGTTTATACTGTTGCACTAGTCTAGGTGTACTGTGGCCAAGGTTCTGACAAGATATACTTTATGCCTGAAGTGTAGGAGGGGCAAGATGTTCTTGAGGAGCAGGAGATGAATGCCCCAACAATTACTTAGTCATCATGGTTATTGAAGGTGAGTAAAGAATTGAAAGTGATGTCCATATTCCTATTTTTGTAACGTTGTCTTTCTGGAATACTCAGTAATAGCAGGAGGCTGACAAAGAAAAGTCATATGATATAGTGTTACTGATTCTTAAGGATTTCAGTTTTTTTTCTATTACAGCATTGGGTCTTTGATATTATTCCCTCTTGGGTTTTAGTCAAGAAGGGTGTAATGGTCTTGTGCTGATTGGTATCTTTGCAAGATGTGCATACATTTGCAACAGCTTTGCGTAATAGTTGAAAAGTTAGGTAAGTGACCTGCTGCACACATTGAAAAGCCATGATGATATTGTCCAACCTCATGCTGATCTGTTAGGTATTTTGTGGGTTTTAAAGATGAATTGACTGGTCTTGCTTTTGAATGAGCAGTGTTGATAGAATAATAGTAGCCACGTGAGTGATATTCCTCCACACTAAGGCTGCATTGTAGGTGTTCTATTAAAGTCTAATAAACCGTGTTCTACATCACATAAATGTCCAGTAGGATTAAGGGTGCAAGTTGGTTATTGTCAAGGAATCTTAGTGGCCTTAACCAAGATTGACAATTGTGACAAAGGATTTCTTCCGGCTGTACCACAGCAGTAAGTGGGCACCTACTTTTGTAGGATTGTGTCTATTGGAAGGTACAAGAAAGGATGATAGCTGGGCAATGGGTTTCTTTAGTAAATATATTTTGTGTTAGGTTTTCAGATACCAGTCCATGTTGTAAGTATGAGTTGTATATGTCTGTCTAGCTGGCATGAGGTCAATGAATCAATCCTTCATGAAGCTGCCCTGGCATTCAGTGCAGGTCTTCAGGCAGAAGACACTTTAAGTGAGCATGAATTTTAGTAAGGAGTTCCATGTTATTGGAGCAAAGACAGAAAGGATGCAAGTTTACAGCAGATGTGAGGTGCTGAAGGCATCATTGCTGGAAGTTCATTTTGTTTTTTCTTTTTTAATATTGTCCGTTGTTCTGTTGGAGATGTCAGTCATCAGCTTGTTTCTGGAATGGTAAGATTCCATTCTCTGCCTGGTCAGCTTTAGCCCTCTCTTTGAACATCGTACATTTTTTAGATGTTTGGTTGAATGGCTAGTGATTTTGTTGTGGTAATATCATGTTTTCCAATGCCAGGTTGTTTATTGGTAGCCGCTAGCATGGATTCAACAGACCATCTTGTCATGGCCAAGATAGGTTTTCCGTCATACATGCTCCAGTTTCCTTCCCATTCTTCTTAGGTTTGCCTTTTCCTTGTCCAGTGATATTTTGGTATGTTGGATATGTCTGGTGGTCCTTATTAGTTGTCAAATTATTTTTATGTATATGTTCTTTGGTTTCTATTCACAAGATGGCTTACAGCAGTGTCAATTGATATGGTTGGTCGTTTTTGATTAGGGCACCTGACAACTTAATTAACATAAGCCACCAAAAACATCCCAAATGCTCAGGTTCCAAAGATGCACAGCTGAGTTTGGCTACACAATGTGACATGGTCAGAGACCAGACCCTGTCAGGGGGGGTCGGGACCCCTCTCAACCATCAACATAAGGCAGGAGGCCTACCAGTGTGTGTTTGGGAGCAGGTCCTGGCCCAGAGGATGGGTGCAGGAGTTGAGAGGGCTCCAGTCTGTGTACCATCCTCATAAATATAGAGAGTACCACTAGGCCTCACCCCATGCCTCATGTTCTGGCCAGGGTTTTCTGTCTTTCTCTCCAGGACTGCAGTGTCCAAAAATTCTGTTACAGCAATTAATGGTACCAGCAATTCAATGGAGAGAGAGGCGATGGTAAGCCTAACTGAAAAAAGAGAAGTGGTCCTGATAGACCCACGGTTCAGCCATGCATCTTGCTCCCAGAAAAAACTCATAAATTAGCGTTTCACATAGCAGGCTGACATTGAAAGACCTTAGCTGACCAGAGCTCATGAAGGGGCCTGGGCTTATGGATCTTTATGGGTTCACTGCATTGTAAACAGCCCCAGGCCAGGGAGAAATCAAATGGAAGAATTTGCCTGGCGGTCCAGTTGAGCTGAAAGGCCAATGGGAGAGGGAGGAGGAGAATAAAGGGACACAGGATATGTGTCAGTGTGGGGTTTTCTGGGTTGAGGACAAGGGGTGAAGATCAGGTGGACCGAGAGACCAAGCGGAAGAAAGATGGTGTAGCAGATGGTGTATGGAGGAAGGTTCCAGCGAGAGTGTGCAAGCTTAGGTACTGGTTAGTGAGAGAAAGTTGTACTTGGGTGTGAGAGTGCATGCACAGTGAGTGAAGAGAATGACTGTGGACTAAGTGTAATATAAGGAGAGGAGAGTAAAGGAGGGTGAGTGGACAACGTGAACGAGAGAGTGAAAGGAGGGTGATTGTGAAAGAAGGAAGGTCTGAGAGTGGTGTAGAGTGTAGTGGAGAGAAGTGGAGAGGCGGAGTGAAGTGGAGAGAAGAGTGGTGTGTATTGGATGTGGGATTGGAGAGTATTGAAGAGGAGTGTAGTGTAGTGGAGAGGGGAGAGTAATAGGCCATGAGGAAGGGTAACAGAACAAACATTGGAGTGCTAGAGAGAGGTAGAGAGAGGGACAGAAGGGGAGGGTGGGATGAAAAGAAGAGAGGAGAGGAGAAGGAAGGGACAGAAAGGAGAGAACATCAAGGAGTGGAGTACAAGGGTGTGAGAGGGCACGGCTAAGTGAAACCTGGGTGATTGAAAGGTACCTCTTCCTCGGATCTTTTTGTCTTGTGGGACCGTACCTAGTTATGATCCACCTAGAAATTCCTGCAGGGAGTCAGAGAGAGAAGGTGATTGCCTTTAGGCCCTCACAAGTATCCATCCAGGTGATAGACAGTTGGAGTTACCGATCTCTAGTGTCCACGGTTGAATTTAGGGACACCTGGGCTAGGGAGGGTAAAATCTGCAGGAAACGAGAGAGGGGGGAAGGCCCTTAGTGAGACCTGATTCAACCATTCATAATAAAAAACACTCGAATTGTCTTCGAGGGTTGGTGTGTTCTTGATGCCATCTGTGTCATTACCCAGATGATGGTGTGACTCAGTCTGCAAGTGTACTACACTATATTGGGCTGCAGAGTAAGTCTATAAAATGACTGCTTGGGAGCTTCTCAGCATATGGTTTGAATATGTTTTTTGCACTTTTCTCATGATGTGTGTTCATTTTGTTTATTTGGAAACGTTTTATAGTCCTGTGTCATCCACGCGTGGTAGTGTTTTGGCAGTAAGCCGATGTATCTATAAACGTTATTTCCCTTCCTGCAACAGGAGACTGGCTACTCCTCGAGATCCTACTGTTCTTATATAACCCCTCAGATGCGCAAGAGACACCAGAGTGTTTTTTTAGGAACCCCTCCGGGGCCCATTTTTATTTCAAACAATACAACATTAACCTTAAACCCTACTCACGAATAACTCGCTACTTTTGTTTCTCTCCTCTTCTACCTAGAGATTACCTTCCTAAGGGTCTGCTCCGACAAGCCCACCCTCCCTGAGCGGGATCATGTAGGGACCCCTAGAGTGAACAGATGGGACAGACCCCTGCTAACCATCTGGCACCATCCACTGAGGAATAAGAGTCAGAAGACGGCACCGTTCGGGGTCCCTTGCCCTATGTACCTGTGGCAGGCCTCACTTTTACCAATCATATCATGCCAGGGTATCTTCACCTTAAGAATGGTTTATATGGGCTATTTAGGGATATTTCTCCTGCAACCGTTTTATAATGCTGTTGATCACCAATGACTCTTGAACTATGTCGCATTCAGAGTGTAATAAGAGTCTTCCCCATCCTCCAAACAACAATGAAATCAAAATACACTCTTTGCAGTGCGCCACACATTCATTTACTATGGTTGAACATGCCCATAGGTTAACAGGTGTTTCGGCATTGAGGCCTGTTTCAAAACCGGACATGTGCCAAAGCCTTGTGATACAGCCTTTGCAGTTTATAAGTTTCTTCTCACGTAATGAAATGTCTTGGGATAGTTCCCTCAAGTCCAGAATCCCCGGGGTTCAGATCCCCGTTACCTTTACCCCCACTGTATAACTAACTCCCCACATAAACCTTAACGCAACACTCCTATAATAAAGACCAAAATAAATAAATAAATAACTGATCTTCACAAATAACTATACATAGATGCATAAATGACTATGTACACATAATTACATAAAACATTACATACAATGATGAATCCAGGGTATTCGACCCCACACCTGGTTTGGGACTAGGGCGGTAAACTCGCTAAGCTTAACACCTCTCAGGGGACAGGGCAAGCGGGATCCCACTGGGTATGACCCCCATCTGGGGATAGGAGATTCCCCGATAGGGATAGCATTTATTCTCCCTATTCTCAAAGCCCCAATAGTTTTGTAGACTACACGCGTGAAAACTTGTATAATGATTGGGAAAATCCTTTTGGACTGGCTGGTGTGGTTGCTAATCTTCCAAGTGACTCGCTGGGATCGACGAGCGGCTGGAGAGGCCAACCCCCTCTGTAGTGAACGAGCAAGAGAAAGAAGCCTGCGGAGCCACCGAGGGGCAGGACCCTCCTCTTGGGAGGTTCGGGCAGTTGACGAGGAGCGAACTCCCGATCTCACAAAGAAGGCTGTGGCTGCAGAACACAGGCAAACCTACCACTCCAGGAGCCAGGAATGGTCGACCAGAAGGAGCTGCTGGAGAACGCGGAGTACCGACGAGGAGAGACAGCAAACCTAGGGCTCCACAGGAGGCGTGATGGAGAAGAGGGCAAGCTCTGCTGGGTGCTAATGTCTGAAGAAGGCTGATAAGGATGCACCCTAGAAGCAGTGCTCCCCAAATCTTCTGATGAGCAACGGCACAGGAACAGAGATACGCAGTGGCTCCAAAGGATTGTGAGAAGGGGGACTGGCCTAGCGAGACCCCAGCGTGGTTTGGCGAACCAGAAGAAGGAATCAGACTCAAGGACATTACTTCAAGGATGATTATTTAACTTTAAAGAAAAACGCCTATCTGTCCATATTGCTAAAAGGGATTTCCTTTCCTATCAACTAAACTAAGGGTGCCCCCAGTCCAAAGCATATGAACTATTTGGCCCTAACACTTTACGAAAAAGAACTTAAATATAAGGTAGAGTACTATGCCCCCTGCTCAGGCTTCTTCACACCAGTCCTAATCTGATGTCTCAGGGTTTCTTTCTGAGTCTATGTCACAATCCTTATGTTCGGGTTCAGAGTTCATCAAAGAAAAGTTCCTTAGTTTTCCTTGGGCTCCTCAAAGAAAATGATAAGTCTTCAAATAAACCAAATGTATGGCAGTCTGTTTGCTCTTTGAATCAATTAAGGTTGTAGCCCAGATGCCATTGACTCAGATTTTGGGAGGGCTGGGGCGTGCATTAGTAAATCTCAGCCTCCTCCAGATCTTCTTGTTCTTCTCCCTCTCCAAAAGCATTCCTCTGTCCCTACCCACTGCGTATGATTTCAATTGTCATCGCTGCCCGGTGCCCATGTGGGGCACCACTCTCACCTCTGCTGCTTTGGCGCAAGGTCATTTGCCCCCTATGTGGGGCACCGTCATCATTGCTGCTTGGCTCAGAGCCTGTTTGATCTTCATGTGAAGTGCAATCTGTTTATCTTAACTGTGATCTCATGCCCATGGGGGCCACTGCACTCACCACCATGACCTTGTTGCTTACTGAAGCTCCCCAAGGGAAATGGAGTTTGCTGGGACCACTCCGTCACTGCACCTGTGCGGTGCAATAAGGTGGGCCCGTCCCAAGCTATCTGTGAAAGAGGCACCAGAGCTCGTCACCCGTATCCCAGGGAGAACACAGCAAGGGATTTCTCTTCATGCCAGACCGTCCTCCTGGCTCCATACACATCGGTGCCCCACCATCTACTGCAGGGCTTGGGTCTGCCCACCCTGACTACGGGTGGGCCGATCACATTTACCCTCTTTAGGCCCACTCCTACTGGCCCCTGGGTAGGCCGACAAGCTGCACCGCTGCACTGCCTGATCCTGAGCCATCCTGACGCATTGTTTGGACTTGGTGGCGCTGATCTTCTCCCGGGCAGCTCCCAAATCCAGATATTTTCTCTTCTGGGCCCACCCTGCCTGTACCTCGAGCGGGTGACTTTTTTGCAGGCCCTATAGGTGCTCAGTCTGCACTGGGCACGCAGCCCGGGACTCACAGTTTAGTAGGACCACTCCTGGCATACACAGCCCGGCTTTTATAGTTTATTTAGCCCTGGAGGGCAAGGGGGGGGGTCAAGGCCACAGCTCCCTAGTGAGTTGTTCTTTAAGCCTCCTGCTGTCTACCTTCTCTCACCTTCCCCTCACAGTTGCTATTTACGTTTCGTTTTCAAGTTCTCTCCTCTGACTGCTCCACTCATAGGGCAGGGGAGATTCTGTCCATTATCCCTTCTTGAAATTCCATCCAAAATGAATGGGGCTGGCTTAGTCCACTGTAGCATAACAGATAAAATTTGTACGTAAAGTAAACCACAACATAACATATATAAACCTAAATAATATACTCCCCAAACCTGGTTTCTGTGTCCTTTATTTATTTTCCCTTAGAGGACAAGCAATGCAGCCCATCTATCCAGGCCCTCATTGAGCCAGGGGCTACACATAGATCATGTCTGTAATGTTGTGAAGCGTCCTGCCTCTTCTAAGTAACCCTCTCAAATAGTCAATGACATTGACTGCATTGAATGAACTGCCATGCCCACAACCGTGGCCCACCGGCAGCCCAGCCTTCTATCCCAGCTCTGCCTGCAGACTTCTCACACATTAGCCCTGCTTGCAACACGTTTTCCACCACACAGCTGACCCTGCAGCACAGCACTTTCTACCACTCATCAGACGGGGCAATATAGCCCTTTCTTTCACCCATGTAACTTTGCAGCACAGCCCTTTCTACCACCCAACTTTGCGGCACATCCCTTTCTACCACCCACCTAACTCTCCAGCCCTCACTGACCTGCTCTTGGCTGTCTTACCCGAAGTTAGTTTTAATATTGGCTTATATGAGAACAGGAAATACTCTACATCATTAGTCTGTAATCTACAGATTTCCATAGGTTTTTGACTACAACACCCATCGTCCCTCACCATTGACTTTGCTGTTAGGGCTGAGGCGGAGTTGCAGTCCAAAACATCTGGATAGCCAAAGTCTGCAGACTCATCTATACTCCTTTCTCTCATGCATGTCAACATTTTATGAACTTTAAATTGTACTGTACACTTCTGTATTTAAAATCATTGCATAAGGAGATTGTGATTATTACTACAGGTTCTAGCTGCAGCATGGGTCTACTCTCACAAATGATAGTAACATTATCATCTGCCTCTAAGCCACTGTTTTTCTTGGGCTGAGTTTTTGAGCCAGCCCAAGGATCTACTGGTTTTAAGCTGAGGCGACATCCACAGTTGCACGGTATTTCAAGCATTCTCTGGGCTCAGTCCAACCTCATGGTGCTTGCATGGGGCTGACGCATACCGCGGCTGAGTGCCTTTTTTGTTTCCAGGGAACCTCATATCAAATTACGGCCTGATCTTATTTTCTGAAAGCTATTGAAGGGTTACATTGCCTGCTGTCCATTTGGTGCAACTCACATGAGGACTGAGGGGTTGTTGCCTTGGCATCAGCCTCTGTAATTAGATGGAGACCTGATGTGTGTGCCTGTCTGTGTTTACCGATCCCTTTGGAGCCCCTAAGGGTGGCAAAGCCGCTCTCGGCACCAGATGCCGTGCCCAATTAACTGCAGTGCAGACAGTAGGTCTGGGCAGTCACGTGTGGCAGAAGGGCTATAGGGAGGAAGAGCAAGGGCAGTGCCAAGCAAATGAGTGTCTGCGGTTAGGACATAGACAAGGATCTATGGAGAACACCCGTCTTCCTTCAGAAGGGAGACAGCACAAACACGGAATCAAACTAGCTGAGAGCAGCTATTTAGGTCCTGCTTGTAACCTTGAAGAGTCTGGCTAGCTTGACACCAACAGCTTCTAGGAGCTACTGCCAACTCTCCAGGGCCATGTAAACATACCTGTGTGACATAACCTCTACTAGGCATTAGATGTAAACCATAATTGGTCTTATGTAATGGACAAAATGTTATAGTTTGCATCCTTTGTGAAACTTAGATTGGTGCCAAGCAATGTACTACCTCCTTGATCTCCAGAGATAGTGAAGCGACCTGGTCCACTAATGTGACACATCATGCTGGATCCACAGGAAAGTAATGCAGGTACGTTTATTTCCAGTTACAGGTGACTTCATAGGCATAAGGTAAGACATATAAGAACCACCACTGGTCCATCCACACCCTAGCCAGCTCCCTCTCCAATGGTCATTCTTCGGATCACTCACCCAACGCCCCACCAACATTCCACGCTAAGATTCCACTCGTGCACGAAAGCACTCCAACCACCAGCATGCATACAATGGCAAGCAGACCACTACACCTCTCCCCCGTAGACATAAAGGAACAGTATTACCCAAATTGACCTTTTACAATTGACCTTCTGCATAATTGACCTCATTATAGTGATCCAAATTGACCTTCTGCACAATTGACCTTTATATTATTATTATTTTAGTTATGTCACATATGTATTGGGTTGGTTTTGGGTTGGTTTTGGATTATAAATAATATAAGGGCATTGGGTGAAGGGTTGCAGGGGTTTTTGGATTGGGTGGGGGGTAGCAGGAGGTTTCCCCCTGCATATCTGTCCTAATTGACCTTCTAAATTAGGTCACTTCTCCCGAGGTCAATTCTCCCGAGGTCAATTGTGAAAAGGTCAATTAGCATACAGCCAAAGGAACACAAGCAAATACAGGAACAATATCATAATGACGAACCAGGGAAAACTGCAGCCCATCACCAGAATGCCATACACGCAATCACTTAAAAGTCAAACCCTCTAACAAAATTCACACCCCCAGACACCCAACAATTTCAAGAAAATGCATCCGCTGCAGAAATTAAACAACTGCCAAACATCTGCTGACAAACAAACACACACAATGTCCCCAGGAGAACATGCCTGTCCAAGGAGATACATAATGCAAAATGGAAAATATATAAAAACCTTGTGTGCAGTCTAACATCAATGAACCGCACATGTAAACCCTAAGAAGGGTATGTCAGAATGGTCACAAGTTGAAACTTACGAACAGCACTTTAGAAACAAGAGAACATTATACCCTTGCAGCACACCAACAACTGCAACCGTTGGATCTTGAGCATCAAGCTAAAGACCCATGCGGCTTCCCACCTATGTCACACAACAACCGCTCACCAAGTTGATAGAAAAACCTCCATGCAGCACCAACACAATGTCCACAAAGAATCTCCAACCATTCAAAAAAACTGAAATCGCATGCACAAATGTACACGCCACAACAATGCCATAACCGGAAAGCAAACTACTCTGGCAAATCCGGGAATTTGTCCCCTCTCCATAACACCCCGAAGCGGGATCCCCCAAAAGGGTGACCCACGCTTTGGGGACAGGAGATTCCCCAAAAGAGATATCAGTAATCCTCCCTATTCTCAAGATGCCAATATCTTTGTTGGCTATATGGGTCTTAAACTGTGTGATGATGTAAAACGTCCTTTAAGAATGGCTGGTGTGGTTTCTGACCATCTGTATGCTGTGAAAGTTTCATGAAGTAGACACAAACAAGTGAATTACGTTTGAGCTACAAACTTTTATTAAAAACAGAAATAAGGTTGGAGGAAGGCGTAACTTGCCCTGTGCTAAAGTGGGATTTCCCTACGTAACTGAAACTAATGATAGCAAATATCTCTCTGTGTCCAAAAAGCAATACTTGCCCACGCATCCTATTGTATACCATGTGTAAGGATGTCAGCATCAAATGAGAAGTGTTCAAAATAAAAGTTCAGAGCTTCTTTCAGCTCTTAAGTGGAAAAGGAGTCTCCCTTCCCCATGGTGCAAACTGGTCACGTTACCAAAGAGGGGTCCCCTTCCCCAAGCTATCAAGTCTTCTAATGTTTCAAATAACACAATTCGTTGGGATATTCAATGTTCCAAACTATAGAGTTAATTTCCTCAATTTCAGTTCACAAAGGTTTTTCCTTATGTGGGTGTATTCGGTCTAGGCACAGTTGTCAGACCCCACGGTCCACCCATTACAGGTCATGCAACCGACACAACTTATCTCTATTTGTTTCATAGATATCTTGCCATAGTCTCAGCTTACAGTGAGGCTTGACTAAGTAACCTTTCAAGTTCCCTTGAAGCTTTATTATCACTTGTTTTGTCAGCGTTCTCTTTTTGAGTAGCTTTCACTTGTCAAACCGGCATGGGTTTCCCAGTACACTTTCCTGCTAAGAAACTCAGTAACTGTTATAATTCTTTTACACAATCCATCATAAGCTTCACAGTACACTCTCCTGCTAGGAAACCTATTCTCTGTTTCAGGTTTCTTGATTATTTGACACATTTATTCTTGGCTCTTGGCAATGTTTGCTTATATGGCTTATCATAATATTCATTACTTTTCACCCAGGTTTCTTTATATTCAATTCAGATGTTCAAAATTAAATGTCTTTTGCACTATGCCACCCATTCACTGTGTCTGGGGCCCCCTTTTCAACCAGGCGGACTCACCGGCATTCTCGTGGTCTGCTTTCCACTTTTTGCAGCTTTCTTCTCCGGTCTGCTTGCTCTGGTTACCTCTGGCATATGTCATCTTCCAAGGCTTCCTCGCTACCCAGTGGCTTACGTCAGAGCTCCGGTAAACTGCAGTCAGCGGTCCTGCCCGTGTGAGCGTTTGGGAGTCTCTCGAACGCTCTCGGTACCTTGGCTCTGTGCCGCACTGCTTTCTCAGCTCGGTCTCAGACTGCCAACAAGCCCCTTTCACTTGCTGCACCGGATTACGCTCTATGTACCTCCCAGCATCTTGGGAAGGTGCCTTCTTTCCACCACCACTTCTGCCCTGGAACTCTGCTTTGCGCTCTTCTGTGAGCTTCTGCCTGTCCTTCTCCCTATGCTTCTCAGCGGAGCCCTTGTTTTAAAGTTCCCGGCTCCATGATATTGAATCCAACAACTAGACCACTCATGTATCTTCTTCCAGTCTGTCTTTTGTGTTAATGGTGGCCTCCTTGTCTCAGACCCTAAGTGCTGTGCGTGTGAGTAAGAATCTACAAAGACTGATGTTCACTGGGAGATGATTTAAGAAAAAGATAGGGAAGGGACTGGTAATAACCTACAAAGGCCTGGGGGATATTGGGTTCATTAAGAAAGGGAAATGGGGGATACCATGTCTCAAACAATGGGGCCTCATCCCCACTCCCCAAGCCTCCTCCACCCAGGTGATCCTCCCTCGCATAGCCACCCCCAGGGTGTGTATCGGATAGCAACATCCTTTCCCTGGCCACCTGTGAGAAGGATATATTGAAGAAATAAGTGAGCATGTCCTCAGATTCCTCACAATGCACAGTACTCTCCTGGAATAAGGGAACGCTGGAACGGTCCACCCCTTAAGGTCCACTCCCTAACAGAGGGGGAGAAGAGCCAATCAGCATTGGACACAGGGAGAAGAGAAACCTGCAGAACCAGAGATGTGTATGGACCACCTCCTGGGATGTGTGGCAGGAAGAGAAAGAGCATACGCCAGACGTGGAGAACTGGACCGTGGCCAAACCCGTGGAATGGTCCCAGGCCTGATGTACGAAAAGCTGGTAATACTCAGCCCAGAGGAGCAGCACAGAGCTCCTGCGGGCAACCGGAGTACTGAGACATGGATTTATGTGATAATTTCAAAAAATAAATCCTGAATCCCAAAATACCAATTTCCTTTTCTTTCACCCCATTTAAATGCATATATATGTGGAGAGAGACCACTTCAGCTCCCCCACATAACCCTCCACATTTCTTATTAACCTTACCCATCTCCCACATATATAAGCAGAGAAATGGGTCATCTGATATTCAGTATATTGGGATTCACAGTGATTTTCTGTGATATTTTGGGGTGATACCCCAAGATACTAGCTCCAAGGTGCCACCGGAAGCTTGCAGGAAGGGAGGGCAAGCTCTGCCTGACATGAGAATCCAGAAAGGAATACAAGAGATGGTGCCATGTTGGCCTAAAATCCCTGACTCCAGCAAGGAGCACAACCCAGGGAACAGAGGTACGTGGTGGGTCCGGGGAACTGGGAGAAGGGAGGTGATGCCCATCGAAACCCCAAGGCGGGGTGAGAGACCAGAGACCCAAAGGTGGGATGAGAGAAACCCAACCCCAAGGCTGGGTGAGAGAACCGGAAACTCAAGGATGGTTGAGAGACCAGAGACCCCAACGTGGAATGAGAAAAACTCAACCTCAAAGCGGGGTGAGCGATCCGCAACACCAGGGACTAGTGAGAGACCAGAGACCCCCAAGACTGGGTGAGAGAAACCAAACTCCAAGGCTGGTGCGAGAAACTCAGCCTCAAGACAGGGTGAGAGAAACCAAACCCCAAGGCAGGGTGAGGGAAGCAAAACCCCAAGAGCATGTGAAAGGAACTGAAACCCAAGGTGGGGTAAAAACAAAGAACTGCCCAACTGGAGAGAATACCAGGACATTTCTTGAGAAAGAATGCAAGGAACAGTCGAAATCGGGAACATGGGCCTGACATCTCCATGTAGGAACAAAGACAAGAGACATTCATTGGACTGAATTGAACAGTACAGATAATTGAAGGTTGGAGAGCCATTCAGGCTACTGACTCAGACTGTGCTCTGGGGCAGGGAGCTCCTATTGAGAAAGGCACACCAGGGTGGGAGGTCAGAAGCCAAACACCATTCATCTTGCTAAGGTCTGTGAAGGGTGCGAGAAACCCAACCTCAAGACTGGGTGAGAGAAACCAAAGCGGGATTAAAGAACCCAAATCCCAAGGCGGGGTGTGAGACCCAAAACCCCAAGGTGGGGATAAGGGAAGTCAGACCCCAAGAGCTGTTGAAAGAAACTGAACCCCAAGGCGGGGTACAGACTAAGAACTGCCTCACTGGAGAGAACACCAGGATCTTTCTTGGGAAATAATACAAGGAGAACAGCCAGAATCCGGAACATGGGCCTGACATCTCCATGTGAGAACAAAGAGAAGAAACATGAATTGGGCAGAATTGAACCTTACAGATAATTGAAGGTTGGAGAGCCATTCAGGCTACTGGCTTAGACTGTGCACTGGGGCAGGGAGCTCCTATTGAGAAAGGCACACCAGGGTGGGAGGTCAGAAGCCAAACACCATTCATCTTGCTAAGGCCCAAGGTCAAAGTTTACCTTTGTTACCTTTATGTGTTTATGTTATAGTGGTAGGGACAGAATGCAGGTAAGCATAGGACTCTGGAAGGAGGACTTTCTTGTTTTGTAAAGGATATCTTCATGCAAACACTTTTATATTCTTTCTTTGTAGAGTAGGGCCAGGAATCCTAGACTTGTAGATAGCATATGTTTCTTTTGTGCTCTAGCATAAGGAAACGTTCAAACACAATGCACTTTGTTTATCTCCTGATTCTGGTCTACCACAATGCCCAAACACCAACAACATGGCAATAGTCCATAAGAATTGAATGCACACATGTTCCGTGCCAAAACTATACCTTTACTATAACCAGAAAGCAAAGTACCCTAATGCCAACAACATGGCAATAGCACATAGGAAACTGTTTCTGGAACCCACCCAGCCATTCCACAGGATGGCGGCCCTCCAACTCTTGGAACACACCACCCTTCCCCTTCACACAAAGGCTAACACAACTCCTAAGATTTGCAAACCTATGTCCAAAAACCACAGCTTTAATAGCCATTCCTGGCAAAAACCACTAATAACACCAACAGCCGTACCTGGCCAAAACCACTGATCAAACAACCATTCCTGGAACTCACCCAGCCATTCCAGAGGATGTAACCACCATACCAGTAACCCAACCAGCCATTGCACTGACCACATCCATTTTCCACAACCACCATTTCTGGATCCCATCCTGCTATTCCAGAGGACGACGGCATTCCTGACCCCACGTGAAAACATTGTTTATAATTGGAACATCCCACATCCATATCACCCTCGAAAATGCCCACAATATTAAAAATGTCAAAGGAAACCTACTCAGCCATTTTCAATGACAGACCAAAGAAAAGACAGGACAACAAATGCACCCTGCATTTCCCCAAACCATAGTCGCTGTTCTTCTTGAAAGTCCCAACTCATTATTCTGTCCATGTGGATCATCTCATACCCACAAGTCCTATCGCAACCATTTGCAGACCAGCCTGCACCCACAAGTCTAATTAACAACCCCAGACCCATAACTCGGGATAAGCAAGGAAAACCTGGCCGCTCCTAACCTGCACATGACCCCCCAACATAAAGACAGCATTAATGTACAGGCCTCGCCCATCTTTACATTGACCCTCTGAGCCCACCCAGAGTGGCAAAAACGTAACCACATTCCAACCTATATCAGGCTATCACACATAAGAAACAACATATTAAAGGACACAGAGTGAAACACATTTTGGTCAAGGCTATAGACCAAGGATAGGATAAGTCAATTTGTTTTTCGAAAGTAGATTGCTAAAATCACTTACTCAAGCCACATTAAAGGTCTACTAGAAAACTAAAATATTCTCTGTTTAATTTCTGTGTGATGTTTATTCCATTGCATCAATCCATTATTGCATTAATGGTAGGCACACGTTTTCCAACTAAAATACTTTTCTTTGTAAACATTTGAATATGTATAGTCCACAAGAACTGCTTGTTTCAATCGTTGAAACATCTTTTTTAACTCCCATTTAACAAGGTTATGCTGTAAAATATTATAGGACACAAACCATCACTTGACATTTTTGCTATTGCCAGAAGTACACTGTTGCAAATGTGTTTGCTCTTTCAGTCTGCCAGTACCTATGTACAGAGCTCCAACGCCCTCTAGGCCTGATACGTGCTTTATTAAACAGGAAGAATACATAAAATGAACACACCCTGCTGGGAATGGGCACCTCTTTGGCGAGGGACATGGGGTAAACTCCAAATGGCAGGGATGGGAATCTAGAACACATAACAAATGGTGGGCAGTAAAGAATCGGAATTTTTAAAAAAAATGCCTCTTGGAGATTAGGAGAAGCAGAGGATAGGCAGATGATATATGCTGCAATGGGCCGAGTGGGCCCAGACTCTGTGGTGCTCTTCTGTAGTCTGTGATGAATGCAGGGAGGTTGTCACCTCTCCTCAAGCAGAACCCACCCCCCTTTGAACTATGGAGGTGAGCCTGCTAATCTTAACAAACCCTAGGTCACAGAGTAAGCGGGATCCCTCTGGAGGTGACTCCTCCTGAGTGGCCAGGGAAAACCAAGAGAGACACTTAAGTCATCATCCCTTTTCCCCAGAGACTAACACCTTTATGGTGTATGAAGGAACTAAGATTTGTAAGCACCCTTTAACAAAGGCTGGTTCGGCTTCTGCCCCAGACATCATTTCATCCTCTTTAGGTCTTTAGGGAAAACAGCAGAACTAGCAGAAAACAGCCTTGTGAAGTCATGTCTGGTGAGGAACCAATCAGGAAAGAGTATCCACGCAGCCCGTGGAGTTTAATTATTCTGCAGCGCACATTGAGGATGCGCTTGGAGAGAAAGAATGCCAGATGTGAGGTTGTACCTGGAGGTCCACACTAGGAGAGTAAAACGCAGCTTGGTAGGCAAGAAACTGGAGCTGTGGGATATGGCAGCCAGAGTGAGAACGGAGTACCTCAGCGGACGGAGACAGAGCCTGGAGGAGGAACTTCCCACAATGCCTGAACTGAGTAAGCAGGAACCAGGGGAAGATGTCGTGCAATTGAGTTGCAGGATGGCTTGCAGTTGAGGAGTTGCATAAGCAGCTTTGCAGCGAGACGAGAGGCAGTTGGCATAAATAGCCCTCGCAGGGAGAACTGCTTGTCAGACACAGGTACGCTGTGGCCTCCGAGGAACAGGAGGGGGTAGCAAGCCCAGAGAACACTCCAGAGTGGGAAGTAATAAGGAAAGGGCCCCCACAATGGGGAAGGACTGTGAATACCCCAGAGTGGGGTGAGAAGCTCCAGAGTCGGGAGAGAAACCGAGACAATACATGGTGTAGAGAAAAAGACAAAAAGCTTCAGAGTGGTGAGAGATAGAGCAAGAAGCCTGGAGTGGGGAAAAGAGATAGAGAGAAGACCATTGTGGGGGGAAAGAACAGAGGGGTCCGAGTGGTAAATGAGCAAGAGCGAGCACCACACCAGAGTGGGGGAAGAAGAGATTGAAAGAACCCCAAACTGTGGAAAGCGAAAATGCAAAAGTCTCTCCGGAGGGAGAAGGACTGTGAGATACACACTGTTATGAACCCGGCCAAACGCTGCAGTTCCAGACAGTGCCACGGTGCGCATCCAGAGTCCTGGCACCTGTATCCAAGATGGAGACTGCAGGAACGGCGCCATGCTCAGGACACGTTACGCAGTACTGGTAGTACACGCAAAGTACTTCCAGAAAGCCGCTTCAAAAGAAGAAGCACATCGCGGGAGCGACATATGATTATCAGATGTGCCCTGCACTTCTCCAGAGGAACCATTAGTAGTTTCTCCTCTGCCATAGCCACGCTCTACCCTCAAGTCCTGTCTTTAATTCCCTTCCAAGTTCTAATGTCCTATTCATGTTTCCTCCTCCTCAAAGATCAATATGGTTTCCTGTATTAGGTGACTTTCCAGCCACACATCTTAGGTCCACAGTCCTGTCCTCACAGCTCTACCGTAAGTGTAATTTCGTGAGGGGAATCTAGTGCTTGACTAAGAGGGGGGAGGTGTGGCAGACCACTTCATTAATCCCTCTCTCCTCATTGTTACAGTCGGAGAAACCAATCCCAAATCTGACTTAAGCACAGCCTACCTTCTGTTTTCTTTTTGCTGTGGACTGGTGGGGGTGGGAGTGTTATCCGTGTTACGTACATTTACGGGATAGTACCTGTTCTCTGGTGTATGGCATTTTGCACCCTGCAAAGATCCTCTACAGCTGTGCAAGAATCAGCTACTGACACACGTTTTAAGGAGAATGAGAGAGACCCGGCTATGACCTTTGGACGGCGCTCCAGCCATACACAAACTATATGTTTTGGACTGTGAACTGTGGTAGACCCACGAGACACACAATGTGGCATTGTTCAAATTGTTCTTTATAGTTAAGTCACCCAATGCCTAGGCTGTCCCTATGTCTAAGGTGCTTGGCCTTAATCTATAAAGAAAAACTATTTTAAAAAAGGGTGCTTGTCGGGATGTCTGTTACAAATAACAAAGTTCTCCACAAAGTTCTAAACTCAACAAATATACAATTGGGATTAGACCCTAAGCAAGTGACTGGTGGTTTGCTTCTGACTCACAGGGTTGTATGCCCTTTTCAATGGTGTAAAGGCTAAGCCAGGAGCTTGACTGAGTTTCCTAGCTTTTCATCACTGTATTGCTCAAGTCAGCCTAATAAAGTGTCTCTTTCACCATGCATCGGGGTCTGGTTTCTCTCATCCCATCTTGGGGTCTCCAGTCTCTCTCCCTGCCTTGTGGTTTTGTTTCTTTTACTCCTCCTTGCAGTCTCAGGTAACTCACCCCACCGTGGGGTTTTGGGACTCTCACATTGTTTTGGGCTGTCGTCTCTTTTCCCCAGCCCGTAGTCTTGGGTTTCTCATGCCGCCTTGAGGCTTTGTCTCTTTGTCCTCACCCTGGGGTCTCGCGTTTCTCACCCCACCTTGGGGTTTTGTCTCTTCTACGTCAACTTGGGTTTTGAGTTTCTCACCCCGCTCCCGATCCACTGGAGCCATTGCGTACCTCTGTTGCTGTATCAGTGCTCGCCAGGAGAGTCATTGACTTCTGCCGCCATTGTACATCCACGCCGGTCGGCTTAAGACATTGCTCACTGGGCGGGGCTTGCCCTTTTCTCGTTTGG
Source organism: Ambystoma mexicanum (assembly GCF_040938575.1). Taxonomy (NCBI): domain Eukaryota; kingdom Metazoa; phylum Chordata; class Amphibia; order Caudata; family Ambystomatidae; genus Ambystoma; species Ambystoma mexicanum. The sequence goes on along the minus strand of NC_090925.1, from coordinate 324,532,468 downwards.
GCATACAGCAGGCCCTGGGTTTGGCATCTCTTTCGCTGGTTCTCTGTTTCTCTGGTGGTCATGGCCCCACATTGTCCCTTTGCATTGAGCCTCTCTGGCTCCTGAACTGGCAGGTGTGCCTGCATTCCTCTGGCTCAGCCGCAGCCCTCCTTGCCATGCATTGTGCATGTGCCTTGTCATCTGGCCACACCTCCCAGGATGAGGGTCCCACCGTTCTCGGGTTCTGCAGGTTTCCCTCTCCTGCTTCAAAGTGGATTGCCTGTTTAATGCTCTGTGTGCAAGGGGGTAGGTGGCTCGAGCCCCTTCTCGCTCCAAGCAAATCTGCTTCACACGGAGGGTCAGAAACAACATCAACCAGTCCAAAAAGAAGTATCAAGTCATTATAAAAATTCAAACCCATTTAGACAACACAAGTATTGGGACGTTGAGAACATGGAGAATCAGTGATATCCCTATCAGGGAATCTCCTATCGCCTGGGGAGAGTCACATCCAGTGTGATCCCGCTTGCCCTCTCCCCCAGTTGGTGTTAAGCTTAGTCGGCTCACCTCTCAAGTCCCAAAGGCGGTGGCTCCACCTTGGGGAGAGGGAACAAATACCATGGAGCCGCCACAGAACATAGGCATGGTCCTATGGTAAAGCGAGACAAGGATGGGGGTCAAAAGCAAGTACCCATCCCATTCCCCTGGGCAAGGCCCAAAAGTATGTCTTGTTTGTTTTATATCTTCGTTTGAGCAGTAGGGAAAGTAGGTTAGAATAGGATTTCTGGACAGAGGACTTCATTTATGTTTGACCATCTTAACAATCAGACGGACACCCCCTTTTACCTTCATTTGTATAGGGCAGAGCTTAGTAACACAGAGTTGGGGAAATAGTAAGCCTTTTTCAACAGAGAGAGGCAGAGAATATAAATGATTTGGTGATGTCAGGCTCAGGGGCGTGGATATGATTTAGTTCCGCAAACGCAGGTTACCCAGGGCGATGCGGCAAGTGAAAAGATTATCACAAGATGGCCGCGCCCTGCTGCTTGATTTTGCTTGTGTTCAAGAGACGAAAACTCGGGTAAGGTGCATAGGAAATGTTTGTGTGATCGATCGAATATTGGTTAAAATCACATGGCCAAACCATAGGGACAATAATATTTCTGACCGAACCATTCCTTTAAACCTTTTGTGAAAATCATGCCTGCTTTTCTGTCTCCTGATTCTGACCTGCCAAAGGTCCCTTTTGTGAATCTCTAATCACCATTCAGGATGAAGGGGTGGGGTAGTGCGTGTGTAGAAATTGTGCATATTTCAGGGTAAAACGTTTTGCTGCAATGGTTTCACATGTTTTCACTGCAGCAATTTTACACATCAGTATTTTCACTATGGTGTTTTCACATCAGCCGTTTTTGCCTTTTTGTTAATGGGGGGTTCCTCTCCAACACCCATCCAACTCACCCCGCCACCTCTCCCCGTCACCCAGCACCCCCAATCCCATACATCAAACAGACAACACATGCATATTTATTTTAAAAAATCAGCAACACAGCTGCAGTGAAAACACAATGATGAAAATACCCATGTTTAAACTATCCACAGCGAAAACGCAAACTCAGAATGAGGCTCATTGTCAGCTGTTAACTGGTGTGGTAGTAGAAACCCAAAAGTGGCAGAACAGACAACCTCATTTCAGAAAGTCTCAAGGAAAGTCTCAAGGGCGATAGAAACTTAACCTGCATTACAATTGGCAAACATACCAGCGGAACAACCAGCATCAATGTGTATTGCATCCATATGAAAGAAGTTGTGAATTTCAATGATGGTGAAAGTCAAAGATGTTCTTTTAAGTTTGAAGCAAACCACATCACAGAGTGCTTTACAGTAGTAGTAGTAGTAGTAGTAGTACTAGTATTAGTAGTAGGAGTTTTTATCCTGGCAAGAGAGTACACCAGGAAAGCGACTGTTAGTGGTAGTCCTAGCAGGTTAGTGGACAAGGATGAACATATTGAAGTACTGCATTGTGGTGGAAAGGGGTTGTGAAAGGAAATTGGAATGTCCACTAAAGTGTTTGATGAACTGTGGTAAAACCATTGTGTCAAAACTATTGTTGTTTATGAAAAAGAAAGTAGAAAACGGTTATTTTCCAAAGCAGAGGAATTACTCTGAAACATTGGCTGACAGAAGGAAGATAAAGCTTCGTGATTTGTTACGCAAGAGTTATGGACATTTGATAAATGCTCTGTCAAGTGATGAACTTTGGTCTGATGTGGAACAATCCAAGTGCCAAGTGGAAAATGTATTGAGAGAGAGAGGAACTTTGGGCTGCTTTTGAAATAGAACTGGATTATTGAAAAGAGCTTCACTGATTTGAACTTTAAGGTTCCTGCTTTAATCTTAGAGAAGGGCAAACTAACCCTGGTTATAAGGATATTACTATACATAACTTTAAGTGTGAATTTAATTACTGTTTTTTAAAATGTAAACAGCCATATAATACCTGCATGATTTATTTATGTATAGATGTGAGGGACAGATGCCTTTTCCATCAGTCCTGGTGTGCCTCCAATGATCTCTGCCTCAACGCCAGCAAGACTGATATCCTTCCCATTGAGACTTCTGCTCCCTCTCTCTTCCCTTCACTCTGGCCACCCCATATGGGCTCTCCCCCATCTCCTTCATCTGAAGCCAGAAACCTTGGGGTCATCTTCAACTCCTCTCTTTCCTTCCTCCCTCATATGCAGGACCTTGTCAAGCAGGCCCACTTTCAACTTCACCTCCTCAAAGGAATCCTTTATTTCCCCTCTTTCTCCCAGAAGCTTAATGTCTCTAGAGCACTGGTACTCTCTAGGCTGGACTATTGCAATAGCCTCTTCCTTAATATACCCTCTTCATCTATACATCCCCTCCAGCTTATCCAGAATAGGGCTGCAAGACTTATCCTTGGCTTTAAGCCCAGGGACCGCGTCTCTCCAGCCCTAAAATCTCTCCACTTGCGCCCGGTTGCTGCACGGATCAAATTCAAATCCCTCTGCATCATCCATAAGGCTGTCTGGAGCCGGGGACCATGCTATCTACAACTGGCTCTCACCAAATACTGTCCCTCCAGATGTTTACGCTCCTTCGGCGCCAAGTCTCTGCGTGTCAAGCGCTTCTCTAAACAGCGAGCTGTTGGACGATCTCTTTCCTCCGCTGGCTCAAACATTAGCATCAGGGCCTTCCATGCCCAAGTGCCTTTGCCTTTCAAAGTCTTTTCTTTCACAGGGCCTGATGCGACAAACAAACAATACATTATTTTCATCTCAGGATTTCACATGTACTCAATTTCTCAGGTGATTTAATATTCATCTCGGATGCCCCTCAGCCGGGCTCAGATCCCCTTTAACACAATGCTTGTATGATTTTCATGTATCCAATTTCTCTGGTGATTCACGGTTCACCCAAGATCCGCCTCAGCCTGGCTCAGATCATTTTAACACAATGTTCAATCAGCCTTCTTCCACCAGGCTCGGACCAATTTAATTCACTCTAACACAAACTTGCTTTAACCCAAAGGTTTGAATTGATCTCCCTCGTTCGGGCTCGGACCAACTTTATCTACTATGTCATCAACTTTCTTGGCAGTATCAACATCGAAGACTTTTCGATTGTGCACAGGATTTTGCTTGACACGTCGCAGGACCACTTCGATGCACATTTCTTTGGCTCTCTTTCACCTTTGCCAACTCTCAGTTGGATACCTTACAGAGACCTTTGAATGAGCATGCAGACAGTGCCGGACCACTCTGTCAAAGGTATCGTATCTTGTTTTCAAAGTTCAATCACTGTTGTTCAATTTTACTTGTGCTGGTTATCACATGCATTTCATACACTGTTCGTTTCAGCGCTCAACATACAATGTTGCCACTTGCAACCTTGGCTTCTACACAGACTGGTCTGGTACCGGTCTCCCCAACTCACTGGCTGTGTTGATTTGACAGGTGCTGCTTTGTTGTAGGAGCCAAGGACTGTACCATGGCAGCAGACGATTCTCCCAGCCTTGATTATCGACGCGGGAGGGCCCTGGGTACCTCTGACACACAATGCAGGATTCTTCAGCCTGGTTTCCTGGTCTTACACTTTCTATTTTCGAAGCTTCACGAAAGTAACGGTTCCTCATCGAAAGGGTCAAGGGCACTTCCCTCCTTGCGATCCCCTTCTGTTTCACTGTCTTTCTCCTCGTGTTAAGCTGCCATCTTGGGACTGCTATTTCCTCGTGTGCTTTGCCTCGCTCAGATTGTGCTCTGGTGCTCCACCTATTATCTGTGTGGGGAAATGTAATGGAAGTCAGGTGTGCGCGATGGTCAGTAATTGCCTGACCATTGTATTGGGACATGTCAAGTATACGGCTTGGGTGTTAATCCCTTGTCTCTCATAGCGAGCTGTCTGTGAGAAAGTGTTTGTGTTGTGAAAAGGGGGCGGGGTTGAGTTTCTAAGTATTATACCTGGCAGGATGGGGGAAAAGTGTTGCAGGGAAGGGGATACCATGTCTCGCCATCTGGTGTCTGACTCCCACTCCCCGAAGACCCCTCACCCAGGTGATCCTCCCGCACTGGTCCACCCCCAGGAACTGGATCCAAAAGTGATTGCTGTGTCCTAGCTACCTGAATGACAGATCGCCGGGGACTAGCGGGTGAGACACCTTCAGGTTTCTCACACCCTGTGGGCGCTTTGAAACACAATTTACCTGATGTATAAGCGCCTTGCAAATGCACAATAAATAAATTAATGTTTGAGTGTTTTTCCTTTAGTCTTAGTTTCAGAGGTACGAAAATCCTCGTTAAGTTAGGAAAAGCGAGGCGTTTATCAGCCCTTTTTAAGTTAATAAAATGGCTACTTGTGAAAAACCTCTATCCAGTTGTCCATCTCACATTTCTGACCCCTCACAAGATGTGATCCAGATCAAGAGCCAATAAGTTGACACATCCTAATTTTAATAATTTGTGCGTGGTTTAGCGCAGTGGCAATACTTCAAAATTGCTTGAAAAATATTCTTGCCTGGGAGACAGGAATTGGAATTAACCAGGAACAGATACAGAAGCAGGGATTTAGACAAGGAGAAACAAATAAAGGGATTCATGCTGCATGTGTGAAACTTCTTTTGCCAATAGGAAAGTATTGCATGTTATTTAAATTAAACTTCATGTAAAGTGTATTGATAAGTGTATGATCCGGTCATGTTTCAAGGTGCTACATGTTATTAAAAGTGAACCCCAGGCAAAGTGTTTTGACTGTACATGTTGTGGGGGTAAAGATTTTGTGATCTGTGTTATCCTGAACCAACTAGTGTTTTCAATTCGTTTTTTTTTAAAAAGGATTGTTAGGAAAGAAAAGCATTTGGGCCACAGAGTGATGTGGCGTGATATGTGATTTTGTACAAATATAAATTTTCCTATTCATTAATAAATATATATTCTTTCTATACACCGGCCTGGTTCTGGGCTTACCTACTGCTAATGGGTGAGGGACGTATGTAGCTCTATATAAATGAATCCCATACAGGGCTAGATTAAACTGGCGTGGCGCTTTTGATTGGGGAAGGAAAGAATTCCCTGTATCGATGGTTGCCACATAAATATCTCCTAACAAGATATAGCCTGTCCTCTTCGTGCGCTACCACACAAGACAAAGGCAGTACACCTTTCGGGCTGTGCCTGATTCGTCTTTATGATTAGGATCACTGCTCATTTAGTAGTAGTTTGGGGCTGAGTAAGCAGTTTAGCCACTACTCATCCACGTGCTCCTGCAGAACAGTAGTCATTTTATCACACTAATACAACCACAATGTGATTGGCTCCTCACTCATACCCTTTACATAGCATAGTAAGAGGCTGCCTCCTCACTGACGCCACCACCCTAGCACAGGAAGGGAGGAGCGGTCTCTTCACACACATCCTCAATCTAGCACAGCCAGGGAGGAGTGGTCTCTTCACGCACCGCCTTCACCTAGCACAGCCAGGGGGACTGTCTCTTTGCTTGCACCCTCAAACTTGCATAGCAATGGGAGATGTCTCTTCACTCACACCCTTATCCTAGCAGAGCAATGGGGGGAGGGGTCACTATATTCACTCACACATTCTACCTAGCACAACAAGGTAGCTGTGTTTGCGTCAACCACACCTTTAAAATAGCATAGCAATGGGCCTGTTACTTAACACGCTCTATCGCAGCAAGTGGCCTGTCTCTTCTCTCACATCCTCAATCCACATCAATGGGGAGTCTCTACCACCACCTTCAATCTAGCATAGGGGAGAGACATGGCTCTTCACTCAAACACTCAACCTAAGGCAATGTATCCCCTGGGTCAATCAGCCCCAGTTCCGACCTGGCTACTGTTGGCTCGGAGGATTCTTACACAATACATCTTAATGCTAACACACCTCTTTCCAGTAGACGATTTACCATTGGAGCAGGAGCATAGCATGCCTGGGTGGAATGTGCAGCAGTGTCTCTGGGGCCATGGCGAGAAGGCCACTATCTCCGAGAAGTACACCTGGATCCCGCCCTGCGTTGTTCTCGTGAAAGGAGCTGGCTGGCTGATCCCTTCCATAATGGCTGCTCTGCTTATCGCTGACTGATCCTAACAAACTCTATCTAATAGGACGCAGTTTTCACTGAAGAATATGCTTGTTCTCGGACTGGATGCAGTTTACCGAGAAGATCTGCATAACGGGGTCTAGGCAGCCTCTGCCTGCCCATTCTGCAAGACAAGTGTAGTATCTTGTATGATATATGTGTCTGTGTGAGTAGCTAGGCCCTGTTGGAATGTTTGGTGTATTGTGGAGTGTTTGGGGTCTGTCCATTGCAAGGTTGACGGTTAGGGACTGGGAGCTGGGCAAGGGACCAGGACAGATACATGTAGCCTTCTCCCTCATTCTTCTAGACTGCATCTATGTAACTAAGGAGTAAATAAAGCATCTTCCTTTTGGGTACTTACCCGAGTCAGCCTGGTTCCTGCTCCCTGTCATCACTGGCTCAGATACTACAACAAGCCCTCACAGAAAGCCACTTTTTCTCTACCTCAGTGTCCTGGTGGTTCAGTGTGAGCGGTCCAGTCTCAGGGCTGAGGCTTTCGAAATCCAAACAGTTACCCGTGCTTTATTCAAAGATATCATCTACCTCTTTTCTGATACTTAGTTGGGTAGGTATGCTGCATATGTTTGCAGCTGTTATGGTTTAAGACCTTTCAATAGGGGACGTTTATATCCCAACAAATGCAAGTCATGTGCCAATGATGCCTTGTTTACAGGCTACCCCAGATTGGCAAAGAATGGTTCACTCCAGAATAGCGGTCAAATGGAAATGCAGAGTCGGGGAAGGTGGGCCTTGCCCCCTTCCCCGGTGGCTGTGCAGAATGGTCTCTGCCAAACAGGTGGTCGGCGGAACAGAGGACCATTGGTGACAAGGAGTGGAGAGAAGGGTTCCGCCCTGCAGGGGTTACCTGGGGGTTGCAGGGCACACCTGGGCTCTCCAGGACGTTATGTCTGCTCTGGTGCCCTGGGCCAGATATTCAATTTCCATGTGCCAGCTGAAGTATGCCAATCACCTCGGGATGTTGGGCGTGCACAGAACATACGGCACGTCACCTGGGCTGGTCGCCCTTCCACAAGGGGAAGAGTGGGGAAGACCGTTGGCTGTGACCCAATTGCTAGAGGAGGCCCAGCCATTCAGGGTCGTGTGCCCCCACACAAGCAAGTATGCCCCGTGAAGTTAGGCCCGCTCCCAAAACTTGAGTGTTAGTCCCCTGAAATGTTTATGTAGTTGCCCTCCTAGCAGGGCTGGTGGGAGGTCACTACAGCACTGCCACACACTCTGTCTAGCACACAAAGCGCGAGATTTCACTTTACTCACATCTTCAAGCAAGGCAGCAAGAGTGAGAGGGCTCTTAAACACACACACACACACACCAGTCTGAGGCACTGGTGTGGTGCTTAGATTATAATGAATCGATAAAGGAATGCAGGGAGAGGTTTAACAGCTGCACATTAACATGGGGCATGCAGTAGGCAGGGAGCTGGGACGCCAAAGGTCCATTGAAAAGCTATTAAGCTCTCTTTCTAAGCAACGGGCTACCTTTGTCAAAACGGGAGTAAAAAGGCACCTAGGAGCGAAGAACACTGCTGGATACTGAAAGGCCGGAGCGAGGTGACGACATGAGGGCGCCAGCGCAGGCATCATGTAGCATGAGGTACTGCTTCTAGAATTCACGCGTATTCAGTCCAGCACCCTGTCAATCGACTCAATGAGAGCCATCCACTCATTTTGAGCTATCTCGTGAAGCTGTCTTAGTCATAGTAAGTGGGAGCTGTCCCTTCAGCACCAGACCCGCCGCACGTGGTCTCAGCTAGTGTATGTAGCCTTTCATTGATATGATAGGTTATTTATAACGCGCTTAATACCCAGAGGTTTCTAAGCGCGGACCCGGGGATCGAACCTGTGTTGCTCCATGTCGTCTTGCTTTCAAGGCGAGCACGTTGCCCCTGAGCTATCCTCCCGAGACAGACTGAAGTGAGCTGCCTCTGTTGGCACTACTGTCCTTCTCTGTACGCTGGAGCAGGATTTTCAGCTCCCGTAGCCTTACTCACACCGACGTTATATTTACTGTATTCTGGCGTTGGTCCCCTGCAGTTGGACCCTCCTATCAGGGTGAGGCAAGCAGCCATTGGCTGTATCTGATCAGGAGCATGGCTTATCTTGGCGCTGGGCCTCCTCACTGGAAGCCCTGATTGACTCCCCTTTCACACAACTGCCTAAAGAAGAGGCCCTTGTGGTTTTGATAGCTAGCAGACAAACCTGTGTAGTTAGCCTATTAGCGGTATGAGTGCTATGCAAATGTGGTTGATCCTGTCATTCTGATTTATGGCGAATTAAAAATCACCTGTATAGACAAAAAGTGTCACGTGTTGGATGAAGAGAGATCTTTCTCTAAGCCTTCAGAGAAAAGAGGGTTATTATGGTTAAGAGAAATTGAGAAACTAACCTGAGGGATCTTCACTTACTAAACGGGCAGGTTCAGGGGGATATCCCAGGGCGTCCAACCTTGCCTCTGGGAACTCAGTTTGAGATTATGGACTACATGTTTGTTTCAAGTAAAACACTTCCTTTGGTCTGAACTGTGGAGATAATCCCATCCTCTAATAGCGATCACAGTATTTTAAAAAGGGAAGGGGGAACTTCAAAGAGGCTGGACAAGGAATATTACGGGGAGGAGTTAGAAATCTCTGAAGGAAGGAACCGATTGAGGATGAAACCCAAAGAGATGAGATTACTGAAGGATAGACATAACCACTTTAAAGGTAACTGGAAGGGTCAAAATATCCAGACAGTACTTCATTTATCCCCAATCTTATTGAACTTTTTTGAGGTTCGTGCAAAGGAGGGTAAGCAGGTCTTCCGACACAAACATGTGCTTGACAGAGAGTCAGTGGAGAAAAGAGAATTGCTTAAAGCTAGTATTAAACTAATTAAAGCTCTAACGGGGTTAGCAATGTTTGATCTTTAAAAAAAAAAGGAAACAACACCATAAGACCTGACTACGGTCACATAAGGTCTTGATGCTTCAGCGTGATGCTGAAAGTATGTTTAAAATGATTTTCATGAAACACACTGGGGACATCTTGCAACTTATAAATAGTGTAGATACCCCCCAACCGGCCCTACAGATAAATGTGGTGTCAGAAGAGGTTTGGGTAGACCACTTTCAAAGTCTTTTTGGTTACTCTGGCAAAGCCTACAAGATAGTTGGGAAAACTAGAGTTGACAATTGATTAGTTCAAATTGAAAAGGAGAATATCATGGCCCTTACAAAGAAAGCTAGTCATTCCAGAACACTGGGCCCAAATGGGTTGAAGAATGCTATGCTCAAAGAAGAACCAGGGCTGTGGGCAGACTTCTTAATTGTACTGTTTGAACTGTTTATGAGGATAAGGGAGGTTCCTCAAACCTGGAAATCAGCCATTATTGTCCCAATTTTCAAAAAGAGCAATAGGGCTGATCCAAAAAACGATCGTTCTATTGCCCTTTTGGATGTGGTGGGCAAGATATTTGCCACTTTGATTTTGGATGATCTTTTGAAGTGGGTAGCGTCTACCAATTACTGTGATATCCATCAGTCTGGATTTGTTAAAGGAGTGGGAACAAGCTTGAATGTATTCCTGTTACACATTATGAAAAGCTGAACGCTTAAAGATAACTCCAGGGTATATCTAGCATTTATCGACCTAGCCCAAGCATTTAATAATATTGATAGCGACCTCCTGTGGTCCAAAATGTCGATTTGGGATGCCCTACCGATTTGTTGCAGGCCATTAAAGATCTATATTCTTTGACCTTTTTAAGAGTAAGATTGAATTTAACTGGACACCTATCTAGATCAATCAGAACTTTTAAGGGTTTGAAGCAGGGTTGCCCCTTGGTGCCAGCCCTGTTCAATCTGTTTATTTTAGACTTTGGAGACACTTTGGGAAGAGTTACATTTTTCCTGCCGGGAAGTAACATAAAAACGCAGAGTTGGATGCTTTACACGGATGATCTGGCCCTTTTGGTCCAGACACCCATTGGCTTGCAGCGCCAACTCGATTTACTTCAAGTGTACGTTGAACAAGATGAATTGCGGATAAACGCATCAAAGTCGAGAGTCCTGATCTTTCAGTCACCACAGGGTAAATGAAAGATGGCCTTTGAATGGCGTTTAAATCTAGAGTCCTTAGAGAAGGTGGAGACCTTAACATACTTGGAAATGTGTTTGAACTCTAGTTCGATAGACGTTCTCAGGGAGAAGGTTTTAAGCGCAAAGGTGAAAAATGTGGCTGCTGAAGGGTGTGCTTTATTGAGGCGTTATGGTCGTTACTGTTTACTTCCAGTTTTGAACTTTTATAAGATGAAAGCGGTGTTGATACTGGCATATGGAGCGGAAGCATCTTTTGCACTTTCATTCAGAATATGGCTGCTTTTAGAGGCCATGTTCTGGAAGAAAGTGCTCTTGCTGCCCAAGGGAGTCCGATTCAGGTTATTCAACACAAATTGGGGCTCCTCTCACTGTACGCTATAGTAGTTTGGAAAATCTGATCTCTATATCGCAAATGCATAGCTGAGGATGTACCACCTGCATTTCAGATATTAAAGGAATCTTTACTAAACGGTAATGAATGGATCCTGAATAACTGGAAATCTGCTTGTCAAAACATTCTAGTGAAATGAGACACAACAGAAGAGATACTAGTAGTCAACCCGGTGGCTGTAAAAATAACACTATGGCGGAATGACTGGATCTAAACCCAAGATTAGATGAAAGATTATAAATTGTACTATAACATCTGCTGCCTAGTATCTGGTCAAGTTCTGTATTAGTTGTTATCGGAATCAATTTCTGCGTTTCCGTATGAACCTTTGGCTTCAAGGAAGTTGGGTGGTGTAAAAGATCTGGCTTGTAGGTTCTGTACAGGGAAGAAGGATACAGAGACACTACAGCACCTTTGGCTATTGTGTACCGGGTTGATCGAGTTATGAACATTGCACTTGTGGAGGTTTATTGTCAAAACAAATAGTTCAACCCCTGAAGACTGCTAGGGTGTTTTCATAGGTGGTGAAAGAGCCCCTTTGGTCTTATCCTTAATAAACATTTTAGAAGGAGTTTTTAAGACACCTTTGGTAAATGCAAATGGAAATTAAAGTAAAGGCTAAAATCAGGATTTAAATGTCTATTGAGATAATGAACTGTAACCATGTTATGTGAGAGAATATTACACCTGGCAGGCTGTGTTTAACCTTTTTTTTTTTTTAAAACTTATATTTATTAGTTTTACATAAATATTACATGAAGAAATTAACATTGAATCTTATAACCTTCCCTTGCCCCCCTCCCCCTCCCTCCCCACGGGACGGATGGAGTCATTTTGTCCAGGGATCCTGTTATGCGTTAAATATGTCTGAGATTTTTATGTTATGGGGGCACCATTGCTCCATAAAGTCTGACTGGAGGTATTGTAGGGTCCCTTCCCATTCCTTTACAAATTTGTCTCCTGTTCCTTGGAGTTTGTGGGTAATTTTCTCCATTGTTATATGGGCCCAAACTTTCTGTAGCCAGGTGTAGGTCAGTGGGGTGTTTTTATTTTTCCAGTTCTGTGCAATGGTGGTCCAAGCTGCAATGAGTAGTCCCATGAATGATCTCCATTGCGTTTTGCTGTATTGCCTTGCCGTGTCGTCTTTGATTCCACAGAGCCACACCTCCTCCCCCATCAGCCCCACATCCGGGAATATTTTGCCCATCTCGTTTTTCACTTCTTCCCAGAAGGGTTTTATGCCTTTACAGTCATGCCATATGTGTCTCCAAGTTCCCACTTCGTAACATCCTCTCCAGCAGTGGCTGGACGTGTTGGGGTACATTGTGTGGAGCCTCTCTGGAGTGTAGTGCCACTGTGTCATTATTTTGACCCACATCTCCCTAGTTTGTGCCGAGCGGGTCATTCTGGGGATCTGTTTCCATAGGTCCTCCCATTGTTTATCCGTTGGTTCCTCCCCCAATGTTCTGCCCCATTTTATTCTGTATGACCATTTAATGCTTTCCCCTTGTAAGTTTATGTATTTGTATAACGTTGATACCCACTTTCTCTCCCCCGTGTTGGATATGATGTATGTTTCGAACCTTGTAAGGTCCCTGGTTGCTGCCTCGGTGATTATTGGAGAGTTGAGCCAGTGTTTTAGCTGTTCGTATCTGTATCTATCGCTTTTAGGGATTCTCGTGGTTGCCACGCACGACTCCAGGGGGATGATTTCCTTGTCCATAAACATCTCTCCTATTTTAGTAATGCCCGCTTTCTCCCAGGTGTCATATGCCCCTTGTTCCATCCCCGGTGGAAATAGTGGGTTTCTACAGATGGGTGTAAAGGGTCCTATCGCTGTGGTCATTATGCCTTTTTTTGTTTGGCTATCCCATGCTTCTAACGTGGTCTTCATGATTTCGCTTAGCCTTAGATTTTCATGCCTGTGCTGCTTCTGTTTCCAGAGAAGTTCTACCAGTGGGGTCCTTGCTACTGCTCTGTCTTGTTTGGCCCATATCTGTTGCGGATCCTCCCCCACCCACTCCCTTAGAACTTTAAGCTGTGCTGCCTGATAGTATTTTCTAAAGTGGGGTAGCGCCATTCCTCCTTCTCTGGTTGGGGCCGTGAGGACCTTCCTGGCAATTCTCAGTGTTTTCCCTTTCCATATGTAGGACGATACCATTTTTGTTAAGGTTTTGAAGAACGTGTCTGGGACCCCCACTGGGAGAGCCTGAAAATAATATAGTACCTTTGGGAGGATGGTCATCTTGATTGATTGTATTCTACCCCACCAGGATATCTGTAGTGGGTTCCATCTGTTTAATTCTCTTCGGATGTTTAAAATTAGCGACGGGTAGTTTTCCCCGTAGAATTGTTCTATTTTTGGGGGTACACTCATTCCCAAATATTTAATGCCTTTCTGTACTATCTTGAGGTCCAGTGTTTTTGCCTGCTTTTCTATGTTCGTTCTATCCCCTGCCAGGATGAGGATCTCTGATTTTTTCCTATTTATTTTTAGGCCAGAGATGGTCCCATAGTTTTCTAGTTCTCTAACTGTGGCCGATAAAGTAGATTCAGGGTCCTCTAAGGTTATTAGCATATCGTCTGCATACGCAATTACTTTGTGTTGCTGACCCGCCATTTCTATCCCTTTAATGTGTATTGACTCCCGTATTTTAATTAGGAGGGGTTCTAAGAAGAGAGCGTACAATAGTGGTGATAGGGGGCAGCCCTGTTTCGTTCCTCTCGTTATCGTTACCTTGCCAGTAAGCTCGCCATTAATGGCTATTCTGCTGAATGGGGAATTGTAGTTTGCTCTAATACTCGCGATATATTTTTCCCCAAACCCCATGGATTCCAGAACCCTAAACAGTATGGACCACTCCACTCTATCGAAGGCCTTCTCGGCGTCTACTGACAGTAGTATCGCTGGGGTGCGGGTTATTCCTATTTTTTCGATCAGGTGGGCTAGCCTCCTAGTATTATCGTGGGTTTGCCTGCCTGGAATGAAACCTGATTGATCCTCGCTAATCAGTTTAGGGAGGAGCGGGGATAGCCTTGTTGCCAGGATTTTGGTATATATTTTTGCATCTAGGTTGATTAGGGAGATTGGTCTGTATGATGTGGGATTAGTTGGATCTTTGCCTGGTTTATGAAACACCAGCACCTTCGCTTCATTCATTGTGGGGGTCACATTACCGGTGTCTTTGAATGAGTTTAGGAGTCTTGTTAGGGTCGGGGTTAGTATGTCTGCATATTTTTTATAAAATGGGGCCGTAAACCCATCCGGGCCTGGAGCTTTGTTACTTGGGAGTCCTTTTATGGCTTTAATGACTTCTTCTTCACTGATAGGGGTCTCTAGTGCCTGTTTGTCTTCTTCTGAGATTTTCGGGATCTTTAGGGCCTCAAGGTATGAAGTCTGGGCGTTTATATCGGGGTGCTCTGTGGAGTAGAGCGTTTGATAATATTGCCTCATTGTTTCCCCCATGTCGTGCGTAGAAGTATGAGTGGCACCTTTCGCATCACATATGGCCTTAATCGTTGTTTCTTTTTGTTTCGCCCTTAGTTGTCGTGCCATGAGTCTGTCTGCTTTGTTCGCTCTTATATAATATCTCTGCTTCAGATAGAGTAGACTCCTTTCTGCGCCCTTTGTACGTAACATCTCTAGTTGGCCTTGTGTATGTTTCAGAGATTTTTTTAATATCTTTGTGGGTTGAGTTGTCAATTTCTCTTGGATCTCCTCAATTGTTTTTTCCAGCTCTTTTTCCCACTGATCCCTTTGTTTGTCTCTCGTGATTTTCATCGCTATCATCTTCCCCCTCAAGACTGCTTTAAACGCGTCCCAGACTGCGCTCATTGCGACCTCCCCCGTATCATTTTGTTAGAAGTATTCTGCTATCATTTCCCTTATGGCCTCCCCTGCCACTGGGTCATGGATCAATTCCTGCGGTAACCTCCATTTCCATAGCCCGCTCTTCCTCCCTGGGAGAGTCACGTCCAACCATAGAGGGGCATGGTCCGAGAGGGTTATAGAGCCCTTATCTAGCCCTTGTATCTTTCCCAGTAGCCCCACTGACACCCAGAGATAGTCGATCCTGGACATAGAGTTGTGAACATGTGAGAAATAGGTGTACCCCCTCTGATCACCCTTCAGTTCCCTCCAGACATCGTTCAGAGCCATTTGGTCCATTTGCTGTTTCAAACGTTTTGATGGCGCCCCCTGTCCATGTGTGTTTCCTGTGCTCCTATCTAGCATTGGGTTCCATGCCAGATTAAAGTCCCCCCCCAGTATCACCTCCCCTCTAGCGAAATCTTCCAGTTTCGATAGTGCGTTTCTGAGGAAGCCATCCTGTCCCTGATTGGGTGCATATATTGAGGCGAGCGTCATGCGACATCCTTCAATCTCTACGTTGGTAAAGGCGTACCTCCCTTCCTTATCAGTTATAGTGTCTAGTGGTTTTACGTCCTTTCCTTCTTTTATCGCTATCAGGACTCCTGCTTTTTTTTCTGTTGTCGTTGCCTGTGCCCATATTTTATATCCTTTTATCCGCATTTTGTGCTTATCTTTAGTTTTGATATGGGTTTCCTGGAGGAGCAGTACATCCGCTTTCCCCCTTTTGAATTGTTTCTCCATTTTCGTTCTTTTTGTTGGGTGGTTCATGCCCCTGATATTGTAGGTCATAAAGCGTATCATCCCCATTCTATTTTGTTTGTATGCCATTGCCTCCGGTCCCCTTCTGTTCCCGATTCAACTCTTTGTTTCTTCCGATCCCTTCCCTTCCCTTGAACTTCCCTTCCCCCCCAACTTTGAACTTTAAACCAACCGAACTGTCCCCCGAGTAGGGCGAGGGTTCCTATTGACGCTAGGGCATTGCGCCCTTCGCTCCCTGCCCTCCATACCCTCGGGGGGTATGTTATGGGGATTCCTAAACCCCACTGAACCATTTGTCTTTACCTGGTTCCAGACCGTTGGGTCTCGGCCAGGCCGCCCTCCTTGAATTGTCCGTTCCGCTCCATTCCCACGTCCCCCCCGACTGGGTCTTCAGTGGCATCGTATCCATGTCTGTCCCCCAGGCATGTATTTTTCTTGTATTCCTCATGGTACCTTTCTCCGGGTGTCTCTCCCTGGATTTGCATTCTTCTGCTTGCTGGATTCCCAGCCCATCGGTTTTCTCGTTCGGGCTCTCCTGTTTGTGGCCTCCCCCTGCTCCATCTGCTCCATCTCTTCGTCTTGTAGTCCCATCCTGCTGAGGCCTTCTGCCAGCGTGGTCACTCTTTTCTGTTTTCCTTCCCATGTGAACAATAAGCCAAACGGGAAAGTCCATTTGTAGCAAATTTGTTTTTCAATTAGCACTTTCACCAGTGGGGCCATTGCTCTTCTTTTTTGGAGGGTTATTAGTGCCAGGTCCTGATACAGTTGGATGTCTTGCCCATTCATTTTAATATGTTCCAATTCCCTGGCTCTCCTGAGGATCTGCTCTTTCTGCGGGTAGGAGGATAGCGCCACCAGAACATCACGTGGTCTTTCCCCTGGGGCCCCCGCTCTTTTCGGTCCTACCCTGTGGATTCTGTCGATTCCGATATCCTCGATGTCTTGTGTTCCCAGGATGTCTCTGAACACCTCCTTCACCGCCTCCTTCAGATCTTTGTCCAGCACTGATTCCACCATGTTCTTGATTCGGATGTTGGAGCGTCTGGAGCGGTTCTCTAAATCCTCACATTGTAGTTCCAAGTTGTGAGTGAGTGTCACCAGGTGTTCTTGCGTTTCACTTGTTTGTCTCGTGTCTTCTTCAAGATTTTGCACCGTTTTTTCCACAATATCTGTTCTTTCTTCTAGGTTGTTTATGTCTATTCTCATATCTTGTACCGCCTGTTTCATTTCGTTCTTCATGGATGTAAATTGTTCCTGAACTGTGGACATGAATTTCTCCTGCAGGTCCATGAACCAGGTTTGCATGTCCTCCCTGGTCAGTGGTTGCTGTTGTTGGGATAGTGGTTCTGCTTCTCCCATGGGGTCTCCCTGGGTTCTTCCTCTCGGTTGTGGTGTCCCCTCTGTTGACCACATTTGTAGAATGTCGGCCCCTTGTTTCGCTGTTTGGGGAGTTTGCTGGATGGGGTTCCCCTTTCCTTTTGCTCTAGACATGATAGGGCTCTACGTCTGATAGTCTATATGGTTCCTGCGCCCTCTTGTGACCCTTCGATGGGGCCTTTCGCTTTCCTGCCCTCCGATGTATTCTTAATTGTTGTGGGTCCTGCGGTCTTGTGCTTCACCTTCCTGGGTTTCCCCCTTTCTTCGCCCCTGTCTTGTTGGGGGACTTGTGAGGTGGCTCCTAGTGCCCCAGGGGGAAAATGGTTGGTGCCAGAGAGAGGTTCTTTTTTTTTTTTTTCCCTTCCTGTGAGTCCCCCCCCCTCGGGGTCTGTGCGCACGGGCTGGCGCTTAGTTTCTGGCCCTCCCCCGGGCCTGCTCACCTTTGTTTCTGCATCTTCCTGTGCGCTCCGTGCAGGGCGCCCCCCGCTGCTCCTCACCCGCGGTCCGCCCTGCTCGCGCTGCTGTCTCCCGGCGCCGCAGCCGCTTCGCTGGACGCCGCTCTCCCCTCACCTCGGGGCGGCGCGGGGCGGCGCAAGGGCGGCTCCGTTCCTCGGGATCCGCTGTGACCCCGATCCCGCTCACGCGCTGGCCGATGCAACACAGTCACCCGGCGCCGCGCCGGAGGGCCCCCGGCGACGCGGGACAAGTTCTTTCGGCCCCGATGGGGGAGGGGGCAGTTGCCTCGCTCCTCGTCAGCGCACGTCCGTCCTCAGCGCCTGTTTCCTCGCTGGGGGGGGTGGGGGGCGGCGGTGTATGGGAGGGCAGCTTGGTAGTCTGGGGGGGGCGAGGGACGGTCCGTCACGGCTTCGGTCGTGCTCTTTTCGGCGGCCCGGGCGGAGCGCGGTTTAGCTGCGACTCCTCACCCCGGCGGCCATCTTAGGTTCCTGTGTTTAACCTTTTTAATTGATATTTTATTATTTTAATTTTTTTTTAATTTTTTTTAATTTTTTTATTTGCTTCTATCAATTCAATGATTTTGCAAAAGTGAAATGATCAGATCTTTCCATGTTTCTTTTCTGTTCTTTATTCCCAAGCTTAGTTCAACTTGAAGTTAGAAGTTTGGACTTTGAAGTTTCACTCTAAGACTTGAAAGTCTGAGTGGATTTCACATTCAGTTTGACACTTTCGGTGAACTGGAAATGGCTGCGTCTGGCCCCTCTGATTTGCGTAAACAAGTCTCTAGGGCGTTCTTTAGTATTTTGGCAGTTGCCTGGGCCCAAGTTGTCCTCAATCCGCTCATCAGTCGATTCTACCAGACCTTTTCTTCATACAAGGAGTTAGGGTGGATCAGAGGTCTCAAGTAAGCTCTTCTCCACTTTATTGTTTCAGGGCAATGCAGAAGAAGGTGTTTTATTGTTTCTGGCTCTCGCTCTGATCCACACAATCGGCAGAGGTTTGTTTGCGATTGACCTCTGATAGCCCTTATTTCGTTTGTCGGAAGTAAGTTAAGGCGAGAGCGCAAGAAGATGGATCTTAACAGTTTGTCTGGAAATCTCTTCAAAACTTCGTTCGGCGAGTGTAATTTTTTTGGCTCAAAGTTCACATGAGTGAGAAGTTTATTTTTTCCTGCCAATGTTAGAGTCTCAATCCAATCCAGTTGGTCCATCTTGCGTTTTATTCTAATGGGGTTATGAATTAGATCTGCTTCGTTGCAGCCATTATTGGGCAGAGATGCTCGCTGTTTAGCTGCCCAGCTTGAAAGGGCCTTGCATCTTCCTTCAACGATTTCAGAGTTAATTATTTTGTATAGGGGAGGAGAGTCCTGCATTATTATTTTCTTGTAAAGCGCCATTTCACCTGCTTCAATTGTTGCTTTTAAGGAGAGAGTTCCCAGTTTGTTTGTTTGTTTGTTTGTTTGTTTTATTCACTTTTTATGCGCGCCAGACCCAGGGGTAACAGGGCGCAGTGGCAAGGAAATACGAAACTTACAGGTTACATCATAGCAAAATGTACATTAAAATTACATTGGGTTAGACAGATCAGGCATACAGTAATTACAGCAGGTATACAGGTTCAAGGGGTCAAGATCCTCGTAGGAAGTAGGCGCCCCCGGTCAGCAAAGGTCAGTCGAGGTGAGGAGTTGAATAACTTTTTTCCTGAAGCAACGGTAGGGCATGTCTACTCTCAGGTCTTGTGGTAGAGAATTCCAAGTTTTAGCCGCCTTTACTGGGAAACTGTTTCCTCCGATAGTGTTCAGTCTAAAGTTCGGTATTGTCAACAGTTGAAGTTACCAGCTCTGGTGGGTCTGGAAGATGTTCTCCTATGGAGTTTGTCAGACAAAGTTCTCTTCTAATTATCGAAATTCCTGTGGAGTTCGGGAGTTGAAGGACTTTACGCCAAAAATAGGCTTCCAGTTTAGGCCAAATCGTCAGAGAAATCGCTGGCATTGCCTCACAACCATACGTCAAACTTGGTATTACTTTGCCTTTGTAGAATTTAATAACAGGGAGAAGCGAAAACCTCCCTATTTTCGGTCGATTATTCTTGCCTGTGTGGTTAATTTTCGGGTCTTATCCCATAGAAACTGTTGCATTGAAGTTTCTGTTTTTGAATTGTCCAGTGTCACCCCCAAATATTAGATGAGTTTTACCACTTCCACAGGCGAGTTTTCGATGTGCCATTTGAAAGATTTTAAATTCGACTTAGATGGCTGGCCCAGTATTAAGATTTTTGTTTTCTCTTTGTTAATTTCTAAGTTGTTGTTCGATATGTAGTTAACCAGGTTGTCAAGTTGCCTTTGGAGACCAATTTCAGTTTTATCCAAGAGGATGATGTCGTCGGCGTAAAATAGGCGCGTCACAGGTGTGGTTCCAATTTTCGGAGGGAAGGATCTTATCTCTTCCGAATTTTCTTTAAGGTCGCCCAAAAAGGAAATGAATAAGGCCGGGGCCAATGGACAGCCCTGTTTCACCCCTCTAAGGGTCAGAATTTCTTCAGAAAGCTTTCCTGCTTGGTCCAGCTTGACCCTAATCGCTGTCTTGTCGTGGAACGCCTTTATTGGGTCAAGAATGTTGAATGGACACTTCCATTTTTCTAATTTTGACCAGGGCAGATTTCTATCTATTTGATCAAAGGCTTGGCTTAGATCTATAAAGGCCACGCATACCTTTCCCGGTTTTTGCGTGAGTCTAGCTTTTATTGTGCTCAACGCCATGATGTTCGCTGTGGTCCCCAAGTTTTTTATAAACCCTGTTTGAAATGGGTCTCTGCATGGGGCTGTTTTTGTCCATGTTTGGAAGCTCTTTAAAAGAAATGATCCGTAAAGTTTCCCGATTGTGTCCAGGAGTGCTATTGGACGATAATTTCTCGGGTCAGTTCTGTCTCCTTTTTTATAAATTGGGGCAATCACTGCGGTGCGCCATGAGTTAGGAATCGATCTTGTGGTGCTGCAGTTTTTAAATACCTGCCCTATGAAGTTTGCCCACTCCTCTGGATAGTTTTTCAGATCGATATTGGTTATTCCGCCTGGCCCTGGAGCTTTGGACGATTTCAGACGCTTAATGGCCAATATGATGTTGTCTACATCCGAAAAGTCTTCCCAGGCAGTTTGTCTAGCCTCCGTCTTTGGTTCTTCTCTCGTTTGGCTCGGAATTTGAAAGGTTTTGGCGAAATGTGTTTTCCATTCTTCTTCTGGGACATTGTTTAGACCTTTTGCGATTGCTCCTTCTTCGAGGCTTCTTATTACTTGCCAGAAGGCTCCTGAATTTTTATTGGCCAATTTTCTGAGCATGTCTTCAGAATCTTGTTGATAAAGAAAAATTCTGCGGAAGCGTAGCCAAGATTTATACTTTTTTTGTTCCTTCAGATAGAGGTTTCTGGGTTCTTCTGAGGTAGATTGTGCAGCCAGTTTCTTTAGCTTCCTCAGGGTGGAACGTTTTGCTACCAAATCCTTGTCATAGGTATGAAGCGGTTGTTGAGTAGACTTTTGGGTTAGCCTCCTGGGGATCATGAAGGGGATCAGTAGGGGCTGATAGTCAGTAGATTTTAATGACTCATTGTTGCCCGGTTTGCAGTGGCTTTTATAGTTTCTGGACAATTCCTTTATTCGGTCGGCAGTAAGCCTTAGGCGATTTCCTTTGTTATTTGGTTCCGTTTTTTCTGACATTGTCATTTTGTCCTCGCCTTCCGTTGGCCATGCAATTTGCAGAATATTATGATCACTCTCCTCCGCCCTTAGGACCTCAAAGGATGTGATTTGACGGAGCATCGCCTCTGAGACGTATATAATGTCTATCGTCCCTTCCTGGGCTCCCCTTTCCCACGTTGGGACATAGACCTTCTGCGGGAGTGAATGATCAATGTTGCGAAGATTTCTTGAAGCCATAAGTGATTCCCATTTCTGTCCACGAGATTCCACCTGGCTTAACGGGCGCAATGAAGTGCTTCTTGAGTGGTCAATCGGGCATTTTGCATTTAAGTCTCCACTTAGGATTATTAGTGGGCTATTTTGGGTTGTTATTATGTTGTCTATCTCACTTTCAATTGATTCAATGAAGAGCCTGTCTGAGATGGTTTGAGGGTTCCAGTAGACTGTAATAAATGTTATTACCAAGGAGGTTGAGGTTTGACTCTTCCTGTCTAGTTGATCCCATTTTATTGAGACTGCTAAATAGGATTGGGTTGCCGCCAACTTCTTTTGAATTGAAAGGCCTGAGCCAGATCTGACTGCCACAAGAAGCCCAGAAGACGGACAGCCCAAACGACCTTTCTTGGCCGGGGAGATGACGACTGTGAAGCCATCTATGGTCGGGGGGGTCACAAGCCATGTCTCTTGAAGGGTGATAATGTCAAAATCTCCGAGGTTTGTTGCTCCAGGTTTAGTCAGATGGTTGAAACCCCTTGTATTCCAGGACATCATTTTGAGTGTTCGTGGCTAGCTGTCATGTGACGGTCTTGGTTCTTTCGCATCTACGTTGTTGAAGTCCGCCTTGATGCTAGACGGAGTTTGTTGCTATTTCTTTATTTGGCCAGAGGACGTTTTCGGTAGCCATGCCAGTAGGTGTTTGATCGGTGCAAAAGTTGATAGATTGGTTTTAGGTGCTGATGGTTTCGTCACTCCTGAGAGTTTCTGACTTCTGTCAGACAATTTTTGTTCCGATATTTTTTCCAAGATCGACAAAGTTCTTTTCTTTGTGTACACTCTGTCTTCTTCTCTATCTCTGGTTCTGTATGAGGCTCTTTCTACGGATTTCCTAGTAGTTGAGGGTCAATTTTTTGTCCTTTCTCTGTTGACCAATCGATGAGGAGAGATTTTTCTTTGGGTTGATAGCCAATTTCGGTCATTAAGCTCAATTTTAGACCTGTAATGATTATTTTCATGTTGTTGCAAGGGATTATTAGCCTCTGCATTCATGCCGGATTGCCCTCTTTTTATCTCTGAAATCAAGTACCCCTTTCTCCGGAGATCTTCCTTGCCTTCTTTAGATAGTCTGCCTTTTGCTTCTGCACTTACGTGTAGAAATGTCTTTGCTTTTTTGTCTTTGTGGTAGGGTTCTACCAGTAGCAAATCGTTGACTTAAGGTTTTCGAAATTTTTGACATGTTTCAAAATTTTCAAAACTGTACCCCTATTTAGGGTAATCTTTTCGAAGTTTGCTGGAATCTGTTCTAATTTGAGAACGTTCGCAAGAGTCAGTCTTTGTTGTTTTACCGTTTTTTGGTTTCGATTGCTGGGTTTTGGCTGGTGGTCTCCTTTCAACTCGGTGGGTGAACTTGATTTATTTAGCTGGATGAGACATTCCTTTCGATTATTATCATTTTCTTTTGGTAAGTTTAGATCTGCATAGTTTCTTTTAATTGCCACCGATTTTTTTCGTATGTAGTCCGGTCCTCTAGGATATCTTTGATTTAGACTAAGCTCCTCCTTTGTTTGATCACTGAACGTCCTTCGTTTTTTGGACGTTGGAGAGGTTGCATACTTGTGGCTTATAGGAGAGCTTGTTCCTGCTTGCTTTTCAGTATAAGATGAAATTTCACTTACAGGAGACGAATAAGTGGAAATGTTCATCATCGTTTCGTCTCTTAAGAAGTCGACGGCTGTAACAGGAGAATGGGTCTGTGAGGGTTCTGGTGGGCTCCTGACAAAATGGCAAATCTGGATTGGGGATTTTGAGGAGCTTGTAGTTGTACTTGACTTTGGCGCCAACTCTCTGCATTCCCCTTGAGATAAGTGGTTAAGTCCACGTGACGGAACAACTGAGGGTCGGGACATGGGACCTGCTGTCGTAGGTTCAATATTAGATTTTTTGCTTATTTTCTTTAAGTTGACAGAGTCAGAGGATGTGGCTTTTATCGACGATTTTGATGAACATTTTTGGGATGACAATTGTGGTGGCTTCAAGGCCGTTTCTCTCAGACAAGGTTTAGCCGTTTTCTTTGTCACGCCTTCAAATAGGAAAAGTCTCGATGGTTCCATTTTTTCTTTTGGTTTTTGGTTGCTCGGAGACTTTTTCCCAAAATTGAAACTGATTTTGTTTACAAGTTGTTTGTCGGCTAACTGAGTCTGCGTGCACGCTTCTTTTACTTTTTTAGCACTTTGGTCAGTTTGCGATGCACTGTCTCTACAGTCTTTTATGACAATAGGCAGTGATGGGGAAGTTGAGATTATTGAATTGGGACGCTTGAGGTTGTTTATGATTTTATCGTGTATTACGCTGTCGGCTTTTTCTTTTGCAGTAATATAGCCTTCGAGAAAGGTCATTTTAGTGTGAGTCATGGCAATCAATGTAGTCTGATCTTTTAATGTGTCATTTATTGCTTCGTATAACTTTCCAAATGGGGCAAGCGCGATAGTCAATGCTGACATCAATGTTGTCAAGTCTTGCTTTCTTGGTGAAGTCTCCTTTGGCCCTTCCTCTGTTAAACCAGGCCCCGTGCTCTTCCTTCGGGATGGAGTATGAGCACGACCATGTTGAACAGAGGATGATGTTTGAGATGAGGGTTCCGGGGACTTTGGTTCCAATGAAACAGTTGGAAGAGGCTGCTGGCAATTTGTTTTAACCGGTGACGGAGAATAAAGTGATGGTTGGTTCTCAGTGAGTGGCCTCTTCCCGACCTCTTTTGTAGCCTCTCCCAATGACTGTATTTCTTTGGTTTGGAGAATGGATAGAAGGCGCTGGGACTCCTTTGCGCTACTTGTCCCTAGGTTCTCTGGAAGAGGGGAAGACAGGTTCGCTGGAGACCGTTTAGATGATATAGGTCTGCAGCTTTCTGATGGTCCAGTTTGGGCTCCTCCTTCTCTTCCAGTCAACGGAAAATCCCTCTGGTTACATTCTTTGTCATCCAAATCTGTTGTGCTCTCTTTTGGTGTGTAGGGAAACTTGGATGCTTTTGGTCCTCCAGTCACGTCTAGTGTTGCATCCAACATTTCTGCATCTGTCAGTTCGAGCAGAACATCGTATTTTCGTTTGCCTTGGCTGGAAAAATACGCTTTTAGTGAATTGCATATTGCAGCGTTGGTCAGCATCTTTTCTGATGATTTTTTTTTATTAGTTTTATTTTTTTGCAGCGGAATATTGCCAGATAGTTTTTTCTTTTTATTCTGATTTTTTTGCTTTTGCTTTGCAGAATAAGTATTTTTTACAGTTTTTTTGGGGAAATTGAATAATAACCGCTGATCTGCAGGCGAGATTTCAATAGAGTCTTGTGGGTGTGGATTCCATAGATCGCTGTTTGGTTCACGGTTATTTTCCTCTGTTGCTTGTGATTTGTCGTTGGCTCCTCCCCCTTGAGGAAGTGGAGCCTCATTCTCGTCCAGGGCTATCTCCATGGGAGCCTCCGTCTGTTCGGATGACGCCTCGTACTCCCTCGTTCGCGGGACACTCAAAGCCTTCCCTGGCGTCTGTGGTGCATCCGGACTGCTGTCAGAGAAGCTTTCATCGGTGCGTGGCGCACCTCCCGGCGCCTGCCCAAGCACCGGAGAGCTCGACCTCGAGGCAAGTTCGGGGCCTGTGTATGGGGCGATTTGGAGTAAGCCCTGCTGGGCTGTATTCGGCAGTCGGAGAGGGGGGGCCGCAGGAAGTTCCCTCGCTGCCCACCCTTCGGTCGGCAGTACTGGGAACGTAAACACGTGCGGTTTCCCCTCCTCTGTTATTAATGTGCCTGTTTTTGTTGTTTTTGCTGTCACAGCTTCAAACTGGCTTGCTTCTTTATCACGGGCGTCGTCTTGGGGCAAGGCATTTGGTCTTTGGCCCTGGGTTGAAGCAAGAGATATAGATGCGCTTTGTGGGTCCTCCTTGCCCAACGCAGAGTTTGCACGTTTTGGAGGTGCAGAGGTTTTGAGGAAATGTCACTTAGAAGTCTCGGTTTTTGTGGGTTCTTTGTTCTTGATGGGGGGCGCCCCACCGATGGACATCGAGGGTCCAAGCGAAGAGGAGCTAGCCTTGAGCTCTGACTTATGCTCTGGCTTGAACTTCTCATCCACCTCGCCTCCTCGTCGTCTCCTCCTGATGATGATGGCGAAATTTGATTTTCCGTTCGCCTTACTTCCATGTTGGGTTGAGGGGCTCCTGCCACCTCCTGCACACGGACTGCCACAGACTGCAACTCAGCAGCCAACTCCGCGGCCGCTCCCCGGTTTGGTGGGGTTTTTAAGTCCAACCCTCAAGCAGAGCAAAAAAAAAAAACTGTAGAAAGACTGCAAACTGTAGAGTAGACTGCCACAGACTGCAACTCAGCAGCCAACTCCGCGGCCGCTCCGCGGTCTGGTGGGGTTTTTAAGTCCAACCCTCAAGCAGAGCAAAAAAAAAAAACTGTAGAAAGACTGCAAACTGTAGAGTATACTGCCACAGACTGCAACTCAGCAGCCAACTCTGTGGCCGCTCTGCGGTTTGGTGGGGTTTTTAAGTCCAACCCTCAAGCAGAGCAAAAAAAAAAAAACTGTAGAAAGACTGCAAACTGTAGAGTAGACTGCCACAGATTGCAACTCAGCAGCCAACTCCGCGGCCTCTCCGCGGTTTGGTGGGGTTTTTAAGTCCAACCCTCAAGCAGAGCAAAAAAAAAAACAAAACTGTAGAAAGACTGCAAACTGTAGAGTAGACTGCCACAGACTGCAACTAATATTCAGTTCTTTGTATTTGGAATTTAATCGTTTTTTATATTCTTGATTTTATATAATGTGAGGAAATGGAAATGGATTTGTTTATATTTTTGTATTGATGGTGAAAGGTTTGCAATAATCGGAACACCTGAATGAATACATTTAAAAACAGGTTTAAGAAAGTATTCGTGAAGCCTCGGTGTTAATGGCAATTTAGAAAAATCGAAATACCATCCATTAGTACAGAAATGCCCCACTGTTACTACAAGAAGGCAACCAGCCCTATAAATCTACTCAGCAGAACACTGAAGCCTTTCATCTGGGGATTTCACTCCAGAATGAAGACGCTGAGAGAATTTGCTCAAAAGGCCACCTTCATTGTGGTGCTTCCCTTAAATTACAATACCTTGAGTCCATGCACATAGTCAT
The DNA here is from genome assembly GCF_040938575.1 of Ambystoma mexicanum. NCBI lineage: Eukaryota > Metazoa > Chordata > Amphibia > Caudata > Ambystomatidae > Ambystoma > Ambystoma mexicanum. Next base: position 324,505,858 of record NC_090925.1, on the reverse strand, counting down.
GGCCTGGACGTGTCTTAATGCCTGGATGGAAACTTGCAGAACTGTGGTGTTTAGCTTTTCATGTGAGCTATGTCTTGTTTTTAGAGCCAGTCCCAAAGTGTTGGAAACGGGAAAAATGGACGTGTGTGTGCGGGGAACGGGTGTGGGGGAGCGGGACGGGGCAGCAGCGCCCGATACCATCCAGCAACCGAATCAAGTGCAGCTGCGAGGCACCTGCAAGAGGACTGAGTCCTTGCAATTTGCTTTTTTTTTTAAAAAAAAGAGCATTTTGGGGACGTATGAATGACCACAGAACTCTTCTGATCAAGTAATGCCCACTGGTCTGTCTGCTCACTTAATGTGTCGCTATAGTCACTCTAACAGAAACATGTCCATAAACAACAAGAGATACATACACATTTGGACAATGTTTGGCTACGACTGTGAGCGTTATTTTGTTTCTGCAACTAATCACTGTGGGCACGGTTAAGAGTTTGATGCTAGTGGTAATTCCACATGCTTTTGTGCGGTGGAAAGCAGTACCCCATGTGGTAAATACCGGATCCCATGCTGTCCGTTGGGACTCCAAAATTGGAAATAACAGAAAGATCCACATGACTAGGAATCATGGGGACCTTTCCGTGTACCCCATATTTACCGCATGCAGTAACAGTAAAATTGTTTGGCGGTATTATCCCTGGTAATACTACCAAACTCTTTAACGTGCCCTTAGTTCCTCTTGCTTATGCTAGCCTCCTGAAGCACTACTTATTGGACAAATAGGGAGCCTTGGCTTGAAAGCTTATCTTGGAGACAGTTAAGCTAGCTAGCCAGGGGTTTTTGGGATCTGGGCCTCCAAAGAACAGAGCTATGTCAAGATAATCTTTGTCGGAGCTCTGCCTTGTTCCATCCCAATTCCTCCCCTGCAGCCCCTCCCGCTCCCCATACTCCCTCCTCTTAGAAGGACTATACCTTCAGGACTACATTCTTGCAATGCATATAAAAAAAGGTGTCTTCAATTCCCCAGTCCTTTGGCTTCATTGAAAAAGAGTGTACGTTTCTGTCAGCGCAACAGCCAGATAGGGCAACGTGTTCATAAATTACATGTGGGGTGTCTTTGTTCAGAGTGCATATTGCCTCTCCATCTGGTTACTGAGTTGGTCCTTGTCCTTGTCTTCATACCTCAAAATGTAGACTTCAAAGAATACCGAGCCTTGCAGTTTTCTAAGGTATCTCACTTGGCTTGTGACTCCAGGGCGACAGAGCCCAGCATCATGAACCCTGTTGGGCCCTTTGCAATTTCTTCAGGGTCAGGGCATTAAGAACATATTTCTCCAGTAACTGGAGTTCTGCAATGTCTGGTCCCCTCCATCATTTAAGGACTTTAGAAGATGGAATGGAAGTAAGAAAGATACACATCTCCTTTCTCACCCCTAGTTCCCAGAACCTGTCTTTCTCCAGATAAACAGTTGATGTAAGTTAGTTCCATTGGAGCTCTAGGCCTAGGTCATCGAGGAGTTCACTCTGAGATGCTGCCAAGACGTCACCCTGGGGTCACATCTGAGAGCTGTGGCTGGTGCAGCTCGTTCCTAGGCTCTCACCCAGGCTGATGATCACTTGGATCGCCGGCCTAAAGGAAAGAATCCAACTGTGGCAGAGTGTGGAATCCTGGCTCCTGTCCACCATTGCCCAAAAAACATGAAAGAAGAGACCGTCCCTTTCAAGCAGATAATCTTAGAGCAGCAACGGGGACATGGAACTAACCTTTCTTGGAACTGGGGACTAATAGAAGATAGAGACCAAGAACAGGGCAATGCTGGATGAAACACTATGGGCCTCATTACGGGTTTGGAGGCAGACATGCCCTTAATAAGGGCATGTCTGCCTCCAAACTTGGGTCCGGGTCCGGGTTCCCTGAGTGGGGAATTACCGGGCCATTCCGACCTAGGAGGGCCCGGTATTTCCCCATTCAGGGAGCCCAGACCCGGACCATCCCATTCCCATTCGAGACCCCCTAGGGCTCAATGGGAATGGGGAGGGAGCTAACAATGGGCCCGTTAATAACGGGCCTGTTGTTAGCTCCCTGGTCCCCTGGCGGGACCCGCAAAGGCCGTCTGGTCTGACCAGACGTCCAGAGCGGGTCCCGCAAGGGAACCTCCTAATAGGGCAGAATGGGTTTAACGACACTGGCACCTTTACCGGTGTCGTTAAACCCATTCCGCCTAGGTCGTAATGAGGCCCAATGTCTAGCCACCAATCCTCCGGCTGAGTCTTTTGCAGTTGGGTATACATTACACAAGGGAAACCGCCCATCTGTTTCCAGAACTACACAGGTTTTGCAAACAGCGGTCTGACATACGAAAATAGTCATGACAAAGCTCACAGTTTGGTTATTTGAACAGGGAAACGTGTGCTTTTGATACTGTAATTCAGAAATGTACAAGTATCTCTAGTCCTAGGGGTGTAATCACTCATTTGCCAGACCGTTATGGGGAATCCACCAGTCCTTGGCTAGGAGGCTGTGTTACCTTCCCAAACCTACACTAACAGGATGGAACTTATATTCCTTGGCTCACCTAGTGTAAGCTGCAGCTGAACGATCCAGGCTAGCGCTCAGGAGCGGATTATGCAAGAATGCAAGTTAACACAATATGGAAATATACTTTTGATCTCCTAGAAGGTAGGTGAGAATATAGGTGCAGATTCAAGTAAGTAATTTGGTATTACAACGCCTCAAGACTTTGAAGGCAGAACTCTTCACTCTCTGCCCTAGTAGTTAGTTTAAGGTCAAGGTTAACTGGAGCCTTTGAAGCCTACGTTTTAAATATGGTGCTCCTGCAGTACTCAGAGGACCTGTATCCAATCAACCGATCACATGTCTCCCATTGGCAATGGTGGGGGAGAGGGGCAGGCTTTAAATTGGCTGAGTAGGATACTTGTCGTGATGCTGTATGGTGCCTCAGTGTAAATTATAGTACCAATGTTAATTGTATGTTCAATGTTAGAGATACAACCTGCCTTCATGACCACTCCGCTGCCTTTCCTTGGGTATCTTGGACAGTTTCAAAACACGGCCAGTCAGTGACCAGGGCCAAGAAGAGGTTGGAGGTCAGCAGCAGCGGTTCCTGGTGTCCCAGTCTCCAGTGATGGTTGTGTATAAGCTGTTGAAGATACTTCAAGCTATTAGGACATCTGTGGTGTTAGTGAAGTTGACGAAAGAGCTACTACTGAAGCGTGGCTTTCGCGCATGCCTCTGGCATTGGAAGGTGCAGGCAATATCAAGTGACAAAAGTACAGGTGAGGGACAGCTTCCTCAGATTGCCTTTGTTCATTTGGTGAGCTTGGTAATTAACTGAGGTTCTGGGTCTTCACCAGTCACAGCTATGTGACACTGTCAGTTGCAGGTGTGCTCAGAGTTAGGTGATTTTGCCTCTTCATGTTGGGTCAACGCATGGCCAGCAGCAACGCTTCCTGAGGGGTGAAGAGTTAAAGGGCTTGTGGCATGGCTAGCCCCATTGAGTGAGAGGAAGAGAGTACTGCATTTGCTCTGTCTCTGGTCACTGAAAGTCTAGTACAGCTAATACTGAGGTACTGCATTGCCATCAGATAGGACTTGACAGGGCCTCCTCACAATTCCTCTTCAGGTTGTCATCTTCTTTTATGCTTCAGGACTTGTAACAAAGTGCTTCAATGTAATGGAGCAGACCCACTACTTGTATGAGCAATGGGGCGAGGTGAAACTCATTCCCTAGTAACAAGGCTGCTGCTTTCATTCAAACATTCTGGCAACCACACAATCAATGGGTGCCACTATATAAAACTTTTGAAGGGTCCCAACCAAGTGTTTTGTTTTAGGTGTGGATTCAGGGTTGAATCTCAAGCACAATTCACCAATAATTAGTACTGGTAACTTTAACCCTCATTCTCCAAGACAGGCAGTGGACATGACCTCCGTATCCCACTCACATAGAATTTGTTTTGCCATTTAACTCTGTAAGGGTTTCTTACAATGTAATAGAGTTTAAGTTTGATTGTATAAACCTTTATTTCTTTATTCGTTACTTTTACAGTTGTCTGGATTATGACTTCTGATAACAGGTATTTTTCTCTTTTAGTCCTTCCATATCTTTCATTAATCAGAACTATTAAGCTTTGGTTATTTCTGGCTTCGGTTTAGAGCATGAACCCGTTAACGCTTGTTTCAATTCCAGATTCTTGTACTTATGCCACTTTGAATTGTCTTACTTTAGTTCACAACATACAACGTTTCATACTTGCATCAATTTACTTTTTCAAATGTGTGACACTTTGGGGTGTTGTACCAGTGCTTGACACATGGTACAATCCCCCCTTTTCATATGTGGGAAGCTACGAAACTTCATGCCAGAGTTCCCCGAATACAGCGTTTAACACTTGTCTCAATTCTCCTTAGTCAATGTTGTGAGCTATTTGGGGATGTCATGCTGCAGGTCTCAGAATGCAGAGTTTTACACTGGGCTCAACTCTCCTTATTACTATGTGATAGGCTTTGGGATTTTGCAGCACATTTCCCCCTAATGCAGAGTTTCACACTTGTCTCAATGCTTCTTATTCAAACGTGAGACACTTTGGGATTTAAAGCAAAAAGTCCCAGAATGCAGTATTCCACATTTGTTTCAATTCTCTTTAAACAAAAGTGTGATTCTTCGGAATTCCATACCACAGTTCCCAGAATGCAGTGTTCCACACTGCTTCCAATTCTCCATATTCGAACGTGGGATACTTTGGGATCATGTACCACAGTTGCAGAACGCAGTGTTTAATTTGGTTTGTATTCTCTTTATTTGAATGCCAGCCACTTTCATGCTACCATTGCAAGAATGCATCATTTGACAGTTGTTTCAATTCTCCTAATTCATACCTGTGACACTTTCCAATTTCGTGCCAGAGTTCCCAGAATGCCGCATTTAATGCTTGTTTTTCTATTTTCTCTATAGCCATCTGTGGGTTAACATCTTATTTCGTAATTTCGTAGGTGTTTTCAGTCTGATTTCGGGTGATACCCCCAATAGTTCTTACAAAGATTCTCCAGTCGACGTGTACCCTAGACCCTAGGCTGTCTCGGCATTTTATTTTATCACACACTTGGTCTTTTCTATTGTGGCTTCCCCTGGCATCAATGACATGTCTCTTCTTCTCCCAGAGCTTGACTTATATCAAGCTTCCGCTGCCTACGCCTTGGTTCTACTTCACTGTCTTTGCAGACTTTTGTCTGGTCTGCCAGCAGCGTCTCATCTTCCTTAGTGTCCCCCAGCTTACTGGCAGTTTCTTAGAGGCTTGGGCTGGTTGCCTTCCTATGCCACCTTCCAGCACAGCTGTTGTACCTTGTGTCTAGTAGCTTCGACCAGCTTCCATGCACACTCTGTGTGGTTTATTTGACCAGTACCCTCGTTACCATTTGCACAATACAGTTTGCTGCGCCATGCCTCCGCCTCGTCTAGCCATGCTTCTTCTCTTGGCTAGTGTGCCACCTCTCACCATCTCCCCAGAATTCTCGGCTAACAGGGTTCTTATCTCATACTTCCAGCAACCAACTCCTCCTCCACTTTCCCTGAATCTTAAGCAGGGGTGTTGCTAGGACTGGAAAAGATCAGGGGCTACGCTAATGTCAGGACTGCCGGGATTCGGGGCTAGCTATAGCCTTTTTGGTTATAACCCCTGAGCTTCTATCCGGGGCTACAACCAAAAGACCCAGGTCTATAGCCCCCTCAGCCTCGGCTAGCAACGCCCCTGCTCTTAAGCAAGTCCTTCCTATATTGAAATCTTCAATGTCTTATTTCAACCTGTGGGGACATAGAAAACAGACTGAAACTGTTTATTTTCACCTCCCAATAGGTGCTTTTGACAGATCAGACTCATCACAACAACTCGCTGGATTTGACAAGGGGGTGTCTGGACGGAACACACTCGGTTACGGCATGCTGTACTCCACTAGAATCTTAAAATGCCTGCCACCAATCAATAGAGTCCACATAGCCTGTTGGGGGCTTGCACAGGGAAAACAGGGTACACGGCATAATACCCAGACCGGTTTATAGTCATAACATCGAAAACCAAAAAATCGAAAGTCAAAATCTCGAGAAAAAAAAACGTCAAAAAAAAGTCACTTTTTTTAATGACATTTTTTATTCGAAATGGGGGGAGAAATGGGGGGGTTCCTAGAAATGGGGGGCTAGAGCCAAAAAATAAATGTAAATAAAAAAATAAATAATTCGACTTTTTTTTCGGCGTTTTTTTTTCTCGAGATTATGACTTTCGACCTTTTTTTTCGATATTATGACTGCACACCACCCAGACCATAGGAGCATGCAAGATATTTGCATCTATGATGATGCATCAGATGAGATCTTATCGGGGAATAAATTGGATAAGCCAGTTAGAAAACAGTAGAAAAATATTCACTAATGCAGCCCTCGCTTATTAGTCTTCACTCTCTACTCATACAACAACTCCTTGAACATCCCTCTTTGTTTGGCTGGCTAGTCTTTTCCTTGTGATTTACAGTGAAAGTAAGCCCTCACAAGCTGAAGGGCCACAAGAGTAATTGAGGGGTTACTCGCTTCATGGTCATAAGCAACTTTAACAGCCTGTCATCTTCCTAGAGTTTGAAGCTAGTTCCTAAGAGGTCGGGTGTAAAGCACCTAACAGCCCAGAGCATTTCATATCATTCATTTGCCATGGCTGTTCACTTCAGCTCTTTCCTCTTGTGCTGGTGGCCGATGAATGCCACAAGGTGCTCCCTGCTCTTTCTGCAAACTGTGAAAGTGCTGCACCCACTCCAGTTAAGATGTGCCTCTTTGAAGGATGAAAGGCTGGATAAAATCCATCCCTGGTGCTTGTAACAAGGCATCATTCACCCTTTGAATGCCTGATGACAGTTTTCAATATGCGCACAACATTACTAGACAGCTTTTGAGAGGCCATGGCTATTACAGGGGCCTCTGTGATCCCATAGTTGGCTACAACATTTCTGTAGTACCAGGTGAACCCCAAAAAACCATTAACCGTTATTTGAGCAGTTGGTCAACAAGTGTTCGAATTTTGGCCTTCAGATGCTCAATTTTCCCACCCCCAAGAGCTTGCCCAAGTAACACCACTACGCTTTGATCTACTGGGCATCTAGAGGCATTGGTGGACATCTTTGCTTTCTGAAGGGGCTCGAGCAGCTTTCTGAGATGTTGTAGATGCACTACCCATCTGTAGCTGAAGATGGCAAGCTGTCCAAGTACAAGCAGAAGACGCACTAGTCTTCCAGCCCAGTGTGGGCCTGGGTTATCAGCCTGTGGAGCATTCCAGCTGTATTGTTCGAACCAAAGGGCTTTAAATTGAACAAGTACAAGCTTTCCATAGTACAGAATGCTGTTTTCTACTTGCTAAATAGGAGAAAGTGCTAAGGCAAGTTGCCAGGACCCCAAATTCAAATCGAATGAGATCAGATGCTGAACGACCCCCACCCTGTCCACAAGACCATCAACTAGAGAAAAGGGGTGTGCATCTGTCCTCTTGACAGCATTTAGCCTTCTCGAATCCATCTCAAAATCTCAAGTCAGTGGTCCCGGAGTTAGGCACCAGTGAAACAGGGCTCAACCCTGACCTTTGAGAGCGCTCATTCACCCCTCGGTCCAAAATCTTGGTGACCTCAGTATTGATGTGATTATCAGACGTTGTCAGCTCTGTTTTATACAGGCAGGCTGACCTGGTGTCTACATCATGTTTGCACCACAGTGTAAGACCGGAGTCAGCGAGAGTATCATGGAACTGACAAAGCTCTGGAATCATCATCAGCAAGAGACTCACGTTCTCCCTGAGTCAGAGACTGCAAGAAAGAAGGCAATTCCTCATGTCAGGGCGAAACCGTGTGCCTGACTTTTGTAGGCTCCATCATGAGGACCTCCTGGTAACCAGTCAATGTTGCCTTCTGATCAAATAATTATTTAATCAGTGTCTGGTCAACCTTTATGTTAACATTTGCCTTGTGCATGAAATGGACTATCTTATGCAGAAGCACAGCACATAGTCAACCTCTTCATGCGATGGACGGCAGGGGTTTCATTCCCACCCCTCCTTCACTAAACCGAGAGGATCTCTCAGAGGTGAAGGGGATCTGACAGAAGCTTGAATGTGCTGAAACCCCCTCTCGCTAAGGTGCCTCCATGTAGGCATACATGGTTACAGGAGGTCCCACCTTCTCCTCGGAGGCTGTTCCAAAGCATGCATCAGTGGGAGCTTGCACCACTGGCAGTGGTACAAGGGGTACTTTTGCCTGTGCACCGGGCTAACTGGACAACTGACAGGTTAGGCAGTTCTTGTACTAATGCTCTGCCTGCTCTCCCACTACTGGGTAATTGCAGGTGAGAAATCAGGGAGTGGTACTTTTTGCACCAACTGCAGTGTGAATCCTATCTGCCTCAGGGACACAACCTACCTCTGCAGAGCAGCTGGATAAGGGTTATCTAGCCTGCTGCTTCCCAGTGACCTTGAACCTTCCAGGTGCCTCGATTTTTGACTGGGATGGGCTTGCCTGCACAAGCCGCAAGAGTGTGACTCTTTCTACGTGCCCTACAGAGCTGTGCTCAGATTGGTCTCCAACTGCAAGAAACTCTTGCAGCTCAAAGAGGGGGCAGATGCATTGGTCTATTTGGCAGCCTCATCCTCCTGTATTGAAAGAGCTGGACGGCCTGCAGGCCCTGAACATACTGCTCAGTGGTGGGCTCGCCATATATTCTGGCCATGTCCTGTGACAGCCTACCAGCTGTTGGAGTGCACTCCCCAGTGGCTGTTCCTGCTCAGCCTCTGATCTGGGGACCATTACCCAGCATGCCAGCCCAGTGTGCTTTGGTGGGTGCCATGAACACCCCTTAGGGGACTCATGTGGGCTCCTGCCTTCTATAAAAGGTAAGATTGTCAATCTGAAAACCTACAGTGTTAATCCTTATAGTGTTGGCGCCAATCAGAGCTGCATTTGCTAATGATCTTACTACTAAACACTACATGGGGCTTGCTCTCCTGTCTGGAAGCTTGGCACTGGACCCTTTACTACAGGGGTGGGACCAAGACTGATTTGCATATGGTCTTTCCCCATTCTGTAATGGCTTGGCAGGTTGACGAACAATGGTCTGGAGGGTTGCCCAGCGTGATGCAAAGACTACTTATAAACCTTCCAGCCATCACCTGTTTTGTTTTGCTATATTCACCGAGTGGTACAGGTATGCCCAGACATGGGTTCCAAACCTGCTTGGCCTAGAGAGGCAAGCTACACCTCACCGATGATGCCAAATGAGGCTGAAACATTTTTGGGGATGCTTGTGGTCTGGTGCATGAAGGGATGTGACCTAGTAGTTCAGGCCAACCTTCCCCTTTTGGGGAGGGACCAAGCCTGATTTGCATACGTTCTTTACCCGTCTGTAATGGCTTGGCAAGCTGAAGAATTATGATCTGGAGTGTTGCCGAGAGCAATGCTAGAGGTTAAGATTAATTCTAAACCTTCCAGCCATCACCTCTTTGGTTTTACTTTTGGGGTCTAACATGATGAAGATATTTAGGGCTTGCGGCTTATGGTGGTCCTCTGGAAAGGTCACTGTCCCTTCTGGTTTACCCATTTCGAAAACCCACTGGTCTACAGGTAGCAGATTAGGGTCCGTGACCTTGGAGTCATCAAGCTGCTGACACAAATCCATTTAACAAGCACTCCAGATCTGCTTTGACATGATGACATTCTATACCCCACCATAGGCGCCCACCTTGTTCCTAAGTATACAACCATTCAAGTTCCTTTTCACACAGTTCACATTCACCCATGTGTACAGCTCGCAGTCAAGCGCTCCACGAAATATCCAAATGCTTACCAGCTTAGGCGCAAGGACCTTGCCCTCAAAAGAGTGCCCTCTTATGAGCAGTGAATACTGCTTCAACAAAACTCCCAGATGAAAGGCTGATAGATATACTGAATTATTTCATGCCGCACACTCCCAGAATATACAGGGGGGGGTGAAGGGGCATGACCCATTCGTTCCTACAGGATTGTGCCATTGAAAAACTTGGACAGATGTAGTGACATGTCAGGCTTTGCTACCCCTTACTTACGGCTGACTCTTCCCCAGCCCTACATGTTTTCAGATGTTACAGCTTGTCGGGAAATCGCATCATTTTTTATAGGCCCCTTCCAGCATGATTTGATGCGCTCTTCCTAGGCTTTTGCAGCTTCTTCAGTGAACCCCCAAAAGGTATCAGACGTGAACGAAAATACACACTGAGGTTGAACACAGAGGATTGGGATCTCAGTTGCCATGGCAACCACCTGCAGAAGATGGAGAGGCGGCTGTGGGCACCCGTGTTTTTCCTTCTCGCTGTACCTATTTATTGAAGGCATTTACATAGCACTGACCTACCCACAAGGGCAACTGAATGCTGCACGTTTAGAGGTAATTGGCAACGCGGCCAGTGACCCAAGTGGGTTTCGGGAGCAGCAACCGTGTAACATTTCAAAGACAGCATTTTTGATGTTTGCCTCTTGCCAGCGAGATGACAACCAGGAGAAGCAATTGGTTTCCCCAAGTCTCTCTCGCCGGGCAAGCCCTGCCTGAGCAATGCACCATTATGAAGCTGGATCGGCGCTCTGCGCACATGACCGGACAGCTAAGGAAGGAAATGGAGTCTGCAAAAACAGTACAAAATGGTCTCCAGAGACACAGAGTCAGCAGGCAGTGGGACACTCTTCAAACCCTATAAGTGTCTCACCCGGGCAAACTGGCTGGCTGATCTTTGATATGTCCTTGAGTTTTACACCTATGGGAAAACAACAGTATTTTTAGTGGGGCCTAAATATGGGAAAAGAGGGTCTGAACCGTGTTGAAGGAGGGCCTGGTCATGGTGAAGGATGGCCGGGCTATGATGAAGGAGGGACAACAAGGGCCTGCCTATGGTGCAGGGGGACATGGCCATGGAGATGGACGGCTGGGATATGGGGAAAGAGGCCGAAGGAGGAACTGATTATGGTGAAGGAGGACATGGCCATGAAGATAGACGGCCGGGCTATGGTGAAGGAGGGCGATGGAGGACCTGGCTATGGTGTAGGAGGACATGGCCATGGAGATGGACGGCCGGGATATGCGCCAGGAGGGCGAAGGAGCACCTGATTATGGTGAAGGAGTTCATGACCATGGAGATGGACGGCCGGGTGTGGTGAAGGAGGGCCAAGGAGGACCTGGCTATGGTGTAGGAGGACATGGTCATGGAGTTGGCAGGCCGGGCTATGGGGAATGAGGGCCAAGGAGGACCTGGCTATGGTGTACGAGGACATGGTCATGGAGTTGGCAGGCCGGGCTATAGGGAAGGAGGGCCAAGGAGGACCTGGCTATGGTGTAGGAGGACATGGTCATGGATAGGAAGGCCGGTCTATGGGGAAGGAGGGCCAAGGAGGACCTAGCTATGGTGTAGGAGGAAATTACCATGGCGATTGACGGCCAGGCTATGGTGAAGGAGGGCCAAGGAGGACCTGGCTATGGTGTAGGAGGACATGGTCATGAAGTTGGAAGGCCGGGCTATGGGGAAGGAGGGCCAAGGAGGACCTGGCTATGGTGTAGAAGGATATGACCATGGAGATGGAGGGCATAATCATGGTGAAGGACTGCGTGGCTATGGGGAATGAGAGCCTGGCTATGGTGAAGGAGGGCCTAATTATGGCAAAAGTGGGCCTAGCTATGCCAAAGGACAGCTTCCATATAGGAAAGGAGGGGGATGAAATGGCAAAGGAGGGCCTGACTATGGCAAACGAGGGCGTTGCAATTGCAAAGGAGGGCCTGACTATGGCAAACAAGGGCCTAGCTATTGCAAATGAGGGGCTGGCTATGGCAAAGGGGGGTCTGGCTATCCCCTCTCGTGAAGGAGGGTATGGCTGTGGCAAAGGAGGGTGTAGCTATTGCAAAAAAGGGCCTGACTATGGTGAAGGAGGGATGTCAATAGCGAAGGAGAGCGTGGCCAGAGTTAGAGACTGGTCTGATCGTAGTTTAAAGAGAAGGTTCTGGCCACCTGCAGAAAGGGTCTAAACAGATCTACAGAAGAAGGGTCTTACCACAACCCGCTAGAGAAGAAGGTTATGGCCTGATCATTAAGAAGGAGGACCTGCAGTACAGCAGAATGGTTTAACCACAGTTATAAGAGGAGGGCCTAACCAGAGCTGTGGGGGGAGGGCCTCACTATGGAGAATAAAGGCCAGCCACCAGTCCAGTAAAAGGGCCCGACCCAATGTACATGAGAATGGTCTAAGGAAAAGGATCTAACCAGAGTTACAAGAGGTCAACCATTAAATACAGGAGACGTCCTCACCAAAGAGAAAGTGGGCTGGACCAGAGCTACAGAAGAAAGGTCTGTCATAGCTTCGGTAGAAAGGCCTAAACAAAAAATCCACAGGACAAGGGTCTACCACAACTACAGGATTAGGCCTCAAAGGGGTCAAGGAGGGCCGGACCACAGCTACAGGAAGCCTCAATGTAGCCAATTAGGGTAGGCCACAGCTACAGGAGGAGGCCTCAATGTCACCAAGGAGGGACAGTCCACAGATCCAGGAGAAGGCCTCAATGTGGCCAAGCAGGGCCAGGCCACAGTACAGGAGGAGGCCTCAATTTGGCCATGGAGGGCCATACAGAGCACAGCTACAGAAGAAGGCCTCAATATAGCCAATGAGGGTGGACCACAGCTACAGGAGGAGGCCTCAATGTGGACAAGGAGGGCCAGACCACAACTACAGGAGGCCCCAATGTAGCCAATGAGAGTAGGCCACAGCTGCAGGAGGAGGCCTCAATGTGGCCAAGGAGGGCCAGACCACAGCTACAGAGGAGGGCCTCAATGTGGCCAAGCAGGGCCAGTCCACAGTACAGGAGGAGGCCTCAATGTGGCCATGGAGGGCCATACAGACCACGGCTACAGGAGAAGGCCTCAATATAGCCAATGAGGGTGGACCACAGCTACAGGAGGAGGCCTCAATGTGGACAAGGAGGGCCAGACCACAACTACAGGAGGCCTCAATGTAGCCAATGAGGGTAGGCCACAGCTAGAGGAGGAAGCCTCAATGTCGCCAAGGAGGGCCAGACCACAGCTACAGGAGAAGACGGCAATGTGGCCAAGCAGGACCAGCCCACAGTACAGGAGAAGGCCTCATTGTGGCCATGGAGGGCCACAAAGACCACAGCTACAGGAGAAGGCCTCAATGTGGCCAAGCAGGGCCAGTTCACAGTACAGGAACAGGCCTCAATGTGGCCATGGAGGGCCATACAGACCACAGCTACAGGAGGCGGCCTCAATGTAGCCAAGGAGGGTGTACCACACCTACAGCAGGAGACCTCATTGTGGCCAAGGAGGGCCATACAGACCACAGCTACGGGAGAAGGCCTCAGTGTGGCCACAGCTACAGATAAGGATCCGACCATCTGCAAAGATTCGGCCCCATTACACTGGCCAATCTGCATATTTACATGTCCCTTTGGGTGTGGTCTGGCGTTAGTAAGGCGCAGACTCTGCATTACTCTCCAGTGTACTTTACTTGTGCATCTTTAACATACTTCATTTTAACACATCTGTGCTGCTCTGACCAAACCATGCCGTAACACACCTTTTAATGCATATCGAGCATGACACTGCAGAAACACGCGCTCCTGTGCAGCCCAGCTTCTATCCTGCATTATAACGCAGCCTCCTATGCAGCTTTGCCTAGCACTGCTGCAAACCACCCCCACACGTGTATAGCTATTGCCTGACACGCAATAACACACCATCTTGCGGTGCCCAGCCATTTTATACGGCATCATACACAAAGCTGCACGCTCCCTCCAGGTTGACAAAGTCACAGTCTCTGCTGGTCAGCGCTTCCCCAGAAAGTCAAGACCTGGGCAGACTAGAGCAGCAGAGAAACAAGGAAAATAAAGAACCAGGAAACAGGCCTTCTCGGGCTGTGGGACTGCAGACCTGTCAGTAGCAAATTCGCACCCGCCCTCTTGCAATAAAGAATGGAACTCAATACCCTCTTCTTCCGGGAGGACCCTCTTCACACCCGGTAAGATACCCCCAGCACCCGAGCAGCCCAGGATCCCTCCTGACAGCCACCCTTTACTGCCCGCGCCTCCTTTCAGCATTGTCACATGCTCCCCACTAACTCTACATGTTAACTAGTCCCTGCCATTCAGAACAGCATGCCAGTTATGCATACGTTGCTGCCAGCGTTGTTTCCCCTGTTGCCATCTACTGCATGGCTGGTGCCACTGCACAGCACTGCGTCGCATCCCACCAATGCATACCCAACATGAAATCATCTCCCTAAGGCGCTCCCCTCTGCCACTCTTGAAAGAAAGTACAGCATCACCGGTGTGCAGCTCTGGCATGACCCTCCCTGTGAAGCTGTGGCAATGACAGCGCTGCAACGCCTCTCCTGTGCAGCTCGGGCATGATAGTTCAGCAATGCCCCTCCTGTGCAACTCTGGCATGATAGTGCTGCAACGCCTCTCTTGTGCACCTCTGGCATGATAGTGCAGTTATACGCCTCCTGTGCAGCTCGGGCATGATAGTGCTGCAACGCCTCTCTTGTGCAGCTCTGGCATGATAGTGAAGCAATGCCCCTCCTGTGCAGCTCTGGCATGATAGTTCAGCAATGCCCCTCCTGTGCACCTCTGGCATGATAGTGCAGTTACACACCTCCTGTGCAGCTCTGGCATGATAGTGCAGCAACAGCCCTCCTGTGCAGCTCTGGCATGATAGTGAAGCAATGCCCCTCCTGTGCAGCTCTGGCATGATAGTGCAGCAATGCCCCTCCTGTGCAGCTCGGGCATGATAGTTCAGCAATGCCCCTCCTGTGCAGCTCTGGCATGATAGTTCAGCAATGCCCCTCCTGTGCAGCTCTGGCATGATAGTGCTGCAACGCCTCTCTTGTGCACCTCTGGCATGATAGTGCAGTTACACACCTCCTGTGCAGCTCTGGCATGATAGTGCAGCAATACCCTTCCTGTGCAGCTCTGGCATGATAGTGAAGCAATGCCCCTCCTGTGCAGCTCTGGCATGATAGTGCAGCAATGCCCCTCCTGTGCAGCTCGGGCATGATAGTTCAGCAATGCCCCTCCTGTGCAGCTCTGGCATGATAGTGCAGCAATACCCCTCCTATGCAGCTCTGGCATGATAGTGCAGCAATACCCTTCCTGTGCAGCTCTGGCATGATAGTGAAGCAATGCCCCTCCTGTGCAGCTCTGGCATGATAGTGCAGCAATGCCCCTCCTGTGCAGCTCGGGCATGATAGTTCAGCAATGCCCCTCCTGTGCAACTCTGGCATGATAGTGCTGCAACGCCTCTCTTGTGCACCTCTGGCATGATAGTGCAGTTACACACCTCCTGTGCAGCTCTGGCATGATAGTGCAGCAATACCCTTCCTGTGCAGCTCTGGCATGATAGTGAAGCAATGCCCCTCCTGTGCAGCTCTGGCATGATAGTGCAGCAATGCCCCTCCTGTGCAGCTCGGGCATGATAGTTCAGCAATGCCCCTCCTGTGCAGCTCTGGCATGATAGTGCAGCAATACCCCTCCTATGCAGCTCTGGCATGATAGTGCAGCAATACCCTTCCTGTGCAGCTCTGGCATGATAGTGAAGCAATGCCCCTCCTGTGCAGCTCTGGCATGATAGTGCAGCAATGCCCCTCCTGTGCAGCTCGGGCATGATAGTTCAGCAATGCCCCTCCTGTGCACCTCTGGCATGATAGTGCAGCAATACGCCTCCTGTGCAGCTCTGGCATGATAGTGCAGCAATGCCCTTCCTGTGCAGCTCTGGCATGATAGTGCAGCAATGCCCCTCCTGTGCAACTCTGGCATGATAGTGCAGCAACGCCTCTCCTGTGCAGCTCTGGCATGACAGCGCTGCAACGCCCCTCCTGTGCAGCTCTGACATGATAGTGCAGCAATGCCCCTGACAGTGCTGCAACGCCTCTCCTGTGCAGCTCTGGCATGATAGTACAGCAATGCCCCTCCTGTGCAGCTCTGGCATGATAGTTCAGCAACGCCGCTCTTGTGCAGCTCTGGCATGATAGTGCAGCAATACCCTACCTGTGAAGCTATGCAATGACAGCGCTGCACCAACTCTCTTGTGCACCTCTGGCATGCTAGTGCAGCAATACCACTCATGTGCAACTCTGGCATGATAGTGCAACAATACCCCTCCTGTGCAACTCTGGCATGATAGTGCAGCAACAGCCCTCCTGTGCAACTCTGGCATGATAGTGCAACAATACCCCTCCTGTGCAACTCTGGCATGATAGTGCAGCAACAGCCCTCCTGTGCACCTCTGGCATGCTAGTGCAGCAATACCCCTCCTGTGCAACTCTGGCATGATAGTGCAGCAACAGCCCTCCTGTGCAACTCTGACATGATAGTGCAGCAACAGCCCTCCTGTGCAGCAACTCTGGCATGATAGTGCAGCAACAGCCCTCCTGTGCAGCTCTGGCATGATAGTGCAGCAATACCCCTCCTATGCAGCTCTGGCATGATAGTGCAGCAATGCCCCTCCTGTGCAGCTCGGGCATGATAGTTCAGCAATGCCCCTCCTGTGCAACTCTGGCATGATAGTGCTACAACGCCTCTCTTGTGCACCTCTGGCATGATAGTGCAGCAATACCCCTCCTGCGCAACTCTGGCATGATAGTGCAGCAATGCCCCTGCTGTGCAGCTCTGGCATGATAGTGCAGCAATACCCCTCCTGTACAGCTCTGGCATGATAGTGCAGCAATGCCCCGCCTGTGCAGCTCGGGCATGATAGTTCAGCAATGCCCCTCCTGTGCAACTCTGACATGATAGTGCTGCAACGCCTCTCTTGTGCACCTCTGGCATGCTAGTGCAGTAATACCCCTCCTGTGCAACTCTGGCATGATAGTGCTGCAATGCCTCTCTTGTGCACCTCTGGCATGATAGTGCAGCAATACGCCTCCTGTGCATCTTTGGCATGATAGTGCAGCAATGCCCCTCCTGTGCAGCTCTAGCATGATAGTGCAGCAATGCCCCTCCTGTGCAACTCTGGCATGATAGTGCTGCAACTCCTCTCTTGTGCACCTCTGGCATGATAGTGCAGCAATACCCCTCCTGTGCAGCTCTGGCATGATATTGCAGCAATGCCCCTCCTGTGCAGCTCTGGCATGATAGTGCAGCAATACCCCTCCTGTGCAACTCTGGCATGATAGTGCTGCAATGCCTCTCTTGTGCACCTCTGGCATGATAGTGCAGCAATACGCCTCCTGTGCAGCTCCGGCATGATAGTGCAGCAATGCCCCTCCTGTGCAGCACTGGCATGATAGTAAGGCAATGCCCCTCCTGTGCAGCTCTGGCATGATAGTGCAGCAATACCCCTCCTGTGAAGCTATGCAATGACAGCGCTGCACCAACTCTCTTGGGGACCTCTGGCATGATAGTGCAGCAATAGCCCTCCTGTGAAGCTATACAATGACAGAGCTGCACCACCTCTCGTGCAACCCTGGCATGATAGTGCAACAATGCCCCACCTTGCACAACTCTGCAATGATAGTGCAGCAATACCCCTCCTGTGAAGCTATGAAATGACAGCGCTGCACCAACTCTCTTGTGCACCTCTGGCATGATAGTGCAGCAATACCCCTCCTGTGAGCTATGCAATGACAGCACTGCACCACCTCTCTTGCGCAACTTGGCATGATAGTGCAGCAATGCCCCTCCCCTCCTGTGCAGCTCTGGCATGACAGCGCGTTAACACCCCTCCCCCTGTGCAGCTCCGGCATGAGACTGCAGTTTCCTGCGCATTGCTGGCGTGACGGTGCAGGAACACACCTCCACGCGCAGCAGCTCTTCCACAGTACTGCAATCTTTTCATAGGATTTTGCATAAACACGCGCTCTTAAGCCACATTCTCCTGTGCACATTTGCAGAGATGCTGAATCAGAACACGTGTTTGTGTACAGCACTGGCACTGTACTGCTTTATTAAGCACCAGTTTGTTCAGAACTGCTATTACACACACTCGATTAAAATGAACAACACCTACCAGTTCTGTAACTGCTCAGTGATGTACAAAGACCTGCAAGTGGGCATGCCTGTACTTTTCTCTCTCAACTCTGCCCACTACCCAGCTGACCTTAAAACCGCTATCTTTCTCCAAACATGCATTTCCCTCGGTGTTGTCCAGGATCACAGAGCTCGGCCGTCATTATAAGTGTGACAGTATTGTCCAAAAAATCTTAATCTTGGCAGAGACCAAAGATTTCACCATGCTTTAAGAGTCATTACTGCATGTAGACATCCATGGCCAAATGGCCTCAGAATCATAAAGACAGCCTGAGAACACGAACTGTGCATGTAATGATATTTGATATATGATATTGTATTTGTATGGAGCTCATACATACGTTTTTCAGAGAGCAGCGACGAGGCAAGGAAGGGGAACAATGGAGGACAAAACAACAATCTTACTAGGCCCAGTGACATTGAGAACGCGCAAGTGCAGGGGAGGGGAAGGGGGAAAGTGCAAGGGGAGGAGTGGAAAGTACTGAACACGGGATAAAACAACAACAGGTAGTGCAGCCAGCAGGTGGCAAGTGCAAGATTAGGGCGCAGACAGGGGGTGTCTGGTAAGTGCAGGTAAGGGGACTGTAGGGGTGAAGATACAGACCCAAGTGCAAGGATTGCCAGGAGGCAGTGCATGTGTGTGGCTTGGTGGGCAGGGACCTGGGCCTGAAAATCAGAGGGTAACCAGGTGCCTGGTGCCGAGGCAGTCAGATCAGCAGGGGAGAGGAAGAGTGAAGGCAGAAGCAAAGAGGAAGGTCTTGAGGTGCTTCCGGTACCGGAGATGCTTCTCCTCAAGTTTCAGAGAGGCAGGGAGGGGTATCTGGTCTTTCCATCTAAAGCCAGACCATCGAATACCACACCATCGAAAATTATTAATTGAACTGCCTTTCCATCGAAAAGCATATTCATTGAATAATATTCGATGGTTAATTTCGATGGATAGGGTTAGGGGTTAGGGTTGGGGCTAGGGTTAGATTTAGGGTTAGATTAAGGGTTGGGTTAGGGTTGGGGCTTGGGTTAGATTAAGGGTTAGATTAAGGGTTAAATTAGGGTTAGGGTTGGGGATAGGGTTAGATTAGGGTTTGGGTTAGGGTTGGGGCAGAGGTTAGGGTAAGGGTTAGGGGGAGGGCGTGGGAGTTAGGGGGTTGTGGGGGAACCCTCCCAATATATATATAAAAAAATGTTTTACATGCCAGTGCTGAAATTTCAGCACTGGACAGCTCCATGTAACGTTTTAATGTAGAAAATAAAAGCACCAAAATGCTATCTTTTACATTTAAAAGTGCATATCCATTCGATGGAAAAGATTCGATGGATATGTATTTTTAATGAAAAAGATAGAATGTCGATGCTTTTATTTTCGATGCATCTTTTTCGATGCATTGGCATTTCGCTGCATCGTTTTCGATGCAATGACTAATAACCGCAGGGAGGCTGTTCCAGAGGCAGGCCCCAGCCAAGGGAAGAGATCTACCCCAACTCGTTCCTTGTAGAAGCGACTGACCCTGAGGGAGTTGAAGATGAAGGAGTGAAGAGCTCAAGTGGGAAGGTATTTATGGAGGGAGAGTTGGAGGTATTGTGAAAGGCCCCAGAAAGCCTTGTGGACAATGCAAAGGGTCTTGAATTTAATCCTTGCAGCCATTGGGTGCCTATGAAGAGATTTCAGGGCTGGAGAGATACGATCCCAGGGCTTGAGGCCAAGGACAAGTCTCGCAGTCCTGTTCTGGATGAGCTGTAGAGGGCAGAGAGTAGAAACAGGCAGCTTAAGAAAGACGCTGTTTCAATAGTTCAGCCTAGAGAGCACCAGAGCTCTAGAGACAGTGAGCTTCTGGGGGAAGGAGAGAAAAGGAAGAATACCTCTGAGGAGGTGCAGTTGGTAGTTTGACTTCTTCGAGACATCAGAGATGTGAGGAGAAAAGGAGAGTGAGGAGTCGAAGGTGACCCCAAGGTTCTTAGCCTCACAGGTGGGAGCAGGAAGAGGGCCAAGGGAGGCCGGCCAGAGAGTGGCAGGAAAGGAGGTTGCAGGTGTGCGGATGAGGAGAATCTCCATCTTACTGGCATTAAGGCAGAGATTTTATTTTTATTTTTATTTATTCTTTATCAGATTATTGGCGGCACACCACTCCTGGATAGCAGAAGGACAGTCAGAGATGAGAGAAGGAGAAGAGGTGGCAGAGGGAAGCCTGAAAACGAGCTGAATATCATCTACATAGCACTGAACGCTGGAGCAGAGAGAAGCAATGCGGTGGGTGAGAAGTGCCAGGTATTGGTTGAAGAGCCAAGGAGAGAGGTTAGACCGCTGGGGAACACCACAGGTAGAGAGTGAGATAGAGGAAAGCAAGGACCCAAGTTGTACCTGGGAGGGTCGAACAGAGAGGAAAGAGGTCAGCCAGGCCAGAGCCTGATCGGTGATACCCAGGTTATCACGGAGATATAGATGCCAAGCTGTCTACCCCGCACACCGTGACTCGAATGGATGTCAAGCTGCCGACCCCCCACACTATGACTCGATTGCAAAGCTGGACACGTAGCAGAATGGATTGTCAATAAGGCCTGAAGTGGCATATGATTCTATCTGGTCCGAGTCTTCCATCACGGGTGTCCCTGCTGTGTGTTAAAGTGGCTCTATTAGCAGATTTGCCACAGCCCTGCCTACTCCCCGACACACACATTCCGCAGGTATCAGTGCTGCACTTCCCCTGCTATCTAATGGGAGCACTGAGGGTCACAAGATGGATCCTCAGACTGTCGATCAGTAGGCATTGCTGGAACACTAATCTACATCAAGGAAATGGCATACATCACTACCATGTCCAGTAAGGAAAATCATTCATTGCTTTCTTTTCCCACCAAGCATGCTCACTGCAGAGAAATGCAATGGATTTTATCTAAGACCCTTCTACGGTTCCTTTCCTCTTCCCCAGAGGATTGGGCCAGAAAGTAAACGGTGCACCGAAAGAAGGGGCGGCCCGCTCACATTCCGCTCTCCATCTCCTGACGCAGGAGAGGACACATTAAGCGCGAAGCTAGCTGGGAAGGAGCAGAGTCGCCGAGGTGCAGGGGCGTTGCTAGGGGGGGGCTAAGGGGGCTATAGCCCCTGATCTTTTGGTTGTAGCCCCGGATAGAATCTCAGGAGCTAGAGCCAAAAGACTAGCTAGCCCCCAGTCCCAAAAGTTCTGACATCAGCTTAGCCCCGGGTCTTTTCCAGACCTAGCAACTCCCCTGCCGAGGTGGATGTGGGATATGGGAATGGGGGGGTGCAAAAAAGGGAGAAATAAGGCTGATGTGAGCGATCGGAAACTGGCGAGCTGTTCCTTGAAGAGTAAGGTCTTCGGGTGCTTCCGGAAGTGTACAATGCAGGGGGCCAGTCTTGTGCTATCTGCATTGGTAATGGGGTGCATGGGAGGGAAAGGCCTGCTTGCTGGATGGTCTCCTCTTGCTGTTCTTTGTCTCCAGCGGCTGGTGCACTGGCTTCTCATTGGCCTCCAGGGATTGCCCATGCACAGAGATCTGTGTAGGTGATGCAGGCAGAATTGAACATGTGTGCTTGCAGGTGTAGCGTGTGCAGCTCCCCGAGGATGGGGGGTGGCGGAGTGGTGTAGTCAAATTGTCTTAGTCCTGGCTGTAGTGCTCGATGGCTTTCGGAGGGGCCAAGATGGCTGGCATCCGGGGCTTCTGCGAGTAGGGCATTGCCACCGTCGTCCAGGTGAGAGATGACTAAGGGTTTGAGGGCCACGCTCCCTCTTTCTGATGTCTGTATTGAATGAAAGGTTACAGGTGATAGTAAAGGCCGATAGATGTGTCACTGGGTGGAGCTTCATGAATGCTAGCCGCCTCTGGGCTTGCTTAGGAGAATGGATTCCGTCTTTGAAGGGTTAAGCTGGGTGTAGGTGCTTGGCATTCAGACTGGGATGAGTGCCAGCCAGTGCTTGAGTCGATAGATGTTTGTGCCACTCGCCTTCAGGTAAAGGTGTGCGTCATCTGCCATTAATGTGGGGTTGGTGAGGAGTTCCCCTCAGTGCCATCTCTAGGGAGGGCAAGAGGGTGCCCTGCCCCCCCCCCTTTCATCATGCCTGGCGGCCTTGCCCCCCTGCAGCGAGCAGTATGTAGTGCTGCTAGGCCCAATCGGGACGCAAACACACGAGAAGCATCACATCGTTCCCTTCGTGTACATTCCAGCCAGCTGCAATGTGTGTGCATCACAGGTCATGTGAGTTCCACCACAATACCCCCCTGACAAAATGCCTTTCTCATTCCGCGTGTGTTTTGGCTTCCTCCTATGTGCCATATCTGCAAAGGTGTCGCTGGAGAGCACACAGGCAGACTGGAAGCCCCAGACTCAACCCGATTGTGTTATGTTCATGTGGTGCATGCCAAAATAATCCAATACTCCATGTTGCGGTGTCAAGTGCTAGATGAGTTGATAATATATCACATGTTTAAGTATAGCGCCTAGTGCCTGATCTAATGTAATAGTACTCAGCTTATCAACCTCAGATGGATGAAGGGCTGGTTAAGCCCTGCCAAGGCTTGGAATTGTAACGTGCAGGTTGGTATGTTTCAGACTTCAGTGTTTAACTCACTGAGCTATCCACTTGCACCACAGTATGTTGCTTTCCCAAATGTGAAGTTAAATAGAAACTTTACTATGATATCTACCTACAACTCTTTCCTGTCCTTGGATCCCTCCAGTCCTTATGCAATACAAAATATAACATTAACATTGTGTTTAGAAAACGCGTGCTCTGGCCCCTTTCTCCTACTTCTAAGCATTGTAATAGTATGTGTGTTATCAAAAAGAAACATACAATCCTATCCGAGCGTTTCTTTGCTTCTTTGAGACGTGAGCGAATCTCATTTTTGCGCAGGCGGGTCTGAAGCTGAACGAGGCAGTGCGATGAATGGATTGGTAGAGAGATGATAGACCGGACACAAAACCAGGATGTTATCAATCTAGGAATTGGTTTGTCTCCCCCCCCCTAGTTTTGTCTAGGAACCCCTGTGTGCCCCCTCCAGATACAATTCCCTGAGATCCTGCTGGTTCTCCTCCCAGAGGTTGCATGCAGGGGGTGAAGGTACCTTGTGGAACTCTACTGGTTACTGGGCTGCGCTGGGATCTGTTGGGAATCCATCTGGATGAATGGGTCTCTGTTGGAGAGGTATGAAACGAACCACTGCAGGACTGTTGGAAATGGTCCTAAATGGGGTTTAATTAAAAAATTAATTGAAAAAAGTCGCCATTTTCGGCCGTCGCAATTATATGTGGTCGCAGTGATCACATAGATCCGGACTGTTCTGTCGAAGCCAATGCACGTGATGAGGATGTTGAGAAGAGCTTCATGGCCAATGGTATTGAAGGAAGCAGCGGGGGTCAAGGAGGACGAGTGAGCTTACTCCTGTGACACAGGAGCACACGTTTTGCATTGGCACTGCTGCGTCTGTGTTTGATCATGCTGTACTGCTCAAAAAAGCTGCGCTTCCAAGCACCAAGCGAGTGTGCCGGATTCCTGGGCTTGTGTGATTCGCAGCCTTAATCGGTGAAGGCATAGTCACTGTTTTCTCAATTGCTTAAATAAAGAACTTTTTTTTCTGCACTGCACCAGTGACTCCAGGGTTCGTCTTTTCCAGAATGGTGATCAAGGAATGTGTCTGGTAGACCGTTTGTGGTCCAATTTGTGGAAATTTCATCAGGGGAGTGTCTGCATCCAGCGGTCCAGCAGATCCCAGAAATGTGTTAGTAAGGAACAGGAGGAGCATGGTGGCTGCATGGAGGAGTAACATGGCACCCAAGAGGGCCACCAGCGCACAATGCCCTTAACCAGACTTTGCCTGCCAGAAGTACATGGCCCAAGCGGCAGGTGGTGGAAGTGGCACCAGATGGGACTGGCATGAAGTGGAAGACCCGGCAGAGTCTCCTCAGTGCTGGGGGCGCACACTGGCATGATGCTCACATCACTTTCCAACCGGCAAGGCAGCACCCCGGCGGGACCCGTACATGTGTGAACCTCAGCATGCATGAGGGGCTCGGTTCAGTGAAATTGAGCCTGCGGTGCCCGGGAGTTCTAGTCGTAGGCCTTGAGGTTTCTCTTTGTCCCTTGCTGTCTAGATCCCTGTGGTGAGTGGCACCAGCATAGAGGAAACTGGTGGAGCAGTGCATGCAAGATGCTTAGAGTCCTGCAGAAGATGGAGGAGGGTCGCGGCCAGAGCTCCAGGCACAGCATTTGTGTGGCTCTCCGGCTCTCCAGCCAGCAGCTGAGAGAGTGGTGACCTGGATACAGGGAGAGAATTTCCTGCAACCACATGTCAACGGAAATGAC
The DNA here is from genome assembly GCF_040938575.1 of Ambystoma mexicanum. Classification (NCBI taxonomy): domain Eukaryota; kingdom Metazoa; phylum Chordata; class Amphibia; order Caudata; family Ambystomatidae; genus Ambystoma; species Ambystoma mexicanum. The sequence continues at coordinate 324,481,470 of NC_090925.1, read as the reverse complement.
TCAACATGTACCCTTGCCATGCTCTGGCGAGTTTTCCTTCATTCACCTTGGACCAGCCACGGAAAGCCCTTTCTTTTCTTGGCCTGCTTATCTAGATGCCAATGAGGCACCTAGCCAAGCACGGGAGTAGCGCTCTGGCTCGCTAATCCTCAAAGCCACGTCCACTTTCCTACTAAAATTCAGGAAGCTTTCTATATCATCGCCTGAAACCTGTGCAAGTATGCGCCATCAACCATAGGCATCTAGCAGGAGAGCCAGGGACTACTTTCCAAAGTTTTATTATTTCATCTAAAAGGTATGATTTCTCAAAATCAGCGATGAATCAGTAAAATTGCCAAAATTGGGTAGGAGTTATCTGAGCATAGAGGATGCCCCGTGTGAAATATTGATGTCGAGGAAAGGGGTGTGTGTCTTGGCCACTGATGGGCACAAGCAGCACAAAAGAGGGTGAAGGTCAGAATGTGGCATTACCATGCACAAGCTTCCTAACAGGCCCGGTGACCCTGGGTCATCGAACCGGAAAGAGGCCGAAGCACACAACCCCACTGGACAGGCTGGGTTTGATGGTATGAAGTTGTCAGATCCGCGGAGTGGTTGGCGCCTCCTCCGTGGCCCAACACTGGGAATTGTGATCATACCCTTATCAATAGAGAGAGACCTCCCCAGAGTAATCCGTGGGAGAAATTTCGACGTAGGCCTTTGCCAAAGGCTCCCAGGACACCATCCCTCTGGCAAGAGTAAGCCTTCAGTGGGGCGGCAATTAGGGCACAGAAGGGGGTGGGGGGTCTTTTAAAAGGTCACTGTAACTCAGAGATGCGCAATGGCTTCTCTGCGTGTCTCAGAAGCAAATCCCCGCCCGTGCCATCACTGGCTTGGTCCTGCATCCCCCACTGAGGCCCTCACACAAGGACACTAGCTAGCGTTGCGGGTCAAGGGAAGGGGCGCCAGGGACAGGAAGCCAGACTCGCTCAGTCAGAAAGGTGTAGAGGACCCTTCTAGCTTACTCCCGGAGGAGGAAGGTAGAATAGTCCTGGCGTTGGCCAAACCCATGGACAAAGCTGCAGGCCAGTTGGCCAATGCCCTAATGTTACCAATTCTGCAGGGCAAAGGGAGTGGCTTTGTAGCGGAGTAACTGCATGGTCACGAACAGGGCAACCCTGGCGCAGGCAGATGATCCCCATAAACACGGGAAGGGGGCATCAACTGGTGAAGACCCAAGACCCCGCTGCTGGGCTGTCATAGTTGGAGGTTGCCAAGCCCGGTGCCTGAATCCTGAATACGGTGTGGCTTGTGGAGAGCATCTAGAGCCAACCTGGAAACCTATTGCCAACCCTGCAACGACTTGCATGGCCGGGGGAGGGCAGTGGGAATACAGTGCCAGGCCAAATGACTCCCTCCCAAGTCTGCTGTCTGTGGGAGTCGGGGGGGGGGTCAGCTACCTGGCGTGACTATCACTCAGACTAAATTACTGTAGGGCTGAGATAGGCCTGGAGGTAATCGGGTACTGCACTCCCAGTATTAGGGTGTATGTGTGGGGGTGTCGGGATGATGTGCAACATTGGGTGCCTCGTTCCAAGTCTGCAATCGTTGATTTGTGAGGAGGAGTGCTATATCGCTCTGCCGACTGGCATATATGTTGCATACATGTTGTTTTATGCCTGACCAAGCAAAACTGCAAATCAATTCATTTCAATGTTTTATCACACACATGTCTGCAGAAGCATGCCATTTCGGTCATGCGGCGTGTGCATGGTGTGTACCTAGATATGATACTTGCGTCTAATCGCATCGTTTCCCCGGGGGCCAGTCCCTCGCTGAAATGGCGACTATTGACAGCGGGCAACTGTGGGCATTGGCTCTCCCCGTGCAGGCCCTCTCCCTCGCCTGCTGCCTCGCGTCCATCCTTACACGGTGGCTCCTCCCCACGGCGGCCAGCCATATTCCCAAAGCCTTCACCCCCTGTCGCCGAGAAATGCCGACATGTCTACAAACCCCCCCCAAAACAAGCCGCGCAACAAGCCTGCGTGCCAAGCACTGGTCCGCCAGAGAGCACCCCGCCCCCTCGATGGCCATCTGATAGAGGGCGCCTCCCCGCCCCCACCCAGTTGCGCGCCTCTCGACTCTCCCCTCAGAAACAGCAGAGGCCACTCCCTGCTGCCAAAATGGAGTTGCGTGAGCACCAGAGGCTGAGAGGCACCCCGTGCCCGGTGGGCGGCCACGGACCATAGCCCCTTCACCCACCCTTCCGTAAGCCACGCTCCGAGCGTGGCTGTGAAGGATTGAGCCGTTTGAAGGGGGGTTTCTTACACCCACCCCGGCTCGCCATGGGCTCCAAGGTGGCAGACTTACCTATTAACACGGCCACTCTAGGTGCTGTCTTAATTAAGGGCTTTCGTGTGTGTGGGTGTGCCACTGTCTGCATTTAGACTGTATGGGGCACCTCGGGCTGCCCACCCTCCACAATAACAAATATAGTCCCCCCATCCTCTCCAGCCCATCCATTCACCCATCCTCTCCATGGCGTGCATAGATGCATCTAATCCATGCATCATCCCCTCCAGTCCATCACCCATCATTCCATCCAGCCTCCCCAGTCCGTCCATCCACCCACCCATCCTCTCCAGTCCATCCATCCATTCCTCCATCCTCTCCAGCCCATCCATTCACCCATCCTCTCCATTACATGCATAGATCCATCTACTCCATGCATCATCCCTCCAGTCCATCCATCCATCATTCCACCCATCCTCTCCAGCCCATCCATTCACCCATCCTCTCCATTACATGCATAGATGCATCTAATCCATGCATCATCCCCTCCAGTCCATCACCCATCATTCCATCCAGCCTCCCCAGTCCGTCCATCCACCCACCCATCCTCTCCAGTCCATCCATCCATTCCTCCATCCTCTCCAGCCCATCCATTCACCCATCCTCTCCATTACATGCATAGATGCATCTACTCCATGCATCATCCCCCCAGTCCATCCATCCATCCACCCATCCTCTCCAGCCCATCCATTCACCCATCCTCTCCATTACATGCATAGATCCATCTACTCCATGCATCATCCCTCCAGTCCATCCATCCATCATTCCACCCATCCTCTCCAGCCCATCCATTCACCCATCCTCTCCATTACATGCATAGATCCATCTACTCCATGCATCATCCCCCCAGTCCATCCATCCATCATTCCATCCATTCTCTCCAGTCCATCCATCCATCATTCCATCCAGCCTCTCCAGTCCATCCATCCATCATTCCATCCAGCCTCTCCAGTCCATCCATCCATCATTCCACCCATCAATCCATCCATCCACCCATCCTCTCCAGTTCATCCACCAATCCTCTCCAGCCATCCATCCTCTCTATGGCGTGCATAGATGCATCTACTCCATGCATCATCCTCTCCAGTCCATCCACCCATCCTCTCCAGTCCATCCATCCATCCATTCCTCCATCCTCTCCAATCATTCCACCCACGTATCAATTGTATCCACTGGACTACCCTCTCCAATCCATTCACCCATCCTTTTTATCCAGCCATTCTCTCCTTTACATCCATCCATCCATTTATTCATGTATCCATCCTCATCAGTCGTTTCAGCTATCCTCTTCCATCTTCCCTCTGCGTTCCATAAACCCACTCATCCACTCTTCCTCATCAATCCATCTAGCGCTACTCGTCACCGCACCCACCCAGCGTGTGGCAAACGGATCTTAGTGTCGCCAGGCTTGCAGTGGTTTTTAGCTGACCTGTTAGTAAACGTGCCCAGTCTTAGTTGCCCTCGTTCTAGTGCCCCCTGCGGGGCGGAGGGTTTGTGGGGGGGAGGGGGGTTCGTGGGGCATTATTTCTTTCTCGAGTAACAGACATTTAGATCGCCCTGTGGCGGTGGTCTAGCCTTCGAGACAAGTGGTCCCAACAGGGGCAACAAATCCACGGTTCCTCCATGGCAGCAGGCCATTCTCGGCGATCTGCCCTGTCTCGCCGGGCGCCACGGGCATGCTGCTGGCCCTGGCAGCTTGCTGCGTGCCACCTTTGCTGCACGTTGCTGACACCGCGCTGCCCCTACCAGTGTGCCCAGCCACACCCGTCTCTCTGGCGCCCATTTCTGCCCAGTACACGGCGAGCTCCCCTACCTGACACGGTGCTGGCCATGGCTGTGGTGGGCTGGAGAGATGCAGAGGGACCCGTTTGACGCAGACAGGGCCAAGCGGCCAGCAGCTGGGGATAGATGCGGGGCCGGGATGGAGAGAGCCGCCGGAGGCTGAGTCCTGGAAGGCGGGCGGAGGCAGAAGGATGGACGAGGGGTCGGAATGGAGACCGCTGGAGGGTGCAGAAGGGACCAGGGTGGAGAGCGAGAGCTGGAGGATGCCGAGTGCTGCAATGCTGTGGAAGCAGCTGACTGAAGAGGGGGGTGTCCCTGACTCAGCTCTGGGGGAGCAGGGAGGGGCCGAGAGGGAGGAGGGGAAGGGAGAAGAAAGGAAGACGGGTAGCAACTGGGGAGGGGCCACTGGAAGGGGACAGATTCATGTATGTATGTGGGTGTATAGTTCCCATTTTACCCTCCTCAGCGAGCTTCGACTCACTCTAAACCTGAAGAAATACAAACAATTAACGGCGGGATTGAGGGAACGCAGGCAGCCCCAGCAGACCACGAGCGGGCGGTGATGGCGGCACTAGGGCGACGTCCCTTATCCTGGGTCTGGATCTCTGCCTGCAGACAGAGGACACAGATACGCCCAGAGCAACGTAACCCCAGACCGGCATACACCCAGAATCGCACACTCTTATGATAATAATAGTGTGCGTTCGTATATAGAGCTTTATGCGGATTCATTCCGATGCTAGGGGCTATACATTTTCCCAATATAATGATGGTTCGGGTACTACAATTACAACCGCTCAGAAATGAGAAACACTCAGAACCTACAACACCCAGAACGATCACACCAGAACACAAGCACCTAGAACCATTCAGACGCAGTGCCACAAGCTGTCCGCATTGAACACACCTAGTCCCACAAAGAGCCAGAGCAACAATCTCCAATACAACATTCAGAACCACAATCAAGCACAACGATTCACGACCGAAAACGTCCACAGCCACAAATGCCCAAGACCTCCAGCCCTTTGAAATTCAAACACTCACACTCGCAAACACCTGCATTCACAAACACTCAGAAGAGCACATGCATGGATCCAAGCCCAGAACCACAAACACGAGCAACCACCAAACACCCAGAATCACGAACATCCAGCACTGTTGATAACAAAAAACTACCCCCCCCCACCCCACCCAAACGGCGCACAGCAAGATTCACATACTCCCAGGATCTGGAACAACACAAATCAGACTGCAAATCTGAAACTGTGTAAATATTTAGAAGTATACTCATCTTCAACCACAAACTACTTGAACCACAAAAGCTCAGAAAAACAAACACCCAGAATCACAAACACCAGCAACCAAAAACCACATGAGCCACACGTTCCACTGGTCACACACACCAGGACCTGCAAGCACAAGTCACTGTAAATCCGGGAAACCACACCACAAAAATACAGTACAAACAGTCCTAACCACCAACAGCTGGAACAACAAACGTACAGAACAACAAATACCTAGACATGGAAATAAAGAAGACCACAATGACCCAGAACCAAAAAACATACAGAATCATAAAAACCACGAACCACAAATCCAACCATAAGCCTTAAGCAACAACATCCACAAATGCTCAGATTGAAAATACTTATAATCATAAATAGCGGGACCAACTAACGCCCAGAACTACAAAAACCTGTACGTACAACATTTATATTGGCAAAAGCCCAGAACCGTGGACACCATGAACCACAGACCTGCTAAGAAAATAAACAGATTGATAAATAATGTGGATTTTGTTATGGTGCTGTTTGTCCCAAAAAGCTGGAAAGCCTTGTCTCAGTGCGAGGGACCCTAGACTTAAGCACATGGCCAGCCATCATGCTATGTGTTGTGGTCTAGTGGTATGTGGTCTGCCTGTTCAGACTGAGCTGCATAAACAAGGTTTCCCAAATGGCAGCTTACTCTCCTTCATGTTTGGGGTTGGTTTGTCATTGTTCTTCACAGTATGCTGGAATTGTGTGAAATCAGAGCGGAGTGGGGCAGAGTGGTGCAGTCTCTGCAGTCTGTGTGGGCAGCACAGCCTCCACTGCCGCCGGTGTTCAATTTTTTCTCTGGTGCACTTTACAGAGAGGATCTTCATGAGCGAGCTTGTGTTAATGTTAATGTTAAAGGATATTTGTACGGCGCACTATCACCACCGTAGTGGTCCCCATGGCGCTCTTCCGGATCTGAAAGAAAGGGGGTGGGTTAAGGTGTGTTAGTAGGACAAAGTTTGGAGAAAGAGCAAGGGAGCTATGATGTGCTGTTGGTAGCTTCAGTTCCGTTAACACCGTTCGCTGAGCTTTTTGGTGCGGTATCCAGTCGCAGTCCGTCGTGTACTGTTGTGTAAGGCTCTGTGTGGTGTGTTTGTTGTTGTGGTGTGGTAAAGTGTGTGCAGGTTCCTGTGGTTTAAGAGGTATGGTTGTGTTTAGTTTGGGTCTGAGAGGTGTGCGAAGACGGATGAGGTATTAGTAGGGTTGGTAATTGTCATTGTTGTCTGGAGAAATGCGCACTCATATTGTGTGTCTTTCGAGACTTAGACAAAAGTATTCTTTATATTAATCTGTTTTCAGCAAGACAAGGATGTCTCTCATCTTTCGTTCCATATGTTGTGTTAGTTAGTCTCTACAATTCTATGTTCTTACTCAGGCCATCCTGTGTATCCCAGTCTGCACCTGATGCAAACTGGTTCCAGCGGATCTGTCTAGTTGTGACCCATGTTCATACCCATAGCTCTGTCTGAGTGTGGCGCAGTACAGTTCAGTCCTTACCAGGGTGCTGGGTTGACGCAAGTGGATCACCATACCTATGTCTCAGATGATTTTGTTGTGTGTGTTGGGTTAATCGTTAGGAAGTCAATACATCTCCCAGAGAACTGCTGGGGTGTGGTGTATGTCAGTCTAGTGCATCCTGTCTTCAACTTACTAGCCTGGGTTTCTTAATGTGGTGATAATGGTCTAATTTGGCTGGCGGGTTAGCTTATATGGAGGGGTTGGTTAGAGGATGGTTGTCTTGTGAACGTGAGGTAGAAGTTGAATAGTGTGGATGCATGATTGCGTTGGGTTGTGTTTACCCATGGTTCATGTAGTCATGTCTGTCAGGGGGATGATTGGTAGTGGGTAAGGTTGATAGTTGCGCTTGTTTGTGTCAGCCTTGTTAGCTATTTGTTCTGTCCTGACTGGCCTGTTGCTGGTGGTCCTTTCCGCCTAGCATTGTATCTCTTGTTCTTGTGGGTGTTCCCCTCTGTGTTGGTTCTAGGTGTTAACTGTACCGTCATGGGTTCTGTCAACTGGACCTCTTTGCATTTTATGGTTTTTATTATTTCAGTTGTTTCCATCTGGTTCTGAGGTGTTGAAGAGCCAGGTTATTAGTAGTTTTTGGAATTGAAGGTGTTCTTTGGTGTTTCTTATTTCTATTGGGAGGTTGTTCCAAGTTTTAGTCGCCAGGTGGGAGAAAGAGGAGCCCCCGGGTTTCTTCCTGGCTTATGCCTTTGGTTCCAGGCGAATTTCATTGCTTGATCTAAGGAGTCTCGTCGGCTTGTAGATAGTTATTTTCTTTTGTAGGATTCTGCTCCCTGGCCACTGATTGCCTTGTGTGTTATGCACATTGTTTTGAACTTGATACATTGTTTGATTGGAAGCTTAGCACTGGTGTGATGTGATCTTTTCTGGATAGTTTGAGGAGGAGTGTAGCTGCTGCATTTTGGATGCGTCGTAGTTTCTTCAGCAGGTGTTCCGGCATTCCGAGGTAGAGGCTGTTGGCATAGTCGATTCTTGAAATGATGAGGGCGACGATTGTCAGTGTTTTGTGGCTGAAGGACAGGCATGGTAGGATTCTTGTGTGAATGAGGAAGAAGCATTTCTTAATTATTGTGTTTACTTGTGGTTCCAATGTTAGTTCGTCGTCCATTAGGACTCCCAGGTTTTTGACTATATTTGATGGTGTGGGCGCAGTTCCTAATTCCATCGGCCATGGTATGTAGGTGTTGTTCTCTTGAGTTTTGGATATAATCATGATTTCTTTCTTTCCTGAGTTGATTTTTAGGTTGTTGGCATTCATCCCATCATAGATTTCTTTGAGACATTCTCCTAGAGTTGAGTGTTCTTCTTGTGCATCCTCGATTTTGTAGATGATTTGAGTGTTGTCTGCATAGTTGTAGAACGTAAAATTGTATTATTTGAAGATCTTGATTAGAGGGGTCTGGTAGATGTTGAGGTACAGTGGCAATAGTGAGGATCCTTGTGGAACTCTGCAGTCGTTGACTCACGGAGCAGATTTGAAGGGCTTTAACCAGACTGTTTCTGTTCTGTTTTCTAGAAATAGTTTTATCTAGAGTAGTCCTAAGTCAGTTATACCTATCTCTTCCAATCTCTTGATGAGGATGTCATGGCTTACTGTGTCGAATGCTGCAGAGAAGTCGAGCAGAATTAGGGCTGTGGTTGTGTTGGCGTCAGCATTTGTCTTTAGGTCATCCCAGATGGATAGGAGTGCCAATTCTGTTCCTCTTGCGGGTCTGAAACCGACTTGTGCCTGTTCCAGCAATTGGTGTTTTTCTACATGCTCTCGAGTTAGTTTGTATACATAGGTTTCTAGGAGTTTTGCCGGGTAGGGGATGTTTGAAATAGGTCTGCAGTTGGAGAAGTCTTCCACGTTGCCACTTGTGTTCTTAAGTAGTGGTTTAATATACACTGATTTGAAGAATAATGGTACAGTCCCTGTCGCGAGCGACAGATTCAAGAGATTTCTGTAATATTCTGATGGTGCTCCTTGTGTGAGGATTGATTTGTAGATGTCTGGGGGGCAGGGATCCATAGGCGAGCCTGCTTTCTTGCTATGTTTTACCAGCTTGACGTATGTCTCCACTGATGTTTGAGGGAAGTTTTGGAGTTTGTGCTCTGGCTCCTCGTTCAATCCGATTGGTTGTGTGTTAAGGTTGGTCGGTCTGTTTTGTTTGATTTGTCGGATTTGTTGATTCTGTTTTTGAAATGGTCTGCTAGGTTATTATATAGTTTCTGTGAAGGCATTGGAGTGTTGTCGCAACCTGGTGGGTTTCTCATTTCAATTATGATGTTGAACATTTCTTTTTGTGTGTTAGTGGCTTTGGTGATTCTGTCGTGATAGTGTCCCTTCTTTGCCTTTTGAATTTCCTTCTTGTATAATCGTATTTGTCTCTGGAACTGAGTTTTCTTACCGTGGTCATATTCTTTCATCCATTCTAGTTCCAGCTTCCTCTTGTTCTGTTTCATGGTGCTTAGTAGTGGGGTGAACCATTTTGCCAATGCTCTTTTTATGGAGGGGCTAAACGTTTTTTCTGGGGCAATGTTTTTGATTGTATCAGCAATCCATTTATGTAGTAGGTCTGTTTTTTCGTCTAGGTCTGCTTTCTCCAGTTCGGTCGCAGAGGGTTTTGTAAGCTCCAGGTATTCTATTAGGTTGCTTGCCTTGATGGTTTTCCAGTTTCTTTTTGTGGTGGCTGGGAGTTTGAGGGGCTGATTGATAGCTTTAGTTGGTAGCGTGATCACAAAAGGGATGATGAGATGGTCGCTCCAAAGTATCTGTATTGGCGGTGCAGTGGTGATACGTTTTCTATTTGCGAAAATAGTTTCAAGTGTGTGCCCTGCCGAGTGTGTTGCTCCTTTGACCAGTTGTTGTAGTTTCATGGTTGCTAGTTGCCTGATTACTGAGCTTTGTGAGTTGGCATGTTTTTCTTCGAACCATATGTTGAAGTCCCCCAGGATTATCAGAGGCTCATGTTGGATGGCTATGTTGGTGATGGCTTCTATGAAGTTGTCGACAAAGGTTGCATCGTATGTCGGTGGTCTGTAAACCAGTATTAATATAATGTTTATTTTTGGATTTGCTGATTACTGTATGACCATGGATTCACAGTTCTCGATGTTTAGAGGTTTGTCTATTTTTATTTTCAGGTGTTCTTTGAATGCTATTGCGAGACTTCCTACTTTTTATCCTTTCCTGTTTAACTGTAGGCATTTGAAGTTGATGGGGATGCAGCTTTGGAGTGTGATTTTGTAGCTGTCGTCCAGCCATGTTTCTGTGATGAACAGGATGTCGATACCATTGTCGCAGAGCAGGTTGACGATCTCTGTTGAGTGTTTTGACACTGATCTTGCATTAATTAGGTTGCAGTGGATTTTTATGCCATGATTTGGTTTGTGCTTTATTATCGGTGTTGTCTTCTGATCACTGTTTTGCTTTTCTTCCAAGTAGATCTCCGGTTATGGTGGTGGTACGGTTGTGTTTGTGTCATCGTTGAATAGCTCTTCTAGGTTAAGTCTTAGGATTTTGTTTTCTTCAGGTTCCTCTTCTAAATTTTGTGGTTGCTGAAGGGTGGGTGCTCTTGTTTTGGTGATATGTGGGGTTAGGGCATTGATTGTGTTTTTGTTCCCTCTGACTTTGTTCATTCTTCTGCTTGGTTGTGTTCTGTTGTTGGTCTTTCTTGGTTCGTTTGTTGGGTTGGTTCGTCCCGGTGAGTGGGTGTTTGGGAGTTATGGTGTTATGTATAGGGACTTTTCTCTTCTGTCTGCAGTAGTTGTGTTTTTGATTTTGTCGATGGGGTGTGTTCTGTAGTTGTGGATCTGTGGTGGCGTTCAGTCGTGTTTGTTCTCTCTTTCATTTGTCTTTCTCGTGGTCCTAGTGGTTTTCGCGGCATTTTGTGTTATTCAGCGGTAGGTTGAGGGGTTAATGTTGGGATATTTCTCCCTTTTGATTTTTTTTTTTGGGTTGTCGGGATAAAGTTCCTTATAGATTAGTTGGATTATGTTTCCTTTGAGTTTCCTTCGGAGTTGAGGTTGCGGTTGCACGGGCGGTAGCCCACATGCAGTGTCTTGCTGGTTGGATCATTTTTTGTTTATGATTGTACGATTGTACATGCTTTTCCTGATTGGTTTGGTTCTTTGCTTCCTTGCATGTATGATTGTGGGTGTGGTGCTGTCATCGCACACAGTCGCTCTTTTGAACTTAGTCTGGCTATGTCGCGGGGTCAGTCTGGGAGGAGGCGGGTTTGTCCGATATAAGCTTGCAGGCTGGTTGGTGGTGTGGCTTGCTAGATAACGTGTGTCTGGTTCAATATGTGGTGAAGGTGAAACAAACTATGTGTAGTTGGTGGCTGGGGGTGATCTAGTGGGGGTTATATAGCTAGGGCAACTCTCTAGCTATTCATTGGGTTCTATCAGAGTTCTATCTCAGTGTGGTTCCTGCTAGTGTTCACAGTTATGTCTTCTTGTGGCCGAGGCCAATGGTCACAGTTCTCTCTAGATGTGACTGAAGGCAGCATTCACAATTCTATTCTTAATGTGGCTGAGGCCAGTGGTCACTGTCCTCACTACTGTCCTCACTAGATGTGATTGAAGGCGATATTCACAGTTCCCTCTAAGTGTGACATCAGTCAATAATTCACAGTTCTATCTTAGTTAGGTACAGGCTAGTACTCACAGTTCTATCCTGATGTGGCAGAGGTCAGTGGTGGTCACAGACCTCTCTGGATGCGACTCAAAGCAATATTAACAATTCTCTTTGAGTGGGATGCAGGCTAATATTCACAGTTCTATCTTAATGTGTCTCAGGCTAGTACTCATAGTTCTATCTAAATGTAGCTCAGGCTAGTACTCACAGTTCTATCTAAATGTGGCACAGGCTAGTGTTCACAGTTCTCTTCGAGTGTGATGCAAGCTAATATTCACAGTTCTATTTCAGTGTGGTGCAGGCTAATATTCACGGTTCTATCTCAGGGTGGCACAGACTATTATTCACAGTTCTCTCTGAGTGCGACGCTAGCTAATATTCACAGTTCTATTTCAGTGTGGTGCAGGCTAAAATTCACAGTTCTATCCCAGTGTAGCACATGCTAAAATTCACAGTTCTATCTCAGTGTGGTGTAAGCTAATATTGTATGCAAATCGTGCCAGTTGAGGCTAAAGCTTTTAATAAATTACCAAAATATTTACTAAAGTTTCCATGTAGATCAGCAAGGAAAGTCTTTTTAAAGTTCAGAATGAATCAATTCCAAACAAAGGAAATTCTTAACATTTTAAATAAAAGAAATCAAAGTGATACAGTCTGTAGGCTGTGCAATTGTTAGTCTGAAACACTTAAGCATCTTGTTCTTTATTGCTCAGACATGGAAGAAGAGAGACAGAACATTTTTGCAACCGAGATAGCACAAAGAACAACTTGGCACCCTGATGAATGGTGGAGTGCATTTTATGATGGTTCTAACAACAAGTAACATTTGCGTTAATAACATTCTTGAACAAAATGGATAAAAAACTTGCATAATATGAAGAAAAACAATGATACTTCTTAGGGATAATCAATGATCTGAGCAACTTTACTTGGATGGATGCCGGAACTTTGTTGAAAATTGTTTCTATGTATTTTTAAAAGTTTTGTATGAAACTAAATAATAAAAAAAAATAATATTAACTGTTATGTCTCAGTGTGGTGCAGGCTAATGTTCACAGTTCTATCCCAGTGTGGCACAGGTTAATATTCACATGTCTCTTCAAGTGTGACGCAAACTAATATTCACAGTTCTGTTTCAGTGGGGTGCAGGCTAATATTCACAGTTCTATTTCATTGTGTTGCAGGCTAATATTCACAGTTCTATCTCAGGGTGGCACATACTAATATTCTCAGTTCTCCTGGGTGCGACGCAAGCTAATATTCACAGTTCTATCTCAGTGTGGTACAGGTTAATATTCCCAGTTCTCTCTGAGTATGACGCAAGCTAATATTCACGGTTCTGTCCAAGTGTGATACAGGCTAATATTCACAGGTGTATCCCAGTGTGGCACAAGCTAATATTCACAGTTCTATCTCAGTGTGGTGCAGGCTAATATTCACAATTCTATCTCAGGGTGGCACAGGCTAATATTCACCATTCTATTTTAGTGTGGCACAGGCTATTATTCACAGTTCTGTCCAAGTGTGACGCCATCTAAAATTCACTGTTCTCTCTGAGTGTGACGCAGGCTACTATTCACAGTTTTATCCCAGTGTGGCACAGGCTATTACTCACAGTTCTATCTCAGGGTGGCACAGGCAAATATTCACAGTTGAGTGCAATGCAGGCTAATGTTCACAGTTCTATCTAAGTGTGGCACAGGTTGATAGTGACAATTCTGTTTCAGTGTGGTGGAGGCTAGTATTCACAGCTCTATTTCAATGTGGCACAGGTTAATATTCAAAGTTCTCTGCAAGTGCAACGTAAGCTAATATTCACAGTTCTAGTTCAGTGTGGTGCAGGCTAATATTCACAGTTCTCTCTCAGTGATGTTCAGGATAATATTCACAGTTCTATCTCATTGTGTTGCAAGCTAATATTCACAGTTCTGTCCCAGTGTGGCACAGGCTAATATTCACAGTTCTGTCTGAGTGCGACACAGGCTAATATTTATAGCTCTATCCCAGTGTGGCACAAGCTAATATTCACAGTTCTATCTCATTGTGGTGCAGGCTAATATTCACAGTTGTATCTCAGGGTGGCACAGGCTAATATTTACTGTTTTAATTTAGTGTGGAACAGGCAATCATTCACAGTTCTGTCTGAGTGCGACGCAAGATAATATTCACAGTTCTATCTCATTGTGGTGCAGGCTTATCATTTACAGTTCTATCTCAGGGTGGCACAGGCAAATATTCACAGTTCTATTCAAGTGCGACGCAGGCTAATATTCACAGTTCTATACCAGTGTGGCACAAGCTAATATTCACATTTCTATCCCAGTGTGGTGCAGGTTAATATTTACATTTGTATCTCAGTGTGGCACAGGCTAATATTCACAGTTCTATTTTAGTGTTACACAGGTTAATATTCACAGTTCTCTCTGAGTGCGACACAAGCTAATATTCACAGTTTTATCTCAGTGTGGTGCAGGATAATATTCACAGTTCTATCTCAGGGTGGCACAGGCAAATATTCACAGTTCTTTCTGAGTGCGATGCAAGCTAGAATTCACAGTTCTATCTAGCTGTTAAGCTGATTTGTACTAACAGCATATAATGCTATGTTCTTAGGGTTGGTGCTGACACCTGCAAAAACTGTCTGGAGCCGCTACTGTGGGAGCTGCCCTTTGCCTTGGAGTCCTTAGATGCAGGGGCTGCATAGGCAGACTGGCTGCCCTAGAGGAAGCGTTATGAGGATCTACTGGCCAATCAGAGGAGGGGGACTTGGAGGGAGGAGGGACACAGGCCAAAATCAGGAAGCGGGAGAGGGTGAGCACAGGGCCGCGCACAGAGCACCAACAATTTTTGAAATAACTGCAAGGTGCAGATTCACGAAGGCAAAATGCCGGGCCTGCAGCGACGTTGGGCCTGAAGCCTGGTTCACTCGGGCTCAGGTTAATGCAGCCAATCAGAGGAGGGCGGTGGAGGGAGGAGGGACACAGGCCAAAATAAGGACGCGGGAGTGGGTGAGCACAGGGCCATGCAATTTTTTAAATAACTGCAAGGTGGGAGCTACCTTACCTCACACCAGCACGAAGGCAAACTCTGTGTTTGAATCACACAGCAATTGGAGTCATTGAATGGTGAGTGTAATACGGGACAGTGTTATCGTGTTTAAAGTCAGTGTTTGTTCCGCTTTTTTAACCCAGCTCTCTGGACACAGTTTATCAAAGCCGTTGGGCGGGGTCCATTCGGAGCATTGTTAACATCGAGTTTGCCCATTTCTTCTGGAGACTGCAGGGAAATCCCCTTTGATCCACATCTCAGGGCATACTACCATGACAATGCTCGGGAAAAAAGAAAAGATATCACCTTAGGTGTGAAAACGCCACTCCACTCAATCCTGACATTGCTGAATCTTTACAACAGCAACAGCCTGCCACGGCCGGTACGGATAAGAGGAAAATGTCCTCTTTCTTTCCCCTGAAGTCACAGAAAATTTATTCTCAGGCTACTCAAGTTGGGGGGCACGATTTCGGACAATACTCTGGCGGTAGCAGCCAATACGAGCACTATGGACTGCAATATATTTGGTCCAGTTTTATCCCAAGTGGAACATGACATGAACACCTCGATTTCTGATGATTGCGTGAGTTTGTAAAAAAAAATTCAAGCAATTGAGAGCATACGGGAGCGTCTTAGTGTGTCCCCGGGCTAACTCAGAACTCAAGATGTATCTGGTGAAGTATCCCCACTTATAGTAAACACACTTATATCTGCAATTGGTATGCCTAACGATATTTCTGCAACAAGGGATCGAACCTCTCTACTGTTTCAGGGTGATGACTCAAGTTACCACAACACTTTGGAGGCAGGCGTGAGTTCACTTGCAGAACTAGATATAGTGCTGCAACCCTTCATTCGCCTCTATAACACGGTGGCCCATGAAGTAAGAATGAACTCAGGGGCACTAAATGAGATAAGGACACTTTTCTTGAATGTGACTCAGCAGCACAGCCGTGACATTGACTCCTTGGTTTGTAATTTGCCCGGCTCAAAATTGGCAGAGTCATCTAAATCTCAAAATCTAGTGCCTGGTGAAATTGTAATTACTGAAGCTGTGCTATCAGATGCCGGAATATTGGTCGATCATTTTTCAAACAACAAGCCAACTTTAACTTCTCACAATAAAAAAATGAATCCAAGAACATGAAAACTGAGTCAAAATCCATGAAGAAAGGGTCAGGGAAATGTTTACGGAAAATCCTCTTGCAGCAATTAAAGTAGCCTAAAAAAAGAGCTACCATTCACAGCCCTGTGAAAGTGTGTTAGTTATTTATGACACTTTGAGTTCGGTGGGAAATGCAAACATTGACAGTGGTGTGCATATGCAAGATGATTCTGCAGCTAGGCATCCTCTCTCTCATCTATGTATTCTGCTTGGCTTCAAACTTAAAAAGACTAAGAAGGTGCCAAGGAGTGGTCGTTCCAATTCAGCAGGTCCTTTGACAGCTGTCGTCGCCAGGAGATCTCAGAGGGGAACTTAATTCGAGCTACTGGTTCAAGGAGATCCGTTAGACAAGCGGAAGTCCAATATTGACCCTGGGATCCAACAGAAAACGCAAACATCTGACGATGTGAAGCTGATCCAAGCTAGTCAGCCCTATGGCCATTCAGTTTCATCACAGCACTTTGAGAATGGGTCGAAAGCATATACTGCGACTTCCTACACTGGCTTGCCCAGGAAGAATGATTGCCAGATCTTAATCTTTGAATCACTGTTCGACGATGATTGGAACATCGCCCTAAATGGACGAAGATCGCTGGCTCTTCTATTATTACAAAGCTAAGTTCGATCTCATAATTTGACTTAAAGTTTGCCCATCTATTTGACCGTGCCCGTTTCGGGAAATGTGTTGTTCATTTCCACTTCAAGATGATCGAGAGGCTAGTGGTTGAACAGCAAGAGGAAATTCTTCTGAAAGGCTTCGATATCAAGCACGCCAAGGAGGCGCCATCCAAAAAAGTCATCATAGGCCTAACATCACAGTGATATGCTACTCCGGTGCAGACCAGAGGAGATATATCCACTATGAGTCTGTATCTCTGAGTTTGGCCTGCGCTTGCAGTAAATCTGCCAGCCTCAGCAGGAAGCTTCTAGTGATACGTGGCAACTACTAAGTACAAACTCTTGTGGTCATAACTCCTTTTGACCAAGGATATG
Source organism: Ambystoma mexicanum (assembly GCF_040938575.1). NCBI lineage: Eukaryota > Metazoa > Chordata > Amphibia > Caudata > Ambystomatidae > Ambystoma > Ambystoma mexicanum. The sequence continues at coordinate 324,464,687 of NC_090925.1, read as the reverse complement.
AAGAGGGTCTTGGACAAATTCGATATGCTCCTTCTACAAGAGACTTGACATAGGACTACCCCCATATTGGATGTGTATTTAACTAATTCTACATTAGCCAAGAAAGGACTGAGGGGGAGGCCGATGGGCGGGCTGCTAACTGATGTGAAAATTAAAAAGTTTTGCTGTATTGAGAGATTACCTGCACACTCTGACAACATCTTGAGAATAAAGGTTCGGGATACTAGGGAAACTTACCAACAAGCAGCCTTTCTAATAATTAACATCTACTTCAATCCTATAAGTATGGATTTGGATACACTTGTACACGATATTGACAATTTATTAATAGACTGATCCACTACTTTTCCTGATGGACCTGTTGTTCTGGGTGGAGACTTTAACTGTAAATGTGTGGTAATGGGTGGTGGTTGGGATAAGCTTGATAATATCAGAAGTGTAGCCCTGTCTACCTATCTGTTGGGTAGGGACACCTATGGTATGATCTGGTCAAAACTTGTCTCTAGATGGGCTATTCTGCAAACCAATCTACTCTTCGACGGGTCACCCTCGGAGGTTCCAACGTGGTCAAATGTTTTTTTAAATTCCAACATTGACTATATTTTTTTTAAGAACTTTGGTGTGGAAGCGGTGGTTCTCTTAAAGATAACGAACACCAGTGTAAGTGACCATACAGTGTTCCAGTTAGCCCTGTTCCTTATGGGCCCTCAGGAACCTGCTGAGCTTATGAAAAGCAGGTCTCTGGTGGTCTCGGCCCAGGGTACTAGAGTTGCGCAATATAGCACCAACTTGAAGCAAGTTATTCCTTATTGATATATATATGAGGCAAAGTGTAGCACTGGGAATACCTTGAGCACTATCACTACCAGCTTTTCATCCTGGTTCCCCTCTTTTCTAAGATTAGACATTGAGCTCATTATTAATAAACTAAATAACTCAAGAGCGTCTGGTCTGGACGGGGTGATGAATGGTTTTGTTAAGAACAACCCTGTACTCTGGTCTGACATCCTCTATCATCTCTTTACCCACATTGTTAGGGGTTCCATCTGCTCGACATCTTGGACCACTTTGATACTTGCCCCAGTTTTATTAAATGGTAAAAGAGAAGATCCTTCCAGTTACCGCCCTATCTCATTGATAGACACAAGATCAAACATTTTTGCTACATTATTACTTAGGGAACTAACTGTTTGGGCGGAGGGGATCAATCTCCTTAGCCCTCTACACATGGGCTTTAGGAGAGGTAGTGGTACGTTAGTGAGTGGATTGGCTCTGTCTGCATGTTTGTCTGATACTGAGCCTGTTTCGGGCCCATCACTCTTTGTGGCAACAATAGATCTATCCCCAGCCTTTGATAACGTTAATATCTCTATGTTTTTTTTTTTATTATTAATTTTATTCAAACCAAACAACAATACAAACAAACCCAACACGCAGTGCAGTTTACAACAATTCCATTAAACACCATTTGTATTTCCATTTTGCCACTGCTCCCCAAGTCCCACCCTCCATTATGAGCCTATTTGTACTTCGCATTCAGTATCTGCTACATGTGGCCGGGTCTCACTATCCTCGGATTCTGTTGGGTCTGATATAGATCCGAACAGTTCCGCTATTAATAATTTCCATGCCATCAAGGTACCCACTTCTTCCTCCCCACTTATGCTGCTCGCCTCCTGCCATACTACCGTTTCGGCTTCTGCCCATTTCTGTAACTCCTTCCACCATACCTCCACCCGTGGCTTGTGGCACTTCTTCCATCCCATGGCGATCCTCCGTTTTGCTAGCACGTATGCCAAGTTTCTCAGTTTCTCAACATGTTTAAGTTTCCGTGGTCTGGGGAACCCTCCCAGCAAGCAAGCCCAGGCGGTATCTATGACGAGCGTGACCCCTTTTGTCGCTAATTTTTGTGCCACTTCACCCCAGAAACATTCAATTACTGGGCATGACCAAAACATGTGTGTCATGTCAGCGTTTTCCATGTCGCACTTAGGGCACGACTGTCGCCCAGTGTTTCGAACTTGGATATCCTCAGAGGGGTCACGTATGCTCTATGCGTTATGTACAGCTGTATTTGTTTAAGTCTGGCGTTTCTTGACACTTTCTTGTGATATCCCAGGGCGCGTTCCCACATCCCATCTCCCATTGGGGCCCCCACCTCCTCCTCCCAATCAAGTCTCAAATGTGTCAATTCCTTCCCCACCTTGGTCATCACCATCTCATACAATCCACAAATCTCATGCCCCCCTTCTGATATGTCATATATTACCCCCACAGTAGCATCTGGTTCCTCTGCCAACACTGTTTCAGGCCACGTTTTCCAAATTTTCTGAACCATCCTATGGTATGTAACATATTGGCCAGTATGTAATCCCACCTCCTCCCCAAGTTCTTCGAAATCTCTAATGGTCCCCTCTTGCCAGATGTCCCCTAACGTTACCAGCCCCACCGATTCCCAGTAGGTTCTGATAATCACCCTCAGCTGCTTGTCCCCTCCTGCTAAAGCGACCAGCGGTACTTGCGGGGAGCACGGGAATGGGTCCTCCATCATCCGACACGCTCTACGCCACATTTTCCACCCCAACATCATCATCCTAGGGCGCTCCTTCATATCTGTCTCAGGCAACCATATCATTTCCCTTAAGTAAAATGGGGTACAAACCTGCCCAAACAACCTATGTTCAGGGGTCACTTCGTCAGAGAGCCAATTGGCCACATATTGTAATTGACTTGCTACATAGTAGACCTCAAAATTGGGCAGCCTTCGTAGAAGTTCTGCAACTTCCATAGCGCTACTCTGTTCCGGGTACCATGCCATAGGAAGTCCCTGCACACACTATTCAGTTTAGCGAAGAACCTTTTGGGTATATGTGGGATATTACTAAAATAATGTAAAAGCCTAGGTAGGACCACCATCTTAAGCATTGCCCCCGTCCCATCATAGCTAGGGGTAGCTTCTCCCAAAACATCATGCATTTCCGGATTTTCTCAACAGCTACCTCGGTGTTGTGCTTATGTTCCTCTTCTGCGGTGTGATACACATCTATGCCAAGGTAATGGAAATAACCAATCACCCATGGGATCTGTAACACCGGCAACCTTTCCTCCGGGGTCCCCTTATAGCTACCTAGCGGAAATATACTAGATTTTTGAGGATTTACCGCTATGCCGGACAACCCCCCATACTTCTCCATCACTTCAAGGATATATTGAAGATTCTCTTCCGGGTATTTCAAGTGTATTAATAAATCATCCGCATATAAGGATATTAGATGCCGCTCCCCCCTAACCTCGATACCTATCATATCGTATTGTTGCCTGAGGTTTATCGCTAGGGGCTCCAGGGCTATAATGTAAAGCATCGGGGATCAGGGGCACCCCTGCCTGGTGCCTCTACTAAGCTGCCATCTCTCAGATATCACTGATCCCGTTCGAACTCTGGCTAGTGGCTCACTGTATAGCATTTTCGCCCACCTGATGTAACCCGGCCCTACTCCGTAACCTCCCAGGGCCGCCAGCAGCCATGGCCACTTAACAGAGTCAAAAGCTTTTACTGCGTCTAGGGATACAATCACCATTTCGCCTTTATTATCCGCCCATTCGATCATCCGGTGGAGTCGCCTATGATTGTGGGTTATATTCCTATTCGGGACATAGCCCGTTTGGTCTGGGTGGATTAATTTACTAATTACTCTCTGCAATCTGTTTGCCAGGACAGCCGTCAGTATCTTGCTGTCCTGGTTCAGCATCGACAAAGGCCTGTAGGAGCTACAGCTATACCCCGGTTTCTTGGGTTTAGGGAGCGGTATTATGATCGCTTCTCTGAGTGACTCTGGCAACCTTCCCATCTCAAACGCTTTGTTAAGCATGTCTAGCATTGGGGGGAGCACTTCTTCTCTATATACTTTATAAAATTCGCTAGGGAACCCGTCTGCTCCTGGGGTCTTACTGGTGGGCAACTGCCTCACAACCTCCTCCAACTCCTCCAAGGTAATTGGTGCATCAAGCTCTTCTCTCTCCTCATCACTTATCTTGGGTAGTCCTATATCTTCTAGTGTTTCGGTTATCTCCTCTTGACTACTCCTCTCCTTGTCCCCGTATAGCACCCTATAATAATCCGCAAATTCCTTGTTGACTCCTTCTTGAGTGTCTACTACATCGCCATCTTCTCTAGTTATTGTCCTAATCGGGGGTCTAGGGGTCTCACTCTTGTACAGCCACGCTAAAGGCCTACCCGTTTTATCTCCTCCCGCATGCTGTCTTTCTACATACTTTTTATAATTGAGGTTACAGAGCCTTTACCAGTGTTCCGCATATTGCTGCTGTAGTTTAAGTACTAGCTCCGTGTCCACACTGCCATTGTCTAATGTTCTTTCTAGTTCATCTTCAACTCTTTGTAGGTCAGCCAGAACCCCTTTGACTTAGCTATGGCTGCCCCCCGCATCACCACCTTAAAAGCTTCCCATAGTGTACCCGCCAAGTCAACACTACCAGTATTCGTCTCAAAATAGTTAATGATCTCATCTCTTATGTCCTCACGAAAAACCGGATCTTTGAGTGCCTCCACTCAGAGGCGCCATGTCGGGATCCGCGCCCTCGGGGGGCAGTATTGCCACCCGAGAACCAGGGGCGAGTGATCTGAGAGGACCTTCGCCTTGTATTCTATTTGAGTGCTCTCTGCCATTACATCCGGCGTGGCAAAAACATAGTCAAATCTCGTGTGTAGCTGCTGCGGGGCAGAATAATGCGAATATTGCCTATCATTGGGATGTTTTGTTCTCCATACATCTACCAAGCCGAAATCATCTAGTAACAGCTGCAATGCTTTGGCCGCTGGGGTGGGCCTGTCAATCCTGCTATCAGATCTGTCCACCCTGGGGTTCATTACACAATTGAAATCCCAGCCCCAAATAACCACGCTTCCCACACACATACTAAGGTTGGTGCACAGAGTTCTGAAGTATGCCGCCGTGTTATGGTTGGGGGCGTACGTATTCACGATGCCTACCTCTTTTTCTCCACCAGCCCTCTCAATATAACCGTCCTTCCGTCAGTTTCCGCCACTTCCTGTAGTAGCTGAAACGGGACATGGGGCGCCACCGAGACAAGCACTCCCCTAGCGTAAGCAGAGTACGACGAACCCACCACAATCCCTTTCCATTTTTTCCCAACTAGCTCCAGCTTCTCCCGTGTCAAATGCGTCTCCTGTAACAATGCAACATCTATCTTTTGCCTTTTCAAATACAGCATGACCTTATTCCTCTTCATATAACTGTTAAGTCCCCTGACATTCCACGTTACTATCCTGAGATCTCCCATAGCGCTCTGATATCTTCCTCCCCCATTTCCAACCGAACCCTCCCGGTCATGCTATGCAGATACAACCCTTCAGCTTTTCCATGTAGGCTCATATTTAAACTTAAACTCCCCGAAACTATGTACACCCCAAACTTCCTACCTCCCTTGTCTCCCCCCACCCAACCCTTGCCCAACAACGCCCCTCCCAATTGTTGCCCAGCTCCATCCCTGCATCTCAGACACCCCCACATCTAGCCCCGTCCAGCACAAACTTATGCTCAGGGCTCAGTAGGGTAAAGTCGCCCTAATGGCCACATAACTATTAGTGTTTCGGGGGTGGGTTGCTTCCATCCTATTGCTCCTATTTCCAAATTTATTACGCATTGTGTTAACCCTATGCAGCTTCCAATTACATTTTACCCACTATATTCCAGTCCATGCCGAGCACAAGGCCTGAATGCTATCCAGTGTTCAACCAGTCTCGCTTCCCGGTATAATCCGGTACCCCCTCCCACTTACCCCCCAATGTCCGTGGCACCAGTTTTTCAGTCGTCCTGTTCCTGCCGGTCACGGTCCACTTCTTGTTCCGGGCAGCCTTGCAGATCCAGCCACGTTACCACCTCCTCGGGAGTGTAAAATAAAAGCGCTCTGCTCTTATGTAGCACCTTCAGCTTTGCCGGGTACAGGAGCATATACTTGATGCCTGCTGCTCGCAGCCTCCTCTTGACGGCCACATAGCTGTATCTCAATCTCTGCACCAGCATCGTGTAATCCGGGTATGCTGTAATGTTGGCGGATGCTTTCTGTATTGTCCCACCTTTACGGAAATATTCCAGGATCTTCTCCCTATCTCTATAGTTCAAGATCCTCGCGATGATAGGTCTCGGCGGAGCCCCAGGTCGTGGTTTCCTCATTAAGGCGCGGTGCGCCCGCTCCACCGTGAATCCCTGCAAAAGCTTATCTGCTCCTATTTCTTGTAGGATCATGTTTTCCACGTAGTTTGTAGGGTCTTGGCCCTCCTCCCCCTCCGGCAGGCCGACCACCCGTATGTTATTTCTCCTCGCTCTTCCTTCCGCTTCTTCCACCCGATTTTTGAGGTTAGCAACCTGCTGTTTGAGCCCATGAACTTCCTTTGCATTATTTGTGCTGACATCAGTAGTGGTCTTTACGGCACTCTCCAGCCCACTTGTTCTCTCCGCCAGCCCCCTGACATCTTGCCAGAACAGGGTAAGTTCAGTCCCGACCGCATCGATTTTGCCCTCCAGGGCTGTCTGTAGGTCCGCCATTGCCGCGCCCCACTTGGTGCTCAGCTCTGATATAGCCTCCAGGATTTGGTGCTTATCTCCTTCTGGGGCTTCTTCAGCAGTAGTCGCGGACGCGCTCCGCTCCGATGTTGTGGGGGTCCTCTGCGTTTTCGCGAAGACCTCCATTGTGGGTTGTTTGGTCTTGGTTCTCAGACTTTTCACCGACATGCTGCAACCTTGCCCACGTGTCTGGCTCCAGCCCGGTGCTGCTTAGTTGTTGTTCGAGTCATTGGGGTCTCTGTATATCAACCTAAACCAATTGTTACACATGAAATTGTTATTCGGGTGGATTGTAACTTTCCACGTCACAATTTCCTCTCAGTGTCCGTGCCCGTTATCAGCAGGGTGCTGTCTTCTGCATCTTCGATGCTTCTTCCTGGTCTCTGAACATATCAGAGGCTGATTTAATGCGTACAACAGGTATCTTGTTGTGCTATACTACAATGCGTTCTGATGGTACATAGAAGGTGCATATACTCATTTGCTGCGTCCCAACCCTTACGAGGCCGCTTCACGGTCCACCAGTGTAATCCTTTGTTCAGGATCGGTTGCCATTTTGTTCCGGGCGGTACAGGTCTCGGCGTCACTTGTTTTGTCCGTATTTGCTCTTCCACTCCTCGGTGCGGCTTCGGGATGTAATCCCTGCGTGCTGGGTGCTCGTCGCTTCCAATCTATTGTGGGAACGCTGTCATTCCTCTTGTCCGTTTTGTATATACATCGTCCTGGTCTAGTGGGAGCGCCAAGGACGTGCCGCCTATCTCATGGCCAGGTGGCCCAACGCTGTATACATCCTCTCGGGCTATTAGTGAGCTTCTTTCTGGTAGTCGGCCACTCACTGTTCCATCAGCCGCTGCAGGCCTGCAGGCCATTTACTGCCCGCCTGGCACTCGATTTCAAGTGCCGCCGGGGGTCTCTTTGTGTTGGCAAGCCGCCATCTTAGTATCAATTGCGCCGCTCCCGGATCAGGACACAAAGTGGCCTAATTCCATCTGCTGTGTCCACTTTCTCCCGCCGATGCGCTCATCTGCTGCCTGAGGTATTCACCCAGATACAGTATCTTTTTTCCGCTGGAATCAGCCGTCAACACATGCGTTTTGCTTCGGATCAATAAGTCGGATCACGGAGCTCCAAGGAATCGCAGCCTACTCCATGGCTGCTTGGCCATGCCCCGTTAATATCTCTATGTTATGGTCCAAATTGTCTAGCTGGGTGATAGACCCGGGGTTACTTCGCTTGATCCAACTGGTATATTCTAATAATCCTACCAAGGTTAGACTGAACATGCTGGGTGAACTATCGAGAAATATCTGCCTGAATAGGGGAGTATGCCAAGGGTGCGTTTTAGCCCCCACCCTATTTTGGTTTCTTTTTTTTAATTATTTGTATTAATTATTACAATTTTTACAAAAGGACTCCACATGGTCAAGAAGAAATCCAGGTGTCATTGTATTCATGAATTCTGTCACTCCGGGTATTCTTTATGCTGTTCTATGTCAATATCTCCAAGAAATAAAGCTACCGCCATCGCCCAGTGTATATTTGTCTAGCTAGACAGAGCGCTCCACCAGGTTTCTTCATCAAAAGTTTCCCGACTTGCTAGTATTTTAGTCAGGTATTGTGTTCTAGCAGATTGAGTTCCTGGGCAAGACAATAGCAAATGTCGACTTGTTTCCATCTTCTCATTATCCTCACAGTATCGACATTTGTTAGAGATTGTTTGTTTCCTTTCAGCCTTTACTTCATTAGTCTTAATCTGATTCAATCTGAATCTTAGAAATAGTCTGGCCAAGGTTTTGTCTTGGAATTTCTCCAGGTAACTTCTCACTGTGTTCACTTTCATTGGCGTTGTTTGAATATCCTTTGTTATCTTATACTTATTGGCCAAGGTGAGAGTCGTAATCCATCCATCTCTATTAGTCGTTTCATGACTTTCTTAGGGTTAGCCGAGGGTTCTGATGCAGTAGTATCCAAATCGGGCAGAATCTTTTCGTTAGTTGAAGCCCATTTTGTCATTAAGTTGTTCTTACCACTTTCTATTTCTATATTGATGATGTTCAAATTCTTCGATCTGGGCTCTGTGATGACTTTTCTATAGAGCATCAGCGTGTTTCTTGTGGCTGTTGCCGTCAACGAGGTGTCATGCATGCTGGACATATTACCTCTGGACCTGGAACGACATCTTCATGCAGAACAAGTTATGCTCATAGAACTGCTGGACCGTTCTATTCTAAATGGAGATTGTTTGATGCACTGCCGGGAAAACGACGTCTGCATTATTCACGTCGTTAAATTCACGTGATTCAGGTTAGTCACGTGTGTTATGGCAGTATGTTCATAATCAGTGTGGATACGTCGCTCGCTGCTTCTGATTGAACCAATATGGCGTTTGGTAGCTGAAACCCTTGATCTGCGTCCTCGCATTTTCTTCAGTTACTTCCTTGGCTTCTTCGGCGTGTTTTCTTCCACACGCGAATTCCTGGAGCTGCTGTCTGGAAGTCACAGGTTGGCCGCACTGTGTGCGTGCTCTTCAGTCCCGTGTATCCTGACACGCGGGTTCCTGATTTCTTTGCATGCTGCTTTCCTGACTACGGGAAGTTCTTCGCGTGTAAATCCCACACGGACGCTGTTTCCAAGCCCGGATGTCCTGGGCTGCGTGTACTTTGTTCACGGGTAATACTCACGTGGACTCTGGAACTCTTCAGGTACGGCTGCTCTGACTGCGTGCACTTCTGTTTGCGTATCGCACGCGGTCTACTCTTTACACGCTGCGGTCCTAGTTGCGTGTTCTTGTGTTGCATGTGAATCCTCGCGCTTGCAAGAGTAGCTGTCCCGGCTGCGTGAACTCTGTCGCGTGTAAACCTGCATGCAGGCTTTTCCTCACGCTTGCAAGAGTGGCTGTCCCGGCTGCGTGAACTCTGTCGCATGTAAACCTGCAGGCAGACTTTTGAACTCTGTTGAAACGTGTAATTACACACGCATACTAGTCTTTGCTTTGGAGTGAATCCCTGGCACCTGTGATGAGATAACAGGTGGACTAATTTCATCATATTTCTGTCACGGCTCGCTCCCTTCGCTCCCGTTCCCGCCACTTGGGGGCATGTTTTTGGGTTTATTCCCTACTGGACATTTCCTTCGAATCCTATGCTACAGTGTTCTGATGAATTGGGAACGTTAAACCCTTATATTCCAAGTTACTTCCCTTCCGGATCCATTCCAGGTTTTTGGCAGCCAGCATGTTACTTAAATCAAATGACTATGTTTCCCGGAATGCCTTGGCTCACTCCTTCACCTCCTGCTTCCCAGAATGCCTGGCTCACTGCTTCATCTCCTCTCTGGTAGCCAGCATGTTACTTAAATCAAATGACTATGCTTCCCAGAATGCCTTGGCTCACTGCTTCACCTCCTGCTTCCCAGAATTCCTGGCTCACTGCTTCGTCTCCTCCCTTGCAGCACAAGGCTGGGTGGAGGATAGGCAACACCTGTGGCTGCAGGTGCAGCAGGCGGCACGCCTGAGGGGTGTGCTCGTTTAGCAGCTTTAAAAGCCTCAGTTTGCTTCAGTCCGGCGCTGGTCATTGTAGCAGTGTTCCTGTTGTGACTAGTCTCCTGTTCCTTGTTCCTTGTTCCTGGTTTCTGTGCCTTGTACCTAGTTCCAGTTCCTAGCGTTTGCGCCCAGTTCCTTAGCTCCTGTATCTTGTTCCTTTGTCCTGGATTTCGGATTAATGTGCTAATTGATTTATGCTTTCTGACATTCCCTTTCTGTCTTCCTCTGTCTGCAGACAGCCTTTCTCTGTGTTTAACTCTTAGTTGCAGCCCAGGTTGCCGGTGCGTTATGTCTCTTTATGCTGTCCTGGTTACTGAAAAGCTTGATGCATTAATCTTACCTTGTAGTATTTGTTTACTGCCTTTTTCCCTTGGTTGGGTGGGAAAGGTTTCCTTTTGTAATAGCGTTTCCCCTGCTCCTGATCCTACTTCATTCAGAGTCCATTCCATATTTTCCATTGCACCTCTGCATTTACTTTCCATCGAATATTAGGTGTGGGTGTTGTTGTAACATGTTCCAGTGTGTATCCCCTTTTGTTTTCCTCACAAGTTAACATCACAATTCATACTTTCCCCTGACTAAGGTTTTATGTATTTTGTTATCTTTAACCCTTTGCTTTTACAGCCTTCTGGGTTCCTGTTTGATCTACAGGGTTCGTGATATTACTGACATTCTAGTGGTCTTTCCGGTCCTCGTGAGTACTGTTTGAATGTTCCTTATTCAGTATTTTACAGAGTGTCAGTTCACAGAATCTGTACTTGCTTGCCCGCTACGTGGGTTTAGCGCTGTCAGTATCTGTAAGAGCATAGTGGGTAAAGAGTTTGCAGACTTTCCTTTCAGTTATAAGGAGGTCTTAAGTGTTTACCCTACATTCCTTTATTGTATATTGGTAATACTTTATTTGCACTCCTGGGTTATACATACACAAGCCTTGGGTATTTTATGCACGTTGTTAGATCTTAAGTTGTTCCCTGTGTAATTCTGTGCACTTTACCCCTTGCCATAGGCAAGGCCTTCTTCCTTTCTTAACAATTTCTGTTTCTCTGTGGGAAAGGAAGTATTTCTTTTGAAGGTGATTGTGCACAGTACTTTAAACGCTATCCTGTGGTGCACCAACCCGGTATCTAGTGTGAGCCTCGTGCCATTCGGGATAAGTCTCTCTTACTAACCTTCCCCTCCTTTTTGTTGTTTCAACTCCTGGATTTCTTCAGAGACTTTTGGTGGAGACTTCAATTCTAAGCCCACAGGTCAGTGTTGTTAATTAGTGCTATTGCTGTTCTATCGTTAGTTGATTTGGGACAGTTTCTCATGATACCTTATTTATCCTAGGCTGACTTCCTATAAAGCTCCCACACCCTTTCCAGTGATCCCTCTCTCTGCCTGTTTCATCGGTCAGAGAGTGGTATCCTTTGGAAGGTCTAATTTGACTTCACTACTATCAAGTCGTGTGAATAAGGATCCGGAAGAGCCCTACCAATTGTATCCTTTTTGGTTACCGTATCCTTTTCAGAAGATACCTTGGTGATTTATGACAGAATCAGAAGCCATGGAGGGTACAGATCCTTTAACTGTCTTGACTCAGTTAATCACTGATTTGAGAAACGAAATGATTATGGCACAGGACATATTACGGCATCGCATGGATGTTATGCAAGACGCCATTCATGCCAGTCCTCAGGGTTCACAGACTCCAGTGGCCACTGCATCTGGATCTGGGACATCGGCACCACCACAAGAGACCCTTAAAGTAGTTATGCCAACACAGTTTCCTTTGGCTCCCCCGGAAAGGTTCACAGGTGATCCTAAAACCTATAGAACCTTTGTCAATCAGTGCCGACTCCATTTCCTGTGCAGGCCTAACTCGTTTCCCGATTTAACTACAAAAGCAGCATTCGTGCTTTCTCATTTGGGGGGTACAGCTGCTGCTTGGGCTAATCCTTTATTGGAATCAAACAGTCCTTTGTTGTATGATTGCGATGATCTTCTGGCTGCTATGAGTAAGGTCTTTGATATGCATTACGCCACTCAAGCCACAGATCTGGAGTTGCTAAATCTATAACAAGGTAGTCAAACTCTGTTGGCTTACATATCCAGATTCAATCATATGACAGCCGAAACCCAATGGCCGGAAGACAAGAAAACGGCTGTTTTCTACAAGGATCTTTCAGAAGAGCTAAAAGACGCCTTGTCTATGGTCCCTGTGGTTGGTACAGGGTTCACAGATTTTCTCGATTTGATTCTACAAATCGATGCTCGAAGAAATGCCCGCAAAGGAGAGAGAAAACCTTTTTTGCAAACACCGGTTCGTCCGGAGGCACTGGCAGCTTCCTTGAATGACCCTGAACCAATGCAGATTGGTGCCGTGAGAGGCCGGTTATCTAATGCAGAGAGAGAGAACCAAAGAAAAAACAATTTATGCATGTATTGCGGTTCATCTGAGCATTTACTGGCGGCATGTCCCAAGAAACCAGTTAAGCGTTCGGGAAACGCCAAAACTCGACAGTAGCAGGAGTCCCTGTGTCGAGTGCTACATCAGACTCCCATACCATTCCAGCGTACGCACCTATAGTTGTTGAGGTGACTTTACGTTTTGCTGACCAAGAATTAGTTTCCAGGACTATGGTTGATTCCGGAGCCACAAAAAATTACATTGATATCCCGTATCCTAAGAAATGTTCTATACCCCTTGTAAACAAGAACACACCTGAAACAGTTAATACTGTAAATGGGTCAGTCTTGATTTCAGGTATGGTAACCCAGGAGACTGTACCTCTTCGGATGACTTTATCAAATGGTCATTCAGAGGAAATGATTTTTGATGTCGTTGCGGCTCTTCAGTTCAAACTATTGCTTGGTCTTGCCTGGTTGACTCTTCATAATCCAACCATTGACTGGGCTACGGGATTGATCCAATATCCATCCGTTTTTGCAATGAACACTGTTTTGCCAGTCAGGAGGTGTCAACCGAATCACATATTTTGGCCTCTATGGAGGTAGGTTCCACTATCAGTGTGGTACATCAGATACCATGTGAATATATACGGAATAGGCTGATGTTTTTGACAAAGGCCAGGCAGAACAGCTGCCTCCACATAGACAGTATGATTGTCCGATTGAACTAATTCCTGGGGCTAAAATCCCTACTGGTCGTGTCTATTCTTTAACTCCCAAAGAAGATGTTGTCCTGAAAGAATACATCGATAAAGCTCCTGATATGGGATTCATACGGCCATCCCAATCGCCTGCTGCCTCCCCATTATTCTTTGTTCCAAAGAAAGAGGGAGATCTAAGGCCCTGTATTGATTACAGAGCTCTTAATGACATCACCATAAAGAACCAGTACCCTTTACCATTGATAAATGTTTTGTTAGATCAGCTAGGTACTTCCATGTACTTTTCTAAATTGGACTTATGAGTAGTATACAATCTGGTTCGCATTCATGAGGGCGACGAATGGAAGACCGCTTTCAAGACGCGATACGGCCTTTATGAATATCTGGTGATGCCCTTTGACCTTTGTAACGCTCCTGCGACATTTCAGTTCTTCATGAACGACATCTTCAGAGACATGATGGACCAATTCGTGGTGATCTACTTGGATGACATATTGATATATTCATCATCCTTCCCAGAACATGTTAAACATGTGTCTGCTGTCCTACAAAGGCTCAGAGAGAACAAACTCCTTGTTAAAGCTGAGAAATGTGTCTTTCATACACAAGAAGTTGAATTCCTGGGTTACGACATCACCAATCATGATGTTCGAATGAGTTGTTCCAAAGTGAAGGCCATATTGAATCGGCCCATTCCACATAATGTGAAGTCTCTACAGTCATTCCTAGGTTTTGCGAATTTTTATCGCAGATTTATTCGTTCCTTCTCCAAAACAGTGGCCCCATTGACAGCTTTAACTAGTTCCAAAGTATCATTCTGTTGGAACCAGAACGCCCAAGCCTCTTTTGAGATGTTAAAGGAAGCATTTACCACTGCACCTTTACTTCAACATCGTGATCCTGATTGTCAGTTTATCGTTGAAGCGGATGCTTCCAGTGTCGCTAAAGGAGCTGTACTATTGCAAGTTTGTGCAGAAACCAAGGAGGAGCATCCAGTTGCTTTTTTCTCTCGTAAGCTAACTTCATACGAACAGAACTATACCGTTACTGAGCGGGAATTGCTTGCGATCAGGGATGCTTTCCGAGAATGGCGACATCATCTTCTTGGGGCCAAACATCAGGTGTTGGTGTACTTGTCATGATGCCTACCCCCGAGGACCCAGACCAAGTCCAGCAACCCCAGAAGCAGGCATCAAGTTATCCCAAGCAAGCCCAACTAACCCCGCTAGGGGCTATTTGGATGCAGTCTTGGCGCCTATGGCGCCAGGCTGATATGGAGAGTCAGTCCTGGCGCCATAGGCTCATAGATTAAAACTTACCTGATCCAGACCATGCTGCAAACTTACCTGATGCAGACCATGCTGCAAGAGCTCCAAGCCAAACGAGGCTTGGAAGGGACTATTTTACATAGTGACTATTTTTTTTACTCGGGTGGGGCTGGGGAGGAATACTTACCTGGGACTACTTTGGAGGCTATTTAAACCACGCCCAAAGAGCAGCACACGCTTCGCGTTGTTCTGCATCCAGCAGCGTGGCACTCGCCGTGCCTGCGGGTCTGCATCCGGTCTTCTGCCGATACCGCCTCGAGTTTGGAGCTCCTAGAGAAAGGGAGAAAGAAGGAGAAAAGGTTAGAACAAGAGCAATACCTTTGATCCTTAACTGAATTCCCGATCGATCGCACCTTCGAGCTGGAAGAAAGAAGTTATTTTATGTGCGTCGCATCGCCTGCTGCTGCCTCGCGCTGAATTCACCGGCCTTCGCAGCATCTTCACATTTCACTACATCCTCCTGCATGTTACCACCGCACTCCGGCGCCTAAGGAGAAGACAAGAACAACAAGGTGAGCCAAGGGAATACACAGAGGAATACCCCCCAAAGACTTACCTGATTTTACCACCGGGGGTACTATTCTTCTTCACGGGTCGGCGCAGCTTCCACTGCATCCTAGCCAAACCCCGGCCCCTAAGGGGAAACAAAAGGACAGCAAGGTGAAACAAGGGACTAACAAGGGGAACCCTCCTCACCACAAAAGACTTACCTGATTTTACCGCCGGAGGCATTATTCCCCGAGACTTCATACTTTCTCTCAGCACCTGAATAAGGGAGAAAGCAACAGGTTACATATGGACATTATTTTATCGAACTGTGTTGGATAAAACAAATCCTTACCAGAACATTACCGGTTGCCACGAGGAACTCTTCAGTAGGGTCAAGCTGCAACCTGCAAGGAATCGGACAAGAGTCAAAGTCAGGCATTTGAACTCTTACGAACTACATACTTACGGCGTCTTGCCGGGAATATCGAAGTCAATATTGTCCTGGAACTCACCAATTCCTTCGAGCCAGTGAAGCAACTAGTTATCTACGCGCCCCTGCGCTCAATACAGGATGGAGAGCTCATCTTTTCAAATCATCAGGTGAGACTATAAGAGGGAACATCCAAGGTGATCAGTGGGGACAACAGCGGGGTGGGGGGATTTACGCTCAACTTCACGGGTGGTTAATTCCCTTTCTCCACTTGCAGAAGAATATTCCTACGGGCCAAGCAAACGAAGCTAGGTGGGCCAGTCCAGTCCATCATCTCGGCCCTACACGTCACATTGGTGGAGACCGCAGCAGTCCAGTCCAGATCGATGCCTCTGTGGGAGCCAGGTGAGCGGAACAGTACTCTGATCATCGGAATCTTCAGGCATTTAAATCTATGAAATGTCTTACGGCTCGACAGGCCAGATGGCATGTGTTTTTTGCTCAATACAATTTCCAGATCACTTATCGCCATGCCAGACAACATGTCAAATCGGATGCTTTATCCTGCATCGGTGAGGAGTTGAAGGAAGAACCACCGGTGCAAAATACGTTGTTGGCAGACCATGTGATATGTAGTTGTTCTGCACAACCTTCCCTAAAATGTGAATTACAGGAATGGGTGAAACAAGATTCCCGATTGGTTCAGGAACTGAATTTAGATATACAAACGGTTTGCGTTTCACACAAGGGGTGCTTTATTTACCAACAGTTACCACTCGGAACAAGGCTCTCGTTTGGGGACACGATTCCTTGATGGCAGCCCATCCTGCACGGAAGAAGACCCTAGAGCTACTCAAAATATGGTGTTGGTGGCCTTCCATAACACGAGATGTTATAGATTATGTTTCAACATGTTCGGTATGCATCCAATGCAAGAACACTCCTGGCAAACCAGTGGGGTTAATCCAATCCTTACCTGTTCCTCACAAACCATGGGAGATGATATCGATGGATTTTGTGGTAGAACTCCCAAGAAATAATGGTTACAATACCATATGGGTGGTGGTGGACTACTTTACGAAATTGGCTCTTTTTGTTCCCTGTATTGGGTTACCAACAGCTGCTGTCCTAGCTGACCTATTCATCCGGCATATATTCCGTTTTTTTGGTCTACCTTCAGTGATAATTACCGACAGGGGCTCTCAATTTGCGTCACGTTTTTGGAGAGCACTAACCTCGGCATTACCTCGCATAATTGATGACAGGATGTCTAGTGCTTATCACCCCCAAATGGACGGACAGACTGAGAGGGTCAATAGCACTATGGAACAATACCTGCGGTGTTTGTGCCTGCAGTTCCAGTCAGACTGGGTCAATGTCCTGCCGGCAGCGGAATTTGCCTACAATAATTCCTACCATAGTGCCATAGGTACTTCACCTTTATATGCTCTGTATGGGCAACACCCCCAATCCATTCCTTTGGATTCCGGTTTGTCTATGGATACTCCTGCAGCAGTTTGTAATGTCAGAGATCTAAAGAGTCTACAGACGAAGGTGAAACAGCAATTGGAGCAGGCTAAAAAACGAGATAAGACCTATGCTGATGCTCATCGAGTCCCTGCACCAGTTTACAAAGCAGGCATGAAAGTATTAAGAACTTGAGGATACCTGGTAAAAAGAAACTGTTGCCTAAGTACATTGGGCCAGATGAAGTGATCAACGTGATTAACCCGGCTGCTGTCTGTCTGGCATTGCCAAAACGATGGCGAGTGCATCCAGTATTTCACGTGTCACTCATCAAGCCATGCTCCGATGCTACTAGATTGCCTATACGGCCTGTTGCTGTTTCTGTGAAAGGTTCGGACGAATTTGAGGTACAAGAAATACTGGATATGAGACTATGTTCTAGTAGGCCGTATTATCTGGTGGACTGGAAAGGCTATGGTCCCGAAGATAGGTCCTGGGAACCTCTTTCCAATATCCATGCTCCCGCTTTATTAAGAAAATTCCATTTGAAAAGGGGAGAGGCTGCTCCTTTGGGGGGTGGCACTGTCATGCATGTTGGACATATTACATCTGGACCTGGAACGACATCTTCACGCAGAACACGACGGGAAAACGGGAAAACGACGTCTGCATTATTCACGTCGTTAAATTCACGTGATTCAGGTTAGTCACGTGTGTTATGGCACTACGTTCATAAGCAGCGTGGATACGTCGCTCGCTGCTTCTGATTGAACCAATTTGGCGTTTGGTAGCTGAAACCCTTGATCTGCGTCCTCGCATTTTCTTCAGTTACTTCCTTGGCTTCTTCGGCGTGTTTTCTTCCACATGCAAATTCCTGGAGCTGCTGTTTGGAAGTCACAGGTTGGCCGCACTGTCTGCGTGCTCTTCAGTCGCGTGTATCCTGACACATGGGTTCCTGATTTCTTCGCATGCTGCTTTCCTGACTACGTGAAGTTTGTCATCCCAACCGGACGCTGTTTCCAAGCGTGGCTGTCCTGGGCTGCGTGTACTTTGTTCACGGGTAATAATCACACGGACTCTGGAACTCTTCAGGTACGGCTGCTCTGACTGCGTGCACTTCTGTTTGCGTATCGCACGCGGTCTACTCTTTACACGCTGCGGTCCTAGTTGCGTGTTCTTGTGTTGCCCGCATGCAGGTTTACACACGATTGTGTTGTGTTGCGTGTGAATCCTCACGCTTGCAAGAGTAGCTGTCCCGGCTGCGTGAACTCTGTCGTGTGTAAACCTGCATGCAGGCTTTTCCTCATGCTTGCAAGAGTGGCTGTCCCGGCTGCGTGAACTGTGTCGCGTATAAACCTGCATGCAGACTTTTGAACTCTGTTGAAACGTGTAATTCCACACGCATACAAGTCTTTGCTTTGGAGTGAATCCCTGGCACCTGTGATGAGATAACAGGTGGACTCATTTCATCATATTTCTGTTTCTACGTGGGAAAGGAAGTATTTCTTTTGAAGGTGATTGTGCACAGTACTTTGGACGCTATCCTGTGGTGCACCAATACGGTGTCTAGCGTGAGCCTTGTGCCGTTCGGGATAAGTCTCTCTTACTAACCTTCCCCTCCTTTTCGTTGTTTCAACTCCTGGATTTCTTCAGGGGGCTTTGGTGGAGACTTCAATTCTAAGCCCACAGGTCAGTGTTGTTAATTAGTGCTATTGCTGTTCTATCGTTAGTTGATTTGGGACAGTTTCTCATGATACCTTATTTATCCTAGGCTGACTTCCTACAAAGCTCCCACGCCCTTTCCAGTGATCCCTCTCTCTGTAACGCTCACCTGACTCCCACAGAGGCACTGGCCTGGTTCGCGCTGCTGTGACCTCTTCTAAGGTGATGCGCAGGGTTCGGAAGACGGACTGGACCGGGCCCCCAAATCTGGCTTGTGTGGCTCGCAGAAGTATCCTTCTGTAGGCGAAAATAGGGGATTAACTGTCTGCGGGGTAATGCAATCAGCCTCCCACTTTCCCCTCTCACCCTCCTTGAAACCCTTCTGTGATTCCTCGTAGCGTCTCACCTTAGGGTCTGGAAGGACGAGCTCTCCATCCTGCTTCTGATGCAGGGGCGCGTTGGTATCCAGTTACTTCACTGGATTTTCGGATTGGTGAGAACCAAACTTGCTTGGCTTCCAGGTAAGTTTTTTTGATAAGAGGTCCCCTTGTTTCCATGCATTAATGTACTAATGCTAGTGTCTTTTTCCCCATAGGGGCCGGGGTACGGAATGCCGGGGAACAGGCACCGACCCGAGATGAGAGGTGAAATCCTTGTAGAAATCAGGTAAGTCTTTAATGAGTGTTTTTTTGGTAATGTCTTTTCATTCGCTCATTAACGCTGATGTCTCTTTTTCCCCTTAGGGGCCGGGGTCCGGAAATGCCAGGATGCGGCACGGACCCGAAATGAAGAGGGAATGAATCAACAGGTAAGTCTTAACATGGAGATTAAGCTTTCCTTATTCCCTTCTCTCTCTCACATTTTGTTCTGGTCTTTTTCTCCCTAGGCGCTGGGGCGTGACTGCGAATCCGGATGATCGCTGCTGAACATGGAGGCGCCCAGTAAAGGTGAGTGGAATGCGGCGCTGCAGCGATCGACGCAATGAGCTTTTAAATAAAAGTCTTTCTTTTCAGGATTGTCGGCGAGATGTCTCCGGGATGCGGATTTAGCAGGTAAGGACTTTTCCTTCTTCTGTTCTCTTCTTCTCTTCCTTTGCAGGTGATCCAGGATGCTGGCAGGCGTGGCAGAAGTCAGGATGCAGGAGCAGACACGGTGAGCGTCCAGCTGCTAGATGCAGAACAACGCGAAGCACGTGTGGCTGTTTGGGTGGGGTTTAAATAGTCTTGGAAGAGGTTCCAGGTATGTATCCTTCCTCCAATCAGGTATGTATCCTTCCCCGACCACGCCCGGATGGTAAATTAGTTCCACAGGTAAAGTAGTTCCTTTCAGGCCTCAAGGAGGCAGGGATCCTGCAGCATGGTCTGCATCAGGTAAGTGCACCCAAGCACATCCATAATGAGCCTGGCGCCTATGGCGCCAGGACTGATGTCTTTTATGAGCCTGGCGCCATAGGCACCAGGACACTGTCCAAAGGGACCCTATATGGGGTTGCTGGGTCCTTCCTTGGGGACTGGATGTCTGCTTTCGGGGACGCAGGGCTTGAACCGGCTCCCCGGGAGCAGGCATCATGACATTCTCTGCCTGTTTCATCGGTCAGAGAGTGGTATCATTTGGAAGGTCTAATTCGACTTCACTACTATCAAGTCGTGTGAATAAGGATCTGGAAGAGCCCTACCAATTGTATCCTTTTTCGTTACCATATCCTTTTCAGAAGATACCTTGGTGATTTATGACACGAGGGTAGACATGTTTCTCTTCTAATCAGAGTCATAGACGTGGTTCGGGAGAGGCCTAGTGTCACAAGTCTCTCCCCTTCTCACCTGTCTGTATTGTTTACTCGTGATCTTCGGAGATGTCTTCTTTTGCACAGTTCGGGATTTATATAACCCCGTGCGTAGGTCCTCGGATTCCAGTGAGTGGTTCATAACCGGACTCCAGGATACGTTCAGATGTCGGAGACCAGGAAATAACGAGGTTCGCACTTGGAGACCCGAATGCGATAGAAATCCAGGATATGCAAGGTAAGGATAAGGGGAAGAAAGGAAGAAGAGGAATTCAGGGAACTGGGAACCAGGAATCAAAAGTAAGCGCTGAACGAGCTCCGGCAACACACGTCCGACTATTGCAAGCGGTAGCGTTGAGATGCGCAGAGCCGCAGGGGCGTGTCTGCTTTGCAGAACGTAGAGCATGTAACACAGAGACTGGCAAGCAGCGTTCCGCGTTCAGCGGCCATGTTGGGAGGACTACTGAATTCAGTCCCCTATGGGTCAGGGACCACGAAGTCCAGAAGGGACGCAAACGGCTGTTCATGACACCTAGGACTTTTCTCCAAAAGTAACTCACAATTTTTACCCAAAGGGTTGCTTGTAGAAAAGGCATTGCGTCCGTCCCATATGTCAGACTCGGGGTTACTTTAGCTTTAAAAAAGTTAATCACTGGTATCAGCGAATACCGTCCGGACTTTTTATCTATTGCCTTAGCTTGAGACATCAAAGCTTTTATTCTTGTGAAGAGGAAATCTTGCATCGGATGCTCCAGTGGGTTGCTGCTTATCATCACTCCCAAGTATTTCAAGGCATTCACTCTCTCTAGTTGCATACCGTCGGCATCCCATTTGGCCTTTTCCAGTTTTTTTAAAAACTTTTTTCCATGACCATTATCTTGGTGTTTGCTTTATTCATTTCAAGATTGTTAGTTTTCAAATACTGGGACAAACTGCCTTTGTAATTCCACAGGGTTTAAATCTAGGAGGATAATGTCGTCCGCATATAATATTTTTGATATCTTTACTCCTCCTACTGTTGGCGGAAAAATTCTTAGCACCTTTTCAGTATTGGAGTAGTTAGCTATGTAGGCGTTATATAAAGCCAGGGCCAATGGGCACCCCTGCTTAAAGCCCCTCGCTGTCTTGATTTCCTCTGATAATTGTCCGGACTTATTGAGCCTCACTCTCATAGTTGTCTCCTGATAAAGTGCTTGAATGGGCCCTATTATTGACGGCGGGCATTTCTTGTTTCCTAGTTTCTTCCACAGATGTTCTCTATTGACCTGGTCTAATACTTGGACCGACATATACACTGTCTGTCTGCCATGCAGAGTCCTTGCTTTGATGGTACTCAGCATGAGTATGTTTGTTGTTGTTCCTGAGTTCGTTATAAAACCCGATTGAAACGGATCTACCCTGTCGAAAGATTTCAGCCAGTTCTGAAAAGCGTCTAGTGCGAGAGAGCCAAAAAATGTTTCCAATCACGTCGAGAAGGGCTATCGGACGGTACTGGCGTGGATCGTCTCTTACACCTCTCTTAAAAATCGGGACAACTGTCGCCCTCCTCCATGGAATTGGGATCTCTTGTACTTTGTTGCAATTCTTAAAGATTTTCCCCATAAATCTTGCCCATTCTTCTGGGTACTTCTTTAGATCTAAGTTTGATATACCATCCGGACCGGGTGCTCTTGAGTTTGTTAATTTCTTAATTTGTGTCAGGATTGTTTCCATATCTTCTGCGTTTTCCCA
Organism: Ambystoma mexicanum; assembly: GCF_040938575.1. NCBI lineage: Eukaryota > Metazoa > Chordata > Amphibia > Caudata > Ambystomatidae > Ambystoma > Ambystoma mexicanum. The sequence goes on along the minus strand of NC_090925.1, from coordinate 324,442,541 downwards.
TGTTGTCAAGGCACTAGATGGTATTTGGTGATTTGCCGTTGGTGGCGGTTTGTACAAGTTAGAGAAGTGTGCAACCCACTGAGCTTCCCCCCTTGTGGCTGGGTCTGAAAGTGAGTTGCATTGCATATGCTGATGATCTAACTTTAATGGATTATACCCCGGCAGAATTACAGCGGCAGCTCGCAGGCGTGGAAAAGTATTTGAATGTAAATCACTTGTAGATTAAGTCTAGGAAATCCTATGTAATGGTTAGTAAAACACGCAGTAAAACCATTAAATTCAATTAGAAACTCAATAATGCTCCAATTCAGAGAGTTGAATCAATTTGTTATTTAGGCTTTATAATATCAGTCAAAAAATATTGTGATACCAGGATCTGTCGGCTCTTACCCAGGCAAGACGCTGCTTCTGTGCCCCCTTGACAAAGCTCCTTCAGTCTAAGGGAGTCGATACAGATGGGGCTACTCCTTTTTCCTGTCTTTTGAGCTGGAGGGATATAAGTATGCCTTGGTCACAGAGGATGACATTCATAGAGTCTCCCGATAGCTCCTGGGTGACAATGGGTCTGGTTCTGCTGAAGTAAGGCGGGGGAGGAGCGGTCTGGGCCTCAGGGGCCCGGTGTTGCCATGGAGAGACGTAAAGTTCGAGGCCACAGAAAGTTTAGAAGAGTTGCTCTGGCCTCGCCGAGACCCTCCAACCCTGGCTGATGTGTCGAAGATTGGGTGGGAGGACACCAGCCCGTTCTTGGTGAATTGTAGTTCTGAGGGGGACTGTTGTATCTGTTGTATTTGTTGAGATCTTTCCTTTCGGAAGAAACTGGTTAATGTAATGGTGTTTCTATTTTGCTTTTCAGTCTTTTGTCCCATTCTTGGCTGTGGTCGGGCTGGGCTCCAGGGGTCTACAACGTTACTGGTATTGAGCTAGGGGAGGCGCATGGGGGCTCGCTTTTTGAAGATGAAGTTGTATTCATATGCCCAAGTGGGGAGGAAGGAACTGGTGGCCTGGCTGGACGGCAGTTTTGGTGTTGCCAGATGTCCAGGCGCTAGTGGTTGGGGAGGGGTTTGGGGGGTGAATGGTTTTGTTCTGGTTTGTATTTACGAAGTGGGGATTTTTGTTACCAAATGCATGTTGGGGACTTGAAGTTCTGTTCTGTTGGGCTCGCTATTGTTTACAATTTTTGGTCAGGAGGCTGAGTTTTCGAAAAGCATTGCATGTGGGAATCTGTTAGAAAAGCGGGCTCGGGGGACAGATTCAGGGCACGTCGCCCCTGTCACAGGGCACTGCAGTGATCTTAGCTCACTAAATGGCTGACTCTCTCTTTTCGCTGACTTTGGGTTCGCTAAATGTTCGGGGGCTGAATACCCCGAGTAAGAGATCACTGGAGATGAAGGAATTCAATAGATTAAAATTACATTTTTTATTTCTGCAGGAAACTCATTGGCACAGGGGAGGGAGATGGCCCTTAGATCTAGGTCGATTCAAGAAATAATTCAGGCCTCTGCCCCGACCAAGAGAAGAGGAGTGGCGATTTTGGTCTCCCCCAGAGCCCATTTCAGTGCGAGAGTGCACCGAGCGGATCCGAAATGGCCGATTTGTGATGGTGAAGGGAGAGCTAAGAAGGAGAAAAGTTACCCTAGTGTCTATCTATGCCCCTAATGAGGCCCAAGACCACTTTTGTGATGAGACTAAAAAAATGTCTGGGTTTTGCGGTGGGGCTTCTCCTGGTGGGGGGAGATATTAACATGGTTCTTCAACCTGAATGGGATAGAAAGTCTCTTTGACCCGTGTACAGACCTACAGGTCCAGAAGAGAATGTCTGCATTATTTCTGGCAACTAACGAGACATTGGGATTGGTTGATTCCCATCCGACTAGCCATGACCAGAATCCTTTTTTCACCTTTTTTTCCAACCCACACTCATCCTTTTCAAGGATTGATTATGTTTTACTTGACAGGGCCTTGCAGGAGTGTATCACAGGGTTCAGGGTGGAGCTGGTCCTGTGGTCGGACCACGACTTGGTCCGGGTTCAAGTAGGTATCTCTCTGGGGCACCCTATGCCCTCAAGGTGGACATGTAACGATCTCTTGCTGAAAGATAAGGAGACCGCCCAGTCCCTCTGCGAATATCAAGGAGTTCTTCGAACTTAATGACAGTGGGGAGGTTGGGGGGGGGGGGCGGGAGTATGGGAAGCCATTAAGGCTACAATTCGAGATGTCCTGATTGGGCTGGGCGCGGCAAGGAAGAGGCTCAGAACTGGGGAGCAGAAATCTCTCAGATAGAAAGTAAAGGAGATACAACCAGGGGATAAGCTCCGATCCCAAATGCTTCCTGGCAAATGGGCTGAACTACAACAGTTTAAGGCGAAACTAGCCACCCTTATGGTTGGGCAAACTGAGAGGAATTTGCCTCTCCTCAAACAAAAATACATGGAGAAGGGGGAGACGGCGGATAAAATATTGGCCTGGAGATTACGTGAACGATGAAGCAGTAGGAGGGTAGACGCACTGCATCTCCCGGGGGGTGGAAAATGCCTCGACGACCCGGGGATAGCTGAACAATTCCGAGCTTTCTATGAGCGCCTCTATGCATCGGAGTGCACGGAGGAGGGCCCAGAGGCCGATCAGTTTCTTGATTCTCTTCCGATACCTTGCCTCCCTTTAGAAAAAGCAGATCCTTTAGAGAGGCCCATTACGCCCCAAGAGGTGTTAGATGCTATTGGCTCTATGAAGGGGGGACCACCCCTAGCGACGATGGCTTTACTGTTTTCTTTTACAAGTGATTTGGTTCTGCTCTGGCCCCTTTCCTATCCAAATTGTTTAACGAGGTACTTGTCTCAGGGAAACTCCCCCATTCTATGCTTTCGGCCCGCATAGTGGTTATTCCTAAAGAGGTGAAAGACCCGTCGAATTGCCCGTCCTATCGTCCCATTTCATTATTAAATACCGATGTAAAAATTCTTACGAAACTTCTTGCGTATAGGTTGGCCCAGAATCTCCCCTCACTTGTTCATGGAGAGGAAGTCGGGTTTATCCCTGGGAGGCAGGGCTCCGACAATATTAGGAAAACCCTTGATTTGATGCATGAAGTGGTTAGTAACAATGTGCAGGCCTACATGTTGTTGTTGGATTCTGAAAAGGCCTTCATCCGTGTGGAATGGTCCTATATGGGGACAGTCCTGAGAAAGATGGGCTTAGGGGCAAGATTTTGTGGGTGGATTTCCGCTCTATATAATGGCCCATCTGCCAAAGTATCTGTCAACGAAGCGGTCTCAGCCCCGTTTGCCCTCTCCCATGGGAGCTGACAGGGTTGTCCCTTGTCCCCCCTCCTGTACGCTCTCGCCCTGGAGCCCTTAGCTATAGCTATAAGACAACACCACCAGATCACTGGGATTAGCTGTGGGGATTTAGACTTTAAACTAACTTTATTCGCGCACGACATCCTGGTCTATATGACCAATGTGGACCAATCTCTCCCAACTTTTTTGAATCTTATTCATTAGTTTGGGGCTTTTTTTCAGGTCTAAAAATGTATTTAGCAAAATCATCTCTCATGCCGGTGTGGCCCCTTGATGGATCCATTGAAGGGAAGGATCAGGTGGGAGGTATTAGAGTCGAACGCATGGCTATGCCATACTTGGGGGTCCTGCTTCCGAGAGATTTGGGAAGCCTCTTCGATCTTAATTTTCCTCCGTTTCTCTCCACGATACGTTGAGACCTGAATTGTTGGACTCCTCTGATGCTCTCATGGGCGCATGGTATCCCTCAAGATTAATATTTTACCCCGCCTCCTGTATCTTTTTCAGCCCTTCCTACTGCAATTCCGGATTCGTTCTTCAAAGCCCTGCAATCCATGGTGTTGCGCTTTATTTGGAACGGGAAGAAGCAAAGAGTCAAATTTACCACCTTAACCTTGCCGAAGTCCCACAGAGCAGCTCCGGACTTCCGTTTATACTACAATGCTGCGTAGCTAACGGTCATGTTGGAGCACATGAGGGTAGAAATGCGGACCTACTGGTCATACATCTAAGATACCCATACCCATCCTACGAAAGTAAGAGACTTGTTGTGGGCCCCGGCGGGGGACCTCCCAAAAGGGGTTAGAACCCATCCGACGTTATCAGTCCTGTGGTCCCTATGGAGGCAAAATAGGTCCAATGCGCCCCTTTCTTCCTGGCCATCTCCTCTGTCTTCTTTATGGGGCCCCCCTTTTGATTTGGGGAAGAGGGGTTTCAGAGACACCCAGAAGTGGTCTGATATGGGTCTAGAACGGGTTGCGCAGTTATTCCAGAATGGTGCCTTTATTGAGTACTCACTTTGGCGAATTTCATGGGAGACCAGCCGATCTCAATTTTTGACTTTCTCCGTATGAAAGAGCTCCTGACTGACCTCAAGTGGAGGGCGGCTTTGGTGCGCCCCCTCAAACCTCTGGAAAGTTGGTTGGTGGAGGCTACCACGAGGAGAGGTTACCTTTCCAAGATTTATAACATTTTAATTTCAGCCCAGCTTGAGGGCAGACAGGGTTTTAGGAGGTACTGGGAGGAAAGGTGGGGTGAACCGTTGGAGGATGATGTCGGGTCTAAGTTCTGTGGGGGGCATCTGTCTGGTCCCTTTTATACGGCGGCTATGGAGCACAACTGTAAGATCCTCCACACATGGCATCTCCCCCAGAGAAGTTGTCCAAAATGTTTAGTGTTACTTCCTCCCTCTGCCCCAGGGAGTATGGCCAGAGGGGGTGTTGTTACCACCTGTGGTGGGAGTGCCCCCTTGTGCAAGTTTTCTGGTCAGAGCTCTTCAGTTGGATTAAGGATATAGTTGGCCTCACGATCCCCCTGTATTCCATTGACCTCCTGTTTGGGTTCCCCTCCTCAGCATCAGAGTCGAATGCCTATCCGAAAGTGGTCCAGGCTCTGTTGAGGACGGGGAGGCTGGCCCTGGCCCAGAAGTGGCGGAGCCGAGGAGTTCCGTAAAGAGCGGACTGGCTGGCTAAACTCTGTGCCATTTTCACTTATGAGAAGTTAACAGCTTTTGTACACGATACGATGAGTGCCTTCCTGCAGGACTGGACAGTGGTGTTCCTGCACGAGGACGAGGACTGTGGCTCAATGAGACTCTGAAGCCTCTGCCCTAGAAGCTGTCTGGCGTACATATCTTTGGTCCTAACTGCCAGTGGTGTAGGATCAGTAGTGAACCCAGGATGTCAGCCTAATTGCTCTGTACAGTTCATTGGTTCCCATGTTCTGTTCCTTTTTTTTTTCTTTTCTTTCTTGTCTCCATAATGTCTGTCTGAGCCCGGTTAAGTATGAGCGGGGGTGGGTTGGGGAGGGTGAAGGGTTCGTTCTCTGGGGTTTTCTTTTTCTTTTTCTTTTTCTTCTATTTTTTTTAGTGTGTTAAAGTACTATAGTTAATGGTCTTTGCCTGTTAAATAAAAAGTTCAATAAAAATTAAGGGGAAAAAAAATATTGTGAAAATCTCAGATCACAAATGGATGTAAAGATTTGCACATGCACCTCAATACTGAAGGTTATAAAGAGTAAACTGTGCGCTTATTCATTAATTCCATTTACTGAGTTTTCTAGAGCCAAGGTGTCAACTATCATTCTGTATGGTTGTGAATTACTGAATATTAGCAATAGGAACTGTTTTGATGTCATTGGGCCTCATTACGAGCCCCATAGGGCTTAATGGGAATGGCGAAGTAGCTAATAACGGTACCGCAATTTGTGGTACCGTTATTAGCTCTGAAGTCCCTTAGCGGGTCCCGCCTTAACACCTGGTCAGACCAGGCGTTAAGGAAGGGACCCGCTAAGGGACCTCGGAATATGGAGGTACGGGATTACCAGCACCGGCACCCTTACCAGTGCCTTTAATCCCTTACCTCCTACCTCGTAATGAGGCCCATAGAGTCCAAAATTCAGAAACGTGCTTTAGGGCTCCCGATCTCAGTTCCTATTAGTGCCATCAGATTGGAACTGACCTCTTGGTGGTCACAGTACATCAAGAGGAGCCTCTCTCTATTAAACAATTTAGAGCACACAGGCAAATCTTCTCTTGGGTTTTATCTGATGGCGTTACTCTCAAAGCAATCCAACCCCTATCTGAAATGATTCAAGAGGCAATGCGATAACCTGCGTGTCATTGCAGATTAAAATGGCTTGGAGCCTGATGGCATTTTGAAAAAGAAGATCAAAAATTGGGATATAGCGATGGATCTGCAAAATCTGGCAAGATTCCTGGCAAGGAACTTTACTATTTACCTCCAACTGATTTAAGATCATATCTAGTAATATTTCCATCAGCCATATTTCAGTATTGGTATCTCAAATTTAGATTAAAATGCCTCCCTACACTGGAGTTTATTGGGCCAAATCTTGGTATCCCCAGTGAAATGGGAACTTGTAGAGTGTGTGGCCTGGGTTCTGCAGAGACTTTATTTCACCTTGTGATGCGCTGTCCGTTCTTTTTGGATCTGAGAAAAGTTTTGGCGATTGGTCCACTCAACTTCTGAAATTCGAACCCAGAACCCATGGTGCAGGCTCATGACTAGTTCTCAGGTTTCACTCATCATAGCCTTGTTTCGGATGTTAATGGATATTTTCTCAGAATTAAATATGGTATCGGAGCAAGGTATTATGGATATTGTTGGTATAGATGAGGTTTAACGGGGGAGCCTTCCTTAGTATTGTAAGTAGTAAGCCACTAAATGTATTACAGATCTGGAACTGATGCTGATGTGTTTATTTTAATGTATTTTTATTTTCAGCTCCCTTTCCGTTTATAATGTATAGGATATATTTGTACGTATAAAAGGTGTGTCAATGTACTTTTTGTACTGAAAAACACAATAATTGAAAGAATCCCCCAAAAATCAGAGCTTATTTGGAATATTTGTATTTGTATTTGTATGTATTTGTTTATATAGCGCTTTACGCCAAAGCGCTGCACAATTGAGCAACTGGTACATGAAACATAAACAATATAACGGTAGAAGCAAATTACTGTATGAATCAATCAACAAACCCGTAAGAAGAGCAAGTAAACTGAAGGGAATAGGTAGAGAAGAGCAGTGGGAATGTGAGGGAGAAGGAGAGGAGGGGAGGAGAAGGAGGAGAGAGGGGAAAGGGGTGAGAGTGGGGTAGTAGGGAGTGGAGGGAGGGAACCAAGAGAAGCAGAAAGAAAGGAGGGGGAGCAAGAAGGGGAGGGAGTTTCAAGGCGGGGGTGGAGAAGGAGAGATTTAAGGGATGTACGAAATGAGGAGAAAGTAGGAATAGAATAAATTGAGAGAGGTAGGGAGTTCCAGTGCAGGGGAGCTAGGAGCTGGAAGGAGCGGAAATGGGAGGGGCACAAGGGGACGGAGGTACAGAGAGAAGGAAATGATCAGCTGAGCGAAGGGAGCGGTAGGGAGTGTAGAAAGAGAGGAGGGAGGAGAGGTAGGGGGGAACAAGTCCATGAAGAGATTTGAAGACAAGTCAGAGAAAGTGAAATTTAAGTTGAGAGTGAAATGGAATCCAGCCAAGGGAGGAGAGGGAGGCCGAGATAGAGTCGCGGGAGGTAAGGAGACAGAGGGTTCAGATAGCAGAGTGGTAGATAGACTTGAGGGGGGCGAGATGAGAGGTAGGTAGGCCAAAGAGTAAGGAGGAGCAGTAGAAGAGGCGAGGGAAGATAAGAGAGGAGATTAGAAGTTTAGTAGCATGAAAGGTGAGAGAGGGGCGGATTTTGCGAATACTGAAGAGGTGGTAGCGACAGACACAAGAAGTGAGAGAAATATAATGGGAGAAAGAGAGAGAGGAGTCAAAGTGAATGCCTAGGTTACGGGCATGGAGAGAGATAGGGAGATTAGGGGGAGGGAAGTGAATGAAAGGGGGAGGGGACGGAGGGGGAAGAGAGTTGGAGGGGAAAAAGACGACTTCGGTCTTGTCAGTGTTAAGGGAGAGAAAGCGGGAAGACATCCAGTTCTTTAAGGCAGTAAGACAGGAAGAGAGTTTCAGGTGGACGTCGGATGAGAAGGAAGAGAAAGAAAGGAAGAGTTGAGTGTCGTCGGCATAGAAATGGTGGGAAATGCCAAACGAGGAGATAACAGGGGCAAGGAGGGAGGTATAGAGTGAAAAAAGGAAAGGACCAAGCACTGATCCCTGAGGTACGCCGTTTTCAAGAGGTTGGGATGGAGAGGACCGGCCACTCCAGGAAACAGTGAAAGAGCGGGAGGAGAGGTACGAGGATAGCCAGTTAAGAACAGAGCCTGTTAATCCAAAGGAAGAAAGGGTGTTAAGAAGAAGGGGGTGATCGACAGCAGAGAGGTCAAGAAGAATGAGGACTGAGGATTGCTTAGAGTGTCGAGCAGAGAGGAGGGAGTAAAGGATGTAGGTAAGAGCAGTTTCAGGAGAGTGTTTAGGATGGAAGCCAGATTGGGAGGGGGGTAGGAGGGAGAGATTGGTGACAAAGGTTGAGAGCTGTAAGTAGGCGAGGCGCTCAAGCAGCTTGGAGAGGAATGGAAGAAGAGAAATAGGGCAGAAGTTGGAGGTGAGAAGGGGATCGGCCGAAGGTTTCTTCAGCATAGGGCTGGTAGTGGCGTGTTTGAAGGCAGAGGGGAAGGTGGCCAATGAAAGGCAGGTGTTGAAGAAGGAAGTAAGGTAGGGAATGAGAAGAGGGTAGATCTTATGGATAAGAATGGATGGGAGAGGGTCATTAGGGGCGGATGTAGGGTGGACTTTGGAAAGGAGGGTTGAGACGTCAGAGTGGGAGACAGGTGAGAAGACAGACATACAGGTAGATGGGGGGAGAAGAGGGGGGAAACGAGGAACAGCTGATTTTTTGCGGAAGGGTAAGAATCTTAGAGGAGAAGAAGTTAGCAAAGTCAGAAGGAGAAAGGGTAAAGGGGGTAGAGGGTTCAGGGGTAGGAGGGGAGAGAAGTTGTGAGAGAGTTTGGAAGATGCAGCGAGGGTGGGGGGCTTGGGAGTGAAGGAGGTTAGAGTAGTAGGACCATTTAGCCGAGGCAAGACAAGAGTCATAAAGAGAGTGGTAAGAGAAATAAGAGGTTTGGTTGGAAAGTGAAGGAGATTTGAGCCAGAGTCTCTCAAGACGTCTGAGAAGATGCTGCATAGAGAGAAGATGAGGAGTGAGCCATGGTTGAGAGGGTTTCCGGGTTGGACGGAAGAAAGAAAGAGGGTAGAGTTGATCAAGGGTAGATATCCCACTGGGATTGTCACGGTGCATGCTTACTGGGAATGTTAGGCTTACAGTGAATGTCAAAACTAGAACCTCATTGGGAATGTCAAACTGGGACCTTACATGGAATGTTAGGCTTATTGGGAATGTTTGAATAGGAGCTTACGTGGAATGTCAAATTTAGAGCTAACCGTTAATGTCAAAACGTTTGAGAATGTCTGACTGGCAATGTTAAGAGTGCCCAATCTGTGGTGTCCAATTAAAAGTGTCCAATCTGAGGTTGACTGGCAATGTCATGCCATGGCATCCCATGGCATATCATGGCATGACATAATGTTAACACATACCAAGACATGACATGCAACATCAAGATAAGACAAATCGTGACATGAAATCATGACACAACATATAATGACATATGCCCTACAATTTCAAAACATGGCATAGCATGAGATACGGCATGGCATGATGTATCATGTCGCAGAGTGCCTTGTGCAACCTGGGAGAATACCAAGGTTGTCTAAAAGTTATCTGGGGCTATTGTTTTGACAGGTTGTAGATTCAATGCAACTACCAGCTATACTCTGGCTTGAGCACTGGTGCAATGAAAAGGATTTCCAGGAGTGTTAAGCGTGGTGCATTTAACACATTTGCGTTGGTGTTAGGTCCAGTGCTAACACTAGTGCAAATGTTGTCATTGCACCAGGCTAAAGCCAGCCATACTCGGTCCATGTGCGGGCCTGCATTTATCTGTGCAGGTGCAATGGCCCAAGTTGTGCTGTTTTGCATCTGCCCAAAGACAGGAATTGTGCTGCTGCTTCCAGCTGTGCAAATCCTGACATTGCCTCAATGCAAAACCCATCTATATATGAAATTAAAATTTGCTTACAGCTGCGGTCCCAAAATTATTTAACAGGGCACATTGGTGGTACAATACATCATGGGCTGGAAGGATAGCTCAGGGGCACCCTGTTTGTCTTGGAAACAAGACAACACAGAGCAACCCAGGTGCGAATTCCGACCCCGTGCTTAGAGACTGGTCTCAGTAATGTGCGTGCTATAAAACATTAATTAATTAATGTACGTGCCCCATAAAGAATTCCCCAGACGGTAGTGCTGGTGGAGGCCTAACCGAGACCTGGCTGTTTAGCCAATGCCAGACACTGCCTGTTTGGCAGTTTTGACCTTGGGAAACGAAGCCGTCCCCAAGATATACTGTTATTGTTTGTGTATGTTTTGAACCCTCGTTCATATTACAATCAGGTTTGATAAGTGACAACCACGACTATGAGCTACTTACGAAGTGCCTAGATCAGTATTTTGTCAACCAGACATAGAAATGACGTATTGATCTTGTCCTCCTCCACTGTCAATTTTTCCCAATCTTTTTCATATATTTGCCATTTTATTTTCTTTATATGTCTGTTCCCCATTCCTTCCCCCTTTCCTTTTTCTGCTTTGGGTTAACTTTTCATGTTTTGTGAACATATGTATTTAGATTTTTTCTAACAAATTGTTAATTTCTGTATTGGCACACATTATTTTAATGCTTATTTTTCATTGTATCTGTTTAACAGTCACCTGCTTGTTTGTTCAACTGAATACAGAATTATTTCAGATTTCTTGGCCACCTGGTGTTTCTTTTTCTTGCCAAATGGCTGAATGCGATCCGCATCAATTCTTTTTGGTTATGTAGAGGTTTGGCAGAAAGAGGTCACTAAATTAATTAACCCATTTGCTCCAAACCTTGGGCGCAGCAATACTCTTATCCTTGGTTCAATAGACACTGCCTAGTGAGCAGAGTCTCTACCATTGTTTCTACCACTGGCTGCCAGCGAAGACCCAAGCCCACCATCAGGAGCAGTGGCTTATTTTCTGGCACCGATGACAAAAGGTAAACCCTGCTGGGACAGTGTAGCTTAATGTAAACCAGCAATGTATATTAAGTGGCTCGAATGGAAATTTGCCGTAATGTTCCAATAGGGCATTTTGGAAACTACCAGTGATCTGCTAGGTTGGTGGCATGCTACTATTTTTTTTTAACTCAGGGTAATGTAAACCGGTAGTGATGTGCGAGTGTGGTTTAAGCACACATAACAAGCAGAGCGTATATGTATTCATCAAAATGTTTACCAACTTATTTTGGCATTGCCACTTTGATTTTAAGATTTTACAGACGTTATGTCAAATTGAATTACACGTTTAAATATGTTTTTTTAAAACACTAGGAGGGTTATATTTCGTTGTGGTGATGAAGAAAATTCCCTCCAGGGATTTGTGATTAGCTAGAGGAACTCCCCATCCCTTTCCATGAGGGTAGCAGGCCACAGAGGACTGAGCTGGACCGACTGCTTCCCAGTGTGCCCCCCAGAACGTGGAAGGACTGAGATCCCACAAGCTCACCATCCCCTCAGAGATTTGGTATCTTCATGGCCCCTGTGAAGGAAGGAACAGTAACATTATATGCAGACAATGGACTCCAAGTCCTACCATGACTTCAAAGTAGTCAGCCGGAGCGACAAAGAAATGATCAGGGTAGGATGGATAGTTTTGTGGGCATAACAGAGAATCTCAGCCCTTATACGGATTACAGACCAGAAGCATGTTACTACTTCAAGTGTTTTAAAACAGTAACTGAGTGAATTAAAGAGCTTGTGGATGCGCAAAGCAAACATCGTACCTGGAGGCGCGGCCTTGTGGCAGGGCTCAGTTCACTTGCTCGCCACCTGGGAGCCCAACCTTGCTTGTGGAGAAAATACAAACCAACGCAGAGCACTGCAGCGCCACAAACCCAAACCCTGGTGATTAAAAAAGGAAGCTGATAGCCCCCCACCATGATAAACTGTCATAGCCACAATGGAAGCAATTTAAACCAATTCCAACCTCACCAATACAAAAACCTAATAATAATAATCCAATGAGCCAATTGAAACTTCAAAAGAAACTTAGCCATTCGCACGACCCAACGCAGCCCACTCAGGGACAAACCCAATCCTGGATTATTTTAGGTCAGGCCTATAAGAGAAGCTGGAAAGCACCAACAATGAGTGAAGACTGAGATAAAATGGGCATGCTTCCCAAGCTCCCTTCATGAAAGGGGAGAAGGTGTGTGGAACCAGGCAGTCTTTGCTGCTGTTGGGCATACAGAAGACACTATTGCAGAAGCCCTGGAGTTCTGGTGAGACCTTCCAGAGAACCCTTGATTCCATGAGGTCACGGATAGAGGTCCCAGAGAACCCTGGGAGCCCCGAGTTCGTGCTGAGACCTCCCAGAGAAACCCTGATGCCCTGAGGTCGTGGGGCAACCTCCCAGAGAATCTTGAAGGCCCTGAAGCCATGGTGTGATCAGGGGATTCCAAGATCTGTGAGGATCTAAAGAGAATGCTAAGAAACCTAAGGTCTGGGAGAAGTTTAAACAGAATGCTAAGAAACCTATGGCCTGGGGTCCTAAGGTGATCATTGAGAAATCCATGGTCTAGAAGGGACCTACAAATGAATGCTAAGAGGGTGATGTGAGGACTGAGAAGAATCCTGTGAAGTCAGAAACTAGGGAGAGATCTTCTATTTATGTATTTATTTATTTAATTATTTATATTTGTACGCAGGCAAGAACAATACTCTTTTGATCACAAAAGAATATACAATAGATAAGATATTAGGTTTGACAGGAAGCAGAGAGTTTCTTACAATGGGGTGAGTTTGAGTGACAGTCTGACCGGGTTGTGGAGGAGGGTAAATGGAACAAACAACAGGGACAATACACGGGTGGTCATATAAAGATTAAGGACAATCAACATTAGACATTTTTAAGTGCAGGTAGGCAGTACAGCCAGCTGTGTTAGGGATGTGACCATGATAGATGAAGTGCAGGAGTGGAGGCAGAGAAAGTGAGGGACAGAAGCAGGTTAGAGGCAAGGACATTTTTTTAGCTTCATGGCAGATGAGAAGTAGGTTGAGAGGTAGGTTGGGAAAAGTTGTCAAAGGAGGGAGACAGAAGAAGGGTCCAGACTTTGAATAACCACTGGAAGAGCTTTCCCAGAAGAACTTTTCTCTTTTGTTTGCTAAACTAGGGTTGAATGTTTGAGAGTTGGATTAGTGTGCTTCAAACCCTTAAGTGGTATACTTCTAAATAAACATAACTTCATCAGGTGGCGCACATTATTGAATAAGAATATATTTAAGCAGTTCGAACATTTCCAAAATATCTGGGTGCCGGAACCCTAGGCAGCCAGGAACCTATGCTTGCCACAAAAGGTGCAATCCTGAATTCAGCACAGATTCTAAATGTTGTGAAATTCAAATTAAGTTATTTCTCTGTTTGCAAGACTTGAGATGTATCTGCATTCTTGTAATGAGCATCTATTTTTTCTTCTTTAACTAAGCTCTGATTGCTATGATTTGTTATGTTCTTTTTCGTTTTATATGGTCATTATTGTCCTTATTTAACCTTAAAATGTGTTTATATTGGACTGTGAGATTATTCCCTTTCTATCAAGACTGGCACTATGGGCTACGGGATCAGCTAGAAGGTCAGCGATGTCTTCGTCTTCACTAGAATTACTGCGTTTCCCGGTCACCTCCTCCTCACCTGAATAGTCCAGTTTCTTTCTGCGGGAAAGTCCAATGTACGGTTTCTTATTTTTTTGAAGATAGGGTCCAACTCAGAAGGAAGCCACCGTGACTCCAAGACAAAGAAAACCCTTGGTGACTCCCCTCCGTGACAGCTAGAGGGGAAAAGGCCGTTGGACGGCAAAAAACCCCTGGTTCCGGAGTGGTCGTAAGTGCAATGGAAGTCACCGGATCCGTAGCAAGTTGGTTCGGTCCTCTGCCAGGAACTCAGGGACCGTGAGGCCAGCGTGTCAGTGCTGACCGACTGTAGAAGGTTGCTGGATGCAGGTGAGAGCACACTGCGTGGAAGGCAAGCATGACGGGAGAAATCAGAGATGTCCGAGGGAACCTAAGAGAGCGAGGAAGAGCAGCCGGGGGAGGCAGCACCGGAAGAAAACAGGGAAGGGAAGAGGAACAAGGTGAGAGAGAGAGCAAATGGGAACGGGAGGAGAAAGGAACAAAGCCGCCGAAATGGCGAACGTAGAACAACTGTCAAAGGGCACTAGCGCAAGCAACGGGGGCAAGAATTAACTCAGTTGCAACGCGCAGAGCCGCTGGCAGCCGAGTGAGATATACAAACGGCGGCGGCCCTCTTGGAAACAACTAGACCGTGGCTAGTAGAAGGAGAAAAACGTAACGGAACACTTTAATGGCGTCCCTGTTTCCACCTTCGCCACAAACGCCAGTCGCCAGCGGCTGTGACAGTATGCCCCCTCCGAAGGCTTCTCCCTCCCGGCCTTTCAGGATGGAGCTGGTGGAACTTGTGTAACAATCAAGGAGAATGAATGTGAAAATGGGGTTCCCAAGTATCTTCCGAGGAAGGATACCCCTTCCAATGTACGAGATATTCAAGACATCCCCGATGATATCGGGAGTCACGTATCTGAGAAACTTCGTACTCCTCAAAGGCTGGAACAGGCAAAGTCCATAACTTGGGGGGAGCTTGTTTCCGGGTATCTGACACAAAGGGATGTAAGAGAGATGAGTCAAACACAGGGTGAATCTGCCTGAGTCCTCTTGGCAACTTGAGACGGTAAGCCACAGGATTGATCCTTGAAGATATTTCGAAGGGTCCGATGTAGCGGGGTGACAGCTTAGAAGGCCGAAGCCATCGAGGAAGGAACTTGGTGGACAGCATGACCTTAGAGCCCTTATCCCAGGCTGGAACTTGTTTCCGATGTTTATCGGATTGCTCCTTGTAGTGTCTGCTAGCCTTAAGGAGACTCTGACTGGCCGTGTTGTGGGCCTCCTTGATCTGCACGAGGGTGGTCTCCAATGAAGGGATGTTAGTCTCCTCCCAGAATTCAGGTATGATGGACTGTGGGTTGAAACCGTAGGTACAGAAGAAGGGACTAACCCCTGTAGCAGTGTGAACAGCGTTATTGTACGCAAACTCTGCTGTGGGGAGCAGGTCTACCCAATTGTCTTGCTGCTGATTTATGGAACACCTCAAGTACTGTTCTAGGGTTCCGTTTAACCTTTCGGTCTGTCCTTTTGTCTGGGGGCGAAACCCTGACGAAAGAGCTCTCTCAATGCCCAATGAGTTACACAAAGCCACCCAGAATCTGGAGGTATATTGGCTACCCCTATCGGAAATGATCTTTTGGGGAAGCCCATGCAGCCTGAAAATGTCCTTGAGGAAGACGTCGGCCATAACCGAGGCTGACGGGATCTTGGCTAATGGAGAAAAATGTGCAAGTTTCGAGAAAGTGTCCACGGTTACCATTATGCAGGTGCAGCCTCGGGAAACCGGTAACTCCACAATAAAATCCATAGAAATGCATTTCCAGGGACCATGTGGGACCGGTTCCAGTTGTAACAACCTCAATGGTTTCGAGGTGGAATATTTGCTTTGTAAACACACCATACAGGATTGAACATAGGCTTGAGTATCGGCCTTCATATTGGGCCAAATGAAAGCTCTTTGTAGAAGATCCAGAGTGCCTCGCACTCCTCAATGACCTGCTGTCTTGGAATCGTGGCACCACTGAGTGACCCATCGTCTGAGACTTTTGGATGGAATGAACAGCCTTCCGTGGATGAAGTGCAAACCGTCCTTAGTGGTAACTGGTTGATTATTCACATTGAGTGTTAGTTCGTGGAGGTAGGCTCTTCTTACTTCTTCCAAAAAGCTGGTCACTGCAGATATGATCCGAGTACGAGGAAACATAAGCTCCTTACTGTAGGGAAAGCTAACATCATCTCTGAGAGAGAGAGCATCAGCGACAAGATTTTGGGAGCCAGGAATGAATGTGATGACAAAATGGAACTGGGCGAAAAAATGAGCCCATCTGGCTTGACGGGTGTTATAACACTCTTGCTGCTTGAGTATTTGCAGATTTCTATGATCTCTTCGTATCTGGAACGGGTGTAGAGTCCCTTGGGGCAAATGCCTCCACTCCGAACAAGCCAACTTCATAGCAAGAAGTTCCTTTTCTATGACAGAGTAGTTGCGTTGGCTAGAATTCAAAGTCTTGGAGAAGTAAGCCACCGGATGCTCGAGGTCCTTGACTTTCTGAAGAACAACGGCACCCACGGCAGCTGCAGAAGCGTCGGTCTCTAGAATAAAGGGTAGTAGTTGATCTGGTTGTTTCAAGATAGGAGCTGTACAGAACTTGTGTTTCAAACCGAGGAAGCTTTCTTCGGCCTCATCGGACCAGATGAAAGGACCCGAGGACTTCTTGAGAAGGGAAGTGATGGGAAGAGTGAGTAAGGAAAACCCCGGTATGAATTTCCGATAGAAATTTGCCAGCCCCAAAAAACGTTGGATATCCTTAACTGAAGAAGGTGACGGCCATGACAAGATGGCATCCACCTCCCTTGGGTCCATGGTAACCCCCTTGTCGGATCGGATGAATCCCAAGTATGACAACGAGGATTGAGCAAATGCGCACTTCTCTGGTTTAACAAGAAGACTGTGATGCTGTAATCTGCGCAAAACCTCCTTGACATGCAGAGTATGCTCCTCCTGGCTCCGTGAGAAGACTAAAATGTCATCCAGGTAAACCACTGTGTTAAGATTCAAAAGGTCAGAAAATAATTGGTCCATGAATCTCTGGAAAATCGAAGGTGCATTGACTAGGCCAAACGGCATGACTTGGTATTCAAACAAACCATAGGGAGTGTGAAACGCCGTCTTCCACTCATCCCCGGTTCTTATGCGGAGTAGATGATAAGCATTCCGTAGATCTAGTTTAGTAAACACAACAGAGCCTTGAACAGCCTCTAGAATCTCCGAGATGATGGGCATAGGGTAACGATCCTTTATGGTCACTCTGTTTAACCCCCGATAGTCGATACAGGGCCGCAACTCCTTTGTATCTCGTTTGGGTATGAAAAACAGAGAAGCCCCTGCAGGGGATTTGGAAGGCCTTATGAGTCCATTTGCTAAATTATCGGAGCACAGCCTTTTCGGATACCGAGAGAGGATACATCCTCCCAAAGGGGACCAGCGCAAGCAACGGGGACGAGAATAAACTCAGTTGCAACGCGCAGAGCCGCCGGCAGCCGAGAGAGATATACAAACGGCGGTGGCCATCTTGGAAACAACTAGACCGTGGCTAGTAGAAGGAGAAAAACATAACGGAACACTTTAATGGCGTCCCTGTTTCCACCTTCGCCACAAACGCCAGGCGCCAGCGGCTGTGACACCTTCTGAATCAGGACATTAATTGAACATTATTGAGACAGTCCTATGAGGCTGTTGAATTGTTGACATAAGAAGTCTGATAATTTGGGATTTTCTGCTGACGAAGCATCAAACATTTTAGATCTGAATGAAGATAAAGTGAATGTGAATAAGACAGCTCAATCAAAAGAACGCAATATAAAACAATTGGTGTATTTAGTAAGAAAAGAGATTGATTGTAAGCTTCATGCTGTGACACTATCTTGATACTATAAATCGCAGCATATAACGAGGGGGTTATGTATTAACCGTAATCCTACTTTGGGGGGCGTGATGACCCCGAATTTGTGAGAAAATTGAGAAACATATTGAGTAGGTGTTCTTTAGATCTAATTTTAATAACGATTGAGGGGTTAGCTATACAACTCAATAAGTTAGAGTCTGATATTCCTCTGTTGAAAAGTGACTTGGCAGGTCAACTCTCTTAAGAGGAACTGAATGATATATTATTATCTATTAATGACAAATTGGCTAAATACAAAGAGGAGCTTGACACTAAAAAAGTAAGCAAATTTAGACATGACACACCTGACTACAAAAATGACATTGTGTACATATGGATAAATGTTGAGTTGGTTATCGTCCTAGATAGCCATTAACTAATTCGAGATACTCCTCTGATATAGGCAGTTCTGACCCTGAATTGACAGAACCTGTTGTACCACCTAGTAAAGTAAGGGCATTGGTATCATCTGTAGCTGTTTCTCAAATGGAAGTAGTGGGCAAGGGACTTCAGGTTTAGGAATATCTTTTATAGTATCACGAAAAGGGCCAGGAGAGGAAAAAGGAGATCTAAGAACAACACAGATTCAGACCCGCCTACAAGCCAAGTAGGATTGATTATTAATTTATCTGGCTATATGCCTACTAAGGATGTGTTAATGGTGCTCAATCAAGGTTTGAGTATTGTCCCTACGTTTTTTGAATAATTAATTTCATGCACAAATAGATTTTGAACACTTTATGCATAAAATGCGATTGAAAATATGTTTTGCTCAAACCGAATTCCATGAAGCGATTGAAAGGGATACAGATGTTCTTGAATTACAGCCACAAAATATGTTTAATCTTCATGTAGATAATGCAACAATTACGTATTTTCATAGGATGGTTGTGTATGATTAAAAGAACATCAGATGAAAAAGACCTACGCTAAGTAGTCAGTCTAAAAGAGATTGGCAAGCAATACACCATTTGGCTAACAATTATAACTTAGTGTTTACACTGGCCAACAAGTGTGGCTCTCTTGTGATTCTGAATGCTGCAGACTATGATCGTAAATGTTAAAGGTTGCTTGCAGAAAACACAAGTTATTTTAAATTACAGCAAGATCCTACACCGAAAAACATCCTCTTATTAAAACTTGTGTTTTACAAACTGTACAAAAGGAGTGGATTTCAGATCGTGCTAAATCCAATCTGTTGGCTGAGCATTGTGATGAATCTGGGCCATTTGTCCCTTGTCCCCAGAGGGGAGCCACGCCTCCGAGGCTAGGGCGGTGAGCCCGCTCAGCAAGACCCTCCCTAGGGGTCTGGGCAAGTGGGACCTCACTGGGAGTGACTACCCTCTTGTGGACAAGGACTCCCATTTCAGTAAGGAGCTCCTAGTCCAGAGTACACTATCCGCCTACATGGGAAATCGGAAAGACTGTTGTTAACCCTGTTTTGGATTCACCAAATATGTAAATTTCTTCAATCTCATGGGCTTCAGGTAATGCTGGATTCAGCCTGGACACAACAGTCAAAGAAGAATGACACACCCCTTTTTTTGTAATGACGTGCATAAAACCACAAGGGCATGGAACCAAAGAGATAGGATTCTAAGCAGAGGTGAGCCACTGATGGGAAGACGTCCTGGAGGAGCGGAGCCACACAAGACTACAGAGCCAGTGGTAGCATGGGGAGCGAACGAGGTGGAAGGCTGGAGTCCTAACTTGCATAGAAGCCTGGGTTAAGAAAGAGAAAGGGGACAGTAAAGCGAACATCTCGCTTGGTGGCTCAACCACATGGAAGCCGTGATGGGCCTGGGGCCCGTCAACCGATGCCGAGACCAGACTACAGAGGAGAGACACAATCCCTGAACTCTGCATGAGACGTGCATTAGCATCAGAGCCAAGCAGTGAAAGGGAGGTGAAAACTCCTGACGAGGTAACGCCGTTGTGAGGGGCAAACAGTGAAAATTGAGACTGGAAAAGCCACAAGAGTTACGGGAGCTAAATAAACCCAAACAGAGGTCCATAGAGTTTTGGAAAACCCTGGTAAATTGAGACATTATCGATGCTGGGAAGCCACAAGGGTTATGGGAGCCAAGCAAACTCAAATGGGCAGCCACCCTACTTATGCCATGCTGAAGTAAACCTGTCTGAGGGCCATAAGACTTTGCTGAGCCAAGGAAATACAAAAGATAACAAATTGAATCAGAGAGAGAGAGAGAAAACCTAGAAGGTACCATTCAAGCACTAAACCAGAACACTGTAAAGCACCAAGTAGGAAATGGTGGTATTAACTACATTAAGAAAACCTTTTCTTCCTGGTTAAAGAAGGAAACTGTGTGGAACTAAGACTTGACATACAAAACCTGAAGAGGGGTTGAGAACTGTATTGAACAGTATTGCAAACAATTGGTGAACTTTTTATTGTAACAACTTTATTTAAAATCGGTTACAACAGAGTGGTTACAGAAGATTATGAAAAGGCAATATTTAATTGTGATATAATTGCCACCCCTCCAGTCTCCTCCAACAACCCCTCAATTAGTCTGCGGCTCAAGTCTCTCCTCTACTAGGAAAGCAAGCTCCGCTCTGTCAGTTTTGGTTTAAAGGTGAGTGCTGGGAATTCACAGTCATATTCCAGCACGGGGGACCAGCAGTCTGTGAAGCGATGTAGAGCTCCCTCCCGAGCAGCCGTGACCTTCTCTGCCACCAGGATGTCCCAGACTTTTAACCACCTTGGTACCGATAGCAGACCCTGACGTGACTTCCACTTCTGGGATATGATGATTTTCGCCACCAGGAGGAGCTGGGTTATCATTTTCACTGTTCGGCCATTCTTTGGATAGCTGTCTGCTAAGGGCGCTCCTAGTAGGATCACCTCTGGGACCATTGGCATTTTGTGGTGTGTGATCGCTTCAATGGTCTGGAGCACCTCTTACCAGAATTATTCGGCTACTGGACAGTCCCACCAAATGTGGAGGCATGTACCCCGTGCCTCACATTTTCTCCAACACCCTGGGTTTAACCAGCTCTTAAAATGATGCAGGCACTCTGAGGGGTAATACTACCGATAGAGCAGTTTTAATTGCGCATTCCTTGTTCGTTGCGCATCTTGTGGCTTTACTGTTCCTTGTCCATATGTCTATCCCTGTGGTGTCTTCTATTGGGGCGCCCAGATCAATTGGTGTGCCTTTAAGACATTAAGAATGAGAAAGAGATCCAAGTGATTGGGTCAGGTAGAAGACAAAGACAAAGGCTAATGCTTCAGCCTTTGCTACATTTTTCTTAAGTGGTAGGGACTAGTTAGTTAATAGGATCTGAAATGAGGACTATTTCTTTTGGAATTTTACGAGCACCCTTAATTTTTTGTTTGTTAATCAGGGACCCTCCCTCATAGCAATAGGGCTAGATAGGCATTTTCTTTTTTATTTAAATAAAGCGTCCTTAACATGGCACACCTTAGTCTAAGTCCTTCTTCTGGTTCACCTAATATGGTGTTAGAGTGGGATGTTGACCAGCCGAGACAAGCTGGAGACTCCTGCTATTTACAAAGCCTTTCCCCTCCACTGAGAACCTACATCAGACAGTGATTAAGTCTGGACTTGCCTGGCGACATGCATTAGAGGTTGCGGCGGGCGTGATAGATCCCGACTATAGTGGGTAGGTGAAGATAATCCTTCATAAGCATGTGTCCACCACATATCTGGTTAAAGAGGGGGAGCCGTAGCCAAGCGGTCCTTGAAAAAGCCCTCATCCCAGTAACACAAGAGGTAAATGCCATAACCAAAGCCAAAAGAGACACTAGGATTTGGAGAAGCTGACCTCGTCAGAACAGAAACCAGTATAAGGGAGGCCAAGGACATCGCCCCATTACCCGATATTGCCTTTGCACAACAGATTGATCCATCCGTAACAGAGGCCTTTGGAAGAGTAACCTCTGAGGACCAAAGGTGTAGTCAAGTTGGTCCCTTCTTTTTGGTTGTGGGGGGTGCAAGATATCATGGCCTGAACACACCTATGGTAATTCACATCCCCCACCTCCATGGGATTAACTCACACTAACAAAAGTGGTCATCCTGCTTTATGTTTATTCTGGTCCCAACTGAAGTAGAGGTACCATCTAGGCCCTCCCGGGACACCCCCATACCTTTTGATTGTGGGCGGTGCAAGATACCATAGTCTGATTACACCTATGATAATTAGCATCCCCTATTTCTCTTAGGGCAAATCACACTAACACAAGTGGTCATCCTGTTTTATATTTACTCTGGTCCCAACCAATGCATCAGCACCATCTATCTCCTCCCTGGACACCCTCATAACTTTTCATTGTGGGGATGCATGATATCATGGCCTGTCTGGACCTATGGTAATTCACATACCCTGTTTTTCTCGGGATAAGTCATACTGACATGAGTGGTCATCCTGTCTTATGTTTACTCTGGTCCCAAATGATGTAAGGGCACCATCTAGCCCCTCCCTGGATACCTCCATACCTTTTGATTGTGGGCGTGCAAGATATCATGGTCTGAACACCCCTATGGTAATTCGTATGCCCTGTCTCCCTGGGGTTAACTCACACTGACATAAGTGGTCATCCTGTTTTGTATTCACTCTGGTCTTAACTAATGTAGAGGCACCGTCTAGCCCCTCCCGGAACACCCCAAAACCTTTTGATTTTGGGGGGTGCAAGATATCAGGGCCTGAACGCACCTATCGTAATTCGCATCCCCTGTCACCCCGGGGTTAACTCACACTAACACAAATGGTCATCCTGTATTATGTTTAATCTGGTTCCAACCGAAGTAGAGGTGCCACCTAACCCTCCCTGGACACCCCATACCTTTGGATTGTGGGGGTGCAAGATACCATGGTCTAGACACACCTACGGTAATTTGCATCCCCAGTCTCCCTGGGTTTAACTCACAATCACACAAGTGGCCATCCTGCTTTATGTTTAATCTGGTCCCAACCAATGTAGAGGCACCATCCAACCCCTCCCGGGACACCCCCATACCTTTTGATTGTGAGAGGTGCAAGATATCATGGACTGATTGCACCTATGGTCATTTGCATCCCCTATTTCTCTTGGGGTAATTCACACTAACACAAGTGGTCATCCTGTTTATATTTACTCAGGTTCCAACCATTGTATCAGCACCATATATCTCCTCCCTGGACACACCCATACATTTCCACTGTGGGGGTGCATGATATCATGGCCTGAACGCACCTATGGTAATTCACATACCCTGTTTTTCTGGGGTTATCTCACACTGACAGAAGTGGTCATCCTTTTATATGTTTACTGTGGTCCCAAATGTTGTAAGGGCACATCTAGCCCCTCCCTGGATACCTACATACCTTTGGATTGTGGGAGTGCAAGATATCATGGTCTGAACAAACCTATGGCAATTCGCATCCCCTGCCTTCCTGTGGTTAATTTACACTGACACAAGTGGTCATCCTATTTTGGATTGGCTCTAGTCCCAACCAATGTAGAGGCACCACCTAGCCCCTCCCAGAACACCCCCATACCGTTTGATTGTGGGGGTGCAAGACATTATGGCCTGAACTCACCTATGGTAATTCGCATCCCCTGCCTCCCTGGGTTTAACTCACACTAACAGAAGTCGTCATCCTGTTTTATGTTTGATCTGGGCCCAAGCAATGTAGAGGCACCATCCAGCCCCTCCCAGGACACCCCCATAATGTTTGATTGTGGGGGGTGCAAGATATCATATTCTGATTGCACCTACGGTAATTTGCATCCCCCATTTCTCTTGGGGTAATTCACACTAACACAAGTGGTCATCCTGTTGTATGTTAAATCTGGTCCCAACCAAAGTAGAGGTACCATCTAGCCCTCCCTGGGCACCCCATACCTTTTGATTTTGGGGTGCAAGATATCATGATCTGGACACATCTATGGTATTATGCATCTCCGGTCTCCCTTGTATTAACTCACAATGACACAAGTGGCCATCCTGTTTTATGTTTAATCTGGTCCCAACCAATGTAGAGGCACCATCCAGCCCCTCCTGGGACACCCCATACCATTTGCTTGTGGGGAGTGCAAGTTATCATGGCCTGATTGCACCTATGGTAATTTGCATCCCCTATTTCTCTTGGTGTAATTCACACTAACACAAGTGGTGGTCATCCTGTTTTATATTTACTCAGGTCCCAACTAATGTATCAGCACTATCTATCTCCTCCCTGGACACCCCCATACCTTTTCATTGTGGGGGTGCATGATATTATGGCCTGAACGCACCTATGGTAATTCACATACCCTGCTTTTCTGGGGTTAGCTCACATTGACAGAAGTGGTTATCCTGTTCTATGTTTACCCTGGTCCCAACCGATGCAACGGCATCATGAAGCCCCTCCCTGGACACCCAATACCTTTTGATTGTGGGGGTGCAGGATATTATGGTCTGAACACACCTATGGTCATTCGCATCCCCTGACCTCCTGTGGTTAATTTACACTGACACAAGTGGTCATCCTGTTTTGGATTTGGTCTAGTCCCAACCAATGTAGAGGCACCATCTAGCCCCTCCCAGAACACCCCCATATCGTTTGATTGTGGGGGGTGCAAGACATCATGGCCTGAACACACATATAGTAATCCGCATCCCCTACCCGCCTGGGTTTAACTCACAATGACACAAGTGGCCATCCTGTTTTATGTTTGATCTGGTCCCAACCAATGTATAGGCACGATCTAGTGTTACGCTCACCTGGCTCCCACAGGGGTGTCGATCGGACCCGGCGGCTGCGGTCTCCACCAACGTGATGCGTAGTGCAGAGATGACTGACTGGACTGGCCCTCCTAATCTTGTCTGCTTGACCTGTAGAAGTATTCTCCTGCAAGTGGAGAGATGGATTTAGCCACCCGTGGATTCAAGTGATGGCACCCCCCACAGACCTCCCCACTAATCACCTCCGAAGTGCCCTCTCAGCAATCTCACCTTATACTCTTGAAAGATGAGCTCTCCATCCTGCATGGATTCCAGGGACGCGTTGATGCCAGCTACTTCACTGGTTTTGAAGGCGTGGGAGAGTTCCGGAGAGTATTGACTCTGAGGTTCCTGGCGAGGACCAGTAAGTATCAAGTTCATAGAGTTCAATATGTCCAATGTTCACTCTTGTTCCCCCCTTCCTTGCTTGTCTTGCAGCTGAGTTTGTGAGAAGATGCTCTCGTGATAGCTGGTGGCGCTCAGGTAAGAGTCTGTATTACCTGACGCTGTCCGATAAATGTTGCATGTGTTTAACGTGTTGTTTTCTCTCTCTTTGCAGCTGCGGCACATGAAGATGTGGAGAGTTATAGAATAATGCCTCCGTGGTAAATCAGGTAAGTCTATGGTGATAAGAGTTATATTTGTTGGTTTTCTCGGATCACCTTGTTGTTTTCTTTTGTCCCCCAGGTGCCGGAGTTCGGTGAAGAACTGATGGAGGCAGCGCCGAATCAAAAGATGCTGCGAGGACTGGTGAGTATAGCGCGGCGCTGCGCTGGAGATGCGACGCATACTGAAATGATGTTCTTTCCAGGTCCGGAGGCGAGATGGATCCGGAATCAGGTGAGGAATTCGAAAATAGTTCGTTTTCTAACCTTGTCCTTTTCTTTCCTCTTTGTTTTAGAAGTTCCAGATTCGAAGCGGGCGTGGCAGAAGACTGGATGCTGACTGCAGGCACGGTGAGCGTTACGCTGCTGGATGCAGAATAACGCAAGGCGTGTGCTGCTGTTCGGGTGTGGTTTAAATAGCCTCCAAAGTAGTTCCAGGTAAGAAGTTCCCCAGAACACGCCCAAGTAAAAAATAGTCCCTGTAATGAAATAGTCCCATCCAGGCCTCACGGTGGCTTGGACTCACTTGCAGCATGGTCTGCATCAGGTAAGTAAAGTCTATGAGCCTGGCGCCTATGGCGCCAGGACTGATTTCTATGATGAGCCTGGCGCCTAAGGAGCCAGGACTGAACCCAAACAGCCCCCAGCTGGGGCTGTTGGGGTTTTAATAAGAATCTGGATGCCTACTCCCGGAGCTGATGGGCTTGGTCCTGATGTCCGGGGGCAGGCATCATGATAGCACTCCCCCCAAGTTCCCTCCTAAAGTTGTTCTTCCCCTTGGCCCTGGTTTGTCTGGGAAGTCCCGATGGAATCTCTTTACCAACCGAGGTGCATGAACGTGGTCACTAGGCTCCCATGACCTTTCTTGTGGTCCGTAGCCCTTCCAATCGATTAAATAAAAAAGTTTTGATTTTACCATCTTGGAGTCCAGGATATTTTTTACCTCGAATTCAGGTTCTCCATCTATCAAGATGGGGTCGGGTGGTTTGGTTAATCTTGTTCCTGGTTGAACTGGTTTTAAAAGTGAAACATGAAAGACAGGATGAATTTGCATATTAGAGGGTAATTCCAATTTGACGGCCACCGGGTTGATAATGGCCTTAATGGTGCAAGGTCCCAAATATCTAGGGTTAAAAGTCTGAGTTCCCTTCAGAGGTATGTGTTTTGTAGCCAGCCAAACTTGATCCCCAATCTGGTATTGTGGAGTTTCACTTCTATGTTGATCAGCATTTTAATTATATTTCTCTTTTGCTTGTTTCAAATGTTCTGTTGCCTCCTTAAAGGCTTGTGTAATAGTAGAGTGTAAATGCGAATCTAGTTCTGAGGTTCGAGGGTGATGTCCATATATGGTGTAAAAGGGGCTTTGTCCGGTTCCTGAATGTACAGAGTATGCATACTCGGAAACCCATAAAATATCTTTCCAATTACTTTCGGTCTGGTGTAGCATGCAACGTAGGTACTGTTCAAGGGTCTGGTTGGTCCTCTCCGTCTGACCATCGGTGACTGGTTGATAACCTCACGTCGATTTGTGCCAATTGACAACATTTCTTCCAAAAATGTGAAATGAATTGACTACCTCGGTCAGAGACCAATATGGAAGGAAATCCGTGTATTCGAACAATGTTTTCGAGGAACTCCTTGGCCAGAATTGAAGCAGAAGGTAATCCCTTTAAAGGAATAAAGTGGGCCATCTTGGAAAAAAGATCACAATAACTAGAATGGTGTTAAATCCATTACATGGAGGTAGATCTGTAATAAAGTCTAAAGATAAGGTGTGGCATGGTGTAGGTGGAATATCCAAAGGTTGTAAAAGGCCAGGTGGTTTTTTCTTCTGACTTTTGTTTTGGGCGCAAATGCCATAAGACATCACAAATGACTTTACGTCTTTTCGCCAGGTGGGCCACCAGAATTGTCTCTTAATTTTAGCTTCAGTTTTTGCGATACCTGGGTGCCCTTCCATCAGGGTGTCATGATAATTGGAGATGACTAGTTCTTGTAGTTCCTTGTGTGGTAGAAATAGTCGCCCTTGATAATAAGGTAGGTCATTGATGACTGATTAGTCTGGGCTTTTCTTTGTCCAGTCCTGCAGGGCTGTTGGATCGAGGAGTTGTTGGATTTTTACATGAATATCCTCTAGTGTCTGTAGAGTAGTTATGCCAAGAATTCTTTGTTCTGAAATTATAGGCACCGGTTCCGGGTTCGCATATGCTTCTCCCATCCCTATTCGGGATAGGGCATCTGCCTTGCCATTTTTACAGCCTGGTCGATAAGTGATCACGAAATCGAACTCGACAAAGAACAATGCCCATCGAAGTTGGTGTGATGATTGGGCTTTGGCTGTTTTTAAATACTGCAAGTTCCGGTGATCGGTGATTACAGTAATGGTATGCCTGGCACTGAGAAGATAATGCCGCCAAGCCTTGAAAGCGGATTTGATGGCTAATAACTCTTTATCGGTAACCACATAGTTTAACTCGGGTGCCGAGAACTTTCTGGACCAAAATGCTACTGGGTGAAGTTGACCGGTTTCAGGATCCTTCTGGGACAGGACAGCTCCCTTGGCTAAACTGGATGCATCA
The DNA here is from genome assembly GCF_040938575.1 of Ambystoma mexicanum. Taxonomy (NCBI): domain Eukaryota; kingdom Metazoa; phylum Chordata; class Amphibia; order Caudata; family Ambystomatidae; genus Ambystoma; species Ambystoma mexicanum. The sequence continues at coordinate 324,414,943 of NC_090925.1, read as the reverse complement.
GTTTCAACTATGTATGGAAGTTCAGGGCGGGGATGCTTTAAGACAGGTGCAGACGTGAATTTCGCTTTCAGCTCTTGGAAGGCCTTTTCAGCCTCTTCGGTCCACAAGAAGCGTTTGTTTTTTCGCAAAAGTGCTGTGATGGGGTGTATAACATGTGTGAAATCCGGAATGAATCTGCGGTAGAAATGAACAAATCCGAGCATGCTTTGTACCCCTTTAACTGAACTGGGTGATGGCCACTTGAGAATTGCGTCCACCTTTCGAGAGTCCATTCATACTCCTTTTGGAGTCAGGATAAATCCAAGGAATTCAACTTCCGTAGTATGAAAAACACATTTTTCCAATTTTGCACATAACTTGTGCTGGCGTAGTTTCTCAAGGACTGCACGCACGTGCTTAACATACTCTGATTCTGAGGAGGAGTACACTAGAATATCATCTATGTATACGACAACACAGACATCAATGAGTTCACGAAGGACATTGTTCATAAAATACTGGAAGGCTGCTAGTGCTTTGGACAACCCGAAGGGCATCACCTGATATTCGAATAATCCGTACTTGGTGCGAAAGGCAGTCTTCCATTCGTCGCCTTTCTTTACACGTACCAGATGATATGCCCCTCGGAGATCCAATTTAGTGTAGATGCAAGCATCCTTTGCTTGGTCTAGTAATTCGGGGATCAGAGGCAATGGGTATCGGTTCTTCACCGTAATCTGATTTAATGCACAGTAGTCAATGCATGTTCTGAGGTCACCTTCCTTTTTAGGCACGAAGAGCAAAGCTGAGGATGCAGGGGACTTGGATGGACGAATAAAGCTATTAGCAAGGTATTGGTCCAAGTATTGTCGTAGGTGAAGGTTTTCGGGTTCCGTAAGGGCGTAGATCCTACTGCATGGAGGTTGTGCACCGGGTATGAGGTCGATTTGACCATCATATGATCTGTGAGGTGGTAAGGTGTTTGCCTGTTCTTTTTGAACAAGATCCTGGAATTCTTGATATTCCTGAGGTAACTGCACGACTGGATTAGCAACTGTGGCCAGGCCTTTGTTCAAGGTTTTTTCCGTGTAACAGGTGTGTGCACAATCTGGGAAGGTTATTCTCTTCTCTCGCCAATCAATACTACGATTATGTGTTTCCAACCAAGGTATCCCCAGTATTATTTGGAACTGCGGGGCTTTGATTAAATCAAACACAGTAGTCTCTCGATGCCCATCTTGACCCAACAGTGTCATCTCTGTGGTGGAATGAGTTACAGGCCCAGAGGCAATTTCAGTTCCATCAACTGTGGTGATGACATCCAAAGAGGTTTTTTTGCAGAAAGGTAGATTCATCCTAGAAGCCAATTCGTGGTCCATATAGTTTCCTACGGCCCTGCTATCAATGTATGCCCTTACTGCGTGCATACGTGATGGCTTCCTTGGATCAATAAGGACCATTGGTATGATTAGGTGCGAGGTCTGAGTGTCCTTCTTCAAGCTCGGCAAGCGGACCTCTACGCTTGTCGGGCATGGTCGTTTCCCGAATCAGGTTCTGTTTGATTTCTATCAGCGACTCCGACTATTTTCTTGGATGGTTTTATAGGGCAATCCCGTAGAAAATGTCCTGAGGCCCCACAGTATAGACACAATTGCATCTGCCATCTCCTTTCTCTTTCCTTTTGAGTTAAGGGTCCTTTAACCCCCTGATCTGCATAGGTTCTGCTGCATCTGTTCCTTTGCGGGTGACGTTGGGTTTAACCAATACCCGATTCTCAAACTTAGCTTGGTCCGCCTTTCTATTCTGAAGTCGATGGTCTAACTGGACCACTAAATCTATATATTCTGCGCAATCCTGAGATGGGTTCACAACTTGGGCCAAAACATCTTTAAGTTCTCCCCGAAGTCCACGATGAAATAGTGTAATTCGTTTTACCTCTGGCCATCCGGTTCCACCACCAACCTATTAAAGGTTGCGATATAGGTTAACAGATCCTGGTTACCTTGTCGTAGGGATAAAAGTTTGTTATTCAAGGCCTGTCCCTGGGAATGTCTAGTGAATAGTCTTTCCATGCTCATTTGAAAACCCTGAAAGTCCCGAATAAGAGGGTCCTCCTGATTGACTAGTGGAATCGACCAATCAGCTGCACTGCCACTCAAATATGATAATACAAAAGCTACTTTGGCTTGGTCATTTGGAAAAGCTCCAGCTCTGCATAAAAAGTGCAAGCGACATTGGTTCATAAACACGGCAAACCTTTTTGGGTCCCCAGCAAAGCGTTCAGGTGGAGCTAAAGGAATAGCCCCTGGTAAAACCACTTGCACCGGATTGCTCGATGAAACAAGAGTTGGATTTCCCCCGAGTCCTGGTAAAGGTGTTTGCCCTGCTTGGTTTTGCAGCAGCTGCCTACCCAGATCGTCAGTGCGCTCCTTCGAGACAATCAGTTCTCTCCTGAGGGCATTAGTCTCTTGGCGAGCGGAGTGCACTTCTGCCCTAAATTCCCCCAATAATTGGGCCAGTTGGTCGGTTTCTGAGGTTTCCATAACCCCCGGGTGGGGATTTATAGAGAGGCTTTGCGTTCTGTTACGCTCACCTGACTCCCACAGGGGCATCAGTCGGACCCGGATGGCTGCGGTCTCCACCAACGTGATGCGTAGTGCAGAGATGACTGACTGGACTGGCCCTCCTAATCTTATCTGCTTGACCCGTAGAAGTATTCTCCTGCAAGTGGAGAGATGTATTTAGGCACCTGTGGATTCAAGTGATGGCACCCTCCACAGTCCTCCCCACTAATCACCTCCGAAGTGCCCTCTCAGCAATCTCACCTTATACTCTTGAAAGATGAGCTCTCCATCCTGCATGGATTGCAGGGGCGCGTTGATGCCAGTTACTTCACTGGTTTTGAAGGTGTGGGAGAGTTCCGGAGTTTATTGACTCTGAGGTTCCTGGCGAGGACCAGTAAGTATCAAGTTCATAGAGTTCAATATGTCCAATGTTCACTCTTGTTCCCCCCTTCCTTCCTTGTCTTGCAACAGAGTTTGTGAGAAGATGCTCTTGTGGTAGCTGGTGGCGCTCAGGTAAGAGTCTGTATTACCCGACGCTGTTCGATAAATGTTGCACGTGTTTAACGTGTTGTTTTCTCTCTCTTTGCAGGTGCGGCACATGAAGATGTGGAGAGTTATAGAATAATGCCTCCGGTGGTACATCAGGTAAGTCTATGGTGATAAGAGTTATATTTGTTGGTTTTCTCGGCTCACCTTGTTGTTTTCTTTTGTCCCCCAGGTGCCGGAGTTCGGCGAAGAAATGATGGAGGCAGCGCCGAATCGAAAGATGCTGCGAGGACTGGTGTGTATGGTGCGGCGATGCAGCTGGAGATGCGACGCATACTGAAATGATGTTCTTTCCAGGTCCGGAGGCGAGATGGATCCGGAATCAGCTGAGGAATTCGAAAATAGTTAGTTTTCTAACCTTGTCCTTTTCTTTCCTCTTTGTTTTAGGAGTTCCAGATTCGAGGCGGGCGTGGCAGAAGGCTGGATGCTGACTGCAGGCACGGTGAGCATTACGCTGTTGGATGCAGAATAACGCGAGGCGTGTGCTGCTGTTCGGGCGTGGTTTAAATAGCCTCCAAAGTAGTTCCAGGTAAGAAGTTCCCCAGAACCACGCCCGAGTAAAAAATAGTCCCTGTAATAAAATAGTCCCATCCAGGCCTCACAGTGGCTTGGACCCACTTGCAGCATGGTCTGCATCAGGTAAGTAAAGTCTATGAGCCTGGCGCCTATGGCCTATGGCGCCAGGACTGATTTCTATGATGAGCCTGGCGTCTAAGGCACCAGGACTGAACCCAAACAGCCCCCAGCCGAGGCTGTTGGGGTTTTAATAAGAATCTGGATGCCTGCTCCCAGAGCTGATGGGCTTGGTCCTGATGCCCGGGGGCAGACATCATGACATCTAGCCCCTCCCTGGACACCCCATACCTTTTGATTGTGTGGGGTGCAAGATATCATATTCTGATTGCACCTATGGTAATTTGCATCCCCTAATTCTCTTGGGGTAATTCACACTAACACAAGTGGTCATCCTGTTTATATTTAATCAGGTCCCAACCATTGTATCAGCACCATCTATCTCCTCCCTGGACACCCCCATACATTTCCACTGTGGGAGTGCAAGATATCATGGCCTGAACGCACCTATGGTAATACACATACCCTGTTTTTCTGGGGTTATCTCACACTGACACAAGTGGTCATCCTGTTTTGTGTTTACTCTGGTGCTAAGCAATGTAGAGGCACCATCTAGCCCCTCACAGAAAACCCCAATACCTTTTGATTATGGGGTGTGCAAGATATCATGGCCTGAACGCACCTATGGTAATTCACATCCCCTGCCTCTCTGGGGTTAACTCACACTGACACAAGTGGACATCTTGTTTTATGTTTGATCTGGTGCCAACCAAAGTAGAGGTACCATCTAGACCATCCTGGGACACCCCCATACCTTTTGTATGTGGCGGTGCAAAATATCATGGCCTGATTGCACCAATGGTAATTTGCATCCCCTATTTCTCTTGGGGTAACTCACACTAACACAAGTGGTCATCCTGTTTTATGTTTAATCTGGTCCTGACCATAGTAGAGGTACCATCTAGCCCCTCCATGGACACCCCATACCATTTGCTTGTGGGGGTGCAAGATATCATGGTCTGAACACACATGTGGTAATTCGCATCCCCTGCCTTCCTGTGGTATATTTACACTGACGCAAGTGGTCATCCTGTTTTGTGTTTACTCTGGTCCTAAGCAATGTAGAGGCACCATCCCAAAACACCCCAATACCTTTTTTTAATGTGGTCCTGACCGGAGCTGAAGTACCATCTAGCCCCTCCCTGGACACTCCATACCTTTTGCTTGTGGGGGTGCAAGATATCATCGTCTGTACACACCTACAGTAATTCGCATCCTGTCAAGCGGTGGTCTTCCGGGTGGACTAAATACCTCTGTCCCAAAGCACCAGTCAAAGAAGCGAAAACAACCACTCCCTGGCCAGTCATTAGGGCCACAAGTGGACTGGAACCGCAGCACAGGATCATCAGGCAGCTAAAAGGAAAGGAACAATGTTAGAACACAATAAACACTGTACTACCCAAGGTATAGAGACAGGTTATGTGACCTACCAGCAAGGTGTCAGAAGTAGGGTGAACTGAGGGACGGAGAAAACCCTGAGAAATGGGAAAACCTCCCTCAGGAGATATGGGTGTGCAGCAGTTGTGAAGAGTTCCAGTCAAGGTTCTAGTAGTAGGTTCCAGAAAAATCCAGCAGAGACAAAAAACCAAGTTCAAAGTACTTTCAAAGTTTGAAAGTGCCTCCTTGTCGCCAAAACATTAGGGGTAATCCGGGGGCAGTCCAGAAACACAGAAGTGAGCTAAGGTCAAGAAAAACCAGGAGGAGAAAACACCAGTTCACCCAATAATCAAGAGGGTAATCCAAGTAGCAATCCAAAAGACAAAACCCAAGGTCAAAACCCAGAAAACAGGAGATCAGGAAGCAAGGAATCCAAACGCCACTCACTGAACAGCTGAGAAGCACTGGGTGAATGGACGTTGGTGCTTTTATAGTCCACTTCCTGGTAATGTCAGATCACGTGACCCGCTGTTGGTCATGTGAGCGGGGAGTACTTTGTTCCTGCCATGGCAACTGTCAGCAGTGCCGTGATAGGAGCTGTAATGGCCGTGCAGGGGGACCGTGGCCCTTCAGAACCCCCTGCAGGGGTCAAAGCAATGCAGCAGAGCGGTTCCAGAGTCGGCGCACCAGCGGGAGTCTGTAAGTGCATGACACATCCCCTGTCTCCCTGGGGTTAACGCACAATGACACAAGTAGTCATCCTGTATTATGTTTAATCTGGTCCTAACCAATGTAGAGGCACCATCTAACCCCTCCCTGAACACCCCCATACCTTTTGATTGTGGGGGTTGCAAGATATCATGGCGTGGACACACCTGCAGTAATTGGCATCCCCGGTCTCCCTGGGGTTAACTCACAATGACACAAGTGGCCATCCTGTTTTATGTTTAATCTGGTCCCAACCAATGTAGAGGCACGATCTAGCCCCTCCTGGGTGTCAGGATCCCTTCTATGCTAACTGGTCCATCATTAGTCAAACCAGGTAGACACGGTATAAGGAACAAAAATCCATCAATTCGGCGCTTGCCTGCAGTATCGTTAAGTCTCCTCCGTAAGCGTTTCATTAGGACCAGTGGACATCGGTTGCCATGGCGACTGTTGCGGCCATTACGCTCTTCATGCGCAATGTAATCATGAAAGAGGGGATGTGGATTCCATGGCAACCTATATAGACTTCTGGGTTGCTCAACTCGCCGTTTCTGATTCTGAATGAATCACGGCTCTACATTGTCTCGTTTTTGCTTCCTTTTGAAACCTTCTTGCTCCTGTATCCTCACCTTGTATCTATGCCTTTATGACTCGGACTGTCCATTTGATACTCTCTCGCCTGCTGATTCAACACTGCTTGCTTACCTGTGTACTGAACCAGCTTGCTTCCGGACTCCTCTCTTGCCTGCCGATTCAAATCTGATTGCTTACCTTTGTACTGAACCAGCTTTCTTCCGGACTTCTCACTTGCCTGCCGATTTCACTCTGCTTGCTTATGCGTCTACCGAACCAGCTCGCTTCCGGACTCCTCTCTTGCCTGCCGATTCAACTCTGCTTGCTTACCCGTGTACCAAACCAGTTTTCCTCCAGACTCTTAATCTATTTGTAGGTTCATTTGGCATCCTTCCGGCACGCTGTGCCAACTTGCCCTGGTTCTTCGGAATTTGGATTTGGGAACACTACTGGATTATCACCACCATCACTCCTGTCGGTTGGGGAGTTTGCTAAACCCATTGTACTGTCCAAGAGCACTGAACTTGAGACTGTCCACAAACCGCTTTGGGGACGTTAGGCGTCCTCTTGCCGGCGGGATAGTTTTTTGGACTAGAGACTGCCTCCCTTCGTCCAGGCGTCCTCGTGCCGTTGAGTTAGGGATAGGATACACTGGGTGTCATACGAATGCAAGAAATTCCCCCAATCCAAGAAGTGGTAAGTACTGTTCCTTGTGATTCCGTTCTTTGGCTCTTCAGTCTTTTCTTGGCTCATTTGGTTTCCTATGTATTATAGATCACATCTCTGTCCAGTCAACAAGTTTGAGAAAATCCCAATCTGTTATAAAGAGACATAACTCTGGTTAGAGTTACGGTCTTGTTCCACTTCTATTATCTTATTGCCTGGCTTTTTCAAGTAATCATTCCTTTTTTCCTCTGCAGTGCCTGTTCTTCGTGTGGTGTTCCCCATCTTTTGACTAATTGATCCTTCCGTAATTTTACCCTGTGTTTTCAGAGGGTTACATTGGTAAAAAGAACTCAACGGCTACACTACGGGTACATGTTGAGTTCTACCTTGGATTCTGACATAATCAGAAGCCTTATAAACATGGACACCAACGAGACCTTGGCAGCACTTATGCAGCTTGTGGCTGAGCTATGTGCTGACATGCAAACGGCTCATGCTACTACGCAGGCTCGGATTGATGAATTTCACGCTAGTTTCCCCATGGTTGAGCTGATTCCCAGTCAGGCAGTTGCCTCTGGTTCAAGTCAGGCTCCATCTCCACCAGAGGCCGCCCTCCAGTACTCATGGCAAGGCCACATCTTTTGGCACCTCTTGAACGATTACATGGGGATCCTAGAGTATATCGTAACTTTTTGAATCAGTGTCGCTTGCATTTCCTATGTCGTCCGAATGCCTTTCTGGATTCTTCTACCGAGGCTGCTCTTGTCCTTTCCCACTTGGCTGGTACCGCGGCTGCTTGGGCTTTGTGGGAGGCTGGAAGTCCCCTCCTGTTTGATTGTGATGCCCTATTAGAAGCGATGAGTCAAGTATTCGACACCTGGTACAAGACTCAGGCCACTGAGTTAGAGCTCTTGGGTTTGCAACAAGGCGACACCCCTCTCTTGACCTATGTTGCTAGATTTAACCAGCTTGTCGCTAAAACGGGATGGCCCGAGGATAAAAAAGCCTTGTTGTTGTACAGAGGCCTCTCGGATAACCTCAAAAATACTCTTGCTACGGTTCCGGTTGTCCCAACAGATTTTCATGAACTTTTAGAACTCGTCCTACAGATCGATGCTCGATGAGCAGAGAGGAAGGGCGAAAAGAGACCTAAGCTTCCCATTCTCATTACCCATTCATCTGCTACTACAAATCAATCAGAACCAATGCAAATCGGTGCCATTAGGGGTCCTTTGACGCCTAGTGAAAGAGAAAGAAGGCGTGTTGACAATCTATGCTTCTATTGTGGCTTGGCAGAATATTTTCTAAAGGTTTGTCCCAAAAAGCCCAAGAAGTCGGGAAACGCGAAAACTCGGTAGCGGATGGAGTCTACCTACCGTGTTTTTTGCACCCGGACTCCACCATGGTATCTCCGATCACGATCCATGCTTCCTTCAAATCTCCAATGGGTCCTCTGTGTTTCGGTGAACCCGTATTGGATTCAAGGGCTACAGGAAATTACATTGATCTTGCCTTTGCCCTGGAACACAAAGTCTCTCTTATTCCAAAGGATCGTCCTGAAGTGGTAATGCTGTAGATGGCAGCACCTTGATATCTGGGTTGGTTACGAAACAAACCGTACCCTTATTGATGACTTTCGATTCAGGACATAGCGAGACCGTCTGTTTTGATGTTATAACGGCATCTCAATTCAGAATGATTCTATGATTACCTTGGCTAAAAATGCATAACCTGATCATTGATTGGGTGACTGGGGAACTCTGTTTTGATTTGCCATATTGTAAGGATAATTGTCCTGCCTGCGCAACTGATTCTATGAACCCTTGTCGGTCCTTGATGGGTATAGCGTCTACTGTTGGACGATTTCATCAATATCCTTGCCTCGGGAGTATACTAAGTACAAAGATGTCTTCGATCCAAAGGGGGCTGATATACTTCCACCCCACAGTATATTATCCAAGAGCACTGAACTTGAGACTGTCCACAAACCGCTCTGAGGTTGTTAGGCGTCCTCGTGCCGGCGGAATAGCTTTTTGGACTAGAGACTGCCTCCCTTTGTCCAGGCGTCCTTGTGCCGTCGGGTTAAGGATAGGATACACAGGGTGTCATACAAATGCAAGAGATTCCCCCAATCCAAGAAGTGGTAAGTACTGTTCCTTGTGATTCCGTTCTTTGGCTCTTCAGTCTTTTCTTGGCTCATTTGGTTTCCTATGTATTATAGATCACATCTCTATCCAGTCATCAAGTTTGATAAGATCCCAATCTGTTATAAAGAGACATATCTCTGGTTAGTGTTACGGTCTTGTTCCACTTCTATTATCTTGACTTATTGCCTGGCTTTTTCAAGTAATCATTCTTTTTTTCCTCTGCAGTGCCTGGTCTTCGTGTGGTGTTCCCCATCTTTTGACTAATTGATCCCTCTGTAATTTTATCTTGTGTGTTCAGAGGATTACATTGGTAAAAAGAACTCAACGACTACACTACGGGTACAAGCTGAGTTCTCCCTTGGATTCTGACACTGGGACACCCCCGTACCTTTTGATTGTGGAGGGTGCAATATATCATAGCCTGAATGCACCTATGGTAATTCACATCCCCTGTCTCCCTGGGGTTAACTCACACTAACACAAGTGGTCATCCTATTTTATGTTTAATCTGTTCCCAATTGAAGTAGAGGTACCATCTAGCCCCTCCCTGGACATCCCATACCTTTTGATTGTGGGGGTGCAAGATATCATGGCTTTGACACACCTACAGTAATTTGCATCCCCTGTCTCCCTGCGGTTAACTCACAATGACACAAGTGGCCATCCTGTTTAAGATTTACTCTGATTCCCCTTACGCGATGTATATGCATCCTCTAGCTGTCATGATGCCTACCTCTAAGGAGCCCGGCCCAGCAACTCCAGAGGCAGACATCATTTTCCCCAGGGAAGTCTCCATAGCGCCCAGGTGGGAAATTGTGGTAAGGCTTCGCATTCTGTAACGCTCACCTGGTTCCCACGGAGGCACGGCGTCGAAGGCGCAGAACTCTGAAGATGGACAGGAAGGGCCCCTCTATTCTGGCTTGCCTGGCTCGTTGGATACCCTCCTGTGCGTGAAAAGGGAGTATTACCAACTGTGGAACAATGCTCAAGCCTCCCACTCCCTTCCAACCCTCCACGATACCTCCTCCACGATTCCCCGTGAAGCCTCACCTTAGGGTTTGGAAGGATGAGCTCTCCATCCTGCTTCTGATGCAGGGGCGCGTTGAAACCCAGTTACTTCACTGGATTGAGGATTGATGGGAGTTCAGGTAAGCTTGACTGTTCAGGTAAGGCGCTGTAAAAGTTCTGTTCAAAAGTTCAAGCTTAATAGTAATGTTCGTTGTCTAATTGTAGCAAGCGCTAATGCTTATGTCTTTTTCCCCTTAGGGGTTCGGAGTGCCGGAGATATGGCGCCGACCAGAAGTGAAACAGTTCTGGATGAGCGCTCAGGTAATGTCTTTGCATTCGCTCATTCAATGTCTTTGTCTTTTTTCCCCATAGGGGCCGGGGTCCGGAGATGCCAGGAAGCGGCAGGACCCGAAATGCAGTGGGAATAATCCAACAGGTAAGACTTAAAAGGAAACTGAGCTTTCCTTATTCCTTTTCTCCCTCTCACCTTTGTTCTTGTCTTTTTTCCTCTAGGCGCCGTGGCGTAGCTGAATCCGGAAGATCGCTGCTGAAGATGGAAGCGCCTTGCAAAGGTGAGTAAAATGCAGCGCTGCAGCGATCGAAACGAAATGCCTTTAAAATGATGTCTTCCTTTTCAGGGCCGTTGGAGAAATGACTCCGGGATGCAGATTTAGCAGGTAAGGGCTTTTCTTCTCCTATTCTCTTCCTTTCTCCCCTTGCAGGTGTTCCAGGGTGCTGGCAGGCGTGGCTGAAGTCAGGATGCAGGAGCTGACACGGTGAGCGTCCAGCTGCTAGTTGCAGAACAACGCAAAGCATGTGTGGCTGTTCGGGTGGGGTTTAAATAGCCTTGGAAGAAGTTCCTGGTATGTATCCTTCCACCAATCAGGTATGTATCCTTCCCCGACCACACCCGGGTGGTGAAGTAGTCCTACAGGTTAAGTAGTCCCATTCAGGCCTCAAGAGGGCCTGGATGAAGCACCAAGGTCTGCATCAGGTAAGTGTGCACCCAAGCACTTAAACACATATCCTCTTCTATGAGCCTGGCGCCTAAGGCGCCAGGACTGGGGTCCGCTATGAGCCTGGCGCCTAAGGCGCCAGGACTGAGTCCAAAGGGCCCCGACTTGGGCCCGCTGAGACTTCCCTGGGGAAAATGATGTCTGCCTCTGGGGTTGCTGGGCCCGGCCTGGCTCCTTAGAGGTAGGCATCATGACAGTACCCCCCCTCAAGGCCCCTCCCAAGGTCTTTTCCTCCGGGGGTTTTGGTTTGTGCGGGAATCTTCGATGGAATCTTTGAATTAATCGTGGTGCGTGAACATAGTTACTAGGTTCCCAAGATCTTTCCTGAGGTCCATATCCTTTCCAATCAACAAGATAGAAGAGTTTCGACTTAACTATCTTGGGATCTAAAATGTCTTTCACTTCGAATTCTAATTCTCCATCAATTTGGACAGGGCCTGGGGGCTCAGACAGTCTGGTTCCAGGTTGCACTGGTTTTAGAAGAGATGCGTGAAAAACGGGATGAATCCACATGTTGGATGGTAAATCGAGTTTAAAGGCCACTGGGTTGATAATAGCTTTGATGGGGTAAGGCCCAATGAATCTGGGATTAAAAGTTCGCTGACCCTTGAGGGGTAGATGTTTAGTTGCTAGCCATACCTGATCTCCTACTTGGTAAGGAGGAGTTTTACTTCGGTGCAAATCAGCGTTTTCTTTATACTTTTTCTTGGCTTGCTGTAAGTGGGTTGTAGCTTCTTTTGAAGGCTTGGGTTATTGTGGAATGTAGGTGATTTACTGCAGGCATCTCCAGGGTCAGAGGTGGATCTAGGTCAGAGGTCCGAGGATGGTGACCATACAGGGTATAAAAAGGAGTCTGTCCGGTTCCAGAATGCACTGAATTGTTGTATGTATATTCTGCAATCCAAAGGATGTCCTTCCAATTCAACTCGGATTGGTGTAACATGCACCGCAGATATTGCTCGAGAGTCTGATTGGTTCTCTCGGTTTGTCCGTCGGTCTGGGGGTGGTGGCTGGTGGATAACCGCACGTCTATTTGTGCTAGTTGGCAATTTATCAAGGCCTGAATGGGACTACTTAACCTGTAGGACTACTTCACCACCCGGGTGTGGCCGGGGAAGGATACATACCTGATTGGTGGAAGGATACATACCAGGAACTTCTTCCAAGGCTATTTAAACCCCACCCGAACAGCCACACATGCTTCGCGTTGTTCTGCACCTAGCAGCTGGACGCTCACCGTGTCAGCTCCTGCATCCTGACTTCAGCCACGCCTGCCAGCACCCTGGAACACCTGCAAGGGGAGAAAGGAAGAGACTAGGAGAAGAAAAGCCCTTACCTGCTAAATCTGCATCCCGGAGTCATTTCTCCAACGGCCCTGAAAAGGAAGACATCATTTTAAAGGCATTTCGTTTCGATCGCTGCAGCGCTGCATTTTACTCACCTTTGCAAGGCGCTTCCATCTTCAGCAGCGATCTTCCGGATTCAGCTACGCCCCGGCGCCTAGAGGAAAAAAGACAAGAACAAAGGTGAGAGGGAGAAAAGGAATAAGGAAAGCTCAGTTTCCTTTTAAGTCTTACCTGTTGGATTATTCCCACTGCATTTCGGGTCCTGCCGCTTCCTGGCATCTCCGGACCCCGGCCCCTATGGGGAAAAAAGACAAAGACATTGAATGAGCGAATGCAAAGACATTACCTGAGCGCTCATCCAGAACTGTTTCACTTCGGGTCGGCGCCATATCTCCGGCACTCCGAACCCCGGCCCCTAAGGGGAAAAAGACATAAGCATTAGCGCTTGCTGCAATTAGACAACGAACATTACTATTAAGCTTGAACTTTTGAACAGAACTTTTACAGCGCCTTACCTGAACAGTCAAGCTTACCTGAACTCCCATCAATCCTCAATCCAGTGAAGTAACTGGGTTTCAACGCGCCCCTGCATCAGAAGCAGGATGGAGAGCTCATCCTTCCAAACCCTAAGTTGAGGCTTCACGGGGAATTGTGGAGGAGGTATCGTGGAGGGTTGGAAGGGAGTGGGAGGCTTGAGCATTGTTCCACAGTTGGTAATACTCCCTTTTCACGCACAGGAGGGTATCCAATGAGCCAGGGAAGCCAGAATAGAGGGGCCCTTCCTGTCCATCTTCAGAGTTCTGCGCCTTCGACGCCGCGCCTCCGTGGGAACCAGGTGAGCGTTACACTAGCCCCTTCCTAGATTCCCTAAAACCTTTTGATCAGTGCGGTGCACAGAAGGTGGAACCAAGTGCTGAATGATCTGTAGATGCCGTTCGTGCACTCTATGTGGGATTGGTAATCAGTGACTCCAGGGGGAGCTGTGATTGTGGATGTATGTGAGATGGAGTGGTAGTATTGTGATGCAGGAGGTAGAGAGGGGTAGGTGAATAGTGTAGATGTCGAAGGAGTAGAGAGGGTTAAAGTGGAAATGAGAGGTGAGTGGTAGAGGGAAGGAGTAGTGAGTGGTAGAGAGGGCAAAGGATAGGCTAGAGTTGTGGAGGGGCATATAAAGCGGTGGAGACTTTCATAGGTGAAGGAGGGAAGTGTGAGAGATAAAAGAGCGAGGAGTGTGAGAAAATCAAATGGACAGAGGAGAAAAGAGGTGGAAGGAGAGGAGGAGTGAATGGAAAGTGTGGGTAGTAAGAGAAGGTGGGAGAGTAGGTGGGTATGAAAGAGAGAGGTAGAAGCCAAAAGTACAGGGTAAGGAGGCATAAGATCATGAAAGGAGTGAAAGAGTGAGAAGGAGAGGGTATGGCTACCGAGTTCTATTTTTATGCAAAATACGTTTGAATGGATTGCTTTTCTTCCGCAGATTCCTCATCAGATAGATATCCATTCCAGTGTCAGCTGCTCGCAAATTTTTTGACATGGGGCGTTAGTGCACCTCGACTCAGCTGTTGATCACTCTTGACTTGATAGGCTGCCATCGACTCCAGATGATGTGACGTCGGTCACCCTACATATACCGCGTCACTATGGCCCTGTCCCTCATTTCCTCCGTTTCTTTTTTCCATGCGCTCAGCACGCTTCTCATCGGTACAACCCACTTTCTCACAGAGTTATTCTTTTCAACCTATGAATTTTCATCTTATTCAACGCTGTTTCAACATTATGTCGGCTCCCAAGGTGTCGGGCTTCAAGTGGTGCAAGGACTGTCATTCCAAGATGTCCATTAGTGACCCATACAATGTCTGCTTGTGGTACCTCTGCATCGGTCATGTCAACTGACGACTGCGGTTCTTGCATGAAGATGAACCCGAAATCACTGCGGAAGAGGGCTGTGAAACTTGCGTTAGGTTAACACCCGTCAAAATCTCCGGCATGCTTGACCACCTGGTCGTCGGGGCTCAAGATGGAAGGCCCAATCCGGCAAAGGATGTTAGGCACCATAAAGAGACCAAAAAGCAATCACATTTGCGCAATCATTCCTCATTTTTCTTTTTTCCATAAAAAGAAATGGTGTCATCGACGAATGTACGATTCTGGTTCCTCTGACATACGTGTTAAGTCGGCTTCAGGGTCTAAATCTAGGACCGAGTGGGAGGTTTTTAAAGAGTAAATGCTCGATATGTTTAAGAAAGCAGCTACAGGTACGGTTGACTCCCCAAAGCAGCACGCTCCATCAGGTCCAGTGGTGCCCGACCCTAAGGAAACCGTGTCAGCACCTGAGCCCTCGGGCTCGTCACGACTGTTGGCAAGGCGTTGACGCAGTTATCGGTGCCATCTGGTGCCATCAGGTGTGGACCCGTCTGCGTCAATGTCTGACTGATCATACATGCCTCAGTGCCGATCTGATTTTTTTAGACACTATGGCGTCGATTTTCAGTGACAATGATGTCCACGAGCCATTTGACATTGATCTCGCACATTCAGGCAATGAAGGCATAGGTCTTTTCTCAGATGTGGCTGATTTGATGGCCGTGGCAGAGGGCCTTTGAGATGCCAGTGGACTGGACACTTCCTCTGATGTGGCGACTCAGCAAGCCCACCCTTATGGTCATGCAAGTGCAACGTATTGTTCCACAGTGGACAGGGGAGTGGATGCCCTAGGTTGCAGTGCCCCAGCCATACCTCTGTCAGGATATGATCTGACTGACATTTTGAATAAGGGAGCGCCTACAGAAAGAGCCATGCCTTTCAGTATGGCCATTGCTGACCCCAACACCACCTTGTGGCAGAAGTCTTGTACCACAGCACCTGTGAATTCTTTCTTCATGAAGAAGTATAAGCCGGCAAGAGGGGACCCAATTTACCTCCCCTCTCATCCTAGGCCCGAGGGGCTGGTCGTACAAGCAGCCACCCTAAGTTACCAGGGGAATCCAGACATGGACCCATTGCTCACTGCTCTTAGAGAGGCACAGCTTCACCTCACTGATGATGCCCAACTAGGCTGAAACACATGTATGGGGTTTTAGTGGTACTCTTGTTCCGGGGAGAATTGCCTAGCATTTCGGTGCTGGACTGCCCATGGGCAGGACAAAGACTGATATGCGGGGACATTTCTTCTCTGTGAAAAGAACAGAGAGCTAAAGACTTGGTTGAGACTCTCCCAGGGGCATCCACCCAAAAACAAGTCAATGGGCTGTGTTTGTGCTGGTAGAGAGTTTCCCAGACCCCCCTCTGTTTTGCACACCATTAATCTTCCATCCACGTAAACTTCCATTTTCCCTATGGACAGAAAAGGTAAGAAAATAGATGCCCTTGCAAAAAAAGTATTTTCGTCGGGCAGTATGGCCCTAAAGGCAATGAATGCATCCTGCGCATTTGCGAAATACAGCTGTTGGCTTTGTCAAACTATCAGGGAAGCTTCCCAGTACATTCCCAAAGGGGAGATGCGGGAAGGCTTTTTGAGGATTGTGGACAATGGTCAAGAGGTGACCCGGCAGCCCTTTGTCTATGGGCCTGAACGTTGCTTTGAGTTCTCTCCCCATGCTTCACCGGTTGGGGGACAGATAGGCAAGTATTGGCCCCTATGGTGGGAGATCACCTCTGATGCCTGAGTCCTTCAGCTCGTCCAATGGGGGTACACCTGTGAGTCTAAAAACCTTGGGGTCATCTTCGACTCCACTCTCTCCTTCTGTCCTCACATCTCTGACGTCTCTAAGAAGTCACACTACCAGCTGCACCCCCTCAGAGGTATTCTTCCTTTCCTCTCCTTTCCCCAGAAGCTCACTGTCTCCAGAGCTCTGGTTCTCTCTAGGCTGGACTATTGCAACAGCCGCTTTCTAAATATGCCTGCTTCTACTCTCTGACCTCTGCAACTTATCTAGAACAGGACTGCAAGACTTGTCCTTGGCCTTAAACCCAGGGATTGTTTCTCTCCAGGACTGAATCTCTGCACTGGCTCCCAGTGGCTACGAGGATCACGTTTAAAACCCTTGGCATTGCCCACAAGGCCTTGTGGGGCCTGGGGCCTTAATACATTGAACTCAATCTCTTCCTAAATAACTTCCTTCTCAAACTCTTCGCTCATCCGCCTTCAACTCCCTCAGGGTAAGTCGCTTCTCCAAGCAACGAGTTGGTGGTAGATCTTGTTCTTCGGCTGGGGCCTCACTTTGGAACAGCCTTCCTGCCTCACTGAATCTTGAGGAGAATCATCTCCGGTTCCGAATGCACCTCAAAACATTTCTCTTTGCTTCTGCTTTTTCTACTCCTCTCCCCTGCTGACTCTCCTGGCTGAAATTGCACTGGTTACCTGGCCACCCTCTGATCTCGGGCCCAGGTTCCCTCCCCCGCCGGTTGCACATCTGCACTGCCTTCCTCGCAACCCCCGTACTTGAGGACTGTTTCTGTATCCCTAAAGTCCCACTTCCAGCACTTGACACCTGTTGTCTGCACTTACCCTTGCACTTGCCACCAGCTAGCTGTGCTTTTACTTGTTGTTATTTATTCTTTTATTCCATGTACTGCACTGTCCCCTCCCTCTAGCCCCCGCACTTTCCCACCTTCCCTCTCACCATGCACTTGGGCGATCTGAATGACACTTGGCCTAGTAAGATCATTGTCTCTGTCTTCCCTCTGTCCCCTCTCCCTTGTCTCATCGCGCCTGAAACACTTGTGTATAGGCGCATTATAAATGCCATATCATATCGTATCATATCATTACTGTCTGCATTTTCTAAAGAGCCCTCCAGACAGACCACCTCCACCTCCTCAACAACCAAACAGGTGACCCAGGAGGAACTGCGAGCCTTGCTTTTAAAAGATGCCTTGGAACAGTTAGCTCCCGAGCAGAGAGGATTGGGCTGGTATTCCCGATATTTGCTGGTAACCAAGAAAGGCGTAGGCCTCCATCCCATCTTGGACCTCAGGTTTTAGAAAAAGTTACAGAGGAAGGACAACTTCAAGATGGTGACCTTGAGAGAAATTCTCCATGATCTCAGACTTCAGGATTGGCTGGTTTCGTTAGACCGCCAGGATGCATATTTCCATGTTGTTCTGCTTAACTTATGCTTGGTTCAAGATGGCGCGGGCGCACAATGCATTCTGGGAGTGCTCGCCGCCATGTTTGATATTTACTTCACTCCGCATTGAAAGGCTGCACACATTTTGCTGAAGTGTTAGATTCACAGTGCTGAGACAAACATGCTTTTTCAAACTTGGTATGCAGTCAAGGCCATTTCTGCTGGGAAAATCTAACGTTGTTATGACTTGCTACTGTTCTCCGTGGAGCATGTTTTTAGAGCAGGGAGGCCCTGCATTCCATGAGGGGGAGCTCTCGATTGACCCAGCTGGCAACCGACGCTGTCCTTCAACTGCGCAGGTGCAATTCCAGAAGGTTCGAGAATTAACTCCTTTTTTTGGAGTGCCTATATAGGTGGAAACCTGGAGGGGTCAGGTGAGACTTCAGCCAGAGAAGGACGCTCCGTCTGGCCTTCCTGTGAGCTGTAGCACTCTCTTCCTGGCTGTCCCCCCGGAGTCTTCCAGCCGCTTCTGGACGAGATGAGGACAAAATTACGCTCACAGTGATGTATTTCTTTTGATTTCTTTACTTATGGCCATGTTAGTTTTATGAGTTATTTCTATTTACTTATAATCTTTGAATAAATAAGCCGTAAAGAGCTGATTATCTTCTAAAGGGTGCGTGGCTGTGAGTTATTGTGTCTGTCTGTTTTTGGGTTGAGGTATTTTCTCTATAATTGCATAGGTGATTTATGGTAGTTCCGTGCACTTTTCAGAGGAGAGCAATACATAATGGCGCTGTGAGCAGGGTTATTTGTGATGAAGTGTTCCAAATAATCTGTTTGAACGTAGATAGGCTTCGGTTATCTTGCAAGCGAAAGTACGTTGGCAGTGAGTGTTGAACTGTGTTAAGCTGTTTTTTTCCTTGATGGTGTGTGCATGCTTGTGGGAGTGATTGCAGAAAGGAAAAAAATATAGATATAAAGAGGTTTTGTACCATTTTGCAGTAATGAATAGTTTGTTCAGGAAAAAGAGTGTTACCGCTGGGATCCAGACAAATGGGATGGGGATATTTTTGATTCAACCAGTCTAGAAAGTAGTTCTACAGAAGAGTCTGACCCCAAACCAGAGGTAAAACAGAAAACAGTGGCAGCGAAGCCTGTTAGAAGGCGGCGAGCCGGACCACACCCGCAGAATCCTGGTGGTATGGTGGATTTAACCACGTTGGAGGATTACACACAACAGGAGGTTGGGGAAATTATTACCCGTTTGAGGCAAAAATCAGGGGAAGCTTTGTTGACATGGTTGTTGGTAGATTCTACTGATTCACTGCGTTTTTTACCCTGTCAGTTGACACCAATGTACAGGAGTTATTAAGAGCAGGACCGCCCCCTGATGCAAATGGTCAAGGTACGCAGGTGTCTTTGCTGCACCTGATAGCCCAAGCATATAACCGTATTACCCTATTACCACAGACTGGCCTAGTGAAGAAACGAAGTGGTATACATTGAGAGAAGCAATTCAAAAAGTCAGAGAGCATGCTATGAAAGAGGCGATTCACATAGATGCTCCTGATCACATGGGAGCCGTGCCGCTCTCAGTTTCAACTCGAAACATGGTCATTAGAACTGCGCCACCCGCATACAAAAGTATCATTATGACTTTGCTCGTAGGCATGATGGGCAAAGCTACTGATGAGGTAGCAGATGCCATTAGACAACTTGCAGATTTGGGAGAGTGGGACAAGAGCGATAACAAACCACGGGCGAGAGAGGGGCGTAGTGAGAGAAGAACTGAAGGCAGGCGGCAAGATAGCAGAGACTCCCGAGTGTCCCGAAAATACATGTTTCTGGCTTTGTTAAAAGATGGTGTGCCACATGAAGAAATTGATGGCATTGAAACCAAAGTAATGTATGAATTATACAAAAAACGAGGACTTGCAGCAAAAGAGCGCTATAAACAGGTTAAGAAACAAGTAGTCACCACACCAAAGGGGGATGCCTCACCTTCCGCTCCCCCTGCGGAAGAACAAGATGCAGGGTCTATAGGGACACCTTCCCCGTACCAACGGACATACGCTGATTTGAGAAAGGTGGTGAGTGCAATGCTAGAGGGGGAGTCAAGTCACACTCATTCGAAGATTGACTAGGGCTTCGGCCAAGCTCCGGCAGCTTCTGTCCGCATTAAAGTGGATAGGCGGCCTCATGTGGATGTTAAGATTTTTTGGGGGCCAGGAAATACACAAGCGGTGCGAGCATTGATAGACACCGGAGCGGAGGCCTCTTTGATTCTTGGTAATCCGACACGATTTAAAGGCAAACAGTTCACGATCACAGGTTTAGGGGGAAAGAAGACCCCCGCGCAAAAGCGAGTGGAGATGAAAATAGGCAATTTAAAGAGGCAGAAATACCAACTGTTAATTGTCCCGATACCTGAGTATATAATCGGTTTTGACATTTTAGAAGGGATAACCTTGGGACTTGGCGGTAAAACATACCAGTTTGGGGTGAGTGCATTGATTTGTACACCCATTACTGTAGGCAAATTGAAGATGCCCCCAGTGCAAATGCCCATAGCAACCAAGCGGGTAGCAATGAAACAATATCGCATTCCTAGGGGGCACAAGGAAATTTCAGACACCATCAAAGAGTATGTGGAGGCGGGTGTATTACGCCCTATTACCACATCATGGAACAATCCACTCTGGCCCATTAAAAAAAAGGGATGGGTCGTGGAGGATGACGGTGGATTACAGGGAGTTGAATAAACATACTCCTCCCTTGGTGCCCGCAGTCCCAGATGCTATTACTCTGATTGAAAATGTCCAAACGTTCAAGGGGACTTGGTATGCAGTGATTGATTTAGCCAACGCATTTTTCTCTGTGCCAATTGCTGATGAGTGTCAAGGACAGTTTGCATTTTCTTGGAGCGGGCATCAGTACACCTTTACAAGGTTACCCATGGGGTACATGCACAGTCTGACTATCTGTCACCGGCTGGTGGCAGAGCACTTAGACAAGATACTGTGTAAACCTGACATACAAATCTCGCATTACATTGATGACATTTTGATTCAGGGCAAGGATGAGCACAGTGTGCAAAGTCACCTAGATGTCCTTATGGAAGGATTGACAAAGGAAGGGTGGGAGATTAATCCCAGTAAAATTCAAGGTCCAGCTGAAACAGTCATATTTCTAGGGATCCAGTGGCATCATGGGCATCGAGAAATGGTGCCAAAAGCTTGACAGAAAATACTTGAATTCACCACTCCAACTAACAAAAAGCAAGCTCAGCAGTTTATAGGACTGTTTGGGTTTTTGGAGACAACACATTCCTCATTTAGGGCAGATATTGGCCCCCCTCTACAAGGTGACACGAACGAAATATGAGTTTCAGTAGGGGGAAGAGCAGCAGAGAGCCTTTGAGATGGCGAAAGACACCGTGCAGCAGGTGCTTGATTTATGGCCCTTAAAGGAAGGTGAAGTGGAATTAAATGTGTCTGTGCAGGACAATTATGCTAACTGGAGTGTGGGGCAGAAACAAGACAGGAAACGTGTGCCATTAGGGTTTTGGAGTCGTAAGTTGCCCGATGCCGGTAACTCATATACTCCGTTTGAGAAACAATTGCTGGCATGTTATTGGGCTCTTGTTGATACTGAGCAAATTACGGTGGGCCATGATGTATTGATGAGGCCAGAAATACCAATCATGCAATGGGTACTGAGCTCTCCTAAAACTCATAGAATAGGACATGCTCAAGAAGCCAGCATAATTAAATGGAAATGGTACATTCAAGACAGAGCCAAATCAGGAAAGGGTGGAGTGGCAAAATTACATGAACAAGTAGCCAACATACCGCCCTCAGATTACATACCACCGGAAAAACGTGAGTCTCCTGTGAAATGGGGAGTACCTTACAGCGATTTGACCGTGGAACAAACAGAGCATGCTTGGTTCACGGATGGTTCAGCCCGATACGTGGGATCTGAGCGGTACTGGAAAGCAGTGTCGTACAATCCCAAAACCAAAAGATGTTGACAACGACAGGGAAAGGAAAGAGCAGTCAGTTCGCAGAACTTTACACAGTTTACCAAGCATTGAAACAAGAGACCCCTGGTCAATGTTATGTGTACACAGATTCATGGTTAGTGGCGAATGGATTGGCAGTGTGGTTGCCAACTTGGCAAAAGAATGGATGGAAAATTCATTCAAAAGTGTTGTGGGGAAAAGAACTGTGGCAAGATATTGCAGAGATGTTGTTACAAAGTGAAGTCACTGTATATCATGTGGACGCGCATTGTGCCACAGATTCATTAGAACGTTGGTTTAATTCTGTTGCAGATGAACACACCAAGATTGCCTCAGTGGATGCAGAGGCTCGGGAAGACGATATGGAGGGTTTGGCCAAATGGGCCCATCAGAAATGTGGGCACCTTGGAGAAAAGGCTACTATCAGGTGGGCACAAGCTTGAGGCATCAGTCTTCCTTTAGAATTAATGAAAACCATTATTTTGCAATGTCCCGTGTGCCAACACCAATTGCATAGACCTATACCTCAAATTGTTCGAGGCACATTGAGAAGAGGAAAATTACCAGGTCAAATTTGGTAGATTGATTATATTAGCCCTATACCAATCAGCAGAGGTTGTCAGTATGCATGCACTATTGTAGATACATAATCGGGATATTTGATGGTTTTGCCGTGCAAACGTGCAACCCAATTGAACACCATCAGACTGTTAGACCAGATCATATTACATTATGGAGTGCCTTTGCAGATTCAAAGTGACAATGGGTCACATTTCAAAGGCAAATTAGTCCAGGAATTTTGTCAGGAAAAAAGCATTGAGTGGATATATCATATACCCTACCACTCAGCTACAGCATGGCTAATTGAACGAATGAATGGGTTACTGAAAGAACAGTTGCGCAAATCTGGAGACGGTAGTCTAGCAGGCTGGTGTGATCGTGTGTTTGATGCGGTGCAGGTGTTGAACGATAGACCTGTGTATGAACATGAAACTCCTTTGATGCGATTAATGACTCGTACTTTGCAGGGTTCAACCCAATTCAGTCAGAGAAACACTATTGTACTGGGAAATTACACCAGGTTCTTTAGCTCCCTATAGAGCAACCCCAGAGTCAGCAGAGGTAGATTTGCATTCTAATGAAGAAATCAGATTAGACCCAAGAGGAATAGTTGTAATTGAAACAGGGATTGGAGTACAGATTCCCCCAGAGCATATGGGATGGATTCCCCATAGATCTGGCCTAGCATTGAAGGGAGTTCAAGTATTGGGAGGGGTAATTGTTGCTGATTACCAAGGCGAGATTAAAGTCATCCTAATGAATAGTGGGGATCAATTGTTATCAATCCACAAGGGTGATCGAGTGGCCCAATTGATAGTCATTCCTATTAAGTTGTCCATGATTAAAAAAGGGGAGCCTCCTACAGTGTCAACTACCCGTGGGGATCGCGGTTTTGGCTCTTCAGACAGCATGGTACTGGGTGCAAAGGTGTGGGTGGAACAGCCAAGTGGTCCACCAGTGCCAGCAGATGTCATTGCATCAGGCAAAGATCAAGTGGTTTTAGTCATGGAGCCTGGTAGAAGGAAACGGCAATATGTCCCCGCCGACAAATGTTACCTAAGAGAGTGATGTGCAACACTGATATCTCTTATCTGGGTTTGCTTTGTAGATCCTGGGTCTGGTTGGTGTGACTGAGGCACTAAATGGACTCCATTTGGACGGATTAAAAAGTCTTCTGTCACCAGTGAACAATGTTACATCTGTGCCAGTGATCAAGGGGATACTGATAGTGATGAATAATGTTGTCCCCAAGCAACCCTATGCCAGTGCCAACAAGCCCGCCAGACCGAAGACATGGATCCGTGAATTGCGACAAACACATCAGGAGCAAGTGAAAACAACCTTGATGCCCGTTGTGCAGGAGCCCTTTGTAGGACGGAGGAAACACTCTCCTATGATCACTCAAGAAGAAAATATGTGGGTCTACTTAGCACAGCAAGTGCTAAACATATCAGATTTCTGTTTATCTGATGTACCCAATGCTGAAGTTTTATTGACTACATGTTTAGTAGCAGTGCCAACGCCTGTTCCGGTTTTAAAGCATGTTTTCGGCGTCACACATAATCATTCTTTAGTTCAAGACTCAGACATTAGACAATCTTTTTCAGTCTACGAATATTGCCGCTTCTGCCAAGAAACCGACAAGAAGTGGAGAAATATGACACGTGTGATCACGTCCAACGTAACCCAAGGTGATGTATGTTATATTATGACGTGCAAGGCACAAGAAATTGGTAAATGTAGACAAATAGAGTTGACTGATCAATACAACCACACCACATTCGAGAGGAGACTGTGTTCACGAATGTCACGCAAATGTACCAGTATAAATAACACTATGGGCCTCATTACATGGATGGCGATATTAGCACATGGACCAAGGTGCTATTAGCACCTTGGTCCATGCCGGTAAAATACCGGCACCGCCTTGGTGGAAGGAGGAATTACCGCCTCATTCCAAGGTTGGCAGGGCAGTAATTCCCCCTTCCACCACTGCCCTTCCCCATTCCCATTTTTGACCCATAGGGCATAATGGGAATGGGGAAGGTGCTAATTACGGCACCGCAATTTTGCGGTGCCCTGATTAGCACCAAGGTCCCTTAGCGGGTTGGTTTTTAACGCCTGCAAAAGCAGGCGTTAAAGCACCAACCCGCTAAGGGACCTCGTAGTAAGGCGGTAATGGTTAACGGTCACTGTTACCATTAACGGTGACCGTTAACCATTATCGCCATCCGTGTAATGAGGCCCTATGTCTTGCAATCATACAGTGATAACTGCTAGTCATTTGAATCATGTGAAGCTTCCGACAGGATGGCTCTTTTCATGTGGTAACATTACATATACTTATATTCCAGCTAACATTTCTGGAGGTCCATGTGCTTTGACTCGATTAGGACTAATGATGTTTCCTTTACACTCAGCGATAACTCGAAGTAAAAGGTCAACCTTTGAATCTATGGTATTATCTCCTGACTGTGATTCACATGTACATTTGCTATCAGAAGCTGAGGTTTTAGCATTAACCCTTTCATTAGTAGGTGTTTGGGGTTTAGCTGCTGGAGGTTATAAATCTTTGATGAAATTAGCGTGTTTAGTAGTTAAAAGTCTTAAGAAGAGTTACTCCTTGATAGTCAAGTTATTAGAAAAGCTACTTTGCAAAACAGAGCTGCTGTTGATTACTTATTGCTGAAACATAATTTAGGGTGTAATGCCTTTGAAGGTATGTGTTGCTTCAATTTAAGTGACCACTCACAATCCACTGAAAGTCATATTAGAGGTTTGAGGGATCTCATTTCTCAAGTATCTCAAAATCAAAACAGAAACTGGTGGGATTGGTTATTTTCATGGATACCTGATATTGGGGGTACACTACGTTATATTTTTGCTTGCATTTTTATTATATTGACTATTATAATTGCTTGTTGTTGTTGCCTTCAATGTATTCCCAATGTAGTTTTAACATTTCGTAGGTTTCAAAGACCAGTTCCAGTGCCACATGGCTCTGGAAGATAAATATCCAAAGGGTGGAATGTTCTGCTTCATTTATGCTTGGTTCAAGATGGCGCGGGCGCACAATGGATTCTGGGAGTGCTCGCCGCCATGTTGGATATTTACTTCACTCCGCAGTGAAAGGCTGCACACATTTTGCTGAAGTGTTAGATTCACAGTGCTGAGACAAACATGCTTTTTCAAACTTGGTATGCAGTCAAGGCCATTTCTGCTGGGAAAAGCTAACGTTGTTATGACTTGCTACTGTTCTCCGTGGAGCATGTTTTTAGAGCAGGGAGGCCCTGCATTCCTTGGGGGGGAGCTCTCGATTGACCCAGCTGGCAACCAACGGCTGTCCCTCAACTGCGCAGGTGCAATTCCAGAAGGTTTGAGAATTAACTCCTTTTTTTGGAGTGCCTATGTAGGCGGAAACCTGGAGGGGTCAAGTGAGACTTCAGCCAGAGAAGGACGCTCCGTCTGACCTTCCTGTGAGCTGTAACACTCTCTTCCTGGCTGTCCCCCCGGAGTCTTCCAGCCGCTTCTGGACGAGATGAGGACAAAACTTACGCTCACGGTGATGTATTTCTTTTGATTTCTTTACTTATGGCCATGTTAGTTTTATGAGTTATTTCTATGTACTTATAATCTTTGAATAAATAAGCCGTAAAGAGCTGATTATCTTCTAAAGGGTGTGTGGCTGTGAGTTATTGTGTCTGTCTGTTTTTGGGTTGAGGTATTTGCTCTATAATTGCATTGGTGATTTATGGTAGTTCCGTGCACTTTTCAGAGGAGAGCAATACACATGTGCCGATCCAGCAAAAGCACAGGACATTCCTGAGATTCCTCATAGGGGACAAGCACTAAAAATTCAAGGTGCTCCCCTTTGGGTCGATCTGGCGTTCATGTGTTCCCATGCCTGGACGATTGTTTGACCCGAGGAAGGTCGACAGAGTCGATTTTGTCCCATCTCGAGGACACTTGCTCACTATTCCACAGGCTGGGTTTCTCCATGAACTTACAGAAGTCCCACACAACACCAACAGAAAGCTCCAGTTCATCGGAGTGGTCCTGGACACTGGGGTAGGAAGGGCTATTCCACCGAGGAGAGGGTCCCCATTGTCAGGCGGATGGTTCAACTGATCCAGAGGTGAACAGAAGGGAAGGATCAACCTGGGGTTTATTTGAGGTAGAACATTTATTTGCACATATAAAAAAGAAAACAAATTTAATTTCATTAAATCAACAGGCTAACCTTTAAGCCAGAAGCCGGAAGCCTCTAATACTTACAAAAACTGTGCAAACTCACATAAACAACAGATCACCCATTCCATACAAACTACATACTTCATTCAAACCAACCCAAACCAACTCAAACATTTATTTTTCAAACAAACCAAAGGAGCAGAAAGATAATGCAGCAATAGATACTGGCCCTCATTCCGAGTTTGGAGGTAAGGACTGTCCCTTACCGGCATGGCGCAAATACCTTGTCCGAGCATGCAGTAGCCCGCTAAAAGGGCACTATTACGAGTTCGCGGAGACAAGCTTTGCACCATGCCAGTAAGGGACCTAGCGCCATGCTGCAAAAGGGCCCAAAAACCCCCATACCGGCATGAATCGCACCGTAGACAACACTACCATCATAGACCAAGACGACATTAGCGGTGACTGTAAATAGCGGTCACCGTTATTTACGGTCACCATTAAATTGCGGAACCGGAAATAACGTCATCGCACA
This sequence comes from Ambystoma mexicanum, assembly GCF_040938575.1. Classification (NCBI taxonomy): domain Eukaryota; kingdom Metazoa; phylum Chordata; class Amphibia; order Caudata; family Ambystomatidae; genus Ambystoma; species Ambystoma mexicanum. The sequence continues at coordinate 324,388,000 of NC_090925.1, read as the reverse complement.
GGAACGGGAAGGAGCACGGCAGCCATCTTTAAAAACACAATCCATTACCATCCTCACCGCACAGGACCCCTGGCACACTGGTGACTGACCTGAAAGTTCCTAAAACCACCCAGGAATGCCCAAAGCACCAAAGAATGGAGCTGCCCGCCTCCGAAAGGAGCGGTTCAGCCCAGATGAGCTGCAAATGCTCGTAGATACCCTACACGTGCATGCTGGGACTGTATTTAGCGGCAACATGCAGAGGGAGGCGGTGCAGAAAAAAAAAAGAAATCTGGGCACTAGTATGCCAGAAGGTGAGCGCAGGAGGACCAAGTTCGCCAATAAAGCTCATGCCGTGGGAGGAGACATGTGCGGGCATGATAGGGGCCGAATCCATTGAAGGGGTCGGAGAAATGGAGTGTGGCGCCACGTCATCCGCTGATGGAGGCGAGTGTCCAAAGTAAATACTGCTAAGGCAAATGTGATGAAAGTCACTGCTAACGTCTGGCCAAAGAGTCACGCCATGGTCGGCCACACACCCCCACCCCTGTAAATAATGCCGAAGCAAGTGTTACCCAAGCCAGTGGCAGGTGCAAGGTCGTAACGTACATGGCACATACCACACAAAGTTGCTAATTCCATGAGGCACACAGGGTAGTTGATGTAAACAGTGTGCATGTTAGACAGCACAATACCTGGCCAACATGAGTGACACCGACATATGCATGCATTTACCACCCATGTATGGAATGACGTGCCGTTCCCTACACAAATGCCGATTACCAACTATTGTCTAATATGCTATTGCAGCCATGTATGAATGCTGGCTATCCAAACATCACTCATGCCGTCCCTCTCTTCCACCCCCACATGCAGAGAGCATGACAGTGAGGAGCAGGACAGCAACCGTCCCAGCACATCCAGGGGCCAAGGCAGGGGCTGCCGTGTCCCAGAAACAAAGACACCACTGGGACATACACCACCAGCAAGGCCCGTGTAGGGTGCACCACCCCTACCCCCACCCCCGCCCCTCCCTGTACTGCCTGCAGACACCTGTCCAACGCCACAGTCCGAGGAGTCCAGTGTGGCTGGGGAGGTGGCAGCCACGGCCCCCTTTGAAGTTGTGGACAGCCCCAATGACATCTGGGGAACAACTGAGGACGACACTGTGGAAGATTTCTCAAACCCCCAGGTATCCTTCAGTGACTCTGGTGAGAACGACACACTGGAGCAGTCTGGCCAAGGACAGACACAGGGACATGGCAGCCCTATGTACAGTCCCGTTGAGGAAGCGCCGGCAGGACATGTCAGCCCGATCCCCAGCAGGGCCACTGCTTCATCCGCCGGTGCACAGCGGGCTGACCAGCTCTCTGCCCTGATATTGGAATTCATGCAGGACAATCACCTGGCCAGGGAGGAGTGGCGTGCTGATTTGAGGGCACTGGGCCAGTCCATAACGGAAAACACTAACCGCCTCTGCGAGGTGCTCGGCCGCATAGCCGATGCTTTGGAGGCTGCTCATCCTGGCCAATAGCCTCAGCATGAGGACACACCGTCCACGAGCAATTCCACCCAGACCAGCCCGCTCCATCGGTCGCTCCGTGCGCAGCGCCAACGGGACATGCCTCCCCCTGGCTCCGGGTGCGCAGAGTGACTATACTGGCAGCCACTTTTGGGCTACGTGGACCCTATGGGACTAGTGTGGGGTTGGTGTGGTGGGAGGGGGGGTGAGGGTGTGTGGGGGAGTTGTGAGGGGAGCCGGAGGGGGGTGAGGGTGTGTGGGGAGTTGTGGGGGGAGGGGGGTGAGGGTGGTGGAGGGTTTGTTTTTCACATTGATATTTTCACTTTTAATACACTGGTTGTGTTACAAAAAAATAACCAGAGTGGACATTCATCATTGCGCATGTGTCATTTAATCTTGCACAGTGCATAGTGTAAATATATCCCCACACTCAGTGCCCTATGTCCTAACATTATGGGCCTCATTACACGGAAGGTGGTAAGCCATAGTGCTATTAGCGCCATGGCTGCCGCCGGTCCCTTACCGGGTCCGCCTTGGTGGATGGCGGAATTAGCGCCATATTCCAAGGTGGGTGATGGCGCTAATTCCGCCATCCTCCATTACCCCTGCATCATAGCCAGTCAGCCCCATAGGGCCGTAATTAGCGCTGAGGTCCCTTTGCGGGTCCCGTCCTTAACGCCTGGAAAAACCAGGCGTTAAGGGAGGACCCGCAAAGGGACCTCGTAGTAAGGTGGTAAGGTTTTGCCGGTACCGGTACCCTTACCGGTACCGGTAAAACCTTACCGCCTTCCGTATAATGAGGCCCTATGTCACCCTCTGCTGACTTGTGTGTCAGAAATATTGTGCAATCAATGACTGCCGCACGACACGTCCCTCCTGTGCATCGGCACCATGATGATGTCCTGTCACATCTTCCTCCTCCCCTTCATCATCAGGTGGTAGCAGTTCCATATCAGGGGGCAGGGACACGTTCCGACGGATGCACATATTGTGCAGCATTACACATGCCATGGTGATCTTGGCCACCTTCTCATGGCTGTAAAGGGGTGCCCCACCCGACCGGCAGAGGCAGCGAAATCGTGCCTTCAACAGGCCAAAGTTCTGCTCTATCACCATACCATGTATGGGTATGGGAATGATTATAGTCCTCCTTGTGCCTGTTCTGTGGATTTTGGACAGGGGTCATGAGCCACGGCTTCAAGGGATAGCCACCATCACCTGCATGAGAGTGGAATGAAGGCAAGTGTTCGCACATTCAGGACAACTGTACTAGTCTCACATGGAAGCAGGTAATTTGTGCCCACACGCACATGTCCCTGGATGCATTGACCCCATTTCTGGCCCCGCTATGTGTCCTGTGCAATGGACTAATGGTATGGGTTGCATCTTCAAGATGGGTCATGGTGTGCACTGACATCTTGTTTCACGTGCATTGTATATGCATACAGCAGTGTTGGTGTAAAATCAGTGATGAGTTGTGTTCTGTGGAATTTGGTAGTAGGGAGCGTTGGCTGTATTCAATTCTATATTGGGCATTCTACACTGATCAGTTCGATGGTGACATGCAGCACTCCTATGGGTGTGCCGAACCAATGACACACTGTGGTATCCCTGGTTGACTCAGTTCAATGCACGGCCAGGGATGACTGTCCTGTGTGGTGATATGCTGGAGACAGCAACATAGTGCATATGCAGTGCATAGTGCAGGATGACCTTACGGTGTGTGAGGGCCGCTGATGAGTGGTGCATGTGTTGTGGGATGTGGGCTGGTTACCTGTTAGTCATGTAGTGATAGGTGTCGGCCTTACTACATAACTATGGGATTTGGTTGTCATGTACCATTTCAGTTGCTTTGGGGCACAGTGTTCGGTGATGTGCACATCGTGCACTGACGTCAACTTTCCCACCAAGGTTGAGTATGTATCCCCCACATTCCCACCCAGGTGGAGTATGCATCCCCCACCATTCCCACCCAGGTGGAGTATGTATCCCTCCCCATTCCCACCCAGGTGGAGTATGCATCCCCCCCCATTCCCACCCAGGTGGAGTATGCATCCCACCCCCCCATTCCCACCCAGGTGGAGTATGCACCCCCCCATTCCCACCCAGATGGAGTATGCACCCCCCACCCCCCATTCACACATGGTTGGAGTATGCAGCCACCCACCTCACAACCCCGATGCACTGCCATGGCCCAGTCAGGCAACTCACCAAGCAGCCAGGCATGTCGTCCAGCATGTAGCTCAATGTAGCGTGGTAGCGTGGAGTTCCACAGTACCAAAGAGTCATGAGTTGATCCTGGATATCGGGCACAGCAATGTGTGATGATCTTGCTGGCGTTGCATACCATCTGCACATTGATGGAGTGGTATTGCTTGCGGTTGCGATACACCACCTCCATGGCATGCGGGACCACCAACTCCACGTGGGTGCAGTCGAGGGCACCTACACAATTTGGCATGCCTGCCAGTGCATGGAAGGCAACTTTTGTATCGAATATCTCCTGGGGTGTCTGTGGTAGGGATATGTCCCTTGTGTGCTTGAGGAGGGCATCCAGCACTTGGTTCAGTATCTGGGAAAATAAGGGTTGTGATATGCCATGCATGTGCCCCACTGTGTGCTGGTAGGTGCCTGTGGCAAGGAAGTGGAGCACAGACACTACCTTCAGTAGAGGGGGGATGGCGGTGTGTATTTCTATGAGGCTCACTATGTTGTTGTGTATCAGGTCCACTATGGTGGTGATGGTGTCACAGTCAAGCCGGTACAGGGTGTGGATCTGCTCAGGTGTTTGTTTTATTCGTATTTATATAGCGCACAACAGCCCGAGGACATTGTGGCACTTGTTACAGTACAAAGCTTACTTACGTAGTTACATGGTCATTAGCAATATATATACAGGTTGCAATATAGTTACATAGTCATTAGCAGTATATATACAGGTTACAATATAGTTATATTACATTTGTGTTATGTTACAATATACATGGCAGAAGTGGAGGAGGCAGTCCTCCACTTGCTAGTTGAGGAGAGTGGCCTTGAGATTGTTGCGGAAGACAGAGATGGAAGTTTCAGCTCTAAGGGTGGCAGGGAGTGATTCCAGAGTTTCGGTGCAATATAGGAGAAGCCTAGACCTCCCGCTTTGGCTCTCTTTATGTGTGGGATGTGTAGCTGGTTGGTGTACTGAGCTCTGGTGGGGCGAGTGGATGTGGTCCATGATATTGCTTCAGATAGGTATGCTAGAGCGGTTTTGTTGATGCACCTTTGAGTGATGGTGAGGATTTTCAGAGTAATACGGTCTTTGTCCTGGAGCCACCGGGCTTCACGTCTGGCGTGGGATATATGGTCTCTTCTAGGGATGCTCATGGTGGCTCTGAGGGCATTGTTTTGTGTGATTTGCAGTCTGTGAATGTTTTTGGCAGAGGTGCCAGCTGCATTGCAATAATCGAGTTTGGCTCCTATAGTTGCTCTAGCTATGGCCAAGCGGTTGGGGGTGGTTAAGTAGGGTTTGATGGCATTGATGAGTTTGGTGCTGAATGGTGATGTAGAGGCTATGGCGCTGACTTGTTTGTTCATCGATAGATTTGCATCAATGTGAACACCTAGAGTCTTGACAGAGGATGATACGGAGATGGTTGAATTGTCTATGTTGAAGTTGTTGTATTGGGGGCTTAGTTTCGATAATGTGTTTGTCTGGCCCAGGATGAGAATTTCAGTCTTATCCCTATTAAGACAGAGCCCATTGATTGCCACCCAAGCTTGGATAGTGGCATAGATGTTGTGAAGGGCCGTGGCGTCTTGGTGATAGAGTCCAGATAGGGGTAAAAGTACTTGAGTGTCATCTGCATAGTTTGTATATGCAACACCCAGGGAGTCAAGTAGGTCGAAGAGGGGTTTTGTGAAGAGGTTATAGAGGGTGGGGGCTGTACAAGATCCTTGGGGGACACCGCAGTTTATAGTGGTAGGATCTGCATTAGCTGTGTCGGAGTAGACCTTCATGGCTCTTCCTTCAAGGAAGGAAGTGATCCAGGATGCTGCTTCATTAGAGAAATAGGCTGCATGGATGAGGTGGGTGGTGAGTGTTTGGTGATCTACCAGGTCAAAAGCAGCTGATAGATCGAGGATGAGGAGCAAGGCAGGTTTGCCTTTGTCCATGATCTGTGAGATTTGATTTTTTAGGTCTAATAAGCCGGATTCTCTTCCATGCCCGACACGGAAGCCAGATTGTCTTTTGCCTAGTATGGAGTTAGCTTCTATGTATGATTGGATCTGGATGTGAGCTGCTTTGTCCAGGATTTTTAGGAGGAACGGGACTGTCGTTATCGGTCTGTAGTTGTAGGGTTGCGCTGGGTCATGTGTGGCCTTTTTAAGAAGTGGCCGCACCCAGGCTTCCTTGAGATTGTTTGGGACAGTTCCTGTTTGGAAAGATGTGTTAATGAAGGCAGTAATCAGGGGTGCTAGGTCATTGGCGCATTCCTTGATGATTTTGGGAGGGCAAATGTCTGCTTTGCAGATGGATGGTTTGAGGTTTTTGATGAGATTAAGGACCTCAGGTTCAGTGACGTTTCTGAAGGAGAATTGAGCGTGATTGAGATTACTACGCTTGTCTTGTGTAGGGCGGTTGGTTTTTTGGTTTGGGAGGGCTTTGCAGTGGTTTTGGATTTGTTCTGGATGAGTTTTATTTTGTTGAGCATGGCGGACTGAATGCTGGCACACCAGGCTTTAGTTATCTCGTCAGCGGTAGCCGGAGGAGTGATTCATTCATTAGAGATTGCGAATAGTTCTTTAGCTTGGGAGTTGGCCTTTGAGATCCTATCATTGAAGGAGTTGGATTTTGCTGCTAAAATGGCTTTTTTTATATTGGAGGGCTATTTGTTTGAAGAGGCTCTTATTTAGATCACTCGGATCCGTTTGCCAGTTTTTAAGCGACTGGCGCTTTTGAGCTCGGAGGGTTTGGAGTTCTTCCGAGAACCAAGAGTTGCAGTGAAATGATTTTTTTTCCTACTTGCTTTCAAGTGGGGCTATAGAATTTATGGCATTGGTGAGAGTATCATTGAAGATAGCTGATAGTATATTTGGGTCCTGAGTGAAAGGTGGTGCTAGGCAGGGGCTTTTAAGGTGGGGACGCAAGGTGTCTGCGTTGAGTTTTTTAGAACGTATTGTGGCAGGTGGTGCGTGGGTGAGAGTCTTAGGTTTAGGGTTGGTGGGGATGAGGAATTCGAAGCATGTGTGGTCCGTCCAAGGAAGGGCGGTGTTTGAGGTAATGTTGGATGCACAGTTGTGATCCATGACCCAGTCAAGGGTGCGGCCTTTGGAGTGAGTAGGGGTGAAGACTCTTTGGGAGAAACCTAAGTCTGCGAGTTCTTTAGCTAGGGTTGCGGCGGATTTATCCTTAGGATCATTGTATCCTAAATTTAAGTCTCCTAATAGAAGGATTTTGGAGGACTTTTTAATGTTGTTGCTGAGTCGATGGGAGAGGTGCTCTTGGAAGTCAGCTGGGAGTCCGGGAGGTCTGTATAGGATGTGGATGTTGATTAGATTAGTGGGGGAGAGCGTAAGCTTGGCTGATAGGATATCAGCATTACCACCCCATGTACTATGGTCTGCTAATCTGATGGATAGTGAGTCTTTGTGGATAAGGGCAACTCCCCCTCCAATCTTATCACATCTATCTTGCCTAAGGATGGTGTAGCCTGTGTCTAGGGCTAGTGAGGTGGCTGGGCAGGAGGCATCATTGAGCCAGGATTCCGTGATGCAAAGTAAGTCCAGATTAAGTGTGGATAGTAGATCATTTATCTCGAGGGCATGTGCAGGTAGGGAGCATACGTTCAGTAGTGCACATTTATTTAAGAGATGGGTGTTGTGTGCCTTTGATTTTTTTGTTTGTACTAGTATGGGGTGAAGTGTGCTTGTTGTGGTGTGTGGTAGTGAGGGGCTTAGTGCGAAGTAGTGTAGAGGCATGTTGGGGTGGTGGGGGGGAGAGGGGCAGTGCCTATGCTCATTTTAGTATGGGGTAGTGATGCAGTGCGGGTACCTAATCTGGGCTTTCTAGTCGTGATGGGTGTGGGTGAGCAGAGTAAATACCTAGGAAGTGATTGATTTCTGAGATTGCGGAGTCTGGTGGCTAGGCTAGGTGGCCGAGACTGTGTGATGTTGTAGCCTGGTGCTGCGGCATGTGAATTTAGTGCCGGGCTCTGGGTGAGGTGTGCTGGGAATATGTGGGGAGGCGTAGAGGCCATTATAGTGAGGGCTATAAGGATGGCTGTTAGGCTGGCTGAGCGGAGTGTGGCAGGGAGAGTGTGGGAGAGTGAAACTATGCTATGATTGGGAGGTGCATTCTTGGGCATCATGATCGTGGAGAGAGAGAGAGAGAGAGAGAGAGAGAGAGAGAGAGAGAGAGAAAGAGAGAGAGAAAGAGAGAGAGAGAGAGAGAGAGAGAGAGAGAGAGAGAGAGAGCTAGGTAGTTCAGAGGCAGGTGACAAGGGGGTCACAATTCAACAAAATACAATGCCTAAATTCGATGGGGCAGACAGAGGCTAAATGGTGGCAGGGCATAATAGGTAGCAGTTCATCAAAATACAGAGGCTAAATGGTGGCAGGGCATAATAGGTAGCAGTTCAACAAAATACAATGCCTAAATTGGATTTTCTAAGTGGGGCAGGCAGAAGCTAAATGGTGGCAGGGCATAATAGGTAGCATTTGGCATCACAAGTGGATACATTACAAGCGGATAAGCAATACTGGTAAATGCGCTAAATAGTATAGTGAGATATTATATATCAACAATAGACCAGGTGATAGCAAGCAATTGTCCAAAGTCAGTGAAAAGCAAAGGCACTCACGAGGTGTACCGCATGTAGGGATTAGGTAGAAAGGTTAGGTTCTGGGGAGATGTGGGCAAGCTGCAGGGTCAGGGCAGGCTTACCAGAAAATGGACAGAGTCCTTGGCCCAATTCTCAGGTGCCTCTGGACAGGCTCCAGAAAGGAAAAGTTCCTTGTGATGAGGATCCTTTGGATGAGGGGGCCGGTGTTTGCCTGCCGGTGCCTGATTGGCCTTCTGTAGTTGCAGTTGGCCAATGGGGGCTCTCCTGGATGTCATGTGGTCGCCTTCTTGGCAAGGAGGAGGTTGGTGGCCATGTTGAAGCAGGAACACCTCATGTGTTCCAATGGAGGCACAGAAAAAACACTCGAAATGTGCTTTTTAGGTCATTTTTTCAATAAAAATATAATTTTTAGGGGGTGGCTCTGATGCGAGGGATTGGGGGCTGCTGGCGTGGTAATGGTGGCTGCACTGGTGGGGCAAGCTGGGCCTGTCTCACCTTCCTTCTCCTCCTGCGTCTCCTCTGTGATGGCGGCTGTTGTTGTTGTTGTTGTTGTTGTTGAGGCATTGCAAGCAGGGCCTCCAGCTCCAGTAATGCTACTATTATTGGTATTATCTTGTTGTGGGAGGGGGTGTGGTGTGTGGGTGTGCTCTTTTTGTACTGGCCCTGACTCCATTGCCTCCACCTGTGCTGATTGTGTGCACCTGTGGCTCTTGGAAACACTGCTCAGGGTTCTTAACGCCTGGTTGGCGATGCCGGTATTTACACCATGCCAGTATGCACTTTTTCGGTCTTCAGGAGGCCGTTATGTGCATGTCCGCATCACTTGTGATCTTCTCCGGTTTACGGCATGCTGCTAATGCCAGCATGGTGTGTCGTGTGCGTGCGCCCTGACCGCTATTTACGGCATCGTACTTTACGGTGCCGTAAATAGCGGTCATGGTCGGTCAGAATAGCTCGTTGCAGTAAGCGATGCCGGTAGTCCTTTACCGGCATCGTTTTACCCTTACCTCCAACCTCGGAATGACCCCTTTGTCTGAAACAAATTACAAAGGGAATAAGCAAAAAGTCATATAAATATAGTGATTCAACAATATTGACTTGTTCTAACAAGACCTAAACAATGTTCACAGGTCCAATTTATAAAACATGATAGCATCTCATCGATCCATGGACCCGTTCCAGAGCCACATCACCTTGCCAGCGGTTTCCTTCCTCTGCCTCTTAGGCCTCATGGCCTCCTGCATTTTTCTATGGGCAGAGGCCAGTCTCTGCACTGGCTATTACAGGGTCAATGGTCCCAGTACTTCAGCACCTTAAAGGACATTCTAAAGATGTCTAGGTTGGCAGCCAACAATCTCTCTTGGTGGTCCAGAAGCGAGAACATGGCCCCAGACCAGGGTGGTCACGGATGCATCTCTGAATGGTTGGGGCGCTCACTGCGAAGAGTTGCAGGTGAGTGGCCTTTGGTCCACAATGGAAGCCCACAGCCACCTCAACAGGCTCGAGCTGCAAGCAATCAGATTAGCCCTGAAAGCTTTTTCACCTTCTCTCAAAGGGAAGCATGTCCTCATCATGGCGGACAATACTGTGGCCATGCACAAACAGGGTCAAGCAGGGGGCTGTGCGCTGTGAGAATCGTGAAGGCACTCTCACAATTACTCCCTAGGGATCTTCTGTTCAGGTGGCCAGGGAACAGCCATCACATTTAGATCCTGACCCTGTGGGTGGACGAGCAGGGGAGGATCACCTGAGCAGAGGATCCTTAGGGATTAAGGAGAGGGTACCAGAGGGACGAGACACAGTATCCGCCCTTTCCTGACATTGACCTGCCCTACCCTACATCAGCGTTTGTAGGATATTGCTGTCCATATCCAAATTGTCCCCTGAAATGACTCAAAGTATTGAGAAGAAGCAGATGCCTCAGAGAGTAATACAAAGTACCTATAGGAAATACCACTTTAGTACTGGGACGAAGAAGAGGGATCCTGATGACTACATGGCTGAAGGTCAGGATGTCCCAGTAATTGGTCTGGTTGTAATCAGGCAAACCAGACGAGTGAATCACACCTGAAACCCTTTAATGGGGCTTGTTACGGGGCCATGCTACTGCAGGGCTCGTGTCTCCTTAAGAGAATGCAACCCTACCACGTGAGAGACATCACGTGGGACATACGTCAGAAGGAGGGGAGGAGCTTGGGAGGCAGTTGGTACATGTATAGGAATAAAGAAAGACGTGCATTCTCCATCGGTGTGTCTGTCCTCCTTTCAAAGGCCCAGTCCGGGCCTAACAGGGCTCAGTTGTGTAAAAGGTGGAGCACCAGAGAACTTAGAGAGCAGCAACAAGGCCAGTCCAACCCGCAAGAAGCTAAAGGAGAACAGAACGCGGAGATGCTAATGGACTGCATGATGAAATATCATGGAAATGCGTGGCAAGGGAGCTGTGTCTCCAAGGAGCCAGTGAAGGCGGGAGAAGGGAACCATGGAGAGTGCTGGTCCCTTTGCTGTGGCCAAACAGTGCTTGTACCCCTGAATGGAAGTACCAGTCCAGGGGTGGCTAAGGGGAAGGCTGTGAGACTCTGACCTCAAATACAAGAAATCATCTCAACAAGGAAGCTAAAGAAAACAGTGCAGCGACCAATGACTTTCAGAGAATGCAAGAAACCTGGTGTGTGTATGAAAGTTGCTGATTTACATTGTATCTGAGTGGGCGCATGCGATCGGCACGTTCTCGAAAGAGTCTGATCAAAGCAGAAGAACGAACCAAAATTAATGCAATGTTAGAAGTGGATTTTGTAGAAACAATATATCAGAGCAGTCACGTCTGAAGGAATTATATGTGTTCAAAAGTCTCTGATCAATAAAGGATACTAAGAAAGTTATATGAACTGTTAATGCTATGAAAACAAGAATGAAAGCTGTGAATGAACAGCCGAGGGGAGCCAGTGAAGGCTCACGTCTGAAGGAATTATACATGTTCAAAAGTCTCTGATCAATAAAGGATACTAAGAAAGTTATATGAACTGTTAATGCTATGAAAACAAGAATGAAAGCTGTGAATGAACAGCCGAGGGGGGCCAGTGAAGTGTGAGCAAAATGCTGAACGAGCAAAAGTAAGCTGAACAAGTGGAAGTGAAGGCTGCAAATAAAAGCCAATTAAGTGGAATTTGGAAAAGAGAGCCAAGGAAGTGCCAAGAAAGAGAAATCATGAATCTATGAACTTGTGAGCTTCTGAGTTGGTTGTGAACCGCCAAATCAATCTAAGCCAAGGTGGTAGAAAGCTGGGGCAAGGGTAAGTGGTTGCGTGACCACTAATGGGTGGGCCGTGTGGCCTGTCAGCTGTGCCTAGACCAGGAAGCCCCAACAAGTACAGGACAATTGTGAACACAACGCTGAAACAAGATAAAGCTGAACATTGTGAGGTTATTTTGTGAACCATTGCTTGAAGCTTGGGGAAGGGAACCCTGAGCTCCTTTGGAACATTGTTTTGTAAACCAGTACTATAAGCTTAAGGAAGGGAACCCTGTACTCCTTTTGAACTATGTATACTGAAACCAAATGTTCTTGAAACTTGGGTAAGAGAAGACCAAGTCCTGAAAGAACATTTGAAACCCATAATTATTGGAACTGTATCCTGAAGTTGGGGAAGGCAGCTAGAGACTCTTCCAGACCTTGTGTTGAACACTATTCAGTTAGAATAACCCTACACTACATTTATGTATTAGACGTGAGGGCAAGCATAGGTTTTGGCACAGGCAGAATTTTGATTTGGGCTTACAGACATAGACTTTCCTTAATTTCTTTAAGTAGAGAAATCCCCACCATAGCTATAGGGCAAGTTAAGATTTACACCCATCCTGATACTTAATGAAGATTCTATTGTTGAATTCACAATCTGTTGTCTGTGTCATCTCTAGATAACATGCCTGTCTTATAGCGCTCACTCCCCCTTTGCAGGGAGGCGATGCAGCTGTGCTTCCGGTTGTTGGAAAATCAGATCTCCATCTTGACAGTGCATCTGGCGGGGATAGAGAATGGATTGGCGGATGCTCTCAGAAGGTATAGCAGAGTCTCACACGAGTGGAAAGTATGCCAGGAGGTCTTACAGGAGATCTTCGCTCAGTGGGGTACCCCAAAGGTGGACTTGTTTATCACAGAGTCCAACAAGAAGTGCAAACAATTTTGCTTGAGGGAATTCCTGGCGAGAGGCGCACTTCGGATGTGTTCCTGGTTGAGTGGGACTTCGACCTCCACTATGCCTTCCCTCCGATTCCCGCCATTCCGTGGGTTCTCAGGAGGTTGAGAAGGTTTCAAGCAACTATGATCTTGATTGCCCCAGAATGGGCAAGGAGAACATGATAACCGGACCTTCTGGATTTCATCATTTGCACACCTCTCCGGGTGTCTCATCTGCTGGACCTCTTATAACAGTCAGAAGGGCGGGTACTACACCCGAAACCCAGAATCCCTCAATCTACATGTGTGACTCTTCAGAGGATGAGATATGATGACTAAGGCCTCTTGGAGGAGGTACTTAAGGTGCTGCTGGCTGCAAGCAGACAATCCACAAGATCGCTGTATGCGTGCAGATGGAGAGGATTTGAGGTGTGGTGCAGGAAACACGGGATGGATCCTATCTCTTGCCCCACCACTGCAGTGATGGAGTTTGTTCTCTCACTGGCCTCGTCAGGCCTTCAGGTTGCAACAGTCAAAGGATACTTGGTGGCTTTGTCTGTTTTCAAAAGGTCTCCGGATCAATGGTTTTTCTTTACAATCCCGGTCATGGCCCAATTCCTGAAAGTCCTTGTAAATAAGTTTCTGTCTGTTCCTTTTGTTGTCACATACTGGGACCTTAACTTAGTTCTCACTTTTCTCATGACTGCTCCCTTTGAACCTTGCATTCTTGCTCCATTTGCTTGCTTACTCTGAAGACTGCTTTTTTGCTGGTCATTATGTCAGCCAGATGGGTCAGTGAGCTGCAGGCCCTATTGTGCAAGCCACCATATCTCTGCTTTTTCAGGGAGACGGTTTATCTTAAGGTACAACCAGGATTTCTGCCTAAGGTTATGTCTGAGTTTCATCTGTTCCATGCTATCGACCTCCAAGTTTTCTATACGCCCCCTCATCCACCCAAAGAGGATAAACGGTTCCATAGGCTAGACCCGAAAAGGGCTTCTAGCTTTTATGTTGTGAGAACGGCAGAGTTTAGAAAAATTGACCAACTATTTGTAGTCTTCTTGTTGCCAAAAAAAGGCTTTGGCTGACTCCAAACAATCCGTCTCTAGGTAGATTACGCTTTGCATTTCAGAATGCTATCTCAATGTGGGAAAGGAATTACCTTCGGGAAGCAGCACCCACTCCGCTAGGGGTGTGGCTGCCTCTCCAGCTCTACAAATGGGTGTGCCAGTGATAGACATCTGCCAAGCGGTGACTTGGTCTTCGCTGCATACCTTCACTAAACATTGCTGCCTAGATGTAGCCCGCGGAGCTGATGCTCGCTTTGGGAGAGTGGTTTTGCAGAGTTTGATGTTGTGAGGACTTTCATCCCAACTCCGTAGTACATACTGCTTGGGGGGTCTATCTGATGAGGAATCTGTGAAAGGAAAGCAATCCATTGAAGGAAAAATTACTTACCGGTAATGTTCTTTCTGTGGATTCTTCTCCCGCTGATTCATCCTTACCCTCCCAACAAATCCTGCTGTGAAAGCTCCTGCAGTTTGATGAATACCTTCTTTACAGAAAGAATGAGGCAAGGTCCCTTTTTAAGGGCTGTCTTATAACTTCTTTGTGGTTTATGAAATATTGCATGGTTCAGTTCTTCACCTAAAAAAACAAAAAAGAAAGAAACAATCTCATTGGGTGAATCTTTCCTTTGAGTTGTGGCTGTTTTTATCTGAATCGTTAGATTCTTCCTCCACAGCAGCTGAGCTCGGGGGGAAAAGGTGAGGAACAGAGGTACGGGGACGTAGTGATGTGGTATAAGTATTGCAAACAACATCACATCCAGAGTCAACGACCGCCACCCACATCGAGTCAAGAGGTATTGTACAAAAGGACTGAATACCAAAAGTTTGACTCCCAAAAATCTGACCCCCAATTTTCCAAATATATATATATATATATATATATATATATATATATATATATGGGGGGGTAAAGTGTATAGACAATGTATTTGGGTAAGGTGGGGGCTGTGAGGGGTCTCCCCCCACATATATATTTTTGGAAAATGAAATTAAAATAAAAAAAGAATTTGAACTTTTGGGAGTCGAACCTTAGGGTTCAGTAAAATCACGCAGATCCGAGTCAAGAGGGCGAGTTAAGGTACACTACAACCCTGTCGAAAGGTTTTGGAGCAACTGATACTGGAATCTCATGAGGAATCTGCAGAAGAAGAATCCATAGAAAGAACATTACCGGAAAGTAATTTCTTCTTCTGCACCACTTAGGCTGCAAGGGATCATTGCTGCATACACATCTATGATAATCTGCATTTATTTATTTATTTCATTTGTTACACGGCCAGACCTTGGGCTATCACGGCGTGGTAACAGACAGCTTTGACATTGATAATTCATTGTACATGGGAGAGAATGTATGGAGTATTTACAATATGCTCATAAACAATATTTACATAATGAGTAGTTGGACATAATGCTAATATTGGTTAAATAACCATGTTTTAGCAGTTTCTTAAAGCCAGTGAAGGATGCCTTTTTTTTAATGTTGATGGGGATGGAGTTCCAGTGTCTAGGGTCAAGGACGTGGAAGCTGCTGCCTCTGGCTCTAGTATTTTTGTAGCGAGGGATCGCTAAGAGTAGGTTGTCATTGGATCTGAGGGATCTGGTAGGTTCTTTTTTATGTATGGCGTTGTTGAAGTAGATTGGGGCTTTTTTGGTGAGACTTTTGTGCGTGATGCAGAGTGTTTTGAATAAAATTCTGGCTTTGATGGGTAGCCAATGAGCATCCTTCCTAATGTTGGGGATGTGATCGAATTTCTTTATTCCAAATGCTGCTCGTAAAACTTTATTTTGCAAAAGTTGAAGTTTGCTGAGATTGGTGTTGGAGGTGCCTAGTAGTAAAGCATTGAAGTAATCCAACTTGGATAGTACCAGGGCCCTGGCCAGGGTGTGGCAGTTGGTGGGTGTCAGAAATTGTTGGCTTAGTGAGATTAGTTTAGATGTATACGCCGTGGAGGATGAGCGGGTGCTAATGTGTTTGGTCATGGTGAGGTCATGGTGAGGTTGGCATCTAGGTACACGCCCAAAGTTTTTACTTGCTCGAGTACTGGGATCAGTGTGCCGTCAAATGTTGATGGAAGAGTAGTCGGCATGGAGGGCGGCTATTTTGGGTTGGGATCCCACGATGAGAAGTTCTGTCTGCTCATCGTTGAGACAGAGACTGTTCAGGGCCATCCAATTTTGGATGAGTACACTTTAGCATCTGCTGAAGCTAAAGGGTACCCACTTATACAGCAGGCTTGCCTCTTTTCAATTGATCTGATTGCCAAAAGATGGTCTGAACTATGCTGCAACAACCATATATTCCATCAAATTTGCAAACATACATCTACAAATTAATATGCCAAATTTAGCCCCTATCATTCTACACCACCCCAATCTGGGATTACTTATATTGTTATCCAGAAAACTCCACCTCCTCGAAATTCCTCCTTGTCCAGTACCTCCTTTGACACCTGCTTTTAATTCAAAATATTTCTCCCTGAAGGCTCTCCATTCATAAGCAATATAATGTTCTTTATCATATAACATAGCAGTGAGTCTTTCCATTTCAAAGATGTTTTTCCCATTCAGTGCCCGTTCTCTTTTGGTAGGTAGACCATCTCTTTTCCAGTAAGTTGCTAAGCACACCCTCGCTGCCAGCAGAAAGAAATGTGTCCCATCATATGTGGAAGATGCCTCCATTCCTGATCACTTCTCTTAAGACCAAATAGCACTTAGAGTGGACTCTTCTCTCTGGATATACCTTCTAGTTCTTGAATCCAGCCTAGAACCTCTTTCCAATAGGCCTGCACTCTCTTACAGGACCACCACATGTGCCACAAACAAGCTAAATCCGTACAGTTTCTCCAACACATTGTTTTATTGCTGGGATACAAGATATCAGGGTTCCATACGAAATTGTGATAATCCACATCCCCTACTCAATAGGGGTTTACCCACAGTTACAACTTGACTAGCATGTTTTATTGAGACCCAATGGATGTTAAGTACTGAGCTGACTGCTGCCTGCTTCCCCCACACACATCTTTTTGTATTGTGGGGTTCCAAGATCTCATACCCATGCAAGGAAAAGATAATCAACATCTTCTCATACAAAAGGCGTTCACACACAGAAAGACAACATGTGAGCCTATTACATATGTATTTAAGCCCTACGGGAGGGTTTGAACTCTCCTGCCCCCTTCCTGAACCTCCTTACCTTTTTATTTTGGGAGATGCAAGATAACATAGCCCATACACAGCCATGATAATCCACGTTTCCTGCCTTTTAGGGGTTGACCCACAGACAGACAACAGGGTAGCCCGTTTTATATTGATTGGGATATGTTTTTGAATCATGTAGCACTTCCATGAATTACCCCTACCCTTTTTATTGTTGTGGTTCAAGATGTTATAGCTTCTTAGGAAAGCCTTACTCTCATTACAGTGATTGGACCATGTCATGCAAAGCAAAAGAAAGCAATGGAATAATGTATGCAGACCTCACCCCCTTACAAATACACCACATTTGATACCTCCGTCATACTCTGTCCATGGGTGCCACGATAAGAGTTAATAGTAGATAATGGGGTAATGGGTTAGTCATCTGTAGTAAGTGGGATACAGACGAGGTGGTGGGCCAACAGAACACCTGCCGAATAAGTCAGGTTTTAAGAGTATTTATTGTAGACGTCAGGGTGGATATGTGTTAAATGGGCATGGGTACTGGGTTTGTTCTCATTTGATCAGATTTTGTTTTACAGCCTGGTATTGGGGGTAATGGAGGAGCTCTATGTGATTCTGCACAGAAGCACCCACCCCAGAAGAATATTCCCATACCGTGGTACCATTATTAGAGGAGTTGACCAACATGGGTACCCAATACCGGCCCCCACATGGACAGGAACGGAGGGGAAATGCAACAGGGTCTCTGGAGAAGGACCCACTGTGCAACAAACAAGGGGATGGTTCAGTTAGTGCAAACTATCCAAGGTCTCCAGATTGTGTCAGTGAGCTACGCCCCTTCTGGAGCTTCAGACGATGTCTGAATGAAGCCACTTGTTCCTTGGGCTCTTGCATGACATAAACATCTAAAAGGGGATCTCAGAATGTAGAGCCACTAAAAGGGTTTTTGATAACAAGGTGCCTGTGTAGATGAAACAGATGGTGCAGCCAGGGCAATAATGCCAGGGTATGAGCTGCTGCCGTGGAAAACGAGGGAAAATAAATGAAATGTCCACGAACACCCCAAAATAAATGTGAGCACATCACTTATGGTTGAATTGCAACTTAGCAAGAAATGGCTGGTCTGTTCCAGCAGAGAGAAGTGACTGATAAAAGCATCATGTATGACCTGAATGATGGCAGTTTCAGTGCTGAAACTAGATTGTTAATCACAAGAGGCCGTGTTAGTTAATCAAATCATGGAGTTGGTCGGCAACTGGCTACTGAAGGATTTTTTCAATGAATAGGAGGCTAAACATCGGACAGTAGCTTACAAGATTGCCAGGGTTCAAGGTACTTCTTTTTTAGGAAGGAGGATAAGTCCTGTTTTAGGGTCCTTTGAAAGATGCCTTGTGTGAATGAGGTATTTACTGTTTCCAGGAGGGAGAATAAGGGCATTCCCCTTGATCTTTTAGGATGTGTGAAGATCCTTCAGATGATGTCACTTCTCCCCAGAGGGGAGCCCCTTTCCATGAGGCCAGGGAGGTGCAACCTTGAACCAGTAGCCACCCTCGGTGTGGCAATATGTGGGAGGATCTCATGCGGAGGGACTCCCTTCCTGGGGATAAGGACGTGAGTCTGAGATACGGCCCCTTTAACTCCCAACCCCTTGGGCTGATACCAATACCCCAGTTAAGATAAATACATAGATGAAGAAAAGATGGAAAACGTAACAGTCAGGCGGGAAGAACGCTCCACCAGCTGTAAGCAATTTGACCGTCATTACACTGGGGCTTTCCCTGCTACTTGAGCTAAACAGCAAAGAAAGACATTATTCTCGCCCCCCGTTGATGAGAGCGGAAGCAAGTGATCTTTGTTGCAGTGTGGCCCATCCGGCTGGAGCCCCAGCAGCCGCGTTTTGCAGAGAGGAGGAGAACTTTCCGACCAAGAGGGCCACTGTCGAGCCTGCAAAGCTGAATGTGGGCTCTGGGAGACAGCAGAGAGGCAGGCCTCTGGAATTGCAGAGGTGAGCAGCGGGATGCCTGAAATGTTTCTTGCGGGTCGGTATGAGTACAGCATACTGAAAGTGGAGAGAAGCAAAGGTGGTGGCGTGACCTGTGATAGGTGGATCGTTGTGTCCAACAATTGCACAAAAACTGCTAGTCTAACGTGAAGCCGCATAGGTGACAGTAGTGAGAAGGTGAAAGACTAAGATGGTGAGAGCAGTAAATCGTGAAAGTAAAGTGATAGACAAGGGGATCCGTGACCCATGGAAAAACTGGTGAAGAGGTTCCCGGAGAAGGTAACGGGAACCAAGATAAATCCGGGAGGGGTTCTGGAAGAGTTGAGACTGTGAAATATCTTAAGAAAGTAGTTGATCACCTGACCCTAGAACCCTTGTTTACCATGAACCCACCTCTTCTTCACCTTCTCTCCCTACACCTTTACTTTCTTACACTATGTGTTTTGGTGGACCAACCAAAGTAGAGTGTACTGAGGTGGGGGAGATCCCTAGTGAGTCAGAACATCATGGCCCACTCAGTACTCATATTTGTCCGCAAATCCCTGGGCAGATCCACAAACGTGTGGTCCTTTAAAGTCAAGAAAACCTCAGGGATCATCTTCTTCGTCCCAGTGGGGTCCAATTTAAAGTATCGAAGAACGTAGAAGATATTGACATTTCCAAAAGCGAATTACAAGAGTTGATAATAAAAGCAGAACATTGAGGAACTAGCTAGGAGAAGGGAGTCATTCTCGTAGCCCAAAGCTATCACGTGTTAGCCGAGTCTGTGTGCTCTGTGACTATCACAGATACAGATCCTTCCCACATTAGTGGATCCGTCTGAACTTTATCTATCACAGGTTGACCATGGAGCCATCGCAAGTCAGTGAGTCTCTCTTTTTTATAACTGTTACATGTTATGCACAGATGTATCTCATGTCAGCGACTCTGTCTGCTATGTGTCTGTCAAAGGGAACACAAAGAGTTGTCATGTCAGCAAGCCTGCCTACTATCTACCAATTAAAGGTGATATACTCCCACATTAGTGACGAGGAGGCATGGAGCAATATAGAGTGCCTATCATAACCAGAACATGCACTCTAGAGGTTCTTGACAACCGATCATTCAAGACAAGTTAAAAGGGAAGAGGCACTTTTCAAAGTGTCAAGACCACCGTGGAGGAATCGCGAGGCAGAGAACGCTCAGGGAAGAAGGAAGGCAGACCAGGGAGCCGTGTAAGGAGACCAACGCTGTCCTGCTGGTGTGCAGAGACGGTGTGGTGAGCAGCAGGAGAGGCGCTCCTGGCAATCCTGAAGGTCAGCAACATAGGACAGACAGTCCTGAGCCGACGAGAGCGAACCTGGTGCGGCAGAGCCGCCGAATGCCAGAGAGGAGAGAGGAAGCAGGGGAAGCCCCACCACCGACGGCAGGCATGCAGGAAGCATCAAGAGCATCGTGTGCCAGCAACCAAGGTACGTGGAAGAGCGGGAGGTGCCGGGAGCCTTGTGAACATAACTAAGGCAATAACACACAGAACAGAGCCTAGGACTCCTACAGTTCCATGGTAGATCAGGAAGGAAGTGGTTCTGTGCAGAGGGGACCTGGCCTTGCAGTTCGACTTGGCCGCTTCCATTGGTGGCAGTACCTGACTGATTTGCATATCAGACGGGCTAAAAAACGATGGTGTGGAAGGTTGCCCAGAGCAATGCCAGTGGTACAGATTCATTCAAAACCTTCTACCCATCCCTTTTGTGGTTATAGTTTGTCTCACTATGTGAGAGATGGTTGCCCAGACATGGGTGCCATGCTCACTGCGCCATAGGGAACCAATCTGCACCTCACTGAGGAGGCCCAACAAGGCCAAAATATGTCTGGGATTGCTTGTGTTTCTGTGCAGAGGGGACACGGCCTAGCAGTATGGGCTGCGCTGCTACCATTGGTGGCAATACCTGACTGGTTTGTATATGGCTGGACCCCTTTTGCAATGATGCAGATGGGCTAAAAACAGAGGTGTGGAAGGTTGTCCAGAGCAATGCCAGTGGTAGAGATTCATTCAAAACCTTCCACCCATCACTTTTGTGGTTACAAGAGTACCTGATCTTCCTTGAGCACAATAAGGAAGAGTACCTGATCTTCCTTGAGTGAGTACTTGGTCAGACAACAAACCAAGTCGGCCCTTCAAGGCATTAGACTATGAAGAGAACTGTGAAAGCAATACGTATAAGCATAGTACTTGGCAGGCGAGTGAACCAAGTCTTTGTTTGTATGGCGGAATATGGCAGTGGAGGAAACCAGATCTGCCAGCCAGGGTCGGGGAACCACCACAGCCTGGGAGTGCATCCAGGCTGTTCTTCTTCATTGCAGTACCTGGTGGGATGAAACTATGGCTGCCAACCAGGGTCAGTGACCCACCACAGCGTGGGAGTGCATCCAAGCTCCTCTTTTTCTTCGCAGTACCTGGTGGAGGGAATCTGCTAGCCAGGGTCGGGGACCCACCACAGCTTGGGGGAAGTACATTTAGGCTGTTCTTCTTCATTGCAGTCCGTGGTGAGAGGAATCCACGCCTGATCATCAGGGCTGGGGACCCAGAGACAGAAAGAAAACCCGAGTAGGGCCAACCGGGAACAGAGTTTCCCCAACCATTGTTTGAACTTTGTAAGAGACATGAACTAAGTCGGGGAAGGGAGGCATTCCCCAATAGTTTATGATTTGACTATTGCAGAACTATCTTTTTCCCTGGGGAAGGGAGTCATTCTATTTGGGCTAGAAAGGACCTACTTTCATTTAGTTTAAACTTAGAATGTGAGGTACAGAGTAGGATTTTGACATTGGAACCTTTGCATTGGACATTGTGACATTAATATTTCAGTTGCGGCAGGGAACTCCCTCTTAGAGTTAGGGCAAGATAGGGTTTTCTTTTCCTTTCCACACTTCAATAAAAGTCTATAACCACCACCATGACCCCTCCGTGTCAGAGTCTTGCTTCTGTGACCTTACAGTATGCACACATTATGCACAGAGCCATCACATGTTAGTGAGCCTGTCACCAATGTGCCTATCACAGGTGACACGCAGGGTCATCACATAGAATGGTGTCTGTCTGCTATGTGCCCATCCCAGGTGATACACCACGCTATCAGGTCGTTGAGTCTGGCTGCTGTGTGTCTATTCTGGGAGATACACAGAGACATCACATGCCAGCAAGTAGGGCTGCTCTGCACCTGTCACATGTTACACAGAGAACCATCAGGTCAATGAGTCTGTCGGCTATGTGCCAATCACATATTATTACAGTAGCATACCACATTAGCAGGTCGGTCTGTTATGTGTCTATCACAGCTGATGCACAGAACCAGTGCATCATGTATCAGTGAGTCTGTCTGCTATGTGTATATGGTTTTATGTCCTTTCATCGCCAGGCATTTCAAAGTCTGCATTTTAAACGTGTATAATATGACGAAAAAGTTAATTGCATTTTTTTGGGGGGGTATGGCACTTGGGGAAGGGAAACTGAAAGAAAGCCAAGAGCTGGAAGAAGCTCAGACTTTGAGTTAAGCACTGTTTATTCTGTTAGTAACATCCCTACACATTGTTTTGTTTTAGTTGTGTGGGCAAGAATAGGTTTTGGACACAGACAGACTTAAGTTCAATTCTTTGACTCAGACTTTCCTTAGTTTTGTTCAGGTAGGGAAATCCGATCTTAGTATAGGGAAAGTTAGGGTTTCACCCATTCTGACATTTAAGTTAACAAATATCTTTTGCCCCTCCTAAGGGTACCCCAATTTTAACCCCTCTCCTTTTCCCCATCCTCCTACTGCCTCTAGACTGGTGACATCTCTTATCATTTTCTTTGTCAATGGGATAGGGGTACCAATATCCCATGATTGCATTTGGGATAGGGGATTCTTTGAGAGAGGGGAGTGTGGGATACCGTATCTCACCTGAGGACATCTCATCCCAAATCCCCAAGGATTCTCCACCCAGGTGCTCCCCCCTCGCTTCTCTGCCCCATGGTTGGGATCCAAGAGTGATGGCCTTTCCCTGGCCACCTGAAAAGAGGTTCCAATGAAATTATATGTGAGGACACCCTCAGGTTTCTCACAGTACATAATAAAGCTGATACATCATATGACAGCGCGTCTGCCACTTATGTGCTTGTCACAGTCTGTACACAGAGTTATCACATGCCCCCTTGTGACTGTCTCTTTTTAATATAATGGTTTTGTAGCTTATATATAGTGGTTTTGTGAGTATGTCTGCTCTGTGCCTGACACATGTTATACACAGAGACATTACATATCAGCGCATCTGTTGGCTATGTGCCCATCACGCTTTACACAAAGAGCCATCCCAAGCAAGTGAGTCTGTCTACTATGTGCCTATCACAGGTGATACACAGAGCGATTACAGGTCAGTGACAATGTGTGCTGTGTGCCTATCACGAGAGAAACACAGAGCCCTCAGATGTCGGTGAATATGCCGGCTCTCTGTCTGTCACATTTTCTACACAGAGCCATCATATGCAAGTGAGTCTGTCAGTTATGTGCCTATCACTCATTATACACAAAGCCATCTCATGTCAGCAAATCTGTCTGCTCCATGCCTATCACAGGTGGTACACAAACCCCTCACATTTTAGCTACACTGTCACCAGTGGGCTTATCACATGTGATGCACAGACTCCTCATATGTCAGTGAGTCTGTCTGCTGTGCCCCTTTCACATGTGAAATGCAGAGCTGTCAGGTCAGTGAGTCTGTGCCTATAGTGGATGATACACATAGCCATTACATTAGTGAATTTGCTGTGTATTTATCACACACAGAGCCATGTCAGTGAATCTACTGTGTATTTATCACACAAAGAGCCATCAGTGAGTCTGTCTGCTGTGCTCCTCGTATGTTATGCACAGATCTATCTCATGGCATTGAGCCTGTCTGCTGTGTGCAGACAGGCCAATACCATACACCGTACCATCCAATGGGTCCTCTTTGGGCACCTCAGAGTCAATCTGATCAGAACCTAACAAGGTTTATACATGTGTCTGTGGGGCTGTGTAAGGAAGGCATGGTATCAAACAGTAAGACAGACACAAGTGATCACAGTTCAAGGGTGTTTATTGAACTTTAATTGGGTTTCCAAAACGCCTATCAGAACCTAAATCTAAAGATGGGAGCAAGCTACGACCATCAAATAATAATAACACAGTCCTAGTCGAGTCTGTCAAAATAAAAGAGCCTTTACTAATAAACCTATTGCCAATCCTTACCTCTAAATACGAATAGGGTAGGAAACAATGTTATGCAAATGAAAATTCTAAAATGTTTAATGAAGCTGAAGTAACTAATTTGTAATGGAATAGAATTAATTTTAGTAAAGGTTTTGTAACCATATTCAAATAAAAAAATAAAATTTAAAATACAAAAGAAAAGTGTTCAAAAAATTATATGTCAGGATATTCAAGCCGTTGGCTTCCCTTCCCCACGTTTTCAGCACGGGACAAGGTGGCACGCTCAAGCTTAGCACGCTCTGTGGCTTCTCTAGCATGAGGATGCAGTTCAAAACTTCAGCATCAAGGCCTTCTGTGCCAAAGTCTCTTTGCCATTCAAAGTCTCTTATTTCAGAGGGCCTGATGCAACACGATAACCATTAAAGTTCCTTACTTCTTAGGATTTCACATATACAACTTCTCAGGTGATTTACTGTTCACCCTGGGTCTTCCTCTGCCACGCTCAGGCCCACTTTGACACAAAATCTTCAATTGGTCTCCCTCCACAGGGTCTTGACCAAATATTTCACATATACAACTTCTCTACTTCTTCAAAATCGAAGACCTTCAACTGTGCACAGGATTTAGCTTGACCTGTCGCAGGATCACTTCGATTCACAATTACTCGTTCTCTTCTTGATATAAAATTTTTCTCACTTTCACTTTTGCCACTCCTCCACTGAATATCTTACAGAGACCTTCTATTGAGCACCCACACTGTGCCGGACCACTCTGTCAAAGGTATTGTATCTTGTTTTTAAAGTTCAGTCACTCATTAGCAGTTCAACTTTACTCTTCTTATCACACGCGTTTTAACAATGTTTGTTTCAGCCATACAATGTTGCTACTTGCAACCTTGGCTTCAACATAGACCGGCCTTGTATCAGTCTCCCCAACTCACCGGCTGTGTTGATTTCACCAACGGTGCTTTGTTCTTGGAGCGAAGGACGGTACCACGTGGCTGGCGATTCTCCATGCCTTGGTTATTGACGTGGGAAGGCCCTGGGTATCTCTGACACACAATGCAGGATTCCTCTGCCTGGTTTCCTAGTCTTATGCTTTCTATTTTCGAGGTTCCTGCAAAGTAATGGTTCCTTGTTGAAAAGCTCAAGGGAACGTAGAGGGGTATCGACCCCTCTCCCCCCTCAATTGAATACAGATAACTTGTAAGCAGAAATTACGGTCAATAGAGGCTTTTATGCCTTGGCAAATCCTCAATTTTGTTCAGGATTTGTAGTTGTCTGCACGGTTGGACACCTATATTGTGACCGTTACAATACGTTAAAACGTTGAATATTCTCTAATGGTGTTCTTTACTGTGCGCCAACTATATGTATGTTTGTCCGGGTGATGTCTTTTTCAACAATAATCACATTGATCCATTCATCATTTTTGACTCCTGCTTAATTTATTTTCTCTTTTTACACATACTGTATTTTCTCTCTACATGTGTTTCACCGTGGTTTATCAGGAGAGAATCCTATTCTTTGTTGGGAGTTCTTCGCACAGGTTTCTGACTGTTTTTCAGTTTTTCCTAACTGCTTGGTTGTAGGTTTCTGATTGCTTTAAACTCTAGATTGGATCTGATTGTTCCACGCAACGCCTATACGTGCTGTGTACGGATAACATGATAGGCAGATCAATGGTTCCATTATTGCAGTAATCAAGGTTATAGTGCCTATTTATAAGTAAAAAGGTAAAAAGTGCACACAGCGCTGCAATATCTGGGTTAAAATGACCCAGGAAGTGAAGGGTGCTTTAAATATCACACATATATCATGAATATGTAAAAATATATTATGACAATGAGATACAAAGCAAGAAATGCTTCAATAATTGAATAATAACTCCATGAAGGGTAGCAGAATAGGCAGAGACATATTTCAAAATGGATACCTCGAGCAAAATGGTGTCTAGTGTGGAAGCCATGACTCATGCTGATAAGCAACAGGGGCTTTGGCAGCCTCTTGCAGTGAGATCATTGAAGTCTGGAAGGTTAAATTTGGAACTTAGCAGGAAAAGCAGACAAGACTCATGATGAGACGGCATAATGTGTTGATGTCAAATATGACTAATGTGGGTTTGGTGTGCATCAGAGAAGCTATCCAGTTAGAGGGAAGGGAGGGTTTTTTCTCTGGTTAAACTTACCTATCAGATACATGCTCTAACAAAGTAGTCATTTGAAGGAGGATGTTGCATCATCCAAAATAGCATATATAAGCAGGGGAAAGGCAGAATGAGTGAGTGTGCTTTTCCAGAAGTGTCTTGTAATTTCATCTAATAAAGACTGCTGTGGAAACCAGTCGGGCCCCTGTTTCTTTTGCTCCTGTCTTTGCCTCAAGATGAATTCACAGATGCCAGAAAGCTTGATGGGATGGAAAGGGACCCCCTGTTCAGGAACTTCCCTTGAGATCCCCTTCTGTTTTGCCGTCTTTCCTCTCTCGTTCAGCTGCCGTCTCAAAACTGCTGTTTCCTTGTGTGCTTTGCCTTGCTCTGAGGGCACTCTCATGCTGCACCTTTTATCCGTGTGGGGAAACTTAATGGAAGTCAGGTGTGTGTGATGGTCAGCAATTGCCTGATCTTGCCTGACCATTGTATTGGAACACGTCAGGTATACTGCTCAGGTGTTAGTCTGTTTTCTCTCATAGCGGGCTGTCCTGGAGAAAGTGTTTGTGTTGTAAAAGGCTGGGGGGCTAGAGTTCCTAAATATCCTACCTGTTAGGATAGAGTAAAGTAGTTACAGGGAAGAAGATACTGCATCTCACCATCCGGTGTCCCACTCCCCGAAGACCCCTCACCCAGGTGATCCTCCCACACTGATCCACCCTCAAACCGTTAAACCAACCTACCACTTAGGACCACAACATGCCACGCCACAGAACAGGATGTTGCCAAAGAAAAATGGAACAAGGAACAAGCCAAATGGGACCACGTCATCTTCTAGTAGACACTGCCACAAATGCAGAACACAGCCCAGCAAACAGTGTGGGCAACAGAACGGACATCATGAGAAGAGAAAAAAGTCCCTATATCTAGCACCTTACCTCGCAACTAACCAGGCACCAGAACATCACAACACCCGCAACTTGGCTTTGCATGCTGGAAGCACACAGGAGCCACTCAGAAAAAGAAGAGAGACACCAAGAAGAGAAATGAATGAAACCGATGCCCTCACCCCACATATCACAAAAACACGAGGACACCTCCACCAACTACAACAAAATATAGAAGTGGAAGCAGAAGAAATCAGCAACCTTATAATTAATCTAACAGACCAATTCAATGAAGAAATGGTTCGCACTAAACACCCACTGCATCCGGAGACCAACATCGAAGTATACCAACATAACAACCACATCACAAAGTCAATATTAAAAACTAAAATAAACTGCATCAAATTGATTCACTGCAACCTAATCAAAGCAAAATCGATGTCCAAACACGCCACAGAGATGTACGACCTACTGTGCGACGGAGGTATCGACATCCGGTTCATTACAGAAACATGGCTAGACGACAACTACAAAATCACACTACACAGCTGCCTGCCAGACAACTTCAAGTGCTCACAGATAAACAGGAAAGACAAAAGAGGTGGAGGACTTGCAATGACATACAAAGAGCATCTGAAAATAAAAACAGACAAACCCCTAATCATTGTAAACTGGGAATCCCTAATCCTTCACCTGACAATGAACCTCAAAACAAATCTCAAATTCGTTCTCATTTACAGACCACCAACATACTATGCAGCATTCCTGGACAGCTTCACAGAAGCCATCACCAACCTGGCCATTGAACAGAAACACCTAATAATCCTCAGGGATTAACATATGGCTATAAGAGGAAAATGCAGGCTCGGAAAATTCGCTAGTCAAGCAACTCAAGACAATGAGATTACATCAGCTGGTTAAAGGAGCAACATACGCAGCGTGACACACAATACAGATTCTCTGGAGCTACCACCTCATCATTCCATTTGTGATCAGGCTACCTGCCAAAGCAGCCAAACAACCCAATAAACTTCTGACTGTCATGAAAGGAAACCATAAAAGATACTAACTTAGTAGACCAACTCGAAATCACAAAACCATCAACCATAATCCTGGACTAAATCGACCTCGATAGACAGACAGAAACATTTAATAAATGGATCACCGAAACAATCGTAAATATCTCCAAGGAAAAACCCTTCACAGCATCACACACGAGAACAATGGCAAAATGCTTTACTCTCCTCCTCCTTGCCGTGAAAAGGAAAAATAAGAAACTGGAACTAGAATGGAGGAAAAAATACGACCAGGCAGAAAAATCACAATTTCAACGACAGATCCGCTTATACAAAAAGGAAATCCAAAAGCAAAAAAGAAATACTACGACAACCGGATCACTAAAGCCACAAGCATCCAAAAAAAACTGTTCAATGTCATAAATGAAATGAGGAACCCAATTGGATGCAACAACACCTCAGTAACCTTAGTGAAACTATGCAAAGACCACGCATTACCACTTCAAAAACAAAATCAGTGTCATCCACCAAATCATATAAAGCAGACCAGGCAACCAAAATACACAACCCACCCCCTCCCCCCAACCGAGATGCCCCAGAACAAACTCTAAAGCTTCCCCCAAATATCAGTAGAGACTTTCGCCAAGCTGGTAAGAAATAGCCAAAATGAGGCTCCCCCGTATACACCTGCCCTACAGACATATGCAAATCAATCCTCACACAGGCACACCCTTGGAATGTTACAGAAACCTCTTCAACCAATCACTTGCAACAGGGAAAGTGCTGCGATCTTTCAAATCAGTGTACATCAAACCACTGCTCAAGAACACAGCAGGCAACGTGGAAGACCTCTCCAACTACAGACCTATCTCGAACATCCCGTACACAGCAAAACTACTTGTAACCTATGTCTATGGACTAACACAGGAACATAAAGAAAAACACCAACTGCTGGACTAATCACAAGTCGGGTTTACACCTAAGAGAGGAACTGAGACGGCACTCCTCTCAATCTGGGATGATCTAAAGACAAATGCAGACTCCGTCACATGTTCAGCTCTGATACTTCTGGACCTCTCTGCGTTCAACACAGTCAGCCATGACATCCTCATCAAGAGTCTAGAAGAAATAGGAATCACCGACCTGGCCCTAATCTGGATTAAATCATTCCTAACAGACAGCACAGATACTGTCCGGATTAAAACTTTCAAATCCACTCCAAGAGACACCAACTGTGGAGTACCACAAGGATCATCCATATCCACAATGCTCTTCTATATCTGCCTGACTCCACTAATCAAGCTCATTAAAAAACACAGATTTACATGCTAGAGCTATGCAGACTGTCAGGGCTAAAGGCATGAGTGCATGTGGTCTGTGTGTAGGGGTGACCTCAAGGAGCATGTGTAAGAGCTCCAGACAAAAGGAACACTTGATACAAAGGCAAAGAAAATCATTTAAGCTTTATAAAAGGCTTCTCTGCCCTCATTGCAGGAGAAAAGCTCTCCGGACTCCATATTTCCCAGCAGCCCTAAGGCCAGGAACTACATTTTGCAGGCCATGTTGCGCAAGGTCAAGAGCACGGGGCTTGTGCTCAAGAATCCGACCTGAGAAGTCGCATCCTGAAGAGCTCCGGGCACGGGGATCACTGCGATGGGCCATACCCCAAGGAATCTTCCTTCTGGCCCTCGCTCACTATAGATAAGTAACGCAGGCACAGAGGGGGAGAGTAGCACCCGGGGAACACGCACAGGGGCATAGCCTGAGCAGAAACATCCCCCTGTCTCCTAGAAAGCTAAGTGCTGCGCATAAACTGATGTTTGTTAAAAAGCCCTCACTGTATGGACCGTGCACTGGCAAAACCGCAGTAGACAGCTGCTCCCTGCTTGTACAGAGTGCTAGCTACCGGACAACCCAAGCACTCTGTTGCATGCATAATTAGCCACGTGCTGCCAGTTTATCAAGCCGTATGTTTAAAGCAAGGTGCGGCCAGCTTATTAAATCTGCATGTTTAAAGCCACGTGTGGCCAGCTTATAAAAGCTGAATGTTTACAGTCACGTGCGGCCAGGAAACCGTGCTGTTGCGGCTCCCAGAGTCCTACGCTTGCATGTTGAAAGCCACAGCCTGCTCCAATGTTGCATGAACGCCCTTCGCAAGCAGTTGGCCAGATATAGCTGCATGAACTCATGTGAGCCACGCGCAGCATTATCGTGCAAACTAATGTAAGCTCTCTTTGCAGCATTTGAACTGCTCCTGTTACCAGACCTAAGAGCATGCAGGCAGGAGTCAACAAGGACACTTCAGCAGCCAGCACACACAACCAGAGGTAAGTACCCTTACTGGTTCTGACCAGTGTTTTGTGTTTGTTGTAACATTATGGGGAATGTATGCATGTGGGAGCATAGGTATGCTGTAGGATTATGTTGTATTGTTTCTAAACTTACCCTATGTGCCCCAACCTATCCAATACCTCACCCTAATCGTCTTTCTGGTTACCCTCAACTCTGTAACCAGTGTTTCCCTAACCCTCCTTCCCTGCTGGGGCTGCGGCGACCTGTGTAAGCGTAGACTTGCAGGCGCCAAGACCGTAGTGGGGGTGGTTGGTTCGTGCCACTCCTGCGCCTAGAAGCTTGGAACCTGACACAGATGACACACAAATCATCTACAAAATAGAAGACAAACAAGAAGAAAAAACAACAATGGAAGGCTGTCTAAAAGAACTCTATGAATGGATGAACACGAATAGCCTAAAACTCAACCCAGGCAAAACAGAAATAATGGTTGTACCCAAAAACCTAGAAAACAACCACTACATCCCATGGCCCACAGAACTAGGAACTGTACTGACACCGTCAACAACAGTCAAAAATCTTGTAGTCCTAATGGACAACAAACTAACACTAGAACCACAATTAAACGCAATAATCAAGAAATGTGTCTACCTCCTGCACACAGTAAAAAAGGATCCTACCTTTCCTCTCCTTTACCCATAAAAGATGTTCCATCATCTCCCTGATCATGTCCAGAATAGACTATGCCAACAGCCTATACCTAGGAATGCTGGAACGCCTACTAAACAAACTGCAACACATCCAAAACGCAGCGTCCAGACTCCTGCTCAAATTACCATGAAGGGACCACATCACTCCAGCGCTAAAAATGCTACATTGGCTACCCATCAAACAACAAATACGGTTTAAAACAATGTGCATAATGCACAGAGCTATCCACGGCCAAGGAGCAGAATTCCTACAAAAGGAAATAACCATCTACCGACCAGCAAGACCACTCAGATCAAGCAACAACACTCACCTAGAGCCGAAGCCATACAAAAAAAGAGAACTTGGGGAGTCATCTTTCACCCACCCAGCAGCAAAAACTTGGAACTGCCCCCAAAAGACATACACAATACAAAAGATCACCTAAAATTCAGAAAACTACTTAAACCTTTGCTCTTCACCTCAGAATCAGAAGGGAACGACTAGGAAAAACAAAGACTCAACTGGAAACAGAGCACAACCTAAAGAGCATACATGGAAGGAACAAGCTAGGGAGAGAGCCCAAAAAGAACCACTCCCTCAATATCCCATTCTAGTCACTATCCCCATAATTGGAACCCGAGCTGCAGGCGCCGGAGCATTAACCAATAACGGGTACCCACCAGGAGGCCTAGTGCACCCAGTTCTCAGAGGGTGGGGATCACGCACAAGAAACCCGGGGACAAAACCAATCCTTCAGTCCCTTAGCCATCTCCAACCCGGTGGCGTGGGGAGGCCTGCACAACCTCCTGCCCACAAACCACTAGACAATTACAGAGGAAAGCCACCACCATGTGCAATAAATGGCGAACAAACCCCTACAAATCACCCAACACACAGCACAGACAGAGACGATGAGTACAGAAGTCCCAAGCAACAAGGTAAGAATAACCCCAACTAACCCAACCCTCAGGCTCTGCATACACTTCTCAAATGCAAAACAAACACAACCACCTCTCTGCATAGCAATCCGCACGCACTTCACCACAATGCAATGACAAACAAACCTCACATAGCCCTGCACAACAGCACACAGGAATCTACCGCGCCGTTAATCGCACCCAAGCTCAGCGAACGGTGTACACCAAACTGAAGCTGTCAACAGGACATCACAACCCTTGCCCCACCTTTTCCAGATATACCCTACTAACCCGTCCATGCCCCCCTCTTACCTTTCAGATCTGCCAGAGCGCCAGGGGACCACCTTGGTGTGATAGTGCATGGTACAAATGATCTTTAACATTAACAGTAACATAAAATGAGACCCAATCTTCCTCCATGACTACACTTGTTAAGACGCTACCTGAGTAGAAATCTGGTTATTAATCAGCTACCACGTTTGTCGCCAGGCTTTGTACCCGATGGTTTTTAACATTGGGCCTCATTACGACCCTGGCGGTATAGAGTGAACGGCGCCGTAAAAGTTGCCGGCGCCGTTCACTCCGTACCGCCGCATTACGAGTTCCCCTTGCGGGACACGGTAAGCATGCCTGGGAAAACCAGGCGTGCTTACCGGGTCCCACGAGGGGAAGAGGGAGCAAACAACGGGCCATCTCGTAATGGCCCATTGTTTGCTCCCTCTCCCATTCCCATTCAGCCCGATGGGGGCTGAATGGGAATGGAGAAGGACCGTGTCCGGGTCCTCGGAGGGAGGAATTACCCGGCCTTTCCGAACTCGGAATGGCCCGGTAGGTCCTCATTCCGATGACCCGGACCCCGACGTGATTTCGGCAGCAGTCATGCCGCCAATACCGGAATGGTTACTGCCGAACTCGTAATGAGGGCCATTGTCTCGGGCCAGACTGTAACATTTGAGCCTTGTGAAGTGACAGCCAGTTCTTATACTTTTCCTTCCTGTTTCTAAGCCATTCAGGTTTTTCATTACTCTTGGAAGGTTTTATCATCTGAAGGTCCTTCAGCAACTGCTTTTTTTTCGAGGACTATCAGCTTGGCATAACAGTGTTTGAGCAAAAAATACAATCTAGTTCCTCTCTGGTCACTTACCCTAAAATTCTGGAGGAGTAGAGTATAATTTATCTCTCTTGGGCTACTCTGTAATTGCCTAGTACATTTTGTCAGGAGTTTGTCGACCTCCTGCGGTTTCATACATAGGCGATTCCTTCCAAGAGAGATGTCCACATTTGGCCACCAGGTTATATTTTTTTGTTTAAAACCCATAGCCCAAGTCATTTCCAGTAGCGCATGGTCACTTTGACCCCTAGATGTCACCTCAAAGGTTTTTACATTATTTACAACGTTCCTTGAAACAAAGAAATAATCCAAAAGTCTTGAGTGATTCTCATTGGACCAAGTGGGCTTACTTGAAATGTCACCAGCCGTTTGGCCATTAAGCATGTAAAAATCCCTAGTGTTTATTGCATTACACCATGTTTCCAATCTCTTGTGTCCCTCTTTCACCAAGCTACCAGCATCATTAGTGAACGTGCCATTTTTATCAATACAAGAAATGTTCAAGTCCCCACAAATAATCATGAATAAGTTATTAAATCTGATAGTAAAAGTATCAATAATGTCCGTCAAAGAGTCTACCAATACATCTGACGCAACGTCCTTAAGGTTCTAGTGCACATTGAAAATCAGGTACCAGCTTGTCGTTTTCGAAGACTCCTGGGTGATTTTACAAACCTTAAGGGCCACCTAATAACTAAAAATGATAGGAAGTGAATGGGGAAGGTGGTAAAATATTGAATGAACATAAAAGGAGAGGAGAATGGTAACTTGACCCCCTCCTGCACATGCTCCTCTAAGTACCTGTGCATTCAGACTAAGTATACACACCTGCTGCGGCTCAAGTTTTTCTCCAACATATCCACAGTCCCCCACCAGAGCAGCTGGTCCACTCCAGCAGTTGTTGGTAAAAGTGAATTGTCTTTATTTAATATCCTCAATCTTTGACCCCAGCAATTTAATTCCTCAGCATACTCTAGTTTTCATTCCACAGTATGATCCCATGGGTCCGGGTTTTGGTATTTCTTTTTTCTGTAAACTGTAGTGTGTGTCTATGGCGAGGCATAACGAAACAGAACCCAAAGGCATACAAAGCAATGCCAGGACTGGCGTTCTTAAACCCTCCATTGGAGTAGGTACCTTACTCGAGGTCAGGTCACCTTATTGACACCATAAATAGTCTGTTGTTAGCACAGCAGGGTTTGATTAAACTATCCGAAGGGCAGTACAAGAGACCAATGTGTTTCTACCCCAACCCCATAGTGGTAATTTCTGTTGTTATGTTAAGTCTGCCCACTCACTGACCATTTGTGTCTAAAGCTCACCAGGGGCTATGCTATCCCTGATGCATAAACACTCCACCTCTTCTAGGACTTTGCTCATGAATCAATGAGCCATACAAACATTAAATATCGGCACCAATAGTTGTATGAAAGAGGCTTCCCTCTACCATACCTAAATGAAGTGCCTCCCCTGAAATTTAGAAATAAAACAATGCGTTGGGCAAGACTATAAGTATGGGACTTCTTTCCAGAACAACTTCTACCTGAGCCTTCTGCTCACCTCTGCACTGAAACAAGCCCTGCCAGAACAAACCTTCAAAATAATGTACTCTGATAGGTCACTGCAGCTGTCAGTCAGCCTCCAAGGGCACATGATGGCCAGTGGAGTAACTTTGCTGAAAATGTTGGGGGGACATGACATCTGAAGAAAAGAGGCCCCAGCCAAATGAATGGGCACAAAATGGTGTGCCATGAAAGTTGGGGGGGGGGGGGCAAACACCCCTGCCCCCCCTAAAATTGCGCCCATGGTGATGACAGCAGGTAAAGCTCTGCAATCACAGTTGACCTATGTATTCTCTGAAAAATCCACCAATCCCATTGGGCTTCATGTGTTCTACCTACAGGGTTCCAAAATCCAAACCCTAACCCACGTTTTCTAGAACTGGAGTTGAAATAGTACATTAAATCCTCCTAGAATATTCAAGGGGAAAAGGACCCACATATCTATCTATCTAAGAATTGTTTGTGTAGCGCTGCTCGCCCAAAGGCCTCTCCATAGGTCTTAATTCAGTCTTCTTACTTCATATTAAAGAACATTTTAAAATGTGGTTGCAATATGCCCCCGGGGTGCCAAGTCGCCCAGAGGCACTAGTGAGAGAACACTTGGTACTGTGCCTCTGCCATCTGCAGGGATGAGTGCTGCATCACCTTTTTCTCAACTGACCAACGAGACTGACCACTGCTTACCACTGAGAAGCCCCAAGAGGAAACACTTGAAAGAAAAACATATATGGTTATTTCCCATTCCGATTAACTCATCAGGTTACATAATGAAGGTATTCCCGATAGATAACCACAAAAATTACCTTTTAGTTTCCTTTAATTCCTGATTCAGATATACACCCCTGCCTCCCTTGCCTCTACTTGGGATTTCTGCCTCAGAGATAGCTATGAACATCTGGGGTCAGACCAAGCAAGACCCAGCTTTGAAAATGTAAGTACAAGAGCTGGAGTGCTGTGTTGTTAGGGACGCTCCTAGCTCATCACAAACCCCACACAATGGGCCATACTCTTGTGGACCCCTTGAGGGTTAGAAAGGAGGGATATGAGAAAAAACATGCTATATCTGGTACGAGCCCTGCTGGTGTGGGAGGTCCAGAGATGCATGTGATAATCATGTGCCCTGCAGCTTTTTTCCTGCAGAGCAGTATGCAGGGGTTTTCAGGGCACTCTCATCCGAGGTAGTTGCTGTAACACTGCACACTGCATGATGATCAGCTTCCTTTTTTCAGGAAGACACATCATTTTGTTTAAACTTTTTCAAAGTGATATCAAACCCCCAAATGTCCCGAGCAGCACCCCAACATGTAGCACCCCAACATGTATTTTCCTCGCCCCAATTCACACATACACACAGGCGTGGTTAACTCCGGAGTCAGTGTTGCCAGGCCAGAAGGAAAAAATAAGCGGAATGCCCCTTCAAAACAAGCCCAAAACAAGCCGACTCCCAAACAAATGAGCTCAACTCTAAAACACTGTGGATAGGTCTCAGTAAGAAAAATAACAATAATGCAAATATCCATAGAGAGAACACAAACACAATATCTCAGAACAAAAAGCATTTATTAAAATGGCATTTTATTTTTCTAACAATTACTGTCTATATTTATTTCTTGTGTTTGTGACTTGAAAGCACATCATTGGCCTTTTGGAACCTTGGCTTCTCTGGTCCATCGTCCAACTGGTCCTTGATTCGTCGCTCTCCTCTGGTCCTTGGTTCATATGGTTCATCACCCCTCTGGTCAATGGCTCCCTAATGAGTTGCTCCTGTAGTCCATCACTCCTTACATTTTGATGTAATCATAAAATACCTACGTGGTTAGCGAGGATAGTTTTTGGCGAAATAGAGAAAGAATAGCCATGCAGAATGCTTACAAAGCGTCCACTTGTACTCTCCAAGTGAACTAGCCAGGTGCTATGGCAGTACTGGCAAAAGGACTCAGTCATCTGGTTCCCCCTAGAGTTGGCCTGTCAATGTACTGAGAAAGAAGGAAAATTAAAACTACAGGAAAAATTACAACAAATGAACAAAAGCACACCCAAGAACACAGAATCATACCCAATCAGTAGAATAAGAATTGTCAAATGCAATAGTCCTGTTTTTATAATATGCTGTATGTACACTTGTATGCCTGGAGAACCTAGTATGACAGATATTGCCTGATTCACAGAAGTGTTTTATAATGGTGCAATCCCATATCAAAACGTTCTGTGAATCAGACCCTTAATATCAAACTTTGTACTCAAAATGCGTGCCAGTATTTTTTTCAAAGCAGTCTTTTGCGAGTTCATGATTTAATTTGAGCTGTAAATGCTACTGGTGTAGTAGAAATGTCTTAACCAGGTCTTTCTTTAGCCAATCGATATATATAAGCACTGAGCATGTCCTTCAGTGAAGTTCTGTTAAAAAACGCATTGGCAGAGCCAGCAGTTTTTGGCTTGTGTATGTGTATTAAGCATTTACCAGGCGAATAGATGCCCAGAGTCAGAAAAGTATGAACTTGTCCAGTAGTACTTTTTCAGCAATTTCCTCAGTTCCCTTTCCTTTTCTTCCTTTAAAGCAATACTGTCCCGCCTAGTGATTTGTAGCCTGGCATTGTCAAGACATGATCAAATAGAAACTGTATACATAATTTTCAAAACAATCACTGCAAAAGGTGTTGTCGCCATCTGACAAAAAAACCTTCACTGTGTCCAGAAAATGCAGCAGTTGACCCTGTGTGTTGTGTGCAATAGAATATGCATGCAGTATTTTTTTAATTTATATTATATTTTTAAAGCACTTATATATACTTAGCAGTAGGGGTCGCGCTGCAGAGGTGAAGTGAAGAAGCACAACAGTAACCCGCTGGACAAAGACTGATATGCAAATGGATATTTCCCATCTGTGAAAGGTACAGTAAACAAAAAGCGTGTGCTGCAAACTCTCATCTCAGAACAGGCTATCATGCCATGTTCATTCTGGAGAGGAGCTCCTGCTACCTTTTTTTGAAATATGTGCAAGGAACTTGGGGTTGGTCACCCTGAGTTACCTGGGGGCAACCAGGCGTGGACTCCCTGCTCACTGTGCTCAGAGAGGCACAGCTTCACCTCACTGATGAGGCCCAACAAAGCTGAAACACGTGTATGGGGTTGCTGTTGGTACTCTTGTTCAGAGAGGATTTGCCATAGCATTTCGGTGCTGGACTGCCCATGTGGGCGGGACAAAGACTGATATGCAAATGATTATTTTCCCATCTATGAAAGGTACAGTGAGCAAAAAGCGTGTGCTGCAAACTCTCATCTCAGAACAGGTTATCATGCCATGTTCATTCTGGAGAGGAGCGCCTGCTACCTTTTTTTGAAATATGTGCAAGGAACTTGGGGTTGGTCACCCTGAGTTACCTGGGGGCAAGCAGACATGGGCTCCCTGCTCACTATGCTCAGAGAGGCACAGCTTCACCTCAGTGATGAGGCCCAACAAGGCTGAAACACATGTATGGGGTTGCTGTTGATATTCTTGTTCAGAGAGGAATTGCCATAGTATTTCAGTGCTGGACTGCCCATGTGGACGGGACAAAGACTGATATGCAAATGGATATTTCCCATCTGTGAAAGGTACAGTGAGCAAAATGAGTGTGCTGCAAACTCTCATCTCAGAACAGGTTATCATGCCGTGTTCATTCTGGAGAGGAGCGCCTGCTACTTTGTTTTGAAATATGT
This sequence comes from Ambystoma mexicanum, assembly GCF_040938575.1. Taxonomy (NCBI): domain Eukaryota; kingdom Metazoa; phylum Chordata; class Amphibia; order Caudata; family Ambystomatidae; genus Ambystoma; species Ambystoma mexicanum. The sequence continues at coordinate 324,349,745 of NC_090925.1, read as the reverse complement.
GCAAGGAACTTGGGGTTGGTCACCCTGAGTTACCAGGGGGCAACCAGACGTGGACTCCCTGCTCACTGTGCTCAGAGAGGCACAGCTCCACCTCACTGATGAGGCCCAACAAGGCTGAAACACGTCTATGGGGTTGCTGTTGGTACTCTTGTTCAGATCAGAATTGCCATAGCATTTCGGTGCTGGATTGCCCATGTGGGCGGGATAAAGACTGATATGCAAATGGATATTTCCCACCTGTGAAAGTTACAGTGAGCAAAAAGCGTGTGCTGCAAACTCTCATCTCAGAACAGGTTATCATGCCGTGTTCATTCTGGAGAGGAGCGCCTGCCACTTTGTTTTGAAATATGTGCAAGGAACTTGGGGTTGGTCACCCTGAGTTACCAGGGGGCAACCAGACGTGGACTCCCTGCTCACTGTGCTCAGAGAGGCACAGCTCCACCTCACTGATGAGGCCCAACAAGGCTGAAACATGTGTATGGGGTTGCTGTTGGTACTCTTGTTCAGATCAGAATTGCCATAGCATTTCGGTGCTGGATTGCCCATGTGGGCGGGACAAAGACTGATATGCAAATGTATATTTCCCACCTGTGAAAGTTACAGTGAGCAAAAAGCGTGTGCTGCAAACTCTCATCTCAGAACAGGTTATCATGCCATGTTCATTCTGGAGAGGAGCGCCTGCTACCTTTTTTTGAAATATGTGCAAGGAGCTTGGGGTTGGTCACCCTGAGTTATCTGGGGGCAACCAGACGTGGACTCCCTGCTCACTGTGCTCAGAGAGGCACAGCTTCACCTCACTGATGAGGCCCAACAAGGCTGAAACACGTGTATGGGGTTGCTGTTGGTACTCTTGTTCAGAGAGGAATTGCCATAGCATTTCGGTGCTGGACTGCCCATGTGGGCGAGACAAAGACTGATATGCAAATGGATATTTTCCATTTGTGAAAGGTACAGTGAGCAAAAAGCATGTGCTGTAAGCTCTCATCTCAGAACAGGTTATTATGCCATGTTCATTCTGGAGAGGAGCGCCTGCTACCTTTTTTTAAATATGTGCAAGGAGCTTGGGATTGGTCACCCTGAGTTACCTGGGGGCAACCAGATGTGGACCCCCTGCTCACTGTGCTCAGAGAGGCACAGCTTCACCGCACTGATGAGGCCCAACAAGGCTGAAATACGTGTATGGGGTTGCTGTTGGTACTCTTGTTCAGAGAGGAATTGCCATAGCATTTCGGTGCTGGACTGCCCATGTGGGTGGGAGAAAGACTGATATGCAAATGGATATTTCCCATCTGTGAAAGGTACAGTGAGCAAAAAGCGTGTGCTGCAAACTCTCATCTCAGAACAGGTTATCATGCCATGTTCATTCTGGAGAGGAGCGCCTGCTACCTTTTTTTGAAGTAACCCATAGGGAGGCTGTTTTGCGTTTTTAAGGCGCGTATAGGGGCCTCGTATTTCTGCACCCTTTTACTCTGACTGAAAGCACAAATTTTGATTCAGAGAGGCAATAAAACACACATAGGCTACTGGTTAGAAATATAAAATAAACGGCTCGTTATAGGCCCTTTATTCACACCCAATAAACATACAAATAACTAACACATAACACATATAAATGATTGTATATATACATAAAGCAAATACATCACAGTCACATTAGCCGCAGAAAACACCTTCATCTCAGCCTCCTCAACACTGCTTAGTCCCAAGAGCAGGTAGGCAGAGAGATCACTCGTGCTAACGGGTCTGGAGCTGAGCATCCTCCCTCTCAGCAAGACTTTCTCACCTGGGGGTCCAGTTCTCTCCCCTCTGAGACATATCTCAGCTCTTTATTGGGATAAATCCCACCCCTTCATGGTTACATCTGCCCTCTGCCAAAGAACAGACAGCAAGCATTGGGAGCACAGGGTGGAACAATCCAGATAGAAGTGGAAAACCCCAGCTTCTCTCTCTTGTCTCTGTTCCCAGCACCCCTTATCAAAGCACCTATGACACTCAAACTCCCTCCTCATCTCGTCCTTCAGTGGACGAGACAACAAGCATTCCTTCCCGCTAGCTCATCTGAGATCATCCTGACCTTGTGACCATTTGCAAAATTCACGTTTACTTACTGAGCCCACGAGAACGTAGTCTTTAATTTCGGTGATGGAAGTGAATGTCCAAAATGGCCGCGCAACTGCACCATGTTGTTTGGCTCATTTCGCGCACACGCACTACAGAGGTTAACTCCTAGAACATGATTGAAATAGGAGTTGACTTCCCTGTGGCTAAATTGTTGTGCTTCTTCACTTCACCTGTGGTGCTGACCCCTGCTGCTAATTTTCATTCGAAATTATATACTTAGCAGCAGGAGCCGGCGCTGCAAGGGTGAGATAACTTCCCTGTGGCTTATTGTTGGCTTCTTTACTTGACGTCACCGGTGCTGCAGCGGCGACACCTGAAGCTAAGTTAGGTAACTCCTATTTCAATCATTTTCTAAATTAAACATGATTGAAATAGGAGTAAACTTCCCTGTGGCTTATTGTTGCTTCTTCGCTTCAGTGCTGCCGTGACGTCAGTGACACCTGCTGCTAATGAAACTTAGCAGCAGTGGTTGCGGCGTCGCAGAAGAGGGGAAAATAAATAAAAGGGGTGATTTAACATTGGAAAAGAAAAGGGAATTGTAAAGTATGGTGTAAGGAAGGCATGGTATCAAACAGTAAAACAGACACAAGTGATCACAGTTCAAGGTTGTTTATTGAACTTCAGTTGGGTTTGAAAAACGCCTATCTATAACCCTAAATCTAAAGATGGGTGCAAGCTACGACCATTAAATAATAATAACACAGTCCTAGTGGTGTCTTGTCAAAATAAAAGGGCCTATACTAATAAACATATTGTCAATCCTTACTTCTAAATACCAACAGTGTGGGAAACAATGTTATGCAAAAGGAAAGTGTTCATGAAATGAAATGTCAGGATACTCAAGCTGTTGGCTTCCCTTCCCCACATTTTCAGCATGGGACAAGGCAACACTCTAGAGTTTCGCACAGTGTCTGGCTTCTCTAGCACAATGGTGCAGTACAAAACTTTTTTTTTTATAAATAGTCTTTATTATTTTCAATATATCCACAGTCCAGTAACATCACAACAACTCCCCCCTCCCCCCAAAATCCCCCCTCCCACCCTGGGACACGTAAGCTTTGGTTCAGGGATTACATTATGCATTAAAAATGTCTGAGATCCTGATGTTGTGTGGACACCACTGTTCCATAAAGTCTGACTGGAGGTACTCCAGGACTCCGCCCCATTCCTTCGCAAACCTGTCTCTCGTTCCCTGGATTGTGTGTGTGACTTTTTCCATCGCCAGATGGGCCCAGACTCTTTGGAGCCATGCGAAAATCAGTGGGGTGTCTTTCTTTTTCCAGCTATGGGCTATTGTTGTCCATGCCGCTATGAGGAGTCCCATAAAGCTTCTCCATTGTGCTTTATTATATCTTCTTGCCATGTCATTTCTTATTCCACACAACCAGACACCCTCCCCTAGTTGTCCCACATGTGGAAATATTTTGCCCATTTCTCCCTTAACTTCTTCCCAGAAAGGCACATTTCCCTTGCATGCCCACCAGATGTGTTTCCAGGTCCCCACCTCTCCGCATTCCCTCCAACATAGGCTTGACGTTTTTGGGAACATTGTGTGAAGTCTCTTGGGGGTGTAGTGCCACTGTGTAACAATTTTTATCCACATCTCTCTTGTTTGTACAGATCTGGTCGTTTTTGGAATCAGAGTCCAAAGGTCCTCCCATTGTTTCCTTGTTGGTTCCTCCCCCAGGGTTCTGTTCCATTTAATCATATAAGACCACTTAATTTCTTCATCCTGTGTATTTATAAAGGAATATAAAGTAGAAACCCATTTCTTTGCCCCTGAATTCGTTGTAACGTATTTATCGATGGGGTGAGAGTTCTCGTAGCTGCCTTCGCTATGTCCCGGGATCTTAACCAATGTTTGAGTTGTTTGTGTCTATATTTCTCCCGTGTGGAGCGTGCTGCGAGTGGGAGGCATGGCAGTACAAAACTTTAACATCATGACCTTCTGTGCCAAAGTCTCTTTGCCATTCAAAGTCTCTTTTCCAGAGGGCCTCATGCAATATGACAAACAACAAAGTTCCTTCCTTCTTAGGGTTTCACATGTACACATTCTCGGGTGATATTCTGTTCACCCCGGATCCCCCTCTGTCAGCCTACAACCCACTTCAACACAAATCCTTCTCAGGTGATTTTCGCTTCACCTCGGATCCTCCTCCGTCAGGCTCAGACCCACTTCAACACAAAGGTTTCAATGGATCTCCCTCTGCCGGGCTCGGACCACCTTTATCAACTTTGCCACACATGTTCTTTACTCCATCAACATCGAAGACTTTCGATTGTGTCTGGGTTTTGCTTGACCTGTCACAGGACCACTTCGATTCACAATTCTGTAAAACTCTTTCACTTTTCAGCTGGATACCTTACAGAGACCTTTAGATTGAGCACCCACGTGGTGCCGGACCACTCTGTCAAAGGTATTGTATCTTTGTTTCAAAGTTCAATCACTCATCAGCAGTTCAACTTTACTTGCGTCTTTTATCACACATATTTCAAACAATGTTCGTTCCAGTGCTCGCCAACCAATGTTCCCGTTTGCAACCTTGACTTCAACCCAGACCGGTCTTGTATTGGTCTCCCCAACTCACTGGCTGTGTTGACTTCACTGACGCTGCTTTGTTCTTGGAGCCAAGGACAGTACCACAGTGGGTAATTCTCCCCACCTTGATTCTTGACACAGGAGGGCCCTGAGTACAATCTCGAGGGCTCATGAGAGCAACGGTTCCTTATCGAAAAGGTCAAGGGAACTTCCCTCCTTGCAATACCCTTCCGTTTCGCCATCTTTCCCCTCTTGTTAAACTGACATCTTTGAACTGCCGTTTTTGTTGTGTTCTTTGCCTCGCTCAGAGTGTGCTCTCGGGCTCCGCCTAATAGCCTTGTGGGGAAGCTTAATGGAAGTCAGGTGTGTGTGATGGTCAGTAATTGCCTGACCGTGCCTGACCATTGTATTGGGACACGTCAGGTATTCGGCTCGGGTGTTAGTCCATTTTCTCTCATAACGTGCTGTCTGTGAGAAAGTGGTTGTGTTGTAAAGGGGGGTGGGTGGTTGAAGTTCCTAAATATCCTACTTGGTAGGATGGGGTAAATGTGTTATAAATAAGGGGATACCGAGTCTCACCATCTGGTGTCCCAATCCCACTCCCCAAAGAGCCCTCACCCAGATGATCCTGCCGCATTGGTTCACCCCCAGGAACTGGATCCAAAAACGATGGCCGTGTCCTGGCCACCTGGATGACAGATCCCCAGAGACTAGTGGGTGAGACACCTTCCGGCTTCTCACAATGGGGAGCCGATAAGGGGAGTGGAACCCCACATTTACAAATAAAATGGTCAGCAAATGGGCAAATTTTCTCATTTTAGGGCGTTTGTGAAGACCTAAAAATCACTGAAGTCTCAAGCAACGCTGTGTATGTATATCTGAACTTCGGTGACATACTGCAGTGGACTGCAAAGGACCTACAAAAGTTGGTAAAACTAGAGGACTGTCTCCGAGGTGGGGTCTGAGAGTCCTAATGCAGCCCAGCACACTGTCATGCATTAGAGTGCTAATGGCCTTCTGAAGAAAAGGATGGGGTGCACGTAGTCTCCAAGGGTATTCCAAGGCTAAGCAGGTTCCTGTCCGTGGATTGTGGAAAGGTGCAATACGCAGAGTCGTGCTCCTGTAGAATCTGCTGTTTGTGGTTTTTGTCCGCTTGAACTGAACAAGTGCAACAATATGTGCTTAATATGGGTAATAAGCAGACAAAAAACACAACACGCAGCCTGCAAAAATTATAAGTGACTTTGTGCAAAAAGAAGCCCAAAGTCGCTTACAATAAGCAGACCTGTAGTGAAAGAAAATAATCAGCCATTCCCAGTGACAGAGCTGTTGGAGGTTGGGGTGTATCCGCATGGCCACGCTGTATTTTCATGGGTGGGGGGAGGGGCTACCCTGTTGCCATATGGGCCAGCCCAAGCCTGTGTCTGCCTGCAGCAGAAAGTGATTTACCATTTAACATTGTCCGGAAGATGAATTGTAGAACCACTGGATTCCAGTCGTGGTGGAATGTGCTCCTCGGTCAGCTGTAGTTTGGGAGGGAAGGTGGGGTCTAGCAGGCGAGCCCAGGGCTTTGGATGCCATGCGCTGCAAGGCACACTTGTTCGCACCGCAGGATTTATTTTTCCCATGTGAACTTCCGTCTGGCTGCTTGCAAGCTACTTTCATTTTCACACTATCATTGAGGGCTGCGCATTAAAGGGAGTTTTCTTTGGATCCCAACCACTTTTTGGGAAAGAAGTTCACTGAGGGCAAGGTTTAACCCTTAGTCGAGAAGCCTGTAAATGAAATCCTGTTAAAAAGGCACACAGGGTGGACATGATATGATATATCTAGCACTGTGCTTAAACTTGCTGCATGTGGCTAGTAAAGAGCACAGGATATGTGTGCTCTGTTACATGCATAGAATACATGTTTTAATGATGGAAAGACGATTCCCGTGGGGTGAGGAGGACCACAAGTAAGCTATGCAGTCCCCATATTTAAGTCCTTTGAATGGCGGTGTTGTACAGGGGTGCAACGAAACCTACATTTCGGTGGGGGGCTAAGTGGTGATGGGAGGGGCCACTTCAGAAAATAGACGGGGCAAACTTGGAGGCTCAGCCCCCACTGTTCTTCTCCCCACCCTCCATGGTCTGTTGTGGGGACCAACTATCAAATAGTACATTTTAAAGCGCAATATGCAGAGTGGCGATGGAAGTCTTTCTTGAAAGTTTCAGCTTTAAAGTTTTACTGCGTTTGTTCAAGTACATTTTTCTGAACAAACACAGTAAAACTTTAACACTGCCAGTTTTGGGGAAAGGTTTCCCTCACCTCTCTGCCTAACAAAATGCAAGTGCGCACATCCACGGGTGCACCTAGGCTAAAATGTAGGCAGGGGCTAACCCTTCCAATGTTGGGAGAGGCGCTAACTTCAGAGACGGTGGAGGAGTGACAAACATACTTGTGTAGGGGCATCTAACTTCATTACTCATTGTAATGAGACTATTGTAGTGCAGCGGCAGTGTTACAATCAGTTAACTCTCTCCTTTAAGTCTGAAAACACCCACTTCTTGCAGATCCTGAAGGTCCTAGAAAGTGTGAAAATGGCAGATGGTGTGCAATGAAAGACTCAATATCATAGCATAACAGGACACAGCAGAGTGTGGGGCAGTACTCTGGATGGCCCAAACAACTTCAGTGGCTGGGAGCAACAGGGGAGAAAATGTAATGTTGGTTCTACTGGATGGTGAGACTATGGGGGTCATTACGAGTTTGGAGGTAGCCATGCCGCTATTTGCGGCATGGCTGCCTCCAAACTCGGGTCTGGGTTCCTTGAATGAGGAATTACCGGGCCATTCCAACCTTGTAGGACCCGGTAATTCCTCATTCAATTTACCCATCCCCATTCTCATATGAGCCCCCATAGGGCTCAATGTGGAGGGAGCTAACAATGGGCCCTTTAATAAGGGTCCCGTTATTAGCTCCCTGGTCCTTTAGCGGCTCCCACTAAGGGCGCCTGGTAAAACGAGCCGCCCTTAGTGGGAACCGCTAAAGAACCTCATAATGCAGCGGTAAGGGGTTAACGGCACCGGCACCCTTACCGGCGCCGTTAACCCCTTACCGCCAACCTCGTAATGAAGCCCTATGTATTTGCATTACTATGTCTGCCTGTCAAATGAAGTTATATGAGAATGGTGGAGGGCCAGTGCAGAAATAATGCAATTCTATGTGAAAGTATTGGAGTCACTAGCAGAGGAGCACCAGGGTACACTAATTTGTCCCTACACTTATTAAAACTATCTTATTGTAAGGGTGTAAACGTAATCACTTATAAGCACTCCACTTTTTGCAGTTGAAGTCAGCGTAAGATTACATTATTTGCCCGGGATCACACACTTACGCTAAACAGCAAAGCAGGGATTTTAACCCAGTCTGCAATTTGGGCACGGACACCTTCTTCTATGCTTTACTTGGAAAAAATATTTGAGTTTTGGGTGTCAAAACCTACAATAATACTGTCCTATAGAGTTTACTTGCAAAATCCACAAATTGCTTCGTAAAGTATCATGACAACATACTTATAGCAGCAGCATGTTGGGCCAAAATAATATCAGTGTACCTTTATTGTCCACATCCTAAATGGAAAACTATAAGATTCAAAAGACAAAATATCTATGTACCCACTTTATTTTCAGCGCTTTAAGACACACAATAAAAGAGGTGTAAACAACTCCCTTAGGTTTGGATATTTGTCACAAACCTCCAGCGTGTTGTTATGCATTAAGAACTTTCAACTAAGGACATTAAAGCAGATGTTACTTTTTAGCATATCAAGCTATTAGATATTATGGGTATGAACACAAAGGGTGTTTTATTGTGTTGCTCGCTTTAACTGTCACATATTTGGGGGTCTTTCAGTTGGAAATTCACCATCATGCATAAGAAAGGCTATGCTGCTGATGACAAACAAAACGTGTTGTCGAGTTCATCAGGGACGTAGCCTTTGTGTCTCAGGGGGGCTGTGGCTCTGAGAAATGGGCAGTGCTTGGCATCTGCACTTGGCACCAGCTGCCCGGACATTTTATTTATTGTCTTGTTAATTTTACTGTTTAGCCTATGCACTTCTACCCCCCCCCCCCGCACTTGCGTGATCTCAATGTCACCTGGCCTAGTAAGAGTGTTGTCTCTGTCTTCCCTCTGTTCCGCCCTTGCCTCTTTGCGCCTTCAAACACTTGTGTATAGGCGCGTTATAAATGCCATATCATAATCATATCTAGTGGCGTCGGTGGGGGGTTGTGGTGGGAGGCCTGCCCCCCTCCCCGATGAAATCCTGCCCCCCCCCTTGTGCCGTCCTACCTAAGGTGAGCAGGGACCATGTTCTCTGTTGGTGGTGTTATCTGTGACACTCACACAGCAAATACTCTCCTTTTGTCTCAAAGCTAGCAGTGATCCTGGTATGCATTCTGGTATTGGTATGAACATGAGCACCAGCCACTTCTCAGCTATTCTGCTGGCTTCTGCACAGTGACCTCCATAGTGTGCAGAGCAGCTTGCAGCCCCTCCCATCAGAATGTATCACAGGAAACTGCTAATGATGGGCCATTAGTCATTGAATGGTTTCAAGCCTGAATCCTGATGGGAGAGGAGGTGCAGTGGGGTGTGGTTAGTTGCACACTGTATTGTCATAGTAGTTAAATTGTTATGCAGTTTGTATGGCTCAAGCCATCTGTGGGTGGGCGGAGTATCCAAGTGGGCGTGGTCCCGAAGATTGCCGAACACTGCCTCGGGGATGTAGGATATCACACAACACCGGTGTGGGATACTAAATATTAGATAGCACCAGTTGCTACATTATATCAACCTCACAAATTACCATTCTAAGATGTAGTTTACGCTTGCGAACGCAATCGTGTGGGGCTCAAGGATTTTCCCTCTCTTTGTTTTTAGTATTACAGGGCAGTGGAGCGGCGTAATGACGTCATGCGGGGAAACCGCAAATTGCAAAATTGCAAACCGACTTGGAAGATCAGGGGGTCCGAGGTGTTTAGCAGGTGAGAGCATGAAACCTTTGGCACACTGCTGACCTTTCCCCATGGTTGATACTAGTTCCCATCCGAGAAACGGACAATCGATTGTTAGGGCCATTTCTCAGATGGGAAATAGCTGCTTCAGTGTGACTGGGCTAGTTCCCATTAGAGAAATGGCCCTTTTTCGTCCCCTAGTGGCCACGTCCTGCATAATAATGGGAATTAGCCTACTCATACTGAGAAGGCTAGTTCCCATTAGAGAAATTGCCCTTTTGCCCCTAGTGGCCAAGTCCTGCATAATAATGGGAACTAGCCCACTCACACAGAGAAGGCTAGTTCCCATTAGAGAAATTGCCCTTTTTGCTCCCCTAGTGGCCAGGTCCTGCATAATAATGGGAACTAGCCCACTCATACTGAGAAGGCTAGTTCCCATTAGAAAAATTGCCCTGTTGCCCCTAGTGGCCAAGTCCTGCATAATAATGGGAACTAGCCTACTCAAACTGAGAAGGCTAGTTCCCATTAGAGAAATCGCCCTTTTTGCCCCTAGTGGCCAAGTCCTGCTATTTCCCATTAGAGAAATGGCCCTTTTTGGCCCTAGTGGCCAAGTCCTGCATAATAATGGGAACTAGCCCACTCACACCGAGAAGGCTAGTTCCCATTAGAGAAATGGCCCTTTTTGCTCCCCTAGTGTTCAGGTCCTACATAATAATGGGAACTAGCCCACTCACACTGAGAAGGCTAGTTAGTTCCCATTAGAGAAATGGCCCTTTTTGCCCCTAGTGGCCAAGTGCTGCTATTTCCCATTAGAGAAATGGCCCTTTTTGGCCCTAGTGGCCAAGTCCTGCATAATAATGGGAACTAGCCCACTCACACAGAGAAGGCTAGTTCCCATTAGAGAAATGGCCCTTTTTGCTCCCCTAGTGGCCAAGTCCTGCATAATAATGGGAACTAACCCACTCACACCGAGAAGGCTAGTTCCCATTAGAGAAATGGCCCGTTTTGCCCCTAGTGGCCAAGTCCTGCTATTTCCCATTAGAGAAATGGCCCTTTTTGGCCCTAGTGGCCAAGTCCTGCATAATAATGGGAACTAGCCCACTCACATTGAGAAGGCTAGTTCCCATTAGTGAAATTGCCCTTTTGCCCCTAGTGGCCAAGTCCTGCTATTTCCCATTAGAGAAATGTCCCTTTTTGGCCCTAGTGGCCAAGTCCTGCATAATAATGGGAACTGGCCCACTCACACTGAGAAGGCTAGTTCCAATTAGAGAAATGGCCCTTTTTGCCCCTAGTGGCCAAGTCCTGCATAATACTGGCAACTAGCCTTCTCAAACAAGAGCAGGCTAGTTCCCATTAGAGAAATTGCCCTTTTTGCTCCCCTAGTGGCCAGGTCCTGCATAATAATGGGAACTAGCCCACTCATACTGAGAAGGCTAGTTCCCATTAGAGAAATTGCCCTTTTGCCCCTAGTGGCCAAGTTATGCATAATAATGGGAACTAGCCCACTCACACAGAGAAGGCTAGTTCCCATTAGAGAAATGGCCCTTTTTTGCTCCCCTAGTGGCCAAGTCCTGCATAATAATGAGAACTAGCCCACTCACACTGAGAAGGCTAGTTCCCATTAGACAAATGGCCCTTTTTGCTCCCCTAGTGGCCAAGTCCTGCATAATAATGGGAACTAGCCCACTCACACTGAGAAGGCTAGTTCCCATTAGAGAAATGGCCCTTTTTGCTCCCCTAGTGGCCAAGTCCTGCATAATAATGGGAACTAGCCCACTCACACTGAGAAGGCTAGTTCCCATTAGCGAAATGGTCCTTTTGCCCCTAGTGGCCAAGTCCTGCTATTTCCCATTAAAGAAATGGCCCTTTTTGGCCCTAGTGGCCAAGTCCTGCATAATACTGGGATCTAGCCTTCTCAAATAGAGAAGGCTAGTTCCCACTAGAGAAATGTCCCTTTTTGCTCCCCTAGTAGCCAGGTCCTGCATAATAATGGGAACTAGCCCACTCATACTGAGAAGGCTAGTTCCCATTAGAGAAATGGCCCTTTGCCCCAGAGGCCAAGTCCTGCATAGCAATGGGAACTAGCCTACTCAAACTGAGAAGGCTAATTCCCATTAGAGAAATGGCCCTTTTTGCTCCCCTAGAGGCCAAGTCCTGCATAATAATGGGAACTAGCCTACTCAAACTGAGACGGCTAGTTCCCATTAGAGAAACAGCAATTTTTGCCTCTAGTGGCCAAGTCCTGCATAATAATGGGAACTAGCCCACTCACACTGAGAAGGCTAGTTCCCATTAGACAAATGGCCCTTTTTGCCCCTAGTGGCCAAGTCCTGCATAATAATGGGAACTAGCCCACCCACACTGAGAAGGCTAGTTCCCATTAGAGAAATGGCCCTCCGACATGGAGAGGCAGAAAGGTCCTCTCGTCTAATGGGAACTAGCCCATTCACACTGAAGCAGCTATTTCCCATTAGAGAAACGACCCTCCGACCTGGAGAGGCAGAAAGGTCCTCTTGTCTAATGGGAACTAGCCCATTCACACTGAAGCAGCTATTGCCCATTGGAGAAACGGCCATACGACCTGGAAAGGCAGAAAGGTCCTCTCGTCTACGGATAGCCCATTCACACTGAATCAGCTATTTCCCAATAGAGAAACGGCCCTCCGACCTGCAGAGGCAGAAAGGTCCTTTCATCTAATGGGAACTAGCCCACTCACACTGAAGCAGCTATTTCCCATTAGAGAAACGGCCCTCAGACCTGGAAAGGCAGAAAGGTCCTCTTGTCTAATGGGAACTAGCCCATTCACACTGAAGCAGCTATTTCCCATTAGAGAAACAGCCCTCTGACTTTTCTGCCTCTCCAGGTCGCAGGGTCGTTTCTCTAATGGGAAATAGCTGCTTCAGTGTGAGTGGGCTAGTTCCCATTAGACGAGAGGACTGCTTGATCTCCTGTTGATCATCAACTTGTCCTGAATGTACCCTTTCTGATAATGTTCAAAACAACACTTTATAGCCAACTCCCACAATGCTGTAACAAACTCCTCAATGGTCTCACAATATTTCTGTTGTCTGATGGCAAATTGATAACAAGCCAAAATGTTATTCCCCTTCACCTCATAATGCTTGTCCATCTTGGCTATGCATATATCAAACTGGTTGCCCATCTTGACGCATTCAGCTAGTTTTAAGAAATTGTTCTCCAGCCCGACCTCGACAATGAAACAGTGCCTCTTTCTTTTTACTCAAATAATTAGGACCATATACTGCTAACATATACTTCTGGAATTTTTCTTTCCATTTAATAACCTAGGAATAACCCAGTGCCTGGTATATTTGCCATAATCTTTGAATTAGTTTCTGTTGCTTCCCTATTTTCGTGCTCTTGGTATTTGTCACCTTGTTCACAGGGACAAATGTCTGTAATCTCCCTTTTAAGGTGCAATGAAAAAAAAACCTCTCAGGTAATTAATGTTTTTTGTTTTGTTTACAGTTTTCTTTACGCAAGGAACTGCAACGTTATGCAAGTAGTTTTTTTACTCTGTGGGATTGGGCAGTCTGGGGAGGTATTTTGGTGGGCTGGGACACAAATGTAGGGTCAGGCCACAAATTCCCACCATGCCAGCAAAACACTGCTGTTTCCCTGGGAGCGGCTGTCTCCCATGTGGGTTGACTGCCCACAAGCCCAGGCTGCACCTCTGGCTGTGCTGTGTTACAGATTTCACCTCCGGGGAAGAATGGGGACCCTTCGCCTCCGTGGGGGAATGGAGACCCTGCCAGGGCTCCCCAGAACTGCAGCTGGACTTGTCATCGCCACCTTCCTGGAGCTCTGGCTGGCCTGCATTACAGCTTCTCCCTCTGGGAACGGACAGGGACCCTGCCAGGGCTCCGTGGGACAGCCACTGTGCTTGAGGACGGTAGACCCAAATGGGAAACGAATACCCAAGGCCAGGGACAGCACCCCCAACCGTGCTGGCGCTCTGGCTGGGTTTTGTTGCAGCTTTGCCCTCTGGAAAGAACCTGGACCCTGCCGAGGCTCCCTGGAACTGTTGTTGGGTTTGTGGACAGCCACCCAACGCCAGGGACAGCAACCTTGACCATCCTGGAGCTCTGGGCTGACCTGCATTATACAATTTCTCTCCATGATGGGGACCCTGCCGGGCCCCCTTCGTCTGCCACTGCACTTGGGGGTGGTGGACTCACATGGGAGACAGCTGGGCTACATTACAGCTTTTCCATTCATGGAGGTATTGGCACACCACCAGAGCTCCCTGGTGGGGGAAAGCTGTAGCAGAGGCCAGCCAGAGCTCCAAGATGGTTGGAGATGATGTCCCCGGCTTTGGGCGGCTGTCTCCCATGTGGGTTGACCGTCCCACAGCCCAGCAGCAGTTCCAGGAAGCCCCACAAGGGTCCCACTCCCGCAGGGAAGGTGACCGTCCGGGCTCCCTGTGACAGCCGCTGCACTTGGAGATGGTCACTCCATATGGGTGACAGCTGCCCAAGGCCAGGAACAGACTATCCCGGAGCTCTGGCTAGCCTGTGTTACAGCTTCTCCCTCTGGGAAAGGTCGGGGACCCTGCCGGGGCTCCCTGGGAGTGCTGCTGCACTTGGGGATGGTGGACCCACATGGTAGAGCCATCCAAGGCCGTGGACATCACCCCCGACCATCCTGGAGCTCTGGCTAGGCAGCATTACCATAATTTCCCCTCAGGGAATGGATGAAGACCCTGCTGGTGCTCCTTGGGACTGCCGTTGGACTTGGGGATGGTCAACACTTTTTCTTTTTCACCCAATTAGGTACACCCACACATGAGGTACTGTTCATCTAGACACCTGTGGGAAGGTAGGCCATGTGTTGTTGGTGGTATGTTTCAGTAGTTTCCAGGTTGGAAATGTCTGAAAATTGTGTTTATTTTCCCTAAATTTCAGACACTGACGGGTTTTTGGGTAATACATTCTAGGGCAATTTGCGCAAGTCAGAGCTCTGTCGGTTCCTACGGGAGTCTGCTCTCCTGAAACACTTGGGTTACCAGTGGTTTGGCCTTTTCCATTTGCACCCAGGTAGGTGACCCAACACATGAGGTACAGTTTTCATCAGGACACATGTGGGAAGGTAGGACATTTGTTGTTTTCTCTTGGTTTAACATTTTCATACATTTGCTACTGCACTTTGTTACACAACCCGTTAATTTCCAAAATGTGAACTACATGTAGTTGCTGATTTAGGCACTGTATGCTTTTGTAACCTGCTCAAGTCACCTACCCTTCAAAAGGTCTGCCTGTGCTCTTTCAAAATTGTATGCTTGCCATTCCTCACATTTATTTTCCTTATTTACACATGCTAAGTATGTCTGTTTAGGCTGTCAGCAAAAAGTTCCTGTGTACTATGGCTCCGTTTTTGGCTTGTAGTTATGCATGCTTTGTGAAACAATTTAAAAATATATGCGATTTCCTAACTGAAAAAGTAATGGGGCATTGCTTTTCTCAATATTCACAGAGGCCATTACCTTACAGGTCCAACCACGTCCAGCACATACCTTTTTTTGAACTGTCATTTTTCAAATCTTTCCCCAAACTACGGGCATTTTCCCTACATAGATGTTGCCTGACCTGTGCAAATCACCCTTTCCTAAACTTGGAATTTCATCTACTTTTCAGAAATGTATGCCATGGTCTTCACTTTCAGCTTTCCTACCCTCCTCTTTCATTCCATCTACACATGGACTATTGGGGGAAAAAAGGGGTAAACTAGCATACCTCTCACAAAATTGATGGTAACCTTATTTTTTTGGTTTCCACTCAACCTGTTCCTGAAAGCCTGGAAAATGGCAAATTCAGCACAGGAAACCATTTGTTCCTAGCTCTTACAAGGAAACAACCACAGGCTTCTTTGTACATCATTTAATTGGAATTTTCTGAAAAAATACAAAATGTGCTTCCTTTTCGGTTATTTTCTCTCACCCCTCCCATACAGCAAACTAGAATTCCTAGGTGGCGTTATGATCACCTACATGTGGGGAGAAAGGGGGCCAACTTTGGGCGAGATATCATATGTAAATAAAAAGTTACAAGGGATTGAATGGCAACATACCTAAACAACCAAAAAAGGGCTTGGCATGCCCAGGGGGGGGGGGCATTTGCAGTTAAGGGGTTAAAAAACAAACAACACATTAGCTTCAAGAAATAGCCAATTGGGTAATTGAAGTGTTTTTATTATGACAAGTGCTTACACTGTAAAGCAACAAATAATACATATACATGTGTAAACCAAAGATCAAATTGGTGGAGCCATATGGAGTAAACCTGCTTTACCTGGGGGACTGGAAGAAAAAGAAGCTGAATAGTGAATTATTTATGGAAAGATCGTTCTCATAACTGCACATGAATAGCTGCAAGAATTGGATAACAGAAAAAGTAAACTTTATTATTGCAAATGTTCACAATCTTTTGTCACAATATTTCCTGTAAGAGCTCAACAGATATCACGACTTCACACCTTCAGCAGGGGCACGCTGATACACAGTGCTGGAGGTTTGTAACGCAATTATCGATCTATACATTATTTGCTTTTCATAATGGTGCTGTAGTGTGAACAAGTACAGGTAAACTATAGACAACTAAAGGTCTCAGAACATTTCCAAGTTAAAAATGTCACTCGAAATATGGATTTATATGTCAGTGAGTTAAAATAACATGAAAAGCAACTCACACTGCCTAAAATTAAAAATGCGATTAGAGTGGAAGGAACTCTTGACACTTTTCTTAAGCGCACCTGGCACTTTTTGAATCCGTTATAATCTTTGCACTTTAGTCAGGCATTTCCAGTAGTTATGATTTGCCTTGAAGTAATATGGTTCTGCTCTGACTTTATGACGCATTTTGCACACAGCACTTTTATATGGATGTATAACAGATTTTTTTATATGTACAAGGCAGTATTTAATATCAGGCATTTACCAAGCGTAGTGGCCGAGCAGGAAAGTACAAACAGAATTTGGCCTGTAGATATTCTGCCCCAGTTTCATAAAAGGCATGATGAACTAGACCTTAGCCCTTAACCTGAATGGGTTTGGCCACGGGTAGCCAATGAAGATGGTGCACACATGGAGTAATGTGAGCACAACTAGGTGTGACTCTGGCTGAAGACTCTGGCTGAAGAGTTATGTAGGACCTGAAGGTGCCATAAGAAGTAGACAGTTTGTGCCAGAAGTAAGGTGTTGCAGTGGACCATGGAGGACATAACAAGTAAGGTCACCACAGGGGCACGTAACTGAAAAAGGAGTAAACAAAGAACCTTACTATAGGGTTTTCAGTTGAAGATGACCCCTTTGACATACTGGACTTATCTGAGATTCCGCGGACAGAAAAGCTAACATATTTACCCCTAAAGATGGCCAAAAAGAGGGGGTCCAAAAGGCAGTAGAGGAAGGAGGGCCCACCACCACTATCTCATTTTTTCCCCTGAACCAGCTATTACACATCCATGCACCCACAGCTTCGAGACAGGACCTAAATCTGGTCACTGTCTCAACAAGAGAGATCTAAACGGACCAGAATCTGTGTCATCTGTTAAGAATAACAGTGGAAGCCACGAGAGCAGATAAGCTTGGTAAGAGGTTACATGTATAGGTTAAAACAAAACCTGGAAGATGGAGGAAACCTGAGGGACTCCACATCTCAAGGCAGACGGTAGAGAGTGAAAAGGGGGATGAAATTGACTGTTCGGTTAGAGAGAAACAAGGAAAACCAGGAAAGAACGGCACCAGAAAGGCCGGCCTAGACGAGCAAGGTGGCATGGGCAACGGTATCAAAGGCGACAGATAAGTCAAGTAATAAGCACCGACGCTGCCAGAGTCGTGCAGCCAAGCCACATCGTCAACGCTGGAGACCAGCATCCACTCTGTGCCACATCCTGGATGGAAAATGGATTGAGAAGTGTGGAAGAAAGATTACTCAAGAAAGGGCAGACAAAGGCTTCAAAAAGCTTCGAAGATTCCAAGATGGCCCCCGGGACCACCCCACCGCGAGGAGCGTGCTCCTCCCCGGCCACCCGGTAAAAGGAACAATAAGCAGCGTTACAAGACCGCAGGGCAGCAAAAGCAAAGGGGACGACCCGTGAACCGAGTGGCCCCCAAGAAAACTCCAACTGGAGCGTTTGGGGGCAGAGTGAGTGGACCTGAGACCGCCAGCAGCGATGCCTGTGTGGGGACTGGCAGTCGAGCCGGAGGAGATCAGAGAACCCACGAGGGTGGTGCAGAAGACGCAGGGTGCCCATTCAGCCAAGGCAACATAGGCAGGAGTGTGAGCAGACCACTGCGGATCCCCGGCGGCCGACCTGGGGAAGACAAGGCTGCCGGACCAGCACGCCAGCCGGGACAAACTGGCGTAAGCACCGCAGCGCAGCAATACAGCAGAGCCGGCGCAGCCCGGACACCCAGCTACAAATGAGAGGGAGCAGGTAGTATTCCATTGAAATCCTGCGTCTGTCTCTGCCCCATATAGCAGCTCGGCTCCACACAGAGCAGGGCCTCCACGAACCACGCGGCACAGGGCCCCCATGAGCTGTGATGTGCCCCAGCTGGCGCAGGGTAAGCAGGCATAATTAAGGGAGTTGGCAGCCATGAAGCAGGCGCACGCAAGACGCTCCCCTCCCAAACAACGGACATGGAGGTTTATGAAATCATCTGCCCCAGCGCACCATAAGCTACACTTGGAAGGGGACCCCCCCACTATGGCAGGAGACCTGCAGCATACCCTGACCCAGGCAAAGACCCAGGCCCATACCATTCAGCAACATAAGAGGCAAACTGCAGTGATAGAAGGGTGACAGCACCAAGTCTCCTGCAGCATCCCCCTGCTAACGGCTAGGGAAGGATCCCAGGGGCGAGGGCTGGTGCGTGCTCCCATCCCCCAGCATTTGACTCCGCAGTAGAGCGCTGCTTCGCTCCACCACCCACCCTTATGAAAACTAACCCTGCCATGCAAGATTAACCGAGAAGGAACCTCCAGGGGTGCAAGAGCATACTTAGAGGCTCAAGAGTGGTGAGAGCAAGGGGGCACCCCGGGAAGATATTCAAGAAGCTCCTGGACGCCGGGCCAGTGTGACACTGCGACCATGACCACTTTCACTTTTGAACGTACTAACCCCACGGCCCCCAGGGGGCAACCAACCCAGGCTCTAAAGGGGAGCTAGACCCCCGCTGCGCACAGGAGGGACAGATAAGCAACCCTTTCATACAGAACAACTGGCCAATACCCCAGGGTCAAGAGGAAACTCAGAGGTCTGGGGAGAAGCCCCCTACAGTAAGGTGCAGACAGGCACTCGTCATCACCAGGCAATGTTGCGCAACAAGGCCAAGGAGGCCAAAAAGGGCCCCTCAAGGGCCAAGATCTCAAGAAAACAGGAAGGGACCCTCCAAAAGTTATGGAGAAATAAGGGGGAAGCCACGGAGGAAGAGGATCCAGCGGTGACAGAGAGGCAGCAGTCGGAGGAACCCCCGATGCTGCCACAGGGGCAAGAGGTCACGAGCAAGGTGCTGCAACAGTGCTTTAAGGCATTCAGTGACCAAATGACTGCTACCCTTCAGACACAATTAAGCCTAATATGCACAGTGTTAGGGAGAATTCTCATTCTATGGCTAATTTCCCTTACCTAGTGAGTCCCCCAGCAGCTTTGCTGGATTTCTGGAGTTTAATTTTTCCACTTGGTAAGAGTGTGAGCTTTTCCCCCACTCGTACTGTGTTTTGCCATGTGTATTTCATCTGTTTTTGTGATTGTGGACTCTGGAGTACACCACGTCAGTAGCACTACTCTTTTGTGTGTTACACAGCACCTTCAGTGCAGTCACACAGGGTTGTCTTTTAGACTTCCCACCAACTCCATTTCTGGGGCTAACTAATGTCTGCCAGAAAAGGGTAAAGTTGCCATTAACTTCACATAGTCACTTAACCACAGATCTAGTACACCCCATCTTACATGGAGTATTGGAAAGGGTTAATCCTTAGCCCTTTTTATCTGTACCTCCTGGAGCATTCATTCCCTTAACATTAAGACTTTGGCTGGTGGCAGTGGTATCTACCCTCATTTTCCTACCGCGGTTATATTACATAACGTGGTATTGTTTTAGGCTATTTTAGTAGCCTCGAACTTTGAACCCGCTAGCCCAACCGGCTCCGGTTGGGTTTAATCGCCATTTCTTTTTGTTAACATCCTTCTTGGGTCTTTCTTTGCGCGGCAAACCAGGTTTGCCTCCTTTGTTCGCCGACCTTTGGTGGGCTTCTGACCAGAAGCCCTCCTTTGGCGTCTGGATGTCTAGGTGGGCTGAATGTGAGGGAGGGGTGTATTCACCCCCTGCACAGACCCTTGGGATTACTTGGAGACCCAAGTCGCACTTTGTGTTGATTGGCTGAGGTGGTTGTCCGGGCTGGACAACCCCCCTGCTGAGTGATTGACAGCCAGGCTGTGTGAATGGGGGATTTTGACATAAAAGACAGGACTCTTGGGCTAGAAGGCAGAGTCGCCAGAGTCGCCCCTGGAACTACAAGGAACCGAAGAGAAGCGGAGAAGACGACGGCTGCTGCAACCCCAAGTCCCGGTGAAGCCCTGCTGCAGTCCTGAGCTATCTACCCCTTCAACGACTAAAAGAAGATCCAGTCCGGAGTCTTCTTCCCTTGAGCCTGGTGGGATCAACCAGCTCATCTTTTCTTCAGTCAGCGAATCCTCTCCTGGGTCGTAATCACTGCTGTGCTGTAGTGGTTCGGATAGCCATCAGAAGAGCCCTCTCCTGATTTAAATGAGCGCACTTTTTATTCATCGTTGTCTTTCTCGCTGCTGCTGGCCTCATCCCTGGGTAGTGCAGATCGCTCCAGACGGCGTCCTTCTTGTCCCCACGACTGAAGCCGCAGGAACGTGAGTCAGCAGGAACTACCAGGAACAACAGCCGTGGCACCAGCTTTCTCCTACGGAATAAGGTAATGTGCACACTTGGTCATTCTCTCCGTCTGACCAGCCGGAATCCGGGTGAACCCTTTTCCCCCACAAAGATGTGTCCTTTCTTCCCTCCTTCATATAACTTTTCCTTCCAAGTATTGCCTTTGATTTTCATTCAATTTTCCCTTGTTTGAAATTCTTAAGTACAAAGTGGGTTTTAACTTCGTGAGCATTTCTATCCGCGGATACGCGTTAGTATCGCAACACCGGTCTGGCAAATCCTAATGTAATTACCTTGAATTTACTGGCACAAGTGGAATTGGTTGTGTGTAGTGTATTTTACGTGTGGTTTCGAATTTATAGAAGTGAAGTGTTTTATAACAGATGGTCTAAAATAAATGTACTTATATTTTTTACCTGAAACCTTGAGTCAGTGTTTGCTTGAGTCACAGTAATTGTGGTCATTTGTGTAATCTTTACTACTGCTCATTTACTCTTGAGATAAGTCTGGCTGCTCCGCTACTGTTACCACTTTGACAGTGTAGTACAGGCTTGTACCAAAGGTGAACTTGTATTACCACTTGTGGTCTTAATTGTGTGTAGTGGTGCCTAACACACAGAACTTGCACAATCCCTGCAGGAAATCAAAGGCGACAGTTGAATTGATACAAATGAAAACACCATTCGAGAACTCACTGAAAACACACGGAAGATAGATGTATTAGCGAAGCAGTAGGCGGTAGCGACAACCTGGAGCTCCAAGCCAAGAACTTGGAGAACTGCTCGGGAAGGTCCAGCATCAGGGTGAAGGGGCTGCCAGAAAGTCTGAGCGATCGGGACCTCATGGAAAAAAATGTAGCACGTGTTCAAAGATTTGCTGGACATGGCTGGGGGTGAAATTCTCATAGATAGAAGGTCCACAGCGAGAAGAACCCGGGGCCAGGCCAAGAGAAGTGGCGATGGCTTTACAGCGATACGACCAAAACAAATGGATCCTCCAAGCGGCGAGGAAAGCAACCCTGATAAAAGTGAACAGTGCCATCATAGAACTCTTCCAGGACCTGGCCAAATCCATACTAACAATGAGGAGGCACATGGGACCAGTGACTAAAGCCCTTACCAAAGCCCAGATAAGATCAAGGTGGACATTCCTACGTTGGATGAGGGACACAAGATCCTGAATATTGAAGAAGGAGATGCAGGGGGAGGACATAATAGGAGGCCAGAACATGAAGGCCACCAAGAGAAGCCATGGGAGTGGAGAAGAGTAGAGAGGTCAAAGACAAGATGCAAACAACTGCGGGTCCGCGATGGGTGGGGTGAGCAACCGAAGCCCCAGGCTGAATAGGCTGTCCACTTAACAGCAGCAGTGGGTATCACGAGACAAGGGTTAAGACCCGGTGGGGTTACACAGGGAATGCCAGCCTAAGGGTCACTCTGGGCTCCCTCTCTCCGCTGCCAGAGCGTCCCCAGCAGGTTAGCCCAACCCGTACGACTTCCTCTAGATAGTCAAGTTTGATCGTCTTCTTGCTGATCCGAGGACCTCACTAAACCATCCAATCTGTAGTAGCGACGGGCGGTGTGTAGAAAGGGCAGAGACTTAATAAACGCAAGCTTATGACCCGCACTTAATGGGAATTCCTTGTTCATGGCAAATAATTAGTTAGCATGGAGGAGTCTCGTTCGTTATCGGATTTAACCAGACAAATCGATCCACCAACTAAGAACGGCCATGCACCATCACCCACAGAATCGAGAAAGAGCTATCAATTTTTCAATCTTTTCCGTGTCCGGGCCAGGTGAGGTGAGGTTTCAAGACGCAGGCTCCACTCCTGGTGGTGCCCTTCCATCAATTCCTTTAAGTTTCAGCTTTGCTACCATACTCCCCGCCTACCCTCCACCCCCCCCCCCCCGAGAACCCAAAGACTTGGGTTTTCCGGAAGCTGCTCGGCGGGTCAAGGGAATAACACTGCCAGATCGCTAGTAGATTAATGAAAACATTATTGGCTAATACTTTCACTTTGGTTCCTCTTGCGCTGGTCCAAGAATGTCACCTCTAGCGGCACAATACGAATGCCCCTGGCTGTCCCTCTTAATCACGGCCCCAGTTCAGAAAAACACAAACTAGAACCAGTGTCCTATTCCATTAATCCTAGCTTAAGTATTCAGGTAACCGGCCTGCTTTGAACACTGTACTCAGTCAAGAGCATCAAGGGGGCGCCAAGAGACAGGGGCTGGGACAGGCAGTGGTAGCTCGCCTCGGGGCGGATCGCCATCTCGATCCCAAGATCCAACTACGAGCTTTTTAACTGCAGCAACTTTAATATATGCTATTGGAGCTGGAATTACTGCGGCTGCTGGCACCAGACTTGCCCTCCATTGGGTACTTGTTAAAGGATTTAAAGTGTACTCATTCCAATTACAGTGCCTCGAAAAAGAGTCCTGTATTGTTATTTTTCGTCACTACCTCCCGGAGTCAGGATTGGGTAATTTGGTGCATGCTGCATTCCTTGATGTGGTAGCCGTTTCTCAGGCTCCCTCTCCAGAATCAAACCCCGATTCCCCATTACCTGTGGTCACCATGGTAGGCACAGAAAGTACCATCGAAAGTTGATAGGGCAGACATCTGAATGCATCGTTGGATGTGCGATCGGCCTGAGGTTATCTAGAGTCACCAAAGCAGCTGGGCGAGCCCGGATTGGTCTTGGGTTTGATAAATGCACGCATCCCGGGAGGTCCATGCTCGTCAGCATTAATTAGCTCTAGAATTACAGCTAATAATTAGAGCCCCCCACAGTTATCCAAGTAACAGATGGAGCGATCAATGGAACCATAACTGATTTAATGAGCCATTTGCAGTTTCACTGTACCAGTCGTTTGTACTTACACGTGGCTTAATCTTTGAAACACGAATATGCTACTGGCAGGATCAACAAGGTAGCCGCACCTGCTGGAGGGTGGCAACGGGGGGAGCCACGCGACTGCATCAGAGCCCCTGGGGCTGTCTGCCGGACCCGAGCGCCAAAGAGCATCCCTAGATGTGTGCGGGTCGGGTGGACAGGCACAACTTGAACCGGTAGGGGGGTTCGCCAGCACGCTGCCACTGTAATGGCGAGAAGGGGGGGGTGGGTCAGCAGCCATCGTGTGTTCTGAACTGCTGGAGAAACATGCTTGGTAGAGGAGGGGCCGCGTTGTGGCTTGCGAGCGGATCCCGTCTGATCGGACCAATGGGGAGTTGACAGGCTGCTCGGCCTTCGCTCTAGAGCCGCCCACACCAGGGGGCCCTCCCCGAGGGAAGCACACCCTTGACACGGTCCCAAGGCGGCTGGAAGCAAATTGCTTGAAACAGCCGCGGCTGGCCAAGCAGTTGAACCCTAGACGGACCAAGTGCACCAAATCGATCCCATGGAGTGCTCGGAAGAGCACCCCCAGCAGGCCAGTCTCTGCTGGGGCATTGCGTGGGGCATGTCCCCCGGCCGGTCCGGGGAGGTGCTGTGGTTTCACCATGGAGCCCGGGTTGGGCAGCGAGAACCAAGAGGAGTGCAGACAGGTCCCTCTCACCCAGTCTATAGTAATCCGGAGGAAGTTGGTTAAGCTTTGTCATCTGTGTACCCAGAGTGACAGAGTGGGACCTCTCGGCAAAAGCGTCAGGCTCCAAACTGACGCCCATCAGGACTTCCAGAGCAGCCCAGCCGCCTGGTCCTTGCAGACATTCCTCTGGCCAATGACCAGATGGCTGGGCTCGGAGAGCAGCCATCAGTAGGTCAATGGATTCCAATGGGCCTGGACGGAAAGGGCCTTTGGCCCCCCGCCTGATAAAGGACAGGGGACCGGCAGGTGCCCAAAGGCATGGGCCAGCACCAATCGTATAAAGGACAGGGGACCGGCAGGTGCCCAAAGGCATGGGCCAGCACCAATCGTCATCCTCGAGCTCTGGCCAGGCCACCTTAGAGTTCCCCCTCCACATAAGAGGTTTTTCATCCACCTTGTAGCTCATCTCTCCGGGGAGGGACAGTCGACCCACATGTGAGACAGGTACCCAAGGCTGGGTTCATTGCTGCGACCAGCACCCCCCCCAGCCAGCCTGGAGCTTATGCAGGGCCCCTTTAGAGCTTCTCCCTCTGGGGCACCACGCGACTGCCGCAAGGCTTGGGGACTCTCGACCCACACGCACAAGGCTGGCACCCTCTGGCCCAGGCCGCCTTAGAGCTTCTCCCGCCACATTAGAGCTTTACCCTCGTGAGACAGGCGCCCAAGGCCAGACCCCCCCCCCACGCCAGCCACCCTGGAGCTTTAGCAGGGCCCCTTTAGAGCTTTTCCCTGTGGGGAGCGATGGGAACCCCACCAGGGCTCCCTGCGAATACCACTGGGTTCGGGGCCTTTCGCCCTGGCTGCGCCCCCCTCAGAGCTTCTCCCACCACATTAGAGCCTTTCCCTCCAGGACTAACCCACAAACACTGGAACTCAGGGCCGGCCACTGCGAGCGCATTTACCCCCATGCGGAGGAAAGGGACCCGCTCAGGGCGCCCCTTGACACACGCACCTCTTCTTGGACCTGACTACACATGGTTGATACTTGCCAGAGGACCGCAAGCAACCCACGAATGCCATTGAATTGAAGCCGGTAATTGCGCCAAGGCCATCCTGGAGGCCGCAGGGTGGCATTTCCATGCCAGGGTGGCACTTCCATGCCAACCGGAGACAAATACAGGAGTCAGCCGCGGCAACCACAACTCGGGCCATCTGGGCCTACTCACTGGGCCAGATGGCCCGGCAGCCGTGCCTGCCCCCACCGTCCAGGGGCACAGGTTAAAGGTACCACCCCCCGTGCTCTGGGGTGGGTGCTTAAGCTGCTGCCTCTCTTCCCTGCCCTGGGCTTAAGGCACCACCTTCGCGCACTCGTGCAGGGGAGACACTTCCACGCGACTATTAAGCTTACGGAACCCGACTGGAGAGAAATGCAGGAGTCAGCCGCAACTCAGGCCATCTGGTCCACCAGCCACAACTTGGGCCATCTGGGCCTACTACCAGGCCAACGGAGGCCATAGCCCATCCCTTCCGAACGGTGCTCACCCATCGCTTAGGACCGACCGACCCATGTTCAACTTCTGTTCACATGGAACCCTTCTCCACTTCTTCCTTCAAAGATCTCATTTGAATATTTGCGTACCGCTGCAGCCCTCCTACTTGCCTGACTGAGCCCCCTCGGCTCTCAGCGCCAGCCAGGTATGGGCCTGAAGCTCCAGCGCCATCCATTTTCAGGGCTAGTTGATTCGACAGGTGAGTTGTTACACACTCCTTAGCGGATTCTGACTTCCAAGGCCACCATACTGCTGTCTATATCAACCAACACTGTTTCTGGGGTCTGATGAGCATCTGCATCACGCGTCTTAACCTGGGGTGCGGTTCATCCCACAGCGCCAGTTCTGCTTA
Source organism: Ambystoma mexicanum (assembly GCF_040938575.1). Classification (NCBI taxonomy): domain Eukaryota; kingdom Metazoa; phylum Chordata; class Amphibia; order Caudata; family Ambystomatidae; genus Ambystoma; species Ambystoma mexicanum. Next base: position 324,323,726 of record NC_090925.1, on the reverse strand, counting down.
CCAAAAGTTGCATATTGAGAGCAGTCCGCCACAGTCGCATCGGGAGCCCCGTCTCCCGTTGCTACTCTAGCGACCCCCAAGAGGGGCCAGGACGGTTGCCAGATAAGGGTGCGGTGGCGGTCTATCTCCCTCAGCCCCCTGGACACAGCAAAACTGCTGTCAGGGGGCTGTAACACTCTCTGCTGGAGCAGAGAGCCACCTCCCCCCTGGGGCCTTCCCAGCCAGTTGTGGTGCACTGCTACAGAGGAAATGCGCCCTGCTGGGGTTGGATGTGTCAGGGCCGCAGACCCGCAAGACCATGCTGAATCCTGTGGGCAGACTGCACAGACCCCACCAGTTTACCTCTCAACCGTTTCACGCCCTCTTCAAACTTCTTCTCAACTTTCCCTTACGGTACTTGTTAGCCATCAGTCTCGTGCCCGTATTTAGCCTTAGACAGAGTTTACCACAGGCTTTGGGCTGCATTCCCAAGCAACCTGACTCCAAGTAGACCTGATCCGGTGTGCAAGAGGCTGCCATCGGCCTAACACCATCTGCGTGGTGAGACTCGATCAGAAGGACTTGAGCCCCCTGAGCGATGCCGGGGAGTCAGTCTTCTGTATGCCTAATTTCCCACACCTGCCGCTGAGTGGGGATTTGGCGCTGGGCTCTTCCCTTTTCACCGACCGTTACTGAGGGAATCCTGGTTCGTTTATTTTCCTCTGCTTAATAATATGCTTAAATTCAGCAGGTCACCACGTCTGATCTGAGGCCGTGGTCAGGGAGCACAAAGCTCAGGGCAGCTGGCCTCGGGCCCGTACGGGGGGTTTCCCCAGCCCTGTGCCTCTGGCGTAGGCGAGTGTGCTCTGTCCTAATCTGCGACCGAAGGCCACATGGTCACGAGGTCCGCGCTCCATTGTCATCCTGCGCCAGCAGCCATGGGACACCAAAGACAGCCACACACAGCACGGCCAGATGCCCCGGGGTAGGGTGAAGGTGAGCCAGGCTTTTTTAAAGCCTGCTGCCGCCGCCACCACATCCGGGGCACGCCGGCCACCCAGCCCTCCGGAAACCATTATGAGGCGAGGAAACTGGGGAGGCCAGGACGCGTCGGCAATGAGCTTGCGCGCCAGATCCAAGGATCCAGCAACAGTGCTGATCGGGGTCTGACCTTAGGGGGATGAATGGAATGGGGTCCCTGCGACAGCCCCAGCCACACCCCTGGGAGGGAGCCCTGGGGCGACTGATGTACAAGCGACCCTCAGACAGGCATAGCCCTGGTAAAAACCCAGGGCCACATGGTGCGTTCGAAGTGTAGATCAATGTGTCCTGCAATTCACACTATTCTTGCAGCTAGCTGCGTTCTTCATCGATGCACGAGTCGAGTGATCCACCGCCAAGAGTCACAGGCAATGTTTTTTTTGTTCCAGCCGTTGGCCTGACCCTGCCGGTGCAGGAGAGGTCGGGGGAGGCAGCGCCACCTGTGGCGGGACAGCTCAGCGCCCTGTCTAGCTCGTGTTACGCTCACCTGGCTCCCACAGAGGCGTCGATCTGAACTGGACAGCTGCGGTCTCCACCAATGTGACGCTTAGGGCCGAGATGACGGACTGGACTGGCCCACCTAGCTTCGTTTGCTTGGCCCGTAGGAATATCCTTCTGCAAATGAGAAAGGGAAGTAACCACCCGTGGAGTCGAGTGTAAATTCCCCCCACCTCTGCTGTTCTCCCCACAGATCACCTTTGATGTCCCCTCCTATAGTCTCACCTGATGGTTTGAAAAGATGAGCTCTCCATCCTGCATTGAGCGCAGGGGCGCGTTGATAACCAGTTGCTTCACTGGCTCGAAGGAATCGGCGAGTTCCAGAACAATAATGACTCCGAAAAATATGTAGTTCGTAAGAGTTCACATGTCTGACTTTCACTCTTGTCCGATTCCTTGCAGTTTGCAGCTTGACCCCAGCGAACAGTTCCTTGTGGTAGCTGACGAAGTTCAGGTAAGGATTTGGCTTATCCTACACAGTTCAATAAAATAAGGCCAGAATTTAAGCTGCATGTTCCCTTATTCAGGTGTGTCCCCGTCCCTCCCATCAAACCCAACCCACACCTAGATGACCCATGCCACCCTCCAGGCCCACTGTGCCCCATCTCTCCCTCCAGAAACACACCCATGTGCACCATCCCTCCACCCAGATCACACCAATGTGCCCCCACTACCTCCCTCCATAGCCACACCAGTGTGCCCCCACCACCTCCCTCCAGAGCCACACCAAGATGCCCCGTCCCACTTCCCAACCCACACCTAGATGACTCATGCCACCCTCCAGACACTGCACCCCATCTCTCCCTCCAGAAACACACCCATGTCCTCCATCCCTCCCCAGGCCCACACCAATGTACCTCAACCCTCCCCAAAACCCACACCACTGTCCCTATACCTCCCCCAGATCTACACCACTATGTCCCAACCCTCCCTCCAGACGCACACCAATGTGCCCCCTTTCTCCAAATCCACGCAAATGTGCCCCACCCTGCCAGACCCAAACCAGCATGCCCCTATCCAACCATTCAGACCCCACCAAAATTCCCAATCCCTGCCTCTAGTCTAGACCAATACCATAATGCCCCATCCCCCCTCCAAATAGCAAGATGCCTGTGGTATCCTGGTATGACTGTGATGAATGGTTGAGTGTGTGCAAGGGCCTCCTAGAATGTTTAAGTGGAGCTTGGAGAGTGGGGGGGGGGGGGGGAGTTCTTCCTTTCTATGGTTGCGTTTTGTGGTTTATGTGGTCTTTGTCCAGTTAGTCTCTTGCTTTCATTTTCATCCTTTTCTGTGTTTTCTTTAGGGGAGAAGGGATAGGTGCTGAAGAGTGTTTGTTTTGGATACTGTTGGTTTTGTTGTTGTTGGCATGTTAGGATTTTGTTCAGGCCAATTGTGTACGTTTTGGCTACACTATATGTTGGAAGGTATGTTCGTCTCGTTGAGACAGGGTTAGTGCTCAAGTGTGGCAGGCTTGAGGCCAGGGGTGGCAGTTCTGGCTAAAGGTGGTAGGTTAGGAAGGTTTATGATGGTAGTTTAGTTTTGATTGTCCATGTGGGAAGGTATGCGCTCGGTGGTGGCAGCACTGAAACCCCGGTGTGGCAGGCCGGGGTAGAAGGTGTTTGGTTTGTTTTGATTGTGATCCTAACATGATGGTTAGGGTATTCTGATTTCTGTTTGTTTGTTAAGGAGGGGGGTGTGTGGTATCCTGGTATGACTGATGAATGGTTGAGTGTGTGCAAGGGCCTCCTAGAAAGTTTAAGTGGAGCTTGGAGTGGGGGGGGGGGGCTGAGGATTCTGGAGAGTGACGGTGGGGACTGGGAGATGGACTAGGAACCAGGGCAGAGGCTTATCACCTACTCTCCTACATCTTATGACTATGCTATGTAACCAAGAAGAATAAAGCCTGTTTCCTTTAACACTTAGCTTAGTCAGCCTGGTTCCTGCTCCCTGTCATCACTGGCTCAGGATACTTCAATGCCCCTTCCCCCTTGCAACAGATACCGGTGTGCCAATCCCGAATCACACACAGATAGCCCCAGCCAACCCCCTTCTAAAACCACCCATCCTAATAATCATACCCTCATGCAACATTAAATCACTCTATTAGCCCCCATTGAGCTTGATCAGTTAAACACCATCATACACTGTTTCCCTGTTCCTGTTCTTAGCCCTCTATACCTTTCATGTTGAATAGATGAGCATGATTTTAAAAGTAAATGCAATTTCCTGCTTCCCTATCGAAATCGGGTGTCTTGCAGGAACATTCACGGTATCCGGAAGAAAATGCAAATTGTATTTACAGCCAAGAGCACACGGTTTGCTGCTGTTCTTGCAACCTGGCAGCCAGAGCCTTGCCGCTCAGCATGCTCCAGGCCAAGTCTTGTAGAAACGTTCCCAGCATCCTAATGAAAATGCCCACCCCAAACGCTGCAAACCAAAGGCTAGCAGGGTCCGGTTGCACTTGCACCGGTGTTGCCAGAGCGTTCAGAATTGCTGCTCAGCCCCAGCCCCGCTTACTGAACATGCTCCGGAACCGCTTCACTGCTCGGAAAGCACACGGATGACATCAGAGATCAACTGAAGAAGAGTGGGCGTGCCGTTGCTATGGTCCTTTTCTCGGTGGCGTGGTCCCGAAGATTGCCGAACACTGCCTCAGGGATATAGGATATCACACAACACCGGTATGGGATACCAAATATTAGATAACACCAGTCGCTACATTATATAAAGCTCAGAAATTACCATTCTAAAATGTCGGTGATGCTTTCGAACGCAATCGTGTGGGGCTCGAGGATTTGCCCTTTCTTTGTTTTTAGCATTACGCGGCAGTGGAGCGGCGTAATGACGTCATGCGGGGAACCGCGAATTGCAAACCGAGTTGGAAGATCAGGGGGTCCAAGGTGTTTAGCAGGTGAGAGCATGAAACGTTTGGGGTCTGGCACACGGCTGACCTTTCCCCATTGTCGTTTTGATTATTCTACCACGCCACTGTCACACGTCCTTCCCAGGGTCTAATCCCAAGGTTGACGGTGGATTTTTTTTTTTGCTCGGGGTTTTGCATTCCACGACCCCAAAAATACATTTTTTTTAAATTATTTGTAATGTTATTGTAACGTCTAAGCTGTCAGCAGTGTCACTGGGAAACAAGAATTTTATTCACAGCTCGCTTGAAGGAATTGTGTGGTCGTGACCGTGGCCATATTACCTTTTTGATGAATAGTGTTAAAGTTTCCATTGCATGAGTAGTGTAAATAGTGATTGGATTTAAGGCAGTGAAGTCCTTAACACAAAGCAAGAAATGTGTGCACTACACAGGGTCGACAGCAAAAACGGGAAGTAGCATTCATTATAACATTACTGCAGAACTTCGTGCATGACGATGGGTGCAATTATTTGCTGTAATTCTTTGTTGTTTTAGAAGCCCAGCAATATTTACATTTCTACTGAAAGCTGCATAGTGCTGTGGATGATTACCCTTCTTTTTTCCATCACTGTAAATGGATCACTCTACGTGTCCATAAACCTTTCCATTGCTTGTGACCACAACACCTGACCGTTTTCGCGATTGTGATGGCCCCTTTCTGGCCAAGGACAACCTGGCTCCACCTCCTTATTCAGCTGACAGCAGGCCTACCCCAGGCCGATTCCATCGGGGGTCCACCTCCTTGCGATGCCCTTCTTTTCCAACTGCCAATCTTTACTGCCTCCTGTTTACTCTGTGGTTGCTGAAAGATCAGGATTAGTGTGGAGGGGTCTTTCCATAAACCTGGCAGAGGGGAGCAGATGTCCATCTATTGTTAAGGTTTATGCTTGACCTTAGTGGTCCCTTCTTCTCTTGGTGAAAAGTTCTATCCTTGGTACTTTTACTTGTGACCCGGTCAAGGTATTAGAGTTTATTCAAGAAGTGTCGGGGTTGGTGGTGGCTTGCTCAACTGAGGCAATCTGTGCATTTTGCGCTTCCTGGGTCCCCACTAGCCTGTAGAGGAGTTGGCATTGTGGTTGCTTAGGTGCAAATTGATTGCCCATCCCAGAGTGCAGTCTCCCTGGTACCCTTTGAACACTTCCTCTTGGCCTTCTGTTTTACAAATGTTTTTAGCAATGGTGTCTGCCTGCAGGCTGGGTGAGCTAGGTACCCTGATTTCCTCTGAACTTTACTGTATGTATGTTCTTTAAATCCATGTGCTTTAATCTTCTCTTTAGGCGCAAGATCATTTCTGACTTCCATCTTCATGAAGATGTGGTCCTTCTGACTCTCAAACAGTGTTTTGGAAGTTCTTTTGCCCATCCTTGCTCATCCCCAGGCTATTGGTAAAGTGATCAGAACTTACCTGGATCAGAAGGCGGGTACCAGACAGTATGAAGAATTATGGGTGCACAGAGGATATGTAATCAAATTCAACTAGGTGCTGCAGGACTCCGGATTGCTTCAGACTCCTTTGCACAAAAGGCAGATCGGTAGGCAGCACTGATCAGGGGTATTGCGGAATTACTCAAAGAGAGCTATATCCTGGGTGCAGCAGAAGGTACATATTTAACTCCATGATCTTCCTGCTGCCCAAACCAAATGGGAAGTTCTATCTGGTGTTGGACCTCAAAAAGCTGAGCAGGCATGTGTTGTTGAAGTCGTTCTAGATGGACACTCTCCAGAAAGTTATTCCACTGAAAAAGGAGCAGGGTTTTTTAGTGTCTCTAGACATGCAGGATGTATATTGCCATATTCCGATTTGGCCGAGCTATCAGAAATACCCCAGGTTTGCAGTGGCAAATTGCCACTTTCAGTTCCAGGTCTTAACTTTTGGACAGAATTTGGCGCCAAGAGTGTTTGCAAAGGTCATGACCCCGGTAGTAGTACATCTCCACAAGCAATTAATGTATCTGTTCTCATACCTGAAGCACTGGCTGTAGAGGGCCTCATCAAAAGATTGTCTCAGTAATCGGGAAAGAGAACTCTGCGACTTGCATCTAAACCTGGGCCTTTTAATCAATTGGAAAAATGTTATACTGATAACAATCGCAGGATATACATTTTATCTGTGGCAGATTATAGACGGCGGAAAACAGAGTTCTCCGAAGGACAGTGCAGTCTGGTTAGAGGCATTGTTATAATCAATAAGGACAGAGGAGTGGCTGTCAGTCTGACGCATTTTGACTTTGCAGGGGCACATGGTGGCCGGTGTTCTCTGGTCCCCTTGGCGCATCTACACCTGCACCCTTGGGTGCTGTTTTTGTTGAACAATTGGAATGCACAGTCTGATGATTTCCACCTCACTCCAGATGCCAGCCACTTATGAAGAACAAACTAAGGTGGTGGATAGACAAGCATAACCCGCTAAAGGGGTTTCCTCTGAGCAGGCTCTCAGAGATCAGTTACTTTAGATGCCAGTGAAGTGGGCTGGGGGGCCAAACCATCAGCAGTTTTCGAGGTCAGGGCAGGTGGGAAAATCTGGAGAATGTCAGATCCTCGAATTGGAGCTGAAAGCAATCTACATGGTTTGTGGCAGTTTGCCCCCTTTTCTCCAGGGAAGGACAGTTTGGTCACAACAAACCGAAGCACAGTAATGGCTTATATAATTCACCAGTGGGGGGGTCCCATCAGGGTTGCTCAGTCTGGTGGCAGAAGAAATCGGTGTCTCAGTTAGAGGCCAATCTGTTGTGTCTGAGATCCACTTGCAGGGGGGTGGACACCAGCAGAGCAGATCACCTGAGCAGGTTCCCTTCCTCCTCTTGGGAGCTCAATTAGCGGGTGCTCGATGAGATATCAAGGAAACTTGGCACCCCGAATTTAGTTTGATTTGCCTCACCGGACACTGCCAAAATTCCCCAATTCTTTTCGAGGTTTCCAGCGCAGGGTTCAGCAGGGGAGGATGCAATGGAAATCCTGTGGTCGTATAGATTCAGTTTCCCCCATTGGCATTGCTGAGGATCAGAGATTCTAAGTCTCAAGTGATAGTAATGGCTCCTGGGGGCGGGGGTGTGCTAATGAGCTGCTGGCTTCCTTTACTATTGGAGCTAGCAGTGGAGCCCCTTCCAGAATGATCAGGGGCCAGTGGTAGAGGGAACGGGCCTCTGAGTGGGGAACAAGACCAGATTGGGGAGGAAGGCGGGGTGCATGGCTGTTGAAATGGAAGCGTGGCACACGCATGGACTAACGTCCCCAGTAGCTACCGTGGTTCAGCGTGCGAGAAGTCTGGCTACTAGGAGGGTGTATGACAGGCACTAGAAGCCATTCTCATCGTGGTGTGATAAGGCGAATGTGGATCCTTTACTCTGTCCAATTCCAACACTGTTACTGTTCTTAAATGAGAGTTTTGACTTGGCGATCTCAGTTTCCTCCTCGAGGGCGGCCTGCCGCGCAGTGCACAAACCATGGGGTCATAATGGGAGCTCCTAGCCATCAAGTTATTGAAAAGCTAAGCCCAGTGCAGGCCTCAGGAACTGAAAGAAGTGCCATCTTGGGACATACCGTTGATCCTTCGGGCATTGTAAAGTGCCCCGTTTGAGCTACTCCAATCTGTTGATTTGAAATGTTTTACATAAGTTTGTTTTCTTTTTAGGGGCAATTGCATCTGCCCGAAGGCTGGGGTCGCTGGGAGCATTGTTGGCTTTGTCTCTGTTCCTGACGATCCTTTCTGAAGCCCTGGTGTTGAGATGTGACCTGATATTCATCTCAGAAGTGCGTTCGAGGTTTCATTATCTCAGGAAGTGGTGCTGCCGGAGCTATTTTCTCATCCAGCCTCACCTGAGGAAGAGTACTGGCATTTGCTTGATGTGAAAGGGCAGTGCTGCTACAGCAAAAGGTATGCATATGTCAGACTGTTCCTTTGTGAGTTTTGGTGGGGGTACTCCCGCCAGAAGAGCTTCTGTTGCTACCCTTAGCAAATGGATTAGAGATGCAATTATGGAAGCCTACAAGGTAAATGAGATCCTGGTGCATGTTGGGATACAAGGGAGGTACACGAAAGGGGTGGCAGCTTCCTTGGCAGAAGCCAGAAGCATTTCCATGGTGGACATTTGTTGAGCAGCCACATGGGCCGACCTGAACACGATTATTAGTCATTACTGCTTCAAAATGAATTTGTATGTTTTCACAGCTTTTTGCTGCAGGGGTTTTGAGGTGCTCACTGACCACTGATGTAAAGAGAAATACATTATTTATGTTACTGCAAGCATGATATGGTCAGTGTGGTCGTTCCAGTAAAACATTAACGCAGTTTGCACTCCAAAGTAGGAAAAGAAGACTTAATTGTGTGTTGTGACCGGTCAGTCTAGTCTAACGAATGTTCAGGTGTGGGGTAGAATAATGCAACTCGGGAAGTTGCCATTGAAATCAGGAACCAAGCAAGTGACCAAATTAGATGGTCACCCCAGGCCCCTGCACACTATCACTATTGGAATACCAATCAACAATCAGATAACTTAATAAGGCAAATTGAGGTAAAGAAAGCAGTTTAACAAATATTTATGAATAATTTATAACAGAAAATTAGGTAAGTATTTATTATATAAAGGGGGTGAAGGAAAAGTTAAACGTGTTCCGGGAATCATCCCTTCCCCACTAGCCAGTTCCATGTAATTCTTCCAATAGCAGGAGTTCAATCTATAGTCAAAGAAATAAGTAATAATAACTAAGAGAGAACAGATAATCGTGAAATATTCTCAGTCTCACACGGTTATCATAGTCCATTCGCTTGGATTCTTAGGAAGTGTGGTCGTTGCCTCAACCGTGGAAGTGCTGAGATAGGCCTCAGAAAGGTAAGTACTGGGTCGTGGAAGGCAGACAGGGAGGTAATGTGGGGATTACTTACTGGTAATCTTCATTAATCCTTGTCCTGTATTCTTCGTCACAGTGGTTACGACCTTCCATGCTCACCCCTTCATTGGCTGTCTGGCGCCACGTCAGCAGTTGCTATGGAACTGTAGGGAAACCCCTCAACGCTCACACCAGAAAGAATACAACCCACTAGAGGAAAAAGGCCCAGCACACCTCTTGCAAGGAGAACAAGGTTTATTCTCAAAAGTCAAGTATGCAATAGCAAAGAACTCTGCCATGGAGCACTCTAACGAAACAAACATGGCAGGGCGAAAAGCGTCACAATTTACGGACATCACATAGGGTACAAATCAGCTTAGCTGGTGGCTATGAACTTGTACGTAGGCAGCCTGCTCCATATGGGATGCCAGGTCATTTGTCCCAGCTCTTCCTGTTCATCTTTTTCCACGTGGGGCTCTTCTCACTGCGTCATCAGGTGCCAGGCTTGATAATTAGCAATTAAGAGTGCAACTCATAACATTCCCTATCGGAGGCCAAATGTGCACCTGGTACTGCAGGCAAAGGTGCAGAGGCTTCATTAGAGGTCATGCAATCTTGCAAATCCCAACTCGATCCCAGATGCGTCTGCGCCGTTTCATCTCCCCCTCCTCCTCTCCCCCCTGAACTTTGAAGGTGTTACTTTCCCTCCCGGGCACCTCACAGCACAAATTACAGGGGCCTTCAATGTTCTGTTGTGATCTTTAGACCAAATGGGTGTGTGAACAGTTTTATTGTCTGACATCTTGGGCTGGCTGATACTCTGGAATGTTAGGGTCTTGGGATGGGGGCATCTGGTCACTATAACTTAGGGTATGGGCTGGATTGGGTCAGAGGTTCGTGCCCTCCTTCTCATGGGCTTACTGCTCGCAGGGATCTCTCGGCCCCCCATGGCCTTGCCAGGCAAATTCTTTCTTGGTTTCATGTGCTAACAGTATGAGACAATGAAAGGTTTATGGAAACCTGTGAATTTTACCTTCTCCACTACAGCTCGAGCTGCAGCTCATTCTCACATTCGCACACGTATCTCCATGTGTTGTGCTTGGGTCTACTGTCGTGACTGCAGCACGAAGCCAGGCCTCAATTTAAAGATGACTACTATTTTCCAAGATGGCATTCTATTTCTAATGCACTCTACACCCAGTTTCACTATGGTCTATCCCCTAATGCAACTTCTGTGGACCCAGCCCTCCCCCTCTATTCTTCCTAGATGCCGACAACACAGACTTGAGCCTCTGCCCCGTTGGAAACCACTTGGAGACCTGAGACGATCGCCCCCGCTTCCCAACAGAACTTAAAGGGGCGAGCCGAGGCCCACAGTTATACATGGGGTAGGGTAGAGGGCGAGGAGAAATACAATACAAAAGAGAAGTGGTCCTGGTGTTGGAGGGGAGAGGTCCAGAGAAGTAAGCATGGGGGGAGGAAGACCGGACAAGGAGTAATGAAAATTATCTGTAAATAATCCCCACATTACTCTGCATGCCAAACTTGCTGATGGCTCTGATCTCCAGGATGGGTTCCAGGAACCCCTAACCTGTGTCACACAGCATGTTGAGGAAAAAGGTGAACTTTGTCTTAGATGTGCCTTTGTGGACATGAGTGATCAACTGATCCATGATCAACAGATTACACGAAGCATTTTTTATGTGCGGTTATCCCTCCAAGGCCGAAGTGATTATCGATGCCAAAGTGGTTGCCAATTCTATTGGCTAAACATATATGAAAAAGTCTGATTCTAAAGATGAAGTGTGCGCGTTTACCAAGAATCATGATAACGACAGACTGGAACTAGAATGATGCTCCTGCACAGTTACTCTCGGAAGAGATGGCAAGTACATTAGATATAGGTATGGTGCATGATTGCAGCTGGTGTAGCAGCTAGCCATATGTAGAAAATCGGAAGGACTTCATGGAGAGCATGGAATGGGCCATTTTCGCATCATTGTTGTGGTGAGTCAGACATAGGAGATGGGCAAGAAGATATATTTGCAACGTAATATTTTTATTAAAGAAAAGAATGCCTCTTCTAACCCTACTTTATTCAAAGAAAACAAACTAGTGCTTGTCAGGATGCCCTTAAAAAGTCTGTCTTCTGTCCAAACCTATGCTACCCTAATGTCTGGCCAACCACTATTACAAAAAAGATAACATAAACCTAGCATAGGAAACAATTGCTTGCCCCTTAGGTTGGTTAGTGGTGTTTGGTTTGCTGTCTCCCACCCAAAGAGTTCAGTGCTTTCTCGGGCCCCAGGCCTGCTGCTGTAATTCAAATGTCTTTTTAGTCTTTCTCTTTTCTTCTTGGTCCTGGTCTCCAGCCTAATGTTCTGATTCATTCTCCCAGCCAATCAGCCTGGCAAGGCTGTTGAAACTCCAAATCCTTTCAATGTCTCTGGATGTGTGCTCCCAGTCGAAGACACTGGCCCTAGTTGTCTGGGTTCCCCTGTATTTACATAGCTGAAAATGTCTTTCACCCCACCTCGAGGTATCTTGTGTCCTTCTGCGTTTCTGGCATTTCCGTTCTTTACCCTTGCTTGGGTTGTGGGATTTCTTGTGTTCTACTGCGTTTCTGGCATTTCCGTTCTTTACCCTTGCTTGGGTTGTGGGATTTCTTATGCCCTTGTGGGGTATCTTGTGTGTAAGCCCTGCTTGGGCTAACTGACTCTTCAGCCCTTATTCATTGGTCGGGCGGTTTGCTCACCGCCTCGTGGGGTGTTTGGATTCTCAGTCCGTTGAGGGATATGTGGCTCATCATCCCTGCTTCGGTTATCTGCATTTTCACCCTCTTGTCGAATATCTGGAGCCTCAGCCCAGCGTGTTACATGGCTTCTCAGCCCTGCTTTGGTCATCGGTTTTCTCACCCCCTATGGGGTCTCTGATTCTCAGCCCAACATGGGCTATGCTTTTGGCCTCTCGCCCTCCACCCATTCCTCGGTCTGCACCGCGGACCACCTTTTTGGTGTCGTTGCTCGTTTGGGAGTCTGCATCTCCGACTTTGTTCCCATCTTCGCCGACGGGTCTTTTGCGCCGGTTCCTCCCGCCTTGGACTGTCAGGATTTTGGCGTTGGTTAGGTAGGACGCCGGTATGTTGCTTCTCCTTTACGGCTTTGGATTGAATTGGATGTTGAGCTATTTGAGTATGCCTCCACCAATCATAGCAGATGCAGTCTGATACAAGGGGCTAGTCACTGGGCAACATTTATGTTGGAAACAGTTCTGGAGCCCTTACTACGTCTCCATACATTTTAATACAGTAGATGGAAGGCAACGATTGACTATCCTCAAACACTTTGATGGATGGGATATTGTTAGTCTCTTTCAGATTGAGAATCATCTTGATAGTGACCAATATCTATGGATTATTTAGAAGAAAATAATTAAATCTCAAGGAAAACTTGAAACATATGCATCTCCATCCTGGAAGGATAATGGTAAACATCTGATGGAATAAGTGTGGCCAAAATTTGATAACTAAGTTTGGGCATAACAAACATTTCTGTCTCGATTTACACTGCTCTCTTGAGCAGAGAATTATAGCTTTTGAGTACCTCTTTGCGGACAATTGAACAATCCTTAACAAGTCTGAAAAATAAAAAAAATAATGGTCCTAGTCGCATAGCTGTCGCTAAGTTTTAGCTAAATGATAGAAGTAAATATTTAAAAAAGGGCCTGTTAGCATATTTGAGAAAGGTTTCTAACCAAGCTTCGACAACAGTAAAAGAAAAAAATAATGAATAGGACATTGGAATTAAAAATGGATGCCTGAACACAACTCTTAAGTGAGCTAGAAAGGAAATGCACAAGATCATTTTGGAAGTTGATTGAAAAATATTCAGCAGTAAACTCTTCTACCTCTGTGTCCCAAGAACATTTCTCCCGTGGTATGGGTGAACCACTTTACAAATGTGTATGCTTGGAAGGAACCTGACAATGAGTAAAGATAAGAGCCTTATTCATTGGCATCTGTAACTAAGTTCTCACTCCAAGGGTGAACACCCATAGGTTGCCTCTTTTTGTGTTACCCGTTAAGTTGAAGCAGCAGTTTTTCCCCAACAAATGTCGAGTTTCAGACAGGGTGCCTCCAGGTATGTTAACCATCCAGTTTTACTAAGGTAGCAGTGTGCAACCTTTGGCTCTCCAGATGTTTTGGTTTGCAACTCCCATCAGCCCTATTCAGAATAGTTAATGGAAAGGAATCATGGGAATTGTAGTCCAAAACATCTTGAGATCCCTGTGTTGCAGACCCCTGTAGTCTTTTCCTACATGCAAGGCTGATAGAATGGTTGGACAAAGAGGGACATATCTCAGATGTGCAGTACAGGTTCCACAAAGGGTTGGGCACTGAACTTCAGTGCTTTAAATGTGCATCTCATTATAAGTACGTAAGTGGTAGGTGCAGAGAGGGGTCCATTTGGTTTATGGATCTGTCCTCCGCCTTCGATCATGTAGACGACCCATACCATTGGACAATACCAAGTGAACCGTGTGTGTTGGGAACACACCCACCTTGAGTCCGGAATCACTGCAGCTGTGCGTACCAAATGTGACAAGGGCCCACACGTGTAGGCGGAGACTCCCACTAGTGCCGGGCTCCTCACACCTGACTCGGGAGGCACCATTGTTGTCGCGGAGGGCAGAGAACAAACTCCTCCCCGAAGGGGCACTGTAGCGGAACTGACCGCAGCGTGCCGGAACCTGGTGCCTGTACCCAAGATGGAGGATATGGGGATGGCGCCAGGCTCGGAACAGTTCTCCCATGCCAAAATCCCTCTCATGACCCGGAGGTCCATGAGGTACGTCCGGGTCGCAATTCTAAAGATCGGATGCACAGGGAAACGGGCGTCCGATCAACTTCTCAAATGGACGCCATGCCTTGCTGTCTTCTTCACGCTCCATGCCAAACCAAGATCCCGCTGTCAGTCCTGGGTTATTCAAGTTATTTGACTAGATGGGGACAGTTAGGAGAGAACCCTGCCTTGTTCTCATAGAGCGACTATTATCTTTCCTTTCACACCCTAATAGAGCTTGCCTATATTGTTACTTTCCTATTCCATGCTCCCCACTCCAAGTGATTCCCGCCTATGATCCCTTCCCTTTTCGTCCAGTAAAGCTTCTCACTGTTGACTGCTGTGGATCGTGCCTCAGACTGGGGATCCGATAGTGTTCTGACAGAACCTCGGGGCTCTAGTCTTTGGTTCGGTTTCCAGTATTTACACCCTGCCATGGAGAAAACCGGTGGAAATCAACATCAGGTACTGACAGAACGATCAGACCTTGATTACCACTGCAAGGTATAATGGAAAAAGCCATGATGGAAATGGCTGAGGCATTACAGGCAATGCAGGCCGAAATGGTCAGTTATAGACAGGACAATGCATCATTAGCTACTACAGGCGTAGAACAAACAGTCTATACCTTACCGATCGATCAAGGGACTTTGAGTGTTACAGGGCCTAGAAAGTCAAAACAAAAAACCTTAAAACCTGCATCCTTTCAGTATAGTTATGGGTCCCATAGTAATGGAGAAAAGACAGAAGATGTAGAGTCACTACCCCTAGAGGGAGGAATTGGGCCACATATACAGACACCACCCATGCCTTTTAATAATACGGGGCACCCAGAGGGTTTCCAAAAATTCATGACGCAATGTATGCTACATTCCATGAACAAACACAAGATATACCAGTCTGCAAGGCCAAGGTTGCATTCATATTGATGAACTAAAATGGACCTGGTTTTATATGGGCTACTCCATCGGTTAATAGCCAGCAGCCTATTTTGGATGACTGCAATGCCTTCCTCTTTGCATTTAGGAAAATGTTTGAGCGAAACATCTTGTCAAAGAACTTTACATACTGAACTTAAGGATATAAGACTGGGGTCTCAGGATCTGGTGAGTTATGTTGCTCACTTTAAATATTTGATTGCTGAAGTAGCTTGGGGTGGGAGATGTTCAAACCACCTTGTTCTATCGTGGGTTGAAAGAAGAAATCAAAGACGCCATCCCTCAAGTCCATCCCCAACCCATACGGTTGGAGGAAATGATAGGATTAGAGATACAAATAGAACAGAGACAAGGGGAAAGAAAGAGCAAGCATAAAAAGTTAAAAATGCGTGAACTGCGTATAAGTTACCCAGTGACACCGCCAGGAGAAAAGGACACCCCAGAACCTATGCAAATTGGTGGTACAAGGGGGACCAGTCACTCCTGAAGAAAGAGAACGACATGGGAAGTTCAATCTTTGCTACTACTGTGGAGCCATAGGCCATTCAGTAAAGAGTTGTCCTAAGAAACCGGGAAACAAATCTGGCTCGCTTTCAACATAAATTCCCCACTCACGAACAACCTCCCTGCATGCCTGTTACTAACCACATCTATATAGAAGTCACCCTCCATACCACACACCAGTCGTCCATCACCACCAGAGCATTGATAGATTGCGGAGCCACAAGCAATTTTGTGGACACCCCCTATGCCCATCTACAAGGGTGGAAACTACAAGAAAGAAGTGACCGAAAACATTCACTCCATAGATGGGTCTCCTTTAACATCAGGACTCCTTTCCCATCAAACCGGAGTGTTTTGGATGACTTGTGGTACATTTCACCATGAATTCACCACTTTCGATATCATTGACACCCCATACTTTCAAATAGTTTTAGGAATGGTATGGCATGACTACTCAAACATACCCCATACATAGATTAGTAGTGAAAATCCAATCCTCCTATTGTGCAGAATTTTGCCACCTTCAATCAGTGATAGACGCAGTCCCGAAACCAAAGCTATCCCAGGAACCAGCAAGAAACCAAACGATAGCAGCCATCGTTACGGTTCCTACGGAATACACAGATTTCATGGACGTCTTTGATGCCAAAGAAGCAGATGTTACCTACTCGTCAGATCTATGATTGTCAAATTGTACTGGTGCGAAACTCTGATCTCTTATGGGAACACCTACACCCTCATACACAGAGAAAATCGATTCCTGGACACCTACATCACAGACAATTTAGCTAAAGGTTTCATTCGACCCTCCACATCACCTGCGGGAGCCCCCATCTTTTTTTATCTCGAAAAAATGATTGCGAAGAACTCAGACCCTGTATAGACTACAGACAAATGAATTACATCACCATCAAAAACAGGTACCGTCTGCCTCTCATTCCAGCACTCATTGATGAAGTCCAAGGAGCGAATATCTGCACTAATCTGGATTTATAATTTGATACGACTGCATCTGGGATACGAGTGGATAACTGCCTTCCGAACCAGAGCAGTCCACTATGAATACCTGGTGATGCCTTTTGGGCTCTCTAATGCCCGAAGGCCTTTCAATTTTTTATAAATGACATATTGAAAGACATCTTGGATAACTACGTCGTCATATACCTGGATGACATTCTAGTCTACTCAAGTCCCTATGAGCTTCATGTACAACGTGTAAGAGAAGTCCTTCACCGGTTGCGACGACACCGGCTATACCCCAAGTTAAGCAAATGCGCATTTCATCAGGAATCTGTTTCCTTCCTAGGTCATGTTCTTTCTCCGAATGGTGTTGACCTGGATCAAGAACAGATCAAACCTATCCTGAACTGGGCCATTCCGCGGAATATCAAAGAACTCCAAAGATTCTTAGGCTTCGCTAACTATTACGGGAGATTCCTTAAAGACTACTCAAAGAAAACCTTGGCATTAACCCAACTCCTCAAGAAAGGTATTCCCTATCATTGGGATATACCCGCAGAAAAAGCCTTGACCAATGCGCCGGTGCTTAGACTCCCAAAAGAAAATAGTTCCTACGTAGTGGAAACCTACATGTCCAACTATGCTCTTGGGGCCATTTTATTACAAAGACACCCAAGAATTACATCCTGTAGCCTACCATTCTTGAAAACTCAACCCATCCGAAATCAACTATACAATATTTGATAAGGAAATTCTGCCATCAGAGATGCATTGCTCCAATGAGACATTATCTAGAAGATGAGCTCTTTCCTATTACCGTCATCACAGGAATTTGGGTTTTCTCAAAATGGCTAAAAGCACAAACCAAAGACAATCCCATTGGGTAAATTGTTTGTCGTTTTGATTTCGTCATCACTTTCAAACCAGGAAAATTAAACCCCAAAGCAAATGCTCTTTCCAGGAGTTTTCTGGAACCTCTTGTCTCT
This sequence comes from Ambystoma mexicanum, assembly GCF_040938575.1. Taxonomy (NCBI): domain Eukaryota; kingdom Metazoa; phylum Chordata; class Amphibia; order Caudata; family Ambystomatidae; genus Ambystoma; species Ambystoma mexicanum. The sequence continues at coordinate 324,306,229 of NC_090925.1, read as the reverse complement.
GAACATCAAGGATTACCCTTCGTACTTCCTGAAAAGATACTGGGTGCGGTTTCACAACCGATTGCTTAATTCTTAGACTCCACCCGGGAATCCTACCTAGAACCTAATATACATTTTCTGCAAAAACACCACCATCAAGACATTGACGGTTTGATGTATCACGACAAACAACTCTGGGTCCCCAGGTAGACTAAACGGCAACTGATTCTCACCTGCTGCCACAACAGCCCTCTCGCGGCCACTATGGACAATAGAAGACGCTGGACCTACTACAAAGATACGTTTGATGGGAAGGAATGGGACCAGACATCAAGAAATATGTCAATGAGTGTGAGGTCTGTCGAAGGGCAAAAACCCTAAGTCGCAAACCGGTCGGGTTGTTACACCCCCTTCCCATCCCTGCTTAGCAGTGGCTTTCCATTTGTATGGATTTTGTCACAGACCTATCTGTATCGCACCGGTACAATGCCATTTGGACCGTAGTCAAATATTATAAAAATGGGGCATTTTGAACCCACGATCAGATTACCCTCTTCTGCAGAACTAGCACGTCTTATTTTGTACCATCTTCGGACTATATGGGTTACCAGAAATCATAGTTGCAGATTGAGGAACACAGTTCGTTTCGCATTTCTGGAAGAACCTACACAAACATTTAGTAGTGGATCTACATCAATCTACTGCCTACCATCCTCAAAGCGACAGACAAATGGAGAGGATGCATCCGAACCTTGAACAATATTTCCGTTGCTATTGTGGTTATCAAGAACAAGAATGGGCCAACTACCCACCCTTAACAGAATTGACATACAATAATTCCATTCATTCATCCTTCAGAATATCCCCTTTCTTTAGCTATTCAGCTTGTCATCCAAAAATCGTCCTTTTGAATATCATTGCTACTTCACCTGTTCCCTCAGCCGACGAATGGGTCAAGAAAATAGAACGGGAGTATGAAACATCTCAACAGTCAATCCACACCCAGTCTAATGGAGAAAGGGACCAGATTACCAGGTAGGACAAAGAGTATGAATATCCACCAAAAACCTGAAATTAGCAGGGATTTCCAAGTAGTACAGACCTCAATTCATTGGGCCATACGTCATCGACAAGGTGATTAATCCAGTGGCCATGAAACTAAAACTCCCTGCACACGTCGAGATCCATTCTGTATTCCATGCCTCATTATTACAACCCTGTCAACAGAGCGAAAGAGTGCTGCCTACAACAAGCCACCTCCAGTGACCATTGAGTCAGAAGAGGAAAATTAGGTGTCCCAGATTGATTCTCGGTGGCAAAAGAACAAGTTAAACTACCTACTACACTGGAAAGGGTATGGCCCATAGGTTTGTACATGGGGAACCCTCCTTACACATCCATGCCCCAAGCCTCCTGCAGGTATACCATACAGAGCACCCTACCAAGCCAGGTCCCGAGATAGGTTCTGAAAGCGGACCTACTGTTTTTGTTTTGGCTGAAGGGATGCTTATGTGCCAAAACCCAAATCAGCAAGACATAAAGCACGCACTAAGCTTGGATCCATGCACTCCAGGACTAATAAAAGAGAGTTGAAATCATTACACCAATCCGAAATGTGCACAGGAATTCTTTGACAAAGTAGGTTTTGCCATTTTTTAGCCAAAACAAAAACTATTTTCAAGCAGTAATAAATAGTAAACATTTGAGAAACAAATTCATGCACACAACATTTCAGAGAGAGTTCCGAGCAACACATTGCTGTTGGCCAATATAAGAATAAAAAGATATATTGCACAAAAAAAGAATATGTCTGAGGCTCCATAACAAGAAGTTCATTTTCAAATTCCTGGCTCCTAACTTTGAGTGCTTTTTGTATGTTTGTCTGGCCAAAATTTGATTTGTGATACAGTAAGACATAATGTCTCGGGCATTCTTTAACCCTCATAGTTTGTCGCTGCTCTTGCATTCTATGCAGTGGCTGTCCAAGAACTTGTTCTGCTTAAGCCTTTTATAGTTATTCTTTACATCACACAGTGTACATTCTTTGTCTGAATTACCTACACTTCATATATTGACCTCATAGGCCCTGCCAGGATTCCAGACGTGTGCAGGACTAATGCAGGGACTCTACAATGCCGAAAATCCAGATCCGAGGGTTGTCCGTGGACTTTCCCTTCCAACCCTACAAGTGTCAAGAGGATTACATGGACAAAGTCATTGAGTGTCTGCAGAAGGTGAGAGATTAGTGCTCGAGGGGTTCTGTGGGATTCTCATGTTTTATCTTAGTATATGGATTGCCATACACTACACAGGGGTGTATTTGTTGTCCATGACACATGTCTTTCACCTTAAAGTTGTCTGAAAGTGGGATAAGCTGTAAACCATGTGCTTTGTGTTTTAAGGGTAGGTAGTGGTCCTTACTTAGGACTGTTCTGCCAAGGGCACTTCATTTTTGAAGACTCCTTACCTTTTTAATGTTCCATGTGGCCAGTTTCATGTTTGCACTTGATGTAGATTGCCTTGAAAAAGTCCATTGCTTCTCAAATCCTTGGCAGATCTCTGTCTGACCGTTCCTATGATTATGCACAGCATTTGGGACACACTCTTAGGTTTTTAATCTCTATTTTGTAAGATTAACAAATTGACTAAATGCGAAAAAACGCATTCAACATCGTTTTTTGTCCGAATGTTTTCTTTAGGCAAGTAACATCGTTTGGCATTGTCAGTGGCCTAATGCAAGCAACCGAATTTGCCTCAAATTGTTTATCGTTTCACAGGGGGGCTAATTATGTCATGGTATACAAAGTCAGAACGGCAGTATATGTAAAACTGATGCAGAATGTGACCACTCATGGGAACACAAGTTAAGCCTTTGTTTTGGCCGATTTTCCTAAATCGGCACGTGTTGTATGGGCTTTGTAGATCCTGTCTGTTTTGGAGTTTCGATGAATAATAGTATTAATGTCCTTCTCCAGTTTTATTACATACATACCTTCCAAAACTACAGTTTATTTCTGTGAGAACAGAGGCCTATGTAGCTTCTATTTAGGCGCCATGAGGTTGCTTCCATGGAGGTGATGGCTGCCCTTTACAAATAACCATATAAGATACACTACACAGCTTTTTACAGTTTTGCTGTAATCCATTGTGACTTGTGCCAAGTGTTTTTGACGGGCAACGTTTGAAATGGCTCTTTAATGCACTCTCTCCCCATGCGCAAAGACGATCGCATCACTGGTCTCTGAACCAAAGACGGGTTCACTCATCCCACCCTCTTTCTGTTGCAGGGAGTGAATGGCGTCTTGGAGAGCCCGACGGGCACAGGAAAGACGTTGTGCCTGCTTTGTGCCACTCTGGCTTGGAGGGAGCGCTTTAAAGACACCATCTCGGCACGGAAAATTTCTGAGAGGCTGAAGGGAGCAGAGCTCTTTCCTGACAGGCCATTATCGTCCTGGGGAAACAGTGCAACCGATGGAGAGACCTCAGGTACCCTGAACTTCCAAGTGGGGCTTCCTCCTGAAAGGCTTGCCGAGTGTGTTCCAGCGCATAAACCACAGCTGACTTTCCTTTGATCGCCCTAAAGCAGACGTTTCATAGTTATGTTTTTTAATGTTTTTTTCATTGTATCAATTACTTAGGCTTTGACAGTCGTTACATAGGATGGTATAAATGTGCAGGCAATCGCTAAGTTATGAATGCGTGGAATGCTTAATTGTGCAGGAATGTGTCTCTGAATACAGGAAACTTGAAACCCTAAGGTGTTGATTCAAACTTGGCATTGCGTTTTACAGCTTGTAAATGCCTGTAAACAACCCTACAAATAAGCAGTGTATCGGCCACCTTTACTCCCTAAAATAGGAAAAGACTCCCAAAAAATACAAATGGGGAAACTACTCCCAACAAAAATAGGAAATAGTCACATATGAGTTCCTTTTCCGGTTTTCATCCACACAGCTTCATAGATGTGTGGACCAGTAGTACACACAGTTCCAGAGGAGGAAACTACTATTATTACTGCTTAATCCAATTGGTAAAAAGGTACCTTTTTTAATGTGCGTAAATAACTAGGTGCAAAGAAGTGTTTATTGTGACAATATTTCTGCTTTACAGTAAAACATTTTTACTCGCTTATTAGATACTCCCATTGGGAAGGGCACTGACTTTTTTTACTCCCTAAAAAATAATTTTACTCCCACTCAAATCTTATTTGGAGCACTGCTTGTAAGAGATAATGGCCCTCATTAGGACCCTGGCGCTAAGTGTTTAACAGCGCCGTAAAAGGCTGCTGCGCCGTTAAACACTTAGCGCCTGATTACGAGGTCCCTTTGCGGGACCCGACCTTAACGGCTGGTCTACACCAGCCGTTAAAGTAGGGACCCGCAAAGGGACCTTGGTGCTAAGTACGGTACCGCAATTTGCGGTACTGTACTTAGCGCCTTACCCAGTCCCATTGAGTCCTATGGGGCGAAAATGGGAATGGTGAAGGGCCATGGTTCAATGGGGAATTACCGCCCCGCCAACCTTGGAATGGGGTGGTAATTCCCCATTGAACCATGGCGGACCTGTTACAACACCGGCACCAACCATGGTGCTAATAGTGCCATGGTTTAGCGCCGGTGTTGTAATGAGGGCCAATAACCTAAACCTTACTTTATAATTACTTAAATGTTCCTTTTTGAGTGTTGTATATGTGCCGTTTTATTTAATTATGAAGCTTTTTATAATTAACCAAATCCCCATCATAATGGTCTCTAAGTGCCTGTCCGAGCTTCAGGGCACACTGTGCCCCTGCTACAGAATCTAGCGCAAAGAAATGTAAGGAAGGCATTACCGCTCTAGTACTATTTATTTGAGTCTTATAGATATTTCAACAATTTAATATTTTAAAGGTGAGTAAACACCCACCGGTACTGGGTTAAATAGGCAATATGTGCAAGAAAAAGCTTCTTTGGTAAACCTCCCAAGGTCCTAACCAAAGCACTCTATATGTGATGTGTCCAACACAGGGACTAATCAAAACTTCATATGATTATATAGATTTTGTTAATTAAAATATTGTAATCATATTCTTTTAGATTTTTTTTATTTTTAAAACAGATAAGCATAAACAAAATATTTACAAATAACAATTACTTGACAGAATGTCTTAACATTTCTAATCATGCTTGAGAACATACCTGCAATCCGTGTTCAATTTCTTGTTATGGCGCATTGTGGACATAAGTGTATAAATCCTCTTGCTTCCTTTTTCAAGGCATTGACATTTGTGCATAGGTGAATGAAAGGGATGAACAATAATGACATGTAGATGTATCATATGAATGAATGAGGGGCTCGAGTGGTGCTCGGGGGGGGGGGGGGGTTTCTGATTGACTGGGACGCCACTTTAAAGGTCTAGAGTAGTAGGCTATCAGGGCCAACTACAAAATAGTCCCAAATGTGTATTGCTAATATACACAAGCTTTGTTGAAAGGGTCAAAAAGGTTTTGAAGGAGGAAGAGGATTCCAGGAATGAATCCCGCTTTGTAATAAATATTTAGAATTACGGGCTATGCACCAAAAAACAAGTCGTATGGGGGTTTTTGACAGTAACAGCGGTTTCTAGTTTTAGATTAGGGGTTAATCTGGTGCATTTGGCTTCTGAATATCTAATGTGTCAAAATAAAGCAAATATGTCTATTTTTGTATTGTATTGGTTCATTTCAAACCTTATAAAAGTACATACAAAATGAAACACAAGGATTGTGTGCTCTAAAATTTCAAAATTCATAATTGCATATCAACATCAATGAATACTAAATTAAATAGTAATCGATATTTCCAATGAAATGTAATTAAGAATTCTCAATTTGGTTAAAAGAATTACTGCTTGAACTAATGACGCAGTCGTACTGACCAGATAAGATACGGTTCCAAAAGGTGTGTTTAGAAAACGCTCCTCATAGACATACCCAATAAAGAATTGTATTCTTAATTCCTGTAAAGAGCAACAATCAATAAATGTTTCAAATATTCCCTTGCCAGCTGATAATATCTACATAACAGGCTAGTAGCTTGCCCTCTAATATAGAAGAGTATGTCTCGGGAAGATAGCTCAAGGGCAACGTACTTGCCTTGGAAGCAAGACGACACAGAGCACCACAGGTTTGATCCCCGGGTCTGCGCTTAGAAACGTGGGTATTAAGCGTGTTATAAATAACCTATCATATCATGTATCGGGCTCAGTCTTATTCTCTTAAAGGTTTTCATGAATCTCCCATCTGGGCAACTGCTTAGTAATTTTGGAGAATACTTCTCTTGTGCTCTGTACAAAAAATCTCTAAGCAGTCCTATATGAGGTTTGCTTCTCACATGTTTGTATCAATTCATTCTCAAAAACGTCACTCTCCTCTTTAATATAACATAGTTAAAACTAGTAACATCTTCCTGTACTTCATTTTCTTCTAGAATTCTTTTACAGTTTCCCCAAAAAAGATTTTTTGAATCTCTAATTTTTAATTTCATACTTTTATTGGCAGAATTAAATCAAGCGATACTAGGACCCGGTTGAGAGATCGCATTTATTTTACCCCGGTCACATTGACTCTCTATTAAAGGCACCTCTTCCACACAATGTATTATCAAGCTGTTGATTGATTCTCCTGTTATCTAGAGCAAAGATTCTAGTTTAAAGCCTGGATGGGTCTATGCATTAAAAACAAATATTAACAAATTTAGAAGCCACCCGTTGGGGACACCCACTATCTATTGCAATACCATTATTACAAGTTTGGGGTTCAGTAGCGATCTGCCTTACATTGCAGGTTTTCCTTTTATTGGTCACCAATTTTGATGTTCGCTTGCCCAAATTATTTACTGTACCTTCAGTCTGTGACCAACCGTCACTCGCAATGCATCTTGTGACAATCATGGCGGAGGAGCCAATAAGACTTCCGCCATGATGGATGGAACAATCCCATTACGTTTAATCTGGTCAAGGTTTTTTTTGTACATTAAAATGGGTGCAAGCAGTGGCACAGAGCATGGAGTAGTTATCCTCCACGTCGCTCTGCCCGAAACCATGCTGCAGGGTTCCTAAACTGAAGATATAACAGACCCTCATTCCGACACCAACGCTGTGGGAAGATGAGGGGCACAGCTGGTGGAAGTTTGAAGTGGCTGCGCTATCGAGGAGGTGCAGAAATCTATAAGGGTGTACGTACCAGGCTGCAAGTTGGAAATGGCGGCTGACTAGCACTGGTGCGGGTGGAGCTGAGCAGCGAGAGACTGCCAACGACTTGGGCCGAATCTGGTGCACAGCTGCGGAGGGCAGAGACCCACACTGGTAGGTGCACCGGAGAGCAGCGAACTTGCTTGTGACCCTGCTGGAGTCGGGACTGCTGCCAACCCACTCTGTGCATGCCGGGAAGACTCTTGCCCACCGACAAAGAGTTTCGCTCCACAACTGGGCAAAGCACAAATGGGGCAAACCAGAGCTGGGACCCCGGGAAGCACAGGACCTATGCATGATCGCTGACGGACAAGAGGCGTCCCGGCGGCAAGACTGACCTGAACTACCCGCAAGTACTGAATGGTTGTGTGGGTCATGGGGTCCAGAGGTGCAAGACATTGTGACAGACAGCAGCAATAGCGTGGGAGTAGGGGCAGAGTGACTCCAGCGTGCAGCCCCCTAGATCAGATGCCATCCCCCGTGGTTGAGAGCTTAAGTCAGTAGTTTGGGGGGGGCGACATATACTTCTGATTTGGTAGAAGTATGGCGTGCGGGGGCTGGTTTGCGAAAAGGTGGGGGGGAGTTTCGGAGTACATTGTGGAATGATCATGGTCAGGATGGAATGTACTGGTGAGCCAGCAATCCTGAGGAGTCGCACGTTACATCGGATGGGGGTGTAACATGGAATGCTCAGATGCCTGACGTGGAACGTAAATGGCATGCTTGATAAAATGAAGTCTGGTGATGCGCCACATTAGGGATCAGAAAGCGGAAATAGTGCTGCTCCAGGAAACCCACTTGATGGGAACGGTATGCAAGCGCCTTGGAAGTGGCAGTATAATATAGTGGAACATGTGGGTTATCACAGGGGGTAGCAACCCTGATGCACAGATCCGTGCCCCTGATGGTTAGCGATGGAAGGGGCGGTATGTGGGAATCGCAGGGGTCCTTTGGGGGAAACAGTCCTCTTTATTAGCGCCTACACGCCTCCACTAATGCAGGCAGGCCTCCTAATGAAATAACAAACACTGTTGGTGACCTACGGGGTGGAGCTCACACTGGTGGGGGGTGATTTCAACGATGTCTTGGGCAGGGATATGGACTGATGGTCCAGGGGAGCGATGTGTCCCCGGGGCCGGGGGGGACGTGTAGAGAGACCTCTACTTTGACCAGATACACTTTTCTTACCACTTTGGGGCTCATGGTCGAGGTTGGACAAAATGTTTGTGCTCTGTACAGCACTGGGCAGGGTGGTGGAAGCATGGTACTTACCCCGGGAATTATCTGACCATGCCCCACTCCTGATCTGTTGGAAGGGGAAAGAGAGAGCAGTGCAAAGGGAACGGAGGTTGAACGTGTGTCACTTGGGCAATAAAGCGATTAGGGAAGCCATTCGGGAAGGATCAGAGGAATACTTCAACTTGTACACGGGGACGGTGAAAAGTGGGGTCAGGTTATGGGAAGCTGATAAGGGGGACAGCTAGATGCCTATCGGGGCACATGCAAGGAAGCGACGTGCCAGACTATGGTAAAATGAGACGGAGGTGGTAGAGGTAGAGACGTGACATGCCCACGTCCCCGAGGTGGAAACCAAAAGGGCACTGGCCAAGGCTGAGAGGGAGTATAAGGAGTGGGCGACAGATAAAGCCCGGCAGGCTTATCTGATCAAGCGGGCCCGAGTGTACGACCTGAGGGTTCAAGGGGGACGTATGCGTGCATGGCGTGTATGGCTGTGGAGGAGGCAGGCAGAGGTTTGGCTCCCAGCGTATGGGTAAGGGGGGGACACAGGGAAGGGGGGGCCATTGCGCCAAGCTTTTGCAGACTATAACCAGAACCTGTAAGCGGGAATCCCAGGTCCCCTGACCTTGGAGATAGATAGGCACTTGGCCAACGGAGCCCTAGCACGCTTGGTGGAGCAGGAGCGCATGGTGTTGGAGGCGGACATAACCAAACAGGAGCTCCTGGGGGCCATCCAGGAGTTGCAAGCTGGGAAATCACTGGACCCCAATGGGTAACTGGCCGAATTCTTGAGGTGCGTCTGGGATAAAGTGGGAGACCCTGTTCTGGAAATGCTGCAGGAAAGCCAGGAAAAGGGCCAGCTCCCGGAAGATGTTAGATTGGCCAATATAGTAGTCATTCATAAAAGGTTGCTCCCGTTGATAAGCAGTCTAATGCACCCAGACCACTGTGATTCCGTGCTTGGCAGGGAAACGCCTCCATTATGTCATTGCACTCTCTGACTCACTGGATGGGTCCCATGTGGTCATGGCACTGGAATCAGAGAAAGCCATCGTCTCGGTCGGGTGGGCTCCTCTGGGCCGTGATGGGCAAGATCGTGATGGGGACCCTGTAAATGAGCTGGGTGTGACTGCTCTATGCGCAGCCAGTGGCCTGGGTCAATTGTCACAGGTCCTGTCTGTTCCCTTTTCAGAGGAGTACCCGACAGGGGTGCCCACTCTCGTCTTTGTTGTTTGTCATGGCATGTTTCTTATGGCAATAGAGCCTATGGCGCAAATAATCAAAGCCAACCAATCTATTCAGGGGTTTGTATGGCCCGGTGGGGGTCGTGGGGAGGACACAATCTCCTTATCTGCGGATTACCTTCTAGTGTACCTGAGGGATCCGGCAAGATCGTGCCCGAGAACCATCAAGATACTGGAAGAGTTCCAATGATATTGTGGGCTAAAGATCAACTGCAATAAATCTTTCATCATGCTGGTCGGGGGGCGGGCAGAGGCCATACCGAGGGGCTGCCCTCTAAAGGTGGCTGTGGAAGGCTTCATATACGTAGGTATATATGCGACACGGGACTCAGACTTTTTTGGAATGTAATCTTGACCCAATAGTTATTAGATTACAGGAGGATGCTAGGCACTGGGCCACACTTCCAGTGAACCTACTAGGGAAAGTAAATCTATTCAAGATGCTAGCACTCTCCCATCTATTATAGGTGCTGCAGAACACCCGGGTGTCCAAATAAACAATTCAACTCCATAATGCACTGATCAGGGGAGTAATATGGGGGAATAGAAACCCCTGCTTTGCTTTGCGTACTCTGACCAGGTCAGAATTGGAGTGAGGAGTGGGGCTACCTGACATTAGGAAATAGTATTGGGCAGCCCAACTAATAATAGCAAATGAATGGCTGTTCGGGAGTGGGCAACTCCCACACGCAAGGCTGGAGCTGGGTTCGGTGAAGGGCGCAGACCCACTCCCAAGTGCTGTATGGGAGCTCGGGCTGGAGGCAATTACCCCAGGCAGGGCAACGGTTGGTGCACTTCTAGGAGGAGACCACGAAGGCGATGGAAAGGGAGAATCCTGAGATTTCATCCGTTATGGGACAACCTGGCATTGGGGTATATTAAGACATTGGGAGGCCAACCACGGTGGGTCAGAGCGGGGATAGTAAGATTAGGAGAAGTGCTTGAACAGAACATTGTGTTACCCTTCCAGGGACTCTGGAATAAACTGTATACGTGCCCAACACATGCAGTACTGGCACAGTTTGGGGAAAATCTTGACAGCCAGGACCACAACCACCTAGAGGTTAAATTGCTCACAGGTACGACTGAAAAAGGGATAACTGTACTATACCAGGCCATCAACAACTTTTCAGCACGCCCCTTGACACAGCTGAAGGAAAAATGGGAAAGGGACTTGGGCACCCTCGAGAGTGAAGAATGGGTGGAGGCCATGGTGGCGGGCAGTGAATGTGTCATCCCGAATGCGGCTGATCGAATATAAAATCTTGCACGTAGTGTACTAATCGAAAGATCGGGTACCTAGGATGGGCAGAGCCGAGACGGCCACATGCCTTAAATGTGGGGAATTAAAAGAAACATGTTATCATATGCTATGGAATTTCATGCTGGTCTCACTCTAGTAAGAGTGCTAGGTAGAGCAGTCCCCAAAGATCCCAAAATGTTGTTCTTACACACCAGCGGTGAATATGAAGGGAGTATGTGGGAAAGTAGGCTGATGGCGATCGCGTCAATGGTGGTTAAAAGGGACCTGGTGGTCAGATGGGGGTTCTGGAGACATGCCAACAGTGGTGACCTGGGAGGTGGGAATAGAGAACTGCTGAAGCATGGAAAGGATAACATAACGGAGTAGAGGGATGCAGGGCAAATACGGGGGAAATGGGAGGACTATGTGGAGTGAAGGGGGTGGTGGGGCTCCATTATTGCAAAGGCATGACGGACCAGTGGGGACTAAATGGAGACCCGGGGTGGGGATGAAACGGGTGGGGGGAGGACACAGGGAAACCACATTGTGTAAGGTTATGTTGTTTGGAACCATGTTCATTGTTTCTGGAAATGCAAATAAAAACAGTTGACTAAAAAAAATAGGTGCAAGAGCTTTCCTCAGCAGTGGACTACTACTTCTATCAGCGGCCATAGCCGTTGCCTCTTCTGTGTTATGGAGATAGCGCAAACATTTTTGGGCACTCTGTCAATGTTTTGCTTTTTTCTTTGACTTTCTCACCTATCCCTGACCCCCTCCCCACCTCGAGGCCAAAACTTGTCTGCTCATTGTGTTGGGTGTAATGCAAGGCATCTCTCTTGTACCACTCTGGCGGTGTGCCACCTTCCCTGCAAGAGTTATCATGTCACTGCCCTCCTCCCCAGAGTGGGGTTCAGCATTCAATGTTTCGATGCTTGTGGTAGGTAGTGAAACCATAGGGGTCCAAAGTGGACCTTATCTGCAGAGGTTGTGTCACAACCTTATTTCCGCTGTTAATGTCAGAACCCAGCACCAAAATCCTGCAGGAGCAGACGAATTGCCCACCAGATCCCCCAAACTGGTTCACCCAGCAGTCAATAGAAACAACTACTGAGTTGACCAAACTGGGTGAAAAGGGGAAGTGGATAAAATAATGGTCAGGATTTCTCTGGTTCCCTTAGTCTTCTGGACTTCTCTGAACTCTGGAAAACCTGTAAATTATACATCATTGATTAATCTTCTAACCTGAATACACCAGCATCTGTAATTTAATATGTATTTGTCACCAAAATCCACTGATTACATGACTGCCTCAGTTTATTGCCAGAGGCAACCTTAAGACAAACAATTTTCGTATTTAGCTGAATTGCTGCTGCTCCTTCAGTGGCACTTTAGTCTTTGTCCTTTTGAAGGTAAAGCACTGGGACACATTTTTGTATTTATATTTCCTCTGGCACTTTGTTTTAGCTCTCTTGTACTGAAAAGAGTTCTTTCTGAAAACTCAACTTAACTATGTACTTTTAAACTTATGAAACTCTCCTTTTTTTTTTAAACAATTTTTATTATTTTTTAAACAACACGCCAAACATTACAACTTTTAGGACGTTCATAATCAATATCAAACCAACACATTATGCATTTCCCCGTCCTCCCCACAAACTCGAGCCATTTCATCAGTGTCATCTACATGAGTATGTTCGGGAAACTCAGTGCTTGTTGACTCATCTGAGTCTTCTGTTTCATGACTGACCTGGTGAGGGGTAGCCATTGAGTTCACCAATTGTCTCCAGGCCATCGGGGCACCCACCTCCTCTTCTCCCCCCCTGGTGGCAGCTTCAAACCAAACCGCAGTTTCCGCTTCTGCCCATCTCAGGAGGTCCGCCCACCATGTCTCATCTCTAGGCCTATGGGCCACCTTCCAACACATTGCAATCCTGCGCTTGGCCAGGACATATGCCAGGTCCTTCATTTTGCTGATGTGCTTTAAATTACATGGCCTGGGGAAATTCCCAAGCATGCATGCCCCAGCAGACCCCACGTCCAGCACCACACCCCCACCGGCCATTTTCGTCTTTATTTCTTCCCAGAATCTATGCACCTCTGGGCAAGCCCAGAACATGTGCAGCAACCCTGCCTCCTCTTCTCCGCACCTGGGGCATTTCTGTATGGCTGTGCCTCCAAACCTGGCTATTCTTCCAGGGGTCAGATAGGCTCTGTGGGTGACATACAGCTGGATCTGCTGGAGTCTTGCATTCCGGGCCACCTTTTTGTGATACCCCTGGGCTCTATCCCATTGTCCATCTGTCATGGATTCTCCTATCTCCTCATCCCAATCATGCCTCAGCTGGAGTAGCTCCCTCTCTGCCTTCTCTCTTAAGAGCTCATATATCCTAGATATTTCATGTCCACCCTCTGAGACATCATACATCATTTCCAGGGTGGCGTCAGGTTCTTCCGCCAGTGCCGTCCCAGGCCACCTCCCCCTTACCCGTTTCAAGAGCCTGATATATGTAATGTATTGGCCACTATGCACCCCTGTCTCCTCCTGCAACCTCTGAAATTCCAATACCTCCCCTTCCTGCCATATATCTCCAAGGGTGGCTAGACCCAGCGGTTCCCAGTATCTGCGGACCGCTTCAAACAATTGGGGGTGATCCCCGCATAGAGCCACCAGCGGGACTTGCTGAGAGGGCGGGTCTGGGCCGCCCACCGTTTTCCATGCTCTGCGCCAAACTTCCCAGCCCAACTCCAATAGCCTCCCCCCTCCCCGCCATCTCAGTTTTATGCATCCACACTGTCTTTTTTAGAAAGTATGGGGCTGAGTAACCCAGCAAAAGCTTGGCCTCAGCCGAGTCCTCCGCAGACAACCACCTGGCCACATACAACAGCTGTCCCGCCAAGTAGTACAGTTCAAAGTTTGGCAGGTTTATGCCCCCCTTATCACAAGTGTTCTGTAGCTTCCACAGGGCCACCCTATTCCTGGAGTTGCCCCATATGAAGCCCCTGCACATGCCATGGAGTCTCACAAAGAAGCGTCTGGGGATCAAGTATGGGAAATTCACAAAAAAGTGCAAGAGTCTGGGCAGAACAACCATTTTGAGCAGAGCCGCTCTCCCCATCATGGCCAGGGGTAACCTAGACCAGAACGCCATGCTATTCCTAATACCCTCAATCACTTTCTCTGTGTTATGTTTGTGCTCTATCTCTATCTTATGGTAAATATTCACACCCAGATACTTGAATGATACGGTCTGCCAGAGTATCCGCAGGACGGGTAGCCTCGCCGATGGGGTGCTCCTATACCTTCCCAAGGGGAACAAGCTAGACTTCCCAGGGTTCACCGATATGCCCGAGAGGGTGGCATAACGATCCATCACCTCCAGCACATATTGCAGGTTTTCTTCTGGGTAGCGCAAGTAGAGAAGCATATCGTTTGCATATTGTGATATCGGGTGTGTGCCCCCTGTCATGCGAATCCCCACCTCCCCGTATTGTTGCCGCAGGCATATTGCAAGCGGCTCTAATGCCAGGATGAATAACATGGGTGACCAGGGGCAACCCTGTCTGGTCCCCCTACTGAGTTGCCATTTGTCTGAGATTGTAGGTCCAGTTTTAACTCTCGCAATCGGGGTACTGTATAGCAACTGGACCCATCTGGTATATCCTGGTCCATTCCATATCCCTTCAGGGTCGCTTTCAACCACGGCCACCGCACTGAATCAAAGGCTTTCACCGCGTCTAGCGACACGATAGCCATCTCGCCCAAGTCTTCCTTGGTTTGATCAATGATATGGTGCAGCCTCCTATGGTTATCTGTGATATTTCCACCGGGGACATAACCCGTTTGGTCTGGGTGTATCAACTTGCCGATAACCCTCTTAAGCCTGTTGGCTAGCACTGCCGTGAGTATTTTGCTATCCTGATTAAGCATGGACAAGGGCCTGTAGGACCCGCATTCCATGTCCGGCTTACCTGGTTTCAGGAGTGGGACGATCACTGCCTCGCGGAGGGACGCCGGCAGTTCCCCCCCGCTCATAGGCTTCATTAAACATGGCCAGCAGCGGCTGGAGTAGCTCCTGCTTGTATATTTTATAAAATTCGCTGGGTAACCCATCCGACCCGGGCGCTTTACATGTAGGGAGGTGATGGATCACTGCCTCCAGTTCGTCCGCGGTAATGGGGCGTCTAAGTCTGCGCGTTCTAGGTTATCCAAGGTGGGCAGCCCCACATCCTCTATTGTTTCCAGTATTTCCTGGCTCATATCCTCTCCTGTATCCTCATATAATCGTCTATAGTACTTGAGAAACTCCTCGTTTACCCCCTCCTGGGTTTTATAAATTCAGCCTTCCGCATCCCTGACCTCTCTGATCACCGAACGGGGGGTCTCATTTTTGTATAGCCAGGCCAGTAGTCTACCTGGCTTACCCCCCCCCCCCTGCATGTAACCTCTCCGTATATTTCTTATAATTGAATTTGCATAATCTATCCCAGAGTTCGCTACAAGCTAACTGTAAGTCTTTTATCTTGGCGCTGTTCTCTCGGGCAGTCCCCTCACTTAGAGTGAGGCCCTCCAGCTCTTTCTGTTTCCAGCAGTTCCCGTTCAATGCCCCCTTGGAGCCCCTTAGATTTTGATATGGCTACCCCCCGTACCACCACCTTGAAGGCCTCCCATACTGTTCCCACAGAGCGTACACTGCCCGTATTAATTTCAAAGTATTCCTCGATAGCCACCCTCGGATCCTCTCGAAATTCTGCATCCTGTAGAGCCTCAGGTCTGAGCCTCCATGTCGGGATACGCGCTCTGGGGGGGGTTGATGTTGCCATTCTGCGATCAAAGGCGAATGGTCGGATAATACCCTGGCCTTGTATTCGGCCCCCACCATTTCTCCCACTATCTCCGCCGCAGCAAACATGTAATCCAACCTTGTGTGTAGGTCATGTGGCGCTGCATAGTGCGAATACTGCCTATCCGTTGGGGGTAGCCTTCTCCACACATCCTCCAGATCGAGGTCTATCAATAGTGTCCTCAATGCTTTAGCATCTGGCGCTGGCTTCCCTGATTTGTCATCTGACCTATCAATCCTGGGGTTCAGGATGCAATTGAAATCCCCTCCTCACACCGTCGCGCCACCCACCAGGGGGCTAATTTTACTGTATAGGGACCTAAAATAGGCCGCTGTATCATGGTTTGGGGCATACAGATTTATAATGTTCACCTCCCTATTTTCCAGGATCCCTGCCACTACCACCATTCTGCCCTCTGGATCTATTGTCGAGCTAAGCAACTGAAACGGCACATGCGGTGCACCCAAGTGATCACCCCTCTTGCATATGGCGATTATGTGGCACCTATGACATTGCCTTTCCATTTCCTTTTGACCACTTCCAGCTTCTCCTTGGTGAGGTGGGTCTCTTGTAGCAAGGCTATGTCAATGCGCATCTTCTTTAAATACATCATCATTTTGTTGCGTTTTAGATAACTATTCAGGCCCCACACATTCCAGGTCACCACTCTGAGATTACCCGACACCATCTACTCGATGTACTCCCCCCTACACCCTCCCCTCCATTGACCCGTTGTCCGACTCTTAGCCCTCCCACCCTCAACAACCCCCTTCCCAAAACTCTACTCCACGGCACACAACCCTGCCCCCCCACCCACCCAGCCCAGCCCCAACAAATGCCCAGCTCCATCCCTGGATCTCAGGCCCACCCGCATCTGGTCCTATCTCGGAGCCGAGGATAAGGACCCCGCGGGGCGTCACCGGTCTAACAGTGACCTAACTAGGTGTATACTAAGGGGTTCAGGGATTCTCTCCCAGGAGCTCCCACCAGTCCGAATAGGATCATTGCATTCAACGGATCTTGCCAGCGCATATTTACTGCAACATATTCCTCACAAACTTTATTTAATTCTAAATTCTAGTCCCAATGTCCTGTGTCAACCAGCTGACCCAGCTGCGTGCTACTTACCATCTTCGGCTTCCGTCTGGATGTCCGGTTCTTGAGGGCGACCCTGCGAGTCCAGCCAGTCCATAGCATCCTCCGGCGTCTCGAAGAACAGATTTTTGTTAGAACACTTTCAATTTGGCCGGCAAGAGCAACATATATCAGTGACCGGCCCCTCTCAACCTCCTTTTCACTGCCCCGAAGTTCATCCTGCTGCGCTGTACGTGCAAAGTGTAGTCTGGGTACGCTGTGATTTTCGCCGGCCCCCTTTCTATCGTTCCACCCCCTCCCCCCCTTCCGGAAGAATTCCAGTATCTTTTCCCGATCCTGATAGTTCAAAATCTTTGCGATCAGCGGCCGCGGGTGGGGGGAGGCCCGGGGGTGGTCTCCTTGTCAAGGCCCTATGCGCCCCCTCAACAGCAAACCCCTGGGTCTGTGCACCGCCAGTTATTTCCTGCAGGAGCTTGGATTCTATATATTCTGTTGGGTTAGGCCCCTCCATTCCTTCCGGCAGGCCAACAATACGAATGTTATTGCGTCTGGCGTGCCCTTCCGCCTCCTCCACCCTGTTCTCCAGCTTCCCCACACGCTGCACAAGGGCATGAAGTTCCGATCCGTGGGCGGCGCATGCCGCCGTATTCGGGGCCATCTCCTTTTCCAGGTTTCCGGTGCGCTCCGCGAGCGTGCGCACATCCTGTCTCAATAGATTGACTTCCTCCTGGACCGCTCCGATTTTGAGGTCCAGACCCACTTTCAATTCATTCATTGCCAGGCCCAGTTTAGTCTCCCAGGCAATTTTCAAATCTGCAATCGCTGCCAGCACTTCCTGGATCGTGCCCAGTGTCTCTGCCACTGCAGTGGTAATGTCCTTGCTTTTACTGCCTTCTGCACCTGTAGGCGTCTTGGCATAGGCCTCCAGCGTGGGCTGTTTGCTTTTGGGTCTGACAGTTTTGTTAGACATCGTGCAATGCTGTTTAGACATGGGCCAGCAGTGCCTCCCCTCGTGCAAAAGTCCGCGTGGCGCCAGGCCACTCTTGGCGTGTCCGGGGCTGTTTCAGCTGTGTCCTTATCGCTCGCCCCACACCTAGAATGGGTTGTGTCCTCCCACGTACCTGCGCTCACGCAGTGTCACTATATTGCATTCAATAGCCGGTGGTCCTGCACCCCCACAGACCCAACGCACTCTCACTCCGGTGCTCCGTGAGCCCCAAGGCCATCTAGCCTGCAGTCTTGCCTCAGATGTTTCCTTCACGCCCCTTGGCCATGGAGGCTTGTTAGGCAGGCCCGATTTGAACCCAGTTGTCTGTGTGGCATTTCGTAAGGCCACTTGCGCTCCTTTTAGGCTTCCCAGTGATTCCTCCGTTGTGCTTGGGATGGTTATCATGTATTTGGACAGCTCTCTTATTTACCCAGCCTTGCCCCCATATGTGGCACTTCTTTCTGCTTAATGAAACAATATTCCCTGTGACATCCGGGAATGCACACAGAGCGCAGGCAGTGTAATCTCTTCTGCAGCTCGCCAGAGCTCTTCCCCTGGTGTTCACTGGTCGAGAGCCCTGGCTCCGATGTCTGTGCCCTATGCAGGGTAACTATCCTGAGCCACGCACTACGCCTGCACCTTTGTGGCTTCAGTGTTCCCATGTGCCGGTTCAGTTAGTTCATCCGATCAACCGATGATCTGCTGCAGTAACGAATCTCTGCTATCTTGTCATGTTCAATATTGTACGTGGCGCACAGTGTCCATGTCTGCGGCAGCCAGGGCAACGATGGTTATCGCTATACCCGGTCCCTTTGTTCTTGGCTGTGCGCCATTTTGACATCACTCTTGGATAATTACATTTGGGCCCAGCTTTAGCTCTTTGCAGCCCCAATGATTGTAATGTTGCATTGCCACCTGGGGCACTTTCTGTGTCTTTTATTCTTTTATTGTCCTTTTCACCGCACCTCTTGTTACGTAGTTCCGAATCTCCTCATGGATCGCCACCGCTGGTGTTATTACAACATATGTGCACTGACAGCTTATGGCCGATCTGTGGCCTCCTTGTTTCTAGGAGCCTTCTATTGTGCGTGTACGTCTATTATGCCAGATGGCGCTGGCCAGCTATTTGTGTGCTTTCTCGTGCTAGCATGTCTGGCTCCCATGCCCTCTTATCCCTGTGGCGGTGTAAGGTCGGATTGCGAGTCAGGGCTCTCAGGCATAGCGTTCACTGGCACGGCGCGATGATTCCTTCTCCGGCCATGCTCTATAAAATTTCTGCTGCCTCCTGCAACAGTGTATCATCCCGGTGTCGTGCAACAACATAGCACCACATCACTCGGGTCTCAAGGGCTCGCCGGAGTCTGGATGTTCCCTGCCACAGACATGCTGTGGCTCTACTGCGAGTTTGCCCGTCTTGTCATGCGCTGCACTGCGGGTACTGCCCCTGCCCAGCATCTCGTCTCATTGACTCCCTTTGTTCATGGGGCTTCCGCCATTTTGACTGTGCTTCTCTGGATTCTTGTATCAATTTCTTCGCCTAGCGTCTAATGTTACTTGAAATCCGTTCTACATGAGTGTGGGCTGTGCTTCCGTGTACGAGGCTCTATCACAATGCAGAGGGGCCGCTTAATCACTCCAGCTGTTTCAATCCGTGTGTGTCACAGCATTACCTTCTCAGGCAATCGAGCCAAATAGCCTCTGCCTTTCACCCGGACTCTGTCGGCTGACCCTTCACTCGTAGCACTTGACTCCACTCAATTGTTCGTGTCGCTCGTTCCCGCTAGTGCGCTTCCTTCGTTGCACTTGTGTGAATGCAGTCCGGCCATAACAATGGGGCTCTATCTTCCGGGGGTTGGGGGGCAGCGAACCACTGGTAGCAACCGCCCTGCGCTTAACCGAAATGCCAGTTATCCAGTCCGTATGTCCAGCTCTCAGTATGCTGCCCGTCGTCCCCCTGGTACCTTTCTTCGGCTCTTATATGCACCGGACCAATATGCGAAGCGTCCCTGGTATCTCTGCCTTGTATAGCGCTCACTGCCGGCCGTAGTTTTCTCACTCGGCGTGTCCGTTATAATCTTTGTAGTGCTCCTCTTCAGCTCGTCAGCACTTTCCTTTGTTCAAGCGCGGGGGCCATCTTGGTCAGTTTTCCGCGGACGCTCTCAGCCTTTCTTTTTCTTAATATCTTGTGTTCCACACCTCAGACCAGCTTCAGTATCTGCTCACAACATGTGTCTCTCATTCCCACGACTGTAGGTTTGTTATGCCTTCGTCTGCACCATTTTCTTCGTGTATGCAACCTCGGATCATTCAGGATCAGCAGGAGCTCTCAGGAACCACGACTTTTCCCATGGCTAGTTAGACACGCCCCCCAACTCTCTCTCTCCTTTGACAGTAAGTTCTGTGTACTTAATTTCTTCTCAGACAGGATAAGAACTTTCAAGTCTAGTATTGCTATGTACATAATGTAGATTATTGACTTGACTTCTTATCATTCCCTTGGCAACGTAATTGTACCACGCTGCTTCTTTTGGCTTTTTTCAATCTGATGCATACTCCTTGAACAGCTGCCACTGTGCCACGCAACTCTTGACTGCCTTTAATAATTACGCGCGCGTTTCACTTACTTCATACTCGCCGCGCCAAATTAAAATAAGTCTGTTTCTTCTCACGAAATTCCGAGGCACTCGATTGCAGGCCGCTGCTCAGCTGATCGATCCTGTTACACTACGCGAACCGCTGAGGAAACGAGGGAAACAAAAAGCACAACGCGACTCCTATTACTTCCTCGTCACGCATACACGTGCTGATGGTTCCTTTCCTCTAGCGCTGCCAGGTTCACGACATGCTCGAAGCTACAAACGTTGCAAAGCTTCGTAACTCGCACCTGCAAAGCAAATTACATTTACTAACTCTATTCCAATGCATGCGCGCGCACGCGCGGAAATCATCCAGTGCTGCTCTAAGGTTCTTTACAACGTTAACAACATTAGCTTGAACAGCAACTTTAACAGTTGTGACGGTTACTTCTTTTGACTTCTCACAGCAACATATTTAAATTTCAGATCATGAACTACTGTTTCATTTAGTAAACTGCTTAAGGATTCTCATAGACCAAAACTCAATTTCTCATCAGTCACTTATCTGAATTAGTCTCGGGCACTTTCAGAAGAACTTCTTCTTAGATGTGTGGTGTGATTTCTTTTCTCTGGTTTCACTGTTTTCTCTGGAGCTCTTGAGGGCTGTGACCACTTCCAAAGCGATCTTGAATGAAAGGCAGTTGAATGAAATTGCGTGCCAAGCTTGCATGCCCAAGCACTCGGCTGCGCCAAGCCAGGAGGGGGCTAACCGCCCTGGCTTCAACTCCCTTCTCTCCGCCAAGTCTGCACAGTCGGCACACTAGGAAAGGACTGTGAGATGTGGAAGACACACGTCAAGCTGCACTGCTTCCTTGGAAACGAAATGAAAGCTAGCTAGGAAACTGCAGCCACTTCCGACACTGTCAAGGGAATCCTCCCCATCTAAACACCACTACCACCAGTGAGAGGGGTCCAAGCAGTAATAGTATCGGAAAAAGTACACTGAATTCCCAGTCTATTCATCCTCCACAAATTATGACATTTTAAACCTCTGTAGTGTAACACCATAACAAGCAAGACTATCCCGGCCCATGAAATATGTAGTAAAATGAAAATATTATCCTAGTCGAAACAATGTTCTTTTTTCTCTTCCCATATAGCCAGCCTATGTCCATGCAGGTTTTGATGCAAACATTAGCAATGCTGCGGTGGAAGCTATACAGTCCTCTGCTGCAGGGCACAACTGTCCATTATTATAAGGCCTGTATGCATAGGTTTTTAGGCCTTCCTGCTCTGTCTAGGTGTATTCAAGCAGTGCCCAAAGGAGCAGGAGAGTACACACTCTTCCACCTATTCGCTAGGCTTTGAATGGCCATAAGCTGCCATATCATATATACTGGCAAGATGGGAGGAACTGCAGGTGCTGTTGAATGGGTTTTGGGGTATTGCTCCACTGGGAACTGGCTGCCTGGTAGTTCTTGAGGACTGCTAGGAGCTCTATGGGGATGCTAATTGTGGTTTGGGTGATTGGATTCCTCTTGTTCTGAGGCTGAGTTCTTATGAGAGTTGATCTACATAATCCAACTTTGCCTATCCTTATCAACCTGGGCTCCAGTTACTGTGGCCTGTTAATAGAGGGCAGCAGGGTAATTTTAGGTTCAAGAGGGTTGTGGCGCCTGCTTCTGTAGGTCTATAATCTGCTTTGTAGCCCTATTCGTAGACTGAGTGCCTCTAACATATATTATTTAATTATTTAGGGGCTGTTGAGTGGTACACGTCACTTTCCCGCTGCTTCACAGGCCTTGTACAAGCGACCTCACATTACAAATACAACAATATGAAATAACATAGGTTGGCATAACGCAATGCATCATAACATTCTCATATAACTAAACTGCCCTCATTACAAAAATGTAAGGTGGGGTTGGTAGGGTTGAGTAAATATACAATTAGATAAAAACGAAAAACCTTGGGAAACTCCCTTGAAAGTGAAAAATGGGCTTGGGTAACAACATTGAAGGTTGAATTGAGAAGCGGATACAAGAGGAGGGAAGAAGAGGGAGAAAATATTAGAAACACAGATTTGTTCCCTCTCACAGTAGATAGAAGATGTTAAATGATGGTTCTCGCTCCTTTTTCGAAGTAAGTTATCAGTGCAAGCCGATAGGTTTACATTACCACCTGAAAAAACACAAAATCATTTCCTCTGGGGAAGACTCCCAGACTTGGGTACTTAACCAGCAGAAATGTAAATGGGAAATTGTGCTGGTCTTAGGCAGGTAAATCCTTAAACCCTTTAAAAACGTAGTCAGAATTACATTAAAATATATGGAAAAGAGGGTGTGACCTACCGTCGAAGAAATGGCTATCTAAATGGTTCTCTCCCGCCCCTTGGTACTCAACTCTGCAGATATGATTTAACGGCTTTCAGGATTACTCCTGATCTCTTCCTTGATCTTTAAATTGTTTGTTCGTTCGTTATTTTGGCAAATTGCCATAAAAGCCAATACATACCATACACAATAAAAGAAGATTTAAAACCATCAGTAATAACAATAAAAAACAATTAAGCCAATTGGTACACATTGCTAAACAGATCATCAAGGCTTGCTAGAGGAGATGTTCTACAGCTCCACTGGCATAAGTATATATTATTCTTAATAAAGACTTTACAAAGTGAAAAAGCGCAAAAAAGGTTCATTCGGTGCTGGCGCAACAAAAAAGATACTGGTCATGGAGTGCAATGCATAGAATAAAATAAAATGTCAACCATGGATACTATGCAAAATAATACTTTGCAAACCTCGACATTCCTGGGATTTAAGAATCACAGAAGCAAGAAGATGATGGCATTGCCAGTTCTTTAGGGCTCCCATCAGCCCCATTGGCTTGGTAGGCATAAAAAAACCCACACATAAAGTACACAATAAGAACAACATTTGAAACCATATATAGTGGCAATATAAGCGATTGGATCAATGAATGGAAGTTACTAAAAGTCTTCAAAGCATGCTACATGAAATGTTATACCGCTCGAATGAAGCACATGTAAATTAGTCACAGTAAGATGTTTACAAAGAGCAACGGTGCAAAAGGTGCATTCAATTCTAGTGCAACAGGAAAAGTCCTGCATAATCGTTAAGTGCAGTGTATGATATCTGTGGTGGGAACTGTATCATTTAAGATATTGGTCACAATAATCATTCACTACCCACAATCTTAATGAATTCTAGCAATAGCATCAACAAGGGAAACGTAGGTCAGATGTGCACTACCAGTTCTACAGGGCCCTCACCAATCCCCTTAAATCAATGGGCATGCGTGGATCTTCTCCACGCATGCCCATCATTAGATCATTAGATACCACCCCATTGCAAAAGTTGCAAGGCTATCCTTAGCCGCTGGGCACAGAGCCATAGCCGGAAGAATGGTGTTAACTCTGCGAGCCTTTAGGCAAGGCTTTAAGGATCCTCTTCTAAGGTCACCGTACAATGGGTAAAACAGGACAAAGTGGACCATATTCTCAATTACATCTGGGCATGCAGGGGTAACTTTGTGGTTCCACTTGCTCTTTACGGCAGCTAGGGGGAGAATCCCCATGCAGGCTTTGGTAAACGAGGATCTCGCTTGTTTTGGATGCATATTATCCAAATAATCTTCGTAGCCCACAGTCTTCTTTAGCAACCAGTAACTTGAGAACTGGTTCAAAACAGATCTGGCCCACACAGATTTCATCTTTCCCTGCTACCTTGAGAGCATTAACGATGCAAGTTTTTGAACCACTACCAATGGTATCGGGGGGCGCAGATCGGGGTTGAAGGATCGAGGAAGAGATGTTCGAGGGAGAAAAGACCAAAGATTTTTTTCCAAAATTACCTTCGGTCCTTTCTCCCCTGAACATTTCTGACTTGGCCCACACCCCATCCCCACCCCACTACTTGCCTTGCTTCCGACTCGCTGTGTCCCTGCCTGTTCCCTTTCATTTCCGTGATGGGGAACCGGCGCAGCAGGGTCCTTTCCTTTTTTAAATTTTTTAATTTTTGTTTCGGGATGGCTGCGGGGGACTCCCCCGCTCACAATATAGTGAGCAAGGGTGCGGAAGGCAGCGCCCAGCACCCAATGCGTGATCTGGTCAAACTTCTTGGCCGTTTGGAATTTTCGAACGCCTGTAATTCGGCCAAATCGCACATTCAGTCATTTTTTTATCAGTCATTTTGGCTGTTTCTGTATCAGGGTTAGCCCAATAGTCAATATGCCCAACGGTTTGGAATTCCTTCCTTATAGACGGGAATCAGGATAAACACATGGCTCCTTCTTGGAACATCACATCCCTCACAGCCTGTCTATACTTGTAACTCTCCATTGGTCCAAAACCCTGTCCAATAGTACAATGGCTTAGCCCTGCAAATTACTCGATTCAAGACTAAAAGATTGATTAGGTGCGCAAATGATAATCATAGGCAGAAACCTGTTAGATCAGGCCATCGGGCAAGGCAACGTTGATCCTTGGTTGTTCTTTTGCCTTATTCCTTCTAAGGACCATTGCATTGGTCTTTTGAATGTTAATGGCCAAGCCGTTCGCCTGGCAAAAACCTGAAAAGATATCCAGCCTGCGATGCAGTCCCATTGGTGTCAGTGAATGTAGGACAGCGAACATAAGAATTGGGCTCTTTTTTAAAATTTTATTTTTATTCATTGTATTTGGTTACAACCTTTTACAAACAGCAATTTAACAGTTAAAAAAACATAAAAATAGTATTTCTTCAATTACATAAATTAGCCCCAACTCTAAAAAGAGAGATCAGAAACAAATAATCTCTATGAATCAATAAAAGAGAAAAAGAGAAGACAAAAGGAAAAATCCAAGGAAAACTTCAACTATTGAAAATAGTTATGACAGTTAAGGAGAGAAGGTAAGAAGATGGCTCGATGGAAGCTGGTGAGTACAAAAGTGACAGTACCATACACTACCCAAACACTTGCATCAAACACAAAAACTTCAGTTGATAGAGTTCAGATCACAATCTTATATCTTTTTAATACCTGAACCACTGCTATTGTCAAGGCTCCATCATAGCCTGATAGCAATCTATCCCAGAAAACATCAGATGGAAACCCTTCATTATTTACTCCAAACCTATCAGAGTGTTGACCTCACTGCCCATGTACCTTCACATTCTATCAGAAGATGTTTTAAGGATTGGTTGGCCGGATTTTCGCAGACTCTACACAGTGATACTGGCCTGGCCCTGGCCTCTTTTGGATAGGACCAACCCCGTGTGAGGAATATTCAATCACACTCTAAGGAAGTTATTTCTAATCTTCCAGTCGCGGAACTTTACTAGGTATCTTGGAATCGCACCCAATTTTTTTATCGACCTTCTGGAAGCAATTTACGGGCGATCGGGCACGCATGTTGTCAATTGTTTTGATCCAAATTTGCCTTCTTGGCCTTCAAAGGATTCTGGATTAAAGTCTCATAAGAATTGGGATCTTATCGCAGGCAAACAAGGGTGTATCTGTCAGAGCATTCAACAAATCATTAATTACCCCATTGATGAACACACCAAACGGCAATGGGGCCAGCACACAACTCTGCCGGGCTCCCATTTCTATTTTCACTGCATCGGACATTGCACCATTGAAGTCTCCCCCTGCAGCAAATTTTAGCACCATTACCCTTGAATAGTGGCTTGTGGGCATTTAACAACTCTTTGGGGATTCCCAGCTCCGCCAGGACAGCACAAAGCCTTGTTCCCGGGACTGTCAAATGCTGTCTTTAAATCAATGAAAACTGCAAAAATTGGCATTTTCCTCAAGGAGATATATTTGTCACATAAGCGTAGCTTTAGGCACTGGTCTCCCTTTTGGAAGACCGCCTGCAAGTGATTCAAGACTATACCGTCCTTCACCGATTCCTCCAAATGCCTCAAGATGGCCCTGGCGAA
This sequence comes from Ambystoma mexicanum, assembly GCF_040938575.1. NCBI lineage: Eukaryota > Metazoa > Chordata > Amphibia > Caudata > Ambystomatidae > Ambystoma > Ambystoma mexicanum. The sequence goes on along the minus strand of NC_090925.1, from coordinate 324,279,865 downwards.
AACCTTCCCCCTGTATCAAGAAGGGAGATAGGAACTGTCCAGCTAATTATAGGCCGATCTCCCTTCTTACAAATGGGTACTAGGACTGCCTGGGTCCAGGATTCTGGCACCCTATTTGGGGTCAGGACTACATTAAAATGCCTTGGTAGATATGGTACCCAAACCAAAGGTTCATCAGCAAAATTATTCCACCGGAATCATATCCATGTCGGGGCCTTACCTTTTTTCTGGCTCTCAAGGGCATGTCTAGAAGTCCCCCTGCCCCCAAATCAATGGGTGGTCTGTTTGCTCTGTGGCGAGCTTGCTAGAGATCCCAACATCAAATATTCACTTCTCCTCATAGAGGTCCATGCAGCTTCTGGAATAGACCCCTGGAAATGGGCACACTCGTTTGGATGACTACTGCCCATGATCTTCAAAAACTGCAATATTTCCATTGTTTATTGCCTTGAGCAATGAGTCCAATAGGTCCACCAGTTATCATGATTTTTTGGCCCTAGTGATCGCACCATATTTTTTCCTTGCGTTTCATAGTGCCACTACCTCTTCGGTGCCCACAACTTTGGCCTGTCTTATGAGAATACCTTTTGCCCATCGGCAATCCCCATCATAGCTTCTTTAAATCTGTGGGATGTCCTCTAGGTCTCGCATTCGAAGCTCGCGTTGCTTGGACCGTTACGTCACATCGCCATCTCCTCGCCCAGTGCTTGTCGGTGGGGGCGCCGCTTCCGATCTCGCACGTTCTGTCTGTTGCACGACTCCTGAGGTAACCAATGCAGAGATTTTCTTGCTCAATAGCATATTTTGTGAGACTCCCGTTTGGCTCCTGGTCCACCATTTTCATTTTGTAATTTCTGGAAGTAGCACTGCATTTTGTGACTGCACGTCATGCTATTCATGAACTAATGTCCTGCATCTTAATGCTCTGCTTACTACACTCATTCTTGCATTCTGGCATGGCGTGGCTGTAATAACTTAAAAAACAAAATGTTATCTACATGTGGCTTTCCTGCTCCCATATTTTGTTTATTTTACCCTTCTTATTTTTGCTTTTTTTCATACTTCTTTTAGTTGCTCAGAGGTAATTTTACCTCAATCCCTCTATCAATTTGGTCATGGCTTAACTACGAGGAATCGCTAATGCTGCTTTTTTGGGACACAGATTCGATCATCTGTTTTTTAAAAATAAAATCTGTTCTTCTCATAGTTGTATGTATTTGTTTTTGTGAATTGTACGTGTGTCCATTTGACTGCTCTCAAAATACCTAAGTGATTCTCCTCCTTCTCAAACAGTAATGGATCATGCCAAGGAAGCCTTTATCTGAGCTGAGGGCACACAACCCTTTCATGGAAGCTACTAATGTCAAGTTATAGCAGTTAGATGACAAATGTACTTCTGTTGAATCCAGTATTAAGGGGGGAGGGGCGTTTAAAGGCAAATTTGCAATAGCAAAGATGTTACCCACCGAGCTGTGTGGTTAGAGAGGACTCTCTTCGATCTTTAACAGCATACTGAGGATTTAGAAAATCGAATTGACACGACGACCTTCACCTCATCAGCCTTCCCGAAGGCGATGAGGCAAAGGACCCCGTCCTCTTCCTGTAAAGTATGTTACTTAAGCTTTTTCGCCTACCAGCAAATACATTCAATAATCGGAGCACAGGGTGTGTTTGAAGGCTAATTCTGCTCTAAAGACTTCATTACCTAGAACTTTGATCTTCCTACTGTTGGAACATTTCCAGGTACAAATAATGAGTAGAGTAAGAGAACCTAAGCAGTTGATTTGGAAAGGTCACATCATTTGTATTACTCGAGATGTGCCTGAAGCCACAGCCAGGCACAGAAAGGAGTTCCCATCATTTTATCTTGCTTTTGAAGCAAATCCGTGCGCATCAGTCTTCTCCATCCTTTCTCTTTTAAAGTAATTGTCAGGGGTACACATCCATATATAATTGGCCCTGCCAAACTTAAACATTTCATTCGGTCAAGCAAGATGGAGAACATGAGCACCTCACTATCTCTGAGCAGTTGCTACCTTCTGCTTCCGATGGGTAAACTTAATGTAGTCCTTTTTACCTTTTTTCTATCTTATCTGCTGTCACGCTAGAACTGCCTTTTTACAATTCATTATATGGCGGTGGAGTGGGGATGGTGTCTGTTTCCTTCTCGTTTCCCACTTCCCACTTCCTGTTTTCTTTTGGTCCGAGCTGGGTTCTTGTAGCCAGAGTGTGTCCCCTACTCCTAGGCCACTGTCTATAACAGCGTTGTTGTCCTCATTTGTCTTTATTCTGCATCATCTGATGAACCCAAGGTGATCATCCCAAAGACCCTAGCCTGGGACCCTTCTTTTATGTTGCCAAGAAAAGGCAGATGCTTCCTGATCCTGACCCCTTGGGGTGGTCTTCTGTGGGATAACATGGGAGGGGATTCGGGTCAGGAGATTTGGTTGGACCCTCTTACTAACTTCCCTAATGATCCCATGGACTTAATGGCCTATTTTAAAAGTGAAGCCTTGGATGGAAGTAGAAACAAGAACATTAAGGACTTCAAGTCCTATAATGCGCTAAGTGCTGGGATGAGGAAGAGGGACTCGGAGGTGCACAACTGTAGTGTGCTGACTATTGGTTCTAATGACCCACACCTGAGCGGGACATTTAAATATTTGAAGCCTCTTCAGGTGCAGGCCATCAGAAGCAGACAGCAGCTGTGGTAGCGGAAGGAACAGGAGAAGCAGACCGAAGCAGACTCTGGGGACCGCTGCTGTGTTTCCAGCAGGACGCAGTGCCAAGAGTCGTGAAAGCTGAGAAGCTGCAGTGCTGAGGATGCGCGGCGGGAAGTGTCACTTTTACTAGCAATCCTGTAAGAGAGAGGACCTCTCCGGATCTGGTGTCCTACGCCGGTGGTTGGCGTTCACTGGCGTGTGGCGGAAGCAAGACAGGCTCCCCTGTTGGAAGGCACTGACTGCAGGAGTGTGATCGGAGCTGTCCGACGTCCTGGACCCGACGTGAGAAGAAGCGCAGAAATCTACAGTGGGTTGAGCGAGCTGTGAGAAACCAAAGGGCGTCTCACTGACCAATCCCTTGATCGGTCATCTAGGTGGCCGAGGCATGGCCATCGCTATTGGATCCAGACCCTGGGGGTGGACCAGTACAGGAGGATCACCTGGATGAGGGGTCCCTGTGGAGTGGGGCACCCGGAGGAGGGACATGGTACCACTGTTCCCATTTTCCTGTAGAACACCTGGTCCTACCAGCTGCTGGTGAAGGTCGCTGCAGTATCGCAAAGGGGCAACTCCCTGCTACTACAGAAGGTCACAGTGGTACCCACTTCATGTGCGGTGTGAGGACTTGAAAGGAGGCGAGCAGCGCTGGGCCAAAAGCCTTGACTAGACAGAAGGTCTTGATAAAGTGTATCAGCCGCTGCCGGCGAGTGAAATGGGAGACCAGATTGTGTTGATAAATGAAAAGGACATTAACGCTCAAGTGCTCGTTGGGTTGTCGAGAAACAGTGAACGAAAGCACATTGTAGCAAGAATGAAGAATACAGAGATTGTGAGAGAAGCCACGAAAGAAATCTGAAGCACGAGAGTGTAACCGAGAGAGGAGGCGAATAGTCAGTGGTCATGAAAGGGTAAAGTCAAGGGTACAAGCCCCCCCCTCGTACAGTTGAAAGTATTTGACAAAAGGTGAAACGAAGTATAAAGCTAACTTAAGGAATTATTAGCCCTGTGATCCGTATCCAGTATTGTGGGGTGCGCATAGGACAGCAGCTGTGAGAAAGAGAAGCCTGATAGTTAAAAGTAAACGCCCTTGCTACAGTATAACAGTGGCCCGACGAGACACGATCGCCTATCTGAAGTCTCTGTATTGAACTGGCAAGTACTTTGAAGTGAAAGCTTGAAAGATTGCAAAGCAGCAAGTGTGATGCTAGCGGTTTGAAGGCATATGCCCGATCGAGGGAAGCCAGAACTGCCTACAGAGGAAGGTCTGAGCCTGGAGGAGGGGGACCCGAGTGAGTGAAAGTGAACCAAACATTTGTTTAAAAAGACATTAAGAGCTCCTGAGTGTTATAAGCTACTAGAACTGGTCATGTTAACTGAAATGTGATTTAAAGGCTACAGTGAACCCGACTGAGGGATGGCAAGTGAAAGCAAGGGAATGCGAATCCCACCTTTTCATAGTGACTGAACAGTGGTGTAAAGACGAAGGTGGACCCAACAAAGGGGTATCGCGAGAAAGCCGGTGAAGGGGGGAATCCTGCATGGTGAGAGCTTAGGGAAAAGTCTTGTGATGCCAAGAAAAAGACATTGATTCGAGGGATCCTGCCTTTTCTGAAGAAACTGCTTCCAGATGCCTGTAGACTCAAGGGGTGCTTGCAGTCATGCCACTGTTCCGCCTTGTCCCGTGATGTAATGTGGGGAAGGGAGTGCACTAGTTCAGCAGTCATGTACTAGCAAAACTCCTTTGGACATTTCAGTTTGCACTACACTCTAATGTTACACTTGTCACTGTCCCAAACCCTTTTGTTATATAGAGTAAGGATTTGTTCACAAGTAGACATTTTATTAAATTATAAAAGGTTTGATAAATGCCTAGCTTTCCCTAACCTAACAAGGATTTCCCTGCCTATCAAACTAAGACTAAAGGAAAACACTCTAATATCACAAGGTATCCGTCCCTCACACTTATACTTACAACAACATTATAGAGGCATTATCTGGCTAGTCCACTGCCACAGTCTCCTCAGTACTCCGCTCCACTGTCCATCCTCCACCTCGTCTCTTGCTCCATTTGCTCTCACCCGAACACCTTTAAATCTCCCTCTGTGTTGGCTTGGCTTTGGCTTTTATAGCACAGCCAATCCCCTTCCAAGACCCCTCATGGGTCACATTGGACAATCTCTGGCTACGCTAGCCCTTTGGACGTTGGCACTTCCTCTGTAACGCTTTAAGAAGGCTTTTAGCCCTGCTGTCAAGCTGTTCACCCTCACCACCCTTCTCCTCACCTGTGGCTTCCTCTTGTTTGTCCTTGGAGTGCTTGGAGGGTCTTTGGGGAGTCCTGGTATCTTCCTTTTGTGGGCTTGTCTCTGGACTTCCTGTCATGCAAGTAGGGCCTGGCTCCCTCGGAGGCCACCTCGACAGGAAGTGGGACCTGTCTTGGGGGGGCCCTGAGGAGCCAAGGCCCCGCGACAGGGAAAAGACCGATGGACGGTAAAAAACCCTGTGTAGTCTTCCTGAGATTGTACTGAGTAATAGACTCTCCAATGGCGAAGTGGTTGTGAGTGATCCGGAGTGAACCCGGAAAATAGTTGATCAGGTAAGTTCGTTCTGTCCACCAATATGAAGATGGCTTGAGGAAAGGAAGGCAGGATCCGATCCGTGAAGACTTGGCCGGATACAAGGTAAGTAGCAAAGAGGAGAGATGCAGGAGGAAAGAGAAGAGGGATGGAGCCCGGAACGGGGAAACGGTCCGAGCAGAGTGGGATAGGTAGGAATAGAAGGAGAAGCAGTTAAAGTCCCTACTTACCAGAAACGGTTGGCTCCACGAAAGGCACAGGGAGGAACACGTAGATACGCGAGGATGGCGGCTGGCCGCTAGTACGAGTGGCAAGGTGCCGAAGGCAAAGGAAGAGACTGGGAAGGCGTAACGGTCGAGAGCCGTGAAAGGACTAGGGAAGTAGGTAGACAGAAAAACAAAGTTAAGCGGAGAGTAAAGGCAATCGGGTAGGGGTAAACACTGCGGGAGGCACTGAAGGAGCTAAAACAGAGTTTTAGCCGAGCGCTGGTATCACAGGAAAAATAACACAGATACAACGCGCCGGGAGGTGGGCGGGGCTTGCTTAAATAACAAAGGCAGCCATTTTGGATGAGGACTGGACTGCTAACTGAAGGTTCTTCTTAGCGAGAACTTCCACTTCTGCCATAGCTTCCAGGGATGGATCCTGACACCTGCCCCTTACAATCTCCATTTGTGGGGCGGCAGCCATGTGCTCTGGCTGTTCATTTCCTTGTGGCTTTCTTCTGTTCTGGTAAGTTTTGATTCCCCCTGTGTTTACCGAGGATTTCTGCTCCCCTGCAGTGCCTTCTCATTCTCAGTTTGTTTTCTGTTGCTCCACCATGCCCGTTGGGTCCGTCTGGGGTTATTGAGTGTCTCTTCTCTGTTTGGCAGGAAAACTCCCAGTCCATTACATATCTCAACTCCATTCCTCAATTTCTAGTGAGTTTTCTTGATTTTGCCCAGGTGTATATTAGGAGTTGCATTTCTGAAAAACGCAAAAGAAAACTCTTGCAAGAAGACAGGCTGACCGGCATTATAGAAGGGACAGTGGTACTATCATTTGCAAATAATGCACACTCGGGGGAGATGGGACTGAGCGCCCCCCAACTCTCTCACACCACCTATGGTGCAGGACTGGCTCTGGCATATGCCCTGATAGTCGGCCTACCCCCGACCGGGAGGGGTTTCTATCCCCCTACATCCCAGAAAGGGTCCTGAACCAGTCACAAAAGGTCGTGTTTGGTTCCCTATGTGGCAATATACGTTATGGCCAAAGGAGTGGCTTGAGCGTCCTCTGGGCTCTCCACACTGCAGCTGATCACGCTCTGCTGCCTTCCAGTCTCCGCCCTTGCCCTGCCGGGCTCTCCACATTGCAGCCGATCACGCTCTGCTGCCTTCCAGCCTCCGCCCTTGCCCTGCCGGGCTCTCCACATTGCAGCCGATCACGCTCTGCTGCCTTCCAGCCTCCGCCCTTGCCCTGCCGGGCTCTCCACATTGCAGCCGATTACGCTCTGCTGCCTTCCAGCCTCCGCCCTTGCCCTGCCGGGCTTTCCACATTGCAGCCGAGCACGCTCTGCTGCCTTCCAGCCTCCGCCCTTGCCCTGCAGGCTCTCTACATTGCAGCTGATCACGCTCTGCTGCTTTCCAGCTTCAGCCCTTGTCCTCTGGGCTCCCTGCTCTGCAGCCTGCCTCACTCCGGCTGCCTTAACCCTTGTCCTCTGGGCTCCCTGCTCTGCAGCCTACCTCACTCTGGCTACCTACAGCCCTTGTCCTCTGGGCCTTCCTACTTTGCAGCTTATCACGCTCCGCTGCCTACTACCTACCTTTTCCGCTGGGTTCTCGGCCTAGCAGCCCTCTACAGTCCTCTGCTACCTTCTACGTTCAGCGGCCCTGTCCATCAGGGTTCACTCCTTACTGCCCGGCCCTTATGGGATCCTTGCCGTGCAGTCTACTTTACTCTGCTGCCCTAAGCCCTTTTCCTCTGGGCTTTCTACCTTACAGTCCTACTCCTGTGGGCTTACTCATTGCTTTCCTGCTCCTCTGAGCTCTCAACCTTGTTCCTTACTGTCCTCTGCTATCCTATCCTGTTACACGACTTTCCCTTCATTTCCTTCTGCTAGTTTGCTATCACCTCCTTTCCTGGATTTGTCTGTAGTATCTTCTCTTGTACTGTTTGTAGACCCTTTTGTACAGAGCTTGTCTGTTGGTTCCCATCAGTCAACCTCTGCCCCTTCCCTTGTCTCGTTTCTTCATTACAGACACCCATAGCTGCTGTTCCAAGTCATGGCCAAACAGCGTGGGCCTCTGTTATAGCAAACTGTCCAGAAGGCTAGAGTATTTCCAAGGTTCGTGGAATACTCTTTTCCTATATCTGCATACACCCCAAGAGGGTATTCATTCTGTATCATTTCCCTTGCTACTCTTGCCTACTCGTCGTTCTCTTTCCTTTCCGCTGTGTGTGTTCTTGTCTGTCCACTTTATTTGGCACAACCACCCAAACCCTTTCTGGGTGTCCTGTGCCACTCTTAATAGAGTGCCATCCCCTACAGAATGCAAGAGCCAAAAATTTCTTGTTCCATAGGCCGGAAAGGCACACACAGAACAAAGATGCTTTCCTTTCGGGTTAAGAAACCTTTGCATAAACCTAAGGTTTCCCTAAAGACAGCAAACAAGAACCTTAGTCTAAAGGACAGTCTTGCCTTAGTAAACAAAGATTTACAAGCACGGTACTATACTCACTGGCTAGCTGACCCTTCTTCCATGTACAATTATTATGACATTTGCGACTATGACCCGCAGTCCTTATCTGTTGCAGAGCTACAGCAAGATAATGAATTCTTACAGATCTTGTTAAACCAAACAGTGAAAAACACTCCTGCGTCTTCTGACAAGCCTTCTAACACCGCAACAGACAAGGATATAGCACTCATTGTGGGAGACTCAGAGTGATCTGCGCAAGATCAGCTTGGCAAGCTCCCCAGAATGCTGGAAACCCTTATTTGACAGGACAAGGCAGTCATTATCCTGAGGTTTGTGCATCTGGTCCTGGGTACAAAAGACCTATAATAACCATCGGTTGTCTTAATGCTTCTACAGTATCTACTAACCACAATAACCCTAAGGTCAGTTTTCCCATTGCTACAACCGAATTTTCTGCCACACCAGCTTCTGAAGCTTTAGATCAAACTAATGATACTTACCTGCTACACGAACAACTCATACGCCTTAAAAGAAAGACCGAAGACCTCTACGATGACTTTGTTTATTTGCATTATAAGAATCTTATGAAGGGACACAAGTCACCAGACCATCTGACACTATGTCCAACACCTGACATCTTATCTTTAGAGATCGACATGATAAGGCCTGGAATTGCCATACAGAAAATTATACAGACTTATACCAAGCAGATGGAAGACCTAAATATAGCATATGTATCCCTTCTAAAGACTGACACAGCTCTTTCACCTTCCAGCCACAGAAACTCAGGTTGTTGTACTGACAGAAAAGAATTAACTCCTCCGGTGGGTCAAATCACGCACACCGCCATTTACACCACAAAACAAGGGTGGTCTTCTGATTGGAAATCCCTCTGAGTCAAAGGATGGTTCCGCCCTCACTCTTGCCTATTGTCCAGTACTCACACTTACAACCTCTTCTGAAATGACAATGGCAGCTGAAGAGACTGCCGCAGTTCACACCGAGCATGCTGAGTTGGCAAGCGGGGCCTGCCAAAGTGTGGCTGTGCTATCAGACAACACTCTTGAGCAATCAACATCTTCAGTTTCTTCGATATCCCCTGAATCGCCAGTGGTTGTGGTACCCGATCCATCAGTAGTTGCAACACCTGAACTGTCTGTAGCTGCTACAGCACCCGAAATTCCAACTGCAATTCATGATCTTCCTGCTGCTGTGGTTCCTAAACTCCCTGCCACATTTGAGACTCCTCCAGTCTCTGCTGCAAATCTTGAGGTTGCTATAGCTACTGTGATTCCTGAAGCTACTGCTAATTCTGATGCTCCCGATGCCCAGATTTCTACTTCCTTCGCAGCTGTGCTCGCTGCAGCAGAATCCTCTGCTACACAACCTGATCCCTCAGCACCTTCTCTTCCTGATCCTACATCCGCCATGCTAACTGTTGCAAAGTCAGCGAAGGGTTTTCCTGTTAAGACTACTGATCCAGTTGTTCCTGCTGGTGTATCTATAGCACTAAGACTGCCAGACTCTACTCTACCAGTCTCAGGTGCGTTCCAGCCCGCTGGCTCTCTCATGACACCCACACACCCAGTTGCTACAGCATTGATACTCTCTACAGCCATTCAAGATCTCACTGCTGCTGTAACCTCTGATCTGTCTACTAATCATGGGAAAACCGCCGCTGTGACTCCTGAACTCTCTGCGGCTAACCCTAACGTTGTCATTGCTGCTCCGGATGTCTTGGAAAGCCTTCCTAAAGCTACCAACTCTGCTGTACCTATGGCTCCACTTTCCAGCACCATATTGTTGCCCGTCAAAGCAAAATCTATCATGGAGCCTGCAGCAGTTTTTCGCAGTTCCTCTTTTCATGCACACACAGTTGGGGTCTGTGTTCCAAAGACTTTGTCTATTCTGATTGCTACATCAAAGGTTCTGAACATTGGTACTATCTCCGTCATTCAAGACTCTCACCTTGCAACCCGTTTCTGGTGCTTCATGATGTGCCTTTTTGGATTAAGACTCTTGTACGGTGTGACAGACATTCTTCCTGTAGGTCGGTCTTCAGGGAGCCTGGAGAGGGGCCTGGAGAGGGGCATACTGTCATGCCTGCGCCATGGGCGCATCCATTTATGCTCAATTTGGACTATATGTTTATCATTTATTTACAACAGACTCTTGGATCCATCTACATTTATTTTGGGAACTTTACTTCCCATTTGCGAGACTTTGGTGCTTTATTATTATTTCCAACAAACTACGCATACCATAATGCACCTGGCTACAAGCATCGATTCCTGGCTGTTCCTATTGGTTATCAAGGGAACTACACCCCCCAGAAGCCCTAGGGACTTGCCCTGCTTCCACCAGCCCAGGAACAGAAAGGGAGGTGGCCGATTGCCTGCAGGTGTGCTTCGCCAGGTGCAACCAATTAGCCTGCCTCTGTGCTGGGCTAGGCAGTATAAAAGGCTGCTGCCTGCAGTGGCTCAGGCTCTTGCAGCTGAGAGTCCTTCCTCCACCTTTTGCATCTTCCTACGGATCTTGTATGCTGCTTACCTTCACTCCAGCTTGGACCCTGCCTTGTTGCTTGCTCCACCCTGTTGCCTCCAGCCATAGCCTTCCAGGCTCCCTGCCTCACAGCCCTGCTCCTCTGGGCTCTCCACACTGCAGCTGATCACGCTCTGCTGCCTTCCAGTCTCCGCCCTTGCCCTGCCGGGCTCTCCACATTGCAGGCGATCACGCTCTGCTGCCTTCCAGCCTCCGCCCTTGCCCTGCCGGGCTCTCCACATTAAAGCCGATCACGCTCTGCTGCCTTCCAGCCTCCGCCCTTGCCCTGCCGGGCTCTCCACATTGCAGCCGATCACGCGCTGCTGCCTTCCAGCCTCCGCCCTTGCCCTGCCGGGCTTTCCACATTGCAGCCGAGCACGCTCTGCTGCCTTCCAGCCTCCGCCCTTGCCCTGCAGGCTCTCTACATTGCAGCTGATCACGCTCTGCTGCTTTCCAGCCTCAGCCCTTGTCCTCTGGGCTCCCTGCTCTGCAGCCTGCCTCACTCCGGCTGCCTTAGCCCTTGTCCTCTGGGCTCCCTGCTCTGCAGCCTACCTCACTCTGGCTACCTACAGCCCTTGTCCTCTGGGCCTTCCTATTTTGCAGCTTATCATGCTCCGCTGCCTACTACCTACCTTTTCCGCTGGGTTCTCGGCCTAGCAGCCCTCTACAGTCCTCTGCTACCTTCTACGTTCAGCGGCCCTGTCCATCAGGGTTCACTCCTTACTGCCCGGCCCTTATGGGATCCTTGCCGTGCAGTCTACTTTACTCTGCTGCCCTGCTTTCCTGCTCCTCTGAGCTCTCAACCTTGTTCCTTACTGTCCTCTGCTATCCTATCCTGTTACACGACTTTCCCTTCATTTCCTTCTGCTAGTTTGCTATCACCTCCTTTCCTGGATTTGTCTGTAGTATCTTCTCTTGTACTGTTTGTAGACCCTTTTGTACAGAGCTTGTCTGTTGGTTCCCATCAGTCAACCTCTGCCCCTTCCCTTGTCTCGTTTCTTCATTACAGACACCCATAGCTGCTGTTCCAAGTCATGACCAAACAGCGTGGGCCTCTGTTATAGCAAACTGTCCAGAAGGCTAGAGTATTTCCAAGGTTCGTGGAATACTCTTTTCCTATATCTGCATACACCCCAAGAGGGTATTCATTCTGTATCTTTTCCCTTGCTACTCTTGCCTACTCTTCGTTCTCTTTCCTTTCCGCTGTGTGTGTTCTTGTCTGTCCACTTTATTTGGCACAACCACCCAAACCCTTTCTGGGTGTCCTGTGCCACTCTTAATAGAGTGCCATCCCTGACATTATGGCTATTGATTCTTGAATAGGGATTATTGCCTTTTTTGACTCTGGTTACTTCAACTCTTGAATTGAAGGGTAGAGCTAACTCATCTAGCTGATGCAGAGTAAATAATTCTCTTCTTTGTAATAAAAACTTTGGCCTGTCTTTAGTTGTCTTTCATCAGCATTTTATATTAATAAAGATGGTGTTACCTCACCAGTCAATAATTGGGATGGTTAGAAGGCTGCACTTAAGAGCCAGAACATGTAATGTGTTGGTAAAAAGAATCCTAGAAAACGATATGTTCTTTACTTAAAGAATAACACAATTTAGGCAATAAGTATAGTGGCAATCCTAATGATGATCCTCTTAACTGTATTGTATCTTTTAGATTTTAGATCGATACAATTTTTCTTCTGAGAAAGATTTTGGGGTATTATTGAAATATAAAGCCAAGATATAGCAGCATTCGAATAAGGCTATTAAATCTCTTGCATTCTGTTTAAAATGTAGAAAAGAACACTCTAGAATTCTTTATATTAAGAATTATTTATATTAAGAATGAAAACAGGGTTTTGGTTTCTTCTGATGAGGCTCCTTTAGGAGTAATTACTACATTTCTTTAAGAACCTATTTACTTCTGAGAATGCCAATATCCCCATCAATTTTAGTACCTCTTTAATAAATTGCGTCAGCATACTTACCCTCTCTGTGATATTGAAATCCCCACACATACTGATGAAATTGCTAAAGCAATTCAGGATCTCAATAAAGGTAAGATACCTGCTCAGGATGGTTTTTCTTCTGATCTCTATGCTTTATTTGCTGCTATCCTTCCCCCGTTACATTTTCAAATAGTTTTCATAGTTTTCAATGGTAGGAAATTCTTTCTGAACCGTTTCAGAAACTTTGTTAGTACTTTTCCCTAAATCTGGTTAGGATTGAGAGCTTCCAAAAACCAAGAGAAATTTCCCGAATCAACTCTTATTGTAAAATGTTTGCAAAGGTTATTGGTAATAGAATTGACCCTTTTGCTTCCCTGTATGATGAAATCAGACACGGTTGGCAGTAAGGGGCAGAATTTATCTTCTAACTCAAGATTAGTTTGGACATTCGCCACACTGTGCATACAAATGACAGTTTTTATGTCCGTTGCTTTGTGTGCTGAAAGAATGGGATTGTTTATTTGAGGCATTATATTGACATGGTTTTCTCTTATTTTAACTCATTGAATAAATTTACTCTAATCCTACAACTTCTATTCATAGCAACTGGCATTTCTCTGAATTCTTTCCTCTTTTATGAGGTACTCTGCAAAGTTGCCTTTTATCTCCTATTCTTTTCATTGTTTCTCTGGACTCCTTTCTGGAAGAGTAATGATAATAATCCTGTTTTTGTATATGATAATACTGAAAGTAAGCCAGCTTCTTGTGCATGAGCAGGTGATAGTTGGATCTTTTTAAGGGACCCTAGTGCTAATCTTCATGATTTGTTGGATTAAGTTTGGTTTTATCATTAGTATCTGGCTACAAATTAAAGGTAACTCAGTGATACTCTGTCTTTATTCACATCGTCTCAAACATGAATTGGTGGGTTTTGGAATGGAATGGTGCCATAATTCTATGAAATATTTAGATATCTCGAACGCATCATCTGTTAAAAAAACTATAAAGCTCAACTCTGCATGTCTATTCTCTAGATTACATGACTGTGTTGCCTTATGGTGAAGGGGGATAGCTGAGGGGCACACATTTGTCTTGGAAGCAAGACAATGCAACTTAAAACTGGTTTGAATCCTGATCCTGCGCTTAGAAACTAATCTCTGGTATTAAGTAATTATAATTATGGTCATCTTTATTTTTTATTTGTAGGGGTCATTTGGAAACTATTAACATGATGTTGTCTTCCATTGTGTCCCAAGCCACTCGCCACTTCAATTCTACACATACACACAGCACATCATTGGATCTTTCATGGATTCACACGCTGTGAATATTCCCTGTCGTCAGGCTGGGAAACCCCGGTAACTTTAACTTAGTAATTCTCCTATGGGAAAACCTGCCTTATTGTCCAATCGACGACGACGTGGGTGCTTTTGGCAGCACCAATGTTAACGTCGAGTGTATAGCGCCGCCCCAGCAGCTTCCCCTCAGATTTCAACCATCTTCCAAACAGTTGGGATTCCTCGTGTTTCTCTCCTGAGAGAAAATTTACATTTATTTAAGAAAACCTTTTTCTTCAACATTCGTTTTTTTCGGTCCTTCACTGAAAAAGCTTGAGTTCCAGCTCCATTATGGAACCTTCAGGCACGAAAAAAGCCCTTCTTAAGGCCGTGTGAGACCTGTGGGCAGAAGAACGTGTATGAGGGAGACAAGCACTCAGAGTGTCTTTACTGTCTGTACCCACATCATTGGGCTGACGGATGCAACATCTGCTAAGGGTTCTCTAAAAAGACCCTCAGAGACAGAAATAGATGCCTTATTTGTTGGCTCAATAAGGGAGCCTACCCAGCGTCGGAGGTCGGCTTGTCATAGAGTGGCAGGGCAACCACTCCCTCTGACAAGAGGTTGCCGTCACGTCAGAGATCCAAATCCAAAGAGCGACGAAAAAGCAGAGAACAGGTGAGGCTAAGTCATCTACGGGCCAGGATAAGTCCAAGCACTCATTGCCTCTTAAAAAGCCTCTTTCTAGTGTTGAAAAAAATCCCATGTAGTCTCCAATCACTCTTATAAGAGTACTATGTCAAAATCGCCATCAGAGACCCCAAGAGAGAAGGGCTTGTACCCGTCTTTGAAATCCACAGACTCATCCCGGAAATCTTAGTTTGCGACGGACAAGCATAAATCGATGCCAACTATAACATCCTCCTTGTTGGCGAAAAAGTCTTCTTTGACGAGCACCAAGAAACACTGGGATCACACAGGTCCTCTTCCTGACAAGTGTCCTCCTCAAAACATCACTCGATGACCAAATCGACATCCAAACTGTCATCTACTACGCCAGCGACTACATCGACCACAGCGATGATGACATCGACAGTCATGTCATCACCCATGTCTCGACTACCGTCAACGGCTACCTCGACGACTACGTTGACAACGACTATCCCGTCGACGACCACTTCGTTGACGATGAAGGAAAAAATCGGAATGGAAACAGATTTATTGTCCCAGAGTGGTACATTAAAAACCCCATCTGGGCCCTTGGTACACGACCAGCCTCCTTTGGAAATGTCTCCAACTATCTTACCAAAATAAATTGATGCCAGACTCCCTCTGCTTCAGGCTCCAACAATCCAACCATATGGAGACCCACAGGTTATACCGCAACAAAAGGAGACATCTAACCCTTTTGAAGACACAGGGTGCTCGCCCTAGAAAGCAATCTCCTTCCAGGCCTCCTCCTCCACCTCAGACATTTAGTCCACGACAAAGAGAACAGTAAGTAGGTGAGCTAGTGGACACTGGTCCACAAGACACGCTTTCCACTGTCTCCTCTTCCCTGAGAGCATTTCACTCCATGATAGCGAAGGCCTGCCAAGAGATTGGCTTAATCTCGGAAGAAGAGAAACAAAGATTGTTTCCTCTTTGATCTTGTGGGGAAGAGGAGGAAATCAGTTTTCTCCATTCCAGCTCTTGATCATGTGTGGCAGGAAGGTCTCCGTACCATGAAGCATCCATTTACGGAACCGGCATTGAAAGGGCTATTGGAGAAGACATGTAAGGCTCCCGATTTCACTCCAAAATGCCTTCCGTCGCAACCAACGCCAGAGTCGGTTCTATCTGCTGCAGCTAGCTGAAAAGCACGCACACAACATAAGTGTGCCACTCCCCCGGACAATGACAATCGACAATTGGATGCCTTTGGTAAAAAAGTGCTTACAATTGCAGCAACAACTGTGAAAGCTGCAAATTCCCTAGCCTTCGTCGCACAATACGACCGTGAAATGTGGCATTGTTTAGCCCTTCTGCTAGACCACCTGCTGGAACAACAAAGAACGGAAGCTATGCTGTTGGTGCGAGAGGGAGAAGAGGTGTCAAATCACAGCATCAATATAGCGGTTGACCTAGCCGAAACCGGCTTTAAACAAATCGGCAATGGGGTGGTTCTTAGATGCCAGACGTGGCTTCGCTATACAGACCTTGTCCAAGATGTGCAGCACAAGGTGGTGGATATGCCTTGCGTAGGCAAAACTCTTTTTGGCGACAAGATAGACGAAGCCATGAAGGCCGTGAAAGCCGATTAAGACACGGCTAAATCGCTTACAACTCTACAAAGCAGGAGATCCTTTTGCCCCTTTCGTTCCTTTCCTGGGGTCTCAGGAAACTCTAATTTCACAGGCTCTAGAGACAACAAAGGCTACAGTAGATCCATGTATTATTCACAAGATTACAAGTGCAACTACCAATCTACTCAGCACAATAGAGATTACCAGGGGCAATGAAAGCGTGAACCTTACTCTTCCCAAAGAGGTTGGCAAAACAAACCACAGCATTGACTGCCACAAGGACATTCAAATAGGGGGAAATGTGGCGTTCCACTACAACGAGTGACAATATAGAACTACAGACAGATGGGTGCTAGATGCTATCCGGTATGGCCACTTGTTGGAGTTCAAGCGTCCACAGTTCCCAATCCCCCCCCAACAAAGGTTTTTCACTCACATCTTCACGTCTTGTGGCTTGAGATGCGTATCATGATAAGAAAAAGAGCCATTGAGAAGGTACCTCTCTCAGGAAAAGGAAAGTGGGTGTATTCAAGGTTCTTTGTGGTCAAAAAAACAGATGGAAAGTGGCGCCTGACTTTAGACCTTCGGGGTTCTAACCAAAAACATCTGAAAACTAACATTCAAGATGGTAACGCTCCAAGAGGTGATGATGGTAGTACAACTGCAAGAATTCCTTGCAGCTCTGGACTTCAAGGACGCATACTTTCATATACCAATACACCCAAAGCACTGGAAATACCTCAGGTTTGTAGTTGATGAGAGCCATTACCAATTTCGGGTTCTACCTTTTGGCCTAAAATCAGCACCCAGGACATTCACCAAGTGCCTGGCGCCAGTAGCAGCCTTCCTACGGAAGCAAGGCAATAACGTTTACCCGTACTTGGATGATTGGTTAGTCCGGGGATCAGCGTTCCAACAGGCATTATCGCCTCAACAAAACGGAGATGCTGCTCCAACAATTGGGCTTTACCATCAACTACAAGAAATTCTGTTCAATTCCCTCAAAGAGCTTGGTCTTCTGGGAATCATGTCCTCTTGCATTCCTCTGATTCCCCACTGTCGCCTACACATGCGCCCAGTGTAAAAATTCCTTGAACCAGAGGGTCCCAAATCCAAGGTTCCTGGTCGGACAGGGTGATCATCTCCCGGCTTTTGGCAGACCCTCTGAAATGGTGGACTCTTCCCCTTCAACATCACAAAAGGAATGCCGCTGGTGGAGCCACATTTCTTTCTCACCATTGTGACTGATGCGTCCCAGGTGGGATGGGGTGCTCATTTAGACCAGCACCAGGTCAAAGGCCTCTGGTCACCTGCAGAAACCTTACTGCATATCAATGTCCTACAGTTACAGGCAGTTCACCGGGCTTGCAAATCCTTTCTTCCTCTCATCGAGAACACAGTGGTATGTGTTCTCACTGATAACACAACCACAGTGTTTTACCTACGGAAGCAAGGTGGGACGCATTCAGACACCTTATCCCAGGAGGCACAAACCATCTGGCACTGAGCCATCTGCTACAACATTCAGATCCACGCCTTCCACCTACCAGGGATGCAGAACGAGCAAGCCGATGCCCTCAGCAGGGACTCCTCACTGACACACGTGTGGCAACTGCACAGCACTCAAGTGGCCAGGATCTTCTCAAAATGGGGCCTCCCCCCTCTGGACCTTTTCGCCACTCCCGAAAACAAGCAATGTCAGCAGGATTCCACATCCAGACTCCCGAGGGGACGCATTCTCCTTCCCTTGGAATGGGATGTTCGCAAATGCGTTTACCGCCCTTTCCTCTCATAAGGAAAACCATACAAATGATTTGCAAGGCTCCTTGCAGGATAATCCTGGTGGTCCCGTTCTGGCCCAGGCAGACCTGGTTCTCCGACCTGCTTCAGCTGGCAGTGGATGATCTGATTCATCTAGGATCCCAGCCGAATCTCCTGTCCCAGAACAACGGGATGATCCTTCATCATAATCCAGTTTCCCTCAAATTATCGGCATGGCTCCTGACCACTTCAAATTCGGAAATCTGAATATCCTGCAAGACTGTTGTCACATCCTTGTAGCAGCAAGAGCTCCATCCACCAACATCTCATTTTTTTTTTTTAAACTTTATTTTTGAATTTTACATACCCTTGAAATACAATCGCACCAACAAGGTGCACAATCAAAACTTGAGGAAAAGGAAACGGGGAGGTGTAAAAGGTGGAGGGTTGGGGAAAAAAGGAAGGGAAGAAAGAAAGGAAAAAAAACTTCATAACATTACCCATTAACTGTTCCCCCTTCCCCTCCCGCATGAAATTAGAGCCCAATTTAATTCTTCATCAGTGTCTGAAATTTAAAGTTCAGAGGGATGTGGAGGATCTCAGTTCCATAGTCTCCTTTCAGGTGCCAGACGAATCAGAGCCTACAGATTCATTACTGTTTAGCAGATATGCGATATGGGGGGTGTGCATGCAATGGTAGGGTTCTTATAAATTCGCTTTCCACATTCTGGCAGTATGTTATGTCTCTTTTCCAGTCATCAAGTTTGGGTAGTGGGCCTCTGCCCCAAGACATGGCGATCCTCCTCCGGGCCAGCACTAGAAGAAGGGCTGCTAATTTACGTGATGCAGCTTGAAGGTATTTAGTGGGACCCAGAAGTGGCCCCAACGGAAGCAGGGTCACCTGTTCGTCTATGATGTCAGCAGTTATTGAGTTCCAGAAACGTCGTATTCTGGGGCAGTCCCAGGTCAAGTGGAGGAAGTCCGCACGAGCCGCTGCTCATCTTTCGCATTGGGGCGACGTGTCTGGATGATGTTTGTGCTTCTTGACTGGGGTATAGTATATTTGGTGTACAAAGTTAAAATGTATTAATTTGTAACGAGTATTCAGTGCGACCTTTTGGTTTGGTTTAGGATATAGGACCAATCTTCAGTGGATATCGTCTCCTGAATGGCAGTTTCCCAATTTTGCTGGGTTTTAGTGTTGGGTTTCCCAATATCGGCCACCATGGATTTATATAACAGCAAGACCAATCTCCCTTCCCCCTCTGCTTGAATTGTTATGTAGTAACTCCCAGGTGGGGGGGTTGTTTAGGAAATGAGGGAAATAACTTGTGTAAGGTATGGCGTAATCTAAAATAAAGGAAAACATCTAGGGAAGTATTAACCCAGCCTATCTTTGGCCATTTGTGGGGTTAGAAAGGTGCCCTCAGGGAACAGGTCTCCGAGTGAGTGGACATTGACCTTGTCAGCCCATATTAGAAACACTTTTTCGTTTGTGAGGGGAATGCCGGGAATAAATCTGATTGGAAGTAGAGGGGAGAATCTCACGTCTACTCCGTATTTGGTCGCCATCTTTTTCCAGATTGCGTATGTAGACAGGACTGTGTTAAGCGTGTTATACGGGACTGGGATTTGGCTTATAATGACAGCGCTTAGCAGGTCGGGTGAGGCCAGGGCTCGTTCCACTTGCACGTGTGGGCGAACAAAATGCTCTGCATACCAATAGCTCAGGTAGTGAGCTTTGGCCGCCCAATAGTATTTTTCTATATCTGGGAGCGCCAGACCCCCCCTTGGATGTTGGCAACACCAGAGTGTATACGCGACACGAGCCGGTTTACCCGCCCATATGAGCTCTAGAACTGCCGTCCTGATTTTTTGGAGAAAGGATTTGGGAAGGAGTAGTGGGATGTTTATAAATAAATACAGAAGTTTAGGAAGAATGACCATCTTGATCAAGGATACTCTGCCCCATATCGTTAACGGTAATGATTTCCACCTATGGATACGTTCTTGCATTGAGTTTAGCGTGGTGACATAATTATCTTTGTAAATCTCATGATGGTTACGTGACATGTAAATGCCCAGATAGCGCACCTTTGAGTGCTCCCATTTAAAGTCGTGATCGTCAATAAATTCAGTTGTATTGGGGGTCGAGGGAAACACTACCGATTTGGAATGATTAATTTTTAGCCCAGACATTTGGCCAAATCTTATCACTTTGCGCATTACAGGGTTAAGATTCTCTTGGGGGTCACTGACAAACAATATGACGTCATCAGTGTAAAGAGAAACAATCTGTGAGGACCTAGTTTAAGCCCTCGGTGCAGTTGGTTTTCTCGTAATCTCGAAGCCAAGGGCTCCATGATCAGGGCGAATATCAGTGCTTAAAGCGGGCAGCCTTGTCTTGTTCCACGCTCTAGTGATATGCTCGTGGATCTAGTGTTACCCAGAGTGACATATGACCGCGGGTCGTTATATAACAGACACTAACTTGATAAAGAAATTACCAAAGCCCATCTGTCTAAGCGCTGCCATCATGAATGGCCATTCAACAGAGTCGAACGCCTTCTCGGCATCAAGAAGTACCACAATCGCCTGTTGTGTTGGATCTATGGCCTCGATGACTCCGAACAGTCTTCTGATGCCGTATGTGGTACTGCTTCCTGGAATGAATCCGGCTTGGTCTCCAATCACCAGGGCCGGCATGAGAGGGAGTAGCCGTTTTGCAAGTATTTTGGCAAGAATTATGTTGTCCAGGTTGATTAAGGAGATCGGCCTGTAAGATGCGCATTCATCTGCGGGTTTTCCGGCTTTATGTAGTACCATAACATTGGCTTCGCGCAGTGTGGGGGGGGGGGAGGCATCCATGCTCAACTGCGTCTTCGTAGACGCGGAGCAGGAGTGGGGCGAGGATGGATGCGTGGGCTTTGTAAAACTCTCCAATGAGCCCGTCTGGTCCTGGCGCTTTGGAGTTTGGAAGGAATTTTATTGCCTCCAGAATTTCCTCCTCTGTTATCGGACCGTTTAGTGGTTCTCGCAGGTCTGCCAACACCCAGTATAGCTCACTGTAGTTAAGATACTCCTCTATAGAGTTCGGATCTGAGTTACCTTTGGAACTGTACAGGTTCTGATAGAAATTCCGGAACTTGAGAGCGATTTCCTCCTCAGTATATACCCGCTGTCCTTGAGCGTCTTTGACACATTCAACTCTTGTCAGGGTTTTGTCCATTGACAGTAGGCGGGCCAACAAGGTGCCTGGTTTCCCTCCCCATATTGCCGGATTTGGTGACCATGACCCAGGAATTTTATCTCCCTGAAATTCAGAAGTTCTTCCTTTACGTCGGCTTGAGTGTGAGAATTTGGAGCAATGAGAACTTGATGCTCTAGAGCTTTCAAACACTTCTCACTACTTGAGAGCTCTCTCCGGATCAGTCTTAGTATGCCATTTTCTTTGGCCAGGCATATGCCACGAACAAAGCATTTTAGAGCTTCCCAAATGGTGCCGGGGGAATCAACAGAACCAACGTTTGTCTCGATGAAGGCCATTATTTCCTTGCGTAGTTCATCTGCAAAGACTGTGTCGGCGAGAGAGCCATGTTTGAATCTCCAGTTGAGTCCAGGAACTGTTGCGCTCGCTAGGGAGACGTCGAGTGTGACCATTGAGTGATCGGACAGGGTGCGTGGCAAGATTTGACTCGTCCCCCAGACGAATGGGATGTGGGAGGAAGCCAAGATATAATCAATCCGGGAACTGGTGTTGTGGACGGCAGAGTGAAAAGTATAGTACTTCGCTTCACGATTATGCTGCCTCCAGGTGTCAGGCCAAATGTCTGGCAGATCTCTTGAACTTGAGCGCTGGCTTTAGACAGGTTCCCTGTTGTGTTGTGGGATTTGTCTAGTCTGGGATCAAGTGGTGTGTTGAGATCTGCTCCCCATATAATGGTTGCCGCATTAGTTTTTCCCAGTTGGGACATCACCTAGTTAAAGTTGTTTGGACCATCGGTATTCGGTGCGTAAGCGTTCACAATTACTACTTCCTTTCCTGCGATTATCCCCCTCACCAATAGGGCTCCTCCCTCAGAGTCTTTCTGCAAGTCTATTACACTGAAGTTCGTTCTCCTATCTATTAAAATTGCGACTCCTCTGGCATAGGATGAATATGATGAGAAATGCCTATGGCAGCCCCAGGATCTGGCCCAGTGCAGTTCCGACGATGGCAGGAGATGTGTTTCCTGCAGTATGGCAATGTTGATTTTATGCCTTCGGAGATATTGGAAGACTTTCCTTGTTTTCGCCGGCTGGTTACCACCACAAATGTTCCAGGTGGCGACCTTAAGTGTTGTCGCTGCCATCAGGGAGGTCTGGTGAATTTATATTTGATGGGTTTGGATGATGTGACTGATGAATAGATTCATGCGAGTTTCTGGAGAGCTTGGCTTCTGTTCGGACAGCTTTGAGCTGCGTGCTCATTGCGGGGTGGGGGTGCGGGGTGAAAGGGGGCTGTGTTGAACTCTAATCCCTCCCTTGGGTGGGCAACCCCCAACAGGCCCACGACAAACAATCCCCTATAAACCAAACTGTCAACATTGCTGTGCAAGGGGCGCTAGTAGCCTTCCAAGACGAGGTTGCTCCCTCCCACTGTTGTATTTCTATTTCGTGGAGATGAGTGTATTGCGTCGGCAGAGAGCGGGTGAATTTGATTTGTGTTAGCTCCCGGCGATGGCTTTATGGCGGGTCTCTCCTTGGGCGGTTCCCTCTCTGTGGGAGACCATTGTTATGGGCAGGCCTACAGCCGTTACGATCTAGATAGTCACTTGTCTCTTCGGGAGTGTTGAAAAATTGGGTCTTCCCTTTGAATTGAATACAGAGTTTCGCCGGGAATATCATTGAATACTGAATTTGGTTTTCCTGCAGTCTGCGCTACACAGCTGTGAACGACCGCCTTTGTGTCTGGACACCTTGTGAAAAGTCTGGGAAGAACTGTAACTTATCTCCATCGTATTGCAGATCTCCTTTGTCTCTTGCGGCCCTGAGGATTGCGTCACGATCTTTATAGTTCAGCAGCTTAGCTATAATGGGACGTGGGTTCGTCCGGGGGATAGGTCTTGAGTTAGGTATTCTGTGAGCTCGTTCTACTACAAAAAGCTTGGACAGGATATGAGGGCCGAACAAGTCTGTGCAGATCTTCTCTACGTGATCCTCTATCTTGGTGGTCAATTGGTGCTCTCTGACTCCGACGATCCTTATATTATTGTGCCGGGAGCGACCTTCTAAGTCCTCATTTTTGGCCGTTACTATTTTCATCTGCGCTTCGAGTGAGGACACTCTGGTAGCCATGGCTGACGCCCCGTCGTCAAGGTCTGAGACCCTCTGCTCGACTGCGTCTAGTCGGTTTGCATGCTCGTCCAGCCGGTGTTGGAGCTGGTCCACTTTGGAGGAGAGTGTGTCTAGTTTGCTACTCAGGCCTCCTATGGCGGCCTTAAGGTCAAGTAGTATTTCCCTGATATCGAAGTCCTGTGATTCTTCTCCGTCATGAGGTGGATCCTGGGTGGGGGAATGAGACCTAAATTAGGGGGGGCCGTTTTGGTAGAGGAGCAAATTTCAAAAGGCAGCTTTCTCTGCGACCTATCTGGTTTCCCCATTCTTGTTGTGGACAGGCGCGTCCGTGACTCTGGAAGCTGTGTGGTGCTGGTTCGTGCGATCGGGTAGGGCGATTGTATTTATACCTTGCCAGGCCAGGCGGCGGAGCGAGCCGGCCTGGAGACAGGGCCTTGTGTCACCTTCTATGATATGGCGTCTTCGTTATGCACCGGATATTTGCTGCTGGGTTGAGGGGAGGTGGCAGTGCTGTTGGGAAGTACGCTTCTGGGTTAGCACCGGGGGCCCGGCGCCACGGGAAATCTATAGGAATTCTCAGGGCTCGGGTCCATATGGGGTGCCTCTGCATGATATCCGGAGTTCCAGGACCAGCGAGGCGTCCCAGTTTGTTTCAGCGCTGGGGCCCTGGGATGCCGTTCGCTGCCAAATTCTTCTCCCCGGACTCTCTAACATGCGTGCCCGGGTCGCGCCTCCCGTCGCTTTCTGCTGCTTTCTGGACTGGGGGCAGCAGGGTTCCAGGCCGGCATGGCCTCAGGAGTTATGCCTCATTGCCGGGGTGGGGGGGGGGGGGGGGGGGTTTCAGCGCCGCTCACGCCCGGCTCGCTGTCACGCGACCCGTCAAGGCCTTGGCGGTTCTGTTGACTTGCCTGTCACACGGGGGAGATCGGGGATTTGCTGCCGTTCCGCCACACGTGTGTATGCGGCGAGGGGAAGCGTCGGGTGCTCGTACCTGGGTTGCTGCTGGTCGCGGGCGGCTGCCTCGACTTTCTTCCCCGCACAAGCGCTGGTTGGGTCGCTCCTCTCAGGCCGCTCCCAGGTGCCACGGCTGCGAGACCGCAGGGCTCATCCGACAGTCTCGGACCCCGTCGCCTCCCGGATGTTGCAGTCGGGCGGCAGGCTCTTCACCGCCGAATGATTTTCCACGCTCCCAGTCCTCTGCGCCCAAGCAGAGGCCGCGACTCCAGGACCGCACAGGGAAGAGGGGGGGTGTGGGGGTTCTTCTCCACCGGGAGTCTCAAGGCGAAGCGTCAGGCAGCAGGCAGAATAATTATGGATCCGGGTTCGAAAGCGCCTCGCCTAGATAATGCCGACGTCAGAGCTTAGTTTCACCAACACAATAGCCACGATTCATCAGGATTTCGTGGGAGCTTCACGGAGCTCACAAGGAGGCCGCCATCTTGGACGGCTCTCTAGCGCCTCTCACCAGCATCTCATATGGCTGAGTGGAAAAGATTTTGTGCATGGTGTACACAACAACCTAATCTGCAACCTTTACATATAACACAGCATCAACTCCTTCCTTATCTATTGCTTCGCACTACAGAAGGTCTAGCCGTCTCTTCCATAAAAGTGCACTTGTCGGCCATCTCCAGATTTACGCATAAAAAAAAAAACCTCTTCGCCACTCTACAGTCACAGGCTAATTAAACATTTCTTAAAGGGCATCTTCCGAACCTTTCCCCCAAGGAAAAGGATTCCACCTGTATGGAGCCTCAACCTGGGTCTGGCAGGTTTTATGAAGCCTCCATTCAGACCCTTTTTTGGTGGCCATTACGTCTTCTAGACAGGTGTCAGAACTCAAGCCTTGGTTATTGATCCTCCCTACCTTCGGTTTATGAGGGACAAAGTGGTTCTCTCCACGAACCTGCATTTAATTCCAAAGATACTGTCTGAATTTCATGAAAGTGCAACGATCACTCTACCAACATTTTTTCCAAATGCCTCTTCTCCAGCAGAAAAGATACTGCACTCACTAGATGTGAGGGCACTGAAATATTATTTGGATCGCACAAAATCGTTTAGGTCCTCTAAACAACTCTTCATAGCCTTTGGCCCATCCAACAAAGGAAGATCCATATCGAGACAGGGCATCTCAAGATGGGTGGCATCTACAATATCTTTCTGCCTTGCAAAGGCCAACAGGCCATTACAATCAAACTCCAGAGCACATTCCACGAGAGCCACGGCTGCCTCAGCGGCTCTGTGGTCGGGGGTTCTTATGAAAGACATTTGTCAAGCGGCAACATGGGCAGTGCCCCACACTTTCATCAGGCACTACTGCCTTCACCAGCAACATTCTGAAGATGTGCAAATGGGACGGACAGTCCTCTAGCGATTGTTCCAGTAAAGTGTGCCCCGCAGCATCTGGGGTTGTTCATGTTTTCTACCTTGCAGATGTATGCTTTTGCTTTAATGTACATCTATGCTTAAGGTCTACCATGTGCTTGCCCGGTTTATATCTCCAAGTATTTATACTGCTACAAAATCTATTCACAGCATCTGAATCCATGAAAAAGCCAATGCTGGAGAAGGGAGTAGTTTCTTACCTGTAACTCCATTTCGAATGGATTGTGTCCTCCCACGTATTCCTCATCTTATGATATTCGTATCCCAGCACTGCTGCTTCGGAATTATTTTTTCATCAGGGGGCGCTGTAGTCGAGACCGCAGAGTCGAAGTCCCTCGAGGGCTGCCGTCGAACGTCGACGTCATCTGCTTGTATAAAGGGCTCGAGCAGCGCCCGTTGCTTCCGTTCGTTTTTCCGATGCAACTGCTTCGTGTTACGAATGGCGCATCAGAAATTTCTTCGATCTCCTTGTCTTCTACTCCTTCCACACCCAAAACGGGGTTAAAAAAATGTCTGAAGTGTGGCAGGAAGATGTCTATAACCGACCCCCATCGGAATTGCCTCTGGTGCCTCAGCCCAGACCATCGGGTTGACGAGTGCGGGTCCTGTCAGGCCATGTCCAATAAGGCTCTTAGGGAACGCATAGGTAAGCTGGCGGTGGGGGACGAGAAATAGAAGTCTTCGCAAAGACAAAAGGATTCCGATGAATCCAGTCGCAAATCTCGTCACGAGTCGAGGAGGTCGAGATCAAAGGGGAAAATCAAGATCCAAACACGCAAGACTTGGGAAAGGGTCGAGAGTGTCTTCGCGGGAAAGTTCCCCGACGACTCGTACTAAATCTAAGCCTCCGGGGAATAAATTGGGGCTAACAGAAGCAGCATCAAAGCCAAAACTCGACTCAACACCGTCAACGACCTTAGCGTCGAGACCGCTGTCTAAGATGACTTCGACATCTTTAGCTGTACCAAAGCCTCCTTCGGCACCGCCAAAGCCAGTGTCTTCCCCATCAACGCCTTCAACGCCTTTATCGAGGCCTTCCTTGATTCCAAGGCCCAAGTCGACACCATGGTCCATACCTAGACCAATTCCACCTTCTTTACCTGAAAAGACTTTCCACCCTCAACCTAGACAGGAATTGTTTAGATCCATGTCATCGATATATGAAGAACACTCCTCTGAAGAGGATGTCACTCCAGCTGGAGTTAGATTTGGAGCCAGAGAGGTCCCTGAGGAACTAGTGGACCCACAGTCTAAAATAACAGACCTTTATGACTGTCTCCAAAAGGCCAGTGGCTTAGACACTTCACCTGAAGTGGATTTTGAAAGACCAGATCCTACAGATCATGCTGATCCCAGTTATATGAATCTTACGGGAAGGGTCATTGATTTTATGGGTTGGAAAGCAGCCTCCCCGGATTTCGACCAGGATGACATGACTGACATCCTGAGTAAGGGTCCTTTAAAAGATCCTGTTTTACCTTTCCATAATGCACTGCAAAAAAGGGTAATGATAATTTGGAACAATCCTGATTCGATTCTGCAGTAAATAAGAAACTGGTACCAATATAGACCATCTTTATCAGATCCAGAATATTTATCAAAACACCCGTCTCCTGAATGTTTAGTGGTTCAAGCAGCAACCTGCACTAGGCAGTCGGCTTACCCATCAATACCACCAGACAGGGACGATAAAAAAAGTTGATGCTTGGGCCCGAAAAGCTTTTTCTTCGGGCAGCATGGCCCTTAAATCGACTAATGTCACTTGCACATTAGCAAGATTTACGTACACCCTGTGGGACTGCATGTCATCAGCATCTGAACGCATCCCAGAAGGTGAGGAACGGGATGGTTTCCTGGCTATAGTGAAAGATGGTAAAGAGGCTATGGAGGAATGCCTTCAGTCAGGATTGGACACTGCGAATAGTATAAGCAGGTCCATGGCATCTAGCACGGTCCTGCGCAGATTTGCATGGCTAAGAAAATCTGGGTTTGCACCTGATATACAATCTAGATTACTTAATATGCCCTTTGACGGCTTGAGGTTGTTTGGCAGCAAGGCAGATGAAAGCTTGGAGAATCTGCAGACCTCGAAAGCGGCAGCAAAATCACTTAGCGCCGCTATAAGACAGCCTCAACAACACTCTTATGCAGGCTCATCTTCCTGGAAGAGTCACCCTTTTCATTTGTACTCCTCTTTTGGAAAAGGGAGGGGGCAGGCCAGTCAAAGAGGCCAACAGAGAAAACCCTTTCGTGGTGGAAACGGGAGAGGTGCTAGATCAGCCTCAGCAGCGGCTACTACCTCCTCAGCCACTGCTGCAGCCGCTGCAAAGCCACTTTGAGGTCTTCACCCACAAGACCCCAGTGGGCAGCAGAATCACTCAGTATCTGGACGAATGGCGGGGCATTATTTCTGATGCCTGGGCACTAGAGATAGTGACCCATAGTTACTGCCTTCCTTTTCATCAAAGACCTCAAGATCATCCACCGGGAGCCAACTCAGTAAAAATTCCAGACCCGCTCCTTGTGCAGGAGATTTTAACCCTGCTAGAGAAAGGTGCAATAGAACATGTACCCGTAGCGGAAAGGAACAAGGGTTGGTACTCCCCTTATTTTCTCATACCCAAAAAGGACAGAGGATTGAGACCCATCTTGGACTTGAGAAATTTGAACAAATTCCTCAGGAAGGACAAGTTCAAGATGGTGACCCTTTCTCAGATCCTTCAGGCTCTTCAGCTTCAGGGCTGGCTGGTTTCATTGGACCTTCAGGAGGCTTACTTTCATGTGCCAATCCATCTCAAGCACAGAAAGTACCTGAGGTTCGAAATTGGTGGTTCTCATTATCAGTTTCAGGTTCTACCATTTGGGCTGACCTCCGCCCCAAGGGTTTTCACCAAACTGATGGCGGTGGTGGCAGCGAGTATCGGAAGAAGGTGGATTCACGTCTACCCTTATCTGGAAGATTGGCTAATCAAGGCGAGTTCACCCGAATGAGCCCAGGAACATCTGGCCTTGACCTGCCACTTCTTACAGTCTGGGCTTCTCCCTAAATTACAAGTCACAAATGATTCCAAGCCAAAAACTCCAATTCATCAGAGCAATCCTGGACACTTCCTCAGGGAAAGCCTCGCCTCCCGAGGAGAGAGCTCACCACATTCTGCAGATGGTAATGAAGTTTCAAAATGCCCAACATCTACCGGCTTTCGACTTTCTAAGGTTGTTAGGCCTCATGGCATCCTGCATTTTACTGGTGCCAGAGGCCAGATTGAGGATGAGATCCCTTCAATGGGCCCTCAGGACTCAATGGTCCTTGTTTTCAGAGGAGATGTCAGATCTTCTACAAGTTCAGACCATAGTGGCTCAAGATCTCCTATGGTGGGCTTGCATGGAGAATATCCTCAAGGGGGATACTTTTTGGCAACCATGGCCGGAGATAACAGTAGTGACGGACGTCTCACTTACGGGGTGGGGAGCCCACACCAACGATCTGACAATCAGCGGTCGTTGGTCTCCATCCAAGTCCAAACTACACATCAACCTTTTAGAACTGAGGGCAATCAGACTAGCGCTGAAGGCCTTTCTGCCCTCTGTACAGGGAAAGAATGTCGATAATGACGGACAACACAGTGGCCATGCACTACCTCAACAAAAGAGGAGGCGTAGGATAACTCCCACTATGCAGAGGGCAATGCAGCTCTGGTTCTGGGCAATACAAGAAGGAATCTCTCTATCAGCAGTTCACCTAGCCGGAGAGCTGAACACAGCGGCGAACGCTCTGAGCAGTCAGAGCACAGTCTCCCACGAATGGGAGCTATCTCAGGAAGTCCTTCAAGAGATCTTCGCCCTTTGGGGAACCCCTCAAGTGGATCTTTTCGCGACCGGTGGCAACTGGAAGTGCAAGCTGTACTGCTCAAGGGAATTTCCTCCAAGAGGAGCTCTAGTGGACGCATTCGCGGTGGACTGGGTATTTCCACTCCTCTACGCATTTCCTCCAGTCCCTGTGATTCCTTAGGTAATCAGGAGCTTGAGAAAGTTCAGGAAAACCATGATCCTAATTGCCCCGGATTGGGCCAGGAGGACGTGGTACCCGGACCTTCTGGACATGTCCATCTGCCCTCCAATACGTCTTCCACAAAGAGAGGATCTTCTCTCACAAGAGGAAGGTAGAGTTTTCCATCCAGAGGTCAAGACACTCAGCCTTCACGCATGGTTTCTGAGAGGCTGAGATATAAGGATTGGGACCTTCTGGATGACGTAATGGAGATTTTGCTTTCGGCCAGAAGGCCAGCAACAAAATCCCTGTACCGGTGTCGTTGGAACAAGTTCATTAACTGGTGCAGGGATATGAATGTGGATCCATTTCTTTGTAATACTCCAACAGTACTTTCTTTTCTCTTAGCCAATTTGGGGCTCCAAGTTGGTACTATAAAAGGTTACCTGGCAGGGCTATCTATCTTTAATCGCTCCTCGGAAGGGGTGTCCTATTTTAAAATGCCTTTAGTCAGTCAATTCCTGAAAGCGCTGACAAATGTATACCCTTAGACACCTTTTCAGGTGCCCATCTGGGATTTAAATTTAGTCTTAAAGTTTCTCATGTGTGCTCCTTTCGAGCCTTTACATTATTTTCCATTAAGGCTGCTCACTCTAAAGACAATTCTATTAGTAGCTATAACATCAGCCCGCAGGGTAAGGAGTTGCTGGCACTGTCTTGTAAGCCTCCTAACACCATTTTCCATAGGGATAAGGTTATCCTAAAAGTCAAACCATCTTTCTTGCCTAAAATAGTGTCTGTTTTTCCACTGTCACAAAAAATTGTCTTACCTTCCTTTTATCCTCCACCTCACACTAGTAAGGAAGAGAAAAGGTTGCATAGACTGGACCCAAAAAAGGGCTCTCCGTTTCTATATTTCCAGAGTGGCAAATCTCTGACAATGTGACCAACTATTCGTTGGATATACTGGGCACAAATTGGGCTTTGCAGTATCTAAACAAACTTTATCCAGATGGATAATTCTAGCAATCTCTGAATGCTATAAACAAGCTGGGAAAGAGCCTCCAGATGGATTAAGGGCTCATTCAACTAGAGGTATGGCAACTTCCACGGCTCTTCAGAGCGGTGTCCCGGTGCAGGATATTTGTGCTGCGGCCACCTGGTTGTTAGTGCACACCTTTGTGAAGCACTATTGCTTGGACTCCACTTCATATCAAGGAGGACTATTTAAAAAGGTTGTCCATTCAGTCCATAACTAAAATTCCTAGTACTCCCACCTCCAAATTTACCACTGCTATGGGAGTCTATCATAAGATGAGGAATACATGGGAGCACACAATCCATTCGAAGAACAAGATACTTACCAACTGTAACATTCTTTCTATTGGATGTTCCTCCTACGTATTCCTCATCGACCCTCCCAACCTACCCCTCTGTACAGTTTACGCCAGTTGCACTCTAACTTCCTTTAGAGCCTAAGGACTTGAAGACCTGATCAGCTGATGCGACCATGAACACCGTCAAAACAGAACTGAGGTAACGGGCGCTGCTCGAGCCCTTTATACAAGCGGATGACGTCGACGCTCCCTTGCTGGGATAAGAATATCATAAGATCAGGAATACGTGGTAGGAACATCCAATCGAAAGAATGTTACAGTTGGTAAGTAACTTGTTCTTCTCCAGCGTTGGTATCTTTTTTGGATTCACATGTGCCCTCCAGCCTTCCCCCTCAGGCAAACATCCTATTTGGATCATCCTCCGTTTGGAGAGGTTAATATCTGAGGGGAAGCTGCTGGGGCGAAGCTATACACCCGACATCCCATTGGTGCTGCAAAAAGTTCCCACAACGACATTGATTGGACACTCGGGTGTCAAAGTTTTCCCATAGGCAAATTACTAAGTTAAAGTTACCAGGGTTTCCCAGCCTGACGACGGGGAATATTCACAGCAAGTGAATCCATGAAAGATACCTACGCTGGAGAAATGGAGTTACCGGTAAGAAACTACTCCTTTCTTCCTCACCAAGAGTCCAAAATTACTAGCCAATTGTTAGTGACGAGTGAAAAATGTGCGCTAAGGTTACCCTTATTACGTTTCTTTCGGGTAATAAAAAATTGACAATAACTCTTAGTAAAATAAAATTGTGTAAATATAATGGTGTAATTTGATTTCCTGATTTTAGACATCCTCACAAGCTCCATGGTGGTTACTTCCTAATGACTGTCCCAATCCCCCATTATGTTTCTTTTTATTTTTATTAAAGCGCTGGCATCGCCTCCCTCCATTGATTTTGTTTTATATCACTAATTGTTTCAAATGTCTTGATCCTATTACCATTACACTTAAGACCTCCTGTCTCTTCCTTTCCCCACACGTATTCGTCTTCCAAATTCTACTCACAATTAATTTGGCTTAATAAATATATCCAAATAAATAGCAAGACTGCGCTTTGGAAACCGTGGTTGAAGAAGGGCATTACGTTTGCTTACTAGTTCCTAAATGGGTGTGATATTTTACATTTTTTAGGACTCAACCTTGCTCTTCCTCTGTCTGCACTATTCCAATATAGTTAATTACTAGTTATTGATAACGTATCATCTTTTATTGGTGAAGCAGTTAGTCCAGATCCAATCCAACTACAGTGTATGAACATGGTTTTCTTCATTTATGGTGCCAAACATCTATGCTGTTACGAACAGTAAAAGAATTTGGGATTGCAAAATGGTCTTCTGAGTTTGATTGAAAATTAGATTCTGAAATTGCTGTGGATGGCGATTTATGGTTCTCTATTTAGAATAAGGTTCAATTAATTTCAACAGCTGCAAGTCTGACTCTTCCTTGTTTTTTTTCCTGCACGGAACCTTTTGAACTCCTTCCAAGCTGTTGAATTCTAAGAGACAATACATATTGGTGTTGTCTTACTCATGAAGGTACCTTTAAGCATACCACAGCTTTTTGCATCCAAGTATGGATGTTTTTACTACTTATGTTCAGGATGAAAACTCTTCTTCTCCAGCATGGGGTCTGGCATACATTCACATGCTCATGAATATTCCCTGTCAGGCTGGTAATCCTCGGTAAAAGAAAAAACAGTTTCACTTCCACTTTAAAACTGTATTTCTCATCTGAACCAATCACTGTCCTCTGGGTCATACTGCCCCATCCAATGACAGTCCTCTCTATAAGCCGCACCTCTGCCATCCATATTCAGATTTGGTAAGCACGTAAAGTGGCAGTATGACCAAGAAGAACCGCAGAGGGTCTGGAGGGAGGGTTCGCATGTGAATCCATGCCAGACCCATGCTGGAGAACGATAGTTACAGGTAAGTAGCTTGAACATTTTCCAGCATGGGGTCTGGCCTGGATTCACATGCTCAGGAATAAAGAATACACAGCAGTACCACATTAAGCAACCATGGGAGGTGGCAAGGCTCAAATGAAGCAATTAACACTTACCCCTGGAACAGACTCACTTTAAGCGAACAGGTTGCGTAGCACTGCCTGGCTGACTATGGAATCCTGCGTGGAATCGCTGTCGACGCAGTGGAACTTTGTGAAGGTATGCGTGGACCTCCACGTCGCAGCCCTGCAGATGTCAAGCACGGGCACACCAGAAAGGAAAGCCATCGTCGCAGCGATAGCTCTAGTGGAGTGGGCTCTCGGATGGCCCGGCAGAGGCCGGTTCGCTAGCCGATGACCGTGCATGATGATATGATAGTTTATTTATATAGCGCCTATACACAATGTGTTTCAGAGCGCTTCAAGGCAAGGGAGGGAACAAGGGAAAATACGACGACATTCTTACAGGCCATAAACAGTAAGGATGTGAAATTAACTATCGTACTCGGCCTGACGACATTTCAGATAGTGAAAGAGCTAAGACATAGAAAAGGAAGGGAGGGGTGAGAGTGGGAAGGAAATGGAAACAGACAGGCGACTACCATACTAGGCCTGACGACAGTTCTGGTAGAGCTGGATAAAAACAAAAGGTGAGGGAGAGGGGTGCAGAAAGGGAGGGGAGGAAAAAACCAAACGACTATCGTACTAGGCCTGACGACATTTCAGATGGTGCTGGAGGGGGGGTGGGGGGGAACGAATAAGTAAGGGGAGGCGGGAGGAGACAGACGAGGTTGCTATCATACTAGGTCCATGGACAATTCTGATAGAGTAAGTGCATAGAAGAAAGTAAGGGGAGGAGGGGAGGGGAGGAGGGGAGGAGATCGAAAAAGGGAGAGGAGAGGAGAACAGACAGTAAGCAGTCGAAAAGATTGGAGAAGCAAGAGGGGAGTGCGAATACAATTGCAGAAGTCAGTAGTAACACATAATGTTTCAAGCCTGGATACAAGATGAAGATGGCAACAGCATGATTCAGGGCCACCATGAGAAAGGGTGACGCACCGTGAATCAATGAAGTCCATAAAAGTCAAATCCAGCATTGGCCTCAAGACGGTGATGGTGAAACCAGAATATATCGGGATAGACTCCTGCAGAAGTAGGCTGGAGGTGGGGGGGGAGGGTGGAGCATTGTAGAAGAATCAAGCAAAACGGGCAACACTTGTGTGCAAGAAGGGGAGTGGGCTTTTCAGTGTGTCCCTGGGCAAGAGTGTCCAGCACACATCTGTCGGTGTGATCTTCCACCACTCGCTGATGAACTTAGTTAGCGGGCCTCCCACTAGGATACACGAGTAGGGGCATGACGTTTTGGCCGGTTCAGGTTTGCTTGGGTGCCGGCGCACTGCCCTGCGGGCGACGGCGAAGCTGACCTCCACTATTGTAGGCCTGGGAACGACCTCTGTAGGCTTCCTGTGTAGAGGATCGGGGAGGTTGCCTATATGATGTGGGGAATCACTTGGATGATCGGCTCTATTCTCCAGCATGGGGTCTGGGATTCACATGCTCATGAATATTCCCCGTCGTCAGGCTGGGAATCCTCGGTAAAGAAAAAACCAGTATCAGTTTCGTTTCTGATCTGTCTTTCGTAGTAATAACCAATCACTGGTCTCTGCGTCATACTGACCACAGCCAATGACTGCCCTCTACCTAAGCACCGCCTCTGGCAGCCATCTTCAGATTTTTACCGCACGTTCATGTGTTGGGATCCTCGTGCTATTGCTCTCGAGCGTTAGTGCTATTTTTCGCGCTTTTTCACAAAAAACTTCGATTCTTTTGGTCAAAAGAGCCTCAAGCTCCACCGATCCTACATCCGATCAACGGGGACCCGTGTCGGATTCATCTGTGCCCCTCAAGGGTGAAGATTTCGTCGAGCTACGCTTCGGAGGACTCCAGAAGCTTCTCAGGCCCGGTCTCGGAGATGGCCCAGGAGAAGGGAAGCTCGACGCCCGGAAAGCTGTTCAGGGTCTGCCCTGGATG
Organism: Ambystoma mexicanum; assembly: GCF_040938575.1. NCBI lineage: Eukaryota > Metazoa > Chordata > Amphibia > Caudata > Ambystomatidae > Ambystoma > Ambystoma mexicanum. The sequence continues at coordinate 324,244,998 of NC_090925.1, read as the reverse complement.
CCAGCTGCAGAACGTCTTCAAGGAGGACGAACACTCTTTCTGCCTTTACTGCCTTCATGAGGACAAGACGCACGTGGAGAAGGACTGTGCGTTTTGCGGCAACATGTCGGAACGGACCATGAAGGACCGCCATCAACGTCTCGCCAACTGGCTGGAGGGTAAGAGCCCGTCTGGCGAGAAGAAGAAGAAATCCGAGCGGTCTTCTAAGACCTTTGAGGGCGCCCCGGCGACGGGGGCCCAACATAAGGCCAAGCACCGCGAGTCCGCTGGCACCGGGAGCGCCGAACGGTTGGGCTCTACGGGCGCCAGGCAGGGCGCACCCTCCCCGGCACCATCAACCACGAGCCAACGCTCTGGGTCGGGTAAGAGGAAGGCCGAGCACCCGGCGAAGCTCCTGGAGAGGCCCCGGTCGAGCTCTAAGGCAGAGGAGGAGCGTGGCAGTGCCCCCTCCCTCAAGGATAAGGCGGTGAGCGCACCTAAGGTGGTGAAGGCCTTGATCCATCCGACCAAGCCCTCTATCGAAACGGTCGCGGCGGCCCTGGCTCAGCCTGTGGTGGCTACACCAGCGGTGGCGACCTCAGGGCCCAGAATCTCCCTGCCTCCTCGGAGGGAGTCTTCCTTTGTGCCTATCGATAGGACCCCCGTGAAACCCTCCGTGGGGAAGAAGAAGGGGGGGCAGGGCGTCGTCGTAGATTCGGCATCAACCTCAGAAGAGGAGCTGATCGAGGTCTTAAGCCACGGCCTAGGCGTGGAAGAAGGCCAGCCCGTCGGAATGGACCCCGACGCAGGTGACGACGACGACATCGTCGAGGATACCGACGGGGCCCCTGCTCGCCCGTCGGATTCCCCTCTGCCAGCGCCGCAAGACAACTCGGCGGCCATTTTGTTGGCCATACAGTCCTTATGCTCCGAGATAAGGACGAGGCTACCGTTACCGACGGAGGAACCTCTCCCGTCGGGGGATCCAGAACCGGGACCTTCTGGTGTTCCCCCTACCAAGAAAAGAAGGATCCATCCACCACCTCCTTTTCAACCGTCGCGCCCCGTCCAGCCCTCCTCCCCGTCCACCCGAGGGGATGATACGGGGACTGACACGGCAGCGACGGGTACGGACGACGAGGCATACGATGAGGATTTTCCGTCGTCGCCTCCCACCAGGGCTTCTCCGCCCGACGAGATCGGATCTTTCCACTCCATGATCTCCAGGGCGTCCGAGCTTTTCCAACTCTGCCCTGAGGAGAAGAAAAAGGAAGGCTTCCTTTATCAGCGGCGCGAGGCCAAGAGGAAGACGGTCCTCGCAGTGCCTCTGTTGGACGACATTTGGGATGAGGGCCTTTCCCTCCTCAAGAACCCTTCCACGACGCCAGCTAGAAGAGACCGGTACGAGAAAAAGTACCGGGTCCCGGACACGGCCCCCCTATGCCTCCGGGCGCAACCTACCCCGGACTCCGTCGTCTCCGCGGCAGCCAGGAAGAAAGCGGGGGGGGGTGCGGCCTCCACATCGACTTCCCCGCCGGACGGCGAGGGAAAGAAATTGGATGCAATGGGACGTAGAGTCATCTCGTCGGCAGCGACGACGATTAAAGCGGCCAACGCCTTGGCTATCGTGGCCCGCTACGACAGGGAGCTCTGGTACAAGATAGCTCCCCTGCTGGATTTTCTGCCGGACGACAAGAGGGCGGAGGCCCTTGAGATCCTGCAGGAAGGTGAGGTGGCGTCGGACCACGCCATCACCGTGGCGACGGACATCGCCGACACTGGGTTCCGCCAGCTGGGCAACGGCGTTTGCCTTCGACGTCGTGGATGGCTCAAAGCTACGGACTTTCGGCAGGACGTCCAGACCAGAGTCCTGGACATGCCCTTCGACGGGAACAACCTGTTTGGGAAGACAGTGGACGATTCCCTTCAGGCCATCAAGGCGGATACTGAGACGGCCAGGGCACTTGGAGTCCTGCAGCAACGACGAACGCCCTTTCGGAGCGGCGGAGGCAAGGGCGCCTCCAAAGGTTCCGGCGGCGGTTTCGCTTCCTACCGTCAAGCGGCCCGCTCGTCGTCGCAAGAGGCCTACAGAGGACGAGGCAAGTCTAGCGGACCCCGCCGTCGTCGCCAAGGAGGTCAAGGCGGCAAGGCCGCGTCCAAGCAGGATTGAACCGGCCGTGGGGTCGGGCCTCCACCGGAGCACCCCGGTGGGAGGCCGGCTGGCGGGCTTCGTCAGCGTGTGGGAGTCCTTCTCCACCGACCGTTGGGTGCTGGACGCCCTGGCCTGGGGCCACGCGCTCGAGTTTCAAAGAAGGTGCCCGCGCGTCCCCCCCGTGGCCAGGAAGGAACTTCACGTCCCTCAACTTCTCCTGGAGGTAAAGGCGATGCTCAGAAAGGGCGCCATCGAACTCGTCCCAAAGAGGCTTCGGGGCTCCGGAGTCTACTCGCGATACTTCCTCGTGAAGAAGAAGACGGGAGGATGGCGCCCCATCCTAGACCTGCGACGTCTGAACAAGTTCATCAAGGCGCAGAAGTTCCGGATGGTCACCCTCCAGCACGTCCTGGGTCAGCTGGAGGAAGGAGACTTCCTATCGTCGTTGGATTTGGAGGATGCCTACTTCCACATTCCCATCCTAAAGGGGCACCGAAAATTCCTCAGATTCGTGGTCCAAGGGCGTCATTACCAATTCAAGGCCCTTCCCTTCGGACTACGGTCGGCACCCAGGGTATTCACCAAGTGCCTCGCACCGGTGGCGGCGCAGCTGCGCCGCGAGGGGATTCACGTCTACCCCTACCTGGACGACTGGCTCATCCGCGCCAAGATGAGGGAGCTCGCCGTGGTCCACACGGCAAGGACCGTCCAACTCCTCACGGAGCTGGGATTCTCCGTGAACTACACCAAATCCCACCTGGTGCCCGCGCAAGTCGCACTGTTTCTGGGAGCGAGGCTCGACACAGTGTCCCTTCTGGCCTCCCCGTCGGAGGAGAGGACCAGGACCATCTTGGGCAAGGTGCAACGGATGTTGGTGGCCGACCCGGCCAAGGTGAGGTCCATCAAGTCCCTCCTCGGGATGATGTCTTCCTGCATCTACCTCATTCCCATGTGCAGGCTCCGGATGCGCCCGTTGCAAGAATTCCTGGATGCGCGCTGGATCCAGACGACGGGCAGCTTCGAGGAAAGGATCAAGCTCGACGAGAGTTTCCGACGAGCGATACGGTGGTGGGGCACCCGCGCGCATCTGACGGCGGGCATGGACTTCCAGACCCCAGCCCACCAGGAGACTGTGACCACGGATGCCTCCCTGGAAGGGTGGGGAGCGCACACCGAAAATCTGCACGCAAGAGGACTCTGGCTCCCGACGGAGAAGTCCCTGCATATCAACGTCCTGGAGCTCCGTGCAGTGTTTTGGGCCCTCAGGTCCTTCCTTCCGTCCCTCAAGGGCAAGGTGGTGAGGATCTTCACCGACAACACCACCACCATGTTTTACATCAGGAAACAGGGCGGAACCAGGTCCCCAGCGCTGTCCAAGGAGGCGCAGGACCTGTGGCATTGGGCCGTCGCCCAAGGGATTTTTCTGGTGCCGTTTCATCTGGCAGGGATAAAAAACACCATCGCCGACTCACTCAGCAGGGAGCTGCGCTCGTGCCACGAGTGGGAACTACGGCAGGATCTGGTGGATCGCCTCTTCCGACGGTGGGGCACACCCCAGATCGACCTGTTCGCGACGGCGACGAACACCAAGTGCCGGAGGTTCGCCAGCAGGTTTCCCCAGACGAGGAGCATGGGCGATGCTTTCTCGTTCCCCTGGGAGGGCCTGTTCCTCTACGCGTTCCCTCCCTTGCCTCTGCTAATCCGGCTCGTCAACCAGCTCAAGAGGTCACGGTGCAGGATGATCCTCGTCGCACCTGCGTGGCCGAGGCAGATATGGTTCCCGGACCTTCTGGACTTGTCAGCGTCCCCGCCGATCAAGCTGCCGGCGGACGCGGATCTACTCTCCAGGGAAGGAGGCGCCATCCTCCACCACGACCCGAAGTCGCTGAACTTGCAGGCCTGGCTCCTGCAGCGCTAGAGTTTGGAGGATACGACATACCGGCCGATTGCAGAGAGGTTCTTGCAAAGGCCAGGGCGTCCTCGACTCTTAAATGCTACGGACACAAATGGAAGAGGTTCTCTGTCTGGTGCCACGCACAGAAGATTAACCCTCTACGGATTACGGCTCCCCAAGTACTGCCGTACCTGCTGACGCTGGCCAAAGCTGGTCTGGCACACGCGTCCATCAAGATCCATCTTGCTGCGATCTCCCGGTACACCAGAACCACGGGGCGGACGTCCTTGTGGTCTCATCGTCTGGTGAAGGAGTTCATGAAGGGACTGTTCAGATCGTTCCCGCCGGTGAAGGCTCCGGCCCCGGCGTGGGAGCTCAACGTGGTGCTGACCAAGCTCATGGGACCTCCGTTCGAGCCTCTGCACTCGGCCCCGTTGAAGTTTCTATCGTGGAAAACAGCTTTTCTTGTGGCCATCACCTCCGCACGACGAGTGGGAGAGATCCAGGCCCTTTCCTGCAAGGCCCCGTACTTGACTTTCCACGACACGAGGGTAGTGCTCAGGACGCACCCCTCCTTCATGCCCAAGGTGCCGTCGGACTTCCATCTCAACGAACCCTTGGTGTTGCCTGTGTTCTTCCCGTCGCCTTCGTCGCCGGCTGAGAGGACTTTGCACTCGCTGGACGTGGCTAGAGCGCTGAAGTTCTACGTAGACCGCACGAAGTGTTTTCGGAAGACGTCACAACTCTTTGTGAACTTTGGACCTGTCAATCAGGGGAAGGCTCTCTGGAAGGCTTCCATTTCCAGATGGCTCTCCGGCTGTATCATGTACTGTCACCGGTTGGCAAACCGACCGCTGCCTGGCCGTCCGAGAGCCCATTCCACCAGAGCGATCGCAGCTACCACGGCGTTCCTATCTGGTGTGCCCCTGCTGGACATATGCAGGGCTGCTACGTGGAGGTCGACGCACACCTTCACGAAATTCTACTGCGTCGACCGGGATTCCAGGGAGGAGTCCAGGGTCGGCCAAGCAGTGCTGCGCAACCTGTTCGCCTGAGGTGAGCCTGGTGAGGAGGTAAGATGCTTAATGTTGAGTTGATGTGATGCTTAATGTTGAGCCTTTGCCACCTCCCGTGGTTGTGCATGTGTGTACTGCTATGTATTCTTTATTCATGAGCATGTGAATCCATGCCAGACCCCATGCTGGAGAAGGAACAAGTTACTTACCTGTAACTGTTGTTCTCCAGCATGGGTCTGGCATGGATTCACATGCGAACCCTCCCGCCTACCCCTCTGCGGCTCTTCACTTGGTCATACTGCCACTTCACGTGCTTCCAAATCTGAAGATGGCTGCCAGAGGCGGTGCTTAGGTAGAGGGCAGTCATTGGCTGTGGTCAGTATGACGCAGAGACCAGTGATTGGTTATTACTACGAAAGACAGATCAGAAACGAAACTGATACTGGTTTTTTCTTTACCGAGGATTCCCAGCCTGACGACGGGGAATATTCATGAGCATGTGAATCCATGCCAGACCCATGCTGGAGAACAACAGTTACAGGTAAGTAACTTGTTCCTTTACCCCTGTAGGAGCGAAAAGAAGATGAGCGATCTGTTGAAGAGTGCCAGGGAAGCGTGCCGTCTCCATATCTGCCTTCATGGCTTGAAGGGATTTGTCGACTGCCTTCCCGAACAGATTTTCTCTGTCGAAGGGCATGTTCAGCACTTTCGCATGACCATCCTAACGAAAGTTTGTGGCCTTCAACCATCCCTGTCGACGAAGGCAGACTCTGTTTCCCATCTGCCGGAAATTTGTGTCAGAGATGTCCACTGCCAACGTAATGTCATGGTCCGACGCGACCTCCCCTTCCTGAAAGAGGCTGAGAGCTTCCATCTTCTTGTCGTCGGGGAGGAAATCCAGGAGCAGGCCCAGCTTGTACCAAAGCGATTGGTCGTATCGGGCCAAGATAGCCAGAGCATTGGCCGCCTTGATCGTGGATGCTGCTGTGTAAATTACTCTCTTCCCCATGGCGTCCATCTTCTTCTCCTCGCTGTCCGTGGAACTGATGATGATGATGATGAAGAAGCCAGGTTAGCCGAACGTTTCCTTGCGGCAGCCGACCCTACCGAGCCTGGCGACGGTTGTGACCTCAAGCACTTAGGTGCGGAGTTTGGCAACTCATATTTCTTTTCTAACCTGTCTCGCTTGGTTGGAGCCGTGCATGGATTCTTCTTGAGGGCTAGACCTTCTTCCCAAATGTTGTCTAGAAAGGGCACCGCAATGATAGTCTTCCTCTTGGACTCTCGTCGCTGATACAAGAAGCCCTCTCTCCTGGTTTCCTCGGGCACCAGCTGGAATAGCTCGTAGGCCCTGGAGATCGAGTGGAATGATCCTGCCTCGTCTGGTGGAGAGACTGAGGGGCGACCAGGTGCAATAATTTGCTGTGTGCCAGGGTGAAGTCCTCATCCTCGTTGGTTCCCGTGTCCATACCAGTGTCCGTGTGCGTATCCGGTTCTGCTGGAGGAGTCTGGGTCTGACGTGGAGGTGGAGGAGGCTGATGTGGAGGAGTCGGATGATGCTTTCGCGAAGGCTGATCAGGGGCCTGCGGCACCGCAGGTGTTGGTGCTAGGGGCATCCTCTGCTGGATCTCCGTCACCAGGATGTGGAGAGTCGACAGGAAGTCCATGGATATGTCCTTTGGCTGCAAAGTGAACAATGGAACGCTAGGCCCTGTGCCGCCACCGTCGTCATCTTCGTGGACAGTACGGATAGACTCATGGTCGTCGTCTGTGGATGAGATGTCCATCGCTTGAATGCCAACCCTGGAGGGCTGTTTTGGGGCCTCCTCGCCCCCAACTCCCTTTTTCCTACCAGAGTTTTGAACCGGGATCTGGGCCGGTGCCTTCCCCCACCCCCAGTGGTGCTTGCAGCCTTCTTGGAGGCAGGGATACCCTTGGTATTACCCAAATTGTTCGAACACAATTGTTCAAATGACCCAATTGATCGAAAGTCAAGGGTCCGAATTGACCTTTGCACAATTGACCGTATATATATATATATATATATATATATATGCAGATATGTAACAATTGACCTACACAATTCGGTCAATTGTGCAAAGGTCAATTGTGATTTGAACAATTCGTATACATCCATATCCTTTGGGCTGTAGGAGCCACCCTCATTGGATCGGCACCTACCGCAGTTGTGGTCATCACAGCAGATGTCAAAGTGGTCTAGGAGGTCTTTGGCTGCGCCGGTTGAGCCTGCTTAGCTTAGGCTGTGCTGCCTTCTTCTCTTCTTCCGGCCTCAGCTTTTCTGATTTCTCCCGTAACTTGGTTGGGGTGGATGACTTCCTCTTTGAGTAGGAGCTCGATGGCAGGCTGGTTACGGGGGCGGAGGGCGTTGGTGTGCCAATACCTCCCTGGAGGTAAAAGCTGTAACGCAGCTCATTCAGAGCTCCAGGATGGAGGGGGGGGGATGTCCGTGGCCTTGGGCATTCGTTTCCCATGTGGGGCGACCGTCCCCAAGCACAGGGGCAGTCCCAGGGAGCTCTGGCAGACTCCCCGTCCCTTCCCAGAGGGAGAAGCTGTAACGCAGCCCAGCCAGCATTTCAGGATAGCTGGGGGTGATGTCGCTGACCTTGGACGGCTGTCTTCCATGTGGGTTGACCGTACCCAAGCCCAGCAGCGGTTACAGGGAACATCGGCAGGGTCCCTGTCCTTTCCCAGATCGAAAATCTGTAGCACAGCCCAGCCAGAGGTGCAGCCTGGGCTTGCGGACAGTCCACCCACATGGCAGACAGCTGCCTGACGCCAGGGACGTTTCCCCCAACTATCGTGGAGATCTGGCTGTCCTGTGTTACAGCTTATCCCTCTGGGAAAGGCCAGGGACCCTGTGTGTGCTCCCTGGGAGTGCTGCTGTGCTTTGGGATGGTCGACCCACATGGGAGACGGGTGCTCAATGCCTGGGACATCACCTCCAACCATCCTGGAGTTCTGGCTGGGTTGCGTTACAGAATTTCCCTGCGGGTCCTCCCTGGAACCACCGCTGGGCTTGGGGATGTTCACCCCACATGGGAGGCAGGCACCCAAGGTTGGGGACATGACCCCCCACCACCCTGGAGCTCTGGCTGGGTTGCGTTACAGCTTTTCCCTCTGGGAAAGGCCAGTGACCCTGCCGAGGCTCCCTGGAACCTCTGCTCGGCTTGGGGACGTTCTACTCACATGGGAGACCGGCCAAGGACATGACCCCCGACCATCCTGGAACTCTGGCTGGGCTGCGTTACAGAATTTCCCTCCGGGAAGGGATGGGGACCCTGCCGGGCCTCCCTGGAACCACTGCTGTGCTTGCGAACGTTCAACCCACATGGGAGACAGCCACCCAAGGCCAGGGATATCACCCCAACCATCTGGGAGCTCTGGCTGGGCTGCATTATAGAATTTTCCTCCAGGAAGGGATGTTGACCCTGCCGGGGCTCCCTGGGTCTGCCGCTGGGCTTGGGGACGGTGTAGCCACATGGGAAACGAATGCCCAAGGCTGGGAACATCAACCCTAACTGTCCTGGAGTTCTGGCTGGGCTGCGTTACAGCTTTTCCCTCCGGGGAGGGATTGGCACACTGCCTGGGCTACCTGGTGGGGATAATTCTGTAACGCAGCCCAGACAGAATTCCAGGATTGTCAGAGGTGATGTCTCCGGCCTTGGGCACCTGTCTGCCATGTGGGTCAAACGTCCCCAAGTCCAACGGCAGTTCTGGGGAGCCCCGACAAGGTCCCTATTCCTCCCCAGAGGGAAAATCTATAATGCAGCCCAGCCAGAGTTGCAGCCTGGGCTTCGTTGAGAAATGTCCCTGGTGTTGGGCGCTGTCTCCCATGTGGGTCGTTCCCAACCCCAGCCTGGAGTTCTGGCTGGGCTGCGTTACAGATTTTGCCTTTAGGGAGGGATGGGGACCCTGCCAGGGCTCCCTGGGACTGCCACTTCACTTGGGGGTGGTCGTACAACCTGGCAGACAGCCGGGGGGCGTGGGCAGACGGTGAGCGATGCGGACGCCAGTCCTGTGAAGCTCCCGCGGCCGCCAGCAATATCCTGATTAATATCCTGTTTATGTGACGAGAAATGAAAAACGAAACGCACTCGCCGGAGGATTAACATGTTGGGAATGCTTGGTCGACAGAAGATCTACCAAGCCTGCCTGCCACAGGAGATTTCAGTGTGAGAGAATGTGGCCCACCAGTGTGACATCCCTGCAAAATGGCGGCCAAAACTAGTCCGATCAGGGGAGGGATACCACCCAATGTGAGACGCCGGCAGGGATAGAAGCAACAGACCTGGAATCTGCCGAGCGAAGTGGCACCAGAGCCTGCCACAGTGTCTCCAATCCAATTAATCAGCGAACATAAACCGCCTCTGAAACTGCAGTTGGTCCTGAGAGGGCAGCTGCTGTGACCGCACGGAGAGTGGAGGAGAAAGGGAGTCGAAACGCTGTGCCTGCAGAGGTACCATGGGCGGCTATGGACAGCACCAGCCCCGCGGCTCTGTGGTCCGGAGGCCGTACAGAACATCTGGAAACTACTGAAGGCACTCCTGGGAGGAGAGTGCCCAACTAAACCCTAAAGGCGTCATCCGGAGTCACTGATGCCCCCTTGATCCGCGGAGTGCCTACAAGACTCCGAGCAATGTTGGGACGTTCCCGCACCGCAGGACCACAACCCTGCCTGCAACGGCTGAAGAGGCGGGAGATGGACATCAGCCCCAGGCGTCCCTGTCGGTGAGTCCGGAGTGGCGCCCGGCCCGTGCAAATAGTTATTGAACTGTCGGGCAACGCAATATGTATTGAGGCACCTACTAAAGTGCGATGCAGCACAAACCTGCATCGTAGCACAGCACTGCTGCTATAAAACGCGCCCTAGAAGCGAGGAACTCCACCAGAAGCCACGAGGGACTTACCCTCTCAGGGCCAGTACCAGGGAACAGGTCGCCTACAGAGACATAGCGAGACACAAACCTGCAAGACTGCACTACAATGCAATCCTCCCTATTCGATGACCTCGCCTAAACAGTGGCCACCACCACAATCCAAATAACAGCTGCCAGAAAACCACGCCTAAGGGACAACAGCTGTCATACCAGGCCTCCTTTGCAGATACCCTACCAGGCGGCCTCGGTCCACTACTCGGTACTGGGTGACAGATGGCCTTTGAGTCCGGATCAGCTTTGCTCTCACGTTGAATCATAAGAACCACCTGGGAGGAAAGCAAAGAGGCGCCTCTACACGACCAAAACAGGCTAGCGGCTGCATCTCCGCTTTAGAAGCGGAGGCTCGGGCGGTGGAAGACGTCCTCAACATTGCCCAGGGAAGCCAGATGAGCCCTGGCCTACCAACCTTATGGGTGGCATGTACACAAACAATCCACACGCCGGTACAACAGTTGGTGGTGACACTGCCTTTGTCCTCTATCACTGGGGAGCATAGTACAGCAGAAGGAAAAGAGTGCTCAATAAAGGTCCCGCTGAGTAGGAATCAGGACTGCGCTGAGGGATCAAAACAGAACGCAGATTCGGCCTAGTGGATCGATGAGTCAAGGTGTGGTCCAGAGCTACAGCGCCAGCTCTGCCGACTGACATATCTAGTGAATGCACATAGCAAACGCGAGGCGACGGGGCAGGAACGACTACGTACTGGCTGGAGGTGGCCAGTTGCCGATGATCACGAGGTAGTAATCCATGTACAGACTGACTGCACGACATACTACTAAAGTAGCATAGCTTGGAGGTCAACTGGATGGATGCACCCCCATTAGGGAGAGCAAGGTCGACCCCACCCTCCTTACTCGCTGCCTGGAATCTTGCCACATATCACAGGCCCGATAAGAACCAGGTTCTCGGCCTGATAAACCAGCTCCTGAGACGGCATAAGCACCTGAATCCGAACATCATATTCACTAACAAGATCTTCAGAGACCCAGAAGGAACATAGTGGACCCCTATGTCACTGGTAATCTGCTCCCGAAATAGCTATAGTTATGTGATTGGCACTCCCACCTTACATAGGACACCCACAGGTAGCCATTGTAAGCACTAACTTCCTAGCCTGCCCACCGGGTCCGGAAGATCTATCTAACTCTATAAGCACGTCATCATGGTGAAGGATAAAGGTAGGAAACCAGCCATGCAAAGCAAAATGGACCAATATGCAACACCAGTAGTGTCCGCCCCCGCTGGTAAATCGCAACTGGAGGACACAACACAACCTGAGGAGGCCATTTATTGGAAAGATGTAATGAACGTTCTCGCTAACTCACGCGCCTCTATGGAAAAGAAAATGGATGGTATCAGCGCGGACGTGTCTCTCCTGCGGCATGACGTTCAAAAACGGACCTCCCGTATGGGTGAAGCTGAAAACCGCATTTCAGGGACTGAAGATGGACTCCACAATATGGATCGACAAATGTCGGGAGTCGTGGCACGCCTGGAGACGATGGAAGAAAGGGTGGATGAAGGGAAGGCAGAGCACGTTGCAACAACATTCGCGTCTTGGGACTGCCTGAAAAATCAGAGGGACCATGTACGGAACTATTCTTGGAACAATGGTTGGCAGATATGTCCGCGCCTAAAATATTCTCCAACTTCTTCTCGATTGAGAGAGCCCACTGTATGCCGACTGGGCGACCCATCCCTGGGGTGCCACCGTGTACAGTCATTGTGAAACTACTGAACTACAGAGACCGCAATGTGCTACTACAGATGGCCCGCACTAAAGGAACAATAACATACAACTGATTGCCTTCTTCCCTGATTACACCACAGAGGTCCAGCGGGCCAGGCAGTCCTTTGATCACCTTAACAAGCGCCTACAGGCTCTAAATGTGGTATCTTATTTTCAGCCCAGATTAAGATATACCACAAAGGTACAACAGGGCACTTTACTGACTCCATGGAGGCGTGGAGATGGGCGGAACAACGTATCGGAGACTGGAGACGGGAAACCACAAACAGGAATAAGAGACCCAGAGGCTAAGACGAGCGGATCCCACCAGGACAGCTGCCACATGCACAAGAACCTGGCCCACCACCATCTATCGGCAACAATTAACAGACAGACCTAGGTAGAACGACATGGAACTATCAGAGGAAGGAGATGCGCCCATGGAAGGCAAGGCTCCTAACCCCGTAATAGGGAGAAACGACTACCACGTGTGAAGTTACAGCTGTACGGCCCGGCACGCACCCCTTCCTAATTGGTGAACACCTACACTGCCAAGTTGGCGTGTTGTATGAAGAATGGTGTAGTGTGTGATAGGTTTTAGTGTGTGTGATGTTTTTTGTTTGATTACTGATAGCCAACCATTTTGACTGTCAGTAAAGTTCAGGTGACAGATGCTTCAAGTTGGGATGGAGTATATAGAGGGGGGTGTTGTTTGTAAATGTATTTTGTGTTTTCAAATCCACCAATCTAATCTGCGAAGCATCCTCCCCTTTGTACCACAGTACACATACACAAAGCATTTTCCCAGCACTACCTTGCCTACTGATACGCATTGATCAGACTAAATAGAAATGGCTGGTGACAGTGTTAAAACCCTGAAACTCCTGACATGGAACGTCAATGGAATAAGGAATAAGCGGCGCCTAGTTACAGAACTCCTCAATAGGCATTCCCCTGATATCGTCCTCCTCATTGAAATGCATCTAGCAGGCACAACATCCATCCTATGCCGACGCACAAATTATCGTACAGCAGTGCATGCAGGCTTCTCCATGGGCTCCTGGAGGGTATTGATACTACTTCACAAGAGACTCCCCATAAAGTTGTCTAAGGTGATAGAAGACACTGGAGGTAGATGTGTGTTACTGCAGGGCTCGCTATGGAATTAAACCCTTACAATTCTAGCAGTGTATGCCCCACTGTCACCGACCACTGCACTTATTCAGGACATCACACCCATAATCTCAGCCCACACGTCTGATCTCTAAGTCGTAGCGGGACTTCCATGATGTGATGGATGTAACAATGGACCGTACACACCTGCGTGACATGTACCCTAAAGCGAGCACTAAACTTGCTGCCTTTACCTCAGGATTGGGGCTGAAGGATATATGGCGAGACTTAGACCTGACAGAGCGTGGATGTTCCTATCATTCTGGAGTCAACACCTCTCTCTCAAGGCTGGACTACTTTTTCCTTCCAGCAATAGATGCACACAGAGCAATAAATGCAACTCTGCTTCCCCGAAGCGTATCCAACCATTCACCCCTGATGATAGAGCTGAAGACAAATGGATCACTCCTTACCCCCGCATGGCGTCTAAACTGTTACTACCTTGGCTTCCCGGAGCTCATTGACCATATCCGGGACACAATAACCACATACTTTGAATTAAATACTGGAACATTAGACAATCCGGTTACACTTTGGGAGGCATATAAGCCGTTCCTACAGGGAGAGATTCTCTCCTGGACATCAGCTCACAAAAAAGATTGTCAAACTGGTGGCGGCAGAGCTAGAAGTACTGCAGCAAGAAGCGGAACACATAGCTAAAGGATCGCCCGACACACACCAGGCCCTCTTGGTGGCCAGGGAACGCCTCCACAATGTCGCTCTAGATGGTGATAAACGAGCACATTTGGAGATGTATGAAATCGGAGACAAAGCGGGTAAGATCTAGCCTGGCTGGAACGCAGGGATGCAGGACACCGGCATGACAGGGGAAATTAGAACATCGCAATCTGAACCATTACAATCTGATTGCGATATCACTGATGGCTTTGCAGACTACAGATCCCCACTTGAGCCTATCAACACTACTGTGCTTGATAACATTATACTTCCCTGTTTGAACCCCACACAAGACACAGCTGAACAGAGATGTTCCAGAATATGAAATAGTGAGGGCCATAACGCAATTGCAATCGGGGGAAAACACTGGGACCCAATGGATTCCCGATTGAAACATGGAAGAAACTGGGGGGGGAACGGGATGGCCCCACACTTGCTTAAAATTTTTCTGCATTGTAAAGAGCAAGGGTTCTTACCTCTGGATCTCTGCACATCCAGTATAATCGTCATCCCAAAACTAGAGAAACCTCTGGGATTATGGCGCTCATACAGACCAATTTCACTCATTCACTGTGAAGCGACGATTTTGGTGATGGTACTTGCGAACATGCTACAGAAGGTGATCTCCTCAATGGTCCACCCGGACCAGTGTGGATTTGTGCCACAACGATCCACACGCATGAATATCTGCAGACTTCCTTTACTGCTGGATAAAGCCCCAACCTTTCAGGACCCTCTTGCACTGCTAGCGGTTGATTTTTGAGAAGGCCTTTGACTCTGAGTCAATGGATGGCCTTCATGGGTCTTAAAACTGGGGAAGGGGACGCGACAAGGATGTCCCCTATCCCCACTGCTTTTCACACTAGTTATCAAAACCCTTAGCCATACTGTTACGTCACACAGATTCGTGGAGAGGTTTTTCGCTGGCCTGAAGGTGGGGAAGATGAGGTCTACCTATATGCGGATGACCTCTTGATATACTTAGGTGACCTAGTTCGCGCATGTCCAGAAGTGACAGAGATACTTGAACGTTTAGTGGGCTAAAGAGTGAACTGGAAAAAGGTCATCTTTTTCCTGATTAAGGAGGTGACACAAGCAATACCTCTGCATTGCCTATCCCATTTTGAACTAGAACACTTCTGCTATCTGGGGATCCAAATCACGACAAACCTCTCTGAATATATAACCAGAAAATTACACCCGATCACAGAGAGATTCACTGCGGATGTTAGACACTGGGTATTGCTCCCACTGACCCTGCTTGGGAGAGCTGCCCCCTTTAAAATGCTAACGCTGCCACGCTTTCTATACGTCCTTCATAACGCCCCACTCTGAATACCAGACTTGCAATTCCATAAGATTGACAGCACCCTCAAAACTCTGATATGGGCTGGAGGGCACTCACAAATTGCGTTACAGACATTACAACGGTCCGTCTCGGAAGGTGGAATTGGGCTACCACACCTGCAATCCTCTTACTGGGCAAGCCAAATGGCGGTGATTAACGATATCCGACGTGGGGATAAAGAGTTAACTCACATTCAAATGGAAATCACTGGGATGCACGGCATATCCACACTTATGAGTCTTTCAGACCTTGCGGAGACCCCCTCCCTGCACAATGACAAGCCCACATCACACTCTTATGGCGAGACACTCACAAATATATAGGCTGGGATAAAAAGGTGACACCAGTGCAAACGTTATGGACAAATAGAAGTCTGCCCGAACTGGGTAAAATACTGGTGTGGCCAGTGTGGATATCAGTGGGGATTTTGAAGATCGGAGATGTTATTACAGAAGGCAGATTTACCTCTGTTGAGGACCTGGCGAATAGGTTTGGTCCCCCCGTTACAGAACACTATCGCTACCTCCAACTCGGGCATACATTAAATACACACTTTTCCAAACTAGCGGATATGGCAGAATGTACACCACTGGAAAGAAATATAGTATTAGAACGCATACCCACTAAAATTACCTCTGTGATGTATAACGTTATATCCTCCTTTGCCACTCCTGAACTTTGTAACCTAAAGCTCAAATGGGAGGTGGATGGCGGACTGATACAATCGGAAGATTGGTTGACGGCATCTCCGCAAGGATCCGGCTGATACAATTAAAAATCTTACATAGAATATAATACCCACGAGTTGCATTGTATAGGCGAAATCGTGCCACTGATCCCAATTGCTTGCGCTGTTTGCAGGAAGAAGGCACATTCTTTCATATCCTGTGGGAATGCCCCCGGATTCAAGAATACTGGCAACAGTGCTCTAATAAATTGACGGACGTCTTGGGACATGTCATTTCAATGGACCCCAAGAGGATGCTACTAGGCATAGAGGAGGAAGAGAATACAACACGCTTTGAGAAATTATTCCTCTCCACTACCACAGGTCTGATTAAGCGCAATATTGCTAAACTGTGGGGATACAGTGTTGCCCCATTTTTTGCGCAATGGGTAGCGGCTGTAAATGTGTATGTCCATGGAACAGCAGATATATACAGGTAGAGGGTGCCCTGGGAAAGAGAGAAAGATCTTGCAGTAGTGGGGGGATGTAAGCTAAAATAAGCTTTGGTACAAGAAACGGAATAAAGTGTGGTAGTATGTCAAGGGTGGAAACACAATATACTAATGTGTGGATTTGTTTTATTTGTGGTTGTAAATGTGTAATTTATTACCAATGTTTCAAAACTAATAAAATGTGTTATAAAAAAATAACATGGGAGACAGCCGCTCCCAGGGAACCGCCAAAGTTCTGCTGGCACGGGTAGCATTTTGTGTCCCGACCCTGCAATTGTGTCCCAGCCCACCAATATACCTTCCCAGACTGCCCACTCCCACCCACACCACCAACAATCCAGCCCCAGTCCCACCTATCACACTGACAATCGGGCTAACCGTAGAATAAAATAAACGACTTATATAACATAGAAGCTCTTCGTGTAAAAAAAACCTGTAAACGAAACAAAAAAACATTCATTATCTGTGGGCAGCCCAGCAAAAACAAATCATAACTATCACCCTCTGATCACTGCCCCCACTTTCAAGCCATCCCAGATGGTCTTGTAACCCTCAACCCCTAGTAAAAACACATTTGTCCCTTCCTAGGGGAAGATTGGCAGATTACACTGTCAATCTGCCCCTAGGTAGGGCTATATGACATGCCCCCCATCCATTTGGGGTGGGGAAGAGGGCCACTCCCCTTTACATTGCAAACAGCCCTGGTGGTTTAGTGTGCCCCCCACCCTTGACACCAAACAAGTATTTTTGCACCTTGCCTAGGGGCAGATGGGCAAACCTACTGCCCCATGCTTTAGGGGTCGGGAGGGAGGGCCGCTTATATAGTAAGCGGCCCACTCAACCCCAATTCATAAACAGATGTGTAGTGGTATTGGTGGGCACGGATCAAGCAATGCTTCACGGAAGGTGTCATGGGAAAGGGGAGAGATCAAGGGAGGAACTTACTTACAGAAATGGCTGCAGCGGTGATATTTACATTCAGTGTCACGTCGGCGCGCATTACGAAGGAAACCCAACCCCTGGGCTGTCAGGAGGAACCGCCTCCTCACATAGCCCGAGGGTTGGATTTAGAGTTTGGGCGAGCGCTGCAAAGCAGCGATCGCACAAGTACCAAAAAGGACGAGCTATCTCGTCCTCGGGACTGGAAACGTAGTGCTGAGGAAGAGAGAGCTCGTCCCTGGCACTTCGTTAATCTAGCATTACCATCAGACTTTGCACTCGATGACGAAACTGTTGGCATTACTAATGCTTGTTAGTACTGAGACGAGAAAGAGGGATAGAGCAATGAAGTTGACCAGAAGGTGGAAGCCAACGCTGTGTTCTACTCTTTGGAAAATGTTAAGCAATGCCGGGAAGTTTAAAGCTGACCAGAATGAGAGAGAGGCAGACACTGAAACTGGTGGTAACTTGTTCTGACTCCGGTCGGAACGCTGAAGGCGAACAGATTGTAAACAGAGGCTGACACGAACAACGTGCAAGGAGACGGAATCGAATGAAGCTCACCTCTTGATGGGCTTAAGCACCTGAAGCTGCACAGAGCAGAAGAAGGAAAAACGAGGGCTAACTGGACACGCGCTGAGTCAGGGGTTCGAAAAGGAAGGAGAAGGAAAGACGTGAGAAACGCCAAAGCCGCCCAGGGAAAGTGAATTAGTTACCAGAGCGCCTGAAGATGAAAGTCGTGTCACATTAACAGAGAGAGTCAAAGTGATACCATTAAAGGAACTGATACAGATGCAAGCAATATTAAGACTGGGTCGGTGACCCAATAGTTCAGAAGAGGAATTATTGTAAATGCAAGCTTTGCTGAGAAAGGGTATGTGACTGGATATTGGAAAAACATTATTACGTGGATGAAAGCAAAAGTTATTGGAGAATGGAAAAACCCTGGCAGGTTAGTGAACAAGGAAAACAGTGAGTCTGGGACTCGCACACATACAGGAAGAGAAAGTGAATCAGTAGTGTGACATTCTGGCAGGAGAGTATAGTGGAAGGAGAAGTGAATCTGGAATTGTAAAACAGTGACAAATGGATATAAAAGGAAAGAATCGTCCCTCTTTGAAGGATATGTGAGAAAGCCTTAATTATCTTGGCATGAGAGTACACCAGGGAGATAAAGAGGCTAATGGAAGTACAAAGTGTGTGAAACTGGGAATTGTACGAACGGACCGAAAAAAGTCTGACCGCACAAAAAGTCTGAAAAGTGCATACCACCATAGTGAATAGTGAAGCGGTGGTAGTAGGGGACACCCGTGCTGCAGACCCGACATTGGAGAAAAGAAAAACAGGAGCTGCGGAGGTGTCCCCTGCAACACCCGCTCACTATACTGTGTGGTATAGTTAGCGGGGGAAACTCCTGAAACTGCCCGTTTAAAAAAAAAAAAAAAAAAAAAAAAGAAAAGGACCCTGCGCCGCCGGTTCCCGATCACAGAAGTGAAAGGGAACTGGCGCTGGAGGGACAGAGCGTGAAGAAAAGGTAAGTAGGGTTTGTTAATGTTGGGGGGGGTGTTGAGGGTGTGGGTGGGGGTGTGGGTATGTAGTGATTTGCAGTGTTAGTTTGCATGGGAAATGTACAAACCTTTTGTGGTGCGTACATTTCCCTTGCAAACTTTTCCGTCAGTGACTTTTCCGTGACAGAAAAATCTGTTTCACGGATCTGCGTGATCATTTAAGAGAATTGTGGATTCAAAGGAAGCTCAAGGGAAAATTCATCCCCCTTGGACAAACTTGAACTGTGATAGTGACTTTTAAACTATCAGAAGAAATCCATGGGAAGGGAGACCCCTTTCCTGGTGGAACTTTATTTGTTTCTGCACCTTAAAACTTTATATTTTGGAAGTCTGAAAGAAAGCTATACAAGTGTATAGCCTACAGAAATCCCTTTGTACACATTATATTGAGCTTAGACTGTAAGGGTCAGTTTAGGGTTTTTGCACAAAGGATGGAGAACACGCTTTTGTTTAATATCCTGACACAAACAATACTTAATTTTGTTCAGGCAGTGAAATCCCCCTTTAGGATTAGCGATAGATGGGATTCTCCCCAACCCTTATTATTTTGATATATAAAAGTCTATTGCAAGCACCTATAAGAAAGGCATCGTATCAAAGCAGGACAGACACACGTGATCACAGTTCAAGGGTGTTTATTAAACTGTAAAGTGGGTGAGATAAACACCTAATCTAAACCTAATTCTAAGATGGGAGCAAGCTACGACCATCAAATAATAAGAATACAGTCCTAGTGGAGTCTAGTCAAGTAAAATGGGCCTATACTAAGAAAACCTATTGCCAATCCTTACTGCTATGCTACAAAATAGTGTGTGATAATGTTCACAAGACAAGAAAGAAGTGTACACAAAATGAGGATGTTATGGCCAGGGTCTCTCTCCCCCACGTTTTTTAGCATGGGACAAAGCAGGACTTTTGAGCACATCACACTGCTGGGCTTCTCTGGCACGAACTTGCAGTTCCTTTTCGCTATATCAGGGACTTCTGTGTCCAAGTCTTTTCTCGTGTAAAGTATCTTGCTTTAGAGGACCCGATCTGCCAAAACAAAGTTCCTTCTGGTAACCTTCACGTAGGGTGATTACTCTTCACCCTTGGATCCCCCTCAGCCGGGCTCCGATCCTCATCTCAGTGGTTAGCCTCCCTCAATCAGGCTCAGACCAGCCATTCATTTTTGACATCCCTCAGTCGGGTTCATACTTGACGTCACAATGTTGGTTACTTCTTCACACTTTTCTCTTGACGTCCCTCAGTCAGGTTCACTATCGCCTTTAATTGAAGTTCCTTATTTGTAATATTCAAAAGTCTCAATGTCTTTTTAAACAACCATCTTTTAGTTAGGTCCCCCTCATCCGGGCTCAGACCTTCCACAGCACTTGCCAATTTAAACCAAGTCTTCCGAAGGGTGATCACGTTTTGCGGGGTCACTCTGTTAGCCTATTTATTTATTTGCATTTGTATAGCGCACTTACAGCCCAGGAGCATTGAGGCGCTGTTTTAGAAATCTTACATGAAAGTGTAATTGACTGCGTACAGGTGACTTGACTAGGTCTCTTAGGTACAGGAGCATAGAAAATCAATGACTTGGTACATAAAAGGTAGGTGAACTGAAAAACAATCAGGTGGGCACGCAATCTGTAGTACATCAGATAAT
Organism: Ambystoma mexicanum; assembly: GCF_040938575.1. NCBI lineage: Eukaryota > Metazoa > Chordata > Amphibia > Caudata > Ambystomatidae > Ambystoma > Ambystoma mexicanum. The sequence continues at coordinate 324,224,734 of NC_090925.1, read as the reverse complement.
CCCTTGGCAGTAGGGAATACAGTTATACAAAAAGCTTGGTTTTGATGGCTTTGCGTAAGGCTTGGTGGGGCTCGATCATCCTTAGGTGAGAAGGAAGGGCGTTCCAATGAGAGGCGGCCAGTGTGGGAAAGGTAAACCCCCCAGCACAGACTTTAAGTGACTTTGGAGTGATTATAGTGTTGGCATAGCTGTTTCTGAGGGGCCTTGTGGAGGTGTGCTTAATGATTCTTTGGGAGAGGTAGGGTGGTGCCAGACCATGAAGGCATTTATGTGTAAGTGAGAGTTTTAAAGATGATTCGCTCTTTGACTGGGAGCCAGTGAGCCTGGCTCCGTACTGAGGAGATGTGAACTTTCCTTGATGTGCCCGTGGCCGCTCTAAGGGCGTTGTTTTGCACCAGTTGGAGTTTAGCAAGGTTCTTACACGAGGTCCCTACGAGGAGTGCATTGCAGTAGTCCAACCTTGATCCAATTATGGCCCTAGCTATGAGGAGACAGTTCTGACGGGATAAGAAAGGCATGGCTGCGTTGAGAACTTTGGAATAGTGGGCGGATGAGTAGGCAACAGCGTTAACCCGTCTTTCCATGGTCCGGTCGGAGTCAAGGTAAACGCCAAGTGTCTTAACATTATTGGATACCTTGATGGGGATGTTGTCAATAGTAAAGGACCGGTATTGCCCAGAGTAGTTGGTGAGCCAATTAGGAGAATTTCCGTTTTCTCACTATTAAGGCAGAGCCAGTTATCCGCCATCCATGACTGTATTGTGGAGTATATGGTGGTGAGGGTGATCAGGTCCTCTTTGTAGTTGCCACTGAGTGGAATAAGCACCTGTGTCATCAGCGTAGTTGGTGTATGAGATGCACAGAGAGTCGAGGATGCTGAATAGGGGCCTAGTGAAGAGGTTGTAGAGGGTGGGCGCAATGCAGGATCCTTGCTTGTGGTACTCCACATTTGATGATTCTGGGGGTGGCAGAAGCTGAGACTGAAAAGACTTTAATAACCCTTTCTTGGAGAAAGGAGGTGATCCAGGCACAGGCTTTGGGGATAAGTTGGCTGCAGTGTCAAGATGGCGGCAAAGGGTGTTATGCTTTACCAAGTCAAAGGCCGCTGATAAATCAAGGAGCAGTAAGAGCGCAGGTTTGCCTGAGTCTCGATGATCGTCCATTTGATTTTTTAAGTCTAGAAGGGCAGTTTCAGTGCCATGTCGTGGGTGGAAGCCAGATTGCTGCAGGCCTAGGAGACGGTTGTCTTCGAGAAATTTCTGGACTTGCAGGTAGGCTGCTTTGTCAAGGATTTTTAGGAGGACGGGATGGTAGTAATGGGCCTATAATTCCCTGGAACCATTGGGTCTAGGGACGGTTTTTTGAGGCGCGGGCGAACCCAGGCTTCCTTAAGGTCCTTGGGGACAAGGACAGTTTTAAATGAGGAGTTGATAAAGGCAGTTATGACGGGGGTGAGAAGGTGTGCAGAATCTTTGAGTTGTGCCGGGCAGGCATTGCCCTTACAATTGGGGGGGGGGGTGGTTTGATGGTTTTGAGCAAGGCAATGACTTCCAGTTCTGTCATTTCTTTGAAGTCAAACGGGGTGGACGGGTTAGAATTTGAGGCTGCCGGTGTGTTGTCATGCAGGTCTGATATGAGAAGGCTAAGGGCTTTTTGATGGCCTTTGATTTTGGTTTTTAGGGTATTCAGCTTGTTCAGCGTGGCTGATTGTATGTTGTCGCACCAATTCTGGTCATTGAGGTGAGTGGGAGGAGGGGGTGGAGGGTTTTTCCAGATCACAGAAGATGGTGAATATTTCTTTGGATCCTGATTTGCGGGGGGGTGGGGGGGGGTTTGGCCGGGGCGGGGGGGGGAGAGAGAGGGAGAGAGAGGGAGAGAGAGGGGGAGAGAGGGGGAGACAGGGGGAGAGAGAGGGAGAGAAAACAAAAAAACACAAAACAGCTGGGCATGGGGTGGTAGACTTCGATGAGCATTTTTTGGAGCAGAGGTTCAGTTGAATATGATGGTATGGCAAGGTCGTGTCCATTCACAAAAACAAGTTCACGCAGCGTTCCCCTGCGCCGGGCGCAAATGCCTGTTTTCCAATTCCCTCGATCAGGTTTACAATTCTATTATCGCGAAAACCTTCTGCAACGTGTCAAGGACTTTCGATTGTACAAGGGGTTTTGCTTGGCCCGTGTCTGACCACCTTGATACCTCATGTCGGCCTTCCCTAAGGCCTCTTGGTACTTGTAGTTTCTTTACCCTTTTTGTTCAACACAGTCTGTGCGTTCAGGACAGTGATATCTGTCAAAGACCTCCAAATAAACGGCTACGTCGCGTCGGACCACTCTACCTCTGGTGCCAAGTTCATTCACAAAAGACCTAAGTCTCTTAATCTTCTTAATGTTGCCACTGCAACCGTTTAACACGGTCCAGCCCACTATAAGGTTCTTCTGACTCACCGGCTGTGCTGAACTCTTTGGCGTTTCTTTTGCCACTGGAGTCAAGGATGGTTCCACGATGGTAACCGGGTCTCCCCGCACTGGCTATCGGTGCGGGAGTGCTCCATGTACCGCTGACATCCGCCACACCATTCGCCAGCTGCGATTCCCAGTCTTAGGTTTCTTTTGTCTGAGGCTTTGCGGGTCTAGCTTGAAAAGGGCAACTCTCTCCTTCACGTCCTTTCAGGTCTTGGCATCTTTCTTCTCTGTTTGAACTGCCGTCCTGAATAGCTGCTTCCTCGTGTGCTCGATCTTGCTCAAAGTGTGCTTCTGTGCTCTGCCTTTTATCCCAGTGGGGAAGGGAAAGCGCAGTCAGGTGTCTATAGTTGTCGGCAATTGCTTAACTCTGCTTGTCCCTTGTGTTGGGACGTGTTGGGACATGTTGGGTAAACTGCTCTGGTATTAATCCGTTGTCTCTCACGGTGTGAGAAAGTGTTTGTGTTTGAAAAGTGGCGGGGGTAGAGTTTCTAAGTATCGTACTGGGCACGATGGGAAAAGGTGTTCTAAGGCAGGGGATACTGCGTATCACCCTTCAGTGTCCCACTTCCACTCCCCGAAGACCCCCCCCATCCAGGTGATCCTCCTGCACTGGTCCACCCCGAGGAACTGGATCCAATAAGATCCCGGGGACTAGTAAGTGAGACACCTCCAGGTTTCTCTCACACTTAACATGCCACTGTGTCCAAGTCTTACTCTTGATCCTTTGCACTTCCTGTATGGGATATTCGTTTTATAGTTTGGTCTTTTGTTAAAGTTTGCTAATTGCATGTTTTTAAATTGGTGTCATGAATGGTTATTCCAGGTGAACCTGTACCTTAGTTCCCAAGTACCAGTCAGGGAAGATAAAAGGACTCCCTAGCCAGTCATTGCGACCATAGGTGGAACTGGAAACACTGCACCAGATCCTTGGTGGCTGAAAGAGGAACAATATTATGATCAGTGTCACACAATTAGTCCCCCCCCACCTCCCACTGGACAGAAATATTCTCAGCATGGTTTTGACCTACCAACAGATACCAGGAGAACCAACACCAGGCTGGTACGTAGGTGGGAAAGTACCACTATGGGAGTGCAAGTAGGGAAGTAATCTGCAAGGGATCCAAGTCTCAGTTCCAAAAGAGGTGTAGAAAATCCCTGCAAAGTCCACTGTTCCTTCATTCAAAGGAAAAAAACAAAAGTAATGTCACATAATCCGAAAGGTAGAAAACGCAGTCCATCAATGAAAAATAGGGCAATCCAGTAAGCAAAACCAAGTTCAAATATCGAAATAGTTTTCCAGTGCATAAAGAAACATCCAGGGGCAATCCAGAAAGCAAAACCAGAGATTCAGATAGCCAGGAAATCCAAAGATAGCCAAACAAGAACATTGGAAACAAGGAAGCTGCCAACAAAACATTGAGAAGCACTGTTGCTTGGGTGCTCTTCCTTATGTGCCGGAGGCAGTGGGCCGTTTCCTGATTGAGCGTGTCACGTGACTCTAACATGTCACACGAGTGCTGTTCTGTTTCGGATCTCTGGTACCAAGACTCATTCAGGCATGAACATTTGTTTACATAAGCAGGGCTTGCAAAATCTACTAGCCCACTAGCATTGGTGAGTCTTTTTTTTGCAGTGCGAGTACCATTTTCATGATACTCTACCTTGCTGGCGAGTATGGGAATGTTAGAAACTTATTTTTCATTCACTGCAAACACACTTTGTTTCAACAAAGTGTGTTTACAGAGAACTTCGAATGAGCACATACGCGGTGCTGGACCACTCTGTCAAAGGTATCTTGTGATCAAAGTTCAATCACTCATCTGTTCAATTTTACTCCTGTTGGTTATCACATGCGCTTCATAAACTGTTTGCTTCAGCGCTCACCATACAATGTTGCCGCTTACGACCTTGGCTTCAACACAGACCGGTCTGGTATCGGTCTCCCAAACTCACCGGCTGTGTTGATTTCACTGGTGCTGCTTTGTTGTGGGAGCCATGCACAGTACCAGAGCAGCAGCGGTTCTCCCCGCCTTGATTATTGACGCAGGAGTGCCCAGGTACCTCTGACACACAATGCAGGATTCTTCAGCCTGTTTTCTGGGTCTTCTGCTTTGTATTCTGGAGGTTTCGTGAAAGTAACAGTTCCTTGTCGAAAAGGTCAAGAGCACTTCCCTCCTTGCTTTCCCCTTCTGTTTCCCCATCTTTCTCCTCCTCTTAAACTGCCATCTTGGAACTGCTGTTTCCTCGAGTGCTTTGCCTCGTTTTGTGCTCTCATGCTCCCCCTTTTATCCGTGTGGGAAGTGTAATGGAAGTCAGGTGTACGTGATGGTCAGTAATTGCCAGACCCTGCCGGATTATTGTATTGGGACATGTCAGATATACAGCTCAGGATTTAGTCCATTTTCTCTCATAGCGAGCTGCCTGTGAGAAAGTGTTTGTGTTGTGAAAGCGGGTGGGGGTAGAGTTCCTAAGTATTCTACCTGGTAGGATCAGGTAAAGGTGTTACATGGAAGGGGATACCGTGTCTCGCCATCCCGTGTCCCACTCCGAAGACCCCTCACCCAGGTGATCCTCCTGCCCTGATCCACCCCCAGGAACTGGATCCAAAAGCGATGGCCATGTCCTGGCCACCTGGATGACAGATCCCCGGGTACTAGCTGGTGAGACACCTTCAGGTTTCTCACACACCTCAACACCTGTCTCATGGAACTGACCAGGGAGTTACCTCAGAAAATGCTCTACTTCTCTCTTGTCTTCATACTTAACCTACTCAAGTTTTCCCAGCCCCCTCCTGGATTTATTACTGTTCCTGTTACCTTCTCTTAGGGAACTCTTCACCGGCAGCGCCAGGGGTCACGGATTCACGCTTTCCTTTGGCCCACTTGACTTTGCGTCCCGTTACGGTTGGCGGTCTGGGTGCACATTTTGGACCTGACATTTCATCTGTTACTGGTCACGCAGCCACACAGTTATTCGTACTTCCTATGCAGGTCTGCATTAGACTAGTGTTGGCGGTCTGGGCATAGTTTGTGGACCGCACGATGCACCCACCATAGGCCACGCAACCACCACACTGACTCTTTACTTCAGGGTTGTCGCCCTTTTCTCTCTCCTTTTTCTCTTCTCTCCTGCCTATACAGTTCTTTGTTTCTGCCTAGTTGATATAGTTGGGCCTGCCCCAGCATAAGGCCAGTTTGATGGATGATAGTTGTGGGGACAGTCCTTGTGCTTCCCGGCAAGATCTGCATGGTTCTTCATCCCTGTCTTCTCCATCGCCACAAATTTCGACACATCACAATAACAGACAATCTCTGCCTTTTGAGGCTTTTGATCTGACTGTATGAAGGGATGGGTTACTGAGACTCTTCTCCATAATAACGTCCTTGTCCCGAGGAGGAGAGTCCTTCCCTATAAGGTCCTTCCTCATTTTACTGTAAGCTATGGGGAGTATCGGTTACCTGCCTCACCACCCTAGCCTGATAGGAAAGGACTTCCCACTGGGGAGAAATGATGCCATCTTGAGGATCGTCACGCCCCTCCTACCTGGAAATTGCAAATGGGATTGGCAAAGCTACAAAGGGATTCATGGTGCTCAACTAGGTGTGTAGTTCATAGATCAGAAGACCACCCGGCGGAGTAGAAGGCCGACTCAATGCGTTACACGGGCAGAACGAGGGTGCGTCTATCTACTGTGTCCAACTCCAGACCAGTCCACCGAGCAGCAAAGCAAAAGATGCAGGGACCTTCCTGTATGGCACAAGGACACCACTAAGGGTTGAAGATCTGGGAAGAACACCAGGAGAAAACGTGTACCATGGAAAACAGTGCAGAGAAGGACCAAACAATGAAGATCAGAGGAAAAATGCCAAAACACCACAATTCAAGCGGAAATCCAGAGACAAGCCAATAAGTAGTCCAGAATCCAAAAAACCAAGCCAGCATACCATATCCAGAGGGAAATCCAAAGACCAGCTGAAAGGAAGACCTGACTCCAAAAACAATCCAGCACACCAAATCCAGAGAGGGAAAAAAACACGAAGAAACAGGAGCACATGATAACGTGACTCAGTCATCAGAATATGCGTTGAGATGCATCTTTACTTTTGTCTCTGGCGTTTAAATTCTGACTGCAACGTTAAGTTCCTGGTTGCACGCATTCTAATTGGAGGACCGCACTGACGTCCTTGACGCTGCTGGTTGGCGGCGTTGCTGCTGGTTGGCGCCAGGCCCATTGCCCAAGTTTCCAGGGCAAACTGTAACCTTGGGGTTGGTCCCCTGACCACACACATCAGGGACTGACCATTGGCACCGTACCCTGTAAATTGCACAACGAAAGGCAGCCCTATTTGTCATGATCACTGCTTCCAAGGGGCTAGGACCAGCCCAACGTCCTTGGAAGCAGGCCTCTAACCTTCATCCTAGGCACCAGCCGGTCCCCATTGGGACCTTTTGGACCCTGTCCTGGCGCCGGTGGCACCAGGCTCATCAAAATCACTGGTCCCGGCACTGGAAGCGCCGGGCCCCTAACATGTATAAAGATGCTTGGGTGGACTTACCTGCAGCAGACCATGCTGCTTACTTACCAGCCATATGGGAATCCTCTACGTGCCGGGACTAGTTTCTTACCTGGGTGGGGCAGGCTCCACTCCCTGGATACAACACTGGAACTCTTCTAGAACAGGAACTCTTTTCTTTCCTGGGCGAGGCAGTGGAGGAAGACACCTCATCACTCCAAGGCTATTTAAACCACACCCGATTGATGCAACGTGCTTCGCGTTATTCTGCATCTGCAGCAGAACGCTCACTGTGTCGGTTCCAGTCTTCATTCTTCCGATCCTGAACCTGTGAGAACAAAAGCTTACCTTTCTTGTATCCAGCCTTCAGAAGCACCTGCAAAGACAAAGAAACAACAGGTTAGCACAGCAACCTTCACTCGCAGCGCTTTCCTCACCTGATCCATCGGCAGTTACCAACTCTTCGCGCTGCTCCTCCGCCATTATAAAAGCCTGTGAAGACAAAAGCATAATTATTCCTGTGGGGAATTTACTTACCGGCACCCCTCGAATTCCGGTTTTCTTCAACGCTGCATTCCTGCACCTGAAAGAGAAAAGGAGAGACATTAGGCAGGCTATTTACTCATGCGCCATCTCGCCCTCCACAATTAGGCACCTGCAAATACCCTGGCGTTTTCCAGAGTCTCTTCAGCATCCGAACTCATACCTGCAAAAGAAAAGAGACAGTTGGAGTGCATTTCGAAAGCAGGCAACAGGCACTTACTTACGCACTCCCAAGCGCTTCATTCCTATGCGCTGGCTCGAACTCCGGCTCTCTTCAAACCTCCATCTTCCGCCTCAAGAGCCCTGCAAGACAAAAGGCACCATTTGAAAAGAACATTATACAGAGCCCTATTCCATACTAACGTGCCCACGCACCTAAAGACTGTAAGGACATTCAAGATGCCCGGAAACTCACCGTTCGTGCAGTTAACGACGGTTAGCAATCCTCTGAAGTCAAGAGGCCTACGTTTCAACCCAGTGAAGGAACTGGTAACGGCACCCGCACCAGACGCAGATGGAGAGTCCAGCATTCACCTATCTAAGGTGAGCACGTTGACCTTGGGGCTCCACGGAAAAGTGAGAGGGGGAGAGAGAGAGACACCCGACAATCCCAGGTCATTAACCCCATGTTCTTTCACCTGCAGACATCTTACTCTTCGAGTTGGACACACAGTGCGAAGAGGCCCAGCCCCGGAAGCCAATCGAGTCCTGCACTTCACTTTTCAAGATACAGTTACCACCCTGCCAAGACCAGCGCCTCCGTGGGAATCAGGTGAGCGTTACACTATTTTTACCAGGTTGTTTCATGCAAGGGAGGCATTTTTGCCGAAACTGCTGACATGACTACTTACCTCTTGGTCGAGTGGGGGCGTCGACTGTTACTTTAGATACTTGCCCTCAGGGGTCCCTTTGGTCTGGGTAAGAGACACTTTGGAACTTAGTTTCTACTGCATTTCCCATTGACTAACATTGGGCTCTTCATGCTTTGCTGCCTCTTGTGAGAAACCTGAGGGTATTCTCACTCCTGACCCATTGGATCCTCTGAACAGGTGGCCAGGGAAAGGCCATCACGATTTGATCCCGACTCTTGGGAGTGAAGAAGCGAGGGAGGATCACCTGTGTGGTGGATCCTTGGTAATGGGGAGTTGGGTGCCCTTGGGAGAGACATGGTATCCCCCTTTCCATTGTGACAACCAACCCAACCTCTACCTTTATGGGTTATTATAAGCCAGCTGCCCTCATTTCTCCACTATTGGCGCTTGACAGTACTGGGATGAAGAAGAGGCAACTAAGAGCAATGAAGACTATGCTTTTTTACCACTCTAGCACTGCTAGGTCAGGCATGTCCCTTTTGGTGGGAGTTGGGCAGGACTGAATAATCATTCACATCTGCAGCTTAAGGGGCTGCAGGTGTATAAATGGAGCACAACCCAGCGGCAGAGGGAATCAATGGAAGAAGGAACAAGAGGCCGGTGCATACAGCAGAGGACCATTCAGCATGGCGTGGAAGTGAGGACTCCCTGGAGCAGACCAAGAAAGGTGAAGAGATCCGTACTGGAAGGTTGCCCCGTTCCTTTCTATTAAAAGTGCTTGTTCCCCTGTGGTGGAGGACCACCCCAGGAGTGTCTGAGGGGATGAAGCTGGAGTCCCGGCACTATAGCAAGAAGGCTGTGTGATCTGTGCTGCAGCCCAAACACCCTAAGCGACCAGTGAGTTTCTGGGGCGTAAGAAACCCAAAAAGTGTGTGAATTTAAACATTTCATTAAATACTTTGTATTGGAGTGGTCATGTCTGGGCAAAAAGCACGTTTTGGGAGTGGTTGCGTGGGTTGCTGTGAAGGAACTAGGGTCTTCCCGCACACCCAAGCTCTTTAGAATTTGGCAAGACCTCTTTTAGGTGCTATAAGGAACCTGGGGGTGGGGGGCACTGAGAAGGCTCTCTCATGCAGATATAATCACATACACAGACATTATCTAGAAAGCAGATACATGGGTGAATGTATTCTTCCTTTTAACCTAATGTTACACTTCTCTCCATTGACAAATGTAGGACTTAGCCAAACGGTGAATGTGCTTCATTTAATTAAATGCAAAGGATAGCCATTTCTACTTCCAAGACGGCGATCATGATATACTGGATTAATGGAGGCCTAATACTCATATGGACAAAACTGTATTTTTGCTTTTAACGAAATGGGTTTTTAGTTCAGATGGGTTCTACATATGTGATGAATTTGACCATCCGCACGATGGGTGTGTGCTTGCCTGGGCTTTTTTGAAATGGTAAATGAAATTGAATGATGGTAGATCAACCTCCGGAAGAAATGTGTGGGGCTAACTATATGCTAACGAACTATATGCCTACAGGCGCCTTCCCCCCTGTCATATATAGTTAGAATATGACAGCCACGAGTACATCAAGGCATCTCGGAAGGGGGAAGGCAAAACCTTCCTCCTGCCATGGCCAGCTTAATTCACTAACAAAGGCTCCATGGATTCGACCTGTCCTTTGTTTGGTGCTGGTGGCAGCATTGGCATACCAATCAGAGTTAATTCAAGCAGTCCCACGGGAGGCCTGGTCGCGGGACTAACAAAAGAGACCGGAAACCCCAACAACCTTTGATATGCACCATCAACCTGAAGCCAGATCCCGCCTCTCAGTATCAAGGGCAGTAACCTGTCATGTCTGGGACTGTGTTTACAGTAGGCAACCCCCACAGGGGGACCCCATTCAGAAGGTACGAGTATCTGGATTGATGGACAGAATGTCCGTTCTCACTGCAGCTTGAAGGGAGACCTACCGCTTTAATCAGGAACCACAGAGCGCTCAATTAACCAGTGACCATTTGATCCACAGCAGACAGGAACATGGGTGGGAGTTAGTATTATATGTTTTCACCCCTTTACCTTTTCTGTTGCAAAGCACTCTGTTTATGACCTCAGCAATACTGGAGATTGTTGGTGGGGACCCTGGATTGGTCCATTAAGGTAGGCTTAGCCTACACCAATCACTGTGGCCCATTTCACTTTAAAAGAGGGCTAAGCCCCTCTTTTGGGGAGTTCATCTGAAAACTTTGCAAGGAGTAACTAGAAGAACTCTGCATTGGACCCTGGCTGAAGGTACAGTCTGCCTTACATCTTCCGCTAGTGAAGGAAGGCCAGGATATCCAAGAGGGAAGCAAGATCCCTCCCCTAAACAGCTCCCAGGGAACAGAGGGAGATACTGAATCCAGAGGACTCTCCAGCAGCTCCAGAACTGTTACCCAGCCAGCACACAGCATCCCCTGCTAGGCTCTGCAGCAAGCTTCCTAGGTGGAAAGTGCCAGAGAGTCTCTGAACCAAACCATGGACCAGGCAGTTGCCTGGAACTCTCTCCTCTGGGCCATCCGCCTTAAAGGATGACACAAGCCCAGTGAAGAAACTAGGAGGAAGGCATCGACAAGCATCCACTGACGTCCGCCTTAAAGGAAATTCCAAGCCATTCGAACCCCTCGAGTTACAACCGACTGCACCACTGAATGTTGTTACGCCACAGTCGCTCACGCCACCCGAGACGCCTCCACCAATGCTTCAAAACCGCTGACCAACACAGAGACAGTGATTCCTCACCCTGAGCTGCTGTGTAGGCCAGCCTGCAGCCATCCGTCCAGCCTCGCTCGCCAAACTGCCTGCCCCTTGATACCTGCAGCTGTTTTCTGTCTTGAACTCTGTTGCAGAAGCTGCAAAGCGCCCTGAAAACCGACTCAACGCTGTCGAGCACCAAGAACGTCTACAGGCACAAGATACATTGTGGTCCTGTCCCCCTGGTCCTTCTCTGAAGTACCCTACTGACATTTTCCACCCCATTGCTTCCTTTGTGTTGAAACCAAGTATCCTTGAACTACTGCGATTAATTACTTTACCTTTTACCCTCCTGTCAGTATCCAGAGTGCATCCCTTTTCCTTCTTTGAAACTGTCTGTCTTCTGCATTCCTTTACAGGGTGGGTTGTATTTTGTAGTGTGCTGGAACTGTCTGCTGTGATAATAATAAAGTAGGTATTTTTATACAACCTTGACTGACCAGTCGGGGGGGGGGCGTGGCTAACTGGCCATGTGAGCGGCTGGGCTTCTCCGTAGCTCCTGCTAATCCGCTACTTATCCTGAGACTTCCTGCTGGAGACATGTTGCAAGCATCCCAAAGGAAGGAGCATTTATCGGAAGGCACGCCGCACATAATGGGCTAAGGTAGACACTGAATCGCACTACACAGGAGGAAATATTTGAGAACAACTGTGGGCGAAATTACAGAGACGGATCGAGCAAAATTGCTGCCCAGTCGAACAAAGGGCAGAGAGGTCTGTACGCCGCGTAGGAGAAAGGGGTAGAATCCCTTGCAAACAACATGGGAATCCGATACCGGGAGGTGCCCAGCAGGGAGCCCAGACGTGGGCCGAAGAGAGCGCTCGCAGAACTTGGGCGAGCATATGCTGGCCCCGGTGCATACAGCGCGAAATTGGGGGCACGCGCATCGGGAAACAGCCCGGGGTCCCCGGCACACAGAGGCGCCCCAAGAACCAGAGCATACGAGGCCCGGCACCTACTGCGTGGCGGGATTGGATGGCCCCCATGGAGCCGCACAGGAGATGGAGACTGCCAGGGATGCAATGGAAGGCGGTTGCATAATAAAGACAGCAGCTGCTGGCTTAACACACGCAATAGCCATAAAGTTGACAAAACAGACGGAGGAGCACAACAAAGCCGAGTGTAACGCAGAACACATACCGCAGAAGATATGGCAATGGAAGATGCTGCAGTGCAGCACGGCAGCTATACTGGACACTGGAGCATACAAGTGCAGGAGCCCTTAGTGGCAGACTAGCACCCCGGATGCTAGCAGACCCTGCCCCATCCCAACTCACAAGTAGTAATCCAATGCTGGACAGTGTAACGTGATCACTGGACCCGGGAAGGCTCACCACTGAGAGCACAGGACACAAGGGCACCCAAATAAATGCAGTCAGCGCCCTATATAGGGATAAGGCATGGCCTGGGCATATGGGTTACAGAGGAGCAGAATAGGAGGCTGGAGTAGTGTACACACGCGGAAGACGCATAGCGCACCGCCTCCTAGAAGTCACGCACAGGTAACCAGCTACACAGCTGGGGATTGACATCCTCCCTAGAACAATACAGAGCGCGGACTGAACAAAGACCCTGGGAGAGCAGCTGTCACAAGGTGACTAGGACTAGGCCAAAGTAGGGAAAGGACTCTGAAGACCATACTGGGCGTTCAGGCACCCTACACCCAGAAAGAAGTGCCTGGACCCGGGGCGGTGCGGGAGTTGCCCTCCTGGAAACGAGATTCGGCAATAGAAGAGTGTACGAGTGCAAACACTGACCATCTTGGCACAACCACCTGGAACTGCAATGCCCGGACACAAAACAATGGCATCTAAATTGCCCAAGTCAAAGGGGAAACAATCCACAATGGAGGTTTCACCAAAACACCACAAACAGCGGAGAGGGCCAGGAGCAAGGAGAGGAGTTCTCAGGCGGAAACATCTTCAGCACGTAGTGACCAGCAGATTCTAGAGGCCATCGCTGACCTTAAAAAGACATGCGGAAAACTGGAGACTGCCATGGCCACACCCAAAGAGTCGCTAATATTCAAAATAGATGCAGTACAAGTGGATGTTAACCTACTACGACAAGATGTTAGAACTATTGCGGAACGAACAAGCTTGCTGGAAAAAGAAGTGGGATCAACCACCGCCACCCGCACATCGCATGCCTCAGAGATCCACGCATTGCGGCAACAAGTGAGCAACCTGGAAAACACGGCTGTGGAAGCGGAAGGCCGCACACAGAGAAACAACATACGTATCGTCGGACTCCCAGAGGGGCAAGAAGGATCAAACCCCACAGAATATATAAAGACCATGCTGTTGCAAGAAATAGAAGGTGGGGCACTCACTCAAGGATTTGCGGTGGAAAGAGCGCACAGAGCCGTGACAAGGAAACCCCCCCCCACACCCGGGAGCCCCTCCCAGACCAATCATCGCCAAGATATTAAACTATCGTGATAGAGAAAGAATCCTGGAATACTTCCGCATGGGAGGCACAATACAAAGGGCATCCACATCTATCACTGAATATCCGGATTACATCCTCCAGGTGCAACGACGGTGACTAAACTTTTGAACAGTGAAGAGGAGACTGCGTGAGACTGGTCTTAGATACATGTTGATGTATCTGGCAAAGCTGAAGGTGTTCCACAAGAACCGAGCAATATTCTTCGAGACCCCTGAAGATGCTACGGAGTGGCTGGACGCACAGAACTGTCCGACGGGGGCAGATGATCAGAAGAAGAGTGATGCGGAGTGACGAGAAATCGGTTCTGGAAGCAGAGGTGCTGTTTGAACTGTGACATTGGGACTTGATTATAGATCATAGATGCTAGACAATGACGGGCAGAATAGATGTGGCATAAGAGCGGGAGGTGAAGAGAACCCAAACTCACACCCCAATTAAATAGGTTAGTTGGGTTACTGGTAGTGTGGTAACCCCCTGCTGGGCTCCTAGTACCGGCTTAGCCAAGATAGGACCAAATGCGGGGTCGCCTGAGATCCAGGGATGGAGCTGGGCAACAGTTGGGGATGGGAAGGAAGTTGGGGAGGTTGTAGGAGAAATATTTGGGGAACGAGCTTACACCCATGTGCCACTGCGCGTGACACGAACAAAGAGGAGGGATAAGAGCGGGACAGGTTACGGCTGAAAATGGGCGACCTTGAGATAATAACCTGGAATGTCAGAGGGCTCAACAGTTATTTAAAGAGGAATAAGGTAATGAAGCATTTGAAGAGGCAGAAGATAGCTCTATTACAGGAAACCCATTTTACGAGGGACAAACAGAAGGTGATGCGGAGGAAATGAAAGGGGACTACCATTGGAGCAACATATTCAGCATACGCTGGGGGGGTAATCACATGGGTCGCCCCCCACGTACCCTTTCAGCTAATACAGTCCACAGTGCACCCAGACGGGAGGATGGTGGCAATGAGGGCATTGATTGAAAATAAAGAGGTGTGTATAGTCAACACATATGCCCTTAACCAAGACACCGTAGCATACTTCAAGACACTGTATGGTAAGGTCAGCCCATATTTTGGAGGGGTAGTTACATGGGGAGGGGATTTTAACTGCACGCTGGACCCTGGGATGGATAGATCGGATGGGAAACGAAGCAAACCCACCCCGGGCTGCCAAGACTTTGAGAAACCTGGGGGGTGAATTCCAACTAGTAGATATATGGAGATTGTGTCACCCACAGGATAGACACTACTCACACTATGCGGCTCCACAAAACTTATACACCAGGTTGGATTACATGTTCGTCTCTTCAGAGATAATTGGAGAGATGGCGTTGGCAGAATATAAAGCGAGGGTCCTCCCGGACCATTCCCCACTAATCCTAGCACTAAACCCCCCAGAGCTAAGAGCCCCACATGGCGGCTTAGGGCGGAGGCATTGAAATACACTGCTTTTAGAGGAGACTTGAGAGAGGACATGGTAGAATATTTTGAAAAGAACACCGGAGGCGTAGATACGGCTGGCACTCTGAGGGAGGCTTTTAAGGTGGTGGTGAGGGGATCAGCCATATCAAAATCCTAAGGGCTCCAAAGCTAAATAATCCGGGAGTTACAGAAAGCTGAAGGGGAGCTAGAAGCAACTATGAATAAGGGAGACCGCTCCCAGGGGACGGCCAAAACCATAAGTAAGTTACGGTTACAGCAGGTGTGTAAGGGACACTGGGAGAGGCTATGTAACCTGAACTACAAGAAATATACGGAAAGGCAACATGCGGGCGGGGATAAGCCAGGGAGACTGCTAGCATGGTTATATAAAAAGGAAGCGCCCAGACAAACCATCAGAGCAATAGAGGGGAAGAATGGCCAAATACTAGACACCCAAGAGGAAGTGAATACGGGATTCCTCGAGTTTTACCAACAATTGTATAGAGACTGGGCGGGGGGGAATGGACTGAGATTGTTGAAACAGAGGAAAAAGGCTTGCCGAAGCTGAACGCAGAAGAGAGAGAGAGAACCTAGAGTCCCCACTCACGTTGGCGGAATTGGAAGCGGTAGTCAAACAACTACCCACCTGCAAGACCCCGGGAGCTGACGGACTCCGTAGTGAGTTATATAAAATGTACAGGTCGGAAGTACTCCCCCCCCCCCCGTTGTTAGATATGCTGAACGAAGAATGGGAGACAGGGAGGTTACCGGAATCTCTCAGGGATGCAATTATCCCGCTCCTCAAGCCCAACAAAAACCTAGCACAGAATGCGGGTCATATAGACCGCTATCCATGCTAAATCAGGATAGCAAGATTCTAACGGCAGCGCTGGCAAACAGACTGAGACAGGTTATAGGCAAACTTATACACCCATACCAGACCGAATATGTGCCACACAGAAGTATATATGACAATCTTAGGCGGCTTCACCACATCATAGAGCAATCGGAAGGTGACATGCAAGATGCAGCAATTGCTTCACTGGATGCAGTGAAGGCCTTTGACTCGCATGGCAGCCCTGAAAGAGTATGGAATAGGGCCTGAGTATTTAAAATGGGTTAAATTGCTGTATAGCTCCCCACTAGCCAGGGTTAAGAAGGGGGCGACCATCTCGGACAGATGTCAGCTCAGTAGGCGCACCAGACAGGGCTGCCCTGCTCCCCGATGCTGCATATCCTTGCTTTGGAGCCCCTTACAATATATCTGAGACAGCAATATGAAACGGTGGGGATTTACACGGAAGGGGGGCCCCACCTCATATCACTGTACGCCGATGACATACTGCTATACCTGAGATACCCAGAAGAAAATCTGCAATACAGCCTAGAAGTAATGGAGCGATTTGCGACGCTCTCTGGGATAGCAGTTAACCCCATGAAAGCGAGCCTGTTCCCCCTGGGTAGATATATAGGGACCCCGCAAGAGAACCTAGCAGTATTGCAGATACCCTGGGAGACTAGATCCTTTAGATACTTAGGGGTTGACATTTACCACAAAGTGGAGGATGAACATACAGATAACACTGAGAAGGCAATATCACACTTGGAGAATAGCATGAAATTCTGGGCAAAGCTCCCCTTGGCTATGATGGGGAGGGTAGCGCTTTTGAAGATGGTCGCACTGCCCAGGCTACTGCACTTTTTTGTGAACATCCCCTTCATGATACCCAAGCATTTCTTTAACAAACTACAAAGTCTATGCAGAGGCTTGATATGGCACAACACCAGGAATAGGATAGCTTTATGGAAACTGCAAAATACATACGATAGGAGAGGTATAAAACTTCCTAACTTCGAGATCTACTACCTGGTCAGCCAACTACAGTATGAGGAGAAATGGCTGACGAAGACCCCACAGTAGAATCCAGATTAAGAGCTGAATGTATCCTGTTCTTTCTGAAAGAGATAATATGGGTGCCAGAAGTGAGGGGACGATTTAAACTGCTGAAACTAGGATGGGAGATATGGCGCAGGGCATGCCAGGCCATGAATAACCCGACCCCATGTTCCCCGCAGACGCCGCTGGTGACATTGCTAGGTGTAGATGAGCAAGTAAGGAAGACGATGCGCAAGCACTGGGAACTGGTGGGCATAGCAACATTAGGAGACTTATGGCAAGAAGGGGAATTAACTAAATTTGAGGCGCTAGTGGAAGAAACTGGTTTACACCCAGGGCAATATATTACATATACCAGAGTGGTGCGCGGGGCAAAGGAAACATGGCCAGAAACAGTGCTGGCCGATCAACCCGACGAAGCTGTAGAGACAATACATGATGTCTCGGAAGGAGGACATGGAGTCTCTCGAATTAATGAACTTCTAATGTCTAGGGTGGGTAAGGAGGTGACACAGTTGAGACAGGATTTGAAGTGGGGGAGCCTATGCATGATGGACTATGGGAAACAGCCCAGAGATATCATTAAAAAAGTGTCCAGAAATGCGAGGCTGCAGTAGATCCAGCTATACATAACCCATAGAGCGTATATGACCCCCTCAGAAGGTCGCCAGATTTAAGAACATGGGAACACAAGCATGCCCTAAATGTGGGGAGGGGAATGCAGGGATGGTACATATGTTTTGGGCGTGCCTGGAGATTGGGAAATTCAGGAGCGAAGTCACCCACCGGCTAGCCGAGAAGCAAATTCAGTTGGACGTGGACTCTGTATGGTGGGGGGCTTTGTAAGACCTTGCAAGCTAAGACATGTGAGTAAGCTGAAAGACCTGGCCTACATACTGGCCAAACGAAGAATTGATATGAGCTGGAAAGCGAGCCATAGACCGAGAATAGAGGTGTGGTGGCATGATCTACAGAAATGGACAGATGGCGAAACAGTGGCATGGCATGAGGCTGCCAGTGGGGGAGGTGAGGAGGAAACGGCTACCCTAATGGCCTGGAGGCACTTAATAGCCACTCTATGTAGGTTTACCCAAGATCGCCCGGACGATCGGGACACCTCGGGAAACACGGACGAGAGAGAACCTCCAGAAGTAACTGAGATAGGAAGCGGGGGTGAATAAGCTCGAGTTAAGGGGGAGGGTAAAGGGGAAAACAGTGACCACTTTGGGTTGCCAGTCATTTCGTCGAAAAAAAATGGTCGAATAACAAACTGATCGAATGAAAATGATTGAAAACCAAATGGTCGAAAACAGATAGAAATAATGTAAATAGGACAATAGTTCAAAAACAAATGATCGAAAGTGAAATGGTCGAAAAACGAGTGACTAATGTGACAAGCATATGCGCGAGATATAGATGGCATTAACATAGAAAAGGGTCACAGGAAAAAAAATAACCACACGAGTAAAGAACCTCATATTACACCGGTGATCACAGATGACGGTTAAAAACAAACTGTCAGTACTTCATGAAGGTGACAGAGAGCACAGCTGATGAAAACGTTCGCTGGTTCAACATACATAAAACAGCGGTGAGTTACACACGTTAAATAAACAAAATGTATAGTGGTTCACACAATTTCATATTACTAATGGGGGGGTTCCCCCCCCCAACCCCCTGTTTTTTTAATACATTTTTTTATAGAAATACGAACCTTCCGAACAATTGAATAAGTAATCACACATTTTTTTCAGCACATATATATGTTCGATTTTGCATTTTTGACTTGGCAAAGCTATAAATACAAACTCATGTACCGAAAAACAAGTGAAATATTTAGAATCATTTTAATATTTTGCTATTTCAGATACTACTTGAGAGAGAAAAATGGAATTCATAAAATCACAAAGAGGCGCCGATCAGTTAACACATGAAGGCTACATATACAATAAAGAAAGCACAAAGCAGGAGAGAAACTACTGGAAATGTAAAGAGTACACCAAAAATAACTGCAAAGGAAGGGCGATTACGGTTGGCGAAAACATACATTTAACGTGCAAACATAACCACATGCCGGACAGTACGGAGGTTTTCATAAAGAAAACACTGAACATATTAAAAGAAAATGTTGAGAAAAATACAAATGAAGCATCGACTTCTCAGGTTTTTTTTTAAAATATATTTTTATTTTATCTCAACCAAACAACATTACAACGAAACATAAATAAAACACTTCAAACAACAAAACCAAACGAACAAAAAGTAAGGCACTGCAATCCCCATCCCTCCCCCCTATGAGCCTGTAGAGTGTTCGCCATCAGTGTCCGTTCCGTGCGGTGGGGCCTCATCGCTCTCAAGTCCAGCCGAGGCCGATCCCGCACCAAACAGCTCAGCTAACAACAACTTCCATGCCGTGAGAGAGCCTGTTTCTTCCCCATCCCCTGCCATACTGCCATCTTGCCACGCTGTCGTTTCGGCATCCGCCCATTTTTGGAGATCCCGCCACAAGACCTCCACTCGCGGCTTGTGACATTTCTTCCACTCCATGGCTATCCTACGTTTGGCAAGCACATAGGCCAGATCTTTAAGTTTATCAACATGTCGAAGCTTACGCGCTCTGGGATACCCTCCCAGCAGACAAGCCCAAGCCGAATCCACCCTAAGCGTGATACCCCTCCCCGCCAGCTTCCGCGCCACTTCACCCCAGTAAGCTGCAATCACTGGGCACGCCCAGAACATATGTATCATGTCCGCGTTCTCTTCGTTACACTTGGGGCACGCCTGGCGCCCACTACCTAGGAATTTGGAAATTCTAAGGGGGGTCATATATGCCCTGTGCGTAATATAGAGCTGTATCTGCTTAAACCTGGCGTTCCTCGATACCTTTTTGTGGTACCCCAGGGCGCGCTCCCACATCCCATCTGACATCGGGGCCCCCATCTCCGCTTCCCACTCCAGTCTCAGGTGCCCTAAATCCTTCCCAACCTTTGTCATCAACATCTCGTACAACCTAGAGACCTCGTGTCCGCCCTCTGATGCGTCATACATCGTCTCCAGTGTGGCATCCGGTTCATCGGCCAAAGTAGTTTCGGGCCACATGCTCCGGACCTCCCGGACCATCCTGTGATATGTTACATATTGACCCCTGTGTAGTCCCGACCCTGCCTTCAGTTCATCGAACTCCATCAGGGTCCCATCCTGCCAGATGTCGCCCATTGTAATCAATCCCACTGACTCCCAATACGTCCGGATAATAGTTCTCAGCTGCCCGTCCTCCTTTGCCAGGGCGATCAGAGGGAACTGCGGCATACACGGCAAGGGGTCACCCATCATCCGACAGGCGCGCCGCCACATGTTCCTGCCAAGGGCCAGCATCTTAGGACGCTCCCTCATCCATGAGCCAGTCAACCAAATCACCTCCCGCAGATAGAAGGGGGAACAGTCTTTCCCTAGCAGCCTATGTTCGGGGGTCTCTTCATCTGAAAGCCACCTGGCTACATATTGCAGTTGCGCCGCGATATAATAGGCCTCAAAGTTCGGCAGCTTCACGCCACCTTTCTCGTAAGAGTTCTGCAATTTCCATAATGCGACCCTGTTGCGCGTACCGTGCCACAGGAAATTCCTACACACGCTATGTAGCCTAGCGAAAAACTTCCTAGGTATCATATACTGGATGTTATTAAAGTAATGCAGGAGCCTGGGCAGCACCACCATTTTAAGCATAGCTCCGCGACCCATCATTGCTAAAGGCAATCTTTCCCAGAACCTCATGCACCTCTCAATCTTTCCCACAGCTAGTTCAGTATTATACTTGTGTTCTTCCTCGGTCGTGTGATACACGTCAATGCCCAAGTACCGGAAGGAGCTTGTTGCCCACGGAATCCGCAGCACCTGCAACCTCTCCGCCGGTATCCCCACATAACTGCCCAGCGGGAATAATACGGATTTCTGAGGGTTAACCGCTATGCCGGACAACCAGGCGTACCTCTCCAATACCTCCAAGATATACTGCAAATTCTCTTCCGGATGTTTCAAGTATAACAGCATATCGTCTGCATACAGGGATATAAGATGGCACTCTCCACCCACCTCTATGCCCACCGGATCATATTGCTGCCGGAGGTCAACTGCTAAGGGTTCGAGGGCCAGTATGTACAACATTGGGGACCAAGGACATCCCTGCCTGGTACCTCTGCCTAACTGCCATCTGTCTGACACTACTGCACCCGTACGGACCCTAGCCAGAGGCGCACTATATAATAGCTCGGCCCACCTCATGTAGCATGGTCCCAGTCCGAACTGCCCCATAGCCGCCAGCAGCCATGGCCATCGGACGGAGTCGAACGCTTTAACCGCGTCCAGCGCCACTATTGCCATTTCGCTGTCCTCACTGCCCCCCCATTCCACCACCCTGTGAAGGCGCCTGTGATTGTGAGTAATATTCCTGTTCGGGACATAGCCCGTCTGGTCAGGATGGATCAGCTTGCTTATTACCCTCCGCATTCTGGCCGCCAGGACCGCTGTCGGGATCTTGCTGTCCTGGTTCAGCATCGACAGGGGCCGGTAGGAGCCACAATCATGCCCCGGTTTATTGGGTTTGGGGAGCGGTACTATAATCGCCTCCCTAAGTGATTCCGGCAGCCGCCCCACCTCGAACGCTTCATTAAACATCTCTAGCATGGGCGGGAGCACCTCCTCCCCATACGCTTTATAGAATTCACTGGGGAAACCGTCTGCACCTGGGGCCTTACAAGTGGGCAGCTGCCGCACAATCTCCTGCAGCTCCTCCAGAGTGATCGGAGCATCCATCTCCTCTCGCTCTTCGTCACTTATCTTGGGCAGGCCTATGTCTTCAAGTACTACCTCTATCTACTCCCGGCTTCCCCCCTCTCGATCCTCATATAATGCTTGATAATATTCTGTGAATGCTCCATTCACCCCTTCCTGGGTGTCCTGCTCCACTCCCTTTTCAGTGATAACTGATCGGATCGGGGATCTTGGGGTCTCGCTCTTATACAGCCAAGCAAGAAGCCTGCCCGTCTTGTCTCCCCCGGCATGCAACCTCTCAATGTACTTCCTGTAATTCAGATTACAAAGCCTGTCCCAATGTTCTGCGCACCTCTGTTGCAGATTAATGACTTCCTCCATGTCCGTCCCCCCCTCCCCCAGCTCTCTCTCCAACTCAATCTCGGCTCTACGCAGATCTGCCAGGACTCCTCCCATTAATCCTTTGGATTTAGCAATGGCAACCCCCCTCATTACAACCTTAAAGGCCTCCCACAAAGTGCCAGCCGACTTGACGCTGCCTGTGTTCGCTTCAAAATAAGCAACAATCTCCTCCCTCACTTCCTCCCTGAAGACTGGATCCCTGAGCGCTTCCGCCCTAAGGCGCCATGTTGGAATACGCGCACGTGGGGGACAAAGCTGCCAACGCATGACCAGGGGCGAGTGGTCCGAAAGGACTCTCGCCCTGTAGTCTATCTGGTCACACTCCGCGACAACGTCCGGAGTGGCGAAAAAGTAATCCAGCCTCGTGTGTAACTGGTGCGGGGCCGAGTAATGTGAATATTGCCTCACGCCAGGGTGTCTCGTCCTCCACACGTCTGCCAGGCCAAGGTCTACCAGCAACGCCTGCAGTACCCTAGCCGCCGGGCTGGGCCTGTCCACCCTGTCATCTGACCTATCCTCCTTGGGGTCTAGTACACAATTAAAGTCCCCTCCCCTCACCCAGTCTAGTGGTCAGTGTCCTGCAGTATGTCGCTGTGTCCCGGTTGGGGGCATAGGTATTTATGACGCACACTACTTTATTTTCCACAAGCCCCCTTACCATGACCAGCCTCCCATCAGACTCCACAACCTCCCCAAGTAGCTTAAACGGGACATGTGATGCAACCCAAATCAGCACACCTCTAGCATAGGCAGAATATGTAGATCCAACTACAGTCCCTCTCCATTTTCTCCCCACCAGTTCCAGTTTATCCCGTGTCAGATGTGTCTCCTGTAACAAGGCGATATCTATCTTTTGTCTTTTTAAGTACAACATGACCTTGTTACGCTTAAGGTAGCTGTTAAGCCCTCTAACGTTCCACGTTAGTATCCTAAGGTCCCCCATGATGCATCAGTAGCTCCCATCCCTCTCCCAGGTCCACTCGCCTCCCCCCTACCGCAAGGGCCCCCATCCCCAGTTTCTCTCCCAGGCTCATATAAAAACTGACCCACCCCACCCCCCTAACCCAACCAACTGCCCAGCTCCATCCCTGGATCTCAGGCATCCCTGTGTTCGGTTCTCTCTGGAACCCAAGTAGAGAACCCGACAGGGTGTCACCCCACACACCGTGACTAACCTAAACTCAAACTGGGGTACAAAGAACAGTCCCCGGAGGCTCCCCTCCCACACTACCGTATCCGCACACATGGACCATGTTTCGAAGTCCTAACGCATACACTACCATGACAAAGTCCCACCGACTATATTCCAGTCCCAATATTCATCGCCCAACCGGGCCCGCAGCGTCACTTATCTCTTCCCGTTCCATCCGCCATCCGCTCATCTGGCTCTTGAGGACAATTTTGTGCATCGAGCCATTCCATGGCCTCCTCCGGAGTGTCAAAAAACAGTGTCTTAGTCTTAAAGAATATTTTCAATCTGGCCGGGTAAAGCAACATATACTTATACCCCGCTGCCCGCAATCGCCTCTTGACCGCCCCAAAGTTCATGTGACTACGCTGCACTTGCAGGGTGTAGTCGGGGTAAGCAGTGATGGTCGCCTCTCCTCGCTGTATGGTACCCCCCTTACGAAAGTGCTCAAGGATCCTTTCCCGGTCCCGATAGTTAAGGATCTTGGCGATCACAGGCCTAGGTGGGTTCCCCGGCGGTTGTCTTCTGTTCAAGGCCCTATGCGCCCTCTCCACCGCAAACCCCTGCAACAGGGCTCCCCCAGTGATCTCCTGCAGCAGCAAGTTCTCGATAAACTCCGTGGGGTTCTGGCCTTCAGCCCCCTCCGGCAGGCCCACGATGCGAATGTTATTTCTCCGAGCGCGACCTTCCGCCTCTTCGGCCCTACTTTCCAAGTTACCCACCCGCTGCACCAGGGCATGGATATCGCTCTTATATGCAGTGCAGTCCACGACAGTAGGGCCCATCTCCTTTTCCAGAGTTTCCGTGCGCTCAGCAAGGGCTCGTACATCCTGCCTCAGGAGGTTCACGTCCTCCTGCACCGCCCCGACCTGTAGTTCCAACGCAGTTTTCAATTCGACCACAGCAAGTTGGAGCTTGGTCTCCCACGTCGCCTTCAGGTCCGCGATCGCAGCGAGGACCTCTTGGTTCGCACCCCCGGCGGCCATCTCCTTGGTCTGAGCTTTATCCTTGCTCCTGGCACCTTCCAGGCCGGGCGACGTCTTGGCGTATTCGTCGAGCGTAGGCTGCTTATTCTTCGCCCTCAGAGGTTTGTTCGACATATCTCCAGTCAGGAGCGTCCTTCTGGCCGCGCTCCGGTCCAGACCATGGAGGCACCGTGCCCATACACCACGACTCAGTTGAGAGTCCCAGCTCGCCCCACAGCCTCAGGCACCGCTGTTGTACGGCGCACCTCCAGATGGGCCAGGTCGCGCTGCCCCCTTCGTTCCGCTGAGAGGGCGCACGTATGCTGTGGTCCCAATCTACCGCTCCTTTGTCCCCTCGTCAAGCGGCCATTTTGTCGTCAATCGTGATCTCGCCACCAGTGCTTCATTCGGCTCTTAAGTACACGTGCGCACCGCGAACCCGTGTAAAAATGTGTCCTCGTGTGCAGCCGGACTTCATGTTCACAATCTTCCCATTTTCTGCCAAATCACAGTGGTCCTTGCGCGGTATCAGTATGATTATGTACGGATCAGCGGGAGCTCCCGTACAGGCACGTCCTTTCACATGGCTTCCAAGCCACGCCCCTCGACTTCTCAGGTTAACAAGGCGTATGAAAGTTTGCCACTACATATAACGGCACAGATGCCAAACACGACAACTGTAAAACGCAATATAAATCGCCAAAAGCAACAGAAAGAAAACTTACCCATGGCACCAGTAAGTTATGAAAATATGGTTATACCAGAGGTATTACAGATAACTGAAAAGGGAGAGCATTTTCTATGGAGAACTTTGGAAATTAAAAAGGAAAAAATGTTAGTTTTTACTACTTTTCAAAACTTAACACATTTAGGCAATTCGAAGACTTGGCATGGGGACACGACATTCAAAACCTGCCCAACGCCATTTCAACAATTTTATAGCGTTCACGGCACAGTAAATGAAACCGTAACACCTCTAATCTACGTTTTAATGCCAGGAAAAACCGAAGAAATGTACAGCTGTTTATATAAATTAATACAAGAATCAATGCCTGAAAAATACCCGGAGACTATGATCATGGACTATGAACAGGGACAAATGAACGCTTTTGCTAAAGTATATAATGAGACACATATTCAAGGGTGCTTTTTTCATTTTAGTCAATCAGTGTGGAAAAGAATTCAAAAATTAGGGTTAAGAACATTGTACATAAGTGAATTTCAGCACCAAATCAAACGATTATACGCATTGACATTTGTAAGAGAGGACATGGTTACTACGTATTACGACACCTTGATTGCTTCTAGTTACTATACTAATCATGACGAACAGTTAAGCACATTACTAGACTACATGGAAGACACATGGATTGGTCAATTTACGCGACATGGAACAAGACGCAAAGGGAAATATGAGATTAAAAATTGGAATTGCTACACATCGGTCATTAATAAAACCCCAAGAACGAACAACGTACAGGAGGGATGGCACAGCAGGATAAATAAAGAATTTAATTCACACAACCCAACATTATGGCACTTCCTTAAAAGTCTGAAAAAGGAACAAAATTTACAAGAAATAAAGGTGTCGCAGACACTGTCACTCGAAAACCGACAAATGGCAAAAAGAAAATACAGAGACCATGAAGAGAGGATATCGAGCATAGTTCAGAATTTTGAAAAAACTGAGCCAATACAATATCTTGAAACAGTAGCATATAATCTAAAATGTTAAAGAAAAATAGAATGAACTCACCAAACAGAGAACTCCGGTTCAATTCAAGAAAGCATGCATCCAGGAAGGAAAAAATCCAAGTAAAATCCACAGAATCCGCTGATGCATCGCTCCACCGAAAAAATGTTCCATGAAAAAGTGCAAGAGGAAAGCAAAAATCCAATGAAAAATCTACCAAGTCCTTTTTAACATCCATCCAGGAAACGAAAGGAAAAGATGCATCGAGAAAGCAAAAAATCCATGTAAAATCCACCTAATCCACTAATGCATCGGTCCACCAAAAAAAAAAAACATGAAAAAAGTACAAAAGGGAGACAAAAAATCCAATGTAACATCCACCAAGTCCTTTTGAACATCCATCCAGGAAACGAAACGAAAAAATGCATCCAGAAAGTGAAAATCCAATTTAAAATCCAAAGAAACACTGTGATCCGGAACTTACAAAAAAAAAACCCGTTGCTGAAAAAAGCAGATCCGTTATGAAAACCCATCAAAAGGACGATCCGACGCAATAAAATCCAGCCAGGAGAAAAAAAACCATTAAAAAATCCATCTAGAAAAAAAACCAGGAAAAAAAAAAATAATAATAGTCCATAAGCAGGTCCGGAGCGCGAGCAGCATGCATCCTACAGGAACGAAGGAACTTCTAAAATGGCGTCTACGTCGCGTACGTACGACGTCATGCGTTACAAAGTTTACTAAAGTTGGATTTACAATAGCATTAAATAGTACTGAAATAGCCCCATCTAGCGGTAAAAGTTGGAAACACAGTTATACCTAGTGCATTTTAAATTACATTGCAAATATTTATTTATTTATCAAATATAACTAAAGAATTGTATTAAGAAATAAAAATAAATAAAAAATTTACAAATACACATTGTGTTGGTGTACAATACTTTAATTACAAATACAAACTGTATTGCTGTAGTTTAGTTTACTGCATTTCGACCAAAAAAATACTAACGACCAAAATGCATTTCGAGATAATTGTAATTCGACCATATTTATTCGACCAAATTAATTTCGACCAGTTTTTATTCGACCAATTGTCTGGACACTGTAGTAATAAGTAATTGTAGTAATGTGGCTGACGCTTGATGACTATGACATGCACTGTTGGACTTGTTCATTCTTGTTGGTTGTTGTTTTAAAAATGATAAAAAATGAGTGAGAAAAAATAAATAAATAAAACCTTGAGTGAACAGTCCCTTTTATCATTGGGTAATAATTGTATTTTCGCTGTGTTGCAACTAACCAACGATCCACAACCTTTTAGAGATGAGCCTGCCGTTCCGTCCACATTACCATAATTGAACAAGGAGGTTTATAATGGACTTGTGTTTCTAATCTATTTGGATTCCTTCTGGTTTACTAGAGGTGTGGGGCTGATTGATGGTTTACAAACCGTTATTCATCCCGGGACCACTAGTGCCCTGGAAGTTGATTCGTCGCAACATACAAGGTGAACAAAATGGCGGTGCATTTGCATACATAACGGTGTTAACACACAGAACTTTGGCCCAAGAGATCCAACATAGAGTAAAGATGGCAATCTGAAATGAGGCTCCCCCACTTCATACATACAGTAATACTAATCATGGATAATATGCACAAAGCTTCCCTGGGGCTATTTCTGCTGACTTTTAGGTACATTCCATATAGCCTAACATACTATGAGATCCCCATTAATGAACCCTGAAAGAAAGAAGGAATCCTAGTTCATAAGTCATCATTAGGAAGAGTTAGTGGTTCTAGAGGTCTTCCATAAAATACTAGCAGTAATAAAAGCATTACATGCTTAACTTGAATAATTTTTATTCATGATGTTTGCATTTAATATTTTGCAGATTTCATTCATCAAAGTATAAATGAGGAATTCATTACGCGAACATCTTGTGTTAGCCTATACCAGATCAGACTATACAACAACATTGTGTTCTTTTTCAGATCACAGGGTACCTAGTTCCAATACTAAGGGACTGAAATGAATAATGGATACTCTGTTGTGCAAGAGACATTTCACACTTTACGTTATATCAAATGAAATAGAATATACTTACACTGGTCTTCTGTATATCCTGAATTTTAATTTTTACAGTTAATACTCAGATGAAGACTCTAAAAGTTCAGTATATTGAATTTTGACTTGCACGTTGGGACTTATTGCCATACACTTTGGGACTTAAAACCTGAAAGTAGGCCTAATATTTTAGAGTGAAAGTATAATTGGACAATTGGAATAGCAGAGGTATCTACACCATTGCAGTTGTAAACAATGAAGACTGCGCCACCTAAATTGTCTTTTGGCACTTGCAATCAAAACATCTCTGTTGATTTGATGAATTATTTTATTTTAAATTGACAATTAGGAAATAAGAAAGGTGTTGTTCTTTACACACCAATTACATTAACTATTGAAGTTTTGTGTTTTTTTATACACTTTAAATGCATTCCCTTTGTTTAATATCTTTTTATGTGAGGTGATTGTGGTATGATTTTAATTTGTTTGAATAAATGAATGTATATTCTTTTTTGTTCTCGCAATGGCAGGAGTTTTTAGTAGATCATTTTTATTTTGGAACAATTTCTTTTGTTACTATTACATAACATTGATTGTAAATACATTTGTATATTTGGTGATATATGTTTGTTCTTTAGGTCTTGACCTTAAATATTGTTTATTTGTTGATTTATATCTGTAAGGAACACATATCTTTCGTGTATCTGAGTGGCACCATATTCGTACAATTAATGAAAGTGTAAGGTTGTTGATCACTTTGTAGTTGGTCTTGTTGTTTGTGCCCAGTATAGTCGTTTTTTAGTAGTTGTAAAACTTTGTTTTGTTGCGAGCATTGAGAAGAATCAATGGTTTTGAACCAAGCTTGACAGAGCAAATGTACATATATCTGAAAGTGTTGCAACAAGATTGGAAAATGAAAAGCCAGTACACTTTGTTTTTCATGTTTCATGATAGTCTTTGGAAGGCACAGTGGGAAAATAAAGTGTAGGTGAAATTTTGTCATGGTTTTAAATAGCATTTATTATCCCGGAGAATTTAAGGTACAGGAATATTTATTGGTTTTCTGAAGGGGAAATTAACATAATTGCATGTTTCTTTTATCTGAAAGAGTGGTAGAAGATTAATTGTCGAAGGTGTGATTGCCTTGTCAATTCCTGATTTTTAGATGGGCCGTGTTCGTGTGAAGGGTGGTACTATTTTACTTAATTGGCAAAATAAGTTCATATGTACTGTTTTGTTTACAAAGCTTTTATTCATTTTTCAAAACGGGGATATCTCTTAATTTATTTTATTTTTAATGTGATATAGTTTTATAAACAAAAACTTTACACATATATTCCAACAATAGAGTTATACAATAAAACCATAAAATATCATAAAAATATTAAACTATGAAAAATCTTGTATCATATTACTAATATACATTTGATACAAATAAGGACAATTCATTCACTATTTCTGTTGACGGATCCAAACTATTGGTCAGGGATTGAGAATACAATACATATATATACTCATATACACATATTCATCGATCACTAACCTAAGTCTTACAGAACTTTCCAATGGAAACCTGATAGTCACTACTCCCAATTAATATCATCAATTTCCACACTTAGTGGTACCTTTTTATTTGAACCTCCTAATTCGTGACTGATTTGATATTTTTATGATAGATTGCCCTTATTAGTTTATACTGGGCTTCCATTCATATCCCATGACATTCGTGATTAGTATTTGTTCAACTGATTGGCTACATTACACCAAACCCTATACAGCGCTAAATGTAAACTGGGATTTTGGGTATTTAAACACATATACCAGAAATCATCATCATCATCCTTAATGTGATCCAAGTAATGTACATAATTGCCGTAATTTTAGTGTATAGCAAACCTAAATTTGGACATATCATTAAAAGATGTCTGGCAGTTTCAGGTACAGTTCTCCTTTTACATATCTGACAGTATCGCTCCTCTTTGGGGATCGCTCGCTCGTGTCCATTGACCGTTAATACGCAGTAATAACAAAAAACGTCTGTGATTGTCAGAAGGACACAAATTCAGATAACCTTGTGGTTTTTTATAAGTATATAAAATGTGTGAAATAAATCCATAACTCTTCAGTTTTTCAAAATGTTTGAAGTTATTTTGCCAATCCCATAGCTTCAAACGCTCCCCCAATTGATATTTCAAGGTATTGAAACCTGTGCCCCATTGTGGCTTCCATCCAATGTTCTTAAACAATGTTATCATTTCATCCTTGAACTGCTTGTTCCCACTGATTTCATCTCTCATAATTAACATTAGAGGGTTGGCAGTATTCACATGAATTTTAACAAAAAAATCAGCTCTTTTTTTAATAACAATTGATGACAGTGAGGATAACCCAAGCTCAAGTCTCAGTATTGCCATAGGGATTCCTTGAGGAACACCCAACAACTTACGCCAGAACCTGCCTTCAATAACCTGTAGCCATTCTAGATTCATATTAACCAACGTCTCAAGTCCATATGTTACCATGGGGACTAGACATTGGGTATATAATTGGCGAGCAGCCCAAATAGAATATCCACTCTGACTGCGGGTAAACTGGGAAATCATGGCCGTAAGTTACTATTTTACGACTTTGGACACAAGAGTCGTACTTATTTCTAGAATCAAATTTGACTCCTAAATATCTATAAAATGAAGCATAAAAGATTTCATGACCTCTAACATACAAACGAGGGCGACTAATTTTCCCATGGGAATAAAGAATTAATTCTGTCTTGTTATGATTTATTGTTAGTTCATTCAGTTCTGCATATTCCCAGAGTTTAGCAGCTGATCGCGAAAGACCACTGAAGGTATGGTCAAAAATGACCAGATCATCCGCGAAAGCCATCACCAGACAATGTTTTGAGCCTACCTAATTATGCGCAGTTCTGATGTACTCAGGAGTATCAGATACAAATAGGTTATACAATATTGGCGCGGTGACGCACCCCTGTTTTACCCCTCTAAGTTGTTTTACAGGTCTAGTAGTAATTCCACTACCGTCCAATCTAAGTCGGACAGTGGTTTTATAGTGAAGCAGTTGTAGATAATATAGTAAACCCGTTGGGCAATCCATACCTCTCAACTTACTCCATAACTTCTCTCTATTGACAACATCGAAAGCCGCTTTAAAGTCAACATATAGAGCGTACAATGGGTGATTATTTGGTAATAAAGCTTTGGCTCTTAAATTATTCATAATCCAGAGATTATGAGATGTAGAGAATCCGGCCCTGAAGCCACTTTGAAAACAATCCAACACCCCAGATTCTTCTACCCAAATTTGAAGTTTCTGCAATATCAAGGAGGCAAACATTTTCCCCGAGCAATCTAACATAGATCTGTAGTTGCTCGGGTCATGTCTGTTCCCCTTCTTAAATACCGGAACCAATATAGCGGTCTGCCAGGTTTCCTGGATTCTTCCCTCAGAGAGTACCTTTTCAATTAAAATTTTTAGTAGGTTTGTCCAAAAAGTAGGATTGTTTTTCATAACTATATTAGCAAGACCATTAGGTCCTGGTGCACGTGAAGCCTTAAGATTCAGAATGTTTTTCTGAAGTTCAGTGACACTAACTGTAAAGGGCGGGGGGGATATATTGGTTAATGTAGGGCCGTGGCATCAACCCAACCATGTCCCCATTACGTTGTTCAAGAAATCTCACCCAATCTTCAGCTTTTATGGGGTTAATTTGGGGTGTAAACCTACTGCCCTTTGCCTCACCCAATAACGCCCAAATATTACGGGTGTTTTTTGAGCAAATAACTTGCACTGTTTTTTGCCAGCTATCCAATTTTTTCCTTCTTTTCCATTGTTTAGACCAGGATCGATATTGGTTTTTTAATTCTCTAATTTTGCTATGAACCGTAATCATGGAGTTTATCGAGGTCTTTATTTTACGTATGCTTCTTCTAAGTTGACATTTGGCATCTCTAATTACTGGGTCATGGGCCAGGATCGTGCCCTTCTCCTTAATGGGATATAATAACTTTTTAGTGGCAAATTTGCCTGTAAAGGCATATATCCAGTTCTCCATGTCCTCAAGGGTCATGGAGTTAAATAGATTTAGGTACCCAATGTCCCAATTTTTGCTGTCTTCATCTGCTCTTATAATGTTTTTATCTGACCAGATTAGTCTAGTAACTGCATGATTAACCATAGTAGTGGCGGTAGGATTAGCTGGTAAAATACTCATTCTGCTTTCTAATTGTACACTTAGGATCTCATGATCACTCCAGTCATTTCCAATCATTGTCATATCTTTTACTAGGAGTGCCACATCTGCTCTAGTACAGACGTAATCAAGCGTTCTTTGCGCCTGCCCAGCCCTCCAGGTAAATTTCCCTGGTCGATCACTGAGAGTACGGCCATTTATTATTTCAAGTTCCCATCTTTTCAAAAAACATAACCAACTTTCACCAGCAAGTATTACATAATTACTTTCTGATTCACTCCTCCATATGCTCAATAATTTGTGTAGAGCGTCATGGATGCGTTCTCGATCAGTTGCACCATGGGGATTATATAGGTTGATTAGTAATACTTTCTCCCATTTATCTTTCAGGGAAATAATCACCTCTACTGCAATAATATTGTCATTATGCTGGATGGTTATTTCTCTAGATACAATCGATTTTTCAACCCCAATAATCAAACCCCCATAAGGTCTTCCAATTCGTCCCTTTCTGGCAGGGGTGTGGAATAGCGTATATCCATCTATTACAATGGGAGTAAGTAACCAAGTTTCCTGTAACATGAAAAGAGAATATTCTGCAATAAGAGGTAGTGAACCATTTCTTGTCATAAAATGTTTAAAACCCCTGGTGTTCCAGGATAATAATGTACAAATTCAAGGTTTATTTACCACCATAGGTAAAGCATTCGCTAGCCACTTGAGTATTCTGGATGTCACTCATTTGTACCTTATTACCAATGGTTAATACAGGTTTTCCAATGTTGTTTCCCTTAACGGGTTTGGCCATCACATTTATCAACGGATCATTATCATCTGGGTCGACATCTACCCCAAGCCCTATCTGGGCTAGACTATTCTTGTGCTTCCGTATCAATTGTGCTGAGGCCAATACCTTACAGTGTAATGCTGTCACATTGGGATTCGTAATACAGAGAGGTTCAACAAAGGAAAAATCTTCAGAAAGAATTACTCTTAATTGTGGTATTAGGTGCAATTTTTCAAGCATAGGTTCTCGGGACAACCATTTGCCACTTGTCTTTTGATTAAGATTTTTCACTAGACAGATCTTATTTCTAACTTTACACTCATCCCCGGGATCCTCTTTGCTTTCCATATCCGATTCAAAACTTTCTTGATTATGTCTTAAACCGTTCTTGTGAGGAGTAGAGGATTGATTGTCACTAATCCGAGAGTTTCCTAAGGACATCATCGCTTGGCTATTCTCACTAGCAATGGAAATTTCATTTTCTTTTTCAGTTAATATCCAGCTAGTTAAGGTCCCAGAACTCTTCTTCTCTCTTTTCCTTGCCTTATTGGCTCTTTTCCTAGCTTTCCTCGAATTTAGTTGTGGTTTGGCTGTATCAGGGAGAAGAGATGCCATATCAACCGGAACATCTTTCATCACTGCTCTCTTAGCCATTCTGCGTTGCTTCTTGGTAAGATGGGTTCTATGTTCTTCTTCCACCAGGATTATCGGTATCCCAATATTCCTGGGGACTTCCGAGGAAGTCCTTTCTTTCTCAGTTTCTAAATCACATACCAAGTCAGATTTAAGTTGGTTCAACTGTGGAACCGTGTTCATGTGGATTCGTCCACATAATTTAAGAAGTATTTTTAACGCAAATTGTAGAGAGGAGATTGATGCCTGTATATCCGCTATTGCCGTAGCATTATTACAGGAGGCCTCATTAATGGGTTCTTCGGCCACATTTTCTGTGTCCTCATTATGAATTTGAAGGTTCGGGGACTCTGATAGACGGCCAGTACAAGGAATATCCAGTAGGCTACCACCAGTATGGATGACCTGCGCCTTAGTTACAACTGCTGCTTTCAGGGGTAACCCCATTAAGTTGTCCTCTTCGATGATCTCCTTAGAGGTCGGCGCCATTGATCTCTGGATTGACAGGCATAAGTCTAACAGTGAATTATTATCGATGTCATAATAATTTGTAGAATTCAACGGTTGACTCCCATTAATCGTAGAGTAAACAATCTCTTCACTATGGTTACCCATAGGTGCTTTTGTGGCTTTAATGAATAAGGCTGGAATTGTACCTCTCTCCTTTGGGGGCGATTTCTTAATTTCCCCCGCTGTATTCTCATTTATATTGGAATTGGCTTTATTCAGTTTTCCCTTTCTTAAATTGTAATTAGTTTTTGCACTGTATGCTTTAGGCAGCATATTTGCTATCAATAAAGACCGCTAGTAGTGCACAGCCAAATTCACCAACCCCTATTCAGCTCAAGCTGTACTCCGTACAGTCCAACGCCAGGTATTTGACTAGGAGTGAGATCAAGGAGGAAATATTCCCCAACCGTCTCCCACTCCTAATACTGCGCGGCTTATAGTAGAGAGTAGTATGAGACACAGGTGTCCTACAACATGAAACCCCTCCTTTCTTACACTGGAGAGGTGTTCCACTGTAGAATAACTATAGGGGGGATAATAGGGGAGTAATCAAATCAATATACACACTCTAACCATCAACATGTAAAGAGTGCTAAATCCACTTCTTTGTCTCAATTGCTCCCATTAGACAAAACCCAGAAAAGGGAGATTGTAATAGCTGGAAAATTCTCACACTCACACTGGTATAGATAGCCAGTGAGAAAGCCACCTGTTAATAACAGTACCTCCTATCTTCGTGAGGCTCAGCATCAGCGCTCATTCAGCTGACCCAGCCGTTATCCCGGCTGTCCACCCCCCTAATCGGAGGGCCGTCTCATCCGCCGTGAACTCCCCCGCCAGAGTGTTACACTATTCAGTGTCCGTTAGAAGACTGGTACGTTCCACAGGTCGGGAGGGCAGCAGCTCGGTGACTCGGTGACTCGGCGGCTCAGCGGCTCGTCGATACGGAAGAGGCAGGCAGTAGAGGCTAGAGGAAAGGACCCTCTAACGTGCCTACGCATTCACCTGCGCCTCCGGAGGTCTGAGTCAAGCCGCACCTCCAGCCGCACTCGTCTCTCTCTCACAATCACGTAACGAATAGGAGGTCGCTTCCGACTCAACTCAATATCTCTTAATATTGTCTGGAAGGTACTTCTTGTGAAAATATTTATTTCTTTTGGAAATTCTCTTTCCTAGATGAGAGGTGTAAAGATTTGAATCAGCCAGTTTCTAAAAATAGCCTGTAAACACTCAGCTGTTTAGGCTTTTTTGCAAGAATTTAGTGTCTGAGTTTTCATTCTCACCCCTTCTTTGAGAGGCTATGGTTCGTTGACTGCAAACACCATAATTCAGTGTTCGAGCTTTACTTCTCTTTTTATAAGACGCTTTGTTACTTGACTACGTTTCCCAACCTGCAGTTTCAACACTACTCTGGAGTCTCCCTTCCACTTGACCTTCTTCTCTTGCTACTTCTTCTAGTTCCCTATCAAGTTTGTTAGGGGACTTCCAAGTTCAATGGCATTTCTGACTCCATACACACCTTTTCTCTCCCTAGATATCAGGCGCGTCACTCAAACTTTCACAGGACTGGACATTTTTTGGTGATATGTCCAGTCTTCCCCACTCCACTGGCAAAACTCTCACATTGATTCCGAGCTGATTCCTGCTGCTGCCTCAGACCTCCTCCAGCAAATCAGGTTCCCTGATTATCCAACTGTGTACAACCCAACCAAAGTGCCTCCTGCTCACAGCACTCTCTATGCCCTCTCCCCTCCAGACTTTAGCAACTGCAACCTATGTGTCACCTCTTCATGACCTCAGCAGCTTCTCCCCCTCTGCTGTGAAGTGAGACCTCATGCAGGGGCCATAAAAATGAAATGTTTGAACAAGGTCACTGAACGCAAACATATAGCAGTCAATATTTCAAGCTAAACATTGGCACTTGAATTGAGGTGAGTTTTAAATAAAATACTTTATGCCAACAGTCAAAAACATAGAGTTTGATATGTTAATTCAGGACAAATCAAATTGATACCTTCATTATACCTTTGGAGATCAACCCTTCACATTGAATAAGTACCATGTATTCAAATGAAGAAGCATGTTTACACCAGTAGATACTCCTAATTAAGTATTTTGCTACATGGTTGCGTAGGAACTATCACATTTAAATCCAAATGTACATCATTTCTCACCACAAGAACATATTTCAAGATGAATCTTTAACAGTGTAGCCAGCCAATAAAGGCAGAGCAGTGGTGACGTTGAACTTTGCAAGATATGAGAATAAAAGGGAATTGATGTCACATGGCAAATTTCAATTAAACAGCAACCCCACATGGTCAACTCAAAGTGCACTGGAGCAGGTTTTGATTAATGCGATGACTCAACAGTGGTTAAGTGAAAATGCATTCAATTTCTTGTTACCAAATTATTCTACAACACCCATCTTTTATTTGTTCGCGACAATCAATCAGACTCGATTTAATTCTACCAGGCCGCCATTGTATTGTGGCTCAGAACGATGGATTGTTTACATTATCGGATACTCCAGATTTTCAAGACCTTCATAATCTTTACCTTGAGTGTATACTGGTTACATTGAAGGCAACCAGTTTATACACCAACATATGACACACGGAAGGAGCATTAAAGTTTGAGGAGCATTGTTGAAAAACTAGTATGAACCATGGATTTCTACTGGAAGTCCTACAATTTGCACTTTGTGATAATTGTATCAGGTACAATGACACCATTTTGTCAAGAGGAATCACTAATATATATATATTCATGCAGTATCAAAGGTTTGAGCATAGAAATTTGGGAAAAGTTGATCTAATTCGCTATTATTACAATGATAGCATCTTAATTGTAGCTGATGACTCGGTTTAATGCGTACTCAAGTTATTTGATTGGATTAACACTATATATTACACCATTAAGTATACACTATGCGGTAGGAATAAAATTAACTAAACTACTTGTATACTGTGGATTATAAAGTTGGATACTTTATTCAGATAACTAAAATGAATCAATGGACCACCATTTTTTAAGATTTGATTAGGATCATCCTCTTAACATCAAGAAATACATTTCTTATTCACAATTGCTTAAAGTGAAGAGCATTACATCTCAACTACAAGATGTTGACTGCAAGCTGATGTGAGTTGTCAAAACATTTGAGAAAAATGTTTTACAAACTGCAAATAATTACAGAAAAAGGGTGGCGATCTGTTGCTGAAGTACACTTGGGTTAAATCAACAGTGGCAGATATGTACTATTATTTATGCACTTTTGAGCACAACAATCGGTCATTTAGAAATGTTGGGATATTCTAGCAAAATATAAAGAACTGTAGAAAGTATTTGAACAAATGCCATGGTTGGCATGTAAGAGAAATGTACATTTATGTGAAATGTTCATTAGAGCTGATGTCATAAAAACTGTAGATACGCAAAGAAGACTAGCCTAGAAGCAATATGGGACATTACTGTTTCTTGCATGCTGGCGCTTTATCATCATCATAAAAGGTTCTTTGGTGTTAGTCTCCTGATTTGGCAAAATATTTCCTTGTGACGCTAGGGAGGTGAGCCAGCGACGCAGTATTCCCCCTACGGGTTGAGGCAAGCAGAACCTCACAGGGAGGGGGTCCCCTCTTGGGGACAAGGACTCCCATTCGGCAGAGGAACTCCCTAAAGCTCTCTCTCAGACCAACAGCAACATCGGGGGGTCAGAAAAACACAGCAGACCAAGCCACTGTTCGTTATTGTGCCAAAAGATACAAGAGTGAGTGAGTAATACTGATCACTCAGCGGTTAGAAAACAACAATACTGTGGCCAGGAGGAATGAGCGAGTAATGGAGAGGAGGGGCACCATAATCCTCCGCTGGGGAGGACCCAGCAATGTATCATATGATATGGCATTTATAACATGCCTATACACAAGTGTTTCAAGGCGCTACAAGGTAAGGGAGGGGAAAACAGTGGAAGACAGACAACGATCCTACTAGGCCAGGTGCCATTCAGATCCTGCAAGTGCGAGGGAAGGGAAAAAGGGAAAAGTGCCAGGGGGAAGGGAAAGGGGAAAGTGCAGTACATGGATTGGAAGAATAAATACGCTAAATAAAGACTGCCTGATGGTGGCAAGTGCAAGGTAAGAGCAGACCTAAGTGCTGGTAGGGGGACTGTAGGGATACAGAACCAGTCCCTTTTAAAGGGAAGAAGGACCGCTGTCGGAGAGAAGTGAAACCAGGGAGTTTCAATTCAGCAGTGTCGTGGAAGAGCGAGGGCGCGAGTCGGGAGTGTTGGCGTGACCCGTGAGAGGTGGACTGTAGTCTGTCAATGACACAGAGACCGTTGTAACGCTGGCCCCGCAGAGCCGCGGACAAGAAGCAGAGCGAGTTGGAGCGAAGTGTGAGGGGTCAGTAATGCGAGGCGGACAACTGCTTGTAGTATTCTCAAGATTAGACATTTTATTAAAGAAAAAGTTTGCAAATGAAGCCTTGCTTGCCCTACTCTATCAGGGAATTGCCTACCTATTCTAAAGGCTAAGGGAGCAACTCCTAACATGCGTAAACTGGCCCTCACACTAAACAACAAAACATTCAAAGAATATAATAAAAACACATAAGGTAACAAACAAGAATTAAACAATATTTGGATGACTTTCACCTGTCCTGGGAAAAATCCCTTTCCCAGGGTTTTTTAAAGTCAACTTCCCAAATGTTCAAGCGAAAAGTAAAGTCTTGAACCAGTTCTTGTCAGTTCCAAATTAAAACGAAAGTTCATCACAAAAATCCACTGGTAGCAATTCTCTAGTTTCCGTTGAAATGATCCCCTTCCAATTCCAGCCAAGAAAATAGCACCAATGGTAATCCTGGCTCTCTTCTTTCCAAGATGATTTGCTATAGTTCAAAGAATAGGTATATAACTTCTACTACAACTTAACAATTGTCTAGGACCTCTGTAGTACGTTTGGTATAATTTTCAGGATGCTTCTCTTTGGGTTGCTGTTTCCCTCTTAACAACAACACTTCTACTAGTGTTACTAAGAGAACAGTCACTTTTGTTCCACAGTATACCACTACTCCAAACCACTTCAGTGTGACATCCACTGACAGTATTATAGTCAGTCAATTATACACCACCACAACTCAGGTACTTCTGCTTCAGTTTTATATTTCTGAATTGTTAGGCATATGATGGCAAGACACTTTGACCTCTACAGGTAGGCACAGCACTCTTCCTTTCAATGCTCCAAGTAAAGGGCAGCCTCTTTGCCTCTTCTGCCTGTCTTACTGCCACACATATTACCTGCCTCTGCCCCAAGACTGACTTACTCTCATCTTCAGCAGTCTTCAACATTACAGGTTATTTCCTTAATCTGCTTCATAAGCACCCAGCTCCCTTCCCTTCCCCAGCAACTACCCTGAAGCTGTAGTGCCATTCAGCTTCAGGTAACAATGCCACACTTGAAGCATTGGTCACTGGACCTTTAACAACTTTACAAATTAGGTGGATGGGTTTAAACAGTACTTGTTTCACTATGGAAAGAATTTGCCTCTTGGCTTGGGTAGTGCTTGTTCTCCTCAATATAACAACTTCTGTGATAAAGAATGATTGTTCCGGATACTGAAGGTTCAGTCTTCAATGGGAAAACATAATTAGGCAAACGCAACCACGCTTTATGATGGATCTGTAACCTTAAAGGGTTTCAAGTAATTGTATTCCCCTATAATATCACAGAGAGGATTTAAGACTTCTCTCATTTGGCTACACA
Source organism: Ambystoma mexicanum (assembly GCF_040938575.1). Taxonomy (NCBI): domain Eukaryota; kingdom Metazoa; phylum Chordata; class Amphibia; order Caudata; family Ambystomatidae; genus Ambystoma; species Ambystoma mexicanum. The sequence goes on along the minus strand of NC_090925.1, from coordinate 324,184,842 downwards.
CGACATTCCTATGATGCTGTATTCACTTGTAACTTTTGTGAAAAGTCAACATTGGCTTTCGGGATGGTTTTAATGAGCTTTCCCTTTTCAATTAAGGGCACGCGTCTACTTGCAACAGTGAAAATGTTCAACAATGGATGTAATTTTCTTTACTTCTTAGAGGAACACTACAGCTTTCACAATTAGTGCGCACGCTACATTAACACTGCCAAAATGGGTCTTCAAAACAACAGTTTATACTTGATTTTAAGTATACGCAAGTTACTTTAGAGCTGATTACAGTTACCGGCAAGGCTTAATGAGTGAACCTGAATGCAGAGCTTCACTCACCGGCTCCAGGAACACTGCAGTTGCTGACTGATTCACTCTCCCGGCTTCCTCGACTTCTTATACTGCTTTGGCCTCACTTGGGACCCACACCATTATGCAGCCTGGGTGTCTCCGGTCCGGCCACGTTAAGTGGAGGTCTCCTTTACTCCCCAGTCCCTCGGCTTGCCTTCTGCTTCTGGCCTCGGGCTTCTTCAGCATGTTCACGTTTCTGCAATCACAGCAGCTCTGCGCACATGGGGAAACTTTACTTGCATCACGTCTTCCTCGTTGCAGCCACGGCTATACAGGTTTTGAGTACACAGGGCCCTCTCAGAACTTGCAGGTGAAATCTGCTTTCTCCACGTTCCTGTGTCCCTCCTGTGCTCCCACTCCCTTGCCTTCTATGCTCCCACTTCCTCGTGAATTGCCAGCCTCGTGCATCTCTTGCCAGCCTTCCAACTCCAGCTCCAGCTCCTTCTTCCTCTCATTTCAGCTGGGGCCTTTTATGCCTCATAAGTTGGACAATTGGCTTCGGGTGTGAGCCATCAGCCTCAATTGCCTGACTTCTGAAATGGCTGTTAGTCTTAATTGCCTAACTACTACATCTACATACTTATTCAGTCCTCTTCCTTGTCTGTCCCACTAGGATTCTGGGACATGTAGTTTGTTTAATGAAAGTTGGGTTGTTGTACTTCTTGATTATTTTTAAGGGTAGATTTAATTCCTTTAGTAATTGTCTAGAGAAAGATGGTTTAGAGTAGACATTTCCGCCATCCTTTGTAGTGTACCCTTGGAATTGAGGTGGGCATTCAATTTTAGAAACCAAAATGAGTCTTTCTTTTGGTATAGTATGCTTAATTGTTACAACCTTAGGGTTCACCACCTTAGGGTGTAATAGAAGGTTGAGAGACATTGAAATGGCAATAAGCCATAACCTCTTTTGGCATAGTGTGAAGAGTCTCCCTGTCGGAGGAAAAATACTGTCTAATCCCATGGAATCTCCTCACTACCCTGGGCCCTGACTCCACTCGGGTGATCCTCCTGTATTATACCCCCCGCCAGGCTTAGGATTCAGGGAGTGTCTGCCTTCCCCTGGCCACCTGGGAGGAGACTTTAGTCAGGGTTTCAGTGAGGGATCCGCAAGCGGTCCTGCTCAAAGCGAGAGATGTCATTATCCTGCATGCAGGCCTGATGACGGCAACCCGTGGGGGGAAAAAAGGTAATTGGGACATCGGCAGCCTCAGGAGGGAATATGGGAATAACGAGCACCAGTATCATACTAGTGAAACCCATCACAGGACTTATCCTGTTCATCCCAGTGATGCAAGAAAGAGCAGAGCAAGTGAAACCCATCACAGGACTTGTCCTACTCGTCCCAGTGATACTAGAGGGAACCAAGAGAGATAGAATCAGTACGAAACTCATCTTACTTCTCTCAGTAATACACGAAGAGGCCAAGAGAATAAGAGTAACTGTTGGGCATACTATACTTGCCCCAAAGAGAAAATCAGTAAACCAGAAAAGGAGAATCCCGATATCAGATATCTTAATCTTGAAGCTAAACATCCATTGTAATACAGAGAACAGTAACCACGTCAAGAGAGGTTCTATTTCCCCAAACATATCAGAGTAAGAGAGACTTTTGGAGACACTTGAGAAAAGTATAAGGAAAACTCAAAGGCCATGAACGTCGAGGAGAAGTTTACAAAGCCACGAGAAAGGGAACCAAAGACTTGGAGCAGTCCCCTAACGGAACTGAACAAGCTAATACAGCAGAGAGCCAAAAACTATAGAAGCATTATATATTAAGGCTGGGGAAGCCTATCCAGGAGAAGGGAATAATTCTCTATGGGCTTTAGTTGTTTTGTTTTAGTTGTTGGGTGTAAGGCAGGTATGGTATCAACAATGAGACAGACCCAAGTGACTACAGTTCAAGGGTGTTCAAAAGAGCTTCAAAAAGGGTTTGAAAAACGCCTATCTAATCCTAAATCTAAATATGGGAGCAAGCTACGACCATCAAATAATAACGCTGTCCTAGTGGTGCCTTGTCAAAATGATACTAATAAACCTATTGCCAATCCTTACTTTTAAATACAATAGTGGGCGAAACAATGTTATGCAAAAGAAAATTGTTCAAGAAATGATATGTCAGGATATTCAAGCCATTGGCTTCCCTTCCCCACGTTTTTAGCACAGGATAAGGCAGCAGACTCTAGTTTAGCACAGTCTCTGGCTTCTCTAGCACCATGGTGCAGTTCAAAACTCCAACATCATGGTCTTCTGTTCCAGAGTTTATTTGCCATCCAAAGAGGGCTTGATGCAACAAACCAATAACAAAGTTTCTTTACTTTCAGGTTTCTCCTCCGCACACTTTTCTTAGGTGATTTACTGTTCACCTTGGATCCCCTTCTGCTGGGAAGTTAACTCTCAGCTGGATACCTTACAGAGACCTTCCTTTCCTGGTCCTTACCAGAGCCCGGTTTCCTGGTCTTACGCTTTCTATTCTCGAGGCTTCATGAAAGTAACAGTTCCTTGTCAAAAAAGGTCAAGGGAACTTCCCTCCTTGTGATCCCTTCAGTTTCGCCGTCTTTCACCTCATGTTAAAACTGCCATCTTGGAACTGCTGTTTCCTCGTGTGCTTTTCCTCGCTCAGTGTGTGCTCTCGTGCTCTGCCTTTTATCTGTGTGGGGAAGTTTAATTGAAGTCAGGTGTGCGTGGTAGTCATCAATTACCTGACCTTGCCGGATCGTTGTATTGGGACACGTCAGGGTATACGACTCGGGTGTTAGTCCGTATTCTCTCATAGAGGCTGTCTGTGAGAAAGTGTTTGTGTCGTGAAAGAGGGGGGCGGGAGGTTGAGTACCTAGTATCATACCTGGTAGGATGGGGTAAAGGTGTTAAAGGTAAGGGGATACCGCATCTCACTATACGGTCTCTCACTCCCCGAAGACCCCTCACCCAGGTGATCTTCCCGCACTGGTCTACCCCCAGAAACTGGATCCAAAAGCGATGGCTGTGTCCTGGCCACCTGGATGACAGATCCCCGGGGACTAGCAGGTGAGAAACCTTCTGGTTTCTGGAAACCTTCTGGTTTCTCACAAGGGTCCATGCAGCTTAGTTTTGGACAGAGGACAAGCTGTTTGCTTTGGACTTCACAACAGATGACAAGCACCCTAGTTAGTTTTGTTAGGCAGGGAAATCCACAGATTGGGGTTAGTGAGGCCTTTTTTTATTTATCTGCAAGAATCCCAAAAACCGGTATGTCTCCTTCTTCTCACCTACCACACCGCCTTATGGTGATCGTCTAACTTGAAATGTTGTAGATCAGAATTGAGTTGGCGATAATGGAGTACCAGTAATGTTGAACTAAAAGCATGTTGAAACAATTGAAATGGATTAAATGAAATCACTCATGATTTGAAGTAAACTACCGAATTGTCAGTGTCATTGCTGTCAAGTGAAATGAGTGCAGGCTAAAGGGATGTTTCATATTCCTAAATCAATTGCTTGGAATGTTTAAACCCAGAGCCGGCTGTTTGAGTCAGAAGGAAGACAGACTCTCGGATGACATTGCCAGGAGGATTTACTAAAGTACAAATTGTTAAAACCTAACTTTCCCTATCGCTATGGGAATTCCTTACCCAACTAACTAATGTGCTCAGCAGTCAGTCCAAATAAAGAAGTCCACTGTCCAAAACTATCCTAACTGACCCTGCCACTACATAAACTAACCTAGGCTTGGAGAATGATTCCCCTCTCCTTTGGATACTTTTAGTATGTCTGTTAGTTAGCATAGGAGTCTTAAATATCTCTCCCTCCTAGGATCCTCTTTGTGGGTTTATTGCACGTTTCACTTTCTCATTTGTAGCTCTCAATCTACTTTTGGTTATAGTCTTGCCTTGGGATTCTTATCCCCCTTCCTTTATTATGGTTCAGTTCAGTTTGGCCTGTCCAACCTTGTATCTTTTGTACTGTTTGCGCCTTTTCCGAAAGTAGTATGGTACGGTCACTGGCTTTTCTCTCCCTTGAGCTTTTTAATAACTTGTACTTTTGAGTGGTCACACTTTGCATTCACTTTAGATTCTTTCCCCTTTTCACATGTTATTACGATTATAATATATTCTCTCTCAGTATTGAGATTCTCAATTGTTTCCCCTCTTGGGCTCTCACTCTCTCTCTCTTGACTTGCTTCAAGATTGTGTTTCCATATTCGTATTGAGACGAGTTTGATCTACAATCTAACAATCCCCTCTTTGAAGCCACCCGTGACTCCTGTACTCCCAGTTACCTTCTTCAAAGGAGAACTTCTTTTGGAGTCTGGTTTCTCTGGATCCTTCTTGCCTGCTGTTGGCCGCTGGTGCCTTTCCTTCTTTGGCATATGGCTTCTCGCGGTGTCCCCTCTGCTCTTGTTTTCTCATCTCACTTCAGTGTTCCGGTCTTTGACCGTGAGACCGAGCGCCTTCAGGCTTGCTCTTCACAATGGTCTTGGCAGAGTTGTTTGGGCCATTGATCCACCAGGGATGTTTCCCTGTGGTCCCACCACCATCTATTTGCACCCTCCTGCCCTGCTGGATTCTCTCATTGCTGCCATGCTGCAGCGTTGGCATTCCGGCTGATATACTCTAGCGAGTTTGAAAGACGTGGGCTCTCTGGTTTCTGCTTCCTTCAGGTGTCACCTCTCTCTCTCTCCCTCCCTCTTTTCAGCAAAATGATAGCATCTCAGTAGAGCTTCTTTGTACCAATTAGCAGATATTTTTTTTGCACAATTGTCCGAGTGTCTAAATTTGATTTGAGTTCCATTTGTTAAGCGCAGCATTCGCCCAAGGGCATCTTGGTGCTCCTAGCAGGACCATGTGAGAATAAAACTCTTAAGAAGAGAAAGGTCTTCAAAGCCTTACAAAAGGCAAGATGGTTGACTGTAGACCTGCGTGAGCGTGGTAGGGCATTCCAAAGGCCAGCCACTACCATGGAAAAGGATCAGACTGCCCCCTGACCCTCCAATGCGGCTGTATTTCACCACAGGGATAGACGGAAGGCAGGTGGCAGAATGCAATGCCCGACCAGGGATGTAAGGCCGAAACATTGCCTGTAGGTACTCTGCACCTAGTCCATAGAAGGCGCAGTGAACCAGACACAAAGATTTGAATTGAATGCGCTTCATCACCAGGAGCCAATGCAGTTTGAGCAGAATAGGAGAGATATGGGAGCAGGAGGGGGTGGAGATGGCCAACCGTTCAGCGGAGTTCTGAAGAACCTGAAGAGACGGTGTAACACGCAGGCAGGTTGGTCAAGGAAGAGGGCGTTGGAATAATCAATGGAGGAAGAAGGTGAGCTAGAATGAAAGGAAGGACCCAGCAAAAGAACTTAAGCTGGAAATGGCCCTGCTGACAGACAGTGCTGACCTGGGCCTCCATTGATAGTGAGGAAGAGAGCTTTGCCCCTAGATCTTCACAATCTGAACATGTGACCGAAAAGGGCCAAGAGAAGGAGGCCAGATATCAGTGGTCCAAAAAGTGGAAGCCGTGAGAGGGCCTACCACCAACCGCTCTGTCTTTTCCCCTTTCAACTTGAGCCAGTTGTTCTGCATCCATTCCCCCACGGCCTCAAGACATGTGCGGTACATGGTAGCTGACTCAGGAATAGTGAAGTCAGGACGGACCAGAATCTGCATGTCACCTGCATAAGAAAAGTAGAGGAAGCCGTGCGAGAAGATCAGTTTGGTAATTTTGAATAAGACCGGGGAGATGGCAGACCTTTGAGGGACACCGCAAGTGAGGTCCGCTGCCTGAGCGAGGAAAGGAGGAAGAGAAAGAGTTTGGCGACGGTCTGTGAGAAAAGTGAACCAGGCCAGGGCGGTGCCTGAGAGATGGCCCCTGCGAGGTGCTCTAGCAGGACGCTGTGATTGATGGTGTCAAAGGCGGCAAATAAATCAAGCAGCAGTAACGCACTGATGCTGCCCTTATCATGGGCCCGTGCTAGATCATCCATGACGGAGACCAGGACACACTCGGTGGCACGCTCCAGGGGGAACCAGACTGTGAAGAGTGGAAAAAAGATTCAATAAAGGTGGTGAGCAAAAGACAGACTACAGATTCCAAAAGCGTCATAGTGGAGGGGAGAAGAGAGAGAGAGGCCGTAAGTTAGGTGGGATCAAAGGGTCCAGCGAGAGTATTTTCAGTAGTGGAATGACCGTGGCATGCTTTAGAGAAAGGGAGGTCTTAACAGCTTTAGTCAGAAGGTGAATGAGGAGAGTTCCAATAGTTTTGATGATGCTAAGTGGGATCGGATCCTGCAGAGAGGAGGACTTTAATTTGGAAACCGTAGCTGCAACATCAATGGAAGCGTAGCAAAGAAAGACAGGGAGCCGCAGTAAGAGATACCGTCGGGGACAAGAGAGGAGCAGACCCACAAGGGAGCCTAGAGCTAATGCCAGACTTAATAGTGTTGCACAGATGGAACTGGGTCCGGGTATGAGGAGGAAAGACCGCAGACAACCTTGAATTAATCCTTGGAGTGGTTGAGGGAAGTTTAATCAGTGAGGTATAGCAAGATTGATTTGCGTTGATAATAGCGTGATGATACTGCATCGTGGCCTGGGACAGCGCAAGTTTCGCCGTAGGAGTATAGGAAAGTCTCCATTTGCGGTCAAGCGGTTTGCGCTTCAAGCACATCGCCCGAAGATCCTCAGTGAACCACAGTTGCAAAGGGCTGTGCTGACAGCCTCAACCTCTTAAGTAGAGCATGCTGATCAGCTACCACCATGAAGGTGTCTGATAGATCGAAATCCACGTGGGCAGCTTCAGAGTAACAGGTGCCGATGTGTGCAGCAATACCGTCGAGCTGCACAGAGCACCAGCCCCGCTGAACAATGGCAAGAGGGGGAGGGGCCAGCTCAGGGGCCCTAATGTCCCAAAGAAATGGGACAATAAGGTGGTCAGTCTATGCCACTGTAAAAGCATGGTTCACTGTGGCCTCAGCATCGGGCACAAAGATGAGGTCTAACGTATTGCCTAGTCTATGAATGGGACCTGAGACGTTTTCAATGAATGAGACTTCCTTCATGGAATAAAGGTCATTTTGTAGTTTAAGATCGCTGTCATTGTTGGCCCTAAGGTTAAAATTGCCTAAAATAAGAAGATGGACATGCCCAATCTGAATATCAGCAACAAAGTCCAGGAAAGCAGCAACAAAAAGGATCATTAACTGGGGGCCGGTAGAAAGTCAGCAGGTAAATGCAGAAATTAGGAAGGAGGGAAAGACGCACCAACATAGCCTCCATTTAGATGAAGGGAACCATTCTAATGGGAGCTGATAATGACAGCAGTTCCGCGCCCATTCCTCGGTGGGGTATGATTGCAGTGCAAGATTTTATAATTTGCTAGCAGCAATTGATCAAGAGCGGGGTCAGAGGTCCCCCCCCCCCCCGCCACGTTTCCGTAATCCAAGCGAAATCAGGCATGAGATCACTAAGGAGGTTGTGATAATGGGCTGCATGGGCCACAAGGGAACAAGACTTAAAAAACAGACTTTTAAGAGGGACATGAGAGGGAGGCAAGGAAGGACATGCATTGCTCAGTACCATCCAACCATTCGGCAACACAATGGCTGGTGGTGCAAGTGGGAGGAGCTGGCATCGAGAGTAAGCTTCAAGACTTACTGCAGCTAACTTTGTGCAAGGGAAAGCGAAAGTGCCTCCCATTCCGGCCGTGTCAGACGAGTTTGACTTAGGCACGACTTTGGCACGCAAGGTGCGAATCCGCTCGCCTGTCCGCTGAACCTTTTGGGAGGTGCTAACCTATAGCGGCACATGATATCCCAGAGGCCAATCCCCTGTCGCCTCGCGGTTAGCCAGGGAAGAGAGAAGGAAGACAATGAATGCGGTAAGTGAAAGCAAAGACAGAGCCACAAGCCGCGGCGAGCCCTGGGTCGGGCAGAGGACAGGCAACCTCTCGCCACAATCGCGGCTTACAAGGAAAGAAAATTGAAAATTAAATCAACAAAGGAGGGAATGTAAATTAAAATAAAAACGTAGCCAAGAAAATATTATAAATAAATATAAATGGCGCCCTGTCACATGCCGCGGCCCGGTAAACGGGACCGTAAAAGGAAATGAAAATAATGATTTTAAAAGAATAGTAAAACAGTTGCCAAAGCTCAACTTCAGTTTGGTATAATTGCAGGAAGCAGAAGTGATTCTCCACTGTACCTGCTAGAAGCAGTCTTTTTGGTTTTGCCCATCTTCCCCTTCTCATACGTCTGTCTTCACCAGTATTCTTACTTGTATCGTTGGTGGTCATCTTTTGCTCTCTCTCAATCTATAACCTTCTATCTATCTGACCTCTAATTACATGCCCCATGAAGGGTGTCCCTTAAGCCTCATTGTGTCATTTTTAATTTTGTTAGCATTTCTCTCTGAATCTCTTGGGTTAGATGCCAGTAGTTAGGGAGATTTCCCCACAGTTCTTTGTGGCGTGTAAAGACATCTAATCTGCTGGCAAGACCGGGATCCCAACCAAAAGTTAGCCCAAGCTTCCTCAGGGTAGCAATCGTGGAGCAGTCTGGTTACAAGAGGAAGTAGGCTGGAAGTGAGGTAAAGTTAGTCCCAGTAAATTCCTGCAGAGAATGCACCATACTGGTAAACTGAAAACGTACACTTTATTATAAATTCATACATAGAATAGTTAAAAGATCAAGTAAGTACTTTGGGTTAAACATTGTAATATACAATTTATGTGTAAAACCGTAGTGTCATAGACTAACCCTAGGCACTCATAAGCTAATTGTCTGCCCAATACCTGGCGGTAAGCACAATACATATAAGGCTAAGAAGTGGGGAGAAAATGGGAACCCTACAGAAAAGTAAAAATGCATTCACATGAATTGACAATAATGCCCACAACCTCCCTAGTACATAGTACAATGAATAATCAACATGTGTAGTCCACATAATAGCTATAGCATCTAGAAGGAGGAAAGAGGTTAGCAGTTTTCCAACATTGACCAGATGGCCACCAAAACTCAGAACATTACTAGGTTTACAATACCGGATCAGTAAGATCTTGTTACACTTCTTGAAATTACATACAAAAATAACTTTGTACATTTCAGTTAGCAGAAGTGTAATGCAGTGTTTTAGAAATTCCTAGTAAATCAGTGGTACAAGCTAAGTCTAGTCTTTTGGTAGACCAAGGAAACCTGGATTGAAGGGAGACCCAGGAAAACTGTCTGCGTTCAGGTAAGTATCTTCCAAAGTCTTTGGTGGCGTTGCAGAAAGGTTCCTCAGAGGAAATAGTGGGACAAATCAAATAGGCAGCGCTGCATTTGTAGGATAAAGTCAGCCAAGTCCTAGTTTTACCCCACAGGTGTGGAAAGCAAAAGCCAGCCAGCAACCTACCACAAGTGACATCAGAGGAGCCCCCCCCCCCAACCCCCAAGGGCTTTAGTTTCAGATTGAAAACACATATTACACAGCAAGGAAGAAAGCAAAACAGGATTTGAGTCAATGTCGGTTAGTGGCAAAATGGAAATCGGACACATAGCCCACCAGCACAGGACCCAGGGGTAAGTACTTACAGCAACAGGCCCATAGAGCTTGGCTCGGGAATGATAAAACAACCCAGTAGGTACAAGTCTTCTACAGGCTAGTTACAAGATTTGCTGCCTAGGCATTTAAAATACGGACCAACAACAAACCAGACGAAATAGCAAAAGAAGAATCATCCTCCTTCCCAGGAGGGTGACCTACCAGCCAGGAGCAGAATCAATTAAGGACAAGGTGTACCAGGAAAATGTGAGAACCCTACCAAGGGGATCTGAAATGGTTTTCAGGGCAAAACGGTCCCACGCCCTTCTGGACGGCAGAGGCTTCCTACCTCAAGGCGTTGGGACCAGGAGGCTAAAATGGGAAAATGGCAATAAACTGGCCCAAAACAATCCCTGCACAGGACATCCAGCCCATCGAGTGAGGAGGAACAATAAGAGGATGAAGAAGAGCCTTGGAAAGACGTTCAGCAGCCAAAAGGTGAAACCAGAGCAAGAGACACCCAGTGCTCCTACATTGTGGCCAAACCTAGTCCTAAAATCCAGCAGCCCAGCTTTGTGGAAAAATCGTCTAGCGGTTCAGATAAGAACTAGCAGAATTGAAGAATGCACAGGGTCCCCACTAAATATACACACTTAACTGTGGGCCTAAGCCAGCCCTCCAGTCACACACCAGGCTGGCCCAGTAAATCGCCCAACACTCGGGTTAACACATGCAATTTGTGCATACCTTAAAAAGGGCATCACACATTATCCAATGTCCTTTCCTCAATATGTCCTGTGCATAAGGGACTGGGCTTGGGAGCTGAGAAGAGGTAAGTATGGTGAAAGCAGACTGGGAGTGAGGGCGAGCGGACTATGGAGTGGCGGGGGCTAAAGTGGTGGGGGTTCCAGGGCTGTAACCTAGATTTGGAGTTCAGAGTGTGTGGAGGAGGAGGGACAAAGGGCAGGGTTTCCCAGGCGTGTTCCCTGGATAAACTGCCTAAGGACTTAGGTGGGACAGCAAAGTGTGATGAAGGATCCATTTCCTAACTCCTCCTGCACAAGAGGTGAGACATGAATCTGTTTTTGAAGGCTTATGGCTCCCCCAGTTTGGTCAAGGGACCAGTCTAAGTCCAAACTGGTCTAGGCAGTGCTGGGCTGGGTTCAAGGTGAGCCCATGTGTGCACAACTGCTATTTTACCACAAACAAAGGGATGGCCCAAAACAGAATGGCTGAGAGCAGGACTTTAAAAAAAAAAAACGCATTAGCACCTCATTGTCTACCATAAATGGAAATTGGCCTTCTAATTCTGTGTAACTGTCTGCACCCGTGATGAAGCCAAACCCAAGCTACAACTTTCACCAGCCTTCCTCCACACCAGTAGTGTGGGGTGATGTAACCACCCTATAGTCAACTTAGTGCCACAATGGGGTGCTTAAAAAAGCCTTCTGCCCTAGGTGCACTATGGGCTACTAGGTTATGTTAATTGTTTTTGTAGAGCGCAAGCTCGCCGAAGCATCTTGGCGCTAGAAGAACACCAGAGGGATGAATAGACTAGATAGGCAACCTAGATAAAAGCCAGAACAAGTAGGTTTTCAGCAACCGGCGAAAGGCCAGAAGATTGGTGGTCGCTCCTAGCTGAATCGACAGGGAGTTCCACAATTTAGCGGCTGCCACTGAAAAGGAGCGGCCCCTCCACCCGCTCGAACTGATAGCGGGGAACAACCAGAAGACGAGCCCTTTGACTGCAGCTCACAAGCGGGCACAGAAGATTGAAATTTATCTTGCAGCTATTCAGCACCTGAGCCATAAAACACCTGGTGCACAATCACCATCGATTTAAAATGAACCCACTGAAGAACCGGGAGCCAATGCAAGGATCGAAGAATGGGGGACACATGGGCACCATATGGGGTGCCAGTACATATGCGTGCAGCAGAGTTTCGGAGGAGCTGTAGGCGATGAAGGAGATACAGGGGCTGAGCCAAGAACAAAGAGTTGCAATAATCCAACCAGCTTAAAACTAAGGAGGCCGTAACTAGCGGCCTCATTCGGACAGGAAGAAATGGTAAAACCTTGAGAAGCACACAAAGTTGAAAGAAACCTGCCTTACAAATGGCCCCAACTTGGCTTTCATAGACAAGGAAGCCGAGAAGATTACTCCCAAATTCTTAACCTCTGGAGCTGGGGAGGGACATGCTCCAAGTTCAAAAGGGCAGAAGGCCGAAGACCAAGACGCCGCAGAAGCAGAGCCAGCCGCTCGAAGGCCATGCAGGGGGTGCACCACCAGGACCTCTGTCTTGTCCCCATTCATTTTCAGCCAATTACTGCCCATCCACTCACTCACGGCCAACAGGCAACTCCTAAACTGAGATGCAAGGCCTGGCTGGATGGAGTCCCGCCGGATGATGATTTGCATATTATCAGCGTAGGAGTACCACCTGAAGCCGAAGGAGCGGATGAGCAAAATAAGAGGCTGAATATAATGTTAAAACGATTTAATTTATCAATCGCCAACTCCACCTTCTGGGCTGAGAAGGTTAGAAATGCCAACCAACTAAGGTCTAAAGGGCAGGAGGAAGAATGCTGCTCAGGAGCGGGAAAAGCGGCTAAGCAAATTTTGATCCTGTATCAATGTAACTTTATTGATATAGAATGCTGCTAGGACATCACAAAGAGCTTGTGAGTGGTTGCCCTGTGTAGCAGCGTCCGGAGGAGAAGAATGACCGGACTACAGAGAATAACTCACGCGGTTGGTTCAGCGCATTTCCACTTTGTCGGTGTAAAAGGCACTTTTTGCCATCTGAATGGCAAGATGGTAATTACTACAAGTCTGAGCAAAACAAGGTCTAGCACTGGCGGAATAAGTTTTCTGCCATTTCAACTCGGCCTGCTGATTTTTTTGCCGGAGAGCCTTAAATTCACCCGTGAACCAGGGTTGAGAATATTGCGCTCTCAGTTCACAGAGAATTAGCGGGGCTAACATATCTGCCACACTAGTAAAGATCCTCGAAAGAGTTGAAAAATTCATTTGGCCAGCTGCTTGGCATGGCGCCTGAATATTCGAAGTAATCTCCGTATTGGAGGTTCTTAACCAATTACGACAATGTTGGTATTTAGCTTGCCCCGAAGCCCGAGTGGTATGTGCCTGGATTAAAAACGGTACAACCAAATGGTCGGATCATAGTATAGGAAATGGAGGAAAAGTAGTGACTAAGCGGATTCCTAACAAAAACGAAATCCAACGTGTTACCAGCTGTATGAGTCAAAGAAGCCACCAGCTGAGTCAGACCCACATCTTTCATAGCTTCTAAGAATTGCTTCTCTGCCACCGTGGAAGGGCAATTAAAGTGCAAATTAAAATCCCATGGAACAACTAAGTGAGGATGTCTGAGTTCCAGAACCATGATAAATTCAAAGAATTGATCACAGAAGGCTCCTTCCGCCCCAGGGGGATGGTAGACCACTAAAATGTGTCGACTAAGATGAGGGGAGATAGCAATTTTGACCAAGATCGCCTCTATCTTAATAGAATGGACCAGGGGAATATGATTAGCAGCCAAGCTAGACTTAGCGATAACTGCCGTGCCGCCCCCTGCTTGGGCTGTTTGGCGGACCACACGAACATTTTAAGATCCGCATAGTAAACCAGCATTGGCAATGCCAACAGTTTTGGCAGTTGTGGTTGTTCATTGCCATTTAGATTTATAGGTAAGAATGCAGTAAATACTTTAGCTATGCTAACCCAGTAATTCCAAACATGTCAGTGTGGGGGTGGGGTAGAGTGTGGTGGGATTTGTGTGGGTGGAGCCGATGGGGGTAGAGTGGGGTTGCGCTGGTGGGGGGGGGGTTGCCAGGGAGGAGTACGGTACAGAGGAGTGAGATATTGTGGGTAGAAATGGGTTTGGTGTGGTGGGGTAGGGTGCAGTGAGAATAGAAATGGGTGAGATGGGGTGGGTGGGATAAAGAGGGGTTAGAAAAGGTAGGTGGGGTAGAAAGGGTTCAGGAATGGTGAGTGGGTGGGGGGTAGTGCGGTGAGCCAGATGTACAGAGCCCAAGAAGCAAACCCTGACAAGAGTGTGAAACAGTGATTGACAGTCATGAAAACCCAGCCCGAACCGGTGAAGACTCCTGACACCAAGTACCAGGTAACTGAAATGAAAGCGTGAGGGCCAAGGGGATACCTAAGGGAGCCTCGGAGGACGTTAGTAATGGGAGGGTGTAAAGGAATGTTAACTTAACACGCACAAAGATTAAGAACTGTAAAAAGCTAATCCTCACCTTGGCAGTTGTGATTAAAGTCTGTCCGTACTACTCTGGAGACCAGATGCCCCTTGAAGCGTATTGAACGCGTTACCTTCTCGAGTACAATACGAAGAAACCAAAACCCGTCAACATGTCTTTGGGAGCATCATTGGCAGGAACAGAGTTCTCAGAAGGGCAATCGTTGATGGAGATGTAGAGGTCCTCCAGGGCTGGTCCATCGAGCCAAACCCCAATCCGTTTCTGTCATCAGTCTGTTGCACATTGCTCGAGCTTATACACATTGCTAATTGGTCAACACCAGAACCTGCCAAGAGTCTGTCTTTTCAGCTCATGACCTTAACTTCCTCCGGATACTAAAAAAAAATTATCGTTGTCATTTTCTTCACGCTTGAAAAGCCAGGAAAACAGCTTCATCATCCCAGTGGGGGTGGATCAATAATTGTGCAAAACCTAGAGATTGTGAAATCCTCCATAAGGGAGCTATACACCTTATTAAGAACTGTGAAAGACATTGGGGAACCAGCTAGGAGAAGGGAGTCATTCTCCTACACTCACAAGAACTTTCGGATTTGTTTATTTTCTGTTGGGTCACGTAGAACCTAGAACTTTTATCAAACCTTTGCTTTGAACAACCAGTGAGCTGTTTGGACACTTTACATTCAGGAGAAGGGAGTCATTCTCCTAGATTACGGATAGTAGCTGGACTTCATGTTTTGTTGTAGTGACAGAGATGGAGTAGGAGCCTTTGTGACTAGGACGGTGCCGTTTTAATTTGACTCGCACAGACTTCCTGATGACCAACCGGTTTCTTTAGTTTAGGTAGGGAAATCCCCTTCGAGATGGGGATAGATAGGTTTGCTTTATCATTTAATAAAAGTCTATAGCAACCACTGCAGCAGCAGTTGGTCAGTTTCTTCATTCCTTGTCGCCACAAGGACTGTGCAGGTGCAGACCCCAGACAAGCATTTTTGGGGTGGCAATGTAGGGTGGGGTGCTGATGTGTGGGTTGGTGGAGTTCTGTGGTGCGTGAGGTGGGATAACAGACGGGTAGAAAACTAAAATAAAAAGAAGAGCGGGCCATGTCTCTTATCACTGGACTGCACTGCAACTTGTCTAGAGTGAGGGAGGCGGGGGCTTGGCATCTGAAAACATAGTGTGATCCCTTCATTCACACCACTCTGTTGCTGGGGACAGCTTTGGTGGATCTTGAAAAGGAAAAATGGAGCAGCCAGCTGCCGCCTCATACCACATACAGATCTACTGCTTGACAGGGGTACAAGGAAATACTGGGGGCTGGTGGTGCAAAAATCCATCTCTGTAATGGCAGGCAAAGGAACAAAGTAAAATCACTGCACAAGCCCCTTGTCACATGAAAGCCCAGGCAGGCAACCTACTTTGTTTCAGAGCTTGTGATTGGGGGCTGCGGGGGAAACAGTTAAACTAGCCCTGATTTGATTACAGGGTGTAGCAAGAAAAAGCATTTAGTGATTAGGTGAGTTCATGCCACAGCATTGCCTGTTTCCATGCCAACCATATATTTCACTTCTTAAACTCCTCCTTCCCCTCATTCTTCTGTGTGCTAAGGGCTGCACCACCAAATTGGGCCGAAACGAAAAAAGGTTGCAGTGGCAGGGGGTCTTCAGTAGTACAAAAATAAAGTCAAAGATCCTAGAAAAAAAATGTGAAAGAAACCCATTCCCCACCTCTATAAACGTATCCCCTTTTCCAAAACAACCATCTGATTTTTTCCATTTTATTTGTTAATTGAATTTCATTGCAATGAATAGCCTGCACTGATGAATTTTTTGTTAATATTTTGCAATGAAATCAAGAGATACCCTCTGCTACCTTGTTTGTCCAGGAGTTTAATAGGTATTTTTGTGTACAAGAACATATCGTGGTGTTGCATCATGACTGTGTGTGCCTTGGTCTGTTCCCCGCTTTTGATCCTGTTTTCTGTACATACTTTAACCTGTAGACTTCCTTTTCTGACTACCGTGTGTGGTATCCTTTATTCCTAGGTGAGGGAGACTCACTCCTCAAGCACTCCCTTGTGCACCCTCTCCTCAAAAAGCATTCTGCCGACCATTCCTGTATGCCAAACTACCGCCCTACCTCCATTACCCCCTTCCTGGGCAAACTCTTGGAGAAGCTGGCCATCTCCCAGCTTATCCACCACACTGAATCTGTTGGTTGTCTCCACGACCACCGGTCTGGCTTCAGAGCTGCCAGAGGAATGGAAACTGCTCTCCTGAACACCCGTGAAGACTTGCTCTGTAATCTCGATTCTAGCTGTCCTTCCGTTCTCATCCCTCTTGACCTTTCCTCTGCCTTTGATATGGGCAATCATGCCACCCTGATAAATCATCTCTGTGATACCCTTGGCATCACATGCCTGGCTCTGGACTGATTGACCTCCTTCCTCTCGAACCGTCCTTTCCAGGTTCAACTGGGCCCTTTTCTCCACCATCTCACTCTCCACCTGCGGTGGCCCTCAGGGCTCTATCCTCTCGCCTTGGCTTTTCAATATCAACCGGGCCACTCTAGCCCGTTTGGTCTCCACCTTCTCTCCTAACTTCCAGTGATATGCGGTTGACACGCAGCTCTCCTTCAAGCTCCCCTCATCTGCCTCCTCCTCTCTCATTCCTGACTGCTATTCTGGAATGCTGCACTGCTATCGATCGCTGCCTTAAAGCCAGTAAGACAGAGATCCTTCTTCACATTGGGACCACTGCTCCCTCTATCCCTCCTACACTCTGCCCGCCCCCCCCCCCATGGGTCCCCTCACCCTCCTGTGAGGCAAATAACCTTGGTGTCATCATCGACTCATCTCTCTCCTGCGCTCCTCACATCACAGACCTTACCAAGAAGGCCCACTTTCAGCTGCACCTCCTCAGAGGCATGCTCCCTTTCCTCACCTTCCCCCAGAATCTCAATGTCTCCAGAGCTCTGGTCCTCCCCAGGCTGGACTACTGCAACAGCCTCTTCCTCAAACTGCCAAACTTCTCCCTTCGCCCCATTCAACTAATCCTGACCAGGACTGCAAGACTTATACTTGGCCTGAAGCCCAGGGACCGCATCTCTCTAGCCCGAAAATCTCTCCACTGGTTCCCGGTTGCTGCAAGGATCACGTTCAAGACCCTCTGCATCATCCACAAAGCTTTCTGGGGCTTGGGACCCTGCTACATCCAACTCTCTCTCTCTCTCCATAAATACCTCCCTGGTAGAGCCCTTTGATCTGCAGAGAGTTGGAGCTAGATGACCAGACACTTTTCCAAGCAGAGAGTGGGGGGTAGAGCTCCCTCCTCGCAGGTGCCTTCCTGCCCCTCCCAGACTTAAGCTGCATCTCCTTTCTTCCCCTCCCCTGCTAATGGTCCTGTCTGCCTCTTGACTGGCTTCCTGGTTCCTTCCGAGTCTTACAGGGCACCTGTCCCCCATAGTCCAGTCTACCCCTGCACTTGGTCTTGTCTGCCACCCTACGCCCTCTCAACCTGCACTTGCCCTTGTGGGCCCCTCCCCCGCACTAGCCTGGCTGGGCTGTGCACCCTTGTAGCTCTTCCAGCCCCTCACCTCACACTTAGCCCGTGGACTTTCCTTCCCCTGCACTCTCTGCTTTCACTTGGCTCTGTCCACCTGGCCTTCCCTGGCACTCACCTTTTCTCACGGACCCTTCCGCCCTGACCAGCACTCCCCTCCCACCCCCCTTCCCTCTGTACTGTACTTCTCGTACTGCACTTGCACAATCCGAATGTCACAAGGCCTAGTAGGATCCTATTTGTTTTGTCCTCCCTGTTCCTCACCCTCTTGTCTTGTTGCACCTCGAAACACATTATGTATAGGTGTATTATAAATAACCACTAAATAAAATGAATAAATAAACCAGGGTGTCTGACTTTTAACAAGGGTTTTAGCCTTTGGATCCCTGGTTTCTAAATTGTTTCGCTGATTTTTGGGTGTTATGATGATCGTGAGGATGTGTGCATCTAGTTTGATAGAGCAACTAATCTTCCAGCAGCAGCATAGCTTCTGCTGCAGGGAGTGTCTGTGCTGTGTGAAACCTGAAGGTGTCTCACCTGCTAGTCCCCGGGGATCTGTCATCCAGGTGGCCAGGACACGGCCATTGGTATTGGATCCAGTTCCTGGGGTGGACCAGTGCAGGAGGATCACCTGGATGGGGGGTCTACGTGCAGTGGAAGTGGGACACTGAAGGGTGAGACACAGTATCCCCTTTCTTATGTACCTTTCCCCATCCTACCAGATAGGATATCTAGAAACTCAATCCCCTGCCCCCTTTTTCCAACACAAACACTTTCTCATGGACTAACACCAGAGTGTATACCTGACATGTCCCAACACAAGGGTCTTTTACTGATAACTACATGCACCTGACTTCCATCACACTTCCCCACATGGACAAAAGGCAGAACACAAAAACAGACTATGAGCAAGGCCAAACACACAAGGAAGCAGCTATTCTGAGATGGTAGTTTAAACAGAGTAGAAAGGCGGCAAGACCAGAGAGGACGACAAAGGGGGGAGTTACCCATGCCCTTTTCCAGAAAGGATCGCGACTTTCAAGAAACCTCAAGGAAAAGAAACATAAGACCCGGAATTCTAGCTGACGGTGTGTCAAAGGTACACAGGGCCGCATTGATGGCCAAGGCGGAGAGAAGCGATTGCCACCGTGGTACCGTCCTTGACTCTGTTGGGGACAATTCTCTGTTAAGGCTGAATTTCCTAACCTAGTGAGTCCCCCAGCAGCTTTGCTGGATTTTTGGGGTTTGTTTTTCTCCTGCCAAGAGTGAGACTCTTTTACCCTCACTCTTGGGCGTGATTTGAGTGTGTTTCTTTGAATCTAGAAGTGTTTAATGGGCTATGGGGTCTTTTACTCCATAGGGCTTCATGTGTTTTTGTGATGTGTTACACAGCACCCTCAGTGCAGTGACACAGGGGTGTCATAGTGACCCCTCAGTATAGACTCCATACCCTGGGACTGACTACTGTCTCCCAGGGCATGTAAAGTCACCCTTGACTTTACTAGTCTTAAATTCTGAACAGAACCAGTACAAACCATCATATTGTGGACATACTGGCTGGGGCAATTCGATTGCCCCAGGGTCTGTTAGTCGAGGGGGCACGTCTCCGTCCCCCCTGATCGAGTTTTGGCTGGTGGCAGTGGATACTACTTTTTATATTCAACCGCGAATATTTTCCTATGGGATTTCCCATTGTTTTAGGCTACTATCTTTATTTAATTATTTACGGTAGCCTCGAACATACCGCTGGTTTGTTTAATATTAATTCTCCGGTTGATATTTTTTGCCAAAACTTGATTCTAAAATGCCGTTTGTGTTCTCTTCTGTGACTCCAACCCAAGTCGAGCCCTTGGTTCCACTCTGTCTGGGGTACTTAGGATGGGCGGAGGGGGATTTAGGCACCCTGGACTGAGTTGCCTAGGCAACTCAAGTCGCACTCCGTCCTGATTGGGCACCACTTAGCATGTTTGAGTGACAGCTAGGCTGAGTGAATGGGGGTTTTCTGCCTAAAAGCAGGGCTTTGGGGACTGGAACTTCAGAAGTCGTCCAGGACCTAAGAATCCGACGAGGCAGAAGCTGAGCCGACCTGCCACGACACCACCACCGGTGGAGCCCTGCTGGACAGCCTCACCACTTTTCCCAACGACAGAGATCTCCTGCCGGAGAGTCTTCTTCCTTTGACTGGTGGGGATAACCAGTTTCACCGTCTTTTCGCTTTCCCGACGTACCTCGTGGCCGCTTTGCCCGTGCCAAGCACCCCGGCAACCGGGATACCACGTTTTACCACGACCGCAAAACAAAGGTACCACCTTTAACCGGAAAACTCTGCGGCTGGTTTCTGCCCTGGTAGTGCAACGACCTTCATCTCTCCTCCAAGTCGAGATCTTCTCTTCCCCTGGACGACGACGCAACTTGCACCCACTACCAGGAACAACTGCCACCGCTGGAGGATCCTTCCCACTTAAGGTACTGTGTCCCGCCTGGCTTCCCTTGCTACCGACTGTACGCGGTAGATTTAGTCCCCGGCTTTCGAACCTGGGTTAGCCTGGGACACCCTGGCTAAACTTTCCTAAGCCTCTCTAAACTCTTTTTGAACCCTCTGCAAGTGCTGCAGTGTTTCAAACTGTGTTTTTAAATAAATAATTACATACTTTGATACCAAAGCTCCGGTCAGTGTTTGCTTGTATTATTGTAACTGAGTGCTTATTGTGTATACTTTGCATACTGCCTAACTCTTCTTGAGGGAAGTCTGACTGCTCAGCCACAGCTACCAGGTAAATCTGGGTGGTGCAGACTGCTACCAAGTGGGTTTACTGCCAACACCTGTAGTCTTAAATCTTTTGCAGTGGTCCCTAAGGGAACTGCACAGGTTTCTGCCTAACAGACTCCGACAGTAAAGCAACACCAATGACTATCGGCACAGCCGGTAAGTCGGGAGAAACTGATAGCAGACATGACTGTGTGATGCTCAAGTTTGCAAGCGGCAACATTGTATGAATAAAGAACTTGTGACCTTAATGAAACCAAAATAAGTACTAGATAGAGAGTGGTCCGGCGCCACATGGTTACTCACTCGAAGGCCTGTTTGGTACCCCCAGAGCGTGTAAAAGATTATTGAACGCTGAAATCAAAGTGGTCCTACAACGGGTTAAGTTGAATCCTGTGCACATTCGAAAGCCTTTGATTGCCTGCAAACTGAAATTGGTCTTAGCCCGGAAGAGGGGGACTAATTGTTTAAAAGGGGGATCTGAGCCGGAGGAGGAGGGTCCGGGGTGAACAGTAAAACTCCCCCGCAAAGATATTATTGTGGCAAGTGTGAACCGGACTAAGGGATGCCTGCAAATTAAAGTTGGTTCGAACCAGACTGAGGGAGGCTAATTGTAATAGAAGGATCTGAGCCCGGCTGAGGGGGGATCCCGGGCGAAGAGTAAATCGCCTGACTTGAATATTTGGAATGGAACCTTTCTTTGTTGTTTCTGGTACATCAGACCCTCTGAAGCAAGAGCCTTTGAACGAAAGAGACTTGGGCATAGAAGGCCCTGATGATGGTAAAAGGAAGTGTGACCTCGTACCGAAGAAGCCCAAGAGTGCTCTGCTCGAGTGACCCGCCTTGTTCCGAGCTAAAATGTGGGGAAGGGAGGCCAACGGCCTAAACATCCTGATTTATCAATTTGTGAACACATTATCCCACACTACATAGCGATAAGGATTGGCAATGTTTTTTTTTTAGTATAGGGCCTTTTTATTTGTCTAGACTCCACTAGGACTGTGTTATTATTTGATGGTTGTAGCTTGCTCCCATTTTAGATTTAGGTTTAGAGTTTTTCACACTCCTGATAAAAGTTCAATAAATACCCTTGAACTGTGATCACTTGTGTCTTTCTGTCTTTGATACCATGCCTTCCTTACAGCTGCCCTCAAACAAATGCAAGTCTGTGATGGAGTAAGTGTTGTTTGATGTTTATTTTCATTTTTTTAATCTCTTTTCCTCAGCTTATTACACGGATATTCCCAAAATCATTTATGCCTCCAGGACCCATTCCCAGCTTAGCCAGGTCATTGGTGAGCTAAAGAACACAACTTACAGGTAAAAGCAAACACCAACAAGGCGCTTCGTGAGGCCATATTTTATGGGCAGGTCTGGAGGAGTGCCAAAACTGAGTGAGTGTTGCATTTGAAGATGGCCAGAAGGGTTATATTATGTAGAGAAACCAAGCAATAAATGGGAACTCTTATAAGTCGAGTCCAGCATGTGGGTGAATGCTGAAGAAACCAGATATGTTAGAGGGGGTGTCAAGAGTTGGGGGATCTCAGACTACAGAAAAGAAAAATGTTGCTGTTGCATTTACAAAACGGAATAAGTCGGATCTTTATGGTAATCGGCTTGTAACAAGTCCTGAATAAGTGAACAGCTAGATGCACTGACACTTGTACTGATCAAAAACCTACCAGGTCCCTGGCTGCACTGATATGTGAGAATTAACAATGAAGATGCCATGATTGGAAAAAAAAGTAGAACTGCAATTCATCAAATGCAACCAAGTCTTCAAATGGGTGTGACTTGGCTACAGTGTGTTGACTTTTACCGTTCTGTGATGGGTGCAAAAGGCAGAGATGTGGGTTGATTGTTGACTGCATGTACCTCTTGCATGTGTTTATTGCACTCCATTCTTGCTACTGTTTTTCTTTTTTAATACAGGCCAAAGGTTTGTGTTCTGGGCTCTAGAGAGCAAATGTGTATCCACCCTGAAGTCATGAAACAGGAGAGCAACCATGCAAAGGTATGTTGGCCAGCCCTCAAATGTTTGTCTGTGCTAGGGCAGTATGCTGATCAATTTGTCATCAAAGGGTGTGTGTAGTTTGGTAATGCGTTGGGTTTGGTTTGCTTCGCGTTTTAGGTGAAATGCACTGGTCCTAAGAGATGTGTTGAGCCTTGCTATAAAGTACCTCCCCTATCAGCAGATAGAGGGAATCAAGTTTTCCTTTCCCGGTTAGGTGACCCAGCAGGCAGAATAAAAGGCTGATAAAACATAAAGCATGAGTTCATCAAGGTGTCCAAAATGCCCTATGGTGCAGATCTGATGAGCCAGCCTAAGTAGAAAGGAGGATAAGACCAAGCTAGTGAATCAGTGGATGTGTGACACGCAGGCCTTCATCGGCAGCGAGGATGTGACCAACAGCCAGTTGTCGGGAGCCTCGGAGGTGGCTATACGAAGAGGAGCGAAATAAGATGCAGAGCCCAAGCAGAGTCTCTGGTGGTGTCCAGATCAGGTTTGTGAAAGAGTGTATACCAGAAGACTGACTGATGGCAATGGGCAGAACCGAGAAAATCGTGAGGATTAGCAGATGGACTCCTGTACCAGCGGTAAAAACCACAAGATGATGGAAAAGTGCCTGGGTCTAAATTCTAATAGAGCTAACCATTAGGTAGGTTGAAAGGACGAGACTTGCTGTACGTTAAAAATGTATTTATTTTTTACATTTGTAGAGTGCACACAAACCCGGGGGCATCAGGGCGCTTTTACCAGTTACATGGACCCAGGTTGGGCAAGGCATATGTGCAGACGAGACATTTCAAGCATTACAGTTGTGGTAAGAAAGTAGGAGGGGGGTTATCGGTCAGGACACAGGCAAAGGTGAAGAAGATACAGTTGCATACATTTTCAGATGATGGCGAGTGCATAGATTAGGCCATGGCAATAACTGTATTTTATGCGGTGCTGGCTACAGGCCACAGTGACGGACTGTGGGTTTATGAGAATAACCATCTTTTAGCAGTTTTGTGGAAGATCCAGTATGATTCTTCCGCTCTGAGGGCAGGTCGGAGTGAGTTCCAATATTTGGCAGCCAAGACTGGAAAACTGGATCCTGGTGCGTTTGAACTTGGGTTGGCTTAACTTATGGGAGTGTTGGGCTCTGGTGCGCCTAGTGGATTGTACTTTAATGTTGTGTACTAGGTACGGAGGGGCTGTATTAGAAATACACTTGTGGGTAATAGAGAGGGTCTTGAACAGAACCGGTCCTTAATGGCTATCCAGTGGGCAGTTCTCCGGGCAGCAGAGATGAGTTCAGAGCGTGGGATGTTGCGGGCCACGGGTAGTGCGTCGTTCTGGATAGTTTGGAGTCTTTTTTGGTTGTGGGTGGATGTGCCTGCGAAGAGGATATTGCAG
Source organism: Ambystoma mexicanum (assembly GCF_040938575.1). Taxonomy (NCBI): domain Eukaryota; kingdom Metazoa; phylum Chordata; class Amphibia; order Caudata; family Ambystomatidae; genus Ambystoma; species Ambystoma mexicanum. The sequence goes on along the minus strand of NC_090925.1, from coordinate 324,161,038 downwards.
TAGCCTTGAGCCGATCACAGCAGGGCGATCGTTGGGCAGTTGTCCCTGGAGAGGAAGGGCCTAACTGCATTGAGCAATTTGGTTGTATAAGCTGCGGCGGAAGAGAGTGGCGTTGAGGTAGACGCCTGATGTTTTTACCAAGGGGGAGACTGGTATCAGCGATCCTTCGATGTTGAATGAAGAGTATTGCGAGTAAAGGGTTTTTAAGGCAGCTGCCAAGCTGACAATGAGGAGCTCAGTCTTTTTTCAACGTTGAGACAGAGGCCGTGGGTCGCCATCTAGGCTTTGATGGTGGCATAGGTGGTGCTAAGGGTCGTGGAATCTGTGTGGTATGAGCCTGTGAGTGGGAGGAGAATTTGCCTGTCGTCTGCATAGTTAGTGTAGGCTAGGCCGAGCGAGTCAAGGAGGTCAAAGAGGGGCTTTGTGAAGATCTTGTATAGCATGGGTGAAACGCGTGATCCCTGTGGGACTCCGCAGCTGATGGTGGATGGAGTGGCGCAGGCTTTATCAGAGAAGACCTTCATTATTCTTCTTTCGAGGAGGGAGGAGAGCCAGGCAGCACCTCCATAGGAGAAGGCTGCCGATGAGGTTAAATGGCGGCATAGCATGTCGTGGTCAACTAAATCATAAGCTGCAGATAGGTCGAGGAGGAGAAGCAAGGCCAATTTACCGTTGTCTTTGTGGGCGTCAAGTTGAATCTTCAGGTCCTGGAAGGCAGACTCAGTACCATTGCCCGTCTGAGGATATGATTAGTTTCTAGGTGGCATTGAATTTGCAGATAGGTTGCTCTGTCTAGGATTTCGAGGAGGAACGGGACGCTGATGATTGGTCGGTAGTTGTTAGCGATGGTATGGTCAAGTAATGTTTTTTTAGTAGGGGAGGACCCAGGCTTCTTTGAGGCACAGGGGTACTATGCCTGTGTTGAATGAGTCATTTATGAAGGGTGCAAGTTCAAGGGCACAGTCTTTAACTAATGGAGCTGGACATATACATCCACTTTGCATCTAGAAGGCTTTAGACTTTGAAGGATGCTAGTAATTTGCTGTGTGGCGATCATATTGAAGTGGAACAGAGGGACGTTGGGCGTGTGGGCTGTTGTCGTGTGTTTCTGTGTGTGTATTGTTGCTTAATGTTTGCTTGTTTAGCCTGGATTTTTCATTTTAATGTGTCAATTTTGGTTAGTGCATTCTGAGTGGAGTTGCACCAGAGATTTTGTTGATCGAGGAGATTTGGGGGATAGGTGTTTCCAGTTCTTTGAGTATGGTGACCAGTTCCTTAGAGTCAGAGCTGGCGTTAGCGATCGTAGTGTTGAGGGAGGTGGACTTGGCCAGTACTATAGCCTTTTGTATTGGTTTGCGAGACTGCAAAAGGTCCTTTTGGTTGACTGGGATGGGGAGTTTTTCCAGTTCGATTCGGCAAGCCTTTTCTCAATTCTAAGAGTGGAGAGCTCTTGAGTGTACCATGTGTTGATATGTAGAGCAGGTTTTGCTTTTTTTGTGGTTAGTAGAACAGTATTCTTGACGGCGTTAGTGGGAGAGGTGGCGTAGTGTTGCGCTAGGAACAACGTGTCAGTGTTTTCTAGGTTGTCCACGTTGAGGACATTGAGGAAGGGGATGAAGTTTTCCTTTGTTAGTTTGCGTGCACTGCTGGTCTAGTTAGACTGGGTAGGGTTGATGAAGGGTTTCTGCATTGCACCAGCTGGGAGAGAGAAGGTGTTGATGTGGTGGTCAAACCACGGGCAGGGTGAGTTGGGTTCAACGGTAGCGTGACAGTTCAAGTCTGCTAACCAGTCCAATGTTCGCCCCTTGTAATGGGTGGGATTGTTGATAGATTCGTAGAGCCCATGGGAGGCGAGAACTGTGGCCAGCGATGTGGCTGGTAGATCTTGGGGGTCATTGAAGCCTAAATTTAAGTCACCTAGAAGGATCATTTGGGAGGTGGGCTTGAGGTTGCCACTTAGGATGAAGAGTACATCTTTTTCGTAGGATAGTACAGGGCCTGGAGGTCTGTAAATGAGGAGTTTGAAGATGGTGTTAGTGGGAGAGGTGGTCCATTTAAGGGACATAGTATTGCAGTTGCTTATGGGCGCGGCTGGTGATAGCCTAATGGTGTGGTGGTCCTTGGTAATAAGGCCTCGCCACCTCCTCTCGAGTTGGCTCTATCGCTATAGCCGATGGGGAGGGCGAGCACTAACATAGGGCCTGAAGCTGCGTTTAGCCAGGTTTCAATTATGGCTAGGGCATCGAGGTTGTTTTTGATGATGAGGTTGTGGATATCCAGTGCGTGTATTAATTAGGGCTAGATTGAGGTTGTTGCAGTAGAGATGGATAAGTGTTGTCCTGTTGGGGGATGTTCTGTGTAGCAGTGAGGCTAGGGTGGTGTTTTGAGTTGTTGAGAATTGCTGGTGAAAGTCATGGTTATGGCAGAGGGCTTGGAGGCAGTGATATGTGCAGGATCAGGAGCATAGCCATCATCGCGCACAAGAGAAGGGCAACCGTCCAGCATAGTGGAGTAGTGTTAGGAACTGGGATCAAGACAAGGTGTTAAGAAGACATGGCAACTGAACAGTTGTGTATGGCGTTTGTAGAGGTGTTTGTATTGGCAGTTGTGGCCAAAGTGGTATTGGGTGCTGATGTATGTGCAGAAGGTTTAACAGAGTTATCATGTGAAACAACGTTACAATCACTGGATAGTGCAAGAAAAGTAGGATTAATAGGGTTATCGGGCGAAACAACACGACAGTCCATAGATAGTGAATTTAACGTGGCAGTTAGGTTGGAAGTGTGCACAGAGGCAGTAGTAGGTACAGGGCAAGGAGCAGTATGCACTTTCTGTGCCTGTACGTGGCTTTGTGTGGATATTTGCACATCGTTCAGGTTTTGCGTGCCATTGTGGGTGGCTGAAGGCGAAAGAAAATGACTGGGTAGGTAGTATTGAGTAGGCCACGGCATTGGAGTGCTGCAGTGAGTTGGAGGAAGGCGATGGGGGGGAGTGAGAGGCGTGGTTTGGTTGGTGGATTTTTGCACACGTTAGAGTGCAATGCAGGGTGAAGTTGACCGGAGCGACTGGGCATAGGTTGCTTAACCTTAGAGTAAGTCCTGGAGCCGATCTGGGAGTTGCGGTCTGCAGTTGCAGGCGGTATGGCATGGAGAGCTAGTGTGCGGACAAGGCGACTTGTGAGCCGAGCATTCCGGGTTCGCAGTGGGTTCCTTTTCGAGGCTGCAGCTGGTGAGAGCTTGAGTCCGGCCATTGTGGGTTCCAGGCATGTTGGTAGGGCGTTTTGGAGAAAGTTAGATGGAGGGATGGAATGATGGGGCGGTTGGGATCGAGGGACGAAGAGACTGAATCGACATTTCTGGACCTTATAGATCTTTGTTGTTAGTAAGGCAGGCCGTATGCGGCCAGGATGCGGACAGGGCCAGACAGGATGTGTCGCTGGCCTTGCATGGGGGCCGGCGATGTCTGCCGGCCTCCTTTACTTCGTGAATTAAAACGGGCGGGTGGCCAATCAGGGGCGGCACATTTTCGAGCCTGGGGCTCTGTTGACCGTAGAAGCTTCGGCAGTGGCCATCTTGGAGAAGGAGTGTGGTTCTTCCTTATGGAGCCCTAGCTGGGGCAGCCAGAGATGGTGGGATGTGCACTCTCGTGAACTTATCGCATTGCAGGACAGAATGTGGCACATGTCACAGAGCATATTAAGAAAATGACTCGAAGAGAAACTGTAATGCTGGGACTTGAGAAAAGAGATCTTGGAGGGGGCACTGTTGCGCGCAACGAAAATGGCCGCCTGAACCTAGAGCTCCGGCCCGACTGACATCCGTATCAAATTTATCCTTATTCGGAGCACCCCGCAAAACATAAAAAGGGATAGACTGCGCAGACAAAGGCCCCACTAGTATAATATGAAAATCCTGATCAAAAACAGTGAAGTCTGTGTGAAGTTTCATTGTGGTGAAAACTGAGCGGGAGAAGGTGGCGGCGCGAGGCACGTCCCAGTACCAGAAAACGCCAGGGCTGCGCCACAGACACGCTGTCTGGCAGACCATAGAGAGCAGGAATCCCAGTACCGTGGGACACCGAGGCCTGGGCACAACTCCTCGGATGCAGAGAAGGAAGTTTAAGGATAGGTGTTTATACTGCGCTAATCCTGAAACAGACAGGGTGGCAACCCGAGTCGAGTAAGAAAGGAAGCGCTGGAGAAGAGACCCGAGTTGCAACTCGATGGTGGAAATATCCTTCAAGGTGCGCCGGGGGCGAATGCAAAGAAGAAGGAAAATTGTATAAACGCTGCACCGCCTGCACTTACCACAACTGCTCTGCCGTGTTGGCGGCCGACGAAGGGGCTCGGAGCCACACAGAAGAAAGCACCAACTAATCCTTGCGGTGCTGCAACCAGCGGTGGGGGCTGGAGAGGTGACATAAACTATGAGTAAGCAGCTAGCTCTGGGCTAGTTGCCCCCCTTTGCCTGGGGCCTGATGAGGCGGCTGCCCACACGGGGTGTCTTGGGCACCCCCGACCCACACGGCGCATCGGGCTTGGGTAACAGGCGTAAAATCAGCAAACGCAGCCCCGGAGCCAGGACCCGCGCGGTTGTGGGTTACTGAGGAGCTAAAAGATGGTGGCCCTGCGCGGCAGCCCAGCGGCGGCTCGGCGGAGTACCGCTACACGAAATACAACTAACAGGGCAGGCGATGCAGCGTAAGAATTAATTCAAACCGCATTGGGAAACTTTATTTTGAAGGGATTACTAAGATAACTGAAAGCTTGTAAAGACTAGAAGCTGTGCAAATAAACAACAGATTACGTGGGCGAGCACAACCCACTTGCAGATAAACGGCAGGAGCCAACGCTAACTCTGGTATTGAATCCCCTGGGCAAAGTACATAAGGCTAGGGGAAAAGACAGCGACAATAAGGATCCTACCCCTAAGGGATCAATACGATTTTTCAAGGCACGTGAAATCCAAACGCTGCGCAACTAAACACCGCATTACGTGGAGAGCACAACCCACACGTTAACAAACAGCAGGAGCAAACGCAGACTTCGGAGTGGGACTGCCTGGGGAAAAGCACAGTAAACGAGGGGGTACGACAGAGGAAGTAACAACCTAAGCTGCCCAAAACAACTGATTGAATTGTAGAAAACTCCTTTATAATACTGCAGCACAGAAAGCTGTCAAACCCATACATGCAAGCCAGAGAAATTGGTCCAGCACAGGCGGAGCGCACAAAGTGATAGGCTGCTACAGTGGTCTGAGATAATACACCTGCCGGCTGCGAGGAAACAACCCATCCAAGGATACAAGACATACTTAAGAAGAACAAAGCACGACTCTTTCCGAAGCCGGATACCCCTTTGCAATTTAAGAACGGCCAACGAAAAGTCCCAAAATAGCTCTGAGAGGTGCGCTCACTCTGCGGATTAAAATACAGAAATTCAACAAATAGCCACCATATCTCCAAGCATGACTGGAGTGAAAATACCTCAAACCCACTGGAGAATTCAAATCTGAGAATTGAGAGGAACATTACAAGTGGTACACAAACACCCGATAAAATGTCAAAAGGAGCAGGTGCCAAGAAGGAAGGTCCAATGGACTCGTTCACCAATAGCCAAATAGCAGCCCCGGGGTTGGGAACACCAACCACATCCACCACACGGACCGAGGCGGAGAGCGAAGACAGAGTTGCCAGACTGACCACCATAGTTCAGAATGGATTCCTTGCGATAAATGTCAAGCTAGATGATCTAGTTTCCACCATCGGGTCACTGAAGGCAAGGGTGGACAAAGAGAGCTCGGGAATTACAGAAGCGGAAGGCAGAATCTGCACCAAATGATTTAATCAAGGTACAAACCAAGTGTGAGGACCTTGAATCACGATCTAGGAGAAACAACATAAGGATTGTTGGCGTTTCTGAAAAATTTGGTAAAGGAGCAATCGCACAAGTTGAATCCCTCTTACAGACTCTCTTCGGAGCCGAGGTCTTCTCTGAACACTTCCTTGTGGAAAGAGCACACCGCACGCTGGCCCCAATGCCGAAACCCAGGGCACCACCCTGCACGATCATAGCTCGCCTCCTCAATTACAGGGACAGAGATGCGATACTCAGGAAGGCTAGGGCGCAAGTCACGCTGCAATACGAGGAGAATCGCATCCACATATACCTAGACTTCCCAGCAGGAGTCCAAGCCAACAGAAGATCGTACAAACCAGTGAAGAGGCTGCTCAGAACACGGCAGGTCCAATATGCATTGATATTCCCAGCTAAAATGAGAATCCAACACGGGGGGGAGTGCACACTTTTCTGAAACTCCAGCAGCCGCCATGGCCTATGTGGAGGCTCACATACCCCTACCCCTGAAAACCGCAGACCTGATCAAAACGGCAGACCCCCCCCCGTGGCAGACTGATACGGTCCAGTAATTTGAATGAACTGCGCAAATACCCTTCACAATGATTGACTTTAACGAAATAGACGTACGCGGGGGGCACCGCCCGTGAACATGAAATCCGGGCTGTGAGCCTGGAACCAGCGGCCATGTGGCGACAACATGGCAACCTCAGGAGATCTCCAAGAGTTTGTAAGGCACAATCATCAAGTTGGGGCAGATGATGGGGGTGGCGGGCGGGAAGGGTGGGGAAGGGAAGGGAAGGGACTGTTCGTTGAACTGTTTAAAAGTTGCAAAAGATTTCCCAACAATGGTCTTGCAGATAATTTGCGCTATGCACACTAAACAGTACCTTCACATCAACATAATATTGAATAGATACAAAGATGGGTAACGCCAACATGGGGAATGGATTGAAGATTAAACTCCTGTCATGGAATGTTAGAGGCCTAAATAATCCCTAGAAGACCAGGAAAGTTGGGGCGTATGTAAATAGACACTCCCCCCGCCCCCCCTCATAATGATGCTACAAGAAACACACACACACACACACACAAGGGTCCAACAACATGAATATACTTCCCTCCTGGGGCAAGCAGAGATACCATACAGAATACTCCACCCAAGCTAGAGGGGTTATAACGCTCCTACACCCGTCACTGGGATTTCAGGCCAAAGGACATAGAATCGACCCCCAGGGTAGATATGTAATATTATGGGGAGGGATGGCAGAAAAATCAGTTGCACTAGTCAACATATTGGAATTACTTGCAACACTAGACAGCTCCAGCATCATATGGGGCAGAGACTTCAATCGGATCCTAGACTTAGTGTTAGACAGATCCTCTACAGTTAGAAGAACGCAAACCAAGGCATCCGTTGCGCTGGGACAGATCATGCCACAACTGGCATTGCAAGACGAATGGAGGACATTGCATCCATGTACGAAAGAATACACATACTACTTGAGTGTACATGATTGAGAGTCGCGGATAGATTACTGGCTCCTGTCTGAGGATGTACTGGGCGCACTTGAGAAAGGGGAGATACATCCTGGAACACTGTCAGACCACTCCCCGGTATCCCTAGAGCTAATATTCAGGAACGCCCCAAAACCCCAAAAGAGATGAAGAATGCCCGCGAACATACTTAACGATCCCAATGTGGCTGAATCCCTACACATAGAAATGGAAGAATTCTTTAACAATGTGGGAACGGTAGATAAATACTCGACACTCTGGGAGACGTTCAAGGCCTGGGTGAGGGGGGCATTGATTTCCAAAACCACGAGACTGCTGAGGTCAGTGAGACGTGAGTTGACTGAGACACAGACACAACTCCGAAACCTGGAGAATTCTTATAGTGAAACCTGAAATACAGATACCGTAGCGGAGATAAACAAACTCCTTAAGGACTTTGACAGGCTGGCCACGAGGGAAGTACAATACATAGCAGCTCCAACCCGAGCACGTAGGTATGGGGAAGGTAATAAGGCGGGAAGGTCCCTGGCCAACCTTATCAGAGCAGATCGCCAACATGCCCCAATCACAAGCATCCAAGCCAAGGAGGGCGTGGTGGTAACTGGAGGGCGGGCCATAAACCACAAATTCTCGAAGTTCTATCAGGAATTCTACTCAAATAATGATAAATCAGTACCAGAAATACAGGCATACCTCAATGGCCTGGAATTCCCAACACTCCAGTTAGATGCTAAAGTGGCCGTTGAAAACCCGGTTACTGAGGAAGAAATCACAGAGGCGATAAAAGCATTAAGTTCTGGGAAGACCCCGGATCTGATGGGTTAGGGGTTGAATTATATAAAGAATTTCAAAAAGAACTGGTCCCAATCATGTTGAAGGTATGGGAGGAGGCACCGGAACTAAATAAACTTCCTGACTCAATGAGAGAAGCAATAATAACCGTTTTGCCAAAACCTCGCCGCCCTCCACAGGACATGTCGTCATATAGGCCACTGTCACTAATAAATGTAGACGCCAAGGTGTTCGCCAAGGTGATGGCGAACAGGCTATTACCAAACATGCCGACACTGATTCATCCCCACAAGGTCTACAGCATTGAATTTACGCAGGCTGTTTAGAATAATGGCGCAAATAAACCCAGAAGCACAAGCAGTAGCTCTATCCCTAGACGCCGAAAAGGCATTTGACTCGGTGTCATGGATATATCTCCTGGAGGTACTCAAAGTTTGGAATAGGCTCCAAGTTTGTCAAATATCTCAAATTACTATACACAAAAAAGGTGCGAGAGTGCTCACGAACACAATTTCTGACCTAGTTGCGCTGGGCAGAGGTACCAGACAAGGCTGCCCATTCTTGCCTATATTATTCGCACTAACCATTGAACCCATGGCTATAATGGTCAGACTAAAGCATGGAGACAGGGGGATACGAATGTCCGGCCCGCCTCAGTCGATCTCGCTATATGCGGATGATACTTGACTATATGTCCGTGACCCTGAAACTAATCTAACACCCCTCATGCAAGACATACACACATTTGCCGAATACTCGTGATATAAAATAAATAACGAAAAAACAGAAATCCTCCCGTTGATGCTGCGCACCATATGCCCGACGACAACAGAGAATCTTAAATGGGCAACCGGACATATATACGATACCTGGGTATAATGATATCCAGAGATAGGCAGACACTGTATACAGATAACTACGAACAAATTATACCGTCACTCAATATTAAGTTCCAAACATGGGCTAAACTACCCAAATCCCTGAATAGCCAGGTCGCCATTCTCAAGATGGTGGTCCTCCTCCAACTGCTCTACCTGTTTGTAAACATACCCATATGGCCGGGTAGAACCTTTTTTGAAAAAATACGATCAATGGCAGTGGTGTGTCTGGGATGGGAAGACCCCTCGAATGAAATGGGAAAAGTTGACCGGACCTTATAGCAGAGGGGGGATGGCGACACCAGACTTTGAATTCTACTCCTCGGTAGCGCAAGCGCAGTTTGCAAAACATTGGTACGACATGGAAGACCGCTCACCTCATATATGGCTTGAGAAATTTGCTGCATCCACCCATAGACCTCCGTTCCATTATATTTAACCTTCAGTACACAGATTCTTGTCCCTATGACCCAGTAGGAACCACGGTTTGTGCATGGATAACACTATACAAAAAATTAAAGATAGATACCCCATATGACCCGGATGTTCCACTGTGGAAATATCCCGGTATACCACCCACATTGGATAAAACAATACAGAGACTCTGGGTCCCAAATAAAGAAGTTTGAATGCGTGACATCTTCCCAAACGGGAAATTTGTGACCAGAGAAGAATTTGGTGGTGCAGTTGGGTGGGGACCACTTAAAACACTTCAGTACTACAGGATGAAGTTGGCATTTCATGCTTGTTGGCCACTCTTTCCGGATGAACCACCCTCGCACCCATGCATACAGGCGGTGACGTCTGGTACGGGGCTGGGAATCTCTCACATCCCCACAATAAACCAAGTCAAAGCTAAATGGTAGAAGGACCTGAATACAATCATTACAGATGAAAAATGGACCAAATACTGTATGCTTACAAAATCTGTATCATTGAATGCAGGCCTTCGGCTGATTCAATTCAAGGTCCTAAACAGACTCCACTATACCCCAGCTAAGATGGCTAAATTCTCAACGGGACAAACGGGGGAATGCCCTAAATGTAAGACAGCTCAAGCAGGGTCCTTTCACATGTATTGGGAATGTCCTCCGGTGGCTACCTTCTGGAGAGAAGTGGCAGAAACATTAGAAGAGATAACACAGATCCCAGCAACCCTATCTCCGCAAAAATACCTATTCTGAGACATTGGCAAAAAGGCCGAAACAACCAGGAGATTGTTCAATGTACCTGCGCAGTAGCTAAAAGATGCATATTGAAATGTTGGACAAACCCTTTTCCATCTAAAATTGAGCATTTTCTCTGTGATTTAACCTGTCAATGAATGCGAGGAACAGTACACATTGACTGTAACATCAAGTAATCGCCCCAAAGACATATGGGCCCGCTCTGGATATACCTGTGCGAAATGGCCTCAGACGAGGAAACCTCCATGTGATGTAAATGTAATTTGATAAAAATGTATCTAACAATATAAGCAATGTATGTGCTGTGAAATGCAATGTGCAATAAGTTTTATCTGTGTTGACCATCAATAAACAGAGTTTAAAAAAAGAAAAGAGATCTTGGAGCACATTAAGAAAATGTACGTAAGACGTAATGTGATACACTAGAAATTGAAGCCAAGGTCCCAAAAACTCTGAAGAAGTGAGTGGTAAAGGGCATCTGGAACACTGTGACCTGGAGTACAAGGATTTAGGAGTCAATTAATGCATGATTATTGTACTCTAGGACCTATGGTACAACAACTCTAGAGACACTTAAAAAGGGAATGCCAATATCCGTAGTGTACTTTAAAACATCAGGGTTAAAAGTAAAATAATTTCTGATGTTTGTTAATCTGCTTAGAATCACATGCTGTGCATAGGTCCGACATCCAGTGGTCACTGCGGAGTATTGCATTTTGTTTTTCGTAGTCGAAAAAGGGGACGTCGACAAGGCGTGTCTGTAACACTATCCCTATAGTGACGTGCGTTGTACCCACAATCCCTCACGCGTCGGTCCCTCAGATTGTTTTGTTCCGCCCAGCTTCTGGTCGCCTTACGCGGAGCTCCTAGAGAGACATTGCAAATACTTACTACGGACCTCGGTCCTTAATTATACTTATTATATTGTTAAAGATCCCTCCCCTCGACGTTAGCTGTGAAGCTGTTTCTCCGCCGAGCAAGTTTTCGACGGAGGGGAAGAGACAGAGGAGATCCTTCGGCGCTGCCTAACACGTGGCCTGGCCTCGCCGGCCAACATACAGTAGGGAGAGTGGGGGTTCGAACTTTTATCTTCTCTTTGAGAATGTCTTTCTTTCTCCCCTATCTTTCCCTTGGGGTTGTTATCACCAGTTATTATTGCCTCAGCTATGGAGAGGACACCTTTTAAGTTTTGCCCACGCTGTAGGGGCAAATACACTTGGAAGGATAAACACAAGCTCTGTAATCGTTGCTTGCCCCTCGATCATAAAGAGGACAGCTGCGCGGCCTGTAAACTCTTGAAACCAAGAACTCTTGAAGAACGAAAAGTTAAGAGGTGGGCGGACTACGCTATGTCAAAGTCAGTTTCCTCACCCGCCGCTGTTACAGAAAGTGACGGGGAGGGTGATAACTCGACGTCCGTTACGGAAGTCATTAACCCCCAGAAGGAGCGCTCGCGCTCCTCGACGTCCGTCCCCGGCCCTGACGGGCTCGGCTCACGCCCTGCTTATGGGGATGAACACCCCGGCGACAAGGACGCACATAGACCCCATAGGCCTAAGCACACAACCCACGGCTCTTCTTCGTCGAAGACGAAGGATCCATCAGCGCCGAAGGGGACGCAGGGCACTCCGGTGTCTACCTCGGACCGTAAGGGTCTCAAGCCCCACCCGCAAACGCAGCCGCGACCAGCGATTGGGCTTTCATCAAACACGGGCGCTATCTCAAAATCATCCGACGTAACGCTCCATAGAGCGGCCGTCGAGGAACAACGCGTAACGCAGGCAACGTCGACACCAGAGCCCTCTACTGATAAAATCGTTGTCGAGAGCCTGGCGAGAATTGTTTCCAAAGACAAACGTAAGCAGACGACGAAACAAACGTCGAATACTGCACAAAGAGCTATAGAAACGCCGAAAAAGCACAAGAGTAGCCAGGAACTGCCCCCTTCATCTAAGGGCACTTCTGAACTACCGGAGGGCTTTTCAGAGGGCGATGGAAGCCTTTCTTCGACGTTGTGGGAGCGTTCTAAGCATTTTGAAGGTGAAAACACTGATTTCCCCCCTCTAGACTATTCTGGGGTCCCCCATGAGACCCTTGAAAGACTCCATTCTTGTATGGAGAAAATGGAAAGGTTTTTGGGAAGCCAAAACCCACCCACCCACAAAAGACCAAGAGAATGGCCCCAGGATGACCCTAGGGTCAAGATTCCTAGGCTGTTTCCCCCTTCTACAGACTTATATGACCTCACTGAAGAGGAGCAGTACCTCCAGGAAGATGAGGAGTGTTTGGGTGGAGAGGAAGAACATGAGGAAGAGGGGTTTGAAGAAGATCCTTACACAAGTGCAGGAGCTTTTGAAGAAGATACAACTACCTCGCAGCCCTGGCAATCCCCACCAGTGCAGCCTTGGCAATCCCTATCAGTGCACTCAGACCCTGATGTCTTTCACCCTTCTCCTCCCAAGGATTCACCTATTGGAAACAGCTCTCCCATAGATGACCAACCTTCACTTAATGCACTATTGCGCAAGGCAGCAGCGCATTTTGAAATAGGCACAGGGGAAACTCTTCCCGACATAGACTTTGTAGAGAAAGTTATTAAAGAAAAAGCCCTGTTAGTCAGTCTATTCCGCTCCTGGCTTCTATAAAGAGAAGAATAACTCCTTCCCTTTCCAATCCTGCCTTAGTCAGAGGGGTCAACCCTTGGATAGAAAAGCTCTTCAGCCCTTCGTCCTCTGACCCTTTGTACATCAGAGGACATTCTATTCCGGACTCCCTCGTAGTTACTAATACAAGAAAAAGAGCGGGGGTACCACTATCCACTAGTGAGGCACCACCTGACAAAGAGGGCAAGAAGCTCTATGCACTTGGGAAGAGAATCACAACCTCCGCCGCCTTCTCAACTAGGATTGCAAATAACAATTCCCTACTAGCTAGCTACGCAGATGCACAGTGGAGCAAGCTGCGCAGCGAAGCAGAGGACGCACCAGAACCCCTGCGTTCACGCCTGTTAGCTATAATCTCAGAGGGAACTCTTGTAAACCAGGGCATCGTAAAGAACTTCATAGATGCCGCAGAGACGGCTGGCCGTTCCCTGGTTCAGGGAATACTTCTCAAACGCCATGTCTGGCTGCGCAATTCGGGATTTAAGCCGGAAACCCAGGCTTCCCTGATAAATAAGCCCATAGAACAAACACATCTGTTTGGGAAAGCAGTTGATGAGGCCCTAGAACATGCGAAGAAAGAGTTTGATACCATCAAGACTCTTGACCAAATTTTTAGGCCCCCTAACAGACGCGGCTATGGCAATAGACGCTCCTTTCGTGGCCAACGCCAGCAGCAAAACCAACAGCAATTTTACTCTGCTACCAACTGGCCCTCTAACCAGGGTAACAACACCCAGTTCAGTCAAAGAGGCCAACGCCGTGGCAAAGGAAGAGGTCGCGGCTCCAGCCCCAAAGGTTCCACGCCCAATACCAACAAATGACCTGAAGATTCGGGTCCCCTCCCATGCATCACCGGTCGGGGCCGGCTAACATCGTTCCTATCAGCATGGGAGGGAATATCGTCAGACCGCTGGGTTTTATCCACCATAGCCCACGGATACTGCATCGAATTCAACGGTTCCCCGAAGGACAGACCCCCACGGAACCGACGCATGACACCGGAACACCTCACCATTCTTCTTCAAGAAGTAGAAGAGCTACTGAAAAAAGAAGCTATAGAAGCTGTCCCCCTATCTCAGGTAACAGAAGGTATTTATTCAGTGTACTTCCTTGTACCCAAAAAGGACTTAACCATGCGCCCTGTATTAGATCTGCGCCCAGCGAACAAGTTTGTCAAACCCCAAAAGTTTCGTATGGTGACCTTGCAGGAAGTAATCCCACTGTTATCACAAGGGGATTACATGACACCACTAGACATGAAAGATGCATATTTTCATATTTTAATGTTGCCAGCGCACAGAAAATACCTCAGGTTCAAGATAGAGAACAAACACTACCAGTTCAGAGTACTACCCTTCGGGATAGCATCTGCACCAAGGGTATTAACGAAAGTACTGGCAGTGGCAGCGGCCCACCTGCGCAGGTTATCCATCCCGGTATACCCTTACCTCGACGACTGGCTCATAACAGGGGATTCTTACGAAACATGCTTCTCCAATACCCAAAAGACCGTAGACCTTTTGTCCCAACTGGGCTTCTCCATCAACGAAAAGAAGTCCAGTTTAGACCCCAGCCAAATCAAACAATTCCTAGGGGCTCTAATTCGAACAAAGGACGGCCTCGTCTTCCCCTCCAACGAGAGGGTCCAAAACATGCTGTTTCAGATCCCCCATTATGTGGCAGGTCGAGGTGTGATGGTACGCAAAGCAATGCGCTTGCTAGGGATGATGGCGTCATGTATTTATTTGGTACCTCACGCGCGCCTGCGCATGAGCCCAATGCAAGAGTGGCTCTACAGCCAGTGGTGTCAGGCCAGCGGACAATGTGACGGTCTAGTGGTGGTCTTGCAGGCCTTGGTTCTCTCGCTATGGTGGTGGACAAAAGAAAACCTGTTATTAGGGAAAACTTTTGCCACACCGCCAGTGGAAGCCACTCTAACCACAGACGCATCCCTCACAGGATGGGGGCTCACCTATCCCATCAGACTGCTCACGGAGCGTGGACTCCGAGCTTAGCATCCAAGCATATAAACCTGCTGGAACTACTAGCGGTGTTCAAAGCACTGAAAGCCTTTCAGGAACACCTACAAGGAAAGACAGTGATGGTCCTCACAGACAGCACCACAGCCATGTACTACCTCAACAAGCAAGGGGGCACTCACTCTCCAGGACTGTCCAAGCTGTCCCAGAATATATGGAAGTGGGCTCTCAAACACAACATGTTCCTTCTATCACAACATGTACGAGGGGAACTCAATCTGCTAGCAGACAAACTCAGCAGAGACTTCCCCCTGCCCGAAGAGTATGAATGGCAATTGCACGAAGACATCGTCTTAGACGTCTTCACGCAATGGGGATTCCCGGAAATAGACCTGTTCGCAACTATGGAGAACTCACAATGCCAAAGTTACGCCTCCAGGTACCCCCAGAACCAGTCCAAGGGGAACGGTCTGTCGATTCAATGGTCAGGGAAATTTGTTTACGCCTTTCCCCCGACTCCCCTTCTCAACAAAGTGGTGCACAAGATGCACCAGGAGCAGGTTACCATGATACTAGTAGCCCCAATGTGGGCCCGGCAGCCATGGTTCGCTCACTTGATGGAGATGTCCCTATTTCCCCCAGTGAAACTTCCCTGCCCGTACAACATGCTGTCACAGGACAAGGGCAGGACACTGCATCCATGCACTGAGACCATGAATTTAGCAGCCTGGCTCCTGAGATCATAGAATTTGGACATTTACAACTCCCGCAGAGATGTATGGACATCCTCAGGGAAGCCAGAAAACCTAATACTCGCCACTGCTATTCTAGCAAGTGGAAAAGATTTGTCATCTGGTGTAAAAGTAAGAGCATCAACCCGGTTGACTGCTCTCCCACTAACATTGTTCTGTACTTGACCCATCTACTGGATTCAGGTCTAGTGTTCAATTCCATTAAAGTCCACCTAGCGGCACTTTCTGCATACACCACTTCCCAACTTAAAGTGTTGTGGTGGAAGATACCAGTTATCAAGGCCTTCATGGAGTGGGTAAAGAGAATACACCCTCCGATAGCTAACCCAGCTCCCAGATGGGACTTAAATGTGGTACTTTCTAGACTCATGGGCCCTCCTTTCGAACCCATGCACAAGGCAACTCTTAAAGACCTCACTCTTAAGACTGCTTTCCTAATAGCTATCGCCTCCATTAGGAGAGTAAGTGAACTACAGGCTCTTTCTATACTAGACCCCTTCGTAACAGTTCACAAGGATAAGGTGGTTCTATGTACACACCCAAGGTTTGCACCAAAATTCATCTCGAAATTTCATCTAAACCAGTCAATAGAACTACCAACGTTCTTTCAAAACCCTTCCAGCTTGGGAGAAAAAAGTCTGCATACACTAGATGTACGCAGAGCTGTCATGTTCTACATGGAAAGAACCAGACCACTGAGAAAGACTAATCAGTTCTTTGTCTCTGTGGCAGCAGGAAGAGAAGGAGATGCAGTTTCAAAGTCCACTATATCTAGATGGATTGTTCAGTGCATCACTCTCTGTTACACTCTTGCTAAGAGAGAACTACCCTTCAAGCCAAGAGCACATTCCACTCGAGGCACTGGGGCTTCCATAGCGTTCATTGAAAATGTTCCCCTTGAGTCCATCTGCAAAGCGGCTGCCTGGGGTTCTGTGCACACCTTTACAAAACGCTACTGTCTAGTTGCACACTCTAGATCTGACTCCCAGGTGGGACAGGCAGTATCAAGACATCTTTTCTCTACTGTTCCTTCTCATAACCCACCGCCAACTCCGGGTACTGCTCGCTAGTCTATGCACAGCATGTGATTCTAAGCAGATTAACAAACATCAGAAGACAATGCATTACTTACCGTAAAAGCATTTCTGATGGTTGTATCTGCTTAGATTCACATGCGCCCACCCTTCCTCCCCGCTCGGATGGAAGGAACATAGACATCCTTTTCTATATTTCTCTCTTTTCTGTACTCACTCACGTACGTCTAGAAGGCTCCCTCAGGGCAGAAAAATACAAACAGAGGGACCTCGACGCGTGAGGGATTGTGGGTACAACGCACGTCACTATAGGGATAGTGTTACAGACACGCCTTGTCGACGTCCCCTTTTTCGACTCCGAAAAACAAAATGCAATACTCCGCAGTGACCACTGGATGTCGGACCTATGCACAACATGTGAATCTAAGCAGATACAACCATCAGAAATGCTTTTACGGTAAGTAATGCATTGTCATATTGTGATTGGAGCTCCCTAATTCCTGACAACTTATTTCGACATTCAATTTATTTTCAAATTTGTATATTGGCATTTAAAAATAACATAGGTACAGACAGGTATTCTTTATGTGATTTTACCAAGGATGATTTATCTTAAAGTCCAAGCAATCCGGCAGCACATTTCACAAATAACAGTTTAACAACAAACCAAACTCTCTAGACATGTAAACCAGGTCTTAGTTTTAAGTAGTATAGTGGTTGGCTCAAGAGTGTGAGGGCCATCGAGGGGCCGGTTACGCCTATTCAGGGCAGAGCCCATGTTCTAATTTAGTGCAAGGGTGCTGGAGCTCACTGGGAGCAGAGGGGTAGGTAGCAAGTTTGTTGAGCAGTGTAACACAATAGACAATAGCGGGGCGTTTATGGTGGCTTATCGTCCGACGGGTGAAACATGACCTATTAGCGTTTTCCAGGACTCGTATGTTCCCCTTGGCGTTGCATCCAGGTTCTGCATTGGCCTAAACCATACCCTGGTCTCCAACTCTGCCCAGGTCTCAAAATCCCTGTGCCATTGTAGGTATTGTTGATCCCTGGCCGACTTCCATGACATGGCAACACACCGCTTAGCAAGGATACACGCCATGTCCATAAGCATAAGATGCTTATGCTTGCTACTCTTCGGGTATGCCCCCAGCAAACACTCCTTTTGCATTCCAGGTGTATCTCACAACCCCAGCCTTTGTAGATGCTTGCTCGATTCGGGCCCAGAAGCCCTGCGCTTTGATACAGCTCCAAAACATATGAATCAAATCTGCTCCATCACCACCACACCAAGGACATGTCGACTGTTTGCCTCTGTTAAACTTGGCAACCTTGCTAGGTGTCATGTATGTGTGGTACAGCACATTCAGTTGGATCAGTTTGAAGCGAGGGTTCCTAGACACTTCATTAGGGTAACTGAGTATGCGTTCCCACTCCCGCTCCTCGATATCCACTCCAAGGTCTGTCTCCCAGCATGATTTCAACTTGGAGCTTTGAGGGTTGCGTCTAATAGCCAAATTACCATACAATTTGGACACCGGGCGCCAGCCATCCCCCATACATTAAAGACAGTAGCAGGGTTTCTTCCGGTTCATCAGGCCACCCAGGCCGTTTCAGTTTAGCCACCCCCACTGTTCTCATATAATGCAAGAATTGCCCACTGGGAAACCCGGTCTGCCCGGTTATGGCATCTAGTTCTTTAAAGTTCCTGTTATCAAACATGTGGCCCCAAGTGGAGACACCCCAGCCCTCCCATCGCTGTGCCGCCATTAACTCGTCCCTATTCCTGCATGCATCTACCACAATTGGGACCTCAGGAGAATCAATCTTCAATAGTTTGTGTCCTACGCCACACCATCCTACCCAAGTTGACCAACAAGGGTGTAGAGCCCAGGCAATCTTGTGGTAGCCACATTACCTCCTTAAGATGGGCAGGGGCCACCAGCTGCTGCAGCAGTGGCATCTCGGACGTGGCGTCATCCGATAGCCACTTCGCAGCAAAACTGAGCAGCGCCGCCACGTAGTAGTGTTATAAATCCGGAAGTTGCACACCTCCCTCCCTGTAAGGTAGGTACAGTGTCGTAAGGGCGATCCTATGGCGTGCTGCACCCCACAAGAAACCTCTAACCAGTAGATCCAGCAAGCGAAAAAAGGAGACAGGAATATAGTGATGTATTTTGTTAAAGAAATATAAAAATCTAGGTAGGACAATCATTTTCATGACCGCTACCCTGCCCATCAGTGACAGTGGGAGCCTAGACTAGAATGCCATCGACTTCCTCAGCCCTCTCACAACCCCAACTGTATTTCGGGTGTGCATATCCAGTGGTGTGTGCATGATGTATACCCCCAGATATTTAAAGGAGCCCAAAGTCCACGAGAGCCCCAATTCCGGCAAAACATTGCCCTCAATCCTGCAGAGCCCCGCCAGTGTGAATATGCAGGATTTCTCCCTGCTGAAAGAGGTTCCAGAGAATTTAGCAAAGTTGTCCAATACCTCCATAATGAATGGATGATTGTCCTCCGGTTCACCCACATACTGGAGGAAGTCCTCAGAATATAGCGATACTAGATGTGTAACGCCCCTAACCCAAATACCTGCCTCCAGAAACTATTGGCGTAGGTAGACTGCTACAGGCTCCAGCGCCAACACATAAAGAATGGGCAAAAGTGGACATCCCTGGCGTGTTCCCCTTTGTATATCCCAGCTTGCTGCTACCTGTCGCCCAGACTTGACTCTTGCAGTCAGAGATGCATAGAGAATCTTTACCCAATGTATGAACCGCTCGGAACAACCAGAGTTTCTAACATGTTTGCCGTTAGCACGCCTTTGGAGTAGGCTTCCTCAAAGACGTTAAAGGCATGGTCTAGTAAAAAATGTTATTTAAAAAATATATAGGCAACATAAAAAAAAAAATACTAGCATTCTCTTTTTTAAAACTTCCTATGTAAAATTTTGAGCTATTCAAGCTCAAAATTCGCAAAAGCAAGCACATGGGCGCATCCATTTTGTGAAATGGATGCCCTCCTGTGCTGGCTTTTGCTTTTGCGGCACTAATGAAGGAAAAGCCAGCCAGCTGTAGTAAACAAAAGCTACCGCTGGGTGGCTTTTCCTTCATTAGTGCTGTACGCGGAGGACGGGGACCGGAGACCAGAGCAGGGAAGCTGCAGCTGAATCTCGGTAAGTGCTATTTATTTTTTTTTAAAAATAAGCACTAGCTGCGTTTTTTTTTCTAAGTTTTCCGGGCTGGAGGAGCCCGGAAAACTTAGAAATAAAACTGCAGCTTTAAAAACGTTGTGTTTATGTTTGCGGTCGCTTTTGAAGCGACCGAAAACATAAATACAACGTTATTGTGTTGGAAAACGCCACGGTTTTTCTTTCCAAGTTTCTCAGGCTCCTCCGGCTCGGTGGAGCCTGAGAAACTCGGAAAGAAAAACCGCAGCGTTTTCCATCACAACTGCGTTGTGTTTCTGCCTGCTGTGGCTATCACTTTGGGTCTCCGGTGCTCCCAGGGTGCTCCCCGTGGGGAGCCCGAGAGCCCCAAATGGGAAAGCAGATTCAGGCAGAAACAACGCGGTTGTTTTCCGCAATGCTGCGTTGTTTCTGCCTGAATCTGTTTTCCCATTTGGGGCTCTCGGGCTCCCGGGGAGCCTGAGAAACTCGGAAAGAAATACTGCAGCGTTTTCCAACACAACCGCGTTGTGTTTCTGCCTGCTGTGGCTATCACTTTGGGTCTCCGGTGCTCCCAGGGTGCTCCCCGTGGGGAGCCCGAGAGCCCCAAATGGGAAAGCAGATTCAGGCAGAAACAACGCGGTTGTTTTCCGCAATGCTGCGTTGTTTCTGCCTGAATCTGTTTTCCCATTTGGGGCTCTCGGGCTCCCGCGGAGCCCGAGAGCCCCAAATGGGAAAGCAGATGCAGGCAGAAACAACGCGGTTGTGTTGGAAAACGCTGCGGTTTTTCTTTCCGAGTTTCTCAGGCTCCTCCGAGCCGGAGGAGCCTGAGAAACTTGGAAAGAAAAACCGCAGCGTTTTCCAACACAATAACGTTGTATTTATGTTTGCGGTCGCTTCAAAAGCGACCGCAAACATAAATACAACGTTTTTAAAGCGGTTTTATTTCTAAGTTTTCCGGGCTCCTCCAGCCCCGAAAACTTAGAAAAAGAAACACAAGCTAGTGCTTATTTTTTTTTTAAAAATAAATAGCACTTACCGAGATTCAGCTGCAGCTTTCCTGCTCTGGTCTCCGGTCCCCGTCCTCCACGTACAGCACTAATGAAGGGAAAGCCACCCAGAGGTAGCTTTTGTTTACTACAGCTGGCTGGCTTTTCCTTCATTAGTGCCGCAAAAGCCAGCACAGGAGGGCATCCATTTCACAAAATGGATGCGCCCATGTGCTTGCTTTTGCAAATTTTGAGCTTGAATGGCTCAAAATTTTTCATAGGAAGTTTTAAAAAAGAGAATGCTAGTTTTTTTTTTATGTTGCCTTTCTATTTTTTAAATAAAATGTTTTACTAGACCATGCCTTTAAGCAACACCGGGGCCAGTCAAGTTAATTCAGGAGGAAGTCCATCACTGCCTGGCGTTTTACAAGTGGCAAGTGACAGGATGGCAGCGCTCACCTCCTCCACTGTGATGGGCTGGTCTAGTGCGGCCTGCTGCTCTTTTTCCAGTTTGGGAAGCTGAATGTAAGATCAGGCCTCCATCAGATCTTCGGAGGGGACCTGCTCCTCGTGACTATATATCTGGGAGTAGTATTCAGCAAAGATGTTATTAATCTCAAGCTGTGTTCTACATGTGCTCCCATCCTTATCCTGAAGCTCAGTGGTCAGATGTCTAGGATGCTCCCTTTTACAGAGCCACGACAGAAGCCTACCCGGTCTATCCCGTTCCGCATGCGTTCTGGTAGTCTTTGCCATGTAATCCTATTTAGACAGCCACTGCCACGCCTCAAGGCAGCGCTATCTAGTTTCGGCCAACCCCACTTCATTTGGGTACTGGGCCGGATTCCGGGCCTCCCTATCCCGGATTTCATCCTCTAACCTTTCCAGTTCAGCCCTCAGCGTTCTGCAAATACCTCCCCCACTGGCTAAAACATCATCCCTCACCACCACTTTCAGGGTTCCCCACACCGTGCACCATTCCTCCTCACTACCCTCGTTATGTTCTAGGAATTCGACCAGCATCTTCTGCAGTTTATCTCTAAAGATTTGATCCAACAGAGTGTCAGCCTGCATGCTCCACATTGGAATGGGGGGGTTGCCTAGGGCCTCTTAAGTACCATGTCGCCATTAGCGGGGAGTGGTCCGATATTCTACCCATGTACACTGCATCGCCTATGTCAGCCATCTGACTCTGCCCAAAAAAGTTATAGTCAATTCTGGTGAGGAGTAAAAAGACTAACTTCTATCCACCGCTCCCTCCAGGTATCCACTAAGCCAAGATTGGTCTGTGCCACGTTGAGAGCTGCAGACACTGCGGATGGGCCCTCCCGCAGGGGGGGGGAGGGAGGGGAGAATCTATCCAGCAAAGGATCCCTAGTACAATTAAAATCACTTCCCCATATGAAAAAGCACTCCTGGTGTTGCGCAACGTGCACTCAGAGGGTGTGAATGTGAGATGGGATGCCATGATTTGGGAAATAAGAGTTAACTATGCACACCTTGATAAGGTCTATGTAGTCCTGCAGAATGAGATACCTGTTACGGGTGAGTGCCCTTTAAGGCAGCTCACTCGTGGGGAGAACGTCATGGGGGCGGAAGTGACGTATTGGGGGAAGGAGGATGCCGGGGAAGGCACTTCCAGTTTTGTATTTGAATAAAAAGGTTGCACGATCCTTCCGCTGGTGTCCTTGTGTTTATTTGGGGACTTATAAACCCCAATATTTGGTGACGAGGTTCTTCCCCACACCAGTGGTCCTCCTTGCCATCGCGCCGGGGATCCCTCTGTGCGTGTCCAGCTATTCCATGCCGGTGATCCCACAGGCGAGCGGATCCCCACTCCTACAACGGGTGTGCGTTCGGATAAGCGCCACCCTTCCATATTCTCCTCCTTCCGCAAACGCAATCCCGCTGTGCCCATCCTTCCATCCCTCATTGCACACGTGATCCCGCTGTGCTTACATCCTGGAAAATAAAAAAGCACGTGCGCTTCCGACGGGCACACCGCTGAGCGGCAGCTACTCTTCGGCCGTGCATTTAAGGACCTGCTGCACACGGCGCCCATAGCCATCCGACGCTGAGATTGCTGCCCATAGGCCCCACACATCAGGTGCCTGGCAGCTAATGTGAGAAAAAAAAAATGTTCTTCTTCCCTCCTTTTCTGCTGATCCTCATTTGCAGCAACCTTCTTCCTCGTCACAGTACCGATTCGTGTGTGAGCAAAACGACTCGGAACTCGACCGCTCATCGCACCATTGCAACAGGAGTGCGCGGGAGCGCCCATATGTTGGACATTTTTCAGCCGGCAGCAACGCTAGTTGAGACATATATTGCTGGTGGGGAGTGCTGAACATCACCATGAGTACGGTGGCAGATCAAGCAGCATCCAGCTCGCAACCGCCACCAGGGCCAGCAGTCACGAGATCTGCTGCCACAGCATGGCGCATGCCACCCTCGTTCTCCATGACGCCTCAAGCAGACAAAGGAGCGAGGTGGGTGGAATGGTTAGAAGACTTCAATAACTTCATTGATGCCACTAGGGAAGAAAACTCCCCTCGCTTACGCAGCATGTTCATAAACACGGCGGGCGGAGAAATAAAAACATTGATCAAAACCATTCCGCCAACGGAAATTAGTGACTTTGATGCCCTCATAGCTGCCCTAAACGAACGCCTCGTCATTGTTCCCAACAGAGACTATGAAAGATATGTTTTCAACCAGTGCTCACAGCGCAGCGATGAAACAGTGGATGAATTCCTCACGAGACTTTGCGTCAAAGGTGCGCATTGCCAATTTGATGCGTTTTTGCTTGATAAAGCACTTCGACTCAGAGTAATCGAGGGCTGTGTGTCATCGACACTACAGAAGCAACTTCTAAAGAAACCAGTCACTATTGAAGAAGTGAGTCAAATGGCACGCATACTCGAAAGAGTGGAAAAGCAGGCCACGCCCATGGCCAGCAATGCCACTGTAAAAAAGGACAAGGGTGACATTATAGATGCGATTCACGCTGGAAACTTCAGAAGCCACGACAGAAACATCAATCCAAATAACGCATCGACACCACGTATGCAGAGACAATGCTACAGGTGTGGGATGGCCTTTCCACACGCGGGATCCTGCCCAGCTCTCTCCCAAAGTTGTGGCAACTGTGGCAGGGAAGGCCATTTTTTAGTCTGTATGCAGGGAAGGAAAACCATTTCCACCCCACATGGGGGTGCAAGCTCACAAGTCAGGCCAGCCCAAAGGATGTACACAAACCCAACTCAACAGTCACGGTTCTACCAACAGAGTCCAAGGAGATATGTGCGTGTGGTAGAAGAAGTATATCCGGACGAAGACAGTCAAGAATACGTGCCACAAGGACAAATTGCGCAAGTAATTGATGGATATGATGGACCGCCAGTGGCACGTCGCAAGCCGTCAATCGAACTTCAGAGGGACTATGACAACGCATATGATCCATTTGCCCATGATGAGTTCGTCAATCTTATATTGGATGAACAGGAAGCCCAGGAGGCACCCAGGATAGCAATAGACATTTGCGACAAACAATTCTGTTTTCTGATTGAATCAGGAGCGACAATAAATGTCATGGGGGGGGGGAAAGAATTTCAAGCGCTCTGCAACAAACCGACGCTAAACTCATGGACTTCCAAAATATACCAATGGGGAGCGGATACCCCGCTGCAGAGTATTGGGTCATTCAAAAGAAGACTTACGTTTGCTGACAAAACCGCCTATACCATCCTCCATGTCATCAGAAGCCCCACCAAAGGGCAGTGTCTGCTAAGTTAAAAGACAGCATTGTGTTTAGGACTAATCAACATACCAGTCCGAGAGGGAGATGTCGTCAAATCGTCGGACGGTCACGTTACACAGCAAGGACAAGTTCGCGCCATGACATCTCACGACAACTCCGTCATCTCCAAGGATGTCATCATCAAAGAATTTCCGCAACTGTGTCAGGGTCTAGGCAAAATGAAGGGCCCATCGATCAAGCTGCACATAGACTTGGCAGTTCAACCGGTTCCACAGCACCCACGCAGGGTAGGATTTCACCTACAAGAGGCAGTGTCAAAAGAGCTAAACAAATTACTGCGAGATATCATATCATTGAGCCTGCCACAGGACCGACACCATGGGTATCCCCCCTTGTAATCGTCCCGAAAGAAGGTGGCCAGTAGCCAACACCGCCATACAACGGGAGCGACACCCAGGACCCAAGATTGAGGACATGATAGTCCAGCTAAACAAATCAGTCCTCTTCTGCAAATTGGACTTAAATCAGGGGTACCATCAGTTGGTACTTCACCCCGAGTCACGGCCAATTACCACGTTTGCATCGCATGATGGACTATTCCGCTCCAAGAGGCTAAATTCGAGGGGATTGGGTCCTCCGACGTATTCAATATCTATGACAGGTAATGTCCACAGCTGTGCTGCTTTGGAAAATCTTTGGCGTCTGCGTCGATGACGTCGATGCGCCGTCCCCGAGGACCTCCTCCGACGGCCGACGTCACCCGATGTGATAAGTAGGACGCACGACGCCCATAGCCTCAGTTCCGTTTTTTCCGCAAACGTGTTCGCTTCGTGAATCTCGGTACGCCTCGACTCTTTGGAGTTTGCTGTTTTCTATTCTCGGTTCGTTGAACCTGGTTGGTTTGTTGTGAAGACCTGTTCGTGGCGATGTCTTTCTCGTCTTCAACACCGCGTCCGGGCTTCAAGAACTGCGGGGACTGTGGGTCCAAGATGTCGGTCACGGACTCGCACGACGCCTGCCTCTGGTGCCTCGGGGAGGCCCACGATACGGACGATTGTGTCGACTGCCAGTCGCTCACTGCAAAGGCCTTGCGGGAACGCAAGAAGAAGCTGTCGGTAGGCCGGGTGTCTGAGCCCCGGAAGTTGAGGTTTGCGGGGCTTTTGACGGATGACTCGAGGGGTGACTCTCCGCGTCGTCAGGAGTCGGTCTCGCCACTCCTCTGCCTCTTCGAGGCATTCCAGGAAGCGCCGGCATAGGTCACCTTCCCCGTCCTCTTCCGAGGACTCCACCCGTCGGCGGGTCGCTTATCCCTCCATGCAAGCGACACCGGAGGAATGGGCTTCCTTCGGGAAGCAGATGCTAGCGATTCTGGAATCGCAGGGCACCGGTCCGTCCGCACCTCCGAGTGGGGTCGGCACCGGTCGAGAGACATCGCTCGTACGCCTTGGGGCTCGAGTGGTCGGCACGGCTCACGGGAGAGGTCCCGCTCGGACAAGGGTAGCTGTTCTCGCCATGCCCGTGCCACGTCCCGGTCCTCGACGCGCTCGAGACCGTGTGATCCTGTGCCATCTTCGAAGAAGACGTCGACGCCCGTGGCGCCGAGGTCGTCAACGATTTCTCTCGAGGCTCTGCCACCGAAGGGGTCGTCGGCGCCGTCGGCGCCTAGGTGGCGTTTTGTTAAGCACCCTTGACGCCTTTCGAGGCAGTGGTGTCGGAGGGGCCCCGTGGCACGGGGTTTGCCCCTAGAAAGGTTATGGCTAAGGTCCGGCACTGCTTTGGTCCACAGAGGTCTTCCTCTCCTCGCCTGGAGTACATTTCAGAGGGCGATGAAGGCTCTGATGGCGGCATGGTTCCGGTTACGGTTCCAGATGACCTTATCTCGGGCCATAGCCAGTTTGATGACCTGAGGCAGTCGGTGCATGATGCCAGTGGTCTGGACACCTCTCCGGAGGTGGAGTTTTGTCGGCCGGAGCCTGGCACTCATGCCGATTCTTCATATCGGCGTCTTATGTCTCGGGTTACCGAGTACTGGGTTGGTCAGCTCCCCCAGGGGTGTTCTGATCTCACGGACATCCTTGATCTCGGTCCACCCACTGACCCGGTTTTGCCTTTTCATATGGCTCTGCAGAGAAGGGTATCGGCGGCTTGGACTGCTCCGGAGAGTCTCCCGGCAGTGGGCAAGTCTTTGTTGCGAAAATACCGTCCAGCCAGTAGCGACCCCTGCTACTTGTCTAGGCACCCCACCCCGGAGAGTTTGGTGGTGCAGGTGGCTAGGGCCCCGGCAAAGCAGGCGTCGTATCCTATCATCCCTCCGGATAGGGACGACAAACGTTTTGACGGCTGGGCGAAGAAAGTGTTTTCTTCGGGGGGTATGGCTCTTCAGGCGGCCAACTCCATATGTGCCTTGTCTCGTTTCACACACACTCTGGAACTGTGTTGCATTAGCGGCTGACCATATTCCCGAAGGGGACGAACGGGATGGTTTCCTTGCTATGGTTCAGGATGGCAAGGATGCCATGTGTGAGGCCGTTCAGTCGGGTTTGGACTTGGCGGATTGTGTCAGTCGGTCCATGGCGGCGAGCACTGTAATGCGCAGGTTTGCGTGGTTGCGGAAGTCTGGATTCGCTCCTGATGTGCAGTCCCGGCTCCTCAACATGCCCTTTGACGGTGAACACCTTTTTGGCAGCAAGGCTGACGAGAGCCTTGAGAGGTTGCAGACCTCCAAAGCTGCAGCAAAGTCTTTGTGCGCTGCAGTTCGCCAACCTCCGCCTTTTCGTCCTAGGGGACAGCAATGGAGGGGAGGTTCCTTTCGCTATTACTCGTCCTTCAGTAAAGCGAGGGGAGCTAGCAGGCAAAGAGTCCATCGTAAGAGTGCCAGAGGTGGAAATAAAGGTACTCGAGGTGCCAAGGCCGCTCGGGCAGTTGCCTCTTTGCCCTTGGGCAACGCCGCAGCCGCTACCACTCAGTCATGAGGCCAGGTCCCATGGTTCGCCGGTTGGGGGAAGGCTGGCGCAGCATCTTGTAGAGTGGTAAGCCATTACTTCGGATGTGTGGGTTCTGGAGATCCAACCACGGCTACTGTCTTCCTTTTCGGCAGAGGCCTCACGACAATCCACCAGGTAGCCTCTCTTTGAAGAGTCCGGATCCGCTCCTTGCGCAGGAAATTCAAGCCCTGCTGGAGAAAGGCGCCATAGAACTGGTGTCTGTAGCGCAGAGGAACAAGGCATGGTATTCCCCCTTATTTTTTGATATCGAAGAAAGACTGGGGATTGAGACCCATCATGGACTTGCGCGGTTTGAACAAAATCCTCAGGAAGGACAAGTTCAAGATGGTGACTCTTTCTCAAGTCCTCCAGGCCCTTCAACATCAGGACTGGTTGGTGTCTCTCGATCTCAAGGATGCTTACTTCCATGTGCCGATCCATCCCAAGCACAAGAAGTACCTGAGGTTCGCGGTTGGCGACTCGCACTTTCAGTTTCGGGTCCTGCCGTTCGGATTGACCTCCGCCCCGAGGGTTTTCACCAAGCTCATGGTGGTGGTGGCAGCGCATCTCAGGAAAGGGGGGATTCACGTCTACCCCTACCTGGATGATTGGTTGATCAGGGGGAGCTCTCCCGAGCAAGTCCTGGATCATCTGTCCGTCACCTGCCACTCCCTTCACAGGCTGGGCTTCTTCCTCAATTTAAAGTAGTCCCATTTGACACCAACGCAGCGCATCCAGTACATCGGAGCTGTGCTTGACACGTCCCTGGGGCAGTGTTTTCCTCCTCAGGTGAGGGCTCTTCACATTCAGCAGATGGTGCACAGGTTTCAGTTTGGCCAGAATCTCCCAGCGTCCGAGTTCTTGAGACTGCTCGGCCTCATGGCATCCTGCATTCTTCTGGTGCCAGAGGCTCGTCTGCGGATGAGATCTTTGCAGTGGGCACTCAAGCTCCAGTGGTCTCAGTCCTCCGGCAGGCTGTCTGACCCTGTTCAGGTGCTGTCCTCAGTAGCCCGGGACCTTCTGTGGTGGGCCGTCGAGGGCAATCTGATGAAGGGGGCCCCATTTTGGGTGCCCTGGCCGGAGGTGACGATCGTAACGGACGCATCCCTCACGGGATGGGGAGCTCATGCCAATGAGTTGACAGTCAGCGGTCGTTGGTCTCCGTCGGAGTCCAGACTCCATATCAATCTGTTGGAGCTGAGGGCCGTCAGGCTAGCCCTGAAGGCTTTTCTGCCGACTGTGCGCGGAAAGAGTGTCCTGATTCTAACGGACAACACGGTGGCCATGCACTACCTCAACAAAAAGGGGGGGGGGGCAGGGTCACTTCTGCTGTGCAGGGAGGCGATGCAGCTCGAGTTCTGGGCCATCCAGCAGGAAGTTTCGATCTCGGCGGTTCATCTGGCTGGAGACGACAACGAGACGGCGGACGCCCTGAGCAGGCAGAGCACGATCTCTCACGAGTGGGAGCTGGCTCAGGAGATTCTCCTGGAGATCTTCGCCCTTTGGGGGACCCCTCAAGTGGATCTCTTCGCCTCCAGTGTCAACCGGAAGTGCGAAAGGTTTTGCTCGCAGGAATTTCTTCGAAAAGGAGCCTTAGGAGACGCGTTTGTGGTGGAGTGGTCGTTCCCACTGATGTACACGTTTCCTCCAGTCCCCGTCATCCCGCAAGTGCTGCAGAGGTTACGGAGGTTCGGTTCCCGGATGATCCTCATTGCTCTGGTGTGGGCCCGGAGGACGTGGTACCCAGACCTTCTAGACTTGTCTACCGAGACGTTCTGCTCTGACGGGAGGGGGGTCAGGTTCTCCATCCAGAGGTCAGATCCCTCAATCTTCACGCTTGGCTTCTGAAAGGTTGAGGTATAAGGATTGGGACCTCCCTGAAGACGTGATGGAGGTGTTGCTCTCGGCCAGGCGGCCGGCAACAAAGTCTCTGTACCGTTGCCGTTGGAGAAAGTTTTGCGACTGGTGCATAGTTCAGACTGTGGATTCTTTTGAATGTGACATTCCCATGGTTTTGTCTTTTTTGCTTTCTTTGGCCCACAGGGGCTTGCAAGTGGGGACCATTAAAGGTTACCTGGCGGCGCTGTCCATATTTAAGCGCTCGTCTGAAGTGTTCCTATTTTAAGATTCCTTTAATTTCGCAGTTTTTGAAAGTGCTCACTAATGTGTTCTCTCTGTCACCTTTTTTGGTGCCAGGTTGGGATTTAAACCTTGTTCTTAAGTTTCTTATGGGTGCTCTGTTTGAGCCTTTACATTCTTGCCCTTTGAGGCTGTTGACTCTGAAAACTGTGTTTTTTGTTGCGGTTACTTCCGCTCGCAGAGTGAGTGAGTTACAGGCACTTTCAGTTAAGCCACCCTTCACTGTGTTTCATAAGGACAGGGTTGTCCTTAGAGTTCGTCCTTCTTTTCTTCTTAAGGTGGTTTCGGAATTTCATTTGAGCCAGAAGGTTGTTCTTCCGGCGTTATATCCTCCTCCACATCCTGGTAAGGAAGAGGAGATGCTCCATAGGCTTGATCCCCGGAGAGAGTTGAGCTTTTATATTTCGCGCATGTTCCGGGTCAGAGTGGACGATCTACTTTTCATTGGTTACGCTGGAAAGCGTTTGGGACAAGCTGTGACGAAACAGACTTTTTCTCGTTGGATTATTTTAGCTATCTTCGAGTGTTACCGCTTGGCGGGTAAGGACCCTCCGGCTGGCTTGTAGGCCCATTCTACCAGAGGAGTGGCTGCGTCTACTGCCCTGCAGAGGGGAGTTCCTGTTCGTCACATCTGTGATGCAGCCACCTGGGCTTCAGTACATACTTTTGTACATCACTTTTCCCTCGATTCCATCAGAGGGCAAGATCTGGCCTTTGGCAAGGCAGTTCTCTATTCCGCAATTTGATTGGGCATGCTAAATTTGTATTCTAAATTCTTTCCCACCTCCTTGCTTGGTACTGCTTTGGGAGTCTGTCATAGATATGGAATACGTCGGAGGACCCAATCCCCTCGAAGAACAAGTTACTTTCTTACCTGGTAACGTTCTTTCGATGGGATGGTCCGATGACGTATTCCATATCGCTCCCTCCCTGCCTTCCCCGCTGCAGAATTTCTTTTGCGATTGCAGCTTGCTTTCCGCAAGGCCTTGTGTGTCTGACTGGCAGTAAACTGGTGGCACACATTCTGGGAAAAAAATATAACTGAAGCTATGGGCGTCGTGCGTCCTACTTATCACATCGGGTGACGTCGGCCGTCGGAGGAGGTCCTCGGGGACGGCGCATCGACGTCATCGACGCAGGACGCAGACGCCAAAGATTTTCCGAAGCAGCACAGCTGTAGACATTACCTGTCATAGATATGGAATATGTTGTCGGACCATCCCATCGAAAGAACGTTACCAGGTAAGAAAGTAACTTGTTCTTTTGGGATCTCCTCGGCGGCTGAGATTTTTCACGAAACAATACGACAAGTTATACGTCCTGTAAAAAGGGACTCTTAATTACAGTGATGCAATTCTGGTCTTTGGGAAGTCTCGCAGTGAACACAATGAAGCACTCCGTGAAGCATGCCGAGCAGTACAGGATGCTGGACTGACCCTCAATATCGACAAGTGTCGGTTCAGCAAGGCAAAGCTCAAGTTCTTTGGCCACATCTTCTCGGCGGATGGTATGACCCCTTACCCTGATAAAGTGTCCACCATTTTCCACCTAGACAAACCTTCTCAGTTCGCTGATGTCGGGTCATTTCTAGGGATGGCCGGATACTGTGCTCGGTACATCCCGCACTTTGCTTCCATCACTGAACCCCTCAGGCATCTGATGCAAAAAGATGTTGTTTTCATGTGGTCTGAGGAATGCCAAGCAGTTTTCGATACCATCAAACACTCTCTGACGGAAGCAAGGAAGCTGGCATACTTTGACCCTGAATGGTACACTGAGATAGTGGTAGATGCCAGTCCGGTAGGTCTAGGTGCCATTCTAGCGCAAACCAGTGGCCAGGACACTCACCCGAGGCACATAGTAGCGTATGCCAGTAGGGCTCTAGCTCCGCCAGAATCTGCATACTCACAGGCAGAGAAAGAAAGCCTGGTAGCCGTCTGGGCGTGCGAGCACTTCCATAATTTCATCACTGGCAAAAAGTTCACTCTATTCACAGACCATCAAGCCTTGCTATCTCTATTTGGAAATCCTCACACGAAAATGCCCCCCAGAATTGAGAGAGATGGGGCATCCGCTTGCAGGAGTATGATTTTGATATCATCCATCGACCAGGGGGTGAGAACAACCCTACGGACTATCTATCCAGACACCCAGCGGGCAACCACATTCCACAGCGGGGCGACGTGGAATACATAAGTTACGTAATCGCCAATGCACTACCGCCTGCCATATCCATTGACACCGTTGCTGTTGCATTAACTGCAGATCCATTGTTGGCGCTAGCGATCAGCTTGACAGAAAATAACAAATGTTAAGAGTTTCACAGAGCAGTCCAAAACCACCCAGGCGCATCCCGGGATGAGATAGAGCGCCTGGCGAGAGTACACACGGAGTTGGCAGTCCAGGACAAGTCCATCCTGCTACACGGATGTAAGATTGTCATCCCCGCCACGCTGCGCTCGGAGGTCAAGACGGCACATGAAGGACACTGGGGAGCGGAGAACACGAAAAGACAGTTAAGATGCAATGTGTGGTTCCCCTTCATGGACGATATGGTCGACCAGTGGGTAAAGAACTGCTCAGCATGTCAGTGCACAGCAAAACCCGAACCGCCGGTACCGCTCAGAATAACCACAATCCCAGAACATCCTTGGGAAAGAGTGGCCGTCGACTTCTATGGTCCATGGGAGGAAGGAGACTACTTACTGTTATTCATCGACAAACACTCAAGGTTCCCCATTGTGAAACGTGTCAAGTCAACAGCATTTGCTCACGTCGCAGCGACATTCAATGAAGTCTTCAGCGAATGGGGAATACCAGACACACTAAAGTCAGACAATAGGGCCCCTTTCAGTGGTCATGAATTTGGGGTGTTTACAAAGCACATGGGATTCCGCCACCAAAGAGTAACACCAAGATGGCCGCAAGCGAACGCAATAGCGGAATGGTTCATGGCGTCTATCAAAAAGACCATACAAAGAGCACACCTGGAGGGAACTGACCCCCATCAAGCGCTATGTAGAATGTTACGAGACTATCGGAACACGCCTCATGAAGCCACCAACAGAACCCCAGCGGAGCTCATGATGAAATATCAAGTGAGAACCTGGGTCATTAACAATCCAGCAAGAAGGCCTGGAGTAGACCACAAAGTCATCAGAAGAGATGAAGCGGTGAAGGCGAAAACTCGTGAACAGACTGACAGGAGAAGAAGAGCACGGTCCAAGGAATTCCAAATTGGAGATGAAGTGTCGGTGCAAAGGGCTGTAACAAAAAAGACAGATTCACAGTTCGCACCCGAACCGCTCCAAGTAATTGCGGTCAAAGGAACAATGATAACTGCAACGAATGGAGAACAGGAAGTGACCTGTAACAGCTCAAGGTTGAAGCATGTCATGACAGGCGCAGAAGAGAGGCCACCTCCCGAAGAACGTGACCTGGAGGATAGAGACAGTCAGTATGAAGCGTGGGTCCCCCTCAGACCACAGGTTCAACGCCATGCCTACCCCGAGGAAGACACCGGCGGCGGCTCCAACCCAAAGCCGCGAGGCAGCCCCCAATGGAACATTGGGAGATCTCCCAGGTTAGTGGAGGAGTGTTAACCGTTTTGCCATAAGGCCAAGTTTGTTACATGAAAGGACACTTGTGAACGTTACTTGAAAGGACATTTGTCCGGGGGTGGTGTTACGGGTGAGTGCCCTTTAAGGCGGAAGTGACGTATCTGGGGAAGGAGGATGCCGTGGAAGGCACTTCCAGTTTTGTATTTGAATAAAAAGGTTGCACGATCCTTCCGCTGGTGTCCTTGTGTTTATCTGGGGACTTATAAACCCCAACAATACCTCCCGTCCCTATCCGAATCCACCTCCAACAGCTGAAACGGCACAGTCCTCTATCTATGTGAACACCCCTCTAGCATATTCGGAATATGCTACCCCTTACCCCACCCTCTTAACCCCCCCACCCCCCCCACGCTCCTGGACTCCTTTCAGTTCTTCAGCATTCAAGTGGGTCTCCTGCAGCAAGGCAATAGTTAACTTCTTACATTTTAAAAAGGATTTCACTCTATTCCTACGTAAGTACGTGCCCATTCCCTGCACGTTGGAGGTCAATACCTTAAGAGAAGCCATTCCGTAGCTGCCCACAATTCAAACTGTGTCCCGGAGCCGCCACCCCCCTCTGATTTTGCTTGCTCAGCACCAGGTTCTGTGCCCTCATTCGGTTCCCAGACTCCCGTCTTCCTCCCAACCTGAGAAGCTATGCGTGCGACATGTGTACTAGGATGCGTGGAGAACGCAAAACCAAGCACAAACTCAAGTGTCTACCATCTACCCATGCCAGCCCCGGGTCATACATCCACCCACCGTGCCCATTCACCCCGTTCCCACTCGACCACCCAATTTTCATATACAACTTGCAGACCAAAATGCGTGGAGGTTTTAAAAACAAGAACACAACAAACCAAACTTTAAGAATTCGCCCAGCTACTGCACGGAGTGTACAGTGCTCTGGCGTACCCGCACCACTAAGGCCAATCCAGGCCATTGTGTGTCGAGTACTGGGAGCTAGCAATGGGCTAGCCATCTGCCTATGTGCGGAGCGTTCCAACCATACCAGTGGGGGCAGTCCAACATCGCTCCCATTGTATATGCAGCCATTTGAACAAGCGGGTATCACTTGGCACAACCAAAATCCAGCAGTCATTGATACCAGTAGGGCTTTTCTAGGGTATAACCCCAAGGGTGTAACTGCAAGACCCTGCACCCAGCTGTTTTCCACATAGTTCCCTGTACCACTAGAGCCTATCCAGCCCATTGTGTGTCGGTTGGTGGGTGCCGGCAACAGGCCGGCAACCAGTACATACTCTGAGCAGGCAGTCAAGACCAGCGTGAGGTGACCAGGCGGTGCTCCTTTCCCATGCAAAAACTAATTGTTCAGGCGGGCGTCATCCATACTAATTACTGCCCAATTGGAGTCACCCAGTTACATGTTTCAGGAGCACTCCTCCAGCGGGCCCAATAAAGCAATGCCAGTGCTTTCTCAGCATCCAGCCACCTCTAACATACCTCTCGGCCCTTGCCTCGCTGTGCTGGGTGCATGGATCTCATAGTCACGTGGACATGGCCCTACTTGGCGAGGGTGCTCCACAAGATCAAGCGTTAGCTTCATCCCTGCTGGCTAGGTTGTTGTGCTCCATCCACATGGTTGCTGCCGCAGGGGTTTTGAGGAAATGTTCTCTACCCTTATGGATCTTTAATCTGGCTGGGTACATTAGCATATATTTAACATTCAAGTCTCTAAGTCTCGCATTAGTCGGCACAAACAAATTCTTTGCCCTCTGGACCGGCAGCAAGTAGTCAGGCTAAATGGCAGCTATTCGTTTCAAGTTCTTCCATTCCTGAGCCCTTCAAAGATGCGACCAGATGCAGCCAGGCTGTCAGCATTTGAGCTTCCTCTTCCCCTCCTCTGCACACTGCCTCTTTCCACACCACCGTTTCCGCGTCTGCCCATTTCAAGAGGTCCCGCCACCAGGCTTCCACACTTGGTCTTATGTTTGCCTTCCAGCCCATTGCTATCCTGCGCTTTGCAAGTATGTAAGCCAGATCTTTAAGCTTGCTCACATGCTTAAGTTTGGGTGGTCTTGGGAATCCCCCCACCATGCACGCCCACAGAGAATCTACTTCTAATTTAATCCCCTTATCAGCCAGCAGTTTTACAATTCTTCCCAATATTTTGCTTTTTCCGGGCATGCCCAGAACATGTGCACCATCCCTGCATCCTCCTTCCCACATTTCGGGCAATACTGTGCGGTCGCATTCGCGAACTTGGCAATTTTCTTGGGGGTCATGTATGCCCTGTGGGTGAGATATAGCTGAATCCGTTGTAATCTGACATTCCTCAAAACCTTCTTGTGGTACCTCTGCATCCTCCCCATAATCCATCACTGATGGCCTCTCCACCTTCCTCTTCCCAGTCTCGCCTTACCTGAACCACTTCTTTCCCAACCCTGGACATCAATATTTCATATGTTCTAGAGATCTCATGGCCACCATCTGACACCGCTTGAAACGTTTCTATGGCGACAACTGGTTGTTGGGTCAGCTCAATTTCCGACCATGTCTTCTTTATCAATGTTATCAGCCTAGCATATTTGATATATTGTCCACTATGTAAGCCTGTTTCCTCTATCAATGTGCCGAATTCAATCCTTTCCCCCTCTTGCCATACATCCTCTATGGTGGTGACCCCCACTAGTTCCCAATGTTCTCTGTTTTTCCTCAGTTATTTATCCATGCCTTTCAGTGTTACTAAGGGGACCTGCGGTGAGCACGACAGCGGGCACCCCATCATTTTACAGGCTCTATGCCAGATTTTCCTTCCCAGGACCAACAAAGCCAACCTCTTCCCTTCTGGAGGGTTGGCCAACCACATCCACTCATTCAAAAAATAAGGTGTACATTCGTCCCTCAGCAATCTAGACTCTGGTGTGGTGTCCTCGGATAGCCATCTCGCTTCATATTGGACCTGTCCAGCTAGGTAGTACACCTCGAAGTTGGGCAGTCGAATTCCTGCTTGGTCATACTGTTCTGCAATTTCCACAGAGTAATCCTATTCCAAGAATTGTGCCAGATAAACTCCTTGCAAATGCTTTGCACTTTGGTGAATAACCGTTAAGGTATCAAATATGGGACATTTGCGAAATAGTGTTACCCAGGCTACTGCACAATCATCTTAAGCAATGCTACCCTTCCCATCATGGTCAGAGGCAACCTTGCCCAGAAATCCATGCTGCGTTCGATCTTTCTGACTGCATTCTCCATATTATTCTTGTGTTCCTCCTCCACCTCGTGATATATATAGGTATCTAAAGGTGTCTATTGCCCACCCAATCCGCAACACTGGTAGCTTGTGTCATGACACTCCCACATATTTACCCAGGTGGAACATAACAGACTTACACGGGTTTACCCTTATAACTGATAGTATTGCATATCGCTCCAATACTTCCAAACTATACTGCAGGTTTTCTTTGGGATATTTTAGATACAGCAGCATGCCATCAACGTATAGCGATATCAAATGCTGCCCTCCTTTCGTGCAAATGCCCCCTTCGTTATAGTGATGCCTTAGGTATGTTGCTAAAGGTTCCAGTACTAGGATAAATTGCATCTGGGACCAGGGGCATCCTTGCCTGGTACCTCTACCTAGGTTTCATCTTTCCGAGATGACCGATCCTGTCCGGACACGGGCCACTGGTTCGCTGTATAGTAAGTCCACCCACTTCAAATATGTTGGCCGCATCCTGTATTTCCCCAAGACCTCCCGCAGCCACGGCCATTTGACCGAGTCGAAGGCCTTGACTGCGTCTAATGAGACTATTGCTATCTCTTGGGTGCTCCCCTTCGTCTGGTCTATAATGTTATGTAGCCTCCTTAGGTTATCGGAGATGCATCTTCGGGGGACATAACTTGTTTGCTCATGGTGCACTAGGGTATTTATCATCGGCTTCAATCTATTTGCCATCACCGCAGTAAGGATCTTGCTATCCTGGTTTAACATTGATAGCGGTCTATAGGATCCACAATCAGTACTTGATTTGTTTGGTTTAAGGAGTGGAATGATGATCGCCTCCCTGAGGGTCTCTGGCAACCTACCTTCATTAAATGCGTCATTCAACATGGCCAACTTCGGAGGGAGTAGGTTAGTCATGTACGTTTTATAAAATTCGCTCGGGAGACCATCAGCCCCCGAGGTATTATTAGTGGGTAGGTGTCACGACCCTCACCCCGAAGCCCCCCTGGCCTATACCCATGGGCCAGGGGGAGCCTTGACCCCAGCCCCCACTAAATCCCAACCTAGGCCTTCCTGGGGCCAGTCCTGGCGCCTTTGGCGCCAGGCTCATACTTAATGAGTTTGTGCTTGGGAACTACTTTTTGTTACTGTCATTCAATGTGGAAGCATCCACAGAATCGGGCTTCTTGGAACCTGGCATGCAGAAGGATGGTTTGGGTGTGGTACCGTGGAACTCTTTTACCTGGACTTTCTTGAAGCTATTTAAACCACACCCGACGGGACTGACACGCTTCGCGTTAGTTTGCAATTCAGCAACGTGACGCTCACCGTTTTCAGCTTCAGCCACGAACCTCGGAGGAACAGCATCTGCAGAAAAAGAAAGAAGACATCGTTAGAAAAGGTTGCAGCTTACCTGAATTTCATCATTAGCGCTCCTCAGCTCTTCTGACCGGTATCCTGGAACCAGCGCTCCTTCGGATCGACGGACCTGCAGAAAGGGAGAGACAAGGCATTAGACATTTTGCACAAATAACAAACTCCACCAAAAGGCTTACCTTGCCACTCGCACTTAGTTCAGCAACACCTCTGGAATTCTACACTCCGGCGGAGCACCGCGACCTGTGAAGACAAAAGATAACAGGTTAGCAAAGGCAAGGCACCTTAGCGCTGCGTAAAGCGCCTACTCGCCGCGTCCAGGCGCTCCAAAAACACTACTACTTACCAGCGAACCCCGAATCCAATCTTCGCCACGAATTGGACTTCCACGTAACTAAGGAAGAGAAAAAGACATTAATTCCAGGACAGCAAAACACCATAGCAAGAAGACCTACCTGAAAGACTCACGTCGGCATCAGTGAAGTAACTCGACAGCCATTGCCCACAAAGCACTACGCGCCCCTGCCAAGACAGCAGGACGGAGTACCCGCCAACATCAAGAACAAGGATTCTTCCGCTGGTCAGTACTGGGCATCGCTGGGAGGGATACCTGGACCCCGATTGCTGGGTGGCACCCTGTGGAACCAGGTGAGCGTAACAGGAGGGTTCGGATCACATTCTCTAGTTCTTCCAGTGTGAGTGGTGCATCTAATCTTTCTATATCTATCTCACTAAGCTTAGGCAGATGGATTTCTTCCAATGTTTCCCATATATCGATTTCCTCCTCCTCCTCCGTCCTGTCTGTGTATAATTCATGATAATATCTGTAGAAGCATTCGTTCACTCCTTCTGGAGTATCTTCCACTGAGCCATCAGACCTATGTATTTCTCGAATCACTTGTCTCGGGGTCTCACTCTTACACAACCAGGCCAACAGTCTACCTGGTTTATCACCCTCTGCATGCTGTCTTTCTATGTATTTCTTATAACTTAAGTTGCTTAACTGTTCCCAGTGGGCTCTGCATTTTTCCTGTAATTGTCGTATGACCTCCGTCTCTCCTGGGGGATCTGCCCCCTCTTGCATTTTGATCTCAACCTCTTTTTCCGTTTGCTGCAGTTCCTCCATTATACCACCTTGCAACCCCTTTGACCTTGAGATCGCTTCCCCTCTCACCACTATTTTAAAAGCTTCCCACAGCGTGCCGGCCGACTTCACACTATCTGTATTTAGTTCAAAGTACTCCCTTATAGAATTCCTTAATTCCTCTCCAAATATGGTATCCTTCAGCATTTTTGGCTCTAAGCTTCCACATTGGTATCTTCGGCCTGGGCGGTGAGGCTTGCCAAGTTACGATCAATGGTGCATGGTCCGATAGGACTGCTGCCTTGTTCTCTGCGCTTCTTATTTCCTCTTGCAGGATGTTGGCTACGAATACGTAATCCAACCTGGTGTGTAGCTCATCTGGGGCAGAATATGTGAGTACCCTCTGTGTTGTGGGTGAAGCTTCCTCCATATCTCTGTCGGGTGAAAATCCTGCACAAGTGTGTTCAGGGTTTTGCCACCGGGTTCGGCCTGATTACTTTATCATTGGATCTGTCAAGACTGGGATACAGTGCACAATTGAAATCTCCCCCTATTATGACTGCTCCATCTGCATATTGGCTGAGTTTGGCATACAGATTCCTGAAGTACAGTGCAGTGTCATTATTTGGGGCATAAACGTTACAAATATTTACTTATTTGTACCCCACTAGCCCTCTCAATAGTACCATCCTGCCATCTGTCTCCACCTCTTGATGTAACAATTTGAAAGGGACATGAGGCACCACCCATGTATGAACCCCTCTAGCGTACCCTGAGTACATAGCTCCCACCGTGGTCCCCTTTCCATTTCCTCTTAATCACCTCCTGCTTATCCCTGGTTATGGTCAAGTGGGTTTCTTGTAACAATGCTCTATCTTTTTTTTGTCTTCTCAGGTACATCATGATTTTGTTCCGTTTGATATAACTGTTCAACCCCCTCACGTTCCAGGTTACTATTTTTAAGTCCCCCATATCAGCCATATCATACTCCTCTCGTCATCACACCTGCCTTCTTCCTGTTTAGCCTGTGTTGTGATTGTAGACTCTTCCCCTTACACCTTTGCAACGCCCCTCTTTTCCCCTCTACCCCTTAACTGAACTCTCCTTACGCCCACCACCCATTTCCCAACCCCTCTGACCCCAGCCCCCTCTATAACAGTGGTCTTCAAACTTTTCTGGCCTGGGCCCCCCCGGAGCAAAATTTGGGCAGGCCGGGCCCACCCAAAAATACCAAATGGACAGTATGCACAAATGGCTATGAACGATTGTGCGCCGTCACTGCGCCCTACTCCCAGTATAGTGCCTGGGCTCCCCCTCTAGTATAGTCACTGGGCTCCCTCATCCCACTCAGTCCCTGGGCTCTCCCAACCCCATCACAGACCCTGGGCTCTCCCCGCCCTTCTCCCACCACTATCCAGTGCTCCCGTCCATCCTGCTCCCATCCCAGGCCCGGGGCTCCCCCCACCCAGTTCCCAACACAGTCCGAGGGCCAGTGAGAGATGATGAATTTTTTAAGTGGAGGGGAATAAATAGTTCCCACAAAAATGGCATAGCGACCAAGCGCAGTGAGGGAGCCCGAACCAATCAAGGGGTTTTCGGGGGATCCCCCCCCCTTTGATTTCTTTAAAAATAATGGGTTAAAACATTGCATTTTAGAGCATACTTAAAAAAAAATGGGTTAAAAGCCAAACAGTTTGCAATTGGCGCTGGGGGGCCAAAGGGGAAAGCATGGTATTTTTGACTGGACATCTATGATAGATAAAAAAAAAATACCATCCCCGTCCCCTGGACTCTACAGTGCCTCCGAAGGAGAGCTGATTTTGGCAGGTGGGTAGCGGGATTTGGGCAACAAAGGCATTTTTAAAATGCTTTTGTTGTACAACCCTCCTTCCCCCCTCTACTCCCCACTCGCCAAAATCAGCTCAATGGACAAAACAAACACTCACACACACATCTTCACACAGCAATCATGCTATCATTCATACAAGCACCCATCCCCATACACTCACTCATAACAAAAGCATACACATATTTAAATAAAAAATAAATGAACATAAACGTATCTTGTGCAGGGACCTGAAATGCCCCACTCCAGGTGGTTCTGTCTGAATGTGCAAAGAGGTGCAGAAGCTCCCCCTCGCACAAACAGACATGCAGTGCCCCAGCCAGCATTTCCAATGAGCTATGCAAGGGTGGCATTGCTCACTGAGCATGTGCGGCTAGGGAACTGAACTGTCAAAGGGAAACGGCGCTCCCTCAACTGAAAAAAGCAGCTGAGGGAGTGCTCGGTGTTTCACTGGGCTGGCTCCTCAGCTCCTCCATAATGGTTGAAGGGGCTACTGGGTGGAGGCCCCCTCGCCCCTTATGGATGAGCTGCCAGGCTCAGACTGGCCTATAGGGCAATGCCCATACCAAAAATGCAAAATGCTAGTGTAGGCACTTTTTTTAGTCAATGTGGGCCAGTTTGATGAGTTACTTCACTATGCAGCTAGTAGTTTTGACCATTGTTGCTGAATAAACAGTCTTTAAATATCACAATTTACTTACATTTTAACAAAAAGCACCCCCTTGGATACTATTCAAACAGTCTTTGCCTAAAGGAATGAATATCAATTTGCAACTGTCGGACACTATTTCATTGGTGCCTGAGACAGTTTTATGTCCCAGTCCA
Source organism: Ambystoma mexicanum (assembly GCF_040938575.1). Classification (NCBI taxonomy): domain Eukaryota; kingdom Metazoa; phylum Chordata; class Amphibia; order Caudata; family Ambystomatidae; genus Ambystoma; species Ambystoma mexicanum. The sequence continues at coordinate 324,119,419 of NC_090925.1, read as the reverse complement.
ACAATGTAAGCCACCCCTGCCCATATCCTCAAACTAAAAAAAAATATATATATATTTATTTTTTTACTTTTCATGCTGGGCTCTCTCGCCCCCCCCCCGGGATGTGGCCGTGTCCCCAAGAAGGGGGGGGGTGCACCCCACAGTTTGAAGACCTCTGCTCTATAACTATCCCACACACAAATCCTCCCAACTGTTGCCCAGCTCCATCCCTGGATCTCAAGCTCCCCTGCATCTCGACCCTGCCAGGCAGTCGCTGGTGCTAAGATCGCAGCAGGTGGATACTATACTACAATATCCTAACTACCTACCTATTGGGGGGGGAAGACATGCTCATCAGTGTCGCTCCAATAACATATTCTCAGTGCATCTACCATCAAATGTCTCTAAGCCTCCGCCATATCATCTCTGCGTCTCCTCCCATGACTCAGCTCGCCGGACAAGGTCTCTGATATAACTCTCACTCGCATATCATATGAGGGCGGCTTGTTGTGTCGACCCCACAAACCCACCCATCAACATCAAAGAAACATTAGTTCACTTATCCATTTTGCGCGCCTTCTGGTTGTCCTCTCCATCTGGGCAGTTCATTCTATCCATCCACGCCGCAGCGTCCTCCGGTGTCTCAAAGAAGAGCGTTTTGCCTCTGTGGAAAACCTTGAGTTTCGCTGGGTAGAGCAGTCTATACTTCAGACCAGTGTCTCGCAGTCGCTTCTTAACCGCCACAAAACTCGGGCATCTTCTTTGCACTAGGAATGTGTAATCAGAGTAAGCAGTGATCGCTGCCGACGCTCTGTTGATCCGCCTTTCCGGAAATGTTCGAGGACCTTCTATATATCCCTGTAACTTAATATTTTAGCTATGACCGGCCTTGGCGGGGCGCCCAGTGGGGTTCTCCTGATCTGGGCTCTGTGTGCCCTTTCCACAGGGAACCCTTGGGAAAGTGCCCCTGCTCTTTTTTCCTGTAGTAACATGTTCTCAATGTAATCCGTGGGGTCGGGGTTCTCCTCCCCCTCCAAGAGTCCCACAATGCGGATGTTGTTCGTTCTCGCCCTTCCTTCTGCTTCCTCAGCCTGGTTCTCCAGGTTGTCCACTCTTTGACGTAGTGTGTGAATCTCCCTGGTGCTTGCTGTACAGGTCTCCATATTGGCCTTCACCTCTTTCTCTAGCGTCCCTGTTCGTTCGGCTATAACTCTGACATCCTGTTGCAGAAGGCCCACATCGACACTGACTGCATCGATCTTAACTTCAAGAGAAATTTTCAATTCTGCTATGGAAGCGTCAAGTTTGGCTGTCAGACCAGCAATTGCTTCTAGGATCTGTTGATCCCCTCGTAGTGGTTCCGCCTTTCCAGATGTGATCTGCCCGACGGGCCAGTCCCCTCTCCAGACTGGCTAGGTTTAGTGAAGATGTTGTTTTGCCTTCGATTTGACCACCTTATTGGACATGTCTCATCATCTACATCTGTACGGCTCACGCTGCACCCTCTGAGCCCCAGGCTCAATCGTGGAATAGGCAGTGATACAATGTAGCAGCCCAGGCGTTGTTACCGCATTGGCTGTGTTGGATGCTCCTCCATTACTCTTTCCGCTATGGCTTACGCAAAAGTTCCCCAGCAGCCGCGCACAGTGTGTGCCTGCGACCAGATGCAGGGGGCGCTCGGGCAGGCAGACTGCTTCGAGCTGCAGCAGTTATCTCTGTGTCATGCAGGCTGCGCTCCGAGTTCACGCTGCATCTGCATTTATCCCGATCCACATATCTAGGACGCAGCAGTGTTTCCAGTGGAGTTCCTTGTGCAGCTCCTGTTCACTGCGATTCCGCATCAGCGAGGGGCTTTTCTCCAAAGTCCTTTGTTCACGAACGGTCCGCCGCCATGTTAGGTCCTGGCTCTGCAGATCCTCGCGTTCGTGATGATACCAATAACTTCAACGCCAGTGCATCATGCAGGCTCCCGGTGCACTTCAGACCTGCTCCATACTTTCATCTGTCTACACACATATTCTCATCTTCCATAGGCTTCTACATATGCACTTTTGCGTTGGATTAGTGTAGGATCGTCAGGAGCTCCTCCGAAGACATGACTCCTTACATGGCCCTGTAGCCACGCCCCCCTGCAATCTTAGAGTTGTCCCTCTTTATCTCACCGCCTTCCCCGAGTATTTTAGTATGACCTCCCTGTTGTGGAAATTCAGTATTTTAGTAATGGCAGGTCGTGGGTGGGGTCCCAGTGGTGGTCTCTTTTGCAGTGATCGATGGGCCCACTTGACTGTGAATGCCCTGTGACAGACTGCCTGGCCCAAATATCCTGCAGCAATAGGTTTTCCACATATACAGTGGGGTCCGATCCCTCTGGGAGCCCCAGTAGCCTTATGTTGTTCCTCTGGGCCCTCCCCTCCACGTCCTCCGCTCGTAGCTCCAGTGCTGTGTTCCGCCGCTCTAGGTCTCTGACCCGTGTTTCCAAGTCCTTAGTGGAGGCAGTTGTTTCTTTTAGCTCCAATTCAACTGACGTGACCCTCCCAGCTAGTTGCCAAACATCTTGCCTAACGAGTTCAAGGTCCACTTTAACCTCTTCTTTTCTAGTTTCCAGTGAAGATCTCAGGGCAGCTATCGCCGCCAGGACTGGGTCTTCCTGTGGGGTTTTTCCTCCCCCATGCATCTCCAGTTCTGCTTGCTTCGTCGTTGAGCACAATGGTGGGTCTCGATATTTGCCTTGGTCGGCAAACGGGTCCATAATTGAGGATTTGCTCTTTCCTTTGGTTTAGAGACATTGTTCCTGCCAGGAGTTAGAGCCGCTGGTATACTATGTTCTAGTATGTGTCAGAGTGCTAGGTGGGCCGCAGGGATTAATTCCAACATCTGGAGGCGGCCCAGTGTAATTTTATGCGTGCAGCGTGGGTTAAGACCATGTGATGCACCCTGCCGTCTGACAACCAGCACTCGATACTGCAGTCACCGTTATCCGCTTTAACATCCATAGGCTGGTGTCCGGGTGTTGAACAGCAGGGCTTCCACAGTGAACAGCTCACAGCGACACCAATGTTGCCCTAAGCAAGTGTCACTTGTGCTTATGTTGCCAGTTCTTGCGTGCTATTCTATCAAAACAGTAGATGCAGATGTAGGGGCACTTGGTGCATTACTAGTCCCTGGTATGGTCTATATTGTGTTTTCACAACGTCCAGCAAGCAGGAATGCCCCAGTAGGGAGCACTCACTCAAGTGATGCCGGTTATGGAGCAGGTTGGGCAGTCCCCCAGTGTAATGTCTGATGGTGCGTCTGAGCAATAAACTTCCTTCACCCTATTGTCAGGCCAGTGGGGTTAGGGACGGGCAGACATCGCCAGTGAAGAGCTCAGGGACCAGTGGCCATATGGTAAAGTGCACACCCCCCGCTACTGGGACCACAAACCAGCAGGGCGCATTTCAGCCTTCCTTGTATGGGATGCAGTCGGTGGGGGCCAGGGGAGGGCAGGTGCGACAGGCTTCCTCACCAACCCTACTGTACCTTGGAGCTATGCAGGCAAATTTTCATTTTGTGCACCACTCTTTACCGCTTCATGTGCTGGATTCCATCAGCCCGCTGTCTTCCCCCAAGCAGCAATCCCTCTTAGGTTGGTGGGTGGTCCGGGGCACCCCCAGCAGTGACTGGTCTCCCTCTGGTTTTGGTGCACCCCCGAATATGCTCTCTCCTCAGCTGGTGCCTAAAGCCAGTCAGGGTTTAGGTTAAATATTGCAAGGGAGGTCTGGGCACAAATACCTCTCTCCTGTGCGTGCCCCGGTCCGGTGCAGTAGCTGCCTTCAAGCAGCAGTACGGCGTGCCTTGTCCTGCCCTTCCAGGTGGAGACTGACATGCTGCCAGTAAAGCGGATTCCGCTATGTTCCCCAGGCAGCTGCACTTCAGCTAACGACAGGGACGTCCATTAGGTTTCGCAACTGCGACCTCTGAGGTCTCCCTTGCGACCTCTAAAAAAAAATACAAAAATAAATAAAAGGGGGAGGGGGTTTGTAATGCAAGCTCCTGGGCTGTGGCCAGCACCATGTGGCTCTTTACTTCTTGATAGCTGGCTTTCTGGTTCAGGCCCCTTACAAAAAAGAAAAATAAGAACAGGAGTGCCACAAGTCTAACACTTTCAGCACTGACCCTAAATAAGAAAGACTAGGAATAGCAAATAATGTCTTTCTGGAATTCTATACAATAATTGGTAGACTCGTTAAAGGTTTATTTCAGGCACACTTCAGGAGGTGAGTCACTGATTTAGTCTGTTCTTAAACGCCTCAACTCAGCCTTTCATCCTTCTGAGGTCGATAGATGAGTATCAACACAGGTTGGGTGATATTGGGTGTATATTTCTTCTATATAAAGCGTTTAACACACCATTACCATTTGGTCATGGACGTCTGCTTGCATTCACAGTAATTTGGTAATATGGGCCTATACACACTGATCTTAACGATACATATGGCGATCCATTCTTGTGTGAAATGCACATCACATTATATTGATATCGTAACCATATTTTTTGTAGTGTACAATGCTATGTGATGCCACTTCCTGTTTTGTCGACGGGTGAAAGGTTGTGTTCCATTGCTTCCCGTGATATCACTTCGGGGTGGGGTCAAATTACATTACTTCCTATGATGCCATCAGGGGGGTCAAAGGTTGTGTGGTGTCACCTCCGCTACCCCAGGCATTTTGGTGAAATGACGTGTCCGGGTAACGCCACAGGCTCCCACCACCTTTCTTCTTTGTACACACGTTTGTGTGTGCCGCTGGCGCACTCGCCCAGTGCAGGCACCGTCTCCTCCAGGGACCGCCTGTCTAAGCTCCACAGACACTACGAGGGCACGGCCAGCCCTATGTAATTACAGCAGGACCGCAAGCTCCTGCTCAGACACTGCGATTGCTGCACAGAAATCCAACAGAGGTGGCGCCAAGTAAAGCCTGTTCCAACACAGGTAACCAAAGGGTTGCACTCGAGGCTCAGCGCTGTCTCCTTCCCTCCTCTTCCTCACTGGAGAGCTTTCACAGCGGCCATCTTTTTGCCGACAGGGTAGGATTTCTCGTTAGGATTTCTCCATGAGCTCTGCTCTGATTTTCACCGAGACAAGGCTGGACCTCAGGCCATCCATTTCCCCTGCAGATCGTTGCTTTTGAATGTCCCAGCAGAGCAACGCAACCACCAGAAACCAGGATCAGTGCAGGATCTATACGGGAGCTCAGTGAGTTCAAAACTTCACCCCATGGGCTCAGGCCACCCCCCTCCTTACGTCGACATTCAAGACACAATTTTTGAATTTGGGTTACGTTACCATTCTTTTGTTTGCACAAGACTGTATTGATCAACCATGGGCCTGAATGTGGGGAATGATGGGAACGTTGTTTTGAGACATTTGCTGGGCACTACAGTTGAAAGTTGTACTATTTTAGTTGTTGGCAAGGACCAAGCATATTGATTTAGGCTTTTGCATTGCAATATATGTATTTGTATCACCTAAGCAGTGTTTCCTTTGAAGGACCCAACACTACAACCTGACCATAGAACCTAAAAGCTAGGAGTGGCTGATTGATAGAAGTCTGCAGTAAATCCATCTCTGTTGAGACCACTAATATGTGGTCTAGTCTGTGTCGGGATCATAAACATGGGGTCCTAGATTTCACAGCCAACCAAAAGCACTGGCCTGGTGTGTGCAGCACATCTAATTGTTAGCCATGCTCTGCATACATGTTGTGCTGGGATTTTCGTGTCCATGTGGACAGTTGTGATGTAGGACAATGGTTTGTACATATCTCCCTCTAGCGAATGGTCAGCAGACCTCTGTATAATCTTCCAAACACAGACAAGTCCCCAAACTTGTTTAAAACATAACTTTTTTTCTTTTTTCTTTTTAGGTTCACCTGTGCCGCGCAAAAGTGTCAACTCGCTCTTGCCAGTTCTACAATAATGTGGAAGGTGAGGTGGCACCCACTTCTGTTTTTCACAGGGTTCTGTGGAGCAACGTACACTTATGCATTATTTTAATCTTTCTTTCTTGCCTATTTTCACTTTACCCTCAGTTACTAGTTCTGGAAAACACATGGGAAATTGGTCGTTTTAAAGTTCTGGTAGTAGAAAAGCAGTGAGCTGAAGTATCTGAAAACATTAGCAGGGGTATACTGGCTTGAAACACTGAAACATGATAGTGCCGCCACAGCCTCTGTCCAGGTGTGCTGAATAAGATTGCGGTGGTCCTGGAAAAGCAGAAGATGCTGGAGACATGGATTTAGGAAAGCATATTGTAATGAATCCTATAGAGCCATCACTGAACCCCAGCATAAAATCTCCTCCCATGTAGCCAGGGGAAGGCAACAGATTCATGATCCTGACCATGGGGTTTTGGGGGTGGTGGTATGAGATAGGATCACATGGGAGGAGATGGCTGTCGGGTAGATGTAATAACTCCATCTGGAGAGCTGCGGTATTCTTCCATAAATATTGAATATGACCCTATAATACCTACATTCCTGCTTTTCATGTTGTCATTATACCAATCGTTCCAGTGGTAAACCCCTAACACCCCTTCTTACTAAACACCCTAGACAGGATACCATTCACACTACACATGTACATAATGCTCACTTAACATCTCCTGTTATTGTTGGTTTTGATGTGAACACAAATATAAAGCAAAATACCTTTAAAAGGTCCAAATCTCCTCTGGACTTCAATTCCCATAAAACCTTCAGTACTGGGACGAAGAAGGAGAGAATGGAGTTAATCTGGAGCAGAATAAATGCCAGTGTACAGTCTAGTTGTAATGCCCATCAGCTCTGTGGAATATTTAAAAATGGTGTGCCTTTTCATGGCAGCAGTGAAGGAGAAGAGTGAGATATAGAACGGGCGCAGCGCGAAGCAGACCTGAAGACAGATGCACGCAAGCACACTCTGTGGAGGAAAGCAGGCATTTTACACTGGAACGGCGAGACACTCGGAGAAGCAGAGCAGTGCAGCAGAAGAACCGTGGACAAGCAGGCCGAAGTAGAGAGGCTGTGGAGGACGCGGGCACAGTAAAAGGCAGAAGTTCCACTGGTGGATGACTGAGAAGCCGCTAGGAGAACCGCGTGAGGGTCTGCAAAGCGGGGAACGCTTCCCCTGAGACAGACATTGCTGCCGCCATACTCCATTGGTCGGACACACCAGCAAACACTGGTGAGCCTGCTCAAGAGTATTGGGCGCCCCAGCGCATGCTGACGGGCGCACAAACAATTGCAAACTCACTTTAAATATGAAACAAGTGACATAGACTGAATTTACACAAAGTCTCTCTATATGAGATGTCGATATGGGGAAAGCTGGAGTAAATGTTGTCATGAGCAAATTACCTTTAATGAAGCAATTGAAAGGCTGTATTAATCCACCCTATAATATAAAATCATAAGTGCCGATTTTGTGTAACGTTTCATATGAGTCTGGTGGCATTCTGTTTCACATGCATCCAACTTTCATGGTATACTGTCCAAATCTACAATTTCTAAGGCATTTGAAGTTTATTAACAGACATTAACTGGTGAAGTTGTGTGGTGAAGTTGTGTAAGTGATAAGTGCCGGTACCATATTGCTTTGAATTGGGGTAATTGTATTCCTTGAAGATATGGGTCTGCTGTCATTCCGTCAGACATTTCTCCAACTTTGTTGGTATACTGTCCCCAAGAGGGGGGGGGTGCGAACGAAGCGAGCCCTTGGTGGAGTATCCCTACAAGTGACCAAGCCGCCGAGTTCAACACTCGGCAGTCAATGGGGAGCGGAAGGGGGCGGGGTTGTTGGGCACCAAAAAGCCCCCCTAGTGTTAATATATGAAAAGTCAATATAGGGAAGAATGGAACAAGTATTGCCACAAGCTAATGAATGCTAACAGTGAAGATAACAACCAAAACGTGTGCAAGTGTCCATGTAAGGGTTGCTAATATGGGGGAAGCTGGAACAAGTAATACCTGGAGCCAATAGAGTATAAACAGTGAAGGCATCCAACTGTGTTGTACTTAAAGGTAAAGAGAACTGAAAGATTGTTAAAAGACCTGGTGAAAGAAGTGCATCAGGCAGTGAGCCTTTGGGGGAAAGATACCTGGCAGGAGAGTATACCAGGGGACCTACTAAGCCCAGATGGAGATTCCTGGCAGGGGAATACACCAGGTAATCCATCCAGAGTTTGCGTACAGAAAATACATTGTGCAAAGAGTTTCCTGGCAGGAGAGTACACCAGGAGACCTTCATTAATACATTTTTGAGTAAAACCACTATTGTTTGGATGAGACACTTCATCATCTGGGGGAGGTGTTATGTGAAAGAGACATTACTACCACTCTTAAAATAACTATTGTTTGAACTGAACACTTTCAATATTCTACCTGAAACAGTTCAGAGGAAGGGAATCCCTCTGGATACAAGGTTTGTTTTGTTGGATTTACAGATTTGGTTTTTGCATTTTAATTTAAAGCAGAGGAATTACCTTGCACATTTTGTTGTTCATTTTTAGTGTGCGGGTCAGATATGTTTTGGACACAAGGACAATTTGCCTACGTTTGACGAGACACAGACTGATCTTTAGTTTTAGTTTCATAGGTACGGAAACTCTCTTTAGGATAGGGACAGAATGGCCTTTATCAAACCCTTTTAATAAAATGTCTAATGTTAAAAGCATTACAACTTTATGTCCGTTTCTCATTTCTGACCCCGCACAATACACACTTGTAAAAATGTTGTCCTGTTTCCATCCCTTATAGAAAAGAGCACTGAGAAGGATCTCATCACCAACATCCTGGACATTGAAGACCTGGTTAAGAGTGGATCCAAGCACAGGTAAGAGTTCTCTACCCCTCAGGCCTTGGTATGAAAACCAGTCCCTTCTCTTATGTAAGCTGCAGTTAGAATTGCTTATAGCTAATCTTGTCATATCTTCCCCAGCTGTCCCCCCTTCATGCACCTGTAATGGGTGGAATGTTGTCCTGCTATTTACCCAAACAAATCCGTTTGTTACCTTGAAGTCTCCTTTCTCTCCAGGAAGCTTCTCACTTGTCTCCCTTGTCTCTTTACAGAGGCTTTTTTGAAAAGGCCAAACATTCCATAATTCTTCTTTTTGTTCCGCTAATTATAGACACTATAAAAATGTTTTTTCTGAATCCAATGTTTGGAGACTTTTTTTTTCTTCTTCTCCCCAGGGCCTGTCCATATTATCTATCGAGGGCTCTAAAGCAGCAGGCAGACATAATCTTCATGCCGTACAATTACTTGCTGGATCTTAAGGTAAACACTTTGTGCACACAGCATATTTTGGTGACGATCAGCTATGATCATGGGAGGTTGGTTGGAATGGAATCCTACTTTTGAAATGTATTCTCAGTCTTGGGTTTAGTTCTTGCCTTGTTCGTGATGGCAAGTTTGTGCTGCTAATCCAGCAGACATGCTCCTTTGTGCTGGATGAGAGCTCTCCTTTTCACTTTGTGTGGCCTTGTCATTAGAATTCTCATAAGTCCTCTGGTGAGCAGTTCAAGAAGACCAATCTTAATGTGTGTACAGGTTTTCCAAAAAAGCCATACAAACTCTCATAATGATAAATGTGGCACAACAGTCTGGCTTTACTGTTAAACTGTAAGATTGACTGGTTTAAAGTATAGCTCACACCAGTACATCAGCACAAAATAAAGTAATGTACACATAGTATAATTACTGAAAAGGCATATACTCTATATAAAAGTTGTGGACAAAAGAATTATCTGTAGGTTATAATTCACAATCTTAGCACTGAATATCAATAACAGTAACAATGTCACAAGGGGATGCACAATACACCTCTAAGACGGAGGTAAAGCAGTTGCAGTGATTTTGTATTGTTAGCAACAAGTTAACAGGTGCTTCATAAACAGAAAGCCTTTAAAAATAAGAGGTACGTTGTTAAGATTCAGTAGTGTCTCACAAACTTTTACTCACGCGCCTAAAACAGTTTTCAACACTATCCCCAAGGTAAGCTATTCTTAGAGTATACTTTAGACAGTCAGACTAATTAATAACTTTTGGTCTATAGAAATTGAACAAGTCAACTGGACAGCTTGAGGTGATGTATATACATTTTACCAGTTCTGCAGTCACCATAGGGAGTGCCAACCACTGGTCTAGTAAGGATGTGGAGCCCTACCAGATGAATTACAGACCCAGGCTCTATGGCCAACCGCTGGAGATGGATGGTTGCAGAGTAGAGCAAGCATCCCTTAGCAGTGATGATCCATGGTCAGGGAGAGCTTGGGCTGCAGTTAAGGCTTCAACAGAAAATACTCATGAAGCATCTGAAGTCCGAAGGCCACCTGAGTGTCACTGTTAAAAAGGCCCAGAAATTGCAGGTGCAGAAGTGGATTTTTGATTTTCGTATCCATTTCTGAAGCATGATCTAAAACTCTTGACGCTGGAGAACCCCCTTACGGTGACCCATGAACAACTGGGCTTGATGGTCAAAGTAGCAAGGAATGTGAGCAATATCGGCTTATACCAGGAGACCTCAAATTCTCCTGTTTGGATGGTGGACAAGCTTTGTGAAGACTCCCTTGATAAAAAGTAGCTGCAGACATCTGAGGCTTAATGTCCCACAACAGAAAAGTTGCTTTAGGGTGAGTGGCACAACACTGACGTTCCAGGCACAGCAGAGGCCCCCACTCTGTATGAGCGGATGTGTGGATTTAGGAGAATTGGGGGAGCATCAAAAAAATTTGTAGGATGTTGACCCGACTGCCTGCGCCTGCCGGTTCAAGGGGATGAAGTGCCTACAACAGGGTTACTCTTGTTGATGAGCGAGAACTTCACCTTCAGGAGGAAAGGATGGCATCAGCACCTTCCCTTTGATATTCGCTAAACCACTTCTTGCTTACTCCAGACCTTCCTGCCAACTCCTCTACAACCTCTTCTGTCTCTCATTCGCCTCTAGCCTCATGTCTAAATTCTCTTTGCCATTGTCTGTTGGCTCTTCCACCTCTAACTTAACAGCCCTTGATAATCACCAACCTCCTGATGTCCCTCCCCCCCTCACTATCACCAATCTCGCCACAATTTTCTGATCGTCTTCACCCATTTGGGCATTGTCACTTTTCCAGATGTCACTCCCACCTTTTTCTCCCCTTCAGGTGTTTTCATTGCTCCTCTGCGCACCACTCTTTCCCTTTCTATTTTAGCCTTTGTAACCTCTGCCTCGTTGACCACCTTCTCTCCTTTGGGTCTTTTCTCCTCTCCTGTAATCGCCACACTCCTCTGTAGTATTTTCACTCACTACTTCTTCACTCCTTTGTACATTGCTCTTCCGCTATCTACTTCTAATCTCCCCTTCTCCACTCTCTTGGGCACCACCACGGACGCCATTTCGCCAAAATGCCAGGGGTAGTGGAAGTTACATCACATGACCCTCGACCTCTGATGATATCACTGGAAGTGGTCATTTGACCCCACCCCGAAGTGATATCGCGGGAAGCAATGGAACACAACCTTTCACCCGTCGACAAAACAGGAAGTGGCATCACATAGCATTGTACACTACAAAAAATATGGTTACGATATCACTATAATGTGATGTGCATTTCATACGAGAATGGATCGCCATATGTATCGTTAAGATCAGTGTGCACACCTGGGCTTGCACTGTAACCTTAGCAAGCTGTACCAATGTTATCTACTGCTAACTCATATGCTATGTTTTATTATCAAGTCTTCTGTAACAGCGCCACGATGCCTCAGGGCAACTCTGCGCGCTTTATAAATTGCAAATAAATAAATAAAATAAATAAATATCACCCAACCTGTGTTGGTACTCATTTATCGACCTCAGAAGGATGAAAGGCTGAGTTGAGGCGTTTAAGAACAGACTAAATCAGTGACTCACCTCCTGAAGTGTGCCTGAAATAAACCTTTAATGAGTCTAGCAATTATTGTATAGAATTCCAGAAATACATTATTTGGTATTCCTATTCTTGCTTATTTAGGGTCAGTGCTGAAAGTGTTAGACTTGTGGCATTCCTATTCTTATTCTTATTTTTTTTTAAGGAGCCTGAACAAGAAAGCCAGCCATCCAGAAGTAAAGAGCCACATGGTGCTGTCCACAGCCCAGGAGCTTGCATTACAAACCCCCCCACCCCCCTTTTTTTATTTATTTATTTTTTTTAAATTTGTTTTTATTAGGTTTTCAAAATAGACATTGTACATGAACAGAGAAGTAGAAACTGAAAATGTCATTTGAAATAACAACGAGTACCTGTTCAGATCAGGTTCTTCCTGGTAATAGGAAAATGCAATTATAGAGCATACAGTAACAGAAGAACACAGGGGAACCAAGAGTATACACAGATACGTCATCTCTCTTCCCCCAACAGATGTAATGTCGATACCCCCTCCCCCCTCCCCCCCGGAATGGAAGACTGGTCGTTTGGTGATTTTTGCATCGTTGGTCAAGGTGTATGTTGTGGATCAGGGCTAGGTCATTTGAGTTCTGCCGTGGGGGCATTCATGAGGTGGGTGTGGTTACAGGCCTGGAATGGTTGTGTCTAGTGGCATGGGGGAGGATCTGTGGCAAAGTGGCGGTGGGGTTATCCCTAGAGGAGGAGGACGGTCTGGTCCGGTTTCCTCAGGGCAGAGAGCCATCTTTGCCGAGGGTTGGTTCTGGAGTGGACGTGTGTGCGCTCAGAAATTCGGACCATAACAGTTCGCATTGTGACGCTCTACCATGGAGTGATGCCGTTATCTTTTCCATCGTGCAAAGGTTTAAAGCGACGTTAATCCATTCTTTCTTACTCGGGGTCAACAATGATTTCCATTTGGTCGCTATCAATGCCCTCGCCGCAAGTAGTAAGTGGGGGACTATTCCTTGGACCTTCGTCCATTCGCCATCCTCCGCCTCCAGACTAAATAGCACCAGTTGCGGGGTCAGGGCCCTCTGGATCCCGTCCGTGTGCCTTATCCAGCCCAGCACCTCATCCCAAAAAATCTGGACCCTAGGGCAGTCCCACCACATATGCCAATAATCAGCTATTTGACCACATTCGCGCCAACAGTGGGGGGATGATGTTTGATACATTTTTGATAATCTGTATGGGTCGTATTGCCAGCGGTGGAGGAGCTTGATGGAGTGCAATTTGTATTGGCATGAAATAGAGGTGGTTGTGGCCATGGAGCACATTTTGTCCCATATTTCGTGTACAATTTCAGTCCCCATGTCGTTCTCCCATCGTGTTCGGAGAGTGTGTGTCGAGCCAGTACCACCCTCCAATAACAGCTTATACATTATCGAGATCAGTCCCTTCCTGTCAGTCTTGGAGTCTAACATTTTTTCAAATGGGGTGAGTTCTCTGGTCAGTTTATCCTTCCACACCTCCCTCGTCAGGACTCCTTTAATTTGGAGGTAGTGAAAAGCGGATAGTTCCTATGTTTAAGGTCTCTGTTAGGGCTGGTAAGGTGATGAAGGAGTCGGTACGAACAAGTTGACCCACCCGCTCAAGTCCCGCCTCATACCAGGTCTGGAATCTTTCTACGTTGGGAATATGATTGTTAATACCTGGTGACCATAAGTGGCTTAGTGGGGACGGCCAAGTTGTAATGCATGTCATATCCGTTCCCTCCCTCCAGGTGTCCCACAGGGCTACAAATAGTGGGTGGTTTTTCGTTCTTCTCAACACCCATTTTCGCGGTGCCCACATCCACTCCCCAAGTGTTGCAGGTGCAAGGTAGTGGTTGTCCATTGCCACCCATTGTGGTTCCCTGTAGTTGCGTAGGTGGGGGACAAGTAGACGGAGTTGGGCTGCTGCATGGTATTTTCTCAGGTCAGGTAGTCCTACCCCTCCTTTATCTTTGGGCAGTGTGAGGGTGGCATATGCTATACGGGGCTTCTTACCTTGCCAGAGAAATTTTAGAATTTCCCTCCTGATGTCTATGAAGTACCGTTGAGGGATCACGATTGGGAGCATCTGGAATGGGTAAAGGAACCGCGGGAGGCAAGTCATTTTTATCGCATTGAGCCTGCCCAACCACGATATTGTGAGTTTACCCCACCTGGCGAGGTCCGACCGGAGTTTAATTAAGAGCTGGGGAAAGTTTGCTTCGTAGAGAGAGGCAATATTTTTGGTGATTCGGATCCCTAGGTATTGTAATGTATGGTGTTCGATCGTTAGCCCCAGGGAGGAATATCTTTCCGTGTTCGTGGGTGGGTCACCTTGTAAGGGGAAAAGGACTGACTTAGCGCGGTTGATCTTAAACCCCGACAGGCGGCCGTATTCCTCAAGTAGGAGGATGGCTCGAGGAATGGAGGTCTCTGGGTTGACTACGTGTAGTAGTATGTCGTCCGCATATAGCGCTAATTTATACTCTACGCCTCCCAGACGTATGCCCTCTACACCAAGGTCTTTTCTGATCTTGCATGCTACTGGTTCTAGCGATAGGGCGAACAAAATCGCTGAGAGGGGGCATCCCTGCCTGGTACCACGCGTTAGTCGGAACCACCTAGAGTATTCTCCATTCACATGGACCGATGCCGAGGGAGTTGAATAAATTGCTTGTATTCCCTTTCTCAAGTTGGGGCCAAGTCCTATCTTCTGGAGGACCTTCATTAAGAAGTCCCACTCTACCCTATCGAACGCTTTTTCGGCATCAATCGAGAGCAGCGCAGGGTTGGTGTGGAGGGTATGGGAGGTATGTATCAAGTGAAGGGTTTTGCGCATGGTGTCAGCGCCTTGACGGCCTAATATGAATCCTCCTTGGTCTGCGTGGATGAGACGGGGGAGGAACGATTCAAGTCTAGCGGCTAGGACCCTGGCATAAATTTTCGCGTCTAAGTTTAATAGGGAGATTGGGCGATAGGAGCCACATCTCGCGGGATCTCTCCCCTCCTTTGGGATAACCACAATAATCGCCCTCGTGAAAGAATCGGGGGGTTTCCCTGTCTTCAGGATCTGATTGAAGAGATCGGTGAGGAAGGGAGTGAGTTGTGTTGCAAACGTTTTATAAAATCCTGCCGAAAAGCCATCTTCCCCCGGGGATTTGCCTGATGCGAGTCTCTTTATTGCTTCATGGATCTCCGCACTTGTTATGGGGTTGTCAAGGGATTCGGCCTCTGTGACTGTAATCTTGGGCATGTCGATGTCGTTTAAGTATGTTTGGATGTTTAGTGCGTCGGGTTCCCCGTCGGGGGTATACAGAGCTTCAAAAAAGTTGGCAAATTTTTCCGGGATGGTGGTTTGGGGCGCTTCCGGGGTGTTGTCAGCATCAGATAGTTCATGTACCCTCCTGTCGGCTTGCTGGGCCCGTAATCTAGCTGCTAATAGCGCGTCAGCTCTGTCCCCTTTCTCATAAAACTTCTGCTTCAAGAGGACAAGTTTGCGGGCTATTAGTTCATGTTCTAGGAGACGGAGTTCCTCCCTTTTCTTCCTAGCTTCTAAGACCCGTTCAGAGTCTGCAACCCCGTTTTTGAGGGTCCCCGTCTCTAGCTGGGTAATTTCCTTGCGGAGCTTGTTTTCGATCAAAGCCCTCTCCCTCTTTTTACTGGCCCCTTCCCTTATTAATACCCCTCTCCATGTGGCTTTGGCCGCTTCCCAGACTACCTGCTTGGAGACCTCACCGTTGTCATTCAGTTGAAAGTAATCCTCAATCGCGGTCTGCATTGCTTGTTTAAAAACCGCATCCCTCCAGAGCGATTCATTACAACGCCATCTACCCCTTCCCGTTGGGAGGGAGGCCCATGTCAATTCGGCTCGTACCATATCGTGGTCTGACCATGAAATTGTAACGATATCTGAGCTAGAGGCTGTGTCACATATGTCTCTTGAAAAGAAAAGGTAATCTATGCGAGTGTGTGTGTTATGTGGGGCTGAAAAGAAGGTGTACCGCTTGTCAGTGGGGTGCTTACAACGCCACACGTCCATCAAGCCATACAATTCCATCATCTTATTAAATTGGGTGTAGTCCCCAGTGGGTTTGGCCTTAGTTTGGGGATTGCCAGGGTGCCAGTCCATGTCGGGGTCCGCCCACATGTTGAAGTCCCCGCCTAATATTACATGGCCGGTCGCTTCCAGCATGATCTTGGGTATTGTTTTGGAGAGGTATCGGATCTGACCTACATTTGGGGCGTAAATTGTGGCCACCGTAATAGCTAGTTTACCTATGGTTCCCGTGATAAGTAGCGCTCGGCCCTCTACATCCGCCCAGACCTTCGTGACCACCAGATCTATTCCTTTTCTGACCAAGATCCCCACCCCACCTTTGCGCAATGGGCCTGATCCCCAGAACTCCAGCCCCGTTCGCTTCCCCAAAATTGATCTTTCTTCACCTCTCACGTATTTCGTCTCCTGTAGGAGAAGGATATCAAATACAGACCTTCGGAACTCTCTGTAGACGAGGGACCTCTTCGTGGGCGAGTTCAGGCCTTTCACATTTAATGTACCCACCCTGATGTTGCCCCCATGGCATGCGTCAGCCATCATCACGACGGTGGTATCTCAGGCCACCTGGACGCGCTGACCCTTCCGCTGTTTCCCCGTGATAACCGGGGAGCCACAAGCCTGTCTCCCCGTGTGCGCCATACACCCAACATGTTGACACGAAATCAGCTTCCATTCCCCTTCCCCATCCTTCCCTCCTCCTCCCCCTATATGTTCGGTGGCGTTCGATTGAGCCGAGTTGGCAGCACTGGCCCATAACCGAACCACCAGTGGAGGCCGTTACTTCACGGTCCCCTTTCAGTATATACAACAATATCAACTTTAGAGCCCCCTGAAACCCCCCCTCAAAGTGTACTTGTTAGCCGAGCACAGGTAGGGTCGAAACACCCTATATTAGCAATGTCCTTTCGCTCTCGGTTTGGCGTGCAGATTAGCTGTGTGGAAACGTGATAGAGTATAGTCAACCCAGTCCCTCTGGTGAGCCATTTCCTCTGCGGTATTTTCTTGAGCCTTTAACTTTCCTCCTCTTTGGGCCTTGTATTCGCCACTCCCTATCTTCGCGAGGTGCGTGATCGGTCTCTTCTTCTTGAGATGGATCGCCTAGTAGGTCGAGAATGCAGGCCTTAATTTCTTTTTCCGAGGACAATTTGATTCTCGATCCCTCGTGTGTGAAGGAGAGGGAGAAGGGGTATCCCCATCTATATCTTATGTCTCGAGATTTAAGCCATGTGGTGAGCGGTTTGCACATTTTCCTCATTGCGAGGGTTAGGGAGGAGAGATCCTGGTAAATCGTTATGTGTGCCCCGCTCAGGGTGATGCTGCCTCCATTCTTTGCCTTTTCCAACACCCTCGATCTATCTCGGTAATGATGGAATCGGGCCAGGACGGATCGGGGTCCCCCGGGTGGCCCCCCCGCCCTGTGGATGCGTTCCGTTTTGGGTTCATCTATATTTTCGTCGGCAACGAGGAGCTTTATGATATCGTGTATGGTCGTTTTCAGGTCCTCCTCAGTTTCCCCCTCTTTTTCTGGGATGCCGAAAAATCGGAGGTTATTTCTTCTTTCCCGGTTCTCCAAATCGTCCATCTTAAGTTTACACTCTTGTTCCTTCCTCTCTAGATCGCTTATCCTTAGTGACAACTGAGTCTCACGGGTATCAATTGATACCTGGTTATTTTCAATCCCTTCGACCCTGTCCTCAATGTTGTCTATCCGCTGTGTGAGTTTATCAATTTTCCCACCAATGCTGGCACCCATGTTCCTGATCTCTTCGAGCAGGCCTGCAATATCTCCTTTCGTTGCCGCCGTGTTCCCGTCCGGGACCGGGTTTTCCGGGGACGCCATCTCGAGGTTGCCGGTAGGTTCGGGGTTTGCGTTATAGGCGTAGATGGCGAGTTTCTGTCGGGGGTTCATGCGCTTGTGAGAACCCGTTCTGGACTTTTAGGTGAGTTCGCTCATTAAGACTGTGGATACCGCTGAGGAGGCACACGCCCCTGTATCTTTCTTGGAGTCACTGGTATGCCCAAGAGGACAATGATGAGGCAGGGGGCCTTTCCCCCAGCGGTGTGTGACAAGGCGGATCTCTAGTGTGTTCAGGGAGAGTTGGGTCCAGAGAGTGCCCCCCATGGAGTGCCCTGGAGTCGTGGGGTTCAGTAGATCTGTGGAGCATTCGTGTTTTGGGTTCACCTTTTTCTTGCAGGTCTTGCCATGTTAGGAATGTCCCCTTCCTTGTGACTATATTCTTTAGCTGTGTGGTGAGGGCCTTCCGCTAGTGGGGTCTGAACAGGAGCGCCAAATCGGGTCCACTCTGTGAGGCCTTGTGCTACGATGGTGGACCGGGGACCGCCTACTGTCCGCCACGTGTGGCGCAGGGAGGCCGCGGGTGCCGTGGGCCTGAAAAAGCGGGGCCCAGCTTGTGTAGGCCCGTGTAGTTGAGGCTCCGATGTAGTCGGGCGCAGCAGGGTTTCCGAAGTCTATGCTGCCATGTGTGGGGGCCTCGTCCCACCGCCCCGGGCCGGTTCGCTCCTCGGCGGGGAGGGCGGATTGTAAGCGTGGGATCGTGCGGGAGCAGGCGGGGAGTGCCAGTGTGCGCACTTACTTTGTGTCTCGGCGGGGTTCGCTGGAACCGCGTCGCGAGGAGGTTCTTCTTCCGCTTTATGCTGCCGATCACGGATTCCTCCAGCGGGTCGTTCCCGCGAGGGTGGGGTGCGCGGGCGCCTGGGCGCTACCCCCACACCGTGAGTCGGAGCTCGCAAAGTTTGCCGGGGACTCTGGGTACTGCGGCGTGGTGCTCGTTCTGGGCACTGTTAGTTTCGTTTCCGGCGCGAGACGCCCAGGGCTTTCTTCTCCGGGAGTGCTCAATTCCAGTCCGGGGGGGTCCTTAAAAACGGGGGCTCAATCCGTTTTGGGGGACCGTGCGACGGGAGCTCACACGGGCAAGGTCTGCATCCGCGCGCCCCCTGGTGGCCAACCCCTTTTTTTATTTTTAAAAAAAATGTTTTAGAGATCGCAAGGGAGACCAGAGGTCGCAAGGGAGACCTCAGAGGTCGCAGTTGCGACCCCTAAATGACGTCCCTGCCGTTAGCTGAAGTGTGGCTGCCTGGGGAACATAGTGGAATCCGCTTTACTGGCGGCGTGTCAGCCTCCACCTGCTTGGAGGCAGCTACTGCACTGGACCGGGCACGCACAGGGGAGAGGTATTTGTGCCCAGACCTCCCTTGCAATATTGAACCTAAACCCTGACTGGCTTTAGGCACCAGCTGAGGAGAGAGCATATTCGGGGGTGCACCAAAACCAGAGGGAGACCAGACACTGCTGGGGGTGCCCCGGACCACCCACCAACGTAAGAGGGATTGCTGCTTGGGGGAGACAGCGGGCTGATGGAATCCAGCACATGAAGTGGCAAAGTGTGGTGCACGAAATGAAACACAACCTGTCACCCCTTGACAAAATAGAAAGTGGCATCACATAGCATTGTTCCTAAGTACAGTACGAAAAATATGGTTACGATATCACTATAATGTGGCATACATTTCATACAAGAATGTAGCACCAAATGTATCGTTAATATCAGTGTGTATAGACCCATATTACCAAATTACTGTGATTGCAAGCTGACGTCCAAGACCACATGATAATTGTGTTATTATATAGCACTTACGCTTATGCGCTTTATATAGAACGAATATACATAAATATCACTCAGCCTTTGTTGGTACTCATTTATCAACCCCAGAAGGATTAAAGGCTGAGTTGACTTGTTTAAGAACAGACTAAATCAGTGACACACCCCCTGAAGTGTGCTGAAATAAACCTTTAATGAGTCTAGCAATTATCGTATAGAATTCCAGAAGGACAAATTATTTGTTATTCCTATATAAGTTCACTGCTCAGTGTTACACCCCTCTTTTTTTAAGACGCCTGAAAGAAAGCCAGCCACTCCAGAAACAACAAGTCACATAGTGCTTACCACAGCCCAGGAACTTGCACCTAAAAAAAAAAAATATAAACGTGTATTTATTTTCTTTTTTTTAGGGATAGCAAGGGAGACCTCAGGGGTCCCAGTTGCGAACCCCAAATGACGTCCCTGAGCACCACCCTGATGCACTTTATCGCACATTCAATGATTTCTAGAACTAGTGTTGCCGGGACACAGTGAGTCGGCGGCACAAGTGAAGTGTGGCGCCTCAATGTAAGTAAGGAGTTCAGGGTGCGGATAAGGTATTTTTGGGGTTTACCGTAATGACTAAACCGTATTTTTGGCCGTAACCGCTACTTTTTTTCTTGGCTGCGTCTCCCGTTTCAATAAAACAACGCAAATCCGCTGGCAGCTACCCTGGCTTTTCTTGCAACTTAGACCGTGCTGTGATTCAGTACCTAGGGGACGCCGATGAGGTGAAATGGTGGTTTCCGGATGCCACTGAGCTTTTTAACGACTTCTCTGAAGTGCTAGCATTGTACCCGATTTTCCTTATTTGGGTTGATTTGCGGACTGTAGACCTGGACTGCTTGATTTGCTTTTTGAACTTTCCCTGGCTGCGACATTCGGGTTGTGCGCTTAACCATCTGAGCTAGGCCTGGACACTGGATTAGAACTGGACTCTCCCTTGGAATGGTGTAATGTATTGGATTGTTCTCCTAGATTTGAACCCTTGTTATAGGTTTGTCTGGATTGTTTTTTTGTCTCCTGCCTCGATTCTGTGAAACTTAAGTGACTTGTTTCTAGTTATCGCAGACCTTTGTTATGGGAAACATCTACAATTCTTTCTGGAATTCCCTTGTGTCTTCAAGCGCCTCTTCCAAATCCTCCATGAACTGTTACACACTCCCAGTGGATGCTTCACTTTATACAAGTTATTTAATATACATGTGAGGTTCCGGGAAGGAGCGGGGTGTCCGGCATAGACCTTTGAATACCCTTTGATATTCCCGATTCTGCCACTGTGCCTACAGTAGTTGGTGCATAAAGTAATCGGAGAACATCTGCTGAGAACTCTAGAGTGGGCTAAAGTGTATGCCGAACGACACAGAAGCAACCCAACCCATCCCTGAGTAAAAGTTTGATTCTCTTTGGTTCTCATCTAAACACATGAACATTCCCCAGAATGGAAATTTCCCGATTCATGGGTCCTTGCAAGATGCAATGAATAATATTGAATCCTGTGGCCATTTGATTGTAGCTACATAGGTCATGGTGAACTTCCACAGTGGTTTGTCTTGCCCAATTTGAACCTTGCCTGTGTGAGACCAGTCCTCCTGCCCGATGATGCCCTGAATGTGTTGTCAGGGGAAGGAACGCAAAGTCTGGGAAATGCTGGACTCTGGCATTTGAAGGGGTCATTTATATTATTTGCTATACTGGAAGTGCTACAGACCAGTAGAAAGAACTTGGGAACCTTGTCGACATGCCAATGCCCCTCAACTTGAAGCACACTTTAATGAGCAGCATCCTTCATGCCCGTGACCTGCACAGATCTTGGGTGGGAGGACTGTCAGGACTTTGGGTCCTGTGGAAGCGTCTTTTGTGCTGGACTACCGTGGCTACTCTGGTCTACCCTGCAACGTGGACCATGCTGCACTTCAACTCCCAGGGGGTGATGTACAGTCTTCCATCGGCGTACCTATGACAGCAGTGTGTCGTCCAGCTCCTAATAATCGTAGAAGTGAAATCGTGGATTCCAGATGATGCTGTGCTACTGGACTTCCTACGAAGTACGAGCAGCATACCTAATTATCATTGTTTGAATGGATTTGCCTGCTATCGACCTGTACTACTTCACCTAGTTGGACTTCCCTTGGCCATCATACTCTGGCTGTGTGCTTAACCATCTGAACTAGACCAGGACTCTGGTTTGGAACAGGACTCTTCCTTGCCATAGAGTTGATTGATTTTCTGAATCGGGACATTTGGTCTTCTGTTTGTCTGGATTGTTTTTTTGTCTCATGTCTCGATTCTGTGGAACTGAGTGACTTTTGTTTCCAGTCATCACTGACTTTGGTTATTGGAAACATCTAGAACTGTCTTTGAAATTTTCCAACTGCTCCATGAACTGTTATACACACCTAGTAGGTGATTTGTGCCTAGAACATAGTGTTTATTACATGTGTGAAGTTCTGTGAAGGGGTGGCGAGGGAGATGATCCTTTGAATGCCTCTTGAATGGTTGTACTGACCTGTGCCTTTGTTTCAGACTTGGGAGAGTGCTCTGGCCTCATACCTCCAGCGCTTTGAACTCTCCAAGGAACCCAGTGGTACTAGATGATTCCCTGGGTTGTCGGGTGGGTGGAAAGAATTTGCTACCAATCTGTGAGGATTTGTTTCAGACTCGTACTATATTGAAACCTGTTAAGTAACCATTGCTCCAAACACCTGGACCCTCAGACTTAACCAGTGTGTTGTATAGTGATTTGGCACCAGCTTTGAGCCTCTCTCAGGTGTGTTAGTTGGGATTGGCTGCCTATCCCCACCTCTGCAGATGGGTTAAACCCATGATCTGGGACTGGGAATTGGCTTGTTCCCCACCCCCAACCCTTGGGCAGTCCTCACTCTGCCTGCCCTACCCTAGCCCTGCTTTCCAGCTATCCTCTGGGGTAAAGGAACTCTGGTGTATCTCTACAGGCAGCTGGTTTAGTGATTGGTTAGTTGCCCCCCCCCCCCCCCTTCTGAGGAGGGCTTCCAGTTCTGATGTGGGACTTGGGGCTGGGAGGGAGAGGGAAGAAGGTGTGAGAGGGCGGTTGAATGGGCTAGGGGGAACCGGGAAGGTGGTCTATCGTAATTTTGGTACCACTGTGCATTCATATGGGATTCTGGAGTCCAAACGTGGCGAGCCAAGGCTGCAGGTACTGCCAGTTCAGTGGTCTAGCTGTTTCTAGAGTCCCTTAAACGGGCAGGAGCGCCTGTGGTGGCAATGTGGCTGCCCCATGCCCAGAGACTCAGACTTAATGGGGGTGACCAGGGGATCTTCTCCATGGCGCACTCTGGCCCATCAGCGTCCAACTTGTGGAGGCCCCAATCCCTCTGGAGGTCCTCCTATCAAAGCAAGGGACTTCGCACAAAGGATACAATCAACTGAGCTCTCTGTGTACCTCCTGAAGGCTTTGCTTTCTCTAAACCCCTAGATATAGGTAAAATTAAAGCTTCTCGTAAAATTTTATGTGAAGCCAACTAGATTTGCCTTCTACATTTATTTCCACAGGTGATGTCAAGCAGACATTATCTCTTTCCTGCCCTAGTATCTGGAGCTCTAATTAGTCAACATATACTCTTCTCTTGCTCCTTTCCCGCTCTTCCTTGATGGCATGCTCATTGAAAATCAACCATGGGCCTAGATTTTGGGAGGCAGTCCTATTATGGTGAACAGGGAGAGACCAAGGACTAGTCAAATCAAATCAAAGTAAGGTAGCAGAGCAGCAAGCCTAGTCTCAGGATGGCTGTGAGAGTGGTCTAGTCCTACAATGAGTTCCCAGAGAACACCACCAATAATTCAAACTAGACCGGTAAGTTCACAAACATGCAATGCTTTATCAGGCTTTTAACATACACACTAAGCAAGTAAAACCTCTAGTCAAAAATTGTCCCACTTACTATAAAACAGATATATACATTCACCTTTAGGAGAAGAAAGAAAACCTGTGATTCAGTAACCAGTGAAACACATGTATGTACTTGCGTGCATGAAATTCAGTAAAGGCACAAGGATTCCCACAGAATAGCTCCCCTAAAATGTAATGAGTCTGGGAGACCACCAGGGGGTGCAGAGGAAATGGCTGCTTAAGCCGTCTTCTCCCTCACCCCCTGAAAAACAAAAGTGGTGTAATGTGTGGTTATGTAACTTTATTAAGCTCCAACAACAGGAGCGGGTGGCCAAAAGCATCAGGCATCCGAATCCTGAAGAGCGAGCCCTGAGACCACAACTCGGCGGAGAACCGCGCCTGGTAAAACACAGCAGGACAACATTGTGAGTTTGCTGACCTCGATCCTCTTAGCCCCGGCGGCAACATGACCTGGGCCAAAGAGACGTACGACCGGAGGAGGCGGCCCACGGTGAGACGACGAACCCCTCCCCCAGCACATACCCAAATGATGTTAGGAGCTGAGGAGCCAGCCGGGCCCCAGACTCAGCTTAATTAATTAGAATAACGGAGTGGAGAGGAGGTGTGTACACCCGAGCAGCTTCCCCATAGTGAAGAGGCCTCAAGACAGCAATCACTGCATGGCCCAGGTGGGGGTAGCCCTTCTTGAGACCAGAGCTCCGGGGGACCGACCCCAGGAGGGGCATACCTCTCAGACCCAACACGCTTGCACACTACAAATACAGAGAGGCCATCACGACTTAGGATACCCAGGCAAAAGCGCGCACACCTTGCCTCTCACAGGGTAGTTATACCAACAATGATTAGGTGCATTGTAGCAGGACCTTGCATGCCGCTGGGCCGGAGGGGTTAATCAACTAAAGAGTGGGACAAACTTAAAAGGGAATAAACAGACAGCAGAGCCCTTGACGAAAAGATGTCAAAAGGAGGAGCAAAGCCGAAAACAGGAGCAGGTGACATCAAAGCACTACTGGGCATGCAGGAAAAAGAAAAGGAAAAATAGAAAGAAAGGGAGAGGAATGCCAGAGAAATACAGGCGTAATTTCACCCGCTACCCCTCGGGACGAATACAGCGTCCTCATTTACCAAAGAAGACCTAATGGAATTGCTCTACATGCTGAAGCAGGACCTCACCAAAGAGATTAAAGACACTAAAGAAGTAATGGTCAAAACCATCGCGTAGCTAAACTCCCCCATGATGGGATTAGAAACAAGAGTGAACAAAGTCGAAAACACACTGTGCGAACGTGCTCATTATCAGGCGGAGCTCAGCAACAGAGTACTGGGCATAGAGGAGCAATTGGAGATGATATGGACGAAAGCCCACAGAAACAACATTAGGATACGAGGAATACCACGAGAGGTCCCGGATCAAGAGGTAGCAGACTACATGCAAGAGATTTGAGCACTCCTGGACCTTCCTGACTCTGCAACAATAGAATTGGATAGGACAGAGTCTATACAGCGATGCAGCAGCGCTTGAACCTCTTGTACATGTCCAAAGTTAACTTTTTTCATCAGAAGGAACAGATCATGGCAGCAGCCAGAAAGAAAAAACTGGTGCAATTCCGTGGTACAGCTATCTAACTGTATCAAGACTTTAGCGAATAGACGGGAGCTACATGTAGTAAAAGCCTGGTTACAATCGCAGATCAAACCTCGATGGGGTTTCCCCTGCAAACTAATGTTTGAGGTTCAAAATCAAAGATATCCGATATGCGAGTGGGTCTGAAGAGGGAGCGGCAGAACTGTTGAACGAGACCCCTGGGGCCAGAAGCGCAGCGGCACCATGTTGCATTATGGGCTGGACCGAAAGTAGCAGTACAAGGAAACCAAGGAGGAAGAGAATCCTGGAGACATCTGCTAGAGAAGGGAAATTATAAGAACAACCCCAACAAAGGACGAGTTACAACCCAACTTGCCTGGCCTATTATCTCATTGTGAAGAATTGAGACTGCCTAAAAGGTGAGAAGTTACACACATGCTACCACAGAAGACTCGCATCTATTGGGGGAAATGGGGCTCGCCATGAGAGGGTATGGCGCCCAGCAAAATGTCATCTCGAATGACAAAGAATTGGTCTTTTGTGGTTCGAGAAGTTATGCCCGACAAAAGTTTTATAGTTTTCTGGCATTTTATTTTTATTCATATTCATACTTTTTGTTCCTGGTTCTAAATTCTCCACGTATATATGGCTCTGCAGTCATTATGTCCTTCAATTGTGTCTCCGAAAAGTTCTCCCCGTCTTCCAAATCAGCTGGTTAAAGGAACTGCACCGTACTATATCTCATGGCGGTAGCCCCTGAAATAAAACGCCTGACTCTAATGTGCGTGCAGGGTGTAAACGTGCCAATAAAACGGAAAGCCAAATTACAGAGGCTCTCATCCATAGAAGTGGACTTTGCGTTCTTACAAGAGACCCACTTATTAAAGGAAGATGAGAAACGCTTCACAAGCTAAGGGTACCCCTGGACATATTTTGTGACTAGTGGCCTCAAAAACGGGGAGTAGCCATCATGGTTCGCAAGGGTATCCCACTACGAACAAGTGACGTTCTGTGAGATGCTCAAGGGAGATAATCTCCTAATGAAACAGGAGCTGAGGGGCCGTAAAGTCACACTGGGGGTTATATATGGCCCTAATGAGAAACGGGCAGAATTTCTAGGGAGATTCACAGAGATACTAGCAAATTTTACAAAGGGTGACACAATATTAGGGGGGACTTATATTGTGTGGTAGACCCAACTATGGATAAAACACTGACCCCCACTATAAATGACAAAATCAATTATGCTATGGCAACTCTGCTGAGGGAATTATCACTGATGGAGGCATGGCGCTGTACGCACTCGGGGGAGAGGGGATGCTCTCCTACCCTTATCCTGCTGGTCAAGGAAGTAGAAATTCTACCAAAAGCACTCACAGATCACTCCCCGGTAAAACTAGAGCTAGATCTAGGGCAGGGTACTCCACGGCAGAAACCGCTTTTGTAGATTCAACGAGGCAATTTTAACAGCCACTGCAACTAGGGCCTCAATAGTAGAGGCTATAACCCACTACTTCCAAGAAAATATGACGGAAGGCATGGATATACGTAATGTATGGGATGCAGGGAAGGCAGTCTTCAGAGGAGTTATTATAGGGCACACAATAGCCTGGGGTAGGAATCGCCACTCATGCCGGAGAGACTTAGAGATGGTAGTACAAGTGAAAGAGAAATCAAACGCAGTGAAGGGAGGCAGGAGTACAGGATAGCTAGACAAGCACTTGAAACTCACATGATGGGGAAAGCGGCTCAATCATTACTTAGGACAAAACAATATTATTACTCCAAGGGCAACAAGGCAAATAAATTACTGGCAGTTAAACTTAGGAAAGTAGCAACCCGTAATTACATTGGGGCTCTGAGGTCTGAAGATGGGAAGAGGGAGGTCAAGGGCACCAGGGAATTTTTAGTAAATCCCCCACCCCACATCAAGGCAATATCACCCAAATCCGTAATTTCATAGACCAGGCACGTCTCCCCCAAATCTGAGGCAATGAGGGAAACATTGGAGAATCCCATAACGATCCAAGTAGTTGCTCAAGCCATACGTTCCCTCTCAACGGGAAAGGCTCCCGGTCCAGATGGGTTCCGCAACAAATTCTACACTGCGTTTGCGGGGCCCCTACTCCCTCAGCTTACCACTCTATTCAATTCCTTCTCCAAATCAGGGGTAATAACCAAATCAATGGCAAAATCCACAACGCACTGCTTTTGAAACCTGAGAGAGATCCTGAGAACTGCACCGCCTATCGCCCCATAGCCCTATTGAACACTGACGCCAAACTCTATAGTAAGATCCTAGCCACTAGATTGAGTGAGGTATTCCTGCATATAATCAATTGCAACCAAACAGGGTTTATTAAGAACAGAGGGGCCCACAACATCATTAGAAGAGTAATAGACTTGATAGCACTGGCTCAAACTCCCTGGGGGACTATCACTTCTCTCCCTAGATGCCCACCGGGCGTTTGACAGCATGTCGTGGGACTTCCTCCAAGCTATTTTACCTGAATATGGGTTTGGGCCAGTCATTAGCAAATTAATACTGCCCAAATTCAAAATACCATCCACAATAATCAAGGTTAATGACCCCAAGACTGCCCCAATCCCACTAGGCAGAGTAACAAGGCAGGGGTGCCCACTCCTCCACCCCCACCCTCCTAGTTTTTGCATTGCCCATGGAACCCCTTGCACAAATGATTCGGAATGGCCCTCTCATACTATGCCCGACATATGAAGGCAGCACACATAAAGTGGCGCTCTACACTGACAATGTCGTTTGCTTCCTCCAAAAACCCATGCAATCAATCCCACCCCTACTTGATCTCCATGACAGATTCTATACGGCCTTGGGATTTCGTATTAATCACCAGAAATCAGTGGGAATGGCGATTGGAATCTCACCTGAAACCCAATTAGTGCTGCTATCAACCTTCCCTTTAAATGGGTATACGACAAGTTTGTATATATCTGGGAGTGCATGTCACCAAATCGTACAAAAACCCTCATAGGGGCCAACATCCCACAATTCTGGAAAGAGACTAAAGCGATCCTGAACAGATGGGAAACACAAGAAATGTAATGATTGGGAAGTAACTGCAGTAAAAATGACAGTCCTACCTGGGCTATTATTCATCTTTCAGGCTCTACCGATCATTATCCCTGAAAAAGAATTGTTAGACTCACACTCTGAGGGACATGGAACTTGGAAAATATCCCATTGATAACACCTGTTGGAGAAGGCCCACATAGATGACAAAGTCCCTTAAATGGCGAGATGGGAGAAGAACATAGGGGCAGAGATACCAACAGACTCATGGCAGAAAATATTGACTCAAACCTCCGAAAGCTCTAGATGCACAGTGTTTAAGGAATGTGCGATCAAACTTTGCTACAGATGGTAGATGACCCCACAGAGACTACACGTGATATCGGCAGATTATTCGGATTTCAATAAAAAGATATAATTGGAAGGAAAAAAATTTAATGAGTCCAACCCTAAAATGGTTTGGGGCTTTGTGCCCTAAAGTCACCAGTTCCAAAGTTATACTTCAAATGTAGGTTTACTTAGAGATGTGGACGATGCTGGTGGTTATGATCACAAAGTGAAAAGGGTAGGTAAAGTTCAGGTAAGTAAACAAACTCAATATCAGTCCACTAGCGCAGGCGTAGGAAGGGATCCTTGACCAAGCCTTCACCAACCAAATCAGGAAAGAGTAGTTTAGGGGCAGGACTTTACGCCCATTTAACCCTAGAGAGAATAGGGCAAAGGAACAGGTTAGTTAACTTACCCCGCTGACTTATTTCTCCAATGACCACTGCTGAGTTTCCGGAATCCATTGTGGACAGTCCTTTGTGCTTGGCCTGGTTGAGGGGAGGAGTCACAGGTCCTGAGGTCCCTTTCGGACGTAGGATTTAGTTTCGGATGGTTGTAGGTAATCTGTTCCAGACACCTTCCAAACGGAGAAAAGAATAAGACCTCCTGGGTGCTGGTGACCTCAGGACACCTCTAGGATGCGAAGAAGATGGATTATAAAGGGAGTCACCATGGTAAGGCTGTGACAGGCTATCTTTCAGGGATGAACAAAGGAGCAGGTCATGCAGTGCTTCCATTGATGCAAGAAATCTGAAAATGCAGGAGCGGGCATCTTGTTGGACAAGTTGCAGATCTTCCAAGTTCCATAATGGCGAAAGCTGCTGCGAGGTAGCTCAGAAGAGAGCTGGCCAGTCCACCGATTGGCCCAGCGACACTGCCAAAGGCATGGTTCCTCGAACAGGAGTTGCCTGGTTGTTCAAACCGGTCGAAGCACCAACAAAGGTCTTCTTGAGATCAGGCAGAGCAGCAGGACTTCACCAGGACTCCACTGGAGTTGGTGCTGGTCAGCTGCAGGGGTTGTTCTTCGGTCGTCAATGGTCTGCTCTTCTTTGTAGAGGATTAACGGTGATCTGAAGAATGGCTGCACGAGTCCTCCAGTCCAAACTTGGATAAAAGGAAGCTTGCCCAGGTACACCAATGGTAAGGATCTGCACCATTCAAACAAGCATTGGCTATCCAATCATTGATAGCTATTGACCACCACATCTGCCCAGCAACAGACATTCATGCACCTGGATGTGTACTGGTAACAGACAGTCCCAGCCCCCACATACAGACTCACACACAAACCGCCACTTAGCCTGCTAAAGCTGCAGCTTTCCCCCGTGAAAGGGCATTTCATATGCATTTCCTGATCTGAGAAGGCTGGAAGAAGGCCATTGAACAATATGACAAAAGGACACGCAAAAACCTTGTTGTACAGCCATGTTAGGAGGCTATCCACCTTCAGTAGCCCTTTGCGGTAAATGCAAAAGTACACCAGTAAAAAGTATAAAACGCGTTCAAGAAATCTTCACTCCCACTAGCTAATCATAGGCACATTGTAAAAGTAACCAAAAAGCTATTATAGAAAAAGTTATAAATATACAAAGTATCCTACCTGCACTTCATTTTAAGGTAATGTGTGCAATTGTAACAATGCAAGAAAATCTCGAGAGGGACATAATACTAATAATCTTATGGACTAATCAGTTTCCTCAAAAATTAGCAAAAAGATAAGGGATGTAAGGCAAAAGCTTTTTCTGACCGCCAAACAGTCCGGATGGGAGTCTAAACAAAGCAAAAAGAGAGGCTCTTCTATGGAAGGAAAGGGGCAAAAAGAAAATCTTTCCTAACACTCATTCCTCCACTCCTTCATACTGAGGTCCCCCACCAATCTCTTCCCTTAGGCCAAATATTCCCTCTTGAACCTTCCTACTATTGCTAGCTACCACCTTGCCAGCCTCCTGTTGACTAACTGTAAACCTTCTTCTGATACCTCTTCTCCTCCTCTCATCTCCAACTTCCTGCAGTCCAAACTCCTATGTAATCTCCTCCCTGTCCCATATACTCAAACCAAACTGTTGCTGCAACCCTCTGTCTAAAAGCATCTACACTGCTTTTGTTTCAGCTGCCTTTTTCTACCTTGGGGGACACTCCTCATACTTGTAATAGTAAAGATGAATTTTCAGAACCAGCCCTGAATGAGGGTTCCGAGAGCCCAATACATTTTTAGTAAACAGAGAGTTAGGCAAGATTGTACGAAGTGCCCTTTGGGTGCACTACAATAACCTTGACCCTTGGTAAGTCTGAACTACACAGGTTGGTAGTGTGGTCGAGCAGCCAAGATTATCTCAAGAGGGGTCAATGTGAGCAGTAATGTTGTGACAGAGTTTCACAATACAGCTATCCAAATGAACACACTCAAGGTTTCTTGATAAAACAATTATTAATTTATTTCACAGTCAGTTGTAAAGCCTTCTTTATAAGGAGCAATATATGTAACAATTCAAATATACTTCAAAACACACTCTCTTAGTTTCTCTAAATTAGTTGATACCCATTGAGGATTGCACACAGACACTTCCTACACCCTCAGGTGAATTAAGTAGCTAAGACACTGTGGATACATTTAGAGCAATACTGAGTTTAGTGAAAAAGATAGAATAGAGGAATAAAACAAAGGTTAACAAATAATTCACAAACAGGTAAGTACTTGTAAGGAAACCTTCCAATGGCAAATATGTTTAACCATTTCCTGGGAAAAGGACAAGTACACAGTGAAAGGTAAAGAGGAATTTCTCAGGGAGCCAGGGAAGCCAATGTTAATCCCACAAGGTCAAGGGGAGCTGGAGATCTTCTTTGCAGGTAGGTAAAAAGTCTTGCACAATGTTTTTGAAAATGTTTGTAGAAAATAGAACACTTGAAGGGCCACAAGGTGGGAGGTTTGTTAGGGGAAAAGTTTGAGCAACTCTGCAAGGTAACCAAGACAGGTCTCAATTGATAGCAAGCAAGGCTACACAACAAGAAGTAAATTATCTTGCACTTTACAGTACCTCTGGTTAGAAGAAATGGTTCCTGCTGGCTTCTGTTCCTGTACAGCTCTGCAGATCCTGTTGTTCCTGAGCCTCAGTCGTGGGGACAAGAGGGAGGGCGTCTGGGGACTCCTGCTCTGCAATGAGACGGTCAGCGGAAGCAATGGGCAAACTTCAATTCAGCGGTCCTTCAGTGTTTCAGCTCTTCGCGTCTGACAGCAAATAGCAACACCACGGTTCTCGGATACCACTTCAGACTTTCCTCGCATCTCGTGTCCAGCACTCTGTTGAGGTGGCTCAGGCTTGGTCAATCTTGCATCAGGGAAGTCCGGTGGATCTTCCTAGCACTACGGGTCCGACTTAAGCAAGACGCACAATCTTGTGTTCCTCTCCCTGGCTCTTTGGTTCCATCAGTAACTGCAGTGGAAATGCAACCGGCTTCGCGGGGAAGTCCAGAAGGGCTTACTTTGGAGTTGATTGGTCCCACTAACTCAAAGGGAGAAGTCGTCCTTGCAGGGCCTCTCAGGTTGAGGCGAATTCAGAGTTTCAGCACAGCAGCAGGGCTTCACCGGGCAAATCAACGGTCCAGGAGTTGCAGCAGGCGTCTCTTCCAAGTTTGTCTTTGGATTCCTTCCTCCAGTGGTCGACTCTGCCTTCCTAGCCAAAAAGCCTTGCCTTTTATGCAGGTTTCTCCCTTTCATTCCAGCCCTGCTGCCAATCACACAGCAGGGTGGCTGTCCTTGCTGGAAAGCCAGCTGGCCAATCAGTTTTGGGTGCATTCCTGTAACCAAGGGGATTAAGCACATGGAGTTTTGGGCACCTCCCTCACTTCCTGCCCCTGCCACACATACTGGTGCCAGAGGCAGGCTTCACTCGTGAATCCCACCAAAGACAAAATGGACAAAGAGGCCAAACCTGGTTTGGCACGCAGAGTAAATCTCAAGAAGGACCTTTCCAACAGAAAATGGCGATAAAAAAGAAGACCAGGGCCATTTTGATGAAATGGGCACCCATGGGTGCCTTACCGGGGCTGCAAATGCAGCCCGCAGTAAAAACACATAATGGTAGTAAAGAGTAAACCACTGCCACCAGCCATTCATTGTGGAAAGGGTAACATAAAAATGTTGCATGATAAACTAGACAAAGGGGATACTAAGTAACCCCTCCGGCACCCTATGGTAAGATATCTCCTCTATCTCCATCTCTACCTGTGGTGTTCCCCAGGGGTCTAACCTCTCTCCCAGTCTGTTCAACCAATACCTGGCACTTTTTGCCTACCACACTGCCGCTCTCTGCCCCAGCTTCCAGTGCTATACGGATGACACTCCGCTCATTTTCAAGCTACCTTCAGCCACCTCTTTTCCCTCTCTCATCTCTGACTGTCTGTCCGCCATCCAGGAGTGGTGCACCGCCAATGATCTCTGCCTTAATGCCATTAAGACTGAGATTCTCCTCATCGATACACCCACTCGCTCCTTTCCTGTGACTCTGGCCGGCCTCTCTTGGCCCTCCTCCTGCTCCCACCTGTGAGGCAAAAAAACCTCAGGGTCATCTTCGACTCCACACAATCCTTCTCTCCTCACATCTCTGACGTCTCTAAGAAGTCCGCATCTCCTGACAATGCTATACCTCTTACTTTTTTACAGGAGGTATCTGCTGACCTCATTGAGCATATCACTACTGCTGTTAATTCTTCCTTCTCCACAGGCCTTATTCCTCCCTCCCTCAAGCACGCCCTGGTTGTCCCTCTTCTTAAGAAGCCGTTTCATGATCCTGATGTTCTGTCCAATTATCGTCCTAGCTCACTTCTTCTTTTTCTTATGAAGTTGGAGGTTCTGGTGTCTCCTCTTCTCTCTAACTTTCTTGAGTCCTCTCATTTCTTCGATCCTTTTCAGTCTGGTTTCCGCCCCGGGAGGGGCACTGAATCTGTCTTGAACTCGGTACTTGATGGCCTGGTATGTTTGGTGGACAAGGGTGGTGTCGGAGCAGTCCTACTTTTGGATTTGTCAGCTGCTTTCGACACCGTCGATCATTCCATCTTGCTCTCTCGTCTTTCCAACGCTGGTCTTTCTGGCCGGGTCTTTGATTGGTTCACATCGTTTCTGTCTGATCGCTCTTATTTCTCTTCCCCCATTCCGATCTAAGTTGGCTACACTCCTCTGTGGCGTTCCTCAGGGCTCTGCACTTTCTCCTATTCTTTTTAATATTTATATTAGATCTCTTCTGCTTCTTACCCACTCACATGGTTTCTGCTACTACTCTTATGCGGATGACACACAGATTCTTGTCCGCCTTCATCTTACTCAAGCTGAGACCTCTGCACAACTCCGGAACTGCTTGGAGTATCTGGGGCACTGGATGATGACTAATTGGCTAAAATTGAATGGCAGTAAGACCAAGGTCCTGGTTGTGGGTACTTCGTCTCCCCTTCTCTTTTGGACCTCGCAATTCTGGCCATCGAGCCTTGACCCTCTTCCTCTTCCGGTTCAATCGGTCCGTAATCTCGGTGTCAAAATCTCTGCCTCTCAGACTCTTGACAACCAGGTGGCTAGTTTATGTAGTGCTGGGCACTTTAAACTCTGCATTCTGCGGAAAGTCTTTCCCTTTATTCCTGCTGAATGCCAGTCTCCGGTAGTGGCAGACTTGGTTCTCAGTACTTTCGACTACTACAGTTCTCTTTATTTGGCCCAGCCTCGCTATCTGATCCAAAGGCTTTAACTTCTGCAAAATGCTGCCGTTGTCTCCATACTACGCCCTCTCCTTTGGATCCCATATCTCTCCTCTGCTTAAGAAACTACACTGGCTTCCTGTGGCCAGCCGGATCCTGTTCAAATCATTGTTTCTGGTGCATCGTGCCTTCTATGGCTTGGGTGCTGAGTATCTCCAAGCAAAGTTTATTCATTACACTCCTTCCCGTTTGCTGCGCTCTGTCTGCGTGTCTTCTCATTGCCCCCCCGCTATAGTCTGTCACGCATGGGAGGCCGTGCCTTTTTCGGTGGCGGCTGCTAGAGCTTGGAACAAGCTGCCTATTGCTTTCCGTGCAACTGAAGACTACCTCACTTTCCTCCGGTTGCTGAAAACCACTCTGTTTTAGGCCGTATCTCTCTTATGGTGTTGTCGGCCGCTCTGGACCTTGATTCCTCTTCAGTAGCTAGCGCCAAGATGCCTTTGGGTGTACGTGCGCTTTACCAAGTTTATATAACATAACAAGTCTCACTACCAGCTGCACCTCCTCAGAGGTGTTCTTCCTTTCCTCTCCTTCCCCCAGAAGCTCACTGTCTCCAGAGCTCTAGTTCTCTCTAGGCTGGACTATTGCAACAGCCTCTTTCTAAATCTGTCTGCTTCTACTCTCGGCCCTCTGCAACTCATCCAGAACAGGACTGCGAGACTTGTCCTTGGCCTCAAGCCCAGGGATCGTATCTCTCCAGGACTGAAATCTCTGCACTGGCGCCCAGTGGCTGTGAGAATTAAGTTCAAAACTTTTGGCATTGTCCACAAGGCCTTCTGGGCCCTGGGGCTTCAATACCGTCAACTCCCTCTTCCTAAATATCTT
The DNA here is from genome assembly GCF_040938575.1 of Ambystoma mexicanum. Taxonomy (NCBI): domain Eukaryota; kingdom Metazoa; phylum Chordata; class Amphibia; order Caudata; family Ambystomatidae; genus Ambystoma; species Ambystoma mexicanum. The sequence goes on along the minus strand of NC_090925.1, from coordinate 324,084,416 downwards.
CCTTCTCGTACTCTTCGCTCATCCGCCTCCAACTCTCTCCGGGTCAGTCGCTTCTCCAAGCAACGAGTTGGTGGTAGATCTCTTTCTTCGGCCAGAGCCTCCCTCTGGAACAGCCTCTCCCTGCCTTCCTGAAACTTGAGGATAACCATCTTCGGTTCCAGAAGCACCTCAAAACCTTTCTCTTTGCTTCTGCTTTCTCACCCCTGCTGAATTTCCTGCCTGAAACTGAATCTGCACTAGTTACATGGCCCCCTCGGGCCCAGGTCCCCTCCCCAGCCAGTCGCACACCTGCACTACCTCCTGGCAACCCCTGCACTTGGGGACTTTTTTCTGTACCCCTACAGTCCCACTACTAGCACTTCATACCTGTTTGTCTGCACTTACCATTGCACTTGCCACCAGATGGCTGCACTTTAACTATTGTTATTTATTATCCCATGTAATGCACTGTCCCCTCCCTTACTCCCCGCACTTTCCCCTTCCCATGCACTTGCGCGATCTGAATGACACCTGGCCTAGTCGGATCGTTGTCGCTGTCTCCCTCTGTTCCCCCCTCCCTTGCCTCGTCGCGCCTTGAAACACTTGTGTATAGGCAAATTATAACTGACTCATATCATAGTGTGGGCTGGGTCTAGAAAGTTACATAATGTAAGTAAAGTCAATTTCACTTCACTGCTCTTGGAAACAGGAGTTTTACCAAGAGAAGGTATTTAAACCTTTGGGAAATCTGAGAGACTTCCCTGTGCCACTGCACTGAAGGTGCTGTGTAACACAATGTAAAGATGGAGTTTGTCAGACTTCAAAGGTAAAAAGAACAGAGAATTTAAATCACATTAAAATTACATGAGAGATAAAAAGTCCTAAAGTCCAGCAAAGGAGCTGGGGGTCTCTAAGGTAGAAGGGAATTAACACATTTATGAGAATTCTCCTTAACACAGAAAAGACACTTTGTTCTACACAAACTTGACCAAGGTAGCTGAAAGCACAGTCACGCTTTGAATTCAGGAAAAGTGGGGTGTTGTAATGGTACAGTGAGGCACACACAGAACACTGAAGTAAAGCTAACTAGATTGTAAGTATAAAAATACACTAATGTATAAGGTCTCAAAAACACTGTAAGCCTTTAAAATACTTGGTGAGTACTACCAAATCAATAATATTCACATACATTCACAAGAGATCTCCTACACTTTACTTTTAAGACAGATAGAAGTACTTCAGTTCTGAAACATGAAAAAGTTTGTGTGTAAAGCAAGTACAAACAGATAAGTAATGCAAAAGCAGTTGAAATTCAGAGGAACTAATTTAAGAAAACTGTAAATCAATGGATACAATATTACTCTGCCCTTTAAAATATTGCCCCAAACACTTAAAAATGCCTTGCCTCCTAGGCTAGATAGGTCATGTACCTAAGTCCCAAGAAAATATCTTTTGTAGGGAGTTGAGCCCCACCACTCAAGGGGTTGACTCGTGAGGATCCTTGGCCAGAACTCTACCGATCAGGACCGGGCAAGGGAGAGCTAGGGTCAGGAACCTCCCCTAGGGTTTTGTGATGAATTCAAGGAGTTTGTTCCCTCTCCCCAAGGGGGATCCACCCCCTTTGGGACTGGGGATTTAAGCCTGCTATGCTAACACCCCTTGGGTGGCAGGGCAAGGGGGAATCCCCCTGGGGGTGACACCCCCCACTACTTTGGGGACAGGAAATCCCCAAAAAGGGATATGTTCTCCTCCCTTCAAACCCTAATGCCTTTGTTGGCTGTGTAAACTGAATGTATAATAAGTCAGAACTTCGTGTTATAACGGTTGGTTTGGTTTTTGACCCCAAACATCCAGAGTCATTGCTGAAACAGCAGCATATTGAACCCATGCCCTTTGAGGAGTGCTGTTGAAGAACCAATCTGAAGTGGCAAGAGGGAGTGATTCCGACAGAGCTCGAGAGAGATCATGAGCATCCCTGTGGGAGTGTGTGACAAGGCAGAGCCATCATATACCAGGTGTGGCGTTCTCATTGTCGGTTGGCACCGTACAAAAATTGCAGTGCTCACCAAGTAAGGATCTGGAAGGGCCTGGTCCAGAGGAGCGGAGGACGACAAGAACCGAACGTAAGCCGAGTGACAAGCCCACTGGGAAGCCGCTGCAAGAGTCCCGCCGGAAGACAGCAGGAAACTATAGCAATTTGTCGGACGGGGGAATCCAGTTGAGTCACATAGGCATTTCTGTGTCAGATTTGACTCATCGACCCTACCAAGGAGCACTAACTACCCAGACGACGAAGGTAAATGATGGCCCCAAAGAACCTGGAGGTGGGCGGTGAAGCACAGGAGAGAAACTCCAGATTGGGGCGAATCACTATAAACCCCTAGGCGGGTGAAAACTGAGAAACCCCAAGGCAGGGTGAGACCAAAGAGACCCCAAGGTGGGCAGAACCCAGGTCACCCCCTGAGTGGTGAGAAATGGGAGAAGCCCCCAAGGTGGGTAACAACCGAGAAGACCCAATGCGGGGTGAGCCCAAAGAGACCCTAATGTGGAATGAGTCCAAAGAGACCCCCAAGGTGGGGTGCACGAACCAAGAGACCCCAAAGTAGGGTCTCAACCAAGAAGAATCCAAGGTAGGTTGAAAACCAAAAGACCCCAAGGTAGTTTGAGAATCCCTGAGGTGGGGGGAGTCCAAAGAGCCCTAAGGCCGAGTGAGACCCGAGAAATTCCAAAGTGGGTTGAAACCCAAGAAATCCCAAGGCGGGGTGAGAGCCGAGATGTCCCAAGGTGGGGAGAGCCACAAGAAGCCGCAGGGTAGGGAAAGCACGGGTAGAATACCAAAAGACCCCACAGCAGGGAGAATAGTGAGAAGGTCCAAAGGCGGGTGAGGTCAGAGAGAGCCCAATGTGGGGGGATGGCAAGGGAAAATCCCAGAGTGGGGGGCGAGAGTGAGCGAAGCCCCATGATCAAGAGGTACCAGAGTGTGGGAGGGGTGGAGGGAAAGAAAACAAACCCAAAGCGGGACCAGAGACTGAGATAAACCATCCTGTTGCCAGAAAGATGAACCCCAGTCTCTGAAACTACAGAGGGGAGAGACGGAAAGAATCCTGGACTAGAAGGGAGAAAGATCTTTGCTAAGACTGAAGTTGCAGAGGAAAGAGACTGAAAAGATACTCTGCACATGTTTGGGACTGCATCTAGGCGAGGAGCCTATATTAAAGCGACACCAGGATGGCGGTCAGAAACCAACCACTGCCCATTAATTCGGGCAGTGGGCCAAAGCATGTCTTTGTTGATTGTTGTGTTTTTCTTTGTACTGGTAGTGAGAGAACTCCGGGTCTGGACCGAGAATTTAATTTGTGAGACATTCTGACGAGCACCCTTTATTTGTTTGGAGAGTAGAGCAGAGAATCTCAGGTTTAGGGATTGCTTAGGCCTTGTTTTTGTTGAAAAATAAAGAAGTGTTCCGATAAACCTGCCTCAGTCTTGTGATTCTGGCCAACCATAGTTCCTAAATTTTCCTGCCCACTTACGGATATGGTTGGTTCCTTTGCAATGAGGCTAGGCCCATGAAAGCAGCAATTGATTTCGGTGTCAGGATTTGATATTGCTAGTTGGCGGTTCTGTGCTCAGACGAGGTTCCTGATGCTTTACAGCTGGATGACCCATGCACCCTCAGGTGAATACCACCTCAAGACCCACAATGACACAAGACCCCCAGGACACGATGTAAGCGGACATCAGCGTTCAAAATCCTTCACATGCAGGAGGCTCTTTAAGATGGAGAGAAGCAGCTGCAGGAGGACTATTTCGGAAACTCGGGGACCAATGTACACCAGATACCCTGGACAGAGGTGGTCCGCCCACAAGTTGGTTCTGCGACACTTCTGAAGGCTCCAGAGATCAGCATTGACGTTCAAGGGGCCGGATTGGTTGGTCCGACCAGCCCAAGTATCTTATCCCTGTAGAGGGCCTTCAGGAGATCGATTCAGAGAGGCAGGGCTTCACCAGGACTTTGTAAAATGCAATGCAGGATGTCTTCAACAGTATTCATTTGGTCTTCAGCAGGCTTAAGCTCCAAATGGCCATCTAAAAAATGGCTGCAGCATTTTCCTGTAATCCTAAATTCGAGCCTGGGTCACCCCAAGCCCACCAATGGAAAGGGTGTGCACTATTCAAACTGACAAAAGCTATTCAAATTATGGTCAGCCACTTGCCCCACATCAGCAACAGACATACCCCTGGCCAGAGTGTAAATTGTAACCTAACAGTCCGAGCACCCCACATCCTGCCGCTTTGCCTGAGAAATTAGATACATTGCCTAGGAAAGAGCTTTCCACATATGACATTTCCTGATCTCAGATGGCAGGAAGGCCGACAAGGTGGCCAAAGGACGGGGGGAAAACTGTGTCAAAGTCATTTTGGGTATGATATGCAAAATGGCAATATATGGTAAAATGAAAAGTGCACTTAAAAAGAATGGAAAGCATGGTAGAAAAATATCAACTTCCAAAAAGAAGGGACGGATAACCTCCGTTCCTGGGTGAGCTCACTCTGAAAACCCCTTTCAGGGTTTAATTCAATGTTTATCCAATTAGTTCCCTTTCATACATTCAATATATTTTCAAGTCATGAATTCACACTTCCTTATTTGATTTCAAGTTTTTCAAGTATCATTATTTATTCCTGACTCATCAGTCACATAATATCAGCCAATGCATTTCGGACCTACGTCCATCATCAGGGCTATTAACACTGTTGTATGGTTATCAATGAAAGTCCTAACAATGTAACATTAGTCATCAATCCCAATTAATCATCATTGGGTGAAATTTAAACCGAATTATATTCAACAAAAAAATGTAAATTGCACATACCCAATAATTGTAGCAGTTCACAATGAAGTGCAGAGTCCAGATGGAGTTAGAAAACAAGGAGAGAGAGAAAAACATTAATTGTAGTAATTTGTATAAGTGGCTAACCGCTAATTAGAGTATGTCCATATACCACACTACCTGATCGCCTTTTGTCACCCAAACAGTATTTTTACTCTCTCATTCCTTCTTGAGCAGCATGCTTATCCTGTTAATAAAAATGCTTACATTTTGGGAACCCTTCTCTTTATGCTGCTCTAATCTATTGAGTTCTGATCAAGGAGTTCTGCTACTAACTCCCTTGCTTACCTCGAATCTCTTGTACAACGCTTGGATGTGCTCTATCGGCTGCCCAAAAGGAGCTGCTGCCGGTGCTTGTAGCGTTTATAAGACGCTGATCGCTAGACGCATGCGCGTCGCTTCATGATACGTGTCTCCCAGTAATTACGTGTTAGTTCCATCATTGGAGTTCACCAGTGGAGTTGTACTTTTTCCTGCTCGCCAACATCTATTATGTGCATGCTTTACTGCTTACAAAGAAAGATCTTATTAATCTTTAATGCACAAAACCTAAACGGTGATGCATCTTGTCGTTCCGCGCATGTGCATATACGGACCACTACATTTGCGGGTCCCGCGCATGCGCATGGATCCTCAATGTAGTGTTTCCATACACATGCTCGAAATTCGTGTATTTTTAATAGAAATCACTTCATGTGTCCCGCGTGCACCTCTTAATCCTCTAGATAGTGTTCTCGTCCCTCGGAGTATGTGTAATGTGGTGTTAATGGCTTCACATTTTTTGTTCTCTGCGTATAGACAAATGTCCTATGTATTATGGAGACTATATTATTCACCCATTATGATTAGATATCTTTCTAAATCTAAGGAAAATCATTCAGTAGTCGTGGGTCTCTCTCCTTAAAACTCTCCCACTTATTTTCCAAATATACATTTATATAAATATACATGTATTTCATGATCTTCACATTTCTTAATTGTTTATAACCTCATTGCGAATGTTTATCAGCAGGAGCCCACTGGTTGGCAGTTGAGTCACTGCCTTACGTCCCACAGGGGGTTAAATCCCTGCGGGACTGTACGTGGACCCTCACTCAGTTACTTTATTTCTGTGTCTACAACCCAATGTTGGTGTTTGGTCGGCAGAAGTCAATTGGTTGATTGGCAGTTGGTCTTACCACCAATATCTTGGAAAAATTTTTGTTGGAGGAATTCCATCTGGAGTATTACCTTCCTTTAACTGAAGTCTATAGGAAACACATAAAGTTAATCTCCTTGTTTATGCCCCCCGGTCTCAGCGAGTGCAGTCGATCATTTCCAAAATGATTTGCGTTGGTTCAATCTTTTTCCCAGGTCTTCATGAGCATTATGTTGTCGGATTACCTCTAGAACTTGTATCCTCATCTGGCTTATGTTATGCTTCATTGCATTCCAATGTCTCGCTACAGCTGAATTTATATTGTTACTCCTGATACATGACCTGTGTTCTTTCCAACGTAGTTTTCCTGGTCTCTTCGATTGGCCTACGTAATAAATGCCACAAGGGCATTTAATTCCATAAATTATATTTGGGGTATCACATGTCGCATAGCATCTTAGTTTAATCTTTTCACCCGTGCAAGGATGATCTATGCTGTCTCCTTTTGTTACAAAGTTGCAATTACTGCAATGCAGGCATGGGTATGTTCCTCTCCTCGTTGTCTCAGGTGCTGGTCTTGTCCTCACCAACCTGTCTCTTAAATTTGCACTTCTTTTATAAGCAAAGGTCGGAGTTTCTCTAAACAGGTGTTCCACTCGCATGTCATTTGTCAATGTACACCAGTTTTTCTTAATTATGTTTTTGATCCTGTTGCTCTGTATAGAATAGCATGAAACGTAAACTATGTTTGGTTCCTTTTTAACTTTCTTTGTTGCACTTGTGGGGAGTTCCCTCAGTCGTTCCTTGGCTGCCACTATCTCTGCAGGTTTATAATCTCTTGCTTCAAATCTGTCGCCCATGTTCTCAATCTCTTTTTCGCACGTTCTTTGATCATTTACGATTCGTTGCACCCTCATCATCTGGCTGAAGGGTAGATTCCTAATCAAGCTCGGCTGATGAAAGCTTCAACCGGTGAAGCAAATTGTTTCAATCTGTTTCTTTTCTGTAAATAGTGGTTGAAAAACTATTGTCCTTAATTTGAATAGCCACATCAAGGAAATGTATATGTGTACTTGAGGTTTTATGTTTAAATTGTATCCGCTGGTCAATACTATTTAAGTATACAAAAACATCTTGAAGAGTTTCTTCTGGGCCAATCCATATCCCAAAAATATCATAAATGAACCTGACCCACATCGAGATGTAGTTCCTCCATATTGCATGGTTTAGAACATAATCTTTTTCAAATTTGTTCATAAAGGTATTTGCATATGTGGGGGTTATTGAGGCCCCCATAGCTGTGCCGGATGTTTGTATGAAATGTGTTCTTGTATTGAAAGTAAGAGTTTTCTGATATGAATTGTAACAGTACCATAATGAATTCTTTGATTGGCTTCAGATCACCTTCCTTTAAGAGTAGCCACTCTATTGCTTCCATGCCGAGATCGTGTGGGATAGATGTGTATAAACTTCTTACGTCAATGGTGAACATGATTGAATGTGCTGTATAATCAATAATCAATGCTTCTCAATTTCTCCAAAAAGTGAGTCGTGTCCTTGATGTGTCAGTCTTCTGTATAAGCGGTTGCAAAAATTGATCTATGTATTGCCCAAGTGGTTGTAATAAACTGTCCACTCCAGAGACCATCGGTCTGCCTGGTGGTTTGGTGAGATGTTTGTGTATTTTGGGCAAAGTATAGAAGTTAGGTATACTCGGATGTTTGTTGGTAAGAAAAACTCTGGTTTTCTCGCTTATCCACCCTAGTTCTTCGGCCTTCGCCAACAGTATTTCCAAGTTTTTCAATATCGCTGTTGTAAGGTCGCTGTCAAGTTCTGAATATACATCAGTATTCTTCAATTGATCCATGCATTCATTATGGTCGTCTTGACTGTTAATGATTACAAGTGCTCCCCCCTTGTCTGCTGGTCGTATTGTTATGCTATCATCAAAAAACAGATCTTTAAGCAAATTAAATTCATTGGGTTTCAAATTCCCATCTTTAAGTCGTTTAAATGAAACTTTCTTCAAGTCTTTGAGGACTTGTCTGTGGAAAATGCCTATAGAAGGAACGGTTATTGGGGGCATAAAATTACTTTTCTTACTGAATTCTTGTAGTTCTTCTAATTCCCGCTCTCCTGTTTGTGTAGTTTCCAGTTCATCGAAAAGTACTTTTAATTTCAATTTTCTGATCAATTTAAATAAAACAATCTTTGTTTCAAACATTCTTGGTACTATGGGTGGGAACGAAACTCAGGACTTTTTGGAGTAGAATTTCCTCGTTCTTAGTTAGTATTCTTGATGATATATTCACCACTAAATTTTCTTCTGCCTTGCTCCCCAAGTTTCCACTCTTTGGCTTTCTTTTCCCCCTTTTCGTTCTCTTCCTGCATTGGCTGATATTATGTGACACTGATGAGTCAGGAATAAATAATGATACTTGAAAAACTTGAAATCAAATAAGGAAGTGTGAGTTCATGACTTGAAAATATATTGAATGTATGAAATGGAATTAATTGGATAAACATTGAATTAAACTCTGAAAGGGGTTTTCAGAGTGATCTCAACCAGGAACGGAAGTTATCCGTCCCTTCTTTTTGGATGTTGCTATTACCCTGTGCCTAGGCTTAAGGGTGAGCCCCGATAAAATTGCAGAAAAAATTGAAATGATTGAAGGTGTGAACTATATAAAAACCAAGCAGTGCCCACCCTAGCCCCAGATCCAGAAAAATATCTACTGCCACAGGGCGTGTTAAAAATGAAATGTGATCCACAGTACCCGTGCTGCACTTCAGACTGTAAGGGAATGCGTGCAGCTTAAAAATAAAGAATCTTGCAAAGCGAGAACATCTTCTTGCACTGGTAGCCTAAAGTACTGACCAGTGCCCCAGAAAAAGATGTCTAAGCAAAGGGGGTAAAGCAAAAAAGGGGTTACTTGCCTACAAAGGCAAGGAGAGGAACAAAACAATAGAAAAATGTGTGGATGTTCCATTGATGTCAACGGAGGCAAATAAGAAAAAAAAACTTTTGACGGTAGCTATATGAGTGTTTGCACCGTTGTGCGATGACTGGTGAAAAAGCAGGATTGGTTTGCTGTGATTTTTACCCAAACTACACGTGTCTGCTTGGGGAATTATGTATCCGGTGAGTTGGACGCAAGGTTGCTTGAAGAGCTGGTCCGCCATCTTGGATCTTCTGTTGGCACTCATTTGTGCATGCGTACCAGCATCTGGCATCTACACGGGAGTCTGGTCTCTCGCTGACACAATGGTGAAGATAACTAGTGTCTCCACTGTGGTTCCCATGCCATTGGGGTATGCAGTGAACTTTCTATGACCATTCCTGCCTCAGGGAAACATGTGTCCCTTGTTCTGAGAGACTGTTAAACTGCTAGGGTTGCCCTTGAAGGGACAGTGTTTGTGGTGCATTGGACTGTCCTGTGCTTGGTGACAGTGGTTAAGTGGGGGTGACGGGAGATCCTCTTTATACCACCCGAAGGTCCATCATCCATAAGATTGGGCGGCGCCCTGGCCCCTTCATCCCCTCACTATATATCATTGTTTTTTTGCCAGATCATCACCATAGTTGTCTCAAAGCGCTCAAACTTTGTCTGAGTTAAGGCGCATTCAGTCCCACCAAGGAACCACATGACCGCCCCTGGGTGGAACTTAATGTCCCACCTGTCTGCTTAGGATTCATCGACTGGAAAACATCACAATACAAGGAGAGAGAGATGTCTAGAAGTAAAAAAGAAAATGGTGCAGAGCCTGAGAATGTGTGAAAGCAGGGACAATAGGTGAAGATTGCTGTATCTTAAATATAAATGTAAAGACCGGGTGTATGAGGGTCTAGAGATGTGCTTGGGCTATCCTACGTATATTGTGTGCATGGTTGACAATAGATAGGCTAAGTAAATAGGCTGTCCAAGGTTGAGGACAAATGTGTTGCTTATGAGGTAAAACAAATGAAATCGTTATAAAGGGTAAACAAAGTAGGATGATAGACTGTAGAGAAGAGGCGATTAGATAGGGGCCATCAACCTCTAAATGAAAGCACTGCACAGAATGAAAGACAAAAACTAATTGGTGTGCTGTTGTACGTTTAAACCAGCTCCCTCCTTCTGAAGTATTGCCTTGACTGTTCTGTCATACTATCACTTGCAGAGTCAACTTGGAAGACATACCTTGTAAAGCAAGTAGGTTGGTATATCTAGGCCCTTTAAATAAATCCTAACAAGTCTTCCTAACTGTGTTAGGACCCTTCCCTTGCGGTATCACTAGACCCATAAATATGATTTTCTGTTTATTTTAATATACACTTTTTCTATGGCAGAGACCATAATGCATTAGCCACTGGAGCATCTTCAACAAAAGAGAACAAAACTGGCTATAACCGTAAAAGACTGAGGGCCCGATTCTCAACTTGTGTTAAGTACCGAAAATGCTGAATAAAGTGTTTCAGATATTTTCGGTACTTAACTCATATTCTGAAGGTGGCGTATGGTTCCGAAGTCGGAATGAATGAGCCACCTCCTGTATATATGTGGCGGTTGCTTGGAAGGGCGATAAACCAACCTAGCAACGAGCACTTTCGTTATAGGGCATTTTACATGCTGATTCCTGTGCCAGTGCTCCACTTTAGCAAATGGAAAAAAGTGGCGCCCATGTACGGCACAACTTTGGTGTCGCTGTTCTGGAGGAGTGCCACGGATAGCTATGCTGCGATGTGTGATACAGCCTGGCTCAGCTCTGCAAACCCTTAGCTTCGCTGAGGAACCGCTGGGCAGGGTTTTGGTGTTCTGTACTCCTTTCCCCAGTCGTCATTCGGGTTTGTGGGAATGGGTCCATCACTGTTAAAAGCATTATTTATGCATGCTGGGCACACTATTCCAAAAGTACATCTTACACATTTCCAAACTTTAAAATGCTGCTTAATTGTTATACCCCTTCATTTGTGTTTTATCATGTTCTCGTCAGCAGTTTTTGTTAAATTGCGATTCTCGCTATTTATCTAAACTGCGGCCGAGACTTGCAATCCGCCCGTTATCTATAAAAAGAGGCGGATTGCAGGCAGTGCACTATCGTGCACTGCGCTGATGCCCAGGCCCACTTCAGAATTAGCGCGGTGCCTGGGCATCAGGAAAAGGTGCAGTGAAGCGTGCTGTTTAGCGCACTCACTGTGTCTGGTTCAGAATCGGCCCTGAGAACATTGAATTGAGAAAGTGTTTGGGAATGGATGGGAACAGGACAAAAGTAACCAGTGGAAAGTGAATATTTCAATCTTGAGTTGTCATCTCATTTTACACCAAAGGCAGAAGGAAGAGCTATCTTATTTTGGAAGGAAGGAGTATTTTTAGTGTTTACAGTTGAAAAGCTGCTAGTCAATCAAAAGGAAGGGATCCCAGCTAGACTACCCTTTCTAGAGGTGTTTTTGGAAAGAAGGTCTGCTAAAATATCTCTCTCTCTGTGACCCGCGGAAGTAGATCAGGTCAGAATATGCTTCGTCTTAGACCAGCCCATGACCTTAAAAATGTTTTTTTTTTAAAAACACCAACCGATACAAATGCTTGCTATATGTATGAGACCGGGTGTATAGTGCTATTTCAAGGCAATATGACGTATCTCACCTCTACTGTACAATTCTGTGTTTTTTAGAGTCGCAGAGCCCACAGCATTGATTTGAAGGGGACCGTGCTGATATTTGATGAAGCTCACAACGTGGTAGGTTGCATTCATTTCATCATCTGCTCTAGGGAAGCCAGAGGCTGGCTAACGTCCGTCTTAGCAGACCTTATCTCTAGAGCACATTGGGGCGATAAATTCTCTAGTGAGTCTAACATTTTCTGTGGTGTTCCCCAGGGAGCTAGTCTCTCCCCACTACTTTTCAATCCATACCTACGCCTCCTGTGTGAAGCCCTAGACAACATAAACGCCTTTTTTACTAACTACGCTGACGACACGCAGCTGGTAGTAGAACTGAGTGGAGACCACACGAAAGACAATAAAATGGTGAACCAACTTTACAATACCATCAAACAATGGATGGATCATAACTCGATGTGTTTGAGTGGGAACAAAACTGAGCTGATGGTTTTTTGGTCCAATCAAGCCAGGGCCAAACTATCATCCAGCTACGAGTCTTTCACAATAAGAGTTCCACATCCAAGTAGTGACTTGAGCTCAGATGCTCAAGCCTCCTTCTATGTCAGCAAAAATTGTTCTTAGTACTTGAGATTACTAAAAATGATCAGACCTGTACTCAACTAATCTAACTGCTACCATAGCCAGAGCGACCATACTTTCTAGACTGGACTACGCAATGCCCTTCTATTGGGTGCCAGTAAACAATGTCTAACAAAATTTCAGCATATTCAGAATCATGCAGTGCGTATAATCAAGCATAAGAAAAAAATCTGATCATATCAGTGAGCAAGGAAGGCACTACATTGGTTAAGGGTTGAAGACCGCGTAATGTTGAAATCAATGACACTCGCACACAAGTGTCTATACGGTAAAGCACCGGCCTACCTTAAGTCCAAGATTGTGGGCTGCATCCCAACCCGCTACCTTAGATCTGAGGCCCAAGGGCTCATTACAACCGACCTCCACAGGAAAGCAAATGGATTGGGCAGAGCCTTTCCAAGCCGGGCAGCTCTCCATTGGAACAAACTGCCGCCGAGCCAGAGAGTTGAATCCAACCTCCTCAGATTCCGAAAGCAATTGAAAACCTTTCTTTCAAAGGGATTGTGTCCTCCGACTTATTCCTTATCTTAGATATCTCCTTCCAGCTCTGCTGGCCTCGGAACATTTTTCTCTAGAGGGCGCTGCGCGTCGACGTCCGCCGAGTCGATGTCCCTCGACAGCCGCCGTATCGACGTCATCCTGCCTATAAAGGCCGCACGCAGCGTCCGTTGCTCAGTTCCGTTTTTCCGCGCTTACTCAGTGCCTCGGAATACAGTTGCTCAGTTTTATAGACAATTTATCCTATTTACCTCGAGATATTCGATCCGTACTCGATGGCTTCCTCGTCGAAACTGACGACCCCTCGGTCCGGCTTCAAAAAATGCCGAGATTGTGGGAAAAAGATGTTGCTGACTGACCCTCACAGAGTTTGTCTGTGGTGTTTGGGAGCTGAACACCATTGTTCGGAGTGCGAGGACTGTATGTCAATGACAGCTAAGGCCCTGAAGGAGCGTAGGGGGAAGCTGGAGAAAGGTAAGACTTCGTCTCCTCGTCACCATTCGCGTTCCAGGTCTCGGAGTGGGTCCCATCACTGCTCGAGATAGAAGCACTCGAAGAGGAGACGTCGAAGATCCCCTTCTCCGTCCTCCTCTTCCTCTGTTTCTCCAAAGAGAATCCCTTGCCCCACGAAACATAGTTCCCGGGCTGAATGGGAGGAATTCCGCAAAAATATGATGAGCGTCTTCGAGAAAGCGGCCTCGACACCCTCGAAGACTGCCGAGAGCGATGCTCTGGTCGAAAGACCCGAAGGTCAAAAACACTGCGAGTCGCAGTACCCGGCGAAGGAAGCTTCTCGAGCACGCCACGAACCCTCGAGTAAAGCTATGACCTCAAAACCTTCTTCGAAGGTTCCGTCGACGCCATCGACGAAGGTTCCGTCGACGCCGAGGTTGGTGTCTTCGCCGTTGTCGAAGGGACCTTCGACACACAGGTCTGTCGACTCGACGCCATCTTCGACACCGGCGTCGATGCCAAGGAAAGTCACGGTTACGACGCACCCAGTGGCTATCCCCAAGTCCTCGATGGCGTCGAGACTGTCGACTTCCTCAAGCAGAATCCCAATTCTATCGAGGACCTCGAGGCCTTTGTTTTCAACGCCACGCCGGAAGCCTTCGGCGTCGACGACGACATTATTGACGTTTTCGATGCCGATTATGACAAGTTTGGCACCCTCTGCCTTGGAGATGGGTTTTACACCCTCTGTGAGTTCAGAACAATTGAGAACTATGTCCTCAATTATGGAAGAGGGAGAACTATCTGAACAGGAAGACACATTTGAGTTGCAGGGACCTGCAACCCCAGTTAGAGAGGAGTTATCCTCAGAAGAATGCAGGTTAAAGGATCTTCATGATTCCTTACATGAGGCAAGTGGGTTAGACACTTCCCCTGAGGTGGAGTTTGCTAGGCCAGACCCGGGGGAGCATGCTGAAACCCCCTATAGAGCCTTAATGGCCAGGTTCACAGAATTTATGGGGTGGTCAACACCTTCACAGGCTTTCCAACAAGATGACCTCAACAAGATGATCTCACGGATATTCTTGACAAAGGTCCACAGGAGGATCCTGTAGTGCCCTTTCATAAAGCTCTTCAGAGGAAGATTATGACGAACTGGGAAACCCCAGATGTCATCCCGGCAGTAAATAAAAAACTGTCTACAAAATACAGGGTATCTTCTGCAGACCCGGAGTTTTTGTCAAAACACCCATCCCCAGAAAGTCTGGTGGTACAGGCAGCATCTTCTACTGATGTCAAGACTGCTTACCCTCCCGTCCCACAGGACAGGGACGATAAGAAATATGATTCTATGGCAAAGAAAGTTTTTTCGGCATGTAGCATGGCGTTAAAATCTGTTAATGCTACTTGCACCCTTGCTAAATTCAGCCATACACTTTGGGAGTGTGCTTCTACAGCGGCTGACTGCATCCCGGAGGGAGAAGAAAGGGAGGCGTTCCTAAATATCATACAGGACGGTAAAGACGCTACATGCAAATCCCTCCAGACGGGCATTGATTCGGCTGACAGTATCAGCAGAGAAATGGCGGCAAGTACAACAACCAGGAGATTCGCTTGGTTGAGAAAGTCTGGTTTTGCCCCAGATGTGCAAGCCAGGCTCTTGAACATGCCATTCGATGGCTCTTCTTTGTTTGGGAAAAAGGCGGATGACAGTTTAGAAAAACTGCAAACATCAAAAGCAGCAGCAAAATCCCGCTGCAATCCGTCAGACACCTTTTTGTCCCACAGGAACCTCTGCGAGGGGCAAGTCCTTTCGCTTCTACTCCGCATTCGGAAGAGGTAGAGGACGACAGGCTCAAAGGGGACAAAGAAGAACTACCCGAGGTGGACGGGATAGATATTCAAAAGCCGCAGCAACAGCAGGTGCCTCTTTACCATCGGCATCTGCATCAGCCGCCCCAAAACCACTCTGAGGACTTCCCTCACAGGACACCTGTAGGAGGCAGATTAACTTAACATCTGGTGGAATGGCAGGCTATCACGTCAGATGCTTGGGCATTGGAAACAGTTGCCCAAGGTTACTGCCTGCCTCTCCTACGCATACCTCAGAGTCATCCACCTGGGATCAGCTCTCAGAAAGCTCCAGATCCGCTCCTCTTGCAGGAAATTTTGGACCTGCTAGAGAAAGGTGCCATAGAACCGGTACCTGTAGCGGAGAGGAACAAAGGCTGGTACTCCCCTTACTTTCTCATTCCAAAGAAAGACGGAGGACTGAGACTCATCTTGGACTTGAACAAATTCCTCAGGAAAGACAAATTCAAGATGGTAACTCTTTCTCAGATCCTTCAGGCCCTTCAGTTCCAGGACTGGTTGGTATCTCTGGACCTTCAGGACACTTATTTCCAGGTGCCTATCCATCTCAAACACAGGAAATACCTGAGGTTCGCAGTTCGCAATTGGCAACTCTCATTATCAATTTCGAGTGCTGCCATTTGGGCTGACCTCCGCCCCGAGGGTCTTCACCAAGTTAATGTCGGTAGTGGCGGCAAGTCTAAGGAGGGAAGGGGTTCACGTCTACCCCTACCTGGACGATTGGTTGATCAGGGCTGTATCTTCGGAACAAGCTCAGATCCAGCTAAATCACGTTTGCCACTCCCTTCACAGACTGGGCTTCTCCCTCAATTTAAAGAAGTCACAAATGATACCATCGCAGAGACTCCAGTTCATCGGAGCGATCCTGGACACTTCCCTGGGAAAAGCCTCGCCACCAGAGGTGAGGGCTCAAGATATTCTACAGATGATTACCAAGTTCCAAAATGCCCAACGTCTCCCAGCCTTAGACTTTTTGAGGTTGCTAGGCCTCGTGGCATCCTGCATTTTCCTAGTGCCAGAGGCTCGCCTGAGAATGAGATCCCTCCAGTGGGCACTGAGGACTCAGTGGTCACAATTCTCAGGAAGAATGACAGATCTTCTTCAGGTTCCCGACAGGGTGGCTTGAGACCTTCAGTGGTGGGCCTGTCAGGAAAACATTCTGAAAGGAGAACAGTTTTGGCAACCCTGGCTGGAGATAACAGTAGTCACGGATGCCTCACTCACGGGGTGGGGAGCCCAAGCCAAACGACTTGACCATCAGCGGTCGTTGGTCTCCATCGGAGTCCAGACTACATATCAACCTGTTAGAGCTGAGGACCATCAGACTTGCGCTGAAGGCGTTCCTGCCAGCTGTACAAGGGAAGAATGTCCTGATAATGACGGACAACACAGTGGCCATGCATTACCTCAACAAAAGAGGAGGCGTAGCATCACTACCCCTGTGCAGAGAGGCGATGCAGCTCTAGTTTTGGGCAATCCAAGAAGGAATCTCTATCGGCAGTTCACCTAGCCGGAGAGAAGAACTTGACAGCGGACGCTCTGAGCAGGCAGAGCACAGTCTCCCACGAGTGGGAACTAGCTCAGGAAGTCCTTCAAGAGATCTTCGCCCTTTGGGGAACCCCTCAGGTGGATCTGTTCGCCACCAGTGTCAACAGGAAGTGCGATCTGTTCTGCTCAAGGGAATTTCCCCCGAGAGGAGCTCTGGGAGACGCGTTCATAGTGGACTGGGAGTTTCCGCTTCTGTACGCGTTCCCACCGGTCCCTGTCATTCCTCAAATGATCAGGAGGTTGAGAAGATTCCGGAAAACCATGATCCTAATTGCCCCGGATTGGGCCAGGAGAATGTGGTACCCGGACCTTCTAGACTTGTCCATCTGCCCTCCAATTCGACTTCCACTCAGAGAGAACCTACTCTCACAGAAGGGAGGTCAGGTTCTCCATCCAGACATCAAAACCCTCAACCTTCACGCTTGGCTTCTGAAAGGCTGAGGTACAAGGATTGGGACCTCCCTGATGATGTTATGGAGGTGTTGCTTTCGGCAAGGAGGCCAGCAACAAAGTCTTTATACCGCTGCCGTTGGAACAGATTTTGCAGCTGGTGTAGAGAACAGAATATCGACCCCTTTTCATGTGGTACACCAATGGTTTTGTCCTTCCTACTCTATTTGGCGAATTCAGGCCTTCAAGTTTGCACCATTAAGGGCTATCTCGCAGCGCTATCCATCTTTAAGCGCACTGCGGAAGAACCATCCTATTTCAAGTTACCCTTGGTAATACAGTTTCTAAAGGGGTTAACCAACGTTTATCCCCCAAGACCATTCCAGTTTCCCCTATGGGATTTAAACTTAGTCCTAACTTTCCTGATGGGCACACCTTTCGAACCACTCGATTCTTGTTCGTTAAGATTTCTTACCCTTAAAACTGTTTTATTAATAGCACTTACATCTGCTAGAAGGGTGAGCAAATTATAAGCACTTTCTTGTAAACCCCCTCATACAATCTTTCACAAAGACAAAGTTGTCCTGCAAGTGAAGCCTAATTTCCTCCCAAAGGTGGTTTCTGAATTCCATATCACTCAGAAGATTACCCTGCCATCTTTCTATCCTCCTCCTCATCCGGGGAAAGAGGAAGAGAGTTTACACAGGCTGGACCCTACAAGGGCTTTAAGTTTTTACATCAGTAAACTGGCCAGGATAAGACAAGCAGACCAGCTGTTTGTAGTCTACACAGGTCACAAGCTGGGGTTACCGATAACTAAGCAGACCATTTCCAGATGAATCATTCTAGCCATTTTGGAATGTTATAAACTGGCAGGAAAAGAGCCCCCTCAAAACCTTAGGGCTCATTCGACCAGAGGTATTGCAGCTTAATCGGCCCTCAAAAGAGGAGTGCCGGTTAAAGACATTTGTGCGGCCGCCACATGGTCGTCTGTCCATACCTTTACACGATTTTACAACTTGGATTCCTCCTCCAGTCAAGAGACTAGGTTTGGAAGGGCAGTATTGCACTCTATTCATCAATAGACGGCAGCATGAAGTCAGTACTCCCACCTCCAATAATAGAATACTGCTATGGGAGCCTATCTAAGATAAGGAATACGTTGGAGGACACAATCCCTTCGAAGAACAAGTTACTTCTTACCTTGTAACGTTCTTTCGATGGGATGTTCCTCCGACGTATTCCTTATCGACCCTCCCATCCATCCCTGCAGTTCTACTTCCCTTGTTGTTGCAGCTTACGCTCCTTCAGGGTGATTAGTCTAGTCCAGACAGAAATACTGTGGGCTACAAAACGGAACTGAGCAATGGACGCTGCGCGCGGCCTTTATAGGCAGGATGACGTCGATACGGCGGCTGTCGAGGGACATCGACTCGGCGGACGTCGACGCGCAGCGCCCTCTAGAGAAAACATTTCCGAGGCCAGCAGAGCTGGAAGGAGATATCTAAGATCTAAGGTAAGGAATACGTCGAAGGAACATCCCATCGAAAGAACGTTACAAGGTAAGAAGTAACTTGTTAATTTAAATGATCTAAACAACCCTGAGTAGTACTCTACCTGTTCTTGAACTGTCAAGCGTCTTGGGCTATGTTTTGTCCAGCCCATCTACTACACGTTTGTAATTGTCTTCTTGTGGCGCCCCGATGCCTGCGGGCTTTCGGCACCTTATAAACAAATAAAATCAGTGGACCTCAAAATGCTGTGCTCGGATCCCCCTGGCCCACCTTCTGCACAGTTGATTAAGCTGATGAGCAGTGCTTCATGTGTATGATAAGGTCTGGCATGTGATATCTCCAGTCAATCCCCATGATTTCCATTATGGATGTAGGACCAGTGCCTCTAGCTGGTTATATGCATGTAGTGCTAAATCACAACCTCTCCCCGAGATCTGGTCTTTGTATGTTTTATGGACTTTTTTGGCTCTCACTTTACTGTTTGCGCTCTCAATCAGTGCCTTCTGTGTAGCTCATGGGAGCAGAAGAAACCAACAGACTTCACCGAGAAGGATGGCTAGCTCGCTAGGACCACATGTGTTACTAGGTTGCAGTCAAATAGAATTTTGGTAGACGCTTTCTTAGAAGGAACATATAAAATGATACAATTGCTAAATCTGTGAGAAACCTGAAGGTGTCTCCCTAGCTATTCCCTGGGGATCTGTCATCCAGGTGGCCCGGACATGGCCATCGCTATTGGATCCAGTTCCTGACGGTGGACCAGTGAGGGAGGATCACCTGGATCGGGGTTCCTCAGGGAATGGGATTGGGTCACAGACGGGCGAGATGCAGTATCCCCCTTCTTCAACACCTTTTCCCCATCCTACCTCGTAGGATATTCCAACACACTGCGCCTCCACCCCTTTTTTTCCACACGAACACTTTCGCACAACCCGAAAGGCAACGGACTAACACCAGGGCCGTTTACCTGACATGTCCCAGTACCAGTTAGGCAAAGTGAGACAATAGACCAGAATCGCGCACACCTGATGGCCCTTCCCCTTCCCCACAGGGATAAAAGGTAGAGCACAATACGAGCAAGGCAATCCGCACGACGTAAGGGCTAACTCAGCACGGCAGTTCAAGGGGAGAAGAAAGACAGCGCAGGCAGAGAGGGTGACAAGGAGAGAGTCAACCTTGCCCTTTCCAACCAAGGCCTGCAAAACCTCCACAGATAGAAAGATAAGACTGCGAACAAAGGCCAACATGTGTTGCAGCAGATGTAAATGGTACACGAGACCCTCCTCCGCTGATTACCAATCCAGGGAGAGACGCTTGCCTCAGTGGTACCAACCTTGACTCCAAAGGCAAGCGGTTTATCACAGCTGGTGAGTCGAGGAGAGTGTCGATAAGAAACCAAACGGTGTTGAACAAAAAATAGAACAAGCTCATTTGAACTTTGAAAAGCAAGCAATACTAGTAACGGAGGGGGAAAACCGGTGACAGAGGAGTCCGGCACCACATGGGTGCTCGCTCAGAAACCTCTTGGCGATTACCCAACTGTAAAGATTACTGTAACCAGAAGGCCTTGCGAAGAGGCGAAGAAAGGTCAAAGTGGTCATACAGGGGTCTTGTAAACTCCTCTGTACCGTCGAAATTCTTTGACCTGCAGGTGATTGCGAAAGCTGAGGGAAGTGAATCCCGCATGGTGAAAGTTAGTATTTGAACTGTGTATCGGAAAAGTTGTCGAGAGTGAACCCGGAAAAGGGAAACCGACAACGAGGGGCAAAGCCCAAAAACCTGTTAAAGACATTAAGATTTGTGAAATAAAGAAGTATTCCAAGACAAGGGGAAGGAAAGTGCCCCTTGTCATTTGGGATCTGAGCCCGGCCGAGGGAGATCCAGTGGTGGAAAGCTATCACCCAAAATTCACTGAGAAGGGAACTGTCTTGTGAATGTGTTGAATACGATTACTGAGCGGTCTGTGCCCAGAAGAGGGGGACCCAAAGGTGAAGCCATCACCCAAAGTGTTTGTAGAACAGAACTTCTGTATGTTTGTTGAGAGCATCAGGCCTCGAAGGCAAGAGACCTTTTTTGAAAGGAGACTATACCATTGAAGAACCTGATAACTGATACAGTACTGTTAGCTCATGCTGGGAAGGCTCGAGCGTGTGCTGTGCTGCAAAGTCCCACCTTGTCCTTTGGTGTCCTTTGCACCTTGTCCTTGTCCTTTGCTAAAAACATGGGGGAGACCTCAAGGCAGTCACATCCTGACTAATTATTTGAGCACCGTTTCCTTTATTTTGATACCCTATCCCACACTTTCTATGATTAGTTGTATGGAATTGGCAATAGGTTTTTCTTAGGATAGGCCTTTTTATTTTGACATAACGCCACTAGGACGGCCTTATTTTTCATTTGGTGGTCGACGTTTACTCCCATCTTAGATTTAGGTTAGGCGTTTTTCTACCCTGCATTGATAGTTCAATAAACGCCCTTAAACTGTGATCACTTGTGTCTGTCTTTACTGTTGCCACCTTGTGTTCCTTACATATCCCACACACATTGAGCCGTCTAGTTTTTTTTGTGTGATGTTTCAGGTTGCAGAGAAGAGTAGAACTTATTATTTTGGGTATACTGATTGAATTTTACTTGAGGTAGCTTGTGGCGAATCCATAAAAGACTCTACGAATGATTAATAAAGTCCATGCCATGATGCACCAAAAGCCAGCAGATGAGCACCTGGAAGTGACCCAGTCTCTGGATGACCACCTCTTTGACTAAATGCAAAAAGAAGGCACAAAGGCTAACTAACCTTTGTGTGGGCTGCACTTCCTAAAAGCCACGTCGTGGTTAGATTCAGTATGTTCATTGGTTGAAATCTTCAATTCAAGTTTTTTTTTATATAGAATTAGTACACAATAGTCTCCTTTTTCTCTTTTGCACCAAATGTGACTTATATTTAATTAGATTAATTGCAGATGTGGCTAGAGGTCATATGAATATCGTCATTCAACAGTTGAGCAGTGTTAGTTACGATTGTATGCAGTGCACTACAACAACCCTGACCACCTAGCAATGGTATAAATCTGTACTACACAGGTTGTTAGCGTGATTGAGCAGCAAGGCTAATCTCAAGAAGGGTCAATGTGAGTTGTAGGGGAGTAATACATAGATTCACAGTAACAAGTATTCAAATAAACTGTTATACACAAGGTTTCTTGATTAAACAATTATTAATTTAACAGTCAGAGTAAGCTTTCTTCAGAAGGGGCAATATAATAGTAACACACAAATCTACTCCAAAATACACACGCTTAATATTTCGAAATCAGGAAGTACCCTTTTTGGATGGCACACTGACACTTCCTACACCCTCAGGTGACTTTAGTAACTAGGACACTGTGGACATTAATATACCACTGTTTGCATTTAGAATCGGATTTAGGAGTATGTCAAAGGGAAAAGGTTATTAGAACAAATCAAGAAATCGCACACAATCTGAAGTAGGTAAGTACTTTTGGTAACCCCCAATGCAAAGTTAGTTAACTCCTTCCTGGAAGGTAGACCAAACACAATGGCGGCAAGAAAAAGTCATTCAGGGAGCCAGGCTAGGCCAAAGTCAATTGAGCAAAGGTCTAGGTGAGCTGAAACACTTAGGTATGGAAAAGTCTTGCACAATATTTTAGAAGTCTTTGTAGAAAAGAAGAAATCAAAGCAGGGTCACAAGAAGCTGTTAGCAACTCTACAGGGCAATCAAGACAAGTCTCAGCAGAGAACAAGTAAGGTTACAACAAGAGGTAAGTTATTTTAGACTGTACAGTACCTTTGGTTAGAAGAAAACGGCTTTGGCTGGTTTCTGTTCCTGTGCAGATCCCGTGTTCGTGGGCCTCAGTCGTGGGGAAAAGACGGAGGACGTCTGGGGAACTCCTGCACTGCAATGGGACGGTCAGCGACAGAAAAGGACCAACTTCTATTCAGTGGCACTTCGCTGTTTCAGCACCTTGAATCTAAGCAAATGGCAACACCACAGACTCTTGGCTGTCGAGATGGGCGTTCCTTGCATCTGGTGTCCAGCATTCTGTTGAGGTGGCTCAGGTTCGGTCAGTCCTGTTTCCTGGGAGTCCGGAGGATCTTCCTGGAGCTCTTGGCCAACTTAAAAGCAACGCACACAATCTAGTGTTCCTCTCCCTGGCTATTCGGTTCCAGCAGCAACTGCCCGAGAGGATGTCCAAGTGGCTTACTTTGGAGTCGATTGGTCCCACCATCTCAAGGGGAGAAGTCGTCCTTAAAAGGTTTCTCTAGTTGAAACGAAATTGGAGTTTCAGCAAAGCAGCAGGGCTTCACCGGGCAAACCAACGGTCCAGGAGTTGCAGTAGGTGTACTCTTCAAGTTCTTCTTCGGATTACTTCGTCCAGTGGTCGACTCTGCCTTCCAAGCCAAAAAAAGCCTGGCCTTTTATGTAGGTTTCTCCCGTTCATTCCAGCCTTGCTGTCAGTCACCTAGCAGGGTGGCTGTCCTTGCTGGACAGCCAGCCGGCCAATCACCTAAGAGTGCATTCCTGTCCCCTAGGAGTCTCAGCACAAGGAGTTTCGGGCACCTCCCTCATTTCCTGCCCCCGCCAGACACCCTGGATCCAGAGGTGGGCTTCACTTGTGAATCCCGCCAAAGACAAAACGAACAAAGGGACAAACCTGGTTTGGCACACAGAGTAAATCTCAAGAAGGACCTTTCCAAGAAGAAATGGCAAAAAAAGACGACCAGGGCCAGTTTGACAAAAATGGCACCCGTGGATGCTTTATTGCAGCTGCGAACGCATCCCGCAGTATATGCACACCACGATAGTTAAAAGTAAACCACTGCAACCAGCCATTCATGGAGGAAAGGGTAACATAAAAATGTTGCATGAGAAGCTAGATAAAGGGGATACTAAGTAACCCCTCCAGTATCCTATTGTAAGATAGTTTGTGCTGGGTCTAGAAAGTTATAATGCAAGTAAAGTCAATTTCACTTCACTGTTCTTGGAAACAGTAGTTTATCCAGGAGAAGGTATTTAAACCTTGGCGAAATCTGAAAGACTTCCCTGTGTCACTGCACTGAAGGTGCTCTGTGACGCCGTGTAAAAGATCATGTCCATGAAGTTTGTCAGACTCCACAACCAAAAGAAACAGAGTTCAAATCACATTAAAATTACACGAGAGAGTGGGGGAAAAAAGGTCTCACTCTCTCCAGGTAAAAAATCAAAGTCCTAGAGTCCAGCAAAAGAGCTGGGGGCCTCTAAGGTAAAGAGGAGTTAGCACATTTCTGAGAATTCTCCCTAACGGGCAGTATTGACCTCAATTATGTCAAATATACAAACGCTCAATATTATTCACAGAAGTCAAACAGAAATCAAAACATCATTTACCCATTATATTCAGGATCAGAACAGTAATCAAAAACAAATTGTTATAAGAAACATTGGGCCACAAAACGGGTAACACCAAAAAACATTTAAAGAAACAACAAACAGAAAAATCAGTGCATAGAACCATCAGCCAAGTCTCTGAATAATATTTGCGAGTTACTCCATTACCTTATTCTTCTGTTTGGTCCATGCACAACACTAATATGCATAATTTGATTTGATAGGTTATTTATAATGCGCGTAATACCCAGAGGTTTCTAAGCGCGGACCCGGGTATCTGACCTGTGGTGCTTCGTGTCGTCTTGCTTCCAAGGCGAGCACGTTGCCCCTGGGCTATCCTCCCAAGATCATTGTCATCACTGCCTAATGCTGATATAGCCTTCTCCCAATATCGTGTTGTGATCAGTAACCAAGATGCATGTCAATAACATTTGCCCCAGGTTAGTATTGGTGCCTTTTTCAATAGAGAATTAAACGTGTAAGTTACTGTCCCCAGCACCATGGAGTGTGGTTCCTGACCTGCAATGGCAGTAATGTTCATCATCTGATAACGGCTTGGCCGTATTGAATAGTTCCTCTGTGAAAATATATGAAGTTCTCTAATTACACACTCTATACTAATGATCATTCTGAGGTTTGTTAATCTGCTTAGAATCACATGCTGTGCATAGAATCCGACATCCGGCTGTAACCACAGAGTATTGCATCTTGTCTTTCGAGGATTGAAAGGGTACGTCGACATGGGCGTGCCTGTAACACTATCCCTAACGTGTAGTGTACCCAAAATCCATCACGCGTCAAGGTCCCTGAGATTGTTTGTTTCCAACCAGTTATCTGGTCGCCCTAATGCGGAGCTCTTCATAAGAGATTGTGTTATTTGTTGTATTATCGACCTTTGGTCGTTTATTCCCGTTAAGTCACTTCGAAGGTTGAATCCTGTGCACCGCGGAAGACCGCTGGGAATTTCGATGCCTGTTGATCTGGCCGGCGCTGCCGACCTCGTGGCCAGGCCTTCTTGCCGGCCTGTACAGTAGGGAGAGTGGGGTCGGGTGGTCATATTCTTTCAAGAATACCTTTCCTTTTCCCCCTCTCTGTTCCCTGGGTTTTGTTGTTGCTATATCAATCCTGCGCTATGGACAGGACTCCATTTAGATGTTGTCCTTTGTTTAAGGCCAAATAACCGTGGAAAGACGTGCACCGTTGGTGCAATAATTGTCTCCCCCTCAACCACAACGAGGCGGCCTGTAAACTCCTGCGTCCAAAGACGCTTATGGAGCGCTGTTTGAAGCAGGGGGCCGCCTACGGTATGTCGCAGGCCGAAAGTAATTCCCCCGCCGCCACAGCTGCAGAGTGTGATGAAGGCACTAGCGACGACAAAAGCTCCGTTTCAGAGGCCATTGACCTTGCGGCAGACACTTCTCATTCTGCAGTGTCCATCCCCGACCCCGATAGGCACAATGCGAGTCATGCTATTGGGCAAACACCCGGCGACAGGGACGCACAAGGTTCCCACACTAAACACACAACCCAAGGTCCTGCTTCGGCGTACAGTTGAAGCGATCCAAAGCGCAAACGGGCTCTTTGGATACTTCAACGGGATCCGCTGATTTTTATGATCGGCAGCCTTCCCTGCAACCGCAGCAGCGGCTTGCGTCTGGGCAATCTAAAGTAAAGGGCGATAGCACCAAAACACACGCGGCCGTCGAGACACTACAGAAGAAAGCGCTGACACCGCTTACGGCCCCGGTGATGCCGAAATCCTCTGCGCAGCCACCGGTTCAACCGGCACATCTCCCTACTACACCAAGCATCAGCGATGGTTTCGCAAGGATCGCTTCGGCGGTGGGACATAAGGAACGGACGAAAGAAACAGCAAAACAAAAGGAACGGCCTAGAGACGAACCGAGAGACACTTCACAACGTCCGGAACCTTGCAAGGACTACTCTGGGCCTTTTGCTTTTGTCCAGTGATTTAGGAGACAAATCTCAACGCTCTACAGAAGAGATGGGTCGAAATGACCCCTTTCATCCCCTGGATGCCTCTGGTTCATCTTCATGGACCAGGAAGAAGTTTGAGGGATGTATGGACAAACTGGAGAAATGTGTCTCTCTTTCTAAGTGGTTTGCTCCCAAAATGCCTTGTGAGGACTTTCCTTTTACACTTATGGCCAAGTTTCAGAGGACCTTTGACAATCCTCATGAGGAATATACTTATGACCTCACTGATGACGAGGTCCCTGTGGACACATATGTACAAGACGATGCCCCCTTTGGGGACAATATTGATGATCCTGCGGGTCCAATGGAGAATTGGGAAGACAGCCATCAGGTTGATTGTCAACCTCGGGCGTCCCTTCCTCCTACCCTGAACCATGACGCCCTAGGTATGGATTCCCCCCTCCCCCTCCACTCCAGTCCGCCAATCCTCACCTGTGGATGATCAGATCGCGTTTAACGCCATCTTGAAAAAGGCGGCTGGGCATTTTCAGATCGCCACACTGGAGGCTTTGCCAGATTCAGATTTTGTAGAGGACATACTGAAAGAAAAGCCTCCTGCCAGCCAGGTGATTCCTTTGTTGAATTCTATCAAGAGGAGACTGGCGCCTTCATTGTTGACACCAGCTCAGACCAGAAGGGTTAACCCCAGAGTAGAGAAATTGTTTCGCCCTTCTCCTACTGACCCTGCTGACATCAAGAGCCATGCCACTCCAGATTCACTGGTAGGTACCACCACTAGAAAAAGGGCAGGTGTACCCCTGTCTACAGGTGAAGCACCGCCTGATAAAGAATCCAAGAGGTTGTATGCACTGGGGAAGAGGGTCACGACTGCTGCTGCGTTCTCCAGCCGAATAGCCAGAAACACCACTCTGTTGGCCAGCTATGCAGACGTCCAGTGGAACCTGCTGCAAGAAGGCTTTCAGGAGGTACCTGAACCAATGCAGGCTAAGTTGCTCGCAATTGTATCGGAAGGCAAGCAAGTGAATCAGAATGTGCTTAAGAACACTTTATCTGCTACCTTACTTAAGCGACACGCCTGGCTGAGGAACTCCTTAATAAACAAGCCCTTTAAGGAAACCAACTTGTTCGGCAAGGCAGTGGACGAAGCACTGGAGACAGCCAAGAAAGAACATGAGACTCAAGTCCCTGCAACAGATTACCCAGAAGCCTTCACAACTGAGACGGGGCGGCTCTCGTTGTTCCTTTCGTGTGCAAGCTCGCTCCCCTCAAACCTCTATGGTTCGGGAAACAACTGGAATTCAGGACAAGGATCTAACACCACCACGGATCCACCTAGAGGTCAGCGGAGTGGAAAGGGTAGAGGCCGGAGTTCCACCCTAGAGGCTCCCCAGCCTCAGGTCAGAAGTGACCTTCAGATCAGGGTCCCGTCCCATGCCACCCGGGTCGGGAGGCATCTAACATTACTTGTTCATGCATCGGAGGGGATAACAGACCAGTAGGTACTCAAGACCGTCGCCCAAGGGTACTGCATAGAAGTTTGCCGACCACATCAATTCAGACTGCCAAAAGCAAGACGCCTGATGCCGGAACAACTACGCATCCAACTGTCAGAGGTCGCGCTCCTGCAGGGAAAGAGGTGACGGTACGCAAAGGCCATGCGACTGTTAGGAATGATGGCATCCTGCATTTACTTCTTCACGCACGTCTGCGCATGCGTCCCATGCAAGAGTGGCTCAACAGCCAGTGGTGTCAGGCCAGCGGACAATGGGAAGATCTGGTAGTTGTCTCGCCAGCCCTCGTTTTCTCTGTGCAGTGGTGGACGAGAGAAAACCTCTTGAAGGGGAAAGCCTTCACCACCCCTGCAGTAGAAGCCACTTTCACGACAGACTCATCTCTCACCGGGTGGGGGGCTCACCTGCTTCCGCAGACGGCGCACAGCTTGTGGCCCTAGGAGTAGCATCCAACCACATACATCTGTTGGAGCGATTAGCTGTATTCAAAGCACTGAAAACCTTTCAGAAACAGTTACGGGGAAAACAGTCCTGATCCTGACAGCACCACGGCCATGTACTGCCTGAACAAGCAAGGGGGCACACACTCTCCAGGGCTATTCAAGCTGTCCCAAAACATTTGGAAATAGGCTCTCAAACACAGGATGTTCCTGTTGTCCCAACTTTCTTTTTTTTTATTTGATATGGTTGAATTCAATCAACCTTTCAAAATCGATACAAAACATATCATAAATCAATTATTCCAAAACATTTCTTAAAATTAATGGATTACTTGTTTAACATTACAAAATTCAACTGACAATTCATTTGACTTTTAACATATCTCTCAACATCATTACTACAACTAAAGGTAACACATACAGTACATAAACATTCTCAATTCATGGTAACAAAGAAGCAATGACTTCACATACCTATATTGTGCAAATGCAGAATGCAAACTGTAAGAAAAAATGGTCAGTTACATATTTGCCAAACATTAATACCATACTAGTTACCTCCAAGCCTAGGTAGACATGCTCAGATATGATGGTTTTGATTCCACATTTTCTTCCATATTAAGGCTGAGTAGGAAATTAACAGCTGCAATTTGTATTGCCATATTATTACACCCCAACAATACTGCCCAACATTCAGGCTGAGATATATTTCCCAGATATTCACAATGTCTTGAGAAGGCAGACTCTCTTTTAGATCTTAGCAGCGTACACTCTGTGATTAAGTGGACAAGTGTCTCAGGAATAGTGTTGTCATTGCAAACAACATGCATTTTGTTCAACACTCACAAGACGGCGCCTTGCCTTTATGTCAAGTGTGACCCACAAGTTAAAGTGGAACCGAATTATGCCACGACGGTATTTAGGTGAGGGAGAACGTATCAAATATGGTGGCAGAGTGCCTATCCTTTTTGATGGGAAACGCACTGTCACCATCACGAAACGTTAAACAAAGCTCACAGGTGTTAATCCAGTCAGTCTGGTATATCTTTTGATTTAGCTTTATCAGGATTAAACAACAGCAGGTTGATGGTTATATCAGCTTTAACCAGTATACAATACACTTTGTCCAAACAATTATTAGTGAACATGCAATGTTTATCTGTAAACAAATACTGCGAGAGAGTTTTAAGCAAAACGTTTTCATTGGTGGACAACAAACATTTCCTAAAGAGAGAGCACAGGCGCCAGCTGTAGTGTGCCTAGAGAGAGAGCAGCCCCAACTCGTATCTCATCCATGGAATCGGTATGCATTGGGGCAGGTGTAACACTGTGCGCCATCATTTCGCTTTCCACTGATTAAATTTGAATGGAGAATCAGTGGGAATGGTTTCCAAGCCATATAACAATATGGGGATGATTGTTTTGGTCCAGAAGTGCCACGCAGGCAGGATCGAGAACTTGACATATTTATGCATAATAATGCAGGCTTGAGATATGGCTGAGGTTAACTTGGTCTCCACCCGTTCCAGCTGGCCCTGTGCTTTCAACCGCCCTTCAAAAAGCATTCCCAAATAACAATAATTTGATACAATAACAATAGGAATGAGACCAATGGTCCAGACAAATGACAGAGGGCCTGTACGTTTAGGTGAATATTGTACGATTTGGGTTTTAGTAGGGTTAATTCAAAGTTCATTGAGATGTACATATTCTTGAAACATGTCAAGTAAACGTTGTACCCCAACCTGGGTCCTAGAATTTAGGACCATATCATCAGCGTACATAAGCAATTGTATTTGCTGGTTATGCAATTTAGGAGAGTCTGAGATGACCCTTGACAGGTGATCTTTAACATCATGTAAGTAATAATACGGCCGAAGCTAGTGAGCATCCCTGCTTTAATCCCCGAAATGTGCAGATTCTTTCTGACAGAATGCCATCTAGGGTTATTCGGATTCGAACAGATGTTGCATGATGTAAAGAATGAATTATGTCGTAAAATGCTGATGGTCAGTTATCTCTTTTGAGCTTTTTCATCAACAACAGCCGATTGACTGAGTTGAAAGCTGCCTTTAAATCAATAAACGCAAAAAAAAACCTGCTGCTTAGTCTCCTGACATTGAGCTTTTATTGTATTAAGGGTCAATAGGTTAATATTGGTGCCCATTCCCGCCATGAAACCTGTCTGATTGCAATCACGACGGTTATGGATCCCAGTCTAGATATTAAATTCGCGGAGTACCACCCTAGTGAAGATCTTGCCCGGAGCGTCTAAAAGCGCTATAGGGCGATAATTCGCAGGGACAGTTCGATCACCTTTTTTAAAGATTGGAATGATTATGAGGACTTCCATGACGAGGGAATAAGGCGTTTATGTAGTATGCTTTCAAAAATTGTAGAAAGTATGTAAGCCCATCTTTCTGGATAAGTTTTAAACATTTGGTTAGATAGCCCATCTGGTCCTTCCGCTCTAGAAGAACTTATCTTCTGTATAATAGCATAGATGCTTTCGTACGAGGCTTCCAAATGCCAGGTCGATGTTGAGACCGGCTCATAGGGCCAAACAGCATACTGGGGGTCCGCATACAGAGTTAAAAAGTGCATGACCCACGTTCGCTCAGATACTCCATTCAGTTGGGCATCTGCTTGCTGATGGCAAGTATGGTTATTGAGAATAGACCACATTCCGGATGAGTTTTTATTACGCATTGCGTGGGCCATTGCCTCGCTGTCTTGCTGGAACAATAATGACTTCCGCCCACGTAACCAATTTTTGTATCTACATTTGGCAGATTAATTCTTGCCACTTATTAGCTGACTTAGAAACTAGAATTTGCCTTTTGTTCATCCTATATTCCGCCTTCTTTTTTGATACAGTTAAATTAAGTGTGTGGATGTCTAATGATGTTAGACCGAGGAATTGTCACCGTCTGAGCAAACGTTTAGCAAGTCTGTATATTGATTTTCATAAGATGTTTTCAATATGTCAATAATCAAGTGCTCAAACTGGTTCAATGTTCTCGATGTCCATCTCAAACGTGTACGTGAGCTATTAACTCCCAGATTGCCATGATAGTAATCCTCCCTTCGTGTTGGTGTCAAGTTAAGATTAAGCTCAAGAATCAGCAGACTGTGGTCACTTTTTGGATGATCTTTAACACTGAATAATGCAGTGTTTTGGATTAGATTAGTATCGACATATATATAATCGATTAGGCTGGTCAAATGCCCACGATGCCAGGTGTAATGAGGCGGGACATCACCTTGTACTGATCCATTAACCATGTGGTAGGTACGTTCATGCATGAGTGATGACCATTTGCAGACCACTTGGCTTTGGGGCCCAGGCCTCCAGCAATCTAAATTGAGGTCGCCCAGTACGATGGTATAAGTGATCATGTTATTCAGTGAAATAAGGTGAAACATATCATGAAGGCCGGCAAAAAAGGTTTAATCAGACATGCTGATGGCATTTCGATATATATTAACCATGGCAAAAACCGTCTCTCCGTTGGAGATTCTAACCAGCTGTATATGTGCTCCCATGGAGGCCCATGGTGCAATTGAGAAGCCTGCTTTGATATTTACAGCAACAAGAAGGCCTGCCTCCTGTAGGCACAGCCGGAATCAGTGTCAATTCATAATTGTCCCACAATGGGGGTTTGGTTAGCCATGTCTCCTGTAGTGCAATGATGTGATAGAGATCAGACATCTCTCTAAATGAGGCAGTTAAATGTCTGACCACTAGAGTTCCATCTAACAACATTGATTTCTTTCTGTTACATTATCACATTGTAGTGGTTATTGCTGAGAACTCTCAGATGCCCAGGGTTCTCTAGAATCGCGTCGGGTGCCTTGATATATCTTGGGCATTGTGACAGGGACTTTAGGTTTCAAAAAGGCAATCTCTGGGTCCTCTGCCAGCAAGAACCCCATATTGAACAGAACCATTTTATTACGCCAAATTGATTGGAACACCACACCTGAGGGAATCCAAAGTCTAACTATAGAAAGTGGAGAGTCAGTTAGGAATTCGATCTGATCCAAATCACATGAAGAAATGTTACATAACGCATCAATTTCCCCAAAAATATTCAGCACACTTTGCTGATTTAGATCATACACGGGGTGGTTGCCCTCTCTGCATTTAAGAATCAAGGTGTGAAACTTTGCTCGTTGTGGATTTAGGTGGCGAGAGGGCAACCAAGTTTTTGTTTTGCAAGGTGTTGATTTCGCAGTGGTGGGAGTGCCTGGAAAATTGGATGACCAACCATACCTGCGCCCCAATGAATCATTGGATTGAGGGTCAGGAGTGGTTGGTTGATGGCAACCAGACCTATGGGTAACACCTCTCGCCACTTCTGTATTGCACGATAGCTCGCCCTGCGTTTGAGCAAATGCCTTAGCCAGATTAGCAGATAGTCATCCACTCTTTTTTTGAGTTCATCCGTCAGGGTCTGTGGTACAGCAGTATCCAATGAATGAGGCTGTTGTGGCATGGGAGCAAACAAGACTGATTTTGGTTTGATAGAAGGAGCCATGGACAGTTGTGGTTGTACCATTGATTTCAGAGACCCAGAATTTACAAAACTCAAACAATCAGTACTTCGGGTTGGCTTATCAGATGTTGAAGAAAGTGGGAGAATTTTTTGAGCATCACTCAACGAGTTTACTAGTTGCGAGAGTGGCGATAGAGGCACTGTAGATTGAACTTTGTTACATAAATTAGGAGTTGGCAATAAGGACTGATTGGATACTCCTGTTGTTTTGGGTTGCACATTGACAATTGGAGCTGAAGCACCTAAATGCTGGGTCTTGGACGAAGCTGAGGTTTTACCAAGAGCTTTAAAGAAGATGTTGAGAGTGGTCTTTGGATTTTTCATTCCAATCATGTTTTTCGTTTTTTTTTATAGGAATCAATATTTTCTTTTTGTTGTTGTTACGTTTAGGATTCCTCGCTTTCAGTTGTTGTAAATGACTCTGACCAACAGTCAAAGCAGGTTGAATGCTGGGCAAATCCCCAGGGCGAGGAGGCACTACTTCACTCGCATTGTTTTCCAATAATCCAATAATGGAGGAGCAACATTCTACATATGAGAAGGTTCAGGGCCTATAATGCCTGAGATTGGCGGAAGTGGGCAAGGGGCCATGACAACAGGAGTCACCAATTTTGATGTTTGAGGTAACATTTGTACAGAAGAAAGGTTTTCATTGCCGACGGCCAAATGGCTAGAAAGCATGACAACAGACTTCTAGATTTTCATTACTTAGGGGTACTTTTGAAATTCGTTGTGTAGAAAGCCATTTCATTAGGTCTTCAAATTGAAGGGCTTGCCGAGTAACTTTGGTGTCTAGTGATTCGAAAAGTTTGCACAGACTGTAAATGGCAGTGTTAATTGCTGTCAAAGCGGGTTGCACCATTAGTAACGTTTGGTTAGGGTGTGGGGTTGGTAATGCAAAAGACTTCAGCATTGGAACTACAGAAGACGGGTCACTAGGTACACAAGACACACAGGGCACATTGGTAATACATTTGGGCCCCCTTATAGAGTGGACTGACTCACATATGCTTGCATTGATTGAGAGGGCAATAGAATCCAATACTAATTGGGGAAAAGCAATTGATGAGATGGACATATTTGAACTGCGCACAGCAGGACAATTTTTAGTAGATTCCATCATAGTCATGTCTGAGATTGGATGAGGATTAATACGCCTCAAGGGTGTGCATTGTGAGGTACTGACTTTCCTTATAGTCAAGGGAGAAGGCGTACGAGACTCGCATGATGAAATGGAAACGGGGGACAGAGAAGAGGAAATGCCTATTCTATCGTTGTGAAAATGAAAAGGAAATCGGGTTTGTTTATTGGGAGACCGGGGAGTAATCTATGTGGCAGAGAAAAATGTTTGGGGTAACAGCGCAGAGTCTGGGTGGCCTGGTGACAGTGGGTGAAGCTGGGGTGCAAGTGACAATGGTGCGATGGATGGCATGTTCGTTGTTAACTTGTAAGAAGTGTAGGAAGTCATCAATGTGAAATCCTGAAGCGCACTTTAGGGGATAGTGCAAAATAAGACAAACACAACAAAACGAATACAGTCTTACCCAAGAGAGACACTCCACCAAATATTATGCAGTCCGTCACAATAAATACAATGTAAAAAGATTGCAATAGGATAAATCTTCCAGGTGAGTAATGCAACCTATGAAAATAAGAAACAAACAGGCCACGTACTGAGTAAAACAATTCGCCCGCGGCACCATGGCTACGCGGCTAAGCGTTACTCAACTCGGTACTTGCGCGGGCGATGCGCGTGCTTCGCATTCAAATACAATAAGCCACTGAGGCGTTGAAGTGCACGGGCCAATCTCAGCCAGGAGAGGCGGGCCAAATGCTTCTGTCACTCAACCTATGGGTAGAGAGAGATGCGTGTCAGATGCGTGGCAGCACAGCAAATGTTCAGGCAAATGTTTGAGGGAGGCTTGTGCACAATGTTAGAAGTTAAATCACCTGGCAGAGTAGCTTGCAGTTCACGGCCGGCAGGAAGAGAGGCAGCAGTTCACAGCACAGTTAAGTCCGGACAGCAATAAACACTGCGGTCAAACGGTACTCAACTCAGTACTTGTCCCAACACATTCCAGGGGAACTCAATCTTCTGGCGGATGTGCTCAGCAGAGACTTCCCACTGCCCGTAGAGTACGAATGGCGATTACACGAAGACCTCGTCTCCAACTTTTCGCGCAATGGGGCTTCCCAGAGATCAACTTGTTCGCAACTCTGGTGAATGCTCAATGCCAAGATTACGCCTCCAGGTACCCCCAGAACCGATCCAAGGGGGAACGGTTTCTGGATTCCATGGTCAGGGAAATTTGTTTACGCTCCCAAACGCCCCCAACTCACCTACTGAACAAGATTGTGCACAAGATACACCAGGAACCAGTCACCATGATATTGGTGGCCCCCAAGTGGATCTGCCAACCATGGTTCTCTCATCTGATGGAGATGTCCCTATCTCCGTCAATTAAACTGCCTTGTCTGTACAACATGTTATCTCAGAACAAGGGAGAAACACTCCACCCATGCCCGCAAACCTGGTTACTGGACTTGGGTCTGATTTTTAATTCCATGAAAGTTCATCTTGCTGCCCTCTGAGCCTACACCACATCACAACAGAAGGTGTTGTGGTGGAAAGTAATGGTTATTAAGGCTTTCATGGAAGGGGTTAAAAGAATTCACCCCCCCTCCCCCATTTCTAACCCGGCTCCCGGATGGGACCTAAATGTGGTATTGACTAGACTTAAGGGGTCTCCCTTTGAGCCTATGCATAAAGCAAGTTTCAAGGATCTTACATATAAGACAGCTTTCCTAGTGGCCATCACTTCTATAAGAAGAGTTAGTGAACTACAGGCCCTTTCAGTCCTAGACCCTTTTGTTACAGTCCATATAGATAAGGTGGCTCTGCGCACTCAATCTTTGATTTGCGCTTACGTTTATTTCCAAGTTCCATGTGAACCAATCAATAGAGCTGCCTACTTTCTTCCAGAACCCCGCTAACATGGCCGAAAGAAGCCTACACACATTAGATGTGCACAGGGCTGTCATGTTTTACCTGGAAAGAACTAGACCACTGAGAAAAACAAATACATTTTTCGTTTCAGTGGCAGCTGATGGAGAAGGGGATCCTGTCTCTAAATCAGCCATCTCAAGGTGGATTGTCAATTGCATCACACTCTGTTACACTCGTGCTAAGAGAGAACTGCCCTTCAAGCCTAGAGCACATTCTACTCGAGGCACTGGGGCTTCCATAGCATTCATTGCAAATGTTCACAATTAAGGTTTCAGGTTCTGGAGATTATCATAGCGATAAGTCTTAAAGAACACACAAAGAGATGAAACGCACAACGTGAAACATATTGGATTGACCTGCTTGATGCATTAACTCCAAATGGGATGAATGAGGAGTTTGATTTCAACTGTTTTCTTTAGATGGTCAGCCCTGTTCAATGAGCATACATTACTTTCCAATGAATAAGCATGTCTATTGACCCTATGGATCGATATTTAGGTTTTCACACATAGGTTGTAGAACTTAAAATAACCCTGAACGTTATGTAATCGCTTGAGATCATACAATAATTTACTTCTTTCATTAACCTTGTTGGTTTCGTTCTAACAGTTCTAACCCTTACAATTGTCTAGAAATCAGAGGCTTGGACAACAGACAGCCATATGGTAGAGAAACTACAATGATTATGACCTTTCGGCATCAATATATTGCTTGTCTTTAAAACTGATCCAATAAGTTGACTATCAGCAGGACTTATACACACACTCCTTACGCGAAGGTATAGTTTCGCATTTACGGCACAATGATGGACAGATGTATCTCGATCTACCTTGTAGGTGTACCACATTAGTAACTCTAGCTTTTACAACTTTTTATTATTTTTCCTGTTTTTATCTGGATTTTCATTTCAAGGTTTTTAGAGTACCTAATGGTGGAGACACATTCTTATTAATGAATCAAGGGTAGCCATTGCGACAGACCACGAGTTGGACTACTTTAACTGGATCTCACCCATGTTGTATTGTCTCTTCAAGATGGCCGTCTGTGATCACTTAAGGTGCCACATGCTTGTCGTTATCACGCAGTGTGTCACTACGGTTTCCCTAGCAACCAGCAATTTACTTTATGGGTTCTTGCAACGACCGCTCACATTTGTGCGGAGCGGCGAACATATTATTCAGAACGCTAGAAACGGTAAGTTCATCAGAATTTTGACAGCATTATGGTAATGATCGTTGGAGTGTAATTTGTGAACTTCATATATTTTCACAGAGGAACTTAATACGGCCAGCTGGCAGTTATCAGATGAAGACCATTACCAGCACTGCAGGTCAGGAACCACACTCCTGGGTGCTGGGGACACTAACTTTTACATGTTTAATTATTTAATGAAAAAGGTACCAATACTAACCTGGGGGAAATGTTACTGAAATGCATCTTGGTTACTGATCACAACACGACATTGGAAGATGGCTATATCGGCATTAGGAAGGAATGACATATTGATGGATATTAGTGATGTGCATGGACCAAACAGAAGCATATGGTAATGGAGTAACTCGCAAATATTGTTCAGAGACTTGGCTGATGGTTCTATGCACTTATTTTTGTTGTTTCTTTAACCCCTTAAGTGGCAGTCCTTGACATTACCATTGCAGTGCGAAGGACGAGATACCTCATCCTTTTTGGCACTGCACTTTGTGCGATCCCTGCAAAGCAGGGATCGCACAAAACTAAAATCCAACCCCCGGGCTATGTGAGGTGGAGGTTCCTCCAGGCCCGGGAGTTGGATTTCCTTAAGATTCACGTCAGCGTGCGTAATGCACGCTGATGTGAAACTGAAAGTAACTTTCGCTGCGGCAGCCATTTTCGGCTGCCGCAGTGCAGAGAAGGTGGGTGGACACCTTCCTCTCGCTCGATCTGCAGCATTATTGTGATTTTCAGATCGAGGGAGCTATCGTTGGAAAGGGGAGACCCTCCCCTTCCCAATGACACCTTATTTGAAGCATTGCTGGGCACGGATCGTTTGATCCGCGCCCAGCATTGCCACTAGACCACCAGGGATCTGTTTTGAAGTGGGGGAGAGGGGGCTGCTTTCTATGTTAGCAGCCCTCTCCCCCCCGTCCCCCAAAGCATGGGGCAGCATGTTTTGCCCCCCCCCCTCTAATGGGCGGATGGGCACGGTAATGTGCCTATCTGCCCCTAGGCAAGGGGCAAAAAAAAGATGAAATTATGTTGGGGCGAGGTGGGGGGGACTAGACCACCAGGCCTTTTATATAATTAAAGGGGGGTGGCCCTCTCCCCCCACCCTAAGTGGATGGGGGCACATCATGCAGTCCTCCCTGGGGGCATATTTCTGCTCCTAGGAAGGGGTACTTGAGATGCCCCCCATCCATTTGGGGTGGGGGGAGAGGGCCACCAGAAATCTTTGAACAGCCCCCCGCCAAGCTTGCGGCAGTATGTTTTGCCCACCCTAGGGGCAGATGGGCACAGTAATGTGGCCATCTGCCCCTAGGGAATGGGGAAAATCAAAAAACCTGATGTGGGCCACCCTAAACCACCAGCGACTTAAGTAATGAAAAGGGGGCTGTCCCTCTCCCCCGACCCCAAATGGATGGGTATGGCCTCTCATGTAGACCTCCCTGTAGTCAGATTGCTAGTGCAATCTGCCCATAGGAATCGGCAAATGTGTTTTTACTTGGGGGTTAGGGTCAGTAGACCACCAGGGCATTGATCGGAGAGTAGTTATTTGTTTTTGCTGGGGTGACCATAGGTAACAAATGTCTTTTGTTTAGTTTACAGCTTTTTCTACGCGAGCAGCGTTATGTGAGAACTGTTTATTATTCTACGTTTAGGGCCCATTTTCAGTGGGGTGGGTGGGACTGGGGCTGGATTGTTGGTGGTGTGCGGGAGTGGGCCGTCTGGGGAGGTATTTTGGTGGGCTGGGACACAATTGGAGGGTCAGGCCACAAATTGCCCCCCATGCCAGCATAACTTTGTTGTTTCCCTGGGAGCATCCCATGTGGGTTGACCGTCCGCAAGCCCAGGCTGCACCTCTCGCTGTGCTGCATTACAGATGTCACCTTCGGGGAGGAATGGGATCCTGCCGGGGCTCCCTGAAACTGTCGCTGGCCTTGTGGACAGTCAACCCACATGGGAGACAGCCGCCCAAGGCCAGGTAAATCTGTCCCCCCCCCCACCTTCCTGGAGCTCTGGCTGGCTTGCATTACAGCTTCTCCCTGCGGGAAAGGACAGGGACCCTGCCGAGGCTCCCTGCGACTGCTGCTGTGCTTGGGGGTGGTTGACCCACATGGGAGACGGATGCCCAAGGCCAAGGCCAGGGACAGCACCCCCGACCATCCTGGAGCTCTGCGTTTCAGAATTTCCCTCCGGGAAGGGACGGGGAACCCTGCCGGTGCTTCCTGGAGCTGCCGCTGTGCTTGGGGACGGTACACCCACATGGTAAACAGATGTCCAAGGCTGGGGACATCACCTCCAACCGTCCTGGAGTTCTTGCTGGCCTGTGGTACATGGATGGTCGACCCAAATGGGTGACGGGTGCCCAAGGCCTGGGACATCACCCCCGACCATCCTTTTGCTCTGGCTGGGGTTGCGTTACACCTTCTCCTTATGGGAAAGGATGGGGAGCCTGCCGAGACTCCCTGAAAGAGCTGCTGGACTTGTTGACGGTCAACCCACATGAGGGACAGCCACCCAAGACCATGGACATCACCCCGACCAGCCTGGTTCTCTGGCTAGATAGCATTACAGAATTTCCCTCGGGGAACGGACCAGGACCCTGCTGGGGCTCCCTGGGACTGCTGTTGGACTTGTGGACGGTCAAAACTTTTTCTTTTCCACCCAGGTAGATGCACCCACACATGTGAGGTACTATTTTCATCTGGACACCTGTGGGAATGTGGGATGGTAGGACATGTGTTGTTGGCGGCGTGTTTCAGTAGTTTCCAGGTAGGAAATGTCTGAAAGTTTAGTTTTTTTCCCCTAAATTTGGGACTTTGCTGGGGCTTGTGGGTAATACATTTTAAGACGATTAGCCCAAGTCAGACGTCTGTGGATTCCCACGGGTGTCGTCTTTTCGGAAATGGATGGGGATCCCTGTTTTCCTTGGTGGCTGCGACACCCCAGGCCCAAATCTATAGGTTGTCTCCCCAAACCCTTTAAGGGATTGCAGTGGTTTAGCCTTTTCCCTTTGCGCCCAGGTAGGTGCACCCACACGTGAGGTACCGTTTTCGTTGGAACGCCTGTGGGAACGCGGGAAGGTAGGACATGTGTTGTTGACGGTGTTTTTCGGTGGGTTGGCAGGGGGAAATGTATGAACATTTTTCCAGCCAAATTTCAGACTTTGCCGGGGATTGTGGGTAATAAATTCTGGGGCGATTAGTGCAAGTCCTAGCTCTGTGGATTCCCACGGGTGTCTTCTTTTCGGAAATGCATTGGGTTCCCTGTTTTCATTGGTGGCTGGGACACCCTACGCCCAAATCTCTAGGGTGTCCACAAGAGCAAATTCCTGCAAAGTCTGCTCTGCCGAAAAACTTGGGGTTAGCAGTGGTTTAGTCTTTTCCCTTTGCACCCAGGTAGGTGCACCCACACATGTGAGGTACCGTTGTCGTTGTAACGCCTTTGGGAACGTGGGAAGGTAGGACATTTGTTGTGTTTGCTTGATTTTCATAATGTTTTCATACATTTGTTGCTGCACTTTGTCACACAACCCTTTCATTTCCCAAATGTGCCCTACATTTAGTCGCTACTTTAGGCACTATACGCTTTTGAAACCTGCACAAGTCACCTACCCTTCAAAAGGTCTGCCTGTGCTCTTTCAAAAAATGTATGCTTGCCATTCCTCACCACATTTGTTTTCCTTATTTACACATGCTAAGTACGTCTGTTTGGGCCGTAATAATAAAAATCCTGTGTACTATGGCTTTGTTTTTAGCTTGTGGTATTGCTTGTTTTGTGAAACATTATGAAAAATGTGTGATTTCTTAACTGGAAGCGTTGAGGGGAATGTAGCAGAGCATTGCTTTTCTCAAAATTCACAGAAGCCATTGTCTTACCGGGCCATCCACGACCACCACATACCTTTTTTTTTATATGTCATTTTTCCAATTTTTCCCCAAACTATGGACATTATCCCTACATAGTTTTGCCTGACCTGCGCAAATCACCCCTTCCTAAACTTGGGAAGACAGAAAGGCCTACATTTCTGAAAAGTGGACATTTCATTCAGCTTTCCTACCCTCTTCCATTCCGTCCGCGCATGCCCTATTGGAATTAAGGGCAAAATCTCCTACCTCTAACAAAACGGATGGTAACCATATAAAAATGTTTTTTTTCGTTTCCACTCAACCTGTTCTTGAAAGCCTGGAAAATGGCGAATTCAGCACCGCAAACCATTCGTTCCTAGTTCTTACAAGGAAAAAAACACAGGCCTTTTTGTACATCATTTCATAGGCATGTTCTCCCTTTTTGGTTATTTTCTCACACCCCCGTACAGCAAACTGGGATTGCTTGGTGGCGTTATGACCACCTACATGTGGGAAGAAAAGGGTCCGAATTTGGCTGAGATTTCTCATGTAACAGAGGTTACAAGGGATTGAATGGCGACATACCGAAATCACCAAAAAAGGCCTTGGCACGGGGGAGGGGGGCGGAGTGTAAACCCTTGGCAGTTAAGGGGTTAAATGTTGTTTTTGGTGTTGTCAGTTTTGTGGCCCAATGTGCGTTATAACATTTCTTTTTGATTACAGTTCTGATCCTGGATATAACGGATAAATGATGTTTTCATTCCACTTTGACTTCTGTGAATAATATTGTCCGTTTACACATTTGACATAATTGTTGTGAATACTGCTCAACTGACGATATTCAATATGGACATTTACGATCTTACCACCTGTAACGACTATTGTTTGACTTGCATGATAAAAGATGACCTGTATGCGCCCTGAGGAAGGACTTCGATAGTCCGAAATGCATCGGCTGTGGGTGCGTCTGCATTTACTCTAATTAAATTTAAGCCACAGTTGGAGCAAAAGAGAAATGCGGAGACGGTTGTGTATTAATTCTATATAAAAAAAACTTGAATTGAAGATTTCAATCAATGAACATACGAATCTAACCACAAAGTGGCTTTTATGGAGTGCAGCCTACACCGAGGCTCCTTCCCTTTGCATTTATTTTGTGTGCCCCCCGTCACAGAGGCCGTTACCATTGGGTTTGCACCCCACTCACAGGTAGTAGATGCTATTACTTTTAATAAATTGAAGCTGAGAAAATACAAGGAGAAGCAGTGCCCACTCCCTACTTTCACTCTTAACCACTTTGACTAACTCTGCGTCCACATTTGTACCCCATAGTCCAGCACTTTTTAGCTTCCTTGATGTGATGACTTCCTAAACCACCAGTGTAAGCCATCTAGTTTCAAGTGGATAGCTCATGAGTAAAGGGTTGGCCTCTCTCATGATACCTGCCTGCGCACGTTTGAATCATGCAGCATCGCTGACTCTTTCACTCATGCTTCTGAGGTAATAAATTGAGTACCATTAAAACTGGTGACTAGGAATCTGCATTTAAGCATTATATAAGGACAGAAATCATTTCCAGGCAAAGTAATGGATGTGGTGCATTGGTAAAAATGTGCAATTCTTGATGGCCACTGTCCCTAGACCACTAGTAGATAAGCAATTTGTGAGAATGGTATTCAGCGTGTGAATCTGTGACTCTTGAGACTATCCTAAAACCACAGATACATTTTACAGTGGCACCAACAACTTTGTCTTTATCCAGCTTCATTCTCATCCATCGTTCTGGGTGGGACTCCCTAAAACACCTGTCTGAACCATCTAATGTGGACCATTAACTTTGCATCCCTTTCTCCTCTTACAGGAGCGCATGTGTGAAGAGTCTGCTTCCTTTGACCTGACACCATACGACTTAGCTTCGGCGATGGAGGCCATTACCCAGGTCTTGCAGGAACAGGCTGAAGTTGTCCAGCAGAATGACTTACAAGCCGAATTCAACATGGGCTCCGTCCCATCAGGTGTGTGCACTATGAATTGGCATAGGGAAGTTTGAATGCATTGCCATAACTGAGACCATTTGGCAGGTGAAAAGGTGCCAATTTTAAGTGAGGAATGTTGGCAAGCTTTTCTACTGGTCCTCTGGGGGAGGTGTTAGAGATCAACCAGTAGTGTGTGCGTGCAAGGTTTCCATCAAATTATACCTAACCTATGTAATGGTAATGTGATGGAGCAGGGCTGGCTTTATTCATAGGATTGGAGATGGGTGGTAAAAAGGTATTGCTGACATACACCGGAACATATACACACCATCACACAATGGTTCCATTTCATTTCATCGCCTGTAATTTCATCCCGTAATTTTAACATGCCCATTCCATCAAAAATGCTCATTTTATTTTTGGGGGGGTCCTCTAAAACACCCCCCCCACACATACTTTTGCTATTGCGTACCCGCCCAAACCCTCATCTACCCTTTCCCACCCCCCTCCCTAAAAAATTCGATGAGCACATTCAATGGAATGTGCATGTTAAAATGCCTGGGGCTGAACATGCAGGCGATGAAAGGACGTCGTACCCACACAATAAAGGAAGGTCTGTGCAGTATATTACTGAAAATGTGTTAGTTATATTAAAGCATTGTTATATTGAAGCATCAAGAAATAATTACATTTGCATGCACATGCTTTAACATTATAAAAACATGCACATAAATAAGAATACAGGGTTTACAAACAGAAACAACTATCTATAAAAGTACTAGGCACATTTTTACAAGTAGGTAATACTTTCATATACATTTAGAAGTTCAGAAAGTTTTGTACATCGAAATGAAGGTGCCAAGTCACTAGGCAGCCCTTGGTTATAATAGATATTCACAAATGTTTTAGCAGAGTGCCAGGACAGTT
Source organism: Ambystoma mexicanum (assembly GCF_040938575.1). Taxonomy (NCBI): domain Eukaryota; kingdom Metazoa; phylum Chordata; class Amphibia; order Caudata; family Ambystomatidae; genus Ambystoma; species Ambystoma mexicanum. The sequence continues at coordinate 324,041,082 of NC_090925.1, read as the reverse complement.
TCAGAGGGGGTAACCTTCAGGCTGGCAAAGATGGAGGTCCCCAACAGAGGAGATCTGACTCTGGTTTGATGACCAAAGGATCATGGAAGAAGGCTTGAAGAGTTGAAGCCAAGCCCTGTTGCACTTATTGTCATGGTTGGGCCTTTCGAGAAGGACTAAATGTGAAGCCCAAAAATCCCAGAGGACAGGGTTTTGATGGTTGGGAAGTCAGAAGACCCAGGGATGTCTCCCCCAGGGCTAATGGATGGGGTTTAGAGTGCTGAAATGTCACTGCTGCATAGGTCTATTCTGGTGTCCGGTAGTAGGTTTGGTTACAGTGCTGGTTCCTGTAGCAGGGTCTTCAAGCAGAGCCCCTTAAATTGCTGGCCAAGAAAACACATTTGGAATCAAGGTGACCTACAAAGAGCTGTAATCAATAGAAGCAGCAGCCAGAGAGCACAATAATAACCCTTTAAAGCAGGTCACAGAGTGCTTCGGTTAGGAAGAAGGGCTAAAGGACTGGATGGTCTCATGAGAAGATGCTACTACAGAGCTCAGAGCAAGGGTGATGTTGGGTCTCCTGTAGTCAGCCAGGTATTTCATTTCTGTTCCAGTGAATTACATTCAGCCTTTAGGATGGATATAGAGGGCTGCAGGGCAGGAAGATTCCACTAGATCATAGAAGAAAGAGGCCAAAGGAGATTTGGAATAAGCCGTACACATCTAAGGGACAAATCCTCTGAATCTTCTCTATTTACTTGCATGAAGTTCTAGATCAGTTCTGGTGAATAGCTTCAGTGGGGGGAAAGAGAGACAGGGAGACCGAAGGAGGGAGAGACTTGGAAATAGAGGAAGAAAAAGAAAGATACGGAGAGAGCGCGAGAGACACGGAGAGAGCAGGAGAGACGCACACTGAGCACTGGGGAGACCTAGAGGCAGCCTCAGACCGAGAGAGGGCGAGAAAGAGAGAGGCCGGGACCGAGGGAGACCTTGACAGTGAGACAGACCCAGACCAAGTGACACAGACGGGGAGAAAGAGACTAGGAGGTAGACACTGGGGAGGGGGAGAGACTAGGAGGGAGGGAGGGAGGGAGGGGTAGAATGTATTAACATTTTCCAAAAAACATGCAACACACAATAATTTACACCAATACAAGCATAACATTCTTAAATTCCTTCAATGAATAGACCAAACCAACCTCACCCCCCCTCCAAACAATCAAACTAGAATGTAATGTCTAATCCTACAATCTAGGTGAAAAGAGTGAGTGGAAAAACAAAATTATGCTAATAAATTACATACACATTACCTTTCAACCTTCTAAATCACAATGATATATATACATACATGTATCTTTTACCCAATATATAGAAGAACAGAAACGTACTCATCTTATCTGTCTTCTCCTTGTGACAAAATCTCAATCCATATCCAAGCTCAAAAAGGCCCACCAAATGTTCTGAAACGGGGCTTCTTTCTTCTGCATAGTTAAAACCAACTTTTCAATATTGCTAATTAAGTACATTTATTCCACCCAAGAGTTCCATGTTAATCTGTCGACTTCCGATTCTGCAAGATCATGTTTTTGGCCGCTAAAGCACCTTTTAAAATCCAGGTTACTATTACTAGATGATGATTTAAATCCTCCAATCTCCTTTCTTCTCCTAGAATCAGTCTCAAAATCATAATCCAGATCTTCATTCACCACACTGTTCATCACACCGGTAATTCCTCCCCAAAAATCTCTAACCTTGTAACATTCCAAAACATGTGTTCCAATGTACCACGTGCATGACCACATCCCCTGCAAGTGTCAGTCATGATCAAACCTTGCTTATGCATTCGAGCAGGTGTCCAAAACACTCTATTCAGGATCTTTACTTGACATCCCCTTCCCATATGTTTAAAGACATCCTCTTCTTTTATTTTTATTGTTTATGGTTAAAGAAAACCTTTACAAAAACATAATCATTTAACAATAATAAAAGGTAAGACATTTGTTTTTTCACTTTCAATTACATGTTTCCATATAACACAACATGGCTAAAGTAATACAAAGTATCATAAAAATCACAGTTTAACATTTCATCTATTTCATCGTATAACAACATAAAACCTCATAATACCAAAACAATAGATCGTCCCATAGAATAGACCGTTTTCTCAGTCTATAAAATGTCAGCTCTCTCAGGCTGCCATCAAGATTTTCTTTTGGTCCAGATTGTCTTGAATAACATTCAGTAATTTAATCAGTTTGAACAATAACTTTTGGTTATAGCCCCACATACAATTTTCCCATAGGCTTTCCCTGCTCAACCAGGATGACAAAGATAGATAGGATCCAAATAGCCTATATCTAAAGGCTTAAAAAAACTCACAATATATTGTCAAGTGCTTTAGGGATTCAAGTACAGAGCTTTGTGTACAGAATCGACATTTTCCAAGTGTTAAGTTCCCCACCTCTACATTCCAGTATTGAATCCTTTCATTTGTCAAGAATTGGTTCAATTTATAGCGCATATACATTTTGCACGACCGATTACACAGAAACATTTGCAAATAGGTAGCTCTCTCACCCCATTTTCTGTGAATTTTCACATATTCATAATATGCCTTACTCTTACCAATTTGATCTAACATCAAGCACCAATAGTACTTCTGAAATTGCTCTTGCAGGATGGAAGTCCATCAGTAAGCTCTTCCTTACTAATCAATGCAGACTGCAAGATTTCTTCCATTTTATTTTTAAATTTTACCATAGATGGAACAGATCCATCCTCCAACATAAAAGCAAAGTCTTCATATAATGAATGTTTTGGGTGGGGAAGCATTTTCACCTAAGTGTTCAGCATGCGCCAGTGCCATTTAACAGAAAGGGGTAATATCCCAAGTTCATGGCAGATAAGCACATTTGGAATTGAAAGCGCTAGGTCAAGTACCTGCTTCTACATTCTACCCTGTATCATATCAAGAAACCCCTCTATCTCCAAGAGACAGATATCAAGTGCATGTAGCACTATGGGTTCTACTTTTAAAAGATAATATTGTATACAGGGTAGGACTGAAAATTGACAATACTTGTTAAAAATGATCTTCATCTGAGAGGTAAGCGACTTCACTTTCACATTGAGAAGATCTTTCCACATAGATATAGAATAGGTATTTGCAAGTGTATAACCCAAATAGCAGATCGAAGGCCTTTGAGAAATGCACACTCCATTCAGACACCTGTCAAATCTTGCAATTTTCCTCTTGCCATCTGCAAATGAAATAAAAGATTCAGTTGGACTAATTTGAAGGTTATGTTTTAGGGCAAAGCTGAAAAATAAATAAAATTTTGTCTAAAGACCAAATGGAGTACGATCCAAAAACATCAAGTTGTCAGCAAAACCGATCCAGTTTAGTACCAGTTGGCCCAATCTAACAGGGAATATAACATTCTCACTCCAATCAGCGTCCAAGTCTACTAAGTAGAGGTTAAACACGACTGCAGCAAGATTGCAGCCCTGTTTAAGTCCAGTCTCAGTAGTGATCGGATCAGTTACAGCCGCATTCTTTGACAGCCTTATTTGATAGGAGGTGTTTTGATGTAAGAGTGCAATAATAGCCACTGGATCTAAAGGAAAGCCCAAATTAATCATCTTCTCCCAAAGCACATCCCTAATTACCGCATCAAAGGCAGCCGTAAGATCAAGGGCTGCCATGTAAATAGGGCCTGTTCTCAAATGTTTTGTATGTTCGTATAGGTGGGCCATAATAAACTTGTTTAAAGGGCAGCCCATATGTTTTCTAATACCCACTTGGAAGCGTGGCAACAGCTTTAACTGGGATATATGTAGCTGAATTGCCTCTAGGATCAAAAGAGTAAAATTTTGGCCGCAGCATCCATCAAAGCGATGGGCCTGAAACTATTGGGGTCATCAACCTTTGCTTTCTTGTAGATAGGCACGATGATCGCCAAGCCCCATGAAGGGGGAATTTTTCTGGACAAATATATTGAATCAAATTTAATTTTTCAAATGTCGGCCCATAACTCTGGATCTACTTTAATCAGGCAAGGCGGAATACCATCTTGCCATGGAGCCTTTAATTTTGGCAATTGCACTAACAATGTCTTCACGAGACCACGGGGAACGTTTCAAAATCAGCAATTCAAACCTTCTATGTACAATGTGTTCAACGCCGATAGGCAGGTCATATTTGTTTTTTATATGTCACCCATGTGCTGGCAGATACAGCAGCCTCCTGAAGTTGAGTAGCAGCACCAGTAATCGCTCTAAGCATAGCCCACACCTGTCTTGTCATTAGCAAGGAGATGGGATATCATTTTTTGATTACCTTTTCGATGAAGTTCGTACCTAAGCTCCTTCTCCTTATTACGATACAACTGAGAGATATTACGTTTGAGGCAGTTTATATGGACCAATCATAATTGGCTAAGTACAATTGCCTTAACCGCCTTCTCTTTCCTTTCCTAAGGGAAAAAATGTGCGCATTAAAGCAATGTCGGTATTTGGGCACCACCTCACAATGGCGCTGTACCATCCATTTCAAGTGTTCCTGAATGCGCTGTTCGTTCCAGCATTCCGCTGTAATAGATGATGTGCAAGAATTAAACGGCGCATAACAGAACATAGGATCATCTCTGATTCGTTGGGTTAGAGTCACGCATGTTTTAAGATCCCATCTAACAGATATACTTGGGCGATCTGTGTCCAAAAGAGCTAAGGCAATCACAGATTTATATGTAAGTTTTGAGATATTCAATTTCAAGGCCAGATAATCACTAGAGCCACACTCACTAATAGATGTTTCATCCACTAAGAAGAGCAAACTAGTTGATACATACAATTATCAATCATTGAGCAGGCAGCCCCTCTACTCCAAGTGTAACCATAAGTATCCTGCGTAGGCCTAATAAGTTGTAAATCCCAACACATACAATACTCTACCCATTTTTCCCCATTGAGTACAGAGAGACTGACAGGGCCTCGAAAAGAGGCACCTCCTGGTCGTTGTAAATTTAAACAGGTAGAATTGAAGTACCTACCAACAATGACCCTTAAGGACCTACCAACAATGACCCTTAAGGCCGGGTTTCTAGAGACCGCTTCATCAAGAATCTGATTCAACAAATCACACATATCAGAGATGGAGCATGCTAATCTATGCCAGTATAAACATACAACCAAAACGACGTATAACCACTACTTGTAAACATGCGTAACCTGTAAAGTTTAAAGTATCCTTGAACAACGCGCCCGGTTACCCTCGGGTCTGGCGCGCGCTATAAATAATAAACAAACAAACAAACCCTCCTTCATAGCCCCTGAAAAGTGGAGTTCCACAACAAGGAGGCACTCGTGGGCAAATACTAAATTAGATACAATTCTACAAGTTTTGTCAATTAGTATTGCAAGGCCCCCCGAAGGGCGCCCCAATGAACCCCGTTTGGCCGCCCCATGATGAATGTCATAACCCTCCACAACAAATCGCGTCAAATGCATGGTTTCCTGAATGAGAATAACTCTGGGTCGTGACTCAGGATCAAGATGGATGGCCCATGACAAAAAATGTCTACGGCCACACGAGTTCCAAGACATAAAGGTCACACCTACATGGTCATTTTAGTGATTCTGATCCTGAATGTTGGACTGGGTGGGAGTAGATGGAATCGCTCCAGCAATCCCTGTAAGTGCGGTCACAAAGATCATAAATTACTTAAGCAGATCTTCACTAAATTGGGGAGGAACCTGTCCCTTAAGTGGAACACCTGGCACCTCGCTCTTAATAGCAGGTGTTTCCACAAAGACCGTCGCTTCAGCTTTGTATGGAAAAATACACGGGGTAAAACCAATCAACTCCAAATCTTCCCTTTGTTCCCAGATGAATTTAATGATATATGAATGGTATCCGCAAACCGCAGACCCAGTCTACATCATCTGATCTGATCTAATTGTTCTTGGGGATGGAATTGCTTGGAATGCTCTCAAAATGGCAGAACGATTTAGACTGGATTTCCCATTGGGTGCAGCCTTTGATTACCACCCCATGATATATGGCATTTCTGGGCAAAGGGCCATCTCAAACTCACTTTGTTCCTCTTCTAAATTCAATTTAAAGATGTTTGCAGTGAAGTTGGGTGGTATTTTTGGAATTTCATCATGGGTAGCACAGGCCACTGCCTGCTGACTGCTAAGACAGTCGCTGCTTTTAGCGGTACGTTGCTCGGATTATTTAGATACGTATTTGGAACATTAGTTTCAACTGAGTTGGGTTTCGGCTCAACTCTTTTCTCTTTGGGATTAGACATCGCCATAGAGCCAGTTTTCACCTCTGAGTTTTTTGTACCCTGCTTCAATGGGTTGGAGGATGTTATTCCTCCTATACCTTTAATTCTGTTTGATGTTTTTTTTTATCTCAAGTGCAGGATAGAATTTTAATAAATCAGTTTGTTTTTGTTGGTTATATATGATGGACCCCTCACTGAGCATCCTATCCTTCTTATGAGGACTAGGTTCCTGTGCACCCTGCTCTGGGATTTTTTGAATTTGCTTTTTCCCCTTAACTAATTTGAGTATTGGCACCACATTTACATTCTCTATATTCAGTAAAGCTTTAGTCTCAGTATTAAGCTGTTGCAGATCAATAAACCCGTCCTCATTAGATAAGTTACAGATGTCCTTAATATGGGAAGCATGATTATCATTTTTCATCATGAATTCATTTTTAGATTTTTTAGGTTTTTGACTCAAAGACTTATTTTGTCGGGCCACTCGTTTGAATGCCCTTGCAGCCATTTTTTTTGTTTTCGAGACAACACAGCAACCGGAGTGTCCGTGTTTTTAAGATCTAGTGGCAATGGGGGAATTTGATCATGCTTAATATGGAGGTCGTCTTCCAAGTCTATTAAATTAGTTAATGCAGACGGACTATCGATCGGTTCACTGTGGGACACCGCATTAAAATTACCCGGCGCTTCACCACCTGGATAATTATGGTTAATCTGATTGTCTTGCGGGACCACAATAATGTCCTGTACACATTTTTGGATTGCCAATGAATTGGAAGTAACAACCTGTGTGAGTTCCCTTACTGATGCTGCCAAATTCGATTCACCTTGGGTCACATTGACAGCTGCCAGTTCAGCACAGGACTTAATTGGATTACACACCATCCTATAGTCGGGAGGTGTTTGGACAGCCCTATCAACTGTGCACACATTTCATTTATTTTTGCCAGGTGTTAGGCAGCCACCGTGTCACAAGTGAATAAGAGCCCTTCCATCTGATTTATTTTGCATAGAATTTCAACAAGTTCACCCTTCATAGCACCAATTTCAGAGTGCGTTTGTTCATGCCCTCTGTCCAGCAAGTTTAATATTCATGTCAGCACTGGAAAATCGGTGCCCATTGCCGAGGAGTCTAAGGGATGCTGACCACCCATAGCACGAACATCAGGGGCACTCCGGTCATAATGGTTGTTTAGGGTACCCATAGCAGACCCAGAGAGCATAGAAGCTACCGGGAGCTCGGTCCTCATTTCCGGGGAGTATGAAGGATACTGGCCAGTGTTTGTAGGCTGCTGGACAAAAACAGTTGCGCTAAAGAAAGGACTTTGTTGAAGTATAGACGAAAATCCAAGATGGTGGGAAGATACTCTGAGAGAGTCGGGCAAACAGGTCCTTCCTCACCAGCAACACCAAACACACTGCTGGCACACCACTGCTGACATCCTATTGATGTTACCGCACAAAGCTTCCATCTACCTTGCGTCATCTCCTCCATATGGCATTCCGACGATGTATCTAAGATCTTATTATTCCCTTCTGAATTCCTGCTTAACGTATGGTACATCTTACATGCCATGCTTTCCTGACTTCCTATTTATATATATTTATATTACAGGAACAAAGACAGATAAGGAAGGTCGTTGGTTATCAGTGACAATACAAATCCAGGACCTGGAGTTTACTATATGTAACATTTATGCTCCTAATATAAATAGCGGGCAATGTTTTAATGGTTTGGGCCCTTTCCTATTAGACATGGGGGGGAAAGAACGTGTGGGTTGGGGTGACTTCAATTTAGTGGTAGACCCAATTCTGGATAGAAGCAGTCGGAATCTAAGAGATGGAATGAAAAGGACAGGGAGGCATTGAAGTTGTTAATGCAGGATTTTGGTTTAACAGATGTTTGGAGATTGGAATATCCGACAGGGAGAGAGTATACTTTTCTTTCGGGAACTCATAATATCTATTCGCGAATAGACGATCTAAAGACATCAGGGGCCTCTCCATTGGTCAAATGTGTCTCTTGCAGTAAAATAACATCTGCTTTTAAATGTTTCAAATGTGATTACATTTTCATTCTTTTAATTGGACTCACAATAGCCTTGGGCTCCCTCATGGCAGAAAAAATACAATCGCAGGGACCTCGGCGCGTGAGGGATTTTGGGTACACTATACATCACGATAGGGATAGTGTTACAGACACGGCTATGCCGACGTCCACGAAAGACGAGATGCAATACTCTGCTGTTATCACTGCATGTCAGACCATATGCACAGCATGTGAATCTAAGCAGATACAATCATCCAAAATGCTATTACGGTAAGTAATGCATGTCTTACATAACTAAAACTCAAAATTAAAGTTGGAAAAGAAAAAAGTATAAATGTTAATGAAAACACGCGAAGTGTAAAATTAAAAGTAGCTAAACTTAACTTAAAAAACATACTATAACTCGTGGCTGAACGGAGATTAAGAACAAGTTTTAGAGTAACGTGTATTCACTTATACCTACCCAAGCTTACATCTCCCTAAATCCCTAAGCAAATTAACATAATTGCAACATCTTTTCTAAAAAGGCCTATATTTATATTTCGAATTAGAAGAAAATTCCTTAAACAAACTCCTCCAAATGCTAAAGGACTTTACCTAATCCAATAACTATATACTAGAGTATATGCCAGAATTGCATAAACCTTATCCACCTTCAAAATCTCCACCTATCCATGAATCCATAAACCTCTTGTGGTAAAAAGCCTACACGGTCACAAACCCATAATCACCATATAACAATATTATTTGATTTGAATTTAAAATTCCCCAGTATTTCAAAACACAAATGGCTACACATTTGGGAATATGTATGTTGTGTACTGGTTTAATTGAGCTGTTTGACTGATACCTATTCTTTATTAGACCAGATTATACATTAATACCCAGATGTTTAAAGTGAAATGTTGGGTAATACTAATGCCCTCTCGCATTGAGTTCACATATCCAAACATTTCTATGGGTGACAAACCCCCAATAATCTGGAGATTCACTCAGTCGTCCCTGACAACCTACGATCGTTAAGTTTCCTTCATCAACAAGGGGGAAAAAGTCCTGTTTTAAACCTCTTTTATGCCATTATATTAAATACTAATTATGCATGTGGCTAGAAAATGTGCAATTCAGGAAATACATCACTCCCTACACCCTCCCCCCCCAACCCCTGGAAATGTTTGGGCATGAGCGAGTCACTCCTCCCCAAAGGTGATGTGGTATAATCAAAGATATATACTATAATTTGCATCCAGATATAATTTGGTCAACGGCACTGAAAATCAGATTTCAAATCTACCTCACTTTCCCCATTTAACTCACCCTACCCACATTAATGGAATAACCATGCATTTCCAAAACAAAGACACCTGTGGGGATCCACAGAGGTCTGACATGTGCGAATCATCCTAGAATTTATTACCCACAATCTCCAGCAAAGTCAGAAATTTGGCAAAATAAACTCAATTTTCTGATATTTCCCTCTACCTACCCACCGAAACACAGCGCCAATACCACATGTTCTACCATCCCGCGTTCCCACAGGTGTCCCGACAAAAATGGTACCTCACATGTGTGGGTGCACCTACATGGGCGCAAAGGGAAAAGGCTAAACCACTGGTAACCCCAAGTCTTTCATCAGAGCAGATTTTGAGGAATTTTGCTCTTGTGGACAACCTACAGATTTGGGCCTAGGGTGTTGAATCCACCAAGGAAAACTGGGAACCCCATGCATTTCCAAAAAAGAAGACACCCCTGGGAATCCACAGAGGTCGGACTTGCGTGAAACGCTCCAGAATTTATTACCCACAATCCCGGCAAAGTCCAAGATTTGGCGAAACAAACACCATTTTCAGATATTTCCCTCTGCCCGCCCACCGAAACACGCCACCAACAACACTTGTCCTACCTTCCCGTGTTCCCACAGGTGTCCCAATGAAAGGCAGATCACGTATGCGTGGATATCGTCACCTGGGTGAGAATGGGTAAATCATCCGTATGGTAAGTGCTCTGGGAATACAAGAATCACTGTGTACTACCCACTGCCACCCGGATTCTCCTCTTCAAGCACCTTCACAGACACCTTAGCTCACACTCCTCATACATACAGTTCACAGTGCAATAGGACAGACAGGGTTGGATTAAGCAAATGGCCAAAAGTTCATGTGAGCAGTAAAGTCACGTCCAGGCACCAACCGTTTTACTGGCCATTCATACACCATTCGTGTCGGCAGTCAGTAGGCATCCTTTTCAGCAGTCGCACCTCTACCAAATCACTTGTGCCATAGCAACCGTATCTGCACACTTAAAGCATGTGGACATCTGCTCACAATGCAACCATGTCTCTAGCAATATCTTTCACACCATTTTCCAATACTTGCATATCAACTGTGTCTATTCAAATGTCAAGTGGCACAATCCGTATCTGCACACTGATAGCAAGCGCACATTGGCTCACTTGGCTTCCTGGCCTACAGGCGCTGTCTTTCACACCAACTTCAAGTACACCCATAGCAAGTGTGCCTGACCTGTCATGTTGATCCATTCATTTCGACTGGATTGTGTCCTCCCACGTATTCCTTATCTTTGATAAATCCACTTCCAGCTTGCTGCCTCAGAAAATCTTTTCCCAGTAGAGGGCGTTGCGCATCAACGTCCCTCAAGTCGGTGTCCCTCGAAGGCCTCTGTATCGGCGCTGACGTCACCATAGGTATAAATAGTGTCGCGCAGCATCCGTTGCTCAGTTCCGTTTTTCCGCGCTTCGTAAGCCTCGGTGACGCACCGCTCGGTTCCTCAGTGAATCTTTTCAAAACTTCGATTTTCTTGAAGAAATCTTCAAATCTACGACGGCATCTTCGTTCGCTTCATCGACGCTCCGATCCGGTTTCAGAAAATGCCGGGATTGTGGAAAAAAGATGTCGTTAACCGATCATCACAGGATCTGTCTGTGGTACCTGGGCCCAGAGCACCCATGCTCGGAGTGTGAGGAATGTATGTCCATGATGGCGAAAGCCTAGAGGGAGCGTAGGGGGATGCTGGAAAAAGGTAAGACAGTTAAATCTTTTACCCCTTTGAAATTGTCCTTGGTCGAGACATTTGTCTCCTCGTCATCGGAGAAAACATTCCCGCTCGAGATCTCGTAGTGGTTCTCACCACTCATCCAGATCGAGACATACCAAGAAGAGGCGTTATAGATCACCTTTCCCTTCATCTTCCAATTCACCAGAAAGGGTCACCTGCACCACAAAACACAGCTCTCCAGCTAAGCGGGAGGAATTGCAGAAAGAAATGCTGAGGGTCTTCAAGAACGCAGCCTTGTCCCCCTCGGAGATGCCTAGAGGTGATGCCCCGGGTGAAAGACCCAAAAAAGAAAAACACTGAGTCGTAGACCTCCGCAAATAAAAACCCTCGAGCGTCACAAACCCTCGAGTAGAGACAAGGGCCCTTCGCAGAAGACTGCGTCATCGACGGCGCCTTCGACACATAAGACAGCGCCATTGACGCCATCGTTGACCCCGATGAAGAAGTCATCGAAACCTCATGCCCCGACCGCACCATCTGCACCCGAGGCATCGAAGGCGTCGAAAAGGGCTTCGGCCCCATCAACGACATTGAGTAGAATTCTGATTCTCTCGACGACATAGAGTATGTCGACGCCCTTTGTGAGTTTGTTGAGACCTATGACGTCTACAACGACTCAAGCAGTCATGACCAATTTGATTCCTTGACTTGAGATGGGTTTTACGCCTCGCCTCTCCCACGCTCTGATTACTTCAGAGTTTTGTCCTGTATTTATGAGGAAGGGGAAGACTCGGATTCTGAAAGGTCTTTTGGTTTACAATCTACAAGACTTCCTATCCCAGAAGAACTAATATCAGAGGAAGTCAGGTTGAAAGATCTTCAGGAGTCTTTACAGGAGGCCAGTGGCATAGACACCTCCCCAGAGGCAGACTTCGGCAAGCCAGACCCTGGTGAGCACGCAGAGGTGTTTTATAGATCTCTCATGGCTAGAAATATGGAATTCATGGGGTGGTCAACACCTGCACCCTCTTTTCACCAGGATGACTTAACAGACATCTTAAATAAGGGACCTCAAGAAGACCCTGTAGTTCCTTTTCATGCAGCATTGCAGAGAAAAATAGCTACAAATTGGGAAACACCGGAGCTTATCCCTGCAGTTACCAAAAACTCTCTGCGAAATACAGAATTTCGGTTGCAGACCCTCAGTACTTGACAAAGCACACAACCCCAGAGAGCGTAGTGGTTCAGGCTGCGACTTAGGCAGGCAATCGGCGTACCCCAAAATACTACAGAATCGTGATGACACGAAATTTGACGCCATGGCCAAAAAGGTCTTTTCGGCATGCAGCATGGCACTTGAGTCCGTTAACGCCACTTGCACACTGGCGAGATTCAGCCACACCCTTTTGGATTGCACTTCAACCGCAACTGACTGTCTCCTGGAAGGGGAGGAACGAGATGCATTCTTGAATATCATCAAGGACGGGAAGGATGCGATGTGTGAGTTCCTCCAAACAGGTCTCGACTCTGCTGACAGCATCAGCAGAGCGATGGCGGCCAGTACCACAATCCGCAGATTTGCGTGGTTGCAGAAGTCTGGTTTTGCTCCTGATGTACAAGCCAAACATCTGAATATGCCCTTTGACGGAACCTCTCTATTTGGCAAAAAAGCTGATGACAGTTTGGAGAAATTGCAAACCTCCAAAGCAGCGGCCAAATCCCTTGGAGCTGCAATTTGTCAAACTCCAGACCGCCCCACAGGTACGTCCTAGAGGGGAAAGCCCTTTTGTTTTTACTCTGCATTCGGAAAAGGCAGAGTGCAACCAGCTCAGAGGGGCCAGAGAAGATTTACCCATGGTGGACGGGTCAAAGGTACCAGGTCTGCACCGGCAGGTGCTGCCTGACCCTCAGAATCTGCGTCAGCTGCTCCAAAACCCCTCTGAGGTCTCTCCACACAAAACACCAGTAGGTGGCAGGTTAACTCAACATCTGACAGAATGGCAGGCTATTACGTCAGATGCTTGGGCATTGGAGACAATTGCGCAAGGTTACTGCCTGCCTTTCCTATACGCTCCTCAGTCATCCCACGGGGAGCAACTCTTTGAAGTTTCCAGACCCGCTCCTTATGCAGGAGATTTTAGACCTGCTAGAGAAAGGTGCCATAGAACAGGTACCTGTAGCGGAGAGGAACAAGGATTGGTACTACCCATACTTCCTAATACCGAAAAAGGACGGAGGATTGAGACCCATCTTGGACTTGAGATAATTGAACATATTCCTCAGGAATGACATTTTCAAGATGGTAACCCTTTCTCAGATCCTTCATGCCCCCCAGTTTCAGGATTGGTTTGTATCTCTGGACCTTCAGGATGCTTACTTTCATGTGCCTATCCATCGCAAACACAGAACGTACCTGAGGTTTGCTATTGGCAGCTCTCACTATCAATTTCGAGTTCTGCCATTTGGGCTGACCTCCGCCCCGAGGGTCTTCACCAAGTTAATGGCGGTCGTGGCAGCAAGTCTAAGGAGGGGAGGGATTCATGTCTACCCCTAACTGGACGACTGGTTGATCAGAGCCGTGTCCTCATCGCTAGCTCAGATTCATCTAGATTATGTTCGCCACATCCTCCACAAGCTGGGCTTCTCCCTCAACTTAAAGAAGTCACATATGATACCGTCACATACATTCCAGTTCATTGAAGCAGTCCTGGACACATCCCTGAGAAATGCCTCATCACCAGAGGTGAGGGCTCAAGATATTCTACAGATGGTGACCAGATTTCAAAATGCCCAGCGTCTACCAGCCTTCGATTTATTTATGTATTTATTTATTTATTTTTCGGTTGCTCGGCCTCATGGTAGCCTGCATTTTTCTAGTGCCAGAGGCTTGCCTGAGAATGAGATCCTCAAGTGGGAGCTAAGGACCCAGTGGTCGCAGTTCTCAGGAAAGATGTCAGATCTCCTACAAATCCCGAACAGAGTAGCACAAGACCGTCGGGAGAACATCTTGAAAGGAGAACCGTTTTGGCAACCATGGCCGGACATAACCGTAGTAACGGATACCTCACTCGCGGGGTGGGGAGCCCATACCAACGACTTAACCATCAGCGGTCACTGGTCTCCGTCGGAGTCCAGACTACACATCAACCTATTAGAGCTAAGAAAAATGAGGCTAGCACTGAACGCTTTTCTGCCATCAGAGCAGGGGAAAAAAATGTCTGGTAATGACGAACAACACAGTGGCCATGCACTACCTCAACAAAAGAGGAGGAGTAGGGTCACTGCGACTGTACAGAGAGGTAATGCAGCTCTGGTTCTGGGCAATTCAGGAAGGAATCTCCCTATCTGCAGCTCACCTAGTTGGAGAGAGGAACACAGCGGTGGAAACACTGAGCAGGCAGACCTCAGTCTCCCACGAGTGGGAACTAGCTCAGGAAGTCCTTCAAGAGATCTTCACCCTTTGGGGAACCCCTCAGGTGGATCTGTTCGAAACGAGTTTCAACAAGAAATGCAAATGAAACTGCTCAAGGGAATTTCCCCCGAGAGGAGCTCTAGGAGATGCGTTTGTGGTGGAATGGGAGTTTCCACTTCTGTATGCGTGTCCTCCAGGCCCCGTCATTCCTCACGTAATAAGGAGGCTGAGAAGATTTCCGGAGACCAATGATTCTAATTGCCCCGGATTGGGCCAGGAGAACATGGTACCCGGATCTTCTAGACATGTCTATCTGTCCTCCGATTAGTCTTCCACAAAGAGAGGCTCTTCTCTCGCAAGAGGAGGGTCAGGTTCTCCATCCGGATATCAGGACTCTCAACCTTCACACTTGGTTTCTGAAAGGTTGAGATACAAAGATTGGGACCTCCCGGATGACGTAATGGAGGTGTTGCTTTCGGCTAGAAGACTAGCAACTAAATCTTTATACCGCTGCCATTGGAACAAATTCTGCAGCTGGTGTAGAGATAAGGATATTGACCCTTTTTCATGCAGTACATCGATGGTGTTATCTTTCCTGCTATACGTAGCAAATTCAGGACTTCAAGTTGGCACAATCAAGGGGTACCTCGCTGCGCTTTCAATTTTTAAACACACGGCTGAGGAACCTTCATATTTCTAAATGCCTCTAGTCATTCAATTTCTGAAAGGGTTGACAAATGTTTTCCCCCCAACTCTTTTTCAGGTTCCCCTGTGGGATTTAAATCTAGTCTTAACATTTCTAATGGGCACTCCTTTTGAACCTCTTCATTCCTGTCCATTAAGGTTTCTGACTCTCAAAACAGTTTTCCTAGTGGCTTTAACTTCTGCCAGAAGAGTGAGCGAACTACAAGCTTTATCTTGCAAACCTCCACATTGTATTTCTCACAAAGATAAAGTAGTTCTTCAAATGAAGCCTAATTTCCTCCCAGAGGTTGTCTCAGAATTCCATATCCCAATAAAAATAACATTGCCTTCATTTTACCCTCCTCCTCACCCAGGTAAAGAGGAAGAGAGATTACACAGGCTGGATCCAAAGCGTGCCTTGAGTTTTTACATCAATAGACTAGAAAGGATTAGACAAGCAGACCAGCTGTTTGTGGGGGTATGCAGGACATAAACTAGGGTTACCCATCAAGAAACAGACCATTTCAAGATGCATAATTCTAACTATCAGTGCTATAAATTGCCAGGAAAGGACCCTCATCAACACCTCAGGGCTCATTCAACCAGGGGTATCGCAGCCTCATCCACTCTCCAAAGAGGAGTTCCAATAAAAGACATCTGTGGTGCTGCCACATGGTCGTCTGCACATACTTTCACCAAATTCTACAGTTTAGATTCCTCCACTAACCAGGAGACTAGATCTGGGAAAGCTGTATTGCACTCTGTGCACTCTTAAAACCTTTCTTTTTTTTTTTTAAACTTCTCTTTTTTGGCAAGAAGCGGTAGCAAGTGGATCACATATTACATCAACAAAAGCATATTGCATATACAAGGGTATGGACAAACAATCAACACATTAGCGACAGAGCAGGTACATTCAAAAGAAGCTGATCGAGTCTCGCGGGGAGAGTCACAGTACAGCCTCCACCTTTGCCCGATCCGGCGATGGAGGCGAGAATAAGAGTTCCAGATCAGCTTTAGCATTCAGGTAACTACAAAACTCAGTCCATATGTTTTTAGGGCGAGCATTTGCAGGCAATGTGTTGATATAGTCCTCCTCACACACCTGTGTCCAAGCAAGAGCCTTAAACCACATTTCTAGTGTAGGGGGGGGGATCTCCGCTTCCAGCACTGCAGTATGCATCTCTTGGCCACTATGGCACCCATGTTCAAGAATTTTACTACCTGTCTAGCCCCCTCACCCCCCAAACAATACCGCCAAGGGGTCAGGATCTATCCGAATCCCACCATCTCCGATAGGGCTTCTAGCACAGCTTCCCAGAACGGGGCCAACGCCCTGCTGGCCCAAAACATGTGAGCATGATCCGCCTCGCTGGATTTGCATCTCTGACAAACATGGGGTTGATCCCGCGCGAACCTCCCAACCGTTTGAGGAGTGTAGTACAGACGATTAAGGAGTTTGAATTGTATGCATCTAAATCTAGAGTTGAGGGAAACCTAACGCGTGTGTGCACACATTTTCACACACATCTCATCAGTGATTACCAACCCTAGTTCCTGGCTCCAGGCGTCACGAACCCTGCAAGATGGTTCTGCAGAGCGCTGAGGCAATGTGTTGATATAGTCCTCCTCACACACCTGTGTCCAAGCAAGAGCCTTAAACCACATTTCTAGTGTAGGGGGGGGGGGATCTCCGCTTCCAGCACTGCAGTATGCATCTCTTGGCCACTATGGCACCCATGTTCAAGAATTTTACTACCTGTCTAGCCCCCTCACCCCCCAAACAATACCGCCAAGGGGTCAGGATCTATCCGAATCCCACCATCTCCGATAGGGCTTCTAGCACAGCTTCCCAGAACGGGGCCAACGCCCTGCTGGCCCAAAACATGTGAGCATGATCCGCCTCGCTGGATTTGCATCTCTGACAAACATGGGGTTGATCCCGCGCGAACCTCCCAACCGTTTGAGGAGTGTAGTACAGACGATTAAGGAGTTTGAATTGTATGCATCTAAATCTAGAGTTGAGGGAAACCTAACGCGTGTGTGCACACATTTTCACACACATCTCATCAGTGATTACCAACCCTAGTTCCTGGCTCCAGGCGTCACGAACCCTGCAAGATGGTTCTGCAGAGCGCTGAGCCAGCATTTTATAAAGTGCGGATATCATGCCCCTACCCCCTGCTGAATTAGCAATGTAGCAGATTTCAGTGGATTCTGGGGGTTTGTCCGGGTACGTGGGCCACATGTCCTGCACAGCCGCTCTGAGCCTGAAGTATTGCAGCAACTCCAATGGTGAGCCTGAGTGTCCTGGCCTCCATGTCTGGGGGTGATGAATTTCCCCTCGGGGAACAGATCAGAGAGCGCCCGATACCCCAAGTCCTGCCAGTGTTGCATGAGGAGCCTATCCTGCGTGGGGGCAAGGCCTGGGAATGACCATATGGGAAGCCATTTATAGTACGGGCGGAGGTTAGAATGGGGTTGCAGCATATGTCTCCATGCCTTGATAGTGGTGGACACTGGATCCGCCGGGGCGTCAGACTGGTACGAGTGGAAGAGGATCAATGACATGACCTTTATCTCCTCAGTTGCCAGGATCTCGAGTTTGACATGCGGAGGTTGGTCTTGGTGTTTGTACCAATGAGTCGCATGCTGGGCCTGTGCGGCTATCCAGTAGTGTGTTATGTCTGGCGCTTTGAGTCCCCCTTTATCGTATGGTAAGGTAATATGCTGCCACTTCCTGCGAACGCCCCCGGCGTGCCACAGGAACCGGGTGAACCCTGCATGCAAGTTTGTGAAGTAGTGCTTCCTGGGCCAGAGTGGGACGTTGGCGAATATGTATAGGAGCTTGGGGACTATAATCATTTTGATTAGCGACAGTATTCCCGCCAAGGACAGGGGGAGATTACGCCACCTCTCCATTTTTGCCTCCGCGCATTGTGCTGCGGCACTGTAGTTGTCTGCCAAGAAGGAAGCCCTAGCCAGTGAGACCTGGACCCCGAGATATTTGATGCCTTCTGGGGCCCACCTGAGTGGGAATTCGCATGAGGGTTGGGGGGTTGCCGGTGTGAGAGGGAAGATGTCTGATTTGGTGTAGTTTATAGTGAAGCCCGGAAATGTGCCGATTTTGATGATCTTGCGGATGATTGGGTCTTAGTGGACCAAGGGGTCCCTGACGTACAGAAGCACGTCATCCGCGTACAGAGATATAATTTCAGGTGTGTCCCGAAGACGAATCCCCCTGCGAGTGTGTTTGTCTCTGACACTGTCCGCAATTGGCTCGATGGCCATCGCAAACAGTAGGGGGGAAAATGGGCACCCCTGGTGCGTCCCTCTGTGGAGGGCGAAGGGAGCCGAGATGTGGGAATTTACCAGAACTCTGGCCATTGGGTTTGTGTATAGTAGCTTGATATAGGAGAGCATGCGTGGGCCAATTCCCATCTTTTCCAGCACGGCCCACAGGTATTACCATGACACCATGTCGAACGACTTTTGGGCATCCAGTGTCACCACAACCGCATTAGCGTTGGGGTCAATTCTAGAAATGACGTTGAAGAGGCGTCGGATGTTTAAGGAGGTAGAGCGGGCAGGGACAAAGCTGCTTTGGTCTGGGTGAATGAGGTACAACATGATGGGAAGGAATCTGTTTGCAATTATCTTGGCGAAAATTTTCGTGTCTGTGTTCATAAGAGAAAAAGGTCTGTAGGAGCCACATTCCTCCGGGGGCTTGCCTGGCTTTGGAAGTACAGTGATTATAGCCTCACGCAGGGACTGAGGAATTCAGCGGTCAGGCCGTCCGGGCCGGGGGCCTTGCCTTTTGGGAGGACGGAAATAGCCTCAGTGATTTCATCCAGGGAGATGAGAGCGTCAAGCTGCTCTTTGGTGGCGGGAGATATATAGGACATGGGGATATTATCGAGGAGACGATCCAGGTCCAGAGGACTGTGCTCACTCTGCGGGGCATAGAGGGTTGCATAAAAGTCGGAAAAGGCCTTCTGAATGGGTTGGTCAGCCCAGTGGCGTTGCCGTCCTCGCCCCTGATGCTATCAATACGGGTTCTGCCCCCCTCCATTCGGCCCAACCTGGCCAGAGTTCGACCAGGCCTTTCCCCCTCGCCATATTTGCGAGCCGCAATGGGTTGTGCGTAATATCTTATTTCCCTAAGGGCATGCGCCTCGAAGCTCTCCAATTCCGCCGGTATCTGTGCCAGCTTGGGCGGGGAGGGAGCAGAGGCGTATTCACGCTCAAGTTCCTTGAGTTTTGATTCGGATCTTTGTAGAGAGTTCCTGATGTCTTTCAGGACCCCTGCTTCCCTAGAAATACACATCCCTATGATGTACACCTTGAAAGCCTCCCACCGGACCCCGTCTGTTGTGTCATGACGTTTATTGGTGTCAAAAAAGGTGTTGATGTCCACAAGGATGTCAGCATTGAAAACCATGTCATGTAGTGCCTCAGATTTGAAGCGCCAGCCGGAGTGGCGCGGTAGTGTGTGTTGTAGGGTAATATCAAGTGTCACTGGGGAGTGATCTGAGAGTGTGCGTGGTAAGATCTGCATGCTGAGGTTCCTCCCCATCAGCCCGGCTGACAGGAGAAAGAGATCGATTCTGGAATGGCTGTCGTGTGCAGAGGAATAAAAAGTGTATTCCCTAGCTAATGGGTTGAGTGCTCGCCAGACATCTATTAGGCCAGCTGGGCCCATGTGTGCCTGGAGCCGGCGGGCGGCCCTAGATAGTGTCCTGTGTGCAGTGCCCGATCTGTCTAGCTCAGTGTTCAGTATGAGGTTCATGTCCCCCCCCCAGTTAACCGGGATCCCTATGTATCTCGAAAGTAGGTTATTGATATCATCAAAGAAGTCGGGGGTGTCTATGCTCGGGGCATAAGTGTTGACCAGCAGGCATTCCGTGTTAGCCAACAGGCAGTGTAGGATCACATATCTACCCTCTCGATCTATGTGGCTAGTGCGTAAGGAAAACTCCACTGATTTGTGAATTAGGGTTAGCACTCCCCTGGATTGAGAGGAGTACACTGTGTAGAATGTATTGGCTCCCCATGCCGGCGCCAGGGAGGCGGAAAGGTGCGCAAGTGCATGGGTCTCCTGCAGCAGAAGAATATTGACCCCATGTCTCTGGGCGTATGCAGTTATCCTACGAGCCTTGGTGAAATTACTGAGCCCCCGCACATTCCATGACATTAGCCTTATAGCCATGTTACAAGCTTAAGGAACATCCCAGCATCGCGTAGCATTGATTGTTGAATATGTAGTAATCTTCGATGCAGGGCTACCGTCTTCCACCCTCCAAGCCACATGCTCCTTGCCATTTTCACAATAACGTCCCTCAACATTACCACCCCCCTCCCTCACTGCCCTCCCCAACCAAGCAGTTTATAAGTCCCCACCCCAATACCTTGCGGGAGCGTGCCCTGCGGAACAGGGGCGCACCCGGCTGAGCGCCCAACTGGGGCACGTACAACGGCCGTAACATACCAAACTCGGCATTGCAGCTGCAGCGGGGGTCTCTGTTGCCGTAAACCCAACTTGAATGTGAGATTGGTGCAGCGCACCGTGTATTATGCAGAAGTAACATTTAGTGCATTACAGGGAGCTTTAACAATAGGTTACACTTAGCAAAGGATAAAGATGATGCGATGTTCATAAATACCACAAAGGAAGCGTAAACTGCGTGCTTAAATAGCGCCCATGGTGGCCCACGTGTATGGGTCCATGTTCACCTCTTCAGTCACCCACAGCAGGCTCCTCGAGCGGGTCGGGGAGAGGGATGTGGTCCTCGAATTTCTCGGGTACCGTGAAGAAGTACAACTTGTTGCGATGAGTAAGCTTCAGGCGTGCTGGAAATAGCATGGCGTATTCAATTTTCCTCTCTGAGCAGTTTTTTCACGCCGTTGAATTGCCTACGCTCCATTTGCACACCCATGGAAAAGTCTGGGAAAACTCTAATGGTTTGGGATTCAAATTTCAGTTCCCCTTTCTCCCGGGCCAAGCGTAGTATGTGGTCTCTGTCCCAAAAGCTCAGCACCTTGGCAATGATCGGCCTGGGGAAGTCTCCCGGTTTGGGACGTGGGGCAAGCGCTCGATGGGCGCGTTCAATCGTGAAGAACGGGGAGAGTTGGGGGTTACCCAGGAGTTCTCTTAGTAGATTCTCAACTGCCTGCTCCATCTTACCCTTCAGTGCAGTCTCCGGGACCCCCACGATGCAGAGATTATTCCGGCGGGCCCTGGATTCCAAGTCGTCGCACTTTGCCTTAACTTGCCTCATATCCCGCACCAGTTCAGAAACAGTGTTTTGAAGAGTGTGCACGCCATCCTCGGTGGCCCCAACACGAGTCTCGGCCTCCACCAGTCTGGTGACGTGCTGGTCCAATTTGGCTCGCATAGAAGCAACACTTGCATTTATGTTGTCCAATGTTTCGTGAAATGAGGCAAAGTTTTTCGCCATACATCAGGGTGGTGAGGTCAGGCTGCAGGGATCCGGATGGTGGGTCAGAGTCATCCCGGCTCGGAGGAGAACTCTCCCGCTCCTGTCTTGGGAGCGACTTAGCGTATTTGTCCATTGCTCCCGCCTTGTCGGTTCCGCGTGATTTACTTGGCATGCTACGGGAGTGCAATGAAGCACCACGGGGCAGCTTCTGCCAATTATTAGGACCAGAATCTATGGGCCCCTTAGGTGCAGTAGTATCGGGACAGGCAGGGGAGTCCCACCCCTCCGCCAGCAGAAGTCTAAATTCGGTGCGCGGGTAGTGTTGAACCGCTCACCGGGCAACACCGTTCCAGAGCAGGATCGCAGGTCCCGGTAGTTGCAGCGGCAGAGAAGGATTGGACGGAGGCTCAGACGTAGGCCGCAACTCCGGCACCCTGTGTGGGCGGCCCAGCGTATTCAGGGTAGGCCCCAAGGGCGGTGGGACCGCAATGGTAGGGCTGGGTCCCCAGCCGTTCAGTTTATCGCCCCAGGGCTACAGTTCCACAGCAGTTGGCGAGTATGAGGGCCTCAGAGCCGGAGGGGGCGCCGCGCCACAATAGCAGCCCCCACCCGCAGGGGCGTAGCTCGGGTCGTACAGCCGCAGGCCAGCCAAGCAACCAGGAGGCGCTCAGGATAGGAACCGCTTCAGGTGCCGGACAGTCCAGAAGGAGAAGCTCGGGAGTAAGGCGCAGCCTGGGCGGTTCGTAGAGGGTCAAGTGCACAGGTGGCAAGGCCAGGAAAAAAATATAGTCCGCGGCCTCCGGGGGGCCTTCCCCCTGACGATGTAGCTTGGCTCTGCAGGGCACCAGAGGTAGGCAGCCGCTCCGCCAGGCTTAGGAAGTCGCAGTCTCAGCAGCACGCAAGGGCTGAGTACATGGCGCGGTATGCCTCAGTGAGCGGGGAGCCGGGTCGGGAGGAAAATGGGTCCTGGTCAGTGAAAGTGTCACGGTTTTCACCACGACTTGGATCAATATGTCGCTCCGAGGGCAGCCAAGACGATGCGCTCACTCCCAGCAACGGATGATACAGGGAACCGCTGATATAGGCGGATATACAGCAGTCGGGCACAGAGCTCAAAAGCTAGGCAGTCATCTTGCAGGCTGCTCAACAGCGCCCCCTTAAAACCTTTCTAAATTTTACTCCCGACTCCTGTACACATTACTGCTTTAGGAGTCTCTCAAAGATCAGCAATACGTGGGAGGACGCAATCCATTCGATGAACAAGTTACTTACCAACTGTAACGTTCTTTCGACTGGATGTTCCTCCAAAGTATTTATCGCCCCTCCCATCCTTCCCCGCAGTAAAACTTCCCTTGTAGTTGCAGCCTACGTTCCTTCAAGGGTACTAACCATCTCATACTGGACAAACACAGCACCTCAAAACAGAACTGAGCAACGGACGCTGCGCAAGACTATTTATACCTATGGGGACGTTGGCGCCGATACCGAGGCCTTCGAATGACACCAACTCGAGGGACGTTGATGCGCAGCGCCTTCTACTGGGGAAAATGTTTTCCGAGGCAGCAAGCTGGAAGTGGATTCATCAAAGATGAGGAATACGTGGGAGGAACATCCAGTCGAAAGAACGTTACAGTTGGTAACTAACTTGTTCATCTGCATCCTTACCCACACTAAACACACATCCACTGACATGCTAATCATTTCTGTAGTGCTGGGAAAGTGCATTCACAGAAATCGCATCTGCATGTACTATGTACCTTTTCCTCACTCACACGCCAATCGTATCCAAGCCATTCCTACAGAAGACATTTCAGTCACACCAAACATGACATTCGTGCAGTTAAAACAATAAAAAAGACAGGGTGGTACGAGATACACAAGACACCCCGCCATATAGATGGTGACCAAGTACCATTTTCATGTCACTTAGACGCAAGGGAGGGAGCCAAAGTGGTGTGTACTAATTTCGAAAGACATCCCTTGAGTGGAGGGAACCGGAATGGTGTTCCCGTCTTCTCCAATGCACCCCTCGAGTAGAGGGAGCAGTACTGGCGTAGTGGCATTCCTTTCCAAGATAAGCCTCAAGTGAAAGGAGCCTGAATTGCATTACTTTGCAAGTCACACCTCGCGCAGAAGGAGCAAGACTGACGTTTATTTCGAAGGCAGGACTCAAGCGGAGGGAGCAGGACTAGCATTGCTTGTGAAGGCACGCTAAAGTGAAGCGAGTTGAAATGCTGTTTCATTTTTATTGAAGGTACACCTCCAGTGCAGGGAGCAGGTGTGCTGTTCCTTTGTAAGGCATGCACGAATACAGAGCCTATGGGGCCCTTTCAAGGAATGACGGGCATTCCCGGAAATCAGTCGATTTTCCAATACTTTTCCTAGTATGATACAAAAGGAAACAAGGCTGTAGGCAGAGGGCTGGCTTGCTTGGAAGGGGATTGGGGACAATACACCCGAATATCCCTCCTCTTTCCTTGTTTTGTACACACCTTACATTTTCTGTAAGGTTGTGTCTTCGTGGATGCGGCAGCAACATAATCCGCAAAGTGTCGACCTTTCAATCTGGCCACATCATCTACCTCTGGAAAGGAGGGAGTTTGTATATGGACAATGGTCAGAAATTGTACAACTTCTTTTTCAAAGTTCAGAAACAAGAGGTTGTTTTGTGGACCAGCTCCATGGTAGACAACATAAGCATTATGCGTAGCTACATGCATAATGTGTATGGCCAACATTTTGTACCACATGCGCGACTTGCGTTCAGCATGGTATGGCTGAAGCAATTGGTCTGCTTTATCAACTCAACCCTGTGAAGCTATGCCTCAGGGACATCAACATTTGAACCCGGGAGACACCATAAGCACAAAGGTAGTGGAAAACCCAGCAATAGGTACATCGTATAGTGGTCTGGGGAAAAACCAAGAGGCAACAGAGGAACCTGTTATTGTTATAGCTTTAGTGTATTTACTTGTATGTCCAACAATGCTGGAGAGCAGCTATGTCATTGTTGGAGCTCAGCTATGTCATCAGATGACATAAACGTTCTGTTCTCTGTGGTAGATGTTTACTTTCATAAGCGTTCTATGTTTGTCACTTAGCTTTCGTGCAGTTCATGTTGGTGAAATGTTGGTACTGCTGGAGGTTTTTATATGTCCCTAACTTAATAAAACCATTAAGTTGGCCTGCGTGTGTCCTGGCGTATGTAACATAACAGAACCCACGGCCCAAACATGACACCATGCCGGGGTAGCAGCAATAACAGAATTTAACTGCATTCCGTATACAGGCATAAGAACTACTACGCCCATAATGCATTTCCTGGAATCACATCAAACAGTCTACCATCTGAAAAGCCCTAATCGAAAAACCGTTAAAACTTAACGAATGACTATTACCCTCTTGTCAGGGGTGGAGGACATTTAGGGTGGAAAGAGCACCGACAAGGCGGAGGGGACACGGTATGCCACAGGGTGGATGAAAAGCAGAAACGCCAAAAGTAGAAACCGGGAGAAAGGAGGGAGAGATTGAGATGGGTGGGGAGGAATGGACTACACCTGGGAAGGGGCGGGGTGGAAGAACATTAAGAGCCGCATGCATAACTTCAGGGGCGGTGTCTTTTCTGGATCTAATAGCAGTGCGAAGAGAGAGACATGTGGACAGAAGCTGCTGCCGGCTGGAATTGGGCATATGAAGTCAGAGAGAAACTGGCCTGGGAGGACTCCTTATGCCAGAGAGAAACAAAGGTGAATCGGAGCCTCTACTCGAAGCAAGCAGGACTTTTGAAGCATTTTGCTTTGCACGGGAGAAGCGCCGAAGGCAAAAGCAGCGTTTTCCCATTAAGGAAGTAACACAACCGTGACAATATTCCAGCAAGGCGAAAAGTAAACGATTCTTAGCCAATGAACACAGCTTCACAGCGGTCAGACGGTACCCATTTGGAATGTTAATTTAGGGGTCCGACCGATCGGAACATTCAAAGCAGTGATTTGATTTTAAGTTGGTGTTTCAGTTCACGTTGGCCGTGCCGCTCGCAGAGAACTTGGTACAACATGGTCATAAGCCACAACTGAATGATTACCAAGGAGAATTATCCTTCAATACTGTTTTTGTGAACTACCAAGAATATTAAATTGCTGAATAAAGGTTCATTATTTGTTAACGGATTTGTGTCTCCCGCCTGCTGATTGACACACCCATGTACTTGTTGTAGTCCAGAATCCAGTTGGGCTTATGCACTTGCTGAGCCTGCCCGCGCAGTGACTACTGAAGTACATTCATCATGAATAGTACTTAGCATGCGCACATTCCTTCTGTCGCAGTATTTTAGTGCCAACAGTTCATCCCGCCGCAATGCCATACATGCTCCCTTGTCCAGCTTCTTAAACACAAGTTGTCTGGGGAAGCCTTTGAGGTTACTACGGATTGTACCGCATGCCAGTGTGCCCACATAGTACAATTCCTTGAAGAGTGGAATTCCTGTGTAGAAATTGTCCACATACAAATGGTGACCCTTGTGGAGCAATGGTGTGAGAAGATCCCAAACAATCTTCTCACTTATCCCTAAATGGGCTGGGCAGCCCGGAGGGTTTAAGGTCGAGTTAGTGGTACTTTCGCACAACATGTACACCTTGATCCCATATCGTGCTCTCTTGCTTGAAGGTACAGCTTGAACACTCGCCGACCTTTGAACAATATCAACGATTTATCAATGGATATGTTCTATCTAGGAACCATACGCCTCTGAAAATCGCTGAGTAAAGTGCTTCAGAAATGGCTGAAGTTTAAATAGCCTATCACAATTTGGGTCTGTTCTGGGTAATGCTGCTGCGTTGTCATTGAAATGCAACATATGTTGCAGTGCTTGAAAAGGATTTCTGCTCATTGTTGCTGGATAAAAAGGGGTTGAAAATACTGCTTCAGTCGACCAATACATTGAGATAGATGGCTTCAGCAATATTCTGTTAGGACTGTTTTTCTGAAGTCCAGTCATCCCGCTTATTGGCTGTCACAGCGAAGATGAAATAGCCATTAACAGAGTCTTCTCTCTTATTGAGGCATGGATGGTCCATAACAAACTAGCATTGAATAAATCAAAAATGGAACTACTTGTTATAGGCTCACCACATACCATCACTAGAATGGGGCCAAAGTATGAGAACTTTCAATTGGGAGGAGAATCTATTAAACCCCTAAAAAAGGTGAAAACCCTTGGGGTAACTTTCGATCAACACATGACTATGAAGCAACATGTCAGCAGTCTTGTATCCTCATGTGCATACTACATCAAATTGTTAGCACACCTAAGGCCATTGATCTCACAGGAGAACGCCGAGACTATTGCGAGAGCAATAGTAGGCTCTAAGATAGATTACTGCTCTAGCCTACTCATGGGCATCAGTAAATCTGATTGTAACAGGCTACAGGTATGCCAAAATGGGGCTATCAGAGCTGTTATGAATCTTAAATTTAGAGATCATGTTACACCGGCAAGACGTGAGCTACACTGGCTGCCAGTGACCTCTAGATTACTATTCCGAACTCTGACGATTATACATAAGTGTAGATCAGGAAACATGCCTGGATACTTACAACAACTGCTATCCACAAAAAACAATGTGCGAATACTAAGGTCGAATAATCAGCATTCTTTGATTGAACCAATGTGCCATACTGTCAGAGCTGCAAATTCAGCCTTTGTCTTCAACGGACCTAGAGCTTGGAACGCTCGGGCCCTAAACATGAGATCCATTGACTCCCTTGAATTGTTTAAGAAGAGCCTAAAGACATACTTGTTCAATTAATTGATTGAGACAGCTAAAAACTCTTTTTTCGTCATGATTCTGCATCTCGGACCTTTTTATCCATTACTCGTTGTCTGTATCTTGTAGTGCCCTCACGCCCTCGGGTTTAATGGCTGCGCTATATAAATGTATTAAAGTAAAGGGCCTAGCAAAACCATTCTACTGAGGCAGTACAAAACTCCACTCTTAGTATAAGGCTGTACCACCTGAGTTCAGGGTAGCGTAGACAGAGCAACCAGGCTTATTTTAGGAGGGAGAGAGGGCAGTAGATACAGTACAAGTGAAAATTGTAATACAAATGATCCAAAGAAACACTGAAACACTATGTATTGTAAAAATAAAGGATTTATTTAAATACAGGTAGGCCCAGATAAATCTAAGGGTTAAGTCAGTACTAACACATTATATAATATCACGATATAAAACACAACACTATACTTGAAAGTACACAGACCCAAGTATAGACCTTATTTGGAACACCTAACAGTAGTTCTAGGGAAGTCAAAACCTTGTTATACACATTTAGTATACGACAAGCCTATTCTTTGGGAGTAAAAGACCAACGGTTACTTTTAGATTACTTTTGGTAAATCGAGGACAGTAGGCCCTTCCAGTTGTACAATGACTCTTGGAACAAATCACATAAACAGTCAACTGGACAATATACTTTTGGTGAATAGTGAAACACTTATTCTAGGTGCAGTAAAAACCTATAACTACTTTTGTCATAACACACAGTTATACCAGGTGAGTAAAACCTATGGATGTAATATATAAT
The DNA here is from genome assembly GCF_040938575.1 of Ambystoma mexicanum. Taxonomy (NCBI): domain Eukaryota; kingdom Metazoa; phylum Chordata; class Amphibia; order Caudata; family Ambystomatidae; genus Ambystoma; species Ambystoma mexicanum. The sequence continues at coordinate 324,012,630 of NC_090925.1, read as the reverse complement.
TACAGATGCTTTGGAAATCAGGGAACCCCAGATTGAGGTAAGCAATAACTCTGGTAACTTGACTTGGATGGCACACATCTAACACAAGGTAAGTAAAACCCACCTACTTTAACTTCACAATGAAGGGGAAAGTAAAACCCAATGTCACACTTTACTGAATAGTTATTCTAGGTATGCAACAACCTAATGTAGACTTATTAAGGACAGGCTAGCAGCAAGTCAGGGGAAGCAAGACCCAGTTGGAGGACACTTGTACAATTACCCTACAGGAATAATCTGGTGAAACCAACACTTTACTTTTGTAAAGAGGCACAACCTAATCACAGGAGAGTAAAATACCTTCACATTACTTTCTTTGAGACTGGCAAAACAGTGGCTAAGGAAGAAAAGATGTTAACCATACTTTTAAGAATAGTGTATCACACATTCAAGATCAGTAAGAACTTTGGTAACTGGTCACTCTTAGAATTACAGTTACCCACCAACTCTTCATAAGTAAGTAAAACACTTGATTTCTTTTCTAGGCAGAAGTCCCAATCCCTTCAAAGTCTTTCCCTTACAGCATGACTGTTCTCAGTAGCAGAAGGGGGGTCACTAGGACTAGTGACCAACAGGCAATGTTAGAATAAGTTCTTTAGTAGCAAAAGTCAGAGTTTCCTTAGGAAAACTGGCAAACAAGTGAGTACTATACTTCTAGGCTTAGAAGAGGGTCCAGGGGCCTCACAGAAGACACCCCAGCAGGATTCTAGCAGTGGGACTGGGTGTACTGGACGAGGGACCTCCCAATCACAGAAAACACCTCAGGACTACACAGAAATCCCAACAGGTTTAAGGTAAGTATATACCCAAGCCAACACAGTACCTCAGCAATGAAGAAGAGCTTGCAGCAGGAGAACTTCAGGAACTGCAGCCAAATACCCAGTCAGTGGATTCCTTGTCCTGGAGACTGAACACAAGACCTCAGAACGGACTTTGCAGCAGGGATGGATGAAGAAGGCTCTAGGCAAGATTTCTCTCGCGGCTGAATGCGGTTCTGCGGGTTTGCCGCCTTTTCAAGGAACACAGAAGAAGACAGAAAATTGTGGTTGAATTCTTGTCTTTTAAAAGGTCCAGCACTCTTCTGAGGGGACTTTTTGGACTAGATTCGTGTCTCTGGAGATACACCAGGATGCCCACGAAGTTTCAGCGAGATTCGGAAGACCGTGCACCGCACAGTGGCTGGAGGTCCCAAGGTATTGGGGTATTGCAAGAACGCAAAGTCGCAGCAACCCGTGGGATGGCTCAAAATGCAGGTCTTCTTGAGTCTAGTGGGTCCCACCAGGCTCTGGGTTCGGGTCGTCGTTTTCGGAGACCCCAGGTCGATAGGAAGGAAGGGCTGCAGCAGGCTCCAGTTACACAGCAGGCTCTCCGGTCGCTGGAAATCATTCCCGCCGCTTTTCCTTCCTCATCCACTTCGATTTTCTGTTCCAGTGGTCGACATGACTTCAGCTTTCAGGTTTCCAGTATTTATCAGGAACTGCAACACAACCTCTGCATTCTCTCCCAGCATTTTACAAGAAAAGGGCGTCTGGCTGTCCAATCAGGACAGCCAACCCCCCACTGGGATTTGGCCCAGTTGAAGGAAGACCTAAGACAAAGGAGGGGGAAGTTTTGGACTCCTCCCCCACTTCCTGTGCTTACAGACTGAGGCGGGGTGTCCAGAGGACTCCCGCCAAAGACAAAACTCAAACAAAGGAATTTCCCGCCCTCAATGTCAGGGGAAGGAACAAGAAACGACAAGAAACACTAAAATGGCAGAAAAAGAAGATGGGGGCCATTTTGGTAAAATGAGCACCCTTAGGTGCCTTTACTGCAGCTGTGATTACAGCACGCGGTAAAGGTGCACCAAATTAGTAAAAGGTATCACTGCCACCAGCCATTAAAGGTAAGCTTGTCATTGTAACAGAATTGTTACAGTTTAAATGTGAAAGGGGATACATTGTATCTCCCCAGCACTCCTCATAAGGTGGGGTGTGCTGGTTTCACGGAATAAAATGTAAAAGGGATCCAAAGATCCTTTCTACCCTTGGGAACTGTAGTTCACTCAAGGTTAGCACAAGGAAGTTAAATGGGGGCCCCTAGGGCAACCCAGCAACAACAGGCACTTCATTGCCTATAAGTTGTTAGATATGATAACTTTAAAAAGACACTATGGAGAGTCTTAAAAATGACACCCATAAAAAGAGTTAAAGACAGGTGAGTGTGGAAAAAAGGTTCCCACTCACTGAGGTATTAATGAAAAATATCCCACTAGAAAAGCAAAAAATTCTGAAGTTGAACCAGGAAAGGAAGATTTACCAGCTCTGTGGAAATCTTACCTCACATAGTACCATGAGCAGAATGAGACCTCTCAATCTTCTCATCTCAACATTGGTCGTTGGAACCCATGCTGGTGCTCTTGAATGGGGTTTGAGAGTGGGACCCTGTGACCTCAATAACTGTGCAGCGTACAAATTGGTTTGCTGAACCACATCTGCAATGAACCCATCTTCAACAAAAAGGTTGAAAAAGCCAATAGGCTGAAACCCATCTGTACCAGATGAAACCCTGATATACCAGTGAAAGGGGGCACAATAGACTTAGCCATTGCTGGAGGCACCCACTGCGACTCATCAGGCATGTCAGGATGTGTCACATTCCTTGCACGTCCTGCATGTCCCCTCACTCTTACAGGTACCCTGTGTGTGGGAAGTGTCGGAAACGATGTATGTACTCTTTCATCCTCTTGGTCATCGGACGATGAGGAGGAGGAACTAGCATCCATTGAAAACTCACTTCCCGAATCAAATCAACTTCCTGCTCACCCTCAGAAGCACCATCTGTTTCAGATTGCACATCCGGCTCTGTGCCTTGCTCTGAGTCAGACTCCATCACTGCAGCGAAAGCCTCTGCAACAGACGTTGTTCGTCGAGAAGCCATGACTACTGTTGCTTTGGAACCCTTTACTGCCCAATGAACAGATAAAGACTGAAACAATAAGTATCTGTGCTTCTCAAAGTATGGAACCTAGTAGAGTAAGTGGTATTCGATTCCACAGACCTAAACCACACAAGTACGCCAAAATGTCCAGACTCTGCTTACAAACTGTAGCATCCCTCTGCAATGTGATGTACTCTCAGCACGCTCCAAAAAACAGTACTGTTTTGCAAACACTCACGTGAAATGCTAGGGACCAGCGCACTGGGTAGACAGCACAACAAACCTGCACCTACAACAAAGACAGCTAAACATCTAAGCATGATGTCCTCTTCCGCTATACATTACACAAATACAAGTGTGGGGACGAGGATGGAACCCACAGTACCAATTCAGAGACAGCCAACTTTCGTTGCACCCTCCCCCCTCCATGAGGTGCAGGTGGATGGGAAACGGAGGTGAGAAGCAACCACGTAACGTATTAGTGATTGGGTGAGGTGAAAAGGCAGAGCCGATTTAGACAGACAGTGAAGATAAGGAAAGTACATGGCAGGCCCTTCCAGACAATTGCTGGCACACTTTCGACAAAACCCCCTGCTTATTCATATAGGGTCCTGTGTTGGAAGGGGGAAGGTCACAACGACGGAACTACTACAAGGGCCAGCAAGTGGAATTAAGCTGCTGAAAGTGGTGATGGGTTGCAAAGAAATGAGCAGCACCGACATATTGAATACATTGCCATGCCATGAACACAACGTACTAATCAATTGCTAGGAAGTCAGAGTCTCACTGTCAACATATTTACTCACCATTTTATTACCATGCTACACAATACAGTAAGTCCATCAATTACTGGGCTCTCCCCCGCCCCGCAACATAGCGTCTGGGCAAAGTTCAAAATGTCTGCAATGAAAACGTCCATACCTCTGAAAGGTGCACTCCGTCTCTGTGAAACATCAGTTCACCTTTGATGAAGCCATGGTGAATTGTCCGAATTCTATCATTGCCCTTTGTCAGTCTTGCCAGCTCGCCATTCAGGTTACTCAATGAGGAGTTGATGGCCCTTTCTTTCGCTAGAGTTCTCCAATCCCTCCTGGGAATCATCTGGGACCAGGCCACCACAGTGTTTGGAAACCTCTGTGATATCAATTCCAGTTCCGCCATCAATAGCTCACGTGCCCCTTTCCGTCCCATAGACGCCAAATCATTTCGTCCCAGGTGCACCACTATAAGGTCGGGGGGGGGCTGAGGGGGAGACAACTCCTTTCGCCTGAGCTGCTGAAGGCACATACCCCTGACACCAAACCAGTGGACCAAGAGAGCATCCCTCTGAGACCCAGATGTGGCTGGCCCACTGAAATGTCCTTTAGCCCTTTGGATTGAAGAGTGGCCGATAATCCACACAACCCTCATCCTCACTAGGAAATGGAAAAATGAAAATCCCCCCTGAATATGGCCAGACATACAATTTATCAATTAGCACAACTATTGCTTCAACACATGTCACTTGCAACAATCCCAGACACACACTTTCCACCAATCTCACATGCACTTCACATGTGAGAGAAAAGTAGATCAATACATAATTGGCACATACTTTTCTGAGAAAGAGGTGAAGGACACATTATGTCACCTTGTGCCAATGGCAGACTTGTGCTGGCACAATTGTAATCAGTGAAGGTTTCTGTTCCTGTGGCCCACCGATTGTACTGCACGGTGGTAAGGTGACTTGCACATACTGCACCATGATACTTTGGCAATGTGACTATTCTGACAGAGGAAATTAACTTTACATCAAGTGTGCATTGTATGCTCTCTGAATATAGGCACCCTGACAGAATGTGCGCCAATCATCACAAATGGATACAATTTTGGACAGTTTCATTGTGAGAGCTTCGGCCAAAGCTCCAGGGACCACTGGTGAACTTGGGGGGCAGTCGACCAACAAGGCAGAGAGGCGGCCAAGGTCACAAACATCAACCCCGACCATCCTAGACCTCTGGCTGGCCAGCGCTACAGCTTTCCCCTCCAGGAAGGGATGGGGACCCTGCCGGGGCTCCCGGCAACCACTGCTGAACTTGGGGGATGCCAAACCCACATGGGAGACGGGTGCCCAATGCCAGCAACATGACCCCCCTACTGTCCTGGCCCTCTGGCTGGCCTGCGTTACAGCTTTGCCCCCTGCGAAAGGATGGGAACCCTTGCAGGGCTCACAGCAACCACTGCTGGACTTGGACGACACAAATGGTGACCATTCCAATAAAAGGAAAGAGCTCCATACCAAGTGCAAATTGCATGGTCAAAAGAAATAACCATCTGCATTAGTAGCGCAAACATATTTCAGAAAGTGGTAGTCATTATGTTTAATATTGTTTTTTTCCTACAAAGCAGCGAACATCCTCTATTCAGGCCACACCCATCATTGCCCACATTATCTCCCCACTACCCGTTCCCACCCATACCACTGACACTACAGCCACAGTCCCTCCCACCACAGTAACCATCCACCCCCACATTACAATGCATGACAACAAAAGGAAATGTTGTACTACTTACATAAGTCACCGAAAGCTTTTGATTAGCCACAACTGCAAAGGAAACAAAAATGATTTATAATCTGTACTCAGCCCACCAATAAAACATTCAAACTTTCAGGCTGCTTTCTGCAAACTTTTCGATTCCTTCAACCAGATATATGGCACATCCCAGTCATCTACCAACACGGAAGGGTGAACTGCACACTGATGGGAAATGGGAATAAGACCAATGGGCGTATCGATACCCCCACCACAAAGTAAACATTGTGCATATGGCATTGTGGCAAAATGCCCTCCCAGGGGAACAGCACTGTTCAGCTGGTCTGGGGGGCAATTTGTGGCCTGCCCCTGCAAGTGGGTCCCAGGCCACCACAATAACTCCCCCAAACACCCACTCCCGCTCCCACCACGAACACTTCAGCCCCAGTTCCCACCCATCCCACTAACAATCGGCCCCCCTGCGAAATATACAATGTTGAAAAAAATGCAAATACCATACTTGCATAACAACGGAGAAACTTGAACTGTACAAGACCTGTAAACGGAAAAAAACACATATATATTATATTATCAGCGTCAGCCCAGCAAAAACCAACCCACTCTGCCATGCTCCCATCTTCAACTTCTGCTACTGAGCACCGTGGGGTAGTCCCAACGTTAATTTAAAACGCCCAATGCCCACTTACTATGGTGCTCAATTCACCTGTCCGAATACTGTGCACAGGAAGTTAGCATCACACCAATGTGCTGTGCCATTGCTAGGCACAGATCCAGCGATCCACGCCTAGCAATGCACTTGCTTTCCTTGCAAAGCGGCCAGCCCCCTTGCATTCATCATAATCCCTGGTTTCTAGTGCGCCCCCCAAACCACCAAAACACCAACAGAAAAAAACCAGAGTTTTCTTCTTTTTGTTTTGTTTGCCCCTTCGCCATGGGTGGCCAAAACACAATGCCCCATCCATTGGGGGCCTGTCCCAAGTTTTCTGGTGGCCCTCTACCCCCCCCCACCCTAAATGGATGGGGGGCATCTCAAGTAGCCCTCCGTAGCGACACATGGGGGCAGAAATCTGCCCCCAGGGAGAGCTGCATGAGACCCCCCTCCATTTTAGGTGGGAGGGAGAGGGACACCCACCTTTTCATGACATACATGACTGGTGGTTTAGGGTGCCCACCCCCCAGGCCTCCTAAATGCACAGCTATTTGTTGATCTTTTATTTTTGGGGCAGATGAGCACATTAGTCGGCCAATCTGCCCCCACGGTGCCCAAAACCCACTGCCCCATCCATTGGGGGGAGCCTGCCCCAAGTTTTCTGGTGGCCCTCTCTCCCCCCCGACCCCAAATGTAGTCCTCCGTGGGGGAAGATGCCCTCTGCCCCCAGGGAGGGCTACCTGAGGTGCACCCCATCCACTTGGGGTGGGGGGAACACGGCCCTCCCTTTCATTACAAATGATCTCCTGGTGGTGTAGTGCCCCCCAAATTGACACATGTTTACAATTTTTAATAAATGTTTTGCCCTTCCCTAGTGGCAGATGGGAACCCACACCACCATCCTTTGGGGGGCCTGTCCAAATTTTTATGGTGGCCCTCTTCCCCCCCCACCCAAAATGGATGAGGGGCCATCTCAGGTGCCCCCATCCACTTGGGGTGGGGGGGCACCCCCCTTTCATTACAAATTATCTCCTGGTGGCCTCGTGTCCCCCCCCTCCAAATCCATCAATTTTCTTTTTGGGCACTTCCCTAAGCAGCCCCTTCAATCCCCACCCTTCTCACCCCCTCCACATCACAAACTCATCCATAATGGTCCAGTGGCATTGCTGGGCGCAGATCGAGCCCTCTGTGCCCGACCAGCGCCCAGCAATGCTTCAAAAAAGGTGTAGTTGGAAAGGGGAGAGTCTCCCCTTTCCAGCGACACCTCCCTCAATCTCAACGGCTCAATAATGCCGGAGATCGATGGAGAGGGAGAGGAGCACTCACCTTCTCTCTGTCTCTGCGGCAGCTAAAAATGGCTGCAGCAGTGAAATTACTTTCAGTTTCATGTCGGCGTGCATTACGCACGCCGGCGTGAAACTGAAAGAAATCCATCCCCCGGGTCGTGAGGATGAACCTCCTCCTCAAGTAGCCCGGGGGTTGGATTTCAGGTTTGTGCGATCCCTGCTTTGCTATCTCGTCCTTGGCACTTAAGAGGTTAAACACTATCATCAGGGGAATACCCATCGAATGACAACAACCTATTTTGTCGTGATTTTAAATTCCTGGTCCTTTCCCATATTTTCCCAATAATAAATAACAAGGCGAATTAATCGGCACACAGAGGGAAGGAATGTGCACAACATTATATTAATCAATAAGAACCCTATGAAAGGATTGGACCCAAAAATAATAAAACCTGCAACCACATCTGATTCCAAGTCACCGGGCATTATAACCTCCCTCCCATCCCTTAGCCACACACAGGCAGCCAATTAGTAAAAGATGCAGGAAAGAAGAAACAAGTGTGCCTCCAGAGAATCCATTCTTGAACACCGGTATGATAGACATCCTCCACGAATTAGGGAAAGTACCGGTATCAATTATCTTGCCAAAGATTATTGCAAGAATATCTGCCCATATTTCATGGTTATTTTTGATGACAACACAAGCCATCCGGGCCAGGTGCCCTGGAGGATTTCAATTTCTTAATGATGGCAACAAGGTCTTCTCTATTGACAGTCAAATTAGGTATTGGTTTTTTTTCATGGTACGTAGGCCCACCTTTAAACCTATCCGAGAGAAACTTAACCCAAGTAGTACTATCAATGGTGCATGAAAGTTCATGCTTACCACCATTTTTAACTGATTTAAAATTGGCCCAAAATCTTTTTGTCCCTGTTCAATAATATCTGTACCATATGTTGGCAATTAGTGTTATTATCCGAGGGCCTGTATTGGCTAACTGAATTTCTATATTTATTTTTGATTTGGCGTTTTACCGTGGTAAGAGACGTAGGGGTAAGGCCACTGCACGTACTTGCTCTTGGCTCTCTGCGAATTCGGTTCTTCATACTACATATCACTTTATCAAATGTCCTCTGTTTATCCTGACCATGCTTATGCAGCAATAGTTCCCCCCGATAGGCATCATATCATGCATACAGGACAATCTCCAACATGTGATCTCTTCAGCAGAGAGCGTGACCACATGTTCTATACACAGTCCTTGGCTCCAGGTGTTAGCCTTTGCAAGATTTCGATCAGGCCAGCCTGTCCTGTTACCTTTACAAGAAATATCAACCTCACCTATCCTGTCGTAGGACTGCGACTTCGTTTTGTCCCATGCAGTAGTACAAATCACCAAGGAGTGATCACTAAAAGAATTTCTTAGTGTTTAGAAGTTAGCCAGTAAAGCAAATATCTTGTTGCTAGGACATATATAATCTAAAGTAGAGGAGTTTAAGCCATTAGACCAAGTAGTATCAATTTTTGTCTTAGGCCTACCGTATTCATCGATGAACATACGGTGGCGAGGTGCACTCACGCTTTCTGTTACTGATTGCTTCTGTCAATAGTATGTTATTTAGTTTAGTGATATGATTTAGGTGCTCCTGTGTAAGTCTTGGCTACCTATACAACTAGTGCAAACACATTGATGGGCCCCGTTAATTGAAGAGTGAACTGCACTCTACAAAACTTACTCCAGTTGCAAGTGGACATTAAAAGGACACAGGTCAGTTCTTGGTTTTTAATGACCGATAGTAATAAACTAAATACTACTGATATTGGATCATATCCTTAAACTTATTTACTTTGTTTACTTATAGGGAATTAAGTTGAACACTGTACCTGACGAAGGGCTAGTCCCGAAACGCGTCGTACAACATTGTTTTCTTTCAAATGGAATATACAAGTGACATTTCTTACAAATGAAAATGAAATGAATTGTCATCACTATGTACAACGATAATTGTAAGGAGGGTGTTTGAGTAGGGGGGTGCGTGTGTTTGGGGCGAGGAAGAGGTGAAGGAGGAGTAGTTGGAGGGCAGAGTAATAGTCTGGAGGTGGCAGTAGTAGTGTAGAGAAGGGGAGCAATGCTATAGACATGGAAGGGGTAGAGGGGTAACATCAACGGGGGGAGGCGAGACCTAGGAGGAGTGCAACATTGGCAGGCCAGAGTATTGGTGGGAGGAGTAAGAGAGGGAGAGGTATATGTGAGTGAATTATCTAAGTTCAGCAGAGAGAGTGTAAGGCACAATGCCAAACCCAACTAGAACACTAACCTATGGTTGGGGTAGAGAAATCTAAGAAATTCTGGACGGAGCTCAGAAAGATGGCACTTATGGAGTCACCATTGGCAAATGCTAACCATAAAACAGTAATGGTTACCAATCAATATCACTAACCTGGGATTTTCAGACGCCTGGGTTAGGGAAGACATCCCATTGAAGACTAGAGAGAGACGGCCCTAGGGAGCGTAATTATTTCAATAAAAACCCTTGGATCATTCTTCAGTTTCAAGGGTGATTTGTGTGCCAACACTCACTAATTGTTGGGGGAAAATTCAATTTTTGGGGGTCCTGCAGTCTCATTTTATTGGCGTACGTCTCCTTTTTCCCTCTGTATTTTTTAGGGTTTCTAATTTATTTTGGTGGTCAGAGGGACTTAATCAGAAGTCCCCTTGCCACTACTTACCTTTTTCATTCTTTGAGTATTTGGTCATGGGTCACCCATAAGGCTTCCAAAGCCGAGGGGTGCTTCTTACGCACCCTCTTTGTGCCCTAGAATGATTGCATCGCCCTACATTGGTTTTAGGGGGGAGGCTGGCCGTAGCAAATTTTACCTTTTTATAATGTATCAGAGAAGGAATTAAACTGCATTCTGCACTGTGCAAATGAATAATCTAACACCCAAAATGTCCTGTGTCCAAATTATTCAACCAATCTCAGTATAATACCTTTGGTATTTGGCCTGCGCCAAAATATCAAAAATTACTCAAAATTTAACATTTACTTACATTAACATACTCCTTTGAAGTCATTCTTGGTAACCTCTTTTGTGCAATCTGTTGTGCCTTCTTATCAATACATGTTTCAAGCTTTGCGCTCCTCATCGGGGCATACTGTTATATTTATAGGGGTTAAAATCTTTCTTCTAACCATGAGCACGATCTTGCATTACTAGTGTCGGAATCATCCTCAGCTTGTCAATTGCTCCGATTTATTTCTGAAAAAGCTGTTTTAGCGTCCTATACAATGGAATCTTTATCCCCATACTTTAAGCGGAAACTCTAAGGAAATGAATATTAACATGGACATAAAACTACCACACAGAATGACCCTGCCAAAGTAAAACAATTAAATGAATGTTGACTTTGAACAGAAATGGGGATCTGAGAAAGGAACAAACTGAGGATGATTTCTGAAACATTTCAGTGAAGCAAGATGATGCTCATGGTAACAATAAAGATCTTAAGCTCTATAAATATGAAACTATGCCCTGATGAAGAGGGCAAAACACAACAGAGTTGTGCATAAACTATTTGAAAGGAGCCCTTAAACGTATGTAACATTTTTTTTTTATTTTCTATAGGATGGCACAGACCAAATACCCAAGATATTATATTAAGGTTGGTTGAATATTTATTTTTGGCTAGTGGTCCAAGCAGGTTTACCTCATTAGTAGCCCAATGTACCTTTTATGGTAGCCATTGTGATACTAAGGTTGTTTTAAGTCCTACTCTACACCATGTTGTTTTAGGGCCTACCTTTGTTCAGGGAAACCATGAGGCAGGTCTAAAATGGCTGTTCTGCCCAGGTGGGCTCTTTGTGAGATGGCCCACATAGTGGTTTGAACTGGCTTGGACCAGTTTCATGCACTGGCCAGGCCACTACACTTCCTAATGGGGTGTGCTGCGGGGCTGGCGTTTTTTGGGGCCAGCATGATTGGCTCACCATCAAAACCTTTGAAATAGGCACTTCCTGAATAGTTTATCATTAAGGAAACTTATATAGATTGTAACATGTTTAATTCAGAACCAACACTCAAACATTACTCCTACATATATATGTGATGATGAAATCTCCTAAATGGAAGTTTTCTAGAGTAATGTTTCTTTGAAAATCTGGAAATGTACCATGGGATCCTACAGTATCTCTCAGAAACTGAGGGTTTGTGGGATTTAAATAAGGGAGATCTTTTAGGTGAAAGGGAGGTTGAGTTGGTGCAACCTATAAAAGCTTCAGGAAGCTAATCTTCCCCGTCCCTTTCTTCTGCATAATACCTCGTCTCACCTTGGATATTCCCCCAGACATAATCCCAGGCTGCCCTACCCAGGTGATCCTCCCTTGCTCGTCCACCCCTATGGTTGGGATCTGAGAGGGCGCAAGCCCGTCCCTGGCCACTTGAATAAGGGATTCTCAAGGTCTTCCTCGGAGAATACCCTCAGGTTTCTCATGGTACCTGTGGGAAGGAACAGGGTCTTACTGGTTTTTCATCATAAGCGCAAGTCAGCCTGAAGGCTTTGTTCCGTTGCTTTCTAGGGGGCGCTTTCTTCAACTTTACAACTTTTACTAGCGACACTGGAAGTTACTTAACTGGTCTGTGACACTACATTGGCTCGCAGTCAAACATTGCATCACCGTCAAAAACAATGTGCATAACACACAGGGCAATCAGCGGACAGGGAGAGGAATTCCTACTAAATAGAATGACTACAAGCCAACAAGACTCCTCAGATCAAGCAATGAAATCTGCCTGGAACCAAAACGTTATGTCAAGAAAAGACTAGGGGGCTCATCTTTCTCCCACCTGGCCGCAAAAACCTGGAACATCATACCGAAATAAATAAGAAACACCAAAGACCATCTACAATTCAGAAAACGTCTAAAAACCTGGCTCTTCAACACAGCAGAATCAAATTGAAACATCTAAACAATCAAACGAGAAACACAAAACAGGTCGACAGAATTTAGGACGGCACAAACACCCCGAACCAACTAAGGGAAACTCCTTCAATATCAAGAAAGACGATGCTAGGTGGAATAGGACACAAGCGACAACCAAATGAGGACAGAAACTGGCATCCCTGCCCAATTCCATCCAACTATCTCACCCACTCCATGAACGCTACCATGTGCCATACTTGGTTGCAGTTGTGAATGTTAGCAGTTGCCACATGCGAACGGATTTGTGAGTGATGGCAGAGGCCGCGCCTGGACACAGTGGTGATTGCTGGCATGCGCCACGCTTGGATGGGTTTTTGACCGGCAGCCAGCGTGAACGACTAGATGGGATTGTGAACGTCGACCATTGCCACATCTGGATAGAGGAGCGTTTGGTGACCGATGCCCTGTCTGGACTACACTGGGAATGCTACTGAGGCCAGATTCGGACGGAATCGCAAACACTAGCGTGCCTCACAAATAGACAGATTTTTCCTCAAAGGTGGGCAGGGGCTGAATTTGGCCATAGTTGTGAATATTGGTGGGCGTCATATATGGAAGGGATTGTGAATGTTGGCCGGTGCCGGATCTAGAGGTGCGGAGGTGTTCACGCGCCACACCCAGAAAGAACGTAGAAATTTAGCATATGACTTCTAGACAGTGATGCCAATAACCAAGCCACTAACAATTTCACACCTCTGCATACACCCTCTCAAACTCTAACCAAACAAAACCACAACTCTATAGCACAACAAACTTCACTACACCGCAACAACAAACAAACCACACATAGACTCGCACAACCGCACACGACGGATACCAATCGGAAAACACCCCACGCCCAGCAAACAGAGTTAACAGGGCTGAAGTTGCCAACGGCACATCACTGCTCTCTTGCACTTTCCCGCTTATCCCCACTAACTCACCCCTCCTCCCTTTTCAGAGCGCCAGGGGACCACTCCGGTGGCGATAGTGCGCAGGACAAATATCCTTTAACATTAACAGTCTAGGATCCCTGGAGTCCTTCACTAAAACCTGGATTTTTAGTGACCATCTCCGATTTACTGTGTGTTATACTCTGGTCTAAGGATATATATTGTATCCATATGGTACTACTATTTCCCGTCTTTGGTTTCTAATGAGCCCCACTGGGCCAAGGGGCTGTCTGACTAAAATATATCCTGTACTTTGGTAGTCCTCCTGGATGTGTTGAATATTGTGTTCCTGTGTGTTCCTGTGTGTTCTACTTCTTATGGCAATAATGAAGATTGCCCATGCTTATAGCGCAGGGTAGTCTTGATTCTATTAAAGGCACAGATGAAATCATTATGCTGAACTTCCTTTAATACTGCAGCTCGGAGCATTTCACATTTCAAACTTCAAACTCAAAATGTTTGTGTTTTCGTCCATCAAATCAAACTAAAAGGTGTAAGAGTTCTGACTAAACTACAAGTCCCCATAAGCCCCTATTGCAGTGTAGTCCTGAGGCTGTCTCTGTCCACCTATGAGTGCCTGGAACCCTTTGTATGCTGCTTCCTGCCTTGGTCCCTTCCTCTTTCTTTTGGCAGCAATCCCTCTGCTGGAATTCCTTAACGTAATAACTTTTAAACTTCAAAAACGTCTGCGTAATGCCAGATGCATCTTCTCTTCTTGGGAGGGCAACTGCCCTGTAAAGAGATCTTCAGTACTGTAGGCTGGCCTTGCACTAACAATGCTTGCTAGACTTCCTTCTCCCTACATCTCATGTAACCTTCTGCTCGTCTCCTCTGATAAAAAGAGAACAAAATTGCGAGGGTGGGAATACGCTTGTGTGCACTATAAAGTGGACCATTTCTTTCACTTATAAATTCTTCCCCACGTATTCTGGGTGGGATATAATGCTCAGCTCTGTGTGTCTATAATAGAATCAAGACTACCCTGCGCTGTAAGCATGGGCAAACTTCATTCTATGTCAAGACAGGAGGCGAGCATTGTGCTTGTTCAAAGCTGTCTAACACAACATTAGCCATCTGAGAGATAGATTTAAAATAAAAGGTTTTGAAGGTAGACTATGCCGACCATTGGGCTGACTTCATAATGTCTTGTGGTGACACCTCTGCCGCAAACGCTCTAGATGCCATTGCTCCTCTCGTAGAATGCGTGACAAATTTAGTTAGGTCTATACCTGCCCAAGGCCTTACTTCTCTGACCCATGTGGCTATTGTGGCCGTGGCTACTGCATGGTATGGATTTCTATGTGCTATGAGAAGCTGGGACACTCCTACACCGGCTATAGCTATTTCGTAATCTTTTTTCTGATGCTTGTGAATCTGCTTAGAATGACATGCTGTGCATATAGTCGGGCATCTAGTGGTAACCGCAGAGTATTGCATCTTGTCTTTCGAGGATCGAAAGGGAACGTCGACATGGGCGTGCCTGTAACACTATCCCTAACCTAACCTGACGTGTAGTGTAGTGTACCTAAAATCCCTCACGCGTCGAGGTCCCTCAGATTGTTTTTTTCCGCCCAGCTAGCTGGTCGCCTTATGCGAAGCTCTTACAAATTGCAAAATTATATTCTTTCCACGACCTCCGGTCGTTTATATATATATTGGTCCCCTTCTTCGAGGATTTCTGCTCTGCTACCGCCACAGACTTCGACGGCTGGTGCTTCGGTCGACGCTGTTGACTGCGTGGCTGGGACTTCTGGCCGGCCTGTACAGTAGGTAGAGTGGGGTCCAGGGGTTTTCCATTTCTTTCAAGAATGTATTTCCTTTGCCCCTCTGGTTTTGCAGTTGCTATAAACCTGAGCTATGGACAGGATACCCTTTAAATGTTGCCCTTTTTGTAAAGGCAAGTACCCCTGGAAGGACACGCACTGGAGGTGCAATAAGTGTCTCCCTCAAGATCACTACGATGCGTCCTGTCTGTCTTGTCAGGTCTTGCGTCCTGAGATGGTCAAGGAGCGTTGAGTTAAACGGTGGGCGGCCTAGGCCATGATGCAGGCCGAGAGTAGCTCCCCCCCCCCTCCGCCGCAGGTGCTGAGGATTTAAGCGACGGCCTTGGCTCCAATACGATTTCATCGGAGCGATCGCGCTGCGAACCGTCTGTCCCCGGCAGGCAGGATGATAATTCTGCTATGGGGAGTGTATATCCCGGCGACAGTGACACACCCGCTACTCATAAAGGCAAGCACACAACCCCCAGTACCGCCTCGACAGATTAGCCGGGACGGTCCAAGGCGCCAACGGGTACGCCGAGCTCCTCGACGACACCCGCCGTTCTGCATGGTCACCGGCCCTCCCCGCAACCGCGTAAACGGCATGCTTCCGGGCATTCCACAGACAAGGGCGCCAGCACCAAAAGTCACAAGGCCGTCGAGACGCCTCTTAAGAGCGCGCCGACGCATAAGGTTTCCGGCATTGTCGAAATCTACGGCAAAGCCGCTTGAACAGCCAAAACCCCTCCCGGAGATGCCGAACATCCTCGAGAGTCTCGCAAAGATTGTTTCAGCAGCCCAAAGACCGGTCAAATGACACGCCCACACGCCGGGAAAGTCAGTACGACTATTCTGAGAGTCCCCAGCCTTTGTATAAAACTTTCAGATAAATCTCGACGTTCTAAGCAGGTTTATCCCCTGGAGGAGCCCTTTCTCCCGCTGGCTCCTCTTTATGGACCAGGGATAGGTTTGAGGGGTGTATGAATAGGCTTGCAAAGTTTGTGGACTTCTCAGAAAAATTTACCACGCCCAAGAGGCCTAGTGAGGAAGACCTTTACCCCACAGTGTTTAAATTCCAGAGAGCCTGCTGCCCACTTCATGAGGTCTTTGACCTGACGGATCAGGAAGAGGTTCCTTGTGATCCCCACTTTGAGGATCCTACTGACCAGCCTCCGGATTGGGGAGAGGAGCCACCGTTCATAACCCACCATGGTTGTCACCTACCAATACCCCAGATCCTGACACAATGTGCATGGATCCTCCCGCCTCCCCACCTCTGACAGGCATCTCCCATAGATGACCAGATGGCATTTAATGGGATTCTAAAGAAAGCAGCCGAAAATGTTCAAATAGCCACACTAGAAGCGGTGCAAGACTTCGTGGAGGATATTCTAAAGGAGAAGCCACCTGCCAGTCAGGCTATCCCTTTGCTAAACTCCATTAAGCGGCACATCGCCACTTACTTACTGACACCTTCACAGACAAGCGCTGTGAACCCACGGATGGAGAAACTATTTTATCCCTTCCCTACAGACCCTCTCTATATTCTGGGTCATGCCACCACAGATTCCCTCGTGATCACTACAACAAGAAAGAGAGCAGGGGTACCCTTGTCCACAGGTGAGGCACCGCCGGACAAGGACTGCAAGAAACTGTATGCTCTAGGGAAGCTCTAGGGAAGCGTGCCAGCAATACCACGCTGTTGGCCAGCTATTGCAATGTTCAGTGGAACCTGCTGCAGGAGGGCCTGCAGGAGGTCCCCGAACCAGTACGTTCACGTCTGCTCACGATTGTGTCAGAGGGTAGACCAGTAAATCATATTCTGATGCTTGTTAATCTGCTTAGAATCACATGCTGTGCATATGGTCCGACATCCAGTGGTAACCGCAGAGTATTGCATCTTGTCTTTCGGGGGACCGAAAGGGGACGTCGGCATAGGCGTGTCTGAAACACTATCCCTATCGTGACGTGTCTAGTACCCAAAATCCCTAACGCGCCGAGGTCCCTCAGATTGTTTTTTTCCGCCCAGATAACTGGTCGCCCTATAGCGGTGCTCTTCATGAGACATTGTTTATCTTACCGAATTGTCGGTTTAATCCCCGTTAAGTCACTTCTCCTATCAAGAACATCTTCGACGAAGACTACGGGGGAATCGTCTACGGCTGTGGGTTCCGGCGCCTAAGATCCGGCGTTCGGACCTCCACGTGGTCGGGCCCTCTGGCCGGCCTACACAGTAGGGAGAGTGGGCTCGGGGTTTGCCATACTGCTATGATGTCTTTCCTCTTTTCCACTTCTTTCCTTTTTGGTCTGGTCACCCTTCCCTTCTGCTATGGAAAGGACTCCATTTAGATTCTGCCCTGTGTGTAGGGTCAGATATCCGTGGAAAGACGAGCACACGTCGTGTAGCGCTCGTCTCCCCCTAGAGCACTAAAGCGGTGTTCGGCATGTAAACTCCTACCCCTAAAACCCTTAAGGAGTGCCGGTTGAAGCGGTGGGCCGGGTACGGAATGTCACTCGTGGAGCCTCCCTCCCCTGCCGCGACACCAGCCGAAAGTGACAGAGGTACATCGGATGACCAAACGTCCAACGCGGATGTTATAGACCTTGAGGCGGACTATTCTAGAGCCGCCAGACCCGTCCCCGACCCTTCCAGACTCGACTCCGGTCTTGCTACAGGGACCACGCCCGGTGACAGGGGCGTACAATTGCACCGCACAAAGCACACAACCCAAGCGCCCTCCTCGACGACTTCGTCGAAGAAGGCGAAAGCGCCATTGGATCAATCTGATCCGAAGCCTTACCCGCATCCGCAGCAGCGCATGACGACTGGGCTTAACAAACATAACAAGGGCGCTACTCCCCAAACTACACACGCCGAAGTTTCTGAACAAGAAACTTCGACGGGTTCCAAGGTTTCCAAGGCCCGTGTATGCCCGAAAACTACGAGTAGGCCTCTACCCGAGAAGCGATCATCGGAGGCGTTGTCTCCCGAAGATTCGGTGACTATCAGTAAGAGCATCAATAGGATTGCTACGGCGGTGGGCCTAGTACCGGTTTCGCCCACAGTTATGGGCCAATCCGCCGAAAGGTTTTCCACGGATTTGGAAGACGATCCTGAAAACTCTTACGAAGAAAGCCATGTACCCCTTTCAAAGCATTGAAAGCCTTTCAGGAGCAATTGCAAAGGAAGACAGTGCTGGTCCTAACCGACAGCACAACAACATTACCTGAACAAACAGGGGGGCACTCACTCTCCAGGGTTATCCAAGCTGTCTCAAAACATCTGGATATGGGCTCTCAAACAGAAGATGTTCCTGATATCCCAACATGTTCCAGGGGAACTCAATCTTCTGGCAGACGTACTCCGCAGAGATTTTCCTCTGCCAGAAGAGTACGAATGGTGTCTGCACAGAGACATTGTATCTGTCATGATCACCAGCCAGTTTCCAAATTAAGTCTATGGGTCCTTAGGTTTAACCTTGTTAAAGGTATTGAGAGGTCCTGCTGTTAAGTCAGATTTATACTGAAAGTAATGGAAGTTCATTTCCCTCAATGGCCGCCAGGTTGTGCCATTGAGAAAGCTAACATTACTAGTCTAGTCTTTGACCGATCTCTCTTAGAAGTAGCCGTTTCCTGAGGGGACTCGCGCTTCGCGTTGTTGACTGCCCTGTAGTACGGATGCTTACCGCGGTCGTCACAGAATCCCAGTCACAGCATTTAGCCCCTCCTGTTTTAGCCCCTTGCCTTTTCCTCAGTCTCCGAAATCTTGCCCTTATCTGTTATTATTCTTCCCACCCATGTATAGCACCCTGTCCCGTTTACGGTTATTTTATTTTTCCTGTCACTCGCCCCTTGTCCCTCCTCAGAGGTCCTGACTGAAAATTGCTGTTCCTCACGAAAGTACTGTTTCGAGTGTTTTTAGATGATTTTGGGTGGCACTCGTGTGAGGTTGTATCTATTTGTCACAGAGGTTGTTGGTTATTCAATAATTACATTTTCATTTGCACTGCCCGTAGTGTGCGCATTATCTTTGCTTCGCGCACGCCTTGAATATCGTTTCCTTCTGCTTAGGTCTTGTCACACATTGTTCAGTTTATTCATGGACTTTTTTTTTCTTTTCTATATTTAGTTTAGGTATTTAGTGAGAGAGTGATTATTAGAGCCTTACTCTCCATTCCAATCGCTAATACATGTTAGAAATTATTGCTGCTACCAGCCGCTCCGTATATTAGGCACCATTTGCTTATTTTGTTATAATTCCCTTTCATCTAGGTTCCACATCAGTCTTATTATTATAGAGTGCCCTATTGTTTGTTCTCTCCTTCGTTTCCACTCTTCAGGACATGCGCCCCTGCGTGACGCAGGATGGAGAGCTCACACAATTAAACATTAAGGTGAGCTTTTATTGTTCCTTCAGTCACCAAATGGTGTGAGGTTTTCAGGGAGAGAGCAGTAGTTAAGAAGGGAATTTGTTCTCTTGTCATTGCTACATAAATTCCAGAGAGTTTTCAAGGGCGTCCCCACAGAGTTCACAGGTAAGCGTTACAGTATCCAACGTCTTCACAGAATGGGGGTTTCCAGAGATCGACCTGTTCGCTACTCAGGAGAACGCCCAATGCCCAGATTATGCCTCCATGTACCCCCAGAACCGATCCAAGAGGAACGGTCTCTGGATAACTTGGTTGGGGAAATTTGTCTACGCTTTCCCCCGACTCCCCTTCTGAACAAGATAGTACACAAGATGCACCAGGAACCAGTCACCATGATTCTGGTGGCTCCCATGTGTGCCCGCCAACCATGGTTCGCGCACCTGATGGAAATGTCCCTCTCCCCACCAGTCAAGCTGCCCCGCCCGTACAACATGTTGTCACAGGACAGGGGGGGGAGACTCTGCACCCATGCCCACAAACTCTGAACTTAACAGCCTGGCTCCTGAGGTCATAGAGTTTGGACATCTGCAACTCCGTCAAAGATGCATGGACATACTGAGGGAGACAAGAAAGCCTAACACACGTTATTGCTATGCCAGCAAATGGAAACGTTTTGTCATCTGGTGCAGTTCCAAAGGCGTCAATCACACCGATTGCTCGCCTTCACACATTGTGTTATATCTAACCCATCTGTTGGACTCTGGGTTAGTATTCAATTCCTTTAAAGGTTCACTTAGCGGCGTTGTCAGCCTACACCACGTCACAGCAAAAGGTTTCGTGGTGGAAAATACCTGTGATTAAAGCCTTTATGGAAGGGGTTAAAAGGATTTATCCCCCCATCACTCACCCAGCCCCTGGGTGGGATCTAAATGTGGTTTTAACTAGGCTCATGGGACCCCCTTTTGAGCCTATGCATAAAGCTAGTCTGAAAGACCTGATTTACAAGACAGCCTTTCTAGTAGCTATCACTTCTATCAGAAGAGTTAGCGAACTACAGGCCCTCTCGGTCTTGGACCCCTTTGTTACAGTCCACAAAGATAAGGTAGTTCTGCGCACTCATCCCAGATTTGTGCCGAAATTTATTTCGAAGTTCCATGTGAACCAGTCAATCGAACTACCCACGTTCTTCCAGAGACCTACTAACATGGCCGAAAGAAGCCTTCAAACACTAGATGTATGCAGGGCAGTCATGTTCTACATGGATAGAACTAAACCACTGCGGAAAACCAAACAATTCTTTGTTTCAGTGGCAGCTGGTAGAGAAGGGGACCCTGTCTCTAAATCAGCAATGTCAAGGTGGATTGTCAAATGCATCACACTATGTTTCTCTCTTGCAAAGAGAGAACTGCCCTTCAAGCCTAGAGCACATTCTACTCGAGGCACTGGGGCATCCATAGCATTCATTGCAAATGTTCCCCTAAAGTCCATTTGCAAAGCGGCAACCTGGAGTTCTGTACACACCTTTACAAAACACTATTGCCTAGACACTCATTCTAGGTCTGATTCTCAGGTGGGACAAGCAGCACTAAGACATCTTTTTTCTACTGTTCCTTCTCACAACCCACCTCCAACTCCGGGTACTGCTCGCTAGTCTATGCACAGCATGTGATTCTAAGCAGATTAACAAGCATCAGAAGACATGCATTACTTAGAGTAAAAGCATTTCTGATGATTGTATCTGCTTAGATTCACATGCGCCCTCCCTGCCTCCCCCCTCGGGGTGGAAGGAAGATAGACTTCTTACTACTTTCTCTCTTCATGTACTCACTCACTATAGCCTTGGGATCCCTCATGGCAGAAAAAATACAATCGGAGGGACCTTCGCGCGTGAGGGATTTTGGGTACTACACACATCACGATAGGGATAGTGTTTCAGACACACCTATGCCGACGTCCCCTTTCGGTCCCCCGAAAGACAAGATGCAATACTCCGCGGTTACCACTGGATGTTGGACCATATGCACAGCATGTGAATCTAAGCAGATACAATCATCAGAAATCCTTTTACGGTAGGTAATGCATGTCATATCCTTAAGAACACCCTAGATGCTGTGTAGACAGCAGGAAGGACTCTGGCCCAAGGTACCCTTTTGAAAAGGCACGCCTGGTTAAAAAACTCAGGGTTCAAACCGGAGACACAAGTGTCTCATCAACAAACCGGTGGAGGAGTCTAACCTGTTTGGCAAAGCTGTAGATGAGGCGCTTGAAACTGCGAAAAAAGAACATGAGACTTTGACATTTTTCAACCAGATCACTCAAAGGCCCTTTCAGCAGGGAGGTGGGAATTCTCGCTGCTCCTTTCGCGGACAGTCCTATTCACGTTCCCCACATAACCAATATGGAACGGGTAACACATGGTCCTCAGGACAAGGGTCCGCTGCCTCAAATCAGTATCCACCTAGAGGACAGCGCTGTGGGATAGCAAGGGGTCGCAATGGCACCCATATAGGCTCCCCGGCCTCCAGTCAGCAATGGCTCACATATGCAGGCCCCCTGCCATGTCTCCCTGATCGGGGGATGCATAACATCATTCTTACACGCATGTGAGGGGATTACCACAGACCAGTGGGTGCTCAAGACAGTCACCCACGGTTATTGCATCGAGTTCAGCCGGCCACCTTGATTCAGACCACCAAAGTCCAGGCGTCTAACACCAGAACACATGAAGATCCTCCTGCAAGAGTTTGAGGTCCTGCAGGAAAAGGGCACAATCAAAGTCGTCACCGTTCTACAGGTAGACAAGGGTATTTATTCAGTGTACTTCCTTGTACCCAAAAAGGATCTCGCCATGCGCCCTGTGCTAGACTTAAGCCCAGCGAACAAATTTGTCAAACCACAAAAGTTTCGAATGAGAAAGCTGGGGGATTACATGGCAACATTGGACATGAAAGATGCATACTTTCATATTTTAATGTTGCCGGCACACAGGAAATGCCTACGGTTCATGAAGAGAACAAACACTATCAGTTCAAGGTCCTTCCCATCGGCATTGCCTCAGCCCCAAGAGTATTTACAAAGGTGCTGGCAGTTGCAGCAGCTCACCTGTGCAGGCAGTCCCATCCCAGTATATCCTTACCTCAACGACTGGCTCATAACAGGGGACTCCTGCAGAAAATGCCTGTCAAACACCCAAAGGACGATAGACCCACTTCAGCCTGGAATTCTCCATAAACGAGAAGAAATCCAGCCTAGACCCCAGTCAAGTTAAGCAATTTCTGGGAGCCCTAATTTGGACAGTAGACGGCCTTGCCTTCCCCTCCAACGAGAGGGTTCAAAAAATGCTGTTTCAGATCCCTCGGTATGTAGCCAGTCGAGAGGTGATGTACGCAAGGCCAATGCGACTGTTAGGGAGGATGGCACCCTACATATACTTGGTCCCTCACGCACGTGTGCGCATGTGCCCCATGCAAGAGTGGCTCAACAGCCAGTGGCGTCAAGCCAGCGGACAATGGGACGATCTAGTGGTTGTCTCGGCAGCCCTTGTTCTCTCTTTGCAGTGGTGGTTGAGGGAAAACCTTCACCAGCCCCGCAGTAGAAGCCACTCTCACGACGTAAGCATCTCTCATGGGGTGCGGGACTCACCTCCTTCAGCAGACGGCGGGGAAAGACATTACTGGTCCTCACAGACAGCACCACAGCCATGTACTACCTGAACAAGCAAGGGGGCACTCACTCTCCAGGGCTATCCAAACTGTCCCAGAACATTTGTAAGTGGGCTCTCAAATACAAGATGTTCCTACGGTCTCAACATGTTCCAGGGGAAATCAATCTTCTGGCAGACTTGCTCAGCAGAGACTTCCCACTACCCTTAAGAGTACGAATGGCGACTACACAAAGACATTGGGCCTCATTACACGGTAGGCGGTAAGGGAATACCGTTACCGGTAACGAAATACCAGTAACGGTATTTTCCCAAGCCGATCACGACCCGGACCCACCGCTATTAGTGGACCCGTAAAGTACGGCGCCACCAATAGCGGCGTGGCCGCTTGCGCGCGACCCCCACACCGTAAACAGCGCCATGGCGCAAATAGCACGCAATCACAACCCAAGCATATACCGGCATGGCGCTAATAACAGCATCGAAAACCACACGTTAAGAGTCCTGAGCAGTGTTCCCATCTGCCCATCTGCCCCAGGTGGACACAACCAGCACAGGTGGAGTCAATGGAGACAGCCAGCACTAAAGAGCACACCACACCCCTTCCCACACCCCTTCCCACAGCAAGATGGTCCCAACACCAGCAGCATGACATAGGCCTGCGTACATGACTGCAGTGCAGCACCAACAACAACAGGCAGCACCGAAGAGACGTAGGAGTAGGAGTAGGAGGATGAGGCCGAGACCTGCGCAGCAAGCACCACCGGGGCACCCAGAAACACCACAAGGGCAGCCAACAAACCCCCGGAATCAAGGCGAAGATGACCATGGTATGTGTAAGGCACAACAAAATGTGCATCTGATAGAATGTGCCCATGGCACCATGCAAACACCAGATGAGCATGATGTGGATGAGTATTGTCAAAATGCCCAGCCCGGACATGCAAGAGGCGATGGCATGGCGGGACAGGATCTGCGTCAGCATCGGAATCAGGAATAGCATCAGGAACAAAGGTGGAATATCATGCATGGAGAGACGTGCATTGTTGCCCTTGTGGCCGTCTTGAGGCCCACAAAGGGCCCTCTCCCAAAGAAAATCACACATACACAATGATGGAGACCATGCCTGTTTTTCAACTGCAGAAGAGTGTATTTTGAACATAACGTGTACAGAAAGTGCATAACCCCAACTGTGCAAACACCCTCCCCCCTCCCCCCACAACACCCCCGAATACACCCTCCCCCCCTCCCCCCACAACACCCCCGAATACACCCTCCCCCCCCTCCCCCCACAACACCCCCGAATACACCCTCCCCCCCCTCCCCCCCCCTCCCCCCACAACACTCCCACGTGAGTTCCAAGGCGTGAACATGTCCTTCCCCAAATGTGGCCGATATTCCTTGTTGGCCGCAAACTCCCCGTGGAGGCTGGGCCTGTTTCCTCCTGGGTAGGGAGTGGACATCTGCCCTCAATCGCCTCCGCAATGCGGATCATGGCCTGCCTGAGTTGCCCCATCTCATTGCATATGCGGTTGGTGCATGCCTCCATGGCCTCCCTCGTCTGGCGTGCGAATGCACCAATGTCCTCCCTCAGGTGCCCTGTCTCTGCCACAACGTGACCTACCAGACCAGCCATTTCGGTCTGCCTCTGGTAGATGGCTGATAGGTCAAGTTCCTCGTTGTCTGCTGGTGGAATGGCTGATGCGCCTGGATCAATAGCACTGGCATCAGGCGTAGGTTCCAGGGGGCTCCATGACACATCATGTGTGTGGGCGGGCGATCCGCCTTGGCTGAACGGACCTGGTGAAAACATTGGGGATGCGAGTAAGTGGCGTGTGGGGATGGGGCTCTGACTCAGATCCTCATTCACCGGTGCTTCCTCCGCATCGGAAAGTGGCCCAGTGGCTGCTGCCTCACCCGTAGAGCTGGTGGCAGCAGAGTGCACTCCCTCCATGCTGCCTTCAATTGATGGGGGACACACTCCCGTGGTTACCACTACAGCGGGCAGGCATGGCCTCTGGCTGCGTGGCACTGCTGCTCCTGCTGCCTTTGTCCCGGTCACTACTCTTGGGTCCCCTAGAGGATGTTGCGTGGTCCCCGGTGGCATCCCTCCTGGCTTTTTTCATGGTTGTGGGAGTGGGTGCTGACGTGCGTGGCTCCTGCAGGGGTGATAAGAAGGGTAACTCATCATCTATGGGTCTACCTGCATTATGGCAGATGTATACGTCATGCAGTTTGATGCATTTTGGGGTCATCATTGTGGAGGCATGGAATGGGGATGTTGGCTGGCTCATGCATGATTGGCCCTGTGTTGGTGGGTATGTGATGATGCATGCATGTCTGTTTGTGGCTGGATCCACGGCATTCATATGGACACATGATTGTGGGACCCCTCACCCTTCACTGCTCATTTTTGGGTGCATACACTCACCTCCATCCGATGAAACGGCCACGCCATGCTCCATATCGCCAACCCCCTCTATCGACTCGACTCCTATTGTGGAGGCACATATCTCCTCCCACTCCTTCATCTTCAAGGGGGACTCTGCGCCACCTCCTGTGGCCATTGCCATGTTGCGGTTCACAGATAAAATGTTGCGCACATGCACCCGGAGGTCGTCCCACCTTTTGCGGCATTCCCTGACACTCCGGGTGGTGGTGCCCACCGCACTGACTTTTAGCGTGACTTCGGCCCAGATGGCCTTCTTCTTAAGGAGGCCTCCCGCCGCATATCGTTAACAAATACTACTCCTGCATTTGCAGCAAGTGTGGTGGTCAGCATCATTAGTTCCTCATTAGTGAACTTTTCTTTGCGCTGGCGATCAGCAGTTTTTTTAAGCGCCTTCGGCATCCTCGAGCTACCCGGTATGGTTCCTGGTAGGAGTTGCCTGGATATATGTCCTGGATGCAGAGGATGGCAATGGATTGTGTTTTTTGAAGATGGCCGCTGTGCTCTTTCCCGTTCCTGTCGACGACGTAATTTCCGGTTCCGCTTTTTAACGGTGTGCGGTAATGGCAGTGTCCGCTATTTACGGGTAGCGGGAGGGCGGAGGCGCTATCAGCGGTTTTGCGGGCGCCGGTAAGGGGCTTTTTGGGGTATTTAGCGGCAGGGCGGAACGGTCATTTACGGCATGGCGCTATGCTCGTGTCCGCGTACTCGTGATGGGACGCTATTAGCGGCCTCTTGCGAGGGCGGACGCGCTAATGGCGCCATGCCGTAAAATTCCGATTTTTTTTCCGCCTACCGTGTAATGAGGCCCATTGTCTTCAACGTTTTCACAGAATGGGGCTTCCCAGAGATCGACTTGTTCACAACTGTGGAGAACTCACAATGCCCAAGTTACGCCTCCAGGTACCCTCAGAACCGATCCAAGGGGAACGGTCTCTGGATAACATGGTCAGGGAAATTTTTTTATGCTTTTTCCCCCCCCCGACTCCCCTACTCAACAAGATTGTGCATAAGATGCACCAGGAACCAGACACCATGATATTGGTGGCCCTGATGTGGACCTGCCAACCCTGTTTCTCCCATCTGATGGCGATGTCAGTCTCTCCTCCGATGAAACTACCTTGCCCATATAACATTCTTTCGAGGGGATTGGGTCCTCCGACGTATTCCATATCTATGACAGTAATCACCACAGCTGTGCTGCTTCGGAAACTTTTTCGGCGTCTGCGTCCTGCGTCGATGACGTCGATGCGCCGCCGTCGAGGACCTCCTCCGACGTCCGACGTCATCCGATGTGATAAGTAGGACGCACGACGCCAGTAGCCTCAGTTCCGTTTTTTCCGCGAACGTGTTGCTTCGTGTTTCTCGGTTCTAGCCTCGACTCTTTGGAGTTCTGTTCTTTCTGGTTCTTCGAGCCTGTTCGATATTACCTTAACGGCGATGTCTTCCACTTCGTCTTCAACCCCGCGTCCGGGCTTCAAGAAGTGCGGGGTGTGTGGGTCCAAGATGTCGGTGACTGACTCGCACGACGCCTGCCTCTGGTGCCTCGGGGAGGCCCACGACACGGATGACTGTGTCGACTGCCTGTCGCTCACTTCCAAGGCCTTACGCGAACGTAAGAAGAAATTGTCGGTAGGTCGGGGCTTTCGACGGATGATTCGAGGGGTGACTCTCCGCGTCATCGTCGGAGGTCTCGTCGGTCTTCTTCTAGGAGTCGGTCTCGCCACTCCTCTGCCTCTTCGAGGCGTTCTCGGAAGCGCCGTCACCGGTCGCCTTCCAGGTCCTCTTCCGAGGACTCTGCCCGGCACGTCGGTTATCCCACCAGCCGTGCGACGTCGGAGGAATGGGCTTCCTTTGGGAAGAAAATGTTGGCGATTCTTGAGTCGCAGGGTACTCAACCGTCCGCGCCCCCGAGTGGGGTCGGCCGTGTGAGGTCGAGAGACGCCGCTCGCAAGAGTGGTCGGCACGAGTCACGGGAGAGGTCCCGTTCGGACAAGGAGGCTCGTTCTCGCCGTACCCGTTCCAGGTCCCGGTCCTCGACGCGATCGAGACCGTGTGCACCTGTGATGTCTTCGAGGAAGACATCGACGTCTGAGGCGTCGAGGGCGTCGACAGGCTTTCTCGAAGCTCCGGCTCCGAGGAAGTCGTCGAGGCCGTCGACGTTCAGGTCGTCGAGAGACACGCTCGGGGCTCCGGCTTCGAGGGCTGTGTCGACGCCGCCGATATTGGAGGCGCTGCATCTGACGTCGACGCCGATTACGTCGACGCCGATCCTCTCGGCGCCGTTGCCGGTTTTCTCGACGGCGGCGCCGATTCGCTCGACGCCATCGACGCCTTTCGTGTCGGAGGTGCCCCGTGTCTCGGGTGTACCCCCTAGGAAGGCTCTGGCCAAGAGCAGGCACTCTCAGGTGCCTTTCCACCCCTTGGATTATATTTCGGAGGCGGATGAGGATTCGGTTGGCCTGGTTCCTGATCAGGTGCCGGATGACATTGTCTCGGGCCATAGTCAATTTGACGATTTGAGGCAGTCACTGCATGATGCTAGTGGTCTGGACACCTCTCCGGAGGTGGAATTTGGTCGGCCTGAGCCTGGCTCCCATGCCGATTCCTCATACCGGCGCCTTATGGCTAGGGTGTCTGAGTATCTGGGATGGTCTGCTCCCCCAGGGGAGTTTGTGCAGGATGATCTGACGGACATCCTTGATGTTGGTCCCCCTTCTGACCCGGTTCTGCCATTCCATATGGCTTTACAGCGTAGGGTGGCGGCGGCTTGGACTGCTCCGGAGAGTCTCCCGGCAGTGGGCAGATCCTTGTCGCGGAAATACCGTCCAGCCAGTGGCGACCCCTGCTACTTGACCAGGCACCCCACTCCGGAAAGTTTGGTGGTGCAGGCGGCCACGGCCCCGGCGAAGCAGGCGTCGTACCCTACCATCCCTCCTGATAGGGACGACGAACGTTTTGATGGCTGGGCGAAGAAGGTGTTTTCTTCTGGTGGTATGGCGCTTCAGGCGGCCAACTCCATTTGTGCCTTGTCGCGTTTCACGCACACTCTGTGGAACTGTGTTGCGTTAGCGGCTGAACATATTCCCGAAGGGGACGAACGGGTTGGTTTCCTTGCTTTGGTCCAGGATGGTAAGGATGCCATGTGTGAGTCCGTTCAGTCGGGTTTGGACTTAGCTGAATGCGTCAGTAGGTCCATGGCGGCGAGCACCGTGATACGCAGGTTTGCGTGGTTGCGGAAGTCGGGGTTTGCTCCTGATGTGCAGTCCCGGCTCCTCAACATGCCCTTTGATGGTGAACATCTTTTTGGCAGCAAGGCTGACGAGAGCCTTGAGAGGTTGCAGACCTCAAAAGCTGCAGCGAAGTCGTTGGGCGCTGCAGTTCGCCAACCTCCGCCTTTTCGTCCTAGGGGACAGCAGTGGAGGGGTGGCTCCTTTCGCTATTACTCGTCCTTTGGTAGAGCGAGAGGAGCTGGCAGTCAAAGGGTGCCAAGGCCGCTCGGGCAGTTGCCTCTTTGCCCTCAGGTAACGCCGCAGCCGCTCCTACTCAGTCATGAGGCCTTGTCCCATGGTTCGCCGGTTGGGGGAAGGCTGGCGCAGCATCTTGTAGAGTGGCGTGCCATTACTTCGGATGTGTGGGTTCTGGAGATCATAACCCACGGCTACTGTCTTCCCTTTCGGCACAGGCCTCGCGACAATCCACCGGGGAACCTCTCTTTGAAGTGTCCGGATCCGCTCCTTGCGCAGGAAATTCAAGCCCTGCTGGAGAAAGGCGCCATAGAACTGGTGCCTGTAGCGGAGAGGAACAAGGGATGGTATTCCCCTTATTTTTTGATTTCCAAGAAAGACGGGGGATTGAGACCCATCATGGATTTGCGCGGTTTGAACAAACTCCTCAGGAAGGACAAGTTCAAGATGGTTACTCTCTCTCAAGTCCTCCAGGCCCTTCAGCTTCAGGACTGGTTGGTGTCACTCGACCTCAAGGATGCTTACTTCCATGTGACGATCCATCCCAAGCACAAGAAGTACCTGAGGTTCGCGGTTGGCGACTCGCACTTTCAGTTTCGGGTCCTGCCGTTCGGTTTGACCTCCGCCCCGAGGGTTTTCACCAAGCTCATGGTGGTGGTGGCAGCGCATCTCAGGCAAGGGGGGATTCACGTCTACCCCTACCTGGACGATTGGTTGATCAGGGGGAGCTCTCCCGAGCGGGTCCTGGATCATCTGTCCGTCGCCTGCCACTCCCTTCACAGGCTGGGCTTCTCCCTCAATTTAAAGAAGTCCCATTTGACGCCAACGCAGAGGCTCCAGTACATCGGAGCAGTGCTCGACACTTCCCTGGGGCAGTGTTTTCCTCCCCAGGTGAGGGCTCTTCACATTCAGCAGATGGTGCGCAAGTTTCAGCATGCCCAGACGCTCCCTGCGTTCGAGTTCTTGAGGTTGCTCGGCCTCATGGCATCCTGCATTCTTCTGGTGCCAGAGGCTCGCCTGCGAATGAGATCTTTGCAGTGGGCACTCAAGATGCAATGGTCGCAGTCCTCCGGCAGGATGTCGGACCCGATTCAGGTGCCGCCCTCGGTTGCCCGGGACCTTCTGTGGTGGGCCGTCGAAGGCAACTTGATGAAGGGGGCTCCGTTTTGGCTTCCCTGGCCGGGGGTGACGATCGTGTCGGATGCATCCCTCACGGGATGGGGAGCTCATGCCAACGGGCTGACAGTCAGCGGTCGTTGGTCTCCGTCGGAGTCCAGACTCCATATCAATCTGTTGGAGCTGAGGGCCGTCAGGCTAGCCCTGAGGGCTTTTCTGCCGACTGTGCGAGGGAAGAATGTCCTGATCCTGACGGACAACACAGTGGCCATGCACTACCTCAACAAAAAGGGGGGGGCAGGGTCACTTCCTCTGTGCAGGGAGGCGATGCAGCTCGAGTTCTGGGCCATCCAGCAGGAAGTTTCGATCTCGGCAGTTCATCTGGCCGGAGTCGAGAACGTGACGGCGGACGCTCTGAGCAGGCAGAGCACGATCTCTCACGAGTGGGAGTTGGCTCTGGAGATTCTTCTGGAGATCTTCGCCCTTTGGGGGACCCCTCAAGTGGATCTCTTTGCCTCCAGTGTCAACCGGAAGTGCGAAAGGTTTTGCTCGCGGGAATTTCCTCCAAGAGGAGCCTTAGGAGACGCGTTCGTGGTGGAGTGGTCGTTCCCGCTGCTGTACGCGTTTCCTCCGGTCCCCGTCATCCCGCAAGTGCTGCGGAGGTTACGGAAGTTCGGTTCCCGGATGATCCTCATTGCTCCGGCGTGGGCTCGGAGGACGTGGTACCCGGACCTTCTCGACTTGTCCATCTGCCCTCCACGTCGTCTTCCCTACCGAGACGATCTGCTCTCACGGGAGGGAGGTCAGGTTCTCCATCCAGAGGTCGGATCCCTCAACCTTCACGCTTGGCTTCTGAAAGGTTGAGGTATAAGGATTGGGACCTCCCTGAAGACGTGATGGAGGTGTTGCTTTCGGCCCGAAGGCCCGCAACTAAGTCTCTGTACCGTTGCCGTTGGCGTAAGTTCTGCGACTGGTGCAGAGTTCAGAATGTGGATCCTTTTGCATGTGACATCCCCATGGTTCTGTCCTTTTTGCTTTCTTTGGCCCACAGGGGCTTGCAAGTGGGTACCGTTAAGGGTTACCTGGCGGCGCTGTCCATCTTTAAGCGCTCATCTGAAGAATGTTCTTACTTTAAAATCCCTTTAATTTCACAGTTTCTGAAAGGGCTCACTAATGTGTTCCCTCCGTCGCCTTTCCTGGTGCCCGGTTGGGATTTGAACCTTGTTCTTAGGTTTCTTATGGGTGCTCCGTTTGAGCCGTTACATTCTTGCCCTTTGAGGCTGTTGACTTTGAAAACTGTGTTTTTAGTTGCGGTTACTTCCGCTCGCAGAGTGAGTGAGTTACAGGCACTTTCTGTTAAGCCGCCCTTCACTGTATTTCACAAGGACAGGGTTGTCCTTCGAGTTCGTCCTTCTTTTCTTCCGAAGGTAGTGACGGAATTTCATTTGGCCCAGAAGATTGTTCTTCCGGCATTCTATCCTCCTCCGCATCCTGGTAAGGAAGAGGAGAGGCTCCATAGGCTTGATCCTAGGAGAGCTTTGAGCTTTTATGTTTCTCGCATGTCCCGGGTCAGAGTGGACGATCAACTCTTTATTGGTTACGCTGGTAAGCGCTTGGGGCAAGCTGTGACGAAACAGACTTTGTCCCGCTGGATTATTTTGGCCATCTCGGAGTGTTACCGCTTGGCGGGCAAGGTCCCTCCGGCTGGCTTGCGGGCCCATTCTACCAGGGGCTTGGCTGCATCTACTGCCCTGCAGAGGGGTGTTCCTATTCGCAACATCTGTGATGCTGCCACCTGGGCTTCAGTGCATACATTTGTGCGGCATTATTCCCTCGATTCCATCAGAGGGCAGGATCTGGCCTTTGGCAAGGCGGTCCTTTGCTCTGCTATTTGATTGGCTATTCTAAATTTTGTTTCTAAATTCTTTCCCTCCTCCTTGATTTGGTACTGCTTTGGGAGTCTGTCATAGATATGGAATACGTCGGAGGACCCAATCCCCTCGAAGAACAAGTTACTTTCTTACCTGGTAACGTTCTTTCGATGGGATGGTCCGACGACGTATTCCATATCGCTCCCGCCCTGCCTTCCCCGCTGCAGAATTTCTGTTGCGTTTGCAGCTTACGTTCCGCAAGGCTTTGTGTCGGACTGGCAGTTGACTCTTGTCACACGTTCTGGGGGAAAAAACTACAACTGAGGCTACTGGCGTCGTGCGTCCTACTTATCACATCGGATGACGTCGGACGTCGGAGGAGGTCCTCGACGGCGGCGCATCGACGTCATCGACGCAGGACGCAGACGCCGAAAAAGTTTCCGAAGCAGCACAGCTGTGGTGATTACTGTCATAGATATGGAATACGTCGTCGGACCATCCCATCGAAAGAACGTTACCAGGTAAGAAAGTAACTTGTTCATCTCAGGACAAGGTGGAAACACTTCATCCATGCCTGCAGACTCTCAATTTAGCGGCCTGGCTCCTGATGTCATAAAGTTCGGGCATCTCCAACTTCCTCAGAGATGCATGGGTATACTTAGAGAAGCAAGAAAGCCTAACACCAGACATTGCTACTCCTATAAATAGAAACGCTTCGTCATCTGGTGCAATTCTAAGAGAATCAGTACCTTTGACTGCTCTCCTACTCATATTGTCCCACCCCTGACTCACCTACTAGACTCGGGTCTAGTTTTTAATTCCCTGAATGTCCACCTAGTTGCACTTTCAGCCTATACTACGTCCCAGCGAAAGGTGTCGTGGTGGAAGATCCCAGTAATTAAAGCTTTCATGGAAGGGGTTCATAGAATGAATCCCCCTATTTCTAACCCGACTCTCGGGTGGGACCTAAATGTGGTATTAACCAGACTTATGGGGTCTCCCTTTGAAACTATGCACAAGGCAAGCCGCAATGCACTCATTTACAAGACCGCCTTCCTAGTGGTAGTCACTTCAATTAGAAGAGTTAGTGAACTACAGGCCCTTTCAATTCTAGACCCCTTTGTCAGAATTCAGAGATAAGGTGATTCTGCGCTCTCACCCTCGGTTTACGCCCAAATTCATTTGAGTTCCATGTGAACCAGTTAATAGAACTACCCACATTGTTCCAGAACCCCACTAACGTGGCGGAAAGAAGCCTACACACACTGGATGTGCGCAGGCCAGTCATGTACTATCTGGAAAGAACTAAACCATTAAGGAAAACAAACCAGTTTTTCGTTAAAGTGGCGGCTGGTCGAGAAGGGGATCCTGCCTCTAAATCAGCCATCTCAAGGTGGATTGTCAATTGCATCACACTCCGCTACACTCTTGCCAAGAGAGATCTGCCCTTCAAGCCTAGAGCACACTCTACTCGGGGCACTGGGGCTTCCATAGCATTCATTGCAAATGTTCCTCTCCAGTCCATTTGCAAAGCAACATCCTTGTTCTGTACACACCTTCACAAAACACTATTTCGTAGACACTCACTCTAGGTCCGATTCTGAGGTGGGACAAGCAGTACTAAGACACCTTGTCACTACTGTTACTTCTCACATCCCACCACTAACTCTGGGTACTGCTCACTAGTCTATGCACAGCATGCGATTCCAAGCAGATTCACAAGCATCAGAAGACATGCATTACTTACGTAAAAGCATTTCTGATGATTGTATCTGCTCAGATTCAAATGCGCCCACCCTTCCTCCCCACTCGGATGGAAGGGACATAGACATCTAACTACTTCTTCTCTCTTCTGTACTCACTCACGGTCGACATAAGGCTCCCTCACGGTAGAAAAAATACAATCGGAGGGACCTCGACTCGTGAGGGATTTTGGGTACACTACACGTCCTGTTAGGGATAGTGTTACAGGCACACCCATGTCAACGTCCCCTTTCGATCCTCGGAAAAACAAGATGCAATACTCTGCAGTTATGGCTAGATGTCAGACTATATGCACAGCATGTGAATCTAAGTAGATACAATCACCAGAAATGCTATTACGGTAAGCAATGCATTTCATGCATTGCGCTACACAGAACTTTGCTTTTCCTGGAAAATGGGGATAAGAGATTATTCTAGAATCGCTTTTTGTCCGTTTAGCTCTACTGAAAGCTACGCCCTCCGGGTAGAAAACGTTCCTGTCCACTTCTGGCGCTTTAACATCTGATACTCTCCTACTGGCTACCAGGCAGAGCAGCATCGCTAGGTTCCCTGACGGTTGGGACACCGAAAGTTTGTCGTTATTGTAAATCTAGAAACAGCTGAAAAACATCTTTTACGTCCCAAAGTCCTGAGTATTTAAGTTCGGGAGGTTTACCCAATCTAACTCCTTTAAGCAGTCGTACCACTGCTGGATGTTCATCCAAGGGCTTGCCTTCTACTCTGTAGTGCCCTGCTGATATTACTGATCTGTAAACTCTGAGTGTTCTGTAGGCACACCCGTCGTGGAAACGATCGGGCAGGAAATTGAGCAGCTGTACTAAAGGTGCCGAAATGGGATGAGCACATTGTTCTCTGCACCAAGTGGACCATCAGTCCTATGCCATAGCGCCGAAGGGTGGAAGACGCCCAGGAATCGTCAATGAAGTCAATGAAATGCCCGACAAATCCCTTCTCTTCCTGAAACCCTGGATGCTATCTGGTGTAGACTGCCCTCCTCGATCAGAGGGTGTGTTTGGTCGTTCGGGTTGAGCAGCAGGTCCCGACTGAGAGGGATCATCCTTGGAAAACTGAAGAAAGTTCCATCGCTACTAGAAAACAAAGCCTGGGACTTCCACCATGGGATTATTATCACTAATTCTGCTACTTCTCTGCTGACTTTTGCTAAAAGTCTTGTCAGCATGATGAACTTGGGAAGACATAATGTACTGCTCCGGTCCAATGCTGCAGGAATGCGTCTGTCGCCACTCCACTCGGATATATCCTCCAGCTGAAGTATGTGGGAGTCTGAGCGTTCAATCTGGACCGATGTCTAACAAGCCCCAAATTCCTTGTGATTGAGCAAATATTCCCAGGTGTAGCTTCCAATTGCTGGAATCTACGAGATATTGTATGAGAGATCTTGAGTTACAGTCTACTATTATGTTCTGTTCCCCATGTATGTATTCTGCCGATACTGTTATGTGGCGTTGTAGGCAGTGGTGCCAAAAGTCTTTCGCTACATCGGCTAGCATTTTTGACCTGGTCTCTCCTAGCTTGTTTATGTACCGAACTGCTGATATGTTGTCCATCTCGAGTAAGATGCAACAATTGGCCTTGCACTTGGTAAAAGTGTGCACTGCAAAGGATCCTGCTAGGAGCTCTATACAATTTATGTGCAATTGTAGTTCTACGGACCATTTCCCTCCTGTTTCTATTTCTCCGCACCAGGTTCCCCAGCCGGCTCTGCTTGCGTCTGATTCTGTCACGAATTCTGGAGTGTCACCGAAAATTGCTTGGCCATTCCAAGCTTCCATATTTTGACGCCACCACTGAAGCTCTGTCAGTGCTTCTTGATTTAGGGTAACTTTGATGGTGTCGTACGCCACCTTGGAGGTTTCTGATTTTGAGTCTCTGAAGGGCTCTGTAGTGTAGGGACCCAGGAAAAATCGCTTCGAGATACACTATCCTGGCTAGACTGGGTAGCGCAATATTTTTCTTTGCTATGACTGATCTGAGCACTTTCTTGATGGATTTTATTGTGTGGGTCTGGAGCGCGAGAGGGTTTTTTTGGTGTCTACTATGAATCCTAAGAATTCTATTCTCTGCGTGGGCAGTAGCACCGATTTGTCTCTGTTTATGATGAAACCGAGGGAGGACGCTAGGGCACAGATCCAGTGCACCTGTTCCTGAAGAGTCACTTTGTTCGGAGCTAGGATGAGGATGTTGTCCAGGTAGACTGTAATCCTGATTTCTTTCTCTCTCTTATGGCTGCTGCCACTGGCCTCATTATCTTGGTGAAGGCCCAGGGAGCTGACGGCAGTCCAAACGGGAGACACTTGAAACGCCAAATCTGCTTGTTCCACCATAAACAGAGGAATATCTGGTGTTCTATAACTATTGGAATAGTGAGATAGGCGTCTCTGAGGTCTAGACGCGCTAACCAGTCTTCTGCTTGAAGGGGATCTTGGAGGAGATGAATCCGTTCCATCTTGAAATGCCTGTACGTTAGCCACTCGTTCAGACTCTTAAG
The DNA here is from genome assembly GCF_040938575.1 of Ambystoma mexicanum. Lineage (NCBI taxonomy): Eukaryota > Metazoa > Chordata > Amphibia > Caudata > Ambystomatidae > Ambystoma > Ambystoma mexicanum. The sequence continues at coordinate 323,976,318 of NC_090925.1, read as the reverse complement.
ATGTATCACTGGTCTTACCTTCTCCTTCCTGTGAACTAAAAATATATTGCTGAGAAAAAAACCTTGACCTCTTTGTGTGTCGCATTCTATTGCGTTCCTGTCTGCTAGACCTGCTACTGCTTGCTTGCACCCAGGCATTGCTGGCAGTTTTTGCCACTTGCCCAAAAACAGGGTCCCCCCCTCACTCTCGGGATGCTTGCGTTTTGCCCACTCAACGCCTGCTGCGCTCTGCTGTCTGTAGGCACCTCTTCCCCTGGCTGGGAAGAACGTGTCTTGCTGGCTGCTTCCCCAATATTGGGCTTGTGGACCTTGGGGTCTTTGTTGTATGTTGAAGCAAGCGGATGATCGACCCCCGATGTCGACTGGTCCATGCAAAAAACGCACCCTCCCCAGAAAAATCTTCCTTATGGAAACAAAAGAAGACAGCTCTTTGGCAAAGGCTTCTCAGAAGAGCATTCCTTTTGCTCCTTTCCCTGCTTTGTATGAAGATAGATCGCTAAGTTAACTGTCTATTTTGAGTAGCACTCCTCTTCTCCTTTTGGATGAAAGGGCGCAGTTGGCGTTGCCCAGGAGAAATACTGCGTTTTGCACCCAGCTACCAAGTACCTGCACATCTACTGGAGCCCCGGTGTCTTTAGCCCTTTTGGCTAGGTCCATTATCTGCGCGAAGGGGCCTGCCAGGTCTAGCAGCTTGTCTTGGCATCATTTCCAGTGCAATCAACATCTTTGCAACTTCCTCTGTCTGTCTTTGTGACGAAAGTCACCATCTTTGGATCGAGATGGGGAGTGTCAGTCACTTTTACGGGTAGTTCGGGTCTTGGAGACACTGCTCTCATTCGGGTGCGAACTTCCCTATCCAATGGCTTTCTGATATGATGGGCCATGTAGTGAGCCACTCTGGGCGATGGCAATCACTTGTGGATTGGAGATGTTGTATGGCCTCTGGGTCGAACATGTCTCCCATATTATCGTCCTCTAGTGCTGGGTCTTCCAGCGCTGGGTCGTTGCCTTGGGGTTCTCCTTCCCCTTCGTCGTCAAGCGAATAACCACGGTCTTCTTCCCCTAAATTAGTCACCGCGGGGTAGGGGGTCGTGGATGTGGCACTGCCGACTTTAGCAAAGAGGCTTTCTTGAACTTGCTGAAAGGGTCGACCACCTCTTGGGGTACTGCATTAGCCCCTTCCTTTTGGCTCGGGGCATCGTAGAGGGCGGCCTCTTCTCACCCCTTTTACACCCCTCTTGGTCAACCCCTGTAGAGGGATGTCTGGCTGATGGTCCTTCATCTGGGTTGTCCGCCTGTTTCTTCCTGGCAGCTCCCTGTTGCGCTCTTTGTTTGGCTAGCATAGCCTCCAGAACCTCTAGGCGCTGCCTGAGAGGCTGTGCTCCATGTGACACAGCCACTGAGAGGGGGTCTCCCAGGACGCTCTTGAAGCTGAGGGAGTGGTCTCTGTCTCTCTCTGTGGGCTTCAATATCCACTCCTCCTCAAACCATTTCAGTGAGGTGCTTTGTGAAGCCATATTGCGCTCGTGTGCAGAAATGTGGTGCCTGGGCTGCTTGAACAAAAAGAAGCTGATATAGGACCAGCAGCGAGTTCACTGAAATTCGTGATTTTTTTTTTTTTATGTGGTAGTACTCTGCGATGTGGTTTCCTCCGAAGATTGCCAAGTACTTTTTATTTCCTTTTGAAGATGCAGCTGTACGCGCTCGATCAGAGCATTAGGAGGAGTGACCCGGGAATGCTGGGAGTGACGTGGCGTGCCTTTCGGGCGATGTGTTGCTGTGTGCTAGCTTCCCTGAACAATATGAGGTTGGGACCGGCTGCCTAGTGTGGGCGCGTTCGCCCACGGCTCCGTTCCCGACCCTCAGTAATGGTAGTACGCTGCGCGCTGAGGCAGCTGCAATGGTAGTACACTGCGCACTCAAGCAACTGAATGGAATGCACGTGCATGCAGTGGTTCTAAAAGCCACTGGTTTATAAAGGAAAAAAACAGCAAACTAGGCCGGCAGAAAGCGATTATAACACTTAAAAGACATAATTTGAGGTAACATTTCACAATAATGGTAAACCTATCTACTATTGTGATATCTTCACAATATCAAATCGTATGACTAAAATATGCACAGAAGAATTCTCCTGAACTTACCATGTGAGCTGCAGCAAAAAGTAAAGAGAAAGGGACCCAGGCAGGAAGCAGCATATAGAGGGTCACATGCACTGATAAGTGGACAGGGACAGCCACAGGACTACACTGCACTGGATGCTTATGGGGCCTTGTAGTTTTGTCAGAACTCTTAAACCTTTTAGTTTGAGTTGATGGACGAAAACAAAACAAAAATGTTGAGTTTGAAGTTTGAAATGTGAAATGCTGTGAGTTGCAGTATGAAAGGAAGTGAGGCATAATGCTCACCTCCTGTCTTGACATAGAATTGTATTGTGTGCATGTACATTATATACCCTACTTTTAGAGTGTAGCAGGAAACCTGTAACTAAGTGGGGTTCCTTTGGATCTTTACTGATATCCATTACTGTGTGTAATATCGTCTAGGTGTCTTTTCTGACATTACCTCTGGAAAACCGAAATGTGTTAGTATCTACCATCAGCTATGAGGCTTACATGAAGAGTAGATTAGGCTTTTACTGGCTAGTTACTGTTTGTTTGTTTTGTTTGTTTATTTTATTTATATCGCGCACCTGACCCGGAGGTAATTGGGCGCTATAGGATAGTAATGGTTACAAGGCATAGAATAGACAGTTATGTGCATGAATACAGTTTGAACATTCAAGGTAAAGTTACAATGTACATATATACATATTAAGCATTATACATATTATACATTGGGTCATAGCAGTAGTATGTGCCGATCACCTAACGGTTAGTGGTATCAAGAGCTGTTGTTTTATTTAGTATCCAAGTGATAGCATGACTTCTGAAATTGTTAAAGGTTTGAATATTCTGAGGGAGAGTGTTCCAAAGCTGGGCGGCTAATACTGGGAAGCTAGAACCTCCGGCTCTTTTTAGATTGGATCTGGGCACCACCAGACATGGTATGTTGGAAGATCTGGTGATTCGGTTGGATACCTTCCATGTGAGGTAGGGGGGGGGCTTGGTGGTTAAGCGCTTTGTGAGTGAGGCAGATAGTTTTTAGGGCAATTTTGTCCTGTATAGAGAGCCACCTGTGGTGCTATCTAATTTCTGATATATGCTCTCTTTTGGGAATATTCAGCGCGGCTCTGAGCGTGTTATTTTGCATGGTCTGTAGTTTATTTAAGATGTTTTTGTTCGCTCCTAGATAAAGACTGTTGCAATAATCCAATTTGGATTGTATGAGCGCTCTCGCCAAAGTAAGGCAGCTGTTGGGGGATAGTAGAGGTCTACAGGCTCTGATCAATTTGCCGGTGTAGACTGTGGCCGAAGAGGTCATGTTAATCTGCTTAGTTAGGTTAGACTGGGCATCGAGGTAGAAACCTAACGTTTTTACATGTTCGCCAATGGATATGCTGTTCCCATCGATGACGTTATTGGTGTAGTGAGGACTTAGTTTGAGAAGGTTGTTAGATGATCTGACTAGGAGTAATTCAGTCTTATCATTCAGGCAGAGGCCATGTGTGGCCATCCATGCCTGAATGATGTAGACTTCGTTGATCCGCGCAACGTCTATATCATAGGTTCCTAAGAGGGGTAGGAGTATCTGAGTGTCATTCGCATAGTTTGTGTAGGTGACACCCAGATGGTCCAGTTTGTCAAATAGTGGCTTTGTAAAAATGTTGTGCAAAGTGGGCGAGATGCAGGATCCTTGTGGGACTCCGCAGGTGATGGGGATGGGGTCAGCAGCTGCTGAAGGTGAGAACACGCGCATAGTTCTGTTGGCGAGGAAAGATTGGATCCAAGCAACTGCAGAATTGGAGAAATGGGCCGCTGAGGATACGTGGTTACAAAGTATGAAGTATGAAGTGATCCACCAGATCAAAGGCCGCAGAGAGGTCGAGTAGAAGTAGGATGGCCATCTTTCCTTTCTTTCAGTTCATCGATCTGGCTTTTGAGGTCGACTAGTGCGGTTTCTGTTCCATGCTGAGGTCTGAAGCCAGATTGACGGGTGCCGAGTAATTTGTGAGCTTCAAGATAATCTTGTATTTGCAAGTAGGCTATTCTGTCCAAAATTTTCAATAGAAGGGGACTGTCGTAATTGGTCTATAGTTAGTGGGTATAGCCGGGTCAAGGGTCTGTTTTTTTTTTATAGTGGTAGAGCCCAGGACTGTTTGAGGTTACTTGGGACAGAATTATTAGAGAAGGAGGAGTTTACAAGTTTAGTAATGAATGGGGCAAGGTCTCTAGCTTCATCTTTTATAATCTGGGCTGGGCAACTGTCGCCCTTGCATTTAGATGGTTTAAGAGACGCAATGATTTTGTGGACATCAGGAATGGTGACTTTTTTAAATGTTAAACCTGAGTTAATGTGAGGGGTAGGGGCGGGAGAGGGTGTAGTGACTGTTAGTTGGGATCTTTTGTCAGCTATTTTGGACTGTAGTCCTTTGATTTTATTGGAGAGAGCATTTTGAATGTTGGTACACCAGGCTTTATCCTTAGTGCATGTATCTGGCGGTGGTTTGGGGTTCTCTAGTTCTCTTAGAATGTTGAATAATTCTTTAGTGCTGGAGCTGGCTTGGGCTATTCTGTCATTATAAGTTTCTTTTTTGGCCTGGATTATCTTATTTTTGTAAGTGGCAGTGATAGTGGCCAGGTTAGTTTTATTTTCAGGTGTAGGGTATGATTTCCTGCGTGATTCCCATTTTCTTTTTTCAGTACGGAGTGTTTTGAGCTCTGGAGTGAACCACGAGTTAAGATGGGCTATGGGTTTGCTTTTACGTAGTTTTAGCGGGGCAATATCATCAATGGCTTTAGTCATGGTCTCATTGTAGATGTTAGAGTGTTAGGATCATTGGTATCCGGTAGGGCATTGAGTAGGGGGGGCTACCAAAGGAACTAGAGCATCTGCTGTGATGTTACGTTTATTCCTTGTGAGGCAGGGGGAGAGCAATAATGGGCGTTTTCTTTTCCAAGTTGTTGATATGCATTTCAAAGGTGATAAGATGGTGGTCTGACCATACTAGTGGAGTCGAAACTAGTGGGGTGATGGTGAAATTTAGAACCGCAACCCAGTCAAGTATCCTTCCTTTTTCGTGTGTGGGTTTGGTGCTAATTTGAGTATAGCCTTGTTCTAGTAGTGCAGAGGCTAGAGAGATGGTGTGTGGGTCGCTAGTGTCCTTGAAACCGAGGTTGAAATCTCCTAAAATTATATTTTGCGCCGTGGGTTTGGTGGTGTCGGCTGCTAGGGCTGTGATATCTTCTTCAAAGGACCCAGGAGGTCCTGGAGGCCTGTAAATGATATCTAGTGCGATAGTGCTGTTGGGTGAGGTTTGGAACTTAACAGAGAGGAGTTCACATGATGCCAATGGTTTAGGAGTGGCTAGTCTTATATTGAGAGTGTCTTTAAAGATAATGGCTATTCCTCCTCCGCGAGCCGTAGGTCTGTCTGCACGGAGAATGGAGTAATTATCTGGGACAGCTAGGGCAATAGAAGGGCCTGCTGCCTCATGCAGCCAGGTTTCTGTCATTACAATGAAGTCAAGGTTATTGTTCATAATCATGTCGACAATCTCAGTTGCATGTGCTACCAATGACCTGACATTCAGTAATGCTCCCTTAGTGGGCTGTGATTGTTGGTGGACTGGGGCTAATTTCCCTTAGGGTGTTCAGAGGGGCTGTGCACCTTTTCTTTTGGCGCCTGCGATTATTGTCAGTGGGTCCTGGTCGAGCTGCACGCAAGATCTTATGGGAATATTCTACTGCTGAGTGCCTACTGGACTGTAGTCTGCTGGTTAGTCTCTCGTTGCGCTTAGAGCTGTCTGGAGGGGTGGCGGTTGGGGCTATAGGCACAAGGGGCAATTTATCATGTGTGGTGCACATAGTGGAGGCTGGATGTAGTTTGGTTGTGGGTTAGTGTGGGAAACGGGGGTAGTGTAGGAAGGAAAGGTGTAGGGCAAGGGATAGGGTGGTGACGGGGACATCTCAGACTGCCTAACCCTTCATCAAACTTAATGTAATGTCCTCTAGTGCAAGGGGTGGCAGATGGTATAATGCAGAATGGGAACATAGTTAAGGTTAGCAGTGCCTGCATTCTGTTATGATAGTGGGCAACTTTAGCGTGAGCTTGCTGATACTGGGTAGTTTACAAGGCATGAATATACTGCAACCTAGATTCGAAATTTAGCAGCTTAGGGCTAAATAGATGATCAACATACAGTCAGCTGTTAACATTGATAGCAGTTGGGTGCTAATCACAAATATAGTGCTGGGTTAGACAAGGCTAAAATGCATGGAGTAGGTGCAAAATCGGCTGAGGCTTAATGAACATTAGTTTGGGCTAATTCAAAAGCATAAACAGAGCACACCTAAATTCAGCTTTAGCAATTCAAGTGAGCATACCTAGATTCAACTTTAGCATTGGGAGCCAGAGTGGCGTTAGTTCAAATGAGCACACCTAGATGCAACTTTAGCAATTCAAATGAGCACACCTAGATGCAACTTTAGCAATTCAAATGAGCACACCTGGATGCAACTTTAGCATTGGGAGCCAGGGTGGCGCTAGTTCAAATGAGCACGCCTAGATGCCAATTTAGCAATTGAAATGAGCACACCTAGATGCAACTTTAGCAATTCAAATGAGCACACCTAGATGAAACTTTAGCATTGGGGGCCAGAGTGGCGCTAATTCAAAAGCATAAGCAGAGCAGGCCAACATTGCTTCATAAGTACATTTCGTTAATCTGAGGTCGGTTGGGATACCTGTATACTCTAGCAACTCAGTATGCTAGTGCCATAATATACAGTAGGTCAGGCCAGTACATTAGAGGCAAGCAGTAGGGTAGCACTGGGGTGTCTAGTAGGCTAGCTGGGGTAGATACTTCGCATAGCATGGTACACAAATATGGTGGATCACAGATAAAGACGGTGACTGGCCATAATGGGAGTGCATCGGGGATTAAACTGAAACAATAGTCTTGTGGTACAGCGTTACTAGTACCTGTAGGAAGTCCAAGTGGGTGGCAGGTTACAGGGTTTAGGGACCAGGCGCAGACCGCAGCACGGCACGCTCGGTCAGCTCCGTCAGTGGCCTTAGTTACACGGCCTTTGTGTACAAGGCCGGCTTCGCCTGCCGGCGTTGATGTAGTAGGCAATAGAGAATCAGCTACTGGGCCTTCGCAGTGGGGTGGAGGAGGGCCCACAATCGGCCATCTTTGTTTATTTATCTACTCTTTGTTCTGCTATATGCCATGACTAACCGGAGTACTTATTTTCCGATCATAAATACGTTGTGTATATTTTTCAGTATGCTAGTGTATTCTTTAGTGGTGACTATTTAAAAAAAAAATCTAAATGTTTTATTGTGTATAACATGCAACCAAAGAAATACAAAGACAGGTTTTGCCATAACATCACAGATATTAAACCTCAATCAGTGTGAGCAGTACGTGGGTCTGTGCCCCTTCTCGTCTATCACCCCCTTTCCAAGTCTCATCATATGTCACATCATAGTCCATCTGCAACAGGGTGTACATCAGGCCCATAATCAAGCACTCCAGCCCCCTCATCAGTCCTGTTTCATGTGCGTAACTCCTCCATTTGGTTAGCAAACATGGTCTGTCGGTGCGTTCCAGGTTATATTGCTCCTTCACTGGCTTCATGCATTCCTCACTGCAGTGCTCCGAACCACACCGCTGTCTCTGCTACCGACCATCTCTTTAGGTCACCCCACCAGGCCTCAAAATTGGGACCCTAGGCCCTTTTCCAAGCCATTGCTATTCTGTGTTTTGCCAATATGCAGATCAAGTTTTTCATTTTAGAGAGGTGTGCTTTGCACCTCCTTCCCCTCGGGAACAGCCCCATCAGGCAAAGGTCTGGGGGCCAAGCCTGCATCTGAATGCCCCTCTCGCTGCTCTTGACATAATTTTCCCCCAGTACCTCCCAATTACTGGGCATGTCCAATACATGTGTCATGTCCGTCCCCTTCTGCGTGCATCTCTGGCAGGTGTGGTGCTGTCCCCCAGCCAAATGGGAGAGTCTGTGTGGGGTCATATACGCCCCATGTGTGACATATAATTGGATTAACCTAAACCTGGCATTCCTCGAGACTCGCTTGGTGTATATTGGTGCTCTCTTCCATGCTCTGTCCGTGAAGTTTTTCCTCCCGCCTGTCTCCCAGTACTCACGCACCTTCAGTTGCGGTATAACAAAACTGCCAAGAAACAGGTCATACAGTCTGGCGATCATATGTCCCCATTCTGCCACTTCATACATTTCATACATAGAATCTAACGTCTTGTTGGTCACCACTTCATCTTGCGGGCCCAACCGTCTCTCTTGAATCCTCCTGACAATACCCATATATAGTAAAAAGTGGCCTTTGTGTGCGCTGTATTAGTCAACCAGGGTTTGGGGGCTCAATAATTTACCTTCTCGTAACAGGTCCCCCATTGTGGCTATCCCTTTACCCTCCCAGTGCCTCCTATATTGTCTAACCACTCTCTTTAGTTCTCATATAACTCCAGCTAAGGGGACATGATCAGAATAAGGATCAGGTACTCCCAGGTGCCTCCAGGCCCTGTTCCATAATTCGTTACCAAGTTTCAGTACCCTGGAAGGTCTTCCTGAGGCGATTTCCTTAACCCACAGAACTTCCTTCAAAAAGTGTTGCCCTAGGCTAGGCTGCAATACAGGTTTTCCTGCGTGGCTTCGTCTCCCAGCCAGTTCACTGTGAATTGGAGTTGCCCCGCTAAATAGTAACAATCGAAATTGGCCACTTTCATTCCGCCTTTGGCATAGTCCCTCTGTAATGTGCACAATGCAACTCTATTTTTCCTGCTTCCCCACAGGAATTCTCTTGCCATTGAATTCAGTTGGCGAAAGAAAGTTATCGGTATGTTATAGGGTATATTGACAAAATAATACAAAAGTCGTGGGAGGTTCCACCAGGGGCAGCTTTTTCCAGAATCCCATGGAGTGGCCCACCCTCTTCAGGGCCTTCAGTGTGTTGTCCACTTGTGCATCCACCGGATTGTGCCACACGTTGATACCTAGATACTGAAATGTGTCGATTTCCCACTTGAGGCCCAGACTCGGTAGCCACTCTGTCGCGGCCTCTAAGCCTCGCAAGCGGGAACAGGTGGTATTTCACCTTAATGCCTGAGAAAACGCTGAATTGGTCTGACATCTAATAGACATCTAATAGGTGCAGCAGATTATCCTCTGGCTGGCTCACATACAGCAACATGTCATCCGTGTATAGGGAGACCAGATGTGTTAACCCCTCTATCTGAATGCCGGCCTTTGTATATTCTTTTCTGATGAACACTGCCAGCGGTTCTAATGCTAGAATGTATAGTATCAGTGACAGTGGGCAGCCCTGCTTGGTACCTTTACACGCCCCCCACGCCTTGGAGATTTGTCTTCCCATGCCATAATAGCCATGTATATCAGATTCACCCATCTCAAGAAACTCCTACCAATCCCAAAGTGTGCCAGGGTCACCAGCAGCCAGTCCCATCAGACCGAGTCGAAGGCCTTCACTGTGTCCAGAGAGGCCACCCTGCAGTCTCCCTCTAACAAGTTGGTGCGATCTATGGCGTGAGGCAGCCTCTGTAGGTTCCAGGTAGAGTTGCGCCCCGGCACATGGCCCGTCTGGTCCATGTGGACCAGTTCTCCAATTACCCTCTTGAGTCTACCCGCTAGCACCACTGTCAATATTTTGAAATCCTGGTTTACCATTGAGAGGGGTCTGTACGACCCGCAATTCTGTGGAGGCTTACCTAGCTTAAGGATGGGTACTATGACTGCTTCCCGCAAGCCATCGGGTAATTTCCCCAGGTTGAATGCTTCTGCAAAGACCAACAGCAGTCTGAGCGCCAGCATTTCATCCTAAGCTTTAAAGAACTCCCCTGGGAGACCATCCGGTCCCAGGGCCTTGGCGCTCAGAAGTTCCCACATCACTCCTTTTATTTCCTCCACCGTCAGCGGTGCATCAAGCATGTCAGCCTGTTCCGCTGTCACCTTCTGTAAGTCATTTTGGGATGTAACGTCTACAACCCTGTCGTCCCCCTCAACAATGTCTTCAGAGTATAGGGATTCATAAAAACTTGAACACCTCATTGATCTCGTGTTGGATCCTGACTAACTCCCCCATTTGAATCAGCAATGACACTAATCCTGTCCCTTGGCTCCTCGTGCCTGCACAGCCATGCTAGCAGTTTCCCCGTCTTATCGCTCTCCTCATTCAACCTTTTGGTGTACATTGCAAAGTCCAGCCTTCCCATCCTATCCCATTCCGCCATGCATTTTTGCTGCAACCCCAGCGGTTCTCTTGATTCCCCAGGTGTCTCAGCCTTCATGCTTTCTACACATTCTATTTTGTTTTCAATGCCCTCAATATCTCCTCCTTAAGGCTCCCCGCTTTCCCTATCGCCACCCCTCTGATGACAACCTTGAATGCATCCCATGGTGTACTCGTCTTTTCCACGCTATCTGTGTTCGTGTCGAAGAACTTCCCTATCTTCTCCCTCAGGTATTCATTAAAGGCCTCATCTTGTAGGGCTTCCGACCTCAGCTGTCAGGCGAGTATCCTGGGTCTCAAGGTGGTATTTTGCCATATCGCCATAAGTGGTGCATGGTCAGAAAGAACCCTGGTCCTATATTCTACGTGCACAAATTCTCCCAGGGTTTCTCTCCCCGTAAAAATGTAAGTGATCCTCGTGTGTACAGCATGTGGGGCTGAAAAGAATGAGTAACCTTGTGTTTCGCCATATGTTTCCCTCCTTATGTCCACAAGCCTCAGATCCTGCAAGAGGGAGCCCAGAGCCCGAGCCACTGGTGCAGGTTTAGCAAATTTCTTGTCAGACCTATCCTGTCAAGGATTAAGGGTACAATAGAAGTCTGCACCCAAGACTCATGCATCCTCTCTGTATGTAGACAGGTGTGAATTCAATGACCTAAAAGAACACAGTGGCGTCATGGTTTGAGGCATATATGTTTACAAAACAGACTTATCTATTGTCCCACAGCCCATGCACCACCACCATTCTGCCCTCATCTCTCTCTCTTAAATTCGAGCAATTGGAAGGGGGCAGCTGGAGCAATCCAGGTGAGGACATCCCTGGCATACGCAGAGAAAGGTGATCCATACAGCCTGCTTCCCCATTTTCTTGGCATGGCAGCTTGTCTATCAGCTGTCAACTGCGTTTCTTGCAATATTGCCACCTGTATGCCCCTTCTCACCAGGTATGTAATGTATGCATAGTTTTTTCATATAATTAATGTCCAGCAAATTCCAGGCGATTATACTCACCCCCCTATTCATAGACATGGGTATACAGTCAGGCCCCTTAGTTCCCACTGCCTCATGAAGCTACCCTGCGCTTTTGTATTAGCCAGGCCTCCCGCGCTGGGCCAGGCCGCTATTTCTCCCGGATATCATCACAGGCCACCTTTCCCTTGTGTATCATCACACTATTGGCTGCCCATTTTTATGCATTGCCCACCGTCTTTCCACTTGTCATAGTCAAACCTGTCAAACAACAAAACCTATCTCTGCACTCCGACCTCCTGCTTGCCCGTTGCTCCTGCCCCCCCCCCCCCCCCCCCGCAGCAACCATCAAAACCCAATAACTGTCTACACAGCAGAACAGTGGGCCAGCAGAAAGTCCTCTGTTAAGGCCCAGCCGCTTCTCTCGTAACGACCACCTCCCCCCAGGTCACGTGCAGCAGTCTGATGAAACTGGCATCTGAAACCTCAACTGGGGCTCATGGCACCTGCTCGTTGCAACTACCACTTACGGTTTCCCTATCTGCCCTGTGTATCGCTTTTGTGAGCTCCCACTTGTGTTCGCTAAATGTTTTCGGCATTTATATGGGTATGTGAAAACATAAAAATAAAATGAGGCCGGTAAGCCCAGAAAGAAACACACCAACTCAGGTTACAAAGAACATACAAGTGCTTTATTTAAAAGCGACAACAGTTACCAAAGTCAATTGACAAACGGATAGCTATTCGGCTCTCAGAGTAACATAACGAACTTCAACGAGAGTTCAATGCGTTAGTGAGAGAGACCGTACATTGGAATACTTGGGTCTTTTATACTCTTTGTCCAGCCCTTGGCCAACCCTCTCGTGGTTAACCATTCTGGGAGCCGGGCCTATGGGTTCCTTGCCAGGTCAATCCTTTAATATATGCATTTTGATTAGTTTCGCTGATATAGTTGTATATTTACACATAGGTCAACAGTAGGACAAGGTCTCAGTTCGCGACCCCGACAAGTGGCCTGCAGGCATATTAATTATTCGTGTGTACGGAGGTCACAACGGCCAGAATCTTACTCAGAATGTCATTCGGCCTCCATTTTGATGTTCAGGGTGACTTCCATATAACAAGAGAACCTAAAATGGCGGCTAAATCCAAGATGACGACTTACATTACTTTCTCTAAGGTCAAGACCTTGCCTTGGAGTTTGTTCACATATGATGTTTAGACAACTTGGCGTAGGCCAATACACATACAATTATTGCGGTAGGAGGCATAATGTTTCAATTCCGACAGGTAGACGCCCAGTGAAAGTGGGAGACTCTAGAGCTGAACCCCTAGGCCTCGTCAAAGCCATCCCACTATGGGTCATTATTGTTCCTGCTCGGGAGCTGTGGTATCCCTTCTGCGTCCATCCAGGATTGTGCTTCCATCGACTTCTCAAAGAAGTGCAAACTCCCGTTATCTAGGATCTTCAACTTAACAAGGTAAATCAACATAAAGTGTAGGTTTGCTCTTCGCGATCGTTCTTTGGTTGGCCCAAATAGTGCCCTGGACTAGTGCAGTGTAGTTGGGATAAGTTGCCAGTTTCGAGGATCCTCTCATGATAGCTCCCAGCCGCCCCTCTTTGGAGAAACTTAGTATCCGTTCTCTGTCCTTGTAATTCAAGATTTTGGCTATCAGCGGTCTCAGCGGGGTGCCCGGCGATGGTTTCTTCATCAGCAATCTGTGCACCCTTTCTACAGTGAATCCCTGAGTCAACGTGCCCAGGCCACCATTAACGTATGCTATGGCGTCTTTGCCCCCTCAGGAAGCCCCAGTATCCCAACGTTGTTATTGCGGGCCCTTCCTTCTGCATCATCTGTCCTGTGTTCCAGGATCTTAACTTTCACCAGCATGGGGTCTGGCATGGATTCACATGCTCATGAATATTCCCCGTCGTCAGGCCGGGAATCCTCGGTAAAAGAAAAGTTTCACTTTCACTTACAAACACTATTTCTCCTATAAACCAATCACTGAGCTCTGGGTGACACTGCCTCCACCCAATGACTGCCGTCTCCCTAAGCCCCTCCTCTGGCAGCCATCTTCAGATTTTTACTGCACGTTCAAGTGTTGGGAGTCCTTGTGGTTTGCTTCGAGAGCTTTTCTAAGTTTTTTTGCTTTTTTTGTTAAAAAGTCCCTATTTTTGTCAGAGCCTGTGTGCTCTTCGTTTCTTAGACCGCAAGCAGGGATCCGTAGTCCGCGTCTTTCAGCACTCCCTCAAGGGCAAGAATCGTCGAGTTTTAATTGAAGATTCCAGAAGGCCATCGGGCCTACACCGCACCATGTCGGAGGAAAAGGAGGATGGAGGTTCCCTCTTCAAGCTCTGCTCCAGCTGCGGATTCAGGAATGTATTTGTGGAGGACAAACACTCCAGTGCCTCTACGGTCTCCACCCGGATCACAAGGAAGCAGATAGTGAGATCTGCCTTGGTTTCACCAAGCGCATCGTCAACTATCAACACAGTAGATTGGCGGCATGGTTCAACGCCAAGGTCTCTACATTGTGTGGCCAACAGGGGCATGCCTCCCCCAGGACCGGCCGGTCCGAGGAGCGGGCTTCTAAGTCCTTTGAGGGTGCTCCATCCGTGGGGGCCCAAAAAGGCAGAGCCCCACGAGTCAGTTTCCGTCGTGGTCGCCGTGCAAGCGAGTCCCGCAACGGGCAGGGTGTGCTCATCTTCATCATCTGCCCCCATCTCAAGGCATTGGCTAACCCGGGGAAGCTGTCGGAAAATCTGGAAAAGACCAAGGTGCCGGGTAAGGTGTCCGACCTGCCCTTAAACGCCCAGGTGGTCCAGGAGAAGTCATCCTCGACAATCAAGCTGGTGGCTGCCGCCCTCTCGAATGCGAAAGGGGCTGTCCCTGGCAAGGAGACCCCTGCAGTGCCCAGAGTGGCCCTACATCCCAGGTGGGAGGCTTCGGCCAACCGGTGAAGAAAACACCAGAGAAGTGGATTCCAGCTCTGAGCCCGATACCGACCCCCTCTGGATGCATAAATGGGGGCGAAGGGAGTGGTGGCCTCTACCGTGCTCAAGGGCACAGATCTTTCCTCTTTGGTTGACAAGGACCTGTTGTCCATTCACACGGTCCAGGAGGACGTGGGAAACGATAACGGCGGAAATGCCGAGGACGACTGTGGAAACACTGAGGGGGATAACGATGGTGTGGGAATGCAGACGAAGACGTGGGCAATGGGCCCAGCAAGCCGACTCCCCCGACACCTCCCAGGAACGTATCGCTGGACATCCTTTCGACTCTCCACAAGCTGGTGTTGGAGATATAGAAGAGGATGCCGACGGCACCCCCAGCCCCTGTGGGCCCTCGACCTCCGCTGGCGAAGAAGAGAAAGCAGCACCAATACGCGCCTCATCAACCCTGGCACATACCCTCTCCCCCCCTAGGGATACGGGGACGGACACAGTAACGACGGACATGACTACGTCGGTGGTTCCGCACCACCCGGGGCGTCTTCCCCGGACAAAGTGAGATCGTTCCACGCCTTGGTCGCCCATGCGTCCGAGCTCTTCCAGCTGATGCCAGAAGAGACCAACGAGGAAGGTTTCCTTTATTAACGCCGGGAGGCCAAGAGGAAACCCATTCTGGCAGCGCCCCTCTTCTCCAGCATGGGGTCTGGCATGGATTCACTTGCTCATGAATATTCCCCGTCAGGCCGGGAATCCTCGGTAAAAGAAAAAAGTTTCACTTTCGTTTATAAACTCTTTCCCCTATAAACCAATCACTGAGCTCTGGGTCATACTGCCCCCAGCCAATTTCTGCCCTCTCCCTAAGTCCCTCCTTAGGAAGCCATCTTCAGATTGTTACCGCACGTTCAAGTGTAGGGAGTCCTTGTGTTTCGCTCTGAGCTTTCTGCGTTTTTTCCTGTGCTTTTTCAGTAGTCCAACTCTGTTTGTTTTTGTTGAATCGAGCCTGTGTGCTCCATCGCTTATCCATCCGATCAACGGGCACCCATTTTTCAGCTTCGTTCTTCACCCCTGAAGGGCTTAAATCGTCAAGTGCGTCATCCTACACCGCACCGGATCATGTCGGAGGAGGAGGACAGGGCTTCCATCTTCATGCTCTGCACCTGCTGTAGTTTGCCGAAAGTTTTCATGGATGACAGGCATTCCCAGTTCCTGTATTGTTTGCACCCGACGCACAATGAGGAAGATTGTGAGATTTGCTGTGGTTTCTCCTAACGCATGAAGGACCGGCACGTTCGACTGGCGACGTGGCTCAAGGCCTCTACCCCGGGCGGTCCTCAGGGGCATGCCTCATCCCAATCCGGCCAACCTGAGCGGGTTTAAGTCCTTTGAGGGCGCTCCATCCATGGGCGCCCAAGGCAAAGCACTGCAAGTCAGTTTCCGCTGGGTTCGCTGTGCAAGCGGGTCCCGCAACAGTCAGGGTGCGCTCACTGTCTCCATCTGCTTCGACCTCCACCCATCGCTCTGACTCTTCATTGAGGAGAAAGTCAGTGACCCCGGGGAAGCTGCGGGAGAAGCTAGAGAAGGCCAGACAGGACAAGGGATCCATCGTGCCGGCGCAGGCCGAGGTGACCTAGGCCAGGACGTCTTCTTCCATTGAGATGCTTGCAACCAGAGTGGTGCTCCATCCCAGGTGGGAGGCTTCGGCCAAACCGGTGGAGAAGACTCTGAAGAAGAGGATGCCAGACCTCAGCCCTAGGCCGACCCCTCAGGACCCGAAGAAAGGGGGACGGGGGAGAGTGGAAGAGCTGCAGGGCATGGATATTTCATCATCGGATGAGGAGGGAGTTGTTTCCGTCCACACCATCCCGGAGGCGGCGGAGACGCCGACATGGCAGGGGACGACAACACAGGTGCTAGGCCCAGTGGTCCTGTCCTCCTCGTAGCCTCCAGGGATCTGTCGCAGGATATTCTCTCGACCCTCCACATACTGGTGTTGGAGATTCAGAAGAGGATGCAGACGGCACCACCAGTGACTCCTCTGACGGGGACCCCGTTGATGCCGGGGCCACCTCCATCAAAGAAAGGAAGATGCACCCTACGCCTCCGCTCCAGCCGTCACTGCCTCCCTCCTCCCCCCAGGGAGACTGGGATGGACATGGCTACGATGGACACAGACAACGACGGTGGCCTCTCACCACCCCGCAAGGGCTTCTCCACTGGACGAGATGGGATCTTTTCATTCCTTTGCCCGTGCGTCAGAACTTTTTCAGCTCTCCCCGGAAGAGAAGAAAAAGGAAGGTTTCCTGCCAACGTCGGGAGGCGAAGAAGAAGACAATTCTGTCGAGACCACTCCTGGACGGGGTCTGAATGAGGGGCTGGCGCTCCTGAAGAACCCCTCCTCGGCCCTGGCTAAGAGACCGGCTAGAGAAGAAGTATCGGGTGCCAGAGTCTGCACCCAAGTGTCTGAGGTCGCAACCATCGCCGGACTCGGTGGTCTCGGCTGCGGCAAGAAAGAAATCGTCCAACCCGTTGTCAACATATGTCCTCCCGGACGGCGAGGGAAAGAAATTGGATGCTGTCAGATGGAAAGTCATTTACTCGGCGGCGACTACGGTCAAGGTGGCCAACGCCTTAGCAATCCTGGCCAGGTACGACCGGGAGCTTTGGTACAAGATGGAACCGATCCTGGATTTCCTCCCCAAGGACAAGGGGGTAGAGGCAATGGAGATCCTTCAAGAAGGCGAGGTGGCATCGGACCGCGCCATCACTGTGGCCCTGGACATTGCAGACACAGGGTTCCGCCAGATAAGAACAGTGTTTGTCTCGGTCGTCGTGGCTGGCTGAAGGCCACCATCTTCAGACAAGAGTTCCAGACTAGGGTCCTGGACATGCCGTTTGACTGAGACCATCTTTCTCGGCAAGGCAGTTGACGAATTTCTTCAGGCCCTCAAAGCCAACACAGAGATTACTCATGCACTAGGCACGCTGCAGCAGCGCCGTCCATCCTTTCGTCCCTCAGGAGGAAAGTCGCGGAGGTCTTCTAAGAGTTTAGGTGGTGAATCGTCCTCTTACCGCCAACCCTCCCATTCCACGACCTAGGAAGCCTACAGGTGTCGTTCCAAGGCCTTTGGAGGTGGTTGTCATCGTCAAGCCTCCCAGGGCGGCCTGCCAGCCTTCAAGCAGGATTGAACCGGCCAGGATGTCGGGCTGCACACCGGCTGGCGAACTTTGTTGCGTGTGGGAAACCATCTCCACTGATCTATGGGTGCTGGATGCTCTCGCTCACGGACACAATTAGGAGTTTCAGCAAAGTGTCCGCGAATACCACCAGTGGCCCGGCAGGAACAGCATATCCCTCATCTGCTGATGGAAGTTCGGGCATGTTACGTAAAGGGGCAGTAGAGCTGGTTCCGAAGCGATTTCGGGGCTCCAGAGTTTACTCAAGATACTTTGTGGTAAGAAAGAAGACCGGGGGCTGGAGGCCCATTCTTACCCTATGACGACTCCACAAGTTCATCAAGTCCCAGAAATGATATTCACTTTGCAACACGTGCTCGGCCAACTGGAGGAGGGAGACTTTCTGTCGTCGTTGCGTACTTCCACGTCCCCATTAACGTAAAACATTGCAAGTTTCCTGCGCTTCGTCGTACAAGGGAAACACTACCAGTTCAAGGCTCTCCCCTTCAGACTGAAGTTGCTGCCCAGAGTCTTTACGAAGTGCCTGGCTCCTGTGGCGGCCCATCTACGGCTGCAAGGGATTCATGTGTACCCTTAGCTGGACGACTGGCTCATCTGGGCCAAGTTGAAGGACATCGCACATGGAGAGGGCCGTCTGGCTGCTGACGGAGCTGGGGTTCTCTGAAAAATGCAAAATCCTACTTCACTGCAGCGCAGAACGTGCTGTTCCAGGGGTCCAGGCTCGACTGTGTCCTGTCTAGCGGCTCCGTCGGAGGAGAGGATAGCGGCCATTTTAGCACTGAAGATCACCACAGTAAGGACAATCAAGTCGCTGCTCGGCATGATGTCGTCATTCATCTGTCTGTTGGATCCAAGTGTCTGGAAGTTTCAAAGACAGGATTGTGCTTGATGAGGAGTTCCGTCGAGCGTTAAGGTGGTGGGGCATGCACTCCAACATTGCCGGAGTCACAGACTTCCAGAGCCCTCCATACCAGGGGACGGTCACAACGGACGCTTCCTGGAAGGGTGGGGAGCACACAACGAAAGTCTCCACGAGAGAAGCCTGTGGCTGCTGGAGGAAAAGACGCTACACATCAACGACTGGAATTATGAGCAGTGTTTTGGGCCCTCAAGTCGTTTCTTCTGTCCCTAAATGGCAAAGTGGTGAGGGTCTTCACGGACAATACAACCACAGTGTTTTACATCCGGAAGCCAGGGGGCACAAGATCCCAGCGCTCTCGTGAGGCGCAGGAGTTGTGGCACTGGGCCGTTGCCCAGGGTATTTTCCTCATTCCTTTCCACCTTGCGGAAATAAAAAACACTGTTTCCACCAGTGGGAGCTTTGGCAGGATCAAGCGGACAACCTTTTCCTTAATTGGGGCGTTAAGGAGAATTCTCCTTCTAGGGCTAATTTCCCTCACCTAGTGAGTTCCCCAGCAGCTTTGCTGGATTTCTGGAGTTTATTTTTTCCAACTGTAAGAGTGTACATCCTTTTTTCACTCTTGCATGTGTTTTGGCCTATGTGTTTTTACTCATTGTGTGATCTTGGGCGCTGGAGCATACCACTCCAACTGCCCCTGTTCTTGTATGGGTTACACAGCACCTTCAGTGTAGTAACCCAGGGTTGTCTTTTAGACTTCCCTCTGACTCCATTTCACTGGGGCTGACTACTGTCCCCCAGAGAAAGGTAAAGTTGCCATTTACTTTACATAGTCATTTTTACCACAGACCCAGTACACCCCATCTTACATGGAGTACTGGAAAGGGCTAGTCTGCACCCCCTTTCTGTCTGTACCTCCCTGAGCATTGTTTCGATCTTTTAACAATTAGACTTGGCTGGTGGCAGTGGTATCTACCCTAACTTTTCTACCGCGTTTATATTAGATAAACGTGGTACTGTTCTTGGCTATTATATTAGCCTGGAACATAAACCCGCTTGACCAAATCGTCTTTCTTTCGGCTCCGGTTGGGTTTATTCACCATTTCTTTTTGTTAAAGTGCTTCTTGTGTTTTACTTTGCGCAGCAAACTAGGTTTGCCTTCTTTGTTCACCGTCTTGGCAGGCTTCTGCAGAGAATCCCTCCTCTTGGCGCCTGGGTTTCTAGGTAGACTGAATGTGGGCAAGGGGTGTAGTCCCCCCCTGCCCAGGGTATCCTAGGAACCCCAAGTCGCACTTTGCCATGATTGGCTGAGGTGGTTGTCCCGGCTAGACAACCCCCTGCTGCGTGATTGACAGCCAGGCTGCGTGAATGGGGTTTTGCGCATAAAAGGCAGGTCTGTTGGGCTAGAAGTCAGTCGCCTCTGGAACTACAAGGAACCGAAGAGAAGCAGAAAGAACGACGGCTGCTGCAACTACCCCGTCCCGGTGAAGCCCTGCTGCAGTCCTGAGCTATTCTCCCTTCAACGACTAAGCAGAGATCCAGTCCGGAGTCGTCTTCCCTTGAGTCTGTTGGGGATAACCAGCTCATCTTCTTCAGCCAGAGATCTCCGCCGTGGTCGAAATCGCTGCACACTGCTTTAGTGGTCCGGATAGCCACCTGCTGAGCCTCTCCTGTTTTTAAGGAGCACACCTTTTCGTTGTCGCTGCTGCCGGCTTCATCCCTGTGTGGTGCAGACCCCCTTCAGACGTCCTCCTTCACAACGAAGATCCAGGAATCGTGGGTCTGCGGGAAACCAACAGGAACAACTGCTAGGGCACCAGCTGCATCGTTGGAATAAGGTACTGTGTTCTACTCGAGGAAACTGGGCGAATCCCTTTTTCTTCATCTTCAAGGCTCGTCCTTGTCTTCCCTCCTTTTTTATAACTTTTGCTTTCGAACATTTGACAATATCCAAGTACTTTTTGGCTACACTGAATCGTGAACTGTCTTAACGGTGTGATCTTCGGCACGGGTCTCTGGTGTCACCTAAACCTGGCTCCGACCCTTTGACTTTTGAACTCCTGTTTCTGAGTGTTTCACAATACTGTCTGCCTAACCTAAATATTAGCTGTGGTTTTTGCACGGATACGCGTTTATTTAGTAGACCGAACTGTCAAAAAGTGATCGCAACTGTATCCGCAGTATCGTGTTTTGTGCAGAACACCGGTTCATTAAAACACAGGGTACTTACCTTGAGACTTACTGTACAAAGTGAATTGGTTAGTTGTAGAATATTTAACGTGTGGTTTTGTTTAAAGTTTAATAGAGGTGTTGTGTTTATAATTGATGTTTTAAAAATAAATGTACTTATATTTTTTACCTGGAACCTTGAGTCAGTGTTTGCTTGAGTCAAAGTAATTGTGGTCCCTTTGTGTAATCTCTGCTACTGCTCATATACTCTTGAGATGAGCTTGGCTGCTCTGCTACCACTATAACTTAGTAGTACGGGCTTGTACCAAAGGTAAAGCTTGTATTGCCACCTGTCGTCTTAATCAGGTGTAGTGGTCCCTAGGGGCACTGCACAGGATTCTGTCTAACACTGGTGTACAGCAGTGAGGATTTGGAAATAGAGTGATTACACTTAGAATGCTGCTATTGCTTGGGTTCAACTTAACCACAAGGCTAACGCCATTAAATCTATTTAACTGAGAAATCATGTCAAGTATGGAAAACTACACTGAAGAGTCTTTTACTCTATACTGCTGAGGTTCTTAGAACCATGTGTAAAGATAAGAAACTCTCTGGTAAAGGAAAGAAGTCTGAACTGGTTGCAAAGTTAATGGGAACAAGTCAGAAGGGCCTATCACTCCAGCCAATGTGGATTTTGATATTTCTGATTCTGAGAGTGTGATTCTGAGAGTGTTAATTTAGAAGAAGTAGATGAGTCCTTGCTAGGAAACCCTACAACTCCTTTGCCTGCTCAGAATGCACAGCCTCTGTCCACAGGGACCCCCACAGGTCCTACACTTACTCCTAAATTTATTGCACTTGAGAAAATGAGACTTGAATTAGAAGTGAAACGTATTGATGCACAAACTGCCATGAAACATCAAGAGTTAAGGCTCAGAGAAATGGAGCTGAATCATGAACTAGAAAGGAAGAAACTGTCTCTAGAAAATGCTTCTCTCCCAGAGTCTTCTAGGCCTTCCAGCCCTAAGAGACCCCGTATGCCAAAGGAAATGATTGGTATGTATGAGACTAAACTTGATGTTTTGGATTGGTTAGCACTTTTTGAGTACAATCATGGGATTCAAGGTATCTCAGGGAATCAGTTGATTCCCTGGCTTTTCTCTAGGCTTTGGCCTGTTGCAAGTGATGCTGTAATGGAGTTGAGGGAGGAGGATGAGCAGGATTATGAGTGTGTGAAACTAGCATTAATAGCTAGGTTTGGGCAGACCCCTTCCCAGTATCTTAAGAGGTTTAGAACCCTCAAAAAGCATGATGGTACCCCTTGGGCTACCTGGGTGTGTGACTGTTTGAAAAACTTAGATGGTTGGGTTAAGGGTTACAAAGTGAACACTTATGAAGGTTTGAGGAATCTTGTAATGTTGGAGTCTATTTTTGATGTCTGCTCTCCTGAGCTTAAACAGCACCTGGCTGATTCAATGGAGATAGGATAGATCCTAAGAAGTTAGCTAAGGCTGCATACTTGTGGGTTGCCAACAGGGCTACTCACAAGGATTCAGGGGTGTTAGGAAGAATTCTCTGTTAAGGCTAATTTCCCAAACCTAGTGAGTTACCCCAGCAGCTTTGCTGGATTTTTGGGGTTTATTTATTTCTCCCATCTTAGACATGATTTGAGGTGTTTTTTGACTTTGCATGTGTTCTCTCGGCTATGGGGTCTTTTACTCCATAGGGGCTCATGTGTTTTTTGATGTGTTACACGGCACCCTCTGTGCAGTAACACAGGGGTGTCATAGTGATCCCCAAACATAGACTCCATACCCTGGGGCTGACTACTGTCTCCCATGGCATGTAAAGTCACCATTGGCTTTATTAGTCCTAAATTGTGAACAGAACCAGTATAAACCATCATATTGTGGACGTACTGGTAGGGGCAATTCGATTGCCCCTGGGTCTGTTGTTCGAGGGGGCACTGTCCAGTCCCCCCTGATCGAGTTTTGGCTGGTGGCAGTGGATACTACTTTTTATATTCAACCGTGAATATATTCCTATGGGATATCCCATTGTTTTACACTTTTTAACATAGCCTCAAACATACCGTCGGTTTATTAAATTAATATTATCTTTCTCTCTTCTTCCTTTATATTGTTTGCACAATTGTCTCTATTTTTCCTCTTTATACCCCATGAATCCTCCCCGTCACCAACCCTTGGACACTCTGTGATTATCGTACTCTATGATTCTGATCGGATGCTGCATTCACTACAAAATGTGTAAACAATGTTTCAAATTGTTCGCAAATTTAATTTACTCACCGTTTATCGTAATAACTTTAATTTGGTCACTTTCTGTCGCAACAAATACTATGTTTTGAAAATATGCAACCTCACAGCCCGTATTTGAGAAAAGCTAAGAGATTAACCGAAACACATGTCATACATAGGGCTACATGCAATAAATACTACTTTTCCAAAAAGTATATTTGGCGCTGTCTCTCATCTGGGTATTTGTGAAGTCGACAATTTGTACCAGTGGTTTTAATGGCTTTTTTGTAACCACCACTCAGTTGAGACGCGACATATCTTTCATTACCTTTGCTACAAACCTATCTCTGTCGCCTTGACAGATTGTGCCTACAAAGCCATAAAGTGTATGCCTTCAGGGATCAGCACTGTCTCCTTAGCCTTCTCCCAGGTGGACGAAGTACCTATGACAAGTGGAAACGTTCAGCTACTAGCTGCTGAGCCCATGAGAGTCTCCTCAGCTAGTGTTTCTTTAGTGTACTTGGGTCTTTGGGAACAACAGAACTTAGATGTCTACAACTCAATTCCAGATAATACTAAAGAGTATTACAAAGATAGTGTTCTTGTGAATGGTCAGGAGACCCCTGCCATCAGCGACACTGGAGCCAGCATAGCTGTGGTTGATTGTTTTTTCAAGGTGGGGGATGTTGCTAAGGCACCCAAACACCTAACCAAGTTAGCTGGAGGCCCTGTGCAAATGGTTCCCCAGTTACCAGCTCTCATCCAGTGTAATGACATGCCTTTCAGGATACCTGTAAGTGTGCAAAATAACGTACCTGGGAGGGTCCTGTTGGGTATTAACCTTAAAACTCTTGGAGTTGTGTCTAGTACCCACAGACACCCCAGCAGAAGGAAGCAGGAACTCACAAGGTCTGCAAGGGAGAGAACCTTAAGAGGCTCTCCTGAGGACATGATAGAAGAAGCTATCACCCCAAGTCCATAGGACATACTGCCATTGCAGGGCAAGAAAAGACAAAAGGGAAACCTAAGTCTGCCAGCAAGAAACCAGCAAGCACACCTGTGCCCAGAAGGACATCTCTGAGACTGTCCAAAGTCACACCTGTGACTTCCACACCAGCTGAGGCTGAGTGTGAGGTTCAACCCTGTATGGTCAAGCTAGATACTGAGGAATCAGATCTAGAAGAGGACCTTACCTTGGTAGGAGATCTTGACCCTGTTTGCCATCCTGAGCTGCAGTCTTTACTGGCAGAAGGTGGACCCAACAGAGTGGATTTCAGCAAGGGACAAAGAGTGTCCCACCTTGGAAGGTCTTCGGCAACATGCCACTTCTCAGCTCAATGGGACTGAGCCTGGGAAGTATAGGTTGCACTGGGAAGATGGCCTCTTCTACAGTGAACCAACTGAGTCAACCCCCGGAGACTACAAAAGACTTGTAGTACCTCTATTGAACCGACTCCAGTTTCTGCAGTTAGCCCATGAGCTACCTTTGGCTGGTCGCTTAAGTTTTAAGAAGACCAAAGAAAGGCTATCTCTGCACTTCTACTGGCCTAAAATGGGTACAGAAGTAGACAAATTTTTCAGAAGCTGTCACACTTACCAAACCTCTGGCAAGAGTGGGTCCAAGAATGTGGCACCCTTAGTGCCTCACCCAGTAGTGGGAATTCCTTTTGAGAGGGTGGGGATTGACATTGTTGGTCCTCTTGACCCTCCCACATCTTCAGGCAACAGGTTTATCCTGGTTGTAGTGGACCATGCCACTAGATTTCCTGAAGCCATACCTATGAGGACTGTTACGGCTCCGGCTGTGGCTAAGGCCCTACTTGGTATTTTTACCAGAGTAGGTTTTCCTAAGGAGGTGATATCTGACAGGGGATCACATTTTATGTCCCACTACATGCAAACCATGTGGAAAACCTGTGGAGTTACCTACAAGTTCTCAACTGCCTATTACCCCCAAACCAATGGACTGGTAGAGAGGTTTAACAGAACTATGAAGCGCATCATAGGTGCTTTAGAACAACCCCTTAGAAGAAAGTGGGACCTTCTACTGCCATGCCTTATCTTTGCTTATAGAGAAGTCCCTCAGGAGGGAGTAGGATTTAGTCCCTTCGAACTTCTCTATGGCCATCCAGTCAGAGGTCCATTGGCCCTGATCAAGGAGGGGTTGGAGAGTGCTCCTTCCCCCAAGCCAGTCAGAGTGACTGACTATGTGATAGGTCTCCAGAGGAGAATGTCACACATGATGGCAGAAGTAAGTGATAACTTGAGGGCTGGTCAAGCTCTGGTCAAGCATTGGCATGATCAGAAGGCTAACATGGTTGAGTTTACTCAAGACCAGCTTGTTCTTGTTATGGTCCCCACAAGGCAGAGGGCCTTGCAGGACAAATGGTTAGGTAGGACCCTTCAAGGTTGTGGGTAAACTTGGAGAGGTGAACTATCTGGTGGACTTAGGCAACCCTAAGGAGGCTCCCAGAGTCTTCACACCAACCGTTTGAAGGTTTATGTCTCTAGACCTGACATAGGAGCTCTGCTTCTAGCTGCAGCTCAGGAGGAGGGGGAGAGTGAACCTCTGCCTGACCTCCTCAGAGGCTTACCTTTAGATGAGCAAGTGGAAGGAGTTAATCTCTCTTCTAGTCTCACATCTGACCAGCAGGAGGAGTGCAAGTTACTGTTAAATCAGTTTGCCTCCCTGTTCTCACTTTCACCAGGCTTGACCCCTTGGTGCCAGCATGACATAAACACTAGTGACTGTTTGTCTGTCGAAAGCAGGGGGTACATAATGTCAGACAATATCAGATCCCACATAAGGAATGAGGTCAACAGAATGCTTGAACTCGGGGTTATAGAGCCCTCTACTAGCCCATGGTCTAGCCCAGGTGTGCTTTTACCAAAGGCAGGATCCAAAGAGTTGAGATTCTGCGTGGACTATAGAGCGCTAAATGCAGTCACCACGACTGATGCCCATCCTTTGCCTAGGACAGATGAGATGGTGGATAAACTTGGTGCAGCCAAGTACCTCAGCACATCTGACCTAACGTCAGGCTATTGGCAAATAGCCCTGACAGACCATGCCAAGGAGAAAACTGCATTCTTCACCCCAGCTGGCTTCTACCAATTCAAGGTGATGCATTTTGGATTAAAGAATGCCCCTGCTACATTTCAGAGGATGGTCAATCAAGTTCTGAATGGGATGGAGGACTTCTGCATGGCATACTTGGATGACATTGCAGTGTTCAGCCCTACATGGAAAGAACATGTTGAACACCTAGGTTATGTATTGCAGGCTCTGGAACAGGCCCATCTGACCATAAAGGCAAGCAAATGTCAAATTGGTCAGAGTTCAGTGGTCTACCTTCGGCATGAGGTCGGAGGAGGTGAAATAAGGCCATTGCCTAGCAAAGTACAAGCTTTACAAAACTGGGCCACCCCTACTACTCAAACCCAAGTGAGAGCCTTCTTAGGTCTCACTGGGTATTACAGGAACTTCATAGAGAACTATGGGACCATAGCTTCTCCCTTGAATGTCATCTCCTCTCCCAAATTTCCTAAAAAGGTCAAGTGGAATGAGGAGTGCAATCAAGCCTTTGAAGGTCTAAAGAAAGCCCTTTGTCAAGCTCCAGTCATAAGAGCTCCTGACTATCACCAACCCTTCATCGTACAAACTGATGCTTCTAATGTAGTTATAGGTGCAGTCCTTAGTCAACTGGATGAAAAAGGTAGGGAACACCCCATTTGTTTCATCAGCAGGAAGTTAAAGGATCCTGAAACAAGGTGGGCAACAATAGAAAGAGAATGCTTTGCTATTGTGTGGTCACTGAAGAGGTTTAGAACATACTTGTATGGATCTACCTTCATCATTCAGACTGACCACCAACCCTTGAGATGGCTGATGCAAATGAAAGGGGAAAACCCACAATTGCTCGGATGGTCAGTCTGGTCAATCTGCCTGCAAGGATTTGATTTTTCCATTGAGCACAGAGCAGGAAGTCACCACCAAAATGCTGATGGTCTCTCTAGGATGTTTTTAACCGACTAGAGGTGTGAGATCCATCCAGGAGTGGATTAAATCCTCCTGTCCCTTAGTCTGGGGAGGGGCCAGTGTTAGGGAGAATTCTCCTTCTAAGGCTAATTTCCCTCACCTAGTGAGTCCCCCAGCAGCTTTGCTGGATTTCTGGAGTTTATTTTTTCCATCTGGTAAGAGTGTACATCCTTTTTTTACACTTACATGTGTTTTTTTGCCTATGTGTTTTTACTCATTGTGTGATCTTGGGCACTGGAGCACACCACTCCAAGTGCCCCTGTTCTTGTATGGGTTACACAGCACCTTCAGTGTAGGAACCCAGGGTTGTCTTTTAGACTTCCCTCTGACTCCATTTCGCTGGTGCTGGCTACTGTCCCCAGAGAAAGGTAAAGTTGCCATTTACTTTACATAGTCATTTTTACCACAGACCCAGTACACCCCATCTTACATGGAGTACTGGAAAGGGCTAGTCTGTAACCCTTTTCTGTCTATACCTCCCTGAGCATTGTTTCGCTCTTTTAACAATTAGACTTGGCTGGTGGCAGTGGTATCTACCCTAACCTTTCTACCGCGATTATATTAGATAAACGTGGTGCTGTTCTTGGATATTATATTAGCCTCGAACATAAACCTTCTTGACCAAATCGTCTTTCTTTTGGCTCCGGTTGGGTTTATTCGCCATTTCATTTTGTTAAAGTCCTTCTTGTGTTTTACTTTGCGCGGCAAACTAGGTTCGTCTTCTTTGTTCACCGTCTTTTGGCGGGCTTCTGCAGAGAAGCCCTCCTCTTGGCACCTGGTGTCTAGGTAGACTGAATGTGGGGAAGGGGTGTAGTCACCCCCTGCACAGGGTATCCTAGGAAACCCAAGTCGCACTTTGCCATGATTGGCTGAGGTGGTTGTCCCGGCTGGACAACCCCCCTGCTGCGTGATTGACAGCCAGGCTGTGTGAATGGGGGTTTTGCGCATAAAAGGCAGGTCTCTTGGGCTAGAAGTCAGTCGCCTCTGGAACTACAAGGAAGCGAAGAGAAGCGGAAAGAACGACGGCTGCTACAACTACCCCGTCCCGGTGAAGCCCTGCTGCAGTCCTGATATCCTCCCTTCAACGACTAAGAGGAGATCCAGTGCGGAGTCTTCTTCCCTTGAGCCTGGTGGGGATAACCAGCTCATCTTCTTCAGCCAGGGATCTCCGCCGTGGTCGAAACCGCTGCACACTGCTGTAGTGGTCCGGATAGCCACCTGCTGAGCCTCTCCTGTTTTTAAGGAGCACACCTTTTCGTTGTCGCTGCTGCCGGCTTCATCCCTGTGTGGTGCAGACCCCCTCCAGACGTCCTCCTTCACAACAAAGCTCCAGGAATCGTGGTCTGCGGGAAACCAACAGGAACCACTGCCAGGGCACCAGCTGCATCGTTGGAATAAGGTACTGTGTTCTACTCGAGGAAACTGGGTGAATCCCTTTTTCTTCATCTTCAAGGCTCGTCCTTGTCTTCCCTCCTTCTTATAACTTTTGCTTTCCAACATTTGACAATATCCAAGTACTTTTTGGCTACACTGAATCGTAAACTGTCTAACGGTGTGATCTTCGGCACAGGTCTCCGGGGTCATCTAAACCTGGCTCCGACCCTTTGACTTTTGAACTCCTGTTTCTGAGTGTTTCTCGATACTGTCTGCCTAACCTAAATATTAGGTGTGATTTTTGCCTCCAACTCCCTCTGGGTGTCTCAGGTGCTAAGTGTGTTTTTGCCCCGGTAGCATTTCATGTCACGGATACGCGTTTATTTAGTAGACCGAACTGTCAAAAAGTGATCGCAAACGTATCCGCGGTATTGTTTTTTGTGCATAACACTGGTTCATTCAAACACAGGGTACTTACCTTGAGACTTACTGTACAAAGTGAATTGGTTAGTTGTAGAATATTTAACGTGTGGTTTTGTTTAAAGTTTAATAGAGGTGTTGTGTTTATAACTGATGGTTTAAAAATAAATGTGCTTATATTTTTTACCTGAAACCTTGAGTCATTGTTTGCTTGAGTCAAAGTAATTGTGGTCCCTTTGTGTAATCTCTGCTACTGCTCATATACTCTTGAGATAAGCCTTGCTGCTCTGCTACTGCTACCACTATTTTAGTAGTACAGGCTTGTACCAAAGGTAAAACTTGTATTGTCACCTGTAGTCTTAATCGGGTGTAGTGGTTCCGAAGGGCACTGCACAGGATTCTGCCTAACATGGGGCAATCCCCAGATCGATCTGTTTGCGACGGCGACGAACACCAAGTGCCAGAAGTTCCCCAGCATGTTTCCCCAGCCGGGGAGCATGGGCGACGCATTCTCCTTCCCTTGGGATGGTCTTTTCCTGTACACGTTCCTGCCATTGCGCTTCTACGAGTCATCAGTCAAGTCAGACGATGCCAAAGCAGGATGATCCTCGATGCACCAGCGTGGCCGAGGCAAATCTGGTACCCGTACCTTCTCAACATGTCAACGTCCCCTCTCGTCAAGTTGCCAGTGGTTGTGGATCTTCAATCCTGCAACACGACCCAGGATCTCTGAACCTGAAGGCCTGGCTCCTGCATAATTACAGTTTGATGGGTAGGGGCTGCCTGCGGACTGCAGGGAGGTCCTTGCCAGGGCGCCGTCGACGCTGAAGTGCTACAGACACAAATGGAGGCGTTTTGCTACTTGGTGCCTGTCACAGAAGGTTACGGCCTTCCAGGTACTTCCGTACCTGTTGTTGTTGGTTAAGTCAGGGCTGGTGCACGCCTCCATCAAGGTGCATCTTGCAGCTATTTCCTGCTACACCAGTTCTTCGAGGCGGTCTTCTCTTTGGTTGCACCGTATGGTGAAGGAGTAAGGAGTTTATCAAAGGACTGTTGCGTTCGTTCTCGCCAGTGAAGGCGCCTGCCCCGGCTTGGGAACTCAACATGGTGCTGACTACGCTCATGGGGGGGCCCCTTTTTGACCCGATGCATCAAGCTCTGCTTAAGTTCCTGTCTTGGAAGACCGCTTTTCTCGTGGCCACCACCTCTGCCAGTAGAGTAGGTGAGATCTAGGCCATGTCCTGCAAGCAGCATTACTTGACTTTCCACGAGACGTGCTGCGCCCCTCCTTCATGTCCAAGGTTCCGTCAGATTATCATCTCAACAAGCCCTTGGTGTTACCTATGTTTTTCCTGACGCCTTCGTCTCCGGCTGAAAGGACGCTGATGTTTTATGTGGCCCATAACAAGAGTTTCCGGAAAACTTCTCAGCTTTTTGTTAACTTTGGCCCTTGTGATATTGTCCAACGTGTGCGAATCCAGTGCCTTCCCCTCCGGCAGTGTTCTTGTCTCAGGGGTGATCGGACGCGTACCTGTTGTGGCACCCAGTCTGCTTTGAAGTGCCTCTGTATAGGAGTCCAGCCTAGCCCTGCCTCTCCTCCAGGAAGGGACAACACTGTGGCTCTCCCGAAGACCCATCACGCACCATACCCAGTGGCAGAGGAACAGCGCTCATCTCTTCCCTGTGGCCTTCACACAGCGGCAACACCCCCCCCCCCCCCAGTGGTCTCTGCCCTGGCTTGTGGCCAGTGTGGGCCTGCAGTCTGAGGAGGCTGCACGGTCCCGGCACCTCTCCTCACAGTACCAGCCTTGGCCCCCTCTCCCCCGGTGTTCCCAGAGGTGAGTGCAGCCAATGATGAAAAGGAGTGTGGATGTGGGCTGGGTGCTCACCGCACCGGGGCCGCAGGTTATAGGCCTATCACAAGGCCGATGCCTATGAATTCTTAACTCCTGCTCTGACATCACCTCCACTCACCAACGACACGCACAGCAGGCGTCCTTCCCACTCTTGTCGAACCCTCTGCGGCTAGATGTTGCTCTGCTCGCTCTGAGGGTTGGGAGGGGGGGGGGTCGCCCACGACTCAGTCTTGCGGGTCCCTCCAACCGAGGTGCCGGCTCAGCCGCCGGGCCCCGTCAACCCCACTGCCCCCGCTGAGCCCACTAGCAGCGTCAGTGTCGGGGAGCCGGATTGGCACAGCACCACTGCCGCTGGACTCTAAGCAGCAATACTGTATCTCTGCGGCCGCTATCTTAGGACGTTGCACTTGGTGTTTACCTCTGCTCCAGCTTCTCAGGTGTTGTTTTCCTTCCGTGTAGTGCGTAGACAACGGTCTCGGCAACCAGCACACCAGACTTAGCAGTGCGCCTTCCCAATCATTCAGTTAGCTCCCATTATAGGATCACTTAGCAGTTTCGAAGTGGGAGCTCGGGTAAGTTGCGTCCTCACCACATGAGCTCATGCCACACCTCTTGTGTGGTAACTATTAGGAATAATTGGACCTCCTTGCCAGCTTCCCTCCTTCCTGAAATGAAGCCGGGCTGCTTTGTTACAGCTACCATTGGAGATTCTGGTTTTTCCTTTTTAAATGACACGCTGTTCTACCATTAGGCTTGATGAGTACGCAGCCCTTTGCAGCGGGTTTTGCAAAAATCTCCCTGACACTCATTCAGATACAAACAGCCAAATTGGTACTACTATGTCAATCCTTGCACCTTACCTTCGCTCTCCGAATACGCCAAAAGGCTCCTCCCAGTCCTGCTCCACCTTTTTAACCCCCCCTCACTGGTCTCTTAGTCCTCCTCGAGCTCCTCCGGCCTCACTGAATGTCTCACTGTCAAATGACTGCTGGCTTTTAATAGCCCTGCTCTTCCTGTTGAGAAACTTGTCTGTGCTCTCATTGGGTACGCAAGTCAGCTTGGCCAATCAGTCTGAGCTAATCCCAACTCATCCCATCTCCCCTTTTGTGCTGGGACTTCCCCTGAGAGTCTTCATAAGGGCCTTTAGTTCTTACCCCGTTCCAGTCTCCACTGTGGTTGTTCGTTCTCTGTTCCTCTTCTATCGTTGGTGAGTCACTGTTTAAACGGGATGTGGGGAGTCTATTCCTGTGCACTCTCTTGCTAGTTCCACTTCTACTGTCCCACAGCTCCACTGTATCCAGTCTGGGGTTTTAAGGCAGATTTTGGGTCCCCCTTTTGGTTCCTGAATGGGAAGGGTACTTAATTTCCATTAGGGCAACCAATGTGTTTCTCCTTTTCCAGGCCAGGTCTTATTCATCGGGTCCAGGTGCATTGTGGTGCAGATTTTCTCTCGATGGTGCTGCTTCCAGGGACTGTTGTCCAATCCAGGATGGGAGGAATATGGTGTATGTTGGTAGCTCTGTGTCTCTAGAGCGATCTGAAAGAGTTAAGATACCTAGCCCAGACAGAGGCTGATATGCGTTGGATCAGGGAAAGAGTTAACAAGAAACATACATGACACGTACAGGGGAGTCGAGGATTCCCATATACGACCTCTTGGTTAGGTCTTGCTCTGGCATTGCCCCTTAGGACGCCTACACCAGATTGAGAGCCATCCCTTGACAGCCTGAGATCCATGACCTTGTCAAAAGACTGAGATGGGCAGAGAGCCTATGAGAGAGACCGAGACCCAAATAGATAGAGACCCATTATAGTGGGAAAGAGAAAGAGTGATACAGAGAAACTGACCCAATAGATGCGTAGAAATAGAGGGGGGGAACAAGAGCAAGACCCAAAGAAATATTCGTCAAGAGAGATGGAGGGAGAGAGAAACCCATCCAGTCAGGGATGTCTAGCCAAACCTCACTTTCCCTGGCGCACACACACTCCAGGGATGTGCATTCACGTTCCGGGGAGACCTAAATTCAGCTGAAAATTGATTGCATTCAGCCAGCGAAGCATGTGTGAGCTCTGTGTCTACCTTCCTGATTTAAAAACACAACCAGGCGGCAGCAAATTAAATGGCTGGATCCCTATGGGTCACCTCTGAGCCTTCCTGTACCCCCTGTGAAGGAATTGTGAGTCGGACACAGACCACAGTCTCAAGTTTTCTTAAAACCTTTATTCAACTGAAAGGGTGGATGAATGCCTAACTTGCCCTATGCTAAGGTGTGATTTCCTAGGATAGTCTACGTCAGGAAGTCCAAAGTAAAACATCTGTCCGTGTCCAAAACCTATATTTGCCCTCACAACTACCCGCATACAATATGTGGGGATGTCAGCATAAAAAAAATGAAGTGTTCAGAGCGTCTTGTAGCTCTCTGGGTTGTAATCAACTCCCCTTAAACAAATTTGAGGTAATTCACCAAATGCAGGGGTTTGTTTCCCAAGTTCACAAAAGTTCATCAAATGCCGGGGTTCCCTTCCCCAAGAGTTAATATCTTTTGCTTCTCAAACAAAGAGAGTTCAATTCATCCATCTTTCAACATAACACTTGTTTCTAGTATCACAACACAAGCTTCTTTATGGGTGCTCTCAAAGACTTTTCCATTCAAGGCCACCCGATCAAGGCACGGTTGTTGGACCTCACGATCCACCCATTACAGGTCACGCAAGTTGTACCCTTTCTTGACAGCTTTTCCATTAGAACCAGTCCGCTGCTTCTCCTCAGCAGCATGGTTTGCCTCAGACACATCACACTCTCCTGACACTGTACTGTGGCTTGGTTAGCCACCTTGCAGGGGTTGCACTTCCTTCTATTTCCTTGGCTCTTGCCAATGCTTGTTTGCTCAGTTCTTTGCACCAGTGTTGGGTTTCTTATATCCTGCATTCAACTCCTTGTGCTCTCTTGGCTTAGTTAGCACTTGTTTTCAGTTAATGCAGTTTCTGTTAATGCAGTTAATTCAGTTAATGCATGATTCAAAACTTTCCTTTCAGTAAAGTTCACAATTCATTTTGTTCATCTCTTTCAATATGCCGGGGGTTTCTAACTTGTTTTTAATACAAGTGGTATTCAAAATGTGTGTTTCCTTGCTCTCAATTCGTTCAGCAATCAAAATGCGCTTTAACTTCATTCAGCATCACCACCTGCCAGCTTGGTGTTCTCCCTCTCTCTGGTTTCACTCGCCAGTCGGTTTTACCGTGAGTCCTTCCACCGCCATGGGTACCTTGTTCTCCGTGCGGTCGCTCGCGTCTTCTCCCAGCAGTTTCCGTGTGGCTCGTGCACACCCAGCAATGCTTCCACAGCGAAGCAGGATACTTTCGGACCGCTTCCTTCAGTCTGGCCGGCCTCCTTCTCACGGCTTGCCGGCGGACTCAAGCTTCTACTGCTTCCTTCTGCATAATCTCTGCACTGCTACACGGGCCTCTAGCGCGCCTTCTGCCACGCCACCTCACCTGTGTGAGGACCCTCACAGATCTGCATACTGGTGAGTGCAGTGTCTGCAAAGCTTTGGTTTAAGTGGTCGAGAGACATGTCGGTTTCAGTAGAAGAGGATCAAGGGTAGGCTTTTTGCTGACCCGCCCCCAAAAAAACGCGGCATGCTCTTGCCATCTGTTTGCAGCCGGTGGAAGCAGTGTTAAGGTTAAATGGGCAAGTAACAAGGGGCTCGGTGGGGGGTAGAATGGTGCGATAGAGAAGGGTTAAGAGGTGTCTGGGACCAAAAAAAGAAGAAAAAGGGCACCCTAAGGAAGAGCAGCATTTGGGATTCATGGAAGGTGACTTGGGCTTCAGGGAGCAGTGAAAAGAAACAGATGGCGTTGCGTAGGAGACCAGTAGACTTAGAATCTGCCGGATCACAAAGCTTGAAAATGCCTCGATAGTCATTTTGCTGCTGCTTAGCGAGAACATTTCTGCGAAAGCTGTAAAAAAAAAAAAAAAGGCTACACAGTAATGCAGAAAAGAATGCACAGTAGCCACCAACCTATAACGGAGCACACATTTAAGGCCAACAGGCAGGACTTTGGGGGCAAAATGGCGTACTTTGAGAGCATCTTAGATGGGGCAGCATTATCTGCTACAAGCAGCAACATCCAAAACATGAGTAACTTCCAGTAACACTGTGGGGGAAACGCTCACTGTTTGCAAAAGTAGGCTAAGGGCACAAAGAAGCCAGCAAAAAGCCTGGTAGACACTGAAGTCATTTAAGGAAATCCCAAAAATGTATTTCGAATGGATTGTGTCCTTCCACGTATTCCTCATCTTGTGATGAATCGTTATCTCCAGCTTCACTGCTTCGGAAAAAAAAATTCTCGGCAGTGGCCGCTGTGCTCGAGGTCGTGGCGTTGATTGTCCCTCAACGTACTCCGTACTCTGTCGACGTCACCAATGGTATAAGTAGCTCGAGCCGCGCCCGTTGCTTCAGTTCCGTTTTTCCGATCGCTTCGCGATCGAGAACGGCGCGCTTCTATTTTCTTTGAAGAAAATGTCATCATCTTCGACACCTTTGACACCCAGAACTGGGTTTAAAAAGTGTGCAGATTGTGGATCTAAGATGTCGATCACCGATCCCCACCGGATTTGTCTCTGGTGTCTCGGTTCCAGTCACCGAACCGACGACTGCGGGTCCTGCCAATCGATGACCGAAAAAGCTCTTCGTGAGAGGAGAGGTAAACTGTCGGTGGGGATGGGAGGCCTCAAAAAAGGTTTCGTCAAAAGACATAATAAAGCGACTGATTCTAAGGGATCGGATCGCCATAGGAACTCGGAAGAGATCTCGATCTAGGAGTAGATCGAGACATTCTTCGTCGTCATCTAAAAAAATGAAGAGGAGACATAGATCTCCCTCATCATCATCATCTTCTTCAGAGTCGACCGAAGAAATTCGTTGTCCGACTAAATCGGATTCTCCCAGAAAGTGGGAAGAATTCCGCAAAAAGATGATGGAGGTTTTCGAGAATGCGGCCTCAACCCCCTCGAAAGAACCTCGAAAAAGCCATACCCCTAAACTCGCTCCATTGGACGACAAAGGGAAGTCCAAGGCTACTATGGCCAAGATCAGTAGCGTCGAGGAATACAAAAAACCTCGAGTCGACGTCAAACTGTCGAAGAATCTTCGAGAGTCGAGCACCTCTCCAGTGCCGGCCAAGAAACACAAGTCGTCGAAGACTTCGACAACTTCGTCGACGCACTCGACGTCGATAATTTCGACGCCAAAGCCAAATGCGTCATCGACGCCATTATCGAAGTCATCTTCGAAGACACCCTCGAAAACTTCGAGGGATTTGCCATTTCCATCGAAGCAGATGGAAGAGGAAGAAAGGAGATTCACTGCTTTGCCCAGATCAGACTTTTTCAAATCTATGTCTGCAATCTATGAAGAGTCTGCTTCAGAAAAAGACGAGGTTACTCCTTTGGGAGTTACTTATGGTACAAGACAAGTCCCTGAAGAACTTATTGACCAGGAATCTAGTATGAGAGACCTGATTGATACTCTACATTCTGCCAATGGAGTTGACACATCCCCAGAATTAGAGTTCGTCAAACCTGATCCTGCAGAGCATGCAGATGCTGGGTACAGGGGTGTTATGACAAGGGTAGTTGAATACATGGGTTGGTGTAATACTTCACCCGTTTTTGAACAAGATGACATGACGGATATTATCGTCAAGGGACCTCAGAAGGATCCTGTTCTCCCTTTTCACAGGGCCCTTCAAAGGACTGTGGAAAAAAACTGGGAGAAACCAGAAACTATTGCTGCTGCAGATATCACTTTTCCAAGAAAATATTGACCAGCTGGAACGGATCCTGAATACTTGAATAAACATCCGACTCCAGAGAGTCTAGTCATTCAAGGATCATCTACTTCAAAACAAACTGCTTATCCAACTATCCCTCCAGATAGAGAGGATAAAAAAATGGACGCCTGGGCACGTAAAGTTTTCACGTCAGGCAAGTCGGCAAATGTCACCTGTACCCTAGCCAGGTTTACCCATACCCTGTGGAACTGTATTTCGGCGGCGGCTGATCATATTCCAGAAGGCGAGGAAAGGGAAGGCTTCCTGAATATAGTCAAAGACTGGAAGGAGGCAATGGGGGAATGCCTCCAGTCTGGACTGGATAGTGCTGATAGTATCAGCAGATCCATGGCTGCAAGTGTTGTGCTACGCAGATTTGCGTGGTTGAGGAAGTCGGGATTTGCACTGGACGTGCAAGCTAGACTCCTCAACATGCCCTTTGATGGCTCGAGGCTCTTTGGCAGAAAGGCTGATGAAAGCCTAGAAAAACTTCAGACCTCGAAAGCGGCAGCTAAATCACTTAGCGCCTCTTTGCGCCAGCCTCTAAAACACTATTCCGGCTCATCTTCCTGGAGGGGTTGTTCTTTTCAATACTACTCTTTTGGTAGAGGAAGAGGACAGGCTTCTCAAAGGGGCAAAAGGAACTTCCCTCGTGCAGCACGAGGAAGAGGTGCAAAATCAGCCTCAGGAGCGGCATCTGTACCCTCAGCCACTCCTGCAGCCGCCTCCAAATCCCTCTGAGACCTTGTTACACAAAACACCAGTGGGAGGCAGGATCTCTCAACATCTGAAGGAATGGTGGGGCATTACCTCAGATGCTTGGGCACTGGAAACAGTAGCCCAAGGTTACTGTCTCCCCTTTCTAAAAAGGCCTCAGAATCATCCACCGGGAGCCAACTCTGCCAAAATTCCGGATCCGCTGCTGTTGCAGGAAATTTTAACCCTGCTAGAGAAAGGTGCCATATAACTGGTACCTGTAGCGGAGTGGAACAGGGGTTGGTACTCCCCATATTTTCTTATCCCAAAAAAGGACGGAGGACTGAGACCCATCTTGGACTTGAGAAACTTGAACAAGTTCCTCAGGAAGGACAAGTTCAAGATGGTGACTCTTTCTCAGATCCTTCAGGCTCTCCAACTCCAAGATTGATTGGTATCATTGGACCTTCAGGATGCTTTCTTTCATGTGCCAATCCATCTAAAGCACAGAAAGTACCTGAGGTTCGCGATTGGCAATTCTCATTATCAGTTTCGAGTTCTGCCATTCGGGTTGACCTCCGCCCGAGGGTTTTCACCAAACTGTTGGCAGTTGTGGCAGCAAGTCTCAGGAGAGGAGGTATTCACATATATCCCTACCTGGACGACTGGTTGATCAGAGCAAGTTCTCCAGAACAAGCTCAGGAACATCTTTCGATGACCTGCCACTTCCTCCACAAAGTAGGCTTTTCCCTCAATTTCAAGAAGTCCCACATGATACCAGCCCAGAAACTCCAATTTATCGGAGCAGTCTTGGACACCTCATCGGGAAAAGCCTCGCCTCCCGAAGTGAGAGCTCTCCACATCCAGAAGATGGTAACAAAATTCCAGAATGCACAACATCTACCGGCCTTCGATTTTCTCAGGTTGCTCGGCCTCATGGCATCCTGCATTTTCCTAGTACCAGAGGCCAGGTTGAGAATGAGATCCCTTCAATGGGCACTCAGAACTCAGTGGTCCCAGTTCTCAGGGAATATGTCGGATCTTCTGCAAGTTCCAAGCGCAGTTGCTCAGGATCTTCTATGGTGGGCTTGCAACGACAACATTCTCAAGGGAGAGTCTTTTTGGCAACCATGGCCTGAGATAACAGTAGTGACGGACGCCTCACTCACGGGGTGGGGAGCACACACCAACGATCTGACAATCAGCGGTCGTTGGTCTCCATCGGAGTCCAAACTACACATCAACCTATTAGATCTGAGGGCAATCAGACTAGGTCTGAAGGCCTTTCTGCCCTCTGTTCAGGGAAAGAATGTCCTGATAATGACGGACAACATGGTGGCCATGTACTACCTCAACAAAAGAGGAGGTGTAGGGTCACTGCCACTGTGCAGAGAGGCAATGCAGCTCTGGTTCTGGGCAATACGAGAGGGAATCTCTTTGTCGGCAATTCACCTAGCCGGAGAGAAGAACACGGCGGCAGACGCTCTGAGCAGGCAGAGCACGGTCTCTCACGAGTGGGAGCTGACTCAGGAAGTCCTTCTGGAGATCTTTGCCCTTTGGGGAACCCCTCAAGTGGATCTCTTCGCCACTGCGACCAACCGGAAGTGCGATCAGTACTGCTCAAGGGAATTTCCTCAAAGAGGATCTCTGGGAGACGCATTCGTAGTGGAGTGGAAGTTTCCACTGCTGTACGCGTTTCCCCCAGTCCCCGTGATTCCTCAAGTAATCAGGAGGTTGAGAAAGTTCAGGAAAACCATGATCCCAATTGCCCCGGATTGGGCCAGGAGAACATGGTACCCGGACCTTCTAGACATGTCCATCTGCCCTCCAATACGTCTTCCGCAAAGAGAGGATCTTCTCTCGCAAGAGGAAGGTCGGGTTCTCCATCCGGAGGTCAAGACACTCAACCTTCACGCATGGTTTCTGAGAGGTTGAGATACAAGGAGTGGGATATTCCGCATGACGTAATGGAAATCTTGCTTTCGGCCAGAAGACCAGCAACAAAGTCTTTGTACCGATGTCGCTGGAATAGGTTTAGTAACTGGTGCAAAGACAAGGATGTGGACCCTTTTCAGTGTGGCACCCCAATGGTGCTTTCCTTTCTGCTACATCTAGCTAATCTGGGGCTCCAGATAGGAACAATAAAAGGATACCTTGCTGCGCTGTCCATTTTCAAGCGCTCCTCGGAAGAGGTTTCATATTTCAAAATACCGTTAATTATTCAATTCTTAAAAGGGCTCACTAATGTGTACTCTCCAGTACCTTTTCATGTACCAGCCTGGGACTTAAATTTAGTATTAAAATTCTTGACTTGCATACCGTTTGAGCCTCTGCACTCATGTCCATTGAGGCTTTTGACTCTAAAAACTGTCCTCCTTGTGGCCTTATCAGCCCGCAGGGTTAGCGAACTTCAGGCTCTCATGCAAACCACCGTATACTATTTTTTATAAAGATAAGGTAGTCCTTAAAGTTAAACCTTCATTTTTACCAAAAGTAGTCTCGGACTTCCATTTGTCACAAAAAATAGTACTACCTACGTTTTATCCTCCTCCTCATCTGGGCAAAGAAGAGGAGCGATTACACAGGTTAGATCCCAAGAGGGCTCTTAGTTTTTACATCTCTAGGATGGCTAAATTGAGACAAGATGACCAACTGTTTGTGGGTTACACTGGTCAAAAATTAGGCTCATCTGTAACAAAACACACCATTTCCCGCTGGATCATATTAGCCATAGTTGAATGCTACAGACTAGCGGGAAAAGAACCACCTGATGGGCTTCGTGCCCATTCCACAAGGGGAATGGCTACTTCTGCGGCTCTAAAGAGGGGAGTCCCGGCAGCAGACATTTGTGCAGCTGCAACCTGGAAAACAATACATACGTTTGTTAAACATTATTGTTTGGACACTGCCTCCTCTAACGAGGGTTTATTTGCAAAGGCAGTTCTGCTTTCTGTCCACGAAAACTGAAATAGTACTCCTACCTCCAAAAAGTTGATACTGCTATGGGAGCCTATCACAAGATGAGGAATACGTGGGAGGACACAATCCATTCGAAGAACAAGTTACTTACCAACTGTAACGTTCTTTCGGCTGGATGTTCCTCCCACGTATTCCTCATCGACCCTCCCATCCTACCCCACAGTACAGTTTACGTTTTCTTACACTTTCCTCTCACGAAGAATGTATCGGTCATGGGACACGCCTGGGTGTTCCTCCTATATATATATCTCATCGAAAAAACAGAACTGAAGCAACGGGCGCGGCTCGAGCTACTGATAGCATCGGTGACATCGACAGAGTACGGAGTACGTCGAGGGACAATCGACGCCACGACCTCGAGCACAGCGCCCTCTGCCGAGAAAATTTAATTCCGAAGCAGCGAAGCTGGAGATAACGATTTATCACAAGATGAGGAATACGTGGGAGGAACATCCAGTCGAAAGAACGTTACAGTTGGTAAGTAACTTGTTCTTCTCTCAACACAGGGCTACTTTGCTGGCTCCTGATGTCTTGGCACATGGTGACCCAGCTAATCTGTTGATTGTTGTATTCTTGAATGAGCAGAGGTTGTCAAATTGGTGAATAGAGTAATGGGAATTGTGTTAATTGGGGTGGAGGCTGCAGTACAGGAGAAACTATTCCATGTATTGCTCACCTGTGAAACTGAATTAATTTTTGGCACTTAAGTAAGTTTAAATTTTGTGAATGATGTCCCTGTTCTGGGAGAGTAATCCCTACCTTTTCCACACTACATGCCAAAGTGCATCAGTCCTTCTGAAAATGGTGAAATATAAAGGTTTTGAACATGTTTACTCTCAGCACCCTACAAGTGAGTTATACAATGTGTTTCTCATAAACTGGACCTCTGCTGACTGGTGCTCATCTTGAAACAACAAGTTCTCATCAGATACCTATGTGTAAGCCAAGATGGAGTGTGATCATATTTATTTTATTTATGTTGACATTTATAGAGCGTACCTAACCCGCAGGCAACTGGGCGCTAGGTTGCATGTAGGTTGTGGTTACAGTAGTTACATGATGCAGTAGGTTACAGGTTATGGTTGTAATTAAAGTGCGTTGTATGCATTAGATAGTAGGTGCAGTTGGTTATAGGTAATTTGCAGGTACAAAGTTTAAACAATAGTCTGGATGCGAAGGTGAGTGTATGATTGCAGTTCCTCTAAATATCTTGGGAAAAGAGCCAGGTTTTGAGTCCTTTGTGGAAGGACCAGAGGGAAGGATCTGATCTGCTAAGGGTAGGGCATTCCATTGTTTGTCCGCAATCACTGGGAAGATAATATGATCAACTCCTTCGGTCTGGCGTAGATTTCAAGCAGCAACTTTCATTTGAGTGAGTCTGTAAACTGTGTCCAACAGTTAAACTACTGTTTGGACTGTCACATTGATGTTTCTGAGGTCTTCCTTTGATTCCATTGGAGAAGCTGCTATTGGCTTTGGTGAATCCAGATACTGGTTCTGTGATAGGGTACCCAAAAGTAATATGATCAGCAACAGACAGAAGCTGCAAGAGGCCATGAAAGGTTGCAGACCCCTGTTCTAGAGCAGCAGTGCATCAGTACTAGAGAAATACTGAACTCGCCAATATGTAAGGAGTTTGCAGTGAGATGAGGTAGAACACGCAAGCAAGTCCTACTAACGGCAACATGCAAAGGACTAGCCTACTGGTAGTGCAATGCCATAGTGATTGGTTATTCCTTTTAGAATCTTGAATTGAACTTCCCATTTTTCGGGCCCAACCTTAATCTTGCATGCTAGATTTGGGATAAATGGTCATATTCGGTTGTGATATTTTTGTTTCCTGATTAAAGGTGTGTGCATTTAAAGCTCACCCTGCCTTCCCATGTCTGTGCTCCATCCACATGTGGCAGTGTCATCTGTGGAGACCAAGGGTGCTGTGGTGCTTGATTTGATAAATAATTAACACAAGTTAAGATGTGTGACGTGTCTTTACTGGAATGGCTGCAGCACTTCTAGTGCAGTGTGATAATGGCGAAATGCGAAGCTGTTGCAAGCGTATGTGCAGTGCAGTTCAGAATGCAAAAGGAAAGGCTGCATGGCTCCAGGTATAGGATTATCTGAGCTAGCAGATAATGACATGATGTATGCCAAATAAACACTGTGTCAATGAATGCAGCTGATCCACTTGGCTGGAAGAAGAGATACGTTAAGTTAAAGTGGTGTAAGGATAGAGTTGATTTATCTTTTTTAAAGCTATCAAAGAACCAGTCTTTGGATAATGGAAATGACAAGCTAATGCCTCAGTATGCCTGTGCTATTTCTAGGTATAGAAATTAAGCTTTGTGAAGATCTCATTTTGAGTGGTTTTCAAAAGCATGCGCTTACACCAGAACCATTAGTGGTGGTATGGCAAGATTTAAAGACTTGCGATGCAAGGAATGGTTGAAGCTTTGAGAGATGGAGGAAAAGGTCACATATTTGTCTTTTGCCTTCAAGGAACTAATCTATGATTGATTTAAATGCATTTGCCTAGTTATGCAGGGTGCTAACTAGAGCTGCCTTTCATCCCCTCCTTTCCTCCTCCAATGCCAAATCCTACTTCCTTTGCTCTGAATGGCCATGTAGTGGGTTCCTTTGCTTAAGTGATTTTCTCTCTTTCCACAGGTCTAAACATGGAATTTCAAGATATTGCAAAAATAAAAGGTAAACTGCAATTTGTTGTCTAATCGTTTTAAGTCAGTGGAAAACATATGTTACACAAGGTTGTGCAGGGAGGGAATGATGCTCTGTTGGGTTGGTGGGCCTTTGAATGTCTGCTGGTGGAAGCATAAGTGAGAGATGGAAGGCACGCAAGAAGGAAGAACTGGACCTCCTGATCCTTGTAATCCCTACTAGGCCTTTGCATTGCATACCTGCAGTTATCTACAAGGTAACACCTTCACTCCATCTCCAGGACGACTAGGGGCAGACATCTGGAATGGCTTTGCCTCTAGGTTGCTAATAGTGCAGGGGGAGTACTGGCTTATCTGTAAAGGGCAAAATGAGAAATGTAAAGATCATGCTTTTTTATACATTTGGATGTATGCAAGTGGTTGATTTCCCAGTGTGGACTCTTGTTGTAAGCAAGACAATGTACCAGAGCCCAGTTCTCTGTTTACTTTCGGTGGTTCCTTCTCATCAGATATTTACTATGTGCAGTGGGGTAGTTATTGAAATGATGGAAACCGTTTATTAAATTCTGCACATGCCACCTTGTTGGGAACTCATCTCTTTAAATTCCAACTGTATAGTAATGGCAGCTATGTCTGCATCAGTGGGACCCTGAGTGTTTATACACCTTTCTCTTCAGTTTTAGAAGTTCACTTGTTGGATGCAGCAAACTGTTTTGCCTAAATGCTAACAAGATCACATCTGCACTGGTAGAACCCACTAAAGTCTTAGCTAATATGTCATCTTGGATAACTGGCTGATTCGCAAGTCGTCTTTGATCATAAGCTTTACTGTGATTTATAGATTAATCATGTCTCCCAAAATTACCATTTTCCTTCTTCTTTCCTTCCTGAGGGTATCAGAGTTGTTATTTCTTTCCTATTGCTCTGTTTCTTATAAACCTCTGAAATAATTAGCGTGCTGGATGACCAATGAAATCTTTTAATAATTCACAGTTGAAGAAAAACTGTGGGGCATGTCTTAATTTTGCTGTCGGTTAACAAAGCCTACGTTTACCATCTATCTGCTCTATTTTCTTTTCAGTGAACAGGTAGTAGGATTTACAGTCTTGAGTAGGTCTCACAAAGCTTGTTTGGGCTCACCACAACTATATGCCCAGGATTCTTTGAGAAGTTATTTTATGCTTTTCCTCTCAGATGAAAATCCTACAATCTCCCCCAAAGTAGACATTAGAGAATATGCATCTAAGACAGAGGTCCGCCTTCTACTGACGGACCTAGATTCAACGTGTCAGCAGTCTTGGGACCCATGCCTCATCCAAATTAGCAAGTG
This sequence comes from Ambystoma mexicanum, assembly GCF_040938575.1. Classification (NCBI taxonomy): domain Eukaryota; kingdom Metazoa; phylum Chordata; class Amphibia; order Caudata; family Ambystomatidae; genus Ambystoma; species Ambystoma mexicanum. The sequence goes on along the minus strand of NC_090925.1, from coordinate 323,932,322 downwards.
TGGGACCTGGGAGGTCTTGATCCGAAGCTTAACGAACCAATCTATAAAGATAATGTGGTTGAAGCGGTTTTTCCCCCCATACTCGAGACCTGTGTCAAATGCACTCTCTTCTGGATGTCCCTCTGTTAAGATGGGGTTTCAGACCCATCCTTTGGGGAGGGTTCTGAGAGGCCACCCTAGATGGGGAACAGGGTAAGTAACACTTGGGTATAACCAAAGTCAATCAAGGTAGTGTAGCAGAACAGTACCTTAGACTTCAGGAGATGTGGGGTGGTGCAATGGGTACAGTGAGACACAAAGGGCACCCAAATAAAAGTATACCGAATATACAAAAACACTATTTATTAGGCCTTAACACACATTATACCTATAAAATCAAGGTAAGTAGCTGATACTGAAGCAGAACCATATAAATGGGTATATTTCTGAGGCTTGTGGATCTGCTTAGAATCAGATGCTTGCATAGGCCAACATCTATTGGTTGGTGCAGAATATTACATTATTTGTTTTTTGAGGTCCAAAAAAGGGCATTGAGGAGTATAATACTATCTTTATTGTTAAGTGTACAGTACCCATGGTCCTTCACGCGTCCGTGTACTCCGAGTGTTGGTTTCCCAACATTAGGTCGACACGGATTGCCGCTCCACAAAGACTCCATGCCCTGCAATATATCTCGGGTCACTGCCGCTAAAAATTCTGAGAATCAATGTTTGACGACTACTCCAGTTCTTTAAGGTATTAAAGTTGGTAGAATGGGGGAAATGCATTACATATTAGACTGCACTATTGTAGAATTCCTTATTTCATTTTCCTCTTAATTATACTAGTCTCTGTCTTCCAACTTCGACGATGGAAAATACTCCTTGTACATGTTGATAAGTTCCTTGAAAGGACACGCACAGAGTGTGTAATTATTGCTTTCCACATGATCATCAGGAGGAGAGGTGACGACCGTTAAGCTCTTAAAAACAAAGACACTTAAAGATCGTCCTTATAAGAGTTGTGCTGCCTACATAGTGCAGACACAGGCATCTGTGGAACCTTCTGCAGTTGCGGAAAACATAAAGGATGATCAATACAGTGCCAAATAGAACGATGTTCGAGAACCTTTGGATTCCCATAAACCAGTCCCAGCTCAGGAAGACAGGCGTCGGCTGTGGAGAATACCCATGACAGCAATAAGGCTACACACACAAAACACATACATCACTCACATGAATGCTATACTAAAGCGGTGTTCAAGGTGTCGAGCCAGAGGAAATCTAAACAAGGCGACACACACAAACATTCAACGCACGTTCCGGCATCCACGAGAAAAACACAAATCGGAACATAGGCGCTTGACATTTGAAAAAAACACCTAAGTCTAGCCTTACTGTGGGGGGGGAGCCTTCTCATGTGACTTAAGAAAAAAGGTGCCTCTCTGCACTGTAATTCTGAAAATGAGGACATTGTTTTCCCAATTCAGTCCCCAACAACACCAACGGACCAAGGAAAGGTTCCAGAAAACAGTGGACAAGATGTCTTCCTTTATGGAGTTTCTTGATAAACACCCCATTAAAAGGAAACACATTTCTGAAGGAACCCCTTAGTTTAGAGGAGGACACGGATGAGGACGAGGGTACATTGGAGTAAAAGCAGATGTTGAAAGCTGAAGATTACCCAATCCCAGACATTATCAACCACACCCACCCCTCAATTTTCATCATCCCCCAACAGATGACCAAATATTATATAATGACCATTTTAGAAAGGTTGCAGAGCTTTTTAAAATATAAACAGATGAGTCTGAGGAAGACAGAGATTTTCCAGGAAACTCCATCTCTTACAAAAGTGGTTAACCCCTTTATTGAAAAACAAATCTAAACCTGCGCCACTTGATTCACTTTGTATAAGAGGTCACCTTATTCCAGACTCACTGGTAGTGACCGACTACTTGCAAAAGAGCGGGAACTCCTCTGGTGTGTACAGAGTCCCCACCTGATAAGGAGAGCAAGAAGATCTATGCTTTGGAGAAAGATAGCTACCTCCGCCGCACAAGAGACACTCATTGCTTATAGCCAGGTATAACAGGGTGCAATGTGACCACATGGACAAACTAGTTAAGGAGGTCCAAGTACCACAAAGGACCAATATGTTAAAGGTTCTGCAGGGAGACAAACATTCTGCTAATACGGTTATAAAAAATGCCCTTGATTCAGCTGAGACAGTGGACAGACTGATTGCTCAAGGGACCATCATTAAGAGACCTGCTTGACTGCGAGGGTCTGAAACGCATGCCGCTCTCCTAGACATGCTGGTGGAGGTAAATGTTCTTTTTGGGAAATCTGTTGGTGAAGCTTTGGAGTAAGCCGAATAGAACATGAAACTGTCAAATCGCTGCGCTAGTTCATAGGTAAACCCTGTTAACAAAGGTCTCCCACAAATCTATGTCATTTACACACCCACAGCTTTTCTCATAACATCTCACTCCACCTATCCAACCGGCTCAGGCAATTGGTTTTCAAACCGAAGCCAGCAGAATCCAACACATCAGGATTCCAGAACCAGTTTCGCAAGTGGTTCCTAAGTGGCTGTTTGCTGTGCTGGGGCGAGACGCTGTCTGTTGTTGCTCCAGGTCTTCGCGATTTACGACTGCGACCTCTGCAACCCTGAGTGTGTGGTATGCCCCGCCCCTTATGGATTACTGATGGACTACTGTGGACGTTTTTTTAACTGTTTGAGTTAGCTTAAGCTAACATACGCCTATTATTATCTTTGCAGGGCAGCTTCTTCACAGTGACTCTGCATTCCTGTTTGAGCTCGCTTACATCTCCTTTGTGAACGCGCTTCAGCGCGCGCTTCACAAGTGGTTCCTAAGTGGCTGTTTACTATTCGCTGTTAGCGTGCAGCATCTGCGCTAGTTTACCATCTCAGCGTGCTCCTCTACTATCTAAACCTTATTCTCGTGTTGTGTCTATGCGGCGTGGCATTTACACTCTAAAATCAACTATGCCGGACCACTTGACCCCCGCTCCTGCTGATACGAAAAGAAAACAAATGGGCAGCACGCCGCGGACTCGCTCTAGCTCATGTTCTCAGGCTCCCGCATTCGGCTGTTCGAAGCTTAAGGTAAACTCTCGAGGTGTTAGGCAGAAACCTCTGCAGTTCCCTTAGGGACCACTGCAAAAGGCTTAAGACTACAGGTGTTGGCAGTAAACCCAATTGGTAGCAGTCTGTACCACCCAGATTTACCTGGTAGCTGTGGCTGAGCAGTCATACTTCTCTCAAGAAGAGTTAGACAGGATATAGAGTATACAAGATAAGTATCAAAATACATTAGCACAAGCAAACACTGACCAGAGCATGGGTATAAAAGTATATCATTATTTATTTAAAAACACACTTTGTAAAATACACTAACACTAATATGGTAAGCAAGTTCAAACACAGTCATTATTAATATATATACATCCCTGATTACTTATTGAAGTCTTAGTTAAAACACCACTTATTTACAGACAGAGGTGAGCGCTTAACCTAAGATGACACTCCAATAAGTTAATTAAAAAGGGAGGGAAAAAGGCAGAATTAGAAACATACAGAATACCAACACTTTAAGAGAACCAGAGCAAGTCAGAAAAGGCAGAGTCTACTGAGGAGCAAGAAAGTCATAGGCCAGGCCCACTCCTGGAGAGAGCAAGGCGAAATGTGTCCAAGATCACACAGTTGAATAGTACTTTTAAAGAGTCTTTGCAAATAGTTCAAAAAAGGATTGGATCAAGTCAGGAAAAGTTAGTTAGCAGGTCCCAAGTCACCCCAGGATAGAAAGTCAAGGATTTACGGGACACCTTGAACAGTCTGTTGCAAGGGAGACCAGGCGGGACTCAGTACCTGAAATGGTGAGAAAGCTCCAGCGGGGGCAGTTCCTTGCAGCCGGTGCAAGTCGGTGTTTCGTCCAGAGGAGGAGAGGATCTCGACGTGGAGGAAAGCTGGAGGTCGTTGCACTGCCAGGGAAGAAACCAGCCGCGGAGTTTCCCAGTTAAAAGGTACTAGCCTTTTATTTGCGGTAGTGGTGAAGCATGGCTATCCGGCCGCCGGGGTGCTTGGCACGGGCGATTCGACCCTGAGACGATCCAGGAAGGCGAAAAAGAGGGCGAACTGGTTATCCCCACCAGTTCAGAGGAAGAAGACTCTCCGGGATGAAGACCTTCTCTGTCATTGGGAAGTGGTGAGACGGTTCAGCAGGGCTCCACCGGTGGTGTCATCGTTGCAGGTCGGCTCAGCTTCTCCCTCTTCGGATTCTTTGGTCCTGTGGCGACTTCTGAAGTTCCAGTCCCCAAAGCCCTGCTTTTATGCAGAAAATCCCCATTCATCAGTCTTAGCTGTCACTCAAACATGCTAAGTGGTGAGCCGGGCGGCTCACCACTGGGCCAATCACACAAGAGTGCGACTTGAGTTGCTGAGGCAACTCAGTCCAGGGTGCCTAAACACCCCTCCCACACATCCTGTAGACCCAGACAGAATGGCACCACTTTTGGAGGCTTCTGTGCAGAAGCCCGCCAAAAAGTGGAACAAAGGGCTCGACTTGGGTTGGAGTTACAGAGGCGAACAGAAACGCCATTTTAAAACCGAGTCCTGGCAAAAGGACCCAACCGGGGAATAAATATTAAATAAATAACCCAGCGGTATTTTTAACATTGCACCAAAAAAGTGGTGCGTTTAAAATGAATGGGAAAATCCCATAGGAAATATTCCCGTGGAATATTTCGTGTGGTAACCCCTGCCACCAGCCAGAAACTCGACGAGGGGGGACTGCACAGTGCCCCCTCGAAAAACAGACCCAGGGGCAATCTAATTACCACTAACAGTACTTCCACATTATGATGGTTTGTACTGGTTCTGTTCACAATTTAAGACTAGTAAAGTCAATGGTGACTTTACATGTCCTGGGAGACAGTAGTCAGTCCCAGGGTATGGAGTCTATGTTTGGGGGTCACTATGACGCCTGTGTTACTGCACTGAGGGTGCACTTACCAAAAATACATGAAACCCTATGGAGTAAAAGACCCCATAGCCCATAAAACACATTACAAAGTCAAAGGATATCTCAAATCATGTCTAAGAGTGGGAGAAAAAGAGTCTCACTCTTAGCAGGAGAAAAAAATAAACCCCAAAAATCCAGCAAAGCTGCTGGGGGACTCACTAGGTTTGGGAAATTAGCCTTAACAGAGAATTCTCCCTAACACGAAGTATTCATCAACTGCTATTTAACCCGTCGGGAGTCTCCTGTAATTCTGTTAGTACGTCTTTATTGCCGTCTGCCTTAGCCGCCACTGGACTACTGCCTGCTTTTCCCCATGTACCTTTCTCTACTGTATCAGATGCCACCTTGATTTAAGGGCAGTGAATTATCCATGCGGGCAAATCCAGGGGTGTCTCAATTCCTTGGGACCCTCGGCGCTATTTGCGAGACTGAGGGGCCTGGTAATTCTGTTATGGCCATGTCCCTGACAGGAGGCTCCCCTCTTTCAGAGGTTCCCTTGTCGACTGCCCCTGGACAGGGTGTGCAGCCATTACCTGCCTCTCCTACCCCTAGCTTAAAGACTGATCCAGCCATTATCGAACTTCAAATTCTTCGTTCATCGTTGATGGTAGGTAAATTTGAACCTGTTTTTAATTTGCCTGAAGTCTCTTATATTTATTCTGATGATACTTCGGTTGTTGCTTCTTCATATATAGCCCCCACCCCGCAACACCCACCCCTTACCCCGATTCCCTCTCATTCACCATTCCAAAGCCCTCATGCCCCTATTTTCCATCCGAATGTTGCTTCCGCAATATTAGTGGAAACAACGCTCCATGCCATGAATTTAGCCATATCGTCACTGTTTAAATTGTTTGAAACCTTGGATTCCAAGCTGTCAAAAAAAGCCATACAAATTGAGAAATTAACTAAATGTCAAAGAAAATTATCCACCTTTTGTGCAAACTCACATTTGAAAATTAAAATTACAAAAACTACTTTGAGTTCAACGCAAGACACCCCGGCCAATGGCGTCTTGACCTTACTGCCTAGTACAAGCACTCTTCCTTCTTTTCCCCAAATAATATACAAGGATTGCCCTTCACTTCCGAAACTTGCTGAGGCTCCTACTGAGCCCGTCCCGGCAGCCAATTTTGCAAATGCTCTCATGTCCCCTTGTATAGCCCCACAGAAACAACCATATACCATTTTCTCAGTAAGTAGCCTATCCAAATCCGATACTATAAAAAAGGCCAAACCTACAAAATTGGAGAAAAAATTAAAAAATCGCGTTTGCCAACATATTTCGTTTATTAGAGCAATCCAACTAAGAAATTGACTAATGCAGCTAAAGCTGTGCAACAGAAATTTGCTCAAATGACTTTAGCAAAAAAAACTAAAGAAACTTTTCCTCTTGTATTACCAGTCTCCTATGCTCCCTTGAATGAGATTGTTGCATTAGAAGAGAAACAGACTGTGTCAAACAATCCTCAAAAGCTAATAAAAATGAATCAACTCTTAGTCTTAGGCGCTCTGAAATTCCGAAAAGAGATCGATTCCTATATGACTCTTCAGCATACCAACTCCAACCTGAATAATACCACCAAGCCAAAGAAAAACGTCAATCTACCAATCTCTTCTCTCCCTCAGCCGTCAGAAATTAATCCCATTCTGGCCTCCCCAACTAACACACTGCCTAAATTTGAATCCACTTCAAAAATTGAAGATATGAGACAAGCCAACTTTATATCCGTGGAGCTGCCCCTTGAACATGCCATGCGAAGAGCTGGTAAACAATATATGTCCAATCACTTTGTCAACCTACGGAGGCCTTTCACATGCCATGACGAACCAAGGGAAAAACAGTGTTCTGTAAATGAACATCAGGTGAATATTAAAGCCCCCTTTTTATTGCCCGAAACACGACCAGTTCTTCCTAAATTAGCTCTTGATTTTCCATCTAGTCATCCAACTATGCAATCAGCTACCCAGTCTCTCTCCAAAAAAGATGTGTTCAAGCATCTTTTCCATTCTCTGATTATCAGATGTAGAGAGCTGCCCTACAATAAATACAACCTTAACCTAAGCAGTATTCTGGCAATTTTTGCAGATATTGCCACACTTGACGATATTGAATCTTCTGATATCGAACAGGTGGAATTCCTGCATGACAGCGATTTATCTGTTGCCAGCATTTGGCTACGATCTAGAGTCATACTTGACACCTTATGGGTCACCCAAGCTGTGCTCTACAAGTTGAGTTTTGACAATATAAGATCTGGGCCCCATTCTCTTTCCAGCTCAAGTAAGAAACTACTGAAGGAGAGATCCAAAGGGACTGCTGCTCCTCAAAAAGGCCCAGCCCAAAACTCTCTGCGATGCAAATGCTCTTGTGCAAATGCATAACTTATCTATCTCTCCCATGATTCCTATTTCACTTCTAAAATGGAATACGAAAAGGCACAGACATCTTCTTTTGGGCTCGTCTGGTAATTTGGTTGACTATGACCTCATTCTTTTTCAGGAGACTTGGCTAACCCAGTGTCCATCTTGGGATAACCACTGTATCATTTTAAACCCAGCAATTTACTCTGGCAGAGGTCGCCCAATGTCTGGCATCTTGATTGCCTTAAGGACTAGTCCTTATATTTCCTTATTTGCGCATCATGTACCTAATCTGTATTTGCAATATGCTCAGATTAATATTAGACAGTCCAATTACTTTATTATTAACGTTTATTGGAAATCGACTGCGTAAACATTGGACGTATTTTTTAAGGCTCTTGAAAGCCTATGGCAGAGAATGCTTCAATCTTCTTTATCCAACTATGTTATCTTAGCTGGAGATCTAAATTTACATTGTTTAGATGATTGCAAAGCCTCTTCCAACAACAGATTGAGACGTTGGAATAGTTTTACTGATTCGAAGAATCTGGTTATGGTCAATGGGGAGCACTTCTGAGGACCCCCTCCCCCCACCCCCCTCATTATACATGGAAGAGGGGTACGTCAACTGCGACCATTGACTTCATTTATGTCAGCAGAGATCTGTTTGCCGCAATAACTTGCTTTCAAGTTTTACCAACTAAAGAAAGCGATCATGAAATGCTGAATCTTCAATGACTCATTAACGATAAGGGCTCCGACATACCCACAGTCTATATGTCAGGTACAGTTCAGGTAAATTATGCCCAGAACCGACTGTGTTGGACAGAATCTAAGCTAACGCAATTCAGCATAATGCTGAACGATCGGTCTTTTATGACCCAGCTCTCCACTGCAAATGGGCTTGACTATATACATTTGTTGCAACGGTTTGGTACTGTTACCAAACTGAGAAATACGCATGCAAACAACCATGCCTTTGACGCAGATATGCAGAAGAGAAAAGCCATATTCCGAAGAGAAAGGAAATTGGCTTTACTTTTACCGGATGAGTTGAGATGGCCAGCTCTGAAACTGATTAAGACTAGACATAGAAATTGTAAAAGAGCACACCAAGCCGCTTTGTTCCAAAATGATGGTGAGAACATGCTGAAACAAATATGTTCCAAAAATTCGTCCCAAACCTGGGCATTTATTAATAAAACCTATAGCAGTTCCCAAAGCTGTATTCAAATTAATGTTGTTTCTGCGGTCCAGTGCATGGCCACTTTTCCAAACTATATGTAGCCACCGACTCTAATCTATTACCTTCCTTCACTCGATTAGAGGGACGTTTTGGTATAACCTTCTCTGTTGAAGATATCCTCTATTATATTCATAGAGCTAGTTGTTTGAGAGCTCCTGGCCCTGACGGTCTTTCCAACTCAATGTTGAAACAGTACCCCGAACTGTGGGCCCATTTTCTTTTTGATTTGTCTTCCCAAATTGTAACTGCTCAAACGGTTCCAAAATCCTGGTGCCGCTCTCTCATTGTTCCTATATTCAAGAACGGCGATAGGCAGAATCCAGATAATTACAGACCTATCGCTCTTCTTGATGCGCCAGGTAAAATGTTTGCATCCTTGATTTTGAGAGATTTGCACTATTGCATCAAATCAAAAAAACAAGCAGGATATATTTCAGACCGGCTTTGTTGCAGGAATGGGCACAGCCATCAATATTGCAACTATCACCTCTATTAACCCTTTAAGTGTCATGGGTTTTTCCCACCCAGTCCCAAGGCCTTTTTTGGTGATTTTGGTATGTCGCCATTCAATGCATTGTAACTTTTTTGTTAAATGACGCCTCCCAGGAATCCTAGGTTGCTGTAGGGGGGTGAGAGAAAATAACCAAAAAGGGCGAACATTTTGTGTTTTTTCAAATAATGCCAATAAAATGATGTATAAAGAAGCCTGTGGTTTTTTCCTTTTAAGAGCTAGTAACAAATGGTTTGCTGTGCCGAATTCCCCAATTTCCTGGCTTTCAAGAACAGGTTGAGTGGAAACGAAAAGAAATTATTTTGATGTGGTTATCAACCGTTTTGTGAGAGGTAGGCGATTTTGGCCATTTTTGCCAATTGACATGTGTGGACGGAATGGAAGAAAAGGGTTGGAAAGCCGAATTGGAGGACATAAAGGCATACATTTCTGAAAAGTAGACAGAATTCCAAGTTTAGGAAGGGGTGATTTGCACAGGTCGGGCAACAACTAGGTAGGGGAAAAGCCATAGTTTGGGGAAAAAGCGGGAAAATGACAGAACAAAAAGGTATGTGCTGGACATGGTTGACTTGGTACGGCAATGGCTTCTATGAATTTTGAGAAAAACAATGCTCCGCTACATTCCCCGACTCTTGCAGTTAGGAAATCACACATTTTTTTTAGTGTTTCACAAAACAAGCAATACCACAAGCCAAACACTGAGCCATCGTACACAGGAGTTTTATGCTTACGGCCTGAACAGACGTACTTAGCATGTGTAAATCAAGAAAACCAATGTGGTGAGGAATGGCAAGCATACATGTTTTGAAAGAGCACAGGCAGACCTTTTCAAGGGTAGGTGACTTGTGCAGGTTACAAAAGTGTATGATGCCTAAAGAAGCGACTAAATGTAGGTCACATTTGGGAAATGAAAGGGTTGTGTGACAAAGGGCACCAGCAAATGGGTCAAAACGTTATGAAAGCCACACAAACACAACAAATGTCATACGTTCCTGCGTTCCCACTCGTGTCCCGATGAAAACGGTACCTTACATGTGTGGGTGCACCTACCTGGGCGCCAAGGGGAAAGCCTAGAACACCCCTAACCCCAATCTTTTCCGAGAGCTGAATTTCACAATTTTTTCAGACGGGCACACCATACAGATATGGGCCTAGGGTGTCCAAGCCACCAAGGAAAACGGGGAACCCCATGCATTTCCGAAAAGAGGACATCCATGGGAATCAGCAGAGGTCTGTCTTGCGCAAATCGGTCGAGAATGTATTACCTAGAAACCCCGACAAAGTGAACATTGTGTTTTTTTCCCCACCAAATATCACACTTTGTCGGGGATTGTGGGTAATAAATTCTGGGCCTCTTCACACAAGTCAGACCTCTGTGCATTCCCACGGGTGGCCTCTTTTCAGAAATGCATGGGGTTCCCAGTTTTCCTTGGTGGCTTCGACACCCTAGGCCCAAATCTGTAGGTTGCCCACATGAACAAAATGTGCTGTGCCTGAAAGGCTTGGGGTTACCAGTGGGTTACCCTTTTCCTTATCAATGTTCTGATGGCATGGTGGCAATTTGTGGCCTGCCCCTGCAATTGTGTACCAGCCCACCAAAATATCTGCTCAGACGGCCCATTCCCTCCCACACCACTAACCATCCAGCCCCAGTCTCACCCACCCCACTGACAGTGGGCCCTAACCAGAGAATAATAAAAAACAGTACTCACAAATTGTTGCAGCTGCTCGCGTAGAAAAAGCTGTAAACAAAACAAAAAACATGTTACCTACATTTACACCAGCAAAAACAAATCGATACTTTCCAAGCATGCCCCCCCTTGCAAGCCATCCCCGGTTGTCTGCTGAACCTCCCCTCAACCCCCCAACGAAAACCCATTTGCCCCTTCCTACGGGCAGATATCTGCCCCCAGGGAGGGCTGCATAAGGTGTCCCCCCACACTCCATTTGGGGTGGGGGGAGAAGCCCTCCCCAAAACGTCGGACAGGCCCCCCAATGGATGGGGAAGTAGGGTTTGGGCACCTTAGGGGCAGATTGGCACACCAATGTGCCCATCTGTGCCAAGGGAAGTTTGGTAAACAGAGAAACAAATTGAAAATGGCAGGCTGCACTTTAGGGGGAGCTGAGGGGCACCCGACACCGCCGGGGAACTTTGTAATGTGAAAGGGGGTGCACCTCTCCACCCCCACCCCAATTGGAGGGGCGGTGCATCTCATGTAGCCCTTCCTGGGGGCAGATAAGGGGGGGCTGTCCTGCACTCCTTCCTGCGCTCAGGTGTCCCTTCCTAGGAGCAGATATCTGCCCCCAGGGAGGGCTGCATGACATGGCCTCCACTCCATTGTGGGTCGGGGGAGGGAGGTCACCACCCCTTCCCATTAGAAAATTCCCATCGGTTTGGGGTGCCCCCCCTAAAATGCAGTCTACCATTTTCACTTTTTTCCTTTGGTAACTCAACACCCCTTGGTGCAGATGGGCCCAATAGTGTGTCAATCTGGCCCCAGGGTGCCCAAACCTTACTGCCGCACCCACTAGGGGGCCTGTCCCACAATTTTGGGTGGCCCTCTCCACCCCTCACCCCAAATGGGTGGCGGGGGCACCTCATGCAGGCCTCCCTGTTCCTCCTTATATAAATGACTCTGCGCCCGATCCGCGCCCAGCAATGCTTTCACAATAGGTGTTGTTGGAAAGGGGAGAATCTCCCCTTTCCGACGACTCCTCCCTCGATCTACGGCTTGAAATACAGCTGGAGATCGAGGGGGAAAAAGGTGCAGACTGAAATTCAAGGTAATCCGGCCTCCGGGCAGTGAGGGGGGGACCTCCCCCTCAAATAGCCCAGGGGTTGGATTACAGTTTTGAGCGATCCCTGCTTTGCTTTGCAGGGATCGCTCAAAACAACGTGCCAAAAAGGACAAGCTATCTCGTCCTTGGCACTACGGAGGTAATGTCAAGAACGAGATATCTCGTCCTTGGCACTTAAGGGGTTAAGGCCCTCTGTCATCAACAAAACAGCCGTTATATATAGCCTTTGTTGATTTCAGAGAGGCCTTAGACTCTATTGATCGAACTTTGATGCTGAGGAAATTGGTAAAAATGTGTTGCCCCTTTTCGTTGGTCAAACTGATCTCTTTGCTCCATTCTAATACCTCGATACGAATTAGACTTGCTCTTGATTGACAATTTACTGCACCTCTCCCTACTTATCGTGGCCTTAAGCAAGGGTGCATTTTGGCAGCCACTATTTTTAATCTCTTTATTTTAGATACAGGAGAACATTTTTTGTCAGATTCCATGGGTCCTTTATGCAGATGACCTCGTCTTGCTTTCGAAAACCCAAGTGTGCTTACAAAGACTAATTAGAGGTTTAGCACTTTATGTACAGGAAAATGCCATGGCTATTCATTTTAGCTAAAACGCACATTCTGGAATGTTGTAACTCAAAGATTAAGGCTCAAAAATTGTTCACCTTGTCCTTACATCAAGAACGCATTAATTTCAACCTACAGATATTTAGGGGTGATCCTCAATAATACTGAGAATGATATGCCCTACGTAGATGATTTAAAATTTAAACTACAGGCCCTAATCTCACAAGCGAAAGCTATTTTATACAGGTTTGGTAAATTCACGTGTAGCCCTGTTCTAACATTCTATTCGCGGAATGTGATACCTATTATCACTTACGGCTCTGAATCCCGAACGCCTAAAGATCGTTCCTTTTGGGACCGACTAGAGGGCAAATTCTGTCGTTCGGTATTTAAATTACCCAACTCTGCACCTATTGCTCAGATTCTTAAACTCTACCAAAGGGACTGGATTTACACTATAGAATTATGCCAGACTTACAAAGACTGGGATTCAGTCTATTTTGGACACAAAAGGTTCAGAGCCCCTGAGCCCTATTTAATCCGATATCCTTCTCACTAGAGTTTGAGGTTTTGTTTGAATCTATGGCCAACTAGAGAGATCTTATGTAGACGACAACTTTTGGCAATTCATGAGAACGTTTGTCGGTTCTGCAAACTTATTGAATATCCTCAAACTTTGAAGCATATTATTGCATTCTGTTCTGGAGTACATGCTCAACGTTGTAAATATTTTAGTCACTGTTTTAATATATCGAGAAATATTGAGAATGAGGAATTTTGGATACAAGTATTTGGTGCTAGACAGACGTCTATAAGAATAGCTACTGTCGGCTTTTTACTTGAGCAGGGACTCAATAACATTGGAGATTAAGGAGAAATATCACTTGCATTTTGAGGTGATGCTGCTCTGATTTAAACTGCTATTATAATATTTTATTTGATCTATGAATGATCTTATTTTATACATTTGTATTCCTATTTGGAATTTGAGACATGGTTTTGATGTTTAATTATGTATATGATAATGGTTATTTATTTGGGTAATTGGTGTAATTTTATTTTGTCGTGTAAATTGAAAGGTTGTTTTTCTCAGCCAATCAATTAAATACATTTTTTTTTTTTAAAGAAGCAGTTTAGGTGGGGAGAAGCTGTGAATGGAGCAACCTGTGCTGCTAAGCAATGACGTCCTGGTTCACGTCCCCTACCATGTTACCCCCGGTAGGGGGGGGGGGTCAAAAACCATCATACACCATGCATGGGAGGAGATAACGTCCAACAAGAGGGTCTTGTCCACTGTAGCACAGGGATATTGCGTCAAATACATCACAAAACCTTGCAATATACTCTTAAAGAACAAACCAATGGCCCCACAACAGCAAAGGCTTCAACATGCAGAGACCCTGGCACCGGTCGAATAAAGAGCAATTACAGGCAAAGTGGGGTATTTATTCTGTCCTTCCTTGTTCCAAAGAAAGACCAAACAAAAACACCAGTTTTGGATCTGAGACCAGCAAACAAATATGTGAAGCCACAAAAATTCAGAATGACAACCTTGCAGGAGGTGATTCCCTACTAAAGAAGGGCAATTATCTGGCGACTCTGGATATGAAAGATGCATGCTTGCATATTTCAGTGTTCCCAGGTCATCAAAAATACCTAAGATTCCGAATGGGTCACATTCATTACCAGTTCAAAGTACTGCCTTTTGGAATTGGCTCACCTTTAGTGTCACAAAAGTGTTAGTGGTGGTCGCAACACACCTCAGCAGGGAAGTTATCCCAGTATACCCTTATCTGGATAACTGGCTAATAAGAGGGGAAAACCCAGATGTATATCACAGAAATAATCCCACAAAGACTGGGAGCCCCTCTACCGAGAATGAACATGGCCAAATAACCTGTTGTATGGGAATGTGCTGTGACGAATTGAGGGAATTCATCCCTTCACCCCCAGGGTGGACTCCCCAACCCTGTGTGAGTCTACAGAGGTTGCCCCATTCCACAGCTCCCTCCCTAGGTGGTTGAGGCAGGTGGGACCTCACTGGATGAGACTCCCCCTTGGGCACAAGGACTCCCGTTCCCGTGAGGAACTCCCTAAAGCTCTGCATAATGTGACCTACATGGGATGCTCTAAAAATCCAGAACCCTTTAAATAGCAAGACTGGGACGAAGAAACACCCAGTAGATACCATTATCTTATGGAAAGAGCATGTCCCTTTAAATAAAAACACCCAATACGCTTAGACGAGCACGTTGATGAGCATACAGTTGAGAAGCCACAGAGGGAGAAGGGAGCGAGAAGAGAGAGAGGAACACATACGCAGTACGGGGAAGGCCCCAAGCTGTGTAATAGGAGAAGGCGGAAGCCAGGATTTTCAAACTCGCTCAATACCAAAGAGTGGGATGCCAAAGCTATTTGAACCCCAAGTGCGAGAAGCCAACAGGACAGGCGCCCAGAAAGAAGGCGGTGGCGAGACCATGAAGGAGGATCTGCAGTGGACAGCTGGTCCACAAATCATTGCTGACATGTCCAATATCGAGCCGCAGGGTGTCCGGTCACGCATCAGAGCACCAGGACAAATGTAAGGAAACGAGAGACCGTGAGGAAGGAAACTCCAACTAAGAGAAGGCGGCAGAGGTCCATGACAAGGGAGTAGGTCCCAGAGGAGCATGGCTCCTGAAGATTTTCTCCTTCTAAACCGAAGCTAACAAGGAGAACTGGAAGCACAGGAGGCCCCGAGGGAATCGGTGTACTGCACTGTGACGAAGTGGACAGTTGCATGTACAGTTCCTGCAGTTTTCTTTGTGAAATACTATCTTTTGCATACAGGAAGTCCTGCAGTAGGTGCTTTCCTCTAATGAAGTGCTGTGTTTTGCTGGTTTCCTAGGCGACAAGGGACGAAGGAGAGGAGCCGGAGATCGACCGTTACAGCTGGGCATACTGAAAGAGATGGATGGTGAAATGCTCACAGCTCAAGCTGATGGGGTGTTGTGTTTGCGCCGTTGCGCACAAAGAAGACGTTTGCTATTGAAATAACGAGGCGATCGTTGTTGTCGTGTAAAGCCAGTGAGTCGGTGCGCCGTTGCGCTCAAAGGAGAAGTCTTGCATAGATAACGAGGCGATCGTCGTCACCATCTGAAACAGTAGCTGTGCCGTATCTCATGGAAGGAGGTGGTTAGCCATTAACTGATGATGCAAACGTTGTCACTCTGAGTCAATGAGTGAATATACGGTCCCGTTCGAAAACGAAGTTGGTCATTAAACATAAGAAGGTGATTGTTGTCACCATTTCAAACTATGGGAAAGGCTGGCGCCGTTGCACTTCAGAGGAAGACGTCCGATTGAAGAGAGGCGATTGTTATCTCGTGTGAATCCCAAAGTGAATGTGCCGGTGCTCTAAGGATTAACTTGTTTCAGATTATCAAGTTGTGTGTGTTGCTGGCAATTGATACCAGTCATTAATACAAATGAGTGGAGGATCGAATGGCAACATGGAGAGAGGAAAGAAATGAAGACTGAAAATAACTATTGTTTAGGTGAGAGCCATTAAACAAGGGTGTGTGTTCATCAAGGGAGAGGTTTAAGCGCCTGGAGAGCCTTGCACGCATAAAATAAAGAACCCTAATAGGACATTATCACTATATGTCAGTCCAACCTTTCCTAGAAATGACCAAGTGTGAGAGTCTCAGAAGGAACAGCATGACAGATTGAGAAACCAAAGACAGAATTGAAAAGACAAGTTTAGAGAGACAAGAGAATGAGGAAAGAAGAAAATGTATAGAAACTTCTATAAGTAATGAAAGACAGAAAAAGAAGATAGGGAAGTATAAAGTACATTATAAATTGAATTAATTCTTATCTTATTGTATCCTGGGATGACATCCGGTTGAAGGAGACTGAGAAGACAGCGAAAAGCTGTATCCTTTACTACAAAACAAACAGAAAAGAAAGAAACTGTTAATAAAAGATTTGGGTTCTCTTTGTAATCCATATAAACTACTTGGTGGCTCAGAGTTTTATTTAATCATTATTCAAGTGTACATCCACATTTGCACAAGCTACTCGTCTCAGTAGAAGCCATGAGACAAAGTTCAGCTTAAACAAAATGAACTCAAAATGTTCTGACACAAGAGAAAGTTATTGAAAATCTGAATACTGAGAATGAAGAACAGTGGATAACAATACCCTGGGAAAATGGAAGGTAACTCAATATTCTATACAGGGAGAAAATAATACTAAAGAGAGGAAACGTTATGAGCCAGAGTTTAAAGGAACTAGACCATTGAGTCATATCCAAAGTCAAGTAGACCAAAATAAACTGAACTATAATTGCCCACGAGAGAGAGCCTGCCAGAGCAATAGTATCGTCCAAGGATACGCGGAGACCAAACAACAGGAATATAGATCTTATAAAAGATCCCCAAAAGGGATTCCCAAACAAGAGGGGAAAACTCAATAGCCCATTTGAAGAACTACAGAGACTGCTTAACGAAGTTACAAGAGACTGTTTGCGGATTATTGATTAATGAGAAATCCTATAGACTGGTACTAGAAGTACCCTCAGGAGAAGTGAG
This sequence comes from Ambystoma mexicanum, assembly GCF_040938575.1. Classification (NCBI taxonomy): domain Eukaryota; kingdom Metazoa; phylum Chordata; class Amphibia; order Caudata; family Ambystomatidae; genus Ambystoma; species Ambystoma mexicanum. The sequence continues at coordinate 323,915,236 of NC_090925.1, read as the reverse complement.
TCATTCTCCTGACGGAAGTTAGTTTATATGGTGGTAGGGTCAGTAAGGGTAGTTTTGAACTGTGGACATTGACGACAGACAGAGGAGCACTGTAGTTAGTAAAATAGGCAGGCCCACTCGGGAGGGTCTACAATCATATTTTAGCTCACTGTGCCTTTCACAATTGAGAAATATTCTTATCAGGCTGGTCCCACCCACTTGGGCAGTCCAGCACCGAAATGCTAAGCAATTCTCCTATGAACAATTCCAACAGCGACTGCACCACATGTTTCGGCCTCATCAATGAGGTGCAGCTGTGCCTCTCTAAGCACAGTGAGCAAGGGGTCCATGTCTGAATTACCCTGGGTAACTTAGGGTGAAACGATCTTCATCGTGCCATATGCCAGACTAAGGCAGAGTTGGAAAGGCACTTGTGGGTAATGGACGTCCCCAGCACCAACATAAAACCAAACTTCTTGTGCTTTCTCTTCGTTAACGCAATCAGTCTCGTATCGACAACCTCCCGTCCCCACATGCTTTTTATGGTTTACCCCTTTCCCAACTTTTGCAGTCTCCTGTGGTTCCAGATAGCTCTTGAGTCTGTTCGCAAAAATTGCAAAACTACCCAGTCGCTCAGGAATTTTTGGTGTTCCCACTGGATCGTAAATGTCACCCATTCTAGGGCCACAAAGTTCCAAATCTTGCTTACCAATTTATGTTCAGTTGGAGCTTCCACTTGCGCACTACTAGCAACATAGCTGCCACAGTCAGGATTGTATATGCTTTTTCTTTTGCGCTCTTGAGATTCTCCAATACTGCGCCCGTCCCCCCTCTTGTGAACTAGAGATAATTTGTATTGCTGCAGTGACCATCTTCAAAATGGCGCTAGCAGCAAGCATTCCCACCATATGTGTTTCCAGCACAATTCTGATGTGTGTTGGTAAAACCTATGCAGTTTCTCAGGTGTAAGATGCCATTGGATCACGACCTTGAGCCACGTTTCATGAACCTGAATGGCACTTGTAGGTTTAGGGCTGTTTCTCCAAGTTTTTGCCCATTGTTCTGCCTCCAGTTGGTGGCCCACTGCCGTTTCCCATCGGGTCATATACCCCCATTTTGAGAACCTCTGTTGTGATGTACTTCTCAAGGGGGGTGAGGTCCCTTGTGGCTGCCAATTTAAGCGAAGGGTTCAGCAGCCAATGTCTCAATTGTGAATACTGGAATCTCTCCACATCCCCCAAGTTGAAATTGTGTTTACACTGCTCATACGATTTGATTTCCCCATTTTCAAACATATCCCTTAACTTATGAAATCCCGCCTTTTACCATTTAGCGAATGCCCTCCTTTCTTGGCATAAACTGAGGGTTCCTGAATAGGGCCATTAGCAGGGAGGGAAGGACAATTAGAATTGCCCGCCGCCGCAGGTCGCTCCACAAATCCCCCACCAATGCAGTCAACCAGTTTAGATACATATTTTTGGGTCGATCATCTTCTGATAGTCAGAGCACTACCTCTAATGGCCTTCTTCTTACAGCTCTATCCACCCGGCACTAGATTATTCTGCAGTTGTCTGTAAACCTCTCCCGCACCACTCTAATCTGTGCCACCAAGTAGTAAATTGCAATGTTTGGACCTCTCATCACACCCTTGCTTCTCAGGGCCAGGTAGATTCATTGCAGCCCTAGCTTTCTTGCGATTCCACATGAAGGCTCCCACCAGTTTTTGCAGACTCCTCAGGAATCGCAGCGGGATTGGCACAGGAAGGGTCATGAAATAGTATAAATTCTTGGGTAGGATCACCATTTTGAGAACGTTGATCCTCTCCAACCATGAGATGGATAGTGGACCCCAATCCGCCAATAGTTTTTTCACCTTCTTTAGAACCGGTATATAGTTTACCTGATGTAGGGATTCTAGCAAGCTTGTAATTTGAACCCCCCTCGGTATTACACCTGCTTTTCGGCCCACCTATATTGTGCGGGGCCACACATCCTCTGAGCTATAGGGTTGGCGTGCAAAAAACTTAGTTCGGATTTGTGCGTGTTAATTATTAAGCCTGCTACTGTTCCAAAGAGCCCCAATTCCCTTATAATCGCCAGGAGCATCCCAACTGGATCGGTGATCAGTAGGAGCAGGTCATCTTCAAAGGCCATGACTTTGCGCTCTTCTGCGTCAAAAGTGATCCCTCTTATGTGCCCGCTCGTCCTGATTTTCTCCAGTAACTGCTCCAAATGGATCTCATACAGAAGCAGGAATCGAGGGCATCCTTGCTTGGTACCTCTATTAGTCAAAGAAGGGGCGTCTGATAGTTGGCTCCGATTAATGAGAGGAACTTGGACCCAAACCCCATGGCCTCCATTGTTTGGAAAAGAAATACCAATTCGACCCGATCAAAGGCTTTTTCTGGATCAAGTGGCAGCATCAATGCAGGGGACTTGGATGTTTCAACATTCTCTGGAAGGTGCCACACACTGTGAGCGTTGTCGAAGGTCTCTCACTTCTAATCGGGATGCTAGCACCTTTTTGCATCCAAGTTGATAAGTGCTATCAGGCGTTATGATCAGCATAGTACCAGGTCCTTGCCTGGTTTCTGAAGTAATACATCCTTGGTTTCCTCCATTGAGGCGGTATTTCGCCCGGCCCTGCCAAAAGAGTTGTTACAGCCTAACCAGTCACGGGAGCAGCTTCTCACAGAAGGTGCTATAAAAGATTGCCAGGAAACCGTCCGGTCCAGGAGACTTCCCCAAGTGAAGGGCAGCGATAGCTGCTCTTATTTCCTCAGAGGAAATATCCTTCTCGAAGTCCTCCCTCTCCTGTGGCAACATCTTGGAGCGGGGGCAGTTGACAAGATACTTAGAGAGGCCCTCCTCCTCCGGTGAGTCCGACGAGTGTAAGGCAGTATAGTACTCTGCAAATTCCTCAAGAATATCCGGCAAGGCTGTACTAACAACCCCTGATTTCCTCTGTATTTTAAGTATCGTCCTTGGTGCCTTTCTTTCTTAGCACGCCAGGAGTTGGTCAGCCTTATTCTCCTTCACATAGTACCTTTGTTGGAGATGTGGAAGAGCCTGTTCCACCTCCCTGGTTTGCATCATGTCTAGCTGGCCCCTAACTATCCGGTATTTCCCCCTGCGTTATCTACCATCCTCTACATTATTTGTTTTAAGTTTCTCTTCCAATTCCACCTACAGCTGACCCCATTGTTTATCCCTCTGGCACTCCTTGGCCATCAGTTTCCCCCCTCATTGTGGCCTTAAGGGCATCCCATAGCAGGTGCTCTTTGTCCCCTTCCGTGGAATTGAAACTGAAGAATTCCTCTATTTCGTTATTTAGATCGTCACATATAACGTTATCTCTCAGCAACTAGCTGGGAAATCTCAATTTCTACAATCCCGACTCCTTTTACCCCACTCGCAGGACTACCGTTATAGGTGCATTGTCGGGTACCACTCTTGCCCCCCCAATTCCACCCCTGACACGTGTCCCAGAATCGTGCTAGAGACCCAGGCGTAGTCTATACACAAAACATTTCTATGGATGTGTGAATAGAATGTGTATCCCTTGTCTTCCCCTTTCAGTTCTCTCCAGCTGTCCACCAACCCCAACTGGTCTATGCGCTCCCGGAGCTCACTAGAAGGGACCAGTTGTCTATGGAAGATCCTTGCACTCTTATCTGTCCGTGGATCCTATGCCAGGTTGAAGTCTCCCACCAGTATTAGGTGGCCCTTAGAAAATGTCTCTAGCCCCCCGGTGCCTCTCTCTCCCTCTCCTCAGGCGGTCAATACCTAATCTCCTTGCCTCCTCTTTGCTTTCTCAGTCTGGTGGGTTTCCCTCCGTCGGTTTGGAGTTATTCTCTGTGGCCTGGCTGGACGGCTCAGGACCCTTTTCTTAGAGCCCCTGGGTGGGACCTTTGACTATTCCCACCATTTTTGATTCGCTGTTTCTCTTGGTGGTCTGCTTTCTTGTGAAATGGGTTCTTCTTCTATTTTCAAGTTCCGGGAGAGTGAAGCAGAGAGTGGTCTGCTGTGTCTGCAGTGATGCTGGTGAGATTTTACCAGAGTCTTTCTCCAGTCCTTGCTACCTGGAGGCGGAGCGTGACACAAGCTGCAAAGGAAGCAGTTAAAACCGCTAAACGTGCACGTAGCGGAGAGAGAAGCAGAGATTGGTCTGGTGTGGTCCGCGGTGGGACAAGTTCAATGGCCCTGTAGCACGCCACTCCTAGTTTCTGCATCTGGAGCAGTGGGTGAGTAGGATAAATGAAATTGCGCCAAGGTAAACTTAACATAGCATTTCAGTGATTGCTTTATTGACACTGCAGTTACTGTAACGTGTTTGGTGAGTTGTACCCGCCAGCCCACAATGACATTACAAAACATAGGAGTTCCTGCATTTTATTAGTAGTTTGACTTTTGGAGATCATTGAACAGTGCCTGCTTGCTTGGGTTCATATACTAAAGAGCCAAAGTATGACACACATTTAACAACCTAATTAGTGGGGCAATGGAGGATGACTTGAGAGCCCCGAAAGTGGATGATTTCACGTGGGATGGGAACAGACCTAATGAACCGTCAATTTTCAAACCCATGTTTAGTGTGCAGCCTAGACCGTTAACCTCACAGGGAAATTTCATTAAGGACAATCAAACTCCCTCGTCCTCTGGCTTAAATGGCCAGGTGGAAAGTGAAGTAATGAGCGCCTCTTGACCAAATCATTTAACTCTGTCTGAAGCTCTAGCTACAAACACTGAATACACACTTACGGCAACTAGGTTAAAAAGACCATATCAGACCTTTTCCAATTCGGAAGAGCCGCAGCCTTAATGATGTTGCCCAGATTGAAATCAGTGAGTTACCCGAACTGAGGAGGCAATGTGATAGTGTTAATAAAGTTAATTTATCTGTCCCCAGGCCTGGAATGGTGAGATGGAAGGACAAGCTGAATTACAAATGTCTCTTGACACGTCTTTCGAGCTGAATGCCATCTCAGTCCCAAGGGCTGACTCCACTGATATGAACCAAAACCCAAAAGAAGTCGAGGAGAGGGGGAAACAACTGAACGCAAAGACTACGTGATGGCTAGCCCTAACGTAGATAGTACCCCCACACTGTCTGCTCTCAACTTTGTACTGACATCTCTAGTGAAAGTTTTTGAATCACTGAGAAGTGAGGTACAGCAGCATACAGGAATTCTCATGGAGTTGACAAAAGACACGGAGGAAAGTGAAAGCACCTTAGTGGGCCTGAAAACTGTAATAAATTCGACCATTTAGGACACCTTGGTACTTCTGAAATCAGAATCAAACCAACAATCAGAAATGTTGACGACTCTGCAGGGAAATTGGGAGGGTGTGAATGGCGAATTAAGGTCATGAATAAGACTATGAAAGACATGAAACCAGAGTTTTATTGTCAACATCAGAACAAATGTAGACTAGGAGTGGAAAAGGTAATCCAAGAGGATATAGATCATCTTTTGGTTGATGCGCCACTGTCAGAGTTGACTGTGGAGGAATTTGTGCGCTTGGTGCAGATATCTGAGCAGGACTACCAGCAGAATCTGAAAACTGGATCACCCTGCCCAGTGGAAAATCATCCAAGGAAGGAATGAACAGAAAAGCAACAAGCTGAATGGTGAAACCAAGAAGAGACGGAAAAGACAGCAGAGTCAGGTGCTGGCGGAACTTGTTGAAAAACATTCACAGGACGAAAAAAAACATCAAAGAAGCAAAAAGATCCGAAAGTCAGAAACAACTCAATTTGGCTGCAAAATTAAATTGACAGAAGTGTGTGAGAAAGATCCATCAACAAAGATTAAAGGCGTTGAAGTGTAAAAACTGTAGAAAGATCTAATGAAAGCATTAGACGGGCAAAGAAACAAGTGATGAAGTTGACAGAAAAGAATATGGAGAAGGAACTGGAACTAAGGGCATTAACTGTGGACGTCCAAACGGAAAGACAAGAGTAACCAAAAAAGCTAGGCTACGGCAAAACACCAGGATCTCAGTGAGAAAGTATGTTTCGGTCCTAGGGGCCATGGCATCCTGCATCCATCTGGTGAGAAACTGTCGACTATTCATGAGGCCAGTCCAAGAATTCCTCGCGGACCGATGGGCACAGGCTCAGGGATCGTGGTCGGACAGGATAACCATTGACGACAAGCTACGTCGGACCCTTCAGTGGTGGCAGAGTTCCCACAATCTGAACAACGGTGTGCCCCTACAGGAGCCGAAGTTTCAGAGCACCATAGTTACGGATGCGTCCCTAACCGGATGGGGAGCGCACATGGGTGCTCTCCAAACGCAAGGTCGCTGGTCTCCAACGGAGTCCCTCCTACACATAAACGTACTGGAACTCAGAGCGGTACGATGGGCTTTGAAGGCGTTCCTACCACACATCAAGAGTTCGCGAGTGCGGATACTGACCGACAATACAACAGCCATGTTTTATCTGAGGAAACAAGGAGGGACACGATCAAGGACTCTTTCCATAGAAGCCCAGAAAACATGGCATTGGGCATCGAAGCACGACATTTCCCTCGTGGCTCATCACCTTCCAGGAGTGAGGAACGGCCAAGCCGACTCCCTCAGCAGAAGCATGGCCCAGATACACGAGTGGGAAGTGGACACGGGTCACTTGAGGAAAGTGTTCGAGAAATGGGGTCACCCCCCTTCGCGACCAAAGACAACAAGAAATGCCAGCAATTTGCAAGCAGATGGCCCCAAGAGGGTTCGGTGGGGGAGGCATTCTCCTTCCCATGGACGGACATGTTCCTCTATGCTTTCCCCCCGTTTCCACTCATACGGAAAACAATACAGTGGATACGCAGATACAATTGCCGGGTGATTGTAGTGACACCATACTGGCCGAGGCAACCGTGGTTCTCAGACCTCCTCCATCTATCGCTGGAACATCCCATAGCGTTTCCGAAAGTCCCGTACCTTCTATCCCGGGACAGAGGCACAGTGTGGCCTCACGACCTGGACAGTCTCAACCTTACGTCCTGGCTCCTGACTTCTCGGAGTTCGGCGCTTTAGACATTTCAGAGGATTGCCAAAAAATTCTACAGGCGGCTAGAGCCCCTTCTACTAACAAATCTTACTCCTAAAAGTGGCAGAGATTCTGTGAATGGTGTAGAGGACAACGGGGACTACAACCATTGTTGGTGACGCCGGAACAAGTTCTACCTTACCTGCTCCTCTTGGCAGAAAAGGGATTGTCCCCCTCGTCGATAAAGGTACACCTGGCAGCCATCTCGAGGTTCACAAGGAAGAGGCAGTCGTCTCCTCTATTCAGTGACAGACTGGTAAAACACTTCATGCGGGGTTTATTTCGAGCTTTTCCCCCGGTGAAACGTTTTCCCCCGACGTGGAGCCTCAACACAGTGTTGGCAGGCTTGATGAAACCGCCTTTCGAGCCTATGGCCACGTCCGACATAAAATTCATTTTGTGGAAGTTGGCATTCTTGATAGCTATCATATCAGCCAGACGTATCTCGGAACTACAAGCGCTGGTCGTGGACCCGCCCTACCTAAGATTCTTTAAGGACAAGGTAGTCCTGGCAACTAACCCTGTGTTCGAAGGTTCCGACGGTATATCACAAACACTCATCCGTGGTTCTGCCTACTTTCTTCGCCACTCCATCATCGGCAGCAGAAAAAACTCTTCATACCCTGGACGTTAAGAGGGCTCTGAAATTCTACCTACATCAGGGCTACTCGGCAACTGTTCGTCGCATATGGTCCGTCGACGAGAGGGAAAGCAATCTCTAAACAGGGATTGGCTAGATGGGTCTCGTCGACGATTGCTTTTTGTCACTCTAAGGCCGGAAGGCCACTGCAAGGACATCCTAGAGCTCATTCTACAAGGTCGATGTCCTCCTCAACAGCGTTATGGGCTGGGATTCCGCTGACGGACATATGCCAAGCTGCGGCATGGTCAGTGCCCCACACGTTTACCTGCCACTACTGCCTTGCCAGGCAACATGCAGACGAGGAAGAGCTGTCCTGCGCCATCTGTTTCAGTAAGGTAAGCTCCTCCCTGTGGAGATTCTCTTGTCTACCCTCTTAAGGGCGATCTACTTTATGTGGGCAACGTTATATGACTTAACTTATCCCTACGGTAGATATGCATTGTGTAGTAGGGTGAGGATATATATTGTTACATTACATTCTCACCGCCGTCTCAAGCGTTACTGCTATACAATCTATTCTAAGCATGTGAATCCATGAAAGATCCAATGCTGGAGAAGGGAATAGTTTCTTACCTGTAACTCCATTTCTCCAGCATTGGTATCTTTCATGGATTCACATGCGCCCGCCAACCTCCCCGTATATAATGTATGTGATAAATTTAACCCTTCCTACTTTGGAGGGGCCGAAATCTGAAGGGGAGCCGCAGGGGCGAGCCTCTTATACTAGCACGGCCTGCGGAGCATGCATAGGTGGGTCCTAGAAGGACATAGATAGGACACAAAAGTGTCGAAAGTTTTCCTTTGGAAAAGGCTATATATGTGTACCGAGGGGTCCCAGTCTGACGACGGGGAATATTCTAAGCATGTGAATCCATGAAAGATACCAATGCTGGAGAAATGGAGTTACAGGTAAGAAACTATTCCCTTCATCTGCCAGTATAATTTTAATGGGTGATCTAAACTGCCAATGTAACTGCACTGGGGAGGGGAAACGAACTAAAGATCCAATGTTAATTGGGAAGAGTTGGTATTGTTTCTTGACAGTGCAACTTACTAATGGCCAATGGGAATATTGAGGGGGATGTCATTCCAGCATCTACCTGGAAGAGAGGTGTGTGGCATTCAACTATAGATTATCTCTTTCTCTCTAAGCATTTGTTTGAGAAATGTAAGCATTTCTGTCTGGAAAAAAAGGAAAACCAAGTTATCATGAAATGCTAGAACGTACTCTCTCCCATCAAAATGAAAATTGGGACGAGTACTATTTAGATGAACTATTTATAAATAATGGGGATAAATCGAGGTGTGAAATTTAGCATAGGGGGAGTTGATCTAACGAATAGAATGAATAACATCACAAGTGCCATGTGTGATAATGATTTGGGTATCATTTGTAACCCAAAAAGCTTTGTAAATTTCCTGTGGGACCTTAACCTAACTGATAGGGTGGGTAAACAAACTGCATGCCAGCACAAACATCACTTGTTGATCGAACCTGGGACAAGAAAAAAGAATTGAGAAAAGCAGTGTGGGCATTACAATTGAGGAAAGAGGAGGAAGATGTGTATTTGAGTGAAGTAAAATCATTGAGAAACAGGTATTGAAATTGGTCGAGATCTAATAAATATTCATGCATGCGGCGACATGGCGAAATGAAAGCTAAGGGCTGTGGGTCAGACCAATTCAAGAAACCTTTGGTCTTTGATTAACTTAACTGCGGCAGATCAGATTAATTTACAAAGCAGTATTATACATGAACATGTGTTGCCGGAGCATTTATTAAAGCTCTATGGAGCTGCTTTGGGCCCAATGTTAACTTTCCCAAAGGAAGTAACTTGGGAACTGAACATAACACAAGAGGGGATAGAAGAACTGATTAAAAACATCCTTAATCTCTCGGGCCACAGGTCCAAATGGTTTGAGCAACCAAATATTAAACTCTGATACTGGTCTATGGTCCCGCTTATTGACGGCGCTGTTTAAGGTAGTAGTGAGTATCAGACAACTCCCAGAGTCTTGGAGGAGAGCCATTATCATCCCAATCTATAAAACGGGGGATCGGGCGTATCCCATAATTTACCGCCCGATCTCACTTCTAGATGCGGATGGGAAGATTTTTGCGGATATAGTATTGGAAGAGCTGGAAAAGTGGGCAGAACGGAGTGGAATCTTATCGAAACATCAGGTTGGTTTTCAAAGTGTTCTCTTAATCATTGCAGGGTCTTGTAATGAGCACTGTATGAGCAGGTCCTTTCAAAAGGGTGGCCCGACACTCTATGGTTCTTGGATTGATTTATCCCAAGCCTTCGATACTGAAAACGGAGAACATTTGTGGGGTAAACTGAGGAGCTGCAGATTACCAGAAACCTTGCTAGCAATTATAGTGGAGTTACATAAGGATTCACAATTGCAGGTAAGGCTAGAAGAAAAGGGGAGACTCTCTAGTGCAATCAAGACTGAAAGGGGGATAAGACAGGGGTGCATTGTGGCACCCTTCCTCTTTAACCTTTACCTATCGGATTTGGCAAAGAATCTAGAAGGGTACACGTTTGCAAGTCCTAAGATTGGAAAGGAGAGACTTAATTGGATTGTCTAAGTGGACGACATTGTTCTTCTGCACTTTACCCTGATAGGTTTGCAATGGCTGTTGAGTGCACTAGAGCAGAACGCAACGTTAAGTAATTTGAAGATAACCCCACTAAAATCTAAAATTGTGATCTTCAAGCGTTCACTTAAGTCTTCCCACCCATTTGTTTGGCATTTAGATGATAAAATCATGCCAGTAGCTAAAGAAGTTACATATTTGGGGTCAATAGTGAGATCCATTCCAACTAAAGTACATTTAAAAACAATTTTGGAGGGGAAAATATTGCAGTTTGGATCCCAAAATGAGAAAATTATAAAACTGTACTGTAAATATTCATTGATCCCGGTTATAAAGTACTACACTGGCCAGGTTATTCTGTCCTTGCTATTTGGTCTAGATGCAAATCCACAGTCAAGACTTATGGAGGACAAACTAAGGAAATGGGTATTAAATCTGCCAAATTGTGCCCCAATTGCTAGTCTGAGGTACGAACTGGGCCTTCAGTCCATGAGATCATTGATGGAGTGGAGGTGGGTGTCTTTGTACAGATTGATCCTGGTTCCCCCAAAGACCTTGTTATATGAAGATGTATGTTGTGCACTAGCGGGGTCTACCAATCGTTATCTGATCGATTTGAAGGCCCAAGTTCTTGAAATCTTCACCAGCTGTGAGCGCACAAAAATCGATTTGGTTCCAAATCCCATGAATGTGTAAGTCAATAAAGAGAGCGGATTGGATCAGGACGATCGCACTAATGCAGATCTCGATTTTGTCCCCGTCATTGTCGAGTGTAGACAAATCGTGAGCGTGGCTGGCCTTGTATTTGAGGAGATTTCCAGATCCTTATACTAGGTCGGATTTCTTGAGATTCCACCTCAATTTGTTGCCTAGAAGAGAAAGCTTACATATTGGAATGGAGGAGTATGGGGACAATTTCTGCCCACTATGTAGTGGAACCAGTACACAGACTTTAAAACATCTCTTAATTGAGTGTGTTGGGACATTAGAAAGGAGAGTCATGAAAATGTCAAGATTTGTTGATAAGGTCTGGTGGTTAACAACGCCCTTCTTTTGGTAGAGACTGGTGTCTGGTCACAAAACACTCCTGACAATGGAAATTGCTAAAATAGGTAAATCTTACTGCTGCTAAACTGTGACATTGCTGAAAGAGCTACATTTTAGTATAGTATTTTGATTGTGTTTTATCTATAAAGTCCTAATTTTGGGAGAGGATGATAATTAGGTCGGGCTGATCTGCCAACAATGGAAATGTGCAATAGTTGAGTCAAATTTTATTATTGTATTGTCGTAAATTGTAATTTCTTTTAGTGAAAAGTCTTAATTTTTTACTATGTCACAATAAAAAAAAGATTAAAGATCTGCATGCCCTCCTCGTAGGTCGTTATCCGGTGTTGTCTCCCCTCCCACTCGATTAGGAGCCCCAATGGGAATGTCTATAGATAGCGCACCTCTCACCGGGCCAATGCTCACACAACCAGATCCGTCATTCGTTGTTTGGTCAAGGTCTTGTAAAAGTGGACCTCCAAACCATTGCAGGTGATTTTTCTAGCTTTTCTGGCAGCCGCTAGTATCTTTTCCTTCTGCTCATATTGATGTAGGGCTACCACCACATCCCTGGGCCTGGCCTCTGGCTCTCCTCTTCTAGGACCCACTCTGTGGATGCTGTCCAAACGTACCTCAGTCCCATTCTCCATCTCTATTATGTCTGCAAACACCTGTTGCGCAGCCTCCCGCAAGTCCTTGTCGGCCACTGTTTCCGCCAGGCCCTTTATTCCGATGTTTGCCCTTCGTGAGCGATTCTCAAAATCTTCGGTTTGGATATCCAGATTTTGGGCGACAGTTGCCATTAGTTCCACCAGCTCCTCTATCTTGTCTTCTGCAATTTCTTGTGGTGCGTTTTCTGTTGCGTCCGTCGGTTCTTCCAGGCTTGCTGTGTCCCCCTCCACCTCTTGCAGTGACGGCGAGAGTTCTGCGCGAATCCGGCTTAGTTGCGTCTGGATCGTCTCTGAGATCTTGTCCCCAAAGTCCTGAAAGTATTGACGGAGTATGTCTTGTGTGACCACCTGGCTGCCACCCAATTCATCCCAATTTTAAAATCTGTCCAGAGAAGAATCCAACCTTCACTGGAGACACCTAATCAAACACAGGCAGTAAACCCAGTGGTAGAGAAACTTTTTCACCCAGCGCTGCCTCACCCACTCTAGATCAGGGGCCAGCTTAAGCCAGATTCGCTTGTGGTCACAACTACCCGTAAGAGGGCAGGGGCAACACTAGCCTCTTCGGAGGTTCCCCCAGTCAAGGAGCACAAGAAGCTCTATACCATGGGAAAAAAGGTAGCGACTTCGGCAGCGTTTCAAGCTCGAACCGCCAACAATTCTACACTGTTGGCAAGTTATGATTGCCATAAATGGGATGAAATAACTACCCTAATAGTTTCTGCTCCTGAGCCTTTAAAGTCTCAACTTGCCTTAGTAGCAGCTGAAGACAAAGCTGCTTCCATCTGCAATCTCAAGAATAACCTCAATGCTGCAGATAATGCAGGCCGAATAATCACTGAAGGAACCATAATCAAGCGCCAGGCTTGACTTCGCTAGTCCGGCTTTAAGCTTGAGACCCAGGCAACGTTACTTACTATGCCAGTGGAACCAACAGTCTTATTCGGCAAAGCGGTAGAGGATGCCCTTAAGTCCGCCAAGGAGGAATACAAAACTTTCAAGTCCCTCGGCCAACTAACTAATAAACCACCTGGCCAAAGAGGCAGGAACAATTTTCGCCGCTTTCGTGGCCAAAATTCCCAGAGAGGTTCCGGTTATGGACAAGGTCAAAATTCTTCTAGGAATAACAACCAAGGTCAGGCGTCACCGGTTACCAGAGAGGCCAGCACAGATCCCGCGGCCGGGGACGGGCCTCCACTTCTAGAGGTGGAGGAACACCTCCCAAGCAATGACAGTCCACTACAGGTCCCCTCCCATGCCTCCCCAGTAGGGAGGATGGATTTCACACTTCGAACCTTCCCCCGCGGCAAAGGAAGACCACAAAGGAAGAATCTCTCATCCTTCTTGAAGAAGTCAACGCGTTGCTTCTCAAGGACACCATAGAGATTGTGCTGTCCAACGAGGTAAACAAGGGTATTATTCAACCTGTTGTGCCAAAAAAAGAACTATGTGCCCAGTGTTAGACTTACGCCCTGCAAACAATTATGTAAAGCCACAAACATTCTGCATGACAACGCTACAAGAGGTAATCCCCCTGCTAAAACGGGGTGATTTCATGGCAATACTGTATATTAAAGATGCCTATTTTCTTATTTCAATGTTCCCAGCGAACAGAAGACTCTTGCGTTTCAAAATAGTAAACCAGCACTACCAATTCAAAGTGCTACCCAACCAAACTCCAAGGTTAACGCCCTATGGATGAACTGGTCAGGGAAATTTGCTTACGCAAATCCCCCCCCACCCCGACTACCTTAATAAGCAGGATAGTGAACAAGATTCACAGAGAACAGATGACGCTCATCCTAGTTGCTCCCATGTGGGCGAGACAGCCATGGTATCCGCATCTGCACAAGCTGGCGATGTGCGATCCCATCAAACTCCAGTGTCGGATCCACCTATTAACCCAACAATGGAGAACGGTGCATCCTCAACCCCACTCAATGAACTTGGCAGCATGGCTTCTGAAGTCATAGAGTTCGGACATCTTAATCTACCATAGTGGTGTATTGATATCCTCAAGGATACTGTTATGTTGACAAGTGGAGGAGATATGTAATTTGGTGCCAGGCTAAACAAATAAACCCCATAGAATGTACTCCATCCCACATTCTAAATTATATGCTCCACTTCTTAGACTCGGGGTTAGTATTCAACTCCATAAAGGTCCACCTGGTGGCTTTATCAGCGTACACCACCTCTCAGAGTAAAGTATTGCAGTAGAAAATTCCAGTCATCAAGGCGTTCATGGACGGAGTAAAGACTCCACCCTCCAATTCCTAACCCACCGCCAGGATGGGATCTCAATGTAGTACTCGCAAAGCTCATGGGGCCCCCATTGGAGCCTATGCATAAGTCAAGTCTTAAACACCTGACATACAAGACTGCCTTCTTAGTGGCTACTACCTCCATAAGAATAGTTAATGAATTGCAAGCATTGTCAGTGCAGGACCCTTTCTTTATCATCCATAAAGACAAATTGGTTTTACGTACACATCCGAGATTCTCTCCCAAATTAATTTCCAAATTCTATGTGAACCAATCCATAGAGCTACCGGCTTTCTTTCAGTAATCTACTAGCTCAGCTGAGGTAAAACTCCACACACTAGATGCGAGGAGGGTGGTCCTTTACTATGTGAACAAGACCAGACCGCTTAGAAAAAACAGACCAACTGTTTGTCTCTGTAGCACTAGGCAGAGAAGGAGACCGCATTTCCAAGAATGCCATCTCCAGATGGATAGTCAGATGCATACAACTATGCTATTCATTATCAAATAAGATACTACCTTTCACACCAAGAGCTCACTCCAATAGTAGCACAGGTGCTACTCTGGCTTTTATTGCAAATGTCCCCTTAGACAGCATTTGCAAAGCGGCTACATGGCGCCCAGTACACACCTTCACTCAGCACTATTGCATTGGGACCAATGCCAAGACATATACACAGGTGGGACACGCAGTTCTAAAACATCTATTTGCTGCTGCTCCTTCTCACAACCCACCACTTTCTCCTAACACTGCTTGCTGATCTATGCATAGCATGTGATCTAAGCAGATTCCACAAGCCTCAGAAGGTATACATTACTCACCGTAGTCGTATTTCTGATGCTTGTATCTGCTTAGATTCACGTGCGCCCACCCTTCCTCCCCGGAGAGAAGGTGCATAGATGTTATATTAGCTCTTCTCATACTTATCTGTTTGGATACACCTGTACTCACGATAGACATCATGCTACTTCATGTCATAAACAAAACAATCTGAGGGACCTCAACGCATGAAGGACCATAGGTACAGTATTACTGGCACGCCCTTTCGACGTCTCTTTTCGAGTTTCGAAAACAACTGTAATACTCAGCAGGTTCCACTAGATGTCGGCCTATGCATAGCATGTGAATCTAAGCAGATACAAGCATCAGAAATACGACTAAGGTGAGTAATGTATCCCATATATGTATGTATGTATATATTTATATGATCACCCACACTTTACTCTTCAAACGGTAAACGCAGTATCGCAATGAAACTGATGGTAGGTAGTAAAGCAAGTTAAAACAGTTAGAAAAGCTTTGGAAACCTATTGTGCTTTATAAAATAAGGATCCTAAAACTTGAGAAGCCCTTCCCTGCTATGGAAAGTAGGCCTAGTGCCTTAGAGTTAAAATTCCCAGGTAAGTATCGTTGCATGTATCTGGAAGGCTTTAAAAGTGGAGAACAAGTATTGGCAAAGCCTGCAGGTGGGTAGATGTTTCAGTGGAAAAGAAAACAAAAGTATGTTCAGTAGATTAGGAGTATTCGCCTATTCCCACCACTTGAAAGGGTGTGTGGGGTCCTTGGCCCGGACTCCACCCGTCATGACCAGGCATGATGTGTGGACTTTATGCCTATACAACCCTGTGGCGGTAGGGGAGGATGGAAACAGATATTCAATTTCGGATTCACTGAAAACGACCCTTATGGATTCACTGGGACCACTCACTTCAGTCAATGGTCCAGTTGCACGGGTTACCAGGGGCCATTGGTGCAGGGGAAGTTTTCACGTTTGGCATTGGGTCCAGCTAGGCAGCCATTCTGTGTTCTGATGAGACAGTTCCTGATATCTTAAGTTTGGACAATTGCTCCACCACTAGACGACAACCACCACAGTCCCAAGATGATATGAGACCCGCAAGGACATGACACGACTGGAATGGGCAGCAGCGAAGAACACCCCGATTGGAGGGTGGCAGGAAAAGCTTGTGGCAGTGGGTATGTATGCTCCAGGAAGGCCCCTCTTTGTGTTGGAGAGCCGCAGCTGTAGAAGGACCTGTCTTGGGCTACAAGCTCCTGACTGGCAAAGTTCTAAGCCAAAATCTGCAACGTGAACCGATGCACCAAAGATGCACTGGATGAAGTTGGTCAGCCCACAGGATGATTTCTGGATTCTTCTGAGGGCAGGGTCCTCATGCAGGGGTCTAGACTCCTAGCTCCCACCAGTCCAAGGGGCGAAGCGCCAACAAGGGACTTCAGTGCAGAGACAGGGCTTCAACAAGACTTTGCTGCAAGCAATGCTGGATGCCTTTAATGGTCGTCCTCGGGTCTTCGGCGTGCTGCAACTATACGTATGGATTTTGGCTCCAAACAACGATCTAAAGGAACGGCTGCAAGTTTCCTCCGGTTACCTTAAGTTTGATCTGGGGTTGCCTCAAGCCCATCAATGGCAAGGATCTGCACCATTCAAACTGTCAAGGGCTTTCTAATCATGGACTGCCTCTTGCCCCACATTTGCCGAGAAACAGACATACCTCTAGCTGGATTGAGGCTAGGCAATTACAGCCCACACATCCAGCAAAATGCTCATACATCTGCTTTTCCCAGAGAACGCAAGATTTTTTCTGAGAAAGGGCTTACCGTAGATGGCATTTCCTGACCTGTGGCAGGAGAAGGTCAAAGCGCAAACGAGCCAAAGAACCGGGCAAAAAAACGTGGCAAAGCCACTTTAGGGATATGGTACTTGAAGTGACATTATGGGGTCAAATGCAAAAGTAGGTGGCGTAAAAATGAAAAACACAGTAGAAAAATATCTGCTGCCAGCAGTATTGGACATCCGGTAAAAGTAACAGAAACATTATAAAAACAAAATGAAAAAAACATACAAAGTCCACCTGCAGTACTTCACTGTAAGGTGATGTATTACAGCAATAATGGAATCTCATAGAGGGATCTGGGTCCCTCTGCACTGGTAGCATTATAGGCTGACCAGTGCCCCCCCCAAAGGAGGTGACCTCAGCAAGGGAAGGAATGCAAAAATGCTTTACTTGCCTCCAAAGGACAAGACAGGGTTCTATTCATAGCAACACATTTGGGGAGTTCCATTGTTGTCAATGGAGGGAACTCTTAAACATCTTTCCTAACATCCTGAAAGAAGCTACTTTGTACTTGCTGTTGCCAGTTCAGGACTTAATTGTTGCAATGATTTTAAAACTGGGCTTCTGGTGAACACAATCATGTAACTTCAGAGAACACAAAACTACATTGCTTGCTGCCTTCTTTAAATGCATAAATCGGATTGCAGCACAGTAGCTCTAATTGGCTTGTTCCCAATTAGAAAGCAATCTCAATGCAAGCCAGGTCATGCGTATGTTTGCGAACTCCTGCACAATTCTTTGTCGCATTACGGACACACAGAAGTGGCTGCGTTCTTCTTCATTTGGTCCGCAAATGGAGAAAGCGAGGCGCATTGTCAAGAAGGCTATTTGTGTCTTTGTCCGACATGTAATCCTGTCCTACTTCCACAATGGAAATATTAATTAATAACATGAAGATTTTTCCCACAAATAGCCTTCATCTTACTGATCCTGGCAATCAGGTTTTTCTGCGACCTGTCCAAAATGTATTGCTGCCGTTTTTGCAAGTACAGGAAGCATTTTTCTAATGGGTGTTGCGCACTCTAACACTTCAAAACGCAAACAAATTCCACAAAAAACACTTTTTACAGGCAGCCCTTTCTACCTGAAGCGACTGCAATGTTTTTCACAGAGCTACGCCTCCCATTATTTACCACACAATTTGTGGACCGTTTAGGCTGCGCGGCTTAATCCTTTCATTGCCAATTCCATTTGACCTCTGGAAGGTGGCTCTGAAAGAAGCGTTTTAAAACTTTTTTCCTTTTTCCGTTGTTTTGTATCTTTCCGAGGGGCCGGATCGTGTCCGGCAAATAAGGGCCCACGCGCAGCGTGGATGCGGTCACATAGTGACGTCCAAATGTTCTGAAACGGGATGGCTGTCCGCAGGATGCATATTAGGCGAAATACTTTGTGCGCATATGAATAGGTGTGCTACGGACAGGGTTGCCCTCCCCGGACTCATTAAGTGTGACACATGTCCGCCGATCATTTTCGCACAAGCTGGATGTTTGTAGGCTACACCAACTGCAATGTTCGTGTGCACAGCTGTCCTTAGGACGTGGGTGGACGCCTCGACATACTGAAAGTACTTTACAGCTTTTTCCCAGCATGGTGGACAGGGGTGGTTTTACCAGGACACAGAGGATGATATACGCATAGCTGTGGAACGGACAGACTTGTGCTCCCGCAACTAATTAAAGGTGCATTAGAAGATGCGCACATGCGGTCAGTACTGGCATCCCACGGATATCTGCATTGTGATTGTGCATACGCTGGGCAGGTGCAGTGTCCCTAGGAAACCTCCATTTTGCTTAACTGCAGCTATCTCTGACAGTACTGTGCGCCGCAGACTCATAATGCAATTTTAACACAAAACGAAAAGCCACTCACACACCCACCAACACTTTACATCTACACCTTTAATTTCTAAGCTACATAGACACTATTAGAAAAGAGAAGGGGTAGCACAAATGGATACATACACAGGGGAATTAGGGATTTCAACAAGTTTGTCATGATGAGGGGAGGCAAGGATTGAGGTCTCATCGTAACGTATCTGCTCACAGGGATTTTCTTGGGGATGGTGGGCTGGGAAACGGGGAAGGAGTACACGTGAAGGTAGAGCAGTGGTATTTCAAGTTTCCCATAATATGTCCTTGTACAACATCTTATAAGGCGGCTTAATTTTTAAGCAATTGTTGCATTTTGACGCCCAGGCTGTCTTGGTTGGTTTTTACAGCGTTTCATTCATTTCCTGTGGCCATATGTTGTTGTGGAACAGGTGCCGCTTGCGGTCCATTCCTTTCAATTCCAGTATCTTCTGTTGAAGATACAAATATCTGTTAGGTGTATATGAAGCAATACATATTAATTGTCTCACTTTTTAGACTGTGCTGCGTACCAATGGCGTTACTATCATTACTCATTTTGTCATGCGGGAAATTCTCTTTCAGTTCTATGGTGCTTGGCATTGCTGCATACAAAGAAAATCATGTTTTTCCACTACTGTACACTGCACAAGCTGTGCAATTATAGGTGAAACTTTAGTGTACTTACTGCATTGTAGTGACGTTCTGCTCTGAATAGCTTCCAGTCCTTACTCTGCCACTTCCTTCTTCGTTCCTATGTAAAGCAGCAGGGCGGTAATATTGTTTGACGCAGACAGTATTTCCCTTATTGGTGCATTCCATTATGGTTTATACCCTATGCCTTTGATCTGTTTGTTTCACGAGCACAGAGTTTGCAGACCTACTCAATTTTTGCTTGCAATGCACACATATGGTGCTCTTTGTATATGTGCTATCCGCGAACAGACGCACAGTCCGCGGTTACTGTGCCCATCGGCATGCAGACCTCCTTTTGGTATGCTGTATGGTACCTCTATACAAACTAAGGGTATCCTGGTAAAAACCTATTAATTTCAGTGAAAAAATGTTGTTAAAGGAATGTTATGGTTCAGTTGCCCTAAGAAAAACCTAGCACATTCATTGCAAAAGCTTTGTTAAAGGGATGTTATACTTACTTTGCACTAAGAACAACATATCCATATTATGGGTACAGGTAAAACCGAAAAACCCCAACAATTTGCACATTATGGTAAGCTAAGCAACCATTCCTCAAACGTTATTGGTCTATCTTCTACGTAGAGATCAGTGAACCTTTCTCCCTGGCTGTTAAACAAATACCTGGCACCTCTCGCTTACTGCATTGCCGCTCTGTGCTCCAACCTTCAGTGCTACTTGGATGACACTCTGCTTGTTTTCAGGCTCCCCTCTGCACCTCTTGTCCTTCTCTCATCTGTCTGTGCGCTATCCAGGAGTGGTGTGCTGCCACCGATCTCTGCCTTAATGCCAGTAAGACAGATACTCTCCTCATCGGCACACCTGCACCCTCCTTACATGTCACTCTCTGGCCGGCCTCCCTTGGCCCTCTTCCTGCTCCCACCTGCGAGGCTAAGAACCTTGGACTCTGCATGCTCTTTTTCTCCTCACATCTCTAAGACTACCAACTGCATTGTTAGGAAAGATTCCCATTTATGTGTAATTATCCCCCCAAGTTTTTGCTGCTGTTTTAACACCATAGTCTGACTTTGCCAGTGAAGCACAGCCTTCAGCTGCACTCCACCGGGCTTTCATTCACTTTGTTATGGGGAAACTGACATGCCTTTAAAGACAGTCAGTACTTGGAGACTTGGTTTACCTTAGTCCTTTCCAATGTTGCAACTTTTCTGCAACATGAGTGCATAGTGTACCTTACAGTACAGTGAGCTTTGGTCTTCCTTTCATTTTCAAAGACCCCAGACTCCCTCAAAGGATTTTTAGGAGAAGTGCAGATGTGCCTTGGACAGGGCTGGTGGCAGCTTAACTTTTTGTGTATTTTTAACCCTTTCTTGCCATGCAAACTGCATTTACCGTGGTTGGCACAGGAAGGTGGCTTGGCTCCAAAATGGCCATGCCACCAGGTTCTTTGTCATGTCCTTTGGACATCTTGCCCCTTTGCCTTCCCCAGGTCGAGCCGGCCCAGTTAAGTCCTTGTTTGGGCATGCATTCTCCCGCGAAGCACCAAACATTTGCGGGCTTCTGCATGCCTTGTGTGTGTGCGCTTCCAGGATGTGGGCTGCACTGTCTAGTTCCAATACACATCCTGGGTGCCAGAGAGTCTGGTGTGCTGTGAATGACTGGGACCACCGTGATCCGTCAAATTCTGGTGTGCCTGTATGTGAGCAGATCTCCCATTGGGTCCTCTTTGTTTTGGCGCAAAGGAGATTCTGGATAAGAGAAAGGTCCAAACACCTACACCAGGTTGATCGCTTGAGTTCTCACTGAACCTAGGATAGTATCCTGAAAAAATGAAGCAGAGTCAAGGGACCGCTGGTGACCCGCTGTAAGGTTTGGCCCTCTGAGCCCACTCTTTTCCCTCTGGACCCCTCTGCTTCTGAACTGCAACTAGAAGGTCTGCTGAAGACGCTCCACCCCATTGGAATAGTGGGACCAACTATTCTCGGCACCCTCATCAAACCCTTAAAGTAAGCCTTCTCGGAAGTGTCCCTGGGCCAACCAGTGGGCTGACCAGCTTGCGCAGGACCTTTGCTCTGACACCGCTGCCATTTCGAGGAGACCCTTGAAACTTGGTACATCACAAGCTCTGTATTCAGGGCACTCTCACACCGAATTCCGGACACTTGGCATTCCCAGGTCTGGAATAAAGAGAGTGGCCGAACCGAAGTACACACGGTTACCGTGTTGCCTAGTTGTGGTGATGAACTTTGCAGGCGCCTTACTGCTGTTCCCTGAAGCCTGCTGCAGTGAAACTGGCCTGATGCATCCACCAGGAGCAGAGAAATCGCCCTGTGCCGTCAGGGAATCATCGATGTAACTTCGCAGCTGAAAGCCGCAGCACCGCACAACTGCATATGAACCTGCAGCCGAAGTGGACTTGACTACAAAAGTTTGGTCTGAAGTGCGCCGGAGGTCGGTGAGTACCTGCAACCCTTACCGGTGGCCCCAAGCGCATCCATCCACTTTAACGCACGAGTGTCCCCTGAGGGCCACTCCCCTTTCTGCAGGTAGCCTGTGCTACCGCCCCATTCCCAATTCCTGGAAACTGGTCTGCCCTCTTGGGGAAAACCTCCATGAATAGTGGGAACTTATTCCTCATTGTGTCACCCACCTTCCTGAGCTGCTACAGCCCCTGCAAGAGATTACTATTGAATAATTGCTTTGTGTTGAAGTTAGTTCAAAGGCCTTGAATAAATGTACATGTATTTTTAATATATTTATACCTGACTGGGAGTGATTTGTAGTTTCCTTTACTCTGTGTGCTCATTGACGTCTTTCAGGCACCCTTGAAACACTTGTGTATAGGCGCGTTATAAATGCCATATCTTATCATACCCTCACCCCTCCTGGGACCTAGTCTTCACCGCCGTCATTGCTACCTTGATTGGTCTGACTTGTCCAGAACGTTACCCTGTTCCAAGAAACTAGGCTGGCCTTCTGAACTTCTGCCCACCAGGTCAGAGTTCAGAAATCCATTTTAACACCACCAGTTCGTCTGTTCTAGGCAAGGTTCAGTGCTATGTGGATGTCACTCGGCTCGTTTTCAGGCTCCCCTCTGTCTTCTCCTTCTCTCATCTCTGGCTGTCTGCTATCCAGGAGTGGTGTGCCGCCAACGATCTCTGCCTTAATGCCAGTAAGATGGAGATTCTCCTCATCGGCACACCTGCACCCTCCTTTCCTGTCACTCTCTGGCCGGCCTCCCTTGGCCCTCTTCCTGCTCCCACCTGCGAGGCTAAGACCCTCGGGGTCATCTTCGACTCCACATGCTCCTTTTCTCCTCACATCTCTGACATCTCTAAGAAGTTAAACTACCAACTGCACTTCCTCAGAGGTATTCTTCCTTTAATCTCCTTCCCTCAGAAACTCACTGTCTCTAGAGCTTTGGTTCTCCCTCCACCCTCTGCAACTCATCCAGAACAGGACTGCGAGACTTGTCCTTGGCCTCAAGCCCAGGGATCACATCCCTCCAGAACAGAACCAGTACAAACCATGATATTGTGGAAGTACTGGTAGGGGTAATTAGATTGCCCCTGGGTCTGTTTTTCCAGGGGGAACTGTGCAGTCCCCCCTCGTCGAGTTTCTGGCTGGTGGCAGTGGTTACCACGCAAAATATTCCACCGGAATATTTTCTAGGGGATTTTCCCATTCATTTTAAACGCACCACTTTTTGGTGCAATGTTAAAGATACCGCTGGGTTATTTATTTAATATTTATTCCCCGGTTGGGTCTTTTTGCCAGAACTCGGTTTTAAAATGGCCTCTGTGTTCGCCTCTATAACTCCAACCCAAGTCGAGCCCTTTGTTCCACTTTTTGGCGGGCTTCTCCACAGAAGCCTCCAAAAGTGGTGCCACTCTGTCTGGGTCTACAGGATGTGCGGGAGGGGGGTTTAAGCATCCTAGACTGAGTTGCCTCGGCAACTCAAGTCGCACTCTTGTGTGATTGGCCCAGTGGTGAGCCGCCCGGCTCACCACTTAGCATTTTTGAGTGACAGGACTGATGAATGGGGGTTTTCTGCATAAAAGCAGGGCTTTGGGGACTGGAACTTCAGAAGTCGCCACAGGACCAATGAATCCGAAGAGGGAGAAGCTGAGCCGACCTGCAACGACGACACCACCGGTGGAGCCCTGCTGAACCGCCTCACCACTTCTTCCAACGACAGAGGAGATCTTCATCCCGAAGAGTCTTCTTCCTTTGACTGGTGGGGATAACCAGTTTGCCTGCCTTTTCGCCTTCCCGGATCATCTCGTGGCCGCCTTGCCTGTGCCATGCACCCCGGCAACCGGGATACCACGTTTTACCACTACCGTGAATAAAAGGGTAGTACCTTTTAACCGGAGAACTCTGCGGCTGGTTTCTTCCCTGGCAGTGCAAAGACCTTCAGCTTTCCTCCACGTCGAGATCTTCTCTTCCTCTGGACGCCGCGACTTGCACCCACTGCCAGGAACAACTGCCCCCGCTGTAGGATCCTCTCCACTTTCAAGGTACTGTGTCCGCCTGGCCCCCCTCGCAACGGTCTGTGTGGGGTGTCTCTTAAATCCTCAACTTACCACTTGGGTTGGCCCTAGGCTGGGTAACTGAACTTTTCTGAGCTGAACTAATTCCTTTCTGAACTCTGCAAGACTTTTCAAGCCTCTTAAACTGTGTGATCTTGGGCACATTGGTGTTCTACTCTCTCTAAGAGGGAGCCTGGCCACTGAACTTTTTGCTCACAAGTAGACTTTGACTTTCCTGCCTTGCTGGGTGCTTCTAAAGTATTAGTGTTTTGTGCTTTTCTAATCTCTGCCTTTTCCCTCCCTTTTTTGATAACTTATTAGAGTGCCATCTTTAGTTAAGCGCTCACCTCTGTCTGAAAATAAGTGGTGTTAACTAAGACTTGTCTAATAAGGAATAAGGGATGTACATATATTAATAGTGACTGTGATTTGAACTTGCTTACATAATAGTGCTGGAGTGTTTCTATAAGTGTGTCTTTAAATAAATAATGATATACTTTGATACCAAAGCTCTGGTCAGTGTTTGCTTGTGCTACTGTATTTTGGTACCTATCTTGTATACTCTATATACTGTCTAACTCTTCTTGAGAGAAGTCTGGCTGCTCAGCCACAACTACCAGGTAAATCTGGGTGGTACAGACTGCTACCAATTGGGTTTACTGCCAACACCTGTAGTTTTAAGCCTCTTGCAGTGGTCCCTAAGGGAACTGCACAGGTTTCTGCCTAACACGTTCTGTTCCCCAAATATTGTCCCTCAAATTGCAAAGGAAAAAACGTTGAACCTTCAGACCAAACGGGTTTAAACATATAACCAATAACCCACAACTAGAATTTCACATCCTCATGGTTATCTGGCACATCCCGAGTCCAAGGCCCATCGGGACCCGGTCGCCCAATCTAGAGTCAACTGTTGCTTAACAAAGCAGTGCCCCACCCCAACCAGTAATACCCCAACAGTAGCACCTCCCCCCTCAAAATCCATGGAGGATTCCATACATTTTCCCCTCCCCACCCATCACAGCAGCCAAAGATATTATCAGCATCTGCAACAGAATCAAATGGGGGCATAGAATTTAGAAAATCAAGACACTTGCACGTGCAAAATGAGCCGGAAAACATGGCGCTGATTTCCAGACATCTTGGATATTCACTTCCATTTACCGCAATGAATCAGTAATGAAAGCCTATGTTTTTCTGGGCTCACCCAGTGAACATATATTTCTGCTGCAAAGACAAGGTCACATATTTGTCAGATGACCAAGCCGGGGAGAATAGTTATTATATTGTCTGCCGAAAGACAAACTAAAAAGGAAGTCAGAGCTCTCAACAGGTGCAGGGATAATGGGTAGTGTGAACGACAGCAAGGAAGGAAGATGGTTTTCTTTCCACTTCTAGCTGGAATATTCCACTCTGTTTGCGCCTCATGCTTATCGTCTGCTCTTCGGCCGAGGGCAGCATGGTAACCCATGAGGGTCGGGGATCGAAAGCAGCCCCATAAGAGACACGGTTTTTCCTCTTGGAATACAGAGTTAGAATTTGGACCCCCGGTGATGCAGTCTTGCTAAGAGGCAAGATCCCGTTAGAACGATCAATGTCTTTGCCTACCTGCTGTGGGACCAAGCAGTGTCGTAGTGGCCGAGATGAAGGTTTCTTCTGTGGCTATCATAACAGTGATGCACTTTTTCTTTGCTTATATATAACAGATTATGTGTTTATTTTTTCTTTCTGTATGTTATAATTCATTAAAGGGCCTCTAGCGTGCTATTTTTCTTATAACTATAGCCAACGTTTCATGTATAATTCTTTGCCCATCTGAGTCCAATAACTAATTTCGCAAGGGTCAGGAGAACGTAAGTACGCGATCTCCAAAGGTGGCCATTATAAAGCAAAACAACACTTCAACATTAAGCCCCGGTTCCCCTATATCCAACCCTCCTGCCCAGGGCTCCATGCGCTCTTTTTCCCAGGCTTCTTCCATATCCCCAACTCCTATTCATGTCTCAATAGTTCCTCAGTCATGTTGGTCTCCGGGGCGATAGTTCTCCTGTATAAGGTCATTTTATCGACAGTCATTTTTGCGACTGCCTTTTAAACCAGTATACAATTACGAAAAAAGCTTATTCACATTTTTTGGGGGAGTTGGGTAGGGCAGATAAGGGGTTGGGAGGCTGGGAATAGTTAAAAATAGGTGGGGAGGGAGGGTTGCGGGGAGCCCCTCCCACAAAAACATTTGATGACCTTTTTGTAATTGTGTACTCGTTTAAAAGGCAGTCGTAAAAATGACTGTCGGTGAAAGACTAAAGAACCAGTTGTCTGCTCCATTACATCTGCTACCTCCTCCTCTTTGGTGATGTTCTATGCCCTCCCATCTAGACCTAGTAGTAAACTGCATGGATGCACCCATCTTTACCTTCATTCTTTCTTTCTGCTTTATATGATCCAGGATAATTTCCTAGGCGTCTGTTTCCTCTAGGAACTGTAGAAATAGGGCAATCGCATATGCCTCCAGTTGTTTGTCAGCAGCCTTTTCCGAGATCCCTTGTATCCTAATGTTATTGCGTCTCATTCTGTTTTCTCTGTATTCATGTTTGGCAAGAACAAACTCCATCTGGTGCTCCAAACCTTTCATTCTGTCCGCCAATTCCGCCTGCTTATATGCTTGCTCACATAGGGTATCTTCCACCTCATCCAGTATACTTTTTGCTGCTCTCACATGATTATCAAGATCTGCCATGAATTCTTCTAAATTGGAGGCGGTATCTTTCATCTCCTTGATTTCTACAAACATGATCTGTAGTTCCAATTTCGTGGGCAGCGGATCTTCCAGAGTACTTTGGGCAGTTAATCCGTCCCACTGTAAATTGTTGGTTCATTTTAGAGGTTTCCTGGGCTTGCATTATGTACCCCAACTGGAATCCCTTCTGTTTCAAGGGTGTTTTAGTCATTCTGTACTGCTGGCAACCCACCTCGTTACTGAAGAGCAATGAGGCCCGGCTATGATTTCCAATGCATTGATGAACACGCCTAGAGGATCCCTCTTTGGAGTCCGTCTCCTTGCATTAAGATCCACTCTGGACCTCAGAAGAACAGGCATTGCCAATAGGTGTAGGGCCAGAGGGGAATAGTCCGGACCGACCAATGTAGGACAAGTAGATCAATTGAGGCCGTCACTGCTAAGAAAGGATGCCCAGTCCTCCCATGTGGGACTGTCTACGAAGTTCCCAGTCTCCCCCCCCCCCCCCCCCCACTGAACATGATGACTATCACTACAAGAGAGTCCAAAGGGCCAGCTGCTGCAACCGGGCTGCTTGTTCTATGCTGGGAAGGACAGACCTGTTAGGGAGCCATCGCAGGGCAAACGGGCCATGAGGGCTTGTATTCAGGTTCCAGGGGGGCCCATCAAGTGCATGCATGCGGCTTAGTGCGAGGAATATCACTCATCTGATTTGCGGTATCCATCGGCTAGCCGCTGTGCTCCAGCGAGGCGCAATGAAAGAGTCATTGATCAGGGGGAGCAGAGCGTGGAGGAAGGTACTCGCCATGAGCCCGAGCCCCACCCCCGTTCAGTGTGTTCACATGCTGCCCATGTCTCCTCTCCTTCGCAGACCCGTGACCAATAACATTGGTATCCCAGATGATTCAAGCTCAGGGGATGAATCGCTGCGAGGCTTCTGAACCTTCAGCGCTGCAGCTGGGTCTCAGAAGGGAGCCTTCTGGCTCAGGCGCGTCTTACACCAGTCCCGATAGCCATCTTGAATCACCACATCGCTAGGCAGTCAGTGTTCCGTCCCCACTCCACGGGATTCGGAGTTGGCTACAGTAGGATCAGTGCTCTCCCAGGCCTGTCAGATGACCCTCATATTTATTTTTAAATTTCTTTATGAAGCAATGAGTGACAATGCAATAGAATCAGTTACAGTTGCCATGGTCACGACTACAGCATTGTTCAGTCTATGCATTTTACAATAGTAACTACACTTCAAACTGGGAGCTGGGATAATTCAAATAAGGGGGGTGGTGGGGAAAAAACAACAAACTTCCATATATAAACCAGTTTGTAGGATATAAAGTGAATTCAGGTTGCGCAGACGCTAATGGCGTTGTATTTAGGGAAACCATATGTTGGCCCAAGTGGGGCATATTTCCAAATGTGAGTAAAGGTAGGGTGGAATTGCAGGGCTTCTGAGTTCACAGATAGATACACAGCATTGCGGTTAGTCGGAGAGCTCACAGTGGTATATCGTCCGATGGGTGAAATACACCATGGACCAGAGATTTCCATGTTACATTGGTGCCAATAGAATCGCCCTTGTGTGAATGTAGCGCCGTAGCCCATGCTCTTGTTTCAGCCTCGCGGTTTCTAGCTCGTGTAGCCATAGTTTAAATTAGGGGCCTTTTGGGGATTTCCAGGACATTGCAATTCTTCTCTTCACAAGTATGCATGCTAAATCAATCAATCTAATTGCATGTTGATGTTTGCTTTGTTTAGCGTATGTGCCCAATAGGCACTCAATCAGGGACCAGTGGCATCTGGTGACCCTCGCGGCTTTACAGGTCTGATCAATATGGTACCAGAAGGACTGCACTTTGACGCATATCCAGAACTTGTGTATCAGGTTGGCATCTTCTTGTTGGCACCATGGGCATGTAGACGGTGTGTTTTTATTAGATCTGGCAACTCTACGAGGGGTCATATATGTGCAGTGAAGAACAATCGTCTGTAGTAGTCTAAATCTGGTGTCACGCAATACTTTTATCGGGGAAACCAAGCACCAGTTCCCAGTGCTCATCACTCATAGTGGTTCCCATGTCTGTTTCCCATTTGTGTTTCAGGCTGGGACTTCTGATACTAGTGCTCTCAAGTAAGTGGCTATATCTCCAGCCATCCTCTAGCAGGTATAAAAGGGTCAGAAATGTTGATTCTTTGGGTTCCTCAGGCCACCCTTTCTATCTACGACTTGCCATCCTTTTTACTTTCATATATCTGAGAAATTGACGTGTAGGTAGTACCGTCTGTTAGGTCTGTCAGTTTTTTAAACTTGCCATCACTATATAGGTCACCCCAAGTGTATATGCCATATTCTTCCCAGCGCCGGGAGGCACTCGGGTCTTCACTGGTCGTGCATGTGTCAGCCACAATTGGTACATTGAGGGAATAAGGGCAAGGTGATCCCAGTACATTAAGGGTCCTACACCAAAATACAACGTCCTACCTTGATAAGTAGGGGGCACATGTGAGCTTCTGGGTGACACCGTGCTTCTTTGAGTTTGGCTGGTGCAATTAAACGTTGCAACAACCTTGACTCGGAGCAAGAACAATCAAATAGCCACTTAGTTACAAAGCTCAGCTTGGTGGCCAAGTAGTACACTTCAAGCCTTGGTAGCTGTACACTCCCATCTTTATAAAGCTGATATAACACTGCGAGAGTCAGTCTATGATGACCCGATCCCCACAGAAATACCCTTATCAATGTTTCCAGCTGGTGAAAGAAGGGCTTCTTTCTCTATGTAGTAATGAACATTTGTAAAATAATAGAGTAACCTGGGGAGGACAATCATTTTAACGATAGCGATTCTCCACGCAAGTGAGAGTGGTAGTTGCGACCAAAAGAGCATGGATTTCATTAGATTCCCAACTACTTTAAGCATGTTATGTTCATGCGTGCCTTCTGGTGTGTGCGTGATCTGGACGCCCAGGTATCTAAAAGAAATTGTCTCCCAGGCGAGACCCAAGTCAGGCAGAGCATCCATGTCCAGTTCCCACAGTCCACCCAGAGGAAAGATAGCGGATTTTGGTCTACTAAAGGAGATTCCGGATAATTCTGAAAACATAACTAAAACATCCAAGAGCACGTGGAGATTATCGTGTGCTTAGCACAGATAGAGAAATGCGTCATCAGCGTAGATTGACACCAAGTGTTTGATTCCACCGATCTCAGTGCCCGCCTCCAGGTACTCCTGGTGCAGGAATGCTGCCAGCGGTTCCATGGCCAATATATAGATCATGGGCGAGAGTCGGCAACCTTGACGGGTGCTCCGGTATATGTTCCAGACCCTAGAAATTTGACGGCCTGACTTTAGCCTTGCCATTGGCGAGGTGTATAGCAACATCACCCATCGGACTAAGCTTTTCCCCCAACCCGAAGCACCGCAGTGAAGCCAGCAACCACTACCAGAAAACCTAATGAAATGCCTGGACAGCGTCCAGGGACACCACTATGTAGGGCTTCTTACGGGCATTTGTTTGGTCTATTATGTGTTGGAGTCTGCAGAGGTTTAGAGTGGTGTTGCGGCCTGGTACAAAGCAGGTTTGGGCCATATACATTAGGGAGGAAGTGTGTAAGCGGAGACGCTTTTCCAGTATTGTGAGTAATTTGATGTCATACTTTAACATGGCTAGGGAGGGCGGTATGAATCACATTTGTCCATAGATGTCCCTGGTTTGTGAATGGTTAATACCAAGATTTCCCTCATGCTGGCCAGTAGTATGCCCTTACTGTGTGCTTTTTCAAAGACTTTTAGAAGTGTCTGGGTTATGGTAGGAGTAAAGGAATTGGTAACTTCCCTGTTTTTTGTTTTCGGGGGACCAGATCAATAATAAGATCTCGTAATCATATATAGCAAAAAGGTGACCTGGTTACCCCTTTTAGGTCTGCGCAATTGTAGTGCACCAACATTAACTTACAGTGTGTATTTCTTATTTTTCACAATGTGTTTCAACCAAACACATTTTTGTATTTCAAAATGTTTTATTATTTCAAGTCCAATACATTTTAAAACAACTCATACTCAACAAGTGCACATCTTTCACTCTTTTGACCTATTGATGTTACAATGGATCTTATATATGAGTTGTTTTTAAATTTATTAGATAATTTGGAAATACAAAAATGTGTTTGGGTGAAACACAGTGTGAAAAATAAGGAATACACACTGTCGGTAAAATTTTGGTGCACTACAATTGCGAAGACCTAACCGAGTGGTAACCAGCTCACCTTTTTGCTATATGGAGTTATTGTAGGGCAAAACGTTTTGTAGAACTCTGGGGGAAGTCCGTCCAGTCTAGGCGTCTTATAGGTAGCTAGGGAGGCAATAGTCTCCTTTATTTCATCCACAGTAATAGGTCAGTCTAGTGTGTCTCATTGGTCGGGGTAAAGTTTTGGGAGCTGAATCAACTAAAGAGCTTCCAATATGTCTTCCGGGGGGGACTGGGTGATCATGAGCGTATAGTCATTCATAATATGTGGTGAAAATGTCATTGATTGCTGTTTGGGACCTCCACAGTGCCCCGCATTAGTCTAGGATAGTATGGGATTTAGGATGATGACATTTATAGAGCTATGCCAGTAGTCTCCCAGGCTTGTCTCCCTCCACATGGGACCGGCCGTCTGCGTAGCATAGTCAAACTTGTCTCCCCCATGCCTCATGGCATCTAGAGCAAATTTTAAATAACTTCTCTTCAGTCGCTCTACAGTGTGGACCGTGAGTTTCTAGTTTTTAAATTTAATCTTCAGCAGTTTTCAGGCCCTCCTGCAGGTTTTGGCGAATGATGTCCGCTTTTGCTATAACCTTCCCTCTACTACCACATTCATTGTTTCCCAAATGGTACCCCAGCTATCAACACTCCCAGTGCTATAGTCGAAAAAATCGGTCAGAGATTTTCACAATTCATTCTGAAAGGGCTCATCGGTCAGCGCACTTGTGGGTAGACGCCATGTCGGGACGGGGGGGTTATTGGAGTGGCAAGATTCCACTCTACCATGAGGGGGTGTGTGGTCCGACACTGTATGTCCCAGGCATTCCGCATTATGGAATTAAAGTAAGTGTCCCGACCCAGTGAGGAGGTAGTAAATTCTAGTATGTATTTTGTGGTGGGAGAATAGTAGGAGTACCCTCTGATTTATGGGTGCAGCTCCCTCCAGACATCGACCAGGTCAAGGTAGTCTATAGCAGTGTTTAAGGCTGTGGATGCCAGGGGTGGTGGGCGGTGGGGGTGGGGGGAAGGGGGAGAGGAGTTTGCACGGGGCAGAGGAGCGATCCAGTGTTACATTTCTCACACAGTTAAAATCGCCTCCCCCATAGGATGAACCACTCCCTCCTAGGGGCAATGAGAGTACAAAGTTTGCATACATGAGGCGGGATTTCATGGTCTGGAAAATGAGTTCACAATGCAAATTGCTCTGTGATTAATGTAGCCCCTTATAATCTTGTATCTTTCCTCCACATCCCTCTCCACTTCCAGCAGTTGGGAGGGCAGTGAACCACTAATCCAGATCAGCAAGCCTCTAGAAATTTTAGAGTACTTGGCTCCATAGCCAGTTCCGCCCCATCATTTTAGGCGCGCCTCCTGATCTTCAGCCATTAAATGCCTCTCTGAGTAATGCAATAGAAATCTTGTTGTGTTGAAGGTACGATTTCACTCTGTTCCTACGAAGGTAAGAATTCAGACCACGCACATTCCAAGTCAATATTTTAACTGTGGCCATGGTGGTGTTCCAGTATGAACAGTGTCTGTTGGGCCGTGCGGGCGCTCCCATTGATCAGGTAGTTTGCCACGCCCAGCCCCTGCCACGTGTAGCGCTGACATAGTCAGCCTGTGATGAAGGTGGTCATGCCCCAAATAGTAGTCGAGCGCCTCTTCGCCATTCGTTTTACATACTGCACTTTCATCCTTGTTGATGTTAATGAATGTCTCTTGTGTTGGTTTTCCCTTTGTGTTTTGAAGGAGACATTAGCAGTGGATGATTGCAGTGGCACAGTGGCTCCTCTGCGTGTAATCAGAAGAGCTGGGCATATTGGCTGAGGGAGCCCAGAATGCAGTCTCAGTTTCACTCTCCCGCGCCACCTAATGAAGCCCAATTGTGCAGGGTATGGCACTCCAGTTGAACAGCAGTGGGGTAACCAGTTGCAGCAGTAAGGCAAAATAAAAGAGGAGGAGGGGTGAGTGCGCCGATGTTGTGTTGCTTTGCGGGGCCAATTACCAGTGGTGATGCGGAGGCAGCGCCGTAGATACTAGCGTTGGTATGGTTGATTCAGGTCGAGTAGCAGCAGTGGACCCAGGGTAATGTTTCCTGCAGCCTCTGCGAGATTGCTAGCAAGATTGCCAGTTTCTCCCCACTGTTGCACACCGACCGGAATAAGTGCCTCGAACATGAGGTGCAGCAGGCCCACAGCAGGACCCAAGCGCAGCGGTCGTGCTTGTGACTGTGGGTCCGGGAAGCGCCTTGTACCACTGTAGGCAGGACGGATCATGCAGGCATCAGCACCCTGCAATCAGCCTGTGGCAAGCCGCGCTTGCAGTGAATGGGACCGCTTTGTGTCTACTCTCAGCTGCGGCACCCCGGGGGGAGGGACGGGCTCTTCACCTTCGCCTGTACTCCGGCCGCCAGGTCTAACACTCGTCGGGCTTGGAACGAGGTTTACTGTCCACAGGGGCAGATCAGTGCTCCGTTCGTGTTATGGTCATTTCGCTCCACTTGACTTCACAGTCCAGCGACAGCCGATATCCTGGGATGTGGGGCGCACCGTGCTCTGGTGGTGTTTTCTCCTCATCTGCTCCGATTCTTGTCGAACATGAAGCGGTCAGGCGGGTGACAGCTTTCCCAACACGAAGCTATTTATATTTGTAGTTCCAAGTTATGTTGGCAAGCGCTAACAGTATCGTTCCAGGATTGCAGTAGGGCAGCACCAGGCAGCTGCGTCCTCGCTGCATATGCTCAGGCTACACCCTCCTAGTCAGATGACACTCATAGAGGAGTCATGTCGCTAGTCTCCTTGCTCAGGCAACCAGGGTCCCGCTATGCCATGGATTAATGAAGTTCTCATGAGAAGCGTCCACTCTGCTTTCCTGGTAAGCCACATTGCTGTGGATAAGTATTTTACAACTAGTTAGGAACGGGTATGCATTGAGAGAAACAATAATACTCTGCCTTTTTAATATAAGGCTCCTTCCCTGCTTTAGAGCACATGGTCTAGCTCCCTAAAAGACACAAGTACCAATGCTAATCATTTGTAGGGAGTAGGGAGACTTTAAAAGTATGGCTCAGATGAACCACTTGCAAGGCAGGACGTGCAGGCTGGAGGAAAGAGGCTGAAGCGCTGCAGACCCCGCCTCTCTCAGTATGCTGCTGGAGCCTCAGCGAGCAACACACAGATTGGGGAAATGCTGGTACCGTTCAAGAAGAAGAGGACAGGTATGCAGGTTTACCAGAAGGTGTTGGAGCTACAGGGATTCTTGAATGACTCTAAGAAGAGAGTCTTGGACCCGAAAAAAAACCCAAACCAGTTACTTAATTTGCAGGAGAGTGAACCAAGGGGTACGGGGGGTGGGGAGAGTCGCACCGCTGTGCGAGTCTGGGACCTGCACCTGAGCAAGAAGGTTTGGGGCCCGAAAGCAAATCAAAGAAAGATATCCACTTGGCAGGAGAGTGAACTAAGGGGGGGTAACGCTGCTGTGCGAGTCTGGGTCCCGCACCCATATCGGAAACCAAGGTCTGAAGTCCAGCGGGTCTTGGACCCTGTGAAAGCGACATTCTTTGAGAATCACCCGGTTTGGCAAGAGAAGACACCAAACCACTTTTGCAATTCTGGGACTCGCGCCCACATACAAAATTCAGAACCAGGGGGACAAAGACCCTGAGAATAATAAAGTGAATTCTATACTTGGTCGAGAGGGATCCCGAGTTAATAGGATATAAAGACTGGAAACATAAGAGACTGTACTTTATCTGTGATCCTGCTTTTAAAAAGAAGAATAAGTCTAAGGGAAAGGAGCATCACCTCAGTATTGAAAAGCAAAAAAAAGATTAATTCCAAAAGTTTACTGCCAGCGAATCTGGAAACCTTTCTGTGTATTGAGAGCGCCAAGCACGATGTTTCTTTTAGTAAAAAGTACACTTGCGCCAAGTTAACTTGGATGGTAAGTGTTAGGGGCATAAGTAGGTTTTGACACAACAGTGACAGACTGTTTATTTTCCGACTTCCTAACTTTTTCATAAATTTAATTTGAGGCAGGGAACCTCCTAGCATTTAGGAATAAAGAGGCCTTTTTTCCAACCTTTTTGTGTTAATAAAACTCTGCCCAAAAATATGCCACTATTGTGTCTGACTCCTACTTCTGCACCCTTAAATAAGTCGGACTCAGGAGATGGACAAGTGGTCACGTTACAACTCTGTTTATTTAAACCAAATAAAAGGCCTGTGCTGTATCTACTTCTAAGGTGTTCTTTGCCCTATGTGAAAGAGAAATTGGAAAGGGTGCTTGTCAGGTTGTCTCACAAATATTACTCAGTCTTTGACCAAAGCATCAATGTGACCTATGTTCTGCCCCTGCCACTAACAAATACTCGACAAGAAAGGCCTGGAAATGGATTTTCTCTTATCCCTTGAAGGGGTGGCTGGTTTCTGACCCCCACCCAGAT
Source organism: Ambystoma mexicanum (assembly GCF_040938575.1). Taxonomy (NCBI): domain Eukaryota; kingdom Metazoa; phylum Chordata; class Amphibia; order Caudata; family Ambystomatidae; genus Ambystoma; species Ambystoma mexicanum. Next base: position 323,879,891 of record NC_090925.1, on the reverse strand, counting down.
GTCTCTTTGGCTTTTCCCAGGTCACATGCCTAGTTGTCTCTGTATTCTTCCTTTTTTCCTGAAATTATAGTCTTAGTGTTGCAGTTGGGCTGTGGTCACACATGCTCGGTACAGTTTCTCTCACCCCACCTTGGGCATGTGTGCCTCTCTACATACTTTGAGGTATTGATCCACTCACCCGCCTTGGGGTATTGTTTCTTTCTCCCGGACTCAGGAAGTGGCTTTTTATACTCTGCCTTGGGGTTCAGTGTTTTTTACCCCACCTTTGGGGGTCCTGTTACTCTTACCCCGCTTTGGGCTTTCTGGTCTCACCCTGCCCTGGCGTATCGCTTTTCCCACCCCACATTTTTGTTTCTGGTTTCACACCACATCTTGGGGTTTCTAGTCTTCCACCCATCCTTGGGAAATGGCGGGCCTCTCAGCCCTCCTTCCTGTTCTCTGGAACAACCACAGACCTTGTTTGCAATAGTGATGTTCCACGAGAGGGGCAGTCTCCTCAGCTGGTGCAGAACCATAACTAGAGTTCTCAATCAGTTCTCTGTGTCTGTTCATCAGGTCGTCTGCTTCCTGCTGTGTTCGTCAGCTCCATGAACTGGGGGTGCTGGGCAACCACTTTTGGCGTGGTCGGGACTCCTCTTTTCCTTCGGTCCAGTCTCTCTAGCTCTGAACTGCTTCAGAGAAAAGCAGTGTTCCGCAGGCTTCTCTGCATCTCTGCATACCACGCCATTTGCGCTTGGCTGTTTCCTGTCCCCGTCTTACAGGAGGATGTCTGCCTCTAGCTGGCTCCACAGGATTCTCTCTTCCTCTGGCTGGCTCTGCCGGATTTCAGTCTCCTGCTTCTGGCTTCTTTTCCTGTGTTGTTGCTTGTATGGTCTTTGTGTTTCAGGCTTTAATGAGATTGGATATGGCTCATGTAACCATGAGCTTGTTAGAGGGTCAGAAACCACACCAGCCATTTTTAAAGGGCCATGAACACAATTGTCCTGATCAACCAACATATATAGCCAGCAAACAAGTACGACTTTTCGCTTGAGGGAGGATGAATGAAAGCCCTTTCTGGGGATTTCTTGTCCCCTATGTGGGAGTTACCCCCAGTGGAATCCTGCTTGCCCTGTCCCCTAGGGGCTTTAAGCGTAGCACACTCATCTCCCTAGTCCCAAAGGGTGTGGTTCTCCCTTGAGGAGAAGGGATTAAATCCCTGGATTCTTCACAGTAGACTATACATAAACCACCCCAATGTTCGCATTCTGGTTGAACAAATCAGCTGTAGGCAACCTCTTATAGCTTCTCACAAAAAAGTAAGACCAGATGCTGTAGAATCTTGTTGCATTTTCCTGTAAAACATAAATTTGTCTTTCCGTCACCACCAGATACCATACCATTGTTAACTGCATTATTTTTGTTGGGACCTCTGACTCACCTCATAATTTGGGGATACACCACTTTGCTGCCAGTAACTATTTCAGAATCAGTGACCTAACCTGTGACCTAGTCTTGTTGCAGATGTGCCGAACAATATAAAGGCAGGAGAATCAGGTATTGGGTACCCGACTATTTCATGAATGGTAAACCTTGAAGACCTTGGCATGATCACCAAATATGTAGCTAGAACCTCTTCTCTCGACATTTCCTCCAGCAGTCCTCCGACTTTTCTGGGTATAGATTGTGTAGTGTTTCTGGTAGGCAGTACCATAGTACTTTAAACTGGTATCTAGGACTGGAGTTCTAAGTGAAACTTCCTATCCTTCAGAAATATTACACCATTCCTGTGCCTCCAAACCGAATCCCAGATCTGTTTCCCATGCCAAAGTGTAAATTGCCTTCGGTACAGGTTTTACAAAGATTAATTCTTTATAAATTGCCAATATGAGACCTTTTTGAATAGAATGCCCCTGTTGCATTATTTTCCTTCGTTGTAAGGGCTTTATTGGCACCTCCTTTATTCAGTGTCAAAGCTGAAGATATCCATCTGCTTTGTTTCCTTTATCCCAAAGTATATCTTAGACTCTTTGACGTGTTAGAAGTTCTTGTGGAATGAATCCCCTGCTTTATCAAAGCCTTTTGATTTCAAATGAGTAATAACTCTCTCCTGCAGACACAGTAAAATATGGGTTTCCAAACATGCAGGTGAAGGGTGATGAAACCCCCGTGTTTTTCAATATCTCTTTTCAAACCAAAATCTTAAGGTTTGTAATTAGGCTCACACAAATGGATGTTGCCCTTTCTCTTTAGGAAGTTGTTTACTCTGTTTTGCAGCCTCCTAACCTAATAACATAACAAATCCAACCAAAAGGGACTAGCAAAGGCAAGCTCAATTTGAGGGAATCAGGGCTGGTCCTTTAGTTAATCCAAACAGTTAAAACAGGAAACAGCCCAAACTGATATACAGAAAACATGTACACTTTATTAAAATGACACATATAAACTATATCCATTTCAATTATGTGCTTTAGGTACTCGTAGAACATTCTGGAACCAGTATTAAAAAAAAACTGAAATTGCGAGTTAATGCCCATTCCACCTCTACTACTAACGTGTGATAAATCCTGTAGAGTCATCACTGATTCCCTGTTAAAGATCTCCACCCACATGGCCAGGGAATGGCAGCCCCTTCATGATCCTGACCCTGGGGGGTGGTATTATGAGGGAGGATTGTGTGGGAGGAGATCCCATCAGGAGGGATGCATCCCATCAGGAGGGACGCAGTATTCTTCTGTTTCCGAGGAGGAAAACCGCATAATTCCAAGGTTCATGATGACTTGTTCTCACTATACAAATTCCTCTTGTTGTAGAAATCCCCAAACCCCTTACTGCAGAACAGACTAGGCAGAATAACATTCATACCTCATGCTCACATTCCACACAACTAACATCTCCTGTCTTTGTTTTTGTTCTAAATAAAAATCCTAAACAATATCACTTCAGAAGTCCCAGAAATCCTATGCACTCCAGCTTCCATAAAGCCCCACGTACTGAGATGAGGAATAGGAAGGAGCTGTTAATGTGGATTGAAGGAAACGCTAAGATAATGAAGTTGGAGTGCGCTGGACATTTAAAAATGGTGTCTGGAATTCGGGGAAAAGGAGCAGAAGGAAGCAGAACGGAGGGAGAAGGCGGCAGTGAAGGAGAAAGCTGTACTAGAGAAGGCATATACTTCCACACTGCCGCTCGCAACCCGCATTACCTACCGATGTGGCGCGGGGCCACAAGAGACACAGCAGGCACCGTAATTTGAACAGTCAAGCCAGCAGCAGAGCTACTGGGCACACGATCATGCCGAGAAGCACCAATCTTACAGGTGGATGAACCTGGAGCTGGCAGGAGAGCTGGGAGAGGGGCTGCAGTGCGATAAACGCCATCCCCGAGAGGAAGCATCACCGCCCCACGGTTTGGCAACTATGCCGAACACTGGTGAGTCTGCCCGGAGCGCTTGGGGACCTGAGGCATACTGACAGGCATGTAAGCAATTAAGAAACTTTTGAATCCCGATCAAGTAAAATACAAAGGCAAGACTTGTACAAATCCTCATGTATGAAATGTCAATATGGGGAAAGTTAGTGCAAGTATTAACACAAGGAAATGAATACTAATGAAGGCGTTGAAAGACATAATTTCTCCATAAATGAAATATCAATGTGGGGAAAGTTGGAACAAGTAGAAACGTAAGCCAATGAAGTATAGACACAGTGAAGGAATACAACTGTGCTATGTCCGCCTCTCATTTCTGACCCCTTACACAAGCGAGACCGCAATCTTGTGATGGACACTACACATATGGTCTAAGGAAGGGGTGGGAGATGAGACACATCGACTCATTTTATTCGGGTAGTCCTTATTGGAACCCAAGATGTGTCACAAGTAATCATCACACTGTTCCTATCCCACTAGCACATAGTATCATGGGCGATACAAATTCACACTTTTTTTAAAAACATTTTTATTTCATTTAGTTTGTACAAACTTTTTGAAAATAATTCCCATCCCCCTCTTACAGTGTGTCGGGGAAGTAGAGTAGAAACAAATTGCTGCAGAGTCTCAATGCACAATGACCTATGCATTACTACACATATCCGCCACTTAACAGACTTGTGATTCTCGCTTTTCCAGTCAGTGTTCGAATAAGAGGTTTTGTTTCCTCCATGCCAGGGTCTTCGGATTTACTCTTTATCCCATATTCGCATCTCAGCTTCCCTAACACACAAACATCTTACTTATAAACGATTTCCATTCAGTTTATATCAGACCTTTAGCAAGATTTCCAGACTTTGTAGAACATTTGTCAACCCGTAAATGTCTTTTTCACGATGGTTGTAGAATTTTCGCCATAGATCTGCTCCGCAAAAGGTGGAATATTGTCGTACTAGGTTCCTAAGTGCAAGGATCTCATATCTTTTAGGCTTTCACAATACAATGTGAGATGTTTGAGATTCTCATGCTGTTTATCGCAAAAGCGGCAACTTAGTATCGCTGTCACTTTCCGAGCTCTTATAGCTTGACTTACTCTTGTGTTAAATAAGTTCAATTGAAATTTCATGTGAGTTGCTCGATGTCTTGCATTGGCTGTCCTCGTCAGATATTGCAGCATTTTCATCCGGTCTTTAGCTTCAATTGCTGCGTCTTCCATGAGCTTATGACGATTTCGATCATCAACTGTCGAGCACCAGTCCTGCTCCCATAGCTTTTCTTGACATAGTTTGGGTTATTTTTCAATGTATCCTGATCAGTGCCCAGCTCTGCTAACTGATTGCTGCAGCCGATTGCCCATTTACACAGTAGGGTTTCTGGATTGTCCTTCAGCGCATCTTGTAGAAGCTTGAACTGAGGAGTGCAGTCGACTAAGATTATTTTCCTGTATATGGATACATGTTCCAGAACACTCGGGCCTGCATGGATATCAGGTTGAGTTCATATCGCACACACGCACTCGAGATTCCTTTTTGTAGGTACAGGACACGCCTCCAATATTGATTTTTCAATTCTAGCCATAGAGTTGCAGACACTCCTAGAGCACTTTCATCAGCGCCATAGATCAATGTTGGTATAACTTTTTGATTGTAGTGGGCTAACACAGGTAGCAGAGAACATTTCCCAAACTTTTTATTTATGATTACTCTTTGACATGCTAGTTTGCATTTTCGTTAAGCATTTTCTGCCCAAGGTGCATCATTTATGTTACTATTGATCTACATTCCTAAGTACTTTGCCTTTTTCACGCATCTCAGATTTTCATTAGACAATCTCCATTTTGGGGCACATTTTGTGTTCCGTTTATTAGTTCAGGTAAGATCTTGAAAGATTATTATTTCAGACTTTGCAGGATTGATTTTTAGTTTTTTTTTTCACGTATCCTTCTAGAGCTGTTAACTTTCATGTTAAGCCAATTGGTGTTAAGTCTAGTAATGCAATGTCGTCAGCATAAAGCATCCAATTTACAATCATCCCATTGATTTTCGGTGGGAAGGAATTTATTGCTTCTAGGCTTTCTCCAATGTCGGACAGAAATAGGCCAAACAACGTGGCTGCTAGCGGGCAACCTTGTTTCACACCTTGGTTTGTTCTTATTGACTTACTCAAGGTTCCACCAGAGTCTAGTCTGACCTTAATTTCTGTGTCTGTATGCAGTTCTTTTATAGGCTGGAGTAGATTTTCCGGGCATTTCCATTTCTTCAACTTATTCCAGAGCATCTCTCGGTCAATGGTATCGAAAGCGCTGGACAGATCAACAAATGCTACATAGATTTTTCTATTTTGGCGAATTGCTTCCATCTTTATGAAATTCAAAATTGTCAGATTCAACCCACATCCAACCCCTTTCACGAATCATGATTGACGAGGATCATATCTTTTGGAGTCTTAGATCCATTTTAGTAGTTGGATTTGAAGCTGAGTGGCAAAGATTTTCCCGACCACATCAAGCAGGGCTATGGGCCGATAATTCTTCGGGTTAGTTCGATCCCTCTTTTTGAAAATCGGTACAACGATAGCACTCTGCCAAGAAGTGGGTATCTTTCGCTTCTGTAGAATTATTGGAAACAGTGAGTAGCAAAATTCTGCCCATAGTTCCGGATGTTGTTTTAGTAGATGATTTGTTAAACCATCTTGCCCAGGGGCTCTTGATGTACTTAGTTTTGTGATGTTGCGGTATATGTCTTCTTTTTCTATTTCAATTGACCACTCATGATCTGGAGATGGTGGTGTGTCCAGCTTAATGAAGTTATTGTAGAAAATTCCTGCATAATGCCTTACCCATAGTTCTTCTGGTATCATGGATTTTATAACGGCCCCTTGGGGGAGTTGAAATATTATTCAGATAAGCCCAAAAGTCGCTTGTATTTCTGTTAGCAAGCGTTTTCATCATGTTTTCCGCGTCTCGTTGTAGCATTATGTGTTTATGGGTAATTAGCCAGTTCTTATAGGTTTGTTTCAGTTGTTTTACCTTCTTTTGGCTGCTCGAATCCGATTTGTTCTTGAACATTCTAAAGGCTTTGTTCAGCTTTATTTTCCTTAGATTAAGCTCTGCATCCCATACATGCGGCTGTGAAAAGTCCGGTCTGGCTTTAGCAGTCTTCTTCTCTTGGTAGGTCTCTAAGAGAGTTGTGTATTCGATTTTATCCATCTCTGATTTTTCTTCCAATGATTTCCGCAGTGAAATGACTTTGTTCGCATTTAGTCGTAATCGATTACGACCTGGTCCCACTTCAAGAACACTTTTTGCTATAACAGTTGGGCCTTCAATTTGTTGTAACTTCAAATACATCTTTTCTACGCAGTGATCGATAGACTTAATTTCAGAAATTTGTATGCATGTGACTTCACTTCTCAGACTTTCATTTACAAACATGTAATCAATTGTCGATCTTAGCGCATTCCTTCGCCAAGTTGGTTCGGCGGGAATGTCTCCTATAGTTTGTCCATTCAACATCTGTAGGTTCCAAGCATTCATTTCCAGCATCCAGAGCATTGCTGCATGTTCACCATTAGTTTTCTTCTCATCATGGGTGGTTTTATTTTTATCATGCAAGCAATTTATGTTAAGATCACCACATATTAGGATGTTTACATCTTTTTCATGCCTTTTGATATCACAGATGAGTTCCGAGATAGTTTCAATGAAGTTGTCCAGTTGTATTGCTGCATGTTGCCAATAGATATTTACCAGTATTAGTACATTCTCTTCATTCGCCGATCTAGCAGGGAGTTTGACTCTGCAGACTTGTAAGTATGCTGACACATTGGTTGAGGATAAAATATGTATACCACTTTTAATTTTTGCAAGGGTCACCATTCCTGACATCGGGCGTCGTTTGTTCCCTTTGATTGCTCTGTTGAAGGCAATCTCAAAGCCAACCGAAATTGGAGGTTTCATTAACCATGTCTCTGCAGACATAGTAAGTCTATATCATTCAATTCGTTTGGTATGTTTTCAAAAAGATACATATGACCTTGTGTGTTCCATGAGCCTATGCATATATTACCGGAATCATTGGACTTTAGACAACATTTGTTCAACATTTATATTCTACCATTATGTGTTGAGCTGGAAGCCCTGGGGATCTTTTTCTGCAATTATGCAGACTATTTCCATTTGGTACTAAATATAACCGGGAACTATGAAGTAGATCAACAAACGTTGACTGCAGCATACCACGTCATTAAACAATGGATGTCAACGAATTGGCTCTGTTTAAATGCCGCTAAAACGGAGTTGATGGTTTTTGGCTCTCAACATGCTCAATCAAAACTGAACCAAAAATATAATTGCTTTTCTATCGAAGGCAATCAAATTAAGACGGTACAGAAAGTTAAGACCTTGGGCACCTATATGGAGGAAAGTCTTGACAGACAAAACATAAAACATCAAGCAGGCATTGAATCGGTGGAATGGCGATTAGCAGCGCCTCAATGTTGTGCAGACAAGGTATTTGTGTTAAGCCTTCTTAAAACTGTTCTAAATAACAACTTCAAGTTTGAAGAAAAGTATTACATTCAAATAGCGGGAACATCAATGGGACCCGTTATGGCTACAAGCTATGCAAATACCTACATGGCTCATTTAGAAGGACAACATATCCTGAACAACACACATTGGACTAGATATCTTAAGTGTTACTATCGGCAGAGAGATGATATATTCGGGATCTGGACTGAACCAGTTAAACAATTTCAAGAGTTTATAGGGTGTATTACCCGAATTACTTCAAGAATCAAATTTACCAATAAGCATAGCCCTTCATCATTGGAATTCCTGAATGTGGAAGTTTACATGAAAGATGGATCCCTCAATACTACAGTGTACACTAAACCTACTGATAAAAGAGCATTTTACTTGCAACAAGTTTTCATCCAAAAACCACAATACAAAGTATTCCATTCAGCCAATTCCTGAGAAAGAAACAGATGATTTCAAAAATCAACAATTTGTTAAGAGATCATGCGATTTGATAAATGTTTCTGAAAAGGGGTTATTCAAAGACTATTATTGAATGAGCATCCCAGAAAGCAAATGACATTACAGGAGCCTCCTGTTTGATACCTAAGCAGAAGGCATCTAAATCAGAATAAGTTTCTCCAGCATGGTGTCTGGTATGGATTCACATGCTCCTGAATATTCCCTGTCAGGCTAGGAGTCCTTGGTAAAAGAAAAAAAGTTTCACTTTCACTTAAAAACTGTATTTCTCCTTTAATCTAATCACTGTCCTCTGGGTCATACTGCCCCGATCCAATGACGGCCCTCTCCCTAAGCCCCTCCTCTGGCAGCCATCTTCAGATTTTTACATCACTGTGAGGATGTGAGGGTGGATGGTGGGGGAAAACGGGACGCACGGCCTAAGGAGCCCGCTGTGCCGCGGGCGTGTGCGGCGCCGAACGCGGGCGCCGGGAAGGCGTCCCTGTTAAAGGGGGAGCCCTGTCGGCGTCCCGCGACGGTGCCGGCATTGCGGCCGCGGCGCCACGGGTGCTCGCAGCCGCAGCGCCGCGTGTGGCCACGAGGACCGGGTTCACTGGCGCTGCGGCTGGGAGACCCGCGAGCGCAGCATACCTCGGCGACCTCCGGCGGCGAGCGGCGGCGAGGCTCTGGATCTGGAGAGCCTGACTCGTGCCGACCGCTCGGCATCGGAGGTGCGCCAGACAGCTGGGCAAGTACCCATCAGGGGCACCCCACCAGAACCCCCTCCTTACCTCATGTGGGGCAGACCCAGAACGGTGGCTTGGGGCCTAAAGCAGGACGGGCCTCCGGGAGACATGTATCGAGGGAGACACATTGTTGGGGGGGCGGGGCCAATGGAGGGGGTGTGGCTGACAGGGGAAGCTAGAACCAGGCAGCCAGTATAAAGGAGGAGGTGGGGAGGAGGCAGCACTATTCATAGAGGGTGGGTGCCTAGGGTCCCCACCAATCAGACAGGGGGGAAGGGAAGTTGTCCCCGATTGGCCCTTTTTCCCTCCAAACCCCAGGTATAAAAGGGGCTGGCCTAATGGCGTTGTTGTTGCTTTTTGCAGGGAGAAGGAGAGGAGAGTGAGAGCAACTGGTGGGCCTATCCGGGTCCGTGAGAGTAGGAGACACTCAAAAAGAAGAGGAACTCTTGGTGCCTTTTACTCACAGTGAAGTAACTGTGGGGTCAACCCTGGAGTTCAACTACCTTGGTTAAGACACTGTGTAATAAAGGTCTACAAAACTCCACTTTGCCTACTGTCCTGATTTCTACAATCACGCTTCAGTGTTGGGAGTCCTTGATTTTGCTCTGAGCTGTTTGTACCTTTTTTCATGTTTTTGATGGAAAAAGCTCTATTTTTGTTTCAAAGAAGCCTGTGTACTCTTTTCTTCATCTGCCGACAGTGGGGATCCGTTATCGGTGAAGTTCCACGCACCTCAAGGGCGAAGATCGTCGAAGATTCTACAAGGCTGTGGGCCTACTTTGTGCCCTCTGACCATGATGGAGGAGGAGGAGTGAAGGTCCCTCTTCAGGCTCTGCACCAAATGCGGGCTATGGAATGTGTTTGCCTCTACTGCCTTCACCCCGACCACAAAGAGGTAGAGTGTGTGATATGCCTCGGTTTCTCCAAGAAGACAATGAAGGACAGGTGTAGTAGGCTGGTGGCATGGCTTAACGCCAAGGCCTCTGACCCATGCTCCGAGCAGGGTCATGCCTCACCCAGTACCGGCCAGTCCGAGGAGCGGTCTTCCAAGTCCTTTGAGGGTGCATCATGCGATGAAGGCCCAAGATAAGGCCAAGAGCGGCAAGTCCGAGTCCCAAAGTGGATAGGGCGCGATCGTCACCTTCCACCTCCATTGCCAGCCGGCTATCAAGCTCCTCTTCGAAGAGGAAGTCCTCTACCCTGCCTAAAATACGTGAGCAATCCGAGAAGGCGCTGATGGAGAAGAAGGCCCAACAGCCTAAGCGGGCCCAATCACCCCAGACTAAGACCTCATCTGCAACTCAGTCAACTGCTACTGCCACGACAGCTAAGGGCACTGATCCTGCGAGGGTGTAGCCCCATGGCTCAAGAGGTATCCCTACCACCAAGAGGTGACACTGCTGCAGTGACTTGGGTGAAGTCTGCAGGCATGCCAGAAGGGGTCAAACCGGCTCAGGCCCTGGTTCTAGACATTCAGGGGGGAAAAAGAGAAGGGTGCGGGGGGGGCCATAAACAGCCCTCCCGGGCCATTGCTGAAACCATGGAGGTCTCATCCACGGACAACAAAGACCAGGAGTCCCAACATACAGTCCACAAGGACGTTGAAGAGGAAGACGGCGACAACGGCGCAGGGCCTAGTTTTCCTGTTCTGCCTTCTCAGCCGAGGGACATTTCCTTGGATATTTTGTCGACTCTATACACTTTGGTGTCGGAGATCCAGATGAGGATGCCTCCGACTCCGGTACCTGTGTCCCCCCAGGTCCCCGAAATGGAAGCGTCATCCTACACCCCCATTTCAACCTACGCCACCACGTCGGGTCACTTCTCCCCCAGCAGACCCAGACACGTATACGGCCACACCGACGGATGACTAGGATATCGTTGCAGCAGACGGTTCCACATTTGGATGCTCCACATAGGTGTCCTCACCAGATGAGGTGGGATCCTTCCATTCCATGATCTCCAGAGCCACCAAGCTATTCCAGCTGGTGCCTGAGGAAACCAACAAGTAGGGCTTCTTGTACCACAGGCGCACGATCATGGCAGTACCCGTTCTGCACGATATTTGGAATGAGGGCCTGGGCCTCCATGAAGAACCCTTGCATGGCTCCAGAAAAACTACATAGGCTGGAGAAGAAATAGAGGGTGCCGGACTCTGCACACAAGTGCCTGAAGTCGCAGCCATTGCTCGATTCAGTGGTATCGGTGGATGCGAGGAAACGGTCGGCAAACCTGTCCTCGTCTTCGGCCCCTCCGGACAGTGAGGGGAAAAGGATGGACGCCATAGGAAAGAAGGTGATTTTACACTCCGGCGTCCACTATCAAGGCAGCCAACGCACTGACGATCCTGCCCAGGTACGACAGGGACTTGATACAAGCTGGGGCCTATTCTGGAGTTCCTCTCCGACGATAAGAATATGGATGCAAAAGCTCTTTTCCAGGAAGGTGAACTGGCGTCTCATCACACCATCACAGTGACATTGGACCTTCCCGACAAATGGGGGACGGTGTCTGCCTTAGTCGGCAAGTTTGGATGAAGGCCACACATTTCTGTCAGGAGGTCCAGGCGAAGGTGCTGGACATGCCCTTCGACGGACTGAATCTGTTTGGGAAGGTCGTCAACGAGTCCCTCCAGACCATCAAAGCGTATACAGAGATGGCCCGTTCCCTGGTCACTCTCCAGCAGCACTGCTCTTCTTTTCGCTCCTCCAGGGGAAAGTCGAGCAGGTCTTCCAAAGGTTTCTCAATGTCGTACCGACAGCCTCCCATATCCACAACGCAGGTAGCCTACAGAGGCCATTCCCAGGCCTACGGTAGCCGAGGACAGCATCACCATCGCCTGCAGGGCAGGATGCCGGTGCCCAAGCTAGCCTGAACCGACTGGGACGTCGGTCCCCCACTTGTGCAACCCGGTGGGAGGCCGGCTGACGTGGAGAAAGATCACCACTGACAGATGGGTGCTGGACGCTCTTGCCCAAGGACACACTCTGGAGTTTCAACGCAGGTGTCCGCTGATCCCTCTGGTTATCCGTCAGGAGCAGCACATCCCTCAGCTCCAGGAAGAGGTACGGGCCATGCTGTGAAAAGGGGCAATAGAGCTAGTTCCCCAAAGGCTCCGGGGCTCCGGCGTCTATTCCAGATACTTTCTGGTCAGAAAGAAGACAGAGGGCTGGAGGCCCATCCTAGACCTATGGCATCTGAACAAATACTTAAAGTTCCACAAATTCAGGATGGTCGCGTTATAACATTTGCTCGGCCAACTGGAAATAGGAGACTTCTTGACGTTGTTGGACCTAGAGGGCGCCTACTTCCACGTTCACATTCACAAGCAAGAAACATCTAAGGTTTCGTAGTGCAGGGACAGCACTACCAGTTCAAGACCCTACCTTTCGGCTTGAAGTCGGCCACCAGAGTGTTCACAAAATGCTTGGCTTTAGTGTCAGCCCATCTACGTCTACAGGGTATACCCGTACCTGGACGACTGGCTGATACGCGGGAGCTCGCCGACGGGCACACCAAGGCGACCGTCCAGCTACTAACCGATATGGGCTTCTCCGTCAACTATCGAAAGGCCTGCTTAACACATCACAGAACGCGCTGTTCCTAGGCACCAGACTCAATACGGTGTCTTACCTGGCGTCGCCCTCGGAGGAGAGGATAGCAGCCATTCTAGGAAAGGTGCAACAGCTGTCGTTGACGAAGACAGCCATAGTGCGGCCCATAAAGTCGTTACGGGGCTTGATGTCGTCCTGCATCTACCTCGTCCGGCTCTGCAGGTTGCAAATGAAACCCTTCAGGAATTCCTGGATGCACGCATGGATACAGGTGTCTGGAAACTAAGATCTCTCTCAGCAACGTGTTCCGTTGGGCAATAGTATGGTGGGCCATTTGCTCCAACATCGCTCAAGGTACAGGATTTCAAAGCCTGCCATATCAGGAGACGGTCCCCACGTACGCCTCCCAAGAGGGATGGCGAGCGCACACCGGACGTCTGCACGCCAAAGGACTGTGGCTGCCCGAGGAGAAGGGGCTTCATATCAACATCCTGGAGCTACGGCAGTGTTCTGGACCCTCAAGTCGTTCCTGCCGTCACTGAAAGGCAAGATGGTGAGGATCTTTACGGACAACACCAGCACCATGTTCTACATCAGGAAGTAGGGGTGCATCGGCGCTCTCCAAAGAAGCGCAGGACTTGTGACGATGTTCCTTGTAGCTCTCAATCTGGTGTGAGTCAAGAACACCATTGCAGACTCCCTCAGCAGGGAGTTGCGCCCCTGCCACGAGTGGGAGCTTCGTCAGGATCAGGTGGCCCGCCTGTTCAAGTGGGGCGATCTGTTTGCAACAGCGGCAAACTCAAATTGCCAGAGGTTTGCCAGCAGGTTCCACCAGCCGAGGAGCCTGGAGGACGCATTCTCCTTCCTGTGGGAAGGTCTGTTCTTGTATGCGTTTCCTCTCCTGCTACGAGTCATCAACATACTCAGTGTCCATGCAAGATGATACTCGTCGCCCCGGCGTGGTCGAGGCAGATTTGGTATCCAGACCTTCTCAGCCTGTCAGCGTCGCCTTCGGTCAAGCTGCCAGTGGTTCTGGATCGTCTCATCAGAGGAGGCGGCGCAGTCTTTATCACTACCCAGGATCGCTGAACCTGAGGTTGTGGCTCCTGCAGCCCTAGAGTTTGGAAGGTATGAGTTGCCTGTGGACTGCAGGGAGGTCCTTGCCAAGCCCAGGGCGTTGTGGACTTTGAAGTATTACGGTCCCAAGTGGAAGCGTTTCGCTATGTGGTGCGGGTCTCAGAAGATTACCCCTCTGACGGTCACGGCCCTGCAGGTCCTTCCATACTTGCTATTCTTGGCCAAGGCCGGAATGGTGCACGCCTCTATCGAGGTACATCTGGCGGCTATCTCCCGCTACACCAGATCTTCACTTTGGTCTCTTCGACTCGTCAAGGAGTTCCTCAAAGGACTTTTTTGATCTTTCCGCCGGTGAAGTCTCCTGTCCCGGCATGGGAACTCAATATGACTCTAACGAGGCTCATGGGGGCCCCCTTTGAGCCTATGCATCAGGCCCCTCTTAAGGTCGTCTCGTGGAAAACCGCTTTCCTTGTGGCCATCAGCTCTGCCAGGAGGGTAGGTGTGATCCAGGCTCTATCCTGCAAGCAACCATACCTGACTTTTTACGAATCGAGGGTGGTGCTGTGTACGCACCCCTCGTTCATGCCAAAGGTTCCATTGGAATTCCACCTTAACGAGCCTTTGTTGTTACCTGTTTTTTCCCGAAACCTTAGTCACTGGCTGAAAGGGCCTTGAAGTCGCTGGACATAGCTCGTGCCCTGAAGTTCTACGTGAGACGCACAAAGGGTTTTCGAAGACTTCACAACTGTTCGTGAACTTTGGTCCTGTGTACCATGGGATGGCCTTGTCCAAGGCTTCCATTTCAAGGTGGCTGTCTAGCTGCATTACGCACTGTCATCGGTTGGCTAAATGTTGTACTGCTATGTATTCGTTATTCATGAGCATGTGAATCCATGCCAGACCCCATGCTGGAGAAGGTTTAAGTTACTTACCTGTTACTATTGTTCTCCAGCATGGGTCTTGCATGGATTCACATGCAAACCCTCCCTCCGACCCCTGTGCGGCTCTTTTTGGTCTCATACTGCCACTTTACGTGCTTACCAAATCTGAAGATGGCTGCCAGAGGAGGGGCTTAGGGAGAGGACTGTCATTGGATGGGGGCAATGAGCTCTGCAGCTTGCGCCGAAATCCCTGGCAGCGCCCATCATCTCTCGATATCCTGCATGCTATTAGCAGCAGTCCCCCTCATTCTCAGGGGATGAAATTACCCAGCTTGGTCCATGAGGAGCTGTTCTTTGTCCGGAAGGACACTGGGTATGTCTGTCAACAGCTCCATCAGCATTGGAAACCACACCTGTGATTTCATAGAGGTGCTATCAAAATCAACTCCGCTTTCTCCCTCCAACACTTCGCTAGATGCCTGCTCAGCATGTAGTTCTCCTGTCCAGTGTTGGAGACGCGCGTCCGTGCCTTGCCTCCCTGGGTCTAGCCTCCAACTGAAGTAGCTGGGTGTCTGTGCGTAGAGTTGAGACGCAAACAAGTCTGTGTGGATTGGACCCCACAGACCATTCAGACTCTGAAAGATCTCGGTCTCCAGTTTATAGTCGCTGGAGTCCATCAGGTAACGCAACTTCCAATCTGCTATCACTTTCAGTGAGCCTGGTAGGTACTCTGCTGTCACCAAAGTCACTGACTGCAGGCAAAAATGCCTAAAATCCTTCACTAATTCCGCTAGTAGATGGGATCTCGTCCCTCCTAGATGATTTATATATCTGACTACTGATATATTGTACATCTTGAGGAGGACACATGAACTCACCCTTCCTTTCGTGAACGCTTTTATAGCGAAGGAACCCGCCAGAAGTTAGAAACAGTTTATGTGAAGGTGGAGTTCGTCCTCGCTCCATTTTCCTCCGGTCTCTAGAGATCCGCATCTTGCTCCCCAGCCTATGCGGCTGGACTCTGATTCTATAACTAGATCTGGTCGGTCTCCGAAAATGGCAGGTCCATTCCAGGCGTCCATATTATTCAACCACCAGTCCAGTTCCATGATGGATTCTTGATCTAATGTATTTGCTGATGGTATTTTAGGCCCTTTTGCAAATGTTTGATCTTCAGTCTCTGAAGTGCTCGATAGTGCAGAGGGCCTGGAAAAATGCTAGCATCCCTAATATCCTAGTAAGTACTGAGAGATATCGTCTGCTTGCTCAGGCAGTCCCTGATCTCCTTCTTGATATCTCTTATCTACCGCATTGGCAATTCTAGGGTCGCTCTCTTGGTATCTAGTACGAAGCCTAGGAAGTCTAGTCTTTGCGCTGGTGTCGTGTCCGATTTTTCCACGTTCACTAGGAACCCTAGGGATGTCAGGAGGTCCTGCACCCATGCTGTCTGGTATACCAAAGTCTCTTCCCACTCAGCCAGGAGCAGCAGATGGTCTAGGTATATAATCATCCTGATGCCCTTCTCTCGAATCGCTGCTGCTACGGGCTGCATCAACTTGGTAAAGGCCCATGGTGCTAAGGCTAGCACAAATGGCATAGTTCTGAACTGCCAAAGCTGGCCGTTCCAGTGGAAAGCTAGGAAAGTCTTGAATTCTTCTTGCACTGGCAGTGTTAGATACGCATCTTTCAAGTCTAACCTTGTTAGCCAATCTCCTTCCCTTAGGGAATCTCTGAGCTGGTGTAGCCCTTTCATTTTGAAGTGGCGATACACTTTCTAGCCGTTCAGCTCCTTTAGATTTATGACTGGTCGCACTTTCTCTTTTCAGTGGACCAGGAACATATTACTTAAAAAAACTGGGCCTTTCGCTGCACTTCTCTATGGCCTTCTTTCACTCTAGCTGACACAGTTCGTGATCTAGGCTCTCCTGCTCTGCTTGCGTTAGGTGTGGTTGCGGAGGCCAGTGTGACTGTACTGGCTGTTGGATGAATTCTATCTGCAGACCTCTGACTGTTTGCAAAACCCAGGTATCACTCTCACCTGGTGTAAAGCCTTGTTTTCATTCTCACCTGGTGTAAAGCCTTGTCATCGGCTGGCTCCTTTTCCCCTGCGCCCTCTCGGGAATCTTGCTCTGGCTGGGAAGGAGGAGTCCTGCTGCTTATTTTCCCAGTACTGCGCTCTGGGATTCTGGGTTCTTTCCTTCTTGAAAACGACCGGCTGCTCCACCCTGATAGCGGCCGGTCCCAGCAAAAGCTCTACCGGGGAGGATTTTTCTTATTGATGCTTGCGCCTTCTCCAACGAAGTATAAGTGCCGACGAATCGGCCCATCTCCTTGCCAAATGTCTCTCCGAAGAGGAGACCATGTGCCGCTGCTTTGGCTTCACAAGATGCTAGGTCACTTAGTTTAGGGTCTATCTTAAGTAGTAGACCTCTCCTCCTTTCGGAGGATATGGCACAATTTGCATTGCCTAATAGTCAGACTGATCTCTAAGACCAGTTAGCCAGGGCTTCAGGGTCAACTTTCTCTCCAGTATCTCTGGCCCTCTCTGCTGGGTCCATTATTTTAGCCAAAGGCCCTGCTATGTCTAACACTTTCTCTTGGCAGCTCCTCCAGGATCTGTCAATCCCTTTCCACGGGTCCTTGCTGGCTTTAGAGACGAAGGTTAACATCTTAGGGTTCAATTCTGGCATCTCCGCCACCTTTCCTGGGAGAGCTGGTCGTGGGCATTCCACTCGAAGGCGCTGCCTCACTTCTTTGTCTAAGGCCTTTTGCAGTCTGATGGCCGTGTACTGCGTCACTCTGGGGGAGGGCTGCTAGTCTGAGGATCTGGGTTTCCTGATACCATCAGGGTCGAACATATCTAGGATTTCTTCTGGGTCTTCATCTAGATGTTTCTCCTTTCAGGCTTTGTTACCACCGCTGGGCTTCGCCCACTCTTCGTCCGCCTTCTCTTCCTCGCCCATCTCGTTGCCGTAGTCTAATGTGAACGAAACTTCAATTAATCCTTGCGTGTTACGCTCCTAAAGCGATCGCCCTGATTCCTAGAATTCCCTACTCGTCTTAGGTTGTCAGACGCGAGATGCACATTACATGAGTCTCAGACTGCCCACTCGCATATCATTGAACTAAGCATTCATATACTTTATTTCCTAATAAACTATCTGTAGGTTCTACTATAACCCTAAAAACATGCACAATCAATGGAGACATGATAGGAAGGTACTTATCTGCTGAAGAGCAATAAACAAGAGGAGGAGTCCAGGGACAGGACGTGTGTCATAGCTGGACTGACAGACAGAACTACTGAGATTCTGGGACTTGTAGTTTTAAGGAAGAAAAGTGACATGAAGATACTTTTCAGTGTTTTGGTGTATTTTTGTTGAAACTGCTGGAGAGTAAAATAAATAGAAGTTGGAGCATAATGCTCGCCTCCACTCGTGACATAGAATAATATATTGAATGCTTGTGAGCTTTGTGAGTAGCTGAGTATGTATTATAGTTATTCCAAGATGGCGGTCCTCATTTTAGGGTTTTCCGGAATCAAGCCAGAAAACAAATGTCACGTGAGTGCGAACTGCGGTTCCGCACGTCCGGCGATCACGTAACCATTGCTACACATTGAAAGGCGGCCGTGGGCCCAGAGGCTATTTCTTAGCTGCTCTCTGCCCTGTGCCCGCATTTCAACATGAAAAATAAACCGAGGTAAGGCATTCATTTTTACTGGGTTAATAGATAGATCCACATACTAAGAAGGACCAACTAAATGCCATTACTCTAGCCCCCTCCCTTAGGTACCATCAGGCTTTGAGTTCTATGATAAAGGTGCACATTTCTAACATCAGTGAGTAACATGTAACTCTCCCCCTCCCCACCCCTTAAGCACTCTCTTGTGCACCCCCTTCTAAAGAAGCCCGCGACCGATCCTTGCTCTCTGGCTAACTATCGCCCGATCTCATCACTCCTTTCCTGGGCAAGCTCTTGGAAAAGCTGCCCATCTTGCAGCCTAATCTACATACTGAATTTGTTGGTTTCCTCCATGACCACCATTCTGGCTTCAGAGCTGCCAGAACCATGGAAACTGCTCTCCTGAACACCTGTGAAGACTTGCTCTCCAATCTTGACTATAATCTCCCTTCTGTCCTCATTCTCCTTGATCTATCCTCTGCTTTTGACACAGTCAACCATGCCATCCTGCTCAATCGTCTCCGGGACAACCTTGGTATTACTGATCAGGCCCTGGCCTGGTTGACCTCCTTTCTCACTGACTAGCCCTCTCGGGTCCAACTGGGGTTTTTCCTCTGGTCTATCCCTCTCTACTTGTGGTGTTCCCCAGGGTTCTAACCTCTCTCCCTGGCTCTTCAACCACTACCTGTGCACCTCTTGTCCACAGCATCGCTACTTTCTGCTCCAATTTTCAATGGTAATGCGGATGACACTTGTCTCTCTTTCAGGCTGCCCTCAGCCACCTCTACTACTTCTGTCATATCGGACTGCCTGGCTGCAATTCAGGAATGGTGTGCCGCCAATGTTCTCTGCCTTAATGCCAATAAGACTGAGATCCTCCTCATTGGGACACCCGCTCCCTCCTTTCCTCTCTCTCTCTGGCCACCCACTCTGGGCCCTCTTCCTGCTCCTTCCTGTGAGGCTAAGAACCGTGGTGTCCTCTTCGACTCCACCATCTCCTTCCCTCCTCACATCTCCGTCTCTAAGAAGTCAAACTATCCGTTGCACCTCCTCAGAGTTATTCTTCCTTTTTTCACTTTCCCCCCTGAAGCTCATTGTCTCCAGAGTTCTGGTCCTCTCTAGGCTGGACTATTGCAACAGCCTCTTTCTAAATCTTCATGCCTCTACTCTTCGACCTTTACAACTTATCCAGAACAGGACTGCAAGACTTGTCCTTGGCCTCAAGGCCAGGGATCGTCTCTCTCCAGCTCTGAAATCTCTTCACTGGCTCTCCGTGGCTGCAAGGATCAAGTTCAAGACCCTCTGCATCGTCCACAAGGCTTTCTGGGGCCTGGGACCGCTCTACCTCCAACTTTCTCTTCCAAAACATCTTCCTTCTCGAGCACTTCGCTCATCCACCTCCAACTCTCTGAGGGTCAGACACTTCTCCAAGCAGAGAGTTGGGGGCAGATCTATCTCTCGGCGGTGGCTTCCCTCTGGAACAGCCTCCCTCCCTCTCTCAACCGTGAGCAGAACCACCTCCGGTTCTGGAAGCAACTCAAGACCTTCCTTTTCTCTTTGGCTTTCTCACTTCCTCTTCCCTGCTGATGCACTTGACTGCTCCGTGCACTGGTCACTTGGTCACCCTCTGAACTCAGGCCGGGCCCAGACTCCTGCATGTCTAGTTGCCTGTGCACTGCCTCTGGGCTCCCCAGCACCTAACGGTCTGTATCTGCAACCCTACAGTCCCTTCTCTCTGCACTTATAAGCCACCTGCTGGCTGCACTTGAGTTAACTGCACTTCCCCCTTCCCCTCCCCCCGTGGCACTTCTCCCCTTCCCTGCACTTGCGCGATCTGAATGACAAAAGGCCTAGTAAGATCGTTATTTTGTCCTCCCTTGTTGCCCCCTCCTTGTTAGGATGGATTGGAATTAATCCTCGCATTCATTTTGAATATTTCCTTCATTTATATATTTTAGTTTCCTCCAAATGATTTTGGACTGAGAATTCACAACAGTGAGTTTTTATGAAATCTTTAAACTCTAATCTAACTCATGTTATCGTTATTATATTCTGACATGACCTAACAGTCAAGTAGCAGAAAGTTTGCTCCTCTCCCAAACTATAAATTGTCCATTCAATTTTTTTTTCTGACTTTTGGCTCATTACCAGCAACTGTTATTGTAGTGGTTGGTTTATCCACAATGAACAGACTATAAAGTTAGTCATCTTCTGAATAGATGTCTTGAGTTGAACACATCTTTAATCTAGTCTTGATATCGCAATGGTCCCTATTACACTTTTGATCATAATTTTTTTTAAATTTTAGGGAAAGTGAGTTCCATTTTCCTGAAGAAGGGATCAATACTCCGAAACGCGTAGTGATATTAGGAATCCTGACTTGTTACTGAACATCTTATCACCTTATGGGAACAGCTTTTGAGAACTCAACTGAATAATACCTAACAATCATGGGAATTTCTCACACATTTTATGAGTTAGCATGGTTGTTTGAATATTAATCATACCGAGGATCGATTATTGTAATGTTCTGCTGATTGGAGATTTTAAGAATTCCTTGACGCGCCTCCAAGTTCTCTAAAACGACGCAGTGCGTATAGTTAAGGGGATCCCTAGACATCAGCCCATTACTGTACATAGGAAGAACTTACACTGGCTTCCAGTGGAAGCACAAGTCCGTTTTAAAGCTTTGACCATTGTTCACAGATGCCTGTATGGCAAGGCCCCGGACTATTTCAGAGACTGTGTTGCTATTCAGCATCATCCTATATCCACCAGAGCAAGTAAGTTAGTGCGCCTATTGGTCCCAATAAGTAGAACAACTAGGGGCATGGGCAGATCATTTACTGTCTGCGCCGCCACTCTGTGGAATCATTTGCCTAGGGAGTTACACTCAGACATAGTGAGATTCCGGAAGAGGCTAAAGACTATTCTTTTTGAGAAACCTAGGTGTTGTTCATGTCCACCTTCTGCTGGCTTTTACCATTCTTATGGGTTCTCTGCACCCCGATACCTGTGGGCTTCGGCGCCTTATAAATTCAAAATCAATCAATCAATATCAGGGTGCTGATTAACCTATGTTCTGAGTTGTTTCTGTTGAAATCAAGTGTATATTATATTAATCATTTCTGTATATAATGTATTTTGTTAGTCTCTATTAATGTTTTCTTTGAACATTTTCTTTGAATGTATAAAAAATACTGCTTTTTCAACATATTGAAAATAACACGTTTTGGTTTGACACATTGCCCTTTCATCTAACAGACGGAAGGCCAGGGATATTTTTACCAGGTGCACCTGAAAAGTCTTAATTTACTAACTTGGTTATTTAATCAAAAAAACTCCATTGCCCTCCCACCCCCTGCACCACTTTTAGCAAGATCTCATAGCACTCATGTTAACCTGGTGCCATTCACAAATCTCCTCCTACCTGCTAGCCTAATTTAACAGACCAAAGTAGAAAATAGTAAAAGTCCTAGAGTTCTCCACTGTCCATGGCCCTGCCTCGGTTGCATTACTACTGTCACTCATCTATGAATCCTCCTGGCAAGAATTCAGTCCTGTATTTTTCAATGTATTCTTCAGGCTGACGATGCAGTTTCTTCGTAAATTCTTCCACGGTGGTAATTGTATGAATCTTGTTCACCATTTTGAACTGCAATACAAAGTGTAAAGTATATTCATAACAAATGCTCTACACTTCTAGGGATGCCATCAAGAGATTAATCCCTCTTCTACGTGCAAGCATTACCGGCGTTATATCCTGAAAAAATTGGACTATACTCTCTCTGTAGTTAATAAGGGGTTTTGTTCTTACTGCTGCCAACTCTTTTCCTTAACTTGGGAATTGTAAATTATTTCACCAAGATGTCTCTTGAAGTGGTCCCAGAAGCTTCTCCTCTTACCCGCCCTTATGTGCTCTGTCCAATCTGTAAGAAGTGCTGGGCAGATCTCTTGTAATTTCAGCCAAGTGTTCCCAGGCACTCATCCATATCCGTTCCTTTTGTCACCACATCCAAGAATCCAATCTGGATTTTCTCCCTTTGGGAGCGGTTCTCAAGATCTTCCCACTTACCTCTGGTGCAAGAAGGGGTGTCCATTACAGATTTTACTTATGTATCCACAGGCTAACCAATCTCCTTAAGTGTAGTTGTATCTGATTCAGATTCATCAATTCTCTCCCTGAAAGCCGTAATCCCTAGGAGGTCTGGCTTTGATATTTAAGGACTGCTTTATCTGTAGCCTCTTGCTTTGGTCTCTCTGGCTGTAATGGAGGCCAGGCTTGCTAGAATTGTGATTAATCCATCCACAGTGTCATTTTATTTATTGTATACCACCCCGAGTTCTTTTAGTCTCCCAACCTTTCTACACTGTGGTATCCGAGTTCGCCTTAAAATTTAAAATGTATGTGTACTGGGGGTTTTCAATATCTGGGCTGACGCAGTTGTAACTTCTTTCGTAGCGGCAATGGATAGTCTCTCATTGCAGCAATGGGCTGTTTGTCCCACCCATGAGAAAGGACATGCTCTCGACCTTATATTTGCGTCGTCTCAGTTCCTGCATGCGTTCCCTTGTGACGCGTTTATTTATTGTGCATTTGTAAGGTGCAATAGGGAGGGGACATGGCAAAGAAAGCAAATAAAACAATGAAAGATAGAGGCGGACCTACTAGGCCTTGTGAGCATTCAGTATGTGCAAGTGCAGAGAGAGAGAAGGGATGAAGGAGTGTGTGCTAAGTGCTAGGTGTACCAAAAAGGGATGTGCTAGGCAGTAAGCAGCTGTTAAGTGACTTTGTGAGAGTGGTCAGCTGGCAATAAATAAGTGCAGGCCTGTGGTGGCATAGGCCAGTGGGTGCCAAGACAAGTGCTGGGAGCGGGCGGAGGCTGAAGGCGATTGGGTGTCGCAGGCCAAGACCCAGAAGTACACACAAGGTCCCTGGTCACCAATCTCAGCAACTGTGGGGTTTAGCAGAGGGAGGGAGGGAGGGAGGGAGGAAGGGGAAGGTGAAAATGAAGGTCTTGAGGAGCTTCCGGAATTTGAGGAGATGCGGCTCAAGACGAAGAGGAAGTGGGAGACTTCCATAGGAGGGAGCCTACAGAGGAAAGAGATCGGCCACCAGCTCACTGTTTAGCGAAGTGCTTGACACACAGGAGGAACGTAAAGATCTGGAGGGGAGAGTATTTAGTGTGAGCCAGCTGTAGATGCGTGGTCCCCAGTCCCAGACAGCCATATAGATCATGCAGAGGGATTTGAATTTGATATTTGCAGCAACCCAGAGCCAGTGGAGAGATTTTAGGGCTGGAGAGATGCGGTCCCTGGGCTTGAGGCCAAGGATGAGTCTTGCAGCCCTATTCTGGATTAGCTGGAGGTGTCATAGAGCAGAAGAGGGTAGATTAAGGAAAAGGCTGTTGCAATATTCTAGCCTAGAGAGGACCAGAACTTTAGAGACATTGAGCTTCTGGGGGAAAGTGAGGAAGGAAGAATTACTTTGAAGAGGTGGGCCTTCTTGGCAAGTTCCTGAATGTGAGGGAAGAAGGAAAGAGAGGAGTCAAAGATGACTCAAAGGTTTCTGGCTTCAGATGAAGTAGAAGGGGGAGAGCCCATAGAAGATGGCCATAGTGAGGGGAAGAAAGAGGGAGAAAGATCTCAGACTTGCTGGCATTGAGGCAGAGATCATTGGAAGTACACCAGGATTGGATGGCAGCTAGGCAGTCAGGAATAATGAAGGAAGTAAGGAGAATATCAGAGTAAGTTTTAAAAAGAGTTGTGCGTCATCTGCATAACACTGGAAGTTGGGAGGAGAAGGTGGAAATGAGGTGTGCTAGCGGAGCAAGGTAGGTGTTAGAGACAGGGCGGAAAGTTGGAGCACTGGAGGATGCTGCAGGTGGAGATAGAAGTGGGGAAGGAGAAAGAGCCCTAAAAAACCTGGGATGGATGGTCATTGAGGAAGGAGGTCAGCCAGTCTAGAGCCCGCCCCGAGATACTTAGGTTATCGTGGAGCTGTTTTATGAGGATGGAGTGGTTGACCGTATCAAATGCAGAGGAGAGATCAAGTAGAATGAGAACAGCTGGAGATTTAGTTGAGAGATGCGAGCAGTTACTCACAGGTGTTCAGAAAAGCAGTTTCCATGCCTCTGGATGCTCGGAATCCAGATTGATGGTTGTGTAGGCAACCAAAAAGTTCAGTGTGTTGGGTCAGTTGTGGGAAGACCAACTTCTGAGAGTTTCCTAAGGAATGAGATGATCGATACTGGGCAGTAGTTGGCTGGACAAGACTGGTGTGCAGAAGATTTTTTTCCGGAGGGGGCGCAGAAGGGAGCGCTTGAGGGAGGAGGGGAAAGATCCAGTAGCAAAAGAGTGATTGCAGAAATCTGCAAGTTTAGGGGCAAGAGAGCCAGTATTGTCCTTAATGGTTCTGGAGGTAGACCTGTTTGGTGGAGACCCTCATGTGGTGGACAACTCTTGTGACCTCGTCAGGTGTGATAGGAGAGAAGCAAGAGAGAAAGGCAGTGGGGGGATGGGAGGCCATAGGAGGCAGAGTGGTGGGGGAAGGGGACGGGGAGAGGGACACAAGGGTGCTCAGGATGTCCTGAGGTTTGCAGTGAAGTGTGTGGTCAATGTGTTGCACAGGGCCTTGGAGGGAAGAGGTGACGCAGAGAATGCGGAAGGGTTGACTAGTTCCTTGCAGATTTTAAAGAGTTCAGCTGTGTTGTTGGATGCCCAGAGATGCAATCCTGGATGTGGGCCCTTTTCTTGGAGCAGGCGAAGAGTATTGCCTTTGTAGCATGTGACAAGCCAGTTTGTTAGAGGGTGAGCCTGAGGTCTGCCACTTTCGTTCCACAGCTCTGCACGGCTGCAAGTTCGGAGTCGTACCAGGTGTTACGCTTGGAGGCATGTTTAAGGTTGATCCTCATCACTTGGGCAAGAATGTCAAGGTTATTAGTGATGGCAAGGTGGAGGTTGCTGAGAGCACATTCAGAGGTAGAGTATGTAGTGGGGAGGGAGGGGGATGATGGTAGATGCAAAGGCAGCAGCTGACACTCGTTTCATTGGATGGATGTTTGTGAACGAGGTTGACAGGGCTGAGAGAGGTGCGGTCAGAAGGACAAGAGGACCCAGGTGAGAGCAGAGAATGGGGTGATCTGTGGGGGGCGGGGGGAGATGAAAGATCAGTGTGGATGAAGACACCCTGTCCGACCACTATGTGCTACCTTACCAACTTATTGTGAAGGGTTCGTCTTGACTAGTTAGTAAGAATATAAAGGTCTTTCAGAGAAACTTTAGGCCTGTTGAGCCGACCATTTTATCTTCCCAGATTACATCTATTTGTGAGGAATTGAAGGATGGCCCTATGCCACTACCCCCAGCCATTTCCTGATTTGCTACAGTTTGCACGCTGATTAGTTGACCCCTTTCAAATGGATACAAAAAGTGTTGAGACCCTTGGCTGCCTGGTTTTCGGCCGAGTTATGTGCTTTTGCGCTTAGTGGTGCGCCAAACAGAGCGCAAATGGTGTGTTGCCTAGGACTTGTATCTGAGAGGGGAGTTTAAGAAGCAGCTTGCGTTATACCATAAAGCACTTATAATAGCTAAACGTGTGCATTTTACAGCCACGATTCATTCTGCAGTCAATTTATCTAGGAAGCTCTTTCGAAAAATCAAAGACCTGCCCAACCCTGGTACAGTTTCTATTGGCCTTGGTTCTCAGGTACTTTGTGACAATTTATCCATGTTTTTCTCAGAAAATATTGATGTTCAGGGCTAGTATCTCTTAATAGTGTGGTGCAGACCCCAGAGTCCATCGGTACCGATTCGGCATCTTTGCCTTTGGCTTATGCCACCCTTGTCCTTTTTTTTTCCTTTCACTGACAGCTCTGAAATTGCTCGGATTGTTACCCTTCTTAAATCCACATCTTCTCTTGATGACATTCCTTTACATCTGTTTGACTCTGCTATTATGAGCATTAGGGATAGTATAGCGCAGGTAATTAACTCCTCACCTGCTTGTGGCCAGATTCCGGCTGTCTTGGAAAAAGCACTGGTGACGCCTTTGCTGAAAAAGCCATTGTTGGACACAGCAGTCTTTGCTACTTATCGGCCGATCTCTCTGCTTCCTTTCCTTATGAAAGTTGTAGAAGCTGTTATTAACCCTCAACTTTGATCTTTTTTATAGGGCCACAATATCTTGGACCCCTGTCAGATGGGTTTTCGACCCATAATGGGGATCAAGTCTGTTCTCATCAATCATTGACGACTTATTCATGATCAAAGATCAAGGCGGTACGGCAGGCTTTATTTTACTAGACCTGTCGACCACTTTTCGAACTATTGATCATGCCCTTTTTCTATCAAGAATACAGACTGATGGCATTTTAGGCCAGGTTCTGGAGTGGTTCCGGGCTTTTCTGACTTCTCGTTCACAACTGGTGTGTCTTGCTTTGCTCAGGTCCTCACCTAAAATGGTGATTTATGGGGTTTCCGCAGGTTTCGCCCCCTGAACCCACTGCTTTTAGTGTATACATCCAGCAGCTGGCAGCTCGCATTCACTTGTTTGGGTTTAGATTTTATTCTTACGCAGATGATACCCAGATCCTGTTTAGGCTGTATCTGGGCTAGGCCTGCCCTGCGGCTCAGCTTAGAACCTGCCTGGCAGCGATTGGGGCCTCGATGGGAGCTAACTGGCTCAAACGTAATGGTGAGAAGACTAATGTCCTTGTTATTGCCTCAATGGGGGCGTCTGAGAGCTGAACTGTGGACTTTAACATTGGCCATTAACATTGGGGCCTCTCCCTGGTCCGGCTGAGGTGGTGAAAAACCTTGGTGTGAAAATGTCCGCTTCCCTGAAAATGGACACTCGGATTAGTACAGTATGTGGATTGGTTTTCTCAAGTTGAATCAACTTGGGAAAATCCTTCCTTTTATTTCTGAGGACATCCACGCACAGGTTGTTGCAGCGTATCTTAACAGTAGGTTGGACTACTGTCATGCAATGGTATTGTCTCAACCTGCCTACCTACTGCATCGGTTGCAGGTTCTGCAAAACGCAGCCGTTCGCTGGGTGAAAGGTATCCCTTTCAGACGACAAGTCTCCAATGATCTTTGGGAACTTCACTGGATGCCTGTGCAGGCCCAAATTCATTTCAAAGTTCTGCGTATTATTCATCTGGCTCTGAATGAACAGGGTTGTTTAGCCCTGCAGGAAAAAATTAAACTGTACTCTCCAGGTCGTGCGCTTTGCTCAGCAGGGGTAGGACTTTTGATAATACCTGCCTAGCGTCGGGAAAAAATAGGCAGCTGGGGTTTCTCACTCTCTGGCCCTAAACTGCAGAATGCTCTTCCAGTAGGGATCTGCTGTCTGCAGGATTTCAGTCTCTTTAAACAGAGCCTGAAGATCCGTTTATTTGCCTAAACTGTGTGTTTCCCTGCCCACACTTCTAGAAAGCACCATGATGCCTTTGGTGAAAGAGCGCTATACAAATCTGGTGATTGATTGAATCCCTGCACTGTTCCTGCCAGTGGCCTTAGTTAAGTCAATGCGCAGCTTTCTAATTTCTTCTTTCAGAAAGCCTTTCAGGTCTTGTTTAAGGGCTTACAGCGATGCCTGAATGACCCCCTTTGTTAATGCAACACTCCAAGAACTTTGACATCCTTCCCACGCCATTATTTTTCTTTCCAGTTCAGCTACCTTCTTTGCTACTGCAGAATTTTGGCTAGGGAAAACCACCCCAACAGAGACTTGATATTGCGCGAGGTCCTAGAGATTTTCTTACCTCTTTTGCCTGACAAAACTAGGGAGTTGTTTGTGATATTATCCCTCAGACTTTAGCCCCAATTAGAGGCACGTAGGTCTCACTCATTCTTTTTGTTGGGTGGTTCTGTCCCTTCAAGGCCCTCTCACTTCTGTCATGTTTCTCATCAAATGTGTGGTATGCCTTCTTTTTTTTTTAGCAAATTCTATCCTAAAACTCCTAGCTAATTCTGATGGTGGAATCCCCCTCCACCCGACCGGCTGCTTGAAAAAACGTAAGGCACCCATTGTTGCACTGTAGAAAAGGTCTGCTTTCATGACCCAGCAGTCTTCATGCCACATTTGGAGCCCACTAACTCGCTCTTCTTGTAACTTGTCTTGTGTGAAGAGTCATCACCAGGCCTCCCTCGAGTCGCCAACGCAGGAAACTTAGAAATGGTCTAAAGTGACAGTAAATCCGGAGAGATGTGGAAATGTTGGCTGAGGTTTTGACAGAGGGTGTTGTGGTCTACAAGGCCGAACGCTGCGAAAGATCTAAAAGGAGGAGGATGGCTAAATTACCTGAGTCATGGGTATTATCCATTTGGATTTTCAGGTCCAGTAGAGCTGTTTCCGTACTATGTTTAGGGCGGAAGCCAGATTCTCATTCCGAGCAGGTGGTTTTGCTGTAGGAACTGTTGAACTTGTGCATAGGCTAGGCGGTCCAGTATTTTTAGTAGGAAAGGGACGGTGGTAATGGGGCGGTTGTTTGCGGAAATGGAAGGATCGAGGGAGGGTTTTTTAAGGAGTGGAGTGATCCACGCTGCGTTTATACTAGTAGGGACTTCTTGGCCATGAAGGACGCATTTGCAAAGTCAGTAATGATAGGACCGAAGGTAGGTGTGCAAAGTTCCACTGTATGAGCGGGGCATGTATCACTGTTGCAATTAGAAGGCTTTAGTGCTAGGATGGTTGTTGGGACCTGCTCCTGAGAGACTAGCAGAATGAGAATTTATTTATTTATTTTACATTTATAAAGCGCTCACACAGCCCGCAGGCATCGAGGCGCTGTTACAGGAATTGTTTGTTTTTCTAGTTGCGTAATTGTGGTTTTTTTTTTGTTTTTTTGTCTTCGTTACTATTTATAACGCGCTTAAACACCCAGAGGTTTCTAAGCGCGGACCCGGGAATCGAACCTGTTGTTGCTTCGTGTCGTCTTGCTTCCAAGACGCGCACGCTGCCGCTGAGCTATCCTCCCAGGAATGAAGGGAGAGACTTTGAATGGACCCCTGGGTGTTGCTCTGGAGCTCTGATAGCGCAAATGGCATTTTGTGCTGATTTTGTCTCGAAGAGTCTCAATTTTGTGTGATAGGGCATTTTGTATAGTGGTACACCAGGCTCTGTCCGTGCATGCCAGAGAACTTGTGGGAATGGGGGTTTCAAGTTGTCTCGGGATGGATATTAGCTCTTTGGTATTCGAACCCACGTTATTCTAGCATTGTAGGAATTGGCTTTAAGGGTGTCTACTGCTTTTTGTAAGTGTGGGAGGCAGTGGCAAGAGATTTGCAGTTACTTGGGAGGGGTGCCTTTTACACTGGTGTTCAGGGGCTTTTTTATTCGTAAGGTAAGAAGGTCCTCTGTAAAACAGATGTTGTTAGGTTTGTAGGGTTTGGGTGTTTTGGCTATGCTAGGAGTATGCAGTTCCATGGTGTGGAGGAGACAGGAGTGGTAGAGGGTATTAGCCAGGTCATGCAGATTCTTGTTGCTGGGCAGAGAGCATGCTTTGAGCAAAGCCAGAGGTGTGGGTTTCAGCGCCTCATGCGTCAGTTTGCGGGTTTTACTGACTAGTATTGGATTCTGGGTGGGGGAGAGAGCTATGCATAATTTGGCAAGGGAGAGATTAAAGTGTAGAAGTACGTGGTCTGATCAAGGTACTGTAATAATGAACAAGATATCAATGGTGGCATTGGCCGTGAGGATCCAGTCCAGGATGCACCCTTTCGAATGTGTAGGCGAGTCGATCAATTGGGAGAAGTTCATGTCTTCTTATGCTTGTGCCAGTGTAGTAGCTTTGGGGTCAGATACGGCCTTATATTCGATATTGAGGTCCCCCAGGACATCGAATTCGGTCATAGGTTTCATAAGCGAGGTGATCAAGAGGGGGATGTTGAGGTCTGACGGCTGGGTCTGTTGGGTTTTCAGTAAAGAAAACCAGGTTATACATGGATTGGCCAGGGATAGTGGATATGGGTGAGGATCTGATCTGAAGAGATGATTTGGCTATGAGGGCTACACCTCTTCATATGGCGTTAAGGTGGTCTGCCCTAAAGATGGTATATTTGGGAGGAATTGCTTGGGAGAGGAGAGGGCTTGAGGCATTATGAAGCCAAGATTCTGTGGTGGCTAGGATGTGGACATCAGTAGCCTGTGCTCCTAGAGAGCGTACGTTAATTAGCGCACAGTTCAGATTTCCTGACTGCTTAGCTGGAGATAGGTGTTCAGGGACAACAGGTGCAAGAGCAGAGTCTTGCATTTCTGGAGACCCCAACTGATGGGCACGTGAGCTCAGAGGTTAGGGGCACCAGGAGTAAGGCTCTGGCCCGGAGCCTGCTTATTCGGTGTGACCCTACACAAGACTGAGTGGGTCCTTTGTTATAAGGTGGTTGTCACAGGATTGGGTAGCTGATTCGTGGCGTGGGTGTCTGGTGAGTCAAAGCACTTGCGTGTAGGGTATTGCTCCTTTAACTGGTGTCTATTGTGGGTGTGGGGGGGTTGGAGTATGGCTAGATCTCTGGTGATTGGCACTAGTTTTCCCTTGGAGTTGGGGAGGGATGGGGATTACAATTGGTCTTGGGGTCAGAGTAGGGCATCTTGTGGGCGTTTGACAGTTGGAGTTGAAGTCATGCAACGTGTGGACCCAAGCGTAATGGGTAACTAGGTGCTGGACGAGTGGGACGTGTGAGACTTTGAAGTCTGCTCCATAACTAGATGTAGCGTTCTTGGATTAACTTGGTGAGGTGACACCAGCACTAGTGTAGGGCGGGAGCAGGTAGGGCGGGAGTGAGAGTAGGATTAGCTGAGGAAGTGGTTTTGAGAAATATAGAACAATAGATCCTAAAAAGTCCCATATTCTGGGTTTGGCAGCAGGTAGAGCACAAGGATTCACTTTTTAGGTGATGAGACGATAGTTAAATATGCAATGCAGGCAATCTGATTTAAAAGAGAGCATACATTTAAAATTAAAACCAAATTTACACTTTGAAAATAGAGCAAAACCACATACCCGATCGCTAGAATAGGTCTGGGGATTCACTTGTGCAGAACCAAGAACTATACTTCGTACCTATTTAAACGACCATATCTTGTGTGGTGCTAAGCTTAAAAACTAGTCTGCTGGTTAGCGCAGGGAGGTGAAAAATAATGTGACAGCCAAGTATTGAATGAGGCTGCAGAGGGACCAGCACAGAAGCCACCAATGGATGCATTAAGTGTGCATCTGGGTGCTCGTTAGTTCTTCAGTGTGTTTTTAGTGTTTGTCCAATTTGCTCTGTGTAGGATCACCCTGGGTCTTCAATATAATATGTGGGGTCAACCCTTGATGTATCTGCGAATGGGGTCGGCGCTAGGTGTCCTTTGCAGAGGGAATACTACTTATCTCTCATTTATTTTATTTGTTTGAAGGTGTTCTTGTTTCCCTGGAAAATGCGATTGAAGCCATTGGACTGAAGGATGGAAAGGGAGTCACTAAAGCAGGAAGGTAGGTTGACCCACTTGGCTAAATATGAAGGCCCTCCTTTATGGGTGTGAAGACCAGGCCTCTGTCTAGGGTATCAAGAGGGTGGTACGCTTGTCTCTCCTGTGAACCAGCAGTCACAGGCTTGCCAATACCTATTGTTGCATCCAGGATATACCTATTGGCTGTTAAAAACTAAAGCTCTGCACTTTTAGTTTCATGAGCATAGAGTTGAACAGGTTACCAAATCTCCCCTCTTTCATGCTATGCACGAACGCCAGTGTCTGGTTTTCCACCAGGCAGCGTGAAATTTGTACTCATGACTGGGCATTCTCTAAATGGAAAAGGGGCCTTTCGCCATCATGGTATTCTTCAGAATTATTATTTGTAAGCAGTGAAGATTCTTTCCCCATGGGCAGGATCCCAAAACACATTTTGTGTGCTTTTTAAAGTTGCCCAATAGTTACGGTGAAACCTTTGGTTCATTGACTTTGTCGACATTTTACTGCTTATGCTTTTGGCTCATTTGACATATCTAACATTTTTCAAAGGTGCTTTCTGACCAGGGCCCCCCCAAATTTAGTAAGTTTACTGCCAATTCATGCAACAGTGCGAAAATTATGAAGCACTGAAAAGGTGTTTTTCATCTTTTGAGAAAACATGCATTCATTGTGGAGGTGCACAGCCTAACTCATTAGATGAATTTACAATATTCGAAACCAGTTTGGCACAAATCGGTTCAGATGTGCCTTTTGGTGCAAATCTGTCTGGTAGTTTTTGGTTCAAATTTAGCATCCGGCACTCAAATATTTAACATATCTCCCTTGGTGCATCGCAGTAACTAAGTCTTTTCAGAAATTAGTAGCTGACATTTTAATGAATGAACGAATAGCACCGCAGAAAGGGCTGTGCTCCAGAAAACATCATGAGATACTCAACAAATGCAAATTAATATCTAAGACTCAACGAAAGACGTTGGAGCAAAAGAAAACACATCCAAAGATTGTTCCCTTAAACGATTTGATCTCTGCTACAGCAGGCACGGAGATAGCAGCAGGAATACAATCTAATACATTGGGCTCACATGTGGAGCCAGCAAAGTATGTAATTAAGAAAGCTAATCTGTTGAGTACCTCTGATCCCGAAAGCTTGAGTACAGTGATTTCCGCTTCTAAATTCTGCAGCGCGACAGCTGTTTCGCCACCGCATTTTGCCGCTGCTCTTATCTCGCAGAATGCGAATACTACCAATGATATATTGCCACGAATCAAAATGATGATTCAATCATCACTTGAAGAATTTCTCCTGCAAAAAGAAATAGGCCTGTTAGACAATAAGAGCAGTAATAGAACAACAGTGGGCTTAACAAATATGAATGAGAAGATGGTTCCTTCCAACCGTTCAATTCATAATACAATGAATGAAGTGGTGGAAAGAAATCAATCTACCTCAACATTGGCACAAGGTGCTCATTCTAAAGTTTCGAAATTACATTTGAGACAATATGATCATTGATTTATAATGAAATGTGTCGAGCTCCATTTCAAGGGCTATGATCTAAATCGAACATCTGTATTAGCCATATTTAGAGAAATAATGAGCCTGCGAGATGTAAGCACAACTGATGTAATACAGGTTGAATTCTTCAGTGATGAAATACTGTCCAAAGTAAGAATATGGATACCCTATAATGTTGTAAAGTCTGATTTGGCAAGCTAAAATTGAACTTTTTGCCTTGGGCTTCATTCTTGCTCAAGGCCCCTCTGTAGCCAAAGCTGATATGTCGCAACATCAATCTAAAATAATGAAACCTGTACTTCCATTAAAGATGCCAAAAATGTACCAACAGAATTCTAATAGAAGGGGGTTAAATCCATTTGAAAATGTGAACAGTGTGGGGTCATAACTATCCACCTCAAATTCTGGGAAGTGTAACATTTGCAAGCTGGAACACATGTGGACATGTTCACTTATTTCAATCTAGTGCTGAATATCTTTCTACTTTTAACATCATTGCATTACAGGAAACTTGGTTAATTGAGCAGCCTTTGTAGGATGGTCATGAGTTAACACTTGTTCCTGCTAAGTCTAATATAGGTCGTCCTTCATCTGGTTTATTGGTAGCAGTAACCAACAAGGGGGGCTTTGAGATTTTTGCTTGGGCGGCTCCAAATGCGTATCTCCAGTTGGTTCGAATGAACTATCATGGTGGTATGCTGGCTCTTATCAATATGTATAGGAATCCCTTAGCAAAATCAGATGACAAGTTCTTGAACGATCTCGGACACCTTTTAGACATGGTTTCACTAACTCCAGAAATCACTAATACAATATTGGTTGGTGATTTGAATTAAAAATGTTTCTCAACCAGTAATGTAAAAAAGATCTAGCTTGTCAGGGGTGGCTACACTTCATGAGCACACGGCAATTTTTTATGATTACTGGCGCATTCAAGTCTGATAATCCTCCCAGGAGTACGTGGAGGCGTGGTAAAAGTGAATCAGTCATTGATTATATTTTTATGGACAGATATACCTTTAGCCCAACGTCGACTTTTGAAATTATGAATCAATCTAACAGTGACCACAAACTCCTTAGAGCCCAGTGGTCTTAATATTCAAGAACCTACAGTATCCAACTCTGAGATATCAGACAGCAGTGAATATTAATAATGCCGGAACACGTTTTTTCGATGGGGATAAGAGATCTCTAGAACTATTTACAAACAGCTGTGAAAGTATCTTGTTAGATACGATGTGGGTTGGTGAACAATACACCTCTATTTTGCAACTGTATAAGGTTCACTCTAGCAATGTCACTTGTAATTATTATCAACCAAAGCATACCTTTGACCCTGAGGTGCAGATAAGAAAAGCGGATCTTCGTAGGGACAAGATATTTGCTCTTTATTTACCAGTTCCCTTACGAGATACGACTGTTCGAACATTAAAATGCAAGTATACGAATTGGTTGCGCTCAAATAAGGCAATTTTATAAAAAAAATGATGGTGAGGTTATGTTAAAGGCAATGTACTCTAAAAACACGTCCGAAATGTGGTCGCTGTTGAATGTAGCTGCACATTCAAGACAACTAGCTGTACAAATCAATGGTTTGCTGCAACATGAATGGATAACCTATTTCTTTAAAATGTATGAATGCCAAGATGTTGGAATTGAGAATACACTTGAAACGTACTCTCATTTTGGAAATCTGAGAATCTCTGAGGACATTTATTTCTACATAATGAAATCTAGTAGCTCTAGAGCGCCAGGCCCTGGTGGGTTGAGCAATTATATGTTCAATTTACATCCTCATATGTGGGCTAAAATTCTGAATGTCGTCCATCAGATTCTGAAGAGTAATGCTATTCCTGAATCTTGGAGATGCGCAGTTGTTGTTCCCATTTTCAAGAAGGGTGATCGGTCCTGCCAACTACAGGTCGATCGCCCTTCTTGATGCGCCTGGAAAGATCTTCTCAAGATTCATACTAAGATTTTAATTCATGGGCAACAGAGAAATTACAGCGCAATCCTTTTCAGACGCGGTTTATTCCTGGAATGGGCACAGCGATAAATCTACTAACGATTAAAGCGGTTGTAACACACCATGCCCAAATAAATCAACCAGTTTATCTTGCTTATGTAGATCTAAGGGCTGCTTTTGACTCTGTTTCAAGAAAGTTGCTTTTTGAAAAACTGGTGCGTGCAGGCTGTCCTTCTTATCTAGTCAATCTGATTCGAGCGCTACATACTAATACCAAGATGCAGGTGAGAGTGGACCTCGAGGACACCCTGACCCCTTATATTGA
This sequence comes from Ambystoma mexicanum, assembly GCF_040938575.1. Taxonomy (NCBI): domain Eukaryota; kingdom Metazoa; phylum Chordata; class Amphibia; order Caudata; family Ambystomatidae; genus Ambystoma; species Ambystoma mexicanum. The sequence continues at coordinate 323,844,294 of NC_090925.1, read as the reverse complement.
GACGCAAAGGGGAGTGAGGCAAGGATGCATCCTTGCCTCTGCCTTTTTCCATTTTTTTCTTTCAGATGTACAGGGAGCGTTCGAGGGAGTGATAATCTGATGATCCAAGGTTGGCTTCTAAGCCCATTGTAGCTATGCTCTTTGCAGACGACTTAGTTCTTATGTCCAAAACCCCACAGGAACTACAACGATTACTAATTGCACCAGATAACAGGGACTACGACAATTACTAATTGCACCAGATAAGTATGTTCAGAGAAAACTTCTCACTATCAATACTCGGAAGACTAAAATTATGGTTTGCAATCAAAATAAAAAACAAATTATGAAGAAATTTAAATGGTCAATACAAGAGGTAGAATTAGAATGTGTTTCCAAATACAATTATCTGGGTGTGACCATTGCGAACTCTGACAAAGAAGTGCATATGATGTGTCTGGAGGCAAAACTTACTATGTTGATCTCCCAAGCTGCATTGATTCAGGGTAAATATGGAACATTTTTGATTGTTCCCGTTAAGTTTTTTTATGCAGAAAACAACGCCAATACTTACATATGGGGCAGAAACAAAGAAAATTATCTCCGAGCTGTGGTGGAATAGACTCGAAGCCAAATTTGGAGGCGGCTTTTGAGGCTACCAAATTGTGTCCCAGGCACATGGATTAGATACGAACTGGGGTTAATATCCCTTTATGCAAGATAACTGTGGAATCTAGCAGCACTCTATCGAAAAAAACGCATCATGACAAATGATTCAATGATGATAATTGGAACACTGTCAGAACAAATGTGTCAAAGTAATGACATGTTTGTGCGGAAATGGAGAGAGACAATTAAACAAGCACTATTTAATGCAGACATTTCATTAGATGTGTTGATACAGAACCCGACAAGGGCTAAAACCAAATTGTTCCAAATGGATTGGATTCGGACAAGAGCTAAGTGCCTAGAATATCGTGACTTTTCAAATCAACCATTTGGTCATGAAAAAATATAGTGAGCCTGAATTGTATTTGAAAAAAATTTCCCTCTCTGCACCACATTTGTGATTTTATGTGATTAAGATTCAATCTGTGGTTAACAAAAGAAGTTTAGGCAAAAACAAAACTAGTAAACTGTCAAGAAATTATGTGCCGTTTTTGTAATATCAAAGGTTCTGAGGAAACACTATAATTTATTGGTGAAATGCAAAGCATTACTTTCATTGCGAATCATGTATCTGAAACCAATTCCTGTAGAGTATAGAGGTTTATCACCAGAGTCGCTTTGGCAACTAATATTTAGTGGACAGCTATCTTTGTATATAAATAGTGCAATTGCATTTCTACATGCATTACGTTGGAAACGATGTGGTTAATAGTCCCAACTTGTATTTGCCTTGTAGTGGCCTGATAGTGAAACAATCATGTAAACAACAATGAATGTTTGATAATTAGCTGAAATTTAGTTTAGATGACCTTTGAAATTGATACTTTTATTTTGCCCTTTCATTTCTTTTATATTTTGAACTTTTTTTTTTTCTTTATGGAGTGTGATTTTATAAGTTGTAATGATTTGTAATTTACTTACTGTAAAGTTGACAAAGTCAGCTATATCAATAAAAAAAAAACAGTGGTTGTCCGCTGGGGGCTGGGTGGTGAGGCCACAGAACCTTTTCGAGTAGGCAGAGGGGTCTGCCCGGGGTGTGCTCTCGCTCCAGTTCTGTTTAACTTGTATACAAATTCCATCATTGAGAGGCTGTTGGTGTAGAGCATGGACCAACCGAGAATGGGTATGGAGCGAATACCCGCTCTCTACTTTGCAAATGACGCAGTCCTATTATCTACATCAACTATGGGACTGGGTTCGACCCTGTCAATTTTCTCGGATGAGTGTAACAAATTGTGCTTGGAAATCAACGCTACAAAAACGAAGGCCATGGTCTTCTCACCAAAAAGGACCAGGATCAAACCTTTGAATCTGGAGGTGGGTGGCAGTAGGCTTGAACAGGTGGACTGGTACCACTATCTGGGGATTCAGTTTACGGGTGGGGGGGTGGGGTGATAGGGCCACCAGATCCTGAAGGCTAACGTCTCGCTACAGAAAAACTACAGGGCGTTAAAGGCGTACCATGCAAGACATGCTAGGGGGGGCAATTGGTCCAGCCCTTAAATTTTATCAGGCACAGGCCAAGGAAGGGGTCAGTGATGTATGGGGCTGAGATCTGGGGTTATACAGATACAACTCCTTTAACAGTCTCTGAAAATACATTTTTGAAATCTCTTCTGTTGCTCCCGCAAAGTACTCCCACAGCTACCACCCGCATGGAGTGCGATCTTCCTCCTATTGGTGAGGAAACCGGGATTAGGCCAGTATTTTACTGGGTCCGGTTGTGGGGCAACCAGGAGTTGGAGAATTACTGTAAGACTCTGGAGCATGTGGTGTTATTGGGGGTCTGCCATAAGATCTGATGGCCAGTCAATGTAAAAGAGTGGCTTGGCCGATTGGACGGGTCTGTTTACTGGCATCACCCACGGACCATGTAGTGTGACATGAAAGAAAGGCTGAAGGGGGCCTTTAAAAGGTATACAATGATCAAATCAAGGACATCCCTAGCATCGCTAGCAACAGGATCTAGCTACCTTGACCTAAAGCAGATGCAGGGGTTTGAAATGTATTTGAACGTAATTGAACCAACATATGCCTGTGCCATGTATATGAGACTGCAAATTAGGCTGTTTACCAGTCCGTGTTCACACAAGTAACTGGGATGGGAGTGGGAGTCCTGTTTACACACACTGTGTGGCGGGGAGCAGAAACCATTTCTTACTTTTTGTTCATCTGTGAAAACCTGAAGGAGCTCAGATTGTTTGTTTGTTTATGTTTGTTTATTTTATTTGGTAATGCGCTCCTAGCCCGCGGGCATTTGGGCGCAGCAATACAAGATGACTCGAAGCTTAGTTACACAGCCTGACATAGGCTATTACAGAAAAAAAAAACGGTGGTTGGTTACAGTAGGTGATACAATGCATATAGAATATCCAGTTAAGCGCAGTGAGAGCAGTTATAGCAGGTTTGTGCTGTTACCACTAGGGTGAAGGACGTTGCATGTCGTTGTTGTGCAGCCATTTGCGAGCGTAGGATCTGAAGCTCGTGTAAGGTAAAGGGCATCTAAGGTCTGGTGGGAGTGTGTTCCATGATTGAGCAGCTCTAACTGGGAAACTTGCACCGCCCGCTGTGGTGAGTTTGAATCTGGGGACTTCCAGAAGGAAAGTATTGGCAGATCTCGTCAGTCGGTTGGAAGGTCTCCAGTTGATTCTTTCCGCTAGGTAGTGGGGTGCTTGATTGTTGAGGCATTTGGACGTGAGGGAGATAGTTTTAAGAAGGATTCTGTCCTTTATCTTTAGCCAATGGGCTTCAATCCGATGTTTGGAAATATGTTCTCTACGTGGGATGTTCAGAGCTGCTCTCAGAGCATTATTTTGCAGTCTCTGGAGTTTGTCGGTGACCGACTTGTTGGCACCTGAGTATAAGGCGTTGCAGTAGTCGAGTCTGGACATGACAAGGGCATTGGCTAGGGTGAGGCCGCTGGCACTGGACAGGAAGGGTCTGGCGGCACGGATGAGTTTGCATGTGTAGGTAGTAGAGGAGGCAAGGGAATTCACTTGCTTTTTGAGGGTGAGAGCTGAGTCAAGGTAAAAGCCCAGCGTTTTGACCTCACGCATAGCCTTAATAGTATTGTTATCAATGTTAAATGAGGTGTAGTCCGGGGTAAGTTTGGATAGTTTGTGGTCTGAACCGAGGAGCAGGATTTCGGTTTTATCGTCGTTCAGACAGAGGCCATGTGTGGCCATCCATGCTTGAATGAGGATGTAGATTTTGTTCACCAGAGCCAGGTCCACTTCGTAGTTACCCGAAAGGGGTATGAGGATCTGGGTGTCATCTGCGTAATTAGTGTAGGTGACACCCAGACTGTCCAACTTGTCAAACAATGGCTTGGTGAAGATATTATACATTGTGGGTGAGACACAGGAGCCCTGTGGGACACTGCATGTGATTTGGATGGGGTCAGCACAGGTAGAGGCGGAGAACACTCTCATAGTCCGGTTGGCTAGAAAGGATTGGACCCAAGCTATGGCGTCTCCTGTGAAGTTGGCAGCCAGCTTGAGGTACCTTAAACCTTCGTTCCAGCTATTTCACGTCTCAACAGCCAGGGACAGATTGCAGTGCTGGAAAATGACCTCAGATCCGAAGGTGCTGTACTCCTAGGGCATGGTTGAAGAGAAGCAAAGCCCTGTAGCTTCTTGCTCCAAAGATAGAGCCTAAGCCACATAATTGTATTTGTGGGCATTGAAAATCTAAATGAAATATTTTTTACTAAATGACCCAGGTTATCTTAACAGTGACATATTCTAACTATCGGTAATGTGCTTTTGAAATGGGTAATTGTAATAATAAGTGAGGTTTTTCCTTTCGTAATGAATTATGCAAATGCATGTGTCATGCATTCTGTGATTTTATCTCTAATCTTGAATTGTATTGAATATTTGTATTCTGTTTATGTACCTATAAAGCTTATGCCGAATAAAGGTTATTAACAATTTTGAAAAGGGAATGGGGGATATCATGTCTCACCTTAGGACGTCCTCTCCCCACCCCCCATTTTCCCTACACCCAGGTGATCCTCCCTCGCATATCCACCCCCAGGGTCGGGATCCAAAAGAGATGGCCTTTCCCTGCCCACCTGAAAGGAGGCTACAGTAGGAGAAGTGAGGACGCCCTCAGGTTCCTCACAGTAGTCGCAGTACCAGGGCCACGAGTGGATAAAGTACCAATATCCTCAAAGGAGGAAGAGGGTGTCATGTCTCCTCCCATTCTCCCTCCACCCCCCTCCCTGCCTACTCGGAGGCAGACTCGGGACAAGCCTAGACCTCCTAAACAGGCAGAGGTTCAGCCCAGGGGTCAAGGCAATCCTACGGCACCACAACAGGCACAAGACAAGCCTGCGCCTCCACATCTGCATGGGGGAACAGTCTCACTCCGGGCATCCCCACCAGCTCCAGCATTGGCTCCTACTAGGGATCTCTCCATAGACATCCTGAACACTTTAACCACTTTGGAGTCAACGCTACAGCAAAGATTGCTGGCTCTGTTGCCACAGCCAGCACCAATGCATCCTCTTGCTCCGTCAGGTACCAGTGGTATTCCTGAACCACCTCACACACCTAGGGAGGAAAGGCAATTTACACTGTCACTACAGTTAAGATTAATTATAATTAAGGCTTCCAGTTTTCTGTTTTTACTGATTTTTCCACATAAATACAGACCGAAATCAATCTGCTTTCTGTCTGTAAAAATTGAAAAACTGGTCTTTCTATCTGGTTCTCTAGGATGTCACTCATACGTCGCAAGCCAATCGCATTGCAGATTGGCATCATTGAGAGTACGAAAGCTGTATAAAAATAGCATTAACGTTTTTCAAATTGCTGACAGCATATATCTTAAGGCAGCAGCAGTCACAGGAGCAATCATTTGTTATGGAACAAATTTAGCTGGCATTTCTTTTCTATATGTCTGAATGTGTGCTTTAATAAATGCATTTTTTAATTAAAATAAATGCAGAAAAATACTGGTTGTGAATTCTTTTTATGATAAAAATAAATGTGGAGAAATACAGAAAAAAGGGCCAAAAATAAATATGGATAAATAAAGACAAAAATGGCAGGAAAATAAATACCATAAAACCAGAAGCCTTATTAAGAATTCTTTTTTTTAAAACGCGCCTAATACCGAAGAGGTTTCTAAGTGCGGACTCAGAATGTTGCGCTGCGTCGTCTTATTTCAAAGACTAGCGTGTTGCCACTGAGCTATACTTCCCATGTTGACGGACACTGACACAGATTCTGACCATAACCCACAGGACAATGTTACGTCCATGCACAAAACAGGCACAGATGAATATGATTTCATCCCAACCGATGGTGAGCTTAATAAGACTCTGATCAGGGATTCTCCTCTAGATGAAGTTGGTTCATTTTACATGCTCATAGGCAGGGTGAAAAAAAGGTTGTCTTTCACCAGAAGTGCAGAAAAAAGACATTCTGATGTACCAATGCCAAGAACAGCCGAGGAAAGCCATTGTGTCCATCCCACTCCTTGAATATTTCTGGGAGGGCGGCTTGGTCGCCATTACTCATCCCACCACTGCACCTGCAAATGACGGATTGCACAAGAATTGCAGGGTCCTGGACTCTGCTCCAGTCTGTCTTCGCATGTGGCCCTCGTGTGATTCAGTGGTCTCAGCAGCCGCAAGAGGTCAGCTAACCTGTTCTCCTTGTGCTCCAAACCTCCAGACAAGGAGGGTAAGTGTTTGGATGCGTTGGCCGAATGAGTGATAACAGCCACCACCACAATCAAGGCAGCTAATGCCATTGCCATTCTCACCAGATACAATAGCAAGTTATGGTATAAGCTGGGCTCCTGCTGGAGTTCCTTCTGGAGGACAAACATCAGGCTATGGACATTATTTTCCATGAAGGAGAAACAGCGTCTGATCAGGCCATTACTTTGTCCATCGACATTGCCGACACAGGAATTCCGTCAACTCTGAAACAGAGTTGTGTTAAGACAGCAACCCTGGCTCAAAGTGACCAACTTCCGGCCCGAGGTGCAGTCTAAGGTTGTGGACATCCCCTTCGATGGAGTAGACCTTTCTGGTAAAAAAAAGTTGACGAGGCTCTTCACTCTATTAAGACACGGAGACCGCCCGCTCCCTAGGCACATTACAACAACGGTGCCAGTCCTTTCGGATGGGGAAAGCCCGGTTTGGCAGGACGTTAGAGGAATATTGCCCTACATGCCAATTCTCCTACCAAGACTCCTCATACAAGACACCTGCAAAACTGTCAACTGATCAGTACAAGGGGAGATCCCATTTGTGTAAAGGCATTTGGGTCGCCATGGCTCCTCCCATTCCAAGGGCCAATCGGCCACACAGCCTTGACTCGTTCAGGGTTCCTCTCTCCCACTTCAGCACCCTAGCGGGAGGAAGACTATCACAGTTCGACAAATGGGGAAAATCACGTGCAACAAATGGGTGCTTTCCCAGCTTCAGCAAGGACATTCGCTGGAATTAATCAAAACACCTCCAGACATTCCTCCGGTCTGCAAGCTGGAAAAGCGACACCATCTGCAGTTTCAGGAGGTGCCAGCATTACTATTCAAGGGAGCAGTGGAAAAGTTCCGAAACGCATAGCTTGCATCAGGATTCTATGCGTGTTGTTTTCTGGTAAGGAAAAAGTAAATATATATAAAAAGTCAGGAGGTTGGAGACTAATCTTAGATCTAAGGGTGCCCAACAAGTTCCTCAAAGCACAAATCTTTCAAATGTTAACAATGGAGCAGGTCCTCTCTGTCGCAACAGGGAGACTTCCTGACGTTCCTAGATTTGAAGGATGCATATTTCCACATTCCTACTTGACCCTCACACCGCAGCTACCTGCGCTTTGTGTTGGTGGATGCATTATCAATTCAAGGTTCTGCCCTTTGGCCTATGTTCAACCAAGCAGGTCTTCACAAAATGCCTCACTCCGGTGGTAGCATATTGCGCCGGGCAGGCATACATGCTTACCCATTTCTCGATGACTGGTTGGTACGAGCGTCGTCCTGCACCATGGCGGCGAAGAACAGTGTCGATAATTCACTAACGGCAATCCCTCGGGTTCTCCATACATTTCTGAAAATCATGTCTCGTGCTTGCACAACAAGCACTATACTTGGGAGCTGGACACACTTTCCTGCAGAGCGAAACCAGAGTAGTCCCCCCTCATCGAGTTACTGGCGACATCAGTCCGCAGCTACAAGTCATCTTGCATACCTCTAATCAGTCAATGCAGACTACACATGCGTCCCCTGCAAGAGTTTCTATATGTTTGCTGGGTACTGATTTCTGGGTCCAGATTTCCAGGTTTTTCTGACCCCGCAATTCAGATGCAGCCTTAGGTGGTTGTCAGTCAAATCCCATCTGGTGCAAAACGCTCCGTTTCAGCTGCCCAATCACCAGATCACTGTGATGACAGGCGCTTCTCTGCAAGGCTGGGGAGCTGACTCACAAGTTGCCAGGTATCTTCGGACACAGGAAGATAAACCTTTACACATCAACCTCTTGGAGCTTTGGGCAGTTTTCTGGACCCAGAAGTTGTTCCTCCCACTGCTCACCAGAACATTGGTGCAGATTATTGCAGGCAACACCACTGCAGTGGTCTATATCCGCAGGCAGGGAGGTACCAGATTCCCACAGTTTAACCGAGACACAGTCCCTCTGGCACTGTGCGTTGCAACACTGGATGTTTCTGCTGCCTTTCCACCTACCGGGTATCCAGAACACCATAGCGGATTCTCTCAGCAGGGAGCTCCACTCTTGTCACGAATGGGAGCTGCACAGTAATCAACTTCACCAGTTGTTCCAGTGCTGGGCTATTCCGGAGATAGACCGCTTTTCAACCTACGAGAACAAGAGGTGCAAAGCATTGGCCAGCAGATTTGCCCACCCCAAAAGCCTGGCGGACGCATTTGCGCATGGAAGGGAAGTTCCTATACACGTATTCCCCAATCCCTCTAATATCGCAAGTTATCACCAATTTCAGACTATATCAGTGCACACTGATATAAGTGTCCACTGCATGGCCAGGACAGTTTTAGTAGTCAGACCTTCTTGCTCTCTTAGCGACGATCAGGCTCTACCCACACGGCGCTGCTTTCCAGGAACCAGGGAGCAGTGCTCCATCACAACCGGGCAACACTCAATCTGACAGCCTGGCTCCTGTGTTCTTCGAGTTTCGTTCACTGCCGCTATCACAAGACTTCCAAGACTTTATTGCCCGGGCTCAGGCTCTTTCCACATCGGCATGCTATAAAAGCAAATGGAATTGTTTTCAATTTGGTGGAGTGCCCACAACCTGCAACCCCACAACGTCCGACCTCAAGATAGTCTTCTTTAATTATTGTCCCTGGGGCGAGCAGGGCTTGTGCACTCCTCCATCAAAGTGCACCTGGCTGCCATCTCTAGATGCACCCGCTCAGCTGGCGCAACCTTTTGAAGGAATTTTTGAGAGGCCAGTTCAGGTCTTTTCCACCGGTCAAACAGCAAGCTCTGCCATGGGAACTCCCCATTGTTCTGTCAAGACTGATGAGACCAACCTTGGAGCCTTTGCACAGGGCCTCTCTCAAGCATCTCTCCTGGAAACCCACTTTTTTGGTGGCCATACCATTGACCCGGAGAGTGGGGAAAATTCAAGCTTTCGCCATCATAGCACCTTATCTGACATGTCACTGATCTAAAGTCGTCCTGCGCATTAACCCTACATTTATGCCTAAGGTGCCGTCGACATTTCACCTCAATGAGCCAGTAATACTTCTGTGTTCATCGATTCTCTTGCCTCACCGGCAGAGCATTCCTTTCTTTCCTTGAACATGGTGCAGGCATATCGCTCATTGAAATCCTTCCGGCAGACCTCCCAATTGCTTGTAACATTTGGACCGTCTGGTGCTGGAATGCTCTGTCAAAACCTTCAATTTTCAGGTGGATCGCGGCATTAATGCCTTCTGCCACCAACAAGCTGGTATGCCTCTTCCTGGCAGGCCCCGAGCTCACTCCACGAGGGCAGTGGTGACCACTACTGTTTTCCTCTCTGGGGTTGTGCTGTTTGACATTTGCAGAGCATCTACCTGGAAGTCGGTGTACTTGTTTACCACATTCTGTTGTGTCGACAGGGATTCTGCGGCAGAGTCCAATGTTGGACAGTTTGTTCTTTGTTAACTGTTTGTGTGAGGTTAATATGTCTCCAGTGGTAAATTACTCCAAGCAGCTTGGCGCATCCTTTTTTTTATGGTTATGATTCTGCTTTGTAATCTATTTACAGCATATGAGTCTATGAAAGATCCAATGCTGGAGAAGGAATAAGTAAGTTACTTGTAACTCCAGTTCTCCAGCATTGGTATCTTTCATAGATTCAAATGTGACCCTCCCGCCTACCCCGCTGGCTCTTCTTCGTTCATACTGCCACTTGTGCGCTTGCCAAAATCTGACGATGGCCGACAGGGGTGGAGCTAAGGGAGCAGTTCCAATTGGATGTGGGCAGTATGACCCAAAAGTGACTATACTATAGCATAAACGTGACTGATTCCCAGCCTGACAATGGGTAACATTCACAGCATGTGAATCTATGAAAGATACCAATGCTGAAGAACAGGAGTTAAAGGTAAGTAATGTATACCTTTAGATGTATGAGCCTCACTAAAAGTCCTGTTGCACTTAGTGGACTTGTGTAAGCATTCCCAGGTCTTCTGTTGCCTTTTTATGTATGGGTACCATATTCTGAAAGTTATTATTCATCTACTTGCCTGTAAATATTTGGTAGTGATTTCATATGCACAACATTTATTATTAAGAATGTTAACGGCTATATTGTGTTGACCTTACCTTATTGTATAATAATCAAACATATTTACTGTACCTTTAAACCAGCTCATAGCTTCTGAAGGATTGATTGATATTTTATTTCTATCGCACTCGTACACAAGTGTTTCATAGCGCGACAAGGCAAGGGAGGGTAACAGGGGAGAACAAAACAGCGATCTTACTAGGCCCAGTGACATTGAGAACACGCAAGGGCATGGGAGAGGGGGAGGGGAAAAGTGCATGGAAGGGGGAGAAGTGGAAAGTGCAAAGCAGAGGAGAAACAAATAATAATAAATACATAAACAATAAAGGCAACAAACAATGGTAGTGCAGCCAGCAATTTGCAAGTGCTAGGTCTAAAGCAGCAGACAGGGTAGGTCTGATAAGTGCAGGAAGAAAAAGGAGGGGGGGGCTGTATGGGTAATGATACAGACCCCAGTGCAAGGGGTGGCCCAGAGGCAGTGCGGGAGGGTGGCAGGTATCTGGGCCGGGAGGACAGAGGGGGGCCGGGAGGACAGTGCCAAGAGAGAACAGATCAGCAGGGAGCAAAGGCAGAAGAAAAGAGGAAGGTCTTGAGGTGCTTCCGGAACCGGAGATGGTTCTCCTCAAGTTTTAGAGTGTCAGGGAGGCTGTTCCAGAGGGAGGCCCCATCCGAAGACAGAGATCTACCCCCAGCTCGTTTCTTTGAAAAATGACTGACCCTGAGGGAGTTAGAGGTAGAGAAGCGAAGAGCTTGAGAGGGGAGGTATTTGCAGAGGGATAGCTGAAGGTATTTTGGACCCAGGCCCCAGAAAGCCTTGTGGACAATGCAGAGGGTTTTGAATTTAATCCTTGCATCCACTGGGAGCCAATGGAGAGATTTCAGAGCTGGAGAGATACGATCCCACGGCTTGAGGCCAAGGACAAGTCTTGCAGTCCTGTTCTGGATAAGTTGCAGAGGGCGGAGACTAGAGGCAGGTAGATTTAGAAAGAGGCTGTTACAATAGTCCAACCCAGACAGAACCAGAGCTTGGGATACCATGAGCTTCAGGGGAAGGAGAGGAAAGGCAGAGTACCTCTGAAGAGGTGCAGTAGGAAGTTTGACTTTTTAAAGACCTCCGAGATGTGGGCGGAGAAGGAAAGGGTGGAGTCAAAGATGACCCTGAGGTTCTTAACCTCGCAGGTGGGGGTAGGAGGAGGGCCAAGGGAAGCCGGCTAGAGAGTGAGGAGAAAGTATGTTGAAGGTGTGCTGATGAGGAAGATCTCAGTCTTGGTGGCATTCAGACAAAGATCATTGGCGGCACACCAATCTTGAATGGCAGTTAAGCAATCAGCGATGAAAGAGGGAGAGGAGGGTGCCGAGGGCAGCCTGAGAATGAGTTGTGTCATCAGCGTAGTACTGGAAAATTGAGCAGAAAATGGCAATGCAGTGGGCGAGAGTTGCCAGTTATTGGTTGAAAAGCCAGGATGAGAGGTTAGACCACTGGGGAACACCACAGGTAGAGAGGAAGATGGATGATGGGAAGGACCCAAGTTGGACCTGGGAGCGTCGATCAGAGAGGAAGGAGGTCAGCCAGGCCAGAGCCTGATCAGTGATACCCAGGTTTTCACAGAGACGGTTGAGCAGGATGGTATGGTTGACCGTGTCAAAGGCAGAAGAGAGATCAAGGAGGATGAGGACAGAGGGAATGTTAGAGTCAAGGTTGGATAGAAGATCTTCATGGATGTTCAGGAGAGCATTTTCCGTGCTTCTGGCAGCTCTGATGCCAGACTAGTGGTCATGAGACAGCCAACAGAATTGGAATGAAGGTTAAGCTGAGAGTTGGCCAACTTTTCCCAGAGTTTGCCCAGAAAGGGCGTAATGGAAATTGGGCGATAGTTAGCTGGACTTCTCAAGCCATTCTACAACTTTGAGACTCAGGAACTCCAAAGAAACCCTATGTAAACAAAGTAATTTGATCATCTTAGCCCTAGAAAGAAGGCCGAAGAAAAATCTACCTAACAGTGTGGCTACCTCTTCCCCTAAAGGTGTGGGTAGCAACCAGAATGCATATAAAGATTTACAGGGTCTATGAGAAATGGGTTGTCTCAGCTTAAGTGAAGAAGTAGTGATCATGTTGATAGCTTCCTAGCTTTGGTTTTGATCTTTTTGTCCCTCTTAATAGTCTACTCCCTAATACAATGACAAGCCACGCAATAATGAGTCCTGGACTCGATGAGAATCTTGAGATCACTTGTGCCGAAGACAAGTTGACTGGCACATTAATTCAAGTGAAATCTCATGATCGATTCTGAAACTTTGTGCCTAAAGACTGGAAGTAGCTCTCTGAACTGTTAAATCATTATGTAGAGAAATCTTACTGAAATAGGGGAGCTAAATTGGAAGATCCTTTCCATGGTCCGTAACCATTTAATTTGTAAAACTGTAAAAGTGCGTGGGGGCTATGAGATTTCTATGCTCCAACAAATGTGGTTATTTGAACCCCCTACCCAGGTTGAAGGAGAGGATACCCCAACAGGTGAAGCCCACAGAAACCTGACCTCACATACCCAGGCAGAAGGGAATGATACCACCCCCTTACCTGATCTAGCAATCGCACAAGGGAACGACCCTAACTTGCCAGAAGCCTTCAAAAGACTTCCGAAGGACAAGTTTGGGAGCAGGATGGGCCTGTTTTCTTCAAGAGAAAAGTTCTATTTTATTGTGATTATTGTGAGCAGGAGGCCACCCAGAAGACCCAGCTGATGCTCCCCAGAAGCCAAAGGAGGGTGGTGATGGAGATTACTCATTCCCACTTGATACCCAACCAACAAGGGTTGAATAAGACCTGAGAGAAAGTGTTGTACCACATTCTGTTGGCCAAGCCTAAATACTGATGGTGAGAGCTATGCACCCAATTGCGATTTGTCAAAAAAACCTTTGCGAACCCAGTTTCAAATGCTCCCTGACAACCATTACTGGTCATTGAACTACCTTTTCAAGAGGATCGCAATGGACATCGTTGGGCCCCTTGAATCACTGACATGAAACAAACCACTCCAACTCTGTGATTCTGAACCTAAGCTACCAACAGCACATCAGAGCTCTCTTGCTTTTCTTCCTCTAAATCCCACTAACAAACCCGAGGCCGCAACCCTCTGTTCCTTTGCAGACCCTCCAGAGTGCCAAGAGGCCACACAAGTGGCAACAGTGTGCGGTACAAGACGCTTTGAAACACAATTTACTTGATGTTTAAGCACCTTACAAATGCGCAATAAATAAAATAAACATTAAATTGGAAAGCAAATGAATCATCGTAGATGTTGCGACACCTTACCTAGAGACCCCGCCCCCCCTCCGAAACAACGCCAGTCAGCAAATTCTGAAACGCCTTATTCCATTTTTGTCCCGGCTTGGATTCCTGAAAGAAATCCTTACTAACCAAGGCTCCACATTTATGTCCTGCTTAATGCAAGAGGTGAAGGAAGTCCTAAATATGAAATCATTGAGAACCTCTGTTTATCACCCCCAGACTGATGGTCTGCTGGAACATTTCAATCAGACCCAGAAACAGATGTTATGCAAACTGGTTGAAACAGAAAATTGGGATGTGGTGATACCATGGGCCCTTTTCTTGCAGTCCAGGAAACTCCTCAATCCTCTTTGGGGTACTTCCCTTTTGAACTCCTATTGGGAGAGAACTGAGAGTTGTCTTTGAAATGCTGAGGGAGACGTGGGAGAAAATGGTATTACCCATATCTCAAGTCGCCCATGAACTGAAATCTCATATGAAGGCGATAAGGGACATTGTGAGCTTCACCTTCTGAGAATACAGGACTTGGTCTCTCACTTACCTTAAGTACAGCCTTAGGGAGACACTCTGAACCAATGTGATGTATGTTTTCAGTCCAGGGAGGGTCTGAAATAGACCAAGAGAAGGAGAGCCCAGCCGAGGCATGAGACTCCAGCCTTCGCTGCTGTGCAAAAGAGGAAGTCCTGCCCCATCGGGAGCTGTACAGGAGAGCTATGCAGTCTATGTCGTGGGCAGGGACCCGAAGCAGCCAGCCGACCGCTGCTTCCTCACTGGCAGCAAAGATCCTGTAGAACCGGGACCGCCGGGAGAGCAAACCACCTGCTGACAACCTGCTCTGCCTCTACAACCAAAGCCCTCCGCTCGGGTAAAGTTACATGGAGCGGAACAGAAAGTGAGCGGAGGGTGGTGAAGCAGGCCCACAGCCCACACAGGGCAACCTTTAAGAAGATCCTAGAAGGGGGAAAGCAAAACCACCAGAGAAACCATAACCAAAGTCGGTCTAAGCAGCCCCATAGACCAGGTGGGGCTGACATTCAGAAGACCCTAGAAGGGAGTATGCGAAACTGCAAGAGCAACAGCAGCCAAAACCAGCCCAAGAAGGCCCATAGCCCACACAGAGCTAACAATCAGAAGAACCCTGGAAGGGTTGAAAGAGACTACTACCACAGAAAGAACATAAATCGGGCTGTGTTAGGGAGAATTCTCTGGTTAGGCTGAATTTCCTAACCTAGTGAGTCCCCCAGCAGCTTTGCTGGATTTTTTTGGGGTTATTTTTTTCTCTTGCCAAGAGTGAGACTTTTACCCTCACTCTTGGACATGATTTGAGTGTGTTCCTTTGACTCTAGATGTGTTTAATGGGCTATGGGGTCTTTTACTCCATAGGGCTTCATGTGTTTTTGTGATGTGTTACACAGCACCCTCAGTGCAGTAACACAGGGGTGTCATAGTGACCCCCCAGTATAGACTCCATACCCTGGGACTGACTACTGTCTCCCAGGGCATGTAAAGTCACCATTGACTTTACTAGTCTTGAATTCTGAACAGAACTAGTACAAACCATCATATTGTGGATGTACTGGCTGGGGCAATTCGATTGCCCCGGGGTCTGTTAGTCGAGGGGGCACGTCTCCGTCCCCCCTGATTGAGTTTTGGCTGGTGGCAGTGGATACTACTTTTTATATTCAACCGCAAATTTTTCTCTATGGGATTTTCCCATTGTTCGAGGCTACTATCTTTATTTATTTAATTACGATAGCCTCGAACATACCGCCGGTTTATTTAATTATGATTAATTCTCCGGTTGGAATTTTTTGCCAAAACTCGGTTCTAAAATGGCGTTTGTGTTCTCTTCTGTAACTCCAACCCAAGTCGAGCCCTTTGTTCCACTTTTTTGGCGGGAATCTCCACAGAAGCCCTCCAAAGTGGTGCCACTCTGTCTGGGGTACTTGGGAGGGGTGGAGGGGGATTTAGGCACCCTGGACTGAGTTGCCTAGGCAACTCAAGTCGCACTCCGTCCTGAATGGCCCAAGTGGTGAGCCGGCCGGCTCACCACTTAGCATGTTTGAGTGACAGCTAGGCTGAGTGAATGGGGGTTTTCTGCATAAAAGCACGGCTTTGGGGACTGGAACTTCAGAAGTCGCCACAGGACCTAAGAATCTGACGAGGGAGAAGCTGAGCCGACCTGCCACGACGACACCACCGGTGGAGCCCTGCTGGACCGTCTCACCACTTTTCCCAACGACAGAGGAGATCTCCCGCCGGAGAGCATTCTTCCTTTGACTGGTGGGGATAACCAGTTTCACTGTCTTTTCGCCTTCCCGACGCATCTCGTGGCCGCCTTGCCTGTGCCAAGCACCCCGGCAACCGGAATACCATGTTTTACCACGACCGTGAAATAAAGGGTAATACCTTTAACCGGAAAACTCTGCGGCTGGTTTCTTCCCTGGTAGTGCAACGACCTTCATCTTTCCTCCAAGTCGAGATCTTCTCTTCCCCTGGACGACGCCGAGACTTGCACCCGCTGCCAGGAACAACTGCCACTGCTGGAGGATCCTTCCCACTTAAGGTACCGTGTTCCGCCTGGCTTCCCTTGACACTGACTGTACGGGGTAGATTTAGCTTTGCTGGAGTGTTTCAAACAGTGTGTTTTTAAATAAAGCCCAACATTGCCTCTCTTGCCTGTGCTAATTCCAGATATGCCGAGTTTTGAACAAAACAGCCTGTCGGAAAATAGCCAGCAGCTAAAGTGGGGTGAACACGGTCATTGGAGGAATTCAAGCATCAGAGGAGGCCACAATCTTGAGGGGCTCCCTCAAGATCCTTGATTTACAAGACAAGGCCTGGACTTTCAGATTTGGGACCAGTGGTCCTTTTTTTGCTGGAAATGAGACATGCTGTCTGACCCATCTGAATATCCTGATTTGTTTATGGAAAAGCTGCCTCCTCCTCCTTAATAGGATAAAGAAACCTGTAGGTCAGGTCCTTGTGATCCTTACTGTTACGTGTCGGGGCCTAGAGGCTGTCTTCAGCCAAAGCATGTTCAGGAGACTGTGTAGCATTGCGGGCCTTTTAGATTATTATTTCCCTGTTGCCTAGAGAGTTTGCCATTTATGCTATTATTTTATTGTTAGGTGTATGTGTAAATCAGATATAGGTGTCGGACAGAAGACATGTTTCAACAACTCTATTTGAAATTAAAGAAAACCTTCTCTAAGACCTACCACTATGAGTTACCTACTCTAAATGACAAACAAGTGCATGTCAGGATGTCGCACAAAGGAACTCAGTCCTCTGTCAAAACCTACGCTACCCTATCATCTGTCCTACCTCTAAAGAAAGAAAGGAAGAAATACAATGTAAATTGTGATTTACAATAGGGTGGTCTGCCCCTCGGTTCACCAGGTGGTGGATGGTTTCCTGACACCCACCAAAGAGTTCTCCAACGTCTCTTCTGGTTCCTGATTTGATGGATCCAAAGGCCAAACAAGAAGTTCTTACCAACAAAGGGCATCTTCTAGTTCCCATCTGGGGGCTCCTTAGGTTCAAAATATTCCTGAGGGGATCTTTCTTTAGAGGTAGGACAGATGATAGGGTAGCGTAGGTTTTGACAGAGGACTGAGTTCCTTTGTGCGACATCCTGACATGCACTTTTTTCTCATTTAGAGTAGGTAACTCATCATAGTGGTAGGTCTTAGAGAAGGTTTTCTTTAATTTCAAATAGAGTTGTTGAAACATGTCTTCTGTCCGACACCTATATCTGATTTACACATACACCTAACAATAAAATAATAGCATAAATGGCAAACTCTCTAGGCAACAGGGAAATAATAATCTAAAAGGCCCGCAATGCTACACAGTCTCCTGAACATGCTTTGGCTGAAGACAGCCTCTAGGCCCCGACACGTAACAGTAAGGATCACAAGGACCTGACCTACAGGTTTCTTTATCCTATTAAGGAGGAGGAGGCAGCTTTTCCATAAACAAATCAGGATATTCAGATGGGTCAGACAGCATGTCTCATTTCCAGCAAAAAAAGGACCACTGGTCCCAAATCTGAAAGTCCAGGCCTTGTCTTGTAAATCATGGATCTTGAGGGAGCCCCTCAAGATTGTGGCCTCCTCTGATGCTTGAATTCCTCCAATGGCCGTGTTCACCCCACTTTAGCTGCTGGCTATTTTCCGACAGGCTGTTTTGTTCAAAACTCGGCATATCTGGAATTAGCACAGGCAAGAGAGGCAATGTTTGGCTGACAAGGCAAAGAGCAGGAAGGCTGTCGGGTGAGGTTGGGGCTAGGGGAAAGAATGGCCAGAGGGCAGAGCACGGCAGTGCGAGAGTGGAGGGGCAGAGTGAGTGGCCCTGACGGGAGACCTGGGGTTGTGGGGTGTCCGCACATGATTGGAGTTGGGTGGTGGAAGGTAGATGGCGAGTTTCGGGGACTGTGGGGTTGTACCCTGCATGAGAGAACAGGAGGGTGGGGGATAGCAGGCCTTTTCCCTGCAGCGCTGAATCCAGACCCATCAAACAGGTTTTTTGGAGCACAAATTGCCTGTAGGGAACTCTTATTGATCCAGTGATCGTTGGACCCCTATGTCCTCAGTTTCTGGAATGGACAGGTGTGTAGTTCCCCTGTCATGCCCTACACACAGTCTCCTTTTGCTGCCCTGTCTGGGATAACATTGTTAGGCACTCCACTCCACACAAGTGGCGACGTAGAAGACCTCCAACTACAGGCCGATCTCAAACATTCCTTACCCGGCAAAACTCCTGGAAACCTACGTATATAAACTTACCCAAGAACACGTAGAAAAACACCACCTGCTAGAAAAAGCTCAAGTCGGTTTCAGACCAGCAAGAGGAACGGAAACAGCACTATCCATCCCTCTGGGACGACCTAAAAACTAACGCAGACTCAAACGCAATCTCAGCCCTTATTCTGCTCGACCTCTCTGCAGCCTTTGACACAGTTAGCCATGACACCCTGACCAAAAGGCTAGAAGACATAGGCACTACTCTGGACAAAATCATTCCTAGCAGACAGAACAGAAACCGTATGGAATAATACCTTCAAATCCACTCCACAAGTTAACGACTGTGGAGTGCCACAAGGATCCTCAGTATCCCCACTATATTTCAACATCTACCAGACTCCGGTAATCAGAATCTTCAAAAAATTCAACATTACATGCTACAACTACGCAGGTGACACTCATATCATCTACAAAATCAAAGACAACGAAGCCGATCATTCAACCCTAATCAACTGTCTGAAAGAAGTCTTCAACTGGATGAATGCCAACAACCTGAAAATCAACCCAGGAAAGACAGAAATCATGATCATACCTAAAGACCAAGAGAACGAAACCACCATCCCCTGGCCAACAGAAATGGGAACCGCACCAACACCATCTAAGGTAGTAATAAATCTGGGTGTCCTGATGGACAACACCCTAACATTAGAACCACAAATAAATGCAACAATGAAGAAATGCTTTTTCCTCCTCCACACGGCAAGAAGAATCCTACCTTTCCTCTCCTTCACGCACAAATCACTCACTATCTTTGCCCTCATGTCAAGAATCGACTGTGCAAACAGCCTCTAACTCGGAATACCAGAATACCTCTTGAAGAAACTACAACGGATCCAAAATGCAGCAGCCAGACTACTCCTCAAACTATACAGAAGAAACCACATCACTCCTGCCCTAAAAACACTACACTGGCTCCCAGTAAAACATTGCATCACCTTCAAAACCATGTGCATAACGCACAGGGCAAATAGTGGACAAGGAGCAGAATTCCTACAAAAGAAAAAAACAATCTACAAACCAACAAGACCTCTCCGATCAAGCAACTATATTCGCCTGGAACTAAAACCATACATTAAGAAGAAACTTTGAGGCACCTCCTTCTACCACCCAGCCGCAAAAACCTTGAACATCATCCCAAAATAAATAAGGAACACCGAAGATCACCACAAATTCAGGAAATCACTAAAAACCTGGCTCTTCAACACCACAGACTCAAACTGAAAACTGAAACAATAGGAAAAAGGATGACTAAACTGGAAAGGACACTGACAGCCCAAGAACCGGCAGGGAAGCTCCCACGGCACCTGGACGGGTGACACCGGATAGACTGGAACATAGGTGACACCCATGGAGACGGAGTCAACTACCCCAGCTAATCCCACCCAACATCTTCACCTGCCCCTTAGTTGCTACCAGGTACCACAGTGTTGTGGAATTGTTGAGATATTGGCAATGCCCACACTACCTGAATTGTGGACATTGGCTGGTGCACTGGCCACAGGAGTATGTAGGGAGGACAGGTGGGGTTGTGAGGGAGGCAGGTTTAGGCCAGATGTGAAAGGGACCGTGAATGCCAGACAGGCCCAGATCAGGACAGAGGCGCATCAGGGGAGACTACGCAAACCCAGTGCCTCAATCCAGGATAGAGATGCCAACTAACCAATTCCACTAACAATTTCCCCCTCTGCATACACCTCTCAAACTCCGAACCAAACACAACCACGAACCTACAGCACAACAAACCGCACAAACTTCACTACATTGCAACAACAAAACAAAAAACACAAATAGACTCGCACAACAGCACACAACGTCTACTGGCCGCAAACACCCCAGCCCCAGCCAACGGACCCACCGGGCTGAGGCCGCCAACAGCACATCACTGCTCTTTTGTACTTTTCCTGCTTCCTCCCCTCTAACTCACCCTCCCTTCCCCTTTCAGAGCCGCCAGTGCGCCAGGGGACCACATGGGTGAATACATGCTCTGATTGACTGGCTTGTTCATTCCTGGTTTTCCAGAGTTCCTATTGGCCCTGGCCCTTTGCGCCTAACTCATCCCCTGGTGTGGAAATTACCCCCTCACTTTCAGGTAAACAGAGTTTGCTCTACTGGTTTAGTTAGCGTTCCACCATTTTAGGGTTAGGCAATAGTGTAATAACGGTTTCCTGACCCAATGTTCTGCTTGGGAAGCTCATTGAGAACTTGTTCTCTTGTCACTAGACTGCCTGGGAAATGTGAGAAACTAGAGGGTGTCTCGCCCGCTAGTCCCCGGGGATCTCTCTCTCAGGTGGCCAGAGCACGACCATCGCCTTTGAATCCAGACCCTGGGGGTGGACCAGTGCGGGAGGATCACCTGGCTGAGGGGTCTTTGGGAGTGGGGTGAGGTAACCGATGGTGAGATGCTGTCATGGTTATCAGGCAGGTAGTTGGGGCAAGCTGGGTAGAGGCTTGGTAGGCCTGGTATAGGCACACAAAGAACCAATAGCAGATCCCTCCTTTCATTCCTTCCTAAGTGTTTGTAGTAACTTCCTGGTTACCACTTCCTGTTGCCAAACAGGAAGTGCATGATAATTCATGAGCTCTCTAGGGTTTGGGTGTGGCTGGCTATATAAGCCACACCCAAGAATCTTCCAGTGCTTCGTGTTGCTTACTGTGAGCTGTATCAGCAACACACTTGCCGTGCTCTGGATCAGCCAGCATCAGCTTACCTGCTCCGGATCATCCTACTTACCCGCAAAAATACCGGCAAACAAAGACAATACAGACAATTTTGGACACTCAACATTCTCCGCGCAACGTTCACTTGTGGGAAGGACTTTCTAGCCAGTGAAGAAACTTGCGCCTTGAACACTCGGCCTCGCTGTGAAGGCATAAAACAGCGTTTGGCATCTGAATTCAGCCTACAGACATTGGCACCAATCACATGAGTGAATCGCGCCCCTGCGAATGCAGGATGGAGTGCACACCTTACTAAATATCAAAGTAAGCCCATAGGGGGACATCACTGCACACAGTAAAGAGAGGGGAATGGCCCAGGGAAATCAGGTGAATTCAGGTCTGAGTGTACAACTTGTATTTGACAGGTATTCCTCCGGGTGAAACAGGGGAAGTGAGGACTCTGGGTCAAGGGAGGCTCGTCCATCGCTCCTGCAGAGACACAGGTGAGTGTGACAGACGCGGTATTCCCCCCTATTTTGTTTATCCAACCCATCCTATCTTTTAGGATTCACTGAGGTCCCAACCTCCCCCCCTCCTTTTTTACACAAACACTGGGCAGAGGAAGAGGGTGACTGAGAGTAACAACATTAACTTTCACATATTGTACTGGACATGTCCCGCTAATCGGGTCAGGCAAAGTCAGGCGCTTCACTCGAAGTGCATACACCTGATACCAATTAGTTCTCCTCACACAAATAAAAGGCAGAACCCAAAGACACACTCTGAGCAAGGCGGAACACGAGTACGAGCAGAACTTCTGGGACGAAGGCAAACCTACTGGAGCAGAGCGATGGACCAAGGGGCGAGAGCAGTGGGCTGAAAACCCCAAGAGTTCCCTACGGAAGGTCGTTGCATCAGACAGGCCACAGAAAACATGTGGAGAAGGCCAGATCCCACAAGTGAAGACTGCTTTGTGTTTCAAGGACGCCAGCGCCCCTCCCAGGTGAACAGCAGAGTTGGGGAGATGAGGCCAAGTCTGTGGTTCTAACCTTGACTCATTAATTGGATATCGCAAAACCAAGAAAGAGACACACAGACGGTGAGTTGGCAAGCGACCTGAGAGACCAGCGTGTGTTAAAGTTTGAAGTAGCAACATTATATCGCAAGCAAAGGCTGCACATGTGTGGATGAGACGCGAGGAAAGGCAGACCTCTTGAAATTAAAGACCGCTGTGAAATCTGAATACTAAGCAATGGAGGGGTCTGGCGAAAGGAAGTAGCCCACTCGAAAGTGTCCGTGAAAGGTACATTGTTTGAAGTGATAAAGCGAATGAACAGCCAAAGTGAAATAAAGATGTTTAACTCCTAGAGAAGGCGAGCGTGAAAGTTAAACTGTAAACTTTGAGTCAAAGTGGTCCTGCGGTGGTCTGTAGAGAAAGCCATGCACATTCGAAAGTCTTCGACATCTAAAAGTGGTCCGAGTCAGACAGAGGGAGACTGAAGTATAATAAGCTTTGGAAAGGGGGCCCCCTTGCAAGTTTGTATTGAACATTGTCGTGAGAAGTCTGAGGTCGACAGAGGGGGACCTTACTGAACGTTTTGGTTGAAACATTATTTTCAAAGTCTGAAAAAGAGACTTTAACGTGAAGGCCAGGTGGGCCTCGATCCATGTATTTGAATGGTTTATTGTGTTGGAAACCGAGCCAGAGTGTGTCATCCTGCCTACAGGGGGCTCCTTACCCCGTGAGGTCTAACGTGGGGTGGAGAGCTGGTTCAACCACATGTATTTATTTGAACACTGATTTTTCCTTTTGCAAACATTTCTCCTGTTTACACTTTTTGTACAAAAGATAGGGTAGGCATTAGATGTTATTAGCATAGGCCATTTTGATTTGACAGACTCCACTAGGACTGCGTTATTTATTATTTGATGGTTGAGGCTTCTCCCATCTTAGTTATAGTGCAAAGTAGGAGTTTCTCCAACCCTAACACGTTCAATAAAGGTTTTACAAATTGTACCCATTGTGTCATTGTCATACTTGTGATACCGTACCTCCCCTACAGAAGTCTTGTGTGTGTTTTTAACGGAATACTGCAGTTCAGTCTCACGCTCAGCAAACATGCCTGATCCCTGTTTCTGAAGTCTGTTTAGGTTTAAATGCCTGCATGTTTCTGTCTCTCCCTATCTGCCTGGGCCTGTTTGTAAGCTTTCTAGCTCTGTGTCACATGGTTGTATGTAGGATCAAGAAAACCACCAGTACCGAATGTCAGAGCTTGCAAATTTTTATTCAGGGGTTGTAAAGGGTTGGATAGCTCAAAAAGAATCTGCATCTTCCTAAACGAAAAGGTCAGGATGTTTTTTTCTTCTGTGCTATTGAGTTCCCTGCCTTCAGAAACTTGTAACTGGTCTTTTTATAATTACACGGTTCTCTCTCTCCTCTTGCTCTCGCTCTCTCCCCCCCCCCCTTGCTCTCGCTCGCTCTCTCTCTCCCTCCCTCGCTCTCTCACCCCTCGCCCCCTGCTAGTTCCATTCTTCACCACATGATGTTCCTGGTTCAGCTTTCTTTGCTCCTCCTGAGGTTATTCCCTGTCTTCTTTACTACCACTGTGACTTCCCTTTGGCTGTTATCCCTTCACCCTCTTCTGGTACACCCTGAACAGGACAATAGCATAAGCCCCCCCCTGTAGCACAGCTGAGGCATGCAAAGCATGTGGTGAAGGCATGTAATACGAAAGAGCCTACCCAAAGCACTCATTTCATAATGCCCCTAAGAGGTCACAGGCAGTAGAGACCTCACAGCCTCAATAAGAGAGCATTGCGCTAAAACGCTTCACCCGCTTGACTTTGGAGCCGCGTAGCCACACATTTCTAAAACCTGGCAAAGGCATAGTCCTGGATGGGTTGAGGTGTGGTTTAATTGCACTTTGTTACCTCTACATTGTATCTAAAGGCAAAATAAAAAGTGTCTATTGCTGGCTCGCGTCCCTACGTGGTCGGCATTTCAGGTGCTGTGAGACGGTTGGGAGAGGGCAGAGTGGCAGTGTGACCATGGGGTCTGTCTAAGTTTAATAAGACTTACCTTATACCTACCACCTCTGTGATCACTTCTCTGGTGACGAGGAAGAGCACCAGCGTAGACCGATCCCGTATGACTTGCGGGTGCAAGAACCCGACACACTGGCATGTCGGATGGCCACAGCCTGAATCTGTGGCATCCTTCACTTTTGGGAGACAGCCGCAGCGAAGGAGTGGGCAAGGTGGCCCCCAATTGCGTCCAGGCCAGGCACGGGGGAAGGAATTGGGCCACATTGAAGCAGCCCTAATAGACAGAGACAAACATTGATGCGTCAATACTAGAGGAAAGGACCCAGCGGCGTTGATGTTCCCGGTGTCTTTTTTGGTTGCCAGGCAACGCTTTGATTGATTGCAACGGCAGCTACTTCAAAGGAGCAGGAGAGGGCAGATTAAGTTGATTTGGGACCAGGAAGCAGCTACATTTGGAAATTTGCCACATCCAGTGGCAAGTGCAGGTACTGTGCAAGGAGGTGCTTGATTAAGACAACCGTACAGCAAGGTGGCACAGGATAACTGGTGAAGCATTTTCTGTAGTACCAGTGTGGTTGCTCCTAGTGGCACAGGAACATTTGCAGGTGCTCATGGTTAAGGGAAAGTGCAGAAACCTGCTTTATGACTTATAAGATGTACTGGATGCAGCAGTGAGTGGCACAGGCATACAGTGCACCAGTTAGTGCGTTGCTGACTAATAACACTGGTGGGGCCCACAGTCGGCATGCAACACAGCAACGCCAGACCTCCACCAGCATTTCTAATGTCCCCAGGCGAACAACCAGTTTCTTGGGATTTATGGGTGGAAGCGCTGAAGGTATCCATGAGAGCAGCTGGAGGGATGAAGTACAGCGACGATGAGAAAGAGGCGGCACTATTAAATTGTATTGGGACCAAAGGACTCTGAATTTTCAGGCATCATCCGGGCGAGGAAGTGGACGTGCCAGGCGGCGTAAAAGGGAAGAGAGTACTGAGCATATACGAAGGATGGGTTGGGAAGAAACCCAACATGGTACTCGCGCTGTATCATTTATTCTCCAGGGCATTGATGCATATGTCACAGCACTGCAGACTCTTATGGCTACATGCAAATTCACTAGTGTGCAGGAGGAGTACATCGGGGACCAGATCATGATGACAACCAGCAATTCCAAAGCCAGAGAGAGGCAATGGATAGAAAGAGACCCACCTTTGGACAAAGTGATAGAAATAGCGTGAGCCATACAGGAGTCACATGGCAGCGTTCAAGTTGTCACTGAAAATCGGACGGGCATGGCCAAGGGGAGTCTGTCCAAGCAGGGTTGCCACCATTCAAGAAATGGAGCAGTGATGTCAGGAAGAAGCTGGAGAAGTTTGAGGAGTAGTCCAACAGACCGAGTAGAGTGAACTATGGGGGTGGGGTGAGGGAGGCGTTTAAAACGTGTGGTTGGTCAAGTCATCCCACTGGAGCTAAGGAGTGTCCTGCGTGGGCAGTAGAGTGCAGGCAGTGTAAGACGAAATGACATTACGCCAGGATGTGTAGAATGAATGTGGAGGAGGGCAATATGCAAGGAAAACGGAATGTCAGGATGATAGAAGCTGACTGTTTTCTGGGGAGCACTGGAACTTTTGATGTCAGCGCGATGAGGGAAGGGGTGATATTGCAGGTTAAAGGGGGGGGGCAAAAAGGGGCTATGGGACATATTGACAGAGAATGGTGTGTATTTGGAAATGTTAGTATACTCTGGTTCTCTGTATACTATGATCTTGCCAGAAGTGTACAAGGAGAATTTTGGGAAGGAGGTATCGGCTCTCAAACCTCCAGACATTAATCCCAATGCGTATGGTCAAGCACCCATAAAGGTTTCAGGGTTCAAATGGGTGCAAATTGAATTTAAAGGGTGCAGTACGGAAGGTAAATTGTATGTGGCACATAAAGGTGCGAGCGTTTTTGGATGGGATGAGCAAGCTGCCCTTGATATTGAGATTCGGCCTGGGAAGTGTGTGCCTGTGTTGAGTGTCGAGGAAGTGTCGGATGAGGTCATGTCAGCACAATATTTGTGCAACAAGTATCCCACGATATTTGGTTGGGTGTGTTGCGTGGATTTTCAAACAAAATAGTTTTGTTAGAGGGGGCGGTGCCGAAAGTACACAAGGTCAGAGGTGTTTCTGTTTTGGCCAGGGAATGGTTGAAATCAGAATTGGAAAAAGTGAAGTTGGCAGAGATCATAGAGGAAATTGAGAGTTCCGAGTGGTTATCTCCTGTAGTGTTGGCGCAGAAACAGGACGGTGGATTGAGGATGTGTGTAGACCTTAGGGAGCTGAATTCCATTATTTGGGTTAATCGCCATCCGCTTCCCAACATCAATTAATTACTTTTGACAATGAGACAGGCAGAGTGGTTTTCCACTTTTGATTTGTCGTCGGCTTATCACCAAATTGACTTGCATGTGGATTTGGGACCGTTGACTTCATTTGTGACACCGTTTGGGGCATACAGGTTTCATTGTATGCCATTCGGTTTGGCATCTGCTTTGGCTGTTTTTCAGCGTTTGATGCAGGAGTTGTTTGGGTGTGTGCCGGGAGTGAGTTACTTTCACGATGACATTTTGGTGTGGGGTAAGAACAAAAGGCAACATGACGAGGGGGTACATCGGGTCATGCAAATTCTGCAGCAGTGTGGTTTGACAGTGAAGTTGTCGAAGTGTCAGGTGGGGGTGTCCAGTGTGACGTATTTGGGGCACACACTTGATGCTGATGGCATAAAGCATAGAGAGGGATTAGTTAGGGTTATGAGGGAGGCTCCCTTTCCTGTTAATAAGGATCACCTCGGGTCGTTTTTGGGAATGACGGAATACGTCAAGTTTATACCCTTGTATACGGAGAAGATGGTGTGTATGAGGGTTTTTTTGAAGAAGGACAGGTTTGAGAGGTCCAAGGAGTGTCGGGCTCAATTTGTCCAATTGAAGAAAGATGTGGACGGTGTGCCATCTTTGAAGTCATTTGACCCGAAGAACAAGACGGTGCTCTCTGGGGACGCGAGTGATGTCGGCTTAGGGGGCGGTTTTGGAGCAGTGGCAGGTTGATGTGTGTAAGCTGATTGCATTTGCGTCAAGGGCGCTTAAAGATGCAGAGAAGCGGTATGCAGTCATTGAGAGAGAGAGGTGTTCGCCGCTGCTTGGGCTTCAAAACATTTTAGGACTTTTTTGTGGGGTATTCCATATGTCATCAGGACGGACCACAAACCGCTAGTGTATGTACTCACCACCAAGGGTGTGGTATCAGTGTCTCCTAGGATTGCGAGGTGGATCGTGGACTTGTAAAAGTTTAATTTCAGGGTGGAGTACCTTCCAGACAAAAGGAATGTGTTAGCAGATTGTTTATCACGATTGCCGGTGGAGGTGCCGGAAGAGCAGGGGGAGTGTGATGTAAACACCCAGGTGGCGTGCGTGCTTCCCGCTGTAGATAAGGATGAGTGGGAGGAATAATCTGCAAAGGATGCTGAGCTAGCATGGATTAGTGATGGTCTGCGTGAAGGCTGTGAAGCGGTTAAGGGTAGGGAGGAATGTAAGGGGTACATGCAGGTTTTGAGTGAGTTGGCGGAGGAACCATGGGAAGACAAGAGAGGGTAGAGGTTGATGCCTTCCGTGAGTGTGAGAGCAAGGCTTGTTAAGCTGGCACATGAGGGGCATTTGGATAGGTCCCTGACCAAGAGGAGGTTGCAGGAAGCGTATTGGTGGCCGGCTGAGGAGGTTTAGGTGGTAGGGAAGGAGTGTGTGGCTTGTGCCACGAGTGATAAGAGCAGAGTGATGCGCCAGCAACCAGTGTACTCTGTGGATGTTCCCAATGTAGTATGGTCCAAAGTGGCTTAGACATTATGGGACCTATGGAGTTTTTAGAGGGAGGTTTGAGATTTGTGGTGCTGTTGGTTTATTATACTTCGCGGTGGGTTGAGGCTGCTGCTTTTGAGACAGTGACCACTGATTGGTTTCCTTAGGAGGGTATTTGATAGGGTAGGCATGCCCGCGAGTATGATCACAGACAACGGGGTGCAATTTGTATCCCAGCAGATGCACGACTTTTTCAGAAACAATGGAATCAGATACCATAGGACAGCTTTGTATAATCTGTGTGCAAATGGATTGGTGGAAAGAATGAATGTTTTGTGAAGGTGACCATTCAGCTGGCCATTGTCAGCAGAGGTGGTTTCCGAAGCTTTGACAGCATATAGGCGGACACCTTCGATGTTTACAGGTAAATCACTGTTTGAACTCATGAGGGGTAGGATGGCTGGGTCAAGGTTGAGGACGGCTGCCCTTGGTGGGGGTGTGATCACGGAGGTGAACATGTCAGAGGTGTTGCAAAGGGTGCAGGCACACCAGGATTGCGTGAGGGCACAGCAGAGCAGGAAAATACCTATTAAGGTTGAGGTAGGTGATCGTGTTTGTGTGAAAACCCTAGGTTTGTCCCTTAAAGGCAGGAGCGCATTTATGACCCCGGGTGTGGTGGTGAGGGTAAGGACAGGGTATGTGGTTCTTGACAATGGCACATGGTGGAGCAAGAGGAGGGTTATGTTAAGTGGTACAACCATGGCACCATCAGTTCAGCGTGGTTCTGATTTGGATTCTTCATTAAGTGATTTCTCTGTGGAACAGCGTGTGAGAGGTACCGCAGGGGAAGTGGGAGGGGTAGTAACGAGGTGTCCGTGGGTGACAGTCGTGAGGATGGATGGAGTGAGTGTGGCGACTGAGGAATGGGTTACCCGGGCATTGAGTAGGAATGGGGGGCATCCATCGAGAGTGCATGTGCCTCCAGTCAGAATGAAGGATTGTGTGTGGGAGGGTGGTAGTGAGTAACACGTAGTGTGTGTGTGTGCACACGTGTGGTTTCACTGCCCGTGCGTGTGTGTTCTGTAGTGGGTGTGTGAATTCTTCATGTGCGTGTTCATTAATAGTTTTATTTTACTTTTCTCTCCTTTCATCACAATGTGTATAATCCATGCTAACATGCTCTCCACTGTTTATTGTTCCTGTTGTCACATACCTTTGGTTCCGGGTTCTTTTGGTATGTGCTAAGGGGGGGAGAAGTGTCATAATGCACTCTGGAGTGCCGGCTCGCGCCCCTACGTGGTCGGCATTCCAGGTGCTGTGAGACGGTTGGGAGAGGGCTGAGTGGCAGTGTCGCTACAGGGTCTTTCTAAGTTTTATAAAAGACTTCTATTATACTTACCGCCTCCATGATCACTTCACAAAGCTTTTGAAATTTGCCATCACAGATTGCTCTTTACAGTATCGCCTGATTTGCTTAGCCCAATCCACCTCCCTGCAACAGCGAAATTGTGGCTCCTTGCTCCCTTTGCAATGGAAGCACCTGATCCTGCACAACATTTGAGGTTTGAGATGGCACTATACTCATCAAGACTAATGGCAGAAATGTTCCTGGCATGTTGCACTCTTTGAAGATTCCGGATCCGCTCCTTGTGCAGGAAATATTGACGCTGCTGGAGAAAGGCACTATAGAACCAGTTTATTCCAACAAAAAGAGAGATAGAGGGGTATATGGCACCAGCCTACCCTAAGTGTGAAGGGATTAACCCTTAATGAATTGCAACAACCGAGCTGGTGCTCATCTTCACTGCATTCTCTGGATGGATTCTATTCTTATACCTTATTCGATTCAGGGCGAGAGAAGAAAACAACATCTACTTAGACGTGGATTTGTAAAAAAATAAACATATTTTATTATTAATTTACACACAAATGTTAAACACACACCTTAGGTGCAGAATTAAAGTGCTTTTATGGTCTCCTGCATTAGGAGTGTAAGTATCACATTAGCAGCAATATATGCACAAAACTAGGACCCTTTCCATCGGTGATTCAGTTAATTTGAATTTTTGATTTTAAACCGTTAGTGTCTTGTGCTGTGTTGTTTAACACATCTGATCATTCCCTGTTTCGCACATCTCACTCAAACACATTCCATTCACTCTTTCCTTCAGTCACTGTCACCATCTCATTCTACACACACGCAAACTAGTGCCCGACATGTTTCTTTCCGTTTTGTTGTATATGTGATTAATACTCGAAAATTCTTCAGGGTCTATTTTGGTAAAGGGTTAGTAAACAGTGCATAACAATTCTGTCAACGTCATAACCTAAAAACAAACAATGATTACTACAATCAATGTCATGTCCACAATCCGCGATGAGATTCTAGTGGTATCTTCTTCTTAAGGGTTTGTAGTGCCCTTGCCTTCCACCCGTTTTGTTGGCTGTTAATCCGCAGCTTTTTGGCAATGTGATCATGGGGTGAGGGTCGTCTTACTTGTGCGGAGAGGTCAGCTTTCGCCCTTGGGGCGGGTTCAGTTTCTATAGTTTTCTAAGGGTCGTCTGGGAACACTCTTGCCTTCTACTGGGCATGCTGTGTGAGCGCTAGTTCCATCTAGCTCAGCTTTTAGGTCTTTTGACTAATGTCCCATCTGGGCGTGCTGTTCAAATGCGCTCTGTTGTTCAGCTCAAGCGGTCTACGGCGCCGATGTAAATTCAAAACGCCATTCCCGTCTACACCCGTTGTGCGGTGAACACCATTCTTGCTAAGTGCACGGGTTTGTTCTCATCGCTGTAGTTGGATGTAGATTCTGCGTTTGAGTGTAGCTGGAACGTCTGCGTTCTCTCGACTGTCGATCACTTCCTGGTATATAAGCCTGTGGCAGAGAGTAACAAGTGTTGGTATTCCCCGTATTTTTTGATTCCCAAGAAGGACGGAGGACTGAGACCCATCTTTAACTTGCGGTGCTTGAACAAGTTCCTCAGGAAGGACAAGTTCAAGATGGTCACTTTCTCAGATCCTTCAGGCCCTCCAGCTTCAGGATTGGTCGGTGTCATTGGATCTGCAGGATGCTTATTTTGATGTGCCGATCCATCTCAAGCACAGGAAATATCTGCGGTTCACAGTTGGCGGTTCGCATTATCAGTTTCGGGTCCTGCCATTCACGTTGATCTCTGCCCGATGGTCTTCACCAAGCTCATGGTGGTAGCGCATCTCAGGAGAGGGGGATTCACGTCTACCCCTACCTGGACGATTGGCTGATCAGGGCACGTTCTCCCGAACAGGCCTTGGATCATCTCAGCATCACCTACCACTCCCTTCACAAACTGGACTTCTCCCTCAATTTAAAGAAGTTGCATATGACACCTTCCCAACAGCTCCAGTACATCGGAGCTGTGTTGGACACTTCCTTGGGGAAGTGCTCGCCACTCAAGGTGAAGGCTCAACACATTCTCCAGTTGGTCACCAAATTTCAACATGTCTAAAGTCTTCCAGCGTTCGAATTCTTAAGGTTGCTCGGGCTCACGGGGTCCTGCATTTTTCTGGTGCCAGAGGCTCGACTGAGAATGAGATCCCTTCAATGGGCTCTCAGGACGCAATGGTCTCAGTTCTCAGGCAAGATGTCGGATCTCATTCAGATTCCGTTCCGGGTCTCCCAGGATCTTCTGTGGTGGGCCTGCGAAGGAAATCCCAAGAAGGGAGAACCGTTTTGGCAACCGTGGCTGGAGGTAACCGTAGTGATGGATGCTTCGCTCACAGGGTGGGGGGGTCACGCCAACGAGCTGACCATCAGCGGGCGTTGGTCTCCATCGGAGTCCAAACTACACATCAATCTTTTGGAGCTGAGAGCAATCCGGCTAGTACTGAAGGCTTTCCTGCCATCTTTACAGGGCAAGAATGTCCTGATAATGACAGTCAACATGGTGGCCATACATTACCTCAACAAAAGTGGAGGTGTGGGTTCACTACCACTGTGCAGAGAGGCGATGCAGCTCTGGTTCTGGGCAATTCAAGAGGGGAATCTCCCTAGCGGCGGACGCTCTGAGCAGGCAGAGCGCAGTCTCCCACAAATGGGAGATAGCGCAGAAAGTCCTTCAGGAGATCTTCGCCACAGGTGGACCTGTTCGCGACTAGTGCCAACCGGAAGTACGAGAGGTACTGCTCAAGGGAACTTCCTCCAAGAGGAGCTCTAGGAGATGAGTTTGTCATGGACTGGTCATTCCCGCTTCTTTACGCGTTTCCTCAGATCCCCGTCATTCCTCAGGTTCTAAGGAGGTTACGGAGTTTCGATTCCCACATGTTCCTCATTGCTCCGGATTGGGCCAGGGGATCGTGGTACCCGAGCCTTCTAGACATATATATCTGTCCTTCTATGCGTCTTCCCCAACCAGTGGATCTTCTCTCGCGAGAGGAAGGTCGGGTTCTCCATCCAGAGGTCAAGACTGTCAACCTTGAGGCATGGTTTCTGAAAGGTTGAGATATAAGGATTGGGACCTTCCAGATGACGTAATGGAGGTGTTGCTTTTGGCCAGGCGTCCAGCAACAAAGTCCCTGTGCCGTTGGCATGAGTTTTGCAACTGGTGCAGGGGGATGAATGTTGATCCTTTTCAGTGTTCGTTTCCAGAGGTTCTCTCCTTCTTGCTTTCTTTAGCACACAGGGGTCTTCAGGTGGGGACCATTAAAGGTTACCTAGTGGTGCTGTCCATATTTAAGCGCTCATCCGAAGAGTGCTCTTATTTTAAGATTCCACTGATCACTCAGTTTCTAAAAGGACTCACAAATGTGTTCCCGTCGTCGCCTTTTCAGGTGCCGGTCTGGGACCTTAATCTGGTCTTAAAGTTTTTGATGGGTGCTCCGTTTGAACCTTGGCACTCCTAACCATCGAGGTTGTTCAACTTTAAGACTGTTTTCTTGGTTACAATAACATCTGCTAGAAGAGTGAGCGAGTTGCAAGCACTGTCTTGTAAGCCCTCTGCCGAAAAACTTTCCAAAGGAGCCGAGCTGTGGACATTACATGTCAAAGATGAGGAATACGTTGGAGGTACTCCAGTCGAAAGAACGTTACCAGTTGTTAAGTAACTTGTTCTTCTCATTGGCTATAATTTCGTCATAAGTTTTGTTCGAGCCCATACCAATAGTATTCCTCAGTACGCTTTGTACATATTGCATATAAAGATTAGCTATTAGTTCATAGTCTTTAGCGCCAGAAACACGTTCACCAGAATTTCATCAACTAGCACACCATATCTAGCACTATACTTGTTTATATTCTTTGCCGTCCAGTTTATTCTGTTACCAGCGGTGTTAATATACCAATCATTTTTTGTTTTCCTTCTAGGGCACAATTCAGATAGAATTTTTTGACAGCATGGCCGCTAGTCGATGTCGGAATGATTTACAAACCACCCATAACATTTGACAGCGATTCCGGGAATAGAATATAATCAATCCATGATCTATTTTTACCCACAGACCATGCAATGGTATACTGCCAAAGGAACCCATATCCAGATAAAGTTGGCATAATCGATTGACATTTATAGAGCTGTACCATAGCTTTCTGTTCTTTACATTCTCCTCGGTATGTTGCATAATGGTAGCACCTAAATGATTAGTGCACCTAAAAAGGGGTTGACCTGTTCTTTAAGAGATTTATTAAATCGTTGGAAGTTGAGGTCACCCAATATCATGAATGGTGCCTCTGTATATGTCCCTGACCAATCATCCAATATCTTTCCCAGATAATCTATATTCTTAGTTGTTTCACTGTTACCTGGAGGATTTTATACGTTTATAATAAGTAGTCACTGATTCCTATTGGACCATTCCAGCTCCACAGTCGCAGCCAATATGAATGGGTAATCCTCAGGAATCTGGTACTCCGAATATCTACCTCTCTCTTTCTTAGGGGCCATCCTCTGGACAGTACAATAACAATCTAACAAAAAACTACTCATTAAACAAGTTTCCTATAGGGCAAACATATCAACTTCCAACAAAAAAGTTAATCCTGTACTATTGGACGCAAAGGAGTGGTAGCCTCTGGTATTCCATGTCAGGAGGCGGCATCAATCTCCCTGCTGATTGGTCTGTCAATCAATGTCATCACAACTCCCTTCATGTTGGTTGGTTACATCATTGTATGTGTTAAATTTTGATTTAATTGCCAATTCGTTGACAATTCGTTTTACAAGGCTGTCAATATCCAGACCCAAATCCTTATTCTCATTTCTTTCTCTATCAACCTTCTTATGATTATTTTTGGTTGTGACCAAGGGGCATCTTATAAAGTCATAGACCATTTCTGAGAACTTATTTGCATTCAACATAACCAGTTCCGTGATTATGGGAGAGATCAAATGGATTGTCGCCAAATTAGGTTGCCATCCCATGAATGGAATCTCTGCTAATGCTATATCCTTTGATGATATAACTTTTAAATCCATTATCTGTTGCAAGAGTTCCAGTATATTACTTCTTTTCAGGAATGGACTATTTGAGGAGGCGTATTTATCAGTGATCTTTATAGTTTTCGTACTCAGTGCTGTATGTTGCAATATTTCTTTCAGCAATGGCTCCTTAATAAGTTTACCCTCCATAGATGATATTTCAGGCATTGGCAATGGGTCGTCTCCCCAGTTTTCATAGTGGACAGCCCTCTCATTATCAGGGGACCATGTCTCTTCTACATCATCATACCTCCCATCCTTGTCCTTTTCCAGGTTCCCAATTTCCTCTCTATAACTATGCAATTGAGCAAAGGAAAGCGTATTCTTCTGCTTTGTTTTCCCAGTTTTCCTAATTACCCAGGAACCCAAGCATCCCTGATCGTGACCTTTTTTCTATCTGATATTGCCTACCTATTTGTTTTTTAGGATTGTCTTGTATCTTAGATGGTAACTAGCATCTGTTTCAATACAATAAATAATGTCTGTGTTTCAGCCAGTGACTGCCCTTCGAGGAATTTTTTGTTTGACATACTATTTTAGTCTTCCTTTTCACCTTATTGTTTCGTTTTGCATTATTTTCTTTTTGTACTTGAGAACTACTGCCTGATATTATGATTGGAGAGCTACACTTATCAAAGTGGGCCTGAGATGTCTCCACTTTCATGATCTGCTGTTCCTTAAACGTGTTGTTACATAATGTAAACAACATTTTTAATATCTTTTCATGCTCTGATTCATAATCCATATCCCCTTCAGAGAACTCGGATGAGGAAAAAGAATCAATACCAGCTGACGTTGAAGCATAAGCATTAAAGGCAATTCTAGCTAAGTCGGGTGATCTTTCCAGATTTGTGTGAGGAACTATTTCCTCTGGTGCCTCCAATATTTGCCCATTGACATCAGTACTACTGACCCCGTTTGAGCAGTCATCTCTCAAATTCATGCCTATGTTTAACAAGGAATTGTTGTCAATATCTCATTCTTTTGTTTCACCAATGTCAGAGCGTACATTCATAATATTTTTAGTAAATTTTAAAAACTCTGTGATTTTCTCTTGTCCTTTTCCAGAGTAGTCTCCTCGTTCCCTATACTGCCTCAATCACTCCCACTCCCCTATTTAGGTTGAATGTGAGATTTATTCAATTTTATTATCTTTCTTTTGTTCTCCTCGCCTTTCCTCTGCTTGTTTACAGGCTTTTTTCGCTGCACTCCTCAAGCAATATTTTCTACTTATAGGTGGCACTTCAAACAGTGAAATCACGCACCTGCAACAATTCCAAATTTACAGGGAACTCCCAATTAGGATCCCCGCAGCACGAGATAAGGTCTAACTACACCTGGAGAATAATTATAGAACACTATCACTAGACATATATCATTCAAAGCTACGTCCTTAATAAACCATAGTTTAAAATAATGAAAGGAAAAAGTCATTATTCTTAAAAAAGTCTTACAAATCTGAGGTCAGACAAAATACAGAACCAATATAAATATAAAACCCCAACGGTTTATTTAAATCAAATGTCATTTTCCAGGTGTATGATAATCTGCCACAATATTCTCGGCATGAGAGGCAGGGTCAATCAACCTTCGAAGCACAAAGATAATACTAGGGAAGCGCGCTGATTGCACACCACCATTAGTAGAATGTTCCAAATCTGTCTATCGACGCTGCAAATCTTTGGTCTGACGGGAATATCCATACAAATGATAAGTTTAAAAATACAAACAGTTTTAGTGAGGTCTACCCACGCTCCGGCTTTTCAGATATAACCATCGTGCTCCAAACACAGCTGCTGACTGCAGGACTACAGGGCCACCCACTTACGACCACTTTGACGATAGCAGTTAAAGACTTAGTTAAACACTAACAACCACACTATTAGTGTTGCCCTAACTATGTACTTTTAGATTGACTCCGCTTAGTTCTAGGGCTGAGAGCGCAACATAGCAAACACGAATGGGAGGGCACAGTGAGAGTTAATTACTGCCTCGTGCTTGCCATGCAAAGTTGACACAAGTCTGCTTATGTTCTCGACCACCGAACCTCTGCTCTAACCACAACAGACCACCAAAGACCAAAAAAGACAACTTCTAACCACTTACGATCCGCGCCTTACTGTTACAATCTCACTGTTCTGACGAACTTCTTCGACTGTTCCTGTTTTGCCGTCCTGCAAACCTTTGCTGCTTCCCAACTACTCAATAGCTGTTGTTGGCCTTGGCCTTCAGGCTTCGGCCTTACAGTAGGGAGAGTGGCAACCTGTTTTTCTCTAGACACTTCTCTTAAGGGAATGCCTTTCTGAATCGATTGTGTCCTCCCACGTATTCCTCAACTTTGATATTCGATATCCAGCTTCAGCTGCTTCATAAAATATTTTTGGCAGAGGGTGCTATATGTCGATGCAATTGACTCGATGTGCCTCGAGGGCCTCCGTCTCGAAGATGTCATCGAAGGTATATATAGCACGTGCAGCGCCTGTTGGCTTCAGTTTAGTTTTTCCGAGTACGCTTATGCTTCGAGAAACTAAGGCGTGCTTCTTTCGTTCTAATTGCGAAAATGTCTTCTTCCTCGACACATACTACCCCGAAGACCGAGTTGAAGAAGTGTCGAGACTGCGACTCCAAAATGTCGATAAACCGAACCAGATTGACTATGTGGTGTCTCGGTGTGGATCACAAGACCTCGGCCTGCTCCAAATGCCAGTCTGACCGGAAAGGCTCTGAAGGAGCAAAAGGGGAAATTGGTGGTAGGTAAAAACCCCTAAAAATCCCCATAGACTACCCCGTCGAAAAAACCTCCTTCAAACGAGCCAGGAGGTGACTCTCCTCGAAGGAAGAAGGTTAAAAGATCGAGGAGTGGCTGCCGCCACTCGTCGTCGAGGAAATCGAAAAAGCAGCACCCAGGGCGCCTTCTTCGACTTCGTCAGACTCATCCCCTGAGAGGGAATCTTGTCCCACAAAGGCCTCCACCCCGGCCAAATGGGAAGCATTTAGGTCAGAAATACTGAAAATATTTGGGACAAAAACCATCAGCGAGCCATGCTCCTACCAGGCCTTCCTAAGAAGTCGGTGAGGAAAGGGCTCAAGCCAAATCCTGCGCGCCCTCGAGCCCGGGACGAAGGACAGATTGTCATTGAGAGCCGTTGAGGCCTCGAGAAGATGAGAAATCATCTAAGGATCCTTTGAGACGTAGGTTGAAGCTTAACTCGAGATCAAGGTCGTCAACACCATCGACGTCGGCTGCGCCCTCGACGCCTTCTACACCTATGGCACCATCGACGCCATTGAAGCCGTCAAAGTCGACTTCAGTAAAAATATCGACGACTCCTCGAGAGTCGAGTTCTAAACTTCTGAAACCTGTAATGCCCATACCGGATAAGACATATATTCCTTTGCCAAGGAAAGAAATCTTCATTTCACTAACCTCAATTTATGAGGAAAATGAGCCATCACATACTGATGCAACTTTTGGGCATAAATATGCTACACCTAATGTGCCTGAGAGTTTTATCTCAGAAGAATATAGATTAAAAGATCTCTGACAAGATCTCTATGACAACCTAAAAAGAGCCAATGGGGTGGACACTTCACCAGAGCTTGGATTTGGTAGGCCTGATGCTGTTGACCATGTAGATGCTTCATATAGGTATTTGATGTCTAACGTTGTAGACTACTTGGGGTGGAGTAGGTCCACTCGCCCCTTCGAACAGGATGATTTGACGGACATCCTTCATAAGGGTCCGCAAATGGATCCCATTTTACCATATCACATCGCTCTCCAAAAAGGGTGGCAGCAAATTGGGAAACGCCAGAGTCAGTAAACAAAAACCTGACTAGAAAGTACCGCCCATCTAGTAGTCACCCCAGACTACCTATCAAAACACCCCACTCCAGAAAGTCTTGTGGTGCAGGTAGCTAGGGCAACTTCGAAACGGGCTGCTTATGCTTCCATCCTTCCAGATAGGGATGACAAGAGAGTAGATACATAAGGAAAGTATTTTCTGCAAGGAGCATGGCTCTTAAATCAGCCAACTCCACATGTGACTTAGCAAACTTCTCATTCCCTCTATGGGACTGTATTTCCATGGCGGCGGAGCACATCCCCTAGGGGGGCGGAAAGAGACAGATTATTGGCTATTGTTGCAGATGGCAAAGAAGCCATATGCGAGTCTCTTTAGTCGGGTCTGGATTCTGCTGACAGCACCAGCAGAGCCATGGCAATTAGCACTGTAATACGCAGATTTGCGTGGTTGAGGAAGTCAGGATTTCCGCTGGATATGCAGGCCAGACTCCTTAACATTCCCTTTGACGGGTCTCATCTTTTTGGCAACAAGGCTGACGAAAGCCTTCAGAAGTTGCAAACCTCGAAGGCGGTAGCCAAATACTTAGGTGCCGCTCTTAGGTAGCCTCAACCCTTACCCCCAGTGGACCGCATTGGACGGGTAGATTTTTTTCCCTACTACTCTGTTGGAAGAGCGAGAGGAATGGTTGGTCAAAGAGGCCAGAGAAATTCCCTTGTGGTGGATGAGGGAGAGAGGTGGTAAATCCGCTCAAGCAGGGGCATCCTTACCAACAGCCACTGCAACAGCCGCCTCCAAAACCTGTCTGAGGTCTTGAGTCATGAAACACCAGTGGGAGGCAGACTGTCTCAGCATTTGAAAGAATGGTGAGACATTACTTCGGATGCCTGGGCATTGGAAACCATAGCCCAAGGTTACTGTCTTCTCTTCGTTCAAAGACCTCAGAACCATCCACCAGGAAATGTTGACCCTGCTAGAGAAAGGTACTATAGAACCAGTGCCTGTAGCGGAGAGGAACAAGGGATGGTACTCTTAATATTTCATAATACCCAAGAGGGACGGAGGACTGACACCCATCTTGGACTGGAGATACTTGAACATGTTCCTCAGGAAGGATAAGTTCAAGATGGTCACACTTTCTCAGATCCTTCAGGCCCTCCCACTGCAGCATTGGATGGTGCCATTGGACCTTCAGGATGCTTATTTTCATGTGGCAATCCATCTCAAGCACAGAAAGTACCTGGAGTTCGCCCTTGACGGTTCTCATTATCAGTTTTGAGTTCTGCTATTCGAGCTGACCCTCCACCCTGAGGGTTTTCACCAAACTGATGGCGGTGGTGGCAGCAAGTCTCAGGAGAGGGGGGATTCACATCTACCCCTACCCGGACGATTGGCTGACCAGGGCACGTTCTCCCGAACAAGTCCTGGATCATCTCAACATCACCTGCCACTCTCTTCACAGACTGGGCTACTACCCCAATTACAAGAAGTCCAATATGACACCTTCTCAAAAGCTCCAGTTCATAGGGGCTGTATGATATGATTGGCATTTATAACGCACCTATACAAAAGTGTTTCAAGGCGCGACTAGGCAAGGGAGGGGGAACAAAGGGAAGACAGACAACGATCCTATTAGGCCCGGTGTCATTCAGATCGCGCAAGTGCATCCGAAGGTGGAAAGGGAGAAGTGCGGGGGAAGGGAGAGGGGGAAGTGCAGTACATGGAATAGTAGAATAAATAAGATAAGATAAATAAAACGGCCAGCTGGTGGCAAGAGCAAGGTAAGTGCAGACATAAGTGCTGGTCGGGGGACTGTAGGGATACAGAAAACAGTCCCCAGGTGCAGGGGTGGCCAGGGAGGTAGTGAAGGTGGGCAACTTGCGGGGCCTGGACCCGAGATTAGAGAGTGGCCAGGTAATTCCTGTCAGGAATTCAGCAGGAGAGAGGGGGGAGAGAAAGCAGAAGCAAAGAGGAAGGGTTTGAAGTGCAGTTTTAGATTTAGATTTTGAGGCAGGCAGATTTAGATAGAGGCTGTTACACTAGTCCAGCTTAGAGAGAACCGGGTCTCTGGAGACAGTGAGCTTCTGGGGGGAAGGAGAGTAAAGGAAGAATACCTCTGAGGAGGTGCAGATGGTAGTGTGACTTCTTAGAGATGTCAGAGATGTGAGGAGAGAAGGAGAGTGTGGAATCGAAGATGACCCTGAGGTTTTTAGCCTTGGAGGTGGGAGCAGGAAGAGGGTCAAGAGAGGCAGAAGTCATTGGCGGCACACCACTCCTGGATGGCAGACAGTCGGAGATGAGGGAAAGAGAGGAGGAGGCCGAGGGTAGCCTGAAAATGAGCTTGGTATCATCTGCATAACACAGAAAGTTGGGGCAGAGAGCAGCGATGCGGTGAGCAAGCAGTGCCAGATATTGGTTGAACAGCCAGGGGAGAGAGGTTAGATCCCTGGGGGACACCACAGGTAGAGAAAAAGATACCGAGAGGAAGGACCCAAGTTGGACCGGAGAGGGTCGGTCGGAGAGGAAAGAAGTCAGCCACGCTGTGCCTCACCAGTGATACCAAGGTTATCACGGAGACGGTTGAGCAGGATGGCATGGTTGACCGTATCTAAGGCAGAAGAGAGATCAAGCAAGATGAGAACACACAGGATGTTAGAGATAAGATTGGTGAGCAGGTGTTCACGGATCTTCAGGAGAGCAGAGTCCATGCGTCAGGCAGCTTTGAAGCCAGACTGATGGTCATGAAGACAACCAACAGATTCAGTGTGGAGATTGAGCTGGGAGATGGGCAGTTTCTCCAGGAGCTTGCCAAGGAAGGGAGTGATGGAGATTGGGCGATAGTTAGCTGGGTAGGAGGGGTAAGCAGAGGGTTTCTTAAGAAGAGGGTGCACAAGAGAGTGCTTCAGGGGGGATGGGAAGACTCCAGTGGCGAAAGAGTGATTGCAGAAATCTGCCAGGGCAGGAGCAAGGGAGTCGATGTGGTCCTTGATAGTTTTAGAGGAACAGGGGTGAACCTGTTTTGACGAGACTTTCATAGATCGGAATTGTCTCGAAACTTCGTCTGCAGAGAAAAGGGGAAAGGCAGAGAAGGAGGGAGGGGGGGGGCTGCAGAAGGGCCAGAGGAAGAGCAGTGAATAGAGGGAGGGAGGCGATAGGAGGAGAGTGAGGACAGGATGACCTGAATTTTTTTAATGAAGTGAGATGCCCCGGCTGTGCAGAGGGCCTCGGAAGGTACAGGAGAGTTAGAGACTACGGCAGGATTGGCCAGTTCCTTGCAGATTTTAAAGAGTTCAGCCGAGTTGTTCGATGCCACAGAGATGTAGGCTTGGATATGAGCTCTATTCTTGGTGAGGACGGAGAGCCGGTATTGCCTTTGCAGCAGGCGGCAGGCCAGTTTGTCAGAGCATGAACTTGAAGCACACCATTTCCTCTCTGCCACCCTGCACTTACGTTTTAGGGCGAAGAGGTCTGAGTCATACCAGGAGTTACACTTGGCTTTGGGCTTCAGGCGGCTTCTCATGACAGGGGCAAGGATATTAAGAGTATCAGATATAGAAGAGTGGAGCGTGGAGAGGGCTGTGTCAGGGTGGGAGTCAGCCAAAGGGTGAGGAGGGGGTGAGAAGGTGGCGGCGAAAGCCGCAACTGACAAGCGGTTCATGGGTCGGATGACCGAGAAGGTGGGTGGCAGTGACGGAGGTGGCTTGGCCTGAGGGGTAGGGAGGGTGAGGTGGGAGGATAGGAGAAAGTGATCACTCCAGGAGAGAGGAGTGGAGAGAGGGACAGAGAGGGGAAGGTCTGAGGAGATCAGAACATCGAGAGTGTGCCCTGCAGAATGAGTCGGGCCAGAGGGGAGGATGGTGAGTGAGAGAGAGTCGCATAGGTTGAAAAAGAGTCCAGAGGGAGGGACAGGAGGCATCCAGGTGGATGTTGAAGTCTCCAAGAAGGAGGAGTTTAGTGGTTGAGGCCAGGAGTGAGGAGGAGAGGTCCGCCCACTCAGAGAGGAAGGAAGAAATCTGACCAGGTGGCCGATAGATAGTAGCCACAGTAAGGGAATGGCTAGGGGAGAGAGGGAGAGCCTGCAGACGAGGCATTCAAAAGAGGAGTTAGGCCTGCGTAGGAGTGACAGAAGCAGGAATCCACTCATGGAAGATGAGGGCTACACCCCCACCAGAGCGGTTGGGCCTGGGCGTGGAGAGGATCTTGTAGCCGTTGGGTAGGAGCGTGTCAAAGCTGGTGACAGAGCTGGCCATGAACCCTGTCTCAGTGAGACCGAGAACATCAAGGTCAAGTTCGTCAAGAAGGCGGCAGATAGAGGAATGTTTGACAGCGGAGCGGGAGTTAAGAGTGGCAATGTGGAGAAGGTTGCCCTACTTGAAGGACTTCGGGGAGGGGTACAGATCAGAGGTATGCCCTGCTGAGGTGTAGAAGGAGCCCGAGAAGGGGCAGGGAGGGAGGGAGAGAGAGGGCAAGGTAGCCAAGGAAAGGGGAGGGGGGACAGCAGGAGAAGAAAGGAAGCGTTTATCAAAAAGGTGCAGGTTGGCCTGAGGGCCTTGGATCAAGACGGTCCCATTAGAGTAAACATTAATGATGACCTTTGAGGAGAGGGAGGAGGCCGTCCCGGCGGGTGCCACCATTAATGGGAAAAGAGGCGAAAGGAGAGAGCACAGAGACCATATTAAGGGTCCATAGGTCTGGCGAAGGAACGACAAAGAGAATATCAGTGAGAGTTTCCTTGGAGGTGGCAGTGGTGTAGGTGTCAGCAATAGGGAGGCCTGGGTTGGATACCAGGATGCCCTTTTTAAACTTCTTCCTACCAGATTTAGTGAGGAGAGCAGGATAGTCAATAGAGAAGCAGTTAGAAAAGATAGGAGAGACAGAGTGCACCATAGTCTGGGTGGGAGAGGAGAGAGGTGAATGGGAGAGGGGGAGACACTAGCGAGGACAAAGAGTAGGCAGGCAACTCAGCAAGAGGCAAGAAAGTTGGGCAACAGGACAAGACAACACACTCAGGATTAAGGAGCTCAGCACAATTAATTTTATGACAGGTGAGACACAACTAAGTTTGAGATTCCTGAAGGAGAGAAAGGGCCTAGTTTTAATGATGCAATTTTATAGTACTCAACAGTACAGTCACACTATAAAACAGCTGGGAGTGGACACTTGCAGGTGGGGGGGTGGGGGCAGGGCAGTGGGAAGGAAGGTGACTGGCTGCTGTCGTCCCCTGCGGACACCTGCAGACACCACAGGGAGCCGCCTAAGGTAGGGGCCGCCCTTAGTTTAAGGGGCCTTCGCTGTAGGGACTGCCGGGCAGGGGCTGCCCTGGGAAAGTCAATGAAAAGGAATGAATAACCAATCAGGGGGGGGATGGTGGGCAGGTTGGGAGGCAGGAGGGAAGGAGGGGACAGACACGGAAGGGAAGCAGGAGAACAGGGAACAAAGGGCAACACATGCTGTAAAAACAATATCAACAGTTCTCAGCACAGATATTAAGAGGCCCAGGAGGGCTGCCAAAAACAATAATTTCGGGCGCCTCACTCACCTGCTCAGCCTCGGTGGACTGGATACATCTTTGGGAAAGAGCTTGCCACCCGAGGTGAGGGCTGAAGAAATTCTGCAGATGGTCCCCAAGTTTGAGTGCCCAGTGTCTCCCGCCCTTCAATTTTTTGAGGTTGCTCGGCCTCATGGCATCCTGCATTTTTCTGGTGCCAGAGGCTCGCCTGAGAATGAGATCCCTTCAGTGGGCTCTCAGAACACAATGGTCTCAATTATCGGGCAACATGTCAGACCTACTTCAGGTTCCAAGTAGGGTTGCACAGGATCTGTTGTGGTGGGCCTGCAAGGACATTCTGAAGAGAGAATCTTTTTGGCAACCATGGCTGAGATAACCTGATTCCCTCCCGCCTGATAAAAGTACAGTGGGATCGCTCGTGAACAGGTTAAGGTGAGGCTTGCCCCCTTGGGCTGCCACTTTAAAGCCTTGACTAGTCATACTTGTAGTGCTCTTATTGAAGATTGCATTATTAATACATTGTGCTGTGAACGCTGTGTGCGTATAAATTGTATTGATGTTACTTGTGCATTTTACTGATCTGGATGCCGTATTTATGGCTTAGTCCTCTTTTTACTTCAGAAGTGGGCGGTCTTCTGCCTCACTTCCCGATTCTCTCCTGCCTGATAAATGTGCCATGGGATTCGCCCGCGCAGCGGACAGGTGCAGCGGGCACGTTGCATGCCTGTCTGTGTCAGGGGCGTGCTGGGAGGGCATGCTGACAGTCTAGATCGCCTAGCACTTGTGTCTTTGGCGCCTCCTGAGACAATCTGTTCCCCAGGCTTTCTTAAAATTTATAATGTGTCTGCCACTTCCAGCACCAATAATAAACAAAGTTCTTCCTTCATACCCAACAAAGGTTTGCTTCACTGTGGTTTGCTTAATACACGTTCTCTAGTCGCGCATGCCTTAGACTGCCATGATCTTATGACCACGATTCAGTTAGACTTTCTGTTTCTAACCGAGACCTGGCTAAGAGACTCCTCTGGTCCCTCCATTGTGCAAGCTCTTCCGGTCAATTATAGCTTTGCCCATGTGGACCGCCCTTCTGTACATCCCGGTGGCGGCCTG
The DNA here is from genome assembly GCF_040938575.1 of Ambystoma mexicanum. Classification (NCBI taxonomy): domain Eukaryota; kingdom Metazoa; phylum Chordata; class Amphibia; order Caudata; family Ambystomatidae; genus Ambystoma; species Ambystoma mexicanum. Next base: position 323,799,371 of record NC_090925.1, on the reverse strand, counting down.
GGAATTATGTACAAATCCTCCCTCAAAGTCTCATACCTAATACCGGTGCATTAACTGAAGTTGGAATGTCTTCTTGCCTCCATATCGGCGGCGACCACACTAACTGTCCTGCTGGTATATTGCCCCCCCTGGGGCTGATGCTACATTAAATACTGATTTTCCTGATTTGGTATCTGCTCTTCAAGTCCTTCATCCCAATCTTTGGGTGATAGGCGATTTTAATTTGCCTATTAATTCTACCTCTGCTAGACAGGTCGAACATTTTCTCTCTTTAATGATGGACTTAAATCTCCCACAACTAATCCACAAACCCACTCATCAGCTGGGGAGCACATTGGACTTTATCTGTGATGCTAAGTCACTTATTGCTACCATCTCCTTCTCCCCTGTACTTTTGTCCGGCCACTTTCTGATTTAATTTACTGTTGCTCTCCCAGGCCCTGCCTGTCGTCCTCCCAAGAGGGCCACTCTGAAAAGGATGTGGCGCAAGGTGGAACCTTCCGTACTGTCCACCTCGCTTCTCTCTCATTGTGCTCTTCATAATCCTTGCACTCTGGAGACATTGGGTACGTCCTTCTTCGCCATGGCTGACCAGCTAGCGCCTGCCAAGCTCATTAAGGAAAGAGCCCACGCGTCCGAACCTTGGTTTTCAGATGCGCTTAGAACATTAAAACTAGGCTGTCGTCAGGCCGAACGTAAGTGGAGGGCCAGCTACACGAGCAATACTGGAGCCACCTTTCGCTTGGCTCTAACAACTTATCAAAAGGCAATATTAGGGATTCCAAGATGGCCAAGGAGTGGAGAGGACGTGCCTGAGTGCAGCTCCACCCCCCCCTTCCCACGTCGCAACAAAAAAGCAGCACAATAAAGCGGATACTCTCCAGCCAATCGATCCGGAGGACAGGGACCGCCTGCGGAATCTCCGGGCCAGGTACCAGGGGTGGCTGAGCAGGGGGACCCGACATATAGTGGAGCAGGGCGTGGGCTGCCATCCGGCCTGCCGCGCCACATCAAGAGACCTGGACAGGCTGAGAACCTCCGGGTCTGGAGAGCAATGCAGAGCGTCAGGGACCTCCAAGTCCCGGGAGGAGGCCGAGAAGTGAGCAGACTGCACCCAGGGCACTCAGTGACACGCAGAACCCGGAACTGCACAGCGGCCACAGCGGCTGACTCATCAGGTCCTCGCGCGATGACGGCTCCCAGCTCTTCTCCACCCATGCAGGGAAAGCCAGCCGAGAGGAACAAGAATAGAGGGAACCGACACCCCGAGCCGCGGTGATAAGGAAGAGCCGGATCCTCCCGACGGAGCAGCAGAGTAGTGGAGGTAGGCGGCCCCATCCCCCATAACACAGCGGGGGGCCACAACAGAAAAGAGGGACTCGCTCCCTGTCCCTGGGGGCACAGTGGCTAAAAGGAAACTACAGGACACGGTAAGGATAACATAGACCCACCACTACGGCCCAGTGAAACGCCCCTACCAAGGGACCGCTTAAATAAGTGGTAATAGTGTCACCTGGAGGAACACCCAGACACATCAGGAGACATACCCCGCTGCCCGGGACTTGATTTCCACAAAATAGCGCAATAGGGGATACAAGGAGTAACAGGGAGCCCTACCCCTGCGGGGGACATAGTCCTATAACGACCATGTCCCAGGACAGGACAAGAGCTACCAGAGAAACAGGCATTGGCCCACATAAAACTCCACGTCCAGGCCGGAACAAGAGCTGAGCCGAGGGCCGGAACCCCCCACTACAATCATACCACTGCTCGGTGCAGCGTAACACGACAATCAACAGCACCTATGTCCAAGACCAGGGGGAGATCAGCCCAATCCGCACAGCCGGCATCTCAGAAGAAGCAAGATCAGACCCTGACACAATTTTGGGGGGCCGACCCAGCTACACCCAAGGCATCCTCGAGAAGGAAAAGGCAAGAAGGTCAATCAACTGAAGTAGCTGCACAGGCCCGGCACACCGACATGACCTCGAGGGAAAACATGAAAACATGGTTCGGAGAATTTCAAGCCCAGTTTATCGCGACGATGCATACCCAATTTCACTCAATGAAGAGCAACCTGAAAACTGCAGTGCAAGAGCTAAAGACAGAGATTACAGACCTAGCTGAGAGGACGGATACCCTGGAAAGAACAGCACAAGACCTAGAGGAGGAAACACGACAACAGGCGGAGACCCAGGAACATCCACTGTGAAGGACCCACAACCTTGAACCGCAATGCGAAGATTTAGAAAACCGCTCAAGATGATCGAATATAAGAATAAGAAATATGGCGGAATCAGAAGATAAAGACTTGAAGGGGGCGGTACAACACGTTTTCAAGGATAGCCTCGAGGCAAAAGATGAAGAGGAGGTCGCAATAGACAGGGTACACAGGGTGGGCCTCAGGAGAACGGGAGAACTGAGATTCTGCCCCAGGGACGTTCTGGTGGTTCTCTCGTCTTATCCCCAAAAAGAGAGATCTTACGCAGAGCCCGGACGATGGACCGCATCCGTATGAACGGGAAAGACATTCAGCTATATCAGGACTTGGCACAATCCACGTTGTAGAAACACCGGGAGATGGGCCCAATGGTAAGAGCTCTAGCAGCAAAATAAATCAGATACAAATGGACGTTCCCATAAGGTTTACTGTTTACATGGGATGGGAAACAGCAGAGGGTCACAACTTGTGTAGAAGGACAGAAAATTCTGGGCTTACAAGAGCACGAGGAAGACAACCAGGACACCGACAGAGAGAGGCCCGTCCAGAAAAAGTCAAATTGGGAAGTGAAGGGGCCGCCGCCTAACAAGTAAACGGATAAAGAGCTGGCCAAACATATAAGCAGCAATGAATCCAAGGCCGGGAGGATCCCCCTTCCTGAACCATCACCGACACTGGAGGAGCGAGTCTCCAAATAATACAGGTGCGGAGGTGGGGTGGGGGGGTAATCGCTCAGGGCGGTTATTGGAATCCAGAGGGTTTTAGGACACCCTACAAGTTACTCCTGAGGGAAGATGGGCATGGCGCTGAAGGCGCAACGCCTGAGCGGTCATAGGAACCAGAGAACCAGAGCCCGCCTCAGGACAGTTTTTGGGGGAGGGGAGGAGAGAAACAGGCAAGTTGGGGGATGCACTGTTTGGGAGGGGAGAAGGGGGCAGGGAAGAAACACAGATGCCAAAATAGGCTACGAGGGATAAACACAGGAACACCACCACTCGCTAAAGAATGGGGGTAAAGATCTTTACATATAACATCAGAGGATTAAACTCCCCATTGAAAAGGAAGAAAGTTGAACATTTCCTAAAACTGGGGACGTATGATATAATACTGCTCCAGGAGACTCACATTAGAGGGCAGGACAAGAATAAGATTCAGCTAAAAGGGTATGATCGGATACTGCAGGCAAACGCACAAGACAAAAAGGCAGGAGTCCTTATAGCGGTCCGAGACACCCTACACATACAGATACTCCACACAGAAGCAGACAAACAGGGCAGATACATCTTTGTGAACACGAACTTAGAGGGAGTCCCCCTCACGCTGGCGGCAGTGTATGCCCTTAATACAGTACAGGAAGGATTCCTCAAAGACGCATTCGATAAACTAGAGCAATTTTCCCTAGGGGAGATACTGCTAGGAGGGGATCTGAATATAGCATGGGATCCAGTTCTGGACAGGTCAGATGCCAGACAGAGATCCCAGGAATCCCCATCGAAAGCTTTAAGACAGAAAATGGCTAATCTGGCACTGGGTGACGTCTGGAGGCACATACACACCAAACAACAAAGCTTGACATATTTTTCACATGTACACAACTCCGTCAAGGATTGATTACCTCTGGGCCACGGCGGGAATCCTGGGGAAAATACGGAACACAGAGATAGGCTCCATATCACTTTCAGATCATGCTCCTCTGTGGACCGATTACTAGTGGCCCCAAACCCCCCCCAGGGTTGTGGAAATGGCGTCTCCTGGAGGAAATACTCCGGGACCCAGTACTGGGGAACACCCTTAGAGACCACATAACAGAATACCTCACAAATAACCTTCCATAGATTTCCAAAGAAACACAGTGGGAAGTGCTAAAAGCAGTCACAAGGGGACACCTAATAGCACTGAAAACTCAGAGGGAATGACGGAACCTACAATGGGAAAAAGAATTAGAGACAAAAATAGGTAAAATCCAAGCCGAAATTCTGCTTAACCCCACGTCAAAATTTAAAAAAAGCTTGAGACACATCCAAGGCAGTTGGACTCACTTTGCACAAAAAGGCCAGAGAAGGACTTGCTTCGGCTGAAACGCTGAAACATTGGTACTTTGTTAAAGCTAATAAAGCCGATAAACTTTTGGCCGGGCAACTTAAAGGGAAAAGACAGGATCGGACAGTGGGGGCTTACTGGACCACACAGGGCAAAGAAAAACCCAGTCATCGGAGATCAGCAACATATTCGAGCAATTTTACCGCCGCCTCTACTCGTCGGATCATCCTGACGAGACAAACTTATTTAGAGGTGGCAAATATTCCGGTTCTATCGGAAGAAGAAAAGCAAATGCTAGATGGGGACATCACGGAGGAAGAAATTACCAAAGCAATCGGGGACCTCCCCAGTAATAAAGAGACGGGTATACCGCACCATTTTATAAGGTATATAGAGACATTTTGACCCCAGTCCTAACAGAATTATGTAATACCTTGAAAGATAAAGGCAGCCTCACCCATTCAATAAATGAGGCAAAGACGCTGGTAATTCACAAACAATCGAAGGACCCGCAATTGCCAAGTGCATACCGCCCGATAGCGCTGATAAATTTGGATGCAAAGCTATATGCTAAAATTCTCGCCACCAGACTGACGCAGGTTCTCCCGAAACTGATCCATCAAGACCAATCGGGGTTTGTCCCTGGAAGATAAACACACAACAACTTCAGAATGGTCCTACGTTTGGTGGAAAAAATAGGCATAAAACGCTCCCCAGCAATAGTCCTAGCCCTAGACGCAGAAAAAGCATTCGACCGCGTAAAGTGGACGCTTCTCTTCCACATATTGAGGAAAATGGGGATAGGAGAAAGCTTCATTGATATGGTACAGGCAAACTATAACTCCCCGACTATACGGATAGCGGTGAGAGCGGTCTAAGAAGATTAGTATTGAGAGAGGGACAAAGCAAGGGTGCCCCCGTCACCCCTGCTATATGCTTTATTTCTGGAGATGCTACTGGCCCGCATAATGGACAACCGGGATATAAAAGGGATAGATATGGCAGGTCACACGCACAAAATTGCAGCATATGCAGACGATATGCTGGGGACCTGGAAGAGTCGCTCCCGACTATAATGCACCAGATAGACACTTTTGGCTCCCTCTGAGGGCTAAAAATCAATAAACAGAAATCAGAAATCCTGATATTGGCGGGCAATACCGCCCAGATACATTCAGTAGCATTAGACCTGCACCTGAAAGTGGCGGAAAAAGGGGTAAAATACCTGGGTATCACTTTGACAGGCAGAATACAGGACCTATACTCCCATAATTACCCCTAAATACTTGACCAAATCAAACGGGACCTATCGAGATGGAATCCTCTTTCAATCTTGTGGTAGGGTCAGATAACGGCGATTAAAATGACCATCTTGCCGAAACTCCTTTACTTATTTCAAGCAATTCCAATCAAAGTCCCACCAGCATTTTTCAAAACCCTAGCGTAAATGTTTTCTACATACATTTGGAAGGGGAAGACACAGAGAGTATCGAGCTCGGTCCTAACTGCAGCAACGAAGGATGGGGGATGCGCCCTCCCGCACTTAAAGAAATATTATGAGGCCGCACAACTATGGGTATTGAGAGAAGGGATACCAGATAACTCACAGAAGTTGTGGGCGGCACAAGACAGAGCGGTTGCGACAGTACCCACCAGACACCTCCTTTGGCTAGGGAAGAAACACAGGCACCCCAATCTACGAATAAGTGAAATAATGAATACCACGTTAGAAATCTGGGATAGAGCCATACAAAAAGGAACACTAACTACTGACCCAGCCCCATTCACGCCATTATTTATAAACCCAGAATTCCTATCAGGAACACAGGCAGGGACATTCAGGAAGTGGGAGGAGACAGGATGTAAGATGGTTGGGGACATGTACCACTCGCAACAAATAAGATCATTCGAGGACTGTGCATCCTTGCTAAACCTAGACAACACTGCTAGATATAGATATGAGCAACTACATCATTGGTTAAGCACCCCCCGAATGAACGACCCAGCGTTGAGGGAGCTTACCCCATTCGAAAATTACATTGACAAACACAGGCACCACAAAATTTGTATAAAACACATACAATTTCATCAATATCACGGCGGAAGATATAAAATGGGTATACATAAAGAGATGAGAGAAAACACTACACATTTCGATCCCCAAAGATCGCTGGGAACATAGTTGGGGGATAATACCCAAACTCACCAAGGCGATACAAGCTAAAGAAATGTGGATGAAAATACTTATACAGTGGCACTACACGCCAGAAAGGCTCAATGCGATGTATAGGAACTCTCCGAATAAATGCTGGAGGGAATGGGGAGGAGAAGGAAACTGGCGTCATATTTGGTGGGACTGCCCGAAACTTCAGCAGTTCTGGACAGAGGTTTAGTTTAGTTTCTTTGTTTGTACCGCGCGGCGAACCCTGGGGTAACCGGGCTCCTGAGACTTAGAGGCAGTTACAACATGGCAAAAATATACAATACAGACTGTGAAATAACAACAAGTGTAGTAGAGCGGGTTACAAGATGGTCGACAAGGACATGCGGAGAAGAAGTACATTAAGCAGAATTTTTGTTGGAAAGCCATGTTTTTGTTTTGGCTCTAAAAGTCCAAAATGAGGGTTCTGCTCTAAGGTTTAGTGGCATAGCATTCCATAGTTTGGCAGCTAGGACCGGGAAGCTGGCGCCACTTGCTTTTTTTAGGGAGAATTTGGGAACGGAAAGGCAATGTGAGTATGTCGTTCTAGTTGGTCTAGTTGATGTGTGATTGTGGAACTTGTCTGCCAGGTATTTGGGCGCGTCATTGGAGTGGCATTTACGGACGATGACGAGGGATCTGAGAGTGATTCTGTCTAGTACAGGGAGCCAGTGAACATCTTGCCTGATGCTGGAGATGTGGGCGTGTCGTGGGATACTGAGGGCGGCTCTGAGGGCATTATTTTGAAGCACCTGTAGTTTGTTCAGGTTGCGTTCTGACGTGCCGAGAAAGAGGGTATTGCAGTAGTCAATTTTTGAGAGCACTAGCGCTCTGGCTAGTGTAATGCAGCTGGAAGGAGATAGGAAAGGTTTGCAGGCGTTGATAAGCTTATTTGTATAAACTGTGGATGAGGCTGTGGCATTCACCTGTCTTTTGAGTGAGAGTGTAGAGTCTAGATAAACCCCAAGGGTTTTAATTTCTTTGGCTACTGTGATTAGGTTACCGTCTATGTTGAAGGACGCGTAACGGGGGTCTAGTTTGTTTAGCCGTGGTTGGGAGCCGACAAGAAGGAGCTCAGTTTTCTCGTCGTTGAGGCATAGACCGTGCTCTGCCATCCAGGCTTGGATCTACAAATAAAGGTTGTTGATTCTGGTGGAGTCCTCATCGTAGCACCCTGATAGGGTGATGAGAACCTGGGTATCGTCAGCATAGTTTGTGTATGTGACACCAGGTTATCTAGGCGGTCAAACAATAGCTTAGTGAAGATATTGTATAAGGTCGGCGAGACGCACAAGCCTTGAGGGACGCCACAGGTGATGGGGACAGGGAGTGCTGAGGCCCCTGGGGAGAAGACCCGGGTGGTTCGGTTGGCTAGGAAGGACTGGATCCAGGCAGTCGCCTGATTAGAGAAGGCCGCTGAGGTCATCGGATGTTCCGTGAGGATCTGATGGTCGACGAGGTCGAAGGCTGCTGATAGATCTAGCAGTAAGAGAATGGCTAGATTATCTTTGTCCTTTGCCTCGTCCATCTGGATTTTTAGGTCCAGTAGGGCTGACTGTTCCGTGCCTTGGCCTGAAGCCGGATTGTCTGAGACCCAGGAGGTTGTTGTCTTCCAGGTGCTTCTGTATTTGCAGGTAGGCCACTCTGTCTAAGATCTTTAGGATGTAGGGAACGGTGGTGATTGGCCTGTAGTTGGTTGGGTTATTGGGGTCTAGATTAGGTTTTTTTAGTAGTGGCATGACCCAAGCCTCCTTGATGCTCTTTGGCATTGAGCTTGATTTGAAGGATGCGTTGATAAGGGCTGTTATGAAGGGGGCCAGAATGTTGGCGCCTTCCCGGATGATGGGAGCTGGGCATGAGTCCCCTTTGCATCTGGAGGGTTTGAGGCCCTTAGTGATCCTTTCTACTTCTTTAGTGGATACTGGTGAGAAGGAGAAGGGGGGCAAGTGGGTGTTTTGGGAGTGGTGGACGGTAGATGTTTTTTTTTGGATAGGCTAAGCTTTTTCTGTTCGATTTTGGATTGTAACATGGTGATTTTGTCTGCTAGGGCTTTTTGAATCCTCTCACACCAGTCTGCATCTTTTACGCAGGTTTCTGCCAGTGTAGGGGGGGATTCGAGTTCCCTGAGGATATTGAAAAGCTCTTTTGTTTTGGATTTGGCGCTCTCAATTCTGTTGTCATATGTCTCTTTTTTGGCCTTGAGCATGGCAGTTTTGTAGGTGGTGGCTGCTATCGACAGTAGTGTTTTGTTGGTTAGGTTGGGCGTTTTTCTCCAGGTGGCTTCTGTGACTCGTTTGGAGTTTCGGAGGATTTTTAGCTCTGGTGTGAACCATTTGTTCATGTGGGCTACCGGTTTGGCTTTGGTGAGTTTGAATGGAGCGATGGTGTCTACTGCTGATTCTAGTGTTTTGTTGTAGAGGTCAGCAAGTTTCTCCGCATCTAGGTTAACATAGTTTATGGGGGTAAGGATATTGTCTATAAGTGGGCAGAGGTTTTGTAAGGTGATGTTGCGGTTATTTCTGGTGATGGTTTGAGGGATGATGGGGGTTGGAGTGTTTGGTTGTGATTTCCCTTGGATGGAGAAGGAAATGGCGTGGTGGTCAGACCATGCAGTTTGCTCGTTTTTTGCAATGGCCGTGGAGCAGTTGAGATCCGCAAGCCAGTCCGGGGTCCTGCCTTTGTTGTGGGTAGGGTCTGTGATTCTGAGCTTGAACCCTAGTTGGGAGATGGTGCTTTCCAGGGAGAGCGCATTGGCAACGTTTGGATCGCCGAGACCGAGGTTGAGGTCGCCAAGTAGGATAATTTGAGATCCTGTTTTGGTATTGGTGGTCAAGAGGTCAGATATCTCTTCCTCAAATGTGGCGATGGGGCCTGGGGCTCTGTAGAGAAGGTGTAATAGTACGGTTTGTGTAGCAGAGAGTTGGAGCTTGGCTGACAGAAGTTCTGCAGACCGGAAGCTGGGCAGTGGGGTTAATCTAAGGCCAAGGGATGTTTTGGCGATGAAGGCTACTCCTCCTCCTTTACCTATGTCCCAGTCTTTCCTTAGTATTGAATTACCTTCTGGGATGGCGAGGGAAAGAGCTGGGCCTGCTGCTTGGTGCAGCCAGGTTTCACTGATAGCCAGGAAGTGCAGGTTGTTGGCCGAGATGAAGTCTGCGATATCTAGCGCATGGGCGACCAGGGAGCGGCATTGATGAGGGCGCCCTTGATCAGTGGCTGTTCAGAGGTGCTCAAGGGGGCTGTTTGTGTGATGATAAAAATTTGAGCAGTGTTAGCTAGCTTGATTGTACGTGGGATGAGGGGAGTGTCTTTTGGCGAGTGTCTTGGGGGTTATGAACCGAGAGCCGAGTCCCAGGTTTCTGTCTTTCAATGTGCATGGGTTCCAAGGAGTGGGCGGAGCAGCAAATCGGCCGATCCATTCTATGGGGCTGAGGGCGCCGTTAGGCTGGTCAATATGTTGGGCCTCGAAAAAATCCATAGTCGAGGTGTGTGAGGGATGTTGGGGTGGGGGTGATTGTGGACGGGGTTTGGGGTGGGTGGTGTTGTGGTGGAGCAAGGAGAGTGTAGCCGTTAAGGTCAGAGTGGCTAAGTAGAGGTTTGCCATGAGTGGTCAGTGTGAGACCCGGATGTAGTTAGGTGAGGTTGACTTGATGGCAATAGATTAGTTTGAGGTGGAGCGGGAGACGACTGGGTCGGGATAGGCAGGAAGGCAAGTAGTAAAAATCAGAATAAGGTACAATGGGCAGGCACAGTGGTCAACAGACTAAGGCACAGTGGCTAGCAAGTAGGCACATTCAAAAGTGAGGCGTGTGGCTAGCAAGTAGGCACATTCAAAAGTGAGGCGCAGTGATCAACAGACTAAGGCACAGTGGCTAGCAAGTAGGCACATTCAAAAGTGAGGCACAGTGGCTAACAAGTAGGCATGCTCAAAAGGTCATGCTTGCGGCAATACAGAGCAATATGCAAAATGTGCATGATAAGGTGCAACAATAAGTACAGGGTGGGCAGTCTGCATTTGGAAGACTAGTTCAGCGAGAAGTGCATGGTGAGAGGCCGTGGCCGGGAGTCGTGGTAGGCTGCGTGAAGAAAGCAGCGGTGCGTGCATGTATGCCTCAACGGCAATGGAGCGGATCTCGGGCAGCACATAAACAGACTTCAACAATGTTAGCCGGTGTGGCTGTCGGGGACAAAGGACTCAAGGCGGGACGATGTGGGTCAGGCTTTTCGCTCAATTATGAGGATAGGACAATTGTACTCACGTATGTGATGGAGGTCGCCAAGGGCGCCCCGGGGCGAACAGGGGTAAACAGGGCCTTCTGCGGTAGGGCCGGCGTCCGCCTGCCGGCGGCTCGGATTGGATATTCATATCGACTGTATGGAGCAATGGTGTCGGCACAAAATAAGGATCCTGGACCTGTTTAAATGAAAAAATAAGTAAAAACCTCGGACTAATAGCCTAGTTCTGGATACGACCCGGATGGGGGGATGGGAATTGGGGAATGTTCAAGTAACAAGTTGTAAAACCAATTAAAAAAAATATATTTTTAAAAAGGCAATATTATCAGCCAAAAGAATCATCTTTGGTGGAAAGATTGAGGATGCTGTTAATAAGCCCAAGGCGCTATTTGAGTTAGTGCAGTCTCTTTCTACCCCGACTAAGTTAGGCTCTTCCATCGAGCCTTCACAAGCTGTGTGTGAATCTCTCTCCTCCTTTTTTCATTCCAAAATTGTAACTATATTTGAGGACATAAAAGCTAACTCTGCTGTGATTGTGACTCAGCAACCCTCCCTTGACCTACCCACCCCTAATATGTCATGGACCTCTTTTCCTGCTGTTTCCGAGCAGGATATTTTGAAAGCTATTCATGGCCTCAAATCGGCCTCTCCTGCATACGCCATCCCTCTGGATGTGCTCAAAGCTATTTCAACTGATATTATCACTGATATTACAACAGCAGTTAATCTATCTTTTCAAGAGGGGCTGATTCCGAGGACCTTGAAACACGCTTGTGTACTCCCCCCCCTCCTCCCCCCCTATTCAAGAAGCCCTCATTGGACCCTGGTGTCCTGTCTAATTTTCAACCCATCTTCCTTCTTCCATCCAGGATGAAAGTTCTTGAGGCGTTGGTTTCTCCCCTCTTGTCATCTTTTATGGAATCCTCTGGCTACTTTGATATATTCCAGTCTGGATTCCCGGGAGAGACAATGAATCGGTTCTCAATTCTGTATTTGATGATCTAACCCGCCTAGTAGATCAGGGCGGTGTGGGAGCCTTGCTCTTAGTTGACTTGTCGGCCGCGTTCGACACGGTTGATCATCCTATGCTGATCTCCCGTTTGGCAAGCCCGGGCCTGGGAGGCCAGGTACTGAACTGGTTTGCATTTTTCTGACTGACAGGTCCCAATCTGTCTTTTTACCCCCTTTTTGCTCTGAGTCTATCGTACTTTTCTGTGGGGAGATCTGCAGGGATCTCCGTTGTCTCCTATCCTTTTCAATATTTATATCCACCCTCTACTCCTCCTTATCATGTCAGATGGGTTCCGCTTCTATGCAGACGACACAGATCCTGGTACGTCTGGATCTGTCTCGCCCCGAAACTGCAGTCCGGCTCAGGAGCTGTCTCGAGGACCTGGGTGCCTGTATGGCAACCAGTTCCCTTAAGCTTAATGGTAGTAAAACAGAGGTCCTGGTGGTCGGGACAACCAGTCCCCTTAACTACTGGACCCCTGACTTCTAGCATATCACTCTCAGCCCGTTTCCCTCACCTTCCCTTGCAGTGTAAAATCTGGGGGTCAAGTTTTCACCTCCGCTGACAAGGACTGAGCAGATTGGTGCAGTCTGTAAAGCCGGCCATTTCAAACTGCGTACCCCGAGGAAGGTTCTTCCCTTCATCCCCGGTCATCTTCATGCCCCTGTGGTAGGAGCACTGGTTCTTGGTTCAGTAGATTACTGCAACTCGCTGAACTACGGCCAACCACGCTATTTGCTTAATCGCATTCAAATGCTCCAAAACGCAGCAGCTTGTGCAGTACTGCGCCCTCCGGCACGCACTCATATGGCCCCACTCTTGAAACAATTGCACTGGCTTCCTATCGAACAACGGATTCTGTTTAAATCTATGTGCCTGGTACACCAAGCCTTTTATAAGGTGGGAGCGGAGTATCTTCAGGAGAAATTTGTGCATTATGTCCCTGCTCATTCTCTTCGCTCACAGGCTGCTCTACTACTCTCGGTTCCCCGTTTTAAACGAGCATTAACAGGCGGTCGTGCCTTTTTTGTGGCTGCCGCTAAAGCATGGAACCAATTGCCTTGGGACCTTCGTGCAATCTCTAACCATCTGGCTTTCAGGCGTGCCCTGAAGACTTTTTAATTTCGGTCTGCCTCACCTGCTCTTCAGCGCCAAGATGCCCCTGGGCGTATGTGCGCTTTATAAGATCATATAACATAACATAACGGTAGTGACGGACGCCTCACTCACAGGGTGGGGAGCCCACGCCAACGATCTGACAATCGGCGGTCATTGGTCTCCATCGGAGTCCAAACTACACATCAATCTTTTGGACCTGAGGACAATCAGACTAGCCCTGAAGGCCTTTCTGCCCTCTGTACGGGGAACAAATGCCCTGATAATGACGGACAACACAGTGGCCATGTACTACCTCAACAAGAGAGAAGGTGTATGTTAGGCAGAAACCTGTGCAGTTCCCTTAGGGACCACTGCAAAAGGCTTAAGACTACAGGTATTGGCAGTAAACCCAATTGGTAGCAGTCTGTACCACCCAGCCTTACCCGGTAGCTGTGGCTGAGCAGCCAGACTTCTCTCAAAAAAAGTTAGACATTATATAGAGTATACAAGATGGGTACCAAAATACAGTAGCACAAGCAAACACTGACCAGAGCTTGGGTATAAAAGTATATAATTATTTATTTAAAATCACACTTTGTAAAATACACTAACACTAATATGGCAAGCAAGTTCAAACCCAGTCACTATTAATATATATACATCCCTGATCACTTATTGAACAAGTCTTAGTTAAAACACCACTTATTTTCAGACAGAGGTGAGCGCTTAACCTAAGATGGCACTCCAGTAAGTTAATTAAAAATGGAGGGAAAAAGGCAGAATTAGGAACATACACAATACCAACACTTTAGGAGAACCAGAGCAAGTCAGAAAAGGCAGAGTCTACTGAGGAGCAAGAAGGTCATAGGCCAGGCCCACTCTTGGTGAGAGCAAGGCGGAATGTGTCCAAGATCACACAGTTGAATAGTACTTTTAAAGAGTCTTTGCATAGAGTTCAAAAAGGGTTGGATCAAGTCAGGAAAAGTTAGTTAGTAGGTCCCAAGTCACCCCAGGATAGAAAGTCAAGGATTTACGGGACACCTTGAACAGTCTGTTGCAAGGGAGACCAGGCGGGACTCAGTACCTGAAATGGTGAGAAAGCTCCAGCGGGAGCAGTTGTTCCTGGCAGCGGGTTCAAGTCGGTGCTTTGTCCAGGGGAAGAGGAGATCTCGACGTGGAGGAAAGCTGGAGGTCGTTGCACTGCCAGGGAAGAAACCAGCCGCAGAGTTTCCCGGTTAAAAGGTACTACCCTTTTATTCGCGGTAGGGGTGAAGCGTGGCTATCCGGCCGCTGGGGTGCTTGGCACGGGCGATTCGACCACGAGATGATCCAGGAAGGCGAAAAGAGGGCGAACTGGTTATCCCCACCAGCTCAGAGGAAGAAGACTCTCCGGGATGAAGATCTTCTCTGTCGTTGGGAAGTGGTGAGACTGTTCAGCAGGGCTCCACCGGTGGTGTCATTGTTGCAGGTCGGCTCAGCTTCTCCCTCTTTGGATTCTTTGGTCCTGTGGCGACCTCTGAAGTTCCAGTTCCCAAAGCCCTGCTTTTATGCAGAAAACCCCCATTCATCAGTCCTAGCTGTCACTCTGGGCCAATCACACAAGAGTGCGACTTGAGTTGCCGAGGCAACTCAGTCCAGGGTGCCTAAACCCCCCTCCCACACATCCTGTAGACCCAGACAGAGTGGCACCACTTTTGGAGGCTTCTGTGGAGAAGCCCGCCAAAAAGTGGAACAAAGGGCTCGACTTGGGTTGGAGTTATAGAGGCGAACACAGAGGCCATTTTAAAACAGAGTCCTGGCAAAAATACCCAACCGGGGAATAAATATTAAATAAATAACCCGGCGGTATCTTTAACATTGCACCAAAAAGTGGTGCGTTTAAAATGAATGGGAAAATCCCATAGGAAATATTCTGGTGGAATATTTTGTGTGATAACCACTGTCACCAGCCAGAAACCCGACGAGGGGGGACTACACAGTGCCCCCTCGAAAAACAGACCCAGGGGCAATCTAAATTACCCCTACCAGTACTTCCACAATATGATGGTGTGTACTGGTTCTGTTCACAATTTAAAACTAGTAAAGTCAATGGTGACTTTACATGCCCTGGGAGACAGTAGTCAGTCCCAGGGTATGGCGTCTATTGGCCTCATTCCGAGTACGGCGCTAACCAATGGCGCTATTAACACCTTGGTTGACGCCGTACCCGGACCGGCAGCGCCTTGGTGGATGGCGGAATTACCGCCCCATTCCAAGGTCGGCGGGGCGGTAATTCCCCATTCACCAAGGCTCTTCCCCATTCCCAAATGAGCCCCCATAGGGCTCAATGGCAATGGGGAAGATGCAAATAACGGTGACCGTTCATTACGGTCACCGTTATTGGCTTGGAGGCCCCTTTGCGCCCTCGACTTTAACACCTGCTCAAAGCAGGCGTTAAGGGCGAGGGCGCAAAGGGAACTCGGAGTATGGCGGTAAGGGATTACCGCCACCGGTCTCGTTACCGGTGGCTGCTATCCCTTACCGCCATACTCGGAATGAGGCCCTATGTTTGGGGTCACTATGACACCCCTGTGTTACTGCACTGAGGGTGCTATGTAACACACTTACCAAAAACCACATGAAACCCTATGGAGTAAAAGACCCCATAGCCCATAAAACACAATACAAAGTCAAAGGATATCTCAAATCATGCCTAAGAGTGGGAGAAAAAGAGTCTCACTCTTAGCAGGAGAAAAAAATAAACCCCAAAAATCCAGCAAAGCTGCTCGGAGACTCACTAGGTTTGGGAAATTCTCCCTAACAGTGTAGGGTGTAGGGTCACTACCACTGTGCAGAGAGGCAATGCAGCTCTCGTACTGAGCAATTCATGAAGGAATCTCCCTTTCTGCTGTTCACCTAGCCAGAGAGGAGAACACAGCGGTGGACGCTTGGGCAGGCAGAGCACAGTCTCCCACGAGTGGAAACTAGTTTATGAAGTCCTTCAAGAGATTTTCACCCTTTGGGGAACCCCTCAAGTGGATCTGTTCGCGAATGGTGTCAATCGGAAGTGCAAACTGTACTGGGAATTTCCTCCAAGAGGAGCTCTAGGAGACGCGTTTGTGGTGTACTGGGAATTTCCACTCCTGTACGCATTTCCTCCAGTCGCTGTCATTCCTCACATCATCAGGAGGTTGAGTAAGTTTGGGAAACACATGATCCTATTTGCCCTGGATTGGGCCCAGAGGACGTGGTACCCGACCTTCTGGACACGTCCATCTCCCCTCCAAGACATCTTCCACTAAGAGAGGACCTTCTCTTGCGAGAGGAGGGTCGGGTTCTCCATCCAGAGGTCAAGACACTCAGCCTCTGCGCATTGTTTGAGAGGCTGAGATACAAGGATTGGGACCCCCCGGATGACGTAATGGAGATTTTGCTTTCGGCCAGGCGTCCAGCAACAAATTCCTTGTACTGCTGCCGTTGGAACAAATTCTGCAGCTAGAGCAAGGATAAGGATGTAGACCCTTTACTATGCAAGACACCAGAAATGTTATCTTTTCTACTATAGCTAGCCAATCTGGGGCTCCAATTTGGAACAATTAAGGGCTATTTCGTGGCACTATCCATATTTTAGTGCTCATCGGAGGAATCTTCATATTTGAAGATCCCACTGGTGGCACAATTTCTAAAGGGGCTCACCAATGTTTCCGCCCCCCCCCCCCTCCTCCACTTGACACCGCTCCACCCCGATCTCCTTTCCAGGTTTCAGTTTGGGACCCTATTCTGGTATTAAAATGTCTTGTGTGTACCTTTTTGTACCTCTACATTCATGTTCGTTAAGATTGCTAACATTTAAAAACTATTCTCTTGGTGGCATCAACCTCAGCCGTACAGTGAGTGAATTGCAGGCACTAACATCCAAGCCACCCTTTACTAATTTCCACAAGGATAAGGTGGTCCTGAGGGTTAAGGACAAAACATTGTATTGCCCACTTTCTATCCTCCACCTCACCCTGTCAAGGAGAAGGAGAGGTTACACTGATTGGATCCACATAGATCTCTAAGCTTCTACATATAAGCTTCTACATATCTAGATTTTCCAAATTTCGTATTGATGATCAGATTTTTATAGGCTATACAGGTCACAAACCGGGTCAGGCAGTGACTAAACCGACATTATCCAGATGGATCATTCTGGCAATTTCAGAATGTTACAGGCTGGTAGGCAAGGATCCTCCAGAAGGTTTAAGGACCCATTCCACTGGGGGCATCTACAGCTCTGCAAAGGGGTGTCCCAATCAAAAACATTTATGAGGCAGCTACGTGGTCTACTATACACATGTTAACAAAGCATTACTGCCCTGAGTCTTCCCTCAGTCAGGATGGAAGCTCTGGAAAAGCTGTCCTTCATTTGGTTCATGGAAACCGTTAGTATCTAAATTCTTACTCCCCCTACCAAAGCAAACACTTCTTTGGGAGTCTATCAAAGATGAGGAATAAGTGGGAGGACACAATCCATTTGAAGAACAAGTTACTTACCCCCTGGTAACGTTCTTTCGACTGGATGTTCCTCCCACGTATTCATCATCGCCCTTCCAGCCTACCCCACAGTAGAATTTCCCATGCTATTACAGCTTTCGCTCCTTCAAAGTTTAGTACGGTTAAACCTGTGCTTATGTGGGTAGTTTCTACTGTATGAGAAACAGAACTGAAGCCAACAGGCGCTGCGCGTGCCTTATATACCTTTGACATCATCCTTGAGACGGTGGCCCTTACGGCACATCGAGTCGACTACATCGACGCACAGCGCCCTCTGCCGAAATCTTTTTCTGAAGCAGCTCAAGCTAGATATCGTATATCAAAGATTAGAAATATGTGGGAGGAACATCCAGTCGAATGAACGTTATCAGGGGAAGTAACTCAGGGCTCAGTTTCCGAGTCTGAAGATCTTATTGTGGAGTCTGCTGACCCTCACTGGCACTCCGAATTCACACCATGGCGACAAGGGCACACATTCTTTTTCAAAGGCCAAGCACACAACCCCAAAAACATTTCAAAGCCCCTTCTCCTTGTTGCAGGCCCCAAAAAATACCTGCTTTTCCGTCAGGGTATTTCCAGGCCGCCGCTCCCTTATCCCAGGCCCTCAGCAGCCTACAGACCCTCTTGATTCTGACTTGGCCTTTCCTCTGTTAGACGCTTCCATGTCCACACCCTGGACTAGGGAGAGATTTGAACACAGTATGAATAAAATGTTTGAATTTATTGACTTTTCAGAAAAGTTGGATGACATCCTTAAAAGGCCCCCCGCCCCTTTGAATGAAGCCCTAGCCCCTGGCCCCCGCCCCTTTGAATGAAGCCCTAGCCCCTCAGTCTCCTTGGCTTCACTCTGCTATGGCTCGCTCTTCTTCTAGACACAAATGGCCTGATCCTTCTGAAGACATATTTCAGGATGGTCAGTATGATCTGCACCATGACATCTACTATGTCCCATATCATGATGGTGTTCCCAAGAACCTGTTTCTCATGGCCCAGATGCTTGGAGCCCAACAGATGACCAGAGGAATTGGCCCACTAACCCTGCTCATGAAGCTGATCACGATAATATCTTTTTGGACGCTCCTTCTGTGTCCCAACCCAGGGAGGCCTCCCGTATAGATGATCACATGCTTTTCAATACCATCCTTAGGAAAGCAGTGGACCACTTTAATATCGTCACTCAGGAGGCGGTGCCTGATTCAGACTTTGTAGAGGCTATACTTGAGGAAAAGGACCCAGTCAGCTAAGCTATCCCGCTTCTCAATTGCATTAAAAAGCCCATTGCCCCCTCTTTGCATATGCCCTCCCTTACTCAGGCAGTAAATACAAGGGTCTAGAAAATGTTTCGCCCCGCACCTTTTTATCCCCCTTATAACCAGGGGCATTCCATCGCAGACTCCATAGTCATTACCACGACTAGAAAACGTGCGGGGGTCCCTCCGTCTTCATCTGAATCTCCCCCTGATAAAGACTGCAAGAAACGTTATGCCTTCTGCAAACGCATCGCTTCTTCTGCTGTCTACAGTACCTGCATCTCTAACAATACTGCTGTCCATTGGGACTGGTGCAGGAGAGTCTGGAGAATGTACTGGAACCTACAGGATCATAGCTACATGCAGTAGTGCATGAGGGACGTCAAATTACACAGAAGTTACACAGAATATATTGAAGGAACACGCTTGACTCCGCAGGGACTGTGGGTGAGGTGTTGGCTAAAGGCACTCTCTTGAAAACACCATGCATAGCTTAACATTTCTGGGTTTAAGCCCAAGACACAGGCCTCGCTCATTAATAAACCTATCAAGGACTCGGCCCTCTTTGGCGAAGCAGTGGACGATGCCCTTGAGACTGCAAAAAAGGAGGACAAGACATAAAAATATCGTAATCGGATCTCTGCCAGGCCATATGTACAACACAGGGTCTTCAATACCTGCGGGTCCTTTCGCGGGCAGTCATTTCTCCGCTCAGCTCAGAATGCCTCCTGGCATTCCATCCAGGGAACATCCGGCACCTATCAAACCCCTCAACAACAGGGATTTCGGGTTGGCAAAGGTAGGGGAAGAAATGCAGCAGCCAGAGACCCTCTGCCCCTGCAAGAAAATGACTTTGATTTGAGTCCCTCACATGCTTCTCCAGTAGGACGACGATCAACATGCTTCACCCACGCATGGGAGGGAATAATCTTAGACCAGTGGGTGTTCAGGAGTGTGAGCGGTGGTTATTGTATTGAGTTTCAAGGGGATTGGGTCCTCCGACATATTCCATATCTATGACAGTAATCACCACAGCTGTGCTGCTTCGGAAAATCTTTCTGCGTCCTGTGTCGATGACGTCGATACGTCGTCCTCGAGGACCTCCTCCGACGGCTGATGTCACCGGATGTTATAAGTAGGACGCACGACACCCGTAGCCTCAGTTCCGTTTTTTCCGCGACCGTGTTCGCTTCGGAGATCTCTGCGCGCCTCGAATCTTTGGAGTTTCTGTTCTTTCGGTTCTTCGAACCTGTTTGTTTCTGAAGTTTATCAGGATGTCTTCCTCTTCTTCCACCCCCCGTCCGGGCTTCAAGAAGTGTGGTGACAGCAGGTCCAAGATGTCGGTGACGGACTCGCACGATGCCTGCCTCTGGTCCCTCAGGGAGGCCCACAACACGGATGATTGTGTCGACTGCCAGTCGCTTACGTCCAAGGCCTTGCGGGAGCGTAAGAAGAAGCTGTCGGTCGGTAAGGTGTCCAAGCCCCAGAAGTCGAGGTCCACTGGGCTTTCGACGGACGATTCGAGGGGCGACTCTCTGCATCGGCGTCATAAGTCTAGGGGGTCTCGGTCCCGGAGTGGGTCCCGCCACTCCTCTGCCTCTTCGAGGCACTCACAGAAGCGCCATCATCGGTCGCCTTCCCCGTCCTCGTCCGAGAACTCCGCCCGTCGGCGGGTTGCTTATCTCACCAAGCGTTCGTCTCCGGAGGAATGGGCTTCCTTCAGTAGGAAAATGTTAGCGATTCTTGAATCGCAGGGCTCTGGTCCGTCCGCGCCTCCGAGAGGGGTTGGCCGTGACCGTACTAGACACCGCTCATACGCCTTGAGGCTCGGGTGGTCGGCACGATTCGCGGGTGAGGTCCCGCTCGGACAAGGGGAAATCGTTCTAGTCGTGCCCGTTCCAGGTCCTCGACGCCCTCGAGATCGCGTGAACCTGTGAAGTCTTCGAAGAAGACATCGACGCCTGCGGCGCCAAGGTCGTCGACGGGCTCTCTCAAGGCCCCGCCTCTGAGGAAGTCGTCGATGTCATCGACGCCTCGGCTGTCGAGAGACACGCTCGGGCTCCGTCCTCGAGGCCTGTGTCGAAGCCGTTGATGCCGTCGGCGCCGCGCTCGATGCCGATTCCATCGATGCCGTCAACGCCTTTCGAGGCTGTTCTGTCGGAGGTTCCCCGTGGCACTGTGGAACCCCCTAGAAAGGCTCTGGCCAAGGCAAAGAATGTCTTTACCCCTTATTCTGTGCCCACATTCCAGCCTTTGGATTATATTTCTGAGGTGGATGAGGGTTCTGAAGATGGGTTGGTTCCGGACACGGTACCAGACGACATTATCTCTGGTCATAGCCAGATTGAGGCCATGCGTCAGTCGCTGCACGATGCCAGCGGTCTGGACACCTCTCCGGAGGTGGAGTACTGTAGGCCTGAGCCTGGCACCCATGCCGAGTCCTCGTACCAGCGCCTTATGTCGAGGGTCATGGATTACTTGGGGTGGTCTGCGCCACCAGTGGATTTTGTGCAGGATGACCTGTAACGCTCACCTGATTCTCGCAGAGGCGCCGGTCTTGACTGGGCGACTACCGTATCTTCAAAGGTGATGTGTAGCACCCGGTTGGCTCTTTGGGCTGGACCTCTGTGCACTGTATGCCTGACGTGTAGAGTAAGATGTCTGCAGATAGAAAATATGGGGTTAATGAACTGGGGTTATTGGGGTGTCCCTATCTCTTTCCTCTTCTCCTCTCCTGTAGACCCCCAAAGGTTAACGCTCTCACCTTAGGTAAGTGAATGCCGAGCTCTCCATCTGCCTCAGTTTCTTCACTGGATAGGTAGCGCAGGCCTCTTGACTTCAGAGGACTGCTGTCCGTCGTTTACTGCACGAACGGTAAGTTTCGAGTCATTCAAATGTCTTTAAAGTCTTTAGTAATGATGTCTCTTGTTTTGCAGGGTTCCGGCGATGGCGGATGACAGGCTGAAGTGAGTTGAAGATGGAGCCCGTGTGATGAATAGAAGCGCCTGGAAGCACGTAAGTAAGCGCTTGTTGCCTGCTTCACGATGCGCTCTAACTGTCTTTTTATTTTGCAGGTACGAGTTCGGAGCGGCTGCAGGGTGCTGGAATACCCACTGGATTAGATGTGGAAAGGAGTAATGGCACGTGAGTATTAAAGTTCCCCAATGTCTTTAAACGCACCTTGTTTTGTCTTTCAGATGCGGGATGCAGCGCCGAAGGCCTCCGGAGCGTGCGAAGAGTTGGTAAGATTTTGCCTTTCAGATGCCGGAATGCTAACCTGTTCTTTCTTGTCTTTATAGGTGTTGCTGAAGACTGGATTCAGGATGGTAAGCCTTTTTCCTTAGGCCCAGGACCGGATGCAGAAGACACGATGAGCGTTCTGCTGCAGAGGTTGCAGAATAACGCAAAGCAAGATTCATCCACCGGGTGTGGTTTAAATAGCCTCCTGTAGTGCTTAGGTGTCTCCTTCCACAGCCACGCCTAAGTAAGAAAAGAGTTCCTGGTAAGAAAAGACTTCCTGCCTTCCAGAAGAGTTCCAGTGTTCTGAATCTAGGGAGTGGCTCCAGCCCCACCCAACAGGAAAAGTAGTTCCAAACAGAAGAGGATCAGAGGCTCAACTGGCAGGCAAGTAAGCAGCATGGTCTGCTTGAAGGTAAGTCCACCCAAGCATTATGAGCCCGGCGCTTCCAGCGCTGGGACTGGGCATATTTATGAGCCTGGTGCCACTGGCGCCAGGACTGGGTCCAAAAGGTCCCAATTGGGACTGGTTGGCACTCGGAACCTGGGTTATGGATCTGCTTCCAAGGGAGTTGGGGAAAACCCTGACCTTTTGGAAGCAGAGATCATGACAGACCTGACGGATAGCCTCGACCAAGATCCACCAACTGACCCGGTACTGCCATTCCATATGGCTCTGCAAAGAAGGGTGGCAGCGGCTTGGACTGCTCCGGAGAGTCTCCCGGCAGTAGGCAAGTCTTTGCTGCGAAAATACCGCCCAGCCAGTAGTGACCCCTGCTACTTGACCACACACCCCACTCCGGAGAGTTTGGTGGTGCAGGCGGCTACGGCCCCAGCAAAGCAGGCGTCGTATCCTACCATCCCTCCTGATAGGGACGACAAGTGTTTTGATAGCTGGGCGAAGAAAGTGTTTTCTTCAGGAGGTATGGCTCTTCAGACGGCCAACTCCATATGTGCCTTGCCACGTTTCACGCACACTCTGTGGAACTTTATTTCCTTGGCGGCTGAACATATTCCCGAAGGGGACGAACGGGATGGTTTTCTTGCTATTATTCAGGATGGCAAGGATGCCATCTGTGAATCCGTTCAGTCGGGTCTGGACATGGTAGACTGTGTCAGCTGGTCCATGGCGGCGAGCACCGTAAGACGCAGTTTTGCGTGGTTGCGGAAGTCTGGGTTTGCTCCTGATGTGCAAGCCAGGCTCCTCAACATGCCCTTTGATGGTGAACATCTTTTTGGCAGCAAGGCTGACGAGAGCCTTGAGAGGTTGCAGACCTCAAAAGCTGCAGTGAAGTCGTTGGGCGCTGCAGTTCGCCAACCTCCACCTTTTCGTCCTAGGGGACAGTAATGGAGGGGATGTTCCTTTCGTTATTACTCATCCTTTGGTAAACTGAGAGGAGCTGCTAGTGAAAGGGGCCACCGTAGGAGTGGCAGAGGTGTAAAACAAGGTACTCGAGGTGCCAAGGTTGCTCGGGCAGTTGCCTCTTTGCCCTCAGGCAACGCCGCAGCCGCTTCTGCTCAGTCATGAGGCCATGTCCCATGGTTCGCCGGTTGGGGGAAGGCTGGCGCAGCATCTTGTAGAATGGCGTGCCATTACTTCAGATGTGTGGGTTCTGGAGATCATAACCCACGGCTACTGTCTTCCCTTTCGGCAGAGGCCTCATGACAATCCACCAGGGATTCTCTCTTTGAAGAGTCCGGATCCGCTCCTTGCTCAGGAAATACAAGCCCTGCTGGAGAAAGGCGCCATAGAACTGGTGCCTGTAGCGGAGAGGAACAAGGGATGGTATTCCCCTTATTTTTTGATTTTGAAGAAAGACGGGGGATTGAGACCCATCATGGACTTGCGCGATTTGAACAAACTCCTCAGGAAGGACAAGTTCAAGATGGTTACTCTCTCTCAAGTCCTCCAGGCCCTTCAACTTCCGGACTGGTTGGTGTCTCTCGACCTCAAGGATGCTTACTTTCATGTGCCGATCCATCCCAAGCACAAGAGGTACCTGAGGTTTGCGGTTGGCGACTCACACTTTCAGTTTCGGGTCCTGCCGTTCGCATTGACCTCCGCCCGAGGGTCTTCACCAAGCTCATGGTGGTGGTGGCAGTGTATCTCAGGAAAGGGGGGATTAAACGTCTACCCCTACCTGGACGATTGGTTGATCAGGGCTCGCTCTCCCGAGCAGGTCCTGGATCATCTTTCCATCACCTGCCACTCCCTTCACAGGCTGAGCTTCTCCCTCAACTTAAAGAAGTCCCACTTGACGCCAACTCAGCGGCTCCAGTACATTGGAGCAGTGCTCGACACGTCCCTGGGGCAGTGTTTTCCTCCCCAGGTGAGGGCTCACCACATTCAGCAGATGGTGCACAAGTGTCTCCCAGCGTTCGAGTTCTTGAGGTTGCTCGGCTTCATGGCATCCTGCATTCTTCTGGTGCCAGAGGCCAGGTTGCGGATGAGATCTCTGCAATGGGCTCTCAAGCTTAAGTGGTCACAGTCCTCCGGCAGGATGTCGGACCCCGTTCAGGTGCCGCCCTTGGTCGCCCAGGATCTTCTGTGGTGGGCCGTGGAAGGCAATCTGATGAGGGGGGCTCCATTTTGGCTACCCTGGCTGGAGGTGACGATCGTGACGGACGCATCCCTCACAGGATGGGGAGCTCATGGCAACGAGCTGACAGTCAGCAGTCGTTGGTCTCCGTCGGAGTCCAGACTCCATATCAATCTGTTAGAGCTGAGGGCCATCAGGCTTGCCCTGAAGGCTTTTCTGCCGACTGTACGAGTAAAGAATGTCCTGATTCTGACGGACAACATGGTGGCCATGTGCACTACCTCAACAAAAGGGGGTGGCAGGGTTACTTCCTCTGTGCAGGGTGGCAATGCAGCTCTGGTTCTGGGCCATCCAGCACGAAATTTCGATCTCGGCAGTTCATCTGGCCGGAGACGAAAACGAGACGGCGGACGCTCTGAGCAGGCAGAGCGCGATCTCTCACGAGTGGGAGCTGGCTCATGAGATTCTCCTGAAGATCTTTGCCCTTTGGGGGATCCCTCAAGAGGATCTCTTCGCCTCCAGTGTCAACCGGAAGTGCGAAAGGTCCTGTTCACGGGAATTTCCTCCAAGAGGAGCCTTAGGGGACGCGTTCGTGGTGGAGTGGTCCATCCCACTGCTGTACGCGTTTCCTCCAGTCCCCGTCATCCCGGAAGTGCTGCAGAGGTTACGGAGGTTCGGTTCCCGGATGATCCTGATTGCTCCGGCATGGGCCCGGAGGACGAGGTACCCAGACCTTCTCGACTTGTCCATCTGCCCTCCACGTCGTCTTCCCTACCGAGACGATCTGCTCTCATGGGAGTTGGGTCAGGTTCTCCATCCAGAGGCCAGATCCCTCAACCTTCACGCTTGGCTTCTGAAAGGTTGAGGTATAAGGATTGGAACCTCCCTGAAGACGTGATGGAGGTGTTGCTTTCCGCCAGACTGACGGCAATAAAGTCCCTGTATCGTTGCCGTTGGAGAAAGTTCTGCGACTGGTGCAGGGTTAAGAATGTGGATAATTTTTCATGCGACATTCCTGTGGTTCTGTCTTTTTTGCTTTCTTTGGCCCACAGGGGCCTGCAAGTGGTTACTATTAAAGGTTACCTGGCTGCGCTGTCTATATTTAAGCGCTCGTCTGAGGAGTGTTCTTATTTTAAAATTCCTTTGGTTTCTCAGTTTCTGAAAGGGCTCACTAATGTATTCCCTCTGTCACCTTTCCAGGTACCCCGTTGGGATATGAACCTTGTTCTCAAGTTTCTGATGGGGTGCTCCATTTGAGCCTTTGCATTCTTGTCCTTTGAGACTGTTAACCCTTAAAACTGTATTTTTAGTTGCGGTCACTTCCGCTCGCAGAGTGAGTGAGTTACAGGCACTTTCAGTTTAGCCACCCTTCACTGTGTTTCATAAGGTCAGGGTTGTCCTTCCTTTCTTCCGAAGGTGGTGTCAGAATTTCATTTAAGCCAGAAGGTTATTCTTCCGGCATTTTATCCCCTCCACATCCTGGTAAGGAAGAGGAGAGGCTCCATAGGCTGGATCCTAGGAGTGCTTTAAGCTTCTACATTTCACGCATGTCCCGGGTCAGAGTGGATGATCGGCTCTTTATTGGTTACGCTGGAAGGCGTTTGGGACAAGCTGTTACTAAGCAGACTTTGTCTCAATGGATTATCTTGGCAATTTCTGAATGTTACCGCTTGGCGTATAATGACCCTCCGGTAGGCTTACGGGCCCATTCCACTAGGGGTATGGCTGCCTCTATTGCCCTGCAGAGGGGTGCTCCTATTCGTAACATCTGTGACGCAGCCACCTGGGCTTCGGTCCATACTTTTGTACGTCACTACTCCCTCGATTCTATCCATGGGCAGAATCTGGCCTTTGGCAAAGCGGTCCTTTTACTCTGCAATTTGATTGGGCATTCTAAATTTGTATATTCTAAATTCTTTTCCCACCTCCTTACATTGGTACTGCTTTGGGAGTCTGTCATAGATATGGAATACGTCGGAGGACCCAATCCCCTCGAAGAACAAGTTACTCTCTTACCTGGTAACGTTCTTTCGATGGGTTGGTCCGACCACATATTCCATATTGCTCCCTCCCAGCCTACCCCGCTACAGAATTTCTTATGCGATTGCAGCTTAAGTTTCCGCAAGGCTTTCGTGGACATACTAGCAGAAGATTGGTGCCACACGTTCTGGGGAAAAAACTACAACTGAGGCAACGGGCGTCGTGCGTCCTCCTTATAACATCCGGTGACGTCGGCAGTCGGAGGAGGTCCTCGAGGACGGCGTATCGACGTCATCGACGCAGGACGCAGACGCCGAATGATTTTCTGAAGCAGCACAGCTGTGGTGATTACTGTCATAGATATGAAATACGTCGTCGGACCATCCCATCGAAACAACGTTACCAGGTAAGAGAGTAACTTTTTCTTCTCCATCTGCCCCAAAACCACCCGCCGAAGAACAGAAACCTGTCTCCCGAAATCTCCACATCCTCCTGGAAGTAGTACAGACCCTGCTGCAAAAGGGAGCGATTAAGCTCGTCCCAGATCTTCAGGTAAACCAGTCTATTAATTCAATATACGTTTTTGTACCCAAAAATGATCTAACCATGTGCCCTGTATCAATCCTGCATCGTGCGAACAAGCATGTCAAGCCTCAGAAGTTCAGGATGACCACTCTGCAGGAAGTAATCCTGTTGCTAAACCGAGGGGATTACATGGCCACCTTGGACAGAAAGCACCTCCGATTCAAGATGAACACTCACAATCAATTAAAAATACTCCATTCCAGTGTACCCTTGCCTCGACGACTAGCTCATAATTGGAAACTCGCACCAGGCATGTCTGGTAAACACCCAACAGACTATAGATCTTCTTTTCAGTCTGGGGTACGCCATCAACGAAAAGAAAGTTAAGTCTTGTCCCCAGTCAAGTAAAACAATTTCTGGGGGCCATATTTCGGACAGAAGACAGGCTTGTCATCCCTCCAACGAGAGGGTCCAAAACATGTTGTTCTAGATTTCTCAATACATAGCCAGTCATCCGGTAACCGTACGAAAAGCCATGCGGCTGTTGAGGATGATGGCGTGCTGCGTCTTCCTAGTTCCACACACCCGTTCGCACATGCGTCTTTTGCAGGAGTGGCTCTCGAGTCAATTGTGTCAGGCAAGCGGTCAGTGGGGCGATCTAGTGGTTGTCCTGACAGTCCTCGTTCAGTCTCTGCAGTGGTGGTCAAAGGAGAACCTTCTGAAGTGAAAATCCTTCACCCCTGCGCTAGAAACCACTCTCACCACGGATGCATCCTTGTTGGGATGCGGAGCACACCTTCTACACCAGAGAGTGCACAGCATGTGGTCACAATCGGTAGCGAACAATTATCAACCTGCTGGATCTACTTGCTGTATTCAAAGCCCTGAAATCGTTTCAAACACAACTACAAGGAAAGACCATTCTGGTCCTTACAGACCACAACACGGCCATGTATTACCTGAACAAACAGGGACGGATGGGTCACTCACTCTTCAGGGCTGTCCAAACTGTCTCGGAGCATTTGGAAATGGGCACTCAGGCACAACATGTTCGAGGGGAACACCATCTTCTTGCACACATGCTCAGCAAAGACGTGCAGCTATCAGTAGAACACGAGTGGCAGTGGCACAAGCACATTTTTCCAATGTCTTTGCAGAATGGGGCATCTAGACGTCGATCTTTTTGCAATACTGGAGATCGGGCAATGCCCAGACTACGCCTTGAAGTATCCCCAGAGAAAGTCCAAAGGGAACGATCTCTGGATAGCATGGTCAGGGAGGTGTGCCTACGTTTTCCCCCCAGTTCCTCTCCTCAACAGGATAGTTCACAAGATGCACTACGAACAAGTTACACTAATCCTGATGGCACCAGTGTGGGCTCATCAGCCGTGGTTCTCAGATCTCATGAGAATGTCACGTTCCCCTCCATTGACGCTGTCTTACCAGTACAACATGCTGTCCAAAGACCAGGGGACAACACCCGTGCCCTCAAACGCTCAATTTAACAACATGGCTCCTGAAGTCACTGAGTTTGGGCGTCTCCAACCACCTCCAAGGTGTATGGACATTCCTAATGAAGCATAGAGACCTAACACTAAGTACTGTTATTGCAGTAAATGGAAGCGCTGTGACATTTGGTGCAGTACTAGGAACAACCCTATTGACTGTTCACCCATGCACATAGTTCTTTATCCAACACACCTTTTAGACTCAGGACTTGTTTTAAATTCACTAAAGGTCCACCTTGCTTCCCTTTCTGCTTATTCCAATCTCAAAGCAAAATTTACTGGTGGAAAGTCTGTGTGAGTAAGGCTTTCATGGAAGTGGTAAAGAGGCTTCACCCTCCTATTTCTATATTACTCCTTGAATGTTGTCCTTACTAAACCAATGGGTCCTCCTTTTGAGCCAATGCACCAGGCTCGTATTAAGGCTCTGACCTATAAAACAGCTTTTCTAGTAGCTATTACCTCTATTAGAGTTAGTGAACTGCAAGCGCACTCAGTTCAAGGCCCATTTGATACCATTCATAAGGACAAAGTGGGTCTGCGGATAAACCCATGCTTTGCACCTAAATTAATTTCTAAGTACTATATCAACCAATCCATATCAAACGTCCAACTTTCTTTCAGAATCCCACTAATTCAGCTGAAAGAAACCTCCGTACATTTAGAACAGTGGTGTATTACCTTGATATATCAAAACCACTAAGAAAGACAGATTCTTTGTCTCGGTTGCCACTAATAGAGAAGGGGACCCTCTCTCTAAGTCGACAATTTCTAGATGGATTGTTAAATGCACCCAAACGTGTTACTCTCTAGCTAAGTGAGATTTACCCTCTACGCCTAGAGCACATTCTACCCGAGGCACAAGAACTACTATAACGTTTGTTGCAAATGTTCCCCTTGATTCTATTTGCAAAGCTGCTACCTGGAGTTCTATTCACACTTGTACTCAACATTATTGCTTACACTCACTCTAAGATTGATTCTCAGGAGGGTCAGGCAGTGTTAAGACATCTCTTTGCTTTCCGTTTCTTCACAAATCCCACCACCATCTCCTGGTACTGCTCGCTAGTCCATGCCCAGTATGTGATTCTAAGCACATTCACAAGCTTCAAAAGACATACATTACTCACCGTAATTGTATTTCTGGTGCTTGTATCTGCTATGATTCACATGCACCCACCCTTCCTCCCCTCCTGGACTTGAAGGAACATAGACAGTTTACACCTTCTCTTCTTCTGTACTCACTCACACATTCTCTCCAGGCTCCCTCATTGCCGAACCAAAACAAACCCGGGGGGTCTCTTATGGCAGTCTGTGGTCGGTCTTGGGGTCTTTCTGCTTCGGTTTTGGGCTTTTGCAGTCTCCCCCCCCCCCTTCTCTGGTATGCTGCGGCAGCCCTGCAGCATGTGGTCCCCCTGTTTAACCCAGGGAGGGTTAGGGCCTCTGTCAGGTCCTTTTGAAAGTGGATTCTCCTGGGTCCCCCCTTGTCCTCAGCACTTTGTCAGAAGGAGCGGGAACATTTGCATGCTGGCAGAGTCTCTGGTCCACAACTTCGCCTGCTTCAGCGCAGCATTCCTGCTCCTTGCTCCTCCAGGGAGGGCTTCTCTGATACTTCCTGAGTCTGTCTTACGTTTTTTTTTTATACTGGCTCTGGCCAATAGGATTTGGGAAAACATTAAACTGCTGAATGTGTTTCTTGTTGGTAATTCCCTTTCCTCCATCCTTCTTCATCGTCTCAGTACTGATATTTTGACGCTCTTGTGAGTCATTGGGGATCTTGCTCGTCAAAGTGCTGGGAAAGGGATCTTCACTTGGGTAACTCCTATTCTTGCTCATCCCATTACTTTCTAGGGTAATGGTAGAGTGACTGCAACTTACAAGCCTAGTAGGGAAGGGGTTGTTCTTAGGGTTGTAGGAAGACGGCGTCTAGGGTCTGGTAATTGGCAGGGATACCGCGTTCTCTGGGCAGGGTTGTCCCTAATCCCATAAGAGGCTTCCTTTCCCATGTGATCCTCCCACGGTGCATCAGCCCCAGGGGGATTATTGTTCTGTGTTCGCACAGTCTTGGCCCCATGGAAAAGGTGTACCCCTAGAGGAAAAAGACGACTTCCTCAGATTCGTCACAACGCCCAGACCTTTCTGGTTGTTTGCGCTGCTTTAAATGAGATGGTAATGTAAAGGCATTTTTCTTTTTAGAAACCGTGCTGGGAACCAAAAATTTGAAGGTGTATCCGGGGAGAAACGGACCAGGTTGACACTGGTTACTTGTATGGTGTTAGAACTAGGAGAAGGCCAAGGACCAAAGAATAAGTAGGGCACCATATTAAGCCTGACATAATCTTCCAATATCTTGACGTAAGGAGGGCACTGATTTTCCCTCCTGCCCCCACCCCCATATTTTACTACTGGGTTATCTGCTCCTCAGCTACCACTCTAGGGTCCTCAGTCGGCCCTTAGGCCTAGTTCACTCTAGTATTTTCCAAATCTTTTTGTCCCTCATCCAACACAAAACGTAAGCTTCTGTGACCATTGTAGCACCACCAGAGTCCACCAAATAAAGTCCCCCTATACGCAAGTAGAGCCTTGTGGTCATCATGCACAACCAAACGTGTTCTCTCCGAACTCACAGCACATGTGCACCACAAGGAAATTTCAACATACATGAGGATGGAATTTCCCTAAAGCTAAGAATCTCCGAAAAGAGAATGCCTCTTACATGCAAGCCGCAACTTTGAACTTTAAACTTTGCATGGGTCCTTTATGAAGATTCCCCTATAGTTCTTTCAACACGTTATGTGCATCCTCTTGGAGCCTTTTCTAGTTGTAACAATCCAATTCCAACTACACAAGAGTTCATATCCATAATCTTAGGCATCATGATGAAAATTTGCCTTGAAAGTAAACTGTCTACAAAGCCGAAACTTAAATGTGCTTAAGTCGATGAAATAAAGCCATTTTAAAAAAGAATGTCTTTACAATATGTGTTTGACATCTATTAGAACATTCATGTTCTTCTTTTGATTGATCACACATATGTTAAGCCGCCCAACGCAAATAGTGTTACTGCTACTCGGTCCGGCGCTATTAGCGCTGGATCACGAGTAGCGGTAAGTCGGGAAATCCCCATTGGGTCCAGTGGACCCAATGGGGCTGGAGGGGCGCTATTAACGCCAGTGCTAATTGCACTGAAAAAGGGCGCTAAATGGGATTTTCAGCTCCAGCAATAATCTGGAGGTAATGCAGCCCATTAAGCGGCCAAATCGTGATAGGGCCAGCCCTTAAATGCTGCGGTAACAGCATTACCGCCGCATTTAAGGGCTACAGCCCAACTCGTTATGAGGCCCTAGTCTTTTGAAATCAGGAACTTCAGACCCCCTGAAAAGTTGACAAGGAAGGTCACGCCTACTTTTCTCTTTTTTTTTTTTTTACTTTGGTTGAAGCTTTATCTTGTCTGTTCTCAAAAGAAAGTGCTGTTAGTCAAAATTGTTTGTTTTTACAAAAAATGTATGACCTGTTTTGATTAAAAAGATGGAGAAAATCTTTTTGCTCTTCCTGTAAAAAATCTCCTGTATCTGTTTTTGGATTTTTCATCAAAATACGGTGTGCTATAGAAGGGACCTTTCCTTTGCATTTTGTGTGATCTGAGATCACCATATAGTTTAGTTTTGGCCTCCAGACGAAGGACTGTGCTATTAACCTCAACAGATCCTACCTATGCACCATTCGCCCTCCACCATAACCACTTGAGTGTCTGCTCGGTGAAGCCACCTATTGATTATCCCTAAACTCCCATAGAAAGCCAGTGGCCATCTCCCCCAGACTCTAACCAGCCCCAGTGCCCTCTGCTGTTTTTCACTGGCTGAATTCACCATTCTCCCTCATGGAATAAAACCTTTTCAAGGGCCTCCACATTCTCCATACTCTGCTGGTGTCGACCCCCACACCGGCCATAGCTATCTGCCTATCCCATCCATGGGTCGCTGCTAGGTCCACTGTACGCCACTCCCCCAATCAGATCCATAGAAATGAAACAGGAGCATTTCAAATAACCCCAGAATCCCTGTTGGCCCCCACTGGGAAACACATTTTTCTCCACTTACTCACACATTTGCATTAGGTCGAAGACTTTTCCAAACCTGAGGAAGTGCTCCCCATTTACCCTGTGGCAATGCACAGTCCACCCCCATAATCCCCATTAAGATAGGTTGTGCACCTTGAGACCATGGAGCCAGAATACCTTGGGATCAAACGCACACCAAAGGTATATTTCTATCTCACCAAACGCTACACAGCATTCGCTGAAGTATCCATGTGAACAGGCAGGGGGCGCAGAGGGAAAGCCCAGAGCAGCAGGCAAGTGAAGCTTGAAACCCAGTCTTCCAAACATACTGTACATGAGGCAGCACTACCAAGCAAAGAGGACTTAGCAACTATGCCAACACATTGAGCTGTACCAGACAGACTACATGCGTGCATTGCTGGAATGCAAGACAGGAAGCTGACTTCCTATGTCTGGGTGCGGGCCTATGCACCCCAAGCCCTGAGTCGCCACACCACAGGCTGAAAACAAGGAACATAATTGAGCCAAAAGTAGGTGAGATGTATTTATTTATTGGCATTTGTAATGCACAATTTTGTTGCCGAATAATGAATGTATATTAGAATTTGGGAGATTGGATATTGATCGGCACGTTTCTTTCCGGTACATATGTAAATTGTATTTTTGGAAAATAATAAATACTTATCCAAAAAAACAAGCATGCTTCAGAGCACATGGAAACAAGTAGGCAGTTGGGAGGGGGCTGATAAGGTTCAGTAGGCTAAGTAGCACAGCTGTCTCTTTAAGGATTTGCAGAATCGAGACTGGTTATCTTTGCACCAGAGCTAAAAACAAAGATCATTCCACGTCCTTAGGGCAAGGGCTGTGAGCCTTCTGCCTCCACTTTATTTTCTTGAATGTAGGAACTTTTAAGAGGGAAGCATCCTTGGAATGCAGGGGTCTGGTTGGGCAGCAGTGCCTAGAGCTCCTGTAAGTTGAAGGGCCTGAAAAAAGAATGACTTTGTAGGGAACGTGTAGAGCCTTGAACTTGATGAGTGCATTAACTGGCAGCCAGTGCGATGTTTCAGGGCTGAAAATGTGTGGTAGTGGTGCTGAAGCTGGAAGATGACCCATGTTGCTTTGTGCTGAATCCCTTGCAGTTTGATAATCAGGAATTGGGGGAGGCCAATGTAACTTCCATTTGCGTAATCAAGCCTGGATAGCATGGCGACTCTGTTTAGTTGGACCCAATGATGGTCATTAAAATGCTTATATTTTTTTTAAACAAGCCGACATAATCCTGCTGCAGGGTACTTGGTCTGAGGCCCCACTATTGAACATTACATCACTTATCACATACCGGACCAAGAAAATATAAGAGGGCGACACTTTGCGAGCATAGTTATCTTGGTCAAAAAAAGACTTAGAAGCCATTTGGAAGGCAGCTAGAATTAATTTAAGACGTCTTGTTGTTTTACTTTTACAAAAATGCTCATAGTCAATATGAGTGCTGCCTAAACAAATTCATCTTGGTTTTAGGGGAGGTAGTGATAAACCCTTCTCGCCATGATATGATAATAGTGGGCAGGGATTTTAACTGAAAGATTATGAACATCCTAAGCCTGACCTTTTTGGTGAGACTGAAGAGACATTGCTGAGAATAATCACACAAGTGATGTCTGAGCTGAAAATGTGCACAAAAAGCTTTAAATTAACAACAAGACTTTATGAATGGGGTTTTAGAACTGTGAATGGGTGCTTTCCCAATGATGGACTGGGCGAAACACACATTTAGTGTGACACAAGGCAATTCTAGTATAGATTACTTCTGTTTCCCCACTAAACACTGGAAACTTATTGAAGATAGTTTTTCTGTCAAAGACATTCTCAGCGATCATCACCCAATAATGTTAAAGTTAAAAACAACTAACCTGCCCATGGCAAACCTGGCACTCCACTTAACTAGGATGAACCTGGATTATTCAAAGAAAAGAGTGAAGTGGGCATTAGGTAACCAAACAAATATCAAAATGATATAATCACTCAAAGGTTCCACATAAACTCTTTACTGGACTGGTTGCAATAAATGTACTACTCTAATATCGAAGCAATTTCAGACCACTTGTAGGGGTAAAGTGTCAACCGACAGAGTTGGTTGGTTTAATACCCACTGTCCCAAAGCCAGGACAAGGCTTCTTACATTGCTAAAAGAAAAACTTTCTACTCTAAAGTCCCAAATTATTAAGGCAAGAGCCATCTATAAAAAGACAATTGCCACCACGAAAAAGGAGATGGAACAAGAAACAGGGTTAGAACTGGTAATTGCAGCTGACCAAAGCAATACAAAATGTGGGGAATTGGTTGCTCGGGAGCCTCGACATAAATATACATATGATATGTCATTTGTAACGCGCCTATACACAAGTGTTTCAAGGCGCGACGAGGCAGGGAGGGGGAACAAGGGGAGACAGACAACAATCCTACTAGGCCAGGTGTCATTTAGATCTCGCAAGTGCAAGGGTGGAGGGGAAGGGAAAAGTGGAAGGGAGAGGGGAAGTGCAGTACAGGGTTGGTAGAATACAAGCTAAAAAAATAAGGGTCCGCTGGTGGCAAGTGCAAGGTAAGTGCAGACAAATGCTGGGATGGTAGATTGCAAGATAAATAGTAAGGGCCCGCTGGTGGCAAGTGCAAGTTAAGTGCAGACAAGTGCTGGGAAGGGGGGCTGTAGGGATACAGAGACAGTCCCGCAGTGCAGGGGTTGCCAGGAGGCGCAGTACAGGGGAGAGTGGCTGGGCCAAGGACTGAGACAGTGAGTAACCCAGTTACAGATTCAGTGCAGTTTCAGTAATTAGCGGGGGAGAGAAAGCAGAAGCAAAGAGGAAGGTTTTGAGGTGCGTCCTTTACCGGAGATGGTTCTCCTCAAGTTTCAGGGAGGCTGGAAGGCTGTTCCAGAGGGAGGCCCCTGCTGTGGAGAGAGATCTACCCCCAACTCGTTGCTTGGATAAGCGGCTGACCCTGAGGGAGTTGGAGGCGGATGAGCGAAGTGTGCAAGAAGGAAGATATTTAGGAAAAGAGAGTTGAAGGTATTTTGGCCCCAGGCACCAGAAGGCCTTGTGGACAATGCAGAGGGTTTTGAACTTAATCCTCGCAGCCACTGGGAGCCAGTGTAGCGATTTCAGTCCTGGAGAGATACGGTCCCTGGGCTTGAGGACAAGGACACGTCTCGCAGTCCTGTTCTGGATGAGTTACAGAGGGCGGAGAGTAGAAGCAGGCAGATTTAGATAGAGGCTGTTACAGTAGTCAAGCTTCGAGAGAACCAGGGCTCTGGAGACAGTGAGCTTCTGGGGGAAGGAGAGGAAAGGAAGGATACCTCTGAGGAGGTGCAGCTGGTAGTGTGACTTCTTGGAGACGTCAGATATGTGAGGAGAGAAGGAGAGTGTGGAGTCGAAGATGACCCTGAGCTTTTTTGCCTTGCAGGTAGGAGCAGGAAGAGGGCCAAGAGAGGCCGGCCAGAGAGCTGCAGGGAAGGAGGGAGTGGGTGTGCCGATAAGTAGAATCTCAGTCTTGCTGGCATTAAGGCAGAGGTCATTGGCGGCACACCATTCCTGGATAGCAGAGAGACAGTCAGAGATGAGGGAAGGAGAAGAGGAGGCCGAGGGTCGCCTGAAAATGTGCTGGGTATCATCCGCATATCACTGGAAGTTGGGGCAGAGAGCAGCGATGCGGTGGGCAAGGAGTGCCAGATACTGGTTGAACAGCCAGGGAGATAGGTTAGATCCCTAGGGGACACCACAGGTAGAGAAAAGGATGTCGGAGAGGAAGGACCCCAGTTGGACTTAGGAGGGTTGATTGGAGAGGAAAGAGGTCAGCCATGCCAGAGCCTGACCAGTGATACCCAGGTTATCACGGAGACGGTTGAGCAGGATGGCATGGTTGACAGTATCAAAGGCAGAAGAGAGATCGAGCAAAATGAGAACACATGGAGTGTTAGAGTCGAGGTTCGAGAGCAGGTCCTCACGGATGTTCAGGAGAGCAGTTTCCGTGCTTCTGGCAGCTCTGAAGCCAGACTGATGGTCATGAAGACTACCAACAGATTAAGCATGGAGATTAAGCTGGGAGATGGCCAGTTTCTCCAGGGGCTTGCCCAGGAAGGGAGTGATGGAGATTGGGCGATAGTTAGCCGGGCAGGAGGGGTCGGAAGAGGGTTTCTTAAGAAGAAGGTGCTCAAGGGAGTGCTTAAGGAGGGATGGGAAGACTCCGGAGGTGAAGGAGTGATTGCAGAATTCAGCCAGGGCAGGAGCCAGGGAGTCAATGTGGTCCTTGATAGTTTTGGAGGAACAGGGGTGGACCTGTTCTGACAAGACTTTCATAGATCGGGCTTGTCTGGAAACCTCGTCAGCAGAAAAAAGGGGAAAGGCAGAGAAGGAGGGAGGAGGGGTGGCTGCAGATGGGCCAGAGGAATAGAGGGGGGAGGTGATAATAGGAGAGTGAAGACAGGATGTTCTGAGTTTTTGAAATGAAGTGAGAGGCCAGTGCCGTGCAGAGGGCCTGGGAGAGGACAGGAGAGGTAGAGACTGCAGCAGGGTTGGCCAGCTCCTTGCAGATTTTAAAGAGTTCGGCCGAATTGTTAGATGCCGCAGAGATGTGGGCTTGGATAAGGGCTCTCTTCTTGGTGAGAACGGGGAGCCGGTATTGCCTTTGGAGCAGGCGGCAGGCCAGTTTGTCAGAGGATGAACATGAAGCACGCCATTTCCTCTCTGCGATCCTGCGCTTGCGTTTTAGGGTGACGAGATCTGAGTCATACCAGGAGTTACATTTGGCTTTGGGCTTCAGGCGGATTCTCATGACAGGGGCAAGGATATCAAGAGTATCAGATATAGCAGAGTGGAGAGGGCTGTGTCAGGGTGGGAGTCAGCCGAAGGGGAAAGGGGGAGGCGAGAAGGTGGCGGCGAAAGCCTTCACTGACATGCGCTTCATTGGTCGGATGACTGAGAAGCAGGGTGGCAGTGATTAAGGTGGCTTTGCCTGAGGGGTAGGGAAGGTGAGGTGGGAGGATAGGAGAAAGTGATCACTCCAGGAGAGAGGAGTGGAGAGAGGGACAGAGAGGGGAAGGTCAGAAGAGATCAGAGCATCAAGAGTGTGCCCTGCAGAATGAGTCGGGCCAGACGGGAGAATAGAGAGTGAGAGAGAGTCGCAGAGGTCGCGAAAGAGGCCAGAGGGGGGACAGGAGGCATCCAGGTGGATGTTGAAGTCTCCAAGTAAGAGGAGTGAGTGGTTGAGGACAAGAGAGAGGAGGAGAGGGCCCATTCAGAGAGGAAGGAGGAAATTTGACCGGGTGGCCGATAGATAGTAGCCACGGTAAGAGAATGGCTAGGAGAGAGAGAGTCGGCAGA
Organism: Ambystoma mexicanum; assembly: GCF_040938575.1. NCBI lineage: Eukaryota > Metazoa > Chordata > Amphibia > Caudata > Ambystomatidae > Ambystoma > Ambystoma mexicanum. Next base: position 323,761,580 of record NC_090925.1, on the reverse strand, counting down.
CAAGGCATTCAAAAGAGGAGTAGGTATGCGTAGGAGTGACAGTGGCAAAAATCCGCTCATGGAAAATAATTGCAACACACCCCCCCTCACCCTCCCCAGCACGGTTGGGCCTGGGCACAGAGAGGATCTTGTAACCGTCAGGTAGGAGTGTGTCAAAGCTGGTGACAGAGCCCATGTCTCAATGAGACCAAGGACATCAAGGTCCAGTTCCTAAAGAAGGCGACAGATATCAGAGGAATGTTTGACGGCAGAGCGAGAGTTTAGAGTGGCTATGTGGAGAAGGTTGCCAACCTTGAAGGACTTCCGGGGAGGGGTACAAATCAGAGGTACGCCCTGCGGAGGTGAAGGAGCAACAGAGGGGGCAGTGAGGGAGGGTGGGGGCAAGGTAGCCGAGGACAGAGGGGGGGGCAGCAGGAGAGGAAAGGAAGTTGATGAGGCGCAGGAAGCGTCTTATCAAAGAGGTGAAGGTTGGCCTGAGGGGCTTGGACCAAGACAGCCCCACTAGAGTAGACATTAATGATGGCCTTAGAGGAGTGGAAGGATGCCAAGAGGACATCCCAGCGGGTGGAACCTTTAATGGGAGAGGAGGAGAAAGGAGAGAGCACAGAGACCATATGAAGGGTCCATAGGTCAGGTGAAGGCACAAAAAAGAACATGTCAGTGAGTGTTTCCTTGGAGGAGGCGCTAGTGTAGGTGTCAGCGATAGGGAGGCCTGGGTTGGAGACCAGGATGTCCTTTTTAAACTTTTTCCTACCAGATTTAGTGAGGAGGGCAGGATAGTCAATGGAGAAGCAATTAGAAAAGATAGGCGAGATAGAGAGCACCATAGAGTAAGCGGGAGAGGTGGAAGGGAGAGGGGGAGACACTAGAAGGGACAGCTTGAGCAGTCAGACAGGATAGCGGGAGGCAGGCAACTAGAGCAAAGGGACAGGACAACACTCGGGCTTAAAGAGCTCACAAAAAGCAAATGAAGACAGGAGGGAGACACAAGTTTGAGAATCCTGTACAGAGGGGAAAAAGGCCTAGGTTTCACAAGCAATTTTTAGTGCTCAGACATTCACGTAATAAGACACATGGGGGGGGGGGCGCCTGCAGGTGAAAAAGGGTGATAGGCAGGGCACCTCGCAGGAAGGTGACTGGCAAGCTAGCGTCCCCTGCGGACACCTGCAGACACTATCAGGGAGCCGCCAATCGGAGCCGCCCTTTGCCAAGTGGCCCTTAACCGAGGGGCTGCCGGGCAGGGGGCTGCCCTAGGAGGGCCTTAGGTATGGAAGGGAGCAACCAATCAGGGAGGGGGGTGGGCGGGCAGACAAGGAGGGGAGGCGGGCAGGACAAACAAAGGGAAAAAAATATATATATTGAGTCTGGTTTAGAATCCATGTTCAGACCATCTGTGGATCAACCATTTCTCAACTCTTAACAAAAGCTGCTCCAACCTGGCCCGACTAAATCAATCTACTTCCCAAACCAATATGTATTTCTTGGAGGGAGAACAGATATATGGCACTAATACCGCTTTTACAAATGAAGAAGCACTAGTGGCAATCAAGACCAAAATGAAATATCGTTGCCTAGGGCCAGATTGTATACCTGCAGACTTATTTTGAGCCCAGGTGGAATTATGGGCTCAATTACTCTGTTTGTTTTAATGCTTTAATTGACACAGAAAAGGTCCCGAATTCCCGGTGCTTTGCAATTATCCAACCTATACATAAAAAAGGCCTTTGAGAAAGCCCTTCCTCGTACAGACCTTTTTAGACTCGCTTTCTAAGATGGTTTTAGTCATAATGGAAAAATGGGTCGAAACCAACAACATTCTATCTCAAGTACAACTAGGGTTTAGACCTGGCGTTGGGCACCAGCGAGCACATTTTAAATGTATATTTGATTGTGGCCAACTCACTGTACGTAAAAAGAAAGAAAAAGAAATCTACCTGCCCTTCATGTACCTGAGCACAGCCTTTGTCAAAGTCAATCGATCACATGCTTTGGTCCATGAAGTATCTGGGGGGATTTTAAGGCTACTTATAAATCTCCATCAAAACACTCAAGTCTATGTCAGGAATGGAAAGAATGGCCACTGTACTGATACTTTTCTGCTAGAAGCAGGGGTGCGCCAGGGCTGCATCCTGGCCCACCTGATTTTCAGTCTTTACATAAATGGTCTCTTATTTTGGTTACCACATGTGCAGATGTTCCGAAATTGGGGATTATGCTGATATGGTTTTAATTGCGCGCACATCCTGCGCATTGCAAAAACTAATCTTGGAGTATACAGCCTTTATGAATGGGCGTGATTTGAGAGTTAATGGTCATAAATCCGTGGTTATGCTCTGCTAGAGAGGTAGACTGACTCCACCGTTGTATAGTAATGATTCTGTTATACCAGCGGTAAAAGAGTTTGATTACCTAGGTGTCTGTTTTTCATCGACATTTTTCCCAGCTTCATGAAATAGGCTAATAGGAATTGTGGGGAGCTTTTTGTTTCATGTCAAAGACTAAACCAATCGATCTGATAATAAAGTATACAATTGCAAAGCAGTGTCAGTCGCAAGATATGGAATTACACTTTGGGTCTATTATGCGAGCACCAATGAAATCTGGACAATTGATAATGATTTCTTTAAAATAATTCTAGGGTTACACCGTTTAGCCCCAAACCGCAGTGCAAACATGGAATTGTGATGTTCACACATCAATTACGTGCTGTTTTTGGAACCAGCTTTACACTGGTTGTGACTGGTGAGGCATAACAAGGCAGCATTTACTTTACAACTAATTAATTCACCAACGTCAAATGAAAACTCAGTAAACATACCGTGGCTCAAAGAGCGATAAAAACAAAGCTAAATGAAATTGATGCACTTTATTATCTTTATGCACCAGACACTTTAAGCCAAGTGATGGCTGGTTATTTAAATAAGAGGTTGGTAGCCGGGTTGGTAGCCGACACCATACTAGAGCTATCTGAACTCTGAACCCCATCTAATCAAACACACGCAATTATCACTCTGTGTAAGGTGCACAAATATTTTTTCTGGGCATCTGAGACAAGACAGCATTTTTTTGAACACAGGAAATATTTAACTGCCTAGCACTTGGAGCCTTAACATCGACAGTGTCAATACGTGTTCTTATTGACCTCAAATGATGTCACTCAGTGTGCTAGAATAGGTGTAACATATGAAATCTTACTCACCTACTTTATTGCTCTTGTTGAATTGAATCCTAACTTTGGGATTAATGTTACTAGCAGTTGCTGTTTTTTAAAGATTGTCGAATTATCCTTGTGTATATATAAATACATATTTCTCCAGCATGGGGTCTGGCATGGATTCACATGCTCATGAATATTCCCCGTCGTCAGGCTGGGAATCCTCGGTAAAGAAAAAACCAGTATCAGTTTCGTTTCTGATCTGTCTTTCGTAGTAATAACCAATCACTGGTCTCTGCGTCATACTGACCACAGCCAATGACTGCCCTCTACCTAAGCACCGCCTCTGGCAGCCATCTTCAGATTTTTACCGCACGTTCATGTGTTGGGATCCTCGTGCTATTGCTCTCGAGCGTTAGTGCTATTTTTCTTTTCACGTTTTTCTCAAAAACTTCGTTTTTTCGGTCAAAAGAGCCTCAAGCTCCACTGACTCTCCATCCGATCAACGGGGGCCCGTGTCGGATTCGTCTGCGCCCCTCAAGGGTGAAGATCTCGTCGAGCCACGCTTTTGGAGGACTCCAGAAGTTTCTCAGCCCGGTCATGGCCCAGGAGAAGGGAAGCTCGACGCCCCGGAAAGCTGTTCAGGGTCTGCCCTGGATGCCAGCTGCAGAACGTCTTCAAGGAGGACGAACACTCTTTTTGCCTTTACTGCCTACATGAGGAAAAGACGCACGTGGAGAAGGACTGTGCGTTTTGCGGCAACATGTCGGAGCGGACCATGAAGGACCGCCATCAACGTCTCGCCAACTGGCTGGAAGGGAAGAGCCCGTCCGGCGAGAAGAAGAGGAAGAAATCCGAGCGGTCTTCTAAGACCTTTGAGGACGCCCCGGCGACGGGGGTCCAACATAAGGCCAAGCACCGCGAGTCCGCTGGCACCGGGAGCGCCGAACGGTCGGGCTCTACGGGCGCCAGGCTGGGCGCACCCTCCCGGCACCATCAACCACGAGCCAACGCTCTGGGTCGGGTAAGAGGAAGGCCGAGCACCCGGCGAGGCTCCTAGAGAGGCCCCGGTCGAGCTCAAAGGCGGAGGGGGAGCGAGGCACTGTCCCCCCCCTCAAGGATAAGGCGGTGAGCGCACCTAAGGTGGTGAAGGCCTTAATCCATCCGGCCAAGCCCTCTTATCGAGTCTGTCGCGGCGGCCCTGGCTCAGCCTGTGGAGGCTACGCCAGTGGTGGCGACCTCGGGGCTCAGAGTCTCCCTGCCACCTCGGAGGGAGTCCTCTTTTGTGCCCATCGATAGGACCCCCGTGAAATCCCCCGTGGGGAAGAAAAAGGGGGGGCAGGGCGTCGTCGTAGATTCGGCCACAACCTCGGAGGAGGAGCTGGTCGAAGTCTTAAGCCACGGCCTCGGCGTGGAAGAAGACCGGCCCGTCGGGATGGATCCCGACGCAGGTGACGACGACATCGTCGAGGGTACCGACGGGGCCCCTGATCGCCTGTCGGATTCCCCTCTGCCAGCGCCGCGAGACAGCTCGGCGGCCATTTTGTTGGCTATACAGTCCTTATGCTCAGAGATAAGGACGAGACTACCGTTGCCGACGGAACCTCTCCCGTCGGGGGACCCAGAACTGGGACCTTCTGGGGTTCCCCCTACCAAGAAAAGAAGGATCCACCCTCCTCCTTTTCAGCCGTCGCGCCCCTTCCAGCCCTCCTCCCCGTCCACCCGAGGGGATGATACGGAGACTGACACGGCAGCGACGGGTACGGACGACGAGGTATACGACGAGGATGTACCGTCGTCGCCTCCCACCAGGGCTTCTCCGCCCGACGAGATTGGATCGTTCCACTCCATGATCGCCAGGGCATCCGAGCTTTTCCAACTCTGCCCTGAGGAGAAGAAGGAAGGTTTCCTTTATCAGCGGCGCGAGGCCAAGAGGAAGACGGTCCTCGCAGTGCCTCTATTGGACGACATTTGGGATGAGGGCCTCACCCTCCTCAAGAACCCTTCCACGACGCCAGCTAGAAGAGACCGGTATGAGAAAAAGTACCGGGTCCCGGACACGGCCCCCCCTGTGCCTCCGGGCGCAGCCTACCCCGGACTCCGTCGTCTCCGCGGCGGCCAGGAAAAAAGCGGGGGGGGAGAGGGGTGCGGCCTCCACATCGACTTCCCCACCGGACGGCGAGGGAAAGAAATTGGACGCTATGGGACGCAGAGTCATCTCGTCTGCAGCGACGACGATTAAAGCTGCCAACGCCTTGGCTATCGTGGCCCGATACGACAGGGAGCTCTGGTACAAACTGGCTCCCCTGCTGGACTTCTTGCCGGACGACAAGAGGGCAGAGGCCCTGGAGATCCTGCAGGAAGGTGAGGTGGCTTCGGACCACGCCATTACCGTTGCGACGGACATCGCCGACACTGGGTTCCGCCAGTTGGGCAACGGCGTTTGCCTTAGGCGGCGTGGATGGCTCAAGGCTACGGACTTCCGTCAAGACATTCAGACCAGAGTCCTGGACATGCCCTTCGATGGGAACAACCGGTTTGGGAAAACAGTGGACGATTCCCTTAAGGCCATTAAAGCGGACACCGAGACGGCCCGGGCCCTTGGAGTTCTGCAACAACGACGGACGCCCTTTCGGAGCAGCGGAGGCAAGGGCGCCTCCAAAGGTTCAGGCGGCGGTTTCTCCTCCTACCGTCAAGCGGCCCGCTCGTCGTCTCAGGAGGCCTACAGAGGACGAGGCAAGTCTGGCGGACCCCGCCGTCGTCGCCAAGGACAAGGCGGCAAAGCCTCGTCGAAGCAGGATTGAACCGGCCGTGGGGTCGGGCCCCCACCGAAGCACCCCGGTGGGAAGCCGGCTGGCGAACTTCGTCAGCGTGTGGGAGTCCATCTGCACCGACCATTGGGTGCTGGACGCCTTGGCCCGGGGCCACGCGCTCGAGTTTCAAAGAAAGTGTCCGCGCGTCCCCCCCGTGGCCAGGAAAGAACTTCACGTCCCTCAACTTCTCCTGGAGGTAAAGGCGATGCTCAGGAAGGGCGCCATCGAACTCGTCCCAAAGAGGCTTCGGGGCTCCGGAGTTTACTCGAGATACTTCCTCGTGAAGAAGAAGACGGGGGGATGGCGCCCCATCCTGGACCTGCGACGTCTGAACAAGTTCATCAAGGCGCAAAAGTTCACCCTCCAGCACGTCCTGGGTCAGCTGGAGGAAGGAGACTTCCTGTCGTCGTTGGATTTGGAGGATGCCTACTTCCATATTCCCATCCTAAAGGGGCACCGAAAATTCCTCCGGTTTGTGGTCCAAGGGCGTCATTACCAGTTCAACGCCCTCCCCTTCGGACTACGGTCGGCACCCAGGGTGTTCACCAAGTGCCTCGCACCGGTGGCGGCGCAGCTGCGCCGCGAAGGGATCCACGTCTACCCCTACCTGGACGACTGGCTCATCCGAGCCAAGACAAGGGAGCTCGCCGTGGTTCACACGGCAAGAACCGTCCAACTTCTCACGGACCTGGGATTCTCCGTGAACTACGCCAAATCCCACCTGGTACCCGCGCAAGACGCTCTGTTTCTGGGAGCGAGGCTCAACACAGTGTCCCTTCTGGCCTCCCCGTCGGAGGAGAGGACCAGGACCATCCTGGGCAAGGTGCAGCGGATGTTGGTGGCCGACGCGGCCAAGGTGAGGTCCATCAAGTCCCTCCTCGGAATGATGTCTTCCTGCATCTACCTCATTCCCATGTGCAGGCTCCGGATGCGCCCGTTGCAGGAGTTTCTGGACGCGCGCGGGATCCAAACGACGGGCAGCTTCGAGGAAAGGATCACACTCGACGAGAGTTTCCGACGAGCGATCCGGTGGTGGGGCACCCGCGCGCATCTGACGGCGGGCATGGACTTCCAGACCCCAGCCCACCAGGAGACAGTGACCACGGATGCCTCCCTGGAAGGGTGGGGAGCGCACACCGAAAATCTGCACGCAAGAGGCCTTTGGCTCCCGACGGAGAAATCCTTACATATCAACGTCCTGGAGCTCCGTGCAGTGTTTTGGGCCCTCAGGTCCTTCCTTCCGTCCCTCAAGGGCAAGGTGGTGAGGATCTTCACCGACAACACCACCACCATGTTTTACATCAGGAAACAGGGCGGAACCAGGTCCCCAGCACTGTCCAAGGAGGCGCAGGACCTGTGGCATTGGGCAGTCGCCCAAGGGATGTTTCTGGTGCCGTTTCATCTGGCAGGGATAAAAAACACCATCGCCGACTCACTCAGCAGGGAGCTGCGCTCGTGCCACGAGTGGTAACTACGGCAGGATCTAGTGGATCGCCTCTTCCGACGGTGGGGCACACCCCAGATCGACCTGTTTGCGACGGCGACGAACTCCAAGTGCCGGAGGTTCGCCAGCAGGTTTCCCCAGGCGAGGAGCATGGGCGATGCTTTCTCATTCCCCTGGGAGGGCCTGTTCCTCTACGCGTTCCCTCCTTTGCCACTGCTAATCCGGCTCGTCAACCAGCTCAAGAGGTCACAGTGCAGGATGATCCTCGTCGCACCTGCGTGGCCGAGGCAGATATGGTTCCCGGACTTCTGGACTTGTCAGCGTCCCCGCCAATCAAGCTGCCGGTGGACGCGGATCTGCTCTCCAGGGAAGGAGGCGCCATCCTCCACCACGACCCGAAATCGCTGAACTTGCAGGCCTGGCTCCTGCAGCGCTAGAGTTTGGAGGATACGACATACCGGCCGGCTGCAGAGAGGTTCTTGCAAAGGCCAGGGCGTCCTCGACTCTTAAATGCTACGGACACAAATGGAAGAGGTTCTCTGTCTGGTGCCACGCACAGAAGATTAACCCTCTACGGATTACGGCTCCCCAAGTACTGCCGTACCTGCTGACGCTGGCCAAAGCTGGACTGGCACACGCGTCCATCAAGATTCATCTTGCTGCGATCTCCCGATACACCAGAACCACGGGGCGGACGTCCTTGTGGTCTCATCGTCTGGTGAAAGAGTTCATGAAGGGACTGTTCAGATCGTTCCCGCCGGTGAAGGCTCCGGCCCCGGTGTGGGAGCTCAACGTGGTGCTGACCAAGCTCATGGGACCTCCGTTCGAGCCTCTGCACTCGGCCCAGTTGAAGTTTCTGTCGTGGAAAACAGCGTTTCTTGTGGCCATCACCTCCGCACGACGGGTGGGAGAGATCCAGGCCCTTTCCTGCAAGACCCCGTACTTGACTTTTCACGACACGAGGGTAGTGCTCAGGACGCACCCCTCCTTCATGCCCAAGGTACCGTCGGACTTCCACCTCAACGAACCCTTGGTGTTGCCTGTATTCTTCCCGTCGCCTTCGTCGCCGGCTGAGAGGACTTTGCACTCGCTGGATGTGGCTAGAGCGCTGAAGTTCTACGTGGACCGCACAAAGTGTTTTCGGAAGACGTCACAACTCTTTGTGAACTTTGGACCTGTCAATCAGGGGAAGGCTCTCTCGAAGGCTTCCATTTCCAGATGGCTCTCCGGCTGTATCATGTACTGTCATCGGTTGGCAAACCGACCGCTGCCTGGCCGTCCGAGAGCCCATTCCACCAGAGCGATCGCAGCTACCACGGCGTTCCTTTCTGGTGTGCCCCTGCTGGACATATGCAGGGCTGCTACGTGGAGGTCGACGCACACCTTCACGAAGTTCTACTGCGTCGATCGGGATTCCAGGAGGGAGGAGTCCAGGGTCGGCCAAGCAGTGCTGCGCAACCTGTTCGCCTGAGGTGAGCCTGGTGGGGAGGTAAGATGCTTAATGTTGAGTTTGATGCAATGCTTAATGTTGAGCCTTTGCCACCTCCCGTGGTTGTGCATGTGTGTACTGCTATGTATTCTTTATTCATGAGCATGTGAATCCATGCCAGACCCCATGCTGGAGAAGGAACAAGTTACTTACCTGTAACTGTTGTTCTCCAGCATGGGTCTGGCATGGATTCACATGCGACCCCTCCCGCCTACCCCTCTGCGGCTCTTCACTTGGTCATACTGCCACTTCACGTGCTTCCAAATCTGAAGATGGCTGCCAGAGGCGGTGCTTAGGTAGAGGGCAGTCATTGGCTGTGGTCAGTATGACGCAGAGACCAGTGATTGGTTATTACTACGAAAGACAGATCAGAAACGAAACTGATACTGGTTTTTTCTTTACCGAGGATTCCCAGCCTGACGACGGGGAATATTCATGAGCATGTGAATCCATGGCAGACCCATGCTGGAGAACAACAGTTACAGGTAAGTAACTTGTTCCTTATACTATAACTTTAAGTGTTTACTTGGATACCTGTATTTACTGATTTCATTGTACGGCTCTACAGCTCACATTACCCCTCTTTGGATGAGCCTAGCTGCTCAGTCACACTTCCAACTTGTGTAGTACAGGCCTATATTAAAAGGTGGGTTACCTAATATCAAGAGATAGTCTTGTGTAGTCCCACACCAGTTGGACTCGACAAATTCTTACCAAACACTGGTACACGCAACGCAAGTGATTTCACATTTCCAGCTTCCCCTGGCTTCATGGAGCAAGTGCTGCCAGTCTTGTTGGAGCAGTGTCTACTCATAAATGTGGATAGTGCAGGATATTTGCGTCTTTCCGATACTTGCGCGAGTGAGGTTTCCAAGACTTTGCAAAGGGTCTTTGTCTCTGCAGTTTCTAGTGTGACAGTGATTCCTCACATGTTGTGCTGTTTTTTCAGGAGTTCCTGGCATTCTGATCTCTTAAAGGAACAATGTCACTAGTATATGCTTTATTAAAATGAGGGATGCTGGTAGTCTGCTGACTATTTTAGAGCCAGGGTGTCACTTGGAAGTGTCTTAAATGGCAAGTGTCATTGATTTTGTCCCTGTGACTGTCCCCTGCCCTTTGGAGGGCAATACGTGGGGATGAACAGAGATCCTCCTCATACTACCCCTCTGCCCCTCATCCTTTTGGTTTGGGTAAGTTCACAGCCCTTTTGGTCACCCTACTAGATGTTCCAGAATCGTGCAGGGACTTAGTCGGAGAACTTGGTGCATAGAGGCGGTTGCCAGTGCGGAATGCAAGGGGGAAAGGGATCTATACCTAGATGCTTCTCTTGAATGGGAGCTCCGGCTAGAAGCATCCTACCTGGTGGTTATCTTTCTCATTGGCCTTCACCATGTTATGCTAAAGACATGGAAAGCAAGATCCAGGAACATCGTTATAGAAATTGGGTTGGGACTCAGATTTCACTGAAGACCCACGACATGCCAGCAAACCCCATTTTGTTGGTTCCAGAGTAAATGGGGTTTACTCTGGAACCTATAGACCGTACATATACGAGACCGTACATGGTCTCGTATATGGCACAAAAAAGAGGCTCATAAGGATATTTTTCAAGTGTTCTCTGGTGAGGGCTTAGAAAAACGAACCTGTAGTTCTAGACAGGGTTTTTCACCAAGCTACTCCTGACTGTAACAATGGTAACTTGGAAGATCAGCTTGTTAGAATGTACAGTTCATCAATCCACCTAATAAAGGTTCATAAAGTACTTCCTGAAAATATACTCTGAAGTTGAAGTAAATAAACACATTTGCAGGTATTTTCATAGATGGCTCACAGAATACACCAACACACTGTGACGGAGAAGGGTTTTTGTTTTCCAGTGGCCCCTGTTTCTCTCACTCTCTCTATCTCACACTCACACTTTCTCTTGCTCTCTCTTACCAAAGCACTCCCTACCTGACCCTCGGTTACTAGATATCGATTATTGAGCTCCTACTGTCCAAATTCTACTGTATGCTTTATGTGAGGACTTATAGGCAGGATCCTTTTTCCATCTAAACTCTCTCAGGGACATAGTAAGACTGTCTGCTCTATCCAGTTATTAGTTTTGTAAAGGAATAGAGGATTGTGCCTTTGATCAGTGTTCCCTCTATACTATACAGACCTTCTCCTTTCCCTCTACTCTCCTCCTCCTGCCTTTACTCCCTTCCCTCTTGTGTCCCTCCAATGTCTTTCTTTCCTTCTAAGTCTCACCTCCACCCTTAGTTTTAATACCTCCTCTACTATTCTATTCCCACCTTCTCGCTACAGCTCCTCACTCCACACTACGGTTCAACCCTCCCCCCTACTACACCATCCTCTCTACAAATACTCCCACTCTCCACAACTGCTACCGCCTCAGAACTACAACTACCATACCACCCCCACCTTCTACTCAGACACCTACCTTTCACTCCCCTAAGCACTTCACTTACACTCCCTAAACATTCCTCACCTATCCATACTTGTTACTTCGTGCACCTTCCTTACTTTGTCTATTACAATATCCCTGGCTTCATGTCTTCTTGTTTGAACAAGGGCAGATTTAGTTGCCATGCAGCTGCGGGACTTGATATAGTGGGGAAACCAATCTGGTTGATACATGGTCAGATATAACCTCCAGAGAATCGTTATTCTTTGATCCTGTGTGGATGGGCAGTGGGAGAGAACCATAGGCCTAACCTTAAAAAGGGGTGGGGTCAAGTTAACTTTGCATATAGATTTGTTGGTATAACTCTGTCATCTTGTGTTGCCAGCAGGTTTATACGCACACAAGTGACTATAATTTACTCCCTGGGCCCATCTATAAATTTGCAGCTGTGCAGTCTTACATGACCAGGCAAAAATATCTGTGATGCAAAATAATCTATTACAGGTTTGTGAACCTAATTCCTAATGCATACAAGTCATTTTCGTAAATTATCATGTACATAGTACACACCAGAACCAAATCAATTATCAGTATATATGGCTCCAGTGTTCAGCTGATATGTATTAATGCATATAGGGACCTCACTTGGATTATAGTACTAGTAACATTTATTTAAAGGCTACTTCAGCCAGTATCGAGGCACTGAACAAAACATTAAACACGTACAAGACATTAAATAACAGAACAACAATTTAAAAATGAATAACGGGGACCCTGGTTTACCGAGAAAATAATTCTGCAGTTAAAACAGCCAATAAAACTTCGGTGGACATGAAAAGTTAGAAAATTATGCTTAAGCCTGGACTTGCTACGTAGTACAATTTCTAATAGACATTGGTAGATTATTCCATTAACCACATCCTATGGTACACAGAAACCCCCAAAATGGGTGATATTATGTTTACCTATTACCAACGGAACATTAGAATAGGACCTGAGAGAGCAGGTTGGAATGTAGGGTTGGTCTGTATTAGAAAGATAGCAGGGTGCAAACATTTTACAATTTTCCATGTCTAATCCAAAACCTGCATTTGAATTTGACTCTCTTGGTAGCCAGTGCAATGTTCTTCTCGCCTCCGAAATATGGTCAAATCATCTTAAACCACAAGCCCCCCATGCAGCACGGTTTAGCACAGCCTTAAGTTTAGAGAGTAGCTTCTTTTAAATGCCGAGATAGATAAACAGCATTGAAGTCGAGATAGTACCGCTGCTTGGATCAAAGCTATTAAATATTCTTGGTCAAACAGATTTGAGCATGTACTGATAGTGTATAGCTAGAAATGTGCACCCTTAGCAACTGCATCGACCTGTCTGGGGATAGTCAGTTTGTTGTCAAATAGGACACCCAAATTCTTTGGCGACTCCACTGGTAGGGGGCTCCAGGGCATGCAGGCCATGGAAAAGTGAGAGGAGATTCCACTGACCGACCAAACAATAGTATTTCTGTTTTATCACCCTTTAGTCGCAAATAATGAAGATTACCCCTGCATACTGTTCCGGGAGTATTGATTCTTTTAAAGTCACAAAGGCAAGCATTATGTTTCACTTCTTTACTTCTACTCTTCAGCAGTTTTAACAAATGTAACAAACCGAAAATGACTTGTTTTTTTGTTGTTTTTTTAACCACCTTTCCCTTGTTTCTCTCTCCTTTCTGTAGCCCATACCTCTTCATGTCCTTGGCCTCTAGTCACTTCCTGTGCTTTGCTCCACCTCTTCTTTGGATGCTCTGAACTGATCTTGAAACACTGCAGCTGTAACTATATGCCACACAGAAACCTCAACACTGTCCCTGATAACTCCTCAGGCAGCAATCTTTCTTCCAACAAACTAGTCCTGTAAACGTGAGCCAAGGCTCACACAGCCTTTCTTCTGGTCATCTACTGCTAAAACAAAAGGGTACCATTAGGGGTGGGAATGCACTGCCCTACACTCCACATAAGGAATAAAATGTTAGAACAGTATTCACATACAGTGCATTAGCTGGGTGGCGCATTGATGCTCGCCTCTGTGTCTTTATTAGAATCAAGACTCCCTGCACTGCATGCATGGGTAATCTTCATTCTGTTAAGACCGGATGCAAGCATTATACTTGTTCAAAGCTCTGGATTATTGCCTCTGCCACTGACTGCACCGGCTTGAAATAAAATTACTTAAACTGTCACTCGACCGCTTGCAAGATGTCACCCAGTGCTACACCTGCTGTAAATGCATTGGATGCCATTGCTCTTCTCACTGCGTGTGCCCCAAACTGCGCTAGGTCGATATCTGCTTCCTGCATAATCTCGCAGACCCATCTGGCGATGGTGGCTGACGCTACAGCCTTGTATGGCTTCTTACGCGCGATCAGCAATTGTGAAACTCCTGCCAGGTGAAATTCTGCCGTGCTATGCTCGTCCTCTCGGATGCAAGCCGCCACACACAATTGCCACTGCCCGATTAGAAGAGTTTGTTTTTGTCCTCTTAGCTAACGTGCATGTGACTCCCTCAGGTCTGTATGATTTCCTATCCACTTCTAATGCTCTCACATCCGATACTCGCCTGCATGACACTAGGCATACAGTAGCATCAGTAATTTCCCCGATAATTGAGTCATTGATAAGTAGTTGGTTGCTGGCCAGTTTGCTAGGAATTGCAAAACTATGTTCATGTCCCATGGATATGTGTACTTTGGCACAGGGGAAACACAGGATCTAGTTCCTTTCATGAGCCTGACCCATGCCGGGTGATCCCCCAGATGTGCTCTGTCTACAGGTGTGTGGCCTGCTGATATCGCAGATGTAGAAACCCCAGGAGGGAAGCTAGGAAATTAAGGACTGCTTGCTACTACAGGGGCGGACACGGGAGGAATACTTCTCCTTTTGCACCAGCCTTCTCATTTGCCCGATGCTGCGTCGTAGCTCCTGCGTGTGGAAGGTGCACAAGAGACCCGAGATGAGCTGGGCAGCGTTGCCCAAAATCCTGCCAATGCACATCGTCTCCTGATAGCTTGCACGCTATCACAGGGAGTGTGCGCCTCCCTCTCAGAGGATGAAACAACCCAGCTGGGTCCGTGAGCAGGTGCTCTACTGATAGGAGAATCAGCTGGAAATCCGAGGAAAGTTCAATCAGAGCTGGAAACCATACTTGCAATTTCCACATTGCTGCTGCTACCAATATAGTCACTTTCTCTCTGCGGACCTTTGCTCGGACTCTGCGCATCTCCATGAAGGGGGGATTCGCATAGTGTAGATTTACGCTCCAGTCCTGCAGGAACACGTCCGTCCCCAGAGTGCTCGGGGTTCAGCCTGCAGCTGAAGAATCACTTCTGTTGAGCGTTTAACCTGGAAGCGAACAGATCTGTGCGGATTGGCCCCCATAATTGCACCAGCTGTTGGAACACTCCCTCGTTCAGTTTCCAATTGCTGGAATCTGTCAAATGACAGGAGTTCCAGTCTTCCACCACGTTGAGCGTCCCCAGAAGATATTCGTCTGTCACTGCAATTCCTGTCTATAGACGTAGAGTCCTCATAAGCCGTAGAGTCCGTGGGACTCTACGGCACCGAAGCAGTTTATACTGACACGCGACGTACGGTACCAGAGCAGTTTATACTTGACCCGCAACCTCTTTTGGCAAAACATTATTAGTATGCTGACCAGGAAGCAAGCTGCTTAAACCTTCCTATCTTCATGGACCTACATAAATGGGGACACTCACACGAGGGTGGGGCCTCCTGTAACTACTGAGTACACTACAAGCAACCCTCCTAGATGACACACTATCCAGTGCTCGCCTTTTCTAGCCCTGATGAAAGTGGTCCCAATTTTTCAATACTACTGAAACCGCTAGGCTTCTCTTCGACCCGACAAACGAGTGACAAATCACAAAAACTTGCTGGAAGGTCGGATAGTGATTCTCTTGAAGCAAAACACTTGAGGATGAAGATTGAACTAGACACCTTGAATCAAGTCCAAAAAATTTCTAAAATGTGTCCATCGTGTACAGGAGAATATCCTGAGTAACTACGGTACTCTGATCAACCGTGTTTCCTAAATGGACCACATCATTCATTTATTTTTAAAGTCTTTGCGGTCCAGAGAAATTGAATAAAGTTTGAAATATTTCATCTGCAACGCATCTTTAAGTTCTATTTCAAGATTCTGATATGAGGGCAAACAAACAGAATCCGTATTTTAGATAATAAAAAAAAAACTATAAAATTGATTAATCTGAGTCTATTAGTGTGTGATAATAGTAATAAGGGATTACTCAGATGTTAGCCCCTTGATGGTCCAACTTGTGGATACTTGGTAGTTCGAATACACAATCAATAAAGTTCAGAGATCTTTCTCTTAAAGCAATCCCCTTTTAACGTCCCCTTTTGATGGGATTAATCTTGACCATTGCACATTTCAGAGTTCGTTCACTTGCCGCTTTATAACAAGACATCAAACATTCTGTGGAGACTTTCGAATGGGATACTTCCTTTCGCAAGACCACTCCGCTGCTGTGGATCACTTGCTTCACATTTATCAGTAACTTTAGGTTTTCTTTCTCTTCTCATCCGCATGCGCACAACCTTCAATCGTGAGATACGCTGTTGTGGCTTCAATTGTACCTTGACACAAACCAGCCTGTCATGGCTTTCGCTAACTCACTGGGTGTGTGCATTACTTTCTTGTCTCTGCGACTTTGATTCACTAGTCAAGGTTGATACCTCAGGCTTGGCATCGCCTCCCCATCTCTGTCGTTCACCCAGGCGGGTCGCTGGTGTCCTTCGCACACAATGCAGGCTTCCTCTTTTCTGGGATTTGTCTTTTTTCGCGTATCCTTCAGTTTCCCAGAGGCAATGACCTCCTGCAGGGACCTTCATGGTTTCCCTACCCTTTGTTCTGGTCCCTTGATCGATCGTCCTGCTCCAGTGGGTTCGCCTTTGCCCCAGAAGATCTTCTCCTTTTCGTGTCTCACCTTGCTCAGAGTGTATCTCTTTGTTGCGCCTTTTATCCGTGTGGGGGGGGAGCTAATGGGTATCAGTTGTACGTGATTAAGGTCAAGTGCCTGACTTTGCCTGACCTTATTAACAGGACATGTCCAATGAGATATGTAAGTGTTAGCCTCTTTACTCTGTTGCCTTCTTCCTCAGCCTAGTGTTTGTGTAGAAAGGGGGTGGGGGAGAATTGGGACATGGGAGAAGCCTATAAAATAGGAAGGGGTATGGGCACCGAGGAAAGGGGGGATAACGTGTCTCCCCATCGTTTGTCTTCCCCCCACTCCCTGAAGATCTCTCACCCAGGTGATCCTCCCGCAATGGTCCACACCCAGGATCTGGATCCAAAGGCAATGGCTGTGCCCTGGCCACCTGAGAGAGACCCCCAGGAACTAGCAAGTGAGATGCTCTTTGGTTTCTCACAACATCCACAGTATTCTGTTGGCTTTGTGTATTAATATATATACCACCAGTTGTGCCTGCACTCCCATTTTTCACCTTTACTCCTTGTTGTGCTTGCTAGTGCAGTATTCTGGTTCCTTTGTCTGCCAAAGTTCGAATGACTGTTTTACACAGCGCGTGACTGTATAATTCTTCAGTAGTTTGTGCTGATCACATTGAATGCAGCACGCATCGCTGCTTCGTCGTCTGCGTTCTCCGGCTTCTTAAATATAATTTTGTATATTTACTGATGCCGGGCGTCGATGTGTTTCACGGCCTGTAGCTGTGGTACTGATGCCGGCTTCCCGGTCCGTGCTAAGAAGGAGCTGTCTCATATGCAATGTGGCTAGGCTTTCCCCCCCCCGCCACCAACTATGGGGGCTGCTGCACTCCGCAGCTCTACTCGCGGCCCAGCCGAGTGGGACCCCGATCATGCTTGAAATAAGGCACAGGACCTGCTCAGTCTGGTGCTCGGGCAGCAGGTTTCCGTGCTGCGCTCGAAACGCGGCACACAGTATAATTTAAATAAACACTGCTGGTCACGCCAGCTCACGACATCGACCGAACCGAAATAACGATGTTGCGCTATGTGAGGAACCTGAGGGCATCTTCCCATCTACTTCTCTTGGATCCTCTTCTCAGATGGCCAGCGAAAGGCCATCGCTTTTGGATCCTGACCCTGGGGGATGGATATGCAAGGAAGCATCACATGGGTGAAGGGTCCTCTAGGAGTGGGGAGAGGATATCTTCATGTGCGGCATAGTTATCTCCTTTTCCCTTGCCAGAATGCACCCTACCCTTACCCTACCTTTGTAGTGCACCGCCTTGTCACATGCTGAAAATGTGGTGAAGGGAGGCCAACGGCCTGAACATCCTGACATATCATTTTGTGAACTCTTCTTTCTTTTTCGTGACATTGTTTCCCACACTATTTGTATTTAGATGTAAGGATTGGCTTTAGGTTTATTAGTGTAGGCCCTTTTATTTTGACAAGACACTACGAGGACTGCATTATTATTATTTGATGGTCGTAGCTTGCTCCCATCTGTAGATTTACTATTAGATAGGCATTTCTCAAACCCTTTTTGAAGTTCAATAAACACCCTTAAACTGTGGACACTTGTGTCTGTCTTATTGTTGATACCATGCCTTCCTTACAATGCCTGACCGGTTTTGCCACCTTAATCATTTTCTGTACATAGGCAGGAGGGGAGGTCTGTGGGTGCTTTATGAACATCGGACAGATGCATCCAATATCGCAGCTCTCGAACTTTCACTGCAAGGGGAGTAGCATAGACAACCTCAAAGAGGCCGTTGTATCTAGGCTCACTCCACCGGCAGACAAAGTTTCTCACATACACACAGTCTCCTGGGAATAGCTGGAGAGGAGGCGACGTTGCTGGATCATCAGATGCAGCGCTGGTCGGGTCTTCAGTCCTTAGTGGCACTACCTGTTAAGAGATACATTTTATGGCTTTTGTTAGAGCAAACAGATAACTTTTACATTCATCACCCAACACAATTGCAAATGTTTGAGCATCAGATGCTCTCCTGATTGAAGATAGGGGCGTGTGCATCCGCCGCCCCGTTACCACCTTGTGGAGTGACACATGTTGATCCTTACAGGGCTTCGTAACAGTGCATGGGGAATTCAGTGCACCCAATTCTTTTTTTAACGTGGTGCAGAGCTTTGACAATTTGCACTTTAATACCCCGTTAATCCTTTCAACAACTCTGTTGGCCTGGGGGATGGTAAATTGTGCACATGCGATGCTTGATTCCCAGTAATGCTGTTATCGCTTTGAAGAGCTCATTGAAAGTGTGTCTGCTGTTATCAAATCTCTTTACATTGCACACACACCAAAAAGGGAAAACCTCTCTGACCAAAAACCTGGCCGCGCATTTAGCATCTGGATGTGCACAAGGATCGGCCTCCACCCACCGTGAGAAGGGACATACAACCACTATTAGATAACTGTATCAATTACACCTTTCCCCCAACTCCGCGCAGTCTGTGTGCAACTTGCTGAGCCACCCAGTAGGGCGGGGCAGGGTACCTCGGATTGTCCTTCAAGTAAGACAAGTGCTGTAAGTTTGGCATGTAGTACAGTTAATAACCGTTTTAGTAATTGCCTCCTGCAGATTGGGGACAAACCAGTCCTCCTGTATATCAGTAGCAATATGTTTCGACACATGGGAAGGATGATGCAGCTTTTTGAATGCGACCATAAGCAATTTGTGCGGCATAACTGCTTTACCTGAGGTTTTCTGTTGCCACAATAAATCTATAGGGGCCTGCTTACATCCCCTCTTTAGCCATAGCTTTTTCTCCTCCTGCAGAGCCCGTCCCTGCAACTCAATCAGTTGTGCGATCAGCAAGGAATTGTAGGAGTCTTGTAACTTCTCTTTGCTGTGTGCTAGCACCGGCTACTCGGAAACACTTGGCACTGGTAGATGAGCTGCTAGCTTGGCCGCCGGGTCCGCAGCAGCTTACCGAGCTAGACCTTGTCTGTGTCGTTGGTATGGGCAGTGCATTTCACCACTGCAGTCAAGGAGGGCTGTGACAGCGCATCGATCAGTTTGTATAACAGTGCTGCATTCTGTACTGGGGACCCATCAG
Organism: Ambystoma mexicanum; assembly: GCF_040938575.1. Lineage (NCBI taxonomy): Eukaryota > Metazoa > Chordata > Amphibia > Caudata > Ambystomatidae > Ambystoma > Ambystoma mexicanum. The sequence goes on along the minus strand of NC_090925.1, from coordinate 323,742,188 downwards.
CCCTCCTAAACCCTCTCCTCTTCCAACGTGCAAGACCTGCATGCACAGTGGTGCTGACGTATGCTGAATCAGATTAGATGGTCCCACGCACCCTTGAGATGCTAGAAGCTCTTTGATAAGCACTATAAATTCTGCTACTTGGGCCGAATAGTGCATGGGTAACTTTTTCTGCACCATTACCTCATAGACCCCATCTACTAGGCAGACCACTGCCGCCCCAGTATGCCTCAATCCTGTTCCCTGATCAATAGTTGCTGACCCATCAACAAAAAGTACCCCTCCGCCGCTTAGAGTGGGCTGTCCCTTGCTTTTGGGATGTCGTTTTCCTCACCTTCAAATGCAACACAATCGCGTGTTACAATGTCTTCGTCCGTACACGGTTCTGTCAAAAAGGTGGCAGGATTTTCTGATTTACACCTCACTATATCTATGTTTGCAATGGGCAGTATGATTTCATATGCGGATGCCCTCTGCATGGGTAAAGTTGACTTGGATCGTTCAAGAATTGCAAATACTGCATGTTCCACATAGTGTTACGGAGTACCCATTACAATTGTGGACATTTTCTCAATTGCAAATGCAGCTGCAGCAAGCGCCTGTTGGCAAGGGAACTGACCTTGCATGACCGGATCTAGCACTCCGCTGTAGTATTCTAATGGCTTGTGGTCCATCGTGCTCTTCTGCGTAAGCACCGCAGTCATCCGTTGACCATTGGAATGGGAAAATCTTACTCTTTTGTGTAATCGGGTAGCTAGTACTAGGGCAGTAGAAATTACCTCTTTGAGGTCATTGAAGCTCGTGATCGTGTCCTCTGTCAAAGCAAGGTTGCAGTCATTCCTTTGAGCCTCTTTGAGGCCCTGCAACAGTGGCCTAGTGTAAGCCGCGTAATCTAAAATCCAGGCTCTGCAAATGTTGTACAACCCTATAAATGTTTGCATTTCCTTGACAGTTTTAGGCTGGGGTGTACTGCGCACTGAAGCTGTGCAATCGGGTATTATTTTCTTCCTCTGGACAGATATCAATTGGCACCGATAGTGCACTTACTGGAGGCAATATTGCAGCTTCACCTTGTCTACCTTGTAACCCTTGTAGGCTAACAGCTGCAAAACTGTGACAGTGTCCTTCCTGCATTGTTGCTCACTCTCACTACACACCCGCAAATCATCAACATACAGAATGATGTTACTGAGCACCGAATGTTACCTAAATCGGCATGTAATATTCTGCTGAAAATACTCGGGCACTCCCAGTACTCCTGAGGCAGTCTCTTGTGCTCAAAGCGCATCGCTCCATGTGTAAATACAGTGAGGTACTGCGAGTCGTGGTGCAAGGGTATGGAAAAGCAGGTGCACTGTAAAATGTTGCCTCTTTAGGGATGCTACACAGAATGGTTTCAGGGTTTGGAACTACAGGAAATTCTGCCTGTACAATGTCATTCATAGGGCGGAGATGCTGTATCATTCTGCAACTTGTCCCTTTGGTGTTTTTTTGATCGGATAGATAGCCGTATTGCATGGTGAGGTGGAAGATACAGGAGTGCAACAATGGTGACTCGTATTCCTTCCTCTGCCTTTTTGAACATGTGGGTACTGTTTGGCTCAGGGCAGCACCGCACCTGGTTTGAATCTTATTCAAACTGGAGCCACCCACTGCAAAAACCCTAGATTGTGGGCACCTGTTGTCCATAGCCTTTCCAGGACCTGTTCCAAGTCTGTTTCAGTGAAGGGGGCGGGCGACAAGGGCCATCAAAGAACATTGCACCTTGCGATACTGCACCATAATGTCACAGGGAATACAGATTGCAACACAATCTTTCCATCATCGATCCAATCGTCAAACAATTCTGCTTCGGATGCTCCCTTAAGGGGCACCGTTGGATCAAATCATAACACGGTATGCCACTCGCATCCATCAGGGTCTGTTCGACCACAGCAATTCTGACACAACCAGGCCCAGTAAATCTAGGGAGATTATCCTTCCTGCCACAAACTCTGGGTTCATCACGGGCAGGAAGATTAAATCAGGTGGCACCCGCCAACACGCCTTACCGATCTAGGGCATGCATCAAATAAAACTGTGATCCCGTACACAAACCTATCTGGATGCCGTGAACCACCACCTTTCCACCCCTGGCCTGTATGATGAACATCGCCCTCAGAGCGCACATGCCTGCTGCGGCAAAAACTACCCCATGGACCGTGAAGATGGTCATGTTCAATTTACTCAGCAAATCCAACCCCAACCAATTTATAGGAGTTGATTCTGAGTACACTAAGGGTGCATGCACCACTCTTACTCCTATTTTGATTACTACCATTTCGGCATAGGGAACTGCGGCAACCGCCCCTGAGAATCCTTGCGTGTCAAGAGTTTCACCTGATAATGGAAAGTTTCCCTCACTGATGCATGATTTAGTAGCACCTGTGTCGACCATGAATATTAATTGCTTATTACCCATCCCAGCACCCACCAAGGGTTCCTTGTCAGGGTGGGTAGTCATGGACAGGACTGGACATGCAAGAACTTTCCGTGGGTTGTCCTAATAAGGATACGTATTGCTATCTGGGAACGTGAAAGGGTTGCCCCCCATGATACTGACCCCTCAGAAAGGCGCTACTGTTCCATTCTGCACTGCATTGGTTGCAGACATTTGACCTCTGTATGGGGGGGGGATTTCAGCCACTTGTGGTGGAGCATTAGGCAGTGCTTGTGCCTGCATGTGTGGAGGTTTTGGTGGCAATTGGGTATAAGCCAGGTGTGTTTCATACGGTATGGAGGTGGCCATTGGAGGTGGGAAATAATATGGCTGCGGTGGTATAGGGGCAGGATGACTGTATGGCTTGTACTCTGCTCCCTGCCTACTTGTACATTATCTTGCAAAATGACCCACTTCCCCAACGCTGCGAAGGTCCCATACGCTCTTTGGGTCCCATCACACCAAATCGCCCCCTCTTCCCCCTGGGTACCCTCCTCTTCCCCGCTGCTGACCTCCTAGTTGCCATACAGAGTACTGATGCTGAGGACTGCCGCCCCGCAGCCCCTGTCCTCCGGCTGGCCAAAAGGCTATCCTGACATTTGTGCATGCTGCAGTCTGCTCTGCTGCATCTGTGTGTGCTCGCCGTTATTGCTCCTTCAACTGCTATTTTAGCAAATTTATTCTGCACCATTTTCACTTCCTCAGCGTGCAGCCTCGGAGCAGTTTCCTTTTCTCGCTCTTTAATCCTCTTATAGTGTTGTATAATAGTTTGTATTTCTGCCCACACCTTTGCCTCTATGCCCACTATCTTCTCCAGTGCTTTTTGAACTTCCTTGGACAACCACCTTTTAATAACAAAATATAAAATAAGAACTGATCGGTCCAACTGGTTTCCTGTCTCAGCTCACTACATCGCCTGCACTTTTAAAATGTACTGCACAGTACCTTAATCTTCCCCCACGGTGTACTGCATTATGGAGTGCAAGTCTGGTGTGTCAGGGTACGCCCACTGCAGAGCGTCCCACACTTGTGCTCTGATGTTGGAGAAGGGTGCCCATCGTGCGCATCATCATCTAACTTCTCTCCCGAATGCCCTACTTTAACCCACACGTCTCCAGCCTGATCTCCCACAATTGCAACAGGCAAACTTTTCATGTCTCTCACTGTCAAAGGGATCCCTGCTGTCTACTTCTAAAATGCATATTTTGATTGATTGCTATTCTCCCGCAGATTCCTCATCATGATAGATGTGCATCTCCAGCTTCAACTCGTCGATCCGTTTTGAACGGCTCTCGGTTGTCAACTCTGGACGTGACGTCAGGTGTCGTACAAATAGCGCATCACTACGCTACACACTTCATTTCCTTTTTGCCGCTCGCTTGCACTCTTCATAGGAAACACGACTCAAGCTACTCGACATTCTTACTGTAATTTCGTACATGTTTTCTTCAAAACCTCAACGCGATGTCCTCCCACAGTGTTTCGGGCTCCAAACAATGCCACGATTGCCAGGCCAAGATGTCTTTGGCCGACCCCCGTGATGTCGGTCTAGTCACCACACGGAGGCCTGCGTATCGTGCGCAAAGATGCAGCCAAAGCCCATGTGCGAAAGAGCCGGGAAACTGGCTTTGGGCCGACCTGTCGCCAAGTGTCAGGCGCGGTCGCTCATCCGGTCCTCAGAGGCCGAGACTGAGGAGCCCCACCCCTACCAAGGGGAAAGACCAACATCGTAAGACGACCAAGAAACGGTCCCATTCCAGAAGCCATTGCTCATCGTTTTCCTTGCGGAAGAAGAAGCGGCACCACCGCCACACCAAACAAATTTGGTCATTTCTCATTAGATATTTTTGTATTCAATCATTTCTGCAGATAGCGAATGTGAATGCTATTGGATGCCGAACTAAATGAAAAGGGCTTTTTGAATGAAAGCCCATCATATTGAATACCAAAGTAAATGAGAATTCTTATTTGATTAAGAATAAATGATATTAAGTATCAAATGAACACTTGGAAGTTCAATTGACAAATGGTGAATGCCAAAGTATTTATCAAAAGTGAACAAGTATAAGAATTATAGCAAGTGGCAAATGAAAAAAATACTTAAGTAAACTACAAATGTGAAACTTTTTTTAAAACGGAGTTCCAGCAAGTGACAAATTGAACAAAACGTAAATATTCGAACTAAAACTGTGAGGCAAAAGCTTTGTGAACAGAACTACTAGTGGCAAATTGAACAAATACTAGAGTATACGAATTACAAATAAGAGGAAGATGTGTGATCTTGTGGCAATGTAGACTGGTGCAGAAAAGGGTTGCACTAGCCCAGAGTAAAGACAATTGTGGAAAAACCCAAAGCCTAAGGCAGAAGAGCCTTTGAGGAGCTAAAACAAATACAAGGAGAAAATGATGGTTGCGTGACCTGTAATGGGTGGGATGTGCAGTCTGGCAACTGTGCCTAGACCAGGGAGCTCTCTATTATAAAGATCAGTCGTCCTGAAGCAAGCCAAGCAGAAGCATAGGATTCCTGTTTGTGTGACCTGTAATAGGTGGATGGTGTTTTCTGATAACTGCGCTTAGACCAGGGCACCCTAAATGATGACCAACAAAGAGCATTGTAAGTAGGCCACTGAAAACGTTGAACTACTTGATAAGGCAAGCCAGAAGGCAGTTCAAGTGAACCTGTTTTTCTTACATTGAATATTGAACAAATCACTTTGGAATAAATACTACTTTAAAATCTTGTCGAAGGGCACCCTGGAACTTGAAGGAACTGAGAAGCTTTTTCCCGGGAAGGGAAATCTCAAAGTCTTCGTTTTGTGTGAACTATCCCATATTGAACTTGGAGAAGGGACCCTCAAGGCCTGGTTGGACATTGGTGAAACACACAGATATTGGAATTGTATTGAGCCTGAAGTAGACGGCCCAAGAATAACTTAGCTGAGTGGAGACTTTACTTTTTTTAACACTATTTTGGTTAAGAAGAATTCTAATCTGTCTTTATTTCTGGATGTGGGTGAAGCATAGGTTTTGGACACAGACAGAACTTGATTTGGACTTTTCACACAGACTTTCTTTAGTTTTCTTTGGGCAGGAGAAGTCTCTATAGGGCTAGGTAGGCCTTATTCCATCCTGACATTTTATTAAAGCTCTTTGAAACTTGAAATCTGTTGTCTGTGTCATCTCTTGATACCATGCCTGTCTTACACTCTTTAACTCCACTACCTTTGTTCTTACCACGACTGTTCCTCCACTCATATCCTTTATCCACGTCCTTCCACACTGCTTTCTGTCCATTCCTCTTTGAAACAATCCACCTCCTCTCTACTGACGTTCTCTGCCACCTCTTTTTTAGTACTCTTCCTCACCTCCTCCTTTCTTCTCTTACCGCTTTCTTAGTCACCCTTGCTGCCTCCTCACTTCAATTTCCCTTGACTACTTCATTAGTCTCCTTCACCTCATCCTATCTCCTTTCCCTTCCGAACCACCTCTTTAGAATGTTTCTCCACTTTAAGAAACTCCTTTTCCCTCTCCGTTCCTCCTTCGCCCCTTTTGTACAGCAGTCATCTGCTGCGTCCTCAATTACTTGTGCCCCTATCTGCTCCTCACTCGCCACCCAAACTCCTACTTTGTGAAACGGCAGCTCTGCACCCCCACACCCCCTTCACTGTAAGCCACTTTAGTCTTGCGAACTTGCCATTCTATGGGCCTGAGAGTCTGGAGAGATCACATGCCCAGTTCAGTTTCGGCGTTCTCCGAGTTTCATGCTCTGAAGTTACAACACTTAGGAGGAATCTGTGGTGGATGAACTGCAGTTGTTCTTTCTCCCTGCCAATCACTAGAGTTTGCCCCACTCCGCCCACCCCCAACCCAAGGACGTGTTTACTATCTATTGTACAAAACAGGTCAGAGCATGTGATGAGCATTCCTCTTGCAGGGTGTAGAGACTACAAAACTGCTTTTCCCCAATGTGGTTTGCTGTTAGTATTTCTTTTATTGATTTCACTGAAGGGAGTGGCTGCACAGAAACTTTGCTCCTTTGTGTGTGCAGTTGTAATGGAGACATGAGCTTTCCTCTCCTCAGGGTTCCCCGTAATGTGGAAACGAAGTGGAGTTCTCTTGGACTGTCCATTTGCGGGAGAGGTTGTGCTTGCCTCTGCCACTCTGGGTATTAAATAGTAAAGGGATGCAAATACTCCCTGAATGTCCCCTTTTGGGGTGGAAAGCACTTTTTTGGCGTGCTTAGGTCCTTCCCATAGTCTTCCTGTCGCTGGATTCATAAGTACACCTCTGTAGTCTTGTCTGTGTATTAACACTGTAGAAAAGTGAAATGATAGTAAATGTTTCACTTTTCAGTGTGGTTTGTTAGCAAGGTCCTCGCTAACTTCAGCTTGGGACTGATTCTCTAGATTTCTTGCTAGCCTCAGAGACCTCATTTGGCCTACTTCATTGTCACCATCATATTGGATCTTTTCCAGGTATTGCCTTAAACACGAAGGGGAATTAAGAGATGTGTATTGCTCGAAGGATGGCCCTATCCTCTCGCCTTGGCTTTTTGACATCTACCATTCCCCTCAAGCCTATTTGATCTCCATCTTCTCTCCTAACTTCCAGTATTATGCAGACATCACACAGCTCTCCTTCATGCTCCCCTCCTCTGCCTCCTCCTTTCCTCTTATTCCTGACTGTCTGTCTGCTGTTCTGGCATGGTGCACTGCTAACGATCGCTGCCTTAATGCCAGGAAGACTAAGATCCTTCTCATTGGGACCCCAGCTCCCTCCTGCCCTCCTACACTTTGGCTGCTGTAAGGAAGGAATGGTATTAACAGTAAGACAGACACGTGACCACAGTTAAAGGGTGTTTATTGAGCTTCAAAAAGGGTTTTAGAAACGCCTATCTAATCCTACATCTAATCCTAAATCTATAGATGGGAGCAAGCTACGATGATCAAATAATAACAACACAGTCTTAGTGGTGTCTTGTCATAATAAAAGGGCCTACACTAATAAACCTATTGCCAATCCTTACCTCTAAATACAAGTAGTGTGGGAACCAATGTTGCCAGAAAGAAAGAAGTGTTCACAAAATGATATTTCAGGATGTTTAGGCCGCTGGCCTACCGTCCCCATGTTTTTAGCACAGGACAAGGCGGTACACTTGAGCTTAGCACAGTCTCTGGCTTTTCTGGCACGTGCCCAAGTCTCTCTGCCTTTCAAAGTATCTTCTTCCAGAGGGCCTGATGCGACAAACAATTCATTCTTTTCCTCTCAGGATTTCACATGCACTCAGTTTCTCAGGTGATGCACTAATCACCTCCGATCCCCCTCAGCCTGGCTCAGATCCTCTTTAATACAATGTTCAATTAGTCTCCCTCCACCGGGCGCGGACCAGTTGCAATTTAACACATACTTGCTTAAACCAAAGGTTATCAGCTGATCTCCATCTGCCCAGCTCGAACCAACTTAATCTACTTTGTCATAAACTTTCTTTATGCTATTAACATCGAAGACTTTCTATTGTGCACAGGATTTCGCTTGACCCGTTGCTGGACCACTTCGATTTACAATTCTTTGTCACTCTTCAGTTGGATACCGTCCAGAGACTTTTAAATGAGCACGCTTGCGGTGCCGGACCACTCTAAGCTGTTGTATCTTGGCTTCAAAGTTCAATATCTCATCCGTTGTACAATTTTACTTGCGTTGATTATCACATGCGCTTCATACAATGTTTGCTTCAGCTTTCACTATACACTGTTGATGCTTGCAACCCTGGCTTCAACACAGACTGGTCTCGTATCAGTCTCCCCAACTCACCGGCTATGCTGACTTAACTGGCGCTGCTTTGTTGTAGGAGCCAAGGACCGTACCACGGCAGCAAGCGTTTTTCCCCGCTTTGACTGTCGACGCCGGAGAGCCCCGGGTACCTCAGACACACAATGCAGGATTCTTCAGCCTCGTTTCCTGGTCTTACTTTTTCTATTCACGAAGGTTCATGAAAGTAACAGTTCCTCATCGAAAAGGGCAAGAACGCTTCCCTCCTTGTGATCCCCTTCTGTTTTGCCGTCTTTCGCCTTGTATTAAACTGCCATCTTGGAACTGCTGTTTCCTCGCGTGCTTTGCCTCACTAAGAGTGTGCTCTTGTACTCCGCCTTTTATCTGTGTTGGGAAGTGTAATGGAAGTCAAGTGTGTGTAATGGTCAGTAATTGCCTGATGCTTCCTAACCATTGTATTGGGATGTCAGGTATATGACTCGGGTGTTAGTCAGTTTTCTCTCATAGCAAGCTGTTTTGTGAGAAAGTGTTCATGTTGGAAAAAGGTGCGGGGTGGCTTTCCTAAGTATCCTACCTGGTAGGATGGGGTAAAGGTGTTACAGGGAACTGTGCTGAATGCAGGGTTGGGGGAAGTCTGACCTGGGCTGCCAGGAGGAGTGGATGAACTAGCCAGGGATTGCAGTGCGTTGTTTCTCAGAGTTTGGACAAGGTGGTGTTCATGAGGGTCCGCCATCTTGGGCCCTTCTGCCCAGGTGGCGTTCCTATTACCCATGGCTGCTGGCCTCTCTTAAGCCGTGAAGTGCTCAGTGAGCCTGCCCTTCTGCCCCCGATCTGCTGTGTGGTGCCACGATCTTCGTTGTCATCTGGAACTGAAGTGCGGTCTGCGTCCAACATTATCGGTCAGTCGAAGTGTGGTGCTGCGGCCAACTTTGATCTTTATCCAAATTCCCCCCCGAGTCTAACACAGAGGCTTGGTGTCTTGAGCTCCATGTCTGGTGTTTCTAGTGGGCACTGATTCGGTCGGCGGGTGAGAGGCCCCACATTATAACAGCCTTCCCTCCTTGCATTGTGCAAATCTCCTCCGGGGGACAGCTGTGGCCTCTCAGCGAGTCCATGAGTTTGGCGAAGTGCCCTATCCTTTATGACCTTGGGGGAGTGGTGCCTGATGAGTGTTGCCCATCATTTTTGAGGAGGCTAAGGGAGTTCCTAAGTTTGTGGAGCGGGTTGATTGGCTTGTTGGCTGGATGGCCGTGAGTAGAGGTGTCCCAGTCTTGCTGTGCAGGTCTGCCCGTGGGACAGTCCCGTTCGCTTTGGTCCTCACGGTGGCTGGATGGTTTTAGCAATGCCTGCCTCTAAGCATGTTTCTGAGCATTAACTCCTTGCAAATCAGGACCCCGAAGTCCATTGACTTTCAGCAGGCACGCTGGTACTCTTAATAAGAGTGCCAGGCCCTGCAGTATGGACGGTGCAGCAGCATTTGTCCTCTGAGGCTGGACGGCTGACCGCTCTTGTATGGTGTATGGCAGTGGCCTGAGGTGGTTGCTGGCTGAGCAGGCCCAGACTGCATCCTACTATAAGCTGCCTTGGGGTTTAGTAAGTGGGTTTCTAACATTGACATTATACACCCTTCCTCGTCCTTCAGGAGCGGCAGCTGCCCCTCCTCTCACTTCCTTGTGGAATCCGTACTGATATATTTACAAACATTGCCCCTCATGACTGTCATCCCTACTCGTGCCATCACGCGTTTACTGCTAATTAGTGGCTGGCTCAGCGCCACTTAACCCATTTCATCTGCCCCTCAAGTCATCCACATTCCAGATGCCCCATGCTCTTCGGTCACTCTGTATGCTGCCTTCCCTCACAGCGATTCATCCTCACTGTCACCAACTACTGTATTGTTGGGCTGCACTTCCTGTGCCACTCCTATAAGACTGTGCCTGTTTTGTGCCTCCTTCCTCCATTGAAAGTGCTGTTAGCCAAAAAATCGTTTTTAGCTGGCCTCCTCTTGCAATGAAAGTGCCTGTTGGCTGAAAATTGTTTTTAGCTGTGGCTACTCCCCTGCGCCCCAGCGGAAGAACCTCAAAGATGGCAAGCTCCTCCATGTTGCCTCGCTTAACTCTCACTCTGCTGTCAAACACTTGTCTGACATCTGCAAACTCTTTGAACGCATGGATCTAGATGTGCTCGCCATCACAGAGAAATGGCTCAGACAGCTCTGTCACAAGCTTTGACACACTCCTCCCTTAAGGATACAAGATCCTCTATGTGCCCAGGTCTAAGGGGGTACGAGGGAGTGTGGCGTTGATCTTCCCAGAATGGATACCTGTGTCGATCATCGCTACCCAGGCCTACTCCTCCTTCGGGTGCCTAGTCTGCAGGCTCTCGCTCTCTCCTAAATCTTCGCTCCTTATGGCCACCTCTCCTTATGGCCACCTTCTATCGGCTGCCAGGACAGTCCACTCTCTACCTCTCAGAATGGGCTGACCTGGCCTCCTCTCTACTCTCCTCCTCCTCCTTTCAACTCCTCCTAATGCAACATCCATCTGGACTCTCCCGACTCCTCAGGACCTTTTCGCAACCTATGTGATTCTCTCTCCCTCTCCATCTTATCTCCGGCTCCACAGACGCAGCGGCCCACACTTAGGATGCTCTCATCTCTACCGACATCCCTCTCTATCCCGCTCTCTATCCCTCTCACTGCCTCTCTTTCTTGGACGGACCACTCTCTTCTCTCTTCACACTTGAAGCTCTCCTCTCGCACCAGCACACAGGGCACGGCCACTCGGGTTCAAAGTCACCAGACCCACGAAAAGAGGGACAGCGGCTGCCTTTCCCTCCATTTACTCTCCGCCCCCTACTCCTCTGGCGGACTCCCATCCTGACACAACCCTTGATAACTTCAGTCTCTCTATCTCTAACCCCCTTGATACTCTTGCCACTGCCATGAGTGTCTGACTGAAACCTTCCAAAAAGTGCACCTTTTTTAAAATTATTATTTGTTTATGGTTACAAAGAACCTTTACAAAAAAGAATACAATTTAACAAACATATTACAAATAAAAACATATATTTTAATCTTTTGATTTGGTCGTGATAAATCAAGTCCTTTCAACCTACAACAAAATCAAAACATATAAAATCTATTTTAAAATCATGACACATGAGACACCACATAAACACTCAGAAAAATAAACAAAATAAAAAATTATCAAAATTAAAGAATGTGCAATACATAAAAAAATGTTATATGATGCATTGGATTTACCACATATTTACAATTGGCTTAATATGGTGCATATTTTTCCCTTTTTAATAAAGTCATCGTACTCCATTATTATCCCTACTCCCGCATGATAATGTGTTATTTTTTCTTTAAACCCAGGTGGTATAACAGGTTAAGAATTGCATATCGCACATCTTTCCTGGTGGTGTGGAATAATAAATCCCATAAGTTATCGCTTGTCATGCCACAATGATCTTCAAATAAATGTTTGAGATGCAGAGTTCTCTGCGCAACTAGTGCAGTACATTTTGTACAAAGATGTTTAAACGTTTCTAACACAGACTCGCAAAACCGACATTTTGTATCTCTAAACTGAAGCATATGCTTTTTGCATAACACTTCTCTATTTACCCAGAGATTTAGTCTGAACCGCAGAAAGCCATCTCGGTGTTGCGAGTTAGGAAATTTCATCAAGTAGCTTGTAGGGCTACTGGAGGGTTTCAACTCAAAGGGATTTTTCTGCAAAGCTCTTATACTGGAAACACGCTATTCTTGTTTTAATCCAGTCATGATCCCATATTTTAACCTTTGCTTTATCTGGATTTCCCATTAACAATGCTACAGTAATATCCGCCCCATCGAGGACTTTCTGCGCTTGCAAACGACAGGTTCTAGGGAACGGATCCAATGAATTCATTAGATAATCAGAAATAATTTTCAATAGGCCTACTGCCGTATCACTCATAAGGCACTTTCGATATAGTGAACATAATTTCCATTTGGCTATGGCAAACAGTGAAAGTAATCCAAGCTTGTATCTTAAAATGGCTATTGGTTGTGACATAGGTACATTTAAAACCTGTTTCCAAAAAAAAAAATTCTTTTTGTGCCCTGTAACTGTATGGCTTACATGGCTTTGCTTCAGTGCCATACATTAAAACTGGCGTGCCTTTTTGTTTATAGTATGTTATCAACTGAACTATGTAAAATCTGCAGTACTTGGTTCTAATAATACGAGCTTGGCACACAGCTGTAAGTAATTTCATGTTTGCTTGATGATGGTAACACGTGTCACCCCATTGGTTAGAGATACAATGTCCTAGATAAGTATTTGATGTTACTGATGACAATTCCAATTTCTGTAGTGGCCATGATAACACTGCAGTCCTCTGTTTGAGCATCCCAAACTGTATTACTTTTGTCTTTGGGGTGTTGATTGTTATACAATTTCTTTGTGCATAAAGATCTAATGCATTCAATAAAACTCTGACCCTTTGGCGTCTGTGAGACTAGAACCATATCATTGGCGTACAAAAGCCATTTCACCTGTATTCCCATGATTTTTGGTGAATCAGTAGTAAGCACCTCAAAGGCTATACCCACATCCGAAATAAAGAAATTAAATAACACTGATGCCAACAGGCGTCCTTTCTTCAGACCCGGTCCGTATTGATTGAGTCTGTTAGCAAGCCATCATTTGTTAACCTTATCTGGATGGTGGTATTTGAGTGTAACTCAATCACCATTTCAGTATTTCCCAGGGGCACTCATGTTCTACAAGTTTTTTGTAAAGTAGTTCTCTTGGGATGGCATCAAATCCTATTTTAAAATCTATGAATGCAATGTAAATTGCTTGTTTCTGGTGGTGCACCCGTTGTATTATACGTCACTGTTATCATGTTTATTGCTGTGCCTAAACCTGGTAGGAACCCTGTTTGAAAGGGGTCCTGAATGTTTTTGCTATCCAACCATTTGTTTAATGAATTCAGCAACAACCTGGCGAACGTTTATCCAGGACAGTCTAGTAATGCAATGGGTCTATATGATTTAGGATCCAACCGATTACCTTTTTTAAAGGAATGGTTTGGTCAAAAATTTTTATTGTCCCTAGGGGTCGGCCATGTGTTTTTAAGCCTAAGTCGCTCGATTTTAGAAAAATTTCCTATGGACCTTACCCGAGTTTTCGTCCATTAAACGCACGCGCAAACAGGCAGTAGGGCGCCGCCATTTTGTGATAATCTTATCACTTTCCGCATCGCCCTGGCTGACTTGCTTTTGCGGCACTAAATCATATCCCCCACCCCTGAGCCTGACATTATCAAAACATTCATATTCCCCGCCTCTCTCCGTGACGTTTCTGTGCTGCGTAGGCAAACACGCCCAGTCGTCTTCTACGCGACTTCACACAGAACCCGGAAACCAACACAGATCAACTCACAACACAGCGCGCCACAATTCGGAATATGAAACTGTACTTTACCAAATATACCGTGTTGCTGTTTGATTTTAAAGTACATTTATTTGACATTAAATGTTTATAGAATATTCAGCAATTGCCATATGAACTCGGAATGCCATTTATTTTCTTTTATCTGTATCCGCAAATCCGTAAAAGTTTATCGTGAGTCACACGCTGTTCCTTTATGGTACGCAGGGTGTTGGTTTTCGTTAAAAGAAGCACTTTGGTCGCATGGTGAACCGCAAGGCTGTTCCATCAAGTAGGTAAAGGTTGATATGTTCCTTCTAGCTGCTAGTGCCGCGTAAGGTCATATGGGCCCTTGGCGATCGTCCCATAAGATAGTCATAAAGTGGTGCAGTTGTTTACGATAAGCTGCAGCTGGCGGTTGAAAAAACCATCTGCCGGGGTCTGAAACTGGTGGCAGTAGCAGTAGGGAAGGATATACCTGTTTTGAACACATAAAAATTATAATTAGTCTCGCCAGCCGATCTTTATTAATATGATTCATTTTATTTATTACGGCCGAGCTGAAACTATTTGCTTTCAAGGATAGTGCAATGGAGTATTTTCGGCTCTAAAATCAATGCGAAAAGTAACGAAATAAATCGAGGTTAGCACACAATGAGAAACGACTGTTTGTCTACATGCGTGTGGAATGTGGACCTGCATGCCCATGTGCCCACTACAAGGACGATCCCACAAACGTTTTCCTAGCTCTTCATTCATTAATTTATTCATGCATCCATTCATTAATTCTTCATTCCGGTATAAAAGCGTCTAAAGAGTTACTTACATTATATTTGCAATTTCCATTGTATCTCTGCGTAATGCAGTCCGGAAATCCCACTGTGCTCTTGACAACGATTTTTCATATACTGAACTAACATGAAACTCGGTCTAATTTCAGAATTTTCTGCCTTATCGTCTCTTACGTTATTGCACCCCCCCACCCCTCTTCAAATAAAGTTCTTTCGGCATGGTCCCTGTCTCTCAAGGTAAAAAAACAATCAAACCTTATACTGCCAGTGCGAGTTGTGGGCCTCTTCAGGGCACGAGCTGAAAATCAAAGCCGCTGACCTTCACTAGAAATGAGCATACATTCTTTCTTTGTAAAATCCCGTAGTAAAGCCATCTGTGAGAACTTGAAGTTTCAAATCCATCTATGTACTGCGCCTCAATGTGCAAATGCGAACTGGCTTCTCTCCCATTTGCAACGGCTCGCTTGGCGCGTTCTAAGGCCCCCAATTCTGTCCTCGTCTGTGAGCTTTGAAGCCCCAAAGAACCATAACTATTGAGACTTTTAATTTTTTTGGGGAAGGTCTGGGAAAGTATAAAGTACCCGAGGAGTTGAGTTGAAAGTGAGATTTATTGTTTGTTTTATTATTTGCAATACGCAAGCCTCCCCTCGGTTAACAGTGCGCAGCATTTACATGAGATTGCGAAAATTAGTTACATCAACAAAAATATATACATACACATATAGACAAGGTCAGCAATATGAGGTGAATAGAGAGAGAATTCAAAGATGACACCCAGGTTGTTCGCCACCCAGGATGGTGAAGGTAGGGGTTAGGGTTAGCGTACTTTCTATGTACACTGTACAATAACATTTATTTACAAAAAGACAATCGTATTACAATTATTTAACCCGGGATTTGTACTTCACAACCAGCTCTCCTTTGGGTGGACATGGCACAGTGGCAATGTTGGGTGGCAATGGATCAGTGCTCTGCACAGAAACGTTCAAAATTCCATATCTGTGCTTCTCTAATACAGCAACAATAAGGCTTTTGACAAAGTCGAACTCCATATCCTCATGGACTGGTTTGATCACCCATTGCTTACTACTTTTTGAAAAGGTCTTAGTGTAGCGAGGCATCCTTACATTACCCGTAGTCCTAGATTGTTCACGGCCAAGATTCTCGTTCTGGGCCAAGACGGCAAGTAGAGTCCTATGTCTCATGCCCTGTATGCTGAAATGCAAGCGCTTTGGCCTGTACTTTAGGCACATATTGTGGAACACATCCAAACCTCCTGTGTGACAGAATTCTGTCAGTCCCCTCAAATCTCTTGGTAGAGTTTTATCGAAAACAATCTTCTCAATGGCTTTGTGTGTCAGTGAAGATGGATTCAACCACTTCTTCTTCCGTGCCTCCACTGGGGCCAAAGGGCCATGTTCACATTGGTGGAAATGTAGGTTTTCTGACCAGCGGTGCACGTTGGTACAGTGGTGCATCAGTGACCGCAATTTTTCAAGTAGTATTTCCACTGACCCTTCACAAGTTTTGGAGCTCCACCAAAGATGGTTTCTGATAGACTGGGACCACTCTGAAATACTTTCCAAACCTTTTTTTTCCCTGCAGCCGAGATTTTCTTATTGATTGATTTAGCAAGATGCCATACGTCAAATTGTTGTTTAATATGTGGGAACTGCTCTCTCATTGTATTGGCAATTGAAACGTGTCTGTCCGTGGCTATGAGGTTGATGTGCATTCCCCTCGATTGTAGATATTCCACTGATTTTATAAATCCTAGTTTCTCCATGGCCACTGAGGATGTACATTGTGTTACCTGCACGACCACCAAACTCACAATTTTCTTACTATCCATGTCCTGAAAGTGGTAGGTGCAGTACTTGGCAGAAAATCCAGGGCTGTCGCACTGTCCATCGCCGGCTAGTCGAATGTACTTGCTAGAGACAATTGTTCAAGTTTCCAAGCATCACTAATGGCCGGAAACAGATAATCATTTTGGTATTTGTAGTACTGCGTTTTTGAAATGAAATGGAGTCCCACAAACTGAAAGAAAGACTCTAACTTTCTAAAACTGGACCCACTAAAAAGTGATGCAGCTGCACACAGTAGATTGCCTGCTGGCAGTTTCCCCAGCAGCGGTTGTGCAGACCATCAGAACGTATGATTTAATCTGCAGGCGGCAGGTATTTTGACGTTACTGCCTTGTTTTTGACAAGTTACATGAATCAATGGCTTCCCACATACTTTCCCTCTAACTGAATGCCCACATTTCAACATACTTATAATATTCATCAAACAACTGTCGAATACTATGTGTTTGCCCTCTTTCATTAGACTGTCATCCTGCGTCAAAGTTGTTTCGGCCTGTGACGTTGAGGACATATCACCACATTTGAAAGAAATATTGCTGCTATGAAGTTCTGATGCGTCGGTGAATGCTGCTGCTGGTTCATTCTCTGTCATTTCAACATCTGCTACTTCAACATTGATGGGAGAACACAACAATGTCGACAGCGTTTTTGGTGGCAATTTTTTGGCGGGTGTAGATTGTGTGAATTGATCTGCGACTACTTCAGAGCTATCTTCAATACATCGAGTATCATGTTGTTGTGGTGGTGCTGTCGTGACTTGCCGCGTAGTGAAGAGTAATGGGCCTCTGTCCACAAATCACCCACAGGGAAGAGTAAAGATACTCCCTGTGCGAGCTTTGAGGCCACAGGTGGTTTGATGGTTCGCCGGATCTGATGACGCCAAGGACCCCAGAGGCTGTTAAAAGGAAGTTAAGATTAGCACAGGCAAACACAGTACTTTGGTATGAAGAAGTGTGCAATAATCTCTTACCTAAACCCAGCAGGGATGATACTGGGGTAACTTGGGTCTGGTGCGAGGGAGTGCCGTAGATCCGGACAGTCGTATCCCAGATGGTAGGTATCGACTGTACCTGTGTTTCTGCCGTGACTTGAAAGGCAAGTGAAACCAAAACACGTAGAGCCAATGGCCGAAGATCGTAGAGTCAAAACAGGGGCGATCCGTAAACAATCCGTTAAGCAAAGCAAAGTGTCCAGAGTACCGAGATCCGTGCAGTTCCGAGCGACAAGATCGAGGAGTAAGCAGGTCAGTCCGTGATTCATAAGCCAAAGTCCAAATCCAAAGTAACCAAGTAACGTGATATCTGCAAGCGCCGAACAGAGTCGTGAAACAGCTGTGAAGCGGTGAGAAACTCGAACTTCCCGGTTTTTATGTGCGTCGACTCCTGATCACGTGAGCGGTACTCTGGACACGTGATCGGGAAGCCGTTGCGGAACCAGGAAGTAACCGCGATCGGGTGTTCCATCCCGAGCGCAGTCTCCATGGGAGTTGCCAATGGAAACGAGGCAACAAACCGGGCCAGCCTCTACGCACGACCCGCACTCGCTGGTGACGGCGACTCCCTCGCACCCTAAGTGAGGATATGTCTCGGGAGGTGGATGGCAACCCGGGGCGAGTAACAGTGTGTGCTGGGGTATCAATCAAAGAGGTGCATCGTGGCGAGACTGGTCTGTTGTGCATGACATAGCCCCCCCTTAATGGCCCACGACCACGTGGGCAGGAAGGAAGATCCCGGTGGAAACGTGAAACAAGTCTCGGGGCATGGACATCCTCAGCAGGGACCCAACAACGCTCCTCGGGGCCAAAACCCACCCAGTCCACGAGATACTGGAGTCCACCCCTAACCACACGAGAACCCAATATAGCAGAAACCTCATACTCCACTGAGTCACCCACTGTGATAGGGCCAGGCGTAGGTCGGAGACGAGTAGGGGCCGGGCAAGGCTTCAACAAAGAGGTGTGGAAAACGGGGTGAATGCGCCAGGAGGCAGGGACTGAGAGGCGATAGGCCACAGGGTTGATCACAGCAGAAATCCTATATGGGCCCACAAAACGGGGAAGCAGCTTGCGACAACCAGGAAGCCTAAGGTGACGAGAAGAGAGCCAAACCCTGTCCCCTACGGCATAGGAAGGCGCCACTGCCCTCTTACGGTCCGCAGCAGCCTTCATTGATTCCCGGGCCTCCTGAAGATGAGTAAGTGTTTGGGCCTGAACGGCCGCCAAGTCGCGGGCACAGGCGACAGCAGCCGGGTTGTCAGAGGGTGCCAGGTCCGGGATAGGTAAGGTGCGGGGGTGTTGACCATGCAAAACATAAAAGGGAGAAGAGCCAGTGGAGGAATGTGTGGAATTGTTGTATGAGAACTCAGCGAGATGTAGCAAGCCCAGCCAGGATTGTTGGTGTTGCAGAATCAAACAACGCAAATACTGTTCCATGGCCTGGTTCACCCTCTCAGTCTGGCCGTCCGTCTCCGGGTGGTAAGCGGAGGAAAAGCGGGAATCGATACCCAGGAGAGCCGTGAGAGCACGCCAGAACCGAGAAGTGAATTGGGGCCCTCTATCCGAGATTATAATCGTGGGTAACCCAAAGAGACAAAAGACCGATTTAAAGAAGAGATCGGCCAAAGCTGGGGCAGAAGGGATACCAGAACAAGGTATGAAGCGAGCCATTTTGGAAAACGAGGCGACTACCACCCATATGGTGTCGAATCCCTTGGTCCGGGGTAGGTCTGTTACGAAATCCATGGAAACCGTGTGCCAGGGTCTGGGGGGTACAGGTAACGGAAGCAGGAGCCCCACCGGACACCCTCTGCGGTGCTTACACTGGGCGCATATAGCACAGGTGTTAACATACCCTTCTACGTCGTGTTTCATGGAGGGCCACCAACACCAACGTCTGAGAATGTCCAACGTGCGCTTTTGTCCGGGATGGCCATTGATGGCGCTATCGTGGGACCATTCCAGGGCGAGATTGCGAGCGTCGGTCGTAGGTAACCACAATCTGTTCTGGATATACGACAACCCTTCATGAAACACCGGATCCCACTCGGTGACCTGATCAGGATGTAGCGAAACCCATGTGCGAATCGAGTCTAACAGAGACAAAGGAGGGGTGCAGAGACAAATTACATGTTGGTTTAGTAGGTTTTCTGGGAAAACAGGTAAGGACACCCCACCCGGAGAGCGAGACAAGGCGTCCGCCTTCCCATGGGACAGCCCGGAACGATGTTTGATCTGGAAGTCAAAGGCCGCGAAGAATAAATGCCACCGCACCTGCCGACTGTTAACACACCTCAGCGAGGCCAGATCCTGGAGGTTGCGGTGGTCGGTGAACACCGTGACTGCGTGCCTTGCCCCCAACAAGTGATGCCGCCAGACTAAGAAAGCATCTTTGATGGCAAACAGTTCCTTCTCCGTGACGGTGTAATGCAGTTCCGTAGCAGAGAATTTTCGGGAATGAAACGCCACCGGATGCAACTGACCCGAAAGAGGGCATCGTTGGGACAGGACCGCCCCAAGAGCGAAAGAGGACGCATCAGCCTCCACAATGAATGGGAGTTCTGGGTCGGGATGTTTCAGGACAGGAGCAGTTGTGAATGCAGACTTCAAAGCGTTAAAAGCCGCTTGGTGGATTTCCAACCAGACAAAAGGTGATTTGGGGCTGGTTAGGGCAGTAAGGGGAGCTACCAGAGACGAGAAGTCCTGGATGAAGCGTCTGTAGAAATTCGAGAACCCAAGGAAGGACTGCAGGGACTTGATGTTGCTGGGCTCCGGCCAGTCCAAAACTGCACGGACCTTGGACTGGTTCATGGCTAAACCCCCAGGGGTAATATGGAATCCCAGAAATTCAACGCTTTCAGTGTGGAACTGGCACTTCTCGGGTTTGGCGTAGAGCGAGTGTTGGCGGAGGCGGAACAGTACCTCGCGGACGTGCCCTATATGTTCTTTTATGTCCTGCGAGTATATCAGGATGTCGTCAAGGTATACTGCCACGCATACGTCCAACAAATCGTGAAACACTTCGTTCATGAAACGTTGGAAGGTAGCAGGGGCGTTACAAAGGCTGAAGGGCATGACTACGTATTCAAACAATCCGTAGCGAGTACAGAAGGCTGTCTTCCACTCGTCTCCGGAGCGGATTCTGACCAGGTTATAGGCCCCGCGGAGATAGAGTTTTGTGAAGATGGTAGCGTGACTTAACCTGTCTAGTAATGGGGTAATCAACGGTATTGGGTATCGATTTTTCATGGTGATTGAATTTAGTCGGCGGTAGTCCACACAAGGACGCAGATCGCCCTCCTTTTTAGGGACAAAGAATATAGGGCTGGCAGCCGGAGAGGTGGAGGGACGTATATGACCGACCTTCAAGGCTACATGGATGTACTCCTTTAGTGCCTGTTCCTCCGAAGGAGATAAGGAGTAGATGCGTCCTGAGGGAATCGCGGAATCAGGGACTAGGTCAATGGGGCAGTCGTAGGATCGGTGTGGTGGGAGCACCTCCGAGGAACCCTTGTCGAAGACCTCCTGGAAATCACCGTATTTTGTAGGGATACCAACGGCAACTGCCCCCACTACATGAGGCTCCGGAGCCGCAGGGATATCCCCGTGCAGTGTGAGCTGCGCTATGGCCCCTAGGGCTCGTGGAGGTGATTCTGTGTCGTCAGGAGCGGTGAGACAAAAATTCTGACACGTCTCAGATTCAAAATGGACCTGCCCCGACTTCCAGTCAATCAAGGGATTGTGTAGATGTAACCAAGGAAGACCCAGGATGATTCCGAACTGTGGCATTGTAATCAGATCGAATGTGATGATTTCCTGATGCGTGTTTTGTATAATTAGGGTGATCGGGGCAGTTTGTTGCTTGATAGGGCCTGATATCAATGCTGTACCATCCACCGCTTGTACTGGTTCCGGATGTTGCTTGGTGATCAGAGGTAGGTTTAACGATCCGGCCAAGGTTATGTCGATGTAGTTGCCCGTGGCGCCTGAATCGATGTAAATCGAGACAGCGTGGGCAGTATCGGGTGTAGGGTTAAGTGTGGCCTGTACTAACACTGGCCTGATCCTGCCAAAGGCGGGGTTCCTGTCCGGGGAAACGGAAGTACTGCTCGAGCCGGTCCCCGGATCTAGGGTCGAGCACTCGGAAAAACCGGGTTCTTGAGCTTAGGGCGTCTGGGACATGACTTTACAAAATGGCTATTTAGACCGCAGTAGAAACAAGCATGGTCGGTTCTCCTGCGATCCCTTTCTAGTTGCGTGATGGGACTGCGAATGCCACCTATTTGCATGGGTTCGATGCCTGTACCAGAGGAGGAGGAAGGTGAGGTAGCAATGGGGTTTCCTGTTTCAAACCGACGCTCGGAATGTCTGGCGTCGATTTGCAATGCGAGGTCCACTAACTCAGTGTGTGTCGTGGGCAAGGATGGGACAACGGCCATAGCATCTTTCATGGTGTTATTGAGCCCCCTATAGAAAACGACTGCCCTTTTTGGTTCAGGCCAGGATGTTTCAGCGGCTAGCTGGTTGAAACGGGCAATGTATTCTAGAAGAGAACCCTTCCCTTGAGTTAGGTCTAACAATTCGAGGTCCCGAGATTGGGCTTTGTGACGTGTGTCGAACACACGGGACATTTCTGTGACTAGTAGCTCAAAGTCATAGAGAACAGGGTTGTCGTTTTCCAACAAGGGGTTGGCCCATTCTGCCGCGGTGCCGGCCAGATATGACAAGGCGAACGCCGCTTTAGTGGTGGCGTCAGGAAAAGCCTGAGGTCTACAGAGGAAATGTAATTTACACTGATTTACAAAGGTACGAAACTTTCGGGGGTCACCGTGGAACCTCTCTGGGGTGGCCAAGGGAAAAGGCGTGGGCATGAGTACTGGTAACTGAGGTGCTGCAGGAGCAATAGGAGGTTGGGGAATAATCGGCTGAGTGGTTGGGGGTTGTACTGCAGCAGCGGCCTCCCCGAACTCGGCATCAACGGGCAAAGGAAATCGTGTGCTTTGGATTAAGTCTAGCCTCTGGTGTATCGTAGCATTAGCGGCAACCATATCCGCTCTTAGCAGTGTGAGTGCCTGTACCAAGGCAGCCACGGGGTCCTCAGCCGTAGGCTCCATACTCTCCACGACGCAACGGCTTCACAGTCTGTCGTGACTTGCCGCGTAGTGAAGAGTAATGGGCCTCTGTCCACAAATCACCCACAGGGAAGAGTAAAGATACTCCCTGTGCGAGCTTTGAGGCCACAGGTGGTTTGATGGTTCGCCGGATCTGATGACGCCAAGGATCCCAGAGGCTGTTAAAAGGAAGTTAAGATTAGCACAGGCAAACACAGTACTTTGGTATGAAGAAGTGTGCAATAATCTCTTACCTAAACCCAGCAGGGATGATACTGGGGTAACTTGGGTCTGGTGCGAGGGAGTGCCGTAGATCCGGACAGTCGTATCCCAGATGGTAGGTATCGACTGTACCTGTGTTTCTGCCGTGACTTGAAAGGCAAGTGAAACCAAAACACGTAGAGCCAATGGCCGAAGATCGTAGAGTCAAAACAGGGGCGATCCGTAAACAATCCGTTAAACAAAGCAAAGTGTCCAGAGTACCGAGATCCGTGCAGTTCCGAGCGACAAGATCGAGGAGTAAGCAGGTCAGTCCGTGATTCATAAGCCAAAGTCCAAATCCAAAGTAACCAAGTAACGTGATATCTGCAAGCGCCGAACAGAGTCGTGAAACAGCTGTGAAGCGGTGAGAAACTCGAACTTCCCGGTTTTTATGTGCGTCGACTCCTGATCATGTGAGCGGTACTCTGGACACGTGATCGGGAAGCCGTTGCGGAACCAGGAAGTAACCGCGATCGGGTGTTCCATCCCGAGCGCAGTCTCCATGGGAGTTGCCAATGGAAACGAGGCAACAAACCGGGCCAGCCTCTACGCACGACCCGCACTCGCTGGTGACCGCGACTCCCTCGCACCCTAAGTGAGGATATGTCTCGGGAGGTGGATGGCAACCCGGGGCGAGTAACAGTGTGTGCTGGGGTATCAATCAAAGAGGTGCATCGTGGCGAGACTGGTCTGTTGTGCATGACAGGTGCGGTCGCACTGTAGCAATGGTCCTTTACAACTTTACTGGATTCTCCAGACACATTCATTTCATGTTCTGGCCATTGGACATGAGCATCTCTAGTCTCAACACGCAGCGTCTGAATTAATAGTTCCTCCATAGTATAAATGGTCTGGCAAGCAACATCTCTCATTCGCTTCACTGTCTGTGTATGTATAGTTCGGACACCCACGGATAACTAGAGGATAGATTGGAAAAGGGATGTTCAGTTTAAACACAAGATAAAGTGTAGTACAATTGACCAGCACAAAATAATGTCTAAAGTTATGAACTGTTTGTAACTAACCTTATTTTTGTTTCTTTTCTTTGCAACTTTTTTGACTCGACCTTCAACATCTTCACGCTGTTGCTCCGAATCGTATCCGCATGTCTCCTCTTCCTCTTGCGCTGCAACGACTATATTTTCTGTATCCGCATAGACAGCACGGAATGAGGCTCCATCTACTCCCTGAAACATAGTATTTTCATTACTGTGTATCAAAATATTGTTAGCATAAAACACACATGAGGACGAACACACAGGTACATCTCAATAGCCAAACACGATTTAAACATTGTGTGGAACAATCAAACGACAAGTATTCGAGGTCTGATGACCTAGTTCGATGGAGCTGTCAGTATCCATACCTCTGGCTCTGCATGGACTGCCAGGAATGATTGTATTGAAGAGGAGGCATCAGCAACTCCCTGAAACACAGTACTTGCTTTAGTATGGTTTTCAATATTGTAAACATAACACACACTTGGGGTCGACGGCACAGTTACATATAAAGAGATAACCACAAATGTTGCATTGTCTTAAAGAATCAAGGAATATTTAAATATGATCAGATTTAATTGACTTATTTCTCCGATTTCTTTACATCTGCATCATCTAAATGGGATCTTGTGATTGTAGTGGAAGCTCCATCGTCTCCCTGAAACACAGTACTTGCGTTAATAGGGAAGAAAGTATAGCAAATGGATTCACGTTATATGATCACGCTCAATGGAGCTGTCAGTATCCATACCTTGTGCTGCTGAAGAATATCTATGGATGTTGTAAATGTGGTGCACACTTCCGAAAGCAGTAGCGCCGATTCGTATCCGCATGCTCCCGCTTCCCCTGGAATTACTTGAATGTCAGGCTCCACATCAACAACTGCCTGAAACATAGTATTTGCATCAGTAAGGATTACAATATTGAAAACACAACACACACTTGGGGTCGACCGCACATGTACATATCAATGGCTAACCACAAATGAAACATGGTGTAGAACAATCAAACGACAAGTGTTCCAGTCCTGATGATCACGGTCGATGGAGCTGTCAGTATCCATACCTCGTGCTGCTGAAGAACATCTAGGGCTGTTGTCAATGTAGTGGACGCATCAGCATCTCCCTGAAAGACAGTACTTGCATTAGTATGATAACACTAATTATAACTGAAAATAAACACCAGGGGACGACAACTAAGGTGTATATCAATTGGAAAGCACTAACCAAACAATTGGTAAAATAATCACACAATACATAACAACTATTACTTGACATGCATAAAACAAGTCTGTAGCGGAATGGCCAAGTATGATTACCTGATACGCGCTAGAAGTGGTTGATAACTGCGGGCACGTCATGGATGTAGAATGTTCTTGCTTCAGATTCAGTGGATAGTCAAGCAGTTGTAAAGGTAAATTATTGTTTGATGATGAAATGCAAATATTAAAAAATTGCCATGTAAACCGAGAGAATACTTGAGAATAATGCTATTGAAAATGCGCAATATAGTACAGTTCCCTGTGCCCATGAATAGATTTCCTTTGGGGGTTATAAAATCGAAAAATAATTTATTGATAAATGTCATTATTCAAAAAGCTATACACTCATATCAATATCGAAAGTATTACAAGGGACACAATACCTAAAATATCAATTAATCCATTCGGCTACCTACACACTACTGCAAGGCCTAAAGCTAAATCCGGACACTTGACTCACCAGTGGCGGAATGTGGACGAATAGAGTTGGAATAGCGTTTGCGAGCAATTTTCGTGTCGTTCACCGTTTATTCTTCTTTGTTACCCAAGATGTGGCATACATGTTTGAGGAAAAGTGCCGGCTGCAGATGCGGTATCGATCACCCCTCTTGTCCTCTAAGACTTGTTGGACTCTACTTTCCAGCTCATCCAATGGATATCCGCAATGTCTGACCCATTCTCTTATTCGATCAACAGTTTTCGGGAATACATGCATTGTAGTGCCTTCAGATTTAGCATGGGTCTACGAAGGGCAACCGCTAATCGAACAGGCAGGCATTGTTGAAAATTCTGAAAAGTAAATATCAAGATTATTGTAAAACCTTGATGAATAAAAATGTCATGAAAAAGTAAACGAACCATACCATGCTCAATGCAAGGTTTGTTTTGGTCGCCCGAACTATACCAGTTCATCATGTGCGGCTTAGTATTTGCATAAATTATAGAAATGTTTTAAATTATGTGACTAAACTCTGAACATGTGACTCGTCCCTTGGATGTTCTGTCTTGCACGAAAAGGAAACATGCTTACATTATAGACTGGACCCCCGAAGGATGCAATTCAATGACAATTGACACAGATGAAAATAAATAGATCTATTGATAGCATAACAAATGAAACTCAAGTCAAAGGCAATGAGACCAATGACCATAGCTCTATTGGGTACTGTAATCGCAAATAGATAGAAATGTAAAAATGACCGAAATATGACTAGGATACATGGCCTTACCTTGACCAACAAACAGTTGGATTCAGCAGGCCGAGCAGTATGTTGCAGGAGAACAGGTAGATGGCCACAGATAGCACACTGACGAGTTTGCTCGAAGCGTTCACAGATGGCACGACGACGAGCAGATTAGCATATATCTCAGTGCTTCTCAGGTAGAAGGTTCAGGAGTTGACTTGCAAAGCAGAAAGATGTTCTCATGAGACATATCAAGTGGTTTATAAAGTATTAGAAACAGGGGTGTTTGTGTGAATGAATGAATGACGTGTGTGTGTCGTGGTATTATGTGTTTTGCAGGGGGGCGGCCTGCCTCAGGGGAGACCTGCCTGGAGACACGGGGTCTGAGGAGGCCATGTGAGCGATGGCCCCTGGGCGTGGGATGCCTTTTGAAGTGTACATGCTGTTTGGCACCTTGGCCGTTTGCGCCTGTTACAGCCCCCCATGCCAGCGCTCATCCCCGGGTGCGAACCGCCTTTGATAGAGGGGGGTGGGATGGATGGGCCGGTGGCCATGCAGGCAAGTGTGTGGGAGCGAGAGGCCATCAGGCCCCTCTCATCCTTTACTTCTCAGTAAAAACTCGGACCAAGTGCCTCCAGTAGTGGGTTCGCCCCTTGCCCTTATGTGATAACTTTGGTTGACATTCGCATAGATGGGACCACTGAGCAGGACACGGGGCATCCATTTTTGTACCCCCTTTCCAATCCATCTTGGTGACCATGCCTCACTGCGCACAGCACATGGCCCCCACCCTCGTTCCCACTCTGACTGGAAAACTCCAGAGGTATTTGCAACAGCTAATAAATGTAACACATCACTCTTCCTCTTCGATCACTGTCCTGCATGTGAACCAGCCTGAACTAAGCACATAGCTTGTTCATCTCCACAAACGTGTCCTCAATACCTGCATGCATTATTGAAAATATATTATGTTAGCTTAGATAGTGACCACCCTGCTTCACAGCGACCTGACCTTCACCCATTCGGAGCACAGATGTCGGACGTCCATCCTTGAATGGAGACACACTTGATTCATTTAAAAAATCGAAACAACTGTTGTTTAAATATATGTGGTGTTTTATTTTGTATCTTATTTTGATGACACAAAAATACAAAACTTTACACATTGTACAGGTGAGGTTGCAGCACAGTGAGAGAAAATCCCCTGTACTGACCGCTGTCACTCGGGAACGTTTCTCTTATGGCACGAACGGCACAGGCGGGTATTACACTTCGAACGCGGTGTGCAAGCCTCCCGTGAAGCCACCATGTAAAGGAACTATAGGCCACCAGCCTGTACCACCTGTGAAAAGGAATGAAACAAACTGTTTTTAAATGTCCAAGATAAGTTTAATAAACGTTTGTTGTAACTAATGGCATTCTGCTCGGACAAATGCTATCTAGACACTGCACACTATTGAACGACTTTCATGCGTTACAATGATATGTATATGTAATTTTGGATATAGTAGAAGACCATGAAATAGGACTGGCATGACAAGCAGAGTATACTTACTTGTTACTCGGATTACAAGGACGAACAGTTGCGCGAAATTCATTATACTCAACACGGACCGTGTGAGGCAGGCTGCCCTGAAGTCTGGCAGCTCGGAGATGCATTGCGGTCGTGGCTCGCCTTCCGAAATGTAGGCCACGCATCCCGAGTTTTCACAGCAGCAGCAGTTCTTGTTCTCGGTTGGCATTAGCTCGCACCGATTGCATGTGCACCAGGTGGAAACACCGTCCATGCGACTAGGTCCAGGCTCTTCAGCTGTTGAATCGTCCTCCCAACTGCCGTCCGAAGACCCATCGTTTTCGCGTGTTTCCCTTTCCAGTAGTTCCTCTTCGGTATACTCGGGCTCGTACATTTAGGGCATTATTGTAGCCATTGTGTGTTAAACAAAAATAATTTATAGCGGTGGTACTGGTATCTGTTCACACGGGCTACAAGCAACGAAGGTAGCTGACCAGAGCACAGTAACGAGTCACAGAATACTCAAAGTAACACAGAGAGAGGAATGGAATCGAAAATCTGCTGCTGTGTGTTGTGAAACGGTCTGTTTATACTTATTGAGGAAAGAGGTGTCCTGCCATTTCCATGGCGACACGTCATTAGCTGAAGTGCAGCGAATGTTGACACGAGACGTGCTTTGGCGTTGTGAAATGGGCGTTACGCGTTTGCTGATGACAGGCTCAGAGGTGGGGGATATGATTTAGTCCCGCAAAAGCAGGTCAGCCAGGGCGATGGGGGAAATGATAGGATTATCACAAAATGGCAGCTCCCTACTGCCTGTTTTTGCGTGTGTTTAATGGATGAAAACTCGGGTAAGGTCCATAGGAAATTTTTCTAAAATCGAGCGGCTTAGGCTTAAAAACACATGGCCGACCCGTAGGGACAATAAAAATTTTTGACCGAACCATTCATTTAAATATAGGAAGAATAATCGATTTCCTCCATGACTCAGGGATTTTACCTGTTTTGAAGACATTTCTGTATATTCGATGTAAGATCTCAGTCCATTCCTCCGGATGTTCTTTGAACATGCCATTATGTAAACCATCCGGGCCCGTGGCACGAGAACGACTTAGTTTGCCTATGCAATGCAAAATGTCCTTTGCATGCTTTACCGATAGATTCATGTTCAGGCTAGGAAAAGGTGACTTATAAACGTTCCGGTAGTAGTTTTGCCAATCCTTGCTTCATATCGAGTTGATTTGACTCGCAGCTTGGGTGCCAAAACGTGGCTTGATTCAAGAGACAAACATAAAATAAAACATATATTATAACTCAACACATTTCATTCTCATGAATTCTTAAAAAATATCAAAGCCCATTTAGTCCATCTATATAGAAAAAAAGAAAGAAAACCAAAGATCACAAGAATTTTAAGGAGAAAGGAGAAACGGAAGAAAAAAATAAAACTCTGTACCTAAAACATTTCCCACAATTAATTAAAAAATCATTATGACTTGTTCGCCTCTAATGTAGTTCCAACACAATTTCATTAGAAGCCTGACTTATTTAAATCAGCGCGATATTAAGAGCAGGTACCCTCCTAACTCTATAGACAGCTCTTTCCAAGACCTGTATTATTTTTATCGTCCGGATCGGTTTTCTTCCTGATATCATTCTTTCCCAAAATGTATCAGTGAGTATTCCCCCCACATTAACAACATGTTATTGAAATAAAGCTGTTCTTAAAAGCCAGGCACCCTCACATTTCATTGTTTTATATTTTGTTTCTCAGGGATCAAACAGATTGTACACAATTTTACAGCCAGGTCCCCCTTCCCTCGTTTAGAGTTTTGTCTCCTCTTTACATCAGGGAATTTCTCTAGGTACATCGGAAGACAGCCCCATTTTTTTTTCTCAAAGCGTATGAACTGAATCGGTTAGTAACTTGCATTTATTCAATTGTAGAGATCCAGTCCATTTGCTCTATTGCTTGTTTAACTTTTAGTGGATTATCAATTAAAGTAACTAAATCTGTGTCAGATCTTGCTAGTACTTCATTGACCCTCAGATTCAAATTCGATAGCATAGTTGATTTATGAAGGACTTCATGTTCTTTAATGTCTGCGTACAGGGTTAGAGGTTTAGCTGGCTCAATAACTTGAAATAGAGACCAGCTTCCAATCTACCAGAGAACACATAGATTTAAGCTCCAATTCATATCTCAAGCGAACAGTTGAGGTACTAGTCGGAAGGCCCAAAACCCTTTTCCATATTATGCCCTCCAATTTGTCCAGTTTATTTTCCACCAAAGTGGCTTTGCCTCAAGACCAAGTAGATCTATGAGAATAACCTTGGCTACATCGAACCTGATTAAGGGAAAAATTGAAATTTTGCATTATTGCTCAAACACTTTTTTCATTTGTGGTATCAACCGTAGAATCTTTTCCTCTATTTCTAAATTAATTTTCTCTAGCACAGGAACTGCATACAAAACGTACCCCAAATAAACGACTTCCTCCACACTTGGGATCGATTGTTGGTTTAAAGACCGCTTCTCAGCATATATTCTTGTCCTTGCCCGTCTGAATACCAGTATTTTCGATTTTTCTGCATTGATCAAAAGGCCATTGAGTTTAGCATATTCCTCCATTCCGTCGAGCAGACGCTGTAGTCCCACCAGAGTTTTGTCTAATAAGACGATCTCGTCTGCGTAGGCCAGCCAACAGATGTTGTTGTTGATTTTAGGGCTGGCCGACGATTCCAGTGCCCCGCCCATGTCTGCCAAATACAAATTGGAGAATAGAGGGGCCCCATGCACCCCTGTCTAATCCCTCTTTGAACCCTAAAAGACTCAGATAAGTGACCTTGTTCATCCAATCTTATTCTCATTAGACTATCTTTATGCAGTTCCCTCAACATTGCCAACAAATGTTCTGGCATCTCCCAGCTTCTAAGCTTGTTTCGTAGGTGTTCTCTATTCACTTGATCGAACGCCTTTGAGATGCCGATCCATGCTCCATGAAGCGGTAGATCATCCTTACCTCTTGTTTGCTCACTGATAATATTAAGGGCTATTCCATTCACAGCAGTCGAGAGCCCCTTCCTAAACCCTGTTTGTAGTCTGGAAAGAATTTGAGCCTCTTCTTCCGATTTTTCCAACTCCATTTACAACAGCTTCATGAATAGTTTACTCTCCACATTAAGGAGGGTGATGGGATGGTAATTAGCCAGGTCTAACCAATTGCCCCCCTTGAAGAATGGAATCACTATAGCTGTTTTCCATAAGACTGGAAAACACTTCTTTTTTAGAATGTCTTTGAACAGCCAATTAAGTAGCTTAGACCAGAGGTTAACAATATTTTTCAAGACCTGATAGGTCAACCCATTGGGGCCAGCTGCCTTAGATGAGGATGATTTCTTAATGAGTTCTGCTATATCGTTTCATCAAAGGTTAGTAGCACGGGACTTCCGTGTAGTTGTTTATAATTTTACTATGGGGATTCTCGAAGTGCTTTGTTAAATAATCTACCCATCTAGATTCTTCAACTAGATTGCATTGAGTATTATTCTGTTTTGTCACCAAATGGTTAATAATTACCCAAAAAATACCTTTTTTTACAAACTGCACTAAACATTAGTTCACCATCCTTTTGGAGTCAAAGCAGTTTTTGTCCTTTCGACCAGTACTTTAACTAATTTTTCAGTTTTTTCCTCGCAGTCTTTGACATTCCTCCATTCATTATGGTCTTCCCCAACTTTCTAAGTTCCCGTCTTAATGATCTTTTTCTTTCCCAACTTTCTTCGTCAAAGACATGATGATTGGGGCTGTTTTCCCTATTTTCGACAAGGCCGGCGGGTCAGTTGTCCATACAAACTCTATAAATTGATCTGGTTGTCAGTTTTCCTCGAGTATCATTGCTGGCATAGACAACAAATTATCATTTAAGCAAGCCCCATCTTTTTTATATTTTGCCAGTCTGGGTTTTCCTTTTCTAGTTGTTAATTCTTGTCTATGTCAAATAAAAGAAATAGAGATTAGGTCCCTTAGGACCAGTTCCAGTCGAGCAGGGTCACTAGTGCCCCCCTGTATTATCTCTAATGACGAGCAACTCAGAAAAAGAGCCGGTGATAGGAATATATAGCCGATTGTGGAGGACGACCCACCTCTTTGCCAGGGTTTTGCCAGCGGAGCATCCCCCTTTATTGACCCATTTGCCATTTCCAGTCCCCACTCTATCTACGGCCCTTACAGGTAAGCTTTTCCATTGTCTTCCCTTCTTCCCTAGTTGCATTCGCAATACAAAATGTGTTGAGATCTCCTGCCAGCACTACTTGAGCCTCTCCATAGCTTAACTTGATCTTTTCTAAAAGGGAAGATAAACACATTAAAAAGGCATGGTGTTGGACACAGGCAGGGTTCCAGTAGATGTTAATAACTATAATGTACAATGATGGTTCACTCGAACGTAGCAACATTTTACAAGCTTAAATGCCCATTATGTTGTTCGATATTACTTCTACATCTTTAAATATGGTGTTTTTAAACGCCGCCATTAACCCTCCTGATGGTCTCCCTTTCACTTTTTGTTGGGCAGCTTGATGACTTGTAGTAAAACCCTCAATTTCAATGGGGTTAACCAACCACGTTTCTTGAAAAAGTATGAAGTCATTATTTCTAAAAATCTTTTCCTTCATTTCTTTAGTTCTGAAAAAATTAGAACCCTGTGTGTTCCAGCTCACCAGCCTACATTCACGTTGTCTAAAGTGGTTGATTAACTACTCCCAGTTTCTGAAACACCTGGGATAAGATCTCAGGCAGAAGGGAAAAAGCATTCTGTTGGATTTCACCCAGAGACACTGATTTTTCACCCAGAGCCCCCCAGAGTGCTTCCGTGTCATATGAATGTTTTAAATTCCTCAAGCCTACAGCCTTTTCTTGTTGTTGGTTGTTCGTTGAATCCCCTTTCGGTAGAGAAGAGAAAACTTCAGCACCTTGTTTTTCCAATTCTCTCGCAGCCGCCAAAATGGCCAGGCTGGCTTTTTTGGTTTTTAGTCCCACTTCCACCACAAACTGTTTTTTGTCAACAGGGAAACAAACATATTCCATATCACTGGATGCAAAGAGATAGAGATTTGGAACCACCTTAAAGATTTCCAATATTACTCCTCTATTTAAGGAGTTCGATTTTACGTTCCTTGTTGAGGCCTTGAGCCAAACTCTCGGAATCGCGAAAGCATTAAAATCCTCTTTCCTCCTCTTCTCGAGTAATGAATCGCCTTCTCTTTCTTTTTGAACTATTTCATGCTCAATTATCAAAATTACAATCTCATGTGATTTACCCAGACCATTTTTTTTTCTCCAGGGTCCCAAAGGTTGAATCTGAGGTCTGGTAAATGAATTAAATTGCTCGAGATTTTATTAGTGGCCTTTGGTATCTCTGGGTTTTGATTTCCTTGTTTTAGAAAGATTAATGTTTTTTTTTATTTCATTTGCTAATGTATCTTGTGTTGGTATTTGGGTATTTTGCATCACCTTTTTAGACAGATTTTTTCCCTTTACAAATATAGGTGCCCACAGTAACGTTTTTACTGATGAAGATATTTGCATTGGGCTAAGTTTTTTTCTTGGACAGGTCATTTCTCTTAGCCTTATCCCAACCTGCTCCATCTCGAGTATTCGATAACTTAGAAGAAAGGTTTTCGATAGTATTTGTTTGCAGACGTATGCTTACACTCACAATCTCAGCTACCTGATTTTCCACTCCTATGGGAATTTGAGGTGAGGTCTGCTGGGGTTTTTGTACGCTCTTCTTATTTTATTTTGAATGAGATGGCCCTTTTGGGTCTCCATCACTTTGTTCTCGGCTAGGCGGGAGATGTCGTTCCACTAATACACGAGATTCAGGATCTGGTGCTGATAGTGCTTTCAAGAATGAGGTCACCTTTGATTTCTTGGTTTTCAATTTCGTCTGGTTTTTCGTTTTTTTCCTATCAATCAGAGAAGAAGCCTTTTGATTCTTCTTCTTGGCTTCTCTCCTCTTCAGCTTTTTCATTCTTTGGTGGTTCTGTCTTTCAGCTTCTATCCATTCTACCTCTTCATCCTGTGTTTCCATCTTATCCTTTTCCAAAGAATTTTTGATGACCAAGATCCTAGATTCCAAAGACCCCTCCGCCACTTGAGCCAATCTAATAAACTCCTCTAAAGTTGATTCAGATAGAGGGATATCATCAAATGGGCAGTTTTTGAAATCTTCGCCTGTTGCTTCACTTTTTTTCTCCATTGGCATCTTTGTTAAGTTTGATTGTAATAACAATTCTCGCATCAATGATCTGAGTTCTTCATCTTCCTCTTTTGTTGCGCGCAGAGAGTTCAGGATAGCCGAAATATCAAGGCCTTGTTTTGTCATTTTGATTCTCGTGTCATTTAATACTGGAGCAATAGTTGTGTTTACTGCATTAGTCACACCCACAATGGTTGATTCAAGAATTTCTATGTCTTTGGTCAGATTTGACAGTATTTCAGCTTGGGTTTGAACCTCTGACTTTAGCAACTCAGACAGTAACCAGTGAACTCAGTACAAAATTCAGGGCCGTAAGTGTGGCCTCACTTGTTAGATTACTTTCGGGACTCACCCGCACACTATCCCTTGAGAGATTTCTTCTAGTCGGTCTTCCCGTTGTATATTGGAGTTGGTTAGAAGCTTCTCTAGGTGTAATGTCTGTGGTTCCCATGTTACTGGTTTCCAACAGTTCTTTGTTCCTTGTATTCCCTCCTCCCAAGCAATCTGAGACCAGCTCTTCTTCAGGATATCCATTGGACGGCATAATAACGGCTAAAGATCATCAATTTGTTTATGGATCTTAGAGGTGGTAACAGTATACCCTAAACCATGTTTCAACAGGTTCACCACTTCCGGACCTCCTGTTTTGTTTCTTTCTCCCAATGGCGATGTTTGTCCAGGGACTAGAGGAGTTCATGGCATAAGAATTCTTGTTTTCGGGGTACTTAATGGAATATTTATATTTGATGTTGAAGCTTGTGCTCCATCTTGGATTGTTTCAACATATGGGCCCTCCCATTCTGGTGTTCTAGTATCCTCAGAAAGAAGGCCACTCCTTAAATTGTACTTCATTTTCTTTTTGTCCTCTTCCCCCCCTTCCTTATGTTTGTTTATGATTACTTTCTTCTTTCCTTCCTCTATCAATGTTTCTTCTTTCTCTTCTTTCGCCCTCCTTATACGTGGAGTTCACAGCTGTCCAGATTTTATATCTAATTAGTTTCAATTCAAAATTAAGGTGCCAGCAGTGTAACCTGTGTCCCTGCCGCAAGGCTCAAAGCCAACAGTTAACTCACGGTCGTTCCATATGCAAGCCCTTACCTTTGCTACCAGACTGGAGTTTCAAAGGCTCAGAGCCCGCAGTCACATCCTCGTCTGTACCTTTGACTAGAGACAGCTGCTTTCCCAGACCTCTACGAGGTGAGATTTACTTTTTTTTCTTTTCTTTTGCAGCGCAAGTTATTTGCTTAAATAGTCAGCAAGCTCGTCCAGCATAAGCTTAAAGCTTTCTGGCTTTGTACGTTCACACTTCTTATTTGTCTTTGAGTGAGTCAGGTTAGTTGCTTCTTTTTCCACCTGTGCTCAAATATTAATGTAACTTGATATGGCATGGTTTAGTATAGCTTAGGTTGTGATGTCGATTCCTCCAGCTGCACAATCCATATTATGTTTAGTGGCAACAATTGAAATCTATTTTAGTCTCGACAGTAGATGTGTGATAATAAAGAAATACATTTCATGCGTGGATGTGGTCTCACCTTCTGTAATTTGCTACTTTGCTAATGCCGAGCAGCGAGCCACAGGCACCGGACACCAGACACACTACCCCACACACCGCGCCGCCCTCTGTGCCGGTGTTGGCATAATGTAGCTTCTTTCCTTCCTGGTACCGCCTCCACAGGTCCGCCTCTCCCTTTTTCGCAGACAACAGACAGGGGATAGCACAGGATCAAACGCTGCAGCAGCTCAACGTACAGCACCAACAAGGTCTGTACAGTGCTTCACACAAAGTCTCAGGCACCAGTAACACCTGACACACTACGCCACACACCGCAAGTGCAACTCTTGGTATGACTTAAACGCAAATGTAGGGCAGCTCAGCGGAAATGGAATTAGTCAGGCGGACACTCTGACAAACTGGCCTGCCGCTTCCGTCAAAGGCAATATCGACTCTGCATCCACACCAAGAAAAGAGTCTTTATTCAAGTCTGCATCTTTGTGGCATCAAACACGGTCAAACTTTTCAAAGTCTGTAAGGAACTGGCCAATCCTGCAGCAGCCTCCTCTTCTGTCTCACCCACCTAGCACCTTTGCTCGGCCCTGGCTGCACACTTCACTGCAAACACCCAAGGCATCCTTTCCTCTCTCACTTGCACACCACATCATACACCAACACCTTCCTGGGCCTCCCTTGGGCCCTCCACCACTTCTCCTGTCCTCTCTTCTCTCACTCCCATCACACCTGATGAGTTCGCCAGATAAAGCTGGTCATCCAAACAGGTGGACCATGCCCCTCCAAAACCATTAAGTACAACATACTCTCTCGCTCCAGACTTGGCTGATCTCTGCAATCTCTTTTGCCACTGGAGTTTTCCCAACTTCTCTCAAGCACTCCCTTGTGCACTCTCTGCTTAAGAAACCCTCTGCCGACCCCTCCATTCTGGCTAACTACCACCCCATCTCTATCACCCCTTTCCTGGCGAAACTCCTGGAGAAGCTGGCTATCTCTCGGCTCACCCCCCAATCTGAATCTGCTGGTTTCATCCACGACAGTCAGTCTGGCTTTAGAGCATCCAGAGGCACAGTAACTGCTCGTCTGAACACCCGTGAAGACCTGCTCACAAACCTTGACACCAACACTCCCTCTGTCCTCATTCTTCTTGACCTCTCCTCTGCCTTTGACAAGGTAAACCACAACATCCTGATTGCACGTCTCTGTGACACCCTGGGAATCACAGGTCAGGCTTCCTTCCTTTCCGACCGCACATCCCAGGTGGAACTAGGGTGCTTTCTCTCTTCTTCCACTCTTTCAACCTGTGGCATTCCCCAGGGTTCTAACCTATCCCCCTGGTTCTTCAATGTCTACATGGCTGCCCTGGCACGTGTGATTGGCACTTTCATCTCTATCTTCCAGTGTTATGCGGATTACACACAACTCTCCTTCAGGCTACCTTCAGCCATCTCCTCTACCTCGCTCCAACCTGACTGTCTGCAATTCAGTCATGGTGTGCTGCAAATGACCTCTGCCTCAGCGCCAGTAAGACTGAGATCGTTTGCATTGGTATTCCTGCTCCCACTTTCCCACTCACTCTGGCCGGCCTCCGTTGGCCCTGCGCCGGCACCCACCTGCGAGGCCTTGGGGTCATCTTCGACTCCACTCTCTCCTTCTCCACTCACATTTGAGACATCTCTAAACATTCCAACTACCAGCTGCACCTCCTCGGAGATACTCTTCCTTTTCCCACCTTCCCCCAACGGCTCACTGTCTCACTGTCTCCAGAGCACCAGTTCTCTCCAGGCTGGACTTCTGAAACAGCCTCTTTCTCAACCTCCCTGCCTCTGCTTTGCGCCCTCTGCAACTCGTCCAGAAAAGAACCGCAATACTTATCGTTGGCCTCAAGCCTAGGGACTTCATCTATGTGGCGCGGAAATACCTCCACTGGCTCCCTGTGGCTGCTAGGATCAAGTTCAAGATCCTCTGCATTGTCCACAAGGCTTTCTGGTGCCTGGGCAACAATGCCTACCTAAATACTGTCCTTCCCGAGCCTTCCGCTCATCTACCTCCAACCTTCTGCGAGTGAGACGGTTCTCCAAGCAGAGATTTGGAGGGAGATCTTTATCCTCAGCAGGGGCCTTACTCTGGAATAGCCTCAGTGCTACCCTCTGTCTTGAGCCTGATCTCCTTACGTTCTTGAAACTCCTTAAGACATTCCTCTTCTCCTCTTCCTTCTCTCTCCCTCTACCCTGCCAACCTCTCGTCCCACTCTCTCCCTCCTTTTCCACACAGCTTACTGACTGGCCGCCGGGTGTACCTCAGAGTCTCACAGGTCCCTGGCATCCTCGCCAGTCCTCTTGCACTTGCCTCCGGGCCTGCACCTGCCTCATCGCTAGTGCACTTGGACCAATGACCCATGAGAGTGGCATCTCTCAGCACTTACCCCAGTTTCTGACTGATTGGGCGCACTTGTACTCCCCCCTTGCCCCCTCTCCTGTACGTCTGTGCACTTGCACAATCTGAATGTACCATGCCTTGAAGATCGTCTATCTTCTCTGTCCCACCTTTTGCATGGCGGCGCCTCAATGCACTTGGAAAAAGTGCAGAATCGTCGTCAGACCCATTTGCTGTTATCTACACTTTTAATGGCACTTACTCTGCCTGTGCAGACCTGCATCGTTCAGAAATTCAAGGGCTCTGAATGACGGTTAGTTTTTTTGTCCTTGTTCCCTCCCTCCTTCAGCACTTTGAAACACTTGCCTTGTATATAGGCACTTTAGAAATAAACATTAGCATACCATACCATACCAAGGGGATACCGCACCTCGCCATCCGGTGTCTCATTCCCCGAAGACCCCTCACCCAGGTGATCTTCCCGCACTGGTCCACCCCCAGGAACTGGATCCAAAAACGATGGCCGTGTCCTGGCCACCTGGATGACAAATCCCTGGGGACTAGCGGGTGAGACACCTTCTGGTTTCTCACACTGCCCTCCATGGGCCCCTTCCCCCCTCCTGTGAGGCAAAAAAACCTTTGGGTCATCTTAGACTTCTCTCTCTCCTTCCCTCCTCACATCACTTCACATCACGGACCTTGCCAAGAAGGCCCACTTGCAGCTGCACTTCCTCAGAAGCATGCTCCCTTTCCTCAACTTCCCCCAGAAACTCAATGTCTCCAGAGCTCTGGTCCTCTCCAGGCTGGATTATTGCAACAGCCTCTTCCCCAATCTGCCCATGTCCTCCCTTTGCCCCCTTTAATTAATCCAGAATAGGACTGCAAGACTTATACTTCACCTCAAGCCCAGAGATCGCATCTGTCTAGCCCTAAAATCTCTCCACTAGCTCCTGGTTGCTGCAAGGATCAAGTTCAAGACCCTCTGCATCATCCACAAGGCCTTCTGGGGCCTGGGCCTACCTCCAACTCTCTCTCTCTCTCTCCCCCCCTAAATACCTCCCTGCTAGAGCCCTTGGGTCTTCTATCTTCAACTCTCTGCAAGATCAGATGCTTTTCCAGGCAGAGTTTGGGGGTAGATCTCGCTCCTCTGCAGGTGCCTCCCTGCCGCTCTCAGACTTGAACCGGATCTCCTTAAGTTCCAGAAGCTTCTCAAAACCCTCTTTCGAGGGGATTGGGTCCTCCGACGTATTCCATATCTATGACAGGTAATGTCCACAGCTGTGCTGCTTCGGAAAATCGTCTGCGTCCTGCGTCGATGACGTCGACGCACCGTTCCCGAGGACCTCCTCTGACGGCCGACGTCACCCAATGTGATAAGTAGGACGCACGACGCCCATAGCCTCAGTTCCGTTTTTTCCGCGAACGTGTTCGCTTCGTGAATCTCGGTACCCCTCGACTCTTTGGAGTTTGCTGTTTTCTTCTCGGTTCGTTGAACCTGTTCGGTTTTTGTGAAGACCTGTTCGTGGCATGTCTACTTAGTCTTCAACCCCGCGTCCGGGCTTCAAGAAATGCGGGGACTGTGGGTCCAAGATGTCAGTCACTGACTCGCACGACGCCTACCTCTGGTGCCTCGGGGAGGCCCACGATACGGGCGACTGTGTCGACTGCCAGTCGCTCACGGCAAAGGCCTTGCGGGAACGCAAGAAGAAGCTGTCGGTGGGTCGGGTGTCTAAGCCCCGGAAGTCGAGGTCTGCGGTGCTTTCGACGGATGACTCGAGGGGCGACTTTCCGCGTCATTGTCGGAAATCCAGTGGGTCTCCTTCCAGGAGTCGGTCTCGCCACTCCTCCGCCTCTTCGAGGCATTCCCGGAAGCACCGGCATCGGTCGCCTTCCCCGTCCTCTTACGATCACTCCGCCCGTCGGCGGGTCGCTTATCCCTCCATGCAAGTGATACCAGAGGAATGGGCTTCCTTCGGGAAGCAGATGCTAGCGATTCTTGAATCGCAGGGCACCGGTCCGTCCGCACCTCCGAGTGGGGTCGGTCGGCACCGGTCGAGAGACACCGCTCGTACGCCTTCGGGCTCGGGTGGTCGGCACGGCTCGCGGGAGAGGTCCGGCTCGGACAAGGGTAGCCGTTCTCGCCATGCCCGTTCCAGGTCCCGGGCCTCGACGCGCTCGAGACCGCGTGATCCTGTGCCGTCTTTGAAGAAGACGTCGACGCCTGTGGTGCCGAGGTCGTCGATGATTTCTCTCGAGGCTCCGCCTCCGAGGGTGTCGTCGATGCTGTCGGCGCCTAGGTCGTCGAGAGACCCGCTCGGAGCTCTGGCTTCGAGGCCTTTGTCGATGCTGGCGGCGCTGCAGCTGACGTTGACGCTGATCCGCTCAACGTCGTTTCTGTCGACGCCGGAGGCGACTCGTTGGGTGCCCTCACCGCCTTTCAAGGTGGTGGTGTCGGAGGGGCCCGTGGTACGGGGTTAGCCCCTAGAAAGGCTCTGGCTAAGGTCAGGCACTGCTTTGGTCCCCAGATGTCTTCCTCTGCCCGCCTGGAGTACATTTCAGAGGGTGATGAAGGCTCTGATGACAGCTTGGTTCCGGTTACGGTACCAGATGAGCTTATCTCGGGCCATAGCCAGTTTGATGACCTGAGGCAGTCACTGCATGATGCCAGTGGACTTGACACCTCTCCGGAGGTGGAGTTTTATAGGCCGGAGCCTGGCACTCATGCCGATTCTTCATATCAGCGCCTTATGTCTCAGGTCACCAAGTACTTGGGTTGGGCAGCTCCCCCAGGGGAGTTCGTTCAGGATGATCTTACGGACATCCTTGATCTTGGTCCCCCCCACTGACCCGGTTTTGCCGTTTCATATGGCTCTGCAGAGAAGGGTGGTGGCGGCTTGGACTGCTCCGGAGAGTCTCCCGGCAGTGGGCAAGTCTTTGTCGCGAAAATACCGTCCATCCAGTAGCGACCCCTGCTACTTGTCCAGGCACCCCACACCGGAGAGTTTGGTGGTGCAAGCGGCTACGGCCCCGGCGAAGCAGGCGTCGTATCTTACCATCTCACCGGATAGGGACGACAAACGTTTTGACGGCTGGGCGAAGAAACTATTTTCTTCAGGGTGTATGGCGCTTCAGGCGGCCAACTCCATATGTGCCTTGTCTCGTTTCACACACACTCTGTGGAACTGTGTTGCATTGGCGGCTGAACGTATTCCCGAAGGAAACCATAGTTTCCTTGCTACGGTTCAGGATGGCAAGGATGCCATGTGTGAGGCCGTTCAGTCGGGTTTGGACATGGCAGATTGTGTCAGCCGGTCCATGGCGGCGAGCGCCGTAATACACAGGTTTGCGTGGTTGCTGAAGTCTGGGTTCGCTCCTGATGTGCAGTCCCGGCTCCTCAACATGCCCTTTGACGGTGAACATCTTTTTGGCAGCAAGGCTGACGAGCGCCTTGAGAGGTTGCAGACCTCCAAAGCTGCAGCGAAATCGTTGGGCGCTGCAGTTCGCCAACCTCCGCCTTTTCGTCCGAGGGGACAGCAATGGAGGGGAGGTTCCTTTCACTATTACTCGTCCTTCAGTAAAGCGAGGGGAGCTAGCAGTCAAAGAGGCCATCGTAAGAGTGCCAGAGGTGGAAACAAGGGTACTCGAGGTGCCAAGGCCGCTCGGGCAGTTGCCTTTTTGCCCTCAGGCAACGCCGCAGCCGCTACCATTCAGTCATGAGGCCAGGTCCCATGGTTCGCCGGTTGGGGGAAGGCTGGCGCAGCATCTTGTAGAGTGGCGAGCCATTACTTCAGTTGTGTGGGTTCTGGAGATCATAACCCACGGCTACTGTCTTCCTTTTCGGCAGAGGCCTCATGACAATCCACCTAGGAACCTCTCTTTGAAGAGTCCGGATCCGCTCCTTGCGCAGGAAATTCAAGCCCTGCTGGAGAAAGGCGCCATAGAACTGGTGCCTGTAGCGGAGAGGAACAAGGGATGGTATTCCCCTTATTTTTTGATTTCGAAGAAAGACTGGGGATTGAGACCCATCATGGACTTGAGCGGTTTGAACAAACTCCTCAGGAAGGACAAGTTCAAGATGGTTACTCTCTCTCTCAAGTCCTCCAGGCCCTTCAACTTCAGGACTGGTTGGTGTCTCTCGACCTCAAGGATGCTTACTTCCATGTGCCGATCCATCCCAAGCACAAGTACCACCTGAGGTTCGCGGTTGGCGACTCGCACTTTCAGTTTCGGGTCCTGCCGTTCGGATTGACCTCCGCCCTGAGGGTTTTCACCAAGCTCATGGTGGTGGTGGCAGCGCATCTCAGGAAAGGGGGGATTCACGTCTACCCCTACATGGACGATTGGTTGATCAGGGGTAGCTCTCCCGAGCAAATCCTGGATCATCTGTCCGTCACCTGCCACTCCCTTCACAAGCTTGGCTTCTCCCTCAATTTAAAGAAGTCCCATTTGACACCAACGCAGCGGCTCCAGTACATCGGAGCAGTGCTCAACATATCCCTGGGGCAGTGTTTTCCTCCCCAGGTGAGGGCTCTTCACATTCAGCAGATGGTGCACAAGTTTCAACTTGCCCAGAATCTCCCAGCGTCCGAGTTCCTGAGACTGCTCGGTCTCATGGCATCCTGCATTCTTCTGGTGCCAGAGGCTCGTCTGCGGATGAGATCTTTGCAGTGGGCACTCAAGCTCCAGTGGCCTCAGTCCTCCGGCAGGCTGTCGGACCCTGTTCAGGTGCCGCCCTCGGTCGCCCAGGACCTTCAGTGGTGGGCCGTCGAAGACAATCTGATGAAGGGGGCCCCATTTTGGCTGCCCTGGCTGGAGGTGACGATCGTGACGGATGCATCCCTCACGGGATGGGGAGCTCATGCCAACGAGTTGACAGTCAGCGGTCGTTGGTCTCCGTCAGAGTCCAGACTCCATATCAATCTGTTGGAGCTGAGGGCCGTCAGGCTAGCCCTGAAGGCTTTTCTGCCGACTGTGCGAGGAAAGAGTGTCCTGATTCTAACGGACAACACGGTGGCCATGCACTACCTCAACAAAAAGTGGGGGGAGGGGGGACAGGGTCACTTCCTCTGTGCAGGGAGGCGATGCAGCTCGAGTTCTGGGCCATCCAGCAGGAAGTTTCGATCTCGGCTGTTCATCTGGCCGGAGACAACAACGAGACGGCGGACGCTCTGAGCAGGCAGAGCACGGTCTCTCACGAGTGAGAGCTGGCTCAGGAGATTCTCCTGGAGATCTTCGCCCTTTGGGGGACCCCTCAAGTAGATCTCTTCGCCACCAGTGTCAACCAGAAGTGCGAAAGGTTTTGCTCACGGGAATTTCCTCCAAAAGGAGCCTTAGGAGACGCGTTTGTGGTGGAGTGGTCATTCCCACTGCTGTACGCGTTTCCTCCAGTCCCCGTCATCCCGCAAGTACTGCAGAGGTTACGGAGGTTCGGTTCCCGGATGATCCTTATTGCTCCGGACCTTCTCGACTTGTCCATCTGCCCTCCACGTTGTCTTCCCTACCGAGACGATCTGCTCTCACGGGAGGGGGGTCAGGTTCTCCGTCCAGAGGTCAGATCCCTCAACCTTCACGCTTGCCTTCTGAAAGGTTGAGGTATAAGGATTGGGACCTCCCTGAAGACGTGATGGAGGTGTTGCTCTCGGCCAGGCGGCCGGCAACAAAGTCTCTGTACCGTTGCCGTTGGAGAAAGTTCTGCGACTGGTGCAGAGTTAAGAATGTGGATCCTTTTGAATGTGACGTTCCCATGGTTCTGTCTTTTTTGCTTTCCTTGGCCCTCAGGGGCTTGCAGGTGGGGACCATTAAAGGTTACCTGGCGGCGCTGTCCATCTTTAAGCGCTCGTCTGAAGAATGTTCCTATTTTAAGATTCCTTTAATTTCTCAGTTTTTGAATGGGCTCACTAATGTGTTCCCTCCGTCACCTTTTCTGGTGCCCGGTTGGGACTTGAACCTTGTTCTTAAGTTTCTTATGGGTGCTCCGTTTGAGCCTTTACATTCTTGCCCTTTGAGACTGCTAACTCTTAAAACTGTATTTTTGGTTGCGGTAACTTCCGCTCGCAGAGTGAGTGAATTACAGGCACTTTCAGTTAAGCCACCCTTCACTGTGTTTCATAAGGACAGGGTTGTCCTTAGAGTTCGTCCTTCTTTTCATCCAAAGGTGGTTTCGGAATTTCATTTGAGATAGAAGGTTGTTCTTCCGGCGTTCTATCCTCCTCCACATCCTGGTAAGGAAGAGGAGAGGCTCCATAGGCTTCATCCTAGGAGAGCGTTGAGCTTTTATATTTCGCGCATGTCCCGGGTCAGAGTGGACGATCAACTTTTCATTGGTTACGCTGGAAAGCG
Organism: Ambystoma mexicanum; assembly: GCF_040938575.1. Classification (NCBI taxonomy): domain Eukaryota; kingdom Metazoa; phylum Chordata; class Amphibia; order Caudata; family Ambystomatidae; genus Ambystoma; species Ambystoma mexicanum. The sequence continues at coordinate 323,698,045 of NC_090925.1, read as the reverse complement.
TTTGGGACAAGCTGTGACGAAGCAGTCTTTGTCTCGTTGGATTATTTTAGCTATCTCCGAGTGTTACTGCTTGGCGGGTAAGGACCCTCCGGCTGGCTTGCGGGCCAATTCTACCAGGGGAGTGGCTGCTTCTACTGCCCTGCAGAGGGGTGTTCCTATTCGTCACATCTGTGATGCAGCCACCTGGGCTTCAGTACATACTTTTTTACGTCACTACTCCCTCGATTCCATCAGACGGCAGGATCTGGCCTTTAGCAAGGCAGTCCTATATTCTGCAATTTGATTGGGCATGCTAAATTTGTGTTCTAAATTCTTTTCCCACCTCCTTGCTTGGTACTGCTTTGGGAGTCTGTCATAGATATGGAATATGTCAGAGGACCCAATCCCCTCGAAGACCAAGTTACTTTCTTACCTGGTAATGTTCTCTCGATGGGATGGTCCGACGACGTATAACATATCGCTCTCTCCCTACCTTCCCCGCTGCAGAATTTCTTTTGCGATTGCAGCTTGCGTTCCGAAAGGCCTTGTGTGTCTGACTGGCAGAAAACTGGTGGCACACGTTCTGGGGGAAAAAACTATAACTGAGGCTATGGGCGTTGTGCGTCCTACTTATCACATCGGGTGACGTCGGCCGTCGGAGGAGGTCCTCAGGGACGGCGCATCGACGTCATCGACGCAGACGCCGAAGATTTTCCGAAGCAGCACAGCTGTGGACATTACCTGTCATAGATATGGAATACGTCGTCGGACCATCCCATCGAAAGAACGTTACCAGGTAAGAAAGTAACTTGTTCTTTTCTCTTCCTCCTTCCCCCTCCCCTGATAATGTCCCCTTCTGCCACCTTGACTGGCTGCCTGATTCCTTCACATTCTCACAGGGCACCAGGCCTCCCTCGACCAGTCTACCCCTGAACTGGGTCTCCCACACCTTGCTCCCCAACCTTGCATTTGCCCTTCCGCGCACCACTCCCCACCCCCGTCTGGCACTAGACTGGCTGGGCTTAAACCCCTGAGCCTCCCCTGGCACTCTCACAACCCGGGCCCTTCCGCCCTGACTGAAACTACCCCACTCTTCTTGTAACTGCACTTGCACGATCCGAATGTCATAAGGCCTAGTAGGACTGTTCTATTTTCTTGATCCCTGTTACCCCCAACCCTCTCTTGTCTTGTTGCACCTTGAAACACCTTGTGTATAGGTGCATTATAAATACCCAATGAATACAATAAAAATAAGAGCTTCACTCAGTACTACTTGCTGTGAATATAGCAATTCTCATGACCTGGAAGTCAGAGATGGGGCCGACTATCACTCAACTGGTCACTGTTTTGTTCCAGATGTGTACAGTGAAACATAGTAGGCTCGCCAAGAGAGTATGCTTCCCCAACAGCCTGAGGATCTGGACAGGTATCCATGCAGGATGTGCCTCAGACACAGTATTATCCATCTGATGACTACCTTGCTGGATACTGTGCAAGTACACCACAGCAAGGCCAACTCTCGTATGGGGGTTGGGTTCTGATGACTGAGGGTTGAATCCCTTGATGGTCTTGTCAACTCAGTATCCAATTGCACTAGCCAACAGTGCTCAGGTAAGTGTGTGTAAGAAAGGAAGGGAGTTGGCATAAATACATGCTACATTTAACTCTACGTATTGTACAGATTTGTCTTGCAGAATACCAACCTAAACATGTCGAAGCAAATTGTTTTAATTCTATAAAATCAAGTGCTGCGTGGGAATTTGTTTTGCCCTTTCTTCCAGTCCTACGTGTTTGTGTACAGCATAGAATGTGTTTTTTATGGAACTGGTGCTTGTCTTTGTGGCTTCAGTTGTGGGAATATTATTGCACAGACTTGAGACCAAACCTCCCCTGTGAACTGGCAGACGGTGGTGGAATGCAGCTTGCTTCTGCTGCCATTTGGTGTGTATGTATACTCCAGCTGGCAATATGTTTCAGTTTTCAGTGTTAGTGGATTTTAAACTGCAGTGTGCTGCCATTTTTGATTTCTTGCTGCTTTTAGGCTTTCAAAAAGTAGGGGTTTGGCTTAGTTGAGACGAAGCAAAATGCGATTGCTTTGATCTTCTGTTGATGCGTTCAGTTCGAAATGTCCAGGCTATTGTGTTTCTGTTCCTAGGGGATTTGTGTCGAGAGCACTTGAGGTTTCTGTCCGAAGGAGAGAGCCATGTGTGTGAGGTCCTGATCGTGGTGCACCTCAGACCAAGTAGTAGTGTGAACTGTTGAAGAGTCCTTGTGTTTAATGCTATCCCTGGAGGCATGACAGTGAGCAATGCCTGGTCCTAAAAACAAAATGATCTGGAGCAGAGGTACCAAGTCACAGTGGAGTGAGATAGCAGTTATACCTAGGGCAGCCAGAAGTTGGGGAAATCATTCTAGCGAGGCAATGGAAGCAGACATCCAGAAGTAGATCGCCTTGGAGGGCCTCCCTTAAGACAGTTACAGTGGAATGAGATCACTCCAGGGGCATCATCTGAGCAAACCGGCCAAAATCACAGTATGGACATGGAGCAGAATCACAGTGGGGGGAGATGGCTATGAGCAAAACTTAAAGGAGCAAGATCATATGAGTAGTTGTTAGGGAGATTTTCACAATGTCCTTTCTGTCCTTAGCCTCCTAGTTCCACTGTTGGACTTGTTGGATTTTTTTTTTCCATTGAGTTTTTTTTAAATGAAATCTTTTTGCAGAAAGAATCACAGAACACCTTACGATCAATACAGCAATTCATGTCCCATCTGGCTCTCTTATACCCCACCGCTTATCCCCCCCTCTCTGATTCCTCAGACCTCCCAACCGCAGAGGTAACACATTGTTTACACAGCTTTGTAATTTAAAGAGCCACTTCACAAGGACCAGCCGTGCTACACTGGTACGGACTCCCCATTCCAGCATTCTATTAGGGATCATGCGGGACCCTGTATCCCCAGTTTCCAAAAACATTTCCTGAAAATGCGACCATTCCCCCTCCACCCCTGAACTCTCTCCATGCAGTGCTCGTGTCATCTTTTCCATCCGGTAGATATCCCGGGCCTTGGTGGACCACTCTTCAAACCCCGGAAATCTCTCCCTCTGTGTAGCCTGGTGCGCCCTCGCTGCCACCAAGAGAAATGGTGCCATGTGTGGTAGGCCCCTCCTGCCGTTCTAGACCAAAAAGGACAACCCTTGGGTTGAGGCTGTGCTCCACTCCATCCACCTCCTTGATCCACTTCAAGACCTTGGCCTAAAACATTTTCACCCTTCGGCACTCCCATCACATATGCCAGTAATCCGTTCTTTCCCCACACACATGGCAACAGGAAGAGGCTACCGAAGAGGACATTCTAGAGAGCCGTACCGAATCATATTGCCACCAATGTAGTAATTTCACTATGTGCATCTTATATTGACAGCCTGTGGAGGTCTTAAAGGCTCTCCTGCAAAACCTTTTCCACAGGCGTTAGTCTAGCTCAACCCCCAAGTTCCTCTCCTGCAAATCCCTTCAGTGCTACCTGTCCCTGCCGTCACCAGTGCTACATATAACTGTGAGAAAAACCCCTTTATATCTCTCAAGGTATACAATATCTTTTTTGTCGTGGTAAGCTCCCTCTGCACTGATTCTCTCCATTTCTCTGCCGTGAGCACCCCCTTTAACTTTAAGTACAGGAAGACTGACAACTTTCCGATGCCTAGCGATGATTCCAGCTCCTGAATCGTAATATAGTGCCCCCTCCCACCCCGGCCCACAGTTAATCTACTGTAGCAAATCCTACCTCAAATCACTCCTGATACCTCTCTGGTTTGTGAAATATTGTGCCGTATCAAGGTAGGCGGGGGGGGTCCACAAGTGACTCAGGGGGGAGGGCCACATTGTGACCTCTCACATCCCCACGCCACATCTCCAGATACTCCACAACACCCCCATATGTGGTTTTATCTAATCCTCCGGAGTAGAGTATCTCTTCACGCGGGACTCAAAGCCATTCACCCACCATAGCTGGATGCAGATGCCGGTCCTCTAGATACACCCACTGCTTGTCTGGGTCCTCACGTAAATGCGGCAACAGTACTCTTTTGGGCATCCTTGTAATAAAGGGTCAGGTCTGGCAAGCCCAACCCACCCTGCTCTTTCGTGAGTGCTAGGGTTTTATAAACCACTCGTGGCTTTTTCCCCTGCCAAAGAAATGTAAGCATTCTCCTTTCATACTCTTTTAGCAGGGCTTCCGAGAGGGCTACTGTCAACATTTGAAACACATGTAGTATCCTCAGCATTAATTTCACTTTAAGGACGTTCAGTCATCCCATCCACGAGGTTGTATATCGGCTCCAGGTCATCGTGTCCCAATATAATTTCTCGAGGAGGGGAGCATAGTTGGCCTCGCTTATCTCTGGTAGGGACCCCAGATATCGGATACTGTCTAGTTGGATATCCAAACCCAAGGCCTGCAGCGCGAGCACGTCCCTATCCCCGTCCACATCGAAGGGGAACAATAATGATTTCTGTCTGTTGACTCGGAACCCAGAGAAGGACCCGTATTCCTCCATCACAGCTATAGCCCCTGGGACCGAGCGATGCACACTATACAGGTACAAATGGACGTCGTCCGAGTACACCACCAATTTGAATTCTCTATCCCTCACTCTTATTCCTTCCACTTGGGGTGCCCTCCCACCCCCAACCGCTCTACCAAAGGTTCCAACGATAATGCAAATAACTGGTGAAACAGGATATTCCTGCCTCCTACACCTCTGCAGTGGTAACGCCCCACAGAGTTTACCATTAACGCCCACCCGCTCCCGAGGACTAGTATAAAGTGCCCTGAGCCCGTTGAAGGTTTTCACGCCAACACCGTACTTTTGCATTACAGCATACAGAAAGGCCCAGTCTACCCTATCAAAAGACTTTTCCGCATCTAGGGAGATCAATGTGGGATTTCTACCATGCCCCCTCGTAACGTCCATGAGGTGTACGTTTTCTTCAGGTTATCCGCCCCTTGGCTCCCCGGGATGAATCCTACCTGATCCGACTGAACCAGGCAGGACATGAGTCACTCCATTCTAGAAGCCATCACTCGTGTGAAAATTGTAGCATCCACATTGAAGAGGGATATAGGCTGAAATGATTTACAGTTTCGTGGGTCCTACTCTTCCTTTGCATTACTGTTATCAAAGCACAACCAAACGAACTGATAGCCCTATCCGTATCCAGGATGTGGTTATAAAGTCTTACCATGTGAGGGACTAACTCGCCAGCCAGTAGCTTATAAAACCCCACTGTGTAGCCTGCGTCCCGAGGCACCTTCCCTGTCGTCATTCTTTGAAAGGGTAACATCACTTCCCTTTGGGTTATTGGGGCGTCGAGCTCTAGACCCTCCTCCCTACTTAACTGCAAGTACCGCTCAAAGTCGGACTCAATCGCCTCTCTCTCCACCTGGTATAACTTCACGTAGAAGTCTGCAAACTCCTGCACAATTTCGTCAGCGGTTGTGGGTACCCTTCCTTGCATGTCCATAATCCCTGCCACCCAATGCTCTGCCCTCTGGCCGCGGAGTCTCGCTGCTAGGAGTGTGTCCGCCTTATCACCCTGCTCGTAGAATCTCTAACGTAGGAACTGTAACTGGCGCACCATCATACCCAACTCCAGCTCCTTCAGTTTCTGTCTCTTCTCCAACCTATCCCCTTCTGACTTTTCAGCAGTCAGCCCCCTCAAATCTCTCCCCAGAGCCTGTCCGCTATCGGTTCTTTTCCCTTATTTTTTTTTTTTAGGCGCCCCGTTCCCTTATCAGTAAACCGCTCCACGTCGCCTTCCCTGCCTCCCACACAACACACCAATCTACCTCCACGGTATCATTTACCTGGAAAAACGATGTGACCTCTGTTTTCATTTCTTCTAAGACGTCATTCAACAGCATATTACACTTCCTAAGGGAATCCCTAGTGCGTAGCCCTTGCATAAAGATGTTCAGAAGCATCATATCGATATCCCCGCTGAGGGGAACCAAATACCAGGACACCACACTACCCAAGTGCTCCCTCTGCAAACACCAGTAATCGATCCGAGTGTGTGTACCATGTGGCGTGGAGAAAAGTGTACCCCCTGACACTGGGGTGGCACTCCCTCCACACATCCACCATACCCTGCAGTTCCAGACAGTCACCCAATCCCCTACGTCTCTGAGCCTCCCCTGGCCCATCACCCCCCCCCCCACACCTGTCTATATTCTGATCCGCCCACATATTGACGTCCCCTCCCAAGAGTTAGAAACCTCTGCTTTCCCGCAAGATCTCAGTCAGAGCCTCCCTCAGAAATGTCAGCTGGCCCTGTTTGGGGCAGTAAACCATTACCACCGTCACCTGCACCCCTCCAATGGTCCCGGAGACAGCCAGTGCCCTCCCATCCACCCTCCTCCACTCTTTCTGATACCCCCAACCTCGTATGAAAAAGGATACCTACCAAGACACCCCCGACCCCATTGGTGTTTCCTGATGCCCAGAACACCTGTCCAGTTTGCCCGCCCACTACCTGTCCTTCCTCCCCCGCAATGAACCTTGTCTACTGTATCAAGAGGATGTCGAGCCCCAAATGTCGGAATTCCCTAGCCGCCAGGGAGTGCTTGGTGGGCAAATTCATACACTTTACGTTGAGAGTCCCCACCTGAAGCCGGTCAGCCAATCCACCCTTACTCTCTCCTACCCAAGCCATAATTCTAGCAACAAAGCCTACCCCCTACAGCCATTGGAAACAATGTACCAAGCTTTAACAACTTCCTTCCCCTTTCCCTAACTTGCTCTTTCCCACCCTTCCCCATTCTCCCCTACGCTTTCCTTCCTCCTCCTCTCCCCAACCCAGCTGTATTCAAGACGCCCATTTATTAATGGGCCACCTAAGGTAGCTTACTCTGCATCTCGTCCCTCACCAACACCCCCCGTACCTCATCCTCAGTGTTACCACACCCGTTCTGCCTATAAAACAATTAACTTAACACCAACTCTGCAGCTACGCATGAGTCTCTTCACTGGGGATGGGGTATTCTATCTCTTAAACTTTCTCGCACTTGGTAATCTCTTTCTCAGGAGGAAGCCCCCCCGATTGGTTCTGACCTGCCGGCACACTGTCTCCTGCTGCCGTGCCCTGTACGGGCTCATATCCCTGATAAGATGCAGCACCTGTTGTGCTTCCCGGCCCTTGGTGACTCTATATTCTGTGTCTCTGGGAAGGCCCAGTGATATCTAATCCGCTTCTCAGACAACCACTGTGTTAGTGAGCAGCAATCGCTACGACGTGCCAAGGTTAGCCTGGAGAGGTCTTTGTAATTCTGGACAGTGTCTCCGTAATATTGAACGCTCCCAAGTCATTTCACCTTTTTCAATACTTCAATTTTCTCTCTGAACCAGAGGAATCGGGCCACTGTGGACCATGGCACCTTTCCACAGCCTCTGTGCACTTTCTCCAACTCCATTGTCTTCCCGCTGTCCGACAGCAATTTAGTGTTAATCAATTCTTTCACTTTCCTAGCCACATCTGCCAACGTCTCTCCCTTCTGCTCCCTCAGACCTAGAACATGTAGGTTGTTCCTCCTTTCTCTGTTCTCAAGGTCATCCATTTTTAAGAGTGCATCTTCCTTCCTCGTCTCCAGGTCTGTCAATATTGCCTCATATTTCATGTCTCGAAGGTCCACCTGCAGTTGGTTATTCTCGACACCCTCCATTTTATTCTCCAGGGTATCTACCCTTCCTTTGAGGTTCAGTATCAAGGCCTGGATATCGCTCCCTATTGTTTTGATCTCTTTGAAAACGTCCTTGAGGTCCTCCCTGGTCATGTGTGGTGACCTTATACAGCCTGCCACTTCTCGCTCTTGGGCATCCTTCTCCCCGTCGCCATGGCCAGATTCCTCCTAAAACATTGTAGTCCCTGGATGCCCGCAGTACACTACACCCCCAGCATGCAAACTCATTGAAGTACCCGACGGGTACTCCACCCAGCGCAACGGGAACACAATCCATCCACGGGCCACGTGCACTCCCTGCCTTAGGCCGCCTTCCGTAGTTTGCACCTGGTCCGGACCTTCCAGACGAGGCACTTCACCAGCTACTGGACATGGGAATCCTAGCCACCAACTATGCCACACTCCAGAAGATCCTCTGTCACACTTCCGCTACTCCGAGGCACAGCCCCACCAAAGACATCCAGAGCAGGCCCAGCACTAGCCTTCACCAGACGATCTCCCACAGCATTTCAGCTCACTGCGTAGATGACGTCTCACTGAAGCTGCCTCTGCTCCTGCCGGGCGCCCAATGTACGCAGGCCTGGCCCTTAGGCCACACACCAGCACTTGCCTTCCCATGGTGGGTTCCATGTAGCTGTTGGATGTGGACTCAACCCTGCAGGCCCGCCAGGACTTCCTCTCCCCACCTCACCTCACCTCCTCACACCTTGCTCTGGGCTGCCGTTCCTCTGGACATTCACCCGCTAAAAAAATCCTCTGTTGAGTCAACCTTAAGCTGGCTGCACCACCGTGTCAGCCGTGCTCCTAAACCTGGCACGAGCGTCCTGTCACTTGCGCATGGCCAGCCCTGTCACTTAAGGCGCTGTTCCCCACTCAGACCTCCAAGGCCTGAAAGTTCGCCTCCCCATCTTTCTGCTCACTTGTACTTTGGGTGCACTGCAGCGGTTTGGTGGGGGCTACAGGGGCACCTGATCACTCCTCTAACTAGATCCCTATCGGTGATCCGATGAAGACTCCTGGGGGGAAAGCTCTGCACAGCCGACACGACGGAATCTAACAGAGCTCAGCCACTATGTGGCCATTCTGGTCCACGCCCTCTGGTGGTCTCTCCTTTCCATTGACTTTAAAGATTCACTCACCTCTTGCATTTACTTTTGTTCTCGGGACACTGAATCCTTACACTGGAGCTAATACAAAGGGAGACGTCTCACCTTTATATTGGCTTCCTTGTGTTCCTATGGCACTGCCCCCACCATTATGTATTGTGCTGCTAGGGACACCTAGGGTCCCTTTTGCAATGTCGTTTTGGGTTCACTGGTCAGTCCTTGTACCTACCAGCACAGAAGTAGTCCTCTCTTTTTTGTGACTTGTGTTGTACCTTTTTGGGCAAACAAACCGCTTACATAGGGTGATGGGGGGGACACTTTGTGTCCCGTTATCTTTGTTCTAAGAAGCTTTTTACTACTTTTCAGACATCCTCTGAACGGCATTATCGCAGCTAAAAAGCCAGCCTGGGATAATGCATTCAGTAATTACTGCCACCAGCATGTTCAGAGCGTTCAAAAGTAATACGTTCCAAAAGATAGACTTTTCAGATAACTTTTTTGTGATGGACGATGCCAGTGGTTCCAACTCAAGAGTTCCAATCAGTTAAGGTAAGTGCTGGTAAATGGCGATTGCATTCCCACTAGATAGGCCCAGGGAGGGATCCTTCACAAGAGCACCACAGCTGTATGTCAGGAAAGGGAGAGATGGGGATAGGACTTCATGCCCATGCAACCCTATGGACGATGGAAGGGAGACCACTTTTAACATACCCCTCTTACACAGATTTCTCCAGAGACCACTGCTGAAGTTCCTGATTCCATTCGGTACACGTTATTCTGTGCTTTGTCCGGTTGAGGTAGGCTGTGGTGTCGCAGGTACAGAGATCTGTTTCGAATGTGGGATTTTGTTTTGGTCAGTGTTTGTGTTAAGCCAGAATTCCTATTTTGGGGATTCTAGGTCCACTTTTTGGGACCTCTAAACGTTTTTCATCTTCCATTAGTCTTTATTTTGGTTCCTTAATGTATTTATGGTGGGCACACTTGTGTATAGGCGCGTTACAAATGCCATATCATATCATATCAGAAGGACTTCTTCTGAAGTCCCCCTGCCCATATTTCCCTTTATGACTTGTATATAGTATTGGGTAGCCCCTAAGTTTCCACATCCAATTATTATAGTTTTTATTTTTTTTATTTTTTGGCAGAGGTTTACAACAAACGCATACATCGGAGCGAGTAATATCAACAATGTACACATGGGTGTAATGCATCAATTGCGAGAACAATACATCCTAAATTGGGTGTTAGTTAATGAAGGGGAGTGGCGGCCCTCAGGAGCCTCATCTCGGTGTCATGGGGGGAGTCACTTCCTGATGTGCTCTCCTCCTGGCTGATGAGGTAGCTGTTGAAGGCAGTCCATATGTCCTTGGGTCGTGATTGTGGAGGGAGCATAGTGAGGTATTCCACTTCACAATTCCGTGACCATGTGAGTGCGTTGAGCCACCTCTGGGAGGTAGGAGGGGAGGGGCTCTTCCAAGTCTGCAATATACATTTTTTAGCTATCATACAACCAATGTTTAGGAATTTAGCCATGCGTCTGGTGTCATCAGTATCCCACACCCCAAACAATACCCCCAGAGGACCAGGATCGAGATCAATGTCAGTGATAGCAGTAAGTGTCCTCAGGATCTAGGCCCAGAAGCCTCCCAGTTTCTGGCAGGTCCAGAACATGTGCAAATGATCTGCATTCTCAGCCCCGCAGCGGACTCAGGAATGTGTGGCAGTGTGGGAGAATTTAGAGATCTTGAGAGGGGTGTAATACAGCCTATTCAGAAGTTTGAACTGGATACCTCGATAGCGGAAATTGAGGTAGACTTTCTTGGCGTGCAAGCACATTCTCTCCCATAATCGGTCGGAAACCTCGAGCTCCAGTTCGTTCGCCCATTCCATGCGTGCTTTGGCGGGTTGTGTTGGAGTGCTCTCCAGCAGCATTTTATATAAAGAGGAGACAACGCTGCGGGGGCCGCTCGAATTAGCGATGTATGCAAGCGCTGGGCTGTCAGTGGGTTCATCAGAAAAGGTAGGCCATCTGGTGCGGAATACTGCGCAAAGCCTATAGTATTGCAACATTTCAAGTGCGTATCCAGAGTGTCCCTGTCTCCATGTCTGGGGGTCGATTAACCTACCATCAGGGAAGAAGTCAGCTAGTGCTTGGTAGCCTAGAGTTCCCCAGTGTCGGGCCAGGGCCACGTCGTGTGTAGGCGCCATCCCAGGGAATCCCCACGCAGGGAGCCATTTGTAGTATGGTTGGGATTCGGGGGTCACCTGTAGTAGTCGGTCCCAGGCACGCAGAATGGTCCCCACTGGGTTTAGGGGGGAATCGGGTACATAGTGCAGGTGTAGTATGAGGGTCATTATGTTAACCCAGGCTGCGGCCAAGGTTTCCAGCTTGACGTGTGGGCGGGTCAGGGAGCTGGGGTACCAGTAAGTAGCGTATCAGGCCTGTGCAGCCACCCAGTAAAGAGTTAGGTCAGGGGCTGTGAAACCCCCCCTCTCATATGGGAGAGCCATGTCTGGCCATTTCTTGCGAACCGCATCAGAGTGCAATAGGAACTGTGCACATGATTTGTGTAGTCTCGTAAAGTATTTCACTCCTGGCCAGATTGGTACATTAGTAAATAATGTATAGCAGCTTAGGGAGCAAAGCCATTTTAACGAGGGAAAGTTTCCCAGCGAAGGACAAAGGGAGAGAGCGCCACCGCGCCATTTTCGACTCGGCTAGCTGTGCAGCGGCTCTGGTAGTTGTCAGATAGTAAGGCAGTCCTGGATAGTGAGATCCGGACTTCCAGGTACCTAACTCCGTCGGGGGACCAACGAAGCGGATATTCAGTGGCAGGCTGTTGTGTGGTGTTAGTTAGAGGAAAGGCCTCAGACTGAGTAGTTGACCCTGAATCCTGAGTGGGTGCCCACATGCGTGATATCGCGTAGTATCGGATCAAGATGGGTGTTGGAGTCTCTGATATATAGTAGTACATCATCAGCGTACAGCGAGATGATCTCGGGGTTATCCTTCAATCGTATTCCTCTATGGGAGTGGCACGCTCTGACGTAATCTGCCATTGGTTCTATCGCCAATGCAAAGAGGATCGGGGAGAATGGGCAGCCTTGTCGAGTGCCTCTGGAGAGATGGAATAGTGCAGAGGTTAATGAATTGACCCAGACCCTTGCCATGGGGGCCGTGTATAGCAGTTTAATGTATCCAATCATGTTGGGGCCTATTCCCATTGTTTCCAATACCAGCCACATATTTCTCCATGAGACCATATCAAATGCTTTTTTGAGCATCGAGTGTAACTGCTATGGCATTGGAGTCCTGGTCAGTTCTGGCCATTACGTTGAAAAGTCGCCGGATGTTATGGGAGGTGGATCTCCCTGTCACGAAACCCCCTTGATCTTCATATACCAGGTACGTCATGATCGGGAGGAAGCGATTAGCTATCACCTTGGCAAAGATCTTGGTGTCTGTATTCATAAGGGAGAGGGGCAGCATCGTTATAAGGACAGACATCTGGAGCGACTCGTTCCAGACCTCCAGTAGTTTAGGGGCAAGAACGGCAATGTGCTTTTGTTATAATTCAGATGTGAGCCCGTCGGGGCCCGATGCTTTACCCTTTGGGAGGTCTGAGATGGCTCTGACTATCTCGTCTAGGAGGATCGGGGAGTCTAGTTGGTCCCTGGTCGAGGAGGAGATGCATGTTATTGGGATCTGATCAAGAAGATCTCTCATGTGGTGTTCACTGTGTTCCGGGGGTTGAGTGTATAGGTTCATATAAAATTGAGTCTATTATCTGCTGATCTGACCACTGCAGGGTGCCCTGTCCGTCCCCTGTAATCTGAGCCTGGCCCCATTCGCCTCTTGTCAGGTTTGCTAGAGTCCTCCCGGGTCTTTCCCCCTCCCCATATTTCCGTGCAGCAAGTGGGCAACTAAAATATTGAACTTCTCTTGTGGCGTGTAAGTCAAATATCTTGAGTTCCTCACTGTTAGGGAGAATTCTCTTATAAGGCTAATTTCCCAAACCTAGTGAGTCCCCCAGCAGCTTTGCTGGTTTTTTGGGTTTGTTTTTTTCGCCTGCTAAGCGTGGCACTCTTTTCCTCCCACTCTTAGGCATGATTTGAGGTTGTCTCTGATTTGGTATGTGCTTATGGGCTATGCGGTCTTTTACTCCATAGGGTATCATCTGTTTTAGTATGTGTTACACAGCACCCTCAGTGCAGTAACACAGGGGTGTCATAGTGACCCCCAAACATAGACTCCATACCCTGGGACTGACTACTGTCTCCCAGGGCATGTAAAGTCACCATTGACTTTACTAGTCCAAAATTGTGAACAGAACCAGTACAAACCATCATATTGTGGAAGTACTGGAAGGGGTTAATTAGATTGCCCCTGGGTCTGTTTCCAAGGGGGCACTGTCCAGTCCCCCCTTGTCGAGTTTCTGGCTGGTGGCAGTGGTTACCACGCAAAATATTCCACCAGAATATTTCCTATGGGATTTTCCCATTGGTTTTAAAAGCACCATTTTTTGGTGCAATGTTAAAGATACCACCGGTTTATTTATTTAATATTAAATCTCCGGTTGGGTCTTTTCACCAGAACTCTTTTCCAAAATGGCGTTTGTGTCCGTCTCTGTAACTCCAAGCAAGGTCGTGCCCTTTGTTCCACTTTTTTGCAGGCTTCTCCACAGAAGCCCTGCAACTTGTGCCACTCTGTCTGGGTTCCACAGGATGTGTGGGTGGGGGAATTGGCACCCTGGACTGCTTTGCCTTAGCAACCCAAGTCACACTCTGTTCTGATTGGCCCAGTGGTGAGCCGCCTGGCTCACCACTTAGCATGTATGAGTGACAGCTAGGCTGTTGAATGGGGGGTTTTCTGCATAAAAGCAGGGCTTTTGGGTCTGGAACTTCAGAAGTCGCCACAGGACCTCAGAAATCCGAAGAGGGGAGAAGCTGAGCCATCTACAACGACGACACCACCGGTGGAGCCCTGCTGCAACGACCTCACCACTTTCCCAACGACAAGAGGAGATCTTCTGCTGGAAGAGTCTTCTCCCTCTGAGCTGGCGGGATCAAACAGTTCGCCATTTCGCATTCCAGGACAGCTCTTGGTCGAAACGCCCGTGCCAAGCACCCCAGCGGCCGGATAGCCAAGCTTCACCACTGTGACCACGAATAAAAGGAACTCACCTTTTAACCGAACGAACTCCGCGGCTGGTCTCTTCCCTGGGCAGTGCAACGACTCCAAGTTTCCTCCTCTACGAGATCTTCTCTTCCCCTGGTCGAAACCACAAACTGAACCCGCTGCCAGGAACAACTGCCACCGCTGGAGCTTCCTCAACTTTAAAGGTACTGTGTTCCACCTGGTCTCCCTTTCTACGGTTTGCTAAAGTTGACCCTTAAATCCTTGGCTTTCCAACTGGGTTGGCCCCCAGACCTTCTAACTTTACCTTTTGCGTCAACCCAACCTCTTTTGAAAATGTTTGCAAAGACTTGCATGCTTTTTAAACTGTGGTATCTTGCGCACATTTCGCCTTGCTCCATTTAAAGGTGGCTCTGGCCTATGAACTTTGGCTCTACAGTAGACTCTGCCTTCACTAACTTGCTGTGGTCTTAGAAAAGTGTTGGGAACGGTTTTATTTTCATGACCTGCCTTTTTCTCTACCTTTAACTGAATTATTGGAGTGCCATCTAAGTTACGCGCTCACATCTGTTTTGACAAATAGTGCTGTTTTTGACTTAGACTTGTCTAATAATTATTAAGGGAGGTGTGTATACTTTTCTGATTGTGTTTGAACTTGCTTTGATGTATAGTGCTAGTGTATTTCCTAAAGTGTGTGTTAAATAAATAATTATATACTGTTGATACCAAGCTCTGGTCAGTGTTTGCTTGCTCTACTGTGTTTTTAGCCCTATTGTGTATCCTCTGTATACTGCCCTACTCTTCTTGAGAGAAGTCTGACTGCTCAGCCACAGCTACCAATTAAATCTGGGTGGTGCAGACTGCTACCAATTGGGTTCACTGCTTACTTCTGTGGTCTTAATCTTCTTGTAGTGTTCCCCAAGGGAGCTGCACAGGAATCTGCCTAACAATCACTGATCAGTGCAAGTTTGGCGGGGTTAGCTGCTGTCAAGCAGTCCCTATCCAACTCTTGCAGTTAAGATTCAGAGCGGTCGAGGTCCCTCCTTAACGTCTTTAACACACCTACCTCTCTTGATATAGACATACCTCTAATATAGGCCTTGAAAGCATCCCACCGGACCCCGGCGTCTGTGGCTTAAGGGGTGTTGCATTCAAAATAGGTTTCGATATCTGCTAGTAGGTCGGCTTTGAACACAATGTCAGCGAGGGCAGCGGATTTGAAGCGCCACGTGTTAAACGTCGGCGTGGGCGTTCCCAGTTCCACTGATAAAATGATCGGAGCATGGTCAGAGAGCGTGCAGGTAAATATTTGCGCTCCGTCAATCCTACCTATTAAGCCACTGGATACTAGAAATAAGTCAATCCTGGAGGAGCTATCGTGGACTGAGGAGTAGTAAGGGTATTCACGTGCTTGGGGGTGGAGGACCCTCCAGGCGTCTCGGATGTCAAGTGTTGCGCTGTGCGTTTGGAGTCTGCGGGCTGCGCGTGATAGAGACCTGGGTGCAGTTCCGGTCCCATCTAAGCTGGTATTTAATATCCGGTTCATATCCCTCCCCCCCAGATGGAGGCGATAGTGTCCACAAACTCTGGGGTATCTACATTGGGACCATAAGTGTTTACCAGGAGATATTCTCCATTTGCCACTGTGCAATGCAATATCACATACCTGCTATCAGGGTCTATATAGCTCTTATGGAGTATATATTTGATAGATTTGTGTATCAATGTCAGTACGCCTCTGGCATGAGTGGAGTAGGATGTTTAATATCTGTTGGGTCCCCATGATGGTGCAATGCTCGCTGCCAGATGGCCCAGAGAGTGTCTCTTGCGGCATAAATATTTTACTGCCGTGTCTATGAGCATAAGCTATGATTTTGCGGGCTTTGGTGTAGTTGGTCAACCCCCGGATATTCCAGTACATTATAGTAGTAGGCATTTCAGTGTTCTAGGGTACATCCAAGCACGTCCATCCCAGTGTGTACTTGTCACTTGAATGGTTATTGTTAAAATGCCCCAACATAATGTGAAGTGCTGGTCTGCCTCTGCCGTTTCCATTGAAATTCCCAGTAATAGTGCCTCCCCCCTCCGTCACCGCACCATTCCAACTGGCGGCGTCCCTACCCTCCCGCAAATTCCGTTAATCCCCAACAAACCGGTGTGAGTGGGTGGATCCCAACGTGGACCGGCCACACTCATAGCCCAACGGGGGCTTACACCAACAAGTTTACCAACATTGTCGTTGCAACTGCAGTGGGGTGCGCTGTTGCTGTGTTGCCAACTAAGAACATAATAGGAACAGTGAAGTATCGGACAGTATTCATAGTAGTGTAAAGGACATTATCTTCGAGGTTCCATTCACCAATGCGTATGAGGTTGCGGGGCGGGCTGAGGTAGTTGTAGTCAAGGTCAGCAGTCCGTGCCGGCCTCGGGGCCCCAGCTCCCTCCTGTGTCTGGGAGTGTAGGACAGCATCATCTCCCAGCCAGTATGGGTATGACCGGGGGGGGCCAGTGTTGGTCCAGAAAGCATGGTGAGGTCTGTCTCGGGGCGACCTGTGTCTGCATGGGGAAGCACGGATGTATCAAGTGCTGCCATCTACTCAAGGGCTGAAGGATTCGTGTTGCCGGGTCATTGGTAAGATCCAAGGGAGCTGAGACATGGCTCAGTCAATGTCCATGTGGTCTGCAGCGGGGTCGTTGAGGGGGATCTTTGCCTCTATGAACTTCACTGCCTCGTCGGGAACCGTGAAGAAGTAGAGTTTACCTTGGAAGGTGAACTTCAGTCGTGCCGGGAACAGTATTGCGTATGGGATGTTGCGTTCACGCAGTAACTTCTTTACCCCGAGGAACTGGCGCCTTTCCTGCTGACCTCCCACTGAGAAGTCGGGGAAAATCCTGATTTTTTGGGAGCCAAGGCGTAGCTCTCCCTTTTCGCGTGATAGGCAAAGAATAAGGTCTCTGTCCCTGTAATTAAGTATTTTGGTGATGACAGGCCTGGTGAAATCTCCTGGTTTGGGGCGAGGTGATAAGGCACGATGAGCGCGCTCCACAGTGAAGAAGGGGGACAGATCGGGATTGTCCAGCAGTTATTTCAGCAGATCTTCCACTGCTAGTTCCATGCGGCCCTTCAGAGCATTTTCTGGAACACCAATTATGCGTATGTTGTTCCTACGCAATTTGAATTCAAGGTCGTCACATTTGGCCTTGACCAGTTTCATATACCGAGTAAGGGAGCCCACTGTGTCTCGAAGGGCATGTAGGCTATCCTCATTAGCGCCAATTCTCGTCTCCGCCTCAGTAATTCTGGTGCATGATCTAATTGGGATTTGAGCAGTGCAACATTGGCATTGATATCGTCCAGTTTTTCATGAAAGGAGGCGGAATTCTTGGTCATCATTGTTGCAAGGTCTGGTGCCGGGGCACTCTGGGGCGAGTTAGGTTCCTCCTGGTTGGATGATGTGCCCCGGTTCTGATCTGGGCGTTGCTTTTGTATATTTGTCCATGGCTCCTGTTTTGTTGGCACTCCGGGACCTGTTAGATATGACAGTGCTGCTGAATATGTGGTATAGTCCAGATGATTGGTGGGTCAGATGGGTGACTGCACAGCAATTCAGGTGAGGTTCAATGAATGTTTAGTGATGGTGACAGGAATAAGAAGTTGTCTGTGCAGGGACCCAGGGACAAAGCATGAACCAATGAAGTGTTGTTTGTCGGTAGTGGAGAGCCAGAGGCCAAGAGGATATGTGGGTGTAAATATGGCGGTGCGGACCAGGTTGTAGTTCGTCCTGTGTGCCGCTGGCACCGCAGACAACGAAGATCACACAAGGCGCAGTAGATCACAACCCGCTCCCCGTCCGCCTCTCCATCCTCCTCTTGCAGCACGGAGGGTTCACAATGTTATGACAGGTGAGTTGCCCTGTGTGGGCTGCCGGGTGTGCACAGCAGACGTAGTAGCCAACCCCCTGGAGGACCAAGTGGGCCTGAAGCTCCAGCACAGGCCGGATGCAGTCTCACAAGCAAGGCCCCCAGGTCATGGGCCCTGCAGGTGCTGATAGCGGATGAAGGAGCGGGGCAGGCATGGAGGCGAGCACCACATGGGACAATGTCAGGGCCCAGTGGAGCTAGGGCACACCCGGATGAGCCTGGGTCCAGTCACCCGTCCAGGCCCCCATACCCACCTTCCAGCCTCAGGATTGGCTGCGTCAGTGTCCTCAGCGAAGTCCTCTGTCCGCCCATGGCCGTAGACAAGCACAGACGCATCGCTGCCTCGGTCTTCACTGCGTCCCGGCTGCGGAAGCTGGGTGTTGAGGTGACAGCAGGAGGCCCCAGAGTTCCCCACAGGGCGCCCCCAACCCCCGGTCGGTTCAGTGCAGCCTCAGCGTGGGACAGCCGTGGAGCGGCGCCAGGGCCTCCGGGGGGAGCACCGGTCCCGGGGGCGGGCTAAGCAGCACCAGGCAACCTCCGGGTGCAGAACGTCCGCAAGCACAACGGCCTCTCCCACAGCGGCTCCGGGGCCGAAATGTTTCAAGGAGAACCAGTGTGAGGTTGGTGAGCAGCGGGAGGGGGTTCCCAGAGGGGGAGAATAGTCCTCATGATGGTCCGCGGCTCCAGCCCACACGTTCCAGCAGGCGCGGGGCCGCCCCTCACGCAGAGCAAGAAGCAATCTGCTTTGGGGCCCGGGCGGCACCCACCGCCAGCAGGGTCGGGGGCTGGGCAGGACTTGTGACGGCTGCAGCACGGGCCCACGGGTCCGATTATTGCCCAAATTTGAAGTGAGTACCCAGCAGGGTGTCAGCTTGCCGTCGCAAAAGTGATGGCTGGGGAAAAGCAGGATCTACACTGATAGATCAGGCTGCTCAACAGTGCCACCCCTCTTTCCACATCCAATTCTGACCTAGTGTGATTGTTAGCTGTGTTTTTTAATTTGGGCTTCACCAAGAGTGCAAGCCATTTTACCACATTGGTAGCCTAATACACCTTTTTGGTGGCCATTTGAGTGCCAATGTTTTTGTAAATCCTGCTTCCTGCCATTCTTTTAATACGGCTGCCACAAGGTGGCCTCGAAATGACATTTCTGGCCATGTGGGCTCTTTGTTTGCCCATCATTACTGCCTCAATATGGTCCTAACTGGTTTAGGCTAGTAGAGGTACCTGGACTAGCCCTCTCACTTCCTGTGGGGGTGACTTTGGCCAAGTGGCAGTCCCAGTTAACAACCATTGTGGTTGGTTACCGAAGCCTGTGACCCCATCCCCTTTTTCTGATTGCCTGGCTGGCCTGAGGCCAGGTCCCATTGATCGGGATATTTGCGTTCTGCCCTGCCCATAACTCACTCTGGCTACTTTGTCCCTGCATCTTGGAGCTGGGTGGAGTTTTCCCGCTGATTCGCACAGCTTCATTCCTATGGACATTTGCTAATTTTGTCATGAGGAAACTGACCTGTCCTTCAGTTTTATCTGAACTGGGAAAATGTTTCCCTTTTTATCTTTTTGTTAACATTTTTACAGTGCACTCAGCATCTTACAGTACAGTGGGGATACTGTTGTATAACCCTTGTCTTTAGCTGCATATGCGTAGGGGTCAGTAAACCTCAGCCTGCTGCGCTCCCCAGCTATTTCTAGCCTTTCATTTTCGTTCTAAATGTATTTCAGTTGCTTTTATTATTTTTGTTTTTAATTTTCGTTTTAAACAAATTTCCTAAGGGCCTGTGAAGAATCCTACCGATCCCACACTGAAACCCTGCCTAAAGTCTCCTCCAGGTGGCCAGGGGAAGGCAGATGCTTCCTGATCTCAACTCTTGGGGTGGTGTACTGCGGGTGGGTAGTGAGGAGATTCCGTGGGAGGAGACATATAATTTTTCTTTGACAGGAAGATTCTTACCACTGTACCAAAAGAGGTTATGGCCTATTGTCATTTTAATGTCTCTCAACCTCATATTAGATATAAGGTTGTAAACCCTAAGCTTGTAACATCTGAGCAAACTATATCAAAGACCCTTTTTGGTATCTAGAACTAAATGCCCTCCTCAATCCTAAGGGTATAATGCAAAGGATTGTGGAAATGTCTTTTCAAAACCATCTTCCTCTGTAAATGCTACATCTCACAGCCTCTCTGCTAAAAGCATTAAGAGAATCAAATCTACCATCATAAATGATTTAGAAGTAGAAAAACCTAATTTTGTAAAAGTCCCAGAATGCTAGAGGGACTGAGACGAGGAAGAGGGCTGAAGAGGAATGTAGCAGCCAGGCAATTAAGCCTAGTAGCCATTGCATTAGTCAGACAATTAAGGCTAATAACCTACACCTGAACCCTATTACACAACCTGCGAGGCATAAATGGCCCCCACAGGAAAGAAGGAGCTGGAACGGGAGCTGGAAGGTGAGGCAGTAGTCAGTCCCAGGGTATGGAGTCTATGGTGGGGGGTCACTATGACACCCCTGTGTTACTGCATGGAGGGTGCTGTGTAACACACATAGTAAAAACACATGAGACCCTATGGAGTAAAGGACCCAATAGCCCATAAAACACATTAACAGTCAAAGGAACACCATAAATCATGTCCAAGAGTTGGAGAAAAAGAGTCTCACTCTTGGCCGGAGAAAAAAACAAACTCCAGGAATCCAGCAAAGCTGCTGGGAGACTCACTAGGTTAGGAAATTCAGCCTAAAGAGAGAATTTTCCCTAACACCTTTCATTCACGTTCTGCTCAAGATAGGTCACAGCCTTTTGAAGCTCCAGAGGAAACATTGGGAAACTAAAGTAAACTGAAGTATTTACACATTTTCACAAAGACAACTACCAGAAAGTGCCAGTGAACCAAGACTCAGATAAGTGACTTAAAGTTTCAAAGAAAATGTTATTTAAAAATAACAAGGAATGGAAAGTGACATGCACCGTTATATAAAGAATTACCAGAAAAAGTACAGGAAAGTTAAATCAGTATAAGTAGAAGAAGAATAATTCTTGTAAAAAGTTTGTAGAAGTGGTTATGATTCAGCGCGTGCTCCATAAGCAGCTGTGAAAGCCGTACACATTCTAAGGCCTTGTGGGCGAATGTGAAAGCATTGTAAATAGTTTATGGGTGTTCATTGCGAGCGTGTCAAGCATTGAGAGTTGCGTTTGCGGAAAGGACCCTAAAGCGTGAGACGGCATGAGATAGGAAGAGAAGAGGATCCACGTTGGCCATTCTTTGCACAGAAGTAGAGACTGTTGTGGGAAAGATGTCGAGGCAGTCGCGAATAAAGAGGAAGCAGATGTCAGTTTCAACCATTGCGCAGCGGTACAATGCAGTGAGTTTTACAGCGCAAGGTACATTTTGGATTTCGTTTGCTCTTGCCTATAAAAGCTGCGTGAAAGTGATGCTGAAAAGTAATTAAGATAACTCTAAGGTCAGAGGGAAATCGAATTGATCCTTTCAGTCAGGCGAAGCCGTGAGACCAATGTGTAAATTCTTAGTATATGTCTCCAAATTATGTGACCAATATTGAGGATTCTTATGAAGATCCTTTCACTAGAAGAGCAGGAACATCCTATGAATTAACTCCTAGTATACATGTCTCAAGTAACCAACCAAGATCATAGAAGTCAATTAAAGCATCTTTTATTTTTTTTAAATGGTGTAGTTTATTTATAAACTTTTTCATTTGTGAAAGGAGAGATTTGGAAAAGTGGAGAGTTTAGGTTTCTTAGTACTTCTTTTTTCCAAGTTCACGAATGTTTTGGAGTAACAGGGCAATTGTGTAGATGTATTTGTTATTTTGCCCGTTCAGTAACGCAGTCCATCTTTCTTCGGGTTCCATTTGTTGTGATGAGCGTTTGAAGAAGGCGCTGAAGCGTTCCCTTTGGTTTGAGAGTAGCATTCATTCCATCACAAGATGATAAAAGGTTTCAGGTGTGCCTTGGTCTTTGCATAAACATCTTTGCTGCTCGGTGAAGGGTATCAGTCTAGCGATTGCCAGGTTGGCTCTTGTTGGTATAGTGTTTAATTGTATTTTCATGAACGTTGTCCCGATGTTGATATCGGGGAAGATTGTCGGGTATTTAGGTACTTCGGAATTGCTTGGATGTCTGTAGCATCAGTGTGTAAGAGCAGCAGCAGTGAGCAGAGTTAGTTACACAAGGATTCCAATTACTTTCCCTTGAGTTTCCTCCAGGCTTGGGGCGGAGGTAGTCTGGTAATCCAAGGGAGTTGGGGTAACATTTCAAGAAAGTGTTAAAGTATTATAAGATGTTTAACGATAGATGTATATATTGCAGGTTTCCTGAATTCTGAGAGATCCTGGAGTTGGAGGTTATCTCACCTTTTTGTTATTTTATCCAGTTCCCCTTTGCCCCGGTCTGGTCTGCTCACTAGTTGTATAAAATAGACTGCTGCGTGAACCGGTTTAGGGGTCTGATGCACTATTCTTCTGCTCCTGCAGGATTTCAGCGCATGGGACCTGATTGAATCTGAGGGCATCCTCACTCCTTTCCCTAAACCAGCCTCCACCCAGGTGGCTAGGGAAAGGCCGAAGCTGCGAGATCCTGATCCTGGGGGTGGATTTGCGAGGGAGGACTACCTGGTGGGAGGTGACCTGGGGAGAAGAGACAGGGTGCCCGAAGATGACACAATATTCCCCTTTTTCCTTCCAAGCCTTCATGTGCTATTGTAAGTGCCTTTCCTGTTTTCTCATTGACAACCATAGGCACACACACACCACTTTGTTACTGGGAAGAAGATGACAAAACACCACTTGGGTTCTGAGACGAAGAAGAGGGATACCAAGTACCAGGATCAAGATAATCAGCTAATAAGTGGAGATTGCCTTTGCCTGAGAAAGACTGGGTGCTATATATATATTTCTGAAGGATTAGAATCACATGCTGTGCATAGTCAGACATCCAGTGGTCACTGCAGAGTATTGCATTTTGTTTTTCGTAGTCGAAAAGGGGACGTCGACAAGGCTTGTCTGTAACACTATCCTTATAGTGACGTGCGTTGTACCCACAATCCCACACGCGTCGAGGTCAGTGAGGGATTGGTCGCCTCTATGCGGAGCTCCTCAAGAGACATTGCAAAATCATTTCTTCTACCCTTGGTCGTTTATTATTATTATTAATATCTAACACATAGATCCCTCCCTCGACGAAGCTGCAAGCTGTTTATCCGCCGAGCAAGATCTTCGACGGAAGGACGAGCGGAGGAGATCCTTCGGCGTCGCCGAACACGTGGCCTGGCCTCGCCGGCCTTACAAAGTAGGGAGAGTGGGGTTGTGTGATCTTTTCTTTTCACTCCGAGAATGCCTTTCTCTTTCCCCTCCCTCTCTTTCGAGGTTGTAATCACACTTCTTGCCCTCGTCTATCGAGAGGACGCCCTTTAGGTTTTGCCCACTTTGCAAAGGCAAATATACCTGGAAGGACAAGCACAAACGGTGCAACCGTTGCTTGCCCCTCGATCACAAGAAGGACGGCTGTGTGGCCTGTAAGTTACTTATGCCCAAAACGATAAAGGACCGCAGGGTCAAAAGGTGGGTGGCCAATGCCATGTCTAGGTCAGATTCCTCGCCCGCTGCTGCTGCCGCCGCCGAATGTGACGAGGACAGTGATTACACGGCCTCCGTAACGGAGGTTGTAGACCTCTCGAAGGAGCGTTCTCGTTCCTCTTGGTCCGTCCCCGTCCCCGACAAGCCCGGCTCACGCCCAGCTTATGGGGATGAACACCCCGGCGACAAGGACGCACACAAGAAATCTCATAAACACATACCCCACGGCACGCATTCGTCAAAGACGAAAGCAGCCATAGCGCCAACGGAGGCGCCGGGCCCACCGGCGTCTTCCGCCGACCATAAGGGTCGCCAGCCCTCCCCGCTCCCGCGACAGGGCACTCTGGAAATAAGGGCTCTAACCCCAAACCCTCAGGCGGCGACGCGCCTCGTAAGAGTGCGCACGTTGTCAGTAAAGACTCAAAGGTACCTAGCGCGACGGCGAGCGATCCCTCGGTAGACAGAATGATCGCCGAAAGCCTCACGCGTATATCTTCTAAGGACGGCCAGAGACGGATGATAAGTGACATGCCGAAAACCGTGCACAAGGCCAAAGAAACGCCGAAGGCGCCGGAAAGTAGACTGGGACAGCTCCCACCGTCGACGGAAAGCCCTAGCCTGCAGAACACTTCTCAGCAGGCAAAGGCACCTTATCTTTGACGCTGTGGGACAGATCTAGGCGAATACAAGGAGAATTAACTCCTTTTTCACTCCCAGACCGCTCTGGCCTACCTCAGTGGACCTTAGAGAAGTTCCAGTCCTGTATGGACAAGTTAGACAGATTCATGGCCATTCCAGAAAATAGGACACCTAAAAGACCTAGGGAGGTACTCCTAGAAAGTCCAAGGGCTAAATACCTGAAGTTGTTCTATAACCCCTTTCAGGAGGATATTAACTCTTACGACCTCACCGAAGAGGACACTCACTTCCAGGAAGGAGAGGAGTTCATTAATGATGAAAACCAAAAAGAGGGAGAAGGCTTCCATGAGGACACTAACATAAGTGAGGAAGGGTACGAAGAAGACCCAGGTGAGGGTGACCCAAATCCCTGGCAGTCACCATCAGGGTCTACAGAGCCAGACATTATAGACATCAGGTCTCCTCAGACCACAACAGTTAGGAACCCTTCGCCTGTTGACGATCAGCCCACCTTTAACGCGCTGCTGAGGAAGGCAGCAGCACATTTTGAGGTCGAAACTGGGGAGGTCACCCCAGACACTGACTTTGTGGAAAGGATTATCAAAGAAAAACCCCCCACCAGCCAAACAATTCCAATACTCGCCTCTGTTAAGAGACGAATCAACCCTTCACTGGCTACCCCTGCACTAGTAAGAGGGGTTAATCCAAGAATCGAAAAATTGTTCTCACCCTCTCAATCAGACCCACTATATATTAAGGGTCACTCAATCCCGGACTCCTTAGTGGTGACTAACACTAGGAAAAGGGCTGGGGTTCCACTCTCTACCAGCGAGGCACCCCCGGATAAGGAGGGGAAAAAGCTTTATGCCCTAGCCAAAAGAATTACCACCTCGGCAGCATTCTCAACTAGAATTGCCAATAATAACACATTGCTGGCAAGCTACGCTGATGCGCAATGGGGAAAGCTTAAGCAGGACATCGAGGAAGTCCCTGAACCCCTAAAAACTAGATTGCTGGCCACAGTTAATGAAGGGTCTCTGGTCAACCAATGCATCGTTAAGAATACCCCTGATGCAGCGGAAACAGCTGGCCGCTCTTTGGTACAGGGAATTCTGCTGAAGCGCCACGTCTGGCTTCGCAATTCCGGGTTTAAGGCGGAAACGCAAGCGGCGCTCATTAACAAGCCTATTGAAAAGTCTAACCTCTTTGGAAAGGCAGTGGACGACGCACTGGAAAATGCGAAAAAAGAATTTGATACCATAAAGACCTTGGACCAAATCTCAAAGCCCCCTAACAGGCAGGGATTTGGCAACAAGCGTTCTTTTCGTGGCCAACGCCAGCAACAGAACCAACAACTTTAATATTCTGCCAACAACTACCAAAGTAATAGTGGCCAGTACAATCAGAGAGGTCAACGCCGTGGCAAGGGGAGAGGCCGGGGTTCCACCCCTAGAGGCTCCCAAGCCACCAACAACACCAAGTGACGCGAAGATTCAGGTCCCCTCCCATGCATCGCCGGTCGGGGGCCGGTTAACATCCTTTCTTCCAGCATGGGAGGGAATAGCATCAGACCGCTGGGTACTATCCACCGTAGCCCGCGGCTACTGTATAGAGTTAAACAATTCCCCAACATACAGACCCCCGAGGGGACGACGCATGACACCAGAACACCTCGCCATCCTTCTCCAAGAAGTGGGTCAGCTACTGGAAAAAGGAGCTTTAGAGGTTGTGCCTCTATCTCAGGTAACGGAAGGTATTTATTCAGTGTACTTCCTTGTACCAAAAAAGGATCTATCCATGCGCCCTGTATTAGATCTGCGCCCAGCGAACAAGTTTGTCAAACCCCAAAAGTTTCGTATGGTGACCTTACAGGAAGTGATCCCACTGCTATCACAGGGAGATTACATGACAACACTGGACATGAAAGATGCATACTTTCATATTTTAATGTTGCCAGCGCACAGAAAATACCTCAGGTTCATGATAGAGGGCAAACACTACCAGTTCAGAGTGCTACCCTTCGGCATAGCATCTGCACCAAGGGTATTCACGAAAGTACTGGCAGTGGCAGCGGCCCACCTGCGCAGGTTATCAATCCCAGTATACCCTTACCTCGACGACTGGCTCATAACAGGGGATTCTTACGAGACATGCTTCTCAAACACCCAAAAGACGGTAGACCTTTTGTTCCAACTGGGCTTCTCCATCAACGAGAAAAAGTCCAGCTTAGACCCCAGCCAAGTCAAACAATTCCTAGGGGCTCTAATTCGAACAAAGGACGGCCTCGTCTTCCCCTCCAACGAGAGGGTCCAAAACATGCTGTTTCAGATCCCCCAATATGTGGCAGGTCGGGAGGTGACGGTGCGCAAAGCGATGCACTTGCTAGGAATGATGGCGTCATGTATTTTTTTGGTACCTCACGCGCGCCTGAGCATGCACCCAATGCAAGAGTGGCTCAACAGCCAGTGGTGTCATGCCAGCAGACAATGGGATGATCTAGTGGTGGTCTCGCAGGCCTTGGCTCTCTCACTACGGTGGTGGACAAAGGAAAACCTGGTAAGAGGGAAACCCTTTGCCACACCCGCAGTGGAAGCTACTCTAACCACCGACGCAACCCTCACAGGATGGGGGGCTCACCTATCCCATCAGACTGCTCACGGAGTGTGGACTCCGTGCGTAGCATCCAAGCACATAAACCTACTGGAGCTACTGGCCGTGTTCAAGGCACTAAAAGCCTTCCAGGAACACCTACAAGGGAAGACAGTGATGGTCCTTACGGACAGCACCACAGCCATGTACTACCTCAACAAGCAAGGGGGCACCCACTCTCCAGGACTGTCCAAGCTGTCCCAGAATATCTGGAAGTGGGCTCTCAAACACATGTTCCTACTGTCGCAACATGTACCAGGGGAACTCAATCTGCTAGCAGACGAACTCAGCAGAGACTTCCCTCTGCCCTCAGAGTACGAATGGCAGTTGCACGAAGACATCGTCTTCGACCTCTTCTCACAATGGGGATTCCCAGAAATAGACCTGTTCGCAACTCTGGAGAACTCACAATGCCAAGATTACGCCTCCAGGTACCCCCAGAACCAATCCAAGGGGAACGGTCTATCGATTCCATGGTCAGGGAAATTTGCTTACGCCTTTCCCCCGACTCCCCTTCTCAACAAGATTGTGCACAAGATGCACCAGGAACAAGTTACCATGATACTAGTGGCCCCTATGTGGGCCCGGCAGCCACGGTTCGCTCACTTGAAGGAGAGTCCCTGCCCGCACAACATGCTGTCACAGGACAAGGGCAGGACACTGCATCCATGCCCTCAGACCATGAACTTAGCAGCCTGGCTCCTGAGATCATAGAATTTTGGACACTTACAACTCCCGCAGAGATGCATGGACATCCTCAGGGAGGCCCAACACTCGTCACTGTTATTCTAGCAAATGGAAGAGATTTGTCATCTGGTGTAGAGGAAGAAGCATCGACCCAGTTGACTGCTCCCCCACGCACATTGTCCTGTACCTGACCCATTTACTGGACTCAGATCTAGTGTTCAATTCCATTAAAGTCCACCTAGCGGCACTTTCTGCATACACCACTTCCCAGCTTAAACTGTCGTGGTGGAAAGTCCCAGTTATCAAAGCCTTCATGGAGGGAGTAAAGAGAATACACCCTCTGATAGCAAACCCAGCTCCCGGCTGGGACCTGAATGTGATATTTACCAGACTCATGGGCTCACCCTTTGAACCCATGCACAAAGCAACTCTTAAAGTCCTCACTCTTAAGACCGCTTTCCTAATAGCTATCACCTCCATTAGGAGAGTAAATGAACTACAGGCTCTTTCTGTTTTAGACCCCTTTGTAGCAGTTCACAAAGATAAAGTGGTAATACGCACGCATCCAAGGTTTGCACCGAAATTCATCTCAAAATTCCATGTAAACCAGTCAATAGAACTACCAACGTTCTTTCAAAACCCTTCCAATTCGGGAGAAAAAAGTCTGCATACACTTGATGTGCGCAGAGCTGTCATGTTCTACATGGAAAGAACCAGACCACTGAGAAAGACTAATCAGTTCTTTGTCTCGGTGGCAGCAGGAAGAGAAGGAGATGCAGTATCAAAGTCCACTATATCTAGATGGATTGTTCAATGCATCACTCTCTGTTTCTCTCTTGCTAAGAGAGAACTACCCTTCAAGCCAAGAGCACATTCTACTCGAGGCACTGGGGCATCCATAGCATTCATTGCAAATGTTCCCCTTGAGTCCATCTGCAAAGCGGCAACCTGGAGTTCTGTGCACACCTTTACAAAACACTACTGTCTAGATGCACACTCTAGATCTGATTCCCAGGTGGGACAGGCAGTATTAAGACATCTTTTCTCTACTGTTCCTTCTCATAACCCACCGCCAACTCCGGGTACTGCTCGCTAGTCTATGCACAGCATGTGATTCTAAGCAGATTAACAAACATCAGAAGACAATGCATTACTTACCGTAAAAGCATTTCTGATGGTTGTATCTGCTTAGATTCACATGCGCCCACCCTTCCTCCCCGCTCGGATGGAAGGACCATAGACACCTTTGTACCTCTCTCTCTCTTTTCTGTACTCCCTCACGTATAGAAGGCTGCCTCAGGGCAGAAAAAATACAAACAGAGGGACCTTGACGCGTGAGGGATTGTGGGTACAACGCACGTCACTATAGGGATAGTGTTACAGACACGCCTTGTCGACGTCCCCTTTTCGACTACGAAAAACAAAATGCAATATTCTGCAGTGACCACTGGATATCGGACTATGCACAGCATGTGAATCTAAGCAGATACAACCATCAGAAATGCTTTTACGGTAAGTAATGCATTGTCATATCCCTCTCAGGTGCAGACTAAGGAGAGGGAGGAGGGAAACGAGCAGGAGAAACAGTTTGGAGCAGGACTGGAGAGGCAAGAGGACACCGGGACCACTGCAGGTCCTGAGGGGGTCTGTACCCTCTCGTTGTGCACCTTTTAGAGCTAGCACAGCGGAAGGTCGAGCCGGTGGAAGCAGCTGAGTTGTCACTGTTAGCCTGATTGCACCAGGGACGTTCAGGAGCCAAGGCAGCTCAACTCCAGCATGACTGAAGCAACGGCGACCTAAGAGAGGTCGGGTGCCTGGTCGGGAGGAGCTTCACGTGTCGAGATCCTACACGCATCCAGCGGAACAATTAGAAACAACTTACCTGGTGAGTTTATGGCAAGCGAGCGACTCCCGGGGGCTCCGATGTTGTCTGCGTGTGCCGCGCTCATCAGTTCACTCGCGTGTGAGTGAACGAAGTGCAGACTATTCGTATGAATATAGAACTGTCAAAACAGTGCAAATATTACAAATGGGCACGAGAGAGCCAGCATTGCCAAGTCATCTTCTAGCCAGAAGAGGAACAGTTTTGTTGTGTTTGACGTTGATGAACTTTTAGGAAATCTGGCAGGAGAATGCACCAGTTTCCAAGTGAAGGAACTTTTGTTTTGTGAACCTTTTGAGAACTTTTCCAGGCAAGAGGAGCTGGGACGCACCCCTGCTTGTCAGTTCGAAGTGTTGAGAACCATTGAGAACTGTGTCTTGAGGAAAGTGAAGAACCTTTCATTAGATAAAAGGGACAGGGACACACCCCCTATTTGTCATTATGAAGTGCCTGAAAGCTTGGGGAAGGGAATCCTTTCTCAAGCCACGAGCTGTGAAGAGCCATTGGAACATTTGTTGAACACTTATCATTTTGAGACTCAACCCTTAAACATTTTTATCCAAGTAGTATCTGAGGGCAGGAATAGGTTTGGATACAGACAGAACATTTGGTTTGGGCTTCCTGACATAGACTTACCTTAGTTTGAGTTAGGTAGAGAAAACCCCACTTCGGATAGGGCAAGGTAGGCCTTTTCCCAACCCCATTTTCCTTTCAATAAAAGTTTATAGCCAAAACTATACCTCTCGTGTCTGTGTTTGCTTCATGATGCCTTCACAGGATATGACTTTCAACAAGCCGCATGCCGTCTATAACATGCATGTGGTCACCATATAGTCTTGCAATGTACCATGTTTTGCTTTTAATTTTTTGTCTTAGCTGCTAATGCTTTAAAGTGCTCCTTTCGTTGCTGTTTTTTAGCTACATCTTTGATCTCTTTGCTGAAGCCCACATCACGTTTGAAACCAAGAAAGGCCTCCTGGAATCACTGGAGCAGATCACTCAGTTTTTGGGAGGCCGTAAGTTGATCCTGCTGAACTGATTTCACTGTGTGCTTGAGACCTGTCAATTGGCTTGTTCCACATGGTTCCCTGCAATGTGCATTGGGCATTATTATTGTGTGTATATGTATGCTTTTAAGATTTTTTGGGTTACTTTGCCATTTCAAGAAAAGGCGTCCCCACCAGTGGGTAGCCAATTAAGTTGTTTAAATTGTCTTTATTTTTTTAATATATGGTGCTATTTTGTTTAGTAGGATTCATAACAAATTGACAAACATACATAAATTGAAACTTCTATGCGTTGATTCGTTTCTTTTAATAAGAAGTGTGATTCACAGCCATTTCAAATTGTTAGCATTTTCACATTCATGTATTTATAGTCTGCCCCAGTCATCCCTGCCGCCTTCATTTTCAGCAATGCTGCAATAACTTTAACAATCGTATCTTAAACCCAAGTCTATAATGAGTGACTTATAGGTCCATTGACACACTTGACTCTTCTTTCTTCTGTTGATCTGTTACTTGCAGTTAAAACATTTTTCTTCCTATCATTTGGCTGTTTGTCATTGGATTAATTTGTATTCAAGTGCGTATGTGGTTATTTGTCACTTTGCACTGTAGATACCGTGATCCTTGTAAATTGTCACTGTGTGCATTTTGCCCTGTCATTGGGATTGTGCTGCTGAATGGGACTGGGGGTTGGAGTTCTATCAATTTGTGAGGCAGGTTGAGTGTGGATGTCGACCGAGGTGCGTACTGTAATTCGAAGATGTCAATCACTGATCTGCACAGGATTTGTCTCTGGTGCCTCGGCCTCGAAAGAGAGAGGGTCAAAGCTTGCCCTAGTTCGGTCGGTTTAGAAATGTCTGTCCCTTTCCCCAACCCCCTTTGAAATAAAAATCCTCCAAAGGCAGTAGTTAGACCGGAGACAAATCTTTGGAAAGGCCCAGGAAAAGAAAAACGCTCTAAGCGATCCAGATCCAGGAGTAATTTGTGTCACTTTCCCTCTTCATCTTAAAAAAAAAAGATTAAGAAACAGCATCACTGTTCTTCGTCCTCAGATTCCTCGCCGGACGTCGGGACGTTTTCCTAAAAAGACCGCCTTTGCAGCCGAATAGGAAAATGTTTGTGAAAAATTGTCAGAGGTATTGTCGAAGGAAGCTCCTCCTGGCCCCTCGATAGAGCCAAGGCAGGCTGTTGATCCCACTTTTCCTCCAAGACCAGCTGGGAATCTGTTAAGTCTTCAATTGTCATGCCTAAAAGCCTGAGTTGAAAGGCCTCAGAGATACCTATGCCAGTGGCGTTGACCGCCAAGTCTGCATCGAAGCAAAAGGCTTCAATTTCATCCTCCTCGAATTAATCCAAGTTGAAGGGAACTATGACATTGATGTCAGCCTCAGAGTTGACTTGAAAATATAAGCCACAATCGAGAACGGATTTCTTCAAATCCATTGTCGATGAGGAACAAGAAGGGTGTGGGTCGTCATCCTCTTTGTGTGTGAGCGTTTTGGGACACCAAATGTTCCAGAAGAATTAATTTTGTAGGAATCATGGCTGGAAGACCTAGTCTCATGCCTGAAAAAGACTTGTGACCTAGACGCTTCATCTGAAATAGACTTTGACACTCCGGAATTGGATTCTCACCCAAATGCAGCCTATGGGCTGTCATGAACATGGTAATATTTGAGATGGGGTCATCCTGCAAAGGACATTACCCAAGATGATCTAACATATATCTTGGATAAGGGCCCTCCTAAAGGAGCCTGTCCTGCCCTTCCATACAGCGCTAAAGAATCCATTTATGGAAATAGACCATATGTACCTTCTATACGAAGTGGGATGAGACACAGTATTTGTCCTTAAAGAGGAAGAACCTTTTACAAGTACCCAGGCATGTAATGGCTTTTTGTCATTCTGATTTGGCTAATCCACAAATTGAACATCCTATAGGGGGGGGGGGTAATGCTAAGATAAAATCTTTAACCATTTTATGTAAGGAAAGCCGGTCTGAGACTTATCAAGTTAAAAACCATCCTAACTCCCATAGGTACAGAGAAAGGAAATCTGTTTATGATGGCTTAAAAGAAAGGCCTTCACCTTTTCAAGTAAATGCTGGTGAAGATTCCTTAAATATACTTACAGAAAATAAACACAAGTTTAGATAAGAAAACCAAATTCTGCTGTTGGGGACTTCAAGTCCCATAAGTCCCTAAGTACTGGGACGAGGAAGAGGGCTCAGGAGCCATGCTGTAGAAGTGGTCAGCTTGTTAAGGCAAACAACCCACTCCTGAGAGAGGCAGCGAGACTTAAAAGGCCCCCTCAGGTGCAGGCCATTAGGGGATGGAAGTGGATTATCAGCAGTAGCCCCAGAAGGAAAGCATGTTGTTGGCAGTTCACGCTGGGGTTGGAGGAAAGAAGGGACGCAAGTACTTAATCAAGCATATTCCAGCTGCCTGTCCTGAGAGGGTTCTTTTCCCTCTAAATCTGAAGTACAGAGGTTGTGCAGCGGGAAGCATGACGGAAGACGGCTCTCACCCCTCCCTCCACCCCATGAACCTAATTGCAGAGACTGTGCTGCAGGAAGAGTACAGAAGATCATGGTTGAGAGGTGGTCTGCAGCCGAGTGTCTCCGGAGCAAGGTGAGCTCTGTCACTGCGTGGCGGGAACTAAGAAATTCAAAGTGGAAGTGTGTCTGTTCGGCAGAAGACAGAGCCGTGGAAGTCCTGCAAAACACGATGGTATCAAAACCAGAAGCCGTTGAGTCTGATAGTGTTCTAATGTCTTGCGTGAACAAAGGCAGGCAACAGTAGCCAAGGAGAATCATTTGCGTATGAGTGAAAGCGATGTTAAGCCGACCGTTGCTTGTCAGACAATGAAGGCAACAAAAGTAACACCTGCGTATAAGAGAAACTTTTTGAATGCCACTAATGGAACATTAGACTGCAATAAAACGATGAAATACTGTTAGGCAGAATCCTGTGCAGTTCCCTTAGGGAACACTGCAAAAAGATTAAGACTATAGGAGTAAGCAGTAAACCCAATTGGTAGCAGTCTGCACCGCCCAGATTTACCTGATAGCTGTGGCTGAGCAGTCAGACTTCTCTCAAGAAGAGTAGGGCAGTATGGCAGTATGTAGATTATACAGAATCGGGCCAAAACACAGTAGAGCAAACAAACACTGACCAGAGCTTTGTATCAAAAGTATAGTTATTTATTTAAAACGCACTTCAAGCAATATACTAGCACTCTCAATGAAAAGTAAGTTAAAACACAGTCAGGTAAAGTATATACATACACCTCCCTTGATAACTATCAGACAAGTCAGGGTTAAAGCACAACCATTTGTTAAGACAGAAGTGAGCGCTTAACCTAGATGGCACTCCAATAGTTTAGGTTAAAAAGGAAGAGAAAAGGCAGAGCATAGAAGAAAAACAGTTCCCAACACTTTTAAGAGTTCAGAGCGAGGGAAGAAAGGCAGGTTATACTGTAGAGCCAAAGTTCATAGGCCAGGCCCACTTTAAGTGGAGCAAAGCAAAATGTGCCCAGGATCACACGGTTTAAAGTGCACTAAGTCTTTGCAGAGTATTCAAAAGATATAGTTAGAGGTTTGGAGCCAACCCAGTATAGAAGCCAAGGATTTAAGGGTCACCTTTAGCAATCTGTAGAAAGGGAGGCCAGGCAGGACACCGTACCTTAAATGGAAAGGAAGCTCCAGCGGGGGCCGTTGTTCCTGGCAGTGGTTGCAGTTCGTTGTTCCTGCCCAGGGGAAGAGAGGATCTCGTCGAGGAGGAAACTTGGAGTCGTTGCACTGCACAGGGATGAAACCAGCCGCTGAGTTCCCGATTTAAAAGGTGCGGTCCTTTTATTCGCTCTAAAGTGGTGGGCTTGGCAATCTGGCCGCCGAGGTGCTTGGCACGGGCGATTCGACCAAGTGATGTCTTTGGAAGCGAAAAAGGGCGAACTGGTTGGTCCTACCAGCTCAAAGGGAGAAGACTCTCCAGCAGAAGATCTTCTCTTGTCGTTGGAAAAGTGGTGAGTTTGTTGCAGCAAGGCTTCACCGGTGGTGTCGTCGGGTTGCAGGTGGCTCAGCTTCTTCCCTCTTCGGATTCTTAGGTCCTTTGGCGACTTCTGAAGTTCCAGTCCCAAAGGCCCTGCTTCTATGCCGAAAAACCCCCATTCATCAGCCTACCTGTCAATCACACATGCTAAATGGTGAGCCGGGCGGCTCACCACTGGGCCAATCAGAGTACAGTGCGACTTGGGTTGCCGAGGCAACGCAGTCCAGGGTGCCTATTCCCCCCTACTCCCCTCCTGTGAAACCCAGACAGAGTGGCACCACTTGGAGGGCTTCTGTGGAGAAGCACGCCAAAATAGTGGAACAAAGGGCTCGACCTTAGTCAGAGTTACAGAGACGGACACAAACACCATTTTGGAACAGAGTTCTGGCAAAAAGACCCAACCGGGGATTTAATATTAAATAAATAAACCGGCGGTATCTTTAACATTGCACCAAAAAGTGGTGCGTTTAAAATCAATGGGAAAATCCCATAGAGAATATTCCTGTGGAATATTTTGCGTGGTAACCACTGCCACCAGCCAGAAACTCGACAAGGGGGGAACTGGACTGTGCCCCCTTGAAAACGGACCCAGGGGCAAATATATTAACCCCTTCCAGTACTTCCACAATATGATGGTTTGTACTGGTTCTGTTCACAATTTCTGGACTAGTAAAGCCAATGGTGACTTTACATTCCCTGGGAGACAGTAGTCAGTCTCAGGGTATGGAGTCTATGTTTGGGGGTCACTATGACACCCCTGTGTTACTGCACTGAGGGTGCTGTGTAACACACATAGGAAAAACAGATGACACCCTATGGAGTAAAAAGGCTATCCCATAGCCCATGAGCACATAACAAGTCAAAGACATACCTCAAATCATGCCTAAGAGTGGGAGGAAAAGAGTCTCACTCTTAGCAGGAGAAAAAAAAAAAAATCCAGCAAAGCTGCTGGGGAGGACTCACTAGGTTTGGGAAATTAGCCTTATAAGAGAATTCTCCCTAACAAATACTTATTGTGTGTGCCTACAATTGATTCTGAGGTGAAGATTGACTGAGGAGTAATTCAGCAAAAAGGTTGAAAACATTTTAACAAAGCATTGAAGTGACTGAACTTTAAGAATTTTGAGTTCCAGGGAACAAGCATTGCCGACAGCCAATAATAGCACACGCATTGTCCTCCGCCAAGAGTGATACAAGCACTGCCAAAGTCAAGAGCTGTGTATATATTTTGCGGAGTCAAGAGACGAAAACAGCAAGGCATGCCACTAAGCTAATGGGGCCAACAGGAAGAGAAGTGGCAAATGCAATGTCAAAAAGAGGTGACACTTGCTAAATGTGATTGTTCCATAAAATTAAAGCTCACATTGCCCATGCCAAAAGGAGAAAGGTAACATTGCATCCTTAAGGAAATTTTGGTTATTGTTGTGGCAGAAAGTCAAAAGTGGCAAAGAGGGTGCCCTTCTGGAAAGGTGAAAGTTCTGAAGAAGAGTGCCTTGCCTACATGAAGGTGTTGAGGAACACTAATGTGAATAGTGTCTTTTCTGAGAAGTTGTTGAAAGTCACAAAATTACAAACTGTTGAAGCTATGGTAAACTTTTGGTTGTCAGTAGATTTAGAACTTCAAAAGTACTGTTGAATGTGGAAAGCTATTGGGCAAGTGAGTAGACCCGCATGGTGAATTTTTGTAGAAGTGGGCCTTGTCTAAGAGTAAAGCAGGTGGAAGTAGAAGTGCTGTGAAGTTATCCTGACAAAGATACCAACTTTGATCTTTGGTGTTAAAAGGAGAAGTGAGAAAAAGCGGATATTAAGAAGCTGTTTCTTTGACATTTAGTAGTTGTGATAAATCATCCTGACCAAGAATATAATTGATGCTATTTGATGAAGTGTCACACCTCTTGTGGGAATAAGAGCACACGTAGACAAGATACATTATTTAACTCAACTTTATTTAGGAACGTATTACTGTTGAAGAAAAGGATACACCAGCTTGTGGTTTCTTTCAGATTCTGCATAGATACTTCACCAGTTAGAGATTATATTTTCAAGCGGACGTCTTCCTCCTCACAATTATCATTTTCGGGTCTTAATCAGATAAAACGCTCATCACAGGTGCCTATGGGTTGCTCTTTTTATTTCTGTAGGATTTTGTAGTCCTGGGAATTTAGAAGTAGGGAGCGAGTGAGTCTATGTATTAGAGAGCGAAGGGAGCATGGGAGATGAAGCCATTTCAGCTTGAGCTTCTTATCAAAACTCGTTCATTAACAGAAGACGTCCGTTTCACCTCTCTTTGGCAAAGCCGTAACCGGCTCTCATGCATTGTAGTCCCAAACTCCTCCCTCTTTTTTGCATTTCAGATACTATGCCTCCGGCACTTTCAATAAATGTTGCGTCTGATACAACTCACGGTTCCTTGTATTGCAGCGGTCAGGCCCTGCCTCTTTGATCGAGTTGGTTTCTCTGCAATACGGCGCCGTCAACTTCCCACACAGCTGACTTGGTTGATACATTATTCTCATCAGTTTCACCTCTTTTCCTTTCCTGAAAACTCACATCTGATGAGTTTGATGCATGGGATTACGATTGCTCAGCTGATCATCATTTCAACACTCCATATCATCCGCAGCAATGACTGCCCCTCCTCTCTATTCTCTGCTCACCAACCAACTCAGATTCTGCTTCACAGCGGTTCGCGACCTTGATAGCGGGCACTTACTTACAGTTTTTATTTTTATAAAAATATATTATCGCGCAACTTTTCTTCTTTGAAGTAACGACGTGTCGGCTAGTAAGCCCATTCATAACGGACGTTATCTCCTTCTCCCTCCGTCACTGTCTCCTAGCAACGAGCAAAACAACAGCTTGTTAAAGAAAAATACCATGACTTTGGAAAGTTCAGCCCCCTTTTAACCTCTCATCTTCTGGCCTGGTTGCAATCTGTCCTTATTGTAACATTCCCCATCTTCCTCCATTATGAACTCTTCACATGAAGTGAAAATCATTATTCAAGGAAGAAGAACATTTCCTTTGTTGAACATTGGATAAACAGAACTTTCTTGTGAAAAGTCAGAGGTGCAAAGAACTATGTTGGAACTTTGTTGCAAACCCGGATTTCCTTGTTTCTTTTTGTTGAACAATAGAACTGAATCCAATTTAAAACCTGGGGAAGGGGAGTTCGCCAAGGTTTATAAAGAGAGACTGTGGATCTGTTTACGAATGCAATTGTTGTTGTGAATTGCTGTATATTTTCTTGTGTATTCTATGTAAACCTGTGAGGGCCAGATATCGTTTGTTAGAGTGTTTCCTTTAGTTTGGTTTAGGCAGGGAAATCCTCGTCAGGGTAGGGATAGTGAGGCATTTATTGAAACTTATGAATAAAATGGCACATTTTGAGAAATAATCGAAAAGTTGTCTGCCTCACATTTCTGACCCCTCACAGTAGCGAGCTAGTCCTAAAAGTCCATAACTTTAATGAGGAGTTTGTGGTTCAAACTGACACCTCCAAAGTAGGGTTGGGGCAGTTTCATTGCAAGAATATGATGGAGTGGAACATCTGGTACTTTACATCAGCCGTAAACTGTTCCTGTCAGAGAGGAATTATGCTACCACTGAGTTGGAGGCTATTGCGATAACATGAGCCATAAACTGCCTTAAGTATTACTTCACATGTAGAAAATGTACCTTAGTTACAGACCATACACCCCTTACATGGCTGAGTCTTAGGAAACACACTAACCCAAAGGTAATTTGCTGGTTCCTTGATCTCCAAGCCTTCTCTTTCAGCGTTGAACACAGAAGAGTAATGAAACAAGGAAGCGTGGAATTCCTGTACCATTTTCCTGTAGGAGATGAAGAAGCCAGCTGCATTAGGTGAAGGGTATGTGACAAATCCTTGGATGTTACTTCTCCACGAGGAGACCCCCTTCCCATGAGGCCGCAGTCCCCCTGGGGTGGTACTCAGTGGGAGGATCGCATGAGGAGGGATCCCAGCGTGGGACCAGGGACGACTATCCAAGGAGAAAGCAGTATACTCCGGTGTTCGGTCAAAATCTCGAAAAAAAAATCTCGACTAACAATAAGGTCGAAATAAAAAGACCGAAATAAAGGCGAATTTCTCTTTTTTTAATTATATATTTATTTTGGGGTCCGGGATTAAAAAAAATGGTAAAAAAAAATATTTCAAAAAGGGGGGTTGGGGAGGGGGGAATCCCCCCATTTCGAATAAAAAACGTAATAAAAAAAATGCGACTTTTTTTTCGTCCTTTTTTTCGAGATTTTTTTTTCGAGATTTTCTTTTCGGTCTTATGACCATAAACCATATACTCCACTACAATCCCCCCTCACCCTTGCCTTGAAACCCCATGTACATCTGTCATTGAGCCAAAATCATAAGTACTGGGACGAGAAAGAATTTAGTTAACCCTAGGGAGAAGTATAGTATGAATACTGGGACAAGGAAGAGTCTAGTGGTTCCCGAGTTCCTATGGTTGTCACTTCCAAAATAGAAGAGGGAAAGGAGGAGACGTTGTTCAGCCCTCCCTAGAGGTGCCGCAAGCAAGTCGGTGGTGCAGCGGAAAGAAGTAAGGCAGACGGGGGCGAGTAGGCGTAGCATCTCAAGGGTCGGAAGTGGAAAGAACCTTCTGCCTACTGGAAAGCAGCTGACTCAACTGACAGAGCAAGAGGGTCCACCATGTCTGTATCGGTAGAGCAGCCCAGAGGGAATTTGCAGCTGTGGAGCTGCCGCAGCTGGAACGAAGTCGGCAGAAGGCACGCTAGGACCAAAGGCGAGTCCCAGGACTGACCGGAGCCGACAGCAACGCCCTCTGAAGGTAGTGTCCAATACAAGCCTTCCGGTAGGGACAAAAGATATACCCTGGGAAGAAGGGCTGAGAAAATAGCCTGGGAAAAAGACTGTGGGA
Source organism: Ambystoma mexicanum (assembly GCF_040938575.1). NCBI lineage: Eukaryota > Metazoa > Chordata > Amphibia > Caudata > Ambystomatidae > Ambystoma > Ambystoma mexicanum. The sequence goes on along the minus strand of NC_090925.1, from coordinate 323,658,738 downwards.
AATTAATATGTGAAGCAGTACGGGTCTGGGACCTGCACCCAGAAGAAGGAAAGTTAATCAGTCATCTTCATAGTAGCAGCACCTGGCAGGTAAGTGAATCAGGTCTGCCACCCTATCAGCAGAGAATCCTACGGTTCTGGGACCCACACTCACAAGACTGGAAGCCAAGTCTTTGTTGCCGAGAAGTGTACAAATCATGGAAGAGCCCATGGGAAATGAGCCATTCCCCATGGTATTGTGAAATGTGGCAAAATTGAGAAAAGGCCAAGGCAAGGGAGACATTCCCCTTGGTGTTGTGAACTGTGAATGTAAAAGCCAAGAGAATATAATAATTAAGCCAAGGAAGGCCAGGGGAAGGGAGTAATTCCCCTGGCATTGTGAAAACACAGAGAGCAAGATACCCGGAGAAGGGGGCATTCTCCAGGAACCCAATAGTGAAGGAACTACTATGGCCAATAAGGAATGTTGATTTCTGAACTGGAACTTTACCTTTTGAATTGAACTGCTTTTCAGCATTTTAACCTGGAACTTTGTTTTGCGCCTTGGAAAGGGATTGAGACCTCGGGAAGGGAGTCATTCCCTCGGGTAAAGATCCCACCTAACAATTGGAATTGTGATCCGTTGTCCAGAATAAGGGAGCCATTCTTCTGGACTACCTTTTTAGTTTAGTTAAGTGTATGGGACAGAAATGGGGATTTGACACAGGACCATGGGCTCTTGATTTACACAGACATCCTGACTGAAGCCTTAATATTTTAGTTGAGGTAGGGAAATCTCTTGTAGGGAGAGGAGGGTTTTCTTTTTATTTCTGGTATAATAAACATTTATGCCAACAACCATGCCACCTGTTTTTCCTCCTCATTCTGGACCCTTACACACCTTACACACCATACACCTAAGAGCTTAGTATTACAGGCTGCAACTTCAACATCCAAAGCTGCATCTTAGACTGTCACCCTCCAGATCGGGATGATGAGCGTCATGACGCCCTTGCACAAAGGGTCTTTTTGGCAAGAAGTATGGCATTAAAATCCATTAACACATCATGTGTACTTTTGAAATATAGCTATACATTATGGAATGCAGTTGCACACATTGCTGAAAATATTCTAGAAGGGGAAATGAGAGAGGGGTTTACTAACCTTATTGACGGAAAGGATGCTTCCTGTCAATCCCTACAATTGGGATTAGATGCCTCAGATTGTGTTGGCAGATGCGTGGGGTCTAGTGCAGTAATCGGAAGATTTGCATTGCTGTACAAGTCTGGGTTCACCCCGACCTTCAATCAAGGCCTCTAGCTATGCCCTTGCATGGAGCCCAGGGGGACGACAGCCTGGATAAACTACAGGCTTCAATGGCTGCATCAAAATATTTGAGAGCAGCCATCCACCGTCGCAAAATTGGTGAGGGGGATCCTTTCGATAGCAGTCTTCCTTCAACACGCTCCACAAGATATTGTGAAGGAAAGACTGCCCAGGGAGCAACCCCCTCCTTGCCCTCAGCTACAGCCACAGCCCCCAAACATCGGTGCACTTTGCTCAAAACACTCCGCTGGGAGGCAGACTGACTCAGTATCTTCAAGAATCCAACTTGATTACTTGAGATGCATAGGCATTAGAAATAGTGGCCAGGGGTATTGTCTCCCTTATCTGAAGAGACCGCCAGACTGTACCCCAAGCAAAATAATCTCTTCAGGACCCAGATCCGTTCCTCTTACAGGAGATAAACTTCTTGTTAGAGAAAGGTGCCATGGAGAAGGTACCTGCAGCGAAACAGAACCAGGGTTTGTACTCCACCTATATCCTGATCCACCAAAAGGACTGCGACCCTTCTTGGACCTGAGCCGCTTGAACAAGTTCCTCAGGAAGGACAAATTCAACATGGTCACTCTTTGCAGATCCCATCAGCTCCAGGAATGGACTCGATCTTCAGGATGCTTACTTTCATGTGCTTATACATAGCAAGCACAGAAAGTACCTGATGGTTACCATTGGCAGTTCTCGTTATCAGTTTCGAGTTCTGCCTTTCAGGCTCACCTATGCTCTGAGGGTCTTCACCAAGCTGATGGTGGTGGTGGCAGCGTATCTAAGGAGGGGAGGGATTCACATCTTTCCCTACCTAGACAACTGGCTGATCAAAGCTTGTTCTCACAGACAGGCTCTGGAACATCTCAATAGCACCTGCCACTCCCTAAACAAACTGGGCTTCTCCCTCAACTTCAAGAAGTCCTTGGGCGTGGCCAACATCAGATCTATGGAGATGTACTGTGCTTGAGCTCCTGGGCTGCCCGCGGTTGAAATCCTGAACAAATTGGTCAATTATAGTGGGCAGATGGAGGAAACAACGTACCTCAGCCACAGTGGTCGAGGAGAGTCTGTGGACAGGAAATAGTCTGGAAGCGGCGGGCGCTGTGAACCTTTTCTAGTTCACACAGAAGTGCAATTTTGTTGCTTTTGGAGGATCTGGGTGGCGAGTAAACATAGGTTGCGGGGACTGGAGAGACGGCCGGGGCAGGGCCGCCGGAAGGATGGGGTATGAAGAGGAGCTGCCTGAGCAGAGACAGAGGGCCGGACTGCTGTGGAAAAAAAGTGACACCGAGCACCGGAGAAGGAGGCGAGTGGTGTGGCCCGTGGAGGGTGCTGGGTCGGAGGTGTCGAGAGGCCTGCCTGATCATGAGTGCAGCAGTGACAAAGCAGGGAAACCAGATGTGGGAACCTACAGCTGGCTGCAATAGGGTCTTGGCAGCAGGACCAGAAGGCAGCGCCTAAGCTACAGAGTGCTGTAGTGGCGATAGGATACTGGTGGCAGTGCGTGAAATCATTGGAAGACTCCAGGAGTGTGTTGTTCTGTTGGGGCTTGACTGAAAATCATGGCACAGGCTCATAAATTGCTGAGGCCTTCCCAGGTGACTGCCTTTGCACAGTGCATGTAGACGGGTGGAGTAGTGCAGTAATCCCTTCACTATGGTCAAAGGCCAGCAAAGGATGGACAAATTTGTGGACGCTAAACGAACCTCGAGGTGCATGGGGGAGTTACATTGGATAATTTGAAGAATGCCATCCTGGAGGCCAAAACATTGCTGGAAAGCAGTATCAAGTGTTTGCTGTCCTCCGTAAAGTCTGAGAAAGGGTGATGGAGGTGGACCATGGTGGAGGACGATTTGCTGCATCTCAAAAAATCAAGTGAAGGGCCTTATAGGGGCAACAAGGGCATTAAAGCGGAAGATGCGGAGGGCCGCTACCAGTGCTGTAATATACATCTGGTGGGCACTCCTCACCCTCTGGCACTCACAAGTGTCGAATTGTATGTGGAGAAGTTGTTTCTGGAGACACTGAAGTTGAGAGGTCTTTCAAAGCATTTCACTGTGGAAAGTGCACAGGGGAGAGCTCCACCTCCAGGATGTCCGCCTCGGCTGATTGTGGTCAAAATACTGAACTTTAGGGATAGAGATGTTATCCTGCAGAAGTCCCGTAAAGCTGGCCAGTATTAGTTGGGCAATGCAAAATTGCACATTTTTCCAGATTTTATATTGGAGGATCAAAAGCAGCAACGATGCTGTAAAGCAGGCGCCTCTATGAAATGAGCATAAAATATGATCTTCCCGGCAAAGCTCAAGATCCTTGCAGAAGTTAAATCGCTGTTCTTGATGATCGCGCAGGATGTCTGAAATTGGTTGGACTCGAAGGCGAGGAGCCCGGAACAGCAGAGAGAGGCAGGCTGCAGGGTGGGGCTCTGCCATCTGTGACCGAGTTTAGGCAAAGGGCATAGGGATTATCATTTTGTTGGAAAGTCAAAAGGCAGTGTGGGAGGTGTTGGTCTGGTAATTTTCAAGAGGCTATTGAAAAGACCTCAGACCAAATGACCGGACGGGATGAGAGTTCGAATGGGTTGGTCCCCAGACCTTTGGTCCTACATCCACGAGTCAGGTGGGTAGTGGATTGGGTGAAGTGACTGGAGGGTCATGTAGGTTGATGAGGTGGGGGATTAGGGGATGGTTGTGGTTTGGTTATTGGATGTGTTTTTGGTAGGATGGTAGTGAGGGTGGGTTGAGAATGGCGTGTAGCTGTTGGGGGGAGTTCATCAAGTGTACGGTTATTGTTGCCATGTCAGGAACACTTGTATGTGCATTGGATCAGAACAGTGGGGGTGCGATTGGGAAGAAGGCTGGTGGAATCCATTGTGTGCACACTACATACGATGGGGGCTGACTGTTATGACCAGTAGTATGGGTACTTAGAAAGGATACTCGGGTAGTCGGCTGTAGATCTTCATGTTAGTTTAATCGGGTTACATCACAAGAAGATGGGACGTATAGTCACAGGGAAGCTCACTGGCTCCCACCACCCAGGCTATATCATCACCAACTTCCCTGGGTGGATCTCACACTCTCAACATTGCAACCAGTCACACTCCAGGCATTCCATTCATGATCTCACACCTGCAGACACACAGCTTGCACTCGGAGAGAAAGATTAAGCAGGAGGATAAATAGATAACAAGAATACCAGCTCACACCTACACAGCATCAATGGTAAGTCACACTCACCCATACTGGAACTTCCAAACATACAATTCACTGCTTCACGACATCAATGGGAAGTCTCACTCACCCATACTTGAACTTCAAAAAACATGCAACTCACACCTACACAACATCAATGGGTGGTGACACTCGCCCATACTGGCAACTCCCAAAAAAACATGCAAATCACTGCTACACAGCATCAATGGGACACTCACCCATGCTAAAATGACATGTATTAACAATAGCCTAAGACATAATGCCCTAGCATGACCTTCTAAATGGGCTGCAGTAAATCTAAAACATTTCATACCAGTCAACTCACTGATATTAGCACACTCTAAAAGTCCATGTTGCATGTTTCCGAGATGCAACCTAACATCCTGAAAATCATCCAAAGGATGTTAAACTAGCACATATACAGCATCATATTCCACAACCAACATAGAATTTTACTGATAAAAGTCCATATTGCAAAGTTGCAAACTAACATCCTGAAAGAAAAAACCTCAAAAGGTTATTTCTAACAATGATATAACCACGGTTATCATCACACACTGCTTGTCATGCTCACAAATAAACTGTTTTCATCACACACACATGTGAAGTCACAAGCAAACACTCATACCACTGACATCACCTTGTTGCACCTTCTAGGTGCTCCTGAAATTCCTCCAAATAGTTAGATCTGTAACATTGCCCCAACAGTACTTAACAAAACTCTAGCTTAGTATGTAACCCCAACCATTACATACAAACACCAGCTCAACATCTTGAGACACCATGCACCACTGAAGAATCTATTAATAACAATTCAGCCTCACATAAACCATAGGCCAAACTTCCTGGTGTCTGACATTCTCTACAAACAAAATCACCACCCACCTACAATGGCTATTACTCATCCATGCCATAGCGTCCGGAACCTCCAGCTCTGCCCTTAGTTTTTCCCCATCAAACCGGATGCTGTCCTTATGAGGCAGTCCTTGTTCCCTTGATTCATCGTCATGCCTCCTGCAGCGCCCGAACCTCACTGCTAAAATGGATCATGGTGCCGTCTCCCGGACGAGACTTGCTTCCTGGTGACATGAAAGCACCGTGATGGGTGCTTAACTCAGCTGTGAGCGCAGCCCTGGCGCTGATTACTTCTGAACCCTGCGGCGGCCAGTTCGATTGCCTACTTCCTGGTCACGCTGATCGGAGCTTCACTGCTGTAACTGGTAAGGCATCCACGCTCTGGGCATCCACGTTATATGCCATTGCCAGCTCCCTAGGCAGCCCCGCTGATGTCATCATTGCCACAGAGGTCATAGAGCCGACCAGTGCTCTGCCGTACCAACCACCACTACGGCAACAGTCATTGATACGCTGTGAAAGTACGGCGCACCGCACAGAAGCACTCCAGCCAGCCCCATTTTTACATATAGCCCACCGGTACTCAGTTAATTCCTTCCTGTGCTGTTTGGGCCACTAATCATTGTAGGCTCCACCATGTGTCTACGTGACAAAACTTGCTGCGCCTAGCATTGGAAAACCACTTCTCTTGAGCATTCAACCCAAAGGTATTATGTTTTCTGGTAACCTTGTTCCCTTTGGATGGTGGAATACAGCTTGCGAATGATACTGCCACTTTAACATCAGTCTATGATGGTCTCTGGGGTCATCACAATCCGTTGGTGCACCTAAACAGACACTGGCTAAATCTGTGCCTGCCCAGCAGTCTCTCGGTGCTACTGAAGCAGTCTCTGATGCATCAAAACCAATCTCTGGCATCTGTGAGACTCCTTGGCACCTTTACAGTCTCTGCCCAAGTTACTTATCCTGGGCCCCTACCAGGTGTGGGATATATTTACCCACTCAGCAGTACTTCCCCCACATCACCAAGCTGCACTTCAGCAGAACCAGCAAAATGGCTGCGCTGGCTCTGGTGAGCACCATTGCACCTAAACTGCGTTTGCAGCGACAAAAGGATGGCTGCACTGTTTCGCTAAAGTGCCATTGGGCAAGATGGAACAGGGAGCACCCCGAGAAAGGTTACTAGGGTGTGTTCTTGTTTGTCTTAAAGAAATGGAGGGAAAAAGCAGCGCTGTTTTGCTGCAAGCCCAAAATTCCCATTGAAAAAGGGAATATTTCACCTTTAAAATGATGCCGCTCATATGCTTTTTTTCCGTTTTCATCAAAATACTTTTATCAAAAAGACCCCGTCATGCCCAGCCATATTTACATTGTGCTCCATCAGAAAAGAGACTTAATCCTGAATGACAGGCTGTGCCAGCCAAACCTGAGAAAATCAACAAAAGCTTTCATTCAGCTACACATGAAACACTTACATTTTGCTACAAAATGTCAAAAAAATTACTGCTTGAAAAGAAAATCATAGCTTTCTGTGCACATGTCAATTTCATGAAGACTTTTGCCTTGTACAGACTGTTGTGTAAAACAAGCTGACTACAGCTACAAAACCATGTGGGAATCCAGATGGAAGAGCAAAACCGAATTTGAAAGGAATATGCCAGCTTTCACCACGTGTCAGAATGGGCTTTTACAAACCAGAGAAAAGAAATGCCCATTTTAAAAAGTACAATGTTGAATGAAAGCTTGTCCGGGCCTAGCAATGTAAAGAGGTTTGTTGCTTGGGAAACATATATTGGCTGTTTTATTCAACAGGCTTGTTTTGATTTGACAAAATAAAATAAAAATAAAACTGTTAAACTGCATTGGCTGGATTTTGCAAGCTCCCAAAACAGGTTATTCCAGGTGGTCAGAGCTAAGGCTTCCCCCAAAAGGGAACCACCATAAACTTCCATGACACCTGGCTGATAATTTCTAGGTTGGTAAACTTTGACTGACCAAGACAAAGAAACTTCACATGCTCAACAGACTTGGTCTGGGCTGAGCCATCTTACAATGGAACTTATAGGAAACGGATGTGTGAAGTGAAAAATCACACCTACTCGTGACTTCTACAGGAAGCTTCAAAGGAAATCTCTGTGACAACCCTGGATTGAGGGGTAGCCTTCGAAAGGCATGCCCATATATGGGGAACAATACGGACATTTGCCTCCAAGGACTATTTATTAATAAAAATGTTAGACTTTTATTTCTGCAGCAGGACTTTGCAAAAATGTGAAAAGTTAACCGTTTAAATGTGATTTTATGGGCTTTAATTTAAGACGTCCTAGACTTCACTGCCACATGTGGAACGGAAATGGCAGAGAATTGGGTATTATAAGGAAAGTATCCATGATGACATTGCAAATTTTAATACTTACATCCCTAATGATGATCCACACCCATGTACAAAGTTATGGAATTTTAGGCCGAAGACTTCCCACTAAAAACGACAACTGTTAAACGGACGAAACAGAGTCTCACAAACTGTAGAGTTGGACTCTCATGAGCTGCACAAAATATGTAATCTGCCCATGTAATTTGTTAAAATGCTGCTACTGTACAAAGGTGCCATTTATGGCAAAACTGGGTTGTGGCAAAATTAACTGTGGGAGGTTTTGAACAATGTAAAACTTGCACCATAAATCTGACATCAAGCCCTTGAAATCCAACCAGCTGAGAGCGAGGCGGGGCCTATCACCCCTGACCAATCCAGTGGTTTAGAGGTGTGCTTAGCTAAGCCTGCCCTACCATATACTTCTATGATGTCACTGTGCATTATAAATAAGAGTCCCTGACAGGACTCGACACACTCTCTCCTGAATTTCCTGCGGATGCATTCCTAATCTGCTCAATTCATCTTGCTGATTCCAGATGTCACTACAAGGCCAAAGCATTGCTGACCCTACTCCAGCAAGGCCAAAGCATTGCTGATCCTGTCCCAGCAAGGCCATTGATCCAGAAAAAACCCACTAATATCACATTAAAAAAGGGAAAAGCTGTGGTACCTTGTGCATCCTGAAATCAGACCAGCTTGCTGCCTACTACCTGCATGCCCACTGCAGCCCTGCCATCCAGCTGTCCTTGCCATCCGGTGACCAGAATTGACCAGCTGTTGGCTGTAAGGCGTGCCCGCCGTGTGGTGACCAGACCCAGTTGGCTGTTCCATAATTCCAAACCTAAGCGTGGAATGTGAGTATCTCCACATCACAGAGAAACCCATAGTCTCCCCATCTTGACCCTTTTGTCTGTATTACACTCTCTAAGCAATCCTATTTTATACCCTGGTAACTTGTTAAAACTGTTAGAATTCTCTGTGCACCCTGTCCTTGATTTCTAAGTGCTAGCGCCATCTCTCTGTTCATTTCTGTCTGGTGCAAATCCTAAGCCCTTAGTTATATTTTGAGTGATCAAACTAATTTCCAGTTAAGGTTGAACACTTGGTTGAAAAGGTTGACCTCGTGAATCAACCTTGGAGCTTACTGTTTTCCTCTTTAACAATATAGTCTAGATAATTTAGTTAAAGTAACATTTGTCTTTCTTTCAAAACAAGTTTTCATTTTAACTGCCCTATTTTCCTAAAACTGAACCCCATTCCACCCTGAAAAACTCATCCAAATCTTCAGCTACCACCATTATTTCACTTTGATATTGTCCCTGGGATATACATCTGTCCCCCAGACCAAAAACCGCATTGCGATTTTTAATATTTCACCCGTTTTTATAAAAACTGTTTGGTTAATTTTAAACAGGAATTGAGACAATTGCAACTTTCCAACGTGTCATTCGGCTGCAGCATGTTCTAACTTTCCACTCAGTTTCGAATGGTATGCTTCTTGTTGATCCATTGCATTGTGATTGCTAGTGTTTCTGCATTCCTGTTGTTGGGAGAAATCATATTTGCCTCACACATTTAACTGCACATTAATTATTTGTCCATTTCTGAGTGTCATTTCATGCCTTTGCAAAGGGTTTAAACTCCATCCTGGTTCATGGTCCATTGTGACCTGGGGTATTTTAAAAAGGGGGTGTGAGACGAGTTGTGTACCATCTCAAATGTAATCTGCATAAAATAAAGAGAAAGGCATCTCAGTTGTGCCCTACATACTAGGCTCAGAGCAAGGTGTGTGTCGCCGATTGAAATCCTTAACACAGGACAGTCTCTCTTACTCCCCCTTGGTGGTGTGACTCATCATGTGGGCGGTGGGCTCCCTCTCCTTTCCTTTGGTCTCTCTGCTTCATGCTCTGCACCCCCTGCGGCTGTCTCCTTTCTCCTCTCCCCGGCTCTAATTCACACAGTCCTGGTCCTCACAAAGACCAGCTTGTCGCCAATTGTTATGACCAGAATACCATTCCTAACACCTCTCTTCCTTCCACCCAACCAGACACAGTAAATGCCAGTATATGTGTGTATTTTCTTGTGGGAATTTGGCAGCCTTATTTTTCCAGCAGGTCGCTGGTAGTCCATTTTGGTGTGTAGTAGTGTAGCATTCTGTTGAGATCCAAGGTATTTTATGGCTCGGTTTGTGTGGCCAGCAAACTGGGGTTTGTGAGGGTTTTCTTTTCATTGGAATCCTACAGTGTGTGTTGTTGCCCAGGTGTGTGTGTAATGCGTTTGGGTCTGTGTATTGGTGCCGAGTGTGTGTGTGTGTTGGTTGTGTGTCCCAGTTGTCCTTGGTTAGATCTCCTTGGTTTGGTTGTATCCGGAGGTTAGTTAGATTTCTCGTTTTGGTGCAGTGGGACTTGTGCCAGTCCATATAGGGACAGTTTGTGCTTGCGGGTGGCAGCTCCAAGCTCCATTAGTGGCAGTGGTTGATAGGTGTTCAGTGTTTTTTGAGGGTTTCTGGTTGTAGGTTTGGTCGCCTAAGGAGGGGGCAGGCAGTGCTCAAATGTGGCGGTTTGAGGCTTTCCGGTGGCAGCGGTAAGCGTAATGTGTTTTGCATTGTTTTGTTGGTTTGGGATGGTAGGTCTGTTGGTGTGGTCCTTCTGCCAGTGGGTTAGTTACGCCTGTTTGAATAACCTTCCCTTGTTTTCAGAATTGGGTTGAGTGTGTTATTTGAGGTATGTGTCTGGCTGTGTGGAAGAAAGGAAGGTCTAAGGAATGGTATTCTTGTTATCTATTTATCCTCCTTGTGATGTGTGTCTGGTTGGGTGGAAGGAAGGAAGGGAGGTGTTGGGAATGGTATTCTTGTTATCTATTTATCCTCCTGCTTAATCATTCTCTCTGAGTGCAAGCTGTGCGTCTGCAGGTGTGAAGTCATGAATGGAATGCCTGGAGTGTGACTGATTGGAATGTTCAGTGTGTGAGATTCCACCAAGGGCAGTTGGTGATGATGTAGCCTGGGTGGTGGGAGCCAGTGGGCTTCCCTATGACTACTTCCTATCTCCTTGTGATGTAACCTGATTAAAGTAACATGAAGATCTCCAGCTGACTACCTGATTATCCTTTATAAGTACCCTGACCACTGGTCATAACAATGACTATTTGAGGATAAGGACTTGGAATGTCCGGAGCCCGGGGAATAAGGCGAAATGTATATGAGTAGGGAGATTCTTGGAACGGAATGGGGTACAACTGGCATTATTACAAGAGGCACACACTATGAAGAAAGATTTGGACTCTCTAAAGGCAAAATGGGTGGGTCAAGTGGTGGGATCATGATACTCATCCTGTGCCAGAGGAGTCTTAATTTGGGTGGCTCCATGGGTTCCCTTGCAAATAGACAAAGTCCTAGGAGACTGTGAAGGTAGGACGATTATTATACTTGGGAGATTTCCCATTGGTGCAGGAATTGGCGGGGGGGGGGATCAGTGGGGGTCACAGGTCGGGGCTGTTTATTTGGTGGGAGATTTAAATTTTCTTCTAGACCTTGGAAACCACAATGAAGATGGGACTACTGAAACATCAGTCACACGCGTCCTTATGCAGAGTGATGACCGAATTTGACTTATTTGAATTTTGGGGGGAATTGCATGGCATAAAGAAGGGTTATTCATATTATTCCGGAGTACATGGCTCATATTCTCTCCTTCATTATATTTTTGTAGGGAAGGAATGTTTTCACCAGTTCTCTGATACAACATATTTGGGGGAGGACATTGTTGGGTCACTCTCCCCTGGTCATGAAATGGGCTTTAGGAGGCGGTCAACGTTTTCGGTGTGGCGACAAGTGGAGGCATTGGAGGATGGGGCATTTCATATGCTATTGCGGGAAGAGATAACTAGGTTTTTTCGAATTGAACGAGGGGTCGCTGTCAGATGTTGGTATTCTATGGAAAGCTTTCAAGATCACTATGAGGGGACTATGGATTTCAATGGTGACAGGGGTACAGAAATCGCTGAATGGCTTGCTTATGAAGATGGAGGAGTCAATCCCAGGGCTAGAAAAGGAACTGGCGGGGGTGCAAGGGTAGGGGGTGAGTTGGCACAGGCATTGGTCTCCCATCAAGAAACTCAAGACTCCCTATTGGATAGAGCGGGGCGACTGTTAGCCTGCTTGATACGGTAGGAGCAGCATAGATTTACGAATACCCAGATTCTTGATGAGTCAGGGGAGATGGTGTGGTCACAGCCGGAAATTAATGCAGTATTTCAGGGTTACTATCAACATTTGTATACTAGTGAGGGCATTCAGAAGGAGCATCTGATTTACTGGAGCCCGTGCGCTTGCCCTTTTTTTTTTCGGATATTCATCATGCGATTAAACTGATGCTCACTAATAGGCAGTGATGGCCTCCCAGTAGAATTTTACCACAAGTATTGAGATATACTGGTTCCCCATTTGAAGAAAGTACATGATCATGCATTTGAAACGGGACTCCTGCCAGATTCACTGAGGGAGGCAATTATTACGGTTTTGTTGAAGGGCAGGAAAGATCCCAGGGCTTGCGATTCCTACCATCTCATATCTTTACTTCATGTGGACGCAAAAATACTGGGGAAGGTGTTGGCGATTAGATCAGCCAGAGTGGCACAGAAGTTGGTCCATCCGGACCAATGCAGTTTTATAGGTGGCCGAATTACTACGATGAATGTGCACCACCTTCATCGTGTAACGGACCAAGTAAAGGGCTTCAAAGGGGAATTGGCGTTTGCTTCTCTAGCCGTGGTGAAGGCTTTCGATTCCCTGAGTGGTAGTGGTTATTCATGGTGAGGGCTTTTGGCCTTGGGGAGAATTTCTTAAAATGTCCGAGACCAAGTGGTGCAAATGGTCTGTTAATTCTGTGCTGTGCACTGTGCATTTTCTCATTGTTCGGTGAAACAGAGATAAACCTACCCTTTCAAAGTACTTTACTTCTGTAGCCGTAATACAGCGTTTTAGCATTACAATGTTGCTTTACTTTCATCTTTAACTGGGGAGTCTGTCTACCAGCTTGCCTGCAGTGCGAGGAGCCTCACTCTCCCCAGACCTCACTGGCCACTCAAAAGGACCATTTTAGCGCAGAGCACGTGCAGAGACCAAGTGGTCTTTTGGTCTTGTGGGCTGGTGCAGGGTGCGGTCTGGCCCAGGCCTTGATTATTATTGTCTCCTACACGTTAACACCTCGCTTCCAAAAATGAAAGTAAGACACAGTGTACTACCTTTTGCTCTGCAAAATATTCTATAATGCTTTGCAAATCCATGCTGCGCAGCGCGGCTGTTCATAACAAACGAAATGTTAGAAAGGGGGCAGCTAAACAGGGAATTGTTCATACCGCTTCGCTCATTCCACCTACACAAGCGGCCATTACAGCATTATTTTTATCAAAACTTCCCCTCGTACCACGCCCTTCCTCAGTATCCATCAACAAGGACTCAGATCAGTCACTATCCATGGCCATTGATAACAATAACTCACTACTATATCTAGTAGTTTACTTAAAAAGGGCCTCATTAGGAGGGGAACATCTTTTGACAGGGGGGCAAAATATGGATGACATAATTTCTGCCAATCTGTTTCCCCTAACAAGGCTGCTATCGCATCCCACTCTGATTAACCTAGGCGACACTTCCTGCCTGGAGGAAATGACGGAGTGAGGAGTAAAAGCAAACCCGAATAATGTCAGCAAGCTTGACACAATGATTGCAGAAATACCCTTGCAGTCATTCTTGAAGAACAACCAGCTAGCAAAGCCATTATGCTCCAAATGATTGATTTATTCCCAGTCCTGGCTAAAAAGGTGTCTGAAACCATGAAGGGGCAAAGTTCTATTAAGAGTCTTCCTATAAAGGCTCCTGAAGATGGAAGTGCTCAACACGAATGCTCGTGCAAATCTACCAAAATCAGCACAAGTAAAGATAACGTATCATCATCACTGAAGAGAAATAAGAAAGCTCGAACACTAGGATGGGACTTAGAAGAAGTCAAAACTTCCCCCCCAAGAGAGTTAAAAGATGTTTTGAAAAATAAATGCGGTCTGCTTGAATTATTGATTTGAATTTGAGAAAAGTTAATAGGGAAAAGCAAAAATTATCTGACACCTCTAATATTCAGGGTGTTTACATCCCCAATCTTTTCCTGGCAAAAAAACGGCCCCAGACAGCATTATTCGACAGGTCCACCTACGTGGCCCCTCAAAGATCAGCGTGGAAAGACCAACAAAGGAGCAAGATAGCATTCTACCACATAACAAAGAGTGTCTAGTTAAAGAGGATGCAAAAAAAAAAGCACAAATGATTCTGGAGAAGTGACAAATCAAAGATGACTTCTAAAACGGAACAGAAGGACATGGAGTATAGGACCAAATTCCATTCGTACATCCTAGCGCATCATAAGACATGAATACTTGGATCATTTTGGAGGAAACTTCTCATACGGCGCTTAGTTAGTTTTTAAATAGAATAGCCCTCCTTTCCATCGTCAAGCAGATCCCTTACTTGGAAGTAATCCAGTCCAGGGATGTCTAAAAAATTGAGCTGCCACATTGGAATAGCTCCATCCTTTGGGCATTGGTGGAGTTTGTTTCTCCATTAACGGTGGCTCTGCTGAAAACACATGCAGACTCTTTTCAACATTGGCTTCTCTGTAATCTCCTGCAGGAAGGTTAAAAGGCAGGTTCAGCCTTCTGAAGATCATGAACTACACTGTTCTAAACAAACCGATCAAAAGATCTCACAGCCTGATGATCTTTGTTCCTTACAATTTTAAAGTATAAGGGCTAAAGAAAGTTAGCCACCGAAGGACCTTTTGGATGCTGGTGGGTTCTTCCACCGGGGCTAATTGACCGGAGCCATCTCCAACTGGTTTGAAATTTGTCCTGGAACACAAGGGGTTTTCGCTCTTTTCTCGAGCATACAGAGAGTCAAAGTTTATTGGAAACCGCTGATGTTTTTTTAATTCATGAGACCTGGCGCACTAAAACCAATGGTTTAAGTACGCTACGTTTGAATGGTATCCCTTCTAAGAAGGGGGAGCCAGTGATGGACTGCCATTGGGGTCAAGGTACATTGAAGTCTGACCCCTTTTAGTGCATTGGAAAAATCATTGAATGTGCTAATGGGCATCTTGCAATCTCGCTCGAATTCTGATGTTGAATGTTCAATCTTAATCAGAAATATTTATGATCCACCGGGTGCTTTGATTACAAAATCCATCCAAAACACGGTCTGAAATGCCATTTTATTATGGCAAGAGCAATCTCCAACAGGATTTGTTGTATTGGCAGGAGATTTTAACAAAAGGGATCTGCCCTGGGTTGAGCTAATTGACCCTTTTGATCTACAATTTTTGGCTCCTTCTTGTAATAATGGCAACATAACCCCTTATACTTGGTCTAACACTATGTAGTTCTATCTTGTATCAGCACTTAGTAATTTCAATATTACTCACAATCGACTGAGTGATCATGGAGTTTTGAGCTGGTTTATGAATACCTAAAGCCAGCCACCATTGGCCATGATCACTATTACCACCACTTCAAACTTCCAGGGAAATTGCCTTATGTGGTCAGAGGAAAAGATCAAGTTTACCAATACGGCGCTATCCCTTGAATCATTTGATCTGGTTGAAGCCTTGGAAAGGCCTGAATGGGACCTTGGAAAAGTGGTATCTACTATAGTTTTACCTTCATTGAACAAATATAGACCAAGAAACAAGCACATGATCAGCCAATCATCTCCTTTTGCTCATGTTATAGCTGAAACGTAAAAAGCTACTCCATCAGGAGCGTTTATCCGTAAGACTAATCAGGAATTTAGCCATGAGGAAGGAAAAAGACTGTTAATAAATCTTAAAACAAAATTTAAAAACTGGCTAAAACAACACAAGATATCTCTCAGAAGTGCCAATTGGCAGAAATTCTTCACCTTGTTGAATTTTTGAAAATCATTCTCCCCCAGTAGCTTACCCCAATATCACAAGATGAGTGGCTGCAATATATTCAGAACATATATCTTTTGCCTCCAGAACCTCCTACAACACTTAATTTCGTAAGGTCGAACATTAGTTGGGAGAGTCATTGATGACTACCATAACTCTTTTGAATTCGACATTCGGGAGGAAAATCTGATAAGACTGATTAGTCAATCAAAATCGTCTCGGAATCCCCAATGTTGTATTCAAAGAAAATCCATCAGTATGGGCTAAGGTCCTTAACGTCCTATTTGCCCACATTTTACAAACTGTTAACATCCATAGTAGCTGGAAGCGATGGATATTAGTTCCTATCTTTAAGAGAGGTAGTCGACTTGAGCTATCTAATTACCGCCTATTGGCCATGATGGACTCCAGCCAAAAGCTTTTGGCAAAGATATTACTAGGTACTATGAACCTATAACACACAAACACTACTCCTGACAGTGTAGCTATGTATAAATGGTAGCAACAAATACTGCATCTGAATCAAATGTAATGCATCAGAGCAAATGTTACAAATACATAAAGAGAACATATGACATTCGATAAAATATGTACAAGGTACATACAACAATGAATTACTACTTGTGGCAAAATAACTCCTTTTGGACAGGTTTTCGATAGCAATTACAATCTTAATGGTCCCTTGTGGGGGATACCATGGGGAGAGTAATGCAATCGCAGTGCATTCAATACTTCATGTGTGGAAATGATGTGACATGGCAAAAGGTCTACACAACAGTGTTTTGCGGCCTCAAAGCAACGGCCTTAATCAGGACGGAGCAAATTGAACAAGAAGGTCCTGTGTGATCGTATCATATAGCACAATGGCTGAAATTCTGATTCTTCAATTCATCAGTAAGGGGTCGGTCGGATCCAGAATTGTTTACATGCGTCATAGATCGCCGTATTGAACAATGATGTTCAAATAAATGACCGGTCCTGCAAGGTTTCAACGTTGATGGTGGATGTTCAACCCTGATGGTGGATGTTCAACCGAAGGACTGGCATGATAGATGCTGAGTCCAGGAACCAGCAGCACGCAAGCAAAAGTATGGCATACTTTTGCTTGCGCGCGACTGGTACCTGGTTATTACTTAATTGATGCTCTCTAGTGTTTATTTTCATGCTTCTTTTTATCATTTTTGTAATGTGCTCAAAGTTTATATGTAATTAAACTAATACACTAATTAAAAAAAAACGTTACATCTCATCCACAAAAAGAGGGAAGACAAAGTTCAAGTGACCTGACAACTGGCTTAATGTCCCTATCGAAAGACTATAAATACCCCTAGTCTGTGGTGTTGTACCACCTATCTAGGCTGAAAAGACCCAAGGAACTCTCCCTGTCTACCACCTCAATGTTAGTATGCAACCACATAAAAAATATACATACATAAATAGTACTGGACTGGTACCATTCCTTTTTATTCATCTACTGACCAGACTATTCACAACAAATAAAAGATCACCATGGCATATATTTTATGTCCATGCATAGGTATTCATTTAGATATACCTGTAGACACTTGTTTCATTAGACTAGTGTCAATGCTCATCTGACATAAAAAAAACATGTGAAAAATGTAAACCAATGCGAATCAGGCTTACATACACAATCCACGATGAGCTAGTGTCACAATGCTCATTCAGATATTTCTAAAAACCACAATTTTGCATGAATGAGCTCAAACTCCTTTTCCTCGTTCCAAATTGGTCAACTGGTTTCAGTGGTTCTTAGCTTCTTAAACCACCTTCAGGACAGGACAACCTCTGGGTTAGCTTCCAGACCTTTAAATTGCTTCACTGTAAAACCAGAATAATCCGCACATTACATCGGTGCCTGCGTTCTTGTACTTGCCACCTGTAGGGACAATTAAGAGAGACGCCCCTCAGTGCTCCCATTCTCCAATTAGTAAAGAGATCAATATTTGATTCATTCCCCCAAAAAATGTCAAAATCTACCATAATCAATGTTCACTCACCAGCATATATATTTAGGGATGGATGTCCTTGTCATTATTTGTTCAAAGTTACACCCCATCAACTTCTTACTGGCTAGCATCTAGTGCGTCAACACCATTTCGCCATTGTGAAACTCTCTTCAGAATGACAACATGAAACAGATGCTTAGCCAAGGCTCTTCCTTCTCAATTCATAATATGCAGTGTATTGCCAACAAACTACTGCCCACAAACCAGCCGCGCGGGCTGCTAGCCTTGCGTTTCTGGATTTCGTTGTAAGTGCAATCCAGTGTCAAAAATGTATATGTTTTTGTATTTACCTACAGAAGGCTCGCAAACCATGTTAATTCATCACCCATCGGCTTGTGCGGTTCCTCCTAACAGACCGATAGCGAGGGTGAAAATGAATGACTGGTTTCATCACAGTGGATTTTGGAAAGTGGATTTTGGTAAGAGTAACAAGGCAGGGGTGCCAGATATCTCGGAGTCTGTTCTCGATGGCATTGGAGCCGTGGGCAGGTTTTTTTTTCATACAGACTTGAGGGAGACTGGTATTTTAACAAGAGGCGTTATGCATAAGATCTCTTTAAATGCTGGTGACTTGTTAATTTATGTGCATAATCCGATGGGCAACATGCCTTTCATATTAGAAGTGCTTGGTAATTTCCACAGATTATCTGGTTTTCAGGTTAATCGAGCAAAGTCAGTTTTGTTTCCTTGGTGGGCATTCGGCTTTGCGACGCCTCTGCCCTCCCAGATTGGGGAGTGCGTTGGGGTCCAGAGTCTTTCAAATACTTGCGTATTCAGACTTTACATAATATTGAAGAGGTCTTTGTATACAATACAGGCAGGGCATTGTCTGGGATCAGGGAGACAGTTCAATGTTGGAAGGTGCTGCCCTTGTCAGTAATGGGGAGAGTGGTATTGTGTAAGATGGTAATACGCCCCAGATTGTTCTACTTTTTTACTAACATTCCATATGTAATTAAGTAGTTTTTCCTTAAAATGTTAGACAAAAAGATTGGAGAATTGTTATGGAAAACAGGGCGACGGTGGGTTTCCTTGGCAACGTTATGACCATCATAATTAGAAGGGGTTTGAATCTGCCGGGTTATGAACTGTACTTTGTAGCAGAACAACTGCAGGCGGTTCTTGACTGGATTGAGCCAAAGAGGGAAGTGATGGCTGACCTTTTAGGGCACATATTGGGATACCAGCATGGTGTGGAACCCCATAGGGTTGAAAGGCAGTACGAATGTGTTTGAGGTTATGAGAACAGTATGGTAACGACTACTGACTTAATTGATAGTTGGGGGCTTGTATAGTCGGGACCTGCCATGGCGGGTCGATGTTGGGATCCGATCTACCATGAGAGGAGTGGGGTTGGCCAAACTGGAGGAAAAGAACTGCAGGTTATTGGGGGACTTGTTTGACGATGGGAAATTAATGTTGTTTGAACAATGGAGGATGGTGTGTGGATTCCCACAAGACTGGGAAGGTGGTGAACAGATTGGCTAGTATTTGGGATGCCATCCCCGAGGTACCGGAAAAGTAGTCTGATCATGCTAGCGTTGCTATCTCCGAGAGGTGAGAAGGGAAGGATTTCGAGGCTATATCCAGGCACTGCAGGGGCAAATAACCCAGAGGTCTCTTGTAATAAAGGGAAAATGGGAAGGGGATATTGGCTCTCGGATCTCGGAGGAAGAGTGGGTTAAAGTGTGCAAACAGGTGAAGAAGGTATACCAAAATGCACGATTCCATCGTATACAATTTAATATATTGCATAGAGTATACATGATCCCAGCGAGGCTACATAAAATGAAGGCCTCTATACCTCATGACTGTCCATGATGTGGGACAGGAGATTCTGGCACATGGTGTGGGATTGTCTGATAAGAGTCCTATTGGAATGAGGTGATTCTTCCTTTTTCAAGTAAGACTTGGAAAAGAATAGCACAATTTGTTAATTCCAGTGAAAAGGTGGATGGCGATTTCTTGCAAGTCCCCCAGAGGATTGTTGTAAATCTTAAGAAAGATTTGGGATCCTGATTCAGAGGCGGGGTGGAAATGGAATGGGGTCAAGTTCTGAATGTGCTCGCCTCCACCCGGATGTGAAACCTACCTGATCGAACAAGGGGTTTTCGGTGCTGCAATGTCACGGACTAGTTGGGGTGCTAAATTGGATGGAAATGGGAGTGTGGGGAATTGTATGTATGTATTTGTGTATGTATATATTTCTGAGGCTTCTGGAATCTGATTAGATCACATGCTATACATAGGCCGACATCTAGTGGGAAGCTGCAGAGTATTAGTTATTTTCGAAACTCGAAAAGGGACGTCGACAGGGCGTGCCAGTAATATTATCCCTAGTGTGACATCTACTGTACCCATGGTACTTTACGCGTCGAGGTCCTTCACATTGTGTTTTTCTGCCATCATAGTTGGTCGCATATCGCAGAGTTGCTTCTTGGCTATCCCCATTGCTTGGAAAAATTAAACTTGGAATCTTCTTTCTGTCCGTTAATATCTGTCTACCGCAAGATCATCGGCGACGGCATCATGGACGAACTACCATCGTCGACGACTACAACATTGCGTCTCGACAAACATTTGCCACGGAGGGCCGCAACAGGCCTCAGCCTTCACAGTAGGGATAGTGCGGGGTGGTTCATTCTTTAGCCTCATTAAGAGAATGCATATTCCCTTCTCCTCACACTTATTTCGCCAGGCAGCCTTCCTGTAAAGCTCACCTGGTTCCCACGGGGGCGCTGATCTAGTCTGGATTACTGCGGCCTCTTCTAGCGTGATGCGCAGGACCCGGAACACCGATTGGACAGGACCTCCAAATCGTGCTTCCTTGGCCCGTAGGAATATCCTTCTGCAGATGAGAAAGGGGATTAACAGTCTGCAGAATGGTGTGCTAGCTCCCCCCTTCACCCCTCCGTTCCTCTCTATTCCTCCAAACCCTAAGCTCACCTTATGGTTTGGAAGGTAGAACTCTCCATCCTGCTTCTGGTGCAGGGGCGCGCGTTTGTCCAGTTACTTCACTGGTTTTCAGAATGGCGCTGGCAAAATCCACTTGACTTTCCTGAGCGATGCACCGTAAGTATGAAAGTTCAAAGTTCAAGTGAGGCCCCCTTTATGCTTTCTTTCTCACCTGTGATCTGTCCTTTATTTCAGGTGCAGAATGAAGGCGATGCGTCGAGGGGTTAACCTGCCGAGGTGAGTAGTAATGAGGGCGATCCCTCTAGATGTCCTTATCATAGGATCAGCAATGCTACTTCAGATACCAAGGAATTATTTGCCATTCTAAAAGAATTGGAAAACCCCACTCCAGCCATAAACCCAACCATCCCCAGCAAGGAATGGTGCACCTCTATACAAGACGCACTAACAGCCAAAATTGAACTACTCCAAATAAAAATCACATCCAAAAAACAATCACTAGCCAACAAACCTGCCCTCCTTAACCTAAATCGACAACATCAGGAATTCACCAGCGCCCCATTCCATTTCACACCTGTATCCCAAAATGTAGTGTTTGACACCATCGCCAAACTTAAAGCCTCCAATTGCAAAGGCGATTCTGTCCCCGCATCAGTAGTCAAATCCTGCGCTCACACCCTCACCCCCATTATCACCAACTTCGTCAACGCATCCTTCAATGCTAACCTAGTACCAGCTAGCATTAAAGAAGCCTGGGTCACCCCTCTCCTGAAAAAACCTACCCTAGACCCCACTGTGCCCACTAATTACAGGCCAATAACAACTGTCCCATTTCTCCTCAAAATATTGGATAAATTAGCATACAACCAAGTCCAAACTCACCTCGAACAAAACCACCTCCTTGGCACGAGGCAATCAGGCTTCCGCCCCAACCATAGCACAGAAACGGCGCTCCTTGACTTAAAAATCCAGATGGATACCATCAGAGACTCAGGGAAACTCTGCATCCTCCTCCTACTCGATCTCTCCGCAGCGTTTGATTTAGTAGACCATAATAAACTATGCGCCACACTAGCGAAAGACTTCAACTTCTCCACCGAAGCTACTACCTGGATCAAATCCTTTCTTGCTGACCGCACCTCCAGGGTCGCCATAGGTAAACAAGCCGCCAACCCCATCATAGTACCCATTGCTGTCCCCCAAGGTTCCTGTCTCTCACCAATATTATACAATGCATACACCAAACTCCTCTTCTCAGCGCTAGACGACATGGGTGTCATCTACACCAACTTTGCAGATGACACCCAGATCCTCATCCCTTTATCGGGAGACTACACTGAAGACACCAACACTATCAACAAAATATATGCCATAATCCACAATTGGATGGCACTAAATAGCCTCTGTCTCAACGATGAGAAGACTGAGATTCTCATTGTGGGCTCCCAATCCAAAATAGAAGCATTACATCCTGATTACTCATCCATCAACATTGATGGCACAAACATATCAGTACTCAAACAAGTGAAAACACTAGGTGTCTACCTTGATGCCAACCTCACCATGACCAAGCACATCAACGCCCTCTCTTCCTCTACATCCTACACCGCAAAACTTATTGCTCTCAGTCGCCAATTCTTGACACCAACCAATTGTATCACGCTGGCAAGAGCTTTAATCTTATCCAGGCTCGACTACTGCAACGTACTCTACCTGGGTACCTCAAAAGCCAATCTAAACAAACTACAGCTCATCCAAAATAAAGCCCTTCGGGCGGCCCTTGGAATAAGGAAGTCAGATCATATCTCAAATATTAGAAGAAACCATCACTGGCTCCCCATCAAAGCCAGGGTCACATTCAAAGCTCTGTGCGTCACATTCAAATGCATCCACTCATGTGTCCCCATCTACCTCAACCACGCCATCACCAGAAAAGTATCTAAGAGGCCCCTCAGATCTAACAGTCAATTACTCCCAGCCATCCCCCGCTACAAGACAACCAAGGCAGGAGGCAGTAGTTTCCAATACCTCGCACCCACATATTGGAACACTCTTCCCCTCCCCATCAAAAATGAGCAAACATTCTCAGGTTTCAAGAAATCCCTGAAAACGTGGCTATTTAATCAAGACTAAAAAATCCCCCTCCATGCTTCAGGAAATATCAGTGTACTGAAACCCTGCATTTAATGTCTTCGTGTATGATTATTTTTGTATTCACATGCACTGCGCCCGATTGGCAAAGTCCAAGAAATGTTTTAACCAAGCTGTCTGTAACATCGCCGTGGTACCCAAGGGTTTGGGCGAGTAATAAATGCAATAAATAAAATAAAATAAAAATTCCTCTGAAATGTCTCTAGTCCTTTCCCCATAGGGGCCGGGGTACGGTACCTGCCAACGGGGCGGCGCCGACCCGAAATGTGGAAGAAAAGCCGGTAAGTATTATGGCTGTTAATCAGGCTTTCCTTCTGTGTGTCCTTCTGCTCACCTTTTGTTTCTTCCTCTCTCCCCTAGGTGCAGAGATGTGTCCGATGCTGACAGCCGCGATGGAACCGGGAGATGTCTCGAGGACAGGACAGGTGAGTGAAGCGTGGCGCTGCAGCGAGCAACACAATGCTTTTAAATTGAAGTCTTCCTTCAGGGATGCTGGCGAGAAGATTCCGGATGCAGGTAAGAAGCTTGAAATAATCCTTGGTTTTCACCTTTCTCTTCTCTTCCTTCCTTGCAGGTCTTCCAGGTTCAAGACGGGCGTGGCTGTAGTCCAGTAGCAGGAGCAGACACGGTGAGCGTTAAGCTGCAGGAAGCAGAACAACGCGAAGAATGAGCTGCTGTCTGGGCGTGGCTTAAATAGCCTCCAAAGACGTCCCAGGTATGTATCCTTCCCCAACTAGGTATGTATCCTTGCCTGGCCACGCCTGAGTGAAAAAATAGTCCCTATGAAAAAATAGTCCCTTTCAGGTCTCAGTGAGGCCTGAAGCGTGCAGCATGGTCTGCATCAGGTAAGTGCACAAAACACCTCCCTTTATGAGCCTGGCCCCTATGGCGCCAGGACTGATGTCCAACATGAGCCTGGCGCCAAAGGCGCCAGGTCTGAGTCCAAAGAGTCCCTATAAGGGGCCGCTGGGCTTTTACCCGAGGGCATGATGCCTGCTTCCGGGGGTGCTGGGCCTGGCCTGATGCTCCGGGGGTAGGCCTCATTACACTTCCCCATAGATAATGGAGAATACACCCTTTACGTTTTGCCCCTCCTGTAATCGAAAGTTCCCTTGGAAAAGCTTGCAACGGGTGTGCATTCTCTGTCTCCCAAGGGATCACGCCGAAGGACAGTGCATGTCGTGCCAACTGTTCAGGCCCAAACCACTCAAGGACTGCAAAACAAAACTCTGGGCCCACCACTCCATGCAGTCCGAGGCCGCCATGGACGTCGAGGGAGCCTCCAGCGACGGCAGTATCGATTGTCTACAGTGACACAGAGGGCGTTCATCAGTCGTATACCCGGGTGCATGCCCCCAACAGGCAGGCTGGCGGTTCTGCTACTGGGACGACACACGGCGGCACTAGCACGACCAAGTCGCACCACACAAAACACACCTCAAACGGCCAAAAGCCGACCACGACGCCGACCGGAAAGCCACACACACCGTCAAGGGGGAGGTCCGAAACGTCCCTGTCCTCTGGGCCATCGCGTTCGCCACATGACAGGCCCCCAAACAGACAAGCAGGTCCGTTTCTGACACTGTGTCTAAAGCCACAAAGTCTTCACACGCTGATGAACGGGCGTTGAAAGACGCGTCGACAGCCCTCTCGCATGCGGACCACCTGCCGTCAAAGGACGCGTCAAAGGCCCCTTCGAAGACTGCACCATGCTCAAAGATGAGCAAGCTCATTAAAAAACACATCCCAGATGCTGTTAATAAGTCGCACGTCGAAAAATAAGTATTATAAAACACAGGGAGAGGGCTCTATTTCGGGGACTATGATCCAGGGAGAGGGTACCATTTTGGGGGCTATGCACTATAAAAGACCCCCTGCATCAGAACAAACACCCACCCCCTGCCTCTGTTTCCCCAGTAATCCATGGACAGCAGAACAAATTGATACGGTCAGGCGGCGTATGTCCGCCCTAGCTAATTTCTTCGATGACCACCCTGAGGTCATGCAAAACCTTCACGGTTCCCCACTCAGTGGGCCAGTAACTACTACCGCAATTACCCGGCTTTCCACCAAAAGAGCCCGCACCGACTTACACAGACCGAGACGACCAAGGGGACATGGGCGATGACGACCAATTTTATCATGACGACGACGATGTCTACATCATCCAGTGGCCAGATCACTCAGACCCACCGGTGGTGGACTCACTCAGGGACTGTTCTGTATCCCTAGAGCCCCGACTAGCACTTGACACCTGATGGCTGCACTTTTATTTATTTATTGTCTGTATTTATCTTACTGCTGTCCTACGTACTGCACTATCCCCTCCTCTTTCCCGCTGCACTTTTCCCCTTCCCCTTCCCCTGCACTTGCGCGATCTCAATGTCACCTGGGCTAGTAGGATCGTTGTCTTTGTCTTCCCTCTTTTTCCCCTCCCACACGTTATAAATGCCATATCATATCATATACCCAAATACCCAAATACTAGTAGTATAATGACTTGCTCCTAAAGGCGGCAGAGCATTTCAAAATCGGTACACAAGAGACACAGGTGGATAAGGACTTTGTTGAGGACATACAAGGGGATAACCCAATGTATCCCCCTACTTCAATTAGTACAGAGACGCCTCCAACCCTCTCTGATTACTCCTAATTTAACACAGGCAGTCAACCCACGCATTGAGAAAGTATTCCGGCCATCACCCTCAGACCCCACTTTACATCAGGGGACAGTTGAAACCTGACTCCTTAGTGGGGACAACTACTAGAAAGAGCAGGAACACCTCTGGCCTCTTTCTAAGCCCCTCCTGATAAGGAGAGTAAAACGATATAGACTATTACAAGAAAAGTAGCCTCTTCGACAATTTACCAGACTAGAATTGCTAATAACAAGACTTTATTTGCTAGTTACAACTGTCAAAAGTGTGATGAGATGGCCGAGCAAATAGCACCTGTTCCAGAGCCCCTTAAGACACAACTGTCGCTCTCCATTGCAGAGGGTAAACAAATAGAAAACTGCATCCTCAAGAACAACTTGGATGCAACAGACAATGCAGGAAGAATAATAGCAGAAAGGACGTTGATTAAGCACTGCACGTGATTACGCCAGTCTGGCTTCAAACTTGAAGTCAGGCTACCCTCCATAATATGCCTATAGACAGCAACATGGTGTTTGGCAAAGCAGTGGAAGACGCTCTAAATTGCGCAGAAGAATACGACACCCTAAAATCATTGAGGCAGCTCACCAACAAACCATCCGGTCAAAGAGGAGGCTATATTTGTCTCAGCTTTAGAGGGCAAAATTCTCAACGAGCATCTGGTTACAACCATGGCCAAAGCTCGCCTTGGGGCTCCTCTCAGGGACAGTCCTCTCAACAGGGGTTTCAAAGAGGCCAACAGAGGTCTCGCAGTAGGGGTAGGTCCTCCTCCTCCAGAGGCGGCTCAACACCCCGCAAGCAATGACCACCCGCTACAGTTTCCCTCCCATGCTACTCCTGTAGGAGGCCGCATTTCATACTTTACCCACATATGGAAGGGAATCACTTCAGACAAGTGGGTACTTTTGACCGTGGCGCGCGGTTATTGCATAGAACTGATAAAACAACCAACCAACCACCTACCAAGATAAAGGAACACCTCCCAGGAAGAACAATGTATCCTATTGTAAGAAGTGACAGCGCTGATCTTAAAGAACGCCGTAGAAATCGTCTGAGCGAACCAGGTAAACAAAGGTATTTATTCTATGTACTTCTTGTGCCAAAAAAAGACCTCACGATGCACCCTGTCTTAGACCTGCGCCCTGTAAACACCTATGTCAAGCCACAGAAATTCCGCATGACAACGCTACAGGAAGTAATCCAACTGCTAAAGCGGGGTATTGCATGGCAACTTTGGATATGAAAGATGCATACTTTCATATTTTAATGTTCCCAGCGCACAGAAGGTTCTTGCATTTCAAAATAGCGAACCAGCACTAC
Source organism: Ambystoma mexicanum (assembly GCF_040938575.1). Classification (NCBI taxonomy): domain Eukaryota; kingdom Metazoa; phylum Chordata; class Amphibia; order Caudata; family Ambystomatidae; genus Ambystoma; species Ambystoma mexicanum. The sequence goes on along the minus strand of NC_090925.1, from coordinate 323,631,952 downwards.
CAATTCAAGGTGCTACCCTTCGGCATAGCCTCCGCTCCAAGGGTATTCACCAAGGTACTGACGGTGGTGGTGGCGTATCTACGCAAGTAGCCATTCCCGGTGTACCCTTACCTGGACGACTGGCTGATCACAGGGGAGAACCCCCAAAATTGCAAGCAAAATACCCAAAGAACAAACAATTTACTTTTTCAGTTGGGTTCCTCAATCAACGAGAAAAAGTCAAGCCTTGTATCAAACGAGACCAAACAGTTCCTAGGAGCTATCATAAAAACAGAAGCGGGTCTAGTCTTTCCATCGAACGAAAGAGTACAAAACATACTGCTGCAAATACCTCAATATCTTTTTTGTTTTTTAATTTATTGTGCAATAGCCAAAAATAAACAAAATTGACTTTTAACACATTTCATTAGAATCACATGAATAATTCATAACCACAACATTTAACTACAATTGAATGGAATACCATTAAAAAAATGTAAGAAAAAAGAAATAAAAGAGAAGACCAAACACCAGGTAAAAGGAACAGATATAAAATCTCCCAAAATTTTAAAATAGCACATATAACATTATCCCTTAACCCAGTTTGGTTCAAATCTTTTAGTAACCGAACCACCTCAATCGTCAAAAAGACTTAATTTCCCACTGAAAAACTTTGCCAGAACATAAATGAGTCAAGAAAACCTCAGTATCTAGCTGGTTGCCAGATAACCGTACGCAAAGCAGTGCGCCTGCTCGGGATGATGGTATCATGCATTTACCTGGTCCCACACGCACGATTGCACATGCGCCCAATGCGCCCAATGCAGGAGTGGTTAGCGAAACAGTGGTCTCAGGCAAGCGGTCAGTGGGACAATCTAGTGGTCGTTTCGCCAACCCTAGTACAAGCTCTTCGCTGGTGGACAAAGGAGAACCTGTTAAAGGGAAAACCCTTTTGCAACCCAGCGTTGCAAGCGGTTGTCACAACAGACACATCACTCACCGGGTGGGGGCCCATTACCTTCATCTCACATCACATGGTCTGTGGATTCAGATCACAGCCCTGAATGACATCAACCTTCTGCTTAATGCTCAAGGCAATACAAGCCTTCCAAGCCCACCTGACAGACAGTACAAATACTCACATATAGCACCACTGCTATGTTTTACATAAACTGGCAGGGGGGCACACACTCTCCAAGTCTGTCCAGGCTAGCACAAAAAATCTGGAAGTGGACACTCAAACAGGGCATATTCCTAACATCGCAACATATTCCAGGGGAACTCAATTCTCCAGCAGACTCACTAAGCAGAGATCCTCTATCAGAAGAGCACGAGTGGCAACTCAGCAAAGATATCGTAGACTGCATCTTCACACAATGGGTCTACCCCCCTCTAGACTTGTTTGCCACAAGACAAAACAAACAATGCCCAGACTTTGCATCCAGGTTCCCCTAACACAACTCTAAGGGGAACGCCCTGTGGATGAACTTGTCAGGGAAATTTGCCTATGCTTTTCCCCCAACTAACTCCTCTGATGAGCAAAGTGGTGACCAAAATGCACAAAGAATAAGTGACATTAATCCTAGTTGCTCCTTTGTGGGTGAAGCAACATTGGTATCCACATCTGCACAAACTGCCGACGTCTGACCCGATCAAACTCCTGTGCCCCTTCAACATGCTCACAGAACATGGGGGACAACATTACACCCTCAACTCAGTCTATGAACTTTGCAGCTTGGCTCCTGAAGTCAGCGTTTGGCCATTTAAATCTACCTCAAAGGTGTATGGAAATCCTCAAGCAGGCACGTAAACCAAACACTAGATACTGTTACTTTAACAAGTGGAAGATATTTATAATTTGGTGCCAGTTAAACAAATAAACCCAATAGAATGTACTCCATCACCCATTCTTCATTACATGCTTCACTTACTAGACTCAGGACTAGAATTTAACTCAGTTAACTTAGCGGCTCTATCCGTGTACATCACTTCTCAGAGTAAGGTGTCCTGGAGGAAAATCCCGGTCATTAAGGCATTCATGGAGGTAGTAAAAAGACTCCATCCTCCTATTTCAAACCCACCACCAGGGTGACACCTAAATGTAGTACTTGGCAAAGCGCATAGGACATCCCTTTGAGCCTTTGCATAAGTCCAGCCTTAAACACCTCACATATAAAATTGCTTTTCTGGTGGTTATCGCCTCCATAAGGAGAGTCCGTGAACTGCAAGCTTTGTCAGTGGAAAACCCTTTCTTTGTTACCCACAAAGACAAATTGGTATTAACAACGCACCCTAGGTTTTCACCGGAGTTAATTTCAAAGTTCCATGTCAATCAGGCAATCGAACTACAAGCTTTCTTCTAAAATCCATCAAGCTCGGCTGAGAAAAAACTCCTTGCACTAGATGTCAGGAGGGCGGTCCTTTACTATGTAAAGAAGACCAGACTGCTAAGGAAAACGGACCAACTGTTCATCTCCAGAGCTCCAGGCATTGAAGGAGACAGTGTGTCCAAAAACACAATCTCCAGATGGATAGTCTGATGCATACACCTATGCTACTCCCTATGAAATAAAACACTGCCTTTCACACCAAGAGCTCACTCCACCAGAGGTATAGAAGCCACCTTGGCCTTTATTGCAAACATCTCGCTGAACGCCATTTGCAAAGCGCTACATGGAGCTCTACCCACACTTTTACTCAGCACTTCTGCATTGACACTCATTCTAAAGCAGATGCCCAGGTCGGACAAGCGGTACTAAAACATCTATTTGCTGCTCTACCTACTCACAACCCACCACCTTCTCCAAACACTACTCGCTAATCTATGTGATCTAAGCAGATTCCACAAGCCTCAGAAGGGATACATTACTCACCGTAATCGTATTTCTGATGCTTGTATCTGCTTAGATTCGAATGCGCCCACCCTTCCTCTCCTTGGAGTAGAATTTGCATAGATGTTTTCTGGCCTCTATTGGCTACATAATCTGCTTTATTACATCACTTCATGCAACCTCATGTCAGAAACAAAACAATCTGAGGGACCTCGACGCGTAAAGCACCATGGGTACAGTAGACGTCACACTAGGGATAGTATTACTGGCACGCCCTGTCGACGTCCCTTTTCGAATTTCGGAAACAACTGTAATACTCTGCAGCTTCCACTAGATGTTGGCCTATGCATAGCATGTGAATCTAAGCAGATGCAGGCATCAGAAATACGATTACGGTGAGTAATTTATCATTTACACATATATATATATATATATATATATATATATATTATTATTAAAGGGACGTTATGGTTAAATTGCACTAGCAAAATCCTATGAAATTCGATGGAAAAACATTGTTACATGGACGTTATGGTTACAGGTAAAACTTAAAAACCCACGAAATTCAACAGTTGTGGTAAGCTAAGCAACCATAACTCGTGCCAACAGCGTGCACTGCAAGGACTAACACACATGACATCAAAGATGGCATCACAAATCTCATTCCTGACATCCATTTGCGCTACCCCTTACTTTTCCGAATGGAGTTGATGTATCGTACCAATTACAGATGTACATAGTAAATGTTGTTTAGTGTGTCAGGTGGCTCTCTTTTTCTGTTAACTGTGCATGATAAATCTGTACCGCACACTACTGGCCGACATAACTACAAATTTCCAATATGGACGTTTCCTAGGGACACTGCACCTAGTTGTCGTATGTGCAATCACACTGCAGCTGTCCGTAGGACTCCCATTAGTGGCTGCATGTCCACATCTTCGAATATACTGGTAAGTAGTTTGGGAAGGGCGCATGTTTCCGTTTCACACCTAGACCCATGCATAGGTCATCCACTTTATGCTGGTAACACCGCCCCTGTTGCTAGCCCTACGGATTCATGCCGTAGGCTACAGCATTTAAAGTACTGCTGCCAACTTCCTGGGTGGCTCTGTAAACCTACAAATGTGTGGCTAAAGTACTCCTAACTGTATTCCACAATTTATGCATACCCGTGAATGCTACTCCTAACACTAATGGCGTAGCATAAAGTGGTTATACTGTATGTGACGACAACTGAAATGAAAGCACAGAGGACCAGTGGGCAGGCTACAATTACGCATCCTACTTTCATGTACAGCATTGCCCACAAATGCTACGGGCAACAAGAGGGGCACTCCTGTAGGCCAGCGGAGCTCTAAAACAACATTAGCAAACCATGTGCCACACTGCAGACCCTTACCCGGCAAAGGGCATTGTATTATGCATGTACTGGAACACGCTATTGTACAGAGGGAAGGTACTTTGAAGTGCGTGGGAACGGTCCTTATGGGAGCATTACAATGACTGGCGCCTATGTACTTGAGGGCCACCCAATAATTCTGTCTCCTGGCACGTCCCCTATAGTATCCAGGTAGGTGCTGCCCCTTCTGTACCTGACCTTTGCTGTCATTGCTTCTGTGGCGTGTGTGAGAACTGCATGATAAATGAAAATGAACTGGGAAAGGAACACAAGGTAAATAAAGAAAGCACCTTGCACAGATCAACAACGCTATTGCCAATGCACACATGCACGGCTAGACGTGTGGCAGTGTGGGAAACACTGTAGTGGAATCGGTTAGAAAGCGAGTCGCTGTACAAATAGGTTTGTTTACGTGTTGCAGAGCGTTTTCAAGAGTCACAGCGCAACACTAACTACAAATAAGTATGAATACTCTCAAGAAGGGCACCAAACCAATGTAGTGACGGTGTCCAAAAATCAGAATTGCTGGCATACTAAGATGAACGTTGTAGCTGACGAAAAGTATTCTTGCTGTGAAACGTGAGATTCCCAAGGGCAAAGTATGTCATTGGCACATGTCTAAGATAGACAGAAATACACTTCTTTGCAATGTACCACGCTGTCTGCATTCACGGACCAAATAGAAAATGACGCTCCCACATCGTTGACTGCATAATGCAGTAAAAATGTATGCAATAGATTGGAAGCAAACATATAAACTGGCCAAGTGCCTCCTTCATCGCAAACGGCACTGAAACTCGTGTAACACGCTGTGCAGTTTTCCCTGCACAATCGACAACAATAATATCAGCATGATTGCTTGCCACCAAGTGTCACACAGAGAAACCAAAATCAGGCACTTCGTTGTAGCTACTCCATAGCACTACACATCATAGATTGCAAAATGAGTAGCCACTGCACAGTGTTTTCCATTCACTTTCAGTCAATGTATGTCGGAATCGCCTAAAACCCACACGCTGTGCCTCGTGAAACACACAGCCATAGCCGCACCCTCTGCATTTCTGTCCACAAATACACCGTGTAGCGTAGTCTGTCTGTACATACCTCACTCATAAACTTAGTTACCCAGTCCCGTAGTGTCTGCAGGCCCATTTCTATGAGCGTCATCTGCAAAAGGGGCGTATGTAACACCTGCCACCCTGCAACTATCGCGATATTCGCTGACTTTTCATGCTGGGCGCACGCAGGAGTGAGAGAGTAACTTTGAACCAGGGGAGCAGACGTCGTTAGTTGTGCTGGCTCTGAAAAGAACCTTTGGGGTCTTTTTTTTTTCTTTTTTAAATGTGCTTCCCTAGAAAAACAAAACTTCATTGCCACTGTATGACAAAGACATGCCATTTGTCGTGAAAAGGTGTATGTATCGCGAACCAATGTTCTCATTCTCACAGTAGAACATCTCAGCAGCACTTAAGAAGTCACATATGCTTCTGTTGATGAGACCTCTTCCGACCTCTGGCTGGCAACAGGAATTATTGGAATACTTCCACACTATTTTCGGGGGTATACAAAAAAGCGCTGCACTGCTTTCATCATAATCTTCAGTTGACGGAACACACGGGAACAAGGCATGTAACCCATAATGAAGGCTCCAAAGTGCACAATCACTAAATGTACAGTTGACAGGGCGACATTCTAGAAGCAGTCCACCGAAACAGCACGATTCGACACAATTTGACACTACTCCACAAAGCGTCCACTCCCTCCAAACCAAAATTGCCAGACATGTCTTCTTGGAGGGCATACACACACAGATCTACCACAAAGCCATCACCCACGATGAAAACTGTACATCTTGCCATGTTTGCCAGCCGCAGTACACAAAGTAATGGGGAAAGTGAATGCCTCCCTTTCCTGTGATGCACACCCAAAGCACCTGATTGGCCAAAGGCCATAGTCCCATTTCTATTGGCCAGCATGCTCACAAACGCAGAATGTGGCACATGCCTTTCTCCAAGTACCGCCAGGGCCACACCCCAGTAAAGCAGGAGGAGGAGTTCTTCATATTGGTGCGCTTTCCTCTGACCCACACCCTGAGCAGCACATGATGGTACAATCGCTACAGTCCTATTTCTATAGGCCAGCATGGTGAGGAGCATCGAATGTGTCAAATGTACACTACCATAGTGGACCACGACACAGTCCACGTTTGTGACGGACGCCACATATCTGCAAAGACGAACCATCCCGCCGAAACTTTAGTCTCCCTGACGGGCCCAGAAAACGGCCATTCCTGCCAACCCGAAATTACCAGCAACGCCGCTTTCCATGCAACACCTGTGCAGATGGCGCACAAAGGTATCACTGACGATAAGCACTGTGCGTCTCTCCAAGTCGACCACCACTAGTCGACCACCCTCACGACATAGTATTGTGATGAAATGGTACCGCCCCTTCCTATGAACCACGCCCTAAACTCCTAATTGCCTATTTCCCACAATTCCATTTCCACCCTGCTCATAATGGGAGGATATGCATGTGCGCTTTCCCATTTACAGTGAGGGCCACGGCCCAGTAAAGCTCTGACAATACTTCTTCCCTTTGCACGGTCACCTTTTGCAGCACTTCCCCCAGTTGGGTGCTGTCAGATTTCAAAATATGCATGCACCAATCACATACAAAACCTCTGCATTGCACATTGTCAAATCTATACACCACTCCTTATTTACCGTTAAACACTCTCAGTACACGTTCCGTTTGATTGCAAAGCCCCTCCACCAGAAACTTCTGCTAAAGGAGGCACTATTGCAGCATCCACAAACATCCTAACACGCCCCCAGCACACCTTTGGATATGCACACAACAATGCAACCCTTTCGACACCCACCACAACTCTATACATACAAGCATGCGACCATGTGGGCACCTAACATTATGCACAAACGTTACATACGTAGCGGCAGTTCTACCCATCTCCCCCAAACCATAAAACGCCCATTCACGAAAACATGTCACACTTAGCAGAAGCCACCCACAAACATAGCGCAGCCTGCACCACCCCTACGCACTACCATCTATTGTCACTGCCAACCTATCCACACCACTTTCACAACATTGGGTTTACTTCAATAAATCTGCACACAGCAGAGTAACCAACCACATATAAGCTGCCCTTCAACCATACCCACTTCTATACTCCCATTACGTACGCACGGCACCCTGTGGCCACACTACCCAACTTCTCACTGTACCATCTCCTGCCGCACACCAAATACTGGAGCATATTCCAACTATCGCCACAACCATTGAATGCACAATAGACACTTTGCAACTCACTTGTGCTGCTGTAGCACGTCGACAATGTGCTCCACACGCATTCTCCAAAGATCACCACCCTGTGCCTCATACACTGCCAAGCCTGCATTGCTCCAGTGGGTCTGCTCCTTGCACACATTCCCCCCACCGTAATTCAACAATACATGTCATCATATCACCAACTACCACTATGAACATATGCACCACTGGCACAGCATTCCTAACCAACCTCGACACTGCAATGGACATGCACATCATTTTATACAACTGTTACCATAATGTATAAACATTACACTGTCTCTGGCACCCCTATGCCCTCTCATTCACATACTATTGTCTTACCCACTTCCACTCAGAAAGGATCGTTTCACTGGCAACGTAAACACAACATGTTTACAACATTGCCCATACTGCAAGCTTTGTGCACACAGCAAACTATCCGAGTACATATAAGCTGCCCTTCAACCATACCATGTAACATACTGACAGTTTACAAGCATTGCATCCAGTGCCCACACAGCGTGACTTTTCACTGCAGCATCTGCAACCACAGGGCACCTCCATGGAGCTATGCAGAAGCAAATTGCAACAGTTACCATCATGTACAAATAAGACACTCTCTCCTGCATCCCTGTGCTCTTTGAATCACATACTATGGGCGTATCCACTACCATTCACAACATATTGTGCCACTGCCAACCTACCCACAATCTGTTTGCAACAGTGGCCTATAACGGCTTAAATGTGCTCCACACCCATTCCTTACATGTCGCCACCCTCTAACTCATGCTGATTGAAAAATGCATTACTGCCATGCGTGTCCTCAATGCCTAGGATCTTGAATACATGGCCAAAGGGCTACGGCCATGCATCCAATAGTCTAGGCCTTGAACACACTCACGGCAAGGTTATGCCACCATGCATGTCTCCATATCAGCAACTGCGACAATCCACATAGACACCACTGCCACCAACACTCCTACCCAACCTGTACACCACCATGGTGCTATGCAGCAACAAATGGCAACAGTTAACATAATGGCCACGTGGGCAGCTACCATTTTGTACAAACGTGCCACACATAGGGAGCACCACTTCACCCCAACTCCCCCAAACCATAAAATACCAAATCACGAACACAGGTCGCACTTACCAGAATGCACAAACATACCACATCCTCCACCACCTCTACCCACAGCCATTCACAAAGGATTGTGTCACTAACCACAACATTTTCACAACATTCGGCCTACTTCAACAATTCTGCACAAAGCATAGGCCTTGAACACACCTACAGCAACGTATTGCCACCATGCATTTCAACATTTCACCAACTAAGACCATCGACATACACACCATTGCCACCAGCAGCCCTACCTAACCTGCACACCACCATGTAGTTATGAAGCAACAAATTGTAACAGTTAACACAATGTTATAAGAAAACACTTTCTCCTGCACCCCTATACACTTTCATTCACATACTATAGGTGTACCCACTCCCATTCACAAAGTACTGTCATTGCCAACCTACCCACATTCAGTTTGCAGCACCAACGCTACTGCAAACAATCTGCACACAGCGCACTATCCAAGCACCTGCCTGTACCGGATGCAGACTGAAACATGCCTTCCTGCAGTGTGTATGTTGCAGCCGTATACTCCTCAGTGCATGCCCTACAGCCTACGGGCTTCGACCATGCACCCAATAGTGTAATCCTTCCACAGACCCACCGCACCTTCATTCATCCATGCATGCCTCCATGTGCCTAACTACCGCATTCCATCCGCAGCGCACCGCCACTCGCGCTCCCATCCAACCTATGTCATGTGCAATTCACTCCCCATCTGCAAATGACCTGCCACCACTCGCCACCAAAAGAGTTTGCCACAAACAGGTTGCGGCAGAAGCTAAGGGACTGTTAAGACAGCTGCCTCCTATCATCACAGAAAATACTAGTCAACATATGTCACATATAAACCACTTCACTCCCCAGCCATTCCCTCCCTTATTGCTGCCAACACAATGCGTAGGTACATTTTCCAGACCCTTCCGCCGCCGCACTGTCCTCCGATACACCATGGCGGCTTCCCAAAAAATGTTGACGCACAGCACGCTTCCCTCCAGCCAACCAGCGGCCGCGTCCGAACTTCTCCGACACCATGCCGTACTGCAATCCAATGACATTTCTGTCAGCGGAGTGAACAGGGAAATGGGTCCGAGGAGCGGACCCAGATAGCACTAATTTTTTTGGGACGTACATTTCAGTATTTTACAAAGAATTGACTTTTGGATTACCACCAAACGCTTTCTGGTCCAAGCCCTCGCACCTGCCACAAATTTGGTGAAAGTCCATCCAGCCGTTCGGGCTGTAGCCATGCGCAAAGTATTTCCCCATTCAGTCTAGGGGGAAAAAATGTTTGGGACCCCCCTATAACTCTCACGACATGGGACGTAGTAGACCTCAACTCGGCCGTCGATACGTCTTGCTCGGCACTCGATCAACGATTCCGGACATGACGTCAGGCGTCGTATATAATCTGTCACTACGCCCCATACCTCAGTCCCTTTTTCCCGCGCGCTAACATGATGGTTTGGAACACGTTGAGTCTTTGACTCATTCAATATTTTCATCAGAAAAGCTCTGTTATTGTTCACTCATTTCGACGCGAGATGGCCATTGCTCGAATTTCGTGCTTCAAGCGGTGTACTGACTGTGGCACTAAGATGTCCATCACTGACCCACACAAGTTGGGTCTCTGGTGCCACAGCACGGTTCACGAGATGGAAGAGTGCTCGTCATGTGCCAAAATGCAGCGCAAATCAGGCAGCTTAACTCGTGCTCGGTCGACCACTTAGAGAATCCCAAGCAAGGTCGGCGGTTCGGTCCTCGGAAGCTGAAACTGAAGGGTATAACCCCGAAAAAAGAACATCAGCAGAAGAAGCGGTCCCACTCGATGAGCCTTTCTTTTTCGTCCCGAAAAAAGGAGTCATCACCATTGTTGAAGCTCCGATTCATCGAGCAAGCTAGGTCACCCGTCGGCGGGCCCTTCTGCCTGGGAGGAATTTAAAACCTCCATTTGGAAATGTTTAAGAAGCATGCTGTAGAAGGCACGGTTAACCCCCCTACCCATCGCAGCAGACTTCGAAGGCGTCAGCGGCGCGCAATACTACCGACCACTCACACGCCCCTGTACCATCAAAGGAAGTTTATTGGTATCGATGTTGGGGCCCTTCTGTGCTGCTACCGCTGTCGAGGCTTTGACATCTCAGGCACGGTCAACGTCGACAGCAACCTTATCGGCGCATAGAGACAAATCTTCGGCGCCGACAATCTTACACCCCTCAATCCTGGTCTGAATTTTTCAGCAACATGTTGAGTATTTTCAGCGCTGATGACACGGGAGATCAAGGGGATGTTGAGCTAGCCTATGTGGGCACCAGTTGTGGCAACTTGCTGAGGGCCAACATGAGGCTAGTGGTCTGGATACTTAACCAGACTTAGATTTCCAACAAAGCCAGCCCTACACCCATAACTACACCAAGTTCAGGGGCCTAGTAGAAAGGGTAATTGACACCTTAGGATGGTACTCCTCGGGCAAAGCCAGTGCAGGGGTACGCCCTTACTGACATTTTGGACAAAAATATGCCTCTAAGCCCCACAATTGCTGACCTTCTGACCACTCTGTGGCAGCATCCTTGTACAATGCCCCCGGATAGTTCAACTATAACAGATAATACTGGCCGTCTAGAGGAAACCCTTCATTCCACTCCTCACACCCTTCCTGAGAAGGGCTTGCAATGCAGGCTGCTACAGTCTACTCCAGACCAACTTCTTCCACTTTCGCTCTGCCACCCGACAGGGAAGCGAATAAGGTTGATGCCCTTGCCAAAAAGGCTTCTACTTCGGGCAGTATGGCCATTAAAGCCACCAATGTGGCAAGTGGCTTAGCTAATATTGGTTTGTTCTATGGACAACAGTGGAGAATGCTGTGCAGTATGTCCCTGAGGGTGAAATGCGCGAGAGCTTCCTACAGCTGGTGGAGGATGGGAAAGAGGTGGCCAGGCAGTTGCTGCGTACAGGCCTGGACATCGCAGATTGTGTGGGCTGATCTGTGGCATCAGCAGTAACGCTGAGGAGACAGTCATACATAAAGCGTCTGGCATTTCGGCCAATGTCCAGGAAAACTTATTGGACATGACCTTCGAGGACGAATTCCAATTCGGCTAAAAGGCTGACGATTCCTTAGAAAAATTCAAGGAATACAAAATCGCTGCTAGATCGTTGGGCCTAGATGCGTGGCCGGCCAAGCCTGCCTTCAGCTTTGCCTCCACGGCAAGGGGCTATAGGCGGTTTGCACCTTACGGCAGGAAAGTGCAGCTCCCATCGGCCAGGCAAGGGCAGAATTGTATCTTGCGCTCCAGAAGGGGCATAGGGGTTTTTAAAGGCCAGCAAGCAGTGGCGGGGGCGACCCAGCCGCCTAAAATGCTTTTATTTTCCCTCGCACAACTTATCGGTTGGCGGGCGGTTGACTGAGCACTGGCTTCAGTGGCAGGAAATTACTTCTGATTTGCCTGTTAGTTACAACATCGCTCGGTGGGGTTGTCTGCCCGTCTTAAAAAAAACACTGGACAGACCCCCACCACTTCCGATCCAACCGGTACAGGATCTCCAGGAAGAAATGTGAGTTCTATTGTTCAAGGGTGCCATGAAAGAGGTACCTCCAGAGCACAGAAGATCGGGTGGGTATTCCCAGTATTTCCTGGTACACAGGCAGGGAGGTCTTGGTCCCATTCTGGCCCTCAGCTCAGGACCTCCTGAGAAAAGACCAATTCAGAATGGTGACGTTGAGATATTCTCCATGCTCTCGAACTACAGGACTGGCTGGTGTCAACTGATTTACAGGATGCTTATTTCCATGTGCCGATATATCGAAAGCACAGGAATTTCCTGATGTTCATCATAGGGGACAAGCACTATCAATTCAAAGGCTCCCCTTTTGTCTGACCTCTGCCCAAGGGCCTTCACCAAGCTCATGGCGGTAGGTGAAAATACAATATTTTATTTATTTTTAAAATTCAAATGAAATCATACACTTTTTAATAAGGGGCAGCAATCACCAATGAGGTGATAATTACAGTGAAAATGAAATCAATGCACTTGGTTAACCTTCTCCTAGAACACAGCACACGTGAATAGGAGCACTTTTTGGGCTAGAATAGATAGCACCCAAGTTAAGGTTCCCCCTGCAATGTTCCCTCAACTTAGTAAAGGCCTAGAATAACATTAGAGTTTTACAAATAATTAATGTGTGGTTAAATTATAATATACATGTTTTATCGCAATAGCATGTATGTTCTATCACTGGCAATCACAAGGCGATGGATCAGTAGAAGGCATACAATTTGAAAATGAGTAAAGGTTTAGAGCATGCAGCAGCCAAATGACATGTTACCAGGGTATGAGTATGACTACTTAGAGAGTGGGATAAGGACAATGGCAATGCAAGGTAAAATAGGTGTTTCTGTGGGGCAGGGATTATACTCAGTCCACTTTTGAGTTTCTGGGATTTTTTGACAGTCAACAGGGTCTGGTCACAAAAGATTCTGGTCACCGGAGAGCGGACAGTAGGGCAATTTGGTCACTGGATGGCACAGGTACCGCTGGATGCAGTTGGTGGGCAAACACTGAGTGGGCAGCAAGCCAGGCTGATTTCAGGATGCAAAAGATACCACAGCTTTCCCCTTTCTGTGAATGGGAGATTAGTGAGTTTATTCTGGATCAATGGCCTTGCTGGAGTAGGTGTCAGCTATGCTTGGGTTTTGTAGTGGGCTCTGGAGTAGGGTCAGCAATGCTTAGGCATTGTAGTTGGAGTCCGCAAGCTGAATGGATATCAGGAACACAGAGCAGGAATGTAGGAGAGAGTGTCTGTCTAGAGTCTTGTCAGGCACTCTTATTTATAATGCATACTGACCTCATCAAAGTATATGGCTGGGCAGGCTTAATTAAGCACACCTCTAACCGACTGGATTGGTCAGGGGTGCTAGTCCCCGCCTTGCTCTCAACTGTTTGGATTTCAAGGCAGCATGTCAGATTTTTTATGTGAGTTTTACAATGTTCAAAAACCTCCCACAGTTACTTTAGCTAAAATCCGATTTTGCCACAAATGGTACATTTATACAGTTGAAGTCCTTTAGCAACTTCCATGAACAGGTTACATATTTTATGCAGACCATTCCACTCCAACTCTGAACTCTGTGACACATTGTTTCACCCTTCTAATACTTTTTGGTAATTTTGAGTATGAAAGATTCGGCCTAAAATTCTGTAACTTTATACACGTGTGTGGATTATCATAAAGGAGGTAAGTATTAAAATGTGCAGTGACACCATGGATACTTTCCTTATAATCCCCAATTCTTTGCCATTTTTGTTCCCAAGGTGTCAGTGAATTCTACAATGTCTCAAATTATAAACCACAGAATCACATTTAAACTGCAAAATGTTAGCATTTTTACAAGGTCCTGCTGCTGCTTTTACAAGTCTTTTTTTCTATTAATAGTCTTTGGAGGCAATTGGCAGTCCTTTATCACTGGACCTTTTTGTTTTCTTCAGCTGCCACCAACTGTCATTTCCTCCAGAGTAAGGTTGGGGTTTCCCTGCTTGATTGAAGGTGTATTGCCCCTTCCCCACTTCACACTTCCTTGTCCTGGGAGTTCCATTGTCAGAGAGTTCAGCCCAGACCAGATTCTGTCCAACCTAGTAATTATCACGGATGTGTTAGTATCTACTGAGAGTTTATGGTGGTTCCCTTTCTTGGGGGAAACCTTAGCTCTGCCAACTGGAATAACCCGTTTTTGGAAGCTTGCAAAATCTAGCCAAGTCAGTTTAAAACCTTTATTTTCTTTTATTTGGTCCTGAATAAAAAAACAAGCCTGATGGATAGACAGCCCATGTGTGTTCCCCAGCAGCCAACCCCTTCACATTGCTAGGCACAGACGAGCTTTCATTGAACATTTTGCTTTTCTTTAAAATGGCAAATTTGTTTCTGTAGTTTGCAAAGCCCATTTTACACATGTGGTGCAAGCTGCTAGCACTTTGACTTTTGTTTGGTTGTTTGTTTATTTATTTGGTATGGCGCGCAAAACCCAGAGGTAACCGGGCATAGCAGAGAATAGGAAGATAAGATTACATAAAAACTTCGTTGCATGGTAAGGCACACATGAGTATAAAGCAAAGCATTATATTACATAGATTCTGGTGAAAGGAAGGACATATCTACATATATACATACATGTATACATAAAGTTAATTACAATTTTAAATTCTATTTGACTTTCCATCTGGATTCCCACACTGTTTTGCAGCCATAGTTATTTTCTTGTGGGCAGTAGTTTATTTGAAGTATAGATGCACTGAAATTAACATAGCTCAGATCGCTGGAGTTTCTTTCAACTACTGATCTTTGATACTTTGTACAAAAAAATGAACATGCTTCCCGTGTGGTTAAATGAAGTTTCTTGGTTGATTCTTCTCAGATCTGGTTTGACAAAGCCTGTCATTCAGGGGTCATGCTTGGTTTTGGTGAAGCACAATCGGGATATGAATGGGCATGACAGGGCATTATTAATAACAGTAGTTTGAGGAAGAACAGATGAAAATAGCATCACAGCATCATCATTTTTAAAGGTGAAATGCTTCCTTTTTCAATGGGGAGTTTAGGCTTTCAGCAAAGCAGTGCTGCTTTTTCACTCTTTCTTTTCTATATGTCAGAACACACTGGCAAGCTCCCTCAGTGTGTCCCCTAGTTCCATCCTGCCCAATATGTGCTTGGCAAGATGGTGCAACCATCTTTTTGTCGCTGCAAAACGCAGTTGTGAGGCCATGGTGCCCACAGGAGCCAGCACAGCCATTTTGTTGTTTCTGCTGAAATGCAGCTTGGTGATGTGGGGAAGCACTGATGAGTGGGTAAATATATCCCACACTGCACAGGCTGGGCTTCTTCCTGAACTTGAGGTTGTTTTAGGTGACACCTTTCCAAAGGTTCCTGTTCATCGGAGCAGTCCTAGAAACTCTGGTAGGGATGGCCTTCCCTCCCGAAGAGAGTCAACAGCTTGGCACAGATGGTTGACTTGTTCCGAAACCATGCAACTTTACCAGCGGCTTCCTTCCTCCGCCTCTTGAGTCTCATTGCCTCCTGTATTTTTCTAGTGCAAGTAGCCAGGCTGTGCATGAGAACCCTACAGTGGCCCTGAGGGGGTCAGTGGTCACACCACCTTAGTGCTCTCTCGAATCCCCTCAAGGTATCCGTATTTGTGGTCAACGACCTTGCCTGGTGGGCGAGCCGCAGTATTCTGATGGCAGGGGAACCCTTCTGGCCTCCATGGCCCCAGGCCCGAGTGGTCCCGGATGCGTCTCTGAAGGGTTGGGGCACTCACTGCGAGGACTTGCAGGTGAATGACCTTTGGTCAGCGATGGAAGCCAGATCGCACATTAAAAGGCTGGAATTGCGAACCATCAGCCTGAGATCAGTCGCTCCGTCTCTGGAGGGGAAGCATGTCCTGATTATGACCGTCAACACAGTAGTGATGCACTACGTCAACAAGCATGATAGCGTGCACTCTCTCCCCTTGTGCAAAGAGGCGATGCAGCTGTGGTTCTGGCTGTTAGAGAACCGGATCTCAGTCTCAGGAGTTCTCCTGGCGGGGACAGAAAAGAGTTTGGTGGATGCTCTGAGCAGGCAGAGCACGGTCTCGCACGAGCGGGAATTGGGCCAGCAAGTCCTAGAGGAGGTCTTCTCTTGCTGGGGTACCCCATCAATGGACTGTTTTGCCACGGAGTCCAGCAGGAAGTCCAAGCAATTTTGTTAAATGGAATTCCCAGGGAACGGTGCGTTAGGTGACAGGTTGCTGGTTAATTGGACCTTCTCTCTCTCCACAACGCCTTCCCTCCATTCCTTGGGTTCTCAGGAGGCTCGAGGGGTTCTGAGCATCCATAATCCTGATTGCGCTGGACAGGGCGAGGATGACCTGTTACTCGGATCTTCTGGATCTAGCCATCTGCCCACCTCTCTGGTTGCCTCTGCGCCCGGATCTCCTCACCCAGTCAAAAGGTTGGGTATGCCACCCATACCCAGAGTCTCTCAACCTACATGCGTGGCTCTTGAGAAGATGACGTATGATGACTGGGAGACTGGGACCTCTGAGTAAGTTCAGCAGGTGTTACTGGTGTCACACAGGTAATCTATAAGATCATTGTATGCGTGCCGGTGGAGAAGATTTGAGGCGTGGTGCAGGGAACGTGAGATTGACCCCATCTCTTGCCCCACCACTACAGTGATGGGGTTCCTTCTGCCACTGACCTCAGCAGGCCTCCAGGTAACTACAGTCAAATGATACTTGGCAGCCTTGTCTGTGTTTAAAAGATCACGGTGATAGCGCCAATTCCTGAAGGGCCTTATAAATAAGTTTTCCGCTGACTCCCTTGTTGTCCCAGATTGGGATCTGAATCTGGTGTTAACTTATCTCATAGTGGCTCCTTTTGAGCCGATGCACTCGTTTTCTTTGAGGCTTTTATCATTGAAAACAGACTTTCTAGTGGCTATTACATCCGCTAAGCGGGTGAGAGAACTGCTGGCTTTATGCTGCAAGCCACCTTTTTATGTTTCTTCCGGGAGAAAGTATTGCTTAGGGCGTGACCTGGTTTTCTTCCTAGAGTTGTTTCTGAGTTTCACTTGTCACAATGCATTGACCTCTGCGAGAAACCAGAAGGTGTCTCACCCACTAGTCCCGAGGATCTCTCATCCAGGTGGCCATGACACAGCCATCTCTTTTGGATCCAGTTCCTGGGGGTGGACCAGTCCTGGAGGATCACCTGAGTGAGGGGTCTTCGGGGAGTGGGACACCGGATGGTGAGACGCAGTATCCACTTCCCTTTAACACCTTTACCCCATCCTACCAGGTAGGATATTTAGGAACTGTACCCAACCCTCTTTTTAAAACACAAGCACTTTCACATGGACAGCCTGCTATGAGAGAAAACAGACTAACACCCAAGCAGTATACCTGACGTGTCCCAATACAATGGTCAGGCAATTACTGACAATCACACACACCTGACTTACTTTAAGCTTCCCCACACGGATAAAAGGCGGAGCACGGGAGCACACTCTGAGCGAGGCAAAGCACTGGAGGAAACAGCTGTTTCGAGACAGCAGCTGAACGAGAGAAGAAAGACGGCAAAACAGAAGGAGATCGCAAGGAGGGAAGTTCCCTGGACCTTTTCGACAAGGAACCGTTACTTTCCAGAAACCTCGACAATAGAAAGCGTAAGACCAGGAAACCAGGGCTGAAGAACCCTGTATTGTGTGTCGGAGATACCGGGGGACCTCCCGCGACCATAATCAAGGCAGGGAGAAGCGACAGCCGCTGTGGTACCATCCTTGGCTCCAAGAATAAAGCAGCGTCAGTGAATAAAGACAACCGTTGAGTTGGGGAGACCGATACAAGATAGGTCTGTGTTGAAGCCAAGGTTGCAAGCAGCAACATTGCATGACGAGCGCTGGAACGAACATTGTTAAAACGCGTGTGATAAGAGATGCAAGTAAAGTTAAAGCAGTGGTCGAAGTGTAAGAAAAGAAGTAGTGGAACTATGTTCCCTGCTAGCCTGCCCCACTCCTCACAAACCCCATTGCCCTGCCTCCTCCCACAAACAATACAAACCCCCAAACACAGTTGCCTGCTGTTTAAGGGAATGTTCACTGCAGTGCACTGAAAGTGCAAGTTTCAACTTCTTCCTACACTGTTATTTTAAAACGAAACCGTTCCGGGACGGTTTCTTTTTAAAATAAAAGTATAGGAGCTGTAAAATTTAATTTAAAAAAAATTGGAGGAGCACCGCTCCCGCTCACTTCGACCACTGAGTTAAAGTTGAACTGCTGATGAGTGATTGAAGTTTAAAGTTTTAAATCAAGATAAAATACCTTGAACAGAGTGCATCGGCTCTGTGTGGGTGCTCAATTGAAGGGCTCTGTAAGGTGTCCATCTGAGAAGTGGCAAAAGCGAAAGTGAGGAAAAGGTATATCAAGATGAGAACGAGTAATTGCCAATCGTAGTGGTCCAGTGACGGTTTGAGCAAAATCATGTGCACAGTTGAAAGTCTTCGATTTTGATGAAGTAGAGAAAGTTTGGAAAAGTAGATCGAGCCCGACGGAGGGAGACCAGGGGTGAACAGTAAATCGCCAGAGAAGTTGTACATGTGTAATCCTAAGAAGTAAGGAACTTGAATGTTTGTCTTGTCGCATCAGGCCCTCTGAAATAAGAGAGTTTGAATGGCAAAGAAGGCCCTGATGTTAAGGTTTTGAACTGCATCCTCGTGCTAGAGAAGCCAGAGAGTTTGCTAAGCTTGAATGTCCCGCCTTGTCCTGTGCTGAAAACGTGGGGAAAGGAAGCCAACGGCTTGAATATCCTGAAATATCATTTCGAAGGGATTGTGTCCTCCGACGTAGTCCTTATCTTAGATATCTCTTTCCAGCTTTGCTGGCCTCGGAAATCTTTTCTCTCTAGAGGGCGCTGCGCGTCGACGTCCGTCGAGTCGATGTCCCTCGACAGCCACCGTATCGACGTCAACGTCATCCTGCCTATAAAGGTCACGCTCAGCGTCTGTTGCTCAGTTCTGTTTTTCCGCGCTTACTCAGTGCCTCGGAATATCGTTGCTCAGTTTCGTAGAGAATTATTCCAATTTCCTCGAGATATTCGATCCATACTCGATGGCTTCCTCGTCTGAACCGACGACCCCTCGGACCGGTTTTAAAAAATGCCGAGACTGTGGAAAAAAGATGTCGCTGACTGACCCTCACAGGGTCTGTCTGTGGTGTTTGGGAGCTGAACACCATTGTTCGGAGTGCGAGGACTGTATGTCCATGACAGCTAAGGCCCTGAAGGAGCGTAGGGGGAAGCTGGAAAAAGGTAAAACTTCGAAAGCTTCTTCTTCCTCGACAAAGTCGAGACATTCGTCTCCTCGTCACCATTCGCGCTCCAGGTCTCGAAGCGGGTCCCATCACTCCTCGAGATCGAAGCACTCGAAAAGGAGACGCCGAAGATCCCCTTCTTCGTCCTCCTCTTCCTCTGTTTCACCTAAGAGAATCCCTTGCCCCACGAAACATAGTTCCCGGGCTGAATGGGTGGAATTCCGAAAAAATATGATGAGCGTCTTCGAGAAAGCGGCCTCGACCCCCTCGAAGACTGCCGAGAGCGATGCTCTGGTCGAAAGACCCAAAGGTCCAAAACGCTGCGAGTCGCAGTACCCGGCGAAGGAAGCTTCTCGAGTGCGTCATGAACCCTCGAGTAAAGCAAAGACTGTCATGATCTCTGCTTCCAAAAGGTCAGGGTTTTCCCAACTCCCTTGGAAGCAGATCCATAACCCAGGTTCCGAGTGCCAACCAGTCCCAATTGGGACCTTTTGGACCCAGTCCTGGCGCCAGTGGCACCAGGCTCATAAATATGCCCAGTCCCAGCGCTGGAAGCGCCGGGCTCATAATGCTTGGGTGGACTTACCTGCAGCAGACCATGCTGCTTACTTGCCTGCCAGTTGAGCCTCTGATCCTCTTCTGTTTGGAACTACTTTTCCTGTTGGGTGGGGCAGGAGCCACTCCCTAGATTCAGAACACTGGAACTCTTCTGGAAAGCAGGAACTCTTTTCTTACCTAGGCGTGGCTGTGGAAGGAGACACCTAAGCACTACAGGAGGCTATTTAAACCACACCCGATGGATGAATCTTGCTTTGCGTTATTCTGCATCCTCTGCAGCAGATCGCTCATTGTGTCTTCTGCATCTGATCCTGGGCCTAAGGAAAAAGGCTTACCATCCTGAATCCAGTCTTCAGCAACACCTATAAAGACAAGAAAGAACAGGTTAGCATTACGGTCTTCAGTGACAGCTCTTCACTTACCTGGTCCATCGGCTGTCACCAACGCCTCGCGCTGCATTCCGGCATCTGAAAGACAAAGGCTTACCTACTCTTCGTGCGCTCCGGAGGTCTTCACACTGCATTCCGGCATCTGAAAGACAAAAGCTTACCAACTCTTCGCACGCTCCGGAGGCCTTCAGCGCTGCATCCCGCATCTGAAAGACAAAACAAGGTGCGTTTAAAGACATTGGGGAACTTTAATACTCACGTGCCATTACTCCTTTCCACATCTAACCCAGTGGGTATTCCGGCACCCTGCAGCCGCTCCGAACTTTTACCTGCAAAATAAAAAGACAGTTAGAGCGCATCGTGAAGCAGGCAACAAGCGCTTACTTACGTGCTTCCAGGCGCTTCTATTCATCACACGGGCTCCATCTTCAACTCACTTCAGCCCGTCATCCGCCATCGCCGGAACCCTGCAAAACAAGAAACATCATTACTAAAGACTTTAAAGACATTAGAATTACTCAAAACTTACAGTTCGTGCAGTAAACGACTGACAGCAGTCCTCTGAAGTCAAGAGGCCTGCTCCCCTTATCCAGTGAAGAAACTGGTTACAGCACCCTGCCCCGAGGCAGATAGAGAGCACGGCGTTCACTTACCTAAGGTGAGAGCGTTAACCTTTGGGGTTCTACAGGAGAAGAGAAAGGGAAGAAGAGAGAGACATTCAATAACCCAGTTCCTTAATCCCATATTTTCTATCTGCAGACATCTTACCCTTCGAGTCAGACATACAGTGCACAGAGGTCCAGCCCAAAGAGCCAGCCGTGTGTTACACATCACCTTTGAAGATACGGTATACGCCCAGTCAAGACCGGCGCCTCTACGGGAATCAGGTGAGCGTTACAGAACGCAAAGCCTACCACAAAACTCCTGTCCAGGCGCTATGGAAACCTTGGATACCGACCAGCTAGCCCAGTTACTTGGGGAACTAAGGGCAGAAGTGCATGCAGCCCGTCAGGAAACGAACGCTCTAAGAAGGGAACTGATTATTTTCAAGGAGCGAACAGATGATCTCGCTAGACAATTGCTACAGTCACAAGCCGGACAGACCCCGTTACCCGCATCTGGGGGAAATCTTCCTTCTACATCCTCTATGAATCCAGTGCAGATCAACCTACCTGGGAATGTACCTCTGGCTCCGCCCGAACGATTTTCTGTTGACCCAAAGAGGTTTGCAGTATTTATCAATCAGTGCCGGTTGCATTTCTTATGCCGGCCAGCAGCCTTTCCAACTGATCAAGCTAAAGTAGCTTTCGTGCTTTCGTACCTTAGTGGCAATGCGGCAGACTGGTCGATCCCTGTAGTAAATCAAGATGATCCGGTCCTCCATGATTTTCAAGCTTTTCAGCTCAGTATGGAAAAACTGTTCGCAAGACATTCACAGGGGCAGGCCTTGGACAATGAGCTTCTTTCGTTGCGACAAGGTAATCAAGACCTTTTGGCTTATATTGCGTCTTTCAACAGACTGATAGTGGAAACTCAATGGCCTGAGGACAAAAGGATTACGCTGTTTTATAGAGGTCTACGTGGAGAGCTCAAAGATGTGTTAGCCCAAGTAGTGAATCCCCCACAAGATTGTTCGGGCTATATAGACTTAGTCGTTCAAATAGATCACAGACTGCAGAACAGGAAGGCCGATGGTTCCAAGTTTGATGCTCGAGTATTTTCCAAACCGCCAACTCCTTCCAAAGGAGTAGACTCCGGGGAACCCATGCAAATAGGGGGTCTGAAAGGTCCTCTAACACAAAAGGAGCGGGAAAGGAGAAAACAGTTGCAATTATGCCTCTATTGCGGAAACTCAGGGTACTTTCTTCGAGTCTGTCTGGTGAAACCTGCCAAGAAGGCAGTAGGAGCTGCAGTTACCAAAGTTACAAACTCTGAGCAGGGAAACGACCTCGCCCGACAAGAATAGAGGTCCTCTTGCCGAGCGTGAAAACCAGTTCCGTGACCTCGCATTTCGTGATACCTATGGTCCTCATTAGCCCTGATAATCCGGATCGATTACATGCAATTGAAGCTTACGTCGACAGCGGTGCCATCGGCAATTATGTGGATCATGAAATGGTTTTGAGGATGAATCTAACTCTTTGTCCCAAGGCTGTAAAGGACGTCATTACTACGGTGGATGGTACGGAGATAGCCTCCGGGCCAGTAACGCATACCACTCAAGAGGTGACGCTAGTAAGTCAAGATGGACACCATGAGAAGATCGTGTTCGATGTGATCAAGGCCCCTCAGTTTCAGATTATTCTAGGAATACCTTGGTTAGAGAAACACAATCCTCTGATCGATTGGCGAGCAAGAACGGTCCAGTTTCCAGAATGTGTCTCTACTTGTCACCCTCCACCTGGTGTTGCACTGGCAGCAATTTCTTCAGAGACTCCCCAGTTACCTCCCGAATACCAAGATGTTTTCCAGAAGGATCAGGCTAACTCTCTACCTCCTCATAGGTCTTATGACTGCCAGATAGACCTGATACCTGGATCTACTCCTCCTTGTAGTAGAATTTATGCCCTCACCGAGCCTGAGAACCTTCACCTTCCACAATACCTGGATCAATACCTGGCAAATGGGGTTTATTCGTCCTTCCAAGTCCCCTGATTCTTCAGCTTTGTTCTTCGTTCCAAAAAAGGAAGGAGACCTTAGAACTTGTATAGATTATCGCTCCCTGAACCAGATCACCGTTAAGAATAGATATCCGTTACCTTTGATCCCTGAACTCCTCGACCAAGTCAGAAAAGCATGCATATATACAAAGCTGGATCTTAGAGGAGCTTACCACTTGGTACGAGTAAAAGAGGGCGATGAATGGAAGATGGCCTTCCGCACCAAGTATGAGCTATTTGAATATCAGGTCATGCCCTTCGGACTTTGCAATGCCCCGGCCGCCTTTCAATATTTTATGAACGATGTCCTCAGAGAGCTCATAGATGTGTGTGTTGTTGTTTACATTGACGACATCCTTGTTTATTCTTCATCGGAATCTGAACATCGGAAACACGTGAAAATGGTCCTCGAAAGATTGCGTCAACACAAAGTTTTCGCTAAGTTGGAAAAATGTGTTTTCAACGTGACTGAAGTTGAATTCTTGGGATTCATATTATCACCTGGCGGAGTGCGTATGGATTCAAAGAAGGTCGATGCAGTTCTCAAATGGCCATCACCATCCTCCGTAAAAGGTGTGGAAAGCATGTTAGGCTTCGCTAACTTTTACCGCAGGTTTATCCCTGAATTCTCTCGAATAGTTCAGCCCATCACTGCCTTGTTAAAGAAAAACAAACGTTTTGAATGGTCTACCGAGGCGGAACAAGCTTTCCAGGATTTGGAGACTAAATTTATCTCTGCACCAATCTTAAAACACCCTCGCCCCGAACTCCCCTACA
This sequence comes from Ambystoma mexicanum, assembly GCF_040938575.1. Classification (NCBI taxonomy): domain Eukaryota; kingdom Metazoa; phylum Chordata; class Amphibia; order Caudata; family Ambystomatidae; genus Ambystoma; species Ambystoma mexicanum. Next base: position 323,608,077 of record NC_090925.1, on the reverse strand, counting down.
TCGTGGAAACTGATGCTTCAAGCCTTGCCATGGGGGCAGTTCTATCAAAAAAAGAACCCGGTAACCAATCAGTTGCATCCCGTGGCATTTTGGTCCCGCAAATTCTCGCCTCCTGAAATCAATTACACGATTACTGACAAGGAACTTCTGGCTATCAAGTCTGCCTTTAAGGCTTGGCGGCATTATCTGCTGGGGGCCCGACACACCGTTACTGTGATTACGGATCACCGAAACCTGCAATATTTGAAAACCGCAAAAGCCCAATCCTCTAGACAACTCCGTTGGGCATTATTCTTTGCCGAGTTTGACTTCATAATTACCTATCGACCTTGTACAAAGAACGGTAAAGCTGATGCCCTTTCTCGGATGGGAGTGGAAGAACACTTGATCAACCCTAAACCTGTACCAATCATTCCCGAACAAAGAATTCTGGGTGTAATCGCCACAGAATCCATAGAGGAAGTTGAGGATAAAGCCAGGCAACTTGTAACTCCAGCAGACATACAGAATTGGCATCTGCAGGGAAAGGACTTTGCAGTAAAGGACAACTTATTGTATTTCCAAGAACGATTATACCTACCCAGCACAGATTTACAGAAAAAAGTAATCTCTTGTTATCACGATTCTTTACTGGAAGGACATCCCGGTATGGCCAAGACCTCAGAAAAGATCAAGCGCTACTTCTGGTGGCCGTCTTGGAAAAAAGATATCAGAGACTTTATAATGTCCTGTGGAGTATGCGCCCAAAACAAGAGTCAAAAGGAAAGACCAGCAGGCCTCTTACGCCCTATTGACATCCCACCTCGCCCTTGGCATACGCTTTCTATGGACTTCATCACCGATCTACCTCCATGCTCCGGATACAATACGATTCTAGTAATCGTGGACTTATTCTCCAAGATGGCGCATTTCATTCCGCTCAAAGGCTTGCCAACAGCAGCAACTCTGGCCCGAGAATTTCTCGAAAACATCGTCCGACTGCACGGTTTTCCTTCGGTTCTAATTTCGGATCGAGGTAGTCAATTTATTTCTCATTTTTGGCGAAGTTGCTGTCGGTCGGCTCAAATTGATGTGAGACTATCGACCAGTCACCACCCTCAGACCGACGGACAAACCGAGAGGACCAATCAAACTCTGGAACAGTATTTTCGCTGAATGCTGCAACAAACTGAAAAAACTTGGAAAGACATCCTTTGGATAGCCGAATATGCCTACAATAACTCTGTCCATTCGGGAACTGGGACAACCCCGTTTTTTCTTTTGTACGGCAGTCACCCTCGAACCTCGGAGTTGGATCCCCTCCAAGATCTTGAAACACCAGCAGTGTAGACCACCTGCATTCTACAATCACCCAAGCCTTTAAGGAAGCTGTTTCTCACCTTCAAAGGGCTAAAGAACAATACAAGAAAGGAGCAGATCAACATCGGAAGGAAGCCCCTCAATATCAAGTAGGGGATCAAGTCTGGTTATCCACCAAATATCTACCTCTAAAAGGGCCACGCACATTCAACCCAAGATACCTTGGTCCCTATTCCATCACTACCATAGTAAACCCAGTAGCGGTCAAGTTGGACTTGCCCCCGCACATGAAGATACATCCGGTCTTCCACGTCTCTCTATTAAAACCCATGCAACCTCAAACCCGACTAACTAAATCTCCAAAACCTATCCTAGTTGATGGAGAACTCGAGTTTGAAGTCAAAAGCATTCTGGACTCCAAGATCTCCAAATCTAAACTATTTTACCTAATTGACTGGAAAGGCTACGGCCCCCAAGAGAGATCCTGGGAACTTGCTGAATATGTCCACGCTCCTCGCCTAATCAAAAGATTTCACCGAACATTTCCTGACAAGCCAAAACCCCTGGAGAAGCCCGGTTTGGGAGGGGCCTTGAGGGGGGGGTACTGTCATGATCTCTGCTTCCAAAAGGTCAGGGTTTTCCCAACTCCCTTGGAAGCAGATCCATAACCCAGGTTCCGAGTGCCAACCAGTCCCAATTGGGACCTTTTGGACCCAGTCCTGGCGCCAGTGGCACCAGGCTCATAAATATGCCCAGTCCCAGCGCTGGAAGCGCCGGGCTCATAATGCTTGGGTGGACTTACTTGCCTGCCAGTTGAGCCTCTGATCCTCTTCTGTTTGGAACTACTTTTCCTGTTGGGTGGGGCAGGAGCCACTCCCTAGATTCAGAACACTGGAACTCTTCTGGAAAGCAGGAACTCTTTTCTTACCTAGGCGTGGCTGTGGAAGGAGACACCTAAGCACTACAGGAGGCTATCTAAACCACACCCGATGGATGAATCTTGCTTTGCGTTATTCTGCATCCTCTGCAGCAGAACGCTCATTGTGTCTTCTGCATCTGATCCTGGGCCTAAGGAAAAAGGCTTACCATCCTGAATCCAGTCTTCAGCAACACCTATAAAGACAAGAAAGAACAGGTTAGCATTACGGTCTTCAGTGACAGCTCTTCACTTACCTGGTCCATCGGCTGTCACCAACGCCTCGCGCTGCATTCCGGCATCTGAAAGACAAAGGCTTATCTACTCTTCGTGCGCTCCGGAGGTCTTCACACTGCATTCCGGCATCTGAAAGACAAAAGTTTACCAACTCTTCGCACGCTCCGGAGGCCTTCGGCGCTGCATCCCGCATCTGAAAGACAAAACAAGGTGCGTTTAAAGACATTGGGGAACTTTAATACTCACGTGCCATTACTCCTTTCCACATCTAACCCAGTGGGTATTCCGGCACCCTGTAGCCGCTCCGAACTTGTACCTGCAAAATAAAAAGACAGTTAGAGCGCATCGTGAAGCAGGCAACAAGCGCTTACTTACGTGCTTCCAGGCGCTTCTATTCATCACACGGGCTCCATCTTCAACTCACTTCAGCCCGTCATCCGCCATCGCCGGAACCCTGCAAAACAAGAAACATCATTACTAAAGACTTTAAAGACATTAGAATTACTCGAAACTTACCGTTCGTGCAGTAAACGACGGACAGCAGTCCTCTGAAGTCAAGAGGCCTGCTCCCCTTATCCAGTGAAGAAACTGGTTACAGCACCCTGCCCCGAGGCAGATGGAGAGCACGGCGTTCACTTACCTAAGGTGAGAGCGTTAACCTTTGGGGTTCTACAGGAGAAGAGAAAGGGAAGAAGAGAGAGACATTCAATAACCCAGTTCCTTAATCCCATATTTTCTATCTGCAGACATCTTACCCTTCGAGTGAGACATACAGTGCACAGAGGTCCAGCCCAAAGAGCCAGCTGTGTGTTACACATCACCTTTGAAGATACGGTATACGCCCAGTCAAGACCGGCGCCTCTACGGGAATCAGGTGAGCATTACAAAGACCTCGAATCTTTCTTCGAAGGTTCCGTCGACGTCGGTGTCTTCGACGCCGTTGTCGAAGGGACCTTTGACACACGGGTCTGTCGACTCGACGCCATCCTCGACACCGGCGTCGACGCCAAGGAAAGTCACGGTTGCAGCGCACTGAGTGGCTATTCCCAGGTCTTCGATGACGATGTCGTCAAGATTGTCGACATCCTCAAGCAGAATTCCAATTCTATCGAGGACCTCGAGGCCTCCACCTTTGTTTTCGATGCCACGCTCGAAGCCGTCGGCATCAACGTTTTCGAGGCCGATTACAACAAGTTTGGCACCCACTGCCTTGGAGATGGTTTTCACACACTTTGTGAGTTCAGACCAATTGAGAACAATGTCCTCAATTATGGAAGAGGGAGAACTATCTGACCAAGAAGAGACATTTGAGTTGCAGGGATCTGCAACCCCAGTTCAAGAGGAGTTATCCTCAGAGGAACGCAGATTAAAGGAACTCCATGACTCCTTGCATGAGGCAAGTGGTTTAGACACTTCCCCAGAGGTGGAGTTCGCTAGGCCAGACCCGGGGGAGCATGCTGAAATCCCTTTTAGAGCCTTAATGGCCAGGATCACAGAATTTATGGCATGGTCAACACCTTCACAGGCTTTCCAACAGGATGACCTCACGGATATTCTTGATAAAGGTCCACAGGAGGATCCTGTAGTACCTTTTCATTAAGCTCTTCAAAGAAAAATCATGACGAACTGGGAAACCCCAGATGTCGTCCCGGCAGTAAATAAAAAACTGTCTACTAAATAGAGGGTTTCTTCTGCAGACCCGGAGTTTTTGTCCAAACACCCATCCCCAGAAAGTCTGGTGGTACAGGCAGCATCTTCTACTGACATCAAGACGGCTTACCCTACCGTCCCACAGGACAGGGACGATAAAAAATACGATGCTATGGCTAAGAAAGGCTTTTCGGCATGTAGCATGGCGTTAAAATCTATTAATGCTACTTGCACCCTTGCTAGATTTAGCCATACACTTTGGGAGTGTGCTTCTACAGCGGCTGACTGCATCCCGGAGGGAGAAGAAAGGGTGGCGTTCCTAAATATCATAAAGGACGGTAAAGACGCTATGTGCGAATCCCTCCAGACGGGCATTGATTCGGCTGACAGTATCAGCAGAGCAATGGCGGCAAGTACAACAACCAGGAGATTTGCTTGGTTGAGAAAATCTGGTTTTGCCCCAGATGTGCAAGCCAGGCTCTTGAATATGCCATTTGATAGCTCTCCTTTGTTTGGGAAAAAGGCGGATGACAGTTTAGAAAAACTGCAAACATCAAAGGCAGCAGAAAAATCCCTAGGCGCTGCAATCCGTCAGACACCTTTTCGTCCCACAGGAACCTCTGCGAGAGGCAAGTCCTTTCGCTTCTACTCCGCATTCGGAAGAGGTAGAGGACGACCGGCTCAAAGGGGACAAAGAAGAACTTCCTGAGGTGGACGGGGTAGATATTCAAAAGCCGCAGCAACAGCAGGTGCCTCTTTACCATCGGCATCTGCATCAGCCGCCCCAAAACCACTCTGAGGACTTCCCTCACAAGACACCTGTAGGAGGCAGGTTAACTCAACATCTGGCGGAATGGCAGGCTATCACGTCAGATGCTTGGGCATTGGAGACAGTTGCACAATGTTACTGCCTGCCTCTCCTACGCATACCTCAGAGTCATCCACCGGGGATCAGCTCTCAAAAAGCTCCAGATCCGCTCCTCTTGCAGGAAATTTTAGACCTGCTAGAGAAAGGTGCCATAGAACCGGTACCTGTAGCGGAGAGGAACAAGGGCTGGTACTCCCCTTACTTTCTCATTCCAAAGAAAGACGGAGGACTGAGACCCATCTTGGACTTGCGAGAATTGAACAAATTCCTCAGGAAAGACAAATTCAAGATGGTAACTCTTTCTCAGATCCTTCGGGCCCTTCAGTTCCAAGACTGGTTGGTATCTCTGGACCTTCAGGACGCTTATTTCCATGTGCCAATCCATCTCAAACACAGGAAATACCGGAGGTTCGCAATTGGCAACTCTCATTATCAATTTCGAGTGCTGCCATTTGGGCTGACCTCCGTCCCGAGGGTCTTCACCAAGTTAATGTCGGTAGTGGCTGCAAGTCTAAGGAGGGAAGGGATTCACGTCTACCCCTACCTGGACGATTGGTTGATCAGAGCTGTATCTTCGGAACAAGCTCAGATCCAGCTAGATCATGTTTGCCACTCCCTTCAGACTGGGCTTCTCCCTCAATTTAAAGAAGTCACAAATGATACCATCGCAGAGACTCCAGTTCATCGGAGCGATCCTGGACACTTCCCTGGGAAAAGCCTCGCCACCAGAGGTGAGGGCTCAAGATATTCTACAGATGGTCACCAAGTTTCAAAATGCCCAACGTCTCCCAGCCTTCGACTTTTTGAGGTTGCTAGGCCTCGTGGCATACTGCATTTTCCTAGTGCCAGAGGCTCGCCTGAGAATGAGATCCCTCCAGTGGGCACTGAGAACTCAGTGGTCACAATTCTCAGGGAGAATGACAGATCTTCTTCAGGTTCCCGACAGGGTGGCTCGAGACCTTCAGTGGTGGGCCTGTCAGGAGAACATTCTGAAAGGAGAGCAGTTTTGGCAACCCTGGCCAGAGATAACAGTCGTCACGGATGCCTCACTCACGGGGTGGGGAGCCCACGCCAACGACTTGACCATCAGCGGTCGTTGGTCTCCATCGGAGTCCAGACTACATAACAACCTGTTAGAGCTGAGGGCCATCAGACTTGCACTGAAGGCTTTTCTGCCATCTGTACAAGGAAAGAATGTCCTGATAATGACGGACAACACAGTGGCCATGCATTACCTCAACAAAAGAGGAGGCGTAGGATCACTACCGCTGTGCAGAGAGGCGATGCAGCTCTGGTTTTGGGCAATCCAAGAAGGAATCTCTCTATCGGCAGTTCACGTAGCCGGAGAGAACTACTTGACAGCGGACGCTCTGAGCAGGCAGAGCACAGTCTCCCACGAGTGGGAACAAGCTCAGGAAGTCCTTCAAGAGATCTTTGCCCTTTGGGGAACCCCTCAGGTGGATCTGTTCGCCACCAGTGTCAACAGGAAGTGCGATCTGTTCTGTTCAAGGGAATTTCCCCTGAGAGGAGCTCTGGGAGATGCGCTCATAGTGGACTGGGAGTTTCCGCTCCTGTACGTGTTTCCACCGGTCCCTGTCATTCCTCAAATGATCAGGAGGTTGAGAAGATTCCGGAAAACCATGGTCCTAATTGCCCCGGATTGGGCCAGGAGAACGTGGTACCCGGACCTTCTAGACTTGTCCATCTGCCCTCCAATTCGACTTCCACTCAGAGAGAATCTGCTCTCACAGAAGGGAGGTCAGGTTCTCCATCCAGACATCAAAACCCTCAACCTTCACACTTGGCTTCTGAAAGGCTGAGGTACAAGGATTGGGACCTCCCTGATGACGTTATGGAGGTGTTGCTTTTGGCAAGAAGGCCAGCAATAAAATCTTTATACTGCTGCCGTTGGAACAGATTTTGCAGCTGGTGTAGGGAAAAGAATATCGATCACTTTTCATGTGGTACACCAATGGTTTTGTCCTTCCTACTTTATTTAGCAAATTCAGGCCTTCAAGTTGGCACCATCAAGGGCTATCTCGCAGCGCTATCCATCTTTAAGCGCACTGCGGAAGAACCATCCTATTTCAAGTTACCCCTGGTAATACACTTTCTAAAGGGGTTAACTAACGTTTATCCCCCAAGACCATTCCAGGTTCCCCTATGGGATTTAAATTTAGTCCTAACTTTCCTGATGGGCACACCTTTCGAACCACTCCACTCTTGTTCGTTAAGATTTCTTACCCTTAAGACTGTTTTATTAGTAGCACTTAAATCTGCTAGAAGGGTGAGCGAGTTACAAGCTCTTTCTTGTAAACCCCCTCATACAATCTTTCACAAAGACAAAGTTGTTCTGCAAGTGAAGCCTAATTTCCTCCCAAAGGTGGTTTCTGAATTTCATATCACACAGAAGATTACCCTTCCATCTTTCTATCCTCCTCCCCATCCGGGGAAAGAGGAAGAGAGGTTACACAGGCTGGACCCAAGAAGGGCTTTAAGTTTTTACATTAGTAGAGTGGCTAGGATAAGACAAGCAGACCAGCTGTTTGTATGCTACGCAGGTCACAAGCTGGGGTTACCGATAACTAAGCAGACCATTTCCAGATGGATCATTTTAGCCATTTTGGAATGTTATAAACTGGCAGGAAAAGAGCCCCCTCAAAATCTTAGGGCTCATTCGACCAGAGGTATCGCAGCTTCATCGGCCCTCAAAAGAGGAGTGCCGGTTAGAGACATATGTGCGGCTGCCACATGGTCGTCCGTCCATACCTTTACACGGTTTTACAACTTGGATTCCTCCTCCAGTCAGGAAGCTAGGTTTGGAAGGGCAGTATTGCACTCAATTCATCAATAAGAGGAAGCATGAAGTCAGTTCTCCCACCTCCAATAACAGAATACTGCTATGGGAGCCTATTTAAGATAAGGAATACGTCGGAGGACACAATCCCTTCGAAGAACAAGTTACTTCTTACCTTGTAACGTTCTTTCGATGGGATGTTCCTCCGACGTATTCCTTATCGACCCTCCCATCCATCCCCGCAGTACTACTTCCCTTGTTGTTGCAGCTTACGCTCCTTCAGGGTGATTAGTCTAGTCCAGAAAGAATTATTGTGGGCTACAAAACGGAACTGAGCAACGGGCGCTGCGCGCGGCCTTTATAGGCAGGATGACGTCGATACGGCGGCTGTCGAGGGACATCGACTCGGCGGACGTCGACGCGCAGCACCCTCTAGAGAGAAAAAATTTCCGAGGCCAGCAAAGCTGGAAAGAGATATCTAAGATAAGGAATACGTCGGAGGAACATCCCATCGAAAGAACGTTACAAGGTAAGAAGTAACTTGTTCTTCTTGAACACTTTTCTTTTGCATAACATTATTTCCCACACTATTTGTATTTAGAAGTAAGGACTGGCAATAGGTTTATTAGTATTGGCCCTTTTATTTTGACAGACTCAACAAGGACTGCGCTATTATTATTTGATGGTCGTAGCTTGCGTCCATCTTTAGATTTAGGATTCGATAGGTGTATTTCAAACCCAATTGAAGTTCAGTAAACACCCTTCTACTCTGATCACTTGTGTGTCCGTCTTACTGTTTGTTACCATGCCTACCTTGCACCTCCCGGCCTTCTACCCTCCACCACACCCTTCTAAAGAGGAGGAGCCATTTCACCGCCTGGAACCTAAAAGGGCACTACGTTTTTATATTGCAAGAACAGCACAGTTCAGAAGAGCTGATCAACTTTCTGTGGCCTTTTCCTTAGCCCGTAAGGGCCTAGCTAGAACTAAATGTCCTGCTGGATCATCTTCTGTATAGTGGAATGCTACCAGTCTGCAGGCAAATAGTTGCAATCAGGCATCAGGGCTCACTCGACTATGGGGGGTCTCTATATCAACCGCATTGCAAAAGGGAGTCTCTGTTGGGGATATTTGTCGCACAGCAACATGGTCGCCCCTCCATACTTTCACGAAGCACTACAGTTTGGATGTTGCTTGCATGGCTGATGCGTGTTTTGGCAGGGCGGTTTTCCAAAACCTTCTGGTCTAACGTTATGCACGCCTCCTTCATCTACTGCTATGGGAGTCTATCAGATGAGGAATCTGCGTGAGCAAAGCAATCCATTGAAGAAGAAATTACTTAACGTAATGTTCTTTCTATGAATTCATCTCCGCTCCCATCCATCCCCGCTCAAAGTCAATGGTTGGTGCGCATCTTCTACTACAAGCAATTACTTGGTGATGGTCCTTTGTGACTGTTTTCTGTTTTCGTGACATGTTTTTTCTTATAAAAAATAATTTTGTTTCCCGACGCTACAATCTGTGGTGTCTTTACGTACTTTTACCCTCATTCGGAGGTGCATGGTTCTTCATTTCTATGGGCTTATTAGCCCGTTATCGCTCTGTTTTCCTATGCAGCGTGTGGTTCGGGGGGAAAAAAGGGGCAACTGAGGTACAGGGCATAGTGACAGAGTTTATATACGACGCTTGATGTCATGTCTGGAACCGACAATAGAGTGCTGAGCAAGACCGATCGACGGCTCAGTCGAGGTCTACTTTGCCCCCTGCCAAAAGTTTTCCAAAGCAGCAGAGCTGGAAGTAATATCTATCAGATGAGGCATCAGCGGGAGAAGAATCCATAGAAAGAACATTACGGTAAGTCATTTCTCCTTCTAATGGACGCTCCTCCACCGGATTTCTCATTGCCCTCCTAACCTACCCTTCTGGCTGTGAGCCAATTTTAGTTTCCTCTCTTTCCACACCCATACGGTTTACATAACTCCTCAATCATTTGTGCCTGTCTTACTGTTTTATACCATGCCTTTTTTACACCTCCCGGTCTTTTACCCTGCACCACACCCTTCTAAAGAAGAGAAGCCGTTTCACTGCCTGGACCCTAAAAGGGCCCCAAGTTTTTATATTGTGAGAACAGCGCAGCACAGTTCAGGAAGAGGAAAGAACTAGCACTGAGGCAACCAGGTGCAGTGAATACTATTTATACTATCATCAATGTCACGTCTGCATACGGGAATGGTAACCGTTGAGGGACATAGCCCCTGATGCCGCACAGCGCCCCCCGCTGTCGATTGTTTTTCTTTTGCGAGACTACAAAGCAGGATCCAAATATATATAATATGAGGAATGCATCTGAGAATATTACCTGAGGAATGTACATTTTTTTCTTCTCGACACTCAAGGACGGGGCTCCTAGCAAAATCTTATATATAATTTGTCCGAGTAAACGCAAGCAAATTTTCTCCCATTTTGTATATGCTACTTCTTAACACCAAATAATCTGCAATATTAATCTAATAGTTTACTAGGGGAAAAAATAATAAGCTGAGGGAATTAATGCCCTTATGTTAACTCAAATTATTTAATTAGCCTAATTTCTAATCATAGTTCATTCGGTACACATAACATGCTATTTATTTATCATACAAAATGTATTCGAAATGTTAAAAATCACAATCCTTTTACGTTTATAATGAACAGCAACACCATTTTGTTTTCATCACAGATTTTGCACTCAAAAAATTATAATATATAGGTCAAATAAATGTATAACATACAACTAACACCAATTTTATATGTGCTACAAATCATAAAATACTTAGAATTAATGACAAGCATACATATAGTAAATAATCCCAATGCGGTACAATGAAAAGTAAAGAAAAATAACACAAATTAACAAATATGACCACTTTTGAACTTGCATTGAATACATCATAGTGGGCATCTAATTGTGGTATTCCAAAAAAAGGTACTAATTTTGAAAGTTTATAACCTCCACCATGTCACCTTTGTGTCGGCTTTCTTCTTCGACACCCTTACACAAGACAGGAAAAATAACATAATAAGCATATTTCTCAATTTCTTAAAATAATGGGTGGATTATATGGAGCACTTTTTGGAACTGAATGGCTCTTTCTGGGAAGAAGAGTGCGAGATCACAAGTAAAGTACACATAGAAATGCAATAGTGAGATGCCTTGTTCTTAGATAGCGGCTATGAAGTGAGCCAAGTGTTCCGGTGCTTGGTCTGGCGTGTTTATTGCCTTGCATCTTGTCTTTGGAACTGTTGCTCTGTGCCCTCTACAAGTGTGGGACGCTGGCCCTTTAAGAACTATTCTAGTAATACCTGCCCGGAAGCAAAGCGGGCGAAGTGTTCTGGATGCTTCTTTCCTAAACCTGTGAAAAAGCATGGAGCTTACTCAGACGGCCAGACCTCTTTCGCATATGGTAGAGCCTGTGCCGGACGTTGATAGACTAGAGAGTGGATTGACTCTGCAAGTCACTCGAAATGGACCTATGGCGCGAAGAGACTTTTGGACACCTAAGAACCACATTATCGCCAATGCCAAGTGTCCCTCAGCCGACAGTGATTGGTTGGGGGCTGCGTCCATTTCAGCACTGCACCTTGTATTGCAATCTATTTTGAGACTTTATGATGGTGAAAAATCAGGGAAGTTGGAAAAAAAAGCAAATATTCTCGAACGGCTGTGGTTTTTGCAAATGGAGAAAAACGTGGGTTTTTGGACAAACATTTAGATGCCATTGGGAGGGGGACTCGCAGGAGGTTCCTCTGTGTATGGGCGAACCACCGATGGTCAGTCCGGCAAAAGGTGATATTACTACTTTTTTTTTTTTAATTCTTTTTTATTTGAGTTGACAGCACAACAAAGAAAACAGAGGGGGCCACATGGCACCAGCGGTAAGAGCCAGCAATGCGAATGATAAACAGTACATATTGAGTGGAATGAAGCATATTAATAAAAGGAAAACATACAAAGTATTGATACATACACCAAAACGGGTCACCATCTATCGGGAGCCACCTGGGGAAGTAGAGGGAGAAGTTGGTGGTGAGGCCATGGCAGAGATATAGTTTCGGAATCTTGGCCACATATCCCTCGGCCTAGAGTGTGGATACTGCATCACGTTCCAGGATTGCTCAGTGTCGTGAGCCCATTTGACCGATCTGAGCCATTGTGTATAGGTAGGCGCTCTAGGACGGAGCCAACAAAGTAATATACAGCGAACTGCCAGTAGCATGCAGAGACCTGCCAGTTTCTTAGAATCACGGGGTAACTGAGGGAGGTCATGGAACAAGCAGTGCAGTGGGGTGGGGGTGATCGAGTACTCCAGAATGTCAGACAAAGTAGAGCAAATGTCTAGCCAAAATTGGGACAGCCGGGGACAGAGCCACAGCATGTGTATATAAGAGGCTTGATCTGCACCGCACCTGGGACAGGAGGGAGGGTTGATGTTGAACATGCAATGGAGTCTCATAGGTGTATGATGATACCTGTGTAGGATTTTGAACTGGATGAGTTTAAATTTAGTGTTGTAGGAGACCTCGTGGTACCAGTGCACATCCGAGACCACCTCTCGTCGGTGATCTCAGAACCAAGGTCCTCTTCCCATCTGCGTCTCAACTCTGTGAAGTGGGGGGCCGCTCTAGCCTGTAATAAGGAGTAGAGCCTCGACACCTTGCCCCTGAAGGAGAGGTAGGAACAGAGCTCCTCCACTATGAGATCAGCAGGGGGCAAGGCGGGGGAAGTCTGAATATCTGGACTTGTGATGTTTGCGGAGTGAGGAGTACTGTAGCCACACTGAGGGCCGGCGCCTGAGTGAAGGAGGAAGGTCAGACCATTCGATAAAGTTTCCCTGTTCAAAGGCATCGCGTAGCGTCAGGAAGCCAGCATCGGCCCAGCGAGTGACCACTGAAAGTGGAATGTGTGGGACATCGGGGAAGAAGTTCCACAGTGGCAAATCTCCGTGGAATGGGTGGGGTGTGTCGACCATGGACCAGAATTTGGTTAGAGCAAAGGATGTACTGGCTACAGGATTCGCAGAGTTTGAGTCAGGGGGGATTGGTTGGAGGACCAGGGATCCGATCACTCGGTCAAAGACAGTTAGGGAATCAATGGTATTGAACCAGTATACAGCAAACTGTGATTGGGCCACCACCCAGTATCTAATAAAATCGGGTGCGCTGAAACCGCCCAACTCATTAGGAGCGGTCAGTGTGGATAATTTGAGTCGGACGGCCCCAGAGTGCCAGAGGAAGGTGTTACATATGCTGCGCAGTGCTTGGAAAAAAGTATCCCTGGGCCACAGAGGCAGATTGGTGAATCGGTACAGTAATTGAGGTAATACAATCATTTTGAGTATTCCAATTCTGCCTACTAGTGAGAGGGGGAGTTTAGTCCAGTTCAGGTTTTAACCTCCAGGTTAGTTAGGTAATTCTGGTAGTTGTCGCCACGCAACTGTGACGTGTGCCGGGAGACCAACACCCCCAGGTAGGTGAAACTAGGAGACTAGTTGAACCCATGTAGATCGGGGGGGGGGCTGTGTCGAGTCTGTGAGTGGAAATAATGTAGACTTGGAGCAGTTAACCTTCAAACCAGATATGTCCCCAAATCGAGCCACATCTGTCAGTATAGGGAAAAGATTGATTTCAGGGGATCGAACATACAGCAGGGCATCGTCAGCAGAGAGGGAGACTATATTGGTCTGGCCAGATGTGCGCAACCCCCTGTGCGAGTGCGATTGCCGAATCATATCTGCAAAGGGCTCCATGGCTATAGCAAAAATGAGTTTGGAGAAGGGGCATCCTTGGCGTGTACCTCTAGATATCTGGAAGGGGGAAGAGCATCTGTCTTCCGTGCGGACCTTGGCTGATGGGGCAGTATAAAGGAGCTTTATCCAGGTGCGGAAGTTGGGGCCGAATTTGCATTTCTCGAGAACACACCACAGGTATTTCCATGAGACTGAATCAAATGCCTTCTGCATGTCCAATGTAGCTGCCACTGCCTGTGTGGCCGGGTCTATCCTGCTGACTACATTGAAGAGCCTCCTTAAATTTAGGGAAGTGGACCTACCGGGGACAAAGCCGGCCTGGTCTGGGTGGATAATGTGGGACATGTACGGAGCTAAGCGGTTGACAAGTAGTTTGGCAAATATTTTTATATCGCTATTAATCAGTGAGAGGGGTCGATATGAGCTGCACTGCGTAGGGGGTTTACCAGGTTTAAGGAACACTGTAATCAGTGCCTCCCGGAGGGACGGTGGAAGTATGCCCTTTTCGCACGACTCCTCCCATAGGGTCAGTAGGTGCGGCACTAGTTGGGCCTTGTATAGTTTGTAGAAGTCCATCGGGAGCCCATCTGGGCCGGGAGCCTTCCCCGATGCCAGTGACTCGATGGCCTCCACAATTTCCTCTAGGGTGAAGGGCCTCTCGAGGGAGGCGCTAGCGTCGGTTGACAGGACCGATAAAGGGAGGTTCTCTAAATAAGAATCGATTTTGGAAATCTGGCATATGTCAGCCTCCAAATACAGGGAGGTGTAGAACGAGAGGAACTCAGAATTGATGTCTTGGGGGGAGGTGGCGAGTGTGCCATCCGGTCTAGCAATGGCCGGTATGTTGGGGGCACCGAATTCGCGGCGCAGCAGTCTAGCTAACTTTCTGCCGGGCCGTTCACCCTCGCCGTATTTCCTCACAGACCGAGGGGAGACAAGGAACTTAACGTTGCACTCGGAACCTGTCCAATTCAGAGCCCAGCATTGCTAGGGTAGCCAGGGAGTGACCCACAGCGTATTGGGATTCATAGACGGATAGGGCTGATTCGCTGGTAGCAATGTCGGCGCGGATGCCCTTCAGGATGCCACTGCTCTTGGAAATGGCGACCCCTCTTGTGTGTGCTTTGAAGGCTTCCCAGAGCACAGCCTGTGTTGAGACAGAGTTCATGTTAATCTCAAAATATTCCTCGATGGAGGATTCAAGCTCGGAAGCAAAAACCTGGTCAAGAAGCACCTGAGGACTGTCTTGTTTTGTTAGCGTCTAATCCCCAGTTTAAGGAGATAAGTACCGGTGAGTGGTCTGATAGTGTCCTGGGGAGAATGGCTAAGTGAGTTATGCATCTAATCAGTATGTCCGTGACAAGCCATCTATCTATTCTAGAATGGGAATCGTGCACTGAGGAGTAAAAGGAGTATGTGCGGTCCTCGGGATACATCAGACGCCAAGCATCCACCAGTGCCAGGCGGGGGAGCGAGGTCAGGATAGAATATGCTGCCCTAGACAGCTGGCGAGGTCGAGAGCCCGTTCTGTCCAGGGTGACATCTAGTATCGTATTGAAGTCCCCGCCCCATAAGATAGGAATCAAGGGGTAGCTCTCAAGTAGAGTGGCCAGGTGAAGGTAGAAGTCAGGGTCGTCGACGTTGGGACCATATATGTTCAGGATGACCATCTCCTGGTGCTGTAATATACCAGTGATGAACACAAACCGTCCAAGTGGATCTATGTGGGAGTGCTGACACGTAAACTTCAGACTTTTATGTATTAGGGTGAGGGTGCCTCGGCTCTGAGTGGAATAATTAGTGTAATACCTCTGGGGGCCCCATTGCTTGGCAAACCGTTCACATTGCTCCGAGCGAGCGTGAGTTTCCTGTAAACATAGGATCTTTACTCCGTGCAGTTCAGCTGAATCTGTCTCATCTTTTTATAATTGCCTAATCCCCTGACGTTCCAGCTCATAAAGGTCAGGGTAGTGTCAGCCATATTTGAAGGGGTGATGGTGGAGTAAGTAAAAGTGAATTCCAGTGAAATGAAAGGCGTGTACCATAGGTGTATGCGGTCGCCTGACTACATATATGAATTGATTGGGCGCGGTGCCTGCGGCGACTCTGGAGGCTGTCAAGACTTTTTTAAACCATAATGTTCCCTCCCAAACCCCCATCCACATCCCTCCCCCAATCAGAGGGACGAAACCCAAACAGAACCAAAACAACCATAAACTTTTAGGCATCAACGCCTGGGGGTCTGTTAGCAGCCGGGCGATGGTGCGCCGGACTGGGAAGTGCGTAAGGAGAGTTATGCTACATAGTAGGTTAAATCAGGACGTTTAGAGTGGGTGCGGGTTACATAGGGACCAGGTCTATGAGCAAAGGACCCATGGGAGAAAGGGGTGCAGCCATGTGCCTCGACACGGCAACAGAAAAGTTGGGTGTGGTCCTAGTCCGGGGGAGTCGGGGTCCCGGGGCATAACCACAGAAGTGGCTGGGCTGAAGCGCGCCGGGTGGCCCGAGTCGGGCCCAACAGGAAACGGATATTACAGTCTACGATGTAAAGCATGGGGCGAGAAATCACCTACACAGAGAGGTAATGGAGCAACATTGGCAAAAGAAAAAAACAATAACTTATGACGAATAGTGGCCATCGTGGGGGAGGAAGCGCCATGACGGTCCCGACCCGTGGCCTAGGTATGATAACAAACATTGAAAGGCAAACAACCAAAGCACTTCGGTGAACAAGTGGCCATCGTGGAGGGGGAAGGGCCACGACGGTCCCATGCGTGACTTAGGTATGGTAACAACCATTGAAACATATGAAATTTGTGTTAACAATGTTTGGGTCAGCCCAGGATTTGTTCGTCTATAAATTTCGAGGCCTCTTCCGGGATGGTGAAAAAGAATGTCTGATTGGAGTGTTCGATCCTTAGTTTAGCAGGGAAGAGCATGGAGTACTTGACTCCTAAGTCTCGAAGTCTCTTTTTGACCGCTAGGAAGGTCTTAAGTTCTTGTTGCACATCCACTGAGTAATCCGGGTACAGGTGTATCCTCGCCATCCCAAGATGTAACTCTCCCTTGGTCCTGGCTGCACGGAGCAGGGCATCACGGTCACGGAAATTTAGGATTCTGGCTATGATGGGATGTGGCCGGGCACCCGGCCTGGGCTTCGCGGTCAGGGAGCGATGAGCTCTTTCCACTGCGAATTGTGCCGAAGGGTTGGGGTTATCCAGGAGTGTTAGAAGGGTGCGCTCCACGTAGTCCTCCATGGGCTCCCTGATGTTGTCCTCTGGTATGCCCACGATGCGGAGGTTATTCCGCCTGGAGCGTGATTCGAGGTCGTCATTTTTCTTTTCGATCATCGAGACCCGGGTGGTCAGAGTGGTCACTGCGGCGTGTAAGGAACCCAGGTCGTCCTCCGCGATGCCAATCCTCGTTTCGACCTTGGTAACCCTACCGTCAGTTCTTTCGATATGGGCCTTTATGGATGAGATGGTCCCATTCATATCGTCCAATTTAGTGTCCAGGGCAGAGAAGCACTCACGCATGTACTCCAGCATTTTCTGCGAGTCATCAAGGGTTGAGGATGCTGTGGCGGTCGGTGGTTCCTCAGGAGGGTCGATCAGTGGCTTGGAGGGCGTCTTGGCAAACATATCCAATGAGCTTTGCTTCTTGCTAGCTCCGGCAACCTTGGTCATGGTGTCAGGCCGCGTGCAGCGCCTAGGGACCTGTTATGATGCAGTGGGTAGGCCTCCAAACACCACCCCAGCGAGTGCCCAACGGTGGGGGGTAAGGCGAGGACAGCGGCTAGGGATGCCAGAGGCAGCGCTAGTGAGTTTCCACCAAGGCACACAGCACCAAACGGCGAGTCCACGAGGGTCAAAGGGGGTCTGGACATGATGTTGACACAGGATCTTCGGTCCAGTGATGTGGTGTAGGAAGATATAGCACGGGTTGCTGGTAGAAGGGTGGTTCATGGAACGGGACAGCGGAGCTCAAGGTGAGGCGTTCCAACCCACGCGGGGGAACTATGAGCGAGGCGAACCAGGTGCCAACGTGGGCTCCAACCCCCAAGTCGTAGGTCGTGTTCACAGCTAGCGCAGGTGTGGGGTAGTGAGTGGGACCACAGATCGTAGCTCGGTACAGTTGGGTTGGCAGGAGCCACGCGGAAGTAGCACTGCAAGTTACACTGTCCTGTATTTAAAAGCAATGAGGGCACACAGGTTAGTGGCTCAGTATAGCTGCATCACTATGGGAAGGCGGGGAGGCAATGTTCCTGGAGCAGGAGGATAAGGGTGTTCAGCAGGGTGTTAGTGGCAGGCTGCCAGTGCGGGCCTGAGTGCACCGGGGAGCTCACCCAGGTGGTAAATAGCAAGGTGGCTGGTGAGGGTCACCAGATTAGCCCATGCGCGCACCAGCGCAGTTAGGAGGAGAGAGGAGCCATTTGTCCGTAGCATAGGAGTGGAGCTGAGGCAGGGGTATTTCACCGTGGGTCGCCCAGCACAGGGTCAGGATCCGATCAGATATTGTGGTTCGGGTCCACCAGTCAGTATCGAAGGGGGGGCGGGCAGAAGAGGACAATGGTGCCGTGTGGGTAGGCACGATCCACCAGGGCGGAGGGAGCAGCACCGATGCAAGGCCCCCCAGCCGCGTCAGCCAGCGCACAGCGGAGCAGCCGAGTCGCCCCCGCGATAGCAGGAAAAAGGATGGTGGTCTGCTAGGCCTGCGGCCGGTGGATAGGGCGGCCGCAGGGACCGCCTGAGCCGGGCACACCTGCCCCCCCAACCCCCCACTCCCCATACCTTGCTGTAGTCCAGTGCCGTGGCTGTGAAGAGGAGCGGCGGGGGGAGGGCAGGCGAAGTGGAGGCCGGGGAGACAGTAGTGGCCAAGGAGCAAGTGTCTGCTGGAGGTTCCGGGCTTCCAGTCGCCGCCGATGCAGGGGGCCGCGGCCCGGCACGGATGGGCCGGCAGGCCAAGGCAGTCTCTTGTTGGATGGTGAGATGTGCAGGGGGGGGCAACCCCACCGGCCACATCGGCCGACGCGCCTCGCGGGCTCGGCACCCCTCCTCCACTGCGGGCCGCAGCGCCGCACTCACAGGTGGAAGAGCGGGCCGTGGTCCCAGGAGCCGCGGGGCGGGGAGAGTAGGCAGCCGCAGCCGGTGTAGTTAGGCGCCGAGGGCGCGTTCAGTGCCGAAACTTCAAAGGGATGCGGCGGGGATGTTCTTGGAGGAACGCCTGCAGCGCTGTAGGATGGAAGTAGCGTGGTAGAGGAAAAAACAGGGTCTGTCGCTCTACCAGTCCGGAGCGATACGCTTAGGCGGCCATCTTGATTCGGCGCAACAGCGCCCCACTCAAAGGTGATATTACTACTTTTACGGGCCAAGATCACCAGGTTGGTAGGACCTCCGACCCCTCTGTTCTCGATTACAGCTCCAATACCCCTTCTGATTTGCTGGCTTGTTACTCGCTTGAGTGTTTCTCCCTTGTTATTTGAGGTTAGCATGTTTTCCCACAATGGTGGTCGAAATCGCACAAGCCAAAGACGTGTTATGCATGCCAGTTGCTTTATCACTGCCCAAAGAAATCTGAAAAAAAGAAAACGAAGAACCACGCTCCTGTCTGTAACTCCTTACTGAAATTTCTCACGTATCTCCCTAGTGGCGATTCCACCATGGACTTAAACTCCGTCCATTGTGATTAAGGGTAATAGTTCCGTCACAGTTGGAAATGCCTGTCACAGTTGGAAAGGCCCACAAGCCACGAAAGGTGGAGTCTAGTGTTACAGGGACTGGCATGGGTAGGTGTGAATTTAGATTTACCACAAAAGCGACCAAGTGTTGTCCTAAAACCATTGATATGGACACTGATCCTGTCCCCACGGTGAAGGAAGGTGGGGAAGGACCACGCTTCCGGGTTAGGAGCAGACTCAAATGAGGGGCGGGCCAGTCTTCACTCTTCGATTGCTAATCTGATCTGGCCAAACAGCCGAAAATTACATCTTTTTTTGACAGCTTCAAATACAAAATCTGTGCGGGGACAGATTTGCACCTCTGGCTCCAATCGAGGAGAGAGAGACAGCATTGATGGGTGCTCCTATAATTGATTTGACAGTCTCTTCTCGTTCGCAGGTGCCGCCTGGTTCGCTCCATGTGCAGTTGCTGCCTGTGGAAGCTCCTAATGGTGGGGTAGAGGTTCACTCTAGCCGGTGTGGTTCCAAAATGCTGGGGTGTGACACCAATCTGGAAGTTAATTGGATGTCAAGACTGAATCGACTGAGGGTCTTGGAGATCTTTTGCAAGATTCCCTCTTTGAGATCCCTCAACACAGAGGATCATGATCTTATTTCTCTTCCTCTGGTTAAAATCGGATGGTCTCCCACTTTTTCTCTGAGTTTGTCGCTGAAATGGTATGGGAACAACGGGTGAACCTTAAAACATTGGGTGCCATTTAGTTGGTCTTCGCTCCCTATGAGGACTCTGGGGCCTACTTGTACGTAATGTGGTGGTGGTTTCCAACAGGGCGGGCATGATTGTACCAAATGGGGAGGTGGGAATTTTGGCATCTCTGCCTAAGGAGGGTCAGGATTGGTCCTGGTTGGAATCGGCCATGACAACTTTTGCTTCCTTTGTGATTCTGGAAATGCATTGGAGGGACAGGACCTTCATGTCCTTGTCCATTATTGCTTCATCATGCATGTTCTGTCTTTTTTTTCCTTGCCGGAGTTCATGTGGGACTTTTGGCGGTGCGGCTCTTCCTCTTTTTGGTCGTGGGGAACAGACCCTTGGGGTATACCCTTATGGCACCCATGGGTAGGGATACAACCCTGTACTCCTAGTGCACCTGTGTGTGGCCCACAGAGCAGGGTATGGGCTGGTGGAAGCTCCATGCTGAATTTGACAGGTGCTCTGAGTATCCTCCATTTTGGGATACCCAGGCCCTGCCATTGGAATCAGTTGATTCCTGATGGGAAACAAGATGGCCCCTGTGGCCTCTTGCTTTCTATCACCTGTTACCTTATTTTCCCGAAGTTCCAGGAAGCCCTGACTCTGTCCCTTCCCCCTGACTGGCTGTTGGGCGGATGTTCCATATATGGTATTGTGGGGAAGTCCAGGCCAGACTGGCTGGAGCCTTCCCAATGACTGTATTTTGTGGGTATGCCTGTGGGGTGGGACCTGGGTGAACGGAGTGTGTGACGAATACGCATTTCATGATGTGGGAGTCTAGTATCTGGTGGTTGACACAATTGCTGAGGCAGCCCTGCCTGAAACTGGTATGAATGCAGTGTGGAGTGCTGAATGACAAAGTACTTGTCCGAATCCACATTCCGTGTTGTGAGTGTCTGGATGGAGAAGAATGGCCTGAATGCACTGTGAGCCTAATTGGCTGCATGACTGCCTGAATGCCCTTCTGAATGATTGGAGTGTGACCCAGCAGAGTGAATGGGAGATCTACAGTATATCTTGGGGCCTCGCACTGATGGAAATCGTTCAGAAGCTGAAGTTGATACTTGATGCTTAACCTTGAAGCCAGCTGGAAGAAGAAGAATTGCTGCTGCTGTCCTTCGCTAATCTGAAAGCTGCGGGACTGTCAAGGAACTGATCCAAGAGAGGACCTGGCTAGGAGACCTCTTCCCGAGCTACAAGGGACCATTGTGCACCAGCTGATCTTTGCCAAAGCTCCCTGGACGTCAGACCCTCGAAAGGCTGCCAACCGGAGGCGGGGACTGCCACAGAATCGCGAAGTAAAGCGCCCAGACATCGAAGTCCATCGCCGTTGACGACCGGAGCCGCAGTGCTCCTTTGCTTAAGAACATTGAAACAAGGACTCCCTTGCTCATAATCGTCAACTGCTTTCGTCCTGCCGGAGAAAATCAAAGCCGCTGACGACCAAGGAGAATCCATCGGTGGGTTTCCCGCCACCTGAAGACCTCAGACGCCGACAAAGCTACTAAAGCCAGCCGTGGTTACATCCCGTTCGCGGACGACCCGACACCCTTGCTGGGCAAAAGTTCTTCATTGACTTTTTGCAGCAACGAACACTTGTCGTCGAGGTGCACTGCACTCCTCAGCTTGCAGGACGTTTTCGACCGATCGTCAACAAGCACCACAAGAACCGAAGCTGCTGCTGCAACGACAGTGTTCACCCTTTTTCTTCGTCGACTCTCGACGACCCGTGGCTCCTGCCTTAAAGGGAGTGCACTCAAGAAGGACCAGTCGACGAATCATCGAAGAACTCTACGAATCCAGATACTTTAAGGTTGTCGAACCTTTAGAAGAAATGTAAACTATATCAAGCATATTTGGACTGGGCTTATCAAATACGCTTTATTTACAGGCTGCCCAGGTGGGGGGAATCCTCGCACAGAACTGTCTCTAGGTAGACGGTGGACTGTTCTGCCATTGATTGATTTAACTTGTATTTTTTCTGTGGTCTATCGTTGATTCATCTTACAACCTGATTCGTATGCCATTTGAACTGTTAGCAGTAGATGCATTTCAAAGGCATCGATAGTTAATAGTGGTACCACGTAGACCTGTATATATTTGCCATTATAGTATTGCCAGAGTACAAAGTGTGTTATTGTGTATATAACCTTGAACCTTATTTATATAAAGACTGTGTTTTCACTAGCATAGTGTGTGGACATTCCTTTGTGGGTGCTTGGGGACTACACTATACTTAAGAACCAGCCCGCATCACCTTCTGAGAGCTTAAGCCTTGATTGCTCGACCATAGCTACTGCATAGAGAATCCTGGCTGTTGTGTGCCTCTCCTCTGCCATATAGAGAGCAGGAGTACAGATGCCCCCTCTGGTGCTTTACAGCCCTCAAACATGGTCGTAACAAACCCTAAAAAGCAGCAAATAAATTTCTTTTTTTTAATGGAATGTGTGCAGTCTGACTAACGTTTCGAGGGAATGGAATTGTTGTAGTGGACAGAGAAACTTTCAATATCCTGTTTCTCCAAGAAACCATGTCAAGCAGACTTATTGAGTTGAAGGGTTTTCAAGTGTATGTTTTGTCAGCTGTCCAGGGAGTGGTGGAGCGTGCGCGGGAGGAGGGGCAGGGGGGCTTGGCAATTTCCATAGATGTCTCCTTGAATTTGGAATCAGAGGTTTGGTATGTGTCTCAAGGTGCCTTGGCAGTCCGCATTGGGGACATCGATTCTGGATAAGAAATGTTACTTGTTAATATTTATTGGAATCCTGCTTCGGAGGACATGGAGCAGTTTATTCTCGATTCAGGGTATTTTTTAATCCTGGCCCATGGATAAACGGGTTCATTCCATCATTGTACGGAGGGGGGGACTTCAATGAGGATTGCGCAGACGGACTGAAATACAATTTGAATGAATGTGTATTCCTTTATACTCTCAGGTGAACATTTTGAGAGGCGTGTACTGGGATCGATTTATGGCAGGCTGGTACTTAGAACAGTTGGTGCCGGTCATAACTGAATGGAGCATCACTTTTACATGGCACAGAGGTATGGCGTCCTCATGGTTGGACCATTTATTCATGTCTGCAAAGTTCATCCAACCAGTTGGTGATTTTCGAGTCTTTGATCCCAAAGTAGGAGACCATCTATGTATTTTTTTTTTTCCTTAGACATGGCTGTCACCAAGCTCAGTACATCGATAGACCTTTTTCTCTTTTTTCCTGACGGGAAGAGTTTAACTTGCAGGTGGGATTTTAAGAGATATAGAACGTTTCTGGTTGCTTTGCATGAGAATACTTGTTGACGATAAGAGAATGTTAGGGAGAATTCTCTGTTTAGGCTGAATTTCCTAACCTAGCGAGTCCCCCAGCAGCTTTGCTGGATTTTTGGGGTTTATTTTTTTCTCCTGCCAAGAGTGAGACTCTTTTACCCTCACTCTTGGGCATGATTTGAGTGTGTTTCTTTGAATCTAGATGTGTTTAATGGGCTATGGGGTCTTTTACTCCATAGGGCTTCATGTGTTTTCGTGATGTGTGTTACACAGCACCCTCAGTGCAGTGACACAGGGGTGTCATAGTGACCTCCCAGTATAGACTCCATACCCTGGGACTGACTACTGTCTCCCAGGGCATGTAGTGTCACCATTGACTTTACTAGTCTTAAATTCTGAACAGAACCACTACAAACCATCATATTGTGGACGTACTGGCTGGGGCAATTCAATTGCCCTGGGGTCTGTTAGTCGAGGGGGCACGTCTCCGTCCCCCCTGATCGAGTTTTGGCTGGTGGCAGTGGATACTACTTTTTGTATTCAACCGCGAATATTTTTCTATGGGATTTCCCATTGTTTTAGGCTACTATCTTTATTTAATTATTTACGGTAGCCTCGAACATACCGCCGGTTTATTTAATTAATAGTAATTCTCCGGTTGGTATTTTTTGCCAAAACTTGATTCTATAATGGCGTTTGTGTTCTCTTCTGTGACTCCAAACCAAGTCAAGCCCTTTGTTCCCCTTTTTGGCGGGCTTCTCCACCGAAGCCCTCCAAAGTTGTGCCACTCTGTCTGGGGTACTTAGGAGGGGTGGAGGGGAATTTAGCCACCCTGGACTGAGTTGCCTAGGCAACTCAAGTCGCACTCCATCCTGATTGGCCCAAGTGGTGAGCCGGCCGGCTCACCACTTAGCATGTTTGAGTGACAGCTAGGCTGAGTGAATGGGGGTTTGCTGCATAAAAGCAGTGCTTTGGGGACTGGAACTTCAGAAGTCGCCACAGGACCTAAGAATCCGACGAGGGAGAAGCTGAGCCGACCTGCCACGACACCACCACCGGTGGAGCCCTGCTGGACTGCCTCACCACTTTTCCCAACGACAGAGGAGATCTCCCGCCGGAGAGTCTTCTTCCTTTGACTGGTGGGGATAACCAGTTTCACCGTCTTTTCGCTTTCCCGACGTACCTCGTGGCCGCCTTGCCCGTGCCAAGCACCCCGGCAACCGGGATACCACGTTTTACCACGACCGCGAAACAAAGGTATCACCTTTAACCGGAAAACTCTGCGGCTGGTTTCTGCCCTGGTAGTGCAACGACCTTCATCTTTCCTCCAAGTCGAGATCTTCTCTTCCCCTGGACGACGACGCAACTTGCACCCACTACCAGGAACAACTGCCACCGCTGGAGGATCCTTCCCACTTAAGGTACTGTGTCCCGCCTGGCTTCCCTTGCTACCGACTGTACGGGGTAGATTTAGCCCCCGGCTTTCGAACCTGGGTTAGTTTGGGACACCCTGGCTAAACTTTCTTAAGCCTCTCAACTCTTTTTGAACCCTCTGCTAGACTTTCTAAGCCTAGTGTAACTGTGTGATCTTGGGCGCATTTATGCCCTGCTCTTTCTAGAAGTGGGCCCAGCCTTTGGACTTTGGCTCACCAGTGACTTTTGCTCTTCTGCCTTGCTAACAGTGTTCCTGAATCTTAGAGTGGTGTACCTTTCCATATTCTGTCTTTTTCCCCTCCCTTCTCACAAACTTATTAGAGTGCAATCTAGTTAAGCGCTCACCTCTGTATGAAAATAAGTGGTGTTTTACTGTGATTTATCTGATAAGGAAAAAGGGGTGTATATATTACAATAGTAACTGTGTTTAGAATATTTTACAATAAGAGTGCTGGAGTGTTTCAACTGTGTGTTTGTTTTTAAATAAATAATTATATACTTTGATACCAAAGCTCTGGTCAGTGTTTGCTTGTATTATTGTAACTGAGTGCCTTTTGTGTATACTTTGCATACTGCCTAACTCTTCTTGAGGGAAGTCTGGCTGCTCAGCCACAGCTACCAGGTAAATCTGGGTGGTGCAGACTGCTACCAAGTGGGTTTACTGCCAACACCTGTAGTCTTAAATCTTTTGCAGTGGTTCCTAAGGGAACTGTACAGGTTTCTGCCTAACAGAGAAACAGGGTGCCGACTCACTTGAAGTAATCATCTCTCAATGTGTTAAAATGGCAACAGCCGAAAGTTATTCTTCTCCTAAGGTAGCCTATTTACATCATTTCGATCCTAGAATTAAGGCCTCTAAAGTGGAAAAGCGGAAGAATCTGAAGATTTTAAAAACTCAAACTTTAGAAGTGGACGTCTATTTAATTATAAAAAAGGTCATCCTCCAGCGCACTAGAAATTTTGTGAAATCCCTGAAGCATGATATATTCTGGAATGATAACCAGGAGATATTGAGATGTCTGATGGGGCCAGATACGAGGCAATTCTGGGAAAAAAATCAATAACATTGCGTGTAGGCCGACCCCCTTTAGGGGGCGACTGCATCTCCTAAACTACATGGGTCAATTTCTATACTTAGAAATTTAGACCTCTGGAACAAATGGTCCCCCAGTTGGATCCCACTGAGAGGCCCTGGTTTGTATGCATGTGTCCTTGGGATAGGGAGGACTTGGTTTGGGCTATTGGCAAGCTCAAACCCTCCAGAGCCCCAGGCCGGATGGTCTGCCTCAATATGTCCTGAAAAAAGATCCAGTAATATGGTCCTACATTCTTAAGGTTCAGTTTGATAATATTTGTATGGCATACGAATTACCTCTTTCCTAGTCTTTATCGATCATCATCCCGATCTATAAAATGGGCGATCCATCGGTCCCTAGCAACTACAGGCCCATTGTGCTGATAAATGCGGTTAGCAAGATCTTTTCACTCTGGTTACTCGGAGACCTTAATAGGTTTCTGAGAGAGTATACTATGTTATCCCCCTGACAAGTTGGCTTCAGAACTAATATGGGCACTTCTTTAAATGCCACCGTCCAGGCCCACTTTAAAATGTGAAACATGGGCAGGGGGAAACATCTATGTGACCTTGCTGGACCTGTCCTCAGCGTTTGACTGTGTTCATTGTTGCAACGTCCCTTTGATGTTGATCCAAATGATCACACTTCTCCACAAAAACCCTAAGGTGAGGGTTCAACTAAATCAAGAGGGGGTTGTGACTGCAGTCATTTTCGAACTGTATACCGACTCCCTGTTGGAGTCGAGCTAAAACAGGGCAGTATTCTTGCCCCTAACCTATTTAATATGTATTTGCACAACATTGGGTCTCTCTGGCTGTATAGTGACACCTTCCCAGTTTGCCTTGGATATCTGGGCTACATTGGCTGGCCTTTGCGGATGATTTCATCCTCTTTGATAAAACGCTGGCTGGCTTTCAACGGAAATTTAACATCTTCCAGGCATATACCATAAGAAACAACTTGCAGGCCAACAGCGCGAAATCGAAGGTGGTGATTTTCACGGCTGCTATTAAAAGGAAGTCATTGAAATGGTACTTAAGGGACCAATGCGTGGAATCTGTTACTAGTATGCAACTTATCGAATATGGCATATGTACTTATGTGGAAGACAGCTAACAAGGAGAGGATGTGTCCTCTTATCTCACACATGAAACTTCTCAATGGGAAACTTAGTAAATATTCTATTGTACCCATTTTGAAGTACTATCTTCAGAAGATTGAACCCATACTCCTACGTCCCATCCCCTTTCCTTCATACTTTTGGGACATTCCGTCCAGTGGGAGGGGACCAGAGCACTTTTGTAAAAAAAGCATCAAATTGAAAAATGTGTCCTTCTCTTTTTACGCGGGGTACTGCACGTGGCCGTAACCCCACCCTCCTGAGCTTCGCCCCGCACATCGCCCTTCGGTCCTTTTCTCCGCACGGTCAGAGCTTGATGCACTTGCATCACCGGGAAGATATTGTTTTTGTTTCCCGTTGTCCTTCTCTCCTGCTCTGGTTCTGCGGTCGCATAGTCCTCCGTCTGTGCGGGATCGTTTTGGATTTGTCTCTGATGGATCCCCATTCTTTCTGTTTGGAGTGTCTGAGACCGGATCACCGTTGGGACTTGTGTTTGTGCTGCGACTCCCTTTCGGTCTGGGCACATCATCGTCGGTGGGAGGAGATCTTCCAGCGAGTTCCTCCACTACATTTTCAACTCTTCATAGACGAAACGAAGAGACACTCGGTAAGTTCCTTTCTTTTTAGGGCACCCCGGCCAGGGGACTCCTTTCCGGGGTCTTCCAGATCCGGGAGGGGTTTTCAAGAGCTCTATTGGGGTTTCCCCCCCCTGAGGTGCCTCACAGACCTAACAGGCATACCAGGGGTTTTCTCCGAGGGTTCCCGCGAGAGGCCTGCCGACACCGGATTACGATCCGGGGTTCACCAATCGGGTGATAATAGCCAGCCCAGTTGTCCTGAGGCTTTGGGTACCGGAGTTCGCTCTGAGGCCTCCGTTGAGGCTTTCTGTACCGAACCACGGTTCGAGGCCCCTCTCGGGGGAGCTATACAGACTGGATTCCGTTCCGAGGTTCCTCTCATTGAGGCTAAGGTGTATACCGATAGAACTGAGAGCCCCGTTAAGGTCTTGTCTGTGAGGTGGATTCCTCAACATTCCCACGCTCGCAGTGATACCGGTTCTGTTGAGGGGGTACAGGGAGAGGTCGCTGACCATATCTCCTCCGTTACCGGTTTTGCAGAGGTTCCCCTCTTGGAGGCTAATTCAAGGGGCCCCTTCAGGATGTCCAGTAAACATCCGATGATCCTTGTGTCAAGGTTAAAGTTTCGATCAAGTCCCCTGACCACCCTGTACAGATGCCTGCCTCATCCACACATGTGACGCAGTTCTCTTCAGGTGTGAACAAAATGGCGGGCCTTCCCTCATGGTCTACGGTGGCCATTTTGGATTCTTCCCTTACTCCTGCGCTATCGACGACGGGTGCTGGCAACCTTCTTTTTGTTGAACAACTGTTTCCACGGGTCAGTGCAAATCAGTTCCGCCCTTCTTATGACTGCCGTGCTAGGATGCCACTACCGCGCACGGTCTTGCTTCCTGGGAGCCTTCCTTATTACGTTTGCGGGGATATACGCCTTATGAGTGGCCTCTGCCCACCTGAGTGTCTAAATCTTTGTCAGAGGGTGCCTTTTTCTGGAAGTTTCCGAGACTTATGCACTCTGACCCCACAAGGGAGTACTTTAAGGGCCTTTCTTGTAGCTCTATCACCAGGTTTTTCCCTGAGGTGCCCCAAGGGCCTAACAGGCGTACCAGAGATTCCTTAGAGCATCCTGACGGACCTGCCAGTACCAGACATTGTTTCGAGGTTCACCATCACAGTGCTAAAGTCAAGCCCAGTTCGGCTGGGTGCTGGGATGCCAGGGTTCACCCCTGAGGTCTCCGTTTCTGGAGCTTTCCCCGCTGTAACCAGGTTGAAACCTGAGGTTCCTCTTGTGGAGGCTTAGGTCTATATCGACAGATCTGAGAGGCCTTCTCATGGTCTTGTCAGTGAGGTATTGTCCTCAACCGCCCAACGCTCAGGGGCGTGGTGGTACCGGTTTTGTCGGTGGGGGGGGGCAAAGAGAGGGGGGTCACGGACCGCATTCCCTCTGGTACCGGCTTGTCTGACGTTGTTCCGTTGGAGGCTAATTTTGAGACTGGTTCGAAGATGTCGAATTAACATCCAAGACCACCCAGTACCGGCTCTGCCGAGGATCCTTGTAAGGCTAAAGTGTTACTTAAGTCCCCTGACTCTCCTGATGAGACAATTGCCTCAGCTGCGCATGTGACGCAGTTCTCTTCAGGTGGCGACAAAATGGCGGCCCAACCTGCGTGGCCTATTGTGGCCATTTTGGATACCTCCCTTACAACTACGTTCGCAACGTTTGGTGCTGGGAGCATTCCTTTCGGCAATAGTAACCCGTTCCGCCCTTCTTTTGACCGGCGTGCGTGGGCTCTGCTTCCTCATACTGTCTCGCCCCCTCCTGCTTTTGCTCCACTGATCTATGTGGACCCGACCAGTGGTGGGCCCTTCTGGCTACCATCCTCCTTGTGTTCGGGGGGGGGTAGGTCCCTTACGAGCGGTTTCTTCCTCGCTGACACCTAAGCCCTCGGCTGAGGGTGAGTTTTTTAGGAAGTTTCAGATGCTCATGCGCTCTGACCCTATGAGGACGTATTTCAAGCGTCTTTTCACTCCTGTTCCACCCTGGCCCTGGCTGTTCCGATTCAGTTTTTCTTTTAAAACCTGAGGCGGTAGGTGTGGAGGACCAGTCTTCTGTTCCCGCCTCGTTGGGATGAGCCTTAAGCGGATGATGACGGCGATGAGCAGCCCCGCTCAGTGAGAGCATTCCATGACCGGGAGGGGTTTGTGTAGCTCTATTACCAGGGATTCTCCTGAGGTGCCTCAAGGGCCTAATAGGCGCACCAGAGTTTTCTGTGGGTCCCTCAGAGGACCTGCCAAAACCGGACGTGGCTCGGAGGTTCACCATTTGGGTGCTAAGGTTCAGCTCAGTATGTCTGTGGCTCTGGATACCAGGGTTTCCCTGAGGTCTCCGTTTCTGGTGCTTGTCACACCAAGCCACGGCTCGAGGCCCCTCTTGAGGGAGCTATATGTCCCGGGTTAAAACCCAAGGTTCCTCTAAATACAGCACCGAAAGAGTCGAGGGATCCTCTCAGGGTCCTGTCGGTAGGGTACATTCCTCGACAGTCCCCTGCTCGGGGTTGTGGTGGTACCGATTCTGTCGAGGGGGCAAAGAAGGTGATCAGCAACAGGCCTTCCAGTACCGGCTCTGCCGAGGTTCCTCCATTGGAGGATAATTCTGGGTCAGTTCTTAGGTTGTCCACTAAACATCCTAGATCTGCCAGCACCGGCTCGGCCGAGAATCCTTGTTTCAAGGCTAAGTGTTTCTTAAGTCCCCTGACTCCCGTAAGGGGACAGTTGCCTCATTTTCTCCTATGGTGCAGTTCTCTTCAGTTGTTGATTAAATGGCAGCCCAACCTCCTTGGTCCACGGTGGCCATTTTGTATACCTCCCTCACACCAACTTTCATGACGACTGGTGCTGGGAGCATTCCTTTTGGGGCTGAGCAGCTTTTCCACACTATGTGGACAACAAAGATCCATTTGTAGGTCCTGGCGACAGCTTCAGCTAAGGCCTCTTGTACACAAAGCTCAGGTCTCAGACTCGGTCCTTCTCTGGGATTGGGGTTTCAGGGTTGCTGTGCGCGCTGATCTGAAACTCCTGTTGGTAGCCCCGCCTTAAGCAGATGCGGCAAGGTGGTTGGTTTTTCTCTCGTCCATCAGCCTCCTCTACAGGGACAGATAATCTCCCTGCCGACAAATCACCAAATTATATTTTTCACACTGCACTTCAGAGGGAGGACGAATCTCGTCTCATCTGGAGGCGTGGCAAACCATCACCGAAGACTGGTGGGGTTTGTCCATCGTTTAGGTGGGTTTTCGCTTGCCCTTTCCTCCTAACCCCCCTTCAAATCTCTCTTCAAACAGATTGGGATGCTCTCCCTCAGAGCAGAGGTACAGAAACTGCTATACCTCAGAGCGGTGGAACCCGTTTCCCTCATGGAGCAAGGGAGGGGCTAATACTGCTGTCCTTTCACAGTGCTCAACCAGGCTGGGCTTTTCGAGAGAGATTCAAGTTGATCACGCCCTGCCAAATAAAGTCCTCTCTTCGGATGGACGGTTGGCTCAGTGTGGTGGTCTTCCAGGATGCGTATATGCACATTCTGACTTGGAGCCTGCATATGAAATATCTGCGGTTCTCTGTGGGAGCAGAACACTTCAGATTCGGGTACTCCTTTTGGTCTCGACTCAGCAAGACGCACAAGAAACCCCTCCGAGGGGCCCCGCAGCGGTATCCCAATACTGGATGATCTTCCAAGGTTCCACATTTGGGGCTAAGGCTGACCCCAGTTCTGCTGTGGCTTTGGATACCAGGGTTCGCCCTCAGCCTTCTCCATCTGGAGCTAACTTTACCGAGTCTTGGCTCGAAGCCCTTCTCAAGGTGGCTATAAGACCAGGGTTAAACCTGAGGTTCCCCTGCTTGGGGCTAAATCGGTCACCAACAGAATTGAGAGTCCCTCATCGAGGGTCCTGGCTGTTAAGCCTTTCTGCACGCGCGGCCGTGGTGATACCAGGTCTGAGGCGGCGAAAGAAGGCGGTCACGCACCACAAACCTTCCAGTACCGGCTCTGACGAGGATCCTCCACTAGAGGCTAATTCTGGAGAAGCCCCTGACGTGTTGAGTAAACACCCTAGATCTGCCAGTATCGGCTCTGCCGAGGTTCCTTTTTTTCAAGGCTAGGATGGCATGTAGGGCCCCTGACTATTGCTCTACTTGCTCCTGTGACGCAGTTCGCCCCTGGTGTGTGATAATGGCAGCCCAACCTCTGCGGGCCACAGCGGCCATTTTGAATACCTCCCTTTTACATTAACAAGCAGGCCGATGCAGATGCTCCTCTCCTTGTGGATCTTGCCATACAAATTTGGGCTGGGCCTTCCAGTATATTGTTTGTCCAGTCGACATCGGTTACGAGTGTCAGATGAACAGCAATATCATCTCCAACTTTTCCAGCAATGGGGCACGCCAGAGGTGGACCTCTTTGCAGCTTGTGGGTCAGCATGAAAGCTTATGCTGTTCCCTCTTTTCCTCCTATCTATTGGTCGCTGTGTAAGCACATCGAACCGTTGCCGAAGCCGCTACGTGGGTTTTCCCATCAGCTTTTTGTAAGCATTACTGCTTAGACCTGAGGTCCAGAGCCGATGCTCAATTCGGCCATGCTGTTCTTAAGAGCCTTTTTCAGTAAGGGAGTTCCATCCACCCATTTTTCCTGTGAGGAGTGCTTGGTAATCTCCCAAAAGTATGGAGGAAAGGGGGCGGGATGTAGGAGTATAACAAAGTTACTCACCGTAGTGACTATTTTACTCCTAGTCCATAGTCCCCTTTCTTCCATACGCCCCCCACCGTCCCCTATAATAAGTTTCCTCTTTTATTGCTTAAAGGGTCTCAGACCTGGTGATAGAAAAGGACTGAAGGGTGATGTGCGGGGCAGAGCTCAGGAGGGCAGGGTTACGGCCACGTGCGGTACCCCGCGTAAAAAGAGGACACATTTTTCAATGTGATGCTTTTTTACAAAAGTGCCCCGGTCACGTCCCACTGGACGGAATGTCCCAAAAGTATGGAGGAAAAGGGACTATGGACTAGGAGTAAGATACTCACCATAGTGACTAACTTTGTTATTATCTTATATGGTCTGGATATGTGCCTATTCAATTTAGAGCCATATCTGGACACAATTTGGAAAAAGGTCCTGGGTTTAGTTCTGGCGGTTCCCAATGCCATGATTCGACATGAATTGGATTTAATTTCTCTAAAAACCCGCTTTGATTGGCGACATCTGTCGACTTACGCCAAATGTGTACGAACCCTCCACCCGCCACCTCCCCAACTCTTTATATGGATAAGGGGGAGAATGATTAAGGAGTCGTCTGTTAGTTCAGTGAATCATCAACTTTCCAGAGGCAGTGAAGCAGAAAATATTTACACTGGACTGGAGGATAACTGTACAGACACTTACGTCTTCTACTTCTTATTCTGAGTTTCCAAGATTTCCTTGCAAAAGGCAACATTTAGCATTCTATCTTAAAAGCTTTCCCTGCAGTAATTTTCTAACTGTATACCTGCTATTTATGCTGAATAAGTTCCACACAAAGGAATGAATTAGGAACTGTAAGATGGCTGGTAATCCTGGGTATTGCTCTGAATGTTGTTTTTGCAAAGAGCCACATGTTCCTGAAACTCTTAAACATTGGGTGATGGTTTGCCAGGCCTTGGGCAATTTGAGGGAAAAGGCCTTCTCTAGAGAAGTTAAGAGTTTTAACTATGTATTCTCGAAAGCCCTTTTCTCATCTCGTCTCATGTGGGGCGATAATCTGTTATTAACAATTGCCTTGTGTAGATTCATCAATGAATTGCTGTCCTTGATCGTGTAAGAGTTCATGTATTTATGTGAATGTGTGTATACAGGTTCTTTTTTTGTTGTTGCTTTTTTGTTATTTCTGTTTGTGTGTAAGGATTTTTGTAAACCATGTCCCAATAAAATAAAATTTAAAAAAAAGATTGCGGCTATGGGGTGGCAGTCTGCCTTTTACTAGAATGAAATGCCCAAATACTTACATGTGGAAAGATAAAATGAAGCAATTTGCATGTAGGTCTAAAAATATGTTGACTAGATGTTTCCTTTTTGGATCAAGATGATGGGAAGGTAGCACATGACCGTAGGAAGAGAATGGGCGACACCTCATTCTTACAAGAGTAGTGGTGATTACAAACAGCTTTGTACACATACATTGGTAAGTCGATGCATAATAGGCGGGGGATCCGATTGTATGCAGCTATTATAAGGCAGGGTCATACTTTACTGGTAGAAGATATTTCCAAGGGGGAACAAGGTTTCAGGGATGCACCCTTTTGTTTTTTATTAACTGATCTCCAACAGTTTAGAATCTTTAAGGAAAGACTATTTTAAAAATTAACAATAGACAATAATTCTGGAGTTCAATGCAATGGAAAATCTGAAGACCACCTTGAGATGTCATGCATGGCACTGGACACTATGGGCAAGCCGTGATTTATGCAAATTAAAATGATGAATGGAATATTCTGTGGGCTGCATAAGGGTTCTGAAGTTGCGTTTTCATAAAGCCATTGATCAGATTGCCTGAAGTTAACACATTCTTTGTTAGAACACTGAGTTGGCACAGGAGCCTGGCATGGGCTGTTTACTTAATATGCTGCTCATTGTGGCCCTTGTTCTGCCTGACAAACTAGTGCATAGGTGGTTTGTGTGTAATTCATTGAATTTTGTTTTGCATTTTTGCCTCATAGGTCCGGGAATATTCACCAACACAGCTGGATTGCAGAAGCTGATTGAAATGATACAGGTATCTCATTTAGGTAGTAATAAAATGCAGGTCATCATTACATTTTGTATTCAATACTGGATAAATGTCAGAAAAACTTTTTGCATGGTCATGCCACACACTGGGCAAAGCAACTAAACATGGTGTGTAAGGTGTGACCTTTTTTCTTTTCTCTAAATCAATTGTCTTCCAATTCAGTTTCAGTTGAGAGTAGAGGCTACTTTCTCAAGAGAAATAATATGCAATGACTCTCTGACAGAGCCTAAGTTAATGACCAACTTAAGTGAAGTGTTACCTTTTCTGTCTAGTGCTTGTATGAGTTCTATTTATGGATTATCTCGCACAATCAAAGAAACATCTAAAAATCTGTGAACTGTCTTGTATTTTGTCTGTATTACTCAAATCCTTTTAATTTTGTTGTGCAATTAAGGTCAAAATATTTTAAAGAGCCAACCATCTGGCATACCAACACAGGGTTGTTGTTGGATGCATGAGGGGGTCAATGTGACGTCTCATGTTGAAGTGGACAGTATTGTATGAAGGGGTCAATGTGACGTCTCATGTTGAAGTGGACAGTATTGTATCTATCTCTTTCGAAGATAATCAGCACATACCGATAAACGTGAGTCATACTGGGGAACTTATTTAGCCATTAATTTTAAACTAATTAAAGTGACCTAATTTGTTTTATGGATTCTAGAATAGAAATCCTCTCTGGATGTCCTGGGAAATTCTGAGCATCTTAATCTATAAAAGGTCCCACTCTGTTGACCTATGCAGCCTGGAAAATAGTTCTGAGTCAGAACCGCAATGCCTCTGGCTTTGTTTGAACCCATGAAAAGAACAGTTTTTAACCCAAGGAGTTTCTGTTGACTGAGCCACAAGTTTGTTGGCTTGATTTTCCGAGAAATGGTGTGGTTTATGATTTCTAAGCAATTTCTAGGGTGCAGGCGGTCTGTACCTATGAGACTGGGCCAGGTGGAAATGTGTTCTAATATGCTTTTAATATTTGTGGAATGTCGAGAATTAATGCGCTATATTGGGTCTGAGTGTGTACGTTATGTGAAGTTAAGGATCATTTTTTCCAAGACCCAAGTCAGTCAATAGTGAATCTCTTCTCAAACTTAGGAGCGTGTAAGATATTTCTAATCTTTAGGTTTGCAGTGTCTTTTTACTTGTACCACTTCCTTGCTGATCAACTTAGGGTCTTGTTTCTGAAGCACTCTTGGGCACAATGCTGGGTATTGCAAGACTCGCAGGTCAGCATTCCTTCACCACTTCCTCTCTGTGATGGTACTGCATCTCACCTGGGGTATTCCCTTGAGCATAACTGTTAGGTGGAATCCAGTGCAGTTCCCTTAGGGAGCACTACACCAGATTAGGACTACAGGTGAGAGCAATAAATCCCCTTTGGTATCAGTCTGTACCACAAAGATTTAGTTGGTAGCTGTGGCTAAGCAGTCAGACTTATCTCAAGAGGGAGATGAGCAGTATTCAGGGTTTACACAATAGGCAGTACAATACTATGGAGCAAGGAAACACTGACGAAAGCTTTGTATCAAAAAGAGAATATATATTTATTTTATACACTTCTAAGTCAACACATAATCACACTTGGTAAAGTAAGTAATAATTCAGACATGGGAAAGTAAATACAACTCCCTATTCAATTGTAGACAAGTTTGCAGTAGAGTTAAAACTGAGCAAAATGGCACAGTGAAGTCAATGGGGACTTTACATGCCCTGGGAGACAGTAGTCAGCCCCAGGGTATGGAGTCTATGTTTGGGGGTCGCTACGACACCCCTGTGTCACTGCACTGAGGGTGCTGTGTGACACGTGTGCATAAAGATGGTTTCTATGGGTCAGAGAAGATCCCATAGGCATTAAACACAAAAATAGCCTAGAACACACATAGCAAAAATGCCTAAGAGTGGGAAAAAGAGTCTCACTCTTAGCAGGTAAAAAAGAAATAAACCCTTCAAATCCAGCAAAGCTGCTGGGGGACTCTATAGGTAAAGGAAATTAGCCATAAGTGAGAATTCTCCCGAACAATAACCCCGGGTTCCCCAACGCAGGTGATCCTCCCCATTGGTCCACCCCCAGGAACTGGATCCAACAGCAATGGCCTTGTCCTGGCCACTTGAATAAGGTATTCTCGAGGTTTGTTGGGGAGAATACCCTCAGGTTTCTCACAGTATACATATGTTGTTTTAAGACTGGAAGGAGTGTTTTCTCTGTTTAAAGTGTTCTCAGATTATTCTCATGGGCACATATATTAATTTTTCATGGATAATAGTGACGATCACAAAATGAAGAAAAATATATTTTTAACTCCAAAACAGACATCTTTTTGTAATTCATACTTCTAGGCACCTGGACATTCTTTTAAAGTAAAAGATGCATTTTTACCTGCAAGCCTTCTTCAGGTCAAGTACTAGTATTAATAGAGCTCCTTTCTGTGGAGCTCCTCTGATGGTTCTACTTGTCCGAACATCTCAGTTGGGCTGCGTGGTTGGAAACGGATCTCAGGCTATGTGTAGTTTCTTTTCTATTTTATGTTGGGAATATTTGCCTGTTTCCAGGAGTAAAAGTGGCTAGTCTTTTACATATCTGTAGGGCTTGTTGGCTCACACCTAAAATGGTACTTGACAGTTCTTCAAGCCCAATTAGTTGTCTGTACCCCAGGTAACAAATGCGTAAAGTAGACAATGTGGTATTATGAGGCCTTCAAATACTTTTGCACTGTATTCTGTGGCTAATACACACCTACAATACAGGGTTGCCAAGAAACATAGCCAGGTTGTTAAAAAATCACTAGCTTCTGTAATCCAATTGGAAGAACCCCTTCCTTGCCTTGCCTTCTCCCTTAGGTCCCAGTTCTAATGTCTGCATTTTTTCTAAGGTGTTTAATATGAAACAAGTTGCTTACTTGTAACTCCCGTTCTTCCATCATTGGTATAGTTCATAGATTCCCATTCTCTTGGAATATTCCTCATCAGGCTGGGAATCTTCAGTGACATTAAGCGGTTTCATAGACAACCAGAAACTGCATGAACTTTAATTTTCTCCTAGTTTTTTGGATCATTTACCCTGTAGCCAACAGGCAGGGCCTCCCTTATCTCCACCCCTGATGTCCATCTTCAGATTCATATAACTCAAGTAAAAGTGGAAAGACGAGCCACATAACGGGGCAGGCGGGACAGTTACGTGTGCGTTTTTGAAAGATACGATAGTGTTGTGGCAGTATTATACCCCAGGCCGCCCCACACAGCACGCACGCACACCAGAGTAAGTACTCACTGACACGTCTGCTGGCTATGGGGTCTCGGCGGCAACTGCCGTCTCGGTCTTCGTTTATCAACTGTGCGCATGCGTGAGCCGGAACGAGGCTCGCGCATGTGCACACAGTACATTACTACGTAACATCTCTCCTTTTCTTTAAACAAGAAAACATGGCATGTGTAACATAGCGACTTAACGTGAGTTAACCAATATTGTTTCACTTCCGCTCGAACTGTCGGAGTCGATGACATAGTCTTGAAATCGAACAGGGGGTTGTCGTCCCATTCTGCTCGGATACCTGCTGCTACTCCCTGAGGTTGGCAGTGGTACTTCAATTGGCGGGCCTTCTCTCCCGTGTAGGCTTCCTGGCTGTCGGACTTCCTTGGGATCGGACTGCTCAGCCACCTCTGGCAGGTCAGCTGATGGGCTCGCTTCAATCTTCTTGAAGAATGAACTGTTTCTGGTTACCGTCCCTCGCCCATTGGCGGCGGTCACCATTGATCCCCTCACATGGGTTACCCCAAGTGGTTGTGGTTCATAGGTAAGAGACCTCTTCCCTTTGGGATGTCGGTTCCTGACTAGTACAGTGTCTCCCACCACAATGTCTCTTTCTCTGCTCGCTCTCTCTCATTTCTGTCCTTACGCTCCTGCCTAACACGTTTGTCATCAATCACTCCCGGTGTTCTTCCATCAACTTCCGGAATCAGCCCTCTCGGACAGCGTTTGAACAGGGCTTCCGCCGGTGGGTCGCCTGTGGACTGGTGAGGAGTTGTCCGGTATTCCCGCAGAAACTCAAATAGGTTCCGTCGTAACTCCCCTCCCCCATTAATGGAGATGCGAAAAGTCTTGTTCAGGGTTCGCATGAACCGCTCTGCTTCTCTGTTGGCCCTAGGCCAGAGTGGTGCCACTTTTCTGTGTTTAATACCTTTCTTCTAGGTACTTCGCAAATTGGTTATCTTGAAATGGTGGTCCATTGTCCCAACAAAGTATTATTGGGAACCCATGGGTGGCAAATATCTTTTCCAGCACCAATATGGTGTAGTCGCAGGCCATAAATTCCACCAGTTCTACCTCTGGATATCTTGACCATTGGTCCACAACCGCTAGGAAGTACATGCCTCTTCCTGTGGACCCAAAGTCTGCATGAACAGTACCCCAAGGTTGTTGGCTCCTTTCCATTGACCTGATCGGGGGCGCTCTCTCTGCAGGGCTCGTCGCCTGACATGGGACACACCCACGCACGAACCCACCCACTCTGTTCTCCAGGTCAGGAAACCATACTTTGGGCCTTAAGCGAGCTTTTGTTTTTGCCGCCCCTTGGTGCCCTGTGTGCGCTAGCTCCAGCACTTTGAACACCAGTGACCTTGGGATTACTATTTGTTGGCCCCGTAGGATGAGGCCATCCTCAGACATTGACAGCTCATGTCTTACTTTCCATAGTGCCTGCATGTCTTTTTGAGCCCCAGTATCCCGCCTGGAATTTTGGGCGAGCACTTCCTTCCATTCCCCGCTTCCAATGGCTGCTCTTATGATCCGGAACACTTCATCGCTATTCGACGCCTCAATGATGTCCTGATGTGCTAGTGCTACTGGCATGGTGGCCTCCACTACGTTGTATATAATTTCCAGGCTCTCCACAACTTCTCCTTGGTCGAGCGCACTACTTGTGCTGGGGTGCCGTGACAGATAGTCTGCGGGATTATGAGTGCCAGGCCTGTTCTGCAGCTTCACCCCATACTCGATCAGTGATAACATCCATCGTTCTATGCGCGGGGGTGGTTTCGACCAAGCGCCAGCCATGATGGGTATGAGAGCTGTGTGGTCAGTGATGACCACCACTGGTTTTCCTAGAATATACAATCAGAAGTGGCGGCAACCCCATAATATTGCCAGGGCTTCCCTCTTAATTTGAGAGCACCTCCTTTCAGTTTCGGAGAGGGCCTTGCTGGCGTAAGCAATAGGGCACATTTGTGCATTGGCTTGCAATAGTACTGCACCCAAACCCACAGGGCTAGCATCAACCACAATTTCGGACTCCCTCCCTGGGTTGAAGTACGCCATGGTTTCCTGGTCCTATAGTACTGAGTTGATGTCTTGGAATGCCTTTAGCTCCTTCTCAGTCCATGTCCACGCCACATAATTTTTTGTGCACGCCCTTAAAGGCTCTGACAGTGATGCCAGGCCCCTGATGAATCTGCTGCAATAATTTAACATGCCTAGGAAGCTTCGAATTTCTGCTGGCGATCTGGGGCGGCTGCTTCACGAATGTCAGACTTTTTCGGGATCAGGAGAAATCCCCCCAGCGTGGAAGACAAAGCCAAAGAATTCTATGCGGCCTTTGAAGAATTCACACTTGTTTTGTGAAGTGTGAGACCTGCGGTGTTCAATCTCTCCAGCGTTTGCTCCAGCTGTTTCATTTGGTCAGCCTCCGATGTTGTTGCTCATATTGATGACTCCTTTCAGTTCAGCGAGGGCTCCCTGATGGTGTTTTGGAACACCTCTGCTGCTGATGATACTCCAAAACTCAATCTCTTGAACTGGTACAACCCTTTGTGGGTGGTGAAGGTTGTAATATATCGAGACTCTGGATGCAGTTCTAATTGGTGGTATCTGGGCCGTAAATCTAATTTTGAGAATACCTTGGCACCCTGCAATTTACTGATGACATCTAGCGTCGGTGTGAGGTGCCGTTCCCTTTTTATGGCGGCATAGGGTAGGCGCATGTCGACGCAAATGCGCACTGCTCCTGGCTTCTTGGGTTTTGGAGCAACCACGATCGGGGATACCCATGGGGTAGGGCCTTTCACCCTCTCTGATGTCCATGTCTATCAATGTTTGGAGTTCCTTTTCCACTTGGGCTCTTAAGTGAAACGGTATTCTGCAATGTTTTAGAGCAGTGGGTCTCACCTTTTCATCGATGTGAAGACTTATTAGTTCTGCCTTCAGTTTACCCACGCCCTGGAACAGGTTCTCGTATCTTTCCAGGAGCTGTACAACATCAGATTGGTACACCAACATGGTGAAATGTACAATGTTTAGGGCTTCTGACGCAGCACAACTCAGCAGAGAGTGGGGTCTTACTACGGGCACAAAGAATATGGCCTTGATTGCATTGTGTCCATGGGTGACCAGTGCGACAAAGACTCCTTGTATCGGTAACGGTGTGCTGCCTCCAAACGTGTAGATTTTCGCTCTGGATGTTTCAAGCGCAGGCGGGCCAGGGAGGGCTTCGTAATGTTCTGTTGCTAAGACACATACCGATGCCCCAGTATCTATCAACACTGGCGGCGGGGTGCCACCAATATCTACTATGCATGTAGGTTGTCTCCTCTTCTTGGCTCCCGTGGTTATGTTGGAGATAAAGAATACCTCCTCATCGTCGTCTTCCTCCTCCGCTATGTCAAGCTCTTGTATGCCTTGTTCCACAGTAGCTAAATTCCTCGGCCTCCTGAAGTTTCCTCCGCCCAATCTCGCAGGAACCCTTGAGGTCGCTACCGGCGTTTCTGCCCTGCACATCCTGGCATAATGTCCTGCTGTGCTGCACCTTCCGCGCACACTAGTCTTCGCAGGGCATTCTCCCACATGAGGCAGATCATAACCGCAGTATTGGCATGAAGGTGGAGTGCCGTGGACAGGGGGGCTGTCGGTTCGCTTTTGGCTCCACCGTGGCTTGGGCGGGGTCGATCTTCCCAGTGCAAAAGCATCTTCACTTTTGCTCGGGCGAACAGCTGCATCCATCTTTGCTCCTCTGCTTTCTGCAAGTTCATAGGCCCGCCCAGTGTCCAAAATTTGTATTAAAGTCATTACTGACTCTCGCAGAACCTGCCTCCTCAATTTTCCAGAGCTGCACCCCTGAATTATCTGGTTTCGCACCATGCCCTCCTCGTTTTCTCATCTGCATGTGCTTGCCAGTCTACGCAGCCTTGCGCAAAATTGAACGAGTGATTAGTCGTCATGTTGCCTTGCACCACACATTATGAATCTATCGTAGTCCATGTGCGCCATGGGGAGGAAGTGATTTTGTAGAGCTGATTTAACTGCGGTATAGGTAGTAACTTGGAGATTTAATGACTCAAAAATGCTGTGCACTTCAGTCCCAGCAGAATATAACAGGGTTGCTACTTTGCGGTTCATAGTCATTTTTTCGCTTTTTTTTATGACGTTTTTTATTCGAAATGGGGGGGTTTCCCCCCAAACCCCTTTTTTCTATTTTTTTTTTATTCCTGGATACCAAAATAAATTTATAATTAAAAAAAAAGGAATTCGACTTTTTTTTTTCCAACGTTATTTTTTGACATTATTGACTTTCGAAAAAAAAAAATTCTAAAAAATGACTGCACACCTACTTTAGCATCATCGTCATTTTCCCCAGTAGCTCTGAAAAACATTTCAAGTTTCTTGACCCACTGTAACCATTTAGGACCAAGCTTGGACGGAGGTCCAGAAGTGTCAAATTCTGGCATTGGCGCCAGCGTGCCTGGTTGTCAGCGTGTAGTCTGTGCTAGGGCGATGGCTGCTCATTCCTTGTCACTCATCTCTGCAGGTCGCACAGGCACCCCACTTTATGGTGTGAGGCCGCAAACCTGAGATGTGTAGACTACGCAGGTTGCACAGGCACCCCACTTTACAGTGTGAGGCCGCAAACCTTGGCTATGTAGACTATGTTGGTGCTACAGCGCTCTCCCGAACCCCTGATTAGCCTCTGTACTGCCACAGGTGCCCCAGATGCACACTGACCTCATTGATGGAGATCCAAACGTTGGCAGAGCTTGTCTTGTGCCCCCTCAGCCTCCTGGATCAAATTTGTGCCTGCCAATGGGCACACACCTTCACTGTCGTGAGATCATGGCTTCCCAATGCAGGAAACTGCGAAAGTTCCAAAAATTGATTTTAAATCATCCCGCGGACAGCGCATGAGCACCCCCTCGGGGCGCAACTGTCGTGCGTGAAATTTGAAAATAGCCGCCACTTGCAGCGTCGGGTCCTGAGCAACGCAGTATGAGGAGATGTTGCTTCCACCGGGTAACACGTGAAACGGCTCCCACACACTTGCGCAGCACTTGCTCCTCGTCGACAATGTTGTGGCCGTATTATGCCCCAGGCCGCCCCACACAGCACGCACGCACACCAGAGTACCTTTTTCACACCTTAAGGTATTACTAATGTGCAACAAACATGTAGTCAGAACCTTTTTTCAATGTTACTTTAACCATGTTAAAGCTTTCCAAACTTACTTTAACGATTCATGCAAATGAAAAATACCTTTCTTGTTGTTCATCTTGGAATATGCACAGCATGATTACGTTGTTCTTAGCACATCGTTCATTTCCATTGTTCTCCAAAGTACTTAAAATGCATATACTTTATTTCTCCTGGAAACTCCACTTTTAAACCTCCTTTTTCCTTTCACTTTAATGGTATCTCACTTTACTTTCAATCCAAACATATTTGCAGATGAATTCATACTTTACATCAAAGTTTGCTCCATCAAAACCTGACCTTAATTCCCTTACATGTCAAAGCGATTTGCTTGGCAAGAGCAATTCCTCAATATCACGTTAAACACTCAACCGCTTCATTATCGTATCGTCAATGGAGGCAGCGCTGCACTGTAAATCACTATGACGCCTACATGCCAGCTCTCACTTTTCCATGACACTTATGTTTTTTTTGCTTAGTGTGCCCCTTTGACACTGTCTTTTCATTTACACATCGCAAATCACGGCTCTGTGATCCCTGCACAGGAACTTTCTTTAACTGTTCCTCCTGTCACCCGAGCGTTGGCGCTTCCTGCAAATATGAGCCTAACACTTAATAATACTTACTGCACTGTCAACATCTCTTGATTTCTACAATGTGGCTGAGAGCACATTGCTTTGAAGTTAAATCGCTGCTCTAAAACACTGTTCATTGCAGCGCTCTTTCCATTAGTAATGGGCTTACATTTTCCTCTGCAGTTAAGTAAACGTATCTTCATTGATCACACATACAATTAATTCTAGCAGTCAACTTCAAGCCCCACTCTAGTTCAGTTAATACGAGTTTAAGCGCTCTTCTTTTCATTGTTATTTCTAGATCGCCCACTGCGCTGGCACAGCGCTGTGCAATGCTTAAGGTGCTATACCTTTCGTGTTAGGCTGGTTCGTTTATGTTCTGCTGAAAACGCTTTACTTTTCTTTATCCCTGGCTCTTGTTATTAATAGCGCTCTGCTTAAGGCGCTTTACCTTTCTGTTGATGCCATCCTTGGGTGTTGGACTGTCCTTCTGTGGCAGAGGGGCTTTGCTTTTGGCTGCTCCCCTCCACAGCTCCTCACAGCATGATGTCTTCGTTTTCAGTCCCCCTCAGAGACCAACTCGTCTGAAGTGTAGTACTGAAAGACAGTCTTTAGGTGTAGGTACATGTAGTCCATTTATTCAGGTCTTAGATACATATAGTTCAAGTACATAACATGCGAAGACCACCAACCTGACCCCACCACCCAGGTATCTGTTCAACTGACTCTGTTGGAACCTAGTTCTAGGAACCTTCACTCCTAAGCATACAGTCCACACTCTGACATCGCAGCTACTAGAAGGGTGATACACAAAGGGGAGGGGAGGAAATACAAGACACTACAGATACCAATGCTAGAGAACTGGAGTTACAGGTAAGTAACTTATTCCTTCTCGAGTACTGGATCTTTCATATATCAACATCAACATGCTGTTAGAATAGATTACATAGCAGTAGTTAGCATGGAAATGGGATCAAAATGCTCTAAAACCAGGAGGAGAAAGATGGCTCAACGTAGGCAAACAGGGAATGAAGAACCCCTTGTCCACCCCTGTATTCCTCAGCAGAACTCCTTTTGATGCAGTGAGGGGCGGGTGTGTGTGTGTGTGAATGTATACCTACCTACACGTGACTGCTCTGCAAATGTCTGCCAGCGGCAGTGGACGAGACTGCCCTCCCAGTGTGTGCTCAGGCCGACTCGGAAGTGTCCGAATAAAAAACATACCATGAGCCCTCTGGAAATTGAAGCCTTAGAGAGGGTTTTCCCAGTGGCAGCAGCCCCAAATGCAGCGAAGAGCTGTGAGGACTATTGTTATGAAATATTTTCTTTTTGCAGCTTTCCCTCCATACATTTTTATGTGGCACCCTTTCTGTTTGCTTGCATCCAACCCTGTCCAGACTTGTTGTAAGTAAGTGTGGCCTTTTGCTTTATTCCCCTTGCATGTTTTGATCATTCTTGTGAGGAAACTGACTGGTCCCTAAGACTGTCAGTACTGAGAGACTGCCTCTCTTTATGAATTCTTGTATTGTTACGGTTGCACACATCACCTTACTGTGAAGTGCAGTTAGGATTCTTTGTATCCTTCTATCTTTTTGGTTACTTTGACAATGTGCCATGAGACAAGGTAGTGGCAGCTGTGATATTTATTTACAGTTTTTGTTATTTTACTTGGGCACTTTTGCATTTACTGCAAATGGC
The DNA here is from genome assembly GCF_040938575.1 of Ambystoma mexicanum. Taxonomy (NCBI): domain Eukaryota; kingdom Metazoa; phylum Chordata; class Amphibia; order Caudata; family Ambystomatidae; genus Ambystoma; species Ambystoma mexicanum. The sequence continues at coordinate 323,563,092 of NC_090925.1, read as the reverse complement.
TACTAAGGGTGGCTAGTTCCCTAAAATGGCCGTACCACAGGTTTTTTTGCTTGTTCTTTGGCCATATTGTTCTTTGGCCTTTTCAAATCAGGAAAAAAGGCCTTATATGGAAACCTCTTTCCCTGGGAAAGCTGTGACTTTCACGGGTTAAGTGGCATTGCATCTTTGTGCCAGAGAATGGGGCTGGGACTGCCTGGTCCCTATCCATATTTTTGGTGTCTGAAAGTCTGTTGATGGGCAGATATGGTGACTAATGGCTATCCAGGATTGGCTAGCCACTGGCCTTTTGAATGCAACTGTTCGGCCAGTCGTCATTGAAAGCAAGACTTGTACGAAGAAGAGCAACCCACTGATGACCCCTGTAGCTGACCAGCATCTATTCAGCTGTTGTCCCCGTGAAGTCCTGCTCCTCTGTCCTTACCTCTTGCACCCTGCTCAAGGATTCGTGCCGAGCCTTCTGAAGTGTCCCTGGGCGAACCGGTGGACAGACAAGTTCTCTCATGGGCTACCTCGCTGCAGCCATCGCTGTTCTGAGCAAACCCTTCGAACTTGGCAGATCGTCAGCTTTTGCCACAAGTCGGCTGCTCCTATGTTTTCAGCCAGCTCACTCCAAGGGAAGCTATGTTGGGCCCACTCCTGTGTTCGCCACTTTATGATGGCCTGTTCTCCCCCCCCCCCCCCTGACCTTGGTGACTCAGGTTGCAACACTCCTTCAATTCTGCAAGTTGTCCTGAGGGGGTCTGCCCTGCAGAAGTCTCCATCTTTTCTCTTTTGGGTCTTTTGTTGGAAGCTGTCTGAAACCGATTCCTATGCACTGCGACCGACAAAAAGTGACCTCTACACCCCGACCCCTGGGCCTCCCTCGACCGGACCAAACGCAGAAGATTGTTTTTCCAATTAATTCTGGAACACCTGCAATGGTCTCTTGAAGAATCGGGGTCATGGGAGTACGTTAACATACCTGTTTCTGCCCCCCCTGTGCTCCAAACGATTTTACATTGGGCATAAAGCCCTGACTCTTTTTTTCTTTTTTTAATTTATTTGATTTGATCAATATCTGATCTTACAAATGTTTTCTCACAAATTCTTGGCTCTTACTCACTCTTACCTGACCTTTGGTGGTGGAACCTGAGTTACGGATCCTTTCCTAGGAGTACCCTAGTGTGTTGGATAGCGTTGAGTACTCACCTGAACTTTACTTGAACTTTGGAACTCGCTTAATCCTAATCACTGGCATTGCAAATCTCTATATAAACCTACCTGAAGAAAAGTAAACTTTGGAACTGGTTACTTTTGGGAACGCTGCCCCAAACCATCTTACGGTTTAACTATATAAGAATTAGGCAAACTGTTTAACTGTATTAATTCTAAGAGTGCTGTCTCTCTTTATGCATCTGAACTACTGACCTGTGTTACACCTATCATTGTAGCAAGTGCTAATATATTTCTCAGAAGGGTGGACATATATAGATACATTTCTGAGGCTTGTGGATCTGCCCGTGGATCTGCTTAGATCACATGCTTTGCATAGGCCGACGTCTAATGGTAGTTGCACAGTATTACATTATTTGATTTCGAAGCTCTAAAAGGGACATTGACAGGCTATGTCAGTAATACTATCCCTAGTGTGACGTCCGCTGTACCCATGGTCCTTCACGCGTTGAGGTCCCTGTTCTTTCCCAATATCATAGTTGGACGCAAGTTGCAGAGTTCCTTCTTTCTGGCTAACGCCATTGGTTATGCAAGTTTTAAAAGTGAGATTTCTTCCTATCCTTTCGACGGCCGTACGACCACAAGATCTTCGGCGACGACTTGCAAGCACAGATTCTTCGTCGTCGACTACTTCGACTGTTTCAAAAAGCTTCAACTGCGGCCAACTTGGGCGTCAACAGGCCTTGGCCCTTCACAATAGGGGGAGGTCATAACTTCTTTCCTTTAAAGAATGCCCGTTTCCCTATTTTTCCTTTTCAATCACCGATCTGCCATATTTCCATACTATGGAAAACACACCATTTTTAAATGTTGCCCTTCCTGTAACACGAAGTTTCCCGGGAAGGACTTGCACAGGGTGTGTAACCTCTGCCTCCACAGGGACCAACCCGAAAAGCATTGCAAGTTCTGCAAACTTTTTCAGCCCAAGACACTAAATGACCGTAAGACTAAGTCCTGGGCCCATCACGCCGTGCAGGCAGAGGCATCTATGGACGTGGAGGGAGCCTCCAGCGATGTCAGCGTCCTAAGTGACACTGAGGGCGATCAGGACCTGACTGTTTCCTGCGTGCAAGGCCACGACTCCCATCAGGCAGGCCAGTGGTTCTCCTAAAGCGACGACACCCGGCGGTTCTCCTACAGCGACGACACCCGGCTGCTCATGCATCCACACTGCACGCCACACAAAACATAGACCCCATGGCCGACAATCGACCACTTAATCGACCTATAAGTCATACGCGGTGTCAAAGGGAAGGTCTGAAAGAACCCTGTCCTCTGGGCCATCGCGTTAGCCACCTGACAGGCCCCCAAAACAGATGCCGAATTCTGTTTCCGACACCGCAAACAAAAATACAAATCCTTGGGTACCGGCAAACGTGTGTCAAAAGACACTTCGCCAGCCCTTTCAAATAACTCCAAAATGAGAGAGCTCATTAAAACCATGTCCCAGGCACACTCTTCAAGTCCAAAACGTCGGAAAACACAAATCTTTGACGCCCCTACTCACTAAATCCCCTATTTCAAAGGCTAAAAAAACCTCAGTCTCTAGTGACACCCTTTTAGGGGCAATGCAGCACAAACAAACCCTTACATCGGAAAGTATCTCTACTCCTGTTCCCACAGGTTTTCCAAGCTCCACCGAATGGACCCCTGAACAATTCGACAAAGTAATGCAGAGAATGTCATGCTTAGTTGACTTTCTTGATTCACCTTAATCAACTGTCCAACCTCCAAGGGCCCACGCAAGAGGAGGCAACGAAAAACCAGCCTGCCGCCAAAAGACCATGACTAGACACTGCCCAGCTAAGTACTTCACAGGACATGCCTGAAGACCTGTACTACATTGACACTTCAGGCTCTCAAGACTATCGTTCAATAGCAGACCAAGGGGACCTAGATGAGACAGACCAGTATTATGATGACAATGACGTCTACATCATGCAGTCTCTGAACCATCATGACCAACCCGTGACTGACTCCTATGTGGATCTAACCCTGTGAATATTTGTCCATTTTGGGATGTGACCCAGCTACTTATTTTTTGCAACAGGTTTAATTGACCAGGACCGGGAGTGCGTGCCTCACCCACCTTCTTTTTTGTACTATGTGGATAATCAGCTGCAGTATAATGAGCTCCTTTTAAAGGCTGCCGAACATTTTAAGATCGATACCTAAAAGGCACAAGTCGACAAAGACTTTGTAGTGGACATCCTTGGGAATAAAAGGTCTGCAGCACAGTTTATACCACTCCTGAAGGTCAATCCAGAAGTGCGTTCAGCCTTCATTACTTATACCCAACCTTACGAGGGCAGTTAACCCCCATATTGAAAAGATGTTCAGATCAGCCCCCTCTGACCCATAATACATCAGGGGGTCAATTGAAACCTGACTCTCTCGTCGTAACTACCACAAGAAAGAGAGCAGGCGCACCCTTAGCCTCTGCTGAAGCCCCTCCTGACAAGGAAAGCAAATGAATGTATACACTGGGCAGGAAAGTAGCTTCCTCGGCTGCGTACCAAGTAAGGATAGCTAATAACGCCACGATCTTAGCACGTTACAACTGCCACAAATGAGACAAGATCTCACAAATCGACTCTGTACCAGAGCCTCTTATAACACAGCTTTTAAAAACAGTGGCTGATGGTAAGCAGATGGCAAATTGCATCCTGAAAAATTATCTGGACGCAGCAGATAATGCAGGCCGTATAGTAGCTGAGGTACTCTCATTAAGCGCCATGCATGGTTAAGGACAGTCTGGCTTTAAGCTGGAAACTCAAGCCACTCTGCTTAATTTGCTGATCGAACTAAACGCCTTATTTGGGAAAGCAGTCGAGGACACACTCAAAACTGCTAAAGAAGAGTACAACACCCTCCAGTCCCTGGGACAGCTTACTAACAAACCTTTTGTGCCAAGAGGCGTGTTTAATACACGCCGCTTTTGAGGACAAAACTCCCGATGGTCCTCTAACTATAGTCAGGGTGGACAAACATCATCTTGGGGTTCCTTGTGGGGCAGTGCTCCCAGCAACATTTTTAAAGGGGGCAGAGAGTGTCCGAGAGTAGAGGCAGAGCCTCCTCCACCAGAGGCTCCACCCCACCTCCACCCCCAAAGCAATGACCACCCGCTCCATGTCCCCTCCCATGCTTCTCCAGTAGGAGGTTGCATTTGTCATTTTACCCACGCATGGGAGGGGATCTTGTCAGACAAGTGGGTACTTCAAACGTTCGTGGGAGGGTATTGCATAGAACTCATACAGAGACCACCCACCAAGACAAAGACGAGCAAAGCAGGAGGAACAGCGCATTCTTCTGGAAGAGGTCAAAGCACTACTGGAAAAGGATGCTATAGAGATCGTCCCGGCAAACCAGGTAAAGATTGGTATCTATTCAATGTACATCCTTGTGCCAAAGAAAGACCTTACAATGCAACCTGTCCTCGACCTGCGCCCTGCAAACACATATGTCAAACCTCAAAATTATTGCATGACAATGCTACAAGAAGTAAATCCCACTGCTAAAACCAGGGGACTACATAGCAACATTGCACATGAAAGATGCATACTTTTATATTCAATGTGCCCAGCACACAGAAAATTCCTTGCACTTCAAGATAGCAAATCAACACTACCAATTCAAGGGGGCGTGGCTAAGAGGCCATGGGATAAGCTGTGTCTCACCGGAGCTCCTGCTGATCCTACACTATCCTTTGCTGCAAGTGTGCTGAAACTGACACACTTGGGATGGAAAACGCACATCTGTCGTATGAAGAGGCGAGGCACACGATGAAGGTCCTGGCAGGGAAGATCGTGAAGCAAATGTTGAAATATCAAGGATTGAAAATGTAAGAGAATCCTCGGACGCGGAAACAAGATGGCGCCCGTTCTAGAACAATAGGAGAGACCAAGAAGCCGGAGCGAAGGACGAAACTGCGGTGCCTGTGGTTTATGGTGGACCGGAGATACGGCAAAACTGCAAAGCACATATGATTGCAGAGCCGGCACCTTCCCCTTTGGTCTGTAGACGAGGAGGCTTCCGGAACTTAATAGCTGCCAATGCAAACTGCGCTTTTGTTGGGAACGCGTCTGTGGTTCCAAGAAAGGTGCCCAATGCTACAAAGTAGCAAAAGTCTGAGAGCCGAGAGTAACTGCTAGTACAGTGAGCTTGGTAGGAAAGTGCGGCCCTCCCGCAGTGCAAGTGAAGGGGGGTGACAACACGGGAAGCTACGACCAGCACAAAAGAAGACGTGTAAATAGAGGTAAACGAAATAAAGAGGAAGGAGGCGTCCCACACAGTGCGCGAGTGATGAGCAGCGGCGTCGGAACTGTATGGGATTGCAGGCACACAGCCGGCGGAACAGACCCAAGCAGCACACGTGGCACAGCATACACAGTAATGGGTGAGGACCCAGTGCAGGTACGGCAGCGGATATCGTCGGCTGCGGTGCATGAAAATAACTAAGCGCTACTTGTGCCCCAAGCCACGGTTGCCGTGATGGAACTGTGCTCCCCCCCCCCACCGCTGACCCCCCGGGGGCAAGGTGAGCTAGCGCACTGACATAACGCAGTGGGGAGGGGCCTCACAGACGCGAGAGTCCCCAGCTTAGGACGTGAAAGAGCACACATAGGAGTAGGCTGACAATTGTTAGGACATCCAATCCGGAGACCACACCGGACAGATTGGGTGAACACCGAGGGCACGTCCACAGTGCAGGACGAGCGGAGGAATTTGCTCATAATGACATGCTCAGAAGCAACTAACAACCAATACAGGCGGTCAGAGCCTGTCAGTACCTCTGACAGTGGAAGGGGGCACAAACCAAGCACGACAGCCCAGACACAAACAAGCAGCACAGTCCAGACACAGCAGGTGGAAGAGAGGGCATAGATAATCAATGCACAGCAATTAACGGGAGCACATAGACCAGGCACGGACTGGAAGGAGGCACATCTGACGCTTGAATTGAGGAAAGTGAAATGGATTGCGGCTGCTACTGTGTGCCACATCAGAGAGGTGCATTGGAACTGCTCTGTTGTGGTAGTCTGAGCCTGGGTTAGGGTGTAACAGACGGGGAATACTGAAGTAATAACACTGGGGGAGCAGTGGCCTCATACAAAGCACATGCCTTAATCATTGACCGTGTGGACCTTGAGCTGATACGGAACATTGTTACTGAGGCCGACACTGACGTAGCGCTGGTCACTGGAGGCGGAGGGGAGCAATACTGACACCGAGGCCAGGAGGCTCTGCAGAGAGATAGTGACCTGCACGAGAAACCGCAGGCCAAACGATGGGTCACATAGCAGCGAGATGGCGTCGAAAACAAACAAACCAAAAGCAAAACAGCCACAATAGACATCTTCGCTAGAGCGACCTAGACAGCAGCCGGGCAAAGACTCTGGAACGAAGCACACAAGGAGAGGTCACTCCAGCGCAGGATGACCACCAGATCCTGGCAGCTTTTGCGGAGCTGAAGTCATCTTGGCGATCTAAGATCGACACCGCCATTGCGGAACTGAAGACAGCGCTAGAATTCAAAATAGATGCCGTTTGCGTGGATGTCAACCTCCTCAGACAAGATGTTAGGGCGTTATCCGAACGCACAGGTGGCCTGGAAAAGGAGGTGAAAGCAAATACGACCACCTGCACGGCCAACGCCAAGGAAGTCTGTACGTTGCAGCAACAAGTGCGTAACTTGGAGAATAGAGTGGAGGAGGCAGAAGGACGTGCACGCAGAAACCACAGCTGCATCGTGGGACTGCCGGAAGGGATTCAAAAGTCCGGACCCGACAAATTATGTAGAAAACATGCTGCTGCAAGAAATAGGCGCTGAAGAGCTCACCCAGGGGTTCACCGTGGAGAGAGCGCACAGAGCCCAGACTAGAAAGCCGCTACCGAGAGCCCCTCCACGGTCAATAATCACCAGGATACTGAATTATAAAGACAGGGAGAAAATCCTGGAGTACTTTCATAAAGTAGGGACGATAAGCAGAGCATCAGCGAATATCGCAGCATACCCAGATTACACCTTCTTGGTACAGAGGCAATGCCTGAACTACGTGCCGGTGAAAAGAAGGTTGCACGAGGTTGGATTTAAGTATATGCTGTTGTATCCTGCGAAGCTGAAAGTACTGCATAAGGATAAAGCACTTTTTTTTACACCCCGGAGGAGGTGACTACATGGTTGGACTCGATGAACTGTCCAGCGGTTGCAGATCAGGCGGACAAGAGCAAGGAGAAGTGAGTGGAGGTGCCGGACTGCACATGGATGGGTAAAGCCTGCGCTAGAGAATGGCAGCTGCATAATGTAATTAAAATTTAATGTGGCTCTGTGAACTGAGTGGATTAAGCCCACGTGGGTCAAATATGCGTAAATAGTGCAGCATACTGGTAGTTTGAAAGCAGGAGAAGCACGTACTGCACAGGAGTGTGCAGCACCAGGAGACACGCTATCACCACCGATAGTTAGCAAGGATAATGGTAGGACGGTATCCTCCTGCACACCAGAGTATCTGTACAGACTGAGAAAAGGACTAGATGTGGGGTAGCTTGAGATCCAGGGATGGAGCTGGGCAACAGTTGGGGTTAGCTGGGGAGGGGGGGCTTGGGGGATGGGGAGCTGGTAGGGGGGAGGTCTACATATATACACAAAGGATGCAGGAGGGAGAAGGGAAGTGGAATTCGAAGCGGCCTATGAAAATGGATGATCTGAGAATTGTGACATGGAATGTCAGAGGGTTGAACAGCTACATAAAAAGGAACAGACTTATGACATATCTCAAGCAGCTGAAAGTCGATATAGAGCTCTTACAAGAGACTCACCTTGCTAGAGATAAATTGGATACACTGACGAGGAAATGGAGAGGTGTCACGGTGGGTATGGCTTACTCAACGTATGCAAGGGGAGTCTTGATCTGGGTGGCGCCAGGGGTCCCGTTCATGGTCCTCCAAACCATAGTAGATAATGAGGGTAGAATGGCTATTGTCAGAGGCATGGTTGAGTGAGAACAAAGAGATATGTGTTAGAAATATGTATGCCCTGAATCAGAACACCATGGCTTATCTTAAGATTATACCCCAATATCAGTCCGTATAGGGACTGTGAGTTCATATGGGGGCGAGGGGGACTTTAATTGCACGTTAGACTCGTCGAAAGATGGGTCTGACGATAAGTTTACTAACCCAACCCCAGCGACCAAGGCATTGATACAGGACCTGCAACTGGCAGATATATGGAGGGAATTGTACCCACTCGAGTGAATATACGCACATTATTCAGCCCCACAAAACTTGTACACCAGACTGGACTACATGTTGACTGGCGAAGAAGTGATGCACGAGTTTACACATGCAGAATATAAAGCTAGAGTCCTGTCTGATCATGCGCCCCTCGTTATTACAGGCCTTCCCCTGTGAGCGAGGATCCCTACCTGGCGACTTAGAGTCGAAGCCCTAAAGGATGCGGGGTTCAGGGACCATATGAGATTGGTGGTGCAGGAGTATTTTAAGCATAACACCGGTAGCGTATGTTCATCTGGGGTGCTGTGGGAGGCATATAAGGTGGTGGTGCGGGGAGAGGCACTAGCCAAGTCCAAAGGGTTACGAGGAGAAATGGAACTGCAATTGCAAAAGACAGAGCGGGAATTCGAAGACATAATGAAGAACAGGAGGGGGGACACAAGAGAAAGCAAAGGAATCGCTGCGCCTCCAACAGGAATGTATTGTACAATGGGAGAGGCTGGGTAACCTGAGCTACAAGAAATACATTGAGCGCCAACACGCAGAGGGGATAAGCCAGGCCACCTATTGGCGTGGTTATACAAGAATGAGTTAGTGCAGCAACCTATAAGAGCAATACAGGGAGCAGATGGGCGCTTGCGAGAGATGCAGGAAGAGGTAAACAAAACCTTTTATGACTTTTAAAGAGATCTGTATAGTGTGCCCGAGGAGGACGACGTAGTGGATATACAAGGGGCACTTTCAGAGATAAATCTCCCCAGTCTTACTGTAGAGGATAGGGACAGACTAGAAGGCCAGATAACGATAGACGAACTGTAAATTGTGGTTAGAGGTCTTCCCACTAATAAGGCCCCAGGGGTGGACGGGCACCCTAGTGAATTCTATAAGGAGTACAGAGCAGACATCCTCCCCCCATTGTTGGCAATGTTGAACTAAGCGTTAGAACAAGGGAAGCTACCTGAATCACTAAGAGTCAGTAATTGTCCCCCTCCTCAAACCCAATAAGCCAGGAACTGACTGTGGGTCATATAGACCCCTGTCACTACTGAACCAAGACAGGAAGATCCTCACGGCAGTCATGGCAATGAGACTGAGGCCGATGATAAGTAAAATAATCCACCCGGACCAGACAGAGTATGTCCCGCACAGGAACATCACTGATAATTTAAGAAGGCTGCACCACATACCGGATTACACGAAGGGGAGAACAGACGAGGTAGTAGTGGTTTCCCTTGATGCGGTGAAACCATTTGACTCTTTTAATGGCCCTGGTTACTGGCGGTCCTGAAGGCCTTCGGCATGGGGCCTACGTATATAAGGTAGGCGGAAATATTATATAATGCCCCAATGGCAAGGGTCAAAACGGGCTGCGTTATCTCGGAGCAGTGGCAATTAAGCAAGGGTACGAGGCAGGGATGTCCATGGTCCCCAGTGCTTTTCATACTAGCGCTGGAGCCACTGGCGGTTGAAGGGCGGAATATGGAGAGGTGGGAGTTAACACACAAGATGGGAGGCATTGGTCTCGCTCTATGCAGATGATATGTTGCTGTATCTGAGCTATCCAGAAGAAAATCTCCAATATGTGCTGGAGGTGCTGGCACGGTACGCCTCGGTGTCGGGTATATCGGCCAACCCCCAGAAATCTAGTCTGTACCTTCTAGGGGGATACAAGGGGAAGCCCCCCCACAGACTGCCGGTGCTGCCTATCAAATGGGAGCTGGTCACGTTTAGATACCTGGGGTAGATATATATCATGATCCCAGGGAGGAACACACACATAACACAGAGAAAGCGATGGAGAGGATAGAGAAGAGTATAGTATTCTGGGGGAGATTGACATTAACCATGATGGGAAGAGTGGCACTATTGAAGATGGTGGTATTGCCGAGACTTTTGCATTACTTCGCCAATGTCCATTTCGCGATTCCGAAAAAGTTCTTCAGTAAATTACATAGCGTATGTCGGAGCTTCTGCCATGATGCCTACCCCCGGGGATCCAGATCAACAAGCAAGCCCAACAACCCCTGCTAGGGGCCATTTGGGTGCAGTCCTGGCATCTATGGTGCCAGGCTCATATGGAGAGTCAGTCCTGGCGCCATAGGCGCCAGGCTCATAGATTAAAACTTACCTGATGCAGACCATGCTGCAAGAGCTCCAAGCCTAAAGAGGCTTGAAAGGAACTAGCTTACCTTGGGACTATTTTTTACTCGGGTGGGGTCGGGGAGGAATACTTACCTGGGACTACTTTGGAGGCTATTTAAACCACGCCCGAAGAGCAGCACACGCTTCGCGTTTTTCTGCATCCAGCAGCGTAACGCTCACTGTGCCTGCAAGTCTGCATCCAGTCTTCTGCCACGGCCGCCTCGACTCTGGAGCTCCTAGAAAAAGGGAGAAAGAAGGAGAAAAGGTTAGAACAAGAGCAATACCTTTGATCCTTACCTGAATTTCCAATCCACCGCACCTTCGAGCTGGAAGAAAAGTTATTTTATGCGCATCGCCTCGCCTGCTGCAGCGCCGCGCTGAACTCACCGGCCTTTGCAGCATCTTCACTATCCACCGCTTCCTTCAGCATGTTCCCGTCGCACTCCGGCACCTAAGGGAAATACAAGAACAGCAAGGTGAGCCAAGGGAAATAAACAGAGGCAATATTAGTTACCGCCCATAGACTTACCTGATTTTACCACCGGGGGTACTATTCCTCTTCACGGGTCGGCGCAGCCTCCACCGCATCCTCGCCGTACCCCAGCCCCTAAGGGGAACAAAAGGACAGCAAGGTGAAACAAAGGGACAAACAAGGGGAAACCTTTTCACCACAATAGTCTTACCTAAGTTTACCGCCGGAGGCATTATTTCCCGAGACTTCATACTTTCTCTCAGCGCCTGAATAAGGGAGAAAGCAACAGGTTACATACTGACATTATTTTATCGAGCTGTGTTGGATAATACAAATCCTTACCTGAATATTACCGGTTGCCATGAGGAACTCTTCGCTAGGGTCAAGCTGCAACCTGCAAGGAATCGGACAAGAGTGAAAGTCAGACATTTGAACTCTTACGAACTACATACTTACGGCGTCTTGCCGAAAATCTGAGTCAATATTGTTCTGGAACTCACCAATTCCTTCGAACCAGTGAAGCAACTGGTTATTTACGCGCCCCTGCGCTCAATGCAGGATGGAGAGCTCATCTTTCCAAACCATCAGGTGAGACTATAAGAGGGGACATCAAAGGTGATCAGTGGGGAGAACTGCAGCGGTGGGGGGTTTACGCTCAACTCCACGGGTGGTTAGTTCCCTTTCTCCATTTGCAGAAGAATACTCCTACGGGCCAAGCAAACAAAGCTAGGTGGGCCAGTCCATTCCGTCATCTCGGCACTACGCGTCACAATGGTGGAGACCGCAGCTGTCCAGTTCAGATCGACGCCCCTGTGGGAGCCAGGTGAGCGTAACAGCTTCATCTGGCACAAATCAAGGAACAGGATGGCGTTGGGGAAGCTGCAGAATTCATATGAGCAAGGAGGTATTAGATTGCCCAAATTTGAGGTATACTTCATAGCTAGTCAGTTGCAATACGTGGCCAGGTGGCTGTCGGATGAACCGACTACTGAACTGAGGCTGTTGAAAACGGTGGGCAGCCCGTTCTTCTTGAAGTAAGTGATATGGGTACCTGATTTACACAAAACCAGTGGGCACCTTCAGTTGCATCTGGGCTGCAACATATGGCGCAGAGCAATGTTGATGCTGGGCGCCATAGCAACATATTCCCGCAGGTGCCGTTAGCGGCGCTAGCAGGGGCAGATGAACAGACCAGGAAAATTGTACAAAATTGCTGGGAACCTATGGAACTAGCTACAGTGGGAGATGTGCTCAAAGAAGGGAAGCTCACAAGATTCGAAGTACTAGCAATAGATACTGGGATACAAAGCGGACAGTACATCATATATGCAAGACTTCTGAAAAGGTTGAAATCAAGGTGGCCAGACCATGACACGCACATGCAACCAAATAAGGTGATTGATTCCTTTTATGATGTATCGGAAGGGGGCATGAAGTCTATAGCATATACGAGCTATTGATGTCTGCAGTGGGGGGGGGGAATAGACCAAATGAGTGGGAAGTGGGAGGCGGACCTAGGAACACCACTGTCAGATGGAGAATGGGCCACAGTTGAAATATATCACAAGAAGGTAACGCGGAATGCAAGGTTCCAGCAGATTCAGCTGTACATGACACACAGGGCATATTTGACTCTGTACAAAAGAGCCTCGGCTCCAAGGGTATTCACCAAGGTATTGGCGGTAGTTGCGACACACTTAGGCAGACAATCCCAGTGTACCCTTACATGGATTGGCTAATAACAGGGGAATCCCCCCAAATTTGCAAGCAAATGCACAAAGAACAATCAACCTTCTGTTCCAATTGGGGTTTTCAATCAACGAGAAAAATTCAAGCCTCATTCCAAACAAATCAGTTCCTAGGAGCTATCTTAAAGACAAAGGAGGGACTAGTCTTCCCCTCAAACGAAAGAGTTCAAAACATACTGCTGCAAATAAGATGCACCAGGAACAAGCAACTCTAATCCTGTTTGCTCCTATGTGGGCAAGACAACCTTGGTGTCAACATCTGCTCAAACTGGAGATGTGCAAACCAATCAAGCCCACGTGCCCCCAAATCATGCTATCCCAGCACGGGGGGGGGGGGCAGCATTCCACCCATATCCTCAGTCTATGAACTTGGCAGCTTGCCTCCTGAAGTCCTATCGTTTGGACATTTAAAATTACCTCAAAGGTGTATGGAAATCATCGAGGAGGCACGCAAACCTAACACCAGGCACTGCTACTTCAACAAATGGAAACGATTTGGAATATGGTGCCGATAAAAGGAGGTGAACCCTATTTGTTAGGCAGAAACCTGTGCAGTTCCCCAGCAACTTTGCTGGATTTTTGGGGTTTCTTTTTTTCTCTCCTGCTAAGAGTGAGATTCTTTTACTCCCACTCTTAGACATGATTTGAGGTGTTCCTTTATCTTTCAATGTGTTTTATGGGCTATGGGGTCTTTTACTCCATAGGGTCTCATGTGTTTTTTATGTGGGTTACACAGCACCCTTCGTGCCGTAACCCAGGGGTGTCGTAGCAACCCCCCAACATAGACTCCATAACCTGGGACTGACTGTCTCCCAGGGCATGTAAAGTCACCATTGGCTTTACTAGTCCCAAATTATGAACAGAAACCAGTACAAACCATCATATTGTGGACGTACTGGTCAGGGCAATTCGATTGCCCCGGGGTCTGTTGTTCGAGGGGGCACGTCTCCATCCCCCCTGATCGAGTTTTGGCTCGTGGCAGTGGATACTACTTTTTATATTCGACCGCGAATATATCTCTATCGGATTTTCCCATTGTTCGAGGCTACCAACTTGAATTATTTAACTCTTATAGCCTCGAACATACCGCCGGTTTATTTATTTAATATTAATTCACCGGTTGGTATTTTTTGCCAGAACTCGATTCTAAAATGGCGTTTGTGTTCTCTTCTGTGACTCTAACCCAAGTCGAGCCCTTTGTTCCACTTTTTTGACGGGCTTCTTCACAGAAGCCTCCAAAAGTGGTGCCACTCTGTCTGGGTACCACAGGGGGTGTGGGAGGGGGTTTAGGCACCCTGGACTGAGTTACCTTGGTAACTCAAGTCGCACTCTTGTGTGATAGGCCCAAGTGGTGAGCCGGCCGGCTCACCACTTAGCATGTTTGATTGACAGCTAGGCTGAGTGAATGGGGGTGTGCTGCATAAAAGCAGGGCTTTGGGGACTGGAACTTCAGAAGTCGCCACAGGACCTAAGAATCCGAGGAGGGAGAAGCTGAGCCGAGCTGCAACGACGACACCACCAGTGGAGCCCTGCTGAACCGTCTCACCACTTTTCCCGACGACAGAGGAGATCTCCAGTCCGGAGAGTCTTCTTCCTTTGACTGGTGGGGATAACCAGTTTTGCCTTCTTTTCACCTTCCTGGAGCATCACGTGGCCGCCTTGCCCGTGCCAAGCACCCCAGCAACCGGAATACCACGGTTTACCACTATCGCGAAGAGAAGGGTAGTACCTTTTAACCGGAGATCTCCGCGGCTGGTTTCTTCCCTGGCAGTGCAACGACCTTCATCTTTCCTCCACGGCGAGACCTCTTCTTCCTCTGGACGAAACGCCGACTTGCACCTGCTGCCAGGAACAACTGCCCCCGCTGGAGCTTCCTTCACACTTTAGGTACTGTGTCCCGCCTGGCTTCCCTTGCGACAGATCGTTCGGGGTGACAGTAAAGCCTCGACTTTCTAACCTGGGCTAGCCTGGGACAACCTAGCTAACTTTTCCTGACTTTAATTTCATCCTTTTTGTGCGAACTATCTACAAGACTCTTTGGGCATAATCCCACTGTGTGAACCTGGACCCCTTCTGTTTGCTCTCTCCAAGAGTGGGCCTTGCAATTGACTTCCTTGCTCTCCAGTAGAACTCTGCCTATCCTGCCTTACAGTGGTTCTTTGTAAAAGTATTGAAACTTGTGTGCTTCCTTAACTCTGCCTTTTTCCCTCCCTTTCTTTACAACTTATTATAGTGTCATCTTATGTTAAGCACTCACCTCTGTCTGAAAATAAGTGGTGTTTCTCACTAAGACTGGGTTAATAAGTGAATAGGGTTGTATATATGTGATAGTGACTGTGTGCTGAATTTACTACCTCGTTTTTGCTAGTGTAAATCACAAGTGTGTTTTTAAATAAATAATTATATACTTTTACACCAAAGCTCTGGTCAGTGTTTGTTTGTGCTACTGTGTCTCTGTACCTATTGTGTATACTCTGCATACTGCCTAACTCTTCTTGAGGGAAGTCTGACTGCTCAGCCACAGCTACCAAGTGAATCTGTGTGGTACAGACTGCTACCAAGTGGGTTTACTGCCAAACACCTGTAGTCTTAAATCTTTTGCAGTGGTCCCTAAGGGAACTGCACAGGTTTCTGCCTAACACTATTGAATGTACTCCTTCACACATTCTTCACTACATGCTCCACTTACTAGGATCTGGCCTGGTATTTAACTTCATCAAGGGTCACCTAGCAGCTCTGTCCGCGTATACCACTTCACAAAACAAGGTGTCCTGGTGGAAAGTTCCTGCTAAAGCTTTCGTGGAAGGAGTAAAGAGACTTTACCCCCCCGCCCATTTCCAACCCGCCTCCAGGTTGGGATCTTAATGTTGCACTCTCAAAGCTCCTGGGTCTTCCCTTCGAGCCAGTGCACAAATCCAGCCTCAAACACCTAACATACAAAACAACTTTCCTGGTAGCCGTCACCTCAATAAGAAGAGTTAGTGAGCTACAAGCTTTGTTAATGAGAGACCCTTTCTTTATCCACAAAGACAAAGTGGTACTTGGAACACACCGTAGGTTTTCACCTAAATTCATATCCACGTTCCTTGTTAACCAATCCATTGAACTACCCGCTTTCTTTCAAAATCCATCAAACTCCGTAGAGAAAAACCTCTTTACACTGGATGTAAAGAGGGCAGTTTTGTACTATGTAAACAAAAAGACTGCTAAGAAAAACAGTTCAACTGTTTGTCTCCATAGCACCTGGCAGGGAAGGTGATCATGTTTCAAAGAACGCCATCTCTGGATGGATAGTGAAATGCATACAGCTCTGCTATTGCTATTCCCTGTCAAATAACACTGCCTTTCACACAAAGAGCTCACGCTACCAGAGGTACAGGAGCTACTTTGGCTTTATTTTTATTTTTTATTTTTTTATTTTTTTACAAACGTCCCACTAGACTCCATTTGCAAAGCAGCTACATGGAGTTCCATACATACCTTTACTCAGCATCACTGCATTGACACACATTCTAAAGCAGATTCACAGGTGGGACAAGCGGTGCTAAAACATATATTTTCTGTCGTACCTTCTCACAACCCACCTCCTGCTTCTGATTCTGCTTGCTAGACTATTCATAGCATGTAATCTAAGCAGATCCACAAGCCTCAGAAGGGAGACAGTACTCACCGTAATCGTATTACTGATGCTTGTATCTGCATAGATTCAAATGCGCCCACCGGAAACAGCCTTACTGAACCTCAAAATCGAGATGGATACCATTAGAGACTCAGGTAAACTCTGTATCCTCTTCTTGTTAGATTTATCTGAAGCTTTTGACCTTGTGGACCACGACAAACTCTGCTCCACCCTAGCCAAAGACTTTAACTTCTCCACTGATGCCACCATGTGGATCAAATTGTTCCTAGATGAACGAACCTCTACAGTCTCTATAGGCAAAGAAGCTGCAGACCCTATCCCAGTTCCCATTGAAGTACCTCAAGGTTCATGCCTCACTCCCACCCTCTATAACGCCTATACTAAACTTCTTTTCTCACCCTTCGATGATATGGGTGTCATCTACACTAATTTTGTGGATGACACCCATATCCTATCCCACTCACAGGGAACGACACCGAAGATACACTGTCTATCAACAAAATGTATGCCTTTATACAAAATTGGATGGCACTAAATAGTCTCTGCCTCAACGATGAGAAGACAGACTCTCATTGTGGGGTCCCAGTCCAAAATAGGTGCCCGCCATCCAGACATTACAGGTCAAACCTGGCGGGAACATCACCTCCCGCCTGCAGGAGTCGGGATCAGGCGGTCCGGAAACAACAGTGGCGGCGGGTTTACCGCCACCGTTATTTACGGACCGCCTGATTTGTAATGAGGCCCTATGTCTCTATTAACATTGACGGCACCATGATACCTGTCCTGAAGCAAGTAAAAACCTTAGGAGTGTATTTGGATATGAAACTTTCAATGACCAAACACATCTGCAGCCTCTCATCATCCATCGCATACACTGCCAAACAAATTGCTCTAAGCCGACAATTCCTTACCCCCACCAACTGCATTACACTGGCCAGAGCCTTAATTCTTTCAAGACTCGACTATTGCAATGTCTTGCTACTAGGCACCTCCATCACTAGCCAAAAAAGAAGTCACAAGAACACTTAGATCCAATAACCTCCTACTATTAGCCACGCCCCTGCTACAGGAATACCAGAGCAGGGGGGCAGCAGCTTTCAATTCCTAGCCCCCAAACATTGGAAATCCCCTCTTTTTTGATACTGAGTGGGAGGATCATTCCTGGGCTTCAAAAAACAGCTGAAAACTTGCTTATTTAACCAATACGAATGAAACTGCCTCTTGAGAACCTGTAAATATGATGCATCCATTGTTGTATTACTCATTTCTATTGTAAGTGCATTGTAAGATTGTTTGACTGTAACCTTCGCTGTAACTGCCATTGACTAATATCTGGAGAACCTGTAATTGCGCTGCATCCATTGTTGGATTGCTCATCTTATTGTAATTACATTTCAAGATTGTTTGACTGTAACCCTCGCTGTAACTGCCAGTGACTAATATCTTAACAAGCTGTCTGTAACCTCGCCGTGATACCCAAGGGTCTGGGCGTGTAACAAATGTAATAAATAAATAAAATTCCTCCCCTCTTGGAGTAGAAGGTGCATAGATGGTTTTATGGTTTTATCGCTTCTTATCTGCTTTGTTACATCTATACTCGCGCTACACGTCATGCTACCCCATGTCACAACCAAAACAATCTGAGGGGCATCGATGCGTGAAGGACCATGGGCACAGTGGACGTCATCCTAGGGATAGTATTACAGACATGCCCTGTCGACGTCCCTTTTCTAGTTTCGAAAACACATAATGTAATACTCTCCAACTACCACTAGCTGTCGACCTATGCATAGCGTGTGAATCTAAGCAGATACAAGCATCAGAAATATGATTACGGTGAGTAATTCATTATATATATATTTGAGGCTTGTTGAATCTGCTTAGATCACATGCTATGCATAGACCTACATCTAGTGGAAGATGCGGAGTATTTCAGTAGTTGTTTTCGAAACTTGAAAAGGGAAGTCGTGCCAGTAGTACTATCCCTAGTGTGACATCCACTGTACCCATGGTCCTTCACGCGTCAAGGTCCCTCAGATTGTTTTTTTCCGCCATCGTGAGCAGACGCTTATCGCAAATTTCCATTCTGGCTAACGCCATTTGCTTATGAAAATTTTAAATAGTTTACTCTTTCTGTCCTTTTCCTTCCGACTTCGACAAATTCATTGACGCGGTGGAAAAGACAGCCGTCGGTGTGTATGTATATATATATATGTATATATTTTTCTCCAGAAAACCGCAGCATGTACTACCGTGCTTGAGGGTTGCACTCATCGGAGTCCATACAAATGCCATAAAATGAAATGTCCATCAGCCAGAGAAGATCACGGACCAATTCCAGTTGATTTAGGGTTACAAATCAAAAAAATATATACAACGCGTTTCGAGGCTCACTGGCTGCTTGCTCACTTAGTAAATCACATCGTTACTCTGGAGTTGTTCATTTAAAAAGGCTGTCAAACCATCTCTGTGGTATAGGAGACAACCAGTCCATTTTCGATTTCCATAGTCGTAAAGCTTAGCTAGAAAAGCATAGGTAAAACTAGTATGAAAAGCCTTCTGCCATTTTAAAACATGGACTACTGTAATGGAGATAATGATTATAGTGGGCTTGCTGCCAACCTGCTAATATGGGTGATTCAGGGTGCTGAGGGATTTTTTCTCAAGGTGTTAGCAAGAACGTGGTTGGTCCAGTTAGGTCTTAATTAAAATGCTTAATGCCGCTTAATTGTAAAACCATATGGTTATCGCACATGTATGATGTAATAATGCCAATAGGAATGAAGCTGGAACAACAGATAAAGTGGTTAGTGCTTTATAATGGTGTGTTCCAGTTGGTTATCTAGGCGCCTGAATGGAAGGCTGTTCTACTCGAGCTAATGGAGTTGGACTCAGGCAGGCTGTTGACTGGCAGCCGCTATATAGAAGATGCGCTGAATGCACGTTACTGGAGGGTGAATTGCATAAAACTCGTGAAGCTACAAAACTGAATGCATCTGCATCGTTGAGAGTATCCGTGTGTGGGCCCATGAGTGTGTAAATGGGTGGATTGAATAAATAGCATGCATAGTGCAAAGTCACTGTATCAGATCCATATTTGTGCAAACTCGCACTGAAGGTGCATAGTGCTCAAAGATCTACCACCTGCGTATTAGAAACAATCATATTTTAATAGCTTAATGCGTCTTGGTGCTTTGCCATAATTTAATTGTTTTATGTTCAAATTTCGCAATAAAGTGCATAGTGCTTCATAATAGGTATACTCCGAATTAGGACCGGACTTGCTGAGATGACATCATGCATCTAGGGCAATGGCCAAACTTTAGAAGTGCTTAGTGCATATTCTGCTAGGCAGATTTGTGTTCAGATATGATTTATAGGGTTTTGTGTGACAATATTTACTTATGATTTTTATTTGCTGTGACAGGAGGGTGTGAGCGAAGCAATCAACGATACAGGGCTGAGCAAACCCGAAGCCCGGACAGAGCTAACAATTTGTGTATCCCATGAGGGGGTGAGTGAGCGAAGCAACCAACAATACAGGAATGAGCAGGTCTGAAGCCCACCAGGGGTTACGATCCGAATACCCCAGGAGGGGGTGAGAATAGCGAGAAATCATCACGGCTGAACAGGCCCATAACACATCCTGTTTTAATAATACAACTACACCAGGAGGAGAGAAAAGTAATAATCACAGAAGGGCTGAGCAGGCCTGTAGCCCAGCTGGCGGTTAGAGAAACCACCTAACCCTTGAAGGGGTGAGAGAAAAAAATAAGGTAAATGGGGCTGAACATCCAAAGAGGGACAAAGAACAAACGTTGGTTTAATGATGAACAGCAACTTATACAGGTCAGGAGAATATATCCCAGGAGACGGGATACTTTTGAAACTGCATGGACTACCGGATGAGCTCATTGTTTTGACCCTAATGTTAAACTGAGAGACATTTTTGTTGGAACAGTTCTATGGAGATGGAAGTTGGAAAAAACTGTAAGAACTCTTTGCTGGTGGTCAGAAAACCAGACCACCACTAAATTCACCAAGGGGAGTAACCCTGTCCTACGTTAATGCTTAGATTCGGTTTCTTACTCCTACGTCCCATCCCCTTTCCTCCATACTGCATGGGTGTCCATCGCTAGGGATGGGAGACGGAACCTTTTTCACCAGAAATATCAACTTCCCCTTTAAATTTATATGTGTGCTGGGGCACGGCCCTGGGAGCATGCGCTCCCCTGACTCCACCCACTGGTGCCACTCATCAGTCTTCTTTTCCGTGTCGACTGGAACAGACCGCCTTCACCAGCGCTACTGGATTAGGCCTCTTTATTCAGACACCTCTGTCCTCTGGCGCCACGCTCCTCCCCGGCGAATGTCGACATCAGCGGCCTTCTGCAGGCATCCAGCCTGCAAGTGGCTCTTCCCTATGTCTGACCCCCACGCTCTTTGCCTCCGCTGCTTTGGCCCGGACCACAGCTCGGAGGGTTATACCACGTGTGACGCGCTCACACCACGCGCTCTGAATAACAGGCTAGCTTGGTGAAGGGAGCTCTTCGGAAGGTCGCCTCAAGAGGACTTGAAGGAATTCGTCAGGCACAAGTCCAGACCCAAGGTAGGGGCACTGTTTTTTTCATCTGCACCTCACAAAGGCAACTCCTTCTCCAGGAAGCCTCTGAGCAGGAAGGACCTATCAGGTTCTAGAACCTGCGTGGGTACCGTGGCTGCTTCAGCTACCGGCTGCCATGCCAAGTGGTCGCGAGATCCTATCGGTGACGACGCTGAGGGACTGAAAGGTTCTATTGCCGGGTTTCCACCCAAGGGGCTACGCCCTAGTACCAGACAGATGTGTGAGGGGGGCGCCTGTATGCAGCACTACCGGCGACATAGCTGAAGGGCATTCTGCCTACCAGGCCCCGTGCCGAGGTGCAAGGTAGGCATCAACCTCCACCACCAAGAGTCCAGGAAGAGGCCGGGCTCAGCGCGGCAAGTACCACGACACAGGCACATGACATGCAGCCTGACAAAATGGCCGCCGGGCCAGACTTAAATGGTGGCTCGCCTGACCCCATTCCCCTTCGGGGTACAAGTTTCTAAGTGGGACTGGTCTTAAGCGGGCACGTTGCCTACGGCATAACCTTCAGCGTCTCAGGGCAGATACACCCTGCATGCAGCAAGGCAGTGTGCGCCCAGGTCTCAGCACCCTCAGGACCCGACACCCGCACCACTAAGCGTTCCAACGGCCTTTGAGGACAGGTTTTTTGAAAGATTCCTGACGCTTATGAGGTCTCCACAGAATGGGCATCATCCTCAAGGATGTGATCAGGGACATGCTCCCTCTGGTTCTGCCGCTAGCACCCACGGCCACTCCGCCCATGGTTCCAGCACCTCTGGCTCTGATGCAGCCCAAGCTGCCCACGCCAGTTCCCACTGCACCGACCGCATGCTTCCAACAGCCCCGTACCAGCCGCTGCAGCAGCCACCGGCTCCTGTCAGTACACTATAGCCCCCGGCTCCCAGCACTCCTCCAGCTTCACCTGACCAACAGACACATTGATGGACATGGATGAGGAGGAGGACCCCGACACACCTTTGTCGGCAGAGGCCTTTCACGGACATGAGAAGAACAGATGGCTACAGGCTACCAAGTACAACCCAGATGTACAGGAGCGTATACTGGACCTTCCATTCGAGGGTGGCTATCTGTCCCGTTCCACTAACAACGAGGAACTTGATAATAAGAACATTTCCCAGACTGCCAAATCCTTATCCATCCTCACTATAGCCATGCCTAAGGCATATAACCAGACGCACCAGCGTTCAGACAAGGGTCTGTCTTTTGGAGGGTTCTGGGGCTTCCAGGAAAGATGGTCCTGGCAACCGGACAGATACCCGAACCTACACCGGCGCAAGCAGCACAAGGCGGTGCACAAGGGCTTTTTTCAGTCCCCCTTCCCAGCCCCAGCCTCATGCCCAACCGGATCCACAAGTCTCCGTGGGGGGCAGGCTTGCCCTTCACTCCCAATGCTGGCGTGCAAGGTTCGCCAACCCCTAGATCCTATCCGTAGTGTCCACGGGCATCCCCTACCTCTTCCTCCTTCTCCGCTCTTCTTCCCTCCGCTCCCACAGATTGAGCAGCAACTCTGTTGGCGGAAATTCGCTCACTCGTACAGAGTCCGGCAGTGGCGGAAATTCCAGCATTCTAGCAGGGTCTGGGCTTCTCTTCACGAAATTTACACCAATCACAAGAACCACCAGGTGGGCCAAGAGAGTTGTTGGACCTTTCCACCTTGAACCTTTCCCTTCCTCTGCAAAAGTTCAAGATGGTTACCCCAGCGCTTATAGCAGAGACATTGTGCACGGGAGAATGGATGTGCTCCATAGATCTGAAGGATGCGTACCTACACGTCCAGATCTGGCAACCCCATCAGTCCTTTCTGAGGTTAAGGATCATGAATTTCCATTTCCAATACAAGGTTCTACCCTTTGGCCTCAATTCGGCCCCCAGGGCATTTACAAGACTGATGAACGCCGTGGCAGGCCATCTCAGGGCCCAAGGTCACCATGTCTATCCATACCTAGAAGACTGGCTTGACAGGGCAAAGTCACTGGAGGCAGTTCACCACACCGCCTCCGACCTCATGAATACACTACACGAGTTGGGATTTTCTTTCAATCTCAAGAAGTCGCAGCTGCAGCCTACACAGAGTTTGGGCCTCAACTGGGATACAAGCTCCTAGAGTTTTTCCCTCTGAGGACAAGATCACAGTCATCAAGAAGTCCATGGGGCATTTTCCCAGCAGAGCAGTGACCTCGGCATGGTGGTACCAACACCTCTTGGACATCATGGCGGCATGTCTCCTGGCAGTGCCGCACACAAGGCTCAAAATGAGGCTATTGCAGTTACACTTCGCAGCCTCCTGGAGTCAGGAGAAGGGATCCCAGGT
Organism: Ambystoma mexicanum; assembly: GCF_040938575.1. Classification (NCBI taxonomy): domain Eukaryota; kingdom Metazoa; phylum Chordata; class Amphibia; order Caudata; family Ambystomatidae; genus Ambystoma; species Ambystoma mexicanum. The sequence goes on along the minus strand of NC_090925.1, from coordinate 323,539,701 downwards.
GGAGCTGGTCAGCATCCCTCTTCATCTCAACCAGGACCTAGTCTGGTGGAGCACAGACTACAACCTGTGGAGGGGCAGGCCCTTTCCTCAACCAGTACTGCAGTTTTCCATCCCCACAGACTCATCCCTAGAGGGCTGGGGAACTACCTTGGACAGCCACAGTGTCCACATGGTTTGGTCTCTTCAGGAGCAGGAGGCCCACATCAACTGGCTTGAGTTGATGGCCATCTGGCTCGCTTTCAAGGCCTTCGTCCCGATGATCAGCGGCAAGGCGATCCTCATTCAAACTGACAGCTCCTCCAGCATGTATTACATCAACAAGCAGGGTGGCACCAGGTTCCTGCCCTTGAACTCTAGGAGTCAACATTTGGGAGTCGGCTCTGGTAAAGAACATGCACTTGGCAGCAATCCACCTCCCGGCGGAGTCCAACCTGTAGGCGGACAGGCTCAGCAGGCTGGGTGCGGACAACTACAAATGGCAGTTGAATGAACAGGTCCTGCAGGGGACCTTCGACAGGTGGGGTCATCCTCAGGTGGATCTCTTTGCCACCTGGTCCAACAGGTGGTGCCCCCAGTTCACGTCCTGGCAGAGACAGGGCTGGGGCTCTCTGGGCGACGCGAAGCAGATCCAATGGAACAACATGAACGCGTATGCCTTCCCTCCCCCTCCCCTGGTGCACACGGTAATCTGCAAGATCAGGGAGTTCCGGCACCTCCGTATCATCCTGAAAGCTCTGTGGTGGCCGGGAGGCCATGGTTCTCAGAACTACTCAGCCTGGTGGAGCAGGCCCTGGTGCACCTTCCGCTGGGCCCAGCTCGCCTAATCTCACAGCATTGAGGCACGGTCATCTCTCTCCTGCCGCCCCAACCCAGAAGTTAGCCCTCACAGCGTGGTTCCTGAACAGGTCACACTAAGGCATCTACATCTAACCTAGACATTATACAAGGCGCTGGGAGCAATGCTACTAAGAAGCCTGTACAAAAGCAAGTGGACTAGGTTTTGCCACTGGACTGACTCAAAGGAGGTTGATCCATTGACCTGCACACGTTGGACGTCCTATCCTTCTCTGCGCAGTTCGCACACTCCAGCGTCCAGGTGGACACATGTCACACCTATCTGGCGGCAATCGGAGCATACTGGAGCTTACCGGAAGTCGGAGGAGGAGGTATTTTCATCCTCTAATCGGGTGATTACAAGACACCTGGCGGGCCTCACCAGGCTCTACCCGCCTATCAAGAAGCCACACCTGGTGTGGGAACTCAACGTGGACTTGGGCTCCCTGGCGCATAAACCATTTAAACCTATGGTGTCTGTGTACATCAGACTAGTCACCATTAAGACAGCCGTATTGGTGGGCCTTACACCTGCTGGTGAAATCCAGGCACTGGTGGCTTCAGAGCCTTATAATACTTCATAAGGACAAGGTGGTGCTTATAACTCAACCTGCATTCTTACTTAAGGTGGTCTCCTCTTTTCACTTGAATGAGGAGATAGTGTATTATCTACGTTCTTCGTGGACGACGCTCAGAGGGTTCTGCACTGTCTGGACGTCAGGCGTGCTCTAAAATTCTACCCGGACAGAACTGGAGCTTCTGCAAATCTGATGCTCTCTTTGTCACATTCGCTATCAGGCTTCCAAGGCCTCCATAGCAAGGTGGATGGTTACGGCCATCAAGGAGGCCTATGGTGGGGGGGGCAGGAGAAGCCTCTCCCAGCAAATATGATTCCATGTAATAATGACCCCTGACAAAAAAAGTTGCTGATTTTTGCGGGACATTGACATTGAACATGCGGGGGACACCCCTGCAACCTGTGAATTCTTCTTTTTTTTATTTATTTTTTTTTTTAACAAGGGGAGCAGGGGACATATCTGCAACCCTGTCACCATATATAATGTTGCCAATGGTTTTTCCCAGCAACTTTATGTATGGGGACATTATTACCTGATATTGCAAATATGCATACCCATGCTATCAGAGCTAAGGCCACAGCGGTTGCTTTCCAGAGGCATGTTTCGTGGTAGGTTATCAGCAAGGCGGCTACATGGGCTGCGCCCTCGGCCTTCTGCAAGCACTATTGCTTGGATGTCAGCTCCAGGTTGGATGTGGCATTTGGTCAGGCAGTGCTTAGGAATTTGTTTTCCTAGGAGGGGCAGCTCTCCACCCTGGGGCTACATTCAGTTGTAATCCCCCATGCAGTATGGAGGAAAGGGGACGGGACGTAGGAGTAATTATACGTTAAAAAAAAAAATGTATTGGCCTTTACAAGCCTTTAAAAGAAAAGTAAGAAAAATCCAGTTTTTCCATCTCAAGTGCATAGAATAGATTCCCCCTCAGTCAATAAGGTTCTTGCAGCCGCTCCAGCGCCCCTTGTACTGAGAGGATCCGTGATTTCCAGGCATTTTTCGAGCTCGTCTAATTATAAGTTACTCACCGTAGTGACTAATGTACTTTTAGTCCATAGTCCCCTTTCCTCCATATGTCCCACCATCCTCCCCTCCTAATAAAACTAGTGTCCTTAGACAATGGTAATATTGTCGACGTGTCAAAGCGGACTGAGAAGTGGCGCCGGTGGCCGGAGTCGGGAGCGCATGCTCCCAGGGCCATGCCCCCTCACGCATCTAAATTTAAAGGGGAAGTTGATTTTTCTGGTGAAAAAGGTTCCATCTCCCGTCCCTAGCGAGGGACGCCCCGGCAGTATGGAGGAAAGGGGACTATGGACTAAGAGTACGTTAGTCACTACGTTGAGTAACGTATAATTTCTCTCTACATAGTGTTAGGGCAGATGTTAGGTTAGCGTAGGTTTTCACACAGGACAAAAATAATTTGTGAGACGTACTGACGAGTACCCATTGGTTATTTTCTAGACTAGGGACTTCATCATAGAAGTATGGTTTAGAAGTTTCTTTAATTTCTTTAATAAAGCACACTGTTCAAATATGACATCTTGTCTGTCTCCTATGTCTGAAATAACTGTGCTTAGTGTGTAAACTAGAGGCCCAATAAATGATTCTTTTTTTTATATACGTACTGTCTAACTGGAATTACTTGTGTTGTGTTGTGTGGACTCATTGTAGCTAAAGGCCACTCCTAGACGCTTACTGAGACTAAGTCTTGACCGTTCTTTAGCTCACCTTGATTGGGTTTGTCTAACCTCTGTCTCTTCCCTGTTCACAATAGTACGGTGGTCTCCCAAAATCTCCCAGCACGGCTGATTTTGGAAAAACATTTTTACAAATTCAAAAACGTTTGGTGCGATCAATGTAATACTTCAGAGCCCTCATGACATGAAGGGAGTAAAGAAAGCATTCACCAGGTGTAGCTGTAGAGCTGAGGAAAGCTGGCAGGACAAATGGCTGATTGAGAAGAAAAGAGGATGCTACCTTGGGCATGAATGATTGGCTGGTCTGAAGGAGAAGCTTGTCACTGCGGAAGATGAGGTCAGGAGCATGATTCTGTCAGAAGGAAGCAGGGGACCCCTCTCAACCATAGGTAGGCGGCCACTGGGGGCATTTCCAGTGGCTGTCCTACCCCAAAGGTGGTGTGAGCGAGTTGAGATGAACCCCAGTCTATGACTCTCCTGTGTTTTACAATGCACTCAAGACTCTTTGTACCATTGTCCTGAGAGCAATACCTTCCAGTCTCTGTTCTCGCCAGGTATCTTTCCTTTGCCTGTCAGCACTACTATTCTGCAGCAGAGAAGAAGACCATGAGTGAAGCTGACGAACAGCCACAGTTTGCCCGCCACCCAATATCCCAATTTTGAGATGCCTGTGCTTCAACCCAGTGGCACACAGCAAAATCTCCACGCGGAGAAAGTGACAAGTTCACTGAATGCGGAAAGCCAACAGGAGAACATAGATGGGCTACTTTTGTAGTGGTGTAATGTAAGGAAAATGCGTAAAATCCTTGCGTAAATGCTTTAACGCATGTTTCTTATGTTACCCACATTTTCATTAATTTGTATGACGGAGAGGAGGGACAGCACGCAACTTGGTTTCTGTCGCCTCTCTCCCATACAAAAGCACTGAGGTGGATTTTCATGCCGGCGCAAATGCTGGTGATCCCTGTGGGGTCCGTCAACTTTATGCACCAGCATAAAGCAGGCGTACCCCGTAAGAACCCATAGGGACCCATTGCAAACGCTGCCTGCCATGCTCACATGGCAGGTGGCATTTACAATTACAAATACAAGCTGTCTGACATGCTTGCATGTCAGCCAAAGTTTATTTTTAATTTTGAACACTGCTCACCATGCAAGCATTGGTAAGAGGTGTTCACAATAATTAAACGCTGAACGACATATAATTATAATTGGAGCGCTGCTTGCCATGCGAGCATGGCAAGCAGCGCTCACAATCAAAAGTAAACTCTGCCTAGCATGTCGGGCAGCATTTACTCTCTTTGCACTGCAGAGTGCAAATGTAAAGAGCAAAAGGCGGCATACACGCTTGTACTCTGCCTTTTGTGTTCAAGGTGTCTGGAGAAAAAGAGTAGTCAAGTTAGCTGCTGCAGGTGGGCTCCAGAATGTCAGGACCCACTGCCCCTAAAAGTAAGGTCCCGCCACCCTGGATGAAATTAATGGTTTCTAGCTGGTAGCATCCAGAGACTTAGATGAAGTGGCCATTCACCCACGGTGAAACAAATAGGCTGCATGTGTTGTTGGATTGTGAAGGCACTGGAAGAATTTGTGGAAGATGGCCATCACCCAGGGCAGCCTGCAGGAGAAGTAACGGCTATGTTTGGCAGGAAAATGTAAGGACCCATGGTGTATGGAATGTCCTAAAACAAATGGACCGCCTGCAAGGCAAGAACATCCGGGGCAGCCCACTCAGAGTGAAGTAGAACTTTGTGGGAAGGCGAAAAAACAGTGAATCCCCACGGCGGTGTGCTCGATCAGAGTTTGCTGCACAAACAAGGCACACTGGAAGAAAAGCGTTAGTGCTTAGGAGATAGACAAAAGAAGAGGGATCCCGTACCACTCTGGGCAAAGTGATTACGTCTGATACGAATGCCTTTCGGCCTGCTACACGGTAGGATAGAGCAGAGGCTATGTGCGAGTCGGCACCCAATGGAGGACTGATGACGCAGATGGAACATCACTGATAGATTAAATTAAAATCCTTGAACTTCCTTACATTGGTGTTTCACTTCTGGCAGTTGAGGGAAAAAGGGAGACAAGTTATGGTGTAGAGTTAGACATTTTCATGTAATATGGCCAGTGAGGTGCCCAGCAATGCCTTGTGGCGCCTAGGTCACTTTTGGGGACGCTGAATCTGAAGTTAGAAGACAGTAGGAAGTGCTAAAACAAGAGATGAGGCCCCACAGTGCTATTGGTTAAATTATTTAAAAAGTGCGATTGGGGCTATGTAAGGGTACTGTTGTTAAAAGCGAAAGTACTTACTAGAGCAATGCCTGTTGACTTTGGAGATTGGAATTGATAGAATTAATGTTTTATTCCAGGAATTACAGGTATGAGGACTTTTAGCTTTCAAGAAATGTAGTGTTGGGTTTAAAAGGATTTTGGAGGATTTGCAGATTTAATGCTACTAATGTAGCAAGGACCTTTAGGAAAGTGCAGAGTTACCCAAGTGTAGCCTGTGGCCCCACGCGGCCCGACTTGTAGGGGATATGTGCTTGTCCCCTGAGGGAACACCTAGAAATAAAGCAGACACCAGCGTAATAAAAGTACTTTATTAAATGTGTTGGGTATGTTTTATCCATGTGTGTGTTTTCAATGTGTTTGGCTTTGGATCAAACCATCAGCCCACAATGGTGCTGGGTGGAATGTTAATAAAGGAAAGAAAACAATGGAATAGAACTCCCCAGCTCCAGACAGGGCTGACCAGGGGAGAAAAGAATCCTGAGAGGATTGAAGTAATGTGAGAGTTAGAAAAAGACAGAAAAGGACAGGAAGGAAGAGAGAGGCAAAAGACAGCAGAGAAGGAGAAAAAGACTTACCTGGGGGCAACTGCCTCGTGCGGCCTCCCAGGCATCTAAGCATCTGTGGAGCACCCTGAAGCGTGAGCCAAGGGGCCGAACTGCTTATGCCCGGGGCAGGTCGACTGCCACAGGGCCCTGGTGGATGTCAGCCAACAGTGCCCACCCAGAAGATTTAAAAAGGGCTGCAGGCACGGTGGTGATCATTGGAGGCCCCCACTCCAACTCGGCCATCCAGATGAATGAAGGAGGTCATGGAGAGTCGTGATGGCGGGCGGACCCCCACTTGGGATTCGGATTGCCCAGAAAACCAGCAGAGGCATAGGTGGCCTCACGGGGTGAACCAGGCCACCCTGAAGAAGAAAGTGGGGCCAAACCCCCATCTACCATAAGGAGACATGCCCTAGCCAGCCCTTTTTCCAGCTTGGCAGGCAGCCCTCAGAGTGCCACAGTCACCAGAGACAGCTCTTGAAGGTACTGTTAGCAAGATGGGGACCACCCACAGAGGCCATCCTTTGGCCCCACTTTCCATGTGGGTGATACCTGAGTGTAGTTAAGGAGTCTGTTGCGTCAGACTCACTCCAAGGGTCCCCAAGATCCCTCCAAGGAAGGGTGAGCTGACGTGGCAAGTCCCCATTTAGTTGGGGCTCACGCCAGGGGAATCCTAGAGAATTGGAAAGGGAAGAGTATTTAAAAGTATAAGTGTGCATCGTAAAGAGGGGTCCCTATAAAAGTTCCCTCTGGTGTCTGTGTCCGTTAGTCATCAAATAACTCAGGGTCTAGCCCATCTCCTGTTTCACCAATTTTATTTTAGCAGGTGCAGAGCCCCTCCCGACCCAGTGGGGCTGTTGGGCGGTGTCCATGGGAACTGTCCCTGCTTTTGGGAAGGGAAGAGTACACCCTTGCACAGACAAGGGCTGTAAAACCAGGGGCTACACAAGCACATGATGGTAGTAGAAATGTTTAAGTAATTTAAACAGTGTAAGTAAAATAGTAGTTGTTGCTATTAGGAAATAGATGTGAGTCAGAAATGCCTAGTGTATGTGCCATTGAAATAGTTGTAGTGAGTGAGAAGTATATGGCGTATTATGCATCAGCGTGTGTTAAATGCCTAGTGGTTGGATTGGATGGAGCAATGGTGGGCCTGGTGTGGGGTTTTAACGGAATGTACCTTATGCAATGTAGATTTTGTACTGCACTAGTTGTACTGGATATGTTTGTGCTACGCGAGTAGTGCCAGATGAATTTTTGCTACGTGAGTAGTGCCTGATGTATTTGTGCTACATGATTAATGCCGGATGTAATTGTGCCATGTATGTGGTGCTGGAAGAATTTGTGCTACAGCAGTAGTACCGGAAATGTATGTGCCATGTGAGTGGTACTGGAAATGTATGTGCCATGTGAGCGGTACCGAAGGTTTTAGATGTGACATCTTGCCCTTGGAGTAGAGTAGAGCAGAGTGAGTGCCTAGGGAAAATAGTGATATATGACTACACGTGGAGGTGGGTAAAATGAAATGTGACTACATGTGTGCATGCCTGGTGGTATTTACAGAGTTTCATTGCTCTATAAAAAGTATGATTGAGGAGTGTAAGTGGCCAGCATGAGGTGTATGATATGTGGGTGTTGAGTATATTGTGTATGTAGTTTTAAGTGATGTGTAGATGGGGCGAGTGATTTGTTGTTTGGGAGGCGCTTCTGTTCACTGTAGGCATATGGCCTCAACTTGTCTGGGTCACTGCAGTGGCATTGGTGCTGCCTCATCTCTACTTCACAGATTTCGTGTTAGTCATTGTGAGTTTTGGATTTGGATTTGTGTGTGTGATTGTGAATGATGTGAGTGTCTGGTAAGAAAGAAAGGTGTGTTGTGAAGTGTTGTGAAGTGCTTTGTGATAGGTGTCTGGTAAGGAAGGGAGCTGTTATGACCTGCTTTGCTGGGTGGATGGATGCAAGCTAGTCTGGACTGTATGATGTCAGAGAGAGTGTTGATACTGTTGATGTGTGAGTGAGGGAATGTTAGTGTGCGGGTGTTCCAACCCAGGCAGTTGGAAGATGTAGCATTGATGGTGGGAGCCAGTGGGTTCCACCTATCTAAGTTCATTGTAACAGGAATAAAGACTTAAGTGTCCACTTACCTGAAGTGACAGATAATCTTACATTATAACACAGCCCCCTGATGAAAGGATAGCAGAAATTGACCCAACAGCGCAAGTGATTGGGGGACCAATGGGGTTCAGGACACTAAACAGAAAGGTCAGAACTGAATTAAAGGTGTTCAGGAGAAGTCAGGAGAGCAGTTGGCAGACCGGGAGACCTGGCTGTGGAGAGTCGACGGCAGGGAGAAGTGCTGAGGAGACTTTGGTAGTGATGGGGGAGATAGTGCAGGTAATGTATTGTGTGTGCGTAAGTGTGAGAGAGTGGTACCAGTTGGATAATGTGGTGTGTCGTGAGTGTGAGGGAGGTTAGAAAGTATGAAGGTGTGAGTGGCAATTGAGTGGGTGCCAGAGTGTGTGGAAGGATGGTGGTGATCTAGGGTAGGTGGTAGTAGGTGGTTGGTTGGAGAGAAGGGGCAGCAAGGTGGTAGGAGAGCAGAGGGGCAGGGGAGACTGTTTGAAGACCATGACACAGACAGAGGAAAGGGACGGGAAGAGAGAGGGGGAAGCGAGAAAGGAACAAGGGGAGTAGAGATCGAGATAGAGGGAGAGACTGAGACTAGCATGATCGAATGGGGGAGGAGAGGGGGATGGAGGGTGAGGAGTAGCAAGGAAAGGGAGGAGTGAAGGGAGGCAAGGAGAAAGGTACAGAGTGAGCAAGAGAGTGCTGCGAACATCTGGAATCAACCTTAAGAAGATTGAAATGCTTGAGAGCCCTTTCGGAGTCTCAGTGGGCTTTAGAAAAGGCTTCTGCCTTTAGACCCTCCCTTGGAGTACAATTTAGAGCTAGACAGTAGGGATTAACTGGCAGTAGTTCTCTTTGGGAATATTATTGGGGACGCCTGGGCTATGGTGGAGAGAGCTTGGGGGAGCCAGAGGGAGCTAAAGGGACGATCCCACCAACCCACCAACCCAAATCACTTTTTTCTTCCAACACTACTGGGGTCTTTGGGGTTTTGAGGCCACCTGTGACACAATCCCAAGATAATTAACTTTGAGACTCGCTATTACCAACAAAAGACAACCCAAAACCAGCTGCATTGCAGACCCTGATAATCTGAGAAACAGCTACAGGAAAGCTTACTACTACCCAAAAACAGAGTCCCTTCGTTTTCCCCCTCCCTTTCAAGCACAAAAGTAAGAGGAAGCATCTGTGACGAATCGTAGATGTCATTCCTTCCCCCCAAAGCGGAGTACCTTCCTATGATGCCACTGAGGTGTGTGTGCTACGCGTTTACCCCCCCCCCCCCTGGAGGTGGGACACAGCGGGGCGGGATCTCATGGGGGGCGACTCCCCCTCTGGGGATAAGGACGACCATCTGGAACACAATCGACACAACACTGTTCTCCCCAAACCATACCCACCTCTAGCCTCCTCTTCTACTACTATTCTTAGCACCTCTATGTCCTACTGTACTGTTGATTCCATACCTTTTGTAAGTACTGGCACAAAGGAGAGGCAATGAGTCATGACTGGGAAGCGTGCCACGGAGCCGAGGCACCCCTATCCGGTTTGCCGTGCCTTGTCCGAGTGCCTGGTCCGAGTGGAAGCAGAAACCGTACTGCACGGTTCTGGCAAGACATGCAACCTGCCCAGAGAGAAGTGTTGCGGAGCCGTGCAGACGCAGCAGAGGCAGCACAAGAACGGGAGATGCCACACAAGATTTTAGAGAAGCACGCTTCCGGAGAAGAACCTGCAGAGTCCCAGAAGGTACATGGGCTGTCAGGATCGAGAAAAGGGGCAAGAGAAACCTCAAACCTGGGGTCTGGGACCCAGATATACCCAAGGAGAATATCTTAAGAAATTGTCCATATGATAGTACCGGGCAGGAGAGGATAGTACCGGGAAGGAGAGTGAACCAGGTAGATAGGGAACAAAATACAGATGAGAAAATGGGGTTGGGGACCTGCAACCTGAGGAGGAGATCCTCACTAGCCATCGTCTTCGTGGCAGTACCCGGCAGGCGAGTAAACCAGGTCTGCCCATACAAAGCCCTAAAGAAACCTGTGTCTGGGGCCCGCACCAACAGTTTACATATGAGCAAGGCCAGGGGATGGGAAACATTCTCCCTGGTATTGTAAACTGTGAAAGTAAAGCTAAGAAAGACCAGGGTAAGGGAGTCATTCCCCCTGGTGGTGTCATCTCTGAAAGTAAAAGCCAAAACAGTGAGAACAAAGCCAAGGAAGGTCAGGGGAAGTGAGTCATTCCTATGGCATTGCGAAATCGTGAAACCAAGTGAAAAGAGTGTCCGAAGGAAGGGAGTCATCCTCCATGGCTTTGTGTGGGGGAAAACATTGGGAGACAGACATCTGGAGAAAGGGGGCCATTCTTCTGGTAATTGAGTTTACAAGGAGGGTCAAACTAGCGATCCAGGGGAAGGGTGTCATTCCCACCTGGAGGGAAGAATCAATGAACTTTTGATGGAAAGCCAGCAATCCTTTGTTATGAAGTATTGAAGTCCAGTAGGAGGGGGTCATTCTCCTGGACCAAAAACATTGGTACAACTTTAGTTTAGTTACAAGTGTAAGGGACGGAGATAGGGACTCTTTTATAGTTGCAACAACATCCTGACTGACCCATTAGCACTTTCAGTTGAGGCAGTGAAACCCCTCCTTGATTTAGGGAGAGGTAGGTTTTCTTTTTATTTTGATCTTATATAAAGGTCAATAGTAATCACTGCCACCTGCGTCAGTCTCCTCCATCTGCACCCTTACATCTCTTATTTGAAGTCTGCCAATTCTTGAGTTTTTAAAAAGCTCAGTGGCTGCATCGGCTTTTAACAGAAGTCTTGTTGGATCCTTGACCAACCTTCCTCCACCACCCGCCCCTTGCGTTTGACAGTTTTCTCGCAATGGTGGTTCCCCTTGGCAACATGTGGCTCTTGGTTCACTTTTGCAGAACGCTTGTAGACTATGAATATTATGCCGCTGGGAAGATCTGCACAGGTGTTCGCAGGCATACCAGCTTGCAAGCAGCGACCCTCGAGAGCACATTGATTGTTAGATCTTGCTTGGCGTCTCCAGCACCTGTTTCAGACTTGGGGATCCCTTCTGACATACAGGTTCCTGTGGCATCCTTCCTCCTGCAACATTTTCCTCCATCACAATTGATAAAGGTTTGTAAGACACTCTTATCGGTGGTTGTTTAGAGTTCATAAGATTCCCTGCCAGACACAATCCTCGGTCAAGGTTCTCTGTGGTGCAAGAATTGCTCAATCCTGTAGAGTTAATACAGGAGTTGTTCTCTTCTCCTCCCTGCATATAGATTGGGTACTGACCATAATGCAAAGGATTAGTTCTGTATATAGTTGCTATAAGATAGACACTTAGGTCAGGACATGGATATTGTCCAGGAGTGAGCCTCTGCAGCTCACACCCAGAAACATACAGAAATGTCGCCTCCATTACTGCACCCCTGCAGTTACTGTGACTTTCGGTGCGCACAAAATCCGACTCCCATTACTGAGCCCAAGCAGAGCAGGGGTTGTGGAGGTGTACCACGCTCCTCTTGGGCACTGTAATGGGTGTCAGGGGTTGCAGGGGTGTCCCATGCTTACCGTAACGGTAAGCAGGGGATAAGAAGTTTTAAAAAAAGGACCATGCAGCATCAGTATCGACCCACGCAAGTGGCAGGAACTGATGCTGCAGGGTCGAAGGAGAGACAGCGGCACACTTACCTTTTTTCAGCGACACAAAGTGAAGTGGATAGGGTGGAGGTGGGGATGGGGATGCAGGGCGCAGTGATCTATGTGATCACTGCGCCACGCCTTAATGGGAGTCAGCAATTTAGTAGTCGACATTATGGGCAGCACAGTGATCACATAGATTCCTCACACCCTGTACAAACTGCTGGAAGTTCACAGCTCTGGCTATATTTCCCTGGAATGATGACTTTACTGGGCTACAGGTCTCCTCCTAGGCTTGGGACAGCGTGTGAGACCTGTCTTGGCCAGTGCCTTCTCCATTGCGTCTTCTCAAGAGCTTAATAGCCTTTTTTGAGACAGAACATTGCCAACAAACGGACGGAATGAAACCATATCGTCCTCAATCTGCAACCAAGGGGATTGGATTTATTTGGTTCATCTTCAGGATGCATATTTTCACATTCCAGTTACTCAGACAGACAGAAAATACTTTAGAATCGTAGTGAAAAAAGTAACTATCCATTCCCAGTGTTTCCATTCGGTCTGAACTCTGCGCAGTTTTTCTCCAAGTGTATGCTACTGGTGGCACTTTACTTGAAGAAAGATTTTTTTTTTCTACCCAAATAAAGTAATCATTTTATGAACAGACATGGCAGGATTTCTTGACGACATCCCAGGTTCTTGATTCTCTAGGACCTTAAACAAGCCTGCCAAAGTTTGTTGAAACTCTGACGCAACAGATCGAGGGCTTGGGAACATTTTTAGAAACAAAACTTGCAAGAGTGTTTCCTTTGGAGAAGAGTCTCATCAATTCATTGGAAATGCCATCTTATAAAGAAGCAACAGAACCCCAAAGTAAGAAGGGTGTCATCCAGTGCTTAATTTGAGTGGATGCTTGCCAGGGCTCAATGGCACTTATTTCTGAGCCCCGGGCCTTATTGTCTCAGACACAGTTGGATTATGATGTGGCAAATGTATTTGTCTAACTGCCAGTCACATAAAAAGCACCTAAAGAATCAGAGCAACATGTAAATGATTGTGTTTAAAGACACACTTAAACTTGTAATGTCAAGACACGACTAGCATGATATTTTATGTATATGTTGATCCGTCAACCACAATAAGCAGGTGGGAATTGCAGCTTTAACCCCATAAATGGGGACAGCATGGGGAGCAGCCAGGGGTGGTGGCAATAGTGTGCAGGGAGCTGCCCATCCTGGCATGTCATGTGCGTGTTAGAAAATATTTGAGCCCAGAACTTATTTTTTTAACAAATTAAGTACTGGTGTCATCCCTCCGGTTTCTTTGGCCTCATGCATATTCATAAGTCTACATGCTCATTGGAATGTGCCCTCTAAATAAATGTGTGAAAGATCAGTGGTCACCGTTGAGAAGACTGAGAAGACAGGTTGACATTGACGAGAGCTTTTGGTTCTCTCAAATGTTGGTGCCAAGACAACTGTAATTTAAGAAATGTCACCCACAGCCGACATTGATAACATGTGCCTCCATGGAGGGTTGGAGAAGGCCAGCTGACCATGCAGGATATGTGGTCCATCAAAGAAATCTTATCCTAACAAAATGCTGAAGGTTCAAGTGCTTCACTTGACGATTAAAGCCTGTGTACCGTCCATCTTTACCAACATCATTCAGTTTCACACACACTAGGTTTGCGCTCTATCTGAACAAGGGCCAGGATCCTGCCTAGAGATTCCCAAATGACCTTGAGGTAGTTACTGACGAGGAACTTTACCCTGACTGCAATTCATGTACCGGGCGTCCAATTTACAAAGACAGAACTCCAGGGCAGGACCTTAATAGAAGGTGCCAAATTGGTGATCAGTAACTAAGTTTAAGGAGGGGTCTTTGTAACTTGGGGAATTCGAGTTTGACCTATTTGCAACTGCAATAAACACTAAAGCTTCGCATTGAGGTACCCAGAACCGTACTCCAGGGGGAATGACCTTTTGATGAGCTGGTCTGGTATTTTTCTTGATACCTTACATCCCCTTCCCTTAATCCCCAGAGGGATTCAGATGCTCAAACAAGCTAAGACGAACATCAGTCTGATTGCTCCGGCATATTCTCACCAATGGTATCTGAAGCTTCCTCACCTATTAGTAGATGGGCAGTTGACATGGGAATGCAGATATCATGTCCTTTCAAGAATGAACTGCAGCATATTCCACTACCACCTACCATTGCTGAGCTTGACCCCATGACTTCGGAGTTCCTGCAACACGACCCCTTGAATTTACCACCAGATCTCATGAACATACTCAGGAGGCTTGCATGACTTCCACTTGCATTTCAGACGTTGTCAAGTGGAAGAGGTTTTATGTCTAGTGTTTGAGTAAAAGCTTCAACCCATTGACTTGCAGGAACAGTTAGTACTACCTTATCTTCTTTATTTGGCAAAATCTTCCCTTCATTATACCCTCATTAACATGCATGTGGTGCCTATTACAGCTTACTTTTATCACACAAATATGTACTTAGAAAATTAATTTGGGGATATGTGGCATTCTTTTTCATCTCTATCTGAACACCTATGTAACTCACTATGAGAATTTCTTAGGAATCAATACAATTGCTTGTCTTTTAGAAAACAGCTTAAAATCTTCTGTTTCCCTAACAAAGTTAATTCTGTATTCCATTCTGTTAATTCTTTCACTTCCTCGCTGGGCTAGACCCTTTGTCTGCTAGAATCTTGCCAAGAGCCAAGGTGCCCATGGGTGTAAGCTGTGCTAAATAATAATAATAATAATACTACTGAACGTAATTTATAGAAAGAGCTCATCACTACCATCTTTTTTTCATTGTTCCAGTGATCAAAGATTTCTTGGAGGATCTTCGACTAATGTACGTTCAACTAAGACATCCGCCCCATCCCCTTGGCAATTTAATGTGGTCTTAGCAAAATTAAGAAAGTAAGCCCACACATAAGGCATGTGTACAACACCAGTGATGGAAAACCTCTTTTTAGTAGACATTTAGTTTACTCAGGGAGTTAGTGAACTACAAGCAATAGAGTAGCCCTTTTTACCTCTTCTGGCCTTCTTACTGAAAGGAATTGTAGATTTTCACATTATTCATACAATTTGTCTTCCATAGTTCTTCAGACCGTTCTACTCCTAGAGAAAAGGCTTTACACACTTTAAGATGCAAAAACAGCAGGATTATAAAAACTGGATACGTGAACATAGGTAACTTTTCCCTCAAAGAGATGCTGAAAAAATGCGAGAGGTATTAGTAAAGAAAGCAGATTTACATTTCTGGACCATTAAGAATGAAATGGGAGGCAAGCAAGTAGTAAAACACATTAATCCTATCTGGGAATTTGTCTGGGAAAAATATGTTGGTGACCTATATGCACTCTGTTCCTCTTATGCATTTAACGAAGAGCATATCGAGTTATCTAAATGGCATATAGAATTTGATGAAGATATTTTAGCAATAATTTTAAAGGCAAGCTCATCTCGGGCAGCAGGTTCTAACAAACTATCAAACAGGTTTTTTAAATTGACACCCGAAACCTGGTCTATGAATTAATTTATGATCTTTGCTCAAGTACTCAGGGATTGTGTAACTCCTCATGTTGTTCAAATTTTTAAAAGAGGAAGGAAATCTGATCCAAGAATTATAGGCCCATTAGTATAATGTAGACAGACAGTAAGATCTTTGCTGCACTAATCCAGAGGGATCTGACTAAATACTGCTAGACTAAAACTATTCCAAACAGAGTTTTGGACAAATATTGAAACTACTGTGAATGACTTTATTTATAAAAGCTTTCAAGACTCACTATGGACAAAAACAAGTAATATATATGTTGCTTCAATTGATCTAACAGCATAATTTAAATTAGTAAATTGAAATCTGTTGTCGTCTAAACTGGCAAGATGGTGTCTTGCAGACAAATTATTGAATAGCATTCTACATCTGCATAATATTTCAAAAGTACAGGTTAGACTGAACCAACGTGGTAATCTCACTAAAAAGATCACAAACTCTTCAGAGTTAAGGCAGAGGTGCATTTTAGCTCCCTGCTAATCTCTATGTATCTGACTTAAATGGGTCTTTGAAGAAAGCTGCTTTTATTTCCCCTAGGATTGTTAAGTTAAGACTGTTTTATTACGCGGACAATGTCTTACTCTTTGATATCACAAAAATGTGTCTTCAGGGACTGATTAATGCTTTCTATGCTTAATCAAGTGAGAATTGTCTAAAGATTATTCCAGTGAAAAGTTCTGGGTATTTGAGCATTAAATAAAACTTTGAGTTTACATGGTTCCTGAATGCAGCAAAACTAGAAACGGTTGATATTTTGATCTACCTTTGGTTCCCTATTCTCTCTAAATAAAAGAAAGTATGCATCTGGGAATTTGTGCTACATAAAGCCAACACTCTTGCAACCCAGATGACAAAAATTGATGCCAACTATGGTAAGTTTTCAATTTTACCCCTATTAAAATATGAAGGGAAAGTGGTCCTGAAATTAATTTATGAAATTAATTTATGGGGTCACGGTTATGCAACCTTGGGTGATGGGCAAACTCGCTGCTCTTGAGGCATAAATATGGTGAAAAGTACTGAGGCTTCCAAATTGTGTTCCAGCTGTGATGATCAGATTTGAACCAGGTATAAAATCACTTGGCGCAAGAGTCAAATGGAAGTATTTGACATTATATTGGAAGATTTTGGATCCTCCATATGACTAAATTTGTGATTTAATAAGCGCCTTCAATTCTTTAAATGATCTTGTTAATGGTCTTTCCCAGCTCTGCTTAAATGTTAGGACATAGGCGGATACTTCAAGTAAAGCCTTATTGGAGAATCCTCAGAGAGAAAATTAGCTATTGTCAATAAAGACTGGGTAGATAGTTGTGAATGCCTGCATTAACATGTTCATTATGCTTAGTTGAACAATGAACAAACTAACTGGGTAGTCTACCAAATTATCTTAAGAGGTTTCCTAATAAACTCATGATAAGTCATTTTATCCATTTTCGGTTTAACTTTCTTCCCTCGAGAGATTTTAACTATTTGTAATTTCTTAGCAAGTGATATATTTTATTGTCGTTTCTGTGGGAATTATAATGAACCAGAAAACTTGAAACATCTTGTGGTGATATTTCCTGCACTCATTTTGTTAAGCACGATGCCAAGATTATGTTTATAAATTGGATTATATCGACATAGGTAATTCGTGGCAAAGATTGAGTGGTAAGTCTTCAGGTATTTAATACTACTGAAATAGTTTTCATGATAGCTGATAGTAAATGTCTGGAATTGGAGTTTACTAATCTGTTTCTTCCTTTTTTTGTTTATCTGCATATATATGAGGATGGTACTTTAGGATGTATTGTGTATTTTAAAGAGTTTGATCTTGTTATTGATTAAGATGATGTAAAAGGTTGATGCTTGTTAACCAAATGCAATTAAAAAAAGTAAACCTTATTTACAAAAGAAGAAACAGATGACTGTTTTTTTGTAAACTATGAGGTAGAAAATTCAGGATTTCCTGCTACTAAGCAATCTATTATAAAGTGGATAGTTTAATTTTTATCTATCAGAAAGCAAATTAATGCTTACCGGGAAAACCTAGAGCCAATTGTAGGAGAGAAATGCCAGTTCATACATGTGCGGCTCATTAATGTTTTGACTCATAGATGTAAAAGCTTATGCTGATGTGTGCCAGGCATCTTTAAGGAACGTATTTGTTTAAATGATGTATGGCTTTGCCTTTCCTTTCTCGTGCATTTTTACTGGTCCCCTATCTCATTTATATGTGGGATGGGCTCGCTGTTAAGTGTTTTTGAATAATAACGAAGATCCCAGGATGAAGAAGTATTACCTACTTACTTGTAAACACAGTTTTTCATCCGGAATGTCTTCATTGTATATTCATAAGCAACTCTCACACCTACCCAGATGCCAAAGGCCTCGTGTCACAAAAGGAGGTATTAATTATGTCATTTCTGCTTGCAGCTCTAATGATGGGCGGCTGCAGCAACATAAAGTGGCAGAGTTATTTTGTTTACTTAATAATGGCAACCTAACTTCCTTTCAGGTTTCACCATTTTAAAGGAGGTTAAGAGTTTTATTTTTGTGTGCATGATGGCTAAAATTAGACTTCTTGGTATTTATTGTTAAAGGGATTTATTTTTTCTTTACAAAACCCTAACCGTGGCCAGTTAAGTTGTATGTATACTGTTTGTGTGCGTGTGTTGTGACTGGGCAAGCAAGCACACACTAAAGTTTTGGAATATAGTTTGACACTATTTTATTCAATTCCCAAATTCTTAACAAAGGCGTTGGGTAAACACATTGAGGATTAGGATCTATTCTACAAATAAATAAGAGTAAATACAGGGAAGCAGTAGCGGGGATGGGTCAACACAAAATAGGGATTCTCAGAGGCATTCACTGCTGATGTTTTTTTTAAGTGATAAAGATAAAAACTCTGGGGGGCAGAGAGTGGCTAGCGGCCATGCAGTGAGGTTGGCGATCTGTGCAGCTACCGCTACCTTGATACTTTACCAGCCTGATTTCACACGAAATTGCAAGAAAACGGAATCTGATGCTGTGTGTCCCGGCACTGCATGCAGGGCGACCTTGGAACACGACGCACGCAGGAACAGAGTGGTTGAAGAGTGCAGCAAGAAGGCCAAAGATGGCGGCCGCTGTGTCTCGGTGAGTTGTCAGCGAGGCAGAGATTCAACGGATCTATATTGACAAGCGATTGGAGTGACGGAGCGGACCAGAAGGCGGTAAAGTGGTCACGAAGCAGCCAACGTAACGTAGTGCCTGGGAGCAGTGCAGGAGAGCTCGAGGCGCTCTGTTGAAGGGAGAACGAGTGGCGCTTGTCCTACATATCTGGATTAGACCTGGGAGATCCAACAAGGCCTGATAGAAGTGTGCACAAGGCGTGTGGGCTGTTAGGGAGAATTCTCATAAATGGCTAATTTCCCTTACCTACTGAGACCCTCAGCAGCTTTGCTGGATATCTAGGGTTTATTTTTTTCACCTGGTAAGAGTGTGAGCCTTTTTTCCCACTTTTACATGTGTTTTGCTATGTGTATTTCTACTTTCTGTGTGATCTTGGGCACTGGAACCTCACCTACTCCATGTGCACCACTTCATGGTGTGTGTTACACAGCACCTTCAGTGCAGTGACACAGGGTTGTCTTTGAGACTTCCCACTGACTCCATTTTTCTGGGGCTGACTACTGTCCCCCAGAAACAGGTAAAGTTGCCATTAACTTGTATGTAGTCACTTTAAACCACAGAATCAGTGCACCCCATCTTACATGGAGTATTGGAAAGGGTTAACTCCTATCCCTTTTTGTCTGTACCTCTTGGAGCATTGTTTCGCTCCCTTAACATTAAGACTTGGCTGGTGGCAGTGGTATCTACCCTAACTTTTCTACCGTGATTATCTTATATAACAGGCTATTATATTAGCCTCGAACATAAACCCGCTTGACCAAATACATTTTATTTTGGTTCCTGCTGGGTTTAGTCACCATTTCTTTTTGTTAGTCTTTCTCGTGTTTTACTCTACGCGCCAAACCGGGTATGACTCCTTTGTTCGCTGTCTTTTCGCGGGCTTCTGCACAGAAGCCCTCCTTAAGGCGCCTGATACTCTAAGTAGGCAGGATGTGAGGGAGGGATCTTCTGACCCCTGCCATGGGTTGCCTTAGTAACCCAAGTCACACTTTTGTCTGATTGGCTAAGGGGACTGGCCTTGCCGGGCCAGCCACCCTGCTGCGTGATTGACAACCAGGCTGTATGAATGGGGGAAAACTGCATATAAAGCAGGTTTCTGGGACTGGAAAGGCAGAGTCGCCACTGGAATGAAAGAACCAACGAGGAACTGGAAGAAGAGGACCTCTACCACGACTGAACTGCCCGGTGAAGCCCTGCTGCAGGTCCGAATCCGACGACAGAGAAGATCCTCCAGGAAACGTCTTCCCTTGAGCTGGTGGGACCAACCAGTAAGCCCAAACAAGCCAGGACCACTCCTCTGGTCGAATTCGCTGTACAGAGCTACAGTGGGCCAGATAGTCGGACCCTGCTTGGGTTTTAAGGACCGCACCTTTTATACGTCGTTTGGCACTGCTGCTGGTTTCTTCCCTGGGTAGTGCAGGACCCTCCAGTCTTCCTACTTCTGATCAGTCCGACAGTCGCTTCAGGAACTGTGACTCTGCAGGGACTACCAGGAACATCTGCCTCAACTACAGCCCTCTCTCTGTTTTAAGGTACTGTGCAAATCCGGTTGTGCGTTTCTCTCAGCCGCGGTGAAAGTGTTTGAAATCTTTCTTCAATCCGAGCGCTTGTCCTTCTTTTCGAACTATCTTTTCTACCAACCAACCTCGTCTGGAATCTGTGCCACAAACTTTACTGCGAACTACATTGAACCCATTATCTTGAGCAAAGGACTTTTGAACCATTGACTTTGGCCCTAAGCCTTTTCCATCTGATTTTAACCTTGTAGCCTCTCTTGTTCAGTTGCTCTGATTACCTACCTGTTGGTTTTGCCTAATTGCTGATAACTTTGTTTTTCCCCTCCCTTTGAAATTGCTGGAGTGCCATTTTGCTCCCATTTCATTTTGTGAGCTAAACTTGTCTAGAATTTAAGGGAAGTGGTGTGGTGTATTTATGATTGTGATTTTGACTTGCTTAGAATAGTGAAATGTTATACAACTGTTGAGTAAATAAATATATATTCTTTTGCTTAGAAACCTTGAGCCCGTGTTTGCCTGAATCATAGTAATTGCTGTCCTTTGTGTAACTATTTTTACTGCTCACTTACTCTTGAGATAAGTCTGGCTGGTGTAACGCTCACCTGGTTCACACGGGGGTGTCGATCGGAACTGGACTGCTAAGGTCTCCACCAGCGTTATTCATAGTGCAGAGACGGCTGACTGGACCGGCCTTCCTAGCTTCGTCTGCTTGATTCGTAAAAGTAGTTTCCTAAAAGCAGGAGGAGGGTAATTAGCCACCCAGTGGATGCAAGGAAACACTTGTTTAATTCGTTCCCTCGAAGCACCCCGATATTTCCCTTTTGTTGTCTCACCTTATTGTTTGTAATGATGAGTTCTCCATCCTGCACCGAGCGCAGGGGCGCGTAGAATCCCAGTTGCTTCACTGGTTTGAAGATTTTGGGCGAGTTCCCGACGTGTTGGACTCTGTGGTAAATGGCAAAGAGCCGTACGTATAATGTCTATAGAGTTCAATTTTATGTTATTCACTCGTTTCTATCCCTTTTGTATTGCAGCTTAATCCGAGAAGAGTTCACCTGAAGTGCTGCAGGTTGCGCGTGGGTAAGAGTCTGTATTACCCAGCGTTGTCCGGTAAAAGCGAAATAAATGTCTTTAACAAGTGTTCTTTCCTCCCACAGGTGCAGCGTTAAAAAGGTGGAACGCCGATGAAAGATGCCTAGGGGAGCGGTAACTCTGGTGAGTATAATATGCTTGCTTTGATTGTCTTTGTTAGCACCTGGCTCACCTTGTTCTCTTTGTCCCTTCCAGGTTCCACGCATGCAGTGATGAAATGATGGCTGCAGTGCTGAACCGTGGAGATGCAGACTGGTAAGTATGGCGCGGCGCGCCTGCTAGCGATGCAATTCTTTTATTTCCGACGTGTCTTTTCCAATTCTGAATTGTGGCGAATTCAGGTGAACAGATGAAGATTAAAAGGCAAGTTCTTGTTCTTATTTCTCTTTTTTCTAGGATGGTGTCCAGGTTTGAGGCGGGCGTGGCAGAGGACTGGATGCTGCAGGCACGGTGAGCGTCACGCTGCTGAAGTGCAGAATAATGCGAAGCATGGGCTGCTGTTCAGGGCGTGGTTTAAATAGCCTGCAAAGTAGTCCCAGGTAAGAAGTTCCCCAGAACCACACCTGAGTATAAAATAATCCCTGTAATAAAATAGTACCATCCAGGCCTCATGTGGGCTTTGATTCATTTGCAGCATGGTCTGCAGGAGGTAAGTAATGTCTATGAGCCTGGCGCCTATGGCGCCAGGACTGATGTCTATTATGAGCCTGGTGCCCTAGGCTCCAGGACTGAACCCAGATAGCCCCCAGCCGGGGCTGCTGGGGTCTCAAATGTCTGGATGCCTGCTCCCGAGGCTGCTGGGCTGGGTCCGGATGCCCGGCGGTAGGCGTCATGACAGCTGGTCCGCTACTGCTACCACTAACTGTGTAGTACAGGCTTGTACCAACGGTGAAATTGTACTGTCACTCGTAGTCTTAATTGTGTGTAGTGTTCCCAAAGGGTACTGCATATAATTCTGCCTAACAGCTGTGTCGGCCCGCTGTAGTGAAAACGCCCTGAGGACTATACAAGAACATGGAAGCATTGGGGCTGGAGGAGCAGTACTGGCATCCTCCCTCGCTGTGAGGTGGTGAAGACAGGGTGGAACAGTGTAACATTAGCAGACTCAGGCTGCTGATGGACTTACACCGTACAAGCCACCTCGGGACATAGCAAGGTGTGAGCACAGGAAGGGAAGTAGCACCAAGAGGAAGACAGGGAAGAATTCTTCCTGCGAGTTGAACACCACTAGGGACACGCTGTTGTTACGCCCGCACCAAGTTGTCTTAGTCTATGAATCCAGATGCCGGATAAGAGTCTCAAGGGGAAGCCCAGACAGACTGGTGTAGAAGCCTATGTGCGCAAAGAGGAAAATAACGCAGCACAGCAGGGAAACCTGGAGTAAATGGCTGCACCATCGCAGGAGAGCCTGCAAGAAGAAAGCCCTATCATGGCGGCAATAGATGCGCTGAAGACGTCATTAGAGCCCAAAATTGATGCAGTTATAGTGGATGTCGGGCTACTGCGGCAGGATGTGTATGCATTGGCGAACCACTTGGGTAATGCGGAGCTAAGAGTGCAGGATAACACGACCAATCGCCAGCACCCAGACCCAGGTGGTTGGCATACTCGAGCGAGTGAAGATCCTAGAACACTGGGCGGAAGACGCAGAAGGAAGAGCATGCAGGAACATTGTCAGAATATTAGGGCTTCCAGACGGAGACGACAGCTGAGATCCTACTGCTTATATTGAGACCATGCTCCAACAAGAAGTGGGCCCAGGCACGCTGACTCAGGGGTTCACTGTTGAGAGAGCAATTAGATCTCTGATGAGCAAGCCTCCACTGGGTGCCCCTCCAAGGCCAATCATAGCAAAGATCATGAACTACAAGGACAGGGAAAGGATTTTGACCTTCTCCAGAGAAGGAGGAGCTATAACTAGGGGATCTTCAAATCTGGCAATCTATCCAGACTACACTGCGCTAGTCCAACGGCGCAAAGTAATGTTTGTGCTGACCAAGGAGCGCTTAAGATGAGCAAACATGCGCTACATGTTGATTTATCCAGCCAAATTGAAAGTCTTGCACAACGGAAGGTCGCACTTTTTTGAAAGCTCTGCAGAGGCACACTCCTGGATGGACGCACAGGGGATAGTACATCTTCTGAGCAGGGACAATAACGCACCCTAGTGCTTTTTCTTCACCCTACAGTCCTGCTGCAAAAAGGCTGGTAAATATGGGAAAGAACGCGGGAGCATGCAGTACTTGGTTACCAGACTAGTTAGTATAGGTACCTAGATGGCCGCTGCAGATGCGACTGTCACAAACCCTAGTTGTACTGTAAGAGACCAGTTTTGAGGCAATGAGCTGCTGCCCGTCTCCCGAAGAGGGGTAGGTGGGGACAGGAGAGGTGGCTGGGCACAAGCAGGCAATTTACTGCTGGGCTGTTGTTTGGTTGGTAGTTATTGGGTTGTTTTTACAGTTGTTGGGGGAGGGGAGGGGCAGTGGGGGACAAGAGGGTGGGTGAGGCAGGAGTTCAAACGACTAAAACGGGAGGGAAGGTTGTGACTGGGGCCCATAGGGGAGGGGGAGGGTAGTGGGCGGAAGTGCAAGAAGTGCAGGTGTTAGCAGACAAGTGGAACCATAGAAATTGGTTGTTCAGAGAGAAATGCATAACAGTGAAAGGTAACAGAAATTGGGTATGGCGAGGGGGGTGCGGACACAGGAAGAGCCCTTCGGCAGACTGCTAGGGCAATGGGAATCAAAGGGCCTGTATGTGCGCAGCTATGGCAGGGCCTAGGGAACTGAACGTAATCACCTGGAAGTTGTGCAGCCTCAATAACTGCATTCATAGACTGCGAGTATGTACCTACCTAGTTAGGAATGGTATTCAAATAGCACTGTTGCATGAAACGCACCTGACTACAGACAGATCACGTTGGCTGGAAAGTGGGGAGGCAAGCTATACGACTCACCTTTCTCTGCATACGCAAGGGGATTCCTAGTCAGGATTGCCCCGACAGTCCCCTTCCAATTGCTGGACTTTAAAAAGGAAGACGTGGGGGGGGCAGGAGGGGGGTGGTGGTTGTGCACAGACAGTGGGAAAGCAGGGAAAATTGTGTTATAAACACCTACGCACCAAATCACGATGCCACTGTGTTCTTCAGGTCATTATACTCGATGTTGACCATGTATAGAGAGGCTACATGGGTGTGGGGAGGAGATTTTAATTGCACCCTTAACCCTGTATTAGACCAATCAGACACCAAACACACAAAACTAGCACCACCAGCCAAGACTCTTGGCAGCCTGCTGCGGGATTTGAGACTGGTGGAAGTATGGAGAGCGAGTCACAAGGAAGAGTGGGGCTACTCGCACTTCTCGGCTCCTCACGTGGTACACACGCAGATAAATTGCATGTTCACAGGGGAAGAAAGGCTGGGTGACTTTGTGCACATAGAATATGAGGCCATAACACTATCGAAACATGGCCCACTGATAGCAACATGGCAGAGTTTGGCCCCGAGACCCCGGATACCTACCTGGTGCCTGAGGGCGAAAGCCCTGCACGAGGAGTTACTTAATGACTACTTGAGGGACAAGATAGAGGAGTATTTTAGAATTGACACAGAGAGCAGAGCGACGATGAGCACAGTGTGGGACACATTTAAGGTGGTCACGCGGGGAAAGGCGATAACGAAAATGGGAGGCCTAAGAGCAGATATACTAAAAACCCTGGGAGACATCGAGAATGAGATAGCAAGTGTGGAAAAAGCAGAGGGAGGACCGCCTGATGTGTAGGGGCAGGTGACGGAACTAAGGCAAACATTTCTGGGAAAGACTGGGACACTTTGACTCCATGAAATACACTCAATAAACTTCATGCAGTGGGGGGACAAACCGGGAAGAGACTGCTGGCGTTGCTTTGCAGGCAGGAAGAACCAAGAGACGGGATCAACGCCATCACTGACTGGGAGTTAGTCAGAATGCTGGAAGGGACAAGCAATGTGTTTTTTTAGATTCTACAAAACCCTATACACAGACGAGAGGACATAGAGGATGCCTTGGGGCAAATAGATCTACCGAAACTGGGAAAACACCAGGTAGACGCTAGACACTGACACTAGAAGAAATTGGGGAATTGATGAGAGAACTCCGAAAACCCCGGGACCGAATGGACTCCCAGGGGAGTTTTACAAAACATATACAGGATTACTAGCGCCTAGATTGCTCCAGGTCTATACAGGATCATACGAGCTGGGAGTACTGCCCAGCAGCCTGAGGGAAGCCACTATCATACCAATCCTTAAGATGGGTTAATAACTGCAGTGCTCCGCATCGTACCGGCCTCTCTCTATGGCAAACCAAGACTGCAAAATCCTGACGGCGGTGTTCGCAAACAGACTGAGGAGTGTAATATGGGACCCAGTACACACAGACCAAACTGGGTATGAGCCAGGGTGGAACACCACATGGAATTTACGGAAACTACACCACGTCATAGACCGCACTAATCATCTGATGGACGAAAGTGAAGTGGCCTCATTGGATGCAGTCAAGGCCTTTGACTCGGTATGCTAGGACTGGATGTTTGCGGCCCTGGCACATTTCAGAATTGGCAAAGCTTTCTTGAGATGGGTAAAGCTGATCTACACGGCGCACAGGGTCCATGTGAAGACAGGCAGACCGACCTCTGAGGTGTGCGAAGCGCAGAAGGGCACGAAGCAGGGTTGTCCACTATCACTGATGCTGTATATTCTTGCATTGCAGCCACTGGCTGTGTTCTTCAGGAAGGAGTATGAGGAGGCGGGGATCAAGCTAGGCGCAGTGGTGTACCTAATCTCCCTGTACACAGATGACATGCTGCTGTATGTAAACAGGCCAGATGACAACTTACCACACTTATTGGATGCTATTGACCAGTTTGCTGAGCTGTCGGGGATCAGGGTGAAAAGGTAGAAGACCTGCCTGTTCCCGCTTGCAGGGCTTGGACTTCGACGAACAGCACCTGCCCGGACTGGGACCTCGATGGGAGACGAATAACTTTTGCTATTTAGGCATTGATGTGTTGCACGACCCAGTGGCCTCACACATGAATAATACGCAAACGGCCATGGACAACGTGGCCGGATCCTTGTAGTTCTGGAAGAGGCTGCCCCTAGGAGTACCTGGAAGAGTGGCCCTCTTGAAGATGGTCGTACTCCCCCGCCTCCTGTAATATTTCACCAATGTTCCTTATAACAGACCTGCAATCTTCTTTCGTAGGCTTAGCGTGTTGGCGAGAGATTTCTTGTGGGAGGGAGGAAGAAACGGAGTTGCTTTGAGCATCCTACAAAGAGACTATGCTGCGGTCGGGATGAAAGTACCCCAATTTGAGTGCTACTACCTGGCAGGGCAGTTGTAACATGTGGTGCGCTGTCTGGGGGACAAAGCTTCACAAGACACTTTGCTATTACACCCGTTGCTGAAGCAATATTTTTTGAGGGAGGTATTATGGGTTAAGGAGCTTGCTCTAGAGAGAACCTCGCTGCTGTTCCAACCAGGCAAAGACATATGGCAGAGAAGCTGGATACTCCTAGGGGACTCGGATCCTTGCTCGGTGCATGTTCCTCTGGTGGGAATCATCAGTGAACTGCGAGGGGCACTGGTGCAATATAGAAGACACTGGGAGGACAAGGGGATAGCCACACTTGAGGACCTAATAAGAGAAGATAAAATAACATTTTTTCAGGTCCTAGTCAGCGAATATGGTATACAGCAAGGGCATGGCCAAGAGAATTGGGGAAAGATGTTTTGTCCACAGAGTTAAGTGCGGACCAACAAGAAATTAGACACCATGTACGATGTGGCCCAAGGGGGACACATGGTCTCTAGACTAAATGATTTGTTCCTGGGCAGGTTGGGTGCGTCAGAGCTGAAGGTGCGCAGCAAGTGCGAGACGTATAGGAGATGTTCTAATGATCTTCCCAGGTGAACTTGTACCTCCGTTCCCAAGCACCAGCCAAAGAGAGTAAAAGTAAACTCCCTAGCCAGTTATTGAGACCAGAGGTGGGACTGGATGTCCTTGGTAGCTGAAAAGGAAATACAGGGGTTAACCATAATACCGTATTGTCAAGGATTGTCCCCTTAGTATATCTACAACCTATTCTTACCTGACACCAGGGAAACCCACGTTCTGATGATGCATAGATGACGTGGCCCAAGTTCAACAAGTTCCAGAAGAAAATCCAAGGAGAAAAACCAAGTCCAGAGCTCAGTTCGCCAGAGCAAAGTGATAATCCAAAAGCAATCCAGGGAGCAGAGCAAGTTCAAAAATTGCAGTTAATTCAGCAAGGGAAATCCAAAAGGCAATCCAGGAGTCAGAGCCAAGTCGAAGCCACAAGGTCACAGGGGTAATCCAGAAGCAGTCCAGTAAACAAGCCGGGGGTCAGAAAGTACCAAAAAACAAAGTAGCCGCCCAAAGACGTTGAGAAGCAGAGATGAATGAATCCTAGTGCTGGGGCTACGTGACTGCCTGATTACAAGGTCAAGTGACTGTAATCTGTCACGTGACGGGTGCTCCGGGCACGTGACTGGCGCTGATGCCGTGCCACATCGTTCAGATGCCATGGTAACCGCCACAGGAAACACAAACCCCTGGTGCTTTGAGAAATAGCTGCCGCGTTTCCCCCCCGTGCAGCGGAACCGCCAGGCTGGGGGCTGGCATGGACGGGAAGGTAAGCGTTGTGAGGTTATGACAGGAGAGCACTTACAGATGCCGAATGAGAAAGGGCACTGCTCTACACCAAGCGAGTATTAAGAAACGCCAGTTTTAAACTCACCCAATTGTATGTCACTCACAGAGCGTATATGACTCCATACAGGGTGTCTCATGGCGAAATGGGGTGACCAGGCCTGTCCAAGATGCACACAGGAGAGAGCGGATTTGATGCACATGTTTTGGGCGTGCCCGGTAATACAGACATTTTGGGGGGATGTAGCGGGCAGGGTGGCATGGGGTGGTATCCAGATGAAGACATGGCCCGCAGAGTATTGTCTATTGGGATTGTTCCCTAGGGGCGGGAGACGAAAGTCTCACTTGACCAAAATGAAGTCGCTGGTTTCTGTATTAGCAGAATGCAGAATTGCCATGGCGTAGAAATCTGAAGCCCCTAAAATAGAAGCCTGGTGGGCTGATCTAAGGTGATGGTCACTAGCGGAGTCAGCTGTATGCTATAAAGTGCTTAAAAAGGGAATGCATGAATGGGAATGAGGGAATTCAGGCCTGGAACACCCTGGTACAGAACATGTTTAACCTAGGAGAAAAGGAGATTTTGAGGGTGTATGTTCCTTTGGGGAGGTTGATGCAGGAGCTGAGAGTTACTGACGTGATGGGGGAACATGAAGTTCGGTGGGCAGGAATTGTCGTGGGAGGTGGTTGATCTACCGGAAAGCTGAGATTGAGGAGGAACGACAACTCTCCGGGGGGAAGCGCCTCAATTGATGTATGCCTGTATAATTGGAATGACACGGTGAAGCTTGTCTGTATTTGTTTATTGAATAAATGAAAACATGTTAAAAAAAAAAAGATAAAACTCTATTCTTATAAGTCCCTTTCTCCTCTCTGAGATACCCTACTGTAGAAAACAGTATCCAAATAAACTGGGCATAACAAAGTCTCAATTACCTGGTCATTTAAAACGTTTTTTGTGATTTGATTTACATAAACCTTTTATTCCAGGTCCATTACTAATATATCAAAACAAGAATTCAAAATATGTACCTTCTAGGAAGTCGCCCTGCGTTTCCACAGGACCTCTCCCAGGTGGCTGCTCTAATAGTGTCATTTGTCAGGCTCCTTCTATAGAACTTCTTCAGGGTTTAACACAGGTCCAGCCTGGACCTTGGCTTTTCTGATGTTTTGCAGGTGTTCGGCCCTTCTTGGACCCTGCCTTGCATCTGAATTCACAATTCGTCTGCCCTAGACCTTGGCTCTGGTTGAATAGGACTTTTGTTCCTCCTTCTAATCAGCGTCATTTTCAGGCGGGGAATACTGTAACATCATGCCAGAGGTCCAGATACTCTACTTAATCTCCCATGGGGTTGTATGTAGAAAACATGTTGTCTTTAGCCTTCAAGTTCTTCAAGGATGCAAAAAGCAGTTTTGAATCAACTGAATGACTTTCTGCTTCCATGGCTCCCAGGCTGTCTTTACATGCCCTGTCCCATTGTTGCAGCTTCACATTCCAAGTAGTGAGGCTATCAGCACTCCTCTCTCTGTGTCTCCCTTTGTATCAAGGGAGCATGAAGTAATGCATCTGCTTCCCTTGCTGTTGTCCATCCTAATGAGTCAACCCTATCTCTTTTATGGACCCGAGTTTGGGTCTCGTTCCCGACCGCCCTTCCTGATAGACTAACTCCTCTTTGAGTTTGAACTCTCCCCGCCTATTGGTGAGGTGCCAGGAGATCTGTAGTTTCTCTTTTTCTATTACGAAAGTCTTGGTATTGGTCAGTGAACCACTGCTCCTTCTCCTCACCAGTGAGGCATGACCAGTCTTTAAAGGCATCCACAGCGTATTGTGCCACCTTAGTGTTCTTTCCTGAAAGGTGTGCAGTTCCATGGTTTCCCGCTGCTAGCCTAGGATTGTGCTGAGTCTGGTATATTGTGCCTCGACACTTGTAACTCTCTCCGTCCTCATCTTCCTTTAGGTTGCAGTTTATTTGGCATTTGGAAGTCTGTGAAGCCTGAAGATTCGCAGTTATCTGTGTGATGCTCCGGCATTTGAAGCTCAAGTAATCTCTTAATTACTTCCTGCGGGATGTAGTCCTCTGTGGGATCTTCTGTAAATCAAGTCCTGCACCCCATAATACTGCATCCCTGGGATGTAGCACCCTCACTGCCAAACTGCCAGTTGGTCTGTGGAGTCAAAAGTAGCTCCTGGTAGGTTTTGGTGTCAAGCAAACCAAGCTGTACTTGGTTGCAAGCAGGAGCTAAATAGTTTCCAGCGCCCCTCAATTTTGAACCCTGTTGTGTACACAGTATATAGTTGTACTGCTTGGATAATTTTCTCTCTATTTAAAGTGTGTTTTCAGATTCTGGTCTCTTAAGCAGATATTCAGTGTGTAGGATGTTTTAACTGGGCGATATCTAATTCAGGGATATTTCCACCCACCCCTAATCAGGTACGCACATTTCTCCTTTATTTAATAAAGTTATTTTTATGAATCTGGGACCCCAATTTAATAGAACTGATTCCCCATAGCTTCCCTCTCCTTATGGCACATGAAACGTGCAGGGTTGCACATAGGTCTATTTATTACCCAAATAGAAATAATTGAATCAGATTACAAATAAACATTTTTAAAAAATCGTTTTTCGTCTATCTAATGGAGGATTTTCAGCAGAACATTTTGACACCCAAATGAGGTCCCTAAGATATTCAGTTCCAGAGATGCAGGTGATAAAATAATTGACTACATTAAAATGGCATTTTGTTTGATACAAACATATGGCACTGTTCTTCTGCCTAGATACAACACTAGGAACATGGCAATTTTCTATTGAGTCAGGGCTGGAAATCGGCTTTTTTTTACTTGGGCCTGGCCCCCAGTTGGCCTTTGTAGCCCAATGCCTGGCTGATGAGCCTTTGTAATTTGAATATCTGTGAATGTAGGTGTTAGTTCTGTCTCCTCGAGAAGTTTCCAGACTTGTGGTCCTGTGTTAAATTCTTCCCTTCAGGAAGACCTGTGAAATGGTGTTAATAGATTAAATTGAAGACGATCACAGATTCATCTGCATGTCCATTTTTTTTATGTTGAGCCCTAACCGACTCACAGGGCAAGTAATACAATTCAACACTTGAACATTATGGCGCGGTTTGGTTTGTTTCGCCTGTTTGCAGATGGATCCTTCTCTGCAGTGGGCAGTTTCAAAGAGTTTATTAGCATGAGAAGGGAATTTAGTTGTCCTCTCATCCTGTATGCTGGAGTTGGGGGATGTCTTCGAGAGTTGAAAGGATTGCCATATGTCAGAATTCAGTGCTGGCTCCATCTAACATTTGTTTCAATCACAATTTTGAATGTGATTATTTTCATAAAACATCACAGTTCATATTGTATTGGCTTATCAAACCCCTATCAACAGTCGATGTTGTCAAAATCCCCTAATCCTGACTTTTATTTCTGTAGAGGAACATTTTTGTAGAAGAAAATTCACACACAGCAGAAAACATGCAAATGAGTTTTTCTTTTTTGAACTTCTATTCTCTTTCTCCTCGGGTTAAGCAGTTTCCCATTTAAAGATACATTGCTGGTTATTTTTAGGTACTTGAAATGTTAATCTCATGCCTTGTCAATGAGTTTTGGATGGCTGCAAAACATTGCACGTTTCGTTTGCGCACGTGCTCCCCACTGCTGTGGGCAGGTTGCAGCTTACATATGGTTTTTACAATGAGGCCTTGCTCTGCATCTTTACTCATGAGTTCAACATCCCTCCAAGTGTTTCAGTATAACGAAGATACCCAGGATGAAGAACTTTACTTACAAGTAAGTAACTAATCGTCATTCACCTAAAAATAATACTCCCAAGGGGGTTTCATTTTTGTGCTTAAAGAAATAATGTTTCTCATACTTAAAAAAGGGACTAATATACTGTACATATATATCTGGAATCACCCATCCAGGACTCTCATTTTTTGTTTGAATTTTGGTACTAGTAATTTTGATTTTCCCGTCATAAATGCAGAAATACAGTTCACAGAATTCAAAATAAAAAGCAGCACTCAATGTGCTTAAACAAATCTTGCACAGGGCATATTGGCAGCTCTATGATGAAGGATAAGTCTAAACGCTAAGAGAATTGAATCTATGAAAGACATGTTGAATGTTGTAGGGAGGCGGTTGTTCAGTAGCAGTTATTTTGTCTTTCTGATACCAGCTTTTGTCTTATCCCTGAAAGTTTCTCTCCTTTGTCATCCAACACCAGATCGTTTTTAGTGTTGAGCCCCCAGATGGGACGCCGGTATCAGTGGTGCAGGAAGCTGTTTCCAAGTATTACAAGGTATGTGATGTTAAGTGCAGGGTGTCGACAAAGACAATCTTTCATATTGCTAGCTCGGTAATGCCATGGGTGAGTTGTGAACAGAAGAAATAAATGCTTCACAATGTCAAAGGCCCTGTGCTAATTATCACATTCCTTCTCTTGCCTGGCTCTTTCAATGGTGAAAATTAGTCACAGTACCTATACTTCAGCAAAAAAAGCAGTGAAGTAATAGACATTCCACAAAAGGGTGACCATTTAGCTACATCACCGTTTTAGGAGAAATATTTACTGAAAACTGTTTTTTCTTTCTCAAAATGGAGACCAACTAAGAAAGACAATGTTCTAATAACAGACCTACAACAGAAAATATAAATGAACTAAATAGGTAGATTTGGTATTACCCGGATCTATATATTGTAAAGGATGGCATCTAGAACACACCAGCTCTCAAAGACAGTTCAATTGTTTTTATTATGGATTTAAATTGGGTCCACTTAAGGTCCATATCTCTCTCTCTCTCTCATCTTCCCCAGTTCTTCCTCCTCCCTAGTCCAGAATTCCCTAAACACCCAAGGTGATCAGTAGAGATTGGTAAGCCTTCCTATCAAGAATTTGGCTGGCTAGTGGTGAGGGCCTTATCTGACTTGCTCCCTTTTGGGCCAAGAAGAATGGAATATGTACCTTCCAGCTGCCCAGGCTTAACTTTTCTTCTCACGCCCTCATCACTCTGATGTTCGTTCCTTCCTTTAACTTCTACTCCTTCTCTTGCTCCCACTCTGTCCTTTCTTTCTCTCTCTCTCTGTGCCTCCAATGTTATTACACCTCATATCTACTTCTACTCTCTGTGAGAAACCAAAGGGTGTCTCAACTACTAGTCCCCGGGGATCTCGCTCCCCAGGTGGCCAGGGCACAGCCATCACCTTTAGATCCATACCCTGGTGGTGGCCCAGTGCCGGAGGATCACCTGGGTGGAGGGGGTCTATGAGACGCCCCCCCTTTTTTTGTACACCTGGCCCATCCTAGGATTATCAGAGGTCCCAACGCCCCCTTCTACAGAAACACAGAGCTGAGGAAGAGGGTGACTGAGAGTAACAAGACTAACTCTTACACATTGCACTGGACATGTCCCTCTAATCAGGTCAGGCAAAGTCAGGCACTTGACTTTTAGTACATACACCTGATTCCAATTAGCTCTCCCCATGCGGATAAGAGGCGTATCATAGAGACCAACTCTGAGCAAGGTGGAACACGAGTAAGAGCAGAACTTCTGGGGCGAAGGCGAACCTAATGGAGTAGAGCAACAGACCAACGGACCAGAATAACGGGTCGAGAAACCCCAGGAGTTCTCTACCGATGTCGTTGCCGCCAAAAGGCAGCGAAACACATGTGGCGAAGGCCAAATCCCAAAGCAGAAGACTGCATTGTGTTTCAAGGACGCCAGCGACCCTCCCGGTGGAACGGCAGAGTTGTGGAGGCAAGGCCAAGCCTGTGGGTACTAACCTTGACTCGTGGATTGGAAAACTGTAAAGGGGAGAAAGAAACACACACAGCCGGTGAGTTGGCAAAGGACCTTAGAGACAAGTGTATGTTAAGGAAAGATTGAAGTTGAAACATTATTTTGCAAGTGAAGGCTGCACGCGTGTGGATGACCCACAAAGAAAGGCAGACCTGTGAATGAATTTTGAAATTAGGAAAGCTGTCAAACCAGCGATACTGAGTAACGGAGTGGTCCGTTGAAAGGAAGTAGCCCACTCGAAAAAGTCTCAGTGAAAGGTGAATTGTTTATAGCGATTAAGTGAATCAACTTTGAACGCAAAAGTGATAAAATTTAACCCAGAGAGAAGGGAAGATTTAAAAAGATCAAAATTGTACTTTGAGTCGAAGTGGTTCTGAGGAGGTCTGTAAAGAAAGCCGCGCACATTCGAAAGTGTTTGACAACTGAGCCCGACTCAGTGAGACCCGAAGTGTAATAAGTTTGGGGAAGAGAGCACCCTGCAAGTATTTTTGAACTTTTGTTGTGAAAGGTCTGGGCCCGACAGAGGGGGACCGGCGTGAACTTTTTGATGACCATTGTTTGAAAGGCTGGAAAGGGAGACTTTATAGTGGAAGGTCAGGTGGGCCTTTTTTTTTTAACATGGCAGGTATTAAGTTTTGTTAGCATAGGCCATTTTGATTTGACATACTCCACTAGGACTGTGTTGTTTGTTTGATGGTCGAGACTACTCCCGTCCTAGTTATAGGGAAAAGTAGGAGTTTTTCTAAACCCAGAAACATTAATAAAGGTTTTACAAGCTGTACCTTTTGTGTCAGTTTCATACTTGTAATACCATGCCATCCTTACATCTCCCTCTACACTCTTCAACTCTCCACTCCTACTACTCCCCAATCTACTTCCCATTACTCTACACACCACCCCTCCTCTCAAAGTCACCCTTCTTTCACTCTCAACCACCTTTCTTACTCAGCCTCACTCCTCTACACTGCCACTTAGTCTCACTCACCTTACTCACCATACAAGCACTCTCACACTCAAGCACCACTTTCTCTCACCAGCCAGTACCTCGGCTTGCGTGCACTCGCTGTAAGTCTTTCATTTTTTGCTCCTCCATCCTTCCTCCGCCTGGTCTCTCGGTCCACCTCCTCCCTTGACCTCATCTGAATAACCCACACTCAGCATCTCCACCATATCCTTTTATTCAGTACTTGCTTCCTGTTGTAGCTTTTTCCTCCCACGTCAGTTGGCTGCAACACTCACCAGCCCCTCTGAGCCAACCACTGACTGCCTTTTCCCTGGAGGACTGGGTTGTGCTGCAGAAATTGCATAAAATGTCTTTCTAGCCATGCCTCCTTTTCCAGTGCAGTACTACTGGGCCTCCATGCGGTCAGTTCGCCATCAGGATAGCCCGCTGAGTGTCCCTGCCAGGCAGCAGCCGAATGCAGTCGCTGCAGATGGTGCAGGCAGTGGGATATTTCATTTTCTTTTCTCATACCTCTGTCACGTAGTCGGAGCAACTTTGATTTGCTGCTGAGACTCATGGTAACTGGAGTTCTCGTAGCTGATCCCTCTTTCTCTTGTGGCTTGTATTGCTGCAGGCTTGCTTAGGGAAATCTGAAATAAATCATAGGGAGCACTGGCCAGAATTTTGTGTAGCAGGCAAGATATGCTAAAAGGTGGCACTTTCTTCTTGCAAAGAGGCATGTGTGGGAGAACTGAGTCCGATACTTTTTTGACTCCTATTTCCTTCCTCCCTCACATTCAGGACCTTGCCAAGAAGGCCCACTTTAAACTCCACCTCCTCAAAGGAATTCTTCGTTTCCTCACTTCCCCCAGAAGCTCAAAGTCTCCAGAGCTCTGGTTCTCCCTAGGCTTGACTACTGCAATAGCCTCTTCCTTAATCTACCACCTTCTTCTATTGGACCCCTCCAGCTAATCCAGAATAGGGGTTGCAAGACTTAATCTTTGCTTCAAGCCCATGGACCGCATCTCTCCAGCCCTAAATTCTCTCCACTGGCTCCAGGTTGCTGCAAGGATAAAATTCAATTCCCTCTGCGTCATCCATAAGGCTGTTTGGGGCAGGGGACCACGCTATCTACAACTGGCTCTCACTAAATACTCTCCCTGCAGATATGTGCGCTCCTCCAGCACCAACTCTTGGTGTGTCAAGCGCTTCGCTAAAAAGCAAGCTGGTGGGCGATCTCTTTCCTCTGCAGGCTCCATCCTATGGAACAGCCTCCCCCTGCTTCTGTGTCTTGAGCCGGATCTCCTCAAATTCCGCAAGCTCCTCAAGACCCTCCTTTTCACCTCCTCCTTCCCTTCCTTCCTCCCTCCTCTGCTAAACATCATAGTTGCTGAAATTGGTGACCAGGGCCGCTGTGTGTCCTCCTGGGATCTAGCCTCCTTCAGCCTCGGACCTGCTCACAGCAATTGCCTTGGCACCCACTGGCCTTTTCCACCACAGGCCTGCACTTATTGATTGGCAGCTGACCACTCACCCAGTCACCTAACAGATGCTTAGTCCCTAGCCACTTCCCTCTTAGGTACACCTTGCACTTACCCCCCACTCCCTCTCCCTTCTCTCTCTCTCTCTGTCTCTCTCTCTCTCTCTCCACTTGCACGTTCTGAATGCTCACAAGGCCTGGTAGGTCCGCCTCTATATTTCATTGTTATATTTCTTTTCACTCTAATGTCCCCTCCCTTTTGCCCTGTGGGCGCTTTGAAACACAATTTCTCCAGCATGGGGTCTGGCATGGATTCACATGGATTCACATGCTCATGAATATTCCCTGTCGTCAGGCTGGGAATCCTCTGTAAAAGAAAAAACAGGTTCACTTTCATTTAAAAACTGTATTTTTCCTCTAAACCAGTCACTATCCTCTGGGTCATACTTCCCCCATCCAATGACAGTCGTCTCCCTAATCCCTGCCTCTGGCAGCGATCTTCTGATTTTCACTGCATGCTTCAGTGTTGGGAGTCCTCGAGTTGCTCTCCACGCTATTTGTACGTTTTTTGTGTTTTTCAACAAAAAAAGAAAAGTTTTTGTTTCGAAGAGCCTGTGTGGGCTTTACTTCATCTGCCGACAGCGTGGGCCTGTTGTCGGTGAAGTTCCATCGAAGATTCTAGAGGGCCATCTTGGGCCTACTTCGCGTCCTCTGACCATGACGGCGGAGAAGGTGGGAAGGCCCTGCACCAAATGCGGGTTACGGAATGGGTTTGTGAAAGACAAGCACCTACAATGCCTTTACTCCCTGCACCCCGACCATAAGGAAGTAGAGTTCGAGATATGCCTCGTTTTCTCTAAGATAACGAAGGACAAGTATAGTAGGGTGGCAGCATGGCTTAACACGAACAAGGCCTCTGACCCATGCTCCGAGCAGGGTCATGCCTTTTCCAGCATCATCCATTCCGAGGAACGGTCCAAGTCCTTTGAGGGCGCCTCATCCGTGGGGGCCCAAGATAAGTCCAAGATCCGCAAGACCACTGGGTTCGCCGATGAAGCGGGTCCTAAAGTGGATAGGTCGTGATCACCATCACCTTCCGCCTCCATTGCCAGCCTACCATCAAACTCCTCTTCAAAGAGGAAGTAATCTCCCCCGGCTAAGCAACGGTAGAAATCCAAGAAGCCGCAGACAGAGAAGGACGCACAGCCCAGGCAGGCTCAACTGGGAAAGGCCTCATTGGCGACTCAGTCGATGGCTACTACTACTGTTGCGGCAGCTATGGGCGCTGGTCTTACGAAGGTAGCTCCGCCGGCGCAGACAGTGTCCCTGCCCCCAAGGCGCGAAACCACAGCAGAGACTTTGGCAAAGTCTGCAGGCATGCCAGAAGGGGTGAATCTGGCCCAAGTCCCGGTTCAAAGCCGTCATGGAGGAAAGGAAAAAAAAGTGGGGGTGGGGGGGCTATGAGGCCCTGAAACAGCACTCCCAGGTCATCACCCCAACTATGGGAGTCTCGTCCACGGACGACTAAGATCAGCAGTCCTTGCATACGGTCCACGAGAAGGACAAGGGCGCACAACCTAGTTTTCCTTTTCTGCCTGCTCAGCCGAGGGCCATTTCCTTGTATATTATATCGACTCTACACACCTTGGTGTCAGAGATCCGGATGAGAATGCCTCCGGCGCCGGGACCTGTGGCCACCCTCAGGTCCCCGATCAGCCTCCGCAGAAGAAGAGGAAGCGTCATCTGACACCCCCATATCAACCTCGTCAGCCACGTCGGGCCCCAACTCCCCCTGCAAACCCAGACACTGGTACAGGAACGGATACGGCCTTGACAACGGATGATCGTGAAGACATTGTAGCAGCGGACAGCGAATCGCCACATTTGGATGCCCCACATAGGGTGTATCCACTGGATGAGGCGATGTCACACCCCCATCCACGCTCCCTTCTGACAAACCCCGAAACCCGACCCCCACCACCACAAAAACACGGCAGGCACATAAAGCACACCAGGTCCCCACACGTGTCAGGACACGCTCTCACCTGCAGGCCTGCCGGCAAGGGGTTGGCCAGGAACATCAACGCCGACTTCTGCCTCGTTTCCCGTTGCGGCGTTGACAGTTGCCATGGAGACGCGCCACAGGCGTCCTGCAACGTCTCCGTTTCCGACGTCTGGGGAGCCCTTCTCAGCACGTTCGATCACGTGACGGGTGACGGCATCACGGTCACGTGATCGCGGTTCAGCGTTCAAAAGCGACGCGCTGACTGCCATTCAGCGCTTCACAGCTGATTCCTGTTT
Source organism: Ambystoma mexicanum (assembly GCF_040938575.1). Lineage (NCBI taxonomy): Eukaryota > Metazoa > Chordata > Amphibia > Caudata > Ambystomatidae > Ambystoma > Ambystoma mexicanum. The sequence continues at coordinate 323,501,385 of NC_090925.1, read as the reverse complement.
GGCGTTCTACGTACTAACCTTGCTACCTCGACCTCGGATTGAATTTTGGATACTGATTTGGTTCTTCCCCTCATTGTATTTTTGCCTGGAACTTGCTACCTCCTGGATACGACCTCGGCTCCTCTTTCGGATTGGTTTGGATTTCCTTTTTTGTACCTTTGCTGGAACTTGCTTTCTCTGGACACGTCCTCTGTTTACCCATCGGACTGCTGTTGGATTTCCCCTTTGTTACAGCTTTTGACTTTGTTCTTTGGATAACGTACTATTCAGGACTCCTCTACCTGAGTGGCTCATAGTTCGAGTTTCCTGCATCAGGTGATGACTACACCAAGTGCCTTGCCAGGCTGCCACCCTGTCGTCAACCTCTGCCGGCTGCCTCAGACAACATTGGGTTCCGACCAACTACTCAGGGTAAGCCCCTTTGTAGATTCATTAAGTATTCGGGTCTGGGTTTGTGTTTATTATCTAACCCACTTGTTTGCCTTACAGTGGTCGGGGGGGCATCTTCCGGCATTCCTGGTTCCGGCTGACGACATTCACCACCTGTGGCTTCAAGGATCGCTCGGGCAGTAATTTATTGTTTGCTCGAGTGGTACTTGGGGACGGAGGTATCATCGTCTACACGACCATCAAGTCTTGACAGGCGAGTTCGCTCCACTCCATGATCGCCAGGGCTTCCGAGTTATTCCAGCTGGTGCCCGAGTAAACCAGCAAGGAGGGCTTCTTGTATCAGATGCGTGAAGCTAAGAGGAAGACTATCATGGCGGTGCCTTTTCTTGACAATATTTGGGAAGATAGGCTGGCCGTCATGAAGGACCCCTGCACAGCTTCAGCCAAGTGGGATAGGCTGGAGATGAAATATAGGGTGCCAGACTCCGCACCCAAGTGCCGGAGGTCGCAACCATCGCGGACTCTGTGGTTTCGGCAGCCACGAGGAAACGGTCGGCTTACCCGTCGTCTTCGGTCCCTCTTCGGTCCCTCTTCGGGGAAAAGGATGGACGCCATGGGTAAGAAGGTGATTTACACTGCACAATCATGGCAGCCAATGTGCTGGCGATCCTGGCCAGGTACGACATGGAATTGTAGTACAAGCTAGGACCCATCCTGTCCCAGACGATAAGATGATGGAAGCCCTCGCTCTCTTACAGGAAGAGGAGGTGACGTCTGATTACGCCATCACAGGCGGCAGTGGACGTCGCCGAAAAGGTGTTGCTCAATTACAGGTCCTTGGGAATCCGCGAGCCATGACTCTGAAAGACACATAATGTCTACTTAGTTCCCGAATATGTAATCATTGCCGGTGCTTCATCATGACCCAGGATCGCTGAACCTGACGGCTTGGCTTCTGCAGCCTTGGAGTTTGGTGGTAATGAGTTGACAGCCGACTGCAGGGAAGTCCTCGTCAAGGCCAGGGAGTCGTCGACCTTGAAGTGCTACAGCCAGAAGTGGAATTGTTTTGCTACGTGGTGCCGGTCGCAGAAGATTACTCCTCTGAGGGTCACGGCTCCACAGATCCTTCCATACTTGCTATTCTTGACAAAGGCTACTCTGGCGCACGCCTCCATCAACGTGCATCTGGCAGCTATCTCCTGCTACACCAGATCCCCAGGAAGATCCTCGCTTTGATCCATCCCACTGACTCATCAAAGAGTTTCTCAAAGAACTTTTCGGCAGAAAGGGCCTTGCACTCGCTGGACGTTGCTTGTGCCCTGAAGTTGTACGTGACGCGCACAAAGAGTTTTCGGAAGACTTCTCAATTGTTTGTGAACTTTGGTGTTGTGAATGTTAGGCAGAATCCTGTGCAGTGCCCTTAGGGACCACTACACACAATTAAGACTACAAGTGGCAATACAAGTTCACCTTTGGTACAAGCCTGTACTACACTGTTAAAGTGGTAGCCGTAGCGGAGCAGCCAGACTTATCTCAAGAGTAAATGAGCAGTAGTAGAGATTTCACAAAGGACGACAATTATTGTGACTCAAGCAAACACTGACTCAAGGTTTCAAGTAAAAAATATAAGTACATTTATTTTAAACCATCTGTTTGCAAAACACTTCACTTCTATAAATTCGAAACCACACGTAAAATACACTACACACAACCAATTCCACTTGTGCCAGTAAATTCAAGGTAAGTACATTAGGATTTGACAGCCGGTGTTGCGATACTAACGCGTATCCGCGGATAGAAATGCTCAGGAAGTTAAAACACACTTTGTACTTTAGAATTTTAAACAAGGGAAAAGTGGATAAAATGTCAAGGCAAGGGGATCAGAGGACCCGTTCAAAGATACAGATAGTCAATAGGCCTGCGCCAGTGTCAACGGAGCAGATGCTCAGTTGCCGAGGATCACACGTTGAACAGTTCGAGATTAGAATTGCCAAGAGTACTTAAATATTGTCAGATGGAAGGAAAAGTTATAAGAGGGAAGTAAGAAAGAAAATATCTTGGTGGAGGAAAAGGGCTCACCCCGATTCTGGATGGTCAGTTAGAGAACGACCAAATGTGCACAGTACCTTATTCCGCTGGAGAAAAGCTGGTGCCACGGCAGTTGTTCCTGGTAGTTCCTGCAGACTCCTGCGGCTTCAGTCGTGGGGACAAGAAGGACGACGTCTGGAGCGATCTGCACTACCCAGGGATGAGGCCAGTAGCAGCGAAAAAGACAACGATGAATAAAAGGTGCGCTCCTTTAAATCAGGAGAGGGCTCTTCTGATGGCTATCCGGACCACTACAGCACAGCAGTGATTTCGACCCAGGAGGGGATTCTCTGACTGAAGAAAAGGTGAGCTGGTTGATCCCACCAGGCTCAAGGGAAGAAGACTCCGGACAAGATCTTCTCTTGTTGTTGAAGGGTAGATAGCTCAGGACTGCAGCCGGGCTTCACCGAGACTCGGGGTTGCAGCAGCCGTCTTCTTCTCCGCTTCTCTTCGGTTCCTTGCAGTTCCAGTGGCAACTCTGCCTTCTAGCCCAAGAGTCCTGCCTTTTATGCCAAAATCCCCCATTCACACAGCCTGGCTGTCAATCACTCAGCAGGGGGGTTGTCCAGCCCGGACTACCACCTCAGCTTATCACCACAAAGTGCGACTTGGGTCTCCAAGGAGACCCTGTGCAGGGGGTGATTACACCCCGCCCTCACATTCAGCCCACCTAGACACTGAGACGACAAAGGAGGGCTTCTGGTCAGAAGCCCGCCAAAGGTCGGCGAACAGAGGAGGCAAACCTGGTTTACCGCGCAAAGAAAGACCCAAGAAGGATATTAACAAAAAGAAATGGCGATTAAACCCAACCGGAGCCGAAATAAAAAGTATTTGGGCAAGCGGGTTTAAAGTTCGAGGCTACTAAAATAGCCTAAAACGTTACCACGTTATGTAATATAATCGCGGTAGGAAAATTAGGGTAGATACTACTGCCACCAGCCAAGTCTTAATGTTAAGGGAGCGAAACAATGCTCCAAGAGGCACAGATAAAAAGGGCTAAGAACCCTTTCCAATACTCCATATAAAATGGGGTGTACTGGATCTGTGGTTAAAGTGACTATGTAAAGTTAATGGCAACTTTACCCTTTTCTGACAGTAGTCGGCCCCAGAAAATGGAGTCGGTGGGAAGTCTGAGACAATCTTGTGTCACTGCACTGAAGGTGCTGTGTAACACACAAAGAGTGGGGCTACTGAAGTGGTGTCCTTCAGAGTCCACAATCACAAAAACAGTTGAAATACACATGGCAAAACACAGGTAAGAGTGGGGGAAAAGCTCACACTCTTACCAAGTGGAAAAAAATGAACTCCAGAAATCCAGCAAAGCTGCTGAGGGACTCACTAGGTAAGGGAAATTAGCCATAGAATGAGAATTCTCCCTAACAGTGAACCATGTGGAGGCCTTGTCCAAGGCTTCCATCTCAATGTGGCTCTACAGCTGCATCATGCACTGTCATCGGTTGTCAAACCAACCGGTGCCCGGCCGTCTGAGAGCCCACTCCACCAGGGCAATCGCTGCAACGACAGCATTCCTGTCTGGTGTCGCCCTGCTGGACATCTGCAGGGCTGCTACATGGAGGTCCACGCACAACTTGACAAGTTCTACTGCGTCGACAGGGATTTCAGAGTTGGCCAAGCAGCGCTACGCAACCTGTTCGCTTGAGGCGAGTCTGTTTCATAGGTAAGAGTTATTTGCCTCTGTTGAGCCTTACCGCCCACTGTGGTTGTGTAATGCTGTAGAATGTTAGTTACTTACCTGTCACTATTGTTTTAGAGCATGGGTCTTGCATGGATTCACATGCGAACCCTCCCTCCGGCCCCTCTGTGTCTCTTCTTGGTCGTGCTGCCACTTTATGTGCTTACCAATTCTGAAGATGGCTGCCAGAGGCGGGGCTTAGGGAGAGGACTGTTATTGGATGAAGGTCGCTCCCAAAGGCCAGTGATTGGTTTAGAGGAGAAATATTTTTAAAGTGAAAGTGAAACCGTTTTTTCTTTTACTGAGGCTTCCCAGCCTGACAGGAACAGGGAATATTCATGACCATGTGAATCCATGCCAGACCTATGCTGGAGAACAATGGTTGCAGGTAAACAACTTAAACCTTACTTGATGTATAAGCACATTACAAATAAATGGAAATACTCATCCAACTGCCTCACCCCGCTTCTGTGGGCAGGACTGGTTCTAGCAAACACACTTTTAGGTGTCCTGCCCCAGGTTGAGAGGGATTCCCATCCTCCTTGACAAGGTCCAATCCCTGACCCTGTCACATGATGTAAAGTGAAAAGTATCATGGAAGTGTTTGAAACGCTTTATAACTAAAGCCAGAGGTGTGGTGATTCTGCATGTCGTAATGTACCAACATAATGGGTGACATTGGCACGTTATAAATACAAATTGTGCAAATAAAAAGCCAGCAAAAGGAAGTATGAACATCTGCAATATTAAGATCTGTGCATTAACATTTCCACTATTAGCTTGACACATGCCAGAAGAAAACTTATTAGAAAAAGTCCTGAGTGACATTAGTAAAACTAATATCTAATTTATGCCCATTTGCAATGAATCTGTTCATCCTGGAATTGATTCATTGCAAATGGGTATTTTGTTCTGATCTTTTTATCCTCTCTCCTTTTTCTGTTTTCAACCATTAGTCTGTTCTTTATTTTCATCTCTTCCTTTCTTGTCTTTGAATTATTCCTTCTTTCCTTCCAGCTGTTTATTATTGGCTCTTCTTACTTTCCTTTTTCCAGGTCGTTCCTCCTCTTTCTATCATTACATCTGGCCAGTTATTTCTTCTTGTCTTTCCATTCATCTTTCCTTTTTTCTTTGTTTCATTCCAACTCCATTTTCTTGCTTTGTATTTCAATGTTCTTTATGTAGTTAAGAAGTGTTGCCGTCAGCAGCACTCCACTTAGAATGTTATTGTATGTAGAGACGGTTCCAGGCACAGCAGTTGGTGAAGGTGGATAAGTGAGGTGCTGTGACGGGGGTCTTGTGCTGTTCTACTTAAATAAGACACAAGTTCACCCTACTGTCTCTGGCTTGTATCTTAACATTGGCGAGGATCGTAAGAAGTTAGATCCCACAAGCAAGATTCCATTTCATAACGGATAAGTAGCCGCTCCGCCCACCCGGGCGTATTTTGATGCGGCCAACGAGGGAGGGATAGCTGGTGAGTAGACCACCTGCCATCTGGCGACAGAAGGTGCACCCCACTACCCGTGCAAGCTGCTACAAAGGGAGGGCCGGTTTATAGTGACATTTTCGAAATGCCATTTTGTTGACACAAAAATGCCGGAATTTATTTTTTCAAATGTTGACTTTTTTTTTTCTTCATGGGAGGGTCTCCCCCAAACCTCAATTTTTATTTGACACTTCTTTTTTTTTTACTAACGAAACAAACAAAAAAACATAAAATAAAAAAGAATACATTTGGATTTTTTTTTTCCTGCATTTTTGTGTAGACAAAATGGCATGTCGAAAATGTGTTTTCGAAAATATAACTGGATACCAGGAGGGACAGCACTCGGCGCCTGCCCAAGCCGCGACAAAGTGAGGGACACCTGTTCCCAGCTGCTTTGATGCATTGTTGCTCTGCAAACACCCTCCCTCCCAGCACTCCCCCAGGGATATGAGCTTGCGGCTTGTGAGTAGGTTGGTTCCCCTCCCTCCAGTTTCAAAGCAAAAGGTCCTTAACAGCCCAAGTGGAGAGCTCTGACCAAGCGTGCACTCTCCGCAGCCTCCAGTGTATTTTTCTTCATAAGCAGGCATTGCGCATGCACGTTTTGCCGATCCTCCCTGCACTGATAAGGAAACAGTGCGCATGCGCAGAGAGCCACAAAGGCCTTATGAGTGATTAGTGCGGTACACCGGTGCACACTCCAATTAACCGCTGTTTGCCCTGGAACCTAACTGGCAAGCAACTAAATCAGGAACTGGAACCTGGTTATCAAACCACTTGATAACTAACTGAAAGAAACAGAAATTCTAATGGGCCAGGATAAGACTATTCCTCAAAATTGAGCAGTTACTCATACCTTGGCACATAAAAAAGGGGTATCCTCCAGAGATAGGTGCAAGTGGACAATGGCCATGCCAGGGGTGCATGGTCCTCCCGTATTTATGGCATCTCCTGGCCCTGCCAAAGTAAAGTGGGCACAATGGAATAAGGGGTTTATGCCCTACATAAAGGCGGCGTGTAGTAACTCTTATTCTAACTAAAGAAAACTCTTCCTGTTAATGCATTTCCTACGATATGCGGGCCTCTACATATTTGATACGTTACCCCCTGTGGCAAATGATGGTGGAGGTGATAGCGCAAATGAACTGGACAATGCCCTACTCAAGTTAGACATGCACTTTAACCCCAAAACAATCACCATTTCAGAGCGATGCAACTTTGGAATCCAAACACAAGAGCAGGAAGAGTGTGTTGAAGAGTATGTGACAGCCCTACTACACTTGGCTTTATCGTGCAAGTTCTGAGAGTCATTTGATGGACACATATGCGACCAATTCATGATCCACTGTAAGTGCAATAAGATCAGAGAGGAGTTGTGGTTGAAAGACAAGCCCACATTAGATGAAGAACTGGAAATCGCCAAGCGGGTTGAACACTCTCAGCAGTGAAAGGACACTGTGATTCCAAGAGCATCAAACCAAGAGGGGAAAGGAGAGAGCGTGAACGGTTATGCTTCCAGTGTGCTAGTAACTCTCACTTTGCTTTCATTTGGGCATGTCCAGGAAGAAGAGGAACATATGCAAAAGACGTGGACACTTTCGCCCGTTGTTGCTAGAATTTCCAGTTTAACCAAAGAAAAGTGTTATAAGTAAATGAAGAAGGGCATAGGTCCTCTGAGGAGGACGATGGAGCATGCCTTGTGGAAAATATTAGTTAGCGTTGTTCAGGGTATTGATGAGGAAGAATGTGAACACCCGTATGCGAGTGTGAAAGTGAATGAAAGAGAGGTTTCAATGATGGCAGGTTCTGGTTCAAAAATGTCACTTTTGTCTAGTGTGGTGTTTGAGCAAGAGATGGGAGACGATATGTGGAATTTGCTAAAGCCAGATGTCAATCCAGGTGGGTGCAACCACGATAAAATTGATGATCTGGGTTATTTCAAGGCTAAATTTGAATATAAAGGCAGGTGTGCACAATGAAAAGTATATGTAACCAAGAAAGGAATGACGCTCCTTGGATGGCGAGATCAAAAAAGTCTTCAAATAAGATTAGATACCAAAATAGATGATCAGGTTCTATGTGTGGGATCTGCAGTGAATGAAAAATTCAGAAATGTATTCAGAAAAGGTGTGGGAAAAGTGAAGGGCATGCAACATCAAATTGTGCTAAAAAGGGGAAGTGTTCCTGTTGCTGCCAAATTACGCCCTGTTCCTTTAGCATTAAATGATGGAGTGAAGCAGGAATTGGATAATTTGTTGCAAAATGGGCATTATTGAAAGAGCTGGTGGAGTAGAATGGACATCCCCTCGAGTTAAGAAATCTTCTGGTGAATTGCGGTTGTGTGTGGATCTGCAGGAATTGAACAGGTGTGTGATAATAGCTCGTCATCCATTACCCAACATGGGGGAAATGTTGACGAGGGTTGGTCAAGGCCGAGTATTCTCAAAATGAGACATGGCATCAGATTATCAGGTGGAATTAGAGGATGAATGCAGAAAGTTGACGGCTTTTATAACACATGCAGGAGTATTCCAATTTCGGGGCTTGTCTGCATCTTCTATGTTTCAGAAAGTAATGGACAGGGTATTCAGAGGGATGAAAAGTCTTTTCTGCTTCCAGGATGACGTACTGGTATGTGGCGAGTCTGTAAATGAACATGACAACATTTTGGAGGAGATATTAAAGATTCTGGAGGGGAGGGAAATGACTTTGAGGAAAGAGAAGTGCACGTTTAAAGTGGATAAAGTCGAATATCTGGGTCGTAAGGTGTCTGTTCATGGAGTGAAACCAAAATGTAATTTGGTGTGTGCCATAAATGAGGTAGAAAGGCCAAAATCTAAAGGGGAGCTACGTTCCTTTCTGGGAATGATAGAATTTTACCAGAAATCTGTAAACAATTATGCAAAGTTGTCAAAATGAGAAAGTTGCTAAAAAAAAGTAGAGTTTGTGTGGAATGGAAAATGCAAAGGTGAGTTAAACTTGATAAAGGAAGATGTTGATTTGGCACGACCTTTGGGCAGTTTTGATGCCCATATAGTGAGTGTTGTAACAGTTGACACCAGTGACAACGGCATCAGTGCTGTATTGTCACAGGTGAAGAATTCGGTGTTGGGGAGAATTCTCTGTAAAGGCTAATTTCCCAAACCTAGTGAGTCCCCCAGCAGCTTTGCTGGATTTTTGGGGTTTGTTTTTTTCTCCTGCTAAGAGTGAGACTCTTTTACTCCCACTCTTAGACATGATTTGAGGTGTTCCTTTGTCTTTCCATGTGTTTTATGGGCTATGGGGTCTTTTACTCCATAAGGTCTCATGTGTTTTTGATGTGGGTTACACAGCACCCTCCGTGCCGTAACCCAGGGATGTCGTAGCGACCCCCCAACATAGACTCCATACCCTGGGACTGACTACTGTCTCCCAGGGCATGTAAAGTCACCATTGGCTTTACTAGTCCCAAATTATGAACAGAAACCAGTACAAACCATCATATTGTGGACGTACTGGTCGGGGCAATTTGCTTGCCCCGGGGTCTGTTGTTCGAGGGGGCAAGTCTCCGTCCCCCCTGATCGAGTTTTGGCTGGTGGCAGTGGATACTACTTTTTATATTCGACCGCGAATATATCTCTATGGGATTTTCCCATTGTTTGAGACTACCAACTTTAATTATTTAATTCTTATAGCCTCGAACATACCGCCGGTTTATTTATTTAATATTAATTCACTGGTTGGTATTTTTTGCCAGAACTTGATTATAAAATGGCGTTTGTGTTCTCTTGTGTGGCTCCAACCCAAGTCGAGCCCTTTGTTCCACTTTTTGGCGGGCTTCTCCACAGAAGCCTCCAAAAGCGCTGCCACTCTGTCTGGGTACCACAGGGGGCGTGTGAGGGGGTTTAGGCACCCTGGACTGAGTTCCCTTGGCAACTCAAGTCGCACTCTTGTGTGATAGGCCCAAGTGGTGAGCCGGCCGGCTCACCACTTAGCATGTTTGATTGACAGCTAGGCTGAAAGAATGGGGGTTTGCTGCATAAAAGCAGGGCTTTGGGGACTGGAACTTCAGAATTCGCCACAGGACCTAAGAATCCGAGGAGGGAGAAGCTGAGCCGACCTGCAACGACGACACCATCGGTGGAGCCCTGCTGAACCGTCTCACCACTTTTCCCGACGACAGAGGAGATTTCCAGTCCGGAGAGTCTTCTTCCTTTGACTGGTGGGGATAACCAGTTTTGCCTTCTTTTCACCTTCTGGAGCATCTCGTGGCTGCCTTGCCTGTGCCAAGCACCCTGGCAACCGGAATACCACGGTTTACCACTACCGCGAAGAGAAGGGTAGTACCTTTTAACCGGAGAACTCTGCGGCTGGTTTCTTCCCTGGCAGTGCAACGACCTTCATCTTTCCTCCACGGCGAGACCTCTTCTTCCTCTGGACGAAACGCCGACTTGCACCTGCTGACAGGAACAACTGCCCCCGCTGGAGCTTCCTTCACACTTAAGGTACTGTGTCCCGCCTGGCTTCCCTTGCGACAGATCGTTTGGGGTGACAATAAAGCCTCGACTTTCTAACCTGGGCTAGCCTGGGACAACCTAGCTAACTTTTCCTGACTTTGATTTCATCCTTTTTGTGCGAACTATCTACAAGACTCTTTGGGCATAACCCCACTGTGTGAACCTGGACCCCTTCTGCTTGCTCTCTCCAAGAGTGGGCTTTGCAATTGATTTCCTGGCTCCCCAGTAGAACTCTGCCTATCCTGCCTTACTGTGGTTCATTTAAAAGTATTGAAACTAGTGTGCTTCCTTAACTCTGCGTTTTCTTCCCTCTTTCTTTACAACTTATTAGAGTGTCATCTTATGTTAAGCGCTCACCTCTGTCTGAAAATAAGTGGTGTTTCTCACTAAGACTTGTCTAATAAGTGAATAGGGTTGTATATATATATGATAGTGACTGTGTGCTGAATTTACTTACCTCGTTTTTGCTAGTGTAAATCACAAGTGTGTTTTTAAATAAATAATTATATACTTTTCAGTGTGTGTTTGTACTACTGTGTCTCTGTACCTATTGTGAATACTCTGCATACTGCCCAACTCTTGAGGGAAGTCTGACTGCTCAACCACAGCTACCAAGTGAATCTGTGTGGTACAGACTGCTACCAAGTGGGTTTACTGCCAAACACCTGTAGTCTTAAATCTTTTGCAGTGGTCCCTAAGGGAACTGCACATGTTTCTGCCTAACATTCGGAAGGGGAGGAGATAATTGCTCATGCCTAAGAGGTTTGAGGCAACCAGAAAATAATTATTCTGTTCTAGAAAAGTAGTCCCTGGCGTGTCATTGGGCTGTTGAAAAATTCAGGAATTTTTTGTGGGGCACTGACTTCATGCTGAGAACGGATCACAAACCTCTCAAAGTCATATTTGAGTGCAAGGGATTAGAGAAAGTATCTAGGCGTGTAGCTAGTTGGGTCACAAGACTACAAAGGCACAGTTATGAAATGCAAGTGATACCAGGGAAAGATAATGTTTTGGCCGATTGTTCATCTTGTTTGGGTGAGTGTCATAAGTGTAGAGAAGAGGCCAACAGGGATGATGTATCTGAGATGGTTTTTGTGAACCATGAAGGAATTGTAAGCATGGAGGAGTGGACAGAAGCCATGAGTAAGGAAAGAGTTCTCATGAGTGTCAAGGCATACATGGAATCGGTGTGGACTATGAAAATGGAGTTACAACAAGCTGAAATAGCTTTTTTGTGAGGTGCGTGAAGAATTGAGCATGGCTGATGGCATTGTGTTTCGGTGGGAACGGGTTGTGGTTCCCGAAGCCATTAGAGAGAAGATTGTTGATTTGGCTCATACTGGGCATGTTAAAATGACAAGGACTAAAGCCATTTTAAGGATTGAATACTGGTGGCCTGGATTTGATAGAGATGTTGAAAGTAGGCTGGCTGATTGCCTTTAGTGCATCAAAGTGGGCAAAGGAGTGGAAGCCAGAGGAGACAATCCATTGTGGAGGTCAGCATTCCCTGTAAGGTGTGGGATGAAATTGGCATGGATATCTTATGTCCAGTAGAGATTGGTTATGGGCATGGAAAGTAATTGTTTTGATGTTTTTTTATCACGGTGGTCAGAATTCAAGATTGTACGTGGGATTTCTGGTGAGAGTATTGTTGAATTTGCTCAAGAGGTGTTTGCGTGAGATTTCTCCCAGGGAGCATTTTGACTGATAACAGTACACAGTTTACGGGTGGTGGTTTTGTGGAATACCTGAAAAGATGTGGTGTGAAACATAAGAAGTCTGCTTTATATCACCCTGAAGGGAATTCGATGGTGGAAAGGATGAATAGATGTGCTATGGATGCCATGGCTGGCCATCCGTTAGAGACTGTATGCTTTGCGCATGTTGCCTCATGCCACAACGGGTGTGAGTCCTTTCGAACTGATGAGGAAATGGCGTGCTTACAGTACATCCTCTGACAAATTGGCCTGTTGCCTGCTCCAAAGGCAATATCGGCTAGTCAGCATCTCTGCTGCATTTAACAAGTCGGCCAAACTCTTTAAAATCTGCAAGGAGCTGGTCAATCCTGCTGCAGTCTCTACCTCTCCTGTCCCCTCCCAGGCCCTCTCACGGCCCTCATCTCTAAAACTCAGGACATCCTCTCTCTCTCTGCTCTCTATCTTCTGCCCCCTCTTCAGCTCTTCCTCTGGCTCTTTTTTCGGCCACCTCTCCTCCCTCCTTCTCTGCCTTTCCCGTGTTCTCCCCAGAGAAGGTTTCTAGACAAGTACGATCTATGACAGTTTCGTCAAAACAGGTTCACCCCTCTTCCTCCAAAACCATCAAGGACCACATTGACACCTTGGCCCATGCTCGGGCTGACTTCTGAAACCACTCCTTTGCCACCTGAGTTGTCCCTTCCCCCTGAAGAACTCCCTTGTGCACCCTCTTCTTAAGAAAATTCCTGGAAAAGATGGCCATCTTCCAGCTTAATCTTCACACTGAATCTGTTGGTTATCTCCATGACCATTAGTCTGGCTTCAGAGCTGCCGGAGGCACGGAAACTGCTCTCCTGAACATCCGTGAATGCCAGTAAGACCAAGATTCTCCTCATCGGCACACCTGCTCCCTCCTTTCCGGTCACTCTCTGGCCGGCCTCTCTTGGCCCTCTTCCTGCTCCCACCTGTCAGGCTAAAAACCTTGGGGTCATCTTCGACCCCACCCTCTCCTTCTCTCCTCACATCTCTGGCGTCTCTAAGAAGTCACATTACCAGCAGCACCTCCTCAGAGGTATTCTTCCCTCAGAAGCTCACAGTCTCCAGAGCTCTGGTTCTCTCTTGGCTGGACTACTGCAACAGCCTCTTTCTAAACCTGCCTGCTTCTACTCTCCGCCCTTTGCAACTCATCCAGCACAGGACTGCAAGACTTGTCCTTGGCCTCAAGCCCAGGGATCGTATCTCTCCAGGACTGAAATCTCTGCACTGCTGCAGGTGTCTGCGAGGGTTAAGTTCAGGGGCGTTGCTAGGGGGTGGCTAAGGGGGCTATAGCCCCTGGTCTTATGGTTGTAGCCCCGGATAGAATCTTGGGAGCTACACCCAAAAGGCTAGCTAGCCCCCAGTCCCAACAGTTCTGACATTAGCGTAGCCCCGGGTCTTTTCCAGACCTAGCAACACCTCTGGTTAAGTTCAAAACCCTCTGCATTGTCCACAAGGCCTTCTGGGACCTGGGGCCTCAATACCTTCAATTCTCTCTTCCTAAAGATCTACCTTCTCGAGCTCTTCGCTCATTGTCATGATGCCTACCCCCGGGGACCCAGACCAAGTCCAGCAAACCCGGAAGCAGGCATCAAGTTACCCCAAGCAAGCCCAACAACCCCTGCTAGGGGCTATAGGCGCCAGGCTCATATGGAGAGTTAGTCCTGGCGCCACAGGCGCCCCATGCTGCAAACTTACCTGATGCAGACCATGCTGCAAGAGCTCCAAGCCAAAAGAGGCTTGGAAGGGACTATTTTACCTAGGGACTATTTATTTACTCGGGTGGGGCTAGGGAGGAATACTTACCTGGGACTTCTTTGGAGGCTATTTAAACCACGCCCGAAGAGCAGCACACGCTTCGCGTTATTCTGCATCCAGCAGCGTAACGCTCACCGTGCCTGCAAGTCTGCATCCAGTCTTCTGCCACGCCCGCGTCGAGTTTGGAGCTCCTTGAAAAAGGGAGAAAGAAGGAGAAAAGGTTAGAACAAGAGCAATACCTTTGATCCTTACCTGAATTCCCGATTCATCGCGCCTTCGAGCTGGAAGAAAGAAGTTATTTCATGCGCGTCACATCGCCTGCTGCAGCGCTGCGCTGAACTCACCGGCCTTCGTAGCATCTTCACATTTCACCGCATCCTCCTGCATGTTCCCGCCGCACTCTGGCACCTAAGGAGAAGACAAGAAGAGCAAGGTGAGCCAAGGGAATACACAGAGGAATACCCCCCATAGACTGATTTTACCACCGGGGGTACTATTTTTCTTCACGGGTCAGCGCAGCTTCCACTGCATCCTAGCTGAACCCCGGCCCCTAAGGGGAAACAAAAGGACAGCAAGGTGAAACAAGGGACTAACGAGGGGAACCCTCCTCACCACAAAAGACTTACCTGATTTTACCGCCGGAGCCATTATTCCCCGAGACTTCATACTTTCTCTCAGCGCCTGAATAAGGGAGAAAGCAACAGGTTACATATGGACATTACTTTATCGAACTGTGTTGGATAATACAAATCCTTACCAGAACATTACCAGTTGCCACGAGGAACTCTTCAGTAAGGTCAAGCTGCAACCTGCAAGGAATCGGACAAGAGTGAAAGTCAGGCATTTGAACTCTTACGAACTAAATACTTACGGCGTCTTGCCGGGAATATCGGAGTCAATATTGTCCTGGAACTCACCAATTCCTTCAAGCCAGTGAAGTAACTGGTTATCTACGCGCCCCTGTGCTCAATGCAGGATGGAGAGCTCATCTTTTCAAATCATCAGGTGAGACTAAGAGGGGACATCCAAGGTGATCAGTGGGGAGAAAAACGGGGTGGGGGTATCAACGCTCAACTCCACGGGTGGTTAATTCCCTTTCTCCACTTGCAGAAGAATATTCCTACGGGCCAAGCAAACGAAGCTAGGTGGGCCAGTCCAGTCTGTCATCTCGGCCCTAAGCGTCACATTGGTGGAGATCGCAGCAGTCCAGTCCAGATCGACACCTCTGTGGGAGCCAGGTGAGCGTAACACTCATCCGCCTCCAACTCCCTCAGGGTCAGTCACTTCTCCAAGCAACGAGTTGGTGGTAGATCTCTTTCTTCGGCTGGGGTCTCCCTCTGGAACAGCCTCCCTGCAACCATCTCTGGTTCCGGAAGCACCTCAGAACCTTCCTCTTTGCTTCTGCTTTCTCTTCTCCTCTCACCCGCTGAATTCCTGGCTGAAACCGAAGCTGCACTGATCACCTGGCTACCCTCTGATCTCGTGCCCAGGTCCCCTCCCCCGCCATTTGCACACCTGCACTGTCTCCATGGCAACCTCCGCACTTGGGGACTGTTTTCTGTACCCCTACAGTCCCCTACCAGCCCTTGACACCTGATATCTGCACTTACCCTTGCCACCAGCTGGTCATACTTTTTACTTCTTGCTTCATTTATTCTATTTATTTTTACTGTGGATCCCATCTACTGCACTGCCCCCTTCACCTTCCCCCCTGCACTTTGCCCTCCCCTGCACTTACGCAATCTCAATTTCACCTAGCCTAGTAAGATCACAGTCTGTCTTCCATCTGTTCCCCCTCCCTTGCCTCATCGCGCCTTGAAACACTTGTTTATAGGCGCGTTATAAATGCCATATCGTATTCTCTATGTCTCTGCTGGGGAAGCATGTCCTCATTCTGACGGACAACAGAGTGGCAATGCACTACCTCAACAAGCAAGGTGGTGTGCACTCCCGTCCCTTCTGCGCGGAGGCGATGATGATATGGTTCTGGGTACTGGAGAACCGGATCTTGGTCTCGGCAGTTCATCTCGTGGGGACAGAGAACAGTTTGGCGGATGCTCTGAGCAGGCTGAGCACGGTCTCACATAATAATAATTTAGCATTTATATAGTGCTATGAACCCTGAGGTATCTAAGCGCTGCTTATTATTACCCATGGTGTGTGGTGCACATTTATCGACCTCGGAAGGATGAAAGGCTGAGTTTGGCCCTGCTGGGATTCGAACCTGGGTCAGCAGGCTCTGCACAGATGTCAAAGCGAGCGCTCTACTCGCTCTGCTATCGGACTGGACATGGGTGAAAAGTGTGCCAAGATGTCCTAGAGAAGGTCTTCCCTCTCTGGGGTACCCTGGCAGTGGATCTGTTTGCCAAAAGATCCAACATGAAGTGAAAACAGTTTTGCTCGAGGGAATTCCAAGTGAACGGTGCACTGAGGGACCCGTTTCTGGTGGATTGGACCTTCCCTCTCCACTACGCCTGCCCCCCCCCCCCATTTCCCATCATTCCGTGGGTTCTCTGGACGTTGAAGAGGTTTGAAATTGCCATGATCTTGATCGCCCCGGACTGCGCGAGGAGAACGTGGTACTCTGACCTCTTGGATCTGTCCATTTGCACCTGGCGGCCGGATCTCCTGACCCAGTCGGAAGGTCGTATACTCCACCTGACCCTGGAATCCCTAAACCTACATGCGTGGGTCTTGAGAGGATGAGGAATGATGAGTAGGGACCTCTCTGAGGAAGTGCTTGATGTGTTGCTGGCTACACGCAGAAAGTGTACACGAACTTTGTACGCTTGTAGTTGGAGAAGATTTCAGGCGTGGTGCAGGGAATGCGAGATTGACCCCTTCTCTTGTCCCACCACTACAGTGAAGGAGTTTGTTCTGTCTCTGGCCTCAGCAGTCCTCCAGGTCACCACAGTCAAAGGATGTTTGGCAGCCTTGTCTGTGTTTGAGATCCTCGGATCAGGGGTCATTTTTACGATCTTGGTGATGCACAGTTTCTGAAGGGCCTTGTAAATATATTTCTGCCAACTCCCTTTGTTGTCCCCGATTGGGATCTTAATCTGGTACTGACATTTCTGATGCTTGTTAATCTGCTTAGAATCACATGCTGTGCTATGGTCCGACATCCAATGGTAACTGCAGAGTATTGCATCATGTCTTTCGAGGATCGAAAGGGGACTATCCCTAACGTGACGTGTAGTGTACCCAAAATCCCTCATGTGCCGAGGTCCCTCAGATTGTTTTTTTCCGCCCAGATAACTGGTCGCCCTTATGCATAGCTCTTACATAGAGATAGCGTTATTGTTATTATTATCGACTTTGTCGTTATTTCCATTAAGTCACTTCGACTGTTGAATCCTGTGCAACAACGCCAAAGACTGCTGTGGACGTTCGACACATGTTGATCCCAGCGGTGCTGCCGTCCACGCGGCCGGGCCTTCCGGTCGGCCTATACATTAGGGAGAGTGGGTTTGGGGAGGACATATCCTTTACAAGTATGCCTTTTCTCTTTCACCCTCTTTGCTCCCTGGGTTTGTCATCACTTTAATTGTCTTTTGCTATGGAAAAGACGCCATTTAGGTTTTGTCCCTCGTGCAGGGCCAAATATCCTTGGAAGGATGAGCACGCTCGGTGCAACAATTGTCTGCCCCTCGACCACAAAGAAGCGAGTTGCGTGGCCTGTAGACTTCTGTGCCCTAAAATGCTTAAGAAGCGCTGCTTAAAGCGGTGGGTGGCCTACGGCATGTCGCAGGCCGAATGTTCTTCCCCCGATGTTGCAACCGCCGAAAGTGATGGGGGAACTAGCGATGACCAGGCCTCTGTGTCGGAAGCCGTTTACCTAACCGCAGACCACTCTCGGTCCACGATGCCCTTCCCTGACTCCACCAGGCCTGACGTGAGTCACGCTACAGGGAAAACACCCAGCGACAGGGGCGCACACGATCATAACACCAAACACACAACCCAATGTTCTGCTTCTGCGATTGTGTAGAAGCGTACCAAAGCGCCAACGGAACCGTCGAAATCTTCCACAGGATTCTCTGATCGGCATGACCGGCAGCCTTCCCCCGAAACTGCAGTGGCGGCCTGCGATCCAAAGTCAAGGGCGCTAACACTAAAAGGCACGCGGACGTCGAAGCGATCCAGGAGGACACACATATGCTGCTTAAGGGCCGGGTGGCGGCGAAATCCACCGCTCAGCCCCCGGTTCACCCCCCGGTTCACCCAGTGGCGTTGAAAACTTCTGCTCAGCCTCCGGTTATCCTGGTGGCAGCAAAATCCTCTGCTCAGCCTCCAGTTCAGCTGGTAGACCGCCCGGATTCTCCTACCATTGCCGACAGCATTGCTAGGATTACTTCGGCAGTTAGACTGAAGGAGCGGTCGAAGGAGGTGGCGAAACAAAAAGAATGGCAGAGAGACGTGTCCAAAGATACGCCACAGCGCCCAGACCCCACCAGGACTTCGTTGAGAGTCCTGTGCCTTTGTCAGGCACATTAGGGGAAAAATCTTGACACCACAGGGAAGAGAATGAACCCTTTCCTCCACTGGACCCCTATGGTTCATCCTCATGGACCAGGGAGAAATTTGAGGAATGTATGGACAGATTAGAAAAATGCGTCTCCTATTCTGAGGCCCTTGTGCCCAAGAGACTTCGATAAGACTTTTCTTCGACCCCTGTATCTAAGTTTCGAAGGACCTTGGAGGAGGAGTATCCACATGAAGAGTTTACTTGTGTCCTCACAGATGAGGATGTTATGGACACTTATGATCAGGATGAAGATGGCACCTTTCTGGAAAACTACAATGTGGATAATCAGACAGGTCTTATGGACAATTGGCTGGACAGCCGTCAGGTTGATGCTTAGCCCTGGACGTCCCCTACTCCCACCCAGGACCCCGATGTCCTTTGCTTAGATTCCCCCCGCTCCCCCCACCACCCCCCCACTCTGGCTCGGCAAGCCTCCCCAGTGGAGGATCAGATGGCGTTCAACGCCATCTTGAAGAAGGCGGCTGACCATTTTCAGATCGCCACTCAAGAGGCCTTACCAGATTCTAATTTCGTGGAGGATATACTCAAAGAAAAACCTCCGGCCAGCCAGGCCATCCCCTTGTTGAACTCAATCAAGAGGAGGTTGGCACCTTCTTTGTTGACACCGGCCCAGACCAGGGCGGTAAACCCTAGGGTGGAGAAACAGTTTTGGCCTTCTCCAACCGACCCTGTCTATATCAAGGGTCATGCCATTCCGGATTCGTTAGTGGTTACCACCACTAGAAAACGGGCTGGTGTTCCCCTGTCTACAGGAGAGGCACCACCCGATAAGGAATCCAAGAGACTTTATGCACTGGGGAAGAGAATAACCATGGCTGCTGCGCTTACCACCCGTATAGCCAATAACACCACGCTTTTGGCCAGATATGTGGACGTCCAGTGGAACTTTCTACAAGATGGCCTCCAGGAAGTGCCAGAACCTGCAATGACCAAGTTGCTCACAATCGTTTCGGAAGGCAAGCAGGTGAACCTGAATGTGCTCAGAAACACTCTGGACGCTGCCTAGACGGCAGGGAGAACCCTGGCACAAGGCACCTTGCTCAAGAGACCTGCATGGCTAAGGCACTTCGGTTTCAAGCGAGAGACCCAAGCATCACTAATTAACAAACCAGTTGAGGAAACCAACCTGTTTGGTAAGGCAGTGGACGATGCTATTGCAACAGTCAAGAAAGAGCATGAGACACTCAAGTCCCTTCAACAGATTACCCAGAAACCCTCTCCTCAGAGAGGAAGCGGCTCCCGCCGGTCCTTTCGTGGGTAATCTTGTTTTTCTCCGACCCATTATAATGAAGGAACAAACTGGAATTTGGGACAAAGGTTGAACACCTCTGTCACTTATCCACCCAGAGGTCAGCGACGTGGGAAAGGTAGAGGACGAGGTTCCAACCCCGGAGGCGCCCCGGCCTCTGGTCAGAAATGACCTGCAGATCCAACAGACCAGTGGGTACTAAAGACGGTCGCCCACGGGTACTGTATAGAATTTGCACAACCACCCCAATACAGACCGCCAAGATCAAAACGCCTGAAGCCGGACCACCTGCAAATCCTACTGCAAACCCTTCTAGGAAAGGACGCCATAGAAGCTGTCCCTATTCTACAGGTAAACAAGGGTATTTATTCAGTGTACTTCCTTGTACCCAAAAAGGATCTCACCATGCGCCCTGTGCTAGACTTGCACCCAGCAAACAAGTTTGTCAAACCTCTAACGTTTTGTATGGTCACTTTACAGGAAGTAATCCCGCTGTTGAAACAGGGATTACATGGCAACACTGGACATGAAAGATGCATACTTTCATATTTCAATGTTGCCAGCGCACAGAAAATACCTAAGGTTCATGATAGAGGACAAGCACTATCATTTCAAAGTGCTCCCCTTCGGCATTGCCTCAGCACCGAGGGTGTTTACAAAGGTACTGACAGTAGCGGCAGCACACCTGTGCAGACTATCTGTCCCGGTTTACCCTTACCTCGACGACTGGCTCATAACAGGAGTCCTACGAAACATGCCTATTGAACGCTCAGAAGACAATAGACCTCTTATTCAGTCTGGGATTCTCCATCAACGAGAAGAAATCCAGCTAGACCCCAGTCAAATCAAACAGTTTCTAGGGGCTCTAATTCGGACAAAAGACGTCTCGTCTTCCCCTCCAACAAGAGGGTTTAAAACATGCTGTTTCAGATCCCTCAATATGTAGCCAGTTGGGAAGTGATGGTACGCAACGCCATGTGACTCTTAGGGATGATGGCGTCCTGCATTTACTTAGTTCCTCACACGCATCTGCGCATGCGTCCCATGCAAGAGTGGCTCAACAGCCAGTGGTGTCAGGCCAGCGGACAATGGGAAGATCTGGTAGTTGTCTCGCCAGCCCTGGTTCATTGTCTCGCCAGCCCTGGTTCTCTCTCTGCAGTGGTGGTTGTGGGAAAACCTCTTGAAGGGGAAGACCTTTACCACCCCCGCAGTAGAAGCCACTCTAGTGACCGACGCATCACTCTCAGAGTGGGGGGCTCATCTACTTCAGCAGACTTTGCCCGGCGTTTGGCCCCCACACGTAGAGTCCAACCACATAAATCTGTTAAAGCTACTAGCAGTATTCAAAGCACTGAAAGCCTTTCAGACACAATTACAGGGGAAGACAGTCCTGATCTTGACAGACAGCACCCCAGCCATGGACTACCTGAACAAACAAGGCAGCACACACACTACAGGGCTATCCAAGCTGTCCCAAAACATTTGGATATGGGTTCTCAAACACAGGATGTTCCTGTTGTCCCAACACGTTCCAGGGGAACTCAATCTTTTGGCAGACATGTTCAGCAGAGATTTTCCACTGCCCATAGAGTATGAATGGCGACTACACAAAGACATAGTCTCCAACGTTTTTGCAGAGATCGTCTTGTTCTCAACTCTGGAGAACGCTCAATGCCAAGATTACACCTCCAGGTACCCACAGAACTGCTCCAAGGGGAATGGGCTCTGGATAACATGGTCAGGGAAATTTGTTTACGCTTACCCCCCAACTCCCTTACTCAACAAGATCGTGCACAAGATGCACCAGGAGCCAGTCACCATGATATTTGTGGCCCCCATTTGGGCCAGCCAAATCTGGTTCTCTCATCTGCTATTCCAATAAATGGAAACGCTTTTTTATCTGGTGTAATGCTAAGGGCGTCAATCCCATTGACTGCTCTCCTACGCACATTGTATTGTACCTGACCCACTTACTGGATTCAGGCCTGGTTTTTAATTCCCTAAAGGTTCACCTAGCTGCTCTCTCAGCCTACACTACGTCACAGCAAAAGGTGTTGTGATGGAAAATACCAGTTATCAAGGCTTTCGTGGAAGGGATAAGAGGATTCATCTCCCCATTTCAAACCCAGTTCCCGGATGGGACTTAAATGTGGTTCTGACTAGACTTGTGGGTTCCCCCTTTGAGCCTATGCACAAGGCAAGTCTCAAAGACCTTACCTATAAGATAGCCTTCTTAGTGGCTATCACTTCTATTAAAAGGGTTAATGAACTACAGGCCCTTTCAGTACTAGACCCTTTTGTTATTGTTCAGAGATAAGGTGGTTCTGCGTACTCACCCTCGATTTGTGCCTAAATTTATTTCCAAGTTCCACGTGAACCAATCAATAGAACTGCTCACTTTCTTGTAGAACCCCACCAACATGGCTGAAAAGGATCATACACACGTTTGATGTGCACAGGTCAGTCATGTTGTATCTGGAAAGAACAAAACCACTGAGGAAAACGAACAAATTTTTCATTTCAGTGGCAGCTAGCAGAGAGGGGGATCCTGTCTCTAAGTCAGGTATCTGTTTGTTTATGTTTAATCATTTGTATAGCGCGCCACGGTACCCGAAGGCTTATGGGTGCTCACAGAACAATTTCAAAAAACAGATAGAACTTGACACAAAACAAAAAATACAAGTGCAAGGATGAAACAATAAATTGAAGAATAAGCTATGCTTAAGCCAAAATACACAAAGACATAACGCTAACTTATACATAACTTAGAAACTTCACAGAATTAATTTACAACTAGAAGACCCTCTGGGCAGGTATCGACATTGCATCCCACTAGGACACAGTCATTATTAGGTAGTGTACACCAGTCTTTGAGGTCAATCCTGCGGACAATCTTCAGGTCCGAAAGTCTGACCACCCGCGGCCCATTTCTTTTTCTAACCCAGGCTAGGACCTTGTACCGCAAGGCTTCTTTGGATTCTTTACCATTGACCTTAGAAATGTTTGCGATGACAAAGTTTCTCTGGTCCCACACAAAGTCATGAGTACTCATGTCCTCAATTTTGGGCATCAAACTTTTTGTTGTGCGCATGTTCATTGAGGATCCTGGTTTAGGAATGATACTCATCGATATAGGATAATTGATCTTTCCTTGGACTAGTTTCTGAACCAGTTCCGGAGTGGGAACACATAATTCCACTACCGGGTCAATAATATCCACATTAGGGGTTTGGGTATTTTTAGAGATGGTCATAATAGCCCTTATAGGCTTCGGGGTTTCACCACTCCAGGAGTCCGTTTGTGTGGCCTGATTTAGTTGCTCCTTATGTGAGCTAGCTTGAACGGCCTTATCTGATTTAGCTACCTGAATCACATCGATATGGTAGCAGGATTCATTTATTAGGGGGTCAGTGTTCGCTCTTGATGAGAGTAGGTCCAATGCCCAGTTCTTAAGAGAATCTGCCAATAGATTCAAATCAAAAGGTATTGAGCATAAAAGTAGTTCTTTAGCTATACTGGTCATGAGATCAGGCCAGTGAGCATGGTCCGGTGGTTCTGTTTGAGAAGGGGTATATCTGACTCCCTCTTGCGGGGTAGTGTTAAGTAGTGTACGATGATCTGTGTTGTCACCTGGATGATTCTTGGATCCTTCCACGGTTCAAAAGGCCACGGGAGTAAAGTCATGCTTCTTGGTATCATGGATATCGCTGTTATCAGCTGTGAAGGTACACTGCGAGAGTATGGAAGCTGTGCGGTAAGAAATTACTGGAAGTTTATCAGGCTCTTAATGTGAAGGTTCCTGGGCTGGATTTTTAGAGAGAAAGGCAGTCTCCTCAGCTTTAAACATAGGCAGATCACTCTGCAGTCTTTGTCTTCTGCGGGTGCTGAGAGACAGAACCTCTGAAACCCGATCTCTAATGGGAGAGGGGGGTGGATAGCTAGGCCAGCTTCTGGACTAGCTATTCCCGTTTCTACCACTCCCATAATGGGTTTACCCCGAGAACGTGAGGTATAAAATGTATAATCTGTGTCTTTTGGGCGCAAACCAGAGTCACCAGCTTTTCTATTGGCTGCCCTGGTGTAGCCCCCCCAGAAACAGAGCATGTGATGTCTATAGCTGGACACAATGTGAGAATGATTAAGTGTCCAGACAGCACCTTTCTCTAAGGCAGACTAGCTGCTAGGGCAGGCTACAGCTTGATAAGTGAGCAGTACCACTGACGAGAGAAACGGGCTGGAAAACAAGCAAATGGGCAATCCCGCTCTCCAGAGTAGGCTGTCCTCAAAGTCTCGTCCTATGTGGACTGAGAAAAAAAGCGCAGCTCTTACTGCTCTTGCAGTGTTGTTCCTCTCCGATATGTGCCACCCAAAAAGGGTCCGGAGGTAGCGTAGTAGCTCCTAGACTCGGGGGCTCCAAACTCTGAGTTCCGTGTATCCGCAGACCATGAGGAGCCATCCGCACCGTAAGCGCCACGGACGTCGCGGGAGCCGAGTGCCTGTACCCAGCAATGCTCACACGCCAGCACAATGAAGCAGAGGAAGAGACTAGATGTGGAAGTTTGGACCGAGCGCCAAGCTGCACGGCAACACAGAGGACGTTGCTGCAGATTCCGACACTACTGCCTTTAGTTGGATAGTCAAATTCATCACACTTAGTTACACTCTTGCTAAGAGAGAACTGCCTTTCAAGCCTAGAGCACATTCTACTCGAGGCACTGGTGCTTCCATAGCATTCATGGCAAATGTTCCTCTAGAGTCCATTTGCAAACCAGCAACCTGGAGTTCTGTACACACCTTCTGTTGCCTAGACACTCATTCTAGGTCTGATTCTCAGGTGGGACAAGCAGTACTAAGACATCTTTTCACTACTGTTCCTTTTCACAACCCACCTCCAACTTTGGGTACTGCTCACTAGTCTATGCACAGCATTTGATTCTAAGCAGATTAACAAGCATCAGAAGACATACATTACTTACCGTAATAGCATTTCTGATGATTGAATCTGCTTAGATTCACATGCGTCCACCCTTCCTCCCCGCTCGGGTGGAAGGAACATAGACATCGTACTACTTTCTCTCTGTTATGTACTCACTCACGTTAGCCTTGGGCTCCCTCATGGCAGAAAAAATACAATCGGAGGGACCTCGGTACGTGAGTGATTTTGGGTACACTACACGTCATGTTAGGGATAGTGTTATAGACACGCCTATGCTGACGTCCCCTTTCGCTCTTCAAAAGAGGAAATGCAATACTCTGCGGTTCCCACTGGATGTCGGACCATATGCACAGCATGTGAATCTAAGCAGATACAATCATCAGAAATGCTATTACGGTAAGTAATGCATGTCATCTGATGGCAGCTCCCTTTGAGCCCATGCATACTTGTACCTTAAGGCTTATCTCTTTGAAAACAGCCTTTCTGGTGGCTATTACATTTGTGAGGCGGATGAGTGAGCTTCAGTCCTTATGATGTAAACCATCCTTCCATCCTTCCTATGACTTTTTTTGGGAAAGGTCTGGCTTCCTTCCTAAAGTTGTCTCTAGAGTTCCATCTGTCACACAATCCATTGACCTGCCGCTCTTCTATCCTCCCCATCACCCTTCTAAGGAGGAGGAGCGCTTTCATCGCCTGGATCCTAAGAGGGCACTAAGTTATTATATTGCAAGAACATCTGAATTTCATGATCCAAACATTGAAGTGTCAGCTTTTCTGAGAACGTATAGCAAAGTATTCACACTCCTTGAACGTGGAATATTATAAATGCTTGAGGTATTACAGGATAATACATAGTACAATGATTCACACTATAACAGCATCCTTTCCTATTAGTTATCATGGCTTTTTGTTTCGATGGACACACTACTCTTCCATCCTTTTCTTCCTTTCCAAATAGTTACCCTCAGGTGAGGCCTTCCTTTCTTCCATAAGTAGTCTCTGAATTTTATTTGGCCCAGAAAATCCAGCTTTGTGTTTTTCCCCCATTTCCTACACTTCTAAGGAGGAGTTAAAGGTTCCACACATTGGATCCCAAAAGAGTTTAGAGCTTATATTTGTCCAGGAGTAGGGAATTTAGGTTGGAAGATCAACTTTTTTCAGTTTGCACCTGTTCTAGGAGTGGCAGGTCAGTGACAAAACAATCGCTTTCCAGATGGATAGTGCTTTGTATCCCAGAATGCTATTCTGTGGCAGGGAAGGCACACTTGAGGACCTTGGGGCGCATTACACCAGAGGGATGGCGACCATTCCTGCATTTCAGGGAGGGGTGTCAGTACAGTATATAGGCTGCAACCTGGTGATTGTTGCATACTTTTTCAAATATTATTGCCTGGATTCTCTGTCTGGCCAGGATGCCCGCTTCAGAAAATGTCTTGTTTCATTCCTTTCCCTCTCCCGACCTCCAAAAGGCACTATAAATCTGAGATAAGATGAGGAATCTATGGGAGGACACTATCCTTTAAGAAGACAAAGTACGTAAGCCTGTTAATATTCTTTCTGATGGATGTTCTATCCACAGATTTCTCATCCTCCCAACCTACCCCTCTGATGGAGAGCTACACAATTCCTTGATGATATCTTAATGTTGCTGAGGACAGTGAAAAAAGGAGGAATCTAAGGTCAAGGGGCCCATTGCAAGCTGTATATGGACGTTGACGTCCCATCCAGCGTGAAGGAGTAACCTTGTCAATGGGTCCAGATGCTGATGTTGCATAGCACCCCCTTCTGGTGAAAGGTTTTCCATGATCTAGCTGAAATGAGAAATCTATGGGAGGAACTTCCATCAGAATGAACATGACCAGAGGTAAGTAATTTGTTCTATTCTCCTTCCCTCACCTCCTCATTCTGTACAGTCCGTCCTCCCTTCTCCACCTCCAGATCTTTCCACCCCTCTTTGTGCTCCTTCATGTCTCTTTCCCTCCTCCTCCGCCTCCTATACGTTCAGATGCTTCTACAACAATTTCACCTCTTTTCCTCCTTCACTTCTCTCTTCCCCTCCCACACCTCTCGCACCTCCAAATCTCGCCCACCTATCACCTGCACCTCTCTGTGCAACTCTTCCTACTGCCTCTTCAGCTCTCTCTCCACCTCTCTGCTCTGCTACTCCAAACACCCACACCAGACTTTACCCTCCCCAATCTTAGGTGAGACCCTGAACACTTCCCCAACCTGTGATCCATGCTATGGGTTGCAGCTGTGGATGTTGACTATTCATTCATGCCCATGTTCGGGCCATATTTAAAAGGCAAGTAAGCTTACAACTGTGACAATCTCCTACCCCAGACCCTCCGGTTTGTGGTTGGGGGGGGGGGGGGGGAATCTGGGCTTCCTCCAAGTTACACTTCTCCAGGCCCCACATCACATAGCAGATAATTGCACCTGGAACTCTGAGTCATACACAGGAACACTTTAAGGGCCAGTCAAGGTACTTTTCCACGGGTGGTTTAGTGCCCTTCTCACTAGACAGTTCTTCTTGCACTAATTGGCGCAGGAAGTCCAGCACCCAGGAAATCCTCTCAACCACAACAATGGGATCAGCCTCGTCGGGTATCTCAAGGCCTTCAAGACCTTAATTCCATGGGGGTCTTGGACCCTGCTTTAGGCTGTCTGGAAAAGCTGCAGGTGTCGGTTGGTCTATCCTTTCAAAGGCTAATTGCTACTTCTCCTCTCCCCACTGTAGTGCCTGGCTTTTTTTAGAGGCCCTACCTTTCAACTTTTCATGTTATTGGTTCGTCTCATCTGCTTTTTGTATGGTGCTTTCACATTGGTTGTCACTCCTAATTATTCTCTTTGACTCTCTGTGAATGTCGTTACTTCTCCCCGAGGGGGAGCCACGTTCAATGAGGCCAGGGAGGTGAGGCTGCTACCTGACAGTCCCCCTGGGGGTGGTACACTGCAGGTGATCTCACAGGGAGAGAACAGTATCGTGTCAATTGTGTCCCATTTGGTCATCTTTATCCCCCCCAATGCATGCCTTCTTCTATCCTCCTCTTCTACTACTATTCTTAGCACCTCTATATGCTACTGTACTGCTGGTTTTATAAGTACTGGCATGAGGGAGAGCCATGGGCTGCCATGTCTTCTTCTCGGCTTGGGACAGCGTGTGAGACCTGTCTTGGTCACAGCATCTATTGTGTCTTCTCAGGTGCCTTTTTCGTGACAAAACACAGGCTTTCACTATAAATGCCCTAGGGCAGTTTGTTCGCTTTGTAAATGGAAATAAATAAACTAAAGGCATGTACAGGGACGCCAGTCTCTGCCTTGGGGTATGTTGAATAGAAAAAAGAAGCGCACATAGTGACAATTCTTCTGTTCTTAAGTATCCAATTCCCTTTTAAAGGATGTCAGGCAGAGAAGCTTGGTTGAATTAACCTAGAATGCCTTTAAAGAGCAATGCATTGTCCAGACATTTGTGAAAAATAGCAGGTATAGTTTTTCTCATTTTACAGATAAGAACTTGGGGGATGGAGTCATGGTGGATGGCAGTCTTACCGGACTCATGCTGCAGCCCCCATTAGGAGGTTGTATCTGGTTGAAATATCAGATGATTTCACTGTCCTGTTAGATTGGTGCTAATGGGCAAATTCTCAATGGTCGTTGATGATATTTACTAAGTCTACACTTAGTGGTAGGATGTTTCTATGTGCGAGCTAGTCAACAAATGCTGAACTGCTGTGTAATTCTTAGACATGCCCAGGCCCAATGGCCCATGCTTCTCATGACTCCAGACTGTCTATCTCTTCTCTCATCATAAAATAGGTTTCTGTCAGGTGCCTGCCAAATCAAGCAATGTCTGGGATTGTAGTTGGAAGAATTTGTTGAAAGTTCCAGAGATGGGGCCCAGTGAGGTTTAAATAAAACATGTATTCTTTTTGTCCTGACCTGATTAATGATCTGTTGGATCATTATAATGGTGGGAAAGAAACGACTCGGGCTCAGGGGCTCATCGTGTATTAATGTGTCTAAAGGCAGAGCCCAAGGGTCAGTACTCCAGTTCAAGAATCTAGAATTAATATGCGACACGTGCAAGTCTATCAAACAAACCTCATGTCTATGTTAAGTGCTCAAATAGTCAGCTACCATATTCCTTATCGATGTAAGGCATTCTGTCACAGTGAGGATCTGTATGTGTAATTGAGGCAGTAATGCCAAAGGTCCCTGGTAACTACTACCAGCTTTATCTTAGGGGATTGATATACCTTGACATAGATATGTCGCCCTCCATCAAGAGACTCCAAAATTTGCTCCCATCATCGGCAAGGTCGTTCAATGTGAAGGAACATGTCAATAGATGATGTGAGTAACCACTTTTCTGTAGAGACATCACAACACCCTGCACATCTGCTTATGAGACACAATGATAGTGTCTGTTGTGTTGTTGGCACTGCTGCAGCTGCATCCTCACTTAAGAGGAAAATAAAACAGATTCTGAAGATGCCAAGCCTGTGCGCAGGTAGATAGGATGCAAACGCAGCATTGGGGTTGCAGTGATGTGTCCATTGGGAGGCTCAGAAATCCTATTTGTTGAGCTGGTTTGCTGCTTGGCCTTTGATAATTGAGCAGTGGCAGCACATTGATGTGTTCTTGAATGGTATAATTTTCTTGTCATAAGCAATATGTTGACCCTCCCCAGACCTGCAGCCATTTGCACTTTACCAGAGCAAATACATAAAATTTTAGGCTTACTTTAGTATGAAGCGTTTAAAAACACATTTTATACAAAAGGTGTTATAGAAGCCTGTGTTAAAAAATCTGAGAAAGTGGCTCCAGCCACTGACAGGCTCCACCCACCCCTTCCAGACACAACAACTCTATTTGTCACGGTCACGTGCACAGCATTGTCTTGGGGAGAATATTTTTCACACATTGGTTACACTGCTATTGTTATGCAAAAATCCTGTCGGATTGTAATGCTTTCTTTTTGGGTCACAAATCTCCAGACCTGCTTCTCTTACACTGATCCTAGTTTATCATGTTTGTTTTTCTGTTGGTCTTATGAGTGGGCCCATTTTACTTTTCTCTTTTGCTGCCTGGAAATTGTAAAGGTATCTTTCATGAAAAAAGATCGGTAAAGTTCCATACAATGTTGCTTTTTTGGACCAGTTTTTAGAAATGACAATGGGAAGTGTTCATCCTGAATTACCCCCTAATATGTAGCCTGTTTGCAAACTAGAAACCTAACCAGTTTAAGATTCATTTAAGGTTCTCTATTACCCTTAGGATTACAAACTTTGCACTCAGTTGGTGCACGTTTTTTTTTTCTGTCGAAAGTTCATTGCTTCTGTGTTGTGCAGCATTGGTCAGTTAACAAGAGGAGCAGATTAGAATGCTGCCCTGGCACAGCTTTTCAGTAAGGGGTGCTGATGTACTGTGCAGTCTCTCACACTGTGCTTCTTTTCTAAAAGTAGCATGGTCCCAATGGAGCCCATCTTATCTGGTTAGATTGTGCAGTGTCTCTACTGGTTCTTCAACTGACTTTGTGGACTGTGAGGAATCTGCGGGTGTCCTCACTTCTTCCCCTAATATATGCTCCCCCAGGTGGCCAGGGAAAGGCTGTCACAATCAGATCCTGACCCTGGGGGTGGATATGCGAGGGAGGATCACCTGGGTGGAGCCTTGCACGGAGGAGATGAGGTACCCTTAGATGAAACATTCCATCCCCTTTTTCCCCTCGAAATGTCCCCTCAATCCCCCAGACCTTTGTGGGCCATTGTAAAGCAGCTCCTTATTTTCCCATTGACATTCATTCATACACACACAACCTTAGTACTGGGACGAGTAAAAAGCAACAGCACGAGACAAAAAGACTCTAGAACCAACAATTTGCAATCTAGTTGTCAGAGAACCAATCATCTTGGTGGGATGCTTAAATACCCACAATGCAGGAAGAAGAGAGTGAATGGTGTCGGCTATGGCTGTGGACGCGAACAGACCATGACTCCCACAGAAGCAGTGAAGAGGGAAGAGCGCGTGCCGGTGTGGTGGAGCAAAGAGGCTCCTTGATTAGAGCTGTGGCAAGAAAGCAGGCTGCACGGACGCCGAGAGCAGAGGAGAAGCTCTGGGGCGTTCACAAGTGCGGGCAAGCCAGAAGAGGCTTACTGGTGCTCTGACCCGAGACACCGGCAGAAGTGGCGACTGCGGAAGCCAGAGGGAGTCTGTGGAAGCAAATGCAAAGCAGACTTCGCCACAGCGGGTGCTGCGTTTCACCGTAATAGAAACCAAAGGCTCCAGCAGAGACCCGTGAGTCCCGTGAAATGGTAAAAGGACACTGGGGTATATTGGAAGCAGCTTCAGTAAAGAAATAAAAGAAAGTGGAAAGCTGAATCAAAGTAAAGGTGCTAATGACATTTCCCATATAACCAAGCACCTTTTGAATACCTATCTGAATGAAAGTACATTTCACATATAACCAAGCACTTTTTGAAAACTGATCCAAATTAAAATAAGCAGTTTGAATACTGATCTGAATGAAAGTAGTTTTGTGTGGTAACTTATGAATATCCAGGAACTGTGAGCTTTGAAAGAAAAAGCATTGGCCAGAGCCATATGAACTATATTACAGAAGTGTGTGTGTCAAGTGAAACAAGTATTGGCAAGCGCCACAAGAATTGGGAGAGTATACCCTTCACATAGTGGCCAGGAAGAAAAGGTAGAGCATTAAGAGGATATGAAAAGAACCTGAACTACATCCCACTGTAAAGCTGAAACAGTGGCAACATGCAGGTGAAGGAGAAGCCAGTTACGTGTATCGGTTGCATGACCTGCAATGGGTGGACCGTGTGGTCCAACAACTGCGCCTAGAACGAGGGCAATCATCAATGAAAGTCAATTGAAGTCGCTGCAACAGAGCTTATGGGTGAATCTGAAGGAAACCCAGTGTGAACTGGAACTGAAGATTTGAACTGTGTGAAATTGTAGGAAGATTTGAAACCTTGGAGAAGGGAAACCCCTTTTTGGGAGACTTTATGAACTATCTTGAATCGTGGGGAGGGGAGATCCTTTCCAACCCAGAGCTGAAAGAAGCTGGGAACTGTTATTTGAACACTTATGATTTTGTAGCTGACATCCCTACACAGTGTATACAAATAGATGTGAGGGCAAGTATAGGTTTTGACACAGACCGACTTTTACTTTGGACATCCTGACATATCCTTAGTTTCGTTTAGGTAGGGAAAGTCCATCTTGGTAATGGGCAAGATGGGCCTTTTTTCCAATCCTCTTTTTGTTTTAATAAATGTATAAAGGGAAACCTTGAATTCATTTGTCTGTGTCTACTTTATGATGCCGTCACAGGACCCGAAAGTATTCATTCCCTAAACCTGTTTGAATTAATAAACGCAGGACAGATGAGTTGTTCTGCCTTCCTACGTGATTTTTTAAATTTATTTATCCCATCACTATGGATATGTTGATGCAGCGCAAGACAATTCCATTCAAGGTAGCTGTCGTTTAATTCCTATGCCAATGCAAAGAGATGCATGAATATTTATCAGTTGGCCCAATAAGAGCCAGGACTCAATACTTGTTTGATGGTCAAAACAGTGCTTGCTCTAATGATCGGGCCATTTTGTCTTCTGGTTCTGGCAGGTTCCACCCTGCATTATTAGGGAAAAGTCTCTTGCTCTCTCCTCAAATATTGGGGTGGTACACCCAGATCTGTTGGACTTTTTCTGGGATGAATACGCCACTAAATTTGCTCCTGGATAATCAACACCTATGCAATTTAATTAGAACAAGGACTATCTGGTTCTAAGGATTCTGCCTTACATTGTGAACTACCCACACTTGAGACACTGTCTGTCTGTGTTTGGCTTCCATACCAGATTTTCAGCTCTTTTTTGACTGTTCTTCAGGTTTCAGGTAGGTTGCAAACACATCAGCCATCCGTTCTGCCATTTGGTTATCCATTGTTAGGGAGTTTTACAAATGTCCACCTTAGGTTGGATTTTAGTAGACTCACACTTGGAACACAGGGCTCCAACTCTTAGTATAAGCCTGAACCATGCAGGTTTTGTTGGTAGCAATGTCTGAGCAGCCAGTCTTAACTAAGGAGGGAAGAAGGGCTGTAGGGAGGTACAAAGAGCTTAGATTATACACATAGGCCAATTAAACACTGTCACTAACACACTAAAATTGATATACAAATAATGGGTTATTTTATATATACACTAAGGTAAAGGTGACTCTTCAAAAAGGTAAGTACTATAACACACAATAAATAACTTGCAACAACTAATGCAATCTTTACAGTAAGTAAATCATGTTGGTAATTTGTATACAATGGCACTATGCAATTCAAAGGTAAGTAAAGCACTTTTGTAATAACTTTCAGAATATCTGTTTCAGGTACAAAGGAATGAAACAAAACCAACACAAAGCAGGTAAATACTTGTAATAATTTCACAGAGGCCTTGGGCTTTAGTAGTCTATCCCCATCTAGTTATGAGAGTCTTTGGGTCAGATTGGATGGTCAAACAAGCAAGGCACAAGTTGTAGAAAGACCAAGCGTTCCATAGGAAGTCTTCAGTGGCAAATACGTAACACTTTTTGTCGGGGAAAAGTTTCAGGTGCTTTCGGAGAAGGCTCCCTGTAGGCACACAGGTGTTGGGCCTGAGCGAACCTGTATGGGCAAACTCCCAACCACACGAATCAGCACTGCAGCAACACCAGAGCTGTAAAGCAACTCTAGCTAAGTTTTACCAATAGTCTCACAGTACCTTAAACATGAAGAAGAGGATGCAGCACAATGCCTCCACGATGCAGCAGACCCAGTCACCGGATTCTTGGCCAGGCAGACGAAAGAAGGGACACTGGAATGTATCTCGCAAGCAGCAATCGAGTGAAGTGGCTCCGGGCAAAGGATTCTTCATGGTTCTGTGATTTTGGTGCCCTTTTCAAAGCACCAGTGAAGAATGATTACTGCCTGGTCGCTTTGTCTCACTTTCTCGGTCCAGCACTCTGGTGAGGGCACTTCAATCTTGCCTCTGGAGGTCCGTAAATAGCCCACCAACGTTTCGAGAGGGTTAGAACTTTGGAAGGCGATGCACTGCACAATAGCCACAGGTCCCATGGTATTGGCGGTTTGCAGCCAGTAAAGGTCACAGCTCATCATGGGATAGCTTGAAATGCTGGTCGTCTTGAGATTGATTGGACCAACCAATCTAATGAGTCGTCCTTTTTGGGGCTCTCCTGATATTTGTAAGAAGGGGTCGGAAATCGGCGATTACTCGGAAGGCATCTCCAGTTGTCTGGAAGTGGCTGCGGACATTTCTCTTCTTCCTCCTCATCGTTTCTTCACTTCCAGTGGTCAGTTTATCTTCACCCTCAGGATCCATGCCTCTTATGCAGGAACCCAGCCGATCAGCACCCATGCACCATTCAATCTGTGGGTGGTGGCTGTCCTTTCAGGACAGCAAGCCTCCCAGTTGAAACTGGTTCCAGGCAGGCACAGCAGAAGACACAGAACAGCAGAGTTTCAGAGT
This sequence comes from Ambystoma mexicanum, assembly GCF_040938575.1. Taxonomy (NCBI): domain Eukaryota; kingdom Metazoa; phylum Chordata; class Amphibia; order Caudata; family Ambystomatidae; genus Ambystoma; species Ambystoma mexicanum. The sequence continues at coordinate 323,467,468 of NC_090925.1, read as the reverse complement.
CCTCCCAGGCTTCTTGTCCTAACAGACACTGGCGCTTTAACAGGATTCACAAAGGGTTACCGCCAAAGACAAAAGTCATACCACGGCCTCCCCCACCCTGAATGACAGAAGAAGGACCAAGAAAGGGACCGGCCATGTTGACTTAGTGAAAAAAGAGCACTGTCACCATTTTGGGTCAATTGTGACCATTCTGTTCTCTACCTCAGCTGTGAGTACAGCCTGGGAGTAAAATTTGCACAAAAGTATGTAGGGTATAACCACTGCACCAGCCATTCAGATTAGCTTGTCACTGTAACTGCAATGTTACAGGAGCAGTGAGCAAGGGGATACAGTGAAGCTGCTCAGCATTATGCATAAGGTTGGGTGTTCTGATCTCACAATAGAAAAGATAGGAAGGATACAAAATATCCCCCTTGCTTTGGGAACATGTGTTTGCGCAAGGGAAATAACAGAAAATTGCACAGAGAGTGCGGTGTGCTGCAAAAGTCAAAGACAGATGCCATAAAACTTGGAGGAAAGCATGTCTTCAAGTAAACGGTATAAAAAAAAATCTAAGAGTATCCCAAAGATAGGATAAAAGAATGAGTGAGCGTGTTAAAAGGTCCCTACTCACTCAGGAGAACTGACAAAAAATCCACAAGTCCAGCAAATAATGCTGTGGGAATCAAATGTGACAGGGATTTCACATAGAAATGACAATCTACATAACGTCCATCTACTGCGTTTTGGATTCCGTACTTTAAACTGCCATGTGTTTCCTCTTTGTATGTTAAGAATCCTTCATTTGGCGAGAAGTGTTACACAAAAAATACAAATGTAAAATGTAACTTAATAAAGGGTGTATATTTTTAGGAACAATAAGTGGTCTTGTATAGTGCTCTTCTGCCCTATTTGTTGGCCTTGGTGTATGTTACTCTGGAGGAGAAACGGGGGTTGCGGGCTGTTAGTGGGATTACAGAAGAGGCAAATGCAAAAACAGTGCAGGTCGGAGACATTGGTTTCCTGTGTGCTGTTATACTTTTATTGGATTGGCAGCATTGCTTGGGAGTACATTAATCTGAGGGGAGAGCACTGGGTCTGAAAAATGTAAGGAGTGCTTTCGCCAGTGTTGCCACTAATGTGGGGTTACTGTGGTCCAGCATTAGTCCCTGCTGTGTGCTATTCCTGTGGTGTCGATTAGACCCCTTGCTAAAACAGAATTCCTGTTTTGGAGATTATGGGAACCCTTTTTCTGGCCCCTCAACTTTTGGATGTTTCCCCTTTATTTTTCTGGATCACTATTTTGGTGGCCAGTAGGGCTTGTCCTCAAACCCCCCTGCCATTACAACTATTTTTGCCTTTCTTAAGGTATGTGATACAATGATGGTCCCTAAGGCGTCCAGTCCCTGGGGTGCATCTGAGTCATCCCATGTTTGCCCTATAGTCATTGTATCACCGCAGACTGGTTTTATGGCCTAGTCTGGCAGCAGCTGTAGCATTATTTTGGCTTCACGATGGGTGCACACCATTTTACTGCATTGGTAGCCCAATGTAACTTTTTTTTACATAGCCATTGATGTGCAAATATATTCTTTTTAAGTACAAGTCCTGCTCTCAGCAGTTAATATTTTAGGGTGTTCCTTTGTTTAGAGCTGCCATGCGGTATGGCGAACATGGCCGTTCTGGTCACATTGGCTATAAGTCCCAGAACTCCTCCTCCCACTTCCTGGAGGGTGGGGTGATTTGGGCTGAGTGACCATGCAGCTGGCCAACCCAAACCCTTGCCCCCCTTAGTAATTGGCTTTCTCTTTGGCTGCTCTGCTCCGGGAACTTGGAAGAAGCAGGGCTGCTGACCTGCTGAAGGAGTTTTCTCACCAATTCTCGCTGGTTGCTGAATTTTAAAACCTCCCTTGGCCGTAGTAACTGGGTGTAGTGGATTGGACATATCCTGCTGGTATAATCTGCTGCTAGACGTCCAGGCCAGGGCTTCCTGCATGTTCCTCTTGACTCAGACTTCCATCTTGAGACTGCTTTCCAGGCCATTCACCGCCACGTCCCGCCATTGTCTCCCGCTCTGCCTCTGGCCTCTACTGCCTTGTGGAAAGGTGGTGGGTAACCAGTGCTCTGCCTCATCCGTTCCTTGTGCCATACTGAGCCGCTTCCACCTTTTGCAGTCTCCGGAATCCATCTACAGAGGTTCCATCATCTTCCAGGAGTCTTCCTTGCCATTGTTTTCACTCCTGTATCATGCTGTTTTGGAGGCCTGTGGTTGTGTGTGAGAATTGTTTCCAACCTCTTGCGCTATTATTATTATAATAGTTGCATTTCTATTACTCGGATACTATGCGCAAAAGGGCCAGAAATTATGTGGCGTATTGCTGTTGGCCTTGGGGGCCTTTTAGGATTATGTTTTCCTGTGTGGTAAAATGCCTGGTGCCCTTTTCTTCCCACCCCTGTCTACAGATGTTGTGTGTTTGCCACATGGTATAGGGACTACAATCTATAACCAGAGTCTTGTCTTTAATACACTGGACAACAAGTTGCATACACTAAGGATGTTTCATTGTAGTGTTGACATGTCTGATTGCTTAATTTGTGCCCCCTTGGCATTTATGTTGAGTGCCTATCTGTAATAGTGCATCCACGTTAAAGTACTGGCAAAGGAGAACCCTCAAAGACATTACTGTTTTGGTACTATCACAGATTACCTCAGAAATGCCCAAATGCAAAGGATGAGTTCAAGGTTGTTGTTTTATGGTCTAAGGCTCTTGCCTTGGTGGGGGGCTAAAGGCAAAAGTCTTATCTGTCTGATTCCCTCTGGGATTTTCTAGGGGCCCTCTGACCTACCACTTCCCAAGGATTCTCAAAATAGGACTAAATGGTGTAAGTGCCAAAGATCAAACACCCTGGTTCAGTCTCTCAATCGCTCCCTTTCTCTCGGTTCCCTAATCTTAGAATCTCTTCTGTTCTACTCTTGTTCTCCCATCCTTTCTCACACCGTCTGACCATCTTGCCACTTTCTCTCTGCTGTCCCTCTGATCTCCACTCTTTCCGTGCCGCTCTTCCCTCTCCTCTCTACTCTCATATCCACCTTTCTCTCCCCCTACTCCTTTTCATATAATTATTTCACTCCATCAAACACCCTCCTTGCTCACACTCACTCATTCTACTATACTACTGTGACCTATGGCCTCAAGGACACCCTACTCTGTAATATCGTTCGAGGGTTTTATTTGAGAATTAGAAAAGGTGCTTGCTAAGGGCGGTCTGTCCCTCCCTCTCTTGTCTGGTGTAGGCGGTGGAGCCTTTTTTCACACTCGTCGGATACTACCAGAGGTTCATCCCCAACTTCTCAGAGAGAGCCTCACATCCGATTAAGTAATTTAAAGCACACCCCTACATCATCCAATGGGACCAGGGAGCCCAAGAAGCTTTCGAAAAATCTAAAGAAAGCTCTCTATAAGAGTTCAGTATTGGTCATACCCGATTTCACCAAAAAGTTTATACTACAAAAATACACCTTATCCATCAGTCTGGGTGCAGTATTATCACAAATAGAAGCTGCAGAGGAGATACCCATATTGTTCATCAGACAGAAACTCTTTGCAATGGAAAACAACTACAGCTGGTAGAAATGGAATGTTAGAATAAAAATGAACTGGTTCATTGCCAAAGATATTATCTGACTGGTTGCCAGTTTAAAGTCGCCACATACCACTCCTACTTGATCTGCATAGCCAGAAATAAGATCACCAAACGCCACATTCTGACATGGTTCCTGGTTCAACAGCCATACTCCTTCCGAGATGAACATAGGGCTGGGTGCAAATAAGTCAATGTGATTTTTCTTATCCTGCTATTCACAGGTGCTAAACTGCCTAGGGTATGAGGAGAAAAGGCAGAGGTGCGTGACAAGCTCATTAAGCTGTCCTTGTCTTGAGGTAATCAGGCCCCCTTTCAGCCTGGAGTGGGAGGCCTACCAAGGTGGAAGCCAGAGCTAGTCCTACCCCAGAGGGATAAGGTGGCAGTTTGGAGGACTCCAATCTCTGTCCCTTTTATTAGTGCTAGTTTGCTTGCATACAGTGCCACAATCAAACCCCTCCCTTCCTGTGTTGCATGATACTGGCCAGTTTTTCTCTATTCCTTCCATAAAACTACATATCCCAGCATCCTCTTCGAGAGAGATCGCAACCAGCCTAACCAAAGTTATACAGAGTGGTGTAAACCTCAACCGGCGGTGGGTTGAAGAGTCTGATGTGCGACCCAGAGCCAGAGTTTAAAGCAGAGGACTGTGCATACACTTAAGATGCCAAAAAGGTTACGCTCACCTGAGGTAGAGCTGCAGAACGGCTCCTTGGCCAAACTTATGGCTGACAGCCCTGCCAAGCCCTCACATGAACTGGAACTTAAACGGCATGACCTACCACTGCAAACTGTCATTGCAAAACCCATGCAAACCCGCACACGAGAAAGTGGTGGGGCATATAGCCCATTTTATGGCTTTTGATCTTTGTATCACCTCTTGGGAAGGTGCAAGAGGCAAAGATTGTCTCAGGAACCAATGAGGAAGGCTAGTCAATGGGGAAAAAGGGGGCAGCATAAACGGAGACCTAGGACATATGATTTTGCAGGCTGTTCGGTGAGATCAGAGGAGGTGGAGTCAGACCAAGAGACTAGGACGAGGAAGAAAGGTGCAGAGGATCATGGAGAATGATTATTCAGGTGGTTTGCAGGGTGTGGTATTGGTAAGTGAGAGGAATTGTTACTGGAAGTCAATGTGTGTTAGTGGAGTAGTAGGAGAGAGTAGGGAGTGAATGAGAAGGTGTTTGGGGAAGTTAAAGGAAAGAGAATCTAAGAGAGGTTGTGGTGAGAGAGTAGTAGTAGAACGGAGCAGGGAGAGCAGTAGAGTGGAGGGGTTTGAGTAGCAATGGTGTGGAAAAGGGAAAGTAGTAGCGGGTGGAAAGGGAAGAGAGACTGTCACAGACGGGCCAGGAGTGGTAGAGGAGGAGAAGAGGTAGAGCAAGAGAGGGTGGACAAGGATGTCCTGAGTTTTAGTAATGAATTGGGAGGCCAAGGCCGTGCAGAGGGCATGGGAAGGGAACAGGAGAAGTAGAGACTGCAACAGGATTGGCCAGCTCCTTGTAGATTTCGAAAGCTTGGCTGAGTTGTTAGATGCCGCAGACAAGCAGGCTTGGATGTAGGCTCTCTTCTTAGAGAGTACAGAGAGTCTGTATTGCCTTTGGAGCAGGCTGCAGACCAGTTTGTCAGGGGGTGTGCCTGATGCACTCCACTTCCTCTAAGCTGCCCTACACTTGCGTTTAAGGAACAGGTTGGCGAGATGGGAGTCATCCAAAGTGTTGGAGATGGAGAGATGAAGGCTAGATAGGGCTGTGTCAGGATGTGAGTCAGCCAAAGGTTTAGGAGTAGGAGATAAAGTGGCGGCAAAAACCTCAACTGACACACGCTTCATGGGTCGGATGACCGAGAAGGTAGGTGGCAGTGCTAGGGTCGGATTAACCTGAGAGGTAGAGAGAGGTGGGAGGAAAGGAGAAAGTGGTCACTCCGAGAGAGGAGTGGTGAGAGGGTTAGAGAAGGGGAAGTCTGAGGAGTTCAGAACATCCAGGGTGTTCACTGCAGAGTGTGTCGGATCAGAGAGAAGAATAGAGAGAGAGAGTCGCAGAGGTTGCGAAAGAGTCCTGAAGAAGGGCTAGTGGCATCCAGGTGGATGTTCATGTCTCAGAGGAGGAGAAGTTGAGAGGTAGAGACAAGGAGGAAGGAGGAGTGGTCAGCTCACTCAGAGAGGAAGAGGGCGACCTGGCTAGGCGGCCTGTAGATGGTGGCCACTGTTAGAGCGATAGAGAGCCTGCAGACCAGGCATTCAAAGGAGTCGTCCTAAATTGGAATGATAGAACCCGGGATCCACTCTGGGAGAGTCAAAGCTACACCCCCAACGGGACGGTTGGTTCTGGGTCCGGAGAGGATCTTGTAGCCGTCAGGAACGAGAGTGCCAAAAACCCGTGCCAGAGCTGGCCGTGAACCAATTCTTGGCGAAGCCGAGTACATCCAAATCAAGTTCTTCCAGTAGACGGCTGATGTCAGAGTAATGTTTGACAGCTGAGTGAGAGTTGAGAGTAGCGATGTGGAACAGTTTGCCAATTTTGAAGGACTTCCGCAGAGAGGTACAGGCCAGAGGCATGCCCTGCAGAAGTGTTGGAGGTGCTTGAAGGTGGCCAGAGGAGGAAGGAGGAAAAGGCAGGGTAGTCGGAGAGGAAGAAGAGGGAGCCAGAAGGGTGGCAGGGGAAGGAGGCCACAGAAGCAGCAGCGGGTGCTGGAGAGGTGGCTGAGGAAGGAGGCGGCAGATGAGCCAGAGAGGGGAAGAAGGGATAGCAGGAGAGGAAAGGAAGTTGATAAGGTGCGGCAAGCGTCTATCAAAAAGGAGGAGATTGGCCTGAAGGCCCTGGACCAAGACGGTGACATTCAAGTAAACATTAATGATGGTCTTAGAGTAGTGGAAGTGGGCCAAGAGGACCTCCCACCGGGTGCCACCATTAATGGGAGAAGAGGAAAAGGGAGAGAGAACAGAGACCAAATGGGGGGTCGATGTCGGTAAGGGTCTGTCTGGAGGAAGCACTGGTGTAGTTATCAGCAATAGGGAGTCCTGGGTTGGGGAATAGGATATCCCTTTTGAGCGTCTTCCTGCCAGACTTGGTGAGAGGGATAGGATAGTCGATAGAAAATGCAATTAGAGAAGATAGGTGAGACCGAGAGCACCATAGAGGGTGCAGGGTGGAAAGAAGGGGGAAGGGGAGCCCAAGCAGTGTAGTGTGGCGGTGGGGAAGCACTGGGGGGGGGCAGACAGGATGGAGGCACCGGGGGGACACGAAAGGGAGGGGAGAACAAAGAACATGACCAATGGACCTGCAAAATCAGATGCAATACAGAACCAACAGCAAAGCACAGAGCTCAACAGTGAACCTAGAAGTGTAATGTTATTCCAAAAACGGTGGAGCACAACACAATGTCAAATACAGTACACAATGGAACAGAGAAGGGAAAGGACTGGAACAGGATGCAGGGACCTACGATGCGAGGGAGCGCATGTGGCAAGAGATGGGATACACACGGCCTAATTTGCAAGGGAGCGCACACAGCCTAAGTTGAGAGGGAGCACATGTGGCCTAAGATACGAGGGAGCATGGGGGGGGGGGATGAGCGAGGACCGGTTTCAGGGGGAGCAACGTGTATGCAAGAGATAAAGGGGCACAGGTCAGGGGGTGTTGCGTGGAGTGTAGCAAAACTCTCACCACACTTTACCTTGCGGCCACAGATGGCAGGTTGAGGTCGTCCATGCTCAGTCTGCACCGCTACACCATCGCATCCAAACACCTGCGTCGCTTATCACCACGGCCTTGACCTGCGAGGGCTTTGCGGCAAAGGCTCTGAGCCTCGGTTCTTATAGGCACAGAAGCGTGGACGTAGTGATGCGTGTTACATATAATAGTGCAGCGTCTCCTGCGCACCTGTGTTGCTCAACACTGCGGCCTTGTCCTGCGAGGGCTTTGCCACAGAGGGTCCGAACCTAGATTCGTATAGGCAGGGAAGCGTGGACGTAGCAATGCATGCTATGTATAATTGGGCAGCATCTCCTGCGCACCTGCGTTGCGCAACACTGCGGCCTTGTCCTGTGAGGGGTTTGCCGCAGAGGGTCAGAACCTCGGTTCTAATAGGCACGGATGCCTGGACGTGGCGATGCGTGCTATGTATAATCATGCAGCGTCTCCTGTGCACCTCCATCGCTCAACACCGCGGCCTTGTCCTGTGAGGCTTTGCCGCAGAGGGCCCGAACCTCAGTTTTTCTAGTCAGGGAAGCGTGGACATAGCGGCGCATGCTACGTTTAATCAGGCAGCGTCTACTGCGCACCTGCGTTTCTCAACACCGCAGCCTTGTCTTGCGAGGGCTTTGCCGCAGAGGGTCCGAACCTCGGTTCTTATAGGCACGGAAATATGGACATAGCGATGCGTGCTATGTATAATCAGGCAGCATCTCCTGCGTTGCTCAACATGGCGGCCTTGCCCTGCGAGGGCTTTGCCGCAGAGGGTACGAACTTCTGTTCATATAGAAACGGAAGCGTGTATGCAGCGATCCGTGCTACGTATAATCGGGCAGTGTCTCCTGCGCACCTGTGTCGCTCAACTCTGCAACCTAGTCCTGCGAGGGCTTTTGGTTTCATGGAGTCTGGCTTGGTAAGATTTGTGGTAGTTTAGTCGGTGGGCTGCAAGAGAGCCCCCGGTGCTGCAGGCTAAACGATCAACCTATGGATGCAGTCAAGTATAGGATGGGAGCTGTAGGATATCGGAATATCACTAACCCTGAGGCGCTGCAGTGTATGAGACTGGCAATAAACCCAGGGGTGTTGCAGAGGTTGAGTTGGGCATAAAACTTAAGAGCTATATAAGGTTATTTAAACCCAACAGTGCAGCAGACCTTGAGATAAGCACTTAAAGGCATGGTCTAGTAAAAAATGTTATTGTCCCTACGGGTCGGCCATGTTTTTCTAAGCCTAAGTGGCTCGATTTTAGAAAACTTTCCTATGGACCTTACCCGAGTTTTCGTCCATTAAACGCACGCGAAAACAGGCACCAGGGAGCTGCCATTTTGTGATAATCCTATCACTTGCCGCATCGCCCTGGCTGACCTGCTTCTGCAGCACTAAATGAAATCCCCCGCCCTGAGCCTGACATTATCAAAACATTCATATTCCCCGCCTCTCTCCGTGACGTTTCTGTGATGCGTAGGCAAACGCGCCCAGTCGTCTTCTACGCGACTCCACACAGAACCCGGAAACCAACACAGACCATCTCACAACACAGTGCGCCACAATTCGGAATAAGAAACTGTACTTTAAAATCAAACAGCAACACAGTACATTTGGTAAAGTACATTTATTTGACATTAAATGTTTAGAGAATATTCAGCAATTGCCATATGAACTCCAAAAACCATTTATTTTCTTTATCTGTATCAGTAAATCCGTGAAAGTTTATATTGAGTCACGCGCTGTTCCTTTATGGTGCACAGGGTGTTGGTTTTCATTAAAAGAAGCACTTTGGAAGCACGGTGAACCGCAAGGCTGTTCCATCAACTAGGCACTAGTCCATCGTAAAGGTTGATATGTTGCTTCTAGCCACTAGTACAGCGTAAGGGCATGTGGGCCCTTGGCGATCGTCCCATAAAATTGTCATTGTGCTCCAGTTGTTCACACGAAGCTGCAGGTGTCTGTTGAAAAAACCATCTGCCGGTGTCTCAAACTGATGACAGCAGCAGAACGGGATCAAATACCTGTTATGAAAACAAAAAAAATATTTTATTTATTACGGCCGATCAGAAACTATTTGCTTGCAAGGATAGTTCAATGGAGTATGTTAGGCTCTAAAATCAATGCGAAAAGTAACGAAATAAATCGAGGCCAACACACAATGAGAAACGACAGTTTGTCTACATGCATGTGGAATGATATGATATATGATATGGCATTTGTAACGCGCCTATACACAAGTGTTTCAAGTCGCGACGAGGCAGGGAGGGGAACAAGGGCAGACAGACAACGATCCTACTAGGCCAGGTGTCTTTCAGATCGCGCAAGGGGAAGGGGGCAAGGGGGTAAAAGTGCTGTACATGGTTAGTAGAATACAAGATAAATAATAGGGCCAGCTGGTGGCAAGTGCAAGGTAAATGCCGGGAGAAGGGGCTGAAGGATACAGAGACAGTCCCGTAGTGCAGGTAGACAGTGCAGGGAAAAGTGGCTGGGCCAAGGACCGAGATCGGTGAGACCTGTGGACCTGCATGCCCATGTGCCCACTACGAACACGTTATCCTTGCTTTTCCTAGCTCTTCATTCATTCATTTATTCATGCATCCATTCATTAATTCTTCATTCCGGTATAAAAGCGTCTAAAGATTTACTCACATTACATTTGAAATTTCCATTGTGTCTCTGCGTAATGCAGTCTGTAAATCCGACCGTGCTCTTGACAACGATTTTTCGTATACTGAACTAAAATGAAACTCGGTCTAGTTTCTGAATTTTCTGCCTTATCGTCTCTTACGTTATTGCGCACCGCCTTCAAATGAAGTTCTTTCGGCATGGTCGCTGTCTCTAGGTCAAAAAACAATAGAACCTTATACTTCCAGTGCGACTTGTGGGCCTCTTCTGGGCGTGAGCTGAAAGTCAAAGCCGCTGTCCTTCGCATTCTTTATTTGCAACATCCCGTAGTAAAGGCATCTGTGAGAACTTGAAGTTTAGAATCCCTCTATGTAGTGCGCCACAATGTGCAAATGCGAACTGGCTTCTCTCCCAAATGCCACGGCCCGCTTGGCGCGTTCTAAGGCCCCCAATTTTGTCCCCGTTGTCTGCGAGCTTTGCAGACCCAATGAATCATAACTATGGACACATTTAATTTTTGGTGGAAGGTCAGGGAAAGTATAAAGTACCACAGGAGTTGTTAAAAGTGAGATTTATTGTTTTTTTGTTTTATTATTTGCAATACGCAAGCCTCCCCTCCGTTAACAGTGCGCAACAGTGCGCAGCATTTACATGAGATGAGACATGAGAAAAATATATACATACACATATATGAGGTGAATAGAGAGAATTCAAAGATGACACCCAGCTTGTTCGCCACCCATGATGGTGAAGGTAGGGATTAGGGTTACAGGTACACTGTACAATAACATTTATTTACAAAAAGACAATCGTATTGCAATTATTTAAACCGGGATTTGTACTTCACAACCAGCTCTGCTTCGGGTGGACATGGCACAGTTGCAATGTTCGGTGGCAATGGATCACTGCTCTGCACAGAAACGTCTAAAATTCCATATCTGTGCTTCTCTAACACAGCAACAATAAGGCCTTTCACAAAGTCGAACGGCATTTCATCATAGACTGGTTTGATCACCCATTGCTTACTTTGTTTTGAAAACACCTTAGTGTAGCGAGGCATCCTTACTTTACCCCTAGTCCTAGATTTTTCACGTCCGACATTGCTGTTATGGGCCAAGACCGCTAGTAGAGTGCGATATTTCATGCCCCGAAAAGGTAAAATGCAAGCGCTTTGGCCTGTACTTTAGGCACATATTGTGGAACACCTCCAAACCTCCTGTGTGACAGAATTCTGTCAGTCCTCTCAAATCTCTTGATAGAGTTTTGTCGAAAACAATCTTCTCAATGGCTTTGTGTGTCGGTGAAGATGGAATCAACCACTTCTTCTTCCTTGCCTCCTCTGGGGACAAAGGGTCATGTTCACATTGGTTGAAATGTAGGTTTTCTGACCAGCGGTGAACGTTGGTACAGTGGTGCATCAGTGACCGCCATTTTTCAAGTAGTATTTCCACTGACCCTTCACAAGTTTTTGAGCTCCACCAAAGATGGTTGGTGATAGACTGGGACCACTGCAAAATACTTTCAAAACCTTTTTTTTACCTGCAGCCGAGATTTTCTTACTGATTGATTTAGCAAGATGCCATACGTCAAATTGATGATTAATAAGCGGGAACTGCTCTCTCATTGTCTTGGCAATTGAAACGTGTCTGTCCGTGGCTATGAGGTCGATGTGCATTCCCCTTGATTGTAGATATTCCACTGATTTTATAAATCCTAGTTTCTCCATGGCCACTGAGGATGTACATTGTGTTACCTGCACGACCACCGAACTCACAATTTTCTTACTATCCATGTCCTGAAAGTGGTAGGTGCAGTACTTGGCAGAAAATCCAGGGCTGTCGCACTGTCCATCGCCGGCTAGCCTGAAACGTTTCCCTTCGAATGTACTTGCTAGACACAATTGTTCAATTTTCCAAGCATCACTAATGGCCGGAAACAGATAATCACGTTGGTATATGTAGTACAGCGATTTAGAAATGAAATGGAGTCCCACAAACTGAAAGAAAGCCTCTAACTTTGCTAAAACTGGAGCCACTAAAAAGTGATGCAGCTGCAGACAGTAGATTGCCTGCTGCCATTTTCCCCAGCATCGTTTGTGCAGACCATGAGAACCTATGATTTAATCTACAGGCGGCATTTATTTTGACGTTACTGCCTTTTATTTGACGAGTCACATTAATCAATGGCTTCCCACATACATTCCCTCTAACGGAATGCACACATTTCAGCATACTTATCATATCCATCAAACAACTGTCGAATACAATGTATTTGCTCTCTTTCATTAGACTGTCATCCTGCGTCAACGTTGTTTCGGCCTGTGACGTTGCGGCGATTTCAACACATTGGAAAGTAATATCGCTGATATCAAGTTCTGGTGCGTCTATGGATGCTGCGGCTGGTTCATTCTCTGTCATTTCGACATCTGTTACTTCAACATTGATGGGAGAACACAATGTCGACAGGTTTTTGGGTGGCAATTTTTTGGCGGATGTAGATTGTGTGAATTGATCTGCAACTACTTCAGAGCTATCTTCAATACATTCAATATCATCTTCTTGTGGTGGTGCGGTCGCACTGTAGCAATGGTCCAATGCAACTTTGCTGTATTCTCCAAACAGTTAATTAATGTTCTGGCCATTGGACATGAGCATCTCGAGCCTGAACACGCCTCGCCTCAATTAATAGTTCCTGCATAGTGTACATGGTCTGGCAAGCAACATCTCTCATTCGCTTCACTGTCTGTGTATGTATAGTTCTGACACCCACGGGTAACTAGAGGAGCGATTGGAAAAGGGATGTTCAGTTTAAACACAAGATAAAGTGTAGTCCAATTGACTGGAAAAATATATAAAATAGTCCCCAGAACAAACATTTTTTTAAAGTTATGAACTGTTTGTAACTAACCTTTTTTTGTTTTTTTTTCTTTGCAACTTTTTTGACTCGACCTTCAACATCTGCACGCTGTAGCTCCGATTCGTTTCTGCATGTCCTCCCTTCCTCTTGCGCTGCAACGACTATATTTTCTGTATCCGCATAGACAGCACGGAATGAGGCTCCATCGTCTCCCTGAAACATAGTACTTTCATTACTATGTATCAAAATATTGTTAGCATAAAACACACGTGAGGACGAACACACAGGTACATCTCAATAGCCAAACACGATTTAAACACTGTGTGCAACAATCAAACGACAAGTATTCGACCTGTGATGATCTATTTCGATGGAACTGTCAGTATCCATACCTCTGGCTCTGCATGGAGTGCCATGAATGGTTGTATTGGAGAGGAGGCATCCGCATCTCCCTGAAACACAGTACTTGCATTAGTATGGTTTTCAATATTGGAAACATAACACACACTTGGGGTCGACGGCACAGGTGCATATAAAGAGATAACCCCAAATGATACATTGTCTAAAACAATCAAGGAAAATATAAATATGCAGATTTCATCGACTTATTTCTCTGATTCCTTTACATCTGCATCATCAAAATGGGATGTTGTGATTGTAGTGGAAGCTCCGTCGTCTCCCTGAAATACAGTACTTGCATTAGTATGGTTTTCAATATTGGAAACATAACACACACTTGGGGTCGAACACACGTGTAAATATAAAGAGATAACCACAAATGATGCATTGTCTAAAACAATCAAGGAAAATCTGAATATTATCACATTTCATCCACTTATTTCTCCGATTTATTTACATCTGCATCATCTAAATGGGATACTGTGATTGTAGTGGAAGCTCCGTCGTCTCCCTGAAACACAGCACTTGCGTTAATAGGGAAGAAAGTATAGCAAATGGAATCACGTTATATGATCACGCATGATGGAGCTGTCAGTATCCATACCTCGCGCTGCTGAAGAATATCTATGGATGTTGCAAATGTAGTGTGCACTTCCGAAAGCTGTTGCGCCGATTCGTATACACATGGACCCGCTTCCACTTCCCCTGGAATTACTTGAATGTCAGGCTCTGCATCAAGTGCAGGGGTTGACGCTCCATCAACTGCCCGAAACATAGTACTTGCATTAGTGAGGATTACAATAGTGAAAACATAACACAAACCTGGGGTCGACAGCACAGGTACATATCAACGGCTAACCACGAATGAAACATTGTGTAGAACAATCAAACGACAGGAATTCCAGCTCTGATGATGACGCTCGATGGAGCTGTCAGCATCTCCCTGAAAGACAGTACTTGCATTAGTATGGATAACACTAATTATAACTGAAAACACCACCAGTGGACGATAACTAAGGTGTATATCAATTGGAAAGCACTAACCAAACATTTGGTAAAATAATTACACAATAGAATAAAACTATTACTTGACATGCATAAAACAAGTCTGTAGCGGATTAGTCTAGTAAGATTAACTGAAACGCGCTAGAAGTGGTTGATAACTGCGACCACGTCAAGGATGTAGAATGTTCTTGCTTCAGATTCAAGGGATAGTCAAGAAGTTGTAAAGGTAAATTAATGATTGATAAGGAAATGCCAATATTAAAAATAGCCATGTAAGGCGACAGAATACTTGAAAAATGCTCAATACAGCACAGTTCCCTGTTCCCATATATATACATTTCGTTTGTGGGTTATGAAATCGAAAAAGAATATATTGATAAATGTCATTATTCAAAAAGCTATGCACTCATATCAATATCGAAATTATTACAAGGGATAGAACACCTACAATATCAATTAATCCATTCGGCTACCTACACACTACCGCAAGGCCTAAAGCTAAATCCGGACACTTGACTCACCGGTGACGGGAATGTGGACGAATAGAGTGGGAATAGCGTTTTCGAGCAATTACCGTGTCGTTCGCCGTTTATTCTTCTTTGTTACCCAAGATGTTGTGTACATGTCCAAGGAAAAGTGCTGGCTGCAGATGTGGTATCGATCACCCCTCTTGTCCTGTAAGACTTGTTGGACTCTACTTTCCAGCTCATCCAGTGGATATCCGCAATGTCTGACCCATTCTCTTATTCGATCAACAGTTTTCGGGAATACATGCATTGTAGTGCCTTCAGATTTCGCATGGGTCTTCGAAGGGCAACCGCTAATCGAACAGGCAGGCATTGTTGATAAATCTGAAAAGTAAATATCGACATTATTATACAATCTTCATGAATAAAGATTTGGTACAAAAGTAAATGAATCATACAATGATCAATGCAAGGTTTGTTTTGGTCGCAGGAACTATACCAGTTCATTATGTGCGGCTTAGTATTTGCATAAATTGCAGAAATGTATAAATGATCTGACTAAAATCTGAACATGTGACTTGTCCCTTGGATGTTCTATCTTGCACGAGAAGGAAACATGCTTACATTATAGATTGGACCCCCGAAGGATGCAATTCGATGACAATAGACACAGATGAAAATAAATAGATCTATTGATAGCATAGCAATGGAAACTCAAGTCAATAGCAATGAGACCAATGAACAAAGCACTATTGTGTACTATACTCGCAAACAGATAGAAATTTAAAAATCTGCGAAATATGACTAGGATACATGGCCTTACCTTGACCAACAAACAGTTGGATTCAGCAAGCAGAGCAGTATGTTGCAGGAGAATAGGTGGGTGGCCACAGGTAGCACACTGATGGGTTTGCTCTAAGCGGTCACAGAAGTTCACGGATAGCACGACGACGAGCAGATTAGCGTAGATCTCAGTGGTTGCCAGGTAGCACGTTCAAGAGTTGACTTGCAAAGCACAAAGATGTTCTCATGAGACATATCAAGTGGTTTATAAAGTATTAGAAACAGGGGTGTGTTTGTGAATGAATGACGTATGTATGTCGTGGTATTAGGGGGGCGGCCTGCATGAAGGGGAGGCCTGGCTGGAGACACGGAGTCTGAGGAGGCCATGTGACCGATGGCCCCTTGGGGGGGTACCTTTTGAAGTGTACATGTAGTTTGGCACCTTGGCCTTTCGCGCCCCTGACAGCGCGCATCCACTGGCGCGAACCGCCTTTGATAGAGGGTGGGTGGGATGGAGGGGCCTGGGCCGTGCAGATAAGGCACAGGAAGACTGCTGAATGGAGACACACTTACGTGTATTGCAGGCGGCGGCCTGCTTCAAGGGGAGGCCTGGCTGGAGACACAGGGTCTGAGGAGGCCATGTGACCGATGGCCCCTTGGCGTGGGATACCTTTTGAAGTGTACATGTTGTTTGGCACCTTGGCCGTTCGCGCCCCAGACAGCCCTACATGCCAGCGCTCATCCACGGGTGCGAACTGCCTTTGATAGTATATCGTTGCTTATCAATAACAAATGTCACATACCGGAGATTCTTGTGAGCACACACCCACACTTCAACCGGTGTATTATAGTGGTCAAGACCCTTCACCTAAGGCCTGTATAATCCAATGGTAATTGTTAGTGTAGATATATGTGACACTTTTATAGAGACATAACCTGCTGAAAGACTTTGAACAAGTGTTATTTAGTGCATGCATTATCGAGAATATTTTATGTTAGCTTAGATAGATAGTGACCACCCTGCTTCACAGCGACCAGACTTTCACCCATTCGGAGCACAGATGTCTGACGTCCATCCTTGAATGGAGACACACTTGATTCATTTAAAAAATCGAAACAACCGTTGTTAAAATATATGTGGTGTTTTATTTTGTATCTTATTTTCATGACACAAAAATACAAGACTTTAAAGATTATACAGGTCAGGTTGCAGCACAGCGAGAGAAAATCCCCTGTACTGACCGCTGTCACTCGGGAACGTTTCTCTTATGGCACGAACGGCACAGGCGGGTATCACTCTTCGAACGCGGTGTCCAAGCCTCCTGTGGAGCCACCATGTAAAGGAATGATAGGCCACCATCCTGTACCATCTGTGAAAAGGAATGAAACAAACTGTTTTTAAATGACCAAGATAAGTTTAATAAACGTTTGTTGTCAATGACAATTCTTGTGACTAATGGCATTCTGCACGGACAAATGCTATCTAGACAATGCACACTATTGAACGACTTTCATGCGTTACTATGATATGAATATATAATTTTGGATATAGTAGAAGAACATGAAATAGTAGTGGCATGACAAGCAGAGTATACTTACTCGTTACTCGGAGTACGAGGACGAACAGTTGCGCAAAGTTTGTGCACAAGCACCATCATTATTCTCAACACGGCCCATATGAGGCAGGCTGCCCTGAAGTCTGGCAGCTCGTGATGCATTGCGGTCATGGCTCGCCTTCCGAAATGTAGGCCAGGCATCCCGAGTTTTCTCGGCAGCAGCAGTTCTCGTCCTCGGTTGGCATTAGCTCGCACCGATTGCATGTGCACCAGGTGGAGACGCCGTCCATGCGACTAGGCCCAGGCTCTTCATCTGTTGACTCGTCCTCCCAACTGCTGTCCGAATCCCCATCTTTTTCGCGTGCTTCCCTTTCCAGTTGTTCCTCGTCAGTATACTCGGGCTCGTACATGTAGGGCATTATTGTAGCCATTGTGTGGTAAACAAAGTAAAATAATTTACAGGGATGGTACAGGTGTTCACACGGACTACAAGTATCGAAGGTAGCTGACCAGAGCACAGAAACGAGTCACAGAATACTCAAAGTAACACAGATCGAGGAATGGAATCGAAAATCTGCTGCTGTGTTTTGGGAAACGGTCTGTTTATACTTATTGAGGAAAGAGACGTCCTGCCATTTCCATGGCAACACTTCATTAGCTGAGGCGCAGCGATTGTTGACACGAGACGTGCTTTGGCGTTGGGAAAGGGGCGGTACGAGTCTGCTGATGTCAGGCTCAGGGGCGGGGGATTTGATTTAGTGCCGCAGAAGCAGGTCAGCCAGGACGATGCGGCAAGTGATAGGATTATCACAAAATGGCAGCTCCCTGGTGCCTGTTTTCGCGTGCGTTTACTGGACGAAAACTCGGGTAAGGTCCATAGGAAAGTTTTCTAAAATCGAGCCACTTAGGCTTAAAAAAACATGGCCGACCCGTAGGGACAATAATAATGTTTACTAGACCATGCCTTTAATGTAAGCGTGCAGTACAGAATGTGATCGTCCAACTCCTAGATCTTATTTGATTTGGATCCACCTCAGTCCCACACACAAACACCAGTTTACTGGTTTCACTTTTTGTGATGACAAGCAGGCTGTTCTTCACTTTGGTTGCACCGTGAAAGAGATGGTCCCTTACAGTGCATTACCATGGCACATTCAGGGCACTTCATTTTATGGTTTTCGCACTCTTTCTTTATATATTTTTATATATTTTCTTATTAAACTTTTAATTCCAACTTTTGGTTTATTACAAACCTTTGTCAAAACAGAAAAATATTAAAAAGACACATTAAACGACACACAGAACAGACGCACATAATCAGCCCTATGCATTAGCAAATCCAAGGACGACAACTTCCCGCGGTTATTGTGGTTGAGGACCTTATCCACTCTTATTCCCTTTGAAAATATCTTTTAGATATTATATTAGACCGAAGGTTATCGTATAGTTTTGGCCTTGGGGGAGAAGTCCCCACATAACTTCTGCGTCTCTATGCTGTGAGCCCACAACCCATTTTCGCAAGTACTTCATTCTTAGATCTGTCAGTCCTGTACAGAACAGTGTAATGTACTTCAGGGCTTCCTTTAAACCCGGCTTCTTGTAAAAAAAAGCATTCATTTAGCCTGAAGTGCATACATTGATTCCTATACCAGTTGTTTGGGAATTTGACCAGATATTTTGGCAGAGAACCCCAGGACTTATTTTCGCCCCTCATTGCTGTGGCCAGCTTATACAAATTCTTTTCATCTTGGTTCTTGATCCAATCATCCTGCAAGAGCTTCCATTTCACCTTGGCCGGATTGTTACATTTCTTCTAAATCAGTTCTCAGGTGTATCCGCTGGCTCGGACAGCCCTTCCTCCATTGGGCAAGTAGGGCGTTACTGTTATTCCTCAGATCTTCTCCCAGAACTCGATATAGTTTAGCCGGGCAAGGCAACATACATTTTCTGTAAAGTGCCAATGATTTCCATATCGACCTCGCAAATGGCGAGATCAAACCCAGGTCATATCTGGTAATAGAGGTAGGAAGCATGAGTATTTTCCTCCAGAAGCTTCCTTCCAATGAGGGCCAGATTTCCCAAGGGGTACATAGAAACCCTTCAGCACCATACATTAAGGCTGGTGTGACCTTGGATTTGTAGAATGTCACTATCAGAAGCAGCAAGAATTTTCTGAATTTCTTGTGGAGTAGTCGACCCGGACCCATTAAAGTTCTAAGCTTTGCCTTCAAAGCCAACTGGCGGGGGTGGTCCACCTTGCTGTTGTTGATCAGTGCTCCTAGGTAAAACACTTCCTTAACCTGAACCAAGGGCTGCTTTTCAACGTACCATTTGAACTGGGGTCTTCGCTGCAGACCCTGAGGGCCAAGTACCACAATATTGGTTTTGGCTGAGTACAGGGTCGTCCCATTGGAAGACAAATATCCTTAAAGGCTGTCCAGGGATCTTTGTAGGCCAATTGGAATAGTATTGATCAAAACAAGGTCATCCACATAAAGAGGTCCTGGAAGATGTTGTCCACCCAACTTAGGAGGGAATGTTTGCCGTCTTGCTCAGATGAATCCCGACGTCTGAAAGAAATAAGTTAACCAAAGTAGGGGCCAAGGTAAACCTTGCTTTAAACCCCCAAACGAATTGATGCAAGAGGTTAAGAGCCCTTGAGCATTGAGGCGGATTTGCACACTAGTAGATTTATAAAACAGACTTGATTGCTGCCAGTAAATCTGGCTGACAGTTCCATGCCTCCATTTTAGACCACAACAAATGTCAGTGGATACTGTCAAAGGCCTTTCATAGATCTATAAAGGCCAGATAAATCTTGGTGTTGTCCGTAAAAGCTTTACCTTTAAGGAGATTTAGCAAAAAAAGATTCAGCTCCGTGCAGACGCCTTTCACAAAACCGGTTTGTTGAGGGTCATCGCTTTCCTCGCAAGAAATCAATTTCTGCAACTGGTGCAGTTGAAATGCTGCAAGGAAATTCCCAATGTATCCAGCAGGGCAATCTGACGAGAATTTGTCGCATCAGCTCTGCTTCCTTTTTTGTAAATGGGAACGATTATAGCTGATCTCCAGAGCTTGGCATCTCTCCGTTCTTCAGGACTTCATTGATAAGCTCCAGAATAAAGGGCGCCTGTACTTCCAGGGATTCCTCAGTCATGGAATTGGAGATGCCATCTGGTCCAGGAGCCCTAGAATGGTTATCCTTTTTAATTAAGAGCTCCACGCCAAGGATGTCAAGCGGGAAACACAATCCAGACATTGAAGTAGCCAGGGATAAACAACTTGTTCTTTCCTTTGGTTCCGATAGGACATCCATGCTTCTTCAGAGATCACATTAACTAGGGCAGTTGAGCGTAAAGACCCGGCTCCATTCATCATTTGCCAAATAGCTCTCCTTTCTTTTTTTAGCAAGCGCCATAAACATACATTCCATTTAATTTTTTAATAGTCTCGGCTTTGTATGAGGCGACCCAATTCTTGTATTTTTGCTTTCGTTTTTTACCCGTAATCCACTTGTCTTGCTTCGGGCTTGGTTCGGCGATCCAGGAGAGCTTAAGTTGAGCAGGATCACTCGCAGCCTTTTGAATGACAAGATGCTAGAAGAGTTGCCATTAGACCAAGTAGGTCTTGGAGAGCGATCGCTTTAGTTTGGCCATTAAAAAGAGTAGGTCTTTAGCATACATCATATGCATCCCTTCAGATGCTCTCCAGTCACTTTTTGATTGTGGGACAGCTGACCGTTTACCAATGCATGGGCAGTTAAAGTCGCCCCCCACAATTATAAAGTGGGGGTTACATTTTAACACCCATTTGTCAGCTGAGGAGATAGCCATGTTTATAAACCCATTAGTATAGATGGCAGTAGGGTTCCAGTATGCATTCAGCAGGAGGCAGCGCTGGGGCTTGCCCCTTTCCAGGACCTGGAAAGTAATACCTATGACCTGCATGAAAGGATTTGGACTATCCAAATCCTCCACCCTCTGGATTCTTTCATTTATGACCAATGTTAATAAGCCGGACGCAGAACGCCCTTTTAAACCTCTATAGGCAGGGTTAAGATGGAGGATATAACAGCCAGGTATCCTGAAGGCAGATTATGTCCAAGTCTCCTGACGATAGACAAGTGTCCCTAGGTAAAAGCAAAAAGCTATTCTAGAAGGCTATTCTGTGGGGCCACTTGTTGTTAATTGGTCTTTTGAGGTTGAGCAGCTTTCTGCAGGGTCATCTGATAAGGTTTGTCCTTAGGGTCTTCTCGTCCCAACGTAATAACTAGTCTTGAAGTCTTGTCGTTGGTGAATGTGATACTAAAAGGTCCTACCGTCGTAGGCCTGTAAGAAGCCAGAGCCGTCCCATCCACATTGGGGAACTTCTTGGATGCTTCCCAGGGCATGCTACTTGAGTTTATTTGTTGGTTATTGTGTTTTAGCTCGGCTCTATCATTCTCAGTCTGGTGAGGATCAGGCCCCCGATGCTGATACAAAGGAGATCGCATCTTCCTAGAGAGCACATCCGTACATTCAAATCCCATCGGCAAAAGGTGGTGTGTGCCATTTCCTAACAGAATTAGATCTCAGATGGAGTATCACCCTGTCTGTAATGTGGTCTTTTGGAAAATCCACAATCGTAATGTTCTCTGACTGCAAAAATCATAACAGAGGAACATTGTGGAATAATCTGAGCACGTTGGCACGGTTCAAGATCAGGCAATCGTTCATTGTCAACAGCCATTCCAGGCTAACCAAGTGGGTATCCTTCTTTGAGCCTTTATGATTTTTTAGAGCCTCCAGCCTCTCCAGGGATAAGGGCATGTGTTGCGGCCTATGAGGGTCATGAGATCGCCCAGGCACCTCCAAGTGGGGCAAGCACTCTGTATTCTGCTGGTTGTAGCTTTCATGCGACTCAGTAGATTTAGCTTGAACAGTAATTTTCAGCCTTTTCTCTGCTAATGTCAGAAATTGAGTTGTAGTTTAATATATATGATATGGCATTTATAATGCGCCTATACACAAGTGTTTCAATGTGTGACGAGGCAAGGGAGGGGGAACAGAGGGGAGACTGAGACAACCATCTTACTAGGCCAGGTGACATTGAGATCGCGCAAGTGCGGGGGTAGGGGCAGTGCAGTACAAGGGATCAACAGTAAAAAAATAAATAGAATAAATAAAAGCAATATATAAAATGTGTGGCCAGCTGGTGGCAGTGCAAAGGTAAGTGCAGATATCAGGTTTCAAGTGCTGGTAGGGGTCTGTAGAGATACAGAAAAACAGTCCCCAAGTGCAGGGGTTGCCAGGGAGGCAGTGCAGGTTTGCAGCTTGCTGGGGAGCGGACCTGGGCCCAGATCAGAGGGTGGCCAGGGGACCAGTGCAGTTTCAGATTCAGCCAGGAGTTCAGTAGGGGAGAGGAGGAGAGAAAGCAGAAGCAAAGAGGAAGGTTTTGAGGTGCTTCTGGAACCGGAGATGTTTCTCCAAGTTTCAGGGAGGCTGTTCCAGAGGGAGGCCTCAGCCGAAGAAAGAGATATACCACCAACTCGTTGCTTGGAGAAGCAACTGACCATGAGGGATTTGGAAGCGGATGAACGAAGAGCTTGAGAAGGAAGATATTTAGGAAGAGAGAGTTGAAGGTATTAAGGCCCCAGGCCCCAGAAGGTCTTGTGGACAATCAAGAGGGTTTTGAACTTAATCCTTGCAGCCACTGGGAGCCAGTGCAGATTTCAGTCCTGGAGAGATACGATCCCAGGGCTTGAGGCCAAGGACAAGTCTCGCAGTCCTGTTCTGGATGAGTTGCAGAGGGCGGAGAGTAGAAGCAGGCAGATTTAGAAAGAGGCTGTTTCAGTTGTCCAGCCTAGAGAGAACCAGAGCTCTGGAGACTTTGAGCTTCTGGGGGAAGGAGAGGAAATGAAGAATATCTCTGAGGAGGTGCAGCTGGTAGTGTGACTTCTTAGAGATGTCAGATATGTGAGGAGAGTGTGGAGTCGAAGATGACCCAGAGGTTTTTAGCCTCACAGGTGGGAGCAGGAAGAGGGCCAAGAGAGGCGGGCCAGAGAGTGACAGGAAAGGAGGGAGCAGGTATGCCAATGAGGAGAATCTCGGTCTTACTGGCATTAAGGCAGAGATCATTGGCAGCACCCCACTCCTCGATAGCAGACAGTCGGAGATGAGCGAAGGAGAAGAAGTGGTGGAAGGGAGCCTGAAAATGAGTTGTCTTCCGCATAGCACTGAAAGTTGGGGCAGAGAGCGGCAATGCAGTGGGCAAGAAGTGCCAGGTATTGGTTGAACAGCCAGGGACAGAGGTTAGACCCCTGGGGAACACCACAGGTAGAGATAGAGGAGGGGAAGGACCCAAGTTGGACCAGAAAGGTTTTATCAGAGAGGAAAGAGGTCAGCCAAGCCAGGGCCTGATCAGTGATATCCAGGTTGTCACGGAGATGGTTGAGCAGGATGGCATGGCTGACCATGTCAAAGGGAGAAGAGAGATCAAGTAAGATGAGGACACAGGCGGTGTTGGAATCGAGGTTGGAGAGCAGGTCTTCACAGATGTTCAGGAGAGCAGTTTCCGTGCTTCTGGCAGCTCTGAAGCCAGACTGATAGTCATGGAGACAACCAACAGATTCAGTGTGAATATTAAGCTGGGAGATGGGAGTTATCTGGTCCTCAACACTTAAGGCGTTAATGGAGAATACAAGGTTTGAGTGCCATCAACAGGTTCTTAGTACCATTCTTAACATCCCAAATGAATAAAAAAATCTTAACGCAAACTATTACATTCAAACCACTTCAAAACACTTTCTGATTTTTAAGTTATTTGCTTGGGCTTTCAATGTCCTTTTTACAGTGCATCACCAGGGTACCTTCATCAATTTGTGGAAATTCCATTATGGGATGCGCCGCAGACTGATTTCCCTGTAAACTCAAAAGCTCTGCAATCGTTAGATTGCTCACCCTTAATATGATTTTCACGTTTGCTATCACTTCCACAAGACTGTTGAGTGAGCGCCATGAATTATCTGTTAGACCAACCTATTTGGTGGCGTAAGGCGACGTTGAGAGTGAGACCTTCCTTTCAAAGGTGCAGTCTCAAACTTCCATCTCTATTAAAAGATCCATCCTCTTGTGTTTTATCCTATGCCTCATCCTTCCAAGGCAGAAGAGCGATTCCATCTGTTGGACGCATCGTGGGTTCTCCGCTATTATGTACCTTAGACGTGGGATGTCAGGAAAGATGACCAGAGCTTTGCGTTCTGCTTGCGTCCATGCTGTAATTGTAATGGGTTATTTATAACGCACTTAATAACCACAGGTTTCAAAGTGCGGACCCGGGGATCGAACCTGTGTTGCTCAGCATCGTCTTTCTTCCAAGACGTGCGCGTTGTCCATGAGCTATCCTCCCAAGACAAAAGGATGGAGAACGTCATAGGGCATGCTGTGTTCCTTCCATGGATTACTCTTTTCCCTCCCAACCTGCTCCTCTTGGCGGATAGCTAGACATTTTTTTATAAAATTCTATGGCTCCTCTGCAACAGAGTGCTAGGAAGAAAGGCAGAACTGAGGTAATGGGTGTGGCACCTCAAAATATACTGGCTCCAATGTCATGAACGGCGCTGGAGCTAACTCAGAGCAGCGCTGTACCCCTGGTGGAGGAAATGTTTCCAAAGATCAGCTGGGCTGTAGGGCTGTATGTAGATGGAGCTTCATAGATGAGGAATCCATGATAGAAACATCCTTTAGAAACAACGTTACTGTGAGGTAAGTAATTTGTTCGTCTTCTACCTCAATGACCTGCACATCTGGGCTCACTTTCCAGACCAGGTGTCACATCTGCACTGTATGTGCAGGCATTTGCACAGTTTGGGCTTCCCTTGAACTTCAAAAAGTCCCATGTCTCACCCTGTCAGTCCCTCAGATTCATCTGTGTGGTCTGGCACGCTCGCCTTGGCTGGGCCTTCCCTCCCGAAGTATCGAATGTCGAAAATTTTCCAGATGGTTCATGTCTTTCAGTCTCAGAATCTGGTTCTAGTCGCTGCCTTTCTGTGCCTACTGCCTCTCATGTTTCTCTGCATTCTGATACGTTTGTGGTCGCTACTCCTTTGTCTGTAGTCTGTTCCAGGGCAACATGTCAGACCTTTTGTGAGTCTGGCCCGTGGGTCCTGAGACCTCGTATGGTGGTCCCTGTGAGAAGACCTACTGAGAAGGGCTGTTGCTTTGCCAATAATGACCTCAACTGATGGTGGTCTCAGATGCATCCTTTTAAGACTCTCACCTGTTAGACCTTATGGTGAGCAGACTCTGGTCTCCAACAGATGCTCCGTAGCACATCAATTTGCTGTAGTCTCGTGCAATCAGGCTTCCCCTGGTTGCTTTCCTGTCCTCTGTGGGAGGCACAACTGTACTTGTCTTGACTAACCATACAGTGGCCATGCAGTACCTCGACAAATGGGACAGTGTGGGGGTCATTGCCTCTATACAATGAAGCAATGCGACTGTGGTTCTGGATTCTGGAGAAAGACATGTCTTTGATGGCTGCCCATCTCACCAGGATGGAGAACATCATAGCGCATGCTTTGTGCAGGTAGACTTCCAACAGTGGGAGCTGGGATGAATCCTGCCGAGTCATCACTGATTCCCAGCCCTAAAGTCTCCTCTCATGTGGCCAGGGTAAGGCAGCCGCTACCTGATCCTGACCCTGGGGGTGGTATTTTGAGGGTGCATCACATGGGAGGAGATGGCTGTCGGGGGAGAGTGGTGACTCTAACAGGAGAGAGGCAATACTTTTCTCTGTCTTGTGAGGAAGTTACTTTAATTCTGGAGTTTTTATTTGACTGCTGTCATTACTCATCTTATTGTTATTGTAAAACTCTGAAAGGCACTTTGATTAAACAAAACCCTATTCAATCTTCATGTATAGTGGTAAACCTAGAACATATGAAACATGTGAGGTTTATGATAGTTGTATTGTAAATACCACTGTCAACCAGGTGGTTTAAAAACAATTGAAACTTCATTGTACTAAAAGTCCCAGAAAGCCCTAGTTACTCTGAAGAGGCGCAGGGTCCCTATGGAGGAAATGTGACATTAAGAATAATGAGCAGTCTATTGGTTTCCAACCTAGTCAACTACGCTGGACATTTAAATCCCATGAACACTGGTGGCAAGGGGAACAAAGAAGAAGAGAGAAAGAAGGGTGCAGAGTTGGTGGAGCAGGAAGCGTGACCGGTGGCAGAGGTAATCCCATGAAGGGACGTTGGAAGAACGAGGGATGCTCGCCGGAAGCAGGTTGGCAGTGTTAGGGACTGGAGGAGAGGAACTCTGGAATAGAAAAAGCAGACTCGGTCCTGCAGAGCTGCGCGGGTCTTTTTGGCGAAGGGCAGGAGAGCCGACGCAGCGATCTAATGAGAGATTGCCCAGAATGGGAAGCTGAACCCTTGCGAGCACATCTCGGCAGCCGTGTGGTAAACCAGTGAGTCAGCCTAGCAGTGAATAGGGCCCCGGGACGCTAGAAAGCATTTCAAAAGTAATGTTGAATACCTAACAAATAGAATTGAAAGGAAAGGTGCAAATGGTGCAGTTCTCCTGACATGAGATGTCAGTTGGGGGAAACTTGGGACCAGCATTGCCTTATCCAAAAGACATTAAAGGGATGGTCTAGTAAACATTTTTATTTAAAAAATAGATAGGCAACATAAAAACAAAATACTAGCATTCTCTGTTTTAAAACTTCCTATGTAAAATTTTGAATGGAAAGCCACCCAGCGGTAGCTTTTGTTTACTACAGCTGGCTGGCTTTTCCTTCATTAGTGCCGCAAAAGCCAGCACAGGAGGGCCTCCATTTCACAAAATGGATGCGCCCATGTGCTTGCTTTTGCGAATTATGAGCTTGAGTAGCTCAAAATTTTACACAGGAAGTTTTAAAACAGAGAATGCTAGTATTTTTTTTTATGTTGCCTATCTATTTTTTAAATAAACATTTTTACTAGACCATCCCATTAACAAGAGAACAGGGGAAAGCATGGTGCAATTCGCCCCACATAAGAGGTCAGTCGGGAGAAACCTAGAACCAACATTACCAAGAGCCAAAATAGATTGGGAGAGAAATAAAGCTGCAAAATGTGTACAATTCTCCTGACATGAGATGTCATTTGGGGGACACCTGGAACAAGTATTGCCAAGAGAGATTAAAAGAAGGGTTGACAGACAGAGCTTGAACAACCCTTCATATATGTATGGGGGAAATTGACACAAGTAACAACTGAAGTCAACAGAGTTGTCATTGAAGGAGTACAATTATGTGAAATCTAAAGATAAAGTGAATGTTGCAGACGCCTGATAAGAGTATCAGATAGTGGAAGATATTCCTGGCAGGAATGTAAACCAGAATTTCAAATGTTTTCAGTTTGAAGAGTGTGAATGTTGCAAAGAGATCTGATAAGAGCATCAGGTTGTGAGACCTTTTTTGGGAAGAGATATCTGGCAGGAGAGTACACAAGCGGATCTAAGAGAGCCAAAAGAGGAGATATTCCTAGCAGTAGAGTGTACCAGGAAACTCACTGTGATATAGTGTGATAAAAAGAAACTTGGTCATATTAAGTTGTGATTTCAAAATAAATATTTTCTCAACCAGAAACTTAGAAAAGATTTTCCTTTTGCCATACTTGACTCACCATTGGAGACATGATATTTGTTTAGCCATCCTGAAAAGTAGGATAGACTTTCCTTTTCTATACTCCAACCGTTGTTGTGGAAAAGACATTTTTTTTTGCCATCCTGAAAAGACTAGGAAATAGTTCCTCTTTGCTATATTTTAACCAATGGTGTGAAAGGAATAGTCGTTATGCCATCCTGAAGAATGTATTGGGTAAAAGGGATATTGCCTTCAATAGACTGGTCTTGACACAAAACATGGGTGCGCTGAGTGTCATTGTGTCTGTGTGGGTGAGTTTGTGGTCGTTTCCTTCTTACTGGCCCTTCCCCTCGTGTTTACAGAGATGTTTACAGAGATTCCAGGTTCCTGTGGGCCTCATGCAGTAAGTCTTTTTTGTGAATTGCTTGTCTAACGCCTACTACTGTTTGGACACTCACTGTTTATTTGTGGGATCTGGTTGTTATGGCTGCAGCTTTACACAGTGAACAAGCTAAGCATTGGGCGGGCGCTTATGAATTTGAGTTTTCAGCGTCTGTATCACCTGCTTCAACTAATGCAGCCTCAAACGAACAGACAACCGTAGCAAGTTGCGTTCATACATCTAAATCATCCAAGCAAGCAAAAATTAAATGCTTTTGACACAGTCGATGTAGTGGACACTACTCAAAAATCACAATCCACGTCCCAATTTGAGCAGAAATCTACTAAACAAAGCAAAAACCAAGAGGTGATGGCTGGAAACCTTCCTGCCATCACCTCTTTCGTTTTGCGGAAGGCACCCAGAGTAGGACGGGTATGCCCAGACGTTGGTCCCATGCCTGCTGGGCCAAGAGACCCAAGCTACTCCTCACCGACAAGGCCCAATAAGGCTGATGCATGTTTGCGGATGCTTCTGGTCTCGTGCAGAAGGGATGTGACTTAGCAGTTCAGGCTGGACTGCCCTTTTTGCAGTGGGACCAAGCCTGATTTGCATATGGTCTTTCCCCTTTTGTAATGGCTTGGCAAGCGAAGAACGATGGCCTGGAGGGTTGCCCAGAGCAATGGCGGATGTTAGGATTCATTCCAAATCTTCCAGCTATCACCACTTTTGTTTTGGGAAATTGCCAAACACAGGCTTGACAGAGTACTTTCCCTGAGGTGATTGGGATACAATCTCTCAAATGGTTATTCACTTGCTGTATAGAAGCAATCATTGAAAGACAAGGTACGGGCCCCTTGTGTCCCATTCTAAATGTATCTACCGCCAGCTATGCACATTCTCTCTTCTGCCTCTGCTAAGATTTTATCTGGATAAGATTTAACTCATCTTGCTTCATGGTTTGGACATGTCCACTATATATCTGGGCCTTTATCTGAATGTCATTCAGGGACACATTTGGATAGAGACATTTGGTTTCTCTAAATCAGTCCCCATTGTAAATTTCAGAAACAAACTGGGGTTGATTTCATGGACGTTATTTAGGGGTTGCCAAGGGTCGCAGCTGCGACCCCTGAGGTCTCCCTTGCTACCCCTAAAAATAAATCCTAAAGAAAAACTATTTTTTTTAATTTTTTTTTTTTACATTGATTCACATGGGCTGTGGCCAGCAGCATGTGCCTCTTTGTTTCTGGAGTGGCTGGTTTTCTGATAGAAATAGCTGGTAAGATAGCTTAGTGGGTTAAGCACTGGCACTGGCTGCTGCAATGTGTGTGAGATTTGCAGGTTCGACTCCCAGCGAGGTCAATTTAACCTTTCATACATATGGTGATCCATTCTAGTATGAAATGTGTATCACTTTACAGTGATAACGTAACCATATTTTTTCATAGTGTGATGCTACTTCCTGTTTTGTCGAGGGGTGAAAGGTTGTGTTCCATCACTTCCCATGATGTCACTTCGGGGTGGGGGCAAATTACATCACTTCCTGTCATGTCATCAGAGGTCAAGGGTTGTGTGATGTCACTTCCACTACCCCTTGCATTTTGGTGAAATGACGTCCCTGGTTGATTTCCCTTAAAAAAAGGCACTTGTGGAGATGGCTGTCTAGTTATGCTAAAATAATCTCTCCTCCCTCCAATTCTCTATATATCTACTTAAGAACAATATTAGTCTAAGTCTGTAGAATCTGTCAGTGGCTTTAAGAGCAACATGACAAATATTTTAGATTGCATTTGTTCTACAGAGGACAAACTTATTACATGTCCCTGTACTACTAAACATAAATTGTTTAGGCAGGACTGTTATGAAACCATGGAACAATTTTTTTTAACACAAAACCTTATTTACCATGCACAGGGTGTAAACTTGCAATAGGACATAGGCCTTCATTTACATGCTGTAGTTATAGTCAGAGTAATGCATACAACATCATCCCGGTGTCAGTGAGTCAAGAACTTCGATCACATTTTGGCGCTCAGGTATTGCTGTGTTGCCAGAAGTCCCCCCCCTCCCCACCCCCAAATGTCTTGTGGGTGGCATGATGGGGTCTGAAGATATATTGGCAAATGTTTCTTCATCGTCGTTGGCCCAGACTATATCATTTAACCAGGTTGTGTGCGTGGGAGCCTCCCTCCATGTCCAACGCATCAGAATGGCCCTCTTTACCATTATATGGCCTAGGTTAATAAACTTACTTTGAGGGGATTGGGTCCTCCGACGTATTCCATATCTATGACGGGTAATGTCCACAGCTGTGCTGCTTCGGAAAATCTTCGGCGTCTGCATCGATGACGTCGATGCGCCATCCCCGAGGACCTCCTCCGACGGCCGACATCACCCGATGTGATAAGTAGGATGCACGACGCCCGTAGCCTCAGTTCCGTTTTTTCCGTGAAAGTGTTCGCTTCGTGAATCTCTGTACGCCTCGACTCTTTGGAGTTTGCTGTTTTCTTCTCGGTTCGTTGAACCTGTTCGGTTTTGGTGAAGACCTGTTCGTGACGATGTCTACTTCGTCTTCAACCCCGCGTCCGGGCTTCAAGAAATGCGGGGACTGTGGGTCCAAGATGTCTGTCAAGGACTCGCACGACGCCTGCCTCTGGTGCCTCGGGGAGGCCCACGATACGGACGACTGTGTCGACTGTCAGTCGCTCACGGCCAAGGCCTTGCGGGAACGCAAGAAGAAGCTGTCGGTAGGTCGGGTGTCTAAGCCCCGGAAGTCGAGGTCTACGGGGCTTTCGACGGATGACTCGAGAGGAAACTCTCCGTGTCATCGTCGGAAGTCCAGTGGGTCTCCTTCCAGGAGTCGGTCTCGCCACTCCTCCGCCTCTTCAAGGTATTCTCGGAAGCGCCGGCATCGGTCGCCTTCCCCGTCCTTTTCCGAGGACTCCGCCCGTCGATGGGTCGCTTATCCCACCATGCAAGCGACACCGGAGGAATGGGCTTCCTTCGGGAAGCAGATGTTAGCGATTCTTGAATCGCAGGGCACCGGTCCGTCCGCGCCTCCGAGT
Source organism: Ambystoma mexicanum (assembly GCF_040938575.1). NCBI lineage: Eukaryota > Metazoa > Chordata > Amphibia > Caudata > Ambystomatidae > Ambystoma > Ambystoma mexicanum. The sequence continues at coordinate 323,436,418 of NC_090925.1, read as the reverse complement.
GGGGTCGGTAGGCACCGGTCGAGAGACACCGCTCGTATGCCTTTGGGCTCGGGTGGTCGGCACGGCTTGCGGGAAAGGTCCTGCTCGGACAAGGGCAGCCGTTCTCGCCATGCATGTTCCAGGTCCCGGTCCTCGACGCGCTCGAGACCGCGTGATCCTGCGCCGTCTTCGAGGTAGACGTCGACGTCTGTGGCGCCGAGGTCGTCGACTATTTCTCTCGAGGCTCCGCCTCCAAGGGGGTCGTCGAGGCTGTCGGCGCCTAGGTAGTCGAGAGACACGCTCGGAGCTCCGGCTTAGAGGCCTGCGTCGACACCGTCGATGCTGGCGGCGCTGCAGCTGACGTTGACGCTGATTCGCTCGATGCCGATTCGCTCGGCGCCGACTCGTTCGGCGCCCTCGACACCTTTCAAGGCGGTGGTGTTGGAGGGGCCCCGTGGCACGGGGTTAGCCCCTAGAAAGGCTCTGCTAAGGTCAGGCATAGCTTTGGTCCCCAGGTTTCTTCCTCTCACCACCTGGAGTACATTTCAGAGGGTGATGAAGGCTCTGATGAAGGCTTGGTTACGGTACCAGATGAGCTTCTCTCGGGCCATAGCCAGTTTGATGACCTGAGGCAGTCACTGAATGATGCCAGTGGACTGGACACCTCTCCGGAGGTGGAGTTTTGTAGGCCGGAGCCTGGCACTCATGCCGATTCATCGTACCGGCGCCTTATGTCTCGGGTCACCGAGTACTTGGGATGGTCGGCTCCCCCAGGGGAGTTCGTTCAGGATGATCTCACGGACAACCTTGATCTTGGTCCGCCCACTGACCCGGTACTGCCATTTCATATGGCTCTGCAGAGAAGGGTGGCAGCGGCTTGGACTGCTCCGGAGAGTCTCCCGGCAGTGGGCAAGTCTTTGTCGTGAAAATACCATCCAGCCAGTAGCGACCCCTGTTACTTGTCCACGCACCCCACTCTGGAGAGTTTGGTGGTGCAGGCGGCTACGGCCCCGGCAAAGCAGGCGTCGTATCCTATCATCCCTCCGGATAGGGACGACAAACGTTTTGACGGCTGGGCGAAGAAAGTGTTTTCTTCAGGGGGTATGGCGCTTCAGACGGCCAACTCCATATGTGCTTTGTCTTGTTTCACACACACTCTATGGAACTGTGTTGCATTAGCGGCTGAGCATATTCCCGAAGGGGACGAACGGGATGGTTTCCTTGCTATGGTGCAGGATGGCAAGGATGCCATGTGTGAGGCCGTTCAGTCGGGTTTGGACATGGCAGATTGTGTCAGCCGGTCCATGGCGGCGAGCACCGTGATACGCAGGTTTGCGTGGTTGTGGAAGTCTGGGTTCGCTCCTGATGTGCAGTCCCGGCTCCTCAACATGCCCTTTGACTGTGAACATCTTTTTGGCAGCAAGGCTGACGAGAGCCTTGAGAGGTTGCAGACCTCCAAAGCTGCAGCGAAGTTGTTGGGCGCTGCAGTTCGACAACCTCTGCCTTTTCGTCCTAGGGGACAACAATGGAGGGGAGATTCCTTTCGCTATTACTCCTTCAGTAAAGCGAGAGGAGCTGTCAGTCAAAGAAGCCACTGTAAGAGTGCCAGAGGTGGAAAACAGGGTGCTCGAGGTGCCAAGGCCGCTCGGACAGTTGCCTCTTTGCCCTCAGGCAACGCCGCAGCCGCTACCACTCAGTCATGAGGCCAGGTCCCATGGTTCGCCGGTTGGGGGAAGGCTGGCGCAGCATCTTGTAGAGTGGCGTGCCATTACTTCAGATGTGTGGGTTCTGGAGATCATAACCCACGGCTACTGTCTTCCTTTTCGGCAGAGGCCTCACGACAATCCACCTGGGAACCTCTATTTGAAGAGTCCGGATCCGCTCCTTGCGCAGGAAATTCAAGCCCTGCTGGAGAAAGGTGCCATAGAACTGGTGCCTGTAGCGGAGAGGAACAAGGGATGGTATTACCCTTATTTTTTGATTGCGAAGAAAGACGGGGGATTGAGCCCCATCATGGACTTGTGCGGTTTGAACAAACTCCTCAGGAAGGACAAGTTCAAGATGGTTACTCTCTCTCAAGTCCTCCAGGCCCTTCAACTTCAGGACTGGTTGGTGTCTCTCGACCTCAAGGATGCTTACTTCCATGTGCCGATCCATCCCTCGCACAAGAAGTACCTGAGGTTCGCGGTTGGCGACTCGCACTTTCAGTTTCGGGTCCTGCCGTTCGGATTGTCCTCCGCCCCGAGGGTTTTCACCAAGCTCATGGTGGTGGCAGCAGCGTATCTCAGGAAAGGGTGGGATTCACGTCTACCCCTACCTGGACGATTGGTTGATCAGGGGGAGCTCTCCCGAGCAAGTCCTGGATCATCTGTCCATCACCTGCCACTCCCTTCACAAGCTGGGCTTCTCCCTCAATTTAAAGAAGTCCCATTTGACGCCAACACATCGGCTCCAGTACATCGGAGCAGTGCTCGACACATCCCTGGGGCTGTGTTTCCCTCCCCAGGTGAGGGCTCTTCACATTCAACAGATGGTGCGCAAGTTTCAGCTTGCCCAGACTCTCCCAGCGTCCGAGTTCTTGAGACTGCTCGGCCTCATGGCATCCTGCATTCTTCTGGTGCCAAAGGCCAAGTTGCGGATGAGATCTTTCCAATGGGCACTCAAGCTCCAGTGGTCTCAGTCCTCCGGCAGGATGTCGGACCCTGTTCAGGTGCCGCCCTCGGTCGCCCAGGACCTTCTATGGTGGGCCGTCAAAGGCAATCTGATGAAGGGGGCCCCATTTTGGCTGCCCTGGCCAGAGGTGACGATCGTGACGGACGCATTCCTCACGGGATGGGGAGCTCATGCCAACGAGTTGACAGTCAGTGGTCGTTGGTCTCTGTCAGAGTCCAGACTCCATATCAATCTGTTGGAGCTGAGGGCCGTCAGGCTAGCCCTGAAGGCTTTTCTGCCGACTGTGCGAGGAAAGAGTGTCCTGATTCTAACTGACAACACGGTTGCCATGCACTACCTCAACAGAAGGGGGGGGGGCAGGGTCACTTCCTCTGTGCAGAGAGGCGATGCAGCTCGAGTTCTGGGCCATCCAGCAGGAAGTTTCAATCTCGGCTGTTAATCTGGCCGGAGACGACAACGAGACGGCGGACACTCTGAGCAGGCAGAGCACGATCTCTCACGAGTGGGAGCTGGCTCAGGAGATTCTCCTGGAGATCTTCGCCCTTTGGGGGGACCCCTCAAGTGGATCTCTTTGCCTCCAGTGTCAACCGGAAGTGCGAAAGATTCTGCTCACGGGAATTTCCTCCAAAAGGAGCCTTAGGAGACGCGTTCGTGGTGGAGTGGTCATTCCCACTGCTGTACGCGTTTCCTCCAGTCCCCGTCATCCCGCAAGTACTGCGGAGGTTACGGAGGTTCGGTTCCCGGATGATCCTCATTGCTCTGGCGTGGGCCCGGAGGACATGGTACCCAGACCTTCTCGACTTGTCCATCTTCCCTCCACGTCGTCTTCCCTACCGAGACGATCTGCTCTCACGGGAGGGGGGTCAGGTTCTCCATCCAGAGGTCAGATCCCTCAACCTTCACGCTTGGCTTCTGAAAGGTTGAGGTATAAGGATTGGGACCTCCCTGAAGACGTGATGGAGGTGTTGCTCTCGGCCAGGCGGACGGCAACAAAGTCTCTGTACCGTTGCCGTTCGAGAAAGTTCTGTGACTGGTGCAGAGTGGATCCTTTTGAGTGCGACATTCCCATGGTTCTGTCTGTTTTGCTTTCCATGGCCCACAGGGGCTTGCAAGTGGCGACCATTAAAGGTTACCTGGCAGCGCTGTCCATATTTAAGCGCTCGTCTGAAGAATGTTCCTATTTTAAGCTTCCTTTAATTTCTCAGTTTTTGAAAGGGCTCACTAATGTGTTCCCTCCGTCACCTTTTCTGGTGCCCAGTTGGGATTTGAACCTTGTTCTTAAGTTTCTTATGGGTGCTCCGTTTGAGCCTTTGCATTCTTGCCCTTTGATACTGTTAACTCTGAAAACTGTGTTTTTGGTTGTGGTTACTTCCGCTCGCAGAGTGAGTGAGTTACAGGCACTTTCAGTTAAGCCACCCTTCACTGTGTTTCATAAGGACAGGGTTGTCCTTAGAGTTCGTCCTTCCTTTCTTCCGAAGGTGGTTTCAGAATTTCATTTGAGCCAGAAAGTTGTTCTTCCGGCGTTCTATCCTCCTCCGCATCCTGGTAAGGAAGAGGAGAGGCTCCATAGGCTGGATCCTAGGAGAGCGTTGAGCTTTTATATTTCGCGCATGTCCCGGGTCAGAGTGGACGATCAACTTTTCATTGGTTACGCTGGAAAGCGTTTGGGACAAGCTGTGACGAAACAGACTTAGTCTCGTTGGATTATTTGAGCTATCTCCAAATGTTACCGCTTGGCGGGTAAGGACCCTCCGGCTGGCTTGCGGGCCCTTTCTACCAGGGGAGTGGCTGCGTCTACTGCCCTGCAGACGGGTGTTCGCATTCATCACATCTGTGATGCAGCCACCTGGGCTTCAGTACATACTGTTGTACGTCACTACTCCCTCGATTCCATCCGAGGGCAGGATCTGGCCTTTGGCAAGGCAGTCCTTTATTCCGCAATTTGATTGGGCATGATAAATTTGTGTTCTAAATTCTTTTCCCCACCTCCTTGCTTGGTACTGCTTTGGGAGTCTGTCATAGATATGGAATACGTCGGAGGACCCAATCCCCTCGAAGAAAAAGTTACTCTCTTACCTGGTAACCTTCTTTCGATGGGATGGTCCGACGACGTATTCCATATCGCTCCCTCCCTACCTTCCCCGCTGCAGAATTTCTTATGCGATTGCAGCTTGCGTTCCGCAAGGCCTTGTGTGTCTGACTGGCAGAAAACTGGTGTGTCACGTTTTGGGGGAAAAACTGCAACTGAGGCTACGGGCGTCGTGCGTCCTACTTATCACATCGGGTGACGTCGGCCGTCGGAGGAGGTCCTCGGGGACGGCTCATCGACTTCATCGGCGCAGGACGAAGACGCCGAAGATTTTCCGAATTGGCACAGCTGTGGACATTACCTGTCATAGATATGGAATACGTTGTCGGACCATTCCATCGAAAGAACGTTACCAGGTAAGAGTAACTTGTTCGTTTCAGGGGGTTCAGCTTCTCAACACTGCCCAACAAACACATTGAGATATCCCATGCAAGGGGCTGGCCCACAACATGTTATATTGTATGGTAGATTGCCTCCCAATACCCCACAAGAGCCCGACATGACTGCATCATGTGTACTATACCAACCTCTGAAGCGTTACACCTGGGGCATCTGCCTTCTGAAGAGGGGAACATTTTCTTGAGTCGAGCTGGGGAGAGGTGTGCTCTATTTATGATCTTAAATGAAGCCGTCTATTTCTGCTGTTCAAGGACACTTCTTTTGTTGGCTTGCATATTTGAGTCCATTGAGTGTCCGTAAAGGCGGTGCCTAAGTCCCTTTCCTATTTGCCCCTCAAGTCCACCAACTGAGTGCCCCAGGTCGTCTGCACCAGCTTATACAGTGCTGACACCGATTTCTTCATGTTATCAGACAGGCGTAAATAGTTAAGGCACAGATGTGTTACAGGCTCCCGAGGGAACCCAGGCCACACTGACGCCATGGCCGAGCGTAACCGAAGGTATTGGAGCCTGCGGAGCGGTGTGTCGCCAACATGTGCCTTAACCTGGTCCCAGGGGATGAACCGGCCCTCACAAAATAGATCCACTAAGTGTGATATACCAGCCTCCTGCCAATGGGGTGCCAATGACTTGTCTTGAGTCAGGCTCAAAAACGGCATGTCCCAAAGCAGCATGGCCTGATTAAACAATACTGTGTGTCTAGGGCGCTTCACTAGTCTAGGCCAAGCTTCCTGCTTGGCTCTGACAGGGTCTGGTGGATGAGTCTGGCGGTGTATGTCCCCGATAACCATGTGCAGCAATTACCACGGTGCCGCCCCCTGCCTTTCCAGCCATACATGTGATGATTGCTGTCGACCTTTTACCCAGTATGTTGCGTAGTGTGCCTGCGCAGCCAGATGGTATGATTCAAAATTGGGTGCTGCTAAGCCCCCGTGCTCATACGCCAATGTGAGCCGCTGCCATTTTTCCCAAATATGCCCTTTCCAAACAAATGTAGAGCACACCTGGGCAATGTTATCGAAGAAGGATCTGCCTGGCCGGAACAGTATATTACAGAATAAATAAATACATTTAGCTAATATGGTCATCTTTATTATTTCAACCCGTCCCATCAGCAAATTGGGAAGCTGTTTCCACTGCTCTAGCTTGATGGTCATTTTTGTGACTAGAGCGTCATAATTGAGTGATTTAACAAGAGCCAGTGTACACGCAATCTCAATGCCTAAATAGTGAACTGCAGGACTTCTAGCTCTTCAAGATAGGTCAGCAATACATTTGAGAGGAATGGGGATGCAGAGGTTACTCAAACATTAATAAACGAAATGGCTCAGGAAGTTGGCAAAAAGATAATTGTTTTAATATCAATTATCTAAAACCGGGAGTACAACAGACATCAACGGACGTTGCACTCTTTTATACTAAAATCTATCATACGTGACGTACAACCTGCATATTACTAACGTCATCCTACATGGCAAACTTCAAAAAGCTACTGAAGAGAGTGATAGGATCTAAGTGAATATCTAAGTATACAATCCATACTTGTCTAATGGGCGTGAGAAAGGTGATATGTTTCTTAACAAAGCCCTGCCCTCAAAACGGGTCACTATGAACATCACTAAATACACAACGTCCTATTGGCTATTTAACTATAGAACCCCCAATCATGCGATCCTCTATCACTGGTTGGCTTCTAACCTCCGTCAGCAGCATTCAGCACACGCTAGCCGCACGCAGGCCAGTCTGCCAGGTGCTGGTGAGTTAGTCTTAAACATCCGCTTCCCACTAATTAGAACATCATCCATCATCACCTCAGTGGTCGGTTGTCAATTAGGCCTTTTGAACTTGTCCTTGGGAGTGTACCTTTGCTCTGGAAGATATAAGAGAGTAGAGGCACGCTCTGCCCTCGTGCGTAGGTGTGACCATTCTGCTCGTCCAACTCCTTCTCCCCACGTGACTGAAGACCACGAATTTGAGCTTTCAATGTATTAAAAAGACTATTTTCCAATGAGTCTCTGACGTTTTCTTTGCCCTCCCCAAGCTTCTGAACAGGAGGTTCATTCCTTCACAAGATTGTAACTAAATTCTGTTTTTCTCAGCCAGTTACGACCTTGGCTTCTTGGCTCGTTCAACCTCGCCTTTCTGAACATCGTTTGTAATGCGCATGAGGTCCACCAGTGGTTCTATTACTAGGGCGAACAGCAGGGACGACAATGGGCACCCCTGTCTGGTGCCTCCCCCCAGTACAAACAAAGATGACAGCACCCTGTTCACCCACACTCTAGCATGTGGCTGTGGTACAGAAGTCGCACCCATTTCAGAAAGCGCGGCCCAAACCCATAATTGACCATTGTCCTAAGAAGGGCCAGTACACTGTGTTAAATGCTTTTCGCAAGTCTAATGATATAGCCACCCCTTGAACATCCTCCGGTATCTGGGCCACCACATTGTGCATTCGGTGGATATTAAACGCTGTTGACCTTCCCATTATAAACCCAGCTTGATCCTTGTGCACCATAAATGGCATCAACGGGTTCAGTCTTGTTGCCAAGATTTTTGCAAACACTTTCACATCCTTTTTTATTAGAGGAAGCCGCCGGTATGATCTGCAATCGTCGGATGGCTTACCGGGTTTGAGTAACAACATGATTATGGCCTTGCGCATAGTCTCCGGAAGAGGTCCCGACTCCAAAGCCTCTGTCCATACCCACAGTAAAAGGGGCGCGAGCATGTCTGCAAAATCCTTGTAGAATTCAGCCTCCAATCCGTCAGACCCGGGGCCTTCCCACTTGGAAGATCGCAGATAGCCAACTTTATCTCCAAATGTATCGTCTCTTCCAGTGCTTTGCGCACCTTGACTGATACAAGTGTCGTAGGGATTTTTGCTAGGTATTCGTCTATTTCCGTTTCTGTGACTTCACTTATTGGGGAGTACAAATCTTTATAAAAAATCATAGAACGCCTCATTTATTTCATTTACCAGGTCAGCCGTTGAGCCGTCCGGGTGAATTACACACAGGATGATGGTGGAACTGCCCCTGTCGCTGCGTGCCGTTTGCGCAAGCAACTTCCTGGGCCTGTCCTGCTCCCCTTACCAGCGTGCCGCTGCAGGTTTATCAAAGTAGCGCAACTCCCAATCTAAGGTGATGGGTCGGTGGAGTATGCACTTTGGAGCCGCGCTAGCGTTTCTTCGTGCCTCGTTAATTCCTTTCTGATATCCTTTAACACTACAAGCTCCGTGGACATTGCAATGCCCCTAATGGTTGCCTTGAATGCCTGCCACAACACGGCATGCGTGCCCACCGTCCATTAATATCAGTACAGCTGGTTATGTGTTGCATTATGTACATCCGGAAGGTTGGATCTTCTAGTGAGGCAGGTTTAAAGCACCATTGTGGCCTGGGGGCAGTGTTCCCCAAAATGTCTACCGAGAGAAAAATTGGGGAGCGGTCCAGTAGAGTTCGGGGCAGTATCCGGCAGCCAACCACACAGTTCGGCAGCCTGTATGACACCAGCTGTAGATCAATGTGCGAGTGCCTGTCGTACACTGTAGAATAAAATGTGCACTCCACACATCCCTCAGCCTCAAATCTTCCACATGTGCAAGTATCGTTCGTGCAGGGCTGGTCAGCTGCCTGGGTGTCGTTGAGGTACGGTCCAAGTGCATATCTAGTATGTTACTAAAGTCCCCACTGCAGATAATCAAGGCTGTGGGGTATTCAGCACATTTCTGAAATAGCATATCATAAAACTCAGGGTCGTCCACTTTGGGCCTATACACATTTAGCATGAGAACCTCCACATTCCCTAGCTTCCCATGAACATAAACAATTCTGCCACAATCATCACTTACGGATTTAAAGAATACGAATCGTAGTGATCGGTGCACCAAAATCATAGCACGCCGTGACCTGGTGCGGTAGGACGTGTAGTGATGGTGGTCGCCCCACCCAAGGGCCATCCTGCGTGCCTGGGTGTCCATCAGGTGGGTCTCTTTTTTGAAAATCAAATTTTATTGGCATTTAGGTTACAACATCATATATTAACAGTTGTACAACACTACTTAGTTTCAATTACAACATTACTTCCATCCTCTTAGCTATGGTTCGTTCATTTCGTTACTACATCAGGAATCGGACGCACTTGAAGTCTCTTCACTCCCCTTTCAAGGTAGTTCTACTATGTACACTAAAACATTGGGCATGTCCACATCTACGTTTCATTGTTCATCACAAGCAACATGTCCATTGAATACAGTGTCCCCTCCCCCCGCCAGATAAGTATACTATCCAGTCCCTCCTGTAGTCGTTCCCCAATCTCATCAAACAGACCTTCCGTATTTTTCAAAAAAGGGGAGCCACATTCCTTCAATATTAGACCTGGATTCATCTATGAGATGAGTTAGATACTCCATATCATAAATTGTACAGACTTTGGTGATCCACTCTTTCTACCCGGGCTTTCGCAGACTTTTCCACCTCTGGGCCAGGCAGCATCTGGCCGCCACCAACATTACCTGAAACATATGGCATTGTGTCTCTTCGTAGTCCCCTTCCACATCAACCCCAAAGAGAAGGAGCCATGGGGATGTGGCCCTCTATCCCATCAACCCCCTTAATCCAGGACAGGACCTCTCCCCAGTATGTTTGTACCACTGAGCATTTCCACCACATGTGTACATAGTCCCCCATTTCAGTATGACATTTTCAGCAGTGTGGGCTGTATCCCTCCCAAATCCGGGTTATCCTCTGTGGGGGATAGTGCCATCTGTGCAGCAGTTTCAGGGCCTGGTGTCGGTACTGGAGCAAGACTGTTGAGCGGTTAGCCCACCTGCACATGATGGTCCACCTCTTATCGATATCCTCACCTAGATCTTGCCCCCACTTCACCTGCGCGGGTGGATGGTCCCTCGGGCTCCCCAGAAGCAGGAGTTTATAAAGTCTGGATATCACTCCCTTGGATCCCTTTTGTGAAATTAAGAATTTTTCGAATTGTTAGTTCCCTTCTAAGGGTATCCCCCATCTGTCTTCGGTGAGGGACCCCTTTAACTGCAGGTAACGAAAGGGTGAGAGGTTATTTAAGCCCAAGGCATCCTCCAACTCCTTTAGTCACATGAAATACCCCCCCCCCCCATAACGGTCCAGCCCTGCTAAGACCGGCCTCATACCAGTGTTGGAACGCGTGTGGTTCTCCAATCGCGTCTCTGAGCGCGGGATCCCAAAAGCAAATCAAGGGTGAGGGCCATTCCGTGAGCCATCTATATTCGCCTCCCTCCTTCCACACGGACCACAAAATGCCCAACATTGGGTGTTGCAGGACCCTTCCTGGGATGCGTGTCTTGGGGACCCACAGCCATTCGTCGAATGTGACCGGGGCTAGGACCTCATTGTCCATTGCTTCCCAGTCCCCGGAGTGAAGTGATCCACCAAGAGTCTCAACTGATACGCCCTATAATACATTTCTAGGTCTTGTCAGTACCTCGTAGGAGAACCTGTGCTTTTTACCCACCCATAGCTAGTGTAACAGGGCCTGTCTAACTTCCATCATAAATGGCCTGGGCACCGGTGTCGGGAGCATTTGAAACAGAAACAGGAATTTGGGTAGGATTATCATTTTCACTGAGTTGAGGTGCGCCATCCATGAGAACCCCAACCATGCCCACCGCTCAATATCCCGCCTCACCGCCGACCAAAGAAGGAGGAAGTTACGGGCGAATGGGTCACCAGGGTTCTGTGTCACCTGAATCCAGAGGTAACAAAACCTATCTCTCCGTATGCTAAAGGGGAGCCCCTCCACATATTTCCATTCGTTTTCCGATAATTTCCTGCCATGAACGCCACTGACTTTCCCAGGTTAACCTTAAAGCCCGACAAGTTTCCATACTGCTCTAAACTTTTCAACACGCGTGGCACCGACTGGGATGGTTTAGTACTGTAAAGTAACACATCATCCGTGAAGAGGCTGATCTTGTAATGTGTCGTTCCCCTCCCCCCACGCTTATCCCACTGATCTCCCCATCATCCCGGATAGATGCCGCCCACGGTTCTGTCACCAATGCATGTATGAGCGGGGACAAGGGGCAGCCCTGCTGTGTGCCCATCCCCAGAAGAAACGACCCTGATTCATTTGCATTCGCCACAACCTTTGCAGAGGGGCTAGAATACAGGGCCGACATCCAACCCAGCCATCTCAGGCCCATCCCCAGGGATGCAAAAACTTCCCTCAAGAAGACCCAGCTCACCCTGTCGAAGGACTTTTCGGCGTTCAAGGACAGCAGAAGAGCCCCCTCCCCTCCCCCCTCGCACAGCCCTTGAGCTCAACACATGAAGGGTCTTTCTCATGCTGTCTGCTCCCTGCCTGTTCAGCACGAATCCCACCTGGTCTGGGTGAATCAATCCGGGAAGGTATCTCTCCAGACGCGTTGCCAGCATCCTGGCAAAGATCTTTGCGTCCACGTTTAGGAGGGAGATGGGCCTATATGAACCACATTCCTCCGGGTCCTTCCCTGGCCTGGGTATCACGGCGATCATGGTCTGGAGAAATGTCGGTGGTATTGTGCCCTGCCCCCTAATCTGATTAAACAGCTTGGCCATTGGCTTCACCAGGATGGATTGATATTATTTAAAGAAGTTGGCCGTATAGCCTTATCCCCCTACCCCCAGGGCCTTCCCAGTCTTCAGCTTTTTAATTGCTCCCTTCACCTCCTCCTCTGATATCTCCCCCTCCCGGGCCTCTCGTTCCGTAAGTTTGGGAAGTGGGTGCCCAGCTAGATAGCCACAAATATCCTCCATCGACTCCCCCTCCCGTTTCGTATACAATTCTTTATAGAAATCCGCAAAGCATTCCACTACCTTCTCCCCCTCTTTACAAATCCACATCTCTTTGTCTCGAATACCTCCCACCCCCCCTCTCCATCCTACAACCTCTAGTTCTATGTGCCAGTATGGTCACCACCTTGCCCCCCTTTCGTATTACCTCTGCCGCGTATACCGCGTTTCGCCCAGTAGAGGCTCTCGGTCCTCACCTTTTGGGGTAAGTCGTGCCTGCATAGCCCTCAGATGGTCACGAAGCCTACCCTCGATCAATGTCCTTTCATGCTTTTTTCGTGACCCCTCCGCGATAAGGAGGCCCCGGAAGGTGGCCTTTGCCGCTTCCCACACTACATCTTATCAGTCTCCCCATTATCGTTAATCTCAAAGTATGCTTCAATTTCTTTCCTCAGGAATTCTTAAAATACTTGGTCCCTCAATAGGGTATCATTGCAGCGCCACCTATAATTTCTCGTGGTCTTTGGCAGTTGCCAATCCACCACCAGCAATTCATAGTCCGACCAGGTGATCACCTCCACACCCGGCACCCCAACTTCGCGCCCACTTTCCTCTGATATAAGTAAAAGGTTGATTCTTATGTAGGGTGCGGGGATGAGAAGAAAGTGTAACCCACCTGGGCCCGGCCATGATTTATTCCACACGTCAATCCAGCCATATTCCTGCAAGAGGTCCCTCATGGCCAGGTCTTCTTTCCTGTCCCCTTCGCCGACCACCAATCCAGTCGAGGGTCAACTATGAGGTTAAAGTCCCCACCTAGGACCAAGGCTCCCTCTGCCCATCCATCCATTACCTTGAACACCCTGCGCAGGAACTTTATCTGGCCCATATTAGGCGCATAAAGGGTAGCCAGTGTGATCCGCATACCCTCACACGTACCCTTAATCCCCTGGAACCTCCCCCCGAAACCCCGCTTGATCTTGTCATCCGTTAGGTGTATTGATTTGCCCAAGAGTATGCCCACCCCTTCCTTTTTGGATGATTTATGGGAAGCCCAGAAGTTCCTCCTGATTTCCTTCCCCTTTGTCGACTCTGCCCCCTGCCTGTAATGTGTTTCCTGTAAGAAAAGGACCACCAATTTCTGTTTGCGGAACATGTTGCTACTAAGGGACCGTTTATTTTGCAAATTCAGGCCCTTAACATTAAGCGTACCCACCCATCCTTCAACCATCGTCATTTGTTTACCCTGTCTTCAAACGTTTTCACACGTCCTGCTCAGAGCGAGGCCTTTTGTAAACTGAAGTTCCACAGCTTTACCCACCTAACCCCCCTTTTTTGTTCCCTACCCGCATCCCCCTTCTGCCCCCCACACCACCCTATCCCCCCTCCCTTCCCTCCCTTTTGAGGTGTCCATCTCCATCCCCCAGGTTTGCTGGGATCGGTTGACGAATCATCAGGGGCTCATCCTCTGCCCCGGGTCACTTGTCTGACGGGCGTCCCGCTCCCACCACCCCCCAAAGCAAGACCTGTATATTCAGTGTGTCTCAATGGCCCTGAATAGGAGCCCCCAATCTCTTCCCTTCCAGTCCCCGTACCTCCTTCCTGGGACAACATCAAAAAGAAAAGCTCCTCGGCCTATCCCACAAGCAAGAACAGGCACAACTGTATTTACAGTACATCAGCCAGCACAACAATGTCGGCACCAACATAGAAAAAAGAACAAGCCCATCATGACAATCTGCCTGGGCAATACATTCCCCCTCGGCCCCCTAAGATCCCGCCAGGACAGCAGAGGGCACGTCAGTGAGCAAATCGCCTGCATAAGTTTCATTTCACTTTAGGTGCCCCCCAAAGGCGGCAGGGGGATATTTAGTTTTTAAAAATGTCCAGATACCTTTCACCCTATGCTTCCACCTGGCCGAGTCTGCGCCCCTAGGAGCCCGTGTGGGATCCAGGTCTTCCTCGGCCCGCTCCATTGGGGGGCCCGCTCGGCCACCAACCATGTCATCCGTGACTCTCTAGATGTCCTCCTCGGCAATAAGGTGATGCCTCTCCCCTGCCACTCAAAAGCCAGGTAGAATGGGTGCCCCCAGCGATATCTGACCCCCTTCTCTTGCAACCATTTGGTGAGGGCCCCACATTTTTCCTCATTAGGAGCGTAAGGGCCGAGAGATTCTGGAAAATGGCCACACTGGAATCTCTATATTGTATTTCCCGAAGGTTCTTCACCTTCTCCAGAATCCTGGTCTTGTCTCTGTAGTAGTATAGCCGTGCCAGCACTGAGCGAGGGCCTCTCTCCCCACCCCCTGCTTGATATTTATCATGACCCCTTCTCCAGCATCTGCTCCGAGGACAATCCGTATTATGTCCTGCACTTTGCCTTCCAGACCCAGAGGGGTCTCGCCCTCCATTTCCACCAGTCCAAAGAGGCGCAGATTATTTATCGTCTCATGATTCTCTGTCATCCACTTTGAGGCAGAGCTCCCCCTCCCGGCGCTTTATCTCCATAAATCTTGCCTCCATCTGTGTCTCCACGATTCGATTCCAGTGGCCATTTGATTGCTCTCGACACCATCCATTCGATCTTCCAATGTGGACACCTTAACCGTGAGGTCGGCCAACTTAGCCCTCATGTCCGTTCTCATCCCCCTTGTCTCCTCTACGATCGTTTGGTTGTTATTTTGCATTGTACCCTGGTCTGCCGCAGCCACGGGGTGGCAGGGGGTGGGGGGAATGATGGCCCGGCCTCCATCTCTGCCCCCCTGCCTGTAACTGGTGCTTTGCCAAGGCTTCTTTCCAGCTCATAGGTTGCCCTCTCCCCGGTGTGCCCGAACTTGCTAGGCATTTGTGGCTCAGTCCTGCCGGTAGGCGGGTCTGTCTCCCGTGGCTCACTTTAGTGACTGTAGATGGTGAGGTTTGGTGCTCAAAGAGGAGAGGGTTGCTGCAGTGTGATTTGGAGCGAGTCCATGCGTCAGAATGCTCCCCTCCGCCACTGTCCCGTGCTTTTGCTAACTTTTAGCCTTGCAACCCTCACTCTCCGGTCCCAAGTCTAGATACGGGGGGAGCCAGGTGGTGGGGGGGTGTCCTTCTGGCTGCACTTGTTGCTTTTCTTTGCCCTCTCCTCCCCATGGGCGTGGAACCCAGGCACGCTTGTGCGTCCGCCCGGGGTAGTGATTTCCCGCCCCTAGTTTAAGTGTCCAGGTCCTCTGCAGGTCTCTTTGCCGATAAGTGGAAGAGCCAATGCGGGCAAGAACACTGCGTTGGCTCCTAGTTCCTCTGGTATGTCCGTGTCACCCCAATGGGGTGGCCACCTGTTACAGCAGAGCCTGCACCTACCCGGGCGCGCTGCCCAAGCGGCCCGGTATGTGGTGCTGAAGGCCTCAGTGAACCTGGTGTGCCCCTTCGGTAACCTCTGAGTGGAGGGTCACTGTCCGCCTGGCCTCCTTGTTGATGCGTTTCCTGCAGCACTAGTGTGGCTAGTTGTGGTGTGCCCAGCTGTGTCTCCCCCGATTAGCTGCATTTGCCACTCCCTACTCCATTGGACATTACATTACTTCTCATGTGGCTGGGCCTGTTGTCTTGGGTTCTCCCTTCCACGGAACCCACTGCTGGTGGAACCCTGTGTTGTCCCCGGGGGGTGGTGGTCCCTCCAAGCGGGTCCTGCTTCAAAGACTGAGAATCCTGGAGCCAGGTGTATCCCCAATGCCTCGACAAGCAGTCTTCCGCTGGTCTCCTAGCTTGGGACACCTGACACCTGTTAGGCAGAAACCTGTGCAGTTCCCTCTGGGACCACTGCAAAAGATTTAAGACTACAGTCAGACTTCTCTCAAGAAGTTAGGCAGTATACAGAGTATTCACAATAGGTCAATAGAACACAGAACAAGCAAACACTGACCAGAGCTTGGTGTAAAAGAGATATAATTATTTATTTAAAAACACATCTAGTTAAACACACTGGCACTAATATCAAGCAGTTCAAAAACACGGTCACTAAAAGATATACACTCCCTTCAACGATTATTAGACAAGTCTTAAGTAAAGCAACACTTATTTTCAGACAGCGGTGAGTGCTTAACGAAGATGACACTCTAATCAATCGGTTTAAAAGGGAGAGAAGGGCAGAGCAAAGACAGAAACAGATCCCAACACTTTCGGAAGAACACAGCAGGAGAAGAAGGCAGGTTAAAACCGTAAAGTCAAAGTTAACAAGGCCGGACCCACTTTAAGAGGCTCCGGTCGAAATGTGTCCAAGATCACACGGTTGAAAGTGCCCAAAAGTCTCGCACAACGTTCAGAAAGAGTTGGACCAACAGAAAGGGACCAGTTAGATGGTCAAGGCGGCCAGCACAGTCCAGAAGGTTAAGGGATTATTGTTACCTTGTAGCAATCTTTAGAAAGGGAGGCCTGGCGGACACGGTACCTTAAAATGGTGAGAACGCTCCAACGGGGGCAGTTGTTCCTGGCAGCGGGTGCAAGTTGGTGCTTCTTCAGGGGGTAGAGAGGATCTCGTCGGGGAGGAAAACAGGAGTCTGTTGCACTGCCAGGGAAGAAATCAGCCGCAGAGTTCTCAATTAAAAAGAGCGGTCCTTTTATTTGCGGTCCAGTGGTAAGTGGCTATCCGGTTGCCGGGGTGCTTTGCACGGGCAATTTGACCACAAGACGTCCTGGGATGCGAGAAAAGAAGGTAAACTGGTTGTGCATACCAGTCAAGGGAAGAAGACTCTCCAGCAGGGAGATCTCCTCTGTCGTTGGGAAGGGGTGAGTCGGTTCAGCAGGGCTCCACCGGTGGTGTCGTCGTAGCAGGTCGGCTCAGCTTCTCCCTCGTCGAATTTTCAGGTCCTGTGGCGACTTCTGAAGTTTCAGTCCCAAAAGCCCTGCTTTTATGCAAGAAACCCCCATTCATTCAGCCTAGCTGTCAATCAAACATGCTAAGTGGTGAGCAGGCCGGCTCACCACTTGGGCCAATCACACAAGAGTGCGATTTGAGTTGCCAAGGCAACTCAGTCCAGGGTGCCTAAACCCCCTCCCACACCCCCTGTGGTACCCAGACAGAGTGGCACCACTTTGGAGGGCTTCTGTGTAGAAGCCCGCCAAAAGTGGAACAAAGGGCTCGACCTTTGGTTTGGAGTTACAGAGGCGAACACAAACGCCATTTTAAAACAGAGTTTTGGCAGAAAATACCAACCGGTGAATTAATATTAAATAAATAAACCAGCGGTATGTCAGAGGCTATGTAAAAAAGTATTGGCCTCGAACAATGGGAAAATCCCATAGAGATAGATTTGCGGTTGAATATAAAAAGTAGTATCCACTGCCACCAGTCAAAACTCGACGAGGGGGGATGGGACAGTGCCCCCTCGAATAACAGACCCAGGGGCAATCGAATTGCCCCTACCAGCACGTCCACAATATGATGGTTTGTACTGGTTCTGTTAGTAATTTGGGACTAGTAAAGCCAATGGTGACTTTACATGCCCTGGGAGACAGTAGTCAGTCCCAGGGTATGGAGTCTATGGTGGGGGGTCACTATGACACCCCGGGGTTACTGCACGGAGGGTGCTGTGTAACACATATAGGAAAAACACATGAGACCCTATGGAGTAAAGGACCCCATAACCCATAAAACACATTAACATTCAAAGGAACACCACAAATCATGTCCAAGAGTGGGACAAAGATTCTCACTCTTGGCAGGAGAAAAAAAACAAACTCCAGAAATCCAGCAAAGCTGCTGGGGGACTCACTAGGTTAGGAAATTCAGCCTAAACAGAGAATTCTCCCTAACAACACCCCTTATGTGCGTCCCTTCTCCAAGGCCGTAGCCACTCTCAGTTTATACCGGCTCCCATGTGTGCGTTGTGGAGGCCGGAGGTCTCCCATGTTATCCCAGCGAAGGGGGGCCTGTCTCTCACCTCCTCCTCATCCTGCGTGATGTTCCGGCATCATCTGCTTTCCCCACAGGCTGATAAGGGCGCACTCCCGCGCTGGCCCAAGCCGTGAAAATATCACCAGTGGGAGGCAGAGGGCCCTCTGCGGCCACCTCCCCAGGCGCGGTGGAACGGGGTCGGTCACTCTCCTTAGGCGTCGGAGTGTATGCCGTGCAACTCCACAAGGCTCCTCCGCCTCGGGCTGTGGGTTGGGCTGTTTCAACACATACCCTGCGTTGCCCACGGTCACCTCCCCATGCGCAGCAGAGTGGGGGCCATCCCGCTTCTCAGGTGTCAGTGTGCCCGTTGCCCGGCTCTACGAGGCTCCTCCACTTCAGGCCGGGGGTTGGGCTGTCGCAACGCACACCCTGCGTTGGGCGTTGAGCGGATAAGGAGGCAGGGTGCCCCCAGGGTCCGGGCCATCCTGCCAGGCGTCCGGGCCTTCCTCTTTGTCGGTGGGTACTCGCCCTCACTTGGGGGAACAGACTGGAGGGACATCACTAGGACGATAGCTCTGCCTCAGTTTTGCTTTCTGCTGAGGCCGCGCACAGTGCGGTCAAGGGGGGAGGGGTGCCAGCAAGCTCTCAACGGCCGTTCCAGGCAGTGGGGGCACCTCAGGGGCCCAGGTTTTCACCTGCATGTGGAGCCTGGGTTCTGACAATCAGATCTTGTCTCTTTGGGTGGGTCGGTCTCCGTTCTCCACAATATCTCCTCATCTTTCCCAGGGCTGGGTACAGAGCTCTCAGCTCAGGCGGCCATCTTGCCTGCACCCCCTCGGTGGCCTCTCAGGTGGGTCTCTTGCAAGAACAAGAGCTTAACCTCTAGTCTATTCGCTTATAAAATGACCTTGTGCATCTTTCTGGGGGTGCCCAGCCCCTGCACATTCCAGCTAAGCAATGTTACTCTGCCGAGCCCTCGTCCAGCCATGCTCTTTTATGCGCAACATGATTAACATATCTACTCAGCTACCCACGTGTTCAGACCTCGGTGTGCCACATTTTCCCTGTGCGTTTTTATAACTTTTGCACCCCAACACCCCAGCCTCAACCCCCTCCGCCTCCCCCACCCACATAGTGCCCCTAACTTTGACTATGGATGCCCCTACTTCGATCCCCCCCTGTTCCATTCCCCCCAACAAACATTTGCACTTGCATCGGGCGCAGCTGTTCTTGCAGCGAGTGGTGAACCGTGAATCTGTAATAGCGGCTCTGAAATTTAACCTAAGTCATAAAGATTGACATCGACACATCCCAGTTACATTATTTTGGGTAAGAGATTTCGGAGCAGCATCCTTCAACTCTCTGCTGGTTCTCTCCCCACCGAGAGCGGGATTATTTGCCTCCACAAACGACACGGCCTCCTCAGGAAATGTGAAGAAGTAACTTTTATTCTTGAACTGCAGGCACAGCCGGGCAGCATAGAGCATGGCGTAGGGAATCCCTCACTCCCGTAGGAGCTTCTTAACGCCTACTAACATTACGCCTCTCCTGCTGTACCGCAAGGGTGTAATCCGGGAATATACGTATCACGTTGGAACCCATCTTCAACTCTTGCTTCTCCCTTGCGGCCTTGAACACCAGGTCTCTGTCTCTGTAATTCATGAGGCGAGCAATTATCGGTTTGGGGAACCCTCCCGGTTTTGGTTTTGTCGTTAATGCCCTGTGTGCCCACTCCACCACAAACATTGGGGACCATCCAGGATCTCCCAGCAGTTCTTTGAACAGATCCTCCACAGCTGTCTCCATAGCACCTTTCAGTGCGTCCTCCGGCACGCCTATGATCTGGACATTTTTATGTCTCGATCTCGCCTCCAAGTCCTCAAACTTGGCCTTGACTGTGCCCAGATCTTTAGCTAGTGACGTAACATTACTTTGCAGCGCTGTAATGGCATCCTCCACGCTGTTGATGCACGATTCTGCCTCTGTGACCCGTTGTGTCACCTTCTCCAGCTGTGCATGTATGGTTGCGATGTTCACTGTGATGCCCCATGGCTCCTTCCACCTGCGCCTGACTGCTCTCGCTCGCCCCCGCAATCTACAAAGCCTTTGGCGCAGGTTTTGTAAATCTGTCCACGGAGCCACTCTTCTTGGGGCCAGCCCCTTTAGGCATGGTGTGTCACCATGCGGCAGTCCATGCAGATTTTAAATACACAAGTTGGCGATCTCCCACACCTGAGTCAATTATGTCCCCTCCTTGCCTCCACTTAGTCAAGTGCAATCCTGGATGAACAGCAGGCAGCTTCCCTGGCCACAGTGCAGTATATTGCCAATCTCACCCCCTCGCCACGCACCTGGAGTCGACAAATATCCTACTCTTGGTGAGGAGAGAACCAGCAGAGAAGTGAAGAATGCAGTGGTCGCTGTGCAAATAGACTGTCGTGCTCAGGGGTATATCATCTGCTGGGTGCAGCATATCATTGTTCTAGGGCATTGCTCCCTCCACACAGCCCATAGCATGTAAGTATTGTATGGGGTGCCCAGCGGGCTAGTCCACTGTTCCTACAGCCGATCCCACATATACAGCGCTCCGTGCCAATGCCTTCCAGCCCTGCCGGCAATGCAGCACAGTGATCCTATATCAGCCCGCTATGGACAGACGGGCGTCTCCACTCCCTGATGGCTGCACATGCCACGGGCACCCCCCAGGAAACAGTGCGCTATCGAGGGGGCCGTGCCCAAACCGCTCAGGGCCCACCTCGGCCCGCCTCCATTCACAGATCCTCATCGGGGAACAACCTTAAGTCTCTGACCTCCTCCAGGATGTTCCCTTCACGTACACTCCTGTGCTGACGGTATCCGCCAGGACCCCTGTGATGTCTGCGGTCAAGGGGCAACCCGTGGACCGGACGATTCTGGCACAGCTCCTCATTATCGGCAGGTATGTATCTTGTTCCCAGTGTCACACCCGGGGGGCCATGCCGCGGCCCTGGAGCCAAGCAGGACCTAGTCTGTGTTGGCTTCCCACCAGCCAATAGCCCCGGGGCCTCGTCTGTCGGCTTCTCACCAGCGAGCAGCCCCGCAAGGCCCACCGTCACCTCAATGCACAGTTTCTTAGCTCCTGATGCCTCCCTGCTGCATATGATATGCCCCGATTTTGCTCTCTCCCCTTAGACGTTGTTTTTCCACCTTTTCATGCGAATTAGCCTCATTTTAAATTCGTAATGTCGCGGTGAATCTCCCCTCGGTGCAGAGCTCACACAGAAGTCTCAATTTTGGCTTACGCGGAACGGCGGGCACCACAATGGAGCAACTTAACACCTACAGCTCCTTTAAAGAATATGCTAAGTTTCCTAGGAAGAGAGGTGACCTGCCTAGATACTTGCATCTTTTTCCCTGAAATAAGACTTGCATAACATACCTTACTTTTCACCTCAATCAGTTGCCTACTCTTGAACAAATAGGTCACTGGAAAGTTCCTCGGAATCAAGTCTTGGATTGTCGTCTTCGCAGATGCTCTGGTTTACTGGAGACATTAAGACGCTTCTTGTCCTATACTGTGTATCATCATAAATCATCATTTTAAAGACTGTTCCCCTTTGGGAACAGATTTTCTGGGGGACATTTTTTGGGTTCGCCTCACATGGGGTGAAAATGCTTCTCTAATACTTGCTCTTTATAGATTTCTTTGGAGGTTTTTGAGATTATTGAACTGATTATAGATTTGTTAGAATTTTGTTTGTAATTGCTTATGTAGATTTAAGTTTCTTTTTTCTTTTTTGTGTATTTTAACTGTGAACGTTTTTTGTAAACCGTAACACAATAAAAAAAAAAGAAATTATGAATAGTTTTTCTGCACCAATCCATGCAAAGGGATCGGATGTATGTGATTTCACTGAATCCATTTCTCCTAATGGAGAAATCATCAAATTTATTTTTGCTTCACATTTTTTTACTTATTACGCGTGGAAGGTCACCCTATTTCAGTTTTAGTTTCATAGGAATGGTAATTCACGTTAGGATAGGGAAAGTTAGACCTTCATCCAAACCCATTTCAGTTAATAAAATGGCTAATGTTGAGAAAGTTACCTCTTTGTGTCTGCCTCTCCTTTCTGAACCCTCACAGAGCTCTTCCAGGAAGTGGGGAGGCAATCTTCTCCTTTTGGGGGTCTCCTCAAGTGACCTCTTTGTTTCCAGTGTGAACAGGAAGTACATGTGCTGTTCTCTAGAGCGTAGCTCAGCAGGGATCTCTGGGTGAGATGCACTGATAGTTGAGTGGAACTTACCTCCTCTAGGCATTCTCACTAATCAGTCCAGAACTGAGGTTATTGCGCATGGCACTACCATATATACTGGTCCCAATGTTACATCTGGTGTTGAGTTAGTAATGATGCTAAGTGGATCTGTCCTGCACCACCTGGTGGCAAACAAGTTTGTGAAATCAGCTGGCGCTATAGATAGAATATCATAGATGAGGAATATGTGGGAAAAACATCCATCAGACAGAACATTACTGAGATGTAAGTATTTGTTCTTGTTAAGCTCAAACATACATTTTAGTGTGTGCTGTGTGCTGTACAAATGGTACATTTTGTCATTATTCTAACTGCCATGTATTGTGTTGAAACTTGGTCGTTGTTAGGCAGAATCCTGTGCAGTTCCCCTGGGGAACACTGCAAGAAGATTAAGACTACAGGAGTAAGCAGTAAACCCAATTGGTAGCAGTCTGCACCACCCAGATTTACCTGGTAGCTGTGGCTGAGCAGTCGGACTTCTCTCAAGAAGAGTAGGGCAGTATACAGAGGATACACAATCGGGCTAAAAACACAGTAGAGCAAGCAAACACTGACCAGAGCTTGGTATCAAAAGTATATAATTATTTATTTAACACACACTATAGAAAATACACTGGCACTATATATCAAAGCAAGTTCAAACACAATCAGAAAAGTATACACACCTCCCCTAATAATTATTAGACAAGTCTAAGTCAAAACACCACTATTTGTCAAAACAGATGTAAGCGCGTAACTTAGATGGCACTCCAATAATTCAGTTCGAGGGAGAGAAAAAGGCAGGTCATGGAAATAAATCAGTTCCTAGACCACAGCAAGTTAGTGAAGGCAGAGTCTACTATAGAGCCAAAGTTCATAGGCCAGGGCCACTTTGAATGGAGCAAGGCGAAATGTGCCCAAGATATCACAGTTTAAAAAGCACTCAAGTCTTTGCAAAAATGTTCAAGAGGTTGGGTTGAAGCAGAAGGTAAAGTTAGAAGGTCTAGGGGCCAACCCAGTTGAAAAGCCAAGGATTTAAGGGTCACCTTTAGCAAACCGTAGAAAGGGAGGCCTGGTGGAACACAGTACCTTTTAAAGTTGAGGAAGCTCAAGCGGTGGCAGTTGTTCCTGGCAGCAGGTGCAGTTTGTGGTTTCGACCAGGGGAAGAGAAGATCTTGTCGAGGAGGAAACTTGGAGTCGTTGCACTGCCCAGGGAAGAGACCAGCCGCGGAGTTCGTTCGGTTAAAAGGTGCGTTCCTTTTATTCGCTGTCACAGTGGAGAAGCTTGGCAATCCGGCCGCCGGGGTGCTTGGCACGGGTGATTCGACCAAGAGACATCCTGGAAGGGGAAATGGCGAAATGGTTGATCCCTCCAGCTCAGAGGGAGAAGACTCTTCCAGCAGAAGATCTCCTTTTGTCGTTGGGAAAGTGGTGAGGTTGTTGCAGCAGGGCTCCACCGGTGGTGTCGTCGTTGCAGATGGCTCAGCTTCTCCCCTCTTCGGATTTCTTAGGTCCTGTGGTGACTTCTGAAGTTCCAGTCCCAAAAGCCCTGCTTTTATGCAGAAAAACCCCCATTCAACAGCCTAGCTGTCACTCATACATGCTAAGTGGTGAGCCAGGTGGCTCACCACTGGACCAATCAGAACAGAGTGCGACTTGGGTTTCTAAGGCAACACAGAACTGGGTGCCAATTCCCCCACCCACACATCCTGTGGAACCCAGACAGAGTGGCACCAGTTGGAGGGCTTCTGTGGAGAAGCCTTCAAAAAGTGAAACTAAGCGCCTGACCTTGGTTAGGGTTACAGAGACAGACACAAACGCCATTTTGGAAAAGAGTTCTGGCGAAAAGACCCAACCGGAGATTTAATATTAAATAAATAAACCAACGGTATCTTTAACATTGCACCAAAAAAGTGGTGCATTTAAAACCAATGGGAAAATCCCATAGGGAATATTCCGGTGGAATATTTTACGTGGTAACCACTGCCACCAGCCAGAAACTCGACAAGGGGGGACTGGACAGTGGCCCCTTGAAAACAGACCCAGGGGCAAATATATTAACCCCTTTAAGTACTTCCACAATATGATGGTTTGTACTGGTTCTGTTCACAATTTTGGGCTAATAAAGCCAATGGTGACTTTACATGCCCTGGGAGACAGTAGTCAGTCCCAGGTTGTGGAGTCTATGTTTGGGGGTCAATATGACTCCCCTGTGTTACAGAACTGAGGATGCTGTATAACACATACACTAAAACAGATGATACCCTATGGAGTAAAAGACCCGATAGCCCATAAGCACATAAGTCAAAGACATACCTCAAATCATGCCCAAGAGTGGGAAGAAAAGAGTCTCACTCTTAGCAGGAGAATAAAACAAACCCCAAAAATCCAGCAAAGCTGCTGGGGGACTCACTAGGTTTGGGAAATTAGCCTGATAAGAGAATTCTCCCTAACAGTCGTGTTTTAAAAACATTGATGTTCCGCATTAAAACAGTCAGATGACTGAAACCAAAGTTTGATCTCGGAGTCAATTCTGCCCTTTGAAGTTCTGGTAATTTACTGTTTTTTTATTTATTCAGTTTTATTGGCAGATTTAACACAGCAAAATCAAGCACAACCATTGCTTTTGCAGTACATCGTGTCGGTCTACACTTTCAACATTTTTACCCCTTCCCAACCCCACCCAAACTCCCCCCTGCATTCCTCCCCCTCTTCGCCTCTGGATAGCTTAACCTTTTGTCCCTGGAAGTCAGCGTATCAAGTTCTGCCTTTACATGTTTCTACCATGCTGGGACAGTCATTATCTCTTTTTTGCATTGTTTTCTTATTTATCTTTTTTTTTTTTCTCCCAGGGTCTGATCTAGGGTTTGAGTTCACCTTTCACGTACCCTGTACCTTGTGCGGTTTGGACCTTTTCTCACTTTTCCCATTACTGACCAGAATATCTGATGAGTCCTGAATTGCCTTCTCCTTGTTGTGTCTTCCTTGGGCCATACTTTTCAATGAAAACCAACCACTCCATTTCTCTCGAGGGGGTCTGGCTGTGCAACTGCCCCGATTGGTGCTCCATCATGTATACATCCCTGGCCTTCAGGGCCCACTGCTGCTCCCCAGGAAGGAGCTCCCTCTTCTATCCCCCTGCCAAACATGCTCATCCCGCCAAGAGCAAATAATGGGGCATGTGGGGCAATCTCGTCCATTCCCCCTCTACCACTTCCATCCCTAACACTACCAGCAGGGGGTCTAGACTTCGTTCCACTCCATCCAGGGTTTTTTTCCTTCCCAGGACCTCTTTCCAGAACTTTTGTACTTCCCCACCACATATGCCTATAATACGCATTTTGGCCGCATTTTCTCCAGCAGTGGGGGGGTCTTTCTCTGGGAACATCTTAGATAACCTTACTGGGTCCCGCTGCCATCTGTACAGTAGCTTAATAACATGTAACATGTACTGACAGGCAATCGATGTTGTGTATGCCTTTTCACATAACTTTCTCCACTGGCATGTATCCAGCTCTACTCCTATGTCCTTCTCCCTCCTTTCTTTGAACTCTTCTATCTCCCCTCCCTGTGCAACTATTAGGGTCTGATACAGTTTCAATATTGGTCCCTTCGTCCTCAGCACTGTTTTTGTGTTTGTTAACTCCCTCTGCAGCTCCTCCTTCCATATGCTAGACATTAGCACGCCCTTGAGTTGCAAATATTTAAACACAGAGATTTTACCTATGCCCATACTCTCCTAGTTCCATCACGTCTATAAATACCCTCCTCCCCTTAACCACTTGTCCCAATCCCGCCTCGAACCAGTCCTGAAATCTACCGTGATTCGGGATATGATCCTGTATCAGGGGGGCCCATATATGACTCATGGGGGACTGCCAGGTTGTGACTCCAACCATTTCCTCCTTAAACCGCCACAGGGCCCGGAGTGGTCCCATAATTCGTTGAGCTTTTATCTTTCGCGGAATTGCTCTCTGTGGCGCCCAGAGCCATTCCCCCAGTGTGACCGGTCTACGTTGGTAATTTTCGATGTTTGCCCACTGTTTCTGCTGGTCCATCCTACGGTGGGGAATCGGGGCCCTAAATTGGGCTGCCCTATAGTAAGGGCGCATGTCTGGGAGCCCAGCTCCTCCTCTCTCCTTCGACTGCACCAGCACTCTGTACGAGACCCTCTGCTTCTGCCCTTGCCATATAAATTTACTGATCCTCTTTTTTAGTTACACAAAGTGGAGATCGGGCATCTCCATTGGGATTGCCTGGTACAGGTACATGACTCGGGGAAGCAGCGTCCTATTTACGGTGTTCAATCTGCCCAACCAGGATATTGTAAGTTTCAACCATGTCTCTTGGTCCCTAAAGAGCCTGTGTAGCAGTGGGGGGGATAGGGGGCAGCGGGGGGGGGGGGGGGCGAGTTATCTTTGTATAATTTATCCAGGTCCTTAGGTATTTTATCCCCTAAATACTTTTACATTCATCTTCTATTGGGATCCCCAGGTCACTCCATTCCCTACTTTTCTCAACTGCTTCCCCTCCCAGAGGGAGGAGCACTGACTTGCTCACATTAACTCGGAATCCCGATACCCACCCGTAGCCCTCCAGTATCCGGAGGGCACTACGGACTGACGTAGCTACGTCTGAGACGTACAGCAGGAAATTATCTGCATACATGCTTATTTTGTAACTCTCCTCCCCCACCCTGATACCGCTTATCAGGCCTTCCTCCCTCACCTTCATGCCCAGGGGCTCCATTGTCAGCGCAAAGAGCAGGGGCGAAAGAGGACATCCCTGCCAAGTACCTCTGCTGAGTCTAATTGTTCTTGACATTTTCCCATTCACCATTATCCGTGCTGTGGGCTTGGCAGAGATCGCTCTGATAGCCCGGCACATTCTGTCCCAGGAGCCTATCTTCCGCAGCAGCGCAAACAAAAAAGCCCACTCCACCGGGTCTAAACTCATCAATGCGTAGTTGCCCAGTTCCCCAGAGACATGCTCCATGAGATCCAGGGTCTTCCGTATCGCATCTGGGCCCTGCCTGTCTGTAGTGAATCCCATTTGATCTGGGTGTGTTACGCGCAGCATTTTTTCTTGGCGTCGGGTTTTTAGAATGCGCGTAAAGATCATTTAATTCACATTTAAGTGTTATGGGCCGGTAGGAGGGGCAGTGGGCTGGGTCCCACCACCCCTCCTTGGGTATCACTGTTATTAATGACCTTGCTGAAGGTTTCTGGGGCTTTCCCTGTCTCTAGTATGTTATAGAATTTTACCATATGACTCATAAGTACCCATGCAGATCTCTTGTAGAATCCTATGGTGTAGCCATCTTCCCCCAGGGCTTTTCTGCTCGGGAGGCGGGTGATTGCCTCTTGCACTTCTATGGTGATTGGGCCCTCTAGTTGGTCTATCTCCTTTTCCGTGAGCCGGATCATATTAACTCCCCTTAAGTGCTCTTCTACCTCTGCAGTCTCTCCAGAGCTTTCCGACTCTGTGCAAATTTCTACCAGTGTGTTCTGGGGCTCCCTCTTGGGTCCTCCAGGGTGGTCACCCATCTTTCTGCCTTCTGTGCCCGGAGTCTTGCTGCTAGGAGCGCGTCAGCTTTATCCCCTTTTTCGTAAAACTTCTATTTGAGGTTACCTTAGCTTTTGCAGTGTTTCCCCTACCCCTAGCGCTTTCAGTTCTGCCATTTTTGCCTGCAGTGCCTCCCGCATCCCTTCCATGTCTTCACCCTTGGCATGCATCCGTACCTCTCGCCCCTATTATTTCCTTAGAAATGTTTTCCTCTTAAAGCCTCCGTTCTAGTTTCTTTCGTGCACCCTTCCTGATCAGGAGCCCTCTCCAGGTGGCTTTCCCAGCATCCCATACCCCGTTCATTCCTACCTCCCCATTGTAATTTATCTATTTGGCTAGGTCTTTGCTAAGCCGTCTGCAAATATAGGGTCCTTCCAGAGGATCTCATTGTATCGCCAGCTACTATCCGGCCTGTGAATCCCGTCTTTGTTGAACGACATACGAACCATATCGTGGTAGGTCCACCCCACTGGCCTAATGTTGCAGCTCGTTACTCTAGCCCCCTGGTCTCTATTCCTTAGCAGATAATCTATCCTGGTATGTCGTATGCGGTGCGGAGAAGAACGTGTAACCCCTCTCTTGGGTGTTTTTTGCCTCCACACATCCACTAGTCCACGCACCTCTATTGCCTGTCCTAGATGCGCAAGTATTTCTACTTTTTCAGGGATCTCCCCTTCTCCCGCTGCCCTCCTGTCCAACACCTCATTCGCCCAAGAGTTGAAGTCCCCCTCCGCCCCCCATGATATACAGTATCGCTGCCAGCGATTGTCTGGTGTCTAGGGCTTTCAGTATAAATCCTGTCTGCCCCTGGTCCGGGGCATAGACTGTGGCCAACACTACCCGCACCCCCTCCAGGGTGCTCTGTACCACAAGTAGACGTCCTTCCATAAATGCGGTTGCGATACATCCCTGCAGTCGGCATTGCTTATGTAAAATCATCCCCACCACTCCCCGTTTGACCGGCCCGGAGGCCCAGTTGACTTGTCCAATGCCCATGCCTCTCAGACTTTGTTCTTTCCCCATCACCTGATCCGTTTCTTGCAATAATAGAACATCTAGGGTTGCATTTCAAAATTCCCTTACCACTAGGGTTCTCTTCATCAGTGAATTCAGTCCCTTTACATTTAAGGTACCTACGACCAGACTCCTGCCCCCTCCATTTGGACCCATTTTCCCTCATCTCGACTCCCTCTCCATCCACTCCTCCATTGTCCACTGATTCCCACCTTCTTCCATCCAGTCTACTGCAGAATCTACTGTTGTATTGACGGACACATTAAACCCCCCCCCCCCTTTGAAAATTATGATAAACTGTAACAATAAGTGTTGAAAAAGTTGCAGAGACGCCCCCTTTCCCACAGAGTGCCACCTTGGAATGAGGGGAGTCCCCTCCCTCCATCATTGATTCTTAGTCCCATTCTAGCCCACCCGCACACCACTTGGATTTCTTGATCGCTAGCCAGTTCTTTCGGGAGATCTGCCATCCTGCGGCTGCTTCGGTTTCGTGGGGATCCTGCACGGTGACTGGCCATTCAGGTGCATATATTTTCGCCCTGTCTGTCCTCTTTCTCGTCTGTGGGCCTGGTGCAGGTGGTTGTCTGTCCCTATTCGTAGCTGGTCCATTGGGGCCCTTTAATTCTACTTCCATGTCCGAGGTGAGGTGGCACAGGGCCTGTTTTGCCTCATCTGCCGTGGTTATGCAGTGTTCTACTGCTTCCACTTCGAACTGTAGTGCGAATGTGTGCCCCATCTCTATCTGATTCCTTTCTCTTGTAAACATTATGTGAAGGGTCTGCAGCCCAGTCTCCTGGAGAGCGTGAGGTTGGACAAGTCTTGATATATTGTCACTTTTGATCCTTCAAAGCCCGCTTCTCTGCACTGCTTTGCCCTGATCAGCACCTCCGCCTTATCCTTGTACCTCAAGAATATTGCTACTATAGAGCGACGGCCTCTCCCGTAGGGTCTTGGGTCTTCCACCTCTGTGTGCTCTCTCAAGTTGTACCACTTTGGCTCCTTCAGCTTCACAAAGGTGGTAGACGAGGGCCTGCACCTTTTCCCCCATTTGCCTCAGGGTCTCTCCCGCCATTTCTCTGACTCACAGTATCCAGACTTTATTTCTCCTTTCTAAATTTTCCAAAACGTCAATTTTTAGCATCACCTCTTCTTCCCTCAGTCATTCTTGCATCCAAACGCATCTCCTCAAGGTTTGCATTGAGCTGATTATTCTCAAGACTCTCATCTTGCTTTCGACGGTGCCCGTTCTGCTCGTTTGGTCCACCAACGAGGCCTGTATATCCCCTCTGAGGGCCTTGATTTCTGCTCAAATGGGCACCGAGTCGTCCTCTGTGGAGAAAAGGGATGTGTCCACTTCCGTTAGCACCTTTCCCTCAGGCACCTTCCTTGATGAACCCCCCCCGACCCTCTGTTTACTGGGCTGCGTCACCGTTGGATCCATCTTCTATTTCCAACTGTGCGGTCTCCCCCTTTTTCTTTTTTTCTTTTTGTCCTCCTTTCCTCTCCCCCCCCCCAATTGCCTCTGTCCTTTGTCTCCACAGCGGTTTCCCCCACCTGCATGCAACTTTTTTTCGTCCAGGGGTTATCTCCTTATCGCATTTACCCCCAATCTCTGCAGATTCCGTCGATGTGGCAGTCTGGTGTGGCCTCTGCTTACTTCCTCTGGCTTTTTTGGGGTGTCAGAGTGGCCGGGTCACTGTATGTTGCTTAGCCTGTCCCTTGGCTTCCTTATTCCCACTTCAAAGTGTCACAGGGTGCCTCTCAGCTCACTTCCCTCTAGCTGTCCTAGCACCTTCTCTTCTACTTGGGGTCCCTCTTCTCCGGCGCCTGGCGTGCCTTCCTGCGGGGTCAGAACTAGGGGTGTCACGGTATTGATTTTCTGACGGTATGATAACCTTTTAATTAAATTATGGTATACCGTGGTTATCGCGGTATGGCCCACATGTTTTTAAACGATTGCTTTCAATAAAATGTTGGTAGCAAGAGTCACAAATTCTCACCAAGAATTGCACCTCAAACAAGACAGCGGCAAGACGTTTTCTTTCTACATATATTTGTTTTGGTCTACCTAAACTGAGTTGAATGGAGTCTAATGTTCCAATTTAACGCTGTCATACAAAAACAACCTATAAGTAGGCTGTGTGTGCAGCATGCTCTAGTACTAATTTAATGTACTGCTACAAGTTTGCTGTGTGTGCCCTATTCAATTGCTTGTGCAGTGTTTTTCTTTGGCGCTGTTAAAAAAAGATTAACAAAGTGGCTTATTTCCTCACAATACTTGCAGCAAGTGCACTTAATGGGGTTGCAAGACATGTGGTGTTTAGTCATTCCTGAGGATCTGATGTGATGACACCTTCCTTTCTTTAAATGTTCTTTTTGGGAGCGATGCACGCAAAAGTTTCAGTACATTTCTACAAGTTATTTTCCTACTACAGTCGCACACAGGGCTCTGACTGACAATCTGTTGATCCGGGTCTGTCACCCTTAAGCTACGGAGAGGAGCATAGATATCAGACTGAATATTCATTAAGCCTGGCAAACTTATTAAGGCAAACTAAGCTTTATTCATGTGTGCATATGCAAGCTGTGCACAGTGTGCAGCGCCCGCTCCCACTACCTCTAACTCCTCATCATCACTAGGGTAAATAGACACCTGGCCTGCCCTGAACCAAATGCCTAAGAATCTCCATGCAGAACTGAACATATTACATCTCAGGAACAGTTACTCAACCTGCTGGGCTAACATTTTAGCTTTCTACTTTACACTTGTCACTCTGAACACTCAAAGAACTCCTTGTGGGTCACTGATACTGCTCAAGATCACTGTATTACATGCAATTCATGGATGTACATGACTATAAAGCCAGTGGTACTTTTTTCTCTCCAACAACATTGACACTGCACATAGATCACTTAGGATGTACGCCATAAACTGAAAAGTGTTTAATATGTCGGTAGCAATGTGAGGTTGCCCATGTACTTGGTGCCTATTGTGAACATTTAAAATCTTGTGACCATGCTTAAGCAAAGACAGACCAGCCCCCCTTTAAAGAAATTGGGAGGGACATGGAATTGGTTAAGTAAAATGACCTGCCAGCAAGAATTTCTTGCCCCCATCACTCCCCTTCGTTAAGAGCTTGCCCTGCTGCCAGGAAAATATGTCTTGAATTTGTAGTGGAGCACTGACATTTTCTTCTGAAATAACGTGTCTCTCAATGTGACACGTTTCTCTGTGGTGACTGTCTAGTAATTATTAGTGGGAGCTTCAGTGATCAGCAGCCTCAAGGGATTCTAACCTCTGCATTTACTACTGCTGTGTGCCTCTGTATTGCAATACAATCTAACACCCACTTCAAGCTATGCTGTGACATCCCCTCATACTGCCAGTGGTGAATTTTGCAAGTTTCAGTGTTTTGATGTATGATACACAAAACGTTGCCTTAATTAGATGGCTGTGTAGGGCACTTTGGAAGTAAAAAACAGAAGAAACATGCGAGGGCAAAAAGCACTCACACTGACAGACACTAGTGACACTGTCAGGATTACCTGCCAAACTCAAGATGAATCGTTTAGCACAGCCCCCTCCGACCACAGGCTCTCCTCTGTGTGTAAGTCCAGTTTGTCCGTTGTGCCGAGGGAACAACTCCTTGGTCTGCTGCTGTTACCGGACCAAAGCTGCAGTCAGGATGCATGCTAGAATCACAGGGCACTGGCTGCCAGGCAGTCGTGTTCCAGACAGTTCACAGTTCTCGGGGACAATGCAACCACTGCACTGGCCTTTTCCTAGCTGGAAAATGCCGCAACGCCCGGGGCCTGGGACCTGGGCTAGCGTGTCCCAATGGAGCTTTTGCAAACTTTGCTGCGCTGCAAGAGCAATGCACATCCTGGAGCTAGGTAAAATAGTTATATGGATCTGCTTGTGGGAGGGGAAGATTGTTAAGCACTGGGCCTGGCCTGACTTGTGGCCGCCGATCACCTAATGTGAATTGAGTAAAACGAAAAAACAAAAAGCTCATATTCGATATGGAGCATCCTTTCATTGAAATAAAACAAATAGCTTGCCTTGCAGTCCTCTCCGGCGCCTGTGTGATCCCTCTTCATAACAGCCTGGAGGCCCTGCAAGTAATTGCAAACTGGGAAACTAGGCATCACAGGGGCTGGAGAGGACTGCAACCCAAGCCCTGTGTTTTGGTTCAGGGAAAATATTGTTATAATGGAACGTTAGGTTCTTTTTCTTTAACACTGTACACATAACACGTCGTTAGGAGGCGGCCCCAGGCATGGAGGCTGCCCTTGGGAAGCTTTGTTTAAATAAGATAGGTGCCGTGTGTGACAATCGTAGAATCATAAACATTGAAAGGTTCAACAAAAATAACTTACTGTGTCCGCCAGGGTAGCATGCAATGCATATGTGGTGCACGGCTCTGAACGTGATTTTCCTTGGAGCAGAGCCTCTGGCACAATGCCAGTCGGGGAACAGCGCTGGATGTTCATGTGCTCTCTGCTCAGTGGGCCACTCTGATGAGCTTCAGCAGTTGAGCATGGCAAAACAGCTGTCAAATAGGACGTTGTCTGTATAGACCTACGTGTAAAGTGCACATCAAGCAGCCTGGGCAGACTTCGCCTCCCAGCCTGGGTGCAAATGGAGAAAGCACACTACACGTTTTATAGTCTTTGGGTCCAGATATGCACGTGCGCTAAATTCCAAAAGCAGGCTAAGGCTTTACTGTCAACCACACGGTAAACCGGTGTGAACCAAGAATCAATTACTAACGGTAATTAAAATTGATCACAGTATTTATACCGGTATACCGTTACAACCCTAGTCAGAACACCCCCTTCCCTAGTCGTTAGGGCTTCCCTCGGGCTGCGGTTCTCTCTCCAGCAGGTTCCTTTCAGTGGGGAGGGGGGCTTTGTGTGGCTCCTACTGTGTCCTTGGGGCCTCCCCTGCAGCCTCAGTCTGGGTCACTCTCCCCCACCCCCGCTGCAGACTCACCTCTGCGCAGGCCCGGGCTTCCCTCCCTCCCTCACTGCCTGCTCCTCCTCCTCCACGATCACGGTGTCTGCGGGCACTGGTTCCTCTGCAGTAACACCTCACAGCGGGCCTCTTTCTTCTTGTCCCTCTTACTTGGGGAGGGCCTTCGCGGGCATGCACCTTCCCACGCCGGTGTCTGGACCTCTTCCTGGGAACCGGGGGCCACTTGGCGTCCGGGAGTATTGTAGGGCCTGTGCCACTGCCCTCACTGGGATGCCGGGCCGATGGGCGTTTTTCTGCGCCGGGCCGAGTTACACTTCCTCACTTTGGTGGCTCGCACCTCCTTCCAGCTCTGTTTTACGCCACTTAACGGTGTGTGGGCGGACGGGAACTGCTCTTCCCCATATCCTTCATGCTGGAGGGAGCGGGTGCCAAAGTTCAGGCAGCCCCGGTGGACTCCGTAATTTGCTTTTTAACAGATGAAAGTCAAGGAAAAGCAAGAAACCCGTGGCAGATGAGAAACGTTCTTGAAGAATATTACCTTTGACATTAGCCTTTAGTGGCTGTATATGTTGCCTCCACAGACATATGAAATGTGACTAACCAGAGGCCCTTCTGTTAGTTTAGTAAATAAATTACTTGCAACAACCATGCTCTAGGAAATGTTTAAAATGTAAACACAACTTGACCAATTGTTAGAAAGATTCAGTGCACATATCTTTGCATGAAATATGGATATGTTCTTACAATCTATTACCTCAAAGATAGCTTTATCTTGTTTGCTGTACAAAGATGAAGAAGTGGACAGCTTCACCTCACTCATGAGGCCCAACAAGGCTGAAACACGTGTATGGGGTTGCTGTTGGTACTCTTGTTCAGAGAGGAATTGCCATAGTATTACGGTGCTGGACTGACCATGTGGGTGGGACAAAGACTGATATGCAAATGTTTATTGCCCATCTGTGAAAGGTACAACGAACAAAAAGCGTGTGCTGCAAACTCTCACCTCGGAACAGGTTATCATGCCATGTTCTTTCTGGAGAGGAGCGCCTGCTACCTTTTTTGAAAGATGAAGAAGTGCATTGTTAAACGTAATAATATTTGTTGAGCTGATATTTAGAGTTTTGAACACATGTCCCTGCAAAGTTAGTGTCCCTGGGAGAGTGAGGGCCCAGAGATGTCTCTGGGCATCAAGTTGAATTAAGTTAGGGATTGGGAGTCCCACCATCAATGTTGTGAAGAATACAGAGAATCTGTCCCTTCTCCCCAAGGTGGAGCCACCTCCTTTGGGACTATGGAGGGGAGTCTACTAAGCTTAGCACCCTTATAAGACAAGGGAAGCCGAATCCTACTGGTGGTGATTTCCCCTTAGTGGACAAGGAATCACCAGTAAGGGATTTTATTCATCCTTCCTCATGTGACACATCCCATGCTTGTTGGCTATATAGAGATTGGCCAGTAAAATAGCATTTCAAATGGATTGTGTCCTCCAATGTATTCCACACCTTTGACATGTAATGTCCACAGCTGTGCTGCTTCGAAAGTTTTTCGGCAGAGGGCATCCTGCGTGATGACGTTGGGTAGATGTCCCTCGAAGGCTTCCGTCGAGGGTGATGTCATTGGATGTTATAAGTAGGATGCACGGTGCCCGTAGCCTCAGTTCTGTTTTTTCCGCAAACGTGTTTGCTTGGAGAACTCGGCGCGCCTCGTGTTATCAGCTTCGATAATGTCTTCTTCTTCGACACCTCTGACCCCGCGGTCAGGCTTTAAAACGTGCAGGGACTGTAAGTCCAAGAGATCCATCACGGACCCGCACCGTATCTGCTTGTGGTGTCTGGGTGAGAGCCACGACACTGACGACTGCTCCAAGTGCCAGTCGTTGACTGCCAAGGCCTTACTGGAGCATAAGGGGAAGTTGC
Organism: Ambystoma mexicanum; assembly: GCF_040938575.1. Taxonomy (NCBI): domain Eukaryota; kingdom Metazoa; phylum Chordata; class Amphibia; order Caudata; family Ambystomatidae; genus Ambystoma; species Ambystoma mexicanum. The sequence goes on along the minus strand of NC_090925.1, from coordinate 323,400,902 downwards.
AGGTAGGTCGGGTATCCAAACCCCGTAAATCCAAGAAATGTGGTCTTTGCACCGACGACTCGAGGGGTGACTCGCCGTCGGAAGGAGTCCAGAGGATCTTGGTCCCGGAGTAGTTCTCGCCACTCGTCCTCGTTGAGGCACTCCTGGAAGCGGTGTCACCGTTCGCCTTCCTCGTCCTAGTCGGATGATGTCTCCACGAGGAACGTGGCTTGCCCCACTAAATCCTCTACTCCGGAGGAGTGGGAGGCATTCAGGGAGAAAATGTTGGAGATTTTTCAATCTCAGGGCACAGCCGCGTCCGCGCCTTTGGTTGAAGCTGGCGGGGAGGTGTCTCAGTCCGACGTTTGCACGCCTTCGGGCCCGGGCGGTCAGCGCGGTAAGCATCAGGAACCGTCGAGGTCCGGTTCTGTCAAGGCTCAGGTAGATAGCTAGAGACGTCCCAGATCCAAGTCGAGGTATTTGTCCAGGCGAGACCGGCAAAGCCTGGGAAAGTGTCCAAGAAGGTGTCGGCGCCGTGCCCATCGAGTGCGGCTGTCGGGGCTTTGGCCTTGACCAGGCCCTCGGCGCCATTGTTGACGTCGAAGCCCTCTGCGCCATCGGGGCCTACAGGTCTCAATTTGACGGTAGATGCCCCTAGAGCTGTGGATCCTCAGAGAAAGGCTTTGGCTAAGACTGTGAGGCCCCATGTGGACTCCAGGTCTACTTTTGTACCTTGTAGGGAGTTCTTTCACTCCCTACAAGATAGTTATGAGGATGAGGAGAGGTCTGATGTGGAGTTGGAGCCTTTTGGTGCTCCTGGTGCTGGAGGATCTGAGGCAATCTTTGCATGATGCCAGTGGCCTGGATACATCTCCTGAGGTGGAGTTTGGCAGGCCTGAGCCTCTGGCTCATGCTGAATCCTCTTATAGGAGGTTGATGTTAAGGGTTACAGAGTACCTGGGTGGTGCGGCCCTCAAGTTGAATTCGATCAGGATGACCTGACTGACATTTTAGATCAGGGTACATCCACTGGACCAGTGTTGCCTTTTCACATGGCGTTAAAGGAAAGGGTCGCTGATACTTGGAACACCCCAGAGTCTCTTCCGGCTGTCAACAAGTCGCTGATTAAGAAATACAACCCATCCAGTAGCGAACCGAGCTACCTATACTCACACCCCACTCCGGAGATTTCGGTGGTGCTGCGGCCACCTCGAGGCAGGCGGCGTACCCCACCATCTCTCCAGATAGGGACAACAAGCACTTCAATGGATGAGCACGCAAAGTATTTTCGGCTGGGAGTATGGCCCTTAAATCGGCCAATTCCACCTGTGCCATGGCCAAATTTTCACACACTCTGTGGAATTGTCTCTCTCTGGTGGCTGAGCATATTCCCCAAGGGGAAGAAAGGGATGGGTTCCTTGCTATTATGCAGGATGACATGTGTGAATCCCTTCAGTCTGGGTTGGACATGGCAGATAGTGGCAGCCGGTCCATGGCTGTGAGCACCATGATATGCAGGTTTGCGTGGTTGCAGAAGCTGGGCTTTGCACCGGACGTGCAGGCCCGTCTTCTCAACATGTCCTTTGAAGGCTCTCATTTATTTGGCAGCAAGGCTGACGAGAGCCTTGAGAGTTTGCAGACCTCCAAAGATGCTGTGAAATCTTTGGGCGCAGCTGTGCGTCAACCTCTGCCTTTTCATCCTATGGGACAGTAGTGGAGGGGTTCCTTTCGTTACTACTCCTCTTTTGGTAGATAGAGGGGAGTGGCCAGTCAAAGTGGACACCGTAAAACTACCCATGGTGGACGGGGAAGAGGTGCCCAAGCTGCTCAGACAACTGCCTCTTTGCCTTCAGGCGCTGCAGCAGCTGCTCCAAAACAGCTATGAGGCCAGGCCCATTGTTCGCTGGTTGGGGGCAAACTGTCTCAGCATCTTGAAGAGTGGCGAGCCATTACTTCAGATGCGTGGGTTCTGATGGGGAATACGTTGGAGGAACATCCAGGCGAAAGAATGTTACCAGTTGGTAAGTAACTTGTTCTTCTGACCGTTTAGAAGTCTCTGGTTTGGTTTCTGACCCTTTTCTAAGTTCCGCACTAGGAGAAACACAAAATCGACGGATCATCCAACCTTGTACTGCACAAGCAATACCAGGAGAGAAGGAAAGGGAAGAGAAAGTCCTTTGGTCTGGAGCCTTCCGAGCATGACCTACCTAACGAACAGAGAAGAGCCCCCAAACCAGAAGTGGTTGACTGGCACCTACAGTGCCAACAAACCAGTGAGCATCAGGCGGACAAACCGATGCAGGTAACCCAGAAAGAGGCCGAAGTGCTGTTTTGCGACAGCCGAGGAGTCTGCCTCCTCCAACTAGGACACAGTTGTCCAGGGAGGAGGGAGAAGAGACCCGGCCAAACTCCACAGAGGGCTGATTGACCAGAGAGCCAGAAGCGGTAAAGCCAAACTACCCCAAGTTGGGGTGTGACATGCTTAAACTAAGGCCAGGTGAAAAAATTCCACGGTAGGGTGACCAAAGAGCCCTAGTGTTGAGATGGATTTCTAAACTCTGACCTGTTGGGCAGAAGTTTAGGAGGCCACCCTAGTTTAGTGGAACAGGGGAACCTTCTGGATAGACCAGACCAATCTACGGTAGCTTAGCAGGCGATCAAGACTAAGTCTCGGGAGCGTTGAGAGTGATTGGGAGCACACACAGTATAACTCCACAGATTACTATTAGACAGATGTATATCAAAAATACATTTATTATAGCCATTTATAATCAAAACACAATTAAACCACAGTTATGAATAAATAATACCACACACGATCATTCACTAACAATTATACAATTCTGCGAATAGCCTAATACTGATGATGGGGAGGAAAATAACCACAACCTGTATCAGAAAGGGGTTAGTTCAGCACATATACCAGTTTAGGCAGTCCTTCATCAACAATCCCCAACTTATGTAGTCCAGCCCTACGAAGTGAGGAGCCTAGCGGTCAAAGTACTGTTGTCCGTTAACACTGTGCGGTCGTGCGTAAAGCGGGTTCTCTACAGGGGGCTGTAGCTGCTCAGAACGGGGCTTGAGGTGATAAAGAATACGTTCCTATTCCTAGAAGAGTGTCTACCCTTGCGGACAGAGCGACTTTTGGAATTTGGGAATAGCTGGGGAGCGCGCGGGCCATCCCAGCCAAGGTGTGTATCCTTTGAGAGCCTCTCGTGTGTAAAAATGAATGGATGTGCCAGGGGGCCACCCGTAAATTTGGAAAGTGCTCAAAGACCCACGACACAGTTCGGACCAAACTTTGGCAGTCTAGCCCACTTCGCCTGTAAGTGTTAACCCTGCAGTTTCAGGACACTCAGGCTCTCAGTGGCTGCGGTATGGCACGATCGTCCGTGGCGGGATGTTTGCTTTTTTCAGCCCTCAAAGGAAGGATAGTTTCGGTGCAGCACGTCTCAGGACACGGTAGGTAAGAACTGCAGGCACTTGCAGCGATGGTCACGACAGCTGGGCGACACAGGGACTGCAAATGCTTGCAGCGTGACTCACTCTCATAAATCGCGACCCAGAGGAGCTAGTACAATGTGTTTTGGTGGGAGAGGGCCCAGGACCACAAGCTAGCAATTCCCCAAGTCTTGAGTCTCAACTCTGGACCACAGCATTCCTGTGCGACACCCTGGGTTTGAGCTGGACCGTTCACTACATGGCCCGGGAACACTTCCGGGGAGGCTCTTTGCAAGGGTAAGTAGGAGAAGCCGAGAGTAGTTCCCACTACTCCAAAGGGGCGAAGCGCCCTTGCAGGCCTTCTCGGTTCGATGAAGAAACAGGGGTCTGGCGGGACAACAGCGGGGTCTGGGTGCCAAACCTTCCTAGCATGTCACCGGCGGTTACTTGGCTCCTTATGACGTTTGCTGTGAACCTCAGTAGATAAACCTGGAATGGATGCAGAGCCCCCTCTCATCCAAGATTCGGCTCCCACTCAAATTTCAGATAGCCAATGCAAGATCTGCTCTCTTGCATGCACGCCAGGCGTGGGCCAATTGTGGCCCACATTGGTTCCAGTCATTCATAGCTACCAGACATACTGGCACCAGTAGTGTGGTTTGGGACCAGACAGTCCCAACCCTCTTCCTGGGCACTAGCACATGTGACATGCAGGAACCCGCAAAAGATGTGGTTTTCGCGGCAGGCTGCATGCCCAACTAAGGAATACCCGGGTCTCTCAACCTGGGGGAATGCAAAGGGACAAAATGGCCAAAGGACAGAACAAAAGACTTCGTGGCATGGCCGTTTTCGGAACTGGCCAGTCTTGGGCCAAACGCGGTATGATCAATCAAAACGAAGTATAAATACTTTAAAAGTAAACTGCTGCCACCAGTTCGTCCTAGGCATGCTTGTACAAACACCCAAAAATCCTTAGCGGGTGGCTAGGGCCATAAAACAAAAGGACCCCTTTGCACAGTACAGTAAGGTATATGGCACATAGATAAAAAGTTACCAAGAAATGGCAACATAGTCGAAGACTAAGGGAAACGTTTCCCCTTTGCTGCTACCTGAAGGACGTGCCAGTTTTCCCATAACAAATGTGCGAAAGCCGAGAGGAGTGCAGCTGAAGGCTGTGCTCCACTGGAAAAAGTCAGGTTTGGTAAGCCAAACAAAAACAAAACGTTTGCAGGATTCCCAAATGGAGGGAAAATTGCACCTAAAGGAAATCTTTCCTAACACCTAGGCGGGGTGAAAGTCAAAGAAGGGGTAATTGGTACAATACCCTTTGACGGGTCGAGAGTGTACGGACTCCAATACTGGGTAGAAGAAACAAAACACCAAGAAGGGGTGAAATGAGTAATACCCCAAGGTGGGGACAGAGACATTTGACTCCAAGGTCGCTTGAGAGAAACCATACTCCAGGGCGCAGTGATCACTGCTCACTTGCAAGAGTCAGACTGTACGACCAGAAAATGATGGAGACTAAAAAGGCATTCTTACTTGAATGTTGAACTGTAAACGGGCAAGGGGGCTGGAAAAATGGAGAGACATTTGGGTCGGGTTCAGACACCAGCCACTGTTTCAGACCTTGAGAAGGAAACCCTTTAAGCACTTGTTAGTCCTTTTTATTGGTAGGGTCAGAATTTGGGTTCGGCTTTGGGACTGACAACTGCGTTAGGTTGTAATGGCTTGGCAGGCGAAGAACGATGGTCTGGAAGGTTGCCCAGAGCAATGCTAGAGGTTAGGATTAATTCCAGACCGTCCAGCCATGACCTCTTTTGCTTTATGTAAGTCTCCCCCAGTGGTACTGGTATGCCCAGACATGAGTCCCGTGCCTGCTGGGCCTAAAGAACCAATCTGCTCCTCACTGATAAGGACCAACAAGGCCAAAACATGTTTGAGAATGCTTGTGGCCACTTGCAGAAGGGATGTGACCAAGCAGTTCTGACTGGACTGCCCCTTTAGGAGTGCCACCAAGCCTGATTTGCATGCAGTCTTTTCCCTTTTGTAATGGTTTGGCAGGTGAAGAACGATGGTCTGGAGGGTTGCCCAGTGCAATGCCAGAGGATAGGAGTCATTCCAAACCTTCTAGCCATGACCTTTTATGTTTTGTTGCATGACTCACTGACTAGCACCACTTATTTATTTTTAGTTAGGGCCAAGATCCATGTTGGAGATGGGGGAAGAATAGGCCTTCTTGTTTAATAAAATACATTCTTTTTGCCGTGGCCTCTTTGCACCACCTGAGTCTGACTTCCTACAATGTTTATTCCAAAGTGAATAAACCTCCATCATAGGAATCAATACAGCAGTGTAAAATCACAAGTGGCATGTGCTTCTGGTTATAGGAAAGCAACCACAAGCTGTCAAAATATTTAGAAATAACTTTGGTAGGTAAAGGTCACCACTCTCCAATATAATCTCTGGTTAGTTAAATTGGCTTCTGGTGAAGAAAAGGAAGGTTGCACGACAGAAAGGTCGTTTTTAAAGTTACCTAGGGTGTTGCTGGGTCAGAAGGAAAGGTGATCTGATGCGTGGGTACAGTGCAGCTGCACACTAGCCTATGATGTGGTGCAGACAGTGGAAAACTGCAGCACATCTGCTTGACCTGGGGTTCCCTACAGTCCCAAGCACATTTGATGTGATATGTATTCTCTTTTAACGGTAGCTCACAGATTGTACCGGTTAGTCATCCTTAATCGTCCTGTGCGTCTGCCTCTTTGAGAATCGCCAATATGTGCAAGATGAGATGCCTTTGAGGTGTCCAACCCAGCTATTCCCATCAGATCAGGGAGGAAGTTCCAGTGGTTAGATGATGTGATAAATCATGCGATTCAGTCAATTCTCACCGGGGGGGGGGGCTTTCCCTGTGAAGTGAGTCTGCTACGTGATACCCTCTCACTCAGAGAGATCCCCCCGCCCCTTATCGCTTTGGGGACAAGGACTCCAATTTCTAAAGAAAAAACCCTAGGTTACTCACCCACAACCCACCACTAACGGCTCCTACCCATAGAAGATATGAAGAACAAGCTAATGTTTGTCATTGGGTTGTAGAAACATTAAGTCAACATGAGAAGGAATATTTGTGCAATACTAAGAAGAAAAAGATTGTGCGAGTAATACAGAGTACTCTTGTCAACAGAGAAATATGACTTTGAATCTCTGCCAGGGAAGACCCAGCAATGCGTCATAAATGATGGAGGAGTAGTCCTGTTAGACAGAGAAGCCTAGGAGTTTAGAATCAGCTGTGCTGAGGGAGACCGGGACACACAGCTTTCAAGCATGGACGAAAGCTAGCATGTAAAGGCTACGCGAGAGAGGCTTGAAGCAAGAGAAGCTGAGGGAATTATACCTCAGAAGCGTTACTGAGTCCTAGGTGGTGGCTGAGGAAAGAAGTCACCCACGCCAGAGCCTGACCGGTGATACCCAGGTTATGACGGAGACGGTTGAGCAGGATGGCATGGTTGACAGTGTCAAAGGCAGAAGAGAGATCAAGCAGGATGAGGAAGCAAGGGGTGTTAGAGTCAAGATTGGAGAGCAGGTCTTCACGTATGTTCAGGAGAGCAGTTTCCGTGCTTCTGACAGTTCTGGAGCCAGACTGATGGTCATGGAGACAACCAACAGATTCAGTGTGGAGATTAAGCTGGGAGATGGCCAGTTTCTCCAGGAGCTTGCCCAGGAAGGGAGTGATGGAGATTGGGAGATAGTTGGCTGGGCAGGAGGGGTCGGCAGTGGGTTTCTTAAGTAGAGGGTGCACAAGGGAGTGCTTCAGGGGGGGTGGGAAGATTCCAGTGGCGAAGGAGTGATTGCAGAAATCAGCCAGAGCAGGAGCCAGGGAGTCGATGTGGTCCTTGATAGTTTTAGAGGAACAGGGGTGAACCTGTTTCGATGAGACTTTCAAAGATCGGACTTGTCTAGAAACCTTGTCTGCGGAGAACAGGGGAAAGGCAGAGAAGGAGGGAGGAGAGGTGGCTGCAGAATGGCCAGAGGAAGAGCAGGGAGTGGGGGCTGAGGGAGGGGATAGGAGGAGAGAGAGGACGGGATGTCCTGAGTTTTAGAGATGAAGTGAGACGCCAGTGCCGTACAGAGGACCTGGGAGGGGACAGGAGAGGTAGAGACTGCGGCAGGATTGGCCAGTTCCTTGCAGATTTTAAAGAGTTCAGCCGAATTGTTAGATGCCGCAGAGATGCAGGCTTGGATATGCGCTCTCTTCTTGGTTAGTATATGCTACAGAGGAGCTGAGAGAAGCACATTGGAGCCAACCAGCTCAAGTGTTGACCAGAGGAAGCCTGTGGGAAGAAGATTACTTGTGGCAACCCCAGAAGCCAGTTCACTGGTGAGAGACGAAAGAAACAAGGGGAACAGAAACGTATCCCTTGACTTTTGGTTAGCCAAGAAAGACTTTACAGAAAATAAATATTAATTGGACAAAGGCAGAAACCAAAGGAAAGGGAAGCCAACGTCTTGGCGCTATTTGTGGACATAGTTGGAAGCCAAGAGAAAGGAAGCCCTCTCTTGGCAGTGTGAGAATCGGACAACCTCATGGGACAAGGATGTCCATCTTTTTGGTTGTTGTTTTGTTGCACCATTTTTGGAACTCTACTTTATCAACTGAAGAAGAACTTTGGCCTTTGATCTGATAAAGACGATTCACTTGCATCTTAGTTTGAGTAATTAGTGTTAGGGTTGGAAATAGGTTTTTGACACAACGGTGGACCTGTTTTGTTTGACATCCTGACAGACTCCTTAGACTGAGAGAAGCACATTGGAGCCAACCAGCTCAAGTGTTGACCAGAGGAAGCCTGTGGGAAGAAGATTACTTGTGGCAACCCCAGAAGCCAGTTCACTGGTGAGAGACGAAAGAAACAAGGGGAACAGAAACGTATCCCTTGACTTTTGGTTAGCCAAGAAAGACTTTACAAAAAATAAATATTAATTGGACAAAGGCAGAAACCAAAGGAAAGGGAAGCCAACGTCTTGGCGCTATTTGTGGACATAGTTGGAAGCCAAGAGAAAGGAAGCCCTCTCTTGGCAGTGTGAGAATCGGACAACCTCATGGGACAAGGATGTCCATCTTTTTGGTTGTTGTTTTGTTGCACCATTTTTGGAACTCTACTTTATCAACTGAAGAAGAACTTTGGCCTTTGATCTGATAAAGACGATTCACTTGCATCTTAGTTTGAGTAATTAGTGTTAGGGTTGGAAATAGGTTTTTGACACAACGGTGGACCTGTTTTGTTTGACATCCTGACAGACTCCTTAGACTATTATTTCGAGGCAGGGAAACCCCTCTCAGAATTAGATGGGAATTTACCCAACCCTCTTTTAATTGAATAAAAATCTATGGCAACAATCTGGCCACCCATGTGTTGATATCTTACTTCTACACACTTACAATGCACAAAAAGGACCACAGCGGACAATGCGCTGTGCCAAAATGGCCGATAACCAAAGGCTCATGCCAAAAGAGGGCACACCAGTGAGGGTGTGGGGACGAAAGGAAGGAATGATGGAAGAAAAGAAAGAAGGATGGAAGAAACAAGGGAGACTGAAAGAAAAAAAAGAAATAAAATGCAAGAAATTATTTTTATGCATCAAATATTACACAAGTGACATTAATGTGGAAAATAAGAAATCAAGAAGACACAAAGGACAAAATAAACATAATGTCAGAAAAACATTAAGATGTCTCTCTCTGTGCATTACACTGATAACAAAATCTGGCAACACTGGAAAGGGGTAATGCCTTTTTGTTCATGTGCCCAGAATCTTTGCTACCAAAAGAAAATCATGAATACAATATTACCACTTCAAAACCGTGCCCTGCTATAAATCCTCATGCAGCTAGATATTGTCAAAATGTTTTCACCAACTTTGTGTTGTGTTCAGTGAAAGGCTCACAATGATCACACCAGACATGAGAACCAAATAGCGAACCAGTCACCCCTTCAGCAAGGAGTAAAAAAAAAAATGGGCATCTGCTGGATCGGTAAAAAAGTTAGTCTTGTTATTATGGACAACTCATAACTTAGAAGGATACAACATAGCGCACTGCAGTCCGCACTCTCTCATTTGAAGCTTTACAGCGGCGAAGGAAAGGCAGGCCTTTTGGATCGAGGGTGTAAAGTCTGGGTAAAAGGAGTTTCTGGCTTCCTGGTAGCATATTTCACCTACTTCAAGGTCACGCCGCAGGACAGGGTCCCTATCCCTATAGTTCAACAGTCAGGCAATCAGGCTGAGGATTCTGCCCAGGCTTGGGAGCAGGACCAGATATTTGGTGTGCTGTTTCAACCAGAATCATTGCAGACAGCAGGGGGTCCCACAGCACCTTCTTGATGAAGTCCTCCAAGAACAGTTCCATGTTTTGTGGCTGGATTCAGGTATGGCAATGGCCCGTATAGTGTTCCTCCTGGATCTGGCGCCTAGGTTGTAATTTTTCACACAAATCCCCTTCACCTCCTGGTGTAGGGAACTGGTATCCTCCAAAACCCCAACTCTGTGCTCAACCTCCGAAATCCAACTACTCTCCTTCACAATTCGCTGCTGCATCCCATCAACCTTGAAGACTTAGGTTATACAGCTTGCCATTAACTGACTCAAACCCAGACTTAACTTGGGCCAGGATGATGCACAATTCGGAGTGAGCACTCGGGTGACCGCTCCCAGTAATACCTGCCTCAGTGGTCAACTCGTCCGACATCTAATCCCCCATCAACAATCCTCCAGGAGCAAGGGTCCTATATTTAGGAGTAACCAGTAGTTCTTTGTGCCTTCACTGTTGTTTGTTCCCTTTGGCCATGTGTGCAGCCCAATACCCCAGTGGGCCAGCTATCTTCAACAGGAAGAATGTTAGACACCAGCACCCCCCGTGGGGTCAGTCGCCATCTCCTTCTACATCAGCAGGGTCCCACAGCACATCATTCAGAGCATCAAACCCACCTCGCCAAAGTAGGAGAGTCAAGATCCATAGGCGCTGGGTGTTGTATGCAGAACACGTCAGACTCGACGATCCCCTGAAATGCCACCCGAGCCTCCAACAAAGCATTCCTAGCTGCGGCTAGATGTCCACACAGTTGCTCCCAAATCCAAGCAGACTCGATATGTGCCCATCCCCAATAGGCTACACTGTAAGGGTTGAGCACACCCCAATTTCTCAGGGAACTCAGCTATGGCTACCATCACAACAGTGGAATCCACACTTCAGCATGGAGCCCCCCTGCGTCGACATCATCCCGCGCCACTGATCGCAACGAGCCGTAAAAAAAATGGCTCCGACCCTCTAATTTCGCCACCTCTGTAAGTCCCAAAATTATAAACCTATGATTGCAAAATAAGATCACAAGAGACACGGAGATGGATAGTAAACGGAACACCGTTTATTATGCATGGCAGGGAAGTCAGCTGCTCACTAACAAGCCAAGACCCCTTCTACTTAAAAGAAATCCACTCTTTATACATAGGGGCAGTGACGTACATTACATGCATAGAAACATTTCAGAGAAACATCATTGCTTCTGGTTACGTACATATTTCGTTATAGCATGTACTGTGCTGAGAACATAAATCATGTAGTTCTGAAATATTCTGAGCAAACAAGGCCTATTGTGCGAGCATTTTTCTCCAATTCTGAATGTCCCATCTCCCAAACAAAAACATTCGTAGTCATGTTATCTCTCTTGCTCTGCAGCCAAGGCTGTTTTCTGTGCTGAGAATAGCTGACAGTCTGCCAACAGACAACACCTACATTCCCAAAGCCTCCGCGTAGTCATTCAGCAGAGACGGCAGCAACTTTCAGCACTGTACGCATTCAAGCATAGAAATGGTGCATCTTAATTGGAGCATACAACAAGTCACCTGAACGGGACTTTTTTCAGAATATCATTGCCGTTTGAAAACTTAACTTTGTCATGTGAAATTTCACTCTGAATGGCAGACTAATCTGACTCTCAAAATCTACCTAATTAAACCACACCAAACCCTGCAGCTATATGAACACTACTCTAAACCTGTTTGGTGACATACCAGTTATCAGTTTGATATGTTTACGCCCTGAAGACGGCCCAGAATAGGGTTGAAACACGTGTCGGCGTGGCGCTTTTGTTTGGAACAATAAATAACTACTGATGCAAAGCATATAATTACTAATTCGAAGTACTCTCAAGTCTGGATTTTTTGCCAGTTTTTACTTGCCTGGAAATTTACCAAATTTACATATGTGCTTAAAACTGCCTTTACCAGTATCAGCTAAATACTGGTTAGTAGCGCAGATAGTGAGGTGTTTCCTTAATGTACTATCTAGTCTGCCAACAGAGTCTGCCAAAAGATACTCCTCTAATAACATCTCTTTGCTGTTCAGCTGTGTTATAGCATTTCGCATTGGCACATGAACACATTTAGCGCTTAGAAACTAGAATATGTGCTATACAAAATAACCAGTATAATACATTATATCTTTATGCATGGCTCTCAGCAAATCTTGATCCATGATTGGTCAGAACAAACCATACTGCTAAACAGAGTTTACATTAATTAATGGATTAGCTTATGCAAACCAAAAAATGCAGATTCACACCTCCATCCACAGGGCTTCGGACGCTCACCACGCCAGGCTCACCAGTCACCACAGGTGGCAAACGGACCTCTGGTCAATGCCTGCAAGAGCAGAACACTGTGTCCACACACTGAGCTCAAATGTGTATCAGCCTGTTCCTGTTGTGTTCGCACGGTTAAATAGCCACTCTGTGGGCACGCAGGATAAAACACACTGCGCGGCCTAGCTTTTCCTCCCAACTCACACAACGCTTGGTCAGAAGTGGCCATCTTGGTTCTGCGCTCACTAGTGCCCACCACCTGGTATTGCTGTATTAAAACATACGCATCTATAAGTAATAATTTGCGGGGGGGGAATAATGATAAGATGAACCCAGTTCCCATGGGCTTGTGGGATGGCCCATAAACCACAAGACAACATTAACTAAACAGAAAAAAAGCTTTAGTTTTAAACAAAACAAATTAATGGTGAGCAGGGATATGAATGAACTCGGGTGTTATGGGCTTGTGGGATGGCTGCTTAACCACAACAGCAACATAATACTGCACTTAGCACATGGAAACCATCATTAAGTTCACGTTAACATTTATTTTTTTTAAAGTTCATCTTGCATGCGTCCAGTAGTGCCTGCGCCCTGTTAACTGCGTCCTACAGGGCACGCCGACATGCGACCTCCAGCCAAACGCCAGTGCCAAAACATCTGGCACCAGAACATCTGGCCCCAGAACAGCTGCGCCAAAACGCCCTGCTTTGTAGGGACGGCACAGTTTCAGAAATGCTGATGCAGGAGCTTCATCTCTAGACTCTGTGCAGTTAAAATAAACAGGGAAGTTCTTCCGCAACTTATTACATTATCTTCTGTACTACGGGCCTAGGAAAGCACGGGATACATTTTGAACACCCCACCCTGTGAGGCCTCTCAGGAGACACATTTCGCAGAGTAGTCTTTTAAGGAGAATATATTAGTGGAAAAGGTGTGTGTGAACCATTCAGGGAAAACAACACGATTAGGGGGGTTCATGCCCAAGCCTTGCCAAAGCCACAGTTGAGTATTTGTACTTCAACTCCAATGCATCTTAGTTTTGCCATGCAGCAGCCTCTGATATTACATTACTGGCACCCTTATGCAATTCTGCCAATCCACCTTCATCATAATGATCATAATGTTCAGCAACCACTGCATCTCCAGTACCTACATCCATACAGAGCTCTATCAATGCATTGGATTCCTCACCATGACATTCTAGTGCTCATATCCAACCAGAGCATTGCTATTGCACCTCTCGTCTGTCCTATAACTTAGCCTTCTGTACAATTAGATGGAACTTCGCATTTTCCTTGCTCTCCCCATTACTTGTACTGCTACATGATCTACTCTTGTGCATGTGACTTGTTACTTTGTACTAATCTATGACCAATGTTGTTTTTGCAATATCCCACAGGTGCATGTTCGTTTGGATGACAGCCATCTGTGGAAAAAACCTAAAGGGGATGTTTGGAGTGCACCAGTCAAGAAGAAGGAAGGTGCGTTTACAGGCCCTCCATTATGTTCCTGGAGTGGAGCCAAGAGGCCATGAGGCAGAATAAACACAAAACTGTGTCGAGGGCATGGGACTGCTGGGTGCTTTCTAATGTCTAAGGTGCTCGATTCTGAGTGTGCGCTGGGGAAGGTGGGTTCCTTGAGGATAGGTGCCCCCTTCTGCCACCAAAAATTAGGTGGAAAGTGAACATTCTACATCTGCCACCTAGTGTTGCAAACTGATCGGAGGAGATTGAGTGGAACTTATATCCAAGTTCTGTTCCACCTGTGAAAGGTGTGACTTTACTTCCCCCACATAGAGAGTGGGGTGGCAGTAAGGCAATTAGACAGCTGTAATATGCAGCAGACCGCTCAAACAGGAGAAGGAGCCACGTGATATATTACACAAGGTCTTAAACCTGAGGAAACAATGCACAGACCTGTATGTGTTGGTGTCAGAGGAGAGTGGAATGATTAATTGGATTCTTGAGGATTTCTTGATTGTACCATGATATACATAGATTTGGTGGCAGGGTGTACACTTTCCATCCACAGTAAGTGGGAACTCCCTCATGGACCCGAAAAGCAAAGGCAATTTGGGCAGACATTGATGCGAAGCCAAGAAGAAAGTGCATAGTTCCTGCCTCCAGTCGCTAAGTTTGTTTGGTGTGGCCCATGCTTTAAGGCATGGGGATGTTTTTGTTTTCTGCATGAGAGTGGGTTGACGTTCTCAGTACAAGTGGAAGCGAAAATATGCTACGGGATGGCTATTCCCCATCTCCTCCTTACAGTTCTTTGTCACCATTGTGTCTTACAGGAAAGATCCTGAGTTACTGGTGCTTCAGCCCCGGCTTCAGCATGAATGACCTGGTGCGTCAAGGGGTGCGCTCCATCATTCTCACAAGCGGCACCCTCTCACCTCTCGCCTCCTTCACCATGGAGATGCAAATGTAAGTCAGTTACTCGCAAAGATTTGCAACCGGGCTGGGGAAAGGGAAACTGGGAAAGAAGTCTGTACTTCCAGGCAGAGGAGAGAGTCAAGGTCTCAGTGCTGTGTGCTAGTACTTCAATTTATTTATCTGAAAATGTCATACATGTTTTATGAACATCCAAGGATTAGGTTGTAGCTGTTCTTTTGATGACACAAAGCTCATTGTCTGTTCCTATTTGTTCTTTAAACACTGAACAGGGTTTCCCATTTCTCTTTATCTTCCAGCCCTTTCCCCATCTCTCTGGAGAACCCTCACGTCATTGATAAGCACCAAATCCTGGTTGGAATCATTCCCCGCGGCCCAGACGGCATCCAGCTCAGCTCTGCCTTTGACAAACGGTAATTGTGCTTTACCTCCTCTTGTTTATGGGATCGTGTTTAGAAGTGGTTTGTATGGGGATGGCTGGACACAGTCATGGGAAGATACCAGTCCAGGATTTCTTGAAGAAATTAAGTTATTTTTTTAGGGGAATTCATATTTCTTACTATATTTGGAAACCACACTGCAGCTCATATAACTAAACGTCTAAAAACCTGTTTTGTTAAAAATCCACGTGCACTTTAGAACGTTTAGCATTTGTGAGCAAATATGATGGTTTGTGCTACAAAGTAACAAATCGCATTACACCAGAAATATGGTTCAATCCTATATTAACCACATCAAGGGAGGTGTGAGACAGGGTCGAGTCTTGTCAGCGATAGATGTTTTTCTTGCCTCGAGTAGGAATGTAATGATATAACGGTATACCGTTAAAGATACCGTGAACCACTCAATTGAACAATAATAACCGTCACATTGTTCATACCGTTTATACCGTTAAGTGTGCTTTCCAATCTGGATTTGGAAAGGCTGCAGTAAGCAAGTACTGCGCAGTCTTGGTCTTGCACCGTTGGATGTGCCATCTGCCAAGTAGTTTCAGTTGAAGCAGTTTTTAATGCCATTCCATAAACCACAGGTGCCTGACATAAAATCAATATGTTAGCAATAGGAAGAATAAATACAGAGCTAAGAAGGAAAAGGGTTTACTTTGGGTTGGCAGCTTTGGGATTTATTTATTTATAATGGCTAATGTTTGCTAAACATATGACAATAGGGGATTTCCCTGGTTCTATCATTGAATTTACATATAATAAGTCACACTGAGAAATTCACTCATCTCTGTGGGTATTCCCTGCTGCCATACCAAAGGGTAACATGTCTGTGATTACTGAACACCTTTTGGCCTGCAAGTAAACTAAAGGCTGTAACGTAAAGAGAGAGTGTGCGCGTGTGTGTGTGTGTGTGTGTGTGTGTATGCGCAATATACTACCATCAGCCTCCATTGATCTGTGGCATGCAGGTTATAAAGATGGCAACATGTTCATCTTCACCAGTAGCCAGTGGGGGAGCTAAAAGCCTAAATGACCACTTAAGAAAAGCTTTTCAGTTTGCTTTGCCAGTCGCAGCAGGCCCCCACCCCCCCCTCCTCCTCTCCATACATGTGTTTGGTGGAAGCAAGAGGTGGCATTTCAGTGGAAAGTATGTTGAAAAGCGCAATGCTGGCCCTGGGTGCCTGGTTTTGTTTGTGATGATAAATCTGACAATTTATAACCTTTTAGAAAATATTTGTTAAGATTGGTTAACTCCACCTGCTATACCGCGATAATCATGATATACCGTCATTTGGCAAGAAGGTTATCGTACCATCATAAAACTAATACAGTGACACCCCTAGCCTCGAGTCTAGGGTTCTAGCACCCACTTGCTTCTATCCCAGGAGTATATAGCACCAAGCTTGCTTCTTGACTGCTCAGTCTCAGAGCAAATTCCATTACCTACTCTGTTGCTAGGTGGGCCAAGTCTACTAGAGTTATATGGCACTCGTCTAGCAAGTTTTTGTTGCTAAGTTTAGGCAGTGTGTTAGGTGTACTTTTGTTAGCGGTGGTGAAATCTGTTTGCTTACCTTATATTTTGACTATGCTAGGAGTTGACATTTTTATTTTCATGATGAATGTCTGTTTGTTTGTTTTATTATTTATAATGCGCGAGCGTACCCAGGGGTATCAGGGCGCAGCGTTTACAAGAATTTGCAAAGCTTGGTTACAATAATATAAAATGTACATATTGACCGTTGGGTAAACAAGTGTTATATACATAGCAGCAATGAAGCAAACAGGCATTATATACATGTAAACAGGTAGGCACACGTCATTACA
This sequence comes from Ambystoma mexicanum, assembly GCF_040938575.1. Taxonomy (NCBI): domain Eukaryota; kingdom Metazoa; phylum Chordata; class Amphibia; order Caudata; family Ambystomatidae; genus Ambystoma; species Ambystoma mexicanum. The sequence goes on along the minus strand of NC_090925.1, from coordinate 323,384,183 downwards.
ATGTGTGCGGGTAGCGCGTAGGGGAGAGACTTGGCACTTAGTTGTCTTGGTGGGCCTTCGTCTGCAGCCATGAAACTACCTTGGATCGGAAGTTCTGATAGGGCATGTCTACTCTGAGATTTGGAGGCAAGGAGTTCCACAGTCGGGCTGCTTTCACCGGGAAGCTGTTGCCCCCTATGGTGGCACGTTTGAAGTTAGGGACGGAGAGGCAGTCTTTATATGCGGTTCTGAGGGGTTTCAAGGAGGCCTGTCTATGGAATCTATTAATCAGGTAGGTCGGGGCAGCATTATTGAGAGATTTGTAAGTGAGTGATGCCGTTTTTAAGAGAATTTTGTCTCTGGTGGAGAGCCAGTTGTTCTGTTGGCTAAAACCTGTAATGTGCTCTCTTCTGGGGATGCCTAGAGCTGCTCTAAGGGCATTATTCTGGAGAGTGTGTAGCATGCTGATGGCGGCCTTGTAGGATCCCAGGTACAGGGCGTTGCAATAGTCGAGGCGGGACAATATAAGGGCTCTAGCGAGTGTTAGGCAGCTAGTGTCCGACAGAAATGGTTTGGCTGCGCGGATTAATTTACACGTGTATGCCTTGGAAGATGCCAGGGGGCTCACTTGTCTTTTGAAGGAGAAATTAGAATCCAGGTAAAATCCCAGAGTTTTGACCTCCTGTCCGACTTTGATGTTGTTCCCGTCAATCATGAAGGAAGTGTAGGCCGGGCCAAGTTTCTTTAAACTGGACATGGTACCTAGGATGATAAATTGTTTTATCATTCAGGCATAGTCCATGAGTGGCCATCCATGCCTGGATGATGATGTACACTTTTTTAGCAAGGCCAAATCCTTTCCATAATCTCCAGAAAGCGAAAGGAGGATTTGGGTATCATCTGCGTAATTAGTGTAGGTGATACCGAGATGCCCCCTATGGTGGCACGTTTGTGTTTTTGTGTTTTAAAACGTGCATAATATGGTGAAACATGAATGATGACCATGTCACAATCAAATATTACTACTACACCTAATCACTGTCAAATACTATCACTGCAATATAACATGCAGCTGTGAGCAAAGATTCCTTTTGAACTGCTAAGTGATCTTTTCATTAACATATTTTCATGTTCGTATTGTTTTATGTCTGTTACTATGTGAACTATGCATGTAAATGTTTTTTTTCTACACGTTTTCCTAGTAATTCCTTCTATGTATAAACTTTATATTCTTATGTTAACTTCTGGTTTTCGGAGTTCTTCATGAAAATAGTTCAGTTGTTAATAAAATAGGTATATATTTCTTTCTCTCCTTATTTAGCCTTGGAAGAGTACATTATTGGCACCTAAATAGACACCAACGTGTGTTAGGTGGTTCACATGAAGTCGATAAAATAGTATACATTTATTCAAATGAATTCAGTAAAAATAACCATGCAGGAACACGCACCTTTTTGTGTACATCACCTTACCAAGTGGATCAGCCATTGTAGGACTTTTGCACTATACCTTTTAAGCAAGGTGCATCACATAGTCTAGTGAGAGTGCCCTCCTCACTCTGCAAGTTCTCTTCGAATCTTACTCACTCGTTGCTCTCCCTGCTTTGTCATCTCCAACTTCCCCAAAAATAAGACTGCAAACCTCTCTTTTATAATCTCCTGACGTCTGCTCATTTGGTAGGCTTTCAAAAAGGAGTTGGCCTTCTTGGAGTCGGGTGTAATGGCCTTGGTCTCCCAAGGAAGTCCTGTATGGCTCCTGTGAAGGCATCATGAAGCAAGACACAGACAACAGACTTAAAGTTCAAAATAAGGTAATGTATTAAAGCAAATGTATGCCTAACTTGGCCTTTGGTAAGGTGGGATTTTCCCTACCTGAATGAAACTAAGGAAGGTCTGAGTCAAAGAGTTAAACATAAAAGTCTGTCTGTGTCCAAAACCTATCTTTGCCCTGACAACTAAAGCTAAACCATGTGGAGGGATGTCAATAATCAAAGAAATGGTGTTCAACACAAAGTCCGAGCTTCTCCCAGCTCTTAGCCTCCTTTTTGCCTCCCCTTGCCCAAGTTCATGAAAGTTCCACAAAAGTCTTAAGATTACTTTTCTCTAGTTCTAGGCAATACAGTTCCGCACACGTTCCAAGCAACACATTACAAAAGAAAAGGGTCTTGAGGCTCTGTACTCAAGACAACGTGTGTAGTTCCTCAGGTCTCAGGGTTCCTTTCCCCAAGACTTCAATACCACAACTGATATGTGTATCAGTCTATCAAAGATCAACACAAATCCAGGGCAACTTGACCCTCCTCCTGGTTTGTATCACCAGCTTACTTTTAGTGCTTCTTCTGGATATATTTCACAATGCCTTTGGCTTTCACATTTCAGGCTTCCCTGGTCTAGGAACAGTTGTCACACCACAGAGTCCACCCATCAAAGGTCGCGCAACCAGGAACCCAAGGCTCTTTAGCCGACCAAGGTTCTTCGGTTTCACCCCCGTGTACAGATTCACCTTCACTTGGCTTCTCTTTGTAAGCCTCTTGGCTTTATATATAGTTTCATGCTTTCCTGGATTCTCTGTCAGCCTCTTGACTTTGCCATTATGTGTTACACATCTCTGTGCCAGTCTTTGGCCTTTTAGCACTGTACTCATTCATGAAGTTCACTGTACTCATTCATGAAGTTCACTGTATTGCAGTGGTCTGGTTCATGCCCCACCTTTCTTTAACACTCTTTCACACTTGCACTCATTTATGAAGGTTGTGTTTAATTGGGCACTTTCCCTTTTATCTTTCATTCGTTATAGGCTTTGCCCATATTCAATATGCATAACTTGTTCTTGTTTCACGTTTTCATTACATACTGGAAGTTCACTAGGTGGCGTTACTGGTGGTGGTGTGGAATGTGACTTGGCTCAAATGGACTTTCCTACTTTGACATTTCAGGTGAAAGGGTTTTTTTCAAACCTTTTTAAATGCACCATAACTTTCTTGGTGTTGTATGTGTGTTTGTGTATGTGTGTGTATATATATATATATATATATATATATATCAGTGTTGGTTCAAGTTTTAATTCAGCTAGGTGTTTAAGATGCATATTTTATCTTTGCTTCGAGTTTTCATTCAGTTTGGTTTTCAACATGTATTTTGCAGCTTTGTTTCAGGTTTTTATTCTATTCGGTATTCAATAAACATTGTACGGCAGGCAGTTCATTATCTGTGCACAGCATTCCCGAGGAGCCCCGGCTTCGAATGACATCCCCGACACACACTGGGTTTTGGCGTCCTCTCCAGCGGCTTCTACTGCCTTTTGGTCTAGTTTGCCTGTCGGCGAACTGCCTCCTGCGAGCCACGCTTGCACTGCGTGTGTTGGCCTGTACATGCTGGGGCCTCTGCTTCCCCAACACGGACAACGTTCCTTCTTTCCTGCATGCCGACAGGATTAGCAACACACTTCCCAATATTGATGCTCCTACACCTGTAGTAGCCCCATGGCCAAACTGGCCTTGGACTCCACAGCTCCTCAGGGTATCGGCCGGCGTCCTGGCTTACTCGCAGTCCCCACCACAGCATTCTCTTCATATCACAGGTCTCCTGCTGGTTTCTCCTCCACATGTCTCCTTGTTGCTCTTTCTGCTGTTCTGTGGTTCTCCATTTATGCACCTGCAACCACTTGACAGGTTGCAGGTGTCTATTCCTAATTAGATTTGCCTGACCATAGTTAAAGGGGACATGACTGACCATCGCAGCTAAGAGTGAGGCCTGTGCGCGGAGTCAGACTGAGATTCTAAATGAGGCGCAGAAAGAACTTGCAGATAGAAGACCATGTACAGCAGAGCCACATTTTCAAGTTAAAACAGCTAGCTTCATGGAACAACTCAAAGATGAGTTAAAAACCCAGCAGCAATAGAGTGTAGTGCGTGAAACAGTTTATTGTACTGCAAGATGCACAAAAAGAATGTGTGGAAAATTTGAGCACACTGCAACATAAGGTCAATGATCAGACTAGTTATACTAGTGGGCTGTTAGATGATTTTATGGCCTTTCAATTACAAATAAAGGAGTTGAAAAATTAAAACAGTCAATTAATTATAAAAGGGGTTGATTCCCAAAATGACTTTGATCAAATGTATCAGAAGGTAAATACTTTAAAGCAGAAATTTCAACAGGGTAAGGAAAAAGACCTTTTGAACCAGGAGAATAGTGTCCTTGCACGGGAGGTGCATTAGTTAAATATGGATACAGAAAAGAGTCAGTCAGGTCCCCAGGAACTGACTGGAAATAGGCAAGAAAATGTAGAATTCATGGAGCATGTGAGGCAAGCTGAAGCTGACCTGTTAGTCACTGCAGTGTAGAAAAGCTCAAAAGAAAGAGATTTGTAGTTTGAAAGCAAAGCGCTTTGAATATGCGTGCACAATGCAGACAGCACAAAACGAAAAATGAGTCGAGTCGGAATGAAATCGGGGAATTGAAAGATCAATGAATGGCCCAGGGTAAAGTGCTCAAGGCTAATCAGGCACTGGTCTCGGAGTTAAAAAGCCAGCTCTCTGAAAATAAGGAAATAAGGACAGAGAGAAGGAGGTGTGAGTTTGATAAATGAAATTGAAAATTACAAACAGGCATTGAAGCACTCTCACCAATCAGGGTATGGCAAAGGGGCCTCTGATCCAGGGGTGATGCCCTCCTGTGGGGGAGGCATGGTATTACAAGTATGACAACCGATACAATGGGTACAATTAAGACCTTTATTGAAATTGTTGGGGTTGGAGAAACTCCTACTTTGCCCTTTAACTAAGATGGGAGTAGACTTGACCATCAAATAATAAATAACGCAGTCCTAATGGAGACCATCACATCAAAATGGCCTATTCTAACAAACCGAATGCCTGCCCTCTTGTACAAAACGTGTAAAAAGGAGAAATGTATGCAAAAGGAAAAATCAATGCTCAAGTGAATAAATGTGGTTGAACCAGCTCTCGTACCCATGTTAGACCTCATGGAGTAAGGTGGTCCCTGTAGGCAAGATGACACACTCTGGCTCGTTTTCCAACACAATAAACCATTCAAAAACATGGATCGAGGCGTGTCTGGCCTTCTGCATTAGTCTCTTCATTCGCTTGATCACTTCAAACAATGCACCTTTCATAGAGACTTTCGAGTGGGCTGCTTCCTTTCGCCGGACCACTGTTACTTAGTATCACTGATAACGCAGCTGTCTGTTACTTCAAAGTTCATTCACAGGTCTACCTTTCCTTGCGTCTCATCCACACGCATGCAGCCTTCGCTTGCGATATAATGTTGCTACTTCAAACTTTAACACACACTAGTCTCTCAGGTTGCTTGCCAATTCACTGCCTGTGTGTGTCTCTTTCTTGGTTTTGCGATATCCAATTCATGAGTCAAGGTTAGTACCACGGGCTTGGCCTTGCCTCCCTAACACTGCCGTTCACCCGGGAGGGTCTCTGGCATCCTTGAAACACAGTGCAGTCTTCACTTATGCAATCTGGCCTTTTCCACATTTTTTCCACAGCCTCTCGGAGGCGATGACCTCTGGTAGAGAACTCTTGCATTTTTTTACCCACATGTCGCCCCTTGGTCCGTCGCTCTGCTCCACTAGGTTTGCCTTTGTCCCGGAAGTTCTGCTTGTACCAGTGTTCCGGCTTGCTCAGTGTGTCTCTTTGGTTTCTACCTTTTATTTGTGTGAGGAGAGCTAATTGGAGAGCTAATTGGTATTTGGTGTATACAAGTGCCTGACCTGATTAGTGGGACATTTCCAGTACAATGTATGAACATTAGTTGCACTCAGTCACCCTCATTCTCTGCCCATTTTTTGTGTAAACTGGGGGTGGTGTAATTGGGACCGCAAAGAATCAAAAAGAATAGGAGGGGTAGATAAACAAGAGGGGGGATACCACGTCTCACCATCAGCTGCGTCACCCCCACTCCCAAAGATCCCTCACCCAGGTGATCCTCCCGCACTGATCCACCCCAGGAACTGGATCCAAAAGCTATGGCTGTGTCCTGGCCACCAGGATGACAAGTCCCTGAGGACTAGCGGGGGAGACACCCTTTGGTTGATCACACTCCCCATCAGTAACTTCATGCCAGTTGACCACAACTTCCTGTGGGCAGACTGCGACTGACCTCATGCTTTGTACCTACAAAGCCCAAGGAAACATGAAGCACCTTGACTTACCCAGGCCTATCCAAACTGATCCAGAAGTCCAGTCCTTCTGAGATTGAGAATACTCACCACTATCACACAGAAGGGAAGGTGGCCAGACCAGTGTGTCCTGGGAAGTTGAGAGTAATCCAGTGAGTACTTCAGACCATGAAAACTTACTTGATGAGAAAATGGACTTAAAAATAAAATGAGATTGCAGAGAGACTACCTATCTCACCTCGCTCGAGAAGAACATTCAAAGCTTCAGCCCATGAGGGGCATATTAAAAACCTCCTTACATTTAGGGGAATGTGTGCATTTCCCCCAGACTATATAGAAGGGGGGAGACTACACAGTTGAGTCACTCTGAGGAAAAGACTAAGTATTATCATATGCCAAAAGGTGACTACAGGGGAAATGACCCTGAAAATTCAAGGCACCATAGGCAAGAGGAGTCCACACCCTGTGGTTTTAGAAGGTATTCCCAGACTCAGAGACAGGGAGCGCCTAGAAGATAGGGAATGGAGTACCAATAGCAGTGTTGAGTCAGAAGGTGATGAGGAGGTAGTAGCGGAGGGATTTTCTTTCCACTCTTTTAGGAGATTTACATTGGTAGAGGTGGGTCTTTTGTCTTCTAACGGGTTGTGCTATTTTATAGTTAAATGTTCCTGTCTGCTCTAGTATCTCATAGGGCCTGTGCCACTTTGAAACAAGTTCATTTTCAAAGGTAGGTAAAAGGATTAACACTTTCTGATCTACTGAAAAGGGCCATATTTACCTTCTTGTCATAGGTAAGTTTTTGTTGGACTTGAGCTTTCTTCAAATGAGTGTGGACTAGATTTCAGACGAGTTTCATATGCTCTCGCAATCGGGTTGCTGTCTGTCAGAAGTTGAGTGGACTCAAATGCAGAGAAAAAGGAAGACAGGGAAACAAAGAAAGGGTTTTGGCAAAGGTACAACTAGACCAAGGCCATATAAAGCTTCATCACCCCATACCATAAAAACGCTATGTATTCACTGTGGGAACATCTAGAATTGTATGAACAAATGATATCCTCATTTGGAATTAAAAATAATGTAAATTGTAGGGAGTTTGTGAAATGGACATTCTCTCCTGAGTACTACAGCTTCATTTCGGGTCTGGAGGACCAGAATAATTATAAATGGTCCACCTATAAAATGGCCATTGTGAAAAAAATGCCCATACATAGGAACCCACAAGAGGCTGTGAGGCTGCATATAATTTGCACTGTGGGGAGGATCGGGCACCTAGGGAGTTTGTGCTGGAGTTTAAGCAGGCCTTTTCTCCGAATTCCCGACAGGTGAACACAAATGCTACGGAGTTCATAACTACACATTTCCATGCGCTCCCCAAGTCATAATGACTCAGTTGGTGCATGATTTTCACGAACACAGGGCCCTGGATTGGGTGATTGAACAGGCCACCCGGAACTATGCGGTCCAGATGCCCACTGAGAGTAAAAACACCCCCCAACACTCCCAAACCATCTAATACACATGCTGCTGTGAAGGTGGTGGAGGTAAAACTACCCCTCCATTGGATCTGGAGACAGGAGTTTGGGGGGGCTAATAATACTCCTTCTGCCAACAAGCAGAATTCAAGGCAGAGACCACCCTCGGACCCAGCCCATCAAAGGGTAGTCAGGCAGGATCTCAGACTAATGACCCCTCTGACTTTGCCACCTATGTAAGCCCTAGGTACAATGGTAGCAAACCAATAATGGGATATGTATACACTCCACCGGCCCAAAGGGGAGGGGGGCGGACCAATCAGGCAGGTACTGCCCTTGGAAACTTTTCTCAGGAGGGAAGTATCACTCCAACTCCCAATCTGAACTTTTCCCCCAGATATCCCCCAAACCGGAACTTCCACAATAATCATCCTTTCTCTCCCCGGTTCCAGGACAATAGATCCCTGAACCTGGGAGAAGGGAGATTCAGGACCGAAAATTATGGAGGGAATTGCCAATACCCGAGCTTCTCTAGGAGAAGGGACAAGTTAAGGTATGACTCGAGACCTCCCCACAAACCAGAAAAGGTCTCGCAACTGGAGCGACGGGTCAAGCAACTGACCGACGACCTGGGCTCATGCTAAGGGCTCAGTCCAACCCTCAACCTAACACTGCTTCCCAGAATGCTCCAACACCCAGGGCTGAGGCTCGGGGAGGAAATGATAGGCGGAAACATCCGGCAAACCATAGGTTCCTGAAGAGGGGGCCCGGGCGGAAGGGAGATGCCAAACCCTTGAGGCAGCTTCCTTTCTCACCCAGATAGAACCCCTAGAAACCTCTCATCCTGAAAGTGACTCTTCTATCCCCGAAATGTTAGAACCCAAAGAGCAAAGAGTAAGTAGGAGTAGCCAAAGAAGAACCCACTTTGTGGAGGAGCTCGGGATCATCCCCTTTGAAAGAGAAGAGTCCCTGGGGGACTTGGGTAAACGGACCTCTTTCAGAAATTGGGGGGATCTCTCCTGAGTTGGACACGGTACGTATGGAGGCCGACCCACAACAAGCAACTATTCAACTACTAAAATGTGAGCCAGATAGAATAGAAACTGAGGTGTCCTTCCCCCAAACAGGTTCTGAGAACTGCCACCAGGAAACAGGGGAGAAAGAGGACTCCCCAAATCTGCCCATTGTTGTTGTAAAACTTTCTTTACATATTCCCAGACTCTGACATGAAAAATGGCCCCATATCACAGTGTCAGAGTTCAATATTAAGAAAATGACCACCGGGCTGGCAAATAACTCACACTTTCTTTGCACCCTTGAGGAGAAAGGCAGTTGATTATATGCACCGGTGAGGGATCGGGGTCAGTGTGAATTATTATCTCTGGTGGATACTGGACCCCATGCCACCCTCCTTTTCAAAAAGGCCTTTGACCAACTAAACTCAGAACGGTGGGAGAGCCACCAAATTCCCCTCACATCACTTACCCGGCCAACTCCAAAAGTTTGATGGAAATTACATTTCGGTCGAAGGGACTGCAGATCTGGAAATAAAAATTGGACTGAAACATCCGATGATAGTCGTGACTCCAGAGGGCAAACCTTGTTTACTGAAGAACAATCTCCTGAAGAGGTTTTCACCTCTGATCGATTGTGTAAACAAGGTTCTCTGGAACCAGACTAACTGGCCTGTAAAATAAAAAATGAGTACCAATTATGTAAACAGGAATGGTACCTATTTAATTGATCAACTTTCTCAGAAAGTTGAATTCCATTTCAAGAATAACCAAGTCCCAGACATCACTGCCATCTTTGTTGGAGAACAAACTGGTAATGGGGACCCTTCTCCGTTCTTGAAAATCAACCTTCTTCCCATTAGATTTAAGTGGTAATCTACACTGGAAGGCGTAGAGGAGGCATGGTATCACCCTGTATTGCACAGAAATAAATCACAGAAAAGACATAGAATTCAAAAGAAAATACATCACCGTGGGCGTAACTGAATCCCTCATCTCGCCAGAAGAGGCTGAAAGACCCCGGTAAAAGCCAGGCTGAGAGCACAACAGCCCACAGGTATGCCGGACAAAGGCGTGCCCCTTCCGACTGAGGTCTTTGTACTTGTCCCGTCTGACCGTTGAGGGGTTCCGCATATATGCACTCCTCAAAAAGGGGTGGTAATTTCTCGAACCTTTTGGCAATGCACTTGCGCATTGATGGGTAACCATTGGTTGCCAGCTGAGTCAACCGAAAGTACTTCAGCAAAGTAAATTCAGCTCTCAGCAAAGTAAGTACAGCTTTTCACTGAGGCATGGAGTAAATATCCATTATGGCTCTGAGTGCCCCCAGAATACACTGCGCACCAGCGCCATGTTTTAGCTCAAGTATAACACACCCGAATGACACTGACACATTGGATACAATGTGTAAAACCTTTCATTGAAAATGTTGGGGCTGGAGAAACTCCTACTTTGCCCTATAACTAAGATGCGAGTAGTCTCGACCATCAAACCATAAACAAAACAGTCCTAGTAGAGTCTATCAAATAAAAATGTCCTATGTTAACAAAACCTAATGCCTGCCCTATCTCTTGTACAAAAAGTGTAAAAGGGAGAAATGCATGCAAAGGAAAAATCAGTGTTCAAAAGAATAAATGTATTTGAACCAGCTCTCTTCCTCACGTTAGACCTCATGGAGTAAGGCTGTCCCTGTAGGCAGTGTTAATTATTGCATTAGAGATTCTAGTGTTGTAGGAGGCAGATTTTGCTGTAAAGTTTGTAGGCGTTGGCGATGGTGTGGTACGCTGCTTTGGAGGAGTCTGATGGTTTTTTACTCCAGGCTGCTTCCGCATGGCGTTTACTGTTCCTAAATTCAAGTAGGTAATTGGTGAACCAAGAGTTTGAGTGGCTAACAGGTTTAGATATATGAGATGTGAGGGGGCAATTGTGTCTACAGCTGTGGTTAGTGTAGAGGTTGGCTAGGATGTTGGGGTCCTTGGAGAATGGAGGTTTGAGGTTAGGAGTATCCAGTAGTGGTAGAATGTTTCCTTTGGTAGGCTTCCTTGAGCTACGTGAGAGTGCCGGGGGCAGGGAGGAGCTCTTTTGTTTCTTATTTTGTGCTATGGCAAAAAGAATAATATGGTGATCAGACTACGGGCAAGGTGTTCTGGAGGATATCGAGATGCCGCTGTTGAGGTCAGCAATCGTTCGACCTTTGGCGTGGGCAGTGTTGACGTTTTTTGAATCCTGTGGTTTCTAGTGCTGTTGCTAGAGCATCAGCCTGGGAGTACTCAGGATCATTGGGACCCAGGTTAATGTCACCTAATAGGATTATTTTTGAGGAGATCTTGAGCTTGTCTTCCAGGATGTGAAGGAGTTCCTCATTGAAATTATGAAGGGGGCCAGGAGGGGCAGTAGATGATCTGAAGTGTGATGGTGCAAGAGGGGGAAGAGGTCAGCTTTAAGGTTAATCTATATTTCCTTGAAGTGAGGTGTTCATTTTTGTGAATGGGAGGTAGTCTTTGGCTATCAAAGCCACATCACCGCCCTTGGCTTTAGGTCCATCTTTCCAATATACTGTATAACCCTTTGGTAGGGCGAGAGCAAGGGCAGGGGCAGAGGCATCCTGAAGCCAGGTTTCTGAGATGGCAAAGGCGTCAAGGTTACATGAGTGGAGGAGGTCTGAAATATCCAGCGCGTGTGCCAGTAGAGAGCGAGCATTGATAAGTGCACCGTTTAGGTAGGGGTCTTTTGCTGGGTGGGGGGGGGGGTGTGTGTAACCGTGGTGTGGGCTGGTGCTGTTCTTTTGAGATGTTTGCAGTTCGGCCTGTAGGAGGGGGTAGGGCTCGCTGGGGAGGCGACCCTAAATAGGGCAGTCGTTTGTGTTAGGCAGAATCATATACAGTACCCTTTGGGAACACTACACACAATTAAGACTACAAGTGTAAGTACAATTTCACCTTTGGTACAAGCCTGTACTACACAGTAATATGGTAGCAGTGGCTGAGCAGCCAGACTTATCTCAAGAGTAAAATGAGCAGTACAACAGGTTACACAAAGGACCAACAAATACAGTGATTCAAACCAACACTTACTCAAGGTCTATTGTGAAAAGAATATACATTTATTTACAGTCATTTGGAAAACATTCCACTAGTAAGAGCTGCTCAATATCACAATCTAATATACTACAATACACAACCAATCAGTTTCTGAACAAGTTCAGCTCCCCTGAAGTGGGAGCAAAATGGCACTTCAGTTACTTTAAAAAGGGTTAAAAATACAAGGTGATAAGAATCAACATCACAAATACTTTCATAGGCAGGGCAAAGGGTTTCAGTTCACTACAACCAGCAATTCAATTCAATAGGCCTGGGCCAAAGTCAATGGTTCAGAGTCTTGTATAGGAGAGCACAGTTCTGGTAGTAAACGGTTAAGTCTTTGCCATGGATCTTAGAAGAATTTGGTCAGACGAAAAGTTAGATGTTGGATTAGGGAAGGACAAGCCTTCAAAGTCGGGAAAGTTTCACAAAGTTTCACTGCGGCCGAACAGAGTTCTGCACAGTACCTTGTAAGTGAAGAAAACCTGTAGCTGAGGCAGTTGTTCCTGGCAGTTCCTGCAGATCTCGCTGTTCCTGAGCTTCAGTCGTGGGGATAAGGAGGACGACGTTGGGAGGTTCCTGCACTGCCCACAAGCCACAAGCTTGGCAAAACGTCGGTTTAAGGTGTGAGTGCCTTAAAGTCCACAAGCTGGTTTCCTTCCCCCTGGATATCCGGTTTTCAACAGCACTCTGAAGAAAATTCGTCCAGGTAGCTTACGAGTTGGTTGTTCACACCAAGCTCCACGGAAGAAGTTAACCTTGAAGGGCTTCTCTGTCGATGGAGTTTCAGGCAATTCGGACCTGCAGCAGGGCTTTATCGGTGGACCAGGAGTTGCAGCAGTCGTCTTCCTTCAGCTCGTCTTCGGTTCTTTCGTTACAGTGGTCGACTCGCTTTCCAAGTCCCAGAGGTCTGCTTTTAAACAGTTTTCCCCCATTCATTCCAGCCAGGCTGTCACTCACACAGCAGGGTGGCTGTCTTTGGCGGACAGCCAGCCGGCCAATCACGCCAGATTGCATTCAGGTCTCTTAGGAGACTAAGCACAGGGAGTTTCGGGCACCTCCCTCACATCCTGTCCACCCCAGACACTCAGGCGCCAGGGGAGGGCTTCAGCAATGAAGCCCGCCAAAGGCCAACGAACAAAGGGACCAAACCTGGTTTGGCACGCAGAGACAAACCCAAGAAGGACCTTTCCAAAAAGAAATGGCGAAAAAAGTTGGCCGGAGTCTGTTTTTACAGATAGGACTTGGGCGCCATATTGGAAAACATGGCTGACCGGATTTTTAGCTACCGGTGTTAGCGGTCAGGAGAAATCATGGTAGTTTGTTTATAACCACTGCCACCAGCCATTTCAAGTGGGAAAGGGTAACATTTGACTGTTACATGAGTGTTTAGACTCGGGAAGCTAGGCAACCCCTCCAGCACTCTATAGGAAGAGAGGGTGTGCTGGATCTGTAAATTTAAAAAGACTAGTAAAGTCAATTTAACTTTACATGCTCTGGGAGACAGATGTCAGTCTCAGAGAAGCTATTTGAACCTTGGGCAGTCTGAAATACACCCCTGTGTCACTGCACTGAGGGTGCTGTGTGACGCACAGAAAAAGATGCCGCCTCTGGAGTTGTTTTAAAACTCCATATCCAAAGAACACAAAAGTAAAACGCACATCAAAATACACAAGAGTGGGGAAAAAAAGGCTCACACTCTTCCCAGGTAAAACATAAAATCCTAGAATCCAGCAAAGTTGCTGGGGGTCTCGAAAGGTAAGGGAAATTAGCACATTCTTGAGAATTCTCCCTAACAGTTTGCACGCTGGGGCAATATTCTGGGTGATGGGTGGGGGAGTCTATAGCAGAGAGGTGGTCAGCGGTATTGTCTTCCTTCGATGTCTGATGTATCTTTATGGGGCTCGCCTTCGCAGATGCATTTAGGTTGTCATTAGTGTCCTGTAAAAGTGCATTGTGTGAGATGATGTAGGCAGATGTATTCAAGCTGGCAGCGTCAGTATGTGGATTTGCACTGGCCGTTTCAGTATGGGTATTTAAGTATACTTAATGTATACTTTCTACCCAAACATCCCAAACACATTTTTAACTTGTTTTATGACAACAACCATGACCAGTTATGCCTCACTGAGACTTTACTACAGGATGAGGCTGGGCCTGCCATAGTTTCTGGAATCCACCTGGCTACACTTTGGCGGATGCGCTCTATAAATACAATAAATAGAAATACAAATACCACGAGCCCTAGAGGTGGTGTACCCCTGATCTACAGAGGATGACTCCTCTTTACCCTTCTCTCCCCTTATGTTCTATTAGATCACTATGTCTCGCATCATCCCTTGTTGAAACCACCTTCTCTCTGCACAGCTTCTGCTTTTTCAGGTGCCTATATTCCACTACTCTCAAAGTGGTGGACAGTATTTTTCTGTGCTGACTGACCAGGAATGGACATCTAAGTGAACAAGCGCTGTACAGCTTTCTAGGACATAGCGCAGCATGAGTCTTTCTGGTGAAAGCGCTATACAAACCTGCATTAATAAGTACATTTCAATTAATTTATTTGATATAGCGTGCAACACACCAACATAAAATTAACACAAATGCACAGCTGTTTGCCAGGAGGAGGCAGATTGTAGGAAGCTAAACACGCTTACCTGATCGCTGGCCACAAAGAGTTTAATCTGATATAAAAGCGAAGTCCAAGTCGAGAATCTCCTCTTGGGCATAGCATAAAGAAGAAACATAGAAATCCTGATAAGAGTATATCAGGCAAGTGAAGTCCTGGCAAGGGAGTATACCAGGCAAGAAGTGCATAAAGAGTCCTGGCAGGCGAGTATACCAGGCAAATTGCAAACGTATAAAGAATGTCAAGACAAGACTGTGTTGGTTGACTAAAGAAGGAACTTTTGTTAAAGAAGGGCTTATAAGGCTAAACAGCTTTTACCTAACAGGGTTATTGTGGGCTAAGAAAGACACAAAGAGCTGTTAGACCAAGGTACATTGTTATTCCATTGAAGACTCCAGGGGAAGAGAAGCCCCCTCTGCAACGAAGATTTTTTCCTCTTTTACGTTAGAGCTAGTTTGTTTTTATTTATAAACACTTTTTGAAAATACCAGCTTAACGATATTTCCCCTTTCACTTTATTTTGTTTATAGTGTGGGGGTCAGGATTTACAGTTTGGACACAAGGATGAGTTTTGATTTCTGACATTGTGACACAGTTCCTTAGTTTTTGGGTTTTTTGATAGGGAAGCTCCTCTTAGTGCAGGGTCAGAGAGGCATTTTCCCAACCCCTTTTCGTTAAATAAAGTCTTTAACCAAAAGCATGACAACTTTGTGCCCGCCTTTCATGTCTGACACCTCAGAGGGGGGAGTAGGGGAGAGCAGCCCCAACACCCTCTACGGTTAATTGGGGTCCAGCCCTCTCACCTGGATTCGTGTTCGCTGTTCCCTCGAGCCAATCTCCACACCAGAATTGGGCTCTAGTGGTAGCCTCCCCTGGGGCCCCGCCTCTCTCTTTCCCTGGCATTGCAGGCCTCATCTCGGCGGTGTCCATGGATTAGTGCACCTGTAAGCCTGGGTGCTCCTCCCAGGGCGCGAGTTAGATATCAGACAGTAGAACTTCCTTGCGGGGCCATCCAGCACTCCATGCTCACTCCCATGCGTTGCAGATTATATTTGGTCCGCACTCATCCGAGGGCCTCTGCCATGCTCTTAAGGCACCCCTTCTGAAATCGTCTGTGAGGTAGTCTGACCCAGTCTCGGCTGGTGCAACCCCAGGGGTGCCCTAGGTTGCCGTGGGGGGTTAGAGGGCCTCAGTGCTCTCGATGCTTCCCCCCAGCACTTGCGGTGTTTCATGTTCTCCCATTGGGCCCTCGTACTTCTTCGCATGCCCGGAGGTGAGGCACCTTTGAGGATAGCGTTGGGTGGAGCAGGGACTTTCCAAGGGCTAGCCGGCTGGGAGAACAAATTAAGGACGGTAGTCTTCACAGCTGGATGGGATGGCTCAGTGCCACTTTCCTCTCTACGTCACAGGCGCCATATTGCTTTCAGTTGGCAGCACTCGGGATGGAGACCCCTGCTGTTTTCTTTCAGCCCCTGGGACCATCACTCATGTGAGCTCGCCCAACACGTCTTTGGGCCCGTTAGGGAGGGGCGAGCACTCCTCTGCCCTCTAAGTCTACCTCAAACGGAAGACCCCAGAGGACCAGCTTATTTCCCATGGTGGGCGAAAATCTGGGACATCCTTGTAGCGGAAAAGGTTACAGCTGCAAAGGAACATGTTTTACACTGATTCAAAGATATTTGGACTCAGGAATACGGCCTGCATTTCCCCACACAGGCACACAAATCAGAGGAAGTGGTGCACTTTTTACAAGAGAAGGAATCACTTGGGGGCTGGCTTAAGTTGCGGGAGGAAGGCAGGGTGGGAAACAAGAGGATGGGTAAGTTCCTATGAAACATTATTTGGTGTTCTCCAAGTACCTAATGTTTAAGCGCCGCTTCAATGTTTTGTTTTATGTGCAATCAAACTTAAAGTTAAACCTTTTTAAAAATTAGCTTCGAACCAAGCATTCTTCCCATGCTGGTCGGGCACCGAACAGAGGCTTTCAAAAGAGCGTCCGCATTGTTGGCGCTCCAAGTCACGCCCCCCCTTCATAGTTCTTAAGGCAGGTAGTGGAATGGTTTAACACCACTTTTCGACAGGACGACGCTGGCTTTCTCCTTGCAGAATGGAATGCCTTTTGTAAAGCTAGGTCTTTAAACATTTGCAGAAACTACTTTAAGCTAAGAATGGCCAGTCCACGGAAAAGAGTTAAAATTACACCTGCCATTGCAAACTATGTTCCATAGGAGGTCTTTTTTTTAGAAACGGGGTGGGAAGGTGACCAGTAGGAGGCAGTAGGCAACATCATTATTTCTAGTCGGGAAGTAGTGATAAAAGTTCAGTTTGAGATTTCAATACCTTTAAATGTATATACTTTGTGCATAAAATATTCATCCAGTTCTTTCAGTCAGTAGGCCACTTTTAGGTACCTATAATAGGTAAAGCCTATAATGGGTAAAGCCACATTAGACATTGGGGATTGTTTCCCTTTGGGCCGCGGGTGCAATGGGCTTGCCTGTCTTTATATTCGAAAATTAAGGCCCCTAGCCCTAACTCTCTGTACCATCTAATGGGAAGGAATCTAAATCACTGTCATGTACTATCTACTTTGAGAGCAAGATCAGAACATACCCTCAATGAAATTGGGGTGACTCTAGAGACCCTGACCATGAATCCTATGAAGGGTAAACAAGCTCCATTTATTTTGATTGGGTTCAGACCACTGATGACTTCCATTCTTATTCTTCCCTGAGTCATTTGAAACATGAACACAGGCGCAGAAGCACCCCAACGAAAATGCTGCATCAATTCCCAAACTGATTCTATAGAGGCATCCTACTTATGGTACGGTGGAATCTGATGCCTCAATTAAGGAGGTCATTAATTCTGGTGGAAGCATCTTAAGGCACCTGGTTGTTGAGTGTGTAGCTCTAGACAGCCTCAGCGCTAAGTTCCTGGTGCCTTTGGATGTAAATTCAATAACGTATGACGTAGGCCTGGTATGGAAGCACTGCCTTGATATGCATAATATTCATGAGGGGCTGGCTCTATCGACCTTTATTAAAAGTTTGAATCTGTAGATTTGGAAATACTCACCGTCTACTTCTGGTTTGATGCTTATGGAATATGTACTGTGCATCTTATTCCCTTTTTTTAGATTATGTTACCATCTTTCTGTTCTAAGTATCCTCTAAATGTTTGATTTGTATTTCTCCTTTTTTTAATTGTTAGATGGTTACTAATTTGAATACATTTTTGTATTGGTTTTATCAATGTACTTATTTTTGACTTTTGTATTTCTAAATGTTTAATTAAACCAAATACAATTAAAAATAAAACATGTACCACAGACCGTTCAGGTTTTCCTGTGAGGTGGCATATAGGTCAATAAACCTTCACCAATGTGTAAAGATTAATAATTTGCTGATGGTTAAAGAGAGAGAGGAATCATTGATGCCAAATCTGTTCCTTAATCCTGACATGACTTTCTTGGGACCGTCCCTTCTGGTCTCTTGACTCCCCCCCTAACCATAATTCTACCCTTTCTTTATTTTGCAGATTTTCTGTGGATTACATGTCTTCTCTGGGCAAGACAATAGGTAAGAGACAATGTAATCTTTGGACAGATTTTTGGTTGAAAGAAACATAATGTACTTTCTAATGTATATTTTTGTCCCACAGATGGATTTTCTTTCAGAAAGCTCTAGGTGCAAACGGAATCCAGAAATCGTGAAACTGCCCCAGATTGGCAGGCGTGACTTAATACATGGCTCAGGCCATGACATCATGGGAGCCACTGGCATGGGATGTGACGTTGACTAAGAATCCCAAGTCCCTATTCTGGGAAATGTGCCTCATGTTTTTAACAAATCCATGGATAGGTCTCCTTGGAAAGCCTTGTGATTTAATCTTTGTAAGGAATGCAAGTGAGAAATGCCAGTGGCACATCTTCACATCTTCGTATTTGGTGTGGATAATGGGAACAATGACTTCGGTTCATGACATGCAATGCACTGTGGCAAGGTAACTGGATCTGCCCATGTTTGCCGAGCAAGCCAAAAAAGAGAACTTGCTTAGAGTTTGTCTAAGGCATTAACAAATAAGTGGATGATTCTAAAAAGCCATTTTAGCACTCACATTACGCACATTCTCTGTAATCCAGTTCCACAACCCACTGCACTGTGTATCCTCCGCAAGGTCTTTTGGTCCGCCTTCTCCTCCTTTGACCTTTTCCGAATAACGCAAACTCCCTCATCCTTCCCATGCCACTTTATTCTGCTCCTACCTCCCCTCCCATCATTGGCCCTTCTGCTCAGCTGTTTGCCCAGGACAATTGCTGCTTTGGTTTTCCCTCGTTGGCGGGTCACTCAAGTGGGACAACATGAACCATATTTAAGACCTGCCCCCTTTTTTAATGCAGATCTGCTGGTGTCTCGTAATGGCAGCCTTCTATGTGGAAGGCCAATTTCGTAGTTCATTTTCAGTCTAAGATGGATTTTCCTGACTGCCGGTTCTCTGCAAGCAATGTTCCGCCTGCTGCGTCATCGCTGATGCCTCTATCGCCGGTGGATTGTCTTTGCCGTTGGGGTTTCTGGACGCAGGAGCGCTACAAAAAAGATATAGAACACTGGCCAGCACTGTAGAAGGTGAATGCGGCGATTCTAAGTTGCACTTGACATTTGCTGCCAGGCACAGGCAGAAGGGAGAGAGGCAGAGGCCCTCCCAGCTTCCTCACCCTGCCTCTGGGGCAGGATTGGCTCTGGTAAGCATCCTGGGTGGCCTCCTACCTCAGTTTGAGAGAGATCCCCAAACCCACTTAACAGCGTCAGATCCCTGACCCTGTCACACGATCCTGTGTAGGATACTGGAGTTGGTGGTGAGGATATTGATCTTTTTTGATATTTCATTGGGTTATTTTTTTATTTTTTATTTTTTTTTTGTGTTTAATTGTATTAACAATTTTTACAAATTCTGTCCAGATTTTCTTGCGTTTTTCACTGTTTCCGATTGTGGATATCGTGCATTTTTCTGTTTGCTTGGACTACCAATTAAATTTTCTTTTATAGATTAATTACCTCCAGCTTCAGTTTTTCCAAAAGATATGGAATTGCCACACATTAGCATATTCCACCAAGTTTCTTCATTTGTGGTTAGTTGCCGAGCTCTGTGTGGATTGAGATAGGTGGTTTGCAGGTTTTCCGTTCCTGAGCAATGAAGGAGGAGATGGCGTAGTGTTTCGGTTTCCATCTTCTTACAATAGCGACAGTTTTTGGTAGTTGACTGTTTTCTACGAAAGAGAATCTCATTGGTTTTCAATAAGTTTAACCTTGCTCTTAAAAAGGTTGTTCTCAGTCGTTTATCTGGAAACTTTTTTAGATAGTTTCTGACTTCGTCTATTTTTTTGCGTGTTCGTTGTATCGTGTGTGGAGACTGAGAGATCTTCTGCTTTGTCTAGAGTCTCAATCCAATCTTGTATTTTAAGTTTTTTCTTTATTTTTCCCGGGATCCGTTCTATGTCCCATTCTGAACATCCGATTTTGTCCGCTTGTTTCAGTAGTCTACTGTACCAGCTTGTTATCGTTGTTTTTTTTTTCACTCTTCAACTCTTGAAGTATGATGTCCAGGATTTCTGGTCGTGGGTTCCTTATGATTTTACCCAGGAATAATAGGCTGTTTCTCGTGACCACAGATTCCAATGATTGTAGACTCAGTTCGCGTCGAATGATTGCAATGGGAGTGGAGTTTGGAAGTCGTAGTACTCTGCGCCAAAATATACCTTCACGTTTAGCCCACAGTGTCTTCGGCAGATGTGGCATGGCTTCGGCTCCTTAGGTCAGAGTTGGACAGACCTTTGCTCTATAAAAAGTTTGAGTGGAAGAATTGAGAATTTCCCGAATTTCCTATCCAAAGACACTGCCTGTGCTGCTAAAGTTTTTGTTTTGGAAAACAGATGTACTTGCATCGTTTTATCAATTTTACTGGACGAGAGTTTCACCCCTAGGTAAGTACAGCTTTTGACTATTTCTAGTTTCTTCGAATTTACGAACCATTGCGATCTTTTGTTTGGTCTCGTCGGTTTTTCTAAGACCAAAATGTTCATTTTTGATGTATTAAGCTCCAGGTCATTTTTCTTCAGATAGGCTGTGAGACTGTCTATTTGTCTCTGGAGTCCAATTGCTGTTTGATCTATTAGTAGAATGTCATCTGCATTCAGCAATCTTGTCACTTTTGAATCGCCTATTTGCGGAGGAAATGATCGAGTGTCGTTTTTGGAATCTGCTATGTCGGCCATATAGGCCTTATACAGCGCCGGCACCAGAGGGCAGCCTTGTTTCACACCTCTGGCCGTTTTTATGCTTTCAGACATCAAGCCTGCTTCGTTGAGCCGGATTTTGATGGACGTTTCGCTATATAGGGCTTTCACTGGATCAAGAATGCATGGTGGACATTTTTGTTTCTCCAGTTTTCTCCACAGTTTTTCCCTATTCACGCGGTCAAAAGCTTGGACCAGATCAATTGAGGCAATGAATATTGATGGTTGCCCCTCAAACACTTTTGATTTTAGGATGCTAATCAGCATAATGTTGACTGACGTTCCCAAATTCTTTTCGAACCCTGATTGGAAGGGGTCCGTTGTTTTTGCCTCTTTCTGACATATCTGGAGTTCTTTCAACAGCAGTGATCCGAAAAGTTTGCCGAGAACATCTAATAGTGTGATCGGCCTATAATTTCTCGGGTCGTTCCTCGGGCCCTTCTTATAAATTGGGACGATGTTTGCTGTCTTCCACGTATCAGGGATGGATCTCGAAATACTTGATCTTCTGAAGAGATCTGATATTAGTGGAGCTCAAATTTCTGCATCCTGTTTCAAGTGGGCGTTGGAGATGCCATCTGGACCTGGGGCACGGGAGTTGTTCAGATTCTTGATCTTTATCAGAATATTATCCTCTGAGCATACTATCCATTTGGAGTGGTCTTGAGTGGTTGATGTTGTTTCCCCTGGGGTAGGATCTTTGTATAAGTCAGTGTAGTGCTCACTCCATTTTTCTTCTGGGACACTGTTTATGGTTTTTATGTCCGTGGGTGCGATTTTGTGCTTTATGATCGTCCAGAACTCTCATTAGTTTTTTTTGCACACTGCTCTTAGCATGTTCTCTGCATCCACTTGATATAGTTCCCATCGTATCGATTGTATCCACGATTTGTACAGTCTTTTGTTTTTGGTTGCCGAATCTATATTTGTTTGTGTTGGATTTGTTCGTGCAAGCCGAGTAGCCTTTCTTAGGTTTGATTTCTTTATCCTGAGTTCTTTGTTATGAGTATGTAAATGAGTTTTGTCATAAGTTCTATTGCGTCGTGAATGTAGGTAAGGGATCAAAACAGGACGGTAATCCAGTTTTTCTTTCGAAGTGTTTCGGTTATTTTGTCCGTTGTAAGCTGCCGTGATACAGACTATGCCTTCTGTCGTAATTTTCAATCGGTTTCCTTGTTGGTTTATTTCCAGATTTTTCGGCATTATCGCTGGCGTCTTATTTTTGCTGGCCACTTTGCAGTTAGTAAATTGTGATCGCTGCCTGTGGTCTTCACTACCTTGAAACTTTTGGTTTGCAGATATAGCTCTTTTGAGGCAAAGATGTAATCAATTGTGCTTCTTCTGCCAGCACTTTCCCATGTTGGAATTCTGGATTTGGCTGATTCGAGGGAATTTAAGTTGCACAGATCCCGCGATTCCATCAGTTTTGCCCATGCTGTACCTCTCGCTATTGATTGTGCACTACCCATGTTATGAGGAGTCGTTTCCATCTTGAGTGCAGGACAGGTGACATTTAAATCACTGCATATCAAGATGTGATCCATGTCATACATTTCTGTTGCGTCTGTTACACTTTTTTCCACGTTATTTAGGAATCCCTTGGTCTTTGTTATCAGTGGATTCCAGTAGATGTTTAATAATAGGATAAGATCCTGTCTGGATTTTTTTTGCCTAGTGTCCTCTTTCTTCCATTCTAGCAATGTTGCCTGAATTGCCAGAGATGATATCAGATTGTGGACTATACTGAGCGGTCCGCCAGTTCTTACGGCAGTCAGCAGGCCTGAAGTAGGACATCCTCTATCTCCTTTTTGGGCCGGTGCGAGTACTACTTCAAAGCCGTCCAGGTTCGGCAGAAATAGCAACCAGGTCTCTTGCAAACATATTAGGTCGAATAGGCCAAGATTCACCTCTCCTGGTTGCGTCAGGTGAATGTGGCCTCTTGTGTTCCAAGAGCCAAGGATGATGTTTTGCTCTGGTTCTTGGGCTGCGTGTTGCTCCTTTAACGTCTCTCCTTCTAGGTTGTCAGAGGGACGATTTGGTTGCTATTTCCTAACATATCTTGTCAACGCCAAAGGAATCCATGCCCATTTGTTAGGGTTCTTTTCTGTCTCTTTCGTCTGATTCTGCGTCGAGGTGTTTTCACGAATGGTACGTTTTTCTTTTTCTCTGGTGATCTGGGAAGGAAAAGGACCTTTAGGCTTTCTCGGAGATGTTCTGTGTGATTTCTTGTCGTTGTGTGTCCAGCTATCTTGGGAGAAGAGCTTTTCTCTGGTCTTTACTCTTTCCTTGTCTTTATTTTAAAATTTGTTTATTGGCATTTTCAATAGCATCTGTTACATATATCCATATTGTGCCTTATTCTTGTACAAACCAAAATACATTTTAACATTAACTTTAACTAACATTAACAACTGTCTCCTTATGGTGTTCGCATGAATCAGCTCGTCTCGCCCCTGGGGGTTAGGGGTGTTTGAGAGGGGGCATTCGTGTTATGTGCAGGGTGTAGGAGGGATGCTTCCCAAAGGCCCATAGCGTCCCTTATTAGTTCTTGTCTGGTCTTCGTTTATGTCTTGTAAGCGATCCCGCACTAAGCTGTTGGTTCAGGGGGGCTTGTTGTCTGAGGGGAGAGTCATATGTCTAGTGAGCTCCTTCCATGCTTCCAAGGCTCTGCTGGACTCTTCAGTTGATCTAGCCACGCTATCTTCCCAGGCCCTAGTCTCAGCTGGGAGCCATCGTTCCATTTCTCCATGCCATGCTCTATATTGTGGTCCAGCTGTTTTTTTCCAAGACATGGCTATGGTTCGTTTGGCTAATATGCACGTTATGTCCATGAGTCTGACTAGGTGCTTTATCTTGGCCAATCTGGGGTAGGTTCCCAGCAGGCACTCCTCCGGCGTCCATTTGTATTTGGTCATGCCTGCCCTCTCGCATTGTTGTTTCACCCTCCCCCAGAGTGTTTTTGTTTTTGGGCAATCCCACATCATGTGGATTAGGTCTGCTTCCTCCCTGTTGCACCAAGTGCAATTTGACTGCGTTTGCTTGCTAAATTTGGCTATCCTTTTCGGGGTTAGGTAGGTTCGGTGCAGCACATTCATCTGTATTTGCCTGAACCGGTGGTTTCTCGACACGTCCTTGGGGAATGTGAGCGCCCGGTTCCACTCCCCCCTCTGACATCTCCCTACCTATATCCTTTTCCCATCTCCTTTTCATGTCCATGCTTCGGGGGTTAGGTGTGTCGCTCAGTTGTCTATATATTTGGGATATTGGCCTGCAGCCCTCCCCCATGTTGTATAGCAGTGTTAATAGTGGATCAGAGTCCGGTTCTTCAGGCCATGATTCCCACTTGCTTCGCGCTATAGCGCGGATCTTCTGGTACCAGAGAAACTGTCCCGAGTGTATGCCCTCACTGTCCCGCAGCGTGTCAAATTCCTTGAATGTGCCTTCCTCGTATAGGTCTCCCCAGGTGTAGATCCCTTCCCTTTCCCATAATCTGATTTGTTTCAGGTCTGTAGCTGCTATGTATAGGTCTGCTATCAGTGGGATCTCTGGGGAGTAGGCCCTCTGCGCATGGGCGAGTGTCCTCGCTCTGCGCCAGACCTCCCTCCCCAGGGTGACTATGTGCGGTGCTTCTCCCATCAGTTTCAATGGTGTCCATACCAGTTCTTTCAAGTGATGAGGGAGGCTCGTGGTCTGTAGTAGGGGGTTTTCTTCAATGGGTTCGTCTGAGAGCCATTTAGTTATGAAGCTGAGTTGTGCTGCTAGATAGTATTTTTCTAGGTTAGGGAGCTGGATGCCACCCCTGGCGTATGGCAGGGTTAGTGTTGTCAGTGCTATTTTGTGTCTGTTTTCTCCCCATATGAACTCCTTTATCAGCGTCTCCAGTAGTCTGAAGAAGGGTTTTTTGATATAGTAGTGTACATTTTGGAACCCATATAGGGGGAGTCGCGACCAGAAGGTCATGGACTTGCGTAGGGTCCGGATCGTCGTCTTTGTGTTGTGTTCGTGCATCAATGTGGGGGTGTGCATTATCTGGATTCCTAGGTATCTGAATTCGGTGGTTTGCCATTTTATCCCTACCGTCGGGAGTGCCTCCTTCTCGACACGTTTTAGGGCCGCTAGGGGGAACATACAGGACTTTGACTTATTGAATTGGATCCCAGATACTCTGGAGTAGTTGTCCAGGACCTCCAGCATGACTGGTACATTGAGGTGTGGATCTCTAACATATATAAGGACATCGTCTGCATAGAGTGAGATAATGTGGTCCACCCCTCCGAGTCGTATGCCAGCGTCAAAGAACTGCTTTCTAAAATAGATCGCTATGGGTTCCAGCCCTAGTATATACAACATTGGGGATAGCGGACATCCCTGCCTGGTCCCTCTCTGTATGTCCCAGGCTTCTGATATGTGTTTCCCGGATTTCACTCTAGCTCTTGGTCCAGTGTACAGTATCTGAACCCATCTAATGAACCCGGGTCCGAAACCAAATTCCCTAAGTACTGCCACCAGCGACTCCCAATAGATGGAGTCGAACGCCTTTATGGCATCTAAGGACATTAGTGCATATGGGTTCTTGTCGTCAATGGTTTGGGCCATAATGTGTTGTAGTCTACGCAGATTTATTGATGTATTTCGGCCCGGTATAAAGCCGCATTGATCGCTGTGTATTATGTCCCCTATTATTCTGGAGAGTCGCTTGGCCAGTATTGTTGTTAAAATTTTTGCATCATAATTTAGCATTGCTAGCGGGCGGTAGGAGTCGCACAGTTCCGCCGGTTTGTCCGGTTTAAGGACCGGGACCACCAGCGTTTCCCTCATGTTTTCGGGCAGCATTCCCCTCTCATATGCTTCTTGAAATACCTCATATAACAGAGGTGCGAGGGAGGGTTTGTATGCTTTATAGAACTCCGGGGGCAGGCCATCAGTGCCAGGTGTCTTGCACGTTGCCAGAGACCGGATAGCTTCTGTTATATCGTCAAGCGTGATTTCCCTTCCTCGTCCTGCAGCGTGGTAGTGGTGTGGCTAGGGTGTTCCCTTCTGCATAACCAGGCCAGCAGTCTGCCCGGTCTGTCCGCCTCTGTGTGTGCCCTGTTTGTTTTGGCCACGTGGTCGAGCTTTTCCAGCCTGTTCCACGCCGAGTCGTTTTCCCACCTGAGTTTCCAGAGTTCCGTTTCCCTGTTCTGGCCGCCTATGGGGGCTGCCTCTAGCCTCTCTATCTTTTTTTCCAGCTGATCTAGTTCTTTCCTGAGCTGTCTCCTGATTCCCCCGGCCTTTGCAATGATTTCCCCCCTTATCACTGTTTTCAGGGCATCCCATAACGTGCTGCTGTGTTCTACGCTTCCCACATTGTTGTCTATGTAGCTATCTATGGATTCCTGTAGCTCCTCCCTTAAGCCTGGATCTTTAAGTGCTTCCGTTGGCATTTTCCACATGGGGGTCGGGGGTCTGGGGCCATTGTGGTTCCATGTCACCATGAGTGGGGAATGGTCAGATATGGTTCTTCCTAAATACTGCGCTCCCTCCACCTGGGGCAGGTGTTCTCTGCCTATGAGGTCTAATCTCGTGTATAGTTTGTGCGGTGCTGAGTAGTACGAGTAGCCTCTCTGCGTTGGGTGCGTTTCACGCCACACATCTGCCAAGTCCAGCCTATCTATCATTGCAGTCAGTGCCATTGTCGCCGCAGATGGGCCCTTCGGGTGGGGGATGGATCTGTCTATTACCGGATTGCATACACAGTTGAGGTCCCCTCCCCAGAGAAGTAAGCTATCTCTATGCTGTCTATGCTGCACAATTTTGGGGTATAGCGAGTCCAGGTGGGCCGGTATATTGCTGTTGGGAAAATAGGAGTTCATTATGCATATTTCTGTCTGCACTATGTGTCCCCACAGCATCACAAATCTACCCTCCGGAGCTATCTCTGATTTTCTCAGGCGGAAAGGGAGCTGTGGGTGTATCCAGGTATACACTCCCCTGGCGTACTCTTTCCTTGTCACTTTTCATCTTTGAATCACTTTGATCCAATAATTCTCGTGATTTTCGACGTTTATCTTCTTCTTTTCGGTCATCTATCTCCGATATTGAATTGAATTTCCTCTTTGTTCTAGTTAGTCTTTCAGTTACAGGTGTTATCTGTGTGGTTTTCCTTATTTCTTTTTCGTTTGTTTCATAATTACGTTTTTCTCTTGTTTTGTGTGAATCATCTCTTCTGTACCCTCTTTCCTCTGCTGTAGTTTCTCTTAAGGTATATCCTCTTTTGGCTAGGTCTCCTGCCACTGATAACAGGAGTTTTTTCACTGTTTGAGATGTAATATGCAGGAAGATACTATCCGTCCGAGCTTTGTGTGTGAACTCTACTATGTTTAAGTCCATACTTCTAATGTGGTCTTCTTTATGAACTTTTTGTAGAAGTCTCATGGTTGCTCTTCGGTTTAGTAAGATCTTTTCTCCCTTTTTGTCACTTTTTGTCATGATGCCTGCCCCCGGAGCACCAGGCCAGGCCCAGCACCCCCGGAAGCAGGCATCATGCCCTCGGGTAAAAGCCCAGCGGCCCCTTATAGGGGCTCTTTGGACTCAGTCCTGGCGCCTTTGGCGCCAGGCTCATGTTGGACATTAGTCCTGGCGCCATAGGCGCCAGGCTCATAAAGGGAGGTGTTTGGTGCACTTACCTGATGCAGACCATGCTGCACGCTTCAGGCCTCCCTGAGACCTGAAAGGGACTATTTTTTCATAGGGACTATTTTTTCACTCGGGCGTGGCCAGGGAAGGATACATACCTAGTTGGGGAAGGATACATACCTGGGACTTCTTTGGAGGCTATTTAAGCCACGCCCAGACAGCAGCTCATGCTTTGCGTTGTTCTGCATTCCAGCAGCTGAACGCTCACCGTGTCTGCTCCTGCTCCTGGACTCCAGCCACGCCCGCCTCGAACCTGGAACTCCTGTTAGGAAAGAAGAGAAGAGAAAGGTGAAAACCACAAACTATTTCAAACTTCGTACCTGCATCCGGAATCTTCACTCCAGCATCCCTGAAGAAGGACTTCCATTTAAAAGCATTGCGTTGCTCGCTGCAGCGCGCTCTTCACTCACCTGTCCTCGAGACATCTCCTGGCTCCATCGCGGCTGTCAGCACATGTCGCCACATCTCTGCGCCTAGGGGAGAGAAGAAGAGGCAAAAGGTGAGCAAAGGGAACACCGGAGGAAAGCCTAATTTACAGCCATTATACTTACCAGCTTTTCTTGGTGTCATCCCATATTTCGGGTCGGCGCCGCTCCGTTGGCAGGTACCGCACCCCGGCCCCTATGGGGAAAGGACAAAAGACATTATTGGGAAATGATAAAGACATTTAGAGGAATCGCCCTCACTAACTCACCTGATTTTACCATCGGCAATTAACCCCTTCAACGCATCGTCTTCATTCTGCATCTGAAATAAAGGACAGCTCACAAGTTAGGAAGACAACATAAAAGGGGGCTCACTCTTGAACTTTTGAATCTTCATACTTACAGCGTTTCGCTCAGAAAAGTCAAGAGGATTTTGCCGGCGCCATTCCGAAAACCAGTGAAGTAACTGGACTAACGTGCGCCCCTGCACCAGACGCAGGATGGGGAGTTCATCCTTCCAAACCATAAGGTGAGCTTAAACCGGGGGTTTGGAGGAGGAAGTTAGAGGAGAACGAAGGGGAACAAGGGGGAATCAAGCACACTATTCTGCAGACGGTTAATTCCCTTTCTCATCTGCAGAAGGATATTCCTACGGGCCAGTCGAGCAAGATTTGGGGAACCAGTTCAATCGGTGTTCCGGGCTCTGCGCATCACGCTTGAAGAGGCCACAGCAATCCAGACTAGACCTGCGCCTCTGTGGAAACCAGGTGAGCGTTACACTTTTTTCTAATTTCAAGGTGCGTGATGAGTTACTCTTGTGAGTAAATATTGCTGATGTCCGAGTGGGGTTTGGCTGTATGGAATAGTCCGAGTGTCTTCTGTTTGATCTGGTTCTTCTTTCTGAGTGTCACTTGGACTAGTTTTTTTCTCTTCTTTGGTTATTATTTCGCTTATCTGCTATGTCTGACTTTTTTCTAAATGGAGATGTTTCTGGTTTGTTTTGTCATGCTCTTTGGTTATGTTGATGATATTGTTTGTGACGGGTTCCACTATTCGGTGTGTTATCAAGCCTTTCGCCCTCATGTTTTTCCTTTGAACTCTGTGCGGGGCGGTCTTTGGGGCTTTCATGTTTGGTTTTATTTATCTGTGTTAGCCAATCGAAACAGCGTTTTCCTTTCTGGAGTTATCCGACTTCTTCTGTAGTTTAAATCGTCTATTTTATTTTTCTCTTTTTCTGGCGCCTTTGTTTGTTTCTGCTTGTATTTGTCCCCGTGCTCTGTTCTTGAGGAGTTATCCTCCGCAAAGTACACCTTTCTTTTCTTTCCACTCGGTCGAGGTATTTCCGACTCTGAGTTTTCAATCGAATATGTACTTAGGTCCGATAAATCAAGCAAGCTCTCCTCCACAAGTTTATGTGTTGCTGTCGTCTTTGTCTCTTGTAATTCACTTTCTACGACTTTTATTTTTTGGTCCATCCCAGATATCCACTTAGACATGAACAAGTTTGCATTTTTTTCCATACGTTGTTTATCCTGTGCAGTGGATCCCTTTGTGCTCAATTGTTCTTTCTGAGTTGAGCTATTCTTTGCGATCTTTTTTCTCTGAAGTTGGTGATTATTCTTGGGTTGGACCCTCGTCGACTGGTTTTCTTTTTGATCCTCTTTTAAGCCTTTTTTAGTTTCACCTAGGTTCGTATCTATTTTATCTTTAATTGATGACGGTCTCCGGTTAATTTTTGCTGTGGTTGCTCTTTGTTCATCTTCGTGTCTGGTTTCCTTGTACTCAATCTGTTCGGTTTGAGAACTGTTGGATACCGATTTTTCTTTTAAACTGGAACACCTCCATTTTGTCCGTCATAGTACCTTGTTCCTTTGTGGATGCCTTCCATGCCTCTAAAGCTGTTATATACCCTTCCAAGTGGGTTAGTTTCATGTTGCAAGCTGCTAATAGTGAAGTATGGTCTTTTAATGTTTCGTTTATTGTTTCATATAATTTCCCGAAAGGTGCCAGTGCGATGGTCACAGCTGACATGACGGGTAGTATTTCCACGTTTTTAACAGGTGAGTTTTTTCTTTTTTCTTTGTGGATTCACTTTCTATTTTTACTTTGTGTGGCGTGGAGAACAATAGTCGTAAGGCATCCGTCGAGACATCTGGCTTTTTGTGTTGCGGCGACTGTTTCCAACCCGGGGTGTTCTCTCTGTGCTTTAGCATTTTATTATAGTTCAATATTGCCTCTGCCAGTTTTATTTCTTCTTGGTTCCACTGGTAGCTTGCTTTAGGTTGTGCCAAGCTGTCTTTTTTTTCCCTCCTTCTCGGCTTTACTTTCGTTGAGTGAAGTCTCGCTATTATTTTTCCCTAATATATCTGGTTGTATAAGCAATGATTTTTGATTTGCGTTGTCTATTGCCTTTGTTGTTTCTTTGTTTTTCCCCCCATCTGGTCAGAGTTTAGTTTACTTTCTTGTTGTTTTCCTTTGTTCTCTCCTGATATTACTGTTTTCAATACTGAATTATTCTTACCATTCTCATAGCACTGAGATCTGTTTTCTGTGATTTCGTTGTCTGTACCGGTTTTGGTTATTTCTGACTTTTGGCGTGAGGAAGGTTGGCTTGGGTGCCAGCGTATTTGCGGTTGTAGGCCTACCCCCTCAAAAGTCTTTTCTGGCTTTGGTGAAATTTTTAGGTTTCTTTGAGGAGATGGTGGGATTCCTGCCAGAATTTCTGAGTCGGAAATTTCAAAACGATTCACTGTGGGAGTATTCCCTAGTTTTTCAAAAAATCTTCCAATCAGGTTGTTAGATGGGAGTGTCGATTTACCCATTTTGTTCATTTGTAGTTTTGGTGGTGCTCTGTTATTGGGGGTCGATGAATCAGTTGGGTTGTGTTTTTTAATTCCTTGTCTGTTTGGTTGTTGATCCAGTATAGATTCATTTACTTTATATCCAGGCATTGTTTGTCCTCCATTTTTTTGGTCCTCAAATAGGTGTTTTAATTCTGTTTGGTGAGGCTCCTCTTCTTGGTTTTCTGATTGTGAGTAGGTGTGTATTTTAGCCCAATTGTGTTCTCTCAGAATGTTTAATTCCTCTATTTCTCCCATTTCCTGGTCATCCGAGTATGATAGGGTAATGTTCTGACTGACAACTAGTGTCTTTAAACTCTGTTTAGTTCCATTCCGGGCTGGGTAAGTCAGATTGCACTGTCACTGGATGAGAATCACTTTCGCATTTTTGTGTGTCGTTTAGAGCAAGCCTCTTGTTTATTTTTGTCAATTTTTTTCCGGGAGCTCTATTGAGCCCTTTATAGAACTTTGTATGTAGTCTTTTTCATTGGTTTTCTCCGTGACTTTGTACTTTTTCGTTGGACCACCAGGGGGCGTCTCCTCTGCCTGCATGGCAGCGAGCCCGCGGACTCTGTTCCCCAAGAGCTCCGCGCTCAGCCCCGAAACCACTCGCGCAGGATCTGTGACTGGGTCTGTGTCCTTGTTCGCTTTCGTTGTGCCATCGTGGGTCGGCTCCTCAGCCTGCACGGTGTCAGGCCCGCGGGCTCCGTTCCCCAAGAGCTCCGCGCTCAGCCCAGAAACCACTCGTGCAGGGTCCGCCCCTCTTCCTCTCGCCTCCTCCATCTCCCTACAGAGATCGCTCGTTCGGTCGCCGCCGGCCCTTCCAACCGAGCCCAGCCCCTCAGGAGCAGGAGGCAGCAGAGCCGGCCTCGATCCCTCCGGGAGATCCCCCCCCTCCCTCGTCGCCGGCCCCACTCCGCGGAGACCGAGGCGGGGCATACCCATCTAGGGATACACACCCTCCCAGGCTCTGCGGTCGCACACAGCCAACGGACTCAGGCTCCGGGTCCATTTCCTCTCTCCAAGGTGAGTCGTGCTGGTGGGGGGATATAAGGGGTGGGTATTGGAGGAGAGAGTGTACCCTTTCCCGGGCTCGGGGTCTCTGTTGCTTTATTTGTTGGTTTCTTTCGTGCTTCACTCAACAGTGGTACTTTTATAGTTTGTACGCCGCTCCTTAGCACGCGGCCCGTGTCTTCATAGTCGTTTGGCTGAGGCTTTAGACGGTGAATCTGTTGTGATGAGTTAAGGTCGGTAGGATAGTGCACAGTGCGCCAGCAGCCAGACTGCACATCCTCGCGGCTCTCCGCAGCCTAAATGGGTTTTTTAAACACTGTGTAGCAATGGACACTGTAGACAGACTTAAAGTCAGTGGGGGCGGACGGATCGATTGTCAGACGCCTCACACCACAGCGCTGCACTCTCCTCTAATTCTTACCCTGAAATTGAGTCGTTTGCCATGGCCTTGGGAATGCCAGGAGATCGAGCTATTCCCCTGAGTTTGGCTTTACTGAGGTCTGGCCTTTTTGATGGGATGTAATTCTTTAATGTGGTGACACACAAGACTTCTGGGTGCCTTTGGAGTCTGCTCTTGTAGCTTTTAGGGCTACCCATAAACCAGTATATTCTTGGGCCATGGGCAAGCCATAAAATCCTCCTGCTATTCATCAGGGCTGGTGGAACAATAAGGGCCAAAACACTTTTTGCCCTAACTTTTCTAGCACCATAAACGTTGTGCTTGCTTTTTGTATTCAGAACTTATTATTGCCGACCAAGCAACGGCTCTTTGAAAACCTCAACTGTAATTTGGTGTGCTGCGGTAAAGATACTTGAGCTGGGGTACTTCCGGAGTATCCCATTTTGTCCCTGGGTGAGTTTTGTAACCCATAAAGGGTATTGGGTCATGTGTTCATGGCATCCCTCTCTTTTACTTCACTCTGTATTTTTGTTACCGCATTCATATCCACTTGCTACCTCAGCAAGAGCTAACTGACTACCAAGGCATTTTAAGTTCTATGAAGTGGCACTTTTTTGGGTTCTTTTTTGTATTTTTATAAAACTGAATCGCCTTTTAACGATTCTGCCTAAGTGACGGTTTTAACGGTTCTGCACAGAGCTCACAAAAGCTTCTCTGAGTGAATGGAATACGATTTAGCCTGGATGGGGACTTTCAGATATCTTAATCCACATCCCTCTCCGTGTGCCTGGCCAATCCCGATTAGATGGGCGCCAAAACCTTTGAGGCTGCCTTATTTATTTAATTTATAACACACAACTCGCCCTGAGGCCTCAGTGTGCCTTTATGGTGATTTGAAGTGTGGGCTTACCCCCATCCCTCTGTGTGTTTATAGTTTGTGAGATCCAGAGCCATTCTACAGAGAACCTCTCTTAAAAATGTTGAGACGTGCTGCAGACATTACATGGTCTTGATGATCATCCAGGCTAGCTATACTACTGATTCATGATCCTCCTGAGGGTGAAACTGCCTCTCCATCCAAGAGAAACCTGTTTAAGGCTCTTCCTGCATGTGATCCAGTGGAAGCATTTAGCTACTGTGCCCCTGTATCCCTGTATGTTCATCTGAAACTTCTTGCACCAGTGATTCTCATTGGAACAGTAAGGGGAGCGTATGAATCTCTGCTGGAATCCAAATGCTGATGATGCTGCTGCTGCTCAAACTTTTAGGACACCCTTGCTTGGACATCTGCAGCAGCTGCCCCTTTAGAGACCTTCTTGGAGCCTGTCTTGAAGCCCTTTGCCTCTTACCGGAGTATCCAGTGACTGGTTATGAAAGGTTAACATGGTGCTTCCTTGTTGCTGCTGTCTTGCTCTCTATTTTGTGAGGGTCATTCAATATTGCCGACAGTTTTCTTGGCCCAATCATTTCCATGGTCTCTGCTTGCAGACCCTGAAACAGGAAACTGCACTGTGGCTAAAACTAAATTCCGGAATTTGATCTGACCATTGCACCCATGACTCCTGGGCTTCCCACCCTTTTCCAGGGGACTGGAACACATACCAGAGACTTTAATGTTTTTGTTTCAATATTTAATCTGGGTTTTCGTAACAAATATGTAAATAACGTACAAAAAGGAAAAAATCAACACGCAAATGCCAATTATCTAAAATACATGATGACTTGAATCAGCTTGTACAAATCATTTGATACACAGTGTAATCGATCTGGCCGTATTTACAAATAAGTTCATACTACTCACATTTATGACCTAATTGAAAGCTTAATTATTCAATTGTAACAAGGTGGTTTGCACACTTCAGTCATTTGCTTCAATTAAAGAATCCTGTCTCGTAATTCATACATTTGCCCCAGCCTTTATATTACCCTTGTCTTGTTGGCTGTTCTAAGGTTTAAGTTAAAAATCATCTGCATTGTCCACAAGGCCTTGTGGGATCTGGGGCCTCAATACCTCCAACTCTCTCTTCCTAAATATCTCCCTTCTCGAGGTAATCCGTCTCCAACTCCCTCAGGGTCAGTCGCTTCTCCAAGCAACGAGTTGGTGGTAGATCTCTTTCTTTATCTGGTGCCTGCATCTGGAACAGCCTCATTGAAACTTGAGGAGAACCATCTCCGGTTCTGGAAGCACCTCAAAACCTTCCTCTTTGCTTCTGCTTTCTCCCCTCCTTGCTGGCTGCACGATTACCATCTAGAAGATCGTTGTAAGCATGCAGATGGGGAAGGTTTGAGCTGTGGTGCATGGAATGCAAGATCATTCCGATAACTTGCCCCACCACTTCAGTGATGGAGTTCCTTCTGTCACTGGCCTCTTCAGGCCTTCAGGTAGAAACAGTCAAAGGGTATTTGGTGGTCCCCCCTGTAGAAAAGTGCCTAGATCAAGGATATTTCTTCACGATCTTGGTTATGGCCCAATTCCTGAAAGGTCTTGTGAATGTTTCCGCCCGCCGCGTTTTTTTGTCCCGGATTGGGACCTTAAAGGATAGTTCCGGGACTTTTTTTTTATTGTCCCTACGGTTCGGCCATGTGTTTTTAAGCATAACTCGGTAGATCGTAGAAAACTTTCCTATGGACCTTACCCGACTTTTCGTCCATTAACGCACTCGAAATCAGCCGCCATTTTCTGATAATCCTATAATTTCCCCCCATCTCCCTGGCTCACCTGCTTTTGCGGCACTAAATCAAATCCCCCGCCCCTGAAACCGACTTTATCAAAACATTCATATTCCCCGCCTCTATCCGTGACGTGACTGAGCTGCGTAGGCAAACGCGCCCAGGCGTCTTCTACGCGACTCCACACAGAACCCGGAAATCAACACAGATGATCTCACACAACACAGCGCGCCACAATTGGGAATATGAAACTGTACTTTTAAATTAAACCGCAAGATTGTAAATTTGGTAAAGTACATTTATTTGACATCAAATGTTTTTAGAATATTCAGCGATTTGCATTTTTATTTGCTCACGTTCCAAAAAGTTTGTTTTGAGGCACGCGATGTTCCTTTGCTGTACACAGGGTCTTAGATCATCTCACAATACAGCGCCACAATTCGGAATTTAAAACTGTGGTTTAAAAGCAAATGGCAAGATTGTACATTTGGCAAAGTACATTTATTGGACATCAAATGTTTACAGAATATTCAGCGATTTGCATTTTTCTTTGCTCTCGATCCAAAATAGTTCGTCTTGAGGCAAGCGATGTTCGTGTGCAGTACACAGGGTGTTGGTTTACGATAAAATAAGCTCTTCGGTCGCACTGATAATCGCATGGCTGTTCCAACAACGAGGCAGTAGGCCACCACAACGGTCTGTATGTTGCATCTAGCCGTTAGTACCGCGTAAGGGCATACTTGTACTTGGCGATCGTCCCATAAAATGGTCAGGGTGGTAACGTTGTTCACGCGGAGAAGCAACTGGTGGTTGAAAAACCCATCCGCCGGTGTCTGGTACTCGTGACACATGCAATAATGAACGATGTACCTGTTTGAAAAACATAAAAAATGAAATTAGTCTCACCATCAGATCTTTATTAAAATTATTCATTTTATATATTCGGTCGGGAAATTATTTCATAGCTAGGACAGTGCAACTGGGTATTATACGTCAAGGGGGGGCTGTAGGATACTGAGACAGTCTCCCAGTGCAGGGGTTGACAGGGAAGGCAGTGCAGGTGGAGAGTGGAAGGGCCCAGGACCGAGGTCGCAGACAGTGGACCAGTTGTAGCAGGGGAGAGGGAGAGAGAAAGCAGAAGCAAAGAGGAAGGTTTTGAGGTGCTTCCGTAAAAGGAGATGGTTCTCCTCAAGATAGTGCGCGGTACAAAACAATATGCCACATAGAACGAACAAGTTTAAATTGCGGTATAAACTCATCTAAAGAGTTACTTACATTATATTTGCATTTTCCATTGTTTCTGTGCGTAGGGCAGCCCCGAAATACCACTCCTGCTATGCCGATGTTATTTCTTCTAATGAACGAACATTAAATGGCTATCGTTTCTGAAATTTTATTCATTATCGTTTCTTACGTTATTGCACCACACCCCCAAAAAGAAGTCTTTCGGGATGGTCCCGGCCTGTCAAGGTCAAATAACAATAGAACCTTATACTGAGTCGTGGGCCATTCCGGCACCCGAGCAAAAAATCAAAGCAGCTGACCTTCACTTTGAACAAGCACACATTCCTAGTTAGCTACATTCAGTGTAAGGCCATCTCACAGGACTTGAAATTTACACTCGATCTTTGCATTTTGTCTGCGTGCTTTGCAGCCCCAGAGAACCATAAATACGGAGACATTCTATATTTTTTGAAAAATGATTTATATTACTGTTTGGTTTAATTTAATGCGCAAATGAACAAGGTTGGATAGACACATTGCATGTACACTGAGCAATCACTTTTATTTACACATTACATAGATACACATATTCAATGGGCCTGCGACATGAGGAGACTCGAGAGAACAGACAATCAAATTACAATCATTTAAACCGTGATGTGTATTTCTCAATGAGCTCTTCTTTAGGTGGACATGGAACAGAGGCAATGTTGGGTGGCAATGCAGTTGTCCCCTGCACAGGTTCGTTCACAACTCCATTTATGTGCCTATCTAGGACGTCAACAATAAGTCTCTCAATAAACTCATATTGCATATCCTCAAACACTGGTTTGATCACCCGTTGTTTACTTCTTTTAGTGAAGGCCTTATTGTAGCGAAGCGTCCCTAACGTTCCGGTCGTCCTACTTTGTTGACGGCCAACATTATGGTTATGTGCCAAGACCGCTAGAAGAGTCCGATTTATCATGCCCTCCATGCCAAAATGCAATCGTTTTGGCCTGTACTTTAGGCACATATTGTGGAACACCTCCAAATCTCCTGTGTGGCAGAATTCCGTGAGTCCCCTCAAATCTCT
Source organism: Ambystoma mexicanum (assembly GCF_040938575.1). NCBI lineage: Eukaryota > Metazoa > Chordata > Amphibia > Caudata > Ambystomatidae > Ambystoma > Ambystoma mexicanum. The sequence continues at coordinate 323,347,242 of NC_090925.1, read as the reverse complement.
TGTTATAGTTTTATCAAATACAATCTTTTCAATGGCTTTGTGAGTGGGTGATGAAGGAATCAACCACTTCTTCTTCCGTGCCTCCTCTGTGGACAAATGGCCATGTTCACAATTGTGGAAATGTTGGTTTGTGTTCCAACGGTGAACGTTGGTACAGTGTAGCATTACTGACCGCCATTTTTCCAGTAGAATTTCCAACGACCCTCCACATGTTTTTGAGCTCCACCAAAGATGGTTGCTGATTGACTTGGACCACTGTGAAATACCTTGCATATCTTCTTTTTTTACCTGCAGCCGACATTTTTTTATTGATTGTTTTTGCAAGATGCCAAACGTCAAATTGGTGATTTATATTTTTGTACTCTTCTCTCATTGTCTTGGCAATTGAAACGTGTCTGTCCGTGGCTATCAGGTCGATCACCATTCCCCGCGATTGTAGTTCTTGCAATGATGCTACAAAGCCAACTTTCTCCATGGCCACTGAGGATGTACTTTGTGACACCTGCACGACCACCGAACTCAAAATTTTCTTACTTTCCATGTCCTGAAAGTGGTAGGTGCAGTACTTGGCTGAAAATCCTGGGCTGTCGCACTGTCCATCACCGGCTAGCCTGAACCGTTTGCCCGCGAATGTACTATCAATAGACATTTTTTCCATTCTCCAAGCTTCGCTAATGGCTGGAAATAGATAATCGGTTTGGTATTTGTAGAACTGAGTTTTCGCAATGAAATGGATTCCCACAAACTGAAAGAAAGACTCTAACTTTTTAAAACTTGAACCACTAAAAAGTGCAGCCGCTGCACAAAGTAGATTGCCTGCTGGCAGTTGCCCCAGCATGGGTTGTGCAGACCATGAGAAAGGATGATATTTTGTACAGGTGGCATGTATTTTAAGGTTAGTGCCTCGAATTGCACGAGTCACATTAATCAGTGGCTCCCCACATACTTCCCCACCAACCGAATGCCCACATTTCATCCGAATAATATCAATCAAACAACTATCAAATACAATGAATTTGGCCTCTTTCCTTATACTGTCACTCTGCATCCCAGCTGGTTCGGCCTGTAACGTTGAGGACATGTCACTCACATGAAAGGTAGAATCTCTGATATCGTCTTCCGCTATGTTCAGTGATATTGATGGTGTTTCATTGTCGTCCACTTCATTCTCTTCCATTGCAACATCTGTTCCTTCTCCGGCGATGGGTGAATAAAACAATTTCTTCAACTTTCTCGCGGTCTTAGCTTTTGCGGGTGTGGATTCTGTGAATTGATCTCCGACTGCATCCGAACTACCAGGAGGACATTCACTATCAAAGGCTGGATGTGGTATAGCTCTGTTGCCAATCACTTCATATTCTTCCCATTGGCACGATGCATCGCCAGTCTCAAGTCCCTGCCAAAAGGTTTGACAAGCAACATCTCTCGTTCGCTTCACTGTCTGTGTAGATCTAGTTCGTACACCCACTCGCAACTAGAGGACAGATTGGAAAAGGGATGTTCAGTTTAAACACAACTTACAGTATTGAACTATTAACAGTGAAAAACAACATAATATAGTGACCAGGACACTAACCTTCTTTTGCTTTCTTTTCTTTGAAACTTTCTTGCCTCGAACTTCAACATCAGGACGCTGTTGCTCCGACTCGTGTGTGCATGTCTCCACTTCCTCTTGCGCTGCAACGACTATATTTTCATGATAAGCACATCCATCACGCACTGACGCTCCATCGACTCCCTGAAACAATTTAACTTTCATTAGTATGTATAATAATATCGAAAACACAAAATGTACTTGGGGACCAATACCCACGTACATCTCAATAGCAAAACACGAATGAACGCTTTGTGTAGAACATTCAAACGACAATTATTCACGCATTGTTGATCTAGTTAGATGGAACTGTCAAGATCCATACCTCGGGCTCCTCATAGACTTCCATTGATGATATTATTGAAGATGATGCTTCAGTAACTCCCGGAAACACAGTAATTGCATTAGTATGGTTTTCTATTTTGTTAAAAAGAACATAAACTTTGTGCAGGCGTCAACGGCTCATCTAAATAGACCTGCACAAATGATCAGTTGTCTAAAATAAATAATGGATATGTAAATATGATTCGATTTGCTCGATCGTTGGAAGTGTCACCACCCAGAGATCTGCATCAACTACTAGGGGTGATGTTCTTGTAGAAGAAGCTCCGTCATCTCCCTGAAACATAGTACTTGCGTTAATAAAGAAGGAAGTATAGCGGATGTAATCACGTCATATGATTTCGCTTGATCGAACTGTCAGTATCCATACCTCGAAATGCATAAGAACATCAAGGGACGATGTAACTGCGGTGCACACTTCTGCAAGCTGTTGCGCCGACCCGTAACTGCATGCTCCCCCTTCTTCTTGGACTAATGCTCCATCGACTCCCTGAAACATAGGACTTTCATTAGTAATGAACACAATATTGAAAAAAGAAAACACATAGGAGGGCGACGACAGAAGGACATATCAATGGCTAAAAACGAAAGAAACATTGTGTGTAACAATCATGCTACAAGAATGCAAGATCTGATGATCTCCATCGATGGAACTGTCCGGAAATGTACCTCGAGCATCTGAGTGACATCAACGGTTGTCGTCAATACGTTGGACTCCTCAGCATCTCCCTGAAAGACAGTACTTGCATTATTTTGGATAACAATAATTATAACTGAAAACAAAGACTAGAGGACGAGTACAAGGGTGTACCATTAGGTAAAATAATTACACGATAAATTAAAACTATTGATTTACATGCCTAAAACAAGTCAGTGGCAGAATAGTTAAGTAAGATTACCCGATAGGCGCTTGAAGTGGCTGATTACTGCAATAACGACACGGATGGAGAATCTTCCACCTTCATATTGAGTGGATACATAAATGGGGAAATTATTGTTAGCTAATGCTACACACTACGGCAAGGCCGTGAGATAAATACATAAACTTGACTCACCAGTGGAGGGATGTGGACGAATAGAGTGGGAATAGCGGTTGAGAGCAATTTTCGCCTCGCTCGCGGTGTGTTCTTCTTTATTAGCAATGATGTGGAGTACATGTCTGAGCTAAAGTGCCTGCTGCAGATGCGGTATCGATCACCCCTCTTGTCCGCAAAGACTTCTAGGACTCTACTTTCAAGCTCAGACGGTGGATATCCGCAATATCGGACCCATTCTCTTATCTGATCTATTGTCTTAGGGAAAACGTGCATTATAGTACCTTCAGATTTATTATGGGTCTTCGAAGGGCAACCGCCAATGGAACAGGCAGGCATTGTGGAAAGTTCTGAAAAGTAAAGATCAACAATTCTCTATGAATACCAATGTAAACTCAAAACATGTGACTAGTTCCTTGCATGTACTGTCTTGAACGAAAAGAAATTGGACGCAAAATGATTATGGTACATGGCCTTACCTTGACGAACAAACAGTTAGATGCAGGGATCAGAGTAGTTTCTTGTCGTAGAACAGGGAGCAGTTCACAGGTTGCAAACTGACGAGTTTCCTCTAAGTGGTCACGGAAGTTCACAGAGACGAAGAGCAGATAACCAGCACCTTCACGGGTTGACTAGCAAAGCGCAAAGAAGTTCACATTAGAAATATGAAGTGGGTTATAAATAATTCGAAACAGGGGTGTGTTTGTGAATGAATGACGTGTATATGTCGTGGCATTATGCGGTTTGCAGGGGGCCGCCCAGCGTGAGGGGGGATGCTTGGCAGGAGACACGGGGTCTGGAGGTAGACATGGGAACAACAACCCATGCTCTATAGACCACTTTGAAGTGTACATGGTCTTTGGCACCTCTTGGCCTTTATCGCTCCCTGACAGCTCCACTTGGCAGCACAAGTACCCCGGTGCGAACTGCCTTTGATAGGGCGGGGGGGGGGGTGTGGATTAGGGCGGTGGTCGTGCAGACAAGACTCGTTTGCCGCAGGGCCTCACCAAGGAGAGGCCATCTAACTGCATGTAAGAGGCAGGCTGCAGGATCTAGTACATGGAAGGCAGGGGGGTGAGTTTATAAATACCTCACCCTCCCAGGAGAATATATGGGTGCAGTTCACCCTGGAGACCCTGGATGCCTAGGCAGTTAGTCAGCAGCAGGCTGGCCTGTGGTGGCAAGGCGGCACGGGCCAGAGGGGGTCATCTCTGTACCCGGTGCCCAAAAGGATGATTTATTATGATCAACCATATTGATTATTTACCTATAACCATGTTTTGTATCAATAAAATCCAACGGCCTTCCTTTTATTGCCAACGCTTGAACAAAGTGGTGTGGTAAGTATTTTTGGGGGAGGAGGCAAGGCCGGGAGGCTTGATGCCAACCCGCAAAATAACATATGTATGTCTGCTGCATATGGGTTCAACGGTTATGTGGATTGAAGGTGGGCGGCCAGCGTGAGAGAGGATGCTGGCCGGAGACATGTGGTGTGACAAGACAAGGCACAGGAAGACTATTCAATGGAGACACACTAGATTCATTTAAAAAATCAAAACAACCATTGTTAAAATATATGTTGGGTTTTATTTTAGATCTTAATTTCAATTGAACATAAATAATAAACATTACACATTGTAAAGTTGCGGTTGCAGCACATCCAGGGAAAATCCGCGGTATTGTCCACTGTCGCTGGGGAAATGTTGTCTAATGGCAAGTACCGCACAGGCAGGTATTACTCTCCGAACGCGGTGTCCGAGCCTCCCGTGAAGCCACCAAGTGAAGCAACGATAGGCCACCAGCCTGTACCACCTGTGAAAACGAAAGATGCAAACTATATTAAAATGATAAAACTTTCTTATCACTGTCGATTCAGGTAAAAAAATGTCATTCTGCTTTGAAAAAAATTCTATCTAGAAAATGCACAATATGGAACCAATTTACATGCATTCGAATGATATGTAGATGTAATTTTATATGTGGGAGACGACCATGACATAGTAGTGGCATCACTGACATCAAAACCAGAGTATACTTACTCGTTACTCGGATTACGCGGACGAACAGTGCCGCGAAGTTCGTGCATAAGCACCATCATCATCCTCAACACGGTCCGTGAGAGGCAGGCTTCCCTGAACTCTGGCAGCTCGGTGATGCATTGCGGACTTGGCTCGCCTTCCGAAATGTAGGCCAAGCACCCGGAATTTTCACGGCAGCAGCAGTTCTCCTCCTCAGTTGGCATTAGCTCGCACCGATTGCACGTGCACCAGGTGGAGACGCCGTCCATGCAACATGGTCCAGGCTCTTCATCCGTTGACTGGTCCTCCCAACTGCCGTCCGACTCCCCATCGTTTTCGCGTGCTTGCCTTTCCAGTAGTTCTTCCTCGGTGTACTCGGGCTCGTACATATACGGCATTATTGTAGCCATTGAGTGGTAAAGAAAGTAAAATAATTTACAGAGATGGTACAGGTGTTCACAAGGCCTAGAAGCGGCGAAGGTAGCTGACCAGAGCACAGAAACGAGTCACAGAATACTCAAAGTAACACAGAGAGAGTAATGGAATCGAAAATCTGCTGCTGTGTGTTGTGAAACGGTGTGTTTATACTTATTGAGGAAAGAGGCGTCCTGCCATTTCCATGGCGACACTTCATTAGCTGAGGCGCAGCGATTGTTGACACGAAACGTGCTTTGGCGTTAGGAAATGGGCGGTACGCGTCTGCTGATGTCAGGCTCAGGGGCGGGGGAATTGATTTAGTGCCGCAAAAGCAGGTGAGCCAGGGCGATGGGGGGAAATGATAGGATTATCAGAAAATGGCGGCTGATTTCGAGTGCGTTAATGGACGAAAAGTCGGGTAAGGTCCATAGGAAAGTTTTCTACGATCTACCGAGTTATGCTTAAAAACATATGGCCGAACCGTAGGGACAATAAAAAAAAAAGTCCCGGAACTATCCTTTAATTTTGCCTTATCATACCTTATGGCTGCTCTGTTTGATCCCATGCATTCCTGTTCTCTAAGACTACTCACGCTGAAAACTGTCTTCCTGGTAGCAATCACTTCAGCCGCAAGGGTCAGTGAGCTGCAGGCCATGTCATGCAGGCCTCCCTTTCTCTTAACAGTGCAACCTGGGTTTTTGCCAAAGGTAGTGTCCGAATTTCACATCACCTAGGCCATTGATGTACCTGTTTTCTACCTTCTGCCTCATCCTTCTAAGGAAGAGGAGAGGTTCCACACGTTGGACCCCAAGAAGGCCCTTAGTTTCTATCTAGCGAGAACCTCTGAATTCAGGAAGGATGATCTCTTGTTTTGGAGCTTTTTCCCTGTCCCTGAGATGATTGGCTGTTACTACACAGACAATCTACCGCTGGGTAAATCTCTGTATAGCGAAGTGCTATCAGCACACACTGAAAGAGCTTCTGTCAGGCATCAGGGCGCACTCTACAAGCGGCGTAGCAGCATTCCTCTGCACTGCAAGATATTTGCTGGGCTGCGACTTGGTCCTCGTTGCACACTTTTTCCAAGCATTGTTGTTTGGATGTGTCAGGTGGAGCTGATGCTCGCTTTGGAAGGGCAGTGCTCCAGAACCTTCTGGTATAGGGACTTCCAGTCCACGTATTGCTTTGGGAGTCTATCTGAAGAGGAATCTGCAGGAGAAAAGCAATCCATTGAAGGAGAAATTACTTACTGGTAATGTTCTTTCTATGGATGATTCTTCCGCAGATTCCTCATCACCCTCCCATCCAGCCCCGGTATGAAAGTGCCTGTATTGCATGTTGACTGTCCTCTTATTGTGAGAAATGCAAATGTTCCTATTTGTTCTGCTTTTTGCCATTCAGAGGTGTGATCCTCTATACCTTCTAACAGTTTTGTTCCTTATCCCAAAAAAAAGGAAAACACCGTTTTGTTGTGTGCTAGTCTTTTGGTCTTCCTCTGCAGTGGCTGAGCTCAGGTGAGGTGGGGGCGGAAAGGGTGGGCAACTGAGGTACAGGGGCGTAGTGACACAGTATATGTACGGCACCGACATCACATCTGAAGCCGACGACTGGTGCATCGCGTCAAGACGGATCGACGGCCGAGTCGAGATGCACTACGCCCCCTGTCAAACTAGCAGCTGATACTGGAAGGGCTATTTATCTGATGAGGAATCTGCGGGAGAAGAATCCATACAAAAAAACATTACCATTAAGTAATTTCTCCTTCTTGTGAACTGAAATAAGACTAAGCAGGCATATTTTAATTCTCATATGCAGTTTACAACCTGTGAACCTCTCCAATACATCTAGCACTCCCCTCAGAATGGTTGCACTGGCGGGTTGAAGGTGGCAAAGGGTCCTGAGAATTTGGGGCATTTAGTGTTAGCTTGAGAATGCATTTTCTGCAGCAGTGCTGGTGAAATATATGCACGCTTAAAAGCATTTATAGTGGATCAATTTAAATCTCGTGTTGCGTGATATATTCTCAGTGCTCCTACTGGCCGTTTCCCATTCTTTATTTTCCAAAGTGTTGCTCAGGTCCTCCCATTTACGCTGTGCATTCTGGGTGTGTGCGATATCCTTGGTAATACACGATTCATAGTGAGTTGTAGCGTTTCTGTCTTGGTCACACAATGATAGAATGGTGTTTGTGTGGATCTGAGTTTTCACCGGGAACCCTATCCCATTCCTCCTGCTTCAAGCTGCTAGTACTGCATATAACAAGACCCCTTTATTCTCTAGGTTTCTATTACCACTTATTTTTTCAATACTCCTAAACCTACCATCGTCATACATTTCTGCCCAGCATCTTATGTTCCCACCTGTTGTGTCGTCTTGCCCCAGGATATTGGGATTGCCGAAGCAAAGCACTTTATCAAAGATGGGCTGCTGCAGCATCTACATATATTTATTCCCCTCTTTCTTTTGGTATATTTATTCCATATTCTGGGTATTACTTTCATTTCCTTGGGCAGATCCTTCACTTGTAACCCAGGTAGGAGTGGTATACTCCAAAGTGGAGCAGGTGCTATCAGCACTTCTATCAAGTGTGTTAACAAGGTCCCCACCATCCTCTCAAAACCAAGGAACCATTAATTGCTTAAGTGCTGCTGCATGATACGCTCTAAAGTCTGGAGCTCCCATCTGGCCATCCATCCTCATTTTGTGCCATATGCAATCTGTGCGTAATTCTAGGGATTGTATTCCCCTAGTATAAATGAAATGGCATCCTATAGAGCCTCTTAAAGACGGTCATGAATGAGCTTTGGCAAGTTTTGAAAGCCAGCTAGCAGTTGGGGTAAAATGATCTTCTGTGATAGATATCCTGCCTAGAATTGATTGGACATTTCAGTCAATGGTTGTCAGGATCTCATTGTTGCAGGGGGGAACCCTTAGTGCTTAAATGGCATGTTACGATGGCCGCCGTAGTGCCTGTAAAGAGACTCCCAAGATGGCCACAGATGGGGTCAAGATGGGGAGGTATGAGTGCTTAGCGTTTTTTGCCGTCTCTGCCATTAAAAAGCTGCGCCTGTGCGAAGAAAAGACAAGGAGACTTCAGTCCGTGCTAATCGTAATCCCTAAATATTCCAAGGGTTTGTTAGTTGTAGGAATCAGAAGCTGGAATAGAGGTTCTTGGTTAGTCACTGGCATTGGATACAAACACGATTTGGTCCAGCTCATCTGCAGCCCCAGTAATATACCAAATCCTTCCAACTGCTCTGGCATTAGAGGGAAAATTGTAGCTGTATTCTGCATGCATAACAATATGCCATCAGCGTAGAGAGAAATGGCATTTGCCTGCCCAGCAATATTGAATTGTAGGCTCCCTAACATTTTCCTCAGAGGACAAACAAGTGGCTCCACTACCAAGGCAGATAACATCGGATAGGTGGCATCCCTGCCTGGTGCCTGTGCCCACCTGCCACTTTTCCAATATACTCAGATTAGTTTTGATTCCATCAATCAGAGTATTGTAAAGTAATTGAATCCATTTAAGAAAAACCTCCCGAAATCCAAAGTTATATAGTACTTCAGTCATCAAGAACCAGTCTACAGTGTTGAATGCTTTAAACGTGTCCAGACTGGCGACTGCCCATTGCCAACTTCCTTCATCATGCTTACCATCACTAAAAAGAGCCTCCTGATGCTCATCTTAGTATTCCTTTCGGCTACAAATCCTGCCTGGTCTTCCTACACCAGCCCTGGTATCACCTTGGAGAGCCCCCTGGCTAGCACTCGCTAGTATCTTTTTATCCACATTTATCATAAAGAGTGGACAGTGGATCCTTATCTTCTTTGAGTAACAATACAATCAAAGCCTCATGCATTGCCTCTGACATCATGCCCCTCTCATACACATCTATGCACAAATCCAGCAGTTAGTGAGACAACTCAGAAAATAACTTGTCCTCTATAGCCCCCTGAATTTCTTCAGCTCTCAATGGGCTATCCAGTGTCTCTCTATCTTCAGGTTCCAGCTCGGTGCCCCTACTTCTTTTAGGATTCCACTATCTGCTTTGATTTGCGGTGCACATAGTGTGTGGTAGAACCTTTGGAATTCCCTATTGATCCCGACCTGATCATGGACAATACTCTTGTCCGCCTGCCACATGGTAGATATCCCTATTAGCTAACTATGTTTGTGTTCTAACAGGTTTGTTTGCCTCATTGTGTATCATGCATATATATGTTCCATATTCTAGCCTCCCTGATCATTCATACAATCCCATTAGTGTTTCCCTCGGCCGCCAGCTCAGTTTGAGCACCACATCAGTTAAAACCTTCTCAACACCTCCAGTCTTGTCTTCCAGTGTACTCATTATTCGCAGTAGTGTCTGTCAGGCTTTGGATGTCTTGGAGGTACATACCCCTCTGATTGTAACATTAAATGCCTCCCAGACCTTGCCCACATTCCCCACTGATCCCTCAGTGTTTATGAAACATTTCTCGATCACCTGTCTGATTGTGTGCCCGACTGCTGGCATATAGTGCCTCTGCCCTCAGTCTCCAAGTTGGTGTCCGGGCTCTATCGCTTGTCCATCAAGTTGGTGTTGGATGCTATCCCTTGTCCGTGTAATTACTAACAGCAGGGGAGCATATTCTGATACAGACCTGTCTAGCTATTCTGCCACTTGTATGTAATGACTACATTTTACCTGGCTGAGGCTGAAGTCCATACAACTGTATGTCTTATATACTGCTGAGTGGAATGGGTAGCCTCTGAGCCCTGTGTATAAATTCCTTATCTTCGTCCATGACCCCTGGCAATGCATTCGATGTGGACCATAGAGCCCTACTGCCCGTAGTTAAAGTGTCGAGGTCTTGATGCACTATACAATTGCAGTCTCCCTTCCATATCATTCTATGTGCAAAATATGTATAAATAATCGTAGAAATCTGCATGAAAAATCTGGAATTATGTTTATAGTAACAGCACCAGTTGTCAGGCTAGAGTCCCTGTCATGCCCACGTATCGTTTAGGTCCATCCTGCATTATCGTTTGTTTGCCTTGCTGTTGTATTCCTTATCCATACAAGAACACCCATAGCTCAAGATGCAAAGGCTGAACTCGCTATTGTTCCTCCCCAACTTCTTGCCTAATTTCAAATTATATTCTTTTGTGAGGTGAGTCTCTTTCAGCATTGCAATATCAATATGCTATCTATTAATATATGGACATATCCTGGCCCTTTTTTACTGCACTGTAAATTCTTTTAATGTACCACAAAAGTATTCTAAGGTTAACCATCATGTGCTCTGGTAGATTTTCCAGTGTCGGATTCCATAACTGTTTTCTTCTAGATTGTACCCTGAATGATTAGACACGTGCAGATTCCTGCAATAAAGTTATCCTATGACATCTGCATGAACTCCCAAAGATAAACCCACTCTTATGCAGCCTCCTAACCCCCAACTGAGGCTGCCACAATAAGAGTAGGAGTATTCCCCAACCCCCACTCCTTTGTAACCCCCCATCCCTTATATAGTCAACATCAAACCTGTAATCTATTACATTTCTTCTAAGCGGGATTTAGCCTCTGGCAGGCAGCCAGCCACTCAACCACAGAATGCGGCAGGGCCCTCTGAGGTCATTGCCCTTCTAGTGACGATAGAGCCGAATGTTGCTGGTAACTGATAGATTCCCATCAAAGTAATATTGCATTTCGCACTTGAGCATTCACATTTGTCTGCCATCTCATTGTAGCATTTATGCCCCTATTCTTGTCGTTGCCTGAAAATTGTAGAAGCTGCCCCCTTTCCTTTATTATGTCATAGTTTCAATGTATCACTTCATTGAAACTGACATAATAAAGGAAAGTGGGCAGCACTCTTAGTCTTCAAAGCATTGTCGCTTCCCACCTGAGTCTAGCTGGTGGCAGCAATGCATATGGTACATTCTTTGTTCTGAGTGCCTTTTTAATTTCCTCAAAAGATTTTCTGTTTTTCTGTGCCGAAACCAGGATGGAAGGATAGCTTATTTCTGTTGTACATAACACTTACGTTTGTCTTTGCTGCTGCGAATACTTTCATTTTATCCTGGTATTTCCAAAATCGAATCATAACTACTCATGGTAGTGCTTCCTATGGTTGCCCTTGTGCAGGTATCCAATGTTCTCTATCTTCATAGCCCTCCTGCAGATTTGCTGTCAAACAGCGTAGGAATGAGGGGAATCCAGTGGTCAACTCGAGTGAAGTCATGGCAATGGTGGGAGAATTTGGAGAAATATCTGGGTTGATTGTGAATCGCTCCAAGTCATCGTTTTAGACGCTCGGTAGGGAGCTGGAGCATTATGGGATGGAAACTCCAGATGTGGGGGGGGGTTAAGTATTTAGGTGTAATGGTAAGCACAGACTGGGATTGGATATACCGGTGGAAATGTGGAAAAAGCTGTGTCTACTTTACAGAAGCTAGCTGATTTCTGGGCGCGATTTCCTATCTCACTACCGGGGCATGCCACACTTGTTGAAGATGATTGCTCGTCCTAAACTGCGGCATGCCAGGTAATGCCCATGGTAATACCAGTGACTTTGTTTCAGGGCCTTCACAGGATTCTGTCGGGACTACTGTGAAAGGGGGAGGGTCTGAAGGTAGTGCTAGCCACTCTGCAACTGCCGGCAGGAAAGGGGGGGCATTGGGTGGCCGGATTTTAGATAAAATTACCGGGCAGCTACTGTGCAGCATATGGTGGAATAGTTTGTTACCCCACATCAGGATCAACTCTCCGGAATGGATTGAGGTGGAGTCGGCCCTTCTGCTGCTGTTGGAATTTCAAGGGGGTCGCGTGAGGGAGATTGTATGCCTCCTGTCGCCAATCGGTCCCATTATCAGGGTATGGTGGAAAGCAACAAAGGTGCCAGGACAGTGCTTTCTGTTTATGGCTGAAATCCCTCTAACATGTAATAGGTTGGGTCGGGCGCTTCCCCAGGGTGGCAGATGTATTGTTGGACTGGGGTGTGGGGGTCTGATTGGAGATGTATACAAGGAAGACGAGGTCTACACTTTCGCAGAATTCAGGGTAGCTCACCCGTCTGGGTGATTGAATTTTCTGGAATATGCAGCCTTGATGTCAGGGGTGAGGTCTGCATGAGAGGGTTACACAGGTAGGCCTCACACTCATGCAATTAATGCTACGATGCTGTGGCTACAGGAAGGGGGTAGACACATCTCTGAATTGTATGCAGCGCAAAGGGCTGAACAAGACATCACAGCCCAGAGCTTGTATTTGTATTTTGTATTTGTTTATTATTTATATGGCGCACCGAACCCTGAGGTAACTGGGCGCTTGAGAGACTTGTGAATTACATACATGTGAGACTTGAGGATTATATACATGTGGGGCAATATACAATGACAGACAGTAAGGCATACGGTGGACCCTGGTTACAGTTGGGTCAGGCGACAAATGGGGACAATGGGGTCAGGCAAGCATAGACAATTGTAAAGTGACATAATAAAGAGACGACCTGTAACGGGTGGGACGACAACAGACTACATTAGTGAAGTATCATAATGGCGGTACACCATAGGAGAAAGTACAGTAGAAGGTGAGAGGAAGTGCTGTGAGGTGGCCAACTATGGCAGGTTTCAGATTAATGTGGAAGCTTGTGGGGTAAGTGGGAGAGCGACATGGGGGTAGTCGATGTCCGATGGTGAATGGAACAGGGCGCTCCTGCATGCTAAACAAGTCTGTAGGAACATGCTCTTTCAATTGATAAAATATAAGATCGTGAGAAGGGTGTCTGTTACACCGGTAAAAGTTAATAAAAGGACCCCCAGCACGAGCCCGTCTTGCTGGAGGTGTTGGGACTTTTATGCACATGTGGTGGGGTTGTGACTGAGTTGAGGGATTCTGGGAAGACGTTTATGAAGAAATGTCTCACCTGATGGGTGTAAGGGCCCAACTCGCAGTAAGCAAGATGGGGAGGTATGTTGGGGCTATGACACGTTAAGAAGAGTGAATTGGACAGGGCTGCCTTCAGATTGGTCTTGTTGGGGTTCATTTTGGCTAGAAGGGCAGTGGGTATGGCCTGGAAGGCTGCTGGGGGACCCAGGATTAGAGATTGGCGGAAAGAAGTGCGCAAGTGGGTCTGGTCTGAAATTGACATAGGCTGATGGCTGCGTGCACTGGAGGACGATGGAGCACTGTATGCAGTATGGCATGAGGTCAGCGATAGGCTTGTAGTGCGGTCAGACTTGCACCCGCCATAAATATTAGGGGGACCCTGATTGGAGGAAGGAAGTTGATGATACTCAGGGGTAGGGGGGCGCTGCACGGCACAGGGAATTGGATGTGCAAGGGTGTTGCTGAATAGCATCGTAGGGGTGGGAGGAGGATTTGTGTTCCAACTCTGTTGACTTGCTGTAAGGGTATCTGGATGCTTAGCCCGGATGGCTAATTGGTTGACATGACAAGTTTCATGATTAAAATGAAAATAAGAATACAACAAAATAACAAATTAAAAAAAACAGCGTAGGAATGAGGCCCTCAAGGAAGGCTTCCATGTTTCCTTTCTCTGTTCTCTTGGGAAGGCCAAGTAGCCTCACGTTATTTCTTCTTTTTTTAAAAAAAAAAAAAAAAAAAACCTTTATTTAAAGAGCGTGTTTGACATTACAACAGGAGTAAAAACAGATAGCATCAGTAGCGGGTCGTCCACTCCAAAATAGATCATCAACAAACATTTTACAGCAGTGATGGCATAGGTGAAATGACATCATGTTCATGGGAGCAAAAGAATGATATCAGGCTTTGGACATTTTAGAGCAGGCGACAAGCTTCAGTAGTAGTGTATACGTTGTCTTGTGCATTTGACTGGACAGACACCAAGTAGCTGCGATACAGTGACCAAATGCCTTTGGTCTTAAAGTTCAATGGCTGTAATGTGGACCAATGCTCCTCCATATTTGATGCCCATGTTACCGCTCTTAGCCACTGGGAGACAGTCGGACAAGTTAGGCGGAGCCATAGCAATAAAATACAACGGATTGCTAGCAACACACATAAGCTTGCCAGTTTACGAGGACCTCCCCGTATATGTTAAAACATGAAATAAGCAGTTGGCTGGTGTAGGGTCAAGTGTACAGTTCAATATAATTGACAGTGTTGCAGACCCCATCCCAATATTCCTCCAACCTCGGGCAGCTCAAAAGCATATGAAAATAGTTTACTTCCTTCATGTGGCACCTTGGACATGTGGGTGATTGAGTGTGTGAGAAGCGGTGCAGCCTAGCAGGGGTGTAATGGAATCGGTGCAACACTTTAAATTGTATCAGCTGAAACCTCGAGTTAAAGGATACTTTGCGCGTCTGCTGACACATGGCCACCCAATCCTCATCAGTGTTCACTTTTTCGTCGGAAAACATTTGTACTTTTTAAATTCCTCGACGCGAGATGTCGGTTTCAGTCGGTGTTCTGATTGTGGCACCAAGATGTCCATCACTGACCCACACGAGTTGTGTCTCTGATGCCTGGTCACAGGACTGTCGGGTGTCCGTCGTGCGCCAAAATGCAACCCAAATTCCTACGCGATCGAGCTGCAAAACTCGGTCTTGGTTCACCGCCCTCAAAATCACTGGCGCAGTAGATGGTTCAATCTTAGAAGGCCGAAACTGAAGGGCACACCCCCGATAAAGAACATAGGCGGAAGAAGAAACGGTCTAACTCGAGGAGCCTCTCTTCCTCGTCCCGAAAGAAGAAATGGCATCACTTCCACTGTCGGGACTATGATTCGTTGATGGATAAAGGTAAGCCGTCGGCTGGGCCTTCCACCCGCCAAGAGTGGGAGGATTTCAGAGCCTCTATGCTCAACGTGTTCAAAAAGCATGCTGCAGTCAACGCGACTAATCCCCCCATGCAGCAGGCTTCGGAGCCAAGAGCGGTGCTCTGCATATCCAACCCCTCTAGTGCCCCGGAACCGACAATGTCAGTGCCAATAAACCTTTTGACACGGAAAGAGTTTCAATGGAAGCCAGATCAACCCTGTGCATCCAAGGATGTCGATGCTACAGCATCTGGACCCCGATCGACGCTGGCATCCACCATATCGGCGTCGAGAGACAAACCCTCGACGTTGAATGTTGTCCAGAAAACATTCACCCTGCAACCTTGCTCCACATTTTTCCACACTTTGGCAGGTATCTTCGGCGGTAATGATGCCAATGATCAGGGGGATGACGACCCTATTTAATTGGGTTCAGGAGGGGTTGATAATTTTGACAAAATCTGCTTTTGCAGCTGGCTGAAGGCCTCCATTACTGCAGCGGTCTTGGCACCTCTGCAGACCTCTTATTTCAGCAATCCTAGCCCTATCCTCATAATACTTCTAAATTCAGAGCTTTAGTAGAAAGGGTTGACACCCTGGGATTGCATTCATCAGTGGCGCCCATACAAGGTCATGACCTTACTGACATTTTAGATTAAGGCCACACCACAGAACACGATATGCCTTTAAACCCTGCCATTGCTGATACTTTAAAAATGATGTGGCAAAACCCTTGTCCCATTCCTCCTGTCAGCTCCACCATTTCTGGTAAATACAGGCCGGCTAGAGGAGACTCCTCATACCTCTCCTCTCACCCTTCCCTGTAGGGGCTTGTTATGCAGGCTGCTACTGACTCATCTAGACCTGCATCTTCCACGTCCACTCTGCCTTCCTAAAGGGAAGCAAAAAAAGTTGATGCCTTAGCGAAGAAATCATTTACTTCAGGCAGTATGGTCCTTAAAGCTACAAATGTGGTAAGCAGTTTTGCCAACTACACCTTTGGTCTATGGACAGCAGTTGAAAATGCTGCTCAGTATATCCCAGAAGGAGAAATGCGTGAAGGGTTCCTACAGCTAGTGGAGGATGGGAAAGAGGTGGCCAGACAGTCGCTGCGAATGGCCCTGGATAACGACGACTGTGTGGGCCGATCTATGGCATTAAGCATAACACTAAGAAGACAGGCCTATTTAAAAACGTATGGTTTTTCGCCTAATGTCCGTGTCAAGCTTCTGGGCATGCCATTCGAGGGGGATCTTCTATTTGGTCAGAAAGCCGACGAGTCCATACAAAAATATAAGGAATCCAAAATTGCTGCTAAATCCGTAGGCCTAGCTGCGCAGCCGGCCAAACCTGCATTTAGCTTTGCCTCTAGGGCACAGGGCTGCAGGAGATATGCTCCTTATGGCAGGAGAGTTCAGCTCCCACCGGCCAGGCAAGGGCAGAATAGTTTCTCGTGCTCCGGAAGGGGCAGAGGGGCTTCTAGATGACACCAGGCAGCGGAGTCAACCCACCCTCAGAAGCCGCTTTGATTTTCCCCTCTCAAAGCGCACCGGTTGGAGGACAGTTGACAGATGGCAGGGAATTACTTCCGATGCCTGGGCTCTTCAGCTCATTCAGTGGGGTAATTGTCTGCCATTTGTAAGAAAACCATTGGACAGATCGCCCCACACCCCCAATCCAACCAGGACAGGAACTCCAAGAAGAACTGAAAGCCCTGTTGTTGAAGGGTGCCGTGGAAGAGGTACCTCCTGAGCAGAGAGGATCGGGTTGGTATTCCCAGTATTTCCTAGTACCCAAGATGGGAGGAGGGCTCCGTCCCATTCTGGACCTCAGGACCTTGTAATAAATTATTGAGGAAAGACAAATTCAGGATGGTGACGTCGAAAGATTCGCCACGCTCTTGAACTACAGGACTGGCTGGTGTCGATAGACCTACTGGATGCTTATTTCCATGTGCCAATCCATCGAAAGCACAGGACGTTCCTAAGGGTGACCATAGTAGATAAGCACTATCAGTTCAAGGTGTTTCCTTTTGGTCTAACCTCCTCACCAAGGGTCTTCACCAAGCTCATGGCCGTAGTTGCGGCTCATCTCAGGAGATCCGGGGTCCACGTATTTCCATATCTGGACAACTGGCTCATCGGATGGAAGTTGGCAGTGCATGTCTTCTCCCATTTAGAGGACACCTGCTTGCTGCTGCACAAGCTGGGCTTCTCCCTAAATTCCAAAAAGTCCCACATGATACCAGTGCAGAGGCTTTAGTTCATCGGAGCAGTCCTAGATACCCGGGTGGTGAAAGCTTTCCCTCCTGATGAGAAAGTAGTCAGCTTGACACAAATGATCGACATGTTTCTGGAACCATGCCACTCTACCAGAAGCTTCCTTACTCAGCCTCCTAGGTCTCATGACCTCCTGCATTTTTCTAGTGCCAGAGGCCAGGTTGCGCATGAGATCCCTACAATGGCTCTTGAGGGCTCAGTTGTCTCAATACCTCGGCACTCTCTCGGATCTCCTCAGGGCGTCTGCATCAGTGGTGAACGACCTGTCGTGGTGGGCGGACCACAACAGCCTCTTGGTGGGGAAACCTTCTGGCCTCAGACCCGAGCGGTCACGGATGCATCTCTGAAGGGTTGGGGCGCTCACTGCGAGGATTTGCAGGTGAGCGGCCTCTGGTCAACAGGCTGGAGTTCCGAGCTATCAGGCTAGCGGTCGTCCCGTCTCTGCATGCGAAGCATATCCTCGTTCTGACAGACAACACAGTGGCAATGCACTATCTCTGCACGGAGGCAATGATGCTTTGGTTCTGGTTGCTGGAGAACCATATCTCAATCTTGGCAATTCATCTGGCGTGCACAGAGAACAACTTGGCGGATACTCTGAGCAGGCTAAGAACGGTCTCGCACGAGTGGGAAGTGTGCCAGGAAGTCCTAGAGGAGGTCTTCGCTCTCTGGGTTATCCCAGCAGTGGATCTATTTGGAAAGGAGTCCAACAGGAAGTGCAAGCAGTTTTCCTCAAGGGAATCCCCGGTGAACGGTGCACTGGGGGATGCGTTTCTGGTGGATTGGAATTTCCCACTCCATTATGCCTTCTGTCCGATTCCCGTCATTCCATTGGTTCTCCGGAGGTTGAAGAGGTTTCGAGCGACGATGATCTTGATCGCCCTGTATTGGGTAAGGAGAATGTGGTATTCCAACCTCTTGGATCTGTCCCTCTGTCCACCTCACCGGTTACCTCGGCGTCTGGGACTCCTAACCCAGTCGTAAGGTTGGAAACTCCACCCAACCCCGGAATCCCTCAACCTACATGCGTGGCTCTTGAGAAGATGAGACATGATGACTGGGACCTCTCTGAGGAATCACTTGAGGTATTGCTGGCTGCATGCAGACAGCCTACAATATCTTTGTTCGCGTGCAGGTGGAGGATTTTTGAGGCGTGGTGCAGGGAACGCGAGATTGAACCCATCTCTTGCCCCACCACTACAGTCATGGAGTTTCTTCTGTCACTGGCCTCAGCAGGCTTTCCGGTCACCACAGTCAATGGATATTTGGCAGCCTTGTCTGTGTTTAAAAGATCTATTGGATCAATGCTCATTTTGTCCAATCCAGGTACTGGCACAATTCCTGAAAGGCCTTGTAAATAGGTTTCCTCCAACAACCTTTGTTGTCCCGGACTGGGACCTTAATCTGGTTCTGACATTTCTGATGGCAGCTCCCTTGAGCCTATGCCCTCTTGTCCCTTATGGTTTCTCTTTGAAAAAAGCCTTTTTGGTGACTATTGCATCCACTAGGCGGATGAGTGAACTGCAGGCATTATGCTCTAAGTTTCAGAATTTCTCTTGTCTCAGTCCATTGACCTTCTGGTCTTCTACCGTCCTCCACACCCTTCTAAGCAGGAGGAACGGTTACATCGCCTAGACCCGAAAAGGGCTCTGAGTTATTATATTACAAGGACAGCTGATTTTAGGAGAGCTGACCAGCTCTTCATGGCCTTTTCCTTGGACTGTAAGGGCTTACCCATAACTAAGCAGACTTTATCCCGCTGGATAATTTTCTGTATAGCGGATTGCTACCAGTCCGCTGGAAATGAATTACCAGCAGGCATCGGAGCCCATTCGACAAGGGGATTGTCAGCATCAACAGCATTGCAGAGGGGAGTCCCTGTCCGGGAGATTTGTCATGCTGCGACATGGTCATCCCTTCATACTATTGCTAAGCACTATAGTCAGGATGTGACTCGTGGAGCTGATGCACGTTTTGACAGGGCAGTGCTGCAAAATTTCTTAGTATAACTTTCTGCCCGCCTCTGTAATGTTCTTTCTTTCTATGGATTCTACTCCCGCAGATTCCTCATCTCCACTCCCATCCAGCCCCGCTCAGAAAGTCGGTGGTTGGTGTGCATCTACTCTTTCACGTTGACTTGATGATGGTCCTCTGTGTCCATTTTCTGTCTTTCTGCCACAGGTTTAAAAACGCTTTTTCTGACGCTACTTGTAGTGTTTGTTGCAATTGTTCCTCCTTCTCGGGTCTAAAGTTATTTCATTTTTAAGGACTCATTAGCCCGTTTCTTCTCTCTGTTTTACTATGCATCGTGTGGTGCTCGGGAAAAGGGGGAAACAGAGGTTGGGGCGTCGTGACATGGTATTTATATGACTCCTGACATCACATCCGGAGCCGATGACCAGTCGCCGAGCAAGATGGATCGATGATAGATGGCCGGGTCGAGGTCCACTACGCCCCCTGTCAAATTTTACTAAACTGCAGAGCTGGAGGGAATATCTATCAAATGAGGAATCTGCGGGAGAAGAATCCATAGAAAGAACATTACGGTAAGTTATTTATCCTTCTTTATTCAAGGCTGTCACTGCCATTTCAGTTCGTAGTAAGGATACTGAGGTATTTGCCCTTGATTTAAACTAACGATAGACTTATGCCATTCAAAATTATTTCCAATCCTCATGGAATAGATGGGAAAACTTCTGGATAGAATGTGTTCGTATGAGTAATAATGAACATTCCCCAGTTTTTCTGTCGAAGACCCGTTAATGTAGCACCCAAACAACGAGCCGCCTTGGTGGTTTTCATATTAAATGATTCAGTGTCTCGGTTCAGCTCAAAGCCTAGATATCTAGAAGTCTTTACTATCTCTATCGGTTCAATTCCTAATTCGCACAGTTACTTATCTACCTTTCGTTTTAGTGAAAAGCATGATCTTACTACTGTGTTAATTGTGAAATGATTTTGCACTGAGTATACTGCCAAGGATTACACATTTTGTAGTCCCAATTCTGTATGATCATAAACTGCCAGATCATGTGCATAGGCTGTCCATGCAATACGAGTCATTTCAATTTCAACACAAGCTTCCTTAGTTCAAATCAGATAAATACAAATTGAAGACAAATGGGTCAAGACTGCATCCTTCCTTCACACCATTTTTAGTTTTCACCTTTTCAATCCTAACCATTCCTGGTCAATTCTAATCCTCACAAAAGTATTCTGTTGGAGGGCTTTGATTAAATAGATCAATTCTGATTCAAGTCCCCAAGTACTTAACCTTTTCCACAATCATCCACCGCACACCGTCAAAAGCTGATGTGTGAAGTCTATCAAAGCTGCAAATAATGGAGGGCCCTCTTTCTTTATAGAATTCTTAAGACATTGTTTAAGTTGTGCATTGTTGAACGGTTCTCCCTAAAACCAATTTGCTACTTAGCCAGTATATTATTGGCAGTCCCCCAAGTCTTGGTTCAATAATATAGTTACAAAGATCTTGATAGTTGCATCAATGAAAGCGATCAAACATTTGTTACTTGGGTCATTGCGATTGCCTTTTATATTTGTAGGCACCAGTATCGCCTCTAACAGAACAGGTAAGCTGTATCTTGCCTGTCACTCCAATCCTTTGAAAGGGTGATCTCAGAAACTAAGTCCAGAATTCTGTCTATGTTCTAATTTGCTATGTTGGATAGGCCATCAGGCCCTGGCTCTCTGGAATTCTTAATGTGGTTAATAATATGGAAGAAAGCTTCATCAGTGATGAAAAGATCAGAGTTTAAAATCCCACTTTTATGAAGACAATCCATTATAAGAGCATTCTGGTGCCCATAATTAATTCGTGCTATGGATTTACCAGGTCACTATATCATAATTTACCATTCTTACTGCTATTATTGTTAATCAAGGACCAGAGGATTTACCATTCAATGGATTGCTTTTCTCCTGCAGATTCCTCATCTGATGGATATCTTTAGCCAGCTCTGCTGCCCGGGAGCTTTTTGACAGGGGGCCTAGTGGACCTCGAGTAGCCATCTATCCGGCTTGCTCGGTCGTTGGCTCCGGATGTAACATAGGCATCTTATATATACCACGTCCCTATGCCCCATATCCAGTTCCTTTTTTCCGCATGCTCGACATGCTGCTGTGAGGAACACGAAATGTCAGAAATTCGAACACTTTTTTTCTTAAGCCTCCGAACGTGATGCCCATTTTGCAGATTTGGGTTTCAAAAAGTCCACCTTCTGCCAACCCAAAATGTGACCAACCCCCATGACATTTGTCTGTGATTTCTGGGGAAGGATCACGACACAGAGGGATGTGCGTTGTGTGCCGAAATGCACTCTAAATCCTTGCGCGGGCGGGCCACATACCTCACTTTGGGACTACGTCTCTTAAATCCCCAGTACAGTCGATCGTCCGGTTTGCCGAGACTGAAGGGGTCACTCCCGAAAATGAAAAGCATAGACGGAAGGCCAATAAGTGGTCACAATCGAAGAGCCACTCTTCCTTGTCGCCTTCGCACAAGAAGAATGAACATTGTCGTTGGCACAAGTCCAGCTCATCGTCGGAGGAAAGGTAAACCCTCGGCTGGGACGACCACTCAAGATTAGTGGAAAGATTAAAATGCAGGCTGCTGCAAGTGCAGGTCCGCCCCCCCAATAGCAAGCCTCACTGTCAGAACCAGTGCTCAGTACTCCCGACCCCTCACGCGCCAAACTGTTGACACTGTCTATGTCGCAGAAGTCTTCATGCTTGACGCCCTGGAATAGGTGCAAAAGCCCCCGAAGCCCTGTCTATCCTGAGGCTTTCGAGGCGCTAATATTCCCGAGTGTTAGGGAGAATTCTCTGTTTAGGCTGAATTTCCTAACCTAGTGAGTCCCCCAGCAGCTTTGCTGGATTTTTGGGGTTTATTTTTTTCTCCTGCCAAGAGTGAGACTCTTTTACCCTCACTCTTGGACATGACTTGAGAGTGTTTCTGTGACTTACTATGTGCTTATGGGCTATGGGGTATTTTTTCCCATAGGCTATCATTGGTTTTTTTGAATGTGTGTTACACAGCACCCTCAGTGCAGTAACACCAAGGGTGTCATAGAGACCCCCAAACATAGACTCCACACCCTGGGACTGACTACTGTCTCCCTGGGTCTGTAAAGTCACCATTGACTTTACTAGTCTTAACTTAGGAACTTAACCAGTACAAACCATCATACTGTGTAAGTACTGGTAGGGGCAATTAGATTGCCCCTGGGTCCGTTGTCGAGTGGGTACTGTCCCGTCCCCCCTCGCCGAGTTTCTGGCTGGTGGCAGTGGATACCACCGGAATATTTCCCAATGGGATTTCCCATTGATTTTAATGCACCACTTTTTGGTGCAATGTTAAAGATACCGCTGGTTTATTTATTTTATATAAATTCACCGGTTGGGATTTTTTGCCAGAACTCGCCGCCAAAATGGCGTCTAGGTTCATTTCAGTAACCCTGAACCCGAGTCGAGCCTTTGTTCCACTTTTGGCGGGCTACTGCACAGAAGCCCTCCAAAGTGGTGCCATTCTGTCTGGGTACCACAGGGGGTGTGGGAGGGGGTTTAGGCACCCGGGACTGAGTTGCCTTGCAAACTCATGTCGCACTCTGGTGTGATTGGCCCAGGTGGTGAGCCACCCCGCTCACCACTTAGCATGTTTGAGTGACAGCTAGGCTGTATGAATGGGGGTTTGCTGCATAAAAGCAGGGTTTTTGGGACTGGTTCTTCAGAAGTCGCCACAGGACCTAAGAAGCCGAAGAGGGAGAAGCCGAGCCGACCTGCCAAGACGACACCACCGGTGGAGCCCTGCGGAACGGTCTCACCACCTTTCCCGACAACAGAGAAGATCTCCCGTGGGAGAGTCTTCTTCCCTTGACTGGTGGGGACAACCAGTTTCTGCCTTCTTTTCGCCGCCCTGAAGCATCTCGTGGCCGCCTTGCCTGTGCCAAGTACCCCGGCAACCGGGATACCACTTTTTACCTCAACCGCGAAAGAGGGGTAACATCCGTTTAACCGGAAAAACTCCACTGCTGGTTTCTTCCCTGGTAGTGCAACGACCTTCAGCTTTCCTCCGCGACGAGATCTTCTCCTCCTCTGGACGACACCGCGACTTGCACCCACTACCAGGAACATCTGCCCCCGCTGGAGGATCCTTTCCATTTTAAAGGTACCGTGTTCCGCCCGGCTTCCCTTGCCACCGATTGTACGGGGTAGATTTAGCCCTCGGCTCTCGACCCTGGGTAAGCCTGGGACACCCTAACTAAACTTTTCTTAACTGGGAAAAACCTTTTCTACTCACCTGTAAAGACTTGTGACATTGTGTGATCTTGGGCATCCTTATGCCTGGCTTTCCCTAGAGTGGGCCTGGCAACCGAACTTCCTTGCTCCTCAATAGACTGCCTTTCTAAACTTACTGTGAATCTCTGAAAAGTGTTTTACCTTGCTGTTTTCATTACTTCTGCCTTTTCCCTCCCTTTTTAACTAACTTGTTGGAGTGCCATCTAATGTTAAGCGCTCACCTCTGTTTGGAAATAAGTGGTGTTAACTTAGACTTGTCCAACAAATAACTAGGGATGTACATATAAGTAATAGTGACTGTGTTTTGATTTACTTACCTTTTCTGTGCTAGTGTAATTTATGAGTGTGTCTTTTAAATAAATAATTATATACTTTTACACCTAGCTCTGGTCAGTGTTTGCTTGTACTACTGTGCCTCTGTACCTATTATGTATGCTCTGTATACTGCCTAAACTCTTCTTGAGGGAAGTCCGACTGCTCAGCCACAGCTACCAGGTAAATCTGGGTGGTACAGACTGCTACCAAGTGGGTTTACTGCCAAACACCTGTAGCCTTAAATCTTTTGCAGTGGTCCCAGAGGGAACTGCACAGGTTTCTGTCTAACACCGACGCCATGATGCTACCCAAACCCTGACCATTTAATTGGTGCCGAAGGATACAACGTCGGCTCCGATTACCACTGACAAGTCTTTTGTCCCCCTCTCCAGGTCGGGATTCTTCGACTCCATGAAGTCGATTTTCAGCGTCGACCATGAAGGAGATCAAGGGGACATCAATCCCATATATCTCGGGGCAGGAGGTGTCGATTATTTCGACGACCAAGCAGACTTGTTGGCACTGGCCCAAGGGTTACAGGATGCCAGCGGCCTAGACATTTCTCCAGACCGAGCCAGCCCTACACCCATACTAAGTTCAGAGCCCTAGTGGAAAGGGTGATAGATCCCCTACGTCTTAAGTCGGCGCCTACTCCGGGCTATAACCCGATGAACATACTGGACGAGGTTCCTGTTCCTGAAGGGGAGGAGGTGAAACCCTTCCTCCAATGCAAGAACGACTTTGGAATAGGGGAAGGGGAAAGGTACCGGTACGCCCAATTGAGGCACTGGGGCCAGCACCCTAACATAAAAAAGGCAGCAACGAGGCAGCTGACCCCATTAGAGAGGTATGTTTCAATCAACGCAGGGGACAGACACCTAGTGGGGTAGCTCTACAAACTTCTCAAGGAAGGGGAGGGTCCAGGGGAATGGAAGTTCATGGGCAACTGGGAAATGGAGGTCGAACAGGAATTAAGCAGGGACCAATGGCAAGGGCTGTAGGTTCATATACCCAAACTGACAAACTCCCAGCAAATTCTAGAAATGTGGGCTAAGCTAATGTACCAATGGCATCTCACCCCATTTAAACTAGCAAACATGTATCGAGAAGTGTCCAGGGCTTCTTGGAAGGGCTGCGGAGGGGAAGGAACCTGGAGTCATATTTGGTGGCAATACCCAATAATCAAACCTTTTTGGGGAATGATCCACATGCGATCAGGGACATTCTGGGAATGGAAAGGGGGACAAACACAGGAATGTTTATACTGGGGCTGGACGGCATGTTGGAGAACCTGGCGACGAGTGCCCTACGGAAGATTTATGTAATGCTAGTGATGGCAGGGGCACTGCTGGTAGCCCACAAATGGAAAACTAAAACGGCGCCCACGGAACATGAATGGAGAGGGAAAATATGGTCCCTGGCGGCTATGGAGAAAATAACATACTCAATAAGGGGGGAACATCATAAGTTTCTCTTGGACTGGGACTGGTTTTTGCAATTTTTAAAGGAGGGCGCCGGGAGCGCGTGGTGCCCAAGCAATATGAGGCTTCGGAGGGTGGCAGAGGGGAGGACTATGAAACTGAAATGGCCAAGGAGGAAAAGAAACGAAACAGAAGCTAGTGCATCAACGCGGGAAAAGGAGGAATAATCAAGGAGTACACTCCATACGGCCATCTGGCATAGAGGGGGAGACAAGAAGGGGAGAGGTGGAGAAAAAGATTGGGAAGAAGACAGGAAAGGGAAAGGACTCTGACCTGCTAAGGGGAGGCTGGAGGGGAAGGGTATTGGGGGTCAAGTTGACTTTTGTTAGTGTATTCTGTTTATGAAATGCCAATAAAAACTTATTTGGAAAAAAAAGCTCGCCTCCGGCATCCCGGCTCACTCTACAAGAGGAGTCTTGGCTCCAACAGCCCTGCAGAGGGAAATTCCCATTGGAGACATCTGTTGTGCGACCACATGGTTATCGTTGCACACATTTACCAGGCACTATTGTCTGGATGTTGCCCGCAGGGCTGATATACGTTTTGTAATTGTATTTGGTTATGTATAGCGCGCTTAATACCCAGAGGTTTCTAAGCGCGGACCCCGGGATCGAACCTGTGTTGCTCTGCATAGTCTTGTTTCCAAGACAAGCGTGTTGCCCCCCAGCTATCCTCCAGTGCTGCAAAATCTACTACTGTAACACTTTCTGCCCACCTGCGTCATACTAACTGCTTGAGGAGTCAATCAGATGAGGAATCTGTGGGAGAAAATCAATCCATTGAAGGAGAAATTACTTACTGTAATGATCTTTCTATGGATTCTTCTGCAGATTCCTCATCGCCCCTCCTTTGCATCACTGCTCAGAATGTCTTATAGCCTGGCACATCTATCTAAGCAAAGAGATGCTGGTTATGGTTCTGAGGTGACCGCTCCTATCTGGCTAGATGTTCTCTTCCCCCCGGTCCCCCTAAAAAATATTTTTAGTTTTTCATTCATTTTTCACTTTGGGTTCTTCCCTTTGTCATGTTTTTGCAGGCTGATTAGCCTTGTCTCCCATCGTTTCCTCTGCAGATTTCAAGCGCAGGGGAAAAAAGGGGAACTGAATATGGAGCGTAGTGACATGGTATATACGGCGCCTGACGTCACCTCCTGAGCCGGCGATCCAGCACCGAGCAAGATGGATCGACAATCGATGGCCGATTTGAGGTCCACTGTCAAAATGCTTCTGAGCAGAAGAGCTGGATGAGGATATGTCAGATGAGGAATCTGCGGCAGAAGAAACCATAGAAAGATCATTACGGTAAGTAATTTCTCCTTCGAGGGGATTGGGTCTTCCTACGTATTCCATATTTATGACGGTAATCACCACAGCTGTGCTGCTTCGGAAAATCTTTCGGCGTCTGTGTCCTACGTCGATACGCTGTCCTCAAGGGCCTCCGTCGAGTCGACGTTATTGGATGTTATAAGTAGGACACACGACGCCCGTAGCCACAGTTCTGTTTTTTCCGCAAACGTGTTCGCTTCAGAAATCTCGGCGCGCCTCGACTCTTCTGAGTTCTGTTCTTTCGGTTCCTCGAACCTGTTCGTTTGTGGTATCCATGATGTCTTCGTCTTCTTCTACCCCATGGCTGGGTTTTAAGAAGTGTCGGGACTGCAGGTCCAAGATGTCGTTGACGGATTCGCACGTCGCTTGCCTCTGGTGCCTCGGTGAGGACCACGGCACGGATGACTGTGTGGACTGCCAGTCGCTTACTTCGAATGCCTTGCGGAAGCGTAAGAAGAAGCTTTCTGTAGGTGAGGTGGCCAAGCCCCGGAAGTCGAAGTCCACTGGCCTTTCGACTGACAATTCGAGGGGCGACTCTCCAGATCGTCGTCGGTCCGGGGGGGGGGTCTCGGTCCCGGAGTAGGTCCTGCCATTCCTCTGCCTCTTCGAGGCACTCACGGAAGCGCCGTCACTCGTCGAATTCCCCGTCCTCGTCCGGGGACTCCGCCCGTCGGATGGTTGCTCGTCCCAACAAGCATTCCACTCCTGCGAATAGGATTCATTTCGGCAGGAGATGACGATTTTTCATTCGCAAGGCTCCGGTCCATCTGCGCCGTTGAAAGACGCCAGCTGTGACCGTTCTAGAGACAACACTCGCACGCCTTTGGGCTCGAGCGGTCGTCGCGATCGCCGGGCGCCTTCGAGGTCCCGGTCGGACAAGGATGATCGCTCTAGACATGCCCGTTCCAGGTCCCGGTCCTCGACGCCCTCGAGACCGTCGGAACCTGTGAAGTCTTCGAAGAAGAAGACATCGACGCCTTTGGCGCCAAGGTCGTCGAGGGACTCTCTCGAGGCTGCGCCTCCGAGGAAGCCGTTGACGCCATCGGCGCCCAGGCTGTCGAAGGACACGCTCGGGGCTCCGCCCTCGAGGACTGTGTCGAAGCTGTCGGCGCCACGCTCGACGCCGATTCCATCGACGCCCTCGACAACTTTCGAGGCTGTTTTGTCGGAGGTACCCCGTGGCATGGTGGAACTCCCTAGAAAGGCTCTGCCCAAGGCTAAAAATGTCTTTGTCCCTTTTTCTGTGCCCTCATTCCAGCCTCTGGATTATATTTCTGAGGTGGTGAAGGTTCTGAGGAAGGGTTGGTTCCTGATACGGTACCCGACGAGATTTTGTCTGGTCATAGCCAGATTGAAGACCTGCGTCAGTCGTTGCACGACAGCAGTGGTCTGGACACCTCTCCAGAGGTGGAGTTCTGTAAATCTGAGCCTGCCACCCATGCCGAGTCCTCGTACCGGCGCCTTATGTAGAGGGTAACGGAATACTTGGAGTGGTCTGCGCCACCAGTGGATTTTCTGCAGGATGACCTGATGGATATCTTCGAACAAGGTCCACCAACTGACCCGGTACTGCCATTCCATATGGCCTTGCAAAGAAGGGTGGCAGCGGCTTGGACTGTCCCGGAGAGTCTCCCAGCAGTGAGCAAGTCTTTGCCCTGAAAATACCGTCCAGCCAGTAGCAACCCCTGCCACTTGACCACGAACCCCACTCCGGAGAGTTTGGTGGTGCAGGCTCTCCTGATGGGGACGACAAGCGTTTTGATGGCTGGGCGAAGAAAGTGTTTTCTTCAGGGGGTATGGCTTTGCAGGCAGCCAACTCCGTGTGTGCCGTTTCACGCACACTCTGTGGAACTGTATTTCGTTAGCGGCTGATCATATTTCTGAAGGGGAGGAATGAGATGGTTTTCTTGCTATGGTGCAGGATAGCAAGGATGCCATGTGAGTCCGTTCGGGTCGGGTCTGGACATGGCAGATTGTGTCAGCCGGTCCATGGCGGCAAGCACCGTAATACACAGGTTTGCGTGGTTGCGGAAGTCGGGGTTTGCTCCTGATGTGCAAGCCCGGCTCCTCAACATGCCCTTTGATGGTGAACATCTTTTTGGCAGCAAGGCTGACGAGAGCTTTGAGAGGTTGCAGACCTCCAAAGCTGCAGCGAAGTCGTTGAGCGCTGCAGTTCGCCAACCTCCGCCTTTTCGTCCTAGGGGACAGCAATGGAGGGGAGGTTCCTTTCGATATTACTCATCCTTTAGTAGATTGAGAGGAGCTGTAAGTCAAAGGGGCCACCGTAGGAGTGCCAGAGGTGGAAAACAGGGTACTCGAGGTGCCAAGGCCACTCGGGCAGTTGCCTCTTTACCCTCAGGCACTGCCGCAGCCGCTTCAGCTCAGTCATGAGGCCATGTCCCATGTTTCGCCGGTTGGGGGAAGGCTGGTACAGCATCTTGTAGAATGGCGTGCCATTACTTCAGATGTGTGGGTTCTGGAGATCATAGCCCACGGCTACTGTCTTCCTTTTCTGCAGAGGCCTCACGACAATCCACCAGGGAATCTCTCTTTAAAGAGTCCAGATCCACTCCTTGCGCAGGAAATACAAGCCCTGCTGGAGAAAGGCGCCATAGAACTGGTGCCTGTAGCGGAGAGGAACAAGGGATGGTATTCCCCTTATTTTTTGATTTCGAAGAAAGACGGGGGATTGAGACACGTCATGGACTTGCGCGGTTTGAACAAGCTCCTCAGGAAGGACAAGTTCAAGATGGTTACTCTCTCTCAAGTCTTCCAGGCCCTTCAACTTCAGGACTGGTTGGTGTCTCTCGACCTCAAGGACTCTTACTTTCATGTGCCAATCCATCCCAAGCACAAGGAAGTACCTGAGGTTCGCAGTTGGCGACTCGCACTTTCAGTTTCGGTCCTGCCGTTCGGCTTGACCTCCGCCCCGAGGGTTTTAACCAAGCTCATGGTGGTGGTGGCAGCGTATGTCAGGAAAGGGGGGATTCACGTCTACCCCTACCTGGACGATTGATTGATCAGGGCGCGCTCTCCCGAGCAAGTCCTGGATGATCTGTCCATCAACTGCCACTCCCTTCACAAGCTGGGCTTCTCCCTCAACTTAAATTCGTCCCACTTGACGCCAACTCAGCGGCTCTAGTACATCGGAGCAGTGCTCGACACATCCCTGGGGCAGTGTTTTCCTTCCCAGGTGAGGTCTCATTACATTCAGCAGATGGTACACAAGTTTCAACATGCCCAGAGTTTCCCGGCGTTCGAGTTCTTGAGGTGGCTCGGCATCCTGCATTCTTCTGGTGCCAGAGGCCCGGTTGCGGATGAGATCTCTGCAATGGGCTCTCAAGATGCAGTGGTCACAGTCCTCCGGCAGGATGTCGGACCCCGTTAAGGTGCCGCCCTCAGTCGCTCAGGACCTTCTGTGATGGGCCGACAAAGGCAATCTGATGAGGGGGGGCTCCATTTTGGCTACCCTGGCTGGAGGTTACGATCGTGACGGACGCATCCCTCACGGGATGGGGAGCTCATGCCAACGAGTTGAGTCAGCAGTCGTTGGTCTCCGTCGGAATCCAGACTCCATATCAATCTGTTGGAGCTGAGGGCCGTCAGGCTTGCCCTGAAGGCTTTTCTGCCGACTGTGCGAGGAAAGAATGTCCTGTTTCTGACGCACAACACAGTGGCCATGCACTACCTCAACAAAAAGGGGGGGGTGGCAGGGTCACTTCCTCTGTGCAGGGAGGCGATGCAGCTCTGGTTCTGGGGCATCCAGTAGGAAATTTCGATCTTGGCAGTTCATCTGGCCGGAGATGAAAACGAGTCGGCGGACGCTCTGAGCAGGCAGAGCGCGATCTCTCACTAGTGGGAGTTGGCTCAGGAGATTCTCCTGGAGATCATCGCCCTTTGGGGGACCCCTCAAGTGGATCTCTTCACCTCCAGTGTCAACCAGAAGTGTGAAAGGTTCTGCTCGCGGGAATTTCCTCCAAGAGCAGCCTTAGGAGACGAGTTTGTGGTGGAGTGGTCCTTCCCACTGCTGTTCACGTTTCCTCCAGTCACCGTCATCCCGCAAGTGCTGCGGAGGTTATGGAGGTTCGGTTCCCGGATGATCCTCATTGCTCCGGCATGGGCCCGGAGGACGTGGTACCCGGACCTTCTCGACTTGTCCATCTGCCCTCCACGTCGTCTTCCGTACCGAGACAATCTGCTCTCACGGGAGGGGGGGGGGTCAGGTTCTCCATCCAGAGGTCAGGTCCCTCAACCTTCACGCTTGGCTTCTGAACGGTTGAGGTATAAGGATTGGGACCTCCCTGAAGACGTGATGGAGGTGTTGCTTTCGGCCAGATGGCCGGCAACAAAACCCCTGTACCGTTGCCATTGGAGAAAGTTCTGCGACTGGTGCAGGGTTAAGAATGTGGATCCTTTTTCATGTGACATTCCTGTGGTTCTGTCTTTTTTGCTTTCTTTAGCCCACAAGGGCCTGCAAGGGGGTACCATTAAAGGTTACCTGGCGGCGCTGTCCATATTTAAGCGCTCATCTGAGGAGTGTTCTTACTTTAAAATCCCTTTAATTTCTCAGTTTCTGAAAGGGCTTACTAATGTGTTCCCTCTGTCACCTTTCCAGGTGCCCGGTTGGGATTTGAACCTTGTTTTCAAGTTTCTAATATATTTGAGCTTTTACATTCTTTTCCTTTGAGACTGTTAACCCTTAAAACTGTATTTTTAGTTGTGGTCACTTCTGCTCGCAGAGTGAGTGAGTTGCAGGCACTTTCAGTTAAGCCACCCTTCACTGTGTTTCATAAGGACACGGTTGTCCTTAGAGTTCGTCCTTCCTTTCTTCCGAAAGTGGTGTCGGAATTTCATTTAAGCCAGAAGGTCATTCTTCCGGCATTTTATCCTCCTCTGCATCCTGGTAAGGAAGAGGAGAGGCTCCATAGGTTGGATCCTAGGAGAGCTTTAAGTTTCTACATTTCACGCATTTCCCAGGTCAGAGTGACAATCAGCTCTTTATTGGTTACGCTGGAAGTCGTTTGGGACAAGCTGTTACTAAGCAGACTTTGTCTAGATGGATTATCTTGGCAATTTCTGAATGTTACCGCTTGGCGGGTAAGGACCCTCCGGTAGGCTTACAGGCCCATTCTACTAGGGGTATGGCTGCCTCTACTGCCCTACAGAGGGGTGTTCCTGTTCGTAACATCTGTGAAGCAACAACTTGGTCTTCGGTCCATACTTTTGTATGACACTACTCCCTAGATTCCATCCATGGGCAGGATCTGGCCTTTGGCAAGGTGGTCCTTTATTCTGCAATTTGATTGGGTATTCTAAATTCTTTTTCCCTCCTCCATACGTTGGTACTGCTTTGGAGTCTGTCATAGATATGGAATACGTCGGAGGCCCCAATCCCCTCGAAGAACAAGTTACTCTCTTACCTGGTAACGTTCTTCCGATGGGATTGTCCGACGACGTATTCCATATCACTCCCTCCCTGCCTACCCCGCTACAGAATTTCTTATGCGATTGCAGCTTACGTTTCCACAAGGCTTTCTGTGGTCATACTGGCAGAAGATTGGTGCCACACGTTCTGGGGGAAAAAACTACAACTGAGGCTACGGGCCTCGTGCGTCCTACTTATAACATCTGGTGATGTCGGCTCGACGGAGGCGCTCGAGGACAGCGTATCGACGTCATCGACGCAGGACGCAGACGCCGAAAGATTTTCTGAAGCAGCACAACTGTGGTGATTACTGTCATAGATATGGAATACGTTGTCGGACCATCCCATCAAAAGAACGTTACCAGGTAAGAGAGTAACTTGTTCTTTTTTCTTGTCAATATCTTTACCATCAGTTGTTCCAATTTGAACTTGCAATATGTTTTATGAGCTTTAACATTTTTTTTTATATTGTTGTACTTTCTTCCTTTTGGCATCCAAAAATGCCCTACTAGTATACCTACTAGTAACACCCATTCTCTCCAGTCACACTTCCGATGTCCTTCAGATAAAATGCGCTTTGATCAACGCTAGGTCCCTCCCTGCTCACGCTCTGGACATCGCTGACTTTATCACCACCCAAGATCCTGACCTTTTGGCCATAACCGAGACCTGGCTACATGCCGCCTCTGGTCCTCTATTAGCCCTTGCCATACCAACAGGCTATTCAAACATCAGATGCGACCGTAACACCAACCAGTCCAGAGGTGGTGGCGTCGCCTTTATCCACAAAAACTCCATGTGCATCAGAATAATCCCGGACCAACATATCCCTTCAGTGGAGCTACTATCAGTAAAACTACCTATATCACTGAATCAAACCGCTACCCTACGTCTCATATATCGGCCTCCCGGACCTATCACTACCTTTGCAGACGACATTACGTCCATCCTAACTGAGAAAACTAAAACCAACTCTCAAGTCATCCGGCTTGGTGACTTCAACCTTGGTTACCAAGACCCTAATGACCCTTCAGCGTTGGATATTGCAAGTACACTCTCAGACCTGGGTTTCTCCCATCGCATTCAGGAACCCACCCATATCAAGGGGAGAACCCTTGATTGGCTAGTCGACCTGAATTTTAGTATTAATCTACAGGCCAATATATTGTGCGCGTGGTCAGACCACCATCTCATCACTTTTAACATCAAAGCCAATGCACAGCAGCGCATCAAACAAGACATTGCTCCCCCCATTCACACGAGAAACAAAAGGGACATAACAAGTGAAAGGTTACTCCCTCTCATCCTTCCCGTCTTGAATAATGTTTCAGCTTCTTGCACATATCCCACTGTTTTAGTCGACACTTAAAATCGTGCTATGCTCCAAGCCCTGAACTCCATTGCTCCTCTTAAATTGAGGAAATCCAAACCGCGTTCTCACCTTTATTCGTGGTTTACACCACAGTTGAGAATACTGCGCAAAGATAAGCATGCCGCTGAAACGTGCTGGAAAAGTCATCCTTCTGAGCTTAACAAAGACAGCTTCACTATAGCGTCTCTCAACTATAAAGAGGCCATCTTCCTCGCAAAAAAAGACATTTACAACAAGTGCATTCAGCAAGCTGAATCTAACACCAGAGAGCTTTTTAAGATTCAGAAAGAACTGGAATTCCCTCCTGCCCCCTCTGGACACCTGCACCAAAGACAGCATTTGGTGCTCTAACATTCAAAACGCACTATTAGGCAAAATCACCACTCTTCAAGCCAAAATGAACACTAAACAAAGCAGCCTTCAGACTGACCACATGCTTAACCCCCATGCACGCATTACCACCCCCAATCCCCACTCTCTCACTCCATTCACCTTTTCACCACTAACCATCCCTGAAGTTGAAAACATCCTCAAACTCAAACCCTCTAACTGCCAAGGCGACTCCTGCCCAGCCCCTATTATCAAGGATTGCACTTAGAATTAGCTCCATTTATCATTGCCTTCATAAATTCCTCATTTAAAACAGCCACTGTCCCAGACAAACTTAATGACGCCTGGGTCATCCCCCTACTTAAAAAAATGTACCCTTGACCCAAGCTTACCCACCAACTACAGCCCATCACAACGGTACCATTTTTGCTTAAAATACTTGACCATTCTGCCTATCTACAGATCCTGGAGTATCTGGAATCTAATAAACTCCTGGGCCTCAGGCAATCCGGCTTCCGTCCCAGGCATAGCACTTAAACCACCCTCAGAGATTTGAAAACCTATATTGAAGACCTAAAAGGCCAGGGGAAACTAGCACTCCTACTGCTATTAGACCTTTCAGCAGCCTTTGATTTCGTCAACCACCAAATCCTCTGCCAGCACCTCAAATCAGCTGCTCATTTCTCAGACTCGTCCCCATCTTGGATTAGATCCTGCCTCAGTAATAGATCGATGCAGGTCTTCTCCCCCTCAGCGTCCGCTGAACCCTCACCTGTCCTATGTGGCGTCCCTCAAGGATCCTGTGTTTCGCCAACACTCTTCAATGTGTTCACCAAACCTCTTTTTGATATTCTCGAGTATCTGGGTGTCACCTACACTAATTATGCTGATGACACCCAGATAATCATCCCTATCACAGGAGACCATACAGTGGACACCAAATCCTTGAATGATGTCTACCTGGTCATTCAAGCGTGGATGGCACAACACGATCTATGTCTCGACGACAAGACCGAGCTCCTCATCCTGGGCTCTCACTATTGCCTCAATAAACTTGACCCTGCATTCAAGTAATTCTCCATTGACGGCAACACTATTAAGGTATCAAATAACACTAAAACCTTGATATTTATCTAGATTCTACCCTTTCACTCTTCAGACAAACTAATGCCGTCAGTTCAGCATCTGCCTATGTTTGCAAACTCATTACCGCCTGTCGTCCCTTCCTCACGACTGCAAATTGCACTATTCTAGCCAGAACACTCATCTCTAAGATAGTTTATTGCAATGCCCTCTAACTAGGGACGAGTCAACAAAACCTAAACAAACTGCAGGTTACGCAGAACAATGCTATTAGGGCTGCCCTAAATCTTCCCAGGTGTCAGCGTATGTCTGAAACCAGACGTAATATACATTGGCTGTCAGTCGCCCAAAGAATCTCCCTGAAAACTCTTGCCCTCACCCAAAAATGCCTCGCCAACAATGCGCCCACCTACCTGGCACTCCACACACATGAACCCGACCTTTGAGATCAGCACAAGCCAATTGCCTGGCACTTCCCAGGTTTGAACTGACGACAGCAGATGGGTGCAGCTTCCCAGTACTAGCCACCAAACTCTGGAATACTTTGCCTA
The DNA here is from genome assembly GCF_040938575.1 of Ambystoma mexicanum. Classification (NCBI taxonomy): domain Eukaryota; kingdom Metazoa; phylum Chordata; class Amphibia; order Caudata; family Ambystomatidae; genus Ambystoma; species Ambystoma mexicanum. The sequence goes on along the minus strand of NC_090925.1, from coordinate 323,311,563 downwards.
ACCTGCTTAGATGGGAAACCTCATTCCACTCATTCAAACATAAAACCAAACTGTGGCTTACGATGTCAGACTTCCCTCTCTCTGCTTCAGGCTACACATCTTTCTTAATACTGTCTCCCTGCAATTGTTATATTTATTTTGTCTTTCTCTGGTCTTTTTTTTGCCTATTTATCTTCAGCTTCTCATTGTATATTTTGTACTGTACATATGTGTTGCACTTTTAGGTCGTCTTGCTTTCCATTTGACCTGTCTTACACTGTATTATGTGTAATGTAATTGCTTCATTGTAACCTTATGTTAAACGCCTAGATGCCTTTGGGCAAGGTGCGCTATATAAATAAATAAATACAAATACAAATATGCACTCAGCCCTTACCTCTGCTATTTCCCTCTACAATTTACTTTTGCTTCTGTGTGTTGGGGCAGCCCACTGATAGTTTTTCTTTACTGGGACATAGACATCCACAGGATTTCTTTGGCCTACAAATTCACTCATCCAAAATGTTATCATATTTGCTTGATCCTGCATCTTCGTGTCTAATACCCTTCTTCTTTACATATTCAAACTGGGTAGCTTCTTTATTTTATTTATTTTTACATTTGTAAAGCATCCAAGGGCATCGGGGCACTGTTGCATCCGGTTACACTGATAATAGTTATGTGAGCTGAGTTCGTCATTGGACGTTGGGTCAGTAGAGGTCCTGTTTAGGCTGTTGAATCTGATGGAAATACCTAACTGCGAAACTCTCAAGATTGAACTAAATCCTAATACTACACTAACCCTATACATTCTGTATCGTCCGCCTTCTTAGCCTACTTAAGTGTAACGATTTCTTCTACTCTTAAACCTAAATCCAAAGTGGTCTTGGTTGGAAATTTCAACCTGGGTTTTTACGACTCATCAGACTCCTTGGCAAAAGCGACTATGATCGCAGTGGAATATCTTGATTTGACTGAACATGTCTTGAAACCAACCGACTCTGGTGGCAGGATACTCGATTGGGTAGTATCTCACTGAATTGAACTTGTTAAGGCGGAAGTGAAACCATGTCCATGGTCAGATCACGGTTTCATACATTTTGAAATACCTCTGATCTCTACCCTAAAGAAAGTTAAAAGGTTACAGGGGGAAAGTGCTTTGTCGCAACCTCCGAAAACGTACTCCTGGGGCATTAGCTCCTTTTCTTGCGCCATATTTAAGTAACCTTGCTCAGTATAAGTCAGCAGCTGCATTGTCAGCTGTACACAATAAAATGACCAAAGCTGTGAATAGCCTAGCTCCCCAGAAGCTTAGACCAGAAAATATCATTCCATCTAAAAGCTTGAACTCATCTGAAGTACAAAATCTGAAACTCAAGAAAAGTAAGGCCTTGCGGAAATAGCCGAAAACACTGTCTACTAATGTCAAGTCCAACTACACCCGGGCAGCCAAAGAGCACAAGGAGGCTATTTGTACCGGAAAAAAGTGCTCTTATGAGAATAGGATTAAGACTGCTGGCGCTGATACAAAGGAACTTTTCAAGATCTTAAGTGGTCGAAGACCCGTACCCTATAAACAGTTGAGAAAGGCACAGACTGGTGCACTCAAATTGAAAAGGCCATGTGCAGTAAGATCTCCATGATCAAGGGGGACATTGAATCTAGGCTAGCCAAAGTTAATCCTCCTCCTCCTGATCAGGTCCAGTACCAGCCAGCTCCACTTAAGCCTTTTACTTTCTCAGATGTGTCTGAAGCTGAGGTATGGGTTATATTAACTAGGATGAAGCCTACTGGCTGCAGAGGAGATATCTGCCCTGTAAAAATAGTCAAAGCCTGTGCCCATGTGCTTGCCCCTCTGATCACAAAATGTGTAAATGCATTGTTCAGAGAAATGTCAGTCCCTATAGATGTCAATCAAGCATGGATTACGCCTCTTCTAAAGAAGCCCTCTTTGGACCCATGTATGGTGGGAAACTATCGACCGATTACTAACTCGCCTTTTCTTCTGAAGGTTTTGGACAAAATTGCACATGAGCAGATACAGGCGTTCTGGGTTGCACATAGCATACTAGGCCATAAAAATCAGGATTTCGGAGTGCGCATAGCACTGAATCCCCCCTGGTGGACCTTAAGACCAACATCTTACAACTCATTGATAAGGGTAAAATATCACTGTTGATGCTCCTAGATCTTACAGCAGCGTTTAACTTAGTGGATCTTTCCATCATAGCCAGCAGGCTGTTAGAAAGGGCCTCTTTTTCTAATGAAGTAGTCAGTTGGGCGCTTTTGTTTCTGTCAGACCGGACTGCCAAGGTCTTCCATGAGGAAGGTGTTACTTTGAATTGTGGAGTGGCACAAGGCTCATGTCTATCCCCTACCCTTTTCAATATCTTCATGGCCACCCTGTTTGATCAACTGGATGCTGAAGGCACTTGTTAGGTGAATTATGTTAATGATACTCAGTGCCTTTTTCCACTTTCAGGTGACTACATCAAAGACACTGAGGTCATCAACACCACATATTTTCAAATACACCTCTGGATGCTACTTAATGGCCTAGCCCTAAACAACTCCAAAACAGAGATCATAATCTTGTGCACTGGTTCTAAGCTGTGCCACTTGGATCAAGCCTATTTTTCCATCTAAATTGCTGATTGTCTTCTCCCTACTCTCAAGGAAGTGAAAACCATGGGAGTCAACATTGATCAAGAGCTCTCAATGAGGGCCCGTATCAGCTTCTTAGTGGCTAATTCATCGTATTACATCAAACTTCTGTCACAGATCAGACTGTACCTTGATGCATCCAGCAGCGTCTCCTTAGCCAGGGCTATCATTGGGAGCCGCTTGGACTATTGTTGCAGTATTCTACTTGGTGTGGGGAAAAATGAAATAAACCGCCTGCAAGTTTTTCAGAACAACACAGTGAGGGTCGTAGTAGGTCTGCACAAAACTGAACACATGTCGGCAGCACAGAGATCGCTACACTGGCTTCCTATAGCAAAGAGAGTTTTGGCTCATACACTGTGCATTGCACACTCTTGCTTGCATGGTAAGAGCCTGTTTTACCTGGTAGCACAGCTCAAATGGCTACCGGGCAGACGCAGCCTGAGATCCAACAACACTGGCCTTCTCCAGCTACCCAAGGCAAAATTGTCACAAGTAAAAGATTGCCGCTTTCCATTCTCGAACCCACGTCTGTGGAACGCCCTTCCACCTGACCTGAGGCTGTGTCCTAGTCTCTCCAGCTTCAGAAACAACCTAAAAACGTTCCTATTTGAATGAAAGTTAACTCTTCCATGCTGTAATCTCCCTCTGATTTTATTGTTTTGTATGTCTTGTTGTACGTCTGTCTCAGCGCTCTCATGCCTCAGGGCTTATGTCTCCAGCACTATAGAAATAAAATAAATGAATAAAAAATAAATAGGCAAATGGCCAGGTTTTGAGAGCTTTACGGAAGGGCCAGTAGGAAGTCTCTGCTCTCAGCTCAGGCGGTAAGGAGTTCCAGAGTTTAGCTGCAGTTTATGGGAAGCTGGCGCATGCTCCTCTAGACCTTTTTGTTTTAGGCCTTTTTAGTCAGCATAAACTGACCTTACTGGTCTAGTGGAAATGGATCTTTCAATCTTGTGGCATAAGTATGGTGGAGCCGTGTTGGAGAGACATTTGTTCGCGATGGTAAGTGTTTTGAAAATGATCCTTTCCCGAACAAGTAGCCAATTAACTTTTTTTCTGGAGTCTGAGATATGGTCTCTTTTTGAAATGTTCAGGGCTGCTCGAAGAGCATTATTTTGGATGACCTGGAGTTTGTTCAAATTGTGTTGTGAGGTTCTTAGCTGATATCTATCTGTAAAATGCTACAATATGCTTGTCTGGCCAAGGTATGTTGGTACGAACATTGGAGACAGTTTGATTAGACCATGTACAGTCTAACAGGAGAGACAAAAGTGCATGGTAACTTGTGGCATTATCTACTGAAAGCGACATAAACTGTTCAAAGTGACCAGCATCCGCAAAATAGTAATATACTCCTCTCCATCCTCCTTCCTTTTCCATATATCATGGTCCATCCCCATTCCAAAAAGATGTTCACCCAAAAGCAACCCCTCCCCACCCCCTTGTCCCCGATTTAGACTTTTCTGTAAAAGTATGGCATCAGGAATCATATTTAAGTGAGAATCTTCATTCTCCTTAACAGGGAATTGTCCGGGACATCTGGGATTTTAAATTGCTCCCAGTTATATTCAAGGTATTATGATGAATCCGATAGTGTCATCACTCCTTTCCCAGTGGTGACCTCTCTCCCCGTGTTGCATGGGGATGGTAACAGCTACCTGATACTGACCCTGGGGGCCGCTATACGGGGGAGGATCACATGGGGGAGGCAAACCCCAAGGGAGTGACATGACCTCATCAGACGAGACATGGTATACCTATTTTTCTTTTGAGGATACCCCATCCATTGCCCATTCCTTATTGGCATATTGTCAGACCTCCCCTCACCCACCTAGGAAGGTTACTGAGAAAACCTCCCAATACTCTGTACACAAGTCATCAAAACCTGACTTGCCTTTCAAAACAACTGAAAATACTTTTCCAGATTTTTCATATGTCATCAAGAACTGATTTCTTTTTTCCTAAATCCGAAAGTACTGTGACAAAGAACATAAGCTGTGTAATGAAGGTCAATGGAGGCCAAGAGCACAAGCTGCACTCTAGTTGTTGCAGGGTAAGGCAAGGTGCCGAGAGATTTAAACCGGCAGACCAGCTGACAATGAGATGCTGGCTGGAGAACTCCAGTCCTCTGTGTCGACTGAGAGACTGTGGTCCGGTACGAGGTTCGTGGAGCCAACCGGCTTACCGAACCAAAGGAACAGAGGGTATCTGGCCGCAGGGAACAGTATGCTGCGAGGATGCCAGCAGCAGATGGGAAGCTTCATAGTGTTTGCAGGTACCGAAAGGCAGCCTCCGCAACGCCTGATCCTGGAGAGATGCCAAGCGGAAGAGCGGGAGCCACAAGAGGCACATAAGCTACAAAGCAGAGGCGGCAAGAAGGAATGGAATGCCGTAGAATTGCAGGCTACTGTCAGACAGCCTATTCACGCCATTAAGTGAGTCCACCCAAGGGAAGCTGGGACACCGGGTATATTTGCAATCCTCCCAAAAGCAAATAACATTGAATGTAGTGAAAGAGCAAGTGAATATTGCTTGGAGACAGAACAAAGGAAATATAAGAGACTGTCAAGTTAGTAAGAGTATGCTGTATACCTATAAGAAAAGCCCTACCAGGGTAGTATACCAGGCAGAGACAAGACCGAACAAAATATGCATAAGAGACTATCAAGTTTGTAAGTGTGTGCAGTGCACATATGACAAACGCCCTGGTAGAACAGTATACCAGGTAGATTAAAGTCACAAGGCAAAAAAGCCCTGGCAGGAGCGTGTACCAGGCAGATGCACGTTACAAGTGTGTTCATAAAGGAAAGCCCTAGCAGGTGAGTATATCAGGCAGATTCAGGCTGCAAAAGTATTTATATAAGAAAGTCCTGGTAAGGAAGCATATCAGGCAGGGTCAAGCTGAACAGTGTGTAAAAAGCATGTTTTGTATACCAATTGTGTTCTTGATCAAGAGAAACCTAAGGAAATGATATTCTTGAAAGTATAACGCAGTGTGAAGAGAAATCCTGGGGAAGGGAACCACCCTCTTAGAACAAGGAACTCTATCCTTTTGGGACTTTTTGTGTTGGAGTTAGGTATTTCCTTTTTGGACATTTATACACTACTCAAGGCCAAAGACGTTTTTCCTTTTCATCTTAGAGTTGATTTATAGAATGTGAGTGCCAGAATAGTTCTTTGGACACAGGACATTTTACTTTGGACATCTTGACATTGGATGGACCCTTAGTTTTTTTTTAGGTAGGGAAACAGCTCTTAGAATCGGGACAGAGAGGCATTTCCCAACCCCCTTTTGTTTTAATAAAGGTGTTTGTCCCAAACCCTGAATCCCCTGTTTCCGCATCTCATTCCTGGCTCATCACAGCATCAAGGTTATTTCCAGTCCAACCTTGCAAAATGTTAGTTAACATTCTGGCTAGCAGAAAATCCCTCTTGCAAACTAGGAGGAACATGTATATTTATTATGAGTCCAGATGTCCACTCTTTTATTTAATTTTGATATCTCACTCCAATGAATATAATATTGTTACCTGTGTCTAGCCATGGATCCTTTAACAGCATTCCTATGGTACATTGTAAATCCATCCATATAAAAGGAGAGAGTCACCCAGGAATCTTGAATCATCACAATGTAATGTGCTCTCAAAACCTCAATCCAATTTAAATTGCCCATCAGGTTATTGTGCCCCCTAGAATTCCAGTCAAGAATCTTCCAAAAATGTGCTCATTATTTCTTTTAACATATTTTATTACATTATACAATATAATGATAATATAATATTTACATAACATATGCACAGCAGTATGAAAGAAAAAAGACCAGGTAGTTTTATCTATACAAATCATTAAAAACACTCCAAATGTGTTCATATTATCTAATTTGTCTTTCTTCTGCATAGTTACTTTTTCTCTAACGGAAAATGTAATCTGACGTTTTAGCCACTGTTCTTAGGAATGTCTTGCTACATTTTTCCATACTCTCAATGTTTTTTTCTTTGGTGCAATAAATGCTCTGTCTACCAATTTGTTTCTTAGAATTGCTAAGCTAGTGGTAATGGCCCTAAAACACAGAAAATGACCCTGATCCTGCTTGACCTCTCCGCTGCATTTGACACAGTTGATCATGGCATCCTAATGGAGAGGTTGTCATCTGCGGGTATCTCCGGCACGGTCCTGGAGTGGTTTCTGTCATTTCTTTCGAATCGCTCGGTCTCTTTTTCTGTCCCCATTTCATCTTCTATGCCCCTCACTTGTGGTGCATTTCAAGGTGCTTCCCTCTCTCCTCTTCTTTTTAACGTATATATTCAGCCTTTTGTGAAACTGATAATCTTGTCTTTGCTGTTACTCGTACGCAGATGACCTACAAATCCTGGTGCGCCTCGATCTTTCTCTCCCAGCAATTGCTGAGCGTTGTCATCCTGCTTGTCTGCCATCCATTATTGGATGGGCAACAACTGGCTTTGCCTTTATGGTGAAAAAACAGGTTTGTTGAATGGGTATGCCAGAGGTTTTGGTGATTACTACTAGCTCACCCCTTCAGCTCCCAAGGGCCCAACAAACCTGCCGCCAGAACAAATGGAGGACTCAGCCAAGGGAAAGTTAGAACTGTCGTTGATTACAATAACTGACAGGGATCCTACAGGACATTCAGAAGATCTCCAGAGTCCCTGTCCCAACAGATACAGGATGGCGTCAGCACCTGCGCCCTCCCCCAAAAACCTATTGCCTGTGTTAATTGGGTGCTCAGAGTGGTAGGCAGTATGGATGCCCTATATACATCTTACTCTATTGTACCTTCATTGTCAGGTGGCTGACCTGCCCCTTCCCCATGAAACTATTTATTACATCGTTGCAGGGTTGCAGGATTACCATTGGCCCTTGCCCCCTGCCATCCACCCCTGGATTTCAGTCCCACATTGACTGGAACTGTTCCCCTCATTCTCCAGCATGGGGTCTGGCATGGATTCACATGCTCATGAATATTCCCCGTCGTCAGGCTGGGAATCCTCGGTAAAGAAAAAACCAGTATCAGTTTCGTTTCTGATCTGTCTTTCGTAGTAATAACCAATCACTGGTCTCTGCGTCATACTGACCACAGCCAATGACTGCCCTCTACCTAAGCACCGCCTCTGGCAGCCATCTTCAGATTTTTACCGCACGTTCATGTGTTGGGATCCTCGTGCTATTGCTCTCGAGCGTTAGTGCTATTTTTTCACGTTTTTTCTCAAAAACTTCGTTTTTTTCGGTCAAAAGAGCCTCAAGCTCCACCGACTCTCCATCCGATCAACGGGGACCCGTGTCGGATTCGTCTGCGCCCCTCAAGGGTGAAGATTTCGTCGAGCTACGCTTTTGGAGGACTCTAGAAGTTTCTCAGGCCCGGACATGGCCCAGGAGAAGGGAAGCTCGACGCCCGGAAAGCTGTTCAGGATCTGCCCTGGATGCCAGCTCCAGAACGTCTTTAAGGAGGACGAACACTCCTTTTGTCTCTACTGCTTACATGAGGACAAGATGCACGTGGAGAAGGACTGTGCGTTTTGCGGCAACATGTCGGAGCGGACCATGAAGGACCGCCATCAACGTCTCGCCAACTGGCTGGAAGGGAAGAGCCCGTCAGGTGAGAAGACGAGGAAGAAATCCGAGCGGTCTTCTAAGACCTTTGAGGACGCCCCGGCGACGGGGGTCCAACACAAGGCCAAGCACCGCGAGTCCGCTGGCACCAGGAGCGCCGAACGGTCGGGCTCTACGGGCGCCAGGCAGGGCGCACCCTCCCCGGCACCTTCAGCCACGAGCCAACGCTCTGGGTCGGGTAAGAGGAAGGGCGAGCACCCGGCGAAGCTCCTGGAGAGGCCCCGGTCGAGCTCGAAGGCCCCATCGGAGGGGGAGCGAGGCAGTGTCCCCCCCCCTCAAGGATAAGGCGGTGAGCGCACCCAAGGTGGTGAAGGCCTTAATCCATCCGGCCAAGCCCTCTATCGATACTGTCGCGGCGGCCCTGGCTCAGCCTGTGGAGGCTACACCAGTGGTGGCGACCTCGGGGCTCAGAGTCTCCCTGCCACCTCGGAGGGAGTCCTCTTTTGTGCCCATCGATGGGACCCCCGTGAAACCCCCGGCGGGGAAGAAAAAGGGGCGGCAGGGCGTCGTCGTAGATTCGGCCTCAACCTCAGAGGAAGAGCTGATTGAGGTCTTAAGCTACGGCCTTGGCGTGGAAGAAGACCGGCCCGTCGGGATGGATCCCGACGCAGGCGACGATGACATTGTCGAGGGTGCCGACGGGGCCCCTGATCGCCCGTCGGATTCCCCTCTGCCAGTGCCGCAAGACAACTCGGCGGCCATTTTGTTGGCTATACAGTCCTTATGTTCAGAGATAAGGACGAGACTACCGTTGCCGACGGAGGAACCTCTCCCGTCGGGGGATCCTGAACCCGGGACCTTCAGGTGCTCCCCCGCCCAAGAAAAGAAGGATTCACCCTCCACCTCCTTTTCAGCCGTTGCGCCCCGTCCAGCCCTCCTCCCCGTCCACCCGAGGGGATGATACGGGGACTGACACGGCAGCGACGGGTACGGACGACTAGGTGTACGACGAGGATCTACCGTCGTCACCTCCCACCAGGGCTTCTCCGCCCGACGAGATTGGATCGTTCCACTCCATGATCGCCAGGGCATCCGAGCTTTTCCAACTCTGCCCTGAGGAGAAGAAAAAGGAAGGATTCCTTTATCAACGGCGCGAGGCCAAGAGGAAGACGGTCCTCGCGGTGCCTCTACTGGACGACATTTGGGATGAGGGCCTCGCCCTCCTCAAGAACCCTTCCACGACGCCAGCTAGAAGAGACCGGTACGAGAAGAAGTACCGGGTCCCGTACGCGGCCCCCCTGTGCCTCCGGGCGCAGCCTACCCCAGACTCTGTCTTCTCCGCGGCGGCCAGGAAGAAAGCGGGGGGGGTGCGGCCTCCACATCGACTTCCCCACCGGACGGCGAGGGAAAGAAATTGGACGCTATGGGACGCAGGGTCATCTCGTCGGCAGCAACGACGATTAAAGCGGCCAACGCCTTGGCTATCGTGGCCCGCTACGACAGGGAGTTATGGTACAAACTGGCTCCCCTGCTGGACTTCCTACCGGAACGACAAGAGGGCGGGATGCCCTGGAGATCCTACAGGAAGGCGAGGTGGCGTCGGACCACGCCATCACTATTGCGACGGACATCGCCGACACTGGGTTTCGCCAGTTGGGCAACGGCGTGCGCCTTAGGCGGCGTGGATGGCTCAAGGCTACGGACTTCCGTCAAGACGTACAGACCAGAGTCCTGGACATGCCGTTCGATGGGAACAAACTGTTTGGGAAAACAGTGGACGATTCCCTCCAGGCCATTAAAGCGGACACTGAGACGGCCCGGGCCCTTGGGGTTCTGCAACGACGGACGCCCTTTCGGAGCAGCGGAGGCAAGGGTGCCTCCAAAGGTTCCGGCGGCGGTTTCTGCACCTACCGTCAAGCGGCCCGCTCGTCGTCTCAGGAGGCCTACAGAGGACGAGGCAAGTCTGGCGGACCCCGCTGTCGTCGCCAAGGAGGTCAAGGCGGCAAAGCCTCGTCGAAACGGGATTGAACCGGCCGTGGGGTCGGGCCCCCACCGAAGCACCCCGGTGGGAGGCCGGCTGGCGAGCTTCGTCAGCGTGTGGGAGTCCATCTCCACCGACCGTTGGGTGCTGGACGCCCTGGCCCAGGGCCACGCGCTCGAGTTTCAAAGAAGGTGCCTGCGTCCCCCCTGTGGCCAGGAAAGAGCTTCACGTCCCTCAGCTTCTCCTGGAGGTAAAGGCGATGCTCAGGAAGGGCGTCATCGAACTTGTCCCAAAGAGGCTTCGGGGCTCCGGAGTTTACTCGAGATACTTCCTCGTGAAGAAGAAGACGGGAGGATGGCGCCCCATCCTAGATCTGCGACGGCTGAACAAGTTCATCAAGGATGGTCACCCTCCAGCACGTCCTGGGGCAGCTGGAGGAAGGAGACTTCCTGTCGTCGTTGGATTTGGAGGATGCCTACTTCCATATTCCCATCCTAAAGGGGCACCGAAAATTCCTCAGGTTTGTGGTCCAAGGGCGTCATTACCAGTTCAAAGCCCTCCCCTTCGGACTACGGTCAGCACCCAGGGTATTCACCAAGTGCCTTGCACCGGTGGCGGCGCAGCTGCGCCGCGAGGGGATCCACGTCTACCCTTACCTGGACGACTGGCTCATCCGAGCCAAGATGAGGGAGCTCGCCGTGGAGCACACGGCAAGGACCGTCCAACTTCTCTCGGACCTGGGATTCTCTGTGAACTACGCCAAGTCCCACCTGGTACCCGCGCAAAACGCACTGTTTCTGGGAGCGAAGCTCGACACAGTGTCCCTTCTGGCCTCCCCGTCGGAGGAAAGGACCAGGTCCATCCTGGGCAAGGTACAGCGGATGTTGGTTTCCGACGCGGCCAATGTGAGGTCCATCAAGTCCCTCCTCGGAATGATGTCTTCTTGCATCTACCTCATTCCCATGTGCAGGCTCCGGATGCGCCCGTTGCAGGAGTTCCAGGACGCGCGCTGGATCCAAACGACGGGCGGCTTTGAGGAGAGGATCACACTCGACGAGAGTTTCCGCCGAGCGGTCCGGTGGTGGGGCAACCGTGCGCATCTGACGGCGGGCATGGCCTTCCAGACCCCAGACCACCAGGAGACAGTGACCACGGATGCCTCCCTGGAAGGGTGGGGAGCGCACACCGAAAAACTGCACGCGAGAGGCCTTTGGCTCCCGACAGAGAAGTGCCTCCATGTCAACGTCCTGGAGCTCCGTGCAGTGTTCTGGGCCCTCAGGTCCTTCCTTCCGTCCCTCAAGGGCAAGGTGGTGAGGATCTTCACCGACAACACCACCACCATGTTTTACATCAGGAAACAGGGCGGAACCAGGTCTCCAGCGCTGTCCCAAGGAGGCGCAGGACCTGTGGCATTGGGCCGTCGCCCAAAGGATGTTTCTGGTGCCGTTTCATCTGGCAGGGATAAAAAACACCATCGCCGACTCACTCAGCAGGGAGCTGCGCTCGTGCCACGAGTGGGAACTACGGCAGGATCTAGTGGATCGCCTCTTCCGACGGTGGGGCACACCCCAGATCGACCTGTTCGCGACGGCGACGAACTCCAAGTGCCGGAGGTTCGCCAGCAGGTTTCCCCAGGCGAGGAGCATGGGCGATGCCTTCTCGTTTCCCTGGGAGGGCCTGTTCCTCTACGCGTTCCCTCCTTTGCCACTGCTAATTCGGCTCGTCAACCAGCTCAAGAGGTCACGGTGCAGGATGATCCTCGTCGCACCTGCGTGGCCGAGGCAGATATGGTTCCCGGACCTTCTGGACTTGTCAGCGTCCCCGCCAATCAAGCTGCCGGTGAAGGCGGATCTACTCTCCAGTGAAGGAGGCGCCATCCTCCACCACGACCCGAAATCGCTGAACTTGCAGGCCTGGCTCCTGCAGCGCTAGAGTTTGGAGGATACGACATACCGGCCGACTGCAGAGAGGTTCTTGCAAAGGCCAGGGCGTCCTCGACTCTTAAATGCTACGGACACAAATGGAAGAGGTTCTCTGTCTGGTGCCACGCACAGAAGATTAACCCTCTACGGATTACGGCTCCCCAGGTACTGCCGTACCTGCTGACGCTGGCCAAAGCTGGACTGGCACACGCGTCCATCAAGATTCATCTTGCTGCGATCTCCCGATACACCAGAACCACGGGCCGGACGTCCTTGTGGTCTCATCATCTGGTGAAAGAGTTCATGAAGGGACTGTTCAGATCGTTCCCGCCGGTGAAGGCGCCGGCCCCGGCGTGGGAGCTCAACGTGGTGCTGACCAAGCTCATGGGACCTCCGTTCAAGCCTCTGTACTCGGCCCCGTTGAAGTTTCTGTCGTGGAAAACAGCGTTTCTTGTGGCCATCACCTCCGCACGACGGGTGGGAGAGATCCAGGCCCTTTCCTGCAAGGCCCCGTACTTGACTTTTCACGACACGAGGATAGTGCTCAGGACGCACCCCTCCTTCATGCCCAAGGTACCGTCGGACTTCCATCTCAACGAACCCTTGGTGTTGCCTGTGTTCTTCCCGTCGCCTTCGTCGCCGGCTGAGAGGACTTTGCACTCGCTGGATGTGGCTAGAGCGCTGAAGTTCTACGTGGACCGCACGAAGTGTTTTCGGAAGACGTCACAACTCTTTGTGAACTTTGGACCTGTCAATCAGGGGAAGGCTCTCTCGAAGGCTTCCATTTCCAGATGGCTCTCCGGCTGTATCATGTACTGTCATCGGTTGGCAAACCGACCGCTGCCTGGCTGTCCGAGAGCCCATTCCACCAGAGCGATCGCAGCTACCACGGCGTTCCTTTCTGGTGTGCCCCTGCTGGACATATGCAGGGCTGCTACGTGGAGGTCGACGCACACCTTCACGAAATTCTACTGCGTCGATCGGGATTCCAGGGAGGAGTCCAGGGTCGGCCAAGCAGTGCTGCGCAACCTGTTCGCCTGAGGTGAGCCTGGTGAGGAGGTAAGATTGCTTGATGTTGCGTTTGATGTAATGCTTAATGTTGAGCCTTTGCCACCTCCCGTGGTTGTGCATGTGTGTACTGCTAGGTATTCTTTATTCATGAGCATGTGAATCCATGCCAGACCCCATGCTGGAGAAGGAACAAGTTACTTACCTGTAACTGTTGTTCTCCAGCATGGGTCTGGCATGGATTCACATGCGAACCCTCCCGCCTACCCCTCTGCGGCTCTTCACTTGGTCATACTGGCACTTCACGTGCTTCCAAATCTGAAGATGGCTGCCAGAGGCGGTGCTTAGGTAGAGGGCAGTCATTGGCTGTGGTCAGTATGACGCAGAGACCAGTGATTGGTTATTACTACGAAAGACAGATCAGAAACGAAACTGATACTGGTTTTTTCTTTACCGAGGATTCCCAGCCTGACGACGGGGAATATTCATGAGCATGTGAATCCATGCCATACCCATGCTGGAGAACAACAGTTACAGGTAAGTAACATGTTCCGTCCTGGGACCCAGTTCGGTTCTCAGCCCTCTCTGCACCTCTTCAAGGTGATGTGAAATGACTGTGTTCCTGTGCATCTGTTAGCAATACCACTTTTGCCTACGAGAGTGCTCTCCTCGTTGCTGACTTGTTCGTGTTTCGCTTCTCATCTGGGTTGCTGAGAACTGTTCATCTTCTCACCGTGGGTGAATACCCATTGTCTAGCTCGGCTGCATTACATGGCTGAGGACCACAAAATCGAGCTCTTCTCGTCTGCAATTAAGAGGATTTATTCTGTTTTTCTGCAGGTGGCTCCCTGTCATCTTAAGTTCGGAATGTGCTGCTTGTCTCTGACCTTGGCTGCAAGCCCTGACCTTCCTGCTTTTTGCAGCCTGGTTCTGCTTTTCCCTCTGCTCTCGTCCTGCAGTTGAGGCCTTGTGTGTTTTTCCATTATACTAATACTACAGTTTCTGCACACTTATATAGTGCTATGTTGCCTATAGGTTAGTCCTACTTGGTCCTGCCAGTCTCCTTATATGATCATGTTGTTGTAAAGGGTTAGTTACCATAAGTATTTGCAAGCTTGCTCTGCATCTCTTTGTTGCCTTGTTTTCAGCGCGTCAGCACTTAGCTAATGAGAACAATAATAAAGCTTTGACAGTATGTATACATATCTGTCCTCTATCTACAGAACTGTGTAAGCATGTTCTTCATGTATACTAGTGGGTGTTTGTGTAAAGCTGTGCATGGTTGCGAGTGTGCTTCACGACTAACGTGGCTATGTCATGGTGTCACTAGTGAAGTCCGCACTGTGGTTTCTCTGCATTTAGTCAGTCATTCATCATGGCATTTGGGTTTACGACCACTGTTGAAGCACCTTTATCAATAGACATTTACTGGATACGGATGGAATGGCTGTCTGAGGGAATACCTCTCTGCATACGTGTCAGTCACTGGTGCTCCTCGGGGTTGTCTGAATGAGTGGCTTTGTGTGTTCATGACTCTTCGGGTGTCATGTTCATGGGTATGTGGGGGGCATTCCTGGGAGAGACTCTTCAGTTTTTAATTGTTGGTTCCGCATCTAAGATTTCACCCTCGTCTTCAGCTTTTTGGCCTAATGAACTTGGCCCTTTTCCACTGCTTTCTTTAGTGGTGAAGAACGTGGGTGTGAAGCTCTCTGCTTCTTTGTCTATGCAGGCCTATGTGAGCGCATTGTGCCAGTCTGTCCATTTCAAACTGCAGATTCTGCACAAAGGTCTTCCTTACCTTCCCCTTCAGCTTCATCCTCTGGTTGTATCCTCCCTAATGTCAGGAATCCTGGACTATTGCCAACTCCCTTTATCTTGCGCAACCTGCTTACCCTTTACATCGCTTGTAAATTCTGCAAATTTCTGTGGCTATGCTGGCCATAGGTGTCTCCTGCTACTCTTCCCCTTTTATTTTGAACACTCTTCACTGGCTGCCAGTGTCTAAGAGGATGAAGTTCAAAGCCCTTTGTGTTGTACATCAGGCTTTTTATAAAGTAGGGCCTGAATACCTTTTTGTCAGTATGTACCCTCACACTTTGTTTGCTTGGGTACTGCCTTGCATATCCTCGTCCCACGTGAGTATTCTCGGGTAGGAGGCCGTTCTTTCTCAGTTGTCGCTGCGCAACTTTGGAACTCGATCCTGTTATTGCTTGGAGAGATTTGTGATCTGCCATTTCGGCGTGCCCTCAAGATTTTCTTATTTTCATTCAAATTACTGCTTTGGTTCTCTAGCTTCCTTAGTCTTGCTCCCTCAGCACCATGATGCCCTAGTTGATGATAGCTGTGCTTTAGACATGTATTTAAAATAACATAACGTGGGGGATCTTGAAAAGGAGAGATCTAGAATTATATCGATTCAATTTAGCACATCATTCCAAAATGGTGTTTGGTCTTAGTACAAAACCAAAACATATGGATAGTTGTACCACTATAGGACTTACATGACCAGCAAATGTCATCTGGTAACAATTTACAGGACCACTTTTTCTTGGTGACCAATACAAATAATGCATAGTTTTTTCTGAGTGTATCTCGGATCTAAGTCTATCTTCAACTAAATGGACCAATACAGATTCATAGCCAGTCTTTCGTAGATGGGTATTGCCCCAACTCAGACTCCCAATTATTCTTACCTCTTAGTATGAAATAACATAGTTTTGGGGACAGTAAAATATATGGTTGATGCAGAAAATGGGGGATTTTTGGACCGCTTGTACAAACCCGGGACAGCATGTAAAGTTACACTCAAAGTATCAAAAAGGATATTAAACAAGTTTTGAAGTTGTTGGCATGGCCACATTTCTTGAGGATTCTGTCTATATTTATATTTGAGAAAACGAAAGTCTAAAAAGGTATTTCCTTCTAAGACTTGATCCCAGCCTTCTGCCATTTGTATCCATGAACACCTACGATTGCCATAGTTAATACTTGAATCTTTCAAAGGCAAGTTTCTCTTAATAGAGATGATTTTGTTACTATGCTTCCATTGCTTTATCACATTACTAACCTGTGGCGATGTAGTAGATACTTTGAGACAGGCATGTTATCAAGAGAGAGACAGACTAAAAATTAAGTTTTGAAAACCTTTATTAAAGAATGATGTGGGGTTGGTGTAATGTCTAACTGGCCCTTAAGGGGTTTGTTACCTCAACTGATGTTTATAAGGGCAGTTGATGTCTGCAAGTCTGTAGAAATCAGGACAGTAGGGGAAGTGGAGTTTTGTAGACCTTTATTACACAATGTCTTAACCAAGGTAGTTGAACTCCAGTTGCCCCCACAGTTACTTCACTGTGAGTAAAAGGCACCAGGAGTTCCTCTTCTCTTTGATTGTCTCCTACTCTCACGGACCCGGATAGGCCCACCAGTTGCTCTCACTCTCCTCTCCTTCTCCCTGCAAAAAGCAACAAAAACGCCGTTAGGCCAGTCCCTTTTATACCTGGTGTTTGGAGGGAAAAAGGGCCAATCGGGGACAACTTCCCTCCCCCTCTGTCTGATTGGTGGGGACCCTAGGCACCCACTCTCTATAAATAGTGCTGCCTCCTCCCCACCTCCTCCTTTATTCTGGCTGCCTGGCTCTGGCTTCCCCTCCCTGCTCTCAGTCACACCCTCTCCATTGGCCCCACCCCCCCAACAACGTGTCTCCCTCGAGACATGTTTCCCAGAGGTCCGTCCTGCTTGGGGCCCCAAGCCATGAGGTAAGGAGGGGGTTCTGGCTGGTTGCCCCTGATGGGTCCTTGCCCAGCTGTCTGGCGCACCTCCGACGCCGAGCGGTCGGCACGAGTCGGGCTCTCTAGCTCCCGAGCCTCGCCGCCGCTCGCCGCCGGAGGCCGCCGAGGAACGTTGTGTTCGCGGGTCTCCCAGCCGCAGCGCCAGTGAACCCGGTCCTCGTGGGTACACGCGGCGCTGCGGCTGTGAGCACCCGCGGCGCCGCCGCCGCAACGCCGTCGCGGGATGCCGACAAGGCTCTCCCTTTAACAGGGACGCCTTCTCGGCGCCCGCGTTCGGCGCCGCACACGCCCGCGGCATTGCGGGCTCCTCTGGCCGTGCGTCCCGCTTTCCTTCACCGCCCACCCTCACATCCTCACAAAGTCCAAAACCAAAATTCGTCTGTGTCATAACCTATGCTTGCCCTCACTATTAGATGTAAATGTGTTTGGGGTCTTCTTAAAGGAAAAATGGTGGCTCAAAAGAAAATGTAAACCAAGTCTGGTTTCAGGTAGTCTTACCCTCAGATGCAGTACTGCCAGTTTCAAAAATAGTTCAACGTATACGAGTTGCCCTCTGAATCTTCCACATAGGGCTCTTGCAGTAAGTCAATAAAGATCCAAATGTATCTAGATCTCTTAGGGTTCCCTTCCTCAAGCTTCGATCCTTCCAGTTTCACCCAAAATGACACAGTTCCTCAAGTCTAGGCCTTGTCTGCAGAGTTCAAAATGTCTTTGGGCCTCTCTTCTGCGAACGCTGGGCTTTTTGCTCCTCCCCTGCACAACCCCTCCGTCTTCTGGCCCCTCTTTCCCTTTCAATCTCTCAATCTCTCTTCTGGCATCTTTTTCCTTTGATACATTTTCCATGCTTTTCTTATTTCTCTATATGGTCTCGGGCACTGTGGATTACATAGTCTTGGGCTCGGTATCTGGGGCTCCCAGTATGCTGGCACTTGGGCACAGCATCACCGCACATAACCATTTGGGGGCATAGTAATAATTGTTTTATTTTATTTCCCCTGTTTCTCTTTCCTTTGCTCGCGTTTCATTTCGCGGCCCCTTGCCCGGTCTCGGGTTCGGGTCGTGTGAATGATGTATGTAGGTGGAGGTTTTTTTTCAAGCAGGTGTCACCACTCTGGCTAGGTGTGGGTTCCCGCTTACACACAGGTGTTTTGTTGGTGGAGGACTTTATCTCTCTACGTCTTTATACATTACTTTTCCAGCAGCTGATTTTTGGTTGCTGTTTCTTTTTAATATGTTTTTATATGGCAGCAAATGTATTATTTATCATATTCACAGAGCTCCATTTCGTTTGGGGTCCTGATGAAGGCAGTATAATTGATGTTCTGCCGAAACGTCCCCTGCATTACTCTGTGCCATCGAGTTATGCTGTATGGTTCAACAACGCCACCATGGACGTAGAACTGGGATGTGTTTTTTCGGTCATGAATAATTAATTTTGTCATGTATAATCAATTTTAGAATATGAAACAGGTGACACCGATTTATTGAGGATAACTGTGACTTATTAGCCAGATAGGGCCAGGAAGATAGTGGTTGTGCCCGCCTTTCTCCTCATAATAGAATTTTTTCCGTGTCACCTTAGGTTTTATGATTCACTCATAAAATGATATTGGATGTATGCATACATTTTCCATATTGACAAATGCATTTATGTGGTTTGTTTTACTCTGTAAACATAGGACCAATGGCCTATGTAATAAATGATAACTATTTTAATATAAAATGACAAATACTTTTTACTGTGTGTAACATTGTGTGGTGATTTAAATAGCCTATAGAATGGGACCCAGTATGAGTTAAGACTGGGCCAGTAAATTAGTTGCAGAATGGTTCATTTGGGGGACCCCCTATGTGTGCTTATTTCTCTTCCACATTTCTTTACTTTTGCTTGTGTACCCTTGCACCTTCTTTCACATTTCCCACTTTTCTTGTGCAAACTTGCACCTTCTTTTTCTTTCTTTCGGGTTGGCTCATACCCACTTTCCTGTTTCAGGCTGCTTGCTCCCTTTTCCTGCTTTTTGGGTTGCTTGCACCCTCTTTCCGGCATTCAGGACTCTTGCGCCCTCTTTCCTGCTTTCATGTTGCTCGCGCCCTTTATCCCGCTTTCAGGTCGCTCACACCTGTTAAGGATTTCAATCAGGTGACACCCACCCACCTTGAAATGCTTATCTCTTTATATTATATGGATTCAATATTGAGATGGTACACCACCCATATCACACCCCATTTTCAAATACCCCGGGTCACAATGGACCATGAACCAGGCTGGTTGGTAAAATACAATATTTATTTATTTTAACATTCAAAAGAAATCATGCACTTTTTAATATGGAGCAGCAATCACCAATGGGGTGATAATTACAATGAGAATGTCCCTGGAGGATAGCTCAGTGACAACGTGTTCGCCTTGGAAGCAAGACAACACGAAGCATCACAGGTTCGATCCCCAGGTCCGCGCTTAGAAACCTCTGGGTATTTAAGCTTGTTATAAATACGCAACTAAGACAAAAAAAATAATGTAACATCGTCTCGATGCCCGCCGGCTATGTGTCGCTTTAAAAATGCAAATAAATAAAATAAATAATGTGAGCAATGCGCACTGGGTTTAACTTTCTAGTGGAACATAGACACAGCACAGCGGAATAGGAGGACTTTTTGATTTAGGAAAGCTAGCACCCAAGTTAGAATTTCCCCCTGCAATGTTCCCTCAACCCACAAATAATCAATTCTTCTGAGTGGATAAACAGAAGCAGCAGGTATCCAGGAATAAGAAACAGAATCCAAATCTGACCTTCCCTCCCCAAATAAGAGAGAAAAACAGATTTTAAACCCCTTGCAATATGATGAAATGACACCCGGAAATGGACAAATAAATAATGAATGTGTTAAAAACCTTGAAGCAAATATAATTACTCACTAGAGCAACAATGCAAAGACACTAATAATTACAAAGAATGGATTAGCAAGAGCATACAGTTCTGAAATCAGTGGAAAGTTTAAAACAGATTGCATCAAAATGACACGTTCGAAACTTTGCAATTCTTTTCAATTCCCGCCTGAAATTACCTAAACGGTTTTTAATAAAAACAGGTGAAATACACAAATTTTTGGGCTGGGGGATAGAGGTATATCCCAGGGATATTCTAGAAGTGAAACTAGTTCTCTATCTGGTAAATTGAAGGAGTTATACAAGATATAAAAAGGTGTGCTTTGAGTAAAATGAAGCTGTGAAATAGGAAAGGAAATCAGTTGTGACAAGAACAGTTTTACTTTAAACTAGAGTATTCAGGCTAGACCACCAAAGATGGACACAGTAAGATCCAGGGTTGATACGCGATTTCAACCGAGTCACCCCAGCGCCCAACCCTGGCGGAAACAAGTCGGATCACCCGAAATAGGACTATTGGTTTAGGATTACACAAAACAAAATTACTAAAGAGACAGCGCTAGCACTAGAAATCAAGGGCAGGGTTGCAAGAATGACTCGGACAGTTTCAACAAGTTATAAGGATAAAATGACTTAGAGAGTGCAATAAGGACCAAGGCATGGTATACTATGGATTTCTATGGGGTGGTGATTTATCCTCAGTCCACCTTTTTAGTTTTGGGACTTTTGGACCTTCAACGGTTCTGGTCACTACACGGCAGCGCTTGGCAAACAGCTGGGCAATTCTAGTCACTGGATGGCACTAGACTGGAATGACAATTCTGGTTACCGGATACCAAAGGTCAGCTGGATGGCAGCTGGCATGCCATTAGGGGGCAGCAAGCCAGGCTGGTTCATGATGCTTCCCAAATGAATACCACAGCTTTCCCCTTTTTAATGGAGTGGGTTTTCAGAACTGAGGCCTTGCTGGGAATATCATCAGCACTTCTTGGGTTTTGCAGTGGGCCCTGGAGTAGGGTCAGCAATGCTTTGGCCTTGTAGTTGGGATCTGGAATCTGGTTGATTGGAACAGGAACACAGTGCAGGAACGTGTATAGTCTTGTCAGGGACCCTTATTTATAATGCATAGTAACATCATCAAAGCATATGGCTGGGGCAGGCTTAACTAAACACGCCTTTAACAACTGGCTTGGACAAGGGTGATAGTCTCCGCCTCGCTCTCAGCTGGTTAGATTTCCCGAAAATGATGTCAGATTTATGATGTGAGTTTTACAATGTCCAAAACCTCCCACAATAAAATCAATTTTTGCCCTAAATGGCACCTTCATACAGTGGAAGCATCTAAACACTTACATAAGCAGGTTACATATTTTATGCAGAACATAACAGTCCAATCATTGATCATAAGGGATGTATGTACAAAACTTTGCATTTGCAACATGGATGATTTTCTTGTAATGCGCAACACTTTGCGATTTCTATCCCCAAGGTGTCAATGAATTCTACCATGTCTTCAATGAAAGCCCATAAAATCACTTTTAAACTGCGAAATTGTTACATTTTTACAAAGTCTTGTTGCAGAGATAAAAGTCCTTAAAGCTTATTTATGAAATGGTCTCTGGAAGCAAATGGCTATCCTTTGTCACTGGACCATTTTTTTTCTCTCTTCAGTAGCCACCAACTGTCACTTCCTCCAGAGCAAGGTGGAGGTTTATTGCCCCCTCCCCTCTACACACTTCCTGGCCCTGGGAGCTCCATTGTCGTCAGTGGGTTCAGCCCAGCCTAAATTCTTCCCAACCTAGTAATTATCAGTGGGGTGTTAGTCTCTGCTGAGAGTTTATGGTATGGCTCCCTTCCTAGGGGGAAGCTTTAACACTACCAACCAGAATAACCTATTTTTGACAGCTTGCAAATCTAGCCAAGCTAGTTTAAAACCTTTATTTTCTGATATTGAATTAAAAAAAGCTTGTGGAATAAAATAGCCCATGTGTGTATTAACAAAGGAACAAAACCCCTTCACATTGCTAGGTAATGACAGGCTTTCATTCAACAGTTTACTTTTTAAACTGGCATTTTTCTCTTTTAGTTTTGCAAGGGCCCATTTTTACACATGTGGTGAAAAACTGCTAGCATTTCCTTTCAAATTCGATTTTGCATCTCCATCAGATTCCCACTATGTCCTACAGCCATGGTTATTTTCCTGAGTGCAGGGGTTTTGTCTGAGGCACAGATGCATTGAAAATGACATGGCTCAGATAGCTGGAGTCTCTTTTGAACTACTGGGCTTTGATACTTTTGTGAAGAAATTCACGTGTTTTCCAGTGCAGGAAAAGTGAAGCTCCTTGTTGATTTTTCTCAAAGTTGGTTTGACAGGGCCTGTCATTCATAAATCATGCCTGATTTTGCGGAAGCACAATGAGATATCCTGGGCATGGCAGGGCCTTATTGATCACAGTGGTTTAAGAAAGAACAGATGGAATTAGCGTCAAAGCAGCATTTATTTTAAAGGTGAAAATGTTTATTTTTCAATGGGGATTTTGGAGTTTTCAGCAAAGCAGTGCTGCCTTTTCACTTTCTTCCTTTTGTATATGTCAGAACACACTGGCACGCTCATTCAGTGTGTCCCCTTGTTCCATCCTGCCTGATGTACGCTTGGCAAGAAGTTGCAGCCATCTTTTTGTTTTTTGTTGCTGCAAAACACAGTTTTGAGGCAATGGCGCTCACAGGAGCCAGCGCAGCCATTTTGCTGTTTCTGCACCAATGCACCTTTCCTTCTGCTTTCCGATAAACATGCTGCTCACATCTTTCATTTATTTGTCTTCCCGCTCCAGCCACCCACACACTACAGAGTTTCTCTCTTTCTCTCGCTGTTTGAAACTCCCCCAGTAACGTGGTCTTACCACCTGCCCCACAGACACACCTAGCACTGGTCCGCATCCCAGGGTAATGAGCACTGGCCTGTATGCAGCCAACAGAAAGCCTCACTCGAGCACCCTGGAGACGCGGCTCCCTCGCCACGCTGCAACCCCTCTGACACACTGAGTCAGTGTCTTGGCGTCCCGCTCTCCTCTGCCTCCTCGATGCTTCTATGTTCCAACCAGCAACCTAGCTCGCTCACTGCTTCTGGCAGAACCACATCTTATATAGTGTAGGGAAGAGTCAAGTGGAGTCAGGTGTGCACAGTTGTAGTGAAGTGCCTGACCTTGCCTGACTCTATTAGTGGGCCAGCCTAATGGTGTTTTGTAGTAGGCCTCCCTTTGCATCTCCATGCTGTTCCTATGGGTAATCCTCTTTGCTCTCGTCGTCTTTTTCCTTGTCTCAGTATATGTTGAAAATGGGGAGGAGGAGACAGGGCAAGATGTAAATTGTTATTTAGGGGCCATCCCACTATAAGGAGATTGACACAGGAAAGAGGGGAGTCCCTTTGCACTATTATTATATAACTGGGGTGATTTCCTTTTTCTCTGACCTAAACCAGGGAAGACAAATAGCTGTTGAGGCTAAAACTATGTGTTTGTGGACATCTGAAGGAGGTAAACTTTACTAAACATGAAATGTCATTCCTTCCAGTGGCACTGGGGGTGGGGAAGCTATTGACTGCTGCAAACTGGGGCTCAGCAGACACACTAAGCATAGACCGATGGTCCAACGAAGTGAGCAGATGTGCCTCCCTGGAAAGGCGCATTTACAAAGCAAGAGGATGCCCCAAAAAATGTCAGAACATATGTGGGAAATGGGAAGACATGTATAACCTACCCCACCCCCACCCCTTGGTGGGGAAGCCCGAACCTATGACTAACTTCTCAACGAAGGTCAAATACCCACATCGATGGAGATGCCCCCCTCCTGGGAGCCTGAAGACTTTGCGCTATCAGGAATTGTACACGATTAATACTGCGCATTGTATATCATGTGACCCTGCTGCTTGTTCATGTTCGTACTGTTTGCACTTGTAAAATTTTATAAACCTAGTTATAAAAAAAGAAACTGCGTTTGTCTTATCTGGCCCTCCTCCTTGTTCATTTTAGTTTTAATATTATATCTCCACCTTCTTCTTGGATTAGGGACCCTGGTACCTGTATATCCCATGCAGGCTTCTGGGACTTCCTCTTCCCCGCCTGCCATCCCGTTGGAATACTGCCTCTCGCCTGGGGTACTCCCACGAGAACAACCCCGAATTCCCCTTCCCAGGTGACCCTCCCTCTCTCGTCCACCCTGAGGGTTGGGATCTAATAGCGATGGCCCTCCCCTGGCCACCTAAATAGAGGATTCTCTGGTTCTACATGGGAGAATACTTTGAACCTGTTCTCCATTGATGAAACACAATTTGATGCAATTGGATAAATGCAAACCTTTTCTATATCTATCCAATTTGGACTCACATTTGACTCCACTGTTATCCAAAAATGAAGTGTGCATTGCGAGTAGGCTCTATTTCTGATGATTATTTCCTCCCACCTATGATATCACTATCCCAGCGTAGCTGTTCACCTGAAACCTTTTTTCCGCCAGGGGGATAGAAGGGGGTGGCTTTGCATCTACTCTGCCCGACGCCTCTATGTGGCCTGTGCTAGATATGGCATCGGAGTCGGTATGTATAGCGACCACGTGCCCCATGATGCCCGTTCATTTCTTCTGTGCACTCTGTTTGCTACTTGGCAAAATGAACGTCAAGCTTTCTATTTTCCTCCAATGTCATGCCTACTGCGTCAAAGGCCCCGGGCTTCTAACCATGTACGTCAGATGTCGGTATCAGATCTGCACCAGATTTGCCTCTTCTGTTTGGGCGAGGGCCACAGCACCCACGATTACGGGTCATGGCAAAGGCCCTCCTGAGAAGGGCAGCAAGGCTCTTCACATTCGTCCACAATGCTGAGGATGAGGTTCGGCGGTCTCGGTCTGGTTTGCACAATGCGGATGACAGTCCGTAGAACAAGCAGCTTGACAGAAGCAAAATTAGAAGAAGAAACATTGGAAGAGATCCCGCTTCCCGAGTGAGTCCTCACACCGACAATAGTCTTCCTCTTTGAAGACGCTGCAGGGAGTTCCATGAGCGATGGTGCAGTTACCTTTTCTTACCCAATCCTCCATGCCGGAGTAATGGGATAACTTCCGCCTGAAAATATGGACATCTTCGCCAAGTCTTCAACATATATGCGTGTGGCACACGTGGTGGTGCTGTCTGCTTTGGCTACTGCACCACATGGTCCCACCGCATCTGTTGCGACCGGCAGGGGAAGAGACTGAGGTCTCTCAGCACCGACAGGCTCCACCTTCAGGCATGGACTTATGGTTTCTAGGGACGAGATGCATTTTCTGGAAGAATTCCACAGAGAAGGTGAGGATGTTCTGGTCCTGGCTGAGAACCTACCTGCAAGGTGCTGGTAGTCTCTAAGCCTCCCCAGAGATGGACATTTTGCCTGCTCCCACCTCAGGAAAGCCTCAAGCTGCCTTCCAGCGTTTAATGGCTGAGGTGGCCAGTACTTTGGGGCTATCTGCTCCATCCAGGTCGAAGGTTCAGTATGAACTTTGCGATATTCAGGACGATGCCTACGGAAAAGAGATGCTCCTTCCCTTTGATGTGGCAGTTGAGGCTCCCGTTTGGAGGTGTGGGAGATACCTGCCTCTGTTCCGGCAGTGGCCAGGGAACTGTCGGGGAAACACTCTCCCACTCCATCGGACCCAGCCTTTCTCTCCTTCCATGCTTCGCCTGAAAGCTTGGTGGTTCAGGCCATGATGGCTAGCCTGAAGTCTTCTACCTTTCTGTCCCTTCTACCAGACAGGGAGAATAAGCGGTTTGACACATGGGGCAGGAAGGTGTTTGTGTTGGAAAGTCTTGCACTGCGGGCCGTGAATGCCTCTTGTGCCATGGCAAATTCCTCCTTCATCCTTTGGTCAGCGGTGGCCAATGCAGCTGAGTACATCCCAGAGGGATGGTTTTCTATCCTTGGTCTCTGATGCAAAGGTGGCAGTACGCCAGATACTGCAATCAGGACTGGTCACGGCAGACTGTGTGAGCAGGTCCATGTTTACTAGCGCAGTGGTCAGGCGCCACTCTTGGCTGAAGACGTCTGCATTTGCGACTTGCGTCACACCAGGCTGTTGGACGTGCCTTTCGACGGGCAAAACCTTTTTGGAGCCAAGGCTGACGGCACCCTCCAGAAGGTCCAGTTATCTAGGGCAACTGCTGAGTCATTGGGTCTAGTGGTGCAACAGCCCTCCACACAGCCATTGACTCGGGCAGGGTTTTTTGCCCCTTTCCTGCCTTTGCCCCCAGGGGCTGTGGTCAGTCTGCCCCAGGAAGAGGTAAGGTGCTTCCCAAAGGTAGAGGCAGGGTACCCAACGGGGTGGCGTTGCAGCAGCCGCTGTCCCCGCTGCACCCCATGGTGCTAAACCTCAGTGACAGGCTTTGCCACTCGTCACTGTTGCAGGGAGGTTTTCCTTGTTCAGTCTGGAATGGTTGAACACCACATCCGACACTTGAGGCCTTATAGGTCATCTGACAGGGATATTGCCACCCATTCTTTCAGTGCCAACTCCCATTCCCCCCTCCCGCCCTCTCCACACCCCTGACCAAGGCTCTCTGACCATCCCCATATCTCTGGACCCCCTCCTCCTGGAAGAGGTCCGTCATGTTCTGTCAGAAAGCATGATTAAGCTGGTTCTGTGCTCAGAACGAGGAAGGGGTGGTGATACTCCACAAATGTTCTGCTTCCGAAGAAGGATGGAGGCATGCGCCTCATTCTGGATCTGCGGCTGCTGAACTTGTTCCTGTGCAAGGACAAGTTCAAGATTGTTACGCAGATTGCGCAAACCCCTCGATCTGCAGGACTGGTTGGTTTTCCTGCACCTTCGGGATCCTTATTTACATTCAGTCCCCCTCCTCAGCCTCTGCCTCCAAGGGGAAGAAGGCATGACACGCCCCTTCGGGTCCACGTGTCTCTGGTGGGAGGCAGGCTTGCTCTCCATGCACATTTCTGGCACCAGAGTTTCGCGGACCCCTGGATCCTCAACGTAGTATCCACAGGGTACCGCCTACCCATCCCAGCCTCTCCTCCCCTCCACTCCCATGGGTTGGGACAGCAACTCTTTTGGCAGAGATCCCGTCTTTCCTAGAGAGCCAGGCAGTGGAGAAAGTTCCAGCCTCCCAGCGAGGCTTTGGCTTCTACTCCAGGATTTTCGCCATTCAGAAGAAGAACCAGGCGGGCCTGAGAGTTGTGCTGGGCCTTTCCATCCTCAACCTCTCCTTACCCCTGCAAAAGGTCAAGATGGTTACACCAGCTTTTATAGCTGAGACATTGGACAGGGGAGACTGGATGTGCTCCTTAGACCTGAAGGACGCGTACCTACACGTCCCGATTTGGCAGCCCCATCGTTCTTTCCTACGGTTCAGGATCATGGGCTACCATTTCCAATACAAGGTCCTCCTGTTTGGCCTCAACTCGGCCCCCAGGGTCTTTACCAGACTCATGAATGCGGTAGCGGCCCTCCTCAGCGAGCAGGGCCTCCACATCTATCCAAACCTTGATGACTGGCTCGTCAGGGCTACATCTCCGGAGGCGGTTCACCACTCCTCCCATGCCCTTATGAACACACTGCACGACCTGGGCTTCTCGCTCAACCTCAAGAAGTCACAGCTGCTCCCTACGCAGATTCTGACATTCCTCTGACTCATTCCCGTCGGAAGACTAGATCTCAGCCATCAAGAGGGCCACCATCCACTCCTCGGCTTGGTGGTATCAACATCTCCTGGGTCTACTAGCGGTGGTTCTGCTAGCCGTCCCGCGCACAAGACTAAGGATGAGAAGGATTCAGCTGCACTTCGCGGCCTCATGGAGTCCAGAGCAGGGCTCTCAATCCGAAATGATCAACGTTCCTCCATCTCTCCACCCGGACCTAACTTGGTGGTCCAGGTACTGCAACCTACGGACGTGCAAGCCCTTCCGGCCGCCTTCTCCGCAGGTCACCATCACCACAGACTCCTCACTCGAGGGCTGGGGAGGCACCCTGGACGATCTCTCGGTTCACAGCACCTGGACTCGACAGGAGCAGCAATAACACATCAATTGGTTGGAGCTGAACGCCATCTGGCTAGCGCTCAGAGCATTCCTACCACTTCTCAGGGGCAAGGTTTTCCTCATCCAGACAGAAAACTCAACCAACATGTACTACGCCAACAAGCAGGGAGGCACCAGATCCCTTCCTCTGTGCAGACTTGCGAACAGCATGTGGGAGTGGGCCTTGGAAAACAAAAAGTTCCTCTCGGCAGTCCACCTCCCAGGGAATCCAACTTGGAAGCTGTTAGGGAGAATTCCCTTATAAAGCTAATTTCCCAAACCTAGTGAGTCCCCCAGCAGCTTTGCTGGATTTTTGGGGTTTGTTTTTTTCTCCTGCTAAGAGTGAGACTCTTTTCCTCCCACTCTTAGGCATGATTTGAGGTATGTCTTTGACTTAGTATGTGTTCATGGGCTGTGGGGTAGCCTTTTTACTCCATAGGGTATCATCTGTTTTCCTATGTGTGTTACACAGCACCCTCAGCGCAGTAACACAGGGATGTCATAGTGACCCCCAAACATAGACTCCATATCCTGGGACTGACTACTGTCTCCCAGGGTATGAGAGACTTTACTAGTCCTAAATTGTGAACAGAACCAGTACAAAACATCATATTGTGGAAGTACTGGAAGGGGTTAATTCGATTGCCCCTGGGTCTGTTTTCAAGGGGGCACTGTCCAGTCCCCCCCTTGTCGAGTTTCTGGCTGGTGGCAGTGGTTACCACGCAAAATATTCCACCGGAATATTCTCTATGGGATTTTCCCATTGATTTTAAACGCACCACTTTTTGGTGCAATGTTAAAGATACCGCCGGTTTATTTATTTAATATTAAATCCCCGGTTGTGTCTTTTTGCCAGAACTCTTTTCTAAAATGGCGTTGTGTCCGTCTCTGTAACTCTTACCAAGGTCGAGCCCTTTATTCCACTATTTTGGCGGGCTTCTCTACAGAAGCCCTCCAAATGGTGCCACTCTGTCTGGGTTCCACAGGAGGGGTGGAGGGGTGGAGGGGTGAATAGGCACCCTGGACTGCGTTGCATGGCAACCCAAGTCGCACTCTACTCTGATTGGCCCAGTGGTGAGCTGCCCGGCTCACCACTTAGCATGTGTGAATGACAGCTAGGCTGTTGAATGGGGTTTTTTCTGCATAAAGGCAGGGCCTTTGGGACTGGAACTTCAGAAATTGCCACAGGACCTGGGAATCCGAAGAGGGAAGAAGCTGAGCCATCTGCAACCGACGACCCCACCGGTGGACCCCTGCTGCAACAAACTCACCACTTTCCCAATGACAAGAGAAGATCTTCTGCTGGAGAGTCTTCTTCCTTTGAGCTGGTAGGATCAACCAGTTCGCCCTTTTCGCCTTCCAAAGACGTCTCTTGGTCGAATCGCCCGTGCCAAGCACCCCGGCGGCCGGATAGCCAAGCTTCACCACTTTGACCACGAATAAAAGGACCAGACCTTTTAACCGGAGAACTCCGCGGCTGGTTTCATCCCTGTGCAGTGCATCGACTCCAAGTTTCCTCCTCGACGAGATCCTCTCTTCCCTTGGTCGGAACCACGAACTTCTACCACTGCCAGGAACAACTGCCCCCGCTGGAGCTTCCTCTCTCGTTAAGGTACTGTGTCCTGCCTGGCCTCCCTTTCTGCAGATTGCTAAAGGTGACTCTTAAATCCTTGGCTTTCTAAACTGGGTTGGGTCCAGACCTTCTAACTATTCTTCTTGAAACACCCCAACCTCTTTTGAACATTTTTGCAAAGACTTTTAGTGCAATTTAAACTGTGTGATCTTGGGCACATTTTGCCTTGCTCCATTTAAAGTGGGCCTGGCCTATGAACTTTGGCTCTACAGTGTATACTGCCTTTATTCTCTTGCTCTGAACTTCTAAAAGTGTTGGGAACTGTATTATTTTTATGCCCTGCCTATTTCTCTGCCTTTAACTGAACTATTGGAGTGCCATCTAGGTTATGCGCTCACATCTGTTTTAACAAATAGTAGTGCTTTAACCCTGACTTGTCTGATAGTTATCAAGGGAGGTGTTTATACTTTACCTGTCTGGGTTTTAACTTGCTTTTGATTGAGAGTGCTAATGTATTGCGTAAAGTGTGTTTTAAATAAATAACTATATACTTTTGATACACAGCTCTGGTCAGTGTTTGTTTGCTCTACTGTGTTTTTAGCCCTATTGTATATACTCTGCATACTGCCCTACTCTTCTTGAGAGAATTCTGACTGCTCAGCCACAGCTACCAGGTAAATCTGGTCGTGCAGACTGCTACCAATTGGGTTTACTGCTTACTCCTGTAGTCTTAATCTTCTTGCAGTGTTCCCCAAGGGAACTGTTCAGGATTCTGCCCAGCTGAAGCGGACAGGCTCAGCAGGCTGGGAGCGGACAATTACGAGTGGCAGCTAAACGACCTAGTTATTCAGGAGATCTTCAACAGGTGGGGTCTCCCCCAAGTGGATCTCTTTGCCACTGGCACATCAAAAGGTGCCCCCAGTTCACATCCTGGCAAGGTCAGGGCCCCGGCTCTCTGGGCGACGCATTTCACCTCCAGTGGACCGACATGAAGGTCTACGCCTTTCTGCCCACTCCCCTGATCCACAGGGTACTTTGCAAGATCAAGGAGTTGCACAGGCTCCGCATCATTCTGATTGCTCCATGGTGGCCGGCCAGACCATGGTTTTCGGAGCTCCTCAGCCTCTCGGAGGTGCCCCCAATAAACCTCCCGATTGGCCCAGCACATTTCTGGCGCAGCAGGGGGGCAGGATCATCCACCCTGCGCCAGGGAAACTAGCCCTCACAGCGTGGTACCTGAGCAGGTAACGCTTCAGCACCTTAGCCTCACACAGGCCAATCTGGAGATCATACAGGGTGCCAGGAGCAAAGCCACCAGGGCCCAGTACAAGAGCAAATGGACCAGGTTCTTCCTCTGGGCAGACTCCAAGGGAATTGACTCTTTGGCCTGCAATCTGGACGACGTGCTCTCCTTTTTGACGCACCCCGCTCATTCGGGCGTAGAGGTCGACACCTGCCGTACATACTTCACAGCCATTGGGGCTTACAGGAACTCGGAGGAAGGCATTTGTTCCTCCTCCAACCCTATCGTCAAGAAACACCTGACCGGTCTCGCAAGGCTCTACCCACCCGTCAAGAGACCGCACCCAGTGTGGGACCTGAATATAGTCTTGGACGCCCTGGCGCACACACCAGTTGAGCCAATGGCGTCCGTGGACATTAGGCGGGTCACCATCAAGAAGGCCTTACTAGTCGGTCTTACCTCGGCTCGCAGAGTTGGCGAGATTCAGGCGCTGGTCGCCTCTGAACCATATACCACCTTTCACAGGGACAAGGTAGTCATGCGTAAGCACGCAGCATTTCTGCCCGAGGTTCCATCGGCATTTCACTTGAAAGAGGACAATAGTCTTTCCAATGTTCTTTCCCAATCCCAAATACGAAGCCCAGAGAGTGCTGCACTGCCTGTACGTCAGGCGTGTCCTGAAATTCTACTTGGACATGACCAAGGGCTTCCGCAAGTCGGACGCCCTGTTAATCACTTTCGGCAGCTCGAGGCCAGGCTATCAGGCCTCGAAGGCTTCCATATACCGTTGGATGGTCTCGGCCATCAAGGAATCTTACGAGGGCCAGCACATGCTGCTCCTGGCCAACATGCATGCCCACGCAGCCAGGGCCAAGGCAATGGCCATCGCATTCCAGCCCCATGGCAAGTCATAGGCAGGGCGGCCACTTGGGCCTCTCCCTCGGCTTTTTGTAAGCATTACTGTTTGGATGCCAGCTCTAGATCTGATGCAGCTTTCAGACAGGCAGTTCTCGGGAACCTATTCGCTTAAGGAGGGTTTCCTCTCCACCCTGGGGCGCCAATGAGTTGTAATCGCCCCTACAGTATGGAAGAAATGGTACGAGGCGTAAGAGTAATTATAAATTACTCACGGTAGTGACTAACATACTTTTTTTTTAAAACAATTTTTATTATTTTGAACAAACACACAGCATTGCAACCATTTAGGACGTTCAGAAGTCAGTATCTAAACATAAGATTATATAATGTTATCCTCTGTCTTCCCCCCCCCCCCACAAACTCGAGTCGCTTCAACCGTGCCATCTGCATGAGCGTTCTCAGGCATCTCAGTGCTTGTCAATACGTCCGAGTCTTCCATTTTATGAGTGACCTGGTGAGGGTTTGCCATTGAGGTCACCCGTTGCCTCCAGGCTATCAAGGGGCCCACTTCTTCTCCCCCCTAGTAACAGCTTCATACCAAACCACAGTTTCTGCTTCCGCCCGTTTCAAGAGGTCTGCCCACCATGACTCCACCCTAGACCTATGGGCCGCTTTCCAGCACATCGCTATTCTGCGCTTGGCCAAGATATAGGCCACGTCCTTCATCTTGCTGATGTGCTTTGAGTTACGTGGCCTGGGAAAACCCCCCAGCATGCACGCCCAAGCAGACCCCACTTCCAGCACTACTCCCCCACTGGCTATTTTAGTCTTTATCTCATCCCAGAATCTGTGCATCTCGGGGCAAGCCCAGAACATGTGCAGCAGCCCCGCCTCCTCCTCTCCACAGCTGTGGCATTTCTGTATGGTTGAGCCTCCAAACCTGGCTATTCTTCCGGGGGTCAAATAAGCTCTGTGGGTGACGTACAACTGGATCTGCTGGAGTCTCGCATTCCGGGACACCTTTTTATGGTACCTTTGAGCGCTATCCCACTGTCAGTCAGTCATGGGTTCCCCCACCTCTTCCTCCCAATCATGCCTCAGTTGGAGCACTCCCCCCCGCCTTTGCACTCAGGAGCTCATATATCCTGGATATTTCATGCCCACCCTCCGAGACATCATACATCATTTCCAGGGTAGCATCGGGTTCTTCCGCTAGCACTGTCTCGGGCCAACGCTCCCTCATCCGTTTCATAAGTCTGGTATAAGTAATGTATTGGCCTCTATGTACCCCTGTCTCATCCTGCAGCCTCTGGAATTGCACTGCCTCCCCCTCCTGCCATATATCTCCTAGGGTAGCTAGGCCCACCGGTTCCCACTATCTGTGGATCCCTTTGAACAGTTGGAGATCATTCCCGCATAGTGTCACCCGCGGGACCTGCCGAGAGAGCGGATCTGGGTCTCCCACAGTTCTCCATGCTCTGCGCCAAACTTCCCAGCCCAACACCAATAATCTTCCCATCCCCACTATTTTAGTTTTATGCAACCACAATGTCTCCCTCAGGAAGTATGGAGCTGCATCACTTTGCAAAAGCCTAGCTTCTGCCGAGTCCTCTGCAGATAACCACCTAGTCACATGCAGCAGCTGTCCCGCCAGGTAGTACAGTTCAAAATTCGGCAGGTTTATGCCCCCCTTATCGCATGTGTTCTGTAGCTTCCACAGGGCCACCCTATTCCTGGAGTTACTCCATATGAAGCCCCTGCACATACCCTGAAGTCTCGCAAAAAAGCGTCTGGGGATCAGGTACGGGACAGTCCCAAAAAAGTGCAAGAGCCTGGGCAGGACCACCATTTTGAGCAGCGCTACTCTTCCCATCATAGCCAGGGGTAATCTAGACCAGAACGTCATGCTATTCTTGATTCCCTCAATTGCCTTCTCCGTGTTCTATTTGTGCTCTGTCTCCATCCTATGATAAATGTTTACGCCCAGATATCTGAAAGTCTCGGTCTGCCAGGGTATCTGCAGGACGGGCAGACTTCTCAGTGGGATATTCCTGTACCTTCCCAAGGGGAACAGACTAGAATTCCCAGGATTCACCGATAGGCCTGAGAGGGTGGCATAACTATCCAGCACCTCCAGCACATATTGCAGATTCTCCTCCGGGTAGCGCAAGTAAAGGAGCGTGTCATCAGCGTACAGTGATATCAGGTGTGTATCTCCTGTCGTGCGAATCCCCACCTCCCCGTACTGTTGCCTCAGGCAAATTGCCAGCGGCTCCAATGCCAAAATATACAACATGGGCGACCAGGGGCATCCCTGTCTGGTCCCCCTACTGAATTGCCATTTATCTGAAATTATAGCTCCTTGTTTAACTCTCGCAATCGGGGAGCTGTATAACATCCGGACCCACCTGATGTATCCCGGTCCCATGCCGTATCCTCTCAGGGACGCCATAAACCATGGCCACCGCACTGAATCAAATGCTTTGACCGCGTCCAACGACACAATAGCCAACTCGCCTGAGTCTTTGTCGGCTTGATCAATGAAATGGTGCAGCCTCCTGTGGTTGTCTGTAATATTTCTACCAGGAACACAGCCTGTTTGGATCCTGGTACCAGGATCAGCCCGCCAATCACCCTCTTAAGCCTATTAGCCAGCACTGCCGTGAGTATTTTACTGTCCTGATTAAGCATAGACAAGGGCCTATAAGACCCGCACTCCACGTCTGGCTTGCCCCATTTCAGGAGCAGGATGATCACCGCCTCACGGAGGGATGCCGGCAGTTCCCCCTGCTCATAAGCTTCATTAAACATGGCCAGCAGCGGTTGGAGTAGCTCCTGCTTGTATGTTTTATAGAACTCGCTAGGTAGCCCGTCCGACCCGGGCGCTTTACTTGTGGGCAGGTGTTGGATCACCGCCTCAAGCTCATCGGAGGTGCGCGTTCTAGGTCATCCAAAGTGGGCAGCCCTATCTCGCCTATTGTTTCCAGTATTTCTTGACTCATATCTTCCCCTGCATCCTCATATAATTGTTTGTAATATTTGAGGAACTCTTCGTTTACCCCTTCTTGAGTATTACAGAGATGTCCTTCAGCATCCCTGACTGCTCTGATCACCTGGTGAGGTGTCTCATTTTTATATAACCAGGCCAATAGTCTACCCGACTTATCCCCCACCCCCTCGCATGTTGCCTCTCTCTATATTTCTTGTAGTTAAGTTTGCATAATCTGTCCCAGAGTCCACTACAGGCCAACTGCAAGTCCCCTATCTTGGCGCTGTCCTCTTGGGTAGTCCCTTCACTTTGTGTCAGGCTCTCTAGCTCTCTTTGTTTCCTGCAGTTCCCGTTCAATACCCCCTAGGAGCCCTTTGGATTTTGATATAGCCACCACACGCACCACCACCTTAAATGCCTCCCATACTGTGCCCACAGAGGGTACACTGCCTGTGTTGAGTTCAAAATATTCCTTGATGGAGGCCACCAGGGGGCGCAGGCAGGATGGACGCCTGAGCTTCGAGCTCCGAGCTCCGCACCCAGCCCCGGGTAAACTGCGGTCCACCAGCGGAACAAGGGTCCCATGAACCACGCGACCCCCACCAAGAGGTGCGGGAACCGGTAGCCCCCACCTGGACCCAACTCCGGTCCCGATCCGACGCTCCTACGCGGAGCTTTACGGGCTGAGGCGATACCAGCAGCCCCTCCCCCACGGCCTGGTGTGGAGCAGCGTAGGAGGCGACGAGGGAGGGCGCGGCGTCCGCGCACACACAGGCCGTGCCGCTCACGAGAGGGCCTGGGGCCGCGGGCCGGTGCCCCCCCCCCGGACACTTAACGCGGCCTACCGCGGATCATCGCACGAATCAGGGGCCCGACCCGAGGAAGGCCATCCGCCCGCCCAGGGAGCTGCGACATCGCAGGGGGGCCGACGCGGGAGCGTGCCCCCCTTTCCATCGCGGCACGCATCAAGGCAGCCCGCGGCGCCCGGGGGCTCCACGCCTGGCGCTCCTGACACTTGAGGCGGGGCAGCCGGGAAGCCGCCGACGCGGCCCAGAGAGGGCCATCCTCCCACCCTTAGAGCAACGACACTGCTGAGAGGCCGACGCTGGGGCGTGCCCCCCACCCTTCCATCGCAGCCCCACGCCTGGCGCTCCAGACACTCGAGGCGGGGCAGCCGAGGTGCCGCAGGTACGCTCTATCATAGGGAGGCCCGGGCCTACCTGCCCATCCCACGGCCCCAGGGTCCGATCCGAAGAAGGCCATCCATCTGCCCAGGGAACATAGACATCGCCCGGGGGCCGACGCGGGAGCGCACCCCCCCCCCCCCAACACACTCCCCCTCCTCCCGCTCTCACCTAAGGAAGGACGACGAGGACCCTCCCCACTGCGGCTAGGTTTGGGGATCAAAGTGAGGCAAGCATAGAGGGCAAGGACCCCTGCCCGGCACCCCTACAACCCCCCTCCATTGGAAGGGCTCTTGGAGTAAACAGGGTACCAAAGGGAACGTTCCCCAAACTAACGGAGCCAAACAGGGTAGACACGATCCTCCCATGAGCTGGAAAGAAAACTTGCTGGAATAACAATTTGTTGCCAACGAGTGTGTCATGGCGACCGGGGGCCCCGCTACCCCACCCCCAGACTTGGGGGCCATCCAGAACAATATCCAGATGATTCTAGAGGAGATACGAGGGATGAGGACTGACATGGGCGCCAAATTGGCTGACCTCACGACCAAAGTCACCACCCTAGAGGACCGAATGGAGGGAGTCGAAAACAATCAACTCTCTGTAACACTCCTCGACACCCAAATGGACATTAGACTCCAAGACATGGAAAGACGAGAGGAAGAACTCCGGCTTAAGGTCGACGACATGGGGAACAGGGAGAGAAGGAACAACCTGCGCATTTTTGGCCTGGTGGAGTCCGAGGGCGAATCCACACAAGGACTCGAGGGCAAAGTGCACGACATTGTGAGGATCGCCCTGGGAACATAGGCTGCGGGCACGATCAACTTTGACAGAGTGCACCGGGCGGGGGGAGGGGGCAGAGGCCCGCGCTCTGTCTTGGTCCGGCTACATTATTATAAAGACAAGGCCAAAATTCTAGAGAAAGCGAGAAACCTCGGCAACATACAATATGGCGACTCAAGGGTGTCCATCTTCCAAGATCTGTCGGCCCTCACCCTGTCAATGAGGAGGAAATGTGGCACCCTCACAAGATGGCTTCAAGGTAAAGGGGTTCGATACCGCTGGGGACATCCCTTCTGCTTGGAATTTGAATGGCTAGGGGAGAAGTACCACCTGGTGTCGGAGGAGGATATTCGGAGGGCCACAGACGACCTGTTAGGCGACCAGGCGGGCCACTCAGGCGCCCAGGACGGAAGAGCCCGTGACCCCCCCAGGGGTCCTGACAGACTGGTGAACCACAGCGGCAAATCCAAGGTCAAGGGGGCCCGGAAGTTCCGGAAAACTAGACACCCGTCGACAAACTCTGAAGATCACTCAAAGTCATGATAATACCGCTCGAGCGGAGGTGGAGGAGATCACTAGGTGAGCATTGACTCGGGGCCCGGGCTCTGGAGGTCCTGGGTCCACGAGGTGCCATAACTGGACGCCGCGTTGGCGCAGCGGCTGGCCCGCCGGACTACAGGGCGGGCGAAAGTTTGTTAAAAAGTTAACTGTTTGGTTGAGTTAGCCCACACACGAGGCCCAAGTTAGTGGTTGGTGGGCTGGAGTGGGGGCTCATGGTTCCAGAATTCTACCTCGGACACTTGTACCGAGGTTCTGACGGGGCCAGCCTATATTGATCTTGAGAATCGGGATTCCCCAATACATGAAAATCCCGGGGCTGGGGTTAGAGTCCTTGGTGGTTCGTTGACCATCCCCACCGTACGTTGGGGAAAGTGGACGAACGCCTTATATTTCAGGGGAAGGGTGGGAGGGGGGAGGAAACAGGGAGGGGGGCTTGGAATAGGGGGGAGGGGTGAAAAATGGTCAACAGGGCAGACAGAGGGGCAAGGGGGGAAAGTCAGTTCAAGTCACAGAAACTTGCTTGGCGGCGGGCTCCGAAATTCAGATACTATGAGGGGTCCAAAGTGCACAACCGAAAAGGCGATAATGATTGAAGGGAAGATAGGCACGTTGAACGTCAAGGGCCTTAATTCTCAAAATAAGAGTTCCCTTACAAGCAATATGTTCCGCAAACAACATCTAACAGTTCTATTCCTACAGGAAACACATTATAAACGTGGGAGAGAGTCTAGAATCAAAGGGAAAAATATTGGCTGCAACTACTGGGCATCACACCCGACCTCAAAGAAGGAAGGGGTGGGCATTCTCCTGGGAAGGGCACTCCAACTCACAGGGGTAGAAACCAAGAGAGGATTTGGAGGTCGATTTTTAGGTGTTAAAGGGTTTTGCGAGGGACAGCGCGTCACTCTAGCCACCGTATACGCACCCAACTCGGGTCAGGTGGAATTCCTCACGCGGGTCTTCAGTGTCATGGACGAATGGGCAGAGGGGGCCATGATACTGGGCGGGGACTTCAATCTAATAGCTGACCCCCAACTGGACTGGTGGTCCGCCAGGGGAGGGACACCCAAGGGGATCACTAAGGACAACCTGGCCTTGCAAGCCCTCCTGAGGGATCACTACTGGGTAGACACCTGGCGCAAAGCATACCCGGGCCAGGGCGGTTACACCTTCTTCTCTCCCCCGCACTGCACCTACACTAGAATCGACCTCCTGCTGTCCTCAGAGGAGGGGGACGGGGTGGTAACCCAACCAAGGGTTGAGGCCATAACGTGGTCGGACCACGAACTGCTCGTGGCTAACTGGTCACTGCCCGTTGCCCCGAGATCATCTCGATGGCGGTGCAATGACACGCTTCTTAGAGACCCCGTATTCCGCGACTTTATGAAACAAGAAATGCTGGCCTACTTTGAGACAAACGACACCGGGGAGACTGACATGTCCATGGTATGGGAAGCGGGGAAAGCCACTTTTAGAGGTCTCCTCATAGCAGAGGGCTCGAGGCGCAAAAGGGAGAGGGGCCTGATCGAGAGCAAACTCCGTGCGGAGTTGCAGGTCTTGCGGACCAGATTGGGCGCCCCGGGGGTTGATCGGGAGGCACTCCTGGACGAGATGCAGGGCAAAAGACAGGAGCTCCATACGGTTCTCATAGGGGAGGTTGTCAAAAAAATGCGGTACACTAAGCAGTTATACTATGAACGGGGCGACAGGGTAGGGACTCTATTGGCACAAAGGTCACGGGGGTGCAGGGTGGAAAGAGGGATTACCCAGCTTGGTGATGAGGGAGGCAGAATTCATAGGGACCGGCAGAAAATAACGGAATGCTTTGCTGACTACTACAGCAAACTTTATTCCAGGCAAGTGGGCGAATCACAGGAGGATATTTCCTCCTACTTGGCGGAACACCCCCTCCCCAAGCTGACCGACGAAGACTTAGAGGCCCTCGAGGGGGAAATCTCAGAAGAAGAGGTGGAGGGAGCCATCAAAAGACTGAAGGCCGGAAAGGCACCAGGCCGAGACGGCTATACAGCAGATTTTTACAAACAGACCCAATCGATCCTAGTGAAACCCCTGGCTAAACTGTTCAACCAGATTAGGAGTCGGGACACAATCCCACCGACATTCCTGCAGGCCCTCATCACCGTCATACCCAAACCAGGCAAGGACCAGACGGACTGTGGGTCTTACAGACCCATCTCACTTCTTAATTTGGACGCCAGGATTTTCGCTAGGATCTTGGCTTCCAGACTGGAAAACTCCCTCCCACGCC
Source organism: Ambystoma mexicanum (assembly GCF_040938575.1). Taxonomy (NCBI): domain Eukaryota; kingdom Metazoa; phylum Chordata; class Amphibia; order Caudata; family Ambystomatidae; genus Ambystoma; species Ambystoma mexicanum. Next base: position 323,272,240 of record NC_090925.1, on the reverse strand, counting down.
TGATACACCCAGACCAGGCGGGATTCGTCCTTAACAGACAGGGCTCCGATAATTTAAGGAAAACGCTCCACATACTTGCCACAACTGAGGCCAGAAACGAGGGCACACTCTTACTGGCTCTCGACGCGGAGAAGGCCTTTGACAGGGTCAGTTGGGCCTTCATGAGGGAGGTCCTCACATCTATGGGGATGGGCCCAAGGTGGTTGGGATGGATATCTGCGCTTTACTCCTCCCCCTCGGCCAGAGTGGTGGCAAACGGAATGGAATCAAGAGAATTCCCCCTTGAACGTGGTACGAGGCAGGGATGCCCCCTATCCCCGTTAATCTATGCATTGGTAATGGAACCATGGGCAATCTCGGTCCGCAACGATATAGCCATCAGGGGAATACAGATGGGGGACATGCACTGCAAAATTTGCCTCTTCGCAGATGACGCCCTGCTTTATGTCACCAGACCGTCCCAAACAATCCCCCGGTTGCTACAGGGCCTCACGCGATATGGGGAGTTATCGGGGTATAAAGTCAACCTGGACAAATCGGTAGCATTTATTGGTGGGAATCTATCGGACCCGGAGATGGCCTTTGTGGAGGGACTCCCCTTCAAACGGAGTGAGGAGGGGTTCCGGTATCTAGGAGTCCAAATCACGCGCGACCTTGAAGACCTGTATACGGCCAACTTCCCCCCCCTCTGGTCGGCAATCAGGAGAGACATAGAAAGGTGGGCGGGAGCGGGTCTCTCGGGGATGGCACGCCTCAATCTCATAAAAATGGTGATTCTCCCAAAATTCCTGTTTCTCTTCCAGATGCTCCCGGTGCAGGTCCCTAGGGCCTTCTTTGAAGAAACAAAACGTGTCCTCCTTAATTTCCTCTGGCAGGGTAAAAAACACAGAATTTCGTACGAGGTACTGACCAGTGCCAAGGAGGACGGGGGGTTGGGTTACCCTGACCTGGAGACATATTACAGGGCATCCCAGTTGAGGATACTGGTTGATCACTTCTCACCGGGAACGAAAAAACAGTGGGTAGCCATGGATAATAGGCCCCTTGCACCTGTCACAATAGAGGAATGGCTCTGGGTCCCAAGGAATAAGATCCCCAGAACCGTCCTGAACCATCCGATTCTGAAAGTACTGTGGTCCTTATGGAGAGAGGGAGGCTACTACAGATGGCTCACAACATGGCCCTCCCCCTTAAGCTGCATTTGGGCCCCTCCTTTCCTGGCCAAAATAGCAGAACCAGCAGCATACCAGACATGGTTCGAGGCAGGCCTTAGCAGGACTGGTCATATGTGGGTGGGGGGCTCTTTCTTACCCCTGAGTGACCTTGAGGAGGCCCTGGGAATAGGCACGCTTTCCCCTTTCCGTTATCTTCAGCTCAAAGGTGTCCTCACTGAGCCATCCTGGGGCGATACCCTCAGGAGGGATCTTACAGACTTTGAAAAGCTCCTCCTGACCGCGAGGGGCTCCAAGGGGATAATATCCCGCCTCTATAAGCTCTTTCTGTTCTCTGTCCCCAGAGACCCGCCGCCAGCACGCACACAATGGGGTAGGGACCTAGGTGAGGAGATCGATGACGAAAGATGGACGGAGATGTGTAGACGGGCTAATCGATCCACGGCCTCCCTCCAGTATCGCCAACAGGCCCTCAAGATACTACACCGATGGCACTACCCCCCCGCAGAGGATAGCTAGGATGAGGCCAGGATATGACCCCCACTGCTGGAAATGCAGGACAGAAAGAGGAGACTACCTTCACATGTGGTGGGGATGCCCAGTGGTCCAAAACTATTGGGACAAGGTACGGGCCTGGCTCAAGGGGGTGGATGGGGTTGAGCGACCTTCCTGCCCTTGGCTCCTCCTCTTCGGAGTTGACATTGGGGAAGGCCAAGAGGGCACTCAAGACCATATGCTTCAGGTTATGCTGGTAGCAGCCAGATGTTGCCTGGCACAGAAATGGAAACATCCGGGAATGCCAGGGGAAAAAACCTGGGTAACCAAGGTACGGGCCATCTACGACATGGAGTTCCTCACACACCTGCTTGATGAGTCCAAATCCAGCATCGAGGAAATCTGGCTCCCCTTTTTTGACAAATACGGCCGAGCGGTCTACTGCCTAATGGTGATGCCGGGGGACCACCCCCCCCACCAAGGACACGGAGCCATGACCCGCAGACCCGTTAGTGAACTTTACCCAGTTGGTCCACACGACTTCGACGTGCCAAACGCACAGTGCACTGACACTTTTTCTAAGGAACCCGTCAAGCAACCAATTAACCAACCTATGAACATTTGAACTGAAGGGGGGTGGAGGGAGGGAAAGGGAGGGAGGGAGAAGGGGTGTGTTGCGTTTGGTTTTTTCTTGTTAACTCATATCTGCAAATGTAATGTAATTTCGTAATGCACAAATGAAACTTAATAAAATCGATTTTCAAAATATTCCTTGATGGCCTCCCTCAGGTCCTCCCGAAATCCTGCATCCTGTAGAGCCTCAGCTCTGAGCCTCCACGTCGGGATTCGCGCTCTTGGGGGTTCATGTCTCCACTCTATAACCAAGGGCGAGTGATCGGAAAGTACCCGAGCCTTGTATTCCGCGTCCACCATTTCGCCTACTATCTCGGTCGCGGCGAACACGTAATCCAGCCTCGTGTGCAGATCATGTGGTGCTGAGTAATGCGAATAACGCCTTTCCATTGGGTGCAACCGTCTCCACACATCCTCTAAGCCACGGTCTATCAACAGCGTCTTCAGTGCCTTGGCTGCTGGCGCAGGCCTTTCTAACCTGTCATCTGACCTGTCAATGCTGGGGTTCAGGGTGCAATTGAAGTCCCCTCGACACACTATTGCGCCACCCACCAAGGGGCTAATTTTGCTATACAGGGACCTAAAATATGCCGCTGTATCATGGTTGGGGGCATACAGATTTATAATGTTAACTTCTCTGTTCTCCAGGAGCCCCGCCACCACTACCAGTCTACCTTCGGGGTCTGACGTTGATCTGAGCAACTGAAATGGTACATGCGGCGCCACCCATGTTATCACCCCTCTCGCATATGCTGAGTATGTGGCCCCTATAATGTTGCCCTTCCATTTCCTCTTAACTACCTCCAATTTCTCCTTGGTGAGGTGGGTCTCCTGTAGCAGAGCTATGTCAATTCGCATCCTCTTTAGATACATCATCACCCTATTACGTTTTAAGTAACTATTGAGGCCCTGCACGTTCCAGGTCACAACTCTGAGATTACCCAACGCCATTGACCTGATTCCCTTCCTTTCCCCACTTCCTCCAATGTCTTCCTAGAAGGCTCGATTTCCGACTCTTAACCCTCCCAACCTCAACAACTCCCCCCCTCCCCTTTTTCCCAGCCCTACCTCACTGCACACAGCCCACTCCCTCCCCCCTCCCTACCCAACCCCAACAAATGCCCAGCTCCATTGCTGGATCTCAGGCCCACCCTTGTCTGATCCTGTCTCGCGAGCCGAGGACTAGGACCCCGCGGGGCGTCACCGAACTAACAGTGACCTAACTAAGCAAGATGCTATGGGGTTCGAGGGGTGTCTCCCAGGAGCTCCTGCTTGTTTGCTTTTAGCGGGTCTTGCAGGCCAATATTTCTACTACACATTCCCCACAGATTTATTTAGCACTATACTCTAGTCCCAGTGTCTTGTGCTGTGTCACTTAAGATGACCCAGCTGCATGTTACTTATCTTCCGCAGCTTCTGTCTGGATCCCCGGGTCCTGGGGGGGACCCTGCATGTCCAGCCAGTCCATAGCATCCTCCGCCGTCTCGAGGAACAGGGTTTTGTTCTTGTGGAACACTTTCAATTTGGACGGATAAAGCAGCATATATCTGTGGCCAGCCTCTTTCAATCTCCTTTTCACCGACCCATAGATCATCCTGCTGCATTGTACGTGCAAAGTGTAGTCTGGGTACGCTGTGATTTTCGCTGGCCCCCTTTCGATCGTACCTCCCTTTCGGAAGAATTCAAGTATCTTCTCTCGGTCCCGCTAATTTAGTATCTTTGCGATCAGCAGCCACGGGGGGTTTCCCGGGGGTGGTCTCCTTGTTAATGCCCGGTGTGCCCTTTCAACCGCAAACCCCTGGGTCAGTGCACCACCAGCTATTTCCTGCAGGAGCATGGACTCCACATATTCCGTCGGGTTAGGCCCTTCCATTCCTTCCGGCAATCCAACAATACGAATGTTATTGCGTCTGGCGCGCCCTTCTGCCTCCTCTGCCCTGTTTTCCAGGTTACCCACGCGCTGCACCAGGGCATGAAGTTCTGATCCGTGGGCGGCGCATGCCACCGTATTTCGGGCCATCTCCTTTTCCAGGTTTCCGATGCGCTCCGCAAGTGTCCTCACGTCCTGTCTCAGCAGGTTAACTTCTTCCTGGACCGCTCCGATCTTGAGGTCCAGTCCTACTTTTAGGTCATTCATTGCCAGGCCCAGTTTAGTCTCCCAGGCAATCTTCAGGTCCGCTATTGCTGCCAGCACCTCCTGGATCGTGCCCGGTGTCTCCACTGCCGCCGTGGCGGTATTGTCTGTGCCTTTGGCCCCTTCTGCACCTGGAGGTGTCCTGGCGTAGGTCTCCAGCGTGGGCTGCTTGGTCCTGGGTCTGACAATTTTGTTGGACATTGTGTTGTGCCGCACTGACCTGTATCAGCAGCGCCAACCCACTAGGAGCTCCAACGTGGCGTCAGACCACTCTCAGCATTCAAGGGCTGCTTTTAGTCATGTTCTGGTAGATCCCTGTTGCACGCCGCCCTCCTAGAATGGGCTGTGTCCTCCCCCCGTATCTGCACCCATGCAGTATTGCTCATCCAGCCCATGCCGTGTCTCCTGGAGTAGCCAGTGGTTCGGTGCGCGCACTGACCCTGCGCTCCTCAACTTTGGCCCTCCGCTGGCATCAGGGCACACCAGCCTGCAATCTTGTCTTGGGTGCCTTCTCTTGGCACCCAGACATTTGTGGATGGGTCCAGTAGGGGGTCAGCCCTCTTGTGTCTTCAGGCCACAGGGAAGTGACACACTTGTTGGTGTAGTGTCTATACATTTGAACCCAAAATCCGGGGTCACAGCATCTGCTGCTGAGTGCACCCCAGTGCGGCTTTCTACATTTATCAGGCCCTCCAGCTAGCAGGGTCAGATTGGTATATGTGTCTCTTGTAGGCTTCCTGGCAGTGTACCCCTCCGCACTACAGCCGTGTGCAGACAATGTCACATCAGGGCCCGCACCCTTACGTGTCATGCGGGTTCCAGAAGTTAAGCCTGGTTGTGTTTACATCCGTCTGTGGTCCCGGCAACTTCTCACCGTCCTTCAGTTGGGTTCAGCGCCCATCCGGTGCGCGCAATCCAGTTGTATGCAGTTGCCACTGGTATGCAGGCTCTGCTTTCCGTGCACCTCCAGGCCAGCAGGGCGCAGCCTTCCCTGTTATGGCTTATTGTTCTCCCCCAGTACTGTGTGTATGGGGGGGCGGGAAGAGGGCGAGTGTATTGCCCCTGTGTTCGTTTGCATCACGCTCCGGCAATTAGCCCTGCTACCTATACCCGGGCGTTCGGTGCACACATCTGCAGTGCCCGAGTGCCGCAGTTCTCTTCTGCACCCCGGATGAGCTCTGGGTGAATAGTGCGCTATGCCTGTCCATAGGGCTCCAGCTCTGGGGCGGCACGTGACTCGCCTTACCTCTACAGTTTATTCGAGCTAGCGGGTGCATTGAAAGGCACGCTACATACAGCGTAGTTGGTGGGAATTATGTTCTGTATGTATTAAGCCGCTGCTTTGTCCATTTCGTTTCGGCGCCAGCCGGGAACGGTTCCTTTGTTCTAACGCTAGCGCCATGTTCGTTTACCTCCACCTCGGTTAATGCATTCCCCATTCCATGTCTGGCACTCGCGCTGCAGTACTGTTGCCTCCAGCCTGCAGGCTCTATATTCCGCGCACCTCCGGGTCAGCAGGGTGCAGCTTTTATTATTATGGCTTGTTATTGGCCCCCAGTACAGTGTGTGTGGGGGGGGTGAGTGCGTTTGCCCCACTGTCCGTTGGAGCGCGCTCTGGCGATCAGACCTGCGACTGTCTTCTGGGCGCTCGGTGCACACGTCCGCAGTGCACGAGCGCCGCGGCTCGCTCCTGCTCCTTAGATAGGGTCTGAGCGCCTTCTGCATTCTGTCTGTCCACAGAGCCCCGGCCCTGGGGCAGCACGTAACGCACTTTGGCTCTCCGAACAGTTTGAGCTTGCAGGTGCTCCGTCTGTCGCGTTTTGCACAGCGTTGTTGGAAGGCACTGTGGTCTGCATTCGTTAGGGCGCTGCTTTGTTGGGTTCAGCCGGAGATGATTCCTTTGTTTCGGTGCCAGCGCCATTTTCTTTTCTTCCTTACAATAGGTGCACCCCTCGCAAATGCTGATTACTTCTCTATCGCTTCACGAGTTCTCACGAATTTCAGGTCTTCATGCTCACGCTGCATTCATGTGGCCACAGTTCCATTTCCAACGCTCGCACTGCGGTATTAGTCCGTGTAACTCATAGGATTTTGCAGGATCAACGGGAGACACAGAAAACCACGTCCTCTTACATGGCTACTTGGCCACGCCCCCTGACTAACGTACTTAGTCCATAGTCCCCTTTCCTCCATACGTCCCACCAACCTCCCCCCTATTAATAATGGTGTAATTAGGCAATGTTAAATCTAATGTTGATGCGTCAATAGGGACTGCGGTGTGGCGCCGGAGGGTGGAGTTAGTTCAGCGCATGCTCCCTGGGCCGCCCCCCCGTGCCTCTAAATTTAAAGGGGAAGAAGGTTTTTCTGGTGAAAAAGGTTCTGTCTCCTGTCCCTTGGAAGGGACGCTTTTACAGTATGGAGGAAAGGGAACTATGGACTTAGAGTATGTTAGTCACTACGGTGAGTAACTTATCATTTATTTGCATTTAGTTTTAACGTTTCTTATCGGTGCTCCGTTTGAGCCCCTTCATTCCTGTTCTACTAGGCTACTCACCTTTAAGTGAGATCCAGTCGTTGTCTGTTTTACATCCCTAGGTGACGTTGAGAGTGAGACCACCTTTGTTTCTGCCGAAGGTGGTCTCTGGTTTCCATCTCTCTCAGAAGATTTTTCTTCGTGTGTTTTTCCCTCTGCCTCACCCTTACAAGGAAGAGGAACAATTCCATCGGCTGCACCCAGTAACGGGCCCTTATGTCATACTAAAGAGGCTTGAAAAGATGGCCAGTTTTCTGTTGGTTACGCTGGTGCTCTTACTGGTAGGGCTGTGTCCAAACAGACCCTGTGCAGGTGGATCATTCTATGCATCTCAGAATGCTACAATCTGTCTGGGAAGGATGTGCCTGAGGGTCTCGGAGCTCATTATACCAGAGGAGTGGCTGCCACCTCTACCTTGCAAAGGGGAGTGCCTGTCCTGGCCACTTGCCAGGTGGCAACATTGGTGTCTTTGCACACACTTCAGTCCATCCAGAGCTTTCAGGTTAAGGTGGTGTCCTTGCTTTCTCCCTCCTCCAGATTTCATACTGCTTTGGGAGTCCATCATAGATGAGTAATATGTGGGATTATATTTGCCTCTCAATAATATTCTGTCCGGTGGATGTTCCTCCCACGGATTCCTAATTACCCCCTCACCCACTTTGCGGGTAGTTAGTACACCATTGGTTCTACGGTCCCTCAGCTTCAGAGTGCCAGGGGAAAAAGTGCAGAACTGAGGCCACAGGGTGCGGCACTGCTATATTTACTGACCAAGTCGTTGTGTACGGTGCAGGGCGTTTAGACGCATTGGACAGAGCCGTAATGCGCCCTGTTGGGGCAGTGAAGTTTCCAGTGGGATAAGGGATGTCATAGATGAGGAATCTGTGGGAGGAACCTCCATCAAAAAGAGCTTTGCAGAGAGTTAAGCAATTTGTTCAATACGCTCAAATTCTGGGCAGCCAAAGCCTCCCAAACTAATGGGTCTATGGGATCTTTGACTCATTCCCTTCTCTCCACTAAAAGTGTGTTAGAAACATGCCAAATTCCAAATATTATCGGGGTTAGCGAGTGGGAGAGGCAACATACTAAAACATACTAAAAAAGATAAAACGACTTTGGTAGGAGAGTCATTTTAATCACTGCTATCTTCCCCCACATCAAATATTTGAGTAGCTCCCATTTTTTACATAACAATTTAATTGTAATGGAATGTTATGAGATATTTGACATCTTTAATCATTTGGATTTTCAAGTGTTTAAATCTTTTTTCAGCCCAATGTAATGTAACATCTCCAAACAGTCTTTTATTGCATGAAGATTTCACAGGGGAAAATGTCTATTTTTGATGTATTGACATTTTTGCCAATCTTCGGAAGGACCTTTCTGGGTCACAGAAAATAATGAACAAATCATCAGCATAAAGGAGGACTTTAGATATGTAACCCCCACAATCCACTTCTTTAATCTCTGGTTAATTTCAAATTGGCATAGCCAGGGGTTCAATTAATAAATCGAATGACAGAGGGGACAGTGAAAATCCCTGTCTTGTGCCCCTATTGATTGGAAACATTGTAGAAGTAACCCAGTTTACTGATGCTTGGGCATCTGCTTCATTATATAACGCACCATATAACACATCAAATAGACATAAAAGGTTAGCACCATATTCAACTTTGCTTAGAAATTGCCATATAAATGGCCAGCTTAATCTATCAAATGCCTTTTATACATCAATACTCACTGCTGCACAAGCCTCTACCGATGATTTACATAACTGTAATATATTTTTTACTTCTCTTGTATTGTCTGAACTATTACGCCCCAATATATGTAATGGGAGAGGGGCACGCATGTACAAATAATCCCTTACCTTTCAGGTCTGGCTACTGCCCTCATCTGCTCTCAGCCCCAGCCACGGCCTCATTTGGGTCACATGCTGCTGTCTACGGATGGAGGCAGTGCGGCCCAGCCTCACCTAGTTGGTTGGCTGTCTTTCTTGAATCTGTCAGAGCACACCATGAAAACGGGCACAACACATGGCATGGGCCTGGTACCAGGACAGCACTCGGACTGTTGTCGGCAGTGTCTCTCAGGTGGCAGTGGCACATTCAATCACGGGCCCAGCCACACCTGCACATGTGACTCAACAGCACAGAGCATACTAGGGCACCTGCGGTTTCAATGCACATGCACCCTAGTGCGACAAGAGTGCAAGCCCCAAAATCCATGGGCAGGGGTGGGCCTGGCAGACAAACAAATCATACAGCGAATGGCCACACCCAGGCTGGCCTGTATGGATGCATATCCCCGAATGGCGAGTGATAGTTTAATTTTGAGTACCCATGCATCCTTCCCCCAAGAAAAGAGGCCCTATAGCCCGAGGCCTACCGGGGGAAACTCCCGGTATCCCGGTGTGTCAGCCCAGTCCTGCTAGAAAGTAGACCTTGTCAGTGCTGTGAGGTTTTCTTCCTATTTTTCTTTTTTTCACCAAAAGGCTGAATGTATTTTAACTATACGCAATAAAAAAAAAACGAAACATAAACTTTAAAATGCCACTGGGAACCAGGGGGTGGAGGGGGAGACTAAGAGGGTAAAAACAGGCTGGGGGGATTTTGCGATTAGCATTCGGAGGAGCTGCACTGAAGGCGGCTCAGTCAGGATTTGTTTGCTTACCTTGGACAATGATTTATGCCCCACAGCCATGAAAGCAGAAATGACCAGGGATATGGATGGCCATTCACACCTCTAAGTAAGCTAGCACACTTGCTCAAGCAGGCAGCCTACAACTGTCTAGCAAGATCCTGTGTTGCTTTTTTAACTACACTTTTTAATCTTACTTACATTACAAAACTCTCATTTATATGGTAGCTATTGTTTCAAACCTATCAAGTAGATTTCTGTAATTGAATGTAGGTGTTAATGTGTGGGAATATAACTGTTCCAATCATGCCTAATAAGATGCTTCACTGTAGAAAACAATAAATGGCAGGTGGTGATGCTTGGACAAAGATTTCTACACCAGGCGCATACATGGCTAAAGACCCTGACAAGTTACATTCACTGGAACACAAGATACCGCAAGCATTGTAGGCCTTGTGGTCCAGCAGATTGGGCAGGGCTCTTCACATTAGTGGCAGGGAGGCCAAGGCTGATCGGTCAGGCTTCCATACCGTTATTTACCAAAGTAATGGCAGTGGTTAATTAGACACAGAGCCCTTACAAATTCCATTCAAAGTATATATTCTGCTGCATGAACTACTTGGGTATAAGTGAAACAATAAGGTTGGTAGAAAGAACAATGTAATTCTGGAGGGGTGAGTGTATTAAAATCAAAGTGATTTGATGTAAGGCGTTGAAGTAGGCTATTGGGTCTAAGCCAGAATATTGTATTGGACCACATATAGGATGGAGAAAGTATGTTAGGAGGGATACACATTCAATGGATGTGTTTGGCCATTTGCCCATCCATTGCCATGTTAATCTCTATGGTATTCCCACCAACTACCTGCTGCCCCCTCCCTGCTGAAACATAGCCTCTTGGGTACTCTTTGAGCTAGCTCTGTCAGACTTAATTGCCACTGTAAATGAGCTCCTGTTGTAATCAAAAATCTCTTAACATGGTGTGTTTTCAGCCAATAGATTTAAAAGCAACATGGTGTCCTCACATTTGTTCCTTACACTGGAATTCTAAAACAAGCAATCGCAAAGTCAACCGTGTTGATATGTGTATAAGTATTACACAGGTATTTTCCAGACAATTACATCATATAAGCGTAGGTACTCAACCCATTTTCTAGATGTTCCCACCTTATTGCCAGGTGGTACCGTTATGGCAGTGCCTGGCAAATGTCTTTACCATGTGTATTCAAAAGTCCTAATTTTTGGCTTTGCCAATGTGCGTTGGTTTCAGTTTATCTGCCTAAGTGACAGTATATATGCCCTGATGTGGGAGCCTTGTTTGCAACGCCTAGGGACTCAAACTGCACCTCACTGAGTTGGTCCAACAAGAACCTACCTGAACATATCAAGGCTAGGATGGCAAGTATGGACCAACTTCAGATCATCTTCTCATACATACTTACCAGTGGGGTTCTGACCTAAATAGTATGCATATTTGTCTGTGTGGAAGCCTAGGCTGCCTGACCAGAACTTTTCATGAAATGGGCAGATGAGTACCGCCTTATTGACATCATACTATTGGAGTAACAATTAACAATGTCTGTATGCAAATTGAATACATCATGTGTATTGTGGGTCTTGTTTGAAAAGTATGATATAACTGCTAGGTGTTTAGGCAGTGCCAGAAATTGAAGTTATTTACTGTGGGATCCCACCAGTGACAGAGGGGCAGGGGTGCAGGACTGGAGGATTGTTCCCACTTCCGCCAATAAACACTTGGCTCTCAGAAGATTGATCATGAAACCTTGAAAATAACACAAGAAAAAAGCATTTCTTAATATGTTTCTGGCAACGTATAAACGGTGCAGAACTGTTAAACATAAAAAAAGGGTATTGAGATATTTCCTGCAGAGTGCAATCAGAGGTGGATTTAACAGTCGAACAATGGACAAACGTTCGTGGGGCACCCTTGCTCTGCCTTTCTCCCCTCAATGTCAGTCAGGGCTGCACAGCTCCTCCCAGTGATGCCTTATCTTTTTAACATGTCTCAGATCCAGATTATTTAAAATAGGAAGTGATTAGTGATAGGAAAAGGTACTTTTTTCTTTACATTATATACGCTTTTAATTAGCTATTTAAGTGTGGCTGTTGGGTGATTAGAATTGATGGGGGTACAGAGCAAGCTGTGTGAAACAATGACTTTGTTATGCATTTCATTTCACTTTGTGTCTGTATGGGATCTTTTGGAAGTTCTGATTAATTGGCATTCTGGAGCTTGTAGGCTTCTAATCAGAACAGGGAACATGAAGCTACAATCATAAAACATTTTACCGCCACTTTTTCCACTCCACAGGACTTGGAAATGACCACCTATGATTGTAACTTTATTGGTAAAATCAAACAGATTCCAAATCGTTAATTGTGGGAGAGATTTATACTTTTCCAGACACAAACTTCAAAAGTGAAGTGAAACAGCGATTTTGCCTTTGTTTGCTATTTACTTTTCCATTACTTTGTGGAAACAATTCAAATTGCCTGTAGGGGCCCTTTTGCAAATAAGGTGCAAATAGTAGCAGTCCCCATTATGCAATTTAGGATTCAAAACAAAATTGACCCAATACTCTTTTCACCTTCACAATAAAGTTAGCAAAGTATGAAAAAGAAACTAAATAAATGGAATAAGAAAAAGTAAAGAGAAACATTGAATACAGAAACTTACAAAATAAACAACATTTTTATTTTCATGGCTTATAATCATTGACAATAAAAAATGTTTTCCCATAAATCATCCCTATCACTTAAAGTTTCTTTTATATACAGAGTAACGGCTATGGTAAGCAGGACGGAAGTCCCATTTCAAAATCTGTACAAAAGGTGACTTGTGTGCAAAGACCCAGAATTGTAATATTTTAGGTATTTAAAACCAAACTTCAAAACATATTTGTACCAACTTTAGCTTGGAAGGTGTGTGGTCAAGTACCTACATTTCAGGCTATGCTGATATTCTGACTTTACCACTTAACCAAAGTGTGTGATCCTGGGAAAATCAGTTAATCTCACTGTGTGTTTCCTGCCAAAATTAGGAGCCCCTAGAAGTGATCCAGTTTGCAATATGGTTTAATAGATGGGCAGCGCAGGGGTCAGGGCCAGCCAAGGAGACATACACACATCTTTATTTGGAAAATATAAGACCACATTTATTGATCAAAATTGTGACATTCAAAATAGCAAAGTAAACATGTCAAATAAGAAGTCATCATGGACACTTGCATATTATAAACAGTATGTACCAGACAATGATGTATAGGGGGTGGCAGGGGAGGGGTGGCCCCTCCTCCCTGCCACATCCAACCGGGTCTGATGCCAGGAGGCTGGAAACTCTTCAACCTCCACTGTCGCCCTCCTGATCCCACTCACCTGCATGCTTGCACTCCCACACATCCTCAACTCAATTAAAATTAGCTGTAATGTAATTTGGAAGAAACTAAATATCATATTCTCTGATTCAATATTTATCGAGGTGGAGGGGGCTGTCTTTCACAACAAAATAGCTAGACTACAATCACCTCCTACGTGGCCTCCTGGGAGTAGCCACAGCATTCAGGGTGGTATTATTAAGCGCGCACTATGTTAGATGGAATAAGGACTGGCGTCCTCGTTGCTCAGGCCCTGCAGAGGAGGAGGTGCCATAATTCTTGCTTCTCCGCAGCCAGGCCAAGAAGACATGGTGGGGGAAGGGTGGGGTAGGTGGGAGTGATTGTAAATGGGAATGGTAGTCAGAGGGAGCTGATGGAAGTGACAGGGGGTGATATTGCCACACTATTTTTTCTGCTTCTCCTTTGCTCTGTACTGTTTTTTTACATCTCAATTATAGCAGTATGTTGGAAAAAAAGCCACAAAACATATTTCTTAGGGCATGACGAATTGGGATTAATCTTTCAGACTGTTGTTAAGGGCAGTGTACGGCTTTCATTTTTCATTTTTGGCAAATGTTTTCCATACGGAGATGGGGGAGCATATGGAAGATGAAGTGAGTAGCCAATGGAAGGTTAAAGTAGTGAGGGAGCTTATGGAAGGAAACAAAGGAGCAAATGGAAGAAGAGAGCAGAAGACTGTGGAAGGAGTACTGGAGAGCCTGTGATTTTGGAAGGGATGAGCAGTTGGAAGGCGAGAGCAGATTTCCCACTTGAATAAATTGAGCGAACCTGGGCAAATCACCTCATGTCAGCAAAACCTGGTGAGGTGAACAGGCTGTTTCGAGCTAGAGTCATACCTCTAAACATACAGCTCCAATAGTAGAAAAAGACAACTTAAAAAACATGTAACATTTGTTGCACTCATGACAGCGATTAACTGCTCCCACCATAAACTCCACACCCATGCCCCACCTACCCGGGGCCATCTGTCAGCTTTGCCAAATAATCTATTTGGCTTAAATCTGCCAGGGAGTGCAATCCAAACAAGCATCTTTATCAGACATTCAAGTAGTCTTGTGGGAATCCAGGCTTCTGCACCTTATAAAGCAGTCTAACAGACTAAAGAATTTAAGGGCAAATTGATTTTGAAGACGTGTTTTGCCGGATCACAAATCTGAGAAAAGTTTGGCCCCCCTGGTCACAAACCTGGCCCACCCAGATTCAAATTCCTGGAGCCGGGCCTGCACAAATGGTCTGCGTGGTTTTAACCTCTAATATGGTTTGAGATGAAACGAGAATGTGTGGACAGCGGTTCCTCTCCAGAGCCATGCACTTTCGCTGGGCACTTCAGCACGCACTGCAGTCTTTGTTCTGTCTACTGGTCATAGAAATTGCATCTAGGACTCCTCTGGTGGGGTCCAACTTCAACAAACCAAAGTTGTCCTTTCTGCAGCTCCTCTGGAATGCAAGTCACACTTACCATACTTTCAGAATAATTGCAAGCTGCCTACTTTGTCCCTTTGTTACTTTGTCTATGGGCAAACGTTTAAGACTATCCAAACTAACTATACATGCTTAGTAATTTCACCTTTCTGAAAGGTTGTACTGAATACCTGCTTAGATAGCAGTGCATACTTTTTTGTGACGCTTTTATCTTTGATTCTTAATGCTTGCCTTGTTTTTTTTAAGGACTCGTTTGATTTTTGCAAGTGTTGAAGTCATCACCCGTACGATTGTGTGTACTGATATCCGGCAACATCTTTTTTGTGGACAGTTAAATTAGAATGGGAGATTTGACCACATTTCAGGCGTACGAAAATTTCAACCTAGTCTCTCATCTGTTTGCATTACAGTGAACAAAGGCAGCAGGCTGTGAGGGTGTCCCCTGCGCCCATATTCACTGTAATCTGAATGGGGGTTGCAGGGGTGTCCCCTGCTCCCGTCTCAATAAAGTGTTTTTTTAAAGGGAAAGTAACCAGCGTTGCAGAGGGATTCTGGAGATGGCGGCACACAATGAGGTGTGCTGTCCACAGCTAAGTAAGGGGTGGGAGGGCCAAGGGGGTAATCCGAATTGTTTCAGGGAGAGAAAACCGAAAGTTATTTTTGGTAAAATAACTTTTGTTTTTTTTCTCCTTCGAACATTTCGAAACCGTTTATATCTCGGTAATCCTTTCTAAGTACTTACTGGAACTGTATCTATTCTTGAAGCCTGACTTTATAAATGTGGACTAGTGTGTCTCTAACTGTGCCTTACTAACATCCCTACCCCTCCTAAGAGTAAAGGTAGACTGCTCACCCAGATTATCATTGTAAGAGTCAGGACTAACTTGGCGGAAATCCATGCACATACACAGTTTCTCTTTCTAAGTCCTCACCATAGGATTTCTGAAAAACGTCCCAAAAAATAAGGGCCTTCCAGGAACCACTGATTTTGCTCTTTGAGAAGCCTTTCTCATTGTGCAAGACATTTCAAAAATAAAATCATAGACATGCTTCTGTAAAACATGTTTGAGATTGAAACCTGAAGCTTGTCCCAACACTCCCCATAATGACATTGGGAAAAAATAGACTCCTTAGACTGGAAGGTTTTTGCATCAAGCAGCCGAGTCATTGGGCTACTAACACTAGAGCAGTCTTGCACAATATTTCTGTTGTAAAGGACTGTCCAATAGATACTTTAGGGGTTTCAAAAGCTCCTTTTGGAATGGGTGTCTTAGGGCGAAAACAATACAAGGCATTTCTTTTGGAATGGGTATAGATCTAGTAGAATACATCAGCCAGTCCATCAACGTTGGTGTATTTATCTTGCACCTTTCATGGATGCATATGTCGGAATTTTCAGCAGATGCTCACAGTATAAGTTAATATGGTATTGACGTGTTGGTGTGTTGAAGTGATCTTTGATGAAGGACTCCTCTTTAGGACCAAAGTGATGATTGCATAGAGACATTTTAAACATTCAGAGCTACAGCCAAATGCCTTGGGCGGCCAATCTCAGCTCCTCAGAAGTCTTTGCCTCTGGCCATGAAGCAGAGAGGTGTGTGTGGCCATCCACACTTTTGTGGGGCAGGATTTCTAATTTCTTGGAGCAATAAGAGCAGATTGCCTCATAACAATGAGTCCTGAAGACTGTTTTAACGGTTCCCTATCTTAAAATCGTGGCAAAAATGGCTGTGTATACAAAATATTGCAGCAGAAATGCTGTGGTTTTGCTGCCACAATCATGTAAAGGATGCAGGGGGGACCCCTGCAACCACCGGACCCATTATACCATTTAAGGGGAGCGGGGGACTACCTGCTGGAAGTCCATCAAGGTTCTGACAGATAATACATCAAAAGAGGCCATGTCCATCTGGTTCTACATCCTGAGAGAACAGGTCTGTTTTTCAGTGACCCATTTAAAGTCTTGGTAAAGGCATTTAACAAACAAGAAGTGGCTTCCATTGAGTGGGAGTTCAATAAGGAGTTGACAGCTATTGTTTGTGACTTGGGGTTTCGCCTCCAGTCAGAATTCAAGGTCTTTCCTGTTCTGCTACAGGGAGTTTTTCATCAGAGGGTTTCAGCAGGATGCCCTGATTTTCTTTTGGCGCTTCATTCTTGTGCATACCATTCTGCCAATCCCTTAAATTCCTCTGTTCCAGTTTAGAAGGTATGGGATAGCTATGATCCTTGTGGTTCCAGACTGGGCAAAGAAGACATGATACTCTGAGCTACCTGTCAATTTGTTCTCCCTGGAGGCTTTGATTTCTTCTTTTATCACACGCAAGGATTCAAATTCTTCATCCAAGCCAGGCACCAGCCTGAACCTTGATGCATGGCTATTAAAATATTGAGGTACCAGGATTGGGATCTCTGTGAAGATGTGCCTTATGTGCTACTGTTGCTTAATAGGCCTTCCACTTTAACCTGTTATTGAATCCCAAAGCTATGCTTTTGATTGTATTTTTTGTTGACCAGTTGTGCTTTCAATATTGGCACTATAACCGATATGGCTGTGTTAAAGAGAACAGCTGAGCAGGAAATGTATACTTTACAAGTCTTTCTGGCTTGCAATTCTTAAAGTATGTGTTTACTCGGTTTCTCCATAACAATGTGTGGGTCTTGTCACAGATGGCCTTCTGGCAGGTGGGACAGGCTGCACAAAGTTGTTTGATTTGGTGTACACCCCAGGCTAGTAGAATTGAATGAGGATGGTCTTCTGCATCCTTTTCAGTCCCTGGTGCCCAGCCATCAGTTTTTTAATGAGCGAACTTGATCCCTGCCTTCTGGGATTGTTTCTGAACCAGGAGTTGGTAATAGTTGGTACTGTCCCCTCTTGTGTTTTCATCCACTCTGTACAGGAGCCCCTTCTTGTCCATGATATGGGAGATCTACAGAGTTTGGCTCTCAGCAAGTTCTTAAAGGCGTTCTCCAGAAGATGGTCTGTTTTCCGTTCGTTAGCAAACTCTGTTGATGGGGCATGGAGCTCCTAAGGGTCAGGAATCCTCTCTTTGTACCTCTGTCATTTCTCCAAACCAAGCATCGGCTGGCTCTCTGTCGCATCCAGATCTTCTACTTTTTCGATTTCAGGCATTAAGATCTTCTCGCACACCAGTTGCTGTATTAATTGGCTGGGTTTTATGCTATAGGCAAGGTTCCCAAGGTTGAAGGAGACAACCATCTCTTCCCCACTGCAGTCCCCATTGGTGACTCAAGCTTCAACATCAAAGGAATGCTTTTCGGCCAATCTGAATTTTGGGACAATTTGCCCATTGGTTCCTTCAGGTAAGTCCACCTTTAAACCAGTCTTGCCACAAGGTGGGGGTGGGAGGGGCTGAGACTATCACCTGCAAATCCCCATACACATCACATCCTGCAGCTCTTGTGGTTGCTCTGGTGGAGATGCGGACTGTCTTGGGCGGGTATACTGTTCTCAACATCTTTCTTGGCTGTTGGCGATCTCTGTATTGTGGTCATGATGATCCCATAATGATAAAAACACCAACTCTCGAAGACAGTTCAAGGGTTTTTATTAGAGGAATCGGTAAGGGGCGCTCTGTGGATGGTCCCTCATATAGTACAGGCCCTTCTCTCCCTAGCCCAGGTGTCCCTCAACTCTAAAATGTGCTCTAGAAATCAGTAACCCATACTGTCTAAAATGCGGTTTGCCTGGAGGTGATAGTCTAGGGACAAATGCCCTTTTTAACTATGTCACACTGGGAAACAATCTAGGCAATCCCTAATCTAGGTCCCTGTTCAGATGGATTTCTAAACTCTGACCTAGTGGGCAGAGGTTTAGGAGGCTACCCTTGGTTTGGTGAAACGGGGGAACCTTCTGGACAAGCCAGTCCAATCTAGGTAGCTTGTCAGGCGGTCAAGACTAAGTCTCAGGAGCGGTGAGAGTGATCGGAAGCCCACAATGAGCACACACAGTAACAAACCACAAATTACTTGTAGACAGGTGTATATGAAAAATATCTATACATTAATTGTAGGCTGGACCAATAAACACAAGTAACTTTAGTTACACGAAAAACAGTTATCACACAGAATCCTTATACTAGATAACATATATACATTAGGTTTTTTAATGCAACACAGCCGTAACACACATCCACACCCTGTGAAGTGAGGGGTGAGTTAACATACTAGGAGCACTAAACAATTCTTCGAAGTCATTCCCTATCTTTCGAGTCCAGTGCTAAGAAGTGGGGAGCCTTGTGTTCAACAGTACAGTTGTGCATAAAAACCCACGATCGCACAGGTGAAGGAAAAGGCGGGTCTCCTTGGGAGGACTGTAGCAAATCAGGAAGGGGCAACAGGCGATGAGGAAATTGGTTCCCACTATTTGAGTAGGATCTACCCATGGCGGCAGAGCAGTTTTCAAAAGGTGAGAATAGCTAGGGAGCGCAGGCTAACCCAGCAAAAGGTGAATACCTCTTAATGGATATTCGTGCGTAAAAGTGATTGGTTGTGCCAGGGGTCCACCTGTAAGTGATGCAAGTACTCACTGACCCTTGCCAGTTTGGTCGAGGTCGCTAGTAGTTTGAGTCCTGCAGTTTCATGGCGCTCCGGCTCTTGACGGCTGCGGGATGGAACGATCGTCTGTGACGGGACAGTTGCCTTTTATCAGCTTCCGAAAGAGGTATGAAGAAAATTCCGGTGCAGCAGGCTTCAGGGCAAAGGAGAGCAGAACAGCATGGCACCTACAGTGACCGTCAACAACAGGTAGTGACGCAGGATTCACAGATGCGGGCGTTACACACTCTCCTAATTCGAGACCCAGAGGAGCTAGGCCTGCAAACTTTGGCGGGAGAATGCACAGGACCACAAGCAAGCAATGTCCCAAGTCTTGGGTTTCCCCTCGAGACGGTGGCGGTTCTGCGGGCAGTGGAGTAACTTTGCTGAAAATGTTGGGGGGGGGGACATCATAACAACTGAAAAAAAGGGGCAGGTGGAGTTGGCAGACCTTGGCACTGAGGGATAAGATTAAAGTACTACACAACAAGAGTCCATTGCCGACGCGCTCGGTTATAACTTTCATAAGACTGATGGGTATCTTTAAAATTAAATTCTAAAGACACGCCAGTCTTCTGAAACTTATAACACCACAGTTGGTCCTTAGAATCCACTGCATTGACAACAGTAAAAAAGCGTGCTCCCCCTCTACCTAAAGAGGGCCTGCAAGCGGGCTGAAGGGAGCTGGTGTTTGATTATTGCCATCAGGGCACTGACTCAAACAAGCATATACAAGCCCTAGTATACATCAAACACATTCAGTCCCTTCTTACATTAAGTGAGAACAAAATATAAAGAAACGATTGATGCAGGCACATGTGACTTCATTGTTCTGTTTGTAACCTGCATCACATGAACCCAATTACGACTATGCTGTGTAAGATGTTTGCATATGCCAGGAAGTGGGTGGAAATGACCATATGTGGATTAGCCTGGCCTTGGGCAGTCCAATGGGTGGGTAAATAACCAAACACCACCTACACGCTTTGTACCCCTCCTCTTATGGCATGGTTTCCTAGCTGTACTCTAATGCAATAGTATTGGTTTATAGGTGGCACTAATCACCAAAACTAAAATTGGGGTACCCTCTGCTCGTGGTATTACTACCTGCTGTAATTTTATCCCCAAATAAATCCTATTGGACTTCGGAACGGGACGTAATGAAGCCTCCTAACAGTGCTGTAATTACAGCCGACAAGAACGCAAATGCAGGTTGCTACGATCGCAACAAACTTCCACATAACAGAGAAACTTAGGAAAAGGCTTAATTACCAGAGAAAACACAAATAGTTTATGAAAACGGGCAGCAAAGTAGTCTCACGCTGGATAACGCCCAGAGAGAGAGTTCCAATTTATGGCCAAGGTTGAGCAATTATTCATTCCCTCGGAGGACAACATTTCCCAAGAACAAGACATCGGAGGCAGTCTACAAGCCGTCAACGATCCATGTGTTTTCATGTGCTGGATATTTTTAAAGGTGTACAGTAGCCCACCTTTATTTTTACCTTTGTATATAGGTTTGAGACCCCCATCCAATCAGTTACTGCTTTCCATTACCTCCTTTCCGCTCTACTTTTTAATTTCTTTTCTTAGATCTTTGCATTGACTCTTGTGCAATTTGCATTTACAAAAGCATACTGAAAATAAAGTTGCAGCAATGAAGACAATTAACCATTTAACCACACTTCATCAGGTAGTAGGCCCTCTCTAATTAGTTTGCAAAAGGAGCAGCCTGCGTGTTTAAAAAAAGGCACAAAGACTGTTCTGATGCTGCCGCTATACAAACACTCGCCCAGCGACTTCCCACTGGGAATGGCTCTCTCTCAGGCAGCTAACAAGGATATTAGCTCATCACTTGAGCCTTAGAGCCATTACCTGGTGTCAAAAATGGTTTTCTTTTCCACCTCCTGTGGCATGGGTTTGGACACAAACCAACCTGTAGTGGACCTACAGGTTTTGACAAAGCGTTAAGCCAAACTCTCACTGTAGACGTGGCACAGCAGTTAGGCGTTACTCTTAGGAGAGGTTTAACATTGGTAAAGGGTGCCAGTCACTCACACGGGAGACCAATTAAGAGATTGACTATATAGTCGGTACTGAAATATACATATGACAGTCACAGGGATACTCTGCATCAAGTTAGGAACATGTCTAGATAAGCAACATGTGCATTTAACACACACAAACACACACACACTGCAGTTTGCAGACTATGTGGTTGCAGCGCACCCTAGGGCACCTCATACCTGAAGATAAACTTGCCTTATTAGCCAGTTGTGCATTCCATAGGCCTGGCCAAGTTCTACGTTGTGTAACGCATGGCATATGAACAGAGGTCTTTGCAATGGCAACACATAGTTCATGAAATGCAAAAGTAAAAAAGTTCTGTATTTACATGCCTTGGAAACCAGTGCTTTAAGTTGTTGGCGTTTCTGTGGTGTTACTAGCCTGTGTCATTTTGCTCAGACCAATATTTCTGCATGGAACATCTTCGTGTTTGGTTGTTCCACTCAGGAAGGAAAGTGAAATGTAATGCTCAGAAATATGCTTGCATGGCCAAGAAAGTACAGTGTAATTTCAGCGGAATCTGCAGCATTGTTTAAATAGATAAATAGGATTGTTTCGCTCTGCTGAGGGCATGTCAGATGAGAGATCCTTGGTTGCATGAATTCCCCATTGCGACCCTTTCCAGACAGCTGTGTCTTCCAATTTAACCACTTTCCTTTCTCAGTCTCCAATGTAAAACGAGTTACGAAAATAAAACAATAATGAGGAATGGTTCGTGCAATTTACCCTGTGTTTAAGGGCAGACATCTCGGCCTTTGTCCATGGTGGTTCTGAACCAGAACACCCTTGCAGCTTGACCAGTGCACTGTTGAGATTCTCAACCTGCTGCCTGGCTGTTAACAACTAGATCTGATCAATTAATCTTGTGCCATAGTACACACACCAATGCAATTCTCACCAACAGTGATCAAGGGCATGTTAACACCTCTGTCACACGGTAGCAATTAAAGACAACTGTGAGGAAACCTATTTCACAAATATCAAAATGCATAACTAGGAGGCAGAGAAAAACACGCGCTGCAATGGGTGTGAAATTTGAAACTCTTTCCTGCTGATTTCTCCTGGAATCGACTGAATCTTCTTCGGGTCACACGGTGCCAGCAACAACAAGGCTGCAAGGCTTGGGCAGAACTCCAACCGGCATGGCGCTGCACACGCAGAAGCAGCAGAAAATTAAACTCAGTTTCGTTTTCTGTTGTGGACAACTCGGCAGCAGTGGCGCCGGTCACAAAAGCGGCCCAAAAGATGGGGGGGACAATAAGGCATGACACAAAAGTTGGGGGGGACAAAACCCCCGTCCCCACCTATAATTATGCCCATGTCTGCGGGATACCCTGAGGTAGAGCTGGACAGTTCACTGGATGGCCCAGGAACACTTCTGCAAGGGCTCGTTCGGTGGGTAATCAGGTGGCACCGAGAGTAGTTGTTCCCGCTACTTCAAATGGGCAAAGCACCTTGGCATGCCTTCTTGATCGAAGAAGAAAGCAGGGGATGGACAGCACAGCTGTAACGCTCACCTGATTCCCGTAGAGGCGCCGGTCTTGACTGGGCGTATACCGTATCTTCAAAGGTGATGTGTAACACACGGCTGGCTCTTTGGGCTGGACCTCTGTGCACTGTATGTCTGACTCGAAGGGTAAGATGTCTGCAGATAGAAAATATGGGATTAAGGAACTGGGTTATTGAATGTCTCTCTTCTTCCCTTTCTCTTCTCCTGTAGAACCCCAAAGGTTAACGCTCTCACCTTAGGTAAGTGAACGCCGTGCTCTCCATCTGCCTCAGGCAGGGTGCTGTAACCAGTTTCTTCACTGGATAAGGGGAGCAGGCCTCTTGACTTCAGAGGACTGCTGTCCGTCGTTTACTGCACAAACGGTAAGTTTCGAGTAATTCTAATGTCTTTAAAGTCTTTAGTAATGATGTTTCTTGTTTTGCAGGGTTCCGGCGATGGCGGATGACGGGCTGAAGTGAGTTGAAGATGGAGCCCGTGTGATGAATAGAAGCGCCTGGAAGCACGTAAGTAAGCGCTTGTTGCCTGCTTCACGATGCGCTCTAACTGTCTTTTTATTTTACAGGTACAAGTTCGGAGCGGCTGCAGGGTGCCGGAATACCCACTGGGTTAGATGTGGAAAGGAGTAATGGCACGTGAGTATTAAAGTTCCCCAATGTCTCTAAACGCACCTTGTTTTGGCTTTCAGATGCGGGATGCAGCGCCGAAGGTCTCCGGAGCGTGCGAAGAGTTGGTAAGCTTTTGTCTTTCAGATGCCGGAATGCAGTGTGAAGACCTCCGGAGCGCACGAAGAGTAGGTAAGCCTTTGTTTTTCAGATGCCGGAATGCAGCGCGAGGCGTTGGTGACAGCCAATGGACCAGGTAAGTGAAGAGCTGTCACTGAAGACCGTAATGCTAACCTGTTCTTTCTTGTTTTTATAGGTGTTGCTGAAGACTGGATTCAGGATGGTAAGCCTTTTTCCTTAGGCCCAGGATCAGATGCAGAAGACACGATGAGCGTTCTGCTGCAGAGGATGCAGAATAACGCAAAGCAAGATTCATCCATCGGGTGTGGTTTAAATAGCCTCCTGTAGTGCTTAGGTGTCTCCTTCCACAGCCACGCCTAGGTAAGAAAAGAGTTCCTGCTTTCCAGAAGAGTTCCAGTGTTCTGAATCTAGGGAGTGGCTCCTGCCCCACCCAACAGGAAAAGTAGTTCCAAACAGAAGAGGATCAGAGGCTCAACTGGCAGGCAAGTAAGCAGCATGGTCTGCTGCAGGTAAGTCCACCCAAGCATTATGAGCCCGGCGCTTCCAGCACTGGGACTGGGCATATTTATGAGCCTGGTGCCACTGGCGCCTGGACTGGGTCCAAAAAGTCCCAATTGGGACTGGTTGGCACTCGGAACCTGGGTTATGGATCTGCTTCCAAGGGAGTTGGGAAAACCCTGCCCTTTTGGAAGCAGAGATCATGACAACAGCAGAGGGTGAAGGGTGCCAAAACCTTCCAAAGCGTCTCTGGCGGTTTCACAAGTCTGTTTCTTTGTGCAGGAGACTTGGCTCCTTCTGTAGTTCGGTGAGAACTCAGGTGATCGACAT
Organism: Ambystoma mexicanum; assembly: GCF_040938575.1. Classification (NCBI taxonomy): domain Eukaryota; kingdom Metazoa; phylum Chordata; class Amphibia; order Caudata; family Ambystomatidae; genus Ambystoma; species Ambystoma mexicanum. Next base: position 323,248,096 of record NC_090925.1, on the reverse strand, counting down.
GGAATGGATGCAGAGCCCCTTTTCTTATCCAAGATTAGTTCTGCGCCAAAATTGAGCACTTCCAATCGAAGATCTGCTCTCATGCAGGCATCCCAGTCGTGGTCCAATCACGGCCCACTGTGGTCTCAGTCATTCAGGCACTCCAGACATCCTGGCACCAGTACTGTGGATTGGGACCACACAGTCCCAACCCCCTTTCTGGGGGCACACATGACGGGCACAAGCCTACAAAAGAGATTGGTTTTCGCGGGAGGCTGCATGCCCAAATAATGAAAACCCGGGTTACTTGAGCTGTGTGAAGGCAAGGGACAAAATGGCCATGGGACATAACAAAATACTTTGTGGCACGGCCATTTTCAGACCTGGCCGTAGTCTTGAACCAAATGCAGTGAATGCGGTGTGATCCAGTAAAAATAAGTGAAACATTATAAAAAGTAACTGCTGCCACCAGTTCGACCCAGGCACACTTGTACAATCACCAAAAAATCCTTTGAGGGTGTCTAGGGCCATAATACAAAAAGTACCCCAGCGTACGTTACTGGAAGGTACATTGTGCACTGTGAAAAAGTTACCAAGAAATGGCAACATAGTCAAAGACTATGGGAAACATAGTTTCCCAGTACTGATAGTCTGAAGGACGTGTCGGTTTCCCCACAAAAAGTGAGCAAAAGCCCAGGGGAGTTCAGCAGAAGGCTGGACTCCACTGGAAAAGGTTAGATTAGGATAGCCAAACAAAAGCTAAAAGTTTGGGGGAGTCCATAAATGGAGGGAAAAATACACCTAAATGAAATCTTTCTTAAATGTTCCCCGGTGCAATGAAGTATAAAAATAGTAGCCTTCCAGTTACTCTGGCCCCACTTGGTCCTTTCCTTTCATATCCTTGTGCTCCTCGCCTGCTGTTCTATCTCTCCTTTCCTTCTACTCTCCTGACCTCCTTCCTCCCGCACTCCTTTGTTGCTCTCTCTCCATCATCCCTCCTTTCTCTCCCTCCAATGTTTTCTCTCTCCCCTCCGTTCTTCACCACTACTCTCCTCGCCATTAATACTCTTCCCTCTCTACACCACGTTACCCTCCCCACACCACTACTACTCTCCCCTTTCCACACCACTACTACTCTCCCTTTTTGCACTACCACTCTCCTCGCTACACTACAACTCTCTCCCTCCAAACTACTACGCTCCTCTCTCCACAATACTACTACTCTCCCCTTTCTACACAACCACTCTCCACCCAGTTTTCCCCAGTCACCCTCCTTTCACTCTCCCATTCACCTTATCATTCACCCTGCTCTACTAGTCTCACTCTCGCCCCTTTCACGTGCACTCACACCCAAGCACCACTTTGTCTCATCGTCAATTATCTCACCTTGCACACTCCTTCAGCAATCCCCCCACCCCCTGCTTCTCTCCACTGTCCTTCCTCTGTCTGTTGGTCCTCCTTCTATTCCCTTGGCCTCACACAAACAATGCACACCTTCTTGTTTCATGTTCCCCTTTCTTTACTCCTAATTGTCTCTCTCCCTCACCTTGTTCCCCCGGCCAACCACTAGCTTTCCTTTCCCCAGGGGAGATGTTACAGGTGTGCAAACACAGAAAAGTGGTCTTAAGCCCATCCTCTTTCTCTTACACAAGTCTGACAGTCTCTAGTAATGGCAATCCTCTGTTACCATAGTCAATCGACCAGTTTGTGTGAGGTTTTGCTTGAGTGTTTATTCTGCTGGCTCGGAGGCGGGTGCTCTGCGGGCTGGTTGCAGGTAGAGAATTGTCTCTGTACGCTTTGCATAGAGCGCTGAGATTGTTGGAATGCTGAGTCAACCGCTTTTCTGACTCTTTCAGGCTAGAGTTCTTGCTGTCATCTGCTCCAGGTTGCATAGCGTGGTTGATCTTCTGGGTTTGCTTTGCGGGTTGGTCTGCGCCACAGCCGTTTCCAGCTGCTTCTCCCAGGTAGGCTGCTTGACCGTTCTTCTTTCGCTAGGCATGTTTGATGTTTGACACCCTATGGGACAAATAAACTGGCCAACATTTTGCAGTTCAGGCATGGTGCAGGAAAAGGTGGCACTCATCTCATGCAAATAGGCACAGATAGAAGGGAATGGGACGGGGGCCCTCCCAACTTCCACACCCTGCCTCAGGGGCCGAACTGGCGGTGGTGAAAACCCTGGTGGGCCTCCCACCCCAGGCTGAGAGACGGCTCCTATGCCTCTTGACCGTCAGAACTTTGTTTTGATTTGATGGAGGCTGGCTCCTTTTGCACCGATGTGTCCTTGCCATTTGCGGTTAATTACAGTACAACTGATCTTTCTGATGGCTATCACATGTGCATGTCATTTTAAGATGATGCAGGCACTCTGTATAGACCACCCTTTCCTATTCTTTTAAAAGGAAAAATGTAACTGCAAATGATCCTATGTTCTTCTGAAAGGTCTCAGAGTTTCTTGTTTGTCAGAATAAGTATTTTCCTAAAAGGGCAGTCTGATTTCGTTTAGTTCAATCACATGTGTAGCGAAATGACAATCAACAATTTGTTTTTGCTTGCCAACAAATGATGAGGCAATTTCCAAACAGACGATCTTTTGTTGGATCATTATATGCATAAAAACCTGCTACAAGCTCACCAACAAGGAGGCTCAGCATCAGGGGGTGTTCTACTTGGGGACAAAGGCAGCTGCTGCTGCCTTGCTCAGGCTTGTACTGGCCTATAGGGCAATGCCCAAACCAAAAACACAAAATGCTAGTGTGGGCCACTTTTTTTGGCCAGTGGGCCAGTTTGATGAGTTACTTCACCATGCGGCTAGTAGTTCTGACCAATGTTACTGAATAAATATTCTTTAAAGTGCACAATTTGCATTGCATTTTATTAAAAACATCCCACTTGGGTACTACTCAAACAGTCTCTCACTAAGGGAATTAATTGCCGTATGCACCTGTGGGCCTCTTTTTCATTGGTGCCCGAGACAGTTTTATGCCCCAGTCCTACCCTGGCCTTGCTGAGTGGTGTCACTCAGATACCTTGGTGGACGGACATCTGTTCTAGCTGCCTGTTGGGAATTCAACATACATTTGCCAAGCATTATTAACTGGCTTCTTTTCGATGGGAACATGCCTCTTTTGACCTATTGGGCTTAGATCAGTTTCTTATCTAGGGTGTCAGTCCCTCATATGTTACTCATTTTATAACTCTTCTTATATTCAGGTACTGCTTTGGGAATCGTTCAAAGATTCACCTACCCTCATCCGGTTTGAATATTATTAATCATGAACTTCCGCCCGAGCGGAAGTGCCTGATAGCCTGCAACACCCTCTGCTACTGTCTGGCACGTTGTGCAGCTCGTTCTTGTTTTGGACTAATATTCAAGGTGAATCTTCTATGCTGCATTGGACATTGCTATTCACCCTACAACGTTATATATTGTGTACATATATAGTGTCTACATAATTTCTCTAACACTATTTTACTTATTTACTTTAGGCCACGCCACATCCCGCCCCCGCCCCCCAACCCCCCCCCCCCCCGCCTCAGCTACAATAGGCACTGGCCACGCGCCCTAAGCGGAAGCCTGATAGCTTGAGAGGCTGTGGAGGCTTGGCCATTTTCATACGTGTCATCAATATTTCACCTGCTAATTTTTAGTGCTGTGCATGCTTCGATGATCTACATTCTTATCGCATTTCGGAGTTGGTAAGTGAGGAGCATTACTGCGTTGCTACCTTTTGTGTGCCATATATGTACTTATGTGATGCACATTTGCAAGGAATGCCTCAACTTATGACTACATCACGCATGTATTCTTATGCGATGTGTTTTATTGCGTTTTGTTACATCTATAAAGCACCACTCTAATTAGCGTGTACGGATTACATATCTTATAAGTCGCCATCATTGTAGCAAATTAAAGAGCACGCTTGTTTATAGACATTCGCGCTGCTGTTGCTCAGTTTTGTTTTTCCCAGAGCAAACGCTTATATGCTCATTAGCCTGATTCATCTGTACGAGCATTTGCACGCGGTTGACATTTTTGTGCTTTTTCATTTCTCTCCTCTAGCACTCGATCAACTGCTTCATCATACTTTATCTGCCTCGTGAAGCGACCTCTCTCCCACATAACAAAACACACGCTTAGTGTTTTGTTTCAAGTATTTGGTGTTTCCCCTGCGAAACGTCGTGGGGAGATAGTTATTTTTTGTTGCTTCCCCTGCTACTTGTGCCACTTTACAATTTAGCTTTCCCTCTGTTGTTTACGCAATATGGACATAGGTCTTAGAAGTGGCAAGCGCCTGGGGGACCATCTGGCTAAAATCACACCTGTTCCTAGCCTAGCAAGCTCTTCAAATGACATTCCAATGCATCTAAGGGGCAAACGCTCTTTTCTTTCTCTGTCATTTGAAAACCTTGATAAAAATGCTGCTATAAAGCACAGTGAGAATCCACCTTTTTCAGATCCTATTACAGCGCCTGCCAATCCTTCTAATGAGAGGAGTTCTTCATCCATTCCACAGAGTGTGTTTTCGATCAAAGACGTAAACGAACCCAACTTGAAATTCACTCTTCCCTTCTGTACAGTGTCGAAACCTGAAGTGGCATTCACTGGGACCTCAGAGGAAGGTCATTTTGCTCCTCCATCCGATACTTCGCTTCTTGCCCCGGTCGTAATGTCTGAACTTGATAAACGTGTGCGTTTGTCAATGGGACCCTCCACGCCAATGTCTAAAACCACCAAACACCGTGAAGAGGTTCACTTTCACAAACCAAATACACCTCCACATGTGGCCTGTTCCGCACCTCTCTCCCTGCCTTTTTCACCCAATACTCTTCCATCTGCACCCATGACTGCTAGCTCTCCTTCTACCCCTACTTCATTTTCCATTCCTGTTCATTTACCTATTTCTTCTGCTTATGATTCTTTTCCATTGTATTTGCCTAAAGAAGCCTCAGTTGCCCCGAATCATCAAATCCTGCCGCATCCTCGGGCCATTTAGATGACAACATTGACATTCTTTCGGAACAAGCTTTACAAAACTTTCCGTTTTTGACACGCATTCTTAATCTTTTGGACAAGGGCCATGACTTCACCCATTCTGTTTTAAGGGAATTAAAAGAGGCCCTGTTAGCTACCAACAATAAATTGTCCAAAATCGAAGGCTTCATACTGGCTTTGGACTCATGTCATCAATTTCACACCAATTGTGCAGAAAGGTCCCTTCAGGCATTTCAGACTGCATTAAGCCAGTATGACAAAGCCAGTCTCCTCCACGGTATCCACTCAAACCTGCGACAACGTACTGCTACTTCATTGTCTGCCTAAATCATTCACCCTGGTTACACCAGGAGATTCCACCGACGTTTTGCTCCTTATTTAGATCTCATGGAAGTTGCAAAACTGCAGCATGACCACTTGCTTCATATTGAACAAATCCTCTTTCAGGCCAATCTAGTACCAGTTCCTAAAACAAACCCAATCACTGTCCCTAGTTCTTCCGCTATGGAGACTCTGGATAGTCCATCGGCTTTGACGGACATACTCGATACACAAGTCAATAATATACAATCTGGAGATCCGCCTCTAGATCACCTCACATCCCAAGAAGAAACCCAGACCGCGCAAGTCTTTACGTCATGTAAAGCCAAAAAATCCCTTCAGAGAGCTTTAAAAAGAAGAATGCTCGCCAAATCTACTATTAATGACAATGCGGGCAATGGTCTCAAAACCAAATCCAAAAACCTTACATCTCAGAAAACTAAAGGCCACAATTCTAGTATCAAAAAGATCTGCAATATATCTCTCGAAGACCAAGTCTTAGATCTAAATCAGTTAAATGAAGAGAGCAAAAGAGTCCTTCAAATTAAACCTAAGGAAGACTCTTCGCCGTCTTCCTTGACTGTTGAGGCCTTTTCTGCCGAGGCTGTTTCATCTTTAACACAGACCTTAAATGTACATCCATGCTCTGTTATTAAAGCCTCGTCCTCTGTTCGTGATATTGGTCCTCAAAAATCTTTGGTTCAATCACAAATGTCCAACTTTTTTCCGACCACTGGCAATAAAACCGCCTCAACCACTTTGCAAGCTGATGACTCTTCCGGTAACACAACTAATGTGTTGTCTGATGTCTGTGCTTCTGCTGTAGGCAGCCTTCTTCCTCCTGTCATATCATACGTCAATCTACCAACTTCCCAGCTAGCGTGTCAGAGTGCAGCAATAGCCAGCTCTCAGACAAATAAAATGTCTCACTCTACAACTGGCACTTCGGCACATGTGCAAGTTGGCCTGTCCACTTCAGTCCCTCTCTCGCTTCCACATGACCTCCTGCCTATGGGCCTCTCAGCTTCAGCTCTCATCGGAGAAGAGAGCCTCCCCTTCATTTAGGGAAATTCTAAAAGAGATGACTACCATCTTAGGCTGGTTGAGCGATCCCCTCTTGAATGGCAATTCACGAATAAATGGTTAATTCTTAATGACTGCACTCTTTAAAATTTCATCTATAAGTAATTTGGTTTCTAACGATATAGAATGGATTAAGCTTCTTAACCATAACAACCATCGGATGCTTTGCCGCACTCAATCACATATAACTGCAAAGCTCCTATGGGACCATAAATCCGACTTGATATTACTTGGTATGGAAAAGGAAGTGTTTTCTTCCATGGATGACGCGTGGTCCTTTTTGGACTTTATGCCACCTCCGAAACAAGAACCTATTGAAGTGTCAATCAAAGGGGTTTTGCCCATGAATACACAGACTGAAATGCTTAACCAACTTACTTCTTTTGCTAATGCCCTAAAAGGCTTGGCTTGGCTCGAACCTTTTATTAAAGCTGCTTTGCATGGCGATGAACCCTCACTCAATCCTTAACCCGCGTTGTTTACCGTAGCATCTTGGAATTGCTGCGGTTTACAAAACCTTTTCTCCTGGCACAAATTGCTTCCTGCATCTTTTATTCCTTCGATTATGTTCGTACAAGAAACAATGTGCTCCTATGCCCTGCAGGTGGCTGGGTTCACATCGTTTACACATCCTGCGAAACACCCGCTTGTGGGGAGGCCATCTGGAGGACTTGCAATCTTAATTAAAAACACACTGCGTTTTTCGATCAAATATTCTTTTTCATCTGATCTTTGCTTGATTATTAGAATTCATTTGGAGGACTTTCCTTGTCAGTATTTACTACTTGCGTCTTTATATTGGTATCCTCATTCATTAGCCTTATATATGGCGATCTTTGCTTTTAATGCTGCCCTTTCTGATGCACTGATTCTTTACCATGATTGTGAGATAATCATTGGTAGCGAATTTAATACCATTCTTTTTGCTGAGAAGTTTACAGGTAAGAGGTCTTTTCTGTCTGCATATCAAAAACAATCCCTCATTCGCATAGATGGGCCCAGTTCCTCGAAGATAGGGACATTCATATCATTCCATCAGCCTCATCCTCCTACGACATCACTTGGCAAAGAGGGGCCACTTCTTCCTCGATCGATTATATAGCTGCCTCCAGGTTTCTCTCAGGTTTCCTCAGTCCTGTGAATGTCATCAACCCCCATTTAGGGAATCATAGGATATTAACAGCTGTAATTCACTATAAGTTACCCAGCTTTCTTGCTAAGCCTGACCTTTCTTTGTTGCAAATGGACAGACATGCTCTTTCTATCAATTGGAATCCAAGACTTTGTAGACATCTCACTTAATTAGTAAATCGTGATCGCTGGGTTGATTCCAACAGTGTCCCTTCCTGTCAACTTATGGAGAAAATAGTTGAGTGGAATTTGTGCATGATCAATGACCATCTTCGTAATCTGTCACACTTAGATGTTTCTCTGTCTTGACCTGTGTACTCTCATCCGTACCTGACCACGATTGCCTCCCTTAAGAGACCGAAAAATCGAGATATAAGAAAGGCTAAAGCATTAAATTATAATCTTGATGCGTATATGAAGGCCAAGAAAAACATTATTGCCCAATACAAAATGGATCTAAAAAAAAAAATCAATTTTCATAAACCTCTACAAGATAACCAGCGGATGGTGCAGCTTCTTTGCAAACATAACACCAAAGACATCTGGGCAATTTTGAGGAAGCCCTTGGGGCATACCTGCTCTGCTTTGGATACCAGCATTAATGGCCTAACATGGTAGACCTTTTTTAAATCTAAACATGCTTTACCTCTGCAGCATATGCCCTTTGAAGTACACTTTGCGTCATCATATCCTGTCTTCTTGCCCATCATCCATAAAAGACATCATTTGGGCCATACAAAAACTAAAACATTCTAAGGCTGCCGGGCCTGATGTACTGCCACCACGTGTGATAAAAGACGATCCACTCTTTTGGGCAACGTTCTTCTTACAAATCTTCAAGAATGTATTTAATTTCAGGAAAATTCCCTGCTCATGGCTCAGTTCTATCATTATTCCACTCCATAAAAAGGGCCCCATTGACAATCCGATTAACTTTGGGCCCATTGCGTTGATCGACGTGGCAGCAAATATCTTCGCCCTTCTCTTAATAATTTGGGAACTTTTTTGGCACAGAAAGCTATATTGTCTAAAGCACAAGTTGGCTTTAGAAAGGCCATGGCGACGCAATTAAATGCCACATTCTCCAGCATGGGGTCTGGCATGGATTCACATGCTCATGAATATTCCCCGTCAGGCTGGGAATCCTCGGTAAAGAAAAAACCAGTATCAGTTTCGTTTCTGATCTGTCTTTCGTAGTAGTAACCAATCACTGGTCTCTGCGTCATACTGACCACAGCCAATGACTGCCCTCTACCTAAGCCCCGCCTCTGGCAGCCATCTTCAGATTTTTACCGCACATTCATGTGTTGGGATCCTCGTGCTATTGCTCTCGATCGTTAGTGCTATTTTTCACGTTTTTTCTCAAAAAACTTCGTTTTTTTCGGTCAAAAGAGCCTCAAGCTCCACCGACTCTCCATCCGATCAACGGGGAGCCGTGTCGGATTCGTCTACGCCCCTCAAGGGTGAAGATTCGTCGAGCTACGCTTTTGGAGGATTCCAGAACAGAAGTTTCTCAGGCCCATCTCGGTCATGGCCCAGGAGAAGGGAAGCTCGACGCCCGGAAAGCTGTTCAGGGTCTGCCTTGGATGCCAGCTACAGAATGTCTTTAAGGAAGACGAACATTCCTTTTGTCTTTACTGCCTACATGAGGACAAGACGCACGTGGAGAAGGACTGTGCGTTTTGCGGCAATATGTCGGAGCGGACCATGAAGGACCGCCATCAACGTCACGCCAACTGGCTGGAAGGGAAGAGCCCGTCCGGCGAGAAAAGGAGGAAGAAATCCGAGCGGTCTTCTAAGACCTTTGAGGACGCCCCGGCGACGGGGGTCCAACACAAGGCCATGCACCGCGAGTCCGCTGGCACCGGGAGCGCCGAACGGTCGGGCTCTACGGGCGCCAGGCAGGGCGCACCCTCCCCGGCACCATCAACCACGAGCCAACGCTCTGGGTCGGGTAAGAGGAAGGCCGAGCACCAGGCGAAGCTCCTGGAGAGGCCCCGGTCGAGCTCTAAGGCGGAGGGGGAGCGAGGCAGTGTCCCCCCCCCCCCTCAAGGAGAAGGCGGTGAGCGCACCTAAGGTGGTGAAAGCCTTAATCCATCCGGCCAAGGCCTCTATCGAGACAGTCGCGGCGGCCCTGGCTCAGCCTGTGGAGGCTACACCAGTGGTGGCGACCTCGGGGCTCAGAGTCTCCCTGCCACCGCGGAGGGAGTCCTCTTTTATGCCCATCGACACGACCCCCGTGAAACCTCCGACGGAGAAGAAAAAGGGGGGGCAGGAGGTCGTCGTGGATTCGGCCTCAACCTCTGAGGAAGAACTGGTCGAGGTCTTAAGCCACGGCGTTGGCGTGGAAGAAGACCAGCCCGTCGGGAGGGATCCCGACGCAGGAGACAACGACATCGTCGAGGGTACCGACGGGGCCCCTGACCGCCCGTCGGACTCCCCTCTACCAGCGCCGCAAGAAAACTCGGCGGCCATTTTGTTGGCTATACAGTCCTTATGCTGAGAGATAAGGACTAGACTGCCGTTGCCAGTGGAGATCCCGTCGGGGGACCCGGAACCAGGCCCTTTGGGCAGCCCCCCTCCTAAGAAAAGAAGGATTCACCCTCCACCTCCTTTTCAGCCGTCGCGCCCCGTTCAGCCCTCCTCCCCGTCCACGACTCGAGGGGATGACACGGGGACTGGCACGGCCGCGACGGATATGGACGACGAGGTGTACGACGAGGATCTGCCGTCGTCACCTCCCACCCGGGCTTCCCCACCCGACGAGATTGGATCTTTTCACTCCATGATCGCCAGGGCGTCCGAGCTCTTCCAGCTCTGCCCTGAGGAGAAGAAGAAGGAAGGTTTCCTTTATCAGCGGCGCGAGGCCAAGAGGAAGACGGTCCTCTCGGTACCTCCGCTGGACGATATTTGGGATGAGGGCCTTGCCCTCCTCAAGACCCCATCCACGACGCCAGCTAGAAGAGACCGGTACGAGAAGAAGTACCCGGACGCGGCCCCCTTGTGCCTCCGGGCACAGCCTACCCTGGACTCCGTCGTCTCCACGGCGGCCAGGAAGAAAGCAGGGGGCGGGGGGTGCGGCCTCCACGTCGACTTCCCCGCCGGACGGCGAGGGAAAGAAATTGGACACGATGGGGCGCAGGGTCATCTCGTCTGCAGCGACGACGATTAAGGCGGCCAACGCCTTGGCTATCATAGCCTGCTACGACAGGGAGCTGTGGTACAAACTGGCTCCCCTGCTGGACTTCCTACCGGACGACAAGAGGGCGGATGCCCTGGAGATCTTGCAGGAAGGTGAGGTGGCGTCGGACCACGCCATCACGATTGCGACGGACATCGCCGACACTGGATTTCACCAGTTGGGCAACGGCGTGTGCCTTAGGCGGCGTGGATGGCTCAGGGCTACTGACTTCCGTCAAGACGTACAGACCAGAGTCCTGGACATGCCGTTCGATGGGAACAACCTGTTTGGGAAAACAGTGGACGATTCCCTTCAAGCCATTAAAGCGGACACAGAGACGGCCCGGGCTCTCGGGGTTCTCCAGCAACGGCGGCCGCCCTTTTGGAGCGGCGGAGGCAAGGGTGCCTCCAAAGGTTCCGGCGGCGGATTTTCCACATACCGTCAAGCGGCCCGTTCGTCGTCTCAAGAAGCTTACAGGGGACGAGGCAAGTCAGGCGGACCCCGCCGTCGTCGCCAAGGAGGTCAAGGCGGCAAAGCCTCGTCTAAGCAGGATTGAACCGGCCCTGGGGTCGGGCCCCCACCGAAGCACCCCGGTGGGAGGCCGGCTGGCGAGCTTCGTCAGCGTGTGGGAGTCCATCTCCACCGACCGTTGGGTGCTGGACGCCCTGGCCCAGGGCCACGCGCTCGAGTTTCAAAGAAGGTGCCCGCGTCCCCCCTGTGGCCAGGAAAGAGCTTCACGTCCCTCAGCTTCTCCGGGAGGTAAAGGCGATGCTCAGGAAGGGCGCCATCAAACTCGTCCCAAAGAGGCTTCGGGGCTCCGGAGTTTACTCAAGATACTTCCTCGTGAAGAAGAAGACGGGAGGATGGCGCCCCATCCTAGACCTACGACGGCTGAACAAGTTCATCAAGGCGCAGAAGTTCCGGATGGTCACCCTCCAGCACGTCCTGGGTCAGCTGGAGGAGGGCGACTTCCTGTCGTCGTTGGATTTGGAGGATGCCTACTTCCATATTCCCATCCTAAAGGGGCACCGAAAATTTCTCAGGTTCGTGGTCCAAGGGCGTCACTATCAGTTCAGATCCCTTCCCTTCGGTCTGCGGTCGGCGCCCAGGGTATTCACCAAGTGCCTTGCACCAGTGGCGGCACAGCTGCGCCGAGAGGGGATCCACGTCTACCCCTACCTGGATGACTGGCTCATCCGAGCCAAGACGAGGGAGCTCGCCGTGGAGCACACGGCAAGGACCGTCCAACTTCTCACAGACCTGGGATTCTCCGTGAACTACGCCAAGTCCCACCTGGTACCCGCGCAAGACGCACTGTTTCTGGGAGCGAAGCTCGACACAGTGTCCCTTCTGGCCTCCCCGTCGGAGGAAAGGACCAGGGCCATCCTGGGCAAGGTACAGCGGATGTTGGTTGCCGACACGGCCAAGGTGAGGTCCATCAAGTCCCTCCTCGGAATGATGTCTTCTTGCATCTACCTCATTCCCATGTGCAGGCTCCGGATGCGCCCGTTGCAGGAGTTCCTGGACGCGCGCTGGATCCAAACGACTGGCAACTTCGAGGAGAGGATCACACTCGACGAGAGTTTCCGACGAGCGATCCGGTGGTGGGGCACCCGCGCGCATCTGACGGCGGCCATGGACTTCCAGACCCCAGGCCACCAGGAGACAGTGACCACGGATGCCTCCCTGGAAGGGTGGGGAGCGCACACCGGAAATCTGCACGCGAGAGGCCTTTGGCTCCCGACGGAGAAGTCCCTCCATATCAACGTCCTGGAGCTCCGTGCAGTGTTTTGGGCCCTCAGGTCCTTCCTTCCGTCCCTCAAGGGCAAGGTGGTGAGGATCTTCACCGACAACACCACCACCATGTTTTACATCAGGAAACAGGGCGGAACCAGGTCCCCAGCACTGTCCAAGGAGGCGCAGGACCTGTGGCATTGGGCCGTCGCCCAAAGGATGTTTCTGGTGCCGTTTCATCTGGCAGGGATAAAAAACACCATTGCCGACTCACTCAGCAGGGAGCTGCGCTCGTGCCACGAGTGGGAACTACGGCAGGATCTAGTGGATCGCCTCTTCCGACGGTGGGGCACACCCCAGATCGACCTGTTCGCGACGGCGACGAACTCCAAGTGCCGGAGGTTCGCCAGCAGGTTTCCCCAGCCGAGGAGCATGGGCGATGCTTTCTCGTTCCCCTGGGAAGGCCTGTTCCTATACGCGTTCCCTCCTCTGCCACTGCTGATCCGGCTCATCAACCAGCTGAAGAGGTCACGGTGCAGGATGATCCTCGTCGCACCTGCGTGGCCGAGGCAGATATGGTTCCTGGACCTTCTGGACTTGTCAGCGTCCCCGCCAATCAAGCTGCCGGTGAAGGCGGATCTACTCTCCAGTGAAGGAGGCGCCATCCTCCACCACGACCCGAAATCGCTGAACTTGCAGGCCTGGCTCCTGCAGCGCTAGAGTTTGGAGGATACGACATACCGGCCGACTGCAGAGAGGTTCTTGCAAAGGCCAGGGCGTCCTCGACTCTTAAATGCTACGGACACAAATGGAAGAGGTTCTCTGTCTGGTGCCACGCACAGAAGATTAACCCTCTAAGGATTACGGCTCCCTAAGTGCTGCCGTACCTGTTGACGCTGGCCAAGGCTGGACTGGCACACGCGTCCATCAAGATTCATCTTGCTGCGATCTCCCGATACACCAGAACCACGGGGCGGACGTCCTTGTGGTCTCATCGTCTGGTGAAAGAGTTCATGAAGGGACTGTTCAGATCGTTCCCGCCGGTGAAGGCTCCGGCCCCGGCGTGGGAGCTCAACGTGGTGCTGACCAAGCTCATGGGACCTCCGTTCGAGCCTCTGCACTCGGCCCCGTTGAAGTTTCTGTCGTGGAAAACAGCGTTTCTTGTGGCCATCACCTCCACACGACGAGTGGGAGAGATCCAAGCCACCATACTTGACTTTTCACGACACGAGGGTGGTGCTCAGGACGCACCCCTCCTTCATGCCCAAGGTGCCGTCGGACTTCCACCTCAACGAACCCTTGGTGTTGCCTGTGTTTTTCCCGTCGCCTTCGTCGCCGGCTGAGAGGACTTTGCACTCGCTGGATGTGGCTAGAGCGCTGAAGTTCTACGTGGACCGCACAAAGTGTTTTCGGAAGACGTCACAACTCTTTGTGAACTTTGGACCTGTCAATCAGGGGAAGGCTCTCTCGAAGGCTTCCATTTCCAGATGGCTCTCCGGCTGTATCATGTACTGTCATCGGTTGGCAAACCGACCGCTGCCTGGCCGTCCGAGAGCCCATTCCACCAGAGCGATCGCAGCTACAACGGCGTTCCTTTCTGGTGTACCCCTGCTGCTACGTGGAGGTCGACGCACACCTTCACGAAATTCTACTGTGTCGATCAGGATTCCAGGGAGAAGTCCAGGGTCGGCCAAGCAGTGCTGCGCAACCTGTTCGCCTGAGGTGAGCCTGGTGAGGAGGTAAGATTGCTTGATGTTGAGTTTGATGTAATGCTTAATGTTGAGCCTTTGCCACCTCCCGTGGTTGTGCATGTGTGTACTGCTATGTATTCCTTATTCATGAGCATGTGAATCCATGCCAGACCCCATGCTGGAGAAGGAACAAGCTACTTACCTGTAACTGTTGTTCTCCAGCATGGGTCTGGCATGGATTCACATGCGAACCCTCCCGCCGACCCCTCTGCGGCTCTTCACTTGGTCATGCTGCCACTTCACGTGCTTCCAAATCTGAAGATGGCTGCCAGAGGCGGGGCTTAGGTAGAGGGCAGTCATTGGCTGTGGTCAGTATGACGCAGAGACCAGTGATTGGTTACTACTACGAAAGACAGATCAGAAACGAAACTGATACTGGTTTTTTCTTTACCGAGGATTCCCAGCCTGACGACGGGGAATATTCATGAGCATGTGAATCCATGCCAGACCCATGCTGGAGAACAACAGTTACAGGTAAGTAACTTGTTCCATATTAGCTCATCTCATCTCCTCCGCCCAACATTCTGCTGTCGGGCCCATTTACATGGCTGCCCTCGATTATCATCAGCCTTTGACAGCGTTATTAGAGGGCGTCTGTGGGACAAGATGTTGGCTTATGGGATTCCATCATACATTGTTGCGCTTATCTCCCTACTGCACCACAATGCCAATTTTAGAGTTTGTATTAATACAGCTGGCCTTCTGACAGATCCAATTCCTACTGAGATCGGTGTCAAGCCAGGTTGCAGTCTGGCTGCCACTTTATTCAATCTTTACCTTGCTGACACCAATCTCCTATGGAATGCTGCGCCGGTCTTTCCTGTCAGATTGGGTGACATACGATTGCAATGGCTCGCATTCGCGGACAATGTGATCCTTTTTGATCGGACACCTTTCAGTCTTCAAAATAAGCTCAATCTCTTTTTCTCTTACTGCGTTCAAAACAACTTGGCAATAAATTCATACAAATCTAACATCTTAATTTTCACAGCTAAAAAAAAGAACTGTGCATACAAATGGACCATTCATTTTAATTCAATTAAGGTAGCTTCAGAGATGATCTACTTAGGATACAATTTGTCGAACTCTCCATCAGTGTCCGAATGGCAGACAATCATCTCATCTGAAATCACACATCTCATATCACAAATGTAGATCATATTCCGCAAACACTGTACATTTTCACTTGTTCCTCTCTTGGATTTCTACTTGTTGAAAGTGGAGGCCGTGATTCTTTATGGCCTCGATCTATGTCTTGCCAAAATCAGCCCTTTCCTAAATAAAATCCAAGGTAAAATTTGGAAAACAGTGTTAGGCCTTCCTAGGTATTTACCCAATGCCATAGTAAGTCACAAACTAGGTCTTTCTTCCTTGGCAGCAAAGTTTAATTGGCGTATGCTATCCAACTTCACAAAGATGTGTTTGCCGCTACCTAATTCTCTTTATGAAGACCTCTTCACTTTGCTATCTAAGCTTTCTCCCGTCTCAATAGCACAATTTCATTCCCGTATGCAGAACTACTTGCATCTTTGAACCTAACCACTGAAGATCTTAATTGACATTCTCCATTGGCTAAAAAAAGACTTTTTTGTAACGATTGGGCAGCTACTGCAGATCTTATTTCGACCTATTCTTCGTTTAAAGAATATGCAAAATTCAGGCGGCATCAGCTATCGTGTTTGCCATACCCAAGTGTCTTTCCCTGCAATAAAACAAGAACTTTATACATGAGATTCCGCTTGGATCTATTTCACACGAAGCTTCGCACTAGGAGTTGGTCTCTTGGTCCTGCACCATGGCTTGATACCGAGTGTCGCTTCTGTTGTGTTAAAGGGGTTGAGGAATCATTTAAACATCTTTCTTTCGTGTGCCCAGTTTGAGAGCTCGAGGACTATTTTTATGACCGAATTCTCCACCGCAATAACGCCATTATCCCGAAATCTCATTCGGATGAGATTCATGTGGGGACGCTCAAACTCGATCATCTTCGCAGCTTCTCGCATGTTGAATTACATCAACACAAAACCTGAAGAGGAATCGGTTTAATTGCGCGCAACAGTGTGTTCTTGCTGAGTATTCACCTATTGCTGATTCTTACAATTTTTTGTGACACTCATCGCACTCGACCCAATGCTGGTTTGTTAGTCTACTACCACCAACACTTCTGCTATATTCACATAGGCAACGGTGGAGGGTACCACATAGGCTATAAAGTGCTTTGACCTAGATCAAATGTTTTTGGCTTTATATTCTTCTTTTAGTATGAATCAGAAGTTTAACATATATTTTAATGTCCAATTGACAGTGTCACTTGCAAAGATTCTTTTGTGATCGAAACCACAAATCACAGATGTTCAAATTCTTTTGTTTAGATTCTCTGTGACAAGATCTCATGCAGAGATGTTTTAGTTGCATTTAATGTTCACTGTGCATCTGGGCAACACGCATTATGAGCTACATGTGTTTATTTTATTTTCGTTTTGCATGCTTTTACTTTTTGTATTTATTTTTAGGCTTGTATTTACTCATGTTTATCTGGTTTACGTCATAATGTGTCATAACGTTCTGTTATTTATGTGGATTTTAGTTTTCTACTTTCTACTAGATGCAACTTGCTATCACTGTCTTAAGTTTTAGAAGATGTATGTCTTAGTATAGGTACATGTTTTATACATTTATCTAATGAAATATTTGTAATGGTGCTTGTGCACTAATAACAAATAAATAATAAAATAAAAAAATAAGCTACAATTAATCATGAACTATGTTGTGATCTGTTTGACACAGTAGTGGAACTGTGAAACAACGCATCTACACCAGCTCTGTTACAGCATCATAGGTGCTGATAATATATGGTACTTCACATCCCTGGCGCCAGTAGCACCCATGGCTCTATAACCGAGCTTATCATGGAATTGCATTCAACCTCTCTGGTGGTTGTTTAAAGATTTTTAGATACACTCTGCTACTGGAACTATTGCAAAGATGAAGAACCTGTGGTAAAAAGGGAGTAGCCCGCATATTGTCAGAGAACAGCAGTTACAGCTACCGCACTGTAGGGAATATTTAACCTGTGTACAGTTATTTGGTATCACTGTTAACAATGTTCTAGCTCTCGGTTGTCCTCTCATATCAGAGCCGATACCGCTAGTGATGATTCTCGTTTTTCAGGTGCTTTATCCAACAGTGTCCTGTTTATTCTTGCAGCAAAACTGATAACACTACTGCCTCAGATCAGTAGAGTGTGACGGTTTATATGTGGTTTTGTTCCTGCAGGTAACATTTCTCGGGTGGTCCCAAATGGTCTCTTGGTTTTCTTTTCTTCTTACCCAGTAATGGGTAAAAGCTTGGAGTACTGGAAGGTAAGTGAAAACACATCTTTGAGTTATGGTCACATTGCGATTGGCAAAAGGACATGTGCTCCAACTGCCCTTGTGTTTTGACTTTGTATAGGTGCAGAGAAAGTGGATTTCATCTTCTTTGCTGCTTCTTTTCAGCCAGCCCTGTAAAGACAGCAATGTTCAGAAATCTTATCCAGTGTTGAGAGGCCAAGCATGGGATTAGGGCATGGTTTCCATATCCCATCGAGTCATTTCTAGCCAGTGCCATGTCGGATTCCCTGTGAGCTCCCTGTGAGAAAATCTGTCTGTAGTCTCTTCATTCCTACTTTTTTCATAGTTTTGGCCCGGTTTCTTTTTGCCCAAACTCTTAGGATTACAGTCCTAGCAAGGACAGAGCTGGAGAACTTTACGATATTTGTTTGGCAAAGTATTGTGATGCTGTGCACTTGTGTGACTCACCTTCACTGTATGAATTGATTTCTCTGCCTTGACAGGACTGGAAAGTTGCACAACTTTGTGTGTTTTCCACACCTTTCTAAATGTAAGAACCGTGGCCTGGATCAGCCCAGATGCGCATCCTTTTGCCTCTGCTACAGAGGTTTGATATAAGTCATGAAATGCTGATGCACTTTTACTTGCTTGCAGCCACTGACTTTATGGTCTAGAGTACTTTCGCCTAGATCTCCCATGGCACTAATGCATGATTTGTGATTCACTATCTTTTCAGAGCCTTAAGTCGTGACAGAATATTTTGTAATGTCATCCTACAACCTTTGAATTATTAATTGTGCCAAAGAAACCAGTTCTCCGGCATGGGGTCTGGCATGGATTCACATGAATATTCCCTGTCGTCAGGCTCGGAATCCTCAGTAAAAGAATAACAGTTTCACGTTCACTTACAAAACTGTATTTCTCCCATAAACCAATCACTGTCCTCTGGGTCATACTGCTCCCCAGCCAATGACAGCCCTCTCCATAAGCCCCTCCTCTGGTAGCCATCTTCAGAATTTTACTGCACGCTTCAGTGTTGGGAGTCTTCGAGTTTTGCTCTGCTAGCTACTTAAAGGTTTTTTGTGTTTTTCTTGTGGAAAAAAGTTCTATTTTTGTTCCAAAAGAGCCTGTCTGCTCTTCTCTCCATCTGCCGACATCGGGGATCTGTTTTTGGTGAAGTTCAGCACCCATCAAGGGGAAAGTTTCTAGAAGACCATCTGGCCTACTTCGCGCTCTCTGACAATGACGGATGAGAAGAAAGAAGGAATATCCCTCCAAGTGTGGGCTCCGTAACGTGTTTGTGGATGACAAACACCTACAATCTTTCTACTGCCTGCCTCCGGACCACAAGGTAGAGGATTGCAAGATTTGCTGCAGATACTCCAAGAAGACGACAAAGGACAGGCACAGTAGACATGCAGCGTGGCTGAACGCCAAAGGCCTCTACCTTGTGCCCCAAGGAGGGACATGCTTCACCCAAGGCCGGTCGGTCTGAAAAGGAACAGGCTTTGAAGTCCTGTGAGGGCGCCTCATCTGTGGGGGCCCAAGATAATGCCAAACACCGCAAGTCCGGTTCCTATGGGGTCGCTGCGATAGCGGGTCCCACGGCAGGCTGGGGGCGATCGACATCACCCACTGCCTCCATTGCCAGCCGGCAATTGAGCTCCTCCTCGAAGGGAAATCGTCCAACCGGGTTAAGCTGCGGGAGAAACCCGAGAAGCCACGGACGGGTGAGAAGAAGGCTGCTAAGTTGCCCAAGAAGGCCCAGGCGGCACAAGAAAAGTCTTTGTCGACGATAGAGCTGGTGGTTACTGGTCTTTCAAAAGCTAAAGGGGCTGACCCTGAGAGGGTAATCACCACATCGCTAAAGGTATCCCTCCCTCCAAGACGAGAAGCCGCAGTGGTGACTTTGATAAGGTCTCCTTGCATTCTGGAGAAGGTGACACCACCTCATAACCCGGTTCCAGCCCCTGAGGGTGGAAAAAAGGGGGGGCAAGGAGGCCCCGGATCAGTCCCAGGCTAGGGCTCAAGCCATGGAAATTTGGTCCACGGAGGACGTGGAAAAGGACGACGGCAGAGATGAGGTCGCAGGGCCCAGTGTTCGATCATGCCAGTTCAGCCGAGGGATGTCTCTGGACATCCTATCAACCCTCCACACTTGGGTGTCAGAGATCCAGAATAGGATGCCACAAGGGCCTGTTCCAACGGTCCCCCACACCCCTGATAAACTGCCTATGAGGAAAACAAAGCGCCATCCAATGCCCCCTTTTCAGCCTCCACATTTGCGTCGGGTCCCATCTCCCCCAGCATACCCAGACATAGGTACGGGGACGGATACGGCCACAACGACCAACGACAATAGCGTCGGAGTGGGCAGCGGGTCCCTGCAGCCTAGGGCGTCCCCACCAGAGGAGGTGGGATCATTACATTCTATGATCGCCAAAGCCTCTGCACTGTTCCAGCTCGTGCCCGAGAAGATCAGGAAGGAGAGTTTCCTGTACCAGAGGCGCAAGGCCAAGAGGATGAAAATTATGGCGGTACCCCCTCCTGGACTATGCGTGGGAGGGGGGCATGGCCCTCCTGAAGAACCCTTGCACGGCTTCAGCCAAGAGAGATAAGCTGGGCATAAGTACCGGGCACCTGCAATCCACACCCAAGTGCGAGGTTGCAACCATCACCGAATTTGGTGGTTCCGGCGACTGCGAGGAAGCGGTCATCTAATCCATCCTCGTTGTCTTCCGTCCCTCCGGACAGTGAGGGCAAGAAGTTGGATGCCATGGGGAGGAAGGTAATCTACACCGCAGCGTCCACCATCAAGGCGGCCAACGCACTGGCGATCCTAGCCAGATATGAGGTTGAGCTGTGGTACATGGATGCGATCGCACTCTTCCAGGAGGGAGAGCTAGCGTCAGATCACGCGATCACGCGATTACAGTGGAACTGGACGTTGCCGACACAGGGTTCCCCCAGATGGAGAACAATGCCTGCCTTCGTCGCCAAGGCTGATGAAGGTCACGTATTTCCATCAGGATGTCCAAACGAAGATACTGGACATTTTCGGAAAGGCTGTCGACGAGTCCCTATAGGCCATCAAGGTGGATACGGAGATGGTCCGTGCCAATGGCATACTTCAACGGCACCGCTCTTCCTTTTCGTTCTTCCAGAAGAAAGTCGGGCAGGTTGTCAAAAGGTTTCTCCTCCTTGTATCGTCAGCCGTCCAGATCCACGACCCAGGAAGCCCACTGAGGCCATTCCCAAGCCTACAGAGGAGGAGGAGGTCGACATTGTCGCGAGCAAGGCAGGACGCAGAAGCAAGCCTGAACCGGCTAAGGTGTCGGGCCCCCACATGTGCACCCCAGTGGGAGGCTGGCTTACGAGGTTGGTCAGCGAGTGGGGAAAAGATCACCACTGACAGATGGATGCTGGACGCTTTCACCCAAGGACATACCCTGGAATTTCAGCACAGGTGTCTGCAGATCCCACGTGTGGCCCGTCAGGAGCAGCACGTACCTCAGCTCTTGGAGGAACTACAGACTATGCTGTGAAAAGGGGCGATAGAGCTGGTTCCTCAATGATTTCGGGGCTCCAGAGTCTACTCCAGATACTTCTTGGTGAGAAAGAAGACGAGGGGCTGGAGGCCCATTCTAGACCTGCGGCATCTAAACAAGTAACTAAAGTCTAAAGAATTCAGGGTGGTCAGGTTGCAGCAAATGCTCAGCCAACTAGAAAAGAGGGGATTTATTGATGTCGCTGGACCAGGAGGACGCCTACTTCCATGTCCCCATTCACAGGAAACACTGCAAGTTTCTATGTTTCGTAGTGCAGGGACAGCACTACCAATTCAAGGCCCTACCCTTCGGATTAAAGTCGGCCCCCAGAGTGTTCACGAAGTGCCTGGCACCGGTGGCGGCCCATCTACGTCTACGGGGGATTCACGTATACCCGTATCTCGGCGACTGGCTCATCCGGGCCAGCTCGCTGGGGTTGCCCATCAAGCTGCTGACGGATATGGGGTGCTCCATCAATTATCCAAAGTCCTGCTTGACGCCATCGCAGAATGCGCCATTCTTGGGAGCCAGGCTCGATAAGGTGTCCTGCCTAGGATCGCCCTCGGAAGAGAGGGTAGCAGCCATTCAGGGGAAGGTGCAGTGGCTGTTGCTGATGAATACAGCCACGGTGCGGACCATCTAGTCATTGCTCGGCATGATATCCCGCATCTACCTCATCCTGCTCTGCAGGTTACAGATGCAACCTCTTCAGAAGATCCTGGACACTCGCTGGGTGCAGGTGTCTGGAAACTTCGCACACAATCACTCTGGACGACGAGTTCCGTCGGCCGATAACCTGGTGGAGCATCTGCTCCAACATCGCCCATGGCACTGGGTTTCAGAACCCTCCATTCCAGGAGACGGTCACGATGAACGCTTCGCTGGACGGCTGGGGAGCCCACACCGGACGTCTTCACGCCAGAGGTCTGTGGCTGCTGGAGGAAAAGGATCTCCATATCAACATCCTGGAGCTGCTGGCAGTATTCTGGGCCTTCAAGTCGTTCCTTCCGTCCTTAAGAGCAAGGTAGTGAGGATCTTCACAGACAACATCACCACAATGTTCTACATCAGGAAACAGGGATGCACTCACTCCCCAGCCCTCTCCAAGGAAGCACAGGAACTGTGGCGCTGGCCCGTCGGACAAGAGTCAAGAACACCATTGCGGATTCCCTCAGCAGGGAGTTGCGCTCCTGCCATGAGTGGGAACTTTGGCAGGACCAAGTCGACCACATCTTCACCAAGTGGGGCAGGCCCCAGATTGACCTGTTTGCGACGGTGGTGAATTCCAAATGCCAGATGTTCGCCAGCAGCCGAGGAGCCTGGGGGACGCGTTCCCCTTCCCGTGGGAAGGGATGTCCCTGTAAGCCTTTCCTCCGTTGCCTTCCTATAAGGAGTCATCAACACACTCAGTCAGTGCGGGATGATACTCATCGCCCCTGCGTGGCCGAGGCAGATTTGGTACCCCGACCTTCTCAGCCTGTCAGCGTCGCCACCAGTCAAGCTACCAGCGGTCCCAGATCTTCTCTCCAGAGAAGAAGGCGCAATCCTGCATCATGACCCAGGATCACTCAACCTGAGGGCTTGGCTCCTGCAGTGCTAGAGTTTGGAAGATATGATTTGCCGGCGGACTGCAGGGAGGTCCTCGCCAAGGCGTGGGCATCGTCGACTTTGAAGTGCTACGGTGACAAGTGGAAGCATTTTGCTACGTGGTGCCGGTCGCAAAAGAAGATTCTTCCGTACTTGCTATCTTTGGCCAAGGCCGATCTGGTGCACGCATCTATCAAGGTACATTTGGCAGCAATTTCCTGCTACACCATGTCTCCAGGAAGATCTTCAATTTGGTCTTGTCAAGGAGTCCCTTCAAGTTTTATTTTTTTCTTTGCCACTGGTGAATGCTCCTGCCTCGGTGTGGGAACTAAACATGGTGCTAATGAGGCCCTTGGGGGGGCCCCCTTTGAGCCTATGCATCAGGCCCCTCTCAAGTTCCTCTCGCGGAAAACAGCCTTCCTCGTGGCCATCACCTCTGCCAGGAAAGGAGATGAGATACCGGCCCTTTCCTGACTTTCCACGAATCGTGGGTGGTGCGGCGGACGCACCCCTCCTTCATACCAAAGGTTCCGTCGGAATTCCACCTCAACGAACCTTTAACTGTTTTTCTTCCCGAAACCTTTGTCTCCGGCTGAGAGGGCTTTGCACTCGCTGGATATTGGTCATGCCCTGAAGTTCTACGTGGCACACACAAATGGTTTTCGAAAGACTTCACAGCTGCTTGTGAACTTTAACCTGTGAACCATGGGAAGGCTTTGTCAAGGCTTCCATCTCAAGGTGGCTCTACGGCTGCATCATGCACTGCCATCGGTTGGCAAACCGACCACTGCCCGGCAGCCCGAGAGCCCATTCCACCAGAGCGATCGATGCGACAACGGCATTCCTGGCCAGTGTGACCCTAATGGACATCTGCAGGGCTGCTACGTGGAGGTCCATGCACACCTTCACAAAGTTCTACTCGTCGACAGGGATTCCAGGGAGGTGTCCAGAGTCGGCCAAGCAGTGCTAAGCAACCTGTTCTCTTGAGGGTGAGTCTGTTCCAGAGGTAAGAGTGAATTGCTTCTGTTGAGCCTTGCCACCTCCCGTGGTTGTGTAATGTTGTACTGCTGTGTATTTGTTATTCATGAGCATGTGAATCCATGCCAGACCCCATGCTGTTAAGTACCTTTAACTATTGCTCCCCAGCATGAGTCTGGCATGGATTCACATGTGAAACCTCCCTCCTTCCCCTCTGTGGCTCTTTTTGGTCATACTGCCACTTTACGTGCTTACCAAATCTGAAGATGGCTGCCAGATGGGGGTTTAGGGAGAGGGCTGTCATTGGCTGGGGGCAGTATGACCCAGAGGACAGTGATTGGTTTATGGAAGAAATACAGTTTTGTAAGTGAAACAGTTTTTATTTTACAGAGGATTCCAAGCCTGACGACAGGGAATATTCGTG
Source organism: Ambystoma mexicanum (assembly GCF_040938575.1). Taxonomy (NCBI): domain Eukaryota; kingdom Metazoa; phylum Chordata; class Amphibia; order Caudata; family Ambystomatidae; genus Ambystoma; species Ambystoma mexicanum. The sequence continues at coordinate 323,224,051 of NC_090925.1, read as the reverse complement.
AGCATTTGAATCCATGCCAGACCCCATGCTGGAGAACAACAGTTAAAGGTTAGTAACTTGTGCCTTGCTGGCCTACACAGGAAGTTGAGTTTTGGAGAGACATCAGAGGGCAGCCACTGAATTCCCACACAAGAAGCTCAATATATGTTACACACACACTGAGGTGCCTAAAACCAGTCACCGCGTATGTGCATTCTTGGTGTCTTTAACACTAATTCCAAGGCCCTAAGCCAACAGGACATAAGACCAGGGGCTTACCACAAAGGGCTACATGGCTCTTCAACCAGAGTTCACCCTGAAGTGTCAATTGAAATGTGTGCTAGGGTTACTCCTGAGGTATCCCATACACATAAGCTCTCCTGGACAAAACACATATCCATTGTTATCGTACAGGCAAAAATCACAGCATCTACTGATGATTGCTAGGATTTCCTTATGCACCGTGTATTATAGCCTATTTACGTTAGTCTAGTCAGAACCCTTTTGGTTTGACAGGAAGATATGGGTTGGCAAGATCAGAACCAAGATTCCCGACACAAACAGTCTCTCTGTAGCGTTACCTTTCTGTAACATTAACAAGAGCAATCGGGTGCATGGCAAAGCTTTTTTGCATTGCATCAGGAAGACTCTCTGGAGACACTCTTGGATCCATTTTCTTTAAGGTAGCCTTTGTGGCTAAATCACATGTTTTGGTTGACTGATGGGGCTGGTAAAATCATGGGGCCAGGAGCTTTCAACCACTACTTGATGTGGAGCCCTGTCAGGAACTCATTGGTTTGCAACCCTTCAAACACATGGGAAGCTTTAGTGCCTGAAAGGTATGTTAAGATGGTCACCACAGTGCCTGTAAGAAAACTTCCAAGATGGCCTCTGGTGGGGGTCAAGATCTGTGAGAGATCAGTAACTGTGCAGTGTTGTGTGTGATTCCAACCTTTAAAACCCTCCTTCATGTGGGGTTGAGTGCTGAGTGTTTTTGCAAATCTGCTGTGACGCTTACTGTGCTTTTGGAGTTCTCGTGCCTGCAGACTCTGCCATTAGACATTAGAAGCCTGCACCTGTGGGAGGAAAAAACAAGAAGACTTCAGTAAGTGGCCAGCAGTATTTCGCAATGTACGTTTTTGCAAGGCACCAAAGAATACGTTTTTATTTCACTAATGCAAGGAAGAGCCAGAAGCCTTCAATACGTTGTCAGCTGGATTTTTGCATTGTACGTTGTGGGAAAGTCATGAGAAGAAACGTTAGTCATTTCAAAGCCGCTTTCGGCGATGTGTTTTCAGAAGGCAGCTATCTACTTTAGTCATTTCATGCTACACATGCTGCATTCAGCTGCGTGTTTCCAAACGGAAGCTATCTCGCAAATTAAATAAGTGTTCCACCGGCGTGGGCGATGCTCCTCAGACGGTTCCCATTACATTGTTTCCAGCCCGTGAGCCTAATAACGGTCTGTCGTTAAGGACATTATTTCTCTCCACTGCCAAGTTTGCGCGGTGGTTGGCTACATTGCTGTTAGGACAGATTTTCTGAAGTCTAACTAAGGGCTTAGCAAAACCATTCGACTGAGGCAGTACAAGACTCCACTCTTAGTATAAGACTGTACAACCTGAGTTCAGGGTAGCATAGACAGAGCAGCCAGGCTTATCAGTACAAATTAAATTGTAATACAGATGGTCCAAAGAGAAACTATGTATGTCAAAATAAAGGATTTATTTAAATAGAACTAGGCCCAGATAAATCTAGGGGTAATTAAGTACTGTCACACATTATATGTAATCACAATTCTAAAACTCAACACTATGCTTGAAGGTGCACAGACCAAAGCATAAACCTTATTTGGAACACCTTACAGTAGTTCTAGGGAAGTCAAACCTTTTCATACACATTCAGTATAGGTCACATCTATTCTTGGGGAGTAAAAACAAATGGTTACTTTCACAATTACATTCAGTAATTCCAGGGCTGTAGACACTACCAGTTGTACCATGACGCTCTGCAACAAATCACATAATCAGTCAACTGGACAGTACATGTTTTGTGAATCGTGAAACACTTATTCTAGGGACAGTAAAAACCTCTAACTACTTTTGTGATAACACACAGTTATACTGGGTGAGTAAAACCTAAGGATGTAATATTGAATTGCATGTGCTTTGGAGATCAGCGAAACACAGATTGAGATCAGCAGTAACTCTTGTAACTTATTTGAGGCTGGCACACAGCTAACTCAAGGTAAATAAACCTCATATACTTTTTCAGTTGCCCAATGAAGTCTAGGTGGGACCTTTCCCAGCAATACAAGTTAAACCTATGTATGACTTATGAGGGACAGTTAGAACCAAAGTCAATGGGTTAGATAGCACAGGGAAAGTAAACCCTAATGTTACACTTTACTGAATAACTCAATTATTCTAGGTAGGCAACAACCTAATACAGACTTATTCTGGACAAGCTAACAGCAAGTCGGGGGAAGCAAGACCCAGTTGGGGGACACTTGTACAATTATCCTAACAGAAATAATCTGGTGAAACCAAAAGGTTAACAGGTTACTTTTGGAAAGAGGCACCACCTAATCACAGGTGAGTAATATACCTTCACATCTACTTTCTGTTAAAATGGCAAAATGTTTTCTAAGGAAAGAAAGCAGTTTTTTTTTAAACGTGTTTTTATTACATTTTATTAACAACAAGTTGGAGAGTCTAGGGGGCTTCTTCCACCAGACATATGCTGAGTCTGTTGTGGTTAAAGCTTTGAAGAAAGAGGCAGCCTGATGGGGAGCACCTGAAAAAAATACATAGTTTTAGGTAGTACTGTCATTTTGATTTCTGTTATCCGACCCCACCATGAGATAGACCACGGGTCCCACTTTTCCAGGACTCTTTTGGTCCTTTCAAGGAGCTGGGGATAGTTTTCTGCATAGAGCTCCTTTATGGTGCTGGTCAGCGTGAGTCTGAGGTACTTGACCCCGCTGGGTGCCACTCTCAGTTGTAGCTCCGCTGCCTTCTTTTGGATCTCCTCTCTGTTTCCTGCTAGTATTAGTATTTCTGACTTTTGTCTGTTGATTTTCAGGCCCGAAATATTGCCATAGATTTCTAATACCTAAAGCAGAAGGGGTAACAAGCTCAGCGGATCACTGAGGGCCACCAGCATATCGTCTCTGTAAACTGAGGTTTTGTGGGCTATCGCTCCCATGTCTATGCCCTTGATGTCTGGGAAGTCTCTGATTCGTGCCAGGAGGGGTTCTAGAAATATTGAGTACAGAAGCAGCGAGAGGGGGCACCCCTGCTTTGTCCCCCTTCCAATCTTGATTGTGTCCGATAGCTCGCCATTCAACGCTATCCGTGCATTTGGTGTATTGTAGTTGGCCCGTATCATCTTGATGAATTCCTCGCCTATGCCCATCTTCTCCAGGGTCCGAAAAAGCATGGTCGATTCTACATGGGCAAAAACTTTTTCTGCGTCCAAGGCCAATAGTATGGCCGGTGTGCGTGTGATCCCAATTTTCTCGATCAGATGGGATATCCTTCTAATGATGTCATGGGTCTGTCTGGTGGGGATAAAGCCTGACTTGTCCTGATGGATCAGCTTCGAGAGGGCCCTTGGTAGCCTGTTGGCTAAGATTTTGGTTTACAGTTTGGCATCCAAATGTATTAATGTGATGGGCCGGTAGGAGCTTGGGAGCTCCAGGTTTTTCCCTTGCTTGTGGAAAGCTAGGATCTTTACCTCATTCATGGACTGCGTTATATTGGCGTTGTCCTTGGACGTGTTAAAGAGCGCTGCCAGGATTGGGGCTAAACTGTCTTTGTATGTTTTGTAGAGGTTTGCTGTATAGCCGTTTGGGCCCGGGGCTTTGTTCATGGGAAGTTCCTGGATTACCTTGACCACCTCCTCTACTGTGATTGGGCGGTTCAGCTGCAGTTTTTCTTCCTCCGTGATTGTTGGGAGCTTGACTCCATCCAGGAAGCGAGATTGTTCCTCTTCCCTGGGGTTGTCTGACGAATACAGCTTTTGGTAGAAATCTTTAAATATTTCCCCCATTTACGTCGTTAACGTCCTTGTTTGCCCATGTGGGTCTTTCTGTGCTTTAACTGTTTGGTTCTGTTTCCTTTTTATCTGTCTGGCCAAAGGTTTGGCCGCCTTATTCACTTTCATAAAGTACCAGTGTTTCAGATGGAGCAGGTTTCTCTCCGCCCACTTGGTGCGGATGGAATCCAATTGCCCCTGTACATGCTGCAGGGCTCTTTTCAGTTTCACCGAGTGATTTCGGGTCATCTCCTCTTGTATCTCTTCTAGCTTGGCTTCCAGCTCGGATTGCCATTGGCGGTTCAGTTTGTCTCTTCTTGCTTTGAGTGCTATTATGTGTCTGCGTGTCACAGCCTTGAAGGCTTCCCAGATGGTAGCCTTGGAGATACCCGGTCTGTTGTTGTTCGCAAAATAGTCTGTGTTCTCTGATCGATTCTCGCATTACTGGGTCTTGTATAATTCCCGCCGGTAGTCTCCAATTCCATAATCCCGACTGACGGCGAGACAGGAGGACTGATAGCCACAGCGGAGCATGGTCAGAGAGCGAGATTGGGCTTGTCTCTGCTTGTTGGAATTTCCCTAAGAGACCTGATGATGCCCATATGTAATCGATTCAGGATTTGGAGTTGTGGATATGTGAGAAATGCGTATAACCCAGGGTCGATCCCCTGACCACACGCCAGGTATCTTCAATTGCCATCCTCTCCATGTTCCTCTTCAGGGCCCTAGACGGCGTGTTCTGTCCCGATGGTTTGGCATTGGAGCGGTCTATTTTGGGGTCCCATGCCATATTAAGGTCTCCGCCTGGCACCGCCTCTGCCTTCGTGAAGTCTTCTAGCTTGTTCAGGCCATCCTTTATGAAACCATCCTGCCCCGTGTTCGGGGCATAGATCCTTGCCAAAGTTAGGGCGTACCCGTCGATGTGAGTGTTCACAAATATGAATCTCCCTTGTTTGTCCGCGAGGACCTCTTGAACTTGCGAGAGAGATTTGTGGAAGGCTATTATAACTGCCCTGAGGAGGGCCCTGAGTCTTGTTAGGCAGAATCCTGTGCAGTTCCCTTGGGGACCACTGCAAATAGATTAAGACTACAGGAGTAACCAGTAAACCCAATTGGTAGCAGTCTGCACCACCCAGATTTACCTGGTAGCTGTGGCTCAGCAGTCAGACTTCCCTCAAGAAGAGTAGGGCAGTATATAGAGTATACACAATAGGGCTAAAAACACAATAGAGCAAACAAACACTGACCAGAGCTTTGTATCAAAAGTATATAGTTATTTATTTAAAACACACTTTAGGCAATAGACTAGCACTCTCAATCAAAAGTAAGTTAAAACACAGTCAGGTAAAGTATAAACACCTTCCTAGGTAACTATCAGACAAGTCAGGGTTAAAGCACCACTATTTGTTAAGACAGATGTGAGCACGTAACCTAGATGGCACTCCATAAGTTCATTTTAAAGGGAGAGAAAAGGCAGAGCATAAAATCAAACTGTTCCCAACACTTTTAGAAGTTCAGAGCAAGGGAATAAAGGCAGTATACACTGTAGAGCCAAAGTTCATAGGCCAGGCCCACTTTAAGTGGAGCAAAGCGAAATGTGCCCAAGATCACACAGTTTAAGTTGCACTAAAAGTCTTTGCAGAATGTTCAAAAGAGGTTGGGGTGATTCAAAAGGAAAGTTAGAAGGTCTGGAGCCAACCCAGTTGGAAAGCCAAGGATTTAAGGGTCACCTTTAGCAATCCGTGGAAAGGGAGGCCAGGCAGAACACAGTACCTTAAAGAGAGAGGAAGCTCCAGCGGTGGCAGTTGTTCCTGGCAGTGGTTGATGTTCGTGGTTCCGACCAGGGGAAGAGAAGATCTCGTCGAGGAGGAAACTTGGAGTCGATGCACTGCACAGGGATGAAACCAGCCACGGAGTTCTCCGGTTAAAAGGTGCGTTCCTTTTATTCGCGGTCAAAGTGGTGAAGTTTGGCTATCCGGCCGCCGGGGTGCTTGGCACGGGTGATTCGACCAAGAGACGTCTTTGGAAGCGAAAAGGGCGAACTGGTTGATCCTACCAGCTCAAAGGAAGAAGACTCTCCAGCAGAAGATCTTCTCTTGTCGTTGGGAAAGTGGTGAGTTTGTTGCAGCAGGGCTTCACCGATGGTGTCGTTGTTGCAGATGGCTCAGCTTCTTCCCTCTTCGGATTCTTAGGTCCTGTGGCGACTTCTGACTTTCCAGTCCAAAAGGACCTGCTTTTATGCAGAAAAACCCCCGTTCATCAGCCTAGCTGTCAATCACACATGCTAACTGGTGAGCAGGGCGGCTCACCACTGGGCCAATCAGAGTAGAGTGAGACTTGGGTTGCTAAGGCAACGCAGTCCAGGGTGCCAATTTCCCCCTCCATCCCTCCTGTGGAACCCAGACAGCGTGGCACCATTTGGAGAGCTTCTGTGTAGAAGAGAGACGGACACAAATGCCATTTTGGAACCGAGTTCTGGCAAAAAGAACCCAACCGTGGATTTAATATTAAATAAATAAACCGGCGGTATCTTTAACATTGCACCAAAAAGTGGTGCGTTTAAAATCAATGGGAAAATCCCATAGATAATATTCCGGTGGAATATTTTGCGTGGTAACCACTGCCACCAGCCAGAAAGTCGGCATGGAGGAGTGGACAGTGCATTCTTGAAAACAGACCCAGGGGCAATCGAATTACCCCTGCCAGTACTTCCACAATGTGGTGGTTTGTGCTGGTTCTGTTCACAATTTTAGACTAGTAAAGCCAATGGTGACTTTACATGCCCTGGGAGACAGTAGTCAGTCCCAGGGTATGGAGTCTATGTTTGGGGGTCACTATGACACCCCTGTGTTACTGCACTGAGGGTGCTGTGTAACACACATAGTAAAACAGATGATACCCTATGGAGTAAAAAGGCTACCCATAGCCCATGAACACATACAAAGTCAAAGGTACATCTCAAATCATGCCTAAGAGTGGGAGAAAAAGAGTCTCACTCTTAGCAGGAGAAAAAAACAAACCCCAAAAATCCAGCAAAGCTGCTGGGGGACTCACTAGGTTTGGGAAATTAGCCTTATACGAGAATTCTCCCTAACAACCACATCCTGGTTTATCATTTGTGAACACTTCTTCCTTTCTTGTGAATCCTATCCCACACTCTTTTTGGTATTTAGTTGTAAGAATTGGCAATAGTTATTTTTAGTCTAGGCCCTTTTATTTTGACAAGACGCCCCAAAGACTGCCTTATGTTGATTTAATGGTCGTAGCTTGCTCCCATGTTAGATTTAGGTTTAGAATAGGCATTTTTCCACTCTATCTATACAGTTTAATAAACACCCTTGAACTGTGATCACTTGTCTGTCTATTCTTGATACCATGCCTTCCTTGCAGCACCAAGACGGGTCCACTTGTCGAAAACACTCTCAAAGCTTTAGGAGAAGCTTTATAAAGCTGTTTCATATGTTCTGGCCCCCAAGAAAGCCTCTGCTTTATCTGAGGACTATTCTTCTGCCTCTACTGCCCTTTATGAAGCCCTGCACAGGACACAATCCCTCCTACAAAGCCCTTTCCCCTCCTGATCCTTCAGACTCGTTTGAATGGAATAAGGACACATTTGAGGCTTGTATGAATAAAATGGCATGGCATTCAGTAATTTCTCGGGTCACTTATTTGATGTTTTGAAAAGGTATAGGGTTGTTGATCCCTGTCCTGTCCCTCCTAAATTACAGAGGCTCCACTCCCCAGGTGCTCAATTCTCATCTGTGGTTGAATCCCATCTGGACCCCCAGGTGGATGTGTTTCTAGATGGCCCTGATCAAGACATTTATTATTCCCTTGACTCTGGCTAAGACAACCAGGGTCCTACTTATCAGGACCCCGATTGGGACCCTGTAGAGGACCAGGGCACATGGCCTACCACTCCCCCTCATGACGCTGACCCAGTGAACATTTTTCTGGACTTTCTTCCTACTGCTCAGACCAGAGATTCACCTATTGACGACCAGATGATATTCAATAACCTTCTAAAGAAGGCTGCTGACCATTTTCAAATTACCACACAAGAAGCCGTCCCTGATTCAGACTTTGTGGAAAATATCTTTAAAAAAAAACCCCAGTCAGCCAAGCTATCCCTTTGTTGAACTCAATCAAAAACCGTCTGGCCCCTTAATTGCTCACACCATAGCTCACACGTGCAGTTAATCCCTGTGTGGATAAAATGTTCCACCTGGCTCCATCAAACCTGCTGTACATCAAGGACCATGCCATCTCCGACTTCCGAGTTGTCACTACAATACGGAAGAGGGCTGGGTACCCCTATCTTCATCAGAATCACCTCACGACAAGGACTTCAAGAAACTGTAGGCCCTTGGCAAGCTCTTTGCCACCTCTGACGCCTTCTCCACCAGAATAGCCAATATTACCATGCTCCTATCGAGTTATGGTGATGTTCAGTCGGGTCTTTTCCAAGAGGGCCTCCAGGAAGTCCCAGAATCCACTTGCACACGCCTTTTGGCCGTTGTTGCAGAAGGATGGCAAGTCACCCAGAATATTCTTAAAAATACCTTGGATTCTGCCGATACTACGGGACATGTCCTTGCCCAGGGGACCCTCCTCAAACACCATGCCTGGCTAAAAATGCAAACTTTAAACCGTAGACCCAAACCTCCATGATCAGCAAGTCGGTGGAGGAAGACCACCTTTTTGGGAAAGCAGTTCTTGAGGCTCTGGAGACCGCCAAGAAAGAGCATGAGTCTTTAAAAACACTCAATCAAATCTCAGCCAAGCCCTTCGTCCAGTGGGGCAATTTCAACACCCCTGTCATGGGCAGTCCTTTTCCTGCTCTTCCCATGGACAATATGGATCGGCATGCTCTAATTGAGCCTCGGGACGGGGCTCCCCCTGTGGTTTCCAGTCCCCTCAACAAAAAGGATTTTGTCAGGGGAAACGCAGAGGCAGAAACTCTGCTTCCGGAGGCTCCCCAGCCTCCGCCTCCAAGGGAATGGGCGGTATAGGTCACCTCACACACTTTCCCGGTCGGGGGATGTCTAACATATTCTACCCACTTGTGGCAGGAAGGATCCCATTAGATCAGTCGGTACTCATGACAGTCGCCCACGGGTACTGCATCAAATTCCTCCATCCTCCACGCTAACATCCATCCGGGAGCAGACGGCTGTCATCAGCCCTGTTTTAGATCTGCGTCCTTCAAACAAGTATGTCATACCTCAGAAATTCAGGATGACCGCTCTTCAGGAAGTAATCCTGTTGCTGCAGCAGGGGGATTACATGGCCACATTGGACATGAAATATGCATACTTTGATATTTCAGTGTTGCCAGCGCACAGAAAGTACCTCTGATTCAAGATAGAGGACATTCCCCATCAGCTCAAGGTTCCCCCTTTGACATTGCCTCAGCCCCAAGGGTGTTTACAAAGGTACTAGCGGTAGCGGTGGCTCACCTGCGCAGGCATTCCATCCCCAACTACCCTTACCTCGATGACTGGCTATTAACCGGAGACTCTTGCGGAACATGCCTGGGGAAAAACTGTCATGATGCCTACCCCCGAGGACCCAGACCAAGTCCAGCAACCCCGGAAGCAGGCATCTAGTTACCCCAAGCAAGCCCAACATCCCCAGCTAGGGGCTATTTGGGTGCAGTCCTGGCGCCTATGGCGCCAGGCTCATATGGAGAGTCAGTCCTAGAGCCATAGGCGCCAGGCTCATAGATTAAAACTTACCTGATGCAGACCATGCTGCAAACTTACCTGATGCAGACAATGCTGCAAGAGCTCCAAGCCAAAAGAGGCTTGGAAGGGACTATTTTACCTAGGGACTATTTTTTACTCGGGTGGGTCTGGGGAGGAATACTTACCTGGGACTACTTTGGAGGCTATTTAAACCACACCCGAAGAGCAGCACACGCTTCGCGTTATTCTGCATCCAGCAGCGTAACGCTCACCGTGCCTGCAATTCTGCATCTAGTCTTCTGCCACGCCCGCCTCGAGTTTGGAGCTCCTAGAAAAAGGGAGAAAGAAGGAGAAAAGGTTAGAACAAGAGCAATACCTTTGATCCTTACCTGAATTCCCGATCCATTGCGCCTTCGAGCTGGAAGAAAGAAGTTATTTTATGCGCGTCGCCTCGCCCAGTTCAGCACCGCGCTGAACTCACCGGCCTTCGCAGCATCTTCACATTTCACTGCATCCTCCTGCATGTTCCCGCCGCACTCCGGCACCTAAGCAGAAGACAAGAACAGCAAGGTGAGCAAGGGGAATACACAGAGGAATACCCCCCATAGACTTACCTGATTTTACCACAGGGGGTACTATTCCTCTTCACGGGTCGGCGCAGATTCCACTGCTTCCTAGCCGAACCCCGGCCCCTAAGGGGAAACAAAAGGACAGCAAGGTGAAACAAAGGGACTAACAAGGGGAACCCTCCTCACCACAAAAGACTTACCTGATCTTACCGCTGGAGGCATTATTCCCCGAGACTTCATACTTTCTCTCAGCGCCTGAATAAGGGAGAAAGCAACAGGTTACATATGAACATTATTTTATCGAACTGTGTTGGATAATACAAATCCTTACCAGAATATTACCGGTTTCCACGAGGAACTCTTCAGTAGGGTCAAGCTGCAACCTGCAAGGAATCGGGCAGGAGTGAAAGTCAGGCATTTGAACTCTTACGAACCACATACATACGGCGTCTTGCCGGGAATATCTGAGTCAATATTGTCCTGGAACTCACCAATTCCTTCGAGCCAGTGAAGCAACTGGTTATCTACGTGCCCCTGCGCTCAGTGCAGGATGGAGAGCTCATCTTTTCAAATCCTCAGGTGAGACTATAAGAGGGGACATCCAAGGTGATCAGTGGGGAGAACAGCAGGGTGGGGGGGATTTACGCTCAACTCCACGGGTGGTTCATTCCCTTTCTCCATTTGCAGAAGAATATTCCTACGGGCCAAGCAAACGAAGCTAGGTGGGCCGGGCCAGTCCAGGCCGTCATCTCGGCCCTATGCGTCACATTGGTGGAGACCGCAGCAGTCCAGTCCAGATCGACGCCTATGTGGGAGCCAGGTGAGCGTAACAAATACCCAGAAGACAGTAGATCTCCTATTTAATCTAGGATTCTCTATCAATGAGACAAAGTCAAGTCTGGTCCCCAGCCCAGTCAAACAGTTTCAGTGGTCACTGATTCAGACAGAAGACTGGCTCGTCTTCCCCTCCAACGAGAGGGTTCAAAACATGCTGTTCCAGATCCCTCATTATGTAGCCAGTCACTGGGTAACCTTTCACAAGGCCATGCGGCTGCTGGGGATTATGGCTTCATGCATCTTCCTAGTTCCTGACGCTAATTTGCGCATGCGTGCGCCCCATGCAGGAGTGGCTCTCAAGTCAATGGTGTCAGGCCAGAGGCCATTGGGACGATCTAGTGGTTGTCTCGACAGCCCTCGTTCATTCTCTGCACTGGTGGTCAAAGGAAAATCTTCTGCAGGGGAAAACCTTTGCAACCCCCGCTGTACCACTCTTACCGCAGACGCATCTTTGATGGGGTGAGGAGCTCACCTCCTTCAACAGACAGTGCACGGCGTATGGTCCCCATTAGTAGCATCCAATCACATCAATCTGTGTTCAAAGCACTGAAAGCCTTCCAGGCTCACCTTCAGTAGAAAACAGTTCTAGTCTTTACAGACAGCACCACAGCCATGTACTACATGAACAAACACGGAGCCACTCATTCTCTACGGCTATCCGAGAACAGCTGGAAATTGGCACTCACACATGTTCCTTCTATCACACCATGTTCAAGAGGAACACAATCTTCTGGCAGACTTGCTTACAGAGTGGGTTTTTTTTAGACATCAACCTGTTTTCGACTCTGGAGAACGCCCAATGCCCAGATTATGGCTCCAGGTACCCACAGAAGCGCTCCAAAGGGAAGAGTCTCCAGATAACATGGTCCGGGAGATTTGCCTACACTTTTCCTCCGATTCCTCTTCTCAGCAGGATAGTGTACAAGATGCACCAGGAACTAGTTGCAATGATCCTGCCGGCGCCCTTGTTGGCCCGGCAGCCGTGATTCTCCTACCGCATGAGGATGTCACTCCCAGGCCCATCCAACATGCTATCGCAAGACCCCGGGGAAACGCTGCCCCGTACCCGCAGACATTCAATTTAGCAGTTTGGCTCCTGTAATCATAGAGTTTGGAAACCTCCAACTCCCTCAGAGATAAATGGACATACTCCAAACGCAAACCCAACACCAGGCATTGCAATTCCAATAAGTGGTAACGTTTTATCTGGTGCAATGGTAAGAACGCCAATCCCATTGACTGCTTCCCCGAATATATTGTCCTGTACTTAACACACCTATTAGACTCGGGACTTGTTTTCAATTCCCTAAAGGCCCACCTGGCCACTCTCTCTGCATATACCATATCCCAGAGCAGGGTTTCATGGTGGAAGATTCCTGTCATTAAGGCCTTTATGGAAGGGGTTAAAAGACTTCACCCCCCACCCCCATTTCCAACCCAACTCCTGGATGGGACTTGAATCTTGTCCTCACAAGATTAATGGGACCTCATTTTGAACCCATGCACAAGGATGGCGTTAAGGCCATCACCTATAAGACTGCCTTTTTAGTGGACATCACCTCGATAAGGAGAGTTAGTGAACTGCAGGCCCTTTCAGTTCGGGATCCATTTATGACTATTCACAAAGACGAGGTGGTTTTGCGCACACGGCCATGTTTTGCACCTAAATTCATCTTGAAGTTCCATGTGAACCAATTGATCGACCTTCCCACTTTCTTTCAAAACCCCACTAACTTGGCAGAAAGAAGCCTCCATACGCTAGATGTGAGGAGGGCAGTAATATACTACCTAGAAAAGACTAAACCACTGAGAAAGACAAAATTATTCTTTGTCTCTGTGGCAGCTGGTAGAGAAGGGGACCCTGTCTCTAAATAGTCTATTTCCAAATGGATTGTAAATTGCATCACACTGTGTTACTCTTTCCAAGAGAGATCTACCCTTTAAGCCTAGAGCTCACTCTACTCGGTGCACAGGGGCTACCATGGCATTCATTGCAAACGTTCCTCTAGATTCCATTTGCCAAGCAGCAACCTGGCGTTCTGGTAATACTTTCACTCAACACTACTGCTTAGACACAACCGCCAAGTCTGATTCTCAGGTGAGACAAGCGGTACTAAGACATCTTTGTTCCTTCACACATCCCACCACCATCATCGGGTACTGCTCGCTAGTCTATGCACCGCATTTGATCTAAGCAGATTCACAAACATCAGAAGACATACATTACTCACTGTAATTGTATTTCTGATGGTTGTATCTGCTTTGATTCACATGCGCCCACCCTTCCTCCCCTCTTGGAGTAGAAGGAACATAAATATCTTACACCTACCTTTTCTGTACCCACTAATGCCTCTACGGCTCCCTCACGGCAGAACAAAAACAGCCGGTGGGACATCGACGCGTGAAGGATTTTGGGTATCACGTTAGGGATAGTGTTAGTCTTGTCCATGCTGACGTCCCTTTTCGATCTTAAAAAAAAACATACAATATTCTGCCATTTTAAAGAGATGCCGGACTAAGCAGATACAGCCATCAGAAATACGATTACGGTGAGTAATATATGTCTTATTCCACATGGACAAATCCTGAGACACGTGGAAACCAATTACCTACTGCACCAGGCACAAGGTGGCTTCAGGCCTATGAGAAGAACTGAATTTGCAGTACTCAGCACCATCTGAGAAGATCTAAAAATGAACTCCGCCTTTCAGTGGCTTTTGACACCATCAACCGTGCGAGACTCATCAAAAGATTACAAGAAGCGGCGATAAGCCACAATGCAGGACAGTGGCTAAAAATCTCCTGGCAGAAATAATGGAAACCACCTGACTACCTCCCTTCAGCTTAATCTAGCACATACTCGTAGCATTCTACAAGTCTCATCCCTCATCACTAATTTGCAACATTTACATGATGTCTCCACTCATGAAACTTAAGGGACATGGACTTGCATGCTACAACTATGGAAATGATACTCTTATCTACAAAATGGACACCAGCGAGGATATAGACCAAAGCCTTGACAAATGCCTCTCACAAATCAATGCATGGACCCTCAATCAACTTTAAATTCAACCTGGATAAAACTGGAATCATGATCACACTCAACAACCTATTTATACACCCGCATGTACCATAGCCTTCTGAAATGGGGACCAGAACGGAACATCCAGAGTAGTTCCCAAAAAAAAGAATGTTGATGGACCGCAACTTAACACTGGAACCTCAAGTCAACGCAGTAGTAAATAAATACTTCTTTCAGCTATGTACTGTCAAGCAAATAGTACCCTTTATCACCTTTCCATACATAGCACTCGCCATCATCTCACTCGTCATGTCAAAAATAGACTATGCTAACAGTATTTACCTTGGAATGCCTAACACAGCAAAAAACTGCAACAGCTCTAGAACATAGCAGCAAAACTCCTCCTAAGATTCATCAAGAGAGAACACGTCATACCAGCAATAGGGTCCCCACACTGGTTACCAGTCTAGAAAAGGATCTATTTCAAAACACTTTGCATTGTTCACAGAGACTAACAAGGAACAGAATTCCTGTAAAACATGTTTCCATCTACAGACAACCGCCTCCTACCCCCCCCCCCCCCCGAGGACTCTCAGTGACCTACATCTCGAACCTAAACCATATTTGAAATGAAATTTGGTTGATCAGCCTTTTCAACCATCGCAGCGAAACTCTGGAGCTCCCTCCCCAAGGAAATGTGCACAATAGAGGCACACCTGACCTTCAGGAAAGCACTAAAACAGGAATGTTTGGTATGCAGACCCATACTCCCCTCAACATGACCCTTGATCATAGGTTAGTCTGCAGCTGAAATGCAGATGGGTACACACCAAGGACGACTCTTGTTTCAGGCTCTTTGCGCCATGTGATCCAAGTGGATTGGCCTACCAGTGAAAGAGACCCTGCGTCATCAAACACCACACTGTGGGTTTTAATTTACTCAATAAACAACCTGTGTAATGATGTTCTAACCTTATGCCACACGGATCTCCCCTTTATCCCTGCTTCCTTACTAAAACTCTCTATACTTCTATGAGCCCACCACACACTACCCATCTATGTCACCCCCACACAGCAACCACAACACCCCACACCTACACCAAACTGTAAATCTCCATGCATCCTCCGGTGGCTCACACAATTGCAACACAGTCAATGCACCCCTATCCAGCAGCCACACAAGGCCTCCTATACGGACTCAAGCACCTGCATGCCAACCGGCCTATGCCATCTAGTAGCAAATCCACACACACTGACCCCTTTTTCCCAACTGAAACTACCAACACAAAAGCACTTGTGCACTCTCCCTCTCCTCCCACTAACAAACCCCTTCCTTCGTCTTATTTTTAGATCCTCCAGAGCGTGTGGAGAACATGCAAACGACAGCAACGCGCAGCAAATGTTCCAGAAATTTTACTTTTGAGGACGTACTCCATGCAAGTACCTGCTAAGGCTGATGCATAAACAACTCATTGTTCTTAAAGTGTTCCACAATGGGTTCTAACCTGTTAGTTAAAATATTACTATGCCAAATTTCATATTATTAGCCAGTTTCAAGCTATCCCAGTTAATAATGTTAACATGCAAGTTGAAACAATAGTTAGAATATGTGGTTAGCTAGACATACAGCTTGTTCAAAATAACAAATCCCAGGATCCTGCAGAGATGATACATTTATTGGGCTAAATCATACTTTTGCCTGCTAACTTTCAAGAGCACGTAAGTGTCTTCCTTGGGCATTCAACAGTCCCTTCCTAGTTTTGCTCCAGTTTTGCCCTACCTTTCATCCCTAGGCTCCTACTTTATATGAACCTTATATGCTATGTAAAAAGTTATTGTAAACAATGCTGTTACCACACAGAGGTTTGCGAGTCCTATTAAACACTGCGCCAATGTTACAGCAGTTTGATATTTATGATTTTTTGAATTTTTCCGATTGTTTGAATCACTTAAGAGATCACAACAAAGCAGGAGGAAAGAAATCATCAATAATTCTAAATACTTAATGAAATCTTCATCCTAAACCATAACTGACAGACCCCACTAAAATAAAAATTGTTCATAAATGCTTATGAAAATATATACACAGCACTTGATTAGACCCCAGCCAAAATGCTCAATAGCCCATAGCGGGCATCAAAGAAAGGGTGAACACATGGCAACAAACTGAACGATAACATCATTCAAGGGGTCATAAAAAACCCAATTCCTTGTAGGATAACCACTCCAGGAGAGTTGGATTCCACTGAAAATCTCACGCTGTAACGTTAACCCACACATTCAACATTAGCTAAAGTATACAAGCTCAACCATTATTCCTTTTCAACTTCTTCACAAAGGAGTTTGCAACCTTCTCCTGGGTAAATTGAAACTTCTTCCCAGTGTATTCCACTTGATTGCTCAATGGCTATCCCACAGAAGCTTGCACACTCATTTTAGCTAGATCTAACAAGGGCCCTTTCCCTCCTATTTCAAATAAGCAAAATATTTACATACAAGTATCACCAAGAGAACTTCCTTCTCCTGTACCGCAGCTTGCAAAATCTCCTCTCTTGATACAGAAGAACAAAGTATTGCCATCAATGTCCCTCTCAGAGCTTCTTCACCAGTCAGCCCTTTGTTTGACGACCTGTAGGCATGCCTTGCCAATGGGAGATCAGTTCCCACTGTAGGCCCCATCAAGTCGGTCTGCCAAAAAGTTCTCCAATGATGCAGCAACTTTTCTGTTGGCGGCCTTTCAAGGAATCCCTAGGATTGTCAAATGTCCCCCCACCCCCTGGCATTTGTCAATAACTTCACCATGGCATCCAAATTCAATATGCTTTTGCCATCTCCAATGACTTAGTCACCCCAGTATCAAATTGTTCCAGCACCTTGAATCTACAAGCATGTTTCTGTTGATCTCCCTCCACCTCCGCAGTAGTCCGGGACTCCCATTTTCCCCATTACACCCTTTTATCGCTACATCAACATTTCCAATAGCTTCCTTCATGTCAGAGCATGGAGCAGTGGCGTAAAGAAGATTCCTTTCCTCATATGTAAGAACCCCCTCTTCAGTGGGGTGCTCAGCTGAGAGGGGAACAATGGTGCCCCAGGATCACATGCTGCTCCTCCAACTGCTCTGTATTTCATGCCCGATCAGAAAAACCTGAGGTTTTTCCCTTCCCCACTCCTGGGGTACTACCAAACAGGTGGCCAGGGGAGGGCCATCGCTTTTGGATCCTGACCTCGGGGGCCGACTAGCGAGGGAGGATCACCTGGATGGAGGGTCCTTTGGGATTGACGGGGATTTCTCAAAGGCGAGACATGGTATCCGCCCTTTCCAAACACCACCTACCCAACATTCTCTTAGCCTAAATGGCGTATTGTGTGCCCAACTCCCATTTTCCCCGTTATTCTCCTTGTTCAAAGCATCGCAACAACATTAGAAAGGAGAATATACATCCAGAGGCACATTACCATGTTTATGAATGTCCCGTTAACAAGTTCAGGCAAAGTCAGGCAATGAATGAAAGAGCAAGACACCTGAAGCCTGTTAATACTACTCAGGTGTATAAAAGGAGTAGCCGTGTGAGACACGATGAACGAGCTGGAACCCGAAAAGGAATCCGAAGCAGAGATCAAGCGAGCAGGCAGCTGCAAGGGCCTGTGCACCCCAAGTTCTACGGTCAGAGAACGGAGCGCTGAGATGCTAAGGATCCATGGTCGGAGTGGGCTAGAGAAAGCATGGCGAGGGAGCCGTGGCTCCAAGGAGCCAAAAGGGGTGAGCATGAGGTGTCGATCTCTAAGGGGCCATCCCTGAAATGTTTGTTCACCTGGGCTAGCAAGGTCACCCATGAGTGTCCAATGGGCGAGGGAAGAGTCCCTGACCTTGACGCGAAGAAACCACAATAGCTACGCCGATCAAAACTGGCGAGTTCAAAGGCAGAAGGGAGCCCGGTTTGTGAAAGATGCGAAAGATGTGATCAGAGATGTTAGAGTGCCAGGGGCACGATCCCAGAAAGGCCAAGGTGTTGGAGTGGTCATGCACAGAGCTGACTTAACTGTGCACATTCAAAATCTCTGATACGAAGAATTGACAGAGTTCAAGTTGTGGAACTGTTGGGGAAGGGACACTCTTTTGTATTAAGAGCAAGAAAATCTTGTGCCAAACCTACAAAATGAACTTTGTGAAACTGTGGTCCAAAATGGAATTTTGAGCCATGATGGAAAGCATTCGAGATGTGTTAGAAAAGTGCAAACTTTGTGAAAGTCGGGGAAAGGAAACCCTGTGAAAAGTGAAACCTGTTTTGTGAATTGAACACTGTGAGGGGAAAAGGAATTCCCGTAAAAAGTTAACGCTTTTGTCTGAGAAAGGAAACCTGGAATAGCCTCGAAAGGATTATGACTCTTTTTTGAACTTTGCAGAAGTTTTTTGATCCCAAGTCGTTGAAGCTTGAGGAAGGAAGCTGTGGGACAGCTCCAATATCATTTGATGAACATTGAGAAGAAAGCTGCAGAACCCCTGCAGTGACATCCTGATATTATTTTGCTGCACCCTTTTTTTCTGTTGGCCAAACCCCTACAGAGTATCTTCCTAGTTAGTGAGGGCAGACTTAGGTTAGACACAGACTTTCTTTTGATTTCAACTGGCAGACTATTATTCTTTTTCTTTTATGGTCGAGACTACTCCCATATAGAATAGCGCAAGTTAAGTATTCATCCCAACCCCTTATCTTAAATAAAGGCTTTTCTAAACGGATTCCTTGTCTGTTTCCATTTCGCGTTACCATGCCAATCTCTCACCGTGCATCCCTGCTATCGGACACCCTCGGTCACTCCATCCTAGGGCATCTCCGTGTTAGCAGTGCACTCTAATCAGCAACTGAGTGGAGCGCTAGTCAGTGCTCCAAAGAAAGCTGCCCATCTTGGGCCCTGCTCAGCTCCGCCTCCCAGTATTCTGATATATTAAAAGAAGAATGTCATTTGGTGTTTTCCTTAATTTGCAGCAGTCCTCGATGCCTAAATGTGACCAACAGAGCTGTGCATACTAAGAAGCTATAATTGCCCATTTGTTTGTTTGGCTTTTAGGAAAGAGAAAATAAACATCTCTTCTGCTATGTGATCAGCGGCGTCTGTATTCTTTAAACATCTATTCCAGGAAAGATGGTTCACAATCATGCAAGGCGCTGTGGGCCGTAGAGAGTGACTTAGAGGTGGTGCTACTCTCTCCTGGCAACCAACCAGTGCAATTATCTAAGAGCAGGTATTATATGGTCAAAACAGTCCAGTCTAAAGAGTAAAAGTGTGTAGTATCATTTTGAAGGCTTCACAGATGAAAGCTATTCATGTAATCCAAAAGGGGAAGCACAAATGCAATTGTCACATTTGTTTTTAGGTAACAGAGCATAACACTATGGTGAGTGCAGAGTCAGTCAGAACTGCTAAGTTTTTAACTTGCGAGGACAGTTGAGTGCATATACGAAGTTGAGCTGGCCATAAAGCAAAAGGTCAAAACCAGCTTGTTTACTTGTAGCCATTATCTCTGCCTTGGCCGGGTTCATTTTCAAACGGTTGCTTTGCAACCAACTATTGATGGGCAGCAAAACAGCCCAGGAAGACAGATGAATCCTGGTGTCTGGTGATCATTATTAGCAAACATAGAAATCAGCTGAGTGTCGTACCATAACTATATGCTGTGACACCAAATGTTTTAACAGTCAAAGAAGGGGACAAATGGGTTTACATTTTTGTTTGACGCTTGTCAAAAAGAAATGTGGCTAATGTGGATCTCTGATGGAACCTTTGCTTTAATGTAAACCGGCCCACTTCAAAGGCACACTAATAAGGCACCTGCACTGTGCCTTCCACTATTGTTGCCGTGCGTTCCAGGAGCAGGAGCACCGTCGACCCATGAGTTGCAGGAGCATCGTGTAATTTCTCCCATAGCACCCAGGTAAGCCAGTGGGCTATTACGGATGCCTGTCGGAGAATCTCGCCATTCTACGCTGATCCGACTTGGCAGAAACAGCAGATCAGCATTATTTCCTTTGTGTACTTTTAACTGCGCATGAAGCGCACCAACTGCAGAATCTGCTTTATTTCGCCTAACACCGCGATACAAGCCGCAAGGCTTAACCACGCTAAAATGGCCGCCTGACTCGAATCGTCTCCTACACTACGAAAATCACTGTGCAGCGTCATTGGCCCTTCCCTCCTATTTCACCGGCAGGCATAAGCCGGCCCACTTCTAAGACACACTAATAAAGCACCTGCCCTGTGCCTGCCCACTGACGACCAGAGGCCGACGCCAGGACCCCTGCCCTTTTGGCTGCAGGTCCGAGTGAGCCCGACCACCCATTTCACCTATCCAGCTCCTCGCCTGTTTACTGATAAACCATTCAACCACTGCTACCCCATCCAGGGCACACAGAGTGGTTAGTTTGGTTTCTGCAACTGTCCTCAACATGCTCTGCTAATTCGTCCAGACCCGCGCTTCCTATGATCTCCCCACGGCTCGTATGCCCGTTTGTCCGCCAAATTTTACTCTGACTACTGTGCGCACTCCGCTACACTACACTCGCTATTTGTACTGCATGCATAAGCATCTCTGACTACTCTGCCTACCATCTGCCTCCATTACTAATGTCCAATCACCACATTACCTTGTGGTAGGTCCGTCTCGCCATTCTGTTTGCCTCATTGTGATTGGCACTCTGGGAATTGTATTTAACTTAGTGCCCATCCACGAGCCGTCTCGGCGCGGGCACTTTACTAGCCTATTACCTGTGGCAATAAGGTTAATATTGCCTTACCTATGACCGTACTGCCTGTACTGACCTCTTAGAGTACTCAATGATATGCTCTGCAATGTGCAACCTTCAGCCATGCGCTTGTACCAGACTAGCCAGTGATATAGAAGTAGAATTGCCCAGCATATATTAGATTGTGGAATACTTAATGATGCTCTTGTTGGTCTGTTCCAGTCCACACGTGATCGAAATTGTACCTGCCTAGTTGCGTCAGACTGCATCTTGTTCAGAACTACACTTGCCTAATAGTTCACCCATGATCGAAAATTGTGCATGTTCAGGTGTGCCAGATTGTGTAGTGTTTAAAACTGCCATTACCAACTTGCGCTACTCTGCCCATGACTGAAAATTGTAACTGCTTAGTTGTGCCAGTTTGTGTATGGTTTAAAACTGCCTTTACCTAATGTTCTCCAGTCCGCCTGTGACTGTAAATTGTACCTGCCTAATTGTGTTAGACTATGAAGCATTTAGAACTACCATCGCTCAACCTGCCTAAGCTACCTCATATCTGGTACTGCATCCGCAAAGCTTACAGTAGTCTGCCAATTGCCCAGAATTGCTTCTATCTAGCAAGCTAGTGCTCGCCCAGTATCTAGGACTGCACCTGCCCAATGTATTACCACAACTGAGAGACAGCCTCACACAGCCGCCTACTAAAGCATACCAAATACTCTAAATTACGACATCTAGCCCACACCACCATGCCAACCCTACTACTAATGAACTACCTACAATACTTAGACCAGATCACCAGATCCACCATTCTAACTCACCTTACACATAATACAACCATGGTCCTCCACCAGGATACGATTTGCCTCTAAGGTTACCTTTGTCCAACTAGGCGCAGGCCTTGCCCGCATCTACTGCCCTAGACACTACCCCACACCATGCCCCACCCCATTTCTGCCCAATACCATACCCTTTCCACCCACACAGCACAATAACATGCACAAGCCGCACTCCACCTTCTCAGTGGCACATACTACTCATTGTTACACCCCTGTCGACCAGAACACCTAAAACCAATTTAGGAGTTACGAAACCAATAAGACGACTTAAAAGAAAAAACAGACTTTCGTCCTGCACCTTCTTACAACACAGGGACTCCAGACCCCTTACCAATCTAGTACCCATTCACCCTCCATTCAGGAGACAATCTACCAATGGAAAATGCCAACCACTAACACCACACCTGATCCTCACCCCCCTAAATGCCATCATAAAAAACAAAGGGACTCGCGAACACCGCCAGTCAAAACCTCCCCAACACCACCCTCTAGAGAACCACTAAAAGGGGCATTACTAAACGTAAGATCCTTAAATGCTCATGCCATAGACGTCCACGACCTCATCGTTGAAGACAAACTTGACTTCCTAATAATAAACGAAACATGGCTCCATCCAGCATCTGGACCCCTACTATCCCTCCTGACTACTCCATCCTTAGGGCTGACCGACAAGAAGCCATGGGAGGTGGAGTAGCCATTATCGCCAAAACCGCATTAGGCTTTAGAGAATGCAAATCTGAGTCACTAAAAGGATGCAGACTCCTCTCGCTCAAATTAGCCACCGACCCGAACACCAACATCAACTTGGTGTCTAGTCTATAGAGCCCCTAGCTCAGAAAATCACCCAGACATTGAACTTCCTCTTCCAATCACCCCACTCCTCAAACCTAAAACAAAATGTATTATACTAGGAGATTTCAACTTAGGCTTTAATGATGCAACAGATCATAAAGCCACTGCATTTCATAATTCATTTACAGAAATGCAATTCACCCAAATAGTCAACACCCCAACCCACTCCAAAGGTAGAATCCTAGATTTGATCTCAACTCTAAATACTACCATCATTCTTGAAGACAGTGTAGAATTATCCTGGACACACCACTCTTTAATTAGTTTTAATTTAATTATGGACAATGACCGAGTACCCCCACCTACCGCACCCACGCCAATTTTGAGTAGAAATTCCTGCAAACTCACACCAGAAACCTTGACCCCCATCTTGGAAAAACTGCTCTCGGCACAACCCCTAATCAACAGCTCCCCTGAAAGCATCTCCACTCACTACCATAATTGTTTGAGCACAGCCATAGATGAAGTAGCTCCTCACAGACCTAAATTACCAAGACTGAAACGTAGCAGTTCATGGTACAATGAGGAACATATTGAACTAAGAAGAAAAATAAAGAGCAGTAGAACACCTCAATAGAAAAAAGCCATCTAGCGAAACCTAAAAACTCCTTGAACCTCTGCATCTCCAATGCAGCCTCCAACAGCAAAGAACTATTTGCCATCATAAAAGAACTAGAAACATCCTGCCCATCTCCTAGCCCATCCACAGCAAGTAAAGCCTGGTGCACCACCATTTAAGATGCACGAGCCTCCAAAAATATAAAAAAAATTTAAAAATCTCATTACAAAGAAAAGCTCTAGAGCGCACCACCGGATTCACCCCTCCACTTCCGCTAGATGCCCCAGACATGATAGCTAAATTCCAGTTCAACCAAGTAGCACCCTTCCAGGTTCTCAACACTATAGCATCACTCAAGCCTTCGAACTGCAAAGGCGATAGCTTCCCAGCTAAATTAAAGCTTGCGCCCCTACTCTAGTGCCCACCATTACCAATTTCATTAATGCTTCCTTCAACTCTAATTCCATCCCAGCAAATATCAAATAAGCATGGGTAACCCCCTTACTCAAAAAACCCTCACTCGACCCCACCAATTACAGGCCCATCACGACAGTCCAGTTTTTGCTGATAATCATAGATAAGATTGCATACACACAAGTTCAAGACCACTTAGAAAACAATCACCTACTAGGAGATAGGCAATCGGGCAATCGGGCACAGTACTGAGACAGCCTTACTAGACCTGAAAAACCAGATGGATGCCATCAGAGAATCTGGAAACCTCTGCATCCTACTACTGCTCGACCTCTCGGCGGCATTTGATTTAGCGGATCACAACAAACTATGCCACACACTAGCTAAAAATGTCCACTTCTCCAAGGATGCCACATTATGGATCAAATCATTCCTCTCTCACCGTACCTCCAGAGTAGCGATCAGTGATAAAACAGCCGATCCCATAGCATAGATGTCCCAGTAGGTGTCCCACAAGGCTCATGCCTCTCCCCGACCCTCTACAATGCTTATTCCAAATTGCTCTTCTCTGTGTTAGATGCCATGGGAGTAATTTATACCAACTTCGCGGACAACACTCAAATACTTAACCCCATCACAGGTAACCTTGAGGACACCATCAACAAAATGTACGCCATTATACAGAATTGGATGGCAACCAACAGCCTCTGTCTCAATGGAGAAAAAACAGAGCTCCCGCCCACTTAAAGAAGCCACACCCAGAGTACACAGCCATAGTCATAGATGGTACTACCATTAACATATCCAACCAAGTTAAAACACTTTGTGTATATCTCGACTCCAGCCTCACTCTGTGCAAACACATTAATTCACTTGCATCCTCCACATCATACACTGCCAAACTTATTACACTTAGCCGACCCTTCCTCACACCCCAAAATTGCATAACTTTGGCCAGAGACCTTACACTCACCAAAATCGACTATTGTAACACGAGGGACCTCCAGGAAAAACACAAACTACAACTGTTACAAAACAAAGCTCTGAGAGCAGCACTAGGCTTAAGCAAAAGAGAACACATCACACAAACTAGGAGAGAAGCACATTGGCTACCCGTACGAGCAAGAATTCTCCACAACACCCTCACTATCAACCATAAATGTGTCACCTCCAAAGCCACAATCTACCTCAATCAGTGGCTCACACTTAACTCAACAGCAAGATCACTTAGATCTTGTTCCAATACCCATCTTCGGATCCCCAGATTCAAGAATGCTAGATCAGGAAACTCCTGCTTTACTGTAGCGGCACCCAGAATCTGGAACTCTCTACCAGACAATATCTGTAACGAGCTCTCCCACCCACAGTTTAAGAAACTGCTAAAAACCTCGCTTTTTAATAAATACTAACCCGACGAATACAACTGCTATGTAAATATGCTATGCTATGTAATCACGTTTCTGTATAGTCATACATCACATTAGCCAAGCACTCCATACTGTAACCAAGAAGTAGCAACTAATCCTTGTAACAATCAAGTTTGTAAGACTTCTGTGTATACCGTCTATGTGACTGACATACGAAATGTAAGCCTGTAAGTAACCTTGCAAAACTAAGCCGTGATACCCATGGGGTTGGGCGTACCATCAAATGTAATAAATAAATGGCCAGATTTCTGAATTGAACGGCCAAAGAGAGCAAATCATTTGTTGACCTGATAGTAAATAAGTAAAGAGCAGATCCACTCCAGAACTGTTGCACTGCAGCCAGTTTCCCCAAGTCCTTCAAGGAGTATGTTGTGTGAAACAATATCAAAGGCAGTGGATAGATTTGTGAATGTCAAGTTCTCTGTTAAATGTCCAGCCATCAATGAAGAATTCAGTATTTCATGAAAATCATTTTCTAGTAGCATCATTAGAGGCTATAGCTTTAACACAAAGCTAGGTTGCAGGTATCTTATCTGTGTGAGCCAGAGAGCTATTTTTAATGGGTTGAGAAGATTCTGCCTGATTTAATGGTTCAAAGTTGGTGAAATTGGTATTAAGATTCTGAACTTGTTGAGAGCATTTTACATCTCTGTGTAAATGTAACTTTTCACTGAAAAAAACGTGCACTACTATCACAAAGCATTTGGCATGTGGGTATATTGCATTTCTGGGATGCCCCATGCTGCAGTTCCTTTGTTTTCCCACACCCGCAGTGCGCTGGTCACAATGCAGGTTAAGGGGTCAGTAATGCGAGGCAGACAACTGCTTGATGATTTGTTATCATATGACATTTTATTCTTAAAGAAAATGTATAAAAAATTGCCTGACTATACCTACTCTGCTGAGGATTTCCATGCCTAACCAAGGCTAAGGGGAAACACTCTAGTATAACTGGCCCTCACACTAAGCAACCAATATACAAAGAAAATATGTCAATATAACATCACATGAACAACATTTGTAGTCTCTGAATAAACATCTAATGTCCTGGGTGATTTTCTTCCACAGAATTCAAAGTCAGGTCGGTTAGTGTTCAGCCAAAGAAAAAACTGTCACATCAGTTCTTGATAGTTCAAAGTCAATGTAAAAGTTTGTTAAACAAAGTTCCACTAGCAATCTCTTCTTCTTGGTGAAATATCCACTTTCTGCAAATAGCACCAATGGTAATCTCGGCCACAGAGCTTTATCTTCCTCAAGAAGACTTGCCACAGTTCGAAATTAGAGCAGTATCCACAACTATCAGTGATACACAGTTCTTGGTTAACAATTGGTACTCTCTTGGTTACAATTTTGGCCTTCCCGCTGGTGTATTTGTCAGGATCACCTTTTAGTACTGCTGCTTCAATTTTAACAACTTCACTTCTACTTCATTCGCTATGAGAACAGTTACCTTTGTCTCACAGTACTCCTCTTTGTTTGGACTACTACAATACTACATACACTGACAACCAGATATACCACCACAGCTCCAGTACTTTGGACTACTACCGCAGCTTCAGTGATTTATACTTTTAGAACGCCATCGACAAGATAAACTTAAAAGTATTTCAACAACTTTAAGTAGACAAGGCACTCTTTCTCTGAATAACTCTCTTCAAAAGGGGCAGCCTTTCTTATCTGTCTGCCATAACAACAACCTGGGTTTGTCTTTGAGACTCACTTCTCTCTGTCTTCCACAGTCTCTGGCACAACAGGTTGCGTCAACTTCAAAATAGTCTTTAGAAGCAGCCAGTTTCCCTTCCCTTGCTTTATCTGCACCTTTCTGCCAGTTATCAGCCCAATTAAGTACCAAGAAGCCTTGGTGCCACTCTTATTTTCAGGTAATACTGGCACATTTGTGTCTTAGGCCAATAAACTGTTATCAGCTTCACAGTACAGTTAGATTGCTTCTTAATTCTGGGAAAGGTTGCTTTCATTGTGAATATGGGGACACTCTTGGCTTGGGTAATGCTTGTAGTCATCAACTGTTATACACTTTAACTTCTTTAAATGAAAGGTATGCAGTGTTAGGATAAAGAATACAATTCTGTCGGTCTTTGAAAATCAGAATTCGGCACACACGACCACGTCTTTATATAGTTTTCAAAGTTTAAAGATTGGTGTATAATTGTATTCCTGTCTGAAAGTAAATGATAATTGGGACACAAAATTAGGCACACGCAATCATTCTCTGATGTAGTTTTCACAAGCTAAAGATTGTAACTCTCGTATTGTCAAAGTTAGTTATTCGGTAATGGTCATAGCAGCGTTCCCTTTCCTTAGCGACACAGAATCACTCCTTCAAGCAGTAACAGTCTTTGAATAATGGACCAATGGATTCTGGTAACATTAGCTTCTCAGGCGAGCAAAAGACCTTTCACGGTATACGCGAGTGCTACATTTCCATTGTTCAGGATATTCTGGACGCAACCAACAACTTCTACTTCCTTAAAGTCTTAGGGGAGCTGGATACTGTTACTGGCAATGCGTTAGAACGCAGTGTGTCACTCACAGGCTTCTTAGACACTTGCTCTACGGGCCGTACTGCTTTCCTGACTCCTGCCACAGCTTCTACTGCTTCTGTCTCGCTGGGAACCCACACCTCATGAAAAGTCGTCTCTGGTCTGGCCACATGTTTTGGGAGTTCCTCTCGTGCCCGAGACCCACGGCTTGACGATTGCTTCTTGCCTCAGTCTGCTGCACGTCAATCAGGCTCACATGGAGAAAGACATCTCTCCTGCACGTCTTCCGCTGCACAGCCTCTGCCCTTCAGAGTTTGGGGGAACAGGACCCTCTCAGAACAAGGAGGTGAAATCTGTCTCCACGTTCCGGCGTCCCTCTTATTCTCCCACTTCTGCTTGGTTTGCCAGCCTCGTGTATACTCAAACTACTGCTACAGCTCGCATTGCAGTCACAGTTCCAGCTCCTGGCTCTCCTAATTGCCTGGGGGGACTTTTAGGCCTCCCAGGTTCCTTCAGGTGTGAGGCTGTTGGGCTTAATTGCCGGACTACTGCAACTGCATGCCTCTTCAACCCTCTTTCTGGCCCCAGTACTTTTGTGATTATGGGACTTGTAATCCCCTTCAACAGTTAGCTTTTTCAATTTTTGCAATTTGGCAAACAGCCATAAAAAGTGTGGGATTACGGGGAAAGTTAAACAGGGGGGTTGCCCAGTTTTCATGGTCTGTTCCCCCGCCCCCATGTGATCCTACGCAGTACACCGTCCCCAAGGTCGAGATCAGAAAGCGTCTGCCTATCCCTGGCCACATGCGGAGGGTCTCGGACCAGGTTTCTTGGAGGAATCGTCACTGATTTTAATCACAGCGATTAGCAAATCAATTCTTTCATGAACCACTATGTCCGGCCCCAAGCCTTCTGGTTTCAAATGCTGCATAGATTGCAACTCCAAAATGCCCATCAACAAACAGCATACCATTTGTGTGTTGTGTCTGGGGTTGGAACATGACACAGAGCAATACGGCTTGTCAGTCAGTCAATCCTGCTGTAGTTGGTGGGCAGGTGCAAGCGGATCTAGGTGACGTGGTGTAAGCCCCACCCACCTCTCAATCACTGCTAAACTGTTGGTGCCTTCCGGTATTTGCTACCCTTTATCCCTACTTAAAGGCATGGTCTAGTAAAAAATTTTATTTAAAAAATAGATGGGCAACATAAAAAAAAATACTAGCATTCTCTTTTTTAAAACTTCCTATGTAACATTTTGAGCTATTCAAGCTCAAACTTCGCAAAAGCAAGCACATGGGCGCATCCATTTTGTGAAATGGATGCCCTCCTGTGCTGGCTTTTGCGGCACTAATGAAGGAAAAGCCAGCCAGCTGTAGTAAACAAAAGCTACCGCTGGGTGGCTTTCCCTTCATTAGTGCTGTACGCGGAGGACGGGGACCGGAGACCATGCCTTTAAGGAGCCCTCCAGCCTCTTTTCCTTTGCAGTTGGTGAGCAGGTGCAAGTGGATCTAGGTCACGTGGTCTAAGCCCCACCCACATTCTTAGCCCTACATCTTCCTTTCTGCTTTTAACTCTTCGATCAAGGGCACCCGAAGAGAAGGGCAGACTAAGAAAAGGGCAATTCCTGCTTGGACCTGGGCAGACAAAGAAATTGGAAATTCCTGTTTGGACCGGGAGGACCCAGGGCCCGAACCCCTGCTCAGACAACAGGTAAGCACACGCTGACATGTTGTTTTTCCCTCCATCACAGGGCAACGCCAACGCCCCTCCTCTAAGGCATGTACCTTACCCACATCAACCCCCTCAGCACCCCCTCACTGCCCACAACACGGAAGTTGATGCTCGCCGTTGTCTGCTCAGCTATCACCCACACAGCCGACTTCGCCGACCTCATCACTACGCACGACCTTGACACCATCTTCATCATTGAGACCAGGCTGACAACCACCTCCACCCACATCTTAGACGTCCTTTTCCCCGACGGCTATAGAATCCAACACAGAGACAGGCCGAACAAGAAAGATGGAGGCCTTGCAGTCATCCACAAGACCTTGTGGCCCCGCACCAGACGTGATATCAATCACATTGGCTCCTTTGAAATCCTCTCCTGAAACTTCCCGCTCTCCCTGACGGATACAGCCACCTTCCATCTCATCTACAGACCACCCAAACCCAACAATGCCTTCATCAGAGACTTCATCGACCTGGTCCCCACCATGTCCCTCACGCACGCCAACATCCTCTTCCTAAGCGAATTCAACCTCCCAGGCAGCAAGCACACCAAATCAATAAAGGAAGCTCTCCTCTGCCTTCTCAACACCCTCAGCCTCACACAGCACACGAAAGACCAAATGCACGAGAAAGGTAACATCCTCAACCTTATCACTGCACTGCCTCCCTTCCTCTCCCGCTTGACTGGTCTGATCACCTAGCCGTGCCTTTCAACATCCTGCACAACACCCCAGTGAAGCACTTCCAGCAGTAACCCATCAGACAAACCTTCAGGTCCTACAAGACCTTCCTAGTGGAAGCCCTGACGGAAGACTGTACCAACCTCCATCTCACATTTACAGAACACCCCCAACCAAACTGCCAAACTCTCTGTAAGCACTCAACTCCACCCTCTCAGCCTCCATCGACCGACACGCCTATAATACATCACACCTGCAAACCAAAACCGTCAGCATGCTGGTACACGCAAGAACTCAACCTCAGCAAAAGTCTCCTCTGGAAACCGGAGAAAACCTGGCACTGCTCCAGTAACACATCCGACCTGGTGCTCCTCAAGGAACTCCGAGCAACCCACCAACAACTGATCAACACAGCCAAGGTCTCCTACTATCAGAACACATAGTAGAAACCGACAAAAAAAGCAGAGCCCTCTTCAAAGCGATCAAGCACTGCATCAACCCCTACCCGACCGTGCCATACCACACTCCATTGAAAAAATCCACTGCATCAACACCTTCATCGACAAAATCAGCAATATTTGCCAGTACATAGACACCAACTCTGCATCCACAGACCCACCTCACGTCCCTCCTGGTGAAATCTCTAAACCCTGGACTGCATTCAAAACACTCTACAGAGGACTTGGTAGAAACCTCAAAGCCACATCATATACAGATGATATCCTCCCAACATCCATCCTCAAGAACCTCCCCGCAGAAGCTCTCCTTCCCTACCTGGAGATCATCAGCAGCTACCTAACTCAAGGCACCTTCCCATCGACCCTAAAGACAGGACAAATCCTCCCTAAGAAAATCCACTCTGGATCCCAACAACTTCGGTAACTATCGCCCCATCACCCATCTTCCCTTTGTTGGTAAGATTGAGAAAGCAGTAGCCACGCAACTGTAGCACCACATCAATACCAACATTCTCCTCCAGGCATACCAATCAGGGTTCAAACGCAGATGTAGCATGGAGACGGCAACCATACAGGTGGTCGTTCACGGACACCCTACATTGGTGCATGGCGATCAGCGACCTTGTCCTTCTCTGGTTGAAGTCCTACCTCGCCAACCGCCAGCAATTTGTTCAGATGGACTCCTCTTGTTCACTAATGCTACCTGTCACCTGTGGAGTCCCGCAGGGTTCCATCTTCTCCCCATTCTATACATGGAACCGCTGGGAGCCCTCCTAGCCACACACAATATCCACCAATACACCAACGACATACATACCTCAAGATCGGCTCCATCCACAGGCTCAAGACCTGCCTCTTGTTGAGCCAGTCTTCAATATCCAGTGCATACTTGAAGCTCAACCCCTCCAAGACCGAATTCCTACTCACCAACAGCACCGAACACCCAGACATACACACCTGGCTATCACCCATGACCCCTGAGGGCTTCACACCCAAGCTCACCTCCTGTGCCAAGTCCCTAGGGTTCCACATCGACAAACACCTCTCCTTCAAGACACACATATCTAAGAAAACTCTGACGGAAAGACAAGCCCTTCCTTCTTCCAGACAGCTTTAGATCCACCTTTTCGAGCACTTGTCCTATCCCACATGAATGGGGCAATGCCTCCTTGAAGGCCTCCCAATCGTCCTCCCGTGTGCCCCTGAGAAGTGTTCTACACGCGGCCACATGCCTCATCAAGGGACCTCATCAGCCTTCACAGGATTCCACTGCCCGCTCAAATCACCTGCATCATCTATAAGGCAGTCGCCCTCAAGTCACCAAGCTACTGTGAGAAACCTGAAGGCGTCTCCCTAGCTAGTCCCCGGGGATCTGTCATTCAGCCGGCCCGGACGCAGCCATCACTATTATATCCAGTTCCTGGGAGTGTACCAATGAGGGAGGATCACCTGGATGGGGGGGGTCTTCTGGGAGTGGGACACGGATAGGTGAGATGCAGTATTCCTCTTCCTTTAACACCTTTTCCCCATCCTCTCACGTAGGACATTCCAAACCACTGCCCCCCCCCCCAAACCCCTTTTCAACCGCAAACACTTTCGCACAACACAACAGACTAGCACTAGAGCCGTTTAACTGACATGTCCCAATACCAGAGTCAGGCAATTGATCAGAATCACACAAACCTGATGGCCCTTTCCCTTCCCCACGTTTTAGCACAAGATTTAATAGGAGCTGGTGGAGTACAGTCTCAGGCTTCTCTAGCACAGGACAACAGTTTCAATGGCAGACACGTTCAGGACCGCAATGCTCAAGTCTCGTTTTCTTGGAAAGTCTCTTGCCTTCGGGCCTGAAGTGTCGAAACAACAAAACAAAAGTTCCTTTGACAAATGAAAGTTTGTTTCCAAAGTTCAAAAGAGGGTGATGCTTTCACCCCTGGCTCCCCCTCTTCTGGGCTGACTCCTGTCCATTTTAAACCAAAATTTAGATAGGGTGATGCCTTCACTCTGGAGTCCCCCTCTTCTGGGTTGACCCTTTCTCACTCGTATTTCTTTACCTTTCTTTCTCTTACTGTGGGATTTACTTCCCTTTCTTTCAGCCAATTTATGGATCAAAGTCTTTCGATTGTACGGGCTTTTGCTCAACCCTCACATTTGACCACTTTGAGTTCCTTTGGCAGCCTTCCTATGGCCTTCTGGTTTCTGTAGTTTCTCAATATGGGACTCGACCAGAGTCTCTTGAGTTAGCACCCACGTGGTGCCGCTTTCCCTCTGTAGCTGGTCTCCCCCTCACACTTTCAACAAGTTCCTTAAAGTTCGCTAGCTTTGTTCAAACTTGCCACTTTGCGATTCTCACTTAACTCAGACTGGTGCTTATCGGTTTTCCCCTTGACTCACCGGCTGTGATCCGCTTGGCCTTCGGCTTCTCTGGAGTCAATGCCGGTACCATGGGTGCGGGAGTCTCCACTGCTTTGCCATATCATCATAGGATTGCCTTGTGTAACATTGACATTTGCAGCAGGACACTCGCTCTATTGTACGTGTGTTAAGTAAGATTTCCACAGAGCTGGCAAATCTTCCTTTCCTGGTACAACTCCAGAACTTTTTGCTTTTCTAGTGGGATATTTTTCATTAATACCTCAGAGAGTGGGAACCTTTTTCCACACTCACCTGTCTTTTTAACTCTTTTTATGGGTGTCATTTTTAAGACTCTCCATAGTCTTTTTCAAATTTATCAAGTCTCACAACTTATTGGCAATAAGTGCCTGTTGTTGCTGGGTTGCCCTAGGGGCTCCCCATTTAACTTTCTTGTGCTAACCTTGAGTGAACTACAGTTCCCAAGGGTAGAAAGGATCTTTGGATCCCTTTTACATTTTATTCTGTGGAACCAGCACACCCCACCTTATGTGGAGTGCTGGGGAGATTCAATGTATCCCCTTTCACATTAAAACTGTAACAATTATGTTACAGTGACAAGCTTACCTTTAATGGCTGGTGGCAGTGATACCTTTTACTAATTTGGTGCACCTTTACCGCGTACTGTAATCACAGCTGCAGTAAAGGCACCTAAGGGTGCTCATTTGACCAAAATGGCCCCCGTCTTCTTTTTCTGCCATTTTAGTGTTTGTCGTTTCTTTTTCCTTTCCCTGACATCCAAGGCGGGAAATTCCTTTGTCTGAGTTTTGTCTTTGGTGGGAGTCCCCTGGACACCCCGCCCGGGCTCCAGTCAGTCTGTAAGCGCAGGAAGTGGGGGAGGAGTCCAAAACTTCCCCCTCCTTTGTCTTAGGTCTTCCTTCAACTGGGCCAAATCCCAGGGGGGGGGTTGGCTGTCCTGGTTGGACAGCCAGACACCCCTTTCTTATAAAATGCGGGGAGAGAATGCAGAGGTTGTGTTGCAGTTCCTGATAAATACTGGAAACCTGGAAGCTGAAGACATGTCGACTACTGGAAGAGAAAACCGAAGAGGATGATGAAGGAAAAGCGCCGGGAATGATTTACAGCGGCCGGAAAGCCACTAGACTCAAGAAGACCTGCATTTTGAGCCATCCCATGGGTTGCTGCAACCTTGCGTTCTTGCAATACCCCAATACCGTGGGACCTCCAGCCGCTGTGCGGTGCACGGTCTTCCGAATTCCTAATCTCGCTGAAACTTTGTGGGCATCCTGGTCTATCTTCAGAGACACGAATCGAGTCCAAAATGTCACCTCACAAGAGTGCTGGACCTTTTAAACGACGAGAATTCAACCGCGATTTTCTGTCTTCTTCTGTGTTCCTTGAAAAGGCAGCAAACCCGCAGAACCGCATTCAGCCGCGAGAGAAATTTTGCCTAGAGCCTTCTTCATCGATCCCTGCTGCAAAGTCCCTTCTGAGTTCTTGTGTTCAGTCTCCAGGACAAGGAATCCACTGACTGGGTATTTGGCTGCAGTCCCTGAAGTTCTCCTGCTGCCATCTCTTCTTCATTGCTGAGGTACTGTGTTGGCTTGGGTATATACTTACCTTAAGCCTGTTGGGATTTCTGTGTAGTCCTGGGGTGTTTTCTGTGATTGGGAGGTCCCTCGTCCAGTACACTCAGTCCCACTGCTACAATCCTGCTGGGGTGTCTTCTGTGAAGCCCCTGGACCCTCTTCTAACCCTAGAAGTAAAGTACTCACTTGTTTGCCAGTTTTCCTAAGGAAACTCTGACTTTTGCTACCAAAGAACTTATTCTTACACTGCCTGTTGGTCACTAGTCCTAGTGACCCCCCTTCTGCCACTGAGAACACTCATGCTCTTAGGGAAAGACTTTGAAGGGATTGGAACTTCTGCCTAGAAAATAAATCAAGTGTTTTACTTACTTGTAAAGAGTTGGCTAGTTGGTAACTGTAATTCTAAGAGTGACCAGATACCAAAGTTCTTACTGATCTTGAATGTGTGATGCACTATTCTTAAAAGTATGGTTAACATATTTCCTTCCTTAGCCACTGTTTTGCCAGTCCAAAAGAAAATAGATGTGAAGGTATTTTACTCTCCTGTGATTAGGTTGTGCCTCTTTACAAAGGTAATGTGTTGGTTTCACCAGATTATTCCTGTTAGGATAACTGTATGAGTGTCCCCCCAACTGGGTCTTGCTTCCCCTGACTTGCTGCTAGCCTGTCCTTAATAAGTCTACATTAGGTTGTTGCATACCTAGAATAACTATTCAGTAAAGTGTGACATTGGGTTTTACTTTCCCCTTCATTGTGAAGTTAAAGTATGTGGGTTTTACTTACCTTGTGTTAGCTGTGTGCCATCCAAAACAAGTTACCAGAGTTATTGCTTACCTCAATCTAGGGTTCCCTGATTTCCAAAGAATTTGTAATTGTACATAACATCCTTAGGTTTTACTCACCTGGTATAACTGTGTGTTATGACAAAAGTAGTTATAGGTTTTTACTGCACCTAGAATAAGTGTGTCACTATTCACCAAAAGTATATTGTCCAGTTGAGTGTTTGTGATTTGTTCCAAGAGTCACTGTACAACTGGAAGGGCCTACTGTCCTTGTATTAACAAAAATAACCTAAAAGTAACCATTGGTCTTTTACTCCCAAAGAATAGGCTTGACCTATACTAAATGTGTATAACAAGGTTTTGACTTCCCTAGAACTACTGTTAGGTGTTCCAAATAAGGTCTATACTTGGGTCTGTGTACTTTCAAGTATAGTGTTGTGTTTTATATCGTGATTCTATATAATGTGTTAGTACTTACTTAACCCCTAGATTTATCTGGGCCTACTTGTATTTAAATAAAGCCTTTATTTTTACAATACATAGTGTTTCAGTGTTTCTTCGGATCATTTGTATTACAATGTTCACCTGTACTATATCTACTGCCCTCTCTCCCTCCCAAGATGAGCCTGGCTGCTCTGTCTACGCTACCCCGAACTCAGGTGGTACAGCCTTATACTAAGAGTGGAGTCTTGTACTGCCCAGTAGAATGGTTTTGCTAGGCCCTTAACTGGACTTCAGAAAAACTGTCCTAACAACGTGGTCTCAGATTCCTCTCCACAAAGGTTCGGTGGGCCTGGGGTGAAAAGGGCAAGGTTGCTTCTCTCCTTGCCACACTCGCGCCTCCCGCCCTCTTTTTCCTTCTCTTGAACTGCCGCCTTCTGTTAGCTGCCTCCTTGTGCTGCCTGTCGGATCCGTCTTGCTCATACTGTGCTTTCTGGCTCCACCTTTTATCCCTTTGGGGAAGGGAAAGGGCCGTCATGTGTGTGTGATTCTGATCAATTGCATGACTTTGCCTGACCCCTAGAATTTTGACATGTCAGGTAAATGGCTCTAGTGTTTGTCCATTGTCCGTTGTGTTGTCCGAAAGTGTTCGCCGTGGAAAAATGGTGGGGCAGTGGTTTGGAATGTCCTATGTGAGAGGATGGGGAAAAGGTGTTAAAGGAAGGGCAATACTGCGTCTCACCTGTCGGTGTCCCACTCCTCGAAGACCCCCGTCCAGGTCATCCTCACTCACTGGTCTTACCCCAGGAACTGGATCCAATAGCGATGGCCGTGTCCTGGCCACCTGGATTGACAGATCCCCAGGGACTAACTAGGGAGACACCTTCAGGTTTCTCACATACCCTTCCCCCATGCGATGTAGCCACATTTGTTTTACAGAGGAACTGTCATGACCCTTGCCCCTGGCCCTCACTGGCAAGTCAGCCTTCCGGTTAGGGCCAGTTCAAAGGCCTTAAAACCTCATCCAAGACTCTCGGAGTCAGTCCTGGCACCTTTGGCGCCAGGCTCATAACCATCATGAAGACCAACATTAGAATGGGACTATTTACTTGGGGCTATTTAACTTGGGGGGGTTCAGCCAACATGGAGGCACACACATAGCTTAGTTACAAGGAACTGAGCTATGCGGTCTAGTCTTTTGGGGGTGGCAGGCCAGGGACTACTTTACCTGGACTACTTTGGGTGTGGCCGGCCTGGAACTATTTTACCTGGACTACTTTACCTGAGACTATTTAAACCACACCCAAACAGCAGAACATGCTTTGCGTTATTCTGCTGTGGGCAGCGTAACGCTCACCGTGTCCAGTTCTTTGATGCCAGCTTACCTGAAACCAAGGACCTGCAGAGAGGGAAAGAACGCAACTAAATTTACCTGGAACAGTATCCTGTCTCCAATCCATCGCCGACTTCAGTTTCACTCACCTGAAGGCACAAACGCATGCAGCACTGCATGCATCCTGGAATACAGTAACCTGGAAAGAGGAGAAAGAAAGACAGCATTAGTACGCGTTTATTCGCGTTTCCTCCCGAATGAAGAAAGCCACACAATTCTTACCTGGGAAGTCATCTCCTGGTCAGTATCATTGCTGGAACATTACGGCACTCGGCGAGGAACATCGCAACCTGCAAGAAGAGAAAAGACACAGGTTAGCAATATAAAAGTGAAACAGCGCAGCGCATCGCGCATTACTCACCGGACAGCATCGCGCACACCGCGCTTTCGCCTACCGGCCCATGCTCATCTTCAAACTGCATGACAACACCAAAATACCTTTCCATACCTAAAAGGAAAGAAGCAAGACAATTTCTATTCGAACTAAGAGGAACATAAGAACTGCATATAAAGAGTGTAAAGCAGCAAACCTGTGGAGTCGCAGCAGGCCTGGATTTCCACAGGAGGGGGGCTTGCACCAGTGAAGTAACTTGGTCGCTGCTCGCCCCTCACATATACACGCCCCTACCACGAGGAGCAGGACGGAGAATCCACCTTTTACAATATTAAGGTGAGGAGAGGGCCCAAGGGGGAGGAAGGAGTTGAGGCCAAGGGAGGTGGAAAAACATAAAGACAATCTGGTATTGAATCCAGCTCTCCTATATTGCAGACCCCTCTTTAACTAGAGGCCTTACCAAGGGACCAGGAGAGGGTTCGAGAGTGCAAATCATCCAACCAGGGCTGGGTGGCATCCCCGTGGCTACCAGGTGAGCGTAACAGGAACCGGGAAAGAAAATCCACGTTCCCCTGGTCTTTTCCTTTCCGGTGTTCCACTGTGAAACAATAGGGTTGTAGTTCTAGAAACGGTTCCATGACCCGAGGGTTGGACTCTTTGCATTGGCTAATCCAGATTAAGGGTGAGTAGTCGGTAACTAGAGTAAACCTTCTTCCTAATAGATAGTACCTGAGATGGATAATGGCCCACTTGATGGCTACGGCCTCTAGTTCTACCACAGAGTAATTGTTCTGACGTGGGAATAACTTGCGACTGGTAAACCGCATGAGATGTTCTAATCCGTCCTAGACTTGGGACAGAACAGCTCCTAATCTTGTAAGGGAAATGTCCGTCTGTAACACTCTCACCTTTGAGAAGTCGACTACCTTTAGGATTGGGTTTTGACATATTGTCTGTTTCAAGATGTTATAGCATACCTCGTCGTCGTCACTCCACTGAAGTTTCTGAGGCTCAGTATTTTTAAGTTTATTTGTTAACCGTGCCGTTTTATCCGAATATTTGGGGATAAACCTACAGTAATAACCTATTAACCCAAGGAAAGCTCTAAGATCTCCTTTGCTCTTGGGAGTTGGAGTGTACAAGACGGCTTTCACTTTTTCATGTTGGGGCTGTACAGTACCATTCCCTACGAAGAAGCCAAGATATTTTACAGCAGATTGGGCTAGTCTGCATTTAGCTGGATTTGCAGTTAGACCAGCATTTCCATGGGCTTTCGTGATGGCATAAAGATGGAAAATATGGTCTTCCCAGGTCTTACTATAAATGACAATATCGTCGATGTAACGCCCTCAAAAGTCTGAATAGGGCTGTAGGATGTTATCCATAGGACGTTGGAACGTAGCTGGTGCACCGTGTAGGCCAAAAGGGAGGACTTTAAACTGGAATAACCCTAGGGGTGTTGCAAACACATTTTTTACCTTATCTAGTCCATATACAGGAACTTTCCAGTATCCTTTTGTCATGCCTAGGGTTGATAGGTGGCTGTCCCTAGTTTGTCAATTAGGTCATCGATGCGTGGCATGGGATAGGCATCAAAGTCTGATATGGCATTGAGTTGACACATTTCGATGCAGACTATCCGTGACCGGTCAGGTTTAGTGACTAACATGATAGGAGATGACAATGGACTTGAGGAAGATTCAATGATATTAGCCTTCAACATTTTGTTGACTTCCTCGGTTACTACCTGTTTTCGTGCCTCGGGTAGACAATAAGGTTTTAGGTGAACTACCTTGCCTTTACGTGTTCGAATATAATAGGTGCCTTGTACTCTTCCCGGGTTCCTCTGAAAATACGTCCGGGAAGGAAACTATTATGTCCTTCAG
This sequence comes from Ambystoma mexicanum, assembly GCF_040938575.1. Lineage (NCBI taxonomy): Eukaryota > Metazoa > Chordata > Amphibia > Caudata > Ambystomatidae > Ambystoma > Ambystoma mexicanum. The sequence goes on along the minus strand of NC_090925.1, from coordinate 323,184,914 downwards.
ATCTTCCCGTTGTTGGCTAGATAACTGGGGTGGATTGAAGTCAAAGTTATCTATATCCTCGGGAACCAGACAAGCTAGAACTTTAGCATGGGTGGCTGATGGGTTTTCTTTCCACTTTTTTAAAAGGTTAACATGATATAAGTGGACTTTCTGTTTTCAGTTTGGTTGGGCTATTTAATGCTTGCACGTTCCTGTTCTTTCTATTCTCTCATAGGGTTTGTGCCACTTGGAGACCAGTTTATTTTCTGAGGTGGGTAAAAGAACTAGTACTTTCTGTCCAATAGAAAAAGATCTTAAATGTACCTTTTTGTCGTAACAGACTTTTTGCTGGTTTTTGGCCTTGCCCAACTGTGTACAAACGAAGTTCCAGACTAACTTCATATGTTCTCGCATTCTAGTTCCAGTTTAGGATATTGGAATGGGGGCCTCCTCACGTCCTTCCCAGGTTTCCTGGAGCATGTCTAGGACATCTTGCGGTTCTCTTTCATAGAGTAGCTCAAAGGGAGAGAAACCGGTGGACACTTGGGGGGTGGGGGGGAGGTGGAGGTGTTTCCTCACTGCAAATAGAGCCCACAGCATCATTCCATCCCAGTCCTTCCCATATTTGTCTACCAGTTTCCGTAGAATTTGTTTTAAGGTCTTATTGAATCTTTCCACTAGACCATCAGTTTGGAGATGGTACACAGAAGTTTGCAAGGTGGTAATGTGGAGTAGCTCTTCAACTTCGGCCATAAGCTTACTCATAAAATTTGAACCCTGGTTTGTTCATTTTTTTTGTTGGGAAAACCAACTCTGGAGAAATACGGTAGAAGATGCTTCATTATTTGCTACGTGGTATTGTTTCACATTGGGAAGGCCTCCGGATATCGAGTCACATAATCTACGATCACCAGGACATACTTGTTCCCCAATTTAGATGTTTCCAGAGGTCCTATTATGTCCATGCCAATTTGTGAGAAGGGGACTTCTTTAATTGGCAGAGGGTTCAAAGGGGCAGGTAATGGAATGTGTGGGTTGGTCTTTTGACATATCCCACATGTTTTTATGAAAGCTTCGATGTCAGCATGAATACCCGACCAATAAAACTTTCCACTAATATGCGTCTGTGTTTTAGTTCGTCCCAAATGTCCTCCGGTGAGATGGGAATGTGTGCGATATCTAGCACAATCTTTCGGTGACTATTAGGTATTACCAGTTGAGTTTTTATTAACCCCTCAGGGGAAGGTTTCCTTCCGGTAAAGTAACAATAGTTTTATAAAGAAAAGGGGACTTCCCTTTTCTAGGCCTTCTTCCTCTGGGATTGCTTGTTGAAAAGCTTCATTGAGGGCTGGGTCATTTTGCTGTGCAAAGGCTAGGTTGGGATAGATGATGGGTTCCTCTACTTTCCTTTCTTCGATGGTAGGATATTTATCAGCTTCTCCAAAGCCTAGATTACCTCTATCTGTCTCATCTGGTTCAGTTTCTTGGAATTGAGTGAACAGAGCTCTCTCCAAAATTCCTTGGGCAATTTGGTCTCCCCGACATACCTCAAAAGGGACTTTACCATGATTCTGTAATAGAACCTTTGCATCCTCTCGGAAGTCAGGATCAAGAACGCCTGCTAAGACGTCTATCCCGAACTTCTGCACTAAGCCAGATTTCGGGGCCAATCGTATGTAACATCCCGGAGGGGGAATCAAAACTAAATCCATAGGCGTCTTTCCTCTTTTCCCAGGGAGAATAGGAGCTTCGCTACTGCTACAGACATCAAACCATGTTGATTCCTTGGTGACAGTGGAAGGGTTGGACGCTCTCTGGCTAAGTTTTTGAAATTGTAGGGTTCCCCAGTTTGTTTCAATTTAGCTGGATCCCATTACTGACACCATATGTGAGAACCTCATGGTGACACAAGTAAAACAGACACAAGTGATCAAAGTTCAAGGGTGTTTATTGAAAAAATAAAGTTTGTATGCGGTTTGGAAATTGCCTAATATAAGCCTAAATCTTTTTATTTTTATTTTTTTTATTTATTGTTGTTTTAATAAAGATAAAAGAAAATCTTGATTTTTTTCAACATTACAATATTAGCAATTTTTTTGGGATAAAATACAGCATTTATACATACACAATTGTTTGTTACAAGTTGATATGTTTAACAGATATGTATAAAAAACATGAAAGTTAAATTGATTAGCTCCGTTTTTTCCCTAGCTTTTTCATTTTTAAACCGTACAAAAAGTTCAAAATAGCATATCTAACAGTTTTCACAGTGTGAAATAGCAATTCCCATAATTCTGTGGTAGACTCAATGTATGATCCCTCAAATAAAGACTTAAAAAACAAAATCCTCTGTGGAAGTAATATTACACATTCTGCACATAAGTGTCTCAACGTTTCAGGAGCGGATTGACAGTATCGGCAAGGCAATGCTTTTGCTGGTAAGAGTTTTCTTCTGCATAATACTTCATGGGTAGGCCATATATTTAAACGAAAGCGCAGGAAATCATCTCGTTGACGAAAATTTGGAAACGGCATTAAATAAGGCTCCACCATATCATAACGCTTCAAATTGAATGGGTTGTCCATGAATGTCTGATAAATTGTATGAGGATTCCCTGCGTCTTCATTTGCCACATTGTAGGGAAATTATCTTTTGATTTTAACAGGTAATTTGCCGTAATGTACATTAACCCCTCAGAGTTTCTGTCAATTGCCATTACGCATTTCCTATATAAGGAACAAAGTTTCCATTTGTAGATTGCATATAGCGACAGTAAACCTAACTCGTGCCTCAAAATGGCTATGGGTATCGACATTGTTAAGTTTAACACACGTTTCCAAAAATGACCTTCCAAAGCAGACCAATATTCATAGGTTTCGATTTTAAAGGCTTCACTACCATATGTGACCACATGTACGTACTTTTGTTTATAATAAATTATAATGGGCTTTAATGAAAATTTGCAGTACCTGGCCTTGATCAATCGAGCCTGGGACAGTGTCATAATCGCTTTTTGCTTTATATAATTCTCATATCCCACTGAACTCGCTTGCTGGGTGGGTTATTAAGGTTCCCACGTAGACATATGAGGGGACTGAATCCAAGTTTGTTAATTGCAATGGCCATTGATGGGTTTTCGATCTCTGCCTATGAGTGCCAAATTGAATCACCTTGGTTTTTGCAACATTTATTGAAATATAATTTTCTAAGCAATAGGTTTCCAAGGATTTCAATAGGGCACAAAGACCATTGGGGGTTTTGGAGAGTAAAACCATGTCATCTGCATATAGCAGGTGTTGAATCGGGATGCCATCTATTTTTGGTGAGTCCGTCACAGTCAATGCAAATCGGGATTTAATGTCTGCTATAAAAAAGTTGAACAAAGCGGACGCTAAAAGGCATCCTAGCTTCAGCCCGCGAGCAGTACTAATCGGATCAGAAAGGAGACCGGTGGTATCCAATCTGATCCGCATAGTGGTGCTCATGTGAAATTCAATCACCCATTTTAGAATTGACCATTGGCAACCATTATTCATCAATTTCATATACAGCAACTCGCGAGATACTGCATCGAAGGCCATACGGAAATCGATGAAGGCGATATATAATGCTTCCTTCCTTTCATGAGCTCGAAGAATGATACTATTTAAGGTGATAATGTTTATACATGTGCCCACCTCAGGGATAAAGCCAGTTTGGAAAGTGTCACGTAAGCAACGAATGTCTAGCCATTCGTTAAATGTATTTAGAACAAAGCCTAAATCTAAGATGGGGACTGATGGCGACCATCAAATGAAAATTAAGGCAGTCCTAGTGGCATTGTGTCGAAATTAAAGGGCCTTTACTAAGAAACCTATTGCCAAACCTTACAACTATTACAAAAAAGGCTGTGGGATAGTTCTCAAGAAAAGAAAGAAGTGCACTCAAATAATAAGGCAGGATGCAGTAGTTTGGGTCTCCCTTCCCCACGTTTTAGCACAGGATATAATGGGCTCTATAGTCTCAGGCTTGTCTAGCACGTAACGACAGTTTCAATGGCACACAGTTTCAGGACTGTCGATGGTCAAGTCTCATTTCCTCAAAGTCTCTTGCCTTCAGGGCCTGATGTGTTCAAACAAAAAAACAAAAGTTCCTTTGACAAATGAAAGTTTGTTTCCAAAGTTCAAAAGAGGTACCCCTCTTCTCTGCTAACCCTTTCTCACACGTATTTCGTTACCTTTATTCTTTTCTCTTACTGTGAGATTTACTTCCCTTTCTTTCTGCCAACTTATGGATCAAAGTCTTTTGATTGTACCGGGCTTTTGCACAACCCTAACATATGACCACTTTGAGTTCCTTTTGCGACCTTCCTATGGCCTTCTGGTTTCTGTAGTTTCTCAATATGTGGCTCGACCAGAGTGTGTGTAGTTAGCACCCACGTTGTGCCGCTTTTCCTCTGTATCTGGTCTCCCCCTCACACTTTCAACAAGTTCCTTAAAGTTCGCTCCCTTTGTTCAAACTTGCCATTTTGCGATTCACACTTAACACAGCCCGGTGCTTATCGATTTTCCCCTCGACTCACGGGATGTTGAATCGCTTGGCTTTCGGCTTCTCTGGAGTCAAGGCTGGTACCATGGACACAGGAGTTTTCCTCTGCTCTCCTTTATCATCATAGGCTTGCCCTGTATACCGTTGACATCTGCAACAGGACACTCGCTCTATTGTACACGGTCTCAGATTCCTCTCCACAAAGGTCTGCGGGACTGGGGTGAAAAGGCCAAGGTAGCTTCTCTCCTTGCCACACTGGCGCCTCCCGCCGCCTTTTTCCTTCTCTTGAACCGTCGCCTTCTGTTAGCTGTCTCGTTGTACTACCTGTCGTATCCGTCTTGCTCATACTGTGCTCTCTGGCTCCACCTTTTATCCCATGCTAAAACGTGGGAAAGGGAGACCCAAACCACTGCATCCTGACTTATTATTTGAGAGCACTTCTTTCTTTTCTTGAGAACTATCCCACTCCCTTTTGAGATGGACCCTACCTCTTTGACACAAAAAGTCGCAGGAAGCAAGAAAAGCTGCTACTTCTGATTCAGACAGTGATTCTGACATGAACTTAGTGGATTGCGTCAGAAGGGTCGGGGGGGCATCAGCGGTCCTTCGCAGTGCTGCTTATCTCGGAGGATCCAGTTTTTTGCCAGAGGTCCAATCAAAGCTGCAAAGCATGAGTTTTGACACAGAACACCTTTTCAGGCCCATGACCAATGAATCCCTAGACAAATTAAAAGAATCGATGATTACAGCAAAATAATTGGGGCTAGCAGTCCCACAGCCTCTACCCAAGCCGCTTTCTTCTCCTTTGGTACGAGAGGCGGCATGTTCTGCTGCTACACCCCCTGTTGCCCCATGCAAAGCAGGGCTAGAAAAGAGTCTCACTTCCCGACAGGGGCAGAAGGGCCAGGGTCGTCTTCTGCACTGGCAGTGCCACCTGCCTCAAAACGTTGTTTGAGTTCCACCCATCATGCTACTTCTGTTGGACGAACAGTCTCTAACCATCTCAGCAGGTGGCAGGAGACCACCTATGAAGCCTGGGTACTCCAGCTGGTCGATCCAGGTCACTGCCTGCCTTTCCTAAGCAGGCCCCCAGACAAACCAGCAAGTCTGTCTTGTCGAGAACAGGAGCCAGAGCTCAAGGAAGAATTGAGGCTCTTTTTGGAAAAGGGAGGTCTGGAAGAAGTGCCAACCCGGGATAGAGGAACGGGCGGGTACTCCGGCTACTTCTGCCCAAGAAGTGGGGAGGCCTCTATCCCATTCGCGACATCGGGTGCTTAAACAAGTTCCTGAAGACTCACATTCAGGATGAGATTCTCCAGGCTCTACAAACCCAGGACTAGTTGGTGTCATTGGACCTGCAGGACTCCTATTTTCATGTGATGATCAATAAGGAGGACAGGCATTTCCTGAGGTTTATCATTCTGGACACACATTGCCAGGTCTAAGTGCTTTCCTTTGGCTTGACCTCTGCACCCTGTGTGTTCCCCCAAAGTGGCCCACCTCAGGAGGAACGGAATGTTTATCTTCTTATTTGGATGAGTGGCTCATTAGAGGTCAGTCCCCAGAACAGTTCCCGAGACTTGTTAAGAATATTTGTTCGCTACTTCAGAGCTCGGACTTCTCCCTGAGGTTTCAGAAGTCGCACATGACACCTGCACAGAAGCTCCAGTTAATCGGAGCAGCAGTGGATGCTCGGACGGGGAAGACTTCTCCCCTCAAGGGGAGACTCATTAGCATCAGTCAAATGATCATTTAGAGCCATATCTTGAGCCGGCTACCAGCTTCAACTTTTCTCCACATCCTGAGTCTCATTGCTCCGTGCATGTTTCTAGTGCCAGTGGCCAAGCTAAGTATGCTCTAGCTTCAGTGGCTACTCCAAGGTTATTGGTGTCACTATTCTGCCGAAATGTCAGATGTCATCAAGACCTTGTGGACTATGGTTGGCGACCTGTCATGGTGGACACACAGGAAGAATATGCTGGCTGGCAGCCGGTCTGGACAATTTGGCCAGAGGCTCAGGTGGTCATGAACACATGCTTGAAAGACTGCGATGCTCATTACGGGGGTATGCAGGTGAGGGGGTTATGCTCAACGCAATTTCGCCAGAGGGCGGCATTGGAACTTCTTCCACACTCTGATTCCTCATCTTTGATATCCATCTCCCAGCACAGCTACTCTTTGGATACTTTTCCATTGCCAGGGGTGCAGGGCAGCACCAAGTCGGTTACGCCCGTCGCATCTTCGCGCCCTTTGTCGGACATGACGTTGGTGTTAGTATGTATAGAGGCGCAGCTCCCTGTAAAAGTAGTTCCTTTTTTCTGCACATTCTGCTTGCTTTTGTAACACCGCTCTTTTTTCAAATCTTTCTACTTCTCATTCTTATTTGATGGCATGCCTAATTGTTCAGACCCACACCACATCTATCTTTACTTTCTTGGTGCAATTCTTTGCACCCGAACGCTCATGAAGAACATGAGGGGAAGCTGTTTACCTTTCTCCACAATCAGAGTGGTGACAAACAAACCCGCTCCAGGTTGCTGGGCACTGGCACCGAGGAAATGTGGCCTTTCCAAAAGGACAAGAAAAAGAAGCAGCACCACAAAAGATCCAGATATACGGGTGGTTATTCAAGACACTATTCCTCTTCATCTTTAAAGAAGAGGAGCCACTTCAGGGAAGCCCCAGAGGATCTATTTGTAATGGGTACCTTTTTCAACCCAATCATTTACTCCAGAGTTATGGGCGGCCTTTCAGCAGAAGATGCTCAACATCTTTGTCAAGGGGCCGGCAGCTCCGGCCTCAATGCTGATGGTCCTGACCTCAGCACCGATGGCTTCGGCCAAGCCGTCGGATCCAACTGCACTCAGACAAGCCTGCATTGTATCCGAGAATAGATGTGACAAGATCACGTCGAAAGGCCTCACCATTCGGTCTTTGGACTTCAGTCCTCTGACCTTGGCACAACCTTACACTGTGCCTCCAGCTGGCACTGCTGACGCACGAGTCATGATGGAATTTGCAGTCAAGCAGGAAAAGCTCCCTGATGGCTGAAAAGGTTTCCAATGACAGCTGGTGCTGGAAAATATATATCTAAGAGGAGGATCTGTGGGAAGACAGAGCTAATCTATCAGAACGTACATTATGTGATGAATCAGCAATGATTCCCCTAGAAAACCTGGCCTGAGACCCTTCTCATGTGGCCAGGGAAGGCCATACGGTTCCTGATCATGACCCTTGGGGGGAGGGGGGGGTCTGCAGAAGGATCACATGGGTGGGCAACAAGTCAGGAACACTGGGAAACCCCCTTATTTAACTTTCCCTGAAATCCCACACTTCTAATGGCTTGTTGAAGAATGAGAGGAAATGAGAACCTAATTTTATTGTTGGGGATTTCAAGCCCCATAATTTCTGGTACAAGGAAGAGGGCTGAAGAAGAATGTTGCACGAGTAGTCAGCTTGTTAATGCCAATGACCCACACCTGAGGGAGGCAGAGAGGCTTAAAGGGCTGCAGGCCATTAGATGGAGGTGGAGCCAGAGTAGTAGCAGCAGCAGAAGGTGAGCACGTTGTTGGCATTCCAAACAGAAGTTGGTGGAAAGTGAGCGCGCCAGGACCATTGTGAAGCAGATTTCAGCTTCTGATCCCGAGACGGTCATTTTCCCCGAATCTGAAGTGCAGAGGTTGTCCAGCGGAAAGCGTGAAGGAAGACTGCTTTTTCCCATGTGAACCTGATTGCAGAGACTGCGCAGCGGGAAGCGTGCCGGAGACCGTGGTTAATTGTAAGACAATGGCATGCCACCAGAAGTAGCACTAACAAAATGAGTGAAACTCTTTGAATCGTGCTAATTGAATACTAAACTGAAGTAAACAGGTGAGTGGTTCCGTGTGCTTAAAAGTGATTCTGAAGTGGATGTTAACTGAGGACATTTATGAAGCAGTTTAAAACATTGTAACACTGAACCTAAGTGACTGAACTTTAATAATTGTGAGTTCCAGGGAACATGCATTGCCCAAACAAATAGTGGTACAAGTCTTGCCAAAGCCTAAAGAGTTGTACACGCATTGTCTAATGCCAAAAGAGACGAACAACAAGGGATACAATTAAGCTGCTCTGGTTGGCAGGAAGAGAAGGAGTACAATGCAAGGTTGTAAAAGGGTGAAGCTGGTTGATTGATTGTTCCATAAAATCTGATATAAAAACTCACATTACCAAAGCCAAAAGGAGGAAAGGTAGAATGACATCCTTAAGGACATTCTATTATATATGCATATATATTATTATGTTGGTTATTGGTGTTGCAGAGAGACAAGAGTGTCAAAGAGGCTGCCCTTCTGGAAGGTGAATGCTCACAAGATCAGTGTCTTGCCTACTTGAAAGTGTTGAAGAGTGCTAAAGTGAATCTTGCCGTTTCTGAAACATTGTTGAAAGTCACAAAGGTGAAAACTGCTGAAGCTGTGGTAAAACGTTTGGTTGTCAGATTTAAAACTTCAGACCTTCCTTTTCTCCTCTGCTTTCTCACTTACTCTCCCCTACAGACCTACCTGTTGGCTGCGCCGACTGGTGTTTGGGCATCTCCATAGTTTCACTGGGTACCAGTCTCCCCTGTACTGCCTCCATGCCTAACGCGCTCTTAGTGGTTATAGCTGTAACCTCTACAGCCGACCGGCCTCCTTGAACTTATACAGTGCAGCGCTGCCATGGCTGCACACACTGAGAGCAATGCTTCCCTGATTGCACTTCCCTTTTCCCCTCTCCCTGGCACTTCACCCTCTCCTCCCCCCCCCCCCCCCCCTGCACTTTTACGCTGTCGGAAACTTGAACGATCTGAATGACACAAGGCCTAGTAAGATGGTTTGTTTTGTCCTCCCTGGCTCTCCCCCCTTGTCTTGTGTACAGGCGCATTATAAATGGCATATATCAAATATCATATCAGAAGCACTGTTGAGTGTGGAACACTATCGGGTAGGCGAGGTGGATCCATTAGACGTGGACCTGGTATGAGTCAACCAGGTGGAAACAGAGGTGCTGTGAAGTCATGCTGACAAAGATATAAACTGCGATTTATGGTGCTAAAAGAGAACTGTGTTTATTTGAATCTTACAAGAAGCTGTTTTTCTTTCAATCTGACAAGAAGTTGTGTTTTCTTTGACATTCGAGGCAAAACATCTTGACCAGGAATATCATTGATGCTATTTGATGAAGTAGAAGTTATTATTCAAGGAGGAATAGATAACTTTCTTTCAAGGGATTGCCTTTCTCCCGCAGATTCCTCATCTCATAGATAACCTCATCCAGCTCTGCTGCTAGGAAACTTAGACAGGGGGGGCGTAGTGGACCTCGACTCGGCCGTCGATCAGCCTTGTTCGATTATCGGCTTCGGATGCGACGCCGGGCATCATGTATATACAACATCACTGTGCCCCGTAACCTCAGTTCCTTTTATCCACGCACTTGACGTACTGCTCTGAGGAACACGACAACCGAGTCTTCGACTCTTCATATCTTTTTGACAAAATGATGTCATATATTTTTCGTTTCTATGCCTGCGTGATGTCCGCACCTCTGATTTCGGGTTTCAAATGTTGATGGACTCTAAAATGTCAGTCACAGAACCGCACAACGTATGTCTGTGGTGTCTCGGTGCATATCCCAACACAGAAGGATGCACGTCTTGCTCGAAAATGAACCAGAAGTCAGTGTGTGATCGGACAGCTAAACTCAAAATCCCCTGCACGGTCGACTGCCCAGACCCCTGAGGCCGATACTGGTATTGGGTGGCATTGATCTAATATTTCAAAGGAGTTTCAGCATTGTCACCCCCATACCCACGCTAAGTTTAGGCCACTGGTTGATAGGGTGGTAGTAACTCTAGGGCTAAAAACCATGGCTGTGTCAACCCCGAGCTATGACCTAACAGACAGCATGGATGAAGGCCCGGTCGCAGAAAAAAATATACCAGTTAATCCGGCGATTGCAGATCCCATAGGCTCCTTGTTGCAGCATTCTTGCTCCATTCCCACGGTCAGCTCTACTATGACTGGGAAGTACAGGCCGGCAAGATTGAGCTCCATCTTTTCCATCTTCTCACCCTTCTCCGGAAGGGCTTGTTGTGCAGGCAGCTACAATCACCACCAGACATGCAGCTTCTACCTCAAATCTGCCCCCAAACAGAGAAGGTAAGAGGTTAAACGCAATGGCTAAGAAAGTGATTACTTCTGGCAGCATGGCCCTAAAAGCCACCAACGTAGCCTGTGGGTACGCTAAATAATAATTCAGCCTTTGGAAGGCATTGGAGCAGGCGGCCCAATACATTTCCAAGGGAGAAATGCTGGATTGATTCTCACGGCTGGTGGAAGATGGGAAGGTTGTAGCCAGGCAGTCGTTGCAGACAGGCCTGCACGACTGCATTGGCCGCTCAATGGGATCGGCAGTAACCTTACAAAGACAGGCCTATCTGAAAACTTCTGGCTTCTCTCTGAACGTCCAGAGCAGGCTGCTTGATGTGCCTTTTGAAGGCGAGCATCTTTTTGGCAAGAAAGCTGACTCCCCCCCCTGGAAAAATGTAAGGAGTCAAAGTAAGCCGCAAAATCGCTGGGCCTAGCTGTGCAGTCTGCCAAACCTGCCTTAAGCTTTACCTCTATGGGCAGAGGCTACGGGCGCTACGTGCCTTCGGCAGGAAGGCGCAGCTCCCGCAAGCCAGGCATGGGCAGAAGTGTTTCTCGTGCTCCGGAAGGGGCAGAGAGGCTTCCAGAGGCCAGCAGAGGGGGCGGCTGCGCCCTCTAAGTCGCTTTGATTTCCCCCTCCCACAACTTACCGGTTGGTGGACAGCTAGCAGATAATTGACCCCAAAGGCTGGTGGTTAAATCAGATGCCTGGGCCCTGGTGCTCATTGAGTGGGATTGTCTGCCCTTCTTAAGGAAACCACCGGACAGACCCCCACCACCTCTAAGCCAACCGGGACAGGAGTTCCAGAAAGAACTGCGAGCCCTGTTGAAGGGTTCCGTGGAAGAGGTACCTCCTGAGTAGAGAGGATCGGGCTGGCATTCCTGGTACTTCCTGGTACCCAAGAAGGGAGGAGGTCTCCGTCCCATCCTGGACCTCAGGTCCTTGAATAAGTTCCGTAGGAAAGACACATTCAGGATGGTGATGTTGAGAGAAATTCTCTGCTCTCTCGAATTGCAGGACTTTCTTGTGTCAATAGATCTACAGGACGCTTATTTCAAAGGGATTGTGTCCTCCGACGTATTCCACATCTTTGACAGTAATTACCACAGCTGTGCTGCTTCGGAAAACGTTTTAGGCGTCCTGCGTTTATGACGTCGATATGCTGTCTCTCGAGGGCCTCTGTCGATGGTCAACGTCACCGGATGTTATATCTAGGACGCACAACGCCTGTAACCTCAGTTCCGTTTTTTATGCAAACGTGTTCGCTTCGGAATCTCGGCGCACCTCGGTTCTTCTATCTTGATTCATGATGTCGTCTTCTTCTTCTACCCCGAAGTCGGGCTTCAAAAAGTGTTGGGACTGCGGTTCCAAAATGTCCATTACGGACCCGCACGACATTTGTCTCTGGTGCCTCGGTGAAAGTAACGCCACCGATGATTGCGATGACTGCCAGTCCCTGGCTTCGAAGGCCTTGCGGGAGCGGAAGAAGTTGTTGTCGGTAGGTAGGGTTTCTAAAACCCGGAAGTCGAAATCTACCGGTCTTTCGACCGGCGACTCTCCGCGTAGGTGTAATTCCATCCAGGGGGTCTCGGTCTCAGAGTGGGTCCTGCAATTCCTCTGCCTCTTGGAGGCATTCCCGGAAGCGCTGTCACCGGTGGCCTTCCCTGTCCTCGTCGGAGGACTCCACCAGACGGCGGGTAACTTGTTGCATTCCGCCAGCAGATGATAGCGATTTTCAAATTGCAGTGCACCTTTCCGTCCGCGCCTTAGGGAGAAGCCGGCAAGGAACGAGCTATAGCCACTGCTCGCACGCCTTCGGGCTCGGGCGGTCGACGCGATCATTGAGAGCCGTCGAGGTCCCGATCGGACAAGGTTGATCGCCATAGATGTGGCAGGTCCAGGTCCCGGTCCTCGATGCAGTCGAGACCATCGAAGCCTGTGAAGCCTTCATCGACGCCGTCGGCGTCATGTCCGTCGAGGGACTCTCTCGAGGCTCCGGCTTCGAAAAAGTCGTCGACGCCATGGGCGCGGAGGCCGTCGAAGTACACGCTTGGGGCTCCGGCCTCGAAGCCGTTGTTGAAGTCGTCGGCGCCTCGGTCGACGTCTATGCCAATTCCATCGGCGCCATCCCCGCCTTTTGAGGAGAATTTACCGGAGGACTCTCATTAAGTCAGTGAGGCTTGTCTTTGAGCCCTTCTCTGGTCATCCCCCCCAGGCTTGATATATTCCAGCCTTTGGACTACATTTCAGAGGTGGAAGAAGGGTCGGATGAGGAGGGGGTTGTGCCTCCTGAGGTTCCTGATGACCTGTTGTCTGGTCGCAGTCTACTGGAAGACCTGCGTCAGTCCTTACATGACACCAGTGGTCTTGACACCTCTCCGGAGGTTGAGTTTGGCAGGCCTGAGCCTGGTACACATGCTGAATCCTTATATCAGCCCCAGCGAAGCAGGCTGCATACCCTACCATCCCTCCTGATAGGGACGACAAGCGCTTTGATGGTTGGGCGAAGAAGGTATTTTCTTCTGGGGGTATGGCTTTAAAGGCAGCCAACTCCATTTGTGCCTTGGCAAGTTTCACTCGAGCTCTGTGGAATTGAGTGTCTTTGGCGGCTGAACATATTCCCGAAGGGGAGGAAGGGGATGGTTTTCTTGCCCTCGTCCAAGATGGCAAGGATGCCATGTGTGAATCCGTTCAGTCGGGTCTGGACGTGGCAGACTGTGTCAGCCGGTCCATGGCGGCGAGCACCGTGATGCGCAGGTTTGCGTGGTTGCGGAAGTCGGGGTTTGCTCCTGATGTACAGTCCCGGCTTCTCAACATGCCTTTGATGGTGTCCATCTTTTTGGCAGCAAGGCTGACGAGAGCCTTGAGAGGTTGCAGATCTCCAAAGCTGCAGCAAAGTCCTTGAGCGCTGCAGTACGTCAACCTCCGCCTTTTCGTCCTAGGGGACAGCAATGGAGGGGAGGTTTCTTTCAGTACTACTCTTCATTTGGTAGATTGAGAGGAGCTGCCAGTCAAAGGGGCCAACGTAGGAGTAACAGAGGTGGAAAACAAGAGACTCGAGGTGCCAAAGCTGCTCGGGCAGTTGCCTCCTTGCCCTCAGGCACTGCCGCAGCCGCTTGCTCAGTCATGAGGCCATGGCCCATGGTTCGCCGGTTGGGGGAAGGCTGCCGCAGCATCTTGTAGAATGGCGTGCCATTACCTCAGATGTGTGGGTTCTGGAGATCATAGCCCACGGCTACTGTCTTCCTTTCCGGCAGAGGCCTCATGACAATCCACAGGGGAAGCTCTCTTTGAAGCGTCCGGATCCGCTCCTTGCGCAGGAAATCCTATCCCTGCTGGAGAAAGGCGCCATAGAACTGGTGCCTGTAGCGGAGAGGAACAAGGGATGGTATTCCCCATATTTTTTGATCCCGAAAAAAGACTGACGATTGAGACCCATCATGGACTTGTGTGGTTTAAACAAGCTCCTCAGGAAGGGCAAGTTCAAGATGGTTACTCTTTCTCAAGTCCTCCAGGCCCTTCAACTTCAGGATTGGTTGGTGTCTCTCGGCCTCAAGGATGCTTACTTTCATGTGCCGATCCATCCCAAGCACAGGGAGTACCTGGGGTTTGCAGTTGGCGACTCGCATTTTCAGGTCCTGTCGTTCGGATTGACCTCCGCCCGAAGTTCTTCAAGCTGATGGTGGGGGTGGCAGCGCATCTCAGGAATGGGGGGATTCGCGTCTACCCCTATCTGGACGATTGGTTGATTAGGGTGCGCTCTCCAGAGCAAGTCCTGGATCATCTGTACGTCACCTGCCACTCCCTTCACAAGCTGGGCTTCTCCCTCAACTTAAAGAAGTCTCATGTGACACCTACCAAGCGGCTCCAGTACATCGGAGCAGTGCTCGACACATCCCTGGGGCAGTGTTTGCCTCCCCAGGTGAGGCCTCATCACATTCTGCAGATGGTAAACAAGTTTCACGTGCCCAGAGTCTCCCGGCGTTCTGGTTCTTGAGGTTGCCCGGCCTCATGGCATCCTGCATTTTCCTGGTGCCAGAGGCCAGGCTGTGGATGGGATCTCTGCAGTGGGCTCTCAAGATGCAGTGGTCGCAGTTCTCTGGCAGGATGTCTGATCCCATTCAGATTCCACCCTCGGTCGCCCAGGACCTTCTGTGGTGGGCCGTCGAAGGAAATCTGTTGAAGGGGTCTCTGTTTTGGCAACCATGGCCGGAGGTGACGATTGTGACGTATGCATCCCTCATGGGGTGGGGAGCTCATGCCAGCGAGTTGACGGCCAGCGCCCGCTGGTCTCCGTCTGAGTCCAGACTCCACATCAATCTGTTAGAGCTGCGGGCTGTCAGGCTAGCCCTGAAGGCTTTTCTGCCGTCTGTGCGGGGAAGAATTTCCTGATTATGACGGACAATACAGTGGCCATGCACTACCTCAACAAAAAGGAGGGGGCAGGGTCACTCCCATTGTGCAGGGAGGCGATGAAGCTCTGGTTCTGGGCCATCCAGCAGGAAATGTCTATCTCGGAGGTTCATCTGGCCCGAGACGAAAATGCAGTTGCGGACGCTTTGAGCAGACAGAGCACGGTCTCTCACGAGTGGGAGCTTGCTCAGGAAGTTCTGTTGGAGATCTTCGCCCTTTGGGGAACCCCGCAAGTGGATCTCTTCGCCACCAGTGTCAACTGGACGTACGAAAGATTCTGCTCGCGGGAATTTCCTTCCAGAGGAGCCTTAGGGGACGCGTTCGTAGTGGAGTGGTCCTTCCCACTGCTGTACGCGTTCCCTCCAGTCCCCGTCATTCCGCAAGTGTTGCAGAGGTTTCAGATGTTCGGTTCCTGGATGATCCTCATTGCTCCGACATGGGCCAGGAGAGCGTGGTACCCGGACCTTCTAGACATGTCTATCTGCCCTCCACGTCGTCTTCCCTACAGAGACGATCTGCTCTCACTGGAGGGGGGTTGAGTTCTCCATCTAGAGGTCACGTCTCTCAGCCTTCATGCTTGGTATCTGAAAGGCTGAGGTATAAGGATTGGGACATCCCTGAAGACGTGATGGAGGATTTGCTTTCGGCCAGAAGGCCCGCAACGAAATCCCTGTACCGTTGCCGTTGGAGGAAGTACAGAATGTAGATCCTTTTCAATGTTCCATTCCTTTGGTTTTGTCTTTTTTGCTTTCTTTAGCCCACAAGGGCCTGCAAGTAGGTACCATTAAGGGGTACCTGGCGGCGCTGTCCATATTTAAGCGCTCGTCTGAGGAATGTTCTTATTTTAAGATCCCTTTGATTTCAAAGTTTCTGAAAGGGCTAACTAATGTGTTTCCACCGTCGCCTTTCCAGGTGCCAGGATGGAATTTGAATTTGGTTTTAAAGTTCCTAATAGGAGCTCCGTTTTGAGCCCTTACATTCTTGCCAGTTGAGGCTGTTGTCCTTTAAAACTGTATTTTTAGTTGAGGTTACTTCCGCACGCAGTGTGAGTGAGTTGCAGGCACTTTCCGCCAAACCGCCCTTCACTGTGTTCCATAAGGACAGGGTTGTCCTTAGGGTGCGGCCTTCCTTTCTTCCGAAGGTTGTGTCCATCTGAGCCAGAAGGTAATTCTTCCGGCGTTCTATCCTCCGCCACATCCTAGGAAGGAAGAGGAGAGGCTCCATAGGTTGGACCCTAGGAGAGCGTTGAGCTTTTATATTTCGCGCATGTCCTGGGTCAGAGTGGACGATCAGTTCTTTATTGGTTATGCTGGAAGGCGTTTGGGTCAGTCTGTTTGCAAGCAGACCTTATCTAGATGGATCATTTTGACGATCTCTGAGTGTTACCGTTTGGCGGGAAAGGACCCCCAGTAGCCTTACGGGCTCATTCTACTAGGGGTTTGCTTGCCCCCACTGCCCTACGGAGGGGTGTTCCAATTCGCAATATTTGCAAAGCAGCCACATGGGCCTCAGTCCATACGTTCGTGAAATATTATTCCTTGGACTCTATCCATGGGCAGGATTTGGCCTTTGGTAAGGCAGGCCTCTATTCTGCAATTTGATTGGGCATTCTAAATTGATGCAATTGTAAATTCTTTTCCCACCTCCATATGTTGGTAATGCTTTGAGAGTCTGTCAAAGATGTGGAATACGTCAGAGGACACAATCCCTTCGAAGAACAAGTTACTTATCTTACCTGGTAACGTTCTTTCGATGGGATGTTCCTCTGACGTATTCCACATCGTACCCTCACTGCCTGTCCCTCTACAGAATTTCTTATGCGATTGCAGCTTACGTTTCCGCAGGGCTTTCTGTGGTCATTCAGGAGATTGATGCCACACGTTCTGGGGGGAAAAAACAGAGGCTACGGGCGTCCTAGATATAACATCCGATGACGTCGACCGTCAACGGAGGCCCTGGAGGGACAGCGTATTGACAGCATCGACGCAGGACGCCTACGCCGAAAAAGTTTTCCGAAGCAGCACAACTGTGGTAATTACTGTCAAAGATGTGTAATACGTCGGAGGAACATCCCATCGAAAGAACGTTGCCAGGTAAGATAAGAAACTTGTTCTTCCATGTGCCAATACATCGAAAGCACAAAGTGCTTGTCCCCTATGTGGAACCTCAGGAACTATCAGTTGAAGGTGCTCCCCTTTGGGTTCACCTCCGCTCCAAGGCTCTTCGCCAAGCTCATGCCAGTAGTTGCAGCTCACCTTGGGAGATCCAGCGTTTACGTATTCCCATACCTGAACTACTGGCTGAACCGTGGGAAGTTGGCAGAGCGTGTCCTGTCTCACTTGGAAGACACTTGTCTGCTACTGCACAAACTGGGCTTCTCCCTGAACTTGAAGGAGTCCCATGTGATGCCAGTTCAGAGGCTCCAGATCATCGGGGCTGTCCTGGATAGCCGGGTGGGGAAGGCCTTCCCTCCAGAGGAGAGTCTACAGCATTGTGCAGATGGTGAACTTTGTCCAGAACCACTCTGCCTTACCAGCAACTTCCTTCCTCCGCCTCAAAGGCCTCATGGAATCCTGTATTTTTCTAGTGCCAGCGGCCAGGCTAAGAATGAGATCTCTTCAGTGGCTCCTACGGGGTCCGTGGTCCCAGTATCTCAGAACTCTATCTGATTCCATCAGTGGTCAAGGTCAGTGGTCGACTACCTTGGTTGGTGGGCCAACAGCAACACTCCCATGGCAGGGGCACCCTTCTGGCCTCCGTGTCCTCAGGCCCGAGTGGTTATGGATGTGTCTCTGAAGGTTTGGGGCGCTCACTGCAAGGATTTGCAGGTGAACAGCCTTTGGTCAGCAATGGAAACCAGGTGGCACATCAACAGGCTGGAGTTGCGAGCCATCAGGTTAGCCCCGAGGGCTTTCGCCCCGTCTCTGAAGCGGATTGGGACAGACAGTACGGTGGCCATAAATTTCCTGAACAAACAAGGTGGCATGTGCTCCCTCCCCCTTTGCAGAAAGGCAATGCAGCTGTTGTTTTGGCTGCTAGAGAACCAGATCTCAGTCTCGCCAGTTCATCTTGCGGGGACAGAGAACAGTTTGGTAGATGCTCTGAGCAGGCAGAGCACGGTCTCGCACGAGTGGGAAGTGTGCCAGGAAGTCCTAGAGGAGGTGTTCTCTTGCTGGTGTACCCCATCAGTGGACCTGTTTGCCACTGTGTCCAACAGGAAGTGCAGACAGTTTTGCTCAAGGGAATTCCCAGCGAATGGCACGCTAGAGTACATGTTTCTGGTGGATTAGACCTTCCCTCTCCACTACGCCTTCCCTCCATTCCTGTCATCGCTTGGGTTCTCAGGAGGTTGAAGAGGTTCCGAGCAAACCAGATCTTGATCGCACCGTATTGGGCGAGGTGGACGTGGTACTCAGACCTTCTGGATCTGACCATCTCTCCGGTTGCCTCATCGCCCGGATCTCCTGACCCAGTCGGAAGGTTGGGTGCTTGACCCGACCCCGGAATCCCTCAACCTACATGCGTGGCTCTTGGGAGAATGCAGTATGATGACTGTGACCTCTCATAGGAGGTACTCAAGGTGTTGCTGGCTGCACACAGACCTTTAGCGAGATCCCTGTATGCATGCAGGTGGAGAATATTTGAGGCATGGTGCAGGGAACATGAGATTGACCCAATTTCTTGTCCCACCACTACAGTGATGGGGTTCCTTCTGTTACTAGCCTTAGCAGGCCTTTAGGTTACCACAATCAAAGGATATTTGAAGACAGCTTTCTTGGTCGTGATTACATCGGCCAGGAGGGTCCACGAGCATCAGGCTCTGTGCTGCAGACCCCTGTTTTTGCATTTCCTTCGGGAGAAGGTCTCACTTAAGGTAAGACCTGGATTTGTACTGAAGGTGGTTTCTGAATTTCACCTGTCTAAAGCTATAGACGTGTCAGTCTTTTACACTCCGCCTCATCCTTCTAAGGAAGAGGAGCAGTTCCATCGATTGAACCCAAAAAGAGCTTTGAGCTTTTAGGTGGCTAGAACATCTGAGTTTTCGTAAATCTGACCACCTGTTCGTGGTCCATTCTCTAGCCCGCAAGGGTCTAGCAGTAACAAAGCAGCCTCTATCTCGGTGGATTATCCCTTTGCATTGCAGAGTGCTATAAATCTGCAGGCATGGAACTTCCTCTCGGCATTGGGCGCACTCGACCAGAGGAGTCTCGGCTTCTACGGCCTTACAGAGGGGAGTTCCCATTAGGGATATCTGCCGTTCAGCCATATGGTCTTCGTTACACCTGTTTTCCAGGCACTATAGTCTGGACATTGCTTGCGGGGCATGTTAGGGAGAATGATCATAAATGGCTGATTTTCCTTACCTAAAGAGTCCCCAAGCAGCTTTGCTGGATTTCTAGGATTTATTTTTTCCACCTGGTAAGTGTGTGAGCCTTTTCCCACTTTTACATGTGTTTTGCTGTGTGTATTTTCACTGTTTGTGTGATCTTGGGCACTGGAGCCTCACCTACTCCAGACCACCACTTTTTTGTGTGTGTTACACAGCGCCTTCAGTGCAGTGACACGGTTGTCTTTGAGACTTCCCAATGACTCCATTTTTTCTGGGGCTGACTACTGTCCCCCAGAAACAGGTAAAGCTGCCATTAACGTTATATAGTCACTTTAAACTGCAGACCCAGTACACCCCATCTTACATGGAATACTGGAAAGGGTTAATTCTTATCCCTTTTTGTCTGTGCCTCTTGGAGCCTTGTTTCCCTCCCTTAACTTTAAGACTTGGCTGGTGGCAGTGGTATCTACCCTAACTTTTCTGTCCTTTGTATAACTATTTGTACTGCTCACTTACTCTTGAGATAAGTATGGCTGCTCCGCTACTGCTACCACTATAACTCTGTAGTACAGGCTTGTACCACACTCTTGTAGTCTTAATTGTGTGCAGTGTTCCCAAAGGGTACTGCATATAATTCTGCCTAATAGGGCTGATGCATGTTTTGGCAGGGCACTGCTGCAAAATCTACTAATATAACGCTTTCTGCCCTCCTTTGTTGTCTCACTGCTTGGGGAGTTTATCAGATGAGGAGTCTGCGGGAGAAAGGCAATCAATTGAAGTAGAAATGACTTATCGTAATGTTCTTTCCATAGATTCTTCTCTCGCAGATTCCTCATCGTCCCTCCCACCCATCCCCGCTCAGAAAGCATTGGCGGTTGTTGCGCTGCTATCTAAAGGAAAGGGAAACCTGGTGATGGGCCGAGGTTCCCGTTTCTATCTGGCTAGTTGCAAGATTTAACAGCTTTGTTCCTATGCTTGGAATCCTTGTTCCAAGTCGTTTTCCATCCCATGGGATGTTGTCACTGTATGTTAACTGTCTGTTTAGCCTTGTTTTCCTCTGCAGCGATCGAGCACAGGGGGAAAAAGGTGGAACTGACGTGATAGATATTCGACGCCCATGGCTGAGTCGAGGTCCGCTACGCCCACTCTTGAAAAGTTTCTGAGCAGCAGAGCTGGATGAGGATATCTATCAGATGAGGAATCTGTGGGAGTAGAATCCATAGAAAGAACATTACGGTAAGTAATTTCTCCTTTGGTTGAACATTGGTTTAACAGAACTTTCTGTTGATAAATTGAAATAGCCAAGAACTGTGTTGGAACTTTGTTACACACCCGGATTTCCAACATTGAATATTGGAACTGAATTTAACTTGAAACCTGGGGAAGGGGAGTTCACCCAGGTTATTAAAAGAGACTGAAAATATTATAAATGCAATTGTTGATGTTGTGAATTGCCTTTTATTTTCCTTGTGTATTTTACTTATAAGTGTGAAGGCCAGATATCCTTTGTTAGAGTGTTTCCTTTAGTTTATGATAGGCAGGGAAATCCTCATCAGGGTAGGGATAGGGAGGCGTTTACTGAAACCTTTTGATTCAATAAAATGGCATATTTTGAGAAATCATGTAAAACTTGTCCCCCTCATTTTTCTGACCCCTCTCAAATACCAAGAGGTAAGTTCTTCTAACGAAGGCTAGTAACTTGTCCTTCTCTCATATGTAAGACTCTGGTGATTGACACCTCCTGCATAACATATTTAGGGAACGTACAACCTCACACCATATGATGTAGTTTGACACACAAATCTAAAAACTGTGACAAATTACAATCTTGCCCATGCACATAATCTTTGGACACATTTCTCTGATATTTATGATAAATTAGCAAAGTATACTTTAGGTGCGCTTCTTGGTTTGCTAATTTTCATGTGTTTGTTGATTTTGCTTACAAGGTGCCAGCAGTTTTTGTTGGCTAGTTAGCAGCGTCCTATTTTGTCCTGTTATGCAGTGCATGTGTTACTCAGCTTCCTCTTTACGTTTACCACTGGTGCTTGTCCTGCACTTTTATCTGTGTTGTCTCCTTTGTGTATTGTTCAGCCTTTGTGTGCTAACATTGTGTATTCTGATAAGTGTGCTTTTTTCTCCACAGGAAGAGGGGATGTACTCTAGAATGGAATTCACGAAACCTATGTTTGTGGAACCCAAAGGCAAGGCGAACTTCACAGAGGTTAGCCACTGATGTGTGCTTGATTGGGTCACCCTTAATTGTTACTGCATGATGTACCTCACCTCCCCCTTCATCCTTACTGCCCTTAAAATCATTTTTTTATGATTCACAAATCTAGTCCCCCCCCCCCCCTCCCTAAAAATGCAAAAAAAAACCTGTAGCAAAATGGCAGTTTCACCAAATGCGGTAAAGGCAACGAGGTGGCCCAGTTCGGAAAGAACGAAAGGGTGCTGTCTCCTCACAATAACAACCCAAAAAGGGGTCTAGTTTCCGCACAACAAACATGAATGTGGGAGGGGAGTAATATTAAAATAGTACAATGGATTGCATTCTCCCACAAGTTCCTCATCTTGATAGATATCCTGCAGTACCAGCTGCTCTCGAAAATTTTGATAAGGGGGCGTAGTGTCGCTGAACATCATTCCTCCGGCTCTCATGTGCCTTGACTCAAGCACTCCTCGATTCCAATGATGATATTGCAGGTCCTCCTTATAGCGTGCACAACGCCCCCTCTCCTCAGTACCTTTTTTCTACGCACTCAACCCATTGTTCAGAACACGATACAAATCCGTTTTTGTGGCACTATGTTGGGCCTCAAGCCTTTGGGTTTGAATTGCTTCAGAGACTGCAACTTCAAATTGTCCACAATGACATGCATAACATTTGCGTGTGGTGCTTGCGGTAGGAACTATGACACAGAGCAATGCGGCTTGTGTCAGTTGATTATCCCGAAGGCCCTATGAGAGTGCTCAGCAAAATTAGCGCTGAGAAGACCCCATTGAAGTCGCTGACCTGATCGACTGTCATATTCTCGGAGGCTAACACCAAGGGGCCCACCCCGAGGGTAAAAAAGGGTGACTGGGGGCAGGCGACATAAAAAGTCAAAAATAGGTCTCACCCTCATAGTGAATCTGACCACTCCTCTTCCCACAAGAAGAAGTAACTCCAAGATTCAAACTCTCCTGGAACTCCTTGCCACACAACCTGAGAGCAGACCAACCCTACCTACACTTCAGAAGGAATTTCATCAAATACATTAACTCCAATAACCGGTAGTCTCCCTTTAGATACTCTGCGCCTTAGCCTTAACATTCCTGTATATAACCTGTACTCTTAATAACTTTGCCAACAAATTTATATGACATTCAATAACATTTGTAAATTATACTGCACCCATGTACATTAATCCTACTTCTACTACATGTATATATTTGCAATTAATCATGTAAACTGTATATTTCTTTAACATTGTAAACTGTATATTTCTGTAATATTGTAAGCTTTGCATATTCTTCTGCGCCCTGCTACCTCTGGGTTTGGCACGCATTATAAATTAATAAACAAACAAACAAGTACAGACCTAGGTAAAACGACACAAACACGTCCGAGGAAAGGGGTAAGTCTCACTCTTCAAAAGGGTCATCCAGGGAGGAGTGCAAGCAGTGATGCTCGATTTGTTTGCAAAGGACTCAACTGGTATGGCTTTGGTTCGACATTGTCGGCAGCACCATCGACTACCACGCCTGGGGCAACCAGCAAACATGTCTGGGAAGGGTTGCAAGCACTCAAGCTCGACCCATGCAAGCACTTGAGTTCGACCCACTAGAAGCCGAAGAAGGCACAGAGCTTGTTTACTCCTGTCGGAGGACCCATTGTGTCGACGATGTCCGCCGCGACCGCTCCCTGTTCCCCGTCGACCTCACAGTATCGTGGTAATGTCCCAGAGTCCAGGGGGCCCGAGGTCTTCCAATCAATCTGCTCCATCTTTGACCACAAAGGGGAACCAGTTCCCTTTGGCTAGAGCTGCTGTCGGGTGCAGAGCTCGGGCCGTTGCAGAATTTCTGGAATTAATGTTGGACCTTCATGACGCTAGCAGGTTGGGTACGTTCCCCGATTTCAAGATGCAGCATGTGTTGTCATACATGCACCTGAACACCCAATTCACAAAATGGTTGCGGCCCTTGGACTTAGAGGCCCATCAAGGCTGTTGACGAAATACAACCTTACAGATATTCTTGATTACTGTGCCTCAATCGGAGAACACTCTTGCATTAAACGCGGCTATCGCAGTTTTGACCCTGACTCTAAGCCAGCAACCATGTGTGACGCTGGCCGGCGACAGAAAGCTTTTTAGAAAATATAGGCCGGCACAGGGTGATTATGGATCTTCCTCTCCATGCACCCGAGTGGTGGGAGTTAACTCCAGGCCACAGACGTCTAGTTTGCAGAGAGACAGGGAAAACAGATGCCCGGCAAAGGAGGTTTTTGCGCCTGGAAGCCCAGCACTCAAGGCAGTGAACGCCTCTTGCACGCTTGTGAAGTTGTCACGCATACTTTGGAATGTGGTGTCAGAGGCATCAATGCATTTACCGTATGGTGATATAGAGACAGGCTCCCGTACATAGTCAATGATGCACACAAAGCAGCTTGTAAGGCTCCTCAAGCTGACCTGGACGCAGAAGATTGTGTCTGAAGAGCCATGGGAACTTCGGTGGTCCTTCGCAAAGCTGCTTACTTCTGAGCATCTGATTTTTCGCCAGAGGTCCAGTCAAAACTACTAGACATGAGCTTCGATGGGGAGCACCTTTGTGGGCCCAAAGCTGACAAATCCTTCGAGAAATTCAAGGAATCGAGAAATGCATCAAAATCATTGGGGTTAGTAGTCCAGACGTCTACCCCATCTTCATCCTTCTTTGGGTCGATAGGTAGGGGATTCAACTGCTGCACCCCCTTTGTGAGGAAGGCGCCGTTGCCTGAGGGAAATCAAAGCCAGAATAGATTTTCGAATGGCTTGTGTCCTCCCATGTATTTCTCATCTTTGATATTCAAGACTGCTTGCAGCCTTCTTTCTGCAAATATTTTTCAAGTATGGGGTTGCCATGCAGTGTCGAGTCGTGGCCCTCGACGGCCTCCGGCCTGTCCGTTACCTCGGTTATGTTTTTCTGCATGGTAGCATGTTTCGAACGGTTCTTCGCCTCAACAACATTCATCTACATTTCTTTGAGAAATTGGAACATGATTTTGACACCCAAGACAGGGTTTAAGTGGTGTTCTGATTGTGGGGCAAAAATGTCCATAACAGACCTGCATCGAGTCTGTCTGTGTTGCCTGGGAACAGACCACAGGGTTGATGACTGCGGGTCCTTCCCATCAATGATGGTAAAGGCTTTGCGAGAGAGGAAGGGGAACTTCGAGGCAGGTAGACCCCCATCTAATACCCCTTCTGTTATCCTGTCAAAAAGGAGATCCTCAGATGACTCGAGGGATGTTTGCCCATCTCAAAAATTTGCTAAACAGAAAATGTGCTTGAGATCAAGGTATTTACTTTCGTCATCCTCCTCCCATATAAAGTTGAAGAAGCGACACCATAGGTCGCCTTCATCTTTTTCATCCTTACCTGACAGGAAGGTTACTTTTCCAAAGAAGTCGACATCCCTGGCTGATTGAGAAAAGTTTAGACTAAAGATGTTGGAACCTTTCCAAAAAGCTGTGCCAAGTGTTCCTCCGAGCGCCCCTCCAAAACAGTCAAAAAAGTCTCCAAAACCCACTGCGTCTGACAAGACCGGCAAGGTGCCTGTAGCATCTGCTTCTTGCGCACCAGAGAGCCCGGTGTAGAAAGCCTCCTCTGCATTCTTTGAAGGACTCTTCCTCAAGACACAGGTCAAAGTAGAGTTCTACTTCCTTGATGATCGTTCGAGAACAGACACTAGGGCCTTTGAAGCCTGTGTCAAAACATTAATTGAAAACTGCAAAGCCATTGTCGCCGCTTCTTATTTTGACGCCGTCGGTTCCATCAGAGCTGTCAAAGAAAATCAAACCGCCTGTTGAGGCTTTGAAGATGTTTAAGCCTCTGCCAAGGCTTGTGCTTTTCAGATCCATGGGGTCTATATTTGAGAAAGATGAAGACCGAGATGTACCCTTTGTACCTTTAAAACCCCTTTGATTCCTTAGCATAGAAGACTGTGGTGTGGGGGAGGCTGTGTCAGCATTGCAAGAGTTGGCGGGGCATAACCTCGGATGCTTGGGAACTTCAAACAGTGACTCGCAGCTATTACCTCCCATTTCTGACAAAACCTCCAGATTGCACCCCAAGAGGATACTCTTCAGTCCCAGATCCACTCCTGCAACAGGAAATTCTTACCCTGTTGAAGAAAGGTGCGATCCAATTAGTAGCAGTAGCGGTGAGGGGTCAAGGATGGTACTCTCCTTTTTTCCTAATCCCCTAGAGGGACGGAGGAGTGCGACCCATCCTGGACTTGAGACGCTTGAACAAGTTCCTCAGGAAGGACAAGTTCAAAACGGTAACTCTTTCGCAGATCCTTCAGGCCCTTCTACTCCAGGATTGGTTGGTGTCGTTGGAACTTCAGGATGCTTACTTCCATGTGCCCATTCATCTGAAGCACAGGAAGTACCTGAGGTTCACAGTTGGCGGTTCTCATTTTCTGTTTCGGATCCTGCCATTCGGGCTGAGCTCCGCCTGAGGGTCTTCACCAAGTTTATGGCAGTGGTGGCAGCAAGTCTAAGGAGGGAGAGGATTCACATCTACCCCTACGTGGACAACTGGTTGATCAGACCTTGTTCTCCGGAACAGGCTCAGAGTCACCTCAGTCGCACATGCCACTTCCTCCACAAGCCGGGCTTCCCCCTGAACTTCAAGAATTCTCCAAAATGGCTAATTTCCTTTACCTACTGAATCCCTCATCAGCTTTGCTGGATTTCTAGGGTTTCTTTTTTTCACCTGGTAAGAGTGTGAGCCTTTTTTTCCACTCTTCCATGCGTTTTGCTGTGTGTGTTTTTACCATTTGTGTGATCTTTGCTCTGGAGCCTCACCTACTCCATTGGCATCATCTTTTTGTGTGTTACACAGCACCTTCAGTGCAGTGACACAGGGTAGTCTTTCAGACTTCCCACTGACTCCATTTTTCTGGGACTGACTACTGTCTCCCAGAAATATGTAAAGTTGCCATTAACTTTATGTAGTCTCTATAAACCACAGACCCAGTACACCCCATCTTACATGGAGTATTGGGAAGGGTTAATTCTTATCCCCTTTTGTCTGTTTCTCTTGGAGCACTGTTTCACTCCCTTTTCATCAAGACTTGGCTGGTGGCAGTGGTAACCACCCTATTTTTCATACTGTGGTTATCTTAAATAACCATGGTATTGTTTTAGGCTATTTTATTAGCCTCGATCATAAACCCGCTTGAACAAATATATTTTGTTTCAGCTCCGGCTGGGTTTATTCGCCATTTCTTTTAGTAAAATTCTTTCTCGTGTTTTACTCTGCGCGCCAAACCAGGTTTGGTTCCTTTGTTCGCCGTCTTTTCACGGCCCTCCTTAAGGCACCTGAAAGTCTGGGTAGGCAGGATGTGAGGAAGGGGTCTTAGGACCCCTGCCATGGGTTCATTTGGTAACGCAAGTCGCACTCCTGTTTGATTGGCTGGGTGACTGTCCTTGCCAGGACCGCCACCCTGCTGTGTGATTGACAGCCAGGCTGTATGAATGGGGGAAAACTGCATAAAAAGCAGGTCTCTGGGACTGGAAAGGCAGAGTTGCCACTGGAA
This sequence comes from Ambystoma mexicanum, assembly GCF_040938575.1. Taxonomy (NCBI): domain Eukaryota; kingdom Metazoa; phylum Chordata; class Amphibia; order Caudata; family Ambystomatidae; genus Ambystoma; species Ambystoma mexicanum. The sequence continues at coordinate 323,157,711 of NC_090925.1, read as the reverse complement.
CGAAAGAACCGACGAAGAGCTGACAGAAGAGGACCCCTACAACGACTGAACCTCCCAGTGAAGCCCTGCTGCAGGTCTGAATCTTCAGAATCCGACAACAGAGAGGATCCTCCAGGAATCTTCTTCCCTTGAGCTGGTGGGACCAACCAGTTCGCCCAAACTTCAAGCCAGGACCGCTGCTTTGGTCGAATTCGCTGTAAAGAGCTACAGTTGGCCGGATAGCCAGTAAGGTCGGACCCTGCTTGGGTTTTAAGGAGCGCACCTTTTATTCGTTGCTTTGCTCTGCTGCTGGTTTCTTCCCTGGGTAGTGCAAGACCATCCAGTCTTCCTACTTCTTGTTAGTCCGACAGTCGCTTCAGGAGCCGTGAGCCTGCAGGAACTACCAGGAACGTCCGCCTCAGCTACAGTTCCCTCTCCATTTTAAGGTACTGTGGAAATCCGATTGTTCGTTTCGTTCAGCCGCGGTGAAAGAGTGTGAAATCTTTCTCCAATATGAGGGCTTGTCCTTCTCTTCTCTTTGAACTAACTTTTCTGCAGACCATCTCCGTGTGAACTTGAGCAAAAGACTTTTGACCTAGTAACTTTGGCCCTAGGCCTTTTTTACCTGATTCTATCACTGTAGTTCCTCTTGCTCAATTGCCCTGAGTACTTGAGTTGGTGTGGTTCAATTTCTATTAACTTTGTCTTTCCCTCCCTTTTAAATTGTTGGAGTGCCATTTTACTCCCACTTATTTTGTGGGCTTAACTTGTCTGGAACGTATTGGGAGTGGTGTGTTGTATTAAGAATGTGATTTTTTAAACTGCTTTACTTTAGTGAAATGTTATACAACTGAAGAGTAAATGTATATTCTTTTACTTTAAATCCTTGAGTCAGTGTTTGTTTGAATCATAGTAATTACTGTACTTTGTGTAACTATTTGATACTGCTCACTTACTCTTGAGATAAGTCTGGCTGCTCAGCCATCGCTACCACTTTAACTGTGTAGTACAGGCTTGTACGAAAAGTGAATTCGTAGTGTCACTTGGAGTCTTAATTGTGTGTGGTGTTCCCAAAGGGTACTGCATATATTTCTGCCTAACAAATTCCCACTTGACACATTCTCAAAAACTTCAATTTATTGGAGCAGTCATGGATTCAGCCTCAGGAAAAGCCTTGCCACTCGAGTTGAGTGCTCAGCATCATTTGCAGATGGTCCAAAAATTGTTAGGATGCCCACATTTCCTGGCCTTCAGCTTCCTAAGGCTGCTCGGCCTCATGGCATCCTGCATTTTTCTGGTGTCAGAAGCCCATCTGAGAATGAGAGCCCTTCAGTTGGTTCTCAGATCCCAGTGATATGTTTTATGGCAGAATGACGGCCTTATTCAGGTACCGAGAGAGGTCTCCTAGGATCTTTTGTGGTGGGCCTGCCGAGAGAATATGAGAGGGGAACCTTTTTGGCAACTATGGCCGGAGATGACAATTGTGATGAATGCCTCCCTTTCAGGATGGAAAGCCCACATGAAGGATCTTTCAGCGGACACTGGTCATTCCTTTTGCCTTCATCTAAGTGCAAGGTCTAGCGCTCCTACTCCTCCTGCAGCTTCACTCCTGGAAGTCGTTTCTGTGGTGCTCTGGCATACACCAAGGTACCTGGGGACTTTGCTGACTATGCATCTTGAAAACAGCAGCTCTTGACACCATTTCTTTTTTTTTTTTTTTAACGAAAATCAAAATTAGCACGAAAACAAAATTGCTTTTTTCATCATAGTAATTTACCATATTTAGCGCGACATCTTCTAAATTACTTTTGTGTGCTGCAGCGCCTCACGACTCCGATTTAGCTGCATGTAATGCTTCTGCTACTGCTTTTTGGTGCAATCCATGTTGCATTCCAAGATGGCTGGCGGCTTTGTTTGAACACCAAGGTCAGTGCATTGCCTTCATTGTGCCTCCTGTTCTTCCAATTGGCCAGCTAAGCACTGAAACCCACCAACCCAGGACCGGCTTTCTTTAGCCGGCCCACTACTAAGGCCCCTGTCTGCTCCCTATCTGCTTCCAGGACGCTAGTTGATTGGGTCCTCCCTGCACCCTAGCACCTTAACTGCAATGATGCTGCCACCTCACTCCTCTAATGAAATCCGTACTACCTTGACATCGTAACCTCCTGAACTATGGGTTAGTTCCCTCCTTCTGGACTCACTCCTTCCACCTTTGACTATCACTGTTCTTTCTGCTTGTTTCTCCCATGTTGTCATTCTGATTTGTAGTGCTTCTTAAAGCCCTTAGCTAACATCTGAATCCCTTTTTTTCAAAAAGGTAGCAGGCGCCCCTCTCCAGAAAGAACATGGCATGATAACCTGTTCTGTGTTTTTTTTCCCACTTTGAGAGTTCGCAGTCATCGCTTTTTGCTCACTGCAGCTGTACAGAGAGGCACAGCTCCACCTCACTGATGAGACCCAACAAGGCTGAAACACGTGTATGGGGTTACTGTTAGTACTCTTGTTCAGAAGGGAATTGCCATAGCATTTCGGTGCTGGACTGCCCATGTGGGCGGGACAAAGACTGATGTGCAAATGGATATTTCCCATCTGTGAAAGGTACAGTGAGCAAAAAGCGATAGCTGGGACTCTCTCAAAGTGGGAACAAACCACAGCACAGGTTATCATGCCATATTCTTTCTGGAGAAGGGGTGCAAGCTACCTTTTTGAAATAACATCTGAATCCCTAATTGGAAAATCAAATGTTGACGTTTTTGCATTTAGCTTGAAAGTCAAACTTTGCTGTTTTTGCTTTTTGCTGGAAAGTCAAATTTTGCTGTTTTTGCTTTTGCTTGAGAAAGTCAAACTTTGCTGTTTTTGCTGAAAAGTCAAATGTTGCTGCCCATTGCTAATTTCTCTGTACTTTGCTTGTAAACTGTTGCTTCTCTGTAACTTTGCCGGCCCATTAGGATTTTTTATACCCTAATGTTTATTGTACTAACGTTCTATACTCTAATCCTATTTTTAATTCTATTTTAATAACCTTGATTTTAAGATTTTGGTCAATTTGCCACTTGCCTTTTTATTTTGCTTATTTATATTCCCGTACATATCACCAAAGGGGTTGGGGGGGGGGGGGGAGGGCGCAAGAGTGTTTCAATTATTTGAACCAATAAGGGATGTTAATACGCTAATAACCGAAATCAAGCACCTCCTATATGATATTGAAGGCCCAAATGTTAAAATAATAGACACCCTAAATTGTCGAATGCCTGCAGCAGCATTAAATTGTGCATCTGTCATTGAAGACACTGAGATTCTTTCTGAGAATGTAGCTCCTTACAACCCCTACCCCAATCAAATATCTTGGGGCACCACGAAAAGCAAAAGGACCTGTTGGATAACGGTGAGATGGGGGAAATGTTCTTATTTTAACACTTTTGTTTTGTATTTTAACAACTAAACGAAACCAAACATGAAGTCCGATTCCCCTCACCGCCCACCAAACATAAGAGAACATTCGCAAAACCAGAGACTTGTATGGTCGAGGTGAACACGCACAACCTGTTGTTTTTCTTTTTTCAATCAGTTTTGTCAAAATTAAGTATGATAAAATGGGGTGCAAACCCGCTGGAAAGGTGCCTCCGTGAAATGGCACTCGAGTACAAGCGAGAAGAAGCGCTTAGCCGTGAAGCCAGCGGTGCGGGCTGCACTCCCTAATACTACAATTTGGTATAATTCTCTTTATGAATATTTGCGAATGGTTTATCTCTAAAGAAATATTTCTAATGAATTGGGTGAATTTTTAAATTTTGGCTTATTTCCACATTCATGCAATACAGTTATGAGTCACTGTTCCGGCAGATGCATCAAATGAGCTATAGTTGGCCTACGCATTTCGGCTATGTATCCTTCCTCAGGGCCAGCTCATGCTGATTAATGCTAATTCTTAACCAATTGCTGGTTAGAGTAATACCCCACCATAGGAAAGGGTTCACACCATTATCAATAAGAATACACATTATTCCACGTGATGTCCATTTCACAAAGTGATATAGTTATCAGAGCCATAATTTGTGTGTACAAGTAACCATGACCAAAATACCAGATGCGTTGAATTTCACAATTGAAAAACGGTGTGTGAATGCCACAAGTACATAGTCCCATATTGTCATAGCCCAGTATGTGTGGTAGGTGCAATATACATACAGGTCATTTATTATATTTAAAAGATAACCGTTGATGCTAAATATTTCCAGCATATACATACGTGTCAGAGTGTTGTCACATATGGTGTGGAGAAAATGCAAGGAAAAAGAAAATAATATATATTAGCAAAGTATGTGATGGTTATAGTGATATTGTTGACACTGCACTTTGTGAGTACCGGAACATACCCATGTATGAGTTGTGGTAATTGCAACAATGTGATCAAAGGCAACATAGCAACACATCCTCGCACGGGGAAAAAAATCAAGCTTAAGCAACATGCCACATGTCCATCTGAAAATGCAATTTATGCAATTAAATGCCCCTGTGGCAAGTATTATGTGGGTGAGACGTCACACAAGGTTCGAGTAAGGATGAACGAACACAAATCTAACATTAGAAATAATAATCAGACTTCGGCAGTCGCTAGACACTTTAAGGACAATGGACACTCTATCACCCAGTTACGGTTCGTGATATTAGACGTGATACCACAAAAGGACAGAATTGAGACATGAAGAAATGGCGAGCACAAAAAGAAGCCTTTTGGATTGAGAGATTAGACTTGCTGACACCCAATGGAATGAACGAAGAATTGGACTTCAGCTGTTTTCTGTAATGTTTATAGTGTTTCACTAACGCCACAAATGATGGCTCTGATAACTATATTACTTTGTGAAATGAACATCACATGGAATAATGTGTATACTTATTGATAATGGTTTGAACCCTTTTGTATGGTGGGGTATTACTCTAACCAGCAATTGATTAAGAATAAGCATTACCCAACATGAGCTGGCCCTGAGGAAGGATACATAGCTGAAATGCCCAGGCCAACTACAGCTCATTTGATGCATCTGCCGGAACGGTGACTCATAACTGTATCGCATGAATGTGGAAATAAACCAGCCAAAATTTGAAAAATCACCCGATTTATTAGAAAATTGTCTTTAGAGATAAACCATTCGTAAATATTCATGAAGAGAATTATACCACATTGTGGTATTAGGGAGTGCAGCTCGCACCGCTGGCTTCACGGCCAAAACCAGAGACTTGGGTATCATCCGTACTGCATGTAACAATGTCAGTCCGCTATTGAAATCAGGTATTGACATATGGACCCCACACCTCCGGGGGGACGGGCATGCAGTGGTAAGGTTTGTATGAAAGCAGTCTCAACATCATGACAGTAAGCAATATCCTGCAGCCACCCTTGCACTTTGGGAGGGTGACCCTTGCCCCAGGATATGGCTAGCCTTCTACGCGCCAGCACTAGTAACAATCCTGCCAGGCGCCTCCTTGTGGACTGCAAGGCCCTTTTACATCCCAGCAGGGCCAGAGTAGGATCCGATTCCAGTGGTTCACCTATAATCAGAGAGCTTTTGGTCAATGCCTCTGACCAGAATTCGTGAATCTGCGGGGATCTGCGGGCCCTCCCACGCCAGATGCAGAAACACAGCTGGGACAAAACCAAACCTACCACATGCGGCTGGGGTAGCGGCGTAGTGCTTATGGAGCTTGGCTGAGGTGTGGTAGACCTGGTGTAGGAAATTGAAATGTATTTGCTTGTACCTAGAATTCAAGAAAACTTTCTGGGTCTGGTTCAGCACGTGTACCCCCAGTCCTCATCGCTAATGGCTTCCCCCAGCACTCCCTCCCATTGCCTTTGTGGACCGCTTCCCTCCCATGGCAGCTCTGACACCAACCCCTTGTAAATCTGTGAAACTAGACGACACTCTTCCTATCATTGAATCACCCCTTGCAATAGTGACCTCACCAAGGGTTGCCCAGGGAATGGTGTGAGGAGTTCCCTGAGCGTGTGTCGCAATCTGAAATATACAAAAATGTCCAGCTGCGAGTTGCCCCCTCGTCTCTTGCCTGCTGGACTGTGAGGAACTCCCCGACCACGAATAGATACCCAAGGGTCCCAATTTTTGACCAGAGGGTAAACAAACGTATTTGCCCGTTGGATGTACACCGGTTCACTTGTCAGTGGCAAGCCGGGGATGTGGCGAGCCGGAATAACAGGCAAATACAGAATAGTAAGGCCGATCTTCCCCACCATCTTCCGCCAGATCGCGCAGGTAATTTTGACCATGTTCAGAGTGTTGGGTGCTACCCAAATGTCCCCAATGATCATCGCCCACAGGAGATGAGGGGCCGCCAGTGCCCTTTCTACCTGTACATGTGGCCTCACGAAATGTGTGGCATACCACTGCCCGACAAAATGCACCTGCACCGCACAATAATAGTACTCGAGATCGGGTAGAACCAGGCCCCCTCTCCTTGTCAGCTGTGTCAACATCGTGTAGGCCACCCTCGCTGTCTTCCCAGCCCACACCAGATCAGGAATGAGCCCGCGCAATCGTTGAAAGAAGATGCTTGACAGCAATAGGGGCACGTTGAGAAACAGATGGAGAAATCTGGGGACAATGTCCATTTTAACAAATGAAATTCGCCCAAGCAGCGTCAGTGGAAGTGTCCGCTATCTACTCACCGTCTCCTGAAGCTTCTCGATCACACTCCCATAATTATCGCAGAATAGCTTATCCTGGCTGTTAGACACCAGTACACCCAAATATCGGACTCCTGTGGTCGTCCACCTGAGGCCGAACTCGTCTCTGAATTCTGCGGTCTGTGCCGTGAGGGGGACCACCACTGATTTGCTGTGGTTAATTCTCAGGCCAGAGAACTCCCTGAAGCATAGCACCTCCCTCATCACTGAACTTAGCTTGTCCTCTGGGTTGCTAATGTAGAGGGCCACGTCATCTGCATACAGAGATATAATCAGCCTGTGCGGGCCCAGACTGAGACCCCTCTAGATGTGTCGTTCTCTAAGGATCACCGCCAACGGTTCCATCGACAAGGCGAACAACAGCGGGGAGAGGGGGCATCCTTGTCGGGTCCCCCATCCCATCTCGAAGCCGATTGACCTTCCTCGTCACACCACAATTTTCGCCAATGGCCTAGTATATAATAGAGAAACCAGTTTGATAAAGTAGGAACCTAGTCCCAGTTTACGGAGTACCGTGAATAAAAAAGGCCATTTGACTGAGTCGAAGGCCTTCTCGGCACCCAAAAACACTGTGATCGTCTGGGATGTGCTGTCGAGCGCTTCCATTACCCCAAATAGCCAATGGAGACCATATGTCGTATTCCTCTCGGGAATAAATCCCGTCTGATCCGCAAGCACCAATCCAGGCATCAGTGGTTAGTAACCGATTTGCAATGATTTTGGCAAATATCTTGTCAATGTTAATCAGGGAGATGGGCCGGTATGTGCCACAGTCCTCGGGTGGTTTCCCCTGTTTGTGTATCAGTACTATATTAGCCTCACGTAACGTGGGTGGGAGCAATCCCTCCGTGAGCGATTCCTCATATACTCGGAGGAGGATCGGGCCAGAATAGGGGCATAGGCCTTTATAGAATTCCCTGGTTAGGCCATTGGACCCAGTGATTTCGACCCAGGGAGCTCCCTGATTACCCCTAGACTTTTTTCCAGAGATCTTGTCAGCTTCAGAGGTTTGCAGAGGTGCTCCTCCACCCAATGTAGATCCACCTCATCTAAGTAGCACAGCAGTGTCTTTGACTCCTGCAAATTCCTGAACCTGTATAATTCCCCATAGAAGGACTGAAACGCTGCTGTTATGTCCTCCTCGAAGCTCACTAGCTTGCCCTGGGGTCTTGAATGCACTCCATGCGGGGCCAGTCGATCGGGCGCTAACAATTGCGCTAATAGTGCCCCCCCCCGCCTCTGTCCCTCGCCATATTGTTTTATTTGATGGCCGCGGGCCAGGAACCGAACCTACCAGTCAGCGTTGGCTCTAAATGTTTGGTGTGGTAGGTGTATTCCCGATCTACTCGATGTTGATGTCTTCAGGCGTCAATTAGATCATACGTTTTGCATATTTCTTGTACTTGTAGACTTACCTTTGGCACACTACCCTGTCCCACCCCAGTTCTAACCTGCAGGGGGTCCAACACAGTGTTCAGGTCCCCCCCCCACACTATGGTGGCATTCTGACACCTGGCTAGGTGTGTATCATCACCCAGTCAAATGCATTCGGACTGTCTACGTTGGGGCTGTAGGAGTTCAATAGGGCCACTGACACACCCTCAAGAACCCCAAACACTAGAAGCGCCCACCCTTCATCGTCACTTAGTGTTGAGATCAGGCAGAACTTGACGCCCTTGCCGATCAGAATGGCAACTCCTCTTGCATAAGAGGAGAAGTATCTGTGGCATCCCACGCACAGAATTGCCCGATGGGAGCAGAGGAACAGGAGGAGAGCGGCACGGAGTAACAAGAAAATGGTTCCAGATGCTGAGGTGCTGTATAAACTGTGATAGTGGGACTTGATTATAGACATAGGATGTTAGAGGACGACGAGCAGAGTTGATGAGGAACTAAAGCGGGAGGGAAAGAGAAGCCAAATGCATACCCCAATAGATAGGTTAGTTGGGTTGCTGGTAGTACAGTAACCCCCTGCTGGGCTCCTAGCACTGGCTTGCCAGGATAGGACCAAATGCGGGATTGCCTGAGATCCAGGGATGGAGCTGGGCAACAGTTGGGGAGGGGTGGTGGGAGGGAGGGGAGTTTGGGAGTTTGCAGTCGAAGTAGTTGGGGAACGAGTTTACACCCACGCGCTATCGCGCGTGACACGAATGACGAGGGGGGATAGAGGCGGGAAAGGGTACGGCTGAAAATGGGAGACCTTAAGATAGTAACTTGCAATGTTAGAGGGCTCAACAGTTACTTAAAGAGGAACAAGATAATGATGTATCTGAGGAGGTAGAAAATTGACATAGCTCTACTACAGGAAAGCTCTACTACAGGAAACCCATCTTACGAAAGACAAACAGGTAATACGGGGAAAATGGAAGGGCACTACTATTGGGGCAACATATTCAGCATACGCTAGGGGAGTAATTACCTGGATCGCTCCGCACGTACCCTTTCAGCTAGTACGGTCCACAGAGGACCCGGCTGGGAGGATGGTGGCGATAAAGGGCTGATTGAAAACAAAGAGGTGTGCATAATCAACACATGCACCCAACCAAAATACTGTAGCCTATTTCAAGACACTGTATGGTAAAGTCAGCCTGTATTTGGGGGGGGGATATTTATATGGGGGGTGACTTCAATTGCATGCTAAACCCAGGGATGGACAGATCGGATGGGAAACAAAGTAAACCCACCCCGGCTGCCAAAGCTTTGAGGAACTTAATAGGTGAATTTCAACTAAAAGACAGATGGAGGGAAAATTGCATACAATTATGAAATCTTTTCTAACAAGGCCACATCAATTTGGTGTCGTCTAAGGTACTGTGTGACCTTCCAGACCTTGGCAGGGATGTTCCCCGCACCCCCGTCCCTAATATTCCATGTTGCTATGTGACATCACATTGGACCCTGGAGTGTCTAAGCATTGGGGGGGGGAAATCCCACCCACCCATCCATCCCCATTTTTTAATGAAGTGTGCCTGCCCCATAGGATATTGTGGTGGGACACACTGGTGAGAATCTGACTCCCTACAACCTGAACAAACCTTAACCTCTTGCCCGCCCCCATTTGTTCCCCGCTGCCCATCCACCCCTGCACCTTCCCCCCCCCCCCACACCCCATATCCTTGCCCACCGAGATCTCCTTCCCCCACAGGCAACCCCCAAACCGCCCATTGGCCCCACCCCATCCCCCCCAACCTTCGGTCCAAAATATTGCCGTTCACAGGGCGCTAGTGCCCGGCCAAGCCTGCAGGGCTCCACCACCAATTGGCGGTATATAAAAAAACGGAGGCCAACTATCTGAGAATTATGGTGCCGACAGTCATCACACTGCTATTCAAATAACTCCCTCTCAGCCATTCAATCTCGGTCTCATCCCGGATCTCTCCGGTCACCCCGGTTCCGTTCCTGATCGTCTGCTCTGGGTCTTGGGTTGTTGCTGGGGGCAGTGTCTGCCGATCTCATCTAGAAACAAACTTGCCGCCTCTGGTGATGTGAAAAACAGTGTCCTCCCCCTGTGCTGGATCCGGAGTTTCGCAGAGAACAACATGGAGTATTGGTTGCTGTGGTCTCTGTCGTCTCTTGACCCCTGCGAAGGATCGCCGCGAGGCCTCCACTAAGGCGGAGAAGTCCAAATATAAATGGATTTTGTCCCCGTCGTACTGCAGATCTCCTTTCGTTCTGGCCAGGCGCAGAATCGCATCCCAGTCCCTGCAATTAAGGAGGCGTGCAATGATAGGGCGGGGGGGGGGGCGCTCTGGGTATCAGCCGAGCTGCAGGGGCTCTTTCCACCACGAACAGCAGGGACAGCTCGGGTCCCCCGAAGAGCACCTTACATAGGGTCTCCATGGACTCCTCCATATTGAGCTGGCCGTGTCTTTCTCGAACCGCCACCAGGCTTATATTATTTCTGCAGGCTCTCCCTTCTGGATCTTCATTTTTAGCCCCCACTGCCTTAATCTGCACCTCAAGGGATGAGACTCTGGCTACCAGTGAGCCTGGCCCATCTTCCAGCCCGGATACTCTATGCTCTACCTCACCCAGCCGGTCGCCGTGTTTGTCCAATCGATGTTGAAGCAGGTCGACTATGGAGGAGAGTGAGTCCAGTTTTGAGTCGAGCCCACCAATGCCTGCCTTAAGGACGAGCAGTATCTCCCTAATGTCCACCTCCGGGATCATGGCGGCTCCCCCATCTCTCCTGCAGGTTCTGATGCCTCCGCCTGATGTTGTGACCTGGATGTCTTGGAGGAGGCTCCCCCCTCGAAGGTGAGTTTTCACGCTGTCTTATCTGTCTTGCCCATATTGCGGAGATGTTCCCTCAGCCCAAGGGCCGAGGGGAGTCAGCAGGAACCACCCCGGCTGTGTATCTGGACTTGATGAAGGTGTGGATCCTCGCTGGGACTGTCACCACAAATTATAGTGTCCAGGCTGTCTGCCGCTACTCCCACTCCGTGCCCTACTTGTGTTGCGCGCCCCTGCAGGGCCAGGGTATTGTATGTCAAGTGGGGCCCACAGAGTCCAAGGGCCACCTATTGGGGCGGCGCCATAGCCTCAGGCAGCAGAGGACGGGAGGAGCCAGGCCACCCCCCTCGCAGCCCAGCGCCCCCTCCACTCACATTCAGTGCTTGGACCGCAATGCGGCTGCGGCCTCTGCTTCCAGTCCCGGGGGCGGGCTCCCAACTGCCTCCGCTCCCGGGCCGGCCCGAAAAAAACAGGCGCTCCGCTCCCACCTCTTCGCCCAGGCTGTGTCACGTCAGCCCCAGCCTCTCCACTAGACCAGCTTCAGCTCGCCCCACAGGAGCGGGCGCTGCGGCTCTCCTCACACACTCACAACGGTCGGGCCCAGAGTGCCTTCCACTGCCCGTCGGTTCCTCCTCACGCCGGCATGGTTGATCTACTCTGCAATATGGGCATGGCAGGGGTCACCGCTGCACCAAGCTGCCAAGCACAGGAAGGGACCTTCAGGGCATTCGGTCGCACTGTGTTTAAAGATTGTGCTGCCTCAGAAGCAGCTACTTCATCAGGATTTTTCTGAGCTCCACACGGAGCTCAAAGAAAGGCCGCCATCTTGGTCGGGCTTTCAAGGCGCCAACAGGATGGGGAAAATTCAAGGTCAGGATGGGGGGGAGAAACAATACCGTCCCCATCATAGCTAGTAGAAATAAGGGGCCCAGGTTAATGAATTACATTCAAGTACTGTGGATTTGCTAATTCTTAATAGCCCTAACAGAGTACTTGATGCAAAAGGTAGCCACAGGCAACTGAAGGAGATGACTGGTGAGGGTTCCCCAACTACCTTAGATGAGCATGACTGCGGTATAAAAATGATGGTAGCAGTTTCCAACAGGTATCGGGTTCTGGGGGATGAGCAGCACCCAGGTGGTGACTTCACTAAGCAAAAAGAGAATTGTGATTCTATAAGGAATCCCTAAAGGAGTAACCGAAGTGGTACAGGAAGAAGATCCTTATGAGGGCTTCAGAAGAGGCACCCAATTAGATGGTGCTAGTATGTCATGTGCAACAGTTTATAAGACAAAAATGAAAGGGTTGAGGAAAACAATGGAGAGCTTCACCCCTTATTGTTCATTCAACCATTCGCACATTGGAGTGCAAAGAAACCACACCTAATTTTCCAGAAAACTTAATTTTATATAGTTTTTGGTATTTACTTTCTTCGTGGTTTAGGTATAGTACTGAACATCATTAATTACAAAAGACAAGCAACCACTGTTTGCACAATAAAACAGAAGCAAGTTGGTTCTCTTGCACATAGTTCTATACAATGGACATAATACAGTTTCTACTGTCGATACCTTGAAGGAACAACAGGGGTCAAAATCCAATCAACAAGTGAAAAACAAGTATACAATACATATATTGATGTGAAACAGTAAACATTGATGACACTGTGTTTGGAGGGAAAATTCGTCTACAGCCGGTGTTTCGGACCTACAGCGGGGCTGTGTGAGCCAATTGTTTCCTAGGGCCTTCGTCAGGACAGAGGAGGACTATGTAGTCTAGATGTTCAGATGGTGCCGTGGAAATGTGAGTGAGGCCACAGGCGTAAAGGTAGAAGATGGTCCCGAGGCCGGTAGTGCCCTTGGGTGGTAGTCACAGTGGACTCCTATGTTAAGGCAGCCGCGAAGTAGACTTAATCATATGCTTCTGTTTTATTGTGCAAACTGTGGTTGCTTGTCTTTTGTAATTAATGGTGTTCAGTACTATACCTAAACCACGAAGAAACGAAATACCAAAAACTATATAAAATTAAGTTTTCTGGAAAATTAGGTGTGATTTCTTTACACTCTGATGTGCGAATGGTTGAATGAATAATAAGGGGTGAAGCTCTCCATTGTTTTCCTCAACCCTTTCATTTGTGTCTTATAAACTGAGCCCTCCTGGGCAGAACAGGGTTGATCCTCCAGGAGCCCTTCTTTCAGACCTGTCATGTGCAACAGAGATGGTTTTGGGTAACGATCCTCTAGGTAGCCTTTGGGGCGATATCCGATCATTGACATTTATGTGTGGGACGTTGGAAAAAGTCATCCTGGTAAATGTTGACCTTTTTGGTACCAAATTGACTTGTATTACGGAGAGGTTGCCGATGGCCCTTGCAGTTAAGAATGCACGTAGCACCATAAGTCTGCGGACTAATAATTGCCCATTGACTTAGGCAACATCCAAAGATGCCCCTGCCCCACAAAGCTTAATTACTAATAAGCCAAATTATCGTCCACAGCTTGAGGGGGGTTCTAATGTGCCCAATTGGGTGGCTTGAAGGCATTTAAAAGAGCAGAGAAGCTTGCTTAATACCCCTTGGTGAATATTTGAGTATCTACAACCTAAACATTCCAAACCCATTTGATTGGCAGGTATCGAGCATTGAATCTGAGTCACCAGATCTGCAATACCTGGTGCTTGGCCTTGGCTCCCTGGGTCCTCAATCCACTGCTATTTTTACTGTATATAACCAAGTTACAAACAAGCAAATAAACCATGTGAATAAAACGGCAAGGAGATTTGCAGAAAACAAGAATGTGAGGGGCTGGCATCCTGGACTATACTTGTGGGTGACTTGAACCTGCAAATAGAGCCCTTACCCGATATAGGGGGGCTTTGGGATGATCATGATGAGGTGGGGGATATCCCCCACCCCCCCAAATGAGCTCCTCCGAACCGGGGAGGATTCATCCGCAGGCTCTCGGTTGTGCCGCTTCTCTGTTTGGCATGTACATAAGAGCATGCAATGAATGCTTTAGGAAAGACCAGCCAGCAAAATCCACCTTCCAGGAGAATAACAGCACTTTGCATATCGACTACATCTTCTTATCCATGAAATGTGGATTTATGCAAAGGACTTCGAGGTTTTGGCAAAACGGGGAAGTGATCACAGGCCATTATCCCTAATGTTATTTGGCATGGTTACACAAGAGAACAATTATCAAAGCTACCTTAGTAATTCAATCCAACTCCAAGGACAATCTAAGCAAAGAATCAAATGTTCTGATTGAGACCTTCTGTCCTTGAGACAAAGTATTTGAGTCAATCTTTCCAGACTTAGAGCAGTTTCCATCCATGGAACTCGGCGATGCAGATGTTTTCTCTGCATATGATCATTTGTTTTTGGGCGTGCAACCCTTTGTCACCAAGTCAAGTAAGAGGATAACGAAACGTGCTATAAAATGTAACAGACCAACACTCAAAAGCACCCACTACCGTGTCAGCGGAGCGGAAGTGGTGTTGTCTGTGTTGCCGGGGGCGCTGGTGAGTGAGAAGTGTTCGCCATACTCCGCTTTCTTATCAAGAGGAGCTGCACTATGAGTACTAGCCTGCACGGAATGAGCAACTCCACGGCTGCCGAGACTGAGACCAGGATCAAGACCAGGCAACAGGTAAGGCAGCGCCTAGCCTCCTGCCCTGCTCCTTCGAATATGAAATCACCCGTCCTTAGACCTAGTCTAAAAGCCCCCTTATCCTTAAAACAGTCCCATCTGCCTTTTGCCAACAAATGCCTGGAAAAGGAGGGGGTGGCTTGGCCCCCAATCTCATTAGGTAACTTGGACAATTCACCTCTGATGCACAGCGCTAAGGCTACGTAAGAGGTGCAACCCCGGGGTGAACTTCCACATTGACTCCAGGATTATTCTTGAAACAAGGGGAGGGGCTGAACCCAACGGATCAAACCACTATGGAAAGTGACCCCCCCGACATATCAGTCACATGTGGGGAGGCGAGTCAGTCGACCTCTCCTGCCATCATACTGGACGTGAGGGGAACCCCTTGATGGCGGATACTACCTCCCCACCAAGGCTGGGGGAGCAGCCAGGTAACAACCAGGAAGGCGTTACAATGGTAAGGCCCCCCCCCCCCAGAAACTATTTAATTTGGAAGGGAGGATTGTCCCAATTGCCATCAGTGACCCCCTCCCCCCCAAAATGCTACAATCTAAAATTCAAACTGAGGTATTACAGGACTCGATGACGAAACTAGTTGTAATGACTCCAGAAGAACAGGAAATCATTCTGAAACTAGTTGTATTGGGGCTTACGCCAACATTGAATCATCCAATTTTGGATGGAGACCCACCAAGATCGAGCCAGCCAATCTCAAATGCTCGATTGGATCAAGGAGGTCCATCCACCAGAATTATCTCTGAGGAAGAGTGTAAGGATCTCTCAGATCGTAGCAAGGCCCAGGACAGGGAGGACGATATCTGGGAAAACTCATTGGACCCCCTCAGACCTCCCCAGTGTATTGACCTGACAAAGGAACAGAATAAGATGTGGGTGGAGCCAATGATGGGCCAACAGGACTTCTGTGAGGAAGCTTGCCAGATCGAAGCCCACTACCCATCCAATGCCATGATCTCAGCATCGACATTGCTGGTTTCTATATCCCCTGTCTCACCGAGGGGGGGGCCCCGGGGCTAGGAACACCTTTACCATCTAATGCTTGCCTGGTCAATAAATTGATTCAAGATATGGCGAAACTCACAGGGAGAATAATGCCGGAAAAAAAGGAGAAGGCTCCCATTCATCATGGATAAAATTGCAGCCCTTGATGAGGAACCATCCACTAGCCTCTACCCTTTGACTATAACTACCCAAGAGGCAAACCAACCAGATGAGGTAGCGAGAAAACCAGAGGAGTTTATAAGACAATCGGTGTCCAACGGGGACAAAGATGCTCCCCCGTTGATATTTGATGAATCCTCCTTAAAATATATCAGCAAACTTTGTAGCAAAGGAAGAATGGATGACTTCATCCACACTCAAAATGTAGTAATGGCAGCCCTTAACATCGCGATTGCATTATTTCTAAAGTTATATGAGAATATTAATGATTCACTGAATTCCGTACATGCATCAAACCTGCACATAAAGGAGCAGATAAACGAACTGACAAGTTTTGTGAACAAATTGGATGCCTAAACCGAAAAGGAATCTGATAACTCTTGCAAGTGGCAAAATCGTCTGTGCCATCTGGCAAGACAGGAGACAAACGACAAGGATTACTCATGGAGGCCATTTTGGAAAATTATAAGTGGATTAGGAAATCTACTGAAGCAAAGGCCTCCCTATGCAGTAATCCATCAGCTACCCAGCAAGGCAAGTCCCTCTCTAAGCCTCCAACAATGAAGAACCCCCCTAAACATAAGGGGGGGAGCATCCTAGGGAAAGTCCTGGGAGGTTTGAGGGAAGGAAAGAAAGCCTGCAATGCGAAAGTGGATGTAAACAAACCTAAACCAAGTTACTCATTGTTCCAAGACCCAAACCAATTGATGCACCTGACTAATGGGATAGCTGAACCAATCCTACTACCACCGATCCTGATACGTCCTCAAAGGAAAACAAAAAAACAATCTATTAAACGCAAAGCAAATGGCTCTGGCTTTTCTAAGGAATATACACACTCCAACCCAGGATTAAAGGCTTCCAGCACCAAAAAAGCAGAGACGAGAAATAAAACTTATGAGCATTCCCTACGGGGCACTTCTGAAGAGCGGACCCATAAGCAGAAGGAACAAGGCTCAGTAGTCGACTTAGATTCATCGGACTGCCTAAGGGACAGATTTGAAATAATCAAAACCAATCAGGAAGAGGAATCTTGGGAGAACATCAGTCTGACGGACTGGCAAGTAATAGATGATTGCTCGAATCAGGAAGATACTAAGGTGAAAACAACTAAGGTAAAATACACATTTGAGGAGGAAGAAAAACGAAGGCACGACCGTAAGACACTGGGGTATTGCAAAAAAACCGCCACCCAAGGCGGGAAAACTAAATGATCTCCTGCGGGAACTTGAGGACAAAAGAACGCTGCAAATCAAATATCAGCATCAATCAGAAAACTACTACCCGGAAGGAAAACGGATATTTCTCGCTTACAAAAGAACAGGATGACTCGTATTAAAAAAAAAACAGGATCTCCTGAGACATTTGGAGCATCGAAGATCTGAAAGACGACATGAGAGAAAAACTAATAACAGACCAACTTAGAAGACGGAGAAGTCGAAAGAGGAGGAGCCAGAGAGAACTCTAAAAGGGGTCAAACAGCGACCGTCCCGGTCAGACCACTTGAAGGAAAAAACCATAAAAATATTTCATGTGAAATTAGAAAGATGTACAAAAGATCATAAGAAGATTATCCTTAATAGGAAAAACACATTAATTCTGCTTAACCAGGTGATTGCTTCAGGGAGCCTAGTGCCTGACGACACAGCGATCATTGAATTCACAGATGAGCGCAGAATGGATCTTATCACCATTCACTTTAGATCCCAGAAAATAATGGATATGGTGATGAAAACAAAGAACAAGTTGTGGGAGCTGGGCTTAAGTCTCAAGAACTTGGAGGATGGCGAAGGAAGATACAGAGAAAAGAAGTATTCTCGCCCCCGACATGACCGGCCCCACAATATTAGGTCTGGTAAGTGCTCTGGGCGAGATGACCAACAGAAAGCTGCCAACAACACCTTGACAAAATTAAGGTTCACTGTCGACAACTCGAGATCTAAGGGGAATCACCCAGGAACTAATCCCTCTTAACAAGTCCGAGGTGAAAAGACCTCAAGAAAGCCCGACACCCGGTGGGAAAAAAAGAAGAAATAGAGCCCGAAGGATGGCATTGAAGCAAGATCTCTCCTGGCCTCATGGAACACCAGGGGTTTTAGTCATCTCTACTCCAGGGAATGTGACTTTCTGGGAGATTTTGAAATTATCTGCCTGCAGGAATCATGGGTGATAAAAAATCTGATATGCGCATTGAAAGGACCTCTGGGAAGACCTTGCGCGGGTCTCATGACCTTAATCAAAGAGGACAGCGAATTGCAGATCCAAATGCATCAAACCCCTAATCCATTCACTCAGGTGCTGAAATTGGTTAAAAATAGTGGGAGTGATGAGATCAGACTCCTCCTTATTAATGCCTACCAGAGTAGTGAAGAGTGTGAAACGGAGAAATACCACTCACATATTCTGGAAGCTATTGGCGACTCTGTGCTGGAAGATCCAAATCAGTTGATTCTAGTCTGCAGAGATTTGAATCTAAAGCTCCTAAAAAGGGAGACTGAAGCAAAGAACAGTCCTGGAACCATGGGAAAACAGATGGATCACTGAAATGACTATTAGAGAAATGGTAATGCTTAACGGGCAGACGCTGGGTGACATCCCAGGTGCGGACACCTGGTTTGGTAATCAAAGTAGCGCCTACCTGGACTACTGCTTTGTGGCAAGTAACACACTCAAGTGGATTCAATTATTCACTGTTAAAAAACAGCTAACCAGTGACCATGGACTGGGGTGTGGCTAGCCAGCCATGTAGGAGGTTAAGGGACTCGGGTGCTCCTGATGATCCGGCATAAATCCTGCGGAAACCTGCCTTCCCTGCTGCAAAATCCTTGCCCAAAAGATCGGATTGTGCAGGGGAAGGCAAGCGGCGCGCAATGCGTGCAACAAAAATGAAAAACGTACACTATTGAAGAAGATGACCCGAAACTAAACTTTTCGCGGACCCGAGGAGCACCACCTAAAATGGCCGCCGTGTCTCTTAACAAAGGCTTTGGAAGTGGGGCACAGCGGTGCGGTCACGGAGGCGCCCCGCAGTGAAAAACCACAGACCCGACAGCGAGAAACTCCTGCATTGGTATTGCACCGCACGAAAGAAGAAGCGCGCACAGCAGGCAGTGAGCCGGTGCCCGGGACACTTTTAAGCCCGGAACAACCCTGGTGGGGGAGGGGTGCTTGCGGCAGGCGGTGCCTTCGTAGAGGCGACTGATGCCATACACCCCCCTGCAGTCAGACCCTCCAGGCACCAGCTAACCGGGAACGTGCAGACCGGTAACATTGTGGGGAACAAACTGCTCGTTGCAGGTGTTCCCTGGAGTAAGGCACAGGACACTCAATAGGCTTTCTGCCGTGTCCTATTGGTGTAAGCGACTTGATACGGGGCCAATCCGTACAAAGATACTGGAGGCTTTGAGGAGGAGGGGCGTAGGGCAGTGCTGGCGGCGGACTCAGGCAAGGGTGTGCCGCGGACTGCCTGCACAATAAGGGACCCTGGTCTCCAGTTTGAGACATTGCGCGGAGCCCAGAGGTACCCCCACCCCTCTGGGGAGCGCCTGCGGCGAGCCCCTCACGAGGAGCGTGGGGGATCTGAGGTGCCAGGTGGACGCGTAGTAAAGCGGGTATCGCCCGGCTTCTGGAGCGGCCCGCAGCATCACCGCAGAGCGGCCAGAAACAAAGGTGGCAGAAGAGGGGCTGGCCTGGATGCCCCCACAACATCACCAGCAGTGTCAAATAGGGAGCGGACACGGGCAGGGAGCCACAACACTCCATGCCACAGGTAGACATCCAACCCCTACGATGGTCTGCCACGACAAGCAGATGCAAGCATGACAAGTGGCACAATAGCACTGGCTGCGGGTACACAGGGGTTGGCACAATGAGGCCCATCTGGGCCAGGCAGCCTGGAGGCCATATCAGCCCAATGGGACCACTAAAGCAACCGAAATCTGGGCGCTGAAGGACACCAGTGGTGACACGATCTAGGCCCCCTGGGCGAGGATAATCGGACGGACAGACCTAGAGCTCATACGTGTTGGAGCCCACCCCCGAAGACAGAAAGGGGGAGGCCCTGCAAGACACACGCAGCTCATCCAGAGCACTGCACTGGGTTGCCCCACATTGCAAGGCCGCCGGGGCGAACACCAGCTAAAGCGCAAAAAGGTGGCCAGGGGATGCAAAATAGCCTGAGACCACCATCGCAGAAATTGCAAAGCAGTGGGACTGACCTAGATGGTACTAGGTTGAAGGAGCCCAAAAGAGACCACTGCCCTGGGAGCGAACTTTTGAGCTCCCCACACACGCGAGGCTGGGCCCCTGACTGTGGCAATATACCGCAACATCCGGAACAGGGGACTCACTCACCTGGCACAGCACTAGACATGACGACCAAGCTCAACAAAACTAAAGGGAAACAGCCTACGATGGATGACTACGCCAAGACCCAGCAACCAACAGAAGGCGCCAGGAGCAAGGACAGAAGCGCCCAACAGGACGCATCACCAGCGCGGGATGACCGGCAGATCCTGGAAGCTATTGCAGACCTGAAGGCGGCGTGGGAAATGAAACTGGGAGCCGCCATGACCACACTGAAGGTGGCGCTGGTATTCCAAAATAGGCGCAGTGCAAATAGACCTGAAACTCCTCAGACAAGATGTAAGGGCAATAGCGGACCGCACAGGAGAAATGGAAAAAGAAGTAGGGGCCAACAGAGAGGCTTGCGCCTCACTCGCCTCGGAGATCCACACGTTGCAACAGCAGGTGGGCAACCTGGAGAGCAGAGCTGAAGAAGCAGAGGGAAGAGCGCGAAGGAACAATATACGCATCGTGGGGCTTCCCGAAGGAGAAGAGGGGGCAAACCCCACGGAGTACGTTGAATCCATGTTGCTGCAAGAGATAGGAGGCACACTTGCCCAGGGATTCGCTGTAGAAAGGGTGCATAGAGCCCTGGCAAGGAGGCCCCCTCCGAGACCCATCATTGAAAAATTATTAAACTACTGTGACAGGGAATGGATACTGGAACACTTCTGCAAGGGAGGCACAATCCAGAGGGCGTCCGCCTCAATAACAGCATACCCTGACTACACACTCCAGGTACAATGAAGACGACTCAATTTTGGTTCAGTTAAGAGGAGGCTACGGGAATCGGGCCATAGGTATATGTTGATGTACCCGGCAAGACTGAAGGTATTTCACAAGAACAGGACACTGTTTTTTGACACCCCAGAAGGAGGCGTCAGATTGGTTGGACGCACAAAATTGCCTGGAAGGAAAGGAAGACCAGAAAGGTAGCAGTGCAGAGAAATGACGCAGCGATCTGGCGAGCAATGTGCTGTATAAAGATGTAACAATGGGACTTGATTATAGTTGTGCTAGATAATGGGAAGGCAGCGTACTGTGACGCATAGCAGGGAGAAGAGCACCCGACCTCGCACCCCCTTAAATAGGTTAGTTTGGTTACTAGTAGAGCGGTAACCTCCTGCTGGGTGCCTGGTACCGGTGTAGCTGAACGGGACCAAATACGGGATTGCCTGAGATCCAGGGATGGCGCTGGCCAACAGTTGGGGTTGGTATGGGAGGGGGGGGAGGGAGTTGGGGAGTTTGAAGTGGTAGCGGTTGGGGAACGAGCATGCACCCACGCGCCTCTGCGTGCAATCCAAGATGAGCACTCTCGGGCTGGAAATAATCGAAGGAGGGACGGGAGGAGAGACCGAAGGGGGGATGGGTGACCTTAGAATGATAACCTGGAACGTCAGGGGGCTTAACACCTATCTGAAGAGAAATAAAGTGATGATGTACTTGAGAAGGTAAATAATAGACATAGCCCTGGTGCAAGAGACCCACCTCACGAAGGAGAAACAGGAGGTAATTAAAAAAAGTAGAAGGGCACTACCGTCGGTGCCACATACTCAGCATATGCCAGGGGGGTGATCATATGGGTCGCACCACAGGTGCCTCTTCAGATACTACAGACTGAGGTGGAGCCAGATGGGAGGATGGTGGCGCTCCGGGGGCTCTTGGAGAATAGGGAAATAAGCATAATAAATACATATGCCCCCAATCAAGATACTGTGACTTACTATAAAACGGTATATAGAAAGATCAGCCCCCTCGCGAGCAAGACGTTCATATGGGTGGGTGGGGGGTACTTTAACTGTACACTAGACCCTACATTAGATAGATCGGACACAAAGTTTGATAAACGTACACCCGCAGTGAGAGCACTACGGGCCCTACTGAGGTACTTCGGGCTCAAAGACATATGGAGGCAGCAGCACCCGACAGCAAGACACTATTCCCACTAGGCGGCCCCACATAACATAATTTGTATACAAGGTTGGATTATATGTTCACCACCCGGGGAATAGCTAGGGAGGTGGTGGGCTCAGAATACAAAGCCAGTATACTGTCGGACCATTCCCCTATGGTTCTGGATGGAGGTATCAGCCCCCAAGAGCCAGAATTCCAACATGGAGACTCAGAGCCGAGGCTCTGAGAGATGCCACATTCCGAGAGGACCTACGGGAAGAGATAATAAGCTACTTTGAAAATAACACGGGGAGCGTGGAATCGGAGGGGACCCTGTGGGAGGCCTTCAAGGTGGTAATTAGGGGGGCGGCCATTTCCAAATCTAAAGGGCTTCAGAGCGATATAGAGCAGGAGCTGCAGGATATTGAAAAGAGGTTGGAAGTAATAATGGGAAAAGAGGGGACCTCGCAGGAACAGGCGAAAGGGGTGAGCCAGCTGCAATTGGCGGGCGGGGAGCTATAGGAAAGGCTCAGCAACCTGAATTACAAGAAATATGTCCAACGGCAACATACTGGAGGGGACAAACCAGGGAGGCTGCTAGCATGGCTATATAAAAATGAGGAACCAAGGCCTGCAATTAGAGAGATAGTGGGAGAGGCGGGACAGGTTTAGAATACCCAAGAAACGGTGAACGAGAGATTCCTCGTATTTTATAAACACCTCTATGCAGATGTGGGGGAGGACATGGAAAGGGAAACGCAAGAGGTCCTGGAAGACATAGGATTGCCCAAACTAAGCGCAGAAGATAGAACCTAGAAGCCCCAGTTACGCTGGAGGAACTAGAGGCAGTGGTGATGCATCTACCCACGTGCAAAGCCCCAGGCACGGACGGGCTCCCCAGCGAGTTTTATAAAACATACAGACAAGAGATCCTTCCTCTGTTACTGGCCATGCTGAACTAGGCATACGAGAAAGGGAGACTGCCGGAATCTCTGAGAAAGGCGGTAATCATTCCCCTCCTTAAGCCAGGCAAGTCCAGCATGGACTGTGGGTCGTACAGACCATTGTCCATGCTGAACCAAGACAGTAAGATCCTTACGGCAGTACTCGCAAATAGACATAAGCCGATGATAAATAAACTAATACACCCAGACCAAACGGTGTATGTCCTGGGTAGGAGCATATCCAATAATCATAGGAGGCTCCACCACATCATAGAGCAGACAGAGGGTGACCATACGAAATAGCAGTAGTTTCACTGGATGCAGTCAAGGCATTTGACTCGGTCCGATGGCCATGGTTGATGGCAACTTTAAAGGGATTCGGCATAGGACCTGGGTACCTGCGGTGGGCGAAAATGTTGTACAATTCCCCCACAGTCAGAGTAAAAACAGGAAAGATCATATCTGAGAGTTGGCAATTAAGTAGAGGCACAAGGCAGGGCTGTCCATGGTCGCCGATGCTGTTTATATTTGCACTCGAGCCACTAGCAATCTACCCCAGACAACAGTATACCGAGATAGGGGTGCGCACCAAAGGGGGACCGCACCTAATATCACTATATGCAGACGATATGCTCATATACCTGCAAAACCCGTAGGAGAACCTGCAGTACATCCTAGAAGTGATGGAACGCTATGCGGCCCTCTTCGGGATTATGGTCAACCCCAGAAAATCAAGTATGTTTCCCCTGGGCAGATAAAAAGCACCACACAGACAAACCTGCCCACTCTGCAGATAGCTTGGTAGACTGAAACAGATACCTGGGGATCAATATTTAGCATACGGCAGCGGCGGAGCACAAATACAACACAGAGAAAGCAGTAGAGGGCGTAAAAAATAGCATGGAAATTTGGGCTAAACTCCCCCAGGCTATGGTAGGGAGGGCAGCCCTGCTGAAAATGGTTGTCCTGCCCAGGCTACTGCATTTTTTCACAAACATCCCATACATGGCGCCCAGGCGCTTCTTTACTAAACTGCACAGCCTGTGCAGGGGTTTCTTGTGGCATAACACAAGAAACAGAGTGGCCCTGTAGAAACTACAGAATGCATATGACAGAGGGGGGATAAATTTACCACATTTCGAGATATACCACCTGGCGGCGCAACTACAATACGTAGCCAGGTGGCTGGCGGAGGACGAGACGGCAGAATCCAGGCTGCTGAAGGAGGAGAGTGCCCCGTACTACTTACGAGAACTAATATGGCTACCCAAACCAGAGATGCGGGGGGAAACCGAGATTGTTGACACTAGGCTGGGAGGTCTGGCACAAGGCGTGCCGGACCATGGGAGGCCCGGCCCCGTGCTCCCCGCAGGTGCCACTGGTGTGGCGCTATGCGGAGCAGATGACCAACTAAGAAAAACGATCCGGAAATACTGGGAGCCAGTGGGCCTAGCCACCCTGGGGGATATCTGGCAGGAGGGGGAGGCCATGGATTTCCAAACAATAGTGGACGGAACCGGGGTACAGCTAGGATATCACATATAACAGAATACTCAAAAGAATGAAAGAAACATGGTCTGAAATAGCGCTAGCTGAGCAACCGGATACGGCTATCGAAACAATGTATGACATCTCGGAGGGAGGGCATGAGATATCTAGGATATACAAATTAGTTATGTCAAGAGTGGGAAAAGAGCGGCTCGAACTAAGGCGGGACTGGAAGAAGGAGGTGGGAGAAGCCATGCAAAATGGGCAATGGGAGAGGGCTCAAAGATACCACAAGAAGGTGTCCAGAAATGCCAGCTTACAACAAATTCAACTGTATGTCACCCACAGAGCATATGACCCCCCCAAAATGATAGCCAAATTTGGAAACGTAGAAGCACAAAAATGCCCAAAGTGTGGAGAGGAGAAAGCCGGGATGATCTACATGTTCTGGGTGTGCCCGGAAGTCGGGAAGTTTTGGAGGGAAATTACACACAAGTTGTCCGAAAAGGGGATCAAATTAGACGTAGAATCCATATGGGCATGCATGCTGGGGGGATTCACCAGGCCATGTAACTTGAGACATGTATGTATACTTAAAGACCTAGCATACATCCTGGGTAAGAGGAGAATCGCCATGAGCTGGAAAGCCGCTCACAGACCTAGATTGGAGAGGTGATGGGAGGACCTCCTTAAGTGGGCAGACGCGGAGACAATAGCATGGCATGAGGCGGCTAGCAGAGGGGAGGGAGAAGAAGTGGGACCACTGATGGAATGGAGACAAATGATAGCCTCGCTACACAGGTGCACTCAGTGACACCAGTGACGAGGACCTGCCCGAGAACTAGGGGGAGAACTGATCCTGAGTAATTGAAGCCGGAGATACAAGGGGGGAGTGCTCGAGTTTAAGGGGAAGGGAGGGGGGAAGACATTATGGAGAGAAACATGTAATGTATACTGTGATACACACGCAACTGTAAATGTCGGGAGTGTGAGTTATGTGTTGTTTGTTGAAAAATCAATAAAACCATTAAAAAAAGAATACAAAAGAACCAGTGACCATGGACTATTGGAAGTGGAACTCCGCTGGAAAGCCAAGGACTCAAGCCAACAAACTATGTGCCCATGTGAACTGTCGTGGGACACTAACAGACTTGGAATTAAAGCCTCAGCTATCCCAAAACTCACGCAACATCTGGAAGATATCATCAAAACTTCTGAAAAATCAATGGAATATAGACGACTGTTGAAGGAATATGAAATCAAGAGACACTCGACCAATTCTGTGACAGTGGTGAGAAAACATACCTATAATGAAGATCTGGTTAAAAGACGAAGAGAACTGCGTCCTGAGTTAAGTTGGTTATCTCGAAGAAACTTTAATACCGAGGCAAGAAAAAAACAATGTAAACAAAGGTACAAGAATTGGCTAAAATCCTCTAAGATCTGGAGAGCACAGGCTGACGCAGAACAAATGCTTGCCGCAATAAGTACTGCCAATACAAGATCGCTTTGGGAAATCATAAATAAGGGCAATGACTTCCAGATTGCGCTAACTACCAGCCAGGTCTCAAAGGAAGACTGGGTGAAGCATTTCACAGCATTATTTAGAGCAGGCAAAAATACCAAACTTCCCACGAAAAAGATCACAGCATCACCATGGATGATTGAGATCGATAGAGACGACATCCTATTTCGAATTAAACACCTGAGCTCTTCCAGAGCAGCTGGCCCTGACAGCATTTCAAACCATATGCTGAAACAAAATGTGGAAGCATGGGCGGATTTCATTCTGCCTTTTGTTTCAACAGATCCTGAAAACTAAAACTATCCCGCAATCATGGAAGGAAGCCCTGATGGTCCCAATCTTTAAGAAAGGCGATCGGACCAACCCGAGAAACTACAGGTCTATTGCCCTTTTAGACTCAATAGGTAAAATATTCACCTCAATCCTACTACGAGACTTGACAAAATTGGCTAATAAGGCATACATTCTGGACAAGCGCCATCGTTTCTAACTGGAGTGGGTACTTCGCTGAACCTTTTTATACTAAATCTCCTAAAATTGCGAGCCCTCGAAACAAAAGAAAATATCAACCAGGATTTTTGGACCTCGAACAAGCCTTTGATACATTTAGCAGAGATCAACTATGGACCAAACTTGAATAATGGCAATGCCTTGTGGATCTCTTGGAAGCAATAAAAACACTTTACTCTGGTACATCAATTAAAATAATTGTCTCAAAAGGAGGGGATACAACGGATTAAATCCTGATGTCCAAGGGCATCAAACAGGGCGCTTGCTCCTTTTCTGTTTATACTGTATCTGGCAGTACCAAGAAAAAATCTGAACCTTTCCACCAAAACTCGAAGGGACAGAACTCACTTGGATTCTCTATGCGGATGACATCATTTTCATGGACTAAAGGGCAATCGGACTTCAGTGCCGAATTGCGAAATTCAAAAAGTATCTTGATAGAAATAGTATGAAAATCAATGCCGACAAGTCGATGATCCTGGTTATGCAATCTGCCCTAGGGTCAAGGAAGAAAGGAAACACTTTCACGTGGACAATTGAACAACAGGAGCTTAAAGTAGTGGATACGATAACGTACCTCAGAGTTAAAATTAACAAAAACATCAATGAACGGGCTCAAACCAATTTCATCAGAGAACGACTTGAAAAACTAACAAATCAAGGAAGAGCCCTACATCGGAGATACAGCACCTATTCTGTGTTGCCGATTATCTCCTTTTATAAACAAAGGGTCGTACCCATTTTGACCCATGTCGCTGAGACCTGCCTAAATCTCTCCTGGACAGAATGGGGGAAGCTGGAAACCTATTTCTGGTGGAAAATACTACGACTACCAAATTGCCTAAAAATTGAAACAATCAGACATGAGTTAAGATTACAATCGTTGGCCTCGATAGTACTATGGAAAACAATGTCACTCTATCGCAAATGTGTATTGCACCCACCACCTATCCCATTTGCGATATTGGCAAATCCAGGAAACAACAAGCCAGAGAAACTCCTATGTAAGTGGAGAAAGAAATGTAAATACATACTACAACAAAATAATATCCTAACAGAAACTCTCAAAGACAACCCAGAAAAGATCAAGAAACTGCTTTGCGAGGAGGACTGGATTGATACGGACCTTTATAAGGCACAAAATATCTATTGTTATAATATCATTTTGGAAAAGAAACAACTAAATCATACCCCTTCGTATCTTACAATATTTCCGTCAACCCAATATAGGGGCCTACTGATGCGATGCAGAATCAATTTAATGCCGCCAAGAGAAGTGCGGTACCTTAGGAAAAAACTCGCCTCTCAAGAGGCAGGTTGCCGCTTCTTTAGAAAACCGGAAATCCTAGAAACTATGAGGCATCTGACACTTTCCTGCCCGAGATTCCAAAAAATAAGGAACATTTACTTGAAGAGCACTTCAGTGCCATTGGATGCAATAGTCGAGGAAGAATGGTGGGAGCGTCTAATGACGGTTGATAAACTTGGGAAGACAGTGAGTGCCCTAAAATTGGTGGAACAGATTTGCTTGGCACTTTTGGAGACGAATGAGCAACCATCTGAAAAAGTGAAGAACGAGGAAGACTGTTAAAGTGGCCGTATAGGACCGAAGTGTTGGGGAAACTGGAA
Organism: Ambystoma mexicanum; assembly: GCF_040938575.1. Lineage (NCBI taxonomy): Eukaryota > Metazoa > Chordata > Amphibia > Caudata > Ambystomatidae > Ambystoma > Ambystoma mexicanum. The sequence continues at coordinate 323,129,631 of NC_090925.1, read as the reverse complement.
TTTCTATATGTTAAAGAATTGTGTATTAGACCGATTAACGGTGGTGTCACCATTAGGCCAGTGCTCTATTGGGTGAGACTGTGGACAACCCCTGAGCTGGTTTGGTCATGTCAAAAAATATCTGCGGCAGTTGAACATGGATGATTTATGGCATAATCCCCTGGCTATCACCAAGAGTGATGTGGAAAAATTCAAGAGAGCTTCACAGGGGGCTATTGAGGTTGAATTGGTCAATGCTTGCAGCGTTCTGGCAATGGGTAATATATATTTGGCCAATAAGTGGTCCTTGGGATTTGAAAAATAACTAGACTTTATTAGCCCACCTCTCGCGCACACCCTATACATGAACTTCAGGTTAGGCCAGCTGAACCTGGCACATCGTACATCGTACCAGGAAGTGGGATATTGCTGGAAATGATTTATGCCTGATGTGCGGCTTGGCTAGGGAATCCTTGGACAACTTTCTGTTCTTTTCTCATGACTATTGTGTGGCTAGGAGTAAGTACCTGAAGACAATTTGTAATACACACGATATACGTCGAAGGAGCGATGCACACTCATTGTTCAGGTATTGTAAAGACAGCAACACAGTATACATTGTGGCAAATTACATCCACCAGGCATGGCACACAAGAGTGAGAATATTGAAAATGGGAAGGAACTAGAAAATAATCCCATATTGGTAGTAATAGTATGACTAATACCCATAGGAACGCAATGTTTTTTTGGTGGCAAATGTACATGCACTTTGTCTTGTTTGCACTTCACTTTAATTGTTGCTGCTAAAAACCTGATTGTATGGCTCAACTCACTGTACCATCTTGATGCTGCGATTTCTAAATTATGTACCCTAACAACTATGGAGTGTCATCAATCTTTTCTAATTGTGATTTTATATGTTTCTGGCAAATGATGAACTGTCGAATAAAAGCTATATGATGATACGTTTCTTAAAGAGACATATTGTGCCTGCTGATCTTATTGATGTTGGGAGAGCATTCCAGGCTAGAGGAGCCTGTATGTCAAAGATGGTCCTGCAAACCTGACAAACTTGTACCTTGGTTGGACCAGTTTAAAGTTAACCTGAGAACGCAATAGGCATCCGGGTTGGTTCACCTTCATGCATTCCTTCAGTTACTTAGGGCGGTATCTGCCGAACATTTATAAGACAAGGTCACAATCTTGTGTGTAATCCTATGCCTTATTGGAAGCCTTATTGGAAGCCAGTGCAGAGCCCTTCTGGCGTCAGATACATGGTCCCATCTTGATAGGCCGTGATTGGCGTGAACTGCACTGTTTTGGGAGATCTGTAGAGTGTGCAGATTGGCTTGCTACGTGCCTTCCAGAAGACTATTGCAATAGTCGGCCTCGAGTTTACCAAGGCGACTGCCAGAAGAGAACAGTTGCTGGCTGAGATGAAAGGTCATCTGTAGTTAATACGTTTTGTAGAAACTGCTCTTCTGAACACCTGTGAACAACTGCTCGCATCTCTGGACTACAACTCTCCAGCTGTCTTTATCGATCTCTCCTCTGCATTTGACACAGTTAACCATTCCATCCTCGTACAAAGGCTCTGCGATACACTTGGTATCTCGGAACGGGCACTGGATTGGCTGTCCTCTTTCCTCACCACTCTTCCCAAGTCATCCTGGGCCCATTCTCCTGTCCTAATTCCATCTCCACCTGTGGTGTCCCCCAGGGCTCTATGCTCTCCCGCTGGCTCTTTTAACATCTACCTTGCTCTCCTTGCACACCTCATCTCCTCTTTCTCCTCCAACTTCCAGTTTTACACAGACAACACACAGCTCTTCTTCAGACTCCCTGCTGACCCACTTGCACCCTCCATAATCCCTGACTGCCTATCTGCCATCCATTCCTGGTGTGCCTTCAATGATCTCTGACTCAATGCTTGTAAAACTGAGATCCTTCCCTTTGGGACCCCTGCTTCCTCCTCCTTCCTCGCACTCTGGCCTTGCTCCTTGTGCTCTTCCCCTGCACATTCAATGAAGCCAGAAACCTTGGAGTCATCTTAGACTACTGTCTCCTTCCTCCCTCACACTCAGAACATTGCCTTGAAGTCCAACTATCAGCTCTTCCTTCTCAAAGGAATTCTAACTTTTCTCACCTTACCTCAGAGGCTCAATGTGACTCAAGCCCTGGTTCTCTCTATACTCGACTACTGTAACAGCCTCCTCCTGAATCTTCCTTCTCCCACTATGCGACCCCTCCAGCTTATCCAGAATAGGGCAGCAAGACTTATCCTTGGCCTTAAGCCCAAGGACTGCATCTCCCCTGCATTAAAAAGTCTTCACTGGCTCCCGTTTGCTGCACAGATTAAATTCAAATCCCTCTGCATCATCCACAAGGCTGTCTGTGCCCAGGGACCACACTGTCTTCAACTTTATCTCACTGAATACTCTCCCTCTAGACCACTTCACTCCTATGACACCAACTTGTTTTGTGTAAAGCATTTTGCTAAACAGAGGGCTGGGGGTCGCTCACTTTCCTCTGCAGGCTCCCTCCTTTGGAATACCCTCCCCTTGAGCAGGATCTTCTCAAATTCCGGAAGCTCCTTAAGACTTTCCTCTTTTCCTCCTCCTCCTCTCCTCTGCTAATCCCCACAGTTGCTGAATCTGTGTCCTTGGCTCTTGTACATCTTTGTTTCCTTGACCTCCCACACCAATTCTTCCCAGCTCCTGTCTATCCACAGCACTTTGCATCTGCACACTCTCTGCTCTGGAGGGTCGCACTTGCACCTCCTGTAGCCTAGGCCGTGTAGCACTCAACATTCATAGCACTTCGTCTGTGGCTCACCCACGAACTCCGACTCCCCAGCACTTACCCCCTCTTCCCTCTTCCTTTTCTGCACTTACACGTTCTGAATACACACAAGGCATAGTAGGTTCGTCCTCTCCCTTTTTTCTCTGTTCTTAAATATTGTGTTGTAATGTATTTCCCACCTTCGCTCCCTCCCTGCCCTGTAGGGGCTTTGAAACAGTATTTTCTTATTGTATAAGCGCCTAACAAGCAAACAGTAAATAAATAAATAAGTAATGTAGCCACAAGAGGACTGTGTTTGCATGACATGGGATTTCATGGTAAGTTCATCAGCTAAGAATACACTGTGTTTTCACGCTCTTGGCCACATTGATGGGACAGCCGGCAATGCTGAAGTTGCCATATGCAGGCTTGAGTTTTTTCAGCCCAGACCTGCGACGACGATTATGAGCTCTGTTTTGTCTCTGTTAAGGGCTAGAGAGTTGCCAGCCATCCAGATCTGGACTGCATATTACACTTTATTGATGGCCCGAGTCCTGTGCGTAGTCACCAGTAAGCTTTAGGACGACCTGGGTATCTTCGGCATAGCTGGTATAACGGACACCGAGGTGGTCCAGGAGACTGAGCAGAGGCATGATGTATATATTGAAAAGTGTAGGAGAAATGCACGAACCCTGCGGATAGCTGCCGGTCTGCGCAGTGGGGATGGAGCTTGAATCACCGACTGCCACACTGGCAGTGTGTGGCCCAAGAAAATATGGAATCCATTGAGCCGCCAGGTGCGAACAGTGTGCCATCTGGAAAAGGGAGTGAGGTCACTCTATGCCCAGTGATACGCCCTTGTAGGTCTCTGATGGTCTGTAGGTGACCAACAATTTTGGAGGAAAATTAATTGTGGATGGCCTGACACCAATTTGAATCTTTATTAATGATCGGTTTATCCTTGATTTCAATCAGTATTTTAAAGCGTCTGCTTGACCTAGAACCTGCATTCGAGATCCTTGTGCTAAAATAGGTTGATTTACATTCTACAATGGCTGTTTTAAAGTCTTTCACTGCCTGCTTATAGAGGCTGAGGGATTGTGGACATGGATTCTTGCTCCATTCCCTTTCAGCTGATCTTTTAGTGCGTCTGGCTAAGATGATGTCATTGTACCAGGTGTTCTTATCAATCTCAGTTTTAATCTTTTTCGCTTTTACCGGGGCAAGAGTTTCTATGACTTCGCTGATCGTGGCAGTAAAATGTGTCACATGGTCGGACGAAGTGGTGAAACTGTCAATATGCTTTAACCTGGCCACGAGCAATGAAACAAATTTGACAGGTATGATTTTTTTTTTATATAGTTCCTTGGGTGGTTACACTGGTAACTGAGCATGTATGTTGACTATGTAATGATCGGACCACAGGCATGGGATAACTTCAACATCATAGAGGTGAAGGGAATGTGTTAATACCCAATCCAGTGTATGTCTCCCAATGTGCATGTGTAAACTTTGACCCATTGTGTATATCCGATGGTTTGCAGGGCATTGATTAAGGATAAGTCTTGCCCATTGAGTGGGTCTTCGGCCCAGAGATTCAGACCTCCAAGTATAATCAGAGGGGTCTTTGCCCTGGTAATATGATTGAGGAGTTCCAGGAATTGTTCCTCGAAGGAGGCATATCTCCTGGAGGTGTGTAAATGACCAAAACACTCTGGGTGATGTTAGCATTGAGTTTTAATTTTGCAAGAAGTGTTTCACAGCCGTTGGGGCTAGGGTGAGAGACCAAATGGCAGTGTAACTGTTTTTTAAACATGAGAGCCATTCCTCTGCCTTTTTATTCTGCACGATCTGCCCATAAAATGAGGTATTCGGGTAGAAGAGAGGATGTAGCTTCAATAGGCATGGACTCATTGAGCCATGTTTCAGTTATAGCCAGCATATCTGCGGCAATCTCAGCCAGATAGTTGGCAATTTCCATTCCTTGTTTAGTTACAGAACGAGTATTCAAAAGGGAAATCGACAACGGGGACCCTGGAAGGGTAGGATTGTCTTGCGTGTCGGCACCCGAGGACGTATGTAGTGACGCCAAGTGTGCGCTGGGTGCAGGGATTGGTGCTTTAAGGTTTATTTTAGGGACATCCGTGACAATACATTGGGTGAGCGATGGTGAATCCATAATAGTGGGGGCAGTATCCGCCTTGTCCCAAGTGCAGGATAGCTCCAAGCAAGACCTCGTGAAGGTGGCCTCAGACAAGGTCGACAGGTGAGAGCGGTTCTCGTTGTCACAAGCGAGCGTGAGGGCAGGTGGATCAACAAGCTGGTGTGAGGAAGTTTGTGTGGCAGTTAAGGAAACATGAGACCAAGGGGGAGTAGAGCATTCCTGGGGTGTTGAGATAGCGCTGTAGGATGCTGTCCTTTCTTGCCTGATGAGCAGTATTGTGACCCGGAATAGAGGTCAGATTAGTCTGCATACCTTGTATGAACTCGGAGATTGCAGACATGGCAAAGAGGGAGTAGAGGACGCTTAGGGCACCCTAGTGGATGTACTTTGAAGAGGGTAGCAGCTTACAATGCAAACCGTCGATTACCGGTCTCACAAACGTACCAGCGCTAACGCGCCGCTGAAGCTGTTTTGAGGCTTTCCCGATAAATATAGTTCGATAGAACTACAATGGGCACAGGCGGCACTGGGCGCGTCAAGGAACATGCAGTGCTTTAGTAACTAAAATACAGAAGTCGGCACTGCTGGCTAATCTGGATGGAATGTGAGAAAGAAAGCAGAAATAACTCAGCGCGAAAATCCCGATTCGTATGAAAAGCAAAATAGCAGTGCTTACTGCTTGGATGGAACACAGTGCATAGAAAAAAAAAAGTCAAGCTAAACACTTGCAATAGATTGCATCAGAAGTTGCATCTAGATCGCATTTGCAACATCAAAGAAAAGACACACCTAAGATGCACACATACCGTCGATAGATCTCTATACAGCCAGGTGCAGTTCCTGAGCACTTTGTTTGCCAATACAGAGAGGCTCACAAACATATGATTTATCTGACTCCAGAAACATTTCAGGGGGAGAAGCCCTTATACCTACCTTCTTTTCATTTTGGTTTCCTCCATCTGACTCTGCTTTATGTTTCCTGGTGAGGCCTAAATTCGTACATATTGATGCCTAGATCTATGACTCCACAATGTACTATCCTAAAAGATATCAAAGATGGCTACAGATGCGTGTCTTTCTGTGACATTGAGTTCTTGAAGTTAGTGATCAGCTACAAAGGTAGCTTTTGTTTGGTATGAAGTACGACGACACAGAAATAATAGTGAAAAGCTAGAACAAATTTCAAGATCAAATACGATCTCCTTCATTGAGTAGACTGAAAAATTTGAAATCTGGATGTATCTGCTAATCCTTCTATGCTGACAGACTGTTCTCATGTACACCTTTTTGTGCCATAGTTATTGGGGCATGGTAAATGATCTCTCTCTTTTAAAGGTCATGGATGCGTATTACACACAAGTCATCCACCCTAAAACCAACGGAGCCATGTTCCTTGCAGTGTGTCGCGGAAAGGTAATCTCTTTCATCTGTTCTCTGTATGGTAAAGTCTCTCCTCTCCCTCCATTTTGTAGTCTCTCACTCATAAACCCATTCTACAAATTAATATCCAAGATATCCCTTCACATGCATCTTCCATGACAGATCTATTCATATTCTCTGTTTGTCCTTTCTCCTCAAACAGTCGTCTGCTGATTGGCTTTTCGCTTACTCTGTCTCAACATTCTGCATGCCTCTCTCTGTTCTGTGCAACTTGATCGTAATGGGCTGCACCTTCTCTTTGTAGGCCAGTGAGGGCCTTGACTTCGCAGATATGAATGGGCGAGGCGTCATAATCACTGGACTTCCCTTTCCACCACGCATGGACCCCCGTGTGGTTCTGAAGATGCAGTTTCTGGATGAGATGAGGAGTAAACAAGCAGCTCGTGGTCAGGTTGGTATCAAACAAATCCTTTGCAGTATAATAAACGATGTGGAGTGCTTTAAATAGTTCCATTTGCCAAATCATAGCTAACTCATAATGCAGATTGCAGTGTGAAAAGTTCATGTTACGTATGCAGACCTATTGTACTAATGAGGCACCATTTTATCTAGGTCATTGACTGGATGATGATAATGCCCTTTTTGGGAAGGCCTTCTGGCGACTACCCTGGGTATCTTGAGATGTGTACTGCATGCTGCGGCATGACTCATCAAAGGTGACTGCAAATTCGACCACATCACCCCAACCCTCATTAAACTGTACTAGCTCCCACTGCAAGTCTGTATCTTTTTGAAATCCTAAGGCATCATCTACAAAGCTGTCACCCTGAAGTCCTCAAGCTACCTTACTGAGCGTCTAGGTAGGCCTACAATCCACCAAAAGTATAGACATGTGCAGACTTGAATTCCGCTGGTGCAGGAAGGAAAAAACAGAAGACAGCCCTTCGCTATCTATGCCCCAAGACTCTGGATCCTCCTATCCATCAACATCTTACTTAGCCCATTCGCGTGTACAATTCAGGAAGGAGCTCAAGACCCTCCTCTTTATGGAAAGACTCTTCCCTAACACCTAGGTCCTTACAATGTCCACTCTGCTCCATGTCTGAGACTGGGTGGTCTGATCCCCACTGTTTCCTCCCCTGGTTACTTGTAGATCCCTTGCTGACAATTTCCCTGCCTCCCCTTTTGTTAGATCCACACTCCCTTGTTTCTCTGCTCCCTAACCTTGTTCTTCCCCCTATGATTGTAAAGTCCTCCTTTGCTTCCCAAGGCTAGGTCCGTGCTCAATAAATACCCTATACAGTGTGCGGTATAAATCAACATAACAACATAATATAATTATACAAATAATAATTGATGTATAAGACACTTTCTATTTTTATTTTTATTTTGAAATGCTATGGTTTATTTCATAAACCTTTAATTTGTACTTATGAAAATTAAACGTACATGATTTCCATCATGTCCATACAAACAAAGTTAATACAAACAGTCTGTCTAATTCTACCGAAGACCATATCCTGTTTGGGGTGTCGCTCTGCGTCTTCTCCATGATTCAGTCCTCCATCGGTTGCCTCCTAGGGTAGATTCAGTTGGCGTCATGCCTTTTGTGGTTCTTTGATGATGTAATTCCAAAATTGAATTATGGTAAAGACTAGCTTTCTGTTATTGCCCAAGAGTATTTGTGCCCATCGCTCGGCTGGGTCTAGTTGTGTTTTAGGAAAGGTGTACATATCCTTAAATAGATTTCTCTTTTCAGTAGGTGCTGGGCATATCATTATTATGTGGTGTGGAGTTTCTGTTTTACAAAAACGGCAATACTCTTGATCTTTAGGTATCAGCTTCTTTTTGCCAAGATTTCTCGAGTAGGCAGAATATTAAGGCGTAGTCTCATGAACGAATCTCGTATGTGCCCCACTGGGAACATCTCTAGATAGTTTGGAAGATCGTTAAGAGATCTTGTCTCTAATTCACAAGGAAGGTCTTGTGAATATTGGGATTTAAGTTGCATCGTTAAAATCCAGTCTTTAAGAGCACGTTTTATTTTTGCTTTTTGTGGTCGTTCTGTGAGCATTTCTATTGATATCATGGCATCAATTTGTTTACATTCGATGACATTTTTCCATGTAACCAGTGCTTTGTCGTTACTTGTAGTGGGTTTACCTCGAAATATTTTCAATGCCGGGGTGTGGTGATCGCTGAGAATTTTCCGATATAGATCAAGCTGTTTCCAAGTGATAATGGATTCTAGAGACTGGATTGCAAGTTCAAAACGTATGCGAGGCATTGGGAAAGATGTTGGAAGGGATAGGGCCTTTCTCCAAAATATCCCTTCGACTTGTTGCTATACTGTATGATCAATGTTGATCATTGTTCCGCCACCATACATGAGGAGTGCTGCTACTTTCTGCCTGTAAAAAGTTATCAGAAGTTTAACGGAACATTTTCCAAATTTATGATGTCAGAAACATCCTTGGCAGGCAAGGGAAAAAGCGCCTTTGATTTCAAAAGTTGCACCCAATCTTTCTCAACTGATGACTGGTTGAACCATACTCCAAGGTATTTTATTGTTTTCACTTGCAGGAGTTTATGGTTCTGTAAATAAAAGTGTGGAGTGTTCCATTTACCCATGATTTTACAGGTCAGTGTCATAACTTTGGTTTTTTTGAGCATTCATTTTTAGCTGGTGGATCGCCATATATTTTTCGAGTTTAGTGAGCGCAATCTGGAGGCCTCTGTGTTTTTGCCAGTAGAACGATGTCGTCTGCGTACATCATGCAGGATAAAGTAGTTGCATTCAGTTTCGGGGGTTCATCAAAGGTGTGTAGATATTGTCCTCAAAATCTGCACTGTAGAGGCTAAATAGTGTGGCCACAAGAGGGCAGCCCTGTTTCAGGCCATGCCAGGTTTTAATAGAGTCCGTTAAGGTACCTTCTTTCGACATTCTGATTCTTATGGTAGTGTTTGAGTACAGCAGTTTTATGGGTTCTAATAAATCCTGGGGCCAATCCCCATAGAGCTAACTTGTCCCATAATATGTTTGTATTGACCATATTGAATGGCAGTTGTAGATCGGTGAAGGCGGCATAGACATGTGTTTTGTTCTTTATTGTCTCTTGTTTCATTATGTTAAGCAGTAGACGGTTGATATTGTTTCCAATACATTTGACCAAACCGAGTTGTCTGACAGCATTTCTTTTCTCTCTCACTGCCCAAATATTCAGTTTTTCTAATATCAGTGTAGCAAAAATCTTCCATAGTGGATCAAGCAAGGCAATTGGACGGTAATTACAAGGGTTTTTCATTGAGCCTTGCTTGAAGATGGGGGATCAAAATTGCTAGCTGCCAGGATCTGGGAATAGGCAATTAGCTTGAAGATTTTGCCACATATTTTCATCTAAATCTTTGGGTTGCATTTGATGATATCATTTGATAACCCATCAGGTGCTGGGGCTCTGGATGTATTCAGTCTGAATTGCTCTAATGATGTCATCTCTATCCCATGATATTGTCCACTTTGTTTTCTGCTCTATGTGTTGCATTTGATCCCGATTCAGTCTTTAAGTTTCTGAAATGCTCAGTCCAAGCAGCCTCTGGTACGTCTGAGATAATCATAGATTGGCGAGGGGCTTGAGAATTTAACAGATTCCATAGATCTTTAGTGTTATGATTTTTAAGAGATTTCAGCATCTTGTCTGCATCGTATTGCTGTAACATCATTTGCATGTTTCTCCTCCAGTTTTTGTGGCGTTGTTTCTCCAGACTCATCATCCAATATTTGCCAGAGAGATTCTGTTGTTTTATTTGTTTTAGGATCCTCTGCAATTCTTTCTTTTTTTCTGCAACTTGTGGATTGTAAGCATGCATATAAGATATGGGTACCGTTTTCATCGATTCCGGTGTTTGTCTGAAAGGACAGAGCATCCACTCATAGTTTATCTTCTCTGGGGCTTCGAGCGTTGACTCCGTGAAGATTGCTGGCAAATTCTCCAGTTGCCGTTGTTTTATTTTAAGCCTAGTCATCCCAGTATTGAGTTCCATGAGTGGAAGGGTGATTTTATCATTCTGTATACTTTCATTACTACATTACTGTATGATGATGTAGTGGTCACTATTAGGCGATTTGGTATTTTCAGCCTTGCAAATGTTATCATTGATACTCTTTGAGGTGTATATATAGTCAATTATAGCAGAAGAGGTACCACAGGCCCATGTGGGGACCGGGTAACCTGTTTTCTTGTCTACAATGTCAGACCGGTGCAGATTTCTGATAGTTATTTCTTTATTCCAGCTCCAAACTCGATGGGGGAATTTAGCTTCTTCGTGCTTGTGTCCTGCTGAATCGAAAAAATTGAGATTAAGGTCTCTGCATATAATGAATTCTATGGAGGAGTATTTCTCGGTGGCACGATCTATAGCGGAGAAGGCGCTATCTATGAAAGTTTCATCGGCAATTGAGGCCGGGTTCCAATATAGATTCATTATCCCCAAGAAACCTTTGGCATTCGTAGTATGTTTTTCATGGGATGTATGTTGTACTGTTCGTAAGTGTTGGACTATAGTTATTTGTGCCCACGTTGATTACGTTTATGTTTATGGCGTTGATTAGTTCAAGGTTGACTCCAGTCTTATTTAAAGTTAGTAGGCCAGCTGAGGGACGGCCTTTAGATCTTAGAATCGCCAGGTTCATCAGAGTAGTAAAGCCATCGCAGACTGGCTGCTTACTAATTCAAGACTCTTGTAAACCTATTATTTGATAGTTACCTGGTTCAGGGTAGTTCATGTGAAAGAGGTGCGCATCCCTACGGATATTCCATGAGCATAACGTGAAAGTGGCACTCGATGAGCTGGTTAGTTGTTAATGCTGGTCGTTGTGGTGTTCTGTCCGACTTGATGAAGTATACTCCATATCTCTCCAGATTAAGTTTTCTGTATAGGCAGAATGTTGTCCATTATGATTTCTTCCATCATTGAGGCCTCTTTGATTGTATCTATGGTTTTCTGTCAAACTTGCTGCGTTCTTATTGCATTAATTCGGTTGTTGTGGCAAGTAATCTCTATTCATAGTTTGTCCATTGTCTCTTCTGTGTATGTGTCTTTACTTTCGTCGTCTATTGCAATAGCAAATCCAAATTGTTGAAATTGCGGTTTATTTTCTATCCATAGCTTCAGGATGTACGGGGCTGAAAGTTCGATCCTCACTCGATCTAATCTTTGTTCATCAATGAATTCCACGATTTGTATATCTGTCTTGACTACTGTCTTGACTCTCTTGCTCCCTTAGATCCACCGACCCACTCCCTTCACTTTCCTCCTCACCTGAGCTGTTTGATGATGATGGGTCTTCAATTAGGTGTCTTCTGGTTAGGTAATCCTTTTCTTTCTTTTGCAGCAAGTGCCTTCCTCGGTTAGAAGCCACAGTGGCTGCCTGTGAGCTACAGACCTGTGGCTCCTATCCCGGGGTCAGGCCAAATGGAAGGAGGGGAAAAAAAAGCGCAACACTTAACAAAAAAAAAACCTCTTGATTGATTCGGGTAAACTTTCCCAAGTCCGCACGTAGATGAGGAGATGTCGTTTAGAAATGGAGCAGGTATTCAAGGCTTCGGAGGTCCACACCTAAATCAATCCGAACAAAAATAAAAGATAGGGCCTAAGGGAAAAGCCCCAGGTTCCGGAGTGGAAGGAAATCAGGGAAGAACTTCAGAGCCTGCAGCAGAAGCGGGAAACAAGAAGCGACGAGCCTGACGGAGGCGGAACAGAAAAGCAGGTAGTGGACGAAAAGAAAGAGAAAAGTAAACACAAACAGGCGAGGCACTGTTAGAGAGGAAGGTGGAGTGGGCAGAGCCCAAAGAGATAGAAAAGCTTTGTGCGAAGCGGAAAGGGGAAGCACTAGTGCATTAACCAAAGAGACTTGCGAGTCGGAACGGTTGCAAAGCATCGGCCACTGGGAGCGAAAGTGTAAAGTACCTTCCAGTGGCCATTGTGATGCAAAAGACTAGGCTGGTAATTCATGTTCAGAAGAAAACGTGACGGGAATTTCAATGGCAGCGGGTGTTAGGCAGAAACCTGTGCAGTTCCCTCTGGGACCACTGCAAAGGATTTAAGACTACAGGTGTTTGGCAGTAAACCCACTTGGTAGCAGTCTGTACCACACAGATTCACTTGGTAGCTGTGGCTGAGCAGTCAGACTTCCCTCAAGAAGAGTTAGGCAGTATACAGAGTATTCACAATAGGTCAAAGGAACACAGTGGAACAAGCAAACCCTGACCAGAGCTTGGTGTAAAAGAGATATAATTATTTATTTAAAACCACATCTAATAAAACACACAGGCACTAATATTAAGCAGTTCAAAAACACGATCACTAAAAGATATACACTCCCTTAAAAGAATATTAGACAAGTCTTAAGTAAAGCCCCACTTATTTTCAGACAGCGGTGAGCGCTTAATGTAGATGGCACTCTAATAATTCGGTTTAAAAGGGAGAGAAAGGCAGAGCATAAATTGAAACAGATCCCAACACTTTCAAAAGAACACAGCAAGAGAGGAAGGCAGAGTCAAACCGTGAAGTTAGAGCTCAGAAAGCCGGATCCACTTTAAGAGGATCAGAACGAAATGTGTCCAAGGTCATACGGTTGAAAAGTGCACAAAAGTCTCGAAGGTTCAGAAAGAGTTGGACCAAAAGAAAGGGACCAGTTAGATGGTCAAGGCGGCCAGCCCAGTCCAGAAGGTTAAGGGATTATTATTACCTTGTAGCAATCTTTAGAAAGGGAGGCCTGGCTGACACGGTACCTTAAAGTGGTGAGAATACTCCAGCGGGGGCAGTTGTTCCTGGCAGCGGATGCAAGTCGTCCGGGGGAAGAGAGGATCTCGTCGGGGAGGAAGACAGGATTCCGTTGCACTGCCAGGGAAGAAACCAGCCGCGGAGTTCTCAGGTAAAAAAGCAGCGGTCCTTTTATTCGCGGTCCAGTGGTAAGTGGCTATCCAGTTGCCGGGTCGCTTGGCACGTGCAATTCGACCACAAGACGTCCTGGGATGCGAGGAAAAGATGCTAAACTGGTTGTGCCCACCAGTCAGGGGAAGAAGACTCTCCAGCCGGGAGATCTTCTCTGTCGTCGGGAAGTGGTGAGTCGGTTCCGTAGGGCTCCACCGGTGGTGTCGTCGTAGCAGGTTGGCTCAGCTTCTCCCTCGTCGGATTCTCAGGTCCTGTGGCGACTTCTGAAGTTCCAGTCCCCAAAGCCCTGCTTTTATGCAGCACACCCCCATTCACTCAGCCTAGCTGTCAATCAAACATGCTAAGTGGTGAGCCGGCCTGCTCACGGCTTGGGCCAATCACACAAGAGTGCGACTTGAGTTACCAATGTAACTCAGTCCAGGGTGTCTAAACCCCCTCCCACACCCACTGTGGTACCCAGACAGAGTGGCACCACTTTTGGAGGCTTCTGTGGAGAAGCCTGCCAAAAAGTGGAACAAAGGGCTCGACTTGGGTTGGAGTCACAGAAGAGAACGCAAACGCCATTTTAGAATCGAGTCCTGGAAAAAAATATCAACTGGCGAATTAATATTAAATAAATAAACCGGCGGTATGTTCGAGGCTATGAGAATTAAATAATTAAAGTTGGTAGCCTCGAACAATGGCAAAATCCCATAGGGATATATCCGCGGTGGAATATAAAAAGTAGTATCCATTGCCACCAGCCAAAACTCGATCAGGGGGGACGGAGACGTGCCCCCTCGACTAACAGACCCCAGGGCAATCGAATTGCCCCGACCAGTACGTCCACAATATGATGGTTTATACTGGTTTCTGTTCATAATTTGGGACTAGTAAAGCCAATGGTGACTTTAAATGCCCTGGGAGACCATAGTCAGTCCCAGGGTATGGAGTCTATGGTGGGGTGTCACTATGACACCCCTGTGTCTCTGCACGTAGGGTGCTGAGTAACACACATAGTAAATATACATGAGACCCTATGGAGTAAAGGTCCCCATAGCCCATAAAACACATTAACAGTCAAAGGAACACCATAAATCATGTCCAAGAGTGGGAGAAAAAGAGTCTCACTCTTGGTAGGAGAAAAAACAAACTCCAGAAATCCAGCAAAGCTGCTGGGGGACTCACTAGGTTAGGAAATTCAGCCTAAACAGAGAATTCTCCCTAACAGCGGGGACCGCAGCATACCCTCCAGCGCGGCAGCAGTCTCTAGGCACCACGGCGTATGACAATATCTTGGGATTTCATTGAGGTCACTTTAGGAATAGCATGCAAGAGGCGAAGGATGTTTGTTCTGTTGAGAATCAATCCCTGTGTTTGCTGGGCTGTTCTTTCCAATATCAACCTATTTAAGACTGTATGTTTCGTGGGGTCAACGAAATTGGGAAGTTTCATTTTAAACTTAGGTGTTAACATAGAAGAGGCCCTTCTTAATTCTTCTGGTTTCTGTATTGTCTTACCTAATGTCGCATATCCTGAGTTTTCATTTCCACTCATTGAGTCTGAATCTTGCGAGTCATCTGTTGTATTAAAGTCAAGGGCGGTGTCAGAAATGTCTTCACAAGTCAGATCGATTGTTGTATGTTGTCTCAAGTGACCTTCTTCATATTGATCTATGATAAGTGAGGTACCACTTAATTGTATTTGGGCTTCTTCCGAGTTGTCTACGTCCTCATCCATGTAAATTGACATATTCATAATGAAATCTAATTGTGATTGCTCATTGTGTTGCATTGTCTTTTGTGCATCTAGATTCGCAGAGCTAGAGGTGTTTAGTTGTACTATTTCATGTTGCGTAATTTTTTCATTGAGAATGCATCCTTTGATGTTTGGTTTTTGAGTGCATATCTGAGGTGTGGTGAGGTTTCTCAGGAACGCTTGTGATCCATTTTGTCTTTTTTCATTTTTTGTTGTTTTGTTTGTTGAGCCACATGTAGTTTCGAGAGGGGAATTTTTTTCAAAGATGTCATAGTTCTCGAGAGCTTTCATCTGTTTCATCAGTTTCACAGTAGTGCTTTTATCTTGTATATCGTCCAAAGTTGAAGATGACAAAGTTACCGGGGCTGGCATAGTAGATGATTCATTGCTTAGGTCAATCAGATTTCCAACAGGTGCGATGGGAGTACTAGGTTTATCACATAAAGCAGTAGACAGTTGTTCAGCATTTACATGAGGGAGAGAGCTTGCCAGGCCTGTCGTTCCTTGGATTGTTTGTGAAGTTTCCTCCTTCCGTTCAGTTATCAGCTGATGTTGACGGGCTGCTTGGATGTTAACTGTGGTCATCATAGCAATAAGTGCATTAGTTATTTGTGATTTGTCTGCTCTATCATTTCTTGCAAGGTCAGATAAGCGTGTTTGCCATATCTTGCTCGCTTCAGCATCAAAATTAAGGCAATCTAGAATTTGATTCATAAAGTTTTCAGTATGAATTTGTTTAGAGTGAATTAAAGTGAGCCAGATCGCTTGATCTTCTAATGTACCCACGTTCGTTTCTTGTATTTTCATAAACTGGATAAGTGATTGTGAGGTAGTTGCTATAAGCATATTTTGTAGATCGAGGATTGTAGTTGGAATAGAGGGTTGTGGACAATATGGTGCAGCTTCACACGTACATTTGCTGTGTATTTGGTCTTCGTTTCCTTCATCTGTCTCTAGATTGTTATCCCATGGTGTTTGGGGTCTTTGTCCTGGGATTGGTGTGCTTGTTTTCTCGTGTGTTAAATGCTGAGGTCTGTCTTTCAGTCTCTCAGCATAAGGAGTGGGACTTGTTTGAAGCGGTATCTGTGTAAGTGAGTTCTTTATCCCGTGTAGTTTGCCAAAGACTTCTCTTCTTTTTTCATGATTTTGCATCAAACTCTCTATTTCTGTAATATCAAGAGAAATTCGCGCCATCCGGGGATTCAGGGAAGTAGTAGTGGGCTAAGTCCGCGGTTCTGTTTGTCTTTGTCTCTCATAAGTAGATCTCCATTTCGCCAGTTTTTCTTTTTGGGAGATGTTTGTCAGGCATGTCTCTGAGAATACGGGTTGCACTTGGCCAGATAGAAGCCCATCTGGCCGTTCACTGTCTTTGGTGTAGGGCAAACTAGAACTCTGCTCTTCAATTTGAGATTGATTGTTTTGATTCTCCAAAGCTGGATTGTTAGGTATGTCTACACTCCAGCTTTCAACCTTTTTGATTCCAGTATGAGGTATTAATGATGTTTCTTGGTTGTCTTTTTGTAATGTTCAGGGTTTTAAGAGTCTTTTTACTCTGCTGCTTGTGTCCCAATTTATCAACGGAGCAGTTCTTTAATGTTGACGGTCCATCGAATTCCGGTATTTATTTTTTCCGCTCCTCTCTACTGCTTTGACTTCCTGCCACTGTATTTGTTATTCAGTGACTTGTCCCATCGTTGTTCCATTTGATTTCATCATCAGGTATTGGGATAATAATTGTTGAGCCGGGAACACTTGTCTGTAATTGATCTGCGTGCATGTTTGTGTGCAGAGCATCTTAGCGCTGCCCAGAGGGCTTGGGTTGATTTGTTTCCGTTCTTGTAAGTATTGGGAGTTTAGGAGACAGGGAATCCGCTGTTGAGAGAGTCTTAGTCCTTTGTCTCGTCCGTGGCCCAGGCAAGAACTCCATATGGTCACGTGACACTTCTACAAACGCAGTCCGGCGGAAATGATTTCCGGGTTGTCGGCAAGCGTTACAGTTGAGTCAGAAGCAGTTAGCACAGGGTTATATTCATAATCCATTCTTTCGTTCGGTGTAGTTAGATGAACATATGCCAAGTTATGACTCAGTTCTAATTTTGGCAGGATTGATACAGGAGCATATGTAGACAATGCGCGCGTAGGTTAAAGGCAGGAAGCCCGCAGTCCCCACAGTGCCAATACTGTGTCGTAGAGGGTCTTTGGAGGGCCAACCGTGTATCTGTCCTGCAGGTAAGATTTCAAGTTTGTTCAATGTGGCCAGAGGCACGATGCTCCAAAGCGGGCAAGAGATAAACAACAAAATCACCGGGGCAAGCACGCACAGGCTTCTCTCCAATGGAGCGAAATGTTAATCCTTAAGCGCATGCGGGGGTATGAAGCCGGTCATGTACACACAGTTTACCTCTTTTCTCGGGCGCCGGCAACAGCTTTGCGTGTTCAGATGCAGTGCAGTAGCGAGTGCCGAAACCAAGTTGGAGTCTCGGGCTGAAAGTCTAGGTGTCTGGGAGCCCGGCCGTGCACGGACTGCACAGACTGCGCTCTGACTCACGACCTCACTCCGTGGCCTGCTCCGTGGAGTGAATGAGTAGAAATAGGTTGCAAGGTCCGCCTCAGCTCGGCGTCCGGGAAAGAAAACAGTGAAGAGACCAAAATCCACTGCACAGACTTCGCTCTCACTCACGACCTCACTCCGTGGCCTACTCCGTGGAGTGAATGAGTAGAAATAGGTTGCAAGGTCTGCCTCAGCTCCGCCTCCAGGAAAGAAAACCGTGAAGAGACCAAAATCCACTGCACAGACTACACTCTCACTCACGACCTCACTCTGCGGCCTGCTCCGCGGAGTGAATGAGTAGAAATAGGTTGCAAGGTCCACCTCAGCTCCGCCTCCAGGAAAGAAAACAGTGAAGAGACCAAAATCCACTGCACAGACTACACTCTCACTCACGACCTCACTCCGCCAGACAAAGACACTTTCTGGGCAAGCAGAGTGTTAGGGAGATTTTTCCACAGCCCTCCGGTTAGAGTTGTGAAGAGAGCTATCCTCAGCGAAATAACAGGATGTCCACCAAGTTGGACCCAAATTCTCTCAATGGGTAATGTAGCAGAGCCGTTAGGCTTCAGTCTTAGGGTGGAATTGAATGGTACTGAAGTACAATGTATTCCCATACACTTACACAATAATCCATTCTTAATATAAAATGATGTATGCATTTATTTAGTGTTACATAAGAGTTAAGAGCACTGTTTGTTTGTTTTATTTATAAAGCGCTCCTCAACCGTAGGTATCTGGGCGCATTACAAGAACGTGCGGTTTCTTAGTTACAATACAGAGGAATACATGTTCTATTACAATACAATACAGTGCAATACATAGGAGTATGAAACTGTAAAATAACTACTAGCAAATATATGCCAATAATGCAAGTATATCAAAAAACAACAAGGAAGGGATAGGACTTTGATGCTGCTTCATTCTAGGACAAACAGTATACAAGAATAGCCTAACAGCTAATTACTAGGCCTTTATATAGCTCCTTACAAGTAGGCAAGAAAGGGGTTATAATATTTTAGGAAACTGGTCCAAAGGACCCATCGCCAAAGAGTGTAAAATCAGAATTAAAGTACTGATTCTGAATAGGTCTCAGTTCCCCCTTTAGAAAAAAGTAGAAACAATGTAATCACTAGTGGTTACTGTAACACTTTTACAATCTATTTTACAAAGCGAACTGCAGTGATTTATTATATTGCAATCTATAGTAAATCACTGGTTTCAAATTCGGGTATTTGCTCTTTGAAGGGGTTTAGAGTATCTCCACCATTGGATCTTTCATAGATTCACATGTTTGAATATTCCCCGTCGTCGGACTGGGAATCCCCGGTAATTTTAAAATGTAACAAATGTTAACTCTTAAGGTAAGCTGCTCCTCCTGAGGACAGCCGATTAGTTGCTATTTAATCTTTTATTCTGATTGTTTGTTTCTAATTTTATATTTTTAAGAAGGAACTTTCTGTGCATATTAAACAGTATTATTGTGCATTGTGTGAATGAAGAGACTTGAATGTGTGTGTTATCCTACCGTGCTTAGTGCTCGGCGGTTTCTGCTTTGTTTACTTTAACCGGCAGTTGGAGGCGGGCTAGGACTATTCAGTAGTCCTCTTTCTACGCCCGTGGCCTCATTCTTCCTGCCTCGCTTTCGCCCAGATCCGTGCACTTATGTGCAGGATCGCTCGCCCGCACAGCAGGCGCGCCGCCAGCGCACCAAAGGCGCGCCTAAGGCAAGCCCGTCTGTGCCCGTCCGTGCCGGGAAGGGGCGGAAGGGTGCCCTGGATAGATGTTTACTGCTTTCCCTGGCACCTGCTGACACCATCTGGCCAGTTAGCTGGAGTCACTCCAGTCTAACTATAAACCCTCCTCCTACCATTAAGGTTGATAACATGGAGCCCACGAAAGATGCCCCTACCTATGTTTATTAAATACTCGATCCCTCCCAGCACATACTGGTGAGGGTTGGGACCTGTTACTAGCAGGAAAACGGACTTTTTGTGCTTAACAGAAACCTGGCTCACTCCGAGCTTGGTATCTGCCATAGTCCAAGCTATTCCACCTGCCTATCTCATCATTCATCGCGACCGTCCGCTCCCGCAACGGGGTGGAGGGGTTAAGTTATTTTTAATGAGAAGTACACCGTCATTGAGCTACCATGTCCCCTCACACTTAGCATGGAAGCTCTTTTTATTCGGTGCACTATTACGCCTTCCCGGATCATCCACCTCTTACTTCTTTATCGCCCTCTGGGCCCTATAGGATCCTTTGGCAAAAATCTAGCTGATTTTATAGCAAACTTGAACCTACAATTCTCTAATATTGTAATTCTAGGCAATTTCAATTTGCATCCTAACAATTTGCATCCTAACATGCCTAACTCTTCCCTGTCTCTGTCTTTTTTTGATAGCTTTTCGGACTTACACCTACACCAACTGGTTCAAGCTCCTACTCATATACATGGCAACATCCTCGACTTAGTATTTGCTAAAGAGTCCTTGCTGTGCCCTGGTCTGATTGAACCAGTGACATGGTCCGACCATCATTTGGTCTCCTGCTCTTTTCTACCCACTATTTCTTTTTGCAAACTTCCGCCCCCCAAGATGCTTTTACGCTCGTGGCGTTCAGTCGACCCGAAGGCACTTAGTGCCCATATTACCTCTAACTGTGCCTCTTTGAAGACATTATCCTTGACTTCACTTTCTCACTCTCTGACGACTGCAGCTGATTTCTATTCTCCATTGAAACTAACCCAAGGTCGCAGGCTACCCTCTTAACCCTGGTTCACAGACCAGCTCAGAATGGCTCGCCTCCAACTCAGACAAGCTGAACGTAAATGGTGTGCATGTTATAGTCCTGCGCTTAGAGATCTATATAAACTTAACCTGGCCACTTATCTGACCAGCGTAAAACGGGCGAAATCCAGTTTTTTTGCCCAGAAAATTGAACACGCGCTGTGCAAACCTAAAACTCTTTTTTCCATTGTGCACTCGCTGGCTTCCTCAGAGACTCTTACTCTATGGTTAAGCCCTCCCAGGAACTGTGCAATGATCTGGCCTCCTTCTTCACTAAAAAAATTGATGCTATTCGAGCTAACATCGCAAAATCACTTGCTCTACTGCCTCCTGATACCACCTGTTTTGTGCCCCCCTCCCCACTGACACTCCTGCGAGTTGGTCCTCTTTCCCTCTGTTCACCGAAGCAGAAGTTCTGGCAGCCATTTTAAAGATCAAATCCTCTTCTCCTGAGGATGCTATTCCTGCTGCTATGATGAAGACGATTGCCCCTGACATCTTAACTGATATCACAATGGCGATAAATAACTCATGCCAGACTGGCCTGGTTCCATCAGAGTTGAAATCAGCAAGAGTTATTCCCCTCCTAAAGAAGCCTTCCCTTGACCCTACTATCCTGGCTAACTTCCGCCCTATTTCCCTTCTTCCTTTTCTATCTAAACCTTTGGAATCTTTGGTCACCCCTCTATTGTCTTCCTTTCTGGAATCCTCTAAAATCTTTAATCATGCTCAGGCTGGTTTCAGGCCAGGCAGAGGTACTGAAAGTGTCCTTGTCTCTGTGCAGGATGACTTGTCCAAACTTCTCGATGCTGACGGAGCTGGGGCTTTGATCCTATTAGATCTCTCCGCTGCATTCAACACAGTAGACCATTCCATCCTCCTCTCCCGCCTCTCACAGATCGGGATCTCTGGCTCTGTTCTTGCCTGGTTTACTTCTTTTCTTTCTGATCGCACACAGTCCCTCGCTATGCCTCCTTTTCTATCTACTCCCTGTACCCTCACCTGTGGGGTCCCCCAGGGATCCTCTCTATCACCGATTCTGTTCAACATATATATCTGGGACCTGATTTGTCTCATCCGTTCTTATGGACTTAATTGTTACTCATATGCGGATGACACACAAATCCTGATCTGTTTAGATCAGGATCAATCTGAGGTTTCAGCCTGCCTCCATAACTGTCTTAAGGCAGTCGGGATATGGATGGATCAGAATTGGTTAAAGCTAAATGGGGACAAGACGGAGGTACTGTTGGTAGGATGCCCTCCCAACCCCCTACTGTGCACCCCTGCTTTTTGGCCTCTCTCCCTTGGCCCTTTACCTGGCCCTGTGAGTAAAGTAAAGAATCTAGGGGTTATCCTCTCTGCTTCCCTGTCTATGGCTAACCAGGTCACAGCCGTTTGTCAGTCCACTCATCATCAGATCTGGGTCCTTAAGAGGGTCATGCCTATGATCCCCGAAGCCCTTCGCCCTCCCGTGGTTGCTGCGTTAGTGCTCTCACAGCTGGACTATTGTAATTCGCTGTACCTGGCACAACCGATTGGTCTTATCCATCGCCTTCTGTGTATGCAGAACCTTGCAGCCAGGTTAGCCACTGGCTCTCCCTATGGGGCTCATATCACGCCAGTGCTACGCCAACTTCACTGGTTGCCGGTGAAGTAGCGGATTCATTTCAACTCTTTGTTCATCGTCCACCAGGCTATTCATGCCCAGGGTGCCGAATTTTTACAGTCTACATTTTTTAGATACATACCGGAAGTGGACCTCTGCTCCGCGACCTCTAACCGTCGACTGTTCCTAGAGCTAATCAGGAAAGGCTTGGAGGCAGAGCGTTCTCTAAATTGTGGAACAGCCTCCCCCTGCTATTTAAAGCCACTGCGGACCACCTCAGTTTTAGAAGAGCTTTGAAAACGTACTTGTTTTAATTTCCGGTCTATCCATTGGTTTTTTCTCGACCGAGCATCTTCATTTCGAGCGCCATGTTGCCTTTGGGCGACTGCGCTTTATAAATTGTAATAACATAACATAACATTGAAAGCAATGTACATTGATACTGAAGCCTGAAAGGCTTTCACTTTTGTAGTCCTTCCACCTTATTTTGGTCCTTTTCTACCCAGCCAATGAGGTGGTTAGGGCTTAAGCTCCACCCCAGGCAGCCATCTTCAGATTTTTCACTGCAATCTAGTGACTAGTGTGAGGGGTCAGAACAGAGAGACTGACACAAAGTTGTAGTTTTCTCAATATTTGCCATTTTATGAGATAAACGCCTCTCTATCCCTATCCTAACAAAAATGTTCCTACCTAGCGAACTAAAACTAAAGAAAGATAACCTTGTGTCCAAATGTATCTGATCCTCACACTAACATATATAACTAAAGTGTACAAAGATGTATATCTGATTTCAGTTCAAACTTATAATTCCCATAAGTACTCTTTGTGACCAGAGTTTAGTTCCCTTGCCCTGGGTCAATTCAGGAAGTTCTTTGCAAAGATTCTGATTCAACAAAGTTCTATTCAGTTCAACACAAAATGTATTTTCCATCCCTCACGTCCTTCTGCTTGGCAAAGCAAATATCTCTTTCACAAAACACTTGTTCAAAATCAAAGCAACTGTTTCCTCCACAAAGTGTTCTGCCCCAGGATGTAAAATAGATAAAAAGATAAAACGAAAGTTGGGGTTCTATGTCCTCCAGCATTGGATCTTTCATGGATCTTTCATGGATTCACATGCTTAGAATATTCCCCGTCGTCAGACTGGGACCCCTCGGTACACATATATATCCTTTTCCAAAGGAAAACTTTCGACACTTTTGTGTCCTATCTACGTCCTTCTAGGACCCGCCTACGCATGCTCCGCAGGCCGTGCTAGTATAAGAGGCCCGCCCCCGCGGCTCCCCTTCAGATTTCAACCGTCTCCAAAGTAGTGGGGTCTCCTCGTGTTGTCTTACTGTTTTGTGCTAGGTTGCGTTATTGGATTTCGAGTACAGTATAATGTCCTCTGTGTCAGGAAAAGCGCTGTTCCGTCCATGCGCGACATGCGGCTTAAAAAAGGTTTACGAGGGGGACGGACATAGGGACTGCATATATTGCCTCCACCCTCACCATTCGGCGGATACCTGCGACATATGCAAGGGTTTTTCTCAAAAAACCCTCAAAGACCGGAACCGACGCCTGGTGGCATGGCTGAATGATGGAGCGGGGGCATACCCCGCCTCGGAGGTGGGCTCCACACAGTCGGCGAAAACATCACGCCACGCGGCCTCGTCGGAACCACCGGCGAAGAAATCTAGACCGTCGGAAAAAGAGTCGTCTGGAAGTCACTCCACTAGAGACTCCTCGGCAAAGAAATCATCCTCATCAAAAAAGCATGAGAAGGAAAGGAAATCCTCCTCTGGCGATCATCACAGATCGACCACGAGTCGAGTAAAAGCGGGCACAGTGTGGAGAAGGCGGGACTGCCAAAACCACCTGCGAAGTCTACGTCGTCGACGGCGGTCCAGTCATCGGCCGCCTCCCTGCCACTTGCACAGGGGGCATCCACCGTCCCGTCGACAATGGCGTCGACGAGGGCCTCGTCGATGGGGGTCCTACTGGAGGCCTGAAGTCTTTGACCCGACCCCCCCCCGGAGGCTTTGCTACAAGAACAAGCTATGTTGCTGTCCTCGGAGGACGAGAACGAGAGAGTTGCTGGCCCAACAGACCTAGGGCTACGAGCGGCTGACAAGTCGTCGACGAGGGCATCCGTTACACCGGTATCTGCCCCTCTCCTCAGTCCTCAATCGGTTTTGTCATTGGATATTCTGTCCACGCTTCAGTCCTTGTTGCAGTCGTTGGACCAGCGACTACCCCAGGCAAGCCTGCCACAGTCACCCGTCGACGAGCCGGGCCCGTCCCGTCGACCGACGCACCCACGCACGCCAATCTCAACACTGGCACAGGAGGAAGGTGAGCTGCCAGATTCGGAGTCTGAAGGGGAGCCATGTCGGATATCTCATTTTCCCCCTCCAGGGATCCTACCTGGGAGTCGGAGGCGGAGTTGGAAAACCCCAGAAGCCCAGCTCCCCCGTCCCCTCAGGACGACATTGCGTTATTCCATTCTATGATGGAGAAGGCATGCAAAGAATTTGGTCTGTCCCAGGAAGAACAGAAAAAGGACTGTTTTTTTGTTCGACCACATGGGCAAGAGAAGGAGGTTGGTGTTCTCGATACCAATACTAGACCATGTATGGAAAGAGGGGTTGCAGACAATGAGACACCCATTCTCAGAACCAGCAGTGAAAGGACGCCTAGAAAAAAAGTTTAAGGCTCAAGGGTCTACCCCCAAGTGTTTATCCTCCCAACCAACACCGGATTCGGTGGTGTCGGCGGCAGCAGCGAGGAAGGCAAAGGCACAGCACAAGTGCACGCCGACTCCTGAGAACGAAGCGAGACGCCAAGATGCATTTGGCAAGAAAGTGCTCTCCGTGGGAGCGACCACAGTAAAGGCCGCAAACTCTCTGGCAATTGTGGCCAGATACGATAGGGAGATGTGGCACAGACTAGCTCCGCTGCTTGATCATCTTCCAGAAGAACAGAGAAAGGCGGCGATGCTACTGGTCCGAGAGGGTGAGGAAGCCTCAAATCACGCAATAAACATCGCGGTGGATCTCGCTGAGTCAGGCTTCAAGCAAGTCAACAATGGGGTGGTATTGCGTCGACAGTCATGGCTTAAGTGTACCTACTTCAGGCCAGAAGTGCAATACAAGGTCTTAGATATGCCCTTTGAGGGAGACCTTCTTTTCGGGGAGAAGGTGGACGAGGCCCTAAAAGGAATGAAAGAAGATTCGGACACGGCACGTTCATTGGGTGCCCTCCAGAGTGGCAGAAGTTACAAGTCTTTTCGTCCCTTTAGAGGGGTTTCAGGTAATTCAAGATTCTCTTCTGGAGACAGATCCTTTGCCAGATCGGCTTACCCCTCCCAGGGATACCGACGTGCCTCACAATCGGCTAACCGTCGACGAAACTTCCAGTCTTCCAGAAAACGACCATCATACCCATCGTCGTCGAGAGACAAGCAAAATAAAAATCAGCAGTGACATACCACAAACCGTTCTGGGGGGAAGAGTTTCAGCATATGTCGACGAATGGGAAAGGATAAGGACGGACCAATGGGTGTTAGACACTATAAGAAGCGGACACTCTCTGCAATTCAAACACAACCCTCCGCAAATTCCACCTGCGTTCACCGCTCAGTCCCATATGAAGGTACTGCAACAAGAGGTTACACTCATTTTAGCGAAGGGCGTGATAGAATTAGTTCCAACATCACAGAGAGGTCAAGGAGTCTACTCAAGATACTTCGTCGTAAAAAAGCCGGCAAATGGCGTCCCATTCTAGACTTACGCGATCTCAACAAGTCTTTAAAGAGCCTGAAATTCAAGATGCTCACTCTGCAGGAAGTGATCCGCGCAGTTCAAAAGGGAGATTTCCTGGCGTCCCTGGATTTACAGGACGCGTATTTCCATATTCCAATGTGTCGGAAACACAGGAAATTCCTACGTTTTGTAATAGGGCGAACTCACTACCAATTCACGGTTCTTCCTTTCGGGCTCAAGACCTCCCCCAGAACGTTCACAAAATGCCTGGCTCCAGTGGCTGCCTGGCTAAGGAAGCAAAGCCACCATGTATACCCATACCTCGACGACTGGCTGGTAAGGGGATCCTCCCCAGCGTCGACCAACACAAGTCTGCAAGCCACCATGCAGCTTCTACAACGGCTAGGATTTGCCATAAACTTCGAGAAATCCTCTCTGCGGCCATCGAGAACGCTGGTATTCTTGGGGGCACAGTTCGAGACTCAGTTAGGGCTGGTGAAACCTTCTCTCGACAGGACCTCAAGACTCATTCAACAAGCGGCCCGGCTACGGCGAAACACCAGGATCTCAGTGAGAAAGTATGTTTCGGTCCTAGGGGCCATGGCATCCTGCATCCATCTGGTGAGAAACTGTCGACTATTCATGAGGCCAGTCCAAGAATTCCTCGCGGACCGATGGACACAGGCTCAGGGATCGTGGTCGGACAGGATAACCATCGACTACGACAAGCTACATCGGACCCTTCAGTGGTGGCAGAGTTCCCACAATCTGAACAACGGTGTGCCCCTACAGGAGCTGGAGTTTCAGAGCACCATAGTTACGGATGCGTCCCTAACCGGATGGGGAGCGCACATGGGTGCTCTCCAAACTCAAGGTCGCTGGTCTCCAACATCACTCCTACACATAAACGTACTGGAACTCAGAACGGTACGATGGGCTTTGAAGGCGTTCCTACCACACATCAAGAGTTCGTGAGTGCGAATACTGACCGACAATACAACAGCCATGTTTTATCTGAGGAAACAAGGAGGGACATGATCAAGGACTCTTTCCATAGAAACCCAGAAAACATGGCATTGGGCATCGAAGCACGAAATTTCCCTCGTGGCTCATCACCTTCCAGGAGTGAGGAACTGCCAAGCCGACTCCCTCAGCAGAAGCATGGCCCAGATACACGAGTGGGAAATGGACACGGGTCACTTGAGGAAAGTGTTCGAGAAATGGGGTCACCCCCCTCTGGACGCCTTCGCGACCAAAGACAACAAGAAATGCAAGCAATTTGCAAGCAGATGGCCCCAAGAGGGTTCGGTGGGGGAGGCGTTCTCCTTCCCATGGACGGACATGTTCCTCTATGCTTTTCCCCCGTTTCCCCTCATACGGAAAACAATACAGTGGATACGCAGATGCAATTGACGGGTGATTCTAGTGACACCATACTGGCCGAGGCAACCGTGGTTCTCAGACCTCCTCCATCTATCGCTGGAACATCCCATAGCGTTTCCGAAAGTCCCGTACCTTCTATCCCGGGACAGAGGCACGGTGTGGCATCACGACCCGGAAAGTCTCAACCTTACGTCCTGGCTCCTGACTTCTCGGAGTTCGGCGCTTTAGACATTTCAGAGGATTGCCAAAAAATTCTACAGGCGGCTAGAGCCCCTTCTACTAACAAATCTTACTCCTATAAGTGGTGGAGATTCTGTGAATGGTGTAGAGGACAACGGGGCCAACAACCATTGTTGGTGACGCCGGAACAAGTTCTGCCTTACCTGCTCCTCTTGGCAGAAAAGGGATTGTCCCCCTCGTCGATAAAGGTACACCTGGCAGCCATCTCGAGGTTCACAAGGAAGAGGCAGTCGTCTCCTCTATTCAGTGACAGACTGGTAAAACACTTCATGCGGGGTTTATTTCGAGCTTTTCCCCCGGTGAAACGTTTTCCCCCGACGTGGAGCCTCAACACAGTGTTGGCAGGCTTGATGAAACCGCCTTTCGAGCCTATGGCCACGTCCCACATAAAATTAATTTTGTGGAAGTTGGCATTCTTGATAGCTATCACATCAGCCAGACGTATCTCAGAACTACAAGCGCTGGTCGTGGAACCGCCCTACCTAAGATTCTTTAAGGACAAGGTAGTCCTGGCAACTAACCCTATGTTCGTCCCGAAGGTTCCGACGGTATATCACAAACACTCATCCGTGGTTCTGCCTACTTTCTTCGCCACTCCATCATCGGCAGCAGAAAAAACTCTTCATACCCTGGACGTTAAGAGGGCTCTGAAATTTCTACCTACATTGTACACAAGACATCAGGGCTACTCGGCAACTGTTTATCGCATATGGTCCGTCGACGAGAGGAAAAGCAATCTCTAAACAGGGATTGGCTAGATGGGTCTCGTCGACGATTGCTTTTTGTCACTCTAAGGCCGGAAGGCCACTGCAAGGACATCCTAGAGCTCATTCTACAAGGTCGATGTCCTCCTCAACAGCGTTATGGGCTGGAATTCCGCTGACGGACATATGCCAAGCTGCGGCATGGTCAGTGCCCCACACGTTTACCCGCCACTACTGCCTTGCCAGGCAGCATGCAGACAAGGTGCAGATGGGAAGAGCTGTCCTGCGCCATCTGTTTCAGTAAGGTAAGCTCCTCCCTGTGGAGATTCTGTTGTCTACCCTCCTAAGGGCGATATACTTTATGTGGGCAACGTTATATGACTTAACTTATCCCTACGGTAGATAAGCATTGTGTAGTAGGGTGAGGATATATATTGTTAAATTACATTCGCACTGCCGTCTCAAGTGTTACTGCTATACAATCTATTCTAAGCATGTGAATCCATGAAAGATCCAATGCTGGAGAAGGGAATAGTTTCTTACCTGTAACTCCATTTCTCCAGCATTGGTATCTTTCATGGATTCACATGCGCCCGCCAACCTCCCCGTATGTAATGTATGTGATAAATTTAACCCTTCCTACTTTGGAGGGGCCGAAATCTGAAGGGGAGCCGCGGGGGCGGGCCTCTTATACTAGCACGCCCTGCGGAGCATGCGTAGGCGGGTCCTAGAAAGACGTAGATAGGACACAAAAGTGTCGAAAGTTTTCCTTTGGAAAAGGCTATATATGTGTACCGAGGGGTCCCAGTCTGACGACGGGGAATATTCTAAGCATGTGAATCCATGAAAGATACCAATGCTGGAGAAATGGAGTTACAGGTAAGAAACTATTCCCTAAGCCTGTGCGCTTTCTTATATATAGTTCTCACAAGTTTGTTTTGCCAATAATTTCAGTGTGCACTTATTAGAGAATATTACTTGTGTGTTTTATTCAGTTGCTTTGGTGTATTGGGTTCATTTAGTTCAATGCATAGATGTTTGTTCATATCGCCATTTCTTCTTTCGGATCTAGAAGGAACAGTGCAGCCGACGGAACACGGAGCGCATTCACTAGAACAGAACCCTAAAAGGGAAAAATATATTGCTCATCTTTTATCAGAAAACCCCTGTAGCAACCTGCATAGAATTAAAACTTGACTGCGGGAGTGCCGGATGCTTAGATCCGACCTGACTACCCGTGAATGAAAACAACTTACCTGAATTGAATAACCACAGAAATGTATTTAATCTGCAATCTATATCACTAAGGAACAGAGAAAATTGTGATTGTTACTATATGATTGCTATGTCTGATTAATGCAAATGGCACTTTGAAAGAAGAAATGTTGATATGAACAAAACACTGTGTATTGAACAACTATATTAGTGCCTTGAAACAACCCAAGAAAGGGCGAAACACACGCATGGGACTCCTAGCGAAGTTATGTTGGCACCATTTTTTTTTTATTGATATAACAAATTATTCAACTTTTCAATAATTGTATAAAACAATTCATCCAACATACTATAAACATAAAAATGAAAGTAAATGTTAACAACGTGAAGAATAAAAATATCACATAATTGCATCACTTAGAAGAAAAAAGAAAATGAAAAGAACAGAACAACCTGAAACCCGATTCACTATGTCACAATGTCCACTATTTGGGCATATTCACACCAATGTTTCAGGTCGTATTTCATCCTTGTATTTGCCAAATCCCAGGGTGAACTCCCAACACTCCTCCTCACCTGTATCCTCAACTGAACTGTCCGGTGTTTCAGTGACCTCCTTCTTGCGTGACTTATTCTGTTATTTAGGCTTTTTCTCCTTTTTCTGGTGAAGATAGGGATGAGCTCCCTCGGAGGCCACCTTGACCGGTAAGGTTAACCAGGCCAGGTAAACTCCAAGGAGCAAGCCCCCAAAAATTCTGGGAAAAAGTCTCCTGGCATAAAAAACCCTGGTTGATGTGTTTAGCTGTAGTTGGCCCAAGATGGTTGAAGATAACTGGAGATCTGAATCGGTTATTTAGTCCATGTAGGTTGCGGTTCTTGCAGGATGTTAGGAGTAGCTCCAGTAGAATGTTAGGAATAGTTCTGGTAGAATGTTAGGAATAGTTCTGATAGAGGGTTGTCAGCCGGCAGGCCACAGAAGTCTGACGTTGGAAATAACGTCTTGCAAATAGTGCAATTCTTCTAAGAAATGTCCCAAAAGTAATAATGTAGCACAAAGACAGAATGAAAGAAAAGATGTGAACCGGAATGGATACAATAGAAACAGAAGCCAAAAGTACACAACGGAAACTTGAAAAGAAAGGAATCAGGTAAGCAGGAAATGCCACTCACAGACGCCGCATGTTCAGAAGTATAAACAAAATACTTATGGCACTGCAAATAGTGAGATGACAGTAAGAAGCTGCGGCTCCGGAGGAGCAAGAGGGTAAAGCCGGCAGCCGCTGACCAAAGGAAACACAGAAAGGTAACCACAACCTCCGAAGGCGGATGTCCTCGGCAGCTGCGGTTAGAAGGCAGGATGCCAGAGAGGTAAGAATGAAAGGAGAAAACTGAGAACCGAAAACAGAGTGTGCTGGCTAGTAAAGCATTCCAAAGTTACCTGAAGGAAGTAAACACCCGAGTTGTGGAATAGAAAAGCCGGCTGCAGAATGCAGAAGAAAGGAAGAATAACATACACGCGAGTACTCTGTGCGAAAACAGATACTAGCAGCGAATACCATAGAGGGATACAACGCACTGAGTGTAGCACTTCCCTTGGTGTTATACAGCAGGCGGCCATCTTGGAGGAAGTCTAGACCGTCAAGGTGGGACCATAGACCGCCATATTAGGTGTATCTCCATTTCTGCCAGCACTTCCAAGGACAGTGTATGACAGTATTCTCCAAGTTTTAGTTCATGCAAAAATGCGATAGTTCTTATATTTACAGCCATAGAGACCCCAGAATAGATTATTCACCACAATGTATCGGAAGTGAACACTTTATATGGTTCCATTATTTGTCTGAAATATTTCACTCGTCGGTTTAAGAGTGCGTGACATTCAGTCAAAAGATGTTTTATGCTTTCTATCTGATGCTCTTGCATGCAAAAGCGACACTTCCTTTGGTCTTGGGTAATGAGTCTCTGTCGTGCTAATACTTGGCCAGTCGGCCACAAATTAAGCCATAGCCGCAAAAAGTTATTCCGATGTTCTGTAAAAGGAGACTTAATAATATAACGTTCTAGGACACACTGTCTTTTTAGCACAAACAGCTCTGGATCATAATCACGATATTCTGTACATTTTATTCTCGTGTTTTCCCAATCATGAGAAAATATTCATACTTTTACTTGCATTGGATTTTGTAGAAGTATAGATAGACTTACTTCTGCAGATGCTAGTGCTTGCATAACTAAGTTTCGCCATTTGGTTATAAATCTATCCTTGGACGAAAAAATATAAGTTGCTAGTGTTCCCAATACTCTACCTGAATTGAGAGCTAGTAGACATTTTCTAAAGAGTGCAACAACAAACCATGTGTACCTCATATGTAGGGAAACCAGTCCCAATTTGTGGCGTATTAGTGGGAGGGGTGTGGACGCAGGAAGATGTAAGACTCCACGCCATTACCTCCCCTCTAGAATCACCCAATTGGCACCATTTTATGACTTGGGCACAAAACTGAAAGACTAAGGAAATTCATACAGAGCAGTCTGTCATAAAACTTCTAACCTAATACACCTAAGCATTTGGGCACTGCCCTATGACTTATGCACAAAACTGAAAGCTATTAAGAAACGTTGTACAGAAAAGTTTTTTGTAAAACCTGTAACCGAATACACCAAAGCAACTGAATAAAACACAAAAGTAATATTCACTAATAAATGTACATTTAAATTATTGGAAAAACAAACTTGTGAAAGCTGTATATAAGAAAGCGCACAGGCGTACATAGAACCCCCAACTTTCGACTTACTGACCCCCAGACCGGTCTGTGAATACCGGTCCCCATGTAGCCATGCAGCCATTGGCGTCTACATCATTTGGAGCAGTCAGAAACCATAAAAATCAATAAGAACAAAGGGAAAGGGGTAGAGCGCACTGACTGATATAGTTCACCGAACCTGATTTAGATAAAAAGATACCACAATATTCTTCCAATGGAATACCTTTGTCAGGACAGCACAGCAAATATCTTTTGTTATTTAACAGTTGTCAGGATGATAAAGGTAATAGTTTCTTTCCACATGTCACACCTGAAGGGGTATCCGCAACCCCTCCTTAACCACAGAAGCTGAAGGGAGTATGACACTCCCACCTGATGGACGGGTCCCTGATGCTTAGAAAACAGGTCACCACGAGATAGGCAATAGCGGGAAGAGGGTAAGGGGAGTTTAGCATCAATGTAAAGAGTGTTAGGGATGCATAAATGGATGAGTATGAGGGAGTTTTGGTAAAAAACATTCTACCTACATGCGAGTACTAAACAGCCCCCTACACTCTTACTTAGTTTGGATGCCTAATGCTCACAATCCTGTCCTGCTCCCTGCGACTTGCCTTCTTCTTATCTACTGAGGCATGTGAACACATAGATGAACGTGATGTAGCAACATAAATACATGATGGAGAACAACCCCTCCTACAGCAAGCCATGCATGATGAACGCACAATTCACGTGAGACACATGGAACATAAATAGACAAGGTCTACATATCCTGCCAGCCCATAGTTATCCAATAAAACGTGCACTGTTTTCTCAGAGGGCTAACATTCTCAGAGGGCTAACATAGGTGAATCTCACAAAACTACTAATTCAGCTGATGGTCCCAAAAGCTGTCCTGTTCCTTCACAAGCCCAATACATGCCCCCAATGACTGCCCCTCTTTTCTTCCAGGCTAATACCAGAGTTGAGGGTAAAGCAGGGAGCTCTTGACAATGACACTGCCGCAGCCGGAACTCGCACAGCCTTGCTTGCGTTCTGCCTAGCCTCTTGCAGTTGTCCGTTGCACCCTGCCCGTGCTCTCAAAGATCAAAACAATCAGCACCGAGCACAGGCAGGATCAGATCTTTTCAAGCTCCGGCGGCATGCATGCTGCTGCCAAGGAGCATGGGAAATGTAGTTTCCCGGCACTCCAGCGCCCAACAACCCACAAACCCTCACACCACAACACCTTTTTGCCACAATCCCATTTCTTCAAAACTGTTTCTTTCCTGGTATACTCACCTGCCAGGACTAACTACAACTGATCCCTTTCATTTTTTACTCGCCTGTTGGGAAGAAAAACTTCTACAACTACCATTTGTTTTTTATGTTTATGGCAATATTTGTTCCAGGGTTCTCCACACCAGTATCCCATGTGAAGAGAGTTGAACAATGGCTGCATGTCTTTATAGTCTCTTGTTAAAGGTGGGTTACCAGTTTCCCCAGACTGGCATCTCAAGAAAGGAGAATTGCACCCAAGTTTCCCTTTTATCTTCTTGTCATAGTCTCTTGACTGTTGGCAATGTAGTTTACAGGTTTCCCCAAGTTGATGTTTCATAAAAAGAGAATTGCGCCCTTGTTGCCTCTTTACTTTACTCATTTGGTATTCAAAATTATCTGTTACTGCAAAATGTTCTGCTCGGAGCGCCCCAGGGTTACCTTTTCCTTCAGGCCAACTCAGTGGTCTCCTTCGGCTTCTCTGCATTACTCCTGACAGCTGCTGCGGGCGTTCTGCGGTCTGACCATACCGTTGACAGCTCCCGCATAGCTTCAGTGGTCTACATGACACTTCCCTGGAGGCCCCAGACTCTGCTGGGTCTCTGCATCCTCCCGCACACCTGAACAGCTCATGTTGGGTTGGTGGCACGTCTCCCACACGGCTCGCTTCTCTTCCAGCTGTCTCTGCATCCTTCTGCAAGTAGTCTGCAAAGCTGCGTTGGCGTTCCTCCTCCTGCTTTTGCGTCAACCACTTTTCAGCCGTCTGCGACCTTCCCGACTTCATCGGCGCCTCGCTCATTCCTGCATTTAAATTTCCTGCTTAGGTCTTTTGCTTGGTAACAACTAGACTGCACATTCTTTTCAGTAGCACCTCTTATCTTTACTGACTCTTGCTCCCTCTTCCCCGTACCACAGGCATTATGGATTCTGAAGTCATAGTGATATTGCTTCACGCACAGGGACTGGCTTCTGCTAGCAGACCAATCCCAATGGGGGATTTCAAAACAAAGGCTTTCGCGGCCAGCCAGTCACGTCAGCCTCACAAACCACCATATACTCAGTCCCACCTCCACAGGAAGTGTAGTGGCCTGCCCAGGTCAGGAACTTGTCTTAACCAATTCAAACCATAATAGTGGCTGCCATCTTGGGTTCACAAAGAGCCCATGTGGCTACAACGGCCGGTTTAAGGCCTGCTCTGTGGTTTCCCTGAACAAAGGAAGCCCCTGTAAACAAAATGGCAGAGAGTAGGAATTGGGAGCCATTAGTGCCTCAATGGCTACCATAAATGTACCATCGCTGGTGAAACCAAAACTATATTTCAATGGATTGCATTCTCCCGCAGATTCCTCATCTTGATCAATATCCCCATCCAACATCAGCTGCTTGGAAAATGTAGACTGGGGCCATTGTGTGGCTCTGAGTCATCCCCCCCAATCTCGGCATGCCTCCACCAAGCCACTCCTCGACTCCAGACGTGAAGTTGGTGGTACATATATCATGCCACTACACCCCCACACCACAGGTCCTTTTTCCCACATGCTCGCCATGCTTTTTGGAATGCTCTTTTCGTGACTGAAACTTTTTTTTTTAACTTGTGACGTCGACATGCCGGTCCCTAAGCCATCAGGGCTTTAAGCGCTGCAAGGACTGCAGCTCGCAGATGTCTATTACGGACCAATACAACATTTGTGTGTGGTGTCTGGTGGTGGAGCCCAACATCGAGCAGTGTGACTCCTGCTAGCACATGAACCCGAATGCCCTCAGGGAATGATCTGCGAAGTTAGCGCTCGGGCGGCCACCTTCGAAGTCTTCGGCTTGATCGGCCACCAGGTCTTCGAACCCCGATACCGAAGGCCCTACACCTGCGAAGGACAGTCTAATTCGCGGAATGAGTCCCAACATTAATCATTCTCGTCCTCCCACAAAAAAAGAAGAGACATAGACGCAGATGCGACTCTGATCCACCGGAGGAAAAGGGTAAGTCCTACCAGGGTAAGGGTGCCCCGAGATAGGAGTAGGAGGCATTTAAGACCCAAATGCTGCAATTATTTGAGAAGACACCAGTGCACCCGCAGGTGTCAGGTGCCTAGTTAGCCGTGACTGGTCTTATGCCCTTGGGCTCGACCTCGAAGCTGACCACAGCGCAGATGACCCTTGAGGCATCAGCATTGAGAGGCCCTGTCAGGGCAGTTCCGTCAACATTGATGATGTATCAGAATTTCCTAAAGGAGTCGAGAACAGAGTTATTTCATACTATGAGGAACATACTTGATGAGAATGGGGACCCAGTCCCTTTTTGAATAGAGTCCATGGGAGTAGAAGACAAAGCTGTGGACTTCTTTGCAGACCGGGCGGATCTCCTTGCCTTGGCTGAAGGGCTGCACGAGGCAAGTGGGCTCGATACCTCGCCTTACCTCGACAGCGGCTCCTTAAACCCACACCAAATCTCAACATAGAAAACAGTTCAGAGGGTGGTACTGGTTCTGGGCCTTGTCATCCCCACCAAGCCCCTTCAGTCCTATGACCTAACTGATCTCCTCCACAAGTGTCCTCATTCTGAAGGGACTTTGCCTTTCAACGCAGCTATATTGCATCCCATCAGGGCTTATGGCAACAACCATGTTCAACACCACCTGGCAATGTCAAGCTGACCAAGAAATACAAGCCGACGAGGGGAGGCTTGCCCTTTCTGTCTGCTCACCCTACCCCGAGGCTCTTGTAGTTCTTGCCACCATAGTTAGTTCATCGCCCACCACTAACCACACTCTGGCTAAGAACATATCTGCGTCAGGGAGTATGGCGTTGAAGGCAATTAAGGCCGGTTTTGCTTTTGCCAAGTATTTGCACATACTGTGGAGGACGATAGCATAGGCGGCCGACCAACTCGCATCCGGAGAGGTGAGAGATGCATTTTTGGACATGGTCAACAGTGGGAAGAAGGTGGCATGCCAAGCCGTGTGGGTGGTTCTCGACACCGCTGACTGCACCTGCTGTTCCATGTTGTTTATGTTTATTTTTATTTTTTATGCAGTGCTCAGGAGGGCAGCAAACCTCCACGGTTTGTACCAAACGCCAACGTATTGCTGGAACAGTACAAGGAATCATAACTCGCTGTGAAGTCTCTAGGCCTTGCGGTACAGCGGCCTGCCAAACTACATTTTGCGTTTGGATCTAGAGGCTTCAAGGGGTTACAGAAAAAGGGGTTTCCCTTTCAGGAGGAAGGCTCAGCTGCCACAGGCCAACAGGCCCAAAGGTATGTCTTGCGGCCCCTGGGGCAGGGTGGCTTCTAAAAGCCAGTTGACTTCAGAACTCGCTGTGAAGTCTCTAGGCCTTGCGCTACAGCAGCCTGCCAAACTACATTTTGCGTTTGGATCTAGAGGCAGGGGTTACAGAAAAAGGGGTTTCCCTTTCAGGAGGAAGGCTCAGCTGCCACAGGCCAACAGGCCCAAAGGTATGTCTTGCGGCCCCTGGGGCAGGGTGGCTTCTAAAAGCCAGTTGACTTTAGCAGCAAAGCCCCCTAACTCGCTTTGAGTTCCCTCCACATGCTTCCCTAGTCGTAAAGAGGGGAAGGAAATAACCTCCGACGCATGGGCCTTGAAGCTGGTCAAGTGGGGATTGTCTCCCCCAGTCTTTCTAAAATGACTGCCCGGCAGACCACCACCACTTCCCCAACAACCAGAGCTCCAGGAAGAACTGAGGTTCGTCATTGGGCACACATACTATCAGTTCAGAACGCACCCTTTTGGCCTTGCCTCTGCTCCCAGGTTTACACCAAGCTGATAGCAGTGGTAGTTGCTCGCCTCAAGAGATACAGCATCCACGTGTTCCATTAACTAGATGAAAGGCTGATCCGAGGAAGGTCTCCAGAGCAGGTATTGTCGCAGCTCAATGACACCCGTTCCCTGCTTCTCAGTTTTGGCTTCTCACAGAATTTCCAGAAATCCCATATCACACCAACACAGAAGCTCCAATTCAGAGGAATAGTCCTTGAGACCTGGGTAGGAGAAAGCTAATTCCCCCCCCCCTTCGAGGAATGATTCACCAGTGTTGGTCCGATGGTCACACTATTACAGAACCACTACAGTGTTGAAGTGGCTTCCTTCCACTGCCTCCTGCATATTTGCATATTTCTGGAGGCAGAGGGCAGGCTGTGAATGTGATCCCTGCAATGGCTATTAAGGAATCAATGATCTCAGTACTTCAACAGCACAAATGATGTTCTCAGGGTATCGGAATCAGTGGCCAGCGATCTCTCATGGTGGGCCAACAGGGAGAGCATCTCTGGCACAAAGCACAGGTGATCATGGCTGCTACCCTAAAGGGCGGGGGTGCTCACTGTGGGGATCTGCAAGTGAACGGCATTTGGTCTCCAGTGGAGCGCCATTGGCACATCAACAGCTGGAGTTGCGAGCCATCGGGCAAGACCTGATGGCTTTCGCCCCATAACTGAGGCGGAAGCACGTCCTGCTTCTGACAGACAACACAGTGGCCATGCACTACCCCAACCACCAAGGGGGTGTGCAGTCTCTGCCCCGTGCAGGGAGGCCATGCAACTATGGTTCTGGCTGTTGGAGAACAAAATCTCAGCTTCTGCAGCCCTTCTGGCAGGCGCTTAGAACGGGGAGGCAGAGCAGTGTCTCCCACGAGTGGCAAGTGTGCCTGGAGATAATTGCGGAGATCTTCACCCAGTGGGGAACCCCGTCAGTGGATCCGTTTGACACAAGGTCCAACATGGTTTGCATGCAGATGTGGTCGAGGGAATTCCCTGGAAGGGGTAATTGAGAGACGCATTTCTGGTGGAGTGGTTCTTCGACTTCCATTACGCATTTCCCCAGATACTGAACATACCATGTGTTCTCAGTAGTTTTAAGAGATTACGGGCCAACATGATCTTGATAGTTACAGATTGGACAAGGAGAATGTGGTACACAGATCTTCTGGAGATGGACTTTTGACCACCTCGCTGGCTTTCTCAGAGGCTGACCTCTTATCCCAGTCGGAAGGTCAGGTGCTCCACCCAAACCCACAAGTCTCTCAGTCTGCATGCACAGCTTTTGAGGGCATTTGGCATGATGGCTGCACATAGTCCTTGAACTAGGCTCCTTTACGCATGCAGGTGGAGAAGGTTTGAGGCATGTTGTGGGATAGGGATGTGGGTCCAATCGCGTGTCCCACTACCACAGTGATTAAATGCCTTCTTTCATTGGCCTATTCGAGCCTACAGATAGACACGGTCAAAGACTATTGTTGGTGGTTTTGTCTATTTAAGAGGTCACAAGATCAAGGTTCCTTCTTTTCGATCCTGGTGATGGCCTAGTTTCTGAAAGGCCTTGCAAATAGGTTTCCACCAAAGCCACTTGGGGTTGCGGCTTTGACCTGAACTTGGTTCTCACTTTTTTAATGGTGGGCCTGTTTGAGCCCATGCATTCCACATCCATTAAGCTACTTTCTCTGTAGCCAGCCTTCCTGGCGGCCATTACATCAGCAAGATGTGTAAGCGAGCTTCAGGCTCTTGCCTGCAAAATATCATTCTTGATGTTCTTCAGGAAAAAGTTCTCACTGAAGGGGGTCTTGGAATTTCACATCTCATCAGGTATTTAATTGCTGGTGTTTTGTCCACCACCTCACCCTTTTAAAGAGGTGAGGCTACATGGGCTCAACCCAGAGAGGGCACTGTTAGGGAGAATTCTCTGTAAGGCTAATTTCCTAAACCTAGTGAGTCCCCCAGCAGCTTTGCTGGATTTTTTGGGGTTTATTTTTTTCTCTCCTGCTAAGAGTGATATTATTTTACTCCCACTCTTAGACATGATTTGAGGTGTTCCTTTAACTTTCCATGTGTTTTATGGGCTATGGGGTCTTTCACTCCATAGGGTCTCTTGTGTTTTTGATGTGGGTTACACAGCACCCTCCGTGCCGTAACCCAGGGGTGTCGTAGCGACCCCCCAGTATAGACTCCATACCCTGGGACTGACTACTGTCTCCCAGGGTCTGTAAAGTCACCATTGACTTTACTAGTCTTAAATTCTGAACAGAACCAGTACAAACCATCATATTGTGGACGTACTGGCTGGGGCAATTCGATTGCCCCGGGGTCTGTTAGTCGAGGGGGCATGTCTCCGTCCCCCCTGAACGAGTTTTGGCTGGTGGCAGTGGATACTACTTTTTATATTCAACCGCAAATATTTCTCCATGGGATTTTCCCATTGTTCGAGGTTACTATCTTTATTTATTTAATTACGATAGCCTCGAACATATCGCCGGTTTATTTAATTAATATTAATTCTTCGGTTGGTGTTTTTTGCCAAAACTCGGTTCTAAAATGGCGTTTGTGTTCTCTTCTGTGACTCCAACCCAAGTCGAGCCCTTTGTTCCACTTTTTGGCGGGCTTCTCCACAGAAGCCCTCCAAAGTGGTGCCACTCTGTCTGGGTACTTAGGAGGGGTGGAGGGGGATTTAGGCATTGAGGGAAGACGCAGAGCCGCACTAGGCCATCTGTCAGTTTTTTAAGCAGCTGATACTGGATTGGGCTATCTGTCAAGATGAGGAATCTGCAAGAGAAGAATCCATAGAAAGAACAATACTGCTATTCTCCATTAACTGCCACTAGTCTAGCCCCTAAAACCAATGTAAGGTGATGAAATCACCATAGGCCAAAAATGGGGTGTGGACGGGGCACCTTAAGGGCGATCCAAGACCATATACCTTGAGTATAAAAAAAACAGTTGTAATGGTAGGGGGACTTCAGGAACAGTCCCTCTCACCACCTAAGTAATAAATAAATAAAGATAAAGTGGGAATAAGCAAAATGAGACTGATGAACCCCAAAAATGGACTTCTGCCCTAACACTGCCATCTGGAATGATCACCTGACTCGGAGTGGCCCGCCCTGCCCACCTCCATCATCAGCCCCTCCCCATGTTGAACCAGAAGTGTTAAGAACAACTTCTGGGGCGAAGTCCCATCTAAGTCACTGCTGTCTGTGGCAGTGTGGGGTGCCCCCCTTTTTATGGCTTTTCTAGCAGTAGCAGCCTGCTTACAACCATGCCTCTGATGTTTTCCCTCTACTTCCTGGGCATTTCCACAAGTAATTAGCTTTCTTCCTCGATCTGGTCCTTGCCAGTGGCCTGCGTCAGCCATCTGCTCGGTGATGGCTTAAGGCAACGCCTGACTTCTCTTACTTGGCACATTACTCCTTTATTCAGACCACTCAATCTATTCAGCTTATTCTTTTCTTCTGTGCTTCTCTTCTACTTCTTTCTCCACCATTTCCACTTAACATGCCAGGCTTCATACCTTTGCTCTGTTGATATGATATATGATATGGCATTTATATGGCGCCTGTACACAAAGGTTTCTAGCTGTGACAAGACAAGGAGGGGGAAACAAGGGAGGACAAAATAATGGTCTTACTAGGCTCGCGCAAGTGCAGGGAAGAGGGCAGGGGGGAGGGGAAGTGCAATTAACTCACAAGTGCACCCAGCGGGTGGCTCATAAGTGCAGAGAGAAGGGACTGTAGGGTTGCAGATACACAGACCCTTAAGTGCTGGGGTGCCCGGAGGCATTGCAAGGGTATTCTTCTCTGCCTCCTCTTCCTTTCTTTTTAGTTGGTGGTCGCCGTTAGGCAGAAACCTGTGCAGTTCCCTTAGGGACCACTGCGAAAGGCTTAAGACTACAGGTGTTGGCAGTAAACCCAATTGGTAGCAGTCTGTACCACCCAGATTTACCTGGTAGCTGTGGCTGAGCAGCCAGACATCTCTCAAGAAGAGTTGGATAGTATATAGAGTATACAAGATAGGTACCAAAATGCAGTAGCACAAGCAAACACTGACCAGAGCTTTGGTGTCAAGTATAGAATTATTTATTTAAACACACACTTGGAAATACTCTAGCACTATTATTATAAGTAAGTTCAAAAACACAATCACTATTATCATATTTGCAACCCTTATTCCTTATTAGACAAGTCTTAGTTAACACCACTTATTTCCAGACAGAGGTGAGCGCTTAATTAAAGATGTCACTCCAATAAGTTTAAGAAAAAGGGAGGGAAAAGGCAGAAATTAGGAACAGCACACAACACAATCCTTCAGAAGCTTAGCAAGGCAGGAAAGTCAAAGTCTACTTGTGAGCAAAAAGTTCAGAGGCCAGGCTCCCTCTTGGAGAGAGTAGAACACCACTGTGCTCAAGGTGACAAAGTTTAAAAGGCTTGGAGAGTTTTGCAGAGACTTCAGAAAGGAATCCGTTCAGTTTAGAAAAGTTCAGTTAGCCAACCCAGGGCCAACCCAAGTGGTAAATTGAGGCTTTAAGAGTCACCCCACACAGACCGTTGCAAGGGAGGCTAGGCGGACACAGTACCTTTTTAAAGTGGAGAGGATCCTCCAGCGGGGGCAGTTGTTCCTGGCAGCCGGTGCAAGTCACAGCGTCGTCCAGAGGAAGAGATGATCTCGACGTGGAGGAAGGCTGAAGGTCGTTGCACTGTCAGGGAAGAAACCAGCCGCAGAATTCTCCTGTTAAAAGGTACTACCCTTTTATTCGCAATAGTGGAGAAAACGTGGTATTCCGGTTGCCGGGGTGCTTGGCACAGGCAAGGCGGCCACTAGATGATCCGGGAAGGCGAAAAGGCGGGCAAACTGGTTATCCCCACCAGTATGTTCGAGGCTATATTAAAAAGTGGTAGCCTCGAACAATGGGAAAATCCCATAGGAATATATTTGCGGTCGAATATAAAAAGTAGTATCCACTGCCACCAGCCAAAACCCGGTCGGGGGGGGGGGCTGGAAAGTGCACCCTCGAACAACAGACCCCGGGGCAATCGAATTGCCCCGACCAGTACGTCCACAATATGATGGTTTGTACTGGTTCTGTTCACAATTTAAGACTAGTAAAGCCAATGGTGACTTTACATGCCCTGGGAGACAGTAGTCAGTCCCAGGGTATGGAGTCTATGTTTGGGGGTCACTAAGTCACCCCTGGGTTACTGCACGGAGGGTGCTGTGTAACCCACATACCAAAAACACATGAAGCCCTATGGGGTAAAGGACCCCATAGCCCATAAAACACATGCAAAGTCAAAGGAACACCTCAAATCATGTCTAAGAGTGGGAGAAAAAGAGTCTGACTCTTAGGCAGGAGAAAAAAATAAACCCCAAAAATCCAGCAAAGCGGCTGGGGGACTCGCTAGGTTTGGGAAATTAGCCTTAACAGAGAATTCTCCCTAACAGTCGCAATACCTCTATCCCTGCACTGCCCATCTGTTTCTCCGCACCTCATACCTTACATTGCCATTGCCCTCTGGAACAAATCTATATGCAATAAAACACACTCTATTCTGGATGTATTTTTGTGATTGAACTTATTTTCTCTCTCACTGAAACTTTGCTCCCCCCTTCTAATATTGCCTCTGCCGCTTCTATCTCCCTGCTGCTACTCTGTCTCCCTCCCTTTCTAAATATCCTCATTCCCCTTGTTCCTCTGGTCATGGGGGAGGTACGTGTATTCTTTCTCGCTTCTTTTGCCACCCTTCCCCACCCACTGCTTTGATCTGCCAGCATTCTCATTTGAATATCATTTTGACTCTTTTAAGGCTTCCCTTCTCTTAAATGTACTTGTCATTTATCACCCTGGACCTATTATATCTTTTTTTGAGGACTTTGATGTCCAGCTCCCTTAACCTACTCCCATCCACTGTACAACCACCGTACTCAGTGATTTCAATGACCATCTGGCTTCTATTCATAAATTATGACCTTGTCACCGTAAAACGCAAGTGCAGGGTGGCCGAGAGGAAATGGCGTGCTCCATGTACATCCTCTGATAAACTGGCCTGCTGCATAGGCAGTACCGACTCTGTCCTTTTAAAAATATATATATTTATTTGCATTTACCGTTTTACAAGAATACAAAATTAGCCCGAACTGCGGGCTGTACAACTTGTGCCAACACCCTTTGCCCG
Source organism: Ambystoma mexicanum (assembly GCF_040938575.1). Taxonomy (NCBI): domain Eukaryota; kingdom Metazoa; phylum Chordata; class Amphibia; order Caudata; family Ambystomatidae; genus Ambystoma; species Ambystoma mexicanum. The sequence goes on along the minus strand of NC_090925.1, from coordinate 323,086,435 downwards.
CCCACCCCCTCTCGCCACCCCAGACCTCCCTCTCCTCGACGCACTCGTTATAGTCCTTCGGCCCCTTTGAGTAATGTGTGTTGGTATTGGCACTTAGTCTGCATAGGTTCCTGTTTGCGTTGGCTTAGGCGATGATGTGGGGCAATCAGCAGTGGACAGCAGATATGATACGTAAGGGCCCCAAATGGAAAGGAGGCCTCGCGTGTAGGGGCAGTGTTCTTATGATTTCTGCTTCCACTTCTTGGCAATAGATGATGTCTTTCCTCCAGTTTGTTAGTGTGGGGCCCGGGCCCTGTCCCCATGCCATAGCTATTCTTCTGCATGCCAGTACCAGTAGTACATTTGCCAGTTTCCTTATTGGTGGTGTCAGGGTTTTTGTCATCCCTAGTAATGCTACTATTGGGTCGGGTCTTATCTCCTCGCCTATTATTGCTTCAGTTTCGCGCAGCACATCTGTCCAGAATTTGGCCACTGTTGGGCAGCTCCAAGCGAGATGCATGAAGTCAGCTGACGGTGTCCCGCACCTGTCGCATGCAGAGCTTAACTCTGGGTAGTGTCTGTGCCTTTTTTGGGGCATGTAGTATGTTTGGTGTAAATAGTTGAAATTAATTTGTTTGAAGCATGAATTTAGTTGCGTTTGTTGTAATATGTAGTCCCATTCTTCATCTGGGATAGGTGTTTGTAACGCCTTTTCCCATCTTTCTTTTGTTCTTAGGTTCATTGGTAATGTGTCTGTTACAAGGGTTCTGTAGATCGATGAAACCAGTTTTCCCTCTCCTTGAATCACTCTGTGTAGTAACTGCCATGTTTTTGGTGGTTGTGGGAACGAGGGTATAAGTTCTTGCAGAGCGTATCGTAGCCTGAAGTATATGAATATATCCAGGGAGGTAGTGCTGCCTTTCTCTTTCGCTTGTTGGGGTATTATAAAGGTTTCTTGGTCGAACAATTCGCCTAGCAATCTTGCATTTGTCTGCCCACTTAAGGAACACTTTTTCAGCAGTGAGAGGTACCCCTGGGATAAATTTAATGGGCAGGAGAGGCGAGTATCTAATCTGTACATTGTATTTTTGGGCAATTTTCCGCCAGATGGTATATTTGGATTGTACTATATTCAGTGTTGTGTGTGTACCCCCTGTTTGCTAATGATCACAGCTCTCGGCAGGTTTGGTGAGGCAAGGGCTCGTTCGACCTGCACATGTGGTCTTATGAACTGAGTTGAGTAGCAGTGGCTGAGAAACTGAGCTTGAGCTGGTCAGTAATATCTTTCCATATCGGGGAGTGCAAGGCCACCTTTAGCCACCAGCAATGTGAGGGATGAGTATGCTATCATCGCTGGTTTGCCCGCCCAAATTAGGTCCAGCACCAAGCTCCTCACAGTCCCCAAGAAGCGCCGAGACAGCAAGATTGGAATATTGGAAAACAGGTATAAAAGTTTGGGGAGACTTACCATTTTTACTAGGGACACCCTACCCCACAGGGTGAGTGGGAGTGCTTTCCACCTGTTCACCTTTTCTCGTAGTGTTTTAAGTACGCTTTGGTAGTTGTCTCTGAATATTTCATGGTGATTCAGGGACATCTGGATCCCCAAGTAACAGACGTGGGCGTTTTCCCATTTGAAATTGTAATCGTCAGTAAATGATCTGGTGTTGGCGTTCAGGGGGAATACGATTGACTTGGAGTGGTTGATTTTTAGCTCTTACACTGCCCCGAACTTTATTACTTCGCGCATGATGGGTTTGACGTTTTCTCTAGGGTTTTGTACGTAGAGAACTATGTCGTCGGCTTAAAGGGATATTATTAATTTGTGGGGTCCGATATTAAGCCCTCTTTGAATTTGCCGCTTCCGAAGGCCAGCCGCCAGGGGCTCCATTACTAGTGCCAAGATCAGGGCGGATAGTGGGCATCCTTGTCTGGTGCCACGTTGGAGTTTTATATATGCGGATTTCGTTGTTCCTAAGATGATTGCTGATTGGAGTTGGTTATAGAGGAGGGAGACAAATTTAATATACTGGTTCCCGAGCCCGAGTTGCTGCAGCACTGCGAACAGGAAGGGCCACTCGACAGAGTCAAAGGCCTTTTCGGCATCTAGCAGCACCGCTATAACCTGCTGATTGGGGTCCAGTGCTGCTATCACCCCGAACATTCTCCGTATCCCAAATGTTGTATTTTGCCCGGGTACAAAGCCTGCTTGGTCTGCGAGCACTAATGCAGGCATTTGTGGGAGTAATCTATTTGCCATGATTTTGTTCTAGAGGTTAATTAGAGAGATTGGCGGTAGGATTTGCATTCTTCAGGGGGTTTGTCTTTTTTTTATGTAGGGGGATTACGTTGGCTTCCCTTAGAGTTTGGGGGAGAATGCCAGACTCAATTGTTTCTTTGTAGACCCTTAACAGGAGGGGAGCTATGATGTGTGCAAAGAATGTATAGAATTCACCTGTTAGCCCATCGGGCCCGGGGGCTTTGGAGGTGGGTAGGCTCTTTATTGCTTCTTGGATCTCCTCTAGTGAGGTGGGGTCATTTAGGGGCTCTCGGAGTTCCCTCTTCACCCAGTACAGCTCGGTGTCGTCGTGATATTTGCGGATCGCCTCTGTGTCTGGTGGATGATTGGCGCCGTACAGCTCTTGATAATATACTCTGAGCACCTCGACTATTTCGTCCTCTTTACTACCATGTCTCCTTGTGGGGATCAGATTCTTTCTACCCTTGTGGGCTTCCTGTCTGCTGCGATCAGTCGGGCGAGGAGAGCTCCTTGTTTCTGGCCCTCGCCGTATTGTCTGATCCTATGTCTGTGTCCAAGGAATTTTAATTTGCGCTCTGCTAGGGTCCTGAAGTTGAGAAGTTCCTTCTTCAACTCTGCTTGGGTGTGATTTTCATTAGTGGTGCGTTGCTGACTTTCTAAGGATTCCAGACAGTTTTTGCTGGTGGTCAGTTTGCGGCGGATTAGTTTCAAAATACCATTCTCTTTGGCTTAGAACACCCCCCTTATATGTTACACTCACCTGGACCCCACAGGGGTGTCGATCGGACCCGGACAGCTGCGGTCTCCTTCAACGTGATGCGTAGTGCAGAGATGACTGTCTGGACTGGCCCACCTAGTCTTGTCTGCTGGACCCGAAGAAGTGTTTTCCTGCAAGTGGAGACAGGGATTAACCACCTGTGGATTTTAGTGATGGCCTCCCAACTGTTCTCGCTCTCCCCCACTAATCACCTCCGATATCCCCTTAGTAACCTCACCTTATGTGCGTAAAAGATGAGCTCTCCATCCTGCGTGTCTTGCAGGGGCACGTAGATACCAGTTACTTCACTGGTTTGAAGGTGTTGGGAGAGTCCCGGTAAGTATTGACTCTGAAGTCCCTGGCGGGATTGGTAAGTATCAAGTTGAAAGAGTTCAGTGTGCCCGATGTTCACTCTTGTCCCCTTCCTTCCTTAAGTTGCAACTGAGTTTGTGAGAAGAAGGTCTCGTAGCTGTTGCTGGCGTTCAGGTAAGAGTCTGTTACCCAACGCTGTCCGGTAACTATTGCATGCGTTAACGTGTTGTTTTTCTCCCTCTTTACAGATGCGGCATATGAAAATGTGGAGAGTTATGGAATAATACCGCCGGTGGTAAATCAGGTAAGTCTATGGTGGTAAGAGGTTGTATTTGTTGATTCCCTTGGCTCACCTTGTTTTTTCTTGTGTCCCCTAGGTGCCGGATTACGGCGAACAAATGATGGAGACAGTGCCGGATCGAAGATGCTGTGAGAACTGGGGAGTATGGCACCGTGCTGGAGCTGGCGAAGCGACGCGTGCAGGACTGATGTACTTTCCAGGTCCGGAGATGAAATGGTTCATTAATTAGGTGAGGAATTTGAAATAAGTTTGTTTTCTAACCTTGTCTTTTTCTTCTTCTTTATTCTAGGAGCTCCGGATTCGAGGCGGGCATGGCAGAAGACTGGATGCTGACTGCAGGCACGCGGGCGTGGCAGAATACTGGATGCTGGCTGCAGGCACAGTGAGCGTCACGCTGCTGGATGCAGAATAACGCGAAGCATGTGCTGCTGTTCGGGTGTGGTTTAAATAGCCTCCAAAGTAGTTCCAGGTAAGATGTTCCCTAGAGCCACGCCTGAGTAAAAAATAGTCCCTGTAACAAAATAGTCCCATCCAGGCCTCCTGTATGCTTGGGCTCTTTTGCAGCATGGTCTGCATCAGGTAAGTTAAGTCTATGAGCCTGGCGCCTATGGCACCAGGACTGATTTCTATGATGGGCCTGGCGCCTAAGGCGACAGGACTGAACCCAGACAGCCCCTAGCCAGGGCTGCTGAGGTTTAAACAAATGTCTGGATGCCTGCTCCCGGAGCTGAGGGCCTTGGTCCTGATGCCCGGGGGTAGGCATCATGACATTATATAACATTTGAGTGATTCCCACAGCATACCTGCAGAGTCGACTGTACCCTGGTTGATTTCGAGATAGGCAGTGATTTCTTCTTGTAGCTGCGTTGCAAATGCTTGGTCAGCAAGTGCCCCGGGTTTGAAGCGCCAGTGGGGTGGTCTCGACCTGATGTCTGGTGGGTTGCATTCAAGTGTTACTGTGGCATGGTCCGAGAAAGTTTTGGGGAGTATTTGGCAGGGACCCATTGCCACTTGCTGTTTGAAGAGACCAGCAGGTAATCAATGCGTGAACTTGAATTGTGGGTGCTGGAGTGATAGGTATAGTCTCTGTTTTCACAGTTTTGGTGTCTCCAAATGTCTATCAGGTCGAACGCTTTGCAGATTTCTTGCACTTGTAGACTGGCCTTGGATGGGTTCGCTGTTGTTGACTGTGTTTTGTCTTTCCGTGGGTCGAGGTGTGTGTTCAGATGACCTCCCCAGGTTATGGTTGCGTTACCCACTTGTGCTAGACGAGAGAGCACCCAGTCAATATTATTTGGGCCATCTGTGTTGGGGGCATAGGAGTTGACGAATACCACCTCCTCTCCTGCCACGACTCCTTGCACCAGGAGAGCTCTCCCTTCTCCATCTTTTTCAGTTTTGGTCAGGCGGAAGCATAGTGTCGGATGAATGAGGATCGCCACTCCTCTGGCGTATGAGTATGAAGAGAAGTATCGATGGCAGCCCCAGTTTTGGGCCCAGAGGTGTTCGTTATGGGGGGGAAGATGGGTCTTCTGGATCATTGCCACCTCTATCTTATGGCGTCTGAGCAGTTGTAGGATCTTCCTGGTCTTGGCTGGGTGATTGCCACCTCTAATATTCCATGATGCTACCTTGAATTTCCCCGGTGATACTTTGTGTGGTGCGGGGAGCACTCATGGGCCGATGGGTCGAGGTGATGGTTAGGCGACGACGGGTGGCGCGTACCTTGAACAACAATAACAAAACTTGCTTCCTTGCACGAACAACCCCCATCTTGTCCATTAGAAACCCCCCCCAAATTGAACTGGAAACATGCTGTGCATGGGGCGCGGGTGTCTCTCCAAGAATTAGGCTCCCACGTCTCGGTTGCTGATATTACCCTGATGACGTGTTTCAACTTAGGTTTGGGCAGGTGCTTCGAGTTTTTATCAAGTCGGTATTCTTCCTGTTCTTTCTCTTCTTGATGGTCTAGAGCTTTTGTTTGCGGGTTTGCAACCCTGTCTTTCTAGAAACAGCGTGGCTTCATCGGGGGAATTGAAGAATTGTGTTCCTCCATCGTATTGGTTGCATAGTTTCGCCGGGAAGAGCATTGAATAGGTGATTTGGTTGTCACGTAGTCTGTGTTTGACGTGGTTAAAGGACTTTCTCTGGGCTTGGACTGATAGGGAGAAATCTGGATAGAACTGAATGTCGTCGCCATCATAATGGAGTTTGCCTTTCTCCCTCGCCATTCTCAGAATCGTGTCTCAGTCCTTATAGCTTAATAGCTTGGCTACAATCGGTCGGGGAGGTGCCCCAGGAATGGATCTGGTGGACGGGATCCTATGGGCTCACTCGACTACGAACAATTGGGATAGTGCAGTGGGTCCGAAAAGCTCTGTGCACTTTTCCTCACTATGTTCCTCCGTTTTAATTTGTAGCTGTTGTTCTCTCATGCCAACCACCCTAATGTTGTTCCGTCTGGAGCGTCCTTCCAGGTCCTCGTTTTTGGCCAGGACTGTTTTCATTTGACCCTCTAGTGTAGAGACCCTTGTGGTGAGTGATGATGCTCCTTCGTCGAGATCTGAGACTCTTTGTTCAACACTGTCTAGCCTATCGTTGTGTTTGTGAAGGCGGTGTTGGAGAAGGTCCACTTTGGATGACAGAGTGTCTATCTTGCAGTCTAGGCTGCCTATCCCGGATTTCAAGTCCATTAGTATTTCCTGGATATCTGGCTGCTGAGGAGGTTCTTCCTCTGGGAGGTTTGACTCGGATTCTGGGTGACTCTCTGATCTGGGAGCCTTGGCTGCTGGGCCGGCACCAAAGTTGAGCTTTCCCTGGGACTTGTCTGTTTTGCCCATGTTGGCCCAAACAGGGATGTGCCCTGCCATGTTGGCCCAAACAGGGATGTGCCCCCCGATTTTCGTTAAGAGACTTCTGGTGTGCGTTGTTATCTGCTATTGGGGGGTGAGAATGGTTGCCATGCGCCGTCCGTCGGGGAGGCTTCTGTTTTCTTTTCCGCGTGAGTGCGGTTTAGTGTTGCCTATCTGTTGCTGTCATGTGCCCTTCTGGGTCGGCGCAGCACAGGGAGGCTGTGGTGGTTCCCAGGTTGGAGGTCTAATATCAAATGTCTCCTCGCTTAGTGGGGTCTTGCGTTGGGAGTATTGATGTTGGGTTCGCTGTTCCACACTTGGCGGTGCGCCCTTTTGTTGCGGTGCTTGCACCTCTCGTGCGGGTTAGCTTTAGTGTGCCAGCTGCCCGGCTCTCTGTCCTAACCAAGAAGAGCGCTCATATCCAAGCCTGCGTCTCTGCGGCATCTAACAACTCGGCTGAACTCTTTAAAATCTGCAAGGAACTGGCCAATCCTGCCGTAGTCTCCATCTCTCCTGTCCCTTCCCAGGCCCTCTGCACGGCACTGGCTTTTCACTTCATCTCTAAAACTCAGGACATCCTGTCCTCGCTCTCCTCCTATCCCCTCACTCCCCCTACTCCCTGCTCTTCCTCTGGCCTTTCTTCAGCCACCTCTCCTTCCTCCTTCTCTGCCTTTCCCCTGTTCTCCGCTGACAAGGTATCTAGACAAGTCTGATCTATGAAAGTTCGTTGAAACAGGTTCACCCCTGTTCCTCAAACTATCAAGGACCACATTGACTCCCTGGCTGATTTCTGCAATCACTCTTTCGCCACTGGAGTCTTCCCATCCCCACTGAAGCACTCCCTTGTGCACCCTCTTTTTAAGAAACCCTCTGCCGACGACCCCTCCTGCCCGGCTAACTATCGCCCAATCTCCATCACTCCCTTGCTGAGAAAGCTCCTGGAGAAACTGGCCATCTCTCAGCGTAACCTCCACACTGAATCTGTTGGTTGTCTTCATGACCATCAGTCTGGCTTCAGAGCTGCCAGAAGCAAGGAAACTGCTCTCCTGAACATCCGTGAAGACCTGCTCTCCAACCTTGACTCCAACACCCCTTGCATCCTCATCTTGCTTGATTCTCTTCTGCCTTTGACACTGTCAACCATGCCATCCTGCTCAACCGTCTCCATGATAACCTGGGTATCACTGGTCAGGCTCTGGCATGGCCGAGTTCTTTCCTCTCTGATCGACCTTCCCAGGTCTAACTTGGGTCCTTCGTCTCAGCTATCTTTTTCTCGACCTGTGGTGTTCCCCAGGGGTCTAACCTCTCTCCCTGGATTTTCAACCTATACCTGGCACTCCTTGCCCACCGCATTGCCCTCTGCCCCAACTTCCAGTGCTATGCGGATGACACTCGGCTCATTTTCAGGCTACCCTCGGCCTCCTCCTCTTTTTCCCTCATCTCTGACTGTTTGGCTATCCAGGAGTGGTGTGCCGCCAATGACCTCTGCCTTAATACCAGTAGGACTGAGATTCTCCTCATCGGCACACCCGCTCCCTCCTTCCCTGCAGCTCTCTGGCCGGCCTCTCTTGGCCCTCTTCCTGCTCCCACCTGCAAAGTTAAAAACCTCGGGGTCATCTTCGACTCCACACTCTCCTTCTCTGCTCACATCTCTGACGTCTCTCCTTCCCCCAGAAGCTCACTGTCTCCAGAGCTCTGGTTCTCTCTAGGCTGGACTATTGCAACAGCCTCTTTCTAAATCTGCCTGCTTCTACTCTCCGCCCTCTGCTACTTATTCAGAACAGGACTGCGAGACTTGTCCTTGACCTCAAGCCCAGGGATCGTATCTCTCCAGGACTGAAATCTCTGCACTGGCTTCCAGGGGCTGCAAGGATTAAGTTCAAAACCCACTGCATCGTCCACAAGGCCTTCTGGGGCCTGTGGACTCATTACCTTCAACTCTCTCTTCCTAAATATCTTCCTTCTCGAGTTCTTGGCTCATCCTCCTCCAACTCCCTCAGGGTCAGTCGTTTCTCCAAGCAACGAGTTGGTGGTAGATCTCTTTCCTCAGCTGGGCCTCCCTCTGGAACAGCCTCCCTGCCTCCCTTAAACTTGAGGAGAACCATCTCCTGTTCCGGAAGCACCTCAAAACCTTTCTCTTTGCTTCTGCTTTTTCTCCTCCTTTCCTCTGTTGACCTCCTGGCTGTAACCGTAACTGCACTGAATACCTGGACACCCTCCGATCTTGGGCCCAGGTCCTCGCCGCCAGCATTACACACCTGCACTGCCCACCTGGCAAGCCTGCGCTTGGGGACTGTTTCTGTATCCCTACAGTCCCCCTACCAGCCCTTGACGCCTGTTGTTCGCACTTACTCATGCACTTGCCACATGCTGGCCGTTACATAATTGTTATCTTTTACCATGTACTTCACTGTCCCTGCCCGCTTCCCATGCACTTGCGCGATCTGAATACACCTGGCCTAGTAGGATCGTTGACCTGTCCTCCCTGTGTTCCCCCTCCCTTGCCTCGTCGCGCCTTGAAACACTTGTGTATAGGCACGTTATAAATGCCATAACTCATATCATATCATGTCCCTTTTTGCCTATCGTTTATTCGAACTGCCTGCTGCTCCCTCCTACTGCTCTGGTTCTTCCTTGGATCTAATTTTCTCATTGGTGTTCTCATATTGTTCTGTCCCTGCTATTCCTCTACCATCCTCTGATCACTTCCTACTTTTTTTTTCCCTTTCTCTTCCCAACCTATAGCCCCTCCCCCCACCCCTCTGACTTTTCTTCTGTGATTTTAGACATTTCACCTTACCTATATTCACCTTCCCACTTGACTGTTCGTTCTCCTGTCACCCAATTCTCAATGTTGTGATCCAAGAATAGAGCTAATTCTCTATCCTTCAGCATCTATCCCCTGTTAATGAGCTTTCGCAGCCCCATCTCTTTTCCCCTTCCTGTAAGCCTCCTAAGCCATGGCTTACCTCCTCTCTTTATCTCTTCTGGTATCTGCTCTGATGTGTTGAGCGTTGCTGGAAAGAATTCCTTTCTTCTCTTGACCTTGTATCTCTTTCCTCATTCCTTACTCTCTGACATCTTTTACTTGTAAGCAACAGTATTACTCTGACCTTCTTACTAATCTTTCTACTCATCCTCATAGGCTATTTTGCGAACTTAATAGTCTTCTTCTCTCCTTCTCAAATGCATCCCTCCTCATCTTTTCTTACTCTGGATGATTTTGCTTCCTATTTCATTACAAAAGTAGTTAATCTTCGGTAATACTGTTCACCCAGTCTGGAAACTTCATTTCCCGCTGATCTTCCCTCTATTCCTCACACCCTGTCTTCCTTTTCTCATTTTACTAGTGTAGAGGAGGAGCCGAGTACCTCTACCGGAAGTCCCGCCCCCGTTCTGCCTATATGTTGGCAACTGGAAAATGCGAAATGCGCAAAGCCAATAATGGTACCTATACAGCGATGAGTCCTTGAAACAAGGTAACCATTGGGAAAACCCTATATGTATCCGCAGAGAAATGAGTCTTCGGAAGGAATTTCCGGAAGAAGTGTGAAAATGAATGAAAGAGAAGACTGGTGATGTCACATGAAGTAGAAATAACATACCCAGGGGAGATGACAATGAAGAAAGAATATATACCTTATAGAATCTGATGACGAAGTATCGAATTAAGCAACATTTTGTGAGTGAGATGAAGATTGCACGTGCTGAGAAGCACTGAAGAAAATGCAAAGTCATTTTACAAATGTACAGACGCAGTAACGCAAGTTACTGGCTACGTAGCTGAATAGGTTGCATGTGATGCACCATTGTCTGTATATATAGGAATGTATAGAATCTGGATGTTCCACAATGCATTTTACCAAACCTGGACCCTGTGAATGAAAGAGCTGGAAATGTGGCGCAGCAGAATAAGACAAACTGAAAGCGAAGTAAGATTCGAGAAGGCTTGCCTGGCCCAGTGTCAAGAATCTGGGCCGCCCGGAGCCTAGTCATCTACTTGAGAAGATACAATAAACATGAGAAGCAAGCTGAGCTCCTGTTTGAGGTGTAATGGGACCAAGTGCCAAGGTTTCTTCATTTAATAGTCTTCAATGCACCAAGGAGCTAAAATCGAAGTCTCCGGTCAGGTGAAAATAGACTTTGGGTCAAGCTACACAGAGACCAGAAGATAAGGCCATGCCTTCACTCCCTTTTATTCTCAAGCACAGTGAGCCTTCACAAGGCAGAGTTCAAACGCATTAATTGAATGACAGACCACAGAAGTGATGATGGATGTTAGGCTAATTGGGTGGGGAGGAATGCCCAGGCCAACCCTCCCCAGCACCTGGGGTACCAGTTTGCATGCTTCTAGCGAGTGGAATATTCCAGAAGGGTAGAAGCGTGCCAACCCATTGTAGAGGGCCACATAGCAAGGAGCCCTATAGTTTGAGAAGCCAATAGCATGTTGTGTATTTTCATGACACGGAAGATGACTTGCACTTGGCTTGGGCTTAGTTGTCCACCTGACCTTAGAGATCCAATCACGATCCCCCGCCATATAGAAAGTATACTTAAGCCTATCACATCCCCTAGTAGGTTTTCTTATTTTGCCACGTATTATGATGTCACTTATGACACATTTTTAGTAAAAAGTTGCGTTTTTCATGAAAATCGTTGAGAGACTTGAGCGAGCGTCTGTTGATGTCCGTTGTACTCCCTGTTTTAGATAATTGTTAATAAAACAGCCTTGATTTTGCCAACTTCCTGTGCCGGTCTGATTATTGATGTATGAGTAAGATATGCATCCCCATCCATGGCAGATAGTGTTACCTCGTCTTAAAAGACCCCCTTGGGTTCACTTGGTAGCAGAGAGAAGATGGTTTCAAAGACCCATCGATCAGTAGGCTTTTAAAACTTTCGGAACATCGGGCGTCCTCTGCCATTTAGCTGGAGGATCGCAAGGCTTCCTGTGGAGATCGGCCAATATAGAATTCTTGCAAGAAAAGAGGATACAGGTGCAATGGGTCCCTCTTGCATGAAATCCCTCCTGGTTTCCACAGGCGCTGAGCGGACCGAAGGTGTTAGGGAGAATTCTCTTATAAGGCTAATTTCCCAAACCTAGTGAGTCCCCCAGCAGCTTTGCTGGATTTTTGGGGTTTGTTTTTTTCTCCTGCTAAGAGTGAGACTCTTTTCTTCCCACTCTTAGGCATGATTTGAGGTATGTCTTTGACTTGGTATGTGTTCATTGGCTATGGGGTAGCCTTTTTACTCCATAGGGTATCATCTGTTTTGTATGTGTGTTACACAGCACCCTCAGTGCAGTAACACAGGGGTGTCATAGTGACCCCCAAACATAGACTCCATACCCTGGGACTGTCTACTGTCTCCCAGGGCATGTAAAGTCACCATTGGCTTTACTAGTCTAATATTGTGAACTGTCATGATGCCTATCCCCGGCCATCCAGATCGAGTCCATCAGCCCCAGGAGCAGGCATCCAGATACTTATTAAAACCCCAACAGCCCCGGTTGGGGGCTGTTTGGGTTCAGTCCTGGCGCCTTAGGCGCCAGGCTCATAGACATTACTTATCTCATGCAGACCATGCTGCAACTGAATCCAAGGCAACGTGAGGCCTGGATGTGACTATTTTATTACAGGGACTATTTTTTTACTCGGGTGTGGTTCTGGGGAACTTCTTAACTGGAACTACTTTGGAAGCTATTGAAACCACGCCCGATCAGCAGCACACGCTTCGCGTTATTCTGCATTCAGCAGCGTAACGCTCACCGTGCCTGCGAGCCTGCATCCAGTCTGCTGCCACGCCTGCCTCGAATCCGGAGCTCCTAGAAAAAGGGGAAAAGAAGGAGGAAAGGTTAGATCGAAAATCATTTCTAGTCCTTACCTGATTTCGGATCCAGCACGTCTCCGACCCTGGAAAAGGACATTATTCCAACACGCGTCGCATCGCCAGCAGCAGCGCTGCGTTATACTCACCAGCCTCCATCTTCTTCTTCGTCGAACTCCAGCATCTGGGGAAAACAAAAACAAACAAGGTGAGCCGGGAAGCCGACAAATACCATCTCTTAGCCATAGGCTTACCTGATTTACCACCGGAGGTATTACCCTTATTAACACGCCATATCTTCATATGCCGCATCTATAAAGGGGGAGAAAACAACAAGTTAAACACATGGCAACCTAAGTTAAACACATGCAACCTTTACCGGACAGTGTTGGGAAATACAGACTCTTTCCTGAACGCCATCAGCTACCTCCGGGCAATATTCTTTCGGACCCAGCTGCAATTCAAAAATGGGGGAATGGAACAAGAGTGATCATCGGACATATTGAACTCTTTTGAACTTTATAAGCCCCGGAGTCAATAGCCGGAACTCTTCCAGTACCTTCAAGCCAGTAATTGGTATCTACGCGCCCCTGCGTGCCACGCAGGATGGAGAGCTCATCATTTAAAAACATAAGGTGAGCTTACTAAAAGGGAATATCGGAGGTGACTAGTGGGGAGATCGAGAGCGGTGGGGGGGGCCCACACTAAAACCCATGAGTGGCTAATTCCCTTTCTCCACTTGCAGGAAAATACTTCTTCGGGTCAAGCAGACGAGACTAGGCGGGCCATTCCAAACTGTCCTCTCTGCACTACGCATCACGTTGGTGGAGACCGCAGCTGTCCGGGTCCGACCAACGCCCCTGTGGGAACCAGGTGAGCGTAACATGAACAGAACCAGCACAAACCACCATATTGTGGAAGTACTGTTGGGGGTAATTCGATTGCCCCAGGGTCTGTTTCCAAGGGGGCACTGTCCAGTCCCCATCTTGTCAAGTTTCTGGCTGGTGGCAGTGGTTACCACGCAAAACATTCCACCGGAATAACCCCTATGGGATTTTCCCATTGATTTTAAACGCTCCACTTTTTGGTGCAATGTTAAAGATACCGCCGGTTTATTTATTTAATATTAAATCCCCGCTTGGGTCTTTTTGCCAGAACTCTTTTCTAAAATGGCGTTTGTGTCCGTCTCTGTAACTCTGACCAAGGTCGAGTCCTTTGTTCCACTTTTTGGCGGGCTTCTCCACAGAAGCCCTCCAAATGGTGCCACTCTGTCTGGAGGGGTGGAGGGTGGAATTGGCACCCTGGACTGCATTGCCTTAGCAACCCAAGTCGCACTCTACTCTGATTGGCCCAGTGGTGAGCTGCCCGGCTCACCACTTAGCATGTGTGAGTGACGGCTAGGCTGATGAATGGGGGTTTTTCTGCATAAAAGCAAGGCCTTTGGGACTGGAACTTCAGAAGTCGCCAGAGGACCTAAGAATCCGAAGAGGGAAGAAGCTGAGCCATCTGCAACGACGACACCACCGGTGAAGCCCTGCTGCAACGAACTCGCCACTTTCCCAACGACAAGAGAAGATCTTCTGCTGGACGAGTCTTCTTCCTTTAAGCTGGTAGGATCAACCGGTTCGCTCTTTCGCCTTCCAAAGACGTCTCTTGGTCGAATCGCCCGTGCCAAGCACCCCGGCAGCCGGATATTCTAGCTTCACCACTTTGACCACAAATAAAAGGAATGCACCTTTTAATCAAGAACTCCGTGGCTGGTCTCTTCTCTGGGCAGTGCAACAACTCCAAGTTGCCTCCTCGACGAGATCCTCTCTTCCCCTGGTCGGAACAACCAACGAACTGCAACCACTGCCAGGAACAACTGCCACCGCTGGAGCTTCCTCTCTCTTTAAGGTACTGTGTTCTGCCTGGCCTCCCTTTCTACGGATTGCTAAAGGTGACCCTTAAATCCTTGGCTTTCCAACTGGGTTGGCTCCAGACCTTCTAACTTTACTTTTTGAATCACCCCAACCTCTTTTGAACATTCTGCAAAGACTTTTTAGTGCCACTTAAACTGTGTGACCTTGGGCACATTTCGCTTTGCTCCATTTAAAGTGGGCCTGGCCTATGAACTTTGGCCCTACAGTGTACACTGCCTTTACTCACTGGCTTTGAACGTCTAAAAGCGTTGGGAACTGTTTTATTTTATGCTCTGCTTTTTTCTCTCCCTTTATCTTAACTATTGGAGTGCCATCTAGGTTACACGCTCACATCTGTCTTAACAAATAGTGGTGCTTTAACCCTGACTTGTCTAGTAGTTATCAAGGGAGGTGTTTATACTTTACCTTACTGTGTTTTAACTTGCTTTTTATTTAGAGTGCTAGTGTATTGTCTAAAGTGTGTTTTAAATAAATAATTATATACTTTAGATACAAAGCTCTGCTCAGTGTTTGTTTGCTGTACTGTGTTTTTAGCCCTATTGTGTATACTCTATATACTTCTCTACTCTTCTTGAGGGAGGTCTGACTGCTCAGCCACAGCTACCAGGTAAATCTTGGTGGTGCAGACTGCTACCAATTGGGTTTACTGCTTACTCCTGTAGTCTTAATCTTTTTGCAGTGTTCCCTAAGGGAACTGCACAGGATTCTGCCTAACAGAAGGCGATGGTGGCCGGTTGAAGGAGGAGACGATCCCGAGTGTCAGGAGATGAAAGGTGAATGGTGACTAGATTGAGGGGCATGGCAAAAAAGTGGGCAAAGGAGATTGTGGTAATAGAAAGACGTAACAAGGGTTGTTTATTTAATATATGACGAGCAGCGTCAAGAAGAGCCCAGAGTCCTATGCTCAAGGAGCATCTAGCAGGAGTAATTTCTAAACCCAAAGTGGGCACTTAGACGGCACACGGACAAGGTCTGTGAGAGGGAATGATTTAAACTCCTATCAAAGTATTTTAGGGGCAAGAGATAGCAGGGAAGAGCGCTGAGATGTATGTTGAATCGACAATTTTTTCTGTTTGTGTATTTTGTGTATTAAAAAATTGTAGTGTTGAAGAGCGACAAAGATGGGCTGTGTTGAGTAGAGATCAAAAGTTATCTATCTTTTTAGTCATTGTCGGCGCCAACTGAGACAGGTAGATTGGAGTAAACTAAGAAATAGAGGCTTTGTGCGGCGACTGTTGGTGCTCGCTCATATTTATTTTTTAAAACTTTTTTTGTGTAAAGCAACGGTAAGTATAGTCAGTCAATTGAGACTTGTCACAATGGGGGATGTTACTCCACTGATGCAACTGCCAAAACACGCACCCAAGCTCAATCTATATAGTGCGGAATGGGTTAAGGGCACAGCAGATAAAATGTTTATGCCATTGCCCAAAGGGGTATCACTGTCAAAAGTGTATTTGCACCACATGACCACATACTAGCACGCAGGAAGGACATTGGAAAAGAGGTTAGCTAGTTTACAGCTCTGGAAAATGTACCAGGAGGAACAGGACAATCCCCCTCCTGAGGACTGGATGTTTCATCAGTGTAGGGAGGAAGGTGTTGAGTCTTCTGCTCCCCTTAACATGCCTGAAGTAAATGGCGATAGTGCAAAAGATGAAAGATTGTATCCATTGAGGGAACTAAAAGCGGCGACAGGATATAGTAATCGGATACATGAACCACCTGCTCATAGCAGTTTCGGGAGCCCAGAAAGAACTAAATAAATAGAGGAGACCTTTAAGGTCTTGCAAGACAAAGAGGAGAAAAGTGAACAACCAAATGTGACCCTAGACATAGAACGGGAGATTAACAGATGGAAAGGAGTAAAAGACAAAGCTGACGAGGTAACGCTCGTACAGAACGAATGGATGGGTGGACAGATACTGCTCAATCTTGATGGGAAGATTATCGAGGAAGTAAGGCAAGGGGAAGATCAAGACGAACAGGATAGAAAACACAGGGAACGAGAGAAATAATTGAAAGAAGATGATTACAAAAGGAAGAGTGAACAAAGACGAGAGTAGATGTATCAGGAGGAGCAGCTAAGAAAGGAAGAAAGGGCAGATGAGCAAAGAAAGTATGACCACAGGCAAAGAGCAATCAAAGAACGAAGAGAAAGAAGAACAGAAATTACGAGGCAAAAGAATGCAGAGACGAAGAGGTGCGTAGAGCAAATGAAAGAAGGGAAGGAAAAAGACAGGAGGAGGAAAGAGTTAGATGGGAAGCGAAGAAACAAAGGGAATTAGATGAAGAAATGGAGCAAAAAAGGAGACGGAGGGCACGCAATATTGATCACATTCAGGAAGAGCTGATGGAACCAAGTACAGTAATATCATGGGGCGACATAGGAGTTTCTCCCGTCGCAAGGAGCAATGCCAGCACCGTCTAGGTTAAACCTAGATGGAATTTTGAGATAGGAAGCATCGGAGATGGGATCAATAAAGCTCATCAGGAGATGAGGACAAAAGGTGAATCAAGAAGTAGAGGAAAAGATTGATCTATGGGTGTCTAATCAAGAGGCAAGAAAGGAAGCCCGTTTAGTCTCGATCACAGAGCTTTGTCTTTAGACAGACTGACTATAAATGGGGATGAGAAAGATGTAAGCCATACTAGTTGGGGACTGGATATGTCAGATGAAGACAGAGAAACCTTCTGTGTGAAAGAGTGAGAAAGGGCATGTGATCCTGAGGGATGTTTGCAGACAGACAAGGAAGTGAGATGGTCAGATTTAGACCAACCTAAGGATAGGACGCCAGACCCCATGGTGTACCCAGAGCGACCTTAAAGGACAATCGCATACTGAGAGGGGGGAATCCCCACTGTATGTGAACAGGCTGAGATCATTACCAGGTAGAAGGCAATCAGGAACCATTGTCCCCACTATGGATAGGCAGACGATGGGAGCGGATTTGGGTTCACGCAATTCCCCTTATTGGAGAAAGGAGGGATCAGACCGCAGTACATCCCTAGCCCCAAATAGACAAGGATCATTTCAGATGTAAACTCCCTAGTTTAATGGCGGGTGCAGGAAAATTGATTTATGAGCTAGAAAAGATGACAGGAGGAAATACTCTAGCGATAGGGGACTTTAAGGGTCTCCTGGCAGCCATTTTTGGGGAAAGAGCGGATGACATTTGGACAAGAGCAGGTTACTCGAGTGTCACTGCACAGAACACAGTTCATGACAGAGCGGCAGTTAATAATTGCAGGGCGGCGGTTTGGGAAGTGCCCAGGGTACAGTATCCCGATACGTCAGATATGGGTGCAATTATGGCACATAAAATGAAAGATGATTATCTGCTTGTTTATATTCAAAGTATTCCGGAACGATGTACCTTGGAAACGAAGGAGCCGTGGGGCAAATCACTGCCAGTATTTTACCACATTTTGTGTCAGGGATTGCCAGAACAGGTACAGAGACAGCTCATGAAGCTAATAAACTAATGGGAATGGAAGCAAAGCCATGGGCAGAGATACAGTTGACTATTGCGCATCATTGCCGGTTCTAGCAAGCGAAAAATAAGGAGGATGCTAGGAAACTTGAGGAAGCTAAATTAGTTCAGAAGAAATTGTCAAAGTACGCCATAGAAGGAGCGGTACTGACAAGTGGAGAAGGGTTGGGAACACAGCAACCAGTGGGTACGACACAGGCGAATAATCAACGCCAAGCAGACCAAGGAGGGAATCAGTTGCCGTAAGGTAGTGGGATGGGTTTCAGAGGAAGCTGCTAAAGGCGGTCAATAAATTATGGTCACTAACCTGTTCTGATGGCAATCTCCTGGAGCAGCAAGGGAGAATCTCCCGGAGACCCCTGCCCCCCCCCCAAGTCTCGGGGATACGAATGCCAGAGAGGGAGAGACAGGAGCCCCAGGGAAACCCTCCGGGGAAGAAAACCCTGGGTGGTCTTGACAAGTGCTTCTGGGTAGTGGTCTCTTCTTTGGCGCAAGGATTGTAGCAGCAGAAGCAGAGTTCCCTACAGAATTAGGAAGAAGAGGTGAGTTATGGGAGTGGATAGAGTGTCGGGGGATAGTAATTCTATTGGAAAGTAGCCCCCACTTACTGATGTAGCCTTTAAACTGATCTATTCCTTAGGTGGAAGATGGTGTCGGGAGTGTTGGCTCCGTGTAGGCCTGGAGATTCCGAACAAAAACACAAGGTAAGTTATAGAAATGAAGGAGAAGAGAGAAGAGTACTAGTTCTGGAGAGGAGATAACTCACTGTCTCAAGAAAGAAGGCTGGCCCAAGAGGGATTCTGCACAGGAAGGTGAAACCTAAACGGGAAGAGAATAATGAACCCGGAAGTTCGGGAAAGGGATTCTCGCGGGAAGGGACGGGTGGCGCTAAAATGCTGACTGGGAAGAAAGGCAGAAAGAAATTAAGGTAATATCAATGGATATTCGTTGGAATCTTTCAGAAAAGAGAATGGCGAACTTACGAAGCGTCGTACAAAGCAGAAGCGACGCACTGGAGAGAAGGTTTCCGGTCTTTTAAGGCAGTCATGTGATCACTCGATTGCGTGAGTGAAAGACGTGCAGCAACTAGACTGTCAATCCTCCCGTGCCGGCGATTCCTCGCCATCTTGAAATTCCCGCGAAGTGCGGATCTGTACAACGACCAATGCCGTCTAGACTGCCATCGTTGGAAAGGTGTAACAGAAGCTGTGTTTTAAAAGTGGCTTTCAAAATAGCCAAGGCGGGTTCTATAATATGCAGAATGACAATCAAAATATGCAAAGAGGGCAAATTAGAAGGCTCCCTCCTGTATGTTGGACATGTGGAATGAAAGGGAACACTACACGCACATGTGGGAGCCAAGGGTATGTACATAATTGGGAATTCTCAAGAGGGGGGACAGCTTATACTCCAGCATATAGCTTGCAAAATAGGGATGGATTTGCCCAAGATCAGACAGTGTACCAAGCATAAGCGCCACAAATGCAACAGCTCTGCAACAACAGTAAGGACAGTCACAGCACGCACCCATGCAAATACAGCAGAGTGCAAACACGTGACAGTTATTGACACCTAGAGTAGGGGGTGTCACTGTAATGGGAGAAAGTCCTTTTACAGGCACAGGAATAAGCATATATCCACAATAGAACAGCTCAGAGGCTGACCTGAGGTGTTCAGTACCATCGGTGACGCCAGATCCTCAAGAGGAACCAAGGGTTGATGTTACCATAGGAGGCAAAGCTTTTCCTTTTTAGTAGACACTGGGGCAACTCGCTCATGCATACGAGAGGGTTAATATCCGTTATCGGGACATGCCATGAATGCTCAGGGCTTCTCTGGAGCTATAAGTAGAGTTCCTTTTACTAATGAATCACCAGTCTCAATAGGAGAGTGTGCCGTGTCCGTACCGTTATTGTATTCAAGGCAGACACCAGCAAATATTCTGGGCCGAGATTTAATGACAAATCAAAATATGACGATTTCCTTTACTGATGAAGGCATAGTGTGTTCCACTCCAGGGACACATTATTTAAACGGGGGGACATTTTCATGGCATTTATGGGGCAAATAGCTCTGCGAGGAATGCCATTAGAGCCAGAAGTCTTTCTTTGTAGGGTACACATTTTGTTAACACGGCTACCCTGTTTAGTGGGAAAGATTGAGGATACCTGATGAGTTCTTGTGCCGGCCACAGGTACCTATGGACGAAGAGGGGGGGACAGATTATTCCCCTAGAGTTACATGCAGCTATAGTGCAAGGGGAATTGGCCATGCTTGAAGGAACCGATGACGCAGGCAGGCAATGGAGAACGGTAATTGCCATTGGGGAAGGGTATAGATTGAATGACGTCACTGATGAAGATATGTTTAAGGATGACCCATCAGACGATGAAGTAGTATTCGAAATGAGTATTACATATTGGATCAGAATAGAGAGAAGGGAAATCCCACAGCGTATGGCGAGTGCGACATCGCCGAGCATTTTTTTATGAGGACATGGAAAAAGTGCCAACCTCATTATGGACTACAGGCCCCTATGACTACTGTAACGCACTGTACCAAGGCACTAACCAGAGCAACCTTAATAAACTTCAGATCACTCAAAATAATGCCATCAGAGCAGCCCTCAACACCCTCGATCAGCACAAATCTCTGAAACCAGGAAGAACTTACATTGGCTCTCTGTCACCCAAAGCATCTCACTTAAATCACTTGCCCTCACCTACAAATGCATTCACAACCAAGCCCCTAGCTACTTAGCCTCGCGGTTCACTCAATATATCCCCGCAGGGCCACTCAGATTTGACCACAGCCAAAGCCTCGCAATCCCTAGATTCAAGCTCCAAACAGCTGGAGGGGTCAGCTTCCCAGTCTTGGCAGCCAAACTCTGGAACACTGTGCCCCCCATCATTAGAAATCTACCATCTCTTAACTCATTCAAACTGAAGGTCAAACTTTGGCTAGCCACACCAGATGCCCATTTGTCCTCTGAATAGCCGAATCCCTAGTCATGTGATGTATGCCTGACTGATCTGCACTGCTACTTTATATACCTATGCTTTGTAATATGCTCCTGCATTGTTGTAACCTTTGTTTTCAAGATATGCGCCCGGTTGCCTCCGGGCCTGGTCTGCGCTATACAAATAAAATAAATACAAATAAATACAAATACAAATAAGGAATCGGCCTGGGTCGTACCACCACCTCACACCCCATGAGTTAGTGACAGGAAGGTGAATGAGAATGCCCCTGTCCCCTCCATCGAGGAGTAGAAGTGATGCCCAGACAACTGCAGAATGGTTAGGAAATGAGCTACGTGCTTATTTGACATTTATGACCGCTCATATCTGTCATTTTAAATCAACTCAAGCGGAAGGGGTATCGGTCTCAGGACACAGATGAAGACTATTCAGCAACCAGATCTAAAAAATTATCTGTACCCAAATTATTTGCTGTAGATTCCGTTTTAATACACCACTTCAATAGGAAGTGGCATGAGCCCTGCTTCAGTGGACCATACATCGTCGAGAATGTCACTCCTTCAGCAGTAAAGGTTCAAGAAAGACTTGGATGGGTTCACTTGGGGCGATGTGAAGCCGTATGCTGGTGAGATTGATACGCCCCCACCCGACTCCAAAGCAAGACGAGAAGAAGCAGCTTAGCATGTGCAGACTCGATCGATGGCGAGGAAGAAGGACGCTAAGATTGCTGATTGAATAAATTCAAGTGTGCATTTGGACTTTGGCTCGCCTCAGACATTCTTTATAGATATTTTAGCAGGAGTGAGAAAGTAACTGTTCTTGAGCCACAGGAATCTTTTTCAGTGGACTTTAGAAAGTTGCTGATGGGCTAAAAATGCCAGATCTCGATTTCATATTTGACGATTGGAAAAGGGAGCAGTTCCCTGGCTCGTTCCTTACTGAGTTTTTCTTTGGTCGGGCCCATGGTTCTGTCTAATGTCGATATCCATAGACGACTCCTCGCTGTCTTCATTTTTATACTCCACGCTTATCCTGCTCTTGTTGGGCATAGCACTGACGTACGCATTTTTGTAGAGAATCCTAAGAATGGCCTTGCGATTAGAAGATTATTGGCAGCGGTAATCGAGTAAATTTGGTAGCTACCTGAGCATCTAACAAGGCTGCCTGATTAAAAAGGTATTTTCCTTCCTTAAAGGTAGTACACAGGTACAATGTGGTCGTTTCAGAATAATGCAATTCCGGAAAGTGAGCAGACTCAACGACGTGTGGCGAGACACCAATGGTGAGGTTTCATGTACTGGTGCATAATATATGTGTGCAGAGCATCTGGCATTGTTTTTCTCTTTCTGCTTATTTTGTTGGTTCCAGAAAAGTAGAAGTCCCTTTGATTCTCCCCACTCCAGTGACCTATGCAGAGTTAGATGTTGCAAGCAGACAAAGGCCATATGTGATTATGCCTACACCAGTGACACATGTGAAGTCACCCATTTCTCTGACAAGTGTTCCTATGATTCCCCCTGTAGGAAGGATGTATACTGATGTATTTCATGAGTTTCTTATCCAAGCTCATTTAGCAAGAAAGAGACCCAAGAAAAGTGCAAGGGAAGATGGTTATCAGTTAAATGATTATCTAGATAGTACAGCACATTTGGGGAACACTATGTGGTATTAACACATGAAGGAGGTAGGGCAGAGAACCTCTTAGGAGGATTACTATGTTTCTCCTCTCCTACCTTACCTATTCTATGGGGAAGTCCAAGATATTCATAGCTATAGAGATAGACATCCAGAGAGCTCATTGCCTGACTCACCTTGCACTCTGCCATACAAGAGGTCTGTTCCAGGGCCGAACAGCATCCTTGGTATGGGCGACCGATTTGTCCGCTCCAGAAGAAGATGATTACATTCAAGAGTTAAAGATAAGAGAGAGAGACCACACACCAGAGATCATTTGATGAGATATGAACAGCCTGAAATGAAAGGAGCAGGAATCTGATGGGAAATAAATAGAAAGCTCAATTGTCAAGGAAAGACTGATGAAGAAATACAAATATGCAAGGAAAGAGGCCATATGCAGATCTGGGGAACCGTACTTCCTCCAGATCTTTGGGAAGAAGTCATAGTTGTATGCAGAGCTGTGGCAGTAACAGGACATCACAAACCAGTTCTAGATCGTGTGGAAAAAGGATGCAAACCTCTCTGGCCAAAGCTTGCAAAGTTGCTGACATGGGTCAAGGACACAGGAGACCCATTGCAGATAGTGCCTCTGGCTAGTGCAGAGCTATGCTTCAGAAATAATGGCACAAGAAAAGTTGGGGAAAATCAGCAGTGAGGTTGAATCTTCAATTTACCAGGAATGAAGGATGGAACAGTATGTGAAACACTGTGTACAAGCACGATACAAATAAAATATAATTTCGTAACAGTAGTGATAATGGATCACTACTGGGTCTGTGGATCCAGAGCATACATGAAGCTTCCCAGAGATTGGGTAGGACTGTGTTCTATAGTACTTTTTCATGTTCCAGCATTAGTGATTCCAAAGAGTGACCTGAAAATTGGTGCGTTTCTAAAAGCAGAAGTTCACCTGAGAAAGAAGGGATCAAGGGGATTCCTCAATCGAACAAAGAGGGAGAATTACTTTTCCGCTAAATCGATAGAAGCCTTCAACTCTGTTCTGTATCAACACAGGTTGTTCAGTCAGACTTCAGCAGTGTTTGCTACAATCTTTATGCCAGGGATCCAGACAATGGCAAATGCCAAATGATTACAGATAACCAGATTGGAGCTCCTGCAGACGATCAACACTACCATAAAGGGCTTTAATCCGATCAAGGAAAGCTGAGAGCCATACGACTGATGACTCTTCAGAACAGATATGTCCTGGACATATTTACAGCCGTGGATGGAGGTATTTGTGCCAAAATCAGAGAATCATGTTGCACATTCATACCTTATCACGATGACGAGAATTGGGACCTTGACAGAGGCCATAACGATGTTGACAAACTTGCATGTCAAGATGGATGATGAGGTAGAAGACATTGCACATGACAGCTGGTTTGCGTCAGTCTTCTCATGGGTTCCACAATGGATGGCAAATATCTTCAAGTTTCTTGGAGCCTTGTTGGTGATGATCATGTTTGGATTTTGTGTGGTCAGAATAATAATCGCACAGTGCAAGAAGACCGCAAAGAAAGCAACAGGAATGAAGATCATGATTGATGTCGAGTCTGGGTTTGGACCCAAGGAGCTGACAGATGAAGAAATCGGAGACTATGTAAAGGCCAGTATTCATGCACCTGAAGAACCACAAGTAGTATGTGGGAAAATGGATTTACTACAGTCCGAATGGACAATGCAGTCACATGACCTGGAGTATTGATGAACATGTGAAATCAGCAGGAGGTCTGAAAGGAGTCATAAAGATATGGACTCCAAAGAAGCACTTCTTCAGAAGAGGATGTCTAGATGTGAAGAATGATGGGAGAGTGGTCGATAAATCAACCAGAGGGGTGAGTGTAGAGGAGGAGCCAAGTACCTCTACCGGAAGTCCTGCCCACATTCTGCCTGTATGTTGGCAACCGGAAATTGCGACATGCACACAGCCAATAATGGTACATATACCGCGACGAGTCCTTGAAACAAGGTATCCATTGAGAAAACCCTATATGTATGCACAGGGAAATTAGTCTTCTGAAGGAAGTTCCGGAAGAAGTGTGAAAATGAATGAAAGAGAAGACTGGTGACATTAATTGAAGCAGAAATGACGAACCCAGAGGAGATACCAATGAAGAAATAATATAATAGAATCTGATGACGAAGTATGGAATTAAGCAACATTTCAGGAGCGAGATGAAGATTGCACATGCTGACAAGCACTGAAGAAAATGCAAAGTAATTTTACAAATGTACAGACACACTAACGCAAGTAGACAAAGTAATCATAAGGCTGGATACGTAGTGAATAGATTGCAGGTGATGCGCCAATCTGTGTGTGTATATTTATATAGGAATGTATATTTCGAGGGGATTGGGTCCTCCGACGTATTCCATATCTATGACATGTAATCACCACAGCTGTGCTGCTTCGGAAACTTTTTTCGCCTCCTGCGTCGATGACGTCGATGCGCCGTCGTCGAGGACCTCCTCCGACGTCATTCGATGTGATAAGTAGGACGCACGACGGCCGTAGCCTCAGTTCCGTTTTTTTCCGCGAACGTGTTGCTTTGTGAATCTCGGTTAACGCCTCGACTCTTTGGAGTTCTGTTCTTCTCGGTTCTTCGAACCTGTTCGTTTTTGTGAAAATCCTTCGTGTGAAGATGCCTTCTACTTCGTCTTCGACCCCTCGTCCGGGCTTCAAGAAGTGCGGGGAGTGTGGGTCCAAGATGTCGGTGACGGACTCGCACAACGCCTGCCTCTGGTGCCTCGGGGAGGCCCACGACACGTATGACTGTATCGACTGCCAGTTGCTCACGTCCAAAGCTTTACACGAACGTAAGAAGAAGTTGTCGGTAGGTCGGGTGTCCAAGCCCCGGAAGTCGAAGTTGCGGGGCTTTCGACGGATGATTCGAGAGGTGACTCTCCGCGTCATCGTCGGAAGTCTCGTGGGTCTCCTTCTAGGAGTCGGTCTCGCCACTCCTCAGCCTCTTCGAGGCATTCTCGGAAGCGCCGACACCGGTCGTCTTCCAGCTCCTCTTCGGAGGACTCTGCCCGGCACGTCGCTTACCCCACCAGCCGTGCGACGCCAGAGGAATGGGCTTCCTTCGGGAAGAAAATGCTGGCGATTCTCGAGTCGCAGGGTACTAAGCCGTCCGCGCCCCCTGAGTGGGGTCGGTCGTGAGAGGTCGAGAGACACCGCTCGCAAGAGTGGTCGGCACGAGTCACGGGAGAGGTCCTGTTCGGACAAGGAGACTCGTTCTCGACGTACCCGTTCCAGGTCCCGGTCCTCGACGCGTTCGAGACCGTGTGCACCTGTGAGGTCTTCGAGGAAGATATCGACGTCTGAGGCGTCGACAGGTTTTCTCGAGGCTCTGGCTTCGAGGAAGTCGTCGAAGCCGTCGACGCTCAGGTCGCCGAAGGACACGCTCGGGGCTCCGGCTTCGAGGGCTGTTTCGACGCCGCCGATGCTGGCGGCGCTGCATCTGACGTCGACGCCAATTTCCTCGGCGTCGACGCTGATCCTCTCAGCGCCGATGCCTGTTCTCTCGACGCCGGCGCCGATTCGCTCGACGCCATCGACGCCTTTCGTGTGGGAGGTTACCCTGTGGCACGGGGGAACCCCCTAGGAAGGCTCTGGTTAAGAGCAAGCACTCTCGGGTGCCTTCTTTTCGTCACCTGGAATATATTTCAGAGGCGGATGAGGATTTTGATGGCCTGGTTCCTAGTCAGGTTCCAGATGAAATTGTCTCGAGCCATAGTCAGTTTGACGATTTGAGGGAGTCACTGCATGATGCCAGTGGACTGGACACCTCTCCGGAGGTGGAGTTTTGTAGGCCTGAGCCTGTCTCTCATGCCGATTCCTCGTACCGGCGCCTTATGGCTAGGGTTTCTGAGTACTTGGGATGGTCTGCTCCCCCAGGGGAGTTTGTGCAGGATGATCTAACGGACATCCTTGATGTTGGTCCCCCAACTGACCCGGTACTGCCGTTCGATATGGCTTTACAGAGAAGGGTGGCGGGGGCTTGGACTGCTCCGTAGAGTCTCCCGGCGGTGGGCAGATCCTTGTCGCGAAAATATGTCCAGCCAGTAGCGACCCCTGCTACTTGACCAGGCACCAGGTGTCAGTAGGTCCATGGCGGCGAGCACCGTGATACGCAGGTTTGCGTGGTTGCGGAAGTCGGGGTTTGCTCCTGATGTGCAGTCCCGGCTCCTCAACATGCCCTTTGACGGTGAACACCTTTTTGGCAGCAAGGCTGACGAGAGCCTTGAGAGGTTGCAGACCTCAAAAGCTGCAGCGAAGTCGTTGGGCGCTGCAGTTCGCCAACCTCTGCCTTTTCGTCCTAGGGGACAGCAGTGGAGGGGTGGTTCCTTTCGCTATTACTCGTCCTTCAGTAAAGCGAGAGGAGCTGGCAGTCAAAGAGGCTAACGCAGGGGTACCAGAGGTGGACGACAGGGTACCCGTGGTGCCAAGGCCGCTCGGGCAGTTGCCTCTTTGCCCTCAGGTAACGCCGCAGCCGCTCCCACTCAGACATAAGGCCATGTCCCATGGTTCGCTGGTTGGGGGAAGGCTGGCGCAGCATCTTGAAGAGTGGCGAGCCATTACTTCAGATGTGTGGGTTCTGGAGATCATAACCCACGGCTACTGTCTTCCTTTTCGGCACAGGCCTCGCGACAATCCACCGGGGAACCTCTCTTTGCAGAGTCCGGATCCGCTCCTTGCGCAGGAAATTCAAGCCCTGCTGGAGAAAGGCGCCATAGAACTGGTCCCTGTAGCGGAGAGGAACATGGGATGGTATTCCCCTTATTTTTTGATTTCGAAGAAAGACGGGGGATTGAGACCCATCATGGACTTGCGCGGTTTGAACAAACTCCTCAGGAAGGACAAGTTCAAGATGGTTACTCTCTCCCAAGTCCTCCAGCTTCAGGACTGGTTGGTGTCACTCGACCTCAAGGATGCTTACTTCCATGTGCCGATCCATCCCAAGCACAAGAAGTACCTGAGGTTCGCGGTTGGTGACTCGCACTTTCAGTTTCGGGTCCTGCCGTTGGGATTGACATCCGCCCCGAGTGTTTTCACCAAGCTCATGGTGGTGGTGGCAGCGCATCTCAGGCAAGGGGGGATTCCCATCTACCCCTACCTGGACGATTGGTTGATCAGGGGGAGCCCTCACAAGCAAGTCCTGGATCATCCGTCCGTCACCTGCCACTCCCTTCACAGGCTGGGCTTCTCCCTCAATTTAAAGAAGTCCCATTTGACGCCAACACAGCGGCTCCAGTACATCGGAGCAGTGCTCGACACTTCCCTGGGGCAGTGTTTACCTCCCCAGGTGAGGGCTCTTCACATTCAGCAGATGGTGCACAAGTTTCAGCATGCCCAGACGCTCGCAGCGTTCGAGTTCTTGAGGTTGCTCGGCCTCATGGCATCCTGCATTCTTCTGGTGTCAGAGGCTCGCCTGCGGATGAGATCTTTGCAGTGGGCGCTCAAGACGCAATGGTCGCAGTCCTCCGGCAGGATGTCGGACCCGGTTCAGGTGCCGCCCTCGGTCGCCCGGAACCTTCTGTGGTGGGCCGTCGAAGGCAACTTGATGAAGGGGGCTCCATTTTGGCTTCCCTGGCCGGAGGTGACGATCGTGACGGATGCATCCCTCACGGGATGGGGAGCTCATGCCAACGGGCTGACAGTCAGCGGTCGTTGGTCTCCGTCGGAGTCCAGACTCCATATCAATCTGTTGGAGCTGAGGGCCATCAGGCTAGCCCTGAAGGCTTTTCTGCCGACTGTGCGAGAAAAGAGTGTCCTGATCCTGACGGACAACACAGTGGCCATGCACTACCTCAACAAAAAGGGGGGGGGCAGGGTCACTTCTTCTGTGCAGGGAGGCGATGCAGCTCGAGTTCTGTGCCATCCAGCAGGAAGTTTCGATCTCGGCAGTTCATCTGGCCAGAGACGAAAACGTGACGGCGGACGCTCTGAGCAGGCAGAGAACGATCTCTCACGAGTGGGAGTTGGCTCAGGAGATTCTCCTGGAGATCTTCGCCCTTTGGGGGACCCCTCAAGTGGATCTCTTCGCCTCCAGTGTCAACCGGAAGTGCGAAAGGTTTTGCTCGCGGGAATTTCCTCCAAAAGGAGCCTTAGGAGACGTGTCCGTGGTGGAGTGGTCATTCCCGCTGCTGTACGCGTTTCCTCCAGTCCCCATTCGGTTCCCGGATGATCCTCATTGCTCCGGCGTGGGCTCGGAGGACGTGGTACCCGGACCCTCTCGACTTGTCCATCTGCCCTCCATGTCGTCTTCCCTACCGAGACGATCTGCTCTCACGGGAGGGGGGTCAGGTTCTCCATCCAGAGGTCAGATCCCTCAACCTTCACGCTTGGCTTCTGAAAGGTTGAGGTATAAGGATTGGGACGTCCCTGAAGACGTGATGGGGGGTGTTGCTTTCGGCCCGAAGGTCAGCAACAAAGTCTCTGTACCGTTGCCGTTGGCGTAAGTTCTGCGACTAGTGCAGAGTTCAGAATGTGGATCCTTTTGCATGTGACAGCCCCATGGTTCTGTCCTTTTTACTTTCTTTGGCCCACAGGGGCTTGCAAGTGGGTACCATTAAAGGTTACCTGGCGGCGCTGTCCATCTTTAAGCGCTCGTCTGAAGAGTGTTCTTACTTTAAAATCCCTTTAATTTCACAGTTTCTGAAAGGGCTCACTAATGTGTTCCCTCCGTCACCTTTCCTGGTGCCCGGTTGGGTTTTAAACCTTGTTCTTAAGTTTCTTATGGGTGCTCTGTTTGAGCCTTTACATTCTTGCCCTTTGAGGCTGTTGACTCTGAAAACTGTGTTTTTATTTGCGGTAACTTCCGCTCGCAGAGTGAGTGAGTTACAGGCACTTTCAGTTAAGCCACCCTTTACTGTATTTCACAAGGACAGGGTTGTCCTTGGAGTGCGTCCTTCTTTTCTTCCGAAGGTAGTGACAGAGTTTCATTTGGCCCAGAAGGTTGTTCTTCCGGCATTCTATCCTCCTCTGCATTCAACACTTGCTGCCTTTCTCGAGTTCAGTCCTGGATGTCTTCAAATGTTCTTCATCTTAACTCATCAAAGACTGAAATCCTGTTTTTCCCCTCATCTCAAATCCTTCCCCCCCTGTTCCTCCTCCCTCCATCTTTTCCCCCAACATACCTAACTCGTGCTACTTCGCTAGTAACCTAGGTATCACTTTCAACCCCTCAGTGTCCTTCTCCTCGTACATTGTAGCTACTGCCGATTCCGTCTATTTAATATAGGTTGGGTCCACACTTTTCTAACCTCCTGGTAAGGAAGAGGAGAGGCTCCATAGGCTTGATCCTAGGAGAGCTTTAAGCTTTTATGTTTCACGCATGTCCCGGGTCAGAGTGGACGATCAACTCTTTATTGGTTACGCTGGAAAGCGTTTGGGGCAAGCTGTGATGAAACAGAATTTGTCTCGCTGGATTATTTTGGCCATCTCGGAGTGTTACCGCTTGGCGGGTAAGGACCCACCGGCTGGCTTGCGGGCCCATTCTACCAGGGTTATGGCTGCATCTACTGCCCTGCAGAGGGGTGTTCCTATTCGCAACATCTGTGATGCAGCCACCTGGGCTTCAGTACATACATTTGTACGTCACTATTCCCTCGATTCCATCCGAGGACAGGATCTGGCCTTTGGCAAGGCGGTCCTTTGCTCTGCTATTTGATTGGCTATTCTAAATTTTGATTCTAAATTCTTTCCCTCCTCCTTGCTCTGGTACTGCTTTGGGAGTCTGTCATAGATATGGAATACGTTGGAGGACCCAATCCCCTCGAAGAACAAGTTACTTTCTTACCTGGTAACGTTCTTTCGATGGGATAGTCCGACGACGTATTCCATATCGCTCCCACCCTGCCTTCCCTGTTGCAGAATTTCTTTTGCGATTGCTGCTTACGTTCCGCAATGCTTTGTGTCTGACTGGCAGTTGACTAATGTCACATGTTCTGGGGGAAAAAACTACAACTGAGGCTACGGCCGTCGTGTGTCCTACTTATCACATCGGATGACGTTGGACGTCGGAGGAGGTCCTTGACGACGGCGCATCGACGTCGTCGATGCAGGACGCAGACGGTGAAAAAAGTTTCCAAAGCAGCACAGCTGTGGTGATTACATGTCATAGATATGGAATACGTCGTCGGACCATCCCATCGAAAGAACGTTACCAGGTAAGAAAGTAGTGCAGCAGAATAAGATAAGCTGAAAGCTAAGGAAGATTCGAGAAGGCTAGCCTGGCCCAGTGTTGAGAATCGGGGGGCCGCCAAGAGCCTAGATATCTGCTTGAGAAGATACTATGAACGTGAGAAGCAAGCTGAGCTCCTGTTTGAGGTGTAATGGATAAACACTAGAAGTGCCAAGGTTTCTTAATTTAATAGTATTCAATGCAACAAAGGAGCTCAAATCGTGGTTTCCAGTGGCATGGTCAGATAAAAATAGACTTTGGGTCGAGCTACACCGAGACCAGAAGTTAAGGCCATGCCTTCACTCCCTTTTATTCTCAGGCACAGTGAGCCTTCACAAGGCCGAGTTCAAACGCATTAATTGAATGGCCGACCGCAGAAGTGATGATGGATGTTGGGCTAATTGTGTGGGGAGGCATGACCAGGCCAACCCCCCAGCACCTGGGGTACCAGCTTGCGTGCTGCTAGCGAGTGGAATATTCCAGAAGGGTAAAAGCATGCCAACCAATTGTAGAGGGCTACGTAGCAAGGAGCCCTACAGTTTGAGAATCCAATAGCACGTCATGTATTGTCATGACGCGGAAGATGACTTGCACTTGGGGTGGGCTTAGTTGTCCACCTGACTTTAAAGATCCAATCACATCCCCTAGTAGGTTTTCTTATTTTGCCACGTATTATGACGTCGCTTATGACAAATTGTTAGTATAAAGTTGTGTTTTTTCATGAAAATCGTTGAGAGACTTGAGCGAAGGTCCTTTGATATCCTTTGTACTCCCTATTTTGAATAATTGTTAATAAAGCAGCCTTGATTTTGCCAACTTTCTGAGTCGGTCTGATTGATGTACAAGATGTATGAGTAAGATCTGGATCCCCATCCATCTCAGATACTATTACCTCATCTTATAGGACCCCTGTGGGTTCACTGGCATGGGGACATCCGCTTTCATCACTCAGGCCAATCATACAGCTTCTCCTGATCTCATACCCTCTCTTCTTATTCCTCAGGTCTTTCCCCTCCTAATTCCTTATCTTACTTTTTTAATGTAAGAACTCTTTATCTTCTACTGTTTTTCCTTCAAGCATGCTACGGTTATAGTAATCTTGAAAAAAGCATCCATGGACTGCTGTATTCCATCCAATTTCCATCCTCTCTCTCTCTCTTAGTCTACATATCTGAAATCCTTGAAAAGAATAGTTTGCTCCCAGGTCCCTTCCTAATTAAATCTTCCCTCTTTACTTCTTCCTCTGCAATCTGGGTTCCATCCTTTCCACTTTACGGAAACCACCTCACTCTCTATAATTGACTCTCTTCTATCTGCCTGGTATACTAAGCACTCGTCTCTCCTCATTCTGCATGATCTGTCTGCTGCCTTTGATACTGTTGATCACAATATTCTCTCCTCAAGGCTTTGATTGTTAGTTAGTTATACCACTGTTCACAAGTGGTCCTGTCCCTAATCGCTAATCGCACCTACTCTTTTTCATGGGCTTGTCACTTATCCTCTTCTTTTCTTCTACAGTTTAGGCTTTTCCAAGGGTCTGTTCTTGGTACTTTATGCTTTTATTTGGTATACAATTCCACTTTCTGCTATCATTTCTTCTTCCAATTATTCATATCATCTTTGTGCAGAGGACATTCACATTTTCTTCTACTTTTCATCTTTTTCTGAGTCTCTGCATTCAACACTTGCTGCCTTTCTCGAGTTCAGTCCTGGATGTCTTCAAATGTTCTTCATCTTAACTCATCAAAGACTGAAATCCTGTTTTTCCCCTCATCTCAAATCCTTCCCCCCCCTGTTCCTCCTCCCTCCATCTTTTCCCCCAACATACCTAACTCGTGCTACTTCGCTAGTAACCTAGGTATCACTTTCAACCCCTCAGTGTCCTTCTCCTCGTACATTGTAGCTACTGCCGATTCCGTCTATTTAATATAGGTTGGGTCCACACTTTTCTAACCTCCAGTGCAACCAACCCTCTACCATTATTTCTTGTACTTCTCCTCGTTCTTGACTTACTGCTTCTCAATTTGCTACTACCTGCTCCATCTTTCACTCTTCAATACGACTTATTTACTGTCTCATCCCTCATGATTTTATCACCCAGACTCTCTAATCACTCCATTGCCTAATCTTTGAGTTCCGTCTTCAATACACTGAATTGTTTTTAAATGTCTCTATGGCATGGCACCTCCTTATTTTAGCTCTCTCATATCCTGGTACCAACCATCACCACCTCTATGTTCCAAATCTCTCTTCCTCCTGTTTGTTCCCGCCCTCTCTGTGCCCAATCTTGCTTCTGTTCTTTTTTCTAAAGCCTCCTAAATTGTGGAATTCTGTTATCCTGTGTTCAATCCATTACTCTATATTCCTCCTTATGACTACAGTTGAAAATTTAAGGATTATTGTACCAAAGGTTTTACCTTTATTTGTACCGTTGTTACTACCTACTTTTCAGTGCTTTGGCGATAAGCACGATAAGTGCTACATAAGCACAAGAAAATGAAATAAGTAGAGGAGGGGTGAGGTGGAATGACTAGTGAGGTGAGGTAAAGGAGAGCAAGGGAGCGTGTGTGTGAGAGAGAGAGAGAGAGAGAGAGAGAGAGAGAAAACAGTCCAGGGGGTGTCTTTTACAGACACTAACAAATTGCCTTTCCTATTGAATAAACCTGGAGAGTGTTTGATTACGGACATCTTAAAAGAACCCTGTAAGGATCCAAATAGATGAAACCTTTTACCTAGGCCCTTATCTACATCTAGCATTAGAAATTAGGTGTTACTGATGGCTAGCTGGGAAACATTGGGGTTTGGGACACCTTGTTTAGGGTGAAGGGGTGGATGTCTCATTCACTTTTTTTTGGGGGGTCAAACTATTTC
This sequence comes from Ambystoma mexicanum, assembly GCF_040938575.1. Classification (NCBI taxonomy): domain Eukaryota; kingdom Metazoa; phylum Chordata; class Amphibia; order Caudata; family Ambystomatidae; genus Ambystoma; species Ambystoma mexicanum. The sequence goes on along the minus strand of NC_090925.1, from coordinate 323,053,011 downwards.
AGATTGAAAGCAGGGGGACCGTCCGCAACACCCCCCGGTCCACCAATCATCTACATTTTGGAGTCTAATTCAAACTCAATTCAACAAAAAATAAAATCAAGCAATAGAACTACTTCCTTTCGCCGGGAGCCCACTGGAGTTTGACAGACAATAGAGTTCTCTGCCTGCACCCTGACCAGAATAAAGCCAGTGATCAAGCATCTAGTAGCAGACTTCCCGGCATTGCAACATGAAAGGAAAAGATACATGGGGACTGAGATTGTAAACAAATGCATGTGGTCCAGCTTGTTGGGTGGCCAAGGGCAGATTTTGATTCTGGCATTGTGTGGCTTCCTTGCTCAGATACTGAAAAGAATGGGAGAGCAAGGATATTAATGAACAGTAAGTTCATTTTGTAATGGAACACTTTATGAATTAGTGGTTTTAATTGACTTTGTGTAATGTTGTTTTGGGATACTTATTTTTGGTTGATATAGCTTTTTAAACATGTACGAGAATGTTTTTCTTGTATTTTTTATGTGATTTGTCTTATTCTTTTTTTTGTATATAGTGAAAGGTTTATACAGTGATGTTTGAACCAAAACACGAATACTCAAATTAGAGTCCTCTGCCTGCACCCTGACCAGAATAAAAAGTGATTTTGACAATAAAAAAATAAAAAAAATAGAACCATCCATCAGAGTTTTGGAGATATTGAAGCAATCAGTGACAAGTGTTTTCCTTGTGGCATCGTTTAGGCCTTGATTTAGAAGCCGCCCACAAGAGGAAGAAGGAAGATCTGTTCAGAGCCTTAGTGGAAGCTCCACTGGACATGAAACCCTGAATGCTGTACAATGGTTCATAGCAGAGACTGGGACAGCCGTTGGTATACCCCTCCGATCCTCCAGAAACTAAATGACGCATGCAGCAGGTCCGATCTAGGAGACTGACATGGTAGTTTTGTTTTCAAAATGTTTTCATTTTTAATTAAGCAAAAACTTAAGCTGTCCCAAACTCTAAGGTGCTTTGGGCTACTCTATAAAATGGCAAACCAAGTGCTTGTCAGGATGTTCGTCGCAAATACAGTCCACTGTCCAGAATCCTATTCTACCTAAGTTCTATCCCTACCACTTAGTAAAGAAGTACTCAACAGAAATACAGTTGGGCTCAGTCCTTAAGCAAATGACTGGTGGTTGGCTTCTAACCTCCCCCAGTGTTATATCTTTTCCAATAGAGCTCCCTACCCCCAACTCTTCTCTTTGATTCAAGTCAGTAAATATCTTTACCCTGTCCTGTGCCTGGTTTTCTCTCACCCTGTTCTCTCCAGTCTCTCACCATGCCTTGGGGTACCGTTCCTTGTACCCCGCCTTGGGGTCTTGGGTCTTTCACTGTTTGTTTTATTTATTTGTAAGGCGCACCAAACCCAAGGGTTTCTGGGCGCAACAAGTTACAAGTATGCTTTAAGCTTAAGGTTTGCAGAGATATACAAATTAGGATATACACAATTTTACAAATTAGGATATGCACAAGATACAGTTAGGATGTATATAGGTTTAGAAGACAAATCGAGCCAAACATTGCATTACATAATCCAGTAAAATATACAATAAGCAAAGGATAGTGAAGCTAGGTATGAAGAGAGCTATATTACCTAATACAGTAGTATGTACATAAAACAGTATGTACAAGATGCAAGGATAGTGGTGAGGCGCACCATGTGATGGCATAGAAGGTTACAGAGCCATGGTCATATGTTAGCAGACAAACATTAGAATTCACTTGTCATTAGGTCTAAGCCAGTTTATAGTATTACGCCTGAAATTGTGGAAGGGTTGGTCTACTCTGTCAATATGGGAGTGCATTCCAAGTCTGTGCTGCCATAACCATGAAATTACTTCCTCCAGCTTTTTTTAGTATGTATCTGGGGACCACCAGACAGGAGTTAACTGTTCTGGTGGTGCGGGATGTAGACTTTTTGACTATTCTCTACGCCAGGTAAGTGCAGCGTTGCTGAGGCATTTGTAAGTAAGGGAGGCCGTTTTAAGCAGGATTTTGTCATTGATGGATAGCCATTTGATTTGTCTCCTTAATTCTGAAATGTGTTCTCTGTTTGGAATGCTTAATGCAGTTCTGAGCGCACTCTGTAGGATTTGGATTTTATTAACAATGTACTTACTCGCAACTAAATACAAGGCTTTACATTAATACAACTTCGAAAGGATAAGGGCGTTTGCTAGGATGATGCAGCTTTCTTAAGATAGGAAAGGCCTACAGGCCCTGATTTACTTGCAGGTGTAGGCAGTTGCCGATGCCATAGTATTAACTTGTTTACTTATGGTTAGAGCACAATCAAGGTAAAAGCCTAAGGTTTTTTCCCTCCTTTGCAACTTTTTTTTTATTTTTATTTTTTTTGGGATTATTTCAAACTTTTTTTTTTATTCATTTATTTTCAAGATTTTCAAATAATCAAAAAATACATCACCAAAAGTTCAATAGAGTATAAAAACATAACACTCTACATTAAATAGGTAAGTAAATACTCCTTTGCAACTTTGATGGTGTTCCCATCAATATTGAAAGAGGCCTATTTGCTACCAAGTTCATTCAGGTTAGCCACAGTTCCCAGTATCAGGAGCTCTGTTTTATCATCATTCAGGCAGAGGCCATGGGCTGCCATCCATGCCTGAAAGATTAGATAGACTTTATTCACAAGGGCCAGGTCATTGTCATAGTCTCTCCAGAGTGGTAAGAGGATCCTGGTGTCATCTGCATAGTTAGTGTAGGTGACGCCCAGATTGTCCAATTTGTCGAACAGAGGCTTTGTGAATATATTGTACATTGTTGGAGAGACGCAAGAGCCTTGCGGTACACCACAGGTTATAGGGATGGGTTCTGCTGCAGCTGAAGGGGAGAAGACTCTAATAGTCCTATTATTCAGAAAGGACTGGATCCATGCTATAGCGTCCCTGGAAAAGTGAGCCGCTGAGGCCAGGCGTTTACATAGAACTTTATGGTCCACCAGGTCAAAGGCAGCGGACAAGTCGAGGAGGAGTAGCAAGGCAGTTTTCCCTTTGTCCTTAAGTTCGTCGATCTGAGTCTTTAGACCAATTAGTGTGTTTTTGGTGCCATGTTGTGGCCTGAAACCCGACTGGCGGACACCTTGCAGCTGATTAGTTTCAAGATATTTCTGTATCTGCAGATATGCTACTTTATCTAGTATTTTAAGTAGGAACAGTACCGTTGTGATTGGCCTATAATTAGTAGCAATGGTAGGGTCCAGAGTTTTATTTTTTAGCAGGGGTAGGACCAATGACTCTTTAAGGTTACTAGGAACAGTGCCTGATGAAAATGATGCATCAATTAATTTAGAGATGAATGGCGCCAGAACTCTGGCTGCATCTTTGATTATCTGGGCCGGGCAACTGTCTCCCTGACATCTAGAAGGTTTGAGGGAGGAAATTATTTTTTCTACCTAAAGGCTAGATAGTAGGGAGAAGCTAAACTGTTGCAGCATTTTTGTAGGGTGTTTTGGCGTACTAGCATGCAAGTCTGAGTTAGGCAAGTTTGCTTTTTTTGTCGGCAGTCTTATTTTGTAATAAGGCAATTTTATTCGTTAAGGCATTCTGGATATTAGAGCACTAGAGTTTATCCTTCACACAATTGTCTGTAGGAGGGATAGGGCTTCCATTTCTCTTAAGATCACAAATAATTCCTTAGTACTTGAACTTGCTTTATTAATCCTCTCATTAAAGGTTTCTTTTTTGGTACGATTTATTTCTTTTTTGTATGTGGCAGAGATATTAGTCAAGTTTGTTTTGTTTTCCTCAGAAGGAGTGCGTCGCCAGACGACTTCCAATTTTCTTTTTTCTGCTCTGAGGGCTTTTAGTTGTGGCATAAGCATTTTTGTAGGGTGTTTTGACGTACTAGCATGCAAGTCTGAGTTAGGCAAGTTTGCTTTTTTTGTCGGCAGTCTTATTTTGTAATAAGGCAATTTTATTCATTAAGGCATTCTGGATATTAGAGCACCAGAGTTTATCCTTCACACAATTGTCTGTAGGAGGGATAGGGCTTCCATTTCTCTTAAGATCACAAATAATTCCTTAGTACTTGAACTTGCTTTATTAATCCTCTCATTAAAGGTTTCTTTTTTGGTACGATTTATTTCTTTTTTGTATGTGGCAGAGATATTAGTCAAGTTTGTTTTGTTTTCCTCAGAAGGAGTGCGTCGCCAGACGACTTCCAATTTTCTTTTTTCTGCTCTGAGGGCTTTTAGTTGTGGCATAAACCAGGAGTTCAAGTGAGCTCTGTGTTTACCTTTGCACATTCTTAGTGGGGCAATTAGATCTATAGCTTCATTCATAGTGGTATTGTAGGCATCTACTAAAGTATCTGGATCAGAGGCGACCGACAATGAGGGCAGGGATTATCTGGGGTAGAATATTATCCGCTGTGATATTTCTTTTATTCCTCGTGAGGAGTGGCGGTGCAATAGGTTTAGCTTTAGTCACTTGGCTTTTAGCTGCTAAGGAGAATGCTATCAGGACGTGATCTGTCCATGGTTGAGGGGTTATAGATGTGATTGAGGTTTCACAGTTCAAGTCAGCTACCCAATCTAGTGTTCTGCATTTTTACATGAGTAGTTTGGGTCATTCTTTGGAAAAGTCCAAATTCAGTGAGTACATTAGGCACTGCAAGAGCTTGTTGGTCATTGGGATCATTATAGCCAAGGTTGAAATCCCCCAACAGTAATATTTGTGAGGAGTCTTTGGTTTTGTCAGAAATATTGTGGAGATATCCTCCTCGAATGTACCAATCGGTCCAGATGGTCTGCACACTAGATGGATAGTTAAGGTACGTGAGTTAGATAGGTACTTTGGCTGTGAGAAGTTCACAAGATTTAACTACTGGTTAAGGGACTATTCTCATAGCTAGATTGGTTTTGGCAATGAGGGCAATGCCGCCTCCTCTAGCGTTGGCTCTGTCTACTTTTAAAATGTTATAATTGTCAGGAACTGCTAGAGAAAGGGCAAGGCCTGCAGCTGCTTATAACCAAGACTCACTTATCGCTAAGAAGTCAAGGTTATCTGTTATGATGAGGTCTGCCACCAAAGATCTGGCGTTAATTAGGGCGCCCTTGATATTTGTTGTATTATTGGTCGTCTGAAGGTTTGGCCTGCTTTGCTTTTTTATTCATAAGGTTATTTAGTTTAGGATTCTGAGTGGGAGGAGTATCAGCATTGTTTTTTCTAGAGTAAGTTTTGGCATTGGGGAAGTTCTTCTGTACTCCTGAGACCCCCGGCCGGCCCATAGAGCCGAGGTTTGCTGGGAAGTACTATAAGACGAGATAGCTGCACCCTTGAGATGGATGGGGGTGCAGATTTATTACTCCAACACCAATCAATAAGGACAACTCGATGGTTGGTTTGGCAAAGGGAGTCGGTTTAATGAGAAGAACAGAAAACAGGGAGTCATGGATATCAGCAGTGATGCGATCGTCCTTCTCGCTTCAACTCCAACGAAATTCATAAAAGTTGTAACATTTATACTCAAAACTCGTCATAATTGACGTGTAACACTCAAAAGTTAACATGCAATTCTATTGGTTAGGAAAAGGTAACTTCCAATTATGGTTACAATCAATCATCACTTTAATAGCCATGTGTCAATTAGTTCACTGTGGTTGGCCTCAAAACTGCATCTTCTATCTGGAGAATTTCTGCTATCTCTGCTTGGTCCGGTGCCAAGCGTAGGTGTGAACCCGTGCTTCTTCTTGCTCGGCTGGTCACGTGATTCCCACACCATGAATTTGTCTTGTTTCTCTCAATTTGGGTATTTGATTTTCATTTCACCTGCCTTCGCCTTCTTATCTCGAACCTTCAGGGGGCAGGATATTCTGTTCTTAGTTTCAATTAAAAGTAGCTACTGTTCATAGCTTCTATTGGTATGACCTTGGCTTCCCTGGGACAAGTTGCATCTGCCGAGTTTTGATTCAGCCGTCTCTTCTCGTTAAGTTAGAATATGAATCTTTTTTTGTGTGGCCTATAGTAACCTGGTTTGATTCCGCTTTTGTGCAAAGTAGAAATATACTTATAATAAAGTGCTTCATTTGAGGTAGATTATGTATAATGGCACTTGCCGCACTACTCTTCTACCAAGCATAGCAAGCTGCACTGTTTTCTTAGCTTTCTTGCTGTTCCAAGCATATTTAAAGGTGTAAACTAGTCAAATATCTTCACCTTGCTTACAACTTAAGTCATCTCTTACATTTAGACATCATTTATCTTAAGCACACAATATCCTTACTCATGGCGTTTCGTCTCTTTGTGTCATTTTCAGGTCATCATTTCTTCTATCTGTGAGTCTGTCCGGGTCCTCGTAACGTCACCATTCGTCTTCCATTAAGGCCTTTTTGGTTTCTTCCAGGACTGTACTTAGGCGATTGTTAGGCAGAAACCTGTGCAGTTCCCTTGGGGACCACTGCAAAAGATTTAGGACTACAGGTGGTTGGCAGTAAACCCAATTGGTAGCAGTCTGTACCACCCAGATTTACCTGGTAGCTGTGGCTAAGCAGTCAGACTTCTCTCAAGATGAGTTAGGCAGTATATAGAGTATACACAATAGGTACAGAAATACATACAGCTGCTCAGCTCACAAGCAACATACCTATTGTTGATTTTGCGCTGCCTTAGCTAAAATCGAACCTGCCTATTGTTGATTTTGCACTGCCTTAGCTAAATTCAAACCTGCCTACTGTCGATTTATTGTTGATGTATTGCCCTAGCTAAACACTGAATTGCATCTACCATGCTCCTTAGGGCGCTCCTCCTCTTATTGCTCCACTCTGTGTCATCTGGAATAACAATCCTCACTCAGCCACGCACACATCCGATATGGCCCCCTCACCCTCAGCCACCCGACATTATGTCTCGCCTCAGCCCGGTCTCACAAACATTGCGCATGACGAATTCTGCACCGACACCCACCTCAGGCTCCCATCACCTCACCACCGACCTCAACCCCTACCTCAATGACCCAACCCTCTGGCTTGAACACTTTGCCAGCAAGCCCACGCCGAACCAACCATACCCCTCTTCTCTCAGAAATAAAAGATTAGGCACCAGATTCCGCATACGCCCTATGCGCTGCAACCTTCCAAAGCAATCACGATGCACACTCCCGTGCCTACCAGTAGCACCCAACATCAACAAAACCCCCTCTTCAGAGGTGAAACTGCCTGTCATCAAAGGCACTCTTATCAACGCCAGATCCCTCCCTGCCCACGCCTTAGACATAGCAGACCTTATAACATCGTCAGATATTGACTTCATTGCCATAACCGAAACTTGGCTACATGCCGCTTCTGGGCCATCACTATCCCTTGCCATACCACCCGGCTTCAGCATAATGCGATACAACCGTACCTCTGCTTCCCTCTCGAGAGGGGGTGGCCTTGCCATTATCCATAAAATCACTCTGGACCTAAGAGTAATGACCAACACCAAACTTGAGTCAGCTGAATTACTATCAGTCAAACTCACACTAACACCCAACCAAACAGCCACCATCCACTTAATCTACCGGCCCCCAGGCCCCGCTCCGACCTTTGTTAGTGACATATCCACCCTCCTCCTTGACAACGCCAAAACTAATTCACAAATCATCATCCTTGGCGACCTCAACTTGGGACTTGGTGACCCTAATGATCCCGCTGCACTCGATTTGGAAAACACTCTCGCCAATTCTGACTTCACCCTGCACATCCTAGGGCCCACGCACTCCAAAGGCAGGACCATTGACTGGTTAGCCAGTTCTAATTGCAACATCAACGTCCTAGCCACTACCGCTTGCCTTTGGTCAGACCACCACATTATCACCTTTAATTTTAAAACCTCCCCACGCATCCTGACCGTGATGGCACCTGCGCTCCCAACCAGAAACAAAAAGGACATAACCAAAGAGAAACTCCTCCCTCTACTACTCCCTACACTAAATGCAGCCACTGACGCCTCTAATGACCCAACTGTCTTAGCTGACATCTACAACTGTAGCATGCTGACAGCTATAGATACTATCGCCCCCATCAAACTGAGGAAGGCCAAACCACGTGCTCATTTGAACTCCTGGTTCACCCCACAGCGAAGAGCACTCTATAAATCAAACGCACTGCTGAAAACCGTTGGAAAAGCCACCCATCTGACATGCACAAAGACGGCTTCTTCCTGGCTTCGCTTACATACAAAGCAGCCATTATAGAAGCGAAAAAAGAATCCCTAAATAATCACATTCTGCAGGCGGACTCCAACTCTAAGGAACTATTTAAGATCCTAAAAGAGTTTGTAACCCCCGTTACCTCCCCTGACACCTGCATTAAAGACAGCAAATGGTGAGCTAATATCCAGGCAGCATTACTAAATAAAATCAGCATGCTTCATTCCAAAATTAAAATTACAGCCAAACAAATTAACCTAAAATTGGACAATCACCCTCCAACCGCCGCAGGGGCCTTCTCCCCCCCTCCGTCCCAAACTGCAATCGATTTACCTTCTCACCGCTCACCACTGCGGATGTAGAAAACATTATCCTGAGGATCAAACCATCCAACTGCCAGGGCGACCCCTGCCCTGCCTCAATTATCAAGGAATCTGCCCACTATCTGGCCCCTTTCATCACAGCCTTCATCAACTCATCCTTTAAAACGGGTACCGTCCCTGACAACCTCAAGGACGCTTGGGTGATCCCCCTGCTTATAAAACCCTCCCTCGACCCCAGCATACCTACCAATTACCGACCTATCGCCACTGTCCCGTTCCTGCTAAAAATCCTGGACCGTGCAGCATACCTGCAAATCCAAGAGCACCTGGAAGACAACAATCTCCTAGGCCTCAGACAATCCGGCTTCCATCCCAGACACGGAACTGAGACAGCTCTACTAGACTTAAAAACCCAGATCGAAGTGTTAAAGGACAATGGCAAACTTGCCTTGTTACTTCTACTTGACCTCTCTGCGGCCTTCGATCTGGTCAATCACCAAATTCTATGCAAACATCTTCACTCAGCCGCCCACTTCTCACCATCAGCTACGGCCTGGATCAAATCCTTCTTGAGCAATAGATCTATGCGGGTCTTTTCTCAATCTGCAGCTGCAGATCCTTCCCCGATTCACTGCGGCGCCCCCCAGGGTTATTGTGTGTCGCCAACACTCTATAACGTATTTACAAAACCACTCTTTGATGTACTTGACCATCTGGGTGTCTCCTATACTAACTACGCGGACGACACCCAGATACTCATTCCTATCACTGGTGACTACGTGGCGGACACCAAGGCCCTGAATGAGGTCTACCTGGTCATCCAAGCCTGGATGGCGCAACACCAGCTATGCCTCAACGATGACAAGACCGAGCTCCTCATCTTGGGCACCACGCAACGTCTCAGCAAACTTGAGCCATCCCACCGAGCATTTATCTTCGATGGCAACACCATCCATGTTTCGAAGGACACCAAAACTCTTGGCGTCTACCTTGACGCCACTCTATCACTAACCCGACAAACGCAGTCAGATCCTCCTCAGCCTACACCTGCAAACTCATTACAGCCTGCAGGCCATTTCTGACTACACCCAACACTGTCACCCTAGCCAGAACGCTCATCATGGCCAAAATTGACCATGGGAGCGCCCTCTACCTTGGAATTAGCCAAGAGAACTTGAACAAACTGCAAATTACCCAAAATAACGCTATTAGTGCTGCCCTAAACATCCCTAGAAACCATTACATCACGGAATCCAGATCCAACCTACACTCAACAGAGAATTTCACTGAAAGTCTTAGGCCTCACCCACAAATGCCTAGCTTACCAAGCCCCACCATATCTTTGCAGCCGGCTTTCCAGACACGCGCCTACCCGCCCGCAAAGAACGGCTCAGACCCACTGCCTAACCATTCCCAGGTTCAAACTCCAAAAGGCGGGTGGATCTAGCTTCCCCGTCCTAGCCTCTAAGCTTTGGAATGCTCTCCCTCTCACCATCCGTGCTGAAGAAAGCTTTAACCCCTTCAAATCTAAAACTAAATCCTGGCTCTTTAACCAGCCTTGATGCCCAGACCCACTTCGGCAAACGCTTGCCACAAGCTACGTCTGTATATATGTGTATATTGCCTGTATGCCCTGATCACTATGTAATGTAAATTTGTTGATTTTATGTAACTGTTCGCTCATGTAACCATGTCTAAGTTGCGCCCTGATGCCTAAGGGCCTGATGGTGCGCGTTACAAATAATACAAATACAGTCGTACAAGCAAACGCTGACCAGAGCTTTGATGTACAAGTATATCATTATTTATTTAAAGACACACTTGTAAATTAAACTAGCTCACAAGAGGTAAGTAAATTCAACACACAGTCACTATTACATATATACAACCCTAATTACTTATTAGACAAGTCTTAAATAGAAACACCACTTACTTTCAGACAGAGGTGAGCGCTTAGCATAAGATGGCACTCTAATAAGTTATTTAAAAAGGGAGGGAAAAAGGCAGAGTTATGAAGCACACAAATTTCAATACTTTTCAAAGAACCATAGAGAGGCAGGTTTAGACAAAGTCTACTGGAGAGCAAGGAAGTTCAAATGCCAGGCCCACTCTTAGAGAGAGCAAGCGAAATGTGTCCAGGATCACACAGTGGAGTTATGCCCAAACAGTCTTTGTAGAAAGTTCCCAAAAGATTGAGATTAAGTCAGGAAAAGATAGTTAACAGGTCCCAGGCTAACCCAGGTTAGAAAGTCGAGGATTTACTGTCGCCCCGAACGATCTGTCGCAAAGGGAAGCCAGGCGGGACACAGTACCTGAAAGTGGGAAGAACTCTCCAGCGGGGGGCAGTTGACCTGGCAGTGGGTGCAAGTCGGTGTTTCGTCCAGAGGAAGAGGAGGTCTCAACGTGGAGGAAAGCTGAAGGCCGTTGCACTGCCAGGGAAGAAACCAGCCGCAGAGATTTCCGGTTACAAGGTCCCACCCTTTTCTTCGAGGTAGTGGTAAACCGTGGTATTCCGGTTGCCGGGGTGCTTGGCACGGGCAAGTCGGCCACGAGATGGTCCAGGAAGGTGAAAAGACGGGCAAACTGGTTATCCCCACCAGTCAAAGGAAGAAGCCTCTCCGGACTGGAGATCTCCTCTGTCGTCGGGAAAAGTGGTGAGACGGTTCAGCAGGGCTCCACCGGTGGTGTCTTCGTTGCAGGTCGGCTCGGCTTCTCCCTCCTCCGATTCTGTAGGTCCTGTGGCGACTTCTGAAGTTCCAGTCCCCAAAGCCCTGCTTTTATGCAGAAAACCCCCATTCATTCAGCCTAGCTGTCACTCAAACATGCTAAGTGGTGAGCCGGGCGGCTCACCACTTGGGCCAATCACACAAGAGTGCGACTTGAGTTGCCGAGGCAACTCAGTCCAGGGTGCCTAAACCCCCTCCACACCCCCTGTGGTACCCAGACAGAGTGGCACCACATTTGGAGGCTTCTGTGGAGATGGCAGCCAAAAAGTGGAACAAAGGGCTCGACTTGGGTTGGAGTCATAGAAGCGAACACAAACGCCATTTTGGAACCAAGTTTTGGCAAAAAATACCAACCAGTGAATTTATATTAATTTAATAAACCGAGGGTATGTTCGAGGCTATATTAAAAAGTGGTAGCCTCGAACAATGGGAAAATCCCATAGGAATATATTTGCGGTTGAATATAAAAAGTAGTATCCACTGCCACCAGCCAAAAATCGGTCCGAGGGGACTAGACGGTGCCCCCTCGAACAACAGACCCCGGGGCAATCGAATTGCCCCAACCAGTACGTCCACAATAGGATGGTTTGTACTGGTTCTGTTCACAATTTGAGACTAGTAAAGCCAATAGTGACTTTACATGCCCTGGGAGACAGTAGTCAGTCCCAGGCTATGGAGTCTATGTTGGGGGGTCGCTACGACACCCCTGGGTTACGGCACAGAGGGTGCTGTGTAACCCACATACCAAAAACACATGAAGCCCTATGGGGTAAAGGACCCCATAGCCCATAAAACACATACAAAGTCAAAGGAACACCTCAAATCATGTCTAAGAGTGGGAGGAAAAGAGTCTCACTCTTAGCTGGAGAAAAAAATAAACCCCAAAAATCCAGCAAAGCTGCTGGGGGACTCACTAGGTTTGGGAAATTAGCCTTTACAGAGAATTCTCCCTAACAGCGATCTTCATTTTGTTTCATTTGTTGATAGAGTTTTCTTAAGGGATACCTTACTGTCCATGGTTTTCTTGGTATTGGTACTTCAATGGGTGCTGTTCTTCTGACAGGCACCGGGCAGAGCCCTACTGCGGCTCTCTGCTGGTTTATTTGCTCATCATACGTCACGTATCTCGATGTGAACGTTCCTGGTACCTCAAAATGGACGATTGGAGTGCAGGCATTATTTGGGACCTCCTCTACACTTCTTACTGACAAAACATGAATTGGTTAACGTGCTAGTAGGAGGCTCATAGAGTTTTGGTAGTCTGGCACATAGTCTGTTATTTCTAAAGGCTAAAGGACTTGGTCTATTCGGTTTAATTGTGGTGGCGTTTGTCGTTAGAAAGGGTGGTAAGAGGATGTTCGTATCATGGAGATGGTTTGCTTGGTCACGTTTTCTATCAAGAAGCAACCTAGGTAAGAATATTGTGGGATTCATATCCAGAGATTGCAGGTCAATTTTGAGTGAGGGCAGGAAGGAAGTGGATTTGATGTCCCTTGTTAGTAGCATTTTGTTCACTAAATTCAATGGCTGCTGACCTGTGTGATTGGTACCTATGGCTAATGCCTGTTAGAGTACTGTTAGTACGGTACACAGTAGTATTAGCATCAGGTCTGTAGTGGCGTACAAAGTTCAGACGGAATGCAACAGTGGTAAACTAAGAGAAGATAACAGAGGAGTTTGGACATTCAATAGAACAAGAAACTCATACCAATTTGCATAAGGTGACATAATATAAGGCAGATGGGAGTATAGAGGTTACAATCCATAGTATAAGGGAATGAAAGCACGGTTCACTCATATGACATAGGAGGGCCACGAACTAGATATCACAGGCAAGGTAATAGATCATGCGAGAACATAGGGAAGCAATAATATACAAAAGGCACACGACATGGCAGATATTGTGTTGCATCCAAGGAAAGTTACGTGAAGCAGGTGGCACAACTCGCAGCACAATACTAAGATCGTTCTTGAAGGGGACTGACAGTTATGTAAGGGGTGGCACTTGTGGTTTTGTCTCTTCTTTCCCACCCTGGGTCTTGAGGGGGTCTCACCCAACCTTGGGGTTTTGTCTCTTCTTCCACACCCTGCAGTGTTGTTGGGCTGGTCCTCGCCCTCCGATATCTGGAGCCATAGTTTACCTCTGTTCCTGCACCAGTACCTGCCAGGAGTCTCCAGGTGTGCGGCTGTCGCGGTATGTCCTGGTTGGCCTCCTCCAAGCATTGAGTAACAGGCAGAGCTTGCCCTCTTCTCCATCAAGCCTCCAAAAGGGCCCCGGGTTTGTTGTCTCTGCTTGCAGATTTTCAGCCTCTCCAGCGAACACAGTCTCGCCTCACTCCTTCAGGCTGAGCCTTCCTGGCTCCTGGAGCGGTAGGTTTGCCTGCATTCTGCGTGCCTAGCCATAGCCTTCCTTGTGACGCCTGGCGTAAGTTCCTTGTCTGGCCATACCTCCCACAGGGGTCTAAATTTACATTTAATGAGCAGGCGCTAAACTTCCTCCTAGGTGTGTGGTATCACCTTCTGGGCAGGAGCTACCCCTAGAGAACCAAGAGCTAGTACAACTTTTGCGTGAGTTGTAGTCTAACATTTTTTCCCTTGTATGTAATTAATTATGCTTTAAATGTCTTCTAGATGTCTGTAATGCACATTCTTTATGCCTTCAGAGGTGATATAAGGTAGGTATATGTGTATGTGTAAAAGTAGACTCAAGGATGTCACCTCTACGTTGTTGCGCAGCCCTAATTGAGGTAAGTGGAGCACATTTAAACTGTGTATATAACAGGTAAGTAAGCACAGAATGACAAATAATTCAGTCCAATGGGTTTGTCAGCCAAAATGCTGTTTAGAACAGGTTTAATGGAAAAGTACATAAAACAGAACTGCCGACATGTGTTTCGACCCAGAAAAAAAGGACCGTGAATTTTCCCGACTACTTTTCACAAGGAGCGCTGACTGATAAGCCACTGTAGCATACTCGCCATCAGAGCAGAGCATTTTTTCACGATGTGCTCCTTGGACACATATTAAGATCAACTCTATATGTTTTGCCTTGAAAAGGACCCCTTTTTTCTGGGTCGAAACACGTGTCGGCAGTTCTGTTTTATGTACTTTTCCATTAAACCTGTTCTCCTTTTCCAATTAACCGACTGTTTTGAGGTAACTGCCAGTCCCTCATACGTGCTGCAACCCCTCTCTTATTATTTCTTAAGGTTTCACCTGCTGAATTTTGTCCAGGTTTGGAATTTTGTTAATCCCAGCGCCTCGGAATTACAGCACACCTCAACTTTGTTTTCCAGGTATGTGTGTATGGCACCAGTTTGTCGCAGGAGCCAAAAGTAGCTCCTGGTAGCTGTTGGTGTCAAGCTAAGCAGGCTCTCCTAGGCTAAAAGCAGAAGCTAAATGGCTCTTACCAATTTCGAACCCTGCTCCCAGCAGGGGGGTCCTGTCCTTCCAGGCTAGGGGGCTTATTTATCACCCTCGTTGATTACAGACTCCCTCTTTATCTTCCCTCTACAAGGGGGTTGGGCTGCTCCAACCTCTCTTCAGTCCAGCGAGTCCCCTCAGCGTGGCAGGTCAGACACCACACCAGCCAGTCCAAAAAGTTTTTTCCAATTATTTCCTAAATTCACACCCATGTAGCCTACAATAGTATCGGTACTTTGAGAATAGGGAGAATCAATTCTATCCCTATGGGATGAGTCTCCCATGCCCAGAGGGAGGGACACCCCATTGGGATCTCGCTTGCCATGTCCCCTAGGGGGTGGTTAGCTTAGCGGGCTCACCTCCCTAATACCAAAGTGGGTGGTTCCCCCTGAGGAAAGGGGGTGGGTACCCTGGATTCATCACACTGGAAAGAACAAGCAGTCATATTTCTGAACTTTGAAAGAGTGGCTGAGACCACCGTGTGGCCATGGGATCAGTGGGCTCTCTACATAACGTTAAAATGAATTTCTAGAATCTGGCCTGGTGGACAGACTTTAGGAGGCCACCCTGATTATAGTGAACAGGGAAACTCTGAGAGGTTAGCCAAACGCAATCAAGCTAAGCATGGATAGTGGTCATGCTTAGTCTCAGGAGAACGTGAGTGGGGTCTAGGGTCTACAATGAGTTCACACAGTGAAGCACACAATTCAATTTAGACCGGCAAGCTCAGAAATACTCCATTTATTATAGGCCCAAAAAAACACACTATATAAATGAATCGTTCAGGTAACAATATCACACAATACTCAATCATCAAACATATATACAGTAACCTTAGGTGTTTAGGAATGCATACAATAACTAAAAGAAAGTAATTAGTGATGCAGTGGAATGAAACAAGTTTTAAAAAAAAAAGATTTTAAGATTTTATTGATTTTTACAATAAACAAAACATAACCATCACACCTGACATTTTTCGGTTACAAACTTCTCAGCATACATTTGCATGTTATTTATTGCTGTCTTCCCCCTCCCCCTTTTACTCGAGCTTCCACCTTATTTCTTCGGACTTCCTTTCTTTTGGGGTTGGTCCCCTTCTCCGTTCTCGGGCGTGTCATATTCACTGGAGTCGGCAAGGGAGGATCCCGACAATGTGGCTACCATTTGTCTCCACGCTACTGTCTCAGCCTCTGTCCATTTCAGACGATCATTCCACCATACCTCTAATCCGGGTCTATGGGCTGCTTTCCAGCTCATGACTATTCTTCTTTTGGCCAGGATATAGGCTCAGTCCTTGAGTTTGCATACGTGTTTCAGGTTACGTGGTCTGGTAAATCCCCCCATCATGCAGGCCCACATGGATTCCACGTCTAGCTTGATTCCCTTTTCAGACAATCGTAGCTTAATTTCCTCCCAGAACTTTCGCACCTCCGGACACGCCCAAAACATATGGATCATACCAGCGTCTACCTCCCCGCATCTGGGGCATTTTTGTACTTCTGTACTCCCAAATCTGGCGATCTTTCGGGGGGTCAAATACGCCCTATGGGTGACGTATAATTGGATCTGCTGCAGCCTCGCATTCCTAGACACCTTTTTATGATATCTTTGTGACTGCCCGTCTTGCATAGGTTCTCCCCTTCCTCCTCCCAGTCCCATCTCAGTTGGTGTAGCTCCTTACCAAATCGAGACATCACCAGTTCGTAAATTTGGAATATTTCGTGCCCTCCCTCCGAGATATCATACATCGTTTCTATGGCAATATCAGGTTGTTCTGCTAGTGCTATTTGGCCCATGTTTCCTTCACTGTTTAACTATCCTGGTATATGTGATATATTGCCCTGTATGTATCCCAGTCTCGTCCACTATTGTTTGGAAGTCCAGTGCCTTCCCCTCTTGCTATACGTCTCCCATGGCCGCTAGGCCTACCGGCTCCCAGTGTTTGCGGATCCCCTTCCTCGGTTGCTCATCCGTCCTGCATAGCGCCACGAGTGGCGCCTGCGGGAAGCATGGGTTTGGGTGTCCCATCACACAACATTCTTTGTGTCATGTCTTCCAGCCCAATTCCAGCAATCTCGACCGGCCATGCATCTCTGGTTTGGGTAGCCATATGAGTTCTTTTAGGAAATAAGGGTCGCTTTCTCCCCTCAGCAACCTATATTCGGCTGTCTCGTCTTCCGACAGCCACCTAGCAACATATTGTAACTGCACTGCCAAGTGGTCTTTCTCAAAGTTCGGCAGGTTTATACATCCTCTTTCATACGCATTCTGTAATTTCCATAGGGCCACTCTGTGTCTGGAGTTGTGCCATAGAAAACCTCTGCATAAACTCTAGAGTTTAATTAAAAAAAGCGCTTGGGCAACATGTATGGAATATTTGCAAAGAAATGTAGTAACCTAGGCAGGACCACCATCTTGAGCAAGGTGGCCCTTCGCACCATAGCTAGGGGGAGCTTTGCCCAAAACCCCATGCTTTTCTTGATACCTTCTACTGCCCTTTCCGTGTTGTATTTGTGTTCGTCCACAATAGTGTGATATATGTTAATCCCCAGATATCTGAATGTTCTGTTCTGCCAGGCTATCTGCAAGATGGGTAAGTTCTCCTGTGTGTCTATACCTCCCCAAGGGGAACATGCACGATTTGTTGGGGTTCACTGCTATGCCCGAGAGAGTTGCATAGCGCCCCATCACCTCCAAGATGTATTGCAGGTTTTCCTCCGGGTACCGCAAGTATAGCAGCATATCATCTGCATACAATATCAAGTGCGCGGTCCCCCTTTAGTGTAAACCCCTATTTCGTCGTACTGCTGTCTCAGACAGATCGCTAGTGGTTCTAATGCAAGGATGTGCAGCATCGGGGACCATGGACAGCCCTGTCTCGTGCCTCTGCTAAATTGCCATTTGTCTGAAATTATGGCTCCCGTTTTGACCCTGGCTGTTGGAGAGCTATACACCATTTTCACCCACCGTAGGTATGCTGATCCCATCCCATATTCTTTCAAGGCCGCCATCATCCAAGGCCACCTTACAGAGTCGAAGGCTTTCACTGCATCTAGAGAGACTATTGCTATTTCACTTGGGTCGCCCGCTGCCTGTTCTATGATATGGTGTAGCCTCCTGTGGTTATCGGATATACTTCTGCCTGGGACATATCCGGTTTGATCGGGATGTGTGAGTTTATTTATTACCCGCTTAAGTCTGTTCACCAGCACAGCCGTGAGAATTTTACTGTCCTGGTTTAGCATGGATAGTGGTCTGTACGACCCACAGTCTGTGCTTGGCTTGTCAGGTTTAAGGAGTGGAATAATTGCCGCCTCCCTCAGAGATTCCGGCAATCTACCTTTCTGGAAGGCCTCGTTTAGCATTGCCAGTAGCAGGGGAGCACTTCTTGTTTATACGTTTTATAGAATTCTCTGGAGAGCCCGTCTGTCCCAGGGGCTTTGCTCATGGGCAGGTGTATTACCACTGTCTCTAATTCATCTATTGTAATTGGGGCATCCAGGTTCTCCCTGTCTTCCTCACTCAATTTAGGTAATCCTATGTCTTCTAGCGTCTCCTGAGTCTCCTGCTCTGCTGTCTCTCCTGCATCTTCATAGAGGCGTTTGTAGAAACTAAGGAATCCCTCGTTCACACTCTCCTGCGTGTTCAGATTTGGCCCTCTTCTCCCGTTATCTCTCTGATTGCTGTTCTTGGTGTTTCATTCTTATATAGCCAAGCAAGCACGCTCCCTGGTTTGTCTCCACCTGCGTGTTGCCGTTCAATATATTTTTTGTAATTCAAGTTACATAACCTCTCCCAGAGCCTGCCACATGCCTGATGTAATTGGCTCACATGTTCGGCGTCCTCCTGTGAGGTGCCCCCTCTTTTCATGATTACTTCTAGTTTCTTTTCTGTCTCCTGTAATTCTCGCACTATACCCCCTTGGAGCCCTCTAGATTTAGATATGGCCGCCCCCCCTTACTACCACTTTGAAGGCCTCCCATAGGGTAACCTCTGAGTCCATGCTTCCAGTGTTATTTTCGAAATACCCTATTATCGCCTCCCTTAGGTCCTCTCGGAATGCAGTATCTTTCAATGCCTCGGCTCTAAGCCTCCATGTAGGGATCCTGGCTGTGGGGGGCTGATGTCGCTACTCCAAGACCAGAGGGGAGTGGTCCAATAATATTCTCGCCTTATATTCTGAACCCGTCATTTCCCCAACAAGTTGCGGAGTAGCGAACATGTTATCGAGTCTCGTGTACATGTTGTGTGGAGCGGCATAGTGTGAGTAGTGCCCATCATGCGGGTGTAGCTGCCTCCATGTATCTTCCAGCCCAAAGTCTCTCAGCAGGGCTTATAACGTTCTCGCTGCGGGGGTGGGCTTATCTAGTTTCATTTCTGATCGCTCCATTTTGGGGTTCCGCGTGCAATTGAAGTCCCCTCCCCATATAACTGCGCCTCCTATGTGGGGGCTGATTTTGCTATATAGTGTCTTTAAAATAGGCCACTGTGTCTTGGTTAGGGGCATATGTAGCCCCCGAATCACTATCATCTTCCCATCCGGCACCACAGTGGCCTGTAGCATCTGGAAGGGCACATGTGGCGCCACCCAAATGATTACTCCCCTGGCGTATGCCGAATACGTTGCTCCTATGGTGGTCCCTCTCCACTTTTTCATTACCACCTCTTGTTTCCCTTTGGTGAGGTGGGTTTCTTGCAGTAAAGCTATGTCTATTTTTTGCCTTCTCAGGTACATCATTACCTTATTTCTCTTCAGGTAGCTGTTGAGTCCTCTGACATTCCAGGTTACTATCCTAAGGTCTCCCATTATCGTCCGTGTCCCGTCCCTTCTCCCTCCCTCCTTGTTCTTCTCTCCGAGTATGCCTGGCGTGGATGTGAACTTGCTCCCTATCTAATTTCCCCTCAAACCCCCAACAAAACAACCCCACTCCTCCCTCCCTAACCCCAACTGCTGCCCCCCCCCCCCCCCGGATCTCAGGCTTTCCCGCATCTGGCCCGTCTCTTGGTGTAACCGATATTCAGTACCAAGCGGGGGATGTCTTCCTAAAGATATCCCAACTAAACTTTTCCGCTTTTGGGGGGATTGGTGGTGTATCTCCCGGTGTTGCCTCCTGCTGTATACCAACAACTTATCGTAGCACGGGCTCTGTGCTTTACTCCAACAATTCTATTCATAGTTGCTATAATCTAGTCCCAGTATCGGCATATCTGTTGTACTTATCACTGTGTGTAGTCATCTAGTGTCTTCTGTGGTGTCTACAAGGCTCCAGGTCACATCTCTGTCCCACTCTGCTTCCGCTCTCTCGCTCCCGTCAGACAATTGCTCGAGTCCAGCGATGATGTAATCTCGATATGCGGTGACTGTCACTGGCGCTCTATTTATTTTTCCTCCCTTGCAAAAGTGTTCCAGGACCTTTTCCCTGTCTTTATAGTTCAGGATCTTAGCGCTAATCGGCCGAGGTGGGGCCCCCAGCGGCGGTTTCCTTGTTAGGGCTCTCTGTGCTCTTTCTACTGCAAAGCGTTAGCTTAGCATTCCGCCTGTTATTTCCCACAGCAGCATGCTCTTGGTGTAGTTTGTTGGGTCTGATCCATCCTCTCCCTCCGGATGCCCCACTATGCGCAAGTTGTTTCTGCGGGCCCGTCCTGCCTCTTCCGGCCTGCATTCGAGGTTGCACACCTGCTGTTGCAGCACGTGGACGTCCGTTGCATTGGTTTTGCTTGAGCTTTGATTTCCTTTTCCAGAGTCTATGTTCGTTCGGCCAGCGCCCATAGCTCTTGCCGTAATAGATTAACATCTATACTCACAGCGTCAATTTTGGATTCAAGCGCAGTCCTGAGGTCTGAAATGGCTGTGTCAATTCTACTTCCCATCGATGTCTTTAGTTCCGCTATGGCGTCTAGTATACGTTGGTTGTTGAGCGCCATCTTATAACCTTCTGTAGTTCTTTGTACTTTCCTGCTTGCCCTCTCCTCTGTCTGTGGTGATTTAGCATACTCCTCGATGGTGGGTTGTTTCCCTTTGCTTTTGGGCAGTTTGGATGCCATCCTCTTTTTGTGTGCAGGCTGCGGGCGAGGACCGCCTTCGCCTTAGCGCTCTCTAGTGTCCAGGGGCTTCCTTACTCACTCAAGGGCTGCCTCAGTTCGATTGTTGCCTCTTATCTTGCTGGAGTGTCACTGGTTCCCTTCAACTCTGGTTTATGTGCGCGTCGAGGGTCCTCCGAGTCTTAGGTGTTCTCCTGGACCAATTCCACTCCTGTGGTTAGTGTGCGTGCCCCTGAGTCATCCGTCTGGGTAGCTGTGTCCCCTAGTGCATCTAGCTTGGCCCCTGGGCTACTTTGTGTGGACTTGGTCTTATGTCCATTCAGCCGCACTCTGCTCCGGTTACTATGGCCTGTTATTTGGACATAATGTGTTCTCTTGGGTGGATTGCAGTGAAGGCCAGTGCATGGTGGCCTTATTACTTAATCTATGCCCATTCAGTCCTTGGCACCGCTGTCTGGCTGACAATCCTTACTGGGGGCCCCCACTGCGTGCCCTTTAGTGCTTCTCAGCGGCTCTTTCGGTTGGGAGTAGGCCACCAGGCTGCTGTGAAAGCTGCCACTGCAGCTATTCTGTCTGGGTATGAGTGGCGCTGCACCGTGCACGCAGACTCCAGTGCGAAGTTACCTGGCGGGCGGGTCCAGGGCGTGTGTCCAGCCTGTGACTCTGTATTGGATCCCTATGAGGGCCTCCCCAGGGTCATTAGTAGGTTCTCCACTGGTCTTACTGTGGTAAAGTTACCTGCCTCCACTTTATCCAGGGACCTCCAGCAGCCCTTTGTGCCAGTTACTGTTTCACAGTGCAGACAGCTTCCATGCGCTGAGTCTTCCCATGTCCTCCCATGACTCCTGTGTGCAGGCGCATATACAGTGCCGTTGGGTTGGGTTGGTTGTTGCCCCTCTCTGGGCAGTGCCCCAATTCCGCCAGTGCTCATAGGTCAGGCATATAGGTCTCATGCACCCGTCGTGAGCAGGGCTTTCAGTTAACTGGAGCAGACGCCTTTCATCCCCCGAGTCCAGTTATGCTCCCTCGTGGTTCGTTCCTGATTACATACACCGTAGGGATCAGGCGCTCTCTCTCCCCCACCGCTGCAGATAAGCTGCTGTGGCTCCGCGTGATGTCGGGATCACCCACCACAAAGTATCCTGCCTGCGGGGGCCACAAGTCAATTTCAAGGCCTCGCTTCGGGCCCGCCCATGGCAGCAAAGCTTTTTATCCGCCGCGGGGGCTCGGCTTCGGTCTGCCTCAGAGCCCGCTTCGGTGTGCCGCAGTCGGTCTCCTTCACTGGCAGACCACTTCCAGCGGTCCCATCTCCGTGTTGGATGCCGTCCTCCTACAGCGACTCATTCCATTCTGGGCACCTTCGGTGTGAAGCGTGTTGCAGCGATCTCGTCGGCGCCCAGTGCTCTATAGCTCCTTGTCCCCCTTTGTTTAGGAGGCGGCAGCCATCTTGCGCTTGCAGCCTCAGAGTCCCCTCACAGCTGCTTGTGTCGCGGCTGCTCCTCCGTCCCACGTCACAATGCCTCTCCATGTGCCCCGGGGCCCTACACACACAATGCTTTATTCTTAGGTAATTTGCAGCATTAATCACGCAGATTTCAGACGGATACTTAGCAGATCAGCAGGAGCTCCGGGAAGGTGCGTCCTCTCACATGGCTCTTTACCCACGCCCCCTGGAATGAAACAAGTCCACAACAATTATGCTCTAAATGTATAAGTCCAATCCCTATGATTTGTGCCCAAATGTCATAAAGCTTCTTCAGTGGATTGCTTTTCTCCCGCAGATTCCTCATCTTGATAGATATCCCTTCACAACTCTGCTGCTCGGAAACCCTTTCCACAGGGGGCATAGCGGACCTCAACTCGACTGTCGATCTGTCTTCAGTGATGTCAGGCGCCATACGTATACCACGTCACAACGCCCCATGCCTCAGTTCCTTTTTTCCACGTACTCACACACTGAATCGGGAACTTGCTTGAGTTTTACTCAGAGTTGTTTAAAAAAATAAGTCGATTTACCTCAATGATGTCTTTGCACCGGATCTCGGGTTTCAAGCATTGCTCGGATTGCATGGCCAAAATGTCAGTGACGGAACTACAAGACATCTTGTTTGTGGTGTCTGGGTTCCACTCAGAACACAGAGGCCTGCATGTTGTGCGCCAAGATGCAACCCAAGTCACTGCGAGACAGAGCCGGTAAACTGGCCTTGGGCCGACCACCGCCAAAGTCTCGGGCGCAGACTCTCGTCCAGTCATCTGAGGCCAAGACTGAGGAGCCCACTCGTCCCAACGAGAGCGGCACCGCAAGAAAACGAAAGAGGTTCCACTCCAGAAGCTGTTCCTCTTCCTCACAGAAGTGATGCCACGATCTGCAGGAATTTGATTCTTCTTTGGAGTGAGGTAAGTCCTCTAAGGGACTGACCACTCGGGAAGAGTGATTTGTTTAAAAAAGATTTTCTTGACATGTTTCGTCAACAGACGGCTGACGGCACGGCTCCCACCCCTGACCAGCAGGCCTCGGTAGCAAAAGCAGTGCTCGGTACCCCCAACTCTACGCTTGCCAAAAAAGTCGACGCTGACAGAGCTTTTGAGCTCTGTGGTCTGCGAGGCCAGGGAATCGCCATCTAGAAGCCTCTCACATGGCGCCCACCCCCCGTCAGGGCTACCGGTGCAAGTATCTAACCCTTCGACCTCAAGGGCTCCACTGCAAGCTAAGCCCTCGGCCTCAGCATCCAGACCTGTGCGGCCGAAAGATAAGCCTTTGACATCGATGCTTTTCAACCACTGTCACGGATGGATATTTTCGACTCAATGAGGTTGCTTTTCGGCACCGATCAGGTCGAATAGTGTGAAGAGGTCGACCCCATCTTGGTGGGATCCGCCGACGTTGACTATTTTGAGAACCGAGACAACTTGATGGCACTAGCTCAAGGCCTTCAAGATGCCGGTGGGTTGAATACATCTCCAGATCTTGAGATGCAACAGAAACAACCCTACACTCACTCCGATTGAGGTCATTGGTTGAGAAGGTGGTTGACACACTCGGCCTCAAATCGTCCGCCATTCCCCATCAAGGGTATGACCTGACAGACATCCTGGATGAGGGCCCGGCTATTGAACATAGCATACCCTTCAATCAGGTCATAGCTGACCCTTTGGCTTCCATCTGGCGGATCCAATGCACTTTGCCCCCCCGCGAGTACCAATGTGCAGTACAGGCCGGCAAGAGGGGTCCCTCTTCCTTTCAACACACCGTTCCCCGGAAGGGCCGGTAGTTTAGACTGCCACTATATCCCCCAAGCTCGTGCCATCCACGTCAAATCTCCGTACAGACAGGGAAGGGCTTTGACCAAAAAGGTGTTTACCTCTGGTAGCATGGCTCTTAAGGCCACAAACGTAGCTTGCGTTTTCGCAAACTTTTCTTACAGTTTGTGGAAGGCAGTTGAGCATGTAGCAGAATACGTCCCGGAAGGTCCTAAGCGGGACGGATTTATACAGCTTGTGGAGGATGGGATGGAAACTGTCAAGCAGTCCTTGCAAACAGGCATGGACATTGCTAACTGTTTTGGCCGCTCCATAGGGTTGGCAGTAGTTATGAGAAGGCAGGCCTATTTGAAAACCTCTGGCTTCTCCCCCAATGTACAAAACCATCTTCTTGACATGCCTTTTGAGGGGGAGAAGCTCTTCGGACCGAAAGCAAATTACTCTTTCAAGGCGTCTAAAATTGCTGCTAAGTTGCTGGGTCTGGCTGCGCAGCCCGCTAATCCTGCTTTAAGCTTTACAGAGGCTTTAGGCACTATGTTCCTTATGGCAGGAAAGCACAACCCCCACAAGCCAGACAGGGCAGAGACGTTTCTTGCATCCCGGAAGAGGCAGAGGAGCTTCTAAGATGCAGCAGACAGCAGCTGCGGTGGGTGCGACGGTGCCTTCAAAGACACTTTAATTTTCCCCTCCCACGACATACCGGTTGGTGGATATTTGGCATTGCAACATCGAGAGAATCTAGAATGCTGCAGGTAGATGTAAACAGCATGGTAAAATGGAACTAAGACTTGAAAAACCAGGAGAACACCTCACAACTTGGTCACCGTGTGATGGGTGACTCTAGTCAACCATGTAACCCTCAGAAGAGGAGACTGGATACCAGTCCTAACTTGACTCTTAGATGCTCACAAAAAAGACATTCTCATGAAGTGACGTTTCAGGATATTGATACTCATTCTGAGCAGATCCAACTTAAAAATACTAAACCAACACAGTTTGTCAGTGACAGCGAGTCATCTGAGACAGCTGGACAGACTTCCTCTGAATCCTCTTTTGTTGTAAGAGACTATCCGAAAATAAGAAGAACGGAATCCAAAGCAAGTAGTTATAAAAAGAAACGCCACCTCGAAAGATAGAGAGGTTTGCTTCAAGCTAGTGGAACAAGTGATAAATGAATTGCGAACAAGCATAATTTCAGCTTGAACTATTACCGTGGCTCCGCTCATAAAACTAACTATACAAGCAACTAAGTGAAACATGTAAGGATCAAAACACGCTGATGGCGCTTGTAAACTCTAAAATCATCAACATGGAAGTGGCAATACAGAGCATGAAGCAACAAGAAACTAACAGCGCAAAAGAAATGAGATGTCAAACTCTATGCTGAGAGACCAACTGAGAAATAATTCTGAGGACAAGCGCCTTCTGGCTGAGGTAGCCAGAGAAGCCTTGTTGATCTTAAAAAAACAACAACCTAGTGGAAATATGCAAGATGAGGATCTTGTACTAAAGGATCATAGAGATCGCCAACATAACAAAGATTTGCAGGCTGAAATTACAGACGATCGTACTGCGTTCATCTCTAACGAGATACCTCAAAAAGAACCAGTAGTATTGAGAGCTCAAAATAAATCTGTTGGTGGGTCTGCCACTTTAAATGAGCTTGTACTGAAGGAAAGTACATCGCTTGATCTGCATCAAGACTTTGAGCACAACCGATACCAGGGATCAAATGATAGTGAAAAATGAGTATACCCTGGAAGCGGTTCCATCGGCCTCTGCTAATGCAGAGGGACTTTCATCACTACCAGTAGACTTGGAGCCACTAAAAGATAGGAGGTGTGATCCAGTGAGTGCAAACTTTACAATCTTCAAGAAACCTAAACAGAGTGTAACATTAGACGAGGAATGCAACAAAAAATCCGGGAAACGGATAATAAAACAAAAGAAAATAGGAAATCGTAAATGATATAGAGAATGTGGAAAAACTTAAGACCCTGAGTGAACAACAAATAGAAGATGCTAAGATACTGGACCTCCTTGTGAACTTGTCAACACATGAGATGGGGCTTGACAATGAAGTGGTGGAGCTGACAACCGAGGGACAACCGAGGAAGAAGATTGCAACGGCCATGACTCCGATTCTGGAACCGAAGCACAGGTTGAAGTGAACAAGCAACCCAGTGAATGGACGGAAGTACATCCAAAAAGGAAGTGTATCATTGTAAACTCTCCAACTAATGAGAATCAAGACAATCCACCATCAATTGAAAACGAGGGTGAACGCAAACGGTTCCTGACCCTTGTCGAGCCTCGAGACCTTGTCATAAACAAAACAGCTACAATTCCCTTTCAAAGAAGGGAAATACAAGACAAAGTCAGCCTTATGGAAGAAAATCCTCAAAAAACCAAATATTCAAAAGTAGTGTTGTACAGTGAAATTTGCAAGAAGAAAGCTGGAACTCGGTGGATGGCTCCACTGGACTGTAGAAATGACAAACGATCCTCATCAAAAGAGGTAAGTAAAGGCATGATAAACAAGCATAAGACAGCCGCTAACTATCGCTTTTTGATAGAAAGAATCTTTCGGTCTTGAGACCCTCTAATTTTGAATAGATACAACGTGTTACAAATATTCAGACATATACCGCAATTGCGTTCCCTTGCTACTGAGGACATTAAAACTATCGAATTATTGGACGAGGTGTGCTCTGACAGAGTTTTATTACATACATACTCAAGAACTATTCGTGATCTGATTCAAAATTGCAGTATGGATCTGAATTCACCGGGCTTTGATATAAAGGAAGTCTTTACCGAGGATGATCTGTCCAAAGATCATGACGAAACAAATCAGCCCATAGAAGTAAGAGCCACAATAAATAATAACGAACAAAATTGTGATTGGCAACAGAAAGCTGAGACAACCAAGAGCTGTCCTGCACGGACGGCATATACTACCAAGTTAGTTGAAAATAAGTACCACCTTCAGGAAGATCCCGAAAGCCCAATGAAACAGATGAAAATCACAGTAGAGGGTAATGTGATACCAACGAAAGATTCTAACAACGAATCAGAGACTTCGGGGCCCAGGACGGAATTGAGAAAATGGAGTTGACTGGATCACTCCTCGGAGAGCTAATGCCAAATCGATGATTCCATATGGATGGGCTCGTGGGTTTACTCATCTTTTTGGAGGATCAGAACTAGATTTGAATAAATTGGACATCTGCCTACAAGAAACATAGCTTCAAATATTGCCAAGTGCGGTAGGCTTTAAAATCGTTCTGAACCTTGCCATTAAACAAGACAAGGGTAGACCAATGGCAGGCTTAATAACAATGGTGAAATCAAGTAAAAACCTCCATATAAGAAAATTAACAAACCCTTCGCCTTATTTACAAGTCTCAACTATTGAAATAGGAGATAGAAGCAAAGGGAAAAAGAACTTGCTATATATTATCAACATCTATTGGCGACAT
The DNA here is from genome assembly GCF_040938575.1 of Ambystoma mexicanum. Classification (NCBI taxonomy): domain Eukaryota; kingdom Metazoa; phylum Chordata; class Amphibia; order Caudata; family Ambystomatidae; genus Ambystoma; species Ambystoma mexicanum. Next base: position 323,025,567 of record NC_090925.1, on the reverse strand, counting down.
TCTGCAACAGATGAATCAGAATTCCTTGAATTGTTCTGTGAGAACTTAGACTGAATCAAAACAGCAGGAGAAGAACCGACCATAATACTGTGCGGAGACCTTAATATGGAATGCCTGAAAGTAGACATGAGCAGAATGAAAAAAAGAAATAACAAAGACCCATATAAAATAAAATCAGCCTGGGCAGAAGAAATGAACGATAGGGATCTAACCCTGATGAACGGTAACATTGGAGGTGATATTCCACCGAGTCCAACATGGACCCAAGGTCAGAGTGAATCAATATTGGACTACTTTTATGCTTCCAATTTAATGGCTGAGAAGATATTGAATCTTAAGGTGATAGACAGCTCAGAGCGATCATAATCTGGTCACAATTAAAATAGATGGTTTAAATAACCAATTGAAAGAGTCATGGAAGGCTCAGATAAGTGTAACACCAGGTTAGAAACCAGATCCAAATTGATGGCGAGAAAATATTACTGTTAACTAAACTGCTCCAGGATAGGGAGATCTCCGATCAGATGGATCCAATAGAATACCCGGCACTCTTACAGCGCTATGTTGAACAACAAGTTGGAAGGTGCAAGTCAGGCTTTAGACACCATCACGTTTATGATCCCCCAAATTGTGTTAAGAAAAAGGGAGCAAAGAAGAGCGATAAGAGCGATCCTGGCTAACCATCTATGTGAACGTCAAACTGAAATCAGGAAAATAAAATCTGAATGTAAAATGTGGTTATGCTCTTACAAAAACGTAATGCTTCAAAAAGATGCAGAGGAGATGATGAAGACCATGACTGATGGGAACACAAGAAATTTCTGGAACATTATCAACAATATCGAGGCACCACAAAGACCCCTTTAAGTTTCACAGGTTACGGAGAGGCAATGGATTGACCATTACTCGGAATTATTTAAGAAGCAAGGTCAAACTGATTACCAGATCCTAGAGTCCCTGAGCTCTTGGGATCTAGAAATTAACTAAAGTGATATTCTAGATAACATCAAAAGAATAAGCCCATCAAGGGCCCTTGGCCCGGATGGGCTGACTAATGCGATACTAAAGCAGAACACAGAAGAATGGGCTGACTTCTGCTATAATCTTTTTCAAAACATCTTAAAAGAAGGAAGGGTGCCAAGGTCCTGGAAAACTGCCCTAATCTTTCCAATATTTAAAAAAGGCCTAAAATCTGAGTCAAAGAACTTCAGATCCATAGCCTTATTGGACATTGTTGGAAAGATCTTTGCAACCCAGTTACTATACCAACTAACAACATGGATCAAAGGAGCAGAAGTATTTCACATTCGACAAACAGGGTTTGTGAAAGGAGTTGGTTGCTCCCTGAATTTGTTTCGGATCGACCTGCTAAAAGATGGAGACGATTAAAAAAAGATCAAGAATATATGTAGCCTTTGTCGACCTGGCTCAAGCCTTGGACAGTATTGATCGAGAACTACTCTGGACCAAGATGGATGCAAACAAATGTCCTAAGAGTCTAATGAAGGTGATTCAAGCGCTGTATTCAGAGACAGATATCAATATAAGGCTCAATCAAATGGGCTCTGTTTCGTCTGCAATTAGAACAAGAGGAGTGAAGCATTATTTAATTTCTATTAATTTCTTCATCTCAGACGTAGGAAGAGCAATGGACGAAGTAAGGGCTTTCCCAGTGAAGATCAGGGGAAACACACTGCATTATGTTTTATACGCAGATGACATTGTTCTTCTGGATTCAACTCCCATCGGATTGCAACATAAACTGACAGCTCTGAAAACATATTTGGACTCCAACGGATTGGTCATAAACGTTGCCAAAACAGAGATTCTAGTTCTTCAAAACTTATTAGGATCAAAGTCCAACAAGAAGAAGAAATTTAACTGGACAATTGGTGGTGAAGCAATTATTTGTGCAAACCAGAGTGCAAATCGCATATTTAGGATTCCTAATCAGCTCACATATTATTGATGACCCAATGGTACAAAAAATCAAAAGAAAATGTAAACTCTTATCTGTTCAAGGAATGGTAATTAACAAATTATTTTTTTTATTTTTTTATTTTTCATTCTTGGTTTAACTGTTCGTTGCAGTTTTTACAAGATTTGTGTCATGTTTAGGTATCTGTCCTAGCTTCTTATCTTTAAAACCTCATTGATCGTGGTCCTTGTTTTTCAGGTTTGTTCTTATTCCCGTGAGTTCGCGATCAATGTATCAAGCTGTAGACTATCGAAAAAGTTTACCACTGCAATGACCCCTTTTGTTGTTTTACCACACATCAAGTGGTCCCACCAGTATTGCTCTTCTAAAATCAATGCATTTTTGAACAAGTGGCCCATGTGGGTTTCTCTGTTTTGTGTTGTTCCTTTGCATGTTAAAAGTAAATGTCTTAGGGTTTCCACGTTTTCCTCGATTTTACAGAAGCGACATTTGTTGTTAGTTGATCTTCCTTGGATTGCCAGTATCTCGTTGGTTTTCAAGAGATTTAAACAGATTCTCAGGAAAGTTGTTTGTGTTTCTTTATCCGGAAATCAAGTAGTCGATTGTCACGTTCACTTTTTGTGAGTTCGGTGGAACATGTTGGGTGAGTTTGTTTTTCGCTGCGCCCTCTAAGGTTTGGATCCAATCCCAGATTTTTAGTCTCGATTTTGTTTTGTTTGGATTGGAAAATTTTCCTTGAAACCAGCGATCTAGAGTTTTACAAATATAAAGTTATACCATCATTGATATTTGGAGCTGAAACAATCCTGGGATGTCCGCATGCTACGTGGCCCTGGCGTGAAACACCTACTGGAACAAAATTCTGCAACTCCCAAGAGGCACTCCATACGCCATGAATTAGGATTAATTAATATCAATAAATGCAAGGGTGATGTGGAATTCCCTAGTACTATACAGAAAAATTATTGGAGCAAATGATTTACCACAATTCAAGATATTGACCTCGCCGAAAAGAAAGATACCTGATTCAATTATCGGGCAATGGGAAGGAACCGGCGAAAGTCTTTTGTCACAATTAAGTCTTGACAAAGAAACCTTGATTCAGAACCCGAACAAAGTAAAGAGCAAATTATGGGAGCAGGATTGGTGCGAAACCATAGTTGTAAGATCTTCTCATAGATGGATGAATCAAATGGCCCCTGAAGCAAGAGCAATGAATAACCTACCTAAATATCTGGAAATTTTCCTTGTAGTAACAAAAGGAGCACTTTCATGAAATTTCGGCTAAATTCGAAGGAGGTACTGAATTTGTGGGAAAAAAAGAGGTTCTGGATGAACTTTATCGATTTTGTGATACATCAAGTGAGACCCTGAAACATCTTGTTCTGCATTGCAAAAAATTAAAGGATTTGCGAACGTTATTCCTTGGGAAAGTAATGATAGAAAGGTCTTGTCTAAGTGAAGAAGAGTGCTGGAGTGTGATGTACGAAGGTCCCGACGATAAACTAATTTTTGCTCTGACATTCTTTCTGGAAGAGATCGAAAAGAGACTTGCAGAAAACAATAATGAAATCGATCAAAGATGATCGGACATCTGCTAAGTGTGAGAATAAGTTACTCTTGTTGCTCCCTCAATATGACTAACCTGCTTTGGCAACCTAATGGAAACCATGAGTAATGTTGCTTAATGAATTTTTAAAGTTTGTAATGAACTATAATACAAATAAAAATAAAAAAAGATATTAAAAAGAAAATTACATTGGTCCCAGTTCCAGGAGATGACCTCCGATACCTGGGCCCTGCAGTTAATTCGGTGGGGTTATTGTCTCCCCTTTTTGAGAAAAACTCCAGAAAGACCCCGGTCTTCAACAATCCAACCGGGACAGGAGCTCCAGGAAGAACTGAGAGCCCTGTTGTCGAAGGGTGCTGTGGAAGAGCCTCCCGATCAGAGAGGGCCGGGCTGATATTCCTGGTATTTCCTGGTACCCAAGAAAGAAGTAGGTCTCCGTCCCATTCTGGACCTCAGGTTTCTAAACAAGTTCCTGAGGAGAGACTAATTCAGGATGGTGACATTGAGAGAAATTCTGCATGCTCTCGAGCTTCAGGACTGGCTGGTGTCCATAGACCTGCAGGATGCCTACTCCCATATGCCCATGCATCAGAAGCACAGGAAATTCCTGCGGTTGCTCATTGGGGACAAGCACTATCAGTTCAAATTGCTGCCCTTTTGGTTGACCTCCGCTCCAAGGGTCATCACCAAGGTCATGCCGGTAGTTGCGGCTCACCTCAGGAGATCCGCAGTCACGTACTCCCGTACCTGGATGACTGGCAGAACAGGTTTTGACTCATTTAGGCACCTGTCGGCTACTGCACAGGGTGGGCTTCTCCCTGAATTTGAAGAAGTCCCACTTGACACTGGTCCAAAGTGTGGACTGTACTAGACTCACAGGCGGGGAAGGCCTTCGCTTGCGAGGACAGAGCCAACAACTTAAAACAGATGGTCCAGTTGTTCCGGATCCATGCCACCTTACCAGCGATTTACTTTCTCCGCCTTTTGGGCCTCATTTCCTACTGCATTTTTCGGGTGCCAGAGGCCAGACTGCGTATGAGATCCCTTCAGTGGCTCCTGTGGGACCAGTGGTCTCAGTTTCTAGGAGCCCTCTCGGATCCTCTCCAGATGTCCAGCCAGATAGTTTGCGGAGAACCCTTCTGGCCTCAGGCCCGAGTGGTCACAGATGCATCCTTGAAGGGTTGTGGTGCTCGCTGCAAGAACTTGCAGGTGAGCGGCCTCTGGACTGCGTCGGAAGCCAGGTGGCATATCAACAGGCTGGAGTTGCAAGCAATCAGGCTAGCCCTGAAAGCTTTCGCCCCATCGTCTACAGGGAAACATGTACTGGCTCTGATGGTCAACACGGTGGCCATGCACTACTTAAACAAGCAAGGTGGAGTGCATTCTCATCCCCTCTGCACAGAAGTGATGCAGCTGTGGTTCTGGTTGTTAGAGAATCAAATCTCTGTCTCTTTAGTTAATCTGGCGGGCACAGAGAAGAGTTTGGCAGATGCTCTGAGCAAGCAGAGCACGGTCTCGCACGAGTGGGAAGTGTGCCAGGAAGTCCTGGGAGAGGTCTTCACTCTCTGGGGTACCTCAGCAGTGGGTCTGTTTGCCACAGAAGCCAACAGGATGTGCGAACAGTTTTGTATGAGGCAATTCCAAGCGAATTGTGCACTGGGGGACGCGTTTCTAGTGGATTGGACCTTCTGTCTCCATTACGCGTTCCCTCCGATCCCCATCATTCCGTGGATTCTCAGGCGGTTGGAGAGGTTTTGAGCGACCATGATCTTGATCGCCCCCAAATGGACGAGGAGAGCTTGGTACTCCGACCTCTTGGATCTGTCCACCTCACTGGTTGCCTCGTCGGCTGGATCTCCTCACCCCGTTGCAGGGTCCATATTGCACCCGACCCTGGATTCCCTCAACCTACATGCATGGCTGTTGAGTGGATGAGGTATGACTGGGACCTCTCTGAGGAAGTTCTTGAAGTGTTGCTGGCTGCACGCAGTCAGTCTACAAGATCTCTGTATGCGTGCAGGTGGAGAAGATTTGAGGCGTGGTGCAGGGAGCGCAAGGTTGACCCCCATCTCTTGCCCTACCACAACAGTGATGGAGTTCCTGCTGTCCCTAGCCTCTTCAGGCCTTCAGGTTGCAACAGTCAAAGGGTATTTGACACCCCTTTCTGTTTTTAAAAAGTCCCCAGATCAAGGCTCCTTTTTTACCAGGCCTCCTCAACAAATTCCCGTCAACTCCCTTTGTTGTTCCGGATTGGGACCTTAACCTGGTTCACACCTTTCTGATGAGGGCTACGTGGGAGCGTATGCATTCTTGTTCACTTAGGTTGCTGTCCCTTAAGACATCCTTTTTGGATTGCCATCACATCAGCCAGGAGAGTTGGTGAGCTGCAGGCCTTATGTGGCAAGCCTCCCTTTTTGTGTTTCTTCAGAGAGAACGTTTCTTTTAAGGTCCGACCAGGTTTTCTTTTCCAAAGGTTGTTTCGGAATTTAATCTATTGTAGTCTATTGACTTGCCAATGTTCTACCTTCCTCCCCACCCTTCTAAGGAAGAAAAGCATTTTCACCATCTCGATCCTAAAAGAGCCCTAAGCTTTTATGTTGCCCACATAGCGGAGTTCAGGAAGATGCACGTTTTGGCAGAGCGGTTCTACAGAACCTGCTTGTGTAATCCATTCTGCCCTCCTCCTTTGCCTTACTGCTTAGGGAGTCTATCAAGATGAGGAATCTGCGGGAGAAAAACAATTTATTGAAGGAGAAATTACCTTACCGTAATGCTCTTTCTATGGATTCTTCTCCTGCCGATACCTAATCACCCCGCTCAGTGTTGTGGGACATTCGCTTCTGATTCCATGTATGGGTTTGGTGTGCTTATCTCGGTTGTTCATGTTTAAAAAAGGATGTTTTGCAAATTGGAATGTTTTTAACTTGTTGGGACATATCCATCTAGAGGTGACTATCTTGACCTCTAGATGGAGAACCCAACCCCCCCTTGCATGAGAGAAGATCCTCTCTGTGGGGAAAACGGCATGGAGGACAGATGGACATTTCTAGAAGGTCCGGGTACCACGCTCTCCTGGCCCAATCCGGAGCAATGTGGATCATGTGGGACTCGAACCTCCACAACCTCCTTAGAACCTGAGGAATGACAGGGACCGGAGCAAACGCGTACAGAAGTGGGAATGACCAATCCACGACAAACGCGTCCCCTAAAGCTCCTCTCGGAGGAAATTCCTTTGAGCAATAGCTCTAGCACTTTCGGTTGGCGCCGGTCGCGTACAGATCCACTTGAGGGGTTCCCCAAAGGGCGACGATCTCCTGAAGGACTTCATGAGCTAACTCCCACTCGTGGGAGACTGCGCCCTGCCTGCTCAGAGCGTCCGCCGGTGCATTCTCCTCTCCTGCCAGAAGAACTGCTCAGAGTGAGATTCCTTGCTGTATCGCCCAGAACCAGAGCTGCATCACCTCTCTGCACAGCGGGAGTGACCCTACACCTCCCTTTTTGTTGTGGTAATGCATGGCCACTGTGTTGTCCGTCATGATCAGGACACTCTTCCCTCGCACAAATGGCAGAAAAGCCTTCAGGGCTAGCCTGATGGCCCTCTGCCCCAAAATATTTATGTGGAGTTTGGACTCCGACGGAGACCAACGACCACTGGTGGTCAGCTTGTTGGCGTGAGCTCCCCATCCTTTGAGCGAAGCATCCATGACTACTGTCACCTCCGGCCACGGTTGCCAAAAAGGCTCTCCCTTCATCAGATTCCCTTCGCTGGCCCACCACAGAAGATCCTGTGAGACCGTGAGCGGAATCTGAAGGAGATCAAACATTTTGCCCGAGAATTGCGAACACTGCATCCTGAGAGCCCATTGAAGGTATCTCATCCTCAGTCTGGCCTCTGGCACCAGAAAAATGCAGGATGCCATGAGGCCGAGCAACCTTAAGAATTCGAAAGCCGGGAGACTCTGGGCTTGTTGAAATTTGTTGACCATCTGGACAATGTGATGAGCCCTCATCTTGGGGGGGCGAGCACTTCCTCAAGGATGTGTTCACTACAGCACTGATGTACTGGAGCTGTTGGGGAGGGTGTTATATGGGACTTCTTGAAATTGAGGGAGAAGCCCAGCTTGTGAAGGGAGTGGCAGGTGAGGCTGAGATGATCCAAGGCTTGTTGGGGAGAATGCGCCGAGATCAGCCAGTCGTCCAGGTAGGGGTAGACATACCCCCCCTCCTCTCCTGAGATACGCCACCACCACCATGGTGAAGACCCTCGGGCGGAGGTCAACCTGAATGGCTGGACCCAAAACTGCAAGTTGCCAAACGCAAACCTCAGGTATTTTCTGTGCTTTGGATGGATCGGCATCCTGTAGGTCCAGTGACAACAACCAATCCTGAAATCGAAGGGCCTGAGGAACTTGTGCAAGCAATGTATGTCCAAGATGGGTCTCAGTCCTCCATCTTTCTTGGGAATCCAAAAATATGGGGAATACCAGCCCTTGTTCCTCTCTGCCACAGGCACTAGTTCTATAGCGCCTTTCTGCAGCAGGGTCAAGATTTCCTGCACAAGGAGCAGATCCGGAATCTTCAAAGAGAGCTTCCCCGGTGGATTGCCGTGAGGCTGACTTAGGCAGTAGGCTATTGTTCCCAGAACCCACGCATCTGAAGTAATGTCTCGCCACTCTTAGAGATGCAGAGACAGTCAGCCCCCAACCGGCGAACAATGAGACCTGGCCTCATAGCTGTTTTGGAGCGGCTGCGGCAGCGCCTGAAGGCGAAGAGGCAGCTGCTTGAGTGGCTGTGGCACCTCTTCCCCGTCCACCACGAGGAACTCTACGGTGGCCCCTCTGACTGTCTGCTCCTCTTGCTCTACCAAGAGAAGTAGTAACGAAAGGAAACCCCCCCTCCACTGCTGTCTCCTAGGACGAAATGGCAGAGGTTGACGCACAGCTGCGCCCAAAGATTTAGCAGCTGCTTTGGAGGTCTGCAACTTCTCAAGGCTCTAGTCAGCCTTGCTGCCAAACAAATGAGTACTGTCAAAGGGCATGTTGAGAAGACAGGCCTGCACATCCGGTGCAAACCCCAACTTCACAACCGCGCAAACCTGCACAGTACTCGCAGCCATGGACCGGCTGACACTGTCAGCTGTGTCTTACCCAGACTGAAGGGATTCATACATGGCATCTTTGCCATCCTGAACAATAGCAAGAAACCCATCCCTTACTTCCACTTCGGGAAAATGCTCATCTGCCAGAGAGACAATTCCACGGAGTGTGCAAAAAGGTTGCTAAGGCCCAGTTGGAGTTGGCCGATTTCAGTGCCATACTCCCAGCCAAAAATACCTTGCATGCCCATCCATGGAATCGCTTGTCGTCCTTATCAGGAGGGATGGTAGGGTACGCCGCCTGCCTCGAGGTGGCCGTGGCCGCCTTAACCACCAAACTCTCAGGAGTGGGGTGCGTGGATAGGTAGCTGGGGTCGCTAATGAATGGGTGGTATTTCTTAGTCAGCGACTTGTTGACTGCCGGAATAGACTCTAGGGTGTTCCAAGTAGCAGCCACCCTTTTCTGTAACGCCATGTGAAAAGGCAACACTGGGTCAGTGGATGGACCCTGATCTAAAATGTCAGTCAGGTCGAATTCAACTGGAGGGAAGGACCACCCTAGGTACTCGGCAACTCTCGACATAATCCTTCTATAGGAGGATTCAGCATGAGCACCAGGCTCTGGCCTACCAAACTTCATTTCAGGAGATGTGTCAAGGCCACTGGCATCATATAAAGACTGACGCAGATCCTCCATCTGACTGCCCTCAGAAAAGACAATGTCAGGAGTTTCACCAGGAATATCAAAAGGCTCCAACTCCACATCCGACCTCTCCTCATCCTCATATATGCTATGTAGAGAATGAAACAACTCCTTCCTAGGTACAGGACCAGAGCTGGATTCAAGAGTAGGCTTCACAGTCTTAGACAGAGCCTTTCTCAGAGGATCCACAGCCGTCGACAAGGCGCCAAAGGCTCAGAGGGCCTGACCAAGGGTAAAGCCCCGACAGCCACACTAGATGGACACGGCGCCTTCCTCAACACCTTCCCAGACTTCGACGGTTTTGCTGGGGACGAAGACCGCAACCTGGATCTGGCATGTCTCTGCCGATCTACTAGAGCCTTGTCCGAACGGGACCTCGACGGATCTGAGACCGAGACCATTCCCTGCCGGCTTCAACCGGAGGCACGGACGAAACAGTGCCCTGAGATTGAAAAATCTCCATCTTTTTCTCCCTGAATGGCTCCCATTCCTCCGGAGTAGAGGATTTAGTGGGACAAGCCACTTTCCTTGTGGAGCCATCATCCGACGAGTTTGGGGAAGGCGAACAGTGACGCTGCTTCTGGGAGTGCCTCGATGAGGAGGACTAGTGGCGGGAACCACTCCGGGACCGAGATCCCATGGACTCTCTCCGACGGGGAGAGTCACCCCTTGAGTCGTCAGTGGAAAGACCAGTAGTCTTTTTGGATTTACGGGGTTTGGACACCCGACCTACCTGCAATTTCCCCTTATGCTCCTGCAAGGCCTTGGCAGTCAACGACTGGCACTTCGAAGCAGTCATCCGTGTCGTGGCTCTCGCCCAGACACCACAAGCAGATAGGGGGTGCAGGTCCATGATGGACATCTTGAATTTACAGTCCCGGCATTTTTTAAAGCCAGACCACGGGTCAGCGGGGTAGAAGAAGGCATTATCGAAGTAGATAACACGAGGCGTGCCGAGTTCTCTAAGCAAACACGTTTGCAGATAAACGGAACTGAGGTTATGGGCGCCGTGCGTGCTACATAACATCCGATGATGTCACCCTCAACGGAGGCCTTCGAGGGGCATCGACCCGATGCCATCGACGCAGGACGCCCTCTGCCGAAACATTTCAGAAGCAGCACAGCTGTGGACATTACATGTCAAAGATGTGGAATACGTTGGAGGACCCAATCCATTTGAAGAAGAGGAATTTCACTAGCAGTAATTCGCAGTCTTCATTGCAGTGTTGTTTCTCGACCTGTAAGGGGGTGAGGTTTGTGGAGGATGGCTATACCACCTGCTCTGCTGGCTCTGTTGTGGGTGATATGGGAGAGCCTAGGGGAGTGAGGAGTTGGCCGAGAGGGTTACCAGGATGCAGGGCTAGGGGATGGGCAGGTTTGGGCTGGTGCTGTGAGAAGGTGGTGTGTGGAGGTGGAAGAGCGAAGGAGGTCTTACAGTGGGCGATGAGGAGGGGCCAGTCTGCAGTTTGGAAGTGGGAGGGGTAACTGGTAGGGGGAAAGGAGGATGGAGTGTAAGGGTGGCCTTCTGATTAATGGTCAAGAGGGCCCTGAAGGACTGTGCACAAAGCTTTAATACCCTGGAGATGAAGATCAGCAGCAATACTGAGTTCAGAAGAAGCAGCAAAGGATACTTAGGCTAAATCGGGTTGCAATGAAGGCCCACGCATAGCGGATGAAGAGCTCAGTTTGGTGTCAGGATTGGGTCTAAAGCAGGTGCCATTTCTGGGCTCCGGATCTAAAATCAGAGCCCCAGGATGTGGCAAAACCATGACCACAGAACCAGCAACAGCTGAGGAACCTCTTCTGGCAGCATACACATGGAATGGCATAACAGCAGTAATACAAAAAGCCAGCACAAAGGTGACAGCACAGATCTGGGGAGGACAAAGGGCTTAAGCACAAGCAGCAGAAAAGTCCCATGAGGATGAACAGCTGCAGAAGTCAGAGCTGGAGCAGGTATGTTTGAAAGAGTAGCAGCAAACTACCTGGGTCCTTACCGGGTCCTTACCAGGTAGCAGAGACTCCCACTTCAGGGCCAGTGAGTATCATGAGCCCAGTAAACTTCAGAGTAGCACTGGAAGGTTGTAAGTACAAATGCTCCAGCAAGGAGATATGGGTGGATGGTGAGGAAGAACTTGAAGCAAGATTCCAACCCCCAAACTAGAATTCTGACCAAACAAATAATTGACTTGCCTTCAGATGGAGAAATTACTTACCGTAATGATCTTTCTATGGATTGTTCTCCCGCAGATTATCTTGATAGATATCCATCATCCAGCCCTGCTGCTCGGAAACCTTTCGACAGGGGGCATAGTGGACCTCCCCTCGGCTGTCGATCGACGATCCGCCTTGCTCGGGGCTCGATCGTCGGCTCCGGAAGTGACGTCAGGCATTGTATATATAACATGTCACTATGCCCCATGCTTCAGTTCCTCCCTTTTTTCACCCGTGCCTGAACACTGCAGAGGAAAAGCAACAGGAGGCAGCTAACCAGCCTTCAAAAAACCTAACAAAAGGATACATCCCAATAGGGTGATCCCCCGAGCCCAACCCCCCCCCCCCCATAAACAGAGATTAACATTTTCTCTTTTTTTTTAAAACACAAGATTGACAAGACAGAAGTGGTCATCTAAGAGACATAATCAGATGTCTTCACGGTTGGACAGAAACTTAAGCCACCAGGACTTTCTGAGCAGGGATGGATGGGAGGGTCGATGAGGAATCTGCGGGAGAAGAATCCATAGAAAGATCATTACAGTAAGTAATTTCTACTTCAATGGATTGCTTTTCTCCCACAGATTCTTCATCTTGATAGACACCCCAAACAGGCTAAAGGAGGAGGGCAGAAAGTATTAAACAAGTAGGTTCTGCAGAACTGCCCTACCAAAGCGTGCATCAGCCCCACGGTCAACATCCAAAGCATAGTGCTTGGTGAACATATGTAAGGAAGACCATGTGGCCGCACGGCAAATGTCCCTAACATGAACCCCCGTCTGTAGGGCTGTGAATGCTCAAACCCCTCTAGTTGAATGTGCCCCGATGCCTGGTGGAAGTTCTTTACCTACCGATGGGTAACAATCAGATATGCACAAAATAATCCAACGTGAAAGAGTTTGTTTTCTTATGGCAAGACCCTTGTGAGATAGAGAATGGTGTACGAACGACTGGTCAGTCTTCTGGAACTCAGATGTACGAGCAACGTAAAAGCTCAAGGCTCTTTTAGGGTCAAGACTGTGAAACCGCCCCTCCTCTTTGCGAGGGGTTTGGTGGAGGCTAAAACACAGGCCAACCAATAGATTGTGAAAGATGAGGTTCAGAAAACCTTTGGAAAGAAGCCAGGCCTGACTTTAAGAGAAACATGTTCTCCCCCAAAAAAATGCAAAAATGGAGGTTTGCAGCATAAAGCCTGCTGCTCACTAACCCTCCTGGCTGACGTGATTGTAACCCAAAAGCCTGTTTTAAGGGACAGCCGCCTCAATGAACAAGAATGCATAGGCTCAAATGGAGCCGCCATCAAAAAGGACAATACCAGATTATGGTCCCAATCTGGAACTAAGGCGGAAACTTATTGAGAAGGCCCTTCAGAAATTGTACCAGGACCGAAATAGTGAGGAATAAACCCTGATCCGGGGACCTTTTGAAAACAGACAAGGCCGCCAAATATCCTTTGACTGTGGTAATCTGAAGGGCCTTGTCCAGTGACAGAAGGAACTGCATCACTGTAGTGGAAGGGCAAGAGATGGGGTCGATCTCGCATTCCCTGCACCACACCTCAAATCTTCTCCACATGGACACATACACAGATCTTGTAGAAGGCATAGGCTCAAATGGAGCCGCCATCAAAAAGGACAATACCAGATTATGGTCCCAATCTGGAACTAAGGCGGAAATTTATTGAGAAGGTCCTTCAGAAATTGTACCAGGACCGAAATAGTGAGGAATAAACCCTGATCCGGGGACCTTTTGAAAACAGACAAGGCCGCCAAATATCCTTTGACTGTGGTAATCTGAAGGGCCTTGTCCAGTGACAGAAGGAACTGCATCACTGTAGTGGAAGGGCAAGAGATGGGGTCGATCTCGCATTCCCTGCACCACACCTCAAATCTTCTCCACATGGACACATACACAGATCTTGTAGAAGGTCTGTGTGCAGGCAGCAAGACCTCAAGTAGCTCCTCAGAGAGGTCCCAGTCATCATACCTCATACTCTCAAGAGCCATGCATGTAGGTTGAGGGAATCTGCAGTCGGGTGGAGCACTCGACCTTCCGACTGGGTCGAGATCTGGCCGCTGAGACCACGGGTGAGGCAGACAGATGGTCAGATCCAAGAGATCGGAGTAACACGTTCCACTCACCAAGTTCGGGGTGAGCAAGATCATAGTTGCTTGAAATTTCTTCAACCTCCTGACAACCCAAGGAATTACGGGAATCGGGAGGAAGGCTTAGTGGAGAGGGAAGGTCCAGTCCACCAGAAAAGCATCCCCAAGTGCGCCGTTCGCTGGGAATTCCCTCGAGCAAAACTGTTCGCATTTCCTGTTGGACTCCGTGGTAAACAGATGCACTGCTGGGGTACCTCAGAGAGAGAAGACCTCTCCCAGGGCTTCCTGACACACTTCCCACTCATGTTCTGCTCAGTGCATCTGCCAAACCGTTCTCTGTCCCGCTAGATGAACTGCTGAGACAGAGATTCTGTTCTCTAGCAACCAGAACCACATTAGCATCGTCTTTGTGCAAAGACGACAGGAGTGTACGCCACTTGTTTGTTCAGGTAGTGCAAGTCCATCATGTTGTTGTCAGAATGAGGACATGCTTCCCCTCGAGAGACGGGGCTACAAGCTCTAGACTGTTGATGTGCCACTTGGCTTCTGTCGTGGACCAAAGGCCACTCACCTGCAAGTCCTCGCGTTGAGGGGCCCCAACCCTTCAGTGAAGCATCCGTGACCACCCGGGTCTAAGGCCAAGGCGGCAGAAGAGTTCCCTTCACCATAAGGTTGCTGCGGTTGCCCCACCAGCCTAGGTGACCTATGTGAATGAATATAACTGCTATACTGAAAGACAGCGAGAACTTTAAAAAGAGAAGCCTTGGGGAGAGAAGCACATCATGCAGTAAGCATTTGGGGAGAAGATGCCTGATGGAGGAGCATACCAGGGGATCTGCAGGCCTCAGAAAGGGATTGCTGGCAGGGGAGTATGCCAGGGGATCTGATGGACCTACTAAAGGCTTCCTTGGAGGGGAGTATACCAGGAGGTCCTTCATAAGAAGTTATTGTTTTAAAAGCGACACTTTCACCATCCTTAAGGAATTATCGTTTGAACTTTTGCCTTCTTTAAGGAGTCATTATTTGAAAGACACTTTTGCCATCCGACCTGAGATATTCAAGGGAAGCGAACCACCCTCTGGATCCAAAGATTATTTTGTTTTTTAATAAAGATGTCTGATGTTGAAAACACGGTCACGTTGTGCCTGCTTTTCATTTCTGACCCTTCACATTGCCTATATGTTCGACTCAGCGGCCAGTCGCAGGAAACTGAGACCCAGGTGCCACATCGCACTGCGTCCATTGTACATCATCAGAATGCTCAGCGCACCAGACACCAGATGCCATCACGAGATGTGGTACCTCTGCTAGGCCATGAAGACCGAATATGGAAACTAAGGCACAATAACCATATACTAAAACGACATGCCAGACACGAGGTTCGTTTTCCAAACAAGTCTGGTTTATTTCAAAGTATAGTTTTACAAAGGTAGCGGGCGCCCCTCTCTCGCAAGAACAGACATGATAACCTGTTCAGTGGTTATTAACCACTTGAGAGTTCGCAGCCACTGCTTTTACTCACTGTGCCTTTCACAGATGGGTAATAACCATTTGCATATCAGTCTTTGTCCTGCCCAGGGGCAGTCCAGCACCGAAATACAATGGCAATTCCAATCTGAACGAGAGTACCACCAGCAACCCCATACACGTGTTTCACCCTTGTTGGGGATCATCAGTGAGGTGAAGCTGATGCCTCTCTAAGCACAGTGAGAGGGAGACCACGTCTGGTTGCCCCCAGGAGACCTAGGGTTACCAATTCAAAGTATTCTCAGTCAGCCGACGGGGTCTCACCGCCTCACGACGTGTGTTCCCAAACACTGTGAGTGAGCGAACAGCGCTCAAGCAGCAATATATATACATTATACATAATCTTTGAAGGCAATTCGATCCGCCCACATACATGTCATTCAGGCTAGTGTTCAGTGATTGACAATTATGACACGTTATGACAAGTCTTAATTCAGCCTAAATATAGTTATTTTACAAGGGCAGCAAATACGGCTTTCTGTTATGGGGAACATGGAGCTTCTGGCTCAGCAATGATATCGTGTTCTTAGCAGGGAAACATTCCTTACTACGTTATCTGTGTGTCTTGGTTCATGAGCTAAGGGTCAGATAGTCCTGAAGCAGAAAATACCATTCTCCACGAAGGAGCACCGCTAGAAGAATATAATTCATGTTTTATTGCCTGTTACAACAGCGTTTGCAAGACGAACCGGCACCTGGTCTGCTAATTAGATGCTGCTTCTGCTCGACTTCAAGGACTTAGTGAGAGAGGAAAACAATGTATTTGTGCACAGTTTGACATTCCTGTCTGTGTTAGTGTTTCAGCGTTCAAGCCGTGGCCTTGCACTGTGTGCAAGTCTAAAGCATAGAATACATTTTGCAATGCGTTTTGACAGAAAGGAAAAAGCAAATGGGCAAAATTTTCACAACATGGCGCCCTTTGGTTACATTGTCAATTCTTTGATCGCGATGTTTGTCACATGATGCGATTGGTTTCAGGCCAACCTATTACACATCATTTGACTATAGGGTTACGTTTCTGGTCTAACAAACCCTCCTTTTGGCTGTAAACCAATAGCATCATCCATACATTGCGTCTTCATCGCACCACGTGTCCAATTCCGAACTACCCATGCTGCTATAATTGTCATCCGAAATATTAATTGCCATGAATTCTTTAATTATTTCATTTTCGTGTTGTGCACCTTCACTTAATCTGCAAGAAGGTTTTGTCTAATTGCATGTACACACTCACTTGTAATTTCGGAGCAGAAGACTGGCAGGCAGTGTATGCAACAACAGCAGAACATGAGGATTCCAAATATCATAACCAGAATCGCAATTAGTTTCCATCCCCATGATCGTAGCAGTTCCCAAAACCATGAACCTATATTCAGATTCCAACTACCTGTGGGAACATGCAGTTCAGAACTTAGGACATGCAATTTTTTAATTGCTTCGAATATCGTGGGTGAAGAGTCACTTACGAATACACAGCACGCTGACCCCACCAATTTGTATACTCCTCCACGATCAGCCAAAATTATATCAAGAACCATTCTATTTTGAAGTGCAATTAATCTGATTGCTTTTTGTTCCAATGTCATACTATAGAGTATATCTGTTGTCCCATTTATGGTTTTTTCGAACACCCTGGACAGTTTTCTAATATTACATGAATATATTGCTTGTCCCCAGAATGGTATAAATGATGTTGCTATATCCCCTACGATTTGTCCTGCAGTATCACCTCGACGTGGCTGAGATCTAGATAATTTTGCTATCTCAGAAGTTTTAGAAAGAAATACACCAGGTAAAAGTATACCTAAATAACAGGTCCCTTCCCAAGTTCTAGGTAACCATGGGTAGGCCTGATCTCCACATATAAAATAGACAGAACCTCCTATATATGAGTTTTTCTTCTTGTTCAAGCACAGCAATGTTCGTGCATCTAGTAAGTGTTCCAACTGGATGGGAAACCTTTTTCCGTAAGAAGAATGGGACAGAACGTAGACTATGATTAATAGTATAAGAGGGAGGCACAGCATCATTATTTCCTACCAGATCCATTTTAAAAGTGATTAGGGCTTTGTAAGGCCTAGAGAGTCTATCTACTGGACTCTTTGTTACTGGGTTTACTTTGCTTCTGCTTGTAAAAACGGAACAACCTAACGGTTCTAACACCAATCTTTCAAATTAATTTATATTTGTTCTATCGAACTGACCAGCGACACTATCATTACATTTTCTGAAAAATAGCGCTCTTAATGATACATAACAGGCGGTATTAAGTTGAAAAGGATGTACATACCAACCCATTCCTCTTTCCCCATGCTGGGGCAAATGGGAACAGACCCAACAATTGGACCTATTCAAGCTAGCATGGGTCATATTCATAATCAATAGCAATGTATTATTGTCATACCCTTTTCTATGTTTCTCTTCTTGTGCGGGGAGAGTATAAGAGGGCACATGTACTGGGCTGCTCATAGTAGGAGCAGTGGTAGCAGTCAAGAGAGAGTTAAAAGGATACACAGTTTCTAGATACCAGAATATTGGGACTAGTGTAATTAAAATGCAAAGCGGTGGTATAATCATTGACATATTATTCTTTCTGAAACAAGTCTTTCTTGCAGTAGGCTTAATCTTTATCTCTATATCATCAACAGTATCGGTGCAGGAGGGAACAGGAGCGAAAATAGGCATTATCCGTATTGTTTATCTCAGAAAAAGGTTTTCAGTGTCCGTCGGGGAAAGTTCTCCACAGCAACACACGTTAGCAACAGACGTTCCGGCCAGTCCGGGCTAGCCTGCTTATTGATGACAGCAAGCTGATGTAAATTTGCACAGAGCTCCAAAAAGGTAGGAGCAAGTATTAATTTGATTGTGTCGGTACCATATGCCCCCGCTTGTCCGTGCCAGGTTGCAATGGTCCTTCACTTTTCAATGGTAGCACCGGGAAACCGCGTGTCAGAGCTTTCAATTTCGATTTGATACAGCTCATGCGCTCCTTTTCCCTAGGCCTCTGTTCCCAGCATCATCCGTGAGCTAGGAACAAAGGCGAAACAAAAGCTGATCATTTCCAGATGCAGGATCAGGGCCATTTGGAGAAGCACTGCGTGATAGTGATGAGGCAGCAGTCGGACAAAGTTGAGGCACCTTTGGCCTTTCGATCTTCGTTGCAATCTCCCCAGGCCCTTTCTCGGACTTAGGAAGCACCTTTGACAGAGGACTGGAGATGATATCTTTGTGATCAAGTGCAGCTGTCTTTCTTTCGATTTCAGGATCATCAAGCTCTTTATCATGTGACAAAGGAAACAGAATTCTTTTCGTGTGTGTTGCGTCGATCCAATGCTTGCGTCCATTCACTCAGACTGCAGTCTGCATAGCCAGCAACACCTGGAAGGGTCCCATCCAGCGTGGAGCAAGTGGAGATTTCCTTTCAAAAATTTTGACAAGCGTCCAGTCCCCAGGCTGCAGACAATGTCCTGGGCCGGTATACCTGACGGGAAGAGCCTCCTGCACCTGCTCATGAATCAAACAAAAGCTTTGAGTGAACTGTTTACAGTAATCAATAAGTAATGGGTACTCTATATCCCTCAGCCTTTTCGGCCGAGGCACATATCACACATTTGCTGGTCTCCCCATCACGATTTCGTAAGGGGAGAGACCAGTCTTCGCCTGTACAGTTGTGCGCATATAGAGCAAAGCTAGCGCTAGTGCATCGGGCCATTTCAAATTGCTCCCTGCACATAATTTGCTCAACTTGTTTTTCAAAATACCTTTCTGGCGTTCTACTACCGGCACTCATCGGGTGTCTGGCTGAATGGAATCGTTTATCAATTTGGAGACCTGCGCAAATTTGCAATATCACGGCCGCAATAAAGTGCGGGTCGTTATCTGATCATATTACATGGGGCTGGCCGAAACGGGGAAAGTATTCCTTTAACATGGCTTTAGCTGTGGACATAGCTGTACAATCTTTCAGGGGATAGGCCTCCACCCATTTGCTCAATGTGCAGACCACCACGAGGACATACTTATAGTTTTGGCACCTCTCCATTTCTATGAAATCAAAATGGATAACTTCAAATGGCATAGACGGTGGGCCAAAACTGCCTATTGGCGTCACTGTTCCTTTTCCAATGTGATGTTGTAAACAAGTCATGCAATTTTGAACCAATCTTTCAGCAGTTTTTCTTATGTGCAGATTCTGCCGTACAGAATCCAGGTGTTGACTCATTTTTCTAGCACATATGTGTGTCGGACAATGGGCCATTGGTAACCATGGCCATCACATAAGCATTTGGTAACATCCAACGGTTATTTCCCTTGTCCAACAACTACTACAGTAGCTTCTGCTTACATTTCTTTAACTGTTGCAATTCCATTTTCAACATACTTTTCTGTGTGTAAATCAGTGGCAGTTTGTTTCGCAATTTTGTCTGCAAATGCGTTTCCCTTTCCAACATTACATGTTACTTTTTTATGTGCTTCACATTTAATTATCGCTAACCTAACCGCTTGGGAAGCGCAAGTGCTGACAATAGTTTCACTATCAAAGTGCCACGTTGGATTTTGGTTCCGTGTGATGTCAGGAAACCCCTTTCAGCCCATAATCGACCAAAATTGTGTACCACCCCAAAGGCATACTGACTATCAGTATATATGTTTACATTGAGATTTTCAGAGATTTCACATGCTCTTGTTAACACTATTATTTCTGCACCCTGTGCTGAGTTATATGGGATTCTTTTGCTTTCTATAATACTTTTCAGTGTTGTGATGGCATATGCAGCAGTTGATGTGCCATCTGGTAATTTAAAACAAGAACTGTCACAAAACAGTTCTGCATCTGGCTCTTTCTGTGGGGTGTCAGTTAGGTCAATTCTTCCTTTTGTCTCTTGTTTAGTAACCATTAAGCAATCATGGGGGAATTGTTTTTCATCCCCTTTCTCATTTGGAGGGGCATTAACTCTGCCGGATTTAAAGCGCAACACCTTTTAATTTGGATATGCGATGCAAATAGAACTATTTCATACCTTGTTAATCTGGCTGATGTAAGGTGTTGCGTATGTGTTCTATTTAAAAGAACGTCCACTGAGTGAGGTACCATTACGGTTAAAACATAACCTAAAACCATTCCCTCTGTGTGTTTTACTGACGCTGCAGCAACAGCTCGCAAGCAGCGTGGCAAAGCACATGCAACAGGATCCAACGTGGAAGAGAAGTAACCCCATGGTCTATTTCTTCCCCTGTGTTCCTGGGTCAAAACAGCCAAAGCACATCCATTGTTTTCATGCACAAATAACTTAAAATTCTTGTTGTAATTTGGCGTGTCCAAAACTGGAGCAGAACATAATGCAGCTTTGAGCAGGTCAAATATTTCTTCACATTCCATGTTCCATGGCAGAGGTAAGGTAACATCCTTCCTTGTCAATGCCACTATTGGTTTCACAATCATCGAAAAATTAGCGATGCACTGCCTACAATATGAAGCCATGCCAATTAAAGCCCCGAGTTCTTTCTGCGTATTTGGGATAGGCATATCAGAGATGATTTCTAGTCTTTCTGGTGTCAATCTCCTTCCCTCCTTCGAAAGGAGGTAGCCCAAGTAGGCCACTTCCTTTCGACAATACTGGAATTTTTTAAGCAAAGCTTTGTGTTCTTGTGCTGCTAAATGGGTCAATAATGCAGCTGTACTCTCTTTACAAATATGTTCTGTGTCTGCTGCTATCAACAAATCGTCTATGTATTGTAGTAATACGCAGCCTGCCGGTAGTTCAAGCAGATCTGGTTGTTCCTTCAATGCTCTACTGTAAATACTTGGACTCTCAGTGTAGCCCTATGGAATTTGGGTGAATGTAAACGAACGTCCTCCTAAAGTAAAAGCAAAAGAATATCTATCTGGATGCACTGGGATACTAAATAATGCATTCTTCAGGTGAATAACACTAAAGTACAAAGCAGTGGCTGGAATCCTAGTCAAAATTATAGTCACATCCGGAACTAATAAAAATTGTGGATTAACCACTTTATTTACTCCGTGTAAATTAATTATGAAATGGTAAGGTATCTCATTACCTCCTTTCTTGTAAACCAGAAGAATCTGACTATTGCAAGTACTACCAGAAGTTTCTTCAATTACCTTTCTTTTAATCTAATCTGGTACAATGCATTTCAACGCTTTTTCTCCCTCAGCCGAAATTTTATATTGCGGAATACGCGCCAATGTCATTCCTTCTTTCAAAACAACTTTTACTGGCTCTACTTTCAAACAACCAACATCATTGCCGTTTACTGCACATATACAAGCCGGTACCTTACTCAATTCAGTCGGTAGTGGCTTAGATACAAATTGTGATACAGGAGTCTTTTGTGGCGAGATTGTCAAATACACTCCCTCAGGAGAACAATAAATTACTGCATTCAATTTGTTCAATAAATTGAATCCCAACAAATCTTTGCCGCTATTTTTCGTTAAAAGAAATGGGCAAGACTCTGTGAATGGACCTAATGTTATAGGCACTGGTTGTGACACTGGACTAATTACTGGCGTACCTAAGAACCCTACTGAGACATTCTTATGCCCTGACAGTGGTATTTCTGGAACCTGCTGATGGTCAAATGAACATTTTTGTGCACCTGTGTCCACTAAAAAAATATGTATGTTCCCTATTCCCAACCTTCATTTCTATGTAGGGCCCTTTCTGGTCTACGGGAATAGATACTGGCTCCAACCCCTGTCTCAGGCTGTCCTAGTAGAACAGTACATCGTCAGATGTAAAGTCGCCAGAATAATATGCATTGGTCTGATTGTCAAAAACATTCCCACCATTTGTATTGTTTCGTTGTTGTTTCTGGTTCCCCTGATTTTCCTGAAATTGTGGCGCTCTTTGGTTTCTATTCTGTCCTCGTATCCCCGGACGACCTCTATTCTGTCTTCTCGGAAAAGTCCCATTTCTGTTCTGTATATGCGGGCACTGTGCTCACCAATGGCCTTCTGTCTACAATAAGCACATTGATTAATCCCTATTGGACCCCCTTGCATATTGGATGTTAATGCAAATTGGACTCTGGACGGTGCGTTCCCACCGCCTCTATTATTGTTAGCTACTTGCTGTAACAATACTCTTGTTTTCAAATTCCCTTTGTCCCTCAGTTCCTTATCCTTTTCTGAATTTACTCTGTTCTCATAATACTGGGCCATATGTAGTACTTCACTCTGTGTTTTTGCTTGCCATGCACTTTCAGATGTCACTATTAAACTTTGAATTTTCGGCAATAACCCTTGCACAAACTAATCAACTAACAATCTCTTCGCGGGTTCAGTACTTAGATCTTGACCACTAAAATCTGCAAAAACTTCTGCAAATCGATTAAAATAATCTGTCGCACCTTCCTCTTTGCCCTGCAACCAAGCAGTCAATTTATCCCAAACTATTCTTTTCTCGGGCACCAAAGTTTTCAATTTCTCTACTATTCGCAATGGTAAAGCCAACATTAACTGCGGTGGCTTCTCTCCAGCGTTTCTCACGATCAATTCTGGTTAAATTCTCGCATGTTTCGCCTAACATCGGCGCATCACTTATATTTCTAACCTGTTTCCATATGTCTACAGGAAGAATCACGGGAAACAATAAATCAATGTCACTCAATGTAAAAACAGATGAATTCAAAACAGATTCAATTTCCTTATAGAATCCTGACGGGTTCTTCCTAATATCAGGGATCGTCTGTTTTATAGTATTTACCTCTTGCCTAGAAAAAAGGACATGTACAAACTGTTCAATATAATGCGCTTCTATCGTGCGCGCTGGAGCTGCTCCATCGGCAGCAACCACTACTTTCGGAACAAACGTGGGAGGCACCTCCCTCATGTGTAATTGCAAACTAGGCGATTCTACATTCGTTCGTCTATTAAGCAACAAAGCAAAATCAAGTGAAAATACAACCGTTCCAGTTTCAGACGAAAATGCTCTTTTGTAAATCGTCATTAAATCAGTGGGACAGCATATCTTATTCTTCATACATTCATCTTGTAGGTACTCTACCATACCTTTCTCTTCATTTATGGTGTATACTGTCTAAACGTATCATGCTTTCAATTGGGGAAAGGGCGGCATCCATAATCACTCTAAGCGCATCTCGCGTACAAATCCGCATTTCTTCACGAACAGGTTTCAACGGTGGCAAAAACCGTTGCTGGACATACGACATATGCGGTTTATTTTTTTAAATAATTCTTTATGCAATTGATCAAGTTCTTGCTTAAACACAAATATTCGACTTACATGGTCTCGTACTTTCGCATTATCTTGCAAATTCGAAAGAACAACCAAATCGCGCAACTCTTGCGGTACTACTGTATCGGTCTAATCACCCTATATTTTCACAAGATAATTCCCCATACATTCTAACAGTACCTGTTGTTCACCAAGGCCTCTATAATCAGATATGGAACTTTGCACAGCCACTTCATTGTCATCATTCATATATGTTTCGGCCCACTCTTTCAGTTCTTCTTTCCTTCCTTTGCTAATCGTGCTACAAGTCTAATGCTTCTTTGCGCAGGCCCCATCTCTGTAGAACTGCTTGCTAAAGCGTCTAACTCATGCTGTGGCGGAGGTGGAGGAAATGATGTCACGGGCACAGGGGGAGAGGGACTACTTACTACAGGTGCAGATGGAATAACGGGAATGGGAGGTACATAAGGAGGAGGTGCAACTGGGTCAGTACTTTGATGTTCATTTCTTCGCTCATTTAATATTTTGTTTATTAGTTCATCTGATGTATGCAAATCTTGCTGAGGATATATTTTCTGTAAATCTAATTGGAAGGCCCTTTCCATGTTCCTAATGGCTTCTGTCTGCTGATGTTGGTCATGCTTTCTCTACATTCGTTTTACGTTTGCGTGCATGTTTCTCCCTACTTCTTAATTGGAGATTAGCTTCCTTCCTCCAGTCTCTTACAATGCCGAATGCTGCTGTTTGGGCCTTTTTGCGTAGTAATACGGTTTCTAGGTGTTCTATTCGTGCTAATTCAAAGCTCCGATTATTAGGCCACTGAAGGTCTGATACACGTCTGGTCTGCCTATGCCAAATCGCATTAAACACTATTGCCCCTATACCGTATTTGATATACATTTCGTGTGCCGACGACCCTTCAGGTGGCGCGACCTGGCCAGTTTCCAAAGATTTTCTACCGCAGTGAAAGAAACTCACTAAACAGCAAGACAATTTCCCAGGCATGGTTAATTCTTACTCTTTTCTTACCCTGGGCGTATGATCTTGCAAGAGCAACACTCAACCAATATCAGGACGTTTAAGAATCTGGGCACGACTCACCTGATCAACCAATTCTTCACTCAGGACACAATTCGCCCGTATACAGACGCAACCAAGAATCGTTGTGACTGCGTGTCTGGCTCAATCTGCCTCGTTCCAGGACCCCCGCCTTCTTGCTCTCTGGGCGCTGCTCGTCGATCAGGGATCAGCTGTGTACAGATCTGTGGAGGAGTCTCATCACTTCTACAGGGGCGCCCCAAACACCTTCCGATCCCGGCTCAACGGCTTTGTCCTCGACTCATTTTTGCCTTCTTCAACGTATACGATGGAGCATTAGTGGGAGGGTCCCTATTCGGGCGCCATATTTGCTAGGCCATAAAGACCACATAAGGAAACTAAGGCACAATAACCATATACTAAAACGACACGTCCGACACGAGGTTCGTTTTCCAAACAAGTCTGGTTTATTTCAAAGTATTCTCAGTCGGCCGACTGGTTCTCACCGCTAAGTTATGTGTGTCTTGGTTCATGAGCCAAGGGTCAGATAGTCCTGAAGCAGAAAATACCATTCTCTGTGAAGGAGCACCAATAGAATAATATAATTCCTGTTTTACTGCCTTTTACAATAGCGTTTGCAAGACAAACCGGCACCTGGTCTGCTGATTAGATGCTGTTTCTGCTTGACTTCAAGGACTTAGTGAGAGAGGAAAACAATGTATTTCTGCATAGTTTGAAATTTCTGTCTGTTAGTGTTTCAGCGTTCAAGCCGTGGCCTCGCACTGTGTGCGAGTCTAAAGCATAGAATTCATTTTGCGCAGCGTTTTGACAGAAAGGACAAAGCAAATGGCCGACATTTCACAAAATGGACGCCCTTTGGTTACATTGTCAATTCTTTGATTGCGATGTTTGTCACATGATGCGATTGGTTTCAGGCCAACATATTATGCATATCATTCGATTATAGGGTTACGTTTCTGGTCTAACACCTCCCTGAAAGGGGCCAGCACCGAGCACTACACTTCACTACATACGGCAGGTAAAACCTAAAACTCATGCTTCACAGCTGTGCTTGTTCCCTGTTGTGGCTCTTCATACTTTTCGAATTCTGATCTCGTCCTAACCCTGCATTATTTGACTTCCTGTACTGCTCGACCTTCCTATTGGATTAAGACTTGGACATTGTGGTTTGTAACCTCTGTAAGCTCATGAGAACCTGTGGTATTGATTACTTGGAAATTGGGATCACAAAATGCCTTAGCAACCTTTTTTTGGATCAAGACTCTGGATTGTTGGTACTTTGGTTTTGTGGATGTTGATGAAATTTATTCTGCGCTTTGCTTGTGTGGGTTTTCTAGAGCCCTAGTTTTTCTTTAATGCCCCGGCCTGTCCTTCCTTGGGTGTGCCAGATTCCTTTCTAGTAGTTTTGTGAGACACCTCCTGGACACCATACAGATACACTACCATATTCATTAGGGGATGGGGGCGGTCCTTGCTATATACATACTAATTCTGTATCCTTGCTTTACAGCTTCTGTACAAAGGTGCTGGCCTTTTACCCAATCATCGAATTGAGGGTTTTGTAAGAAACCTCGATGGGGCTATTTGAGAAAAGGATTAGTGTCAATTTGCCTGGGAATAACTTCTGAACGTCGGTAAGTCTTACAGGTGGAAGAAAGATTATACCGGCTGGACCCCAAGAGGGCCCATAGCTTTTACATCTCCAGGATTAGAGCGATAACTATGGACGACCAGTTTTTTGTTGCCGTTGTAGGCTCCAAATCTGGTCTGGAGGAAATCAAACAGGCTATTTCTACATGGCTCCTAACCAACTAGTTATATAAGGAAGATCAGTGTGATGAATCTGATGTCATCACTCCTCTTCCATGGATAGCCTCTCTCCATGTGGCCAGGGGACTGCAGCCACTACCTGATCCTGACCCTGGGGGTGGTTATGCGAGGGGGGGATCACATGAGGGGAGGCAATCCTAAGGGGGAGGGATGGGCATCATCATATCCCCTTTAGGGATATCCCCTCCATTCCTCATGCCTTAATGGCATATTGTGATAACCCCATTCAACTTGCAAAACTTGCTGACTGCTTCCTTCAAAACTCTAACAGATACAAAGACAAGATCTGACTATCAGTCCCCTGTATATGAATCCTTTGAAAATACTGGGACCAAGAAGAGGAATGGAGTTGTGAGGGTCCCTAGAGCACGGAAGCCAACGCTGAGCTCTAGTCATTGGAGAGAAGCGTGCAGTGCCTGGATATTTAAAAACCTGACAGCTGAAGAGAGACACACAGACAGAGGCAGGCACCTTCCGTCAGGTAGAGCGAAGCCCGGGAAGAGCTGTGCTGCAGGCAAGACCATACAGAGTGCGGGAAGCCAGGGAAGTGCTACCCGAATGAGGGCATGCAGCAACCGTTGTTCATTATATGCCGAAGAACCGGAGGTCAGGCAACGGAAGGCTGTCGGAGGACACCGGGAATCAGATGAGTGGCGAAGATAGAGCGGGGCGCCCCACCCATCTGTCGGCTAGCAGCAGCAGCCGAGTAGCGCGAAGCACGCCAACGTGACCACACAGACCGGTGATCCGGCAGGAGGGGGTGGGATGCTGGGGGGCTTCATAGCGAATGCTGCGCAGCCTGGGAAGCAGTAACTGAGTGGATTTAGAGAGTGAATGGCTTTCGCAAGTGGAAAGAAAGCCAGGAACTGACAAGCAAGCAGGTCTTAGACCCAATACATGAGAAGAATATGGAAAAGGCTGATGCCTAACAAACTGTACAAGTCTGGGACCTGCACCCAAAGTGAAGAAGCTGAATGTCAAAGTCCTGGCAGGATAGTATACCAGGCAAACTGCGGATCTGGTATTCACACCCATAAGAAATTATAAAAAAAGAGCCTGGCAGGTAGTATACAAGGTGTCTTGCAAGTCTGGGACACGCATCGTAATTTGTGTGAAAAGATCCCAAAGAAGACTCACACCTTAGGATTTTGCATTCAATGTCTTCCTGAAAAGAGAAATCCCAAGGAAGATTCATGCCTTAGGATCTTGTATCGTATATGTACGAGAGAACATGGCAATATATTACACCAGGTGTTTGTGTAAGGGAACTATATGGGAAAATCTGGCAGAAGAGTATACCAGGTGTTTTGAAAGCCTGGGACTCGCACCCAAGTTGTGATACCTTGACAAAGAGAATCCCAAGGAAGAGTCATGCCCTTAGGATTTTGAATTGCATCTGTGGTATTTTTGAAAAGAAAATCACAAGGAAAATTCATGAACTTGAAGATCTTGAATTGCATTGAATTTCGAAAAAACTTGGGGAAGGAAGTTATTTCATCTGGAGTGGATTGCAACACCAAGAGGAGGGGGTATCCTCTTTGGCTATAAAGAACTTGGTTATTCTTTTGAACTTTTGTCTTTGTGGAGAGAAACCTGGGGAAGGGAGCCATTCTCTGGAGTCGTGAACATTATCCATTTGGAACCTTTATTGGAGTTATACCCTTTTTTGAACTTGAACATTTGTGCACTTTTCAAGCCAAAGACAATACCCTTAACATCATAGTTACTTTTCGATTGTGAGGCCTAGAATAGGATTTTGGACACAGGACATGTTTGCTTTGCACTTCTTGACACAGGACTGACCCTTAGTTTTGGTTGAGGTAGGGAAATACCTTTTAGATTAGGGACACAGAGGCATTTTCCAACCCCTTTATCATTTACCTGGTCTGTAACCACAATCATGAGTCCTCTGTGTCCGTGTCGCATTCCTGGTTCCTCACACCACTTTGAGAGGGAATGGTAGCCTTGTCTACTAATCACTGGGGTGTGCCAGTTCGGGATGTGTGCCAAGCTGCTAAGTGGGCCTCTGTTCATACCTTTGCGATACACTACTGTCCTGACTCCATGAATACTCAGGATGCCAATTTGGAAGTTCGATCCTTCTAAGTTACCTGATTTAGAGAAGAGTTATTGCTCTCGGCCTACCTCCATTCTGTTTCCGTAATGATGTTGGAGTCTATTGGAAGATGAGGAATCGTTCGGAGTACACCATCGATCAGGAGAACAAATTACTTACTGGGGTCATGTTCTTTCAATTGATTCCATTCTCCCACAGATTCTTCATCTTGACAGATTCCTTATCTTTATAGCTATCAAAGGTCAGATGCTCGGAAATTGGTTTGAGAGGGGATTGTGGAGGCATCTTGAAGCAAGACACAGACAACAGACTTAAAGTTCAAACAAAAGATATTTATTAACTTAAATGTCAGGATGGTTAAAGTCCTAACTTGCCCAATGCTGGGGTTGAATGTCCCTATCTGAACGAAACTAAGGAATGTCTGAGTCAGAGTTCAACTTAATAGTCTGTCTGTGTCCAAAACCTTTTCTTGCCCTCACAACTATAACAGACAAAAATGTAGGGATGTCAAAGTCAAAAGAAACAGTGTTCAACTCAAAGTTCTGAGCTTCTTCCAGCTCACAGCTTTGTCTCAGCTCCCCTTCCCAAGCACAAGAAAGTTCCATGAAAAAGTGTCTTGAGGTTTACCTTTCTCCAATTTAAGGCAATATAGTTTAAAACCAATCCTGGATCCATCCCCAAATTTCAAATAACACAATCCAAACAAAAAGGGGTCTTGAGAATCCAATCCCAAGACAATGCATATAGACCTGCCAAGCCTCAGGGTTCCCTTCCCCAAGACTTCAGTGTCTCACACAGGTTTTTTGGTACTTGCTCCTGTGCACCGTCACCTTTACTTGGTTTCCTTTATTAGTTTCTGGGTTTAGGGTGTGCTCGTAGGCTCTGCTGGTTTCTCCTGAGCCGCCTCGTGGCTCTGCCACCAAGTGTGTCACACCCCTTTTCAAAAGGTAGCTTTGTTGCACTGGATTCACTTATTAAGATTTGTTGTTTGTTTCCTTCTGCTTGTAATGTATTCAGCTTCAAAGTTTGGGTTCATTCATTGTGCCACATGCATTCAGTATTCAAAGTTTACTGGTTTGCTTCATTGTTAAATTGCGCTTAAATCCGGTATTCAATATGCATTGGCTTTCTCTCAATTCACATTTCCCACGCTTTGTTTTTTACTTTCATTCCTTGGTTGAAGACTTTCGATAACGTTTCTTCTAAGGCACGCAAACACTTCCACAAAACGTTAATTGGTTCACAACACGTTAATTAGTTCAAAAGGAAGGATTTGTAACATTTAGAGACTTTTGAAAACATGCTTGTTCCTTTAACAAGGCACAAGACCACTCTGCTACATTGTACAAGTCTCTGCTCTCATTTAACAATAGCCGCTCACTTTACGAGCCTCGCGGTTACAGTAATACCGGGTTTCTCTATCTGGAAACTCACTGGCTCACTTTGAAGTCCTTTTCCATATCGCATTGGCTACAAACTTGACGGCTTCTTCCAGGGGTTCTTTCTCTGCCCCTGAGACACTCTTGAGTTCTTGCAGTGCCACAGGAGAACAAGCAAATCCCTTTTATGGAATGAAGTACGACCCTTCATCTGGTCTCCTCCCTTCACCTCGCCTCTGCTCCATGGATCTTCTGCTCCCACTTCACACTTGCCGTGATCATCAGCTGCATCAGTCTTTAGTGTGCTTTTTCGGCTGCAGAACAGCTCACCACGGCTCCCATCAGCATCTCGCTTCTCACACTTCACCTTCCTGTCAACACCCCTTTTATACACCTGGCTTGTGTAAAAGAGAGGAAGGTGTGAGTCCTTTCTCTTAATTGCCTGACTATAATTAGGCTTTTAGTAAGACGTACCTGATCTTGGCAACGGTACTTCTCTGAGGCCCTCTTCCTCAACTCATTACCAAAGTGGTGTGGTATAGCTGCTTGTTGGTGTGAATAACTCCTAGTTGCCTCTTCCTCATCCCAGTACTGTCAAACGTCAAGTGTGGAAAAATGAGGCAGGAGCTGGCTTATAATAGCCCATAAAGGTTGGGTAAGGGTTCGTTTTGTCATCAATAGAAAAAGGGGGGTACCATGTATCACCCAAGGGTTCCCTAATCCTCACGGACCCTCTACCCAGGTGAGTGAGCCTCCTTCACTTTTCCACCCCAGGGTCAGGATCCAAGAGCAATGGGCTATCCCTGGCCACCTGCGCTGAGGATCTAAGGGGAGTAGGAGTGAATACCCTCAGGTTCCTCACAGGGCATACTGCCGCTCAGTGTCGACGACTCCCTCCTATATGGCCATGGCATTCCTCAACAACGGACGTGATGTTGGGCACCGTATAAAAGGATGCACTACGCTCCTTTTTTCCAGCATGCTTTTTAGAACACATTTGTACTTGATTCGAAAGAATATGGTCCTGCGTCAGTATGTCAGTATGTCATGTTCGAGGGGATTGGGTCCTCCGTATTACATATCAATGACAGGTAATGTCCACAGCGGAAAACTTTCTGCGTCGATGACGTCGATGCGCCGTCCCCTAGGACCTCCTCCGACGGTCGACGTCACCCGATGTGAGTAAGTAGGATGCACAATGCCGTAGCCTCAGTTCCGTTTTTTCCGCGAACGTGTTCGCTTCGTGAATCTCGGTACGCCTCGACTCTTCGGAGTTACTGTTGTTCTTTTCGGTTCTTTGGACCTGTTCGGTTTGTGAAAAAAGCCTGTTCGTGACGATGTCTACCTCGTCTTCCACCCTGCGTCCGGGCTTCAAGAAATGCGGGGACTGTGGGTCCAAGATGTCGGTCACAGACTTGCATGACGCCTGCCTCTGGGGGAGGCCCACGATACGGACGACTGTGTCGACTGCCAGTCGCTCACGGCCAAGGCCTTGCGGGACCGCAAGAAGAAGTTGTCGGTAGGTTGGGTGTCTAAGCCACGGAAGTCGAGGACTCTCCGCATCATCGTCGGAAGTCCAGTGGGTCTCCTTCCAGGAGTAGGTCTCGTCACTCCTCTGCCTCTTAGAGGCATTCCAGGAAGTGCCGGCATCGGTCGCCTTCCCCGTCCTCTTCCGAGGACGCCTCCCGTCGGTGGGTCGCTTATCCCACCATGCAAGCGACACCGGAGGAATGGGCTTCCTTCGGGAAGAAGATGTTAGAGATTCTCGAATCGCAGGGCGCTGGTCCTTCCGCGCCTCCAAGAGGGGTCGGTCGGCACCGGTCGAGAGACACCGCTCGTACGCCTTCGGGCTCGGGTGGTCGGCACGGGTCGTGGGAGAGGTCCCGCTCGGACAAGGGTAGCCGTTCTCGCCATGCCCGTTCCAGGTCCCGGTCCTCGACGCGCTCTAGACCGCGTGATCCTGTGCCGTCTTCGAGGAAGACGTTGACGCCTGTGGCGACGAGGTCGTCGACAACCTCTCTCGAGTCTCCGCCTCTGAGGGGGTCATCGACGCTGTCGGCGCCTATGTCGTCGAGAGACACGCTCGGAGCTCCGGCTTCGAGGCCTGTGTCGACGCTGGCGGCGCTGCGGCTGACGTCGACGCCGACTCGCTCGACATCGACACTGATTCTCTCGACACCGGCGCTGATTCGTTCGGCACCCTCGACGCCTTTCGAGGCGGTGGTGTCGGAGGGGCCCCGTGGCACAGGGGAAGCCCCTAGAAAGGCTCTGGCTAAAGTCAGGCATAGCTTTGTTCCCCAGGTGCCTTCTTCTCACCGTCTGGAGTACATCTCGGAGGGTGATGAGGGCTCTGATGAGGGCTTGGTTCGGGGTTTGCTCCTGATGTGCAGTCCCGGCTCCTCAACATGCCCTTTGATGGTGAACATCTTTTTGGCACCAAGGCTGAGGAGAGCCTTGAGAGTTTGCAGACCTCCAAAGCTGCAGCAAAGTCGTTGGGCGCTGCAGTTCGACAACCTCTGCCTTTTCGTCCTAGGGGACAGCAATGGAGGGGAGGTTCCTTTCGCTATTACTCGTCCTTCAGTAAAGCGAGAGGAGCTGGCAGTCAAAGAGGCCACCGTAGGAGTACCAGAGGTGGAAAGCAGGGTACTCAAGGTGCCAAGGCCGCTCGGGCAGTTGCCTCTTTGTCCTCAGGCAACGCCGCAGCCGTTCCCACTCAGTCATGAGGCCATGTCCCATGGTTCGCCGGTTGGGGAAAGGCTGGCGCAGCATCTTGTAGAGTGGCGTGCCATTACTTAAGATGTGTGGGTTCTGGAGATCATTACCCACGGCTACTGTCTTCCCTTTCGGCAGAGGCCTCACGACAATCCACCTGGGAACCTCTCTTTGAAGAGTCCGGATCCGCTCCTTGCGCAGGAAATTCACGCCCTGCTGGAGAAAGGCGCCATAGAACTGGTGCCTGTGGCGGAGAGGAACAACGGGTGGTATTCCGCTTGTTTTTTGATTTCGAAGAAAGACGGGGGATTGAGACACATCATGGACTTGCGCGGTTTCAACAAACTCCTCAGGAAGGACAAGTTCAAGATGGTTACTCTCTCTCAAGTCCTCCAGGCCCTTCAACTTCAGGACTGGTTGGTGTCTCTCGACCTCAAGGACGCTTACTTCCATGTGCCGATCCATCCCAAGCACAAGAAGTACCTGAGGTTCACGGTTGGCGACTCGCACTTTCAGTTTCGGGTCCTGCCGTTCGGATTGACCTCCGCCCCGAGGGTTTTCACCAAGCTCATGGTGGTGGTGGCAGCGCATCTCAGGAAAGGGGGGATTCACGTCTACCCCTACCTGGATGACTGGTTGATCAGGGGGAGCTCTCCCGAGCAAGTCCTGGATCATCTGTCCGTCACCTGCCACTCCCTTCACAAGCTGGGCTTCTCCCTCAATTTAAAGAAGTCCCATTTGACGCCAACACAGCGGCTCCAGTACATCGGAGCAGTGCTCGACACACCCCTGGGGCAGTGTTTTGCTCCCCAGGTGAGGGCTCTTCACATTCAGCAGATGGTGCACAAGTTTCAACTTGCCCAGACGCACCCGGCGTTCGAGTTCTTGAGGTTGCTCGGCCTCATGGCATCCTGCATTCTTCTGGTGCCAGAGGCTCGTCAGCGGATGAGATCTTTGCAGTGGGCACTCAAGATGCAGTGGTCGCAGTCTTCCGGCAGGATGTCGAACCCTGTTCAGGTGCCACCCTCGGTCGCCCAGGACCTTCTGTGGTGGGCCGTCGAAGGCAGTCTGATGAAGGGGGCCCCGTTTTGGTTTCCCTGGTCGGAGGTGACGATCGTGACGGACGCATCCCTCACGGGATGTGGAGCTCATGCCAACGAGTTGACAGTCAGCGGTCGTTGGTCTCCGTCGGAGTCCAGACTCCATATCAATCTGTTGGAGCTGAGGGGCGTCAGGCTAGCCCTGAAGGCTTTTCTGCCTACTGTGCGAGGAAAGAGTGTCCTGATCTTGCCGGACAACACGGTGGCCATGCACTACCTCAACAAAAGGGGGGGCAGGGTCACTTCCTCTGTGCAGGGAGGCGATGCAGCTCGAGTTCTGGCCATCCAGCAGGAAGTTTCGATCTCGGCCGTTCATCTGGCCGGGGACGACAACAAGACGGCGGACGCTCTGAGCAGGCAGAGCACGGTCTCTCACGAGTTGGAGCTGGCTCAGGAGATTCTCCTGGAGATCTTCGCCCTTTGGGGGACCCCTCAAGTGGATCTCTTCGCCTCCAGTGTCAACCGGAAGTGCGAAAGGTTCTGCTCGTGGGAATTTCGTCCAAAAGGAGTCTTGGGAGACGCGTTCGTGGTGGAGTGGTCATTCCCACTGCTGTACGTGTTTCCTCCAGTCCCCGTCATCCCGCAAGTACTGCAGAGGTTACGGGGGTTTGGTTCCCGGATGATCCTCATTGCTCCAGCGTGGGCCCGGAGGACGTGGTACCTGGACCTTCTCGACTTGTCCATCTGCCCTCCACGTCGTCTTCCCTACCGAGATGATGTGCTCTCACAGGAGTGGGGTCAGGTTCTCCATCCAGAGGTCAGATCCCTCAACCTTCACACTTGGCTTCTGAAAGGTTGAGGTATAAGGATTGGGACCTCCCTGAGGACGTGTTGGAGGTGTTGCTCTCGGCCAGACGGCCGGCAACAAAGTCTCTGTACCGTTGCTGTTGGCGTAAATTCTGCGACTGATGCAGAGTTAAGAATGTGGATCCTTTTGAATGTGACATTCCCATGGTACTGTCTTTTTTGCTTTCTTTGGCCCACAGGGGCTTGAAAGTGGGTACCATTAAAGGTTACCTGGCGGCGCTGTCCATATTTAAGCGCTCGTCTGAAGAATGTTCTTATTTTAAGTTCTCCAGCATGGGGTCTGGCATGGATTCACATGCTCATGAATATTCCCCGTCGTCAGGCTGGGAATCCTCGGTAAAGAAAAAACCAGTATCAGTTTCGTTTCTGATCTGTCTTTCGTAGTAGTAACCAATCACTGATCTCTGCGTCATATTGACCACAGCCAATGACTGCCCTCTACCCAAGCCCCGCCTCTGGCAGCCATCTTCAGATTTTTACAGCACGTTCAAGTGTTGGGATCCTCGTGCTATTGCTCTCGAGCGTTAGTGCTATTTTTTCACATTTTTTTCTCAAAAACTTTGTTTTTTTACTGTCAAAAGAGCCTCAAGCTCCACTGTTTCTTCATCCGATCAACGGGGACCCGTGTCGGATTAGTCTACGCCCCTCAAGGGTGAAGATTTCGTCGAGCCATGCTTTTGGAGGACTCCAGAAGTTTCTCAGGCCCATCTCGGACATGGCCCAGGAGAAGGGAAGCTCGACGCCCGGAAAGCTGTTCAGGGTCTGCCCTGGATGCCAGCTTCAGAATGTCTTTAAGGAGGACGAACACTCCTTTTGTCTGTACTGCCTACATGAGGACAAGACGCACGTGGAGAAGGACTGTGCATTTTGCGGCAATATGTCGGAGCGGACCATGAAGGACCGCCATCAACGTCTCGCCAACTGGCTGGAAGGGAAGAGCCCGTCAGGCGAGAAGAAGAAGAAGAAATCCGAGCGGTCTTCTAAGACCTTTGAGGACGCCCCGGCGACGGGGGGTCCAACGCAAGGCCAAGCACCGCGAGTCCGCTGGCACCAGGAGCGCCGAACGGTCGGGCTCTACGGGCACCAGGCAGGGCGCATCCTCCCCGGCACCATCAACCGCGAGTCAAGGCTCTGGTTCGGGTAAGAGGAAGGCCGAGCACCCGGCGAAGCTCCTGGAGTGGCCCCGGTCGAGCTCGAAGGTCCCATCGGAGGGAGAGCGAGGCAGTGACCCTCCCCCCAAGGAGAAGGCGGTGAGCGCACCTAAGGTGGTGAAAGCCTTAATCCATCCGGCCAAGGCCTCTATCGAGACAGTCGTGGCGGCCCTGGCTCAGCCTGTGGAGGCTACACCAGTGGTGGCGACCTCGGGGCTCAGAGTCTCCCTGCCACCGCGGAGGGAGTCCTCTTTTATGCCCATCAACAGGACCCCTGTGAAACCTCCGACGGAGAAGAAAAAGGGGGGGGGGCAGGAGGTCGTCGTGGATTCGGCCTCAACCTCTGAGGAAGAGCTGATCGAAGTCTTAAGCCACGGCGTTGGCCAGGAAGAAGACCAGCCCGTCGGGAGGGATCCCGACGTGGGAGACGACGATAACGTCGAGGGTGCCGACGGGGCCCCTGACCGCCCGTCGGAATCCCCTCAACCAGTGCCGTAAGACAACTCGGCGGCCATTTTGTTGGCTATACAGTCCTTATGCTTGGAGATAAGGACGAGACTGCCGTTACCACCAGCGGAGGACCCTCTCCCGACGGGGGACCCGGAGCCAGGCCCTTCTGGGAGCCCTACCCCTAAGAGAAGAAGGATTCATCCTCCACCTCCTTTTCAGCCATCGCGCCCTGTTCAGCTCTCCTCCCCGTCCACGACTCGTGGGGATGATACGGGGACTGACACGGCCGCGACGGGTACGGACGACGAGGTTTACGACGAGGATCTGCCGTCGTAACCTCCCACCCGGGCTTCCCCGCCCGACGAGATTGGATCGTTTCACTCCATGATCGCCAGGGCATCCGAGCTTTTCCAGCTCTGCCCGGTAGAGAAGAAGAAGGAAGGTTTCCTTTATCAACGGCGCGAGGCCAAGAGGAAGACGGTCCTCTCCGTACCTCTACTGGACGATATTTGGGATGAGGGCCTCGCCCTCCTCAAGAACCCCCATCCACAAAGCCGGCTAGAAGGGATCGGTACGAGAAGAAGTACCAGGTCCCGGATGCGGCCCCCTTGTGCCTTCGGGCACAGCCGACCCCGGATTCGGTCGTCTCCGTGGCGGCCAGGAAGAAAGCGGGGGAGGGCACGGCCTCTACGTCGACCTTCCCGCCGGAAGGCGAGGGAAAGAAATTGGATACGATGGGACGCAGGGTCATCTCGTCTGCAGCGACGACGATTAAGGCGGCCAACGCCTTGGCTATCGTAGCCCGCTACGACAGGGAGTTGTGGTACAAACTGGCCCCCCTGCTGGACTTCCTACCGGACGACAAGAGGGCGGATGCCCTAGAGATCTTGCAGGAAGGAGAGGTGGCGTCGGACCACGCCATTACGATTGCGACGGACATCGCTGACACTGGATTTCGCCAGTTGGGCAACGGCGTGTGCCTTAGGCGGCGTGGATGGCTCAAGGCTACTGACTTCCGTCAGGACGTGCAGACCAGAGTCTTGGACATGCCGTTCGACGGAAACAACCTGTTTGGGAAAACAGTGGTCGATTCCCTTGAAGCCATCAAGGCAGACACGGAGACGGCCCGGGCTCTTGGGGTTCTCCAGCAACGGCGGCCGCCCTTTCGGAGCGGCAGAGGCAAACAGGGTGCCTCCAAAGGTTCCGGCGGCGGATTTTCCACCTACCGTCAAGCGGCCCGTTCGTCGTCGCAGGAAGCATACAGGGGACGAGGCAAGTCAGGCGGACCCCGCCGTCGTCGCCAAGGAGGTCAAGGCGGCAAAGCCTCGTCGAAGCAGGACTGAACCGGCCGTGGGGTCGGGCCCCCACCGAAGCACCCCGGTGGGAGGCCGGCTGGCGAGCTTCGTCAGCGTGTGGGAGTCCATCTCCACCGACCGTGGGGTGCTGGACGCCCTAGCCCAGGGTCACGCGCTCGAGTTTCTAAAGAGGTGCCCGCGCGTCCCCCCTGTGGCCAGGAAAGAACATCACGTCCCTCAACTTCTCTTGGAGGTAAAGGCGATGCTCAGGAAGGGCGCCATCGAGCTCGTCCCAAAGCGGCTTCGGGGCTCCGGAGTTTACTCAAGATACTTCCTCGTGAAGAAGACGGCGGGAGGATGGCGTCCCATCCTGGTCCTACGACGACTGAACAAATTCATCAAGGCACAGAAGTTCCGGATGGTCACCCTCCAACACGTCCTGGGTCAGCTGGAGGAGGGCGATTTCCTGTCGTCGTTGGATTTGGAGGATGCCTACTTCCATATTCCCATCCTAAAGGGACACCGAAAGTTTCTCAGGTTCGTGGTCCAAGGGCGTCACTATCAGTTCAGAGCCCTTCCCTTCGGACTGAGGTCGGCACCCAGGGTGTTCACCAAGTGCCTCGCACCAGTGGCGGCGCAGCTGCGCCGAGAGGGGATCCACGTCTACCCCTACCTGGACGACTGGCTCATCCGAGCGAAGACGAAGGAGCTCGCCGTGGAGCACACGGCAAGGACCGTCCAACTTCTCACGGACCTGGGATTCTCCATAAACTACGCCAAGTCCCACCTGGTGCCCGCGCAAGACGCAATGTTTCTGGGAGCAAAGCTCGACACAGTGTCGCTTCTGGCCTATCCGTCGGAGGAAAGGACGAGGGCCATTCTGGGCAAGGTGCAGCGGATGCTGGTTGCGGACGCAGCCAGAGTGAGGTCCATCAAGTCCCTCCTCGGAATGATGTCTTCTTGCATTTACCTCATCCCCCTGTGCAGGCTCCGGATGCGCCCGTTGCAGGAGTTCCTGGACACGCGCTGGATCCAGACGACGGGCAGCTTCGAGGAGAGGATCACACTCGACGAGAGTTTCCGACGAGCAATCCGGTGGTGGGACACCCGCGCGCATCTGACGGCGGGCATGGACTTCCAGACCCCCGGCCACCAGGAGACAGTGACCACGGATGCCTCCCTGGAAGGGTGGGGAGCGCACACCGAAAATCTGCACGCGAGAGGCCTTTGGCTCCCGACAGAGAAGTCCCTCCATATCAACGTCCTGGAGCTCCGTGCAGTGTTTTGGGCCCTCAGGTCCTTCCCTCCGTCCCTCAAGGGCAAGGTGGTGAGGATCTTCACCGACAACACCACCACCATGTTCTACATCAGGAAACAGGGCGGAACCAGGTCCCCAGCCCTGTCCAAGGAGGCGCAGGATCTGTGGCATTGGCCCGTCGCCCAAGGGATGTTTCTGGTGCCGTTTCATCTGGCAGGGATAAAAAACACCATCGCCGACTCACTCAGCAGGGAGCTGCGCTCGTGCCACGAGTGGGAACTACGACAGGATCTAGTGGACCGCCTCTTCCGACGGTGGGGCACACCCCAGATCGATCTGTCCGTGACGGCGACAAACTCCAAGTGCCGGAGGTTCGCCAGCAGGTTTCCCCAGCCAAGGAGCATGGGCGATGCTTTCTCGTTCCCCTGGGAGGGCCTGTTTCTATACGCGTTCCCTCCATTGCCATTGCTGATCCGGCTCATCAACCAGCTCAAGAGGTCACGGTGCAGGATGATCCTCGTCGCACCTGCGTGGCCGAGGCAGATATGGTTCCCGGACCTTCTGGACTTGTCAGCGTCCCCGTCAATCAAGCTGCCAGTGGACGCGGATCTTCTCTCCAGGGAAGGAGGCGCCATCCTCCATCACGACCCGAAGTCGCTGAACTTGCAGGCCTGGCTCCTGTAGCGCTAGAGTTTGGAGGATACGACATACCGGCCGACTGCAGAGAGGTTCTTGCAAAGGCCAGGGCGTCCTCAACTCTTAAATGCTACGGACACAAATGGAAGAGGTTCTCTGTCTGGTGCCACGCACAGAAGATTAACCCTCTACGGATTACGGCTCCCCAAGTACTGCCATACCTACTGACGCTGGCCAAAGCTGGACTGGCGCACGCGTCCATCAAGATTCATCTTGCTGCGATCTCCCGATACACCAGAACCACGGGGCGGACGTCTTTGTGGTCTCATCGTCTGGTGAAAGAGTTCATGAAGGGACTGTTCAGATCGTTCCCGCCGGTGAAGGCTCCGGCCCCGGCGTGGGAGCTCAACGTGGTGCTGGCCAAGCTCATGGGACCTCCGTTCGAGCCTCTGCACTCGGCTCCGTTGAAGTTCTTGTCGTGGAAAACAGCGTTTCTTGTGGCCATCACCTCCGCATGACGGGTGGGAGAGATCCAGGCCCTTTCCTGCAAGGCCCCGTACTTGACTTTTCACGACACAAGGGTAGTGCTCAGGACGCACCCCTCCTTCATGCCCAAGGTGCCGTCGGACTTCCACCTCAACGAACCCTTGGTGTTGCCTGTTTTCTTCCCGTCGCCTTCGTCGCCGGCTGAAAGGACTTTGCACTCGCTGGATGTGGCTAGAGCGCTGAAGTTCTACGTGGACCGCACGAAGTGTTTTCGGAAGACGTCACGACTCTTTGTGAACTTTGGACCTGTCAATCAGGGGAAGGCTCTCTCGAAGGCTTCCATTTCCAGATGGCTCTCCGGCTGTATCATGTACTGTCATCGGTTGGCAAACCGAACGCTGCCTGGCCGTCTGAGAGCCCATTCCACTAGAGCGATCGCAGCTACCACGGCGTTACTATCTGGTGTGCCCTTGCTGGACATCTGCAGGGCTGCTACGTGGAGGTCGACGCACACCTTCACGAAATTCTACTGCGTCGATCGGGATTCCAGGGAGGGGTCCAGGGTCGGCCAAGCAGTGCTGCGCAACCTGTTCGCCTAAGGTGAGCCTGGTGAGGAGGTAAGATTTGCTTAATGTTGAGTTTGATGTAATGCTTAATGTTGAGCCTTTGCCACCTCCCGTGGTTGTGCATGTGTGTACTGCTATGTATTCTTTATTCATGAGCATGTGAATCCATGCCAGACCCCATGCTGGAGAAGGAACAAGTTACTTACCTGTAACTGTTGTTCTCCAGCATGGGTCTGGCATGGATTCACATGCGAACCCTCCCGCCTACCCCTCTGCGGCTCTTCACTTGGTCATACTGCCACTTCACATGCTACCAAATCTGAAGATGGCTGCCAGAGGCGGGGCTTGGGTAGAGGGCAGTCATTGGCTGTGGTCAGTATGACGCAGAGATCAGCGATTGGTTACTACTACGAAAGACAGATCAGAAACGAAACTGACACTGGTTTTTTCTTTACCGAGGATTCCCAGCCTGACGGCGGGGAATATTCATGAGCATGTGAATCCATGCCAGACCCATGCTGGAGAACAACAGTTACAGGTAAGTAACTTGTTCCATCCCTTTGATTTCTCAATTTTTGAAAGGGCTCACTAATGTGTTCCCTCCATCACCTTTTCAGATGCCCGGTTGGGATTTGAACGTGGTTCTTAAGTTTTTTATGGGTGCTCTGTTTGAGCCTTTGTATTCTTGCCCTTTGAGATTGTTAACTCTTAAAACTGTGTTTTTGGTTGCGGTTACTTCCGCTCGCAGAGTGAGTGAGTTACAGGCACTTTAGTTTAAGCCACCCTTCACTGTGTTTCATAAGGACAGGGTTGTCCTTCAAGTTCGTCCTTATCTTCTTTCAAAGGTGGTTTCAGAATTTCATTTGGGCCAGGAGATTGTTCTTCCGGTGTTCTATCCTCCTTCGCATCCTGGTAAGGAAGAGGAGAGGCTCTATAGGCTTGATCCTAGGAGAGCATTGAGCTTTTATGTTTCACGCATGTCCCGGGTCAGAGTGGACGATCAGCTCTTCATTGGTTACGCTGGAAAGTGTTTGGGACAAGCTGTGACGAAACAGACTTTGTCTCGTTGGATTATTTTAGCTATCTCCGAGTGTTACCGCTTGGCGGGTAAGGACCCACCCGCTGGCTTGCGGGCCCATTCTACCAGGCTTGCGGGCTGCATCTACTGCCCTGCAGAGGGGTATTCCTGTTCGTAACATCTGTGATGCAGCCACCTGGGCTTCAGTACATACTTTTGTACGTCACTATTCCCTCGATTCCATCCGAGGGCAGGATCTGGCCTTTGGCAAGGCAGTCCTTTATTCCGCAATTTGATTGGGCATGCTAAATTTGTGTTCTAAATTCTTTTCCCACCTCCTTGCTTTGGTACTGCTTTGGGAGTCTGTCATAGATATGGAATACGTCGGAGGACCCAATACCCTTGAAGAACAAGTTACTTTCTTACCTGGTAACGTTCTTTCGATGGGATGGTCCGACGACGTATTCCGTATCGCTCCCTCCCTACCTTCCCCGCTACAGAATTTCTTATGCAATTGCAGCTTGAGTTTCCGCAAGGCCTTGTGTGTCTGACTGGCAGAAGACTGGTGGCACACGTTCTGGGAAAAAACTACAACTGAGGCTACGGGCGTCGTGCGTCCTACTTATCACATCGGGTGACGTCGACCGTTGGAGGAGGTCCTCGGGGACGGCGCATCGATGCAGGACACAGACGCCGAACATTTTCTGAAGCAGAACATCTATGGACATTACCTGTCATAGATATGGAATACGTCGTCGGACCATCCCATCGAAAGAAAGTTACCAGGTAAGAAAGTAACTTGTTCGTTTAAACCGTCAGGGTTTAAACGCTGCAAGGACAGCAACTTTAAAAATGTCACTCACTGACCCACACCTTATCTGTCATGATACGTAGCAATGTGGTTCTTGTCTGGTGATGAACCCGAAGGCGATGAAGGAATGCTTGGCAGACCGCAGTCAAAATCCCTGGTGATATTCAAGGTCATCTGAGCACGATGCAATAAGGCAACCAAGAAACATTTACACTTGTCGCATAAGAAGCACAGACGCGATTCCGACTCTTAGGACAAAAGGGGTAAGTTGTACCCTAAGAAGGGTGCATCTAGAGAGGAGTTTGAGGACTTAAAAAACCAAATGTTGAAATTTTTTGCAATGGCCTCGGCTGGTACGGCTTCAACCTCCGCACCACAGGTTGACACAGCTCCAAACGCGCCTGGTCTGT
Organism: Ambystoma mexicanum; assembly: GCF_040938575.1. Lineage (NCBI taxonomy): Eukaryota > Metazoa > Chordata > Amphibia > Caudata > Ambystomatidae > Ambystoma > Ambystoma mexicanum. The sequence goes on along the minus strand of NC_090925.1, from coordinate 322,983,144 downwards.
CTGGTATGAATGCAGCCAAGTAAGGTTGAAGGCCCTCGACCAAAATACCGAAGGAGAAACCTGCTCCTGCGCCGAGACGGTCGGCAGCCCCCTAAATCCAAGAAGCTCCTCGACAGGCGGAGGACCCGCAAGATCGAAGTTTTATACCGGACACTCGATTTGTGTTCTATGACTCAATGCAGATGATTTTTGTCGAGGACGACCATTAACATATTGGTTTTTAGCTGATGTGGTTGAGGGGGTGGTTGTGGCCTTGGATCCATTACCAGATTTTATGGTTATCCAGGCTGGGTTACTGCAACTGGCGGAGTCCTCCACGATGCCAGTGGTTTGGACACATCTCAGGATGTGGAATTCCAGCAATTTAACCAGCATGTACACCCAAATGCACAATACCGCAGAACGGTCGAGAAGGTTGTCGTGGCCTTTGGGCTTGGTGCTCCGTCAAAATCGGTCTTGCAGTACAACCTCACTGACATCCTTGCTGTTCAATGCGGCCATAGAAGATCCAGTCATGGCCTTGTGGCAGCGCCAGTGCTTGACACCGGCAGTCGAGACAGAGATTACTAAAAAATATGTGCTTGACACCGGCAGTCGAGACAGAGATTACTAAAAAATATAAGCCGGCGACCTTCTATTTTTGACGACTAAACCGAACCCCAATGGATCAGCAGCATAGACTACGATGATTCGTCCAGGCCGTCAACGTCGAACCTCCCCACCGATAGGGAATCAAAAAAGTCAACGCTTTGGAGAAGAACATTTTTGCCTCGCTTAAAGCTGTGAATGCCTCTTGTGGTTTTGTTAAATTCCACATATCTTCTGGAGAACCATTTCAAAAGCATCTGACCACCTTCCAGAGGCAGAGGTCAAGAGTGGCTTCTTAGACATAGTGGCTGATGGCAAAGAAATGGCCTGTCAAGTGCTCCAAGCAGGGATGGATGCAGCAGACTGCATCGGTCAAGCTATGGGCACTTCAACACTCTTGCGCAGGTCTGCTTATTTGAGGTTCTCGGGTGTTTCCCCGAATGTTCAGTCGAAGCTGCTGGCCCTTGCCTTTGATGGTTAACCTCTTTTTGGTCCCAAAGCCGATGAGTCACTGGAAATGTTCAAGGACTCGAAGCTAACTGCTAAATCTTAGCCATGCAGCAACAGCCTCCTTGGTAGAATTTTGCCTTTGGGTTCAGAGGAAGGGGTTACATGAGGCACTCCAACGTCCCGAGAAGGGCACAAGCGCCTCAGGGCAAATCGGGGCAACCCAGGTTCCCATGGCCAGGTAGAGATTGAGGAGGGTCGTGACAGTAGACTACTGCTGTACCGTCGAAGGCACCTCAGAAACATCTTTGAAGTCTGCCACCAATATTTTTCTGTTTCGAAGGAGAGTCTCTGGCTTTGTGGGCAAATGGAAAGAAATTACTTGTAACGCCAGGGTCCTTCAGCTAATCGAGTGGGGTTATTGCCTCCCGTTTTTGAAGAAACCACCGGACAGACCACTGCCTTGCGCCCAACAGCTGGAACGGGAGCTGCAGGAAGAGCTGCAGGCCCTTCTTTTTGAAGGGAGCAGTAGAGGTGGTCCCAGCCAACGAAATGGTATCGGGTTGGTACTCCCGATACTTCCTGGTTCCCACGAAATGGTTCCTGGTCCTCAGGGATTTGAACAAATTCCTGAAGAAGGACACATTCAGGATGATGATGGTGAGGGAAATTCCCTAGGCTCTGCATTTCCAAAACTGGCTGGTGTCGCTGAACCTTCAGAATGACTATTTTCACATGCCCATCCACAGGAAGCACAGGCGATTCCTAAGCTTAGTCATCCGGTACGCACATTATGAATTCATAGTGCTCACTTTTGGCTTGACCTTCGCCCCCAGGGTCTTTACCAAGCTGATGGCAGCAGTAGTGGCCCACCCAAGGAGAGCCTGGCGTCTTTGTGTTTCCATAGGTTGCGGTTTGGAGAAAATGGAGTAGTCATTGGGAACAGTACGTAAGTGGACAGACATTAAGGACAACCAACATTGGACTTTTTTAAGAACTCCAGCAGTCTCCTGGCATTAGCTTTCCTGCTCTTGCTGGGCCTTCCTGGTGGGGCAGGCAAGACTCTGGATGTGTGATCCCTTCAGTGGCTTCTCAGGAGCCAGTGGTCGCAGTACTTTTACAAGACTTTGAATGTCCTCCAGGTATCAAGGTCTGTGGTGAACTGCCTGATCTAGTGGAATGACAGAACAAACATGTTGGCGAGAGAACCTTTTTGGGTGCCATGGCCAGAGGAAAAGGTTGTCATGGAAGTCTTGCTGAAGGGCTGGGAAGCTCATTGTGGCCCCCTCCAGGTGAGCAGTTATTGGTGACGGCGAAAGGATTCCACATCAATCTGCTGGAGCTGCGAGCAGTCTAGCGCTGACTGCTTTTGTGCCATCTCTGAATGGGAAACATGTCCTGGTGTTAATGGACAACATAGTGACCATGTACTACCTCCACAAGCAGGGAGGCGTCAGATCACTGCCCCTATGCAGTAAGGCTATGAAGCTATGGTTTTGGATGCAGGAGACCAACATTTCAGCTTCTACAGCTCATCTGGCAGGGGTAGAGAATGGGTTAGCAGACGCTCTATGCAGGCAGAGCTCAGTCTCCCGTGAGTGGGAGCTATGCCCGGAGGTCATTAGGGATCTTCACCAGGTGGGGCACCCCAATGGTGGATCTGTTTGTGACGAAGGACAACACAAGTGCATGCATTTCTGTTTGAGGAATTTCGCCCGAGGGGGGCATTGAGGGATGAATTTCTGGTGGAGTGGGTCTTCGACATCCTTTGTGTTCTCGCCGCTACCAGTCATCCCTTGGGTTTGCAGTAGGTTGCAGAGATTCAGGGATCACCTGATTCTGATCAAACCAGGCAGGGCAAGGAGGGTGTGGTACCCAGATCTCCTGGAGCTGGCTGTATGCACACCTTCCTCAGAGGCCAGACCTCTTGTCACAGTTGGGAGGCAATGTGCTTCACGCAAACCTGGACCATCTCAACCTGCATGTTTGGCAATCGAGAATACAAGTGGGCAAGATGAAGGGTATTTGGCAGCTCTGTCAATTTTTAAAAGGCCGCATGAACAATATTCCTTCTTAACCATCCCTCTAGTGGCCCATTTTTTGAAGGACCTGCTTAATTCTTTCCCTCCTTCGCCTTTTGTGGTCCCTCAGTAGGAACTGCACTTAGTTCTCACCTTCCTGATGGTGACTCCATTTGAGCCTTTGCATTCAGCTCCCATCAGACTCGTCACATTGAAGACTGCTTTTTTTGTGGCAATCACGTCCGCTAGGAAGGACAGTGAATTGCAGGCACTTTGCAGAAAAAGCCCCGTTATTGAACTTTCTTAAAGAAAAAATACCCGGGAAGTACACCCGAAGTTTTACCAAAAGTGGTCTCCAATTGCATCTGGGCCAGAGCATCGATCTTCCAGCGTTGTACCCTCCAACCCAACATTCAAAGGACGAGGATAGGCTCCACAGAGTGGATCCCAAGAGGGTGCTGAGTTTTTACCTGGCTTTACAGGCTGTTTCAGAAAGAATGACCAGTTGTTTATTGCATTTTCGCAATCCAAGTGGGGGCGAGCATTTACTAAGTAAACGATCTCTCGCTGAATAGTGCTATGCAATTATGAATGTTACCAGATCGCGGAGAAGGAGGTTCCAGCAGGGCTTAGAGCCAACTCTACCAGAGTTGTGTTGTGGCCTTCTCGGCTCCTCACACGAGAGTGCCGGCTAGAGACATTTGTTGCGTGGCAATGTGATTTCTCTGCACACGTTTGCCAAACATTACAGCTTGGCTTCTGTGGCCGATGCGCGCTTTAGTAAGGCGGTCCTCCAGATTTCTTTGGTTTGATTTCCAACCCTCCTCCAGTATGGTTACTGCTTTGGGAGTCTATCAAGATGAGGAATCTGTTGGAGAATGCATTACATTGTAGAAGAAATTACTTAACAGTAATTTATTTTCTATTGTTTCTTCTCCCACAGATTCCTCATCACCCTCCAAGCATACCCTGCTTGGAAGTCCATGGTCTCAATCGCATTCTCTGGTCAAGTTTCCATGTGTAATGAAATGAGGAGCAGAGCGCTACATTTGGGCAGCAGCAATTCGTTGGTTCATTGCCAGACTGCCCTATGTCTTCTGGTTTTGTTCAAAGATTGAAATATGGAAGAAAAAGTTAAGCAAGCATTCAGTGTTTGCTGTTGTTGTTTCTATGTCTTCCTCCATTACTGTTTCCTATTGCAGGTTGTGCTTGGTGGGGGAGTGGGAGGGTGGGTTAGTGGAGAACTGAGGTAAGTGGGCATAGTGCATCCTTTTATACGGCCCACGACGTAATGTCCATTGTCGAGAAATGGAGTGGCTGTATACGAGTGAGTCGAGGACGATATCGAGCAGCACTACGTCCCCAGTCGATTTATTTTTTCAAGCATCTGATGCTGTATAGCAATCTATCAAGATGAGGAATCTGTGGGACAAGCATCCATAGAAAGAACATTACTAGTCTGCTGGATGGCTACTCCCATGGATTCCTCATTGCCCTTCCAACCATCCCCTCCACTAGAGAATGCTGATAGATATTGTAAGGGAAAAGAGAGAGAAAATAGAATTGTTTTGTATATATATGTATGTATTATGCACCTATATTCGTACAGAGAGAAAGACGTTTTTCACCCTGATGATTCCAGCGGCTGATGAGCATGTGGAAAAAGGGGTAGAACTGAGATCAGAGGGCTTGGTGCTTTCTTTTGTACTGATGGCATCGTCGCTTCCTATGTCAAGTAGTAGACCGGGGGACGAAGCAGACACCAGTGGGCATGACGCCCCCCATAATATTTCTGTTGCCAACTGTGCCAGCGACATATATCCGAAGATGAGGAATCTGTGGGATAGCCATCCAGCAGAAAGAATATTATCCCTGTAAGAACAGAAGTGACAGACCTCTGACTCATCCTCTGACAAACTGACCTGTCCCCTACTCCAAAGGCAATACTGTCTGTCTATCTGTTCCAAAAATAGGGCCAACATTTAGGCCCGTATCTCTGGAGCCTCTAACAAAACGGCTGAACTCTTCAAAATCTGCAAGTAACTATCCTTCTGCAGTTTCCACCTCCCCTCTTCTTTCTCAGGCCCTCTGTACTGCACTGGCCACCCATTTCACCTCTAGAACTCAGGACATTCTAACCTCTCTCTCATCTTCCCCTCGTCCACTCCTCCAGCTGCCCCCCTTCCTCCCTTGGCCTCTCGTCCACCCCTGCCCACTCTCTCCTTCTCACCTATCACAACGGATGAGATTTCTAGAGTAGTCCACTCTATGAAGGTCTCCTCCAAACAGGTTTCTCCCTGTTCTTCCAGAACCATTAAGGACAACATCTCCTCCCTTGCCTTGGCTCTTGCTGATTTCTGCAACCATTACTGAACATATGGCTCTTTCCCATCTTCCCTCCAGCACTCCTTTGTGCACCGTCTCCTAGAAAAAGCCTTCAGCCGACCCCTTGTGTCCAGCCAACTACCTCCCTATCGCTACTACACCGTTCCTTGGGAAACTCTTGGAGAAGTTGGTCTTCCCTCAACTGACCCGACACACTGAGCTCGTTGATTGTTTACTTGACCATCAAGCTGGATTCCGAGCATCCAGAGGCATGGAAACTGCTCTCCTGAACAAACGTGAAGATTTGCTCGCAAATCTTGACTCTAACCCTCCTGCTGTTCCCATTCTCCTTGACCTCTCTTCTGCCTTTGACACTGTTAATCCTCATACAGTGGCTCCAAGATAGTCTTGGTATCTTAGACCAGGCATTGGATTGGTTGACCTCCTTCCTCACTGACAGCTCTTCTCAGGTGCTTCTGGGCTCCTTCTCCTCCACCACCATTTGCTCCACCCTCACTCGCTTGCACCCAAGGCTCTAGCCTCTAGCTTGGCTTCTCAACATCTACCTTGCACCTCTTGCTCACCTGATCTCTGCCTTCTCTCCTCATTTCCAGTGTTACACAGACGACACACAACTCTTCAAGCTCCCCTCTTCCTCTTCCCCCCCTCTAACATCCCGGACTGCCTATCTGCTATTCGTTCTTGGAGCACCTCCAATGATCTCTCTTTAAATGCCAGTAAGACTGAGATTCTTCATATCGGGACACCTGCTCCTCACCTCCCTCCTCCACTCTGGCTGCCCTCTATGGGTCCATCTCCCTCTTCTTCCATTGAGGCCAGAAATCTTGGGGTCATCTTAGACTCCTCTCTCTCCTTTACGCCTCACATCTTGCACTTTGCCAAGAAGGCCCACTTTCAACTTCACCTCCTTAGAGGCATTCTCCCTTTCCTCATCTTCCTCCAGAAGCTCAACATCACTAGAGCTCAAGTCCTCTCCAGGCTGGATTACTGGAACATCCTCTTCCTCAACCTGCCTCTTTCTTCACTCTGTCCTCGTCAACTAATCCAGAATAGGGCTGCAAGACTTATCCTTGGCCTCAAGCCCTGGGATCGTATCTCTCCAGCTCTAAAATATCTCCACTGGCTCCCAGTTGCTGCAAGGATCAAATTTGCATCATCCGCAAGGCTGTTTGGTGCCACGCTACCTGCAATTCTCTCTTACTAAATAAACTCTTTCCAGATCCCTTCGATCCTCTGGCTCCAACTCTCTGCTGATCAAACTTTTCTCCAAGGTGAGGGCTGGGACAGATCTCCTTCCTCAGCTGGCTCCGCCCGCCCTCCTATGGATCAGTCTCTCTCTCTCTCTCCCTCTCCCTCTCTCTCTCTCTCTCTCTCTCTCTCTGTCTTGAACCAATTGGGTCCTGGCACTCTGACCTATCGCCACCAACACCCCCCCCAGCCCCCCTCTCTGCACTGCCCTCTTGGCACACAACCGCCTTTGGGTGGATTGTCTCCGCCCAGTACTTACCTGTTGGTCGGTTGACGTTCCTCTTCACACAGAACTTCTCTCCCCATGCACTTACCTGTTGCCCCCCTTTGAACAGCACCTCTTGCACTTCCCCCTCTGGAGGGCCCTAATAGCACTTACCTCCCACCCCCTCCCTTTTTCTCTCGCACTGCATGTTAGGTAAGATTTCCACAGAGCTGGTAAATCTTCCTTTCCTGGTTCAACTCCAGAACTTTTTGCTTTTCTAGTGGGATATTTTTCATTAATACCTCAGTGAGTGGGAACCTTTTTTTCCACACTCACCTGTCTTTAACTCTTTTTACGGGTGTCATTTTTAAGACTCTCCATAGTGTCTTTTTAAAGTTATCATGTCTAACAACTTATAGGCAATAAGTGCCTGTTGTTGCTGGGTTGCCCTAGGGGCCCCCATTTAACTTTCTTGTGCTAACCTTGAGTGAACTACAGTTCCCAAGGGTAGAAAGGATCTTTGGATCCCTTTTACATTTTATTCTGTGAAACCATCACACCCCACCTTATGTGGAGTGCTGGGGAGATCCAAGGTATCCCCTTTCACATTAAAACTGTAATAATTCTGATACAGTGACAAGCTTACCTTTAATGGCTGGTGGCAGTGATACCTTTTACTAATTTGGTGCACCTTTACCGGGTGTTGTATCACAGCTACAGTAAAGGCACCTAAGGGTGCTCATTTTACCAACATGGCCCCTGTCTTCTTTTTTTGCCATTTTAGTGTTTCTTGTAGTTTCTTGTTCCTTCCCCTGACATCCAGGGTGGGAAATTCCTTTGTGTGAGTTTTGTATTTGGCGGGAGTCCCCTGGACACCCCGCCCAGGCTCCAGTCAGTCTGTAAGCACAAGAAGTGGGGGAGGAGTCCAAAACTTCCCCCTCCTTTGTCTTAGGTCTTCCTTCAACTGGGCCAAATCCCAGTGGGGGGGTTGGATGTCCTGATTGGACGGCCAGACGCCCCTTTCATGTAAAATGCGGGGAGAGAATGCAGAGGTTGTGTTGCAGTTCCTGATAAATACTGGAAACCTGGAAGCTGAAGTCATGTCGACCACTGGAACAGAAAACCAAAGAGGATGACGAAGGAAAAGCGGAAGGAATGATTTCCAGCGACCGGAGAGCCTGCTGTGTAACGGGAGCCTGCTGCAGCCCTTCCTTCCGATCGACCTGGGGTCTCCGAAAACGACTACCCGAACCCAGAGCCTGGTGAGACCCACTAGACTCAGGAAGACCTGCATTTTGAGCCATCCCACGGGTTGCTGCGACCTTGCGTTCTTGCAATGCCCCAATACCCTGGGACCTCCAGCCACTGTGCGGTGCACGGTTTTCTGAATTCCGAATCTCGCTGAAACTTCGTGGGCATTCTGGTGTATCTCCAGAGACACGAATCGAGTCCAAAATGTCCCCTCAGAAGAGTGCTGGACCTTTTAAACGACGAGAATTCAACCGCAATTTTCTGTCTTCTTCTGTGCTCCTTCAAAAGGCGGCAAACCCGCAGAACCGCATTCAGCCGCGAGAGAAATCTTGCCTAGAGCCTTCTTCATCCATCCCTGCTGCAAAGTCCCTTCTGAGGTCTTGTGTTCAGTCTCCAGGACAAGGAATCCACTGACCGGTATTTGGCTGCAGTCTCTGAAGTTCTCCTGCTGCAATCTCTTCTTCATTGCTGAGGTACTGTGTTGGCTTGGGTGTATACTTACCTTAGGCCTGTTGGGATTTCTGTGTAGTCCTGGGGTGTTTTCTGTGATTGGGAGTTCCCTCGTCCAGTACACTCAGTCCCACTGCTAGAATCCTGCTAGGGTGTCTTCTGTGAAGCCCCTGGGCCCTCTTCTAACCCTAAAAGTAAAGTACTCACTTGTTTGCCAGTTTTCCTAAGGAAACTCTGACTTTTGCTACTAAAGAACCTATTCTAACACTGCATGTTGGTCACTAGTCCTATTGACCCCCCTTCTGCTACTGAGAACACTTATGCTCTAAGGGAAAGACTTTGAAGGGATTGGGACTTCTGCCTAGAAAATATATCAAGTGTTTTACTTACATGTAAAGAGTTGGCTAGTTGGTAACTGTAATTCTAAGAGTGACCAGTTACCAAAGTTCTTACTGATCTTGAATGTGTGATGCACTATTATTAAAAGTATGGTTAGCATCTTTTCTTCCTTAGCCAGTTTTACCAGTCTAAAAGAAAGTAGATGTAAAGGTATTTTACTCTCCTGTGATTAGGTTGTGCCTCTTTACAAAAGTAATGTGTTGGTTTCACCAGATTATTCCTGTAGGGTAATTGTATGAGTGTCCTCCAACTGTTGGTATCACCAGGTTAGTCCTGTTAGGATAACTATATGAGTGTACCCCAACTGGGTCTTGCTTCCCCTGACTTGCTGCTAATCTGTCCTTAATAAGTCTACATTAGGTTGTTGCCTACCTAGAATAACTATTCAGTAAAGTGTGACATTGGGTTTTACTTTCCCCTTCATTGTGAAGTTAAAGTAAGTGTGTTTTACTTACCTTGTGTTAGTTGTGTGCCATCCAAAACAAGTTATCAGAGTTATTGCTTACCTCATTCTGGAGCTCCCTGATTTCCAAAGCATCTGTAATTGTAAATTACATCCTGAGGTTTTACTCACCTGGTATAACTGTGTGTTATGACAAAAGTAGTTATAGGGTTTTTTTACTACACCTAGAATAAGTGTTTCAGTATTCACCAAAAAGTATGTTGTCCAGTTGACTGTTTGTGATTGTTCCAAGAGTCACTGTACAACTGGAAGGGCCTACTGTCCTTGTATTACCAAAAGTAATCTAAAAGTAACCATTGGTCTTTTACTCCCAAAGAATAGGCTTGACCTATACTAAATGTGTATAACAAGGTTTTGACTTCCCTAGAACTACTGTTAGGTGTTCCAAATAAGGTCTATACTTGAGTCTGTGTACTTTCAAGTATAGTGTTGTTTTATATTGTGATTTCATATAATGTGTTAGTGCCTACTTAACCCCTAGATTTATCCGGGCCTACCTGTATTTAAATAAATCCTTTATTTTTACAATACATAGTGTTTCAGTGTTTCTTTGGATCGTTTGTATGACCATTTCATTTGTACTATATCTACTGCCCTCTCTACCTCCTAAGATAAGCCTGGCTGCTCTGTCTACGCTACCCCGAACTCAGGTGGGTACAGCCTTATACTAAGAGTGGAGTCTTGTACTGCCTCAGTAGAATGGTTTTGCTAGGCCCTTAACTGGACTTCAGAAAAACTGTCCTAACACTGCATATGCACATTCTGAAACTCACAAGGCCTAGTAGGACCTCTGTTTGCTTTATTATTTATTAATTTTGTTTTCCACTGTATTATTTACTCCCTTGTTCCCTTCCCTTTTGCCTTGTGGTGCTATTAAACACTGTCTTATTGTGCAAGTGCCTTATAAATACCCAATAAATAAATACATTTGTTCTTTTCAATAAATATGCTTTGTTGACTTACCTGTGTGTGCTCATATGTAACTTGCTGTGCCTTGTACCAGCTCTCTCCCTTCCTGAGAGTGAACCCATACTAATTTGTGAGGTTTACCGTTGTGGGTCAGGTCTAACTTTCCTAACATTACGGTTATACTCTTTTTAAGGTTTTACCAGAGGAAATTTTAAAAAGCTCCTTGACACTTTGTGATAAACTTATAGACCCATCTCAAAGGCAGAAGCAAGCCGGTCAGATAGTACAGCGAGTAGAGCACTCGCTTTGACACCCGTGCAGAGCATGCTGATGCAGGTTCGAATCTCGGCAGGGGTAAACTCAGCCTTTCAACCTTCCGAGGTCGATAAATGAGCACCAAACACCGTGGGAAATGAGCAGCGCTTAGATACCTGAGGGTTCGTAGCGCTATATAAATGCACAAACAAACAGTCAAGCGAGCAGTACCAAAAGAAATGCCAAGGTGTGTACTTCCATTATGAATGTGTAAGGAAATAGCCGAATACTAGTGCCCGGGAGTCTGTTTCCTGTTCATTGTTTGATAGTGTGTAACAGGCCCTCGCAGTAGTGTTGCAGGAATCCTCAGTGGTCTCGCTCAAGACCTCCACTTAAAATACGATTTACCATTCTTTCCTACAGTTCTTATCTGGTCAGGAATGGTACAGACAGCAGGCATCAAGAGCAGTCAATCAAGCCATCGGCAGGGTCATCCGACATCGACAAGACTACGGGGCTATATTTCTCTGTGATCACAGGTCATTCTTTTGTTTTATTATAGCATGTCTTGCGACACGTCATGGCAGTCTACTGCATGCATTTGTGGAATTTCATGTGTGTATGTGTGTGTGTAAATGAATTCACTAAACCTAGATTATCTGATAACCCTTTACCCCCATACTAGCCCTGATTGGGGCAAATCCAAAGGAGACAGTCCTGAGACATCACTAGTGACATCTACCTTTTTCACAGGTTTACAAACACTGATGCCAGAGCCCAGCTGCCTTCCTGGGTACGTCCCTACGTGAAAGTCTATGACAACTTTGGACACATCATACGGGATGTCTCACAATTCTTCCGTGTTGCTCAGAAAATTGTGAGTACCATTATTTGTATGACCACGGTGCTATTTTATTGAGTGAAGGTAATCTTTATTTACAAGGAATATTTCCATAGCTCATCCTTTTTTCATTTATGCTTTTTGAGGGCTGTTTTGTTCAATCTTGTGGGTTCTGGACTGTTGGTTTAGACCTTTTTCTTAGTCATGAGATTCTGGGCCTTCAGTGGGCATGTCCCCTACTCTTTATACTTCATGAATGATTAGCCCTGAAAGTCACTTTTGATGCTTGTCACAAAGGAAGTGATTGTAAATTTATCAGATATTATCTTCTGGAAATCTCATCTGTCCTATCCCCTTTCTAACTATGCAGATGCCCCAGCCGACACCCAGGACAGACCGGAATGATGGCAGCATGTGCCAGGTGGAGCTGACCCATGGTGTAACTTCTGGCTCAGGTGCCTCTGGCTTGCCGGCCTCACTGATGAAAGCAAGGAGCTTGGACTCGCATGTCCCAAGCCTGAAGAGGAAGCGACTAGGTAAATGTTCATGTTTAAATCTTTTTGATTTGCTTTTATTTTCCATATCATTGTGTCTCAATTAGACGCTGTGACTGAAATGTGGGTTATTTGGTGTGCATGTGTAGATTGGTGAGGCAGTTAATTACGAGTGTTCTCTGTGCAGTTGGAGAGAAAGAGAAACTATGTTTCAAAGATGAGGCGGAGATGTAATAGAGGTGTGTACTCCATATAACAAGGATATGGTTCAAATATATGTAATTGAGGCAGCTAGATCAGATGTTGCTTTTTGGCTTTGTATTTGCTGACTTAGTGGTACACTTGACCTTCTCTTGCTTTTTGGTTTTTCTAACAGGAAAACATCTGATTTCTCCCTGAAAGCTACAACCCTGTTTTAGTTTTCTGCCCTATGTAGTCCATATGGCATTGTCAAAGGGCCCCATTTTGCCCCTGGGTGAGTCCTGGAACAATGGCCCATGTTTCAGGCAGAGTGGTGGAATTCACTATGCGACTTGGGTGCCACAATCTGCTTTATGATGTTATGCCCAGAAGAAGAGGTAAAGAGAGCCCAGCACCACCTCAAAAGAGACACCCTCTGACTAAGATCTAAGGGACCTCAAGAAGGAGATGAAAGGAATGCAGATCTGGTTTGGAACCCCTTGAGGCCTGAAGTACTGGTCAGGAATCCTTGTCCCAGGTTAAAAATAGAACATGTATTAGTCATCAAAAAGAAATGCAGCTTGCCAGAGAAGGGGAGCAGGAAAAGTAGCTTAGTAGCCCACTCCCCAGGAGCAAATCCTCTAAACTGCAGAATCTTAATAGAGTAAGATGCACATCTCCTGATCCATCAATGTAGTGTTTTCCTATCACCCCAATTCTCTTATGCATTGATATATCTGGACAAACCCTATGATCAACTTCGGTCTCAAGCAACTAACATCCACCAGACTCTTATTTTATGTGTTTATTATTTATATACAAGAAGGAATAATGCTCTTTTGATCCCAAAAGAATGTACGACAGATAGGAACGCAGGCTTGACAGGAATCAGTGAGCTTCTTACAATGGGGTGAGTTAAAGTTAGATTCAATGGATTGATTTTCTCCCGCAGATTCGTCATGATAGATATCCATCATCCAGCTCTGCTGTTCGGAAACTTTGCAACATGGGGCGTAGTGGACCTTGACTCGGCTGTCGATCGGTCTTATCTGGCTCTTGATCGTCGGCTCCAGGCGTGACGTCAGGTGTCGTATATGTATATACCATGTTACTACAACCCGTGCCTCAGTTCCCTTTTTCCTCATGCTTGCACGCTACATCGGGAACACGACTCGAGTTTACTCGCAGTTCTTATTGTACACTTTTTTCTCAAAAACCTCGACAGAATGTCGTCCAACAGGGTTTCGGGCTTCAGTCGATGCCGCAATTGCAAGGCCAAAATGTCTCTGACAGACCCCCACAACGTCTCTCTATGGTGTCTGGGTGCTAGCCACTACACGGAGGCCTGCGCAAAGATGCAGCCAAAATACCTGCATGAAGGTCCGGGAAACTGACTTTGGGTCGACCTGTCACCAAGTCTCGGGTGCAGTGACTAGTCCGTTCCTCGGAGGCAGAGACTGAGGAGCCCACCCTGTCAACGGGAAAGAATGACATTGTAAGAAGGCCAAGAAACAGAGCCATTCCACTTCTTCCTCGCGGAAGAAGCTGCAGCACCAATGCCATTGACGCAAGTCTAGCTCGCCGTCGGAATGAGGTAAGCCCTGAGTGGGGCAGACCACTCGGGAAGAGTTTTAAAGCCTCCATGTTAGAAATGTTTAACATGCAAGCAGCTGTAGGTGCAGATCTGGCCCGACCAGCAAGCTTCGGCGGCTAAAGCGGCGCTTGGTGCTCCCGACCTCAAGCCATCCACTCTGTCGACTTTGTCAGCGTCGAAAGAGTCTTCGTCTTCGGGTGTTGCTCCCATCAGGAATAAGTCACCGGAAGGCCGTAATGCTGAGGCCCCAGCCGCCCATCGATTACCTGAGCGTCCCTCAGCGCCGAGAGAACCTTCGGCATCGAAAGCTTCGGCTCCGAAACCTATCCTCAAGCCTTCGGCGCCGACAGTCGGCGATGGTTCATTTGGGCCACTGTCGAGGTTGTGTTTCTTTGATTCCATGCATTTCATTTTTCGGAAATTCAGGTACTCGGTCCTCAGGCGTCACGCACCTCCACGGCACATGTTGACTTCAACAGGGTGCAGCAGGTTTCCATCCTGCGAAGGACTCTTTCCGACTTTGGACCCCCACGCCCTCTGCCTCCGTTGCCTTGTCCCGACCACGGCTGGCAAGCTTGCATCGCGTGCAACAAGCTCTCTTCGAGGTCTCCGAAGAACAGGCTAGTCAGGTGGAGGGAGCTCTTCCAGAGGTCGCCTCCAGAGGACCTGAAGGACTTGGTCAAACATCGATCCAGGCCCAAGGTAGGGCCACTCTTTTCCAGCGCACCCCGCAAGGGAGACTCCTTTCCAGGGACGCGCCTGCGCGGGAGGAGCCTCTCGGGTTCTCATACCAGCACGAGTACCGAGGCTAATCCAGCTACCGGCCGAGGGGTCAGTTGATCCTCCCGGTGACAGTGCTGAGGGATTGGAAGGTTCTTTTACCGGGTCTTCGCTTGAGGGGCCAGACCCTACTACCGGCAACATGTCAGAGGGGGCACATATACACAGCGCTACCAGCAACTCCGCCAAGGGCGATACGCCTCCCACGTCTCAATCTGAGGTGCAGGGTATGCCTCATGCTCCTCACTGAAGAGTCCTGGACGAGGCTGGGCCCAGTGAGCCAAGCAACACAACGCAGGCACATGGAAGGCAGCTCGACAAGATGGCCGCCGTGCTGGACATTATGGACACCCATCCGATACTGCACCAAGGAAGGGAGAAGGTGGAGGAACGATTGTCGAGGTGGGATTGGTGTGAGCCAGGTACGTGGCCTACGGCCTATCCTTCATTTGCGCAGGGTAGGTTCCCGCTGCGTCCGTATGGGCAGGGCATGCAACAGCTCCACCAGGCGCCCGCTACCCCGACAATATCGCCTACCACCCCTCCGGCCTGCGAGGACAGGTTCTTCGAGAGGATCCTCAAGCTCATGAAATCTTCTCTGATGGGGATCATCCTCAAGGATGCCATCAGGGATGTGCTCCTGCCAATGCCTCAGGCGCCACAGGCCCCACTACAGGCGCTGCAGGCCCCAGTGCAGCCCCCGCCGCCCGCTCCGGCCCCCCAACCGATAGTGCAAGTGGTTTCGTAGCAGCTGCAGCCTCCAGCTCCGGTCTCCACACCCCAGCCTTTGGCTCCCAGCACCCCTCCACCAGGGCCAGACCCTCCAGACCATCAGGGGGACATGGACGAGGAAGAGGACCCCGACACACTGTCATCAGCCAAGGCCTTCCACAAACTTCTTGCAGGGCTGGCAGAGTACTTGCGCCTTCCTCAACTTGAATTTGAGCAACCAGCAGAGGGGGTGCTTGGCGAGGTCCTCACTCTACACCCCGTGGCTAGAACGGGGATCCAGATGCAGAAGGATGTTGTTGCCTTGGCCAAAAGCCGGTCAATCGAACCCTGGACGCCAAGTACAGGCAAATGGAGGGGGATATACTCTTGCTATCGGCCCATCCTCAGCCACACTCTTCAGTGATTGCTGCAGCATCACTCTACTCCAAGCCTCAGTCGTCCTCTGCCTCCCCGTCTGCGGCACTGCTAGGCAATCGGGAGAAGATCTTGGAGGCGTACAGGAAGAAGCTTTATTCCAACGCTTCACTACATCTTCGTCAAGCCAACCGGATGCCATGCTGGCAGCCGTTAACCAAAGGCTTTGGCGGGAAATTGCTGACTTTCTTCCAGAGCTTCTGGCGCAGAGCCAATCACGATTCAAGGCGGGACTGGCAGAGGCCAAAATGGTGGCACAAGACATCAAGGAGTCCACCGTGGCCCACATTGACGCCTCTGGCCGGGCCATTTGCATGGCCACGGACATGAGAAGAATGGCCTGGCTCAGTGCTACTAAGTTCAACCCGGATTTCCAGGAGCGCATTTTGGACCTGCTGTTCGAAGGGGATGACCTCTTCCACCCCACCACGGACGAGGAGCTGGATAAAAAGAAAAACAGCTTGCAAACAGCGAAGTCTTTATCCATCCTTACAAAGACCACGCCCAAAGCGTACACCCAGTCACAGCAGCGCTCGGACAAGGGGCGTACATACGGCGGGTTCTGTGGCTTCCAAGAGCATAGGTCCAGGCAGCCAGACCGTTCGCTGACCCAACATCGGCGCGAGCAACAAAAAGGGGAGGGGGAGTAAGGGCCTTTTCCATTCCCCCACCTCCGCAACAGCCTCAGAGGGAAAGAAGGCGTGACATGCCCCTCCAGGTCCACGTGTCCCCAGTGGGGGCAGGCTTGCTCTCCACGCGCACTTATGGTGCCAGAATTTTACGGACCCCTGGATCCTCTGTCATTTCGACAGGGTACCGTCTATCTATCCCTGCCTCTCCTCCCTCTTCCCCTCCACTTCCAGAGGTTAGGACAGCAACTCTTTTTGGCAGAGATCCGGTCGCTCGTCGAGAGCCAGGCAGTGGAGGAAGTCCCAGCCTCCCAGTGAGGGATGGGCTTCTACTCCAGGATTTTGCCATTCAGAAAAAGGACCAGGCGGGCCTGAGAGTTGTGCTGGACCTTTCCACCCTCAACCTCTCCCTACCTCTACAAAAATTCAAGATGGTTACGCCAGCGCTCATAGCGGAGACACTGTGCAGGGGAGACTGGATGTGCTCCCTGGATCTGAAAGACGCGTACCTACAAGTCCCGATTTGGAAGCCTCATTGTTCTTTTCTACGATTCAGAATCATGGGCTACCATTTCCAATATAAGGTACTTCCCTTTCGGCTTCAACTCGGCCTCCAGGGTCTTTACCAGACTGATGAACTCAGTGGCGGCCCTCATCAGGGCCCAGGCCCACCACATCTACCTGTACCTCGACGACTGGCTCCTCAGAGCTACATTTCCGGAAGCTGTGCACCTCACTTCCCACGCTCTTATGAACACACTACACAATCTGGGCATTTCGCTCAATCTCAAGAAGTCGCAGCTGCAGCCTACTCAGAGACTGACTTTCTTGGGGCTCATCTGGGACATGTGCTCTGAGAGAGTTTTTCCTTCGGTGAACAAGATCACGGCCATCAGGAGGGCCACTACACACTTCCTCAGCAGAGAGGTAACATCGGCCTGGTGGTACCAACACCTACTCTCTCTCATGGCAGCGGTCCTATTGGCCATCCCCCACACGAGACCCCCGTTGAGGATACAGCTGCACTTCGCAGCATCATGGAACCAGGAGAGGGGCTCTCAGGCGGATATGATAAATGTCCCTCCTTCTCTCCACCCTTACCTTACATGGTGGTCCACGGACTGCAACCTGCAGACGGGCACGCCCTTCGGCAACCTACCCTGCAGGTCACCATCACTATGGACTCCTCTCTCTAAGTATGGAGAGCCACCCAGGACAGTCACTGCGTCCATGGCACCTGGACGTGGCAGGAGCAGGAGTACCACATCAATTGGCTGGAACTAAAGGCCATCTGGCTAGCGCTCAGAGCCTTCCTTCCGGTTCTCGGGGGCAAGGTCATCCTCATTCAGACAGACAACTCGACTAGCATGTTCTATGTCAACAAGCAGGGAGGTAGCAGATCCCCTCCACTGTGCAGACTGGCAGTCAGCATGGGGGAATGGGCCCTGGAGAACATCATTTACCTCACGGCCGCCCACCTTCCAGGGGAATCCAATCTGGAGGCAGACAGACTCAGCAGACTGGTAGCTGACAATTACGAGTGGCAATTGAATGACCTTGTGCTGCAGGAGATCTTCAGCAGGTGGGGACACCCCCAGGTGGACCTCTTTGCCTCCTGGGACAACAAGAAGTGCCAACAGTTTGCGTACTGGCAGGGACAGGGCCCCGGCTCCCTGGGAGACGCATTGCAGATTCAGTGGAACAGCATGACCGCATATGCCTTCCCGCCCACACTGCTGATCCACAGGGTGATATGCAAGTTCAAGGAGTCTTGCCACCTCAGCCTCATTCTGATAGCTCCATGGTGGCCAGCAAGGCCATGGTTCTCAGAGCTGCTGAGCCTCTTGGAAAGACCACCCATTCGTGTTCGGACAGGGCCCAGCACATCTTCTGGCGCAACAAGGGGGCAGGGTCATCCACCCCGCACCACAGAAACTAGCCATCACAGCGTGGTTCCTGAGCAAGTCATGCTAGGGCACCTCAGCCTTTCCCAGGCTAATCTAGAGATCATACAGGGCGCTAGGAGCAAGGCTACCAGGACCCAGTATAAGAGCAAGTGGACCAGGTTATGTCACTGGGCAGACTCTAAGGATATCAACCCACTTGCATGTACTCCGGACATGCTCTCCTTCTTGGCACATCTTGTCCACTCGGGCGTGTAAGTGGACACCTGTCGCATTTATTTGGCAGCCATAGGGGCCTTCAGAAAGTCAAAGGAAGAGGTGTTCTCCTCTTCCAACCCAATAGTCAAGAAGCACTTGATGGGCCTCGCCAGACTCTAACTGCCCATCAAGAGGCCACACCCTTTATGGGACCTCAAGGTAGTCTTTGGTGCCCTGGCACACAAACCATTTGATCTGATGGCGTCCGCGGACATCAGTCTGGTCACCATTAAGACAGCCTTGCTAGTCGGCCTCACTTCGGCTCGCAGAGTCGGCGAAATCCAGGCACTAGTCGCCTCAGAGCCCTATACTACTTTTCACAAGGATAAGGTAGTCTTGCAGACTCACCCAGCATTCCTACCTAAGGTGCCTTCCGCTTTCCATCTCAAGGAATATAGTTCCGCCTACGTTTTTTGCTTAACCTAAGGATGAGGCTCAGAGAGTTCTGCACTACCTCCATGTCAGGCGTGCCCTAAAATTCTACTTGGACAGGACCAAGAGCTTCTGCAAGTCGGACGCACTGTTAGTCACCTTCGGCGGATCAAGACTGTGGTATCAGGCATCCAAGGCCTCTATACCACAGTGGATAGTCTCGGCCATCAAGGAAGCATACGAGGCAGCATGTCCCCTGGCAAGTCATAAGCAGGTCGGCCACATGGGCCACTACTTCGGCTTTCTGCAAGCATTACTGTTTGGACGCCGGCTCTAGATTAGACGCAGCATTTGGACAGGTGGTTCTTAGAAACTGGGTCTCCTCTCCACTTTGGGGGCTACACTCAGTTGTAATCACCCATGCAGTATGGAGGAAAGGGGACGGGACGTAAGAGTAATTATACGTTACTCACCGTAGTGACTAATGTACTCTTACACCTTAGTCCCCTTTCCTCCATACGCCCCACCATCCTCCCCCCCTAATAAAACTGGTGTCATTAGGCAAGGTTAATCCATTGTTAACGCGTCTATGGGGACTGAGGTGTGGCGCCAGAGGGTGGAATCGGGGCAGCGCATGCTCCCAGGGACGCACCCCCACGAACCTCTAAATTTAAAGGGGTAGAAGTTTTTTTCTGGTGAAAAAGGTTCCGTCTCCCGTCCCTAGGAAGGGACGCCCATGCAGTATGGAGGAAAGGGGACTTAGGACTAAGAGTACGTTAGTCACTACGGTGAGTAACTTATCATTTTATGGTGATCCTGCAACAATTACCGTGAAGGGGGTGAAGTTCTGATCATTGAGGTTGCAGGCACCCACAAGTACAAAGGTACGTTAGGTGCAGGTATAGTGTGCGTGTGGGAGGGGGGTGGCGTGGCCGATGGAACATAGGAGCGAAAGAACACGTCACAGACACAATGTTAATGAATAACTCCCGTAGTCGGACGGAGGTTCGAGGATTAAATACCTCTTACTTGAAGATCAGAGGGGTGTGTCCTTCAATGGTAGTAGGAGCATCAAGTAACAATGGACCACCATGGACCAGACAGGGAAAAGACAGGGGCCTTAAACCCGGGCCTTTAATGCCAGGTCGGCTGAGCCTCAGTATTTGCTGGAAACCAGGGCCAATCAGGCGGCTCAATGTAATCGGGATCCTCTTCCTCACCAGGCACTGAAGGCATCCCGGACTAAGACAAAAAAGTGGCGGCCATCTTAAGAGTGCTGCAAGGTCTGCTTGAAGTAGATGGTAAAAAGCAGACTGTGCTCCACAATGTTACGGGCACATCCTTCCTTACAATCGTATTCCACAAATCAAATAACAATTCCTTCTCTTAATGGACTTTGGGTGATGGCTTCATTCCTGGATCTCCCTCGACCTGGCTCGGACACAAAATAACAAGCGGCAGAGGTCACTTCTCCTTGTCTTCAGCTACTTCTTTTCCAACAAATCTTCGGGCTTCGCCCCATTCGTCGGCTTCCCTCTACCAGGTTCACTCTGTTAGGCAGAATCCTGTGCAGTTCTCTTAGGGAGCACTACAGAAGATTAAGACTACAGGTATATGCAAGAAAATCCCCTTTGGTATCAGTCCGCACCACAAATATTTAGTTGGTAGCTGTGGCTAAGCAGTCAGACTTCTCTCAAGAGCGAGATGAGCAGTATTCAGGGTTTACACATTAGGACTACACTACTATGGAATAAGGAAACACTGACCAAAGCTTTGTATCAGAAAGAATATATATATTTATTTTACACACTCTGATGTTCACAATCAAATCACTATTATAAAAGCAAGTTAAATCAGTCAAGAAAAGTATACACAACTCCCTATTTAAATTGTAGACAAGTTTGAGCAATAGTGAAAACTGAGCAAAACTGCACCGTGCCGACCAAGCAGAAATGGCACTCTAACAATTTCTCAAAAGGGAGGGAAAGGACAAGTTATACAGGTTTAGACTCTTTAACACACCAGCAACACTTCCCAAGTAGATTGTGAACAAGTTAGGCAAGGCAGTACTTTAGCATATGCAATACTGAGGTGAAAACCGAGCAAAATGGCACTTCACAAGTTTAAAAAGAGGGAAGGAAAAGGTGGTTATAAGAGTCGGGTGCACCAACACATTTCTAGGCGAGAAGCAATCTAGAGAAGGCAGTTGTAACAGATTTAGCCAGAGTCAATAGGCCTGTGCCAGTGTCAGTGGTACAAAGTGTTAGGGAGAATTCTCTCTTTAGGCTGAATTTCCTAACCTAGTGAGTCCCCCAGCAGCTTTGCTGGATTTCTGGAGTTTGTTTTTTCCTCCTGCCCAGAGTGAGACTCTTTTTCTCCCACTCTTGGACATGATATATGGTATTCCTTTGACTGGTAATGTGTTTTATGGGCTATGGGGTCCTTTACTCCATAGGGTCTCATGTGTTTTTCCTATGTGTGTTACACAGCACCCTCCGTGCAGTAACACAGGGGTGTCATAGTGACACCCCACCATAGACTCCATACCCTGGGACTGACTACTGTCTGCCAGGGCATGTAAGGTCACCATTGGCTTTGCTAGTCCCAAATTATTAACAGAAACCAGTACAAACCATCATATTGTGGACGTACTGGTTTGGGCAATTCGATTGCCCCAGGGTCTGTTAGTCGAGGGGGCACGTCTCCGTCCCCCCTGATCGAGTTTTGGCTGGTGGCAGTGGAAACTACTTGTTATATTCGACAGCAAATATTTTCCTATGGGATTTTCCCATTGTTCGAGGCTACCAACTTTAATTATTTAATTCTCATAGCCTCGAACATACCGCCGGTTTATTTAATTAATATTAATTCTCCGGTTGGTATTTTTTGCCAAGACTCGATTCTAAAATGGTGTTTGTGTTCTCTTCTGTGACTCCAACCCAAGTTGAGCCCTTTGTTCCACTTTTTGGCGGGCTTCTCCACAGAAGCCTCCAAAAGTGGTGCCCCTCTGTCTGGGTACCACAGGGGGTGTGGGAGGGGGTTTAGGCACCCTGGACTGAGTTACCTTGGTAACTCAAGTCGCACTCTTGTGTGATTGGCCCAAGTGGTGAGCCGGCCGGCTCACCACTTAGCATGTTTGATTGACAGCTAGGCTGAGTGAATGGGAGTTTTCTGCATAAAAGCCGGGCTTTGGGGACTGGAACTTCAGAAGTCGCCACAGGACCTGAGAATCCGACGAGGGAGAAGCTGAGCCGACCTACCACGACGATACCACCGGTGGAGCCCTGCAGAACCGACTCACCACTTCCCGACGACAGAGAAGATCTCCCGGCTGGAGAGGCTTCTTCCCCTGACTGGTGGGCACAACCAGTTTACCTTTCTTTCTTCGCACCCCAGCCCGGTTTGTGGTCGAACTGCCCGTGCCAAGCACCCCGGCAGCCGGATAGCCACTCACCACTGAACCGCGAATCACCGGACCGCTCCTTGTACCTGAGAAACTCTGCGGCTGGTTTCTTCCCCGGCAGTGCAACAGACTCCTGTCTTCCTCCACGACGAGATCCTCTCTTCCCCCGGACGAAGCACCGACTTGCATCCGCTGCCAGGAACCACTGCCCCCGCTGGATTGTTCTCACCACTTTAAGGTACCGTGTCTACCAGGCCTCCCTTTCTAAAGATTGCTACAAGGTAATAATAACCCCTTAACCTTCTGGACTGGGCTGGCCGCCTTGACCCTCTAACTGGTCCCTTTCTTTGGTCCAACTCCTTTTTGAACCTTTACAAGACTTTTGTGCACTGCAACCGTGTGACCTTGGACACATTTCGTTTGGATCCTCAAAGTGAATTCGGCCTCTTGAACTCTAACTTCATGGTTTTACTTTGCCTTCCTCTCTTGTTATGTTCTGATAAAAGTGTTGGGATCTGTTTCAACTTGTTCTTTGCTTTTCTCTCCCTTTTTAAAAACAAACTATTAGAGTGCCATCTACGTTAAGCGCTCACCGCTGTCTGAAAATAAGTGGGGCTTTACTTAAGACTTGTCTAATATTCTTTTAAGGGAGTGTATATCTTTTAGTGACCGTGTTTTTGAATTGCTTACTATTAGTGCCTGTGTGTTTTTCTAGATGTGGTTTTAAATAAATAATTATATCTCTTTTACACCAAGCCCTGGTCAGTGTTTACTTGTTCTACTGTGTTCTCTTGACCTATTGTGAATACTCTGTATACTGCCTAACTCTTCTTGAGGGAAGTCTGACTGCTCAGCCACAGCTACCAAGTGAATCTGTGTGGTACAGACTGCTACCAAGTGGGTTTACTGCCAAACACCTGTAGTCCTAAATCTTTTGCAGTGGTCCCAGAGGGAACTGCACAGGTTTCTGCCTAACACAAGGCAATGTGCCCAGGATCAAAATGTTCTAGTAGCTGCAGTCAAGTCTTTGTTTAACAATTTGAAAAGGCGGTTGCAGAAGGTGAAAGACAATATTAGATGATAGGGGCGGCCAACCCAGTAGGTAAGTAAAGGATTTAAAACACCTTTAGCGATACCCAACGAAAGGGAGGCGTGGCGGAACAATGTACCTTTAAAGTAGAAGAGGCTCCTGCGGTTGCGGTAGTTCCTGGCAGTTCCTACAGTTTGGGAGATCCAGCCGAGGAAGAGAGGCTCTCGTCGTGGAGGAAGGTTCAAGTTACTTCACTGCCCAAGGATGAAGCCAGCCGCGGTGCTGCCAAACGAATAAAAGGTACGCTCCTTTTAATCGCGGTCCGGGTGGACTGGTGCCTGGCTGTCCGGTCTCCTACTGCTTGGCACTGGCGATTCGACCAAGGCAGGTCCAGGAAGCCGATTGGCGAACTGGTTGACACCCCCAGCTCAAGGGAAGAAGACTCTTTGAGAGGAAGATATTCTCAAGTCGTTGGAGAAAAGTAGTGAGGATATGCAACAGGGCTTCACCGGTGGTTCAGTCGTTGCAGATGTCTTCAGCTTCTCTCCTCTTTGGTTTCTTAGTTCCAGTGGCAACGTCTTGTCCTCCAGTCCTCAGGACCCTACTTTTATGCAGCAAGACCCCCATTCATACAGCCTAGCTGTCACTCACACAGTGGGGTGGCTCTCCTGGTGGGAGAACCCCCCAGCCTATCAGGGCAGAGTGCGACTTGGGTTGCGTAGGCAACCCTGTCCAGGGTGCCTATTCCCCCTCCCACACATCCTGTCTACCCCAGACTCATTGGTGCTGAGAGGAGGTCTTCTGTGTAGAACCCTGCCAAAAGGACGAACAAAGGATCCCCAACCTGGGTTAGGTTTATAAAGACACGAGAAAGAAATATTATTAAAGTTCTGGCGATAAAAACCTACCGGAGTAAAGTTAATATTCAAATAAACCGGCGGTATGTTAGAGGCTGTCGGTAAAAGTGGTAGCCTCGAATAATGGGAAAATCCCATAGGGAAATATTCGCAGTCGAATATTTACGGTAGTAACCACTGCCACCAGCTAGAAACATTTGAGAGAGGGACTGTACGGTACCCCCTCGAACGTTAGGGAAAAACTATTAACCCTTTCCAGTGCTTCCATAGTAAGATGGGTTGTACTGGTTTAGTTAATAAGAATTGACTAGTAAAGTCAATGGGGACTTTACATGCCCTGGGAGACAGTAGTCAGTCCCAGGGTATGGAGCCTGTTTGGGGGTCGCTACGACACACCTGTGGTACGGCACGGAGGGTGCTGTGTACCACACATGTTAAAAAGATGATTCCTATGAGGGTGAGAAAACCCCATAGACCAGAAGCACACAAGATAGCCTAAAACACACACTAGCAATCTGTCTAAGAGTGGAAAAAAAGGGTCTCACTCTTAGCAGGAGAAAAAAATATGCCCTTCAAATCCAGCAAAGCTGCTAGGGGACTCTATAGGTAAGGGAAATTAGCCTTAGAAGAGAATTCTCCCTAACACACTCTCACCAGCTTTTACCAAACAGTTGACTGTGAACCTCCCTTTCTTGTGTTCACTTGATCAGGGTGATAATGGCTCACTCCTGGCTCCCCTTCTTCGGGGCGCAGACCTCTCAATTTCCAGCCTCCCTCTCCTCGGTTCACTATGGCTTTTCCTTCACTCACAAATCTTAATGTCTTTTTAAACAGTTCCAGTGGACATCCCTCGATCGAGTCATCCCTCTTCCGGGTTCACCCTTGCCAACGTCACATTCATATTTAATTACAATGTTCACAGGATTCACTTCCCTTGCTTTCTCGTGTGGCGGGATTCACTTCCCTTGCTTTCTTTATAGTTCTTAGGTCAAAGGCTTTTGACTGTACAGGGATTTTGCTTGACCTCCTGTATGACCACTTTGAACTATCTTGGCAGCTCTCTTATGGCCTTCTGGTATCTGTAGTTTTACTCATATGGGTATCGACCAGTGTTCTCGGAGCAGCAACCACGTGGTGCCGGTCCCCTTCTGCATCTGGTCTCCCCTTTACAATATTACAGTTCTTTGAACTTCTCTCACTTTGACACTTTGCGACTTTCATTCACCACAGTCTGGTTCTTATCGGCTCTCCCCTCGAATCACCGGCTGTGAAGAACCGTCTGGCTTTCCTTGTAACTAGAGTCAAGACCAGTACCACGGTAGCAGGAGTTTCCCTCGCTCCCGCTAATCAGTGTCGACACACTCCATGTACCATTGAGATCTGCTGCAACACAATTGGGCTATTGTCCTCGGTCTTACGATTCCTTCTGCGGAGGATTCACGGTCTGTGTCGAAAAGGGAAAGGTCGTGTCTCTCCTTATCTGCCTCTCGATATTCACCTCCTTTCTCCTCGTCTTGAACTGCCGGGCCTGGATAGCTGACTCGTTGTGCGGTCTGCCTTGCTCGAACTGTGCTCTCTTGCTCCACTTTTCTCCCTGTGGGGAAAGTAAAGGGCCGTCGGGGGTGTGCGATTCTGGTTAATTGCCTGACTCTGCCTCACCCTGGTGTTGGGACATGTCAGGTAAACAGTTCTGAGTCTGTTGTCTTTTGTGGGGCAAGAAGGTGTCCTGGTCGGAAATGGGAATGGGGGAGGGTTAGAGTGTTAGTTTGTTCTACGGGGCAGTATGGGGAAACAGTGCTATATGGAATTAGGCGTGTTTTGTTGAACTCAGAAGGGTGGGTTTTGGATGGGTTTTGAAATGAGTATGAGGGTTTGTGAGGCAAACGGGAATAGCTAGGATCGTGAAATGAACAAAGGGGTTTATGGGAACGGTAGTGTTTTATTTGAGCAGGTTGTGTGTGCAGAAAATAATAATCAGAGGGGCGGGAAAAAGAATGGTGACTACTAGTTCGGTAGAAAGCGGGAAAGCAGTGTTTCTTTGAGATGTGGTTTTCAAGTGTAATGGGGTTTGTGCTCCTAGGGTATTTACAAGATATAGAGGGGACGTCAGGTTCGACTAGGAGAGATCTAATGGGAGGAAGGGTGCAGATGTCATACAACCTATGAGAGTTTCAGGAATCTCGCCCTCCTCTCCTTCTCCGGTACAATACTGTCGCCCCCTTCGGTTATTCCCTCGAGTACAACCCTGGTCTTCCCTAGCCCGGTGAGCCTATCACTCTCTTTCACCCCTAGAGTTGGGATCTAAGTGGATCAGCCCTTCGTTGGCCACTTGAATAAGTGTTTCTCGAGGTTCGCTATGTGAGATACCAGGTATTTCACAACCCCTTAGCCTCCTTATGGCAGCACCCTTGTACCATTCCCCCTGTGAATGCCAATTTCACAGGGAAGTATAGGCCAGCAAGAGGAGATCCTACCTTCCTCGCCACACACCCTTCCCCGAAGGGTTGGTTATACAGGCTGCCACTATTTATCACAGACCCGCGGTATCCACCTCTAATCTGCCTATGGACAGAGGGGGAAAAAATGTGGTGATTTGGCAAGGAAGGTATTCACTTATGGTAGCATGATGCTCAAAGCCACTAACGTGGCGTGTGGTGTCGCCAAATACTTGCTTGGTTTATGGAAGGCAGTGGAACATGCTGCTGAATATGTCCCTGATAGTGCCATGCAGGATGTTTTTGTTACAGCTGGTGGAGGAAAGGAAGGACTTAGCCAAGCCGTACAAACGGGCTTGTACGTAGCTGACTGTGTTGGCAGAGCAATGGGTTCAGCAGTTGTGATGAGACGCCAAGCAGATCTTAAAACTTCTGGCTTCTCTCCAAATGTCCAAAACAGGTTGCTGGCGAAAGTGGTTGGCAAGTGGTGTTCTTGGTGACTTGGCCCTCCACTACCTGCTCATTTAAGTCCCCCTGGAGATGGGACTTGGAAACCTGCTGCCTGCTGGGAGATTCCCTACAAAACCAGCCCACACCGCGAAAGCAGCAGCAAGTGGTGTTCTTGGTGTTCTTTGCTGGGCTTGGGGGCCTTGTATACAGCGGACTTTGAACAGAGAAGAAAGAAATCTGCCACTTTGAATGAAGAAATTAAATTCAACTCAACGTGAGGTGATAAGTTAAACCGGGAGTGCTGGAGGCTCTCGCACAAGACAGCAGGTGAGACAGCGTTGCAAATCCCTGCAGACTACTGTTACTCTGGCAAATCCAACCATCCCTCCCTTAAAACAAACACGATTGACTTTCAGGCCCAAATCACCAACAATTATGCCCTCGGACAAACAGCCCCTGCATTCATGCTCCATTGAAAACTCTGGGAGGGGTGCGGCAGTAATCATACACTCAAATGGATCCTCCAAGATCGTTAAGGGGGTTCGGGTCTTGAACGAGGTGATTCCCCTGTGCTCCAATTGAAAGAAGTTGTATCTCTAATTAGCGCACCGGTACAGACCCCTGAACGTAACCAACGCTCAATTCTCGAGCTTCAAAACACATCCTTATATCTTATGGGGGACTTTCACCTGGCGTTGTGGACCAGCTCTGCCCCACGTCCGGTGCTTCTCCTGGGGCTCCCTGGGGGATGGGCCCCATTGATGGGACGGAGTTGGCGTCCGCTGGTACTGGCGGTTCGACTCTGGGTGCAGCGCCTTTGGAGTGTGCCTGTCCTGTGCGGCCAGAGCCACTGACGAGCGCCTCCCCCCTCTGTGGCACGAGGCAGCATGGGAGCTGTAGTCCCGCCGCTGTAGAGGAGCGAGGCCGGGAGGGAGAGCACCGGCTTAGAGCAGAATGCGAGCGCAGCTCCGTGCCTTGCTTCCCTTGGGTGGCGAGCCCCCGACCTGGAGCAAAGGGGACAAATGGGTTGCTTTGCGGCACGATCCCGGAACCTGTCCCGGGAGCGAGTGTTGATCCCGTCTGGCAGGAGCCGCAGGAGAGCGCTGTCCCCCACCCCCATTGATGTGGCGATCCCGGGAGCGAGTGTTGATCCCGTCTGGCAGGAGCCGCAGGAGAGCGCTGTCCCCCACCCCCATTGATGTGGCGAACAGCAGATACTGCAGCCCCACGACATCAGAAGAACGATTGGAGCCCTTAAAGGAGCCCCACCAGCATGTGGCTCCGGAATTACTGGAACCACTGGCAAGGAAATGGCAACTTCCAGTCCTTCAACCTGAATCGTCAAATGAAATTTGTCCGCAGTATAAAAAAAACTTATTCAGGTAATATGGAGCTGAAGATTAATATCCCCTCAAGCCCTGATAAGCAGGCTTTAGGAGGGGTTGATGATGAAAGCATCCAAGACCTTGACCAATTAGACTGGGAGGAGATGGAAAACGGAGAAGTTTTTGAAAGGATGCCTAATGAAGCTCTTCAAGGGGAGGGTTTTAGAAAGCCCGGCCCAGGCAAGCACTGGAAAATTATCAACACTAGATCCACTACTCTTTATCCAGCCAACAAGAGAATGTAACCCAGAGCGGCCTGGAAAAAAGGGGGCGAAGTCCCCCCAAGTCCATTTAGTGGACGAACAGCATCCTAATGACCTCCCCTCTACTCCACCCTCGGGCGACTTGAGCAATTCTAAATTGGCAGACAAATTGATTAAAGATATTGCCGCCCTGACTGGGAAAATTGCCCGGGAAAAAAGGAAGAGCCTATATTTTATAAAGGACATAATTGCAGCTCTTGATAAGGCCCCCTCAAAGATGGATACTCTCTCGGTAAATCCAGAAACAATTAGTGACTCCATCGCATCCGATATGACAACCTTGGAAGATCGTCAATTTGCCAAATGGGAGGCGCTCCACCGAAAGGTTTGGATGGAAACCTCTACTCACTTGCAAAGTACAGTCATGGCAGCTCTTACAATTTCGGTGGCCCCATTCTTGAAATTGTACGAATCTATCAATGACTCTATGCAAGACGTATTATGGGCCAATTTGAAATCGCAAGACCAAATTGCTACACTTGAGCGATTCTCAAAATCAGTTGAGATTAGGCTAAATTACAAAGCGGATCAATCCAGGCTATGGCAAAACCGGCTTGGGGACTTAGCTCGTAAAGAAGCAAATGGCCATTCCGTACTTATGGAAGCAATCCTTGAGGATTGTAAGTGGATGAGGAATTTTCATCACTTAAATATGGACGCCAACAAGAACTTAGTAAACAAGATGTCCAGTGTCATCATTAATGCCCCGTCTGAGGCAAAATCCTCAGAGGAGGAAAGCATGGAATCAGCAAGGCAAGATGTAGCCAGCCAATCAACACTGATGAAAACAAGGGGCCCCTTAAACTAGCCAAGAATTTCAAGGGCTTAGGCCCTAAAGGAATAGAAAATCAGAATGCTAATGAACAAACTGATGGGGCCCATCCAACGGGGCTGTTGGGGAGAATTCTCTGTTAAGGCTAATTTCCCAAACCTAGTGAGTCCCCCAGCAGCTTTGCTGGATTTTTGGGGTTTATTTTTTTTCTCCTGCTAAGAGTGAGACTCTTTTTTCTCCCACTCTTAGACATGATTTGAGATATCCTTTGACTTTGTAATGTGTTTTATGGGCTATGGGGTCTTTTACTCCATAGGGTTTCATGTGTTTTTGGTAAGTGTTACCCAGCACCCTCAGTGCAGTAACACAGGGGTGTCATAGTGACCCCCAAACATAGACTCCATACCCTGGGACTGACTACTGTCTCCCAGGGCATGTAAAGTCACTATTGACTTTACTAGTATTAAATTGTGAACAGAACCAGTACAAACCATCATATTGTGGAAATACTGGTAGGGGTAATTAGATTGCCCCTGGGTCTGTTTTTCGAGGGGGCACTGTGCAGTCCCCCCTCGTCGAGTTTCTGGCTGGTGGCAGTGGTTACCACGTGAAATATTCCACCCGAATATTTCCTATGGGATTTTCCCATTCATTTTAAACGCACCACTTTTTGGTGCAATGTTAAAGATACCGCCGGTTTATTTAATATTTATTCCCGGTTGGGTCTTTTTGCCAGGACTCGGTTTTAAAATGGCATTTGTGTTCACCTCTGTAACTCCAACCCAAGTCGAGCCCTTTGTTCCACTTTTTGGCGAGCTTCTCCACAGAAGCCTCCAAAAGTGGTGCCACTCTGTCTGGGTCTACAGGATGTGTGGGAGGGGGTTTGGCACCCTGGACTGAGTTGCCTCGGCAACTCAAGTCGCACTCTTGTGTGATTGGCCCAGAGTGACAGCTAGGACTGATGAATGGGGGTTTTCTGCATAAAAGCAGGGCTTTGGGGACTGGAACTTCAGAAGTTGCCACAGGACCAAAGAATCCGAAGAGGGAGAAGCTGAGCAGACCTGCAACGACGACACCACCGACGGAGCCCTGCTGAACCGTCTCACCACTTCCCAACGACAGAGAAGATCTTCATCCCGGAGAGTCTTCTTCCTCTGAACTGGTGAGGATTACCAGTTCCACCTCTTTTCGCCTTCCTGTATCGTCTCGTGGTCGAATCGCCTGTGCCAAGCACCCCGGCGGCCAGATAGCCACGCTTCACCACTACCGCGAATAAAAGGGTAGTACCTTTTAACCGGGAAACTCTGCGGCTGGTTTCTTCCCTGGCAGTGCAACGACCTCCAAATTCCCTCGACGTCGAGATCTTCTCTTCCCCTGGACGAAGCTCCGACTTGCACCCGCTGCCAGGAACAACTACCCACGCTGGAGCTTTCAGGTACTGTCCCGCCTGGTCTCCCTTGCAACAGACTGTCCAAGGTGTCCCGTAAATCCTTGACTTTCTATCCTGGGGTGACTTGGGACCTCCTAACTAACTTTTCCTGACTTGATCCAACGCTTGTTGAACTCTCTGCAAAGACTCTTGAAAAGTACTATTAAACTGTGTGATCTTGGACACATTCCGCCTTTCTCTCTCCAAGAGTGGGCCTGGCCTATGACTTTCTTGCTATTCAGTGGATTCTGCCTTTTTCCTCCCTTTTTAATTAACTTATTGGAGTGCCATCTTAGGTTAAGCGCTCACCTCTGTCTGCAAATAAGTGGTGTTTTAACTAAGACTTGTTCAATAAGTGATCAGGGATGTATATATATTAATAGTGACTGTGTTTGAACTTGCTTGACATATTAGTGTTAGTGTATTTTACAAAGTGTGTTTTTAAATAAATAATTATATACTTTTATACCCAAGCTGTGGTCAGTGTTTGCTTGTGCTACTGTATTTTGGTACCTATCTTGTATACTCTATATACTGTCTAACTCTTCTTGGGAGAAGTCTGGCTGCTCAGCCACAGCTACCAGGTAAATCTGGGTGGTACAGACTGCTACCAATTGGGTTTACTGCCAACACCTGTAGTCCTAAGCCTTTTGCAGTGGTCCCTAAGGGAACTGCACAGGTTTCTGCCTAACACTGGTGTACAGCGGTGGCATTTGTATTGAGTATACATTTTAGTGTGCTTATAGATACCTTAGTGCAACTAACCACAAAGCTTATCACTAAAAAGTTTATTTTCTAAACCTGTCAACTATGGAAAGTTATAGTCAAGAGTCCCTTGCTACAAAAACTGCTGATTGTTTAAGAGTTCTCTGTAAGCATAAGAATCTCCTGACTAAAGGCAAGAAAATGGAGCTAATAGAAAGGTTGTTAGCAAACCAAAGTCTGGTTGGTGGTTCAGAGGAACCTACCACTCCAACAAATGTAGATAACAGTAATGATATTGATCCAAGTATTGATAATCTTGAGTCAGAACCAGAAGAGGGTGCGGATGATGTAGTTGTCCCCCCCCTAGGCCTCTACCTGCTCTGCCAGCTGTACCTACTGGACCTTTGCCAGGTCCCACAATTAGTCCTCAATGTCTTGAACTAGAGAAAATGAAACTTGAATTGGAGTTTAAGAGACTTAATGCTCAAACAGAACAAAGGCACCAAGAACTAAGGCTCAGAGAAATGGAGCTCAAGCATGATCTAGAGATGAAGAAATTGTCTGTTGTAAATGCTTCTCTCTCCGGATCCTCTAGGAGTTCCAGTCCCAAAAGACCCCAGATGCCTAAAGAGCTTGTGGGTATGTATGAGCCTAAGTTGGATTGGTTCAGTTTGTTTGAGTATAATCATGGGCTCCAGAACATTACAGGAAATGAGTTACTTTCCTGGTTGTTCTCTGGGCTCCCCCTGTTGCAACTGATGTGGTAATGGAGTTGGGGGAGGAGGATAAGAAGGATTATGAATGTGTGAAGCTAGCTTTGATAGCTAGATTCGTGAAGACCCCTTCCCAGTACCTTAAGAGGTTTAGGACACTCAAAAAGAATGATGGTACCCCTTGGGCTACCTGGGTGAGTGAAAGTTTGAAAAACCTAGAGGGATGGATTAAGGGTTACAAGGTGAACACTTATGAGGGAATGAGAAATCTTGTTATGTTGGAGTCAATTTATGATGCCTACTCTCCTGAGCTCAGACAGCACTTGACTGATTCAAAGGAATTAGATTCCAGGAAGCTAGCTAGGGCTGCTGACTTGTGGGTTGCCAACAGGGCTACTCACAAGGATTCAGGGGTCACTCAGAAAAAGGATGAGGGAAAGCAGCCACCAAAAGGGAACCAAGAGATTTCTAATACCTCCCAAACCAAAGAGGGCACCAAACAACAACATAACCAGGGTAAGTCCCAGGGTAAACCACAACAGGCTAGTGTACCTTCTGGTCAACAACCAGAAGGAGGTCAGAACAAGCCACCCTTTCAGAGAGCATTTGGAGTATGCTATGTCTGTAAGGCAACTGTCCATATGAAAAGAGATCCCAAATGTAAGGGTAAACCTGCAGAGATCAGCACAGTCTCCTTAGCCTTCACTCCTGAGGAGGAAGTCCAAATGGCTAGTGCTCACTTTGAAGTCTTTGCTGAAGAACCTTTGGGTCTTCAAGCAAGTGTAACAGTAGAGTCCATGGGTCTGGTTAGTGATCGGAATAGGAGTGTGTACAACTCCATACCAGAAAACTCTAAAGTTTATTATATGGACAGTGTTCTTGTCAATGTCCAGGATACTCCTGCCAGGCGAGACTCTGGGGCCAGCAGAACAGTAGTGGATGAAAGCTTTTTCAGGCCTGAGGATGTTGCTAAGGCACCCAAGGGTCCCACTAAGATGTCTGGAGGCCCTGTCCAAATGGTTCCAATTCTACCAGCCCTCATTCAGTGTAACAGCATGACAGTGATGATTCCTGTCAGTGTTCAAACTGAGGTGCCTGGGAGCGTCCTGTTGGGGAATGATCTAAGAACTCTAGGAGTAGTATCCAGTACCCCCAGGCCTCCCAGTATGGAGACCCAGAACCAAACCAAATTGGCTAGAGAGGCCACCTTAAGGAACCACTCTAAGTCTGTGGGAACCTCTACTGAGAACCCCACTACAAGCCCTCGTGTTGGTAAGTTGACCTCTGACCCAGGCAAATTTCACGCTGAAATGTTAGGGAAATGGGAGCCCGAACCAAGCTCCATCATTATTCCCCCAGTTTTAGAGTCTGTGACTCCCCCTGCTTCTGAGGAAGAGGTGGATAGACCAACCGGACCCCTAACTAGGCCTAAGAGAACTGGTAATTCTCAGTGCTGGTGGAAAACCAGGAAAGAAAAGTCTAAGGCCAAAAACCTTCAGACTGTTGGACCTTCTACTGAAGACTCCAACTCAAATCCTAATCTTGGGAGTGAAACTCCTAAAGTAGGTAAGTGTAGATCTAAGAGGAAGTAGAAGCATGTACCTTGCTTATCTCCATCCCCTCCAACCAAGAGGCCCAAAGCCCAACCTTCTCCCAACAGAGAAGTGGTGAGGAACTCTGGAGGACCCTCTAGTTCGAGGGGATTGGGTCCTCCGACGTATTCCATATCTATGACAGGTAATCACCATAGCTGTGCTGCTTCGGAAACTTTTTTCGACGTCTGCGTCCTGCGTCCATGATGTCGATGCGCCGTCGTCGAGGACCTCCTCCGACATCATCCGATGTGATAAGTAGGACGCACGACACCCGTAGCCTCAGTTCCGTTTTTTCCGCGAACGTGTTGCTTCGTGAATCTCGGTTAACGCCTCGACTCTTTGGAGTTCTGTTCTTCTCGGTTCTTCGAACCTGTTCGTTTTTGTGAGAAAATCCTACGTGTGAAGATGTCTTCGACTTCGTCTTCGACCCCGCGTCCGGGCTTCAAGAACTGCGGGGAGTGTGGGTCCAAGATGTCGGTGACGGACTCGCACGACGCCTGCCTCTGGTGCCTCGGGGAGGCCCATGACACGGATGACTGTATCGACTGCCAGTCGCTCACGTCCAAAGCCTTACGAGAACGTAAGAAGAAGTTGTCGGTAGGTCGGGTGTCCAAGCCCCGGAAGTCGAAGTCTGCGGGGCTTTCGATGGATGATTCGAGAGGTGACTCTCGGCGTCATCGTCGGAAGTATCGTGGGTTTCCTTCTAGGAGTCGGTCTCGCCACTCCTCGGCCTCTTCGAGGCATTCTCGGAAGCGGCGACAGCGGTCGTCTTCCAGGTCCTCTTCTGAGGACTCTGCCCGGCACGTCGCTTACCCCACCAGCCGTGCGACGCCAGAGGAATGGGCTTCCTTTGGGAAGAAAATGCTGGCGATTCTCGAGTCACAGGGTACTAAGCCGTCCGCGCCCCCGAGTGGGGTCGGCCGTGAGAGGTCGAGAGACACCGCTCGCAAGAGTGGTCGGCACGAGTCACGGGAGAGGTCCCGTTCGGACAAGGGGACTCGTTCTCGACATACCCTTTCCATGTCCCGGTCCTCGACGCGTTCGAGACCGTGTGCACCTGTGATGTCTTCGAGGAAGACATCGACGTCTGAGGCGTCAAGGGCTTGGACAGGCTTTCTCGAGGCTCCGGCTCCGAGGAAGTCGTCGAAGCCGTCGACGCTCAGGTCGTCGAAGGACACGCTCGGAGCTCCGGCTTAGAGGACTGTGTCGACGCCGTCGATGCTGGCGGAGCTGCATCGGACGTCGACGCCGATCCTCTCGGCGCAGATGCCTGTTCTCTCGACGCCGCCGCCGATTCCCTCGACGCCTTTCGAGGCCGGGGTGTCGGAGGTACCCCGTGGCACGGGGGAACCCCCTAGGAAGGCTCTGGTTAAGAGCAAGCACTCACGGGTGCCTTCTTTTCGCCACCTGGAATATATTTCGGAGGTGGATGAGGATTCTGATGGCCTGGTTCCTAGTCAGGTTCCAGATGAAATGGTCTCGGGCCATAGTCAGTTTGACGATTTGAGGCAGTCAGTGCATGATGCCAGTGGACTGGACACCTCTCCGGAGGGAGGTGGTGTTTTGTAGGCCTGAGCCTAGCTCTCATTCCGATTCCTCGTACCGGCGCCTTATGGCTAGGGTTTCCGAATACTTGGGATGGTCTGCTCCCCCAGGGGAGTTTGTGCAGGATGATCTCACGGACATCCTTGATGTTGGTCCCCCAACTGACCCGGTACTGCCATTTCATATGGCTCTACAGAGAAGGGTGGCGGCGGCTTGGACTGCTCCGGAGAGTCTCCCAGTGGTGGGCAGGTCCTTGTCGCGAAAATACCATCCAGCCAGTAGCGACCCCTGCTACTTGACCAGGCACCCCACTCCGGAGAGTTTGGTGGTGCAGGCGCCCACGGCCCCGGCAAAGCAGGCGTCGTACCCTACCATCCCTCCTGATAGGGACGACAAACGTTTTGATGGCTGGGCGAAGAAGGTGTTTTCTTCTGGTGGTATGGCGCTTCAGGCGGCCAACTCCATTTGTGCCTTGTCTCGTTTCACACACACTCTGTGGAACTGTGTTGCGTTAGCGGCTGAACATATTCCCGAAGGGGACGAACAGGATGGTTTCCTTGCTATGGTCCAGGATGGCAAGGATGCCATGTGTGAGTCCGTTCAGTCGGGTTTGGACATGGCTGAATGCGTCAGCAGGTCCATGGCGGCGAGCACCGTGATACGCAGGTTTGCGTGGTTGCAGAAGTCGGGGTTTGCTCCTGATGTGCAGTCAACATGCCCTTTGACGGTGAACACCTTTTTGGCAGCAAGGCTGACGAGAGCCTTGAGAGGTTGCAGACCTCCAAAGCTGCAGCGAAGTCGTGGGGCGCTGCAGTTCGCCAACCTCCGCCTTTTCGTCCTAGGGGACAGCAATGGAGGGGTGGTTCCTTTCGCTATTACTCGTCCTTCAGTAAAGCGAGAGGAGCTGGCAGTCAAAGAGGGCAGCGCAGGGGTACCAGAGGTGGACGACAGGGTACCCGTGGTGCCAAGGCCGCTCGGGCAGTTGCCTCTTTGCCTTCAGGTAACGCCGCAGCCGCTACCACTCAGTCATGAGGCCATGTCCCATGGTTCGCCGGTTGGGGGAAGGCTGGCGCAGCATCTTGTAGAGTGGCGTGCCATTACTTCAGATGTGTGGGTTCTGGAGATCGTAACCCACGGCTACTGTCTTCCCTTTTGGCAGAGGCCTCACGACAATCCACCGGGGAACCTCTCTTTGCAGAGTCCGGATCCGCTCCTTGCGCAGGAAATTCAAGCCCTGCTGGAGAAAGGCGCCATAGACTGGTGCCTGTAGCCGAGAGGAACAAGGGATGGTATTCCCCTTATTTTTTGATTTCAAAGAAAGATGGGGGATTGAGATCCATCATGGACTTGCGCGGCTTGAACAAACTCCTCAGGAAGGACAAGTTCAAGATGGTTACTCTCTCTCAAGTCCTCCAGGCCCTTCAGCTTCAGGACTGGTTGGTGTCTCTCGACCTCAAGGATGCTTGCTTCCATGTGCCGATCCATCCCAAGCACAAGAAGTACCTGAGGTTCGCGGTTGGCGACTCGCACTTTCAGTTTCGGGTCCTGCCGCTCGGATTGACCTCCGCCCCGAGGGTTTTCACCAAGCTCATGGTGGTGGTGGCAGCGCATCTCAGGCAAGGGGGGATTCACGTCTACCCCTACCTGGACGATTGGTTGATCAGGGGGAGCTCTCCCGAGCAAGTCCTGGATCATCTGTCCGTCACCTGCCACTCCCTTCACAGGCTGGGATTCTCCCTCAATTTAAAGAAGTCCCATTTGACGCCAACACAGCGGCTCCAGTACATCGGAGCAGTGCTCAACACTTCCCTGTGGTTGCTCGGCCTCATGGCATCCTGCATTCTTCTGGAGCCAGAGGCTCGCCTGCGGATGAGATCTTTGCAGTGGGCACTCAAGATGCAATGGTCGCAGGCCTCCGCCAGGATGTCGGAACTGGTTCAGGTGCCGCCCTCGGTCGCCCGGGACCTTCTGTGGTGGGCCGTCGAAGGCAACTTGATGAAGGGGGCTCCATTTTGGCTTCCCTGGCCGGAGTTGACGATCGTGACGGATGCATCCCTCACGGGATGGGGAGCTCATGCCAACGAGCTGACAGTCAGCGGTCGTTGGTCTCCGTCGGAGTCCAGACTCCATATCAATCTGTTGGAGCTGAGGGCCGTCAAGCTAGCCCTGAAGGCTTTTCTGCCGACTGTGCGAGGAAAGAATGTCCTGATCCTGACGGACAACACAGTGGCCACTACCTCAACAAAAAGAGGGGGGGGCAGGGTCACTTCCTCTGTGCAGGGAGGCGATGCAGCTCGAGTTCTGGGCCATCCAGCAGGAAGTTTCGATCTCGGCAGTTCATCTGGCCGGAGACGAAAACGTGACGGCGGACTCTCTGAGCAGGCAGAGCACGATCTCTCACGAGTGGGAGCTGGCTCAGGAGATTCTCCTGGAGATCTTTGCCCTTTGGCCCACAGGGGCTTGCAAGTGGGTACCATTAAAGGTTACCTGGCGGCGCTGTCCATCTTTAAGCGCTCGTCTGAAGACTGTTCCTACTTTAAAATCCCTTTAATTTCACAGTTTCTGAAAGGGCTCACTAATGTGTTCCCTCCGTCACCTTTCCTGATGCCCGGTTGGGATTTAAACCTTGTTCTTAAGTTTCTTATGAGTGCTCCATTTGAGCCTTTGCACTCTTGCCCTTTGAGGCTGTTAACTCTGAAAACTGTGTTTTTGGTTGCGGTTACTTCCGCTCGCAGAGTGTGTGAGTTACAGGCACTGTCAGTTAAGCCACCCTTCACTGTATTTCACAAGGACAGGGTTGTCCTTAGAGTGCGTCCTTCTTTTCTTCTGAAGGTAGTGACAGAGTTTTATTTGGCCCAGAAGGTTGTTCTTCCGGCATTCTATCCTCCTCCGCATCCTGGTAAGGAAGAGGAGAGGCTCCATAGGCTTGATCCTAGGAGAGCTTTAAGCTTTTATGTTTCACGCATGTCCCGGGTCAGAGTGGACGATCAACTCTTTATTGGTTACGCTGGAAAGCGTTTGGGGCAAGCTGTGACGAAACAGACTTTGTCTCGCTGGATTATTTTGGCCATCTCGGAGTGTTACCGCTTGGCGGGTAAGGACCCACCGGCTGGCTTGCGGGCCCATTCTACCAGGTGTATGGCTGCATCTACTGCCCTGCAGAGGGTTGTTCCTATTCGCAACATCTGTGATACAGCCACCTGGGCTTCAGTACATAGGTTTGTACGTCACTATTCCCTCGATTCCATCCGAGGACAGGATCTGGCCTTTGGCAAGGCGGTCCTTCGCTCTGCCATTTGATTGGCAATTCTAAATTTTGATTCTAAATTCTTTCCCTCCTCCTTGTTCTGGTACTGCTTTGGGAGTCTGTCATAGATATGGAATACGTCGGAGGAACCAATCCCCTCGAAGAACAAGTTACTTTCTTACCTGGTAACGTTCTTTCGATGGGATGGTCCGACGACGTATTCCATATCGCTCCCTCCCTGCCTTCCCCGCTGCAGAATTGCGATTGCAGCTTACGTTCCGCAAGGTTTTGTGTCTGACTGGCAGTTGACTAATGTCACACGTTCTGGGGGAAAAAACTACAACTGAGGCTACGGGCATCGTGCGTCCTACTTATCACATCGGATGACGTCGGAGGAGGTCCTCGACGACGGCACATCGACGCAGGCCGCAGACGCCGAAAAAAGTTTCCGAAGCAGCACAGCTGTGGTGATTACCTGTCATAGATATGGAATACGTCGTCGGACCATCCCATCGAAAGAACGTTACCAGGTAAGAAAGTAACTTGTTCATCTAAGGGAATCCTTTATAAGGGCCCCTTGAAAAAGCCTAACACAGGTTCAGAAGTTGTACCAATCCCCTATAGTTTCAAAAAGACTGATGTTCCTCAAAGGGTTTGTAGGTCATATAGCTTATAAAGGAAATCCTTTGATTTGACCATAGAACATAGGTCAGGGTGTCATGGTCTCTCTAGGATATATGTCATCGACTAGAGGTATGAGATTCATCCAGGAGTGGATTAAATCCTCCTGTCCCTTAGTCTGGGGGGGCGAGTGTTAGGGAGAATTCTCTGTTGAGTATAACAGGGGAGTTGAAGGGGAAAACCCTGGGAGCACAAGCTTCTGGATTTTCAATGGAGGGGGGGGTCCAAGCCCA
The DNA here is from genome assembly GCF_040938575.1 of Ambystoma mexicanum. Lineage (NCBI taxonomy): Eukaryota > Metazoa > Chordata > Amphibia > Caudata > Ambystomatidae > Ambystoma > Ambystoma mexicanum. Next base: position 322,943,621 of record NC_090925.1, on the reverse strand, counting down.
ACCTCAGGATCCACAACTTGCACAAAAAAGGGGGAAGAAATCTAAAAATGTATCTGGATCTCGAATGCAGTATGGCTCAAGGGCCTTCCTAAGGAATATAAGGACTCCACCAAACTTGGAGTCAACTCAATGTGCCAAAAGTTCAAGAAAGGAATTGGCACTTATCAGACAACAAGACGAAAATGACCAACTAACAGTGCCCCAGACTGGTAAGGTATTGAACAAGTCTTTTGCATCAGACATCTGACTGAGTGACCTAATTGAAGTCATGCAAGATAAGGAAGACGAAAACACTTGGAACAGCTTCAATTCAGCAGATTGGGAGCAATTCGACGATCCAGCAAATCAAAGACATAAGTCGAGGCTGAATGAGCACTCCTCAGTTCCTCCTGTGCTCGAACAACCATCGAACGATGAACAAGGGAATTCTGTTTAGGAAGCTGTCCAGTTGACATCGAACCAACCAAGAGACGCAGTCTTTGACGCTGCTGAGCCATTCTTAACATTGTACGAAAAAACGAAAAAGTGTTTTAACAGCGAAACCCCCAATGTTAAGGGAGTTGCATTCAAACCTAAAAATAAGGAAAAAACTGATGAAACGGAACGAGGAACTAAAAAAAGAAAGTCCAGTCCGTCGAAGCAGAAAGCAGCCTATAGAAGTGAAAAATCTTTGAAATTACAACTTGAAAGAACTTTAAGGAGTACTAAAGGATTTATCTTAAATCGAGAAACTGTGATGACCACATTCTGGCAGATCCCAATGCTCAGATTTCTGTCCTCAAATGACATTGTTATAGTAGAATTTCCAAAAGAAAAGAGAATGGATTTAGTCATTCTGCATGTAAAGACAGAAACGATAAAAGAAGCTCTCTTAGAGATGAAAATAAAGCTCCAGAACATGGGATATGAGTTATCGGAGTGGAAAAAGGACAACAGTTTTACCCGATTCTGGACGGCTCAGAGAAGGAAAGAAGATTACAAAAGGACAAAGTGAGGAGAAAAGAACTCATACATTTTCAGAAAAAAGCCAAGCCCTGGCTGAAGGGCCCAACAACAAACACAGCAGAGACAGAAAAACCAAAGCAAGGAGCCAAAGGGGGGGTCCCCAAACAGGTCACAAGGGGATCACACGAGAGGCCCCTAGGCTTCAAAACAAAAAGAGGAACAGACGCCCCTACCTTCAAGAGACGAAGGAAAGAAGTACAGGTTTACGATCGACAATTCCAGATCGATGAGAAATCTTAAGAATTGTCGGGAAAAACCTTCTCTTAATGGTGACGATTGGGCATGAATGGCTAAGGCTCTAGTAGCCAAGAAAAAACAATAGGCCAGCGTAAAGATCCAGGAAACAAGCCTGCGTATAGTTTCATGGAATACTCGTGGCTTTAATCATCTGTTTTCAGGCGTGGATAACTTCTTAAGCGCTTACGAAATCATTTGCCTACAAGAGACTTGGTTACGAGAGAACCCTCTATGCGTGGGATATGAGGTCTTTATTAATCCAGCTAAAGAGGGATCCACTGGCTGCCCCTTTGCAGGCTTGTTAACTTTGATAAAATTGACGAAAGGAGTGCAGATAATTGAGCATCTTATACCGAGCCCTTTTATACAAGTGCAGAAAATGAAATTAACGCTCAAAGCAAGAGAAGCTTCTATCCTCCTAATTAATGTCTATTGGAGTGATAACAAACGGCTGAACATTAACTTCATAGCGAAAATTGAGAATATAATCAACAAATCTATGATGGAGGAACCGGAACAACATATTGTACTATGTGGCGATTTGAACATCAAGCTTCTAACAAATAAAGCCAAAAGCATGAGCCTAATCTCTTTAGGCGAAAAAGAAACAAAGCTGGAAGCTTTTCATGGAGAGGTGCTCCATGAGGATGCTTAATGGAGCCTCTAAAGGGGACCTGAGAGGTGCCGATACCTGGTTCTGTACAAAAACTAGTGCATGTCTGCACTACTGCTTTGTCTCAAATAATCTATGGGACTCTATTAAAGCCTTTGAAGTAAAAAAGCAAGCTTATAGTGACCATGCACTCCTCAGTATCAAAGCAATCTTCAGTGGAAAGGCCCAAGAGCCAACTAATATCAACCCCAACGAAGTATGCTGGGGAAGGAACCGAATCAGAATAAAGGAAAGGAATGTAGTTGACCTAACAAAGGGTTATAAGAAGCAGGCATCTGACAACCCAGATGAAGTTAACTATGGATGGCTGCTGTTGGACTACCAAATGAAACAAAATTATTTTCGGGGGTCTTGCTTGGTTGTCACTACTCCTCTGTCCCCTTCGCCTGGCTCTGAGGGGTTCAGGAGTTTCTCAGCCTCCATTGTTCGATTTCCTGAGTGTTTTCCCTCTACTATGCACTGTAATGCCATTGGGAAGCTCCATCGATAACTTATTTTCTGTTCACGCAGCCACTCTGTTGGTGGTTTCAGGCTCTTTCTCTTGAGCAGCTTGGAAGATGCTAGGTCCTGGAACGGCATCACTGTTACGTCTCTGAATTGAATGCGTGGTGAGTCTCTAGACTTCCTCATGGTTTCGTCCTTGGCTTTAAAGAAATGAACTCTTGCTAAGACGTCAAGAGGGAAAGCCTGGGACTGCTTCGCTTGAGTGCGATGGACCTCTATCCAGTTCCATAGGAGCATCAGAGGGGAGGGACAGAATGGAGCGGAAAAGGTTACCAATAAATGCCTCCAGGTTCGACTCAAGGATTGCTGAAAGTATCCCACGTAGTCGTAAATTGTTCAGTCGGGAATAATTTTCACTTTCATGCTGCTTCATTTCCTGCGCCTCACACCTGGATTCAAGTGCCGCAATCCTGTCTGTTCCTTCACTGATCTCATAGTTTTGTTCACATAGAGTTGTTTCCACTTCTGTTATCATACTTTCAGCTTTTTCCACCCTATCGTCTAGGCCGGTGATCTTCTGCATCAGGACCTCTATGCCTCTTTGGTATTCTTTGGTCATGACCACAAGCAGCTCCTGCAGGTCCGCTTTGGTAACTGATTTTGCTTGCAGGCACCTTGCCGGGTTAGAGTCTTCCACATAGATCATGGCCTCGACTCAGTCCCCTTTCTTAGATTTTTCTGCCATGCCTGTGGCTAGCTTGGTGGAGATCTCTAGTTGCTTGACGGCTTTACTTGATTTTGCCATGATCTGCCCCAGTATATGCCCCCCTTTGGGCCAACCAAGGCTGGGAGCTTGATCTCTCGGTTCGTATCGGAGCACTTGTCAGCCATGCTAGTAAGTCCTCTTGTGTGTTGCTAAGTCACTTGGCGCCAACCGAATCCTCCTTGCGTGCCCCACGGTTCCGGGGCAGGTTTGGAGTGTTAGCAAAAATGAGCATCTGAACCCCGACTGCTTCAGTTTGCCTGAAGAGACCCTCCGTGATCCCGTGCTCCCAAGGTACCCGCTCTCTCCTCAACCCCTCGGCGGGAAGTGGCACTATCTTTTTTTGATTAAACACTTTTATTGGTTTTATTGCATAATACACAAAAAACAATGACCCTGAAGGGGTCCAGCAACCAAAAACATCACAAAAGAACATAAGGTCCAGATTTCAGCAACGTAAGTTTATGTTAGCGATGTGTTGTACAAAAGTCTTATTGTGCCTTCTCCCACTTTTCCCAGATTTTCCCCGCTTTCCCAGGACATCCTCTGGCCGCATATACTCTTCGCTCCATCGCAATGCATGCATCTACATCATCTATCCATTGTGCATGCTCGGGGGTTACACCCGAGCCCCATAGCTTGGCAATGTTGCGTTTGATCAGTGCCGTGGTGGTTGCAAACAGTAGCTTATCAGTGCGAGATATCTCACCCTCGTCCTCGACACCCAGCACCATCAATTTCGGATCTCTTGGCACGATCCGACCCAGTACCTTAGTAAGTGTGTCGCAGCAGCGTTGCCAGTATAACGTGATGTGCGGACAGTCCCATATGATATGGAAAAAGGTGCCCTCTTCCTGGCGGCAGCGCAGGCAATTCGGGTCTGTGGTTTTACCCCATCGGTACAATGCGACCCTTGGATAGTAAATTCTATGCAGGATTTTGAGCTAGACAAGGCGTAATCTGGCCGAAATGGCAATTTCTCTCGGGTACATTAGGATCGTTATCCAGTCTTCAGGCAGTATCTCTCCCACATCCCTTTCCCACTTAGACTTTAGACTCAATAGCTCCGGTGTGGCAAACGAGGTGAGAACATTATACATCACTGAGGTGATTTTGGTGTCTATGCTATCTAGGACCAGGTTCCTCTCTATGGGGGTCCTGTCTGCCATGTCACGCAGGTCAGGCAAGTGCCGCTGTAGGGCATGACTTAATTGCGTATGTCGGTATCGGTCAGTGACAGGGAGGTTGAACTCTTCCACCAACCCCTCAAATGGCACAATTCCCCCATCCCGAATCACACCCCCCACTTTTGTTATTCCCGCAGTTATCCAATTCTGCCATTTTGGGAGCCTGTCCAGCTCAGGGATGTGTTTATTTGCCCACAGTGGCTGTACCGGTGTGGTTTTCCCTTCCCAGTTTATATGTTTATGCGCCTCTGCCCAGATTAGTGCCCGGTGAGCAGCCATTGTTTTGGTGGTGTTGGTATTAGTTTTCCGGTATAGGGACTCTAGTGGGGTTATGTTCGCTCCATCTAGGGTGTTGGATTTAATGTGAGGTAGCAAGGGATTGGCGTGTAATAGGTCATTTATTACTGCCATCTGACTCGCCCAATAGTACGTCTGTATACGCGGCAATCCTATGCCTCCCTCCCAGATGGAACGCTGCAGGGTGTGGAGCGATATTCTCGGGTGTCCATTGTTCCAAAGGAGTTTCCGGAGGATTCTGTCGATTCTGTGAAATTCCCGTCTGGGGATGTGTAACGGGGCATTTTGGAGTATGTACAGGAATCTAGGCAGTGCCATCATTTTAAATAGTGCTGCCCTCCCCAGTAGGGTCAGTGGAAGGGCGTTCCAATGTTTGACGTCCTCTGCAAAGCGGTTTATGATTGGGTGGAGGTTTTTCTCTACGTAATAGTTTGTTTGTTGTTATCTGAACCCCCAGGTATCGAAATTGGTTAACTTCTATACGAAAGGGGCATTTCTGTATCCCTATGCTACCCATCTCTTTCAATGGAAACAGTATGGATTTGGACCAGTTTACCCTCAAACCACTAAAAGATTCGTATTCCTTCAGTAAGCCTATTAGTGTAGGACAAGAGGTTTTGGGGTCTGATAGATACAGGAGCACGTCATCTGCATATAATGAGACCTTATCCTCCCAATCATCTGTCCACCGGAAACCCTTCCACATTTGTGATTCTCTTAACAGAATCGCCAATGGCTCTATGGCAAGCGCAAAAAGCATTGCAGACAAGGGGCAGCTCTGTCGTGTCCCCTTGCCCAATCTAAATGGCTGCGAGAGCCACCCATTTACTCTGGTCATGGCCTCTGGGGACTTGTATAGCAGCTGCACCCATCCCAGGAATTGGTCACCGAAACCCATTCGACGCATTATTTCCCACAGTGCTGGCCAGTGCACCGAGTCGAAGGCTTTCTCAAAGTCTATTGTTAAGAGCGCCAATGGACCCTGCAGGAGGGAGGATTTTTCGAGTGCAGCGTGCAGTCTGTGTATATTCATACGCGTAGACCTCTGGGGCATAAAGCCGCACTGGTCTGGATGTATCAGTGACAGGATAACTTTCTGCAGTCGATTTGCTAATGCTTTCGCCAGGATCTTGGTTTCAGTGTTGATTAGCGAAATCGGCCTGTACGAACTACATTTCTCTGGGGGCCTATCTGGTTTGGGGATCACTATTATGGTTGCTCTCCGTAGGTCTGGGGGGAGCTGTCCCTGCTCCCTCGAGTGTGTGTACCTCTGCAGGAGATGTGGAAGTATCGCACCTGGTTCTATCCTTTTCCATGTCTCCACCGGGAAACCGTTCGGCCCCGGTGTTTTCCCAGGGTGTAGTTGTGACATGGCCAACAGTAGCTCCTTTTCAGTAATGGTTGCCTCCAGTAGATCTCTCTGTGCGCCCGTTAGGCTAGGGAGGGTAATCCCATTTAATACGGAGAGGTTAGTGGGGGCTTCCGGTGACCCATAGAGTGTTGCATAGTAAGCTGCAAAACCTTCTGCAATATCCTGATCTGTCCACAGCGGTTCCGAATTATCAGGTTTGATGATCCTGACCTGTTTATGCCCTTCATCCTTGCGCTCCAGCCAGGCTAACATTTTACCCGCCTTATCTCCAGTCTCATATAATCTGGCGCGCATCGTAGTATCTGCCTGTTTAGCGTTGTCTAGGGCTACATTGTGCATTTTTTTTTGGGCAAGGACCAGTGCTCGGTTCATTTCAGGCAGGCCTCGCGCCAGGTGTGCGTGCTCTGCACGTTCCACCTGTTGTTCAGCCTCTTTTACTTTTTGTATTTGAGCTTTTTTTGTGCGCCGTTGTCCAGGAGATAATCTCTCCCCGCAACACCGGCTTATACGCTTCCCATTACAATCCTGGGTTATCGATTGACCCTGCGTTTAGTTCAAAGTAATTGGTTGTAGTTTCTTGAATGCGTTCTACAAGCTCCGGGAAGCCTAAGTAATAGTTGTTAAGGCGCCATGAAGGTGGAGGGATTGGCCTTGTTGTTGATAGTTCTATTACTAGGGGCGAGTGGTCAGAGATGCCACGCGGGAGTAGGGTGGCGTTAAGTAGTCTATGCACCTCTGTGATTGGAACGAAAAAGTAGTCAAGTCTAGAGAGGGATGCATGGACGCCCGAGTGGAATGAGTATTCTCGATTCTCGGGGTGAAGGTCGCGCCACACATCCTTCAGCCCCAGTGCTGATGTGAAGGTGGCTAGCCTTGTGTGAGTGTTAGGATTCCTGCACCTTAGGTGTGTGCGGTCCATTCCCAGGTTCATAACATCATTAAAATCGCCACAGAGAATTAGTGTGTCTGAGGAGTCCTGCATTATCAGGGGAGTTATCTCTTCTATGAGATTTGGCAACAACGTAGGTGGTGCGTAAATGGCTAGTATTGTTATGGTTTGATTCCATAGGGTTCCTGTCATATGCACGAATCTGCCTCCTGTGTCCTGTGACACACTGGAAAGTGTGAGCGGCAGCTTCTTGTGGATCAGTATGAGGACCCCTCTTGAGCCTGAAGTAAAACCTGAGTGCAGTGCGATAGTTACCACGTTTAAATAGATTGCATGTGGTGCCCGCCAGGTGTGTTTCTGTGAGCAACGCCACATCTGGCGCTTGCCTGTTTAACGCTTGGGTGACCAATCTGCGTTTTATCCCACTACCCAACCCATTGACATTCCATGTCAGGAGACATAATGATTTTGTATCAGATCTAGCACTCGTCATCTGGGTGGGGGGCGGGTTACTGTTGGGCAGTATATGTAGGATTCCGGGAAGAAACTCAGTCTGTTGTTTCGCCGTGTGGTGCGGATTCATAGGAGGGAGTGTTTAGTGTTGTCGGACCATACATGAACAGAGATAAAAACAAAACCCAAAGCAAAAATAAGAACTCCCCCTCCCCCCAGCTCTGTCCCTCGTTCCCCTGGAGGCATCTACTGCCTCGGTAGTATGTAGTGTTACCTGACCCCCTCCCTATACTCCCACCCAACCTGGAGTATCTGTCGCCCGAAAATTTAAACAGAACACGTAAACCTTAACTAAGCCTCCTTCAGTGTCACATGAACTTCGTAAACTTCACAGCACCTGTCCGTGGTGCGGTCGCAGACTTCTTAGTTTTAGTCTTAGTCTTAGCTTGTGGGGCGGGTGGCTGTTCGGCCACTGGCCTGGTTGTATTCCGTGAGTAGATTGGCGTGCGGAGCGAGAAATCTGTGGTGTGGTGCTCCTAGGTTTAGTAGCCTTGGCATTCTGCCCAAAACTGCACCCATTTCATATTTCTTCCCGCAGCGGATTTCCTGGTTGTGGCCGTTGCTGTTGGCCCTGTTCTGGCGGTTGTTCTGGGCGAGGCCTATTGCGTCTATCCCTCCCTCTTCCTTCCGTGTTCCAGTTCCTTTCTATGTGTCGTTCGGCCCAGTTCCACGCCTCTCTGGGGTCGGTGAAGTGCACGGTCGTGCCCCCATGGAATATCTTGAGTTGGGCAGGGAAAAGCAGTCCATATTTGACACCCATTAATTGCAGGCGTTTCTTGAGCGGGTCAAATGACTGTCGTGCTTTCTGTACCTCCTTGGTGAAATCGGGGGAAAAGGGTTTTTTCGATCCGTTGAATGTGACCGTGCCCTTCGATCTTGCCAGTTGGAGTACAGTGTCCCTATCTGTATAGTTCAAAAATCTGGCAATTACTGTGCGTGGTGGAGCTCCTGGTGTCACTTTGCCAGCTGGGATACGGTGGGCCCGCTCAATAGAGAAGAATTTAGAAAATGACTCTCCGTCATAGATATTCGTCAACCAATCCTCAAGGAAGAGTTCCATGCATTCCCCTTCGGCTTTTTCCGGCAGGCCGATTATGCGGATATTTTTGCGCCGGGTCTACCCCCGGTATCGTCCACTCTTGCTTCCAGGGTCTTTATCCGTGCTAGCATACTCGTCACTTGCCGATTTACACCTCGCAGGCCATCCTCGGTTTCAGAGATTCGTGTCTCTGCCTCTCCCGTACGGGAGGTCATCTTTTGCAGCTCATGGCGCAACAGGGACACGTCTGCACCAATACTATCCATCTTTTTTTCCATCGAGGTCCTGGAGTTGGTAATGGCGCTCATGATGTCTCTTAGGGAAATATTGCCCACATGATCTGGGTCGACTGACGGTGGCCTCTCTGGTGAGCGGGGTGCTGGCATGGCTGCATATTGCTCGATCCTGCTGTGTGTGGATGTTTTCCTGGGCTTATCCTTACCTATTTTCTGCTTGTTGGGGTACTGGTGTAGTATGCTGATGTCTGTTCCCGGAGGAGGGGGGTCCGCCAGGCGATGGGGGCAGGCACTATTGGTAAGTTATTGATGGTGGTGCCTGGCATGTTGCGACCAGCAGGTATTTATGCTCGTGCTAACTTTACAGTTCCCTTGTCCAAACAATGTCTGTTAGCCACACATTCAGCAGCTCTGAAGGTCAAGACGGTGTAGGTGCGCGTATTTGTGAAATGCGAATCGGTCACAGCTTTATAGCACCCACCGGGGCCCTGTGGTTCTGTCCCTTGGTAGCGGCCACACGCACTGGGCAGCACGCCGCTGTGGCAGGGTGCCGCAGGCTGGGCGCCACTGTGCCTGACACCAATCTGCGTCGTACTCCGCTGGGTGAACTCTCTAAAGGGAAGGATGGTTTTCAAAGGGGTCACCTTCAGAGTTTCAGTAGGGGTTTATGACTTTTCCTTCGATGTCAGTGCTGGGGCACTCGTTCATAACAATGTGGGGTCGCCTGTTGTGTCCCAGAAGTGAGAGGAGGTTCACAGCCCAGGTTGTCAGCAGGCGCCGGTAGGGATCGTGGCCCCGGCTGGAGGGCCTTCGCCCGTGGGGGGAAGGGGGCGGGTCGCCAGCACTCTCTATCCCACCTTCCCCACTCCTTACCACATCGCCGGATGTTCCAGGCCTCGTGTAGCGGGTCCGCGTCTCCGGTTGCAGGGGGCACGCTAGTCGGATCGCCCGCCGTTGCGCCGTGTGTCTTCTTCGGCGCCAACACTGACACGCCAAGCGTCCCACTCCGGGCCCGCTCCAGGCCCCCGGATCGAAGGGGTTCCCGCGCAGGCAGAGGCGCTCGCCACGATCTCGTGGCGGGCAGGCGAGCTGCACCTGCGATCGCCGCACCGCCTTGCCGCCATGGTCAGGATATTGTCTGCAGAGCCCGCTGGAGCTGTTCCTGGTGTGCGCCCAAGCCGGAGGATATCGTTGTTTCCCTCTCGGCCGTCAGCTAGTGCGCGGTCGCAATTATGGGCTCCGCGCTTGTTACGGTTCCTGTAACTTCCACTCGCGATTCGGAGCAGGAACGTCGCACACACCGCTGGAGTATTTCAGGGTTCAGCACGGATATATATTTAAGCAGGATTTCGGCAGGATAAGGCCAGTGGCGCGGGAGCAGCACAGGCTCACGTCCTCATCGGATGGCTGCTGGCCACGCCCCTGGAAGTGGCCCTATCAATGCTGGGCATGCCGTTGCGGCTGGGGCAGCTCCCCCGGAGCTCGAATGCTGCTGTCTCCGCTGTTCATTCTAGCGGGAGCAGCTTTGTTATTGGCATACCTGCATCACTGGACTCCGGTTGAGTCTGGCTGGGTTCCTTTGTGCGCGTTCGAGGGCAGCGTCTGGTGGGGCCCTTCCCCCTGCAAATGGGGCCACCAAGCCTTTATTAGCTCCTCTTCTGAGGTCAGCGATCACAGGTGCTGGCTCCCGAGCGGGAGGCTCCTTTCGCCCACCGTCTAATGACTCTCTACTTGGGTCCCCGGACAACGCCGCCCAGCCGTGGATAAGTTCAGCGGACGAGTGCTGGGGCCGCGGGACTCATGCTCCAAACGGGGCACTCTGCAGCGCTAAAGTCAAGCTGGGATCCCGCCTCTATTGTTTCTCCTCTGGCGTGCTGACACCCGCCCAAGCCCAGTGGTGCTGGAGTCCGCTCATTTCGTAGCTGATGGTGGGGGCCCCATTGCCGGCATAGCCCAGTCCTTTGCTGTTGTCATTAGGGAGCCGGGGGCACCAACACTGTGCACCCGCCTTGGGACACCATCTTTTTTCTTCGGCCCCTTGCGGATGCCTCTCGAGTACCGAGCTCCGCAACCCCGGGTAGAGTGCTCCACCGGATCCATCCACAGCGCCTGGGATGGTCAGGAATCGCTTCACTCAGTTTCAGGCAGAATCTTGGCGTTTTAACGCCGAATTTCCTCCGGTCGCTGGGCTGGGAGCCACCAAGGAGCCATACCACGTGCTACTGCTCCTGGACACCCCGCTCCCCCAAACCACCTCCTCCTTGATATGTGTCTACCGTCTCTCATCAACTTCCTCCTTTCTCCTGCCACTTTTCTTTCTGCCACCCCTTTGTCCCCTCTGCCACCGCCGACGTGTGTACAACACTCCTGTACCCCTCCTTGGAAGACCTTCCAAAGTGACAGCTGGCTCCACTTAGCTACCCTCAACTCTCACTCTGCCGTCACACTACTCTGACATCTGCCACCTCCATGAAGACCTCGACCTAGATGTCCTCACCCTCACTGACCATGGTACATTGCCAAATCTGTCACAAGTTTTGACACTGTCCTCCCTGAGGGCTACTAGATCCTTTCCAAATCCAGGCTTAACCGGCCCAGGGGGCGGAGTGGCTCTCCTCTTCCCTGAGTGGGGGTTCCTGCTACTATCATAACCACGCAGGCCTATTCCTCTTTCAAATGCCCAGTCTGCAGGCTTGGTGTCCCTCCTGACCTCTCTCTCTCTCTCTCTCTCTCTCTCTCTCTCTCTCTCTCTCTCTCTCTCTCTCTCTCTCTCACTCTGGCCACCATCTACCGACCACCTGGCCAGGTCTCCCACTTCCTCTCTTAATGGGCTGACCTCGCCTCTTCTCTCCTGGCCTCCTCTCTCAAGCTTCTCCTCCTTGGAGACTTCAATATTCACCTAGACTCCCCTAATATGGCCTCGGGGCTCTTCCGCAACCTCTGTGACTCTTTCCCTCTCCATTCTTCCTTCCGGTCCAACGCATGCAGCTGGACATCTTCAGACATCCCCATCTCCAATCCTCTCACTACTACTCTCTCCTGGTCTGATCATTCACTCCTGTCCTCTCACCTGGGGTCCCTTGGCTAAGCCCCTTCCTGCGCTGCCAGCCTTCTTCTCTGTCATTTGACCTATGAAGCAAATGTCAGTTGCTGCTTCCTTTATTCCCCCTCGCTCCCCCTCCGCTGACTGTTCACTCTGACACAGCCCTTACTAACCTTCAACTCTCCATCGCCTGTGTATAGGCGCGTTACAAATGCCATATCATATCATATCATCTCGAACACTTTGGAAATATTTGCCGCTGCCATGAGGATCTGCATGACACCTGTCTCCAAGTACAACTCCTGGTATGACTCCTATCTGGCACTCCGAAACGCAAGTGCAGAACGGCTGAGCATAAGTGGTCGGCTTCAAGCACCTCCTCTGCCAATTGGCCTGCCGCCTACTCCAAAGGCAATACAGACTCCATCTGCTCCAAGATGAGGATCTATATCCAAGCCCGCATCTCTGCAGTCATTAAGAACACGACTGAACTTTTCAAAATCTGCAAGGAACTCGCCAAACCTACTGCAGTCTCCACTTCTCCTCTGCCTTCCCTAGCCCTCTGCACTTCTCTGACCTCTCACTTCATTTCTAAAACTCATAACATCCTGTCCTCACTCTCCTCTACTCCACACCCTTCTCCCTCACCTGCTGTCAGACCTCCCTTAGCCCCCATCTCCCCGCCTATTGTACTGCCCTCTTTTTCTCCCGTAACACCTGATAAGGTTTCTAGACAAGTCCGCTCTATGAAAGTCTCATCTAAACAGGTGCTTTCCTGCTCCTCCAGAACTACCAAGAACAATGTTGTCTCCCTTGTTCCAGCCTTGGCCGATTTCTGTAATCACTCCTTTACCACTGGATACTTCGCCTCACCCCTTAAGCACTCCCTTGTGTACCCTCTCCTCAAAAAGCCTTCTGCGAACCCGTCCTGTCAAGCAAACTACAGCCCTATTTCCACCATCCCCTTATTGGGTAAACTCTTGGAGAAGCTGGCCATCTCCCAACTCATACAGCACACTGAATCTGTCGGTTGTCTCCACGACCACCAGTCTGGGTTCAGAGCTGCCAGAGGCACGGAAACCGCTCTCCTGAACACCTGTGAAGATCTGCTCTCTAATCACGATTCCAGCTCTCCTTCCGTTCTCATCCTTCTAGACCTTGCCTCTACTTTTGATATAGTCATCTCATGCTACCCTGATAAATCGGCTCCTTGACAGCCTTGGCATCAAGCACCTAGCTCTGGACTGGTTGGCCTCATTACTCTCGGACCGACCTTCCCAGGTTCAACTGGGCACTTTTCTCTCCATCTCACTTTCTTGGTGCCCTCTTCAACTCCTCTCTCTGCTTCTATCCTCACATCACAGACCTGGCCAAGAAGGCCCACTTTCAGCTTCACCTCCTAAGAGGCATTCTCCCTTTCCTCATCTTCCCCCAGAAACTCAATGTCTCCAGCGCTCCAGTTCTCTCCAGGCTGGACTACTGCAACAGTCTTTTTCTCAATCTGCCTAACTCTTCCCTTCGCCCCCTTCAACTTATCCAGAACAGGACTGCAAGACTTTTCCTTGGCCTCCCTCAAGCTGCATCTCTCCAGCCCTTAAATCTCTTCACTGGCTCCCAGTTGCTGTGAGCATCAAGTTCAAGACCCTCTGCATCATCCACATGTCTTTGTGGGGCATGGATCCCCACTACATCCGAATCTCTCTCCCTAAATACCTCCATGCAAGAGCCCTTTGATCTTCTAGCCCTAACTCTGTTCTGATCAGACGTTTTTCCAAGCAGAGAGGTGGGGGTAGATCGATCTCCTTCGCAGGTGCTTCCCTCTGTAACGGCTTCCCTGCCCCTCTCAGACTTGAGCCAGATCTCCTTAAGTTCCGGAATCTCCTCAAGACCTTCCTTTTCTCTTCATCCTTCCCCCTCCCCTGCTAATGTCCCTGCTTCCCTAGACTGGCTGCCTGGTTCCCTCAGAGTCCACAGGGCGTCAGGCCCTCGCCAGTCCTGTCTATCACTGCACTTGGTCTCCCCTGACCCCGCCCACCCCCTTCATCCTGCACTTGCCCACCTCCCCCCTCCCCCCCGCACCAGCCTGGTTGGGCCTTCCCTTGGAGCTTGTCCAGACCCTTACCTCGCCCTTAGCTCTTTGCTTTCCCTTGGTTCTGCTTATCTGCCCTCCTCTGGCACCCAGCCTCTCGTGGGCCCTTCCGTCGTGATCTGCAGTCATCCCCCCGCCCAATCACCCCTGCACTTCTCGTTACTGCACTTGCACAATCGCAATGTCACAAGGCCTAGTAAGATCGTTACTGTTTTTTCCTCCTTGTTCCCCCCACCCCCTTGTCTTGTTATGCCTTGAAACACTTGTCTATAGGCGCGTTATACATAACCAACAAATCAATAAATAAATAAGCCTGGTCGAGGTTTGATGCTCCCTTTCTAAAACCTGCCTGCGCAAGGGATAAGGTGTTAAATTCTTCAGTCCATTCTTCCAAGCACTGCAATATGATTTTGCTGTATATTTTAGCAAGCAAGTCGATCAGGGATATGGGTCTATAACTTGAAGGGGGGTCTTCTGTATCTCCTTTCTTGTGGATCAGAACTATAATTGCCCCACTCCAGCTATCGGGAGAATTGATTTTTTATATATTTCATAAAATATAATTGTGAGAAAAGGTACCCATAGATCCGGATTTCTCTTATAACAATTAGCTAGGATAAAATCAGGGCCAGGAGCTTTACTATAATGTTGGGAGAGGACAGCCCTCGCCACATCAAGAGTAGTAAAAACAACGGCCTGAGGGAGATAGTCGATGGACTCAAACAATTCCACACTGATGTTACTAAGATCTTCAGTTTCAGTCAAAGCTGTGCTCTTGATGGTCCGAAAAATGGTTGACCCATGTATCAGGAGGAATGTTACCCCGACCGGGACTTTCAACACATGTAGAGCCAGTTCTCACTAGGCGCCAAAAGTCCTTGCTATTTCGTGACAGAATGCTGTCAAAAACCCTCTCTATGCTCTGTTTTCTGTTTACACAGTAAGCACCTATATTCATGCCTTTAAAGGCTCACTCTATCTGCATTTGTCCCATCTTGGATTTTCAAAGCTTACACAAGGGCAGCTTTGGCTCTTCTGCATTCTTGATGGTACCAACTTACTTGATGGTACCCACTATGAGCCTTGTTTGTACCATACAAATGCGTTCTATTTTCTTTCGTCAAAATGGGAGAGGGTTTCACCATAGATCATAGTCTCAATCATAGGAATCTATGTGGGAGAAGGCAGAATTAGAGTTAGAGTATTGTTTTAATAGTGGTATAATAGCTGCATATAAACTAGGAAAGCTTATCAGTAATGATGGTAGACCATCTACTGGTGTTAAAGGTTGTTAAGTTATTAGATCTATATTTACCCGATGAGGAGATGGATTGGTTAACCCAGTCTATACCAGGGGCAAGATTCACAAGCAAAGGATCGTGATCGCTTTCCAAGCACTCAAGGACTTTAAATGAGTCAATAATACCTAGGAGTCCACGGACACCAAGATAAAATCTATTACACTGGATTGGCTCGGGGTACAGAAGGTAGAATGGGCTGGCAAGTCCTCAGCGAACCGCCCATTACATGCTCTTAATCCATAATTATATAAAACTGTCTGAGCTGCTCCTGCAAAGGGTTAATGTTGCAGCACCAATGGAGATTGCAAAACCAGGATACTCCAGACGACATCTTCAAGGGACATATCGACTGTGGACACACTATTGTGCTCAAATTGATAGTTACAATCACCCTGCAATAACAGGGCCCCATTTGTGCACTTTGCCAGGAGTTCTGAAATTTTAAATAATGCCACCTCTAAGTGTTTAATAGCTTGTTGATTTTGCCTTAACTATAGATTCAAAATAAAAACCTTAAACCCCCCCTTAAGACTGATGACCACACATAACAGATCTGGGGACTCTATATTGATCTGTTTACATGAAACGCCTAGGCTTCCATGGCCCCAACACAGGAGGCCACATTTAGACCTGCCGCTCTTAGATTTGGTAGCTGGGCAGTAAAAGGTGCGATAACTAGTTTTGTAAGTAGGCTCCAACAACCAAGTTTCCTGAAGGCAAATTAGTTTGTTTTCATCAATTAAGTCATGCCAGTCAGGGTGTTGAACGGATATTCGATTGATGTTCCATTAAATAATTGACACTGGGTCTCTACCATTGAATGTTAAACTAGATGCCCAGTTTAAAAGAGCCTGGTAGTCACAAGGGGGGTGAGATCCTTATTTCACTGTAGCTGCTACTTAAGCACAAGGCTGAGATTTCCGTTACTCCTGACACTTCGCTAAGAGCATAAAAGGCCGGACTGAGACTTGCTTGTAGAACGCTAGACGCTGCCTGCCCCTCTCCTCCCCTCTACCCCTCTGTGCCCCTTTGTAGCCTACCCCGCTTTATATGTGTTCTGTTGTTACCTCTGAAAAGCGCTCTGTTATGCATCTGTACTGTTGTATACCTCTGTAAAGTACTCTGTTGCTTCTCGAAGCTAGGTCCACCCTCAATAAATACCATAATCATAATAAGTGTATTTGTGCATGCTCTGAAGTTAAATCAATAAGATCCCCTGAGTTACCTTCTAAACGTGTAGCCATACATGCTTTTGCTAGCGTGGGAGGAAATGGTTTCAAAATTATCAAGGAATTGACTGGAGGTAAGTTCTGCTATTCCATAAGTCAAAGTCCTTGTGCCAGGTACTCAGATGCTAAGGAAAGTTTGACATAGTCATATTTAGAATTGGTTGGATCTAGGTGACTATATAACATATCACTGATAGACTTAATATGTTGCATATAATATAAAGTTTTGTTAATTAGGGAATCTGAATGCTATCTCGAATTTGGAGGCAGCTTCTCGACATGAGTGATATAGACTGTAGAGCCATTTGCAAAACATTTGTGATACACAAGGTCCGAGTTCGGGGAAGTCAAGCCAAGGTGCTGTAGATAGAAAATATCTGTTCAACTAAAGAGCTGGGCACTGGCCCACTACAGACCCCAGCCCTGTTATAGCCCCCATTGAACAGGGTTATTGAATTCAAAATATTCGGTCTAAGATTCCCAGGTGGATTCACCAGTAATATTGGAGGAGGTATTAACTATAAGCTGGTTAATACATTGCTCACAAGGTAAAGACTGGGGATGGAGTAAGCGTGGGTCGTAGGGCTTCTCAATTGGGGATAGTGTACATTTTTTCTGCCTATTTAGGGGCTGTTCTGATGCTAGTCTCTCCCCCTATTAGGTTGAGATATTAGTCTACTGAGATAAAATGTTCCCCATAGTGGATCTGATATCCAGCATTGCCCCTTTACAGATAGATGAGGCTATCTTTGAGTTTGAAGTCTCTTGCACCTGAGCCATAGATAAGTGAAGAGACTAGGCAAAGAGGAAGATGTTGGAAAAGGAATAGAATCAAAAACAAGGTTTGGTCCAGGTACCTTGGTGGCAAAAGTACCATGGCCCTGACCAGCGTGAGGGGAAGTATCAATGGCCTGCGATCTTTCAATTGGAGACCTATTTGTGGAACTATATGCTCATATTTACGTCCTCCTTGCTGACCAGCTCCCTTATCTATTTCCACCATACCAGAATCTCTTTAGTAATGTGCAGCACAGGCTTTGAAGGAATAAGCAAAGGGGCTTTTCAATCAAAAGTAATCCCTGAAAAACTACAGGGTAGAAGAATATCAGATTGAGAAGGTTGAGGAGCTGTTGAGATAGAAACTGAATCGGGCCCCTTAGTACATACCGCCGGGTTTATAGGCCTAGAGGAATTTTTCTGAAAAATAGGGGCTAAATTGAGGACAGGGGTGGGGATATCCTTTAGAAGGACCTCTATTTCTGAAGATAAAGTGTTAACTTCCGTTATCAATTGGTTAATGTAGGCTGGTTTCTTATTACGTACATTCAGAGAGACATCGGGCGGGGGGCCTTCCTTTTAGATATCTCCCAGAGTGTAGTAATATGCCTATATCAATAAGCTTGAATAAGTATATGAATATACAGCATTCTAAAGATATGTATAACAAGATAAAACAGATTAAACAGATCACATTAAAACTTCACTTCAATCATAAGTTGTTAATTGTTAAATAATTTATTAAATTAATTGCTATAAAAAAGTTCAACACAGAACGCTTGGGCATGCCCAAATGGCTCGAGGGGCTTGCAGAAGTCCCCCCGCCCCCCTTCAAGCGCCGTGTAAACAGCACCCGGAGCAGTACAAAAACACAGCTGGGGTGGACGCTAGAAATACTTTCCCCCAATTATAACGATGGAACGCTGAAACTAATCTGGTATAGGCAAATGCAGCCTAAAACAGGAAACTCGGCAAACAGAAGGCAGACAGGTGGTTACAAACTGCAGACAAGTGCATCAGGTGCCAAGATCTGCATGCAGGATCTAATTTCAATGGATTTCTTTTCTCCTGCAGATTCCTCATCTGATAGATATTCCATCAAGCTCTGCTGCTTTGTAAAATTTTCGATAGAGGGCAGTCGTCGACCATCGATCCGTCTTGCTCTGCGTCTGGTTGTCAGCTCCGGACGTGATGTCAGGCATTGCATAAGTACCACTTCACTACACCCCAACCTCAGTTCCTTTTTTCTGCACACTAACAAGTTGCTTAGGATCACAGAGCTTCGACTTTTTTGAATGTTTTTTGATCGCTGAATATACCCGTCATGGTCTGGAAAAACTTGGACCAGGGTTGTGGAGTATAGACCTTCTTGGCAACCGTCGATGTCGAAGGTGTGTCTTTCGGCGCTAGCATAGTGGACCAGGCGTCAACCAAGATCGAGACGCAGTAGCGTCGACATCCTTGGACGCAGGGGGGTAATCATAGGTGTCAAGGCCTATACTAAGAAAACCTTACCAAACCTTACAACTATTACAGAAAAGAGTGTGGGATAGTTCTCAAGAAAAGAAAGAAGTTCTCTCAAATAATAAGTCAAGATGCAGTGGTTTGGGTCTTCCTTCCCAACGTTTTAGCATAGGGTAAGATGGGAGCTGGTTGAGTACAGTATAGTCTGGGGCTTCTCTAGCACGGGGACGACAGTTACAATAGCAGACAGTCTTGGGTTTCTCTGGCATGAAATGACTCTTTCAGTGGCAGACAGTTTCAGGACCGTCGATGGTCAAGTTACTTTTCCTCTGAAAATCCCTTGCCTTCGGGGCCTGATGTGTTCAAACAACAATACACAAGTTAATTTAACAAATGAAAATGTTAACTTGCATATCAAAGTCTTTCGATTATACAGGGCTTTTGCTCGACCCTCACGTATGACCACTTTGAGTTCTTTTTGCGGTCTTCCTATGGTCTTCTGGTTACGTAGTTTCTCAATATGGGGCTCGACCAGTGTGTGTCGAGTTACACGTACGTGGTGTCGCTTTCGCACTGTAGCTGGTCTCCCCCTCAGACTTTTAACAGTTCCTTAGCTTTGTTCAAACTTGCAATTTAGTGATTCTCACTCAACACAGCCTGGGGCTTATTGATTTCCCCCCTTGGCTTACTGGCTGTGATGACCCACTTGGCTTTCGGCTTCTCTGGAGTCGAGGCCGATACCACGGCACGGGAGTCTTCTCTGCTCCGCCTTATCATAGGCTTGCCCCGTGTACCATTGACACCTGCAGCAGGACACTTGCTCTATTGTACGCATTCTCAGATTCCTCTCCACAAAGGTTCTGTGGGCCTGGGGTGGAAAGGGCAAGGTTGCTTCGATCCTTGACACACTCGCACCTCCAGTCGCCTTTTTCCTTCTCTTGAACTGCCGTCTTCTGTTAACTGTCTCCTCATGCTGCCTGTCGTATCCATCTTACTCACACTGTGCTCTCTGGCTCCATCTTTTATCCCTGTGGGGAAGGGAACGAGCGGTCAGGTGTGTGTGGTTCATATCAATTGCCTGACTTTGCCTGACCCTGGTTTTGGGACATGTCAGGTAAACGGCTTTAGTGTTAGTCCGTTGTGTTGTGCGATAGTGTTTGCTGTGGAAAGGGGGGGGGGGCGCAGTGGTTTGGAATGTCCTACGTGAAAGGATGGGGAAAAGGTGTTTAAGGCAGGGTTATAGCACGTCTTACCCATCGGCGTCCCACTCCCCAAGGTGATCCTCCCTCACTTGTCCACCCCCAGAAACTGGATTCAATAGCGATGGCTGTGTCCTGGCCACCTGGATAACAGATCCTCAAGGTCTAAGCAGGGAGTCACCTTCAGGTTTCTCGCATATCCTTCTCCTATGCGAGGTGGATATACATGTCAGGTCTTCTATGGTTAGGACCGGGCAGAGAACAGGGATGAGATATCCATGCACTCTTGCATATTCCACTGATTGGGTTTCTTAGGCAGAGGGATAGTGGTTGTATTACTCTCCTTCCAATAACCCATGAACTGGGTGTCGGGGACTATTTTGGATTCTGCAGATTCTAGACTTTCCCAGTCCCATACAGGCAAGTTTGAGGATATGCAGGTTTCTTTCCAAGATCTTTCGGGTAGAAAATCTCCAAATGGAGATGGAATTGAGGCTCCTGCAAGAGTGTAGAGAATATGGGAAAATCTTGTCCGAGGATAACTCCTCAGAGTCCTGGAATGATGGCTTATGGTATTTCACAGGATTCACCCCTGCTTTCAATGTTCACTGGAATTTATTTTTTGGGTATACCTCGTTCTGTCCATGTACACAAGTCACTCGGACCAAGGCCATGTGATTTATATCCTTTGTTGTAACTAAATCGGCCCGTATAGCGGTCTGTTTACTACTGGAGTCGATTAGGGCCCGTACTGGTTTCCCATTTGCCCAAGCCTTTTCATATATAAACTCGGGAGGGGTTTGACATCACCAGATACTAAAGGTTTCTAATTCTTCCTCTGCTTCTTCCCCCTCTTCTCCCTTCAAACATCCTATCTCCATAGGTTCCTCCTTATGTTTTTGGGACAGTGTCTAGCTAGATGTCCAATTCCTCTGCAGGAAAAACAGACCAGAGGGGGTGGATTACTTCCTTTTACTTCTTCTCTTCTACTTTCCTCTTAAGGCTTCGGATCAATTTTCCTGATTTCTGTTATTTCTCTCTGTCCTTTCCTTGTTTTAAATGATCACCCTGATTTGTCTATTCCTTGGGGTTGAGGGCGATGGATGGGTTTATGATCTCTTCCATCATCCCACCGATGGGCTTGGTGAAAATGTTTAGCTGCATCCGAGTGGTTTTGCGCCGTCTCAATGGCTATGGCAGGCCAATTTAATTGAAGGACGGCCTTATGCAAAAAAGGGGCAAGGGTTTGGTCAATTGTTCTAGGGTGATCATCTCTGTCAGTTCATCTAGAGTCTTATTACTAGTCCATAGGGCCACAGTGTTTTTAATTAATTCACCCATCTCTAAAGGGGTTTCTCCCGGGTTTAACCTGAAGGCTGTAATTTCTGCCAATAAAAATTGTGGTTTGCCCTACCCTTTTCAATAATCCTTCTCTGATGGATAGGAAGGAAGCTCCTTGTGCAAGGTTGAGCAATTGGTAGGATGTTTGCAGTTTCCCTTAGCAGCGGTCCCAGATAACATATTTTAAGGTTCTCCTCCCAACCCAATTGGTCAGCCAAGCGCTCGAAGTTTAGAAATAAAATTCCTAAACCTTCGCCTTCAAGATAGGGTAAAAGTACACCCTGGGGGTAGGAAAGGTTTTGCCTGTAGCGCAATTAGGTTGGTTAAACTCTCTTGGAGTCTATTTTCAGCCTGTATCTGATGGGGCACTGGTTGGGCGATAATATTGGTCAGATCAGCCATTTATTCGGGAGGTGTAATGGTTTCCCCTGAGGTGTCTGAATCAGAAGAAAAAAAACTCTCTATCACTTCAGACAAGGTTTCAAAATCTTCGGCGTCCTCCAATTCTGGGTCGGTCGAAGGAGTGGACCGGGATAAATTAGTTTGTAACCCTGATGGTCCTGCCACTGATGAAAACTGACTACCCTGAAAGGGTTCAGAGGGAGGGGTATTCAAAGCACTGGGTCCAATGAAAGAGAAAACCGGTCGAACTCTGAGAACTATCCGGTCCCAGGGTTGAAGGTTATAATAAGGGAGAGGAAGGGTATCTAATAAGACTTGAGTTTTGAAGAATAGATCCTGTTGGCCAGATGGAATATATTTAACTGAGAGGATAACCTCTTTCAATGTGGACTCCTGGTCTGATTCTAGGAGATCGACTATCCTATTTTCCCCTTATGGTGCAATTATTAGCATGGGTTTTACATTTTTCGTCAGTTAAACGTATTCCACTTCTTACACCATATGTGAGAAACTCATGGTGACATAAGTAAGACAGACACAAGTAATCACAGTTCACGGGTGTTAATTGAACAAAAGAAAGTTTGTATGCCGGTTGGAAAAACACCTAATCTAAGCCTAAATCTAAGATGGGGACAGATGTCGACCATCAACTGAAAATAAGGCAGTCCTAGCGGTGTCAAGTCAAATAAAACGGCCTATACTAAGAAAACCTATTACCAAACCTTACAACTATTACAGAAAAGGGTGTGGGATAGTTCTCAAGAAACTAAAAAAGTGCTCTCAAATAATAACTCGATGCAGTGGTTTGGGTCACCCTTCCTCACGTTTTAGCATGGGGTATGATGGGAGCTGGTGGAACAAGGTATAGTTTCAGGCTTCTCTAGCACGGAACAACAGTTTCAGGACCGTCGATGATCAGGTTTAGTTTCCTCTGAAAGTCTCTTGCCTTCGGGGCCTGATGTGTTCAAACAACAAAACAAGTGTTCCTTTAACAAATGAGTTTGTTTCCAAAGTTCAAAAGATGGTGATACTTTTCACCCTTGGGCTGACCCTTCTTAATTGTAATCCAAAGTTCACATAGGGTGATGGCTTCACCTCTTGGTCCCTCTCTACTGGGCTGACCCTTTCTCAATCTGTAATCCTTTGCGTTTCCTATTCTTTTCTGCTTAAACTTTGGGTGATAGCTTAACTCCTTGGATCTCACTCGCTCGGGCTCGGATCCCTCTCTACTGCCAGCTCTTGGGTGACGACTTCACCCCTGGATCTCCCTTGTTTGGGCTCGGACCTCTCTCGACTGCCAGTATTGAGTTTAGCTTTACCCTGGATCACCCTCGTCCGGGTTCACTATAGCTGTTTCAATTCCTTCTCAATGTTTCAGATATTCACAGGATTCACGTCCATTTCTTTTATTCACAATGCGGGATTCACTTCCCTTGCTTTTAGCCAACTTGTGTCGGGGTGGTTATCCCGGGGTCGGCTGAGCCGTCCGCGGACCTCCGGGCTGGGAGGCCCCAACTCCTCCCCTGTTCCCAAAAAATGAGTATGAGACACACACAAGAAGCAAGGCGGTTCTGCTGTTTATTAAAACTGTCAAAATTCGTGGGGCTCGCAGGCCCTTTTTGCCGCAGTATGACGCGTTACTGGGGAAAGTTAGCGAAAAACCTATTGCCACTCCGGATTGGTTCCTCGAGTGGTAGGGTTAGTATAGTATACATATAGAGAGTGGTTGAGGATGAGTCAGGTGGTATACTTGGGTTGTCCCTTCTATTAGATAGTTGAAAATTGTTACACGAAGACTCCTGATGATTGGCTAATGTTAGTGGCGTCAGTGATGAGTGCCCCCATGTTCTGATTGGTCCTCCCGCGAGCCCCCCAGTCTGGGACCATTGTTGTTCCCAGCTCGCGGTGTACCTGTCACTAGCAACAATGTGTAACTATGTGTTTGTGCAGACAATGTGCGGGTTTGCTCAAAGGCCTGAGAGCCGGCCATTCCCATCGCTGTAGGTGTCCATCTAGTAATTTCACTGTTGCAACCTGTGTCCCAGACATGGGACCCAGGCGACTTCTTCCTCGTGAGTCTGGCACCTTGTCAGGTCGGCTGGGTCACGTGTGGAGAGACCGTAGCTGGGGCGGAATTCTGCACATTTAAAGTTGTATTTTGCTTCTGTGTGCTTGGCATTGCTTACAGGTGTGACCTTGGCGCATACGAGTTGCAACATTGACCCCTTTGCTGTGAGCGCTCGCTGTGCTCGTTCTGCGTGATCAGCACTTGTACTCTCGCTCATACAGTGTTCATGGTGGTTTTTGCTTGCGGCCTACTTGGGCCCGGTTCATGGGTGGGGATGTGTAATGCACAGCACCTGTGTTGCGGTTTGACATGGCTTCATAGGCAGTATTACGTCTTTATATTCTAATCACGATGCGAGGGGTGGGAGAAGCTTTATACGTCTTGCGTTTCTGCATTACTAAAAAACCTATGTGAAAATAATAAAGATGCACGTCAGTGGGTGTATCCGTCACCTACTTCATAGCACTGAATATATTCTATGTGTAGGTTGGTGCGCGAGTGACCAGTGTGCATGGTGGCACGTGTGTTCTTGGCAGTTGGCTAGGTCGTTATGGCATCTCTAACGATGCGGGTGCTTGTTGTTGAGGTCTTAGTCGAGTTCATCCATGCCGCAGGTGTCGGCTTGAGTAGGGCAGGCTGGGGGGGGCATATCCTTATGTTCTTGAACCAGGGTATTTGGTCGTCTGGTAGATAGACAAATTCATCTCGTGGTGGGTGTCTGGGCCGCGATCCTCTAGGCCATGGTCACAAGGAGATTGGGGGGAGCTTTTTCTCCCATTCTCCCACTTCACTTGCATATCAAAGTCTTTCGATTGTACGGGGCTTTTGCTCGACCCTCGCGTATGACCACTTTGATTTCTTTTGGCGGCCTTCCTATGGCCTTCTGGTTACTGTAGTTTCTCAATATGGAGCTCGACCAGACTCTCTCGAGTTAGTACCCACATGTTGCCACTTTCGCTCTGTAGCTGGTCTCCCACTCACACTTTTTTAAAAACCTTTATTTTAGTGCAGTGCAAGACATACATCCTCTGAAACATACATACACGTCATTATATTACCATCAGTATTTAGCATAGTTGTATACACATATTCAGGCATCATTGAAGTTAACATATATTGTTGTAAGCATCCTTATAGGGTCCTTTACCTGTTTGGTCTCTGTTTCCATAAGTATTCTCGGAAAGGCTCACAAATGTCCTTAGGCCGACAACTTGTTGTTACCAGGGAAACTTAACCCTCCTCCCTCTCATTTGCGTAAGTCATTTCTTTAATCCACATTTTAATGTCCTGGGCAGCCTTTAATTTCAATGATGATGTATACATTTTTTGGCAATCAAACCGCCATTGGTTGAAGAGGCAACGTATTTTGACCGTTACCTTTCCTATGTCACCAAACAGGTTTTTGGGGGGTAGCAGCATGGGGGGTGCATCTGTTATTTCGTGTAAACATTTTGCGACCATCTGCCAGAATTGGGCTACCCGAGGGCAACTCCAGTACATGTGGTATGAGTCGGCCACATTAGCGCCGCACTTGAGGCAGCCGCCATTAGCAGTGGGAGTGAACCTAGCAATTTTTGCAGGGGTATAATGCAACCTATTCAGTATCTTGAATTGTATAAGCCTGTGTCTGGCATTAAGAGATACCTCTTTGGTTAGGCGACACCAGCGGAGCCACTGAGCGTCGTCCACCGACCTGTTTAAATCTGCCTCCCATTTTTCTTTGACATTCTGAGTTTGGATCTGTGCATCCTGACATTTATTGTATAGCCTGGATACCAGCTCTCTGGGATTTCCACCAGTTACCCCAGTTCCTAATATGTCACATTTGTTGGACTCGACCGGGAACAATGGTCAGCACCCCCTGACCGCCGCACTAATCCTATACTATTCTAATAATTTGATCGGATTATTACCCAGTTTTTTAGAAAAGTCTGTGGGAGTAATGAAAATGTCATACGGGAAAAGATTGTGTAATGTTAGTGTTTCCTCAGGGTCCCACACTCTCTGAATATCCTTATTCTCCAGCATGGGGTCTGGCATGGATTCACATGCTCATGAATATTCCCCGTCGTCAGGCTGGGAATCCTCGGTAAAGAAAAAACCAGTATCAGTTTCGTTTCTGATCTGTCTTTCGTAGTAATAACCAATCACTGGTCTCTGCGTCATACTGACCACAGCCAATGACTGCCCTCTACCTAAGCACCGCCTCTGGCAGCCATCTTCAGATTTTTACCGCACGTTCATGTGTTGGGATCCTCGTGCTATTGCTCTCGAGCGTTAGTGCTATTTTTCGCGCTTTTTCACAAAAAACTTCGATTCTTTCGGTCAAAAGAGCCTCAAGCTCCACCGATCCTACATCCGATCAACGGGGACCCGTGTCGGATTCATCTGTGCCCCTCAAGGGTGAAGATTTCGTCGAGCTACGCTTCGGAGGACTCCAGAAGCTTCTCAGGCCCGGTCTCGGAGATGGCCCAGGAGAAGGGAAGCTCGACGCCCGGAAAGCTGTTCAGGGTCTGCCCTGGATGCCAGCTGCAGAACGTCTTCAAGGAGGACGAACACTCTTTCTGCCTTTACTGCCTTCATGAGGACAAGACGCACGTGGAGAAGGACTGTGCGTTTTGCGGCAACATGTCGGAACGGACCATGAAGGACCGCCATCAACGTCTCGCCAACTGGCTGGAGGGTAAGAGCCCGTCTGGCGAGAAGAAGAAGAAATCCGAGCGGTCTTCTAAGACCTTTGAGGGCGCCCCGGCGACGGGGGCCCAACATAAGGCCAAGCACCGCGAGTCCGCTGGCACCGGGAGCGCCGAACGGTCGGGCTCTACGGGCGCCAGGCAGGGCGCACCCTCCCCGGCACCATCAACCACGAGCCAACGCTCTGGGTCGGGTAAGAGGAAGGCCGAGCACCCGGCGAAGCTCCTGGAGAGGCCCCGGTCGAGCTCTAAGGCAGAGGAGGAGCGTGGCAGTGCCCCCTCCCTCAAGGATAAGGCGGTGAGCGCACCTAAGGTGGTGAAGGCCTTGATCCATCCGACCAAGCCCTCTATCGAAACGGTCGCGGCGGCCCTGGCTCAGCCTGTGGTGGCTACACCAGTGGTGGCGACCTCAGGGCCCAGAATCTCCCTGCCTCCGCGGAGGGAGTCTTCCTTTGTGCCCATCGATAGGACCCCCGTGAAACCCTCCGTGGGGAAGAAGAAGGGGGGGCAGGGCGTCGTCGTAGATTCGGCCTCAACCTCAGAAGAGGAGCTGATCGAGGTCTTAAGCCACGGCCTAGGCGTGGAAGAAGGCCAGCCCGTCGGAATGGACCCCGACGCAGGTGACGACGACGACATCGTCGAGGATACCGACGGGGCCCCTGCTCGCCCGTCGGATTCCCCTCTGCCAGCGCCGCAAGACAACTCGGCGGCCATTTTGTTGGCCATACAGTCCTTATGCTCCGAGATAAGGACGAGGCTACCGTTACCGACGGAGGAACCTCTCCCGTCGGGGGATCCAGAACCGGGACCTTCTGGTGTTCCCCCTACCAAGAAAAGAAGGATCCATCCACCACCTCCTTTTCAACCGTCGCGCCCCGTCCAGCCCTCCTCCCCGTCCACCCGAGGGGATGATACGGGGACTGACACGGCAGCGACGGGTACGGACGACGAGGCATACGACGAGGATTTTCCGTCGTCGCCTCCCACCAGGGCTTCTCCGCCCGACGAGATCGGATCTTTCCACTCCATGATCTCCAGGGCTTCCGAGCTTTTCCAACTCTGCCCTGAGGAGAAGAAAAAGGAAGGCTTCCTTTATCAGCGGCGCGAGGCCAAGAGGAAGACGGTCCTCGCAGTGCCTCTGTTGGACGACATTTGGGATGAGGGCCTTTCCCTCCTCAAGAACCCTTCCACGACGCCAGCTAGAAGAGACCGGTACGAGAAAAAGTACTGGGTCCCGGACACGGCCCCCCTATGCCTCCGGGCGGAGGCCCTGGAGATCCTGCAGGAAGGTGAGGTGGCCTCGGACCACGCCATCACAGTGGCGACGGACATCGCCGACACTGGGTTCCGCCAGCTGGGCAACGGCGTTTGCCTTCGACGTCGTGGATGGCTCAAAGCTACGGACTTTCGGCAGGACGTCCAGACCAGAGTCCTGGACATGCCCTTCGACGGGAACAACCTGTTTGGGAAGACAGTGGACGATTCCCTTCAGGCCATCAAGGCGGATACTGAGACGGCCAGGGCCCTTGGAGTCCTGCAGCAACGACGAACGCCCTTTCGGAGCGGCGGAGGCAAGGGCGCCTCCAAAGGTTCCGGCGGCGGTTTCGCTTCCTACCGTCAAGCGGCCCGCTCGTCGTCGCAAGAGGCCTACAGAGGACGAGGCAAGTCTAGCGGACCCCGCCGTCGTCGCCAAGGAGGTCAAGGCGGCAAGGCCGCGTCCAAGCAGGATTGAACCGGCCGTGGGGTCGGGCCCCCACCGAAGCACCCCGGTGGGAGGCCGGCTGGCGGGCTTCGTCAGCGTGTGGGAGTCCATCTCCACCGACCGTTGGGTGCTGGACGCCCTGGCCCGGGGCCACGCGCTCGAGTTTCAAAGAAGGTGCCCGCGCGTCCCCCCCGTGGCCAGGAAAGAACTTCACGTCCCTCAACTTCTCCTGGAGGTAAAGGCGATGCTCAGAAAGGGCGCCATCGAACTCGTCCCAAAGAGGCTTCGGGGCTCCGGAGTCTACTCGCGATACTTCCTCGTGAAGAAGAAGACGGGAGGATGGCGCCCCATCCTAGACCTGCGACGTCTGAACAAGTTCATCAAGGCGCAGAAGTTCCGGATGGTCACCCTCCAGCACGTCCTGGGTCAGCTGGAGGAAGGAGACTTCCTATCGTCGTTGGATTTGGAGGATGCCTACTTCCACATTCCCATCCTAAAGGGGCACCGAAAATTCCTCAGATTCGTGGTCCAAGGGTGTCATTACCAGTTCAAAGCCCTTCCCTTCGGACTACGGTCGGCACCCAGGGTATTCACCAAGTGCCTCGCACCGGTGGCGGCGCAGCTGCGCCGCGAGGGGATTCACGTCTACCCCTACCTGGACGACTGGCTCATCCGCGCCAAGACGAGGGAGCTCGCCGTGGTCCACACGGCAAGGACCGTCCAACTCCTCACGGACCTGGGATTCTCCGTGAACTACGCCAAATCCCACCTGGTGCCCGCGCAAGTCGCACTGTTTCTGGGAGCGAGGCTCGACACAGTGTCCCTTCTGGCCTCCCCGTCGGAGGAGAGGACCAGGACCATCTTGGGCAAGGTGCAACGGATGTTGGTGGCTGACGCGGCCAAGGTGAGGTCCATCAAGTCCCTCCTCGGGATGATGTCTTCCTGCATCTACCTCATTCCCATGTGCAGGCTCCGGATGCGCCCGTTGCAAGAATTCCTGGATGCGCGCTGGATCCAGACGACGGGCAGCTTCGAGGAAAGGATCAAGCTCGACGAGAGTTTCCGACGAGCGATACGGTGGTGGGGCACCCGCGCGCATCTGACGGCAGGCATGGACTTCCAGACCCCAGCCCACCAGGAGACTGTGACCACGGATGCCTCCCTGGAAGGGTGGGGAGCGCACACCGAAAATCTGCACGCAAGAGGACTCTGGCTCCCGACGGAGAAGTCCCTGCATATCAACGTCCTGGAGCTCCGTGCAGTGTTTTGGGCCCTCAGGTCCTTCCTTCCGTCCCTCAAGGGCAAGGTGGTGAGGATCTTCACCGACAACACCACCACCATGTTTTACATCAGGAAACAGGGCGGAACCAGGTCCCCAGCGCTGTCCAAGGAGGCGCAGGACCTGTGGCATTGGGCCGTCGCCCAAGGGATTTTTCTGGTGCCGTTTCATCTGGCAGGGATAAAAAACACCATCGCCGACTCACTCAGCAGGGAGCTGCGCTCGTGCCACGAGTGGGAACTACGGCAGGATCTGGTGGATCGCCTCTTCCGACGGTGGGGCACACCCCAGATCGACCTGTTCGCGACGGCGACGAACACCAAGTGCCGGAGGTTCGCCAGCAGGTTTCCCCAGACGAGGAGCATGGGCGATGCTTTCTCGTTCCCCTGGGAGGGCCTGTTCCTCTACGCATTCCCTCCCTTGCCTCTGCTAATCCGGCTCGTCAACCAGCCCAAGAGGTCACGGTGCAGGATGATCCTCGTCGCACCTGCGTGGCCGAGGCAGATATGGTTCCCGGACCTTCTGGACTTGTCAGCGTCCCCGCCGATCAAGCTGCCGGCGGACGCGGATCTACTCTCCAGGGAAGGAGGCGCCATCCTCCACCACGACCCGAAGTCGCTGAACTTGCAGGCCTGGCTCCTGCAGCGCTAGAGTTTGGAGGATACGACATACCGGCCGATTGCAGAGAGGTTCTTGCAAAGGCCAGGGCGTCCTCGACTCTTAAATGCTACGGACACAAATGGAAGAGGTTCTCTGTCTGGTGCCACGCACAGAAGATTAACCCTCTACGGATTACGGCTCCCCAAGTACTGCCGCACCTGCTGACGCTGGCCAAAGCTGGTCTGGCACACGCGTCCATCAAGATTCATCTTGCTGCGATCTCCCGATACACCAGAACCACGGGGCGGACGTCCTTGTGGTCTCATCGTCTGGTGAAGGAGTTCATGAAGGGACTGTTCAGATCGTTCCCGCCGGTGAAGGCTCCGGCCCCGGCGTGGGAGCTCAACGTGGTGCTGACCAAGCTCATGGGACCTCCGTTCGAGCCTCTGCACTCGGCCCCGTTGAAGTTTCTATCGTGGAAAACAGCTTTTCTTGTGGCCATCACCTCCGCACGACGAGTGGGAGAGATCCAGGCCCTTTCCTGCAAGGCCCCGTACTTGACTTTCCACGACACGAGGGTAGTGCTCAGGACGCACCCCTCCTTCATGCCCAAGGTGCCGTCGGACTTCCATCTCAACGAACCCTTGGTGTTGCCTGTGTTCTTCCCGTTGCCTTCGTCGCCGGCTGAGAGGACTTTGCACTCGCTGGATGTGGCTAGAGCGCTGAAGTTCTACGTAGACCGCACGAAGTGTTTTCGGAAGACGTCACAACTCTTTGTGAACTTTGGACCTGTCAATCAGGGGAAGGCTCTCTCGAAGGCTTCCATTTCCAGATGGCTCTCCGGCTGTATCATGTACTGTCACCGGTTGGCAAACCGACCGCTGCCTGGCCGTCCGAGAGCACATTCCACCAGAGCGATCGCAGCTACCACGGCGTTCCTATCTGGTGTGCCCCTGCTGGACATATGCAGGGCTGCTACGTGGAGGTCGACGCACACCTTCACGAAATTCTACTGCGTCGACCGGGATTCCAGGGAGGAGTCCAGGGTCGGCCAAGCAGTGCTGCGCAACCTGTTCGCCTGAGGTGAGCCTGGTGAGGAGGTAAGATGCTTAATGTTGAGTTGATGTGATGCTTAATGTTGAGCCTTTGCCACCTCCCGTGGTTGTGCATGTGTGTACTGCTATGTATTCTTTATTCATGAGCATGTGAATCCATGCCAGACCCCATGCTGGAGAAGGAACAAGTTACTTACCTGTAACTGTTGTTCTCCAGCATGGGTCTGGCATGGATTCACATGCGAACCCTCCCGCCTACCCCTCTGCGGCTCTTCACTTGGTCATACTGCCACTTCACGTGCTTCCAAATCTGAAGATGGCTGCCAGAGGCGGTGCTTAAGTAGAGGGCAGTCATTGGCTGTGGTCAGTATGACGCAGAGACCAGTGATTGGTTATTACTACGAAAGACAGATCAGAAACGAAACTGATACTGGTTTTTTCTTTACCGAGGATTCCCAGCCTGACGACGGGGAATATTCATGAGCATGTGAATCCATGCCAGACCCATGCTGGAGAACAACAGTTACAGGTAAGTAACTTGTTCCTTATATGTTGGGGGAAGTCCCGGGCAATTCCAGAGTGGTATCGCACCAACGTAGGGTGAGGAGACACCAATCCTCTTGAATATACTGGCCCAAGTGTTCACTGTCGTGCGGACCAGGTGGAATGTACATGTGTCCGCGTGATGATTGACAGGGTCAATAGTACAAAGATTCGACGGGGAGGCGCTGCACTCCTCTAGTGTCGCATTAATCGGCTGGTCTAGTGTCGCATTAATCTGCTGGTCTAGTGGTGTGTACCAGTATCTGCCGAATTGTGCCTGTGATACCTCATAATATAATTCGAAATCTGGGGCCTGCAGGCCATCCTGCTCGTATGGCCTAGTCATGCCCTCCCATCTCATCCGTGGCATTCCAGTGCCCCATGTAAAACCGATTGCCAATTATTTCAACCTATCAAAAAATAGACAGCCAGGCCAGACCTGAATATTAGTGAAGTAAAATAGCAATTTGGGAACCACCATCCTTTTAAAAGGGATTTTCAGCCAATAGGGAGCGTACACATGATCACTCTGCTTAAGTATTTAAATTTGTATTTAAATTTGTCCGGGATCCATCGAAGCCCAGCCAGATATGGCTGGACAGTAGTGGTATGGTTCAACGGGAATAGCTCCGATTTAGCTTCGTTGATACGGCATCCCGAGTAGGTGGCGAACTTGCGTACCTCATCCAATATTGGGGCAAGATTTGAAGCCAGGTTTCTTATGTACAGCAGCGAGTCGTCGGCATAGAGGGAGATAATTTGTGGCAGATCTGCTATATGCAAGCCTCTGTGAATTTGTTTGAGGTGCATAATACACGCAAAGGGTTCTATGGTGAGCACAAACAGCAGGGGGGACAGCGGGCAGCCCTGTCTCGTACTGTGCTCAAGCAAAAATGCAGGGCAGAGTGTGACCCCAGTGCGGAACCTGGCTGCCGGGGAAGCGTATAATAAGTGGACACATTTGAATATAGTAGCTTTTTCTCCCATTCTCCCACTTCACTTGCATATCAAAGTCTTTCGATTGTACGGGGCTTTTGCTCGACCCTCGCGTATGACCACTTTGATTTCTTTTGGCTGCCTTCCTATGGCCTTCTGGTTACTGTAGTTTCTCAATATGGAGCTCGACCAGACTCTCTCGAGTTAGTACCCACATGGTGCCACTTTCGCTCTGTAGCTGGTCTCCCACTCACACTTTTTTAAAAACCTTTATTTTAGTGCAGTGCAAGACATACATCCTCTGAAACATACATACACGTCATTATATTACCATCAGTATTTAGCATAGTTGTATACACATATTCAGGCATCATTGAAGTTAACATATATTGTTGTAAGCATCCTTATAGGGTCCTTTACCTGTTTGGTCTCTGTTTCCATAAGTATTCTCGGAAAGGCTTACAAATGTCCTTAGGCCGACAACTTGTTGTTACCAGGGAAACTTAACCCTCCTCCCTCTCATTTGCGTAAGTCATTTCTTTAATCCACATTTTAATGTCCTGGGCAGCCTTTAATTTCAATGATGATGTATACATTTTTTGGCAATCAAACCGCCATTGGTTGAAGAGGCAACGTATTTTGACCGTTACCTTTCCTATGTCACCAAACAGGTTTTTGGGGGGTAGCAGCATGGGGGGTGCATCTGTTATTTCGTGTAAACATTTTGCGACCATCTGCCAGAATTGGGCTACCCGAGGGCAACTCCAGTACATGTGTTATGATTCGGCCACATTAGCGCCGCACTTGAGGCAGCCGCCATTAGCAGTGGGAGTGAACCTAGCAATTTTTGCAGGGGTGTAATGCAACCTATTCAGTATATATATATGCGCAGCGCTGCGAAGTCTTGCCTTTGCTAACCTGTGTTTTCCTTCCTTGTAGGGCGTGGTGTTCTTCAGCGCAAGTGGAATGTCCGGGGTGGTGCCAGCCGAGAGGTGACCAGCCAGGTAAGCCTTTTGAGCAGTTTGTAATTTGTAAAAGTCTCTTGCCTCTATCTTCCTCTTTCAGGTCGTTCTGTCCGGGAGGCGTGCAGATTCGAGGAAGCTGTTCTCAGTAGCTGCGAGTGTTTAAAGATGAAGACTGCAGGTAAGATGCTGCTGCTAATGATGTTCCTTTTGTCTCCTTGCAGGTTCTGCTTCTCTGAGGTGCGAGGGAATAGCTGGACACTGTGAGCGTCACGTTGCAAGCTGCAAAGTAACACGAAGCATGTTCTGCAGTCAGGGTGTGGTTTATATAGCCCAGGTAAAGTAGTACCAGGGAAAGTAGTTCCAGGCCTGCCATACCCAAAACACTAGACCGCATAGCTTGGTTCTTATGAACCAAGCTATGTGGATGCCTACATGTTGGCTGACAATACAATAAAGTAGTTCCCAAGCACATTGTTGTTCATGGTGTATGAGCCTGGCGCCATAGGTGCCAGGACTGGCCCCATGAGGGCTTTTGAAGAGGATGCCAGGCTCTAGAGGCCCGAGTCCTGACTCCACCTGGCCAATGTGTTTGTCAGAGGGGGTTTTGGGCGAGGGTCGTGACAGGTCGTGGTGATACCCGCCAATTCGCCCCATATAATAACATATCTGCCTTGGGGGTCTATGCTGCGTTCAGTTTCTTGGAAATGGATGGAGCAATGTATCAGCGTCATCACCCCTTAGGATTGCGATGAATAATTAATATAGGCTCGCTGAGGTCCCCATGCCGCAGCAAATCCTTCATTAAGGGCCTCCATAGAGTGTGTCTCCTGTAGCATCACCACTCTTGGGGGCCCTGCGGTTCATTTATGCCACCACCTTTCGTGATTTTAATAGGGTGATTGAGACCACGGATATTCCAGGACATGAATGTGATATTATTCTCTATTATGATGATTTGATTGCAGCAAATTGGGGCCCGAGCTTTGAAGGGCGGAACCCAGGGTATATTTGTAGTGTGTGGTTGAGGAGCAGTCTGCACTGTTCTTTAACCTTGAATTCAACAACATTAAAACAAAACTTGACATCCGAACATCTGCGGCTCATATTGACATTCGCCCTCCCACATCATCACCCCCAACTTGATGGAACCCATAACTCGATGGAACACAATTGGAGAACCCTTGGGGAGTACCGTGAGCAGAGAGATGTACTTAGTTGGCCGCCCTTTAGCAGCCCGCCCCAAGTCATGAACTTTTTGTGCCCATGGTCAATTAGAAGAAATGGCGTAACGCCAATTATGAAAATCAAACATTGTCTATGCTGTCCGGCTCATTATTGCACGCGGAGGGATTGCCCCGCCACCACGGTCCCTTCTCAGGAGCGGTATAGAAGTAGTGGACTCGATGTAGGCTGCTGCTTCTGACAGATCTTCAAAAAAATGTGCCCTTCCACCATGTTGTACCTGCAGTTTTGCCAGATATAGTAGCGCATACAGGACCTGCCTCATGCGTAGAAGCTTTTAAACTGAATCATATGACTTGCGCTTAGCCTGCACATTGGCAGAGAAGTCAGGATATATATATGTATATATTCGAGAATTCGTACTACAGAGCCCCTTTTTCTCTGGCCATGTGTAGAATTAAGTCCCTGTCCAGATAATTGAGGAGCTTAGCAAGGGTGGTTCGGGGAGGGGCTCCCAGTTTGGGGAGAGGACCCAGAACGCAGTGCGTCCTCTCCACCAAGAAGTATTGTGAGAATTTGGATGGATCAAACATTGTTTTCAGCCGGTTCTCGACAAAGTGTTCCTTCGGGCCTTTACAGGCCGCCTCCTGGAACCCGATGATTCAGATGTTATTACGTTGAGATTGTGGTTCCAAATCGTCACATTTATTACGGATCTTACTGAACTCTTGCTGCAAGTGCGCTATATCACGATCATGTTTAATAACTGTCTTCCGTCTCGCCAATCCTCGTCTCCGCCTCCGTGATACGAGCACCCTCCTTTTCCATCTTGGACTTCAAGGATCCTATGGTCAAGACGATGTTGTCTAGTTTCATGTTTACTGCCATGAAACCATTCTGCATTGCCGCAAGCAGGGGGTCGTCTCTGGTGGTGTTAGAAGCCTAGGGCTGTTTGTCCCCTGCTGGCGGCTCTGTAGGAACCAGGGTTTTTGCGGGAGTATTAGTGTATGAATCCATTGTCCCTTTCTTTTTGGCTCCGGAGTGCTTCGTCATGTTGGCTTCTCCCTAAGCACCAGCGAGACACACTGCTCAGAAAGGCTGATAGCAGGACTGTAGTTATCCTGTCGTGGGATACCCGCTCTGATGGGTAGCGTTTCAGTTTGCAATCAGTGACAGGTCAGCCTAACTGAGTTTTCTTTTGACGCCTCCATAACAGGATGAGGGTCAGAGGGGCTCTGTCTACAGATTGCACTTGCCCTAATGTTTCACTCATGCGAGCGGGGAGGATGATCCCCGCTGTGCAAAACGCATCACGGCCCAGTCGGCATTCAGAACCTCTTGATCGACGTACAGTTCGTAGCCCAGCTTTAGCGGCCCTCACACTGGATCCCCCAGTGCGTCCACTGTGTACCGGACCCCAGCACTGCCACCCGTGGCACCCACCCATCGCTTTAAAATCTGGTGCTAGGACCAGGCTTGCAGTGACCCTGGAGTACCCCACCCACATGGTCCTTGTGAGTCTGTAGAGGCAGTGGCACCCTCCCCGGCATTCACATGAGATGTGCCTGTATGGTTGTTCCGTTACTGCTCTGGGGGGGCCAGCAGGAGTCAGAGTGTTTATGCGGCCCTCAGACCACCCCTCCAACAGTATTCAGCGGTTTGTGCCAGCGCTCAGTTGCAGCAACTACCAAGGATGTTGCTGATAACACACTACGCCCAACGGTCCATGCGCGCTAGATTTAGGAGTATGAGCTTGCCCCCACCTCGCCGCGCAGCAAGATGTAAGTCCTCAGCCGCCAAGGGGGAGGGAGGCATCGCCACCCTACCGCCGAAGGAAACATACATCCACAAGGCAGCAGGTGCAAACCACCAGGATTCAGATGGCAATGTAGTGGAAGAGGTGGCTCAGTAGTAACCTCCAACAGCTTAAAGTATATCCCCACAGTGTGCAATGGTTTACAGCTGGTAGCCAGTGTGTTCTCAAACGCTGGGAGTCAGTTTAATCAGCAGGGAAGTGTCTTGCGATGCACTTCTGGTGCCAGTATAGGAGCAATGGCCTGTCTCCCCAGCAATTGCATTGCGGTTACTGCACTTCTCTGATAACATCCAGAACCAGTTGGCCCAGCACGATTCGTATTATCGTGTCTGAGTGGCAGACGGCAGCAGGCAGCCATGTGCAGCTTGGCTACGGTTCACAGCAACGGCTACACAGATGGCGCACCGAGTAGTCTCGTGTAAGGGTATCAAGCTGGCTGTTCGTGCCTTTGTCGGACCTCACTCCGACTCCCCTCCAGTGTCCTTGGCCGATTCAGGGACCCCAGGTGTGCCTGCCGCGCAACTTCTCAGTTTCTCAGTTGCAAATGTATCCGGAGCCTCGACGCTGGGGCCCAGGACCAGTCAAGTCCCCCGTGGCCTGAAGCGCCTCGGCTATGCAGAACAGTTCAGCTTCCCGGCTGTTGTCAATGGACCGGTGGCCTCGCGCTCCGCGCTCCCCCTCCCCCACCAAGGAGCCACCAGCCGCCTCCATGGGCGTTCACCCCTTGCCACAGGTTCCTTCAGGATCACAGGTGATGAATCTGATGCGGTCGCCGATATTAAAGTTTAGGGCATCCACTTATGAGTGGGTCCAGGCTTCACGTCTGACACGGCCCACTCAGTGATCTCAGCGAGGTTGCGTGGGAGCCCTCAGGGCTCCGGCGTAGCTCCGAGCCTGTCAGCGGCGAGGGTATAGCTGCTCTCTGCTACGCATGCTCACAGCGGATCTCTGCCAGATTCGGACGCTAGGTGCTCAATCCTTCTCTCCAGTCACTGCCGGTGTCAATTCTTATATTAGTTGGGCACAGAAGTATTTATTCTATAAGGATATCGTGGGGCCGGAGCTCCATCATCAGGCGACCATCTTGCTTGGCTGCTCAACAGAACCCCCCGCCCCTCACACTTTTAACAGTTCCTTTAAAGTTCATTAGCTTTGTTCAAACTTGCCACTTTGTGATTCTCACTCAACACAGCCTGTTGATTTTCCCCTTGACTCACTGGCTGTGATGACCCGCTTGGCCTTTGGCTTCTCTGTTGCCATGGCCAGTGCCACGGGCGCGGGAGTCTCCTCTTCTCCGCCTTATCACAGGCTTGCTCCATGTATCATTGACATCTGCAGCAGGACACTTGCTTTCACTCGCTGTCTCAGATTCCTCTGCACAAAGGTTCTGCAGGCCTGAGGTGGAAAGGGCAAGGTTGCTTCTCTTCTTGACACACTCGCGCCTCCTGCTGCCTTTTTCCTTCTCCTGAACTACTGCCTTCTGTTAGCCGTCTCCTCGTGCTGCCTGTCGTATCAGTCTTGCTCCTACTATGCTCTCTGGCTCCACCTTTTATCCCTGTGGGGAAGGGAAAGGGCTGGCAGAGGTGTGTGTGTGTGTGTGTGTACACATGTGTACAATTGCCTGACCCTGGTATTGGGACATGTCCTGTAAACATCTCTAGTGTCTGTGGTCCTTTGTGTTGTGCAATAGTGTTCGCGGTGGAAAAGGAGGGGTAGTGGTTTGGAATGGCCTACGTGAGAGGATGGGGAAAAGTTGTTAAAGGAAGGGGAATACTGGGTCTCACCTGTCGGCCCAACCCCAGGAACTAGATCCAATAGCGATGGCCGTGTCCTGGCCGCCTGGATAACAGATCCTCGGGGTCTAGGCAGGGGGACACCTTCAGGTTTCTCACAGCCCCCTATCGAAAGATTTCCAAAGCAGCAGAGCTGAAGGGAATATCGATTGGATAAGGAATCTGCAGGAGAAGAATACATAGAAAGAACATTACGGTAAGGTAATTTCTCCTTCTCACCTTAAGTTAAATCATCCCTTCGTCTCACTTAAAATAGTCACTACTGCACCCACAGATGAACAGAGCAGGTAAGAGCAGACTCTACAGCACAAACAATCTTAACAGTGTCGCCCTTTGCCACTACGGGACCCTAGCCCAATTTTTTATGAAAGCACTCCTGCGCTGTTCCTTCTTCCTGGATGGGTCGTGGAAAGCATCCAGTTATGACAGCCCAAGGCGGCAAGTTGGAAACAATATAGCAATACTCACAAGACAGAAGCCTGAATAGGTCCATCAGGAACGAACAGAGGCTGCCCTCTGAATCAGGAACCAGCACACTATTTACAGATATGGCACAATGGACAAGATAGAGCACAAGAGAAAGAGGATCCAAAACGGAGCCCTCCCGTCCCCTGCACACCTTCAAGATCCGTCAGTAGACGGTTAAGTATTAATTCAACTTTGTTTTTCAAAACAATATTTACATTAGAAACCAAGTAAACGCAAACAACATTTCATATGTTTGATACAAAGGATTTTCGATTTAATGAAAGAGCAAATATAACAGAGAAGGTTAAGTTCAGTGTGTGTGGCTGACGCGTTTCGAGATGATAATCTCTTTTTCCTGAGCCAAAGAGTATTGAACTGTTGATAGACAATAAATGAGAGAAATAAGCTCTGTAAGAATTGTACATAGACGGCTTAATGTGAAGCATTAGCACTTGGTCATGCATATTTCGATAAAGTAGCAACAAGATTCACATTGCATCTAAAACTATTGAAAGCCACTAGTAAACACGGTTTTGATAATCTCCATAACTGGTCATACGGATATCATATTCCTTCAACATCCGGCTCATACTATGTAAGACTTAATGGACTGATCAATAATCTATAGTGCCTGTCAAACTAGTCAATGTATCTTACGGGGAATAACTGTAGCTTCAATGTTGAAGAGAATAGGAAAGGAGAATAGGGCAGTCACCATGGACTTTTCACTTTTCACGGTGTGTGTAATCAGGTAAAAACAGTGGGGGACTGTAGAAGCTAGTCCCTTTTCTGGCCGCTGCTTCTGGCAGAGTAAGCCTTCATTTTATGTTCAACTAATACCATGGGGCCCTGAAATCATGGATGTGGAATTAGCTCAAATGACCATAAATGCTATTGAATAAATAATAATAAATAATAATTTGGCATTTATATAGTGCTACGAACCCTCAGGTATCTGAGCGCTGCTTATTACTACCCATGGTGTGTGGTGCTCATTTATCGACCTCGAAAGGTTGTAAGTCTGAGTTTGACCCTGCCGGGATTCCAACCTGCGTTAGCAAGCTCTGCACGGATGTCAAAGTGAGCGCTCTACTCGCTGTGCCACTTGACCGGAATTATCTCTAAATACTGTAGTGGTGGCAAAAATTGGACTCACCTTCATGTATGCATTGAGTTTGCCACATATACGCGAATGGCGTGCAAACGCTTTAATGTGGGTGGCCTGGATGGTCGCTACTACCGGCAGAAAACCAGCTACAGAAATGATATAAAAATAGATATTGGGCGAATAAGGAACAGGTAAAAAACTGTGGCGAGTGTTGTGTAAGTGCTACTTAATCAGCAAGATGGCGATAACTCATTTGTGAGTTTGCAATTCAATGAATGCTGGCAGTGACTTTAGGTCAGTTCCTGCAATGTAGCTTCTAGCGATCCAGAGCGCTTCGTCATGTTGGTGCATGGAAAACGTCTCTAGTGTTAGTCAGTGGTCCGTTGTGTTGTGGGATAGTGTTCGCGGTGGAAAAGGGGGGGGCAGTGGTTTGGAATGTCCTACGTGAGAGGATGGGGAAAAGTTGGTAAAGGAAGGGGAATACCGTGTCTCACCCGTCGGCCCACCCCCAGGAACTGGATCCAATAGCGATGGCTGTGTCCTGGCCGCCTGGATAACAGATCCTCGAGGTCTAGGCGGGGAGATACCTTCAGGTTTCTCACAGCACCCTATTGAACATTTTCCAAAGCAGTAGAGCTGAAGGGAATATCTATCAGATGAGGAATCTGCGTGAGAAGAATCCATAGAAAGAACATTACGGTAAAGTAATTTCTCCTTCTCACCTTAAGTTAAATCATCCCTTCGTCTCACTTAAAATAGTCAATACAGCACCCACAGATGAAAAGAGAAGACACTACAGCCCAAACAGCCTTAACAGCGTCACCCTTTGCCACTACGGTTCCCTAGCCCAATTTTTTATGAAAGCGCTCCTGCGCTGTTCTTGCTTCCTGGATGGGGCGAGGGAAGCAACCAGCTAGGGCAGCCCAAGGCAGCAATCTGGAAACGCTGCTACGGGTCCTCCGCCTGATTTTATATGAAAGCGCCCCTGCGCTGTTCCCGCTTCCTGGATGGGGCGTGGAAAGCATCCAGTTACGGCAGCCCAAGGCGGCAAGTTGGAAACAATATAGCAATACTCGCAAGACTGAAACCTGTATAGGTCCATCGGGAACGAACAGAGGCTGCCCCCTGAATCGGGAACCAGCACACTATTTACAGATGTGGCACAATGGACAAGACCGAGACATGACAAAAGTAAGGGGCACAGATTTGTGGGCCGGTAAATACAGCAGCCAAACTCTGTATGAAGGAATTACACCAGCACAAGTGAGGACAAGAACAGTAACAGAAATGTCCAGGGATACAACAGGAAGTCAAAGTGAGAAAGGTTCAGGACAGACGATGGGAGGAAAGAGCATGGGCATCAAGGCAAGAATCTAAGAGCAAAGGTACCGGGAACAGGAACGGCAGACTGGAAGCTAAGGACCGGAATCGAGAAACAGCGAACTGAACCATAGAGCAGGAACAAGAAAACTAAGGATTGAATCTCTAGTCTGACAAGGACTGAACTGCAGACTGGTAAGGGGAAAACAAGGAACTGTAACTCTGGACTGGAATACCAAGGACAGGACTGCAGAAAGATGACAAGGAAACTCAGGTCTGAAATCTAGGAAGATAAACTAGGTAACACGAACTACGGTCACAGAGCAAGGAACTGCAGTCGGGTGGCAAGAGAGCAGGTGGTAGAGTGCAAGGGACTGCAGACAGGGAACACAGGACTGCATGCAGAGCAGAGGGGAACTGCAGGAAGGGAAGCAAGGCTGCAGTGCAGGCAGCACAGAGATGCAGGGCATGGAGCAGATTCTGGAAACGGCAGCAATAGGACACAGCAGAATCCAAGTTCCCAAACATGAGGGTCTGTCAGCTAACTCAATGCAATAGCCCTGTGATCTTGCAGACAGCTGCATAAATACTAACCCACATAAGGCAGGCTTGTTAGCTTCTAAAGCACTGCACCTGGAGCACCACACCTGAAGGTAATTTGCCTCCTCCCTCTCTGGACTTGGGAAAGTGAAAGCAGCACTGTTCTCTAGGACTTTTGAGGATGTAGTTCAAAGAGTGCCACATAGGAATAGCCAGGTTATGAGAACTGCCAAAAGGTGCATTATGGAATATGTAGTTTGTGAAATGAAATGGGGAAGTTTTGCAAAGGAAAAGAAAAGACAGAAATATGAATAAGTATTGTCCGAGGCTGATTATGGTGATGAATTTTGAATTCCAATTCGTCCAAATTGAGTGCCACTTGGTCTTCCTGTGGCATGGTTGTGACAGGAGCCTTTGCTGGACTGACAGGTGGCAACGTGTGTGTTCTTTCGTACTTTTGAAAACACAGGCATCTTGACAGAATGGCCGGTAAAGATGTTCAAGCCGGGGTTGTTCAGTGCTTAAATGTTTTCTGGTGTAGCTGGGTTTTCTTGTACTCTCCATCCATTGGGTATGGCTTCAGGAGTCTTTCAAAGATGGAAAATCATTAGTAGGAATGGTGTCATTTAGAAAAACAAGTTACCTCATGTAATACTCCACCAGCACATTCTACCATTCCCCAGTTTCTTTGACCAGGGAAAAATGGGTGGACCTGAAGCGCGACTCACTATGCAATATGTATCAAGGATATCACTTTGCATGCAGCATCACTGAATCTGTGTATGAGTTAGCTTGGAGCCATGTGATGCCAACTAGTGGCTTTAAGAAATTATTACGAGAACCAGTCAGTGCTTTCGTGACATTTCAAATATGAGGAATTTGATCGAGGAGTTCTGCAAGAGGGTGCCAGAGTGGGGTTGCTGCCTTGTTGTGTGCCTATTTTTATGACTAGTGTAGTGGGGAGCATGTGGGGAACTTCATATCATGATTTACTCTCTGTGCTTGGTTTTCAGGTGATGGTGCCGCACCACTGGAATGCAATGATATTTGTGAAGAGTATGAGCAGGAGCAGAAATCATGCAGGAGGAGAGTTGGTGGGTTGCTGGATGCCTTGGATCATACAGAGAGGGGTTTTGGAGTGCTTGATGAAGAGACAATGGCAGGAGAGGAGAAGGTAAGATGGAAGAGACACCCCTTCTTGCTTGCAACAGACTGCAGCTCATAATGTTGGCAAGGCACCTGGTTCTCCATTTCCCCATTAACAAATCAGAAACAACTGTGAAACACTATCAGTAAACCATGAGTGCCATGCACTGCAGCACAAAATGCTTCTTTGTTTTCTATGTGACCTTTCATTGCACAGACATGAACAGGTGCCCAGGGCAAAGCAGATGAACACCAGTTGATAGGAGCAAGGAGTCTGCTGGCCGTATACTCTCATTTTGGATGCTGCACCCTAGTCACGTGTGTAAGCAGTCCATTTGGAAAGACGCAATTTATGTATTTATTTTATTGTTATTCATTTAGCAGTCACACTGCATTTTGCAGCATAGGTGGTTATACTTTGCTATCTGTTTGCATGTAATAAAGGTGACTGGTCTGGGGCTCTGGAGGGTAAATTGCTCTCTGGCTAGTCCATGCTCCTCAAAGTATGCCCGTGTACACCAAGCTTCTGGCACTGTGTACCATGTGCATTGTCTAAGACTTTCTATGCACCCCCAGACACATACCTCCCACCCCCACCATTTGA
This sequence comes from Ambystoma mexicanum, assembly GCF_040938575.1. Lineage (NCBI taxonomy): Eukaryota > Metazoa > Chordata > Amphibia > Caudata > Ambystomatidae > Ambystoma > Ambystoma mexicanum. Next base: position 322,900,303 of record NC_090925.1, on the reverse strand, counting down.
AACACATGGAGCTAGCTCTCTCACAGTTGGTGTTTGGGGTGTTTTCAGAACCTTCTCTTTGGAAGGGTTCTGAGAGACCAGCCAAGCAGGTGCACATGGTTATTGGCACTTAGTCTAGACCAACATAGCAGCGAAGTAAGGCAGACTTCAGGAGGTATGGGAGTGGTGTGCAAATACAGTTGCCAACTTCAGGAACAGTCCAAAAATGAAGCAACACACGGATGTACAAAAGTATATCCTTTATTTTGTTTATTTGTGTCTGTTTTAAAAAGAAAATTGCACGAAACAAATGAATACATTTTTTATACAATTTGTAAACAAAATATACATGCAAGATGTTACCAAGTTTAGAGCATTATAATCCTCATAGTTTTGGATATAATTTAAAAATGTAATCACAACATTAAGGATAGTTAATTTCTAAAACTCCAATTAAAAGCCTTCAAGTAGCCAGAATTGAGAATCTTTGTTTCCCAGAACAGATGTCTGGTTATTATATTATCCTCATATAACATTTTTATTTAAAACAGTATGATTAACCTTCAATAAAACTGGTCACTCAATAGATATTGTTTTTTTAATTACATATGGTTACCATTAACCTTTTACAAATAATTCACAGTAATTCCAAACTTTGTAAATAAAACTAACATATATCATTTAAAACCTAATATAATAATAAATAAAATCAAGCTTCAAATAATATATTCTTTCCAAACCAAAAACAGGAGAAGTCGAAACCATAGCAAAAATACAGACCCACTCACCCTCTTTATCTTGTGGGCAGAACCTGACAACCCCAGTGTTAACAAGATAAACTCTCCACCATTTCTCAATGACAACTCCACCTATGTAGAGTGGGAATGGGTGATTCTATATGCAATATCTCAATAGATACTAAAGTGTTTTCGTAGATGAACCATTTTTACAAAAGTGTCAGAAAGGAGGAATCTCATTACTATTCGATACAACACTGAGTATCTCACGAGTAGGAAGTAAATTCAACTAATTTGTGTCACAAATTTCGCCATTTGTGACACAAAAATGTAAATGGTCGTAGATCGATGTAGAGATTCTACCTCTGCAACTACTGTATAATATAAGTGCTTAGGTTTTCCTTGTCTTACACCAGTCTAAGTCTTTTATAGCTGTTTTGATTTTTTTCCAGATTGCCAATCAACAATTGTGTTAAATTCAAGCAGGAAAGCAGCTCCTCAGATTTTAAACACATGAGTCGAAATGAGAGGCAACAATCCTCCTTCAAATAAGTTCTTATATTGAAGAAGAGTGCGTCTTCCATTGAGTTTGATTTTCCTATATAGTATTGTAGATTTAATTTGTACTAGAGAAGCTTATGTTGACAGACCAAGTTCAAATCTCAGTGCTGCTATCGGCAAGCAACTCAATAGAAATAGTGCTGGTCTCCAAATGAGACCTTCCAATTTATTCCAAAATGCCTCCTTGACGTTCATAAGGAAGCACAGACTAGGTCTTCTCCGGTCACACAAACAGCAGCAGTGATTCACCAGGCGTTGCATTGGGAAATGATAGTTGTCTGTGGAAGCATCTTCCTGGTGTAAGACTTTCTATGCACTGACGTGAAGTGGGACAGAAGTGGTTGCTATGGAGAGAGGCTGCTTTCCAGTTCTACTGTGCAGGGAGGAGCTTGAGGCATCTGCAGTTCTGATATTTACTACAGTCTGTGCATGTTCTGACCCTGTGGCGTTAGATCCGACCCTCCTACGCTAGTCGGATCCAACGCAGCAGGGTCTGCTTTTCTTTTTTTCATCTTCCAGATCTCCACAAGCGGGGGACACCCGCGCTAGTCCCCAAAGCAATCACTACCAAACCCCCGCTCCCCATGGTTGGTAGAGATTACCCAAATTGGTTGTTTCCAAACGACCAAATGGTACTGACCGAATTCGGCCAGATGTCCCATACAGTCAATTAGAAATTACCAATTTGGGTAATACCAGATAATCAAGCCCCCACCTACCCAACCACCAACCTCGGTGACGAACCAGAAGCGAGAGAAGCTGGAATGTGAATCGTTGCTTGGGTATTCCGCTCCGTAATGCATCCTCAGACCCCCTCTTCGGTCCAACCGTTTACAGTACACCAGGGCTCTCCGATAGGCTGCTTGCGGCTCGTCAGGACAGGACACGACGTTGCCTTTGAATTCCCGTTTCGCTGCTCTTTGATCCGGAATGTCGTCTTCCCATCTCAGCGAAGGATCCCGCATGTGTTTCTCACACAGTGTTCCCAGTGACTGCTATGATTCCTGGGGGCTCAGCTTTCCGATCCACAGCCAAAGCAGCGGCTCTTAAACAGGACCCACCGTGGGTGTGCCATGCGGCAAGGGAACGTCCCTCACCGGCCATCCAGGAGAGAGCTGCCTGTAGTACTGCAACACCGCAGTAAACACACTGCTCTCTCCTCGGTCCCTGTGGCACGCACGGAGTGCACCCCAGCGGCACCCACAGCCTCGGCCTTTGGCGTCATCCAATACTCTGCACCACCGCCACTGTCTCGGCACAAGGAATCCAGTCAGTGAAATGTACAGATCACCGGTGCACTGTCTTGTCATCTGTGTCCCAAGCAATTTTCACATCTTTTTATTGCGGTTCAACAGTCCCTTTTCAACTGGGCCCACCACGCGTTGAGGAGCTTCACTCCATAGCTGCCATCATGTTCAGGCTCGCTAGCGCCCTCTCCCTCATGCCCCCAAGTTGATATAAGTCCAGCAAGGCTGATTCTGTCCCGTGACATGGTCTGAAACCCGACTGGCTTAAACCTAGAATTTGGTTGAATTTTAGATCGTGCTGTATTTGCAGATAGACAGCCCTATCTAAAATTTTAAGCAGGGAATGCGACTGTCATGATAGGCTGATAGTTGTTAGACATGGCGGGTCAAGCAAAGGATTTTTTAGGAGGGGGAAGATCCATGCTTCCTTCAGTGAGGTAGGAACTGTACTTGATGAGAAGGAAGCATTGACGAAACTGCTGATGTACGGGATGAGCGCTTCCGAGCACTCCTTGATTACAGGGTTCGGGCAAGTGTCCCCTTTACATCTGGAGGGTTTAAGACTTTTAAGGATGGTGCCCACTTCCGTTTCTGAGACCTGGCGGAAATTAAGTGTCTTGGTTTAGGTGGACAGATTGTAGCATTGTGGGTGGCTGGGCTTTAATAGAAGTTTATTTGACCATTTTTTCCTGAAGGGTGGCCACTTTTTCTTAGGAGGGCCTCTTGAATTTTGCACACCATATTTCGTCTTTCACAATACCTGGTGGGACCGGGGCCGGTGCAGGGGCTTCCAGTTCCTTAAAGAGGGTGAACTGCTCCTTTGTGTGTGAGTTCGCTCTTGCAATTCTGTCAATGTAAGTGGTGGCCTTGGGCTGGGTGATGGCTAGTTTGTAATACCTAGCTGCGTACTTAAACAAGGACTTGTGGGTATCTGTTTGGTGTTTTTTCCAGGATGCTTCCGCCTGGCGCTTCTTAGCTCTCAGGATTAGGAGGTCCCCTGTAAACCAGGAGTTGGCATGGGAGAGAGCTTTTGCGTTACGTGGTGCCAAAGGGGCGACTGTGTCCACTGCACTTTATAGTGCCTTTTGGTAGAGATCAGCCCAGTGTACGAGGTGGTCGGGTGGAAGGTTGGCAAAAAGTGGGGCTATACTGTCTGGTGATTTTGTGGGAACTTCTCACCCAAGTAGGGGGAATCGGGGTACAAACGGGCCGATTGTCCCGGGGTAGTAGGATGTCAAGATTCAACATGAAGTGGCTGGAACAGGGGCATGGAGAGATATGTGATGTTGACCATTCAGTTTAGGTCTCCAAGCCAGTCCAGGATGCGGCTCTTGGCATGCGTGGGATTATTAATACGGAGTGTGAAGCCTAGTGCTTTTAGCGCACTAGCTAGTGAGGAGGCGTTGCGGTCTGTAGGGTCATTCAAGCCCAGGTTCATTTCGCCTAGGAGAATGACTTTGGATGTTGTTTTAAGGTTTGCATTAAGGAGATGAGTAAGGTAATTCTCGCAAGTGCCAATGGGTCCTGGAGGCCTGCAAAGTAGGTCGAGAAGTATAGAGCTGGCATATGAGGTGGTGAGTTTAAGGGAGATTAGGTCGCAGTTAATCTGTACTTTAGCTGGGCACTCTCCGATATTCAGGCTGTCTTTGTAAATTAGTGGTACCCCACCTCCCCTTGCATCCTGCCTGTCTGCTCTTAGTATGGTGAACCCAGGAAGAATGGCTAGGGATAGCGCAGGGCCAGAGTCTGTGTGTAGCCAGTACTCCGTGAGGGCTAGGAGGTCCAGGTTACATGAAACAATGGGGTCCTGGATGTTCAAGGCGTGGGCAAGTACTGATCTTGCATTGATCAGGGCTCCTTTTAGGAGGGCAGGTTGTGTGACCAGGATGTTAGTGGTGGCCTGGTGCTTCACCGGTGCAGTCGGTGGTGCGTTGAGGGGGGATTTGTTGGGGGTAGGAGTTGGCTCTGATCGTCCAAATTGCAGGCACAGGTAGGGATGGGTAGGTGGCTTACAGGGTAAGCTGTAGTGTGGGCAGGGGTGCAGCTTGTCAGCCTGAAGTTTCTTGTGCGGATGAGGTGTATATAAGTGGAGTACGTGTAGGCTTATCTACATTGAAGTCTAATTTCTTGATGCGATGAGGGGAGGGTGTGTAGCTAAGGTGGCTGGGGGTTTGGTGCCCAATGATTGAGGTTTTGCGCTGGGGTATGTAAGCAAATTCAATTCAACACTACAGCTAAGTCAATGCCTAGTCTGGGATGCTGAGGGAAACCCTTATTGATATATTTTTATGTCCAGTTCATTTACTCTGGATGACAACCCTTATATAACACCCCTCTCTTAGAATCCCCCTGACCCCACTGAGCCAAGAAGTAGGTTTGTTTTGCAAATTAAAAGGTTTATTTGAAAATTAAACAATATATATATATATCACACTTTTATAATAAATTCATATTTGATATCACACTTGAGAATATGATGTTGATCAACAATGGATAATATTATCGTGGTACACTCTTTTTAATGGCTTAGAAGTTGATATAGAGAGGATAAAGTAGCTGAGAATGCTCATATGGCTTCAAAGACAATGCAATGATGAATGAAATGCAGTACAGAAAATAAACTTGATATGATTTCAACCAAAACAATGTAATCACTTTTCCCCCTGGTAGCAATTCACCTCCTCCCCCTTCATGCAATGTAAAGAGATGGAAGGAAAGCACACAATTCTCTTCTCAGGAATGCAATCAAATATAATTCGAGGGGATTGGGTCCTCCGACGTATTCCATATCTATGACAGGTAATCACCACATCTGTGCTGCTTCGGAAACTTTTTTCGGCGTCGATGCGCCGTCGTCGAGGACCTCCTCCGACGTCATCCAATGTTATAAGTAGGACGCACGACGCCCGTAGCCTCAGTTCCGTTTTTTCGGCGAACGTGTTGCTTCGTGAATCTCGGTTAACGCCTCGACTCTTTGGAGTTCTGTTCTTCTCGGTTCTTCGAACCTGTTCGTTTTTGTGAGAAAATCCTACGTGTGAAGATGTCTTCTACTTCGTCTTCGACCCCGCGTCCGGGCTTCAAGAACTGCGGGGAGTGTGGGTCCAAGATGTCGGTGACGGACTCGCACGACGCCTGCCTCTGGTGCCTCGGGGAGGCCCACGACACGGATGACTGTATCGACTGCCAGTCCAAAGCCTTACGTGAATGCAAGAAGAAGTTGTCGGTAGGTCGGGTGTCCAAGCCCCGGAAGTCGAAGTCTGCGGGGCTTTCGACGGATGATTCGAGAGGAGACTCTCTGCGTCATCGTCGGAAGTCTCGTGGGTCTCCTTCTAGGAGTCGGTCTCGCCACTCCTCGGCCTCTTCGAGGCATTCTCGGAAGCGCCGACAGCGGTCGTCTTCCAGGTCCTCTTCTGAGGACTCTGCCCGGCACGTCGCTTACCCCACCAGCCGTGCGACGCCGAAGGAATGGGCTTCCTTTGGGAAGAAAATGCTGGCGATTCTCGAGTCGCAGGGTACTAAGCCGTCCGCGCCCCCGAGTGGGGTCGACCGTGAGAGGTCGAGAGACACCGCTCGCAAGAGTGGTCGGCACAAGTCACGGGAGAGGTCCCGTTCGGACAAGGGGACTCGTTCTCGGCGTACCCGTTCCAGGTCCCGTTCCTCGCCGCGTTCGAGACCGTGTGCACCTGTGATGTCTTCGAGGAAGACATTGACGTCTGAGGCGTCAAGGGCGTCGACAGGCTTTCTCGAGGCTCCGAGGAAGTCGTCGAAGCCGTCGACGCCGATTTACTCGACGCCTGTTCTCTCGACACTGGCGCCGATTCACTCGACGCCTTTCGAGGCAGGGGTGTCGGAGGTACCCCGTGGCACGGGGGAACCCCCTAGGAAGGCTCTGGTTAAGAGCAAGCATTCTCGTGTGCCTTCTTTTCGCCACCTGGAATATATTTCGGAGGTGGATGAGGATTCTGATGGCCTGGTTCCTAGTCAGGTTCCAGATGAAATGGTCTCGGGCCATAGTCAGTTTGACGATTTGAGGCGGTCACTGCATGATGCCAGTGGACTGGACACCTCTCCGGAGGTGGAGTTTTGTAGGCCTAAGCCTGGCTCTCATGCCGATTCCTCGTACCGGCACCTTATGGCTAGGGTTTCCGAGTACTTGGGATGGTCTGCTCCCCCAGGGGAGTTTGTGCAGGATGATCTCACGGACATCCTTGATGTTGGTCCCCCAACTGACCCGGTACTGCTGTTTCATGTGGCTCTACAGAGAAGGGTGGCGGCGGCGGCTTGGACTGCTCCGGAGAGTCTCCCGGCGGTGGGCAGGTCCTTGTCGCGAAAATACCGTCCAGCCAGTAGCGAACCCTGCTACTTGACCAGGCACCCCACTCCGGAGAGTTTGGTGGTGCAGGCGGCCCCGGCAAAGCAGGCGTCGTACCCTACCATCCCTCCTGATAGGGACGACAAACGTTTTGATGGCTGGGCGAAGAAAGTGTTTTCTTCTGGTGGTATGGCGCTTCAGGCGGCCAACTCCATTTGTGCCTTGTCTCGTTTCACACACACTCTGTGGAACTGTTTTGCGTTAGCGGCTGAAGGGGACGAACGGGATGGTTTCCTTGCTATGGTCCAGGATGGTAAGGATGCCATGTGTGAGTCCGTTCAGTCGGGTTTGGACATGGCTGAATGCGTCTGCAGGTCCATGGCGGCGAGCACTGTGATACGCAGGTTTGCGTGGTTGCGGAAGTCGGGGTTTGCTCCTGATGTGCAGTCCCGGCTCCTCAACATGCCCTTTGACGGTGAACACCTTGAGAGGTTGCAGACCTCCAAAGCTGCAGCGAAGTCGTTGGGCGCTGCAGTTCGCCAACCTCCGCCTTTTCGTCCTAGGGGACAGCAATGGAGGGGTGGTTCCTTTCGCTATTACTCGTCCTTCAGTAAAGCGAGAGGAGCTTGCAGTCAAAGAGGCCAACGCAGGGGTACCAGAGGTGGACGACAGGGTACCGTGGTGCCAAGGCCCCTCGGGCAGTTGCCTCTTTGCCCTCAGGTAACGCCGCAGCCGCTACCACTCAGTCATGAGGCCATGTCCCATGGTTCACCGGTTGGGGGAAGGCTGCCGCAGCATCTTGTAGAGTGGCGTGCCATTACTTCAGATGTGTGGGTTCTGGAGATCATAACCCACGGCTACTGTCTTCCCTTTCGGAAGAGGCCTTGCGACAATCCACCGGGGAACCTCTCTTTGCAGAGTCCGGATCCGCTCCTTGCGCAGGAAATTCAAGCCCTGCTGGAGAAAGGCACCATAGAACAGGTGCCTTTAGCGGAGAGGAACAAGGGATGGTATTCCCCTTATTTTTTTATTTCAAAGAAAGACGGGGGATTGAGACCCATCATGGACTTGCGCGGTTTGAACAAACTCCTCATGAAGGACAAGTTCAAGATGGTTACTCTCTCTCAAGTCCTCCAGGCCCTTCAGCTTCAGGACTGGTTGGTGTCTCTCAACCTCAAGGATGGTTACTTCCATGTGCCGATCCATCCCAAGCACAAGAAGTACCTGAGGTTCGCGGTTGGCGACTCGCACTTTCAGTTTCTGGTCCTGCCGTTGGGATTTACCTCCGCCCCAAGGGTTTTCACCAAGCTCATGGTGGTGGTGGCAGCGCATCTCAGGCATGCGGGGATTCACGTCTACCCCTACCTGGACGATTGGTTGATCAGGGGGAGCTCTCCCGAGCAAGTCCTGGATCATCTGTCCGTCACCTGCCACTCCCTTCACAGGCTGGGCTTCTCCCTCAATTTAAAGAAGTCCCATTTGACGCCAACACAGCGGCTCCAGTACATCGGAGCAGTGCTCAACACTTCCCTGGGGCAGTGTTTTCCTCCCCAGGTGAGGGCTCTTCACATTCAGCAGATGGTACACAAGTTTCAGCATGCCCAGACGCTCCCAGCATTCGAGTTCTTGAGGTTGCTCGGCCTCATGGCATCCTGCATTCTTCTGGTGCCAGAGGCTCGCCTGCGGATGAGATCATTGCAGTGGGCACTCAAGATGCAATGGTCGCAGTCCTCCGGCAGGATGTCGGACCCGGTTCAGGTGCCGCCCTCGGTCGCCCGGTACCTTCTGTGAGTGGCCGTCGAAGGCAACTTGATGAAGAGGGCTCCATTTTGGCTTCTCTGGCCGGAGGTGACGATCGTGACGGATGCATCCCTCACGGGATGGGGAGCTCATGCCAACGAGCTGACAGTCAGCGGTCGTTGGTCTCCGTCGGAGTCCAGACTCCATATCAATCTGTTGGAGCTGAGGGCCGTCAGGCTAGCCCTGAAGGCTTTTCTGCCGACTGTGCGAGGAAAGAATGTCCTGATCCTGACGGACAACACAGTGGCCATGCACTACCTCAACAAAAAGGGGGGGGCAGGGTCACTTCCTCTGTGCAGGGAGGCGATGCAGCTCGAGTTCTGTGCCATCCAGCAGGAAGTTTCGATCTCGGCAGTTCATCTGGCCGGAGACGAAAACGTGACGGCGGACGCTCTGAGCAGGCAGAGCACGATCTCTCACGAGTGGGAGCTGGCTCAGGAGATTCTCCTGGAGATCTTCGCCCTTTGGGGGACCCCTCAAGTGGATCTGTTCGCCTCCAGTGTCAACCGGAAGTGCGAGAGGTTCTGCTTGCAGGAATTTCCTCCAAAAGGAGCCTTAGGAGACGCGTTTGTGGTGGAGTGGTCATTCCCGCTGCTGTACGCGTTTCCTCCAGTCCCCGTCATACCGCAAGTGCTGCGGAGGTTACGGAAGTTCGGTTCCCGGATGATCCTCATTGCTCCGGCGTGGCTCGGAGGACTTGGTACCCGGACCTTCTCGACTTGCCCATCTGCCCTCCACGTCGTCTTCCCTACCGAGACGATCTGCTCTCACGTGAGGGGGGTCAGGTTCTCCATCCAGAGGTCAGATCCCTCAACCTTCACGCTTGGCATCTGAAAGGTTGAGGTATAAGGATTGGGACCTCCCTGAAGACGTGATGGAGGTGTTGCTCTCGGCCCGACGGCCAGAAACAACGTCTCTGTACCGTTGCCGTTGGCGTAAATTCTGCGACTGGTGCAGAGTTCAGAATGTGGATCCTTTTGCATGTGACATCCCCATGGTTCTGTCCTTTTTACTTTCTTTGGCCCACAGGGGCTTGCAAGTGGGTACCATTAAAGGTTACCTGGCGGCGCTGTCCATCTGTAAGCGCTCGTCTGAAGAGTGTTCCTACTTTAAAATCCCTTTAATTTCACAGTTTCTGAAAGGGCTCACTAATGTGTTCCCTCCGTCACCTTTCCTGGTGCCCGGTTGGGATTTAAACCTTGTTCTTAAGTTTCTTATGGGTGCTCCGCTTGAGCCTTGCATTCTTGCCCTTTGAGGCTGTTGACTCTGAAAACTGTGTTTTTGGTTGCGGTTACTTCCGCTCGCAGAGTGAGTGAGTTACAGGCACTTTCAGTTAAGCCACCCTTCACTGTATTTCACAAGGACAGGGTTGTCCTTAGAGTTCGTCCTACTTTTCTTCCGGAGGTGGTTTCGGAATTTCATTTGGCCCAGAAGGTTGTTCTTCCGGCATTCTATCCTCCTCCGCATCCTGGTAAGGAAGAGGAGAGGTGCCATAGGCTTGATCCTAGGAGAGCTTTAAGCTTTTATGTTTCACGCATGTCCCGGGTCAGAGTGGATGATCAACTCTTTATTGGTTACGCTGGAAAGCGTTTGGGACAGGCTGTGACGGAACAGACTTTGTCTCGCTGGATTATTTTGGCCATCTCGGAGTGTTACCGCTTGGCGGGTAAGGACCCGCCGGCTGGCTTGGCCCATTCTACCAAGGGTATGGCTGCATCTACTGCCCTGCAGAGGGGTGTTCCTATTCGCAACATCTGTGATGCAGCCACCTGGGCTTCTGTACGTACATTTGTACGTCGCTATTCCCTCGATTCCATCCGAGGATAGGATCTGTCCTTTGGCAAGGCGGTCCTTTGCTCTGCTATTTGATTGACAATTCTAAATTCTTTCCCTCCTCCTTGCTCTGGTACTGCTTTGGGAGTCTGTCATAGATATGGAATACGTCGGAGGACCCAATCCCCTCGAAGAACAAGTTACTTTCTTACCTGGTAACGTTCTTTCGATGGGATGGTCCGATGACGTATTCCATATCGCTCCCTCCCTGCCTTCCCCGCTGCAGAATTTCTTTTGCTATTGCAGCTTACGTTCCGCAAGGCTTTGTGTCTGACTGGCAGTTGACTAATGTCGCACGTTCTGGGGGAAAAAACTACAACTGAGGCTACGGGCGTCGTGCGTCCTACTTATCACATCGGATGACGTCAGAGGAGGTCCTCGACGACGGCGCATCGACGTCATCGAACGCAGGACGCAGACACCGAAAAAAGTTTCCGAAGCAGCACAGCTGTGGTGATTACCGGTCATAGATATGGAATACGTCGTCGGACCATCCCATCGAAAGAACGTTACCAGGTAAGAAAGTAACTTGTTCTTCAGTTCCCCCCCCTAGCAAACTTAGAGGAAAACAGGTAGAGGTTTTAAACACAGGCCCAAAATGCTTTGAATGTGATGACAATGAAGTGAGAAATGTGCTAAAATTGCTTTTAATTCCCTTTAGGAGGTTCAGGGTATGTGATAGATACTTGGAATGAGTTCAGGTCCGCGCTACAATGATTAATGAGGGATTATTAGGTTGGAAACGGATTTCAGGGATGCAAGAAAAGACAAATATTTTTACATGTGGCTAAAATGAAGCAAAATGTCAAATCGCAGCAAATTTTCCGAGTGCGTCGGGCGCGATTACGGAGGCACTATAAGGAGTAGCAGGTCAGTTGTTGGAAAGCTTCGAATCTTAGCTTTAGGAAGACAGTTAAAACTCGCTCCTAGCACAAACAGTTCCGGAGATACGGACGATTTTGTGAAGGTAGTTTTTCAGAAATGAAATCACAGTTTCAGAATGACAGATGACAGTTTTCAGCTTTAAATATCACAGAAGGAACACAAGATTTCTAGGATGCAGTTCTCAATAGGTTAAAATAGTTTGAATTACATTATTTTAAACTAAGAGATTGGTTTTGGCACAGTGCTAGCTGGGTACTCGCACTAGATTTTGGACAGGAATGCGACTTCGTCACGGATCGGGTCAGGATTGGACTGCGGTTCCCTCGCCACGGACGGTCTCTGCCTGGTTCTGCTCACCGCGATCTGGATCAGCTCTGCTAGCGGCACTGCACAGCGGTCTGGATCTCTGGTTCTGGCAAAAGTTCTTGGCACTGCACGGCGGTCTGGTCTCTGGTTCCGGGTACAGCTCTGCTTTCTGGGTGTTTCTGGCACAGGGTTTTAGGCCAGAATAAAACAGCTCAGCCCGGCTGTCTGAATAGTTTGGTTTGGTTGCTAGGTTTTGAAAGCCTGCTGATAGTTCAGCTGTTGGGTTCTAGAGTTCTTGGAGTTTTGTTCTGGAGTCAGGAGTCTCTGGATGTGGAGTTGTCTGTCAAAATGCTCCGCAGAAAGTGAAAAAGAAAGTCCTATCTGGCTTCCAGTGGCTCTTTATATTTGTTTTGAAAGTGGGTGTGTGCCTGGGCATAGCTAAGCCTGCCCTTCACGACTTATCATTGGCCAAGTTCCTCTCTCCTCCTTGATTGGGGGAAGGAAATGGAGTGTCAGAGTGAGGTCTGCCATTTATGTTCTATTGAAGAACGCCCCTTTACTTTTTCTTAGAAAATCATTTTTCATAACTACACATACTTCCCAGATATACAGTTGTTTGACATTACATGTACATATTACAGATTACTTAAGGTACATTTTGGCCCAACTCTGATCTTCCTGGGGGCTTGCATTAAAAAATGACAACTTATTTTCGTTTTTAGTTGATTTACCAATATCGGACGTTTACCAAAAATGGCACACATGTACACCGCCTTTCTACCCATATTCCATTAATTTACTAGGTCTCTAACATAAACACATTGTCTGTAGTATTAATAAATAGCAGGGTTTTGCCTCAGAACATGGTACAAAGTTGAATCAAGTCTTGAATTGTGGGTACATTTCTTGGATCTCCAAATTGCACATTTTTGTAAGATTAATACAATCTTTTAGAAGCATTTAACTTAACCATATATTTGCTGCAATATGATTCCACAAAAGTGTCTGAGCCCACCCCCAGAAACTGGGTAAGTAAGGAAACACATGTCTCTCCTTCCAGGCAGGGCTCTGTTTACAGTCCACACTGAAAATCAACATACCCCATTCAATTGCAAGGGTCTATTGTGTTGGGTCCAGGAGGCTGAGGTCAACAGACCAGGGGGCCACTCTGCATTTGATTAACAGAGACCTGTGATTTCATGGGCTGTTGCTGCTCAGGGCTGGTGTGAATGCCTCCCATGAACAGAGACTCTTTGAACTTTTAATTAACTAAGACTCCTTCTGATCAATGCACAGTTTTGCAAGACAGCTCTCCTGTAAGAGTTTAGACCGCTAGCGCCGGTTTGTGGACAAAGCTGGTACAGCACCCCCATGATTTTAGCAACTTTTTGACATCAAGAAAATGAATTCCCAACAGCTCTGGGTTGCTTTTGGCAATCAGCCTTGCCATTCCCAATGGTTTCAGTCTACTGTGTGTGTAGCCCAATCGTGGTGTTAGGCAGTGCCCTCCTGTGCTCACAACATAGGCAAAAATGGGTGGCAGCCTATTCTTCATGTTTTCCCTGTGCATTTTCTGGGGAGTTCTGGCCATCATGATGTTTTCAATGCCAGTAATGCCAGTAATGCACAGTTTTTGTGGTAGGGCTCGGTTGCATGGGTAAAACATCCCACAGGTAGTGATTTTGCCATCGAGACAAACAGGGTGAGGTTCTGCCTAGAGCCGTTCAGTTGTTACTGCGATGGGCTGTATGCAGATGCACTCAATGGGTTTAGGCGAGTGGGTGGAACTTGCGACGGGTCTCATAGTGGAGGTCTTGAGTATTCAAGGGTTTCTGCCAGCGAGTGTTGGTGATAGCGCCATGCAGCAGAGCGGGGTGAGTAGGTTGGGCGATACAGTAAATACCATGCCCGGGATCAGGGCCGGCAACATAGCCTTAGTGATGGGATCGGTGGATGACGAAGGGCTGGTAGAAAATTTAGCACAGTTTAGCAAATGCTGCTTTGTATATGGAGGCAAATGTACACTTACTTGCGGATAGGGTGTCAGACTTCATGTTGCAGGTGTTATGAGCGGTGGCATCGTACGGATACCTCCTGCCGAGCACTGCTGGGCGCGTTACGGGCCTTCGGAGTTGGCTTTTCAGTTGATGCTGCAAAGGTGAGGTGGGAATTGGATCTTGCGTCAGCTGCAACAAGCAGCGGAGAGCTCCATTTGCCTTAAGTAACAGCCTTTGGGAGCCGCCTCTGGCTTCCAGCTTCTGTCCTTTGACTGTCAAGAAAAAGGCATTCGAGCCTTTTGTTTTAGAAACTTTGACTGTGAACCAATGCCATTCAAGAAGAAGACTGTTCCATAGAGAAGCTGCTAAAATTAGAAACAAATGACCCAAAGATCTAGAGTGTTTGAAAAAGTAACAGAAACCAGAAACGTGTTCTTCGTCCTTAGATTCCTCACTGTGGAGTAAGTACCATGACATGGGAAGATCAGCCATGTAGGCAGGAATCATGATGAATAGGACTTTGTGTACCAGGGTCATTGCCTTAAATTTAACTATGTTGATCACTGAAAGCCAATGCAGTTTCCTTAGTTCTGGACAAACGTGAGCTTGCAGAGAAGAATTAGTCACGAGGCAGAACTAAGAAGAATTTTGAGCCAATTAATAGCCGCCTTATTTGTCCCTAAGAATAGAGTGTTACAGTAGTCCAGCTTTGCCCCAATGATGGTCTGAGCAATGATGATGACAATTTATTGGGCAGATCTGTTTCAGCACCATCAGATAGTAAGAGAATTTGCTAAGAATTACATTTGTCTGTTGGAGCATGGACATACTGGCATCAGCAGACCTCATCGTGTCCCTAGGACATTCAGGACCATGTACCTTTATATGGCCGTGTAGGAGAATCACCCCCTATGAATATAGCAGCCGCCCGCACCTCAAGCAACACGCAGGATTCACCCTGCAATATCCCCAATGCTGATTGGACACAAGCAAGACATATGGCAAGGTCCGTCCAAAGCCAGAATGTGGAGCTGGCTCCAAAAGACCATTACCTAAGGCCACTGGAGCACTCTGCAGCTCTGCTGCGACCACAGATCTCATTGTACCCAGGAGTATGCACCTTCATATGGCCGTGCAGGCGAATCACCCCTTATGAAGATGGCCGCCGCCAGCACCTCAAGCAGCACGCAGGATTCACCCTGCAATATCCCCAATGCTGATTGGGCACAAGCAAGACATATGGTCAGCACCGACTGCAGCCGGCTCCCGAAGGCCATTACCTAAGGTCAATGGAGCTCTCTGCAGCTTTGCTGCGACTAAAGACCTCATTGTGTCCCCAGGACATGCAGGAGCAGGTTCCTTCATATGGCCGTGTAGGCAAATCACCCTCTATAAAGATGGCTGCCGCCCACATTTCAAGCAACACAAAGGCTTCACCCTGCAATATCCCTAATGCTGATTGGGCACAAGCAAGATGGTTCACAGTCAAAGGTTCGAAAACAAAAGGCTTGAATGCCTTTTTCTTGACAAAGGACCGAAAAAAAGGATAGAATTTTTTTTTTTGTTTTTTTTTTTTAAGGGGGGTTCCTCCCACCCCCGTTTTTCTTTTTTATAAAAAAAACTTTTTTTACATTCTAAACTAATATATATATATATATAAAAATATTTCGGACCTTTTTTTCGATCCTTTTACTTTCGATCAAAAGTTCATTCGACCCTTTGTTTTCGAACATTTGACCGGACACCAATGGGGCATTGCATTAGCTTGAAACTGAAATGTTACTTCCCAGTTACTACATTTCTCCAGAATACTTTCAGAGGTTCATATGTGTACCTCGCCCACCTACCCAATGAGGTATCTTGGACAAGAGTACTGTCCATGCTTAAATATCTGAAGATAGCTTCCGTCTGGAACTTTGTAGCACCCTTGCACTCATTGGTAGGAGGGAAAAGTACACAGATCAGGTGGACAGGTTAGCGCTTGAAGGCTTTTTTCTAAAATAATTACTTTGAATTTTAATGTTCTTTGGAAGCCCTACATGACGGCAGAGAAAATGATGAACGTGAATCTTCGAATGATGCCATTTCTGGAAAACTGTTAAACATTTTTCTAATCTTTAATCCTGATTTGGTGCTGCTTGTATTTTTGTATTTGTCATGTACATTTTGTCCTCGTAGCAGGGTACAGGTAAAGATCTTGGAAGCAGAGTCGCCCTTGCACTCTGGACTGTCTTAACAGTGGTAGATAAATATGTTTATGTATGTTTTCTTTATAGGCATTCCCAATGTCCACAAGGTCCCTGCAGTATGACAAGAGGTTGGCAGATGTGCAGAAGGGAGGCCGTAAGAAAATAAAGATCGTGAACAGCCGGGTAATGTGTTCTGATGTTACATTCAGGAACTGGTAGATGCTCAGAGAAGTGGAAGGGTGCAATACACCTTAGAGAGGTGTGTAAGCATGTCTTATTGAATAAACGTTGGAGGTTTACAGTGGCATGCTCTACTGCACCTGCGCATGTATTGATCCAGCTGTTATGGTTAATGACTGGTTTTGACCATGGATGATTAACATTAGACAAGGGGACTCTGCAGGATGTGTTAATGCGGTGATAATGTGCCTATACTTCTGGAAATTGATAGTTGTTTTTATATTTAGGTGGATGAGATATCAGCAACTCCTCACCAGAAGTCCACACAGGCCTCTCTATTCATGGTGTCAGTGAAGCAGGCCCTGAGCCAGTCCAACTTTGATGTGTTCACACAAGCCATGCAGAGCTACAAGGGCTCAGATGACTTCACAACCTTGTTATCTAAGATGGCTACTCTCTTCACAAGTGACTCCAAGAAGCACATTCTGCTCCGAGGTAACTTATATCTGAATATGTGACTTAATGCCTTTGCTCTGCCTTTTAGAGGCTTACCTGACAACAAGCTAACTATGCCACAATATTAACTTTTTGTAATTGAAACCGCCTTTTGAAGATTGCTGCAGATTGCTCATATGGAAAGATGGAGAGAGTGGAATGTCAATTAAGGGATACACCCGTCCCCGCAGACCTTTAGACTGTGAAGAAGACAATCATTATGTAATTTAAACCAGTATAAATAAATATAAATTCGTCCGAATGTATGGATTAAAACATCCAGTATTGATGAATTCCAAAGTAGTTATCCATACTCCAAGGGAAATTCAAAATAGTATTTGAGTTAATTCATACAATGTTCAATGCATTTTGGGAACCATTTCTCTTTAAGACAGCATAATTATCAGTCAACAATGTAGACAGAATAATAATTTTAGAACATGATGTTGATCAATTAGATAATTCGCCAGAGATTCAAATATCACATCACTCAATAGCAACAAAATTGATTTTTTTAAATATAACTTTTAAATCCAATCTAACAAAAACAATTGTTATTCAAGCCAGTAAAGACAACCACAAAAAACATATAATTTCCTCATTACAATAATAGAAGTTATTCAATTCAAAATGTCTTAATACATTAATATGCCTGATTGTGAGAACACAAACAGTATGTGTAATAACCAAGGTGCAAATCTGGAGCTATAGATGAAGAAACAACTAGATGAGAGGGGAAAGTTCTTAAAAAGCAACTACTTTATAGTTAAAAAAAGAAAAAATCAAAGTGGTATAAAAAGAGAGCCAAGTGCCTTCAGTCTTTTGAAGAATGATTTGCAGTTGTAATCCATCTAGCACTACAAAAAGGGATCAAAAAGAACAAAACGATATCATGAGGGTAGAACATAAAATCTAAAATAAGCAAGTTCTGCTTAGCCCCGCTTTCAAAATAAACAACCATTCACATCTGGTGTTGCATTCAATGGGACCGTGCTGCAGGACAACTCGGGCAGTGTATCTCCACAGCTTCTGTCCTTTTGGAGTGCTGTAATGCTGCACTAAATGTACTCCGATATTGGCCAGTGTCTCAGTGCTCTCCTTCACAGTCTGTCCCAGTGCAGGCAGCAGCGTGTCAGGCAACGTAGAAGTCCCTTAAGCGCTCCTCCTCCTCTGCCATCCAGCCTCACCTCATTGCATGCCTATCATTCATGACTGTAATGTTGCTGGTGTAATTTCACCCCTGGCTTTTACTATGGCCGCTCCCTCCTGCTTACTGCAGTCTGCCTTTGCGGCCGCGGCTTCTCACTCACTGCTATCCGGCACGGCTCCCCAGCACTACTCCGTTGCCATCCGTCCCGCAGTCGCCTCCTCTGTCCCCTGTGTGTACGCCGCTCCTCCGGCTCCTGTCCCCCACTGCCTGCAGCAAAGGCAGCACGTCCCTCAGTCCGGTGCTCCGCACCCACCAGGCGGCTTCACGCCAGAGCAGCGTCGCTCCTATTTTGTTCAGCGGCCCACGCTTGTTCCATCCATTGGTCCGCTGCTCATAGCTACCTCAGCAGAGCCCTTCCTGGGCGCGCGCTCACCGCCATATTTGCTCCTCCTCCACCACAGCCAGCATTCGGCAGTGCGGGCTCTCCAGGCTCCATTTTGCCTCTGGATTTTGCCTGCTTGTAGCCTCAGGTTTTACTTAGCTATTCATATGCTCGTAACTACAAGCAAATTAATCAGTCCGCAGTTTCAGGATTAGTCTTCAGGATCCCTGCAGGAGCCTCAGCAAAACAAGTGTAGCCTACATGAGCCAAGACCACGCCCCTCCAAGCAATTCCTTTATCCTATCGCAGTCTGTTAACATTTCTGATTTAGATGCTAACTTGGATTCCTTTAAGAACTACTAACATAATGAATTAAGAATACAATTTCAGTTATTCTGCACAGAACAAATCCCTGGTCTTGGATTGTATTGCCTTTTATTCTCCTTCATAATGTTATATTGATCATTTTCATAAATCTCATGATGTCTCAATACTGTCCTCAGATTGGAAGTGATTATGATGGAAGTTATTCATCGTTGAAATCCCAGATAGATCCCATCACATACACACTCACACAATTTCACTTCCAACTGTTAAAGTTCTGTTTAAAGTGGTTCTATTTATATGGTGCCTCTATCACCATTTCAGTTTCTTTTATCCTTCTGTTATGGCTGCACTAATTCCTACAAACATAGTGATGTGTGGCTACGTGTTGTGATGTCATCAATGTTATGACCTCATTGCACCTACAATGTCATCACCTTTTATTACATTTGTATGTAATTTCGGCCATCTTGGCTATTTATGGTGTACTAACACTCACCAATTTCTTGCGCTCTTTACATTCTGTGGAAAACTGTTGGACCAGACTTTGGTATTTATACAATTCAACTATTTTATTTGAGTAGAACTTGGTTGTTTTAGATTTTATATTGTACCCTCATGATATCGTATTTTTTTCTTGATCCCTTTTTGTAGGGCTATAATAGATTACACCTGAGGATCTTTATTCAAAAGACTGAAGATACTTGCTCTCTTTTTATACCACTTTGTTAAGATATTTCCCTCCCATTATCTTGTGGTTTCCTTATCCATAAGGGCAGAATTGCACATTGGAGATTGGTCATCTCCCATACTTTTTTGGTTCTCACGATCAGGTATAATAATGTAAACAAATTTTAATTGAAGAACTTCTGTGATTGTTGTGAGGAAATAATAATTCTTTTTTTGTGGTTATATTTAATCAATGGAAAATTCAGACTCTGTTTTTTTGTTAGGCGACACATTAATGTGCTATTGCCACATTCATCAAGATTTCTGATGGGATTTATAAGTTATATTTAAAATATATATTTTGCTGCTTTTGAGTGACATGATTTGAATCTTTGGCAAATTATCTAATTTATCAATATGTTCCAAAATTATTTTTGTCTACATTCTTGACAGATAATCAGCTAATCATGTTGCTCCTGAGGAAGGTGAAGTGAGTGGGATTATGATACGCAGGAGGGCTCTGGTCAATCGAAGTAGGCTTCCATGATCTTGATTCTCACTGTTCCTCTCTCTCTTTCCTGTTCCCTCCACTTCCTCTGGAGCAAAGCACTTTGGGTGTGACATAAACAGGGCAAAGCCCATCCCATTCCAGCGCATGGAGTGGACCAGTAAGGCAGGCTACCTTTAGTCCCGTCACATAAGGACTTGTGCCATTAAAAGAAGGGGTCTTCCACCGCTTCAGCAGATTCGCTCAGTTCCTCTCAGATCCTTTAAGGCTGCAGATTTGTTCTGAAGATCTCACTTGACTTCCTTTGGGAAAGTTGTACAATTCCAAAGTCCTCAGCATGGGGTGAAGAAGGAATCATCCAAGACAGAAGGAAGATATGTCCCCTAACTATCTCAGGGATATTGCGAGTAATCGCTGCTATGCATCCGAATCTATTACTCTGCACCAGAATCTCCTGAGCTGGGAGAGCAGAACCTGAAAGGAACCATCCTATCCTCAAGTCCCCCTGGGTGGGCCTCTCGGCAACTGGAGAATCAGACCAGCCGAAGCACCCTGTTCTACCGAACCGCTTGCTCTGTGTTCAGTGCACCTGGAACAAGAGGGAATCGCTGGCGCTGGTTGCTTTGCTCCTTCACCACATCGAACATTGCGTGCACCTTTGACCAGCTGGACACTGCATCATTTCCTAGCTAAAGCTCGTCACTTGGTTGGCCTGAAGCGACTGATCAACGCCAGGCCCAAACCAAATCACTTGAGAGTCACACACAGACTCTAACCGGGGGTTACAACCACAGCTCGGCCGAGCTAGTTCATCGATACATCAACACACTCAAGATCACCACTTCACGACAGTCGCCTGCCAACTCGAACCGCTGGAATGTCACTCATCGACCCCTACCAGCAGCCAAAGCCTGACTAGGACAGGAACCACCCCGATCTGCATCTTTAAGAGCCACCATTCTTCTGCTTGCTGTTGGGGCCTCTATGATCCTACGTGCCCAAACTGAGCCTGAACAGCTTGCAGGTATGTTAAACCCCGGGACTATGTCAGCCCACCAATAACTGAATCCAGGTACTATTGACTCTGAACTGCCCCCTCGTTCAACTGGGACCCTAGAGACTGGTTAGGTCACAATGGCTCCTGAGTTCTACTTTCTCCAGTCTGTTGCATCTTCTCCGTTCTTCCTTTGGGGGCTGTTTTGTACAGTATTTCCTATTTGTTCTACATGCAGATGGTGTGTTTGATTAAAGTATGTATATTTTTATAGAACCTTGATTGGCCATTACCCTTATTTTGGACTATGATACTGTGTTGTTTGGGTCACAACTGGTTCACCTTCACACCCCTCTTAAGACGTTAGCCTTCCCTCGGCCGACGTTACCACAAAAGGAAAAGGAGGTATATCTCTTGACTGTCCCTGTTTTACCTTTATAATTGCACAGTGTTTTGGTTTGTAGAAGTGTGAGGGCGTAGTGGGCCATTTTACCCCTACTCATTCTTGTACTCCTGCAGAGCAAATCCAATTTGTCAGAAAGATTTTCTCACTAGTTACTCACCTCACTAGCTTGATTTCTGGCTATTTAGAGAAATAATCCATCACCACGATTACGAACTTTACATCCCCACCAAGATTGTGGTATGCATCTACTATGTCCATTCCCAACTACATCCATAAACCCTCTGGGTGTTCAATAGGTAGCAGCTCCTGTTTCCACGCCTTCATGCTCATATCTGAGTTTTGACATGGTCAATGCTCCCTCACTTTCATCTCTACCATCATATCCACTCAAGGCCACCAATAACTCTCCCAAAGTGTGTGCTTCGTACCAGTGATACCTGGCTACCTGTCATGAGATTGGTCAATCAACTTCCCACTAACCCTAGCGGGAGCCACCAATACTTGCCCTTGAAATAACAACCCCCTTCCAATGGATTGTGTCCTCCCACGGATTCCTGATCTTAGATATTTACTCTCCTGCTTTGCAGTGTTCCGAAACCTTTTCCGAGCAGGGTCATCGTGCGCACTGGTGCCGATAGCCTTCGAGTTGTCTTCATGACCCGACGTGATGTTGATCCGGGTGCAAATAGCGCGCTCGCCTCCCTGTGACCTCAGTTCCTTTTTACTGCATGCCCAACATGCTACTTGGGAACTTTGCTTCAGAAATTCTCTGAGGTACTTATTTTTCTTCAAAATTCGTTCACATTTTAGAAGACTTTGTCAGCATGTCAACCCCGAAACCCTCCGGTTTAAAAACATTCCTAGATTGCGGCGCAAAAATGTCACTTACCGATCCACACAGGGTTTGTCGATGGTACCTTGGTACCAACCATGTTGTGGCAGATTGTGGTCATGTCCGGTTATGACACCAAGGGCCTTAATCATCTTTGAAGTCTCCAAGCACGACACCATCGAAGATTCGACACAAGGAAAGGGGCTCCACAGCAAATAAAACGCCTGAGAAGGAGAGCCAATGGTAAACAAAACACTGTAAGAGATCCCACTCAGGAGCGACTCCCCTACTCCTCCTTCCTCGTCGAAGAAGAAGAGAAGGAGAATTTCAATGGATTGCTTTTCTCCGTCAGATTCCTCATCTCAATAGATATCCATTGTCCAGCTCTGTTGCTCTGACATTTTCTCGACAGGGGTGTAGTGGACCTCTACTCGGTCATCTGCTCGTCTTACGCGGTGGTCGAGACGCTTGTAGCGGAGCCCTAGAGGCCAATGTATTGGGTACCAGCGTAAATAGCTCCGACGGGCCCCATGGGAGAGGCTTCTAGAGGGCGATTTTCATGGCTCTTTGGCCACGGAGCTCGAGAGCTCAGTTGGCGCCGATGGTAGGCGTGGTGTCGGGGTACCGAGCGCCGCTTTTGCTGCCGAGGCCTGCTGGTCGGGGGTGGGAGCTGCGCCGACAGCCGCCTGTTGACGAAACATTTCCAGCATTTCTTTGTTAAACAAATCCCACTCTTCGCGAGTGGCTGGTCCCTTAGAGGGCTTACCTCGCTTCGAGGAAGAATCTGATTCCCGCCAGTGGTGGCGTCGCTTCTTCCAAGAGGATGAGGACTGGCTTCTGGAGTGGGACCTCTTTTTTTTTTTTTTTCTTTTTTTTTTCTTGCAGTGCCTCCCTCGTCGTGACGAGTGGGCTCCTCAACCTCAGTCTCAGATGATCGGACGAGAGACCGTGCCGGAGACTTCAGCGACAGTCGGCCCAGGTGCAGCTTTCCGGCTCGGTCTCGCAGAGACTTGGGTTGCAACTTGGCGCACAACGCGCAGCCTCCGTTTCGTGAGTGGAACCCTAACATCATAAACGGATGTCATGTGGGTTTGTCACCAACATTTTGGCCTCACAATCTGAGCACCGTTTGAAACCCAAGATCCGATGCAAACCCATTATCTAGGTAAATTGAAAAAAGGTAGTGAAAAAGTCTAGTGAAACTAGAGTAAGTTCCTGATGCAGCGTGTGAGCTCGGGGGAAAAAGTGGGAGGTACTGAGGCATGGGGCGTAGTGATGTGGTATATGTATGGCACCTGACGTCACTTCCGGAGCTGACAATCGAACACTGTGCAAGACGGAATGATGGCCGAGTTGAGGTCCACTCTGCCCCCGTCGACAAAATATCTGAGCAGCAGATCTGGACAATGGATATCTATCAAGATGAGGAATCTGCGAGAGAAGAATCCATAGAAAGAACATTATGGTAAGGTAATTTCTCCGTATTCATTGATGGACTTGTCTCCAGAGAAATGGGTATAGTTCCGTAAAAATCTGCCTCAGCAGAAAAGTGGGAAGAGGTTTGCATCAAAAAGATGCATGTCTTCGAGAAAGCAGGTCCGCCCATTCTCTTCCTCCAAGAAGACCTCTGAGCACTCCGCACCCAACGCGGCCAGGAGGGATTCGACTCACCAACACACCTCATGCACCTATGAGCCTGACACCGATGAAACCCTCAATCCGGCTGTCGACGGCAATGGCAGCCGATGCATTTTTGACGTTGAGGATCCCTCGAGTAGATTTGTCCCAAAATCTACTAGGGATTGTATGTCCTTTTCACAGGTTTTTTGAAGGGGGCAATGCCCCGGTTCTATTCGGGTTTGAGCCCATTGCTATTCCTCAACGTCTTGAGGAGTTCCAGGATGAGTTAAAGAGGTTGTCTGACATAGGTTTAGCCCTGCATGTCGCAAGTGGTTTGGACACCTCTCCTGAAGTGGAATTTCCACAGGGAGATCCTAGAGCCCATACAAATGTGTCATATAGGAAAATTATGGCTAAGGCGATGGATGCCTTAGATTAGGGTCCCCCACCTGGCGACATAACGGAATGTGACCTGGCTGACAATCTTGCCAAGGACTCCTCTGTTTAACCAATTTCTACCTGCATTACCTGCTTTAAGTGCCATACTGCCAGAGGCAACCCCATTTGTTTTTCCAGATTGGGATCTTAATCTGGTTTTGACCTACTTGATAGTCGCTTCGTTTCAGCCTATGCACTAATTTTCTTTGCAGATGTTATCCCTTCAGACGGCATTCTTTGTCGTGATCACTTCGGCTAGGAGGGTTACCGAGCTGCAAGCCTTATGCGGCAAACCTCCTTTTTTTTTTAAAGTTCTTTCGTGAGAAAGTCTCTCTTAAAGTCTGCCCGGGATTCCTTCCTTCAGAGTTTCATCTTTCCGATTCTATTGATTTACCTGTCTCTTACCCTCCTCCACATCCCTCGAAAGAGGAAGAGCGGTTCCACCACCTTGATCCCAAGAGAGTGTTATGTTTAGGACATCCTAGTTTAGGATATGAGACTAATTGTTTGTGGCACATTGCTTGTTTACAAAAAAGTCTTTCCATCACTAAACAAACCCTGTACTGTTGGATTATTTTGTGCATATCTGAGTGTTACCAATCGGCAGGCAAAGAGCTTCCAGCGGGCATCAGGGCACACTCAAACAGAGGGGTTTCAGCCTCTACAGCCGTCCAGAGAGGGGTTCCTGTTAGGGATATATGCAGAGCAGCCACTTGGTCATCCTTACATACATTCACCAAGCACTATGCCTTGGATGTTGCACAGGGATGCAATGTTCGGTTCTACAGAATCTACTGGTTTAAGTCTTTCTGCCCTCCTCCATTATTCTAACTGTTCAGGGAGTCTATCAAGATGAGGGATCTGTGAGAGAAAAGCAATCCATTGAAGGACAAATTACTCACCGTAATGATCTTTCTACGGATTTTTCTCTCGCAGATTCCTCATAACCCTCCCATCCATCCCCACTCATAAAGTTCTGCGGGTTGAAGACCAGCTGTTCATTGGATACACAGGACCGAAAATGGGTAAATGAATTACAAAACAGACCATCTCTAGATAGATAGTGCTTTGTGTGTCTGAATGCTACACCAGAACGGGTAAGGAAATCCCTGAAGGCACGTTCCACTAGAGGTGTGGCAGCTACCTCTGCTCTCCAAAGAAGGGTACCGGTAAAGGATATCTGTGAGGCAGCATTGTAGTCCTCCGTATACACATTTGCAAAACATTATTGCCTAGAAATAGTATCCGCAAATTAGTCTCGTTTTGGCAGGGCTGTCCTCTAACAATTGGTGACGTACTTCCCATGGAGTTCGCTCCTCCCCTCCTCCGTAATGGTCTTCCAGCGGGCATCAGGGCACACTCAAACAGAGGGGTTTCAGCCTCTACAGCCGTCCAGAGAGGGGTTCCTGTTAGGGATATATGCAGAGCAGCCACTTGGTCATCCTTACATACATTCACCAAGCACTATGCCTTGGATGTTGCACAGGGATGCA
The DNA here is from genome assembly GCF_040938575.1 of Ambystoma mexicanum. Classification (NCBI taxonomy): domain Eukaryota; kingdom Metazoa; phylum Chordata; class Amphibia; order Caudata; family Ambystomatidae; genus Ambystoma; species Ambystoma mexicanum. The sequence continues at coordinate 322,874,966 of NC_090925.1, read as the reverse complement.
ATGTTCGGTTCTACAGAATCTACTGGTTTAAGTCTTTCTGCCCTCCTCCATTATTCTAACTGTTCAGGGAGTCTATCAAGATGAGGGATCTGTGAGAGAAAAGCAATCCATTGAAGGACAAATTACTCACCGTAATGATCTTACTACGGATTTTTCTCTCGCAGATTCCTCATAACCCTCCCATCCATCCCCACTCATAAAGTTCTGCGGGTTGAAGACCAGCTGTTCATTGGATACACAGGACCGAAAATGGGTAAATGAATTACAAAACAGACCATCTCTAGATAGATAGTGCTTTGTGTGTCTGAATGCTACACCAGAACGGGTAAGGAAATCCCTGAAGGCACGTTCAACTAGAGGTGTGGCAGCTACCTCTGCTCTCCAAAGAAGGGTACCGGTAAAGGATATCTGTGAGGCAGCATTGTAGTCCTCCGTATACACATTTGCAAAACATTATTGCCTAGAAATAGTATCCGCAAATTAGTCTCGTTTTGGCAGGGCTGTCCTCTAACAATTGGTGACGTACTTCCCATGGAGTTCGCTCCTCCCCTCCTCCGTAATGGTCTTACTGCTATGGGAGTCTATCTAAAATGAGGAATCTGTGGGAGTACACAATCCACTAGATGAACAAATTACTTACCCTGGTTCTGTTCTTTCTACTGGATGTCCCTCCCACGGATTCCTCACCGCCCTGCCAGCCTAGCCATTCCGCGGTTACGGAGCTCTCTGATACAATGACACAATGACTCGCCTTTAACTGTAATTAATTTTTGTCTCAAATCCTTATCATGGCTGTTCAATAGGGGGAAAAACAACTGAGGTCACTGGGCGCTGAGCACGCTATTTGTACCCACTTCGACGTCACATCTGGTCACGAAGATGACTGGACGACCATCGACACCAGTGCGCACAACATCCCCTGCTGGGAAAGTTTCCGAAGGCTACAAAGTTGGAGAATAAATATCTAAGATGAGGAATCAGTGGGAGGAACATACATTGGAGAGAACATCCAGTAGAAAGAGCGTTACCAGGATTAAGTAATTTGTTCTTTTCCACTGTCAGCTGCTCCCATATCTCTGAATACGGATTCCGTTCTATCTGTATTTCCTTTTCTAAAGGCCAATCTTCACTTGTCCATCTCATCGCTTCCATCAATCTACAATCGGATGCTTATCCTCTCTCCCATTCATCCTTAGTCAACAGTGAACCTTGTTGATTTAACCAGTGTGTATGCTGTTGTTAGGCAGAAACCTGTGCAGTTCTCTTAGGGACCACTGCAAAAGGCTTAAGACTACAGGTGTTGGCAGTAAACCCAATTGGTAGCAGTCTGTACCACCCAGATTTACCTGGTACCTGTGACTGAGCAGCCAATCTTCTCTCCAGAAGAGTAAGACAGTTTCTCCAGCATTGGATCTTTCATGGATTCACATGCTTAGAATATTCCCCGTCGTCAGACTGGGAACCCTCGGTACACATATATAGTCGTTTCCAATAGGAAAAAACTTCCGACACTTGTGTGTCCTATCCCCGTCTACGTCCTCTCTGGGGCCGCCCACGCACGCCCCGTTGGACGCAATGGTATACAATCCACGCCCCCGCGGGTCCCGTCAGATTTCAACCGTCTCCAAAGATAGTGGGATCTCCTCGCGTAGTCTCTTCTGCTAGATTTTGTCGAATTGTCGAACTCCTGTGAGTTTGTTAATTTTATCGGAATGTCGGGAAAACCTCTATTTCGCCCGTGTGCCACGTGCGGATTGAAGAAGGTTTACGAGGGGGACGGCCATTTAGACTGTATTTATTGCCTCCACCTTCACCACTCGGCAGACCAGTGTGAAATATGAAAAGGTTTTTCCCAGAAAACCCTGAAGGATCGAAATCGACGGCTGGTATCCTGGTTAAATGACGGTGCGGGAGCGTACCCTCAGTCAGAGGTGGGCTCTGTGCGCAGCGTGGCCTCTGCGAAAACATCAGGAGCCCCTCGACGCTCAACTTCGTCGGAACCTCCGGCTAAGAAGTCACGACCTGCCAGTGAGATGGGCCTTGAAATCATTCCTTCCACATATCAAAGGATCAAAAGTAAGAGTGCTGACAGACAACACGACAGCCATGTTCTACTTGATAAAGCACGATTGATCATGAGGCCTCTACAGGAGTTCCTGTCGGACAGATGGAAGCAGGCCACGGGCCAGTGGTCAGACAGGATAACCGTCGACGACGAGGGTGTCATCAGATCCCTCCAATGGTGGAAAATCTTTCACAACCTGGACAGAGGGGTTCCTCTACAAGAGCCGGAATTTCAGAACACCATCATCACGGACGCCTCCCTGACGGGCTGGGGAGCACACATGAACGATCATCAAACCCAGGGCAGACAGATATATCCCTCTCACCATCTAGGGATCCATCCTGGGTGTCGGATGTGGAAATGGAAACACCAAAGAGTCCCACTCACCCGTCACCACCGGACGATATAGGTGCCTTTCATTCTATGATGGAAAAAGCGTGCAAGGAGTTTGGCCTGGTCCAACAGGAGGAGAAAAAGGACTGTTTTCTTTTTGACCATATGGGCAAGAGTAGACGCTCAATATTCTCAATACCCATTTTAGACCATGTCTGGAAAGAAGGTGTTCAAACCATGCGTCACCCATTTTCTGAGCCGGCTGTCAAAGGCCGCATTGAAAAGAAATTTAAAGTACCAGACTCTACACCGAAGTGTCTTTCGGCTCAACCTACACCGGACTCGGTGGTGTCGTCGGCGACGACGAGAAAAGCAAAGGCCCAACATAAATGCTCTACCCCTCCAGATAATGAGGCGAGGCGCCAAGACGTGTTTGGTAAGAAGGTTCTTTCTGTGGGGGCCTCAACGGTGAAAGCAGCTAACTCCCTGGCGATTGTGGCCAGATATGACAGGGAGATGTGGCACAGACTGGCACCTATCCTGGACCACTTCCCGGAAGAACATAGAAGAACGGCGATGTCCCTGGTTCGAGAAGGCGAAGAAGCATCGAATCATGCTATTAACATAGCGGTGGACCTGGCAGATTCGGGTTTTAAACAAATAAATAACGGAGTTGTTCTAAGACGCCAGGCTTGGCTTAAGTGCACCAACTTCAGACCCGAAGTACAGTATAAAGTTTTGGACATGCCCTTCGAAGGTGATCTTCTTTTCGGAGAAAAGGTGGACGAGGCCTTGAAGGGCATGAAGGAGGACTCAGATACAGCACGCTCGTTGGGTTCTCTCCAGAGTGGTAAGCCCTTTCGTTCTTTTCGTCCCTTTAGAGGAGCATCTGGAAACTCAAGATTCTCAGCAACCAGGGATAGATCTTTTGGTAGATCAGCGTATCCTTCCCAAGGATATAGACGCGCCTCTCAGACCTCAAGCCGGCGCAGAAACTTCCAGTCTTCCAAGAGACGACGAACTTATTCGTCGTCGACCAGCAATGACGGGAAGCGTACCGTTCTGGGAGGAAGAGTGTCAAGCTGCATCGAGGAATGAGAGACCATCACAACAGATCAGTGGGTTTTGTACACTGTGAGGTACGGACATTCCCTACTATTCAAATGCAAACCTCCAAAATGTCCACCAATACACCTATCCCAGCCACATCTAAACATCTTGCGGCAGGAAGTAACACTCATGTTACAGAAAGGCGCCATCGAATTAGTCCATGCATCGCAGAAAGGCCTAGGGGTATACTCACGGTGTTTTGTGGTAAAGAAGCCAAACGGAAAATGGCACCCTATTCTCGACCTGCGAGACCTCAACAAGACCCTACAGAGTCAAAAATTGAAAATGCTTACACTGCAGGAGGTGATCAGATCCGTCCAAATGGACGATTTTTAGGCGTCACTAGATCTACAGGACGCGTACTTCCACATTCCGGTGTGTCAAAAACACAGGAGGTTTCTGAGGTTCATGGTAGGTCAGACACACTACCAATTTGCAGTGCTCCCATTTGGTCTAAAGTCCTCCCCAAGAACGTTTACAAAATGTTTGGCACCTGTGGCAGCCTGGCTGCGAAAGGGAGGGCATCATGTATACCCGTACCTCGACGACTGGCTTGTGAGGGGATCCTCCGACAGCGTACAAGCCACATTACAACTTCTGCAACGACTGGGGTTCGCAGTGAACTTCGAAAAGTCTTCTTTAAAGCCCTCAAGGAGCTTGAAGTTCTTGGGAGCTCAATTCGAAACCCACTCGGGAATAGTGAAACCGTCCCCAGACAGAATATTGAAGATCGAACAACTGACGAGTCAACTTCGCCTACAGAGCACATTTTCCGTGAGAAAATATGTGGCAATCCTGGGTTCCAAGGCGGCACCAGATCCAGGACCCTTTCGGCGGAAGCTCAAAAGATCTGGCACTGGGCGTTGAAACACAACATATCCTTAGTGGCTTACCATCTCCCGGGTGTGAAGAATGTGCAAGCGGATTCCCTGAGCAGGACAATGGCTCAAATACACGAGTGGGAGCTGGACACCGGTCAGCTACAAATAATCTTCGAAAGGTGGGGGACCCCCTCAATCGACCTCTTTGCAACGAAAGAAAAAAGGAAATGCGAACAGTTAGCGAGCAGATGGCCTCAAAAAGGATCCCTGGGGGAAGCGTTCTCGTTTCCTTGGACGGAAAAATTCCTGTACGCTTTCCCTCCGTTCCCCCTTATACAGAGGACAATCCAGGGGATTCGCAGGTACAAATGCCGGGTCATTCTAGTGGCACCGTTTTGGCCGAGACAACCATGGTTTTCCGACCTCCTACATCTGTCGTTGGAACAGCCTATAACTCTCCAGAAAGTGCCGAACCTACTGTCCAGGGACAAGGGAACGGTGTGGCACCACAATCCGGACAGCCTCAACTTAACATCATAGCTCCTGACTTTTCAGAGTTTGGCAGCTTGAAAGTCTCGTCGGATTGCCGGAGAATTCTGCAGGCGGCTAGGGTCCCTTCGACTAACAAATCATACATATGCAAATGGCGAAGGTTCTGTACGTGGTGTCAAACACAGCACGAAATTCAGCCTTTAGAAGTAACCCCTGAACAAATTCTTCCGTATCTTCTTCACCTAGCTGAGAGTGGGCTGTCATCATCGTCCATCAAAGTGCACTTGACAGCCATTTCAAGGTTTACGAGGAGGAGACAGTCTTCACCATTATTCAGTGACAAACTGGTGAAACATTTCATGAGGGGTCTCTTTAGAACTTTCCCCCCTACGAAACGGTTCCCACCGTCGTGGAGTTTAAATGTGGTGTTGGCTTCCTTAATGAAGCCTCCATTTGAGCCAATGTCCTCTTCATCCATGCAGTTCCTACCTTGGAAACTGGCTTTCTTAATTGCCATTACATCGGCTAGAAGAATGTCGGAATTACAGGCATTGGTCATAGATCCTCCATATATGAGATTCTTTAAGGACAAAGTAATTTGATCAACTAACCCTACTTTCATCCCGAAAGTACCGACAGTCTATCACAAGCACTCGACCCTGGTCCTTCATACTTTCTTTGCGTCCCCGTCGTCGACGGCGGAAAAAGCCCTTCATACTCTGGACGTCAAAAGGGCGTTAAAATTTTACCTGCAAAGGACGCAAGATATCAGAACTACCAGACAGTTGTTCATTGCCTACGGTCCGTCGACGAGAGGAAGGGCAATCTCCAAGCAAGGCCTGGCTCGTTGGGTCTCTTCGGCAATTACTTTTAGTCACTCCAAGGCTGGGAGACCGCTACAAGGACGCCCTAGAGCCCATTCGACGAGATCGACAGCCTCCTCCGCGGCTCTATGGGCAGGAATTCCTCTGACAGACATCTGCCAGGCGGCGGCATGGTCTGTCCCACACACGTTTACACGCCATTACTGCCTGGAAAGGCAGCACGCGGATGAGGTACAGATGGGACGGGCAGTGCTAAGCCATCTGTTTCAATGAGGTAAGCCAAGTACGGTGAAACTGTTGTCGCTTACTTTGCCTAATATATATATATATATATATATATATATATATATATATATATATATATATATATATATATGTAGGTGGGTGGATAATTGTGTATAGATGCATAACTATGTATTATAGAAATGCTTATATCAGAAAATAAGTTGCGGCTTACATACATATTTGAACTGGGGGTGTTTTTTGTCTTTGTGAATGTAAATTACATTGCACTCTCACCTCCTTCTTCGATGATACTGCTATACAATCTATTCTAAGCATGTGAATCCATGAAAGATCCAATGCTGGAGAAGGGAGTAGTTTCTTACCTGTAACTCCATTTCTCCAGCATTGGTATCTTTCATGGATTCACATGCGCCCACCGGCCTCCCCGGAATGCAATGTGCAAGATATGTATGTAAGCTGCCCCCCCCCCCCTTTTCTCTTTGGAGGGGCCGAAATCTTACGGGACCCGCGGGGGGCGTGGCTTGTATACCATTGCGTCCAACGGGGCGTGCGTGGGCGGCCCCGGAGAGGACGTAGACGGGGATAGGACACACAAGTGTCGGAAGTTTTTTCCTATTGGAAACGACTATATATGTGTACCGAGGGTTCCCAGTCTGACGACGGGGAATATTCTAAGCATGTGAATCCATGAAAGATACCAACGCTGGAGAAATGGAGTTACAGGTAAGAAACTACTCCCATATAGAGTATACAAGATAGGTACCAAAATACAGTAGCACAAGTAAACACTGACCAGAGCTTGGGTATAAAAGTATATAATTATTTATTTAAAAACACACTTTATGAAATACACTAACTCTAATATGGCAAGCAAGTTCAAACACAGTCACTATTAATATATATACATCCCTGATCACTTATTGAACAAGTCTTAGTTAAAACACCACTTATTTGTAGACAGAGGTGAGTGCTTAACCTAAGATGGCACTCCAATAAGTTAATTAAAAAGGGAGGGAAAAAGGCAAAATTAGGAACATACACAATACCAACACTTTAGGTGAACCAGAGCAAGTCAGAAAAGGCAGAGTCTACTGAGGAGCAAGAAAGTCATAGGCCAGACCCACTCTTGGAGAGAGCAAGGCGGAATGTGTCCAAGATCACACAGTAGAATAGTACTTTAAAAAGAGTCTTGCAGATAGTTCAAGAAAGGGTTGGATCAAGTCAGGAAAAGTTAAGTAGCAGGTCCCAAGTCACCCCAGGATAGAAAGTCAAGGATTTACGAGACACCTCGAACAGTCTGTTATAAGGGAGACCAGGCGGAACTCAGTACCTGAAATGGTGAGGAAGCTCCAGCGGGGGCAGTTGTTCCTGGCAGCGGGTGCAAGTAGGTGTTTCGTCCAGAGGAAGAGAGGGTCTCGACGTGGAGGAAAGCTTGAGGTCGTTGCACTGCCGGGGAAGAGACCAGCAGAGTTTCTCTGTTAAAAGGTACTACCCTTTTATTTGCGGTAGTGGTGAAGCGTGGCTATCCAGCCGCCTGGGTGCTTGGCACGGGTGATTCGACCACAAGACGATCCAGGAAGGCAAAAAAGAGGGTGAACTGGTTATCCCCACCAGTTCAGAGGAAGAAGACTCTCCGGGATGAAAATCTTCTCTGTCGTTGGGAAGTGGTGAGACGGTTCAGCAGGGCTCCACCGGTGGTGTCGTTGTTGCAGGTCGGCTCAGCTTCCCCCTCTTCGGATTCTTTGGTCCTGTGGCGACTTCTGAAGTTCCAGTCCCCAAAGCCCTGCTTTTATGCAGAAAACCCCCATTCATCAGTCCTAGCTGTCACTCAAACATGCTAGTGGTGAGCCGGGCGGCTCACCACTGGGCCAATCATACAAGAGTGCAACTTGAGTTGCCGAGGCAACTCAGTCCATGGTGCCTAAACCCCCCTCCCACACATCCTGTAGACCCAGACAGAGTGGCACCACTTTTGGAGGCTTCTGTGTAGAAGCCCGCCAAAAAGTGGAACAAAGGGCTCGACTTGGGTTGGAGTTACAGAGGCGAACACAAACGCCATTTTAAAACCGAGTCCTGGCAAAAAGACCCAACCGGGGAATAAATATTAAATAAATAACCCTCCGGTATCTTTAACATTGCAATAAAAAAGTGGTGCGTTTAAAATGAATGGGAAAATCCCATAGGAAATATTCTGGTGGAATATTTCGCGTGGTAACCACTGCCACCAGCCAGAAACTCGACGAGGGGGGACTGCACAGTGCCCCCTCAAAAAGCAGACCCAGGGGCAATTAATTACCCCTACCAGTACTTCCACAATATGATGGTTTGTACTGGTTCTGTTCACAATTTAAGACTAGTAAAGTCAATGGTGACTTTACATGCCCTGGCAGACAGTAGTCAGTCCCAGGGTATGGAGTCTATGTTTGGGGGTCACTATGACACCCCTGTGTTACTGCACTGAGGGTGCTGTGTAACACACTTAACAAAAATGCATGAAACCCTATGGAGTAAAAGACCCCACAGCCCATAAAACACATTACCAAGTCAAAGTCTATCTCAAATCATGCCTAAGAGTGGGAGAAAAAGAGTCTCACTCTTAACAGGAGAAAAAAAATAAACCCCAAAAATCCAGCAAAGCTGCTGGGGGACTCACAAGGGTTAGGAAATTAGCCTGAACAGAGAATTCTCCCTAACAGCTGTGCTGGCTATTGCCTCTTTTTCCACACACATTTCTTTGCTCACATCATGTCCAATTAAAGGCAATCTGGACAAAAGATCTGCTAGCCTATTACATGCCGCCGGCATCTACTCCATATGGAAATCATATTTTCAATGGACTGCTTTTCTCCCGCAGATTCCTCATATGATGGACATCCTATAGAGCTTTGCTGCTTCGGAAATGTTTTTCACAGGAGGCGTAGTGGATCTGCCCTCGATCCGTCTTGCTCGGCTCTCGTTCGTCGGCTTCGGACGTGACGTTAGGTATCGTATATAAACTCTGTCACTACGCCCCATACCTCAGTTCCTTTTTTCCACTCTTGACACGCTGTTTGGGAACACGGTCGATTCTTTGACTTATCAATAGAAGTTTTCATCAGAAATACTTAGATTGTTTTTTTTTTGACACGTGATGTCCATCGCCCAGGTTTGAGATTTGAAGCAGTGTACCGATTGTCACACAGAGATGTCCATAACTGACCCGCATGAGATATTCCTCTGGTGCCTTGTCATGGGACAAAAGGTGTGCGTTGTTTGCCATAATGCAACCAAAATCTTTGCGCGATCTGGCTGCTAAGCACGCGCTGGGTCAACCGCCCTCGAAATCTCTGGCGCGGTTGACGGTTCGGTCCTCAGAGGCCAAAAGCAAGGGGCATACCCCCGAGAAAGAACACTGGCGAAAGAAGAAATGGTCCCACTCGAGGAGCCATTCTTCCTCGTCCCATAAGAAGAAGCGGTTTCACCGCCATTGTCAGGACTCTGATTTGTTGACGTAAACCGTTGGCTTGGCCTATCACTCGCCTGGAGTGGGGGGGATTTCAAAACCTCCATGTTCGAAAAGTTTAAGAAGCATGCCGCTGTAGGCGCAGGTAAACAACCCACACATTAGGCCTCGGAGGACAGAGCGTCAATCAGCGTTCCCGACCCCTCACAAGCCTCAGTGCCGACAACATCAGCTTTGAAAAACCGTTTGGCATCGAAGGAGGCGTCAGGACCCTCAAATCGGGGTATGTCACACGTTTCTCAGCGTGCCAATACTTCAGCATCACGTACTCGGTCGACACCTATGGTCATACTGTCAGCTCTGAAGGACACGTCGGCACCGACACTCGCCGATAAATCCTTCACTCCGCTCTCCTGATCCGATTATTTTATTTTGCCACTGTCAATCATTTTCGGCAACAAATAACATGGGAGATTAAGATGACGTCGACCCCATGTTCATGGGAATAGGTGGTGTTGACTGTTTTGAAGACCATAGCCAGCTGCTTGAGCTAGCTCAAGGTCTCCATGAGGCCAGCGGGTTGGAAACTTTGCCGCACCTGGAATTACAGCTCTATTCCCATAACTATGCCAAGTTAACAGCCTTAGTAGAAAGGGTCATTGACACTTTAGGTCTGCAGTCCTCAGCAATGCCGGTACAGGGGTACGACCTGACTGATATTCTAGATGAAGGTCCGGTTACAGAGCTCAAGATGAAATTGCTGACCCTCTGACCTCTCTGAGGCAGCACCCTTGTTCTGTTCCCCCAGTCAGTTCCACCATATCCGGGAAGTATAGGCCGTCCAGAGGGGACCCATCATTCCTCTCTTCTCACTCTTCTCCGGAAGGGCTCATTATCCAAGCTGCTACCGTCTCCTCCAGACCAGCTTCTTCAACTTCCACTATTACAGCCGATTGGGAAGCAAAGAAGGTTGATGCCTTGGCAAAAAGGCTTTCACATCGGGCAGTATGGCCCTTAAAGCTACAAATGTGGCTAGTGGCTTTGCGAAATATTAATTTGATCTTTGGACGGCAATGAAAATGCTGCGCAGTACATCCGTGAGGGAGAAATGCGTGAGGGCTTCCTACAGCTGGTGGACAGTGGGGAAGGAGGTGGCCAGGCAGTCGCTTTGAACGGGCTTGGACATCGCCTACTGCATGGGCCATTCTATGGTGTCGGTTATATTGCTGAGGAGGCAATACTACTTAAAATCTTCAGGCTTTTCGCCTAATGGCCAGAGCAAATTACTGGCCATGCCCTTCAATGGTGATTTCCTGTTCAGTCAAAAGGCTGATGAATCCTTAGAGAAATTTAAGGAATCGAAAAATTGCTGCTAGATCACAGGGCTGGGCTGCACAGCCGGAAGAGCCTGCCTGCAGCTTCGCCTCCAGTGGCAGAGACTACAGGCGTTATGTACCTTATGGCAGGAAAGCACAGCTCCTGCCAGCCAGGCAAGGGCAGAAGCATTTCTTGCACTCTGGAAGTGGCAAGGGTTCTTCTAGGGGCTGGCAAGCAGCGACAACAGTGGTGGCTACCCAGCCTCTTAAGCCGCTTTGATTTCTCCTCCCACAACTTACTGGCTGGTGGACGGTTGGCACAGCATTAACCGCGGTGGCAGGAGATGAACTCTGATGCCTGGGCCCTGCAGCTCGTTCGGTGGGTTACTGTCTGCCCTTCTTAAGAAAACCACCGGACAGACCTCCACCACCTCCGATTCACCCTGGACAGGAGCTCCAGGAAGAACTGCCAGCCCTGTTATAGGGTGCCGTGGAAGTGGTACCGCCCGACCAGAGAGGTTCAGGTTGATATTCCTGGTATTTCCTGGTACCCAAGAAGGGAGGAGGTCTCCGTCCCATTCTGCACCTCAGAGCCTTGAACAAGTTTCTGAGGAAAGACAAATTCAGGATGGTGACGTGGAGAGAAATCCTCAATGCTCTCGAGCTACCGGACTGCTGGTGTCAATAGATCTGCAGGACGCTTATTACCATGTGCCGATACATCAGGAGCACAGGAGGTTCCTGGGGTTACTCATAGGGGACAAGCACTATCATGCCACATTACCAGATGCTTCCTTCCTCCGCCTCTTGGGTCTCATGGCCTCCTGTATTTTTCTAATGCCAGAGGCCAGGCTGCGCATAAGATCCCTACAGTGGCTCCTAAGGAGTCAATGTTCACATTACCTCTGAGCCCTTTTGGATCCCCTCAAGGTGTCCAGCAAAGTGGTCAACGACCTCGACTGTAGGGTGGTCTGCAGGAATCTGATGGAGGGGGAACCCTTCTGGCCTCCCTGGCCTCAGGCCCGAGTGGTCACGGATGCATCTCTGAAGGGTTGGGTTGCCTTAGGTTAGCAGCGTAAGCCAGGTGGCACATCAACAGGCTGGAGTTGAGAGCCATCAGGTAAGCCCTGAGGGCGTTTGCTGTATCTCTGGAGGGGAAGCATATCCTCATTCTGATGGACAACACAGAGACAATGCACCACCTGAACAAGCAGGGTGACGTGCACTTGCGCCCCCTTCGCAGAGAGGCGTGTTGTTCGTTTATCGAACACTGGTGATGGGGGTCGCCCGTTGAGGATTCGGGTGCCTGCGGTTAGAATGAGAGACTATGTCTGGAAAGGTGGGAGTGAGTAATGCATGGGTGAAGGTATTACTCATCCGCAGTGCTTCATATAATGCTTGGATGATTCATAATGTTACAAAATATTTTATAATGTTCAGATTGGTTGGTGCGCACTTGATATTTATCGATGTCTTTCGTCAGCAATGAGCATCTAATTCGCTGTACTACGCCTTAACTTGTTTGTGATTTCATGCTTTGTTTCTGTTCATTTGTTCAGTTATGTTCTTTCTCCCTTTTTTGTTTCAGTTTGCTTTACATTGTGGTGTTCCGTTAAGGAGGGAGAGAAGTGTTGTAATGGAACGTTGGCATGGGCTCGGTGGCCAGCGTTCCAGATTCTTGGTGTCCGTTAGGCAGGGGCTTGGTGGTGGTGCGGCCACGGGGTCCGCAGAATAAATAAAGCTTGTTTGCACCCTCCTACCTTGTCACCGCCATCACTTCATAGTTTTAGCAGGTTTAACTGACAGGGGATTCAGTGATGTGATTGGCCGGCAGGTGCTTACTGGAGGTTGCAAACAAAATAGTGTGCGTTTCATCATCGGCGGCTAATACTAGAAAGTTGGTGTTGCTCATGGGTAGGATTATAGCTTGCAGGTACTACTTAAGGACTGTCAAAGCTATGACCTCCCCTCCAGACCATTGTTTTATCACCCTGTGTTAACATCTTATAATAGAAGGGGAAAAGCCATATGCAGATCAGTCTTGGTCCCGTCCCATTATAAATTGCGAGACGCAGATACAGGGTATACCGAAGCTCGATACTTTTGACACTTAGATAAGTGGATCTGTCTCGGATAAAATAGACAGACCGATGTAACTCTGTGAATTGCCTGTTTTCTGGGCAAGTGTTAGCCTGAATTCGACTTGAAGTCTTTCGGGAAGAAGCAAAGAGGAATAAAAAGAAGACAGTTATAGACCCTGTCTTAGTAAATGATGTTCCAGGGGGATTGGTGTCTTGGTGCTGCACTCACTGAAAGACTGACTGCTTCAGACATAGGATATTGACTGTTCAAACCTGACACTTTATTTGAGCCACATTGTACCTTGAATCAGGAGTAGGAAAAGTTATAATATGGCATTTATGTTGACCTTTTCACGTCTTCTCTTGAAGAATTTATTTTAATCGTCTTTTTTTGGCATCCTCCAAGATTCAGCCAGGAGAGTGGTTTCAGCTTTCAAGGTTCTCTCATTGCACTGCAGGCATGGAAAGAACCTTGTGAATGTACATCGATTTTCCACTGCTCATACGAATCCTGTAGTTTATCTTCTCTGTTCAGCCTTCTAATTATGCAGTGCTAGATTTTGATGCCATTTCATGTCTTATTCAGGAGTGGTTTGTTTCTGTATCTATTTGGAATAGAGACATTAACCATTTTTAACTGTCTAAACTGCTGTAGGATTTTTTTTAACTAGGTGAAGGTGTGTACTTCTACTCTACTGACAGGGATCATTGCCGTGTGCAGTGCTTTCTGGACAAGAACTAAAGGCTTAGATTTGTATCTTTGAGCGGTCGGAAACGAGAGCCGGACACAAGGTTGTCTTTTTTTGTAAAATTTATTAGAAGAAAAGGGTTGGGGAAATACCTCTTTGACCCTATTCTAAAGAGGAGTGTCCCTACATATAAACCAAAACTAAGGATCTGTCTTTGTTAGGATGTCAATAACGGAAAAAGCAGTCCTAGTGTCCAAAACGTCCTGTCCTGACCCCCACACTATAAAAACTTAAGTGTGTAAGGAAAATATCTTCAACTTGAAATTGGCCAAAAGTGTTCACAACTGAAGTTAATAGTTCCAACCAAAATGTTCTCCAAGGTGGAAGCCCTTGGTTCCAGAGGGTGGATCCCCTTGATTCTTGAGTAAAGTGAAAACAGCTCATTTTACTAGCAGTTCCTTTGTTTCTTGCTTGGTTTTACAAGGTTTACCTTTGAACAGTAACTTCTTTGACTGTCTTTCTCTAGTGCAACTTTCTCCTTGATTTGAAAGATTAACACCAATCCTTTCTTAATTCAGAAAATAGACATTAATCTTTCTTTGGTTCAGCCAACACAGGATTTTGTTAACATTTCTGGGGCTTGCAAATTGCCCGGGTAAACTCTCCTGCAAGGTTAATACAACTTTATCCTTGATTCAAACACTGATCTTTCTTTGCTTCAACCAACATGGTGTCTCTTTAACATTTCTCTGGCCTGCAAATTGCTTGGTATACTCCCCTGCCAGGACTTTTATATACATATGCCTCTCAGTTGCCTGGTATCTTGTTTTCCAGGACTTTTCGTGCACTTTACAGTTCTTAGTGTCACCAATACTGTGTGTATAGTTCTTGGTTTCGTAAGTAGGTTTGTGGTAACGCTGGCTCAAAGTTTGCCCCACATTTACACTTTAGGTATTCACAGTTCATTGAGATTAGTAATTTGACTTTTCTGCATTCAAACAATTCTTTAGACAATTCCTCAATGGTATTAGGTTCAAACTGCTGTTAATGCATTTGCCGGAACATCCTGGGGTCCCCACTGATTTTGGTTAGACTCACTGCCTTTCCCGAGCATCTCCGGTTCCTCTTGCTCGTCTGCGGTGGGCTGCTTTCCAACTTGGAAAGCGTGGACATTCTGCAGGCTTCCCTTGTAGCTCAGCGGTCACGAGTTTGCTTTCCTACAGCCCCCGGAATTGAAAATGCCATCTTCTTTACTTGGCGAGCGCCCGGGGACCTTCCTTGCGGCTCCCAGCGTCCCCCTGGCACCTAAGTCTCCAGAATGGCTTCTCTCTCCCTATCTAATGTGGTGGCCCCCTCTGCTCTGTCACGCCGGTATGTGTTTGACGTGTCTGTGAGCTCAGGGACTGGAGCCAACGTCTCCTCCTGCACTTCTCCGAATAGTGCACTTGACTGGTTTAAATGTCCCATGCACAGGTGCTTCAGAAAAACGACTAGATTGCAATTTAGGCTTGATGCTTTTGGTATTTCTGTCTCAGTACTTGGGGAACTCTGGGAGTGGTAATCCATAGGAGTTATTGAACAGTTCTTCATACTAACTTTACAAAAAGGTACTTTAGAAGAAAAAGATGTGGTGTTGGCTTTGTGTATTTGTGTCGTTGTTGGGCATTTGACCAGCAAGATATGAAGAGGAGGTTTCTTTACTTCTTCTACAGGGGGGAAACGAGCACATGGATGTATTCCATGAGGGTCTATGGTATTAAAGGGCTTTCCTCATGGAAACGTGTCCTAGGAATTGAAGGGTCATCCTTGTGGGAAAGGGGGAGATACTGTGTCTCGTCCAGTGAAGTCATGACATCCCCTGGTAGTTGTCACCTCCCATGTGATCCTCCCTCATAAAGCTGCCCCCAGATTCAGAATCAGGTAGCAGCTGCCATCCCCTGGTCTGCAGGAGTTCACCGCCAGGGAGTCTGTGATGATCTCACTCTAACAATACTTTAATAAAATACTTTGTTAGGGAAGGGAGAATTTTCATTCCTGTGCCAATTCCCTTTAACCTTAGAGACCCCCAGCTCTTTTACTGGAATCAGTTTTTTAAAATGTTTACTCCTGAGTGAGTGGGAACTTTTTCTCACTCACTCATGTGTCTTCCTGACTATGATTCTCTGTGTTCCTTAAGGTTTTATGGAGTCTGGTAAACTCCATATGCATCTGCTTTTGCATTGAGACACACAGCACCTTTTGTGCAGTGCCACTGAGAAGTCCCTTGGACTGCTTGTTAGAGCAAATTCTCATTCTATGGCTAATTACCCTTACCTATAGAGTCCCCCAGCAGCTTTGCTGGCTTTGAAGGGTTTGTTTTTTCCTCCTGCTAAGAGTGTGACTCTTTTTCCCACTCTTAGGCATATTTGCTATGTGTTCTAGGCTATTTTTGTGTTGAATGTCTATGGGGTGTAGCTCACCATCATAGAAACCATCTTTTTACACATGTTACGAGGCACCCTCTGTACAGTGACACAGGGGTGTCGTAGCTACCCCCAAACATAGACTCCTTACCCTGGGACTGACTGTCTCCCAGGGCATGTAAAGTCCCCATTAACTTTACTAGTCAATCTTTATGAACTAAACCAGTACAACCCATCTTACTATGGAGGTACTGGGAAGGGTTAATAGTTTTCCCTGGTGTTCATTTTCGAGAGGGTACCGTAAAGTCCCTCTCAAAAGTTTCTGGCTGGTGGCAGTGGTTACTACCGAACATATTCGAGCACAAATATTTCCCTATCGGATTTTCCCATTGTTCGAGGCTACCACTTTTACGTACAGCCTCTAACATACCGCTGGTTTATTTTATTATTAACTTTACTCCGGTTGGTTTTATTTGCCAGAACTTTAATATAAATTCTTTCTCGTGTCTTTCACTAAACTCCTAACCCAGGTCGGGGATCCTTTGTTCGTCCTTTTGGCGAGCTTCTGCCAAGAAGCCCTCCTTACGGCGCTACTGAGTCTGGGGTGGGTCCGTTGTGTGGGAGGGGGAGTAGGACCCTTGGACAGGGTTGCCGCAGCAACTCATGTCGCATTCTAACCTGATAGGCTGGAGGGTCTCCCGCCAAGATGACACCCCACTGTGTGAGTGACAGTTAGGCTGTATGAATGGGGATCCTTTTGCCTAAAAGCAGGGTCTTGAGGACTGGAAGAGCAAGACGTCGCCACTGGAACTGAGGAACCGAAGAGGAGAGAAGCCAAAACATCTGCAATGACTGAACCAGCGGTGAAGCCCTGCTGCAGCGTCTCACCACTTTTCTCCACACGACGAGAGGAGATCTTCATCTGAAAGAGCCTTCTTCCCTTGAGCTGGTGGGGCCAACCAGTTTGCCAATCGCCTTCCCAGACCTGCCTTGGTCGAATCGCCAGTGCCCTGCATTTGGAGGCCGGATAGCCAGGCAGCCATCCACCCGCCTGCGATTTAAAGGAGCGTACCTTTTATTTTGTTTGGCAGCACCGCGGCTGGTTTCATTCCTTGGTAGTGCAGTAACTCGAACCTTCCTCCAAGCCGAAAGCCTCTCTTTCTCTGCTGGATCCCCTGAACTGCAGGAACTACCAGGAACAACCGCCATCGCAGGAGCCTCTTCTACATTTTAAGGTACTTTGTTCCGCCAGGCCTCCCTTTTCGAGTGGTAGTGCTAAAGGTGTTTGAAATCCTCTACCTACCAATTGGGTTGGCCGCCCCTATCGTCTAACTTTGTCTTTCACCTTCCGCATCCACCTTTTCGAATCGTTAACCAAAGATTTGACTGCAGCTACAAGAACATTTTGCACCTTGGCTCTTTGCCCTGTACCACTGACTCTGGCACAGGCCTATTGACTCAGGCTATCTTTGTTAGAACTGCCTTCTCTAGATTGCTTCTCAACTAGAACTGTATTGGTGCACCTAATTCTTATAAACACCTTTTCCTACCCACTTTTAAAACTTGTAAAGTGCCATTTTGCTTGGTTTTCATTTAAGTATTCTCAATACTAAAGTACTGCCTTGCCTAAAACCTGTTCACAAACTTATTGGGAAGTGTTACAAAGGTGCCTAAGAAGATATTTCTGTATAACTCGTACTTTCCCTCCCTTGTGAGAAATTGCTAGAGTGCCATTTGTGTTTGGTCTTTACTGTGCCGTTTTGCTCAGTTTTCCCTCGTGCTCAAACTTGTCTACAATTTAACTAGGGAGTTGTGTATACTTTTCTTGACTGATTTTAACTTGCTTTATTAACTGTGATTAATGTGTTGAACTAGAAGTGTGTAACATAAATATATATCTTCTTTTTAATACAAAGCTTTGGTCAGTGTTTCCTTGTACCCTAGTGCTGTAGTCCTATTGTGTAAACCCTGAATACTGCTCATCTCCTTCTTAAGATAAGTCTGACTGCTTAGCCACAGCTACCAACTAAAATGTGGTACAGACTGATACCAAAGGGGATTTATTGCTCATACCTGTAGTCTTAATCTTTTGTAGTGCTCCCTAAGGGAACTGCACAGGATTCTGCCGAACACTTCTCTTAATGTGTAATTACATTTTCTTTGGTGTACTACTGTTCCCAAGAATAGTACGATGACCCCTGTCTTACTTACCTTTTACTTTATGGGTCCAGCACACCGCACCCCATGTGGAGTGCTGGGGGGGTTACATAGTAACTCCTTTAACCCATTCCTCATTTAACATTTTGTTACACTAACTCACTTGAATGGCTGATAGCAGTGGTTTCTTTTTTACTACCTAGTGACATGTAATCTGCAGGCTGATAGCTCAGCTGCAGTGCGCCACACAGGGGTGACCATTTTCTCAAAATGGCCCGTCTTCTTTTTTTTTCACCATTTCTTGTTACTTAGTTTCGTCTGGGATTTTACTCTGTTATGCATCAGGTTTGAGGTCTTTGTGTGTTTTGCCTTTGGCAGGCTGCAGCCCTGAATCCTGCCCAGGCTCCAGTGCGTCTGGAAAGGCTGGAAGTGAGGCATGGTCCCGAAACTTCCCTGTCCTTTGTCTCTCGGTGTGCCTGAGTGAAACCAGTTCCTATTGGCCGGCTGTCCTGTAGGAGAAGCAGAGCCGAGCATTGGAGGACAACATCCGAAGCAGAAGACTAGAGAAGATGCCAGTAGCACCCTCCTGGACCGCGAAGTTCCCGGTGAAGCCATGCAGTTGTCCTGACCCTATTTTCGAATCGTCAGGGAAGACCCATAAAGGACGACTTCCTCCCTTAGGCTGGTGGGACCAAGTAGCCTCGAGACAAACTCTATTTTGGCGCATCCCTCACTGGCTGTGACTTTCCAAGGCTGCAGAAGCATAAAACCTGCGGTACCTCAACCATCTGAGAGTGCATCGTCTTCCGAAGTCTGAATCCAGACAAATCTTCGTGGGCATCCAAAGCACCCTACAAAAGCAAGAAATCCGCATTCAGAGTCCCCTCCTCAGAGTCCAGGACCGAGGGATCAAGGAACTTCTAACCTTAGCTTTTCGTCGTTCTTTGGCGCTGAGAAAAAGGCACCAAAACCACAAAAAGCCGTTGAATCGATGGAAATCCATTGCTGCTGGGTCTCTCTCTCTCTCTCTCTCTTTCTCTCACTCACACACACCCAGACACACGCACGCTGCAAGAGCCCGCCAGACCTCCTCCCTTTCGTCGACAAGGAACAAGGGTATGCAGCATTGCATCCAGAAGGCATCCAACTGAAACAATTTCTTCATTTGAAAGGTACTGTGGGGTTAGGGGGTATACTATTCTTTTGCCATTTGGGGGGGCTTCCAACCTTTGGGAGTGCGATTTAACCCTACACTAAGTTGACCTCAGCTTACCTGCACTGGCCTTACAGCTTGTGCTTTCTAAAGGTGACTCCTCTTGAGTTGCTGTGATTTTTCTTTTGAACACTGACTGTTTAAGAACTTTTTTTAACAAAGAGCATCCAAACTTTGACTTTGGCTGTCCTAGTTCTATAAAGGCCTCCTTCTGAACATATTGTCTTTGGCAGTGCCTGTTCCCTTACAGGTTTTAAATGTTGAACACTTTAATGCTGGGATAATGGACTGCCTGCATCTCTTTGGGAGAATCTAACTGTTCTTATAACCTAACCTATCAGTCTGTTCTGTTCTAACCCCAACCTTTCATTCCTTAAATAACTCAATACTGCAAAGGTGCTGCCAATATAAATGTTATACTGACCTCAACTGACGTCACCTCTGGGTCCCGGAACCTGTGTAGCATATGAATTAATTAACTCAGCTGCTATATTGTTCACTTGTTTAATTGAATCCTAGCTTTAGATTAATGTTAGAATGACTGCTTTTTAAGGAATGCTTTAAAGACCTTTGTGTATAAATAAATAATGTATTCTATAACTAAGTGTGTGTTAGGAAAGCTTTCCATTTATGTGTAATTTTCCCTCATGTTGTGTACTCCCCAAACTTTGTGCTGTTGTCTGACCATCCTAGCCTGACTTTTGCCAGTGAAGCCCAGCCTTCTGCTGTACTCCGCTGGGCTTTTGCTCATTTTGTTATGGGGAAACCGACATGCCCTTAAGACAGTCAGTACTGGGAGACTTTGTTTCCCTTAGTCTTTCACTTTGTTGCCATTCTTTAGTAACATTTTATCAGTGCACAAAGTACCTTATAGTAGAGTGCACTGGGGTCCCTTTTTCATTTGGCTGGTGGCAGCCGTGACTTTTTATGTGTTTTCAAATCTTTTCAATGGTCCAAACCGCATTTACTGCGTTTGGCCACAGACAGTGTCCAGTGCTTAAAATGGCCATGCCACAAGGTCCTTTGTTCTGTCCTTTGGCCATCCTGTCCCGTTGCCTTCCCCAGGTCGAGCAGACCCGGGAGCTTCCTTATATGGTCAGGCAGACACCCGCGCAAACGGAAGCTTTCGCAGGCTTCTGCATGCCTTGTGTGTTTGTGCCCAGGATGTGGGCCTGAGATGTCTAGTTCCAAAACACGTCCTGGGTGCCAGGATGGTCTGGTGTACTGGGATGACTAGGACCACTGTGATCCGTGATTGGTCCATGTCTAGGATGGCTGTATGTGAGCAGATCTCCTATTGGTTTCTCTTCATTTTGGCGCGAAGGAGATTTTGGATAAGAGAAGGCATCTTACACCCATTGAATGTCGATCTTCAGAGTTCACACCGAACTAAGTAAAGGAGCCAAGTACCCTGAACCGAAGAAACAGAGACATGGAACCGCTGGTGCCCCGCTGGAAGGTTTGGCACCCTGAGCCCGCTGTTGTCCCATCGGACCCCCTGTTTTGAATCGAACCTAGAAGGCCTGCAAGGGCGATTTGACCCATTGGAATATTGGGACCAACTATTCTTGACACCAACTTAACCTGTAAGCGAGCCTTTTCGGAAGTGTTCCTGGACCACTAGCAGTCCTAGGTTTGAAATTAGGAGAGTACGCCTGAACCCGAGCATACGCTGTCACCATGTCGCCCAGCTGTGGTGGCAAACTTTGTGGGTACCTTGCTGCTGTGCCCCCTCTGCTCCCAGACTAGCTGCAGTGGAACTGGCCTGATCCCTTCACCAGGAGCTGAGAAATCGCCACTGTCCCGCCACAGAATAATTCCCGGAACGCAGCCCCTGAAAGCTGCATAGCCCTGCAACTGCAGGATTTAAACCTGCAACCGAAGTGGACTTGACTGCCGAAGTTTGGTCCGGAGTAATCTGAGGGTCGGTAAGTACTGGCAACCCTTATTGGTAGCCCCTGGAGCATCCATAGACTTTTACGCACAAGTGTCCCCCAAGGGCCACTCTTCTTTATTGTGGTAGCCTGTGCTACCGAGCTATTTCCAATTTTTGGATCCTGTTCTGCCCTCTTGTGGAGACCCTCCTTGAATAGTGGGAACATGATTCTTCACTGCCTCACCCACCTTCCTGAGTCACTACAGCCCCTTGAAGAGACCCCATTTTGACTTAACCGCACGATCGCGTGCGCCAGCACCAAAAGTACTTTTGAGCTCAAAGCTCCACTCATCGTAGGGACTGGACTGCCTCTTATTTAGGGATTCATTTGTGAAGGACTGCCTAAAAGATATTCGCACTGTGTGACCCCTTTCTTTGCAGGTTGTGGATCAATACTGTGTACTATTCCTTTAGGCCATTGGTGACTGTATATATGTTTCATAGTTAGTGTTGTGTTTTTTCGTTAATACTGCTGATATTTACTTTGTGTTCGATTTAAAAGGCCTTTAATAAATGTGTATGTATTTTTGATATATACACCTGACTGAGAGTCATTTGTGGTGTTGTTTACTGTGTGTGGTCATTGTGGGCATTCGATCACCCTCACCCATCCTGAAACCTATTCTTGACCACTGCTAATGCTACATCGATTCGTCTGGCTTGTCCAGAAGGTTACCCTGTTCCAAGAAACTAGGCTGGCCTTCTGAACCTCTTCCCACCAGGTCAGAATTTAACAGTGTGTACGTGTTTACTTGGATACTTGTGTTTACCGATTTCATTGTACAGCTCTGCAGCTCACATTACCCCTCTTAGAATAAGCCTGGCTGCGCAGTCACACTACCAACCTTTGTAGTGCAGGCCTATATTAAAAGGTGGGTTACCTACTTTCAAGAGATAAGTCTTGTGTAGTCCCACACCAGTTGAACTGCACCAATTCTTACCTTACAGCCTTGTAGTGACTGGAGTCTAGGATGTATATGATCCAAGTGGTTGATTTGTGAATTTTGTTTTGTCTTGTATCTATTTTCAAAAATACAGAAATAGCAGCCATGGTACCAGTTGGAGAGATGTTTTTATTTTCCCTTTTAACTTTTATTCGCCAGACAAAGGACACCTTTGTTAGGTTCTTAGAGCGATTCATAGTTTTGCCCCTAAACCTTTTCCAAGTCCACTGAATTTAGACTTGGCAATATATTTTCTGATGTGTTCCTTTTTGAGCCACTTCACTCTTGTCCCTTGAAATTATTTAAATGTAAGACTGCCTTCTCCTAGGAGAGTTGGGGAATTGCTGTTACTGTGTGTAGATCCTCCCACCCCTGTTCTTGTCTGTCTCCTGTTGATTGGTGCTAGCAGTGTGCGAAATTGAGACAATTTGGTGTGGGTACGGACCAACCCTCTGCCCCCTTCCCCGCACACCTTTGTGGGTAGGGGGTATTGCCAAAGTGATGTGAGCAGCGCAAGGGGGGCAGAGTTAGGTGTAGGATAATGTAGGATGCCCTGAATGTCGAATGCTCACTGCTTTGCATATAATCAAAGTGCATTTAGGGGAATATAAGAATGACTACTGATTTTAAAGATATGCCTGGGATAGTAATTCTGTTGTGCAATCTGCCTGAGCATGTATTGCAAACTGGGTGTGGTGCTCATTCCATCGTTTTCAATGCATGCTCTAATAGTAAAATGACTGAAAAGTAGCTCAGAATCTCCCGGGTCGTGTGTTTAAACCATGCACAGGATATAAGGATGAATTGCAGCCATGGGCATACTACTTCATCAACTTGATGGATTTTGACCTGGGCCTACATGGAACAGAGCTCCGGCAAAACAATATTTGCCAGCCATATTCCACCCATGGGTGCTAGTGATATTTGGTATTATTGTATGATTGTGCCATATTTTCCTTCTCTGAGGTTCTGGGAATTTAAGCCTAATCTGTTGTCATAGGCACAGTTGTTGTCTTTATGGACTGTATTGATCATTTCAGGGGATGGCAACTGTGTGGTTTATCTTCTTCAGGATCTTGAATCCTGACTCTGTTAGCCCTGTGCCTGTCTTTGAGAGTCCTTGGCCTATCAAACTCGATTAGCGAATAGGCATGTTCACCACTGGATTGGTGCATGCTCTTCTCACAGTGTTATTGGTCTATTTGATGACAGTGTTCAGAGTTTTGTTATGTATAACTTTTGTGCTTGGTGGGGATGGCAGGATCTTTTTCCTATAGGAACCCAATTTTCACATGTACAAACGTTTATTTTTTTAATGAAAGAATTCTATCAGTTTGTCCGCCCGCACCATAAGAAGCAGTTTGACCAAGCCTGTCTGGAGCTGACTGGAGAGGGCTGCGGGTTCAAGCCGGAGCACAGCCTGCCGCGTGAAGAGCGTGAGAGAATAGCTAAACAGGCAGGTATGAACATCTTGGGAACTCTGCTAGCAGTGGCTGTCTTCCCCGCGTGTTGGGATTTGTGGGTAGTATGAAAGATTTGTACATTTCCTCTGACACAATTCCTGCTTGTCTTTCTTTCTCTTTGCTGCATCCAATAGCTGAGAAGCTCTGCAACCAGAAGGTTACTTTCTCCGAAAGCTCTTCTCTGCAACTAAACGCTGGTCCACACCTGAACCATGGAGGCAGTCACCTGGCAAGAGGACAGACACACACAGGTGTGCACTATGTTTCCCTTGTTCAACCATATTTTCCACTCTTGTCTTCTTACCCATGTAGGTTTGCTAGGTGTTATTCTGGCAAGTCAACTCCTTGATGGTATGGAGCACTTTGAAATGTGTCCCCTTTCCAGTTTAAGCGTTCACATTAATCTACAACAAAAGAGAGCAAATCAGATGGAACACATCTCTTTGTTTTACTTTTTTGAGATTTAGTGCTATCCTTTTGAGGCAGATGCTGTATATTTTAAAGTTGAGCTGCTTCAAGGGAAAGGCTTTTGCACAATTTGGCACTCAGTCTTGGCTTGTTATCCTCTACATTGAGCTTCACCTTTTGGGCAGTGAATTGTACCTTGACTGCAAAACTGGGTAACAACATTTGAACAAAATGTGAAATTATTTTTCTAGTAATGTGTATCTAATGTTAGATGAGTTTTTCTTTCTCTCTGGTTTCTCTCATGCCTTTCGTATTTATTGTTGATGTGCTTTGGAACTTGTACCCGAATGCATGCAATGTAGAAGCCCTGCTAGTAGCACGAGGAGGCAGGAAACCCAGATTTGACGTTAAGGTTTTCCCGTAATAGAGGAGCGACCAGTAGACTTCATATTTGTAGTTGCACACATCTGCCCCTGCAGCTCATGTTTTCTTGTCTTTTTTCTTTTTTGCATGTACGACTGATTGTGGAGTAATTGGAATGCATTACATTTTGATTTTTGAATGTATGTTGTCACACAGATGGCCGTAAGTATTTGCAGAGTCTCCAAAAGAATTCAAGGGTTTTTCATTTTTAACAACAGAAATTGTGCAGGTTACTCAGCATTCCAATGTTCAGGTTCTTCAATGTTTGAGGATCTTTTTTTTTAAATTGGGTGCATTCTTTTCCATTCAACCCCCTTTTCACTGCCTATATATACGAGGGGAGACCGCCCCCCCGCACCCCAGCCTCCCTTACACAATAATTTACTGTACCAATCCTATCTATCTATATATATATATATATATATGTATATATATATATATATATATAATGTATATTTCTGAGGCTTGTGGAATCTGCTTAGATCACATGCTGTGCATAGGCCGACATCTAGTGGAAGTATTACAGTTTGTTTTTCGAAACTCCAAAATGGGCGTCGACACAGGGCGTGCCAGTAATACTATCCCTAGTGTGACATCCACTGTACCCATGATCCCTCACACGTCTAGGACCCTCAGATTGTTTTTTTCCGCCATACTGGTCGGAAGCATTCAGCAGAGTTCCCTGGCATTAGCCATACTTTGAAAAATATTGTTATATTTCCCCTTTTTCTTCACCCTAACGTCGAGTCACCGGAATTCGACACTCGATGCCGAACCGGAGAAGAAAGCGACCGTTGAGAGCTTCACGACAGAGTGGGCCTAGGAAGGCCTCTGGCCTCGGCCCGGGCCTCGGAAGGCCTCTGGCCTTGGCCCTACAAGTAGGGAGAGTGGAGGGTGGACATACTCTACACTCTTATATACATTCTTATATATATTCCTACACTTACCAGCTCGCTGCCTCAAGGTGCGTATGGAGGGTACCCTTTCCAATATTGCCCAAAGTGCAACCGCAAGTATCCTTGGGTTGACAGACACGCCACGTGCAATCTCTGCTTGCCAAGGGATCAACCCGAGGCAAATTGCAGAGCGTGTATGTCAGGTCCAGTCTTGAATCTTCCTGCAGGAGTGATGCTGGCCCACCAGACCCCCCCAAGTCTGCCTGCCAAACAGTCTTTCAACAGATAACTACCTAGCTGGCAAACCCAAGGGGAAAGGGGAATGGAGGAGAAAACACCAAAAGACAGATCTTCACTGGCTGGCACTGGAGTTCTCTGGAGCTGGATAAATGCCTCAGGCCTCAGTGTCTGTGAAATCTAAGAAACAAATATATATATGTATATATTAATAATCAATCCTCTCTAGCTGATATTACTATAATTCTACCACTCTCCTTGTAGTACCTGTAGCCTATGCTCTGGTGCCGATAGGCTTATTCAGTTTGTAGTTGAAGAATTGAATTCTGTAAATAATGTCTCTGTCTTCTTTTACTGTGGAATATTTTCTTTAGGAAATGTCTTGGTTTAGTATTTAGCTGACTTATGTGAATTCAACCTTTATTTACACGAAAGAATATTTTACTTAAAAATAAACTTCTAAATAAATACTAATCCTAGTATTTATTTATTCTGAAAGAAGTTTGTTGTAAAAATCGAGTTTGCACAACTCGAAATAATCATCCAATGCCAAAATATGTTGACTCCAAAAAGATCTATTCAGATGATACAAGTTCCACTAACCGTTTGCTTCCCGAAAGGATTCAGACGTCATGACGCTTCACTTACACAATAGTCCTGAAGAAACGATTGCTTCTTGAAGCAACGTCACAATGCTTCACGTACGCAAAGCTATTGTCCTGCGAATACGATCGCTTCCTGGAAAAACGTCACGACGCATGCACACGCGTATGATGTTTGTAGGGTTCCTTCTTCTAACTTCTTAGACGCGCAATGCGAAGTACTGAAAAAAAAAATAAACGCTCGCGCTTGAAACTGCTAGCGAGCGTATATTAAATTAGAAACTAACACGTGAGTCTCAATAGATTACGCGCGCCTTGTTAGTAATTATTACACGCGCAAAAAATAAACTCCGATTCAGAAATTATGTGCAACAATGGAAATTCAAAAATTAACTCCGCACTACTTCTTCAATCAAAAATAAATATAGGTTAACATTAGATTTCACTCAGTCTTTTTCTTTCCTAACGTTAAATTTGAATTGAAAATCCTTGACGATAGACTTTGAAGATAAAATAAACTTAGCTTGCTTCATCTGTACAAATCTTCACAGCTTTTAGGATTTGCTTCAATTCAACTTCGAATCAAATGTAATGGAAATTCTAAAATCTTCTTAAAGGATTACTAAGAATTAAGTACACTTTAAAATAAATCACTGGAGCTAAGGAAACTGCAACCTGCCACTAAGGCTACTAAAATGAAAGGCAGTTTAGAACTCTGAGCAACATTCCAAATGACCTCAAACTATTTACACCAATCATTGCTGCAGAAAAGACTCTCCATCTTGCTTTGGGGAAGAAAGTGATTTCTGAATTTAACATTAAAGAATATTTACACGTTCAGTTTCTAATCCAAACATAACCCAAACATCACACTTCCAATGAAAACTACATCCAAAAGGATTTTTGTGCTAAATGATGATTTCTTAATTAACTGTGTGAGTAAAAGAAATCTATGAATTTACCTGGGAATTCTAACTGTATGTCTTTTAAGGTTGTGAACCTTAGAAACTCTAGAAATGTACCAGGGAATCCTGACAGTACCCCCTCCGTAATGCCCTGTCCCAGGGCCAACCTTTTCATGGTGCTAACGATGAAATCTTCTAATCAACCTAGGAGCATGTACATTCGCTACCTTTTCCCATGATCTTTCCTCTGGTCCATAACCCTTCCAATCCACTAAATATTGAAGTTGACCCTGCACTATTCTAGAATCTAATATAGCCTGAACTTCATATTCATTTTCATCTTCAGAAAACACAGGACCAGGAGAATCACTAATTATTGTGTCATTTCTACATAACTTTAACAAATTTACATGAAATGTTGGATGTATTTTTAGCCCTGACGGTAATTTTAATTTAACTGAAACTGGAGAATAAACATGTTCCACTTCAAAAGGTCCAATATAACATGGACTAAATGTATTCCTCCCTTTTAATGACAATTTTTTTGTGGATAACCATACCCGATCTCCCACCTCATACTCTGGTCCCTTCCGACGTTTCCTGTCAGCACACTTTTTGTAAATCAACTTACTTTTTTCTAAGGACTGAACTGCACATTTTAAATTGTGTCCCAAAGACTCTAATCTAGCCTCAACATCAGGTACTTCTACTTCATCCAAAACCACACCTCTTAAAAAATGTGGATTAAACCCTTGATTGAGAAAAAATGGAGACATTGAAGTTGATTCTTTTGTAGAATTATTATAGCAAAACTCTGCCAACCAAAGTAATTCCAACCACCCTTGACCAGAACCTAGATAACATCTAATGTATTTCTCTAATTCTTGATTAACCCTCTCCGTCTGGCCATTACCCTCGGGATGATAGCTTGTTGTTAGATTAATCTCAATCTTCAATTCTTTGCAAAATGCCCGCCAAAATTTTGAGACAAATTGGGAACCCCGATCTGAAATTACTTGACTCGGCAACCCATGTAATTTGACAATATTTTGCAAAAATGCTTGAGCCAATGAAGTTGCTGTAGCCGCTCCTTTGATGGGAATAAAATGTGCTGCTTTAGAAAAAACATCTACAACCACAAGAATAGTTGTACAACCCTTATCAGGTGGTAAATCCACAATATAGTCCATAGACACTGTGTGCCAAGGGCGAGGTGGAATTGGAAGTGGAACCAACAACCCTGCTGCCTTTTGATGATCAGACTTGGAACGAATACAAACTTCACATGTTCTTACATACTCCTCAGAATCTTCACGCATTCTTTCCCACCAAAATTCTCTTTGCAGTAAATCAAATGTTTTCTTGATGCCAGGATGCCCAGCCAAAGGTGAATCATGACAATCTTTCAAAGCTTTTATCCTCAAATCTTCAGATGGTAAATATAACCTTGTCCCTACAAAAGGTAGACCTTCTTTAATTTGACGTTCAGAATCTTCTGACACCCATTTCAACAACTCTTCTTCCGTCCATGACAATGAAATTGACTCGCGAAAATCCTGAATCTTCTCAGTTCCTGCAATGACAACATTTTTCTCAGAAAGCAAAGACGTTGGTGCACAAGGATCATTCTTTTCACTACCTGGAATACATCGAGACAAAGCATCTGCCTTCCCATTTTGACGTCCGGGTTTAAATAAAATGACAAAATCATATTCAGCAAAAAACAATGACCAACGTAATTGTCTTGGAGTTAGCGTTCTCGCAGAACGAAGAAAGGTTAGATTCCTGTGATCCGTCAGTACAGTAACTAGATGCCTGGCACCCAAAAGATAGTGTCTCCACTCCATAAATGCAGCTTTGGTTGCCAGCAATTCTCGATCAGAAATTGTATAATTTCTTTCACCAGAAGAAAAACTTTTGGAAAAAAACGCTACGGGATGAAGTTGTCCAGTAACTCGATGACGTGACAGCCCCCATTGCTCAATCTGAGGCATCTGCTTCCAGAAAAAATGGTTGCTCAACATCTGGATGTAATAGGATGGGTCCAGTCACAAACTTATCTTTTACAAATTGAAACGCCTCCTCAGCTTCTTTATTCCATTCAAATTTTACTCCTTTTTTTTAACAATTTAGTCATAGGGTAAATAATTTGTGAAAAATCTTGTATGAATCTATGATAAAAATTCGCAAATCCGATAAAACTTTGTAAGTCCTTCACTGTATTAGGCTGAAGCCAATCTCTAACTGCTTTTACTTTAGCAGAATCCATTTCCAATCCGTCAGGAGATAAAAAAATCCTAAAAATTCCACTCTCTATGTGAAACTGGCTTTTTTCTAGTTTTGCAAACAATCGATTTTCTCTTAGCTTAATTAGCACTTTACTAACGTGTTCCTTGTGTTCATTCAATTCTTTGGAAAATATCAGTATATCATCTAAGTATACCACAACAAACACATCTAAAAATTCTCGAAGAACTTGATTGATAAAAAATTGAAATGCAGCAGGAGCGTTACAGAGACCAAATGGCATGACTTGATACTCGAATAAGCCATAACGGGTTCTAAATGCTGTTTTCCATTCGTCCCCTTATCTTATTCTTACTAAATGATATGCCCCTCTGAGATCCAATTTAGTAAAAACTGTTGCTCCCTGAATTCTATCCAGCATCACTGAGATCAATGGTAAGGGATATCTATTTTTTACAGTGATCTTATTTAAAGCCCTATAATCAATGCATGTTCTCAAGGTTTTATCTTTTTTGGGAACAGAAAATAATGGTGAAGCAGCGGGAGACTGTGAATGTCTAATAAATCCCTTGGCTAAATTCTCATCCAGATACTCTCTCAAATACTCATTTTCTTTTTCAGTCAATGCATAAACACGTCCACAAGGAATTGGTGCTCCATCTTCTAAATCAATTTTACAGTCAAATGAACGATGTGGAGGTAGCTCACTAGCTACTTGTTCATCAAACACATCCTTGAATTCCTGATAACAATCTGGTAGAATTCCCGACGCAGCTCCTATCAAGTGCTCTTTAATTACACCCGCAGCTAAACAAACTCCTTGAATCTCAGATATTTCCTCAGGAATCTTATCCTGAAATGTCAAACATTGTTCTCTACAAAATTCTGACTTTAATTCAACTGTTCTTCTACCCCAATCTATAACGGGATTGTGTAATGTTAGCCAGGGCATTCCTAATATTATTTGTAATTGCGGTGCATCAATTAATTCAAATACAATGTCTTCATCATGTTTCTCACCAATTTTCATTCTGATAATACCTGTCATTAGTGTAATCAAACCAGATGTCAATTGAGTGCCATCCACCGCCCTCTCTTGTTCAGGAACTCCTTTAGAAACAACAGGCACTCCCAATCTATCTGCTAAAGCCAAATCCATGAAATTTCCGGTGGCTCCACAATCAATCACACACGGACCACCACATCTTAGTTTACCTTCCCAAAATAAGGATACATTAAGAGTGATATGTGGTACTGCCGTCTGGATGGTATTTGCCACAACTTGTCCTTTTCCAGGAATAGAAGGACATTTTTTAGGAGCACGTGGACATTTTCCTACAAAATGTGTTCCATCCCCATACAAGCATAGTTTTTCTCTACGCCTTCTCTCCTTCTCTTCTTTAGTTAAAGGACCTCTGATTTGACTTTCCATAACCTGTCCTCTATTTTCTTTCCCAGACAACTGTTTTATCTTGGGTCACTCATTTCTACTCCAAACTCTACCCTCAGAAAAATATCTCCTTTTTTCTGACCGTCTTTCCAACAACCTTGAGTCTAGTGGTATCACTAAAGAAATTAAATCTTCACAAACCTTAGGTCTCTCCACTATTGTGGCCAAGGCATCTTTTAATTCCTCCCGTAATCCTCTATAAAAAATGGAAGCTCTCTTCTCTTCAGGCCACTCACACTCTTGCACAAGTGATCTAAATTGGGTTATATAAGACACCAAATCTGTTTCCCTGCCGCAACTCCAGTAACTCACTATCAACACAAATAGATGAAGTTCTTCTATCAAACATCTTACTGAATTCATCTTTAAACATTCTCCAGTCTCCAAGTTCTCTTGCACCTCTTTCAACTAAAGGTACTGACCAAGCGGACGCCTCCCCAGTTAAATAAGAAATTAAAAATGCCACTTTAGCTGTTTCTGTAGAAAAGGCTTCTGGTCTACACAAAAAATGTAACTCTCATTGCATAAGAAAAGTTTTAAACTTCCTATTATCTCCACCAAATCTTTCGGGGGGTGCTAAAGGAGTTCAAACCAAAGATATTCCTGGGGTTGAATATACATTCTTTCTCTCTCTCTCTTCTTACCCGACTGTGTGCCGCCTATTTTCACCCAACTCTGGATATAAGACTGGAGGTTCTTGATCATAAACCTTACCGTTCTTGGATGTACCTGGTGTTTCTGATCTATGTACAAAACTACTTAATTCCTCCATTTTAACTCCCAAAGTTAAGGTCTCACTTTTAGCTAACCTTAATTCTTCTTTTATTTCCATTAACATTTTTCCTAATGCTCCCAAACTAAACTCTGACTCTGGGTCCATCATCACTCAGGCAGGATTTAAATACGTGGGCCTTTCATTCTGTCAGGTCCAGTCTTGAATCTTCCTGCAGTAGTGATGCTGGCCCACCAGACCCCCCAAGTCTGCCTGCCAAACAGTCTTTCAACAGATAACTACCTAGCTGGCAAACCCAAGGGGAATGGAGGAGAAAACAACAAAAGACAGATCTTCACTGGCTGGCACTGGAGTTCTCTGGAGCTGGATAAACGCCGCAGGCCTCAGTATCTGTGAAATCTAAGAAACAAATATATATATGTATATATCAATAATCAATCCTCTCTAGCTGATATTACTATAATTCTACCACTCTCCTTGTAGTACCTGTAGCCTATGCTCTGGTGCCGATAGGCTTATTCAGTTTGTAGTTGAAGAATTGAATTCTGTAAATAATGTCTCGGTCTTCTTTTACTGTGGAATATTCTCTTTAGGAAATGTCTTGGTTTAGTATTTAGCTGACTTATGTGAATTCAACCTTTATTTACAAAAAGAATATTTTACTTAAAAATAAACTTCTAAATAAATACTAATCCTAGTATTTATTGACGCTTCACTTACACAATAGTCCTGAAGAAACGATCGCTTCTTGAAGCAACGTCACAACGCTTCACATATGTAATGCTATTGTCCTGCGAATACGATCGCTTCCTGGAAAAACGTCACGACGCATGCACACACGTACAACGTTCGTAGGGTTCCTTCTTCTAACTTCTTAAACGCGCAATGCGAAGTACTGAAAACAAAAAACGCTCGCGCTTGAAACTGCTAGCGAGCATATATTAAATTAGAAACTAACACGCGAGTCTCAATAGATTACGTGCGCCTTGTTAGTAATTATTACACGCACAAAAAATAAACACTGATTCAAAAATTATGTGCAACAATGGAAATTCAAAAATTAACTCAGAACTACTTCTTCAATCAAAAATAAATATAGGTTAACATTAGATTTCACTCAGTCTTTTTCTTTCCTAAAGTTAAATTTGAATTGAAAATCCTTGATGATAGACTTTGGAGATAAAATAAACTTAGCTTGCTTTATCTGTACAAATCTTCACAGCTTCTAGGATTTGCTTCGATTCAACTTCGAATCAAATGTAATGGAAATTCTAAAATCTTCTTAAAGGATTACTAAGAATTAAGTACACTTTAAAATAAATCACTGGAGCTAAGGAAACTGCAACCTGCCACTAAGGCTACTAAAATGAAAGGCAGTTTAGAACTCTGAGCAACATTCCAAATGACCTCATAAACTATTTACACCGATCATTGCTGCAGAAAAGACTCTCCATCTTGCTTTGGGGAAGAAAGTGATTTCTGAATTTAACATTAAGGAATATTTACACGTTCAGTTTCTAATCCAAACATAACCCAAACATCACACTTCCAATGAAAACTACATCCAAAAGTTTTTTTGTGCTAAATGATGATTTCTTAATTAACTGTGTGAGTAAAAGAAATCTATGAAATTACCTGGGAATTCTAACTGTATGTCTTTTAACGTTGTGAACCTTAGAAACTCTAGAAATGTACCATGGAATCCTGACAGCGTAGTAGGTTCAAACCTAAAAAACTAAAAGACCGTTCCACCAAGCGTTGGGCCCACCACTCCAGGCGTCAAGAGGCCATGGCCGCGGAGGGTGCCTTCAGCGACAGCAGCGACGCTGTACTTACAGACGGCGAGGGCAACACAGCGTTGAAAGACAGCCAGGCACAGGTCCCCGACCTCGGAAGGTCTTCCGGCAGGGCGGCTATGGGGAAGACCCCCGGCGACGTATGCGCAACCCATAGCACTTCCAAACACACGAAGTCTCACCGAGACTCGACGTGCACGTCGAGCTCTCGGAAAGAGGCACATAGGGAACGGTCCGAATCGGCGTCCTCTGGGCGTTCGCGATCTAGATTGCCAGGCAATCATCCACTTTGCAAGAGTGCCTCGCTCCCCAAGGTAACTGAGGTTCGATCGTCGGAAGACGAAACCAACCTCTATCCCCAGACCGCACTCCAGGAGTCGGTGTCAGGAGCCCAAGTAACGCCTATTCCCGAATCCCAACCTACACGGTCGAAGGATAGTACCACCACTACCGAAGCTCGACGCCAGGCGTCGAAAAGCTCTGAAGGCCCAAAGAAGCAGGGTAAACACTCTTCCAGCCACAGGGAGGGGGGAAAACAACAGAGGAAGCAGTCTCGGCCTACTTCCACACCGCAGAAACATTCCACTCCACTCAAACAGACAGACAGGTCTCACACCTACCTCTATTATAGATGAGACAGGGAAACTCCCCCCAGGCAGAGTCATTCCCAGTTCAAGAGAGTGGTCTAGTGAGGACATAGATAGAGTTATGTCAAGAATGTCATCATTGGCAGATTTCTATGCCAAAAATCCTGAACATTTTCTCACTTATAACCCCGGACGGGTCAGCACACTCAGGTTCCAAAGATCCAATCCCCCCAAGTAAAAAGTCCTGGTTCGAAACAACAGGGTCTTCAGATCCCTTCCACATTCACCCTTATTCTCAAGAACAAGAAGATCCTTCCCTTTGTGAGGATACAGATTTGGGCATGTTGGAAGAACAGACTGGGACAGGCTACTATGGGGACGATGAGGAACAAGAGGAGGAAGAGGACGACCCAGAAATATACAGGGTAGATTCCCCAGTAGATAAAGAACCACCGGTTACCGACTCCCCTGTCGACAACCAGCCCCTCCTAAATGAAGTCCTATGTCGAGCAGCAAACCACTTCCACATTGACACCCAGGGTGCTCAAGAGGAAAGAGATTTTGCCAAAGAATTGGTGGAAGAAAGGAGACCTGTTGCGCAGGCCATCCCTATCATTAGGTCGATCCAAAGAAGAATAGACCCATCACTGGTAAACCCCAACCTCACCAGGGCAGTCAACCCCAGGATTGAGAAGCTGTTCAGGGCAGCCCAATCAGACCCACTCTATATAGGAGGGCATCTGAAACCGGACTCCCTAGTCGTTACAAACACCCGCAAGAGGGCAGGAACACCCTTGTCATCATCAGAAGCTCCTCCCGACAAGGAGAGCAAGAAAATGTTTGGGTTCGGCAGAAAGGTTGCCTCCACTTCCGCCTACCAAGCAAGAATCGCCAACTCCACCTGTCATGATGCCCGCTCCCGGGGAGCCGGTTCAAGCCCTGCGTCCCCGAAAGCGGACATCCAGTCCCCAAGGAAGGACCCAACAACCCCATATAGGGGCCCTTTGGACAGTGTCCTGGCGCCATAGGCGCCTGGCTCATTATGGAAGTGCTTGGGTGCACTTACCTGATGCAGACCATGCTGCAGGATCCCGGCCTCCTTGAGGCCTGAAAGGAACTACTTTACCTGTGGGACTAATTTACCATCCGGGCGTGGTCGGGGAAGGATACATACCTGATTGGAGGAAGGATACATACCTGGAACTTCTTCCAAGGCTATTTAAACCCCACCCGAACAGCCACACGTGCTTCGCGTTGTTGTGCATCTAGCAGCTGGACGCTCACTGTGTCTGCTCCTGCATCCTGACTTCTGCCACGCCTGCCAGCATCCTGGATCACCTGCAAAGAAAGAGAAGAAGAGAACAGAAGAAGGAAAAGTCCTTACCTGCTAAATCCGCATCCCGGAGACATCTCGCCGACAATCCTGAAAAGGAAGACTTTATTTAAAAGCTCATCGCGTCGATCGCTGCAGCGCCGCATTCCACTCACCTTTACAGGGTGCCTCCATGTTCAGCAGCGATCATCCGGATTTGCAGTCACGCCCCAGCGCCTAGGGAGAAAAAGACCAGAACAAAAGGTGAGAGAGAGAAGGGAATAAGGAAAGCTAAATCTCCATGTTAAGACTTACCTATTGATTCATTCCCTCTTCATTTCGGGTCCGCGCCGTATCCTGGCATTTCCGGACCCCGGCCCCTAAGGGGAAAAAGAGACATCAGCGTTAATGAGCGAATGAAAAGACATTACCAAAAAACGCTCATTAAAGACTTACCTGATTTCTACAAGGATTTCACCTCTCATCTCGGGTCGGTGCCTGTTCCCCGGCATTCGTACTCCGGCCCCTATGGGGAAAAAGACACTAGCATTAGTACATTAATGCATGGACACAAGGGGAACCTCTTATCAAAAAACTTACCTGGAAGCCAAGCAAGTTTGGTTCTCACCAATCCGAAAATCCAGTGAAGTAACTGGATACCAACGCGCCCCTGCATCAGAAGCAGGATGGAGAGCTCGTCCTTCCAGACCCTAAGGTGAGACGCTACGAGGAATCACAGAAGGGTTGCGAGGAGGGTGAGAGGGGAAAGTGGGAGGCTGATTGCATTACCCCGCAG
Source organism: Ambystoma mexicanum (assembly GCF_040938575.1). NCBI lineage: Eukaryota > Metazoa > Chordata > Amphibia > Caudata > Ambystomatidae > Ambystoma > Ambystoma mexicanum. The sequence goes on along the minus strand of NC_090925.1, from coordinate 322,839,040 downwards.
ACAGTTAATCCCCTATTTTCGCCTACAGAAGGATACTTCTGTGAGCCAGACAAGCCAGATTTGGGGGCCCGGTCCAGTCCGTCTTCCGAACCTGCGCATCACCTTAGAAGAGGTCACAGCAGCACGAACCAGGCCAGCGCCTCCGTGGGAGTCAGGTGAGCGTTACACCACCACCCTGCTGGTGAGTTATAACTGCCACCAATGGGAGGAAGTCGTGGCACTCATAGATTCCGCCCCAGAACCCCTAAAGAGCCAACTGACACGAGTCTCAGGGAAAGGAAGAGCCGTATCTGGTTGCATTTTAAAGGCAACCTTTGATGCCGCCGATAATGCTGGTAGATTGATAGCAGAGGGTACTGTTATCAAGAGACATGCTTGGTTACGGCAGTCTGGATTCAAAGCCGAAACCCAAGCATCATTGTTAGACAAACCGGTGGAGCCAGATCTATTGTTCGGTAAGGCGGTCGAGGACGCGCTGAAAAATGCCAAGGACAAGTATGAAACACTCAAGTCCCTAGGTCAACTAACCACCAAACCCCCAAATCAAAGGGGTAATGGCAATTTTCGCCGCACACGCGGACAAATTTCCCAAAGAGGGTCAAACTATTCCTAGGGCCAGGGTACGCAGTGGAACAATAACCAATAGTCTCCCCAAGGTTATAGCAGGGGGAATAAGAGAGGACGGGGTAAAGGTAGAGGCAGCCCCAGTAGAGGCGTCGGCACGCCTCCACCAAAACAGTGACGCTCCGCTCAGGGTCCCTTCTCACGTATCCCCAGTAGGAGGATGCATTTCCAACTTCACCCAAGCTTGGGAAGGGATCACATCAGACAGAAGGGTGCTGTCCACAGTGTCCGCGGGATACTGCATAGAACTGTTAGAGCGTCATCGAAACCACCCTCCACGACAAAGAACACATTCTTTGGACCACCAAAGAATCCTCCTCGAGGAGATTGTCAATCTGCTAGCAAAGGACGCGATCAAACTCGTCCCGGGACACCAGGTAAACAAGGGTATTTATTCAACTTACTTCCTTGTACCAAAGAAAGATTTAACAATGCGCCCAGTATTAGACTTACGGCCTGCAAACAAATATGTCAAGCCCCAAAAGTTTCGCATGACAACTCTCCAAGAGGTAATCCCCATCCTAAAAAAGGGGACTACAAGGCAACATTGGACATGAAAGATGCCTATTTTCATATTTCCATGTTCCCAGCGCACAGAAAGTACTTGCGCTTCAAGGTGGACAGTCGGCACTACCAGTTCAAGGTACTGCCCTTCGGAATAGCCTCAGCTCCAAGGGTATTCACCAAGGTACTGGCGGAGGCGGCAGCACACCTACGCAGGCAGGCAATCCCAGTGTACCCTTACCTGGACGACTGGCTCATCACGGGGGAAACCCCAGCGATTTGCAGAACAAACATTCAAAGAAAAATCGACCTCCTCTTCGAATTGGGTTCCTCAATAAACGAGAAAAAGTCAAGTCTCGCGCCAAGCACCTCCAAACAGTTCCTAGGAGCTATCCTAGACACACAAGAGGGGTTGACCTTTCCATCAGAGGAAAGAATTCGGAATACACTACTGCAAATTCCTCAATATCCGGCCGGTCGCCATATAAGGGTACGCAAAGCAATGCGTTTGCTAGGCATGATGGCGTCATGTATTTACCTGGTCCCCCACGCGCGCCTGCGCATGCGTCCCATGCAAGAATGGTTGGCGAAACAGTGGTCTCAGGCAAGTGGTCAGTGGGACGATCTAGTGGTTGTTTCGCCAACACTTGTACAAAGCCTTCACTGGTGGACAAGAGAAAATCTGTCCAACGGGAAACCCTTTTATGACCCCGAGATACAGGCGGTAGTCACAACCGATGCATGCCTAACAGAGTGGGGAGCTCACCATCTCCACCACACGACTCAGGGTCTCTGGTCTCAATCAGTAGCCAAGAATCACATCTATCTGCTAGAGCTTCTGGCAGTATTCAAAGCGCTTCAAGCCTTCGAGCCCTACCTACTGAATCTGACAGTGCAAATCCGGACAGACAGCACTACAGCCATGTTCTACCTGAACAAACAAGGAGGGACTCGTTCGCCAACTCTGTTCAAACTTGCCCAGAGAATTTGGATATGGGCACTCAAACGGAACATCTTCCTGTCATCGCAACATGTTCCAGGGGATCTCAATTCTCTAGCAGATGCACTAAGCAGAGATCCCCTACCAAAGGAGCACGAATGGTGTCTACACAGAGAAATCGTAGAAGATCTCTTCTCTCAGTGGGGTTTTCCCACCGTAGACCTATTCGCCACAAGCGAAAACAGACAATGCCCAAGATTCGCGTCCAGATTCCCACAACCAGGCTCCCAGGGGAACACCCTGTGGATGAACTGTCAGGAATGTTTGCATACACTTTTCCACCAACTCCTCTCATCAGGAAGGTGGTGAACAAGATGAACAGGGATTCGATGACGCTCGTCCTAGTTACTCCCATGTGGGCGAGGCAACCGTGGTTCCCACACTTACGCAGACTAGCGATGTGCGAACCCATCAAACTCCCGGGCTGGTACAACCTACTGTCCTAGCATCAAGGTCAAACAGTACATCCTCTACCCAACTCAATGAACCTAGCAGCATGGCTCCTGGGGTCATAGAGTTTGGACATCTCAATTTTCCTCAAAGATGTATGGACATCCTAAAAGAATCTAGGAAGCCTAACACGAGGCACTGCTACTTTGACAAGTGGAAGAGATTTGTTATCTGGTGCTAGACTAGACAAATCAACCCAGTTGATTGCACTCCTTCAACTATTGTTACATACATGCTCCACCTGCTGGATGCAGGACTGGTTTTTAACTCACTGAAGGTGCATCTGGCAGCTCTGTCAGCATACACCACCTCCCATAACAAGGTGTCGTGGTGGAAAGTTCCAGTGGTTAAAGCCTTCATGGAAGGTAAAGAGACTTCACCCTCCTATTTCAAACCCACCACCAGGGTGGGTCCTTAATGTGGCGCTAGCTAAACTCATGGGACCCCCATTCGAACCCATGCATAAAAGCAGTCTCAAACACCTGACTTATAAGACCGCCTTCTTAGTAGCTATTACATCCATAAGAAGGGTTATTGAAATTCAGGCTCTGTCAGTGCAGGATCCTTTCTTTACAGTCCACAAGGATAAACTGGTTTTGCGTACACACCCTAGGTTCACACCTAAGTTTATTTCCAAATTCCACGTGAACCAGTCCATCGAGCTTCTGGCTTTCTTCCAAAACCCACAAAGCTCGGCTGAGGTGAAACTACACACCATAGATGTGCATAGGGCGATCCTCTATTATGTAAACAAGAACAGACCAGCTGTTTGTCTCCGTAGCTACAGGCAGAGAGGGGGATCGCGTCTCTAAAGGTGCCATCTCTAAGTGGATTGTTAACTGTATCCAGCTGTGTTACTCCCTTTCTGAGAAGACTCTGCCTTTCACGCCAAGAGCCCACTCTACAAGAGGCATCAGGGCCTCTCTGGCTTTCATTGCAAATGTACCCCTAGACACCATTTGCAAAGCAGCTACTTGGAGCTCTATTCACACTTTTACTCAGCACTACTGCATGGACACCCATTCCAAGACAGATTCTCAAGTGGGACAAGCGGTTCTAAGACATTTATTTGCTCATGAGCCTCCTCATATCCCACCTCCTTATTCTAACACTGCTCGCTAATCTATGCACAGCATGTGATCTAAGCAGATTCCACAAGCCTCAGAAGAGATACATTACTCACCGTAATCGTATATCTGATGCTTGTATCTGCTTAGATTCACATGCAACCCACCCTTCCTCCCCTCTGAGAGAAGGCGCATGGATGCTTGTAGTCTTATCTTCTATCTATCTGCTTGGATTATCTGTACTCGCGCTACTCCTCATGCTACCTCATGTCACAAAGAAAAAACACAATCTGAGGGTCCTAGACGCGTGAGGGATCATGGGTACAGTGGACGTCACACTAGGGATAGTATTACTGGCACGCCCTGTGTCGACGGCCATTTTTGAGTTTCGAAAAACAAACTGTAATACTCTGCAACTTCCACTAGATGTCGGCCTATGCACAGCATGTGAATCTAAGCAGATACAAGCATCAGAAATACGATTACGGTGAGTAATGTATCTCATATCCTATATATATATATATATATATATATATATATATATATATATATATATATATATATATATATATATATATATATATATAATTTTTGAGGCTTGTGGAATCTGCACAGGTCACATGCTATGCATAGGCCGACATCTAGTGGAAGCTGCAGAGTATTACAGTTGTTTCTGAAACTCGGAAAGGGCGTGCTAGTAATTCTATCCCTATTGTGATGTCCACTGTACCCATGGGCCTTCATGCGTCGAGGTCCCTCATGCGTCGAGGTCCCTCAGATTGTTTTTTTCTGCCATCGTGAGCAGTCGCATTAAGCGGAGTTCAACTTCGGCTAACGCCATTTGCTTTTGCAAAGTTTAAAAGATAGTTTCTCTTTCTGTCCTTTTATGCCCAACACTGTGCTCTCGACGCAGTGAAGATCAAGGAAAAAAACAAGCCTCCGTCGGACGAAATGAAATTTCGACAAATCCCTTTCAGCCTTGGAAGGCTCAACGGGCCTAGGCCCTTACAGTAGCAAGAGTGGGGTGCGGTCATTATACAATGTATTTTTCCTCCCATTCCCCTTATCACCCGGCTGGCTTCCCCAGACATGGATAAGACACCCTTTAAATTCTGCCCAAATTGTAATAATATATTTCCGTGGATCGACAAACACAGGGTCTGTAACCTGTGTTTAAACCGAAGGGCACTGTCGAGCGTGTAAGCTCTTTCGACCCAAGACGCTTAAGGATCGCAGAACTAAGCGCTGGGCCCATCACGCTATGCAGGCCGAGGCCTCCATGGACGTGGAGGGAGCCTCCAGTGACTGCAGCAACGCTGCCTTTTCGGACGGCGAGGGTGACGGGGAACAGTCACGTTCCCAAGTGCTAGCCCCCGACCCTGCGAGACAGGCCGGCGCTCTGTTGTGGGGACTACACCCGGCGGCAAGAGCACTACATCTTCCAATCACATTAAACACACAACCCGCGGCGATGTGTCGGCTCCGCTAGAAAAAAAGCAGAGATTTGGCGTCATGGGGAAGATCGGTGGATTCCCTGTCCTCTGGGCACTCCCAAGTCACAGTCACCTCATAATGGGCCCCATGAGACAAAAGACGCCGCCCGCAAATATCCTACAACCGAACGCCGAACGGTGGCTGACACGGCGAAGGTCCTTCTCAGTGCTGAAACTCGACATGTTTCGTCGAAACCGTTAGAGAAGCCTAAAGATTCAGGGTTATCTCACCTGATTCAAAAACATGTCCAAGAAACCCTTATTAAAGGTTCCAATTCCAAAAAATCTTCCTAAGAGCCCAAATCATGAGGACAAGTCCCAGAAGACCAAGATCCATAAAGAAAGGTCTCGGAGGGTGGAGGACACTGTAACTACCCCACAAGAGGAAGACTATGTCCCACAAGATGAGGGGGAGGGCCCATAAAGTGAGGCCCTACATAATAAAGATCTTACCCAAACACCTACTTTACCTTATTATGGGGTCTTCCCCAGCTCAGCTAAGTGGTTATCAGAAGACATAGATAGAGTTATGTCTAGAATGTCTTTCTTTGCTGATTTCTTTGAAAAAAATCCTAATGCTTTAGAAGGTTTTCAAAATACACCTCCAACTGATCAGGCCTCAAGCTTTCAGCCCAGGTCTTCCACTATTCAACCCCTGTCTTCATCCCAACCTCCAACTAAAAGGTCTCGCACAGCAGACCTTTATGACATGCATGCAGACACAACGGGATATCAGGAGGAGGAGGGTGAATACTATAATGGTGATGATAATAATGACGATGAGTCAGAGGTTTCCACTATAGACTCTCGTATTCCACAAGACTCCCCCTTACCTGATTCCCAAGTGGATACTCAGCCAGTCTTTAATGATCTCTTAATCAAAGCCACTGAGCACTTCGGAATTGAGACCCACGAAACTCAGCAAAACAAAGATTTTGCAGAGGATATCCTGGGAGATAAAAAAGCGGCCACCCAGTTTATACCCATCCTAAAGTCAGTTCAAAGGAGTCCAACCCTCTCTTGAAATGCCCAATCAAACCAGGGCAGTCAATCCACATTTAGAAAAACTATTCCGGTCAACACCATCTGATCCCTTATATATCAGAGGACAGCTTAAGCCAGATTCATTAGTAGTCGCAACTACCTGGAAGAGGGCGGGTACACCTCTGGCCTCTTCAGAAGCTCCCCCATACCAGGAGAGCAAGAAGCTCTACACCATGGGTAGAAAGGTGGCAACTTGGCAGCGTACCAAGCAAGGATCGCCAACAATTCCACACTATTGGCGAGCTATGACTGCAACAAATATGACAATATTACGGCCCTTCTGTGATTTTGCTCCAGAACCTCTAAGAAGTAAAGCTGAAGGCAAAGCTACTGCCAGCAGTCTGTTAAAGAATAACCTCGACGCTGCAGATAATGCCGGACGCATAATAGCAGAAGGAACCATTCTCAAGCGTCAAGCTTGGCTTCGCAAATCCGCCAATCCGGTTTTAAACTGGAGACATAGGCAACGTTGCTCAACATGCCAGTGGAACCAAATGTGCTATTCGGCAAAGCAGTGGAGGATGCTCTGAAGTCAGCCAATGAGGAGTGTGAGACTCTCAAATCTCTTGGCCAACTTACCAACAAACAAACTGGGCAAAGGGGCGGAAACAATTTTTGTCGTTTTCGTGGAGAAAACTCCCAAAGAGGCTCAGACTATGGACAAAACCAGAATTCTTCATGGAACAGCAACCAGGGTCAATCGTCCCAGGGCTATCCTATAGGCCAGCGCAGAGGACGCGGCAGGGGGAGAGCCTCCACTTCCAGAGGTGGAGGAACACCTCCTAAACAATGACAACCCACTACTGGACCCCTCCCATTCCTCCCCGGTAGGGGGACGAATTTCAAATTTCACCCACTCATGGGAGGGAATAACAACTGACAAGTGGATGTTATCAACAGCGGTAGGTTGCGTGGAGCTCATAGGAACACCGTCAATCCTCCCTCCGCGCCAAAGGACAAAAAAAATTCAGAGGAAGAACAGCGCATCTTCATCGGAGAGGTCAACGCGCTACTCCTCAAGGACGCCATTGAGATTGTGCCATACAACAAGGTAAACAAGGGTATTTATTCAACATACTTCCTTGTACCAAAGAAAGATCTGACAATGCGCCCAGTAATACTTGCGTCCTACAATCACTTATGTAAAGCCACAAAAGTTCTGCATGACAACGCTACAAGATGTAATTCCCCTGCTAAAACGGGGGGATTACAAGGCAACATTGGATATGAAAGATGCCTATTTTCATATTTCAATGTCCCAGCGCAGAGAAAACTCATGCGGTTCAAAGTAGCAAACCAGCACTACCAATTCAAGATGCTGCCCTTTGGAATAGCATCCGCTCCAAGGGTATTCACAAATGTACTGGCAGTGGTCGCAGCGCACTTGCGCAGGGAAGCAATCCCATTGTTCCCCCTATCTGGATGACTGGCTGATATGATATGATAGTTTATTTATATAGCACCTATACACAATGTGATTCAAAGTGCTTCAAGGCAAGGGAGGGAGCAAGTGAAAAAACAATGACATTGTTACAGGCCATGAACAGTAAGGATGTGAAATAAACTATCGTACTCGGCCTGGCGACATTTAAGATAGGGCAAGAGCTATGACATAGATAAAGAAGCGAGGGGGAGAGTGGGGAGGAAATGGAAACAGACAGCAACTACCGTATTAGGCCTGACGACATTTCTGGTAGAGCCGGAGAAAACAAAAGGTGAGGTAGAGGGGTGCAGAAGGGAGGGGAGGAACAAAACAAGCGACTATCATACTAGGCCTGACGACATTTCAGATAGCGCTGGAGGGTGGCGGGGGGGGGGACAGTAATGGGAGGCGGTAGGAACATACGAGGTTGCTATCATATTAGGTCCAGGGACAATTCTGATAGAGTAAGTGCATAGAAGAAAGTAAGGGGAGGAGATAGGAAAAGGGAGAAGCGAAAGGAGGTGAGAGCAAGAGAGTAAGCAGTCAAAAAGAGTGGAGAAGCAAGAGTGGAGAGCGAATACAATTGCAGAAGTCAGTAGTAACACATAATGTTGCAAGCCAGGATACAAGATGAAGATGGGAATGGCATGATTCAGGGCCACCATGAGTACAAGATGCAAAGGAAGTCCAGCATGAGAGTTGAGAAAGGGTGACACACCGTGAATGAATGAAGTCCATAAAAAAAAATCCAGCATTGGCCACAAGACTGATGGTGAAACCCGAATGTATCAGGACAGACCCCTGCAGAAGTAGGCTGGAGGGTATCAGGTAATATTATCCCCATATATATGGTCGCTGTAAATAATATCGCCGGGAAAAGGTCGCAGCGATATTATATGGGTGACCATATATATGGGGACAGAGGCAAAAAAAAACCCACCCCTGCATGTTCCATGCAATAATGTCGCCACAAAAAACGGCAATTTTTCGGCGATATTTTTGCATGGCGATATTTTTGCATGGCGAGATTTTTGTGACGACATTATTACATGGAACCGGCTGGAGGAGATTGAGGGGGAGCAGGGTAGAAAAATCAAGCAAAATAGGCAACACCTGTGTGCGAGAAGGGGGGCACAAGGGAACATCACAGTGGGATCGGAGGGGGTGGGGGTGGCCTGTGGGGACAGAGGGATAACACATGTTGGTGCATGCTTACCCACTGTCTGAGCAGGGGGTCGGGTCCTGGGTCCTCCTGGTCCAAACAGGAATTGCCCTTTTATTCGTCTACCCTTAGCTGCAGACACCCGGGCGAGATACGCCCTTGATCTAATAAATAAAACCAGGAAGGAAGAGGCAGGGCTAAGAAGGTGGGTGGTGCTTAAGCCAGGTGAGCGTACGCAAAGCTATGTGTCTGCTAGGCATGGTGCCGTTGTGCATATATCTAGTCCCACACGCACGTATGCGCATGCAACCAATGCAGGAGTGGTTGGCCAAACAATGGTCTCAGGCAAGTGATCAGTGGGACGATCTAGTAGACGTTTCGCCAACACTAGTACAGAGCCTACGCTGGTGGTCAAGAGAAAATCTGTTGAAAACCCTTCCACGATCCGGAAGTGCAAGCGATTGTCACAACAGACGCGTCACTCTCCGGGTGGGGGGCTCATTATTTTCACCACACAGCACATGGTCTGTGGACCCAAGTCACTGCACAGAACCATATCAACCTGTTGGAACTACTAGCAGTACTCAAAGCACTCCAAGCCTTCGAAGTGCAACTGACCAACCAGTCGGTTCAGATCCTGATGGACAGTAGGCACAGAAAATATGGAAATGGGCACTCAGACGAGCAATATCCCTATCCTTGCAACACGTTCCAGGGGTACTCAACACTCTAGCAGACTCCCTGAGCAGAGATCCCCTACCAGAGGAACACGAGTGGCAACTAGACTCCGGTGTCATAGACCACATCTTCCCTAAAGGGGGTTACCCGACAATAGACTTGTTCACTACAGGAGAAAACAAGCAGTGCCCAGACTTCGCGTCCAGGTTCCCCCAGCCAGACTCCAAGGGGAACGCCCTATGGATGAACTGGTCAGGGAAATTTGCTTACGCGTTCCCCCCGCCCCCCGACTCCTTTAATGAGCAGTAGTGAACAAGATGCACAGAGAAACAGATGACACTTATCCAAGTTGCTCCTATGTGGGCGAGACAGCCATGGTATCCACATCTGTGCAAATTGGCGATGTGCGATCCCATCAAACTCCCATACCTAACCAACCTGTTAACTCAACACGGGGGAGCAACAGTACACCCTGTGCCATACTCGATGAACTTGGCAGCATGACTCCTGTAGTCATAGAGTTCGGAGACCTTAATTTACCACAGTGGTGTATGGATATCCTCAAGGAGGCAAGAAAACCTAACACTAGACACTGTTATTTCGACAAGTGGAGGAGATTCATAATTTGGTGCCAGTCCAAACTAATAAACCCCATAGAATGTACTCCTTCACACATTCTCAACTATATGCTCCACTTGTTAGACTCAGGGTTAGTATTCAACTCTATAAATGTCCACCTGGTGGCTTTATCAGCTTATACCACCTCTCAGAGCAAGGTTTTGTGGTGGAAAATTCCAGTCATTAAGGCATTCATGGAGGGAGTTAAGAGTCTCCACTCTCCTATTTCAAACCCATCACCAGGATGGGATCTCAATGTAGTACTAGCAAAGCTCATGGGGCCCCCATTCGAGGCTATGCATAAGTCAACCTTTAAACACCTGACATACAAGACTGCCTTCTTAGTGGTTATTACTTCCATAAGGAGAGTTAGTGAATTGCAAGCATTGTCAGTACCGGACCCTTTCTTTATCTTACATAAAGATAAATTGGTTTTACGTACTTATCCTAGGTTCTCCCTTAAATTAATTTCTAAATTCCACGTGAACCAATCTATTGAACTTCTGGCTTCCTTTCAGAGACCAACTGGCTCTGAGGTAAAACTCCACACACTGGATCTGAGGAGAGCGGTCCTTTACTACGTAAACAAGACCAGACCGGTTAGGAAAACAGATAAACTGTTTGTCTCCATAGCATCAGGCAGTGAAGGGGACCGCATTTCTAAAAATGCCATCTCCAGATAGATAGTAAGATGTATTCAATTGTGCTTTTCATTATCAAACAAGACACTGCCTTTTACACCAAAAGCTCACTCCACAAGGACCACTGGAGCTACGCTGGTCTTTATCACAAATGTCCCTTTAGATAGCATTTGCAAAGCAGCTACATAGAGCTTAGTACACACCTTTACTCAGCACCACTGCATTGACACACATTCCAAGACAGATACGCAGGTGGGACAAGCGGTTCTAAAACATCTATTTCCCGCTGTTCCTTCTCATGACCCACCGCCTTCTCCTAACACTGCTCACTAATCTTTGCATAGCGTGTGATCTAAGCAGATTCCACAAGCTTCAGAAGGGATACATTACTCACTGTAATCGTATGTCTGATGCTTGTATCTGCTTAGATTCACATGCGCCCACCCTTCCTCCCCGGATAGAAGATGCATAGATGTTATATGAGCTTTCTGCTTGGATACAACTGTACTCGCATTACACTTCATGCAACCTCATGTCAGAACAAATCAATCTGAGGGACCTCGACGCGTGAAGGCCCATGGGTACAGTGGACGTCGCACTAGGGATAGTATTACTGGCACGCCCTGTCGACGTCCCTTTTCGAGTTTCGAAAAGAACTGTAATACTCTGCAGCTTCCACTAGATGTCGGCCTATACATGTGAATCTAAGCAGATACAAGCATCAGAAATACGATTACGGTGAGTAATGTATCCTATATTTATATATATATATATATGTATGTATGTATGTGTGTGTGTGTGTACACACGCACACACACACACACACTCTGAAAAGGGGTTGAAAATATTTTTTTTAAAGTTGGATGTTTTCAGCTGTTGCAGTAAAATTGTTGCAGTAATTGCATGAGCCCATGTTTGATAGGCAGCTGTTCAATGAGGAAGAGATGGGAAAATGTGCTAATAAGCGTCTCCTCTCGTCTTCCAGGACCTTTCCCTCCATAGCACAGGCACCCCTAAATCCTAGAATTCCCCACAAGTGATCAGTAACACCTACTATCAAAGTCTAGCTGGTAATGAGGGCAAAAGGCAACAGCCTCATCTAGCTTTCTCCTTCTGGGAATTTCCTATAAATGCCCTATCATTACACTCCCCAGGATTGTCAATGTGGCTTGATGGAAAAGTGGCAATCTCAAATGCGCTGGTTCAGTCTAACACTCACTCTCTCTCTCTCCCTTTCACTCCTCTGCCTGACCGATCACCCTCATTCCCTTACTTTATTCCACCATCTCCCCTCCTATTCCCTCTGTTCTTCCTGCTCACTCTTTTCATCCTTTTCTCATCCTTTTCCTCCCCCTCTCCTTAACGGTCACTAAATCATTCTCACCACGTCTTACTACACCCCTCTTCTCCCCTCTCACTACACCCCTCCCGTCCTCTCACTAAATCCCTCTCCTATCTATGCCTATGTCATGTCTTACTACTACCTTCACCCCCTCCTCTTGCTTCACTCCGCCTACACCTCTACTCCCACTACCGTTGTGCACGCTTTCCAACCCCCACTCCCACACACGCACACGCACACACACACACACTCTCACTTTCTAATTCTCCCCTACCCTTCTACTCTATCTTTCTTTCTCACTCACGTTTTACACAGCCCCTCCTTCACACTATACTACACACACAGACAACTGGTACTACTCTCTCGCTCTCTCACAAATACCTCACCTGCACTCTGCTCTAACTCTGCCACCAACTCTCCCGCACTCTGCTCTTCCGTCCGTCCTCTATCTGGTCTCTGTTCATCTTTTCACTTCCTGACTTCACCCCGGCAGCCCACATTGTGACTTTCATTTCTGTCTCCTTTTTACTGTGGTCCTGCTGGTTCTGTCTCACCTCTCCTTTCCATTAGCTGCATCGCTCACCTGATTGTAGAAACCGTTCTGTGCCTCCCCCCCAGCCCCCCGAGTTGGGTTCCACATGCAAGTCTTTAAAAAAAAAATCAAAGCCCCCTGCCCCTTTTCAGCCTGGTTTTGGAATCAGTCTCTGATGGTGTAGCAGCCAGGAGCTCAAGGTGCTTGTTCTCCCTGTGGCTTCACTCAGGTGCTATTGACTTTTGTTGCCAATTCTGTTTGAGGAGGGTTTCTGTGTGTCTTCTGCAGTCTCTCCTCCCATTTAATTTTCTTTTGCCCCAACATTCACTGGAGATCTGTCTGGAGTTGGCAAATTGGGTGTCTCATTTCTGTTTGGCATGGCAATTCCCAGTCCCTTCTCTGGATGTGCTTGATTCAGTTCTCCTGGCTCCGGCCAGGGTTTTCTTAGTTGCTCCGAGTTGCAGTCTGGGAGTTGGACTCCTGCAACAGAAAAGATAGAACCATGGGAAGCAGATGTATTGGGAGGCATTGGGTGATAGTGGTCCAGTTGATGACATTTGTGGCATGCAGTGGTGCCCCCAGGGACTGCCCCTCCCCCTTTGTCACGGTCATTGCCCTGTCACAGCTGCAATTCTTAATTTCCCAGTGCCAGGTAAGAGGCAGTTTGTGAACACAATAACCCAGGCTTCCTGGCAGTGCGATGAAAGTATATTGTTTTTGAGAACAAAACATACCTTTGAACATATGAGGCTGTAAATAACCACTGTTGAATCAATACCAGACTGACGGGGTCCTGGTGCTTGGTCCTCTTACTGTTCAGAAGTCCAGGTGTGAGTAATGCCACTCGCAGCAATTATAGCTTCTTACACACTTCACGTTTGACATAAAACATTGTTAAAATGCCTTTCCTGCTGAGATGGAGCAAAGTGTTCTCTTACAACCTAGAGTTTTTAATGGGATCACCTGAAAAATCAAGTGTATGCAAGGCTGCAGAATTTTGCTCTATAATGAGGGTACGCATTTTAAAAAGACTAAACTATAGGAAAAGGCATGGTGATGCACACTGGAGTTGTAAGCAGCTCATTATCATTGGGACATTTGGTCAGACTGCTGAGAATATCACTATCGGTCTTGTCAAACTGATCAATGTGGCACCCACTCTGTGACTTTCTGCACTTTTAGGTGGCATTTTCCAAATTAGCATTTTAGATCGTGTCTAATTTGTTTTTATTTTGTCACACTGATCACTGAAAGCAGGGAGTATGTGTCAGCACATGTCCAAAGGTCCCATTTTTTTTTAGCAGGTGCGTTACAGGAGTATTCTTTTTTCATGTTTATTAGAAAGAAGCATGTGTGGACCGAACCAAGACACTACAAAGGGGTCGCAATGTGATGATAGCGCAAGGGAAGATAAGCGCAACCTAGCCGCCTACCTCTCCGATGTGAGGGAAGCCCTGGGCCCTGAGAACTACAAGCGTTTTTCTACGGCCCTCACCACATACAAAAAGATGGATAACTACTTGGCCATGGTGTCCGAGATTGCTGGGCTTTTCATGGAGGATCCTGCACATGCCCACCTATTCCAGAGCAAGTATTTCACATTTGGTTGTGGGTGTTAGGAAAGTGTTGAAGCAGCTGGGAGGATAGGGCTGTGGTTACGTGTCTATGCATGGTTTGGTTGATATAGAAGCAGATGCCATACATAAACTACCATTGGCAATGCCAACAGTTTGGGCTTTTGTGTCTATCTCTACTCCAATGTAAACTTTGTGTTCCCCCTCATATGCTATTCATCCCTATCTGTTTTCCAATGCAATAGTTATAGCAAAGACCATTCAGGATAATTTGCAACCACCATTGACAAGTAAGAAATGGCCTGCCTTGTGCCTGTTGAGAACTGACATTTTGGGTGCTGGATGATCTATTTGTAACTGAATTGATGTGGTGTTCGTTCCATAGAACATGCAGCAAAGGGTCCATTGTTACCGCCATCCTGTCGGATATGGTGACCGTAACGCTGTTTTAATGGATGCTGCCAGCAGTCCCTCTTCTGTGTCCATAGCACAGCTTCTCTCTGTTGATGGGCTGCCAGGGCTAATTACTTGTTTAAATTTTAAGCAGTTTATGGAAGAGGACAGTAATGTGAGTTTCCACACAAGCAATATACACGCATATAACACACCATTCAATGGATTGCTTTTCTCCACAGATTCCTCATCTGATAGATATCCTCATCCAGCTCTGCTTCTCTGAAAAGTTTCGACAGGGGGGTGTAGTAAGTGGACCTCGACTCGACAGTAGATCCGTCTTGCTTGGTGCTCGATCGTCGGCTCCAGACGTAACGTCAGGCGTCATATATATACACCATGTCACTATGCCCCATATTCAGTTCCTTTTTCCACGCGCTTGACACGCTGCTTTGAGGAACACAACACCTTCACCACAATGACCGTTTTGCAGATTTCAGGTTTCAAAAAGTGCACTGACTGCCATTCCAAAATATCAATGACCAACCCCCACATTTGTCTGTCGTGTCTGGGGAAGGATCACGACATGGAGGGATGTGCATCAAAATGCACTCTAAGTCCCTGTGCGAGTGGGCCGCTAAACTTGCTTTTGGCTGACCATCTCCCAAATCCCCAGCGCGGTCGATCGTCCGAGGCTGAGACTGAAGTTCCCACGCCCGAAAAAGAAAAGTATCAATGGAAGGCCAAGAAGCGGTCACTCTCGAGGAGCTAGTCTTCCTCATCGTCTTCGCACAAGCAGAAGAAGCACTACCGTCGTCGACCTAAGTCCAGCTCGTCCTCATAGAAAGGTAAGCCCTCTACTGGGGTCCAAATGCTAGCTATGTTTCTGATGCTTGTTAATCTGCTTAGAATCAGATGCTGTGCTTATAGTCCGACATCTAGTGGTAACCGCAGAGTATTGCATCTTGTCTTTCGAGTATCGAAAGGGGACGTCGACATGGGCGGTAACACTATCCCTAGCGTGATGTGTAGTGTACCCAAAATCCCTCACACGTTGAGGCCCCTCGGATTGTTTTTTTCCACCCAGCTAGCTGGTCGCCTTATGTGCAGCTTGTCCAAATAATTGCAGTATTGTTATATTCCCGACCTCCGGTCATTTTCTTTGATCATCCTCACCCCCTTCGATGGCTGATTCCAGTACCACCAACGAAAACTTCTGGGGACTCCGGTCAGCGCTGCCGATCACGTGGCCGGGCCTTCTGGCCGGCCTAGACAGTTGGGAGAGTGGGGCCTGGGGGTGTTATATATTCTTTTAAGACTGTCTTTACTCCTCCCTTCTCTCTGTTCCTTTGGTTTTGTCGTCACTTTTGCGATCCTGAGCGATGGACAGGATACCATTTAGATTTTGTCCTTCCTGTAAGGCAACATTTCCGTGAAAAGACCAGCACCGCCGGTGCAATAAGTGCCTTGCCCTCAATCACAACGAGGCGTCCTGTGAGGCCTGTAAACTTCTACGCCCTAAGACATTAAAGGAGCGTCGATATAAGCGGTGGGCCGTCTATGCGATGTCACGTGCCGAGAGTAACTCCTCTACTACCAAAGCCACAGGGTGTGACGAGGATACAAGTGACGACCAAGTCTCCACTTCAGACGCCATTTTCCTTACGCAGGAGCGTTCTAGCTCCACACCGTCCGTCACCGGCCAAGATAGGCGCAAAGAGAGTCCTGCTATGGGGAATAAACATCCCTGCGACAAGGACGCACATGATCCCCACACAAATGACACAACCCCCGGTTCTGCTTCGACAGTTCAGTCGAAGCTCTCAAAGGTGCCAATGGGTACGTCGGCCAGTTCGGCAGTAACCGCCGGACCCCGTGATCGGCAGCCCTCCCCGCAACCACGCCAGCGGCATGCGTCCGTGCAGTCCAAGAGTAAGGGCGCCAGCACCAAAAAAGCAGCCGGCAAAACGTCTCAGAAACGGGCGCCGATGCCGCACATGGTTCCGGTTGCACCGAAATCCACTGCGCAACCACCTACACGGTCCGTACACCTCCATGTGACGCTGAGCATCAGCGATAGTATCGCTAACATTGTTTCGGTGTTGAAACACAAAGAACAGGCAAAAGACGCGTTGAAAGACACGTCAAAAGGCCAGGAGAAACGAAAAGATTACTCTGAGAGCCATGTATCCTTATATCAGGCTCTAGGTGAAAAATGTTGACGTTCTAGGGACGAAGAGCATCCTGAAGTGCCCTTTCCTCCTCTAGGCCCCTCTGGTTCCTCATCATGGACCATAGAGAAGTTTGAGGGGTGCATAAACAGACTAGAAAAGTTTGTTGACTTTTCTGAAAAGTTTGCTCCAAAGAGGCCACGTGAAGAGACCCCTTATATGCCTGTGGCCAAATTTCATAGGTCTTTTGATCCACATCAAGAAGAAGACATTTTGGACATCACTGATGATGAATTCCATGTTGACACATATGTACAGGATGATGCCCCCTTTGGTGATCCTGCTGATGGTCCTTCTGATCCCAATCAGGGGTGGACGATGCACATCCAGTTGATTATCAACCTTGGGCGTCCCCTACTCCGGAACCCGACGCCTTGTGTATGGACTCCCTTCCCTCCTCACCAGTCAGTCAAGCATCACCTGTTGAGGACCAGATGGCGTTTAACGCTATCTTAAAGAAGGCAGCGGAACACTTCCAAATCGCCACACAGGAGGACGTGCCAGATTCAGAAAAGCCTCCTGCCAGCCAGGATATCCCATTGTTAAATTCTATAAAAAGGCGCCTTGCTTCTTCGTTGTTAACGCCTGTTCAGACCAGGGTGGTTAATGCATGAGTGGAAAAACTGTTTCGACCTACCTCGACTGACTCCCTTTACATTAGGGGTTATGCCACTCCGGATTTGTTAGTAGTTACGACGAGGAAGAGGGCAGGTGTCCCTTTATCCACAGGCGAGGCACCGCCTGATAAAAGATGTACGCACTAGGAAAGAGGGTTACTACTGCTACTGCAGAATACTCTACACACATAGCCAACAATACTACACTGTTGGCTAGTTACTCAGAGATTCAATGGAACCTACTGCAGGAGGGCCTTCAAGAGGTCCCTGAACCCGTGCATACTCGGCTGTTTGTGTTTGTATCTGAAGGCAAGCAGGTGAATCATAACATTCTAAAGAATACTTTGGATGCTGCTGAAACAGCAGGAAGGACGTTTAGCCCAGGGCACCCTACTAAAACGGCATGCCTGTTGAAGAACTCTGGGTTCAAGCCAGAAACCCAGGCATCTTTTATCAATAAGCCAGTGGAAGAAACCTACTTGTTCGGCAAGGTGGTTGACGAGGCACTGGAGACAGCAAAAAGGAGCATGAGACTCTGCAAAGTTTGAACCAAATTACTCAGATTTTTTCAGCAAAGAGGTGGAGGTTCTCGTTGTTCCTTTCGTGTGCAATCCCATTCCCGCTCTCCTCACAACCAGTACAATTCTGGAAACAATTGGTCCTCAGGTCAGGGATCTACCTCCACCACCACATACTCTTAAATGGGACAACACTGTGGAAAGGGAAGGGGGCGTAATTCCACCCCCAGAATCTCTCCGGCCTCCGGTCAGAAATGACTTGCAGATCCAGGTCACCTCCCATGCCTCCCCGGTTGGGAACGTTTAACATCATTCCTGCAAGCATGGGAGGGGATTACATCAGACCAGTGGGTCACAAGACCATCGCCCATGGGTACTGAATGGAATTCAGCAAAGCGCCTTGAGTCAGACCTCTGAGATCAAGATGCCTAATATCAGAACACCTCAGTACCCTGCTGCAAGAGGTCGAGATCCTGCAGGAAAAGGGCGCTATCGAAGTCGTACCTCTTCTACAGGTAAACAAGGGTATTTATTCAGTGTACTTCCTTGTACCCAAAAGGATCTCAACATGCGCCCATGCTAGACTTGGCCCAGCAAACAAATCTGTCAAACCTCAGAAGTTTCGTATGGTCACACTGCAAAAAGTAATTCCTCTGCTGACACAGGGGGATTACATGGCAACAGCAGACATGAAATATGCATACTTTCATATTTCAATGTTGCCGGCACACACAAAATACCTAAGGTTCGTGCTAGAGGACAAACACTATCAGTTCAAAGTACTTCCCTTTCGGCACTACCTCAGCCCCAAGGGTATTTACAAAGGTACTGGCAGTTTCAGCAGCACATTTGCGCACGCAAAGCCATTCCAGTTTATCCCTACCTCGCCGACTGGCTCATAACAGGCTACTCCTACGAAACATGCCTGTCAAATACTCAAAAGACGATAGACCTCTTATTCAGTCTGGGATTCTCCATAAACGAGAAGAAATCCAGCCTGGACCCCCAGTCAAGTCAAGCAGTTTCTGAGCGCTCTAATTCGGACAGAAGATTGCCTTGTCTTCCACTCCAACGAGAGGGTTCAAAACATGCTGTTTCAAATCCCTTAGTATGTAGCCATTCGAGAAGTTATGGTACGCAAGGCCATGCGACTTCTAGGTATGATGGCGTCATGCATTTACCTCACGCGCGTCTGCATCCCATGCAAGAGTGGCTCAGCAGCCAGTGGTGTCAGTCCAGCAGACAATGGGACGATCTAGTGGTTGTCTCAGCAGCCCTCGTTCACTCTCTGTAGTGGCGGTCGAGGGAGAACCTCTTGAAGAGGAAAGCCTTCACCAGCCCTGCAGTAGAAGCCACTCTCACGACGGACGCATCTCTCACAGGGAGGGGGGGCACACCTGCTACAGCAGACAGCGCACAGGATTTGGTCACCAGAGGTAGTATCCAACCATATAAATCTGTTGGAGCTCTTAGCGGTATTCAAATCACTGAAATCCTTCCAAGCACAGTTGCAGGGGAAGACTGTCAACCAGAGCCATGTACTACCTGAACAAGCAAGGGGGCACTCACTCTCCAGGACTATCCAAACTGTCCCAGAACATTTGGAAATGGGCTCTCATGTTGTCCCAACACGTTCCAGGGGAACTCAGTCTTCTGGCGGACGAACTCAGCAGAGATTTCCCAATGCCCTTAGAGTACGAATGGCGACTACACGAAGACGTTTTCGCAGAATGGGGCTTCCCAGAGATTGACCTATTCGCAACTCTGGCGAACGCACAATGCCGAGATTAGGCCTCCAAGTACCCACAGAACCGATCCAAGGGGAACGGTCTCTGGATAACATGGTCAGGGAAATTTGTTTCTCCAGCATTGGATCTTTCATGGATTCACATGCTTAGAATATTCCCCGTCGTCAGACTGGGACCCCTCGGTACACATATATAGCCTTTTTCAAAGGAAAACCTTTCGACACTTTTGTGTCCTATCTACGTCCTTCTAGGACCCGCCTACGCATGCTCCGCAGGCCGTGCTAGTATAAGAGGCCCGCCCCCGCGGCTCCCCTTCAGATTTCAACCGTCTCCAAAGTAGTGGGATCTCCTCGTGTTGTCCTACTGTTTTGTACTAGGTTGCGTCATTGGATTTCGAGTAAAGATGTCCTCTGTGTCAGGTAAAGCGCTGTTCCGGCTTAAAAAAGGTTTACGAGGGGGACGGACATATGGACTGCATATATTGCCTCCACCCTCACCATTCGACGGATACCTGCAACATATGCAAGGGGTTTTCTCAAAAAACCCTCAAAGACCGGAACCGACGCCTGGTGGCATGGCTGAATGATGGAGCGGGGGCATACCCCCCCTCGGAGGTGGGCTCCACACAGTCTGCGAAAACATCACGCCGCGCGGCCTCGTCGGAACCACCGGCGAAGAAATCTAGACCGTCGGAAAAAGAGTCGTCTGGAAGTCACTCCACTAGAGACTCCTCGGCAAAGAAATCATCCTCATCAAAAAAGCATGAGAAGGAAAGGAAATCCTCCTCTGGCGATCATCACAGATCGAGTCGAGAGTCGAGTAAAAGCCAGCACAGTGTGGAGAAGGCGGGACGCCAAAACCACCTGCGAAGTCTTCGTCGTCGACGGCGGTCCAGTCATCGACCGGCTCCCTGCCACTTGCACAGGGGGCATCCACCGTCCCGTCGACGAGGGCCTCGTCGACGGGGATCCTACAGGAGGCCTGGAGGCCGGAAGTCTTTGACCCGACCCCCCCGGAGCCTTTGCTACAAGAACAAGCTATGTTGCTGTCCTCGGAGGACGAGAACGAGAGAGTTGCTGGCCCAGCAGACCTAGGGCTACGAGCGGCTGACAAGTCGTCGACGAGGGCCTCCGTTACACCGGTATCTGCCCCTCTCCTCAATCCTCAATCGGTTTTGTCGTTGGATATTCTGTCCACGCTTCAGTCCTTGTTGCAGTCGTTGGACCAGCGACTACCCCAGGCAAGCCTGCCACAGTCACTCGTCGACGAGCCAGGCCCGTCCCGTCAACCGACGCACCCACGCACGCCAATCTCAACACTGGCACAGGAGGAAGGTGAGCTGCCAGATTCTGAAAGGGGGGCCATGTCGGATATCTCATTATCCCCCTCCAGGGATCCTACCTGGGAGTCAGAGGCGGAGTTGGAGAACCCCAGAAGCCCAGCTCACCCATCCCCTCCGGACGACATTGCGTCATTCCATTCTATTATGGAGAAGGCATGCAAAGAATTTGGTCTGTCCCAAGAAGAACAGAAAAAGGATTGTTTTTTGTTCGACCACATGGGCAAGAGAAGGAGGTCGGTGTTCTCGATACCAATACTGGACCATGTATGGAAAGAGGGGTTGCAGACAATGAGACACCCATTCTCAGAACCAGCAGTGAAAGGACGCCTAGAAAAAAAGTTTAAGGCTCCAGAGTCTACCCCCAAGTGTTTATCCTCCCAACCAACACCGGACACGGTGGTGTCGACGGCAGCAGCGAGGAAGGCAAAGGCACAGCACAAGTGCACGACTCCTCCTGAGAACGAGGCGAGTCGCCAAGATGCCTTTGGCAAGAAAGTGCTCTCCGTGGTAGCGACCACAGTAAAGGCCGCAAACTCTCTGGCAATTGTGGCCAGATACGATAGGGAGATGTGGCACAGACTAGCTCCGCTGCGTGATCATCTTCCAGAAGAACAGAGGAAGGCGGCGATGCTACTGGTCCGAGAGGGTGAGGAAGCCTCAAATCACGCAATAAACATCGCGGTGGATCTCGCTGAGTCAGGCTTCAAGCAAGTCAACAATGGGGTGGTATTGCATCGAAAGTCATGGCTTAAGAGTACCTACTTCAGGCCAGAAGTGCAATACAAAGTCTTAGATATGCCCTTTGAGGGAGACCTTCTTTTCGGCGAGAAGGTGGACGAGGCCCTAAAAGGGATGAAAGAAGATTCGGACACGGCACGTTCATTGGGTGCCCTCCAGAGTGGCAGAAGTTACAAGTCTTTTTGTCCCTTTAGAGGGGCTTCAGGTAATTCAAGATTCTCTTCTGGAGACAGATCCTTTGCCAGATCGGCTTACCCCTCCCAGGGATACCGACGTGCCTCACAATCGGCTAACCGTCGACGAAACTTCCAGTCTTCCAGAAAACGACCATCATACCCATCGTCGTCGAGAGACAAGCAAAATAAAGATCAGCAGTGACATACCACGCACCGTTCTGGGGGGAAGAGTTTCAGCATATGTCGACGAATGGGAAAGGATAACGACGGACCAATGGGTGTTAGACACCATAAGAAACTGACACTCTCTGCAATTCAAACACAACCCTCCGCAAATTCCACCTGCGTTCACCGCTCAGTCCCATATGAAGGTACTGCAACAAGAGGTTACACTCATGTTAGCGAAGGGCGTGATAGAATTAGTTCCAACATCACAGAGAGGTCAAGGAGTCTACTCAAGATACTTCGTCGTAAAAAAGCCGAACGGCAAATGGCGTCCCATTCTAGACTTGGGCGATCTCAACAAGTCCTTAAAGAGCCTAAAATTCAAGATGCTCACTCTGCAATAAGTGATCCGCGCAGTTCAAAAGGGAGATTTCCTGGCGTCCCTGGATTT
This sequence comes from Ambystoma mexicanum, assembly GCF_040938575.1. Classification (NCBI taxonomy): domain Eukaryota; kingdom Metazoa; phylum Chordata; class Amphibia; order Caudata; family Ambystomatidae; genus Ambystoma; species Ambystoma mexicanum. The sequence continues at coordinate 322,816,509 of NC_090925.1, read as the reverse complement.
ACAGGACGCGTATTTCCATATTCCAATGTGTCGGAAACACAGGAAATTCCTACGTTTTGTAATAGGGCAAACTCACTACCAATTCACGGTTCTTCCTTTCGGGCTCAAGACCTCCCCCAGAACGTTCACAAAATGCCTGGCTCCAGTGGCTGCCTGGCTAAGGAAGCAAAGCCACCATGTATACCCATACCTCGACGACTGGCTGGTATGGGGATCCTCCCCAGCGTCGACCAACACAAGTCTGCAAGCCACCATGCAGCTTCAACAACGGCTAGGATTCGCCATAAACTATCTTTCATGGATTCACATGCGCCCGCCAACCAACCCGTATTTAATGTATGTGATAAATTTAACCCTTCCTACTTTGGAGGGGCCGAAATCTGAAGGGGAGCCACGGGGGCGGGCCTCTTATATTAGCACGGCCTGCGGAGCATGCGTAGGCGGGTCCTAGAAGGACGTAGATAGGACACAAAAGTGTCGAAAGTGTTTCCTTTGAAAAAGGCTATATATGTGTACCGAGGGGTCCCAGTCTGACGACGGGGAATATTCTAAGCATGTGAATCCATGAAAGATACCAATGCTGGAGAAATGGAGTTACAGGTAAGAAACTATTCCCTTACGCTTAGCAACCCCATCCCCCACCCGCCTGACTCCCCTACTCAACAAGATAGTGCACAAAATGCACCAGGAACCAGTCACTATGATCTTGGTGGCCTTGATGTGGGCCCACCAACCCCAATTCTCGCATCTGATGGAAATGGCTCTATATCCTCCAATGAAACTGCCTTGCCCCTACAACATGTTATCTCAGGACAAGGGGGACACACTTCATCCATGCCCACAAACTCTGAACTTAGCAGCCTGGCTCCTGAAGTCATAGAGTTCGGGCACATCCGACTTCCTCAGAGATGCATGGACATACTTAGGGAGGCAAGAAAACCTAATACCTGATACTGCTACTCAAGTAAATAGAAGCGTTTTGTTATCTGTTGTAATTCCAAGAGCATCAATCCCATTGACTGCTCACCTACACATATTGTGTTGTACCTGACCCATTTATTAGACTCAGACCTGGTTTTTAATTCACTGAAGGTTCACTTAGCTGTACTCTCAGCCTACACTACCTCACAACAGAAGGTGTTGTGGTGGAAAATAGCAGTGATTAAGGCTTTCATGGAAGGGGTTAAAAGTATTCATCCCCCCATTTCTAACCCGGCTCCCGGATGAGACCTAAATGTGGTATTGACTAGACCTATGAGGTCTCCTTGTGTGCCTATGCATAAAGCAAGTCTGAAAGCTCTTACCCACAAAACCGCCTTCCTGGTGGCAATCACTTCAATAAGAAGAGTCCGTGAACTACAGGCCCTCTCAGTTCTAGACCCTTTTGTTACAGTTCACAAATATAAAGTGGTTTTGCGCACTCACCCCCGATTTGCGCCCAAATTTATTTCCAAGTTCCATGTGAACCAGTCTATAGAACTGCCAACTTTCTTCCAGAACCCCACTAATGTGGCTGGGAGAAGCCTACACACACTACATGTGCGCAGGGAAGTCATGTACTACCTGGAAAAGACTAGACGACTAAGAAAGACAAACCAGTTTTTCGTGTCAGTGGCGGCTGCTAGAGAAGGGGACCCTGTCTCTAAATCAGCCATATCAAGGTGGATTGTCAATTGCATCACACTCTGTTACGCTCTTGCTAAGAGATAACTGCCCTCCAAGCCTAGAGCACACACTACTCGAGGCACTGCGGCTTCCATAGCATTCATTGCAAATGTTTCCCTCGAATCTATTTGCAAAGCGGCAACCTGGAGTTCTGTACACACCTTTACAAAACACTATTGCCTAGACACTCATTCTAGGGCTGATTCTCAGGTGGGGCAAGCAGTACTAAGACATCTTTTCTCTACTGTTCCTTCTCACAACCCACCTCCAACTCCAGGTACTCCTCGCTAGTCTATGCACAGCATGTGATTCTGAGCAGATTAACAAGCATCAGAAGACATGCATTACTTACCGTAATAGCATTTCTTTTTTTGATAAATTCTTTTTATTGGTTTACAACAAGGCAGGCATACCCGTCGTCCAGCAACATCCATAGACTGGATGAACGCATTCAGACAGTCAGTCAACCAAAGTTAGCAAAAACATTACTCATGTATCGACAGTGGTCAAATGGGCCGGGCCATCATGGATTAGGTGGGCGTGAGCCAGTTCGTGGGGAGAGATGGGCCAGCGGGGGGGTGGGGCGGGGATTGCAGGTGGGGGGGCGAAAAACACAGATGATAGTTTAAAGGCAGGCAGTGAGTCACTCTGAATCATATAGTGCCGGTCCATCTGCCCCATATTTTCAGAAATTTGCCAGGGCAGCCCCTGGCAGCGTATATGTGTTTTTCCATGGACACGCACCTGTCCATTTCATTGGTCCATCTGTTAATGGTAGGCCTGTCAGGCGCCCCCCACGTGGTGGCCACCAGTCATTTAGTAAGGCCCAATGCAATGTCCAAAAATGTTTTTTCACCCTTTGTCTGATCTGTTACCCCCCCCCCCCCCCCCGATGCCCAATAGTGCCGCCTTAGGTTCCAATGGGGCCGGATTATCCTAGACCTCGTTGATTTCATGCATGCATTCCCGCCAGAATGTATGAATGACATTACATTCCCAGAGCATGTGGTAAAAATTGCCGGGTACCCTACGGCACTTGGGCAGTGGGCGTCCTCTCTGTCCCCACCTGGCGAGCGCAGCCCAGGAATGGTAGGCCTGATGGAGTATTTTGTACTGTATTAACCTTAGCTTGGCATCTATGCCTATTTCGTGGGGTAACATCAGGGCCTCCACCCAGTCTTCCAACTCTAGGGGGCCCACCCGGTTCTCCCATTTCACTCGCAGGCGGGTTCGGTCCTGAGCCCCGAATGCAGTGATCACCTGATACAGTGTCGAGGTGGATTTGGCTAGGATCCTTGCGTGTAGTACATTGACCTCAAGGGGTGAGCTATTAGGGATGTCCGAGAAGGTGGGGAACTGTGTGCGTAGGGCGTGTGACAATTGCATGTATCGGTATATGTCCCCAGGAGGAAGTTCAAACTCCTCCTTGTAATGTTGCGAATGGTTTGAGGTGTCCGTCCCGCAAGACCTCCCAGCCAGGGAATCGGCCCATAGTGACCACCTCCGGGATGAACCCATTGCCCCACAATGGTTGGTACAGCGTTGGTCGCCCCTCCCACCCAATGTATTGAAGTGCCTCCCTCCACACCAGCCGCATCTGGCGTATCATTCCTGGGAGGTTGGCCGTGGCAAGGTCCGTTCCGTATAGGACCCGGAGAGGGCGTACGTTCCCCCATGCATCTAATCTCGTTACCGACAAGTGGGAGAGCAGGTTCCGCGTGGAGCCATTCATTCAGGACGCCTAGTTGTGTGGCCCAGTAGTAGGCCCGAAGGCAAGGTATACCCAGGCCTCCCTCCCACACTGATCGCTGCACCGTGGTCAAGGTGATGCAGGGTTGTTTCCCACCCCAAACAAGTTTCCGAAGGATGGAGTCAACATTGGAGAAGGTCATGGGGAGGATGTGAATGGGGGTGTTCTGGAAGACATAAAGGAACCTTGGGAGGGAAAGCATTTTAAACAGAGCAGCTCTGCCGAGCAAGCCCAAGGGTAGAGATTGCCAGTGAGCGACGTCCGCTTCTAGCCTGCTCACCAGGGGTTGGAGGTTAAATCGGGGAAAGTCCTCGGAATGGGGGGTCACTAGGATACCTAGATAAACAAAACTCTGGACGGACACAGAGTAAGGACATCGCAGCGGGATCGCATCTGCCCCACCCTGGAGCGGAAAGAAGATAGTTTTCTGCCTGTTTACTTTAAGCCCGCAGAACTCGTGGAATTCTGTGAGGATTTTGGTGATCTCGGGGCATGAGACCCTGGGGCAGCTCATGTACATAAGCAGATCGTCAGCATAGAGCGAGACCCGATCCTCGCCTCCCCAAGGCCATGTGAACCCGCACCATGCGGGGGATGTCCTAAGTCGGATTGCGAGGAGTTCGATGGCTAATATGAATAAGAGGGAAGAGAAGGGGCATCCCTGCATGGTTCCCCTTCCCAACGGTAAGGGCTTTGAGGAGATCCCATTCACCCGGATAGTCGCCTCAGGGCAGTGTATAGAAGCTTGACTCAAAACAGGAAGTAGGGCCCAAACCCCATTCGCTCATAATGTCCCACAGGGCAGAATACCCCACCAAATCAAAAGCCTTTTCAAAATTGACTGCGAGAAGCGCCAGGGGATGTTGGGGGCCTGGCTGATTGCAAATTGGACCCTGCGCAGGTTCATCCTAGTAGACTTGGCCTGCATGAATCCACACTTGTCAGGATGGACCAGTGTGCGGATGACCCTTAGCATTCTGTCGGCTAGGACTAGAGCAATCACTTTGGCCTCCCCATTGATGAGAGAGATGGGTCTATATGAGGCACAGAGGTCTGGGGGTTTTCCAGGTTTGGGGATCACAACGATGGTGGCCTGCCTTAGGTCCTCCGGGAGTCCTGCAGCATACAGTGGAGGTGGCCTGCGACTGTGTCGCCCATTCTGTGCCATGCTTCCGCGGGGAAGCCGTTAGGGCCAGGGGTTTTACCAGGCTGGAGCTGAAACTGTGCTGCGGCCGTCTCCTCCTCTGCGATTTCTGCCTCCAGCGCATTGGTCTGGGCTTCGGAGAGCCTGGGGAGAACAGTGGCATCTAGGTAGTGTGGGGGATCCTTGGCGGGTGTGGTATCCCTGGAGGCATAGAGGTTCTGATAGAAGGCCGCAAAGGCATTCGCTATATCTGCGTCCATCTGGTGCAACGTCCCCCTACCCCCCGGACCCTTTGATAACTCTGACATGTCCGCGGGCGCTGTCAGTCACTCCAGCCAAGCCAGGGTCTTACCTGCCTTGTCACCCGTGGCGGAAATCTGGCTACATGTGATGAACTGGGCGGTCTTGGCATTATCCTGGGCCAGGTTCTGGAACAGCTCCTTGGCCGTAATCATCGCTTCTTTAGACACTGGCGTGCCGGACGATAGGAATTCCTCCTCTGCCCTTGCCTGCAGCCTCTTCATTTTCAGAGATTTCTAGGGCTTGGCGGCAACGGTGTGCCGTGATCAGAGACAGAGCCTCCCCTCGTAGCACAGCCTTATAGTCCTCCCACAGTGTGACAGGGCCGGCTACGGATCTCTCGTTAAGGGTAAACTAGTCGGTCGTCTTTTGGACGAGGCCTTTACACACCTCGGGGACACCCAGGTAGTATGCGTTAAGTCGCCAGGAGGATGGATGCTTGGCCTGGGGCAGTTTTATGGTGAGCTGGAGGGGGGAGTGGTCCGAGATACCTCTGGTGAGGTAAATGGCGGTCTTCAGCGAGTGTAACATACCCCAGGGAAGAAAAAGGTGGTCTATACGAGACCTGGAGTCATGGGCATTAGAGAAGGAGTAGCATCTGTCGGTGGGGTGGAGAGTGCGCCATGCGTCCACCCATCCCAGCGCAGACGCGAAAGCGTGGACTTTGGTTTGAGTGTCAGGGTTTCTATTGCCCAAATGAATTCTGTCATTACGGATGTCCATGACCTCATTAAAATCCCCACACAGTACCCATTTATCCGCCCGTGCCCCCAACATTACTTCCTGGAGGTCCCTGAGGAATTTGTGTGTCAGCGGGGGAGGGGCATAGGCTGCCACAATGCCCCACGAGGTCTTCCCAATATCGCCAGTGACCACCACAAAGCGGCCCCTCCGGTCTGCGTGAAGTTCCCTCAGTTGGAACGGGACTCTTTTGTGCAGTGGAATCATTGTGCCCCGGGAGCCACAGGAGAGCCCAGCATGGAAAGTGGTTGCATAATTGGATTTCCTGAAAAATCTACATTCAGTGTGTCTCTGTGAGGAGTGCAATATCTTGGGAGTGCCTGTTTAATTGTTGGAGGACAAGCCGTCTTTTAACCCCACAGCCCAGCCCGTTCACATTGCAGGTGAGCAGGGTAAGGTGACTGTCATGTGCCATTGATGAGTATACAGAAGTGACATTTGCCGGGGGAGTTGGATTCCTGGCCTAGGGCCTTTCCACGGCCCCGGCGGAGCCCCCCGTCTGCCTCCCGCCCCGCGCCCCGGCCCCCTCCGCACAGCGGCCTGACCCGCCCGCCACTGGTACTGACCCATGCCCAACCTTGAGTGGTGAGTGTGTTTGCCTCGACCGCTTCCAAGAAACAACTTGCCCCACTCCTCCATAGTTCCCTCCCCCCAACCTGAAGCACCTGTAGCCCGAACCAAGTGCCAACAGGGCTCGCAATTAAAACATTAACGTGAACCATCGTCGGACAGTAGCCCTGGAGCGGCAAGAGCACCTCGGAGAGGCGGCGGCCGCCGGTAACACTCCCTTTTAGTACGTACGGACACATCCAAAGGTCACGGTGGGGCGGCGATCATCCATTGTCAGTGGTCCCTTCGTCCTGTTGTGGTGCAGTAATGGGTTCTTGGTCCGGAGACAGAGGGCGGGGTGAAGGCTGCTCCGTGCTTGGAATCTGTCCAGTTCTTCTTTGTGGTGATCTGCGGGGTCCATTGTTATTAAGGAGTTGAGTTTCCAACCAATCCCATGCCTCCTTCAGGGTATAAAACAGGTGGGTGGTCCCGTTGTGGTGAACTTTCAGTAATGCCGGGAAGAAGAGAGCGTATTTGATGGACATTGAATGCAGCTTTTTCTTCAGAGTCAAAAGACTGACTGGCCCTTTGGACCTCTTTGGTGTAGTCCGGGTAAAACCCAATGCGATATCCGTTGTACGTAACGGGCCCCATGGTACGGGCCATCTGGAGGATGACATCTCTGTCCCTAAAGTTTAGGAGGCGTATGATGATTATCTGTGGTGGGGCACCCGGACAGGCCGCCCAGTGGGGACTCTGTGTGCCCGTTCAATCGAAAAGAACTTAGAGAGCTTTTTGGAAGCAAAGATATTGGCGAGCCAGTCCTCAAGGAAGAGTTCTACAATAGGGCCTTCTTCTTTTTCAGGGATCCTGAGGATCCTTAGATTGTTTCGTCGAGCCCTGCCCTCGCTGTCTTCTGCACAATATTTGAGCTGCTCCACCTTCTTGGAGATTGCGGCGAGTTGTTTTTCCATTTGTCTAAGTGAGTCTTCTGTGTCAGATAGCCTTTACTCCGACTCCCCAACTCTAGATGCTAGTTTGTGGAGGTCCTGGCGGAGGAAGGAGACATCTGCTGACAGGCCCCCTATCTTTAGCTCCAGAGGGGCTCGGGAGTCGCTGATCGCCTTCATAACGTCGGTAAGAGAGTTGGCAGCGTCCTGAACTCCCTCTCCTTGGTCGTCACTGCCCTGGGGCTGTGGTGTGGATCTTGGGGGGGGGGGGGGATGCTGACCGTGAAGAGGTCCATTCTACTCTGTAGGGTCTGTCTTTTGCTCTTGTCCTTCCCCCATCTTGTGCGTTGTAGTGTCGGGGCAGGATATCTATGGTCTCTGAGTCAGTGCCGGGTCGGCGGTAGGATGTGGAGCTGGCCTTGTCTGTTGATCCAGGTCAGGCCTTGCGGGAGCCCAATGTCGGGGGCACCCTATGGTGTCCTGGAGATTTCGTCCCAGATGATCGAGTAGTATGTAAGCTGGGTTCGTGGTGGTAGGTGCAGTGTGCGATGCCAGGGGGTGGTTGCAGAGGTACTATTGTTCACAGTGGGCGCGTGTGCATCTGTGAGCTGGTGACAGTGGCGGTGCGGATAGTGTCGCAGGGGGTTTTACACTGGTTGCAGGTGGTGTGCGGGCCCCTCGCTCCTTGGTGGATCCCATGGCGTCCCAGGATCTCGTCGTGGTCGGGATGGCAGTGTTGGGTCTAGGTTGCAGAGTCTTTGTTGTTTGCGTTTCTTCCCTTTTTGGCCGTAGGCGTGCGTAGTGCGGCTCTGGATGGTCACTACTGCGTCAGAGGGTTGTCCAGGGCAGATGGGACTCCCCTAGTCTGTCCGCGCCCTGACGTGGGGCGGCGTTCACATTGAGATTTGGCACGGTTTATGGTGCATGGGCTGGTTGCAGAGGTATTGCCGTCTTCAGGGGGCGTCTGTATGTCTGTGGGCAAGTGGCCACGGCGCACTGTTGGAGTCCTGGTGGGTTTGCGCTGATTGATTGAGGTGTCCAGGGCCCTCACTCGATCACTCCTCCCGGGCTCTTGCCAGGGCCCCGGTGTGCAAGCGCAGAGACTTATATTGCTTGCCCCGTCATGCCAGCTGACCCCAAGCGTGCGCTCGCTGTATTCGCCCACACTGAGGATGCATGAGGGGGGTCTACACTCACCGTTGCCTTGTGGGCCTGATCCTCAGGGGTGCAGTGGTGCCTGTGTGTAATCTGCTATTGGGGGTCCTAGGAGCAAGTCTGGATGTCCGCGTGGATGCAGCTGTGTCTCCTGCTGCCCGTCGGGCCCAGGTGCAATGCGTTCCCCCCAAACGGCCACCACGTGATGCGGGGGAGATGGAGGAGAGTGGAGAGGCCCAGTGCCCAGTAGTCTAGTATGCAGCCGATAGATCCCCAGTATTGGCACAGTGCACCAAGAACTTTATCAGTGGCTTGGTCCTGCCGTGGAGGCGGTCACAGGAGGCTTGTAGTGGATTTGCGGGCCCCCAGGTATGGTGCATTGGGTTTGAGGCTCGGGTGATGGGGCCACTCTACTGCCGCAGGGCCGCCCGCCGTGGGCAACGTTGCTGGTGGGGGGCCGAGGGCTGGTCAGGCTGTCCCTGAGTCTCTGGTGCGGTGGGGACCGGGGGGGCCCGCTGGCGCCGTGATTACCGTGCGGTACGCTTGCATCAGCCTTCAATTCAAGCGGGGAGGTAGGGCCAGCCTATGCCTCCTCTCCTTCGCCTCCTCTCCCAATTGAGCCGCAGGGGTCTGCGCAGGCATCTTGGGCTCAAGGGGGCCTCTGGGACACCTGCAGTGGGCGGCGGTAGGTTGAGCACGGAGTTGAGAGCGGCCCCTTCAAGTCCGCGGAGGGCCTTGAGGCCAACGGTCCGGATTTATGTTACCCTGCTCTGATTTCGGGTGGGGCTGCGGGATGTTCCGTCGTGCAGGCGGTGATTACTGGAAGGTTTGCCCCCGGAGGGGTTCAGAATAATTAAGGATATTTATGGCGGCTGCCGGGAGCTGCTGATTACTCCGTCTGCATCCGCCGCTCATGCATGCGCAGTCCCCATAATAGCATTTCTGATGATTATATATGCTTAGTTTCACATGCGCCCACCCTTCGTCTCCGCTCGGATGGAAGGAACACTGACATTTTATTACTTCTTCTCTCTTTCTGTACTCACTCACGACAGTCATAAGGCTCCCTCATGGCAGAAAAAATACAATCGGAGGGACCTTGACGCGTGAGGGATTTTGGTTACACTACACGTCACATTAGGGATAGTGTTACAGGCACACCCATGTCGACGTCCCCTTTCGATCCTCGAAAGACCAGATGCAATACTCTGCGGTTACCACTAGACTATATGCACAACATGTGAATTTAAGCAGATACAATCATCAGAAATGCTATTATGCTAAGTACTGCATGTCTTACAAAGCAGGCTGCTGCAGGTGTGGCTGTGCCCCCCGAACAGCAAGCCTCAGACGCCGAGAGAGGTGCAGAAATCCTCAATGCCTGGTCCTTCCTGAGGCATGCTGATGTCCAAGCCCTGATCAACGCCAGTGACCATTTCGTTGGCGCCAAAGGATACACTTGCCGCTGTCGGTGCCGACTGCCAGTGAAAAGTTTTTTGTCCCTGTCTTGAGGTCGGGATTCTTTGACTCCCATGAAGTTGATTTTTGGTGCTGACCAGGACGAAGGTCAATGGAGCTTCTATCCCATATATTCTGGGGCAGGAGGAGCCTATTTTTTTCGATGTTCAGGTGGACCTGTTGGCACTGGACCATGGGCTACAAGATGCCAGCGGCCTCCAGACCTAGAGCTCCAACAGAGCCAGTCCGTCCTACACATATACGCTAAGTTCAGGGCCGTATTAGAAAGGGTGGTTGAAACCCTAAGTCTTAAGTCAGCGTCAGCGCTGTTAGGCAGAATTCTGTGCAGTTCCCTTAGGGAGCACTACAGAAGATTAACACTACAGGTGAGAGCAATAAATCCCCTTTGGTATCAGTCTGTACCACAAAGATTTAGTTGGTAGCTGTGGCTGAGCAGTCAGACTTATCTCAAGAGGGAGATGAGCAGTATTCAGGGTTTACACAATAGGCCTATTGTACCATGATACAAGGAAACACTGACCAAAGCTTTGTATTAAAAAGTAGTTATATATTTATTTTATTCACTTCTAAGAAAACACATTTACCACAGTCATCAAGCAAGTTAAATTAAGTCAAGGAAAATATACACACTCTATATAAATTGTAGACCAAGTGAACCACAGTGAAAACTGAGGAAAACGTCACAGTGGAAACTACACACAAGGTTGCACTAACAATTTCTCACAAGGGAGGGAAAACACAAGTTATTCAGAAATAGCTTCTTACACACCCTAGTAGAATAAGACAGTGCCTCAGTATAATCAATAGTTAAATGAAAACTGAGCAAAATGGCATTTCACAAGTTTAGGCAATGGGAAGGATGGAGTGGTTATAAGAAAGGGTTGCGCCACACAGTTCGAATGGAGAATCAATCTCGAAAAGGCAGATTTAACAAATGTAGCCAGAGTCAGTAGGCCTGTGCCAGAGTCAGTGGTACAGGGCAAGGGCCCAGGAGCAAAATGTTCTTGTAGCTGCAGTCAAGTCTTTGGTTAGCGATCTTGAAAAGGTGGATGCAGAGGGCGAAAGACAATGTTAAGAGGGAGGGGCAGCCAACCCAACAGATAGGTAAAGGATTCAAAACACCTTTAGCTCTACCGCGAAGAAAGGGCGGCCTGGCGAAGCAATGTACCTTAATATGAAGAAGTAGCTCCTGCGGTGGCGGTTGTTCCTGGTAGTTCCTGCAGTTCGAATGATCCAGCAGAGGAAGAGAGGCTCTCGTTGTGGAGGAAGGTTCGAGTTACTGCACTACCCAGGGATGACACCAGCCGCGGTGCTGTCCGATGAATAAGAGGTACGCTCCTTTAAATCGCGGTCCGGGTGGACTGGTACCTGGCTATCCGGCTACCGAGTACTGGGTACTGGCAATTCGACCAAGGCAGGTCCGGGAAGGCGATTGGCAAACTGGTTGGCCCCACCAGCTCAAGGGAAGAAGGCTCTTACAGATGAAGATCTTCTCTCGTCGTGTGGAGAAAAGTGGTGAGACGCTGCAGCAGGGCTTCACCGGTGGTTCAGTCGTTGCAGATGTCTTTGGCTTCTCTCCTCTTCGGCTTCTTAGTTCCATTGGCGACGTCTTCCTCTTCCAGTCCTTAGGACCCTGCTTTTATGCAAAAAATAGCCCCATTCATACAGCCTAGCTGTAACTCACACAGTGGAGTGGTCATCTTGGCGGGAGACCCTCCAGCCTATCAGGATAGAGTCCGACATGTGTTGCGGAGGCAACCCTGTCCAGGGGTCCTATTCTCCCTCCCACACAATGGACCCACCTCAGACTCAGTGGCGCCGAAAGGAGGGCTTCTGGGCAGAAGCCCGCCAAACTGACGAACAAAGGATCCCCGACCTGGGTTAGGAGTTTAGAGAAAGACACGAGAAATAATTTATATTAAAGTTCTGGCAAATAAAACCTACCGGATTAAAGTTAATATTAAAATAAACCGGCAGCATGTTAGAGGCTGTCAGAAAAAGTGGCAGCCTCGAACAAAAAAGCGGTAGCCTTAATGGGAAAATCCCATAGAGAAATATTCACAGTCGAATATTTATGGTAGTAACCACTGCCACCAGCCAGAAACTTTAGAGAGAGGGACTGTACTGTACCCCCTCGAAAATGAACATAAGGGAAAACTATTAACCCTTTCCAGTACCTCCATAGTAAGATGGTTTGTACTGGTTTAGTTCATAAAAATTGACTAGTAAAGTGCCCTGGGAGACAGTAGTCAATCCCAGGGTATGGAGTCTATGTTTGGGGGTCGCTACGACACCCCTGTGTCACTGCACTTAGGGTGCTGTGTAACACATGTGAATAAAGATGGTTCCTATGGGGTTGAGAAAGATCCCATAGGCATTAAACGCAAAATTAGCCTAGAACACACATAGCAAAAATGCCTAATAGTTGGAAAACGAGTCTCGCTCTTAGCAGGTAAAAAGAAACAAACCCTTTAAATCTAGCAAAGCTGCTGGGGGACTCTATAGGTAAGGGAAGTTAGCCATTGAATGAGAATTCTCCCTAACAAGCGCCACCTCCAGTCTAAGACCGGATGGACATACTGGATGAAGATATTTTTAAATGTTTTTATTGGCATTTATATAGTTACAGTCGTGCAATTAAACTTCCACTTTTTCATGCCTGCATTTAGATTAATAACAACAAATAACTAACAAACAACTTCCTACACATGCCATGTGTTATTTATAACATTGGTTGGGGGAAAATGGTCCGATTCTGGGGCCCAGCTTTATTTGTGCTCTTGTGCTCTTTGTGTCATCCAGTTGGCCAATGTCAATTGGATGCTGTGGAATGTTTAGCTGGGCACATAGTGGGTGACACCTGCCTTAATTGGTGCACTCATGGGGGTTTGTCGTCTGACAGGTGAAACATGTCCCAGATCATCGCTTTCCATGCTACACACTTGTCGTTACCATAGGGTTCCGATCTGTTCGCTCCCTCCACCCACACCTTGGTCTCCGCTTCTGCCCATCTTTCAAATTCCTTACGCCATTTCCCATATTTTGGTCCCGCAGCACTCTTCCAGGACATGGCGATAGTTCTCTTTGCTAGTATGCACCCCAGATCTATAAACATGTTTGTGTTTGCTGATTCTGGGATAGGCACCAAGCAGGCATTCTTTCAGTGATCACTCATACCTCTTTACTCCAGCCTCCCTGCAAGCTCGCTCTGTGTGCCCAGAAACTTTGCACACGTGCACACCCCCAGAACATGTGAAGCAGGTCAGCATCCTCACCTTTGCACCACGGGCATTGTGAAGTCGCTCCCTTGTTAAACGTAGCTATCCTGTGCGGGGTCATGTATGTACGGTACAGCACATTCAGTTGTATTAGTTTGAAGCGCTGGTTCCTCGATACTGCTGTAGGAAAGCTCAGTATTCTCTCCCATTCTTTCTCCGTTATGTCTGCACCCAGGTCTTTCACCCATTGCTCTTTCAGTGCTGTACCCTTGGGGTTTGGTGTGTATCAGCATGCCGTATAGCCGAGAAAGCGGCCTCAAGCCGTCATTTAAATTGTACATCAGGGTCAGCAGTGGGTCCGCCTGTGGTTCTCTGGCCAGCCCTCCCACCTTTCTTTGGCCACTTCACAGACTCTGTGATACCAGAGAAAGGGCTAGCTCGGCAGCTCCTCTTTTTCTTGCATTGAGTCGAATTCCCTGGAGAACCCATCTTCATATACATCTCCCCATGTATATATTCCTTTTTCCTCCCATTTTCTCACCACAGCCATGTCCGTGCTGTCTTTGCATGTGTTTGCCGCTATCGCACCTCTGGTGAGTAGGGGTGTACTAGTTTCAGCAAGGTTTGTGTCCTTCTCCATACCTTCTTGCCCAGTGTCACCATCAGTGGGATGTGTTTCGGGCCCTCTTGTGTTACCCACAGTATTTCTTTTAGTTTGATGGGAGCCACCAGGTGTTGCAGTAAGATTGTTTCTGAGATGGACTCCTCTGCTAGCCATTTAATTATGTGACTGACCTGGGCTGCCATCTCTCAAGGTTTGGCAATTTCACCCCTCCTTTGTCGTATGGTAGATATAATGTTGCTAGTGAGAGTCTATGGCGGTTAGCGCCCCACAAGAATTCTCAGAGCAGCACCTCCAAAGAACGGAAAAAGGATGCCCTAACATAGCAGTGCACATTGTTGAAGAAGTACAAGAACCTCGGGAGAATAATCATTTTGGTGATGGCTACCCTACCTAACAGTGACGGGTGCAGCTTGGACCAGAATTTCATGGACTTCCTCAAGCCCTGCACCACCTTTGCCGTGTTGTGTTCGTGCATTTGTTCCGGTGTGTGTCTAATGCTCACCCCCAAGTATTTAAACAAGTCCACCTCCCAGTTAAGTCCCACCACAGGCAGTTGGTTGACATTCTTCCCTCTTAGCCCGGCCAACGGGAATATGCAGGATTTGGTCTTGCTAAAATGGATCCCGGATACTTTGGCATAGTTGTCGAATATGTCCAGGATCACCGGGACATTCAGGTGCAGATCTCTCACGTACAGCAGCAGGTCGCCCGCGTAGAGTGACAGTAGGTGTCCTGTTCCTCCAACCCAGATGCCAGAATCTAGGTGTTGCTTCCTGAGATATATTGCTATTGGTTCTAGGCCCAGCACAAATAGCATCGGGGATAATGGGTATCCCTGTCTCGTCCCTCTCCTTATTGTCCTCCCTGTTTTGACCCTAGCCTTTGGGTTCGTGTATAGGATTCGCACCCATCAGATGAATCCCTTCCCAAATCCAAATTTTCTTAGTGTCGCCACCAGCCATTCCCAGTATATTGAGTCAAATGCTTTTGTGGCGCCCAGTGAGAGTATAGCATATTGTTCTTGGGAGTTTACTGTTTGCGCAAGAATGTGCTGTAGTCTGCGTAAGTTAAACGCAGTGCTGCGCCCTGGTATAAACCCATTTTGGTCACTATGTACAAGATCCCCCATTATCTAGCAGTTTAGACACCTGGGTAGGGAAGACTTGTCTTCCCGAGGAGCGAGCCAACAGCATAACAGAGATGGTGGATGTGTTTTGGAACCATGCCACATTACCAGCAGCTTTCTTTAACAGAGAACGGCTTAGTGGATGCTCTGAGCAGGCAGAGCATGGTCTCACACAAGTGGGAAGTGTGCCAGGAGGTCCTAGAGGAGGTCTTCTCTTGCTGGGGTACCCCATCAGTGGACCTTTTTGCCACGCAGTCCAACAGGAAGGGCAGACAGTTTTGCTTGAGGGAATTCCCAGCAAAGGGGGACACATTTCTAGTGGAGTGAACCTTTACTCTCCACTACGTCTTACCTCTGGTTCCCATCATCCCATGGGTTCTCGGGAGGTTGAAGAGGTTTTGTGTAACCATGATCTTGATTGTCCCGGAATGGGCGAGGAGAACTTGGTACTCGGGCCTCTTGGATCTGACCATCTGTCCACCTCAATGGTTGCCTCGGCGGCCGGATCTCCTGACCCAGTCGGCAAGGATGGGTACTCCATCCGAACCCAAAGTCCCTCAACCTACATGCGTGGCTCTTGAGAGAATGAGGTATGATGACTGTGACCTCTCTGAGGAAGTGCTTAATGTTTTGCTGGCTGCACGCAGACCTACCAGGTCATTGTACGACTATAGGTGGAGAAGATTTGAGGCGTGGTGCAGGGAACGCGGAATTGATCCCATCTCTTGCCCCACCTCTGCAGTGATGGAGTTCCTTCTGTCACTGGCCTCAGTGGGCCTTTAGGTCACCACAGTCAAAGAATATTTGTCTGTCTTGTTCAAGAGGTCCCCTGATCAAGGTTCCTATTTTACGATCCCTATAATGGCACAATTCCTGAAGGGCCCTGTAAATAGGTTTCCACCGACTCCCTTTGTGTTCCCAGATTGGGACCTTAATCTGGTTTTGACAACATTTTTGAGCCCATGCACACTTGCTCTTTGCGACTACTTTATTTAAAGACAGATTTTTTTGTCACAATAACATCCGCTAGGCTGGTTAGTGAATAGCAAGCCTTATGTTGCAAATCGCTTTTCCTATGTTTTTTTCGGGAGAAAGTCTCTTAGAGTAAGACCTGGATTTCTCCCAAAGGGTAGTGTCCGAATTTCATCTGTCGCAGTCCATAAACCTCCCAGTCTTCTATCCACTGCACCCTTCAACAAGTTATCAAATGCGGATGATCGGTCCAACAACAATAATAGTCTCATTTGATACCCTGGATCATTCTACATTACTCAGATTCTACATTGTCAGATGATTCTATCAATTGACTATCTTCCTTCATTACCAATAGACCTTCTAGGGTAAAAATTGGCCAATGTTAATTACGGGTTGAAATATGTGGAATGTGGTGTCCCAAAGGGAACATGTTTGTCGCCATTACTTTTTAACTTCTACTTAAAACCTCTTCACAACATTTTGTCTGACTCGCATCGCATTCCAAAATGTTGCTGATGATACCCAGCTCGTTTTTTGACATGGTAAAGATCCATAGGCCGATATAATAAAGAATCAAACCATCTTCCACAAAATCGAACAGTGGATGGTAGAACATTCACTTGGGCTTAATCCAGAAAAGCAGAGCTAGTACTGGTTTCATCCAAAAATATAAAATGCCATAATCTCTTCCAGATTTGACCATTTCAAGCTCTGAGGGATATCTATATCACAGCAACAAAAATTAAGATTCTTGTGTCCTTTTTCATTCTAATCCCTCTAGAGTTTCCCAAATGAATTCACTAATCAGCTCTGCCCATTATCATCTCATGCTATTACTACAATTTAGACCATTACTCGAAAAAACATGTGCTCTATTATTGCCTCTAAATTAGATTATTGCAATGTGCTGTATGCAGGTTCTCCCAAATACTCAATCAACATCAGATCTCCCAACTTCGTAAGAGGCTTCATTGGTTGCCGGTTGAGGCTAGGATTAAATTCAAATTATTAACCACAGCTCATAAAGCTTTCTATGGCAGATGCTCACTTTATATTCGGAATCTTATAAGTACAATCCCTCCCGTAACCTAAGATTGAGTGCCTCTCTCCTCTTCCATATTATACGCTTTAAGTGAGCACATGGCCTGGGGAGAGCCTGCACGGTAAATGCAGTAAAACTCTGGAATCTGCTGCCACTGGCAATTCAGAATGTTCATGATATTCTGTCCTGTAAAAAAATCAAGACCTTACTTATCAAAGGTGTATTTGTCATCCTTATCAGACTAGTGGAGTGCTCAGATAGCCACAGTTCGGAGTGACACACCAAACAAAGTCCAGGATATATTTTAGTTACAGTCCGTAGGCCCAGATGGGCATATCATGCTCCAAGCAGGGAATCGGTAACAAACCTTGATATACAGTTAATCCTGACGCAAGAGTGTAATGCATAGGTTTAAAAATCCCTAATAATACATCAGGGGGATTCTCTAAAACTCCAGAGCTTGGTGGTGCACTACAGGGACCCTAAAAGGGGATGGGGGTGCACACATGTCACACATCAGGTAAGTACTTCACACTGTCAGTTCCAGTGTTGTAAACAGTGCCCCACAGGAAATAACAGGACAATGGGCCTCATTACGAGTCCGGCGGTAACCGCGGCGGTAAAACCGCATGGTTACCGCCGGACTCGTATTACCATTCCGCCTCCGTGATTCCCGGAATTACCGGGGCATTACAACCCCGGTTTTCCGGGAATCACGGAGGCGGAATGGTGTAAATCCCCATTCCCATTGAGTCCTATGGGACTCAATGGGAATCGGGATCATGGAAACACCGGCAGCATCTCGTAATGCTGCCGGTGTTTCCTCGTCCGCCTGCATGCGGGAGGTGTTAAACCCGCCAGGTCAGACCTGGCGGGAACATCACCTCCCGCCTGCAGGGGTCGGGATCAGGCGGTCCGGAAACAGCGGTGGCGGCGGGTTTACCGCCACCGTTATTTCCGGACCGCCAGGATCGTAATGAGGCCCAATGTCTTTAAGCTAACATGGGCTTATTGTGAAAAGCCAGGTAAGCCCTAGTTACTCCCTACAGGTACAAAGAAGAATGCAGCCGACCCCTGAGAACATCAGTGGAAACCCTAAAGAAGAGAGTCAGTACTGGGCTTGAGTCCCAACAACCTCAGGAGAAGAGAAAACGGAGCAGGATTCAGCCCATAATGCCAAGTCAATGGGGAAATGAGGCTGAAGTCCACTTTCATGAATCTTCTAGTACTGACCATGGGGATACTGGGAGGTTGAGTATCAGAAACCCACCAACCAAGGACCCAGAGGTAAGTACTTACAGTGTTGGTTCTTGAAAACACTTTTCCAGGAAATTGGAACAATCCAGTAAGTAAACGCTTCCTTTCTGCAGGGCAAAATGAAGGATAAGGCCACCAAGGGACTTGAACCCTGAGCCAATGATAACCTCGCCGCCCAAAAGAACCACCTCTGGGTACTTAACCAGCACCCCTTGGACTGCTATCTTTATGGGTGGCCCAGGGCATATACTTCCAATGAGTGGAAAGTGTATGTATTGGCAGAGGTAAATCTATTTGAAACCCCAAATAATAAAGAGGAAAAATGCAAAAAGAGCAAGGGTCCCATAAAACAAGACTGCCGGATTGCAAAAAATTAAATTCTGCCCTAACAGGGTGAGCCTTTCTGCCTTATTCAAACCATCTTTGTATTTCAACTTTTCACTGCCAAAATGAAGTCAATGGCTTCCTTGGCTATCTCCCCAGGCATGAACGGGAAGAAGATTGACGCTGTAGCTAAGAAAGTCTTTGCCCAGGGTAACATGGCCAACCATGCCTCTTGTGTAATGGCTGCATTTTCCAACATTTTGTGGTCCATGATGTAGGCACGAGGGTGAGATTAAGCATGCTTTTAAATTGTTTTATATGAGGGAAAGGAAGTGGTGTGACCAGTGCTGAAAGCCGGGTTGGATGCAGCAGATTGGTTTGTGTTGGACCTTCAATGGGGGGCATCTTTGGTGATGTGCAGTCTCTCATGGTTGATGTCGCAGGGGTTCTCACGAGAGGTGCAATCAAATTTGGTGGACATGCCCTTCTGCAATTATTTTGTTTGGGCCTAAGTCCGATGATTCTCTCGAGAGGTTCAAGGAGCCTAGGGCAATGGCCAAGCCACGACGCCTGCTCTTAGATATGGTTCCAAAGGAAAACACCCAAGGTGACCGAAAATAATTGTCTGTATGGTTAATTTGGCCCAATTCAGTCATTGCAAAAAAATATAAACCCATTATACCGAACATGAGGCACGGGGTGTCCCCTGCTCCCCATGTCCGGTATAATGGGCTTCCAGGATTGCAGTGGTGTCCCCCGCTTCCAGGACATTGGAAGCAAGGGACTCAAAAAAGAAAAAGGGACCCTGCGGCGTCAGCTCTGACCCGCGTTGAAGGGACAGACCAGACACCACAGGGGTATAGCAGCAGTGCCGTCCGCTGGCGAAAAAGGTAAGTAGGTGGGGGGTTGGGTATAGGGCTGCTGGCGGGGACAGGGATTTGGGTTGGTTGACTGAAGGTCAAATAGATTTGCAGTTAAATCGACTACAGTCAATTCCGCTGCAAATCTATTGACTTTGGTCAAACAACCCATATCCGTTCCAAAGGAACAGGGTTTTCTTAAGTTCACATCCTTTGAGATTCGGAAGACCCCACTGAAGGCTGCTCCGAGATGGTACACGTGTCCTGGTAGGCTTGCACTGAAAGGTTAGTCTTCCCCCTATATTCCAACTTCCTCAAACTCTTTGAGGATTTCACACATGTTGCTCCAGTTGGGGGATGGTATCTCTGCTTTTATGATGAAAAATTGTATGTGGTCACGTCATTCCTTGGGTTTTGCTACTGCTGCAGAATTGCTATTGCCTCCCTTTTCTCCAGAAGGCCCCAGACAGGCATCCTTTGAAACCTTTCCAATATCTGGAGCTGGTGCTTTTGGAGGAGCTAACCTTGCTTGTTTCCATGTCATTTCATCGCCTGTAATTTCATCCACTATCATTTTAACATGCACATTCCATCGATTTGTTTTGGGGGGATCCCCCCCAATACCCCCTCCCACACTTATTTTTGCTATTGCCTACCCACCCAAACCCTTATCTGCCCTTTAACCCCCCCGCCCCCCCCTAAAACATTCGATGAGCACATTCGATGGAATGTGCATGTTAAAATGCCTGGGGATGAACATGCAGGCAATGAAAGGACGTCGTACCCTTCGCTTTTGGCCAGGGTGGGCCGTGGAGAGGGTTCTTACCTTGGATACCTTGGAGGTGTTGGGGTGGCACTCCTCGTGCTTCTTGGTGCCGAAGAAAGAGAGTCTGCTTCCCTACCTGAACATCAGGAGCGAGAACAAATTCCTGAGGAAGAACAAGTTCAGTATTATAACCTCAAGAGATTCTCCAAGCTCAGTAGTCAAGACTGGTTGGTGTCACTGGACCTCCAGGATGCTTACATCCATGTATCAATCAACCTGAAGAAAAGAAAATTCCTGAGCTTTGCGATAAGCATCACCACCTATCAGTTCAGGATGGTTCTTTTTGGGCTGTCCCTTATGGAACATATGTATCCAAGCACCTTAAGGCTCTAAAGGGATGGCAAGTCTCCTGGTGGAGAAAGGAAGAAAAACACTCTCTGGTCCGGAAGGACCATAAGAAGCACCAAAAGAGAGCTTACTCTCCATGTGTATCTTTTATGCATCATTCTTCTTTCTCGTCGAATAAGAGGTGCCACCATTCCAGGGATATATCGTAGGAATCTGCTCTCCAGGTACCATTTCCCACTCAATCCTCCACTCGGAAGGAATGGGATACATTACGACTCAAGATGCTAGACAACTTCAAGGCCCTGGTGCTGGCGGCTTCTGCAGGACGCACCTGAAAAAGCCAACAGGGAATCATTGTAAGACTACGACTGCATGCACACGGGTTCAGCCTGACTTAAATGGACACGCATCCGACACGCAATGGTTATCAAGCTCTCTGCACCAGCTCCCCTTTGCGCCCCCCCATGAGTATGCCCCCGATATCCAACATCTTCGACCAAGAGGGTGATCGCATCCCGTTTGGGGTGGAACCCTTACTCCAGAGGGAGTTCTACGGTGAGGACTTTCTGGACCTGTCCGCAGATCTGCAGGAGGCCAGTGACTTTAGCATCTCCCCAGAGCTAGACATCCTTCTGTCTCCGATTCCGGGTAATCCTTCAGCTGCTTCTTTTCAGAAGATGATCGCAAAGGTTTTGTAAACCCTGGTCGTTATCAGCACCCACCAAGCCACAGGTTTAGTTTGAACTGACCAATATCTATAATGAGGGTCCCCCAAAAGAGGCCTTGCTGCTCTTCAACCCGGCAGTAGAGGCACCAGTGTTGGAGGCCTGAGAAAAGCCAGAGTCGACACCCACAGTGGCCTGGGACCATGCCAAAATGCATCTCCCAGCACCCTCTGATCTGGCTTTTCTCCAGCATTGGATCATTCATGGATTCACATGCTGTGAATATTCCCCGTCAGGCTGGGAACCTCGGTCACTTTAACCTAGCGTTTTCCTATGGAAAACTTCGACACTTCGGTGTCCTATCAACATCCTTTTTGGGTGCTTTAGTCCCCACCAATAGGACGTAGGATATAAATAGCCCCGCCCCGCGGCTTCTCTTCAGATTTCAACCGTCTCCAAACTGTTGGGATCACCTCATGTTCGTTGTGTTTTTTGCATGTGTGTGTGTACTATTTGCGTATTGAGATGACTTCTGGGGCTCTGAAGAAGTCTCTGTTCTGGCCCTGTACGACTTGTGGGTTGAAGAAGGTGTATGAGGGTGACGGGCATATGGATTGCCTCTATTGCCTTTACCCCCATCACTCAGCAGACTCTTGCGAGATTTGTAGATGGTTTTTGCAAAAGACTCTTAAGGACCGCAATCGGCGGTTGGTTTGTTGGCTTAATGAGGGCACCTACCCCGCCTCGGAGGTGGGATCGGTCCGGAGCCGGCCCTCTGAGCGGCCTGTACAGGTGGCGGATCATAGCCGGGCGGCGTCGGCAAAGCCTCTGGCTAAGAAACCTCATCCTGCTCCTGGGTCGGAGGTGGGGAAGAGCGGTAGATCCTCGTTGAGTAAGCAGCTGTCAAAGGGTGCTTTTTTGTCCAAGCATGGTCGGTCGGACCATTCCCGAGGGTCTGGTGGTAGGTGTCACAGGAGAAGGGCAAGAAAGACATGTTGTCGAAGTGCTCCTCTTCCGGGGACCATCACAGGTCGTCCTCTAGCAGGGAGTCATCTAAGCACCGGTCCAGCACTGCCAAGCAAGCCGGATCTCCTGCGAAATCTACGCCGCAGGTGGCGGTTCCGACGACATCCTCGTCGACGGGGGTCCCGTCGTCGAAGGTTCATCTGCCGTCTACTGTTCCGTCATGGACTGTTGTGTCATCGGCTCCGGCGACGACAGGGTCTGATAAAGGCCTGATGCTTTTCACGTTGTCGAGGATGCGCCGGACTTCGAGGCTGTTCCACCTCCCCGTCCGTATCCCACGCAGCATCCCTCGTCGGCGATGACGAACCAGTAGACATGGTGTCCCGAGGCACGCTGTCTGACTCAGACTCCGGCAGTTCACCCTCCTCAGGGTATGAACGTGGACAATCTTCTCTCACCCGCAGAGGCACCAGCAACCCAACCGTAGCAGACAAACGCAGAGGAACACCAGCAGCATCCGTGACAGGCCCCACCAGGACCACATTCAGAGGGGGGAACCTCGCATCCAGCTGGCTTGTAGCTGACGAGTGGGGTGTTGCAGTCTTCCGCCTTTGACTCGCTTCTGCCTGACACCATTCTACATCATGAGGCGGCAGCTTTTCCGGTGTCATCGGAGATGGACAACGACCGGGAGCCGGTGTTGGGGCCGTTGGCCTTGGGACTGTAGAGTGTTGGACCTTCGACGTCGGTGGGTGTGGGTGCTGATCCTGCTAGTTACCCACTGATGAACCCGCAGGCTATGTTGTCGCTCCAGGTTCTGTCCACACCCCAATCATTGTTGGGCCAGCTGTCAGATTTAGGCGACATGTGGCTCCTCTGTTTAGTGATCATCTATGTTAGGCAGAATCCCATGCAGTTCCTTTAGGGAGCACTAGAGAAGATTAGGACTACAGGTATATGCAATAAATCCCCTTTGGTATCAGCCTGTACCACACAGATTTAGTTGGTAGCTGTGGCTGAGCAGTCAGACTTATCTCAAGAGGGAGATGAGCAGTATTCAGGGTTTACACAATAGGACTACAATACTATGGAACAAGGAAACACTGATCAAAGCTTTGTATCAAAAAGAATATATACATTTACTTTACACACTCTGATGTTCACACACAAATCACTATTATTAAAGCAAGCTAAAACAGTCAATAAAAGTATACACAACTTCCTATTTAAATTGTAGACAAGTTTGAGCAAGAGTGAAACCTGAGCAAAACGGCACAGTGTAAACCAAGCAGAAATGGCAATTTCTCAAAAGGGAGGGAAAGGACAAGTTATATATGTTTTGACTCTTTAACACACCAGCAACACTTCCCAAGTAGATTGTTAACAAGTTAGGCTATACTGAGGTGATAACCGAGCAAAATGGCACTTCACAATATTAAAAAGGGGAAAGAAAAGGGTGGTTATAAGAGTTAGGTGCACCAATACATTTCTAGGTGAAAAGCAATCTAGCGAAGGCAGTTGTAACAGATTTAGTCAGTCAATAGGCCTGTACCAGAGACAATGGTACAATGCAATGTGCCCAGGTTCAAACTGTTCTAGTAGCTGCAGTCAAGTCTTTGTTTAACGAATTGAAAAGGCGGTTGCAGGAGGTAAAAGACAATGTTCGACGATAGGGGTGGCCAACCCAGTAGGTAAATAAAGGATTTAAAACACCTTTAGCGATACCCAACGAAACGGAAGGCCTGGCGGAACAATGTACCTTTAAGGTGGAAGAGGCTCCTGCGGTGGCGGTAGTTCCTGCAGCTCGGGAGATCCAGCAGAGGAAGAGAGGCTCTCGTCGTGGAGGAAGGTTCCAGTTACTGCACTGCCCAGGGATGAAGCCAGCCGCGGTGCTGCCAAAACAAATAAAAGGTACGCTCCTTTAAATCGCAGTCGTGGTGGACGAGTGCCTGGCTATCCGGTCTCCGAGTGCAGGGCACTGGTGATTCGACCAAGGCAGGTCCTGGAAGGCGATTGGTGAACTGGTTGGCCCCACCAGCTCAAGGGCAGAAGACTCTTGAGTCGTTGGAGAAAAGTGGTGAGGATCTGCAGCAGGGCTTCACTGGTGGTTCAGTCGTTGCAGATGTCTTCAGCTTCTCTCCTCTTTGGGTTTCTAGTTCCAGTGGCGACGTCTTGTCCTCGAGTCCTCAGGACCCTGCTTTTATGCAGCAAGACCCCCATTCATACAGCCTAGCTGTCACTCACACAGTGGGGTGGCTCTCCTGGCGGGAGAACCCCCCAGCCTATCAGGGCAGAGTGCGACTTGGGTTGCGTAGGCAACCCTGTCCAGGGTGCTTATTCCCCCTCCCACACATCCTGTCTACCCCAGACTCAGTGGCTGAGAGAGGAGGGCTTCTGTGCAGAAGCCCGCCAAAAGGACGAACAAAGGATCCCCGACCTGGGTTAGGATTTCAGAGAAAGACACGAGAAAGAAATATTATTAAAGTTCTGGCAAAAAAAAACACTGGATTAAAGTTAATATTAAAATAAACCGGTGGTATGGTAGAGGCTGTCAGTAAAAGTGGTAGCCTCGAACAATGGGAAAATCCCATAGGGAAATATTTGCGGCCGAATATTTACGGTAGTAACCACTGCCACCAGCCAGAAACTTTGGAGAGAGGGACTGTACGGTTCCCTCTCGAAAATGAACACCAGGGAAAAACTATTAACCCTTGCCAGTACTTCCATAGTAAGATGGGTTGTACTGGTTTAGTTCATATTTATTGACTAGTAAAGTCAATGGGGACTTTACATGCCCTGGGAGACAGTAGTCAGTCCCAGGGTATGGAGTCTATATTTGGGGGTCACTATGACACCCCTGTGTCACTGCACTGAGGGTGCTGTGTTACACATGTTAAAAAGATGATTCCTATGAGGGTGAGAAAAACCCCATAGACCATAAGCACACAGGATAGCCTAAAACACACATCAGCAATCTGTCTAAGAGTGGGAAAAAAAGAGTCTCACTCTTAGCAGGAGAAAAAAATAAACCCCTCAAATCCAGCAAAGCTGCTGGGGGACTCTATAGGTAAGGGAAATTAGCCTTAGAAGAGAATTCTCCCTAACAGTCTAATCAAGCATTTCTTGAAGGGGTTGTTTCGTACTTTTCCTCCAGTCAAGAAGTTTGCGCCGGTGTAGAGCCTTAATGTGGTACTTTAGGGTCTGATGAGACAGCCTTTTGAGCCGCTGTCGACGACTGCTTTGCAGTTTTTGTCATGGAAGGTGGCTTTTCTGGTGGCCATTACTTTGGCCAGAAGGATATCAGAGTTGCAACCATTGGTTGTGGACCCTCCATACTTG
The DNA here is from genome assembly GCF_040938575.1 of Ambystoma mexicanum. Taxonomy (NCBI): domain Eukaryota; kingdom Metazoa; phylum Chordata; class Amphibia; order Caudata; family Ambystomatidae; genus Ambystoma; species Ambystoma mexicanum. The sequence goes on along the minus strand of NC_090925.1, from coordinate 322,791,265 downwards.
AGGTTTTTGAAGGACAAGGTTGTGTTGGCTTTATCCCAAAAGTGCCAACGGCATTTCGCAAACTCTCTTCTATTGTTTTGCCCTCGTTTTTTGCTTCAGCATTCACGCCTGCCGAACGGGCTTTGCATTCACTGGATGTGAAGAGGGCGTTGAAGTTTTATTTGAATCGTACTCAGGATTTCAAACAGCTATTTGTGGCTTATGGGCCATCCGCCAAAGGACGGGCAATCTACAAACAAGGACTTTCTCGTTGGGTGTCCTCTGCTATCTCGTTCTGCCACACTAAAGCTGGAAAGCCTTTGGGAAGTACTCTGAGGGCACACTCGACGAGTTCTACGGCTTCGTCGGCGGCATTATGGTCGGGGATTCCACTGGTGGACATTTGCCAGGCGGCCTACTGGGCGGTGCCGCATACCTTTACCCGGCATTACTGTCTGGAGCAGCAGCATGGTGAGGATGTGCAGGTGGGATGGGCGGTCATGCACCGCCTGTTTCAATAAGGTAAGCCCCGCAGCTTCGGGGTGTTTGTTTTAAACTTGATCACTGGATGGGTTTCTTTGTCTCATGTATGTGATTCTGTTTCTGTATTGGTTTGCCTTTACACTCCGCCATGCATGATTGGTACTGCTATGTAATCTATCCACAGCATGTGAATCCATGAAAGATCCAATGCTGGAGAAGGGAGTAGTTTCTTACCTGTAACTCCATTTCCCCAGCGTTGGTATCTTTCATGGATTCGCATGCGCCCTCTGGCCGCCCCTGCAGGTAAACCTGGTTCGGGTTCCCTCTACTTTGGAGGTTAAAATCTGAAGGGAAACCGCAGGAGCGGGGCTATTTATACCCTACGTCTTATTGGTGGGGACTAAAGCACCCAAAAAGGACGTTGATAGGACACTGAAGTGTCAAAGTTTTCCATAGGAAAACGCTAGGTTAAAGTGACAGAGGTTCCCAGCCTGATGACAGGGAATATTCACAGCATGTGAATCCATGAAAGATACCAACGCTGGAGAAATTGAGTTACAGGTAAGAAATTACTCCCTTCTCTCCACCCATGCATTACAATTATGTTTGATGGTACTGGTTTCGACGGCTAACCTCAAAACCACCTCCTTCTCACCTTTGCCTCCTGACGGGGAAAGCAAGCGTCTGGATGTTTGGGGGTGCAAGAGATTTAGTTCGGGCAGCCCTGTCCAAGCGCAGTAAATGTATCTTGCGCTTTTGTCAAGTACTTGTGTGGTCTCTGCACCATGGTCTTGGAAGCAGCAGAGAACTTCCCGGTTGGAGAGATGACGGGGGGCTACAATGCCCTGGTAAAGAATGTTAGGGAAGCAGCACACCAGATTTTACAGTCAGGCCTTCAGACTGCGTAGCGCATACCTTGGACACAGGAACTGTCTTAAGGAGGCATTCTTGAATGAGAAACTCAGTTCAATGGATTGCATTCCTCATCTTGTTAGATATCCCATCCAGCGTAAGGTGCTCGTAAAATGTTGATGGGGGCATAGTGCTGCTCGACAGCTTCTTTCGACCTTTGCATGCCTCTTCCGTGCCTCTCCTCGACTCCAGATGTGACGTTGGCGGTACATATAACCAGTTACTATGGCCCCATAGGAACATGCTCAGTTCTTTTTGTGACTAAAAAAATTGAATTTGTTGCTGACATGTCGGGCCGTAAGCCGTTGGGATCTAAGCACTGGAACGACTATAGCTCAGAACTGTCGGATCGCAGACCTGCACAACATTTGTGTGTGGTGCCTCAGGGTTGGAACATGTCGTCAAGCAGTGCGGTTTCCGGCCACATATGAATCCAAAACGCTCAGCGACGTTGGCGCTCGGCAGGCCCCTTTCGAAATCTCCAGGGTCAAAAAATCCTCAGGCCGACATCAAAGCCCCTCTGCCCTAGAAATAAGACGGGTATCACAAAAAAGCAAAGAAACTGTCTCATCCTCGCTGTCCTCCCATAAGAAAAAGCATGGGCACAGGCATGACTGTGATTCGCCGGAGGGGTGGCGTAAGTCATACCCGAGTAAGGGGGCCCTGAGAGAGAAGTGGAAGGTGCTCCACAACCAGATGCTCCATTTGTTTGAGAAAGCTGCGGCTGGTTCAGCTTTGGCCTTGAAGCCATACACAGCAACATGCACTGACTGTGTCTGGAGGGTGCGTTGGCCATGTCGGGTCTAACACCCTCGATGCCGACCCCGTCATGAGCCCCAATCCGGTCAGCTCCGTCGATGATGGACCAGAGTTTTTTTGCCAGGTCTGGATTCTTCTAGTCCATGAGGCCCATTTTTGACAACAGAGGCTCGGTCCCCTTCGGAATGGAGCCCTTGGGAGGGGTAGAAGCCAAAAGTATGCCTGATTTTTTCAAAGACACTGTATATTTCTTTGCCTTAGCCAAAGGGCTGCACAATGCAACCAAGCACAATTTTTTGTCCAACCTCGACATGCAGCAAGCGGCTCCCTACACCCATCCAATTGCACAGTACAGGAAGTTGGTCAAGAGGGTGATATTGGCCGCTACAGTCAGTTCAAGACCTGCACCAAATCTCCCGACAGACAGTAGAAAAGGACCAACTCTCTGGCAAAGAAGATCTTTTCTTGTAACTTTGCCAAATACTCACGTATTTGGAGGACAATCGCGGAGGCGGCGGACCATCTCCCAGCTGGTAAATTGAGGGATGGTTTCATCAACCTGGTCAGTGATGGAAAGGAGGTGGTGTGCCAAACCCTCGATGCGAGTTTCGATACCACTGGCTGCGTTGGCCGTTCTATGGGGACATCGACCTCCGTGGTTCGCGGGTTCTCTCTGAATGTGCACTCTTAATTCGCTTGACATGGCTTTTGGTGGCGAGAACCTTTTGGGCCAAAGGCGATTGCGATGTCAAAATGTTTTCGACCGCGCCCCATGACGTATGTCTATGGTGTCTTGGTGCTTGTCACGGCATGGAGATCTACACGTTGTGCGCAAAGATGCAGCCGAAGTCCTTGGGAGAGAGAGCTGGGAAACTGGCTTTGGGCCGACCTGTTGCCAAAGTCTCCGGCACGGTCCCTCATCCAGTCCTCAATGGCTGAGACTGAGGAGCCCACCCATACCAAGGGGAAATAACACCATTGTAAGAAGACCAAGAAGCGGTCCCATACCAGGAGCTGTTCCTCGTCTTCCTCACGGAAGAAGCAGTGTCACCACTGCCACTGACGCGAATCCAGCTCGTCACTGAATCGAGGTAAGCCTTTGGCGGGGCCGACCACTCGGGAGGAGTTGGGAGAGTTTTAAGAACTGTTAGAAATGTTAAAGACTCAAGAGGCTGTAGGTGCAGCTCCAGCCCCCGACCAGCAGGCTTTTTCAGCTAAAGCGGCGCTCGGTGCTCCCGACCCCAAGCTGGCCGACTTTGAAGGCATCTTCGGGTGTTACTGCCCGTTAGGGATAAGTCGCCTAAAGGCCATAGGGCCGAGACTCCTGACGTCTCTCGGTTGCCCGAGCGTCTCTCGGTGCCAAACGTACCCTGGGCATTGATAGCTTCGGCTTCGAAGTCTATCTTCAAGCCTTCTTGCGCCGACAGTTGCCGATGGTGCCTTTGCGCCACTGTCGAGATCAGGTTTCTTCGACTCCATGTGCTCCTTTTTCAGAGTCGATGAGCGCAGTGACCCTGAGGACACACGGTCAACCCCATTTTCACGGGCGCCGTCAACTATTTTGACGACCAAGCTGATTTATTGGCTTTGGCTCATTGTTTGCATGATGCCAGTGGTCTGGATACTTCTCCAGACTTGGAGTTACAGCTGAAACAGCCTTATACCCACACTAGTGTGAAGGTCAAGGAGCTGGTTCACAGGGTAGTAGACACCCTGGGGTTGAAGACGTCCTCTGTCCCCCTTCAGGGTTATGATCTTACTGACATTTTGGACAAGAGTCCCACAGTCAAGACCAATATGCCTTTCAACCCTGCCATTGCAGATCCCTTAGCCTCCTTATGTCAGCACCCTTTTTCCATTCCCCCTGTGAATGCCATTTTCACAGGGAATTATAGACCAACAAGAGTATATCCTTCTTTCCTCGATACTCATCCTTCCCCAGAGGGGTTGGTGATTCAGGCTGCCACTGTCTCCACTAGACCCGCGGCATACACCTCTAATCTGCCTACGGACAGAGAGAGGAAAAAATGTGACGCCCTAGCCAGAAAGGTGTTCACTTCTGGTAGCATGGCTCTCAAGGCCACTAACGTGGCGTGTGATTTTGCCAAATATTCACTTGGCTTATGGAAAGCAGTCGAACAGGCTGCTGAGTACGTCCATGAGGGTGCCATGATGGATGGTATCTTACAGCAGGTGGAGGATGGGAAGGAGGTAGCCAAACGAGCCTGGACGTGGCAGACTGTGTTGACAAAGCAATGGGGTCAGCAATTGTGATGAGATGCCAAGCTTATCTTAAAACTTCTAGTTTCTCCCCGAATGTCCAAAAAAGATTTCTGGACATGCCCTTTGAGGATGATATGCTTTGCGGAAAGAAAGCAGACGAGTCCTTGGAGAAATTCAAGGAGTCAAAACTGGCTGCTAAATCTTTGGGCCTAGCGGCGCAGCCGGCCAAGCCTGCCTTCAGCTTCACCTCCAGGGGCAGTGTCACGGTTTGTGAACACAGTGTCTGCTTTCCACATAAGCAGCATCGTCCCCCCCCCCGAAGCACACCCTACGCTCCTGTTGGTTGCCATGGCGCTTACACCAACGCCATGAGTTCACGCTGCGCAACGCTCGTCTGCTCCACTGTTGCCACGAGGTGCACAACCGATACGTGGCGCACACATGTATGTGACTACATGAGGCAGAAACAACACGCAAGTATAAAGAAGTGAAACTCCATAATGCTGGTGCTTCTGATTATAGTAAGTCCTCCTTGTTCTGTAAACCTACATCGTCCTTGCCTACCATTGCTGGCCCTTGCTTTGTGATACCGACTTGCCTTGGATTACGATTTTGTACTTTGTCTTCCTGGTTGAACAAACTCTTCTTCTGTTCCACGGATTGCCTACTGGATTTCCCTTGACGGAATTGGCTCCTTGTTACCAGTGTGAGAAACTCATGGTGACACAAGTAAGACCGACACAAATGATCACATTTCAGGGGGGTTTATTGAAAAATGGTGTGTGGGATGGAAAAATGCCGAATCTAAACCTATATCTACGATGGGGACAGGTGTTGACCATCAAATGAAAAATAAGTCAAAATAAAAGTGCCTATATTAAGAAATCTATGGCCAAACCTTACAACTATTACAACTATTACAGAAAAGGGTGTGGGATAATTCTCAAAAAAGAAGTATTCTCAAATAATAAGTCCGGATGAAGTGGTTTGAGTCTCCTTTTCCCACGTTTTAGCACGGGGTAGGATGGGAGCTGATGGAGCACAGTATAGTCTCGGGCTTCTCTAGCACGAGACGACGGTTCCACTGGCAGAGAGTCTCCGGCTTCTCTAGCCCGAAACAGCAGTTCCATTGGCAGTTATCAGGTCCGTCGATGGCCAAGTCTCATTTCCTTAGAAAGTTTCTTGCCTTCAGGGCCTGATGTGTTTAGAAAAACTAACAAAACAAAAGTTCCTTTAACAAATGAAAGTTTGCCTTCAAAGTTCAATGTGAGTGATGGTTTCACCCCTTGGTCCCCCTCTTGGTCCCCCTCTTCTAGTCTGACCCTTCTCGTATCGTATTTTACAATTTCCAGTAGGGTAATGGCTTCACCCCTGGTTCCCCCTCTTCTGGGCTGACCCTTCACATATTGTTTTCCACATAAGGTTCTGATGAAAGCTTCGCCCTTGGATCTCCCTCGGCCGGGCTCGGACCTCTGTTGACTGTCAGTACTTGGGTGATAGCTTCATCTCTGGCATCCCTCCTTCGGGTTCACTCTTGCCGTTTCTTTTAACTTCTGCTTTGGGGTGGCGACTTTTCACCCTCGGATCCCCCTCCGCCTAGCACCGACCCCTCTCGATTCTTAGCCTTCCTTCACCGGATTTACTATGGCTCTCGGGCAGGGTGATAGTGGCTCACCCCTGGGTCCCCCTGTTCTGGGCTGACCCCTCCTTACTTTTTAACGTTCACTTTTATATAGTTCAAAGATTTTGGAATTCACTTCCCTTGCTTTCATGTCAATTCACGAATCAAAGTCTTTCGAATGTACGGGGCTTTTATTCGACCATCACGTATGATATGATATATGATATGATAGGTTATTTATAAAGTGTTTAATACCCAGAGGTTTCTAAGCGCGGACCCGGGGATCGAACCTGTGTTGCTCTGTATCGTCTTGCTTCCAAGGCGAGCACGTTGCCACTGAGCTATCCTCCAGAGACTGACCACTTTGCATTCCTTTGGCGGCCTTCCTATGGCCTTCTGGTTTCTGTAGTTTCTGAATATGGGGCTCAACTGGTCTCTCTCGAGTTAGCACCCACGTGGTGCCCTTTTCCCTCTGCAGCTGGTCTTCCCCTCACACTTTTAACAGTTCCATTTAAAGTTCATTAGCCGCTTTGCGATTCTCACTCAACACAGCCCGGTGCTTATTGATTCTCCCCTCGACTCACCAGCGGTGATGAACCGCTTTGCTTTCGGCTTCTCTGGAGTCAAGGCTGGTACCACACAGGTGCAGGAGTCTCCTCTACTCCACCTTGTCTGCATAGGCTTGCCCCGTGTACTGTTCACATCTGCTGCAGGACAGTGATGTTATTGTTGGCAGTCTTTCCTCAACGAAGGTTCCGCGGGCCTGAGATGAAACAGGCAAGGTCACTTCTCTCCTCGCCACCCTCGCAACTTCTGCCGCCTTTCTCGTTCGTTTGAAATGCCACTTGGTAGCCGTCTGGTCGTGCTGTCTGCTGTACTCCTCTTCACCTTGCTCGTCTTGTGCTTTCTTGCTCCACCTTTTATCTCTATGGGGAAACGGAAAGGCTGTCAGGTGTGTGTGATTTGAGTCAATTGCCTGACTTTTCCTGACCCTCGGGTTGGGACATGTCAGTTACACAGGTTTAACATTAGTCTGTTGTCTTGGCTGTGAAACAGTATTCGTGTAACAGAAGGGTGGGGGGGGGCGTTGGCGTGTCAAAATTGCCTATGGGACAAAATACGAAATAGGAAAGGTTGGGGACATGGATGAAAATAACCGGGATGGAGAATGGAACATAGGGGATTTGGGGTGATTCGGAAAAAGGGTAATCAGAGGGACGGAATTCTTGAAGCAGACGGGAATAACTGAGGTCGTAAAATAGTCCAGAGGGATTATGGGAACTGTAGTATGTTACCTGAGCAGGTAGGGATTGCGGGCGAGAATAATCAAAGAGATGGAAAGAAGAAGGCTTGGGAGTATTAGGATGGTGAACCAGATGACACGGTTTTTGGGAGAGACGGTTTCTGAGTGTTGCAGGGTTTGAGATCCTAGGGGATCGGTTCCGTGTGGAAGCGTAAGTGGGTTTCGATGGGAGAGATTTAATGGGAGGAGGTGAGGCAGATGTAGTGTAGCCTATAAAGGCCTCAGAAATCTCATACGCCTCTCCTTCCTCTGCATCATACTGCGTCTCACCTCGGGCATTCCCTTGAGCATGACCCTGGGGCCCCTTACCATCCCTCGTTCGTCCACCCCCAGGTTTGGGATCTGAGAGCGCCAGCCCTCCCCATGGCACCTGAATAAGGGTTTACTGAGGTCTACTTTGGAGAACACCCTCAGGTTTTTCACCCCAACCTTACTTGACAGCATGCTTTGAATTTACGCTAATTTTGTACGCTATGCTGAATCGTCAGAGTGCAGTCAGTCTACCGTTGGAGCGTCCTCGTGCCGCCCAGGAAACGGGTCCTTACTAACCCTATTAATTCCCTTTTCCTTTTGCTTAGGCCTTCCCTTCCTTTCCTTTTTGTTTGTGTGTGCTGTTTGGGAAACCCTTTCAAGAATCCTGATCCAAGTTTTTGGCCACCAACCAGCTTCCTTACATTGAATCCCATTCCTAGTGCGACTAAGGTTAGTGCCCTATCAATCTGTTCAATTTATTTCTACAACATACTCAGGTACTAAAACTGTCCTCCGGTTTATTGCAGCCTGGTGGTATTTTTGCTCTTTCATGTGAACCTCTGTCCTGTCCATTTTGAGTTAAGCGGACAGGCCTTTGTTTCACAAGAAAGGTCGCCCTCTCAGAGGAGGCCCACAGTGGGCTGACCAGCTGCAACAATTCCACATGCAGATTTTTCCCTATTTCTCAGGGATTAGTTGTCTCTACACCTTTGTAACGTGAGTATTGACAGGCAGGGGCTACAGGCGTTATGTACCCTTTGGCAGGAAGGCACAGCTCCTGCAAGCCAGGCATGGGCAAAGGCGCTTATCACGTCCTGGAATGGGCAGATGGTCCTCTAGAGGCCAACAAGCAGCAGCAGTGGCAGCGTCACCTGTGCCCTCTAAGCCACTTTGATTTCCCCTCCCACGATTTACCGGTTGGTGGACGGTTGGCAGGGCATTGACCCCAGTGGTAGGAAATAACTTCTGACTCTTGGGACCTGCAGTTGATTTGTCGGGGTTATTGTCTGCCTTTTCTAATGCGGCTTTCAGGTAGACCTCCACCTCCCCAAATCCAACATAAACAGGAGCTCAAGGAAGAGCTGAGAGCCCTGTTAAAGAAGGGTACAGTGGAAGAGGTGTCTCCCTGTTAGGTAAGATTTCCACAGAGCTGGTAAATCTTCCTTTCCTGGTTCAACTCCAGAACGTTTTGCTTTTCTAGTGGGATATTTTTCATTAATGTGGGATCCTTTTTCCACACTCACCTGTCTTTAACTCTTTTTATGTTTTTATGGGTGTCATTTTTAAGACTCTCCATAGTGTAATTTTTATAAAGTTATCATGTCTAACAACTTATTGGCAATAAGTGCCTGTTGTTGCTGGGTTGCCCTAGGGGCTCCCCATTTAACTTTCTTGTGCTAACTTCGAGTGAACTACAGTTCCCATGGGTAGAAAGGATCTTCGGATCCCTTTTACATTTTATTCTGTGAAACCAGCACACCCCTCCTTATGTGGAGTGCTGGGGAGATACATTGTATCCCCTTTCACATTAAAACTGTAACAATTCTGTTAAAGTGACAAGCTTACCTTTAATGGCTGGTGGCAGTGATACCTTTTACTAATTTGGTGCACCTTTACCGCGGGCTGTAATCACAGCTGCAGTAAAGGCCCCTTAGGGTGCTCATTTTACCAAAATGGCCCCTGGCTTCTTTTTCTGCCATTTTAGTGTTTCTTGTCATTTCTTGTTCCTTCCCCTGACATCCAGGGCGGGAAATTCCTTTGTGTGAGTTTTGTCTTTATGGGAGTCCCCTGGACACCCTGCCCAGGCTCCAGTCAGTCTGTAAGCACAGGAAGTGGGGGAGGAGTCCAAAACTCCCTCATCCTTTGTCTTACGCCTTCCTTCAACTGGGACAAATCCCAGTGGGGTGATGGCTGTCCTGATTGGACACCCAGACGCCCCTGTCTTGTAAAATGCAGGGAGAGAATGCAGAGGTTGTGCTGTAGTTCCTGATAAATACTGGAAACCTGGAAGCTGAAGTCATGTCGACCACTGGAACAGAAAGCCGAAGAGGAGGATGAAGGAAAAGCAACGGGAATGATTTCCAGCGACCGGAGAGCCTGCTGTGTAACCGGAGCCTGCTGCAGCCCTTTCTTCCAATCGACCTGGGGTCTCCGAAAACGACGACCCAAACCCAGAGCCTGGTGAGACCCACTAGACTCAAGACAACCTGCATTTTGAGCCATCCCACGGGTTGCTGCGACCTTGCGTTCTTGCAATACCCCAATAACCTTGGACCTCCAATCACTTTGTGGTGCACGGTCTTCCGAATTCCGAATCTCGCTGAAACTTTGTGGGCATCCTGGTGTATCTTCAGAGACACAAATTGGGTCCAAAATGTCCCCTCACAAGAGTGCTGGACCTTTTAAACGATGAGAATTCAACCACGATTTTCTGTCTTCTTCTGTGCTCCATGAAAAGGTGCCAAATCCGCAGAACCGCATTCAGCCGCAAGGGAAAACTTGCCTAGAGCCTTATTCATCGATTCCTGCTGCAAAGTCCCTTCTGAGGTCTTGTGTTCAGTCTCCAGGACAAGTAATCCACTGACCGGGTATTTGGCTGCAGTCCCTGAAGTTCTGCTGTAATCTCTCCTTCATTGCTGAGGTACTGTGTTGGCTTGGGTAAGCCTGTTGGGATTTCTGTGTAGTCCTGGGGTGTTTTCTGTGATTGGGAGGTCCCTCATCCAATACACCCAGTCCCACTGCTAGAATCCTGCTGGGATGTCTTCTGTGAAGTCCCTGGACCCTCTTCTAACCCTAGAAGTAAAGTACTCACCTGTTTGCCAGTTTTCCTAAGGAAACTCTTACTTTTGCTACTAAAGAACTTTTTCTAACACTTCCTGTTGGTCACTAGTCCTAGTGAACCCCCCCTTCTGCCACTGAGAAATCTCATGCTCTAAGGGAAAGACTTTGAAGGGATTGGGACTTCTGCCTAGAAAAGAAAACAAGTGTTTTACTTGTAAAGAGTTGGTGGGTAACTGTAATTCTAAGAGTGACCAGTTACCAAAGTTCTTACTGATCTTGAATGTGTGATGCACTATTCTTAAAAGTATGGTTAACATCTTTTCTTCCTTATCCACTGTTTTACCAGTCTAAAAGAAAGTAGATGTAAAGGTATTTTACCCTCCTGTGATTAGGTTGTGCCTCTTTACAAAAGTAATGTGTTGGTTTCACCAGGTTATTCCTGAAGGGTAATTGTATGAGTGTGCTCCAACTGTTGGTATCACCAGGTTAATCCTGTTAGGATAACTGTATGAGTGTCCCCCAACTGGGTCTTGCTTCCCCTGACTTGCTGCTAGCCTGTCCTTAATAAGTCTACATTAGGTTGTTGCCTACCTAGAATAACTATTCAGTAAAGTGTGACATTGGGTTTTACTTTCCCCTTCATTGTGAAGTTAAAGTATGTGGGTTTTACTTACCTTGTGTTAGCTGTGTGCCATCCAAAACAAGTTACCAGAGTTATTGCTTACCTCAATCTGGGGTTCCCTGATTTCCAAAGCATCTGTAATTGTATATTACTTCCTTAGGTTTTACCCACCTGGTATAATTGTGTGTTATGACAAAAGTATGCGAGCGAGGGACTTTTTGAAAAGAGACCTTCCAAAAGTGTACCTCGCAACCTGATTGCTGGATGAATGTAGAGAATGCAGGAATTATTAGGTTTGCATGTATAGTGAGGTACTGCGTCGCATGGAGTAAGCCACCACAGAGACTTTGAGCCCCTCTACTGCGTTTGTAGAAAATGAGTAAAGTTTAGATGAGCTTACACATGACCATGCGCCGTGAAATAAATCAATGTTCCTTTTATTTCGAAATTTAAAGCCTTTGCGGATGACACGTGTTTCGGCAAACAATGCCCTTTTCAAATCCAGGCTGAGTTAGCGTGGCAGAAAAAATCATAAAGAAAAAAAATGAAAAGAAAATGAGCAAACAAAAAATATGTATCTATAATACATTTACATTCTCATGCATGTTAAACATTTGTGAAAAAATATATATACTAAAGCACTCGAAGTGACCAAAGAAAATAACTTCTTAACAATATATGAAATACTCAAGGAGTACCAGGACGACATTAAATAACGCAAACTGAGGAAATTTGACAGAGATGACAGAGATTATAACGAAGATCGAGTTTATACTTTTCAAGACAAATATAATAAATTCACAAAACCAGTATCAAAAGAGTCAACTCCCAACACTTCTTCAGCAAGCTCAGAAGCTGAAGAGGAATCGGAACCCAACACTGAAACTAATACATACACTGCAAAGAAACAAGGACATGGTTTTCTGAACCAAATCAGACGATATAAAAAAGGTAATAGAAACCTACCTGTGAAACAGGTCAGTTTTCAGATAAACAAAGCACCAGACACATCACAACTCCCAATCGGAAAAGAGGGAGTAGAGGATCTGGAGGATTCAGACAACCAAGACCACTTAGACGCCTATCGACGCCTAACCAGGGCCGCCGTGAGAGAGGCAGCCAAGAAACCCAAATAAACAATCTTGTAATTAATTTATCAGATCACCATCTTACTACGGAGGAACGTACACTTTTAAACCGAGGCCTGTCCTTTGCCCCCACTGTGCTTTGTGAACCATTTAACTTACATGTGGATTTATTCAAATGTACTCGGCAATTGAAGCTAAAGAAATTCTTCACCACACAGGTGGAAAATAAAAAGAAACAACCAACAAGAACAGAAATCAGTGATATCACTATAGAAGAATTAGGCAACATCCACTTGCTGTGATCAATAGGTGAACACCCGGATTATCCAATACATCAAACTATGCATGAGTTAGAGATTCATCTAGCCGCACTTACAACCAAGGAATTCAAATCCAAATCTTCAAATCATCATCACACTTCAGCTATGTCTGCGTGTTCAAGGAAATGTTATCAGCAACTTTAGAAAACAACATTTTCATTTTTGACAATAGTCAAATAGTTTGACAATAGTTTATATAAACTAACTTGTGGAGTTGCAATGGGCGTTTAATTTACCCCTGCCCTTGCCAATTTGGTAATGGGGATGCTAGAGGATCTTTTTATCTATCAATTACCAGCCTTCAAGCGCAACATTGTTAAATGGACTCGTTATATTGATGACGTGCTTCTAATATGGAATGGAACCGAAATGGCTCTCATGGATTTCCTGGAACAAGCAAATACAAACTGCTATGGTTTTACAATTCTCAGGAACTGTAAGTAACTCACAAATCAACTTTTTAGATCTTACAATCTCTGTTTCCGGCAATAAATCACTGACCAGAACATTCAGGAAAGAAACACAAGTGAATTCAACTCTGTTTGCTACAAGTTGCCACTATAAACCTGTCATTAAGAATATTCCTAAGGGTGAATTCATTAGGGCTAAAAGGAACTGCACCAACATCTCTGCTTTTGAATCAGAATGTGAACTTCTCTCTAACAGATTTTGGCCAGGGGGTACCCCAAAAATGCTATAAACACTGCCAGAAGGAAAGCCAAAAAAATGTCCAGAAACGAAACATTGACTCCCAAAAATAAACCACTACATCAGCAAGAGATGGTATATTTCATTACCACATACTGTGAAAACATTAAAGTCATCCGAAAAATCCTAAAGAGAAACTGGTATCTCCTTAAACCTGATCCTCATATTTCCAAAAATATCAAGGACACTCCAACTCTTGTTTTCCAAAAAGCTAAAACACTCAAAATGTGCTTAATCCATCTTTTTTACCAGAATATGAAGAAACAATTCAAATTGGCTTAATCAACCATCAATAGGATTCAGAAAATGTGGTTTCTGTACCATGTGCAAGCACGCCTTTCCAGCAAGTACTACATTCATAGACAGCAAAGGAATCAGAACTACCATCAAACAACAAAACAACTGTCGCTCTAAATTTGTGATCTATGCAATCCAATGCACATGCAAATTGATCTATATTGGATCTACCATACGGGAGCTCAGAACCTGCATCAGGGAACACCTCTCAGCGATAGGCAGCCAGGACAGCAACTTGCCCCTCTCACAACATTGGCATCTATCTCATCAGATGGACAATAAAATGGTTATCAAGTTCATTGCATTACAGAAAATACAGAGCAATATAAGAGGAGGCAATCAAGAACTTTATCTCAGACAAGCTGAAGCAAGACTTATTTGGCATCACTGGTCAGTAGACTGGGGATTAAACTCTGATAATGAAATGGCACACTTTCTCTGACTTACCATTCTGTTTATTAATGTTCACCAGCATTAACGCCTTATCATGAACTTCATAGCATTACTATTCATGTATAGATAATTTGAATTGTGCACCAATGCAATGTGATTTATCAACAGATTCAAATTTAACAATTGCATCTAGGATCTCAATTTTTTCACTCTTTGTCACGCTCTCTCTCCTTTCCTGGTTCAGTCGCCACATTTAACTACGATACCCAGAATGCCTCACTCTATTGGCATTCACCAGTCTTTACATTAATCAGTAATCTCTCTCGCTTTTTGTTACGGACAATTCGATAGATGAACTATCTTTCATCAAGTGATGTGCAAATCAAGATGCTGCAATAACTACAACACCCAGAATGCTTCACTCCATTCTTAATGCCCAACATTGACCTTGAGCCTTAATTCAGCCTTCTCGTCACGGACAGTTCAATAGATAAATCACTACTCATCAAGCGATGTTAAAATCATGAAGCAGTATTAACTACAACACCCAGAATGCCTCACTCCACTCAGAGTCGCTAAATATTAACTTTAAACAGTAATAAATCCAGTCGACTGATACGAACATTCCAAATGATGACTGAATCCTTAAAGATATTTACAAAATTTTCACATGTCATCAGATATTTGGAAACACAAGCCTCACACGGCTCTGTTTTCCTGTCCTTTATATTTTATATTTTTTATGTAAGACATACTTGAATGGGTGAGCATCCTATTGTGCCCCATTGTGGGCACGTTTCCTTATCCCAAAATATGGCCGACAAGTAATCGTCACTAAAGTAGGACTCTCTATTAGCAAGTCCATTCCACTGCAACAACAGTGGACCGATCGGCACACGGAGGACTTTTCCTAATAAGGTAAGACCCTTGCTTGTCTTTTACAGCCTACCCCATAAAGGGGGTCTACACTGCACGTGCCCTCCCAGGGCTTCACAATTGCTTCTAGATACGGTGAAAATGGTTACTTACATTATTTATATTACGAAACTATATAATTCCGCTTGCGATTGGCTCTCACTTAGTGCAATGTAATCCGCGGCTCTAACTTGAACTTACCTCTCGAGTGTGACTGTTACGCTCCATGGTGATCCAATTTGTGCTTTACGAACTAAACTTACTTCACTAATACAGTGATTTTACTGTAACGTTACGTTTTTAAAACACCGATGGTTGAGAACCAAGAATCTTAATATTTTACTAATTGTTTCTAAGCAAACACTGGGGTTAATAATTTTAAACAGAGTTATACATACATATCCCTTTTTCTATTTTGACTCTAAGGCGGGATTGATCCCATGACCCACTGTACATTACTGCATTATGCTGTCCTCACTGTGAATTCGAATTTGGGTAAGGAAACCACCACAACCTTCTCCTCCCCCCTCCTTTTATCTTCACTAGCATCAATTTACACCTTGCATCAAGCTCATGACTTGTTACTATCATTTGTTAAAAAAAGGACTTTGCTTCAAGATTCCTCCTCTCCTAGCTTTTCCACTTTTCTGCACATTTTGTCCTTTTTGTTTCTTTAGAAACTAATGTGGATTTCACAATATTTCTTTGGTTATAATATAGGTAAAAACTTTTTGTAAACTAATGAGCGAGCCCTCACAGTATATATTTTTTCACACGTTTTACATGCATGAGAATGTAAATGTATTATTATACATATATATTTTTTGTTTGCTCATTTTCTTTTCTTTTTTTTTCTTTATGATTTTTTCTGCCACGCTAACTCAGCCTGGATTTGAAAAGGGCATTGTTTGCCGAAACACGTGTGTTCCGCAAAGGGTTTACATTTCTAAATAAAAGGAACATTGATTTATTTCACAGTGCATGGTCATGTGTAAGCTCATCTAAACTTTACTTATGACAACAGTAGTTATAGGTTTTTACTGCACCTAGGATTAGTGTTTCACTATTCACCAAACGTATATTGTCCAGTTGACTGTTTATATGATTTGTTCCAAGAGTCACTGTACAACTGGAAGGGCCTACTGTCCTTGTATTACTGAATGTAATCTAAAAATATCCGTTGGTCTTTTACTCCCAAAGAATAGGCTTGACCTATACTAAATGTGTATAACAAGGTTTTGACTTCCCTTTAACTACTGTTAGGTGTTCCAAATAAGGTTTATTCTTGGGCCTGTGTGCTTTCAAGTATAGTGTTGTGTTTTATATTGTGATTTCATATAATGTGTTAGTACTTACTTAACCCCTAGATTTATCTGGGCCTACCTGTATTTAAATAAATCCTTTATTTTTACAATACATAGTGTTTCAGTGTTTCTTTGGATCATTTGTATTACAATTTCATTTGTATTGTATCTACTGCCCTCTCTCCCTCCTAAGATAAGCCTGGCTGCTCTGTCTACGCTACCCTGAACTCAGGTGGTACAGCCTTATACTAAGAGTGAAGTCTGGTACTGCCTCAGTTGAATGGTTTTTCTAGGCCCTTAGTTGGACTTCAGAAAAACTGTTCTAACACTCCCGATCAGAGAGGGTCGGGTTGGTATTCCTGTTACTTTCTGGTGCCCAAGAAGGGAGGAGGAGGTCCCTCCTGCACCTCAGGGCCTTGAGCAAGTTCCTGAGGAAGGACATACTCAGGATGGTAACGATGAAGGATATTTTCCACACGCTCGAACTCCAGGACTGACGTGTGTCGATATACCTACAGGACGCTTATTTACATGTACCGATCCTAAGGTTCTTTATTGGCGACACGCAGTATCAGTTCAAAGTGCTTCCCTTTGGGGTGACCTCCGTGCTGAGGGTCTTTACTCATGGCGGTGGTCGCTGCCCACCTCAGGAGATCCGGAGTCCATGTTTTTCCATACCTGGACCCGTGGGAGGTCAGCAGGGCAAGTCTTGTCTTATCTGGAAGACACCTGCCTACTACTGCACAAGCTGGGCTTCTCACTTAACTTGAAGAAGTCCCATTTGACGCCGGTTCAGCGGCTCCAGTTCATCGGAGCGGTCCTAGACACCCATGTGAGAAGGCCTCCCCTCGCCCCCCGAGCAGAGAGTCAGCAACATCAACCAGATGGTAAAGTTGTTTCAGAACCATGCCACTCTTCCAGCGGCTTCCTTGCTCCCCCTTTTGGGTGTCATGGCCTCCTGTATTTTTCTACTGCCAGAGGCAAGGCTGCATATGCGATCCCTCCAATGGCTCCTTAGACCAGCCAGGTAGTCTACTGACTAGGCTGTTTGAACATGCACAGCAATCTATTGGTGGGGGAACCCTTCTGGCCCCCGGGCCCGAGTGGTCACGGATGCGACTCTGAAGGGGTGGGGCTCCCAATGGGAGGAATTGCAGACGAGCGTCCTTTGGTCTCCATCAGAATCCCTGTGGCATATCAACCGGCTGGAATTCCGTGCCATCCGGTTAGCCCTGAGGTCCTTTGCACCGTCTCTGAAAGGGAAGCATGTCCTCGTCCTGACAGACAACACAGTGGCCATGCATTACCTCAACAAGCAGGGTGGCATGCACTCTCGCCCACTCTGTACAAAGGCAATTAATCTGTGGCTCTGGTTGAGAGAGAACCCAATCTCGCTGTTGGCAGTTCATCTGGCGTGGACAGAGAACACCTTGGCGGATGCTCTGAGCAGGCAGAGCACGGTCTCACACAAGTGGAAAGTGTGCCCGGAAGTCCTAGAGGATGTCTTCGCTTTATGGGGTCCCCCGGCAGTGGATCTGTTTGCCACTGAGTCCTACAGGAAGTGCAAACAGTTTTGCTCGACGGAATTCCAAGCGAACGGTGCACTAGGTAGCTGAGCACGTTTCTGGTGAATTGGACCTTCCCTAGCCCATTACACCTTCCCTCAGATTCTGGTAATTCCTTGGGTTCTCAGGAGGTTTAAGAGATTTAGAGCATCCATGATCCTGATTGCCCCGGATTTGGCGAGTAGGACATGGTACTCCATCTCCTGGATCTGACCATCTGTCCACCTCACTGTTTATCTCAGCGTCCGGATATCCTCACCCAGTCGGAAAGCCGGGTGCTCCATCCGACTCCAGACTCCCTCAACCTACATGTGTGGCTCGTGAGAGGATGAGGTATGATGACTGGGACCTCTCAGCGGCGGTGCTTGAGGTATTGCTGGCTGCACGCAGACCTTCTACTAGATCTCTGTAGGCATGCAGGTGGAGAAGATTTGAGGCCTGGTGCAGGGAACGCGAGACTGACCCTATCTGTTGCCCCACCACTGAGTTTCTTCTGTCACTGTCCTCTTCAGGCCTTCAGGTCGCCACAGTGAAAGGGTATTCAGCAGCGCAGCAGTGTCTGGTGTGCTGGAAAGAACGTGACTTGGTTTATTCTGCTGCTACCTGATTACCCTTATTTTCAAGGAAGGAGGACATTTGGTTGCCTTTGTGTTCCTTGGCAGACTCGCTGACACTCACTGAGTCTGTCTGCTCTGCCTATCGTTAACGCTCTGCCTCCTGTTCACGCTTGCTTCCAAAATCACAGCCGGAAGCGAAGAGTAGCAGAGCGCAGCAGAGTGTCTGGTGGCCGATGGATGAGGCCATGCTGCTTAGGAGTTCAAAATACCGGACTTGGCGCGATCAAAGGAGTTGTCTACAAACGCAGCAGCCAATGTCTAGCATCTCTCCAGATTTCCCGGAAGGTGATTCTGACAACTTGGTGGTGAGTAATAACATAGTATCTATGAAAACTGGCTCTATTCTAGTCTCCCAGCTACCGTGCAACGTGGGGTGCCCGGCTATTCCGTGCAGTAAAAGAACTTTGGATATATTTCCCACACAGACTTCGCGAGACGCCCTTTGGTATACAGGGGCGCCATCTCGTTCACCCTTGCTTCCTCTTGAACTGGACGCTTTTAATGCTCAGCTTGCAACAGCACCTAATTTGGCAGCTGCCGCCACATATTTGCATAGACCAACGATACATTACTCATCTGCCAATTTGACTGTTATCTAATGAAGGATGCTTTCTGTCCGATACTTGTGGACAAGATGAGACAGTAATGGAAGCAGTAGTGCCGCAGGTGGCTGAATTATCGACGGAAGGTGGGGCAAGCGACGCATCGACACCTGCGCTTGGAGGGCCTCTCATGATTGAGGTACAAATTCATAAGCCATCGGATGATACCAGTCAGTGTTCTCTGTACTCTCAACCATCGATGGAGAGTGCAGGCCGCATGGTTGCGAGCATTGACTCGGCGTAGATACCAGTAGTTTGACGGCAACTCGCTCACTTCCCCGCCTAAGCTGGGTATATTTGCAGAGGACCCTTCAGCTTTAAGAGCAATACCACGATCGTCTGAGAGAAGTGAGCACAAGGATCTTCCTGCTTTAACCAAGGATTCTTTGATCCTTTTGCCTATGAATTTGGGGGTAGATCCTCACAAGGGACCCAGAGACACAGTGTCGGGCGGTTTGAAGACTACATCTAGACCAACTAAATCAGCACATAGGCAACACAACTATTACAGACTTCATAAGCAGGGTACAATGACGAGCCCAACAATCCCAACTATGTTAACAAAAGAACCTGCTCCTCCTGTGTCTGGTCTCAACAAGGGTGATGTATCAGATGCTGATATTTTGTAAGGTGTGGAATCTTGGGGTTGGCCTCCTAAAGACTTGCAGAGCTTAGACAAGGATAAATCATTGGGGTCAAACAAGATCACCCCTTTTAACTTTAGGGCAACAAATTTGGGTACTAAGCCCAAGTTAACTATGTCTATATTTTCACAAAGAGAGTTCAGTGCCGGCCCACTATTGGCCATTGGAAATGAAGGTTCCAAGCTTTTAGAACTTGTGCCAACGTCTGTTTCAGGAAATGATTGCTTGGATCTGGAGCCTGTGTCCATGGTGGAGAAATCTCGAACGGGCTTGTTGAAAGAGCCGGACCCTCTGCAACTCCATGCAAGGGCTATAGGGTCTGGTGTGTTAGATTTCACTAGTGCTCCCTCGGTGGCATCAACAAAGGGTGTCTCCGTACCAGAAATAAAGGGGTTGGGGTCGGCTTTGCCTGGTGGCCCATTAAATCAGGATGCGCTGCGGCCCGGTGAAGAGGATCACCCTCCGGATAGCCCGGCGGCCGTTGTGCTTGCCTTGCCTTTATCTACATCTGAGCAAACCAATCCATGTGGATCACAAGCCGTTCAGCCAACGGAGCCGCGTCAAGCTAACTCGCTCAACCGAAAAGATAAACTGGATCTTTTCTCCATCATGCCAACTCTTACTATAGCCTTCGCTCCGTTCACTAAATTATATGAACAAATGAACGACACGCTAAAGGATCATACAACGCTCCTAGCCATGGCTTATTCCAAGTTGATCTTCCTGGAAGGTTTTGTTACAAGTAAGGAGGATCGAAGATTGAGCATGAGTTGTCCAGTGGTCACTGTCAGCACGGCCTCTCAAACTAATCATGCTACAAGTTCTACCTGCACCAAGTCTGTTCAGACTACAAACTTATCCCTCCCAGTTGACTTGACGAAGAATAATCAAGATCTCTCAGGCCCAGTAAAAAACATGCAAGATGGTCTAACGGTTCCACACAATTCAGTAAACGGTCCATGTACCTCCATCGATCCGGCGCTGCAAAGTATCACAGTTGAGGAAGAAGGTGCTGGTGAGAACCAGGGTTTCCCCATTTTTTCCCATCAAAAACGGGGGATATCAAAGAAGAAGGATAAAAGTAACACCAAGAAATCCTTTCCGGTCCAGCAAAAGGTCCCAAATCCGCCTCAAAATGAGGCGGGTTGGAGACCCAAAACCTGCTCCAAGAAAGGCCCCTTTAAATCAAAGAGGCAGAATTACGGTGGGTGTCCCGGACAAGACTGTGGACACACAGGGGCATGCTGCAACTGCTCCCTGCTCCAAGAACATGTTGAGCCCAACAATGCAACCATTGTTAGAACTCTCAACCTATTCGCTTGAGGAAATAACAGCTAGCCAAGCGGATGAAAAGATTTTGGAGTCTCAACCTATCAGCATCGGAGTTAGTGTGGCTCCTCCAGCAGTTTGCCTGGAGCAGCCAGCGTTTCCTTTGTGTCTACGGACGAACAAAGAAAACGGTTAAGAACTAAGGATCCAGCTGTTGTAAAAGATCACGTAATTAGAAATCAGCCATTTTCCCATTCAAAATGTCTGGATCAATATGACGAACGCCAAAGCAGGGCGGAATACTAGAGACATGAAGATATCAGAGGGAACCACTCGGATTACGTACGAGCGAGACCAAAGCAGGTAAACCCCTCGACCCGCTCTCTGAAACTGGATAGAGTACTGGATCACAGCAACAGACTTGTACTAAATCGGCGAGTGGTTCTTGAACTATTTCACTTGTTAGGGAGAATTCTCATTTATGGCTAATTTCCCTTACCTAGTGAGTCCCTCAGCAGCTTTGCTGGATTTCTGGGGTTTATCTTTTCCACCTGGTAAGAGTGTGAACCCTTTTCCCACTCTTACATGTGTTTTGCCATGTGTATTTCTACTTTTTGTGTGATCTTGGGCTCTGGAGCCACACCACTCCATGAGCCCAACTTTTTGCTTGTGTGTCCCAAAGCACTTTCAGTGCAGAGACACAGGGTTGTCTTTGAGACTTCCCCCTGACTCCATTTTCTGGGGCGGACTACTGTGCCCCAGAAACAGGTAAAGTTGCCATCAACTTTAAATAGTCACTTTTAAGTTACAGACCCAGTACACCCCATCTTACATGGAGTACTGGAAAGGGTTAATTCCTTTCCCTTTTTGTCTGCGTCTCTTGGAGCCTTGTTTTGCTCCCTTAACTTTAAGACTTGGCTGGTGGCAGTGGTATCTACCCTAACGTTTCTACCGAGATTATACTGTATAAACTTGGTACTGTTTTAGGCTATTATATTAGCCTCAAACATAAACCCGCTTGACCAAATACGTTTTCTTTTGGCTCCGGTCGGGTTTAGTCGCCATTTCTTTTTGTTAATATCCTTCTTGTGTTTTACTTTGCGCGGCAAACCAGGTTTGCCTTCTTTGTTCACTGTCTTTTGACGGGCTTCTACGAAGAAGCCCTCCTTTGGCGTCTGGGTGTCTAGGTGGGCTGAATGTGAGGGAGGGGTTTATTAACCCCCTGCACAGGGTCTCCTTGGAGACCAAAGTCGTACTTTGTGTCCATTGGCTGGGGTGGTTGTCCGGGCTGGACAACCTCCCTGCTGTGTGATTGACAGCCAGGCTGTGTGAATGGGGGATTTTCACATAAAAGGCAGGACTCTTGGGCTGGAAGTCAGAGTCGCCACTGGAACTATAAGAACCGAAGAGAAGCGGGGAAGAAGACGGCTGCTGCACCTCCTGAGTCCCGGTGAAGCCCTGCTGCAGTCCTGAGCTATCTACCCTTCAACGACAGTGAAGATCCAGTCCGGAGTCTTCTTCCCATGAGCCTGGTGGGATTAACCAGCTCACCTTCTACAGCCAGAGAATCCTCATCTGGGTCGAAATCGCTGCACAAAGCTGTAGTGGTCCGGATAGCGATCAGAAGAGCACTCTCCAGTATTAAAGGAGCGCGCCTTTTATTAACCCTCGCTTTGCTGCTGATGGCCTCATCCCTGGGTAGTGCAGATCGCTCCAGACGTCCTCCTTCTTGTCCCCACGACTGAAGCTCCAGGAACCGTGAGTCTGCAGGAACTACCACGAACAACTGCCGTAGCACCATCTTTTCTTCATTTGAATAAGGAACTGTGTCCATTTGGTCGTTCTCTCCGTCCGACCTTGAGGCATCGGGGTGGACCCTTTTCCTTGCCGAAGGCTTGTCCTTTCTTCCTTCCATCTTATAACTTGTGCCTCCCTTTGACAATATCCAAGTACTCCTGGCAACGTTAATCTCGAACTGTTCTAATCGTATGAACCTCGACAACAGAGCCCTGCTCCATTTGACACTGACACAGGCCTATTGACTTTATCTGTCTCTTAGAATACGTCCTGTGATTTATGTGCCTTGACAAAAGTATTGCCTATGATTTTTATCCCCTTTTCCTTGGTTTTTATTCAATGTGCTAAGTGTGTTTGACTACGGTTACAATTCTCCCCGTGGGTACGCTTTTCTTTCGTAAGCCCGAACTGTCATTACTGTCAAAAAGTGAGCGCTTCTTAACCCCCGGTAACATCTTTTGTTTCACAACACTGGTCTGTCAAATCCTAATGGACTTGGTTGTGTGTAGTATATTTTAGAGTGTGGTTTTGTTTAATAGAAGTGAAGTTTTTTGTGAACAGATGGTTTAAAAATAAATGTACTTATATTTTTTAACCAGAAACCTTGAGCCAGTGTTTGCTTGAGTCACAGTAATTGTAGTCCTTTGTGTAATTCCTATTACTGCTCATTTGCTCTTGAGATAAGCCTGGCTGCTCCGCTACTGCTACCACTAGGCTTGTACCAAAGGTGAAATTGTACTACCACCTGTAGACTTAATTGTCTGTAGTTTTCCCTAAGGGCACTGCAGAGGATTCTGCCTAACATCACTCTATTCCGAATCTGCGTCAGTTACGTTAGTCTGACCTTCAACTTATTGAATTTCACGACGACAAACGCTTGGATTACGTGTTACTCCACATCTCATCACCAGTAGCCAAAAATATGTTGTTGGACTCAATAGAAAGTTTGTTATTGTTGGGGTTTGACTTGATACGCATAAATGGTGATGGATGAGACCCTGCCACAACTACTACAATGTGCACCAGCTCCTAAAACCTTTATTTGTAACAACCTAACCCAATTCCAGGGGGGATAAAGGGCCAGTTGGTTTCAAGACACCATCTATATACCTGGACCCTCTGAACATGGCAAGGGCTCCTTCAGGTCCAGAACTGAAAATAAATGTTACCTTTCAGGCTAATTCCTCCATTCGTCAAGTGGGCAATGTCAATCCTAAAGAACCTGTGAAAAGGCCCAATCTCGTAACATCAGATTGGTCCTGGCAGGCAAGTGCCTTGGTGCCTCAAACTTCATCTTAGCAACCCAGCCATGAATTTATGAATCAACGACGGGAACTCTACACAGTTTATTCCTCAGCTCAAACAGCCTATTTGAAATTGGCCTCCTGGAACACCAGGGGGTTCTCCTACTTGTTAAGACCTAGTGAAATCAATTTGGGAGAGTATGATTTGATCAGTCTTCAGAAGACGTGGTTGAGGAAGTTGCTAACTTTGGACGGTTTTGAGATGTCCATCAACCCATCTGTGTGTTGGACGTCCATCGGCGGGACTCCTCACAGCGGTGAAATTGGGCAGGCGCCTGAACCTCCTGAAGTCAGTTTCTTGGAATCTTCTTATACAAGAGGTTGTGATTGGATGGGAGTCTGACCCATCCATGGTTGGAAGTAAAAATCTAGTAAAAACTCAATTATAAATGTGTATTGGAACCCAGCTTTGATTTCAAATGAATCGTTTATAGCCTAGGTCACTAATCATTTGGACGACGCATATATCATCCAGCAGTCGACTTATATCATCTGTGGGGATCTTAATATCCCTGACCTAGTGCAAACAAGACAGGATCAAGCCTAGAACTATGATGATCCATGGCACGTGAGACGAGCTATGTGGCACCTACTTATGGATTCCAGAGCCATGCAACTCCTTAATGGCAACACTAAAGGCGATTTGCCTGCCCAGCCGACATGGGAAAACATGGGTCTTACTTCAACATTGGATTATATCTACATGTCTGCCAATTTTCTCCCCCTGGTGAACAGCTTTTGTGTGATTAAAACACACCATAGTGACCATCATCTTCTTCAGTTAGAATGTAGAGCATATGGTTCTGTTGTCCAGGATTATACAGCCACGTCCAAGAACGGTAAACATGCTTTTGATCCAGCTAGATCAAGAGTCAAGAGAGGACTAGTCCGAAAGCTGATTCGAGTTGCTAAAAAAATCAAGACTGCCGAAGGATTTTAGTGAAGCAAGGTCGGCGCAACTCGGTTATAAAAACTGGCTCCGTAAATCAAAATATCGGAGATACCAGAATGATGCTGAGGCTATGTTGAAAGCCTTGGCCGGTAAAGACCCGCGGGAATTTTGGTCTCTGATAAATGTGGATCAATCAAACTCCATAAGTGAGGAGACTTGGCCCGACCACTTTGGTAGGCTCTACACTTCGACTATGGCTATAGGGGCAGTTGAGGACTATCCCAAGAGTAGCGGTTTATGGGTCACGAATAACGACACCAACCAGATTGTTGACCGAATCAAGAGGTTGAAGGTCTCTCGAGCACCGGGCCCAGATGGGTTAATGAAATCAATGTTGAAGGAGTATCCAGAAGACTGGGCTGTTTTTATAGCGTTCTTGTTCAAACAAATTGCTGTATGCCATCAAGTGCCCAGTTTGTGGAGGAGAGCGAAAGGGGTCCCGATTAAAAAAGAAAAAAAAAAAGGTGACCGGAATGATCCGAAGAATTATCGCCCTATCGCTCTCCTCGATGTAATCAGTAAACTGTATGGCACTATTCTTTTGGACTACTTTCACGGCTGGTGTCAGTCTACTGACAGTTTTGACCCTTTCCAAACCGGTATTGTGAAGGTCTTGGGCACTGCTGTTAACATCCTCCTGCTACAAATCCTGAAGGAAATCTCACAGACGGAAAATTAAGTTCTGCATGGTCTTTGTGGACTTAGTCCAGGCATTTGACCAGGTAGACGGGTCTGCTTTAGTCAAAAATAGAGAAGTACTGCCCTATGGCAATTTTGCATCTGAGAGGTGTGAAACGGGTGTCCAATGGTCCCAGCCCTCTTCAATTTCTTTCTGGAAGACATACCTGAAGCTTTTCGGTTCATAAAATAATTTCCCCCCGCCCCCCATGGTGGGTGGCTCTCAGCTATCACGTCTGTTATATGCTGATGATGTGGTGCTCATTGACCAGACTCCGGTTGGCCTACAGAAGCAACTTGGCGCCCTTCAACATTACATCATAAATAATGGGCTTGAAGTAAACAAAGGTAAAACCAAAACCATGAGCTTCGGCACATCTGTGAGGGCTAAGAAGCGCTTCTTATGGCATATCGGCAATGAGAAGATCGAGAATCTTTTAAATACTTGGGTGTCTGGCTAAGTAATTTAAGAACAGAAGCTCCCATGCTATCTCATGTTTTTGAAAAATATGAAAGCATTAACTAGCCAGGCATGTGCGATAAATAGAAAATGTGGACGCTTTTCTATCCTTCCAGCTGTACAGTTCTACAAAGCCAAAATTATATCATCTGTAACTTATGGAGAAGACGCCATGTTCAACATCTCGGAGCCCCTGTGGACCCGCCTTGAGGGTGTCTTTTGGAAGACGGTGTTGGGTGTTCCACAATCTACCCAGATTGCCATCCTCTGAAGAGAGTTGGGACTTTCATCTCTGAGGTGTACTGTCAACTGTAATAGACTAGCCCTCTTTGGGAAATGTTGTTCTACTCCAAGACCACCCATCTTGAAAATGATATATGATGAAATGATGCAGGACGGCAATCTTTCCTTGCGGGATTGGCGCTTGGAAATGATGACAAACTTGGAAGAAATTGGAAGCTATTTGGAACAACTGGTGACAAAACCAACGCGAGTAAAAGTGAAGACTCGCAATTGGATTCATACATTGGAACATGCTAATGGTTACCGTTCGGTAGCCCATTTGTCATCAGAAGGTCGCAAGCTGAATATCGTCTGCACCTATCTGAAACAATTTCCGGATAAAAGAATTGGAGACCAATTTTTGCGAGCTTGCTTAAATCTCTACCCAACAAACGAGATTGAAGCAATCCGGGGTTTGTCCAAAGAAAACCATTGTCGGTTCTGCAGTGATACGACTGAGATTGAATCTCTAGTTTACATCGTAACGGTATGTTCGGGCCTGAGAGAGCGACTCACAAAGTATTTTAGATCTTTTTTTTCTGATTTCATAATCTCAGAATCTTCAGTTAGTTGGAACTTGTTAATACAGGGACTTACAACAAAAAATGTAATTGCACTCGTTCAATTTCTTGATGAAATTCCTTCCTCTTGAGACAGGCCCTGTTAGAGAAATCAGATTTTGGTCTAATTTTGATTTTGATTGAGTCTCTTTTCTCCTTTTTTATTTCTCTTTAAATGATCATCATTATCATCATCACTTTATGTATTGTTTACCTTTATTCATTGATGCTTAACCTGTAACATATTGCAAAAAAATTACTGTACAATTTTAATGCAACAAATAAAAAATAAAAAATGTGGCAGCCCTGTCTGGGTTTAAGAGATCCCCAGACAAAAGTTTGTTTTTCACCATTCTCGTCATGGCCCAGTTCATGAAGGGCTTTCTCAACAAGTTTCCGCCAACCCCCTTTTTGTTGTCCCAGATTGGGATCTTAATCTGGTTTTGGTTCTTTTGATGGCGGCTTCATTTGAGCCTGTGCATTCATGTTCTTTGCAGCTGTTGTCCCTTAAAATGTCTTTTTGGTCGCACTCGCGTCTGACAGAAGATTTAGCGAACTGCAAGCTTTGTGCTGCAAACCTCCACCTCTGAAGTTCTTTCATGAGAAAGTCTCTTAAAATCAGGCCAGGATTCCTTCCTAAGGTGGTTTCAGAATTTCATCCGTCCCAGTCCATTGATTTACCTGTCTTTTACCCTGCTACGCATCCTCCGAAGGAGTAGGAGCGTTTCCATCGCCTTGATCCCAAGAGGGCGTTAAGTTTCGATGTCGCTCGTACGTCTGAGTTTAGGAAATCAGACCCGTAGTCCTTGTCTAGAAAGGGCCTTGCCGTCACTAAACAGACCCTGTCACAGTGGATTATCCTGTGCAAAGCCAAGTGTTACCAATCGGCAGTTAAGCAGCTTCCAGCAGGCATCAGGGCCTACTTGACCAGAGGGGTCTCAGCCTCTACGGCCCTCCAGAGAGGGGTCCCTCTTAGGGATATTTGCCGGGCGGCTACTTGGTCATCTTTGCATACCTTTACCAAGTACTATGCCTTGGACGTTGCACAGGGAGCTGATGCTAGGTTTGGTAGGGCGGTTCTGCAGAATCTACTGGTTTAAATCTTGCTGCCTTCCTCCGTTATTCTAACTGCTTGGGGAGTCTATCATGATGAGGAATCTGCGGTAGAATAGCAATCCATTGAAGGAGAAATTACCTTACCATAATGTTCTTTCTATGGATTCTTCTCCCGCAGATTCCTCATCGACCTCGCCCATCGATTCCCACTCAGAAAGTTCTGTGAGTTGTCACTTCTGTCCAAACGAGAAGGCATCACGTGATGGCTCTGGGATGACCGCATCTGTTTAAAAAACAATTAATATGATTTTTCTTCACAAATTGTTGTGGGGTCCCCCTGTTGGGGTGTACCCTTGTTAATGTTTTAATGGCTGGTTAGCCCTCTCCTGTGGTTTTTCTTCTGCAGCATTCAATCGCAAGTGGAAAAAATGACAGGAACGGATTTGTGGGGTGTAGTGACTTGGTATATATACGACGCCTGACGTTGCGTCCGACGCTGACGATCTAGAGCCAAACAAGATGAATCGACGATCGGTGGCCGAGTCGCGGTCCACTATGCCCACTGGCGAAAGGTTTTCTGAACAGCGAAGCTGGAGATGAACATCTGTCATGATGAGGAATCTCTGGGAGAAGAATCCATAGAAGGAACATTGCGGTAAGGTAATTTCTCCTTCTACAATGTTTAGGGTCCCGGACCCCCTACTTTGGCTGTCAGTGGGCTCATCTCCACCGCTGTCATGAGGGACTCTACCTCTCTTTATGGTGCTTGGGATCCTCAACACTTCCCTGGTGGTCAGCGGCTTCGTCCCACCACGGAGATGAGGAGAAGGTTTGTAGGGTTTCTCTGCCCCTTCTGTGCCACCCAAGCATTATGAATGTAAAGGGGCCTAGGGACAATGGTATGAACCCTCTTGGTGTGCCGCTGTCCATCCCTTCTGGGTCTCCCGTGCCACCCATGACCTTTTCCGGGTTTTTCGGCACGTTGCTGGGGCTTCCAGGGATGGCAGGCGTTTGGTTCAGCTTCTCTGGCGTCTTGCTTTCCCTGCAGCTGTGTGACGGCGTTCCCCACTGCTGTCTGTATCCTTCCTCCTCTCAACAATGCTGTGCACAGGTTCTTCAAAATATGGTTCTGCAAAAGTTCATAAAATGAGGGGGTTTTCTTCTCCTCCCTTGACCTCTTTCGGGCTTTGCCTCCCAAAATGATTCTCTTTGATTCCATTCACAATTATTTAGCGTTCGTCGGTATCGTTGCTGAAGTGCCCCGGTGTCACAATCTCTCTCCCCCAAGACTCTCCGGCTTTCTTCAGCACTTTTCGGTTCCCTTGCAGTGAACAGGGAACAGAGTCTTGGTGCTCCTCCTCCAGTTTGCGGGTCCACTGTCCTCACTCGCCATCTTACATGTCCTTCACGGTTCCTACCTGATGGTTCAGCATCTCTCCATGTTTCTGTGACTGAGGCACTGGTTTCTGGTTCCCACAGCCACCAAGCAGATTTGCCTTCATCCTCTTGTGCGGTCTCAGCTTGGCAGACCAGTTGCTGCAGCCTTCCACCATCTGCCTTGAGATGTCTGGCTCCACTAACTCCTCCACATTGGCTCAGCAGTCCCTCGCTCGACCTCGAGTGGACGCGGCTTCCCCCGGTAGCTCTCCCTGTATTCATTCAGGTTCCGCTTTTTAAATCTCCCGGCACCTGTCAAGAGCTGGTAACTACTACAGCACGTTCTGTAGTTCTCGACATTGTGGATCTGCATTGCTCACTTTAGCCGTCTCATTTCAGTATTTATATATGTATGGAAATGTTTGGATTTCCTAGGTTTTCTTTCTTCATGATACTGGAAGAGGTCTTCAGCAGGCTTTGTGCGCAGTCGGGGGGAACTTTTACAATAAGCCATAAAAGCTTGGGATACAGAGCGAACATCCCTAAAAGGGAAAGGTGGGGTATGTGCCTTCATCCGATGATGCCATGTTATCCCCCTGAGGGCCACCTCCCCACATGTGGTCCTCCCTCATATAGCCACCCCCAGGGTCAGGTAGGAGCTGCCATCTCCTGGCTACATTGCGAGAGGTTATCACTGCGAAAGGAGTGATGACATCCGTCCCATGAAATGTGTGTCAGCTGAAGCTTTCGCCGCTACCTTCTCTCCCCCCCCCTCTGGCTGACTCACACCCTGACACAGCCCTATCTACGCTCTACTCCTCTATCTCAGATGCTCTTTATGTTCTTGCCCATGTAATGAGGATCCAAAGACAAATGCAATTCCTGGTTTGACTCTGACCTTGCTACACTTAAACGTAAGTGTAGGGGGGCTGAGAGAAAATGGAGGGCCTCTTGTTCATCCTCTGACAAACTCGCCTGTCGCCTGCTCCAAAGGCAATACCGGCTCTCTGCCTGCACGAAGAAGAGAGCCCACATCCAAGCCTGTGTCTCTGCAGCATCTAACAACTCGGCCGAACTCTTTAAAATCTGCATGGAGCTGGCCAATCCGACTACAGTCTCCTGTCGCTTCCCAAACCCTTTGCATGGCCCTTGCCTCTCACTTCATCTCTAAAACTCAGGATATCCTATCCACCCTCTCATCCCCTCCCGCTCTCCCCCCCCCTTCCCTCTGTGAACTCTGGTGTTCCTACAGCCACACCTCCTTCCTTCTCCTTTCCTCTTTTCTCCCCCGACGAGCTCTCTAGATAAGTCTGATCTATGAAAACCTTGTTTTCCTTGCTCTTCCAAAATCATTAAACCATATTAAATATTTACTCCACAGAGGATAAAGTCTTGCTTGCATAGGAGATTACTTTATTGGCCTTGTCATACTTTTGATATAATACTGCTGTCAAGCATGTATTCGAGAACCCTGTCTCCAAGAAGAACTCCTTGTTTTTGATAGGGTAAGCTAGATAAGGCGCTTGTGAGAGATTTCTTTTGAGTTGTTTTACTGCCTCGGTTTGTTCTGGACCCCACTCCCACTAGAACCCCCCACCCCCTTCAACAGATGCATCAGGGGTCTTGTGACCTCTGCGTAATCCTCAATGAACTTCCTACTGTAATTAGTCAGTCCAAGGGGGCTTCTTATCTCACGCAGAGTTGTGGGGTCTTTCATATTTAGTGGTGCTTCCTCTTTATTCTCCTGGGGACAGAGCGCCTCAGGGGTTATTTCATGTACCAAGAAGTTGACACGGGTCCTGCACCACTGTGCCTTCTGGAAGGACAGTTTTGCTCCGGCAACCCTCAACTGAGTCAGAACATAATGGATTTCCGCTATGTGTTCCTCCACAGTTGAGCTTTTAATCAAGACATCATCCACATAGGCCAGGTTAGCCCTTTCACCCAAGTCGGGCATGGCCTTATGTAAGACGATATTGAATTTGTTGCCAGAGTTTATGTATCCGAAGGGTGTCCAGGTCCATGTGTACTGCTGCCCCCGAAGGTAAAGGCCAGCTTGTATTGGTCCTCCCTACTGACGGGCACGGTCCAGTATCCATTTGTCAGGTCAATAGCCATGTATACCTTGGACCCCTGGATCTAGGCCTGCCCTTGGTCAATGTAGGGGAGAGGCCATCGGGACATGTGGACCCGTTTATTCAGCTCCCTAAGGTCTGCTCAGAGTCTCCATTGGCCATTTGGTTTTAAAATCCCCAGCACCGGATTATTAAAGGTGCTGTGGACTGGACGAATTGTCCCACGGGACTCAAGGTTTTTGATCATTTCTGTCAGGGACTCCATAAATGCGAGAGGCAAACAATATTGTTTCACAAATGAGTCATTCCAGCGTCCGTGGGAATTGTGGTAGTATGTATCTCGGTGCGACCACAGTCGTATGAGTCCAAAGCAAAGATATCTTGGAAATCTAAGAAAACCTGTTTCAACTTTTGCTTTTGCTCCTCAGTCTCACAGGCATCAGCAAGGTTGACCCGCTCCTCAACCATTTGCCTGAAGCCTGGAAAGACGTCGGGTTTCGCCATCTCAGCGGCCTCCTCCAGCTGGGTGGAGAGGTCTCTGGTTAGTGTATTGACCTGGACAGAGGGTTCCAGGTAGGAGAGGCAGTCATTGTGGACCTGGAATATCACCTCATCCTGCCTGATGTCACAGGTCACCTCTTTTTCCCTGTAAGGGCAGGAAGAGTACACCAGGAAATTCCCCCGCTTGCTGGGTGAATGGTAGTATGTCATTGTCATTATCATAGCAGTCCTGGGGAATTGGTGCTATCAGTTTGTTTCCTAGATCCATGGAAAAATGTTGGTCATCAACCGCCATTCCAATAATGATGCCTGCGACCAGAGTGATACTCCTAGGGTCGCTGTTATCCATCAATATTGGAATGGTGTTGTGTTCTACATTGACTAATGGTGTTGGGTTTAAACCAACCCCTTCTGTTGGAGATGGGCATTGAGATGTACATAGGCGTCAGAATTTAATTTGCAGTTTCTGTCCTCTTTTAATTTTGAATTCAAGTGAGACTTTTCGGGTCCGTCCTGGGATGGTGACCTCCTCTCCAATTTGAACTTCAACTGCATACGGCAGCAATTGGGCTGACCAAAATGCTTTTTCAGAACCATCAAATCCCATGGGATTGCCCCCTAGTCGGGACCAGGCCTTCTAATTTATAAGGTCCAAATTAATTGCAAACCGATTTAGAATGTCACTGCCTAAATAGAATGCAACAGGGACATCTTGCATGACCCAACAATTATGCTCTATGCTTTTGCTTTTATCACCTATAGAAATTTTGAGCATATACCTGCTAGACCGGAGATGTTTGGAATTGGGAGTTTACAGGCCCATTTCCCACTTATCAATCAATTTAAATGTGGGAATGGTTGGTTCTTTTTGGAGCTTTCTGAACATGGTTTCGCTGATGAAGCTCTTTCCGTTGTTCAGGCACACTCTGGCAAGAACAGACTGCTTCCCATCATTTAACTGAATAGGGAGTGTACAGGAGGGCGGAGTGACCTCTGACGGGCCCATGGGGTCAGAGCTCACCCTCAAGTACTTTAAGACGAGATAGCTGCACCTTGAGGAGGATGCGGTGCAGGATTCTCTTACTCCGACACCAATCAATAAGGACAAGTCAGTGGTTTGGCAAAGGGAAGTCTGTTTAATGACAAGTACACAAAAAACAGGGAAACAATGGAAATCAACAGTGATGCGATCGCCCGTCTCGCTTCAACTTCTTCGATCAGACAGCAATAGTTATAGCGAATTTTCATCATCATTGACGTGTAATACTCAAAAGTTTGTCATGCAATTCTATTGGTTGGAAAAGGTAACTTAAGTATAGGTGCTATATTTGTATATGGTAACAGAGTATGAGGATTGGATAACTCTTATCGGGTGGGCGTCTACGCCCATCCCTCTACATCACTCGTGATAGACGTCACTAAAAGTACGACGTCTCATTGGTTCTACTAGCTATAGGACCCTAGATTATTTGGTCCATTGT
This sequence comes from Ambystoma mexicanum, assembly GCF_040938575.1. NCBI lineage: Eukaryota > Metazoa > Chordata > Amphibia > Caudata > Ambystomatidae > Ambystoma > Ambystoma mexicanum. The sequence continues at coordinate 322,758,085 of NC_090925.1, read as the reverse complement.
GATTGGGTAGGTTACACCCCTAGACATAACTCTCCACTTTAATTAGCAGCATGCAGAATGGACACCCAGATGCGCAGTGCCCCAAGATTCACCCTGCCTCCCTTCCATCAATCAGCACTTTAGGGCTATGTGTCAATTAGTTGGCTGGGGATGGTCTCAAAACTGTAGCTTCTTATCAGGAAAAGTTATGGCATCCTCGGGTCCTGGGTGACATCAGACGTTGGTACCTCTTCGCGCCTGGCTGGTCAAGTGTCAGTTCACCGTGAATCTGCTTCATTTTCCTTCTTTTTGTGTATTTGATCCCCTTCGACCTTGTCACCTGCCTGGGCCTCCTTATCTCGACCTTCACGAGGCAGGCTGCTATGCTCTTAAGTTTCGATTCTTCGAAGTTGCCGCTCTCCTCCCTTCCTGGAGTTGACCTCGAATTCCCAGGCCTGAGCTGCCTCTGCTAAGTTTCAATTTTGCTGTTTCTTCTAGTCTGGCCTGGGTATGAATCTTGGCCTGTTTGATCCCTACTATCCTTGGCTTAATTCTGTTTTTGTAAAAATGGAGTTGCATGCACTTGTATAATGTGCTTCTTTGAGGTAGATATATAGTTGGCGCTTGCCTCTCTATTCTTCTACTAAGCTTGGCAAGCCGTACTGTTTTCTTAGCTTCTTGCGTTCCAAGCCTATTTACAGGCGTTTAGCTGGTTGCATATTTTAATCCATCTTTCATGGTTGCGTTCTTTGAGTTGCAACATCGTTTCCTCTTTTAAGCCCATTTCACCATTATTCCTTACATTTCGTCTTTACGTGTCGTTCTTTGCTTGTCGTTTCGTTCACTAGTACGTCTGTCCGGGCCATTGTGTCATCAACATTCGCCTTCGATTAGTGCCCTTTGGGTCTCTTCAGGGACAGTTTGTAAGTAATCTTCATTTCGCGTCAGCTGCTGGTACGGTTGTCTTAATGGGTACCGTGCAGCCCATGGTTGTATGGTTATTGGCGCTTCAATAGGTATTGCTATTCTGATGGGTACTGGACAGAGTCCCACTGTGGCTCTCTGTTGGTTTATTTGCTCCTTATATGTCACATCTTGGTGGGTATGCTCCTGGTATCTCAAAATGGGTGGCTGGAGTGTAGGCCATATCTGGGACCTCCTCTACAGGAGGAACTGCTGTTCTCTAATTTTCTGAATGTCAGCTAAGGTTTGAGCTGGTTTTTCATCACTTTTGACTACTTAATTGGGATTTTCAGATTGTGAATTGGTATACAATTTCTAAGTATTTCCTTCCAGTGTGGAATGTCACTTGAAACTGGCAGGAAGGTTGATTTTCAGGAATGGAGAGGAGTTCCCATCGCCAGTTTGTTGTCCTACAGCAATTACTGTAATGTCAGGTATCTGATTATTTTGGAAATGAAACTCCATATGATCAGATTTTTGTTCAACCATGTGGCAGGTGCCATTTAAACTAACATGGTTGACACTCTGTTTTAATTTTATTGGCCGGTTAGTCTGAGTCCAGAGGACCTTGTTCACACAGTCTATTAGGGGAGACAACCTGCGAAAGATATAATTCCCTAAGAGACAGAGGGTTCCCTCTGGAGTCACGACTATGACCGGGTGTTTCATCTTATGTCGCCAATTCTGATTTCCAGATCCGCAGTCCCCTCGACAGGAATTTCATTCCCATCGAAGTTCTGGAGTTGTCCAAGAAGAGGGGTGAGAGGGATCTGGTGTCTCTTCCCCCTTCCTGAATTTAGCTGCTCAAAGGAGGCCCTTTTAGACAGAAGAGTGGCTTGGGATCCAGTGTCCACCAGTGCTGAAAAGGCACATTGCCCTTGCACTTGAACGGGGGCATAGAATCTCCCCTCCTTCTCCTCAAGCGGGCAAAGGTAATGGGCATTTTGGGCAAATTAGGTGGTCAATTTGTTTATTTTAGACTCCGACACAATGGAGTTATGGACAATTTTCTGTGCCGGAGTCTGGGAATATGTAACAAAAATTGTGCATCTTGAAATAGATGGGATTTCGGAATCCCCTTTTTCCCTTAGCTCTGTGCTACCCCCTCTTACCTGGTGACAGTCACTAGAACCAGTTTGTGGGGAGGATCCCTCCATTAATATTTTTTTCTTAGGATGACATTTCTGGCGTTCAGGGATGGGTGACTCTGAATCAGTCCCCACACCCACCCAGTCTACATTCAGATCTCTTGGGACCCATTTTTCTTTGGGAGGAATTCCCCTGTCCCTGAAGGAGAACATTCTCTTCCCAGAATCATCTAAGGATTCTTCCCCTTCAAACTGGAGGACACTAACTTCCTCCACAAAATGGGCCGTTTTGCTGTCTTTATTTCTTCTACCCACCCTCTGTTCCCTGGGTTGCAGATTTTCGGGGGCAGGAGATTTTAGTTCCGGTTTCGGGGTGTCCAGGGGCTTTTCACGGGTGAGGAAGGAAGCTTCCTATAGGGCTTCACACCACCCTTCCTCCCGTGCCTCCTCCTCTGGGACTGGTGTGTTGTCGGGGTTCGCTCCCCGTCATTGTTCTGGGGTGCCAGACCCTTGGTTTGCAGGTTTCTGAGCCACCATGTTCATCTGAGGGTTCTGCTGAGCCCTCAACATGCGACTCAGATCCTGTGTGAGGTTGTGGACCTGGCGCTCCAGTTGGGACACCCGCTATGGCTGGTACCGGGGTCTTTGTTCATACCTAGGTGTTCCACGGGAAGGGTAACTATCCCTTCTCCCGGAGTACTCTGGGTATTGTGGATTTTGGCAACCCTCCACCCATGGCCTCCCATGTCCCGGATTGGGTGGTCTGGATTCCTGAAACCGGGGAAAGAAAGGAGGGTTGTCCTGCAGGTTCGGTTTGGTAGATACCGGGGAAAGAAACTTAATCCAGGATTTGGGGGATTACTGCTCTCCTGAGGGGAGGGACGTTTCCCTGGGCAGTACTTACCTGGTTGGATTCCCCCCCTGCCATTGGGCTTGTGGAGTCCATACATACGCCAAGATAGGTTGGTTGCCCTTATATCGGGGACTGATGTAATCAGGAGAGTTAGGAGTCCCATTGGTGGGGTTACCTACCTGACTGCCACCTGTTGCTGATTGATCAGATGGCCTTCTTTGCCTCTGATTTGGCTGATTTTGGGACGGTTTATTTTTAGCCCCCCCCCCCCCCCCATTTCTGAAATGGGGGCAACCTTCACCTCTGCCACCTTAGCAGCAGCGGGTGTGGTGTTTGGTTTGGGTTTTTTTATCTGGTTTTTATTTTCTGCAGGTTTTTGGACCTCATAGATCCGGGTAGCTGTTACGCTCACCTGGGTTCCACAGGGGCGTCGAGCGAAATTGGACTGCTGCAGACTCCTCTAGTGTAATTCGTAGTGAAGTGATGATCGACTCCATGTGCCCCCTCAGTTTCGTTTGCCTGGCCCGCAAGAATAATTTCCTAAAAGCAAAAAAGGGGATTAGCCACCCGTGGAAAAAGGATTACACTAACGCAACTTTCCCTTGGAAATCTTTTAGTGCTTCCCTCCATGAGTCTCACCTTATTGTTTGGAAGGATGAGCTCTCCATCCTGCATGGAATGCAGGGGCGTGTTGAAGTTCAGTTAATTCACTGAATCCGGAGGTATTTGGCAGAGTTCCAGACTGATAATGACTCTGAGGTGAGTAGAAGGTAAACCCAATATATAGTCCTAGTAGAGTTCAAATGTCTGTTAATTCACTCTTGCTCTCTTCATACCTTTTTCCCTTGCAGCGTGATCCAAGGAGAGAGTTCGACTCGGTGGATGCAGGTTATGCTTAGGTAAGAGTCAGTTTGTACCAAGCACTATCTGGTAGGTGATATTGTCCCAAATGTAATTAACCATTAGCTTTATATCTTCTTTGCAGGTGCGGAATAAAAGCTTTAACGTAGGATGGTTTCCAGCGCTGCCTCGAGCGGTAGTTCCAAGTGAGAGTTTTGCGGTAAGTGAAAAAATGCCTCTGGCGGCACCCCGCTTACCTTTTGTTTGATTTTGTCTTTTCAGGTGCTGATGCTCTGAGCGGCGATGGAGGAGATGCTCAGACAGGTGAGTATGATGCGGCGCTACAGCTGGGGATGTGACGCGGTTCGTTTTTTAATGTCCTTTGCCTTTATCCACAGGTGCGGCTGTTCCAGGAAAAGATTATGCCCAAATGGTATTCTCCTTGTTCTAACCTCTTCTTCTTCTTTCATTTTCTCTAGGATCGGCTCCGGACACGAAACGGGTGTGGCTGTAGACTGGATGCTGAACTGCAGACATGGTGAGCGTTACGCTGCTAGATGCAGAATAACACAAAGCGTGTGCTGCTCTTCGGGCGTGGTTTAAATAGCAGCAAAAAAGTAGTTCCCAGGTAAGAAGTTCCAGTACCACACCCAATCAACAATATAGTTCCTAAAGGAAAGTAGTTCCTTCCTGGGCTCATGGTGGCCTGTAGGTGAGTTCTTTGCAGGAAGACCTGCACCTTTTAAAGTTGACAACATGAGCCTGGTGCCAGCGGCACCAGGACTGAACCCATATAGCCCCTAGGAGGGGTTGTGGGCATTCCAGTGTCTTTTTGGGTGCCTGCTCTCTGGACGGATGGACCTGTTCCAGATGTCTGGGGGCATGCATCGTGACAGCACTCCCTCCCCAAGGCCCTTCCTAAGGCTGTTCTCCTCACTGGTCCAGGTTTGTCTGGAAAATTCAGGTGGAATCTTTTCACCAACCGAGAAGCATGAATATTTGTACTTGCTTCCCATGATCTTTCTTGTGGACCATATCCTTTCCAGTCAACCAGATAAAAAAGCTTTGATTTGACTATTTTGGAGTCCAAAATATTTTTCACTTCGAATTCGGGCTCTCCGTCGATCAGGATGGGGTTAGGAGGTTCAGTTAACCTTGTTCCTGGTTGTACTGGCTTCAAAAGTGAAACATGAAAGACGGGATGAATTTGCATATTCGATGGTAATTCCAATTTGACAGCCACAGGATTAATGATGGCTTTAAAAGAGTAAGGTCCCAAATACTTAGGATTAAAGGTTTGAGTCCCCTTTAAAGGTATATGTTTTGAAGCCAGCCAAACCTGGTCTCCTATCTGATATTTTGGAGCTTCGGTTCTATGCTGATCTGCGTTTTTCTTGTATCTCTCTTTAGCCTGCTTCAAATGTTCCTTTGCCTTTTTAAACGCCTGTGTAATAGTGGTGTGTAGATGGCTTACGGCGGGCATCTCTTGAAGTGTTGAGGTGAATCGAGTTCAGAGGTTCGAGGGTGTCGCCCATATATAGTGTAAAATGGGCTTTGTCCAGTTCCAGAGTGCAATGAGTTGTATGCATATTCGGATATCCACAAAATGTCCTTCCAATTGCCTTCGGTTTGGTGTAACATACACCCCAGGTTTTGCTCTAATGTCTGATTGGTCCTCTCCGTTTGACCATCGGTTTGTGGATGGTGGCTAGTTGACAGTCTAACCTCGATTTGGGCCAATTGACAACATTTTCTCCAAAACTGAGAAATGAACTGACTTCCCCGGTCGGAAACTAATACGAAGGGGAATCCATGTATTCGGACAATATGTTCCAGAAATTCCTTGGCCAAGGTCGAGGCTGAGGGTAGACCCTTTAATGGAATGAAATGAGCCATTTTGGAAAGAAGATCCACTATGACTAGGATGGTGTTATACCCACTAGATGGGGGAAGGTCCGTAATAAAGTCAAGGGACAAGGTATGCCAAGGTGTAGGTGGAATGTCCAAAGGTTGTAATAGGCCTGCTGGTCTTCTTTTCTAGGTTTCATTTTGGGCGCAAATACCGCAAGACAGTACAAATGATTTAATGTCTTTTCGCCAAGTAGGCCACCAGAATTGTCTTTTGATTTTGGCCTCGGTTTTAGCAATCCCAGGATGCCCTTCAATCAGTGACTCATGGTAGCTGGAGATGACATGTTCCTGTAACTCTTTATTTGGTAGGTTGAGACGTCCTTGGTAGTATGGTAACTGATCAGTGACAGAATAATCCTTGCCTTTGTTCAACCAACTCTGTAAGGCTGCAGGATCAAAAAGCTGTTGAATCTTTTCATGGATGTCATTTAAAGTCTGTAGAGTAGTTATACCAAGAATTCTTTTCTCAGAAATTATGGGTACTGGTTCTGGATTTGAGAATGCTTCTTCCATCCCAATACGAGATAAGGCGTCTGCTTTGCCATTTCGACAACCTGGTCTGTAAGTAATCATGAAATCATATTCCGCAAAGAATAAGGCCCACCTAAATTGGCGTAATGATTGAGCCTTAGCTGTCTTTAAATATTGTAGGTTCCTGTGATCCGTGATTACGGTGATGGTATGTCGGGCTCCGAGAAGGTAATGGCGCCAAGCCTTGAACGCCGACTTGATGGCCAGTAGTTCCTTGTCGGTAACTGCGTAGTTTAACTCTGGTGCTGAAAATTTCCTTGACCAGAACGCCACCAGATGAAGTTGACCAATTTCAGGATCCTTTTGGGAAAGGACAGCTCCCATGGCTAAGCTGGATGCATCAGTTTCAACCACGTACGGAAGTTCAGGACGTGGATGCTTTAAAACAGGGGCTGTGGTAAATTTCTGCTTTAGGTCTTGGAAGGCCTTTTCCGCATCTTCTGTCCACTGGAAACGTTTATTTTTTCGTAAAAGAGCTGTAATGGGATGTACAAGATGTGAAAAGTCAGGAATAAATATGCGGTAAAAGTTTGCAAATCCAAGCATACTCTGAACTCCCTTAATCGAGGTAGGAGAAGGCCATTTGAGGATTGCATCCACCTTTCGTGAATCCATTCGCACTCCTTTTGCGGTCAGAATAAACCGTAGGAATTCAACTTCCGAAGTATGAAAAACGCACTTTTCCAATTTCGCATATAATTTATGCTGACGTAGTTTTTCTAGTACTGCACAAACGTGCTTCACATGGTCTGATTAAGAGGAAGATTATACTAAAATATCGTCTATGTTTACAACAGCACAGACGTCTATGAGTTCACGAAGGACATCGTTCATAAAATACTGGAAGGCTGCCGGCGCGTTGCAAAGCCCGAAAGGCATCACCTGGTATTCGAACAATCCGTATTTGGTACGGAAGGCAGTCTTCCATTCGTCGCCTTTTTTCACTCGTACCAGATGATACGCCCCTCGGAGGTCCAATTTATTGCAAATACAAGCATCCTTTACTTGGTCCAGTAGCTCTGGGATCAGGGGCAACGGGTATTGTTTTTTATTGTTATTTGGTTTAATGTGCGATAGTCAATACAAGCCCTATGGTCACCTTCCTTTTTAGGGACGAAGAATAAAGCCGATGATGCCGGAGACTTGGATGGGCGAATGAAGTCATTAGCGAGGTATTGATCCAAATACTGCCGTAAATGGAGATTTTCGGGTTCTGTGAGGGCATAGATCCTACTGCACGGAACTTGAGCGCCGGGTTGGAGTTCGATCTGGCAATCATATGATCTGTGGGGTGGTAACGTTTGCTTGATCTTTCTGAAAAACATCCTGAAATTCCTGGTACTCCTGAGGTAAGTGAGTTTATCGGGTTAGTGACCGGTGCTAGTCTTTTGATCAGTTTTTTCAGGGTAACAAGTGTGTACACAATCTGAGAAGGTCACTCTCTTTTCTCGCCAGTCAATACAAGGATTATGCGCTTCAAACATGGCATTCCCAAAATTATTTGGAACTGTGGTGCCTTGATTAAGTCAAACACAATGCTCTCTCGATGCCCATCATGACCCAGCAATGTCATCTCTATTTCGGTTCCATCGACAGTGGTGATTAGATCGGTTGTGGGTCTTTTGCAAAGAGGCAGGTTCATCCTTGTAGCCTATTCCTGATCCATGTAGATCCCTATGGCCCCACTATAGATGTATGCTCTTGCTGCGTGCATACGTGATGGTTGCCTTGGATCTATAAGAACCATTGGGATAATTAGATGCGAGGTCTGAGTGTCCTCCTTCATGCTCGGCAAGCGGACCTTTACGCTTGTTGGGCGTGGTCGTTTCCCAGCTCTGATTCTATTTTGGTTTTATCTGCGACTCCTACCACCTTCTTAGGTGGTTTCACTGGGCCATCCCATAAAAAATGCCCTGAGGTTCCACAATACAAACACAATTGTAACTGCCGCCTTTTGTCCCTTTCTTTTTGATTCAAAGGTCCTTTAACCCCCCCAATTTGCATGGGTTCAGATAAATCAGTTCTTTTGGGGGTGACATTGTCCTTAGGTATTACCAATACTCTGTTCTCGAATCTGGCTCAATCCGCCTTTCTATTCTGAAGCCTGTGATCCAACTGGACCACCAGGTCTATATATTCTGCACAATCTTGAGGTGGGTTCACTACTTATGCCAAAATGTCTTTTAACTCCCCTCGCAGCCCACGATGAAATAGCGTAATCCGCTTGACCTCCGGTCATTCGGTTTCTACTATCAACCTATTGAAAGTTGCAATGTAGGTCAGCAAATCCTGGTTACCCTGACGCAAAGACAAAAGTTCACTATCCAAAGCTTGACCTTGGGAATGTCGGGCAAATAGTCTTTCCATGCTTAGTTGAAAGCCTTGAAAATCCCGAAGAAGAGGGTCATCCTGGTTGACTAATGGAATAGACCAATCAGCTGCACTACCACTGAGATATGATAATACAAAGGCTACCTTTGCTTGATCATTCGGAAAAGCTCCAGGCCTACATAAAAAATGCAGGCGGCACTGGTTCATAAACACAGCGAACCTTTTAGGGTCCCCTGCGAAACGTTCTGGTGGCGCTAAAGGGACTGTCCCTGGTAAATTTATTTGCACTGGATTACTTGATGGAGCTTGGGCAGCAGCTCCCCCGAGTACAGGTAAAGGTGTGTGCCCCGCTTCAGCTTGGAGTAATTGCCTGGCGAGAGCATCCATACGTTCCTTTGACACAATCAGTTCTCTCCTGAGAACATTAGTCTCTTGATGGGCGGCATGCACTTCAGCCCTGAGTTCACCCAGTAGATGGGCTAATTGGTCTGTCTCCGAGGTCTCCATAACGCCCGGGTGGAGATTTGTGGTAAGGCTTCGCGTTCTGTTTCGCTCACCTGGGTTCCACAGGGGCGTCGAGCGAAGCTGGACTGCTGCGGACTCCTCTAGTGTAATTCGTAGTGAAGTGATGATCGACTCCACGTGCCCCCTCAGTTTCATCTGCCTGGCCCGCAAGAATAATTTCCTAAAAGCAAAAAAGGGTATTAGCCACCTGTGGAAAAAAGATTACACTAACGCTACTTTCCCTTGGAAATCTTTTAGTGCTTCCCTCCATGAGTCTCACCTTATTGTTTGGAGGGATGAGCTCTCCATCCTGCATGGAATGCAGGGGTGCGTTGAAGTTCAGCTAATTCACTGAATCCGGAGGTATTTGGCAGAGTTCCAGACCGATAATGACTCCAAGGTGAGTAGAAGGTAAACTCGGTCTGACTCGATGGATGCAGGTAATGCTTAGGTAAGAGTCAGTTTGTACCAAGCACTATCTGGTAGGTGATATTGTCCCAAATGTAATTAACCAATAGCTTTATATCTTCTTTGCAGGTGCGGAATAAAAGCTTAACGTAGGATGGTTTCCCTTCGCTGCCTCGAGCGGTAGTTCCAAGTGAGTATTTTGCAGTAAGTGAAAAACACCTCTGGCGGCACCCCGCTCACCTTTTTTGATTTTGTCTTTTCAGGTGGTGATGCTCTGAGCGGCGAGTCGACGGATGCTGCGCTGGATGGAGGAGATGCTCAGACAGGTGAGTATAACGCGGCGCTGCAGCTGGCGAGGCGACGCGGTTCGTTTTTTAATGTCCTTTCCCTTTATCCACAGGTGCGGCTGTTCCAGGAAAAGATTATGCCCAAATGGTACTCTCCTTGTTCTAACCTCTTCTTCTTTCCTTTTCTCTAAGATCGGCTCTGGACACGAAACGGGTGTGGCTGTAGACTGGATGCTGAACTGCAGACACAGTGAGCGTTGCGCTGCTAGATGCAGAATAACGCGAAGCGTGTGCTGCTCTTCGGCCGTGGTTTAAATAGCATCAAAAAAGTAGTTCCCAGGTAAGAAGTTCCAGTACCACACCCAAGCAACAAAATAGTTCCTAAAGGAAAGTAGTTCCTTCCTGGGTTCATGGTGGCCTGCAGGTGAGTTCTTTGCAGGAAGACCTGCACCTTTTAAAGTTGACTGAGCGCCAGGACTGAACCCATATAAGCCCCTAGGCGGGGTTGTGGGCATTCTAGTGTCTTTTTGGGTGCCTGCTCTCTGGACGGATGGACCTGTTCCAGATCTTTGGGGGCAGGCATCGTGACAGTAGCCTGGTCTGTTACCCAGTCCTGGAATCTTTTGTCATGAAAATCCCTCACCAGCTGGGTCATTATGTATTTCGGAAGCGCATGAAAATGAGTGGTTATGAATTCTCTGGAATTAGTGCTCACCCGCCTGGTAGTTTGTGCAAAAGTGCGTTTTAGCTCCTGCACAAATTCTCTTGGGGCCTGATCTTCTCTGCAGTACAAATTGTAGGCCGCCTTGCTAGCCTACTGGGGGTTTCTGTGGGCGGAAAAGGGCTGCAAAATGGCCGCCTTGTAGGTGGACCACCTTGAATGGTTTTGATCTTCCAGTCCAGCAAAGAAGCTGGAATACTCTGGGGAGAATGTCCATGTGGCATAATCTATGCAGTTCTGGCTATCTTTGTTATGAAAAGTGTCCATTTGTTCATAGAGTTCCAGATGCTCCCAGACAGAATATTTTGCGTTTTTGTGATACAGTGTTATGAAATTCCTAATAGCCTTTATCTGCCTAATGGGGTCTTTCACCAGAGCTTTCTTTTGTTATTTGCCTTCTTTTTCTGCTCTTTTAGGCACTCCCTGATTTTGTGAGCTTGTGAGGGGCTCGCAGAATGGTGGAGCCTAGTTTCTTCTCCCCTGTGACGCACAGGAGAGTTGTCTTCTGACTCCTTCCTGCTTCCAGAGTTGGCGGAACCCCCCCCCCCCCCCGACTGCCCTGATTCGGTGGAGGTCTTCAGAATGCTCTTTTGTGGCCTCATTTCATGCTGTTTTTCTGCAAATCGAACCAAATAGTCCCTTTGGATATAGTGCTTCTGCAGATCTAATTCCCTGACTTTCTCCTCATAGGAGGCTTCCTGGTCAGAGACAGCCATAATATTTTTGTATTTATACAGGGACGCCCGTCCATCAATTTCTGAGGGGCGCTGACCTGTCGGCTCCATCATGCTAGGCCTATTTAATTCTGATGGCCTCATGGTCTCTGGCTCATGTGAACCAGTAGACATGAAGTCAGCAGTGCACAAAGTATCAAATTGGTTTGAGGCCCTTGGTACAGAGGGCATCCCACTGTGATCAGTGGTAGCCCTGTCCCTCTCTACTTGTTTGGAGTCCCTCAAGTTTGGATTTAGCCTAGCATATTCGCCAACCTCCCTAGTTTCTCCTTCTCAGCCTCTACCTCTTGATAGTAGGTAAAGGTCTGAGCCTTTTGCTCTGCTATCAGGGCTTGACTGGCTTCTATGACCCGCTCCTGAACTGCCACCTGCTTGTGGAGTCCATTGTTCTCCTCACAGAGGGCCTTGTTGTCTCTTTGCGCTACCTGTATGGTCTGAGAACACTGAGACAATTTCTTTTGCAGGAGGTGAACCTCATTTTTCTGCACATTTAGAGCCTCCATGACCTGCTCTAACTAGAGTTCCATTTGTCTCCTATGTCCCATTCATTTTTCACGTTCTTCTTGTATGCCAGTCAGTCCCTGAAGGTCTGACTCCCTTCTCTCCAGATTGGTTTTTAAGTTGCACATTTCCTGGTATAGGGCCTCTTTCTCCTGATACAGAGTGCCCCTTTGTTCAGCCAGGTCATCCCGCTGTTGTTTGATAATATATAATGTCTGGTGTTCTTGGTTAAATTCTGTCTGGTGGTGGAGTTCTTTACTGATTACTTTATTATTCTCCCCTTCCAACTCTTTGATCTGATTTTGTAAAGTAGTTATCTGCTCTGAGCAGGCACTATTATATGTTACTTGTTGTTTTAATTTTAGTTGACTCTCTTTCAGGGAATCAACCTTTTCCTGACACTCCTCTTTTAATGCATCTAATTGGGCCTATTGGTCTGAACTATTTTGTTATTGTAGAGCCAAGTCCTCTTTTAGCTGTTTGATGTAGTTTTCTAATTCTACCTCAGTATCTTGGCTCTTTTTCAATTTCTCGTTTAGTTCAATCTGGATTTGGGTTAAGAGCTCAGACTGGTTTTGCGCAAGGGTTCTGTTTTCTTCATGTTTTGCCTACAGAACTCCCATATGGAGGTATATGTAGGCTGTGATTCTGACCATTTTAACCTGCTCCTCTATAGTTTTTGGAGTCATATACAACTCGCTCAAGGCTTGATTTAATAGGCCACTGTCTTGCCACACATCCATGTCCATGGCGGTGACCTGTTGAATCATTTCTTCTAGCCAGACCTCCTCATCTTGCTGCGCCCATTGCCCTCTGACAAATAACTTGTGCAGAAGGTGCTGCCTAGCCATGTTTATCTCTACTGTGGTCATTATGGAAAGTGTTATTTCTTTATTAATTTATTTATATACGGGTAACCTGTATTCTGTTGCTTTTTGTCTAGTTTAGGGTTGATTTTACTTTAATTTTACACACAGGCCTGATACCTATTGTATTATATTGTTTATTATTTATAGAGCGCAGCCAGGCCGTTAGGCAACTGGGCGCTTGTGAGCTTCTTAGGTTACAGTTACATGAGTATCTTACATTTCTTAAATTGCAGTTACAGGAGAGAGTTGCATAGCTATCTTACATTTCTTATGTTACAATTACAGGCAAATCGTACAGTTATAGATATCTTACATTTCTTATGTTACAATTGCGTGCTTATCTGTACAATTACAAGCAGGTGTATTAGAATATATTTGCAGTTGACAGAGGACGAGGGGGATAAGGGGATAGTAGAAAGGGTTAAGGGGATAGCATTAGGAGAGGGGAGAAGTGTCTAGGAGATCTGTCATATGAGGGGTATCGACAGTCGTGGGTTTGTAGCCAAAGTTTGACATTCGTTTTAAACACGTGAAAGGAGGGAGTGGCCCTAAGTGGATCAGGAATAGAATTCCATAGATTAGCAGCCAGTACTGGGAAGCTTGAACCTCCAGTTCTTTTCAGATTAAAATTTTGGATTCTGATACTATTTGTTTGAGCCTTTCTAATAGGGCGGTCTGATGTAAACCTGGTAAATTTCTCAGTGAGGTAAGCGGGTGCTTTGTTAAGACAGTTATGTGTGATTTTCAGGGTTTTAAGTTTGATACGGTCATTGATGGACTGCCAGTTGATATTTCTTCTATGGTCGGATATGTGTAGACCTTTTGGAATGCCTAGTGCTGTTCTGAAGGCATTATTTTGCAAGGTTTGAATTTATGGGTGTTGTGTTTGCTGGTGCCCAGATAGAGTGCGTTGCAGTAGTCTAATTTTGAGAGGATAAGGGCTTGTGCTATGGTGATGCAACTGTCAATAGATAGAAAAGGTTTACTTGCATGAATTAACTTACAGGTGTAGCTAGTTGCTGAAGCTGTGGCATTAACTTGTTTAAGGTTGAGAGCTGAGTCTAGGTAAAATCCTAACGTTTTGACTTCATTGGCTGCGTTGATTTTGATACCATCAATAGTGATGCTTTTATATAGGTAGGATAGTTTAAGTTTGCTAGTGGATCCAATGATTAATAGCTCGGCTTTATTGTCATTAAGACATAAACCGTGAGTGGCCATCCAGGTTTGGATAATTTGGTAAATTTTGTTTATATGGGAAGTGTCTATGTTGTAGTCTCCTTGGATTGGGATAAGGATCTGGGTGTCGTCGGCATAGTTGGTATATGAGACACCCAGTTTGTCCAGGTTAATAAAGAGGGGCTATGAAAAATATTGTACAAAGTAGGGGAGACACATGACCCCTGAGGGACACCACAAGTGATGGGGACTGGGTTAGCAGCTGAGATGGGCGAGAAGACTCTTATGGTTCTATTGTCTAAGAAATAATGTATCCATGCTGTGGCCTTGGTAGAGAAATTGGCAGCCGATTTAAGATAGTTACAAAGTACTTTGTGATCCACCAAGTCGAATGCGGCTGATAGATATAGGAGTAGCAGAATGGATGTCTTTCCTTTGTCTTTACGCTCGTCTAGTTGGTTCTTGAGATCAAGGAGGGCCATCTCGGTACCATGTCTTGGTCTAAATCCGGATTGTCTGGTGCACAGTAAGTTATTGATCTCCAGGTATGATTGAATCTGTAGATGGGCAGCTTTAGCTAAGATTTTAAGGAGGAATGGGACTGTCGTAATGGGTCTGTAGTTCGTAGGGACGTTAGGGTCTAAATTAGGGTTTTTTAGAAGGGGTAGTATCCAGGCATCTTTGAGGTTGGTGGGCACTGAACATGATTCAAATGATGAGTTAATAAAGGAGGTGATGAAGGGAGCTAGTTCTTGAGCAGCTTTCTTGATAATAGTGGCTGGACAGGAGTCGCCAAGATATCTGAAAGGTTTAAGAGAAGTAATGATATTCTTCGCTACTTCAATGGAGATAGCTCTAAAGTTGAATTGGTTATGAGGTTTAGTTTGGTTGACAACAAGTTCCTCTAGGATGGCTTCTTGAGTGGAGAGCGCAATGCTATGAAGGGAGGATCGTTTAGCAGAAATTTTGTCTTGTAGCATGGTGATCTTATTGCATAAGGCATTTTGAATGTTGGTACATTCTAGGGTCCTAGGCTCTATGATTTGGGGAGGCGCTTTCTACAGTGTAAGCCAGTGTTCTAACTTCACAAAGTATCACTACCTTGAAGGTTAGCCTGTTGTGCTAAGCTGTCATGGGTGGCAACACTTTCTCAATCCCCGGCATGAGCCCCCAATCTGTTAAGGAATCTAATCGAGCGTCACACTCCAGCCCAGGACTCTTGCCTCTGGCCTAGGATGCAGCGCACAATTAAAACAAGTTTTCTTTATTTCCTAAGAATTCAGATTGAGATGGCACCCAACCCGTCTCACAACCCCTTTTACAAATACCCCGGGTCACAATGGACCATGAACCAGGCCGGCGGGTGGTAATACAATATTTATTTATTTTAAATTCAAATAAAATCACACAAATTTTATATTGGTCAGCAATCACCAATGGGGTGATAATTACAAGGTAAATTGATGAAATACACGTAGTTTTACCTTCTAATAACGCATACGCAAAGCACAAATGAATGAGAGCATTATTACTTTTTGGGTAGATAGCACCCCAGTTAAGATGTCCCCCTGCAATACTCCCCCCAACCCTTATTAACTGATTTTTGTGTGGGTAGAAAGGAGTCAATTATACTAAGCAACAAACAGAATTAAAATCCAACCTTCCACCACGGAATGAGTGGAAAAATCGGATTCCAAACCCTTTGCAGTTGAACAAAATAGCACTCGTAATTAGTAAAGATTTGTTTTACGTGTGTGGTTGAATGAATGAGGTCAAGATGAGTTATAGCAGTATCAGGGTTGTAAGAACTCTAGCAAACTACAAGACAATGTACCAACAACGGGCATACAGTTCAGAAAATCGACTTGGAAGTGAAAACACAGTGCAGTCAAATCACATGTGTAGAAATTGCATCTGATAATTTACATGGGTTTGAATGTCAAAACAGCTTGAAAAACAGGTGAAGTACACAGAATCGGAATGGGGTTTTTATGCTAAGGAACAGATGCACATCACAGGAATAATAAGAAAGTGAAAGGGTAACTCTAAATTAATGACAGGATGAGATTCTCAATGGGAAAGGAAATTTCAGCTTTAAGAATGAAAGCAGTGGACAAGGAAAATCGGTTTGGAAAGGAAAGGACAAGTTTCACTTAAACTAGATATTAGTGGCTAGAAAAGAGAAACGCCACCCGTGAATAGAATGGTTAAGCTGCAGTTTTAACCCCTTCACGCTGTGTGCCTCTTTTAGGGAGAATTAATTAATTTAATCAAAATAGTACTAAGGACTTACACAAGAACAGAATTCAGACGAAAATGGCGCTAACACTGGAGATCACTACAGATTTTCCTACACAAGGTACACAAAGGATTCTGACAGTTTTAAGGATTTCTGCCAAGGCAGTTATGGGATTTCTATGAGATTGGACCTAATACAATGTAGCAGAGCATGGGATGCAGTTTGGGGTTGTTGGGGAAGGGAAATACTCACAACAAGCACTTGAATGGGGTATTTTGGACAGCGGTCCGAGTTTCTGGACAGCGAGGCAATATCTGGTCACACCGGCAGGCTCTCCTAGAAGAAAACAGCTGGGCAAAGGTCTGGTCACAGCACAGCTGCACCTCAGCTGCATAAAGCAGGTAGCGGGGCAAGCAGGTAGTACTGATAATCCCAATGAGGATTCAGCCACCTTTCCCCTTTCTCCCTGAGTTATTGTGATTTTTTAGTGGGGTTGTTCTGGATCAATGGTCCTGCCTGGATAGGGTCAGCTATGCTCTGGCCTGGCAGTGGAATCTGGAATCTTGTAGAGTGAATATGGAATATCTGGATGCGCAGGAGCTGGAAAATTCAGAAGAGAGTACTTTGTTTCTGTGAGCTTCTACCTTTTATAAGGCGGGTGACATCACAGGATTTACTATGGGGGCAGACCTTTGGCTTGACATGCCCCTAGCAACTGGATTGGTCAGGGGTTACTGTTAAAGCCTTCCTGTCAGCCGGTTGGACTTCAGGGACATGACATCCGTTTTATGCTGTGTGCTTACAAGGCCCATGGCCCTCCCACAGTCCTTTTAGCCAAAATCAGTTATGACATAAATTGAACATTTTTACAGTTATAGCACTTTTGAAAATCACATGAGCAGATTCCAGATTTTACACTTTGACCATGTCATTCCAATTCCCACATTTGTACGTTATCGTTTCGCCGTTTTAATCTTTCGCCATTTCTAGTGGGAACCGCTTCACCTAAAATTCTACAATTTTAGATGTGTACCTATTAACACAAAGCATGTTTGCATTAAATTTCAAAGTTATACCAGGTATCATTTTACCTTGAATTACATTTTTCCGCTGTTTGCGTCCCCCACATGCTAAGGAAAGCGACAATGTCTTGTTTTAAAGCCACTAAAATTACATGTAAACTGTCGCATTACTGTGTTTTTCGGTTGCAGAAATAAAAATCTTAGTTTATTAATTCAGAACAGTATTTTGCCCCAAAGGGGCCAGTATTGTCTTCCAAATAAGTGCATACTTCCCAACCCCAGCTAAATGTCGGGCTTAAGCTGGCCTGAATCCACTGTTTCTCTGGAGTTGCCTTTGAAGCTCCCCCGTTTGAGTTGAGGGGAGGTGCTTCTAAAAAGTCACACCTAGGAGTCCCAGAAATCCATTGTACCAGGCTGGAGCACTGCCACAGTCTGACGAGGGTGCGAGATCCAACACCCTTGCCTATTCGTATGAAAGGAGGCAGATGCTGTTCCCATGAAGCAAAGTCCTTTGAAGCCAGGCCAGGAAAAAACCTGTTCTGTTGCTTCAGCTATTTTTTTTTTTCTTTCTTGAAACAGAAAAACTGTTGGAATTAAATATCCTACATATGTTTTAAAACAAACCCCTCACCTTTGCATGATGGACACGGCCTTAATTCAAAAATTTACTTTTATACAGACATTTCCTTGTTTGTAAAACACCATTTTACACGTGGTTCATTTTCCTTTGCTGTCACTTCATAATGCGGTTTTCCCTTACATCTACATTCTAAACATTATTTGTAGCCCTAGTTAATTTCTCATACACAGAAATCTGTTCAAGGCAAGGGTCCACTGAAACTGACATAAGCACAGAGAGATAGGGCTTCTTGTGAAGAGTTTAGCTGTGATATTTTATTTGTAAAAAGTCAAGCGTTTTTCCATACAGCTTGGAGTGAAGTTCTTTATTATTTCACAGATCTTGCCTGACACAGCCTGCCATTCAGTGAGAAATGCCTCCTTTTGTTGGAGCACAACCTGAATATGGATGAACATAGCTGGGTCTCACTGGAACAGAACTGTGTACTGTTGAAACGGTGGAAAGAGCATCAGGGCGTAGTCATTTTAAATACAACATATTTCCTTTTTCAATGGGAAATTTTGAGATGGCAGTACATCTTTTCAATTCTTTTCTTTGGTGCACGTAAGGAAAACACTGGGAGCCTTTCTCGGGGTGTTCCATGTTCCATCTCGCCCCATATGTACTTGGCAAAGTCAGCGCAGCCATTATTTTGGTGACTGCAAAACACAGTTTTGGTGCAATGCAGTGGTGCTCAATAGAGTCAGTGCACCCATTCTGCTGGTACTGCTGAAAAATGCAGTTTGGTGATGTAGAGGAGTTCTGCTGGGTGGATAAATGTACCCCCACACTCCTGAACAAGGAGAATGTATTGAACTGGGAAATCGAAGCGGTCCTGCAGTGGGTTATGTTGAATCCCAGGCACAGTCAAAGGTCTTTGGTTGTTGTAGAAACTACAAGTAGGGGAGGCTAGCAT
Source organism: Ambystoma mexicanum (assembly GCF_040938575.1). Taxonomy (NCBI): domain Eukaryota; kingdom Metazoa; phylum Chordata; class Amphibia; order Caudata; family Ambystomatidae; genus Ambystoma; species Ambystoma mexicanum. The sequence goes on along the minus strand of NC_090925.1, from coordinate 322,739,590 downwards.
AAGGTGTCAAAGTGGTCATACGAGGGTCAAGCCAAACCACTTGTACAGTTGAAAGTCTTTGGCAATTGTGGAGGCAAATGTGAACCCGACTAAGGGATGCCAGCGAATAAGGGAGAGCATTAATACACCCGTGAACATTGTGACAAGTATGAACCCGACTGAGGGATATCCACAGTGAGTGGTTGGTCGAAGCCCGACTGAGTGAGGCTAACATTGAGAGTGGTTGGTCTGACCCTGACTTAGGGAGGCTAACGTTGAGAGAAGGCTCGAAGCCCGGCTGGGGTGGATCCAAGGGTGAAGAATAATCCCCAGAGGTGAAGATTAACAGAAGGAACTTTTGTTGTTAATGGCTTATCAGGCCCTCTGAAGCAAGAGACTTTGCAGGAAGAGACTTGCACACAGAAGGTCCTGATATTGAGAAAAGGAACTGTAACCTTGTGCCGGAGAAGCCCAGGAGTGTGCTGTGCTCAAGAGTCCTGCCTTGTCCCGTGCTAAAAACGTGGGGAAGGGAGACTTATCATTTTTTGAACGCTTCTTTCTTTTCTTGTGAAAATTATCCCACACTATTTATGTGGCATAGTGGTAAGGATTGGCAATAGTTTTTTTTTAGTATAGGCCCTTTTTATATGACTAAATTCCACTTGGACAGTATTATTATTTTTTGATGGTCGTAACTTGCTCCCATCTAAGATTTAGGTTTAGATTAGGCGTTTATTTTTACCGTTTCATAAACACCCTTCAACTGTGATCACTTGTGTCTGTCTTACTTTGATACCATGCCTTCCTTACAATTGTTAAACGAGAGCCAACATAATTGAAACCAAGAGAAAGTGTGGTGGTGGCGTGACCTGTGTTGGATGGACCGTGCAGTCCGGGAACAAACCCAAAACCTCCAGTACTGACCTACCGTGGATTACATGAAAAACAGCCAGAAGTGCAAGCAGTATGATACATGGAAGAGCTGGCCGGTCGGGTCAGCACCAAAAGCCCAAACTACCTATAGCCAAGGGATGCGAAGCCAAGCGGGCCCCAACAAAAGAAGAAAGAAGAAAAAAAACTCACAGAACAGCCCCAGGCAGAACCAGTGAAACGTTCCTCGCCCAGAACAGGGAACGGGAGAAAGTCCAGGAAGGCGCAACAGAATATGTAAGTGAAAGTCAAAGCATATAAAAAAAAAGAGACATACTTTGAACCCTGGGCTGGTGCTAAAACAGTTGCCTCCAAATCTCAGACGCGGATCCTTCGGAAGTTATCCTTGAAAAGATTAACTCCCGGGCCCAAGCATCTTCGCGAGAAACATTGTCGAGAACAGTATTCTCCTGGTGTACTGGCTGGAAACTGCCACCATCCGAGGCACTGGCCTATAAGCCATCGGATACGTTTTGTGAGACATGACAGTGCGCAAGAGGGTGTCTTCCTTTTGTTTTTCGTCAATACCGGGTCCTGCCCCAACAGGACACACATCTTTCCGAAAAGAGAAGGAAGAGAAGTCTTTGTTTTACAAGTCCTAGTGGGGGCTACTTAAAAAAAGTAGAGAAAGCAGAGTGTGGAAGAGGTCTTGTAGGGAAGTACAAGAGTTGTTAAATACATTACAGATAAGATAGCCTGCAAGAGGCTTACCAAGAACTGGGGAGCATGCTAGGAGAAGGAAGTCATTCTCTCAGCCCCACCTGTAAATCGTGGAACTTTGTTTCCTTTTTAAATTGGGAACCTTTCCTTTAATTGTAATCCTCTGAACATCTACTGAGCCTGAGAATGCTGCACCTTGAAAGACTCCTACCCAGAAGAAGGGAATCATTCTCCTGGGTGTTAGAAGGAACTCTTTCTCTTAGATTAGGATTTGTGTTTAAGTGGTAAGGATAGAATAGGAGTGTGGACTAGGACGGTGAACCTTTGATTTGGATTACACAGACTTCCTGAGTTTGATGTAAGGAGACAGCCTCTAGTCAGGTTTGTTTATGCTTCAAAATAAAATGTTATAGCAACCACTATACCACTGTTTGGTCAGACTCCTCATTCCAAGCTGCCACAGTAAGGAGAAAAGAGCAGACCCTGTGGCGTGCCCAACCTCCACGTTGATGGAGTTTTCTTTAACTTTGGCCAGGGCGGTCCTTCAAAGGGGCACAGTTTAAGAGGGTGCCTAGGTGCACATTCTATTCTCAAGAGGACACCGGAGCGTGGCTCCTTTTCTATGCCTGTGGTGGTCCAGTTTTTGAAGGGTATCGTAAATAGGTTTCCTCCTACACCTTTCAATGTTACAGATTGGGATCTAAATCTAGTTCTGACATTTCTGATGGTTGCTCCATTTGAGCCTTTGCATTCTACCTCCATTAGACACCTTACGTTGAAAACAGCCTTTTTGGTTTTTATCACGTCCGCCAGGTGAGTCAGTGAGCTGCAAGCGCTCTGTAAGCCACTATTCCTAAAGTTCTTTAACAAGGGTCCTTGAAAGTCCATCCCAATTTCTTTTTGAAGGTGGTCTCTGAGTATCAATTTGCTCAAAGCGTGGACCTTCAAGTGTTTTTTCACTGCCCCATCCTTCTAAGGAGGGAGAGGCTGCATAGGCTTGATCCAAAGAGGGCGGTTAGGTTTTACCTAGCTAGAACTAAGGCATTCAGAAGGGACAATCAGCTCTTTGGTTTTCTCACAATCTAGGCTTGGACAAGCTGAGACGAAACAGACAATCTCCTGCTGTGCGTAGCAGAATACTACCAGAGAGCGGGTAAAGAAGTACCACCATGTCTGAAGGTAGGCTCTACCAGGGATGTAGCGGCTTCATCAGCCCTTCAGAGAGGAGTGCCGGTGAGAGACATTTGTCATGCAGTAACGTGGGTGCCGTTCCTTACTTTTGCGAGACACCTACAGCTTGGGTGTGTGTAGAGGTGCTGATGCCCAATTTGGTAGGGCAGTGCTACAGAGTTTCTTAGTTTAGCTTCCATTGCCTCCTCCGGCTGGGTGCACTGCTTTGGGAGTCTATCGAGATGAGGAGTCTGTGGGTGAATGCAATCAATTGAAGGAGACATTTATTACTGGTAAATGTTCTCTCTATGGATTCTTTGTCAACTGATTCCTCATTGCCCTGCCAGCCTTCCCGTCTATGGAAGCTAACAATGAATTTGTTGGTTTTCTGTTGTCACCTTTGTACATTGTGAACACAAGGGGAAGAGATGGCCCTTGGCCCTGATTTAAACAAAAAAAAACCTGTTTATTGGTTTTGTTCCTCACAGAAAGGTGTTTCAGTCCTCTTCCATTAATGCACAAGCTTTTCTCTGAGAAGAGCTGAGCTTGGGGGGAAAAGATGGGGAATTGAGTAAGTGGGGGTATTGCATTCCTTAAGTACGGCGACCAGCGCCATGTCTGGAGTCGAGGAGTGGCATGATTGAAACATGAGGAAGTTGAGAGACATTGTCGAGCCGCACTATGCCCTCTATTGGATTTTTCCAAGCACATGACGCCGGATTATATCTATCAATATGAGGAATCTGTGTGGAAAATAATCCCTAAAAAGAACATTCACATCAAGTAATTTCTTCTTGTTTAAGACGACTCACCTTTAAGATGATTTTCCTGTTTGCCATCATTTCCCTAATTGGGTTTCTTTTGAGAAAAGGCGATGTTGAGTGGTCTCCAATTTCCATCTCTCTGCCGCGGGCCCTCAAATACTATGTCTCTCAGACAAGGGAGACTAGGAAAGATGGCCAGCTGTTTGTTGGTAACGCTGGTGCCAGTGCTAGCTCGGCTGTGATCAGAGAGACAACTATGATCTGACTGGTGAAACGTGCCCCGAGACCCTCAGGCACCTCCTTAACAGATGACTGGCTGCTTACTCAGCTCTACAATGTGCAGTCCGTCTTCTGGACATTTGCCAGGCAGCTACATGGCCTTCTTTGCACACATTTGCTAATCATTAGTGCTTGGATTTTCAGTCTGGTCAAGATGCTCATTTTGGCAGGGCTTTCAGAGTTTTCTGGATTAAGGTGTGTACTTGCTCTCAACCTTCGTCCAGATTTACTCCCATGGATTCCTCATCTTTGATAGATTCCCAAAGCAGTGAGTAGAAGATCCATTAGAAGAGCAAATGACTTACCTCTCAGTAATGTTCCTTCTCATGGGTGTTCCTTCCATGGGTTCCTCATCGCCCTCCCTACCTGCCACTCTTAGTGGAACGCTAGTACAACTTGGTTCTGCGGTCCCACAGCATCAGAGTGCTAAGTGAAAAGGGTGGAACTAAGGTAACATATATTGGCCCCAACATGGTCGCCATATAGAGGTGTCGTAGAGCCCATTCAGGCCAAAGACAACAAAAAGTTCAATACAAAGGAAATGGGATAGGATGTAGTATCCAGATCCCTCTCCCGGCACCAAGCCAAGGATTTACGCGATCTGCAAGCATAAATAGGCTTAGTGGTGTGTCTCAGAGCTGAGAGGGGTTAATCCAGATATTCTTCCGACAAGTCCCAATCCTTGTATCTTTGCCTCCCAGCAGCCAATCATGAATGTTCAGGCTGCTGAGGTTCAGGTGGAGAATGCACCACTCCAACTGTGAGAGCATATGGACATCTCCGGCAACTCCGGGTATCACATTCTCTGAGCGCAGTTCGGTGTTATCAAGATCAACACGGAGTCGAACAGGCTTAGCCTCCTGAGAACCAGCGAGAGGCTAGGGTTTGGCGAGAACGCATAGTGATGGTCGAATGTCCAGTTGACTGTCAGTGCGTCTCCCAGAGCTTCCTGCTGATTTAATTCCCTGGAGCAGAACAACTTGTACTTCCTTTTCACATTGGAAGCAAAGAGGTCCATTTGAGGCGTTCCCCAGAGGGAAAATCTCCTCCAGAACCTTCGGGCAGAGCTCCCACTCGTGGGAGGCTGAATTCGGTCTGCACAAGTCATCCGCTGTGACATTCCCTTTTCCAGCCAGGTCAGCCATCATCGGAGATAGATAGCTCTCCAGTGCACAGAATCACAGCTACATTGCTTTTCTGCACAGTATTCTGTCCTGCACACCACCTTGATTGCTGAGGCAAATCATGGCCACTGTGTAGTCCGTCAGAACCACCACAGAGCTGCCTTTTACAGAGGGGAGTAATACAACCAAGGCGTTCCTGAGACTGCAGTCTACTCACCATCTGGTCTGATAGATGAGCGCCCCAACCCTTTCAAGGATGCGTCAGGAACTACTGTTACTTGAGGCCAGGATTGTCAAAGTAACGCACACTTTAAACATGTTGTCTCTCTGGGACCGACTTGATACCTGCAGATGATCTGACATTCTCCCCTGAAATTGTGACCACTGGCAACGGAGCAGCCACTGAATCAATCTCATCCATAGTTGGGCCTCTGGGACCACCAGAATGCTTGCGCTGATATGCTGCTCCCAGGTGAGTGCCCAAGACTGTCCCAATACACCAGAGGGACTGGGATGGCGACACACAAGACTTTTAAAATTCAGAAAGAGTGTAGGCTGTGCTTACAGACTGCATGTGCCATGCAGATGTGCCGACGCCTGATCTGCGAAGTGAGCACGGATAAGCCAGTCCAGGTAGGGAATGACATGAATCCCCTCCATGCCAAGGAGAGCCGCCAGGAGCTTGGTGAAAACCTTGGGTGCTGAAGAAAGGCCGAACGGCAGGACTTTGAATTGGTAATGATGTTGCCCACAACAAACCTTGGGTACTTCCGGTGCTTCACAGGAGTAGGCACAGGGAAGTAGGCATTCTCATGGTTCAGTAATACCAACCAGTCCTACAGATCAACGGTGGCTTGGAGGATCTGGGCCAGGGTAACCATCTTGAATATGTCCTTGCACAGGTATAGATTCAGTAGCCTCAGATCCAGGATGGGAAGTAAGCTCCTGTCCTGCTTCAGAACCAGAAAAGTGATTGAGTGCCATCCCCTTCCTCGTACCGAGCGCGATACCCGTTTGATCGTTCCCTTTGCAAGAAATAGACAGACTCTGATTTGGACGCAAAGTAGAGGAAGAGTAGAGATGTTCCAGAAGGTGTTGACTGAATGGGAGGCAGTAATCCTGTTTAACGGCCTGTAAGGCACACAAGTCGGACGTGGAGCGGAACCATTCTGAGTCGGACTGGGAAATTCTTCCTTCCACAGATGACTTGTGAAAAAGTTCTCCTCACGGGGGCTTTGCGTATTGGATGGCCAAGGGGCTGTGGAGGTGGTTGTCCCACCTTGGTGAGCTTTTCTGACTCTACCCCTGAGGAAAAGGCAAGCTTGTGTGAACCCTAAGGTTCTCATCTAAGAGTGCCGACTGACCAGTGCTAGTAGCCTTAGCACGCCCCAAACACTGAGCCATATCCAGCCTGGATTGAACAATTTGGTGTGAAGCCTCTCTTCCATCATGAACCAGGCCTTCAAAACCTTCATCATCCTGGTCTTCAGGGAGGTGCTTCTGGTTGCTCCACTCACCGCTGACCATAGGCCAAAAGAAAACGTAAGAGGTATTTATCGCCCTTAGGGTTCTTCCCACCAAGTATCAAATCTCTTGTTTTCTCTTTGCCAAGTGGTAGGAAAGGGAAAGTTGATGTTTGCTGGGTGTCGGGCAGTGCCTGCACCAACAAGTTCCTGCGGGAGTCATGGGTGCTGGACAGGAAGGCCAAATCCGAGGAAACCCAAAGAGGTTTCCTTGTCAACTACCAGTCAACTGACGGGAAGGAGGCAGGCTTCTCCAAGGCGTATAGCAGTGGGGCTTCCACTACCGCATGGAAAGGCATTAAGGTCTCCCTTTTGGGCCGTTCATCCAGGATTTCACTGTGTTTGTATTGAACATTTGGTCTGGATGGAGCTGACAATCCCAAGGTATCAACTACTTGGCCATCAAATGTTGCAAAGAGGTCTAGTTTCTTGCCAGAGTCAGTGCTGGCAGAATGTCCAGCTCTTTGCCTGGTCACTGCCTTCCTGGAGGGCAGCAGCCAGTTCCAACAGTCCCTCTCCTTCACTATAGAACTACTCCGGGAAGTCTCCATGGCAGAGGAGCTACATCGTGAAGGGAATGGGGTCCCCTTCCTCATCAAAGAAGTGGGGGCATACTCGAGGGGGGCTTTGGTGCCGATGACATCAAAGAGGAGGGGATGGTGCAAAGGTCTTGATGCTCAAAGGCGAAGCCTGACTGTGCCGGGATGGACCATCTCCCATGGAAGCTGGTGCCGAGCACTTAGTCGTGCGGTTGTGATCCCTGTTCAAGTGCAGTGGGTCCTGCATGTACCGAGGCCACTGGCGAGGGGACCATGGCGAAGATGTTGAGCTTCTTCTGCCTAATGTCAGCCCATTCCTCTTGGGTGGAGGATTGTGTTGGAAACAGTAAATGTGGGGCTACTTGCGGGTGAGTCTCTGGAGCGGTTACTCCTCTTTGAAGAAGAAGAAAGGAAGAAAAGTAGTGGCGAGAGGAGCTACAAGGTGAGCGGGACCACTTATGGTGGTTCTTTTTTTTCTCCTTTTCTTTGGGCCTGGGGACCTGTCTTCAGAACGACACTCCTCGACCAAGATCTCTTGATATCATCTTTTTCTTTGTTGAAATAAGTGAATAGTTTAGCTGCCTGCTCCCGGGGGGTTTTAGGGTGCTTGGATTGACATGACACGCAGTCCTGGGTGTCGTGCGTTTCCCTTAGGAAGTATAAAGAAATCCTATGGGGGTTGAACACTGACCATGAGCTTTGAAGCGTGAGGCCTTCGCTGGTTCGGAAATAGTTATCGCAAAAAAACAAAGTGCCGTTTTCTGGAAGCGATCAGAAAGTGCAGAAAAAGGTAACCAAGGTCATATAGCGCAGTGCTTCAATATTTACTGGTCCTGAAATCACATCTGGCGTGTAGGAGCGCCGGTTGAAGCTGCACTGTGCCCATGTGATGGTGACAAGATTCCGAAGGATCAGCTGCTCTGGGATATGAATACCCCAGAGGAAGGTATCCATTAGAAAAGGGGAAGCCGTTACCAAACTGACCATTTCTGGATGAATAGTTTTGTGTATCTAGACATTCTTTGAACTTGCACACAAGCAATTACCTGAAGGGCTCCTTGCTCATTCACCCAAGTGGCAAACAGCTACATTGGCATTGAGGACAACGTACCCTTCATGGAAATCTGGCAAACATACATACAATTACAAAACTTCTACTCTGGCTGATGAGGATGTGAGAGTAGGAACGTCAATGTTGCAAATGTTTCTGGTCTAAAATGGGCAGTCCTGTCCTTCTCCTCCCTCCAGATTGTCTTTTGGCATGGCTTTGCGAGTCTTACCAAGATCTGTGAGAGCAATGTATCCATTAGAAGAACATATTACTTCTCTTTGATGGTGGTCTTTCTGGTGGATGTGATGATTCGTCCAATAGATTCCTCATTGCACTCCCTGACTACCCTTTGAATTGAGTACTCAAATAGTTCTGATGTAAATGGCAAAAATGTAACTTTTATATGTGGCAGTTCTATGGTTGCTTGAGGTTGCTCCGGGGGGAAGCGGGGGTGAAAAGGAGGATGATTGTGTCTTTCTTTAACTCCTGGTATTATTATGGATGACATCACTTTCAGCTTCAAGGAGATATGATTGAGCCAACTTTTGAGCTGCATGGTGCCACTTGGTGGCTATATGAAAACATTTCAGTCCAGACTGCTTCAATGGATTGCCTTTCTCCAGCAGATTCCTCATCTGATAGATATCCTCATCCAGCTCTGCTGCTCGGAAAAGTCTTTGACAGGGGATGTAGTGGACCTCGACTCAGCCGTCGACCCGTCTTGCTCGGTGCTCGATCATCAGCTCCGTATGTGACATTGGGCGTTGTATATTTAACATGTCATGATGCCCCGTACCTCAGTTCCTTTTTCCGCGTGCTTGAGCCTCTGCTCGTGAGGAACATAGGCCCTCATTACGAGGTTGCCGGTAACCCACCGGTGCTACCCGCGTGTTACCTCCAAGTTCGCCTTACTGTTTCCACCGCCTGACATCTTGTGTTAACAGGATATCACAGGCGGCAGTACGGTAATTTCCATTCCCATGGAGTTCCATTGGAATGGGAACACTGAAGCACCGGCACCGTTCTTAACGGTGCCGGTGCTTCAGTGAAAAACCTGCGGTAGGGGCCTGACCTACTGGCAGGTCCGGCGTGCCAGTTTTTCAGTGCCCCTTCCGGCAGACTCAGAGTGATCTGGTCCGGAAAAGGTGCCGGTAGCATATTTCCGGACAACGTCACACGTAATGAGGCCCATAGTGTTGGTATAGTTAGGGAGAATTCTCATTTATGGCTAATTTCCCTCACCTAGTGAGTCCCTCAGCAGCTTTGCTGGATTTCAGGGGTTTATTTTTTGCACCTGGTAAGAGTGTGAGCCTTTTTCCCACTCTTACATGTGTTTTGCCATGTGTATTTCTACTGTTTGTGTGATCTTGGGCTCTGGAGCTACACCACTCCATGAGCCCCACTTTTTGTGTGTTGCACAGCACCTTCAGTGCAATGACACAGATTGTCTTTGAGACTTCCCACTGACTCCCTTTTTCTGGGGCTGACTACTGTCCCCCAGAAACCTGTAAAGTTGCCATTTACTTTATGTAGTCATTTAAAACTGCAGACCCAGTACACCCCATCTTACATGGAGTACTGGAAAGGGTTAATTCCTATCCCTTTTTGTCTGTGCCTCTCTGAGCTTTGTTTTGCTCTTTTAACATTTAGACTTCGCTGGTGGCAGTGGTATCTACCCTAACTTTTCTACCACGATTATACTATATAAACGTGGTACTTTTTAGGCTATTATATTAGCCTCAAACCTAAACCCGCTTGACTAAATACTTTTTATTTCGGCTCCGGTTGGGTTTTATCACCATTTCTTTTTGTTAAAGTCCTTCTTGTGTTTTACTTTGGGCGGCAAGCCAGGTTTGCCTCCTTTGTTCGCCGACTTTTGGCAGGCTTCTGTCCAGAAGCCCTCCTTTGGCATCTGGGTGTCTAGGCGGGCTGAATGTGACGGAGGGGTGTAGTCACCCCTGCAGAGGGTCTCCTTGGAGACCCAGGTCGCACTTTGTCTTGATTGGCTGAGGTGGTTGTCCGGCCCGGACAACCCCCCCTGCTGAGTGATTGACAGCCAGGCTGAGTGAATAGGGGATTTTGGCATAAAAGGCAGGACTCTTGGGCTAGAAGGCAGAGTCGCCACTGGAACTGCAAGGAACTGAAGAGAAGCAGAGAACACGGCTGCTGCAACTCCTGAGCCCCTGTGAAGCCCTGCTGCAGTCCTGAGCTATCTACCCTTCAACGACAAGAGAAGATCCAGTCCGGAGTCTTCTTCCCTTGAGCCTGGTGAGATCAACCAGCTCACCTTCGACAGGCAGAGGATCCTCTTCTTGGTCGAAATCGCTGCACATAGCTGTAGTGGTCCGGATAGCCATCTGAAGAGTCTCTCCTGTTTTAAAGGAGCTCACCTTTTATTCACCATTGCTTTGCTGCTGATGGCTTCATCCCTGGGTAGTGCAGACCGCTCCAGACGTCCTCCTTCTTGTCCCCACGACTGAAGCTTCAGGAACCGTGAGTCTGCAGGAAACTACCAGGAACAACTGCCGTGGCACCAGCTCTTCTTCATACGAATAAGGTACTGTGTCCGACTTCGAGGAACTAGGGTGAACCCTTTTCTCCTCACCAAAGGCTTGTCCTTATCTTCCTTCCTTCTTATAACTTTTGCTTCCCTTTTGAAAATATCTAAGTACTCCTGTCAATCTCGAATCGTGAACTGTGCTAACCTTGTGATCCTCGACAACAGGACCCCTGTCCCATTGACACTGGCGCAGGCCTATTGACTTTTATCTTCGTGTTAGAAAGTGTCTCTTGATTCTATCTGCCTTGACAAAAGTATTGCCTATGATTTTTGACCCCAACTCTCTTGTGTTAATTCATGTGCTAAGTGTGTTTGACTTCGGTAACATTTCTTCTCGCGGTTACACGTCTCTTTCGTAAGACCGAACTGTCATTACTGTCAAAAAGTGATTGCGTAACAACCCCCGGTAACGTCTTTGTTTCACAACACCGGTCTGTCAAATCCAAAGGAACTTACCTTGAATTGTGCTGCACAAAGTGAATTGGTTGTGCGTAGTGTATTTTACATGTGGTTTTAATTCAATAGAAGTGAAGTGTTTTGCAAACAGATGGTCTAGAAATAAATGTACTTTTACTTTTTAACCAAAAACCTTGAGTCAGTGTTTGCTTGATTCACAGTAATTGTAGTCTTTTGTGTAATCTCTACCTGTGCTCATTTTCTCTTGAGAGAAGTCTGGCTGCTCTCTACTGCTACCACTCTGTGTAGTAAAGGCTTGTACCAAAGGCGAAATTGTAATACCACCTGTAGTCTTAATCTTGTGTAGTGGTCCCTAAGGGCAGTGCCCAGGATTCTGCCCAACAGGTATATCAAGTCTTTGACTGTTTTTGACAACATTTTCATCAGATTTTTGACTTTTTCTAAACCACAAGATGTCCGCGCCTCAGATTTCAGGTTTTAAACGCTACACTGACTGCGTCTCTAAGATGTCAGTGACCGACCTACACAACATCTGTGTGTGGTGCATTGGCACAGGTGATGACAACGTAGGGTGCATGGCATGTGGTAAGATGAATCCTAAATCCGTGCGTGAGGGGGCAGCCAAGCTCGCGATAGGCCGACAGTCGTCTAAATCACCTCCATGGTTGACTGTTCGGTCCTCTGAGGTCGAGACAGAGGGGCCTAACGCCGAAAAAGATGAAGAAAAAGAGACATTGGTACAAGACGAAGAAGCGGTCCCACTCACAGAGCCACTCTTCCTCGTCATCTTCTAATAAGAACAAAAGGCTCTTGGAAGGAGGTAAGCCCTCGGCCGGGCCAACCACTCTTAAGGAGTGGGAAGAATTTAAATCACAAATGCTTGCGATGTTCGAAAAACAGGCGGCTGTAGGTGCGCACCCCAAGCAGCAGGACCCGGTGGCAGCAGCGGCACTCGTGCTCCCGACCCCATGCTAACACCCCTGCCGATGCCATCGGTGTCAAGAGAGCCTTTGGGCTTGCGCCGTAAAAGGCACTGCAACCCTCAAAGCCCGGTCTTCCAACAAGCATACGGGTACGGGCACTTTCGACGTCCCTTCGGTGCCAAGCCTCGCTTGAAGCTGACAGCCACCCTGTTGACGTCAAATGATAGGCCTTTGACACCGACCATCGGCATTCGTTCGTGCCACTCTCCCAGACGATTTATTTCGGCTACATGGCTTCTATTTTCGGTGCCGACAGTGGAGACAATCAAGGCGATGTCGACCCTTTGTATGCAGGGGCTGGTGGTGTCGACTATTTTGAGGAGCAGGCAGGCTGCACGACGCTAGCAGGCTGGATACATACCCTGATGTAGAATTACAACAGACTCCACCGTTTTGCATGCCCACACCAAATTTAGGGCGCTAGTGGACAGTGCTCGACACACTGGGCCTAAATGCTGCAGCAGTTCCGGTCGAGGGATACAAACTGACATCTTGGACAAGGGTCCAGCTACTGAATGTCATATTCCACTGAACCCAGCTATCGCTGATCCAGTCGTCTCCTTGTGGCAAGATGCCTGCTCCATACCTCCGGTCAGCTTCACTGTGACCGGCAAATACAGGCCGGCTTCCTGCCCTTCTCCTCAAGGTCTTGTTGTGTAGGCAGCCACGATTGGGCAGCTCCCTCCATCTCAAACCTGTCTCCTAACTGGGAGGGCAAGAGGCTAGATGCAATGGCGAAAAAGGTCTTCACATCTGGCAGTGTGGCCTTGAAAGCAACTAACGTAGCTTGTAGATTTGCCGAGTATTCTTTTGGCCTCGGGAAGACAGTAGAGCAAGCAATCCAATACATCCCTGAAGGGGAGCTACAAGAAGGTTTCCTACAGCTGGTGGAAGATGGGAAGGAAGGTAGCCAGGCAGTTGCTGCAAACGGGTTGAAGATTGGCGCAAAATCACTCGGCCTAGCTGCGCAGCTGGGAAAGCCTGCCTTCAGGTTTGCCTCTAGGGGCAGAGGCTACAGGCGTTCTGTGCCTTATGGCAGGAAGTTGCACCTCGCACAAGCCAGACAGGGGCAGAAGCGGGGGCCCTCTAAGCCGCTTTGATTTTCCCCTCACACAACTTACCAGCTGTAAGAGCATTGGCCGGAGATTACCAATGGCAGGAGATTACCTCTGCCTAGGCCCTGGAGCTTGTGTGGTGGGGTTATTGTCTTCCCTTTTTAAGGAAACCCCTGGACAGACCCCCACCATGTCCAAGCCAACCGGGTCAGGAGCTCCAGGAAGAGCTGTGAGCCCTGTTGTTGAAGGTTGCTGTGGAAGAGGTACCTCCTGAGCAGAGAAGATCGGTCTGGTATTCCCTGGTACCCAAGAAGGGAGGAGGTATGTCCCATTTTGGACCTCAGAGCCTTGAACAAGTTCCTGAGGAAAGACACGTTCAAGATGGTGATGTTGAGAGAAATTCTCCACGCTCTCAAATTGCAGGACTGGGTGGTGTCAATAGATCTGCAGGACGCTTATATCCATGTGCCGATACATCGCACGCACAGGAAGTTGATGAGGTTCCTCATAGGGGACAAGCGGTACCAGTTCAAGGTGCTTCCCTTTGGGTTGACCTCCGCTCCAAGGGTCTTCACCAAGCTCATGGCAGTAGTCACGGCTCGCCTCAGGAGATCCGCAGTCCATGTATTTCCGTATCTGGATGACTGACTGATCCGAGGGGTCTTGTGCCACCTAGAGGACACCTGCTCTCTATGCCTCTGGCTGGGCTTCTGCCTGAACTTGAAGTCCCATGTGAAGCCGGTCCAGAGGCTCCAGTTCATTGGGGCAGTCCTAGATTCCTGGGTACCGAGGAGAAAGTCAAAAGCATAGTGCAGATGGTTAATCTGTTCCGGAATCACAGCGCCTTAACAGCAGCTTCCTTCCTCCGCCTCTTGGGCCTCACGTCATCCTGTATTTTTCTGGTGCCCGAGGCCAGACTGCGAATGAGATCGCTACAATGTCTCCTATGGGGACACTGATCCCAGCGCCTCAGAACCCTCACTGATTCCCTCAGGTTGTCCAGGTAGTGGTCGATGACCTTGGTGGGCCGACAGCAGCAATCTCATGGCGGGGGAATCCTTCTGGCCTCCGTGGCCTCGGGCCCGAGTGGTTACGGATGTGTCTCTGAAGGGTTGGGACGCTCACTGCCTGGACTTGAAGGTGACCAGCCTTTGGTCAGCAATGGAAGCCAGGTGGCACATCAACAGGCTGGAGTTGCGACCCATCACGTTCTCCCCGTCTCTGAAGGAGAAGCATGTCCTGATCCTGACAGACAATACAGTGGCCATGCCCTATCGGAAAAAGCAGGATGGCGTGCGCTCCCTCCCCCTCTGCAGAGAGACGATGCAGCTGTGGTTCTGGTTGCTGGAGAACCAGGTCTCGGTCTTGGCAGTTTCTCTGGCGGGGACAGAGAACAGTTTAGCGGATGCTGTGAGCAGGCAGAGCACGGTATCACATGAGTGGGAAGTGTGCCAGGAACTCCTAGAGGAGTCCCTCTCTCTCTGGGGTACACCAGCAGTAGATTTGTTTGCCACAGAGTACAACAGGAAGTGCAGACAGTTTTGCTCGAGGGAATTCCCAGCGAATGGCGCACTAGGGGATACATTTCTAGTGTATTGGCCCTTCCCTCTCCACTACGACTTCCCTCTGATAACTGTCATCCCGTGGTTTCTCAGGAGGTTGAAGAGGTTTAGAGAAACCATGATCTTGATCACCCCGGACTGGGGGAGGAGAACATGATACTCGGACCTTCTGGATCTGACCATCTGCCCATCTCTACAGTTGCCTCATTGCCCAGCTCTCCTGACCCAGTCTGAAGGGCGGGTGCTTCATCCGAACCCAGAATCACTCAACCTACATGCGTAGCTCTTGAGAGGATGAGATATGATGACTGGGACCGCTCTAAGGAGGCGCTTGAGGTGCTGCTGGCTACACGCAGACCATCTACAAGATCTCTGTATGCGTGCAGGTGGAGAAGATTTGAGGTGTGGTGCAAGGCGTGAGCATTTCGGAAGACTGATCAATTATTTGTGGCCTACTCTCTAGCCAGGAAAGGTCTAGCTGCGACTAAGCAGACGCTGTCCCGATGGATCATTTTATGCATTTCAGTATGTTATCAGTCCGCAGGCAGGGAACTGCCTCCTGGCATCAGAGCACATTCGACCAGAGCGGTCTCAGCATCTACAGCCTTGCAAAGGTGGGTCCCAGTTAGGGACATTTGCCGAGCTGCTACTTGTTCCTCACTCCATACTTTTCCAAGGTACTACAGCCTGAACGTCTCCAGTGGGGCTAACACACGTTTTGGCAGGGCAGGACTACAAAACCTGTTATTGTGAACTTTCTGCCCACCTCCATTGTTCCACTACTTGGGGAGTCCATCAGATGAGGAATCTGTGGGAGAAAGGCAATCCATTGAAGGAGAAATTGCTCACCGTAATGTTCTTTCTATGGATTCTTCTCCCGCAGATTCCTCATCTCCCCTGTCATGGACAGAGGTCCCAGGAAGCTCTGGACTCGATGGAGGAACCACCATTAGAGTTCCACCACGTACCTCAGAGCACGGTCTAGTCTTTCCGTAAATTTTCCCTCATCAGTCTTGTAGCACCGCCACCCTGCGTGTTGCAACTCTAGCTATTGCTACACGCTCCCGCCAGTTCGCTTAGCGTTCTCGCGTATCCCTGTGCTTATACTTCGTGCCTTATCCTCACTCTTCCCTCTCCGGTCTCGGTCCGGTTCTCTTTTCCTTTCTGTTCCTACTCTTCTACTTTTATTTATCTTTCCTCTTACAAGCCCACACCGCTCGCCTTTCCCTATTTTTCTGTTGCTTGCCTTCCGATCCTGTTCTGCTTTTTTCCTTCGCGTGTTGTCGAGGCCAGCAAGACTCGCTTCACTCACACATCATTGCCGGGCAACCGCACTTTCCTTTCTTCTTGTGGCTCCTTGCTCTTTCTTTCCTTCGGTTCTACGCTGCTGCCATTGCTGCAAAGTTTACTTCCTGCCCGTCCGTTGCCTAGCACCGGCTCTCTCTCTCACCTTCGCTAGTCTTTCTGGTGTATTCTGCACGCAAGTCTCCGACGCTGCAGACAAGGGTTTTCTGCTTTGTGTTATTCATCGGCCAGATTCGCAGTGCACTTTCTCTTGGCATACAAGTGGTAACCTCATCTCTAGTTTTTTCACATACTGCTTTTCTGTTCTTACGTTCCTCCTTAGCTCTTGCGCTGTTTCTACTCTACTATAGTTTAACTTGCAGAAAGAGCCTGCATCTCTTCCCATTGGAGGAGTCGTTTGTTTACCTTGCTGGAAGAGCCTGTGCCTGTTCTTACTGGAAAGGTCCACTCCTTCATCTCAGTGAAGAGTGTTTCAATCTTTCTTCTGACCACCTCTACGGAGTACCAACACACTCCCAGACTTTACCATCACACCGGAATATCTTAAAGGTTTTTTTTTGCCATTGGCTTTTTCCCCTACTTGGGCTGCGGAGAGGAGACAACATTCTTGTGACTATTTCTCAGTCTAACGACCGTGGCGAATTCGCAGAACAGACCCTATCTCTTCAAAAAGAAGGGAACCTTCAAGTAAACAACCACTGAACTCCGAATCTGAAGCCTCGACTAGTGGAAGCGACTCCGAAACACAGGTGAGACCTGACACTGTTGACATCCCCTCCCATCCATCCCCGCTCAGAAAGCTTCTGTGGTTGGTGCGCCTCTGTCTTGGTGAGTAGATGCTCAGTGATGGTCCTAGAGTGTTGGTTTTCTGTCTAGCAAGCTGCATGTCTTTCTCAATCCATCTTTAAAAAATGTTCTTGATTCTGGCTAGTATGGAAACCATCCACCAAGCCTTGTATCCTGTTGGGATGCTTGTTTGTTAAACTCATATTGGCTTTTTGGCCTTTTTCGCTTTCTATTTTCCTCTTCTGCGGTCGAGCGTAGGTGAAAAAAGGCGGGGAACTGAAGTACGGGCCTAGTGACGTGTTATATATACGACGTCATGTCTGGGGCCAACGATCGAGCAACAAGCAAGATGGTTCGACAGCCGAGTTTGAGGTCCACTAACACCCCCTGTCGAAGAATTTTCTGAGCAGCAGAACTGGATGAGGATATCGGATGAGGAATCTGTGGAATAAGAATCCATAGAAAGAACATTACGGTGAGTAATTTCTCCATCTGACGGGTATTTCAAAGATGAGGAGTCTGTGGGAGAAGTCATCTTATCCATCAGAAAGAAAAATATTTACCAAAGGTAAGTAACTTACTCTTTACATTAGTAAGTAAAATACAAGTTATCCTGCATTCCCACAATCCATCTAGTGAAGAGTTGAGAATAATAAAATTGCAACAAGATCAAATGTAGGTCCTCGGTTTGCCTATCTCAGTGTAGAACCGTTAGCCCTCGCTTGAAGTTTGTGTCTGTTAGGTTCGTACAAGTATATTAAAGTTAGGTTGGGAAATTGGTGTCTGTTTCTGTGCTTGCCTCTTGGTTAGGGACCCCACATCTTAAAACGTAGCATACTACCCACATTGCCACAGAGCCTTGAGGGGAGTGTCAGGCAGAAAATTGCTCCTTTTCATTTTAGAAGGGTAAGTTACTGTCATGAGGGTTAGATATCCAGAGCTACTCTAAAGTTACTACCATCATCCATGTACTCATCAACCCCACATTTGAAGTATTTTATCAAGCTTTGAAAAGTTATTTAAGTGTGTTAACTACCAATGAAAACTCCCGTTTTGACTGACTTATCTGGGGCTTCTGTTCAGAATTTTACAGGTTTGTTCGTCCTCATCATAAGCAGCAGTTTAACCAAATGTGCAGAGATCTGACTGGAATAAGCTGCACTGACAGTGCAAAGAAATCCCAGTCGAAGGTGGATTCTGCAGGCCAGGAGGACTCCTGCACCAAGGAAGTGGGGGCACCACTGCAAAAACACAATTTAATGGTTCTGCAACCATGCTGCGGCGAGGAAGAGATGGAGACACTGCAGAGCAAGAAGTCTATGGATCTGAAGAACTCCTGCGACAAAGGTGAGTGCATGCCACTGCATCTCCACCATCTGCCCGATCCCAAAGAATCCTGCATTGAAGTTGAAAAGACATCACTACGAACTAACAATTCACTGGGCCAACAGAACTCCTGCACTGAAGAAGAGAGATCAATGCAACATTATCCAATGAACTTGCAGGACTCTGCCATCAAAGAAATGACAATGTCCTTACAAAATAGTGACCCAGTAGGGCAGGAGGGCTGCTGCACAGGAGGTGAAAGCAAGCAACTGCAAGCCACCAATCCAGTGCCCCTGCAGGATACCTGCTTTGAATCAGAGGGGATACTACTACAACCCAAGATTTTACCTCACCCACACAACTGCAGCAAAAGAGAAAATAATAACAATGTGCAGAACACAAGTTCAACAGGCCTGCAAAACCCCTGCAATAAAGGAGAAAGTATGCCACTGCAACAAGAGAAAGCAATGGCACCACAGGACACCTGCAGCGATCTGGAGGTTAATTCACTGCAACATAGTCAACTGGTGGGCCAACAGAAATCTTACAGCAGAGTTGATGCAAAACTACAGTTGAGTGAGGATTCAGCAAGTCTTCAAAACTGTAGCCAGAAGAAAACCGCCCCACAATCAGACCCGGATACATTCGTTTTGCAGAAACCTTGCATCAAGGATGATATTAAAACAGAGTTGCACGTCAGTTGTCCCCCAAACCCAAAGAACTTTGATGGGGAAGTGGAGCTGTACCAAGCTGTCAGGAGCCCACAGAACTGCAGTGAAAAGGAATGTGAGCGCGAGCCACTTTTGCATCAGGATCAAGAGCACCCACAGATCTCCTGCAGTGAAGCCAGTCGCAGACAAGGTGAGCACTCGAGGGGGTTGCTGGGCTATGAGGTTGAGGGTAAGAATGGCTAGTAGTGTGAGAATAAGACAAAAGAAGCCAACAATCGTATTGCTGAAATTCCATCCCTTACTGGGTCTCTCTGCTTTCCTTTCTTTTCCTACTGATTGGACCTCACTCTACCACAGGCAGGACCAAAAGACAATGCTGACACTTTACATTGTAAGCAGTTACCCTAGCTAAGACCTACTAAATCGAGTTAATTACGTGGTTGAAAGCTGAGGAGGGAATTCTACCTGTAACCCAAACTGGCTTTAGAGCTGTTCAGTCATTGTCTTCAAATTCTCTGTTACGTATGTATTTATCCAGCGTGGTGTCATTGGTGTGCAGCACAAATCACTGTATACAGCCTTTTTAGAATAAACAATGCATTCAGTCTAGTCAATAGCTATCTGGTTTGGGTTAAACTTAAGCATTGGACACAGAAGCCAGTTTATTAAAAATGCTGATCGCTTTGTATGAACAAACAAAGGTCATGGTGCAGCTCTAGGGGCCAAAAGCAGGGCAGTGTATTTGTAGCTTGCTATTTAATCATTGTCCTGCAGAAGTGTCTGCAGCCCTGCTTGAGATGTGTTTCTTCTCTCCTGCCCCAGGTCAATTCCTTGTTCATGTGTTGAATTTTCATACTCTTTAGTTCTGCACAAATGTTTTTGGCAGCATCTATTGCAGAAACCAGTGTTATGTTCTACGGCTAACAACCAAGAAATGCATTGTAGTAAATCTGTAATGATTTGCCTCCACACAAAAAAACATTTTATTTGTTGGCAATTGCAGGAGGGCAAGTGGAAGGAGTTTCTGAGTTTAAGCATCTGAGTGCAAACATTGATAATTGGCATGAGTTCGACTGAAAGAAGTGATGGAAAAAAGCATGTTTTAATCATCTTAGGCAGTTCCGATGGTCAGTTAGCGTACATACTAATGGGTGGCCTGTAAAAGGAAAGGTTATGGCAGAACATTTGGCACTGTAGCAAACTAGGAGTCGTTGGATGGGTTAGTAACGTATTCAAGGGTTTTATTCAAAATCTGAGTAAAAACTCCTAACTTGGCCTATTTCTATGAGGGAAGTTCCCTATCTAGCAAAACAAGGGTTAAGGTTGTACGTTAAAGTCCAAAAATAAAAGTCCTTCAACCAAATCCTAACCAGCGAACTGGCCCTACCACTTTAGAAAAACCAAACAAAAGAATAGAGACCAGGGCACGGCCTCTGGGGGAGACTTCTGCCTGGTTCAACACTGGAATTTTATGGATTGTGCAACAAGACTGTTCTTCAAAGTTCTTTGAACACAGTAGGACATCCTTCCCAGTCTTTGTATGTAGTTGTGGGTTTCACTCTCCCTTTTTAACAAAGAAAATAGTCTCTTGGTGTGAACATTTCTATTCCTCCAGGATTTCTTGGAAACAAAAAAACGTCATTCTGTTAAACCTTGGAGGTGTTGGGACTCCCCAAAGTTTTGTAATCCTCAAACATGTTACTTTTCTGTCGCCCAAGTTTTTTTTATGTAAGGTCGACTGTCCACCCTGGTTTGCCAAAGTTCAGAATAACTTCCATGGCTTTCGTAGCTCTGATTCAAAGTGTTCATAACTTTAGTTTCTTCTCCCTCTTCTCTTGAACATTTGGGGAAAACCCTATACTGTGCAGGTAAGCTAGCCTGTGCATCACAGTTGCTGACCCCACAGCCCTGCTCACACAATCTGCAACATCCAGGTCCGATTGCAGGGCTTGTCAGGCTACCTCCTTGCCAAAATCCAATTCCCCTGCCGGGATGTGTTCTGCCGTCTCCTGTATGGTTCTCCATAGGTCGTGTGTGTATTTGACAATGGTACACAAAGCATTCACAGCCTCCAGAGCCATCCTACTTGAAGAGAAGGCCTTCTTAGCCTGGGCGTCATACTTTTTACACTCCTATCGGTCAGAAAGTTGGATGTGGATAGCCTCGTATTAACCGTGGCTGGCTGGACCACCACCCCTTCCGGCGTAGGATGGGTCGACAGATAGAGGCGAATCTCCCCTCGCAGGTTTGTATTATTTTATCAACTCAGAATCCATCGGGGGGAGGGCGTGGAACAGGGTCTTTGCCACAAGGAGGCAATGGGGTCTGCAATGGCCACATTAAACAGCATTGCTCTCTCCATTGGCGAGCCCTTATTGAGGTTTTATGTGAGCTCGTAGGCAGACAGTGAATCGGCCAGGGCACACAAGCCTAGGGCATCCACCACTCTCTCCACTGTTTTTTGGTACTGGGCATTCACATGGCCACAGGGGTGGGCATGCTATGTCTCAATGTCGGGCGAGGTGTCCAAGCCGCTGGTGTCTTGCAGACCTTCTGCTAGATTAATGGGGTCATCCTGATCGGCAAAAAGATTGCAGCCGCCTGACCAACCTGGCACCGACTCAAAATAGAGAGCCTGATCCCCTGAAAATGGAGTGCATCATCTCAAAGAAAGATGTCCTTGACTTAGGGACAAGTGACTTCCTCGAGTATCAGCGCCGATATCAACCTCAATGTCAGCAAGAGCGTCAGCGCCGACTGCGGCTTCAGTGGCATTGTCGGTTTAGCGACAGTCGGTGTCAGGCCCGAGGGCACCGATCTCGACTCGGCCTCTCTGATGACACCGGAAGCATGGGCATAACTGGGACCTCGTTGGCCTGCTGCATCAAGGGTTGACCCATACCCGCAGTGGCTGCCTTCATCATCTGGAGCATCTGCTCTTTAAATGCTTCCAACCTGGCCCTGGACGTGCCAGAGCCGGAGTGGGACTTAACCTCGCTCCTTGCAGGAATCCGAGTCATACCTGCGTTGATGACGACACTTCTTCTTGTGAGACGAGGAAGAGGCATGGCTTCTGGAGTAGGACTTTTTAGCCTTCTTGTGGCGCCGGTCCTCTTTCTCTGGGGTGGGGGTCCGTCTCCTGCTCAGACGATCTGGTGGTCGATCGGGCCGGCAACTTGGATGGTGGGCGCCCTAACTTGAGTTTTGCAACCCCCTCCCGCAATTACTTTGGGTTTATCTTCTGACACAACCCGCAATCTTCGATGACGTGATCAGCGCCAAGGCAACACACGCAAATCCTGTGCGGGTCAGAGACATTTTCAGGTTGCAAATTTTTCACCTCTTAAAACCAGTTGTCTTGGGACTTGGCATATCGCAAACACATTGAATTCCGATTCGTAAAAGCAAAGAAAACAGTGAGAATGTTCTCGTGAGAGCCGTTCCTAGTGCAGCGTGCTGAGCATGTGGAAAAAAGGAACTGAGATACAGGGGCATAGTGACGCCATATATTTATGGCAGCCGGTGTAATTTACGGAGTAGACCAGCACTACGTCGAGTCAAGGTGCATCGATGACCGAGTCGAGGTGCACAACGCCCCCTGTCAAATGTTTTTCCGAGCAGCTGACGCTGAAAGGGATATCGATCTGATGAGGAATCTGCAGGAGAAGAATCCATAGGAAGAATAAAGTAATTTCTCCATCTTACTTGGTAGCATAACATATATAAACAAAGTATACACATCGCAGTAACAGTTAGTAACAAATGTACTTAGGCAGTGGAAGAAATAAAAAGTCAACAATATCCACAAAGACATGGAAAGGAAAAAAGATCAGGTGGTGGCCCACCTGGGGTGCAAACGAAGTGATAGAGGACCAGCACTGAGCAGTTCAGTAGATCATCTAGGAGGAGTCCTGCATCTGCAAAAGAAGGAAACGGAAGGGTTGCCATAAATCTCTTAGCCGATTGCCTGCTGGCTGTTAGGATGCAATTTGGTCCTCAGTGTTGCTGACCCTGGTGAAGGCCCACAGCCATTGCTTAAATGACGGAACAGTGGACTTAAGCCAGTGCAGCAGCAGGCAGCTCACGCCAATAACAAACATATACTAATCAGTTTACGCCTGGAGTCTGCTAAATCATCAAACACATGAAACATGCATTGCATGGGGGTGGCCTCACATCCACTGCCAATCATATCAGTGAGTATGGTACATACCTCGTCTCAATACCCGTCCAAACTTGGGCAGCTCCACAACATATGAACTTTGAGCTGTATTAGGCGTAATGGGGAGTTATAAGAAACCTCACAGGTTTGCCCACACATCGCCTCAGACCTCAGTTATTTCGAGATCCATGTCCCTCTTCCATTTGGATCGGAGTGCCATTAGGGGTTCGGGGTCCGGCTCTGAGCCATGCTCTATAAAGTGGAGACAATGCCTCGGGTTCCATGTGCAGTCATAAGATACCCTATCATGGGTTCGCTGTTGGTTTCAACAGGGAATTCCATCCACAGTGCTTTGAAAGCTGTACGCAAACCCATATTTCAATGGATTGCTTTTCTTCCACAGATTCCTCATCTTGATATCTGGTACGATAGCTCAATGGCAACGTGCTCGCCTTGGAAGCAAGACTACTCAGAGCAAGACTGGTTCGATACCTGGTCCGCGCTTAGACACCTCTGGGTATTAAGCATGTTATAAATACCCAATTATTATAATTATAGTTATCTCATCCTGCTCTGCTGTTTGGAAACTTTTTCGACAGGGAGCGTACTGGACCTCGACTCGGCTGTCGATCCATCTTGCTCAATTCTCGATCGCTGGCTCCGGAAGTGACGTCAGGCGTCTTGTATTTATAGCACGTCACTACGCCTCATGCTTCAGTTCCTTTTTTCTGCACCGTTGCACGCTGCATCAGGAACACAACTCTAGTTTACTCAATATTTTTTTTGTACCTAGTTGTATGTTTTCCGTCGTCGGATCGAGGTAAGCCCTCAGAGTGGCCGACAACTCTGGAACAGTGGGAAAGCTTTAAAACTTCCATGCTTGATATGTTTAGGCAACAAGCTGCTGTAGGTGTGGCTCTGTCCCCCGACCAGCAAGCTTTGGCGGCAGAAGCAGTGCTCCCACCCCAATCCAGCCATTCCATCATCAACATCGAGAATACATTTGGGCATCACGCCTACCAGGCATAAGTCGCTCTAAGGCCGAGGCCCGCAACGCCCATCGGTTATCAGAGCATCCCTCTGCACTGAAAGAACCTTTGCATCGAAAGCTTCGGCTTCGAAACCTATTCTCAAACGTTCAGCACAGTCAGTCAGCGACGGTTCCTTTGTGCCACTGTGGAGATCGGGTTTCTTCGACTCCATGCAATCCATATTTGGCGTTGATGACCCAGTCAACCCCGTCTACACTGGAGCCGGCGTCGTCGATTATTTCGATGACCAGGCTGATTTATTGGCCCTAGCTCAGGGTCTAAAAGACTCGAGTGGTCTGGATACATCCCCAGACCTTGAGTTACAACAGAGCCAGCCCTGTACCCATGCTAATATCAAGTTGAGGGATCTGGTTCACAGGGTTGTTGACACCCTTGGGTTGAATGTGTCCACCACAGCTCTTCAGGGGAACGAGCTTAGTGAAATTTTGGACGAAGGATCTACAGTTGAGCATAACATGCCATTCAACCCAGCCATTGCAGACCCTTTAGCCTCCTATGGCAACGCCCTTGTGCTATTACCCCTGTGATTGCCAATTTTACAGGTAAGTATAGGCCGACAAGGGTTTATAGTGAAAATGTCGACTGTCGAAAAAAAAAGAATGAAGAAAAATACGAATGTTTAAAAAAAAAAAAAAAAAAATGGAGGGGGGTTCCCCCCCCAACTACCAGTTTATTTTTCCTAGCAAAACCCAAAAACAACATACAAATTGAAAAAAAACACATTCACATTTTTTTTCGACGTAATTTTTTTGGACATTTTTGCATTTGAATTTTTTTCTAGATATTCTAACTGGATACCGCCGGCAAGAGGAGGCATTTCTTTCCTCGCCACACACCCTTCCCCAGAAGGGTTGGTTATACAGGCTGCCAATATTTCCACCAGACCTGCGGCATCCACTTTCAATCTGCCTACGAAATCAGACGCATTGGCCAGAAAGGTGTTCACCTCTGGCAGCATGGCGCTCAAAGCCACTAACATAGCCTGTGGATTCGCCAAGTACCCCTTTGGCTTATGGAAGGTGGAGGATCCAAAGGAGGGTAGCCAAGTTGTCCATGCCAACGGGCCTGCATGTAGCGGACTGCATTGGCAGAGCAATGGGTTTAGCAGTAGTAATGAGACGCCAAGCCTATTTAAAAACCTCTGGCTTCTCTCCGAATGTTCAGAAGAGGCTGCTGGACATGCCTTTTGAAGGTGACTTGCTTTTTGGTCAGAAAGCAGACGAATCTTTAGAGGAATGTAAGGAATTCAAGTTGGGTGCTAAATCAATGGGTCTAACGGTGTAGCCGGCCAAACCTGCCTCCAGGGGCAGAGGCTGTAGACGTTATGTACCCTATGGCAGGAAGGCGCATCTCCCATAAGCCAGGTAAGGGCAGAGGCATTGCTCGCGTCCCGGAAGGGGTAGAGGGCCCTCTAAACCGCTTTGATTTTTCCCTCCCACGATGCGCCAGTTGGCTGATGGTTGGAAGGGCATTGGCCCCAGTGGCAGGAAATAACTTCTGATGCCTGAGCCCTGCAGTTGATTCAGTGGGGTTATTGTCTGCGCTTTTCTAAAGCGGCCTCCAGACAGACCTCCACCTCCCCCAATCCAACAGGGACAGGAGCTCCAGGAAGAACTGAGAGTCATGTTGTTGAAGGGTGCCGTGGAAGAGGTACCTCCTGAACAGAAAAGGATCGGCCTGGTATTTTCTGGTACCCAAGAAGGGAGCTGGTTTGCGTCCCATTCTGGACCTCAGGGCTCTAAACAAGTTCCTGAGGAAAGACAAATTCAGGATGGTAACGTTGAGAGAAATTCTCCACACTCTCAAATTTCAGGACTGGCTGGTGTCAATAGATATGCAGGACGCTTATTTCCATGTCCCAATACACCAAAAGCACAGGAGGTTCCCAAGGTTCCTCATGTGGGACAATCACTATCTGTTCAAGGTGCTGCCTTAACGGACCACACAGTGGCCATGCATTTCCTCAGCAAGCAAAGAGGTGGGCAGTCACCGCCCATGTGCAGGGAGGCCATCCGGCTCTCGTTCTGGTGACTGTAGAACAACATCTTGGCTGGGGTGGAAATTGTGTTGGCAGCAGGTTTGAGCAGGCAGAGAATGGTCTCTCATGAGTTTGAGATTTGCCCGCAGGTCATCTTGAAGATCTTCTCCCTGTGGGGAACCCCCGCTGTGGACCTATTTGTGACAAAGGACAATGCGAAATGCTGACAGTTCCCTGAGGGTGGGCACTGGGGGGTGCGTTCCTAGTGGAGTGGGTCTTCAATCCACTACGTGTTTCCACTGAGACCGGTCATCCCGTGGTTTCTCAGGAGGTTCCGGGCCCACCTGATCCTAATCGCCACGGATTGGGTGAAGAGGACATGCTACCCTGACCTTCTGGAGTTGGCCGTTTGTCCACCTCTACAGCTTCATTTTAGGCTTACCTCTTGTCCCCGGTGGAGGGCAGGGTGCTTAACACGAACCCGGGACCTCTCAACCTACATGCGTGGCTCTTGTGAGGTCTGGAACCTAGATGATGAGGTTTTGGAGCTATTGCTGGCTGCACGCAGACTACTGTCCACAAGGTCACTGTATGTGTGCCAGTGGAGAAAGTTTGTGGTGTGGTGTAAGGAGAAAGGGGAGACCCTTTAGCGTGTCCAGCCTCCACTATGATGACAATTTGTTGACCCTGGCCAAGCCGGGGCTTCAAAAGGGCACGGTGAAAGGCCATCTGGCTGCCCTATCTCTTTTCAAGAGAACACCAATGCAGGCTTCCTTATTTTCCATATCTGTCATTGCCCAGCTTTTGAAGGGTCTTGTAGGGCCTTGTAAATAAATTCCCTCCTACACCATTTGTTTGGTTTTGAATCTAGTTCTGGTGTTTTTGATGACAGTTCCTTTTGAGCCTTAGAATTCCACCTCTGTTAGGCTCCTCACTTTGGTGGCAATCACACCCACTAGACATGTTAGTGAGCTGCAAGGGCTCTCTTGTAAACCGCCTTTCATAAAATTCTTTAAGGAGAAGGTATTCCTTGATAGACATACCATATTTTTTGCAGAAGGCTGCTTCAGACTTTCACATTTGTCAAAGTGTGGACCTTCCAGTGTTTTTCCTGCCACATTGTCCTTCCAAGGATGAGGAGAAGGATCCATAGGCTTGATCCTAAGATGCCGTTGATTTTTTTAATGGCTAAAACTAGTGTCTTTAGGAGGGACAATCCGCTTTTTGTTGATTTTTCCAGTCTATGCTCGGACGAGCGGTTACAAAACAGACAATTTTCAGCTGAATCATATTGTGCATAGCTGAATGACCAGGGAGTGAATAAGGAAATACCGACACGGTTAAGGACTCACTCCAAAAAGGGTTGTAGCAGCCTCATCGTCCCTTCAGAGAAAGGTGCTGCTGAGAGACCTTTGTCAGGCTGTGGTGTGGGCTTCGTTGCACACGTTTGCCAAACACTACAGCTTGGACCTGGCTTTAGGCACTAATTGCCCAATTTAGTGGTGCACTACTGCAGAGCGCCTTCATTTAGCTTCCATTTTTTCCTCCTCCTAAGGGCACTGCTTTGGGAATCTATCAAGATGAGGAATCTGTGGGAGAATGCAATTCATTGAAGGAGAAATGACTTGCCGGTAAGGTTTTTTCTATGGATTCTTCTCCCACAGATTCCTCACTACCCGCCCTGCCTAACCCTCTATGAAAGCTGGAGATTGCGCTTTTGTGCCACTTTTTTTAAAAAAGAAAAAAAAATGATGTCCTGGTTTGGTACTTGTTTTGCTTAATTGGCTTTTATTCCTCACACAAAAAGAGATTTTTTGAATTGGTGTTGAAATCTGATTAAAATGTCTTAGTCTTCTTTCGTTCATTCAGGAGGGGGGTTGGAACTGAGATAAGTCGGCGTAGTGCATTCTTTGAATGCAGTGATCCACGTCACCTCCACAGTCGAGGAGTGGCACGGTCAATACACAAGGGAGACACAAGGGAGTGGAGAGACCATGTCGAGACGCACTACGCCACATGTTGTAATTTCTCCTTTCCTATTGTGTTTTCAGGAACCCTTTATCTTTGGTGCTCCCCTGCTGCGCTGATCTCTCTCTCTACTACCTCAAAGTCTAAGCCTTTGAAGGGCCCACTATTGCCCTTCCTTATCCCACTATGGCTGTTTTTTATTTTTTTTAAATTCTTTTTATTATTTTCAACATGAGAAAACAGCACTTATACAGATTACAATCACAGTAGAGCGAGTTAACAGCGAGAGCGTAACACTTGACATTGCAGTTGATGGTCAATCCTTCGAAGGGGGAAGGAGGGGTAGGCGTGCTGTGTCGTGCGGCGGTGCAGAGCGTGTCCAGGGTCTTCGCGGTTCCTGATTTTATACCTGTTCCTCCCACTTACTTCCCCCATATCTTGAGGAACTTCCGGGGGCACCCCCTCACCGTGTAGATGCGTCTTTCTAGGGAGGCGCACCTGTCCATTTCATTGGACCATCAGTCGATCACTATTCTGTCCGCAGAGCCCCAGGTGCTTGCCTTTAGTCTCTTTCCCAGCCCCAATGCCAAACTTAGAAATGCCCTTTTGTATTTGGTGAGGTCAGTTTCTACCGCTATTCCCAGTAGGATGAGTTTGGGGTCATGCAGGATTGGGACTCCCAGCACTCTGGAGAGGCGCGACAGGCACGCTGTCCAAAATTCTTGCAATACCCCACATTCCCAGACCATATGGTAAAAGGTGCCCTCTGCTCTCTTGCAGCAGAGGCAGGTTGCATCGTCATCCCCCCCCCCCCAATCTGGATGTTTGTGTTCTGACGTAGTACGATCTGTGCAGGATCTTGAGTTGTATCAGTCTGATTTTTGCGTCTATTCCAATCTCGCGTGGGGACATCAGTGCCTCCACCCATTCTTCTGTTACCAATGCCCCCAAGTCTTGCTCCCATTTCCCTTGGAGGTGCGTGAGTTCCCCAGAGCTGACAGAGTTAATCACCTGGTAGAGGGTGGAGGTGGCCTTGGAGGAGATTCGCTGTGGAAGAGTGTTTGTTTCTAGGGGGCAGCATGCGGGTATGTCGGTGAGGTCCTGGAATTGGGTGTTGATGGCGTGTGTGAGTTGGAGATATCTGAAGTGGTCCATAGGCCTTAGTCCATGCGTTGCATTCAGTGTATCAAAGTCTCTCAGTTGGCCCTCGTGGATTATGTCCGCCAGTGTAGATATCCCTTTCCTCTCCTAGGTGTCAAAGTGGCCCATTCGCAGGATTTCGGGACGGTGTGCATTGTGCCATAGGGGCTGGATCAGGGTTGGTTTATTCTCCCAGCCAATGTGTCTGTGTATCTCCCTCCAGATTCGACGGGTGTGCATTGAT
This sequence comes from Ambystoma mexicanum, assembly GCF_040938575.1. Classification (NCBI taxonomy): domain Eukaryota; kingdom Metazoa; phylum Chordata; class Amphibia; order Caudata; family Ambystomatidae; genus Ambystoma; species Ambystoma mexicanum. Next base: position 322,710,362 of record NC_090925.1, on the reverse strand, counting down.
CTCCTGGGGACCCCCTTCAGGTTTCCTTTGTTGTCGTATAGTATTTGTAGAGGAGGTGGAAGGCCGGTGTCTATTGTTTCGATCCGGATATGTGGGAGCGTTGGATCCGCGTGTAGCCAGTCATTTACCACACCTGTTGTGCGGCCCAGTAGTATATGCGGATGTCGGCAATCCTATGCCTCCCTCCCACACTGATCGACAAAGTGTTTTGGGGGCAATGTGGGCTTGTTTCCCGCTCCAGAACAACGTGCTTAGGGACTTATCAATGTCAGTGAATGTGGCAGCCGGGATTGGGAGTGGGGCGTTTTGGAGGACATATAGAAATCGCGGGAGCTCCAACATTTTAAATAGTGCGGCCCTACCCAACAGTGAGAAAGGGAGGGTTTGCCAGTGATAAACGTCTTTTTCAAATCTATCCATTATTGGTCATAGGTTCAGTTTGAGGAAGTCATCTGGTGTGGTGGTTATCTGTATACCCAGGTAGGTAAAACCTAGTATCGAGACTGAGTACGTGCAGGGGTCTGGGATCGCTTCTTCTCCCCCTTAAACTGGAAAATATATTGTTTTCTGTGTATTTACCCGGAGGCCCATGAAGTGTTGGTACACCTCCAGGGTCCTGGTTACCGTCGGGCAGGAGGTTACTGGTTTGCTCAGAAAGATCAGGAGATTGTCTGCATATAGTGAGACATGCTCCTCCCCTCCCGTGGGCCAGGCGAACCTCGTCCATCTTGTGTCTGTGCGTAGTCTGATTGCTAGGGGCTCAATGGCGAGAAGGAATAGTAGAGGCAAGAAGGAGCAGCCCTGCCTGGTCCCCCGACCCAGCCGGAATGTCCTTGATGATTTCCCATTGACCCGCACAGATGCTACGGGGAGGGTGTATAGGAGTTTAGTCCACGACACATAGTAGTGCCCAAATCCCATGCGTTGCATTATGTCCCATAGGGCCTCCCATCCTACCGAGTCAGAGGGCTTTTCGAAGTCAACCGCAATGAGGCCGAGCGGTTCTGGGATCTCTGCCGATCTGTCTAAGGCCACCCGGACCCTGCGGGGATTCATTCTTGTGGATTTGTCAGGCATAAAGCCACATTGGTCCGGGTGGACTAGAGATTCGATCACCCCGAGCAGCCTGTTGGCCAGAACTCTAGCGAGTATTTTGGCTTCCCCATTAATTAATTAATGATATTGGCCTGTACGAGGCACAGTGTTCTGGGGGTTTCCCTACTTTGGGGGTGACCTCGATGCTTGTTTTCCTGAGGGCCGGGGGGAGGTAGCCCTGCTCTCTGCTGCGAAGGAACATGCAATGCATGTGTTTCGTTGTGGTTGCACCTAATTGCTTCCAGATTTCTATCGGGAAGCCATTGGGGCCTGGGGTCTTCCCTGATTGTAGCTGTGATAGTGCTTACCCGATTACCTCTTCCGTAATCTCGGCGTCTAGTTGTTCTGTTTGTGGTCTGGGGAGTTGGGGGATCCCGATCTGTTCAAAGAAGCGTGGAGCGCTTGGTGTGGGGTCCTCTGCTGGTGGAGAGTATAGTTCGTAATAGTCGGCGAAGGCCTCAGCGATCTCGGAATCGCCCGTTAGAGTTTCTCCTTCTTGGGTTTGAATGGCCCGTACTCGACCCTTACTCTGTTCTCGTCATTCTAGCCAGGCCAGGGTCTTGCAGGCCTTGTCCCCCCTTTCATATATCTGGCTTCGGATTTCCCATTGGGCAGTTTGGGCATTGTCCAGGGCCCGGTCCTTTAGGATTGTCTGAGCTGTCGTTAGGGCATCCTGTGCCTCCTGGGTTCCCTCTTCCAACAGTTGCTCCTCTCGTCAGGTCACTTGGGTCTCTGCTTCTATGATTGCCTCGTTATGCTGTTTTCTGTGTGCAGATACCAGGGAAATCGCCTCCCCTCGCAGAACAGCTTTGTATGCTTCCCACCGCACGGTTGGACAGGCGACCTCCTCTATGATTAAGTCGAAGTATTCTGACGTTTTATCTGTAAAACCTTTCATTATTTCCGGTATTCCCAGATAGTAGGCACTTAGACGCCAGGTGGGGTCCTGCTTCTGTTGTTTCCCCTTGAGTTTGATCAGTAGGGAGGAGTGATCCGAAATCATGTTCTTTGGGGTGTCTGGAGAACTGGAGAGGGTTCTATGCGCGTTGGAATAGAATGAGTAACCCTTCTCTGATGTGTGGATTGTCCTTCACGTGTCCAATAGTCCCATTGCGTCCGCGAAGGCGGACATCTTGGTCGGGGTGTCGGCAGTCATGTTGCCTATGTGCGTTCTGTCCTGTCCAATGTCCATGACCTCATTAAAGTCTCCTCCAATTGCCCACGCGTCAGCCTGTTCTTTCAGCATGATGGGTTGGAGCTCGGTGAGGAGTTCCGTCGTAAGCGTGGGAGGTGCGTACACTTCAATGAGGCCCCAGGTTTCTCCGCCCATCTCTCCAAGCACTATCACAAACCTGCCCTGAGGGTCTGATATCGCTTTATTGGTCTTAAATGGGACCCGCTTGTGTAGGAGGATCATGACTCCTCTGGAGCCTCTAGAGAACCCTGCCATGTATGTGTGTGGGTAGTTGGATTTCCTGAAGTAGCCACTGGTAGTACCCATGAGGTGGGTTTCAGTGATAAATGCAACGTCCGGGGAGTGCTTGTTGAGATATTGAAGCACCAATTTCCGTTTTATCCTTGACCCCATACCGTTCACATTCCAGGTCAATAGGGAGATCTGTCTTGTTTTGGCTACGTCTGCGTGTGTCCTCCTGTGTGGTGGTGCCGAAGGATGTGATGTGACTTCCATGTCTTTGTCACTTGCAGTGTGTTGTTCTGTTCCAGGCTCTGGTGCCCCTTCGTGGTCCCTCTCGCTGTAGTTATGTAATGGTGTGCTTTGCGTACAAACCTTGAAACTTTGAACAATAAACTTGAGGTCGGCTCGGTTTGAGTATGAGTGGACATGCTTGGGTCCTCAGGCGTGGTATGCCCATTTCCTATACTTCTGCAGCCAGGATATTTATGATGTGGCATGTCGCAGATCACTGGTGTGTTTACTGTCCGTGAGCCTTTTCCTTTAGTAACTGAAACTCCTAAACTCCCCCCACCCTGCACTTCCCCCCCAACTTGAAGTACCCGTCGCCCAAACCAACCGAACCATGAACTAAATACTGTAGGTGGTCAGGAGGACCAAGTGTCCCAACTCGTGCAGCCTGTAGCCACTCTGCACTCGGGTGGAGGGGGAGGCGTGCTGCTTTAGGTTCCTCTCTGCCCGGGCCACCCGGCTTCAAAGTTGCTCCTTGATCCCTGTGGGCTTTGATTTGTTTGTCTGGGTTCTCAAGTGGGCCCACTTTCAGCCGGTGTTGCATGCGTCTCGTCCGTCCCTCGTGGTGGTGTCAACTGCTCGGGGGGGGTGGCGGGTGCCTTTGTCACTTTCTCGGGTGCTTCTTTTCTTGGGCTGGCAGGGTGTGGGTAGAGAGAACCTGTGATTCGAGCCAGTCCCAGGTTTCCCTAGGGTTGTGCAACACCTGGACCACCCCTTTGTGGTAAACTTTGAAGGTTGCCGGGAAGAATAATACGTATTTGATATTCAGGGACGCCAGCTTCTTCTTAACGGAGTCATACAATTGCCGTGACTTCTGGACTTCCCTCGTGTAGTCGGGGAAGAAGCCGATCCGGTTACCATTGTAAGTAATTGGGCCTGTTGCTCTCGCCATCTGGAGGAGTGTGTCCCGGTCTCTATAGTTCATACGTTTGGCGATCACTGTGCCCGGGGGGTGCCCCGGGAAGCAGTCTGCCTGTCGGGACCCTATGCGCTCTTTCAATTGAGAAGAACTTTGAGAGTTTCTTCGGGCCATCAGATCTGTTAGCCAGTCTCCCAGGAAGAGTTCCATGGAGGGTCCCTCTTCTTTCCCAGGCAGGCCGAGAATGTGGAGGTTGTTGCGGCGGGATCTTCCCTCGCTGTCCTCGGCTCTGTGTTCCAGGAGGGTGATTTTCTTTTCCACTTGTTCCAATCGGTCCCCCAGGTTCTTAACAGTGTCCGCTGATTCAGATATCCTTTGTTCTTCTTCTTCTACCCTGGAGGTTAGGTTCCTCAGATCCTGTCTTAGGAATGACACCTCAGAGGTCAGGCCATCGATTTTTGCCTCCACCGAGGTCCGGGAGTTGTTTATCTCTGCCATAATGTCCATGAGTGACAATGCCAGGTCCGTGTCGCCACCCCTGGCCTCCTCCGCCCCCTCATTTGCTGGTCCGGGGAGCCTTGCTGGTGTGCAAGTTGTGTATTTGTCCAACTTATTATGCGTTGCCCCTCTGCGGGGCAGGTCTTTGCCCATGGTTAGTGCCTTTGTTGTTTCCCTCACCAGGTCGTCCCCAGGGATTGTAAGTCTTTATTTCTCAGATCTTTTCTGAGGTGCAGTCTCCTTCCTTGCTTCTGGGGGGATTTCCTGCGTGGGGTATGCACCTTTGCCGTGGTTTGGTATGTTGGTGTATCTGCCAATGGTTTATTAGCAATGATGGGGGGTTTTTAATGTCCTGGATCCCTAGTTGGGGGTGGTTTCGGGGCGGGTTCCTTTATTGCCCCAGGTCTGCGTGGTGTGTGTCGCAGATTCTGTTCCAGTCTCCTGGATGCCACCCACGTGGTCCCCGGGATGGCCACTGTGCCAGTGTGTTGTGTCCGCCTTTATAGCTACCTGCGGGTGTACCAGATCCCCAGGCTTGTTCCCCAAGGGGATTTCCCCCTATGTCAATTGGTGGGGGGGTCTTTCTTCACCTCGTCGCTTGTTGGGGCTCCAGCAGTCTTAGTGGCCCCGTTTGCGTGCTTAAATGTGCGGGTTTATGGCACTCCCGCGGTGCTGATTGATGTGTGAGTCCCCTCCCTCACCGTGGGGGACCCCAACCGCAAGTGGGGGGTGGGCCTTGGGTTTTTTATAGGGTTGGGTCCCCCACCGCTTCCCGCAGGGATTGGGGGGGCAAGAGTTGTAGGGGGGGAGACGGAGAAAGCCCCCTGCAGTTGTGGCCGGTGGGAGGGGAAGGGGGCGGGACAGGACAGAGAAGTCCCGCTGTGTCTCGGTCCTCCTTTCACCGCCTCCGGACGCGGACGTATCTGTGGGGCCTCCCTTGACCCAAACGCCCCGCTGCTTGCGCACACGGCGGGCGTCTGGGAGGGAGGGCCCCTCTTACAGTGGTTATGTGCTGGTGGTCGCTGGGATGGGAGAGGGGGGGAGAAGACGGGGGCCGCTTTGGCCGCAGGACCCAACCTTGCTAGAGTGGTGGAAGTTGACCCCCCCCACCTGAGCCGATCGCCCCACCGCTCGCTCACAGCACACAGATGTGCACTATCAGTTCAAGGTACTTCCCTTTGGTCTTATCTCTGCCCCAAGGGTATTCACCAAAGTCATGGCGGTAGTTGGGGCGCACCTCAGTAGTTCTGGGGTCCATATATTTCCATATCTGGACAACTGGCTTATCCGAGGGAAGTCTGTAGTGCAGGTCTTGTCCCATTTAGAGGACACCTGCTTGCTGCTGCACAAGCTGGGCTTCTCCCTAAACTTAAAGAAGTCCTACATGACACCAGTCCAGTGGCTCCAGTTCATCGGAGCAGTCCTAGATACCTGGGTGGAGAAGGCCTTCCCTCCCGAGGAGAGACTAGTCAGCTTGACACAGATGGTCGACTTGTTCGGGAACCATGCCACACTAGCAGCGGCTTCCTTCCTCCGCCTGCTAGGCCTCACGTCCTCCTGCATTTTTCTAGTGCCAGAGGCCAGGTTGCGCAAGAGATCCCTACAATGGCTACTGAGGGATCAGTGGTCTCAGTACCTCGGCTGTCTCTCGGATCTCCTCAGGATGTCCGCATAAGTGGTCAACGACCTGTCCTGGTGGACGGACCGTAATCGTCTTTTGGCACGGGAACACTTCTGGTGTCTTTGGCCTCAGACCCGAGTGGTCACGGATGCATCTTTGAAGGGTTGGGGCGCTCACTGCGAGGATTTGCAGGTGAGCAGCCTCTGGTCAACGACAGAAGCCAGGTGGCATATCAACAGGCTGGAGTTGCGAGCTATCATGCTAGCCCGGGATGCATTTGCCCCGTCTCTGCAGGGGAAACATGTTCTTGTTCTGACGGACAACCCAGTAGCAATGCACTTATCTCAGCAAGCAAGGTGGTGTGCACTCCCGCCCCCTTTGCACGGAGGCGATGATGCTTTGGTTCTGGTTGCTGGAGAACAGGATCTTGGTCTCAGCAGTTCATCAGGCGGGCACAGAGAACAACTTGGCGGATGCTCTGAGCAGGCAGAGCACGGTCTCTCATGCCTGGGAAGTGTGCGAGGAAGTCCTAGAGGAGGTCTTCGCTGTCTGGGGTATCCCAGCAGTGAATCTATTTGCAACGGAATCCAACAGGAAATGCGAACAGTTCTGCTTGAGGGAATTCCCAGCGAACGGTGCACTGGGGGACGCCTTTCTGGTGGATTGGACCTTCCCTCTCCTTTACACGTTTTTCCTATTCCCGTCATTCCGTGGGTTCTCCGGAGGTTGAAGAGGTTTCGTACCACCATGATCTTGATCACCCCGGACTGGGTGAGAAGAACGTGGTATTCCGACCTCTTGGATCTGTCCATCTGTCCACCTCACCGGTTGCCTCGATGTCCGGATCTCCTAACACAGTCGGAAGGTCGGATACTCCATCCGACCCCGGAAACACTCAACCTACATGCATGGCTCTTGAGAGGATGAGATGTGATGACTGGGACCTCTGTGAGAAATTACTTGAGGTGTTGCTGGCTGCACAGAGACCATCTACAAGATCTTTGTATGCATGCAGATGGAGAGGATTTGAGACGTGGTGCAGGGAACAGAAGATTGGCCCCATCTCTTGCCCCACCACTAGAGTGATGGAGTTCCTTCTGCCAATGGCCTCTTCAGGCCTTCAAGGGTCGTTTTTGCGATCCCGTTAATTGCACAATTCCTGAAAGGCCTTGTAAATAATGTTCCGCCAACTCCCCTTGTTGTCCCAGATTGGGAATTTAATCTGGTTCTGACATTTTTGATGGCAGCTCCCTTTTGAGCCTATGCACTCTTGTCCCTTACGGCTTCTCTCTTTGAAAATAGCCTTCATGGTGTCTATTACATATGCTTGGCGGGTGAGTGAACTGCAGGCCTTGTGCTGTAAGGCACCTTTCCTGTGTTTTATCCCGGAGAAAGTTTCACTTAGGGTAAGGCCTGTCTTCCTCCCCATGGTTGTCGCAGAATTTCACCTGTCACAGGCCACCGACCTTCTGGTCTTCTATCATCCGCCGCACCCTTCTTAGCAGGAGTAACGGTTACATCGCCTAGCCCCGAAGAGGGCGTTGGGTTATTATATCGCCAGGACTGCTGATTTCAGGAGAACTGACCAGCTCTTTGTGGCCTTTCCCTTAGCCCGAAAGGGCCTGCCCGTAACCAAGCAGACTCTATCCCGTTGGATAATTTTCTGCATAGATGAATTCGGCCAGGCCACTGGGAAGAAATTACCAGCCGGCATCGGGGCCCATTCCACAAGGGGAGTATCAGCATCCACAGCATTGCAGAGGGGAGTCCCTGTCCCGGAGATTTGTCACACTGCGACATGGTAATCCCTGCATACCTTTGCCAAGCACTACAGCCTGGATGTGGCTCCTACTTCTGATGCACGTTTTGGCAGAGCAGTGCTGCAGAATTTCTTTGTATAGCTTTCTGCCAGCCTCCTTCATTTACTGCTTCGGCAGTCTATCAGATGATGAATCTGCTGGAGAAAGGCAATCCATTGAAGGAGAAATTACTTAGCGTAATGTTCTTTCTGTGGATTCTTCTCCCGCACATTCCTCATCTCCCTCCCATCCATCCCCGCTCAGAAAGTCGGTGGTTGGTGCGGATCTTCTCCTTCACGTTAACTTGATGATGATGCTCTGTGTCCATTTTCTGTCTTCCTGCCACAGTTTCTTAGAACAACACTACTTGTAGTGTTTGCTCAATTGTTCCACCTTTGGAGGTTTGTAGTTACTTTCTTTTTAAGGGCTCATTAGCCCGTTGGTTCTCTTTTTTTCCTATACAGTTGTTTGTTGCTTTGCAAAAAAGGGGAAACTGAGGTCGGGGCGTAGTGACGTGGTATTTATATGATGCCTGACCAGACGCCGAGCAAGACGGATCGATGGTCGATGGCCGGGTCGAGGACCACTAATGCACCCTGTCGAAAATCTTCCGAAACAGTGAAGCTGGAGCGAATATCTATCAGATGAGGAATCTGCAGGAGAAGAAGCCATAGAGGGAACTTTACGGTAAGTCATTTCTCCTCCTTCAACGGGCATGGCCAGGAGCCGAGCGATGTTAGATGTGCAGCTCAGAGCTCCATGACTGAAAAATCATAGTTTTAGCTTAATATGAGGGGAAGCGAAGTTGGCGTGACTCCCTGCACGGTTGAGGACACCAGGGCACTGGTGAAACGACAGCAGGGCAGTCGCTGAGAGGGTGAAAGCTCTGGGTCAAGTGAAACAGCAGCCATATCAGTCAGAAGGAGGCAGCCTGCTTATGGAGGACCCTAGAGTGGCTTACAGCGTAAAGGAACACTAGCGCGTAGGGGGCCCCACCTGGTGGTGTGCACCACGGGGAGGATAGTGGCAACCCTCACACAGACCAACGTCGGGATTGCCAAGCGGGAGGAGCAGTACCGCTACTGGCCTCCTCCAGGGGATCCTGATCTCCGGGTAGGACAGAAGGAGAGTGTTGAGATATGTCTGAGCCGGGCAACGAGGCAGACCGGTACAGAGAGGGGTCCGAACAACAGCCAGAGTTGACTGGGGACTTTTCTGCTCATAGTCGATGCCCAACTCCCGGTGAGACGTAGCAAAGCCATGACGGCGGTAAGAGGGCAAGAGGGTCCTCACAGGAACAGGGAGACCCTGAGGAGAGTGGTTGGAGGCGTGGGAGCAAGTCAGCATTCAGTGGGGGGGTGGGGGTTTGTGTCCCACCTGGACTGAGGTGGGTCCGACCACCTGAAGGAGATCTGTGCTGTCCCGGGTGCGCAAAGTGTGCCATTGGGAGTCGTAAGGCTCGAGGACGGTGTGGGAGGCCTCTTTGCCCCAAATATGAGCAATGGAAGAGATTGTGTGCTGAGACGCATGGGGCACATAAAAGGCAGGAAGATGAGTACGGCTATCAGGGAGCATGTAGTCCACGCAGGCATTGAGTGGCCCTCAAGGGATAATGTGGAGTGTACAGGGGGCATCCATGAGGAAGAGGAGAGGTAAAAGATACTTATCCTCCGTGGGAGTGACGTGGACTTGGAGGCTGGATAAGTGAGGAGGCCTGGAAGGGGGAGTCTGAAGTCAGGCTGATTGACCCTGGACAGAGGGCTACACAGGGGTTGAGACGGTGAAAGGCCAAGCAATAATGGAAAAATATGTGGGTGCTAATCCGAAAAAAGGAAAGCAGGGAGTGGTTGAGAAGTCTGAGGATAAGGGTGCAGCAGGAGGTACCAGTGGCGTAATGATGGAAAGCCTCACGGTGGCAATCCAAGAGTCCATGGTGAGGAAACTTCAAGAAGTGGACGTGGACGTCTCCCTTGTATGTGCAGGCCTGAAAAAAGTGAACGAGAGGGTGTCGGAGGTGGAACAACGAGTGAGCGATGTGGAGGACTTGTTGACATTGTTGAAGTACCAGGTGAAGGGCACTGAAAAAAACGGGCAGAGGACGCAGAGGGGTGCTCTCACAGATGCAGTATCCGGATGATGGTGGTGCCAGAAGGAGAAGGTGGTCGCTGTGTGGAGTTATTTGTGGAAAAGTTATTACTAGAAACGTTGAGATTGAAGGGTCTGTCGAAACTGTTCACAGTGGAGCGGGCCCACAGAGTGCTGGGGAGGGCGCCACCCCCAGGAGTGCCTACTTGAGTACTAATTGCAAACAGAACTTCCTGGTCAGAGATACGATTTTGCAGGAGGCTCGACGGGAATGACACTTCCAACTAGGCAACACAAGAATGCTCATCTTTCCAGTCTTTCAGCAAGAAAGTTCATAAGCAAGGATGGTCTTTCGATGCAGTGAAGAGGCAATTATGGGAACAAAATATAAGATAAATTGAAGGTGTTGACGGATGGGAAGTCCTACTTCTTTCTCTCTGCCCCTGAAGCAGGGAACTGAATGGAATTCAGGGGTGCACAAATTGGACGGCAGGAGAAGGATCGGAATGGGGGCATTCAGGTGAGAGTGGGGAGACGGACAGCGCCATTCGTGAGGGACTGGCAAGGAGGTGCACCAAGGGGGAAAACAAAAATAACAACGTTGATTCAAGAGGGGGAGGGTGTAGACCTGGGATGGCATAAGGGCGATCATTTCCACTGTGGACCACTGATCAATTGGCCTTGGCGGGGTGCTCCTGGACAGGGCGAGAGGGATTCAATGGTCTTAGATATTATTGGGTGAGGGTCAAGCAGCAGAGGGTTGTGTTATGAGAACGGTACAGGCATGCTTGAAAAATATGCATAGAGGGAAGGGAAAGGAGGGGGTGGGCTGTTTGACTATACAAGGTTCATGATTGGGGAGGACAGTTTGGGGATGGAGGGAACGAGGGCGGTCGAGGGTATTCCTTCGGAGGAAGGTTCTGTTTTACAATTGCTCAGTTGCATGCTCCTGAAAGGTTGAATCACAGCATACAGTAGGTACGAGGAAGAAGGGGGGTGATCACAGTGGTGTGGTCAAGAAGTTCCAAGGAATGTCTTGATACCCTTGGTAAGCATCACAGAGATTAGATTACAATAGGAATTTAGAATGTCTGTGGGTTGGTGAATCGAGGGAAACGATTGAAGATTGGGAAATTCCTGAAATGCAACATGATTCAAGTGCCACTTTTGCAAGAAACATACCTATTGGGTCCAGATCTTGAAGATGTACACCGAACATGTGGAGGGGTGGTGTTTGGATCCAGGTTTTCATTGTATGCTGGGGGGGTGTTGATCTGGATGGGAAAGGGAGTTTCTATACAGATAAACAAAGAACTGGGTGATTCCAAAGGTCGGATAATAATACAGGTAGTTTGGAGGGATTGAAGTTTTTGTGACGATTCACTGTCTTGTCACTTCTCCCCAAAGGTGAGCCCTTCATGTGAGGCTAGGGAGGTGAGTCCGCTGCGCAACATTCCCCCTATTAGTGGCGGTCAGCCGGACTTCAAAGGGAGAGACTCCCCTCTTGGGGACAAGGACTCCCATTCCGTGAAGGAATTCACTGCCCCCCTTTTCCATGAATCCCTCAGACCATCACTGCCTCAGAAGTCCCATCCTGAACAAACCACTATTTGCTATTGTCATACAACTTCCGTTATTCTAACCCACCACAGATCCACTTTGAAGAAGAAGAGTGGCAGAGTAATACTGATCCCTCCTCCATGGTAAATACAGAATACTGTGAAGAGTGGGAACTATGGAGTAAGAAAGAATACTCCAGGGAAAGAGAAGGACAAAGATCCTCCGCTATGGAGTACCCAGCTCAGATGCATAAAAAGGAAAGAATGACTTCCATTAGGAGGGCGTGTTTACCGAGCAAGTGTAGCACAGGAAGTTCGAACCTGGGAGAGAGAAGCGAGAGCATTCTGGGAGCTCCTTGGTCGAGAGTACATGGAGAACGAAGAAGGGACTGATTAACTACTTCACAAAGATACTCTTAAGGCTGAGAAGGCCTTTCCAGGAGAAGGGAGTCATTCTCCTGGAAGCCGTTTTTGTTTTGTTGCTTGATACAATCTTTAGTGGTAGGGTCAGCGTAGGGTTGTTTTTGGATGGAGAAAACACTATTTTGATTTGGACTACATAACTAGTACGAGCACCCTAGTTAGATTTGTTAGGTAGGGAAAACCTGTTTTGTTAGGGATAGTTAGGCCTTTTGATTATTATTTTAATAAAATCACAGGTAGAAATGCCAAACTCTTTGTCCTCCTCCTGGTGGGGAGATTTTTATTGTTTACTGGAACAAGACCTGAATCAGTTAGGGACAGGAGAGACAAACGAGCAGAAATCGTTAATCATGCTAAAAAAAGCGGTGGATTTAGACTTGGTCGAACTTTAGAGAAGATCTCACGGTATGCAAAGGGGGTATTTCTTTTTTTCGCCCATTCATAATTTATTTATTTATTCATTCGTATTTTTAACGCACACAACAGTCCGTGGGCATTGTGGCGCTGTTACAGAGGTGAACAAACTTGCTGGTTACATTGGAGAGGAGGATGGTTACATGGAAATGTACATTTATAGAGCAGATTGTAGAGAGGAGGATGGTTACATGGAAATGTACATTTATAGAGCAGATTGTAGAGACACAGTAATTGAGATAAGGAACATCTTGTGGAATGAGGTGAAGTGGAAGGGTGTATGTGGAGGAAGGGTTAGGTAAATAAGATAGTTTTAAGTGATTTGCGAAAGGCAAGCAGGGATGGTTCTGCTCTGAGTGTGTTGGGAAGGGGGTTCCAGAGCTTGTGTGCAATGTGGGGGAAGTCAATGCCACCGGCTTTGGCTCTTCTGATGGTGGGTATGCAGAGTTGGTTCGTGTGATGGCTTCTTTTGGGGCGGTCTGAGGAGTTCTTGACTATGGTTTCGGATAAGTATGTAGGTGCGGTGAGGTTAATGTATTTATGAGTAATAGTGAGGATTTCGAAGTTTATTCTTTCCCTAACTGGGAGCCAGTGTGCATTTCGTCTTGCTTGGGATACATGGTTGTATTTAGGAATGTGCAGGGCGGCTCGGAGTGCATTATTTTGCACTATTTGGAGTTTGCATAGGTTTTTGGTTGAGGCACCTGCTAAGAGGGTGTTACAGTAGTCTAGCCTCGCTCTTATGGTGGCCCTAACGATGGAGAGGCTGTTTTGGGAAGTTAGGAATGGTTTTATGGCATAGATGAGTTTAGTGGTGAGCGCGGAAGCGGAGGAGATGGCTCTGACCTGTTTCATCATTGATAGTGTGGAGTCTAAATAGACTCCTAGAGTCTTTATAGATGTGGAAACTGGTATGTTTGTGTTGTCAATGGGGAAGTGGGAGTGTTCAGGGCCGAGTTTAGCTAGAATTTCCTTGGGGGCTAAGAGGATGATCTCGGTTTTTTCACCATTTAGGCAGAGGCCATTGGTGGCCATCCATGCTTGAATGGTAGCATATAATTGGAGGAGGGCTTCTGTGTCTTGGGAGTAGTCCCCGGTGAGGGGGAGGAGGACTTGAGTGTCGTCGGCATAGTTGGTGTATACTATGCCGAGTGCATCCAACAAGTCAAAGAGCAGTTTGGTAAACAGATTATAAAGGGTGAGTGCATTGCAGGATCCCTGAGGGACTCCGCAGTTGATGGTCTCAGGGGTAGCGTTGGCCAGATCTGAGTACACTTACATGGCCCTACCTTTTAGGAAGGAAGTAATCCAGGTGGTGGCCTTGTGCGAAAAGTGTGCTGCGTTATAAAGGTGGGAGGTGAGGATGTTGTGGTCAACCAGATCAAACGTGGCGGAGAGATTGAGGAGGAGCAGTAGTGCGGGTTTGTCATCGTCCATTATTTTGGTGATTTGGTTCTTTAAGTCTAAAAGGGCGGTTTCTGTGGCAGGACCCTTGCGGAAGCCTGATTGTCTTCTGTCAAGGATGGCGTTGGTTTCCAGAAATTGTTGGATCTGATTATGGGCGGCTTTGTCTAAGATTTTGAGGATGAAGGAGACAGTAGTGATAGGGCGGTAATTATTGGGTGATGAGGGGTCAAGGGAGGGCTTTTTTAGTGGTGGATTAACCCAGGCCTCTTTTAGGCTTTGTGGTACGATGCCTGTTGAGAATGAGTAGTTAATGAATGCAGTAATGATTGTAACCAGTGAGTCTGCGCATTCTTTGATGATGGTAGGAGGGCATATGTCCCCTTTGCATGTGGCAGGTTTGATTTTTTTTTTTGAGCAGGTCGGTGACTTCCATCTCCGTGACGTCTCTAAAAGTGAAGAGGGGTGTTTGAAGGCAAGGATTGTGCGGAATGGGTGTGGGGGGTGTCTTTATTGGGGCAGGACCTTGCGCTGAGATGCTATTTTGTCTTGGGGTGTTTTAACTTTGGTGAGGAGGGCAGTCTGATTGCTGGAGCACCAGGCAGACTTGATGATATGTTTGTGGGCAGTGCATATGCTTGGTGTTTCACAGATAGAGTATCTGGGACGGATCCTGTCGCATTGGCAACTAGGTTCCGATGTGGGAAAAGGAGACCGGCAATACCGATATGGAGTTTACGGGCAGAGGCCCTGTATGATGTTGCCTCCCAAGATACTATAAGCAAACTAATCACTAGGTTTTTTGAGGCGAATGAGGGTTTGTTGATTGAGGCAGGAGTTATGTGGGAAGCCTGTATGGTAACTATGAGGAGTTTGAATATCGAAAATAATGGGGGTGCGCATCACATTGAATGAGTCGTTAAACGGGTTGAATCGGAGATTGAACAACTTGAGGAGCTTATGAGAGGGCAGCAGCTAGTGACCTTGCGGAGGCAGGCAGAAGACTACAGGAGCTTCAGGAAGCGTTGAGTAAATGGGAATACAGTCAATATATGGTATGTATACATCGTGAAGGGGTTAAGGCAGGCTGGTTGCTTGGATGGCTAATACGCAGGGAGTCAAGGTCTGCAATAATGCAAATCTGTGATCGCAAAGGGAAGTTGGTGGCCATGCAAGAAGGGATTAATGAGAGGTTTCAATATTATTGTAAGGCGTTCTATACAAGAGAGGATATGTACTGGGAAGGGGAAGTGGCAGATCTGCTGGATGTGATGAGGCTGCCATATTTATCGCGGTACTGCCGGGCAGCGTTAGATGTTGAGAATGATGCAGCGGAATAAGGCACTGGGATAGATGTGTTCCCGGTCGAGTTTTATCATATTCATGCAGAGATTTTGATCCCTCGGTTGAAGCTTGTGTATTTTGAGGCATATGATATGGGGGACAATTCTATATTTCATGCGTGAAGCACTGCTCACGGTGCTCTTGAACGATCAAAGGTACTGAACCACTGTGAATCGTATATACACATTTCTTTGATTAATGTGGATGCGAAAATCCTGGGTACGGTTTTAGCGACAAGATTATCTAAGATGCTACCAGGGGCCGTGCATCCAGAGCAATGTGGTTATGTAGGGGGCAGGAGCACCACAATGAACCTCCATCATTTGCATTATGTCATGGAACAGGTTTGGTCTGCCAAAGAGGAATTGGCCTTGGTAGCCGTAGACGCCATCAAGGCTTTCAACGTGCTTGAATGACACTGGCTTTTCAGGGTGTTGGAGGCGTTTTGTTTGGGACCAGGCATAATGCGATGAATCAAACTGTTATATAAGGACCCAATGGTGAGGGTGAAGACAGAAGACCTGTATTTCTTCACACTGGACAGTGGAATGGGGTACTAGTCAGGGATGTCCGGTGTGTCGGATATTATTTGCTATGGCACTGGAGCCGTTAGCAGAATATTTTTAAAAAGCGATCTATGATTGCCTGTTTTAAGAGTTTATTTTTTGTTTTTTTTGTACTTCCGGCATGTTTTTCCAGTGTTTTAAATTTTTTTCAGTCTCTGTGTTCATCAATGTTTTCCTGTTTGCCCCCTTCAAAGCATCACAGATAACTGTTTTTTTCCAGCGTAAGCATAGAAATATTATTTTATTGTTTCATTGCGTGCATAAGTAGGGTAATATCCCTCAGTGCAAGATGTTTGAAACACTTTCATGTTAATCCAGTAATATCAAGCATTTCTCCAACTAAAAATTATTGTAGTAAATCATGCAGTTGATTTGTGAAAACGACCATTCAATGGATTGGTTTTCGTTCACCCACAGATTCCTAAACTTTATAGATAACCTTGGTCAGCTCTGCTGCTCGGAAACTTTTCCACAAGGGACGTTGTGGACCTCGACTCGGCCGTCGATCCGTCTTGCTCGGTGGTTGATCGTCAGCTCCGGAAGTGACGTCAGGCGTCATACATATGCCACGTCACTATGCCCCATGCCCCAGTTCCTTTTTTCCACGCGCTAACACGCTGCATCACTTACTGGCTCGAGTTTCATTCTTTGTTTTTCAGTACATTTTTTCGATTGAACTCGAAGATGTCTTCGCACCGGATCTCGGGTTTGAAGCGGTGCTTGCATTCAGAGGCCAAAACGTCGGTGACGGACCCACATGACGTTTGTTTATAGTGTCACAGAGGCCTACGCATCGTGCGCCAAGATGCAACCCAAGTCCCTGTGAGTAAGCTGGCCCTGGGCCGACCGTCGCCCGAAGACTCCAGCGCTGTCTCTCATTCAGGTGTCTGAGACTGAGGAGCCCACTAGTACAGACAAGAGCCGGCACTGCAACAAAACAAAAAAGAGGTCCCAGCCCAGAAACCATTCCTCATTCTTTTCCTCATGGAATAAGAAGCGACGCCACTATCGGCCGGAATCGGATTCTTCCTTGGAGCGAGGTAAGCCCTCTAAGGGGGCGACCACTCGCAAAGAGTGGGATTTCTTTAAAAAGGAAATACTTGACTGACATGTTTCATCAACAGGTGGCTATCAGCGCGGCTCCCACCCCCGACCAGCATGCCTCGGCAGCGCAAGCGGCGCTCGGTACCCATGACCCCATGCTTGCCAAAACATCAACACCTTCTGCACCAACTGAGCTTTCAAGCCCTGTGGCCTATGAGGCCACACATTCACCCTCTAGGAGCCTCTCCCACGATGCCCATCACCAGTCAGAGCTATTGGCGCTGGTATCCAACCCTTCAGCCTCTAGGGTTCCGCTGCACGCTAAGCCCTCGGCCTCGGCATCCAGACCTGTGGAGCCGAAACATAAGCCTTCGATGTAGATCCTCGACGCCAGCGCTTTTCAACCGCTGTCAGACAGGTTTTTTACGACTCAATGAGGTCAATTTTCCACGCGATCATGCCGAAGAATGTGAAGAGGTCGACCCCATGTTTCTTGGGTCCGACATCGTCGTCGACTATTTCCAGGACCGAGACAACTTGATGGTGCTTGCTCAAGGCCTTCAAGATGCCAGTGGGTTGGCCACATCTCCAGATCTTGAGATGCAACAGAATCAACCCTACAGTCACTCTCATGTCAAATTCAGGACATTAGTAGAGAAAGTGGTTGACACACTCAGCCTCAAGTGGTCCGCGATTCCGAATCAATGGTATGACCTGAGGGACATCCTGGCTGAGGGCCCGGCTATTGAACACATGCCCTTCAATCAGGCCAAAGCTAAACCTTTGGCTTCCATCTGGCTGACCCCATGCACTTTGCCCACCGCAAGTACCGATGTCACAGCGAAGTATAGGCCGGCAAGAGGGGATCCCTCCTTCCTCTCATCACACACTTCCCCGGAAGGACTGGTAGTTCAGGCTGCCAATATATCCTCCAGGCCCACGGCATCCATGTTGAATCTCCTTACAGAAACGGAAGGGAAAAGGATTGACGCTTTGGCCAAAAAGGTGTTTACCACCGGCAGCATGGCTCTTAAGGTCACAAATGTAGTTTTCTTATGGTGTATGGAAGGCGGTAGAGCATGCAGCAGAATACCTCCCGGAAGGTCATATGTGGGACGGATTTATACAGCTGGTGGAGGTTGGGGATGGCCTGGATATTGCTAACTGTGTTGGCAGCCCAATGGGGCTGGCAATAGTTATGAGAAGGCAGGCCTATTTGAAAACCTCTGGCTTCTCCCCCAATGTACAAAACTTCCTCCTTGACGTGCCTTTTGAGGGGGAGATGCTTTTTGGACAGAAGGCGGATGACTCTTTGGAGGAATTCAAGGAGTCTTAAAATTGCTGCTAAGTTGCTGGGTCTGGCTGCGCAGCAGGCTAAGCCTGCTTTTACTGTTTCCTCTGGAGGCAGAGTGTATAGGCGCAATGTGCCTTATGGCAGGAAAGTGCAGCCTCCACAAGCTAGGCAGGGGCAGAGGCATTTCTCGCATACCTTAAGGGGCAGATGAGCTTCTAAGGGCCAGCAGACAACAGCTTCTAAGGGGTGATGGCGCCTTCAAGGCCGCTTTGATTTTTCCCTTTCCACGACATACCGGTTGGCTTCCAGACAGACACCATCTTCTTTTTTTTTTAAATTATTATTCTTGATTTACACAAAACCTTTACAAAACATGTATATGAATTTTACAAAAGAATAAAAATACATTGTTAAAACTAAAAATGCACTTACATTTTTCATGTATAAAATATCCTTTCTTCATATAAAACGCGACATAACATTAGAAAAAATAGAATCCAAGGTGAATTGTGCAAACAGTGCTAGATCTCCACAGTGCAAATCTTAATACTGTCCCGTGAGAAAAGAAAATACTAAAAAAATCAACAATGGAATGTCAATATTATTGTAGAGATTAAGTCATTCAATGTTAGGCCATTCATACTCTAAAGCATGAGGGCATTGAAAGATTGAAAAACATATGAATTTTGTCATCAAAGCAAAGTGATGCAATGTAATTGCACAAAGAATATAATAAAGAACATACATAAGATGCACAATTCCATAATAACATTTGCCAATTCCTTGCTTTTGTCATTGTCTATACAGTGAAGACAGAAAAAAGTAACAGAGACACAAAACAACAAAAAGGCGAAAATGACATGCGTCCTTCTGCCATACAACAGTTCAATAGAAGATTGTTTACAAAGATCACCTACCCAGGTTAAAGGAAACTTCTACCTTTACATTGATTCAGGAAAGATAGACAAGTCAGCGTCCCTTATAGTCAACATGCGAACCAGGGAGAGAACAAGAGATTGATTTGTTCCCCACATGCATCTAGACCATAACAGTTCCCTAGAAAAGATAGTATTTCCTATGTTACGCTCTCCCATAGAGGTTATTCTCAATTTTTCATAAAAGGGACAATAAATCAGTAGGTGTTTTAAGGTCTCCATTTGTGAATGAAGTTTGCAGAATTGACAGGATCCCGAGTTTGTGATGCTAGTTTGATGCCAATGTTTGGTGCGCTCATAAATGTGCAACTGATTGAATTGGAACCTCATGTATATGGCACGGGCCATTGCACAAGGAAAGCACACCAAATACGTCAACCTTGGTAAGCTCTTTCTCGAAAACCTTGAGTGTTCTTGATAAGTGTTGTAACCTCCTAAAGCCTTGATGGTACGAGACCAATCAAGTTCAAAAAGGTTTTTTATCGCATAAGCAGGACGTCTGCTGAGATCCAGTGCAGTAATGTTCATATTGTGCAGAATTAATGTCATTCTTGTCTCAAACCGTACCATAGAGCGGGTTGGATTCATGAAGCATCGTAAAGATTTCTTCGTAGAGAACATTTCTGGGTGGATTGAGGATCCACGTGAAGGTGGTTAGTTATCTCCAGTGGAAACGGGCAGAGCGGGAATAAAGGCCCAGTTCATGACGTAGTATGGCATTAGGTAATGCAATGGCCAACCCCAAAGTACGTTTCCACATGAGCGCTTGAATTGAATTCAGAATGTTATCGATGTCAAGAAGGCCCATATCCGCACCATATAAAAGAATAGCTTCTGCTTTCAGTGTGTAGAATTCAATGGCAGGAGTAAGTGAAAACGTGCAATATTTTCTGTAAATAATTTTTTGTTGTGATGTTGGAGGTCTTGATTTTAGTTTCAATGAATTATGGCAGTCTATGAGGGAACACACATCAGACAAATTAGATCCAAGATAACGTAGTGCCAATGTGCGCTCAATTTCAGAACCATTTAATGTCCAACTAAAAGGTAGAATCTTTTTCCTGCAGCTGAATGTTATGATTTTAGATTTTGTGGCATTGACGTGTAGGTTGTATTGACGTCCATAGGGGGAAAAATAATTCAACTTATTCCGAAGACCATATGGAGTCCTGTCGAAAGAATACAAGGTCATCTTGAACGCTAGCCAATTCAGGCGCTGATGGCCTAACCTGACAGGAAACGTGACTTGCTGCTCCCAAATTTTGTCCATGTCACAGATATAAGTTAAACAGGGTCGAAGCAAGGTTACAACCCTGATTGACTCCTGTTGGAGTGGGCATCTCGTCTGGGAGAGTGCCTGTCTGATACGCACTTGATAACAAGTATCTCGATGAAATGAAGCATGGCAATCAAATAGGTGATGAAAGATGGAAAACCCAACTGTGACATTTTTGTCCATAACAAGTTGCGTATCACACAGTCAAAGGCCAGACTCGTATCTAAAACGGCCATGTACACAGGTTTGCTTGCCATTTTATTAGATGCTTCTTAAGGGCAGTTCCTATGTGCCTACGGAACCCAGTTTGAAAGTGGGAAAAGCAGTTGTGTTCATGAATAAATCTGTCCATCTCGTTGAGTAATAAAATTGAAAACGCCTTCTAAGAAGCATCCATGATAGCAATAGGGTGATAATTGGACGGTATGGGGGGATTCCCTTTTTATGTATAGTGATTATAATAGAGGTGAGCAACGAACGAGGAATTCTGTTAGTACAGAAAATGTGCTCAAACTTTACTTTGAGGATACCTGCACAAAAAGAAGCGTCCGTTTTGATCACACAAGCTGGAATGCCATCCGGACCCGAAGCCTTAGAGAAGTTAAGTTTCTCTATGGCCCAAACAATGTCTTCCACTGACTATTGAGTTCTTACCATACAAGAGACTTTTGCGATTTGAAAAGCAATCCCACTGTAGGATTCCGGAATCTGAAAAGTTTGATCAATATGCTTGGTTCATGTTTCAGCTGAAATAGATGAATTCATGGTGACAGGAGCCTTAATGGTTGTAGCTTTTAACAAAGACCATATAGACTTAGAGTCGATCTTGCAAAGATGGTAGATCATAGCCTGATGATCGGCAATATGACGATTGTGCTTAAGAGCCTTAATGGAGTCCTTATAAAACTGAAGCATTTTTAAAAAAGTTTACTAGAATTTTCGTTTTAAACAAATTGCCTTGTAATCTTCCTTAGTCTTTTATTTTTATCCCGTTTTAGAATCGTGATCTCCTGAAGATAGTTGTGTTGATGTAGTCGTGAACACAATTTTCTTTGTTTAGATATTGGAGTGAGATGATAGCTAATAATGAGATTATTGCGTTCTTCAATTCGTTGAATATCACTAGCTGAGTACGATACAAATTCATCGAACTGTAAGGTATTTTTAAGCATGCGAAGATGATGTTGGCACAGTTTAGCATTCCAATGAACGGACACGAGAGGATGCTCTAGCTCTATTAGTCTGAGTTCTGGAACGTTGGTTAGCTGTTGACATTCCACAGCTAGCTTCAGAGAAATGACCCGATGGTCACTGCAGCCAACCTTAGTAATGCTAATGGGTTGGCAGATGTTAAGTAAATTGGAGGAAACAAAAAAGTAATCTATAGCCAAATGAAGGAATCCTCTATGCCACGTAAACGGAGTGACATTGCCATGATATGCAACAATATGCAGATCCCAAGTTGCTAGATAGTGAATCCAGCGTCTACCTCTGGATGAGTAGCCTCGATCAAGATGCGAGAAGTCTTCCATAGAAGAATTATGCAACGGTTTGAGACAGTTTGGATTGAAATCTTCTCCCAAGATAATTTCCTATTGGGGATTAAACAGCGCATTCTCCAAGAGAATGTCAAGATAGTCAAAGATTGTGGTCATGGACATGTGAGCAGGGTTCCAGTATAAACATATCAGTAAATACGTAGTAGAAAGATCATTAAATGGGCGAAATTGAATAGCTAAAATGGAATCGGACGAATGTATGACCTTAGCAAAAGCTTTAAGATTGTTATGTACAAGTATGGCCAACCCTCCACAGAGGCGCCCAGCACTACCTTTCCTGGCTGCCACAGTGAAGGAAGTGTAACCATCTATTTTTATTTTAACATGTTTTTATTGGCATTTCTAAACTAACATTCGGTTACAATCAATCCTATCTTGCCATTGCTGTTCAAATGCAAAAATTGTGTACATGAACATAACAACAAACAGAGAAAAGTAAATAAACAACCGTCTTCACATGGCGGTGGAGGGTCACTACTAGAGTCATTACCATTCCTGTTGCTTGGGGGTTTGATGGACTTCTATCTTTTTATCCAGGAGGGCAGGTAGATCTCCGGGGGAACACAATCTGTTTGCGTCGTCCATAATTTTAATAAGTTCCACATTTAGATAATGTGTACATTCAAGGAGGTTTATCATCAGACTGGTGAAACATGTCCCATGTCAAAGTTTTCCAAGTATCGTATGCAACACTTGCACCCTCCACAGATCTGGACATCGACTCCCCCCCCATACCATGGTCTCCACCTCAGCCTAATGTTCAAATTTCCTGTGCCATCTCACATACGGTGGGCCACCAGTAGTTTTCCATGCCATGGAAATGGTTCTTTTGGCCAATATGCATACTATGTCCATAAACTTCACTACATGTTTAATTTGGCTCATCCTGGGGTAGATACCTAGCAAGCATTCCCCTGGCGTCCACTTAATATGCATTACTCCGGCTTTCTTGCAAGCTTGTTCTATCTGGTCCCAGAGATGTTGCACCCGCCCACACTCCTAGAACATGTGCATTAGTCCTGCCGCCTCTGCATTGCACCAAGGGCACAGCTGACTAGCAGTAGTGCGGAACTTGGCCAGCCTGAGCGGTGTCATGTACGGTACAGTACATTAAGCTGGATCAATCGTTATCTAGCATTCCTGGACACTTCTCGGGGATCCATCAGTGCTTTCAGTTATCTCTCCTCCCAGGTCGAAGTGTAACAATCTATACCAAAATGTTGGAGACACATGGTTTCCTGTATAAAGATTATAGAGGGAGGGTGGAAAATAGAGTGCAGTTTAAAACCAGAGAAAAGGTTATTGAATCCACATGATTCCATGAGTGAAGAAGCAGATTATAATGGCTACGGAGTAGAATTGGAGTTATTCATAGTCAAGATTGTTTTAAATATAGTTTCAATCTATGACCAGTCCTTAATGTTTGATGCGATGTTGGAAACCTGCGATATAAGCTCCAGGTTCATTACCGGATTTTTGACGAGCTAATATCTTGCTCAACAGATGGCGGTAGATACTCAATGAAAGAACGGCATCCTCTTCTGATTGAAAGAGTGAGATATGGATCCCTAAGAGGATAAGATCCTCACAATGGTTCCATAATATTTTTAGGATGATCTGAAAGTGCACTTGACATATCATCCTATGGTTGTTGTTTAATGCCAAGGTAATCCAATCAATGTTGTCTGAATTAAGAATCCTGAAAGTGGGAATTTGATTGAAAAGTTTGAGGATGAAAGAACGATTTAGATGCGAGGAGCCGTTAATCACAGGATCATTTAGCCACCCCAATCATTGTAGAGGTTTTAGAGGTAGGCTCATGGTTAGAAGGAACAATTAAATCCGATTTTATCTCATTATGAACAACATCGAATGTCGACAGTGTAGAAGTAAGGGAGGGTTTAACGTCCTGATCATTAGGAGCTCCTTGCTCAGACTGGAGTTGAGCTACAGGGACAGGAGTGCCAGCAGCAATACCAGGATTTTTGGTAGCTGGAGTGGTGTTTTTGGAA
Organism: Ambystoma mexicanum; assembly: GCF_040938575.1. Lineage (NCBI taxonomy): Eukaryota > Metazoa > Chordata > Amphibia > Caudata > Ambystomatidae > Ambystoma > Ambystoma mexicanum. Next base: position 322,686,870 of record NC_090925.1, on the reverse strand, counting down.
CCAGTTGCACGTTTTCTTAGCTAGAACCGAGTAAAAGCTGGAAAGCTGTGATTGTTTGATCCCGCAATTGTCCATCATAAGATGAGCAGGGACTTCAAACGAATCAATTGATTTAGGTTTTCCCAAGTTTTTCGGCCTGAAGAATACCCATTATATTTTGTGTTCATTGCTTCCACTTTTTTTATTTTTTAAAAACATTTTTAATTTTGTTTATTGTCGTGTCGGTGAGGTGAGATAAGACAGGGGAGAAATCATCCTTCACCTTTAAAAGCGTTTTGCTTTCTTCATCTAGCTGGTGAACATCAAGGATCTCATCATCAGGAGAAAGATTGGAGAGCTTTTTAAGATAAGAACAATGATCAGTGATCTTGGTGTTTGGTTGATTTTTCATTTTTTTACCTATAGAATCTGTGATGTTCTATTTTTTCGTCTTTTTCGGCTCTGAGTTCCTGTCTTTTTAATTTGCGAGAAAGAAATTGAGAAGGAGGACTGATGTTAGTACTCAACTGAGTGGTGTCTGCAGCCGGTTGTTCATCCGGGTTAATGACAGACTCAGAGGCATTTATCAAATCAATAAGCGGAGAGGGACTGTTTGGGTGAGTGCTGCTTACATCAGCCTCATCCAAATCCCTTGGCTGGCTGAGAAGTTCATTACTCAGAATAGAAGGAATATGAGCATGAGAGGATTGCACTTGATTTTGTAAATCGCAGATCTTTTTAGCATTGATGTTGATGCAATCCCATACTTCTCTTAGATTGCGTGAGCATATTGCTTCAGTCAGAGAGCCAGCATTACACGCGCCAGAAGCATATGAGGGCTTGAGTGCAGGAACATTTGCATTGGGAGCTTCAGTTTGAGTCATGTTTCGTGCACGCATACATTCAGTTTGAGAAGCAGAGGAAACGGTGGGGGAATGAGCCTTTTCCTCCACTGTGCCAGGTTTGGAAGGCGCAAACTGCTCATATGCACATACAAAACTCTCCAGCCAACTCAGTTTGACTAAAATATCCGAGAGACTGGATTTCATGTTACGAATCTCAAGATGTGTCAAGTCATGGCCTTTGTCCGACAAATTGAGTATTCGTGTAAGCACTGGAAAGGAATATGATTCAGAGGTGTCTGAGTCTTGAAATGAGTTGTGATGAACATGGCTTGAGGTGTCCCTGAATTAAAATGAGGGGTAGCATTATTATTCGCATGAGAAACCGGGTTTTGAGCCTGCGAGCTGTCGTTGATTGCACAGAATGATTCATTGATGGAGGGAGTAGGAGAACTTGCCATTAAGACATTTGGCGCACTGATGGACGAAGATGGCAACTTGCCGGGACACTTCAAAACAGTGTGTGGGGTAGTAGCCGTAGAAAAAATATGCACTTCATCAATGTGGTTGGATGGAAAAAGATTGGGGATGCATCGACCTGAGGAAAGTGATTTGCTTACCAAGTTCTTCCATGATTGCTGGTGCAAGCATGGAAACATCCGATATAGAATGGTCGAACCTCTCCTGCGTGGGTGATTGCTGTGAGGGAGAAGTGGGGAAAAGCCGACTTTTTACAGGATTGGCCAATATTGGAAAATCAATATCGCAAATTTCATGAAGAGAGAAAATGGAAGAATCACGTTTAATTTATGAGGCACAATGTACATGTGCACGAACAAAGTTTGGCGTGCCAGAAGCCTCTCTCGATAACGAGAGGGACTGTGTGATTGGAGTTGACGCAACACAACTCGGAGTAACCGCTGTCTTAGAAGGTGTAACTCGAGATGGATGAGTCACATCCTGGGTAGAACTGGAAATGCTAGCAGGTGGTACAGGGGCATGTTGTGCCGTGGAGGCGGTGATTGAATTTAGAGCAAGACGTCTACCGCTTCTTAAACTCCCTACCATACTTATAATTATGTTGGTTTAGTTTCCTATTTTGTACTAAATGTTTAGACTTGAGTATCCCTCCCCCTTTAGTAGAGAGCGAGGGAAGTTTTGAATTGTACAAATCACATAGAATTCGATCACCTAAGCACAATAATGAAGTGTGTGTGAGTACAAAAAAACGAGCCTTGCTCATGTGATCAAAGCCTAGACACAACACCCTCTACACTGGTTACGAGAAACTAGAAATGCAGACGTTAGCATAAATATTCAAAATAAAATGCACATAACAGGGATGGATAGACAATGCACCATGTAGATAACAATTATATTGCTTATGTTCGCCACTATGGAAAAAATCCAGATTATGAGAACGCAATCACTTTATACGAACTAAAGCGTCATGATATAAGTAATGCAAAATGATTGGCTATGTAACAGACTGCCAAGAAGAAAAACCTAAGTACTCACAAATGTTGACAGACAACTAGTGTGGGAACTTACAGGGAAGGATCTCTGCCGCATTAAACATAAAGAAAGGAACCGTGTAGCTATGCGTACGCAGCAAGAGCAGTAACGTTTTTTTTTCTTTTTAACTTAAGTTGAGGACTGATACAGACGGTCGACCCAAAACGCAACCTAAGAGAAGATACACAATTCAAAGTATAGGTTCTGCGTGACCATCACAAAGATCAACACACAGAGGAGCAAATAGAGCACCGTTAGACACTCATATGGGGACGCTGAGCATGAAAGGTAAACTGCATAACAAGTTAGAATGAACCTCACCAGATTTTGAAGAGTAACTTTGAACTCTGTCCCGTGACCCCAAATCTAACAGGCACTTGGGAAGGCACTTGTGGATGCACGTGTCCGTGCTTTAAGTAGGACTGCTGGGTAGGGATGGCGGAGCTTGTAGCAACTATAGGTTTAAAAGAAAAATGTAATATATTACTAATATTACTTAGGTTCAGTAGCCTTCGTAAAAGTCCAGTAGTATCCTGAACATGTATAAATCCGTGATTAGCAGCGCTGACCTTGATTGCAGAAAGAACAGTAGAAAGCAAATCGTCAACCGGCCAGCGTCAACAGGCTTAACAGGCACTTGGGAAGGCACTTGTGGATGCGCATGCGCACTGGATGCGGTATCCGTGCTTTAAGTAGGACTGCTGGGTAGGGAGGGTGGAGCTTGTAGCAACGGCTTCAGGCCGGAGATGCTGCCAGCATTCTAACTTCTGCCCTGAAAGACTCCCTTAATCTGGATCAGGTGAGAAATTGGAGCCCTGCACTGCTCATCCAGGTACCCCCATCTTCACCGATCCAACCGGGACAGGAGCTCCAGGAAGAACTGAGCCCTGTTGTCAAAGGGTACCACGGAAGAGGTGCCTCTCGATCAGAGAGGGTCGGGCTGGTATTCCGGTATGTCCTGGTACCCAAAAAAGGAAGAGGTCTCCCCATTTTGGACCACAGGGCCCTAAAAAAGTTCCTGAGAAAAGACAAATTCAGGATGGTGAAATTCTCCACGCTCTCAAGCTTCAGGACTGGCTGGCATCCATAGACCTGCAGTATGCCTACTTCCATGTGCCCATACATCAGAAGCACAGGAAATTCCTGCAGTTCCTCATTGGGAACAAGCACTATCAGTTCAAAGTGCTGCCCTTTGAGCTGACCTCCAAGCCCCCTACAAAGGAATGTCCACACACTGTTAGTGATAACACAGTCTTTGTATAAATAAGGTTCAAAGTTATATACACAATCACAATAACACACTTTGTACTCTGGCAATACTATAATGGCAAATATATACAGGTCTATGTGGTACTACTCTTAACTATCGATTCCTTTGAAATGCGTCCACGGCTAACAGCCCCAAATAGCACACAAATCAGATTATAAGATGAATCAACGATAGACCACAGAAAGAAAGCAAGTTGAATCAAGCAATGGCAGAATAGTCTATCCCACTACCATGGGACAGTTCTGTGTGAGGATCCCCCCACCTGGGCAACCTGTAAATAAACCGTATTTGACTAGCCCAATCCAATTATGCTCAATATAGTCTTGATTCCTTCTAAAAGGTTCCACGACCCCAAAGTACCTGGTTTCGTAGAGTTTTCGATGAGTCGTCGACGGGCCCTTCTTGAGTGCACTTCCTTTAAGGCAGGAGCAACGGGTCGTCGAGAGTCGGTGAAGAAAAGGGTGCACCCTGTCGTTGGGGCAGTAGCATAGGTTCTTGCGGTGCTCGTTGATGATCGGTCAAAAACGGCCTGCAAGCTGAGGTGTGCGGTGCACCTCGACGACTAGAGTTCGTTGCCACAGAGGGTTAATGAAGAACTTTGGTCCAGCAAGGCATCAAGTCATCAGCCTCTCTCTGGTCTTCGGGTGGCGGGAAACCCATCGGCGGATCCTCCTCGGTCATCGGGGGCCTTGATTTTCTAAAGCGGGACAAAGCGGTCATCGGTGATGAGCGAGGGAGTCCTTGTTTCGAATGTCTTAGGTGATGGAGCGTTGCAGCTCCGGTCGATGAGGTTCGTCGTCGACGGTGATGGACTTCAATGTCCGTTTGCTTCGTGATTCCGAGGCGTCCACGGTCAGCAGCCTTTCGAAGGTCTGTCTTCCAGGGAGCTTTGGCAAAGATCAGCTGGTGCACGATGGTCCCTCGTAGCTTGGGAAGAGGTCTCCTAGCCAGGTCTTCTCTTGGCTATCCAGCTGCTGGGGTGCTTGGCACGGGCGATTCGACCACAAGACGATCCAGGAAGGCGAAAAAGAGGGTGAACTGGTTATCCCCACCAGTTCAGAGGAAGAAGACTCTCCGAGATGAAGATCTTCTCTGTCCTGCTTTTATGTAGAAAACCCCCATTCATCAGTCCTAGCTGTCACTCAAACATGCTAAGTGGTGAGCCGGGCGACTCACCACTGGGCCAATCATACAAGATTGCGACTTGAGTTGCCGAGGCCACTAAGGTCCACTGAGGTCTTGGGGCAAAATTGCAAAGTTTATATACGACGCATGGCATCATGTCCGGAGTCAACGATCGAGTACCGGGCAAGACAGATCGACGCCCGAATCGAGGTCCACTAACGCCCCCTGTTGAAAATCTTTCCGAAGCAGCGGAGCTGGATAGGATATCTATCAGATGAGGAATCTGCGGGAGAAGAATCCATAGAAAGAACATTACCGTAAGTAATTTCACCTTTTAAGCTCCAGAACGAAAATAGATAAATGAATATATTGGCGTATTAAAAAAATGCCGACTGGCAACATGAACGCAGCTGCTGAGACCCACCCGGAGGTGTCTTTCAATTGTAAGGTTGAAAGGCCTGGACACTGTCCCTGCGAGCTATGTACCGGGTATGACACAATGCATATCTATACACTTAGTCAGATCAATATTGCATTGCTCCCCCCAATCCTATTGCCCAAACACAACCCAAACAGTTTTATGTCATTGTTTCCATATAGCAGCGTGGTTTTGCCAGAACGGATGAAGAATCAGACAAGGCATCTAACTATTAGAATGTGTTTCCGATCTTACATTTTAGTTTATTGCGATTGTTGATGGAAGTCAATCGTAATGCTGAAACTTTTAGAATTGAATCAGCTGCGCAGTAAATGGTGATTCGGAGAGAGCAGTCTCAAGGATGGGGGAGTCAATTGTATTCCGTTGTCCTAACTTTGTGTAAAGTGTTCTAGAAGCTCAGATGGTATAAGTACATGGTCATGGCATACATGCATGTGTGTATTAAGGAAGGGGCCTAGCAAGCAAGTGTCACTCGCCCATAGCTTTGGCTTTGTTGATGCTAAAAGTCATAGCCAAACGATATATTTAGCTACACACAATTTGTTCTGCACCGCCACTCCGACCCCAAAGAGGAGCGGTGGCCCAATAGGGCCTGCGGTCATGCCCTAGCCAGCAAAATAATTAAAGCAGTAGACAAAGCACTATGTTTTCCATTTTGATTTTGCAAGTACATTAAACATAAGTTTTCATGGGCACATCATTACATGGTTTTCACAATCGAGCAGAGTGGGCCTCTGACATATTGTGCTTTTGATATCAGAGAAGCTGCCTGCAGTGCACACTAATTACCCCACTGCACCTCCCCTCCCATCATAGTGTAGGCACAAAACTATTGAATGATTGATAAGCCTTCATTAGCAATTTTGTGCGCTACATTCTGATTGGAGGGGCTGGTCTTGGCTGCACTGGGAAGTTAGCTGTTTTGTTTTTGTGCTAAAGAAGCAGGGCCCGGGCGGTAAAGTGAACCGTTGACATAGCAACAGTGAGGCCCATGCTGCTCTGCTTCATTAACTTGTGTGCCTCCCAGCTTCACTAAAGCACATTTCTCAGCAATCGCCCAAGAAGATCAACAGGAGGCAGAAGCAGTACGGTCAGCCACTAAAACACTGGTGTTTTCCGGATTCCCCCCAAGGAGGACAAGAACAATCTCAGGGGACTTTTTCCTGAGATTTTTTCTTTATTTACCGAAAACCAGAAACCCCAAGTATATCCCAGAAACAGGTATTCGGATACGGTGTATTATTCATAATATATCCTTCTCTGCAGATGGTTTATGATATGTTAGCAATCCCTTGGCAAATGCCCCGATTATATTGGAGGTGTTGGGCAATTTCTGGCGATTATCTGGGTTCTGAATGAGCACAGATAAGTCTATCCTATTTCCATTGGCTGCATTGTAGGCAAGGCAAATGGAGGCGTTTCCAGAATGTGAGGTAAAATGGGAGTTTGAGTCATTTAGGTACCTTCAAGTGCAGATTTGTCATGATATGGAAGAATCCTTTGTACATAACACGGGGAGAGGATTAGCGGGTATTGGGCATGCAGTGGATTTTTGGAAAGTGTTGTTGCTCTCATTAATTAATGTTGTGTATTTGATCACATGTCTGTGTGAGCTTCAATACATTGGGAAAACCAATAGGAAATGCAAGATCAGAATGGCAGAACATCATAGCTGCATTAAAAATAAAGTCATTGCAGCTCCCATGGTGAAACATTTTCTAGAAAAGGGACATACACATGAGGACCTTAGGTGGGTCATTCTAAAAAAAATCATGGTTCTAATAAACAAGAAATAGATAAGAGACTTTCTACTTTTGAACAAAAGATGATATTCAAATGTGAAAGCCACATCAGAGGGCTCAATGAGGAGGTGGAGTGGCACCATGTGTATTTGTGACATGTACGATGAACCTGAGATTCCATGTGATATGCTAATATACATGGTCCTAGGAATTTACACTTTTTCTGTGTTCCTATACCTTGCAATTTTCTGAAATATATCTTATAAGAATGGTTTTCCCTCCATGGCTGTAACATTGTCCACAGGGGATATTTTTTGTTTGCTGTATAGTTATACACAATACAGTGATCTGTCATGCTCTAGAATCATGTTTGAGATTGTAGAACCCACGTCTCCACCATCATGTGATCAGGGTATAAAAAACAGTATATGTGCATGCCTTCCTTGATTTTTGACATCTACTCATCCTGTGCCTTTTCTACAAGAATTTTTGCCGTAATATTGACAATTTAGTTGTGCCAATGCTGGTTTGGGGCACGGGGCATTTATATTATTTTCTCCCATTATCTCGCTCCGCCCTAAGTGTAGTACTATGCCTTATGCGGTTTGTTGGATGCTGTTTATTGAAGGCACGCGACTTTCTCTTAGGTTTGAGGCTGCTCTATATGAGGCGGTTTGGAGTTCCACTCTAATGTTGTGGTGCCGGCCGCTGTGTTTAAATGGGACGATGGTAGTCCCTTTTTTGTGTCGATAGACCCTTTCTCCTTTCCTAGAGTCCTACCTCAGTTTTTGGGCTCCCCTACTCTTGATCCTACTTCACGCGAAGTGGAGCGTAGAGATTCTCCTCTCTGATCTAGCGTGTTTGAAGCGATGTTGGCGGTGTGGGATCAGCGCGTGTATTGAGATTCACCGTACTTTGCCTCCAGCGGTTTTTTGAACAAGCGAGCCACTTTATGGGCTCCGTTCGTCCAGGTAAAGAAATCGAGTACAATTCTGATAACGTTAGGTTTAATTCGGTTGTACGATATTGAGCTTTCTATTCACCCCTGGACAAACGGTTCATGGTTGTGTCTGTATGTTTTTTTATGTACCTACATACAGCATTCGAGCTGTGCTGAGTTTTGGTGGCGCATCCTGTTGGCACTATAAGAACTATAAGACTTGTCAGCTGTAAAAAAAGACTAGAGGTAAAATATTTATGTATTGCCTAGGTGACGGGCTACACGTAACCTGGTGCTGATATGTGATGCACATTCTTTGAAGATGTATCTATAGTAGCACAGGGTGTCGTTCACTTTTAAGTGTTATGCTTCCTGCAAGTGGTTGCAGAGGGAGTTTTCACTAGTGGTTTTGTGTGTTTAATTAGTGATGCAGGTCGTATTTCCAGAAGGCCGATTTGGAGGCCATTTAACTTAGAAAAAACTTGATATATGAAGTTTTGACGGGACGGTGTCCCGAGCACTACTCACCATCACGCTTAAAGGTACAGTAGCTTGTGTTTGTTGAGGGGAAGACCCATATGTTGGTCTTTCTCGGAAGCTCTTCTTGGACTACATTAGTGTGATCCAGAGGGGTACTTTGGATAATTATAATCCTACAACTCACTGTCTGATATTGGATGTTTGTTTGTCGTCCTTAGGTGATTCCCAATGTGGATTACCTTCTTTGTTGACTCAGGATCACATGGTGGTGAAAACTTATGAAATAAGGTTCTCCCCTGAAGAAAGTTCTAGCAATTGAAAGCTCAAAGAACTGAAACATGTCAGAATATGTTGTTAATCGACACGTTGTTTAAAGCTTTTAGCTGATGTTAATTGTTATGTGTCTGTGAAATTTTTGATGTTGTAAAAGTATGTGGTATATTTGTTCCCATTAGATTGGTGCTATACCCACCATGTGGGTCATAATCTTGGGTGATAATGTGTTTTTTTAAAAAAAACAAGTATGTTTCAATAATAATGTTTTATTAAATGTTGAATACAAAATTAAAAGATTCAAGTGGTATATCTGTGTTATTAACCAAGTCCATTTTGTCAGGACTAATAGGTTTGGAAGACTACTATATCCTCTGTTCAGACAGATGAGTAATCCAACAGACTAAGGTTTTATACCTTTTTCTCCTTTGTGTATATATATCTTACTATACCAGCCATCTGGATTTTTGCACACCCCATCTAAATTGGCTTGGTGCCATTCTTGAAAGTAGTGACATTTATTTGTACTTAGTGTTGCGCTGTGACTCTTGAAAACGCTCTGCAACAGCTAAAATAACTCTTTGTACAGCAACCTCCTTTGCAACCGATTGAACTACAGTGTTTACAACACTGCCACGCCTCCCGCCCTGCATGCGTGCGTTGGCAATTCTGTTGTTCTGTGAAAGGTGCTTTCTTTATTTACCTTTTTTCCCTTTCACAGTTCATTTTCATTTATTATGGTGTTCTCACACACGCCACAGAAGGAACGGCAGGAAAGGTCCGGTACAGAAGGGGCAGCACCTGCCTGGATACTATAGGTGATGTGCCGGGCGGCGGAATTATTGGGTGGTCCTCACCTACATAGGCGCCAGTTATTGTAATGCTCCCGTAAGAACCGTTCCCACACCCTTCCAAGTACCGTCCCTCTGTACAGTAGCGCGTTGCAGTACATGCACAATACAATGCCCTTTGCTGGGTAAAGGTCTGTATAGCGGCATATGGTTTGCAAAGGATGTTTTACAGCTCTGCTGCCCAACAGGAGTGCCCCTCTTGTTGCCCGCAGCCTATGTGCAAAATGCTGTACTTGAAAGTACCCTACGTAATTACTGGAAGGACGGTAGCCTGCCTACTGGTCCCTTGTGCTTTAATTTCAGTTGTTGTCACATGCAGTACAAACACTTTATGCTACTCCATTAGTGTTAGGGGTAGCATTCATGGATATACATACATTGTGGAATACAAGAATGTTTACAAGGACGGGAAACACAGCTTCATTACGTGCAGCAGGAAGCCATTTGTTCTGTGCGACCCATGCAGTTACAGCCCTTTTCTAACCACCACTAAGGTTGTTTGCGCTCTGCATATTTTGCTGTTTCCTTACTTGCCTTTACATGCAATAGTATGTGCGTGAGGAAGGTGCAGCATCTTTGCCATTTTGCATTCTTAGTACAAAATGTCCCACTTGCATTTACATGTTTTCTTCAAATGTACGACCGGCAGGCGACCTCTTGATACTTTCAGTCACACTGCTGAGTGCAGACACAATGTATTTGTTTCACGGGTCATGGAAAGGCAAGCAGCAGATAAATGAAAGTAATGCGACAGTTAACACAGCCACGTGACAATGCAGGTTGCTGTTCCTTGTTTACCAGTGGCCGTTATACAGTTAGGAGTACTTTACCCACACATTGGTGGGTTTGCAGAGCCACCCATAAAGTCGGCAGCTGTACTTTAAATGCGGTAGCCTACTGCATGAATCTGTAAGGCTGGCGGCAGGGGCAGTGTCCAGCATACAGTGGATGACCTATGCATGGGTCTAGGTGTGGAACGGAAACACGTGTGCTTCCACAACTACTTAAAAGTGCATTTGAAGATGCGGCCACTAATGGAGTCCTACAGATACTTGCAGTGTGATTGCACGTCCGCCGGCCAGGTGTCCCTAGGAAACGTCCATATTGCTCATTTGAAGTCATCTCGGCCAGTACTGTGCGGCACAGATTTATCATGCCTTGTTAACACAAAAAGACAGCCTACTGCCACACTAAACAACATTTACTTTGTACATCTATAATTGGTACGATACACCAACACTATTCGGAAAAGTAAGGGGTAGCGCTAAGGGATACATACACCAGACAATTTGCTCTTTCCACAAGTTTATCATGAGGGCAGCCAAGGAATTAGTAACAAACAGTTGTTAACAGGACGTTATGGTTATGTTGCCGTATGAAATACCTATCCTCTTTACAGAAAACACTATGCTACAGCAACGTTCTGCTTACAGTGCCCTACTAAAAACCTATGAAATTCACTAACAAAAGCATTGTTAAAGGGACGTTATAGTTAAGTTGCACTAGCAAAAACCTATGAGAGTCTATGGAAAAACTTTATGGTTACAGGTAAAACTGAAAACCCCCCCCAAATTCGACAGTTATGGTAAGCTAAGCAACCATAACTCAAGTCACCACCGTGCACAGCTAAGAATAACACCCATAACATCAAAGATAACATCACAAATGTCATTGATGACATTACTGATGACATCACATATGTGGCCCACTTATTTTTGGTCACTGAAATATCTAGGCCTGGTGGTTTTGGTCACTGACAGTCAGAATAATAAAATTCAAAAGGTGCTGTATATCTAGACGTGAACCTTTTCATATGTTCTTAAAGTACTTTCCTTAGGGTTTGGTCTCAGCTCATGGTGCACATACATGGGGAAATAGGCAGGCCTCAAACACACAATTCATTTGTATGCATGAAAATAAACTTTAATGTTATTAACATTTTCAGATGCTGTTTCTTTTTCCCCTACTTTAGTTTCCCTGTATGTGCCTCTGATTTGTATGCATTGTGGGTCTTCATATGTATTCTTTGTATTAGCACAAGTGAGCAGTTAGTCTTGAATTGTTAGCTAGTTATTACATCTTTAACATTATACAATCCCCCTGACATTGTTACCAACATTATAAACACAACCCCTTGTAGGGACTTTACATCAAAATTAATTTCACATGTGATGTCATCAGTGATGTCATCACTGACATTTGTGATGTCATCTTTGTTATTGGTGTTAGTCTTAGCAGTGCAAAGTGGTGGCGTGAGTTCTGGTTGCTTCGCTTACCATAACTGTCGAATTTCGTCGTTTTTTTTTCTCGCTTTTACCTGTAACCATAACGTCCCTGTATCAACGTTTTTCCATAGAATTTCATAGGTTTTTGCTAGTGCAACTTAACCATAATGTCCCTTTAACAATGTTGGGGTTTGATGAGGCTCTTTGGAACGCTGTGAAGTGTATGATCCCATTGAGGTTGAGGGGACTGGGGTGTTTGACGATTGCAGATTTCTTCTCAGAGGGCTGGCTGTTCACCTTTGAACAATGGAGGGACAAGTACGACATGCAAGGGGGTACCTTCCTGGTATATGCACAAGTAGTGAAGAGGTTAGCACACTTATGGGGTAATATTCCATAAAAGCCAGATACGGACCCAGATCTACAGATGATATTGACGTTGAGATTGTACACAGGGTTTCAGGAAATGGTACCGCTGTGGGATTTGGGAGTCAAGGGTAAATGGGAAAGTGGCGTGGGCTTTGAAATATTCAAAGAAAAATTGAGCCATGTATGGGACCAGGTAATGAAGGTTTCAAGGAATGTGAGATGCTGGTTGGTTCAATTTAACTTTATACACGGAGTATATATGACCCCATTGAGACTTCATGATATTAATGAGCAGGTATCTCATTGCTGTCCTCAGTGTGGGGGAGCTCAGTGGGATTCTGGCACATGGTGTGGAAATGCCTAGTGATATCGACAGGTTTACCCTAAAATTTTGAATCAAAAGGTCGAATGCACGTTTACTGTGCATTCCACCTGGTATAAAAAATGGAACCCCATAATACCTAACAAGGGGACCAAGGGTTGCAGGGGTGACCCCCGCTCTCCTGGTTCGGTATTATGGGCTGCGTTGGTTGCAGGCATGTCACCGGCATACAATGAATGATCAGCGGGGGGGGGGGGACCAAAATCCCCATCATTCAATACAAAATGCAAACAAGTGGCCTTCGCAATTTTGTAATTCGAGTTTTGGGGATTCCGTTTTATAACGTAGATCCAGTTCCATCCTATTGGGGTCAGGTGATACATAGTCAATTCTTTAGTACGTGGGACACATGAATGTTCGCCATCTGTGTGTTTTTTTTGTACTGATACCTTGGGAAAACGGGACAGCACCTGGACAAAGATGGTACCGTTTTTGCTACTTCTAGCCAAGAGGCAGATAGCAAACCGCCCTGAAGGAAAGAATTTGAGAGGGAGGTGTGGAAGTAGAGTAGGGTGGGGAGGGCCAGGGACGGGGGAGCGAAGTTGGAGGAGTGGGAGGGACGATTACATAGACAGAGAGCTGGGAATGGGAAGTGGGTGGAGGGTCTCGGATAAAGGAGGGATTGGGGGAGGTACGGTTGGAATATTGTATAAGAATAGCGATACTGAAAATGTTGTGACCAATCTGTGTATTTCTCTTTTGTTACAATGTGCTATGAAAATAAAAAGAGATTAAAAAAAAAACACAATGGGATTGCTTCTCATCTCTACACTTGGAAGACGCTTACTTCCACGTCCCTATCCATCATCTCCACAGAAAGTTCCTTCGGTTTATCATGGCAGGCTTACACTATCAGTTCAAGGCCTTACCCTTTGGCCTAAAATCCGCCCTAAAAGGTATTCCCAAAGAGTGTAGCTCCAGCAGCTGTCCACCTATGTTGATCAGGTGTGACCATGTACCACTTTCTCAACGATTTGCTGGTCAGGGCCCCTTCCCTTCTGCAGGTTGACACACACCCCAATATAAGAATCTGCTCTTTATCCTTACTGGGATTCTCCTTATGTTACAGCAAACCCTGCATGAGTCAACAACGAAACACAGTTGCTTGCACCGCTACCCTGTCGCCCGACAAGTGAAATCCATTCTTCCAAAAATCTGCCTGCTCTCACAGAAACAGGTTACATCAGTGCCCATTCTAAAGTCTCTTCTAGAGATGATGTGCTCCTGCATCCCTCTAATCCAGCACTTTCCGCTTCAGATGAGGCCTCTTCAGGAGTTCCTAGACGCTCGCTAGAAGCAAGTTTCGGGCAACTGGGACAACAGTGTCACTCGCACACCCTTTCCAAAACATCCTGAGCTGGTGGTCTGTACCAACAAGTCTCGCCCAGCAAGCGCAATTTCAGCCGCCATACCATCAGATCCTGGTCACGACCGATGCATGTTTTCAGGGCTGGGGAGCCCACACTGGCAGCTACCACCCCAGAGGCCTGTGGTCGCAAGACAACAAGTTGTTACACATCAACAATGAAGCTGAGAGTGGTGTTCTGGCTTTCAGTCCTTTCGCCTATGTCTCCATGGGAAGGTGTTTTGGGTGTTCACAGACAACACAGCTACCATGTTTTACAAACAAACAGGGTGGCACCCAACCGCCCCTCCCCTCAGCAGAAGCACAGTCCCTCTGGAGATGGTGTGAGAAACCAAGGTTGTCTCACTTGCTAGTCCCTGGGGATATCCCTCTCAGGTGGCCAGGGCACGGCCATCGCATTTGGATCTAGACCCTGGGGGTGGACCAGTGCAGGAGGATCACCTGGGTGGGGGATCTTCGAGGAGTGGGGGTGAGGAAACCGATGGTGAGATGCGGGATGCCCCCCCTTTCCCATGTCCATACCCCATCCTATTTTATAGGATTCTCCAACGTCCCAAACCCCCCCCACCCTTTCAACACAAACACTGGGCCGAGGAAGAGGGCGACTAAAAGTAAAGAGGCTAACACACATCTCATGTCCTGTTAATCAGGCCAGCCACTTGACTGTAATCACATACATCTGATACCCATTAGCTCCCCCCACACAGATGAAAGGCGAAACATAGAGACACACTCTGAGCAAGGTGAGATATGGGAAGGAGCAGATCTTCCGGGGCCAAGGTAAATCCACTGGAGCAGGACGACCTATCGAGGGACCACAGCAAAAGGTAGATAAACCCTGAAGAGCCCGGCAGGAGGTTGTTGCCTCTGGGAAACCGTGAAGGAGACGCAGTGAAAGCCAAATCCTAGACAAGAAGAAGCCTGCATTGTGTTTCAAGGACGACAGCGACCCTCCCTGGTGAAGGACAGAGTTGGGGAGGCAAGGCCAAGCCTGTGGTATCAACCTTGACTCGTCAATCAAAGCGGCAGAGACAAGAAAGGAATGCACACCACCAGTGAGTTAGTGAAAGACATGAAATGCCGGTTTGTGTCAAGGAAAGATTGAAGCCGCAATATTGTATCTCACAATTGAAGGTTGCGCACACGCTGAAGAGACGCGAAAGAAAGAACTTTTAAGTTACCGATATCTGTGAAGCCAGTGATAGAGTAGCAGAGTGGTCCGACAAAAGGAAATAGCCCACACGAAAGTCTACGTAAAATGTTTGATGTATTATACTTTGAAATGCGCAATGGTCAAGATTAACCCCGACTAAATGGGAAGTTAAAAGGTGATTACTTTAAGAGGAATATTTCTTTGAACTTTTCTAATTGTGGTATGGAACTACCAATACCAAGAGACATTGTGGCAAATAACATTAAGGGAGGGCTGAAGTGAAAGCCAAAGTGGTCCTGCAGAGGTCTATGGTAAAAGCCTCACACATTTGAAAGTCTTCGACATCAGTGAACGGTCCGAGCCCGACTGGTAGACACCTGAAATATGAAATCAGTTTGGGGAAGGGAACCCCTAAACGAATGTGAATGAAACTTGGAGAAGGGAACCCCTGCAAGTGCTGTGATTACGAGGTCTGAGCCTGGCTGAGGGAGATCTACGTTGAATCAGGTACTTTTTTGTTTGAAAGGTCCGCGCCCGACTGAGGGAGACCTACATGAACTATTGATGACTTGAGAGGTCCAAGCCTAACAGAGGGAGACCTTCGTGAACTTTTGTTGAACTGTGAAAGAACTTTTGGAAAGCTGCAATAAGTGACTTTAACGTGGAAGGCCAAGCTGGACTCGACCCACGTTTTGAACTGCCTTTTTTGGATAACCTAAGCCAGTGTGTGTCATCCTGTTTACGGGGGGCGCCTTGCTCTGTGCTGTCCAACGTGGAGAGGAGAGCTGTCTCAGGAACCTTGATCCTTTGTTATAACATCGACTATCCTTTGCATACACATTTCATTTTTTTGTGTGTGTTTAGCCTACAAAAGTACCCTTTTCACAAGAGAAAAACGTAATATACAAGAAAAAACAAGATGAGAAAATAAAATAAAAAACATTGCTACAAGAAAATTAGTAACATTTCATCAAAATACAGCAAACTGTTCATTAAATTCATCCGTGAACCGCATTTTTTAAAATGTTGCTATTTTCCATAAGAAGACAAATAAAAAAGCATACAATGCGAAGATCAGTTTCACTGCATTGCCCCACATGAGCCTGACCCAGAACATGATAGTCAATAGCGCTACACCCAAATAGCGCAGCTGCGGTTCCCCAAATTTGGGACAAGCCAGGACATTGTTCCTCATTATGACCCTGGCGGTAGCCATGCCGGTAAAAATGGCACGGCTGCCGCCAGGATAATGTTTTTTCTGGCGCCTGGCAATGGGGAATTACCTGGGCATTACAGCCCCGGTGGTCCCAGTAATTCCCCATAGCCAGGCGCGGGAAAAATTACTCCCCACTCCCATTCGAGTCCCATAGTACTCAATGGGAATGGGGAGGACGGATGCACCGGGGGTATGGACCAAGGCCGTGAAGCCAGCGGTGCGGGCTGCACTCCGAAACCACCCCTTAGGGTGTATAAGTTCAATGTAGTTCGAACTAAAAATAACAAATTTCCATTGGTTTACTGCAAAGTGTGATAGTTTAATGTTAAATTCTTTAATCGTGAATTTTGCATCTCGTTAACTGTACATCTTAAGAACAGCAGATGTGCTGGGTGAGCTATAAAAACATTAGTTTTGGCCAATGCATTTCGGAACCTTGTTCCTTCGTCAGGGCCAGCTCATTCTCAAATGCATCTGATCCGAATGCAAAATGATAAGCAATCGAATCTGTAATGTAATCCACAAACATATCCGCAAGATTAATTGATTAAATATGCATCAATCGCAAAACATATTCACATGAATAATACAGGTTGATGAAACCATTAAAGCATACAGTATTGCATTTTCAATTTATGGATGTGTTCGGCATGCCGATAGTGAGTCCATCATGCCCCAGTTACCAATGTAAATACACAAGTCGAGTCACACAATTCCAAAGAGTTAACCGGGGTGCCAACGTACGCCGGGAAAAGGGGATATTGTTTACAGAATAATTAATGTTTAGGGGATGTATCACATAACCATGGCAAAAAAGTAAAATAGAAAGTATAAATTACATACGTGTCATCCCATATTTAATGCGTGATAACAGGTGGCGGGATCATATTAAGAAAAGGAAAGAAAAACGGTAGAAAAAATCACCAACAGACTGCCACAAATCTTACTGCTTGTCAACTTTCAGTGTCATAGAAATCGACCTGTACTAACCTTGCTATGGTGGCAGAATGGACTGTGAATCGTAAGACGACGCTTTGAAGCTTGAGGCTTGTTGGAAGGCGTTCGGTGAACGTCTGCTGATTCTTATCTAGGGAAGACATGCTTCGCGATCAGTTGTGTAACAATATGATGTTGCTAAAGCGCTTATAATGTCTAGGGCTCACTAGCACACGACCGTGCAGTACGACGCGTCTTACCTGAATGTTCAGATGTGGAAAATCGGCAGAACGCGGCTAAGGACGCGTTCTCGGTTACTATGGTGCTTTATCACGAAGCTTCTTACACGTCGCCTAGCTACGTGAAAAGAGCCACAGAGTTCTGTGAAAAGCCGGCGGCCATCTTACTGCGGCTGCTAGCTTCCATCATACATGTGCCCTAACGGGTATACTATAAAGGATGAAATGTCTAATTGAAATTGCTCAACTAAGGATGAAATATCTAATTGAAAAGTGATACTTGGGGGTGTAGTGGTGGTAAAAAATGTGGCAAAATACGGATAATATGAAAAAATGTTGTTATAAAAATTAAAATGATAAAAATATATTGTAAGAAATGTATAGTTAATAAAAAAGTTAAATTAATGAAATAATGAAAGACATAACTAGGCAAAGAACATGCCCGAGAAGACAAATTCTACTGAGACCGATAACCACAATGAGGGCCGGCCTTAGTCTGACTGATCTGGTTCCGTACGGTACACTATTCCTGAAGCTCAGGCTGATTTACCATCACTGTTATTACTATGTTAAGATTGGAGTAAAGCTAAGGGCAACGTTAGATTCAAGGGGTCTCGGTTGCCATATAGCTAGTCACTCTAGGGTGCAGGTTCATTTAAGGAACACACAGAAAAGAAAGGGAGAACAGAATAAAAGTAAGAGGAAAAAAGGAAAAAGAAAAAAGAAAAACAAATTGTTAAACAGACATCTTATATAATTGTGCAAAACGTCACTACTATTCCTTATGATTTACATCAGTCGCGGTGATTCTTGCAAAATCATGTTCCCACTCGGTGCTGCTGATGTTGACACAACCAAAATTATCAAACAAACAGTACAATGTCATAATGCGTTCTAATGTGTCCCATGCTGTTAACCCATTATAGTCTAGTGATTCCAGCATCAAAGAAAACAACTGAGGTCGAACTCCTCGTTCATTCCATTCGGTGTCAATGAGTCAAGTTTGTTGATCCAAAAAGCTTCTTTCTGTGCTCTCCACTGCTTCATATCTCGAGAGTGTCCTTTGGGAGGCATGACTTCAAGTACCAGAAATCTCAACTGGCTCACTGTGTGCCCATTGTCATTAAAATGCCTAGCAACAGCTGACATCCTGTTCTTATTCCTAATATTGGATTTATGCTCATTTATCCTAATTCTGATTTTACGTGAGGTCTCCCCCACGTAATACTTACCACATGGGCATCTGAGTGCATAGATTACATTTTCCGAAAGACATGTCGCATGCTGTCTTAGTGCAAGTTTTACACCAGTGCGTGGATGTGCAATTGTACTGCCTTTAATAATGCTGTTGCAATTACCACAACTCATACATGGATGAGTCCCGGGGAATTTGCCTGGTTTAGTAACTGGTGTTCTCTCCTTAGTGTTCATCAATAAGTTCCGCAAGTTACTGCTTTTCTGATATGCAAATATGGGTGGTGTAGGAAACAGGTCCACTGTTCGCTCATCACTTGTAAGAATATTCCATCTGTTGCGTATTATAGTCTTAATGTGCTTGCTCTGTATGGAATATTTAGTCACGAAGACCAAATCTGGACTGTTAGTAATAGGTTTCTTTACTAGCAATTGTTGTCGTTCCTGGGCATCAGTCTTGGCTCGTGCTGTTACTAAATCTACCTCTGGGTATCCTCTTGCTTGCAGCTTTTGTTGCAATTGTTGTAATCGTAAATTACAATCCTCTGGGTCACTTACGATTCTTTTGATCCTTAACATTTGACCGTAGGGCAAATTCTGAAGTGTCTTAGGTGGATGAAAACTGAGCCGATGTAGCAGGTTATTGCGATCTGTAGGTTTCGTGTACAATGTGGTGGTAATTTTATTGGCTCGGATAACTGTTTGTACATCGAGATAGTGTACATTAGGATTACCTATATCTATAGTAAATTGGATACGTTGATCGATCCCATTGAGAAATATCAAAAATTCTTGAAGATCTTGTACACTACCTATCCATATGCCGAAGATGTCATCTATAAATCTCACCCATGTCTTCAACTGGTGTTGCCATCTGGGATTAGATAATACATGTGTTGTTTCAAATTGATACATAAAACAATTAGCATATGATGGTGCCATAGTGGCTCCCATGGCAGTCCCCGATATCTGATTGTAATATTTGCCATCGTACTTAAAACAGGAGTTCTTGGAGATGAAGTCAAGAAGAATAATGAGAAACTCATTATTGGCTCCAATGTCTGTTGCACTGAGTAAGAGAGATTCAACTGCTTGCTGTCCCAGATCATGCGGAATACTGGTGTAGAGGCTGACAACATCAATAGTAAATAGAATGTCTCCAGGTGCCAATGAGATAGTATCTAATATTTGGAGGAAATGCGTAGTGTCCCTTACATATGTCCTTGTGGCTTGGACCAGTGGTTGTAGAAAAAAATCTATATATGTTCCTAAAGGTTGTAATAGACTTCTCGTGGCAGCTACTATTGGTCTGCCGGGTGGATTGATCAAGCTTTTGTGGATCTTAGGCAAGGTATATAGGTGAGGCATTACTGGAAATGCGGTCCATAGATACGCCCTTGTTTTGGTGCTAATCCATTCGTTTTCTACAGCTTTATCGAGAATATCTGTTAGTTTCCTCTTGATCTCCGGAGTGGGGTCTTGTGGTAGTAGAGTGTAGGTATTAGTATCCGACAATTGGCGCAAGCATTCTGAATGATATTGTGATGCGTCTTGGATCACCATTGCTCCACCTTTATCCGCGGGACGGATGACTATAGTTTCATCGCCGAATAATGTACGTATCTGTGACAGCTCACCTCTATTCAAATTAGTTCTTCTTGGTGCGCGAAATTGCATCTTTTTGAGGTCGTTCAATACCATTTTTTGAAACATGTCTATTGCTGGTACTTGTACTGGCGGGCAAAAGGTGCTGCTTGGTTTAAATTCTGTGTACTCTGACTCTATTGTTGTAGTAGATGGCGTGTTCTCTGCGAAAAACGCCTTCAATTTCAATTTACGAATGAATTTGAATAACTCAATCTCTGTTTGGAATTGATTAGTGCTGTAGGTCGGTACAAACTTAAGCCCTTTCTCCAGGGTTCGTATCTCGCCGGCTGAAAGTGTCCGCTTGGATAGATTAACCACTAACTGCGATTCGTTTGATACCTTGTTTGCATCCTCTGACTTCCTCTTTCTCCCCCTCCTTGTCCTCTTCCTCTCTCTAAAAAAGCTGTGTTGGTTATACGTTTAACTTGCGCTGGTCTTAATTCTTGGGCTGATGTACTAGCTGGTGGCAAGTCGATGTTTGTTCTATCCTCTTGCTCTGGGACATCGGACTCAGAGCTGCTGTTGCCACTCGTGTTCTTATTCTGGCGTGTACCTTGCTGTTGATATTTGTCAGCCCACGTGTAAACCTCATTATTGAGGTAATCGAAAGTATCTCGGCGAAACTTGCGTATCTTCCGAGCCTCCAAATCTTCTTGGTAGCTCTCGAGCTTCTTATTAATGTCGGCTAGAATCACTGCAAATGATTCAGCATCAGTGATGTCAGTGATGTTTTTAGAGAGATTCTCAATCTCTTTCTCAAGTTGTTCTACATTGCTTGATAACTCTTGTATGGTTAATAAAATTAAGTCTAGGGAACATTTATTGAGAATCTGTTCCCATTTTTCAACAAACTTTTTGTTCTCCTTACAGAGCGTAGGTCGTAATGGAATCCGAAGACCTCTGGGAATCCTTTGTGCCTTATAATACCTGCTTAAGGTTACTGCATGTAGTTTGCGATTGATCAGCTTTCTGATATTATATTCCAGCTGTTTAATCTTGCTCTGTGGATCCGCCCCACCGGGGGTACGCGTGGTTTCCTTAATGAGACCCAGAATAGCATCTGCTTCTTCTGCTGAAAAACCCAGCGTTGTTGCTCTGTTGTCTGTAATGTGTTCAATATCTTCGTATGACATATTCACTGTGGCGTGCTACGTTCAGGTTAATCCACGGATGGAGAGCGAGAACAAAAATGTGTGGTGTGCGTGCACAGCCTCCTCTTATCGAAAGATCCTTCTGTTTAAACCACTGCTCATTGGAATTCAAAATTGGGTGCAAACCCGCTGGAAAGGTGCCTCCGTGGACTGGCACACTACGAAAACAGGGGGTATGGACCAAGGCCGTGAAGCCAGCGGTGCGGGCTGCACTCCGAAACCACCCCTTAGGGTGTATAAGTTCAATGTAGTTCAAACTAAAAATAACAAATTGTGTGCAGCAGTGCCAGTGCATCCGTCAAGGTCTGGAAAGGCACCCCCTCGCAGAACTCGAGTATGTCGGTCCGGTAACAACAGTGCTGGTTGCTTACCGGCAACGCTGTTACTGGACCGGCATACCCATAATGAGTCCCAATATGCTTGAGTTTCCACTGTGGTAGTTTTACAAAATCTGCAATTGGTGTTTGTTACTGACTTATCCCACTTTGACCTCCTTTCCAAGGTCGCAAATCGGTTCAAGCGGAAGCGCAAGTATACGCCCTGAATCTTTGGGCAAGCGAATAAGGACACATACATCAGGCACTCCGATCGCTTCCTTCTCAACTTTGCATATTACCCGTAAAAAGGAAAAGTTTCCCAGTAGGTAAGAAGTTTCGGCCAATCAGCTGTAAATAGTTTTCACTTTACAACCCCAGGCACCACACTTAACTCCTCAGGAGAGGACCCAATCTGACTAAATATCTCACACAAAGGGCCTCATAACGAGTTCGGCGGTAATGCGCCGGTTTTCCCGTCAAACGTAAATCGCGCTAACGCCAAGCCCCCCGGCGGATAATCCGCAGATCACCAGTTTTCGTGCACAGGGACATAGAGGTAACGCAAATAGCGCGCAACGTGTTGAACCCGTAAATCCGACGCACTGTGCGCTACTGCCATAATACGCTAATAGCGCGCAGGAAAAGTGTCACCGCCGGAACGGGAAACAAAACGGCAGCCATCTTGGAAATCACAATCCGTTGGATATCACAGCCCCTGGAAGCCATCCACCCCATTGAGCACTGAAATATGTCACAGGAGCGCACTAGGGGCAAGTCTGCCCTGGACAGGGTGAGAAAGCCCAAATTTAGCGACCAGGAGCTGGCTGTACTGGTGGAAGAGGCTGAGATCCATCACAAAGAGATGCAGCAGCGCAAAACCAGTGGCCAGCGCAGAGCACAGATTTGGTGCAACATCAGCCAAAGGCTCACTGCAGTGGGGCGCGTGCCCCGGGATGGGGAGAATTGCAGCAAGCGCTTCAACGACCTAAGTGTGAGAGTCTGCGGCATCCTCTCACAGCACAGGAGTGCAAGCAGGGGCACTGGAGGAGGGCCACCCCCACCCGAACTCACACCTTGGGAGGAGAAGATGAGTGCCCTGATTATCGGCACCATTGAGGGAATTGGTGGAGCGGAGGCAGGCACTGGCATTGATCCTACTGCAGGTGAGTCCCACCCCAAATGCATGCAACTGAAAGTACCACACATGCAGACCCTGAGTGAATGAATGTGAAGAAATGCGTGTGAGGCACTGCAGACACCCATAAGTGACCCCTTGATCCATTGAACCGTAGTGCTGCCTAGACTACCCTGCACGTGCAGTGCATCAATAGAAGGGGCAGGGGACAGACATCCATAGCCATGGGACAGCTACGTAGAGTGTGAGTGTACAAGAATACACCCCCAGGACCCTGAGTGCAGTGCACCACAACCCCACAGGTAATTTTGTCACACAAACATTCCCATGCAGTGTAGCTCCACACTCACACCAAGCACCACATGGCGACTGAACAAAATGCAAGTTGAATGCATGATTGATACTGTCTTCAATCCCACTTGATGGCATGAACTGCTTGATACTAATGTAGGTTGCCTTGAACTCAAACCACACTCTATGTACCCCACAGGCACAAGGCAAATACCATGGGATGAAGATGATGGGGAGGAGGCCACACCATCATGGCGCCCGAGGCAGCGAGCCTCCACCAGCACCCCACAAAGGGGCCGCATGGAAGGGAACCGACGCAGGCCACCTCCCACTTCACCACAACGCAGCCCTACTAGACCGCTGCAGCACCCACATGCCCGGAGGGAGTCCACGGCCAGCTCGCCCCAAGCCACTAGGCATAGCCCCGATGCAGAGGGACTCACCTGTAGATTGGACCCCCACGTGGGAGTGACACCTCCACGTGCGCATCAGGCAGGACGTCTGCATTCACCCGGAAGCAGTGACGCTGAAGGGATGGTGCCACCACAGGGGACCCCAGGGCCAGGCACACAGCTAGCACAAACCCCACCAGTGCATGTGCGTCGTATCCGCACACCACAGCCAGACAAAGACACGCCATCATATGGCAGCCCTGAAGACCGGCACTCGGAGCCCAGCAGTCCAATCCCACCCGGCAACATGTCCCTCCCCATGCAGACCCCCCCCCCCCCCAACAGCGCACAAGTGGCAGGCTGGCACCTACCACACCACGGGTACCCTTCATCACAGGGGCAGCGGTGATGGGCCGACTAGACGTGATCGAGGCCAAACAGGCCAAAGTTGAATCCATGGCCAAGGTGCACAGCCGGCACATCAAGGCCATCAGTGCATCCATACACCATGGATGCAAGTACATAGCGTGTGACAATGCGCGCAGAGTGGTGGAGCAATGCACCGCAGTCCTGGCAGGGTTTGGACAAAGGGTGAGGGAGTTGTGTGAGGCTGTATCCGCACTTGCTGAGCAGACAAGGGAGGCGAACAACCTTCTCCGACCGCACATGCAAGCAACCGGCTCAGTCCCATCAACCTCCACTACACCCACGGAGGAATCCCTTGAGCCGTCTCCTAGGTGCCGTTCTATGCACCACCTGACGTCACACACATCAGAGGGGCCTGGACAAGGAAAGTGCCTACGACCATCCTAGTCGGACATGGCATCGTTGTGGGTGCCCTGATGACAAACATGCACCTAACTGCACTGTTGTGGAGAGTTCACTGGGGGGAGGGGGGATTGTGTGCTGGGTGTTCACTGGGGGGAGGAGGGATTGTGTGCTGGGTGTTCACTGTGGGGAGGGGGGATTGTTAAACTGAGAATAAATCACGTTTCAAAAATCACAAAGCATGGACAGTAGTGATTGTGATAAAATGCTCTTTAATGTTGAAGTGACAAGTGTTAAATGTAGCCTTCACCCGTATCAAAAAGAAACATCAATCAATCCCTGTCTGGCCAACCTCCCCTCCCTCGGCCCAACCCTTTGTGCATGTGCAACACCTTCAGGCACGTCATCATCTTCACTCCCATCCTCGGGTGGCTGCACATGAGCATCAGGGGGCAGTGGCACATTCCTGCGACGGTCTAGGCATCGGAAGCGTGCCTTCAGTAGTCCAAATGCCCTTTCCATGCAGATCCGTGTACGTGCATGGCCATTGTTGTATGCCCTTTCCGCTGCAGTGTGTGGATGACGCACAGGGGTCATGAGCCATGTGTACTGGGGATATCCAGAATCGCCTGCAGGGGAGACAAAGCAGGTTTGGGGACAAGGTAAGTTCAGTGGATGTACAGGGCTCAGTCATCAGTGTCATTTTGCTATACTTGTCATTTGGTCACTAACATTGTGGAGTGTGCTGTGCTACGAGTAGCATTGATTCCATGAGGCACTCACAACTTGGTACGCCTCTGTATGTAACAGTGCTCGTTCACTTGTCACTGGGGAAGGGGGCCCGTCAATCTGATTGTGCATGCGATAAGTGGCTACTTCATGTGTCAATGCCATTCCCTTTTGGCTGCTGTTGCATTTGCTGGTTGTCACTATTGTGTACTGTTCTCCAGCCATTTCATTGGACATTCAGGGGACAGGGTTTGTGGGATGTACATTGGCATTACTCAGTCTGCTTATATGTGTTGCATTTGTGGATGTGGAGACTTTTGTGTTACATTTGCATGACTGTTGGGTGGGCAGGGTGGGATGTCTGTACTGTGTCAGTGTCGGAAGCCATAGTGCTACTCACACAGGCGGCTTTGTGGTGGTAGGCCTTCCATATGCCACTGTGCTGCCACTTGTCTTTTACGTCCTGAATGGGTGTCCTCTGATGTGTTGGACATGTCCAAGGTTTCTCGTGCAAGCTGCTTGATTGTAAATGCTGTACTGCTGATGCTGCCGATTGACATTCAGGGATTTCATTGTGTGTGACCAGCCCCATCAGTTGTGGATTATAATGCATTATGGTATACATTTGTACTCACCCAGCAGCCATGTGTTTTGCCCTCAGTGCCTTTCCATGTACGCTGGCAGGGTACTGTTGCGCAGGACCATGGAGTCGTGGGTGGATCCTGGGTAGCGGGCACAGCCGTGGCTGAAGGTGAGGTCAGGGCCACATGTCATCTGCACATTCAGGGAATGGTAATGTTTCTGGTTTCTGTAGGCAGCCTCAAGTGCCTGGGGTGGTATGAGTGGTACATGTGTGCAGTCCAGGGCTGCTATTATATTCGGAACTTGGGCAACGGCATGGAATTGACCCTTCAGCTGGTTCACCTGTGCCTGTGTGGCTGGCAATGCAATGTGCTCATTGACATGGATCAACAGTGCATCCAGCACCTGTCCCAGTATGGCACTGAATGTGGACTGGGCCATGCCATGCATCATGGCAACGGTGTGTTGATAGCTGCCAGTCCCGAGGAATTGTAGCACAGACACGAGCTTCACTAGCGGAGGTACTGCTGTGCTGATGGCTATACGGCTGCCGATGTCAGCCTGGATTGTGTCCAGCAACTGGGTGATGGTTGCCCTGTCCAGCCGATATTCAGTCACCAACTGGCCATCAGTCAGGGCCCAGGGTGTTGGCCTGGCCCTGGGTATGGCTGGCCGCCTTGCTGGTGCTGCTCTTCTCCTCATCCCCACCACCCCCTGTGCTCCCAGGGCCCTGGACTGGTTGGCTGGCCTCTGTAGCTCAAGGCGCAGCAGGTAGAAGTCCACATCAAGGCTCCCTGCTCCAAATGGCAGCATGGTGTTGGGGAGGGTATGTTGTGCATGGGTGGGTCCTTTGTAGGCCCCTGATTTGCATCGGTTTCACCTGGGCCCTTATTGCTGTCTCCTCCCTGCTCCTACTGGTGGAATGGTGTTGGGGAGGGTGTGTTGCGCATGGGTGGGTCCTTTGTTGGCCTCCGATTTGCATTGGTTTCACCTGGGCCCTTATTGCTGTGCCCTGTGTTCTTTTAACTCCAGCTTTTTACTAGGGGTATTTTCGGCGGATTGTCCGCCGCTTTTCTGGCGCTAATTGCACCTACGCCGGACTCGTAATTGCAATGTTTTCTCCAGCATGGGGTCTGGCATGGATTCACATGCTCATGAATATTCCCCGTCGTCAGGCCGGGAATCCTCGGTATAGAAAAAAATCAGTATCAGTTTCATTTCTGATCTGTCTTTCTTAGTAGTAACCAATCACTGGCCTCTGGGTCATACTGCCCCCAGCCAATGACTGCCCTCTCCCTAAGCTCTGCCTCCGGCAGCCATCCTCAGATTTTTACCGCACGTTCAAGTGTTGGGAGTCCTCGTGCTGTAGCTTGTTAGGGAGAATTCTCTGTTTAGGCTGAATTTCCTGACCTAGTGAGTCCCCCAGCAGCTTTGCTGGATTTTTGGGGTTTATTTTTTTCTTCTGCCAAGAGTGAGACTCTTTTACCCTCACTCACGGGCATGATTTGAGTGTGTTTCTTTGAATCTAGATGTGTTTAATGGGCTATGGGGTCTTTTACCCCATAGGTCTTCATGTGTTTTTGTGATGTGTGTTACACAGCAGCCTCAGTGCAGTAACACAGGAGTGTCATAGTGACCCCCCAGTATAGACTCCATACCCTGGGACTGACTACTGTCTCCTAGGGCATGTAAAGTCACCATTGACTTTACTAGTCTTAAATTCTGAACAGAACCAGTACAAACCATCATATTGTGGATGTACTGCCTGGGGCAATTCAATTGCCCTGTGGTCTGTTAGTCTAGGGGGCACGTCTCCGTCCCCCCTGATCGAGTTTTGGCTGGTGGCAGTGGATACTACTTTTTATATTCAACCGCGAATATTTTCCTATGGGATTTCCCATTGTTTTAGGCTACTATCTTTATTTAATTATTTACGGTAGCCCCGAACATACCGCTGGTTTATTTAATTAATATTAATTCTCCGGTTGGTATTTTTTGCCAAAACTTGATTCTAAAATGGCATTTGTGTTCTCTTCTGTGACTCCAACCCAAGTCGAGCCCTTTGTTCCACTTTTTGGCGGGCTTCTCCACAGAAGCCCTCCAAAGTGGTGCCACTCTGTCTGGGGTACTTAGGAGGGTGGAGGGGGATTTAGGCACCCTGGACTGAGTTGCCTAGGCAACTCAAGTCGCACTCCGTCCTGATTGGCCCAATTGGTGAGCTGGCCGGCTCACCACTTAGCATGTTTGAGTGACGGCTAGGCTGAGTGAATGGGGGTTTTCTGCATAAAAGCAGCGCTTTGGGGACTGGAACTTCAGAAGTCGCCACAGGACCTAAGAATCCGACGAGGGAGAAGCTGAGCCAACCTGCCACGATGACACCACCGGTGGAGCCCTGCTGGACCGTCTCACCACTTTTCCCAACGACAGAGGAGATCTCCCGCCGGAGAGTCTTCTTCCTTTGACTGGTGGGGATAACCAGTTTCAGCGTCTTTTCGCCTTCCCGATGTACCTCGTGGCTGCCTTGCCTGTGCCAAGCACCCCGGCACCCGGGATACCACGTTTTACCACAACCGCAAAAAAAAGGTACCACCTTTAACCGGAAAACTCTGCGGCTGGTTTCTTCCCTGGCAGTGCAACGACCTTCATCTTTCCTCCAAGTCGAGATCTTCTCTTCCCCTGGACGACGACGCGACTTGCACACACTGCCAGGAACAACTGCCACTGCTGGAGGATCCTTCCCACTTAAGGTACCGTGTCCTGCCTGGCTTCCCTTGCCACCGACTGTACGGGGTAGATTTAGCCCCCGGCTTTCGAACCTGGGTTGGCCTGGGACACCCTGGCTAAACTTTCCTGAGCCTCTCTAAACTCTTTTTGAACTCTCTGCAAGACTTTCTAAGCCTAGTGTAACTGTGTGATCTTGGGCGCATTTGTGCTCTGCTCTCTCTAAGAGTGGGCCCAGCCTTTGGACTTTGGCTCACCAGTGACTTTTGCTCTTCTGCCTTGCTAACAGTGTTCCTGAATCTTAGAGTGGTGTACCGTTCCATATTCTGTCTTTTTCCCTCCCTTTTTCACAAACTTATTGGAGTGCCATCTAATTAAGCGCTCACCTGTGTATGAAAATAAGTGGTGTTTTACTAAGACTTATCTGATAAGGAAAAAGGGGTGTATATATTACAATAGTAACTGTGTTTAGAATATTTTACAACAAGAGTGCTGGAGTGTTTCAAACAGTGTTTTTTTAAATAAATAATTATATACTTTGATACCAAAGCTGTGGTCAGTGTTTGCTTGTATTGGTGTGTCTGAGTGCCTATTGTGTATACTTTGCATACTGCCTAACTCTTCTTGAGAGAAGTCTGACTGCTCAGCCACAGCTACCAGGTAAATCTGGGTGGTACAGACTGCTACCAAGTGGGTTTACTTTTAACACCTGTAGTCCTAAATCTTTTGCACTGTTCCCTAAGGGAACTGCACAGGTTTCTGCCTAACATAGCTCTCGAGCTTTTGCTGCGTTTTCGCGCTTTTTCAGGAGATTTTTCTCATTTTTCGGTTAGAGCCTCAATCTCCACCGTTTCTACATCCGATCAACGGGGATCCGTTTCAGAGTTTTCTACGCCCCTCAAGGGTGAAGATTTCGTCGAGTTACGCTTTTGGAGGATTCCAGAAGTTCTGAGGCCTACCCCGGACATGGCCCAGGAGAAAGGAAGCTCGACGCCCGGGAAGCTGTTCAGGACCTGCCCTGGATGCCAGCTTCAGAATGTTTTCAAAGAGGACGAGCATTCGTTAAGCCTCTACTGTCTCCATGAGGACAAGAAGCACAAGGAGAAGGACTGTGCGTTTTGTGGGAACATGTCGGAGCGGACCATGAAGGATCGCCACCTCCGTCTCGCCAACTGGCTGGAAGGGAAGAGCCCGTCAGGCGAGAAGAAGAAAAAGAAGTCAGAGCGGTCTTCTAAGTCCTGCAAGGGTGCCCCGGCGACGGGGGCCCAACAAAAGGCTAAGCACCGCGAGTCCGTGGGCACTGGGAGTGCCGAACGGTCGGGCTCCTTGGCTGCCAGGCAGGGCGCATCCTCCCCGGCACCATCAACCACGAGCCAAAGCTCTGGCTTCGGTAAGAGGAAGTCAGAGAACCCGGCGAAGCTTCTGGAGAGGCCCCGGTCGATCTCGAAGATTCCGGCAGAGGGGGAGCGAGGCTCGGACCCTCCCCCCAAGGTGAAGGCCCCAGGCGTCCAGAAGGTGACGATGGCCTTAATTCACCCTGCTAAGACCACGATTGAGGATGTCGCCGCGGCCCTGGCTCAGCCTGTGGAGGCTACAGCAGTGGAGGCGCCCTCAGGACCCAGAGTCTCCCTGCCGCCGCGGAGGGAGTCGTCTTTCAGGCCCATTGAGAAGACCCCCACGAAGTCCTCGTTGGAAAAGGTGGGGGAGGGGCTGGTGGCCATCGTGGATACGGACACGACCTCTGAAGAAGAGCTCATCGAAGTCGTGGAAGAGGCCTAGCCCATCGGGAGGGATCCCGACGAGGGCGACGACGAGAGCGACGGTGTCGCCGACAAGGCTCCTCAAGAGCCCTCGCGCCCGTCGTTTCCGGCGCTGCAGGACACCTCGGCGGCCATTTTGTCAGCGATTCAGTCCTTATGCTCGGAGATAAGGACAAGGTTGCCCCTTCCCCCGACGGAGGTACCTGAGCCAGACCCGACGGGGGAACCGGAGCCAGGATCTTCGGAGAGTCCACCGCATAAGAGGAGGAGGACGACGCATCCTACGCCACCTCTCCCACCTCTGCGGCCTGCTCTGCCTTCCCCCCGGTCTACTACCCACGGGGATGATACAGGCACGGACACGCCCGACGAGATTGGATCCTTTCATGCCATGATCTCCAGGGCATCCAAGCTTTTCCAGCTCTGCCCAGAAGAAAAGAAGAAAGAGGGGTTCCTATACCAGCGGCGCGAGGCTAAAAGGAAGACTGTCCTCGCCGTACCGCTTCTTGATGACATCTGGGATGAGGGGCTCGCCCTCCTCAAGAACCCTGCCACGGCGCCGGCAAAGAGGGACCGGTACGAGAAGAAGTACCGGGTCCCCGACGCTGCTCCCTTGTGCCTTCGGGCACAATCTACCCCGGATTCGGTCATCTCGGCGGCGGCAAAGAAGAAAGCTGGGGGGGCATCGGCCTCGACATCAACTTCCCCGCCGGACGGCGAGGGCAGGAAGTTGGACACGACGGGGCGACAGATCATCTCATCCGCAGCAACGACTATTAAGGCGGCCAACGCCCTGGCTATCGTAGCCCGCTACGACAGGGAGTTGTGGTTCAAAATCGCCCCTCTGTTAGACTTCCTTCCGGTCGCCAAAAGGGCTGAGGCCCTTGAAATCCTACAGGAGGGGGAGATTGCTTCAGACCACGCCATCACGGTGGCCACGGACATCGCCGAACCCGGTTTCCATCAGTTGGGCAACGGCGTTTGCTTGAGACGACGAGGATGGCTCAAGGTCACGGATTTCCACCAGGACGTACAAACCAAGGTTTTGGACATGCCCTTCGACGGGAACAACCGGTTTGGGAAGGCAGTTGATGAGTCCCTTCAGGCCATCAAGACAGACACAGAGACTGCCCGGGCACTGGGAGTGCTCCAACAACGACGGCCGTCCTTTCGGAGCTCCGGAGGCAGACAAGGTGCCTCCAAGGGATCCGGCAGTGGCTCCTCCACTTACCACCAAGCGGCAAGATCTTCGTCCCAGGAAGCCTACAGGGGACGCGGCAAGTCAGGTGGTGCCCGTCGTCGTCGGCAAGGCGGCCTCTAAACAAGATTGAACCAACCGTGGGGTTGGGCTCCCGCCGAAGCACCCCGGTGGGAGGCCAGCTGGCGAGGTTCGTCAGCGTGTGGGAGTCCATCTCCACCGACCGTTGGGTGCTGGACGCCCTGGCCCAAGGGCACGCCCTCGAGTTTCAGAAGAAGTGCCCTTGCGTTCACCCGTGGCCAGGAAGGAAAATCACATCCCTCAACTACTGCTGGAAGTAAGGGCGATGCTCAAGAAGGGTGCCATCGAGCTCGTCCCAAAGAGGCTTCGGGGCTCCGGAGTTTACTCAAGGTACTTGCTCGTAAAAAAGAAGACAGGAGGATGGCGCACCATCCTGGTCCTACGACGACTGAACAAGTACATCAAGGCACAAAAGTTCTGTATGGTCACCCTCCAGCATGTGCTGGGACAGCTGGAGGAGGGCGATTTCCTGTCGTCGTTGGGCTTGGAGGAATGCCTACTTCCACATCCCCATTCTAAAAAGACACCGAAAGTTCCTCAGGTTCGTGGTCCAAGGGCGGCACTACCAGTTCAAGGCCCTCCCGTTCGGATTGAAGTCGGCACCCAGGGTGTTCACAAAGTGCCTCACACCGGTGGCGGTGCGGCTGCGCCTACAGGGGATCCATGTCTACCCCTACCTGGACGACTGGCTCATCCGGGCAACAACAAGGGAGCTCGCTGTGGAGCACACTGCGAAGACCGTCCAGCTGCTCACAGACCTGGGATTCTCCATCAACTTTCCAAAATCCCACCTGGTTCCGTCGCAAGTCGCCCTGTTTCTGGGAGCCAAGCTCGACACAGTGGCGCGGCTGGCCTCGCCATCGGAGGAAAGGACCAGGACTATTCTGGGCAAGGTGCAGCGGCTGCTGGCCACGGACATGGCCAGGGTAAGATCTATCAAGTCCCTCCTCGGGATGATGTCGTCTTGCATTTATCTAGTGCGCCTTTTGCAGGCTTCGGATGAGACCCTTACAGGAGTTCCTCGACGCCCGCTGGATCCAGTCGACGGGCAGCTTCGAGGACAGGATCCCTCTCAACGAGACGTTCCGTCAGGCGATCCGGTGGTGGAGTACCCGCGCCCATCTGTCGGCGGGCACGGACTTTCAGACCCCAGCTCACCAGGTGACTGTGACGACGGACGCCTCCCTGGAAGGTTGGGGAGCACAGTCCGGAGATCTTCACGCGAGAGGCCTTTGGCTCCCGGAGGAGAAGTCTCTCCACATCAACATCTTGGAGCTCCGCGCGGTGTTCTGGGCCCTCAGGTCCTTTCTTCCGTCCCTCAAGGGCAAGGTGGTGAGGATCTTCACCGGCAACACCACCACGATGTTCTACATCCAGAAGCAGGGCGGAACCAGGTCCCGGGCCCTATCCAAGGAAGCCCAGGATCTGTGGCATTGGGCCGTCGCCCAAGGGATGTTTCTGGTGCCTCTTCATCTGGCAGGAATAAAAAACACGATCGCCGACTCACTCAGCAGGGAGCTGCGCTCGTGCCACGAGTGGGAACTACGCCAGGATCAAGTGGATCGACTCTTCCGACGATGGGGCGAACCCCAAATCGATCTATTCGCGACGCGACAAATTCCAAGTGTCGGAGGTTCGCCAGCAGGTTCCCCCAGCCGAGGAGCATGGGTGATGCTTTCTCGTTCCTCTGGGACGGCCGATTTCTTTATGCATTCCCTCCGCTGCCGTTGCTGCTCCGGCTCATCAACCAGCTCAAGAGGTCCCGGTGCAAGATGATCCTCGTCGCACCGGTGTGGCCGAGGCAGATCTGGTTCCCGGACCTTCTGGACTTGTCAACGTCCCCACCAGTCAAGCTGCCGGCAGACGCAGACCTTCTCTCCAGAGATGGAGGCGCCATTCTTCACCACAACCCGGAGTCGCTGAACTTGCAGGCCTGGCTCCTGCAGCACTTGAGTTTGGAGGATACGACATCCCGGCCGACTGCAGAGAGGTTCTTGCAAAGGCCAGGGCGTCCTCAACTCTCAAGTGCTACGGACATAAATGGAAGAGGTTCTCTGTCTGGTACCGTGCACAGAAGATTAATCCTCTGCGGATTACGGCCCCTCAAGTACTGCCGTACCTACTGTCGCTGGCCAAAGCTGGACTGGCTCACGCCTCCATCAAAATACATCTGGCTGCAATCTCCCGATATACCAGGACGACGGGACGGGCGTCCTTGTGGTCGCATCGCCTGGTGAAAGAGTTCATGAAGGGACTATTCCGATCATTCCCGCCAGTGAAGGCTCCAGCCCCGGCGTGGGAGCTTAATATGGTGCTGACCAAGCTCATGGGGGCCCCATTCGAGCCTATGCATTCGGCGCCTTTGAAGTTCCTGTCGTGGAAGACAGCTTTCCTCATGGCCATCACCTCCGCACGACGAGTGGGAGAGATCCAGGCCCTATCTTGCAAGCCTCCATACTTGACTTTTCATGACACGAGGGTGGTGCTGAGGGCACACCCATCCTTTATGCCCAAGGTGCCGTCGGACTTCCACCTCAACGAGCCCTTGGTGTTGCCAGTTTTCTTACCGTCGCCTTCGTCACCGGCTGAGAGGACTTTGCACTCGCTGGATGTAGCTAGAGCGCTGAAGTTCTACGTGGACCGCACAAAGAGTTTTCGGAAGACGTCACAACTGTTTGTGAACTTTGGGACTGTGAATCAAGGGAAGGCTCTCTCGAAGACTTCCATTTCCAGATGGCTCTCCGGCTGCATCATGCACTGTCACCGGTTGGCAAACCGACAGCTGCGCGGCAGTCCGAGAGCCCATTCGACCAGAGCGATCGCTGCTACCACGGCGTTCATGTCTGGTGTGCCCCTGCTGGACATCTGCAGGGCTGCGACGTGGAGGTCGACGCACACCTTCACAAGATTCTACTGCGTCGATCGGAACTCCAGGGAGGAGTCCAGGGTTGGCCAAGCAGTGCTGCGCAACCTGTTCACCTAAGGTGAGCCTGGTGAGGAGGTAAGAGTTGCTTAATGTTGAGTTGTTGTATTGCTTAATGTTGAGCCTGTTGCTACCTCCCTTGGTTGTGCATGTGTGTACTGCTATGTATTCTCTTATTCATGAGCATGTGATTCCATGCCAGACCCCATGCTGGAGAAGGAACAAGTTACTTACCTGTAACTGTTGTTCTCCAGCATGGGTCTGGCATGGATTCACATGCAAACCCTCCTGCCTACCCCTCTGCGGCTCTTCACTTGGTCATACTGCCACTTTACGTGCTACCAAATCTGAGGATGGCTGCCGGAAGCGGGGCTTAGGGAGAGGGCTTAGGGAGAGGGCAGTCATTGGCTGGGGGCAGTATGACCCAGAGACCAGTGATTGGTTACTACTAAGAAAGACAGATCAGAAACGAAACTGATACTGATTTTTTTCTATACCGAGGATTCCCGGCCTGACGACGGGGAATATTCATGAGCATGTGAATCCATGCCAGACCCATGCTGGAGAACAACAGTTACAGGTAAGTAACTTGTTCCTTAGCGCGAATGGTTACTGGCTGTATTTGCGCCGGCTGTAATGGCGCTGGCAGTATTTGGACTCATGATCCGACGGACCCTTAAAATCGGTGTTGATAGTTACCGCCTATTTTAAGGGTTACCGCCCAACTCCTGATGAGGCCCATAGTCTTGAACTGAGTCAGCTTATTGAATTGATGACGGCTTGCCCAAGGGTTGGTACAAGGAGTTGTTCGCGGGATTTAACATTTTAGCGTATTCAGCCAACTTCCTCTACAAGGCTCTGCCTGCCAAAGAAATGAGTCCCAGATCATGTCTGACGACAGCATTGCGCACAGATTTGTTCAGGCCTAGAGTTATCTTCCAGGGGAGCCTCTGGAGTGCATTGAGTGATGCCCCCAGGTCGAAAGGGACTATACCAAGGCCATATAAAACTATGGGCTCAATATTCTGGAGGTAGAACCTGATCAGGGGTACCAAGGAGTAGCGACATAGTTGTGAGTATATTCGCTTCATTTTGGCCAATACGGTAGTACATCCCCCTCTAATAGGGGTTAACCAGGACCCCTAGAGAGGTTATTATCAAAGTTAAATCACAGGTACCTCATTGATGACACCCTTTCCAAAGGCTGGTTTCCCACCTTCCAGATAAAGGTTTTAGGATGTTTTTTGGTGGAAAAAATAACGACCTTGGATTTTTGCCCATTGATTTTCAAATTATTTTGAACAGCATAATGATGGAATAAGGTCAATTTCCTGTGGATTGGGGGCTTATTAAAAAGAATTATCATCAGCAAATGCCAACCAGTTTAGAATTAGTTTGCCTGTCTTTACTGGATTTGTATTTCCTGCTTCCCACAAGGCTGTTATGTCCGAGACGTAAAGGTTGAAAAGGGTTGGAGCAACCACACTGCCCTGCCTGAGCCCCACTAAGGTAGGGACTGCAGCGGAAGTTGCCCCCTCCCTCGTCAACCTGACCCTTAAAGATGATTCAGTAGGCAATCATGCCAGGATCTGTACCTTTTTAAGTGGGAGTCTTCACGGTAGAAGTTTGCTCCAGAGGGTCTCCTGACTTACTGTGTCAAAGGCATTGGACGTGTCTATGGAGGCCATATAGACAGGGCCCACCACCTACTTTTTACAGCTGCAGAGAGATTTGAAATAATGGTGCCGTTTAGGGAGATCCCTATACCAGATCGAAATCCTGCTTGGTGTTTAGAGAGAAGGTTGAGCTCTCCAGCATGGGGTCTGGCATGGATTCACATGCTCATGAATATTTCCCATTGTCGGGCTGGGAATCCTCGTTGAAGGAAAAATTAGTTTAATTTCTGAACTGTCTTTCTCCTTACAACCAATCACTGAGATCTGGGTCATACTGCCCCCAGCCAATGACTGCCCTCTACCTAAGTCTCTCCTCTGGCAGCCATCTCCAGATTTTTACAGCACGTTCAAGTGTTGGGAGTCCTTGTATTTAGCTCTTGAGCTTTTACTGTGTTTTTTGCTTTTTGGAAGAGTATTGCTATATTTTTCGGTCAATCGAGCCTTGTGCTCCTTCGATCAACTTATCTGATTAACAAGGACCCGTTTTCGGATTCTTCAGTGTCCATCAAGGGCGAATTTTGTGGAGTTTCTTTGTGGAGGATTCCAGAAGATTCTTTCAGGCCTACGCTGCGTGGACCATGTTGGAGGAGAAGGAGGATTCAGCTCCCCTGTTCAAGATCTGCTCCAGCTGGGGCCCACGGAATGTCTTTTCGGACAACAAGCATTCCGAATGCCTTTACTGCCTGTACCCAAAGCACAAGGAGGAAGATTGTGCATTTTGCCGGGAGATGGTCCCTCGCACGATGAAGGATCGGCACAGGCGGCTGAATGAGTTGCTACAGGTCAAGGCCTCTGCTCGGGGTGGGTCCCAGCAGCATGCCTCTCCCAGTTCCAAGAAGGCTGAGTGGGCTTCTAAGACCTTTGAGGGCGCCCCTCCCGCGGGATTCCAACAGAAGACTAAACACTGCGAGTCCACTGCCACCGAGAGCGCCATTGCGACGGGCACCCCGGCGGCCACGGCGTGTTCGATTTCTCCAGCCTCCGGAGAAGTCTCGGGGGGGGGAGCGGGGCTCGGTCCCTCCCCCTAAGGAGAAGGCCAAGCAGGACAAAGCTCCGGCCCTGACCGTGAAGGCCCAGGTGCACCCGTCAAAGATCCAGCCTTCCATCGAGGGGGTGGTGGCGTCTCTAGCGAAGGCCACCGAGACCGTCCCGCAGGACGTAACCCCTAAGACCAGGGTGTCCCTTCCTCCCAGGTGAGAGGCTCCGTTCCGGCCCATAGAAAAGACCCCGAGAAGAGGATGCCCGTCATCTCCCCGAGACCTTCACCGCTGGATGCAAAAAAGGGGGCGGGGGTGCAGTGGCCCTGTGGCCCTCCAGGGTATGGATATCTCCTCTGAGGGGGAGCTCACCAGTCTACAAACCGTCTAGGAGGAGGGTAACGTAGGGAGCAGGCCTTACGACGAGCGTGCCGAGGAAGGTGATGACGGTGAGGACAACGTCGAGGAAGAGCAGAGTCGGGGGCCTGGGCTCACAGCCGGTGCCCCAGCGACCTATTCCACCTGCACCTCAGCTGACACCCACACCTCAGGTACCTCCTAGAGACCTTTTGGTGAACATCCTCTCGGCACTACATACACTGGTCTCTGAGATTCAGACAAGGATGCTTCTCCAACATGGGGTCTGGCATGGATTCACATGCTCATGAATATTCCCAGTCAGGCTGGGAATCCTCGGTACAGAAAAATCAGTATCGGTTTTGTTTCTGATCTGTCTTTCCTAGTAGTAACCAATCACTGATCTCTGGGTCATACTGCCCACAGCCAATGACTGCCCTCTCCCTAAGCCCCGCCTCTGGCAGCCATCCTCAGATTTTTACCGCACGTTCAAATGTTGGGAGGTCCTCGTGCGATAGCTCTGGAACTTTTGCTGCGTTTTCGTGCTTTTTCAAAGAGAATTTCTCATTTTTCGGTTAAATTGAGCCTCAAGCTCCACCGTTTCTACATCCGATCAACGGGGACCCGTTTCTGAAGTTTCTACGCCCCTCAATGGTGAAGATTTCGACGAGCAACGCTTTTGGAAGATTCCAGAAGTTTCTGAGGCCTACCGTGGACATGGCCCAGGAGAAAGGGAGCTTGACGCCCGGGAAGCTGTTCAGGGCCTGCCCTGGATGCCAGCTGCAGAACGTGTTCAAGAAAGACTAGCATTCCTTATGCCTCTGTGTTCACGAAGACAAAACGCACGTGGAGAAGGACTGTGCGTTTTGCGGGAACATGTCGGAGCGGACCATGAGGGGTCGCCATCTTCGTCTCGCCAACTGGCTAGAGGGAAAAAGCCTGTCCGGTGAGAAGAAAAAGAAGAAATCCGAGCGGTCTTCTAAGTCCTGTGAGGGCGCCCCGGCGACGTGGGCCCAACAGAAGGCTAAGCACCGCAAGTCCGTGGGCACAGGGAGCGCCGAACGGTCGGGCTCCTCGGCTGCCAGGCAGGGCGCACCCTCCCCGGCGGCATCGACCACGAGCCAACGCTCTGGCTCGGGTAAGAGGAAATCCGAGAACCCGGCCAAGCTTCTGGAGAGACCCCGGTCGATCTCGAAGATTTCGGCAGACTGGGAGCGAGGCGAGGAGCCCTGCCCAAGGTGAAGGCCTCAAGCATGCAGTCGGTGACAAAGGCCTCGAATCACCCAGCCAAGGCCTCTAACAAGAAAGACGTGGCAACCGTGGCGCAGCCTGTGGGGGTTACAACAGTGGTAGCGACCTCGGGGCCCAGAGTCTCCCTGCCACCTTGGAGGGAGGCATCTTTCAAGCCCATCGAAAGAACCCTCACAAAGCCCCCAACGGAGAAAGAAGGGGGGGCCAGTGGCCGTAGTGGATACAGACACAGCCTCCGTGGGGGAGCTGGTCGAAGCCCTTGAGAGCCACGACACGGGCATGGAGGAGGACCAGCCCGTAGAGAGGCATCCACGACGAGGGGGACGACCACTGCAACGGCGGTGCCGAGGGGACCCAAGATCACCCGTCGCGCCCGTCGCAGCCAGTGCCGCAGGACAACTCAGCGGCCATTTTGATGGCAATTCAATCCTTATGCACTGAAATGAGGACGAGATTGCCTCTACCCCCGACGGAGGAGCCGGGACCAGGCCTGACAGAGGAGCCAGGGGCAGGCCCTTCAGGAAGTCCACCACCAAAGAGAAGGACACATCACCCTTCCAGCCCTCGAGGCCTGCTCAGCCATCTCCCCCGTCCACGGTCCGCGGGGATGACACAGGCACAGACACGGCCACGACTGGCACGGGCGGCGGCGATGACGGGGTAGACCTCCCGTCGCCCCCCCCCTCTCCGGTCTTCCCTGCCCGATGAGATTGGATCCTTCCATGCAATGATCTCCAGGGCATCCGAGCTTTTCCAGCTCTGCCCCGAAGAGAAGAAGGAGGGGTTCCTCTATCAACGTCGAGAGGCCAAGAGGAAGACGGTCCTCGCGGTCCCTCTACTGGATGACATCTGGGACGAGGGACTCTCCCTCCTCAAGAACCCGTCCACGACGCCGGCAATAAGGGATGGATACGAAAAGAAGTACCGGGTCCCCTCTATGCCTAAAAGCACAGCCGACCCCGGATTCAGTTGTCTCGGCGGCTGCCAGGAAGAAGGCAGGGGGGGCATCGGCCTCGACATCGACTTCCCCACCGCAGGGCAAAGGAAATAAGCTTGACGCGATGGGACGACGAGTCATCACGTCGGCGGCGACAACGATTAAGGCGGCCAACGCCCTGGCCCGTTGCCCATTACGACAGGGAACTTTGGTACAAAACCGCTCCCTTGTTGGACTTCTGCCGGACGACAAGAGGGCAGAAGCCCTGGAAATACTGAAAGAAGGCGAGGTGGCGTCGGACCACGCCATAACGGTGGCGACGGACATCGCTGACACTGGTTTCCGCCAGTTGGGCAACAGTGTTTGCCTCAGATGGCGCGGATAGCTTAAGGCGACGGATTTCCGCCAGGACGTACAAGCCAAAGTGTTGGACATGCCCTTTGACGGTAACAACCTGTTTGGGAAAACAGTCGATGAGTCCCTGCAAGCCATCAAAACGGACACAGAGACAGCCCGGCCCTGGGAGTTCTCCAGCTGCGATGGCAGTCCTTGCGGAACACCGGAGGCAAGGAAGGGCCTCGAAAGGTTCCGGCACCGGCTCCTATACCTACCGTCAAGCAGCCCGTTCCTCGTCGCAGGTGGCCTATAGAGGACGGTGCAAGCCAAGAGGTTCCCGCCGTCGTCGCCAGGGAGTTCAAGGCGGCAAGGCGGCCTCGAAGCAGGACTGAACCGACCGTGGCGTCGGGCCCCCACCGAAGCACACCGGTGGGAGGCCGGCTGGCGAAGTTCATCAGTGTGTGGGAGTCCATCTCTACCGACCATTGGGTGCTGGAATCCCTGGCCCAGGGGCACGCCCTCGAATTTCTAAAGAAGTGCCCTCGTGTGCCACCCGTGGCCAGGAAGGAAAACCACGTACCCCAGCTGCTGCTGGAGATGAGGGCGATGCTCAAGAAATGTGCCATTAAGCTCGTCCCAAAGAGGCTTCGGGGCTCCGGGGTCTACTCAAGATACTTCCTCGTAAAGAAGAAGACAGGAGGTTGGCGTCCCATCCTGGACCTGTGGCGACTGAACGAGTACATCAAGGCTCAGAAGTTCCGGATGGTCACCCTCTAGCACGTGCTGGGACAGCTGGAGGAAGACAATTTCCTGTCGTCGTTGGACTTGGAGGATGCCTACTTCCACATCCCCATTCTAAAAGGACACCGGAAGTTCCTCAGGTTTGTGGTCCAAGGACGGCACTACCAGTTCAAGGCCCTCCCGTTCGGATTAAAGTCAGCATCAAGTGTGTTCACCAAGTGCCTAGCACCAGTGGCGGCGTGGCTGTGCCTGCAAGGAATCCACGTCTATCCCTACCTGGACGACTGGCTCCTCCGAGCAAGAACAAGGGAGCTCGCTGTAGAACACAGAGCAGAGACCGTCCAACTACTTACGGACCTCGGGTTCTCCATCAACTTCCCCAAATACCACCTGGTTCCTTCGCAGGTCGCCCTGTTTCTGGGAGCCGAGCTCGACACAGTGGCACGGCTGGCCTCGCCGTCGGACGAAAGGACGAAAGCCATCCTGGGCAAGGTGCAACGCCTGCTAGCCACGGACGCGGCCAGTGTAAGATCCATCAAATCCCTTCTCGGGATGATGTCGTCCTGCATTTATCTGGTACGCCTGTGCAGGCTTCGAATGCGCCCACTGCAAAAGTTCCTCGATGCACGCTGGATCCAGGCGACAGGCAGCTTCGAGGACAGGATACCTCTCAACGTGACCTTCCGACAAGCGATCCGGTGGTGGGGCACCCGCACTCATCTGACGGTGGGTGCAGAATTTCAGACCCCAGCTCACCAGGTAACGGTGACGACGGATGCCTCCCTGGAAGGGTGGGGAGCGCATACTGGAGATCTCCACGCGAGAGGCCCTTGGCTCCCGGAGGAAAAACGGCTTCATATCAACTTTCTGGCGCTCCGCGCAGTGTTTTGGGCCCTCAGATCCTTTCTTCCATTCCTCAAGGGCAAGGTGGTGAGGATCTTCACCGACAACACCACCACAATATTCTACATCAGGAAGCAGGGTGGAACCAGATCCCCAGCCCTATCCAA
This sequence comes from Ambystoma mexicanum, assembly GCF_040938575.1. NCBI lineage: Eukaryota > Metazoa > Chordata > Amphibia > Caudata > Ambystomatidae > Ambystoma > Ambystoma mexicanum. Next base: position 322,645,354 of record NC_090925.1, on the reverse strand, counting down.
GGAGGCCCAGGATCTGTGGCACTGGGCCGTCGACCAGGAGATGTTTCTGGTGCCCTTTCATCTGGCAGGGATAAAGAACACCATCGCCGACTCACTCAGCAAGGAGCTGCGCTCGTGCCACGAGTGGGAGCTACTCCAGGATCAAGTGGATCGACTCTTCCGGCTGTGGGGCAGAACCCAGGTCGATCTCTTTGCGACGGCGACAAACTCCAAGTGCCAGAGGTTTGCCAGCAGGTTCCCCCAACCGAGGAGCATGGGCGATGCTTTCTCGTTCCCCTGGGACAACCTGTTCCTCTATGCTTTCCCGCCGTTGCCACTGCTACTCCGGCTCGTCAACCGGCTCAAGAGGTCCCGGTGCAGGATGATCCTCGTCGCACTGGTGCGGCCGAGACAGATCTGGTTCCCAGACCTTCTGGACTTATCGGTGTCCCCACCAGTCAAACTGCCGTGGACGCGGATCTGCTCTCCAGAGAAGGAGGTGCCATTCTTCATCACAACCTGAAGTCGCTGAACTTGCAGGGCTGGCTCCTGCAGCACTAGAGTTTGGAGGATACGATATACCGGCCGACTGCAGAGAGGTTCTTGCAAAGGCCAGGGCGTCCTCAACTCTCAAGTGTTACCGACACCAATGGAAGAGGTTCTCTGTCTGGTGCTGGGCACAGAAGATTAACCCTCTACGGATTACGGCCCCTCAAGTACTGCCGTACCTACTGTCATTGGCCAAGGCTGGACTAGCTCATGCCTCCATCAAGATACATCTGGCTGCCATCTCCCGATACACCAGGACAACAGGACGGAGTCCTTATGATCTCATCTCCTGGTGAAGGAATTCATGAAGGGACTATTCCGTTTGTTCCCGCCGGTGAAGGCCCCAGCCCCCGCGTGGGAGCTCAACGTGGTGCTGACTAGACTCATGGGGCCCCATTTGAGCCCATGCATACGCCACTGTTGAAGTTCCTATCGTGGAAACCAGCTTTTCTCATGGCCATCACCTCCGCACGGCACGTGGGAGAGATTCAGGCCCTATCTTGCAAACCTCCATACTTGACTTTTCACGATACGAGGGTGGTGCTCAGGACGCATCCATCCTTCATGCCCAAGGTGCCGTCGGACTTCCACCTCAACGAGCCCTTGGTGTTACCAGTTTTCTTCCCGTCGCCTTCGTCGCCTGCCGATAGGACTTTACACTCGCTGGATGTAGCTAGAGCGCTGAAGTTCTACGTGGACCGCACAGAGTTTTCGGAAGACGTCACTGCTTTTTGTGAACTTTGGGCCTGTGAATCAAGGGAAGGCTCTCTCGAAGGCTTCCATTTCCAGATGGCTCTCCGGCTGTATCATGCACTGTCACTGGTTGGCAAACCGACCGCTGCCCGGCCGTCCGAGAGCCGATTCGATCAGAGCGATCGCTGCTACCACGGCGTTCCTGTCTGGTGTGCCCCTGCTGGACATATGCAGGGCTGCTACGTGGAGGTCGACACACACCTTCACGAGATTCTACTGCGTCGACCGGGATTCCAGGGAGGAGTCCAGGGTCGACCAAGCAGTGCTGCGCAACCTGTTTGCCTGAAAGTGGGCCTGGTGAGGAGGTAAGAGTTGCTTAATGTTGAGTTTATGTATTGCTTAATGTTGAGCCTTTTGCCACCTCCCGTGGTTGTGCATGTGTGTACTGCTATGTATTCTTATATTCATGAGCATGTGAATCCATGCCAGACCCCAAGCTGGAGAAGTTACAAGTTACTTACCTGTAACTGTTGTTCTCCAGCATGGGTCTGGCATGGATTCACATGCGAAAACCTCCCTCCTACCCCTCTGCGGCTCTTCACTTGGTCATACTGCCACTTTACGTGCTGCCAAATCTGAGGATGGCTGCCAGAGGCGGGCATTAGGGAGCGGGCAGTCATTGGCTGTGGGCAGTATGACCCAGAGATCAGTGATTGGTTACTACTAGGAAAGACAGATCAGAACCGAAACGGATACTGATTTTTCTGTACCGAGGATTCCGCGTCTGACGACGGGGAATATTCATGAGCATGTGAATCCATGCCAGACCTATGTAAGTAACTTGTTCCCTATTGCACCGGCGGCTGCACCGGCGGCTGCACCCGCGGCACCAGTGCCGGCCGACCCTACCCCCCATCCCCACAGGGGAACCCCGGCCAAGAAGAAGAGCGTACACCCTCCACCTGCTGGCCCCCGTTTGCCCCCCACCCGAAGGGACAAAGGTTTGTCTCTCATGAAGAACCCTTCCACGGCCCCGGCGAAGAGGGATCACCTTGAGAAGAAGTACAGGGTGCCGGACTCCGCGGCCAAGTGCTTTTGGGCCCAGCCTTCTCTGGACTATGTGTCCGTGGCGGCCAGGAAGTCCTCGGGTGGTTCGGCCTCGGCAACCTCCACCCCACCGGACAGAGAGGGCAAGAAATTAGAGTCCATGATGACAGGGTTATCTATTCTGCTGCAACTACCATCAAGGCTGCCAACGCCCTCGCCATCGTGGCTCGTTTCGACCGAGAGTTGTGGTTTAAGATCGCTCCCATCCTGGACTTCCTCCCTGACAACAAGAGGTCAGAAGCGCTGGAAATTCTACTGGAAGGTGAGGTGGCGTCGGACCACGCCATCACGGTGGCCACGGACATCGCCGATGCAGGGTTCCGCCAAATGGGCAACAGCATTTGCCTTCGTCATCGTGGCTGGCTCAAGGCTGCCAACTTTCAGCAGGATGTTCAGTCGAAGGTGCTGGACATGCCCTTCGACGGGGACAATTTGTTCGGGAAGGCTGTGGATGAGTCTCTCAAGCCATAAAGACAGTCACGGAGATGGCGCATGCTTTGGGCACTATTAAGCAACGGAAGCCGCCCTTTCGGACCTCAGGCTGAAAGTCCCCAGGATCCTCCAGGGGTTTGGCTGGGGCTCCTCTTCTTACCACCAGCCCTCCCGTTCTTCGACCCAGGAGACCAACAGGGGCCGCTCCAATGTCTTCAGAGGAGGACGTTGTTGTCTCCAGGGTCCCCAAGCTGGCCCTGTCCAAGCAGGATTGAACCAGCCGTGGCATCGGGCCCCCACCCAAGCACCCTGGTTGGAGGCCGGCTGGCGAACTTCGTCAGCATGTGGAAGACCATCTCCACCGACCATTGGGTGCTGGACGCTCTTGCCCACAAATACACCCTGGAATTTCAACTGAAGTGTCCCCAAATAACACCGGTGGCCCGGCAGGAGGACCATATCCCTCAGCTGCTGTTGGAGGTTCGGGCCATGTTAAGGAAAGGCACGATAGAACTCGTCCCAAAGACGCTCCGGAGTGTACTCAAGGTACTTCCTCATCAAAAAGAAGACTGTGGGCTGGAGGCCCATCCTCAACCTTCGTAGACTAAACAAATACATCAAGTCATGGTCACTCTTCAGCACGTGCACATGCTCGGACAGCTGCTACACCAGATCTCCGGGACGGTCGTCGGTATAGTCTTACCATCTGGTTAAGGAGTTTGTCAAGGGACTGTTTTGTTCGTTCCTGCTGGTGAAGGCTCTGCCCCGGCGTGGGAACTCAATGTGGTGCTGACTAGGCTCATGGGCCCTCCATTCGAACCTAAGCAGACAGTTCCACTGAAGTTCTTGTCGTGGAAGACAGCGTTCCTCATGGCCATCACATCTGCACGACGAGTGGGTGAGATTCAGGTCCTGTCCTGTAAGCCACCTTATTTGACTTTTCACGACACTGGGGTGGTGCTGCGGACGCACCCCTCCTTCATGCCCAAGGTGCCATCGGACTTAAACGAGCCCTTGGTGTTGCCTGTGCTTTTTCCGATGCCTTTGTCGCAGGCCGAGAGGACTTTGCACTCGCTGGATGTGGCTAGAGAGCTGAAGTTCTACGTGAACCTCACGAAGAGTTTCCGGAAGACATCACAACTTTTCGTGCACTTTGGCCTGTGAACCATGGGAAGGCTCTCTTCAAGGTTTCCATTTCCAGGTGGCTCTCCAGCTGCATCACCCATTGTCATCATTTGGCAAACCGACCATTGACTGGCCGTCCGAGACCCCATTCGACCAGAGCGATCGCTGCAACTACAGCGTTTGTCTGGTATGCCCCTGCTGGACATCTGCAGGGCTGCTATGTGGAGGTCGACGCACACCCTCACAAGATTCTACTGCGTCGACAGGGATTCCAGGGAGGAGTACAGAGTCGGGCAAGCAGTGCTACGCAACCTGTTCGCTTGAAGGTGACCCTGGTGAGGAGGTAAGAGATGCTTATGTTGAGCCTTTGCCCCCTCACGTGGTTGTGCATGTGTGTACTGCTATGTATTCTTTATTCATGAGCTTGTGAATCCATGCCAGACCCCATGCTGGAGCTCAGTGATGTGATTGGTTGTTAGGAGAAAGACAGTTCAGAAATGAAACTGAAACAGATTTTTTCTTTACCGAGGATATTCCCCAATCCATGCCAGACCCATTCTGGATAACAACAGTTACCGGTAAGTAACCTGTTCCTTCCTTTACTTGCTGGGGTAGGTCTCTAAGCAGAAGAGAAGCAAAGATTTTACTGGATGCATCTAGAATGGTGATAGGTCTGAAGTTCTTCGGCTCAGACATATCGCCTGTTTGTAGATGGGGGATAGTGATAGATTGTTTCCAAGTGTTTGGAATAGTACCCTCCCGATACATACTCTCTTATAGAGAGTCAACAAAGGACCCACTCATAGCTCTGGTTCCTGGTTAAAGCGCATCGGTGGGATACCGTTGGGCTCCGGGACCACAGACGGCCTTGCCTTCCCAATAGTCCACCGTACATGCCCCTCATCCTAGGGACAAGTCCCCCAATCCTTCTGGCCCATATTGACGGACAAGCACTCGCACACGTCACTAGGATGAGCACATTTTGTTCTATAGATAGCTCAACCAACTCTGCTCTGGTAAATTCCACCCCTTGTCGACGACAGAACCATTTGAGGATTGCCTTATAGTTGACCAAAAATGTGCATGATTATTTCCTGCTAGTGTTTTTAATATTGCCTGGTTGGCTGGTATATGGTCTTGTCTTCTACAGTGGGTGATCGTGGTGTTGTGGCAGGCTTGGATTCGCTTCTTAGTGGCCACATATTATGATGTCTAGATAGGGGCCGATCGAAAGAGTCGCATATCCTTCCTTTTAAGGTTCTTTGCCTGAGCGATGGAGCCATCATATTGATGAGTATGTTTTTTTTATCAGAATTAAATGTACCCTTGACTGCCAAAGGGGCCAGACAGATCTATAATGGATAATTAAAGGATTCCACTCCAAAGTTACTCCTCCAACACTCCCCTGACTTTATCATTTGATTAAACATGTTGAGGAAGTTACTACAATTTGAGGCATTCCATCTAACTGTCAGTCCACCTCTGTCTGGTAAAGTAAATGCTGTAGTTAACTCAATTAGAGAGATCTCCAGACTTAACTGGAGAGTAAGCGAAAGAGGCAAGTAATCACTGCCTGTCGGCAAGCTCCTTCGTAAGGGGTTCACAACAGGCTAGCAAGGGGGAGGAGACAAAGACATGGTCGATCCACACATTTTTAGGACCCCTGAACCAAGTAAAAAAAGAACCCATTGATTTCAGTGAGGGCAAACAAATGCCCAAGTCCCAATTGAACAGATGATTTAGCCAAGTGGTGGAAGGGTCTGAGAGCTCCAGTAAGGAACTGATGTACCACCTGTTTTGATCTTGTGGTCTAAGACCCTCCACACAGCGGCCGGTAAGATTCCCCCCCCCCCCAAGATGATCTTAGTACCATTGGCCTTCGCCAAGGCCTTCTAAAAAGGACTTGAGGGCACACTTTGCAGGGTTCGAGTATGCATAAACCAGTAGAAAGTCATCAGGGCTATCCTTGAATGTAACGTTCACTACCAAAAGACCTTTTAGGGGAGTAGGTACCTCGTAGTGACAGCACTCCATCCCCAGATCGATGTCGATGGCAAGCCCCCCGAAGGGGCGGTCTATAGACCCCCTAGTTGCCTTCTTGCAATCAGTTTGAAAGCCCTGGAGCACAAAATAATTCATGGCCATCGTTTCTTGGAGAAGCAAAACATTATTCTCCCCTGCCCATGTTTGAAGCCCCCTGGTTAAGTTGGAAAAACCACAAACATTCTATGACACAAATTTGCACTCCCCATCCTAGAGCATGTTTTTTGACTGCCTGACCTTGGAAAACATCTGTACCGCGGCCTCCAACCATGACCAGTCCTACAAGGCCACGGTCGCACTAGACAATAAACTTGTGCTCTGAGTGTTGGTACTCAAATCAGAGGAAACTGGTTGGGGAGTCAAAAAGTCAGCTAATGTTGTTGGGTCATGGTGATCAAAAAGGTTGTAGCCTACCACCTTCAACATTTCTCGATCCTTCCACACTATTTGCACTATCGTTTTCGACTTGAAATGACAAATAGATCTATTAGTTCCCGTTTTGGGGAAAATCACACACGTTAAGTCATTGGAACGCAGTGCAAGCAGGGACGGGATTTCCTGAAAGTCCCTCAGCATCTGTGATCTGTTCATAGATTGTTGGACATTAGACTGTGAAACTAAGTCCCGCCCCATAATGATCCCCTGAAAAGTGTCAACCCTAGTTGTATATAATGGGCCAATATGCTTAAATGGCGTCGGCACAGGCTCTTTCGGTACAGAGGTAGACTCCTCACCAGAAATGGGCACCTGAGGAGTCGGTGCCTTGATTTCCAGAGCGCCTTGCTGAGTCGCCAACGCATTTGTAGCCATGGGTATCACGTTGCTTGTCTGCTCCTTGTCTAATTTAGATGAAATTGAATTGGCTAGGAACAATATCATCTTGCTTCGTTTAGTGGTTTTCTTCCTCTTGGGACTCCGTAGTTGGGGAGTGGCATACTCGGGTATGTCCTGAGCCATGAGGGAAGGTGTCGCAGATTCAAGAGCCAGATCCTTGACTGTGTCCTCTCCTGAGAGTGAACTTATGAATTTTGAAACCTTCTACCGCTTGTTCAGATTGTTAGTGGGAAGGTTTTTTGTCTTTTTCCTCTGTTGCTCTTTTTTTGTTTTTTTTTAAACTTTTGTTTATTGGCAGAAAGTGAAGACAGGTACAGTACATCATACACAGAGAGGAACAGAAATCACATTGTCACGTTCGGGCATTACATCATGCACATGGTTTATAGTCAAAATCTCAAACAAAATCTCGAAAAAAAAAGCACGAATTCAAAATCTCAAAAAAAAAAAGATCGAATTTTTTTTTCAATGCGTTTTTTTTTAAAATGGGGGGGTTCCCTCCCAACCCCCCTTTTTTCATTTCTTTTTTATTTTACCCCTTTTTTTTACTTACCTGACCCCAAAAACATATATAAATAAATAAATAAAAAAATCGATATTTTTTTTTTCAAGATTTTTGTTTCGTGCTTTTTGTCATTTGAGATTTTGTTTTCGAGATTTTGACTGACCACCCATGCACATATCTCACAACAGTTCGAAACATGGGGGGGGGCGCTTAACAATCCAGAGGGGCTAGGTGCCCAGGACATCAGGTGCCGGGTGGGCCGGCTCCAACAGTGGAGTGGGGCTTCCGTCCACCTCGTCCTTGTTGTTTAAATAGCTGCAAAACTCTGTCCACACATTTTTTGGGCGAGATGATGCAGGCAAGAGTACAATATAATCCTCCTCGCACCTTTGTACCCAGGTAAGGGATTTCAGCCACATCTCGAAGGTAGGGGGAGAGCGGCGCTTCCAATTCTGCAATATACATCTTTTGGCAACGATTGCACTTATATTAAAAAACTTCGACATTTTTTTTGCATTTTCCCCGGACCACATTCCAAACAGCAAAGCCAGCGGGTCCGGGTCTACTGGAGACCCAATTATCTCCGAGAGAGCCTCTGTCACCTTCAGCCAGAACGTACCCAGTGTAGTACAGGACCAGAACATATGCACGTGATCTGCCTCGCCAAAGTTACATCTCGGGCAGGTGTGGGAAGGGTTGCGTGTGAACTACGCCACTCTAATGTGGCGTGTAGTAAAGCCTGTTAAGAAATGTATACTGTATGCACCGGAATCTAGCGTTAAGGGAGACTTTTCGCGTGTATGCACACATTTTGTCCCACATTTCTTCAGTAATTTCTGTTTCTAGTTCCCTGTCCCAAGCTTCACGTGGTTTGAGGGATGTATTCCCTCGTTTTTCCAGTTGCATTTTGTACAAGGAGGATGTTATTCCCCTGCCACCTGTAGAGTTTGCTATATATTGGAGTTCGGGTGCGTCTGGGGGCTCGTCTGGGTAGGAGGGCCACATTGCACGGACCACCGCTCTCAGCCTGAAGTATTTCAGTAACTCAAGGGCTGAGTTGGAGTGTTCGGGCCGCCATGTTTGGGGAGTGATAAATTTACTATTTGGGAACAGGTCAGTTAGCGCTCGATATCCCAGAGCCTCCCAATGTTGCACAAAGTGCTGATCGTGCGTGGGGGAGAGTCCCGGGAACTGCCATATCGGAAGCCATTTATAATAGGATGATGGTCCTGTGTGGTGTTAAAGATCTTGTTCCATGCCATGATTGTGGTGGCCACAGGGTCTGCCGGGACATCTGTCTGATATATATGATGTAGCACCATGGTCATGATATTGGTCCCAGACCCGGCCATTTTCTCCAGTTTGACATGTGGAGGCGGGTTCGTATGTGCGTACCAGTGCGTAGCATGCTGGGCCTGCGCCGCAATCCAGTAGAGGGTCAAGTCTGGGGCCGCGAAGCCTCCTTTTTCGTAGAGAGGGGTCATATGTTGCCACTTCTTGCGAACGGCACCGGAGTGCCAGAGGAACTGAGCACACGCTAGGTGGAGCTTTTTGAAATATTGCTTCCCCGGCCACACCGGCACGTTGGCAAAGATGTAGAGAAGCTTGGGGACCGCAATCATCTTAACTAAGGACAGTCTGCCCGCCAGAGACAGTGGGAGGTTGCGCCAATTAAGCATCTTGGCTTCAGTGAGCCGCGCTGTCGACTCGTGGTTCTCAGCCAGTAGAGAGGCTCTTGAAAGCGATATCTGCACCCCCAAGTATTTGATGCCCCCTGGGGACCAGCGTAGGGGGTATTCGCATGATGGTTGTTGAGTTGCCGCGGTCAGGGGGAATATTTCAGATTTAGAGTAGTTGATCGTAAAGCCGGAGTATGTGCCTATTTTAGTTATGGCTCGGATGATCGGGTCCAGGTGCGTGGAGGGGTTTCTTACATAAAGGAGTACATCATCGGCATACAGTCAGATGATTTCCAGTGTGTCTTGTAAAAGGATACCCTTGTGAGTGTGACGATCCCTGACGTGGTCAGCCATGGGTTCAATGGCGAGCGCAAAAAGAATTGGGGAAAACAGACATCCCTGGCGGGTACCCCTGTGCAACTGAAAGGGAGAGGAGACAATAGAGTTGGCGAGTACTCTGGCCAATGGGCCCGTGTACAGCAGTTTTATATAGGAGATCATGTTTGGACCCACTCCCATTTTCCCCAACACAGCCCATAGATACTGCCACGAGACCATATCAAATGCATTTTGGGCATCTAGCGTGACCGCTACTGCATCCGCCTTAGGGTCGATTCTGGACATCACATTGAACAATCGGCGGATATTAAGTGCTGTAGAACGGCCAGGAACAAAGCTACTGTGGTCCTCGTGGACCAGGTGGGGCATAAGTGGAAGGAACCTGTTTGCAACTATTTTAGCGAATATTTTCGTGTCAGTATTGATGAGAGACAGGGGCCGATAGGAGCCACATTCGTCTAAAGGTTTCCCGGGTTTGGGAAGGATGGTGATTAGGGCTTCCCGCAGGGAGGCGGGGAGGGTGGCCAGCCGGAGTGATTCGGTCTAGACCCCATGCAGTATGGGAGCAAGGATAGCAACATGTTCCCTATAGAACTCGGACGTAAGGCCATCAGGGCCCGGGGCTTTATTTTTCGGGAGGTCCGAAATTACCTGGACTATCTCCTCGATGGTGAACGGGGTATCCAATTGCCCCATAGTGCTTTGGGAGATAAGTCATAGGGATGCGTTCTAACAAGTCATCCAGGTCGTGGGCGTTGTGTTCCAGCTGGGGGCCTTATAGGCTGGCATAAAAACTAGCAAAGGTGTCAGTAATGGCTTGGTCTGACCAGTGTTGCTGCCCTGGTCAACCAGAATGCTGTCTATCCGGGATCTACCCCCTTCCGCGCGCACTATTTTGGCCAGGGTTCTACCGGGTCTGTCCCCCTCCCCATATCTTCGGGCAGCCACGGGCAGGCAAAGTATCGTATCTCGCTCAGGGCATGGGATTCGAAGAGTTCCAGTTCTGTCCTAATTTTCGCCAGGGTTGCCGGGGCAGGCGCTGCGGCGTGTTCTTGTTCTAGTGTTTTAAGTTTCTTTTCAGAATTAGTTAGGGCCTGCCTTATGGCCTTGAGAACCCAGGCCTCCCTTGAGATACACATCCCCCTGATGTATACCTTGAATGCTTCCCACCGGGTCCCCTCAGGTGTGTCCTGCGCTTTGTTGTTCTCGAAGAAAGTGTGTACATCTGAGAGACAATGTCGGATAAGGCCTCAGATTTAAAGCGCCAGGCGGGCCGGGGGGCCAGAGTGTTCCCAAGTTGAATCTGTAGTGGCACGGGAGAATGATCAGAGAGCGTGCCTGGGAGAATCTCAACGACTTTCACCCTGCCCACCAGGCACCCAGAGAGAAGGAACACATCTATTCTCGAGGAGCTGTCATGTACTGTAGAGTAAAAGGTGTAGTCTCTAACCTGGTGGTGGAGCGTCCTCCACACGTCGTGTAGATGGAGGGAGTCCATGTATGCGAGGAGTCTTTTGGCTGCTTGAGTCGTGACCCTGTGGATCGCTGACGTCCTATCCAGGATATTGTCGAATATGAGATTCATGTCTTCCCCCCCCATATAATGGGGACCTCCACATACCTCATAAGGATGGCGGACAGAGCATCAATGAACTCAGGGGAGTCAGTATTGGGGCCGTAGGAGTTCACAAGCAAACATTCTTCATTATCCAAAGTGCAGTGGAGAATAACATATCTGCCCTCTGTATCGATGTGGGGTGTATGGAGTGCAAATTTTACCGATTTGTGGATGAGGGTCAAGACCCCTCTGGACTTTGTAGAGAATTGGGTGTAGAATCTTTTCGAGCCCCAGGATTGTGCAAGGTTAGATGATAGGTGTTTCAAAGCATGGGTCTCCTGCAGCATGAGCACCTTGATCCCGTGCCTCTGTGCATATGCCGCAATTCTGTGGGACTTTGTGAAATTTGTCAACCCCCGGACATTCCATGTCATTATTTTAATAGCTATATTGACAGTTACGGGACATCCCAACCAAAGGATTTGTCTCTGTCTAACTCGGTGTGTATTGCAGTGGCGTAAGTGCGCCTCTCAATAGCACCAGTCCTTCCTTTCCTGCCGATTTTATGATAACAGTCCCCAACTTTCCCGCCCCCACCCTCACCGCCCGAACCAAACTAGCAGTGCGTAAGTACCCACCCCTGGATTGCCCAACTGCGTGCCATCCCCAACTGGGCGACGCTTGACCAATAGCCCAACAGGGGCTTAACCATAAACACTCCGCCTTTAACGACATTGCAGCTGCAGTGGGGGCTGCCGCTGCCATTGACCCACATTGGTGCCACATATCATGAAATACATCATTAATCTTGAAACGGCCAACATGTGAGGAAATTACAAAATAGCAAGTATGTTCTTAGGTAATAAAAACTGAACAAACATCAGCCCAGTGTAGTGCCAGGCTGTATAGCTCGAGTGTCAATGTATGGGCCCAGTGCACGCCATTCTGGTTAGGATGTCAAAGGGTGTACCCCCACCAAAGAGGACGCACAAGTATCCAAACGTGAGGGCTGTGTCAGGCCCGAGCAGAAGTAGAGGAGCGGGGGCAGATGCACCCCGGGGAGGGCAGAGTTAAGGTGTGGGACAACTGGTGGGGCTCCCGAAGGACCATGAGAGCCTTTACCGCAGTTATCAACACAGGTTCGTCTGCCGGTGAACGCCCGGGGGATCAATTACAGAATGGCCACAACAGGAGAACCCATTTGCCTTAATTGTTGACCATTAGTTCCTCCGGGGGTTCTGTTAGAGGGATTTGTGCCTCGATGAACTTGACTGCCTCGTCCGGGACCGTGAAGAAATAGAGTTTATTGCGATGAGTGAATTTCAAGCGAGCGGGGAAGAGCATCGCATACTCAATTTTTCTATCACGTAGCATTTTCTTTACACCTCCAAATTGCCGTCGTTCCATCTGTACGCCCACTGAAAAGTCAGGGAAGATCCTGATGGTTTGTGATTCTAGCCTTAGTTCACCCTTTTCTCTGGCCAGGCGAAGAATGTGGTCTCTACCCTTGTAGCTCAACAGTTTTGCAATTATCGGCCTGGGAAAGTCTCCTGGTTTGGGCCGAGGCGCTAGTGAGCGGTGAGCTCGCTCAACGGTGAAGAATGGTGACAACTCAGGATTACCAAGGAGGTCTTTTGAGTAATTGTTCAACCGTAAGCTCCATTCGACCCTTTAGCGCCGACTCGGGAACCCCCACTATGCGAATGTTATTCCTTCGCGACCTAGATTCTAGGTCATCGCACTTAGCTATGACCTGCTGTATGTCACGCACAAGTTCTGTGACTGTGCTCTGTAGGGCATGTACATTGTCCTCATTGGCACCAATTCTTTGCTCTGCTTCAGTGATCTTGGCCCCGTGCTGGTCTAGTTTCGTTCTTAGAGAGGCGACATTAGCTTTGATATCGTCCAGTTTTTCATGGAAGGCAGCAAAGTTTTTAGCCATGGACTCCATCAGCGTGGTTAGATCGGGTTGCGGGGGGTCCGGCAGCATGTCCACATCCTCCTGTCCCACAGAGGACGACGCTTGATCGGCCATGGGCGCTGCCTTAGCAAATTTGCCCATGGCCCCAACCTTGTTGGCCCCCCTCGATCTGTTGGACATTGCGGTGGTGGGCGGCAGCGCTGCACTCAGTGCTTTTGCTGGTCATCGTGGGAAAGGAGTGCCGCAATGGGGGGAGTAGATGCCCCTGATGTCAGAATACAGGTGACTTAGGCTTGGACGTGCAGATATTTGCTCCGGATGGAGGGGAGACAGAAAGCACGTGGCAGGGTAGTGGTGATGAGGCAGTCCCCAACAACGCCCCGCAGCGGCCGCAGGCACCCCGAGTAGGTGCCAACTGGGCCTTTATGTGAAAAGTGTCACTCCTTCAATTGCTGCGTAGGTGGGCTGGGTGATAAACCGGCGAAGCAGGACGGTTCCCCCCTGTCCTGGCGCAGTTGTTGCAACGGACGCTCCCAGCAGTTTAATCATGCACTGCCCCAGGCCCAGATGTACGGGGTATTGGAGGGAGGGTCCCCCGCAGCAAGGTGCGGGCGTCCGGCCTGCCGCCGCAGGGCCGGCCTGGTGAAGCTCTGGGGACATGCACTTCCCTTCCAGGAGCGAGATCTTCAGTATGAGCGGGCGGTGAGGGACACGGATAGTCTCGCCAATGCCAAAAAAACAGCCGCCCCCACCAGGGGCACCTACCGTCACCGCCCGCAGTCAGCTAGGGTCCGCGGCGGAAGAAGGGCGGCCTCCGCACCAAGGGGCACCAATCAGCAGCCCGGCCTCTGGTATGTCCACAGCTGCTCCGCGGCACTCCTGATCTCCAGGGGGGCTCGTCAGCAACGCCCGCCTCCTCCCAGCAGGCCAGCGCGGCCCAGGGTCGCCGCGGTCACGCCGCCCACCGTCAGCCAGGGAGGTAGGCCCCGCGGCCCACGCAGCCCGCGGCGTAGTCGGATGTATCTTCGCCCCGGCTGGTCGGATCTCGGCGGTTTTTGACCCTGTGTGTGCGCAGCAGACCTGGGATGCCTAGGAGGGCTTTAGTTGGGGCGTATATAGCAGGATTCCGCCGTTGTCTGCGGATTGTAGACCGTGGGTCACAGAGCTCCAAAGGCAGCCATCTTGCTGGCTGCTCAACGGCGCCCCCCTCTTTTTTTTTTTTTTTTTTTACGTATTTTATTGGTTTTGCAACATATCAATAAATACACATAGGTCCTTACCAGTGCTCACAAAAAACAATAAAGAGACAGCGATCCCTGTTCTTGTATCATTGTAACAGAAACCTATGACGTTCGGGTCCACACCGCAATGGGATGCGCCACTAGCAGGACTGCACTGACTTGTTCGTCTCTTAACAAAAGGTGCTCAAGGATAACAATAACATGTACCATTTTCTCCTTCGTTTCCCTCCCCTCCTCCCTTCACACATCAAAGCGAAGTTCCACGTGTCACCATATACACAATCGACCTTATCTGTGTCTGTGCTCATGTCTTCACAAGACTTTCTAGATCTTAAGTCCTGGGAGGATAGCTCAGCGGCAACGCGGTCGCCTTGGAAGCAAGACGACACAAAGCAACACAGGTTCGATCTCCGGGTCCGCGCTTAGAAACCTCTGGGTATTTAAAAGCATTATAAATACGCAACTAAGAAAAAAAAACAATTCCTGTAACAGCGCCTCGATGCCCGCGGGCTGTGTGAGCGCTTTAGAAATGCAAAAATAAATAAATAAAAGCAGGCTGGCCAATTCAGTTTCGTCTATCCCAGCTGGGCATGTGTTCCTCATGTTCTAATGGCTACTTAAAAGAGGTGAGCATCTCCGTGGCCCCTCCCTCCATCAGTCCGGAGCCTGCCTTTTCGGTGATTCTCTATGTGCTGTGTAGTATTACATGAAGAGAAGCCAAACTATATCTATGTGAGAGTGAGATTCTAGCAGGGCTGCTGTGATGCTCCACCCTCCTCATATTGGGGCTGGCAGTTTTGGACTTCTGGTTTTACATCTCGACTGGGGGAAGCCCAAATACAACTAAGAGGAGAAGGCCAAGAAGTCAATCCCTTCATAATCTGTGAAGGACGCCACATCGACCACAATAGCCCTAAAACTGTATGCTCTCTAATTATACGGGGTGAGGTACTATATGGAACCCACAACCATTCGCCCAGGGAGACCGGTGCAAATAAATAATTCTCCAGGGCCACCCATTGTTATTCCGCATTCTCCCACAGGTGGTCTGCCAAGATGTGAAGCTGAGAAGCCCTGTAGTATTCATACAGATCTGGGTACCTCATACCCCCCCTTGTCTTTTGGAAATACCAAGGTTGCGTAGGAGATCCGAGGTTTCAGGTCTGCCCATAAGTAAGACAAGAGGGAACTCCGTGACGAAGGCTGCTGGGAGTGTCACCAGGAGGGATTGAAAAAGTAACCCTTTGTTCTGCCAGATATCCCTTAGTTCCCGCTAGTCTGTGTCAGGATTTCCTCTTTTCCTATCAGACTTGTTTGGAGTTCTGATTCCTTCCAGGCGATATACGATTTCAGTACTTTTTTCCTTTGTAGCCTGAGCTTGTTTTTGTGTGCTCCCTCAGCAATTAAGACACCCCCGAATCGTGACCTTTGCTGCCCCCCAGACCGTGTTTAATGGTAGCTCGCCCGTGTTGTTTATTGTGAAGTAGTCACTTATCGCTTCGGCAAGGGTTTCCTTAAATAGCGGGTCTTTGTAGAGAGTATCATTGCATATCCACCTACGCTCTGTGCCGGGGGGGGCCCAGATCTAGCTCCAGATGGCACAGCTTGTGATCCGTCCAGGCCACTATCTCAATGGATATAATCAGTATGGACCCTTCACTCTCAGCTCCAATTAACAATCTATTCTTGAATAAGTAAGATGGGGAGGGGATAGAAAGTTAATGGTCTTTCCCTTGGGTGTATTGTGTGCCAAGTGTCTATTAGGTGGCTAGTTCTCAATTGGCTGAAGAATTTTCCCCTGACAAGCTGTTTAGAGTTAGTGCATTTTGCCTCCTAGAGTCCCAGTCCATATTAGGGTCCGCTATAACTTTAAATTCGAGGGGATTGGGTCCTCCGACGTATTCCATATCTATGACATGTAATCACCACAGCTGTGCTGCTTCGGAAACTTTTCCGGCGTCTGCGTCGATGACGTCGATGCGCCGACGTCGAGGACCTCCTCCGACGTCCGACGTCATCCGATGTGATAAGTAGGACGCACGACGCCCGTAGCCTCAGTTCCGTTTTTTCCGCGAACGTGTTGCTTCGTGTTTCTCGGTTCTAAGCCTCGACTCTTTGGAGTTCTGTTCTTTCTGGTTCTTCGAACCTGTTCGTTTGTGAATTTCCTTTGGCGATGTCTTCCACTTCGTCTTCAACCCCGCCTCCGTGCTTTAAGAAGTGCGGGGAGTGTGGGTCCAAGATGTCGGTGACTGACTCGCACGACGCCTGCCTCTGGTGCCTCGGGGAGGCCCACGACACGGATGACTGTATCGACTGCCAGTCGCTCACGTCCAAAGCCTTACGCGAACGTAAGAAGAAGTTGTCGGTAGGTCGGGTGTCCAAGCCCCGGAAGTCGAAGTCGGCGGGGCTTTCGACGGATGATTCGAGGGGTGACTCTCCGCGTCGTCGGAAGTCTCGTCGGTCTTCTTCTAGGAGTGGGTCTCGCCACTCCTCAGCCTCTTCGAGGCATTCTCGGAAGCGCCGACACCGGTCGCCTTCCAGGTCCTCTTCCGAGGATTCTGCCCGGCACGTCGGTTACCACACCAGCCGTGCGACGCCGGAGGAATGGGCTTCCTTCGGGAAGAAAATGTTGGCGATTCTTGAGTCGCAGGGTACTCAGCCGTCCGCGCCCCCGAGTCGGGTCGGCCGTGAGAGGTCGAGAGACACCGCTCGCAAGAGTGGTCGGCACGAGTCACGGGAGCGGTCCCGTTCGGACAAGGAGGCTCGTTCTCGCCCTACCCGTTCCAGGTCCCGGTCCTCGACGCGTTCGAGACCGTGTGCTCCTGTGAAGTCTTCGAGGAAGACATCGACGTCGAGGGCGTCGACAGGCTTTCTCGAGGCTCCGGCTTCGAGGAAGTCGTCGAAGCCGTCGACGATCAGGTCGTCGAGGGACACGCTCGGGGCTCCGGCTTCGAGGGCTGTGTCGACGCCGCCGATACTGGAGGCGCTGCATCTGACGTCGACGCCGATTTCCTCGACGTCGATCCTCTCGGCGCCGTTGCCGGTTTTCTCGACGTCGGTGCCGATTCGCTCGACGCCATCAACGCCTTTCGTGTCGGAGGTGCCCCGTGTCACGGGTGTGCCCCCTAGGAAGGCTCTGGTTAAGAGCAAGCACTCTCGGGTGCCTTTTCGCCACCTGGAATATATTTCAGAGGCGGATGAGGATTCTGATGGCCTGGTTCCTAGTCAGGTGCCAGATGAAATTGTCTCGGGCCATAGTCAGTTTGACGATTTGAGGCAGTCACTGCATGATGCCAGTGGTCTGGACACCTCTCCGGAGGTGGAATTTTGTAGGCCTGAGCCTGGCTTCCATGCCGATTCCTCGTACCGGTGCCTTATGGCTAGGGTTTCTGAGTATCTGGGATGGTCTGCTCCCCCAGGGGAGTTTGTGCAGGATGATCTGACGGACATCCTTGATGTTGGTCCCCCAACTGACCCGGTACTGCCGTTCCATATGGCTTTACAGAGAAGGGTGGCGGCGGCTTGGACTGCTCTGGAGAGTCTCCCGGCGGTGGGCAGATCCTTGTCGCGTAAATACCGTCCAGCCAGTAGCGACCCCTGCTACTTGACCAGGCACCCCACTCCGGAAAGTTTGGTGGTGCAGGCGGCCACGGCCCCGGCAAAGCAGGCGTCGTACCCTACCATCCCTCCTGATAGGGACGACAAACGTTTTGATGGCTGGGCGAAGAAAGTGTTTTCTTCTGGTGGTATGGCGCTTCAGGCGGCCAACTCCATTTGTGCCTTGTCACGTTTCACGCACACTCTGTGGAACTGTGTTGCGTTAGCGGCTGAACATATTCCCGAAGGGGATGAACGGGATGGTTTCCTTGCTATGGTCCAGGATGGTAAGGATGCCATGTGTGAGTCCGTTCAGTCGGGTCTGGACTTGGCTGAATGCGTCAGTAGGTCCATGGCGGCGAGCACCGTGATACGCACGTGATTTGCGTGGTTGCGGAAGTCGGGGTTTGCGCCTGATGTGCAGTCCCGGCTCCTCAACATGCCTTTTGACGGTGAACACCTTTTTGGCAGCAAGGCTGACGAGAGCCTTGAGAGGTTGCAGACCTCAAAAGCTGCAGCGAAGTCGTTGGGCGCTGCAGTTCGCCAACCTCCGCTTTTTCGTCCTAGGGGACAGCAGTGGAGGGGTGGTTCCTTTCGCTATTACTCGTCCTTCAGCAAAGTGAGAGGAGCTGGCAGTCAAAGAGGCCAACGCAGGGGTACCAGAGGTGGACGACAGGGTACCCGTGGTGCCAAGGCCGCTCGGGCAGTTGCCTCTTTGCCCTCAGGTAACGCCGCAGCCGCTCCTACTCAGTCATGAGGCCATGTCCCATGGTTCGCCGGTTGGGGGAAGGCTGGCGCAGCATCTTGTAGAGTGGCAAGCCATTACTTCAGATGTGTGGGTTCTGGAGATCATAACCCACGGCTACTGTCTTCCCTTTCGGCACAGGCCTCGCGACAATCCACCGGGGAACCTCTCTTTGAAGTGTCCGGATCCGCTCCTTGCGCAGGAAATTCAAGCCCTGCTGGAGAAAGGCGCTATAGAACTGGTGCCTGTAGCGGAGAGGAACAAGGGATGGTATTCCCCTTATTTTTTGATTTCCAAGAAAGACGGGGGATTGAGACCCATCATGGACTTGCGCGGTTTGAACAAACTCCTCAGGAAGGACAAGTTCAAGATGGTTACTCTCTCTCAAGTCCTCCAGGCCCTTCAGCTTCAGGACTGGTTGGTGTCACTCGACCTCAAGGATACTTACTTCCATGTGCAGAACCATCCCAAGCACAAGAAGTTCCTGAGGTTCGCGGTTGGCGACTCGCACTTTCAGTTTCGGGTCCTGCCGTTCGGATTGACCTCCGCCCCGAGGGTTTTCACCAAGCTCATGGTGGTGGTGGCAGCGCATCTCGGGCAAGGGGGGATTCACGTCTACCCCTACCTGGACGATTGGTTGATCAGGGGGAGCTCTCCCGAGCAAGTCCTGGATCATCTGTCCGTCACCTGCCACTCCCTTCACAGGCTGGGCTTCTCCCTCAATTTAAAGAAGTCCCATTTGACGCCAACACAGAGGCTCCAGTACATCGGAGCAGTGCTCGCCACTTCCCTGGGGCAGTGTTTTCCTCCCCAGGTGAGGGCTCTTCACATTCAGCAGATGGTGCACAAGTTTCAGCATGCCCAGACGCTCCCAGCGTTCGAGTTCTTGAGGTTGCTCGGCCTCATGGCATCCTGCATTCTTCTGGTGCCAGAGGCTCGCCTGCGAATGAGATCTTTGCAGTGGGCACTCAAGACGCGATGGTCGCAGTCCTCCGGCAGGATGTCGGACCCGGTTCAGGTGCCGCCCTCGGTCGCCCGGGACCTTCTGTGGTGGGCCGTCGAAGGCAACTTGATGAAGGGGGCTCCATTTTGGCTTCCCTGGCCGGAGGTGACGATCGTGACGGATGCATCCCTCACGGGATGGGGAGCTCATGCCAACGGGCTGACAGTCAGCGGTCGTTGGTCTCCGTCGGAGTCCAGACTCCATATCAATCTGTTGGAGCTGAGGGCCGTCAGGCTAGCCCTGAAGGCTTTTCTGCCGACTGTGAGAGGAAAGAATGTCCTGATCCTGACGGACAACACAGTGGCCATGCACTACCTCAACAAAAAGGGGGGGGCAGGGTCACTTCCTTTGTGCAGGGAGGCGATGCAGCTCGAGTTCTGGGCCATCCAGCAGGAAGTTTCGATCTCGGCAGTTCATCTGGCCGGAGACGAAAACGTGACGGCGGACGCTCTGAGCAGGCAGAGCGCGATCTCTCATGAGTGGGAGTTGGCTCAGGAGATTCTCTTGGAGATCTTCGCCCTTTGGGGGACCCCTCAAGTGGATCTCTTCGCCTCCAGTGTCAACCGGAAGTGCGAAAGGTTTTGCTCGCGGGAATTTCCTCCGAAAGGAGCCTTGGGAGACGCGTTCGTGGTGGAGTGGTCATTCCCACTGCTGTACGCGTTTCCTCCAGTCCCCGTCATCCCGCAAGTGCTGCGGAGGTTACGGAAGTTCGGTTCCCGGATGATCCTCATTGCTCCGGCGTGGGCTCGGAGGACGTGGTACCCGGACCTTCTCGACTTGTCCATCTGCCCTCCACGTCGTCTTCCCTACCGAGACGATCTGCTCTCACGGGAGGGGGGTCAGGTTCTCCATCCAGAGGTCGGATCCCTCAACCTTCACGCTTGGCTTCTGAAAGGTTGAGGTATATGGATTGGGACCTCCCTGAAGACGTGATGGAGGTGTTGCTTTCGGCCCGTAGGCCAGCAACGAAGTCTCTGTACCGTTGCCGTTGGCGTAAGTTCTGCGACTGGTGCAGAGTTCGGAATGTGGATCCTTTTGCATGTGACATCCCCATGGTTCTGTCCTTTTTGCTTTCTCTGGCCCACAGGGGCTTGCAAGTGGGTACCATTAAAGGTTACCTGGCGGCGCTGTCCATCTTTAAGCGCTCGTCTGAAGAGTGTTCTTACTTTAAAATCCCTTTAATTTCACAGTTTCTGAAAGGGCTCACTAATGTGTTCCCTCCGTCACCTTTCCTGGTGCCCGGTTGGGATTTAAACCTTGTTCTTCGGTTTCTTATGGGTGCTCCGTTTGAGCCTTTACATTCTTGCCCTTTGAGGCTGTTAACTCTGAAAACTGTGTTTTTAGTTGCGGTTACTTCCGCTCGCAGAGTGAGTGAGTTACAGGCACTTTCAGTTAAGCCACCCTTCACTGTTTTTCACAAGGACAGGGTTGTCCTTCGAGTTCGTCCTTCTTTTCTTCCGAAGGTAGTGACGGAATTTCATTTAGCCCAGAAGGTTGTTCTTCCGGCATTCTATCCTCCGCATCCTGGTAAGGAAGAGGAGAGGCTCCATAGGCTTGATCCTAGGAGAGCTTTAAGTTTTTATGTTTCACGCATGTCCCGGGTCAGAGTGGACGATCAACTCTTTATTGGTTACGCTGGAAAACGTTTGGGGCAAGCTGTGACGAAACAGACTTTGTCCTGCTGGATTATTTTGGCCATCTCGGAGTGTTACCGCTTGGCGGGTAAGGACCCACCGGCTGGCTTGCGGGCCCATTCTACCAGGGGTGTGGCTGCATCTACTGCCCTGCAGAGGGGTGTTCCTATTCGCAACATCTGTGATGCAGCCACCTGGGCTTCAGTACATACATTTGTACGGCATTATTCCCTCGATTCCATCAGAGGGCAGGATCTGGCCTTTGGCAAGGCGGTCCTTTGCTCTGCTATTTGATTGGCTATTCTAAATTTTTGCTTCTAAATTCTTTCCCTCCTCCTTGTTTTGGTACTGCTTTGGGAGTCTGTCATAGATATGGAATACGTTGGAGGACCCAATCCCCTCGAAGAACAAGTTACTTTCTTACCTGGTAACGTTCTTTCGATGGGATGGTCCGACGACGTATTCCATATCGCTCCCGCCCTGCCTTCCCCGCTGCAGAATTTCTTTTGCGATTGCAGCTTACGTTCAGCAAGACTTTGTGTCTGACTGGCAGTTGACTTATGTCACACGTTCTGGGGGGAAAAAACTACAACTGAGGCTACGGGCGTCGTGCGTCCTACTTATCACATCGGATGACGTCAGACGTCGGAGGAGGTCCTCGACGTCGGCGCATCGACGTCATCGACGCAGGACGCAGACGCCGGAAAAGTTTCCGAAGCAGCACAGCTGTGGTGATTACATGTCATAGATATGGAATACGTCGTCGGACCATCCCATCGAAAGAACGTTACCAGGTAAGAAAGTAACTTGTTCATCTCCACCAACATGCCAACACGCCCTCCCTCCGACTGTCCAGGAAGTTGAAGATGGACCCGCTAAAGTGGATCTGATTCTGGTTTGGAGCGTATGCCGTGCAAAGAGTGATGGGACGGGCCTTACTACCCTTTAAGGCCAAGAATCTCCCCTCCCTGTCCTAATGAATTTGCTCTCTCTGGAGGCCTGTCAGATTCCTATATATGATTCCCACCCTTCCCTTCTTGTTTCCCCCGGAAGCCATAGTGCACCCCCTATTTCTCTACCAGTGATTCGAAATTCCTTCCTACTGGCGTATTTTGTCTCCTGTACAAACAGTACATCAAGCTTAGAGATTTTTAACTCTCTTGCTAACATGGAGCGCTTTTGTGGGGAGTTGAGGCCTTTGACATTGAGGGACCCAAATGTTATACCTTCAAGTGAAGTCATAGTGGTGTTTTAGACATTGCAAGGCTTGCCAGCCGGAGTGAATAAGCCTGGAATGGGTATACGACTTGTGCGTGAACAAATCTAGGATAAGCAGCGCATGTGGCCAATGTGGCAAACAGATTGTGACATTTGATTGCATTCCCTCTCCTTTTAGATGTGGGTCTCCCCTCTCCTTACCCTCCCACTGTTCCCTGAAAAACGCCATATTGTGCGCTTCTCAACAACTGAGATGCCCTTAAAAAAGAAAGGACCACACCACAGAAGCCCCTCTCCTGGCTTGTACAAAACATCATGATACAACTAGATGCAATGACGGCACATACTCGCAACATAACTTGCTTTAACAACTTCCCAAACTCTCTTAACTAATCTAAGTCTTTACAATTCCTTTTCCAATTATGATCCCCTGCGAAGGCTATTCCATGTGCACTAGAGCTTGGAGTCGTGACCTTGATTTTGATAATGCGACAAGGCTTTCCTGGCCGATCGCCTTTGACGTGAGAATGTCGCCGTGGACACTCCTCTCAGGGCGTAATGGAGCGCTTGTATTTCCTAGTTCCTCTGGGAAGTCCTGTTTTATTTTGGCGACAATGGTGCAGTCATTTGCAGTGGACCCTTAGGTTTTGTGGATTTCTCTCTGTTGGAGCCTGATATCTCTGCTTGTAAGCTTTCCAGGACACCTCTCGCCTCCTCTTCTGAAGTAACACGATATCCCTCTCCCTTGTGTTCAAAGCTGAGAGAGAAGGGAAATCCCCAGCCATAGCAAACTTTGTGCTCTTGTAGCCACAGAGTCAAGGGACGGTAGCCTCTTTGACTGTTCAGCGTAGCAGCAGAGAGGTCCTGAAAGAACTTCACACTTGATCCTACAAACTCTATAGTTTCCCTCTCGCCTTTTGAAGAATGTCCTGCCTCTGCCGGTAACAGTGGCACTTGACAAGTATGGATCTAGAGCCATTCAGGGGGCCTCCGGCCCTGTGGATTCTGTCGAATTCCATAATGGGGGCTTCCGCAGAGTCGAAAAAGGATGCGACCAGGGCTTTGACTCTGCACTCTAAGCCGGATGGGGTTTCGCCTTGCTTCTCATTGAGGCCCGTTATACAGACATTCGACCTCCGTTCTCGGTTTGCCAGGTCATCAAGCTTTAATTCAATGTCTCTCTCTTTCTGTTCTAGATCCTGGAACCTGGCCTCACAATTCATTACCACAAGATCACCTGTTAGTTGGTTGTTCTCCGCGGCTTCGATCCGGTCTTCCACCTTCACCATCCTGGCTTGCAGATCTCATGCGGTTTCCGTGAGGCTGGATTTAATTTCTCCAAGTGGGAGGCGGATGTCTGCTTTAGTTGCGCTGTCTCTGTCGTTTCCAGGAATTTTTGTCGGGTTTTGAACCTCATCGTGCTCCATGTACCCTGAATTGCAGCTAAATGTCATCAGCCTCACGAGCGTGGCTGGATCCAGCACTCAGGGAGCTAGGCGAACTACGATCGTTTGAGCTATGTGGGCCCTGTGTGACTCCTTCAAGGACCAAGCTCCCTGGTTGCTTTTTTTAACCAAAATTGGGGGTCCTTACTGTAGTTGACCTGTTCCCTGGACCCTAGTTCCTCTCCTGTTATCACTTGACTTCCCCTTCCTCTGTTACACCTTCACCTGTGGCACCCCCCAGCCTCTGGTCTAGTCCGTTGCTTCCATGTTCTTCTGCTTACAGTCTTTCAAAAGAATTATACAGTATCATGGAGTGGTTCAAAGCTGTCAATGGAGAGAGACCTGTGACCCAGTGTGTTCCAAAGGCTCCCCTGCCCCGAGTAATCCAGCCTCAGGCCTCCCCCGTTCGCGACAGTCCTAGATCCAAGCGCAGGGGAGTGGAGTTCCACCAAGTGAGTAGTGCAGTGATTTGGCCCATTGGAACTCGAATTGATGAAGGGGGGAATCGTTGCCTCCTTTGGAGGTTGTATAACAGGCAGAATAAGGCACCCAATACTTGGAACAGGTCTGGCCACTACTTGGTGGGGGCGAAGGGGTGGGGAGATTTTGTAGCAATTAAAGGTGCACATCCACTCTGTCTCCCTCTAGAACTGCGTGGGATAACACGCCGCTGGGCAGTGGACTGCCCTCTGAAGAAGGCAGTGCCTTCCCCATCTCCCTTTCTTTGAGGGCCGCTAAACCCTTTTTAGTGAATAACAGCCTCCCAATCCGCAGCTTTGGCATGGGCATGGCTGTGGAAACTCTACCACTGACTTCACACAAAAGGCATACAGCACTGTGCTTACTGTGAAGCTGATGGTGGAAAGGCCTAGGCATGGCATGCCTCACTCTCCCATAAGACCAGAAGACTACTTGGCTCCACTTGTGCTCCGCGCAGCACTGTTGTTTTATGCACACTGTGTGCTCCGGGTGCAGGTAGCTCCTCCCACTGAAGTGGAAGGAGTAGACCAGGTTGGAAACAAGGTCCAGCAGTAGAAAAAAATATCTTGCGTTGAATGCGATATGAGCCTCACCGTAGTCTGCCACAGAAGGCAAGTTTCACAGCGTGAGAGACCGAAAGATCACTCGGCTCCACTAGTGCTCCGCACGGTAAAGGGAACGGAAACACATTTCCCTTTACACTATTTTTGTATAAGAGATAAGGCAGGCATTAGGTTTTGTTAGTATAGGCCATTTTGATTTGACATAGACTGACCAGGATTGTGTTTTCTTTATTATTTGATGGTAGAGACTACTCCCATCATAGCTATAGGGCAACGTAGGAGTTTTTCCAAACCCCAAGAATCTAATGAAGGTTTTGAAGCTTGTATCTTTTTTGTCAGTGTCATACTTGTGATACCATACCTCCCTTACAGATGGGCCTTGGTACAGCGGATGTTCCTGTCCCACTTTCCTCTGCAAGGCATACACAATTCGGTGGCCGACTCCCTCAGCAAGGAACTAAGCGCCTGCAAAACACAAAATGCAGTACATTCGCCAGCAGGTTCCCTCAGGCTGGAAGTCTTGGAGATGCCTTCACATTTCTGCAGACAAACAAGTTTCTCTACGCAGTCCCGCCGTTTCCGCTCATCCCCAGGGTCCTGCATGCTTACAGGCGAGAGTGGTGCAAACTCATTCTGGTGGCTCCAGCCTGGCCGAGATAATTCTGGTTTTCGAAACTCCTCTTGTCCGCACCTCCCATCAGAATGCCTCCTGTCTTCAATCTTCTCTCCAGGGACAAGGGAGCGGTCCTGCAACAACACCCTGCCTTTCTCATTCTGACTGTGTGGCTCCTACTTTACTAGAATTATGACACATTCCCATGCCACAAGACTGCAGGGACATTCTTACTAACGTTTGTGCGGCCCTTACAATCACAACTGGAAGTGTTAGAACAAGGTTTGTTGTGCTGATAATAACATTGATCCTTTCCATTTCCAACCTCAGGACATTCTACCATACTTTGTCACTGGCCTGCGGTGTTCTTGGGCATTCCTGTGTTAAGGTCCATCTGTCTGTGATTTCAAGATTTACTCGCATCTCTACCACGCTCTTGTTATGATCCCTTCGACTTTTTGAGAATTCCTCATGGGACTCTTCCGTGCTTTCCCGCTATTGTGGGCAACGGCTTCAGCTTGGGAGCTGAGCTTTGTTCTTTCCAAGTTTACGGGTCCTCCCTTTGAGCCCTTGCACAAGACAATATCAAGTTTCTTTCTTGTTCGCCATCACCTCTACCAGCAGAGTGGGAGAGATCCAAGCTTTATCCTGCAAGCCTCCAGTTCCGGGTGAATCCCACTTTCATGCCCAAGCTGTCTTCGTATGTCCATTTTAATGAACCTTTGGTCCTGCCTATCTTGTTTGATTCTCCTTCTACACCAGTGGATTGCTTGCTGCATTCCTTACACGCCATGCGGGCTGCAAAGTATTATGTTCCCCGTACCAAGCAGTTCTGCAAGTCATCTCAATTTTCATGGCTTTTGGTTCCACGTTTGTGGGCAAAGGGCTGTCCATCTCCCGATGGCGTTCTGCTTGCATCTCCTGCTGCCACCACATCACTAACATGCCCCTTCCTGGTCAGCCTAGGTCGCACTAGACAAGCGCCGTTTCTTCCACCACTGCCTTTCTCTCTGGTGTCCTGTGGTTGGATATCTGCAGGCTGGCCACATGGAGGTCTGTCCACACCTTCACAAAGTTCTACTGCGTTGACAGGGATTCCACAGAGGAGTTAGGGTCAGACAAGCAGTGCTCCGCCATCCGTTCACATAAGGTGTGCTTTCCTGAAGGTGAGACTATTTCCTTCACTCATTTTGCACTGTATCCGTCTGCTTTATCATCTATTCAAACAGCATGTGAATCTATGAAAGATCCAATGCCGGAGAAAGAATAAGTTAGTTACTTGTAACTACTGTTATCCAGCATTGGTATCATTCATAGATTCAAATGCGACCCTCCGGCCTGCCCAGCAAATAGCTCTTGACTCATCTTGCCACTTTCACATGCGCTATGCTAATATGAATATGGTCTCTAGGGGAGGCGTTAAGGGAAACTGTGCCTATTGGTGTTAGGCAGAAACCTGTGCAGTTCCCTCTGGGACCGCTGAAAAAGATTTAAGACTACAGGTGTTTGGCAGTAAACCCACTTGGTAGCAGTCTGTACCACACAGATTCACTTGGTAGCTGTGGCTGAGCAGTCAGACTTCCCTCAAGAAGAGTTGGGCAGTATACAGAGTATTCACAATAGGTCAAAAGAACATAGTAGAACAAGTAAACACTGACCAGAGCTTGGTGTAAAAGAGATATAATTATTTATTTAAAACCACATCTAGAAAAACACACAGGCACTAATAGTAAGCAATTCAAAAACACGGTCACTAAAAGATATACACTCCCTTACAAGAATATTAGACAAGTCTTAAGTAAAGCCCCACTTATTTTCAGACAACGGTAAGCGCTTAACGCAGATGGCACTCTAATAATTCGTTTAAAAAGGGAGAGAAAAGCAGAGTATAATATGAAACAGATCCCAACGGTTTCATAAGAACAAAACAAGAGAGGGAGGCAAGTAAAACCGTGAAGTTAGAGTTCAGTAGGTTGGATCCACTTTAAGAGGATCAGAACGAAATGTGTCCAAGGTCACACGGTTGAAGTGCACAAGAGTCTTGCAAAGGTTCAAAAAGAGTTGGACCAAAAGAAAGGGACCAGTTAGAGGGTCAAGGCGGCCAGCCCAGTCCAGAAGGTTAAGGGGTTATTATTACCTTGTAGCAATCTTTAGAAAGGGAGGCCTGGCGGACACGGTACCTTAAAGTGGTGAGAATACTCCAGCGGGGGCAGTTGTTCCTGGCAGCGGATGCAAGTCAGTGCTCCATCCGGGGGAAGAGAGGATCTCGTCGGGGAGGAAGACAGGAGTCCGTTGCACTGCCAGGGAAGAAACCAGCCGTGGAGTTCTCAGGTAAAAGGAGCAGTCCTTTTATTCGCAGTCCAGTGGTAAGTGGTTATCCGGTTGCCAGGGTGCTTGGCACGGGCAATTCGACCACAAGACAATCTGGGGTGCGAAGAGAATAAGGTAAACTGGTTGTGCCCACCAGTCAGGGGAAGAAGCCTCTCCAGCCGGGAGATCTTCTATGTCGTCAGAAAGTGGCGAGTCGGTTCCGCAGGGCTCCACCAGTGGTGTCGTCGTGGTAGGTCGGCTCAGCTTCTCCCTCGTCGGATTCTCAGGTCCTGTGGCGACTTCTGAAGTTCCAGTCCCCAAAGCCCTGCTTTTATGCAGCACACCCCCATTCATTCAGCCTAGCTGTCAATCAAACATGCTAAGTGGTGAGCCCGCCGGCTCACCACTTGGGCCAATCACACAAGACTGCGACTTGAGTTACCAAGGTAACTCAGTCCAGGGTGCCTAAACCCCCTCCCACACCCCCTGTGGTACCCAGACAGAGTGGCAGCGCTTTTGGAGGCTTCTGTGGAGAAGCCCGCCAAAAAGTGGAACAAAGGGCTCGACTTGGGTTGGAGTCACAGAAGAGAACACAAACGCCATTTTAGAATCGAGTCCTGGCAAAAAATACCAACCGGCGAATTAATATTAAATAAACCGGCGGTATGTTCGAGGCTATGAGAATTAAATAATTAAAGTTGGTAGCCTCGAACAATGGGAAAATCCCATAGGGATATATTCGCGGTTGAATATAAAAAGTAGTATCCACTGCCACCAGCCAAAACTCAATCAGGGGGGACTGAGATGTGCCCCCTCGGTTAACAGACCCCAGGGCAATCGAATTTCCCCGACCAGTACGTCCACAATATGATGGTTTGTACTGGTTTCTGTTCATAATTTGGGACTAGTAAGGCCAATGGTGACTTTACATGCCCTGGGAGACAGTAGTCAGTCCCAGGGTATGGAGTCTATGGTGGGGTGTCACTATGGCACCCCTGTGTTACTGCACGGAGGGTCTGTGTAACACACATAGTAAAAACACATGAGACCCTATGGAGTAAAGGACCCCATAACCCATAAAACACATTAACAGTCAAAGGAACACCATAAATCATGTCCAAGAGTGGGAGAAAAAAGAGTCTCACTCTTGGCAGGAGAAAAAAACGAACTCCAGAAATCCAGCAAAGCTGCTGGGGGACTCACTAGGTTAGGAAATTCAGCCTAAATAGAGAATTCTCCCTAACAATTGGCTATGGTGCAGGGAGACCCAAAACAACTTTAAGAGAAATCCAAAGTTATGACTACACTTTCGAATTAAAATGAAAACTGATTTAAAGTTACTGAGGATTGCCAGCCTAATGGCTGGGACTATTCAAACAGCATGTGAATCTATTAAAGATACCAATACTGGAGAACAGGAGTTGGAGGTAAATAACTTATTCCTTCAGAGCTACAATGTTTACTACCGTACCGCTGTCTAGCTTACGCAGGAATTACATAATTACATCCTATGCCTTCTATTCCGGTGAATTGACCGATGCTGAGAGGAATTCTACCATCACTGAGTTGCCGATGTAGACTGCATTCCTGGGATGCTGTTACTACTTGCAGGTGTGTAGTAGCCTATCACCATGATAACAGATCACAAGAATCTGGTGGCCCTGCGCCCCTTGAAATGTGTGAATGAGCAACAGCATTGTTGGCAGCTCTTTGTCTATCCCGTTTCTGTATCGATTACCAGTTAGATGTGAAACATTGTAAAGCCAGATGCCTTATCCACCCTGTTCATAAGTCATGCGGAGGAGCCCAACTCAGAAACCAGTCCTGGTTTATCAGACAATGCTTTTGTTGGGTCTGTGTGATTGATGCATCAATGGATTCTATACCTGGCAAATATTTTATGCTCAATGGTGTCAGAGGCATTGTCTCACCTACCCAAAGGGGAGAGAAGGGACTGATTTAATGAGCTTGTCAGGGATGAGAAGGGAGCAACTTGCCAGACCCTCCAAGCGTGGTTAGATTACGGGCTCTGGATAGCTGAATCAATGGGCACTAGTTCAGTGTCTAGAGGGTTTTCCTGGCTCACAACACTATATGTCCAAACAAAATTGTTAGACATGCCCTTTGAAGGGATGCACCTATTCGGTTCAAAAGAAGGTGATACTCCAGAAAAATGTCAGCTGTCAAAAGTAGCACTGAAATCTCTAAAGGCTGTATTGAGACAACCATTCACACAACCTGTTCA
This sequence comes from Ambystoma mexicanum, assembly GCF_040938575.1. Taxonomy (NCBI): domain Eukaryota; kingdom Metazoa; phylum Chordata; class Amphibia; order Caudata; family Ambystomatidae; genus Ambystoma; species Ambystoma mexicanum. Next base: position 322,615,496 of record NC_090925.1, on the reverse strand, counting down.
GCACCTATGTGGGAAGTAAAACCCTTTTACTACTTGTCATTGTTCAGCCCAAGAGAAAGAGCCCAAACTGACCTTAGACAGGGGAAAAAAGAGTTATACAAAATGTGAGAGAGGCAGAGGTGGTAAGGGAATGTAGATGGCTTCAACTTCTGTCCCTTTTTGAGCCTCCTCTGCACCAAAACCACTTTGAGGAGTTCTTCAACGTATCAACAGTAGGGTAAGGCTGGCTCAGTGTTCATAAGAATGGTTGGTTCTGGCAGGTGTTAGCCTAGGGTTACTTGCTTCCCTTCTGTAATGTGCCCATTCAGACATTCCGGCCACCAGATCTGTTGCTCCTGCATGAGATTCATTCATTGCTGCTGAAAGCAGCCATGAGCTGGTGCCTACTATGGAGTTGGGCCGGGATGGTAATACCACTACTTTCTGGTGTCGAAGAAGGACGGAGAACTGCATCCCATTTTGGATCAGAGGCCCTGGAGCAAGTTCCTCAGGAATGACAAATTCAAGATGGTAACCTTTATTCAGATTTTCCAGGCCTGGGAGTTATAGGATTAGATGGTCTTGCTGGACCATCAGGTTGGTGGTGGCAGGAAGTCTGAGGAGGGGGGGAATCAATGTTTGCTCTTACCTGTAAGATTGGCTCATCAGGGCTTGTTCCGTGGAATTAGCTCTGGCCATCTGATCCAAACTTGCTATCTCTTACACAGACTGAGCTTCTCCTTGAACTTAAAGAACACTCAGGTGATACATTTTGATTTGGGAGGTCCTGGACTCTCGCTTGAGGAAGACTCGTCTGAAGGGCAGGGCTGTAAATTCCATGCAGGTGGTCATGAAATTTCAGAATGCGCATACTCTGCTAGCCTCAGACTTTCTTCAGGCATTATTGTGAATGAGGTCCCTTCAATGGCTTATCACGTCTTAATGATCACAGTTTTCAGGCACCATGACAGAGAGTCATGGTGCATGGGTCAGAGAGTCCCAAGTCGTGCACCTCAGCACCATTTGTGGTGACCTCAGAGAGAGAACTTGATGGCGTGAGAGACCTTTTGACAACCATGGCCGGAGGCATCTACAGTAGCAAATGCCTCTTTGAAAATCTGGGTTTCCCGCCTGGGCAAGCTCACGCTAAGTGCATTGTGGTCCCCAGCAGAATCAAGAATGCATGTAAACCTGTTGAAGCTGTGGGCAATCACACTTGCAATGATGTGCTTCCTGCTCCCATCCAGGCTAAGAGTTCTGATCCTGATGGACAGCAAAGTGGCATTGCACTACCTCAGCAAGAGAGGGGAGAGGGGAGAGTGGAGTGACTGCCCCTATGCAGGGAGGTACTACAGCTCTGGCTGATTTGAGTATTGCAAAACTATGTCGCCTTCTCGGCTGCCCATCTTGCCGGGAGGGAGAATACAATGGCGGATACCCTGAGTAAGCATGGGTTTGGTCTCCACGATCAGAAGCTATGCCAGATATTTGCAGAGATTTCCAGCATTTAGGAACCCCTCCAGTGCATCTGTTAGCATCCAGTGCCAACAGGAAGTGCAAGCTGTTCTGCTCCAGAGAATTTCCCCTGAGAGAGGCAATGTCAATGGAGAATGGATGCTAACGGATGCACTGGAGGGGTTCCTAAATGCTTTTCACTCCTATATCCATTGCCGCCGGTTCCAGTCATTCCCTAGAGGTTGAGAAGGCTCCAGACCACCATGATTCTAATTGCCCCAGATTGGGCCAGGAGGACGTGCTAGCTTGGACATCTTCCCTCCTCGACATCTTCCGCTGAAAGCAGATTTATTTTCTATCCATAGCCTGGTCCTTCACGTTAGCCTGAGCTCACTCAATCTTTATGTGTGGCTACTAAGAGGCTGAGTGGGATCTCTAAAATTGTCATGGAAGTCCTACTTTTTACCATAGGTTTTCTAGCTAGTTGGACAGCTTAACCATTTTTTTGTGCAAAAGAGGATCTGTGATTTCCTTTTACTGCTGCATCTAGCCCAGAGGGATTACAGTCTTCAACAGTAAACGGTTACCTTGCAGAGTTCTAGCTATTCAGGCGCCCCCCAGACTAAGGGTCTTATTTTATCATTCCTATCGTCATTCAATTTCTGCAGGGATTAACAAATAAGTTCCTGCTGGTACCATTTATTGTCCCTGCCGGGACCTGAACTGATTGGGGTGCCATTTTAGCCGATGCACTCATGCCCTCTTAGGCTTCTGATTTGGAAGACTGTTTTCTTGGTGGTTATGCCATCTGCAAGAAGGTTTATTGATTGCAGGCACTTTCTTACAAGCCATTGTACTCCGTCTTCCCTAAGGAGAAAGTCACCCTCAGGCTGAGGCCATCATTTCTGCACACATTCTTATCGGAATTTCACTTCTCCGAGGTGATTCTGCTTTCAGTATTTTACACTCCTCACCCTTCAAAGGAAGAGGAGAGGTTTCACACACTGGATCCCAAGAGAGCCTTGAGCTTTCTACCTAGCTAAAACTAGAGTTTTTAGACTGTACGATCAACTTTTCATTGGCTATACTGACCCTCGACTGGGTAAAATGTCCCATTGGATGTTTTGTATTGCAGAACATTTTGCAATAGGATTAAAAGAAATAGTGAAGGCCTCAAATACCATTAAGGTCATCATTGCACACATTTATCAAGCATTGTCTGGATTCTGTCTTGTCAGGCCTCCCATTTTGGCTGAGCGTTTCTCCAAAATGTCCTGTACTTACATTCATTCTTTCTGGTCTTGCATTCTGCACCACTGAATGTTATATTACTGCTATGTGAGTCTATATAAATTAAGGAATCTGTGGGAGGACACTATCCATTAGAAGAACAAATTACTTACCTCTGGTGATGCCCTTTTTGAAGGATATCCCTCCCACAGACAGTATCTTCATTGCCCTCCTTTCCTGTCCCACTGATGGAGAGCTCCTCCAGTTTATTGATAATTCCCTAATGCGGCTGAGTATGGGGACACATTAGGGAAACTGAGGTCGTGGGGCACGGTGCAATCTATACATGGATGCTCGATATCCTCTCCAGTGTAGAAGGTTGCATCGAGTGATCCTGATGGTTGGGTAACACGGCACCCACTGCTGTGTGAAAGTTTTAGGTGATCAAGCTTACTCTGCAGCAATGTATATTTAACACAAGTAAACTGTGGGAATAACAGAGGTAAGGTAATTTGTTCTTCATTTATTCAGAGTCCAACATTTCCCCCACTTCCTGTGGTTGAGGAATGCGCAAGAAAAGCTCCCTTAATGATCCAGGCAAGTTTAGCTCCATATTTTCCATGGGGCAGGTCACTTCTTTTGTTGTATCTCCAGTTAACAATCTACAACTGAATTTCAAACCTCATACTGGCTGTTTTCTGAGCAATTCAACATGTTATTTCCATTTAGCTCACTTGTAAACCGTGTTCATTATTTTTTGTATCTTAGTGCTTGGAAAATCACAAAGCAAGATCTCATCCTTCTTCCAAAGGAATCCAGCGTGCAAGAAAACATCTCGGAGCTCGGGGACTGATGATGCAGCTACTGGGATCCGAGTAGTGCCTTGCAATGGTACTCCACTACTCCCCTTTGTCACTATGGGTAGGTTTCTGTACTTAGTCTATAGCAATAATTATGGGAATCTTGGGCAGGGATTGGAAGAGAAAGAATTGTCATGCCACGCTCTATGAGCCACCATTGCACAAATGGCATTCATGGTCAAGGGCTGCCTTTGTGGGTCTTGTGTATACACCAAAAGCAGGGGTCAGCCTGTCCATAATGGGCCATGCAACGCCAATCTTTCACAGATTATGGACGGCCAAAGCCAGCCCCCATGAAAATACAGAGCGCTCCCTCAGCAGCAGCGCACATCGGAGAGATTGCTCCTGGGCTGGTTTCAGTACCCCAGTACTTGTACTCAATAGGCGATGCAAGGCTAAGGACATTCTTCTTCCAGAGCCTTGTATGTCCAGTTAGGGATGCAGGCCACGGTGCTTGTGGGCCGAATGAGTGAAGGGGACGCTCCTGTCCCACCTGCACATTCTGAATCCCAGGAGCTGTGTGAAAAATCTACTCCAGCGCCACACTGCACGTGCAGGAATCTCAACTTGGTTCCTGTTAAGTGCTGTGCTAGAGCTGGAGGGCCATTGCTGGAGCCTGAGGTAGTTTGAGGCTCAGTGGAGTCCGGACCTGGGCTGCAGATTAAGAATAAAAATGTATGCGTCTTTACGGTGGGTTTGTATTTATAAGTGCGCATGTGAATAAAAAAGTACATGTTTGGGTGCACGTGGGAATGAGAATGTGTTGTATGGGCGCGTGTGTGAATGAGAGAGTGTATGAATGCTCTAATGGTGCGCCTGTAAAAATATATGAATGCTCTATGAATACTTGTGTGGTGGGGCGCACGCTGATTTTACCTCTAATTGGGGTTCGGGGTTACATTTGTGAAGTGACAGCCAGTCTGGACATTTCTTGTTATGGCATGACATTTTTTACTGGTTCCAGGTTAAAGCCAGCTTAATAATTGTTCTTACTTGTCTGTGCTGACCTACAATGGTGTAGCCAGTTTAGATATGCAACACGTCCGGACTGGCTGTACCAATAAAGGCCAGAATGGCCACGTAAGAATACTTTATAATGTATTCCTTCATACTATGGATTTCTCATTGTTGATAATTATCTCCCAGCGCAGCTGCTCTTCGGAAGCTGCTTTACTGCTGCAAGGGGGCCTCAATGCACCCAGCACCAGACATGACGTCGGGCCAGTGTAGATTGAGGTGCTGCGCTCTGATCTTTGTTCCTTTTTTCCACGCACTCTGCTCGTGCACCACTCTATTTTGAAGTTATTTTTTTTTCCCATATCACAACATGCAGAACGCAGTGAAGTCTTCAGGTTTTAAACCTTGCATCGACTGCGTACAGAAAGAAGCAGCTGCACTGGAAGAGGTCTCGTTCCCCTGGTGGATCTTCGAAAAACACCATTCTTCTACCTCCTTGAGGAAAAGGAGTCGCTGCTCCAGAGACTCATGTGAGGCAGAGGCACAGCAGGTACGTGTCCTCACCCAGTCATCCATACATGAGGAATGGGGGGGCTTTTGGCTGAAGATGCTAGACTTCTTCACCAAGGCCCCAGCGCCTGAGGCCCAATCGCCGACAGCTTCAACCTCGTCCCCGCTGGTGCCATTGGTGTCCACCATGCTTGGACAAGCCATCTCAAGCCTGGACTTCTCCGTCTTAGAGCATGTCTCTTCCGGCCCGACATCTGTCCCTGTAGTGCCCCTGGCACCAGGATTCCTTGGGAGTTGGCTGTGAACATGGCCTGCTCCCTTGGGGTGCATTTATGTCTCAAATGGAGGAAAGTTATGAGAAGGTGGGTGACCCCATTCCATTTGGGTTGGAACCCCTGTGTCCCAGGGAAGTAAGGGATTTCCCAGACTATGTTTACGGAGAAGATGATGGCTTGGTGTGGATCTTGCAGCAGACTTGCAAGATTCTAGCAGTCGGCACAATTTACCAGAATGTGACGCGCTCCATGCTCCTACCCCAGGTAAGACTCGGGCCTCTTTTCAATGCCTGATAGCTAACGTGGTTCAGACAATGGGTTGGATAGGTACGGGGGGTGAGGGAAACTGGTAAGAGGATTAGGGAGAGGTTATGGATGGGAAAGGGGACATTGGGTAAACATTATGATTGTACATCTTATCACTGTACTGTATCACTCATGCACAACACACTCTTCTCCTATAGATCCCACCCCTGAACAAGAGCCCAAAACAAATGGCAGAGGCAAGATAGAACACTTAGCTTTGAGTGGTGGTGAGGCGGAGTGTCCCTGGTGTCTCCTGCGGAGTCCCAGCCAGATCACCTTGCAGTAAGAAAACACTGCAATTAGTACAGCTGCTATATGTGACTGTCGCACGTGGCTTCACGTGCACCGACTTTGCATGGGTTAATGTTTTTTGTTAGTTCGCCGTACATGGCTACTTCACGTGCTATTCATGCGTGGGTTCACAGGGGCTGCAGGTGGCTTATGAGCATTCAGTTTCAGCCGCACGTGGCTTGACTGCATGTAGCAGTCGCTTTCACGACTGTAAGTCTTTTATAAATGCACGTAGCAGGGTGCGCTGGTAGGAGGTGCTGACGCATAGGCGCTGTTATACATGCACTGGGGAATGTGCTGGGATTAATGGGTCAGTGCACGGCATTCCGGGCCTTTCGCTCGCTTGGTGCGGCATGCAGCAGCTACCAGCACTTATCTCAGTGGGAGGCAGGGGCCAGGACTTGGGTGTGGCTAGGCCCCCTACACAACCCTGTGCTATCTGTGATAGCTGACGCGCTTGCAGGACTTACCTGAGGCGTGCGAGGGGCTGGGATCTCGATCCGGTGGGGTGTGGCCCCTCACCTATGGTTCTGGTGCAAGAGCTCCTGATGACGCATCTTGCTGGCGTAAAGTCTCGAGCACAAGCCCTGTGCTCCCTGTTGCGTGCATGCGGGACGCTGAGCCACTCCCAACGTGGCCTGCATTCTGTAGTTTTTAGCCCAGGAACTCCTGGGAAATGCAGTTCTGTGGGCGTGTTGCCTGCAAAGGAGTATTTGTAATGGCCTGATGGGTTTCCTATTTTGGTATGCTTGCTTGTTTGTCCTTTTACTCTGCTCTCAGTATGGTGAACGCTCAAGGTGGCATGGCCCTGTCCTTTTGACCTCCCTTCTGCTTGACTAAGGCACCCTCCCTGGCTCCAGCCCTGCCGTTACTGGTCTCAGTACCAACTGTGGACCGAACCTAGTCAAGAAGCAGAGTGTCGCTCCTTCTGACCCGCTATTCCCATCTTCTCATGCCTCTCCAGAGTTTAATTGTCCAGGTGGCCATGGCAAACCTGAATACAATGTCTTTCCCTCTTTGCTCCCGGACCAGAAGAGCAAGAGACTGGATGCCTGGGGAAAGGTGGTTTTCGGTTCAGGCTGCCTGGGCCTGAGATCCATCAATACCTCCTGTGCCTTAGCCAAATATTCCTTTGGTCTGTGATTTTGGCGGCGTCACAGGACATTCCTACAGGCTTAGAGACCATGTTAAAGGATGGCAAGGAGGCTTCACATCAGATCCTTTAATCAGGCCTAGACACTGCTGATTGTTCTTCGTGCCGAAAAAAGAAGGGGACTTAAGAACCTGTATTGACTACCGCGCATTGAACCAGATCACTGTAAAAAACCGTTACCCCTTGCCACTTATCCCTGAAATGCTGGACCAGGTCAAAGATGCCCAGATTTACACTAAATTGGATCTTCGGGGAGCATACCACCTGGTCCGGGTCAGAAGGGGAGACGAATGGAAAACTGCTTTCCGGACCAAATATGGTTTATTCGAATATCAAGTCATGCCCTTCGGGTTATGCAACGCTCCGGCAGCATTCCAATATTTCATGAATGACGTTTTGAGAGAGTTAATTGATGTCTGCGCCCTAGTATACATAGATGATATTATAGTGTACTCAACTTCAAAACAGGATCATATCAAGCACGTGCGCTCAGTCCTCACCCAGCTCCGTGAACATTGTTTATTTGCAAAGCTCAAAGTGCTTTTTTCACGTAACCGAAGTAGAGTTTCTAGGCTTTATCCTGACTCCCGGAGGCATCAGAATGAACCTGCATAAAGTTGACGCCGTTCTGAAGTGGCCATCACCAACGTCAGTAAAAGGAGTACAAAGTATGTTGGGCTTTGGGAACTTCTATCGCCGGTTTATACCTGACTTCTCCCAAGTTGTACACCCGATCACTGTATTGCTAAGAAAAAACAACAACAAATGTGCCTGGACCGAAGAAGCAGAAAAAGCTTTTCAGGAACTTAAGAAAAGGTTCACCTCTGCACCAATCCTGCGACATCCTCGTCCAGTACTTCCTTATATCGTGGAAACAGACGCTTCCAGTATAGCAATGGAAGCTGTCCTCTCACAAAGAGATCCTGAAACCTGCGAGTTACATCCAGTGGCCTTCTGGTCGAAGAAATTCTCACCCATAGAATTAAATGATGCCATTACAGACAAAGAACTCTTGGCAATCAAATCTGCCTTTAAAGCCTGGCGGCACTACCTTCTGGGGGCCAGACACACCATTACAGTTATCACGGACCACCAAAACCTGCAATATCTGAAAACAGCTAAAGCCCAGTCTTCACACCAATTGCAGTGGGCCCTGTTCTTCGCCGAATATGATTGTCATTACATTTCGACCAGGGGTCAAGAATGGAAAAGCTGACGCACTCTCTCATACCGGCACTGATGACATAGTTTATGCAACCCCAGACCCAGTCCCCATCATACCCGAAGACAAACTCTTGGGCCTCACTACTGCCTTAACCCAAATGGAACTAAGAAAAGAGATTCAACAAACCATGAATCTGGATACCCTCCGTGCATGTCAAGCGCAGGGGGAACAATATTCCATCAAAGATCATTTACCCTTTTTTAAGGGTCGTCTGTACATGCCCACCAAGGACCAACAAATCATTTCAGGCTATCGCGATTCTCTGATCGTAGGGCACCCTGGAATCACCAAGACTTTACACCAGGTAGGCCACCAGAAGTTCTGTTTTAGCTTGGCTAAAGACGTCATCCAATACATTCAGTTGTGTGGAGTCTGCGCACAAAATAAGTCGCAAAAACAAAAACCATCTGGCCTTCTGAAACCTTTGGACATTCCTCCTGCACCATGGCGCACTCTTTCCCTCGACTTCATCACGGATCTACCTTCCAGTCAAGAGTTTAACAACTTTCTTGTAGTCGTAGACCTATTCTCAAAGATGGCACACTTTATTCCGCTCAAAGGCCTCCCTGACGCATCCACTCTAGCAAAGGTATTTCTGGACGGTATTGTTAAACTACATGGCTTCCCATCAGTCCTGATCTCCGATCGAGGTAGCCAGTTCGTCTCCAACATCTGGAGAAAGTGTTGTGCAATGGTGCAAATTGACATCCGGCTATCTACTAGCCATCATCCCCAAACGAACGGTCAGACCGAGAGGACCAACCAGACCCTTGAGCAATACCTACGATGCATGTTGCATCACGAACTAAGAGACTGGAAGGACTTACTATGGATAGCCGAGTATGCATGTAACAACTCTTTGCATTCCAGTACCGGACAAACACCCTTTTACACCCTATATGGTAGAAACCCACGTACCTCAGAACTGGATCTCCCAACCAGCTTGGAAATGCCAGCAGTAAAAACCCTTCACACCAACATCACTCAGGCTTTCAAAAAGGCCAAAAACATCTCATTCGCGCCAAAGACAAGCAAAAACAATTTGCCGATCAACACAGGAAAAAGGCTCCAGACAATCAAGTAGGGGACAAGGTTTGGCTGGCCGCCAGGTTTATACCCATCAAAGGATCCCGGACCTTTCATCCCAGGTACTTAGGGCCCTACACCATCAAGGCGATTATTAATCCAACGGCCGTCAAATTAGATTTACCATCCAATCTACAAATCCACCCGGTATTTCATGTGTCCCTTTTAAAACCAATGCAACCCGGTTCACGGATTGGGATACCACCGAAACCCATACTTATTGACGGGGAACCACAATTTTAAGTTAAAGGCATCCTGGATTCTAAGTACTCAAGGGGGAAGCTATATTATCTAATTGATTGGAAAGGATTTGGACCCCAAGATAGGTCCTGGGAACCTTGTGAAAACGTTCATGCTCCACGTCTGATCAAACACCATCATCGAAACTTCCCAACTAAACCTGGCCGGACAGAAGGAACACCTTGAGAGGGGCCTTGGGGGGGGGAGTGCTGTCACGACCCACATCCAGAAAACCCCCTGGCATGCCCATGGGCCAGGAAGGGTCTTGACTTGGTTCTTCGATAAACTCAGGCATCCTTGGCCGAGGCCTTCTTGGGGCCAGTCCTGGCACCTTCGGCGCCAGGCTCATACTTGACATGGGACTTGTGTTGGGAACTACTTTATTTCAGTGCCAGTCAACATGGAGGCATCCACATAGCTTGGCTCCTTGGAACCAAGCTATGCGGTATATTATTTTTGGGTGTGGTACCATAGGAACTACTTTACCTGGACTACTTTCTTGAAGCTATTTAAACCACACCCGACTGGGATAACACGCTTCGCGTTACTTTGCAATTCTGCAACGTGACGCTCACCGTGTTCAGCTGCACCCGCGAACCTCGGAAGAACAGCATCTGCAAAGAAGGAAAAGGACATCGTTAGCAGTAGCAGCTTACCTGTAATTTCATTGTTAGAAGCCCACAGCTCTCGCGATCAGCATCCCTGAACCAGCGCTCCTCCTGGACCGACGGATCTGCAAAAAGGGAAGAGACACAAGGCATTAGACATTTTACAATTTAACGAACGGTGCTGAAAAGCTTACCTCGCAAACCGCTCCTCGACCAGCATCGCCTCAGGAATTTCATGCACCGGGTGAACACCGTGACCTATGGGGAAAGAAAAGACAACAAGTTAGCAAAGGCAAGGCATCATAGCGCTGCGCATAGCGCCTACTCACCGCATCAAGGTGCTCTAAATACGCCATCACTTACCGGCGTGACCCAATTCAGTCAAAGCAAAAAATTGGACTTCGCGCACCTAAGGAAGAGAAAGAGACATTAGTTAAGCCAAGAAAGGCATGCAAGAACAACAATATACCACAGCAATAAGACCTACCTGAAAGACTCAAAGCGGGCCGGCTTCAGTGAAGTAACTAGATTGCAATCGCCCACCAAGCACAACACGCCCCTGCATAGAAGGCAGGACGGAGAACACACCTGCATTAAAAACAAGGCAGAATTCCCCCGCTGGTCACACCTGGGAACCGCAGAGAAGAATACCAGAGTCCCAACTGCTGGGTGGCGTCCCCGTGGAACCAGGTGAGCATAACAGAGACCTGTTGTGAGAAATAAGGTACTTTGAACTTTTGAATCCTTAAAAGCCTGTTGAGCTTTGAGATCCTGAGTGCTTTGAACTTTGGGAAGGGAGCTACCGAAGAACTCCAGTGCCTTCTTGATTTTATTTTGAACACTACTGAGTTTATCCAGTTCCCCTACACGTTGTTATCATATAGAAGTGAGGGCAAGTATAGGATTTGACACAGACAACATTGTTTTTTGGACTAAGAGACTTCGATTTCCCTTAGCTTACTTTCTTTTAGGGAACATGTCCTCCTTAGAGCTAGGGCAATTTAGGCATTACACCATCTTGACCAGCAAAATAAAGGTTTTGAAATTGTATCACTTGTGTTTGTCATCTGTTGATACCATGCCTTTCTCACAGATGTTGTGGCCTCCTGTATTCTTGTTGTGCCAGAGGCCTGAATATGCGTGAGGTACTACAGTGGGTTTTCTGTTCTCACTGGTCCCAGTTTCAGGAACACATCTCAGATCTTCGTGGGTCTCAGTGAAAGTGTCCAGAGACCTCTACTGGTGGTTCAAGAGAGAAAACCTACTGGAAGGCATTTTGTTTTGACAACCACAGCCCCAACTGCCACTAGTCACAGACGTGCCCCTGAAAGGTTGGAGCAGTCACCTTCAAGACCTGACAGTGAGCAACCTGTGGTCTCTATCGTTATGCAGAGATTACATCAATTTCCTTGAGCATTGTTTGGTCAGGCTGGCCTTGGTTGTCGTCTTCTTGTGGTACAGGGCAAGTGCATATTGGTCTGAACGGTTGCCATGCACTACCTCAACAAACGAGGTGGTCTTGGCTCCTTGACTCTATCCATTGGTGCTGGGCACTGGAAAACAACATGTCTCTGACGGTGGCTCATCTAACGGGAAGGGAAGAAAGTCATTGCGGATGACTTGAGCAGACAGATTTCAGCCTCCCATGAGCGGGAGCTCTGTCATGAAGTTATGCTTGAGGTGTCCTCCTACTGGGCGGACTCCTCAGTTGGACCTCTTCACTTCGTGTGAACAGGAAGTGCAGGTGGTTCTGCTCACCGGAATTTCCACGACTGGGAGCACTTTGGGGATGCACTGACGGAAGAGTGGGGTTCTGACCTACTCTGCGTTCTCTCCAATCCCTGTCATGCCGCTGGCTCAATTGCTCCGGCCCCGAGAAGATGGTACTTGGAATTGCTGGACATATCCATGTGCCCTCCCTTGCGCCTTACACAGTGAGCTGATGTCCTATCCCATTCGTAAGGACAGATCCTCCATCCGTAGTTCACAAGCCCGAAACGTTCATGCATGGCTGTTGAAAGTTTGAGGTATAAGGAGTTGGACTTACTAGCGGACATCTTTGACCTGCACCCCTCTGCTAGGATACATGTCTGTAGGTGATGTAAGTTTTAACTTGGTCCCAGGAGAGAGATCTGGACCCTTTTACATTATACCTGTTTCACATTCTTTGTGCTAGAAATATTTGCTGTCTTTAGCCCAGCTGGCTTGCTGATCAGCACTGTGAAATCACATCTTGCTGCTGTTTGGATTTTCAAGAGAATCCCAGAGCAGGGCTCGATTTTCACAATCGCCAGGGTCATGGCAATTTTTGCAGGGATTGTGTAATCGGTTTCCCATACGCTAGTTTGTTGTTCCAGCTTGGGACTTGAGTGAGTATTAATATTTCTCATGGCTGCTCTGTTTGAGCCCCTGCGTTCTTGTTCCTTCATATTACTCACACACAAGATGATTTTGCCTGTGGCCATTACTTCCACTAGACTGGTGACTGAGCTCCAGGCATTGGCAGCTAAACCTCCCTATTTGTTTTTCACCAAAGAGAAGGCGACACTCAGAGTAAGGCCATCCTTCCCTCCAAAGGTGGTCTCGGATTTGCATTTCTCTCAACAGATCATTCCTCCTGTCTTTTTACCCCTGCCTCAACCTTCCAAGGCAGAGGAACGATTCTATCAGCTGGACCCAATGCAGGCCCTCTAATAACGCTCTCGAATGAGGGAATCCAGGAAAGATGGCTCCATTTTTCTTAGTGCTGCTGTTGTCCATTCTGGTAGGGCTGTGACTAAACGGACCCTGTCACGGTCGATCATCCTCTGCATCTCAGAATGCTATGATCTGGCTGGTAAGGATGTGCCTGAATGTCTCCTGGCCCATTCCACTAGAGGCCAGGCCCTCACCTCCGCTCTGCAATGTGGAGTTCCTGTTCTGGCCATTTGCATGACAGGTACCTGGGCATCACTTAACTTGTTTGCAAAGCATTACTGCTTGGATTCTCAGTCGGGACTCATTTTGGTAGAGCGGTCCTTCAGAGTTTTCTGGTTTTGGTGGTGTTCTTGCTCTCCTCCCTCCACTAATCGTTGTACTTCTATGGGAGTGTATCAAAGATGAGGAACCCGTTGGAGGAAGGAATACATTAGAAGAACAAATGGCTTAACCTCTCTGCAATGTTCTTTCTTATGGATGTTCCTCCCACGTTTACCTCCTCACCCTCCCAAACTGCCCCACTTGGTGGAGAAGGAGTACACCTTTGTTCTGCTGTCCATCAGCATCAGACTGTTAGGGGAAAAGGGTGGAACGAATGTCACGGGGAGCAGCGCCTCAATAAATACTGGCGTCCTGTTCGGCGCGCATGCCTAGAGGTGTCAGATGGAGCTGGCGCTAAGCCATGCTATGCACCATCCTGGCTTCGGAAGAGCAGCTGCGCTGTGGATAGGATATCATAGATGCGGAATCGGTGGGAGGAACATTCATCAGATAGAACATTACAGAGCCGTAAGTAATTCGTTCTACTGACTCTAAATTTTCTAGCTGGTGCTGTGGGAAAGGTCCGCATCCAATGACTTCCCTGCATTGTTCTGTTCTTGTTTTCTGCTCTACATTTGCCAAGAGCCTTCAGACTAGCACTGTTAATGGGGTACGTGTTCACTATTTTGACCTTGACTCCCGAACAAGGCTCCCTGACCTTCCCCACTGTAATGCAGTTCTTTACAGGGTAATCCAACCAGTTTTCTTCCTGCTAGATTGTTGCTCTGATATAGAATGTGAACATTGTTCTGATGTTTTTGATGACAGCTCTTGCTCTCCTGCCTGCTCCACCTCAGTGATTTTTCTGCTTGCCATGGCAGTGAACTTGTGTGTCTTTTGCATTAAACCTTCTTACCTAGTATTCTCTATGGAAAAAGTGACTTTGAGATTGAGACAGACCTTTCTTCCAAGGGTCCTGTTGACTTTCAACTTTCAAAGAGGATCCATCTTCGGTCTTCTTCCCTCTGCCTCATCTTTCTAGTAACAAGGAACGTTTTCATCATCTGGGCCACCCAGAGGCCTCTCATTTACTTTGTCCCTTGGACAAGGAACATCAAGAAAGTGTACCAGCTCTCTGTCGCCTTTGTCCGTTCTTGGGATGCAAGGGCTTTTAGTAAACAGACCCTGTCCAGATAGATTCCTTTTCGGGTCAGGACGTCTACTTTTGTCGTATGGAGTTTACAAGTTTAGGTGATGGTTTCTCTACTCCCAGGTTCTGTACTTCTTTGTGAGTCCTAAAATGAGAAATTTGTTGGAGGATTTGAATCCATTAGAAGAAAAAAATACTTGACTTCACTAATGTCCTTCCTCTCACAGATTCCTCATTACCCTCTCTGTATACTCCTCATTTAAATGTTTGTACGTCTTGCAGTTCTTTGGATCCTCAGAAGCTGAGTGCAGGGAAAGCTGTGTGTAACTGAGGCCATGGGGCACAGCCAGCTCCATGTATACTACCTATGACCTAACATCTAGAGTCGAAAATGCCACAGATGCAACCGTGGAGCCACAGTGCACCCCCTGGTGGCTGAAAAATATTCTGTAGTCAGACTGACACTGGCAAATACATTTATAAGAAGAGCAATTAGTGTGAGGACCGATAAATCCATTATAAAGAACGTTGCCAAAGTTAAGTAATTTGCTCTTCTGATGTATTAGTCTTTCCTCCCACAGATTCCTCATTGACCGCCTAACCTACGCCTCATTAGGAGGCTTGCAATCTTTCAGTTCTGTCGTTGCTCAGCAGGTGTATAGGAAAGTAAATAGGCACTGAGGTAATTGGGCACAGGCAGCTTTATGTATACCTCTTATGACATCACATCTAGAATCACCAAAAATACAGAGTGGAGCTGAAAGGTGCCACGCTGTGGCTGAACACGTTTTCTAAGCCAGATGTATGCCTGCAGGATATTTCTAACGTGAGGAATCTGTGATTGAATGGACTAATCCATCCAAAAAGAACCTTACCAAAGAAAAGTAAATGATGTATTCATGCTCTTGTCTTGTCTGTTGAAAAGGTTTCTGCCACTGAAGATGTGAGGCAGGCTTTGTTTTAAGTGGGAGAGTATTCTTCCCTTGTTCGTGTGTTTGTTTGATCTATATCTGCAATGGTTGCACATGTTTTCTCTGTGATAGGAAACAGCCGCTGATCTCATTAAACTATAAACTAGCAATAAAGTTTGCTTTGAGTCTATTTTACACAGCAACAAATATGTGCAGCTGCACAAAGGTATGAATGACTGCTGTGGATTTCAGGGACAGAGGGCAGTGGAATTACCAGATCTTTCAGTTTGTCTTCCATAGCATCATAGGCTACTTGCCTGATTTCTCCTTGACATCTCTTGGGGTAGGTGGGAAGGGTGAACTGGGACTGAGCAGGTTTCTTAAGCACCCCTTAATTGGCCGACTGCGTTTTAGCCTGCACCCCTTGAGGGATGATATGCCATGAACAGACACTGCCATATAGCTGACCTCTTAAGGAACAGATATACATTCCAAAGCTACTTGTTAGTCCCTATAGATACCATAACTGATGAAGTGGATTCCAGAAGGGCCTTAGATCTTGGCACAACCAACCTCTCTATTAGTACTACTACTAACGGTATGAACATCTAACCAGCTTGGAGTTTTGTAAGGGGTATTGATGCACCTGGCAGTTAGATTCCTTGTTATGAACAGAGCATAAGATAGTAATTGCTGATTTTTCTTTTTCTGTCCTTGCCCCCAATCCATTCACAAAATGCTCTCTAGCAGGACTTTGCTGCATCCGTTGCTGGAACAGTGGTGTGGTTCCCTTTATGTGCAAGTCATGCAACTTCACTTGTTGCCAAGAATGTTGGAATCACCTCCTGAAGGTTTGCCTGTTCTTTTTATTCTTACTCTGGGTCGGGGCTGGAAGGGCGTTTCATTCAGACAGAGTGAATGGGGGAATTGGCAGTGGCGAACGTCTGTCATGCCCACCACGGGTCAGAACGCAGTGTAGTTTAATCACAGGGTAACAATCAGTGTTTAATGGATTGCTTTCCTCCCGCAGATTCCTCATTTGTTAGATATTCCCTCCAGCTCTGCTGCTTCACAACATTTTTGAGCCTACCCCTCATCCCTATCACCCATCACCCTTTCTGAGGGCACCTCCCGTCCCTCTCCCTCGGAAGAGCCATCTTCCTCCAGGCATGACTGGTCAGACCCAGACAGTGTGGTTACTAGTTGCCTCCAGGCCATCAACGTCTCCACTGCTTCATCTCCACCTCTATTTACTGCTTCGCCCCACACCATTGTTTCCGCGGCTGCCCATTTCCGGAGATCCTGCCACCAAGCTTCTACATTCAGTCTATTGCTCGCTTTCTAGCCCATAGCAATTCTGCGCTTAGCGAGTATGTAAACCAAGTCTTTGAGTTTGCTTACGTGTTTCATTCTACGAGGTCTAGGGAACCCCTTTACCATGCACGACCATAAAGATTCCACCTCCAAATGTATCTCTTTCTCCGCCAAGCGGTGGGCTACCTCCCTGCAGAATCTCTGTATTTCCGGGCATGCCCAGAACATATGCACCAGTCCCGCATTCTCCTCCACACATTTAGGACCTGTTTGTATTCCGGCATTGTTAAACTTTGCTATCTTCTGAGGAGTCATATACGCTCTATGGGTGACATATAACTGGATTTGTTGCAACCTCACATTCCTGGACACTTTTTTTGTGGTATCCCTGTACCCTCACCCATAGCCCATCATCTATAGGTTTTCCAGCTTCCTCTTCCCAATCTCGTCTCAACTGGATCACCTCCTTCACACCTTTGACATCAGCAGTTCATAAATTCGGGAGACCTCATGGCCTCCGTCTGACACATCATAAAATGTTTCAATGGCAGTGTCGGACTGACTCTCCAGCAGTATTTCTGACCAAGTGTCTTTTATCTTGCGCACCAACCTAGTATAAGTGATATACTGTCCCCGGTGTAAGCCAGTGTCTTCTACCAGCGTGTCAAACTCCACCGCCTTCCCATCTTGCCATACATGTCCCAATGTTGCTATACCAATCGGTTCCCTGTGCTTCCGGACTATCTTCCTCAATTGCTCATCCACTCTCTTCAATGCCACTAGCGGCATCTGCGGGGAACACAGGAACGGGTTCTCCATGATCCGGCAAGCCCTTTGCCATATCTTCCATCCCACGCATGCTGCCTTTCAACATATTTTTTATAGTTCAGGTTGCATAATCTCTCTGAGTACTCCCTGCAATCCTGTTGTAACTGTCGTATAGTTCCAGCCTCCTCTGGGGAGTGCCCACCCTTATGCATTATTGTCTCGAATTTCTTTTCTGCTTTGTGTAACTCATGTGCTATTCCACCTTGTAGGCCTTTGGATTTGGATATTAGATATTGCTGCCCCCCACTACCACAATAAATGCCTCCCGGTGTTATGTTCCTTTCTTCAAGTACTCCCTGAACACAGTTTCTTTCAAAGCTTCGGTCTTAAGTCTACATGTCAGGATCTTTGCTCTGGGTGGCGAGTACTGCCACGCTATAATCAATGGTAAGTGGTCTGAAAGGACTCTCGCTTTATATTCCGACTGCACTAGTTCCCCTGTCAACTCCGGTGCAGCGAATATGTAATCTAACCGTGTGTGAAGGTTTTGTGGGGCCGAGTAGTGGGAGTATTGCCTATGCTGTGGGTGGTGCATCCTCCATGCATCCACTAATCGAAAATCTCTCAGTAGGGTCTTTAGAGCCTTAGCTACCGGAGTGGACTTCTTCATCTTCTCATCTGATCTGTCAACCCTGGGATTTAGCGTGCAATTAAAGTCCACTCCCCATATAACTGCCCCCCAATATATGGGCTGATATTGCTGTATAGCGTTCTAAAATAGCCGGTAGCATCTTGGTTGGGGGCATACGTGTTGATAATGCTCAGCTCCCTATTTTCTACTAGTCCTCTTATTAGCACCATCCTCCCGTCTGGCTCTATAGTAGACTGTAACAGCTTGAAAGGGACATACAGTGCTATCTACGTGATTAACCCTCTGGCATACGGCAAGTATGTTGCTCCTATGGTGGTCCCTTTCCATTTCCTCCCCACTACCTCCTGTTTTTCTTTTGTCAGGTGAGTTTCCTGTAGTAAAGCAATACTATTCTCTGCCTCTTCAGATACATCATGACCTTATTCCTCTTCAAGTAATTATTAAGCCCCCTTACATTCCAGGTCACCATCTTGGGTTCTACGTGATTTAATCGCCCTATTTCTTAATCCCGAACACCCACACCCATTTTTAAAAATGTTTACCCCCCCAAAAAAATGATTTTTTAAAAAAAAAAAAAAACACGGCAAAAAACCTGCGATGAAAAGTGCGGCGATGAAATGACGGTATACCCTATCTTGAGGTCCCCCATCTCATCCATGCCCAGTTGCGCCCGTCTGCCCTTGTCTTCCGCTCCATGCGCAGTGATTTATAGGTGTAGGCTCGCACCCCAACAACTCCCAGATTTCCCTCCCTCCTCTTCCCTTTAACTCCCTCAACCCATACCCTCCCCCCCACCTGAGCTAGCTCAACTCCCTCCCAACCTCCCCCCCCCCAACCGCCATCCCCAATTGTCACCGAGCTCCATCCCTGGAACTCAGGCTAACCTGCATCTAGCTCTTCCAGTATCACTGGTACTCGGAGCTCAGCAGGAAGATACTATACTACTGGTATCTCAACTAATCAATCTATGGGGGGGTGATCGTGTGTCTCCTGGTGCTGCCGATCTAATGCAGCACCTGTGTCTCCCACATTAAGATAACATTTTACACTCAGTTTACGTCCCTTCTAGTCTCAGCATAACTTTCCCACTCAATCACGATATGCGGCATCCTATATTCAAGTCCCAGAGTCACATTTTTATACGACACCTCAGCTCCTGGAACTGCAGCTTCATTCGTCAGTTTTGCCCTCATCTGGTTGTCTGCTCCAGCCGGGCAGTTCTGTGTATCCAACCACTCTGCCGCATCCTCCGGAGTCTCAGAAAATAGGGCCCTGTTATTGTGAAACACCTTCGGTTTAGCTGGGTACATCAACCGGTATCTGTAGCCTGCCTTGCAGTCTTCTTTTGATCGCTCCATAGTTCAGTCGCCGTCTCTGCACCAGGAGTGTATAGTCCGGGTACGCCGTGATGGACGCAGACACTCTTTGTATTGTACCCCCTTTCCGGAAGTGTTCCAGGATTTTCTCCCTATCTCTGTAATTCAATTTCGAGGGGATTGGGTCCTTCGACGTATTCCAGATCTATGACAGGTAATGTCCACAGCTGTGCTGCTTCGGAAAATCTTTGGCGCCTGCGTCGATGACGTCGATGCGCCGTCCCCGAGGACCTCCTCCGACGGCCGACGTCACCCGATGTGATAAGTAGGACGCACGACGCCCATAGCCTCAGTTCCGTTTTTTCCGCGAACGTGTTCGCTTCGTGAATCTCGGTACGCCTCGACTCGTTGGAGTTTGCTGTTTTCTATTCTCGGTTCGTTGAACCTGTTCGGTTGTTGTGAAGACCTGCTCGTGGCGATGTCTTTCTCGTCTTCGACCCCGCGTCCGGGCTTCAAGAACTGCGGGGACTGTGGGTCCATAATGTCGGTCACGGACTTGCACGACGCCTGCCTCTGGTGCCTCGGGGAGGCCCACGATACGGACAACTGTGTCGACTGCCAGTCGCTCACGGCAAAGGCCTTGCGGGAACGCAAGAAGAAGCTGTCGGTAGGCCGGGTGTCTAAGCCCCGGAAGTCGAGGTCTGCAGGGCTTTCGACGGATGACTCGAGGGGCGACTCTCCGCGTCATCGTCGGAAGTCCGGTGGGTCTCCTTCTAGGAGTCGGTCTCGCCACTCCTCCGCCTCTTCGAGGCATTCCAGGAAGCGCCGGCATAGGTCGCCTTCCCCGTCCTCTTCCGAGGACTCCGCCCGTCGGCGGGTCGCTTATCCCTCCATGCAAGCGACACCGGAGGAATGGGCTTCCTTCGGGAAGCAGATGCTAGCGATTCTGGAATCGCAGAGCACCGGTCCGTCCGCGCCTCCGAGTGTGGTCAGTCGGCGCCGGTCGAGAGACACCGCTCGTACGCCTTCGGGCTCGAGTAGTCTGCATGGCTCGCGGGAGAGGTCCCGCTCGGACAAGGGTAGCCGTTCTCGCCATGCCCGTGCCAGGTCCCGGTCCTTGACGCGCTCGAGACCGTGTGATCCTGTGCCGTCTTCGAAGAAGACGTCGATGCCTGTGGTGCCGAGGTCGTTGACGATTTCTCTCGAGGCTCCGCCTCCGAGGGGGTCGTCGATGCCGTCCGCGCCTAAGTTGTCGAGGAACACGCTCGGAGCTCCGGCTTCAAGGACTGTGTCGACGCCGCCGATGCTGGCGGCGCTGCAGCAGCCGTCGACGCCGATTCGCTCGACGTCGACACCTTTTCTGTCGACGCCGGTGCCGACTCGTTCAGCACCCTCAACGCCTTTTCTGTCGACGCCGGCGCCGATTCGTTCGGCGCCCTCGACGCCTTTCGAGGCGGTGGTGTCGGAGGGGTTTGCCCCTAGAAAGGCTATGGCTAAGGTCCGGCACTGCTTTGGTCCACCGAGGTCTTCCTCTCCCCGCCTGGAGTACATTTCAGAGGGTGATGAAGGCTCTGATGGCGGCCTGGTTCCGGTTACGGTTCCAGATGACCTTATCTCGGGTCATAGCCAATTTGATGACCTGCGGTAGTCGCAGCTTGATGCCAGTAGACAGGACACCTCACCAGAGGTGGAATTTTGCAGGCCGGAGCCTGGCTCTCATGCCGATTCTTCATATCGACGCCTTATGTCTCGGGTTACCGAGTACTTGGGTTGGTCAGCTCCCCCAGGGGAATTCATTTAGGATGATCTCACGGACATCCTTGATCTCGGTCCACCCACTGACCCGGTTTTGCCTTTTCATATGGCTCTGCAGAGAAGGGTGGCGGCGGCTTGGACTGCTCCGGAGAGTCTCCCAGCAGTGGGCAAGTCTTTGTCGCGGAAATACCGTCCAGCCAGTAGCGACCCCTGCTACTTGTCTAGGCACCCCAAACCGGAGAGTTTGGTGGTGCAGGCGGCTACGGCCCCAGCACAGCAGGCGTTGTATCCTACCATCCCTCCGGTTAGGGACGACAAACGTTTTGACGGCTGGGCGAAGACAGTGTTTTCTTCTGGGGGTATGGCGCTTCAGGCGGCCAACTCCATATGTGCCTTGTCTCGTTTCACACACGCTCTGTGGAACTGTGTTGCATTAGCGGCTGATCATATCCCGAAGGGGACGAACGGGATGGTTTCCTTGCTATGGTTCAGGATGGCAAGGATGCTATGTGTGAGGCCGTTCAGTCGGGTTTGGACTTGGTGGATTGTGTCAGTCGGTCCATGGTGGCGAGCACCGTAATGCGCAGGTTTGCGTGGTTGCGGAAGTCTGGGTTCGCTCCTGATGTGCATTCCCGGCTCCTCAACATGCCTTTTGACGGTGAACACCTTTTTGGCAGCAAGGCTGACGAGAGCCTTGAGAGGTTGCAGACCTCCAAAGCTGCAGCGAAGTCGTTGGGCGTTGCAGTTCGCCAACCTCTGCCTTTTCGACCTAGGGGACAGCAATGGAGGGGAGGTTCCTTTCGCTATTACTCGTCCTTCAGTAAAGCGAGGGGAGCTAGCAGTCAAAGAGGCCATCGTAAGAGTGCCAGAGGTGGAAGCAAAGGTACTCAAGGTGCCAAGGCCGCTCGGGCAGTTGCCTCTTTGCCCTCAGGCAACGCCGCAGCCGCTACCACTCAGTCATGAGGCCAGGTCCCATGGTTCACCGGTTGGGGGAAAGCTGGCGCAGCATCTTGTAGAATGGCAAGCCATTACTTCGTATGTGTGGGTTCTGGAGATCATAACCCACGGCTACTGTCTTCCTTTTCAGCAGAGCCGATCCACCAGGGAACCTATCTTTGAAGAGTCCGGATCCACTCCTTGCGCAGGAAATTCAAGCCCTGCTGGAGAAAGGCGCCATAGAATTGGTGCCTGTAGCTCAAGTCCTCCAGGCCCTTCAACTTCAGGACTGGTTGGTGTCTCTCGGCCTCAAGGATGCTTACTTCCATGTGCCGATCCATCCCAAGCACAAGAAGTAACTGAGGTTCGCGGTTGGTGACTCGCACTTTCAGTTTCGGGTCCTGCCGTTCGGATTGACCTCCGTCCCGAGGGTTTTCACCAAGCTCATGGTGGTGGTGGCAGCGCATCTCAGGAAAGGGGGGATTCACGTCTACCCCTACCTGGACGATAGGTTGATCAGGGGGAGCTCTCCCGAGCAAGTCCTGGATCATCTGTCCGTCACCTGCCACTCCCTTCACAGGCTGGGCTTCTCCCTCAATTTAAATAAGTCCCATTTGACACCAACGCAGCGGCTCCAGTACATCGGAGCAGTGCTCGACACGTCCCTGGGGAGTGTTTTCCTCCTCAGGTGAGGGCTCTTCACATTCAGTAGATGGTGCACAAGTTTCAGCTTGCCCAGAATCTCCCAGCGTCCGAGTTCTTGAGACTGCTCGGCCTCATGGCACCCTGCATTCTTCTGGTGCTAGAGGCTCGTCTGCAGATGAGATCTTTGCATTGGGCACTCAAGCTCCAGTGGTCTCTGTCCTCCGGCAGGCTGTCGTACCCTGTTCAGGTGCCGCCCTCGGTAGCCCGGGACCTTCTGTGGTGGGCCGTTGAGGGCAATCTGAGGAAGGGGGCCCCATTTTGGCTGCCCTGGCCGGAGGTGACGATCGTGACGGACGCATCCCTCACGGGATGGGGAGCTCATGCCAACGAGTTGACAGTCAGCGGTCGTTGGTCTCCGTTGGAGTCCAGACTCCATATCAATCTGTTGGAGCTGAGGGCCGTCAGGCTATCCCTGAAGGCTTTTCTGCCGACTGTGCGCGGAAAGAGTGTCCTGATTCTAACGGACAACACGGTGGCCATGCACTACCTCAACAAAAAGGGGGGGGGGCAGGGTCACTTCCGCTGTGCAGGGAGGCGATGCAGCTCGAGTTCTGGGCCATCCAGCAGGAAGTTTCGATCTCGGCGATTCATCTGGCCGCAGACGACAACGAGACGGCGGACGCTCTGAGCAGGCAGAGCACGATCTCTCACGAGTGGGAGCTGACTCAGGAGATTCTCCTGGAGATCTTCGCCCTTTGGGGGACCCCTCAAGTGGATCTCTTCACCTCCAGTGTCAACCGGAAGTGCGAGAGGTTCTGCTTGCAGGAATTTCCTCCAAAAGGAGCCTTAGGAGACGTGTTCGTGGTGGAGTGGTCATTCCCACTGCTGTACGCGTTTCCTCCGGTCCCCGTCATCCCGCAAGTGCTGCAGAGGTTACGAAGGTTCGGTTCCCGGATGATCCTCATTACTCCGGCGTGGGCCCAGAGGACGTGGTACCCGGACCTTCTAGACTTGTCCATCTGCCCTCCACGTCGTCTTCCCTACCGAGACGATCTGCTCTCACGGGAGGGGGGGGTCAGGTTCTCCATCCAGAGGTCAGATCCCTCAATCTTCACGCTTGGCTTCTGAAAGGTTGAGGTATAAGGGTTGGGACCTCCCTGAAGACGTGATGGAGGTGTTGCTCTCGGCCAGGCGGCCGGCAACTAAGTCTCTGTGCCGTTGGAGAAAGTTCTGCGACTGGTGCAGAGTTCAGAATGTGGATCCTTTTGAATGTGACATTCCCATGGTTCTGTCTTTTTTGCTTTCTTTGGCCCACAGGGGCTTGCAAGTGGGGACCATTAAAGGTTACTTGGCGGCGCTGTCCATAGTTAAGCGCTCGTCTGAAGAGTGTTCCTATTTTAAAATTCCTTTAATTTCGCAGTTTCTGAAAGGGCTCACTAATGTGTTCCCTCCGTCACCTTTTCTGGTGCCGGGCTGGGATTTGAACCTTGTTCTTAAGTTTCTTATGGGTGCTCCGTTTGAGCCTTTACATTCTTGCCCCTTGAGGCTGTTAACTCTGAAAACTGTGTTTTTGGTTGCGGTTACTTCCGCTCGCAGAGTGAGTGAGTGAGTTACAGGCACTTTCAGATAAGCCACCCTTCACTGTGTTTCTCAAGACAGGGTTGTCCTTAGAGTTCGTCCTTCTTTTCTTCCGAAGGTGGTTTCGGAATTTCATTTGAGCCAGAAGGAGGTTCTTCCGGCGTTCTATCCTCCTCCACATCCTGGTAAGGAAGAGGAGAGGCTCCATAGGCTTGATCCTCGGAGAGCGTTGAGCTTTTATATTTCACGCATGTCCCGGGTCAGAGTGGACAATCAACTTTTCATTGGTTACGCTGGAAAGCGTTTGGGACAAACTGTGACGAAACAGACTTTGTCTCGTTGGATTATTTTAGCTATCTCAGAGTGTTACCGCTTGGCGGGTAAGGACCCTCCGGCTGGCTTGCGGGCCCATTCTACCAGAGGAGTGGCTGCGTCTACTGCCCTGCAGAGGGGAGTTCCTATTCGTCACATCTGTGATGCAGCCACCTGGGCTTCAGTGCATACTTTTGTACGTCACTGTTCCCTTGATTCCATCAGAGGGCAAGATCTGGCCTTTGGCAAGGCAGTTCTCTATTCCGCAATTTGATTGGGCATGCTAAATTTGTATTCTAAATTCTTTCCCACCTCCTTGCGTGGTACTGCTTTGGGAGTCTGTCATAGATATGGAATACGTCGGAGGACCCAATCCCCTCGAAGAACAAGTTACTTTCTTACCTGGTAACGTTCTTTCGATGGGATGGTCTGACGACGTATTCCATATCGCTCCCTCCCTGCCTTCCCCGCTGCAGAATTTCTTTTGCGATTGCAGCTTGCGTTCCGCAAGGCCTTGTGTGTCTGACTGGCAGAAAACTGGTGGCACACGTTCTGGGAAAAAACTAGAACTGAGGCTATGGGCGTTGTGCGTCCTACTTATCACATCGGGTGACGTCGGCCGTCGGAGGAGGTCCTCGGGGACGGCGCATCAACGTCATCGGCTCAGGACGCAGACGTCAAAGATTTTCCGAAGCAGCACAGCTGTGGACATTACCTGTCATAGATATGGAATACGTCGTCGGACCATCCCATCGAAAGAACATCACCAGGTAAGAAAGTAACTTG
This sequence comes from Ambystoma mexicanum, assembly GCF_040938575.1. Lineage (NCBI taxonomy): Eukaryota > Metazoa > Chordata > Amphibia > Caudata > Ambystomatidae > Ambystoma > Ambystoma mexicanum. The sequence goes on along the minus strand of NC_090925.1, from coordinate 322,590,240 downwards.
TTCATTTTGGCGATGATCGGCTTTGTGGGAGCTCCTCGCGGTGGCTTCCTCATCTGGGCCCTGTGCACTCTTTCCACTGCTAACCCCTGCGTGTTCGCTCCCCCCTTAATTTCCTGCAGCAGCATATTCTCAACATAATTTGTTGGATTCGGTCCTACCTCTCCTTCCGGAAGCCTTATGATACTTATGTTATTTCTGTGTGCACGCAATTCGGCTTCCTCCGCCCTATTTTCCAGGTTGCTCACCTGCTGTCGCAATAAGTGCACTTGTGTAGCGCTCACCGTGCAGATGGCTGTATTAGTCTTCACCTCTGTCTCCAGCCTGCTTGTGCATTCTGCCAGCGCCCTCATGTCCTGCCGCAGTAAATTGACATCCACCTGCACTGCGTCTATCTTCAATTCCATTGAAGTTTTGAGTCCGGCCATCGCCACGTCGAGCTTAGTATCCCATGTTACTTTTAAGTTGCTTCCAGCATCTGCTGGTCATAGCCTTGGGATCACAGGCTAGTGTTCGACTCTCTTGGCGTTTTCGTCAAAACAATTGTTGCTTTTCAGTTTCTCAACGTGAGATGTTGGTCGCTTGGGTATCAGGTTTCAAGCGGTGTACCGACTGTGGCACCAAGATGTCCATCACGGACCCACACGAGTTGTGTCTCTGGTGCCTCTGTACGGGACTGACGGGTGTCGATTGTGCGGAAAAATGCAACCCAAATCCCTGTGCGATCGAGCAGCTCAACTTGCGCTTGGTCGACAGCCCTCTAAATTCCTGGCGTGGTCGACGGTTCGGCGGAGGCCGAAACCGAGGGGAACACGCCCAAAAAACAACATAGGTGGAAGAAGAAACGGTCCCACTCGAGGATCCATTCTTCCTCGTCCTTGTCCCGAAAGAAGAAAAGGCGTCACTGCCACTGTAGGGATTCTGATTATTAACGGATAAAGGTAAGCTGTCGCCTACCACCCGCAAAGAGTGGGAGGGTTTCAAGTCCTCCATGCTGGATATGTTTAAAAAGCATGCTGCAGTCGGGGGCGGCTAACAACCCCCCTCTATCCCCCATCCAGCAGCCTTCGCAGCCAAGAGTGGGCTTGGCATGTCCGACCCCTCTAGTGCCCCGGTACCGACAATGTTGGCGCAGATAAATCTTTCGACTCCGAAGGAGGTTCAGTGGAAGCTGGATCAACCCTGTGCATCCAAGGATGTCGACACTACGGCATCTCGCTTGACACCGACATTCACCATATAGGCGCCGAAAGACAAACCGCAGACGGTTGTCGAGAAAACATTCACTCCACAACCCCGGTACAAATTTTGGGATACCATGGCAGGTATCTTCGGAAGTAATGACGCTGACGATCAGGGTGATGTCGACCCTATTTACTTGATTTGGCAGCTGGGTCAAGGCCTCCATGATGCCAGCGGTCTGGACACCTCTCTGGATCTCGAATTCCAGCAATCCCAGCCCTATGTCCATAATCTGTCCAAATTCAGAGATTTGGTAGAAAGGGTTATTGATACCCTAGGATTGCATTAATCTGTGGCGCTGATACACAGATATCTTAGATGAAGCTTCACCACAGAACACAATATTCCTTTAAACCCTGCCATTGCTGATCCATTAACAATTGTGGCAGCACCCTTGTTCTATTCCTCCCATCAGCTCTACTATTTGCGGGAAGTATTGGCCGGCTAGAGAAGACCCTTCATTCGTCTCCTCTCACCCTTGCCCGGAGGGGCTGGTTATGCAGGCAGCCACTGTCTCATCTAGACCTGCAGCTTCCACTTCCACCCTGCCTCCCGACACGGAAGCTAAAAAGGTTAATGCCTTAGCAAAGAAAGCAATTAGCTCCGGCAGTTATGGCCCTTAAGGCTACAAATGTGGCAAGCAATTTTGCCAAATACTTCTTTGGTCAATGGACAGCAGTTGAAAATGTTGCGCACTATGTTCCAGAAGAAGAGATGCACGAGGGCTTCCTACCGATTGTGGAGGATGGGAAAGAGGTTGCCAGACAGTCGCTGCGAACGGTGCGTGTCATCGCCGACTGTGTTGGCCGATCTATGGCATCAGCAGTAACGCTAAGAAGGCAGGCCTATCTAAAAACATCTGGATTCTCCCCTAATGTCCAAGTTAAGCTTCTGGACATGACCTTCGACAGCGATTTTCTTTTCGGCCAGAAAGCTGACGATTCCTTCAAAAATGTAAGGAATCCAAAATCGCTGCTTAGGCCTAGCTGCCAAGCCGGCCACACCTGCCTTCAGCTTCGCCTCTAGGGAACGGGGCTACAGGCAGTATGCTCCTTGGTTGTAGGTGAAAGGATCTAAAACAAAAGGATTGAATGCCTTTTTTTTGCCACCAAAAGTGCCGGAAAAAAAAGTTTCATATGCTTATTTTATTTATTTTTTTATTTTTTTTATGAGGTGTATCCCCCAACCCGCCGTTTTCCTTTTTTTAAAAAACATTTTTTATGCATACTAAACTAAATAATATATAAATAAATATAAAAACATTCGAATTTTTTTTTTACGGTCCTTTTGGTTTTGAACAAAAGGGCATTTCGATCCTTTGACTGGACACCATGCTCCTTATGGCAGGAGAGCGTAGCTCACACCGGCCAGGCAAGGGCAGATGCGTTTCTCGCCCTCCGGAAATGGGCAGAGGGGCTTCTAGAGGTAAACAGGTGGCATCAGCGGTTGAGGCGACCCAGCCTCCGAAACCACTTTGATTTTCCTCTCTCACAGTGCACTGGTTGGAGGAGGGTTGACAGAGCATTTGCTCCAGTGGCAGGGAATTGCTTCCTCATTCAGTTGGGCTATTTTCTGCCATTTGTGAGAAAACCACTGGACAGAGCTCCGCCCCACCCCCACTCCTAATCCAACCGGGAAAGGAGCTCCAGGAAGAAATGAAAGCCCTGTTGTTGAAGGGTGCCGTGGAAGAGGTACCTCCCGAGCGGAGAGGATCGGGTTGGTATTCACAGTATTTCCTGTTGCCCAAAAAGGGAGGAGGTCTCCATTCCATTCTGGACCTCAGGGCCTTGAACAAGTTCTTGAGGAAGCCAAATTCAGGATGGTGACGTTGAGAGATTCTCTATGCTCTCAACCTACAGGACCCTTATTTCCATGTGCCAATCCATCAAAAGCACAGGAAGTTCCGGAGGTTCCTCATTGGCGACAAGCACTATGAGTTCAAGGTGCTTCCCTATGGTCGAACCTCTGCCCCAAGGGTCTTCACCAAGCTCATAGCAGTAGTTGCGGCTCACCTCAGGAGATCCGGGGTCCATGTATTTCCATAGCTGGACGACTGGCTGATCCGAGTGAAGTCTGCAGTGCATGTCTTGTCCCATTTTGAGGGCACCTGCTTGTTGCTGCCCAAGCTGGGCTTCTCCCTAAATTTAAAGAAGTCCCAAATGACGCCAATCCAGAGGCTCTAGTTCATCGGAGCAGGTCCTAGATACCCGAGTAGGGAAGGCCTTCCCTCCTGAGGAGAGTGTAGTCCCCTTGACACACAAATGGTCGACTTGTTCCGGAACCATGCCAGTCTACCAGCGGCTTCGTTCCTCCGCCTCTTAGGTATTATGGCCTCCTGCATTTTTCTAGTGCCAAAGGCCAGGTTGCGCATGAGATCCCTGCAGTGGCTCCTGAGGGGTCAGTGATCTCAGTTCATCGGCACGCTCTCAGATCTCATCAGGGCGTCCGCTTCAGTGGTCAACGACCTGTCCTGGTGGGTGGAGAGCAACAGTCTCCTAGCTGGGGAACCCTTCTGCCTCCCTGGTGTCAGACCCGAGTGGTCACGAATGCATCTCTGAAGGGTTGGGATGCTCACTGCGAGGATTTGCAGGTGAGCGGCCTCTGGTCAGCAACACAAGCCATGTGGCACATCAACAAGTTGGAGTTGCGAGCCATCAGGCTTGGCCTGAAAGCAATCGCCCCGTCTCTGCAAGGGAAACATGTTCTCGTTCTGATGGACAGCACAGTGGCAATTGACTATCTCAACAAACAAGGTGGCGTGCACTTCAGCCCCCTCTGCACAGATGCAATCATGCTTTGGTTCTGGTTTCTGGAGAACCGTATCTGTCTCGGCTGTTTATCTGGTGGGCACAGAGAACAACTTGGCGGATGCGCTGAGCAGGCAGGGCATGGTCTTGCACGAGTGGGAAGTGTGCCAGGAAGTCCTAGAAGAGATCTCTCTCTCTCTGGGGTACCCCAGCAGTGGATCTGTTTGCAACAGAGTCCAACAGGAAATGCAAACAGTTTTGCTCGAGGGAATTCCCAGCGAACGGTGCACTTGGGGGGGCGTTTCTGGTGGATTGGACCTTCCCTCTCCATTACGCGCTCTTTCCGATTCCTGTCATTCCATGGGTTCTCCAGTGGTTGAAGAGGTTTCGAGCAACCATGATCTTGATCGCCCCAGACTGGGTGAGGAGAACGTGGTATCCGACCTCTCGGATCTGTCCATCTGTCCACCTCACTTGTTGCCTTGGCGTCTGGATCTCCTAACCCAGTCGGAAGGTCGGATACTCCACCGACTCCGGAATCCCACAACATACATGCGTGGCTCTTGAGAGGATTAGAAATGATGATTGGGACCTCTCTCAGGAAGTACTTGAAGTGTTTCTGGCTGCACGCAGACAGTCTTCAAGATCTTTATACGTGTGCATATGGAGAAGATTTGAGGCGTGGTGCAGGGAACGTGAGATTGACCCCATCTCTTGCCCTACCACTACAGTGATGGAGTTCCTTCTGTCACTGGCCTCAGCAGGCCTCCATGGTCAAAGGTTATTTGACAGCCTTGTCTGTGTTTAAGTTATCCCCGGATCAAGGTTCATTTTTTACGATCCCAGTAATGGCACAATTCCTGAAAGGCCTCGTGAATACGTTTCTGCCAACTCCCTTTGTTGTCCCAGATTGGAACCTTAATCTGGTACTAACATTTCTGATGACGACTCCCTTCGAGCCTATGAATACATTTCCATGAAGACTTCTTTCTTTGAAAACAAGCTTTTTTGTGACAATTGCAGCCACTAGGTGGTTGAGGGAACTGCAGGCCTTATGCTGTAAGCCACCCTTGCGTTTTTTCCAGGAGAAAGTCTCACTCCGGGTAAGGGCTAGCTTCCTTCCCAAGGTTGTCTCTAAATTCCACCTGTCGCACTCCATCAACCTTCTGGTCTTCTTCCCTCTTCCGAACCCTTCTAAGCAGGAGGAACAGTTAAATCGCCTAGACCCGAAAAGGACGTTGTTATATTGCAGGACAGCTGATTTCAGGAGAGCATACCAGCTCTTTGTGGGCCTTTTCCTTAGCCTGTAAGGGCCTGCCCATAACCAAGCAGACTTTATTCCGCTGGATAATTTTCTACATGGCTTAATGCTACCAGTTTGCTGGGAAATAATTACCAGCAGGCATCAAGGCCCATTCGTCATGGGCGGTCTCAGCGTCAACAGCATTACAGAGGGGAGTCCCTGTTCAGGAGATTTGTCGTGCTGTGACATGGTCATCCCTCAATACTTTTGCCAAGCACTGTAGCCTGGATGTGGCTCGTGCAGCTGATGCGTGTTTTGGCAGGGCAGTGCTGCAAAATCTATTAGTATAACTTCTGCCCGCCTCCTTCATCTACTGCTTTGGGAGTCTACCAGATGAGGAATCTGCGGGAGAAATGCAGTCCATTGAAGGAGAGATTACTTAACGTAATGTTCTTTCAATGGATTCTTCTCCCGCAGATTGCTCATCTCCCAACCATCCCCGCTCAGAAAGCCAGTGGTTGGTGCGCCTCTTCTCTTTCACGTTGGCTTAGTGATGGTCCTCAGTGTCTGTTTTCTGTCTTTCCTGGCACAGTTTTCTTAAAAAAAAATAAAGATTTTTCTAACATTACTTGTAATGTTTGTTGCAATTGTTCCTCCTCCCAAGGTCTATAGATTCACATGCTCATGAATATTCCCCGGCGTCAGGCTGGGAATCCTCGTTAAAAGAAAAAACTGTTTAACTTTTGTTTATAAACTGTCTTTTGCCTATAAACCAATGACTGAGCTCTGGGTCATACTGCCCCAGCCAATGACTGCCCTCTCCCTAAGCCCCTCCACTGGCAGATTTTTACTGCACGTTCAATTGTTGGGAGTCCTCGCGTTTCGCTCTTAGAGGTTTTTGCATTTTTTCGCGCTTTTTTGGCTAGGAAAACCCTATTTTGTTCAATCGAGCCCGTGTGCTCCATCTTTTATTCATCCGATTAATGGGGATCTATTTTTCGGCAACTTTCATCGCCACTCAAGGGCAAAATCATCAAGTGTTTTCTTCTTGGATGTTTCCAGAATGCCATCAGGCCTACACCGAGCCGGATTATGTCTTCAAGCTCTGCGCCAGCTGCGGTTTGCGGAATGTTTTCACAGATGACAAGCATTCCCAGTGCCTTTATTGTCTTCACCCGACGCACAAGGAAGAAGATTGCGAGATCTGCCATGGCTTTTCCAAGCGCACGATGAAGGATCGGAATGTTGGACTGGCGCCGTGGCTCAAAGCCAGGGCCTCTACCCCATGTGATCCACGGGAGCATGCCTCATCCGGATCCAGCCAGCCAGAGCGGGCTTCTATGTCCTTTGAGGGCTCTCGATCCATGGGGGCCCAAAACAAGGCCAAGCACTGCGAGTCCGCTTCCTTTGGGGTCGCTGCGCAAGCGGGTCCCATGACGGTCAGGGCACGTTCATAGTCTCCATCAGCCTCGATCTCCAGCCTTCGCTCCAGTTCTTCATCAAAGAGGAAGTCCGCTACCCTGGGAAAGCTGCGAGAGAAGCCAGAGAAGGCCAAGCAGGACAAGGTATCCAGTCTGCCAGTTAAGGCCCAGGTGGTCCGATTCAAATCGTCCTCTTCCATCGAGATGGTTGCTACCGCTCTTCTCGAAGGCGAAAGGGGGTGACCCGGTCCAGGGTACCCCGGTGGCGGCCAGGGTGGCTCTTCCTCACAGTCGGGAGGCTTCGGCCAAACTGATGGAGAAGACTCCAGATAAGAGGATGCCCGACCTTAGCCCGAATCCGACCCCTCAGTAAGCAAAGAAAACGGGGGCGTGGAAGAGCTCCAGGGCACTGATACAGTCGAGGAGGACATAGCTTCCATCTACACCATCCAGCAGGAGGGGGGTGACAACGAGGAGATGCCCGCCGGAGGCGACAACATCGGCGGGGACGACGTAGGCACTGGGCCCTTCGACCTTGTTTCGCAGGCACCTCCCAGAGATCTGTCGCAGGATATTCTTTTGACCCTCCAGACTGGTGTCAGAGATTCAGAAGAGGATGCCGACGGCAACACCAGCAACACCACAGGTTGACACCGCGGCCACCACCACTGAAGAAAAGGAGGAGACACCCTACACCTCCACTCCAACTGTCACTGCCCCCCCGACCCCTAGGAATACGGGAACGGACACAGCGACGACGGATACTGACGACGTTGGCGGAATCTCTCCGCCACCAAGGGTTTCTCCACCAGACGAACTGGGTTCCTTCCACTCCATGATCGCCCGTGTGTCAGAGCTCATCCAACTCACCCCAGAAGAGAAGGAGGGTTTCCAGTATCAGCGGCCGGAGGCGAAAAGGAAGACCATTCTTTCGGTTCCGCTCCTGGACGATGTCTGGGATGAGGGGCTGGCGCTGTTGAAGAACCCCGCCTCAGCCCCAGGGCAAGAGGGACCATCTAGAAAAGGAATACTGGGTGCCGGAATCTGCCCCCAAATGTCTGCGGTCACAACCATCGCCGGACTCAGTGGTCTCATCTACGGCTAGGAAGAAGTCGGCCAACCCGTTGTCATCAGCCTCTGCCCCCGGGACAACGAGGGGAAAGAAGTTTGACGCTGTGGGGTGAAAGGTAATTTACTCTGCAGTGACAACGGTCAAGGTGGCCAACGCCTTAGCGATCCTGGCCCAGTATGACTGGGAGCTATGGTACAAGATGGCTCCGATCCTCGTTTTCCTCCCCGAGTACAAGCGGGTAGAGGCAATGGAGATCCTTCAGGAAGGCAAGGTGGCGTCGGACCACGCCATCACCATGGCCCTGGACATTGCAGACACAGGGTTCCGCCAGATGGGAAACAGAGTTTGCCTCCATCGTCGTGGCTGGCTGAATGTCACACACTTCAGACGAGGTCCAGACAAAGGTCCTGGACATGCCGTTTGGGGGGGCCACCTTTTTAGGCAAGGCAGTCTATGAATCTCTTCAGGCCATCAAGACCGACACAGAGACGGCCCGTGCCCTGGGCACACTGCAACAGCACCGTCCGTCCTTTCGCCCTTCAGGAGGGAAGTCGGGTAGGTCTTCGAAGAGTTTCGGTGGTGGATTGTCCTCTTACCTCCAACCCTCCCATTCCACGACCTGGGAAGCCTAGAGGGGTCGTTCCAAGGCCTTCGGAGGTGGCCTCTGTCGTCTTCAAGGCTCCCAGGGTGGTGCGCCGGCCTCCAAGCAGGACTGAACCGGCTGAGACGTCAGGCTCCCACCTCTGCACTCCAGCGAACTTCGTCAGCGTGTGGGAAAAGGAACAAGTTACTTACCTGTAACTGTTGTTCTCCAGCATGGGTCTGGCATGGATTCACATGCTCATGAATATTCCCCGTCGTCAGGCTGGGAATCCTCGGTAAAGAAAAAAACCAGTATCAGTTTCGTTTCTGATCTGTCTTTCGTAGTAATAACCAATCACTGGTCTCTGCGTCATACTGACCACAGCCAATGACTGCCCTCTACCTAAGCACCGCCTCTGGCAGCCATCTTCAGATTTGGAAGCACGTGAAGTGGCAGTATGACCAAGTGAAGAGCCGCAGAGGGGTAGGCGGGAGGGTTCGCATGTGAATCCATGCCAGACCCATGCTGGAGAACAACAGTTACAGGTAAGTAACTTGTTCCTTCTCCAGCATGGGGTCTGGCATGGATTCACATGCTCATGAATAAAGAATACATAGCAGTACACACATGCACAACCACGGGAGGTGGCAAAGGCTCAACATTAAGCATTACATCAAACTCAACATCAAGCAATCTTACCTCCTCACCAGGCTCACCTCAGGCGAACAGGTTGCGCAGCACTGCTTGGCCGACCCTGGACTCCTCCCTGGAATCCCGATCGACGCAGTAGAATTTCGTGAAGGTGTGCGTCGACCTCCACGTAGCAGCCCTGCATATGTCCAGCAGGGGCACACCAGAAAGGAACGCCGTGGTAGCTGCAATCGCTCTGGTGGAATGGGCTCTCGGACGGCCAGGCAGCGGTCGGTTTGCCAACCGATGACAGTACATGATACAGCCGGAGAGCCATCTGGAAATGGAAGCCTTCGAGAGAGCCTTCACCTGATTGACAGGTCCAAAGTTCACAAAGAGTTGTGACGTCTTCCGAAAACACTTCGTGCGGTCCACGTAGAACTTCAGCGCTCTAGCCACATCCAGCGAGTGCAAAGTCCTCTCAGCCGGCGACGAAGGCGACGGGAAGAACACAGGCAACACCAAGGGTTCGTTGAGATGGAAGTCCGACGGTACCTTGGGCATGAAGGAGGGGTGCGTCCTGAGCACTACCCTCGTGTCGTGAAAAGTCAAGTACGGGGCCTTGCAGGAAAGGGCCTGGATCTCTCCCACCCTTCGTGCGGAGGTGATGGCCACAAGAAACGCTGTTTTCCACGACAGAAACTTCAACGGGCCGAGTGCAGAGGCTCGAACGGAGGTCCCATGAGCTTGGTCAGCACCACGTTGAGCTCCCACGCCGGGGCCGCCGCCTTCACCGGCGGGAACGATCTGAACAGTCCCTTCATGAACTCTTTCACCAGACGATGAGACCACAAGGACGTCCGACCCGTGGTTCTGGTGTATCGGGAGATCGCAGCAAGATGAATCTTTGGCCAGCTTTGGCCAGCGTCAGCAGGTACGGCAGTACCTGGGGAGCCGTAATCCGTAGAGGGTTAATCTTCTGTGCATGGCACCAGACAAATGCTACGGACACAAATGGAAGAGGTTATCTAAGAGTCGAGGACGCCCTGGCCTTTGCAAGAACCTCTCTGCAGTCGGCCGGTATGTCGTATCCTCCAAACTCTAGCGCTGCAGGAGCCAGGCCTGCAAGTTCAGCGATTCCGGGTCGTGGTGGAGGATGGCGCCTCCTTCCCTGGGGAGTAGATCCGCGTCCACCGGCAGCTTGATTGGCGGGGACGCTGACAAGTCCAGAAGGTCCGGGAACCATATCTGCCTCGGCCACGCACCGTGACCTCTTGAGCTGGTTGACGAGCCGGATTAGCAGTGGCAAAGGAGGGAACGCGTAGAGGAACAGGCCCTCCCAGGGGAACGAGAAGGCATCGCCCATGCTCCTCGCCTGGGGAAACCTGCTGGCGAACCTCCGGCACTTGGAGTTCGTCGCCGTCGCGAACAGGTCGATCTGGGGTGTGCCCCACCGTCGGAAGAGGCGATCCACTAGATCCTGCCGTAGTTCCCACTCGTGGCACGAGCGCAGCTCCCTGCTGAGTGAGTCGGCGATGGTGTTTTTTATCCCTGCCAGATGAAACGGCACCAGAAACATCCTTTGGGCGACGGCCCAATGCCACAGGTCCTGTGCCTCCTTGGACAGCGCTGGAGACCTGGTTCCACCCTGTTTCCTGATGTAAAACATGATGGTGGTGTTGTCGGTGAAGATCCTCACCACCTTGCCCTTGAGGGACGGAAGGAAGGACCTGAGGCCCCAGAACAATGCACGGAGCTCCAGGACGTTGATATGGAGGAACTTCTCCGTCGGGAGCCAAAGGCCTCTCGCGTGCAGATTTTCGGTGTGCGCTCCCCACCCTTCCAGGGAGGCATCCGTGGTCACTGTCTCCTGGTGGTCTGGGGTCTGGAAGTCCATGCCCGCCGTCAGATGCGCGCGGTTGCCCCACCACCGGACCGCTCGGCGGAAACTCTCGTCGAGTGTGATCCTCTCCTCGAAGCCGCCCGTCGTTTGGATCCAGCGCGCGTCCAGGAACTCCTGCAACGGGCGCATCCGGAGCCTGCACATGGGAATGAGGTAGATGCAAGAAGACATCATTCCGAGGAGGGACTTGATGGACCTCACCTTGGCCGCGTCGGAAACCAACATCTGCTGTACCTTGCCCAGGATGGACCTGGTCCTTTCCTCCGACGGGGAGGCCTGAAGGGACACTGTGTCGAGCTTCGCTCCCAGAAACAGTGCGTTTTGCGCGGGTACCAGGTGGGCCTTGGCGTAGTTCACGGAGAATCCCAGGTCCGTGAGAAGTTGGACGGTCCTTGCCGTGTGCTCCACGGCGAGCTCCCTCGTCTTGGCTCGGATGAGCCAGTCGTCCAGGTAGGGGTAGACGTGGATCCCCTCGCGGCGCAGCTGCGCCGCCACCGGTGCAAGGCACTTGGTGAATACCCTGGGTGCCGACCGTAGTCCGAATGGGAGGGCTTTGAACTGGTAGTGACGCCCTTGGACCACAAACCTGAGGAATTTTCGGTGCCCCTTTAGGATGGGAATATGGAAGTAGGCATCCTCCAAATCCAACGACGACAGGAAGTCTCCTTCCTCCAGCTGCCCTAGGACGTGCTGGAGGGTGACCATCCGGAACTTCTGCGCCTTGATGAACTTGTTCAGACGTCGCAGGTCTAGGATGGGGCGCCATCCTCCCGTCTTCTTCTTCACGAGGAAGTATCTCGAGTAAACTCCGGAGCCCCGAAGCCTCTTTGGGACGAGTTCGATGACGCCCTTCCTGAGCATCGCCTTTACCTCCAGGAGAAGCTGAGGGACGTGAAGCTCTTTCCTGGCCACGGGGGGGACGCGCGGGCACCTTCTTTGAAACTCGAGCGCGTGTCCCCGGGCTAAGGCGTCCAGCACCCAACGGTCGGTGGAGATGGACTCCCACACGCTGACGAAGCTCGCCAGCCGGCCTCCCACCGGGGTGCTTCGGTGGGGGCCCGACCCCACGGCCGGTTCAATCCTGTTTCGACGAGGCTTTGCCGCCTTGACCTCCTTGGCGACGACGGCGGGGTCCGCCAGACTTGCCTCGTCCTCTGTAGGCCTCCTGAGACGACGAGCGGGCCGCTTGACGGTAGGTGGAGAAACCGCCGCCGGAACCTTTGGACGCGCCCTTGCCTCCGCTGCTCCGAAAGGGCGTCTGTCGTTGCTGCAGAACCCCAAGGGCCAGGGCCGTCTCAGTGTCCGCTTTAATGGCCTGAAGGGAATCGTCCACTGTTTTCCCAAACAGGTTGTTCCCATCGAACGGCATGTCCAGGACTCTGGTCTGTACGTCTTGACAGAAGTCCGTAGCCTTGAGCCATCCACGCCGCCTAAGGCACACGCCGTTGCCCAACTGACGAAACCCAGTGTCGGCGATGTCCGTCGCAATAGTGATGACGTGGTCCGACGCCACCTCGCCTTCCTGTAGGATCTCCAGGGCATCCGCCCTCTTGTCGTCCGGTAGGAAGTCCAGCAGGGGAGCCAGTTTGTGCCATAGCTCCCTGTCGTAGCGGGCCACGATAGCCAAGGCGTTGGCCGCTTTAATAGTCGTCGCTGCAGACGAGATGACCCTGCGTCCCATAGCGTCCAATTTCTTTCCCTCGCCGTCCGGTGCGGAAGTCGATGTGGAGGCCGCACCCCCCCCCCCCCCGCTTTCTTCCTGGCCGCCGCGGAGACGACGGAGTCCGGGGTAGGCTGCGCCCGGAGGCACAGGGGGGCCGCGTCCGGGACCCGGTACTTCTTCTCGTACCGGTCTCTTCTAGCTGGCGTCGTGGAAGGGTTCTTGAGGAGGGCGAGGCCCTCATCCCAAATGTCGTCCAGTAGAGGCACCGCGAGGACAGTCTTCCTCTTGGCCTCGCGCCGTTGATAAAGGAATCCTTTCTTTTCCTCAGGGCAGAGTTGGAAAAGCTCGGATGCCCTGGCGATCATGGAGTGGAACGATCCAATCTCGTCGGGCGGAGAAGCCCTGGTGGGAGGTGACGACGGTAGATCCTCGTCGTATACCTCGTCGTCCGTACCCGTCGCTGCCGTGTCAGTCCCCGTATCATCCCCTCGGGTGGACGGGGAGGAGGGCTGTACGGGGCGCGACGGCTGAAAATGAGGTGGAGGGTGAATCCTTCTTTTCTTGGGCGGGGGAGCACCAGAAGGTCCCGGTTCAGGATCCCCCGACGGGAGAGGTTCCTCCGTCGGCAACGGTAGTCTCGTCCTTATCTCTGAACATAAGGACTGTATAGCCAACAAAATGGCCGCCGAGTTGTCTTGCGGCACTGGCAGAGGGGAATCCAACGGGCGATCAGGGGCCCCGTCGGCACCCTCGACGATGTCGTCGTCACCTGCGTCGGGATCCATCCCGACGGGCCGGTCTTCTTCCACGCCAAGGCCGTGGCTTAAGACCTCAATCAGCTCTACCTCTGAGGTTGAGTCCGAATCTACGATGACGCCCTGCCCCCCCTTTTTCTTCCCCGCCGGGGGTTTCACGGGGTCCTATCGATGGGCACAAAAGAGGACTCCCTCCGAGGTGGCAGGGAGATTCTGAGCCCCGAGGTCGCCACCACTGGTGTAGCCTCCACAGGCTGAGCCAGGGCCGCCGCGACAGTATCGATAGAGGGCTTGGCCGGATGGATTAAGGCCTTCACCACCTTAGGTGCGCTCACCGCCTTATCCTTGAGAGGGGGGACACTGCCTCGCTCCCCCTCCGATGGGGCCTTCGAGCTCGACCGGGGCCTCTCCAGGAGCTTCGCCGGGTGCTCGCCCTTCCTCTTACCCGACCCAGAGCGTTGGCTCGTGGCTGAAGGTGCCGGGGAGGGTGCGCCCTGCCTGGCGCCCGTAGAGCCCGACCGTTCGGCGCTCCCGGTGCCAGCGGACTCACAGTGCTTGGCCTTGTGTTGGACCCCCGTCGCCGGGGCGTCCTCAAAGGTCTTAGAAGACCGCTCGGATTTCTTCCTCCTCTTCTCGCCTGACGGGCTCTTCCCTTCCAGCCAGTTGGCGAGACGTTGATGGCGGTCCTTCATGGTCCGCTCCGACATATTGCCGCAAAACGCACAGTCCTTCTCCACGTGCGTCTTGTCCTCATGTAAGCAGTAGAGACAAGGAGTGTTCGTCCTCCTTAAAGACGTTCTGCAGCTGGCATCCAGGGCAGATCCTGAACAGCTTTCCGGGCGTCGAGCTTCCCTTCTCCTGGGCCATGTCCGGGCCTGAGAAACTTCTGGAGTCCTCCAAAAGCGTAGCTCGACGAAATCTTCACCCTTGAGGGGCGCAGACGAATCCGACACGGGTCCCCGTTGATCGGATGGAGAGTCGGTGGAGCTTGAGGCTCTTTTGACCGAAAAAAAACGAAGTTTTTGAGAAAAAATGTGAAAAAATAGCACTAACGCTCGAGAGCAATAGCACGAGGATCCCAACACATGAACGTGCGGTAAAAATCTGAAGATGGCTGCCAGAGGCGGTGCTTAGGTAGAGGGCAGTCATTGGCTGTGGTCAGTATGACGCAGAGACCAGTGATTGGTTATTACTACGAAAGACAGATCAGAAACGAAACTGATACTGGTTTTTTTCTTTACCGAGGATTCCCAGCCTGACGATGGGGAATATTCATGAGCATGTGAATCCATGCCAGACCCCATGCTGGAGAACCTCTCCACCGATCGATGGGTGCTGTACGATCTCGCCCACAGCGGCCCGGCAGGAGCAACACATCCCTCAGCTGTTGCTGGAGGTTCAGGCCATGTTAAGAAAAGGGGCGATGGAGCTGGTTCCGAAGCGACTCCGATGCTCCGGAGTATACTCAAGGTACTTTCTGGTAAGAAAGTCGACTGTGGGCTGGAGGACCATACTCTATCTACGACGACTCAACAAGTACATCAAGTCCCAGAAATTCAGGATGGCCACGTGCAGCACGTGCTCAGCCAACTGGAGGAACACTTTGTCGTCGTTGGTTCTAGAGGACGTGTACTTCCACGTCCCCATTCACGGAAAACATTGCAAGTTCCTGCGCTTTGCTGTACAAGGGAAGCACTACCAGTTCAAGGCTCTCCCCTTCGGACTGAAGTCGGCACCCAGAGTCTTTACGAAGTGCCTGGCTCCAGTGGCGGCCCATCTGCGACTACAGGGAATTCATGTTTACCCGTGCCTTGATGACTGGCTCATTCGGGCCAGGTCAAGGGACATCGCCGTCGATCACACGGAGAGGACCATCCGGCTGCCGACGGATATGGGGTTTTTCAGTGAACTATGCTAAATCCTGCTGGGCTCCATCACAGAACCCGCTGTTCCTGGGGTCCAGGCTCAACATGGTATCCTGCCTGGCTGCTCCATCGGAAGAGAGGATAGCAACCATTTTGGGCAAGGTGCAACAGCTGTTAGCACTGAAGATCGCAATGGCGAGGACCATCAATTTGCTGCTCGGCATGATGTCGTGTATCTACCTGATCCAGCTCTGCAGGTTGCAGATGAATTCCTGGACTCCCTTTGGATCCAGGTGCCCGGAAGCTTCAAGGACAGCGTGTGCTCGACAAGGAGTTCCATCGAGTGATAAGGTGGTGGGGCGTGCAATCTGTCGCCAGGGGCACAGACTTCCAGAGCCCTCCATCCCAGGAGACGGTCACAACGGACGCTTCCCTGGAAGGATGGGGAGCACACACCGGACGTCTCCACGTCAGAGGACTGTGGCTGCTGGAGGAGAAGGCGCTACACATCAACGTACTGGAACTACGGGCTGTGTTTTGGGCCCTAAAATCATTTCTCCCGTCCTCCAAGAGCAAAGTGGTGAGGGTCTTCACGGACAATACCACCACAATGTTTTACATCTGGAAGCAGGGAGGCACCAGATGTCCGGCGTTCTGGATTTGTGGCACTGGGCAGTCCCCCAGGGGATGTTCCTCGTTCCTTTTCAACTGGCAGGAGTCAAGAACAACATCGCTGATGCCCTCAGCAGAGAGCTGCGCTCTTGCCATGAGTGGGAGCTTCGGCAGGATCAAGTGGACAACCTCTTTCTCAGGTGGGCCAGTCCCCAGATCAATCTATTTGCGACGGCGACCAAGTGCCGGAGGTTCGCCAGCAGGTTCCCCCAGCCGGGTAGTATGGAGGGCGCATTCTCCTTCACTTGGGCAGGCCTGTTCCTGTACGCGTTTCCTCCGTTGTCGCTGCTCCTTACAGTCATCAGTCAACTCAGCCGGTGCAGATTGATCCGAGCCAGCGTGGCCGAGGCAAATCTGGTACCCGAGACCTTCTCAGAATGTCAGGGTCCCCTCCAGTCAAGCTGCCAGTGGTTGCGGATCTTCTCGCCACGGAAGGAGGTGCAATCCTGCACCACAACCAAGGATCGCTGAACCTGAAGGCATGGCTCCTGCAGCATTAGAGTTTGGTGGGTACAGGCTGCCTGCGGACTGCAGGGAGGTCGTTGCCAAGGCCAGGGTGTCCTCGACTCTGAAGTGTTGCGGACACAAATGGAAGCGTTTCGCGACTCGGTGTCGTTCGCAGAAGATTAAACCTCTGCGGGTCACGGCCCCCCAATTCCTTCCATATTTGTTATCGTTGGCTAAGTCGGAGCTGGCGCACGCCTCCATCAAGGTGCATCTGGCGGCTATCTCCCGCTACACCAGGTCTCCGGGACGTTCTTTTCTTATGTCGCACCGTCTAGTGAAGGAGTTCATCAAAGGACTGTTCTATTTGTTCCTGCCGGTGAAGGCGCCTGCTCTGCATGGGAACTCAGCATGGTACTGACTAGGCTCATGGGGGCCCCATTCAAAGCCGATGCATCAATCTCTGCTTAAGTTCCTGTCTTGGAAGACAGCTTTTCTCGTGGCCATCACCTCTGCTAGGAGTGTAGGTGAGATCCAGGCCCTGTCCTGCAAACGAGACGAGGGTGGTGCTGCGGACACACCCGTCCTTTATGCCCAAGGTTCCATCGGAATTTCATCTCAACAAGCCCTTGGTGTTTATTTATTTATTTAATGTATTACACACCCAGACCCTTGGGTATCACGGCGAGGTTACAGACAGCTTATCAAATTTGTTATACAATGTTACAGTAAAACAATTAGAATAACAGTGGCGCAAATTGGGTCATAAAAACAGTGTAGTTACAATTTTAATAAAGTAATTCTGAGTGAGGTCCTACATAGTTCATGGATAGTCAGTTAGTAAGGTGAATCAGTACTGGGAACATGAAGGTCTAGTCAATCAGTTTTTGTTAAACAACCATGTTTTCAGTGATTTTTTTTTTAAGCTAGCAATGGTTTCCTCATTGTTGATTCTGAGTGGTAGGGAGTTCCACAGGGTAGGGGCCAGGACTCTGAAACTGCTCCCTCCTGCTTTGGTGCTTTTGTGACGCAGAATTTCTAGTAGTGCCTGATTATTAGATCTGAGGGCTTTGTTGGTAGTTTTTTTTCTTTATAGCATTGTTAAGGTAACTGGGGGCTTGGTTAGTGAGAGATTTATATACAACACATAAGGTTTTGAAAATGATTCTGGCTTTGATAGGCAGCCAATGATTTTCTCGCCTAATGTTAGAGATATGGTCTGATTTCTTTATGCCTAAAGCCGCTCTAAGAGCTTTATTCTGCAGCAATTGTAGTTTACTTGTATTGGCATTAGAAGTTCCTAGAAGTAGGATGTTATAGTAGTCAAGCTTGGTTAATATCAACGCTCTGGCTAGTGTTATACAATTGGCGGGTGTAAGGAATTGACGGGCTGAGATGTGTTTACACATGGTGAGATTGGCATCTAGATAAATGCCAAGAGTTTTGACTTGCTTGAGTACTGGTATCAAGGTGCCGTCGATATTGATGTGTGTGTAATCAAGATGGAGAGAGCCTATTCTAGATTGGGATCCTACGATGAGAACCTCAGTCTTCTCATCATTGAGACAGAGACTGTTCGTTGCCATCCAGTTTTGAATGATAGCGTAGATTTTGTTAATGGACTGGGTATCTTGGGCGTAATACCCAGTGATTGGGATAAGGATCTGGGTGTCATCTGCAAAATTTGTGTGGATGACACCCATATCTTCTAATGCTGAGAAAGGAGTTTGGCATAGGCATTATACAAGGTAGGGGAGAGGCATGATCCTTGGGGTACTCCGATGCGAACCGCTATGGGGGTCAGCCGCATCTTTCCCAATGGCGACTCTGGATGTTCGTTCAGCTAGAAAATATTTGATCCAGAGGGTGGCATCGGTAGAGAAACTGAAATCTTTGGCTAATGTGTCACAGAGTTTGTCATGGTCTAAAAGGTCAAACGCTGCTGATAAGTCCAGCAGCTGCAATATGACCATTTTACTTGAGTCTCTGATGGTGTCTATTTGGATTTTGAGGTCAGTGAGAGCGGTTTCGGTACTATGGTTCGGTCTGAACCCGGATTGTCTGGCTCCTAGGAGTTTGTTCTGTTCGAGGTGGGTTTGTATTTGGTTATATGCTATTTTGTCAATAATTCTGTGAAGGAATGGGACTGTAGTTATAGGCCTATAGTTGGTCGGAATTAGCGGGTCCAGCGAAAGCTTCTTTTAGTAATGGTGTGACCCGATGCTGGTCGGGACCAGATTGCAACTGAAGGCTGCATTGACAAAATTGGTGATGATAGGGGTGAGGGTGGGAGCACATAGTTTGAATAAATGTGCTGGGAAATTGTCTCCTTTGCAGTTGGATGCCTTTAGTTTATCTATGGTGTTAAGCACTGTTTCTTGGGAAACTGGAGAGAAATGGAAGGCTGGGGTATTACATTCTATAGGGCTGGTAGCGGCGTTTGCCAGAGTATGTTTTTCTGCTAGTATTTAACTATGGTCCTGTGAACCATGGGAAGGCCTTGTCCAAGACTTCCATCTCCAGGAGGCTCTCCGGCTGTATCACTCACTGTCACCGGTTGGCAAACCGAACTCTGCATAGCCGTCCGAGAGCCCGTTCTACCAGCTGCGACGACGGCGTTCCGGTCTCGTGTGCCCCTGCTGGACATCTTCAGGACTGCTACGTTGAGGTCTACGCACACCTTCACGAAATTCTACTGTGTCAACAGGGATTCCAGGAAGGAGTCCAGAGCCAGCCAAGCAGTGCTACGCAACCTGTTAGCTTGAAGGTGAGCCTGGTGAGGAGGTAAGAGTAATTGCTTCTGTTGAGCCTTGCCACCTCCCGTGGTTGTGTACGTATGTACTGCTATGTATTCTTTATTCATGAGCATGTGAATCTATGCCAGACCCCATGCTGGAGAAGGAACACCTTAGTTATCTGTAACCGTTGTTCTCCAGCATGGGTTTGGCATGGATTCACATGCGAACCCTCCCTCCTGCCCCTCTGTGGCTCTTCTTGGTCATACTGCCACTTTACGTGCTGCCAAATCTGAAGATGGCTGCCAGAGGAGGGGCTTAGGGAGAGGGCAGTCATTGGCTGGGGGCAGTATGACCCTGAGCTTGTTGGTTGGTTTATAGAAGAAAGACTGTTTATAAACGAAAGTGAAACTGTTTTTTCTTTTACCAAGGATTCCCAGCGTGATGATAGGGAATGTTCATGAGCATGTGAATCCGTGCCATCCCATTGGTTCTCTCTGTTTTCCTATTCCGTGTGGTGTGCTCGGGGGGGGGGGGGAAAGGGGGAAACTGAGGTGTAGGTCGTAGTGACGAGGTATTTATACAATGCCTGATGTCCCGTCCGGAGCTGACGACCAGATGCCGAGCAAGGCGGATCGACGGTCAGCCGCCGGGTCAAGGTCCGCCTGTCGAAAAGTTTCCAAAGCAGCAGAACTGGAGGGAATATCTGTATGATGAGGAATATGCAGGAGAAGAATCCCTAGGAAGAACAGTAAGTAATTTCTCTTTCTGTGAGATCAAGAATTATGGAAGGTCTACCACAGTCCAACAAGCAGTAAGATGAGTGATTTGCAACTGGCAAATTACAGGTCAACTCCCCATGCCCGGAGGTTAATCAGCAGCAGGAAACCCAACCACCAGTAAACATCAAGTGCTTGGTGGTGATTGGCACCATAAAAGTCCAACCACAGGGCAACATCCAGCACATGATGGTTATCAGTTAAGGAAGGTTAACCATGGTAAAGACACCGCATCAGAGGTGATTTAGCATCATGGAAATCCTACCACAATCCAACATCCAGTGATTTGTAATATAAAGTAATACAGATTCAGAGCCACAGCCCAACACACACTATCCACTGGTATGAGGCAGCTGTGAATGCCAACTGCTTGAAGCTAAATTGTGCTCCTTGGAAATGTAGCTCAATCACTTACATTAAAATAATTATGAATGTAGGGAAATGAAGTACAATTTTTTAGAGCTGAGGTTTGTGAAGGAATATGTTCTTAAGTCTGGCTTATTGTATTGTGGCTCTGGCCTCCATGTTTCATATGTTCCTGCTCGATCCTTCTATAAACTGCCATTGTATAACAGTTGCTGACCTTCTCGTTCGTTTACCAGCTCTCGTCCTGCTTTTCCCTTACCCTCTCCCAATGTTGGTGTCTCACTAAACTCATTCACATGATTTTTCTTCACATTCTTCTCTGTGTGGTGCATGGTCTCTAGCTATCATGCCTGGCTGCTTTATTGGAATAGTCCTTCTTCAAGATCTGTACTTCTGCATAGTGTTGATTATGCCCATAGTTTCTAATACTAAATTTTGCCAATACTGGCCACATATATGTCTGAATTATTGCACCCTGCAAAGCTGTCCATATACACATGCTGATCTTCCAGTTATGCAACCCTTCAATGTGGAGAGTGACATTGTCTTGTACAGCTAGCATGATAATATGCATGTGGCCCCCTTCATGCACATTAACATTTCCCTGTCCCGTCATTGGTTTAAGTTAATCTTGCCTTCACTTGAGCATCTCTTTGCTCCTATCCCCTTCAACCTTTTTAGAAATGGCGTGACCACAACTTCATCTTGTGCATGTATGCCACTCTCGACAGCTAAAGAGGCCCAACTCCACCCTGAATTGTGCCTTATGTAGGGTTTCATCCATAGTCTGCACCCATTTTTACAAGCCAGTCATATCGATGTGAACACTTGGATACCTAGCCTATGCCGCAGGGTTTAACGTCTGGCCCCACTTACACACAGCCTTGGATATGTCACTGTATTGTGCCTTTGTTACCATCGGTTATTGATTGGGTCATACACATATGCTCCTTATGCTGAAATGAAAGACCCTGTTTGTTCATTATCTTCAATCCAAATAGATTCACTTCCTTTTGCCTTCAGTAGTAGAGGATAGATCACAACAGAACAGTTATTTTTTTACAATTACAAGGAACAGGAAGTGGTTGCCATGTACCCTTTAAAGCAAATGAGCTTCTGTTTGAATGTGGTCATTTGCACGAATGCCAGAGATCAGGCATCAGCCTGTTCTTGTCATGCAGTTAAACCATTCTGTAATGCATTTATATTCATTGAATGTTTTATGTCTTTATTAGAGCACTCCGAAATGCCCGAAGTGTTGCGCTGACAACAAGAAGCGGCATCTGAGGCAAGACTTTTTCCACGACAACAGCTGTAATGGCAGTAAAGTTTTAGACTCTGAAGATGAATGCATGCCTGCATAGGCCCAAAATAATGTATGAAATGTTGCTCTACCAAAAACAGGAAAAGCTTCAAGACAGCCTGTCTTGTCAGATTTGTACTTTCTGAAGAAGAGGAATCGGACCATTCTGTGGCGTATGAAAACAATCATCCTCACCTTTCTCATTGGATTCTCTAGCAAGTGCAAACATGTGGATGCTTGCTTTCTGTCAAGGGGGAGTGTTATCTAAAAATTCTACGAGAAATTGACTGGTCTGTAGACCTGGTCTCCTAAGAGGAGAAACATCAGAAAATGTGCCAGAGATAACTCATCTGTAGATGAGCATGCAGTCCATATATTTTTCATTTCAGAGGACTCATCTGTGGCTCTTGCAAGGAGATGTGTTAGTTAAATGTATTTTGTAGAGATGGACTAGTCTCTAGACCTGATCTCTTAAGAGGGCAAATCTGAACAAGGTCTGTAGCTGAGGAGCCCCCTATACACATCCTCTCTGGCAAACAGGATCTTACATAAATGTTCTCTTTAGGGCCCATTTCTAGACATGATGTATCTTGAGAGGGATATGGCTGTCTGGATGTTGTGTAGAGGCGGCCACATCAGTACACATATCATCTGGAGAAGGACCAATGCTATTGAAACAGCCTCTTTAGGTGGGTTGATTGAAATTTGGATAAGGATCTTTCTAGCTCTACTCGTGGTCTCACTGAGACAAGTAATTTTCGATGTATTTTCTCTATGGGGAATAGAACCCACTCTACCGCTCTAGAGAGGCTCTCTGGATTGGTGGGAGGAGACGAGTAACTCAATGTTCTATGTATAGTAGAACCCATCTGTCTGCACACTCTTCAATTAGGCAATATGACCTTAGGAGGGGGGCCATTACTGGTTGGCTAATGTCCCCAGGGCCATAGTTCCCCCAGGGGTATTACCCGACCAGTAATGACCCCCCTCCGAGGGTCATATTGCCCATAGTACTATGGCACGTCGTACTGGGGTATGTATTGCAATTTTTTTCAAGTCGGGAAAGGGCCCTGCGACCATTTCTCGACTAGAGAAAAGAAAGCAAAAGAAATGGCAGCTGGGATTCGGGAGAAGGGACTACAAGTAGTTGCCTTCTCCCTTTCTATGGCGGCGATTGAAATCTATGTTAAAAAAAATAATAATAATGGCCACCATGCAACAGGGCGAAGGGACTACACATGGTCCCTTTCCATTGCGGTCAGTCGCGCAAGGAACCCCGGAGCCGCGGCAGTGAGGGAGCCTTGTCAGCTGGCTAATGCCCCAGCGAGGGTCAATGAGCTTGCTTGTAACGAGCTCATTGACCCTCGTCGGGTACTAATAAGGAATAATGCCTTCTGCTTGCCCTTGCAAGGCCACTCTATCTAGACTGCTTTCATACGGCAGAACATTCTGTCTTGAACTTTTAGAGAAAATAAACTAAAAACAATGTATAATAAAGTTAATTTAATTTGAGTAATATTCTTTCTGTGGTTTTTATATTCGAAAGCTGTTGCTGTTGTAGATCATGTGTTTACCTTTTGCAGCTTGGGAGAAGCTATCTGGAAATGCCTCAAGGAGTTTTGTTTCTAATTGATACTTTGCTTCTACAGATGTAACATTGTTTTCAGTATCATCCAGTCACAGACTGGTCTGTAAACTTCTTTCATAGCCCTAGAGGGCATCATGCCATCCTCATCACTGCGTAAGTGGTACACTCAGTGGCGGAAGTAACATCCTAGCGGGTGTGTGTGTTTACACAGAGTTAAACAAATCCATGACCTTAATTCCTTTTGTGCCTGACTGCAGGTACTGGTGTTTCGAAAAAGCGATGGTATTTTTCTATTTCTTCTGCCTCGTGTTTTTTCTTAATGTTGATCTCTGACCCACACGGATGCTACATTTGGCGCTTGGGGCACTACCATAACATCGAAGACTGCGGGTCCTGCCAATCCATTCACCCTAAAGGTGTGCAAGAGTGTATGACCACAGTGTTTCTGTCCCAGAATAAACTCAGTAGTAGAAAATGCTTGCTCATCTCCTGTATAGCAGACTTTACATCCTAATACCCTGGTGGAACCCTTAGATCCCGAACAACATCCGCGAAGGAAAGCAAGGCAGTAGACCAGGATGAAGAAGCGCTGCACTTCCTGTATATTCCTTCCTCCCACAGATTCCTCAACTTGGAAAGCTTCTCCAGGACCAGCTGTCTAATGAAACGTTTTCAGCCATCGGGTAGGACAGTGTGGCTCTGCTTGACCCTTTTGGGTTCCCATGACACTGATTATGACATCACGGGCAGCATATGTGGAGCCAGCAATGCCCCATGACCTTGGTTTCTTTTTCCGCCCACTCATTGAACTCCTTTGGTAACACACATTGTTTTTGACCTTTTCTGACTGCATCATACCCAACACCATGTATGGCTTTAAAGGCTGTAGGGATTTCAGGAGTAAAAATGCTGTTTTTATGTCTTTACTGAGAAGAATGATACAGAGGGTTGCCTATCCTAACAATCTGCGCACTGCAAGGCCCTTCTAAATCGTGTTGCAATGATTCACATCTTCCTTTATAAGGGAAGGAAGAGGATAGTCTACGTCACTGATGTCACCTTCCTGCAAGAGGATCTGGGGCCTTCAGCTGCCCAGAGGAGTGATCTTCTTAATCTGCCAGGTATGACAAGAAGAATCTTAGGAAGAGGTCCCAATGTACTAGTGCCACCTGGAGACAACACTACTCTTCATTTTCCAGAAAAAAGTAGTCACTCCAGCTCCCAGGATGCTTTTGATTCCTCTGAGGAGTCTCCACTTAAGGGAGAGTTACCTTTCCCCACTAGCTCCTCAACCCGTGAGCACTGCGAGGACTTCAGGCGTCATGCTTGACTCTTCATCAAGGCCCCAGCGGCTTCAGCTACAGAACCAGTGGTGTAGACAAGACCCTGTGTGCTTCTTGAAGCCAGCAAAGTCAGCCCTTTAGCTTCGGTTCTGGGCCCTCTGGTGCAGACTCCTTGTCTCGACCACTGCCCAGCTCTGCCTTTGGACCTGGCTGCCATGGCACAGGTTCTCTCGGATTCATCACCTAAATTATCATCGCCACCTCACTGGTGCCTGCTCCAGTTTCACAGAGTCTGTTTATTTAATAAGTGAAGCAGATATTTGATGAGGAGGGTGGGTTAAAACACGTGCATTTTGGTGAGGTGGAGATCTTACCATAGTTCTGTAGTCAGGATGAGGGTCTTGGGCTGGTTTCAAATTTGCAGCATGCCGTTGGTTTAACTGCAAATTGCCTATTTCAGGCCTCATGTCTTTTTCCAGAAGACCATTCCCAAGGTTGTATATACTCTGATTGCCTGCACCCTCAAAGGCGGTGGTGCAGTTTGACCATACAGACATTTTAGAGCAGGACCATCCCCTTAAATCCAGCTGTTGCTCACCCTGTCTAGACTCTGTGGAAGGAATCTGCTTCCACTGCGGCTGTGTTCCGGGACCTCGCTAAGAAGCAATGACTGGTACCCTCTGATTTATAGTTTTAGTCCCCCCTGCTGGTGCAGGCCAATGCAATGGTTTCAGATTCAGCCATGTTTTCTTCTCCTCTTTGCCTAAAGAGAGCAAGACCAAGAAACTGGATGCTGTGGGATGCAAGGTCTTTGCTTTTGGCAGCCTCGCATTGAGACCAGTTCAGTGTCCTACCCTTCAGTCCTTCAACAGCCCCAAGAGTCTTCAAGCTGTTGGCTGTGGTGTTTTCAGGAGGATGGGGGTTCATTTCTTTACATACTGTGAGGAATTTGAGGACGTCCTCACTACTTTCCCAAAAACATCCTCCTCCCAGGTGGCCAGAGAAAGGCCGTCGCTATTGGATACTGACTCTGGGAGTGGATATGCGAGGGAGGAATACCTGAGTGGAGGAGACTTGGGGAGCGGAGATGAGCCACCATTGGGTGAGCCACGGTGTGCCCAATTTCCCTTTCACCATGAGTCCACAGTCCCCCAAGCATTTATAGGCTATTGTCAATCCCTTTCCCATTTTCCCCCTAAATAGACATCAGTTTGGTACTGGAACGACGAAGAGACTAACTAGAGAAATACATCCTCTATTGATACACACACAAACACCAGCTATGTACTGGGACGAGGAGGAGGCAAGCAAGAGCAATACAGAACTTCCAAGTCGGCAATGAGCGGTCTAGTCCTTTGCGGACCACTCTGCCTGGCCATTACGGTGAAAATGGAGTCCACTGTGGAATCAGATCTACGGACTACTGGAGTAACGCGGACCTCTCCTGGAAGGCGGTGTGGCAGACGGGGTGCATCAGAGCCCCAGTTTGATGCAGCGTGTATGTAGCGGGAAGCAAGATTGAAAGAAGCTGGAGGCCTGCTGCGAACTACAGAATGGGAGTCGGCGTGACCAGGTGAAGGTTCAGAATAAGGCCCGAGCTGCGAGAGACGCATCAGTGGCAGAAGTGAAGCCACAGAGAGAATCTGTAGAGATGGAGATAGGCACTGCACGCGAGAGAGAGCTTGTGGCGGCCGGAAGCCTCGCTGGAGCGGCGTAAGCACTGACCGGTGAGTCAACCTAGGAAGGGGGACACTAGGGCGGCAGGCGAGCATATAACTTGTGAGAACTTTAATGAATGCTGATCTAAAGGAAAGCAAGCACTTTTGAATACCGATCCGAATGAAAAGCAAGTATTGTTGAATACAGAAATGAATGAAAGCAGTTTTGTGGAATCCTACACTGTAAAGGAACTCTGTACCTCGAGAGAACAAGTATTGGCAAGAGCCATAGGAATATATGAAAGTGCAACAAGTGAATAGTGGCAAAGCAAGTAATGATTAATAAGCCAAGCACCACTCTAGAGCTGAAATTGTGGCAACGTGCATGTTAGGCAGAATTATAGGCAGTACCCTTTGGGAACACCACACACAATTAAGACAAGTGACAGTACACATTCACCTTTGGTACTGTACTATAAAGTTAAAGTGGTAGCGATGGCTGAGCATCCAGACTTATCTCAATAGTAAGTGAGCAGTATCAAATAGTTGCACAAAGGACAGAAATTACTATGATTTAGGCAAACACTGACTCAAGGTTTTCAAGTAAAAGAATATACATTTATTTCACTCTTCAGTTGTATAACATTACACTATTATAAGCAGTTTAAAAATCACACTCTTAATACACCACACCACTCCCAATAAATTCCACACAAGTTAAGCTCACAAAATGAAGTGGGAGCAAAATGACACTCCAGCAATTTAAAAGGCAGAGACGAACAAAATTAACAGAATTTGAACCATGCCAACAGGTAAGTACTCAGGGCAGTTGAACAAGAGAAGCTACAGTGATAGAATCAGGTAGAAAAGTCTTAGGGCCAAAGTCAATGGGTCAAAAGTCTTTTGCTCAAGATCACACAGTTCAGGGTAGTTTGCGGTAAAGTTTGTGCCACGGATTCCGGACGAGGTTGGTTGGTAGAAAAGTTAGTTCAAAGAGAAGAGAAGGACAAGCCCTCGGATTGGAGAAAGATTTCAACCACTTTCACCGCGGCTGAACGAAACTAACAACCGGATTTGCACAGTACCTTAAAATGGAGAGGAAGCTGTAGCTGAGGTAGACGTTCCTGGTAGTTCCTGCAGGCTCATGGTTCCTGAAGCGACTGTCAGACTGACAAGAAGTAGGAAGACTGGATGGTCCTGCACTACCCAGGGAAGAAACCAGCAGCAGAGCAAAGCAACAAATAAAAGGTGCGCTCCTTAAAACCCAAGCAGGGTCCGACCTTCCTGGCAGTCCGGCCCACTGTAGCTCTGTACAGCGTATTCGACCAGAGGAGGGTTCCTGGCTTGCAGTTTGGGCGAACTGGTTGGTCCCACCAGCTCAAGGGAAGAAGTTTCCTGGAGGATCTTCTCTGTCGTTGGATTCTGAAGATTCAGACCTGCTGCCGAGCTTCACCGGGCGGTTCAGTCGTGGTGGGGGTCCTCTTCCATCAGCTCCTCATTGGTTCTTTCGTTCCAGTGGCGACTCTGCCTTTCCAGTCCCAGAGACCTGCTTTTTATGCAGTTGTCCCCCATTCATACAGCCTGGCTGTCAATCACACAGCAGGGTGGCTGTCCTGGCAAGGACAGTCACCCAGCCAATCAAACAGGAGTGTGACCTTGGGTTACCAAGGGAACCCATGGCAGGGGTCCCAAGACCCCTCCCTCACATCCTACCTACCCATACTTTCAGGCGCCTTAAGGAGGGCTTCTGTGCAGAAGCCTGCGAAAAGACGACAAAGGGACCAAACCTGGTTTGGCGTGCAGAGCAAAACACGAGAAAAACTTCAACAAAAAGAAATGGCGACTAAACCCAGCCGGAGCTGAAATAAAATATATTTGGTCAAGCAGGTTTATGTTCGAGGCTAATGGTGGCGGGAGAGCACAATACACACTAACTAGCCACCGAGGGGGCTTGCCCAATAAGCAGACAACCAGCAGGGAAACCCTGCTTCCTCCACCAGGCGACGAACCTAATGGGCAAGCAGAGCGTGGGGACCAGCGATTTAGGGAGAAGCGGAGGAACCGAATGCACCCAAGCGCAGGCACCCGTCCGGGAGAGGTGAGCCCCGCACCAAGAGAACGGACCAACGCTGGAGGAAGGAGCAGCCCAGAGCGGGGTGAAGCACCGGCCGGAGGGGAAGGAGATCCAGGGGAGCACCGACGCCTCGACCCCAGGAGAAGCCCCAGCAGCAGAGGAGGCATCCCAGACGGAGTGCCTAGAAGGGAGAGAGAGAGAGGAGTGCGCAGACACCGGTGCGATGGAGGGCAGTGACACTCCTTCCCCACCCGGGAAGACAAACAGGCGAGGCAGGGGCCCGAGACTACAAAAGAGATGGGGCGCGAGGCCCGCCTCCTCCCACCCCCCTGCAACACGGCGGACGGGCCATGAAATATAAAACCCAAAGAAGCAGCGAAAAACCCAGATAGCAGACCCAGCGCCCAATGGAGAGAAGGGAAACCAGTCCCCATGGAGGAGAGAAAGACCGGGCCTGCGGCGCCAGCCCAAGATCCCCACACGAAACCAACAGAGGTGAGGAGGCACAGAGGAGGGCTCCCCTCGGGGGAGAAACACACGCTGGGTGAAATACAAATTGCACCAGAGAGGACCCCGGGGCAACGTAGCAGAACACAACCTTCCAGACCCACCCGAACCGCCACAAAGGAACATCAGAAGGGACACAACACCATAGAAGGCCCCCGGAACTATCCAGGAAGAATATATAAGAGCCATAGCATCAGAGAGGGCCCCAGAGTCACCAAAGAAGGATAACACCTCCCAGATCCATAGGGAGCGGTGCATGGGGACAGGAGAAGGGGCACCACACCGACGAAGGCCCCCCCACCAGGGAAATTCCACAAGAGAGACCAGGATCTGAATGAAATGGGCAAGGGGGGCGGAGAGGGTCTGCACACCCCCCTACTTCATCAGGTGTAAAATAAACAGTGGTAGCGAGACAAAAAGGTAAACCCCCACTCCTCCTCCGCAAGAAATCAGGGTGGAGAGCCAGAGACGACATAACTGACACACACCCAGAAGAGGAGGGCTCAAACATCACATCTGTTGGGGAGAATTCTCTTATAAGGCTAATTTGGCTAATTTCCCAAACCTAGTGAGTCCCCCAGCAGCTTTGCTGGATTTTTGGGGTTTGTTTTTTTTCTCCTGCTAAGAGTGAGACTCTTTTCCTCCCACTCTTAGACACAATTTGAGGTGTCCTTTTGACTTGGTGTGGGTTCATGGGCTATGGGTAACTTCTTTCTACTCCATAGGGCATCATCTCTTTTGTTTGTGTGTTACACAGCACCCTCAGTGCAGTACCACAGGGGTGTCATAGTGACCCCCAAACATAGACTCCATACCCTGGGACTGACTACTGTCTCCCAGGGCATGTAAAGTCACCATTGGCTTTACTAGTCCAATTCTGTGAACAGAACCAGTACAAACCATCATATTGTGGAAGTACTGGGTAGGGGTAATTCGATTGCCCCTGGATCTGTTTTCAAGGGGGCACTGTCCAGTCCCCCCTTGTCGAGTTTCTGGCTGGTGGCAGTGGTTACCACACAAAATATTCTTTTGGAATATTCTCTATGGGATTTTCCCATTGATTTTAAACGCACCACTTTTTGGTGCAATGTTAAAGATACCGCCGGGTTATTTATTTAATATTAATTCCCCGGTTGGGTCTTTTTGCCAGGACTCTGTTTTAAAATGGCGTTTGTGTTCGCCTCTGAAACTCTAACCCAAGTTGAGCCCTTTGTTCCACTTTTTGGCAGGCTTCTGCACAGAAGCCCTCCAAATGGTGCCACTCTGTCTGGGGTCTACAGCATGTGTGGGAGGAGCATTAGGCACCCTGGACTGAATTGCCTCGGCAACTGAAGTCACACTCTTGTATGATTGGCCCAGTGGTGAGCCGCCCGGCTCACCACTTAGCATGTTTGAGTGACAGCTAGGCTGATGAATGGGGGTTTTGCTGCTTAAAAGCAGGGCTTTGGGGACTGGAACTTCAGAAGTCGCCACAGGACCTAAAGAATCCGAAGAGGGAAGAAGCTGAGCCATCTACGACGACGACACCACTGGTGGAGCCCTGCTGAAAAGACCTCACCACTTCCCCAACGACAGAGGAGATCTTCTTCTAGGAGAGTCTCCTTCCCTTTTGAGATGGTGGGAACAACCAGTTCACCTTTTTCACCTTCCAGGACGTCTCGTGGTCGAATCGCCTGTGCCAAGCACCCCGGCGGCCGGATTGCCACGCTTCACCACTGACCGCAAATAAGAGTTGCACCTTTTAATCTGGAACTCTACAGCTGGTTTCATCCCTGGCAGTGCAATGACCTCCAGCTTTCTTCCTCGTCAAGATCATCTCTTCCTCTGGTCGAAGCCACGACTTGCACCCGCTGCCAGGAACAACTTCCACCGCTGGAGCGTTCTCTCCATTTAAGGTACTGTGTCCCGCCTGGCCTCCCTTGGAACGGACTGTCCAAGGTGTCCCGTAAATCCTTGGCTCTCCATCTGGGTTGGCCTCCAGACCTACTAACTTTATCTTTCTGAATTGGTCCAACCTCTTTTGACATTTTCTACAAAGACTTTTGAGTGCATTTCCACTGTGATATCTTGGGCCCATTCCGCCTTGCTCTCTCCAAGAGTGGGACTGGCCTATGAACTTTTTGCTCTACAGTAAACCCTGCCTTTCTTGCCTTGCTGGGGTTTCTTAAAAGTGTTGGTACTGTGTTATTTCCATGCTCTGCCTTTTCTCTCCCTTTTTAAACAAATTATTGGAGTGCCATCTAAGGTTACGCGCTCACCTCTGTTTTATTAATAAGTGGTGTTTTAACCTAGACTTGTCGAATAATTAACTAGGGAGGTGTATATACTTATAGTGACTGTGTTTGAACTTGCTTGATATATTAATGCCAGTGTATTTGCTTAAAGTGTGTGTTAAATAAATAATTATATACTTTTAATACCAAAGCTCTGGTCAGTGCTTGCTTGCTCTACTGTATTTGTAGCCCTACTGTGTATGCTCTATATACTGCCTAACTCTTCTTGAGGGAAGTCTGACTGCTTAGCCACAGCTACCATGTAAATCTGGGTGGTGCAGACTGCTACCAAGTGGGTTTACTGCCAACACCTGTAGTCTTAATCTTTTTGCAGTGCTCCCTAAGGGAACTGTACATGATTCTGCCTAACAACCTTGACATACCAGTCAAAATTAAGGGGCAGAGACAACCAACACACTCCACAGGCTGCGAACAGGGCCGGGACAGCACACATGTCCAAATCCAGGGGCCGGCAGTCACAGGCTACAACCACAAGAGGGAAGCAGGACCAGAATATAGCACAACTCTGGGGAACGGTCCCGCAAGGGACCCCGAAAACCCAAAAAAACAAGGAAGAGACCGCACAAGGGGAAAAAGGGAAAGCCGACATGACCACCAAAGAAGACCTGAGAGACTGGTTTAAGGAATTCCAAGAACAATTCATGACCTCCCTGCATACACAATTCGAGACAATGAAGGGGGAAATGACACAAGTAGTGCAAGAACTGAAAGTGGATGTGGGGAAGCTGGAAGAGAGGACTGATATTCTAGAAAGGACAGTCCAGAACATGGATGAGGAAGCGCAACACAACGCGGAAATCCAAGAACATCTGGCCATAATATCTCTCAACCTAGAGATTCAATGTGAGGACCTTGAAAATAGATTTCGGAGAGCAAATATAAGAATTAAAAATATGGTTGAGTCGGTTGAAGATAAAGACCTCAAATCCGCAGTCCAACAGGTATTTAGAGATATCATGGAGGAAGAAGAAGAAACAGAAATACGCATAGACAGAGTCCATAGAGTGGACCGTGACGATCAAGAGAACCCGGAACTCCCCCTAGAGATGTGTTAGTCGCAATGACCTCGTACACACAGAAAGAGCAGATACTACGGAAAGCGAGGACGATGGAGCAGATATATACCTCTACCAGGACTTGGCACAAACA
This sequence comes from Ambystoma mexicanum, assembly GCF_040938575.1. NCBI lineage: Eukaryota > Metazoa > Chordata > Amphibia > Caudata > Ambystomatidae > Ambystoma > Ambystoma mexicanum. The sequence goes on along the minus strand of NC_090925.1, from coordinate 322,558,267 downwards.
CTCCAGAAGCGCTGGGAAATGGCACCAGTTACAAAAGAACTTGTAGCAAAACAAATCTAATACAAATGAACATTTCCATTTGGCCTTCTATTCACATGGGAGGGCGACCAACAGAGAATCACCATGTGCAAGGAAGGCCTGCGAATCATGAATGTACAACAAGAAGCGGGGGGGGCAAGCCCGGGATAGAGATTCTACACAAGGACAGAGAGGATGGCAAACTATAAACTCCAAAGAAAAGCGCCCCATCAAGTATCAGGAAACCATGTAGACACCATCCTCGATGTGAGGAAAAAGCATGAAGGAATCCACCAGAAACCGATGCAGAATTATAAAAGAAGAAGAAGCGACTGACGGCAAACACATAGAGCGGAGACAGCTGGGAATCACCCAAGGATCTCCAGAGACCTTTAAGTTGGGTTTAGGACTCCCCATGACCAAGTTATACCTGAGTCTGAGAGGGCATGGTGCGAAGGGCAATACGCCATAACGATAATATGGCCCAGTGCCCTCCTCAGGGAAGTTAGGGGAAAGTTGGGAAGGTGGAAGGGAGGGAAGGGAGAAATGTGGAGGAAAGATACAGGACAATCACAAGAGGGAAAAAGGGAAACCACCGGCACTCACGACCAAAGGGACAAAATTAACCCAAAGGAGACACGAAAGAATCGAGCGCACAAAGAACCGGATGAGGCTGAAAATATTAACACATAACGTTAGAGGATTAAACTCCCCAGTCAAGAGGAAAAATATGGAACACTTCCTGCACAAGAAGAAGTATGACATAATAATGCTTCAGGAAACGCATATAAAGAAACAAGGAAATGAGAAGCTCCACTTGAAAGGATTCAACCAAATACTACAAGCCAACAACAGAGAGAAGAAAAAAGGGGTCCTGATCGCATTCACCAACTCACTCAATGTGCAAATCTGGGAAACGCAATCAGACAAACAAGGCCGATTCTCATTCACGAAAATACAGATCGAGAACCGCCCACTGACACTTGCAACAATATGTGCCCCAAACACAGGTCAGGATGGATTTATGAAGGACACATTAAACAAATTAGAAAAATTCACCAAAGAGGATGTTATACTAGCCGCAGACTTCAACATGGCATGGAACCCCAGGGAAGATCGCTCAAACCCCAAGCAGCCACAACAGGGGCCCCCGACACAATCACTAAAAAACACTATGCAAAAGCTAGCGCTAGAAGATGTATGGCGGAGAAACAGGGGCTCGACCCCGGGCTACACATACCACTCATGTACACGGTACAAGCTCTAGAATAGACTACATATGGGCATCAGTGAGTCTAATAGGGGAGATTCAGAAAGCGGAGGTGGGGCCTATATCAATATCAGACCATGCCCCAATATGGCTAACGCTTCCAACGCTCCGCAAACAATCAGGCCGATGGTGATGGATACTTCCAAAAGAAGTAATACAAGACCCAGTCATGCGAGAGACAATCAGAGATCAGATGGTGGAATATTTTGATCACAACAACACACCAGAAATGACGAAATCCACAATATGGGAAGCCTTCAAGGCGGTATTACGAGGACAGATGATCACGCTTAAAGCGCAGAAGGATAGACAAACCAGAAAATGGGAAGACAAACTGGAAAACACCCTAGCAGAGATCAGGGAAGAAATGTCAAACAACCACTTCCTAAAATTAAAAAGAGCCTACCGACATGTACAAGGAAAGCTAGGAGCCATCCGAACCAAGAGGGCAGAGAACCAACTGATCCACATGAAACACTCTTATGCAATGAAAGCCAATAAAGCGGACAAACTCCTGGCAAGGCAAATAAAAGGAAAACAGCAAAGCCAAACAGTAAAAACACTGAGAGACAAAGACGATCAGATGAAAACGCTATCAAAGTATATAAAAGAAATATTCAGAGACTATTACCAAATACTATATACACCAGGCAAACCAAAGGAAGAGGAACAGACAACCTACCTGAAAGATATAACACTCCCGTCCATAACACCAGAGGAGAAACAGCAACTAGTCGAACCAATAACAAAGGAGGAGGTAACATGAGCAATCAGAGAACTACCCAAAAACAAAGCTCCGGGACCGGATGGCTACACGGCCGCATTCTTCAAAACCTATGCGGGTTCCCTATCTCCTATACTAACAGACCATTTTAATACCTTCAAAGACACAGCCAACGTCACAAACTCGATGAATGAAGCAAAGATACTGGTCTTCCACAAGAAAGGGAAAGACCCGGAGAGTCCGAGCCCATATCGCCCCATAGCATTAATAAATCTAGATGCCAAGCTGTATACCAAAATATTAGCTAATAGACTTACACCGCTACTCCCCAGACTGATACATTAGGAACAATCCGGTTTCATCACAAACAGAACAACACATGACAACATCAGACAAATTACCCATCTGATCGAAAAGGTGGGAATCACAAACATTCCAGCAGCATTATTAGCGATAGACGCGGAAAAGGCATTCGACCGAGTCGAGTGGTCAATGTTATTCGGCACAATGAAAAAAATGGGCATGGGGGAACGTATATCAACATGATACGCGCCAACTACAACTCACCTACGGCCAGGATGGCGGTGAATGGAGAACTGTCAGATACGATCAGAATAGAAAGAGGCACAAAACAGGGCGGCCCCCTTTCCCTGCTCCTATACGCAGTCTTCCTTGAGCCACTGCTAACGAAAATAAGAGAATCACCTGACATAAAAGGAATAGATATGGGAGGGATTTCACATAAAACAGCGGCATATGCCGACGACATGATGATGACCATGGCGGACCCGGAGAGAACACTCCCCCATCTCATTCAAGAAATAGAACAATTCGGAGCCATTTCAGGACTCAAGATCAACAGGCAAAAATCAATAGTAATGGTCTTAGCCGGAGACAAAATTGAAATCCACAGGAGAGCAGTGGAACTACAACTGCGGGTAGAGGAAGAAGGGGTTAAATACCTCGGCGTCACCATGACCAGCAAAATCAAAGACCTCTATGCAGGGAACTATCCAAACCTCCCAGAACAGGTAAGAAGAGACCTAGAAAGGTGGAACCCACTATCAATCACATGGTGGGGCAGAAGAACGGTCATCAAAATGACAATCCTACCCAGACTACTCTACTACTTCCAGGTGCTCCCCATACGAATCCCATCCTCGTTTTTCAAAGCACTCACCAAAATGATCTCTAAATACATATGGCAGAATAAAAAACTGAGACTTTCAAAGCTAGTTCTCACAAAACAAAAATCAATGGGAGGCATGGCACTGCCACACTTTTGGAAATATTATGAGGCGGCCCAACTGTGTGTGTTGAAGGAATGGATCCCGAAAACGTCAGAGAAATTATAGGAAACACAAGACAGGGCAGTGGCAAGGACAAACCTGCAACACTTGCTCTGGTTAAGCATGGAACATAGACACCCGAATGTTTGGATAAGCGAAATCATGAACACCACCCTGGAAGTATGGAATATAGCCACCAAACAAGAAACACTGACAAAAAACCCCGCCCGTTTCATGCCACTATTCGAGAACCTAGAATTCCTACCGGGCACAGAGACGGGAGCATTCCAGAGTGGCAAGAGGTGGATTGCACAAAGGTGGGCGACATGTACGAAGGACAATGCATCAGAACGTACAAGGAATGCACCAAACTCCTTGGCCTCCCAGAAAAGGACAGATTCAAATATGAACAACTCAACCACTGGCTATCCACCCTGAGAATAACACAAGCGGCAACCAGAGCCCTGACCCCATTTGAATCATATATCATGACACAGCCTGGGACAACAAAATTAATCTCAACCTTGTATACTTTTCTAAACGCCCTAACAGAAGAAACAAAATGGCATTATATGAAAAAATTGGAAACGACACTAGGAAGAGAAATCACGAGAGATCAGTGGACCTATATCTGGCAAATAATCCCGAAGTGGACAAGGGCGATCCAGACATGAGAAGCATGGACAAAGATAATGATCCAATGGCACTACACCCCGGAAAGAATACACGGTATGTATAAAACCACACTAAATAAATGCTGGAGGGGCTGTAACACGGAGGGCAACTGGAGACGTATATGGCGGGACTGTCTAAAATTTCAAAACTTCTGGGGGGAAGTAAAGGCTCAAATGCAGAAAATGTTTAAAGGCATAGAAGACCTAGGAGAAGAGGTATGGATGTGCGGAATGTGGAATCCCAATAACCTCGTACACACAGAAAGAGCAGATACTACGGAAAACGAGGACGATGGAGAAGATAAGAATATATGGGGTAAATATATACCTCTACCAGGACTTGGCACAAACACTCCAGAAGCGCTGGGAAATGGCACCAGTTACAAAAGAACTTGTAGCAAAACAAATCTAATACAAATGAACATTTCCATTTGGCCTTCTATTCACATGGGAGGATTCCCAAGGACAGGACAGTAACAAAGATGCAAAAGAGGAACTTCATGGGCCTCCTTATAGCTGCCTGGCTAGCTATAGCCCAAAAATGGAAACAGAAGACACCTCTGTCCAGTTTGGAATGGCTGCAGGGAGTATGGTCATATATAGCGATGGAGGGCATCACATATAACACACAGGGGGCTCGCCAAAACTTCATTATGGACTGGGGAATGGCGTTAGAATACCTACAAAGTGACTATATGCTGCAATGGTGCCCACATCGAATACGAATTTTGGACATGTTCACATGAAGAGACTAGGACTCTAAGGGTATACCAAAGGAACTGTAAGAATGCAACAGCCTGTGGGGAGTTGAGGTGGGTGGGGGGAGGGACGATTGTTACAGTCCCAATGTTTATGTTTAAGAAATGCCAATAAAACACGTTTTAAAAAGAAGTGGGCAGCAGAAGAAATTAGAAAGATGTGAAAGACTAATGTTAGAAAGATATATAGAAAACCTAGAGGCACACCTGTTTATGATATTTTATCTCATCAAATTAAATTAGAGAAAGTAATGAGGTTGAAGATGAATTTGAGGTGCGGGGGGAGAAAGGCTCAACCTTGGCATCTAGGTTGGACAAAATAGACAAATTGTGGTTGTTCCCATTTTGTTGATTTATCTAGCTGAATTTAAGCAGCATTTTTTCTTCTTTATTTTGTGTAAAATAAGTACACTATATAAGAAAAAATGCTGCTTAAATTCAGCTAGATAAATCAACAAAATGTATCTAGCTGAATTTAAGCAGCATTTTTTCTTCTTTATTTTGTGTAAAATAAGTACACTACTATATGGTTTCCAGGAATGGGGTTTGTCAAAATTTCTGTTTCTCTAAATATTACCTAAAATATTAGGTGTAAACAAAATCCAGAAACTCTCGAGTTATTTTTCTGATTGTTTTCAGATATTCGATCGTGTGCAGGGGACGGGAGTTCCCAAAGTTTCTTTGGGAACAACCACACAAAAACTAATGTTAGCACATTATTGGATAAATGTAAGCTTTCTGTACTGTGTAATCCAACAGAGAGAGGCGATTGTCTCTGGGTGTGGAGTTGTTTTGGTTTTTATATTTGTTATTGTGGTTGCTATAATTAAAAACATATTGCTATTAATAGAATATGTTAAGATGACCAAAGATAAATAAATGCAATGAAAATAAGCGTAAACAACATTGTGATTGAATATAAAGGAAATTTGGTGTGAACTGAAATTAAGTAACTGTGCTTTGTGAACTTGGTGAAAGATAACCAAACCAGAAGAGCTGGAAAGTATTACATAAAACTGTGAAGTTGAAAGACATGAACGCTTGGGGAACTGAACCCTTTTGCATTGTGAACTATCTTGAACTTGGGAAACGGAAACCCTTTACAAACCAAGAGCTGGTTCTTAGGAAAGATTTCATAATTGTATGTAATTTTCCCTCCATGTGTACACCCCAAACTTGTTGCTGCTGTTTAGACACCATAGACTGACTTTGCCAGAGAAGCACAGCCTTCAGCTGCACTCCTCTGGGCTTTCGCTCACTTTTAATGGGGAAACGGACATGCTCTTAAGACAGTCAGTACTGGGAGACTTTGTTTTCCTTAGTCCTTTTCCCATGTTCCAACTTTTCTGCAACATGTAACAAGTGCACAATGTACCTTCGAGTACAATGTACTTGGGTCTGTAGTCCTTTCCAAAGGCCCTAGATACTCCCAATGGACTTTATGTGAGATGTGCAGATGTGTCATGGACTGGGTTGGTGGCAGCTATCTTTTCGCATTATTTTTAACCCTTTCCGGCTATGTTAACCACGTTTAGCACAAATAGGTGGCCTGGCTCCAAAATGGCCATGCCACAAGGTTCTTTCTCCTGTCCTTTGGCCATCTTGCCTCTTCACCTTCCCCAGGTCGAGTCGATCTAGGTCAGTCTTTATTTGCATTTTACCGCAAAACGCAATGCTTTCGCAGGCTTCTGCATGCCTTGTGTGTGTGTGCCTCTAGGATGTGGGCTGGAACGTCTGAGTTCAATACACATCCTGGGTGCCAGAGAGCCTGGAATGCCATGAATGACTGGGACCACCGTGGTCCGTGATTGGTCCACGTATGGCCTGTATGTTTGTGAGCAGATCTCTCATTGGGTCCTCTTTGTTTTGGCGCAAAGGGAACTTTGGATAAGAGGCGGCCGAAAACACCCATACCATGTCGATCGCTGGAGTTCTTACTGAACGAAGGATAGGATCCAAGTATCCTGAAACTACGAAGCTGAGTCGAGGAACCGCTGGTGACCCCCTGGAAGGTTTGGCACCCTGAGCCCCCTGTTGTCCCGTGGGATCCCTCTGCATCTGATCGTCCTAGAAGGTCTGCGAAGACGTTTCGACCCATTAGAATAGTGGGACCAACTATTCTCGGCGCCTTCATCAAAACCTGCAAATATACTTTCCCTGGGTCAACCAGTGGACTGACCAGCTTGCCCAGGTGCTTTGCTCTGTCACCGCCACCGTTTCGAGGAGACCCTCGAAACTTGGTATACTGCTAGTTCTGTGTCCGCGGCACCCTCACACCGAATTTCGTACACCTGGCCGTCCCAGGTCTGAAGTGAGACTAGTGCACCAGGACCGGAGCATATGCGGTTACAGTTTTCCCCTGCCGCCGCAACGACCTTTGCAAGTGTGCTGCATTTGTGACCCTCTTGATCCTGAAGCCTGCTGCGGTAAAACTGGGTCGATTCATCCACCCGGAGCAGAGAAATCGCCACTGTCCCGTTTGGGAATCATTGCTGTATCTTCGAAACTGAAAGCCGCAGAGATGTCCTTTTTGTCGCATTCGAACCTGCAAGCGAAGTGGAATGAACTGGCGAAGTTTGGGTCTGAGTGTGCCTGGGACCGGTGAGTACTTCCAGGGCTAACCGGTGGCCTCTGGCGCCAGAGCCCCTTTTTACGCACGAGTGGCCCCTCTCCTTTCCACTGCTAGTGCGAACTAGCAAACTATTCCCGAATTCTGGAACTGCCTCTGCCTTCAAGTGGAGGTCCTCCCTGAATAGTGGGAATCTATTCTTCATCACCTCACACACCTTCCTAACCTGCTAGAGACCCCTGAAGAGACCCTGTTTTGCCCATTGGAACAACCGTGTGCGCTTGCATTGCATGTACTATTGAGCATAAGGCTCCCCTCTTCTTAGGGCTTGGACTGCCTCTTAGTTAGGTGAGTTGTTGATGTTGAAGGGGCCTAAAGACTACCTGCACTGCCCGTTTCCTTCCCCTTTAGGTTGTGGACATATTTTGTGCAATTAACCCTTTAGACCCCAATGGTCTTGTATATACATTGTATTGATAGGGTTGTGTTGGTTTATCTAGTGTTACTGTGATTCTTTTTCTGTGTGCTGAGTTACAAAGGCCTTGTAATAAATGTGTCTATATTCTTTAATATAAACACCTGCCTGGGAGTCATTTGTAAGTGTCCTTGCTCTGTGTGCTCTTTGAGGTACTTCAGTCACCCTCACCTCTCCTGAGACCTAGTCTTGACTGCCTGCCATAGCTACCTTGATTGGTCTGGCTTGTCCAGAGGTTACCCTGTTCCAAGAAACTAGGCTGGCCTTCTGAACATCTGACCACCAGGTCATGTGAGCAGAGTTCAGAAATCTTAACACTGGTAGAAGCTTTAAACTTTTATTTAAACACTTCTCATATTGACGCTGACATCCCTACACATTGTACACAAATAGATGTGATGGCAAGTATACATTTTGGACACAGACAGACTTTTACTTTGGACTTTCTGACACAGACTGTCCTTAGTTTATTTAGGTTGGAAAATCCCACCTTAGCATAGGGCAAGCTAGGCTTTTCCAGCCCTTTTTCTGTTTAATAAACGATTCAAGCTCAAACGTTTAATTCAGTTGTCTGTGTCTACTTCATGTTGCCTTCACAATATCTAGATGAGTGGCTCAGTCAAGCTCACATCATAGATCTGGTGTTGGCTCATCTGCATAACACCTGTCATCTACTGCAGAAATTGGGCTTCTCACTCAGCTTAAAAAATTCCTAGATCCACATGATCTCAGTCGGTCCATATTATTGGAACAGTTCTAGACACTCGATCAGCAATGCCTTATCTCATGAGGAACAGGTGGAAAACATTTTGCCAATGGTTCTTCTCTTCCATTCCCATAGTCGTGTCCAAGCGCTTCCTTTCTGTATCTTATGGGTATCATGGCATCCTGCATCTTCATAATGCCACCGGTCTGGTTTCTCATGGAATTGCGCCAGTGGCAGCTGCTTTGTCAGTGGTCTTGGTTGCAGGGTGACATGTTGGACCTGTTGCAGTTCTTCACACGAGTATGGTAGAACCTCTTTTGGGGGTGGGGGGGCAGTGGGACAGTGTTATGAGAAGAGATCCCTCTGGGCAACCTTGACCTTTCCTGACAGTGGTTATGGACACTTCACTGAAAGGCTAGGGTGTTCACCTCTACAGTCTGACAGTGAACATTCTGCGATTCCCTGCCAATGCACAGGAACATATCACCCTGCTGGAGTCACAGTCCATCAGACTGGCCTTGATGGCTTTCCTTAAATGCAGGGCAAGTGTGTCTTGTTCCTGACAGACAACACAGCGGCCATGAATTACCTCAAAAAGCGAGGTTTGTGGTGGTTCTATGCTCTGGAGTACAAGGTTGGCTACCCATCTTGCCAGGACAAAGAAAGGGTTGTGAATGCATTGATCAATCTGTGGCCAATATCCTTTCAGTGGGAGATCTGTCAGGACGTTGTGGGTGAGATAGTCACCTTTTCGGGTTACATCTCATGTGGATCCAGTGTCGGCAGGAAGTATAAGTGCTCCTGCTTCAGAGGGTTCCCCTCACAGGGAGCTCTGAGGGATGCATTGATTGGTGAGTAAAGCTATGATCTACTTCGCTGATGATGCCTCTGGATAGACTGATAATGTGGGTCCACCGTGAGCCTGATCACCACATATTGGCCCCAAAGGACATGGCACTCAGAATCTTTGGACATGTCATTCTGTGCTCATTGAAACCTCCCAGCAAGAGTAGACCTACTCTCCCAACTGGATGGTTGGGTCCTTCACTTAAGCTTTAGTAGCTTCAGCCTCCATGTTTGGCTTCTGAGAGTTTGAGGTATAAGAAGTGGGATCTGTCTGATGTCCTGGATTTGCTCCATTCTGACAGTAGGCCTTCCACCAAGTCCATCTGTGCCTGCAGGTGACATACCTTTTTAGTCTCACTTCTCCAATAGAGATCTGGACCCTTTGATTTGTCCAACCTTTTCTACACACTTTGGCCTAGCAGGGGCTGGCACTGTGAGAGGATATCTAGCCACTCTTTCGAGGGGATTGGGTCCTCCGACGTATTCCATATCTATGACAGGTAATCACCACAGCTGTGCTGCTTCGGAAACTTTTTTCGTCGTTGCGCCGTCGTCGAGGACCTCCTCCGACGCCATCCGATGTGATAAGTAGGATGCACGACGCCCGTAGCCTCAGTTCCGTTTTTTCTGCGAATGTGTTGCTTCGTGAATCTCGGTTAACGCCTCGACTCTTTGGAGTTCTGTTCTTCTCCGGTTCTTCGAACCTGTTCGTTTTTGTGAGAAAATCCTTTGTGTGAAGATGTCTTATACTTCGTCTTTGACCCCGCGTCCGGGCTTCAAGAAGTGCGGGGAGTGTGGGTCCAAGATGTCGGTGACGGACTCGCACGACGCCTGCCTCTGGTGCCTCAGGGAGGCCCACGACACGGATGACTGTATCGACTGCCAGTCGCTCACGTCCAAAGCCTTACGAGAACGTAAGAAGAAGTTGTCGGTAGGTCAGGTGTCTAAGCCCCGGAAGTCGAAGTCTGCGGGGCTTTCGACGGATGATTCGAGAGGTGACTCTCCGCGTCATCGTCGGAAGTCTCGTGGGTCTCCTTCTAGGAGTCGGTCTCGCCACTCCTCGGCCTCTTCGAGGCATTCTCGGAAGCGACGACAGCGGTCGTCTTCCAGGTCCCACCAGCCGTGCGACGCCGGAGGAATGGGCTTCCTTCGGGAAGAAAATGCTGGCGATTCTTGAGTCGCAGGGTACTAAGCCGTCCGCGCCCCCGAGTGGGGTCGGCCGTGAGAGGTCGAGAGACACCGCTCGCAAGAGTGGTCGGCACGAGTCACGGGAGAGGTCCCGTTCGGACAAGGGGACTCGTTCTCGACGTACCTGTTCCAGGTCCCGGTCCTCGACGCGTTCGAGACCGTGTGCACCTGTGATGTCTTCGAGGAAGACATCGACGTCTGAGGCGTCTAGGGCGTCGCCTGGTTTTCTCGAGGCTCCGGCTCCGAGGAAGTCGTCGAAGCCGTCGACGCTCAGGTTGTCGAAGGACACGCTCGGAGCTCCGGCTTCGAGGTCTGTGTCGATGCTGGCGGTGCTGCATCTGACGTCGACGCCGATCCTCTTGGCGCCGATGCCTGTTCTCTCGACGCCCTCAACGCCTTTCGAGGCTGGGGTGTCGGAGGTACCCCGTGGCACAGGGGAACCCCGTAGGAAGGCTCTGGTTAAGAGCAAGCACTCTCGGGTGCCTTCTTTTCGCCACCTGGAATATATTTCGGAGGTGGATGAGGATTCTGATGGCCTGGTTCCTAGTCAGGTTCCAGATGAAATGGTCTTGGGCCATAGTCAGTTTGACGTTTTGAGGCAGTCACTGCATGATGCCAGTGGACTGGACACCTCTCCGGAGGTGGAGTTTTGTAGGGCTGAGCCTGGCTCTCATGCCGATTCCTCGTACCGGCGCCTTATGGCTAGGGTTTCCGAGTACTTGGGATGGTCTGCTCCCCCAGGGGAGTTTGTGCAGGATGATCTCACGGACATCCTTGATGTTGGTCCCCCAACTGACCCGGTACTGCCGTTTCATATGGCTCTACAGAGAAGGGTGGCGGCGGCTTGGACTGCTCCGGAGAGTCTCCCAGCCGTGGGCAGGTCCTTGTCGCGAAAATACCGTCCAGCCAGTAGCGACCCCTGCTACTTGACCAGGCACCCCACTCCAGAGAGTTTGGTGGTGCAGGCGGCCACGGCCCCGGCAAAGCAGGCGTCGTACCCTACCATCCCTCCTGATAGGGACCACAAACGTTTTGATGGCTGGGCGAAGAAAGTGTTTTCTTCTGGTGGTATGGCGCTTCAGGCGGCCAACTCCATTTGTGCCTTGTCTCGTTTCACACACACTCTGTGGAACTGTGTTGCGTTAGCGGCTGAACATATTCACGAAGGGGACGAACGGGGTGGTTTCCTTGCTATGGTCCAGGATGATAAGGATGCCATGTGTGAGTCCGTTCAGTCGGGTTTGGACATGGCTAAATTCGTCAGCAGGTCCATGGCGGCGAGCACCGTGATACGCAGGTTTGCGTGGTTGTGGAAGTCGGGGTTTGCTCCTGATGTGCAGTCCCGGCTCCTCAACATGCCCTTTGACGGTGAACACCTTTTTGGCAGCAAGGCTGAAGAGAGCCTTGAGAGGTTGCAGACCTCCAAAGCTGCAGCAAAGTCGTTGGGCGCTGCAGTTCGCCAACCTCCGCCTTTTTGTCCTAGGGGACAGCAATGGAGGGGTTGTTCCTTTCGCTATTACTCGTCGTCCTTCAGTAAAGCGAGAGGAGCTGGCAGTCAAAGAGGCCAGCGCAGGGGTACCAGAGGTGGACGACAGGGTACCCGTGGTGCCAAGGCCGCTCGGGCAGTTGCCTCTTTGCCCTCAGGTAACGCAGCAACCGCTACCACTCAGTCATGAGGCCATGTCCCATGGTTCGCCGGTTGGGAGAAGGCTGGCGCAGCATCTTGTAGACTGGCGTGCCATTACTTCAGATGTGTGGGTTCTGGAGATCATAACCCACGGCTACTGTCTTCCCTTTCGGCAGAGGCCTCACGACAATCCACGGGGGAACCTCTCTTTGCAGAGTCAGGATCCGCTCCTTGCGCAGGAAATTCAAGCCCTGCTGGAGAAAGGCGCCATAGAACTGGTGCCTGTAGCGGAGAGGAACAAGGGATGGTATTCCCCTTATTTTTTGATTTCAAAGAAAGACGGGGGATTGATACCCATCATGGACTTGCGCGGTTTGAACAAACTCCTCAGGAAGGACAAGTTCAAGATGGTTACTCTCTCTCAAGTCCTCCAGGCCCTTCAGCTTCAGGACTGGTTGGTGTCTCTCGACCTCAAGGATGCTTACTTCCATGTGCCGATCCATCCCAAGCACAAGAAGTACCTGAGGTTCGCGGTTGCCGACTCGCACTTTCAGTTTCGGGTCCTGCCGTTCGGATTGACCTCCCCCCCAAGGGTTTTCACCAGGCTCATGGTGGTGGTGGCAGCAGCGCATCTCAGGCAAGGGGGGATTCACGTCTACCGCTACATGGACGATTGGTTGATCAGGGGGAGCTCTCCCAAGCAAGTCCTGGATCATCTGTCCATCAACTGCCACTCCCTTCACAGGCTGGGCTTCTCCCTCAATTTAAAGACGTCTCATTTGACGCCAACACAGCGGCTCCAGTACATCGGAGCAGTGCTCTACACTTCCCTGGGGCAGTGTTTTCCTCCCCAGGTGAGGGCTCTTCACATTCAGCAGATGGTGCACAAGTTTCAGCATGCCCAGACGCTCCCAGCGTTCGAGTTCTTGAGGTTGCTCGGCCTCATGGCATCCTGCATTCTTCTGGTGCCAGAGGCTCGCCTGCGGATGAGATCTTTGCAGTGGGCACTCAAGATGCAATGGTCGCAGGCTTTCAGTAGTATGTCGGACCCGGTTCAGGTGCCGCCCTCGGTCGCCCGGGACCTTCTGTGGTGGGCCGTCGAAGACAACTTGATGAAGGGGGCTCCATTTTGGCTTCCCTGGCCGGAGGTGACGATCGTGACGGATGCATCCCTCACGGGATGGGGAGCTCATGCCAACGAGCTGACAGTCAGCAGTCGTTGGTCTCCGTCGGAGTCCAGACCCCATATCAATCTGTTGGAGCTGAGGGCCGTCAGGCTAGCCCTGAAGGCTTTTCTGCCGACTGTGAGAGGAAAGAATGTCCTGATCCTGACTGACAACACAGTGGCCATGCACTACCTCGGTGCAGGGAGGCGATGCAGCTCGAGTTCTGGGCCATCCAGCAGGAAGTTTCGATCTCGGCAGTTCTTCTGGCTGGAGACGAAAACGTGACGGCGGACGCTCTGAGCAGGCAGAGCTCGATCTCTCACGAGTGGGAGTTGGCTCAGGAGATTCTCCTGGAGATCTTCGCCCTTTGGGGGACCCCTCAAGTGGATCTCTTCGCCTCCAGTGTCAACCGGAAGTGCGAGAGGTTCTGCTCGCGGGAATTTCCTCCAAAAGGGGCCTTAGGAGACGCGTTCGTGGTGAAGTGGTCATTCCCGCGGCTGTACGCGTTTCCTCCAGTCCCCTTCATCCCGCAAGTGCTGCGGAGGTTACAGAAGTTCGGTTCCCGGATGATCCTCATTGCTCCGGTGTGGGCTCGGAGGACGTGGTACCCAGACCTTCTCGACTTGTCCATCTACCCTCCACGTCGTCTTCCCTACCGAGACGATCTGCTCTCACGGGAGGGGGGGGTCAGGTTCTCCATCCAGAGGTCGGATCCCTCAACCTTCACGCTTGGCTTCTGAAAGGTTGAGGTATAAGGATTGGGACCTCCTTGAAGACGTGATGGAGGTGTTGCTCTCGGCCCGACGGCCAGCAACAAAGTCTCTGTACCGTTGCCGTTGGCGTAAGTTCTGCGACTGGTGCAGAGTTCAGAATGCGGATCCTTTTGCATGTGACATCCCCATGGTTCTGTCCTTTTTACTTTCTTTGGCCCAAAGGGGCTTGCAAGTGGGTACCATTAAAGGTTACCTGGCGGCGCTGTCCATCTTTAAGCGCTCGTCTGAAGAGTGTTCCTACTGTAAAATCCCTTTAATTTCACAGTTTCTGAAAGGGCTCACTAATGTGTTCCCTCTGTCACCTTTCCTGGTGCCCGGTTGGGATTTAAACCTTGTTCTTAAGTTTCTTATGGGTGCTCCATTTGAGCCTTTGCACTCTTGCCCTTTGAGACTGTTAACTCTGAAAACTGTGTTTTTGGTTGCGGTTACTTCCGCTCGCAGAGTGTGTGAGTTACAGGCACTTTCAGTTAAGCCACCCTTCACTGTATTTCACAAGGACAGGGTTGTCCTTAGAGTTCGTTTTTCTTTTCTTCCGAAGGTGGTTTCGGAATTTCATTTGGCCCAGAAGGTTGTTCTTCCGGCATTCTTTCCTCCTCCGCATCCTGGTAAGGAAGAGGAGAGGCTCCATAGGCTTGATCCTAGGAGAGCTTTAAGCTTTTATGTTTCACGCATGTCCCGGGTCAGAGTGGACGATCAACTCTTTATTGGTTACGCTGGAAAGCGTTTGGGACAGGCTGTGACGAAACAGACTTTGTCTCGCTGGATTATTTTGGCCATCTCGGAGTGTTACCGCTTGGCGGGTAAGGACCCACCGGCTGGCTTCCGGGCCCATTCTACCAGGGGTATGGCTGCATCTACTGCCCTGCAGAGGGGTGTTTCTATTCGCAACATCTGTGATGCAGCCACCTGGGCTTCAGTACATATATTTGCACGTCACTATTCCCTCGATTCTATCCGAGGACAGGATCTGGCCTTTGACAAGGCGGTCCTTTGCTCTGCCATTTGATTGGCAATTCTAAATTTTGATTCTAAATTCTTTCCCTCCTCCTTGCTCTGGTACTGCTTTGGGAGTCTGTCATAGATATGGAATACGTCGGAGGACCCAATCCCCTCGAAGAACAAGTTACCTGGTAACGTTCTTTCGATGGGATGGTCCGACGACGTATTCCATATCGCTCCCTCCCTGCCTTCCCCGCTGCAGAATTTCTTTTGCAATTGCAGCTTACGTTCCGCAAGGCTTTGTGTCTGACTGGCAGTTGACTAATGTCACACGTTCTGGGGGAAAAAACTACAACTGTGGCTACGGGCGTCGTGCGTCCTACTTATCACATCAGATGACGTCGGACATCGGAGGAGGTCCTCGACGACGGCGCATCGTCGTCATCGACGCAGGACGCAGACGCCGAAAAAAGTTTCCGAAGCAGCACAGCTGTGGTGATTACCTGTCATAGATATGGAATACGTCGTCGGACCATCCCATCGAAAGAACGTTACCAGGTAAGAAAGTAACTTGTTCTTCTGCCTTTAAAAGGACCCCAAAATAGGGCCCATTCTTCACCATCCACACTGTTTGAAGTTCTTGTGGATAATTCTAGTTAGTTTTCTTATAGCAGCTACATTTGAGCCCTTGCACTCCTATTCTTTAAGATTGCACATGCTTAAGGCAATTTTACTGTTCGCCATCACCTCGCTAGATGGATGTGTAAGTGTCAGGCTCTATGTGAAGCATCCTTCCCTTGCCTTCCCTAAGGAGAATGTGACACTGAGGGGTAAGACTGACCTTCCTGCAAAAGGTTGTTGGATTTTACTTTCTCTGAGAAGATATATCTTCCTGTTTTCTCCCCTCCACCTATTCCATCTTAGGTGGAGGAGAGGTTTCACTGTCTGCACCCCAAGGTGTCTCTCAGCTACTATATCTCTAATAAGGGACATCAGGAAGGACAACCAACTGTTTGTTGGTTATGCTGGAACCTGTGCAGGCAGAGCTCTTACCAAATAAGCTCTGTCCAGGTGGATCCTCCTGCATTTTAAAATGCTATGATCAGTCTTCCAAAGGTAGTTTCTGTGGGCCTCAGGCCTCCTTCTAGCTCTGCCTTGCAGAGGGGTGTGCCTGTTTTGTACGTGTCAGGGGACTAAGTGGGCTTCTTTGCACACATTCGCTAAGCTCTCTTTCTGGATTCCTTGCTTGGTCAGGATGCCCACTTTGGTTGCTCCAGAAAATCCTGGTGTAGGTGGGGGTATCTCGCTTTCCTCTCCCCTCCATGTTTTCTATGCCTTGGAACTCTCACTAAAATGAAGGCATCCATTAGAAGAACAAATTACTTCTAATGGGTACCTTCCTCCCATGGATTCCTCATCTTTGATATCTTGCTCCATCTTGTCCCATTTCCGGCCTGGCCCAAAAATGGCGGTCACAACGCGGCACGGAAACGAGGCTCCCACTAGTTGCTAAGCAAATAGCTTTATCTTCAACCAATCCCCAATGCCGGGAGGCGGAAGCCGGCACCCGCAAGAAGCCCAGTGGAAAAAGGCCCTGTTCCACTACTGTTGGCCTTGGGACGCTACGGCTAGGTGCCGCCACCATACCCGTCAGCTGCATCCAGAACTATCAACTCTACTACACCTGTACTCGTCACCCACCAGTCAGGTTTGCTTCCCATCGATACCGTACCATGCTTACATAATCAGTAATACCTATCCACCTTGTGCAACCCCTGTGTTGCCTGTGCTGCTCACTGCCTGTAAGCTCTTAGCCCACAGTATTAGTTCCAATTTGCATCACATCCCTTTTGAACTTATGTATTCTTGTCTAACCCTGATATGCTATCCTTTTGTCATTCATGTGTGACTGCTAATTATGACACTATACTAGCATAACGCTGCTCGCTGATCATATGCATCTGTTAATTCATACTATGTTAGTCTAACATTGATCTATTGTGCATGACAAACCATACCATGCTAGCACAACCTGTCCCCTCAAACCCCCTGCAAACGGTGCCATAGTCGGCGATCCTCCTCACTCTGAACCTAGACCTATCAGTCGTAAATCTCCTTGTCTGTGATAGCTTAGCTTGTCCATCAACAAATCTCTCTGCTCACCTTTGTATGATATATCCTGCTACACCCACATATTTGCCCCATTGACCTACTGCAATACAAGTTTTGTGCTTGGGACCAGCCCTGACCAAATCCCCTGGGTCTACCATCCTTGTGCCCAACTAGTGTGTTATCACCCAACCCACCACGCCCACCGTTGGAGGACCCACGCCAATACCACCTCAGCCTAACCTCTGGAGGCCCTCCCCCAAATCCTACACGGCCACATCTATGGACGCCTTTCACAGAGCTATCCTCACCACATGACCTCAATTTTCCCACTCATCCACCCCATTTCACCCACCAACTTCCTCCCACCACTCCAGGCCTTTAACAGCCTCACCACCACCACTAAATCTCAACAAAATAACATCACTGCTAATCTACTTAGCCCACAGGAATGGATCCAGCGGTATGCAACTCCCCCCACACCTCTGATCCCTTGCCCTGTTAACATTAGGAACTGGAGACTACGGTCACGTTTCACCACCCATACACATCCTTCAAGGATGCCTCCCCATTCTGCTAAAGTCACCCCTAAATCCGGAGTGTGTACTCCAGCCACCACCCACACAAGGACACCGTCAGGCGCCATTACTCCAAAACCACACAAGCCAAACACTGGTAGCACAGACTCCCACCATCAGAGGAGCTCTTATCAATGCATGCTCACTAGTTGCCCATGCCACTAACATTGCAGACCTTATCTCTGAAAACAACCTTAATTTCTTGTCCATCACTGTAACCTGACTCCACCATGCGGCAGGCCCCGCCCTCGCCTTAGCCCGAAGGATACACGATTATCAGATCAGACAGAACCTCTGGCAGAGGAGGAAGCCTCGCCATTATAGCTAGAACCTCGCTGGGCCTCAGAGATACCGCCAGCGTTAGCCTACCTTCAGCAGAACTTCTCTCTGCAAAAATCCCACTAACAGCCACTCAAACAATCCTACTTCATCTAGCCTACCGACCACCAGGCCCCATCTCTTCCTTTGAGGAAGATATCACAAGCCTCCTTTCATCCAACACAAAACCAGGCTCCCGCATCATTTTCCTCAGAGACCTCAACCTGCGGGTTCCAAGATCCAAGCGATGCCAATGCACTCGCCCTTGAAAAATCCTTATCCCTACTTGACTTCAAGCATCACATTTTTGAATGTACCCATGCCCAGGGTCGTCCCCTAGACGGGCTACCCAACTTGAACTGCTCCATAAATATTCTTCAGAACAAACCCATTGCCTGGACAGACCACCACTACATATCTTTTACTATTCAGGGTTCCGCACCTCCCACCCCTGCTATTACCACCCTCCCCTCCCCGCACTTTCCAGGAACACCCGTGACATTACACCACCCAATCTAACCCCACTAATCAACAACATTCTGGACGATACCAACTACAAAAATCTAGATCCCACTGATTTGGTCAACCTGTATAATACAACACTGAATTCCGCCTTGGACATTATTGCCCCTGTTAAACTAAAAAAATCCAAAGCTGCTGCCCACCTCAACAATTGGTTTACCCCAGAACTTAAATCATTGAGAAACCTAAAAAGAATTGCAGAAACTAACTGGCGCAAAGATCCCTCCATTCATAACCAGGCTCTTTTCTCTGATGCAGCTACCACCTACAAATCAGCCATTATCTCTACCAAAAAGGAAATCTATAACACCAGAGTACTCAACGCCAAATCCAATAATAAGGAGCTTTTCAATATTCTAAGGGAACTAGAATCCCCAGCACCACCCTCTTCAGACTGCACTAAAGATGCTGCCTGGTGCTCCAAAATTTAACAAGTCCTAGGAGACAAAATAGCCTCCCTCCAAACTAAAATAGACGTGAAAAAGAACAGCCTTGCAAATAGCTCATCAGACAATGCCTCACCTAAACCTCAACACCCTCAATGCCCATCATTCTCATTTGCTATGGTCACACCCAGCGAAGTGGAAAACATCATCAGAGGCCTTAAGCCTTCAAGATGCCAAGGTGACACTTGTCCAGCCCCCGTTATCAAGGACTGCGCCAAGGAATTGTCTCCTTTCATCGCCACTATGATAAACGCCTCATTTAAGACTAATCATGTCCCAAAAAACCTCAAGGAGGCTTGGGTCATGCCTCTCCAAAAAAAGCCAAATCTAGACCCAAACACACCAACAAACTACAGACCAATCACCACCGTCCCCTCCCTCCTAAAACCTCTGGACCGAGTTGCCTACTTACAAATCCAGAAACACCTGGAGGTCAACAACCTACTTGGTCTACGTCAATCAGGCTTTCGTCCCAGGCACGGCACTGAGACCGCTCTCCTGGATCTGAAAATACAGATGGACGTGCTGAGAGACGAAGGCAAGCTGGCCATGCTCCTCTTGCTAGACCTCTCTGCCACATTTGATCTGGTCGACCACCAGATCCTCACCGACCACTTAACCTCTGCTGCAGCCTTTTCCACTAACCCTTCCTCCTTGATCAAATCTTTCCTTTCCAACCGTACCACGAGAGTCTTCTCTCCCTCTGCCTCGGCAGATCCCATCCCCATCCTCTGTGGGGTTCCGCAGGGATCCTGTACATCCCCAACACTATATAACATCTTTACGAAGCTCCTTTTCGACCGCCTGGACGACATAGGTGTCATCGACACAAACTACGCAGATGACGCCCAGGTCCTCATCACTCTGTCAGGTCACTACGCCAACGACTTTAAACTAATTAACAACATCTATTTTGAAATCCAGACGTGGATGGCAACGCATAGCCTGTGCCTTAATGACGAAAACACCGAGCCCCTGATCGTAGGCACCCAAGCTCATCTGATCAAACTTGACCCTCAGTACTCATCCTTCATCATTGATGGTAATATAATCAAAGTTGCAAAAGAAATAAAGACGCTTGGCGTCTATCTCGACTCCACCTTATCTCTAAAAAAACAAGTGAGCGCCATCGCCTCCTCAACTGCTTACACTAACAAGCTAGTCAATGCCTGTAAGTCCTACCTATCCCTTGCCAGCTGCTTGACATTAACCAGAGCCCTAGCTCTTTCCAAAATAGATTACTGCAACACTCTCTTCTCAGGCACCTCTGAAATTAATCTCAATAGACTCCAGGTCTTACAAAATAACTCATTAAGATCCGCTCTAAACATCCCTAGATCCAACCTCATCTCCAGCCACAGACAAAATCCTAACTGGCTCCCAGTGCGCGACAGAATCGCACTCCGCACCCTGGCAATCATCCACAAATGTATTTCACACACCACTCCTAAATACCTCTCAGACAAGTTCTCCCTACTTCACGCCACCCGCCTTACCAGATCATCCCACACTCACCGCCTCTCAGTCGCCAAATTCAACCTCCAAACTGCAGGAGGAGCCAGCTTCCCTGTTGAAGCGGCCAATCTCTGGAACTCGCTACCCTCTTCCATCAGACTAGAACCATCGTTCAATGCCTTCAAATCTAACGTCAAACTCTGGCTTACTGACAAGCCTAACACCTACTGAGCCCAAATGACCTAGCTTCGCAGTGATCTTACATCACAACCCTTGCTTGGCCTAAGTTTCCCGCTGCTCCATCTTACCCGTTCACGCTTTATAGGGCCAGACTAATATGTAACCTAGTCGACCTTGTCGCTATGTCGGTATACGCACCTGCCTTATATGGTCACACTAATATGCAACCTAATCGACCTATCGCCATGACTGTATATAGCTGTACTTAACTTGAAGGTCTGACCAATATGTAAATTATAACCTAGGTCAACCTAGGTTATAAAGTAGCATCACTAACTCACAAATGCCTGAACAACGCTGCCCCACGCTACCTGGTAGACAGAATATGCAAATACACCCCCAACTGACGTCTGTCTTCCGGCTCCAACACTTTCCTTCTCAGCACCTCCTACGCTGGCTGGTGCCAAGGTTCCTCGGGAGAATGCCCCACTCCCTAGGGGTGCATTTTTGTCCTGCATGGAGGACATTTATGATGAGGGTGGCCCCATCCCGTTTGGCACCCCTCTGCCCCAAGGAGGTCAGGAACTTCCCTGAGGAACATGAAGCAAGTGAGTTGGACACTTTGCCAGAGTTCGACATGCTCCCTGCTCCAACTCGAGGTAAACCTCGAGCTGCTTTCCAGGCGCTTATGGTGAACGTAGTGGATACCATACAAATTACCTGCCCCATCTAGGCCCAGGTGCAGTACGAGCTAATGGGCGTCTTGAAGATGGTCATCAAAAGGAGACCCTCCGACCCTTTAACCTGGAAAGTGAAGGCTCTGAATTTGGAACTGTGGACCGTGGCCTGGCAAAGAAACATAGGCAATCACCATCTGACCCTTAATTCATGTCGACACATGCTTCTACTGAAAGCCTTGTGTTCCAGGTGGCCCTGGCTAACCTTAAGTCTTACTCCTTTCCCTCATAACCTCTAGATAGGCAGAGTAAGAGACTTACAATTGTTCACCGTTACTGCCAGTCCAACCTGTGGAATTACCACAGGTTTACAAGTGGTTATTGACTGGTGAATTCCCCTTTTCTGGAGTCCATAGTACTCCATGGGGATTTTGGCAGATTTACCGTGAGCGGTAATTCCACCACAGTAAATGTGGTTATTTTTGTAGGGTGAATCCTCCACTTTTCCTCTAAACTCTGAATTCATTTGGGCAGTAAAAATTGCAGTAATTCTGTTAACGCCCAAAAAAGGTTGCGACAGCAGAATGACCTACTGCCATTTTTTGTTACCACATCATCAAACTCATGAGGCCCTTGATGCCTGGGGCAGACAGGGCTATGGTTCAGCTAGCCTGGACCTGAGAGCAATCAATTCCTCCTGCACCCTGGCCAAGTTTTCTTGTGGCCTTTGGTCAGCCATTTTGGAGGGAAAATGCGTGAAGGTTTCCAGGCCATTGTGAATGACGGCAAAGTATCTTCTCATTCGATACTCCAGTCTGGATTGGACTCTGCCGACTGAGTGGCCAGGACTATGGCCATGGGGACGGTATTAAGGAGATACTCTTGGCTGAGGACCTCATGTTTTAACCCAAAAGTCCAGGCAAAGTTTCTAGATATCCCAAATAAATTGTTGCCATTGAATGGCCTGAGTCACTCCACAGGTTTCAGTCCTCCAAAGTGACTGGCAATTCTCTAGTCATAGCGGTACAACAACAGCAACCAGTGATTCGGTTGGGTAAATGTTTTCGTCCCTATACCACTTACGCCCAGCAGGGCAGCCCTGTCCAGAAGGCATCCGCACTGCTGTTACAAAGGTGGTCTGGTAGATGTGCCGATGAGTGGCTTGCCTGCCTCCTCCATGCCGTCAGCTGCCCCTGGCGCAAAACCTCTGTGAAGCAGACTTTTGCGACTCATCCAGTGTGGAGGGGAGGATTTCCCAGTTTAGTGAGCAATGGAGTCTTGCCACATCTGATGCTTGGGTTTTATAGGTCGTTGGCCAGGGATATGGCCTGCCTTTTGCTCAACTCCCTCCGGACCAACCCATGTCCACCCAGCACTTCCCTTTGGACCTACTCCTGTTGGAGGAAGCTGTTAGGCAGAAACCTGTGCAGTTCCCTTGGGGAACACTGCAAAAGATTTAAGACTACAGGTAGAGCAGTAAACCCCTTTGGTAGCAGTCTGTACCACCCAGATTTACCTGGTAGCTGTGGCTGAGCAGTCAGACTTCTCTCAAGAAGAGTTAGGCAGTATGTAAAGTATACACAATATGTACCAAAACACAATAGCACAAGCAAACACTGACCAGAGCTTGGTTTCAAAAGTATATAGTTATTTATTTAAAATACACATAAGTTAAAAACACTCTAGCAAAAATATAGTAAAAGTACTTCAACACAGTTATAATGAAAGTAGATTCAATCCTTTCTCCTATCTAGACAACTCTAGGTAAAACACCACTTAATTAAAACAGAGGTGAGTGCTTAACGTTAGATGACACTCTAGTAGTTTCCAAGAAAGGGAGAGAAAAAGCAGAAATAGGTTAAACACACCACTCTAAGGTCCAGAACACTTGCAATAGGCTTACAGAAGAATAAAGTCACAGGTGAGCAAAAGTCACTAGGCAGGGCCCACTCTTAGAGTAGCCGGAGCGAAAATGTGCCCAAGATCACACTGTTAGTTAGAGATTCAAAGTCTTGCAAAGAGTCAAAAAGAGGTTAGAGTGGCTCAGAAAGTTTAGCCAAAGTGTCCCAGGCACTCCCAGGTTCGAAAGCCGGGGACTAAATCTACCCCGTACAGTCGGTAGCAAGGGAAGCCAGGCAGAACACAGTACCTTAAGCGGAAAGGATCCTCCAGCGGTGGCAGTTGTTCCAGGCAGTGGCAGCAGGGCTCGACGTCGGTCAGGGGAGAAGAAGTTCTCGCTGAAGAGCAGAAGAAGAGGGTCGTTGCACTGCCCGGGAAGAAACCAGCCGCGGAGTCCTCCGGTTAAAGGGTTGGTGCCGACTTTCGCGGTATGGGGGTAAAGTGGGGTATTCCGGTTGCCGGGGTGCTTGGCACAGGCAAGGCGGCCACGAGATACCTCAAAGAACGGAAAGAAGGCGAAAACTGGTTGTCCCCACCAGTCAAGGGAAGGAGCCACTCCGTTAAGAGTTCTCCTCGGTCGTCGGGAAAAAGTGGTGAGACGGTTCAGCAGGGCTCCACCGGGTGGTGTCGTCGAAGCAGGTCGGCTCAGCTCTTCCCTCGTCGGATTCTTGGTCCTGTGGCGACTTCTGAAGTCCCAGTCCCCAAAGCCCTGCTTTTATGCAGCAAACCCCCATTCACCCAGCCTAGCTGTCACTCAAACATGCTAAGTGGTGAGCCGGGCGGCTCACCACTTGGGCCAATCAGGACGGAGTGCGACTTGAGTTACCAAGGTAACTCAGTCCAGGGTGCCTAAATCCCCCTCCACCCCTCCTAAGTACCCCAGACAGAGTGGCACCACTTTGGAGGGCTTCTGTGGAGAAGCCCGCCAAAAGTGGAACAAAGGGCTCCACTTTGGGTCAGAGTTACAGAGGCGAACACCAACGCCATTTTAGAATCAAGTTTTGGCAAAAAGTCCCAACCGGAGTTATAAAAATAAATATATAAACCGGTGGTCTGTTTAAGGCTACCGTAAATAAATAATTAAATGTGTTAGCCTAAAACAATGGGAAATCCCATAGGGAAATATTCGCGGTCGAATATAAAAAGTAGTTTCCACTGCCACCAGCCAAAACTCGATCAGGGGGGACGGAGACGTGCCCCCTCGACTAACAGACCCTGGGGCAATCGAATTGCCCCAGCCAGTACGTCCACAATATGATGGTTTGTACTGGTTCTGTTCAGGATTCAAGACTAGCAAAGTCTTTGGTGACTTTACATGCCCTGAGAGACAGTAGTCAGTCCCAGGGTATGGAGTCTATGTTGGGGAGTCCCTAGGACACCCCTGGGTCACGGCACAGAGGGTGCTGTGTGACCCACATCACAAAAATACATGAGGCCCTATGGAGTAAAAGACCCCATAGCCCATTCAACACAAGGTTTAACCAAGAAAACACACTTCAACATGTCCAAGAGTGAGGGTAAAAAGAGTCTCACTCTTGGCAGGAGAAAAAAATTAAACCCCAGAAATCCAGCAAAGCTGCTGGGGGACTCACTAGGTAGGGAAATTCAGCCTAAACAGAGAATTCTCCCTAACACTCGCCCCCCCCAGACTAAGGGACAGGAGGATTTAATCCACTCCTGGATGAACCTCATACCTCTAGTCGATGATATACATCCTAGAGAGTCCATCAGCATTTTGATGGTGACACCTTGACCTATGTTCAATGGAGAGCTCAAAGGTTTTCTTTTGCAAGCTAACGGACCTACAGACCCTTTGAGGAACATCAGTCTTTTTGTTATAGGGGATCTGGTTGACCAGTCCCTCAGAAGTTGGTACAACTTCTGAACCTATGTTAGGCTTTTTCAAGGGGTCCTTATAAGGGATTCCCTTAGATCTAGAGGGGCCTCCAAGGTTCCTCACCACCTCTCTTGTGGGAGCAGGTTGGGTCTTAGGCCTCTTGGTTGGAGGGGTTGGGGTTAGGCAATGTACCTGCTTCCCCTTCCTCTTAGATCTACCCTTACCTATTTTAGGAGTTTCCCCCCTAATATTAGGATTTGAGTTGGGGTCTTCAGTAGAAGGTCCAACAGTCTGAAGGTTTTTGGCCTTAGACTTTTCTTTTCTGGTTTTCCACCAGCACTGAGAATTACCAGTTCTCTCAGGTCCAGATAGGGGCCTAGTTGGTCTATCCACCTCTTCCTCAGAAGCAGGGGGAGTCAGAGACTCTGAGACTAGGGGAACAATGATGGAGCTTGGTTGGGGCTCCCATGTTCCTAGCATACTATCCTGAAAGGTGCCTGGGTCAGAGGTCAACTTACTAAACCCAGGGCTTGTAGTGGGGTTCTCAGTAGAGGGTCCCACAGGCTTAGAAGGGTCCTTCAAGGTAGCCTTTCTAGCCAATTTGGTTAAGTTCTGCTTCTCCATACTGGGAGGCCTGGGGGTATGTGACACTACTCCTAGAGTTCTTAGGTCATTCCCCAACAGGACCTTCCCAGGTACCTCAGCCTGAACACTGACAGGGATCCTTACTGTCATGTTGTTACATTGAATGAGGGCTGGTAGAATAGGAACCATTTGGACAGGGCCTCCAGACATCTTAGTGGGACCTTTGGGTGCTTTGGCCACATCCTCAGGTGGAAAGAAGCTTTCATCCACTACTGTTCTGCTGGCCCCAGTGTCTCTCCTGGCAGGAGTATCCTGGCCATTGACAAGAACACTGTCCACATAATACACCTTAGAGTTAACAGGTAGGGAGTTATACACAACCCTATTCTGGGGACTAACCAGACCCATAGGCTCTAAGTTTACAGTTGCTTGAAGACCCAAGGGTTCTTCAGCAAAGAGTTCAAAGTGGGCACTAGCCATCTGTACTTCATCCTCAGGAGTGAAGGCTAAGGAGACTGTGCTGATCCCTGCAGGTTTACCCTTGCACTTGGGATCTCCTTTGATATGGTCAGTACCCTGACAGACATAGCATTGTCCAAATGCTCTCTGGAAGGGTGGCTTGTTCTGACCTCCTTCTGGCTTGTGGCCAGAAGGTACAGTAGTCTGACTCGGTTTCCCATGTGGCTTACCCTGGTTATTTTGTGGTTTGGGGCCCTCTTTGGGATAGGAATTATTAGAATTCTCTTTGGAGTCCTTTTTAGGCTGTTTCTCCCCATCCTTCTTCTGAGTTACCCCAGAATCCTTGTGAGTAGCCCTGTTGGCAACCCACAAGTCAGCAGCCTTAGCTAGCTTCCTAGGATCTAATTCCTGTGAATCAGCCAAGTGCTGTCTGAGCTCAGGAGAGCAGGCATCATAAATTGACTCCAACATAAAGAGATTCCTCATTCCCTCATAAGTGTTCACCTTGTAACCCTTAATCCATCCCTCTAAGTTTTTCAAACATTCATTCACCCAGGTAGCCCAAGGGGTACCATCATGCTTTTTGAGGCTCCTAAACCTCTTAAGATACTGGGAAGGGGTCTTCCCAAACCTAGCTATCAAAGCTAGTTTCACACATTCATAGTCCTTCCTATCCTCCTCCCCCATCTCCATTACCACATCAGTTGCAACAGGGGGAAGCCTAGAGAACAACCAGGTGAGTAAGTCATTTCCTGTGATGTTCTGGAGCCCATGATTATATTCAAACGGAGACAACCAATCCAACACATCCAACTTAGGCTCATACATACCAACCAATTCTTTAGGCATCCGGGGTCTTTTAGGACTGGAACTTCTAGAGGAGCCAGAGAGAGAAACATTCTCAACAGATAATTTCTTCATTTCTAAGTCATACTTGAGCTCCATTTCCCTTAGCCTTAGTTCTTTGTCAGTTTGAGCATTAAGTTTCTTATACTCCAATTCTAGCTTCATTTTCTCCAGTTCAAAGTACTGAGGACTAAATGTGGGACCTGGTAAAGGTCCAGTAGGCACAGCAGGTAGAGCAGGCAGAGGCCTAGGGGGGACAGTTACAACAGCCTCACCCTCCTCTTCTGACTCTTCCTCAGAATCATCAACATTTTGCTCCATGTTAATTTCAACACTGTCATCTACAGTTGCTGGAGTGGTAGGTTCCTCTGAACCATCACCCAGACTTTGGTTAGCTAACAATCTTTCAATCAGCTCCATTTTCTTGCCCTTAGTCAGGAGATCCTTATGTTTACAGAGCACTCTTAAACAATCAGCAGTTTTGGCTGCAAGGGACTCTTGACTATAGCTTTCTATAACTGACATGTTAGAGGTTTTACTTTTTCAGTGCTAAGCTTTGTGGTTAGTTGCACTAAGGTATCTAAAGCACAATAAAATGTATACTCAATACAAATCCCACCGCTGTACACCAGTGTTAGGCAGAAACCTGTGCAGTTCCCTTGGGGAACACTGCAAAAGATTTAAGACTACAGGTAGAGCAGTAAACCCCTTTGGTAGCAGTCTGTACCACCCAGATTTACCTGGTAGCTGTGGCTGAGCAGTCAGACTTCTCTCAAGAAGAGTTAGGCAGTATGTAAAGTATACACAATATGTACCAAAACACAATAGCACAAGCAAACACTGACCAGAGCTTGGTTTCAAAAGTATATAGTTATTTATTTAAAATACACATAAGTTAAAAACACTCTAGCAAAAATATAGTAAAAGTACTTCAACACAGTTATAATGAAAGTAGATTCAATCCTTTCTCCTATCTAGACAACTCTAGGTAAAACACCACTTAATTAAAACAGAGGTGAGTGCTTAACGTTAGATGACACTCTAGTAGTTTCCAAGAAAGGGAGAGAAAAAGCAGAAATAGGTTAAACACACCACTCTAAGGTCCAGAACACTTGCAATAGGCTTACAGAAGAATAAAGTCACAGGTGAGCAAAAGTCACTAGGCAGGGCCCACTCTTAGAGTAGCCGGAGCGAAAATGTGCCCAAGATCACACTGTTAGTTAGAGATTCAAAGTCTTGCAAAGAGTCAAAAAGAGGTTAGAGTGGCTCAGAAAGTTTAGCCAAAGTGTCCCAGGCACTCCCAGGTTCGAAAGCCGGGGACTAAATCTACCCCGTACAGTCGGTAGCAAGGGAAGCCAGGCAGAACACAGTACCTTAAGCGGAAAGGATCCTCCAGCGGTGGCAGTTGTTCCAGGCAGTGGCAGCAGGGCTCGACGTCGGTCAGGGGAGAAGAAGTTCTCGCTGAAGAGCAGAAGAAGAGGGTCGTTGCACTGCCCGGGAAGAAACCAGCCGCGGAGTCCTCCGGTTAAAGGGTTGGTGCCGACTTTCGCGGTATGGGGGTAAAGTGGGGTATTCCGGTTGCCGGGGTGCTTGGCACAGGCAAGGCGGCCACGAGATACCTCAAAGAACGGAAAGAAGGCGAAAACTGGTTGTCCCCACCAGTCAAGGGAAGGAGCCACTCCGTTAAGAGTTCTCCTCGGTCGTCGGGAAAAAGTGGTGAGACGGTTCAGCAGGGCTCCACCGGGTGGTGTCGTCGAAGCAGGTCGGCTCAGCTCTTCCCTCGTCGGATTCTTGGTCCTGTGGCGACTTCTGAAGTCCCAGTCCCCAAAGCCCTGCTTTTATGCAGCAAACCCCCATTCACCCAGCCTAGCTGTCACTCAAACATGCTAAGTGGTGAGCCGGGCGGCTCACCACTTGGGCCAATCAGGACGGAGTGCGACTTGAGTTACCAAGGTAACTCAGTCCAGGGTGCCTAAATCCCCCTCCACCCCTCCTAAGTACCCCAGACAGAGTGGCACCACTTTGGAGGGCTTCTGTGGAGAAGCCCGCCAAAAGTGGAACAAAGGGCTCCACTTTGGGTCAGAGTTACAGAGGCGAACACCAACGCCATTTTAGAATCAAGTTTTGGCAAAAAGTCCCAACCGGAGTTATAAAAATAAATATATAAACCGGTGGTCTGTTTAAGGCTACCGTAAATAAATAATTAAATGTGTTAGCCTAAAACAATGGGAAATCCCATAGGGAAATATTCGCGGTCGAATATAAAAAGTAGTTTCCACTGCCACCAGCCAAAACTCGATCAGGGGGGACGGAGACGTGCCCCCTCGACTAACAGACCCTGGGGCAATCGAATTGCCCCAGCCAGTACGTCCACAATATGATGGTTTGTACTGGTTCTGTTCAGGATTCAAGACTAGCAAAGTCTTTGGTGACTTTACATGCCCTGAGAGACAGTAGTCAGTCCCAGGGTATGGAGTCTATGTTGGGGAGTCCCTAGGACACCCCTGGGTCACGGCACAGAGGGTGCTGTGTGACCCACATCACAAAAATACATGAGGCCCTATGGAGTAAAAGACCCCATAGCCCATTCAACACAAGGTTTAACCAAGAAAACACACTTCAACATGTCCAAGAGTGAGGGTAAAAAGAGTCTCACTCTTGGCAGGAGAAAAAAATTAAACCCCAGAAATCCAGCAAAGCTGCTGGGGGACTCACTAGGTAGGGAAATTCAGCCTAAACAGAGAATTCTCCCTAACACTAGCCTGTCGGCTTCTAGAGAAGGGCACAATGGAACAGGTGCCGCACTCTGAATGAGGAAGGGGCTGGTACCCAACCTATTTTCTGGTGCCAAGGAAAGGTGGGGGCATGTCTCCCATTCTTGATCTGTGCCTCTTGAACCTGTACCTGCTCAATGGCAAGTTCTAGATGGGTTACTCTGGCACAGATCCTTCAAGCACCCAACCTGTAGGGCTAGCTTGTGTCGTTGCCTGCAGGATGCCATTTTCCATGTACCTATCCACTGAAGGCACAAGAGGTTCCTGAGGTTCACAATAGGATGTTGCCACTATCAATTCAAGGTCCTGCTGTTCGGCATCCATGTCTTTACATATCTGGAGGACTGGCTTGTCCAAGCTCGCTCCCCAGTCCCCAGACCAGGCGCCTGCACAATTGTACCAGACTTGCACACTGTTGCACAGATTGGGCTTCTCCCTGTACTTCAGAAAGTCTCAGGTTTTGCCATCCCAGTCCCTCTGGTTATTCGGTCTTGGGCACTCACTTGGGCAGGGCCTTCCCGTCCGAGGATCGAGTTTTGAACCTCTCCAAGATGGTACATGTCTGCCAATAGCAGCAAAGGGCTTTTCTGAGCTTACTGGTTCTTATGGCCTCCTGCATTCCTATAATACAAGAGACCTGGCTATGCATGAGGCCACTGCAGTGGCTTCTCAGTTGTCAGTGGTCTCAGTTTCAAGGATGCCCCTCAGATCTTCTTCAGGCCTCAGCGAAAGTGTCCAGAGCCCTGGAATTGTGGTACTAAAAAGAAAACCTGCTGGCAGGTGTGAAGGCAACATGAATGAGGCACAGACAATGCACTGAAAGATTGGGCTACAAACTTTTATTAAAATTAAAGAAGGTTAAAAAAAGGCCTAACTTGCCCTATGCTAAGGTGGAAGTTCCCTACCTAAATAAAGCTAAGGATAGTCTGTGTCAAGTTCAAAGCAAATGTCTGTCTGTGTCCAAAACCTAGGGCCTCATTACGAGTCCAGCGGTAACCGAGCCAGAAAAACCATCAGGTTACCGCCGGACTCGTATTACCATTCCGCCTCCGTGATTCCCAGAATCACTGGGGCATTACAACCCCGATGACCAGGTAATTCCGAAGGCGGAATTCGGTAAATCCCCATTCCCATGGAGTCCTACAGGACTCCATGGGAATGGGGAAGTGGAAACACTGGCACCATGCTGTAAAGGTGCCGGTGTTTCCACGTCCACCTGCAGGCGGGTGGTGTTAAACCCGCCACGTCAGACCTTGCAGGAGTGACACCTCCCGCCTGCAGAACTCGAGATCAGCCGGTCTGGAAACAACAGTGGTGGCGGGTTTGCCGCCACCGTTATTTCCGGACCGGCTGACTCGTAATGAGGCCCCTATACTTGCCCACACATCTATTTATATACAATGTGTAGGGATGTCAGCCTCAAAATGTGTTCAAATAAAAGTTCAGAGCTTCGTTCAGCTTCTTGGTCAAAAGGTTTCCCTTCCCCAAGGTTCAAATAGTTCAAAGTATTAAAAAGGGGTATCCCTCCCCCGAGCTTTCAAGTCTTTCAACAGTTCCAACAAAACACAATTCCTTGGGATCCTTCCCAGTTCTTCTGTCTATGTACTCCTACATCCCGTCTCATTTCCTCCATCCTGTATGGGCGTCCCTCACGAGGGACAGGAACGGAACCTTTTTTCCACCAGAAAAAGACATTTCCCCTTTCAATGTACCGGGGCACGGGCTCCCTTAATCCCGCCCACCGGCGCCACACCTCAGTCCCCTTTTCTGCATCAACCGGAATGGACCGCTACCACCAGCGCTCTTGGGTGAGGCCTCTTGCCTCGTAATTCCATGTGCTTTCCCCAAAATCTTTTCTTTTTGTTTTGCACATTTGGGAACACCGTCCACCGGTGCCCTGGTTTGTCCCTGGGCACATGTCGGCCTTGACAGGCTTTAGCAGGTGCCCGTCGTTTGACGGTTCCTTCCCCACAGCAGCTCCGCATGCACTCTGTCTACGGTGCCTTGGTGGAGACCATGGATGGAACAGGTGCTCTGCGTGCAAAGCTCACGTCCAGGTCGCTGAAACACCGGCTTGCGCGTTGGAGAGAGCTATTCAACAGGACTCCTCCACAGAACATCAAGGACTATGTCCGGAGGAAGACGAAGAAGGTAGGTGCCTTATTCTCCAAAGCACCCCACAGAGGCGACTCCTTCATGGGGAAGCTTTCTGGTGGGAGGGGTCAATCAGGTCTTTGCACTGGCTCAGGAAACACTGAGGCTCACACAGCTACCAGACTCACGGCCGAGGGGGTCCAAGGGCCCTACCGGTTCCACAGTCGAGGGACCTGTGATCTCTACTACTACCGGGACTCTTCCTGAGGCGCCTTGCTATGATACCGGGTTCCTACCCGAGGGGGTGCCTACACGCATGACCAGCACTACCGGCCGGGAAGCCGAGAGTACACTGCCTACGGGGTGTACACCTGAGGTGCAGGGCGGGGAAGAGCAAGTGCAGACAGGCATGCAGGCCGAACCCGGGAACATGCTGGCTACAGGTCCATGTGCTCAAGAGAAAATGGCAGCAACATGAGACAAGATGGCCGCCACTCCCGATCATCAAAGGAGGGAACCCACGCAGGCAGGTGCAGAGGCCCGCCAGCCCCGCGATCAACAGAGCAGAAGTTTTACTCCAAGGGCAGATTGGGTAACATTGACACCGGTCACCTGGACCAATTCATACCCCCAACATTTCGGGTTCCAGGTACAGTGACCCCATGTACGGGCAATGGTTGGGGAGGCAGCAGGCTTATTCTTCACCGCCACCAGTGCAAGATCCTGCTTAGCCAGCCTGTGAGGGCAGGTTTTTCATCAAATTCATGTTTCTCATGCGGTCTCCACAAATGGGCTCCCTTCTCAGGGGCATTATTAAGGACATGTTGCCTACGGCTTCACCCGCGCAGCCCACCTCAACACAGCCCATGCACCCACCTCCGGCTCTACCTCCACAGCAGCCCGTTCCTGAGGCTCCGGCGGTGCAGGTTCAAACCCCCAAACTGGAAGCGCCTCCAAAGGATGCTGGAGTCACCCTCCCCCCCCCCGGGGCAGAGGACGAGCAGGACACAGACGAGGAGGAGCAGGACACACTATCCTCGCCAAAAGCCTTCCATGACAGGATGGTGCCTGTCGGAATACCTGGACCTCCCCCAGCCACAGATGGAGCTTCCTGAAGCAGGAGTTCTGGCGGAAGTCCTGAGCATCAGGGCGGAGGTGAGGTCTGGCATCCCCCTACAGAAGGATGTGGAGGCCTTAGCCAAGAAGGGGTGGCTCAAGCCCCACTCCACGCAACCCGCGAACAAAAGCTGGATACTAAGCTGGATACTAAGCAGGCCGAGGGGGACAGCATCCTACTCTCGACACACCCGGATCCTCTGTCTTCGGTTATCGCTGCAGCATCCATGTATGCCAAACCCCAGGCGTCCTCGTCGAGTACTGCCACAGCAGCCCTCTTGAGCAAGAAGGAAAAGACCCTTGAATCATACGGCAGGAAGGTCTACTCTAATGCTGTTCCACACCTCAGGCAGGCCAACGCAGATGCCATCCTGGCTGCGGCCAATCAACGCCTATGGAGGGAAATCGCAGATTTTTGGCCTGACATCCCTAAGGAAAAACCAGCCTGATTCAAGGCTGGCCTAGCCGAAGCGAAACTTGTGGCACAAGACATTAATGAAGACCTCTGTAGGCCACATCGAAACAGCTAACAGAGCGATCTGCCTGGCAGTGGACATGAGGCACACGGCCTACCTAAAGGCTATCAGCTTCAACCCAGATGTCCAGGATTGAATCCTGGACCTTTCGTTCAAGGGCGGCGATCTTTTCCACTCCACAACTGAAGAAGAAGCTCTCAGACAGCCAAGTCACTGGCCATTCTTACAGAGCTAGCCGCTAAGCCTTTCTCACAGGCACAGTCCCGCTCAGACAAGGGGTGATGTTTTGGTGGTTTCCACAGATTCCAGGACCGCAAGGCCAGGCAGCCAGACAAGTCTTCCAGTCAGCACAGGAGAAAACACAACAAAGCCTCAAATAAGGGGTTCTTCCAGTGCCCCTCCTCCTTATCAGCCTCTGACCAGAAGAAACAATGAGAATTCTTTTCAGGTCCTCAGCACCCCAGTTGGGGGCAGGCTGGACCTGCACAGTCAGGCTTGCCGGGCAAAGACCGCGTACGCATGGGTCATCTCAGTTGTGTCCTGGTGCTTCTGGTTCTCTTCCTTCTCCTGTCCCGAGTTTTCCCCCTGTCCCTCAGATCGGCACACCATCACTCCTAGCAGAGATTCACTCCCTGGTAGAGAGCGAGGCGGTAGAGTAGATCCCTCTCCTCCAGAAGGGGCAGGGCTTTTACTCCTGCATCTTTGGTATTCAAAAGAAACAGGCGGGCTTGAGAATGGTGTTGGATCAGTCTTCCCTGAATCTCTACCTACCCCTGCAGAAGTTTAAGATGGTGACGCCTGCGCTCATAGCCGAAACACTGTGTGGGGGAGACTGGACGTGTCCCCAGTACCCGAAGGACATGTATGTCCATGCTCCTATTGTGCAGCCTCACCGGGCCTTCCTCAGGTTCTGGGTCATAGGCCTGCATTTCCAGTACAAGGTTCTGCCCTTTGGGTTAAATTCAGCTCAGAGAGTCTTCACGAGGCTCGTGAATACGGTGGCAGCTCTTCTCAGGTCAGAGGGGCTGCATGTCTATCCATACCTCGACTGAAAGTCAGGGGCTCATCTCCGGAGCAGGTTCAAGACTCGGCAGACAGGCTCATCTCCACCCTATTCGACCTGGGGTTTTCAATCAACTAGCAGAAATCTCAGCTCATCCCTACACAGACACTAGTGTTTCTGGGCCTGTTGTGGGACACACAGCAGCAGAAGGTATTCCCCATCGGGGACAAGATTACAGCGATTCGGACTGCAGTCTCCCATTTCCGCAACAGATCAATCACCACGGCCTGATGGTATCAACATCTTCTCTGAGTACTGGCAGCATGCCTCTTGGTGGTCCCATACACCAGGCTCCGCATGAGGAGGCTCCAGTTGTATTTTGCGAATTCCTATGATCAGGAGTCAGGCCATCATGGGGCCCTGGTCTCCATCCCTCAACATCTGGACCACGATCTCAAATGGCAGCAGCAGGAGGAAAACATCTCGGTGGGGCAGACAGTTCCGTCCACCCCCCATAGAGTACACCATTACCATGGATTCCTCCCTCCATGGGTGGGGAGCCACTCTGGGAACGCACTCGGTGCATGGATTCTGGACCCCGACTGACCAGCAGAATCCCATCAACTGGCTGGAACTTATGGCAATCCATTTGGCCCTCAAGTCCTTTCTCATGACCATCAAGGGCAGGGCTGTGTACATCCAGACAGACAACACGACCTGCATGTACTATATCAACAAACGGGGGGCACCAGATCCCCGCAACTGTGCTTGTTGACCCTGGAAATCTGGGAATGGGCTATCAGCCAGGAGGTGTGGACTCGGTGGTCCACCTTCTGGGAGAATCCAACCTGGAAGCAGACAGACTATGTAGCCTGGCCGCCGACAATTACGAGTGACAGCTGAATGGGAGAGTGCTCCAGGAAGTGTTCAGCAGATGGGGCCACCCCATCACAGACCTATTTGCAACAGTAAACAACCGGACGTGCCAGCAATTCACATCCTGGGGAGGAAGGGGATGCATCTGTCATGGGGACGCACTTGTGGTACCCTGGGACGGGATGTGGGCATATGCATTCCCACCCATACCTCTGGTGCACAAGGTGGTGAGCAAAATCAGGAATTCCAGCAACCTGAAGATAATCATCATAGCGCCTCGCTGGTCGGTGCAACCCTGGGTCTCGAACCTGCGGCAGCTGTCAACCCAACCGGAGATGGTACTCCCCCTGGGGAAGGGGGCCCTCTACTAGCGCAGCAGGGAGATGCAGTGCTATGCCCCTCCCCAGAGAGACTAGCCCTAGCGGCCTAGTTCCTGAGCAGCTAACGCTCCGGCACCTTCAGTTGTCTAGTGACAATCTGGAGATCATTCAAAGTGCTAGAAGTCAGGCTACGCGCAAGCAGTACAAAAGCAAATAGATGCGATTCCGCTTTTGGGCTAAGGAAAAGGGGTGAACCCACTGACATGGACCCTCAACCAAGTCTTATCATTCTCGGCCTATCTCGCCAGGTTGGGTGTCCAGGTCGATACCTGCCACACATACCTGCCTAATATTGGGGCATACAGGAACTCTTACTCTCTTATCCTGTCCTCTGCCAATCCCGTAGTAATAAAAACCTGACGGGGATGACCGGGCTGTTTCCCCCACTCAAACGCCTGCCCTGTTATGTATATTACCATTCGATAAGTTTAAACAGTGGAAATGACAAGGAGAGAATCCAGGACAAACTCACCAGCAGTAAAGGAGGCTAGTATCACTTGAGACCGAAGATCGGGGGTAGCTATGCTGATGTAGATTCCACTGATTCCCCCCCTTCCTCCATGTGGCCAAGCCCCAGGGACGGAGAGAGTGTCCAAGGAAACCCTGAGGGGGAAGAAAACCCTGCGTCTCAGTCGATTGTCTGCTTCTGAATTCTTGAGGAGGGAGAAGATTCCGGATAAGGTTATCTCATACCATAGGCTACAAGGAAGTAGACAGAAAACAATAAGAAATAGAGTTTGGTAGTGTTAGAACAAGTAAGATAAGAGGTATCAGTAAGCACCTGTCACGACTCGCTCCCTTCGCTCCCGTTCCCACCACTTGGGGGCATGATTTGGGGTTTATTCCCTACTGGACTTTTCCTTCGAACCTTATGCTACACTGCTGTGATGAATTGGGAGGGCTAAATCCCTATTTTCCAAGCTACTTCCCTTCCGGATCCATTCCAGGTTTTTGGCAGCCAGCATGCTTCTTTAACCAAATGACTATGCTTCCCAGAATGCCTGGCCCACTGCTTCACCTCCACCCTTGCAGGACAAGGTTGGGTGGAGGATAGGCAACACCTGTGGCTGCAGGTGCAGCAATCAGCACACCTGAGGCGTGTGCTCGTTAAGCAGCTTTAAAAGCCTCAGTCTTACTTCAGTCCAGCGCTGGTCATCGTTTGCAGTGTTCCTGTTGTGACTAGTCCCTTGTTCCTTGTTCCTTGCCTTTGTACCTAGTTCCTAGTTCCTGTTTTCTTGTTCCTCCGCCCTGAATCTCGGATTCATGCGCTAATTGATTTCTGCTCCCTTGATTCCCTTTTTGTCTTCCTCTGTTTGCAGGCAGCATTTCTCAGTGCTTTCCCCTTTTAGATGCAGCCCAGTTTGTCTGTGTTCTATATTTCTTTGACTCTGTCCTTTGCTGCTGTAAACCCGTATGCCTTAGCCTTCCTCTTAGATTAGCTTCCTGTCTTTTCCTTGGAGGGGTAGGGAGAAGTTTGCATTGGTTATTTCGTTTTTTTCCCTGCTCCTGATCCTTACTTTCCATTGGGATCCATTCCATGTTTTCCATTGCACTTCTGCATTTATTTCCCATTTGATTATTAGGTGTGGTGTGCGGTTGTAGCTAGCTCCTGTGTGAATGCTTATGTTTTACTCACTAATTTGTAATCACTATTCCAACTTAGGTATTTAGTTTTCCTCCCATTGCTGTTCTAGCCTTTCTGGGTCCCAGTTTCATCAACAGGATTCGTGGGCTAGCTGACATTCAAGAGGTTTATCTCGTCCTCGTGAGTACAGTTCTTTAGTTCCCTTATTTAATACCATCAAGAGTGTTAGTTCACAGATCCTGTCATTGCTTGCCCTCCACGTGGGTTAAGCGCTGTCAGTACCTGTAACAGCAATTGGGGGTAAGGCGCTTGCCGACTTTCCTCGCGGTCAGGTGCTTACCCCACATCCCTTTTCATATATTGGTTTTGTTGTCACACTCTATTTGCACTCCTGGGTTCTAGCATACATGAGTCGTTGTTCCTGTGTGCACGTAGTTTAATTCGAAGCTATTCACTGTGTGATTTAGTGCACATTTCCCTTGCCATATTCGCTGCCTTTGTACTCGCCTGACTAATCTTGACAGAATGACCAGCCCAAAATTCCCATTGAATATGGCAAGTTTAAGAAAGAAAGGCAGCAAGGCCTCTAACATGTTTGTACAGAAAGCTTCCCCTACATTTAGCTGTGACAATCAAATCACTAATCCTGACTTAAATGAACTCCTTGTCACGAATGGGCATTTACGTGCAAAGCATTTTTCCCATAGGATGGCACATCCTACATTGCCTGATCCTAGTTCTGTCTTTTGTTTTGATCCAGATTCTATGTCAGCGCAAGCCTTAGCCGCAGAAAACAACACACTGTTAGACTTATTATACAAAAGTACCTCTGTTGTTGAACCCCATGATTCCAGTGTGCTTCACCTCAGATAGAACAGTTTCATGGTACAAACATAAAGAATGGAGGGGTTCCTTGCATAACTTCTGTTTTCTACCCTCAGTCTAAAGCATACTCCTTTGCACAAGTACATACTGTAGTCCCTAATGCCAAGAGGTCTAATGTCAATAGTTTGCTTAAGGGAAACACAGACCAAGTTGGTAAGAGAAAGTATAAATCTCAGAACCTGAAAGCAGTAGAGGACAATGCACAATCGGTGCACATCCAGATTGCTAGTGCAGGATCCAGCCCTGATGCCACTATGCCTCCCCCTGTGCCTACCGATAGTGATGTACAGTTAATGAGGGCATGCTAAGAGCTAAGCTTGAGGAGTTAAGACAAGAATTCATTTCTTTACAAGAGGAGAATAAAACCTTGCACTCTTTACTGAATACACCTCAGACTTTATCCGTTGATGTTGATGAAGTGAACACTGTTCAGCCCCTGAGTGCAGAGACTTTGGTAAACCATGATATTTGTCAATATGTTAGATCTATTGGGAGTGAAAGTCTTTCTTCTAGCACAGCGCCTAATCTGGGCACAGTTTCTAACAATGGTTCTGCTGTTTGTCAGGGATTGCAGTTAGCTGAAGATTTACAAGCCACTCCTTTACCTAAAATTTCCTGTGTAGCAGTTTGTCATAATTCTGAGCTAGCACACATGCAAGCTTCTGATTTCCAAACACAATCCACAATGGTGGCATACACAGATTCAGTCGCTACAGTAGGCTTAGGCCCTGCTCTTGATACAGCTGCTGAGACTGAAGTAGATGTTCAAGCTGATGTGGAAAACGATGTTACCTCTGGGTTCACTCTTCCTTCTGCCAATTCTGATCAATACGAACAGTCAGAAACAGTACCGATTTCATCTTCTGATGGACTCATTCCACAGTATACAGAACCAAAAAACCGGCAGGCGATTCCTGAACTGTTGATTGTAAATCTGCCTCTTTCAGAAGCTAAGACAGAGGAATGGACAATTGACGAAATCCTGATTAACAGAGACTTTACTATGGTAATTCCACTGGTTGATTTTGACTTCTACAAAGAAAAAGACTCTGTGTCACCCACTAAAGAAAAGGACTGCAAGGGTAAAGCTCAGTCTTTGGTTACTGGTGCCAAGGAGTCTACTGCCCTAAAGGTGCCCTCCATTCCTGAACCACCAATGTGTCTGTCAACTTCTGAGACTTCTGTCTGTCCTCCTACAACCATTGACTCTTCTATGATCCAACCCACAGCCCTGCAATCATCTTTGGCACACGTGTCTTCACCCAATGAACCGCTGCCATGTCTGCCATTTATTCAAGAGCCAGTCCCAAAGACCTGGACATGTTTGTATCCAGCAACCGAGATTGCTCCAGCTTGCATGCCTTCAGCCTCAAGGTTTCCTCTGGCCTGCCTGTCTTCAGCTACAGTGACTCATCCTGCAGATCATCCTTCAGCTATAGAGCCTCCGGTAGTCCATCATAAGTGCATGTCTTCAGTCCCGGAGTATACTGAGTATTTGCCTTCAGTTCATGAGACGCTTGTATCCTGCTTAGCCTCGCTGCCAATATCAGAGGTATACCTGTCTACACCATCAGATCCTGCTGTATTTTCTTCTGCTCCAGCGATTCCTCCTGAATCCCAACCATTTACTGTCGATGAACGTCTAGCCTGCCTTTCTTTTGCTTCAGGAGGAGCACCAGAATGCCTGCCTTTTCCACAAGACGATTCTCCCAACTGCTTCACTTTAGCATCAGAGCCTCCTAAATATGCAGCATCAGAGTTTGAGACTTTTGCCAGCTCCCGCTTCAGAGTCATCAAGCTGGACCAAGTGGTGAGTCAGAACCACTCACCTGGGTGTGCACAGGGGGTGGTGCAGACCGGCGTATTACCTACAGGACTTGTGCAACAGAATTCCGCCAAGAAGCACCAGTTGGGTACTAGTAGCCAAAGGAAGGGAATGACTGCTGCAATTCAAAATGTGTCTGTTATTGCTCCTTCTGCGAGTGTGCCTGAAATACCAAGTACTGCGTCTATCACTCCTATCAGTATGCCAAACGTCCCTGCTGTTGTATCCCACGTGCAACAAAGTGGCTACACGACTGTCACCGGGAGTACCAGCCTTGTACAACCCATTGGACTTCCAGGTCTCCAAGGCGTAGAACATGTGCAGTCAAACCTTAGTCACTTTCAACCACAAGCCTTTTCCCAGATGGATGACAGAAGAAAATCTGAACCTCTACCTCAGCCGCCACCTTCTCTAATGGCTGAACATAAACCTTTCCTGAAGCCAGCAATTTCCTCACCTCCCGCATGTCCACTCTCGGCAGAAAGGCTAACAGGGCTTCTACCATTGTCTAAGGCATGTTGCACCAGCCTGCCTCCCTCCTCAAAGACTTATAAGTGTCCACTCCCAGTGACTGAGCTTCCTGGACCTTCCAACTCTGCTTCAGGTCCTGCAAGTCCTTCATGCCTTTCTTCGAACCATGAGTC
This sequence comes from Ambystoma mexicanum, assembly GCF_040938575.1. Lineage (NCBI taxonomy): Eukaryota > Metazoa > Chordata > Amphibia > Caudata > Ambystomatidae > Ambystoma > Ambystoma mexicanum. Next base: position 322,517,676 of record NC_090925.1, on the reverse strand, counting down.
TCTTCCTCACCAGAAGCCACCGTTTCCATCAGTGCCACCTCCAAAGACAAAGCGCTCCTATCATGGAAGTCCATCTGCCTTTGCCCACAGGCCACCATTTCCATCAGTGCCACCTCCAAAGAAAAAGCACTCCCATCATGGAAAGAAGATGTCTCGTGCGGGTGGCGGGCACCAGAAGACGGCCGTGGGAGGGGGTATACTGTCACGACCCGCTCCCTTCGCTCCCGTTCCCACCACTTGGGGGCATGATTTGGGGTTTATTCCCTACTGGACTTTTCCTTCGAACCTTATGCTACAGTGCTGTGATGAATTGGGAGCGCTAAATCCCTATTTTCCAAGCTACTTCCCTTCCGGATCCATTCCAGGTTTTTGGCAGCCAGCATGCTTCTTTAACCAAATGACTATGCTTCCCAGAATGCCTGGCCCACTGCTTCACCTCCACCCTTGCAGGACAAGGTTGGGTGGAGGATAGGCAACACCTGTGGCTGCAGGTGCAGCAATCAGCACACCTGAGGCATGTGCTCGTTAAGCAGCTTTAAAAGCCTCAGTCTTACTTCAGTCCAGCGCTGGTCATCGTTTGCAGTGTTCCTGTTGTGACTAGTCCCTTGTTCCTTGTTCCTTGCCTTTGTACCTAGTTCCTAGTTCCTGTTTTCTTGTTCTTCCGCCCTGAATCTCGGATTCATGCGCTAATTGATTTCTGCTCCCTTGATTCCCTTTTTGTCTTCCTCTGTTTGCAGGCAGCATTTCTCAGTGCTTTCCCCTTTTAGATGCAGCCCAGTTTGTCTGTGTTCTATATTTCTTTGACTCTGTCCTTTGCTGCTGTAAACCCGTATGCCTTAGCCTTCCTCTTAGATTAGCTTCCTGTCTTTTCCTTGGAGGGGTAGGGAGAAGTTTGCATTGGTTATTTCGTTTTTTTCCCTGCTCCTGATCCTTACTTTCCATTGGGATCCATTCCATGTTTTCCATTGCACTTCTGCATTTATTTCCCATTTGATTATTAGGTGTGGTGTGCGGTTGTAGCTAGCTCCTGTGTGAATGCTTATGTTTTCCTCACTAATTTGTAATCACTATTCCAACTTAGGTATTTAGTTTTCCTCCCATTGCTGTTCTAGCCTTTCTGGGTCCCAGTTTCATCAACAGGATTCGTGGGCTAGCTGACATTCAAGAGGTTTATCTCGTCCTCGTGAGTATAGTTCTTTAGTTCCCTTATTTAATACCATCAAGAGTGTTAGTTCACAGATCCTGTCATTGCTTGCCCTCCACGTGGGTTAAGCGCTGTCAGTACCTGTAACAGCAATTGGGGGTAAGGCGCTTGCCGACTTCCCTCGCGGTCAGGTGCTTACCCCGCAACCCTTTTCATATATTGGTTTTGTTGTCACACTCTATTTGCACTCCTGGGTTCTAGCATACATGAGTCGTTGTTCCTGTGTGCACGTAGTTTAATTCGAAGCTATTCACTGTGTGATTTAGTGCACATTTCCCTTGCCATATTCGCTGCCTTTGTACTCGCCTGACTAATCTTGACAGCACCTTGTTGCAAACTGGGATAAAGAGGTAAGAGATGCCGGAGTCTCTGTTTCTCGGGAACCTCGGAGGACAGCTCTAAGATGAGAGAAGGGGGTTAGTTAAGATCCAAAAGAAGAAATGGGGAAACGGGATCGAATGCTCAAGAGGTACCTGAGGTAAGAATTGTCTGCCCGCTAAACTGAGGATTAGACGGAGGTTCCGTGGATAGACGGGAGAGTAAGACTGTCTGCAAGATAGAGAGAAACAACGTCAGAATGACCTATAAGTGGAATGAGAATAAGGAACAGTCAGTCCAGCCGGGGTACCTCAGTTGAGGCTGAAGGACGACTGTGAAAGAACTTCCGCGGCGGTCCGGTTGTTTTCCTCGGGAGTGAGAGGAAACGAGCAGCGAGCGGGAGTGGGACGGTAGGCTTACTGCAGACCGTGTATTTCCTGGGAACGAGCCGGAGCTGGTAGTCAAGGAGACAGAAGGTAAGTTAGAAGTACAGGATGTGGCAAGGACAGGTAAGAACAAACCCTAGATCCGAACTCACGCAGCGTTGGTAACTAGGAGAAGCAGCGCATCCGTCTGTTGTGCTCCGATGTTGATATACAGTGCCCGGCCGGGAGGGAGGAGCAGAGTGGCCATGTTGAAACCAGGCCGCTAGACCACAGCTGACCGTAGCAGCGGCCATCTTGGGTGTAAAAATGGCCGCCGTACTTCTCCGGATCCAACTGTACCACAAAGACCAGCGCTTTCTGAGAGGCGTGATAGTATACCCCCTCCGAAGGGCAGAGGAACCGGGTTTACCAGGATGCAAACGAAAGAACCGCCGAACCAAATCCGGGCCATGTACCGCAGAAGCGGGCTCCCAAGACCTATCGGAAGGTGAATACCCACGCCAATAAACTAGAAATTGCAGACGACCCCGATGCATTCGGGAGTCACAAATCCCTGCAACCTCAAATTCAGGACCCAATGGAGTAGAAACCGGAGGACGGCGAAGACCCTGATGCCTAGAGAAGCGATCCCCCACATCCTTCTTAAGCTGGGAGACGTGGAACACAGGGAGAATCCGAGACCAAGCGGGAGGGAGACAAAGTCGGAAGGCAGCAGAACCAACCCGTTGAAGAATAGGGAAAGGACCAAAGAACTTCGGTGAGAGATTGGAGGGTACCAGATGACGGGGCAGGAAGCGAGAAGCCAACCAGACCTTCTCCCCAGGTTCAAACTGAGGAGCCCTGGAACGGCGTCTGTCGGCAAACATCTTGGCGTGTTCCTGGGCAGCAAGCAGAGAGGATCGAGCCAACCGTTGACAATCTCGGATTGCTAAGAGCAGACTATCAACATCTGGAAATTTAGAAGGAGAAGCCAAACCCACAGGGAAGCAGATCGGGTGGAATCCGTAAGACCATAGAAATGGGCTAGAGTTCAAAGCAGAATGTTTCGAGTTATTGTAGGCAAACTCAGCCAAGGGGAGAAGTTCGTGCCAGTTATCCTGAGAGGCTGAAATGTAGCAACGTAGGTAACCCTCCAGAGTCTGATTGAGACACTCCGTCTGGCCGTTGGTCTGCAGATGGAAACCGGAACTCAGGGCTTTATTGATCTTCAGAATTTACAGATCTGGCTCCAGTATCGAGAGGTATACTGAGAACCACGATCCGAGACAATGGTTTCTGGAAGGCCGTGAAGAGAAAGAAAAAATCTGGGTGATGAAAATTCTCGCCATATGAGCGGCCGTGGGAATCCGATGAAGCGGGATAAAATGGGCCATTTTAGTAAAGTAGTCCACAACCACCATTATAGCGGTGGAACCATTAGAGACGGGTAAGTCGACCACAAAATCAGTTGAAATTAATTGCCAGGGATGAACCGGAACAGGCATCCTGGAAAGAAGACCCTGGGGTGCTGAATGTGGTGTCTTGGCTTGTAAGCATATAGAACAGGCCGCAACATAATCATGTACATCCTTAATCCATTTAGGCCACCAAAAGTGTTGCTGTACGAGTTCCAGGGTGTTGACCCTTCCGCAATGTCCTGCCATCTGCGAGTCATGGCGTAACTGCAGCACCTTCCTCCTCAATTCTTCAGTAGGCATGAACAGTCGTTTATCTCGATAGGCGCAACCCTGGGACAAAACCATCTTAAAATCATGTAAAGCTGTAGGATTATTCTTCAGATACAGCATGGTAGCATCTGAGGTGGATCGTAGAAAGGTTGTAACCATGAGCAAAAAGCAAGCCCTGGGAAATAAGGGTTCAGATTGAAAAGAATGAAAACATGTGGAATCCTTTCTTGACAAGGCGTCGGCCTTGAGGTTGATTCTGCCAGGAATTAATGTAAAAGTAATATCGTAAGGGGAAAAGAAATGTGCCCAACGGGCTTGTCTGCTGTTTCGAGTCTGTGCATACTGTAGGGCTCGAAGGTTGCTGTGATCTGTTCGAACTTCAATGGTATGTCGAGCACCGAGCAGAAGATGGCGCCACTCTTCGAAGGCACGTTTAATAGCCAATAGTTCCTTTTCAAGAACGGTGTAATTTCTTTCAGAAGGAGATAAGGTCTTAGACAAGTAGGCCACCGGACATTCAATTCCCTGCTTGTTTTCCTGCAACAGAACGGCCCTCAAGGAATGGTGTGAAGCGTCCGATTCCACAATGAACCTTTTTGACTGGTCTGGAGTGAGAAGGATGGGCCCAGAAACTAATCGTGTTTTTAGTTTTTCAAAGGCAAGTTGAGCCTTATTTGACCAACGAAATTGGACCCCTTTCTTAAGAAGAGCAGTCATAGGCAGGATTTCTTCAGAGTAATTAGGGATGAAACGCTGGCAAAAATTTGCCAATCCGAGGAATCTCTGAAGATCCTTCACATTCCACGGAGTCGCCCAATCAACTATTGCGGATACTTTCCGGGGATCCATTGCCGTTCCTTGTGATGACAGAATGTAACCCAGATATGCCACTCTGTCCTTGTGGAACTCACATTTCTCCAATTTGCAGTATAGGTGGTTATCAGACAGTCTCTGAAGCACCTCCATAACATGCTGAATGTGTTGAGAACGGGAAGAGGAGAAAATCAATATATCGTCCAAATAGACGGCCACCGAGTGAAGAAGGAGATCCGAGAAGATATGATCCATAAAACGCGGGAAGACGGCCGGGGCGTTAGAGAGACCAAAGGGCATGACCCGATACTCAAAATGCCCAAAAGGTGTACGAAAGGCCGTCTTCCATTCGTCCCCTGCTCGAATTTGGATGAGGTGATAAGCTCCGCGGAGATCCAATTTTGTAAAGACTGTGGCGCCTTGCACAGCTTTCAATATGTCTGGAATCAAAGGCATTGGATATCTGTCAGCGATAGTGACCTTGTTCAGCCCACGATAATCTATGCAGGGTCAAAGTTCTTTAGTATCTTTTTTTGGCACAAAAAATAAGGAAGCTCCTGCCGGAGAGGTCGATTCAGCTATGAGACCATGGTGTAAATTCTATTGTAGGTATTCCTTTAAAACTTCCTTTTCCTGGGACGACAAAATGTACATTTGACCGAATGGGATAGGAGCATCTGGAGTTAATTCGATAGCACAGTCGTCCCTACGGTGAGGTGGGAGCTCAGCATAATCTGTGTCAGAGAAAACCATGCTATAGGGCTTATAAACGTCTGGGATGCCCTGAAGGTGGTTGAGTATCTTGGACGTGGGACAAACTTCTTGCAAAGAAGGTTCATGATGAAACCCAACAGCCTTGTTGTTTAGGCAGGATTTGACACAATGTTCTGACCCCATAAAAAGAGTCCCTGCTGTCCAGTTAGTATACAGGTTATGAATCTTGAGCCACGGTAATACGAGTATGATTGGATAGTGGGTGGTTCGAATGAGGTCCAACGTGATGGTCTCAGTATGAGAAGCTACCTTCATATGCAGAGGTAGAGTTTGTTTAGTTATAGGCCCGGAAACCAAGGGGCTTCCATCCACTGATTCAACTGGGATGACTAACTTTTTAGAAGAAGAAGGGACTCCTACCCTTTGGGCCCATTGAAGATCGATAAAACCTCCTGCAGCACCACTATCGATCAAAGCCAGTACCTCCACGGGCTCTGCATTACTCCACTGAAGAGAAATGTTCAAGACAACCATTTGAAGGTTAGAAAGTTCTGTGACTTGAGTAGGCACGAACAAAGGCGAGGAACCATTTCTCAATTCTCTATCCGCGGTTCCCCTGACGGTAGAGAACAAGCGTTTCCCGACTTCCTTACTGGAGTGATGGGACAATTCTGAACAGAATGATCTTTGGCCCCACAGTACATGCAAAGATTTTGCTGTCTTCGCCGGTTGCGTTCTTCCGGTGTCAGACGACCCCGTGCCGAGCCAATCTGCATCGGTTCATCGGGTGGAACCCGGGTGGGACTCGGGACATATCCTGAAGCAAGACGCGGGTTTCTGGGTCTGCAATGCTCCCTATGTCTTTCCTGTATCCTGTAATCTATTTGCATCACCATGGAAATTAGTTCAGCAAGGTTAGGAGGACGAGGGACTCGAGACACCTCATCCTTAAGCTCCTCATTTAGGCCCCTTCTAAAAAGAGTAATAAGAGCGTCGTCAGCCGAAGAAGTGCCGGCTGCCAACTGTTTAAATCTAGTGATATATGTCAGGATGTCCTGCGAACCTTGCCTGAAGTCCAGGAGTTGTTCTTGTGCTGAAACAGTAATTTCCTGTCTACTGAGCATTGTTCTGAGGCTATTTAGAAAGGCAGGAAACAAATCCAATAATGGATTGTTATTTGTTACCAAAGGGGTGGCCCAAGCTAGAGCAGGTCCAGTTAAGTTCGAGATCACATGACCAACCTTATCCCTAACGGTATGAAAGAAGGCAGACTTAAAGGAAAATTGGACAGTACAGGCTTCAAGAAAGGCCTTCAATTTATGGGGATCCCCATTGAATAAGCCTCCAGGAAGTGGGCCAGGTGGTAATTCTGAGCAACTCGGGGCTCTCCCCATATGCTGACGTAAGATAGCATTTTCTTGTTTGAGGGATTGGACCTCAGCGGTTAGGGACTGTACCGCTGCCAACAATTGTTGTTGTTGGGCTGGATCCATGTTAGTAAAAAGCCGAAATGCCCAAAGATTCAATCCGTGTCAACCCACTGATTTCTTTTTTTTTTTTCTTTCTCTCTAGGCGTTGCTAACTGTTATGTATATTACCATGTGATAAGTCTAAACAGTGGAAATGACAAGGAGAGAGAATCCAGGGCAAACTCACCAGCAGTGAAGGAGGCTAGTATCACTTGAGACCGAAGATCAGGAGTAGCTATGCTGATGTAGATTCCACTGATCTCCCCCCCCCTTCCTCCCCAGGGCCAAGCCCCAGGGACGGAGAGAGAGTCCAGGGAAACCCTCAGGGGGAAGAAAACCCTGCGTCTCAGTCGATCGTCTGCTTCTGAATTCTTGAGGAGGGAGAAGATTCCGGATAAGGTTATCTCGTACCATAGGCTACAAGGAAGTCGACAGAAAACAATAAGTAATAGAGTTTGGTAGTGTTAGAACAAGTAAGATAAGAGGTATTATTAAGCACCTTGTTGCGAACTGGGAGAAAGAGGTAAGAGATGCCGGTGTGTCTGTTTCTCGGGAACCTCGGAGGACAGCTCTTAGATGAGAGAAGGGGGTTAGTTAAGATCCAAAAGAAGAAATGGGAAACGGGATCGAATGCTCAAGAGGTACCTGAGGTAAGAATTGTCTGCCCGCTAAACTGAGGATTAGACTTAGGTTCTGTGGATAGACGGAAGAGTAAGACTGTCTGCAAGATAGGGAGAAACAATGTCAGAATGACCTATAAGTGGAATGAGAATAAGGAACAGTCAGTCCGGCCTCGGTACCTCAGTTGAGGCTGAAGGACGACTGTGAAAGAACTTGCGCGGTGGTCCGGTTGTTTTCCTCGGGAGTGAGAGGAAACGAGCAGCGAGCTGGAGCGGGACGGTAGGCGTACTGCAGACCGTGTATTTCCTGGGAACGAGCGGGAGCTGGTAGTCAAGGAGATCTGCATCTTTCAGGTGCAGAGAAGCTGCCGAAGAAAAGGCCGCGGTTAGCTCCTTTGCAATCACGGATGGATCAGGTAAGCGGGCGCTGCTGCGAGCGAGTTGCACTTTTCTAACCTTATGTTTATTCTTTGCAGGTTTTGCCGGTGACTGGATTCCGGGATCTGGTAAGTATTGTTCTGTGTCTTTCTTCATCCACAGGTTGCTGCGCGGAAGCTGAAGATGAATCTGGACCTGGAATGCAGGAGCCGACTCGGTGAGCGTCCTGCTGCTGCTGCAGAATAACGGAAAGCACGTGTTTTCCATCGGGCGTGGTTTAAATAGCAGAGTAGTGCTTCCAGTGTGTGTTCTTCCACTGGTTCCACCCAGGTAAGAAAAGAGTTCCTGAATGGAGGGAATAGTTCCTCCCAGCCCTGATGGCTGGGGACTTCAACCAGACTGGATTGTTCTGGGTAAATATGCAGCATGGTCTGCCTCAGGTAAGTCCACCCAACCATTATTACACTGTTTATCAATATGAGCCCGGCGCCTATGGCGCCGGGACTGAAACCCTTCATGAGCCTGGCGCCAAAGGCGCCAGGACACGGTCCAAAGGGCCCCTGTAGGGGTCTGCTGGGTCCGGAATAGTGGAAGACGGGTCTGCTTCCGAGGGCGCTGGGCCAGTCCTGGCCCCTCGGGAGTAGCGGTCATGACAGCACTCAACCCCCCCGCCCCCCAAGGCCCCTCTCACGGTGGCACTTTTGCCTGGTCCTGGTTTGGCTGGGTAATTCTGATGGAACTTTTTAATTAAGCGAGGTTCATAGATGTATTCACTAGGTTCCCATGATCTGTCTTGAGGGCCGTATCCCTTCCAATCAACTAAGTAGTGTAGCTTGAATCTGGTGTATTTTGAGTCTAGGATATCCTTTACTTCAAACTCTGGTTCTCCGTCAACTAATACTGGTTTTGGTGGTGTTGTAACCCGAGTACTGGGTTGTACCGGTTTCCGGAGTGATACGTGAAACACAGGATGAATCTGCATAGTAGGTGGTAGGGCTAATTTAACTGCCACTGGATTTATTATGGATTCAATGGAATAAGGTCCCAGATATCGGGGACGAAAGGTCTGAGTCCCTTTTATGAGCACATATTTTGATGCTAACCAGACCTTGTCTCCAATTTGATAGTCGGGGGCTTTACTACAATGTTAGTCGGTGAATTTCTTTTGTCTGTTCTTGGCTTGGAGTAAATGTTCTGCTGCTTCTTTGAGGGCCTGGGAAATTGTCGTATATAGGGTTTTAACCGCTGGCATTTCCAAAGGGGTTGGGAGATCCAATTCTGAAGTACGTGGATGTCTACCATATTTCTCCAGCATGGGGTCTGGCATGGATTCACATGCTCATGAATATTCCCCGTCGTCAGGCTGGGAATCCTCGGTATAGAAAAAAATCAGTATCAGTTTCGTTTCTGATCTGTCTTTATTAGTAGTAACCAATCACTGGTCTCTGGGTCATACTGCCCCCAGCCAATGACTTCCCTCTCCCTAAGCCCCGCCTCCGGAAGCCATCCTCAGATTTTTACCGCACGTTCAAGTGTTGGGAGTCCTCGTGATGTAGCTCTCGAGCTTTTGCTGCGTTTTCGTGCTTTTCAGGAGATTTTTCGGTTAAATAGAGCCTCAAGCTCCACCGTTTCTACATCCGATCAACGGGGATCCGTTTCAGAGTTTTCTACGCCCCTCAAGGGTGAAGATTTCGTCGAGTTACGCTTTTGGAGGATTCCAGAAGTTCCGAGGCCTACCCCGGACATGGCCCAGGAGAAAGGAAGCTCGACGCCCGGGAAGCTGTTCAGGACCTGCCCTGGATGCCAGCTTCAGAATGTGTTCAAGGAGGACGAGCATTTGTTATGCCTCTACTGTCTCCATGAGGACAAGACGCACAAGGAGAAGGACTGTGTGTTTTGTGGGAACATGTCGAGCGGACCATGAAAGATCGCCACCTCTGTCTCGCCAACTGGCTGGAAGGGAAGAGCCCGTCAGGCGAGAAGAAGAAAAAGAAGACTGAGCGGTCATCTAAGTCTTGTGAGGGTGCCCAGGCGACAGGGGCCCAACAAAAGGCTAAGCACCGCAAGTCCGTGGGCACCGGGAGCGCCGAACGGTCGGGCTCCTTGGCTGCCAGGCAGGGCGCATCCTCCCCGGCGCCATCAACCACGAGCCAACGCTCTGGCTCGGGTAAGAGGAAGTCTGAGAACCCGGCGAAGCTTCTGGAGAGGCCCCGGTCGATCTCAAAGATTCCGGCAGAGGGGGAGCGAGGCTCGGACCCTCCCCCCAAGGTGAAGGCCCCAGGCGTCCAGAAGGTGACGGTGGCCTTAATTCACCCTGCTAAGACCTCGATTGAGGATGTCGCCGCGGCCCTGGCTCAGCCTGTGGAGGCTACACCAGTGGAGGCGCACTCAGGACCCAGTCTCCCTGCCACCTCGAAGGGAGTCGTCTTTCAGGCCCATTGAGAAGACCCCCACGAAGTCCTCGTTGGAGAAGGTGGGGGAGCGGCTGGTGGCCATCGTGGATACGGACATGACCTCTGAAGAAGAGCTCATCGAAGTAGTGGAAGAGGCCCAGCCCATCGGGAGGGATCCCGACGAGGGCGACGACGAGAGGGACGGTGTCGCCGACAAGGCTCCTCAAGGGCCCTTGCGCCCGTCGTTTCCGGCGCCGCAGGACACCTCGGCGGCCATTTTGTCAGCGATTCAGTCCTTATGCTCGGAGATAAGGACAAGGTTGCCCCTTCCCCCGACGGAGGTACCTGAGCCAGACCCGACGGGCGAACCGGAGCCAGGACCTTCGGAGAGTCCCCCGCATAAGAGGAGGAGAACGCATCCTACGCCACCTCTCCCACCTCTGCGGCCTGCTCTGCCTTCCCCCCGGTCTACTAACCACAGGGATGATACAGGCACGGACACGGCTACGACAGGTACAGATAACGACGGGGGCGACGACGGGACGTGTCCCCCCCCGTCACCCCCTACTCGGGCGTCCCCGCCCGACGAGATTGGATCCTTTCATGCCATGACTTCCAGGGCATCCAAGCTTTTCCAGCTCTGCCCAGAAGAAAAGAAGAAAGAAGGGTTCCTTTACCAATGGCGCGAGGCTAAAAGGAAGACGGACCTTGCCGTACCGCCTCTCGATGACATCTGAGATGAGGTGCTCGCCCTCCTCAAGAACCCTGCCACGGCGCCGGCAAAGAGGGACCGATACGAGAAGAAGTACCGGGTCCCCGACGCTGCCCTCTTGTGCCTTCGGGCACAACCTACCCCGGATTCGTTCGTCTCGGCGGCGGCAAAGAAGAAAGCTGGGGGGGCATCGGCCTCGACATCAACTTCCCCGCCGGACGGCGAGGGCAGGAAGTTGGACACAATGGGACGACGGATCATCTCATCCGCAGCAACGACTATCAAGGCGGCCAACGCCCTGGCTATCGTAGCCCGCTACGACAGGGAGTTGTGGTTCAAAATTACCCCTCTGTTAGACTTCCTTCCGGACGCCAAAAGGGCTGAGGCCCTTGAAATCCTACAGGAAGGGGAGATTGCTTCGGACCACGCCATCACGGTGGCAACGGACATCGCTGACACCAGTTTCCGTCAGTTGGGCAACGGCGTTTGCTTGAGACGACGAGGATGGCTCAAGGCCACGGATTTCCACCAGGACATACAAACCAAGGTTTTGGACATGCCCTTCGACGGGAACAACCTGTTTGGGAAGGCGGTTGATGAGTCCCTTCAGGCCATCAAGACAGACACAGAGACTGCCCAGGCACTGGGAGTGCTCCAACAACGACGGCCGTCCTTTCGGAGCTCCGGAGGCAGATAAGGTGTCTCCAAGGGATCCAGCAGTGGCTCCTCCACTTACCGCGAAGCGGCAAGATCTTCATCCCAGGAAGCCTACAGGGGACGCGGCAAGTCAGGTGGTGCCCGTCGTCATCGACAAGGAGGTCAAGGAGGCAAGGCGGCCTCCAAACAAGATTGAACCGACCGTGGGGTCGGCCCCCGCCGAAGCACCCCAGTGGGAGGCCGGCTGGCGAGGTTTGTCAGCGTGTGGGAGTCCATCTCCACCGACCGTTGGGTGCTGGACGCCCTGGCCCAAGGGTACGCCCTCGAGTTTCAGAAGAAGTGCCCTCGCGTTCCACCCGTGGCCAGGAAGGAAAATCATGTTCCTCAACTACTGTTGGAAGTAAGGGCGATGCTCAAGAAGGGTGCCATCGAGCTCGTCCCAAAGAGGCTTCGGGGCTCCGGAGTTTACTCAAGGTACTTCCTCGTAAAAAAGAAGACAGGAGGATGGCGCCCCATCCTGGACCTACGACGACTGAACAAGTACATCAAGGCACAGAGGTTCCGTATGGTCACCCTCCAGCATGTGCTGGGACAGCTGGAGGAGGGCGATTTCCTGTCGTCGTTGGACTTGGAGGATGCGTACTTCCACATCCCCATTCTAAAAAGACACCGAAAGTTCCTCAGGTTCATGGTCCAAGGGCGGCACTACCAGTTCAAGGCCCTCCCGTTCGGATTGATGTCGGCACCTAGGATGCTCACCAAGTGCCTCGCACCGGTGGCGGCGTGGCTGCGCCTACAGGGGATCCACGTCTACCCCTACCTGGACGACTGGCTCATCCAGGCAAGGACAAGGGAGCTCGCCGTGGAGCACACTGCGAAGACCGTCCAGCTGCTCACAGACCTGGGATTCTCCATCAACTTTCCAAAATCCCACCTGGTTCCGTCACAAGTCGCCCTGTTTCTGGGAGCCAAGCTCGACACAGTGGCGCGGCTGGCCTCGCCATCGGAGGAAAGGACCAGGGCCATTCTGGGCAAGGTGCAGCGTCTGCTGGCCACGGACATGGCCAGGGTAAGATCTATCAAGTCCCTCCTCGGGATGATGTCCTCCTGCATTTATCTGGTGCGCCTTTGCAGGCTTCGGATGACACCCTTACAGGAGTTCCTCGACACCCGCTGGATCCAGTCGACGGGCAGCTTCGAACAGGATCCCTCTCAATGAGACATTCCGTCAGGCGATCCGGTGGTGTAGTACCCGCTCCCATCTGTCGGCGGGCACAGACTTTCAGACCCCAGCTCACCAGGTGACGGTGACGACGGACGCCTCCCTGGAAGGTTGGGGAGCTCACTCCGGAGATCTTCACGCGAGAGGCCTTTGGCTCCCGGAGGCGAAGTCGCTCCACATCAACATCTTGAAGCTCCGCGCGGTGTTCTGGGCCCTCAGGTCCTTTCTTCCGTCCCTCAAGGGCAAGGTGGTGAGGAAGCAGGGCGGAACCAGGTCCCCGGCCCTATCCAAGGAAGCCCAGGATCTGTGGCATTGGGCCGTCGCCCAAGGGATGTTTCTGGTGCCTCTTCATCTGGCAGGAATAAAAAACACGATCGCCGACTCACTCAGCAGGGAGCTGCGCTCGTGCCACGAGTGGGAACTATGCCAGGATCAAGTGGATCGACTCTTCCGACGATGGTGCGAACCCCAAATCGATCTCTTCGCGACGGCGACGAATTCCAAGTGCTGGAGGTTCGCCAGCAGGTTCCCCCAGCCGAGGAGCATGGGCAATGCTTTCTCGTTCCCCTGGGACGGCCTATTTCTTTATGCGTTCCCACGGCTGCCGTTGCTGCTCCGGCTCATCAACCAGCTCAAGAGGTCCCGGTGCAGGATGATCCTCGTCGCACCGGCGTGGCTGAGGCAGATCTGGTTCCCAGACCTTCTGGACTTGTCAACGTCCCCACCAGTCAACCTGCCGACGGGCGAAGACCTTCTCTCCAGAGAAGGAGACGCCATTCTTCACCACAACCCAGAGTCGCTGAACTTGCAGGCCTGGCTCCTGCAGCACTAGAGTTTGGAGGGTACGACATCCCGGCCTACTGCTGTGAGGTTCGTGCAAAGGCCAGAGCGTCCTCAACTCTCAAGTGCTACGGACATAAATGGAAGAGGTTCTCTGTCTGTCTGTCTGGTGCCGTGCACAGAAGATTAACCCTCTGCGGATTACGGCCCCTCAAGTACTGCGGTACCTACTGTCGCTGGCCAAAGCTGGACTGGCTCACGCCTCCATCAAAATACATCTGGCTGCAATCTCCCGATATACCAGGACGACGGGACGGGCGTCCTTGTGGTCTCATCGCCTGGTGAAAGAATCCATGAAGGGACTATTCTGATCATTGCCGCCGGTGAAGGCTCCGGCCCTGGCGTGGGAGCTTAATGTGGTGCTGACCAAGCTCATGGGGGCCCCATTCAAGCCTATGCATTCGGCGCCTTTGAAGTTCCTGTCGTGGAAGACAGCTTTCCTCGTGGTCATCACCTCCGCACGACGAGTGGGAGAGATCCAGGCCCTATCTTGCAAGCCTCCATAGTTGTCTTTTCATGACACGAGGGTGGTGCTGAGGACACACCCATCCTTTATGCCCAAGGTGCCGTCGGACTTCCACCTCAATGAGCCCTTGGTGTTGCCAGTTTTCTTACCGTCGCCTTCGTCGCCGGCTGAGAGGACTTTGCACTCGCTGGATGTAGCTAGAGCGCTGAAGTTCTACGTGGACCGCACGAAGAGTTTTCGGAAGACGTCACAACTGTTTGTGAACTTTGGGACTGTGAATCAAGGTAAGGCTCTCTCAAAGACTTCCATTTCCAGATGGCTCTCCGGCTGCATCATGCACTGTCACCGGTTGGCAAACCGACAGCTGCCCGGCCGTCCGAGAGCCCATTCGACCAGAGCGATCGCTGCTACCACGGCGTTCCTGTCTGGTGTGCCCCTGCTGGACATCTGCAAGGCTGCGACGTGGAGGTCGACGCACACCTTCACAAGATTCTACTGCGTCGATCGGGACTCCAGGGAGGAGTCCAGGGTCGGCCAAGCAGTGCTGCGCAACCTGTTCGCCTAAGGTGAGCCTGGTGAGGAGGTAAGAGTTGCTTAATGTTGAGTTGTTGTATTGCTTAATGTTGAGCCTGTTGCCACCTCCCGTGGTTGTGCATGTGTGTACTGCTATGTATTCTCTTAATCATGAGCATGTGAATCCAAGCCAGACACCATGCTGGAGAAGGAACAAGTTACTTACCTGTAACTGTTGTTCTCCAGCATGGGTCTGGCGTGGATTCACATGCGAACCCTCCCGCCTACCCCTCTACGGCTCTTCACTTGGTCATACTGCCACTTTACGTGCTACCAAATCTGAGGATGGTTGCCGGAGGGAGAGGGCAGTCATTGGCTGGGGGCAGTATGACCCAGAGACCAGTGATTGGTTACTACTAAGAAAGACAGATCAGAAACGAAACTGATACTGATTTTTTTCTATACCGAGGATTCCCGGACTGACGATGGGGAATATTCATGAGCATGTGAATCCATGCCAGACCCATGGTGGAGAACAACAGTTACAGGTAAGTAACTTGTTCCATAGTGTAGAAAGGGGTTTGTCCAGTACTGGTGTGTAATGAATTATTATAGGCATATTCAGCTATCCATAACAAGTCCTTCCAATTTCTTTCCACTTGATGTAACATGCAACGTAAGTATTGTTCGAGGGTTTGGTTTGTTCTTTCTGTTTGGCCATCTGTTTGAGGATGGTGACTTGTGGATAGTCGAATGTCAATTTGGGCCATTGAACAGCATTTCCTCCAGAAGTTGGATACAAACTACTACCTCGATCTGAGATCAAGACGGATGGAAAGCCATGTAGCCGTACAATTTCCTCCAGGAATACTTTTGCTAAATTGGATGCATTTGGAAGACCCTTAAAAGGAATAAAGTGTGCCATTTTAGAGAACAAGTCTACAACTCCTAAGATGGTGTTGAATCCTTGACTGGGAGGCAGATCTGTAATGAAATCAAGGGACAGTGTGTGCCATGGTGCCAACTGCTCTGCTGTCTTATGTATGCTTCGACAACATACATCCAAGACGGTTGTTAGTGATTGATCAAAATTACTGGTAATGCAAAGTGTGAGGTCTGTGGCTCATCCTTCTCGCTCGACAAGCGGACCTCTACGCTTGCCGGGCTTGGTAGTTTTCCGACTCCTTATTATCTTCCTTCTCTGTGGCTCCAACAGTTCTCCTTGGTGGTTTCACTGGACATTCTTTGAGGAAGTTGCCTGATTTTCCGCAATATAAGCATAATTGTTGTTGCCTTCTCTTGTCTCTTTCAGTTTCAGTTAAAGGGGGCCGCACACCTCCGATTTGCATGGGTTCTACCGTGTTTTCTAATGTACGTGGAACATTATCCTTTGACCGGACATACACAGCTCGAGTGTCTAACCTTATCCGGTCTGCCTTTCGGTCTTGTAATCTGTGATCTAATTGCACCACAAGGTTGATGAATTCTCCACAGTCTTTAGGTGGGTTAACTACTTGAGCAAGGACATCCTTTAGTTCCCCTCGTAGACCCCGATGAAATAGTGTGGTCCTTTTTTCCTCAGGCCACCCAGCTTCAACGACTAGGCCCTCTCCTCACCTTAATATTGTAAAAGGTGGATTCTCCGTCCTGCTCCTCGTGGCAGGGGCGCATAGATGTAAGGGGCGAGCAGCGACCAAGTTACTTCACTGGTGCAAGCCCCCCTGTGGGAATCTAGGCCATCTGCAACTCCGTAGGTTTGCTGCTTTACAGTCTTTATATGCAGTTCTTATGTTCCTCTTAGTTCGAATAATAATGTCTTGCTTCTTTCCTTTTAGGTATGGAAAGGTATTTTGGTATTGTCATGCAGTTTGAAGATGAGCATGGGCCGTTAGGCGAAAGCGCGGTGTGAGCAATGCTGTCCGGTGACTAATGTGCGATGCACGGTGCTGTTTCGCCTTTTATATTGCTAACCTGTGTCTTTTCTTCCTTGCAGGTTGCGATGTGCCTCGCCGAGCGCCATAATGTTTCAGCAATGATACTGACCAGGAAATGACTACCCAGTTAAGAATTGTTTGGCTTTCTTCATTCGGGAGGAAACGTGAGTAAACGCTTCCTAATGCTGTTTTTCTTTCTCCTCTTTTCAGGTTATGGTATTCCAGGATGCATGCAGTGCCGGATGATGGAGTTCGTACCTTCAGGTGAGTGGAAATGAAGTCGGCGATGGATTGAAGACGGGATACTGTTCCAGGTAAGTTTCGTAGTGTTCCTTCTCTCTCTGCAGGTTCTTGGTTTCAAGTAAACTGGCATCAAAGAAATGGAAATGATGAGCGTTACGCTGCCCACAGCAGAATAACGCAAAGCATTTTCTGCTGTTTGGGTGTGGATTAAATAGTCTCAAGTAAAGTAGTCCCGGTAAAATAGTCCCAGGCCTGCCACATCCAAAGTAGTCCAGGTAAAGTAGTCCCATGCCTGCCACACCCAGAAGACTAGACCGCATAGCTCAGTTCCTGTAACTGAGCTATGTGTGTGCCTCCATGTTAGCTAAACCCCTCCAGGTTAAATAGTCCGAAGTAAATAGTCCCATTCTAATGTTGGTCTTCATGATGTTTATGAGCCTGGTGCCAAAGGCGCCAGGACTGACTCCAAGAGAGTCTTGGGTGAGGTTTTAAGGCCTTTGACCTGGCCCTAACAGGAAGGCTGACTTGCCAGTGCGGGATAGCAGAGAGGAAGGACCCAAGTTGGACCTGGGAGGATCGTCAGAGAGGAAGGAAGTCAGCCACGCCAGGGCCTGACCGGTGATACCTAGGTTATCACGTAGACAATTAAGCAGGATGGAATTGTTGACAGTGTCAAAGGCAGAAGAGAGATCAAGCAAGATGAGGACACAGGGGGTGTTAGAGTCAAGGTTGGAGAGCAGGTCTTCACGGATGTTCAGGAGAGCCGTTTCCATGCTTCTAGCAGCTCTGAAGCCAGACTGGTGGTCATGAAGACAATCAACAGATTCAGAGTGAAGATTAAGCTGGGAGATGGGCAGTTTCTCCAGGAGCTTGCCCAGGAAGGGAGTGATGGAGATTTGGCGATAGTTAGCCGGGCAGGCGGGATCGGCAGAGGGTTTCTTAAGAAGAGGGTGCACAAGGGAGTGCTTCAGGAATATGGGAAAACTTCAGTGGCGAAGGAGTGGTTGCAGAAGTCAGCCAGGGCAGGAACCAGGGTGTCAATGTGGTCCTTGATGGTTTTGGAGGAACAGGGGTGAACCTGTTTTGACGAGACATTCATAGATAGGCCTTGTCTAGAAACCTTGCCAGCGAACAGGGGAAAGTCAGAAAAAGAGGGGGGGTGGCTGCAGAAGGGTCAGAGGAAGAGCAGGGAGTATAGGGAGGGAGGGGAGTGGAGGAGAGCGAGGACAGAATGTCGTGGGTTTTAGACATGAAGTGAGAAGCCAGTGCCGTGCAGAGGGCATGGGAAGGGACAGGAGGGGTAGAGACTGCAGCAGGATTGGCCAGTTCCTTGCAGATTTTAAAGAGTTCAGCCGAGTTGTTAGATGACGCAGGCTTGGATATGAGCTCTCCTCTTGGTGAGGACAGAAATCCGGTATTGCCTTTGGAGCAGGTGGCAGGCCAGTTTGTCAGAGGATGTACAGGAAGCACGCCATTTCCTCTCGTCCACCCTGCACTTGCGTTTTTCAGGTGACAAGGTATGAGTCGTACCAGGAGTTGCACTTGGCTTTGGGCTTCAGGCAGATCCTCATGGCAGGGGCAAGGATATCAAGAGTATCAGATATAGCAGAGTGGAGCGTGGTGAGGGCTTTGTCAAGGTGAGAGTCAGCCAAAGTGTGAGGATGGGGGTGAGAAAGTGGCAGCAAAAGCCTCAACTGATACGCGCTTCATGGGTCCGATGACCGAGAAGGTGGGTGGCAGTGATGGAAGTGGCTTGGCCTGATGGGTAGAGAGGGGGAGCTGGGAGGAAAGGAGAAAGTTATCACTCCAGGAGAGAGGAGTGGCGAGAGGGACAGAAAGGGGAATGTCTGAGGAGATCAGAACATCGAGAGTGTGCCCTGCAGAGTGAGTTGGTCCAGAGGGGAGAATAGTGAGTGAGAGAGAGTCGCAGAGGTCGCGAAAGAGTCCAGAGGGAGGACAGGAGGCATCCAGGTGGATGTTGAAGTCTCCAAGAAGGAGGAGTTGAGTGGTCGAGGCCAGGAATGAGGAGGAGAGGTCCGCCCATTCAGAGAGGAAGGAGGAAATCTGACCAAGTGGCCGATAGATAGTAGCCCCAGTAAGGGACTGGCTAGTGGAGAGAGAGAGTCTGCAGACGAGGCATTCAAAAGAGGAGTAGGCCTGCGTAAGAATTGCAGAGGCAGGAATCCACTCGGGGAACATCAGGGCTACACCCCCTCCGGAGTGGTTGGACCTCGGCGCGGAGAGGATCTTGTAGCCATTGGGGAGGAGCGTGTCAAAGCTTGTGACAGCGCTGGCCATGAACCATGTCTCTGTGAGGCCGAGGACATCGAGGTCAAGTTCTTCCAGAAGGCGGCAGATGTCGGAGGAGTGTTTGACAGCTGAGTGAGAGATAAGTGTGGCAACGTGGAGAATGTTGCCATCCTTGAAGGACTTCCGGGGAGGAGTACAGATCAGAGGCACGGCTTGCGGAGGTGTGGAAGGAACACGAGCGGGGGCATAGATGGAATGAGAGGAGAGGGCAAGGTAGCCGAGGAGGAGGCGACCGGGGGAGGCGAGGAGGCTGCGGAGGGGGACGAGGGGACAGCAGGAGAAGAAAGGAAATTGATGAGGCGCAGGAAGCATCTATCAAAGAGGTGAAAGTTGGCCTGAGGGCCTTAGACCAGGACGGTCCCATTTGAATAAACATTAATGATGACCTTAGAGGAATGGAAGGAGGCCAGGGGGGCATCCCACCTGGTGCCGCCATTAATGGGAGAATAAGAGAAAGGAGAGAGCACAGAGACCATATGTAGGGTCCATAGGTCTGGCGAGGGAACGACAAAGAGGATGTCGGTGACAGTTTCCATGGAGGAGGCTCTGGTATAGGTGTCAGCGATAGGGAGGCCTGGGTTGGATACCAGGATATCCTTTTTAAACGTCTTCCTACCAGATTTCGTGAGGAGGGCAGGATAGTCAATAGAGAAGCAGTTAGAAAAGATAGGAAAGACAGAGAGTAGCATAGAGTAGGAGGGGAGAGGGGAGAGGTGGAAGGGAGATGGGTACACTAGGGAAGAACACCGGGCAGGGTGCAGGCAGACGAGACAGCGAGATGCAAGAAGGTTGAGCAATAGGACAAGACGACAAAACTCAGGGTTAAAAGAACTATCCAAATGCACGTTATTTTTAGACAGGGGGAAAAACCACCTACGTTTGAGAATCCTGAATAGAGGGACAAAGGCCTAGGTTGCACAATGCAATTTAATGTACTGAATTGACTGCTTGACTTGCCAAAGCCTCCCCTCCTGCACTGCACCTCGATGGGATGCAGGATCAGCCATATAAAGTACAAAAGGAGGATCCTGAGAAATGTATACTGTGGTGTGGAGTCCCGGGAATAACCAATGCATCTAGACACAAAATTCCACACCACAGATGTATACTTGCAGGTCTATTACGATTTAAACAGAGCTGAACGCTAAACCATTTTATTACAAAATGTTAAAAACAAAAACACAAATGTTGACATGACATATTATTCAGAAAACATATTTATACAAATAAATTAAAAAAATGTTTAGCATGAAATCAAGAAAAAAGTGTTTTTCAAAAACAGGGGCTCTTTGTACATTTAATGTTCTTCTACCATGCATGGACAAATTGCAGCAACAGAAATAATATGTTGCTTATCACCTTCTCTACATGTTTCGGTACCTAAATGTTAATATTACTGAACCGTCCTCAGGAAAGCCAACCTCAAAAAAACACCCAGTGTGAAATTAACCCTCAGAAATTCACCCTCATTTAAAATCCAAAAACAACCTCATGGCCCTCAAAACAGAATACACCCACACACCAAATGGTTAAAAATATATAAATCATTTAGCATATTGCGGAGATCTCTAGGTGTTTACGATATTAGAGCGAGATGGTTTATGGTCATTTCATCTAAAACCATTGCATCTAATGCCGTTCCATCAAAATATTTCCATCTAAAAAATGTCATTCTAATGCATTTTTTGGTCTTTTTTTTTTGTTATTGTTTTGGGGGGTCTCCCCCCCAAACCCCTGTTTTCTACCCTTTAAAATATACCTGAACAAAAATTAACCCTTTACCCCCAAAAACATACATTAAATGGACATTTTTAGATGGAAAAATGTAGATGGAATGGTATTAGATGGAATGGGTTTAGATGAATTGACTAGATACCGAAAGCGCGATCATCTGCATAAAGTAGCCATTTTATCGTTTGTTACCGATTCTTCTAAATTGGGAAATCAATGTTCACCATTCCAGCACCCACATCAGATATAAAAAAAGTTAGAGGGCTGAAGCAAGGATGTATACTATACATACATACATACATATATATATATATGTGTATATATATATGTATATATATATATTGGAAAATATGTACATTGTACCGAAAATGTCTGGATGGAACAAATAATGAAGGTCTATTGGTGATCCTATCAGAATATGTTAGGACTTCCCAAAACACCTTTATTAGATGTTGGAAAACTAAGGCCCAGGAATACTTGCACGATGCTGACATTTCTGATGAATTGCTTCTTACTAATCCCGTTATGGCAAAAACAAAACTGTGGGAAAATGATTGGATCAGGACTAGAGATCAATGTCTGAAATACCAAGATTTCAAAAGAAACCCATTTGCGTCAAAGCAATATGGAATTTTTCACCTTATTTGGAAAAATCACTGAATTCACAGCATCGTGCAAGTCTCCTACGCTCCAGACTTGAAATATGGCAAACAAGAGAGATTACAGCTAGATGGTATCCACTAAAGCAAATGACTGTATTGTGTTGTTACCGTCAAAAATCATCTGAAACCTTGAGACATATCATGGTAGACTGTCCTAATCTAACACTCAGAACTAAGTATTTTAGACAGTACTTTGAATCCTATGTTATGGTGGATGAGCAAACGCTATGGAATTATCTTTTCCACATAGAATCAAGAATAAGCGGCTATGCAATTGTAAACTACTTGAAAGAGTTAAATTTAGGAAAAAATGATGAAATGACGGTATGACGAAATGTAATTTAATTGAAGTTCAAACTGTGAAGCATCTTCTTTCTGTGTACAGGAAATGCTAATCAACTGTTTTTCACAAAGTCCTTATTAACTGACGTTCAAATTAGGAAGTTTTAACTTCGAATAGGAAGAAATTCGTTTGTTCTATCGTTAATTTTTAATGACTTATGTTTTTTTAATATTTTTAATAATTCACTCACGTATAATCAATGTATATTTGACACCTTGTAAGAATGACATTTGTTTTAATTGTTAAACATTTTGTATAAATATATTGAAAGGTTGAAATCTTCAGCCAAATCAATCAATAAAAAAAAAAATATATATATATATATATCATTCATTTGTAAAAAATCTTCAGGTCTCTCAATTCTTCATATCAGACCTGTGAGTAACACAACAAATATAGGCATTAATACACAACTATAAATGCGACCATTCATTTAAATGAGGTGCTTAACAGAGTATTCTGCAACACCTTCTCTATTATATCCATAGCCTGTTTTAACTACACGCTTCCTTGCTTGTGCCCGATCCAAACTTCTAATCTGAAAAAATCCAGACACAATCTAATCCGTGGCAAATGTAACGCCACTAGGCCAGAGGAATCTTAATTAATAGTGCCACCAGGGTGGGAGGAGGTGGAAGAGGTGGGGCGGAGTCCCGAACATACGAACCGAAGGGCACCGTCGGGTCGAGTCTGGAGACAGCACAGACACAAATGAACCAGCAGGCTGCTACTGCACTTTCTACAGGTACTTCAAAGTGTACACCATCTCAGCGAGTACCTGCTTTGATTGGCACTAACAGCATCCAACAATGACTTGACTAGACACTGTGAGTGTCCGGTGTGTTTTGACTATGTCTTACTTCCTATTCTTCAGTGCCAGTGTGGCCATTTGGTTTGTACCAACTGCCGACCAAATTGTACATTTTTTCCAACTTCCAGGGACCGACTGGGCTCTATCCGTAACTTGTCTATGGAGAAGGTTGCCAATTCTGTGTTATTTCCATGAAATTATGCCTCTTCTGGATGTGAAATAACTTTGCCACATATAGAAAAATCAGATCATGAAGAGTTCTGCGAATTCAGGCCTTATTCGTGTCCTTACCCTGGTGCTTCCTGCAAGTGCCAGGGTTCCCTGGATGCAGTAATGCCACACCATTTGCATCAACGGAAGCCCATTATAACATTACAAGGAGAGGATATTGTTTTTCTTGCTACAGACATTAACCATCCCAGTGCAGTTGACTGGGTTATGATGCAGTCTTGCTTTGGCTTTCATGTCATGTTGGTCTTGGAGAAACAGGAGAAATATGATAGACACCAGCAATTCTTTGCAATTGTGCAGCTGATAGAATCGGCTCTTAATGGTCATAGGCGACGATTGACTTTGGAAGCAGCACCTCGATCTATTCATGAAGAAATTGTATGAATAATGAATAGCGACTGCCTTGTCTTTGATACTAGCATTGCACAACTCTCTGCAGAAAATGGCAATTTAGGTATTAACGTGGCAATATCAATGTGCTGAAGAGGCAGTCGTGTGTAAAGATGCAGCCGCAATCCCTACGTGAGAGAGCCGGGAAACTGGCTTTGGGCCGACCTGTTGCCAAGTATCCGGCGCAGTCACTCGTCCGGTCCTCGAGGCTGAGACTGAGGAGCCCACCGCCGACAAAGGGAAAGAACAATTAAGAAGGCCAAGAAACGGTCCCATTGCAGGAGCCGTTCCTCGTCATCTTCTGAGCGGAAGAAGAAGCGGCACTACTGCCATCGACACGAGTCCAGCTAGTAGTCTGAATGAGGTAAGCCCTCAGCGGGGCCGACGGCTCAGTAAGAGTGGGAGAGTTTTAAGGCATCTATGTTAGAAATGTTTAAGATGCAAGCGGCTGTATGTGCAGCTCTGGCCCCCAACCAGCACGCTTCGGCAGCTAAAGCAGCGCTCTGTGTTCCTGACCCCAAGCCAGCCACTCTGTCGACATTGTCGGCGTCGAAAGCATCTTCGAGTGTTGCTCACGTCAGGAATAAGTCGCCGGAAGGGCCAGGCCCACAACACCCATCGATTACTCGAGTGTCCCTCAGCCCCGAAAGAACCTTCGGCATCGAAAGCTTCGGCTACAAAACCTATCCTCTTGCTTCAGTGCCGACAGTCGGCAATGGTTTATTTGTGCCACTGTCGAGATCGGGTTTCTTCGATCCATGCATTCCATTTTCGGAATCTATGAACACCATGACCCTGAGGACCCAGTAGACTTCGTTTACACCGGAGCCGGCAGCGCTGACTAATTCGACAACCAGGCCGATTTATTGGCTTTGGCTTAGGGTTTACATGATGCCAGCGGTCTGGACACTTCTCCAGACCTGTAGTTAGAACAAAAACAACCCTATAACCACACTAGTGTGAAGTTCAGGGAGCTGATTCACAGGGTAGTTGACACCCTGCGGTTGAAGGCGTCCACTACCCCTCTTCGGGGAAATCACTTACCGACATTCTGGATGAGAGTCCCACAGTCGAGCACAATATGCCTTTCAAACCAGCCATTGCGGACCCCTTAGCCTCCTTATGGCAGCACCCTTGTACCATTCCCCCTGTGAATGCCAATTTCACGGGTAAGTATAGGCCTGCAAGAGGAGATCCTTCTTTCCTCGCCGCACACCCTTCCCTGGAAGGGTTGATTATACAGGCTGCCACTATTTCCACCAGACCCGGGGCATCCACCTCTAATCTGCCTACAGACAGAGAGAGGAATACATTTGACACTTTGGCCAGGAAGGTGTTCACTTCTGGTAGCATGACGCTCAAAGCCACTAACGTGGCGTGTGGTATCGCCAAATACTTGTTTGGCTTATGGAAGGCAGTGGAATATGCTGCTGCATACGTCCCTGAGGGTGCCATGCAGGATGTTTTTTGAAGCTGGTGGAGGATGGGAAGAAGGTAGCCAAACAGTCATTGCAAATGGGCCTGGACATAGCAGACTGTGTTGGCAGAGCAATGGACTCCGCAGTTATGAGACGCCACGCATATCTTAAAACTTCTGGCTTCTCTCCAAAATGTCCAAAACCGATTGCTGGACATGTCTTTTGAAGCTTACCTGCTTTTCGGGCAGAAAGTGGACGAATCCTTGGAGAAATTCAAGAAGTCAAAATTGGCTGCTAAATCTTTGAGCCTTCAGCTTCGCCTCCAGGGGCAGGGGCTACAGGTGTTATGTGCCATATGGCAGGAAGGCGCAGTTCCCGCAAATCAGGCAAAGGCAGAGGCGCGTCTCGTGTCCCCGAAGGGGCAGAGGGGCCTCGAGAGGCCAATCAGCAGCGGCGGGGTTGACTGCGCCCTCTAAGCCACTTTGATTTCCCCTCCCACAATGCACCGGTTGGTGGACGGTTGGCAGGGCGTTGGCCCCAGTGGCAGGAAATAACTTCCAATGCCTGGGGCCTGCAGTTGATTGTGTGGTTATTGTCTGCCTTTCCCCAATCCAACCGGGACAGGAACTCCAGGAAGAACTGAGAACTCTGTTATCAAAGGGTTCAGTGGAAGAGGTAACTCCCGCTCAGTGAGGGTTCCGATTGATATTCCTGGTACTTCCTGGTGCCCAAGAAGGGAGGAGGTCTCCGTCCCATCCTGGACCTCAGAGCCTTGAACAAGTTCCTGAGGAAGGACAAATTCAGGATGGTGACATTGAGAGAGATTCTCCACGCTCTCAAACTCCAGGACTGGCTGGTGTCGATAGACCTACAGGACGCTTATTTCCATGTGCTGATACACCAAAACCTCAGGAGGTTCCCGAGGTTCCTATTGGCGACAAGCACTATCAGTTCAAAGTGTTTCCCTTTGGGTTGACCTCTGCTCTAAGGGTCTTCACCAAGCTCACTGCAGTAGTTGTGGCCCACCTCAGGAGTTCCGGGGTCCATGTATTTCCGTACCTGGATGACTGGTTTATCCAAGGGAAGTCGGCGAGGCAATTATTGTCTCATTCGGAAGACACCTGCCTACTACTGTACAGGCTGGGCTTCTCCCTCATCCGATGCCAGTTCAACGGCTCCAGTTCATCAGATCAGTCCTAGACAACCGAGTAGGAAAGGCTTTTCCTCCTGAGGACAGTCAGCAACATCGCGCAGATGGTGCAGTTGTTTCAGAACCACGCCACTCTTTCAGCGGCTTCCTTCCTCCGCCTCTTGGGTCTCATGGCCTCCTGTATTTTTCTAGTGCCAGAGGCCCGTCTGCGTATGAGATCCTTTCAGTGGCTCCTGAGGGACCAATGGTCTCAGTATCTGGGAGCTCTCACTGATCGCCTTTCAGTGTCCAGCCAAGTAGTCTGCGGACTCGGCTGGTGGAACACGCGCAGCCATCTGTTGGCAGGGGAACCCTCCTTGGCCCCAGGCTTGAGTCATCACAGATGTGTCCCTGAATGGTTGGGGCGCCCACTGCGAGGATGTGCAGGTGAGCGGCCTCTATTCTCCATCAGAAGCCAAGTAGCATATCAACAGGCTGGAGTTGCGGGCCATCAGGTTAGCCCTGAGGGCCTTTGCCCCGTCTCTGAGGGAAGCATGTCCTCATCCTGACAGACAACACAGTGGCCATGTACTACCTCAACAATCAGGGCGGCGTGCACTGCCGCCCACTCTGCACAGAGGCAATTCAGCTGTGGTTCTGGTTGAGCGAGAACCAAATCTCGATCTCGGCAGTTCATCTGGCAGGGACAAAGAACACCTTGGTGGATGTTCTGAGCAGGCAGGGCACGGTCTCACACGAGTGGGAAGTGTGCAAGCAAGTCCTAGAGGGAGTATTCGCTCTCTGGGGTGCCCCTGCAGTGGATCTGTTTGCCACAGAGTCCGACAGGAAGTGCAAACAGTTTTGCTTGAGGGAATTCCCAGCCAGCAGTGCACTGGGGGACGCGTTTCTGGTGGATTGGACCTTCCCTCTCCACTACACCTTCCCTCCGATTCCCGTCATTCCTTGGGTTCTCTCAGGAGGTTGAAGAGATTTCGAGTGACCATGATCCTGGTAGCCCCGGATTGGGCGAGGAGAACATGGTACTCCAATCTCCTGGATCTGACCATCGGTCCGCCTCACCGGTTGCCTCGGCGTCCGGAACGCCTAACCCAGTCGGAGGGTGGAGTGCTCCACCCGACCCCGGATTCCCTCAACCTACATGCTTGGGTCTGGAGAAGATGAGTTATGATGACTGGGACCTCTCAGAGGAGGTACTTGAGGTATTGCTGGCTGCACGCAGACCTTCTACTAGATCTCTGTATACGTATAGGTGGAGAAGGTTTGCGGTGTGGTGCAGGGAACGCGATACTGACCCTATCTCTTGCACCACCACCACAGTGATGGAGTTTCTTCTGTCACTGGCCTCTTCAGGCCTTGCTATTGCCACAGTCAAAGGGTATTTGGTGGCCCTGTCTGCGTTCAAGAGATCCACAGACAAAGGTTCCTTTTTCACCATTCCGGTCATGGCCCCGTTTCTGTCGGGCCTTCTCAACAAGTTTCCACCGACCCCTTTTGTTGTCCCAGATTGGGATTGTAATCTAGTTTTGACCTACTTGATGGTGGCTCTGTTTGAACCTATGCATTCATGTTCTTTGCGGCTGTTGTCCATTAAGACAGCCTTTTTGGTTACAATCACATCTGCCAGGAGGGTTAGCGAACTGCAAGCATTGTGCTGCAAACTTCCTTTTCTGAAGTTCTTTAGTGAGAAAGTCTCTCTTAAAGTCAGACCCAGATTCCTTCCTAAGGTTGTTTAAGAATTTCAGTCTATTGATTTACCTGTCTTTTATCCTCCTCTGAATCCCTCAAAAGAGGAAGAACGATTCCACCGCCTTGATCCCAAGAGAGCGTTAAGCTTCTATGTTCCTCGCACGTCTGAGTTTAGGAAATCAGACTAGTTGTTTGTGGCCCATTCCTTGTCTAGAAAAGGCCTTACCATCACTAAACAAACCCTGTCACAGTGGTTTATTTTGTGCATATCCGAGTGTTCCCAATCGGCAGGCAAGGAGCTTCCAGCGGGCATCAGGGCCCACTCGACCACAGGGGTTTCAGCCTCTACAGCCCTCCAGAGAGGGGCCCCTGTTGGGGACATATGCCGGGCGGCCACTTGGTCATCCTTACATACCTTCACCAAGCACTATGCCTTGGATGTGGCACGGGAGTTGATGCTAGGATTGGTAGGGCGGTTCTATAGAATCTTCTAGTTTAAATCTTTCTGCCCTCCTCAGTTATCCTAACTGCTTGGGGAGTCTATCATGATGAGGAATCTGTGGGAGTAAAGCAATCCATTGAAGGAGAAATTACCTTATCGTAATGTTTTTTCTATGGATTCTTCTCCCGCAGATTCCTTATCGACCCTCCCATGCATCCCTGCTCAGAAAGTTCTGTGGGTTTTGATGGCTGTGGGATGACCATTTCTGTTTTTTTTTTTTTTAATAAGGTTTTTCTTCACACAATGTTGTGGGTTCACCCTGTTGCGGTGTGTCCTTGTTAATGTTTTAACGGTTAGTTAGCCTCCTCCTGTGGTTTTTCTTCTGCAGTGTTCAATCGCAAAGTGAAAAAGTTGGAGGAACTGAGGTGTGTGGCGGAGTGACGTGGTATATATACGATGCCTGACATCACGTCCCGAGCCGATGATCGAGAGCCAGACGAGATGGATCGATGCCCCCTGTCAAAAAGTTTCCGAACAGCAGAGCTGAATGATTGATATCTATCATGATGATCAACTTCTCCTTCTTTACACATTCCTCTTGGCTCAAAAATCAAGTCTCAGTTTAGATGTTAATAGATCTTTTATACTTGCCATTAAAGTAATACCTGTCAATTAATAGTGCCATCACCACCCATTATTGTGATGGAGCACATACCTTTTAGTTATATAATTCACTTTCAGTTCTTCCTCTTGTTAAAACCTACCAAAACAAAGACCATTAACACAAGGTTTCATGCTAATAATGCTGTAAATATTTTAATAATGCAGATCATCCAGATATTATAACCTACTTCTGTCCTTTCATCTTCTAAGCGTGTTTGTAAACTCTCATACGCTTCAGACTTGCATGCAGTCAGAAGCCGTTGTTCGCATACCACCCAGGCTCTGCATAATATATATCAAGAGCCTTTTGTTATACCAGTGATTAAATATAGAGCTTTATCTTTCCAATATGTGCTAGTGCCCATCAGTCCTTACCTTTCTTAACGTTGCTTTTGAGATTACCCAAATGCTTTTGTTGCATCAGTTTCACACGCTCTATCATGATCTGTTCAGTACACCTATACTTATTATCGGCGTACTCGGGCGAGTATTTATCTGTGGTGTGGAATTTTGTGTCAGGAATGATCAGCCACCATTTAAACCAGTGGCAAAAACTCACCTTGGGCAAGTGGGTTCTACAAATAGTGAACAAAGGAAACACAATTGAATTCTTAAAAACCAATGCCTACGTTACCACTGCTAGCAGCCAGCTCACCTGATCTGTCTCAGCACAATGTTGGAGGTATGCAACCTGCTACAGGAAGTTGCCATAAAATGAGTTCCACCTTCTGAGATGGGAAAAGGCTTATACTCCCGTTTTTTCATGGGAAGGAAAAATGAACGGGCAGTGGTGACTGATTCTAGAGCTACACGCCTAAAAAACGTTTGAAGAGCAGGAAGACGAAGATGACCATGACTAATATTTAAAGCGGGGCACCTGGTTAATGCCTTACTCTACCCAGGTAGGTAAACGTTTATCAGACACAATTGAGCAAGGTCATACAAAAGCCCAAAGGAGAAAAAAAACTCGGTCCTTATAGTAAAAAAAAACAAACGAATAGTTTAAGATGACTGCTACTTTGCTTCTTATTTAATACATAAGCAACAAGTGTCATATACACATTAGATAAACAAAGGATACTCAACAAAATACATGAAAACAAACATGGCATGATACATGAATAACATGACCCAAATACAGGTTTTGGGTTTAGACTTTCCAGCAATTACACACTCTGTGTTCGCTGCTCGGGACAAAAGATCAGAGTACTAAAAGTGTAATTATGGTACGGATTTAACAAGTGTGTAAAAATGTGTACAGTGTTGGAGTATTTACAACACTAGGGGTATGGGTCAACACAACTGTGTTTCGGCCTCGGAGCTATGCTTGGGTACCTGTCGTTGGGACGGCCTTTATCAGGACGAAAAACGTGGTGCACGTGAGGGATTCTATGTTGTCTGTCGAAATGAATAGACAGAAGGTAATCGGGACTATGTAAGGGATGGGCTCTATTTACATGATTTAAAGGCAGTGAATGCATAATTGTACAGTCTCTCGAAGAGAGATCAAAAGATTGAGGGTCTTACCGTAATCAAAAGCACAGTGGCAGAGAATCTGAGGGTCCTCGTTGTCAGAGAGGCGCAGGAAACATTTTCCATAAAAAAACATGACGGGTCTGTGGATAATGACCAACGTACGATTGTAAACAATACTGGATGAATCTGAATTCAGTTGATATTCATAATTAGGACGCAGGAGCTGGGGAGATAATGCTTAACAGCCAGGGGCCTGCATGCCGGAATGGACCGGAGAGATTAATGGTCTGGAGAGTTGGCCGTGGGAAAAGAATTCACCGGGACACGGGTCGAGGGTTGACAAATCAAACCATTCGGGGCTGTGGAAGGGAGGGGGAAAAACATTAGTCCACTAGCCACCTTAATCGCACAATATGGGGTTACATGGGTGCACTGGCGGTGAAAGGCTAGCTGATTAGTGCATGCAAAATTTTCATGGCGTTGCTACCCCCAACTGCTGTGCCTATTTTAAGACACATTTTTTTAACAAAATACAGCACAGCATATGATGTGTCCCCACCAGGAAGTGTCAGAACAATGCTGTATCAATATATAAGCATCCCCGTGTGATCGTGTACACTTGTACGCTTAGTCCCTGCGCTACGAGTTCTAGCAGGGATGTGCAGAGGCATGCGGGACGACTCACATAGTGATAGATGCTCGCGCGTTCGGATCGCTGTCAAACCGCATCTCTATACTTCTTACAAGGGCCTACCGTTGTTGGAAACCCGATTTCAAAGGAAAAGAAAAACAATTTACCTTGCGCGGTTGGTAAAAGCAGCATGAATCTGCTCTTCGGGGATTTCGAAACACCTGTAGTCCTCCGTGTGGCCGGCAGCGTGTGGTTGCTATAGAGAGTGGTTGTATTTATGGCGGTGGCCATTTTGTTTTGCCTACATGGCAGACGGTATAAATATTGTACATGTCAAAATGGTATTTCTGGGTACTTTAAAGCCTCCTTAGGAAATAGGGTGCTTAATAATATGTCACTAATTGTGATTGGAGAAAAAGTGGTTGTTAGAACGGTTGTCATGGCAACCAGACGTACATGGAAAAACAAAACGCATCACGTTCAAATATTCTATACTGAGCACATGGGAACAATCAGTCATTGTAGCTTTTTACAAAGATAGGAACATTCATGAGATAAAGCTAGCGTCTCAGTTGTGTGGGTTTCAAATGGGGATATATGGTTATTGCCAGCATGTAAATTAACACCCAGTTTTTCAAAGGTGAATCAAACATCAATTTGCAGTTACTTGGTGTGGTGTCGCCAGTGTTTGTGTTCCGAGGACGAGTCCTCTGTTTATTACCATTAGTCAGTGGGCTGTGACCCACGTGTAGGAAGGGGCAGAGCTACCGCCAGAAAGTCAGTTCGAGGCTGACGGTTATGAAGTAAAGAAGTGTTGCACCCCAGCTCCTGTGTCGGTGTATCCTTGTATGAATGAGGGTAGCTGACTAGCAGCGTGGGGAGGTCCACTTGCGAGATACTACATTGGCGACGAGGCGGACACGTATCTTCCACCGTGCCCGCCACCTCGGGTCCAAAGCGCTCATGGTGAGCAGTGAGGCACCACTGGAGCCGCAGGACATCATCCGGTCGAGGGTTCCCGGAGGCAGCAGGTTGAAGCGAGAAGGGCTCCTTGCCGTCGAAACGAGCCCCAGCGCAAGCTCAACCAAGGCTCCAACGCGCACATCCCACGCGGTTGGAGCTGCTATAGCGGCTCCCCGCGCATCATCCGTCCGGGCGGGGGAGGAAGGGAAAACCTTCCCGCCAACGCAAGGACGCCGGTAGGCGCATCCAATCACCTGCAGGTGGAGCAGCGGCTCCCTGTTCACATCTCCGGGCGGCTAAGGAATACTGACCCTCCCGCCAACGGCTACGGCGAAAAACAATACCGAGAAGAGTGACAGGGACACGGCCTCCCGAGTTGGCTCCACAAGGATAAGAAGGGTAAGATAAAAAAAAACAACGCGCACAAGGCTCCAGGGCACGCCACAAAACTAGGCCCACAGGCCTGTCAACACGTGGCACAGAGCCCCTCCCCCCCCTGGCATCCCCAGAACGGCTGCACACAGGACAGCAGGCCTCGCGAGCCGCACAGCTAGTACAGCGTCGGAAGATCAGCCCATGAGTGGATCGGAAGGGGAGTCACTGACAATCCCAGTGACTCCAGCCAGACCAGAACCCAGAAAGATGACAGACAGCCTTTTAGCCCAACTGCCAGCAAATTTTGACCTCACTGATACCGGCACCCTCGGATCAAGATGGAAAAGGTGGTTGAGAGACTTCGAAGTATGCCTAAAAGCAGCCGGACTACTAGAGGATGAACAAAACTGAACCTCTTGATCCATGCCGTAGGATCTAACGTGCAAGACATCCTTGACGAAATACCTGAAAACACCATTGACTCCTACGCCTAACTAAAGACAATGCTCACGGAATACTTCACGCCCCACACAAATGTGGACTATGAACGGCATGTATTCCACACCACCAAGCAAAACAGAGGAGAAACCATAGACGCATTTGTCATGAGGTTAAGAGCAAAAATGAAGCACTGTGATTTCAACAACTACTCAAACGAAGAGGCCCTCAGGTCGCAGATCATAGTGGGGTGCGAAAGCGCCGATTTTCGGAAACAACTACTTCAACAGCCGAGAAACCTAGAAGAAATCCTACGGCTGGCACGATCAGATGCTGCCCTTGCAGCGCAAGTAGAGGGCCTGGAGGAAATAAAAATCACGCACGGTAAGCACGAAAGCCTCAACAAGTTAGAAGGAACAGCGAGAGCCAACAGTGATCCTTTCTGCTACCGGTGTGGACACGAGTACCCCCATGAAGGAACGTGCCCCGCCATGGGCCAAACATGCTCCGCATGCGGTGGTGACAACCACTACAAGGCCGTGTGTTTGATATTCCGCAGCAAGATGAGAGGGGCAGGAAAAAGCGGGAAACCCACAACAGAACTGGAGCAAAACCCGCCCACGCAGCACCACCGCACAGCACACCAACCCCACAAACAAGGACGTCACAGACACTATGACGAACAACCAGAAAGAAGATAAGAAAGAAAAAACTGGAGGGAGAACAAAACCACCCCATCCAGGACAAGAAGACGACCCAGGAGATACATACGGTGCCTCATAGAACAGTCGCAATCGGACAGCGTGTCAAGTGCTTCATCGGAAGAGAGAGCCCGCCAACCGGAGAAACACCAAGAAGCACCACGGAAAAAGGGTTATTTATACGCCCTTGGAAACAACACGGCAAAGGAACACAGCCCAATACTACAAATACAAATCAATCAAACTGCTGCTGAATTTTTGATAGATACGGTGGCAACCGTGAACGTAATCAGTGAGGAAGTTTACGAAAGCATACCAAACGCCCCTCGCCTACAGCCAGCAAGAGCTCTCATCTATCCATACGGCTCAAAAACACCCCTGGCATGCAAGGGATTCTTCATGGCATCATGCCGATACAAGGAACACGAGAAAAGCATCCCCATGCATGTACTAGAGGCTGCCACCGAGAGCGGGTGCATACTAAGCTATCAAGCAGCCATAGAGATGGGACTCATTCACATACTATACCGCCTCATGGTGCATAAATACTTAGACCCGACAGCAAGCATTGACCAAGTTTTCCCATCATTATTCAAAGGCCTTGGAAAACAAAAAAACAGACAGATCGAACTCCACATCAACGCCAGCGTCCCACCTGTGGCACAACACTACAGGGGCATCCCCATAAACATTCAAAAGCAAGTCGAGAATGAACTGACCAAATTGCTCGAGGCAGATATCATTGAGCCAGCAGAAGGCCCCACACCATGGCTCTCACCTATAGTACCAGTGCTCAAAAGAGACTCCACCGACATCCGGATATGTGTAGACATGAGGAGACCAAACGAAGCCATCCTGAGAGAACGACATCAAGCCCCGCGAATAATTGACATGGTGCATCTATTAAATGGAGCGACAGTATTCTCCAAATTGGAACTCCAAAAAGGCTACCACTAGCTGGAACTCTGCAAGAGCTCCCGCTACATAACGACTTTCGCCACCCACCTAGGTTTATTCCATTACAAACAGCTCAGTTTTGGGGTATCCTCTGCGGCAGAAATATTCCAAGCAGAAATACACAATGTCATCAAACACGTACCCAACTGCTTGAACTATAGCGACGACATCTTGGTCTTCGGCCAGACTCAAGAGCAACATGATGACACTAATGAGAGTCTGCATGGCCCTAGAAGAAGCCCGGCTCACTTTAAACAAGAAGTGCGAGTTTCGCAAAAGGACACTCTGATTCTTTGGGCACATATTCTCAGAGAAGGGCATGACGCCAGATCCGGAGAAAGTGAGCGCACTCCGAGAAGCTGAGCCACCCACCACCGCCTCAGACCTCAGATCCTTCCTAGGACTTGCAAGCTATTGCACGAGGTACATACGAGACTTCACGACCATCAGCGAACCGCTTAGAGCCCTCACCAAGCTAAACACTGAGTTTGTCTGGTCACCTAAATGCCAAGAGGCCTTCCAAATAATCAAGGACCGCATCTCCTACTCCCGAAACATGGCATACTTTGACCCAAAGAAAACCATGGAACTCATCGTTGATGCCAGTCCCGTCAGCCTAGGTGCCATTCTCACGCAACTGGACGACCGAGAAGGAAGTGGGAAGCACATTGTATGCTACGCCAGTCGAAGCCTCTCCAAAACTGAGCAAGCCTACTCTCAGGCAGAGAAGGAAGGACTAGCGGTCGTCTGGGCCTGCAAGCACTTTCACCTCTTCTTGTATGGAAAGCCTTTTGTAGTAGTAACAGACCACCAGGCACTCATATTCATCTATGGCAACCCCCAGGCGAAGATGCCACCAAGAATAGCCAGGTGGGCCCTGCGGTTACAGGACTATCAGTTTACCATCTCACACAGGCCGGGGAAAGAACAGAACCCTGTGGATTTTCTCTCCCGTCATCCAAGAGAAAAGTGCGGTCCAGAACCGTCCATAGCTGATCAATACATAAGGTACGTCATCCACAGCAGCACATCACAAGGGCTTGACATGGAGCAGATAGCACATGAATCGAATACTGACCAAGGAATTCAAGTAATTCTAAGATGCCTAGAAACAGGGCGTTGGAAGCATGCAAAGCAGATCCGTGAAACAATGAATGGTGACACGAGACAAGACGTCACGTGCCTCCTAGCCGTAAAAGAAGAACTTGCGAAGTCGGAGGAAGGACTACTGTTAAAAGGAACCAAGCTCGTAATCCCGCGAAGCTTGCAACAGAAAGTGCTAGAACTAGCACACGAAGGACACAGGGGCAGTGTATACACAAAAAGGATGCTGAGACAGAGACTATGGTTCCCCCATCTAGACACCTCAGTAGAAGAACTACTGCAGAACTCCCCCACGTGTGCACTCGTGAAACCACATTCATCACCTGAAACCCTAAGCATGACAGCGCTGCCCGAAGGTACGTGGGAAGAAATAGCCATCGACCATTTTGGGCCCATGGAAGGGGATGAATACATGCTGGTAGCTGTGGACGAATATTCAAGATACCCCGACTTGCAAATAGTTTCATCCACCTCCGCACATCACACCATCCCAGCCCTTGATCGAATGTTTGCAACCTACGGAATACCCAAGATAGTCAAGTCTGACAAAGGACCTCCATTCACTGGACAAGATTTCCAAAGATTCGCCGAATATATGGGTTTTCGCCACAGAAAGGTGACACCCTTATGGCCACAGGCCAACGGAACAGTAGAACGCTTCATGAGTAACATCAAACGCACGAGACAAATCGCGCGCCTCACCGGAGAACCTGTCGAGAAGCTACTATACCAACTCATGCGAGACTACAGAAACACCCCACACAGCACCACTGGGAAGTCACCATCCGAGGTGATGTTTGTCGAACCATCAGAACG
The DNA here is from genome assembly GCF_040938575.1 of Ambystoma mexicanum. Classification (NCBI taxonomy): domain Eukaryota; kingdom Metazoa; phylum Chordata; class Amphibia; order Caudata; family Ambystomatidae; genus Ambystoma; species Ambystoma mexicanum. Next base: position 322,481,829 of record NC_090925.1, on the reverse strand, counting down.
CGGCTGCCACATGTGGCCGCTGAGGAAGATCAGTACGAGAACGACACTCAAAGGAGAGAGAAAGACACGCTCATGAAAGAGAACATGAAGAGAGCTGCTGATGCAACTCGCAGAGCCAAGAGAAGTGACCTGGCACCAGGGGACCTGGTAGTGGTCCGACAACCTCAACAGCGCAAAAACGTAGCTCCATTTAATGAAGAACCACTCATCATCGTCTAGAAAAAGGGATCACTCATCACCGCAGGAGGACACCGCAGGGTCATCACAAGAAACTCATCTCACTTCAGAAGGATGCCTGATACCACAGGTTCAGGCAACACAAACATGAATGGCACGTCATCGCAATGGGACGCTCCCTATGAAGGAGACAGCGAAGCTTCCGAGGGTGACACAGCGCCAGAAACACGAACAGACCTATCGGCGAAAGTGGATTGTCGACCACAGAGAACAAAAAAGAAACCACATTGCCTCATTGAAGAAATTAACTGAATGCACGACTAAATGTTTAGTAAGGGGAGGGTGTGGTGTCGCCAGTGTTTTTGTGTTCCGAGGACGAGTCCTCTGTTTATTACCATTAGTCAGTGGGCTGCGACCCACGTATAGGAAGGGGCGGAGCTACCGCCAGAAAGTCAGTTCGAGGCTGATGGTTATGAAGTAAAGAAGTGTTGCACCCCAGCTCCTGTGTCGGTGTATCCTTATATGAATGAGGGTAGCTGACTAGCAGCGTGAGGAGGTCCACTTGCGAGATACTACATTTGGTAAACATTAGCATTTTGGAGCAGTTCTCCTGTATAGTTAAAATATTGTACATAAGACGTGCAACAGTAATGTCCTTCTACAATTAAAAATGCACATAACGATGTCACAGATCTGCACGGTTGGTACCCTGCCCCCAGTACACCAAAGTCCATTATCCTCAAATTCAGGGACACCACCTCAAGACCGGTGGCTGTTGGCGCAGTTTCCGCGCCCGCCCTGGCTCCTGATATTCCTTTGCCATCTGTCTTCCACCATTGCGGGCAGACTGCAGTAACCCGGGTCCGCCTCTGACTGACCTCACTCCTCTTCAGGGCCTCATCCTTCCCGCCCCAGAGCCTGCTGCGCTCTCTTGACTGTCTGTGGACGCTCTGCTGCTGAGGCTCATCCCTCCCAGAACCTACTGTGCTCACCGGACTGTCTGTGGACGCTCTGCTGCTGAGACTAATTACTCCTCCTCTTCGGGGCCTCACCCATACCTGGCCTGTTAGTCTCACCCTTCCCGCCCCAGAGCCTGCTGCGCTCTTTTAACTGTCTGTGGACGCTCTGCTGTTGAGTCTCATCCCTCCCAGAACCTACTGTGCTCACCGGACTGTCTGTGGACGCTCTGCTGCTGAGACTAATTACTCCTCCTCTTCAGGGCCTCACCAATCCCATGCCTGTTAGCCTCACGCTCCCGAACCTGCTGTGCACACTACACTATCTGTGGACACTCTGCTGCTGAGGCTACCTGCCCCCGGACCACCCTGTCCTGCTTTATGCCCACAAAAGGAAAGGATCTTGAGGAAAGCACGAGACATCGAACACATCCGAATGAACAGGGCGGAAATTCAACTGTTTCAAGACCTTACTCTGGTGACATTGCAGAAAAGAAAACGAATGTCACTGGTGATCAGGGAGCTGACCTCCTAGGAACATAAGATATAAGTGGACTTTTCCTTTCAGCCTTCTTTTTTCGTGGGATGGCAAGCAGAGGAGAGTCCAGACGTGTGAGGAGGGCCTGCACATTATGGGCCTCCAAGAAGAGATCAATGAAGAGAGTTCTCAACAGGAAAGGGAGGAGCGCCGTAGAAACCTGTCTGGATGGAAGAGGGTCCACAACAAGAAATCTGTGAAAAAAGAGGGAGAACGGGGAGCCGGACCAGTCGCAGACCTGTGAAGGGGCTACAGGAGGTCACAAATCGAAGACCTGGGACTAATGCGGTCACAATGACTTACAGTGGCAGATCGCTGAATGAAAGTTGGTGGCCCGGAGGAGGGCCTCCTCCGGGAAAGAGTTGGGGAAGGTAGGGGAGGCAACGGGCGGAGACAAAGGGTGACACCGGAGGGATATTCTGAGAAGGCTGGGTGCAGGCGATAATAAATCACCAAGTAGTGTAACCCATGGGTAAACTCTGTATTCTCACTTACAATGTAAGAGGCCTTAACAACCTTGTCAAAAGGAAGAAAGTGGAGCATCTCCTGAGGAGGGAGGGAGGTGATGTTATACTGTTGCAAGAGACCCACATCAGGCTGCGAGATAAGTCTAAGCTGTATTTTAAGGGTTACGATCTGATAGGGCAGTCTAACACCCAAGATAAGAAGACAGGAGTCTTGATAGCGGTCAGCGAAAATCGGAACGCCATCCTCCACGGGGCACTACCGGATAAAATGGGCAGGTTCCTTTTTGCAAAATTAACGATAGAGGGGCGCCGATTCACACTAGCCACTGGGCAGGATGGGTTCCTGAGGGAGGCACTGGGGAAGCTGGAGGAATTCGCGGAGGGGGAGACCTAAACTTGGCATGGCACCCGGCAGTAGACAGGAGCTCGGGAGCGGAACAAGGTCAGAGAGCTCCCTCGAAACGGCTCTGCCAGTTATTTGATCACATGGCATTGGTGGATGTTTGGCAGGATCGTAATGTCCAACACAGAGGTTACACCCACTATTTCCCATACTGTCAATTGAATGTCGCGAATAGACTACTTTTGGGTAACCGTGGGACTGCTGGGGAGAGTACTGGGCATGGAAATTGGGCCGATCTCGCTGTCCGATCATGCCCCGCTGTGGATTGATGTGAAGACAACAAGTGGGAATAAGGGACTCTGGGGTTGGAGGTTGCCACAGGAGTTTCTACGAGACCCAATCTTGGGGGAAGATATCAGGGGGAAGATACAGGAGTTCCTATCTATAAATGACACGGTGAGGTTAAACTGGGCAGTGTCTGGGAGACACTCAAGGCGGTCATCGGGACAATTCATATCATTGAAAGCGACAAAAGATAAGCAGAGACTAGGCTGGGAAAGAGAACTCGAGAAAAAGTTGGCGGATATCCAAGGGGAATGTAGTGAAAACCCTACTCTCTCTATGAGGAGGGCGATGAGGCATGTACAGGGTCAGCTAGATCTTCTGCGTACGAAAAAGGCTGAGATGAGCCTCCTTCGCCTCCGGCATTGGTACTACAGTAAAGCTAATAGAGCGGACAAGCTACTAGCGAGACAGCTTCGCGCAAAGCAACAAAAAGGGTTGATGAGGGAACTCTGCAATAGTCTGGGGGAAAACTAACCACTTATACGGAGATGGGAGAAGAGTTCAGGACCTTCTCTAGAGACCTGTATAAGACAGAGAATCCGAATGGGGAAGACCAAGAAAGATATCTCACCAACTGCCGCAGATATCTGAAAAGGATAGGGATGAGTTAGACGGGGATATTAGGGAGGAGGAAGTGCGCCAAGCAATAAAAGGGCTGCAACCGGGCAAAGCACCGGGGCCCGACGGCTTTACAGCTGCCTTTTATAAAAAATACGCAGGTGAGCTTGTCCCTTTCCTGACCAGATTGTAGAACTCCTTTAGAGAAGAGGGAAACGTGACCCCGACCATGAATGAGGCTAAGGTAGTGGTTTTTCACAAAACCGGGAAGAATCCTGCGTACCCAGGGTCATACCGTCCAATTGCCTTGTTAAATCGGGACGCTAAAATCTATACGAAAATTTTAGCCACAAGATTGGCTCTGCTTCTCCCGGATTTGATTCACGAAGACCAATCAGGTTTTATACCAGGTAGGCAGACGCATGACAACCTGAGATGCATTATGCACCTGATAGAGAACGTGGGAATTAAGGACATCCCTGCATCTCTACTGGTGGTCGATGCCGAAAAGGCATTTGACCGGGTAGAATGGTCACTCCTATTCAAAACACTGAAGCGGATGGGATTCGGGAACAACTATCTGGGAATGGTACGGGCGAATTACAACTCTCCCTCGATCAGAATTGCTATCAACGGGGAACTCACGGGCAGGGTGGAGCTCACAAGGGGTACTAGGCAGGGGTGCCCCCTTTCGCCTTTATTGTTTGTGATTTTTCTGGAACCTCTGCTATGCAGAATAAGGGAATCGAGGGCGATAGAAGGGATAGAAATGGCGGGGACCCAGCATAAGGTGATCGCCTATGCGGACGACTTGGTGGTAATGGGAGACCCCGATCGCACTCTCTCAGAAGTTATCAAAGAGATAGAAACATTTGGGGCGGTTGCAGGACTAAAGATGAATAGGAGCAAGTCAGAAATCTTACAGTTGGCTGGGGACCTGGACGCGTTGAGGTGGGCGCCCGCATCCTTAGGTCTAAGCTGTGTGAAAAAAGGGATTAAATACTTGGGTGTTTCTCTGATGAGCAGGATGGACCAGATATATGGGGCTAACTTCCCCAAGGTGTTGGGAACGGTCAAGTGGGACCTCGAGAGTTGGGGGTCAATGGCGATCTCTTGGTGGGGACGAATCGCTGCGATAAAAATGACTATTCTCCCGAAATTGATGTACTACTTCCAAGCCTGCCCAATAAAGATCCCCAGGTCCTTCTTCAGGACATTGAACAAAGCAACCACGTCATTTATTTGGAGGAATAAGACCCTGAGGATTTCAAGGGTGGTGCTAACGGCCCGACTAGGGAGGGTACTAAAAGAGTGGATGGGGGACACGCAGCAGAAGGCTTGGGCAGCACAAGATGGGGCAGTAGCCAGAACTCCTCTGAGGGACTTATTGTGGAAAAACAAGAGGCATAGACATGAAAACCTTCGAATAAGCTCGGGGATGAAAGCCCCCCTAGATGTGTGGGACGAATTAACTAAGTGCGGGGTGCTTTCATCGTTGCCGGTCCCCTTCACCCCCATGTTCGGGAACCCAGACTTCCTCCCAGGAATGGACAAGGGTGCTTACAACGGCTGGGAACTAGGGGGCAGTACAAAAATTGTGGAAATGATGGAGGGGCAGAAGGTGCTCCCGTTTGAGACCTGCTTAGAGTCCCTAAAAATCAAAAAGTCAGACAAATTTAAATATGACCAACTCAGGCACTGGCTGGACACCCCCTTGATCAAGCAGGCGGCGACACGGGACCTCTCTCAGTTCGAGAACTTTGCAATAAACGACCCGGGCACCAAGAAGCTGGTATCCACACTATATAGATCATTAATGGACAAGAGGAGAAGGTAACTTGGTCCTATATGGTGAAATGGGAGGGCACTCTGGGAGAGCCTATCAACAGGGGGCATTGGGAGGATTTGTGGGGCGTAGTTCCCAAGGTAGCCCACTCGGCCCAAATGAGGGAAATGTGGGTCAAGGTGATACAACAGTGGCACTTAACCCCAGTGAGACTACATGGGATGTTCCCTCGGGTGTCCGGCCGGTGTTGGAGAGAGTGTGGAGGCGAAGGCACCTGGAGGCACATTTGGTGGGACTGCAATAAAATTCAAGGCTTCTGGGCCGATATAAAGGCGCAACTGCAGGGGATCTTCCCTAATGTGACACGAATGGGGGAGCGGGTCTGGATGTGCGGCCTCAGGGATGAAACGGCCAATGACCTGAACAGGTCGCAATGGAGGTGCTTCATGGGTCTGCTGATTGCAGCTTGGTCAGCTATAGCTCCGAAGTGGAAACATCCTGGCCCCCCATTGACTTTCAGCTGGCTCCAAAAAGTCTGGAATCTGCTAGCTATGGAAAAACTCTCGTATTCCATGAAAGCTGCTTCGGATCCCTTGGAGAAAGACTGGGGAAGGGTGTTAGAGTTTTTGCAAACAGACTACATAGAACAATGGTGCCCGCACAAAATAAGAATATTGGACTTGTTTAGGACATGAATATATTTCAGAGGACTCTGAGACTATCTCCGGTGTTTGGGGGGGGTCAAGTTAATGTTTGTTGATTGTTGAAAATAATAAATAATAAATAAAACTTAAAAATATATATATATATATATATATATTTTTTTTTTGTATAGATTTTTTATTATGGCCCATCTTTTGAGACTAACATTTTTGAGTGAACTTCCCCTTTAATGTAACTGAAAAAAAGCAAACTTATGGAACCTGACAGATGTATCTAAGGAACTTACTTTTCTACAGAAACCAAAGAGAGAAGACCGGTGTGGCAAAGAGAAGAACACCAGTTCCAGTAAGTTTGGTGGCATGCCGAAATCGCTTAGATGGTAATGGGAGGTTATAAGAGACCCGAAAGGGACACAGGGTGGAAGCCAGACGGGTCGGGGACCCGAACACTGACATACCAAGCATCGGAGGAGAACTTCCTCGTTGCAGTGGCTACCATAAGCCCACTGACCACCAGAGAAGGGTTGGAGACCCCAACAAATGGGAACCGGGCAAGCAAGGAGAAATTCCTCATCACAGTGTTGGTGCTGCGCCTAGTTATCAGCTTTGCTAACAACAAAACAGAGTGGCAAAGTGTAAATCTAGCTGAGAGTTGTGAGAAAAAACCTTTGAGACACTAGGAGAAGGGAGTCATTCTTCTGGAGAAGAGGCCAAAGCTCTCAGAACATACTCTAAAGACTCCAGAGGAAAGCAGTCATCACCCACTGGCCTTGTTGTGAATTGTGCCAAGCAATGCCAGGAGAAGGGAGTCATTCTCCTGGTACCTAGCTGAGAGTTATAGAGACATCAGGGGAAGGAAGTCATTCCACCTATTTTTATCGGAAACTGTATCGTTCTACAGCAGGAGAAGGAAGCCATTCAATGGATTGCTTTTTTTCCTGGAGATTCCTCAGGAAGGCAGGAAGATTTAGAAAGAGGCTGATGCAATAGTCTAGCTTAGAGAGGACCAGAGCTCTGGAAACTGAGCTTCTGGGGGAAAGTGAGGAAAGGAGGTGCAGCTGGTAGTTTGATTTCTTAGAGATGGCATAGATGTGAGGAGAGAAGGAAATGGTAGAGTTGAAGATGACACCAAGGTTCTTAGTCTTACAGGAAGGAGAAGGAAGAGGGCCCAGAGTGGGAGGCCAGAGAGAGAAAAGGAGGAAAGGAGGGAGCCGGTGTCCCAAAGAGGAGGATCTCAGTCTTACTGGCATTAAGGCAGAGATCATTGGCGGCACACCATTCCTGAATTGCGGCCAGACTGGCTGGTATGACAGAAGAAGCAGAGGTGGCTGAGGGGAGCCTGAAAGAGAGGTGAGTGTCATCTGCATAGCATTAAAAATTGGAGCAGAATGTAGCGATGTGGTGGGGGAGAGCTACCAGGTAGTGGTTGAAGAGCCAGGGAGAGAGGTTAGACCCCCGGGGAACAACACAAGTAGAGAGAGGGATAGAAGAGAGGAAAGACCCCAGTTGGATCTGAGAGGGTTGGTCGGTGAGAAAGGAGGTCAACCAGGCCAGGGCCTGATCACTAATATCAAGGTTGTCACAGAGACGATTGAGCAGGATGGCATGGTTGACCTTGTCAAAAGCAGAGGATAGATCAAGCAGAATGAGGACAGAAGGGAGATCAGAGTTAGGATCGGAGAGCAAGTCTTCACGGGTGTTCAGGAGGGCAGTTTCCATGCTTCTGGCAGCTCTGCAGCCAGACTGGTGGTCATAGAGGCAATCAACAGATTAAGTATGTAGATTAAGCTGGGAGATGGCCAGCTTTTCCAAGAGTTGCCCAGGAAAGGAGTGATGGAGAACGGGCGATAGTTAGCCGGAGTAGAAGGATCGGAGGAGGGGCTTCTTGTTATGTTATGGTATTTTGTTATTTTTCTTATACCGCGCCAAAGCCCGTAGGCATCCAGGCGCCGAGAGACAGAGGCGGCAGGCTACCAGTGAGAAGGTAGTGTGCTAATAAAAGAGATGAGTCTTCAATTGTTTCCGAAACATGAAAAGATCCCCGGTCTTGCGCAGAGCAGCTGGTAAACGCATTCCAGGCTTTAGCGCCTTGGATATGGAAAGCTCTGCCAAGTCCGCGGGAACGCCTCACACGGTGCTGGACTAGTAAAAGATCTTCCGCTGATCTAAGTCTTCTTGTGGGTTGGTAGGTGCTTATAACATCTTTCAGATAGATAGGTGAGTCCCGAAGACGCATTTATGACAGATGGTAAGTAGCTTTAACCGAATGCGGGCCTCAACAGGGAGCCAGTGTAATTTCTGTCGTGCTGCATTAATCGGTTCAGAGCATTTCATCTGAAAGATGATAAGGATGGCTTTGTTTTGAATTTTTTGGAGTTCATAGATATCAGCTTTGCTTGCCCCGCATAGAAGTGCATTACAGTAATCCACACGTGGTAGAATAACAGCTCTCAACAATTTAGTGCGATTTTCAATGGAAACGAGTGGGGCAACCTGTCTGAGCACTTTAAGATGGTAATTAGTGCTCTTTGAAATAGCTGTGACGTGGGCATCACAGTCTAAACTACACTGCATATACGTGCCTAACGTTTTGACTTTTTGCATAACTTTTATGTCGCTGCCATCAATCCTGAAGCTTGAGTACACCTGGTCCAGTTTAGTTATTACCTGACGAGGTCCAAAAAGCATAAGCTCAGTCTTTGAGGCATTTAGGCAGAGCCAGTTGGTAGACATCCACTTTTTTATCAGTTGATACACTGTGTCCACCAAATTTTGGTCAGTATCGTGATTACCTGTAATGTCAAGGACCAATTGGAAGTCATCGGCATAATTACAAAAGATCATCTGAAAGAGTTCCAATTCGTTACAGAGAGGGATGATGTAAATATTAAACAGTAACGGATAAAGAAATGCCCCCTGTTGTACTCCACAAGTCAATAATTGTGGTTCGGAAATGCAGTCTCCCCAATGTACTTGGGATCGTCGACCCTCTAAAAACTATCTCAACCAATCTATGGCATTTGCAGAAAGGCCACCGACTGACTGCATTCTATCTAGAAGTATTTCATGATCAAGCAGGTCGAAGGCCGCTGATAAGTCCAGCAACATCAGCAGCCCCGACCTACATTTTTCCAACTTGGAAAGCATAAACGTCTGTAGGTCCAAAAGGGCACTTTCAGTGCCATGGTGGCTTCTAAAACCTGACTGCTTAGTATGAAGTATATCAGCCGTCTGCATATGGTTCTGCAGTTGGATGGTTGCTACCTTGTCTACAAGTTTAAGTAGGAACAAGCTGTTCGTAATAGGCCTTAAATTAGCCGCGTTGGAGGGGTCTAATCCAACCTTTTTTAATAATGGAGAAACTGCAACATTTTTTAATGGTTGGGGAATTTTGCCTGACCGAAAGGAGGCATTTGCGAATCTACATAGAAAAGGCGCAAACTGCTCTTTGTGCTCCAAAATAATTTTTGATGGAAGAAGTTCACCAGGACAATTTGTAGGGTGCATGGATTTCAGAATGTTTATCATTTCCACTACGGTGGTTTCCTTAAAGCTAAAACCAATGGCGGGTTCAGTTTGAGTGACGGTAATTAACATGGGGTCTTGTTCAGTATCAGTTAGCTTGGTGTCAAGTAGGAGAGCTATGTGGAATTAACTGTGACAGATGGGGAGATCAGAGTCTCCTGCTTGATTTTATCTTGAGCTTTGCGTAATTTGTCTGCAAATGCTTTTTGTACTCGGTCACAGTCCTCAACTGTGGGTTTGATGGAGGAGCCACAGGCAGTGGGTTTTTCCCAGGATCTAAAAAGACGAAAAAGTTCCTTAGTCTGGTCTCCTGCAGAACTAAGTTGATTGTTGTAATGAGTTTTCTTAGCCTCAAGGATTTCTAATTTGTACTGCTTTTCTTTACGCTTCCAATCCAATAGATTGGTCATAGAGCTGTCTTTTCGCCAAATGTGTTCGGCCTGCCTTTTACTAGCACTGAGATCAACCAAGGAAGGAGAGAACCATCTGTGATGATTTGGTAAGTCTCTGACCAATTTATCTTTCAAAGGGGCAAATTTATCCAGCATATCAATAGTCAATTTGTTATAAATATCTATAAGTGACTCTGGATCATCAGAGTCCTTAGTTAAGGTCATCAGAGACGACAGATAGTTCATCAAAACAGGTGTAGTAATGTTCTTCAAATTTCGAACTCTGACAGGGTGCGTGGGAACATGTACTCTACGTGCAAGAGCTGGAAGTCGCAAAACACAAGTGACAAAGAAATGGTCGGACCAAATACATGGAGTGGTCAGGATGTCTTCAACAGGTATGTTACTACCAACCCAGTCTAAGATATGACCCTTGTTATGTTTTGGGTCAACATTATGAATTATGATATGGTGAGTAGCCAGCATTATTTCTAATGATAAAGCTTTCTTATCACCTTTCCAACGATTGAAATCCCCCAGGATGACCAACCCAGTATTGGAGGTCAGCATAGGAGAGACAAGGTTAACAAAATCTTCGTTAAATCTGTCAGAATCCTCAGGGGGTCTGTAAAGAAGAACCAGATTCAAGGTGTACTTGGGATTGGATGTCATCTTGATATGTATCATACCAGTCCCACAACATTCGATTTGAGCTTCATAAAATCCTAGTGACTTATTACATATAATGGCCACTCCACCTCCCACTGCCCCTTCTCTATGTTTCCCGAAAAAAAACGTAGTCTAGGGGGGGGAGGTCACCTGTTCAACAGTAGGTCCATGGGAGTCAGTGAGCCACGTCTCAGTAAGGCACATAATATCTAATTTATGTTCCAATATATAGTCATGTATGTCCAAAAAGTGTTTGAGTACTGAGCAAGTGTTAAGTAGAGCTACCTTAAGTAGAGACTCAGACCCCTGATTGGGGGGAACACTTGGAGCATGATTATCAGTGTTATGGTCCTGCAAGGTATATGAGTCCTTACCTGGGGGTGCCATACGTGTGAATCACCAGGAGGGAGATTTTGTGGCACGTCTGCGCGTCCCAGCACGGACCCGCACAGACCCGCTAGTTCCGTTCGCGCCGGCGCGTTCGCACCCGGGGGCGGAATAAAGCTAGCAAAGAACTACAATACTGTTGGGTAATGTAGTTCCTTGGTAGCGCTTGCACGTGTGTGCCAGGGAAGCTCGGTAAAGTCACACAATCAGCGTTTCAATCAACAAGGTTCCAAAGTACCCACAGAAAAGTAATATAGAGCAACTTTTAAGTCAATTCCAAGTTAATTTAAAATTTTCTAAAAGCAATCTAAAAACACGTAAAAGCTGTCTTTTTGAAACAATGCTACTGGAGAGGATTCCAGTCAATTGCACAGCGTTACAATTTATTCTATTAATTCAGCAAATCTTAATTAACATGCTAAAATTGCACAAAGCACCTACGATCTATCTCTCCCTTCTTCTTTGGAAGGAGGTACACAAGAGAGTGCTTAAGGGGGAGGGGAAAGTTCCAGTGGCAAAGGAGTGATTGCTGAAATCGGCCAAGGCTGGAACAAGGGTGTCAGTGTGGTCCTTGCTTGTTCTGGATGAGCAGGGGAGAACCTGCTTTGATGAGACTTTCATAGATCAGACTTGTCTAAAAACATTGTCTGGGGTGAACAGGGGAAAGTAGGAGAGAGGAGGAGGAGAGATGGCCTCAAACGGGCCAGGAGTGGTAGCGGAGGAGGAAGAGAGGGTGGACAGGAACTGTACTTCTCCCTGAACTTCAAGAAGTCCAATATGACAACGCTCCAGTTCAAGTGAAGGGTTCTCACTAGTAAAGGGCTCTTCACATTTGTCAGATTGTCATGAAATTTCAAAACCTCTGTCTGCCAGCCCTAGACATTCGATGGTTGATGGGCCTCATGGCATTCAGCATCCGCCCCTCAAGGACACAAAAGGAAACGTGGAGGACCTCTCCAACTACAGACCCATCTCCAACATCCCCTACCCAGCGAAAAATACTAAAAAAAAATACATCTTTAGAATAACATAAGAATTCCTAGAAGAACACCCACTGCTGGACCAAGCACAAGTAGGCTTCAGACCGATGAGAGGAACTGAAACAGCGCTGCTTTCAATCTGGGACAATGTAAAGGCTAATGCAGATGCAGACAAAAGCACAGCTCTAATACTTCTGGATCTTTCCCAAGCATTTGGCACAGTCAACCATGAAATACTCATCAGGATATTGGAAGAAATAGGAATCACCAACCTAGCCCTGCTGGTGTACAGTCAAAGGATCGAAAACAAAGGATCGAATGCCCTTTTGTTCAAAACCAAAAGGACCGAGAAAAAAAAAATTTGAATGCTTTTATATTTATTTATTTATATATGTTTTAGTTTAGTATGAATACAAAAGTTTTTATAAAAGGAAAACGGGGGGTTGGGGGAGAAACCCCCCTAAAAAGAAAAGAAAAAAAAAAACATTCGAAACTTTTTTCCAGCACTTTTGGTGTCGAAAAAAAAGGCATTCAATCCTTTTGTTTTAGATCCTTTCACCTACAACCAGACCTGCTATAGATTAAATCCTTCTTAACAAACGTAACAGAAACCATATGTATCAAACCTTTCAAATCCACTACAAGGGAATCCACCTGTGGAGTACCACAAGAATCCTCCTTCTCCCCACTGCTCTTCAACATATACCTGATGCCACTAATCAAGTTCATTAAAAAAAAAAACAGCCTCAATTGCTACAACTATGCTGACGACACACAGATTGTCTACAAAATACAAGATACACAGGAAGTAAACACAACACTGGAAGACATTAACTCTACAGCTGGATGAACACTAACAGCCTCAAACCCAACCCGGACAAAACAGAAATAATGATCATATCCAAAAGCAGGGAAAACAATCAATACATCCCATGGCTGACTGAACTGGGAACAGCACCAACTCCTTCGATGATATTAAAGAACCTGAGCCTCTTAATGGGCAACAAACTAAAACTTGAGCTACAAGTGAACACTATAATAAAGAAATGTTTCTTCCTCCTAAACGCAGTAAAAAAGGATCCTACTATTCCTCTCTTTCACCCACAAAACTCACCATCATCGCACTCCTCTTGTCTAGAGTAGATTACGCCAACTGCCTGTACCTAGGAATGCCAGAACAACTATTAAACAAACTTCAGCGCTTCCAAAATGCTGCGGCCAGACTCCTGCTCAAAATACCACGAAGACAACACATTACCCCAGTGCTAAAATTGCTACACTAGCTAACAATAAAACAGCAAATAAAGTTCAAAACACATAGAGCAGTCCACGGCCAAGGAGCAGAGCTCCTAAAGGAGAAAAGAACCGTCTACGATCCGACAAGACCTCTCGGATCAACCAACGACATTCGCTTAGGACCAAAACCATACAATAAAAGAACATTTGGAGGAACATCATTCTCTCACCTGGCAGCAATAACCTGGAACCCCCTACCAAAAAACCTTACGCAACACAAAGGATAAACTGGAATTTAGAAAACTACTCAAAACTTGGATCTTTGCCCCAGAAACAGGAAGAATCGACTAGGAAGCAGAGCCCCAACAAGAAACAGTGGCCATGGTTTCCTCCCTGGGATTAAGTTCATCTTCCCTAGGGGGGTATGCCCCGACTACCCATGTCCACATACCGCTAATCCACAGAGGAAACCTAGGTAAGTAAGATCCCCACACGGGAGGGATAGGGAGGGACCAGAATCCTCTTACCTAAACATCCCCAACTCCAAGCTTGGGGGAATACGCCGGCATAAGCCACGTACACATACCACTAGAGTAACACATAGGAAATTTGCCACTCCTCAACAGGCCTGCCAACAAGGCGGACAAGCTACAATTCCAAAAACACAGGATAATCATAGATGTTGAGCATAGAAATGCAAAGACAAAGAGGTAAGGAAAAAGCGCTAACCGTATTCTCAACTTTCCGCTTACACTTCTCATACAGAAACTCACACAACCACCTCTCGGCACAGCAATACGCATGCATTTTACCAAATTGCAACAACAGACTAACAACACATAACCTGGCACAACAGCACATGGGAATTCACACAGACCGAAAACCGCACTTAAGCTCATCAAACGGTGCAAACCGAACTGAAGCTGCCAACAGGACATCACAACTCTCACTCTCCTATTCTCACTAGACCCTATTAATGCCCCCCACTTCTTCACACTCTCCTTTCCCGATCCACCAGTGTGCCTGGGGACCACTCTGGTGGTGACGGTGTGCGGTATAAATATCATTAACATTTCTTTCTCTTGCCAGAGACTTGCCTGAGAATCTGATCACTTCAGTGGGCTCTTGGTTCTTAGTTTTCACATTTCTCAGACAGCATGACGGGCCTACTCTGAGTCTAAGATCCAGAAGTATTAGAGCTGTGCTTTTGTCTGCATCTGCATTAGCCTTTAGATTGTCCCAGATTGAAAGCAGCGCTGTTTCAGTTCCTCTCATCGGTCTGAAGCCGACTTGTGCTTGGTCCAGCAGTGGGTGTTCTTCTAGGAATTCTTATGTTATTCTAAAGATGTATTTTTTTTGAGTATTTTTCACTGGGTAGGGGATGTTGGAGATGGGTCTGTAGTTGGAGAGGTCCTCCACTTTTCCTTTTGTGTCCTTGAGGAGCGGATGCTGAATGCCATGAGGCCCATCAACCATCGAATGTCTAGGGCTGGCAGACAGAGGTTTTGAAATTTCATGACAATCTGACAAATGTGAAGAGCCCTTTACTAGTGAGAACCCTTCACTTGAACTGGAGCGTTGTCATATTGGACTTCTTGAAGTTCAGGGAGAAGTACAGTTCCTGTCCACCCTCTCTTCCTCCTCCGCTACCACTCCTGGCCCGTTTGAGGCCATCTCTCCTCCTCCTCTCTCCTACTTTCCCCTGTTCACCCCAGACAATGTTTTTAGACAAGTCTGATCTATGAAAGTCTCATCAAAGCAGGTTCTCCCCTGCTCATCCAGAGCAAGCAAGGACCACACTGACACCCTTGTTCCAGCCTTGGCCGATTTCAGCAATCACTCCTTTGCCACTGGAACTTTCCCCTCCCCCTTAAGAACTCTCTTGTGTACCTCCTTCTAAAGAAGAAGGGAGAGATAGATCGTAGGTGCTTTGTGCAATTTTAGCATGTTAATTAGGATTTGCTGAATTAATAGAATAAATTGTAACGCTGTGCAGTTGACTGGAATCCTCTCCAGTAGCACTTTTTCAAAAAGACAGCTTTTACGTGTTTTTAGAATTGCTTTTAGAAAATTTTAAATTAACTTGGAATTGGACCAACTGTGGTGGATGCACAGAGAGAAATTGATGACTGGATAATCATTCTGGCATCTATGGCTGGAGGCGAACGTGGTTACAGATGACTGTCTAAAAGACTAGAGATGCACACCTCAGTGTATGGATATTGAGTGGATTATGGTTGCTGGTAGAGACAAAACTGCACATAAACGTATTGGTGCTGAGGGCTATTGGACTGCACTGATGATGTTCTTGCCTTCGATACAGGAGAGGACTGTCCTGATAATAGACAACACATTGGTCAATCCGAACCTCAACCAGAAAAGACGTGTGGAGTCAGTGCCCATGTGCAGGGAGGCAATGCATCTGTGGTGGTGGGCATTGTGGAAACAATACCTCCCTTTTGCAGTGCATTTAGCCGGGACAGAAAACATGATGCCAGATGCTCTGAGCAAGCAGGATTTAGTCTCCCATGAATGGTAGTTGTGCTAAGAGGTCCTTGCAGAGATCTTCACCCTTTGGTGAACTCAAGTGGATCTTTTTGCTTCAAGTCCCAACTGGAAGTACAAGATATTCTGCTCCAGGGAATTTCCCACTGCCTAATGCATTTGTGGTGGGCTGGAATTGTTCACCTCTGTGCGTATTTCTACCGATTCCCATCATCCATCACGTTCTCAAGAGGTTAAGGAATTTAGGCACCACTATGAGCCTAATTGCCTGCATTGAGCCAGGAGGACGTGGTACCCGGATCTTCTGGCCATTGCCATCTGTCCTCCCCCATATCTTCCTCTGATGGCGGACCTGCACTCGCAAGCTGGAAGCCTAGAATCTTCACTCAAATATTCATAATCTAAACCTTCAGGCATGGCTTCTGAAAGGATGAAATACAGAGATTTTGAAATACAGCGATTTAGGGACGTTCAGAAAGAAAGATGTTATGGTGGTTCTGCTGTCCGTCAAGAAAGCACTATACAGCTACAGTTGGGAGAACATTTGCAGCGCGTGCAGACTCTAGAACATTGATCCTTATTTGTGCAACATAGCAGTGGTGCATTCATTTCTACTGCACCTTGCCCAGCAGAGACTCCAGGTGTCAACTGTGAAATTCTATTTGGCTCTCCATTTTTAAGCACACGCATGAACAAGGATCCACATTTGCTATACCCACAGCTATGAAATGTCTTAAATGATGAACAAATATGTTCCCTCCAGTTCCATTTATTATACTGGCCTGGAACTTGAATTTAGTCTTGATCTGTCTAATGTATTGTGTTCTCCCAACTAATCCTTATTTTAGATATATTCACCAGCTTCAGCTGATCATGGAAACATGGAGAGCACTGTGTGATGTCTGCATCAGGATCCCCCGATGTTCTCCTTCCCCAATGCCGGCAGTGACAGAACACTTGATAACACCTCGGAAAAGCTTCGTTTTCATTCAAATGTCGACTGCAAAACCATAAGGGTTTCTATCGATGCAAAGACTGTGATGCCAAAATGTATCTTACCACACTGCTTTTGCTTTTGGTATCCTGGCATCGAACACAAGTTTGATGCAGGTTCTGTCAGTGGACGAACCCAAAAACTCTGGCAGAAGGATAGTCTAAATTGGCCCTTGGACATTCAGCCTCTAAATTGCTGAGCACCACTCCTTTGAAGAGAAAATCCTCAGAGGACAGAAGCTCAGAAACGGCTGAGAGAACCCCAATGAGATCCAAAAAAGGGAGCCAAAAGGTACAGTAAAAGGTTGCATTCAAGGAGTGTCTCCCACTATTCAACTCTGCTTTCATCGAAAAAGAAAGACTTTGCAGACATACATCATAGTCTGTTTCTTCGCTCGAAAGAGGACAGGTACTTCCCATCTAAGTCTGTCTCGGTGGAACATTAGGAAGAGTTTTCCTTAGAAATTATCAATGTCTTTAATACTGCGGCACCCGTAGATTTGGCAATATAACCTGTGAAAGGGTCAGATCCCATTGTGTCTTCAAAAGCTGTTTGGTCCTCCACAAAATCACGTTCCTGCACACCTAAGAGCTCCGGTACCATGCTGTCCTTGGAGGTCGGTTAGAGATCACCAACGACCAACAGCCTCTGCTGGCCCCTCTTCAGCTTTTGATATCACCTTGGCGTTGAAGGTGGCATTGAATTTGGCCTTGACATCGAAATACCAGCTGGAGTAGAGATCGGACTTCAAAATATTTCCTGTCCATTTTTGATAATGATGGGGACCAGATCCTCTTTGGGTTCAAACCCCTCCAGGGAATACAATGAAACATCTCCGAAGAATTTTTGTTGGAGGAATCAAGAATAGCAGATCTAACAAGCGACTTGTTGAAGGCAAGTGGCCTTGATACATTAGCAGAATTTTACCATACACAAAAATGAAGATCTTAAATGTAAATTCACCTTTGTTCAATGAATAAGAAGGTCAATGGCAAGGAACATTTTTCTCTTCAAAAAAATATATAATTTATTTGTAAAATCTGTTAGAACAGATTCAACCTTATTTTTGATCATGACCGTATTTTGAACATGAACCATATCAAATAAAAACAGTAAATTCATGCATAAATATGTAAAATTGTATTGCATTTCAACATAAAACAATTCATGTGAATCCCTCCCATGACATGTAACAGAGACTCTATTGATGAGAAAAAAGAATACGCAAAACATCAAAACCGCGTGGATGGCAGTCACAAGATTTTCCTAGCTGAGAAAGTAAGGGATTACCCCAGATGTGCAGTCAAAGCTTCTTGACATGTCCTTCAAATGTGACCACCTGTTCAGGCCCAAAGCCAATAACAGTTTGGAAAAACTAGAGGCAGCCAAAGCATCTGATAATCTTGAGGACCTGTGGTGCGACAGCAACCTAAGCAGACAACAACACAAGCATGAAGAGGCAGACCTTTTTGTTATTTTAATGCCTTCGGGGAAAGAGGCAGCAGTCAATCATAGGCAAAGCAAGGTCAAAGAAAGTTTTCTAGACCAGGGAATGGCAGAGGTGAAAAGGGAACACATACATCTACCGCTTTTATTCCCTCAAGAGACGTAGCGGCACCAAAAGCACTCTGAGTCATTGTCACATGCCTCAGTAGTGGGCAGAAGAGTACCCCTGCACCACCAAGAATGGTTGCACATTACATTTCTTTTTTTTTAATTTCTTTTTATTGAGTTTTTACAACATGAGGGTGGAACCGCTCAACAAAACAATAAATCTAACATCCCTTTTATCACCTCCCTCACACCACCCCCTTCCCTTTTTGCAGGTGGAGTCAACTTTTTAGGCAGATACAGGCATGTACTATGTTTACATTAATGGTCCTTATCCGAGTGGGCTACATCAGTTCTTCCCTTGCCCCATGATATGACATGGCATTTATAACGCGCTTATACACAAGTGTTTCAAGGCGCGACGCGGCAAGGGAGGGGGAACAGAGGGAAGACAGAGACAGCAATCCTACTAGGCCAAGTGTCATTCCGATCGTGCAGGGGAAGGGGAAGAGGAAAAAGGGAGGAGTGAAGGGGAGTGGGGAGAGTGCAGTACAAGGGGTAATAGAATAAATAAACAATAAGAGAAGTAGGGCCAGCTTGTGGCAAGTGCAAAGGGTAAGTGTAGACAGCAGGTGTCAAGTGCAGGTAGGGGACTGTAGGGATACAGAAAAACAGTCCCCAAGTGCGGGGATTGCTAGGGAGGCAGTGCAGGTGTGTAACTGGCAGGGCAGGGGAGGGGAGCGGACCAGGGCCTGAGATCAGAGGGTGGCCAGGTGACCAATACAGTTTCAGGCAGATGTTCAGCAGGGGAGGAGAGGAGAGAAAGCAGAAGCAAAGAGGAAGGATTTGAGGTGCTTCCGAAACCAGAGATGGTTCTCCTCAAGTTTCAGGGAGGCTGTTCCAGAGGGAGGCCCCAGCCAAAGAAAGATATCTACCACCAACTTGTTGCTTGGAGAAGCCACTGACCCTCAGGGAGTTGGAGACGGATGAGCAAAGAGCTCGAGAAGGAAGATATTTAGGAAGGGAGAGCTGAAGGTATTGAGGCCCCAGGACCCACAAGGCCTTGTGGACAATACAGAGGGTTTTGAACTTAATCCTCACAGCCACTGGGAGCCAGTGCAGAGATTTCAGTCCTGGAGAGATATGATCCCTGGGCTTGAGCCCAAGGACAAGTCTCGCAGTCCTGTTCTGGATGAGTTGCAGAGGGTGGAGAGTAGCAGCAGGCAGATTTAGAAAGAGGCTGTTGCAGTAGTCCAGCCTAGAGAGAACCAGAGCTCTGGAGACTGAGCTTCTGGGGGGAGGAGAGGAAAGGAAGAATACCTCTGAGGAGATGCAGCTGGTAGTGTGACTTCTTAGAGACGTCACAGATTTGAAGAGAGAAGGAGAGTGTGGAGTCAAAGATGACCCCAAGGTTTTTTGACTCGCAGGTGGCAGCAGGAATAGGGCCAAGAGAGGCCGGTCAGAGAGTGACAGGAATGGAGGAAGCAGGTTTGCCGATGAGGATAATCTCAGTCTTACTGGCATTAAGGCAGAGATCATTGGCAGCACACCACTCCTGTATGGCAGACAGACAGTCCGAGATGAGTGATGGAGAAGTGGTGGCCAAAGGTAGCCTGAAAATAGCTGAGTGTCATCCGCATAGCACTGAAAGTTGGAGCAGAGAGTGGCAATGCGGTGGGCAAGAATTGCCAGGTATTGGTTGAACAGCAAGGGAGAGAGGTTAGACCCCTGGGGGACACCACATGTAGAGATGGAGATAGAGGAGACAAAGGACCCAAGTTGGACCTGGGAGGGTCGATCAGAGAGGAAAGAGGTCAGCCACACCAAGGCCTGACCGGTGATTCACAGGTTATCACAGAAACAGTTGAGCAGGATGGCATGGTTAACCATGTCAAAGGCGGAAGAGAGGTCAAGTAAGATGAGGACACAGGGGGTGTTGGAATCAAGGCTTGAGAGCAGGTCTTCACAGATGTTCAGGAGAACAGTTTCCGTGCTTCTGGCAGCTCTGAAGCCAGTCTGATGGTCATGAAGACAACCAACATATTCAGTGTGAAGATTAAGCTGGGAGATGGCCAGCTTTTCCAGGAGTTTGCCCAGGAAGGGAGTGATGGAGATTGGGCGATAGTTAGCCGGGCAGGACGGGTCAGCAGGGGGTTTATTAAGAAGAGGGTGCACAAGGGAGTGCTTCAGCGGTAAAGGGAAGACTCCAGTGGCGAAGGAGTGGTTGCAGAAGTCAGCCAGAGCAGGAGCCATGGTGTCAATGTGGTCCTTGATGGTTTTGGAGGAACAAGGATGAACCTGTTTTGATGAGACTTTCATAGATCGGACTGCCTAGAAACCTCATCTGGGGAGAACAAGGGAAAGGCAGAGAAGGAGGGAGGAGAGGTGGCCGAAGAAGGGCCAGAGGAAGAGCAGGGAGTAGAGGGGGCAACAGAGAGGAAGATAGGGAGGTCAGGATGTCCTGAGTTTTAGAGATGAAATGAGAAGCCAGAGCCATCTAGAGGGCCTGGTAGGGGACGGGAGAGGTAGAGACTGCAGCTGGACTGGCCAGTTCCTTGCAGATTTTAAAGAGTTCGGCTGAGTTGCTATATTATGCAGAGACTCGGGCTTGGATGTGAGCTCTCTTCTTGCTGCAGACAGAGAGCTAGTATTGCCTTTGGACCAGGCGGCAGGCCAGTTTGTCAGAGCATGTACCAGAAGCCCGCCATTTCCCCTCAGCCACCCGGCACTTGCGTTGGAGGGTGACTGTTAGGAAGAATTCTCTATTTAGGCTGAATTTCCTAACCTAGTGAGTCCCCCAGCAGCTTTGCTGGATTTTTGGGGTTTATTTTTTTCTCTTGCCAAGAGTGAGACTCTTTTACCCTCACTCTTGGACATGATTTGAGTGTGTTTCTTTGGATCTAGATGTGTTTAATGGGCTATGGGGTCTTTTACCCCATAGGGCTTCATGTGTTTTTGTGATGTGTGTTACACAGCACCCTCAGTGCAGTGACACAGGGGTGTCATAGTGAACCCCCATAATAGACTCCATACCCTGGGACTGACTACTGTCTCCCAGGGCATGTAAAGTCACCATTGACTTTACTAGTCTTAAATTCTGAACAGAACCAGTACAAACCATCATATTGTGGACGTACTGGCTGGGGAAATTTGATTGCCCCAGGGTCTGTTAGTCGAGGGGGCACGTCTCCGTCCCCCCTGATTGAGTTTTGGCTGGTGGCAGTGGATACTACTTTTTATATTCAACCGCGGATATTTTCCTATGGGATTTCCCATTGTTTCAGGCTACTATCTTTATTTAATTATTTACGGTAGCCTCGAACACCGCCGGTTATTTAATTAATATTAATTCTCCGGTTGGTATTTTTTGCCAACACTTGATTCTAAAATGGCGTTTGTGTTCTCTTCTGTGACTCCAACCCAAGTCGAGCCCTTTGTTCCACTTTTTGGCGGGCTTCTCCACAGAAGCCCTCCAAAGTGGTGCCACTCTGTCTGGGGTACTTAGGAGGGGTGGAGGGGAATTTAGGCACCCTAGACTGAGTTGCCTAGGCAACTCAAGTCGCACTCCATCCTGATTGGCCCACCACTTAGCATGTTTTGAGTGACAGGCTGAGTGAATGGGGGTTTGCTGCATAAAAGCAGGGCTTTGGGGACTGGAACTTCAGAAGTCGCCACAGGACCTAAGAATCCGACGAGGGAGAAGCTGAGCCGACCTGCCACGACACCACCACCGGTGGAGGCCTGCTGGACCGCCTCACCACTTTTCCCAACGACAGAGATCTCCCGCTGGAGAGTCTTCTTGCTTTGACTGGTGGGGATAACCAGTTTCACCGTCTTTTCGCCTTCCCGATGTACCTCGTGGCCGCCTTGCCTGTGCCAAGCACCCCGGCAACCGGGATACCACGTTTTACCACGACCGCAAAACAAAGGTACCACCTTTAACCGGAAAACTCTGCGGCTGGTTTCTTCCCTGGTAGTGCAACGACCTTCATCTTTCCTCCAAGTCGAGATCTTCTCTTCCCCTGGACGACGACGCAACTTGCACTCACCACCAGGAACAACTGCCACCGCTGGAGGATCCTTCCCACTTAAGGTACCGTGTCCCGCCTGGCTTCCCTTGCTACCGACTGTACAGGGTAGATTTAGACCCCAGCTTTCGAACCTGGGTTAGCCTGGGACACCCTGGCTAAACCTTCCTAAGCCTCTCTAAACTCTTTTTGAACCCTCTGCAAGACTTTCTAAGCCTAGTCTAACTGTGTGATCTTGGGCGAATTTGTGCTCTGCTCTATCTAAGAGTGGGCCCAGCCTTTGGACTTTGGCTCACCAGTGACTTTTGCTCTTCTGCCTTGCTAACAGTGTTCCTGAATCTTAGAGTGGTGTGCCTTTCCATATTCTGTCTTTTTCCCTCCCCTTCTCACAAACTTATTGGAGTGCCATCTAGTTAAGCGCTCACCTCTGTATGAAAATAAGTGGTGTTTTACAGTGATTTATCTGATAAGGAAATAGGGGTGTATATATTATAATAGTAACTGTGTTTAGAATATTTTACAATAAGAGTGCTGGAGTGTTTTCAACAATGTGTTTTTAAATAATTATATACTTTGATACCAAAGCTCTGGTCAGTGTTTGCTTGTATTGTTGTATCTGAGTGCCTATTGTGTATACTTTGCATACTGCCTAACTCTTCTTGAGGGAAGTCTGACTGCTCAGCCACAGCTACCAGGTAAGTCTGGGTGGTACAGACTGCTACCAAGTGGGTTTACTGCCAAAACCTGTAGTCTTAAATCTTTTGCAGTGGTCCCTAAGGGAACTGCACAGGTTTCTGCCTAACAGTGACAAGGTCTGAATCATACCAGGAATTGCATTTGGCTTTGGGCTTCAAGCGAATCCTCATGACAGGGGCAAGAACATTGAGAGTTTCAGATATAACAGAGTGGAGCATGGAAAGGGCTGTGTCAGGGTGTGAGTCAGCCAAAGAGAGAGGGGTGGGGGGTGAGAAAGTGGCGGCGAAAGCCTCAACTGACACACGCTTCATGGGTCGGATAACGCAGAAGGTGGGTGGCAGTGCTGGAATTGTCTTAGTCTGGGGGGAAGAGAGGGTGAGCTGGGAGGAAAGCAGAAAGTGATCACTCCAGGAGAGAGGAGTGGTGAGAGGGATAGAAAGGGGAAGGTCTGAGGAGATCAGAACATCCAGAGTGTGCCCTGCAGAGTGAGTCGGGCCAGAGGGGAGATTAGAGAGTGAGTGAGAGTCGCAGAGGTCATGAAAGAGTCCAGGGGAAGGCCAGGAGGCATCCAGTTGGATGTTAAAGTCTCCAAGAAGGGGGAGTTGAGTGGTCGAGACCAGGAGGGAAGAGGAAAGGTCCGCCCATTCAGAGAGGAAGGAGGAGATCTGACCAGGTGGCGGATAGATAGTAGCCACAGTAAGAGAATGGCTAGGAGAGAGAGAGAGAGCCTGCAGATGAGGCATTCGAAAGAGGAGTCGGCCTGCGTAGGAATGCCAGAGGCAGGAATCCACTCGGGGAAAATCAGGGCTACACCCCCTCCAGAGCGGTTGGACCTGGGCACGGAGAGGATCTTGTAGCTGCCAGGAAGGAGAGTGTCAAAGCTTGTGACAGAGCTGGCCGTGAACCATGTCTCAGTGAGACCGAGGACATTGAGGTCATGTTCCTCCAGCAGGTGGCAGATGTCAGAGGAGTGTTTGACAGCTGAGCGAGAGTTTAGAGTGGCAATATGGAGAAGGTTGCCATCCTTGAAAGACTTCCTGGGAGGGGTACAAATCGGAGGTATGCCCTGCGAAGGTGTAGAAGTGGAAGGAGGCGAGGGCAAGGCAGCCAAGGAGGAGACAGCAGGGGAAGGTGAGGAAGCTGTGGAGGGAAGAGAGGGGACAGCAGGAGAAGGAAGGAAATTGGTGAGGCGTGCGAAGTGTCTATCAAAGAGGAGAAGATAGGCCTGAGGACCTTGGACCAAGACGGTACCATTCAAGTAAACATTAATGATGACCTTCGAGGAGTGGAAGGAGGTCAGGAGGGCCTCCCACCGGGTGCCACCGTTGATGGGAGAAGAAGAGAAAGCACAGAGACCATATAAAGAGTCCATAGGTCTGGCGAGGGGACAAAAAAGAGGATGTCGGTGAAGGTTTGCCTAGAAGCAGCACTGGTATAGGTGTCAGCGATAGGGAGGCTTGGGTTGAAGACCAGGATATCCTTTTTAAACTTTTTTCCTACCAGATTTAGTGAGGAGAGTAGGCTATTCAATAGAGAAGCAGTTAGAAAAGATAGGAGAGACAGAGAGCACCGTAGAGTAGGTAGGGAGAGGAGAGAGTGGAAGGGAGTGGGAGGGGCAGGGGAGAACACTGGGGAAGGACACAATTCAGGGTGCAAGCAGGCAAGACAGAGAGACTAGTTGACAATTGCACAAGACGACAGGCACTCAGATAATGGTAGACATTTGCTAGATGAGTGCTTAGCTAAGAGTCGATCAGAGAATGGCACTACTATCACAGTAATATTTAGAGACTGGAGAAACACAACTAAGTATGAGAGTCCTGTAAGGGGGGGAAAAAGGCCTAGGTTTCACAATGCAATTTTAAATACTTTCACAATGCAATTTTGTTTGAACACACCTAGAAAGACACAGCTAAATCTGAGAGTCCAGTAAGGGGGGGGGAAAGGGCCTAGGTTTCACAATGTTTCACAAAAAGGTAGCAGGCGCTCCTCCCCAGAGAGAACATGGCATGATAACCTGTTCTGAGGTGAGAGTTTATTTATTTATTCGCATTTGTTAAGCGCACATCAGACCGAAGGCATCGTGGCGCTGGTTACAGTGTTTCTTAAACTTAGTTACATACAGTTGTGCCCTTGGTTACATTGGGCGAAGGTTATGCTTTAGGTACATGTACATGGAGAGCACGACAGTGGGCAGGTGCACAAGTTAGTTGAAGAGAGCAGTTTTGAGTTGTTTCCGGAAAGAGAGGAGGGATGTTTCTGCTCTGAGGTTGTTGGGCAGTGCGTTCCAAAGCTTTGGTGCCAGGTAGGGGAAGCCTATACCTCCTGCCTTGGATCTATTGATGCGTGGTATGGTGAGACGGTTGGTGTATGTAGATCTGGTTGGTCTTGTGGACTGGGATCTAGACAGGGTGTCGGATAGGTAGGATGGTGCTGTAAGGTTGATGCATTTGTGTGTAGTGGTGAGGATTTTGAATGCAATCCTATCCTTGACTGGGAGCCAATGAACAGCTTTCCTGGCTAGGGTGATGTGCTCTCTTTTTGGTATGCTGAGAGATGCTCTGAGCGCGTTATTTTGGGTGGTTTGGAGCCTTGATAGGTTGTTCTTGGATGTGCCGGCTAGGAGCGCGTTGCAGTAATCCAGTTTAGCTCCAATGGTGGCTCTTGTGATGGACAGACAGTTATCTTTTGTTAAGAATGGTTCTATTGCGTTGATGAGTTTAGTGCTCAATGCCGAGGCCGAGACTATTGCGCTTACTTGTTTATCCATAGAAAGGGTGGCATCTATGTGGACTCCTAGTGTTTTAAGTGATGATAGGACTGGGATTATGCAGTTGTCTATGTTAAAGTTGATGTATAGTGGGTTGAGGTTGGCGAGGGTGGGCTTCTGGCCTAAAATGAGGATTTCCGTTTTGTCCCCATTCAAGCAGAGGCCGTTAGTGGCCATCCAGGCTTGTATGGTGGAGTAGATTAGTTGAAGGGAGGTGGAGTCTTGATGATAGTTACCAGTCATGGGCAGGAGTATCTGCGTGTCGTCAGCGTAATTCGTGTAGGTGATCCCCATAGCGTCCAGCTTGTGGAATAGTGGCTTGGTAAAGAGGTTGTATAGCGTTGGGGCCGTGCAAGACCCTTGTGGAACCCCGCTGTGGATGATGGATGGCGCTGCATGAGCTGTGTTGGAGAAGACTTTCATAGCTCTGCCTTGTAGGAAGGAGGTTACCCATGAGGCAGCGTCTTTAGAAAAGTGTGCTGCATGTGTTAGATGGTTAGTGAGAGTGTTGTGATCTACCAGGTCAAATGCTGCTGATAGGTCGAGGAGGAGGAGGAGAGCGGGCTTGCCTTTGTCGAGGATGTTGGTGATTTCGTTTTTTAGGTCTAGAAGGGCGGTTTCTGTTCCATGTCCCTTACGGAATCCAGATTGCCTTTTACCTAGGATTGCATTAGATTCCAGGTAGTGTTGGATCTGTATATGGGCGGCTTTGTCAAGTAATTTTAGAAGGAATGGAACTGTGGTTATGGGTCGATAGTTGTTGGGGTTCGCAGGGTCAAATGTAGTTTTTTTTAGGAGGGGGCGCACCCAGGCCTCTTTGAGGGTGTCTGGGACTATTCCTGACCTAAATGATGCGTTGATGAACGCAGTGAGGATAGGTGCGAGCTGCTCAGCACATTCTTTGATGATTTTTGGGGGGCATACGTGAGGGTTTGAGATGTTTAAGGATGTTGATGACCTCAGTAATGGAGATTTCGGTGAAGGTGAACTTGGGTATGTTGTTGGCTTTGACATTAGGTTTCATAAGTGTGTGTGAGCTTTGTTTGGGTAAGGAGTTGTAGTGGTATGATATCTTTTTTTGGAGGAGGTTGATTTTTTCTAGCATGGCTGTTTGTATACCTGTGCACCAAGCCGCGTCCTTGACGATCTCGTCTGGGCATGTGGGAGGTATGGTTAGTTCTTTAAAGATACAGAATAGCTCTTTAGATTGAGAGTTAGCCGCGGTGATGCGCTGGTTGTAGGCTTCGGATTTAGCTAGGAAGATGGCCTCTTTGTATTTTTTGGCTATGGCTTTGAATATATCTTTTGTGTTGTCGCAGGGATTACGTTGCCAATTTTTAAGCGCTTGCCATTTGTCTGTGCGCATTGATTGGAGATCCTCAGAGAACCAGGAGTTGGAGTGGAAGGATTTTTTCTCTTTTTTGCTTTCTAGGGGGGCGGCCGTGTTGACTGCCCTTGTGATGGAATCTTTAAATATTTCAGCGAGTGTATTAGGGTCTGATGAGAAAGGGGGCTTTAGACAGGGCACGTTGAGTAGTGCGCTGATGTTGGCTGCTGTGAGTTTTTTGGCACTTCTAGCTAGAATAGCCGCAGCTTTGGTGGGCACTCTACTGCTCATAGTGCTGGGGATATCGAAGAGGATGAGATTATGATCTGTCCACGGGAGGCTAGTGTTGGCTGTGATTGCTATGTTGCAGTTGTGGTCGGAGATCCAATCTAAGGTGCGTCCTTTAACGTCCTTTAACGTGTGTGGGCGTTACGATTTTTTGAGAGAATCCTAGGTTGTGGAGGTCCTTGGCTAGAAATAAGGCAACTTTGTCCTTGAGGTCGTTGAGTCCTAAGTTTAAGTCTCCTAGGAGGAGTGATTTCGTAATGTTGTTTCCTACGAGGTGGTTAATTTGGCCTTGGAAGTTGGTGGCGGGGCCAGGTGGACGGTAAATACGGTAAATAGTATGAATATTAATAGTGCAGTTAGGCGATGGTGCTAGTTTGATAGATAGGATGTCAACATTTCCCTCTTCTTGGTGTGGTGTGGTTCTAATGGGTAGGGTTTCTTTGTGTATAAGGGCAACCCCCCCTCCTGTTTTGGTCATTCTGTCTTGTCTGACGATTGCATACCCTGGAGGTAGGGCTAGAGCGAATGCGGGGCCAGACGCTTGGTGAAGCCATGTCTCGGTAATGGCTAGTATGTCTAGGTCCTTGGAGGTTAGTAGGTCATGTACTTCTATGGCGTGGGCATTGAGGGATCTTACGTTGAGGAGAGCGCACTTGTATGGAGTATGGCCGGAGTTCTGTGGTCCTAGGGTAAGAGGATTCGGTGTAACGGTAGCGTTAATTGGGGCGCCGGGATTACTGCTTGGTATATTGACTGTAGACTTACTACTGTGGTATGAGGTAGTGTTCCTTTGATAGTGGAGTGTACTAACTTTCGTGGTACATGAGCTAAGTCTGTAGTTTCTGAGTGTTGTGTGTGCCGTATTGGCCTGGTGTTGGATGGGAGCTGTGCGGGCTCTGAGTCTGACTAATCTAAGGTTCGAGTCTGGTGTCAGTGCCGTGAGTTGTAGTGGCGGTGTGGGCGTGCGCACGCGGTCCATTATAGTTGGGTGTACCTGTGAGTGTAGGTCGTGAGGGTGGTGCTCTCTGTTGCTGCTGAATAGTGTGATCATGAGGGTTAGTAGCGCACACAATAGGCAGGTGTGAAGGAGCGAGGAGAACATACTGAGCATGAGTTTGTTACGCGGGTCATAATGCTGGCAGGCTATCACAATGCTGGCAGGCTATCACAATGCTGTCTAGGCAGACTCTATGCATTAATATTTGCAGGCAAACGGTGGTGACTTACGATTACTGTGCCTTCCATGTGGTAAGACTGTGCGCATTGTAGTCCATAGTCATTGGCTCAGGTGCCAGAGTTCATAGATGAGTGCCTTCGTTAGAGGAGCGCAGGCGAGAGGGATCGTGTATTCCACAGTGATGACGGGGGATGTGTGCCGGGCTTGGAGGGAGAAGAGACGATAGGTAGGCAGGGCAGCGTCTCGCGCCGTAGCGCAGTGGCGGACAGGGGCAGACAGGAGGGGCCTTTGGCTCACGGGCCTTAGGCTGCTGTGGGCCGGCTTCCGCCTCCGGTCCTCAGCACTGGTGATTATGCCGAACTGGTTGCTAGGCAACCGATGGGAACGCTCCTGGTGCGTTCGTGATGGCGGCCATCTTGCCGCAGCGTCGCTCGTCGGGTCCTTGCTAGTGCAGGGTAGCGGCTGAGGGGCAAGGTGCGGGCACAGCGGAGCTGGCCCTGTCGTGGTAGGGGCTGGATGGCTCCTGAAAAATGCAGTGGATGCCTTTAAATAATGTCGGGCGGGCGGGCTGTTTGTTGCGCCTAGCGATCAGCTGCTCCTGCAGCCTGATGCAGCGCGGGCACACGGATCTGCCTCTGGGTGGATGCAGCAGGGCTCCTGCCCATGAAGATAGTGGCCTGGAGGGGCAGACAGGAGGGGCCTTTGGCTCACGGGCCTTAGGCTGCTGTGGGCCGGCTTCCACCTCTGGTCCTCAGTACCGGTGGTTATGCCGAACTGGTTGCTAGGCAACCGATGGGAACGCTCCTGGTGCGTTCGTGATGGCGGCCATCTTGCCGCAGCGTCGCTCGTCGGGTCCTTGCTAGTGCAGGGTAGCGGCTGAGGAGCAAGGCGCGGGCACAGCAGAGCTGGCCCTGTCGTGGTAGGGACTGGATGGCTCCTGAAAAATGCAGCAGATGCCTTTAAATAATGTCGGGCGGGCGGGCAGGCTGTTTGTTGCGCATAGCGATCAGCTGCTCCTGCAGCCTGCAGCACACGCTTTTTTCTCACTGTACCTTTCACAGATGGGAAATACCCATTTGCATATCAGTCTTTGTCCCGCCCACATGGGCAGTCCAGCACCAAAATGCTATGGCAATTCCTCTCTGAACAAGAATACTGACAGCAACCCCATACACATGTTTCAGCCTTGTTGGGCCTCATCAGTGAGGTGAAGCTGTGCCTCTCTGAGCACAGTGAGCAGGGAGACCAATGCAATTTTAAATGCTTTCATAATGCAATTTTGTTTGAACACACCTAAAAACACACCTAAATCTGCAATGCAATTTTAAAACAGGAGATAAACACAGCTACGTTTGAGAGTCCTGTAAGGAGGGGAAAAAGGCCTAGGTTTCACAATGCAATTTTAAATACTTTAACAATGCAATTGTAGAGACAGTCTGCTATGTGGCAAGTTTATTTGGGTAGAGTGGAGATCTATCTCAACCCAGGCCACTCTTACCTTTCTTAGTCGCTGCAGGGTAACGGCTGGCCACTGGCTTCCCCTGCTGACACCTGCAGACACAGTCTGGGTCCATGGGGTCCCCTTCTGCCCCTTTACCCCTCATGGAAATTTGTCATGAAATTGTAACCATTCAATTTCCACTGAGGAACTACCTCCGTGGATTGCTGCAGAGATCATGTCCATGAGATAGATGTCCTTTGGTACGTTGGACCATTCCTGCTGTGTGGGGAGGTGGACCCTTTTCCAGTCTGGCTCGGCATGCTCTTGCCGCTAACAGAAGAAAATGTACCAGTGATGGGGGCTCGCCCATCTATCGTCGCTCCTTTCCAAGCCAAACAGGACTAACATTGGGTCCTAGCTATGTTCTCCCCCTCCCGCATCCTAATCCATCCCAGGACCTCGGACCAGAACAACTTTGCCCTGGGACATGCCCACCACGTTGCCAATAGTCGGCTCTGGCTCTGCACCCGTGCCAACACTGGGTGTCCACGGTCAGGAACATTTTGGACAAGCATACCGGGTCGTATTGCCAACGTATGGGCAGCAATTCTATTGCATGCAACTTGTACTGGCATGAAATGGAGGTCCTAAAGGCTTTGTAACACAGACAGTACCATAAATCATCGCCTATTTCTAATTCAAGGTCCCTCACCCATCGTGCTCGGAGCAGCCCCCTAAAACCCCCCCAAGTCACCAAGAGCGCCCCTTAAAAGGGGGAGATAAGGCCCTTCATGTCTGCATACCCGTCCAATACCTTCTCGACTGGAGTAAGATCGCTTTGGATGCATTTCTTCCATTTCTCCGACATGAATATCCCCTTAAGCCTAAGATATAGTAGGACCGACAGCCTCCCCATGTCGAGTGCCTCTTCCAATTTTTGAATACTTATAAATTCCTCCTTTTGTACCAAGGACAAGGACTGGGAGAATTTGGAATAATCACGGCAGGCTCGGGTCGCAAACCTCTCTAAACCCCTGGCAACACACAACGTCCTCTCTGCCGGTCCTGCTCCAGCCTGCTCTTCGCCTTGGGCTGCCACCTTCTCTCCAGCAGGTTCACCCTGCTTTGTTGCGTGGGACTCCGTTTAAGCACCTGTGGCCGTTCAATAGGTCGCAGGTGCAAGAAGTTTGCCTGGCCATCATTACACCAATTAGCTGGACAAGCTTGACCCGCCGTAGGCATCTTCCTCGTCTTAGTACCACAGTGGTGAAACTGACTGGAAGTGTGCATTACTCCAAGTCGCCTCTTCCTCGTCCCAGTCTTTCCACCCAGGAGATCCTCCCTTGCATATCCACCCCTAGGGTCAGCATCCAAAAGCAATGGCCTTACCCTGGCCACCCGAGAGGAAGATCCAAGGGGATTAGATGGACAGATGCCCTCAAGTTCCTCACATTATCCAAATGGAAGAGTGCCTTGTCTACCTGAAAATGATGATGTTCATAAGAGTGCCTCTTGTCGAAGCCTGTCTAACAATTCAAAGTATTGAATTAGTGGTAGTAGTTTGAAATACTAAAGACATGGTGTTAGGCAGAATCCTGTGCAGTTCCCTTTGGGAACTGCAAAAAGATTAAGACTACAGGAGTAAGCAGTAAACCCAATTGGTAGCAGTCTGTACCACCCATATTTACCTGGTAGCTGTGGCTGAGCAGTCAGACTTCTCTCAAGAAGAGTAGGGCAGTATATAGAGTATACACAATAGGGCTAAAACACAGTAGAGCAAACAAACACTGACCAGAGCTTTGTATCAAAAGTATATAATTATTTATATAAAATACACTTTAGGCAATACACTAGCACTCTAAATCAAAAGCAAGTTAAAACACAGTCAGGTAAAGTATACACACCTCCCTTGATAACTATTAGACAAGTCAGAGTTAAAAAAACACTATTTGTTAAAACAGATGTGAGCGCGTAACCTAGATGGCACTCCAATAGTTAAATTAAAGGGAGAGAAAAAGGCAAGGCATGAAAATAAAACAGTTCCCAACACTTTTAGAAGTTCAAAGCAAGTGAGTAAAGGCAGGGTACACTGTAGAGCCAAAGTTAGGAAGAAGGAAGAAGCTGAGCCATCTGCAACGACGACACCACCGGTGGAGCCCTGCTGCAACGAACTCACCACTTTCCCAACGACAAGAGAAGATCTTCTGCTGGACGAGTCTTCTTCCTTTGAACTGGTGGGATCAACCAGTTCGCCCTTTTCACCTTCCAAAGACGTCTCGTGGTCGAATCGCCCGTGCCAAGCACCCCGGCAGCCGGATAGCCAAGTTTCACCACTTTGACCGCGAATAAAAGGAACGCACCTTTTAACCGACGAACTCCGCGGCTGCTTTCATCCCTGGGCAGTGCAACGACTCCAAGTTTCCTCCTCGACGAGATCCTCTCTTCCCCTGGTCGGAACAACGAACTGCAACCACTGCCAGGAACAACTGCCACTGCTGGAGCTTCCTCTCTCTTTAAGGTACTGTGTTCTGCCTGGCCTCCCTTTCTACGGATTGCTAAAGGTGACCCTTAAATCCTTGGCTTTCCAACTGGGTTGGCTCCAGACCTTATTACTTTACTTTGTGAATCACCCCAACCTCTTTTGAACATTCTGCAAAGACTTTTAGTGCATTTTAAACTGTGTGATCGTTGCTCCATTTAAAGTGGGCCTGGCCTTTGCTTTTCGCCTAAAAAAACAGAGCGGCAGGATCACTGCCCTGTCCTCTCTCCAGCCTTGCAATTTATACTCCAGATAATGCAGTGTGTCTACTATATTTATCAGGATCAAAGCGGGCGGGTGGAGGAGCTTCACGAAAGCACATCTACATGCCATGCTCGAGGGCCACGCCTACCAAATCTTGATTCTTTGATGAACGATCCACTTTCAACTTCCGGAAAGGAAAATAGCACCAATGGTAATCCTGGTTGTGACAATTTGTTTCTTCGTCCGTAAAGCTTACCACTGTTTGATAGAAATTGTAATATTCCCACTGTCCACAATACACAGTTTTTAATCAACAGTTCGAAAAATTCTTCAGTTACAGTCTTAATATGTACATTGCTTTATTTGTCAGGATGGCTTCTTAGTGTTGCTGCTTTTACTTCAAAAATCCCACATCTACTGGCTTTTACTATGAGAATGGACACTTTTGTCCCACAGTATTTTACTTGATTCAGACTGCTACAATATGGCATCCACTGACAACTGGATATACCAACCATGTGTTAGGGAGAATTCTCTTATAAGGCTAATTTCCCAAACCTAGTGAGTCCCCCAGCAGCTTTGCAGGATTTTTGGGGTTTGTTTTTTTCTCCTGCTAAGAGTGAGACTCTCTTCCTCCCACTCTTAGGCATGATTTCAAGTATGTCTTTGACTTAGTATGTGTTCATGGGCTATGGGGTAGACAAGCCCCCCATGAATGACTGGAGAGAGGGAGATATAGCGGCTGGGCGGCAGGAAGCAGGCGTGGAACCCACCTAAAGATCTATGCCGACGGCCTAGGTGCAGAAACCCGGATCCGCGGGACATTGCGGTAAGGAGGCATGAGGGGCCAAACGGCTAGCGGGAGAATCTGCGCCTGGGCCGGTCGAGGTTATGTGAAAGCGGCTGCTGTGGAGTGCTTTCCTTGCAGATGTTGCTCTGGATAGAGAAAGAGATGTGGTGCATGGCCCGCGAGGGGGGCCAGTATCTGGATGACTTGCCTTGGTTGAAGAGGCCTGCGGCCCCCCCCTTCCCTTTTGTTTGAGGAGGGTGACACTGTAGGAGCTGCAGTGCGGTGGGGAGGTGTCGCTGCGCATGTTTTGGGGCCAATCTGCACAGGACCTCACCTGCTGGGTGAGCAGACGGTGACCCGCTGGTGACATATTGACGGCCTGACCCAGTGAGCTGGGAGGTGCATTGGCCCTCAATGGTGAACAGGAGGTTACAGTGTCCTTGGGACCCCCTAGAAGGTGAAAGGGGCTGACAGTTTGCCCCCCAGTGGTGGTCTTTTTTGGCTGGGGCACGTTAGATAAGCCGGAGGAGGCGAGTGCTGGTGGCTCTTTGTTGCTCCTGTTGGGAGTACTCAGTCATGTTGGTCTGGAGAGAGGAGAAGAGGAGGACACAGAACGGCTGGATTAGGCTACATCTCTTTCCAAATGAGCAGCAGGGTGACACATGTAGCTGTGAGCTCTGGGTGTAAGACCGGTGGTGGATGCCTCGCAAGGACCAGAGTGCACCGGTTGCCCTGACAGGAAGCAGAGAGTGTGGGGATGGGGTCCCAGCCCAGGAGGACCCTGGTCAAGGGTCAACAAAGAATGGATAATACACAGATCCTAAGCAAGGACAGGCTAAACTGGAGGCAGTGTCCCAAGACGGGGCAGGAGGGGCAAAAGAGGCGTCAAGGAGGTGGGGGTGGACGTGACCTTGGTGCATGCAGACCGCTGTAAAGTATGCAAAAGGGTGACGGAGGTGGAGCAGAGGGTCAGCATGGTGGAGGACAACCTACAGTACCTCAAGAATCAGGTGGCTGGCCTGATCGGAGTGACAGGGACTTTGGAGTCCGGTAGCAGAGGATGCAGAGGGCTGCTCGCAAAGATGCAACATATGTTTGGTGGGGGTACCAGAGAAGGAAGAAGGGCCCAGCGTGGAGCTGTTCATTGCACACTTACCTCTGGAGCAACTGCAAGTGAAGGGCCTCTCAAATCTGTGCACTGTGGAGGGAGCAGATCGGGTGCCGGGCAGGATTCCCCCTGCGGGGACCCCGCCACAGGTGATTGTGGCAAAGATACTTAATTTCAGATACAGAGACGCTATCATGCAGGGCTCACGCAGAGCTGGTTACTATGCGGTGGGTAGCCAAAATCCATATCTTACCAGACTTCACCCTAGAGGTACAGCATAGAACTTTTGAACCATCAGTGGTGAGCCTGGCGGGGGGGTTACAGGGAAGGCCTGTTTATTGGGGGAGAGGGGATTTTAACAGTCTCCTAGACCCACACTTGGACAGCACAGGGAAGGCCAATCACTCCAAACAGCAGGCAACAACGTCGTTGCGGGAGACCTAGATCTGGTGGAATTATGGCGAGAGTCACACGGACAGGACTCTCTTTCGGGGTCAATGGATCCTATTCCCGGCTGGACTATATGTTCGTGGGGGCGATGGACTTTCATTCTTTCGATAAAATGTAATATTTGGGGAGAGTCATTTTGGACCATACACCTCTGGTGGCGCAGCTGCGGGGGTTACAGCAACATCCACCGGTAAGAATATGGAGGTTACACTCTGAGTCCCTGGAGGATGTGGTGTTCGCGGGTGCACTGTGTGAGGAGATAGGGCCTTTTTTTTTTTTTTTAAATCAATGAGGGATCTGTGGAACCGGCTGGGATTTTGTGGGAAGCCTTTAAGGCAACAATCAGGGGGTTCTGTATCTCCAAGGTGACAGGGATGCAGTGGTTACTACAAGACCAGCTGCGGTAGACGGAGAGGGTGGTGTTGACACTGGAGAAAGATCTGGCGAAAGGAAGGCAGGTGGGGGAGGAATTGGCAGAGGCACTGGCTTCTCATCGCGATAGGCTTCGCTATCACACTTCGATGGGAGTAGATGGGATGTATGGATCCATGGAAAGGGGGATAAGGCTGGACGGTAATTGGCTTGGCCAGATTTGAAGGACGCACAAACGCCTGCCTACCCCGCATACAGACAGGTGTCACGTAGGTGGCCGAGGCCGAACTTGGGTAGGGTTATGAATGTGAGTGGATGCCAGGTGTAGAAGGGACTGTAAGTACCGGATGGCCCAGATTAGGACAGAGATGCAAAGATGCTCCCGCCCCCCACCTGGAGAGAATAGAGAAATTCACCGCCTCACTTCCGGACAGCAACGCCAATTAACCAATCCACGAACAATTTCACCCTTCTGCATACACCTCTCAAACTCTAACCAAACACAACCACAAGCCTACAACACAACAATCCGTACAAACTTCACTACACTGCAACAACAAAACAAACCACACATAGACCTGCACAACAGCACACAACGACTACCGACCGTAAACCACCTCAAGCCCAGCCAACGGACCCACCGGGCTGAGGCCGCCAACAGCACATCACTGCTCTCTTGCACTTTTCCAGCTTATTCCCACTAACTCACCCCCCGCCCCACACCTTTTTCCCTTTTTTCAGAGCCGCCAGGGGACCACTCCGGTGGTGATAGTGCGCGGTACAAATATCCTTTAACATTATCATTAACATTGGTTAGTCCGTCGGGAGCAGCCCAGTAGTACCATCAAGCAGGTCAAATGGGAATTGGGAGACTTGATCAGTACTCAGGAGGGGATCAATGAGACGTTCCGGCTATTTTATCAATCCTTATATACTAGCGGGGGCATCTATTATAAGACAGAGGCAGATGAGCTGCTGGACTTGCTACAGCTACCGGCTCTAGCTGTGACCTGCAGGAGGGGCTGGAAGGGCCTATTGAGGAGACAGATATCAGTTGTGCACGACAGGCAATGAGGAAAGGTAGAGCGATGATGGTTTCCCAGTGGAATTTTACTGCAAGTATGCAGATCATTTGATTCCCCACCTTAAAAGAGTGTATGATGAGGCTTTTCAGACTTGGTTTCTTCCTGATTCATTGAGGGAAGTTGTAATAATGGTGCTTTTGAAGGGGGGAAGGATCCCTTAGATTACGCATACTACTGCCCGATCTCATTATTGAACGTCAATGCGAAAGTCCTGGAAAAATTCTTAGCCACTAGATTATCTTTAGTACTTGGGAATTCTAGTTTTCCACGATATGGAGGAGACATTTGTGTACAACATCGGCAGAGCATTGTCTGGAATTGGACACTCAATCCAACTTTTGAAAAAGTTGCAGATATCATTGATGGGAAGGGTGGCACTCTGCAAAATGGTTTTAGAGGGAGGATGTCCGAAGTTGGGGGGTGGCAGAGTTGGATATATTACACAGAATCAGGGATCCCGAGATGGAGGAAGGGGTGACGGTGGAATGGGGCCAGCTGCTGGAGGACTTACAGATCTCTGTAGATTTGAAACCCTGCTGAAAGAGTGGAATGAGCAGACAGAGTATCTGCAGAGAGAATTACAATGAGGGCAGGGGTCTTCCGAGGATAGTGGGGACAGATGCTATGCAGTCCATTGTACCCTAATCTTACTTCTTGAATGTGTACTATTACTGACAGTTATGGTTACAATGTTACATTATTTTGTGTACGCTGAATCTCGAATAAACAAAGTTTTGAAAAAAGAATCAAGACTTGTCACCAGTGTAACAGTGTTTGTTGAACTTTTACTTTGGACTTTTTGGAACTAACATGAACTGGTTCAAAACCTTTCTTTTCTTTGTTGAACATTCTGAAGTTAACTTGAATCCTGAGGAAGGGCTAAAAGTTAACTTTGAAACCTGTGGAAGGGACCTTACCCAGCATAAGAAAAGGTGATGGAAACATATTGTATTGCCATATATCTAAGGTGGATGTTTTGTTCAGTGTGAGGGCCAGTTATCCTATGTTAGAAGATGTTCCTTTAGCTTTAGTTATGCAGGGAACTCCCTAACAGGGTAGGGATAGTGAGGCATTTTTACATATATCTTCTTTAATAAAATGGCATATTTTGATAAATCAACAAGCAGTTGTCCGCCTTGCATTACTGACCCCTCACAATGGCCACTGGTCAAACATAACTGTTTTACCTTTCTCCTGAAGAGAAGATCTGAGGTTTCTGCAATATGCAAAGGAAGGTTGTTCCAAAGCCTGGAATCCAATGCGGTTCAGGATCTGCCAAAGGCTCTACATTTTTTAAATATGGGAGTTAAGGATCTTGAACGCTTTTTCTGCCAATACTTGCTGCTGAGTTTTGTAACATCTACAAGCTCTGAATAGCTTGCTTGGTCAAGCCCACGGATATGTTATGGCAATAATCAATTCTTGCTCCAATTATGCCCTGTCTATGGTAGCACAATGTGATTCAGATTGAATCGTCTTAGTTGTCTCAGAACAATGAAGTGGTAATTAGCTGAACTTACAATATTACTGATTTGGCACGTAATGGTGAGTAAAGCATCCAATATCATGCCCAAGGATTTAACCCATTTCAAAACTTATTACAGTTGGCTAGATTAATTCCCTGAGGGTTGGGCATTTCCTTGCAAAGCATAGTTGTTGATTGAATCAATAGGAGCTCAGTTTTGGCTTGATTTAAGTCAAGTCAATTAAAGGACATCCATCTGGAGATTTCTTTAAAGGTGGGTTGAATGTTATGTTATGCTAATAAGCTTTTATGCTGCGCACCTCACCACCATAGTAGTTTAAGAGCGACAAAACTTTGTCTGTGTGGGTGAACTGTGACCCTACCCAGGGTGCAAAATATACTGTGGTCTGTGGAGCGAGAAGGAAATGAGGATAAAGGTGAGCAGGAATTGGGAACAGCGGGAGAACGTTAGAGAGAATTTCTCCTGCTGTTCCCTTGAATAAACTTGAATAAACTCAAGTTGTCTTGAATGTGCCCTTTTAATTGAAACATAATATGTGTATCATCAACATAATTTTTGGATGCTACAGAGAAATCTCCTAGTAGATCATGCAATGATTTAATGTAAATGTGGGTGAGAGCATAATCACTGTGGTACACTACAGGTCAAGACGTCTGGGTAGGAGCAAAGTTCCTTAATCTCCACTGTAGAGATTCTATTCCTGATAATGGCTTCAAACCACAGACAAGCCTTGTCCAATACTGCAGCAACTTCTTTCAAACACTTCAAAATGATGCTGTGATCTAGGTTACTAAATGCTGCAAATAAGTTCAGCAGCATTAACATGTCAAGATTGCCTTCATCCGAGATTTTTAAAAGAGTGTGTTTTACAACAAACAGAGCAGTTTCAGTGCTTCTACAATGGGCAGAAACCCAATTGTCTCCAAGTAATTGCAGAGACTCTAAATACTCTTGAAATTGGTCTGGCTATCTTATCCAAAATATGTAATAGGAAAAGTATATTAGTGATGGGTCTATAGTTTGCACAATTTGCCTGGTCTAGAGAAGGCTTCTTGAGTATAGGTGTAATCCACAAATGTTTTAGACAATCGGGGATTGTAGATTCTCTAAAGGAGAAAATAATAATGCGAGATACTGTAGTAGACAAACATTCTGCACATTTCTTCACACCCCGAGAATAGCATGAATCAACCGTGTAGTTTGTGGGATTTAAATTAAGGATTATATTTTTTGTTTCTGCTGGACGGAGATCTTTAAATACAAATTTAACCTTTGTTTGTACAATGATCGCTACTGATCCTGTTTGATGGGGTTTTCCTCTGGGAGCCTAAAAAGGGTTATGGAAGAATTGACCATTTCATCAATTCCAATAGCCTGGAATTGTCTTTTGGACTCAATTACCGCCATTTTATACATCAATATTTCACATTTTTGGCTGACTCAGTTTTCCTGGTGGGGGTTTCGCTTCCAACTGTGTTCCAATCTTTTTATATGTCATTTCTTAATGGCTAGCTTTTTGTTAAACCATAGGTTGCCTAAATATTTTGCTTCAATATTTTTTGTTTTTAATGGGGTTACTTGGTCTTCAGTTTGACGAATGGTGCTGTTTTACGAGTTCAACTGCCCATTAACCGATTCGTGATCAGAAAGTACGCTCCTCCAGATTCCTTTTAGATAGGGTTAAATGGCTGGCTGACAACATCCATCTATCTCTATAAGATATTGCCAAAGGTTCATTCTGTAAAATGTTTTTATGCAGTAGATAAGAAGTAGAGAAGAAATTTATGGCATGGTCCCTCCATTCCACCCACCTTGACAACCAATCCGTAAATATCATATTATAGCCAAACACCCAGTCCAGGGTCCAGTCCTTGAAGTGGGTGTGAAGAATGCGTAGGTTGATAAATCCCAGATCTCGTAAACACTTTACAAGAAATGGTGCTACCACATATTCTATATTAGTGTACAAATGTATAGTACATTATTGAGCAAATTATTGCAGAAAGAAGTATTGTATTTAGGTGCTCAGTAAATAATCACTTGAATAGATCCAGAAAATTCCCCTGAGTTTCGAATATTCAGAAGCTTGCAATTTAGAATCTTATCAGAGGGATAGATGAATATTTATTTTATAGATAAGGGTGTGAGAAACCTGAGGGTATCCTCACACCTGCTCCCCTTGGATCCGCTGCTCAGGTGGCCAGGGAAAGGCTATTGCTTTTGGATCCTGACCCTGTGGGTGGGGGTGGGGGTGGAGATGCGAGGGAGGATGATCTAGGTGGAGGGTCCTTGGGGATTGGGGAGATGATATCTGCAGCTGAGACATGGTATCGCCCTTTTCTTGTGAGAGCCAACCTACCCCTGCCTTTATAGGCTATTGTAAACCATTTTCCCTCATTTCACCTCATTCATACCATTATAGCACTAGGATGAGGAAGAGGCGTGCACACTAACATGTCATTTCAAAACTCTAGTACTGACACAAGGAACAACCCTGCGGACTGGTGTAAGGATTAGGCATGTCCCGAGTACTCCACTAAATATGGTCAGGCAATTGTACCTGAGGAGTCACACCTGCAACCTGTCAAATGGTTGCAGGTGTATAAAAGGAGGCGAGACCAGAAGCTGAGAGACCACCAGAGGAGAAGCCGGGCCAAGCGTTCCTAGCCTGAAGAGGAAGAAATCCTGTGGAATACGAGGCGGCCGAGGAGGGTCCTGTCGGGAAACAAGGACACTGGGAAGAACCCGAAAGGAACTGTGGTGCCAGGGCCTACAGCGTCAATTTTGGGAGCCTCACTGGTCGGTGCCCGTAGCTGGAGCTGCGGGCCGAGGAAGACATTTGATAGCTGTAAGCCACCGGCAGCATCTGCAGGAAGCGGGTGGAGCTGCTGGCAATCTATATAGAAAGAGGAGCGAACTGCGAGCGGGGCTCGCAAACAACCAAGAACGTGTCTGCAGACCAGAGCAAGAGAAGGCAGCCACCCGGAGGAGATGCCAGGGAACGGTGAGTGAGAAAAGGGAACACTCGGACCGAGGCGCTACCTTGGGGCTGTTGCATGGCAAAAGTGAATGCCGAATGAACGAAAGATGATGTGGAATATATGGTGAACCCAAATAAAGGGCTGTGATGAATACTACAAATAAGATAATCTATGAGTAAAAGGAATAAGAACTTTGAACTATTGAATACCGAATTAAAAGAAAGCTTTTGACAAACATATGAAAGCTTTTGATAATCCTATGAACAACTGACAAGTTGGTGTGAAGTACACATACAATATATTGAAAGCAAAGAATGAATACAATATATTTAAAGCAAAGAACGAACTTGACGAAGTGCAATGTAATGCAAATATAGAACATCGGTGAGGAGTGGGAGAGCATTGTGCCAAAATGTGGTGAAGGGAAAAGAACACCACAAAATAAAATGCATGAAAAGACTAATTGTGGTAAAGTCAAGAGACTGGCAAAGAGGAAATCACATAGTGGAAAAGCCAAAAGGTTGGCAAGGTGAAAGCCAAGAGAATGTGAACCAGAACACAGGGGCTGTTACAGAAAAACCTTTGTGGGCAAGCAAGCCTAGGTTGATCAGTTGCGTGACCTGTGATGGGTGGACCGTGTGGTCCGACAACTGCGCCTAGACCAGGTATACCTTATCTGTGGAAGCCAAAGAAACATACAGAGAGCAAATAACAGTGCATGAAAGAGATTGCTGAAGTGAAGCAGGAGAAAGCAATCAGTATGAACTGTCAACAACTAGAAGGCGTGTAAAGTTGACCTGGAACTGGCTTTGAATATTGAAAGACTGAACTTAAGTACCAGTTGGCAAGCTGCGCAAGCTGATGTCTTGTGGAAGGGAAACTTGGGACCTTATGAACTTGGTTGCCGCCTTTGGGAAAGGAACCTCAAGGCCCCCTTTTTTTTGGAACTGTGTTGCCTTCTTGGGGGAGCGGACCCCAAGACTTTGTGGAACTGTTTTGAACTTGGGGAGGGGGAGCTGGAAAACAAGCCTGGAGCTGCAAGATATCCAGTCATTTTTTCGAAAACAGTTTTGAATGACAAAAGTTTCGAAAAAATGCATCGAAAAAATGCATTTTTTTGTAGGTAAAGTTTTTTTTTTACTAAAATGGGTGTTAAGGGGTAAAAAAACAGAGATTAAAAAAATGCATAAAAAAATGAATTTTTTTCAACACATTTTAATTCAAAACTTTGCCATTCGAAACTATGGCATTCGAAAATATCCCTATAAACCAGCTGGAAGAAGCTCAGAACTTTGTTTTGAACACTGTTTCTTTTATCATTGACATCCCTACAGATGCTACACTGGCTGCCTTTCAAACAGCAAATCAGGTTCAAAACAATGTGCGTGACGGACAGAGCAATCCATGGAGCAGAATTCCTACAAAAGAAAATAACCATTTACCTACCGACGTGAACACTCAGATCATGCAATGATATCCACCTGGAACCAAAACCATACACAAGAAAAAAACGTGGGGGCTCGTCATTCTCTCACCTGGCAGCAAATTGTTGGAACACCCTCACAAAAGAAATACACAATATGAAGGATAACCTAAAATTCAGAAGGCTACTTAAAACTGTAATGGCCACAGGCCCTAGAACACAAAAACCACACCATCTAGTGATGGGGGCAATGGGTCACTTGACTCAATTATGTCCCTTTGGGACCCATAAACACAGGGCCCTGGCTGGACTCAGTCCTGGCGCCTTTGGCGTCAGGCTCATATAGAGATGTGAGCAGAAACACTTTATTTCAGTGCAGGAGTTCTTTTACTTTATTTCAGTGCAGGAGTACTTTTATTTTACAAGAACTTTCCAGGAGCTGAAAGCCTTTATTCCAGAGAACATCCACATGTGCTGACTCATCGGGTGTGGCTCCCTAGGCCTGGTCTTCATGTGCTGACTCATCGGGTGTGGCAGGCAGGCTGACCCTGGTGGGCGTGGCTTCAGAAGCTCAGCTATATAAGCTGCTCCATTCTTAAGGCCGGTGCTTCGCGTTACTGTGCACTCACGTGCAATGTGACGCTCGCCACCGCTTGGACCAGTTTACTTACCTTTGAAACCAGGCGTTCTCCTGCATACTCACTACCAGGAAAACGGTGCTTCATCGCTTCATCTGCAGACTCATCTCCTGTCATCCAGTGATCTTGATTCCGACGCTGCAGCACCGCACTCCGCGTCCACGAACTCGGACCCTGTGAAGAAGAAGACCAGGTTAGAACCTCCGTCCTAGGGCCGCGCCGCATTTGAATCCCGCGTGCCCCCAGTTAACAATTTACCAGCTACTGTACCACTGCAGCTGCGTTCCTCATTCCCTCCGGCTGCCGCCTCCAGCTCCGCAGCTTCTGCCGGGCCGGCAACATCACCTGCAAGGGAAGAAAGAAAAAGAGCAAACATCAAAAGTGGAATGGACAGCAATACAAGACAACAAAATTTACAACAAAAACAGACGAGGAGAGACAAAGGCAAACAGGAACACTTACCTGAAGTATAGTGGCTTAGTCGCAGCAGGACTGGACAACCACGTGCAAAGGGACCAGTGAAGGAACTCGGTCCAGATCATACAAGCGCCTCTGCCAGAAGCATCAGGACTGAGTGCTTGCTAAAACTAATCAACAGGAGCAGTCCCGAGCAGCATCACCTGTTACCACCAGTCACCACATAAGCGCAGAGGGCGAAGTCGGACCCGAGCGACCTCACCCCCGGGAGGGCTGCAACCGTGCCCCAAAGCCTCCGCAGAGACCAGGTGAGCGTAACAGAACGCAAAGCCTCTTCGAATCTCTGCCTGGGCGTTATGGAAACTTCTGAAATGAACCAGTTGGCCCGATTACTGGGAGAGTTGCGGGTGAAGTTCATGCCTCAAGACAGGAAATAAATGCCCTAAGGAGGGATCTAATTGTGAACCGGGAGCAGACAGATGAACTAGCAAGGCAAATGCTCCAGGCACAGGCAGGCCAGGTCCCACTGCCGGGGTATGCCCCTCCTGCCACGCCTCTGCTGCCCACACCAGTACAGGTGGTTCTTCCAGGGGGGTTTCCCCTGGCCCCACCAGAACGCTTCACAGGTGATCCAAATAAGTACGCCCATCTTTATGAATCAATGTCGCCTACATTTCTTGTGCAGACCTGGGGCAGACCTGGGGGACCCAACGATCAAGCGAGAGTGGCATTTGTACTCTCATATTTAGGAGGTAGTGCAGCAGACTGGTCAGTACCCTTGGTAAACCAGGATGATCCTTTGCTTCGAGACTTCGGAGGTTTCCAGCGTGAAATGGAGAAACTATTTGCACGGCATACTCAAGGGCGGGCTCTGGACAATGAACTGTTATCACTACGGCAGGGTAATCAAGACTTAGTAACATATATCACTTCCTTCAATCATCTGATAGCACAAACTAACTGGCCAGAGGAGAAAAGAACTACGCTCTTTTACCGAGGCTTGAGAGGGGAACTTAAGGACGTATTAGCCTAAGTAGTAAATCCCCCAGAAAGATGTGCTGAATACATCGACCTGACAGTGCAGCTCGATCACAGATTGCAGGATCGGAAGATGGATCAGGCCAAGGCCGAGGGGCGGCCGGTCTAAGTGCGACCCGTGAGAATCAAACCAAATCACACAATCAGTCCGAGCCAATGTATATCGGAGGCTTGCGGAGGCCACTCACCAAGGCAGAAAGGGAGAAAAGGAGACAGCAGCAGCTTTGCTTGTACTGCGGTAAGGCAGGTCACTATCTCTGAGAATGCCCGGGGAAACCACCCAGGAAAGCAGTTGGAGCAACTGACAAGGGTGAAGAAGAAGAACAGGACTCAGGAAACTCCAACGCCCGGCAAGCGTAGGGGTCCACTTTTTGAGTGGTGAAAAGGAACCTATACAGACCTCACATCTAGTCATCCCTGTGATCCTGGTAAACCACAAGCAACCATCGAAAATACATACCTTGGAGGCATACATTGACAGTGGGGCTGTGGGAAATTACATGGACCAAGATCTGGCTACCCGGATAGGCCTT
This sequence comes from Ambystoma mexicanum, assembly GCF_040938575.1. NCBI lineage: Eukaryota > Metazoa > Chordata > Amphibia > Caudata > Ambystomatidae > Ambystoma > Ambystoma mexicanum. The sequence goes on along the minus strand of NC_090925.1, from coordinate 322,436,966 downwards.
CCTCTCCGACAGAAGCAGGTTTCAGAAAACGTCACAGCAGTTGATGGATCTCAGCTATCATCCGGCCCAGTGACTCATTACACCAAGCAGGTCACGCTTCTGTGTCAGGACGGTCACAAGAGGACATCACCTTCGATCTCATCGGCGCTCCTCAGTTCCAGATGATATTGGGAATGCCCTGGCTGGAGACCCACAATCCCAGGATTGACTGTCGTAAACGAGTTCTGACCTTTCCCCAAGACTGTGCCGACACCTGTTATAGCAAGGGATTCTCATTAAAAGGTCTTACCAACCCAGGTTCATCGAAGAAAGAAACCATACTGGGCCTCACCAGTTCACTACCACCTGAATACCTGGATTACCAAGATGTATTTCAAAAAGAGCAAGCAAACACCCTGCCTCCGCACAGACCGTATGACTGCCAAATTGATCTGGTACCTGGAGCTCAAGTTCCCTGCAGATGGATTTACCCACTAACAGAACAGGAAAACCATAATCTAAAAACCTATCTCGATCAGTATCTGGCAAATGGCTTCATTCCTCCGTCCAAGTCCCCTGTATCCTCGCCCCTCTTTTTTGTGCCTAAAAAGGAGGGAGACCTGAGAACTTGCATTGACTACAGAGCACTTAACCAGATCACGATAAAAAAAACGGTAGCCTTTACCGCTTATCCCCGAGCTCTTGAATCAAGTCAAAAACGCTCAGATATATACAAAACTAGATTTACAAGGGGCCTACCATCTAGTAAGAGTCAAAAAAGGAGATGAGTGTAAAACGGCCTTTCGCACGAAATATGGCCTTTATGAATATCAGGTTATGCCCTTTGGACTATGTAATGCCCCAGCAGCATTCCAATTTTTCATGAATGCCGTGCTCCGTGAACTGTTGGACGTATCTATTCGACCACCAAGGAGGACCACGTCAACCATGTCCAGGCAGTTTTTGGAGCAACTGCGGCAACACCAGCTATATGCCAAATTGGAGAATTGCTTCTTTCATGTGACAAAAGTAGAATTCCTCAGCTTTATTCTCACACCACGGGGCGAACGCATGGACATGCGCAAGGTAGATGGTATCCTTAACTAGCCCTCCCCGACATCCATAAAGGGAGTACAGAGTGTACTCGGGTTCACCAACTTTTATCGCCGGTTCATTCCCAGGTTCTCCCAGATTGCCCACCCAATCACCTCTTTACTATGGAAAAATAAATCATTTAATTGGTCCGCAGAGGCAGAGAAAGCCTTCCAGGAGCTAAAACAAGTATTTACTACAGCACCAATTCTACGGCATCCTCGACCAGAACTACCATACGTGGTCAAAGCTGATGCTTCCAACATAGCAATGGGAGCGGTCCTGTCACAACGAGACCCCGAAACAGGTCAGTTGCTTCCTGTGGCATTCTGGTCTTGCAAGTTTTCAGCCCCTGAATTGAATTATGCAATCACTGATAAAGAACTGCTAGCAATTAAGGCAGCGTTCAAAGCCTGGAAACATTATCTTCTTGGAGCTAGACATACCGTCACCGTCGTCACGGATCATCGCAATCTACAATATCTGAAGACCGCTAAAGCGCAATCATCACGACAACTCTGCTGGACTCTCTTCTTTGCGGAATACAACTTTGCCATCACCTATAGACCCGGAGTACACAATGGAAAAGCCAACGACCTGTCTCGCATGAGTGAGGGAGAAGAGGCATTCACTACACCCGACCCCGTGGCTATCATCCCCGAAGGACGAATCCAAGGCATGATTGCTGCAACCACCACTCTAGACAACTTAAAATCTGACCTGCAACACTTGATGAGTCCACCAGCACAACAGGAATGGCTAGGGAAGGGAGACCGGTATACGATTGTGGACAACCTACCATACTACCAAGGACGATTGTACATCCCGGATAAGAAATTACAGAATCAAATCATCGCAAACTATCACGATTCATTAGTAGAAGGGCTTCCGGGAATAGCCAAAACCCAAGCTAAAATAAAGAAAAACTACTGGTGGGCAACTTGGCGAAAGGACATTGTCCAGTTCATCGCAACCTGTGGCACCTGTGCACAACACAAGTCCCAAAAACAAAGTCCTGCAGGTCTGCTACATCCTTTAGAAGTATCCCCAGCACCTTGGCATACGCTATCAATGGATTTTATTACAGACCTTCCCTCCTGTAACGCATACAAGACCATCTTAGTCGTCATAGATCTGTTTTCCAAAATGGCCCACTTTATTCCCCTGAAAGGTCTCCCAACTGCTTCTACTCTGGCTACCGTGTTTTTGGAACAGATAGTCCGGCTACACGGGTTTCCATCAATATTGATATCAGACCGAGGAACTCAGTTTGTCTCTGCATTCTGGAAAAGGTGTTGTAAAATTGCTAAAATCGACCTCCGGTTATCTACAAGCCATCACCCCCAGACCGAACGGACTAACCAGATCCTTGAGCAATACATAAGCTGTATGCTGCAACAAACGGAGGATACCTGGAAGGACATACTTTGGTTAGCAGAATATGGATATAACAACTCCATTCACACCAGTACGGGACAAAGCCCATTCTACATTGTGTACGGTCGACATCCACGGACATCCGTTTTCGACCCACTCGAATTATTAGAAATGCACGCTGTAACAACCTTACATAAAACCATCACCCAGGTTTTTAAGGAAGCAGCAGAGCATCTTGCCAGAGCCAAAGAGAAACAAGCAGTTTGCGGATCGACACCGAAGGGAAGCTCCCAACTACCAAGTCAGAGACAAGGTTTGGTTAGCATCCAAAAACATTCCCCTGAAAGGACCACGGGCGTTCCGTCCCAGATATCAGGGACCCTACACTATCAAGGCTGTGATTAACCTTGCGGCAATGAAATTAGAATTACCAGCCCACATGCGGATCCACCCGGTGTTTCATGTCTCCCTCCTAAAACCATTGAGACCAGGTACGTGGATCGATACTCCACCATGTTAAACCGTATTCGCATATTACTGCCTTATTATGAATATTGGCCTGAGCCCTGTTGCATTCCACAGAAAAACCGTTTCTGAAATGTTTCGATTTTCGATCGATGTCGCCCCCATTTTAAGAATCATCCGCCATTTTGATTTTTCAACTCTTGTTTCTGTGTTCTAAAATGGTGGACTGTGTTTTCAACTTGCAGCCAAGCCGAACGACCTTTGAGTTCTGTTAATGTTTAGGCTGACCGAGAGCAGACTGTTTGACCAATATAAAGAAACCTTGTGACTCGAATGAACTGCCATCCAAGTGTTGTCTGTGCTCACAAGCCTCATCCTCATATAAACAATGAGACAATGGAAAACAATCTCAGATCGTGTGTTCTGGCTGAACTGCATTGTAGCGATTCTTGGGACAATACTTACCATGGATCAGAGAATCAACAAGCATCACTATAACTTCATGGACATGCAAACTTGTTTAATTCCTTGTACAATATTGTAATATTTGACATGTGAACTGGGCACGAACTCTAGCATGTGAATTATTAGCTTGGAGAGAGGCTGACAATGTTTCAAAAATGGTATTAATATGTCTTTGTTTAGATGTCCAGCACTCTCACCCCTCACTGTGTCTGCTGGTACACACTGCGAGGTGTTGGGAGCCAGATAGCTATCTGTTTTTTCTTTGATACTGTACAGTAATAAAAGATACTTGTATCTTTTCAACCCGTGATTGACGTATTTCATTTATGGTACTAAGCCTCAATATTTCTTTGGTCTTTCAGATGGTGCCCGAATAGGGAGCCTCAAGATTGATGTCACCTCGCTGAAGAGATCGGAGAGTGAGAAAAAGGAGGCCCCTTCGTATGAGATGCGACACCTCAACAGTACTGCTCCTTCCGATCCCTGAGCGGTGAGCACGCAGTTCGAGAGGGCATCTTGACATGGGTCCCCATATTGAGGCAGGCTGTTTTGCCGAAATTGCCAACCACGAGGGTCCTTTGTAATCCGATCGGATCTCCTTAGTCCTTCGTAATCAGGTGAGTCGTGACCCGATTCCGAAGTATCCTTATGTTTGGTTGCAGTTTTGCAATCGTGAGTTCAAACGACGCCAGGTAACACCAGTGATCTGATATGCATGGGAAATTGTCTGCCTGTTTCAGGGGTTTATTCTGCAGAGACAGACAATCTTTGGAATTTGGCCGACCAGCACCACAGGAGGGGTCGCCGGCATGTACTATGTACTCTAAGTACGACATTGGTAGTATAGTATTCAACGATATTTGGCACAGACAAACTAGACATGCTTCCGCCGAATTTCAGTGGCCAGTTCATGGTAGTTTTGAGATTGCTCGTATAAAGTATTTGGAGTCTATATTGTTCAACAAAAAAGGCTAGGCCTGCAGCATTTTATGTAATTCAGAATTGGAAAAAGGAAGCTATGCAGCAACTTAAGAGTAAAGAGAAACATGCACGTCGTCACATGTCTAATTCATAGAAAGCATTATTGTATGACCAACAGAAACAGTCGGAGTCTTTTAGAAACATGGATAGGGCTTTCTAACTTGGTGTACAGAAAATATATCCGTCTAAGGATTTTCATGCCTCAGACAAATTCATTGATTAACCTTTAAATGAGTGTAGGACTGTTTCCACTGCACTACCTCCCTGTGTGCCTCTTCCTGGTGCCTTACTTCTTCCCGCTGTTGCACTTCCTCCCGCTGTTATTCCTGTTCCTCCCGTTGTGCCCCTGCCTCAGTTGTTGCTCCTTTTCCTGTTGTTGCTACCCCTTCTGCATCTCCACCCTTCCCAATACTTGTTGTTCCAGTGATTCCGTCTTTACTGCCAGCGATAGTGTCTCCACTACCTGTTGTACAGGGTTTGTCTGAACTCTCTTTCCCAAGTGGTTCTGCTCCACTTAAAACAATTGAAGGGGCGAGTGCCGAATCAAAGGCAGTGACTCGTAGTACAGTTTCTAAAGCTAGAAAGAGGCAATTGTATGTATGGGCTAAGAAACGTATAGAAGAAGGTGAAAAATCAGCTGTCTTAGCTACAATTTCTGACCGAGAAAGTATTCCCGAACAGAATATTTTTATGGAGGGGATGGGAATGCACTTGGCTGAAATGTGGAATTATTTGACGGACATGGATGTCCCACAAGGGTTGAGGGATTTGAATGTCTTAGCTTACTCAAGGGACACTGCAGAGAAAGTACATGAGCATGTCGAGAGGGTTTTTAGTTTAAGAGCGAGTTAGATCAGTTACAGAATGATGAAACAGATGGTGATATATTATACGCTCTGTGTGTGCAGAGACGGTTTCTTCCTTCTTGTAAATCAATGAGTGAAGAGATGCAAATTTGCACAAGGGATGCGCTTGGATGGATTTCAGATGTTTTGATATCTCCCATGGAAGTATATGATACGTTTAGTCAGTATACTCCAGAAATGCAAAAGAAAGTGTTACAGGTAATGGTAGAGTACCTGCAGGATGAGTGTATGAAGAAAAAGATTTGTTGCCCCGCAGATTTGATGATTATTTATAAGAGAGCATTTTGACCTGACACTGCTTTGACTACTTTATTGCTCGATTTAGCTTTATTGCTTATCAAACGTTCAGAGTTGCCTAATTCTCAATTGCCAATGAGAGAGGTTTCTCCGACATGTGTTCCTAAAATGGAAATTCCAGCTGATGCCGTAGCAGGCACACCAGCTACCACTATTCAAGCTCATTATGTTTCGCAATTTGTTCATGTCCCATTTTCCAGACAGGAAGTGAATACCTTTACACAGTCGATTCCAGATATTAGTAAAAAACTTACAGGATTTTATAAAGAAATAGATTCTGTCTTGCATTCATCAGTTTTCACTCTGGGCGATATAGACTTGTTGTTCTCTGTGATCCTACCTACTGATTTATGTAAACAGATTAGAACTGTAGATGATCAGGCAGGACTGGGTGACACATGGGTTAACTTAACAGGGTTAGACGGAGTAAGGAAAGCTGGTGAGAGACCACCACAGGTGATACTGACACTGGAAGACAGAATAGTAATTAAATTAACGACCCTAGTTCCAGAGAGAAGGATAGTTTGGGACAAACTCACTGTTTGTACCCAAGGGAAATATGAAGGTGCTACCAAATTCTTTAATCGGTTCGAACAAGTATTTTCAGATTTTAGCGGTCAGGATTTAAGCACTTAGTCAGGGAAAAGGTTGTTTGTGGACAAATTTATGCGTGGATTGTTGCCTGATATCCAATCACAAATAATGACTACCGAAAGCGCCTGGCAAGCTCAATCACAGTCCGAAGTATTGCATATGGCTCAGTATTTTGCGAAAATAGAGTCAATAGTGAAAAAGAGCAGATAGAAAAGAAGAAGGGAGACTTGAAAACCAAAGTATTGTTGCAACAGATAGTTAGAGGAACCAGAGGTGGGAGTACAGTTTAGAGGTCAGTTTGCTCCACAAGGTAATGCGCAGATGGGTCCTATACACATGAACCAATGTGCTTATTGCAGACAAGAAGGTAATTGGCGAGCACAATGCCGATCCTTCAGCAGAGATCGAATAACACATATGGTACCATGGGTAGACGATCCAGATGCCTTCCTGGGGTAGGGGTTCCTGGTTGAAGTCAGTTCGCTCCGAATCCACAGTCATTCTTACAAGATAGTCAGCAACATAGTGTTGATAATAGGAATATTTTTGATAATCCTTTGACTGCCTATCTTTCTGAGGATCTCGTATTCGATGATATATTGTTCTGTTAGGACAGCCCGAAGCAGAGTCTGGAACCAGTGCCTATTCCCGTCGATCAGAAAGGGCCCTACGTAGATATGAAGGTGGGAAATAGGAAGCATCTATTTTTGAGATATACAGGAGCACAGAAGTGTTCCATTGATCATTCGGGGGTTCCAGATATTCCACTGTCAGGGCAGAATTACATTTCTGTAGGGTTTTCTGGCACGCCAGTGGTTAGTCCGGTTTCTCAGCCGGTACCGATTTCACTGGGGCCATTCACTGATCACTGTCCATTGTGGCGAAAATTTGTTGGGGTTGAATCTGTTGAAGGAATTAAATGCAGTAATTCATTGTTCTCCGGATGGAGTACATTTGACAATTTCACCTCAGCAATTTTCTGCTTCACAATTTCTGACTAGGCCTTTACCGACTGAATTGGATAAAGGTCTGGCATGTTTATGGGCAGTTGACGATAATGATGTTGGCATTTTGCAAATTGAACCTGTTAAGATTGTCTTGAAACCAGGTAAGTTGCCACGTATTCCACAATATAAGATTTCAGTTGACGGTGAGCAAGCTTTAAAAAGTATAGTTTCTGATTTTGTTCATCGAGGAGTGATTGAGGAAATTGCAGGAAGTTTGTGCAATAGCCTGATTTTACCGGTGTATAAGAAAGGGGCTAATGCGATTCCTTTCCATTTCATTATTGATTTACGTGCTATCAATAAGATTGTTGCTCCACAATTTCCAATTGTGCCTGATGTGACTACAATGTTAACGATGATTCCAGCTTCTGCTACTAACTTTAGTGTTGTGGATCTTAAGAATGCCTTCTTTAGCATTCCTGTACATGTTGACAGTAGATACTTGTTTGCGTTCACCCTAGGGGGACACTCGTTTACATTCACTCTTGTGCCACAAGGGTACACTGAGAGTCTGAGTATTTACAGTAGAGATTTGAAGGAGCAGCTTGATACACCTGAGTTGTCTCCCACTTGTACATTGTTGCAGTATGTTGACAATCTTATTTTAGCTGCAGACTCAGAAGTTGCTTGCAAGGAGGGCACTGTGTTGCTGCTTATCCACCTAGCAGAGCATGGGCATAAGGCTTCATTGAAAAAGTTTCAATATTGTCGACAGGAGGAGGGAAGAAGACTGACACCTGAATGGATAAAAAGCATCTCTAGCATGTCTGTCCCAAATACACAGAAAGAGGTCAGAGCCTTGATAGGCATGGCTTCGTACTATAGACAGTGGATCCCTAACTTTTCATTAATGATAAAACCAATGTTGGCATTGACAAAGAAGGGCATTTCTTTGCCATTACCGTGGAACTTGGATTGCCAGAAAGCTTTTGATCTGCTCAAGGCTGCGTTATGTTCAGCACCAGTTTTGGGCACACCAAATTATGAAAAGTCCTTTGTTTTATATGTGCATGAATGTGATGGATGTGCTTTGGCTGTGTTAACGCAGGAACACGTGAGGAAGTATAGACTGTGCGGTTATTTTTCCTCCACGCTTGATCCCATTGCATGTGCTTTGCCGAGATGTTTGAGAGCTTTTGCTGCTGCATCTGTAAAACAAAGTGAGGGTATGGTTTTGGGTCATGCTGAAACCATGATGGTACCCCACTCTGTAGACGTTCTATTGAACAGAACGCAAACGCAACATCTTACCTCAGCACAATTAACAAGCTACGAGCTGATTCTATTTGCACCGCATATCCAAATTAAGAGATGTTGGGTATTAAATCCGGCCGAACTATTGCCTCTTCTGCAAGACATTGTTTGCAGTGACAAGATGACACATGACTGCCTCTATACCACAGAGAAGAAACCAAAGGAAGAATTGATTTAAATGACACACCATTGAAAGATCCAGAAGGGGAGCTGTTTTGCGATGGCTCCGGCTTCAAACTTCCGGATGGTACATCCACTGCTGCTTATGCCATCACTACATTAAGCACTATTGTGGAAACCAAAAGAATTTTGCATAACTCTGCGCAGGCCGCAGAGATTATCGCATTGACTCGAGCTTGTGAACTTTCCGAAGGGCTTAGAGTAAATATATTTACAGACAGCCAGTATGCCTTTGGGGTATTTCACAACTTCGGTAGACTATGAGCAGAAAGAGGTTTCTTGACCTCACACGGAACTAAGATTAAACATGGTACCTTGATAGTTCGGCTGCTCTCAGCACTTGCGCTTCCTACTCAACTAGCAATCATGAAGTGGGCCGCACACCAGAAAGTAACAGATGATGTGGGGAGAGGAAATGCTTTTGCTGACAGGATAGCCAAACAGACTGCCACTGATTTGCATTCAGAGATGTATGTAACAAAAGAAGCCACGAAAACTTGTATAATAGATGAAGGAATTATTCAAGCTGATGCCACTCCAGAAGAGCTTAAGCAATGGGCTGAGGGTTTAGCAAGTTTAGATGGTGAAGATTGTTGGATAGACAATGTCAAGAACAGATGGATGCTACCCAATGCTTATGTCACCGCTATGGTTACGAAGGCTCATAGTCCTACTCATATATGTGCTAGAAAAATGTGTAAACTGCTAGAACCTGTCTGGGTAAATGTAAACATCTCAAAGACTGCTGAGCGTTTGGTCCAAAATTGCATGGTATGTTTACAGCATAATGTGGGAAAGGGTACATCAACACCGAGGGGTAGTTTTGGTCCCCCCTCTGTGCCCTTTGAAGTGATACATTTTGACTTCATCGAAACGGAACGCTGCCACAATTATAAGTATGTTCTGGTAGTCATTTGTGCCTTTAGCAAGTGGTCGAAGCATTCCCTGTAAAAAATGCCACAGCAATAACGACGGTGAAAACCATGCTTAAGGAATATTTTCCTAGGTTTGGTTTGCCATGGGTCATTTGGTCGGACAATGGTCCACATTTTATCGCTGCTGTTATTCTGCAAGTATGCGCGGGATTACAGATCGATAAATGGTTCCATTCGGCCAGACATGCTCAGAGTGCTGAGCTTGTAGGACGTCGTAATGGTATCTTAAAGAATAAGGTGGCTAAGATCTGTGCCAGTAGCAATTTGAAATGGCCAGATGCCTTACCGGTAGCTTTATTTTCCATGCGGACGACCCCACAACAAGAACTGGACTCTCGCCCCTATGAAATAGTAATGGGGAGACCAGCCAATATTTGGAATTTGCCCAAGCCCAAACGATTGAAAGACATGGAGCATTTGCTCCTTTCTGAATACTGTGACCAGTTAACTCAAAACTTGTATTTGATTTATCAACATGTGCGAGAAGCCCTCCCAGTAAAATATGAGAGGCCAGGTTATCGACTTCGACCAGGCGACTGGGTGCTCACAAAAACCTTTGAAAGAGCATCCGGTCTCGCACCGTGCTGGTGAGGACCGTTTCAGGTCCTGTTGGCCACATAGACCGCTGTACGAGTAGCAGGAAAGAGACACTGGATCCACGCAACACACGTCAAGAAGATACCTTTTCCTCTGCCACTTGACGAAGGAGAAGAGAAGGAGACTGTTTGTTCTGTTCCGCACGACAAGTCTGTTTTGAATGACAACAAGGGTGTCTCAGAGATTCTTCCTGAGCCTGTGGGGCATGGGGAGACTGCTGCTTTGCCTTTGAATTCTTCCTCAGATCTTTCTGCACCCTTGAGCAATCTTGCTTCTGTTTCACCACTTCCATCAGGAAGCGACGACGCCTTGTTCGCAGATCACGCCGTACCTGGAGTCTTGAGGTACGATCTGCGTCTGTGGCACTAGACTTACAGCATAGCATCGGCTGTGCCCACAAGAAACCACTGTTGAGCTAGTCCCTTGCCACTCTCTCACTGAAACGAAAATAAGAGGCAGGGACCGGCAAAGTTACCTTCAAGCAAGATAAACCATGTGGTCAGGAGACCACCGATGAATGAACTGAAAGAGCCTGACGGAGAGACTTTCTAAACGGACTCTGAGGAACAATGTCCTTTCCTAACTCTACTCATATGGAGCAGAATATTGGTCTGGCAAGGAATCGGATCATCAGAGATCATGGTCCTTGAAGACTCATTGTTTTCTTGTTATAATGTTAATCGGTCTGACAGTTGTATTTTCGTTTGGGTTGTGGTATTTAGAGGGGGTGTGTCCACTTGAGACTTTGTTACCGACTGAAATTGTTCCCACTATGTCTTCACCTTTCATGCATCTGCACACTCCACCGCCTAGGGATTCCCAACACAGACAGAGTTACCACAATAACACTCCCCTATTAATCATGAATGTGACCCATGCGATTCTAAACAGAACAAATTGCTGTATATGTTCACATTTGCCACAGCACGGGGAAAAAGGGTTGGGCTGGTATATTCATCCTCTTCCTTTGACTACTGCATGCTAGACCTCACTTAGGGCACTATTCTTTGGTCGTTGGAATGACAGTATTTCTGGGAACTTCGATGGGACTAATCTGAACAAATTTGAGAAACGAGTCCTGACACCTTTGGGATGTTCCCTTTTTGCGACTAGGAGCAAACTCAATGTTGCTTCTATTAGGCCTTCCGATAAACTTTCTAGACCTTTCCAATCACTAATTTCTTTCAAGATGGCTCCATAGGCAACCGGGATACCATGCCTCCTTCCTACACTATCAATCATAGCCCCAACTCTGTTTCCTTCTGTATACAAAGGGATCGTTCTCAGCCAATGGGTACTTTTGAGGGTTGTACCAACATTGCGAATGTAACTAGTGAGGACAGACCTTTGTATGTAGGTGATCCCATTTATTTTGTCTGTGGCAATGAAGCTTATCCTTGGTTACCTAGAGATTGGAGGGTACTTGTTACTTGGGTATCTTGTTACCAGGTGTACATGTGGCCAGCACCTCTGAGGTCTCTAGAGATCGTCCAAGGCGGGACGAGAATGGTGATACTCCTTCACAGGTTATGGGTGATGTAGCGAAATCCTTTGTGCCATTTTGGGGACAGATAATGAACTCTGAGGATATTAGGAGATTAGCAAGAGTATTGGAGAAAACCATCAACAGAACCACCGATATACTATACAACATGACGCTGGAACAAAAAGCAATCAGATTAGTGGCCCTTCAGAATAGGATGGTGTTAGACGTCCTACCAGCCGAGCGTGGTGGGGTATGTAAATTGGTTGGATCTGCTTGCTGCGTTTTCGTACCTGACTCCTCCCCTACTATATTCAAGGCAATACAAAATCTGCATACCTGTCACGACCTCATCCCCACCGAGTGTTCACGGGGCCCTAAGGACCTTATTCGGTCCCCCTTGGATTCCTTGGAGCCAGTCCTGGCGCTGTTGGCATCGGAGACACATGCTAGGACGGGGTTTCAATGGGCAATGGACAAGCAGGGCCGCCCCCTTGAGGAATACTGGGAAACTGCATTCAGCGGTCTAGCATCCAGGGCGGGGCCTGCCCCGAAGGCACCTGGGATACCACTTGGCTATTTAAACCACGCCCGATTAGAGGCACGCGCTTCGCGTTCTAGCAGTGTGTCGTTCACCGGGTACTGCTCTGCATCCTGGCCTCCTGGGGTGAGAAAAGGCAAGAACCATCGCCATCCTTACCTGTTCAGCAGCATCTTCTGGCAATTGAAGTCGTCCAACGCTCGTTGTCCTCCTACGGCACCACCACTGGAAGGTAAAGTGGGAACTGGACATCGTGGGAACTACTTATCAGTTCATCAGGAAGACCATCATCTCCAAGACATCTTTCATCCCTTTGGATTCCTGAGAACCATTATTCTTCAGTTCTTCTCGACCTGCAAGACAAACAGCACAGATTAGCCATTTGCTAGGACGCTCTCGGTGCCGCTTGGTGTTTCCATCTTACCGTCTCAAACTCAGCTTCAGCGTCCACCGCAGCTTCCAACAACTGCAAGAAGCGGGGAGAAGGTTACTTAGTGCTAATACCAATAAAGACATTGCTTTCACCTATAAAGACTTACCTGAAAAGACAGAGTTGCAGCCGGTCTGGACTCCGGCCCTCGCCAGTGAAGAAACTCAGCGGAATGGTGCCATTAACAACGCGCCCCTGCCCAGTGCGGCAGGAAGGAAAGCGCATCCTTATAGAAATCAAGAGCCGATCCTCAACAGCCCGAACTCCAGGGAAGGTGAGAGGTCCCGAAGAGTATCCCGGCTTATCGTGAGGCGTCCCCTTGGAAACAAGGTGAGCGTTACAATACCTTGAGTATGGAAGTACATGTCCCTGAGGGAAACTGGGATCTTAGTGCTTGGTTTTGGGACTTTCTGCGTTCATGGGGCTTGAAGCTCTTCTCAGTCCGAGTGATAGTTCTTGGTGTTCTATTGTTTTGTTGTTGTTGTGTACAATGTCTTCCTGCCATATGTTCAATGTGAGGTGGATGTTGTTCACAAACTATAGGTACATTAGGACCAAAGGTACATGCGCCCAAGGAAACTGCTAATGCTTTTGTAATGAAAGATATCACTATCAAGGAACTCATGGCGATTGATATTTCTGAAGAATGTGATTCAGGATGTACGGACATTGAGGTGTGGGGTTTTGAGTAAAGCAAATGTTTGAGTAATGCTCTTGGCTTAGGCCAAAAGGAGGGTTTGTTAAACCGTGTTTGCATATTACCGCCTTATTATGAATATTGGCCTAAACCCTTTCGTGTTGCACAGAAAAACTGCATCTGAAATGTTCAGCTTTTCGATCGATGTCGCCGCCATTTTAAGAATCATCCACCATTTTGATTTTTCAACTCTTGTTTCTGTGTTCTAAAATGGTGGACTGTGTTTTCAACTTGCAGCCAAGCCGAACGAACTTTGAGTTCTGTTAATGTTTAGGCTGACGAGAGCAGACTGTTTGACAAATGTAAAGAAACCTTGTGACTCAAATGAACTGCCATCCAAGTGTTGTCTGCGCTCACAAGCCTCATCCTCATATAAACAATGAGACAATGCAAAACAAACTCAGATCGTGTGTTCTGGCTGAACTGCATTTTAGCGATTCTTGGGACAAGACTTACCATGGATCAGAGAATCAACAAGCATCATTGTAACTTCATGGACATGCAAACTTGTTTAATTCCTTGTACAATATTTTAATATTTGACATGTGAACTGGGCACAAACTCTAGCATGTGAATTATTAGCTTGGAGAGAGGCTGGACAATGTTTAAAAAATGGTATAAATATGTCTGTGTTTAGATGTCCAGCACTCTCACCCCTCACTGTGTCTGCTGGTACACACTGCGAGGTGTTGGGAGCCAGATAGCTATCTGTTTTTGCTTTAATACTGTACAGTAATAAAAGATACTTGTATCTTTTCAACCTGTGTTTGGCGTATTTCATTTGTGGTACTAAGCCTCGATATTTCTTTGGTCTTTCAACCGGATCCCGAAATAGTTGAAGGAGAACCAGAATATGAAGTTAAAAGGATCCTAGACTCTAAGATGGTCCGCTCTAAGTTATACTACCTTACAGACTGGAAAGGTTATGGACCTCAAGATCAGACCTGGAAACCCAGTGAGCATGTCCACGTTCCACGATTAATCAGGCAGTTCCACCGCAATAACCCCACTAAAGCAGGGCCAGGGGGGAAACCACCCATGAGAGGGGCCTTGAGGGGGAGTGTTGTCATGTCCACAGGCACCAGAACACAAAAACGACACCATCTAGTGGTGGGGGCAATGGGTCACTTGACTCACTTATGTCCCTTTGGGACCGATAAACACAGGGGCCCTGGCTGGAGTCAGTCCTGGCCCCATTGGCACCAGTCTCATATTGAGATGTGAGCAGGAACACTTGATTTCAGTGCAAGAGTGCTTTTACTTTATTTCAGTGCAGGAGTGCTTTTATTTTACAAGAACTTTCCAGGAGCTGAAAGCCTTTATTCCAGAGAACATCCTCATGTGCTGACTCATCAGGTTTGGCTCCCTAGGTCTGGTCTTCATGTGCTGACTCATCGGGTGTGGCAGGCAGGCTGAACCTGGTGGGCGTGGCTTCAGAAGCTCAGCTATATAAGCTGCTCCATCCTTAAGGCCGGTGCTTTGCGTTACTGTGCACTCACGTGCAATGTGACGCTCACCGCCGCTTGGACTAGTTTACTTACCTTTGAAACCAGGTGTTCTCCTGCATACTCACCTCCAGGAAACCGGTGCTTCATCGCTTCATCTGCAGACTCATCTCCTGACATCCAATGATCTTGATCCCGACGCCGCAGCACCACAGTCCGCATCCACGATATCGGACCCTGTGAAGAAGAAGAAAGACAAGGTTAGAACATCCATCCTAGGGCCGCGCCGCATTTGAACCCCGCGTGCCCCCTAGTTAACAATTTACCAGCTACTGTACCACTGCAGCTGCGTTCCTCATTCCCTCCGGCTGCCGCCTCGAGCTCCGCAGCTTCTGCCGGGCCGGCAACATCACCTGCAAGGGAAGAAAGCAAAAGAGCAAACATCAACAGTGGAATGGACAGCAATACAAGACAAAAACATGTACAACAAAAACAGACGAGGAGAGACAAAGGCAAACAGGAACACTTACCTGAAGTATAGTGGCTTAGTCGCAGCAGGACTGGACTACCACGTGCAAAGGGACCAGTGAAGGAACTCAGTCCAGATCATAAAAGCGCCCGTGCCAGAAGCAGCAGGACAGAGTGCTCGCGAAAACTAATCAACAGGAGCAGGCCCGAGCAGCATCACCTATTACCACCAGTTACCACATAAGCGCAGAGGGCGAAGTCAGACCCGAGCAACCTCACCCCGGGAGGGCTGAAACCATGCCTCAATGCCTCTGCAGAGACCAGGTGAGCATAACAAAAACCAGGCTCTTCACCTCAGAATCTGACGGGAACGACTAGAAAAAACAAACACACCTCTGGAAATAGAACACGCCTCAACAAGTGTACGTGGAAGCCAGTGTGGAAGGGAGCCCAGAAAAGACCCATTCCTAACAACCCCTAGGTTAGGGATCACCTAAGGGACCGGCACGATAGCTGCAGATGAGGGAGCATTAACCAATAACTGACACCCCAAACGCCTGGATCTCGGAAGGTGGGGACCCTGCCCTAGGAACTCGGGGAGGCAATGGCAAACACACACCTTGACAACCTTAGATCAAACCCTTCGAACCATGCCCATCTCCACTTAGGGGAGGGGGAAGGCCTTTACCACCTTCCTGCCTACAGACCGCTACACAGTTGCAGAGACAAGTCACTAGTATGTGCAGTACCCGGAGAATGACCCACCACAAAATGCCCAGTGCATAGCATGAGCAGAGATGCCTAACACAGATGTCCGAAGCAAAGAGGTAAGGAAAAGCCAGACTAACCCAACCACCAAAACCTCAACTTCTGCATACACCACTCACATGCTAAACAAATGCAACCACATCTTTGCACAGCAATCCGTAAGCACTTCAAGAAACTGCAACAACAACAGAAAACTCACATAGCCCCACACAACAGCACATGGGAATCTAACGATTTGTAAATCGCACCGATGCTCAGCGAAAGGTGTAAAACGAACTGAAGATGTCAACAAGACATCACAACTCTTGCTCTACCTCTTCCCACTATGCCGTACTAATCCATCCCACCCTCTTACCTTTCAGATCCGCCAGAGCGCAATGGGACCACTCAGTGGTGTTAGTGCACAGTATAAATGACCGTTAACATTAATTGTGAGGGCAAGTATAGGTTTTGGAAACAGACAGACTTTTAAGTTGAACTTACTGACTCAGACTTTCCTTAGTTTCTTTACGTAGGGAAATCCCACCTTAGCTTAAGGCAAGTTAGGCCTTCAACCATCCTCACATTAAGTTAATAAAACATTTTTGTTTGAACTTTGAATCTGTTGTCTAGTCTTGCTTCATGATGCCTTCACAAATGGTTTCAGGAGTTGGATGCGGCTCAACCAATACAAGTTGGGGAACCCTAACATATGAGAAGCTAAGTGCTGGAGCAGCAGACCCATCAGTAGCCACGAAGGGCTCCATTGGGTTCAATATTTCTAGCAGTAGGGAGGAGATTATTCCCAGAGGTGAAAGAAGACTGATACCTACGGATTTGATTCGAATTCCACCGCCTGGTACTTATATCAGACTGGCGCCGAAATCTGGGCTAGCAAGGAGGTTTGGAATTGATGTATTAGTGGGAGTCATAGACCCAGACTTTAGAGGTGATGTTAGGGTGTTGTTACAAAATCACGGGAAGGATCCCTTCCAATTGCATCAAGGGGATAAAATTGCTGAAGGGGTGATGGGAAAAGCAATGTTCCCTAGGATTAAAGAGGATTCTGGGAAAGAGGGAACAGATGGAGGTACTTGAGGTTTCAGAGCGGCAGATGAAACACCTGATGCCCCTCCCAATTCTGAACCCGAGACACTCACAGATCTAGCCTTTGCCCCTAGGAATGACCCCTTATTGGCTGAAGCATTTTTACAAGTCCTATCTGAGCCTGAGGGCAGTGAGAAAGAGGGACCCTTTTTCTTTTTGAAACATGGACTTTTATATAGAGGAGACACCACTTCAGAGGGTTTGATAAAAACACAGTTGGTTTACCCTAAAAGCCATAAGCAGGTGGTCCTAGAGATAGTCCATTCACCTCAGACTGGAGGCCATCTAGGGCAGTCCAAGACTCAAGCCCAAATAATTAATACATTTTACTGGCCTGGAATACATGCGGATATTAAGAACTTTATTCAGGCTTGTGAAATTTGCCAGAAGACTAACACTCATATACCACTGCAAGTTCCCTTAAATCCCTTACCAATAATTGAAATCCCTTTTTCAAGGATTGGTATGGACATTGCGGGACCAGTAGGGAAGGCATGGCATCACAAGCATGACATTGACACAATGGATACAATTTGTAAATCCTTTATTGAAAATGTTGGGGTCGGAGAAACCCCAAATTTGCCCTATAACTAAGATAGGAGGAGTCGCGACTATCAAACGATAACAGTCCTAGTAGCGTCAATCAAATCAAAAATGCCTATGATCACAAACCCTAATGCCTGCCCTATCTCTTATACAAAAAGTGTAAAAGGAGAAATGTATGCAAAAGGAAAAATCAGTGTTCAAAAGAATAAAGGTAGTTGAACCAGCTCTCCTCACATTACACCTCATGGGGTAAGGCTGTCCCTGTAGACAGGATGACACACTCTGGCTCGGTTTCTAACACTCTAAGATATGATATGGTATAATATGGCATTTATAACATGCTTGTAAACAAGTGCTTCTAGGCACGAAAATACAAGGAGGGGGAAACAGAGGGAGGACAAAACAACGATCTTACTAGGCCATGTGTCATTCAGATCGCACAAGCGCAGGGAAGGGGGGAGAAGTGCAAAAAGGGCGGATGGAGACGTGCAAAGGGGGGGGTAGAGAAGTGCAGGTAACAAAGTGAAGCCAGCGGTTGGCTAAGTGCCGGTAGTCAGAGGGTACAGCCAGCGGGTGGCTCATAAGTGCAAAAAGAGGGGACTGTAGAGTTACAGGTACAGACTGCAAGTGCTAGGGGAGCCAAGAGGCAGTGTGAGGTGCAACTGGACAAGCAGGGACCTCGGCCCAAGTTCAGAGGGTGGCCAGATGACCAGTGTGTGGAACAGACGGGTCATCAGCAGGGGAGAGGAAGAGAGGAAGCAGAAGTGAAGAGGAAGGTCTTGAGTTGCTTCTGGAACCGAAGATGGTTCTGCTCAAGTTATAGAGAGGCAGGGAGGCTATTCCGGAGGGGGCCACAGCCGAGGAAAGAGATCTGCCCCCAACTCTCTGCTTGGAAAAGCGGCTGACCCTTAGAGAGTTGGAGGTGGATGAGTGGAGAGCTTGAGAAGGGAGATCCTTAGGAAGGGAGAGTTGGAGGTAGTGCGGACCAAGACCCCACAAAGCCTTGTAGCCAATGCAGAGGGTTTTGAACTTGATCGTTGCAGCCACTGGGAGCCAATGAAGAGATTTCAGGGCTGGAGAGATACAATCCCTGGGCTTGGTGCCAAGGACAAGTCTCACAGTCCTGTTCTGGATAAGTTGTAGAGGACGGAGTGTAGAGGCAGGAAGATTTAGAAAGAGGCTGTTGCAGTAGTCCAGCCTTGAGAGGACCAGAGCTCTGGAGACAGTGAGCTTCTGGGGGAAAGTGAGGAAAGGAAAAATACCTCTGAGAAGGTGCAGCTGATAGTTTAACTTCTTAGAGATGTCAGAAATGTGAGGAGAGAAGGAGAGGGTGGAGTCAAAGATGACCCCAAGGTTCTTAGCCTCACATGTAGGAGCAGGAAGAGGACCCAGATTGGGCAGCCAGAGAGAGGAAAGGAGATTGCAACTAGTATCCTTTGTAAATATAATCCATTGTGTGTCTAATATAGATTGAATCCTTTAACCTTAACCATACGAGGTACTTAGCATTGATGTGCTTTCAAGACCGGAATCTAATGCACAGATGGCAATTAGTGGCTCTTTGTGTAAATTCACTGCAACCACTTTAAATATAGACTTATACCTGTCAACGGTACAATAGGGGCCTCACTGCCATGACACATGTTATATTTATGCCACTCAAGGTGTGGGGATAGCGTGAACCCAGCAACTTTAAAAACTAAACACAGCTATTTTGAAATGGAAATATAACGTAAGTCTACATGAAAGATTATGAATAGCCTAGGTTAATGATACAATCCTGTCACCTCCACTTTAACAAATGTCACCATAATATATAACATGCATGCCACAGATATAAACTGAAGAAGGTTAAGCAAATCAAACAGGAGTCCACCTATGGAAATACCTCTAACTACCAGTGCTTAAGAACAAAATGGGGAGTTGTCATTAATATAAAATACATTGCCATCATCTCCACCACAGGTTACGTTCAGATTGAAATACTGAAGCCTGAATACTTATCCCTGACTAGGAAGGCATAACTGACTTAGGAAAAACCAAACAATGACTAGGTAAGGCCAGAAACAAATACCTAACCAAGTTCTAAACAAAATGCTTTACTTAAATGGAATCACCCAGGTCGTTCGTTACCTGTAAAATAATTAATGTTTCCACCATTTCTCTCCCATCCTTATCCTTATTCGTCACTTTATAAACCTGCACAATTCAAACACTATGGGCCTCATTACACGGTAGGCACTAAGGGATTACCGGCACCGGTAAGGTCACCGGTGCCGGTAATCCCTTAGCGCCCTACTACGAGGTCTGTCAGCGGGTCCCGCCCTACACCTGCTTTTACCAGGCGTTAAGGACGGGACCCGCTAAGGGGCTACAGAGCTAATAACTGTACCACAAATTGCGGTACCGTTATTAGCTCTTTCCCCATTCCCATTGAGCCCTATTTGGGCTCAATGGGAATGGGGAATGGTATTTGGCATGGGGACTTACCGGGTCCTCCAGGGTCGGAATGACCCGGTAAGTCCCCATACTGCCTACCCGGACCCGGAATGGGGTAAGGGGATAGCCATGCTGCTGATAGCGGCATGGTTACCTCCTACCGTGTAATGAGGCCCTATATGTAATTATTCAATGACTGATGACACCTTTCAATTAGATTCTATTTTGAAATGGAAACTTGTATGCAATTCTGACCTGAAATGCAAACCAATTATAATTTGAACAAATGTAATGCAAAGTTAAAGCACATGTATAAGAATGGGCAATAACTAATATGCACTGTGTATGACTAAAGAGAAACTCACATTTGCAAAAGTAACAACTGTACAGGAGTAAAACTGTTTATTTATGTACCTTGAGAAAGCCCACAACAGGGTGAAACAATAGCATGTGCCTACGAGAGGGAGCAATGCTGGCACAACTGTACCTATAACCTGATTTAAAAACCAATAAACTCTTGTATACACTAACACAAGACTGTCATTAATTAAGCCTTAAAGAGGCGCAAACCACTCTTCATGACATTGAATGTAGGCTAGTCTATTCATGTAAGAACACTTAATTTACCATTTTTACGTTACCCTTCATACTCAGTACTGTAATGCAAACATGATAAGTGTTATTACATGGCTAGATGGACTTACCTTGAATGTAAGCCAGTCTAGCCAGGCAATAACACTTATCATGTTTACATTACCCTTGATGGCAAGTAAAATATGCCATGCCACATTAAGAAAGTATATGCAGGCAGGCATTATTAGTGTCAGTCTGAATATACTTAATTAATGTGGCATGGCATTTTTTACTTGCCATCAAGGGAGAAACTAACGCAAGTGTTATTACGTGGCTAGACTGACCTACTTTAGTAGTGACAGTCTGCATTTATTTTCTTAATGTGGCATGACACGTTTTAGTTGGCATCAAGGGTAAAGCAAACATGATAAATGTTTTTATGTGGCTAGTTTGGCCCATGATGTCAGTGTGCATTTCCCTTCTTATTGTGGCATGGCATTTGCTACTTTTTACTAGACATCAAGGGTAACGCAAACATGATGAGTGTTATTATGTGGCTAGACTGGATTACATTGTTGGCTCGAGTCTAGCCATATATCCTTTGTGTGTCATTGCATTCTGAGAGCAGAGGCAAGTCTGTTAATTTTCAGGAAAAATTTGAAGACCTATCACTTCAAATAACGTGCCACTTCCTAGCTGCCCATCCGTCTCTCGCCTAACATGAATCTGATTCTCTGCGCCCTGATGCCTGCGGGCTACCGACGCATTACAAACGAACAAATAATAATAATAATTCTTGTAATGGAACAACTGGAGATGACCAAACCCTCAACTACAGAACTAGAGCTGCCTGGCCTAGACGGGAAAGCAGAGCTACTCCACAAATTGATTGCTGATACAATCGAAAACATTGTTCCGGAAAAACCAATCACCCTCTCAAAAAAAAAAAGAGCTGTGGCAAACTGGTTCACCCCACTACAAAGCACCATGAAAAAGGACAACAAGAAGATGGAATTGGAATGGAACAAAGAATACAACCAAGAGAAGAAAATACTGTTCCAGAAACAAATCCGCGCCTACAAGAAGGAAATACAAAAGGCGAAGAGAAGGAATTATGATGACAGAATCACCAATGCCAGCAACACACAAAAAGAAATGTTCAACATCATTAAAGAAATGAGAAACCCACCTGGCTGCGACAACACTCCAATCCCCTCAGAGAAACTCTGCAACGACCTGGCAGACCATTTCAAGAACAAAATCAACGACATCCACCAAATCATACAAAACAGACCAACCAATCCTAACACTCAACCAACCGGACCTAAAGAAGAGCCACAGCACAAACTCCAAACCTTTGCTGAAATTTCAGCAGAGGATTTCGTCAAGCTGGTTAAAAAAAAACAGCAAGAAAGCAGGATCACCCATGGATCCCTTCCTCCTTGACATCTACAAATCAATCCTCGCACAAGGAACGCCATCAGAATACTACAGAAACCTCCTAAATCTCTCACTCACAACAGGAACAGTACCAAGATCCTTCAAAGCAGCATATATAAAACCACTTTTAAAAAACACAAGTGGCGACGTCGAAGACCTCTCCAACTACAGATGGATTTCAAACATTGCCTACCCGGCCAAACTCCTAGAAACTTACGTATACAAATTAGCCCAAGAACATGTACAAAAACACCACCTGCTAGACCAGGCACAAGTCGGTTTCAGACCCGCGAGAGGAACAGAATCGGCACTAATATCCATCTGGGACAACCTAAAATCAAACGCAGACTCCAACACAACCTCAGCTTTGATTCTGCTCGACCTCTCCGCAGCCTTCCACACAGTTAGCCATGACACCCTAACCAAAATATTGGAAGACATAGGTATAACGGACATGACACTACTCTGGATTAAATCATTCCTAGCAGACAGAACAGATACTGTATGGCTAAAACCCTTCAAATCTACTCCACGTGTTATCGACTGTGGAGTTCCACAAGGATCCTCAATATCACCACTATACTTCAACATCTACCAGACTCCAGTAATCAGAATCTTCAAAAAATACAACATTACACGCTACAATTACGCAGATGACACTCAAATCATCTACAAAATCAAAGACACTCAAGCCGATCACTCAACCCTAATCGAGTGCCTAAAAGGAGTCTTTAACTGGATGAGCGCCAACAACTTGAAAATCAACCCAGGAAAGACAGAAATCATGATTATATCCAAGAACCAAGAGAACAACACCTACATACCATGGCCGACGGAAATGGGAACTGCACCAACTCCATCTAAGGTAGTAAAAAACCTGGGAGTCCTGATGGACAACACCCTAACCTTAGAACCACAAATAAATGCAATAGTCAAGAAATGCTTCTTCCACCTTCACACAACAAGAAGAATCCTACCGTTCCTCTCCTTCACCCACAAAACACTCACAATCGTCGCCCTCGTCATGTCAAGAATCGACTACGCAAACAGCCTCTATCTCGGGCTGCCAGAATACCTCATGAAGAAACTACAACGCATCCAAAATGCAGCAGCCAAACTTCTCCTCAAACTATCCAGAAGAGATCCCATCAGCCCAGCGCTAAAAATACTACACTGGCTCCCAATCAAACATCGCATCACCTTCAAAACAATGTGCATAACACACAGGGCAATCAGCGGACAGGGAGCTGAATTCCCACAAAGGAAAATACCAATCTACAAGCCAACAAGAGCTCCAAGATCAAGCAACGAAATCTGCCTGGAACAAAAACCGTACCTCAAGAAAAAACTAGGAGGCTCCTCCTTCTCCCACCTGGCTGCAAAAATCGGGAACAACATCCCAAAAGGAATACGAAATACCAAAGACCACCTACAATTCAGAAAACTACTAAAAACCTGGATCTTCAACACTGCAAATTCAAACTGATAAACTAAACAATCAAACAGGAAACACAAAGAACAGGATGGACGATTTTAGGATGACACTGACAAACGTCCAGAACCGACCAAGGACAGGGAGCTGAACTGTAACTGTATGTATCATCATGTATATGTATCTAAGCTATGTATGCAACAAGCGCCACGATGCCCAAGGGCTGTTGTGCGCTTTACAAATCTGAATAAATGAACAAGGGAAACCCCCACAACTACAAGAAAGACTACGCTAGATTGAATAAGACACAACCAACACCCCATGAAGACGGAATCGGCACCCCTGGCCAACCCACCCTACAACCTCACCCACTCTTTAAACGCTACCAGATACCTTATTTGAATAGAGTTAAGTGAATGTTTGCCGCTGCTACACTTGAACTAAATTATGGACATTGGCATGGACAGAGCTAGGATAAAGTTATGAATGATGGCAGATGCCGCGCCTGAACATAGGTGCGAGAGCTAGCACCTGCCAGGCTTCAAACGGACTGTGAGCGGTAGCCTGCGTGAGCAGCTGGTTAAACTGTAACTGCCGACCACTGCTAAGTCTGGATGGAGTGGCTTTGGCCAACCGGTGCCACGTACTGACGGGAATGGGAAGGCCATCTTGGCTAGATTTGGGTGGAGTCATAAACACCTGCTTACCCCGCACACAGACAGGTTTGGGCCAAACTATGAGAAGGTGTTGAATGTGGGTGGGCATCATGTGTGGAAAGGACTATGGGGTGTTGACTGGTCCCAGAGCTGGATGGAGGTGTGGAGATGCTCCCGTGCCCCACCCGGAGAGGAAATATGGAAGATCAGAGCTTCGCCTCCTAACAGCGCCCCAACCGGAGAATATGGAAATTTAGCACCTCGCTTCCTAACAGCTATGCCAACTAACCAATCCACTAACAATTTTCAACCCTCTGCATACACCTCTCAAACTCTAACAAAATACAACCACAAGCCTATAAACGCAACAATCCGCACAAACTTCACTACACTGCAACAACAAAACAAACCACACATAGGGCCTCATTCCGAGGCTGGCGCAAAGGGATTACGGGCACCGGTAAGGACGCCGGTGCCGGTAATCCCTTTGCATTTTATTCCGAGGTCCCTTTGCGGGTCCCGGGAGCAAATAACGGTACCGCAAATTGCGGTTCCGTTATTTGCACCTTCCTCATTCCCATTGAGCCCTATGGGGGCTCAAATGGGAATGGGGAATGGTATTTTCAATGGGGACTTACCGGTCCCGCAAAGGTCTGAATAGACCAGTAAGTCCCCATTGAATGAGGGCGGACTCGGTACCGTTATAGGAGGCAGCCATGGCCCTATTTGTGCCATGGCTACCTCCAATCTCGGAATGAGGCCCATAGATTCGCACAACAGTGCACGACGGCTGCCGAACGGAAACACCCCAAGCCCAGCCAACGTGTGTTAACCGGGTTGAGGCCACCAACAGCACATCACGGCTCTCTTGCACTTTTCCAGCTTATTCCCACTAACTCACCCCCCTCCCTTTCTTTTTTCAGAGCCGCCAGAGCGCCAGGGGACCACTCCGGTGGCGATAGTGCACGGTACAAATATCCTTTAACACTAACATATCAGTGTGCATTTACCTTCTTGTTGTGGCATGGCATTTGTTACTTTTTACTTGACATCAAGGGTAAAGCAAACATGATGAGTGGTATTATGTGGCTAGACTGAATTACATTGTTGGCTCCAGTCTAGCCATATATCTTTTGTGTGTCATGGCATTCTTGTACTTTGCATCAAGATTAAAATCAGACATAAGTGTGATTACTTGGTACAATGGCCTATCTCGTATAACCAGTTTGGATATACTTTATTTCTGTGGCATGGCATTTCTTACTGGCTGGGAGTCCTTTAATGGTAACACTGGCATATATAGATGCAGAATGTATGGAAATTTATGGGCACAGCCAGCATGAACAGGTTGTATATACTGAAATGTTGTGAGCAAAGTCATAATGAAAATGTGTTCGAAAGAATTCCTGTGCACTGTTGATAACTTGCATCTAGTATTTCTTCATGTGCTACCATACCATACAAAATTGATTGCAAACTGTGTGGCTTTCAAACTAATTGTTCACAGAAAGTTTTAACCCATTATTTAAAAAACATTATATGGGGAAGGGCAGGAGAACCACCCCAAACTTCCCTTGTTTGGTTCCAGCTCCCTCGCTGCACTCGGTCACTGCCGCATTTTATACAGATACATTTGCTGTCCGGGGTGTTGTGGTATGGTCGCCCTCGCTGTCAGATCCTGTGCCTGTGGGGGACAGTGAGGCAGGGCATTAGTTATGGGTGTGCATCCATCTGACATAGATCGATGCTAGTACATTTCGAGTCATGCGCATTGTCATGGACATGTTGGAGGGCCTGGCATGGTGCACACAAGAATGTGGGGGGTGCAGTGTCGGAGCATCCTTCTGGTGCAGCCATGTTGTGCACAGTGTCTGTTGGGTGGGGTGCAGGTGCCTAGTAGTTTGGGTGTTGTGGCCATGCCACAGGGGCTGTGTGCCATGTGATTTTTCATGGTGCAACTAATGTGCTCCCATTCTGTACGTTGATGCATTGATGTTTACTCTGCGTGTATGGACATGGTGGGTGTGACAGGTGTGCAACTGGTGCTGGTAATGTGTGCATCTTTCCATGAGGTGACACATTGGTGACAGCTGCAGTTGTACAGTGATGTGTGTGTGTGTGTGCGCATGCAGATGGTACTTGTGTCTGCAATACAGGGGTCAAGTGGGGTGTGTCAGTGGGGTTTGTTGATTGTGTTTGTGGCAGGTACATTGTAGTTCTATGGGAGGTGGCTTTCGGTGGGTTCAAATGCAGCAGGAATCTGGTGCCACCTACTTGGCATTTGGACTTTGCCATTGCCATTGGGGATGAAGGTGTGTGATGTGACTTTGGGATTACGGTAAGGGACACTCACCGTCATCATCCGATGTTGCTGCTCCCATCTGTGCATTTCTTACACCCTCAATACCCTCCATGTGGAAGACGGTGCTGCAGGTCTTCTCCCAGGACGTGAGTTTGATGGGGATGGCGGTCCGCCTCCTGTGGCCAGCCCCTGGCTGCGTTCTGCAGCAAGGAGGTTGCGGACCCATAGACGTAGATCGTCCCAGCTCTTACGGCAACCTTGTACAGTCCGGGGTGTTGTCCCCACTGCCGATACCTTGCGGGCCACTTCCTCCCATATGGCCTTTTTGCGTATTTGGGCTGGCCGCCGCAGGTCAGCGCAGAAGAAGACGTCAGCATGTTCCACGAGTGTGTCCGCCAACATGTTTAGCTCCTGCTCACTAAAACGTGGTTTTCGACGGTGGACGGTGCCTTGCCTAGATGTCATGATGGTCTGCTTTGTTGCTGTCTACTCAGTTATCCTGTTGGACTGCTGTACACTGAGGATTGCAATGGATTGGGTTTTTAAAGATGGCTGCCGGTGCATTTCCCATTCCGGCGCGATAACGTTGTTTCCGGTGCCGGGATTACCTGCATTGGGGTACCAGTAATTACAGCATTGTCGGTGCCTGTGGCATCGAGAATGCCGGTATCAGGGGTTTGGGTGCCGTTACCGGCATGCCGGTGCTACCGTTTACGGCATGCCGGAATGCGTGTGTACGCTGACTCAGAATCTACCGTAGGTTCCGGCAGCAGTGCTACATGGACACGGTAGCACCAGCATGCTGGTAATTTATTTTTTTTACCAGAAAACTCGTAATGAGACCCAATACAGTGGTAGCAATGGGTTAGAGCAAAATGACCGAGGTCAAAAGGACCGAGTACCAAAAGTCCAACCCCCATTTGTTTGCATATGTATATGTGGAGGGGGGGGGAGTTACTAGAAAATATATAGGCGTAAGGTGGGGGAGCTGTGTGGGGTCTCCTCCCACATATATATGCGAACAAATGGGGGGAACAGACTTTTGGTAGTCAGACTTTTCAACTCGGTCATTTCACGCAGATCCGTAGCAATAATTGCAAGCAAGGCACACTCTGAGTTCAGGGAGTGGGCCACAGCAACTCCCTCACCCTGCCTCCCGGGTAGGATCGGCTCTGTTGTCCCTGGCAGGCCACATACCCAGTTCAGGAGGAGTAATTGTTACCCCCCTGACAGGGTAACGCCCTGATCCTGTAAAATAGTGCCAATGAATATTACATGCAAATGCCTACTTAGAACCGGGACATCAGTAGAAAATGTGGCATTTGCAATACTGCTCGTTTTCACTATTATCTCCAAACTCATAATGGGGGCCTAAGGACCTTCTCAGCAGTAACTATGGGCCGCTGTACTCTCGCAGAAACGCCTCAGGAGGCGTCCAGAAACCACATAAAGGATATCCATCGAAAGCGAGTACAGTACTCGTTTTCAGAAAGCCCCAGCAAACGAAGATAAAATGAATCCAAACTACTAATAATTAAAGAAACAAGAAACTGTTTTATATGATCATTCATCCATCCTTTCCTAAAATCCTAAGTAAGTGTTTTACGTAGTTTCCCTGCATACAGAACATAAAGAAATGATGCTGATCAATGCGGGGACTAAAACGGGCAGGTTAGGCTGTTTCACTGAAGACCATAGAAATGGGACAAGGCGCTATATAAATGACGACTACAGTACAATAAAGAATGACGCCGAGCAACCTGCTTTTCAAACGCATGAATTCACTTTCAGTTCTCTGATGACGACTACAGTACAATAAAGAATGACGCCGAGCAACCTGCTTTTCAAACGCATGAATTCACTTTGTTCTCTGAACCTTTGGGTTCTCTCGTTTTTCCATTCTTTGCTTCAAAAGGATATTCCAAAATCGGGTGATTGTATGGTTTTGCAGACATACCTTGGACAGCTAGAAAGACAAGTCGGGATAATTCCTATTAATATTCTTGTCCTTTCCTCCTTACTGCATGAAGTGATCTGCTGGGAAAGTTTTCCAGCTATCAGTTTGCACGTGATGCATTTTCAGGACACGAGAGTTGACTCGGGATAAACGTGAAGACATGCCTTCAGCTGCCTTTGGTTGGCATAGAATCCGTACCTTGTGTAAACTGAGGATCGGGTGAGCTGGAAAGTTAGAAAGATTTAGTTGTTGAGCGAGTTCTCCTATTTCAGTCTCATCGATAGTCACATGCAATGTGGAAAAAACCCTGGTTTCCCAGACACAGCTCATAAACCCATTAACGCCATTTTTAGTTTTGACTAGTAAGTGGCGCTGAAAGTAAGCGCTACCTGAAAGACCAAAGTATTGTCATTGGAAGTTAAGATAGGAGTGAGAGATGAAAGGAGAGGAGAGGCACACAGCCTGTGTTTTTTTGTTTGATTGATAACGTAAAAACAAGCAATGGCAAAGCTCTGGCTTGTGTGTACGTATTAGGGATTTGCCAGGCACTGCTGTGGTATTCCCAGGCAGGGGCGTTTCTAGGGGGGGCTAAGGGGGATATAGCCCCTGATCTTTTGGTTGTAGCCCCGGATAGAATCTCAGGAGCTACACCCAAAAGACTAGCCAGCCCCCAGTCCCAACAGTTCCGACATCAGCGTAGCCCCGGGTCTTTTCCAGACCTAGCAACTCCCCTGTATCCCAGGTAACTTACCTCACCATTTTTCATCTGCATCTGTTATGGCAGTGCCTATCATATGCCTACCACATTGTGGGCCTGATTCACAGAGCGTTTTCCTATGAGATTGCACCATTATAAACGGCTTCGAATCAGGCCCTGTGTTGCACATCCCCTATGCATCTATGGTGTTTAACCTGTAAATGCCCACCATACTCCCTTGCTTCACACGTCCACCCTTTCTCTATTATTGGCATGCGTGTTCTTGTACGAAGGGTTTTCGAGTCTCTAGGCATTAGGACAGACACATGGAGGAGTCTTGAGAAGGAAGCACGTTGGTCGTCTCCAGGTGCTCAATCAAAATACAATCTGCCAAAATAAAGAATACTATTTTACCTATTTACCTACCTTTCTTGCTTACCGCGTTACAAGAATTACCACTGTAGCTAGGTTACCATTATGCATCTGCCAGGGTTTTTTCGGACCCCTGTGGTTTGAGAACACCCTTTGGAGAGCCACAAGAAACCAGCGTGAATTCTGGCAGCCAGAGGCGTTCCTGGGGGGTGGTGGGGGGGGGGGGCGTACTGAGGGGGCTGGCTATAGCCCTGGCTCTTTTGGTTGTAGCCCCGGATAGAAGCTCAGGGACTACACCCAAAAGGCTATAGCTAGCCCCGAATCCTGGCAGTCCTGACATTAGCGTAGCACCAGATCTTTTCCAGGGCAACAACTGCTATGTGCAGGGTATTGCATTAATAATGTGCACGCTATAATTAAATAAGCAAAGCCCATACACGCCCACGTATATTTCACCACGCCATTCCACGGGAGTGTATCATTCCCGCCCTTCTTTGAACAGTCTTCTGAAGTAACTGGTGATAAGGCGAGGTGACTCAGGGTTGAATGCACATGCTGCAGAGATCTTTGCGCAAAACGAGATTGATGGGGTCATTTAATCTTTTCATCCTTAATATGTTGACAATGGTATACTTTTAATCTAGGCCATTCCAAAATTTGGCAACGATGACAACTGCAAAACATAACGTGGTTGAACGTGGTGGTGGGTGGCGGCTCGGCTTAGGGGGGGGACAAATTCCATGTCTTTACCTACCTGGACAACACCTTCTCACAGGCTCCGGTTAATAAGAGCCATCCTGGACACTCAAGTGGGGAAGGATTTCCCACCTGAGGAAAGAGTCAGTAGCATTCGTCGATGGTCACCCTGAACTCATGCATTCTTCCAGCACCAGTCTTCCTCCGCCTCTTGGACCTCATGGCGTCATTCATATTTCTGGTGCCAGAAGCTCGCTTGAGAATGCAATCCCTCCAGTGCCTGCTCTGCAGTCAGTGGTCTCCCTTTTCAGGCAGCATGTCGGATCTCTTCGGGGGTTTGGGAAGGTTCCTGAACGTCTGGAATTGTGATCTCAATGGGAAAATCTGATGGCAGGTGAATCATTTTGGCAATCATGGCTGGATGTCCAGATTGTGATAAATGCCCCCCTAAAGGGCTGGGTGCTCAGCTGGGAGATCTGCAGGTAAGCAGACTTTGGTTCCGGACGGAGTGCTCTTGGCACACCAACCTTTTGAAGCTGCGAGTGTCATGATGCCTACCCCCGGGCATCTGGACAAAGCCCATCAGCCCGGGGAGCAGGCATCCAGGTGCTTACTAAAAGCCCAGCAGCCCCGGCTAGGGGCTGTCTGGGTACAGTCCTGGCGCCATTGGTGCCAGGCTCATAGAGGAAATCCGTCCTGGCACCATAGGCGCCAGGCTCATGTACATTACTTACCTCATGCAGACCATGCTGCAATGAAGTCAAGCCAACGTGAGGCCTGAATGGGACTACTTTGAATCAGGGACTATTTTTTACTCGGGTGTGGTTCTGAGGGACTTCTTACCTGGGACTACTTTGAAGGCTATTTAAACCACGCCTGAACAGCAGCACATGCTTCGCGTTATTCTGCATCCAGCAGCGTAACGCTCACCGTGTCTGCAGCCAGCATCCAATCTTCAGCCACGCCCGCCTCGAATCCAGAGCTCCTAGAACAAGAAGAAAGAAGAAGTAAAGGTTAGAACATGGACATTATTTTAATTCCTTACCTGATTCCAGATCCATCACTTCTTCGAACTTGCAAAGGACATTATTTCTGCACGCGTCGCATCGCCAGCTGCAGCACCACGCCATACTCACCAGTCCTCACAGCATTTTTCAATTCGGCGCTGCCTCCATCATTTTCTTCGCCGAACTCCAGCACCTAGGAGATAAAAGAAATATAAGGTGAGCCAAGAGAAAGCCAACAAATACAATCTCTTTTACCACCATAGACTTACCTGATTTACCACCGGAGGCATTATTCTTTAACATCCCGCAACTTCTTACGCCGCACCTGTAAGGAGAGAGAAAACAACAAGTTAAATACATGCATCTTTTACCGGACAGTGTTAGGTAATACAGACTCTTACCTGAACGCCATTAGCTGCCACAAGACAATCTTCTTTTGGACCCAGCTGCAACACAAGAAGGGAATGGGACAAGAGTGAATATCGGACATATTGAACTCTTTGGACTTTATACTTACGGGTTCCTGTCAGGAATTTCGGAGTCAATATTCAACCGGAACTCTTCCAACGCCTTCGAACCAGTGAAGTAACTGGTATCTACGCGCCCCTGCATTCCACGCAGGATGGAAAACTCATCATTCAAAAACGTAAGGTGAGATTACTGAGAGGGATCATCAGAGGTGATTAGTGGGAGGACAGTAGGGTGCCATTACTAGAGTCCACGGGTGGCTAAATCCCTCTCTCCACTTGCAGGAGAATACTTCTACGAGTCAAGCAAACGAGATTAGGCAGGCCAGTCCAGTCTGTCATCTCTGCACTATGCTTCACGTTGGAGGAGACCGCAGCTGTCTGGGTCCGATCAACGCCCCTGTGGGAACCAGGTGAGCGTAACAGCGAGTGAGCAGGTTAGCACTGATGGCCTGCTTGTCTTCTCTCTGGGAGAAAAATGTCCAGATTTTGGTGGACAGTACAGTGACAATGCACTGCCGCAACAAGAGAGGGGAGAGTGGAGGCCATTGCCTCTGCTCAAGGAAGCCATGCAGCTCTGGTTCTAGGTTCTGGAAAACAACAACTCAGTTTCAGCAGCCCATTTGGCTGAAGGGTAGAATGGGTTGGCAGATGCCATGAGCAGACAGGGTTAGGCTCCCATGAGTGAGAGCTTTGTCCAGCGGTCCTTTGGGAGATCGCCGGCCTTTGGGGAACCCCTCTAATTGATCCGTTTTTGACAGAGAACAACAGGAAGTGCAGACTTTTCTGTTCGAAGGAATTTCCTTTGAAGGGGGCATTGGTGGATGCCTTTCTAGTGCATTGGACTTTCGGACTCCACTATGCATTCCCACAAATTCCTAACATCCCCCTAGTTCTTAGGAGGTTGAGGAGGTTTGGGGCTTGCAGGATTCCGATTGCCACAGATTGGGCTTGGAGGACTTGGTACCTGGATTTTCTCGAGATGATCCTCTGCTGGCTTCGAGGACTTTCTCAGAGGGCAGACTTGCTATCCTAGTTGGTGAGGAGAGGGTCAGGTGCTTCACCGGAACCTCACCCTCTGAGTCCTGCTATTAGCTCTATTTATGGGTATTACATTGTTTCCACAAAGTAAATTACTGCGTGGGTATTTACTTTGTGGACATTTAATTGTGGGTTAAGAGGTGAAAGGGGGCGTGGGCAAGGATCTGGTTTAACGGTTATAGTGCAGGGGGAAGGGAGGTTTGGGGGGAGCCCCCCATAAAAACATTTCGATGAAAACTATTGAAGTAATTTCCACCAAGTAAATTACCACAAAGTAATTTACTTAGTGGAAATTACATAGAACCCTACTTATGCATGCAGATGGAGAGGTTTGAGGAGTGGTGCATGAGCAATGGGACAAGATCCTTTGTCGTGTACCACTTCAGCAGTGCTGGAGTTTGTGTGGTCCTTGGCTGGACAAGTTCTTCTGGAGGAGAATAAAATACAGGCAATTGAACATTTTGATCAACGTGAAACTATGAATCAAATTTGGTTCATAGTTTCACGTTAATCAAAAGGTTCAATTGCCTGTATTTTATTCTCCTCCACATCCATCTTAGGAGGAGGAGAGGTTATATAGGTTAGAACCTAAAAGGGTGTGAGGTTTTTATGTGGACTGCCCTCTTTAATCGCAACAATCTACTTTTCATTTCTTGGACTCAGGCTTGTATGGGTAGGCGAGTAACAAAATAGAGCCTGCCCCACTGGATAGCGTTGTGTATTTTAGAGTGTTATGAGAAGGTGGGCAGAGAAGTATCACCCAGTTTTAGAACTCACTGCAAAGAGCAGTAGCGTCACCACTAGCATTGCAGAGATGGGTGCCCCCAACTGAAATTTACCCGACAACAGAATGGTCTGCGTGACATGTGATTTCTAGCCATTACCTAGGCCTGTCAGCTGGAAGGAATGACTGCTTTGGCCGATTAGTTCTGCAAAGTTTGCTCAAGCCGCTTTCAGCCCCCCTCCTACCTTCTACTACTCTGGGGGTCTATCTAGATGAGTCATCTGTGGGAGGATGCAATAAATTGAAAGATTATTTATTATTAGCACCCAGAGTGGGGTGAGAACCCAATCAGGATGCCTGGATTGCAGGCTGAATCCCATGATCCAATCCTGCGTTCTGAGCAAGCAGATGGCTACGTCCCCCACCCTGCCATCTTCCACCACCTTTCCTTCTCCTTAATTTCACCGTCTCTCCCACCCCCACATACCTGATGGCTTCAGTGCCGCTCTGTCTTCCCTCTGGCCACCTTGGAAATGGAAGAAGGGCTCTGCTTGGAACCCCATCTTCCAGCTCTGTGGTGGCCATTTTGAAACAGTTTTTTGAATGAATGAACAGGACGCTGCGAGGCATCCAGTTCATTCATCCAAAAGACATAGCTATCAGAACCCTGTCATGCTCAGGCCTTTAACTCAGGCCCCGGGCAGTTACCACCCATTCCATCCCCTGGAACCAGGGATTATTGCTAAAGTAATGTTATTTTTATGGATTCTTCTCCCACAGATTCCTCGTTGCCCTCCCATCTCAGAGGTTGTTGTCTCGGGAGGATAGCTCGCGGGCAACGTGCTCGCCTTGGAAGCAAGATGACACGGAGCAACACAGGTTCGATCCCCGAGTCTGCGCTTAGAAACCTCTAGGTATTAAGCGTGTTATATATATATCATATCATATCATCACGCCCCTCTCCTGAAACCAAAAACAAAACGGACAAGGCAGTTGTTTCATCTCCCCACATTGGTTTGGTGGGTTGGCTCATTCTTTATTGATGTTCTTGCAATCTATTACTGCTTCATCTTCTCCCTAGACCAGGTTTTCCTCAACTGCTGAGCGCAGGGTGGTAGGGAAGAACTGAAGTAATGGGGCGTATTGTGTGTTATTTATGTGATGGCGAGGTTGGACACTGGTGAGGATCATCAAGCTACACTGTGTCGCCTGGAAAAGACTTCCAAGAACAGCCGACATTGGAGCATATCTATCTAGATGAGGAATCTGTGGGAATCCATAGAAAGAATATTAGCGGTAAATAATGTTTCCATCTGTGTTGGTCTTATTCCTGGTTGACTCTATGTGACCGGGAAACCAGTGTTTCCTGTGAGTGAGAACGTTGTGCCTTGTTGTCTTGGCATCATCTCGCACTTTAGGCATTAGCGGAAGCTGCTTTGCAAGGCGCTAGTGATCATTAGCTCTAATTAAATATTGAACTGAACAAGGCCTGCAAATGAGTCCTCCAGTGATGGCCTGTCATTATGTAATTTCACTTCTGAAAGGTTATACTAATTGCACGTGTGTCGAAAACCTCTCACTTATCAGTGCCCACACAACTCATCTTTTAAATGGAAGCAGTAAATAGGGACAACCCTGTCCCTCCTCTGCAAGAAAAAGTAACACTTTTTATGATCAGGACATTTTTTACACAATAATTATATGCAGATGGGGTATTGTTGATGATTTCAATGTTCGGCCTTCAAGCTCTTTTCTCAGCATCTGTGTCAAAAGTATTATCAAAAATTAAGCTTAGAATTAGCGCTTTGCCTGTTTTTCTAAGCTCTCACAAGTTTTCATACAAAGGCGCGAGGTAGGGTATAGGATACTAAAGTGAATTGCTCTGGATTACACACTTTCATCAAATGGCGAAGCTGGGGTTCAGACCCAACTCTATTGGTTCCCCAGTTGACAACACCATTTCCTTAAAGACTGATCAAAACAATGTACCTGCAAAGATCGCCCACTGCCAAAACCACTCGCACTCCCCGTTTATCCTTTAGGTTTTGTGATAATATTAAAATCAGTGTCTATCCCAACAAGGCATACCTGTATAAGGGGTGCGTCTATCAGTTAATCACATAGAGTCTGCAAACCTGCATCTCTACAAGTTTTGGATGACTGCCCCCATGATCCCTCACCATGGCTAAGCTGGTGCAGACATATTGGCAATGTAGTTAAAAACATCTGGAGAGTGAAAGGTTGGAGCCCTCACAGTGGAAAGTTAAGGCAACCTCTCGAGTGGTTCCATCTTAGATATCGGTGACCATTTCATACTCTTTCTGGCACTTGAGTTTGCATTTTCCCGATTACAAATTCAAGACCCCAAGTCCCAGAAGGTAAGTCAAAGACAGGCCTGGGTGAGCTACTCAAGCCTGACATGGAACAGTTTAAGAGCTCTGGTTGAGGACTCTTGGACCACTAGAACATTAATGGAATTCTAGATGCATGTACAGTTCTTAGGCAGAGCTAAGACAGCTTCAAAGAGCTAAAAAGGACCAGAAATGCGAAAAGAAAATGGAAGGGGAACTAGAAACTGAAGGAGGAGACAGGAACAAGCATTGACAGAGCCAAAAGCTTTGGTTTTGTGTAGGCATGGGATGGGCATTTTCCAGGCCCTGCCATAATGCACCTGGCCATATGATAGCAACTTCTGGAAAATGGTGCAAGGACATCAGCCTATGATATCGGTAAGTGGCAAATGCGTTTCTGATGGCAATAAATAAGCCAAAACTGTTGTCTTTGCTGTGGCATCCTAGTAACGTCAGGCCGCACTTGGAAAGAGTGGGCCTCACTCTTTAGGAAAGACACAGACATAGGCAGTGTTGTCAACTGAAAACTTTATTTCTAACTGCCCCGTCCCGGGCTAGCTTCGTCACCTCCTATTCCATGAGCCCGAACAGGGCTCCTCCCACACAATGAGGACAGAGGACCAGGAAATTATATCTCCCCATTTCTTAAATAATGAGTCCTGCTTTTTTGCCCATCTCTTCAAGGAGTCTCACCAGTTTTAGGCGGGTTCTTACAGGTCTGTAATTTTTGTGTTGTTCCGGAGTCAGGTGGGCACTGCTGAATGTTTCCGCTTGCCATTCTTCACTTGAATCCTCACCATCTCCAAGGTAGGAGTCATCAGAGTCATTTTCATTTCCTTCACTGTATTTGTATTTTATTTAGTTTTATATAGCACCTTACACCAAAGCGCTGAACATAAGAACAAGCACAGTACAAATAATGAAATTAACATTTAAAGCACAGCATATTTCTGTGATTGCAGTAACCTTCGTTAACCAGACGAGAGGAGGTAGGATCGCTGAGAGACCCGAAAAGATAAATAAACATTGATAGAACTAAGAAAGAGTGGGAGAGTATTCCAGTGCAAGCGTGCTAGAAGAGAGAAAGAGCGAAATCAAGAATGAGAACAGGGGTGACGAGGAACTATAGGGAGATGATGAGAAGCAGAACGAAGTGGACGAGAGGGAGAATAGAATGCAATAAGAGAAGAAAGATAGGGAGGAGCAAGACCATGGAGAGCTTTAAAAACTAGACATAGAAAATTACATTTTAAAGAGTGATGGAAAGAGAGCCACCCTGGATCAGTCAAAGAAGATGAAATAGAATCACGAGGAGCAAGCAGACAGAGAATATGAATAGAAGCATTAAATACAGATATTAAAGGGAGCTAGACGAGCTAAAGCAAGTCCAAAGAGTGCAGAAGAACAGTAGAAGAGCCGCGAGAAGATTAGAGCAGACACCAATAGTTGAGTGGCTTTTAAAGTCATGAAAGGACAGGCTTTTTGAATATTGTACAGATGAAATCGACAGGAACAGGCAGATAAGGAAATATGGGGGTTGAAAGAAAGATCTGAATCAAGATAGAGACCCAGATTACGGGCCATGGGAGGGATAGGTAACTGGCAAGGAGGAAATTATATGAATGGAGGGAATAGAGAAGGAGCCATAGTAGATGAGGGAAGAAAATAACTTTAGTTTTTGCAGGCATTAAGTACTAAAAAATAGTCTGACATCCACGTCTGGATAGCTAGATGACAGGTGCTAAGTTTATAGTGGATGTCATCAGTAAAGTGTGGAAATGAAAGAAAGAGCTGTGCGTCAACAACGTAGAAGTGATGCGAGAAACCAAAAGAGGAAATAACCCCAGCCAAGGAGGAGGTGTAACGTGAAAAAATAAAAGGGCTGGGGACCGAACTTTGAGGGACACCATAGGTAAGTGGACACGTTTCGGAAGAAGCCCAGCCCAGGAGACTGAAAAAGTTCTCTTGGATAGGTATGATTCAAACCAGGCTAAGGTGGAGCCAGAAAAACCAAAAGAGGAAAGAGCAGACAGTAGGAGTGTGTGATCAACAGTGTCGAAAGCAGCAGAAAGATCCAGGCGAATGAGAAGAGAACACTGCTTAGCATGACATGCAGAATGAAGAGAGTCCAAGACAGAGAGAAGAGCAGTCTCGGTAGAGTACCCAGGGCAGAACCCAGATTAAAAACAAGTAAGAATAGAATTACGAGAAACAAAGGTAGAAACTTGAGAAAAGACAATGCGTTCGAGAATTATAGAAATAAATGGTAAGGGTGAAACAGGATGGAAATTGGAGGCAGAAGATACATCAGCAGAAGGCTTTTTTAAGATTGGGATAATAGTAGCATGGTTAAATGCGGATGGAAAAACAGAGGAGTATAAACAGGAGTTAAATAGAATTGTGAGATAAGGAACATGTAAAGGATAGATTTTAGGTATGTGTGCAGATGGTATGGGAACCAGTGGGGAGGAGGTAGGGTGAGCACGAGCAAGGAGACAGAAGGTATCTTCTTTAGTGATGGTAACAAATCCAGTAAAGATTTCTTTAGGAGATAGCAAAGGGATAGAGGTCAAAGAAATAACCCGTGTGCAATAGGATTCGATGATAGATCGAAATAAAGAGACATGAGGGTGCCTCCACGTGTCCTTCTGCCTTAGGATATCTTTTAAAATGAGACACATTTTGTGTGATTGAACCCCGGGTCCCATCATCTGCCTTGATCTTGGTGGCACTTCGGCTCAACACTTTTAGTGGTTCAGACCTGCATACTAAGTCTTCCTTCCTTTGTCTCTGTTGTTGTACTCGCTCACCCACTTGTAAGTCCATTTCTTTTGCCCTTTGACAACCATCCGCATGTTTCTTCATCTTCTGTTTGTTGGCCTCGTCATTATCTCCGGCCTGTAACTCCAACTCATTCCTTCTACATGTGCTGGGTCCTTGCGGTAGCTGAGTCGTAGACTTTGTCCAAACGAAGGTCTACAGGGTACACTTCAGTGGTCCTATGTGGCGTATGACGATAGTCATGCAGGAGGTGATACAGCATTTGTCCAAATGGTTGCTGTGTGACATGTACGATCTGTATCATTCTCTTAACATTGGCCATAACATATTCCACCATACCAATTGCATGAGGCCAAAGTGGTGTCATTTTCCTATGTTTGAAGCCCATGTATTGTGCAAAGTTTGCAAAATCCTTGCTCGTGGATGGTGGCCCGTTGTCTGATTTAAGAACCTTGGGGATTCCATAGGCAGTCAGGATGCGATTGAGGTCTGGGATGACACAGGTGGCCGCCGCTGAGGCTATTATCTGTGCCTCTGGGAATCTGGAGTGTTCATCGATTACCACGAGTACATAGTTCCTGCCCCTCATTGGTCCAAAGAAATGGACTACTATTTCTTCCCAGATTCCATCGGGCATTGGTGACATTTGCAGAGGACTGGGTTGAGTCGGCGGCACTACTACGCAGCATGTGACGCACAGGCGTATTTATTCTTGTACTCTGGCGTCCAGCTTTGGGAATCGTACCTTCTGACGTGATAGTCTTTTGGTAGACACTATTCCATGTGCCAGCTCAATCACTTGCTGCCTGAGAGTTCTGTGAGGAGGATATTGTCGTCTTTGACATTCAGTTACTCTTCAGTTAATCTTGCACGAGAACGAGGTTGTAAATCTCCTCCTTTTTTACATTTATTTTGATTAAACTTCTATCATAGCACTTCCAAAACCAAAAATTACAGAATTGTAGATCTTCCCCCTCCACCCGCGCCCCCCCATCCTCCTCCAACTTCCAGGGCTATAACTCCACCATAGTCTCATCACTCTATCCCCAGTATTCAAAGTTTTTGGGGACAGTAGGCTTCCCTAAAGTCATTGTGTAGGAAGTCCAGACCCCCTGCCATTCCATCGTAAACCTGGCCTGATTCCCCTGGAGGGAGTATGTGATCAACTCCAAAGAAACCAAGTTACAGACCTTAGTCAACCAGTCCTGTTCGAGAGGGGGGTCTTTGGCTTTCCATTTCTGCGCTATAACCAGCAGGGCTGCCAGCGAGAGAATTACATATGCTTTCCGTTTATGCTTCGCCCAGAGTTTGTCGATTTTACCGCCCATGCAGAGCAAACTTTCTTTAGAGCCTCTATGACCCTGGTCCTCGAACAGCATTTGCATGTTGTGATTGATTGATTTCCAATATTCCCCTAACTTCGGGCATCCCCACCATATATGTAGCCAGTGCCCCATGCCCCCACATTCCTGCCAATAATTCTGGGAGATTGAGGGGTACATCTGTCACAGGTGCACCAGTGTAAGGTGCCAGTGAGCCATTATTCTGTACCAGATTTGGATGGCTTGTGTACGTTTAGGGATATCTTTCCATAGTTTGTCCCACTCCTTATCTGGGATAGGCCCGCCCAGCGTGTCTTCCCATTTGGACTTATATTTTAGGTCTGCACTAGGCACTGCATCGAGCCCTAGTTTATATAAACTTGAGATAAGGTGTCCATCCCCTGATTTTGTGACCAGGAATTTCTCGAATGGTGTGAGGGCGAGTTGCTGCCTCGCGCATGCCTGGGTTCATTAGCCAGTGCCATATTTGGAAATATTGCATTCTGTCATTCTCCGACAATCCCAGTTCTGATTTACATTGGATAAAGGTTTGATGTCCGCTACTTGAAACATGTCCCTCACTTTTGTGCAACCCGCCTGTTTCCAGCGTGCAAAGGCCCCCTTCTCTAGCCCTGTGTAAATTGGGGGTTTCCAAACAGAGGGGTGAAGGGAGACGGGAAAGAAGGGATCTGCCAGTGTTTGGCCATAGTGTCCCAAGTGTTCTCTACCAGTTTTGTAATCTCCGATATGTGCATATTTTCATGGGCCGTCTACCTTGTGCAGCCAGGGAACCTTGCTCAAGGGGGCACCCACCACCGCCCTGTCCATCATGGCGCATCATTTCTCAGAACCTTCTCCAAACCAGTCCCTAATTACCCGTATCGGGGCTGCCCAGAAGTACATGTGGAAATTCGGCAAGCCTAGTCTGCCTTTATTTGTTGGGGCCACCAGAGTTTCCAGTGCTATGCTGTGAGGTTTGTTTTTCCAAATGTATGGAACTATCAATTTGTATAGTGCCTGAAAAAAGGACTCGGGGACCGGGATAGGAAGTGCCTGGAAGAGGATCCTGGGAAGCACCACCATTTTGAGCGCGTTTATCCGACCCATCCATGATACTGAGAGAGGGCTCCATTTGTGCAGTTGCTGTTTGATGACTGCTGGAAAGGGTTGGTAGTTTGCCTTATAGAGCCCCGGTAGCGTGATAGTGACGCCCAGGAGCCTGATGCCTCCCTGCACCCATCGGAATTGGGATGCGTTTTTGCCCCGTTGACACCTCTCCGCTGCCAGTGAAAGATTAAATATTTTGGATTTTGTTATGTTTATTTTCATACCCCCTACTTCCCCAAATGCTTTTATTTCCCGGACCACCCCTTGCAAGGATGCTTCTGGATCTGTGAGGGTCAGGAGCATGTCACCCGTATAGGCCATTACTGTGTGTTACGCCCTCCCAAATGGAATCCCCCGGATTGATTGGCTGGCTCGTCGTGCGATAATGAAGGATTCCAGGTGGATGGCATATAGGAGCGGAGAGAGGGGGCAGCCTTGTTTGGTCCCGCTTTCTAACTTGATCAGATGGGAGAGGTCTCTGTTAATTAACAGCCGGGCGACTGGATCCCAGTAGTTTGCTCAGACTTTGTTCACATTCCCTGGCCCAAACCCTATTGTCTCCATGGTATTGAATAGGAAGGACCACTCCACCGTGTCGAACGTTTTCTCAGCGTCTAGGGAGAGGAGAATAGCCAGGTCCCCCTTTCGATGGATCTTCTCTATAATGTGACATGCCCGCCGGATGTTGTCATGGGTCTGCCTATGTTGAATAATTCCGGCTTGATCTGGGTGAATTAACTGCAGGAGCAGGGCTTCTAATCTATTGGCTAGGATCTTCGTATATCGTTTTGCCTCCAAGTTTCTCAGGGTGATGGGCCTGTAGGACCCGCATTGTACCGGGTCTTTAGCCAGTTTGGCGAACAGAATCATTTTAGCTTCCTCCATCATTTGGGTGATATGACCGGATTTGCCAAAGG
Organism: Ambystoma mexicanum; assembly: GCF_040938575.1. NCBI lineage: Eukaryota > Metazoa > Chordata > Amphibia > Caudata > Ambystomatidae > Ambystoma > Ambystoma mexicanum. The sequence continues at coordinate 322,395,132 of NC_090925.1, read as the reverse complement.
AGTTCAACAGAGAGGCTAACCTAGGCACAAGTGTCTGTTGGAATGACCTGTAGAATGCTGCTGGGTACCCATCCGCCCCAGAGGCTTTGTTGAGGGGTAGGTGCCTAATCGCATAGCTGACTTCTTCAGTTGTAATATCCTAATATCCGCCTCTAATACTGCGCGATCCTCCGTGGTGATTTATGGGACCGATGATGATCTCAGAGAGGCCTTCTGCTGCGCGTTCGCCGGCCTGTCTGACTTATACAGTGCGGTATAGAAGTTGACAAACTGTTCAACAATTTCAGGGGTGGTTTTTACTTGAATCCCTTGGGATTGACTATCCCCTGAATCATTTGGGAGGCCATTTTTGCTTCAGCTGTCTAGCTAATAGCCTGTCTGCCTTGTTGGCCTGTACATAATATCTCTGCTTTAACGCTAGGAGATTTGTTTCCCCCTTCCTTGTCTGTAGCAGGTTCAGCTTCCCCCTCGCGCTCTTATATGCTTTCCACATCTTTCTGCTTGAATCTTTGACCATTTTACCCATGATGTCCTTAAGGTCCTGTTCTAGTTCAGTTTCTAGGGCCCTCTGCTGTTTGAGCCGCCTCGACCTAAGGGCTATCAATTCCCCTCTAAGACTAGCCTTAAAGGCATCCCATACCACCGCCTTGGGTACACCCGCTTCGGCAATGTGCTCAAAGAACTCCATGATTTTTCCCTCCAGGTCCCCCTCATGATTGAATCTGTATTTAGCTCCCTGTGGAAGCCCCAGCTCCAAAGCCCCCGCTTGTTCCGCTGTAGATTGAGTGTCATGGAGATAGGGGCGTGATCCGAGAGTGCGATAGTGTGAAGGTCTATTTGTGTAATCCTGCCCATAAGTGTGGTGGAGGACCATATATAATCAATGCGGCAGAAGGAGAGGTGTACCTGGGAGTAAAAGGTGAAGCCTAGCTATGGCCCCCTCTTTGACATCCATACATCGAGTAGTGCAAGATGCTCAATTTTCGTCTTTAGGGAGGCAGAAGGAGTGGCGTGACCATGTGTTTGCTTAGCACTCCTGTCTCTCCCGGGATCCCATGCCATATTAAAGTCCCCCATCAACAGTGTCTCCCCCTGGCTAAAGGATTCCAACTCTGTGAGGACCGCCCTCAAGAAGCCATCTTGTCCTGAGTTAGGTGCATATGTTGTCGCTATCGTCAGAGTTGATGACCCTATACGGAGCGTGAGGAACAGATATCTCACCTCCTTATCCTCCTTTGAGGACATTATTTGCGCTGCCAGCCCCTGCTTTACTGCTATCAGGACCCCCTCGACCATGCTCTATGTGTTTGCCTGCAGAATCTGCGGGTACCTTCTAAGTTTCAGACAGTGTTTGTCAGCTTGTTTGATATGGGTTTGTTGGAGTGCCACGATATCCAGTGTGTGATGTGCTAGGCGCCTATCTAATTTTCTCCTTTTCACCCAGGTGTTTAGACCCCTTATGTTAAGTGAGCGGAACTTTACCATCGTGTTCTATGTTTCTCGAGTGCCTTGGAGGTTTTGCCCTGGAATGAACTATTGCTGGAGTGCCACCCCAACTTGGAAACCCTTCCCCCCTAAACTGCCCTTCAACCAATTTCCCTCAACTCCCCTGCATCCCTCCCCTACTACACCCCCCTCCCGCACCCTGGTGCGAGTCACCATATATAAGTGATTCCTGATCTCTGGGCCTGGGAGTTGGACTCACATAACCTGCTAGGGCAAACTAGTGGGGCGTCCTAAAGCCCCTATCATGATTCCAAGTCGGCAATCCGCCGGCAGCCTCCGACCCAGTGGGCCTGCTGTTTGGGCTTGTTGGGACCTTGGCGATTATTGTCAGCTATCCCAAAGTTAGTTTGCTCCAGTTGTAGCGCTGAGCGTTTCTATCACGCTTACCCTAGTCTCTGCAGGAGCGATGAAGTCTGCCGGTACCCGTCCATGCTTCAACTCTGCTCGGGGCTGCTGAGAGATGGGCCTGTCAATAGAGCGATAGATTAGAGGGTGCTGTAGAAGGAAAACCTAGAACTGCCCCTCCCCTAACCCGAGGTGTTGGAATACAGTGTGTGCCTCAATTAGGGCGTGGCTCACCTCTTTGTTCAGTAGGGTGAGCTCTCCATCCTGCAACTGCATGGGCGCTATAGTCCAGATACAAGTGGGCCAATTTCTTCTCTCCGCGTATGGTTGGGCTGCTGACTACTGCTGCGAGTGAGAAGTTAGGGCAGCTGACGGGCTGTGACGGGTGAGTGCGACAATTTGGCAGGGAGTCCTTGTCTGTAAGACTGCCGTGTGAGAGGGAATGGGAGGGATTAGTGAAGGTAGAAGTGGAAGTAAGAGGGAAGGCGAGAAGGTGTGAGGAAGAAGAGAGGAAAGAATAAGTCTAGATAAGAGCCGGAGGTGGGATAGAAGGGAGAAGAGAGGATGGAGAGGGTAAGGAAGTACAGGAGTAAGAGGTGAGGCATGAGGCAGTGGGAGAAGTAGGAGAGGAAGCGAAAGGTGTTAGGTAGGGGAATGGAAAAGTAAGTTTTTAGCGAAGAGCGAAAGGAAGGGTAGGAGGGAGAAGAGCGGATGTGGAGGGGGAGGCGGTTCCAGTGGAAGGGAGCGAGGAGTTGGAAAGAGCAGAAGCGGGAGGGGGCACAGGGTGGTGGAGGAGGAGAGAGTAGGAAAAGATTTGCAGAGCGCAGAGAACGAGAAGGGATATAGAAAGTAAGAAGGGAGGAGAGGTAGGGCGGGCAAGACCATAGCGGGATTTGAAGACAAGACAGAGGAACTTGAATTTGAGCTGGGAGTGAAAAGAGAGCCAACCTAGAGAGGTGAGAGAAGAGGAGATGGGGTCAAGAGCTGAGAGAAGGCAGAGGGAGCGGATGGCAGAGTGGTAGACAGATTTGAGTGGGGAGAGGTGAGAGGGGGGAATCAAAAGAAAAGGGAGGAACAGTAGAAAAGTCTGGAGAAGATGAGGGAGGTAATTAAGAGTTTAGTAGCGTGAAAGGTTAGGAGGGGTCGAATTTTACGAATGTTGTAAAGGTGAAAGCGACAAGACTTGGCAGTGAGAGAAATGTGGTGAGATAGAGAGAGGTGAGGGTCAATATGAAGACCAAGGTTACGGGTATGGGGAGAGAAGGAGAGCTGGGAGAGGGGAAAGAGAATGAAAGGGGGAAGGGAGGGAGGAGGAAGAGTGTTGGCAGGGAAGAAACGGAGTTCAGTTTTATCAGCATTAAGATTAAGGAAGTGAGAGGACATCCAGGATTTAATAGCAGAAAGGCAAGAAGAGAGTTTATCGTGAATGTCGGGAGTGAAGGAGGAGAAGAAGAGTTAAAGCTCGGTATCATCAACGTAGAAATGGTACGGGATACCAAAAGAGGAGATGATAGGAGTCGAGATGATCAATAATTTGTATCCCAGACTGTTCAAGGGCATCAGAAGACTCAGAAACAGACAGGTGAAACTTCACATAGACCAATTGGTACGCCCCATAGCACAGCACTACCGAGGCATCCCCATCAACCTCCAAAGATAAGTGGAGGATGAACTCCACAAATTGCTCGAGCAGGACATCATTGCCTCCATTCCCTTAAAAAAGAAAAATCCAACTATCATCACAACCTCTCAAGAGACGAAAACCAAGCCATTATTGAACTATCTAAAAATCGCTCATTGGTTATTAAACCAGCAGACAAAGGTGGTGGCATCGTCCTGATGACATCAAACCAATATCAACTTATGGTTAACGACCTCTTAGCCGATGGCATAAGCTACATGAAAATCAGACTGAAAACATCTTTAATGAGATTACTGAGATTGCCAACTATGCCAGGGAGAGAGACTGGATTTCCCAAAAAGAATTTGAATTCCTAACCAATAACCAAGGGAGGGTACCTACCATCTATGCCCTCCCCAAGATTCACAAGAATAGTGTTAATCCACCAGGCCGGCCGATCGTGTCTGGATGTGGTTCGATCCAGTTTGTAAATTCATAGATTTCTTCCTGAAACCCATCAGTGTCCTGACCCCCACATATCTACGTGACAATACCCATACCATTCAAACCTTTGAAGACCTACCCTTTGACCCGACATTACATTTGCTAGTAACGATGGACATTAAATCCTTGTATACTAGCATACCGCAGGGTGAGGCTATTGAATGTATGAGGAGACAATTCATTAAATTAAATATGACCTACAGAGCAGAGTTCCCTTTCCTTTCATTGTTGAGTTACTATCGCTGGCACTTAGCAAAAATTAGTTCGACTTTGATGGTCAGTTCTATCTCCAGACAAAAGGGACGGCTATTGGCGTGACCTTTGCACCAAGTCTAGCTGTCCTTTACATGTCAGAGTTTGAGGAGACAAACATTTTTGCTGAAAACAACCCATTCAAAAGTCAGATACACCAATGGAAGAGGTATATCAATGATATTCTCTTCATTTGGGAGGGCTCTAAAGACACTCTTGACAATTTCTTAGTTTGGTTGAATAATGTTAATACCGATATTCAATTCACAATGGAATCCAGCGAGATCATGGTTAACTTCCTGGATTTGGAAATAAAACATAATGAAGGAAGAATAAAATGCAACCTCTTCCGCAAGCCAAGCGATAGGAATACTCTTCTCCATTTTTCCAGCGACCACCCGAGACATCTTATAAAGAACCTCCCCTTTGGCCAGTTTCTTAGAATTAGGTGTAACTGTACCGACATTGACCATTTTTACCAACATGCATAAGACCTAGATAGCAGATTGACCCTGAGAGGCTACCCACAGCATATAATTTCCAAATCTAAAAAACGTGCCAGATTCTACAATAGGGAGGCCCTACTAACGCCTGAAACTAAAACTCTGGATTCTCGCACCAGGACCACCTGTGTCATCACACAAGGGACCCACTCTCAAAAAATACGCAAATAAATTTCAAAATATTGGCCCCTGACTCGTCTTTGCCTCCAGGATGAGCCAGTTCTCAGATTTGGGTACAAACGTGGCAAGAATCTAAGGGACCACCTTGTTCATTCAAGATTTGTTAAACCAGCACCCAGAGTGGGACTATGGAATCTGAGGAGTGCTGTGGGCCATTTTGCCTGTGGTAACTGCACAGCCTGCAAATTTACAAGAAAGACAAAGGAATTTGTGGTTAATGGAAGACCTTGGACCCTTCGTAATCTTACGAACTGCAAAAGCAAACATGTGGTGTACGTTATTGAGTGCCCTTGTGCCCTTGCGCAGCCCACATCAGAATCTGTGAACATCGTTCCAGAATTCGGTGTAAGATCATGAGTGCACCACTTGTAAGCCACTATGTAGAATTTCACCATTCTGTTGACGACATCATTTGGTGGATTGTAGACATAGTTGTCCACTCATCAAATGCCCTTGCGAGTCTTCTATCAAAAGAAGCCTGATGGATCCACCGGCTTGACTCTTTTTATAACGGCCTTAATGAGGAATTCATACCTCCAATATGACTCCCCTGGGCCCCCGTACAGCTGGCATGTGCAATTTTTCCAACATTGCCCCCTGTCCACTAGGCCAGCTTTCATCATCCACCTGACCTGCCTGGTGGAATTTGTCAGCTTTTAGCCTCTCCAGTGCTCCCCTGGCACCATGCCCTGCTGCTCATCTCTGCATCAGCACAGCCGGTCTTTTCCATTTAGGCAATCCCTCTCTGCCCTTCAATCTGCCTCCAGCACTAATGTGCTTTGTGTGCCTGGCATCTCTCTGTTTCTTTTTTCTTTTTTCTTTTGTCTGAGTCTTGGTGGCCATGACCACCACCCTGTGACCTCACCTCCTTGGTCTTTCTTCAGCTTTGTGTCCTCGCTTCAGGACTTGCCACTACCCTTATTGAGGGTTTGGTTGCCCCAAGGATTTTTTCCATACAACGTTGCTCCGGAACCTGCCACCACCCTTATTGAGGGGATTGATGCCCCGTCGATTTGTTCCATACAACGTTGCTCTGCTGGTTTTCACAGCACCAGCACGGCCCATGCATTCACTCGGCCTTTGTTTACTTTTAGAGGCAGGTGCCCCGCCTCTCGCGCCATGGGCTCTCTCGCCCCTGACACGCTCCACTCAGGCGAGTGCTGCGAGTTTGGCGCCAGACACACCCCTGCTCAGCTCGCCTGGGAGTGGGTTGCCACGACAACCTTCCCGTTGCCTTGCAAGCTGGCTTTCATTAGCCTCAGCTGCTTGTCGCGCGGGGGTTATTTTTGCGGCGCTCGTCCAAACATGACGCGGCTACTTTCTCTCTGCTGCACGCTCCAGCTCCATTAAGCTGTTCTGCAGAACGATCGCCGTCCTGAGAAAGCACAGGTAAGCGGACCAATTTCCCATCATTTAGGGGCCCCCACCCTCTTGGCACGATCTGGTGCTGCCTTTATTTTGGTGGTTTCTCCACCACACATACATTTGCATTTTTTACATTAGGCGACTATGTGCTTTGTGTTGTTTTTCTGTAAGTGTTTTTTTCCACTACTACAAATATGTACACATCGTTCTTTTTTGTAATCCCACTCTTCGGGCGACCATGTGTTTTCTTCACAGCATCATCTGTGCCTCCGGATTTGGTCTGGTCTTCAGTCCACCCTGGACTGTCTCAGCTCCATTCAAGCCTCTTTCATCCCAGCACCGTCTGGTACTGTGCATACAGGTAACTCCTCTGCCATCTTATGCACCCCTTTCACTCGCATTCCCGCTACTGGTGTCCGTCACAGGCGCATTTTTTTTATCCTCACTAGCATCCAATCTTCTCCTTCCTTTTGCTTGCGGTGCTTGGATCCACCTTGGATTGTGTGTCTGCTGACTCCCAGTCTTATCCCACTTTTCTTACTAATCTCTTTTTTCTACCGACTTTGGCTACTTCTGAACCCACGCTCACCGGGCACCCTGACGTCTGGTTTGTACACAACTATATATTAACACACTACTTGCTAATGCTTGTTTATAGGGTTGTGTGCATCAGCCAACCCCGTGATTTCTCCACCCAGACCTGAGGCCTGCTCCCTTTTGTGCTTGCCCCCACAGTTGCTGGACTCCCTGCACAGCAAGCTGGAACTTCGGCCCAGGTCCACTCCATCTGGCTGAACCCATGTGTACTGCAAGAATCCTAGTACACCGGGATAGTAGCTTTACAGATTCCCCCTGCTCATTCAGGGTGAGTGATCCGTGTCTGTGTGACAGTGGTCAACAGATTTTAATATCCCACTGAATATGTCCTTTGAGTATCTTTTGTATCAACTATGTCCCACTCTTCTCTGCCCCCTTTAGGGAGATACTACCATACCACATAATTCCTGCCCTGAGGAAGGCTCCAACTACTGATGCCTGTTTTGGCACGCCGAAACGTGTTATCCATGTGTTTTGTTCCCTTCTCATTTGGAAGTACCCCGGGAACAAGTTTTTGATCTCTCATACACGTTGGAAGATAACCATATGGCAGATAACCATATAAACCAAGTTGACTGAATTATTTCATTTCTGCCTACCAGGTAATTTTTTATACACCATGGTATTACCTAGTCCACAGGAACAATGTGTTTCCTGGGAGGATATTTTTCATCAAATTAAGTTCATTGAAAACTATCCAAACTGCTCCTTGATGAGTATACCACTCTTGGTCTACTTATGTATATACGATGAATGCTATGTTTTATGTCTTTTTCTTCTTTTGATATTTTTCCTTAACTCGTGTAAGAAGTAATTTGAATAACAAATGTGTTTTGAATAATACATTTATTGTTTGTGCTCTTAGAACTTTTTTCTTTGGTTTTTGTTCCTGTGACTTTCTTTGAAAGCATATACCTTGTACTAATATGGAGATTCAACCGAAATAACTGACAGAAATTAGGACTGTCACTAGCGTGGGTACCTCTTTTTGTTTTTTGTTTAAAGCAGGACATCATTGAGCCAGCTACAGGCCCCACCACCTGGGTGTCGCCGATGGCAATACAACGAGAGAGACAAATGGCGCCGCGCATAACGGACATGATCCACTGTCACAACGCGACCCTGGACACTGTGGAAAAGATGGAGGCTTGCTTAGGCTCCTTGCGGTCCTTACCGTTCTAGTCTTTTTGGTCCTTTTCCTTTAAAAGGCAGCCACGCCCACAACGCTGTGCATTGCAACTCGCATTGTCAGCCTTTCGCTAACTTCGCCTGCAGTGCCGCTCCTTGAGCTTGGTCCTTGATACTTCCTTTCTAGTACTCAGCCCGCTTGGACTTTCCCTGTTTCTAGACTCTTTCCGTACATAAGGCTGTCCTTGCTCCCGCTTGCTCTCTCCCTTCCTTGCCCGATCCCGTTTCGGTTTGCTCTCTCATTCTCCTCTCTCTCTCTCGCTCTCCGGTGTCAGCTCTCTCTCTCTCTCTCCCTGGCGCTTGTTCACCCGCCTTTGCTCCCGCTTGCTCTCTCCCTTCCTTGCCCGATCCCGTTTCGGTTCGCTCTCTCATTCTCCTCTCTCTCTCTCGCTCTCCGGTGTCAGCTCTCTCTCTCTCTCCCTGGCGCTTGTTCACCCGCCTTTGCTCCCGCTCGCTCTCTCCCTTCCTTGCCCGATCCCGCTTCTGTTCGCTCTCTCATTCTCCTCTCTCTCTCTCCGGTGTCAGCTCTCTCTCTCTCCCTGGCGCTTGTTCACCCGCCTTTGCTCCCGCTCGCTCTCTCCCTTCCTTGCCCGATCCCGCTTCTGTTCGCTCTCTCATTCTCCTCTCTCTCTCTCTCGCTCTCCGGTGTCAGCTCTCTCTCTCTCCCTGGCGCTTGTTCACCCGCCTTTGCTCCCGCTCGCTCTCTCCCTTCCTTGCCCGATCCCGCTTCTGTTCGCTCTCTCATTCTCCTCTCTCTCTCTCGCTCTCCGGTGTCAGCTCTCTCTCTCTCTCCCTGGAGCTTGTTCACCCACCTTTGCTCCCGCTCACTCTCTCCCTTCCTTGCTCGATCCCGCTTCTGTTCGCTCTCTCATCCTCCACTCTCTCACTCTTACCTGCAGTGTAGACTTACCTTCCCTGCTGACAGCTCTTGTGCAGCCTCCGCTTCGCCTTCCTTGGATCGCGGTGGACTCTCGCCCAATCCTATTCGACATCAGTCTACCTCGTCTGGAAATACTTGGTTTCAAGTACGGTTACCGTATACAAGTCACCAGCCTCTTCCACTTCTGACACTCTCCCTGCCAGCAAGGGCTCGCCATCTACAGGGTTTTTTCTGCCGTCACTGGCTTTTTCCCTGGTGTTACGGGACTGGCTCCCCTGGGTCCACCCGACAGCTTGTTCCTACCACTGTCAGGGTGGCCTCAAGCAGAGCTCGTCCCTATCTCTACGAGCGCAAGAAAGACAAAAAGGGAAGGAAGAGCACCAAGACGGAAGAAGAACCGCAGGAGATCAAGAAGGAGGGGAGAAGAAGACCAAAGACATCTACCCAGGAGGATTCCTCTAAGGAGTCAGGTGAGGAGCTTTCGAGGGTGGTAGTTTCCGATTCTGACAGTTTGCAACGCCCACAAGTCAACATGGCCTCCCTAGAACAGATCCAGGAGATGGTAGCTGCAATCCAAGGCCTTCAGACTGAAGTACAGAATCTCCGAACCGAAAATGTCAGTTTACGACAACAGATCGCAGTACGAGATGATACTCGAGGCGACTTGCCTCCACAGTCATTCTCTTTTGGAAAATATGATGGCAATCCGAAGCATTTGAAGGAATTCCTGGATGCTTGCATGGTCTATTTCACTTTTAGACCAAAGGCCTACGAACTAGACAGGTCCAAGGTTGGTTTCCTTGTTGCTAATCTCGTCGGAAACGCCTTGGCTTGGGCCACTCCGTTGATATCCCAATCCGATCCAGCAGTCAACGACTATTCCCTGTTTACCCAGCAGATGACAGCCAGATTCGACAGACCTGAGGTTCTGTTTTCCTCTTATGAAGCCCTCTTGGACATTCGTCAAGGGAATCAAGATGTTCAAACTTTTGCTACTGCTTTCATCAGACTGGCAAAGGATGCAGGATGGCCTGACTCTGCTCAACAAACCCTCTTTCGCCGGGGACTCCATGACGATCTCAAAGACGAACTAGCCAGAGTGGCTCGTCCAACCTCCTTCCAAGAACTAGTGACCCTGACTCTTCAGCTGGAATACCGACTTCAAGAGCGAAGACAAGAAAGGAGGAGGTTCCGAAACCTTCCTTCTGCCAGCACTACTCCGGTTCCTCTTCTTAATCGGAGCCAGACTGAAGAACCGATGCAGATCGGGACTACTAGAGGCCCCCTGACTCCAGAGGAGAGAAAGAGACGTAGAGATCTGGGTCTCTGCATGTACTGTGGATCTTCTAAGCATTTGCTCCGGAATTGCCCCGAAGTACCTCCAAGACGTTCGGGAAACGCTTCTCCTCGGTCTTGAGCAGGGATAAGAACCGAGCAGAGACGACCAATCCCTGCAACATCACTTGTCAGAAGGCTATCGAAGATGACAACAGATTGTTGGTATTCACCATTCATCTCACTTTCGAGCCCAATCCCACCGTAGAGGTCTTGGCTATGTTGGACTGCGGTGCTGCGGGTAATTTCATCGATGTCCAATGGGCTCAGGATCAGGGGGTGCCATTTTTGCAGAAGAGCAGTTCCTAACTCGTAGAAGGAGTGGATGGAACTCCACTCTCCTCCGGGCCTATTGTACAAGAAACCATACCCGCTACTATGCTTCTATTTCAACACCAAGAAGAGATTGTTTTCGATGTGATAAGAGCCGCACACTTCCCAATAATACTGGGTATACCATGGCTACGTAAGCATAATCCTACGATAGACTGGTCAGCCAACACTATCAGCTTTTCATCTTCCTTCTGTACTTCTTCCTGCCTTCTCCAGACCAATCCGGTTTCTGGTAAGGGAATCCCCACTCCCAAGTCCGCCTCAGTGGTGCAGATGGTGCCGCTCTGCTACCAACGATACGCTGAACTTTTTGAAGGCGAATTACCACGCTCTTTACCTCCTCATCGGCCTGAAGACTGTTCCATTGAGTTAAAACCAGGTGCTTTCGTTCCTTTCGGCCGAATGTATCCCATGTCTCTCCCAGAAAGAAGGGCCCTTAAGGAATATCTGGATGCAAACCTTCAGAACGGTCTCATCAGAGAGTCACGCTCCCCTGCCGGAGCATCTATGTTCTTTATACCCAAGAAAGGGACCTCCGAATTGAGACCGTGTATTGATTATCGAGGTTTGAACTGTATGAATATAAGAGACAGATATCCCATGCCTCTTATAAAGGAAGTACTGGAAGCTGTTGAGGGGGCAAACATTTTTACCAAACTCGACCTTCGAGGTGCCTACCATCTGTTGAGAATCAAGGAGGGAGATGAGTGGAAAACCGCCTTCAGAACTCCTCTGGGACACTTCGAATATCGAGTGATGCCCTTCGGACTGGTATACACTCCGGCGGTTTTTCAACGCTTTGTGGACAAGATATTCTCAGACCTGCTTTATTCTTTTGTAGTAGTCTATCTTGATGACATTCTTGTCTTCTCTTCTTCTCCGGCCGAACATCACAGACACGTGGAGCAGGTGTTAAGAAGACTACAAGAGAATCATCTATTGTTAAAACCAGAAAAGTGCATCTTCGAATCCTCGTCTGTTCCCTACCTAGGCTTTATTCTCTCCAAAGAAGGAGTACAGATGGATCCCGAGAAGGTGAAGGCGGTACTTCTTTGGCCCACTCCCAGCAGCCCTAAGGATATACAGAGGTTCTTGGGTCTCTCGAATTTCTACAGACGCTTTCTCCCAAATTTTTCGGAGATCGTGCTACCTATTACCAATTTACTAAAGAAGGGTCAAGAATTTGTTTGGGACTCGAAGGCAGAACAAGCCTTTCAAGTACTTAAAGAAGCCTTCACCACTGCGTCCATCCTCATTCAACCCAATCAGTCCCTTCCCTTTGTGGTTGAAACGGACGCCTCTGGAGGTGCCATAGGGGCAGCCTTATTACAGTCAGGTAAGGATGGTATCGAACACCCGGTGGCGTACTACTCCCGTACTCTCACCCCGAGTGAAAGAAACTACTCGGTGTTGGAACGGGAATTGCTGGCCATCCGCCAGGCTTGTGTTGAGTGGAGGCACCTGTTACAGGGGGCTGCCCATCCGTTTCTGGTGAGAACGGATCATCGGAACCTTAAGGTACTCCAACATATGGAGTGTCGCAATTCCAGACATGCCCGGTGGGCCTATTTCTTCTCCCAGTTCGACTTTGACATCACGTATCTTCCAGGGAAGGAGAACGTGTTGGCTGATGCCTTATCCCGGAGCCTGGGAGAAGAAAGCCCAGTCGACGGACACAAGTCTGAGGAGATTCTGTCGGGAAAGAAGATATTAGGAGCGGTCAATACATTCTTACAAGAGGTTGAACGTACAACTGGTTCTACCCAGATACCCAATGACCGTCTGTCTTCATTGGAGAAGAGAGGAACAGTGTACTTTTACAAGGACACCCTGTTCCTTCCGTCTAAAGAGCTTCAAATTCAAGCAATGTCTTGGTGTCACGATCTACCTTCTGCTGGCCACAAGGGGCAAAGAGCCACGTCCAATTTGGTATCCAGGTATTTCTGGTGGCCCACTTTAGCCAAGGATGTAAAGGCTTATGTAGCCGCATGTCCTATTTGCGCCTCCAATAAGCCCTCTACGCATCGCCCTTTGGGTCTCCTTCAACAAGGGCATTTGCCAACACGTCCTTGGGAACATATTTCTACTGATTTTATCGTGGATCTTCCTCTCTATGGGCTCTACCGCCATCATGGTTACCGTAGATTCCCTAAGTAAGATGGCACACTTTTCTCCTCTACCTGGCCTACCATCGGCTCCGGAATTGGCAGAGGTTTTCCTGAGAGATGTGGTTAGGCTTCACGGTCTACCCCAAACTATTGTTTCCGACAGAGGCTCTCAATTCACTTCTCGTTTCTGGTCTACACTGTGCAAGACTCTGGGGATCAGTAGAGCTCTCTCTTCTGGATATCACCCCCAAAGTAACGGACAAACTGAGCGTCTGAACTCCACTTTAGAACAGTACCTTCGTTGTTTCTGTGGTCAAGAACAGGAGAGTTGGAGGTCTTTTCTCTCCACAGCGGAATTCGCCTATAATAACACAGTACACTCTTCCCTAGGAACAAGTCCATTCTTTTTCTCCTATGGTTTTCATCCCATGCATATCCCCTTGGTCGGAATACCATTGACTGCCGTCCCTGCGGTTGACCAAAGGCTTAGTGAACTAAGACGTATACAAGGGGAGGCTAAGAAGAGCTTGGAGACTAGCAGGGAGCTCCAAAAGAAGTACGCCGACAGGAAGAGATCTCAGAACCCCAAATGGACTGTCGGCACTAAAGTGTGGTTGTCCACTAAATTCTTGCCTCGCTGGTTACACCCAGGGAAGTTTTCTGCCAGATTCATTGGGCCTTTCCCCATTTCCTCACAGATCAATCCGGTGGCCTTTCGCCTGAAACTTCCTCACAGTATGAAGCGCATCCATCCAGTGTTCCACTCGTCCCTTCTCAAGGCCTATCTATCGGACCCGCATGGTCGGACAGTGCCACGCTCATCAATTCCAGATAATCCAGAACCTGAGGAATACAAGGTGGAGAGGCTGGTGGATTCTCGCTACAGACATGGTACTATTCAGTACCTGGTACATTGGAAGGGGTATTCCACTGCAGAGCGTACCTGGGAACCTAGAAGCCACATCCATGCCCCTCGCCTGTTACGTCTTTTTCACCGCCTTCATCCGGGTAAGCCTGGGGGATCCCGGCTGGGAAGGGGGCATACTGTCACAACGCGACCCTGGACACTGTGGAAAAGATGGAGGCTTGCTTAGGCTCCTTGCGGTCCTTACCGTTCTAGTCTTTTTGGTCCTTTTCCTTTAAAAGGCAGCCACGCCCACAACGCTGTGCGTTGCAACTCGCATTGTCAGCCTTTCGCTAACTTCGCCTGCAGTGCCGCTCCTTGAGCTTGGTCCTTGATACTTCCTTTCTAGTACTCAGCCCGCTTGGACTTTCCCTGTTTCTAGACTCTTTCCGTACATAAGGCTGTCCTTGCTCCCGCTTGCTCTCTCCCTTGCTTGCCCGATCCCGTTTCGGTTCGCTCTCTCATTCTCCTCTCTCTCTCTCCCTGGCGCTTGTTCACCCGCCTTTGCTCCCGCTTGCTCTCTCCCTTCCTTGCCCGATCCCGTTTCGGTTCGCTCTCTCATTCTCCTCTCTCTCTCTCGCTCTCCGGTGTCAGCTCTCTCTCTCTCCCTGGCGCTTGTTCACCCGCCTTTGCTCCCGCTCGCTCTCTCCCTTCCTTGCCCGATCCCGCTTCTGTTCGCTCTCTCATTCTCCTCTCTCTCTCTCGCTCTCCGGTGTCAGCTCTCCCTCTCTCTCCCTGGAGCTTGTTCACCCACCTTTGCTCCCGCTCACTCTCTCCCTTCCTTGCTCGATCCCACTTCTGTTCGCTCTCTCATCCTCCACTCTCTCACTCTTACCTGCAGTGTAGACTTACCTTCCCTGCTGACAGCTCTTGTGCAGCCTCCGCTTCGCCTTCCTTGGATCGCAGTGGACTCTCGCCCAATCCTATTCGACATCAGTCTACCTCGTCTGGAAATACTTGGTTTCAAGTACGGTTACCGTATACAAGTCACCAGCCTCTTCCACTTCTGACACTCTCCCTGCCAGCAAGGGCTCGCCATCTACAGGGTTTTTTCTGCCGTCACTGGCTTTTTCCCTGGTGTTACGGGACTGGCTCCCCTGGGTCCACCCGACAGCTTGTTCCTACCACTGTCAGGGTGGCCTCAAGCGGAGCTCGTCCCTATCTCTACGAGCGCAAGAAAGACAAAAAGGGAAGGAAGAGCACCAAGATGGAAGAAGAACCGCAGGAGATCAAGAAGGAGGGGAGAAGAAGACCAAAGACATCTACCCAGGAGGATTCCTCTAAGGAGTCAGGTGAGGAGCTTTCGAGGGTGGTAGTTTCCGATTCTGACATCCACTTACTGAACGGAGCCAAGGTGTTCTCGAAATTGGACATACAAATGGGATACCATCAACTCGTGCTGACCCCCGAGAGTAGAAACATCACCATTTTTGTCACCCACCTGTGGCTATTTCGCTACAAGAGGCTAACCTTTGGCATCTCATCAGCGGCAGAGATTTTCCAGGCCGAGGTACATAATGTCATTAAGAACATCCCAAACTGCCCTAATTATACCGATGACATCCTGGTCTTCGGCACTGATGTCAACAAGAATGATGAAGCTCTACTAAAGGTATGTTAAGCATTGGAAGCTGCCAACCTCACACTGAATCAGGATAAGTGTGAGTTCTGCAAAAGCACACTGTGGTTCTTCTGACACATTTTCTCAGAGACGGGCATGACACCGGACCCTGAATAGGTTGCAGCGCTGAATGAAACGTCCCCTCCCTCAAACGTGTCAGAGCTGCGCTCATTTCTGGGCCTCACCAGCTACTGCACATGTTACATCCAGCACTTTCCCACGGTGAGTGAGCCTTTGAGAACGCTAACCAAGCAAGACGCCACGTTCAACTGGACGGACAAATGCCAGAAGGCCTTTGAAATCATCTGTGAGAGGGTAGCCAAGGCTGAAAACATGTCATACCATGATCCCAGTTGCAAGACAGAGCTGACGGTTGATGCAAGCCCATTCGGTCTCTGAGCCATTCTCATTCAAGTGGACCTGATAGATCTGTCCCAGACCCACATCGTCGCGTATGCCAGCAGGAGCCTTTCTGCCACGGAGAAATCATACTCGCAGGCGGAAAGGGAAGGATTGGCCGTGGATTGGGCGTGCAAACCTTTTCACCTCTTTCTATATGGCAAACCGTTCCGGGTGATAACTGACCATCAAGCGCTGCTGTGTTTATATGGCAACCCGCAAGCGAAGATGCCGCCTCGCATCGTGAGATTGGGGCTCCGACTGCAAGATTATTCCTTTGAGATCACCCATCGATCTGGGAAAGGCGAGAATCCTGCTGACTTCCTCTCCAGACGGCCCCGTGGAGGGTGCATGCCTGAACCGTCAGTGGCGGATAGATATCTCCGGTATCTAATACATCAAGCAGCACCACAGGCTATAGACATGGCGCAGATAGCCTGTGAGGTTGGAAATGACACAGCCTGCCAGATCATCTGTGAAGGACTCAGCTCGGGCCTCTGGAGGAGGGCCAGAGAGAGAGGAAGAGCAGCAGGTGGAACCATACAACTAGAGGCAGAACGTCTACTACAGGTAAAAGAGGAGCTGGCACTGTCGGATGATCACATACTATTGAAGCACTGCAAGTTTGTGATTCCCACTTCCCTGCGGAATAGGTAATTCAACTTGCCCATGAGAACCATCGGGGCATCGTATCTACTAAGCGCATGCTGCGCCAGAAGGTCTGGTTTCCGCATCTCGACGCCATGTTGGAGGAAGCACTTAAATCATGCCACGCCTGCAGTCTCATCACTCCTAACTGGCACCCCGAACCCTTAAACATGTCAGAACTCCCCGAAGGGATATGGGCAGCCGTAGCGGCTGACTTCTTCGGTCCTATTGAAGGGGGGAAGTATGTACTAGCCGTCATGGACGAGTACTGCAGATACCCCAAAGCCCAGCTAATATCAACCTCAGCCCAGCATGTTATACCAGCACTGGATCACATCTTCACAGCATATGGGATTCCGAAGGTGTTAAAGACGGACAATGGACCCCCATTTAATGGACACCACTTCGCACAATTTGCAGACAACATGGGATTCCATCATCGGAAGATCATCCCTCTATGGCCTCAAGCAAATTGCATGATTGAAAGATTCATGGCCAACTTGAAGAGAGCATTATAAATTGCCAAGCTCACCAGACAGCCATATGAGCTGTTGCACCAGTTACTGCAGGACTACCAGAGTACTTCACACAGCACCACCGGAAAGACCCCCGCAGAAATTGTGCTTGGAAGACATATCCAGACAAGGATACCGCAAGTTCAGGGGACTAGCACTCGACCCGAGGTCGACAGAGAAGTGAGAGAGCGTGATGAAGCAGCGAAAGATCACTTGAAAGCATACGCCGATAGGCGTAGGGGGGCCCGAGAGACCCAGATCGAATTGGGCAACATTGTGGCGGTGATATAGCCACAGACTCATAAGCACACATCAGTGTTCCACGAAGAGCCCTTACTTGTCGCTGCGAAGAAAGGATCGATAGTCAATGCTCAAGGAACGGGAGGTCCCATCACTCGCAACTCATCTCACTTCAAGGAAATCCCTTCACCAGGGTCACAGCGACTAAGTGGAAGGGTGACTGTTCCCGTTGACTACGTCTCAGATGCTCCCTATGAAGGGGACCAAGAGGTCCCGGGTGACTCCGACCAGGACGACCCGTGGATTATGGAGCCAGCGGCAGCCCTCCTGAATCGAGA
Source organism: Ambystoma mexicanum (assembly GCF_040938575.1). Taxonomy (NCBI): domain Eukaryota; kingdom Metazoa; phylum Chordata; class Amphibia; order Caudata; family Ambystomatidae; genus Ambystoma; species Ambystoma mexicanum. The sequence goes on along the minus strand of NC_090925.1, from coordinate 322,377,750 downwards.
TGTGTGCGACCACAGTGTGCTCGCAACAAGCCTCGCCACCCGATTGAGGAGATGGCGTAGTTAACCCTGTTCGGACCTTCACCAGTTGTGAGGGTCTAGTAACTGTTTAAAACGGGGGGAGATGTCACTTTGACATACTCCAGGAAGGTGGGAGGCGGGAGGTTGGGAGGGAGGAAGTGACGCAGGAGGACGGGGCTGCGGCAGTCTGTATTGAAGGAGAATAAAGTTAAGAAGTATGTTCCAGCTCCCCGTGTCCGCCCTATTCTTTTTTTTTTTTTTGAAATTTAAATTTTTATTTTCACAGTAAGCAAACATAAATAAATGAACAGCAGTCCATGAAATTCACACATATCAACCAAGTGAAAGCAAAGTAATCAATTCGCCATAAACAATCCAAACATATAGACATCAAAAATAGAACAAGAAGGAAGAAAGGAAAAGAAGAAAAAGAAAAGGAAGAAAGAGAATAAGAGCGTAGGAGTAGAAGACATAAACCAAAAATTTCAATGCAAAATACTATACCTCAGACAAAAGGGCATTACAAAAACCATCACACAAACTATAGGTATTATACAGATTATGAGTGTTCAAGTGTAAGTACATAATACCCCAGATCAAAGATCAGGTTTATCCATATGCATCAAGAAAGCAGCTCCAAATGTCCCAACATTTTTCAATGTCACCAGTGAGTTTGTAAATGGCTTTTTCATATGTTGAAACAGTAAGTAGCTCCTCCACCCAGTCATCAATGTTAAATGAAGTACTTGATTTCCATGACCTCAATATGAATTTTTTAGCAACCATGCATGCACGAAGCAACCAAACTCTCTTACCAAAGTCAATTTCCTCCAGAGAAGAGTCATCACCCAAAATCAGTAATGAAGCATTCATGGGGATTGTGACATCTAAGACCAGACTCAACCTCTCCCGAACCTTATCCCAGAATTGCATCGTCTTGGGACAGGACCAAATCAAATGACTCAGAGATCCTCTCGAACATTTACACTTCCAGCAAAGATTGTTGTCTAAAAGTCGTCTCCTGAATAGTTTCTCCGGCGTCCAATAGGCCCTGAACAACAACTTAGTTTGAGAAGCTCTGAGGGACCAATCCAAACTTACCAAACGAGTGTTTTCACAGCACCTCCGCCAACATCTGAAGTTAACATCTTCCCCCAATTCCTCCGCCCAAATTGCAGGCAATCTCGGATCACCCTTCCGAGTAGCTTTTATAATTCCATACATGGTAGAAGCAGGGTGTGAGGCACTCAAGCATACAGATAGAGCTGTCCAAGCAGGACTCTGACCAGTCAATTGTGGCATCTCAACACAAGCTGAAATAATAATCTTCAGTTTCCTATATTCAGCAAACGAGCATTCTGACATGTCATACATCTGGCCAAGCTGAGCGTACGTCAACCAGTTGTCCCCCTCAAACAAATCTCCAATATATTTGATGCCAGCCACAAACCATTCCACCCAAAACAGAGGTTTACCCTGATATTTCAAGGCTGGATTATTCCATATGGAGGCATCTGGGTGTAAATATGGGTCAGCACTCACACGATTCGAGAGCTCACACCAGCAGTCTCGCAAGAATGAAGTAAGAGAGCTGACTTTTTTTGATTTGTTCTTCTGAGTAGTCAGCAACGCTTTCGGGTCCAATTGGGAAACAGCACTGCATTCCCAGGATAAGAGGTCAGAATGTTCAGACTGTACATCTCCAGAGTCAATAACTCTGCACAAATGACGAGTGGAAAACGACAAATGGTAGTCTGAGAAATTAGGCAAGTTCATTCCACCCAATTTCAATGGGAGTTGAAGCTTCCAAATTGCGAGCCTCGGAGGTTTCCCATTCCAAATAAAGTTCTGCATTACTGGGGTGCACGGGAAGTTTCACACGCAATTGACCCTGTTTGAGCGGGGCACGTGTATTACTGGGGTGCGTGGGAAGTTTCACACGCGATTGGCCCTGTGCGAGCGGGGTATGTGTGTTACTGGGGTGCGCAGGAAGTTTCACACGCGATTGGTCCTGTGCGAGTGGGGTACATGTATTACTGGGGTGCACGGGAAGTTTCACACGCGATTGGCCCTGTGCGAGCGGGGTACGTGTATTACTGGGGTGCGCGGGAAGTTTCACACGTGATTTCAGCAGGGTACGTGTATCACTGGGGTGCGCGGGAAGTTTCACACGCAATTTCAGCAGGGTACGTGTATTACTGGGGTGCGCGGGAAGTTTTACACGCGATTGGCCCTGTGCGAGTGGGGTACGTGTATTACTGGGGTGCGCAGGAAGTTTTACACGCGATTTCAGCAGGGTACGTGTATTACTGGGGTGCGCAGGAAGTTTCCCATGTGATTTCAGCAGGGTACGTGTATTACTGGGGTGCGTGGGAAGTTTTACACGCGATTTCAGCAGGGTACGTGTATTACTGGGGTGCGCGGGAAGTTTTACACGCGATTGGCCCTGTGCGAGTGGGGTATGTGTATTACTGGGGTGCGCGGGAAGTTTTACACGCGATTTCAGCAGGGTACGTGTATTACTGGGGTGCGTGGGAAGTTTCCCACGCGATTTCAGCAGGGTACGTGTATTACTGGGGTGCGCAGGAAGTTTCACACGCGATTGACCCTGTGCGAGTGGGGTACGTGTATTACTGGGGTGCGCAGGAAGTTTTACACGCGATTTCAGCAGGGTACGTGTATTACTGGGGTGCGTGGGAAGTTTTACACGCGATTTCAGCAGGGTACGTGTATTACTGGGGTGCGCGGGAAGTTTTACACGTGATTGGCCCTGTGCGAGTGGGGTATGTGTATTACTGGGGTGCGCGGGAAGTTTTACACGCGATTTCAGCAGGGTACGTGTATTACTGGGGTGCGTGGGAAGTTTCCCACGCGATTTCAGCAGGGTACGTGTATTACTGGGGTGCGCAGGAAGTTTCACACGCGATTTCAGCAGGGTACGTGAATTTCGGGGGTGCCGGGGAGTCCCACACGTGATTTGGCAGTGTGGGTCCTCCCAGGTGTTCCCTGTACACCCTCCACGGCCCCTGCAGGCAGCCCACACCACAGGGGACTACCCTGCATCCCTGGTCATGTCCTGCAGGCAGCCCACCCAACAATGGCATGCCCCCCAGCAAAGGCACATGTCTCCTTGCACTACTGATCACCAACTCATGTCCCCTTGCACCCCCACCCCCCAGCATTGCGGGGCACCTGCCAGCAGGCCCCCACTCATGTCCCACTCATGTCCCCATGCACCCCCACCCCCCAGCATTGTGGGGCACCTGCCAGCAGGCCCCCACTCATGTCCCCCTGCACCCCCACCCCCCAGCATTGCGGGGCACCTGCCAGCAGGCCCCCACTCATGTCCCACTCATGTCCCCCTGCACCCCCACCCCCCAGCATTGCAGGGCACCTGCCAGCAGGCCCTGACACATGTCCCCCAGCCAACACATCATCACAATCTAGATCCCTGGCCCTTAGGGGCAGCCTCCACATGCCAAACACCCACCCAAGTATTGCATCCACCGACTTAGAAATGCCAATTACATGATACAACCCCAATGTCAAGTATGTAAATGAACACATGTCCCTCACATACACAGAATGGGCATCAGTGAATGTCAAACCCATATCATGATATGCATGAAACCAATGAGATGATACTACACATTGAAGTTTGATGAAAATGGAATTAAAAATAAACAAACGACAATGGGAATTAAAAACAAAAAGCAGCATGTCCGTAAAATAATGAAAAACCACAAATCATAATCCAAAGGAAAGGTGTCCAAAGTCACAGTTCAAAAAAGTACATCCAAGGGAAAAACAAAACCGAAAACCATTGCTCCATGGGTAAATCCAAAAAAAACCATAATCCAACAGTCAACTATATACAGATAAACAATCCAGGGTCCATGATCCCAACTGAAGAAATGAAACCTATCTAAAAATACTACCTAATAAAAAAACTATATACAAAAATGTGGTCCATTGTCCAAAAGGTCCAAAATCAATAAAAAAGCAAAGGAAACCTAACACTAACTACATAACTATTTACAAGGGCAGCGGGCTAGTCCAACGGCTCACTGGTTATTGTCATGGGCCAGGGCATCATCGAACTCCTGTTCAATGGCTTGGAGGCGGGCATGTTCCCTGGCCCCGAGGTCTCGCAGGGATAATGCAGTGTCCAGCTCCAACTCCCTGCGAATACCCTCGAGGCACTCAGCCCTGACCATTGTGAGCCGTTCCTCCTCTGCCCGCTGCCGCTCCGCACCTATCTGCTGGCCAAACCGCTCCCACACAGAAGACACTCCTATCCCAGGGTTCTCCTGCCCTCCGGCCGATGCCTGCCCCCCTGATGTAGATGGCCCCGAGCCATGATGCCTCCCACGTCGAGCCTGCCGCTGCCTCCGACGCAACTGCCTGTGCCAGCACAACGGCATCCAGGCTGATGGAATCCACCAACGCCGTCGTGCACGTGCCCTGCCCGATGATGCCGTCACATCCTCCATCTGCTGGGGTCCAGTTGCTGGTGTGTCCACCCCTGCTGGACCTCCGACTCCCGACTGTGGCAGGGATGGGATCCCCACCGAGTTGGCTGCGTTGGTCGGGGCAGGTCCACAGGGGGCCCTGGTGGCATTTGGGCCGGAAGACGGCATGGAGAACGACTGGCGCATAGCCTCCACAGAGGAGGAGAGGGTCGCCAGAGTGCCCGACACATGTACGAAACCCCTGACCACGGCTGCTCCCAACTGGGCCAAGTTGGCACGGTGCTCTTCGTGATGACGTGCGTGCTCCCCCCGGGAAGCACGCACCTCATCGCGAATGACACCCGTGCGCAATGCGACACCAATCAGGACCTTCTCCATACGGCCAGGGGTCCCCTCGTCCGCAGGTGGAGGGGAGTCAGATGACATGGACATCCCCCCTACCTGCGGACGGGCCTGGGATGGGGCATCCCTGCTGGTGCATGGTGGTGCAGTCACAGTGTCAGGGACAGTGACATGCACAGGCACCTCCACGGCGACCTGTGCTGCCTCCTGCCCCTGCCCCTGGACTGCACCACTTGCACCAGCAGGGATGCCCCCACCAGGCCCCATGTGCGGCTCAGTAGCGGCCTCCTCCTCTGTGGAAACCACCAACCTGGATGGCTTCACCCTGTCTTCTGCCGTTGCAAGCCCCTGTGGGGGCTCACCCACCCCTTCTGTGTTTGCTCCACAGCGCCGTCTCCGCCCTCTTCTTCACTTTGCGCTGTGTAGAGGGAGACATAGAACACAAGCATCAGGGCACTGTACAATGGTCCCCTAGACAGGAAGCAATAGCAGATGAGTGGCACTGTCAAAGATCACTTCCATCATGTCCCTCCACAACACATGGGTCAGTGCAGGCAAAACACATGCAGTAACAGGCATGGCGCATGCTATGGACATTAGCAAACATGTCCAAGGGACTCTTGAAACATACAATGTTGTTTTTGAACTCACATGCATCATGGGTCATGCCTATCACATGCACACACTTCACCATACTTTCATCCATCTGGACTCGTACACCCCAGACACAGTGGATGCAAGGATAACTAGGCTGCATCAGTGAATCTGAACATTGTCACAGACATGTGTCATGCATCCATGGCATTCACAAGTCACAGACACGCAGGTCAGACACACAGACATGGACACCATACATGTACATGGCATCATCACCCATCCCTCACCCCCACCCATGTCCAGGAACAGAGACTGGCATGCTGTCATGTGTCCATTCCGGATAGGGCTCCCCATGTAGCATTTAAACACATACACCAACCGTGTGCTTCACACATTACTGGTCTCACATGCATGACCATGATGTCCCTGCACACACACACACACACACACACGCGCGTACATGGCCTATGTCACACATACAGGCAAGTATCAGACAACCAGCACACTGCAACATGCCCTGTCTCACACAGCAATGCTTGGCCACTTACCGCTCGACTCCAGACAGGTCTGCCTCTCAAGGATCTGGGCATGGAGCGCTGGGCGTACGCGTTCCAGGACCCTCAGCTGGATGGTACTCATGCTGCCCCGGCCCCCCTCCACGAGGCGCTGGGCCTTTATGAGGGTCCTGGACCTCCAGTCCTCCCAGCGCTTCTTGACTTGCTTGATGTTGCGGGTTGCCACCCCCTCCGCGTTGATGGCAACCACAAAGTCGTCCCAGATCCTGTCCCGTCTTTCCTTGTCGGTGCGTGATGATCTGAAGAGGGCATCATAATGCCCCAGGACAAGCTCCACCAGGACACCAACTTCCTTCTGACTGAAGCTGGTGGCCCTCTGCCCCTCTGGCTGGGGGTCGCCAGTGGTCTCAGATGGTGTTTGCCCCGACATGGCGACCCCCGAGGCAGGCGTGGGTGGGCAACTGGGTCCTGGGGCTGGGCTGTGGAGCGATGGTATCCCAGTCGGGAGTCTTCTGTTCCAGCAGGGGTGGGCACCCCAACTGGACCCCTGCAGATGGCTGATGTGCAGGCACCAAATGGCAGGGCACGGTGGCAGCAGGCAGGCAGGCAGGCAGGCAGGCAGGCAGCAGCAGATGGCTCGTGGGAGGCTGCTCGGGGCTCTGTGGGGCAGTAATTCGGCCTTTTGGGCAGGAGCGTGGTCTTCCGTGTGCTTACGTGTGGCCAGCTTGATACGGAGTGATTTGGCACGTGAAAATTCTGCACGTCAGCGTGTAATTCGAGGAAAGACCCTTAGCGCGTAAGCTCGTCTGCACGCAAACGCGATTTCATTGGACCGAAGGCCCTTCAAGCGTAAGCGCCTCTGTGACGTGACGCGCGCGGGCGTGCACGGGCGTGAAAAACTGCATGTCCGCATGGGAATGCGTGTAATCCGAGGAAAGGGCCCATGCGCGTAAGTGACGTGACGCGCGTGGGCGTTTCCCTCAGCACGGGTTAAAGGTGAGCGGGGGCAGCAGTTTGCTGTACGTGCCTTTCATGGAGACCGACGTGTGTTGCTGCTTCCTGTTGTTTCGCGCGCCATCACAACTTCACAGCTATCAAGGACGTATCTCTTCTTTTGGCGGGGGTATTGGCTACGCGTGTTTTTCTGCATCGCGCTTGTCAGACAGTGAGTCGCACACGCTATTTTTCCCACTGCGGGTGCCCCTGTGTATCGCACCCATTTTCGAGGTCATAGTAGCCTGCGTGTCCCACGCGTACGTGTTATTCGTGTAACTGGGTGCCACCGCGTACTGCGGGAGGTTGATTCCACGCACGTAGCTTGCAGGGTTGCGTGCACGGTTTTACTGCAGTTTTGGGGTGCCTGAGCATTGCGTGACCCGTCACTACATCACCGGGGTCACATACAGCCTTGCAGGTGCAGGGGGGCTGTTAACATCTTGCTTCCCACCCCCTTCACCCCAATTGCCCAGGTCAATTGTGGTGTACACCTCCCATTGGCACTACTCCATCTGTGCTGGCACTACTACATCTGTGCCATGGTTGGGAGGACACCAAAGGTGAGGGGCACCTCAGCTGGGCGTACTCCTTGTGGAGGGCATGGTCGGGGACGTGGCCGTGGTGACCAGAGAGTAGGGGGACTCCAGGGTGTCCAGGGTGGCCACAGAGGGGGAAGAGGCAGGGGTGCGCCACTTGAGCACAATGGTGTGCCATGTGTTGGTGCAGTCATGCCACCACCCCCTGTGGTTCCAGGGGATGCAGCTTCTGCATCTGGCACTGACACCCATGTGACCCGGCAGTCCGTTCCATCGACTGCCACGGGCCCAAGGGTAGTGGTAGCTGCAGGTGCAGCTTTGGACACCGCCACCCAGGCCCAGGGTCTGCCAGTGCAGGCTGCGTTGGCACTTAAGGAGCCCTTGGTGGATTTCCAACAGGCCAGCAGGGAAACCATAGGGGCACGCAGGGCTGCTCTGACCAAGACACGTGTCCCTGGGGCAGTTATGTCATCTGCTGCCCCGAACAGCCGGGTGTTGGCAAGTGCAGGGGCAGATGCACCCAACAACACCCCGGTTGTGAGTCTGCCAACCAGGACCGTTGCAGTCAATGACCCTGCCACAGCGGATGTTGCTGCGCAGGGTCCATTAGAGGGTACCCAGATGCCACTGACACAAGTCAGGCCTTTGGTCGTCCCTCCACCTGCCACTCCCTTGGCTCAATCCACCGAACCCACTGGCCATACTGGTCAGGGACCTTCCTTCCCCTACACTCTCTGCTTTCCACTGGAACTTGTCCACCTGGCCTTCTTTTCGCACTCGATAACACATGGTCCCTTCTGCACTGACCAGCACTTCCCCCCTTTCATCTCCCCCGCATCTTCTTGTTACTGCACTTGCACGATCCGAATGACACAAGGCCTAGTAGGACCGTTTTTGTTTTCCATCCTTGTCCCGCCCTCCCTCTTTTGTCTTGTTGCGCCTTCAAACACCTTTTGCTGTACAGGCGTATAAATACCCAATAAATAAAACCAACAGAGCACAATGTATAGAGCCTATGTGGCTGCCTGACATGCTGCACATGGCTTCCCTGCTCCAGTGAGAGCAACAAAAATGTTGCTGCACCTGCGGACACCCAAGATCAGCATGGACTTCAACCAGAAAAAAGTGGACTGTTCTTACTTTGGGGAAGCCACATCAGGGCTCGCCCCTAACATGATCTTGGACTCTGGCAGTAGTAGAGTGAGAGATCGGAGGAGAAGAGGGGGGAGATGCACGGAGTAGCAGGAGTGAAGGTGGGTGGAGTTGGGAATAGGAGAGTAGAGAGAGAAGAATAGGATACAGAGCCAGGGAAAGGACCATCGGGCACGAGCGGTAGAAACTAATTTGGCCAAAATGTCTAGAAGGTGCACCCCCAGATCCTCTAATAGATACTAACAAATTGGTAGCGTAGGGGTAGATTAGAAGGTTCCTGAGGAAGTTCTCCCCTTCAGCTAGTCCAGAGAGTTTACTGCACGGGCTACATTTCTGCTGGATACTAACCCAGGATTAGGAACGGCTGGGTTAGGGTGGACAAATGCTATTTTAGATGAGAGGGAGGGGACCATGCTAAATTATTTCATAAGCACCCTTGAATTATCTCTGGGAGTTGGGGTATTCTTTTAGACATCTGTGACATTCCCTTTTGGAATAGGTAGAGAGTATGAGTGAGAGGTTGTCTGCTGATCTCAGATTGAAGAGAGGTTTACATATCTTAACCTTGGATTGTATGAAACCAGGGACTTTTCCGTGGACAGCTTTGAAGACAATTCTCCTACCCACTGGGAGCCAATGTAGGGAAGTAAGGGCTGTGGATATATGCTCCCTGCAACCAACTCTGAGCAGAATGCAAACAGCCACATTTTGGACTGGTGGAGTCTTGACATAAGGTAAGCAGGTAGGCTTAGGTATAAGCAGTTGGCATAATCCAGTCTTGGCATGACAATAGCAAGGACTGCAATACATTTCTGGGTAAATGCGAGGAAAGAGAGTATTTCCTCAGGATCATTAGCTGTCCGAAGGCTTATTTACCTACTGAGGTGATCTGAGGTCCCATCCACAACTCAGAGTTCATGATAATACACACATTACTTACTCTTTGAGATATTCAGGGAAAATGTGGGGTTATCATTGCCTACCCGAAGACAGTAAACGAAGGCTTGATTACTAGCCATCAGAATGTCTTTTATGAGTTTAACAAGAGGTGGCACTGTGCCATCCAAAGATAAGTTTTATATGCATACGGCAATAAGGGTACCGAGGTAGTAGAGAATTTTAAGATTAGCTGTGCACCCTCCATGTAGTTATGGTAGTAGAGACTGAAGAGGGGTGGGAGCTAAGAAAGATGTATATTGAAAAGTAGCAGCAAGAGCTAAGTGCCTTGTGGGACCCCACAATACGATGTTTGAAATGCATCCAGAATTATGCCCTCTGAGCAGATTTCTAGGAAGGATAGGATCAAGTTGAAGGCCCGATCCCTGATACTCAGTTTTAAAAGTCTTTTTTAAGGATCTTGTGGTCAACCAAATAGAAAATCTAGCAAAATCAATGGTACAGCCCTGTCTTGGTCACTTGTTAACATAAGGTTATTGTAGGGTTCTGGGTTCCCCACAGATGACCCTGACCTCAGGTGAAGTTCCAGCAACTTCTTTAATTAAGTTCCAGTACATAGTGACAATCATATAAGGTCAAGTACATCTGGGTTCAGGGTAACATACACCTGCATCCTCCCAGGTAGGCTTACATCTCTCAACTCCCAACATAGAACCCTTGAATCATACATCAACATTCTCACAACCAAGATTCTGTGTCACTCACTTAGCATTCTGCTCCTTCTGCACAAGCAACAAAGAAACCAAATCACTACATATCTCCCTTCCTAACACACAGCAGACACACCAGCCAAACATCACATACGCTCAACACAATGCATCCACACACTCAAATTCCATGCGCGTACATCCCTACCGCCAGAACTAAGACTACATCCAGAACCTGAAAGCATCCCCAATAGAAATGGTACCATGACACCAACTACAATGCCCCTCCCCTTTTCTACCAAGTAAGGGAAAGACACTACCACACAAAATTGCACCACTTACAATCTATACCTCAGGAAAATCAATAATCTCTCCTCCTCTACCACACAACAACACACAACCCATGCTAACTCACACCACATGACTACATAGCTCCAAGCTAAATCACTAAATTTCACACCATGAACAAGGATGGGTATTCCAAACACCTGAGTAAATGACAAAACAACAAATGCACAACAAATGCCTGTGCTGCCACCCCCAATTCGTCGCCTGTATTCTAATGGTCCACCTGACATACCTCAACCACTGAATGAGTAAGCATGGAAACACAAGCCAAACCACCGGAAACATCACAGTCACCTGTACAACCACAACTATTCAAATCCCTGCAGCCAATAAAACACAACATCAAGATGTGCACTTCACACTAAAAGAACCAGGCTGGACGTTCCAAACGTCTCGGTAAAACAACACCCATGAACACAACCAGTGTGATATTGCTACCCCTTATTCGTTACCTGTGTTCCTCAAAACAACCTAACTAACACAACTGCTGCGAGTAATTATTTACACCACACACTCTAATTCATCAAACACCAACTATAAAATCGCCAACATGTTAAATACCTAGCACACCACAATTACTCACACATGCTTATATCCACACTACAATCACAAAACAGTTTTACCAAATATTAACATCACTGCCAAATAATTTCTACACTCTAAAATTCTTAATATTTCTAAAAGTTCTAACATAGCTTCTTGTTTCTCCTAAAATGGTACATATACTCTAGAGAAATAGGCACAAAAAAACCTTCCACAAAAATCATGCACAAAAGTCCTTTGAATAGTCCCACCTGTGGAAAAATATGAGTGCAAACAAACTCTTCCACAACCTATTTTGAAATTCTGACCAAACCACTTCACTTCACTTTAAAGTCCATCTGTGGAAACAAATTAGCCAAATGCATTACTACAACGTTTCCTATTCTTATAAAAATGGACAACCTGAACAAAAATGTGTTAGTACAGCAAACACATATATTATCCATTAAACAACATTGCTATACTCATTTCCAATCTACCATGTAATTCACATAAAATTGCATTTTAACCTGCATTGTGTTAACAGAGGCTATGACATTCCCACTTCTTGCATTCACACTCTCTCTCAGCTACACACAGGGATGTCTAAATCAAAAACAAGCCTCACATGACATCTATCACCAGTTAACTTTCTTTGTTATACCACAATACACAAAATCTCAAAGGCAAAGAAAACAAAACATTCCGTTTCCTGCTCCTACCGTCCACGTGTTTTAATAACAATACCTTCAGGGACACGGCCCGACTCAGGTGTCCACCCCTTTAACTCAAAGTACCTCTGAAATATCCATTTCGGCAATTTGTATCTGTTGCTTCTTCAACTCCTTCAAATAAAAGGCAACACTGGGTGGAGACACGGCAGCAAACAAGCACCACAACGCCACCAGGAGCCGCTCCCAAAAATAACGCTCACAGCTACACAGCATCATCCAGCTCATGGATCCTGTGAACCCTTCAGGTACAGCTTTTTCTAACTGTCGGCAAAATCTCATTTGGACTTGCTCCAAGCCCCTCCAATGTTGTACCATGGGCTCCCAGCCCATCCAAGCACTGCAAGTGCTGACTTGGGCACTATGCCCCTCCAGCAATGCCATGGGCTCCAAGCCCCCAAGTGTATTCACGGGCTACAAGTCTCTTAGGTGCAGGTACGGACTCCGAACCCCCTCAAACGCTGGAATGCCCCCCAGGACCCTCCTCTGCTCCAGACGCTTTGCACATTAGCCACCAATATACCATTTAACATCTAGGCGCAGTGTCATAATCTGTGCTGTGATTGATTATGGCTATGAGTGTTGTGATGGTGGTGATGTCACCAACATTCTAGGTGGAGTGTTGGTGTGATGATGTCACTGGGACTCTTGGTGGAATGTTGATGTATGTTTTGGGTTCTACTGGTGTCAGTTGGACCTAAGCTGCTGGGCTAGATGGATGTCCCAGTGCTTTCTCTACTTAATAACTAAGAGAATAAACCTACATGTAAACTACTTATCTTATGGTGTTCTTGATTGGCGAAGGAGGCTTAGTTTACATCACTGGCAACGAGGATGGTCCTGCTGGGAAGGGGCAGTTAGTGAGGTGCATCTTAGGGTTGTAAAGGGTTAGTGAGGTGCTGCCTGGGAATTCAAGTGGTAGTGAGGTGTTGCCTGGTTAATCTAAAGGGTGGTTAGGTGTTGGTTATTTTAAAGGGCAGTGAGGTGCTGTCTGGTTGTTTTTAGGGGCAGTGAGATGCTGTAAGGTCATTCTAGGGACAGTGAGGTGCTGTCTGGTGTTTTTAGGGACAGTCAGGTGCTGTCTGGGTCATTTTGGGGTAGGTGCTGTCGGGGTCATGAGGCAGTGAGGTGCTGTTTGGTGTTTTTAGTCTGGGGTTTTTAGGGACAGTCAGGTGCTGTTTGGTGTTTTAGGGACAGTGAGGTGCTGTCTGGTTGTTTGTAGGGATGGTTTTAGGTGTATGGAGGTGCTGTCTGGTTGTTTTAGGGGCAGCGTGGTTCTGTCTGGTTATTTTCTGGTGTATTTAGGGACAGTGAGGTGTTGTTTGGTTGTTTTAGGGGCATATTCGAGAGCGCCCTGGTTGTTTTAGAGTTTAGTGAGGTGCTGTCTCGTTGTGTTCTGGTGTTCTGGGTGTTGTAGGGACAGTCAGGTGCTGTGTGGTGTTGGGACAGTGAGGTGCTGCCTGGTAGTTGTAGGGGCAGTGAGGTGCTGTCTAGTGTTTGTAGGGATGGTTTTGGTCCATGGAGGTGCTGTCTGGTGTTGTGAGGGACAGTGAGGTGCTGTCTGGGTCATTGTGGGGGCAGTGAGGTGCTGCCTGGGGTTTCTAGGGACAGTCAGGTGCGGTTTGGTGTTTTTAGGGACAGTGAGGTGCTGTCTGGTTGTGTTCTGGTGTTTTAGGGACAGTCAGGTGCTGTTTGGTGTGTTGGGACAGTGAGGTGCTGTCTGGTCATTTGTAGGGGCAGTTGGGAGTGGTCTGGGGTTGTTAGGGACTGTGAGGTGCAGTCTGGTTGTTTTAGGGGCAGTGAGGTGCTGTCTGGTGTTTGTAGGGATAGTGAGGTGTTGTCTAGATGCGGTCCATATGCTGTTAGGTGGGGTAGCGATTTAGGGACAGTGAGGTGTTGTTTGGTTTTAGGTATATTGAGGTGCTGTCTGGTAGTTGGGTGTTGTCTAGATGCGGTCCATATGCTGTTAGGTGGGGTAGCGAGGTGTTGTTTGGTTAGGTATATTGAGGTGCTGTCTGGTAGTTGTAGGGGCAGTGAGATGCTGTCCACGTGCTGTTAGGTGGGGTAGCAAGGTGTATTGATTTTAGGACAGTCAGGAGCTGTTCTGTTGGTTGGACAGCGAGGTGCTGTTGTTGATTTAAGGTTTATTTAGGTGCTGTCTAGGGCCCGGTTAGGGGTAGTTAGTATTGCCATTGCTGTACTTAAGCGATTTTGAGGTGCTGTCCATGTTTTGGGTAAGGTCAGCTAGGTGCTGTGTGGTCATTCAAGGGGCAGTGAAAAGATGTTTGGTAATTTTAAGGGGCAGGGTGTGCTGCCTGAGTCTAGGTTAAGGGGCAGGCAGATGATCTCGGTCATGAGTTTTATTTTTGGGTTCCTTTCTCCTTTGTTGTTATTCAGCTGGTTGATAGCGGAGTGTTGGGTCTTCCATGTTGTGGTTCATTCAGCGGGTAGTGGCTGAGTGGGCTCAGGTCTGGGGAGAGCTAGTTTTTCGGTTTTCCAGTTAAGATCTTGGGTAGATCTTGGGGTGTAGGGGTTTGGGCTCAAGGGGGGTAAAATGGTTTCTGAGCTACAACATTTCTGGTAATTTGCACTTAGGGGGGGGTTCCTACCATGGGTCTAGTTGGTGTTATTGAAGAGAGGGGCAATTGTCATAATCTGTGCTGTGATTGATTATGGCTATGAGTGTTGTGATGGTGGTGATGTCACCAACATTCTAGGTGGAGTGTTGGTGTGATGATGTCACTGGGACTCTTGGTGGAATGTTAATGTATGTTTTGGGTTCTACTGGTGTCAGTTCGACCTAAGCTGCTGGGCTAGATGGATGTCCCAGTGCTTTCTCTACTTACTAACTAAGAGAATAAACCTACATGTAAACTACTTATCCTATGGTGTTCTTGATTGGCGAAAGAGGCTTAGTTTACATCACGCAGCGTAGGTTCCCAACCTCTTCTGATGCTACTGCCCTGGGCTCCAAGCCCCCAGCTGCACAGCATGGCTTCCTCATTATCCAGGCGTAACTAGACCCCAGGCCTCTTCAAATTGCTACTGCCTTGGGCACCAAGTCCTCCATGCTGCAGCCTGGGTTACTACACCCCTTATACCAGTCTCTGGGCCCTCTGCCCTTTCTCAGTCTATTGATTTCCTCTGTGCTTGACCTGTCTTACTAGTGACAGGCCAGCTGGCCCCTGGCTCTGGCACAGCCCCTTACTTTCTGCGCCTGTGCCCTTTGCGCTAGGCCCTTCTGCGCCTACAGCATTAAGCGCTTGCCCTACCTGGGAGGGTCTTCTTCTTGGGTTGGGCGAAGGTGTATGTGCCATCTTCAATGCTGTCCCCCCAGCACAGCCAGCATCCTCGTCGCCAATGTAGGGTTCTGGGTTCCCCGCAGATGGCTCTGACCTCAGGTGAAGTTCCAGCAACTTCTTTAATTAAGTTCCAGTACATAGTGACAATCATATAAGGTCAAGTACATCTGGGTTCAGGGCATCATACACCTGCATCTTCCCAGGTAGGCTTACATCTCTCATCTCCCAACATAGAACCCTTGAATCATACATCAACATTCTCGCAACCAAGATTCTGTGTCACTCAGTTTAACAGCCACTGCGATATGCGTCACTTTCAACCGAGTTTTGAAAAACGCAGAGGTGCAAGAATCTGCATGAGAACCTGCTTGTGAGCTACCTGCTTGAGAGCTGTCTGCTACAAGAAAGGCAAATTCTTTAGTGGAAAGAGGGGAAAATGGTCAAAATAATTAATTGGTTAAAATGAAGCATAATGCCATTAGCGTGGAGGGCACCTTAGTAGTTGGATCGGCAGGTGTTAGTGCATATTTTGCTATTATGCATTAGACCATTATAATCTGCTTCTGGCAGAAATTAGATGCCAAAGAGTTGCAGAGATAACGTGAAGGATGTTTAAAGTCGAGGAGCAAAGTTTGTGAATTGTTTAATGATTTTGAAAGTTTTCCCTTGTGTGTTGGAGTCTCTTTGAGAAGAAATTTAGATTTTTTAATTTATTTGTGGTATCCCCTTCTGTGTTTAATGAATACAAATTTGTCCTGGTAGCTGTGCTTCCTTCTCCATTTGGTAATCAGGCCTTTATTGATAGTAAGAAGCTTTATAAGTTTGTCTGAAAACAAAGGTGGCTTATATCCATGTTTTTGTGGCTTGTGTTACGGCTTAGAAGAAGGAAGCTGACACAAAAGTTGCATGGTGGTGCGTATAGACTTATTTGTGTACACAAAGGTCATCGCTGTCCCCATCTTCTAGAAGGGGTTTCCCTGTCTCAAAACTAATGCTAAAGGGTCCATCAGAAAGTCTTTCAAATTAAACTCCACGGTCCTGTGTCACAACCTACTTCTATCCCTCACACTACAACTAAAGGATAAACTAACAAAAAGTTCCTTCTTCAGGAGAGTGGCTCCCTTCTCCTGCTGCTCAGATAGCATCCAAATAATGTTCTCTTGCAATAAAATTGCCATGGGGGAATGACTCCCTTCCCCTGGCTTTCGGGTTTCACTCAGCCTTTATACAATTCCACATCCAGAAGAATGACTCCCTTCTACTGGTGTAGATCTATACAGTTTCCAACAAAACCAGGGTGATTGACTCACTTCCCCTGTTGTCTCCAGCACAACTCCCAGTTCGGGACCAGGAGAATCACTACCTTCTCCTCGTATTGCTTGATACAGTTCACAACAAGGCCAGGGGGAATGACTCCCTTGCCTTGTCGTCTTTAACACAACTCCTATTTTGGGACCAGGAGAATGACTCATTTCTTCAGGTGTTGCTTGGCACAGTACTTTCTCACAATCTTCCGCTTGATGTACACTTTGCCACTTTTGTTTGCTGTTAACAAAGTCCCAATTCCTTTTTTGCTGATCACTGGGCTTAATGCCGCCACTGCGATGAAGAAGTTCTCATTGTCTGCTCAGTTCCATTTTGTTGGGGTCTCAGACCCTTCTCTGGTGATCAGTGGGCTTATTGTCACCACTGCAATGAGGAAGATTTTCTCTAATATTCTCAGCATATTGTCATGGGTCCCAGACCCTTCTCTAGCAGTCAGAGGTTCTCTCCTTCCCACTATGATGAGGAAGATTTCCTCTAATACTCTCAGTATTTCCTTTCGTGTCCCCAACCCTTCTCTGGTGGTCAGTAGTTCTCTCCTTCCCACTTCGACGAGGAAGATTTCCTCTAACACTCTCAGTATTTCCTTTCGGGGCCCAGAACCTCCTCTGGTTATATGCAGTAGTGGGCTCCCCACTACTGAAGAGAGAGAGAGAGCTTTGTAAACCAGCCTCCCTTCTATCCTCGTGTCACTTCTGGGTCTACTGTACTTCCCGTTACCTTGTGTGGGATCGCTGTACGTCAATGGGACTTCCTGGGACCGCAAGTCTTATCTTCGGCTGTGCTGGTTAACTGCCTTTGCTCTGTCGGCTGCGTGGTACTTTTCCCATCTGTTCCACAGCTCTGCTCTTCTGCTCAGTCTTCTGCCTGGGTTTGCTCCTACAGAACCAATAGAGGACTACCATGGCACTTCACCAGTGTCCTCTTCCCTCCAGTTTCTTGGCAGCGTTGGGATCTCTTGTGCTGGTTTGTCTCCACACCTACTGCCAGACTCAGCAGGGTTTGGCATGGGAGCTTGACACATTTGATAGTCCTTTGTTGCTTTGTATACCTTGTATCCAGTTCCTCCCATGAGGATTGTAAAAGATATTTGACTCTGTTGATAACTTAATCCTCATGCCTTGTCTGGGCCACCTCGTACCAGTACTAGCACATTCAATGACCTTCATGTCTCCTGTGTTCTTACTCGTCTTAGTACCTTTTGCTTTATCTCCTGTGGTTCTGAACAGTGAGGGCGCAGGGGGCGAGGAAATGTTTGGGAGTGACAACATTCAATGGGCTGTATCCAGGTGATCATCCTTGTCCCTAGAGAGGGAGTGCCTCCCCATGTGGGCCATTGGCGCAACACAACATGTGGGGCCCCCACTGCGAGAAATACTGAGGGGGCCCGGCCAACTCGGCGACAAAAAACTGGTCGTGCCACACTCTGGGCTGCCCTAGATTACCACACTTGCGCAATATGCAAGAATGTGCTGCTACAGGGGTATGCCGCATACTGCACTAGGAGAAAGATATAAATATGTTTTTTAATGCATTATACAGCACACTTTCTGAGAAAAGTTGTCCAAAAGGCCAGAGCATTTGCAATTGTTTTGTAGGGTAACACTAATCCAAAAATCCATTAGATGCAGGTCACCAACAGTGCACAGGAACATTCATGCTTTAATTAATATAATGCTTTTCTATTTAAAATGTCATGCACAATGAAAACATGTCCAGCTGGCTGCACAATGTAGGCCAGTCTAGACACGTAATAACATATTACAGTAAAGCATGCCAGGCCACATTTAGACATACCTAGACTGGTTGCAACAAAATGCCAGTAGTCGAAGCAATAACACTTATCATGGTTATTTTATCACAGATGCCCAGAAAAATATACAATGCTGCAGTAAGAAATGGCTAGAGTGGCAGCACCAAAATGCCAGTGTAGCCAGGTAATTACACTTAGCAGGAATGCTTTATCAGAGGTGCCCAGTTAAAAAAAAGGCAAGCCAAACAAAGAAATGACTAGACTGGCTGCACCAAAATGCCTATCTAGCCACTAATACCACATATCATGCCTGCTTAGCCTGCACATGGATGACCATTATGATTTATCGCACAATCCCTGACACACCCCCTCTCCCTGGCAACCCCTACCCCAACCCCAACCCCCAAAAACACTGCACAGCCCAGAACTACCCCCACATAATTTGTGCTTGTCCCCGTGCGAGGCTCCTCGCCTCATAGATAGTACTGGGATGAGGAAGAGTGGGACTAGGATTAATTAAGATTACAGGTAACTAAGCCAGGCATTACCTCCATGTACCTCTACCTTATCACAGAACTTGTGTACTAGCCAGAGTGCCTCATACACAAGTACTGGGACGAGGAAGACTAGAGCTATGAGTAATAAAGATTACCAATAAGTAACCATGGGACTACACACAACTAGTGGCGCAACACCATTGAGCTGACTGGGCTTCAGACCTCTCCCCCTACCCACCCCTTGACCTCGCTGACCTACAGAGCTGTTGCCGGACAGAACAGGACACAGATGTTAAACGGTACCTGGGTTTCGCTGTTAACAACGGCCCAGCAATTACTAACGTAAATTATTTCACTGTTAGTACCTGCATTCAAATGCATAATTCTTTAGGCAATTGAAATATTGATGTGGGTTTAGTACTTGCATGCCAGGGAAGTGATTAGAAGGGTGGAGAGGGGACAGGAGACTGCTTATTCTCAAAGCAGTCCATAAGTGGGTACTTTCAGATTTAAAGGAGAGAGTTAACTGCTTGTATCATTGAAGCTTCACTAGAATAGTCTCATTAGAATGCATAAAGAAGTTAAATGCAAATACATTTTCCCCTCCCCCAGTGAAGTTAGCACCTCTCCCAACTTTTGAAGGATTACCAACACCACCCCAGAAATGTAGGTTTTGTTGCTCCCCAGAACACAAGCACACACACCATTCACCATACACACACATGCACACCCAGCCACCCATACATTTAAGAGTGTACCCTTTCACCATACCGACATACACATCCAGGCAGCCACCGATATATTTAAGTGTGCGCCCTTTCACCATATGCTCACACAGGCAGCCACCTATTCATTTAAGAGTGCACCCTTTCATCATTCAGGCACACACAGGCAGCCATCCATACACCATACATTTAAGAGTGCACCCTTTCATCATTCAGGCACACCCAGGCAGCCACCCATACATTTAAGTGTGCACCCTTTCACCATACACTTGACACGCACATTGTGTACCCTTTCACCATGCACTCACACAGGCAGCCACCTATCCATTTAAGTGTGCACCCTTTCACCATAAACTCACACACATACACATGCATCATAGGGTTCAGGGGAGCCCTCTTACTTCAAAAATAAATGGTTTCTTTTTTAAGTCACTCCGACTTCACAATGAAATTATTTACGTTAAGGACCGAACAATAATGGAAAGAATTTCTTTATGAAGGCAGAGTGACTGCAAAAAGAAACTATTTCTTTTTGAAGTCATAGAGCTCCCCCACCCCATGACATGGACGCCTCCAGCATAGAGGCGTCCATGTCATGGGGTGGGCGGAGCCCTCAGACTTCAAAAAGGAATAGTTTCTTGTTGCAGTCACCCTGGCATCATAAAGAAATTATTTCTGTTGTAAGTTTTTTTTTAGTCCAAAGGTGCCCCCTCTCAGGACATGTGGTGTTGGGACCCCCCACACTGAAGGGGATCCAGGGGCCCTGTTACGCTAGTGATAAGGTCCTCCCACATTAAACCACCAGTAGAGGGACTATTGGGTAGCGGCCTCACCTCCCTAGCACCTCCCTAGCCTCATGGGAAAGGGCTCCACATTGGGGAGAAGTGACAACACCTTGTGAATCATCACACTTGACAGGTTTAAGGGGGAGATTGTGTTAACATTGTGTTAAGGGCTGTAGTCATTTGTGAAATGATTTTATTCCCATAGAAGAATCTGGTAGTAAAGTTGCAGTACGGAATGAATTGAGTAGTAAATCGTACCTAAAGCTTATGGATTTCCAGGTCCTTTAATAGGAATTATTCCTTGAAGTAAATGGCCTTGAGGGGTTATCAGAGGTCATGGAAAAGAATAATGCAGCGCAGTCAACCCCTGGTAGGTGGGGTGGAAGGTCTGGTTGCTGAGGCTGTAAGATGGCGACGCCTTCTGGAGCGGGTGTTCAGTCATGCATCTGTGCCCTCCCGGACACCTCTTTAAGGCACCTGTTGATGTCTATGCAGTACCTAAAAGGTGTCATTGGACGTCTGAGTCACAGGTGTTAATGATTGTTTAATGGGTATGTTCCCCAGGTTGGTGTAACAGTATATTTTAGAACTAAGTTTAGCATCAAGAGATTGCAGAAGTATCCAGAAGGAAGGGCAGAAGAGATTTGGAGGGAGGGGCAAAAATCGAGTTTAGAGCCGATGTATTATAGTTTAAGATAAGGTTTCCACCAAAGAGGTTTAGAAGGGGCTGAAGCCTGCATTCAAAATATGAAGGACTCAACTAGGGATGTGTGATTGGGGCCTGTGTTGTGCATCCGATAGGAAAGTAAAGTCGCGAGTAGTACACTTAAGATTGGAGTGCCATTATGAACTAACCTGTAAGCCAGGTGCGGTTGTCAGAAGTGTGTGTGATAGAGGAGGATTTGAATGATGTAGGGGAGAACTAAAATCATATTTTTAACCTTCTTTATTGATGGAGTTAGTTTATTTTCTGCTTTTTGGGAGGGGACACTTTTGTGAGACTGTTAGGGAGAATTCTCAAGAATGTGCTAATTTCCCTTACCTTTTGAGACCCCGAGCAACTTTGCTGGATTTCTAGGATTTTAATTTGTACCTGGAAAGAGTGTGAGCCTTTTTTCCTCGCTCTTTTATGTATTTTGATGTGTGTTTTACTTTTGTGTTCTTTGGATATGGGGTTTTAAACAACTCCATAGGCATCATCTTTTTCTTGTGTGTCACACAGCACCTTCAGTGCAGTGGCAAAGGCGTGTCTTTCATATTCCCCAAGGTTTAAATATCTTCTCTGGGACTGACTACCGTCTCCCAGAGCATGTAAAGTTAAATTGACTTTGCTAGTCTTTTTAAATTCATAGAACCAGCACACACTATCTTCCTATAGAGTGCTGGAGGGGTTGCCTAGCGTCCCCTGTGTCTAAAACAATCATGTATCAGTCAAATGTTACCCTTTGCCCTTAAAATGGCTGGTGGCAGTGGTTTTACAACAAACTACCATGATTTTTCCCGAAAAATTGGGTCAGCCATGTTTTTCAATATGGCGTCCATGACCCCTCTGTAAAAACAGACTCCGGTCACCTTTCTCGCTGTTTCTTTTAGGAAAGGTCCTTCTTGTGTTTAACTCTTTGTGCCGAACCCGGTTTGGTCCCTTTGTTCAATGCCCTTTGGCGGGCTTCAGTGCTGAAGCCCTCCTCTGGCGCCTGAGTGTCTGGGGTGGACGGGAGGTGCCCGAAACTCCCTGTGCTTAGTCTCCTAGGAGACCTGAATGCACTCTGGTGTGATTGGCTGGCTGACTGTCCGGCAAGGACAGGCACCCTGCTGGGTGAGCGACAGCTAGGCTGGAATGAATGGGAGTAAACTGTTTAAAAGCAGGTCTCTGGAACTTGGAAGGCAGAGTCGACCACTGGAACGAAAGAACCAAAGACGAGCTAAAGGAAGACGGCTGCTGCAACTCCTGGACCGTTGGTTTGCCCGGTGAAGCCCTGCTGCAGGTCTGAATTGCCTGAAACTCCATCGACAGAGAAGCTCCTTCAAGGATGACTTCTTCCCTTGAGCTGGTGGGAACAACCAACTCGTAAGCCACCTGAACACCATCTCCATACTGGTCGAATTTTAATCAGATTGCTGTTGAAAACCGGATAGCCAGTGAGAAGGATACCAGTTTGTGGACTTTAAGGCACTCACACCTTAAAACCGACACTTAGCCAAGCTTGTGGCCTCTTTCCTGGGCAGGGCAGGAACCTCCCGACGTCCTCCTTCTTGTTCCCACGACTGCAGCTCAGGAACAGCGAGATCTGCAGGAACTGCCAGGAACAACTGCCTCAGCTACAGCTTTTCTTCATTCTTAAGGTACTGTGCAAACGCGGTGTGGAAATCCTTTCTGCCGTGGTGAAAGTTTGTGAAACTTTCCCAACTTTGGAGTCTTGTTCGTTCCTAATCCGACATATAACTCTGTATCTGGCAAACTACTTCTAAGAACATTGGCAAAGACTTAACCGTTTACAGAACTGTTCTATCCTATCCAAGAGTCTGAACCATTGACTTTGGCCCAGGCCTATTGAATTGAATTGCCTGATTGTAGTGAACTGAAACTATTTGCCCTGCCTATGAAAGTAATTTTGCTTTAATTCTTTTAACCTTTGTCTTTCTACCCCTTTTGAAAGTTACTGAAGTGCCATTTTGCTCCCACTTTAGGGGAGCCTAACTTTTTCAGAAACCTATTGTAGTGTATGAGATTTTGATATTGAGCTGCTTCTTACGAGTGGAATGTTTTCCAACTGATAATAGTGGAATGTTTTCCAACTGACTGTGTGAATAAATGTATATTCTTTTACCAAGAAACCTTGAATAGTGTTTGTTTGAACTACTGTGATTGCAAGTCCTTTGTGTAACATATTTTACTGCTCACATCCCTCTTGAGATAAGTATGGCTGCTCAGCCACTGCTACCACATAACTGTATAGTACAGGCTTGTACCAAAGGTGAGATTGTGCTTACACCTGCAGTCTTAATTGTGTGTAGTGTTCCCAAAGGATACTGCATGTAATTCTGCCTAACAGAGACGAAGAGAGTGTTTTGTATTGGAACTGGCAGTTTTGGGATACAGTGCATGGTTGAGCCATGTGCGTTCGAATGGGGAGGGGAAAAGGTGTATAAATTACTTGATAGGCAGTCTGTTTCGGTTGGATAGAGGGGGATAAAACCATGAACTCTCGACCTAGGGGTGGGTTAGAACAATGAAAAGTGCCAGAAGTTTGAGGGAGGTGATGCAACTGAGGTGCATCACTGAGTCGTGGTAGATGAGATTGTTGCCCGATTAAGAGGTAGAGAGTGGTGAGTGCTTCTAGGCATTGGTGTAGGCAGCCTTAAGTGCCGGTGGCAGGCAGATCCTAAGGGGGTACCAGAATTCTAAATGATTTATGGCCAGTCGAGACTGGAGAATATTTTCAGTGGAGGGGCCTAGATATATCCCAAATTTGCATGAGTGATCAAGCTTGCTATGTGGGCCCAAAATAATGTAGGTGTTTGGAAGGGGTTCTCCCCGGGAGAACATTTTGAAAATCATGTGTTGATGTGGTGCATTTTACAGCAATTCTTTCGAATAAACAGGGCCAAAAAGCCACACAATTTAAAATTGGTTGTCTTGGATTAACACATAAAAAAATCGAATGAACGTCATGACACCAACAGCACACAGGAGCATTTACAACATGCTCATGAAGCTTCGGCCACAATGTATCCATGCTAGTAATGGCTATTGTAAATCCTTGCATTATGCTGTGACCACAACCTATCTATGCTTGTTAGGAAAGTGATTTACTGGGACAATTACTGGCATATATTTTGTCTGCAGCTTCATGTAAGTGTTCATTCAATCTATGCAAGTAATTGTCACAAGGCACTTGCATGAAGCTGCGGCCACAATCAATCTATGCCAGTAATGGTGTTCAATCTAGGGCTGTAATGGTCATTGTAAATCACTTGCATGAGGCTAAGGCCAATCTATGTCAGTGATGGTCATTGTGAATCACTTGTATGAGGTTGTGGCCTATTTCCCCCAGTAATGGTGAATGTAAATCACTTTCATGAAGCTGAGCCCACAATAATTGTGAGCATTGGCAGTGCTCCCTCATCCCCTGCAATGCAAACACATTCACTCATTGCATTCACTCCACACTGATATCCAGACACTCAGGCACACGTATGCACACACCCCAAACACACACACACTACATGCATTTTATTCAAACACGCACATATCTAGTACAAACCTACAATTTCGGTTTTTTAAAGCGTAACTTATTTTCCTGTCTGCAGTCCTGAGAGAGCAGGCCCTGGGCGTAAAATAACTCTGGCAGTGCTGACATGCTATGAAAGGATATAAACTGGTGCGGCATGCTGGGCTGTTGGTTGTACAGCCACCAGGGGAACACCGCATACAAGCATGCTACACACTCTGGTGCATGCGTGTTTCTATGTTTTTATTTTTACATCAAAATATAAATTCAGGGCAGCATCACCAGCTCCAAGGGAGCCACTGAGGAAGTGCCCAATGGGGTGATCACCCCTTCCTCCCCCTCTGGCTCTTCCACTGCAACTAGGGGTGGATGGTCAGCGTTACCCTCTATAATCCTAATTATTGCATTGAGGGACGTCAAAATGGGTCCGGTAGCTGTGAGGGGCTAGGACAGCCTTATTAGATGAGGTATCTGAGCTGGTGACAGCCTGCTTCGGGAACAAGTTGAGTTATGAAGGTGTTCCGATCTGATGGGTATACAGATTTCTTTGAGCTGGTATGGGTGAGGAGATAGATATGAGGATGTTGTTTCATTGACTGTGCCAGCAGGAGGGACTGTGAAGAAGGGGCATATATGGTGTCCTGCTGTTTTTGTGCAGACGCCTATGCTGCCCGGTGAGCAGTTGCTCTGGTATTTGCTCTTGCCGTGCCTTGTCTCCATGTCATCCCTGCATACTTTAGGCATTATGGAAGTGCCTCTACCGCCTTTGGCTTTAGGTCTGCAAGGGTAGTGATCACAGTTTTGTCATGCTCAATAGGTAGCTCCGAGCCAGAGGTGTGAATTTGTGGTAGTTTTAATATTAAGCGCAACTGCGCGTGTCTTGGGTTTAATTGGTTCATGGCGGCATTGTGACTTTACGGTATGGTAAGTGGCGGGTGCTACTGGGAACCTCTTGGGAAACTTTATGACCTTTGTTTGCTTCTGGAAAAGGGTTGCAAATTCGTTTGTTGGACTTGAAGGTTAATTGCCTAAAAAGTGTTCTCATACATTTAATTCCAAAATGTATTGCAGTCTGCAGAGTGTTGAATCCTATCGGGACTAGATATGTTTTTGGGGAACAGTGTGTCGGTTGATATTGTCAGATTTTGTAACCACCAGCCAAAGTAAAACATTGTGAAAACCAGTGTCATTATCCACTGCCCCTTAAGCAGACATGCGTTTGGAATTTAAATAATTATCACAATGACTCGAAGTAAAACAAGAAATGCCCCCAAGGGTTTTAAACATAAACAAAATGGAATCTGCAATGCAAGACCGAAATCCCAACCACCATCCCAGGATGTAGTGCAAGGTTGCCTCTTGTGACTGTCCTGTTGTTCTTCCTCAAATGAGCACATGGACATGTGTATCCGGTTCTACTTTATTACAAACAATTAAAATCCCTATTGGTAATTTACTTTGTTACAGTTTGACATTTTTGTCAATTTCTTTTATTTCCCCCCACACCCACCTTTTCCCATTCACTAGCACCCCTATCCCAACCCCTGATACCTCTTAACCTTTAAATGCATGCACACAATTAATACCCCAAGAAGTAATTCAAAGTAATTGCAACAAAATAAATTACCTCAAAGTAATTTCCTTCGTTAAAACAACGGGAGATCATTCGCCCTCAATCTCATGCCTAAAACAACCAATGCTGTGAAGTTCAAGCAGATAGAGCCCAGAAAACATATCCCGCCTGCCCCCCCCTCCACCCCTGCCCCCTCCACTCCCCTTGTCGCCATTAGGTGGACTGTAAGCTCACCTAGTGTGTGGATATTTGGCTCTTATCTTAAGTAGGTACATCCATTTCAGTGGTTGAAGTGGGCAGGAGCGGTTGGGAGCAGTGCTCCTCTACTTTTTTAAGTTTTACTCTTCCTATGCTTTTAATTTAAAAAGAAACCGTTCTGGGGGGGGCGCTGTTGCGCACGTTGGAAATGGCCGCCTGATCTAAGAGCTCCCGCTCCACCGAGAAATCCTGAGCTAGTTTATCCGTCCAGCGCTGCCTGTTTCGGCTCGGACGGGCTGGGGTGCTTGCCCGGCCGCCCGTGGGTGACCAGACGAAATCCTGAGGCCCGGGGTCCGGGATCGCCGGAGTTACGGCACGATTCAGATTGACCGGCGCGCGGAGTGGCAGGTATCCGGAGGCGAGCTCCAGAGCAGTCTACTACAGAGCCGTGGCGCGGCCGGAACTGCTGGGCCCAAAAGGGGAGGAGCTTTGTCCCGGCTCTGCCCTGACACTCTTCTGGCGACACGATACGGCTTCTGGGCTGCGGCGGTGTGGACGACTCTTCGGTCCGTATCTGCTCCAGGCCCGACCCAGCCCCGGTGGTGGCTCCGCGGATGCTCAGCCCCATAGAACCCCTTACAAATCCCACAGGGCTGTCCGGGACGAGGCACCCGAAGTGAATCGCAGTAGTAATACCCACACGGACGACCGGTAAGGAGACGAGGCTGGGCGGAGAGGGGGCCCCGCGGGTTGCCACGGGGTTGGCCGGGCAGCAACTAAATCGGACCCGCAACCACCCTTGTTGAGGCGGTGTGCTCAAGTCTCAGAGCGGACGAAAAACCAAACCCCTACCGATAACCGGAATATGGTATGCTGCGCCACCTGGAACGCCATTACTCATGGGGGAACCACAGAGGCCGGCTAAGGGCACCAAGACTCCGGGGAAGCCGAGGAAGGGCCCCATGGACGCCTACACGGGGGTCAGGGACAGGCCGCATCGGCCGACGCCCACTCGGCCGACACCGAGATCCCCGCTGCTGAATCCAGTGTGAATTTGGACAACCTAACAGCTATAGTTCAAAACGGGTTCCGCTCGATAAACTCTAAGCTGGATGACATAGTCTCTACCATCGGCTCCTTAAAGGCTAGAGTGGAGAAGGAAAGCCTACGCATAACGGATACTGAAACCCGTATCAGCACTAATGAAGACGTTATCGCACACCATAGCCGCGATATCACCCTAATTAAGGAAAGTATGACGAAGCTACAGAGCAAGTGCGAGGACCTAGAATCGCGCTCTAGGCGCAATAATATTCGTGTGGTGGGCGTAGCGGAATCTTTTGGGAAGGCCCAAATGGAGACACATCTTGAGACACTGCTTAAAACCCTGTTTGGGCCGGAGGCCTTCTCTGAACAATTTTTGGTGGAACGAGCACATCGTACGCTGGCCCCTGCACCTAAGCCAGGTGCGCCACCACGCACCATAATCGCTCGGCTTCTAAACTATAGAGACAGAGACACAATCCACGAAAAGCAAGAGAGGCGGGAACCCTCTACTATGAGGAAAGTCGCATACATTTCTATCCTGATTTCTCCTCTGGAGTACAAGCGAGCAGAAGGTCCTATGAGCCAGTCAAGAAGCTTCTAAGAGAGCGCCAGATCCCATACGCTTTAATGTTTTCGGCAAAAATGAGGCTTCAACATGCGGGCAGGGCCCATTTCTTCGAGTCCCCAGCAGAGGCCATGCATTATATTGAAACTTCCATACCCCTTCCTCCCAGAGGGGGCAGACCAGCACAAAATAACAGGCCCAGACCCGTGGAATGAGAAACACTTGCATGTCGACCCGGCGCGGGCCCGGGGCCCATATGAATAACTGATTGAGGTACACCAGGCACTTTGGTTGGTGGAGCTGTTGGACCTGATCGGCGGCCATGTGAAGCAACATGGCCACCCGTGGAATGTTCCATAAGTTGTATGGGCTACATCGTCAAGTTGGGGGTGATGATGAGGGGGGACGGGTGGGACAGGGTGGAGGGGAAGTTATGGTCAGTTGTTGGATGGACTCGAGGGGACATTTTGTTGAAAGTTTTGGCTGCCTTCCGGAGCTACCTCTGAAAGGAGGATGGGAGGGGACGGCCTGTTGTTGGAAAAGTAAAATTTTGGTCGCGGCTGGGCTGGCACTGTTTACATGGCACAAACACTATGCACCTGTAAGATTTGGAAATGGCTAATGTGGCATCTCGGGTCCCCGGGGACGGGCTGCGGGTCAAGCTGCTAACGTGGAATGTGAGGGGATTGAACAATCCAGTTAAGGTTAGGAAGATATCCAACTACGTCTCCAGGCATAATCCACAAATACTGATGCTGCAGGAAACCCATGCAGTGGGGACAGGTAATTCTCACATCCTGCCCGGGTGGGGTCCCCAGAGGTACCACACGGACTACTCTACCCAGTCCAGAGGGGTTCTCACCCTTATTCACCCAAGCCTTGGGTTCCGGGTTGATGGGCACAAGGTCGATCCCCAGGGGAGATTTGTCATGGTCTGGGGGGAGGTGGCTAACCAACAGCTTCTCCTGGTTAATACATACGGCCCCAACATTGATGACCCGGCCTTCTACCTGGATATATATCAGATGGTTACAGCATTGGATGTTTCGGGTGTCTTGTGGGGGGGGACTTCAACCTGACCATTGATCCGGTTCTTGATAGATCCTCTACGGTAATGAGACCCCCAAGCAGGACAGCATTGAACCTTAGACATGTCATTGCACAGCTCTCACTGGTTGATGCGTGGAGGGAGGTTCACCCGGGCAGTAGAAGATACACGTTTTATTCCTCGGTACATGATTCCGAGTCCAGGATTGATTACTGGTTGGTATCCACGCCTATGACGCCCTCTGTTGAGCGATGTGAAATCCTACCCCGCACCCTCTCCGATCACTCCCCAGTATTGCTGGAACTACTATTCCGGAACACCCCAAGTCCCTTCAGGAGGTGGGGAATGTCTGGAGGAATGTTAAGTGACCCCGGGGTGGTGGAGTCACTTCATGTTGAAATCTCGGAGTTTCTGTCCAATAATATCGGATCGGTCGACAGACTCTTGATGGTATGGGAGTCATTCAATGTCTGGATGAGGGGTCTGCTGATGTCTAGAACTACGGGTATGTTAAGGGCTGTGAGGACCGAACTATCGGCAGTTGAAGGGAAGTTAGATGCACTTGAGAAAACATATTCAAATACGCATGACAAGAAAGTGCTAGCCGATATACATACAAATCTCCAGGAATTTGACAAGCTTGCTTTGAGGGAGGTCCGATATGTTGCGGCCCCGATTCGGGCACGCAGGTACGGGGAGGGCAACAAGGCTGGCAGGGCGCTCTCCAACCTAATCAAACACGATAAACAACCCACACAGATCACGAGCATACGCACGCAACAGGGGAGGGTTCTCCTTGGGGATAAAGACATCAATGGGGAATTTATGGAAATTTACAAGAGGCTATACTCTAACCAAGATAAGAAAACATCCGCAGAAATCAGGAGCTATCTTGAGGCCCTCTCCCTCCCTAGGCTCCCGGACGAAGTGCGACTGGCAATGGACCAGCCGGTAACGATGGAAGAAATTGGGGAAGCAATCAAGGATCTATCAACAGGCAGGGCACCGGGGTCAGATGGGATAGGCGCCGAATTTTACAAGGAGTTCCGTGAGGAACTTGTGCCGATACTACTACAGGTGTGGGAGGAAGCGCTCGAATCCAGCAGATTGCCCTCAACTATGAGAGAGGCCATAATAGTGGTACTCCACAAGCCCAGGCGACCACCACAGGACGTTTCGTCTTGCAGGCCCTTATCACTCATAAACACAGATGCTAAAATCTTTGCAAAGGTCCTGGCGAATCGCCTTCTGCCGGCAGTCCCGACCCTAGTCCACCCCGATCAAAATGGGTTTGTCCCTACTCGATCTACAGCCCTAAACCTCAGACGACTCTTTGGTATCATGGCGCAGATCGACCCCGCGAGGAGCGCGGTGGCCATATCCCTTGACGCTGAAAAAGCGCTTGACTCGGTATCATGGGTCTATCTCCTTTCGGTGCTTGAGGCGTTTGGGGTGGGTCCCACCTTTGGGTCCCACCTTTATACGATACGTAAAACTCCTATATACGGAACCTGGAGCCCGGGTCCTGACCAATAAGACCATTTCCGAGATGTTCCTCCTGGAAAGGGGGACCAGACAAGGATGCCCCTTCTCGCCCCTACTATTTGCACTGACCATTGAACCTATGGCGGCCACGGTCCGTCTTAGACACTCAGACAAAGGGATCACTATGAAGGGCTCCACCCAGCTAATTTCGCTTTACGCGGATGACACACTACTATATGTCAGGGAACCTGAGGCTAATATAGCACCCGTCATGACTGAGATCCAGGGGTTTGCAGACTATTCCGGGTATACCATAAATATGTCAAAATCAGAAATATTCCCCCTAACTCCTGCCACCCAATGCCCCACAGACACAGTGGGACTTAAGTGGTCCGCGGACCACATTAGATATCTGGGAATTCTGGTCTCCAGGGACAAGCTCACACTCTACGCAGATAACCACGAGGAATCCCTACAGGCAATAGGCTCCAAGCTTCAGATCTGGGGGCGGCTCCCAATTTCATTAGCCGGCCGTGTTGCCATTCTTAAAATGGTGGTCCTCCCTAAACTTTTATACCTATTTGTTAATATTCCTATATGGCCGGGCAGGGCCTTCTTCTCCAGGCTTAGATCCATGGTGGTAACATTTCTCTGGAACGGTAAGAGTGCTAGGATTAGCTGGGAGAAGATGGCGGAGCCCTATGCCTCTGGAGGGTTGGCGGCCCCCGATTTCGAACTTTATTATTACGTCTCCCAAGCTCAATTTGCGAAATATTGGTATAATGACGAGAACGATACACCCCACGCATGGATAGAGGAACACACCACACATCCCACGAATATACAGTCAGTTATTTTCGATCCAAAGTATAAAGACACATGTGCATACAATCCGGTTAGCTGCACAGTCAGGGCATGGATGGCGATATTTGAGAGGCTGGGTGTGGAGGTCCCCTGCAACCCAGAGGTGCCGCTTTGGGACTTCCCGGGCATACCCCCCACGCATGATACTAACATACAGGAGTCCTGGGACCCTAACAGGGAAATGAAACTGGGTGACATGTTTGTGAATGGTGTTTTTGCGGACCGGGGTCTCTTGCTGAGGGCACTGGGGGGTGGGCCCCTGAAAACGTTGCAATACTACCGTATGAGGTCTGCATTCCAAAAGAGGTGGCCTCTCTTCCCGGATGAGCCCCCACCCCATCCATGTGTGCAATTGATAACATCTAAAAATGGCCTGGGGATTGCTAGGTTGTACACAGCCGTGCAAGCTCATACCCCCACATTAAATCGGATAAAGGAGCAGTGGGAAGCGGATTTGCAGGGGACCATTGAAGAAAAGAAATGGGACAACTATTGTGTGTTATCCAAGAAGGTTTCGCTTAATGCTGGTCTAAGGGTGATTCAATTTAAAATCCTGAACAGGCTACATTATACGCCAGTCAAAATCGCAAGGTTTGCACCGGATGCCTCTGACGCCTGTCCTAAATGTAATGCTCCCTAGGCTGGATCCTTTCACATGTACTGGGACTGCCCGGTACTGAGGGGATTCTGGAGGGAGGTGGCTGAGCTCCTGGAAGAATTCACTGAGGTTCCCCCCGATTTGCCTCCTCAGAAATACTTGTTTGGGGACATTGGCAAGCAACCAGAGAAAATTAGAAGATTATTTAACATTGCATGCGCTATTGCCAAAAAATGTATTTTACAGAAATGGAAAAGTTCTCTCCCGCCCACCCTAAACCAGTTCCTTCAAGAACTGACACATGTCAACGAGTCAGAAGAACAGTTTGTTTTAACCCGCCCCTCGGCATGCAGGCCCAAGGACATTTGGGGCCCGTTCAGATCCTACCTATGTAACATGATTGCCGATGCTGATTTGTCTTCATAATATTGCTATGTGAAATGTAACGGATATTCTACCCTTGATGTAACTGTTAAACAATTGTGCTGTGATGTGGCGGCCTATACGTGACCATTAATAAAAAAAGAGTTTTAAAAAAAAAAAAGAAACCGTTCTGGAATGGGTTTAAAAAAAAAAAAAAAAGTATAGGAAGAAGTTGAAACTTGCACTTCAGTGCACTGCACTGAACGTTCCCTTAAACAGCTGGCGCATGTGTTTGGGGGTTTTATTGTGCGTGGGAGGGGGCGTGGCAATGGAGTTTGTAGGGAGCAGGAGCAGGCCAGCAGGGAACATAGTTCCTCTACTTCCTTTCGTACACTTTGACCTTAAAAAGACAAAACATACGAAAGATAAAATACAAATGGCTGTTGGGCTGTTCCCTTATTGTTAACACATGCATTGACATAAGCAAAACAAAGACAAAATAGCAAGTATACTAACTGAAAGTGAATAATGAAAACTTTGAGCCGTAACTGATGAATGAAATGCATCATAAGCGGAAAGACTTTAGAATAAGTAAGCTATGGGATGACTTTAAATAACTTTAATGTTTCTAAAAAACAATCATTTATGGAGCTGAAGCCGTAAAGGACAGCACACAGCCATCCTGCTCCTACCGTTTCAGTTTAACATGAAGGCTCATACCAATGCCTTCACCCTACACCTTTGAAAGAAAGCATTGCTGTCTACGGATAATGCTGTACACACTGTTTGCTCTTCAGTTCCTAAGGCCCCTGCAGCATAACTTCAGAGTTAGTTTGAGCTATTCAATGGCACTTAAGCACCACATATAAGCCAAAACGATTGCACTGCAGTACAGGCACGAGGAAGATTTTCGAGCTGAGTGGAGATTACGCAAAGGATGCTAGCATTGTTGCATCCACATACGAAATGATACGAATCTGGATGGCAGAAAATGGCTTGTGTCTCAACAGTGAGAAGACTGAACTCCTGGTCTTCGGATCAACTCAAGCAAGAGGACAATTGAGAACCTCCAATGCAAACTTTTGTATAGATCAACACCCTATAAAAACAGTAAATAAGGTTAAAACAAATTGGGCCCCGACTCCCATTTTGGTGCAGTGAGCGTGCTAAATAGCTCTACTCACTGCAGCATTTCTTGATGCCCAGGCACCAGTGATATTCTTATGTGTGCCTGGGCGTCTTCACAGAGCACAACAGTGCTCTGCTGCCAATCCGCCTGTTTCTTGTGGTAACGGGCGGATTGGCGAATCTCGGCAGCACTTTCGTTATAGAACGAGGGATTCGTTTTTTGTCTAAACTGCTGCAGAGAGTATAACAATTGCACAGGGGCTCAGCCTGGCTAGAGGGCGGGGAAAGCTCTAAAGTCATGGCATTGTGGGGTAATTATAAAGTGGGTAATACCTTAAATGTTCCACATGTCTTTATGCGTGGCAAGATCCCTTTACATTACATTACATTATATTTATAAAGCGCACTATGGGCCCATAGGCATGAAGGCGCTAACAGAACAAAACAACAGATATGAAACAAACATGGTCTCCTATACTATCCTACACAGGTCCTATCTCAGGCGGTCAAAGAGAAAACCATACCTGTTGGTAATATGGTACTGCCCCAAAATGCCAGATTATGAAAAAAGAAAGGTTTTAAGTACTTTCTTAAAGCTGACCAGGAGTTTGTGTTTGCACAAGTGATCTGGAAGTAAATTCCACAAGATGGGGGCTTTGAAAGAAAATGCCCCATTCTCCGCTTTTGAGGTTTTTGGTCTGAGTTGCTCCAGAAAGTTATGATCTGCAGATCTTAGCGCTCTAGTGTTTACTTTGTCTTTGATATAGCATTGGAGATATGGGGGCATCATTAGCATTCTGCACTTGAATGTTATAACCAATGTTCTAAATTTGATTCTAGCCTCCACTGGAAGCCAGTGCAGACCACGCCTGGCCTCCGAAACATGTTCGCGTCTGGCAAGCCCCACTACAACTCTCACAGCCCAATTCTGAACCTGTTGGAGTTTCTGTAGAGTCAGCTTGCTGATGCCTAGTAAGAGACTAAAACAATAATTTAGTTTGGCCCCTATTATAGCTCTGCTATAGTTTCAGCACTTTTCTGAGATATAAGAAGTCTCAGATGTGATAACAGTTTAACATAATAAACTGATGAAGACACGACCGAGGACACATGTGCTTTCATATTGAGGGACTGGTCAAGGGTAACGTCCAGTATTTATTTTTGAAAGTGGGCATATGATATCAACCCCCAGCATGAAGAAGCTATAGGCATGATCTAAAACCTTCAATGAATGTGGAGAATCCACAAGCATTAGCTCGGTCTAGGCTCTGTTAGGAGCCAAATAGTTATTCAACATCCAGTTTTCAATTAAGCTGAAAATTATGTTCACTTCTAGCTCATCTAGATCATGGGCACCGGTTAGATGCACCACGCATTGGGTGTCATCGGCGTAATTTGAAAAAGTTACATCCTCCTGCTCCAGCATATAAAAAAATGGGGCCATAAAAAGGTTGTATATACATGGTGAGGTACTAGCCCCCTGTGGAACTCCAAAGAGAACTGGAATTGGATCAGCTTCGGCAATGTCCGTCAAACATTACTGTGTCTGTGTTCAAGAAAAGAAGCGATCCAAACAGCAGCCTGGTTAGAGAAATTGGCCACTTCCTTCAGCTTGTTATTCAGAATGGCGTGTTCGATTAAATCGAAGGCAGCAGATTGATCCAGGGATATAATCAAAGCGAGGCGGTGTCCACACTCCATGCATACCCTGGGGCTACCTATTACCATCCTACCATTATGGGTTGGCCACACTTCTATTTCTCTGTAAAAAAAAACAGTACTTAAAATTACCAACCCGTCACCATGCGCAGTCTCTTCTTGTGGTACTCCTCCTGTACGACACCAATTTTGTACCGTACTTCGGTGCCAACTTCACGCACTTACGAAATTGCACGAGTGCCACAGGAATACCCATGCAAAAGGACAGATAACGAAAGTGATGGTTGCTAGCTCCGTTTTCAGCCCTTCCTAGCAACCGGCACCCATATTCCAAAAGTGGCACATTTAGTTCGACTTCGGAAGAATGCGCCACCTTCAAAATAGACATTAATTACCAAAAATGTCATTGACACTTTTTATGACATTTTTGGTAATAAACACCCAATTAAGAATCGGGCCCTTGGTGTAACAATTGAGGCCTCGCTTAATGCAGATGCCCAAATTGCGAGTGTAATGAAAAACACTCAGTACTACCTGAGGCTTCTGCACCTTGTGAAGCCTTTATTTCTAACATCAACTGTGTCACTTTGGTCAGAGCTCTGATTATGCCGAGGCTTGACTACTGTAATGCCTTGTTATGTGGAGCAAGCAAATCATGTGTCACAGATCTTGCAAAATGATGTTGTCAGAGTCATAACAAATATCCCAAAACATGAACATATATCAGTGCACAGGAGAGAATTGCACTTGCTCCCTGTAGAGGCCAGAATAGAGTTTAAAATCAACATCATGACGCATAAATGTCTGTTTGGAAACGCATCTATATATTTGAAAGTGTGCTTTATCTTTCAGAACTCTAATAGGGCAACTAGATCTAAGGACTCAATACGATTGACATGCCCTAGATACAGACGGACAAAGCTCATAGAACGGTCGTACCCAGTGAAGGCAGTTCTGGCTTGGAATAAATTACCAATAAGCCCACGCCATGAAAAAAATCTAACTACCTTCAAAAAAGCATTAAGGACCCTACTGTTTGATTAGGTATTCTTTTTCCAGATCAGACTTTTAGTCTGTTGTTTTTCTTCCCATTTTCAATCTGCCTCTTCCACGCCGTGATGCCTGCGGGCTTCGGTGTGTAAAAAAGAGATAAATAAATAAATAAGATAACGTGAGCAGGAACACACAGCTTGTGGACATTGTTAGGTTATTTACTCACCCATTGACTGCCCATGGCCATGCTAAATCTCTATGGCCATTCCCACCCACTCCTTGCCCCTCCCTGCCCAAAACAGATCCCCTGATCTCTTTGATCTCGTGCTAGTAAAGAAAGAAAATCAAGCTTTAGCCAGCCAGTGTTTTTCTAAGCATTCTGCTGAGAGTTAACGACTGTAAATGGCTACTGGTATAATACAAAAGTCTAAACCAACTTTGCCTTTAGCCATTTGATTTATATCTTTCCCTTGCACTTACGTCCTGATAAAAACAAGCAATGACCAAGCCAAAAGATTTGGGTGACATATTACATATGCATCTAGCTGACTCTAACACCCTCAACCTCATCTACTCCACCATACAATCTTGGATGGCAGACAATTGGCCCTGTTTAAACAGTGACAAAACGGAACTCCTGCTGATAGGATCCCCCTTCACTCTAAATAAACTTGCCAAAGAATACCATACATTCACAATCGATAATATCCCTATCGCAGTATCACAAACAATCACAACACTAGGTGTATACCTTGAACCAAACCTCACCATGGACAGGTAGGTCAACGCCATCGCGTCCTCAGCAGCTTACCACGCCAAACTGATTAACGCTGTCAGACCATTCCTTACCCAACAGAACTGTATCACCATAGCTAGAGCCCTCATCGGCTCTAGACTTGATTATTGCAATGCCCTCTTCATTGGCACATCTCAAAAGAACCTGGCCAAACTTCAGATAGCACAGAACAACGCCTTAAGGGCAGCCACTGGCCTTTCACGCAGGGAACACATCTCCACGATCATAAGACAGGCACACTGGCTACCTATTAAGGAAAGGGTCGTCTTCAAAACATTAGCCCTTATCCACAAATGTATTCACGCCCTCGCCCCCAGATACCTTACGCAAAGGATCTCCAGACAAACAGCCTCCAGACCTGCAAGAACTGCATATGCTAACCGCATCACAGTACCCCACTCACGCAGAGTGCGTGCTGGAGGATCTAGCTTCCCAACTATGGCCGCCACTCTTTGGAACAAACTCCCAGACCAGATTAGATCCATCAAGTCCCATGCTGCCTTCCGCAAGGCCCTAAAGACAAGGCTCTTTGTCTAAAGAGCCTTTCTGCTTTCTACATAATGTTTCTACCACTGCTATAATCTGTACTCGACACACTCTGTACTGTAGAACATTGTACTCTGTAATTCAACTGTATAAGTAACTATATGTTGTTAAAGGCATGGTCTAGTAAAAATTTTTATTGTCCCAACGGGTCGGCCATGTTTTTTTAAGCCTAAGTGGCTCGATTTTAGAAAACTTTCCTATGGACCTTACCCGAGTTTTCGTCCATTAAACGCATGCGAAAACAAGCACCAGGGAGCCGCCATTTTCTGATAATCCTATCTTTTCCCCGATCGCCCTGGCGGACCTGCTTTTGCGGCACTAAATCAATTCCCCTGCCCCTGAGCCTGTCATCAGCAGAATCGTACCGCCCATTTCCCAACGCCAAAGCACGTCTCGTGTTAACATTCGCTGCGCTTCAGCTAATGACGTGTCGCCATGGAAATGGCAGGACGCCTCTCTCCTCAATAAGTATAAACAGACTGTTTCACAACACACAGCAGCCGATTTTCGATTCCATTACTCTCTCTGTGTTACTTTGAGTATTCTGTGACTCGTTTCAGTGCTCTGGTCAGCTACCTTCACCGCTTGTAGCCCGTGGGAACAGATACCAGTACCACCGCTATAAATTATTTTAGTTTGTTTAACACACAATGGCTACAATAATGCCCTACATGTACGAGCCCGAGTATACCGAGGAGGAACTACTGGAAAGGGAAGCACGCGAAAACGATGGGGATTCGGACGGCAGTTAGCAGGACGAATCAACAGATGAAGAGCCTGGGCCTAGTCGAATGGACGGCGTCTCCACCTGGTGCACATGCAATCGGTGCGAGCTAATGCCAACTGAGGACGAGAACTGCTGCTGCCGAGAAAATTCGGGATGCCTGGCCTACATTTCGGAAGGCGAGCCACGACCGCAATGCATCACCGAGCTGCCAGACTTCAGGGCAGCCTGCCTCACATGGGCCGTGTTGAGAATAATGATGGTGCTTATGCACGAACTTCGAGCAACTGTTCGTCCTCGTAATCCGAGTAACGAGTAAGTATACTCTGCTTGTCATGCCACTCCTATTTCATGTTCTTCTACTATATCCAAAATTACATCTACATATCATTGTAACGCATGTAAGTCATTCAATAGTGTGCATTGTCTAGATAGCATTTGTCCGTGTAAAATGCCATTAGTTACAAGAATTGTCATTGACAACAAACGTTTATTAAACTTATCTGGGTCATTTAAAAATAGTTTGTTTCATTCCTTTTCACAGGTGGTACAGGCTGGTGGCCTATCGTTCCTTTACATGGTGGCTTCACGGGAGGCTTGGACACCGCGTTCGAAGAGTGATACCCGCCTGTGCCGTTCGTGCCATTAGAGAAACATTCCCGAGTGACAGCGGTCAGTACAGGGGATTTTCTCTCGCTGTGCTGCAACCTGACCTGTATAATCTTTAAAGTCTTCTATTTTTGTGTCATGAAAATAAGATACAAAATAAAACACCACATATATTTTAACAACGTTTGTCTCGATTTTTTAAATGAATCAAGTGTGTCTCCATTCAAGGATGGACGTCAGACACCTGTGCAGGGTGGTCACTATCTATCTAAGCTAACATAACATATTCTCGATAATGCATGCACTAAATAACACTTGTTCAAAGTCTTTCAGTAGGTTATGTTTCTATAAAAGTCACACATATATCTATACTAACAATTACCATTGGATTATACAGGCCCTAGGGTCTTGGCCACTATAATACACCGGTTGAAGTGTGGGTCTGTGCTCACAAGAATCTCCGGTATGTGGCATTTATTGATAAGCAACGATATACTATCATTGATATAAAGGCGATATACTGTATATTGATATAAAGGCGGTTCGCGCCGGTGGATGCGCGCTGGCATGGGGGGCTGTCCGGGGCGCGAAAGGCCAAGGTGCCAAACTGCATGTACACTTCAAAAGGTGTCCCACGCCAAGGGGCCATCGGTCACATAGCCTCCTCAGACCCCGTGTCTCCAGGCAGGCCTCCCCTGAGGCAGGCCGCCCCCCTGCAATCCACATAAGTGTGTCTCCATTCAGCAGTCTCCCTGTGCCTTATCTGCACGCCCCAGGGCCATCCATCCCACCCCCCTCTATCAAAGGCGGTTCACACCCGGGGATGAGCGCTGGCATGGGGGGCTGTCCGGGGCGCGAAAGGCCAAGGTGCCAAACTGCATGTACACTTCAAAAGGTCTCCCACGCCAAGGGGCCATCGGTCACATGGCCTCCTCAGACCCCGTGTCTCCAGGCAGGCCTCCCCTGAGGCAGGCCGCCCCCCTGCAATCCACATAAGTGTGTCTCCATTCAGCAGTCTTCCTGTGCCTTATCTGCACGCCCCAGGGCCATCCATCCCACCCCCCTCTATCAAAGGCGGTTCACACCCGGGGATGAGCGCTGGCATGGGGGGCTGTCCGGGGCGCGAAAGGCCAAGGTGCCAAACTGCATGTACACTTCAAAAGGTCTCCCACGCCAAGGGGCCATCGGTCACATGGCCTCCTCAGACCCCGTGTCTCCAGGCAGGCCTCCCCTGAGGCAGGCCGCCCCCCCTAATACCACGACATACATACGTCATTCATTCACAAACACACCCCAGTTTCTAATACTTTAAAAACCACTCGATATGTCTCATGAGAACATCTTTGTGCTTTGCAAGTCAACTCTTGAACGTGCTACCTGGGAACCACTGAGATCTATGCTAATCTGCTTGTCGTCCTGCTATCCGTGAACTCTGTGACCGACCGCTTCGAGCATACCCATCAGTGCGCTACCTGTGGCCATCCACCTATTCTCCCGCAACATACTGCTCTGCTTGCTGAACCAAACTGTTTGTTGGTCAAGGTAAGGCCATGTATCCTGGTTATATTTCGCAGATTTTTAAATTTCTATCTATTTTCCAGTAGAGTACAAAATAGTGCTATGTTCATTGGTCTCATTGGTATTGACTTCAGTTTCCATTGCTATGCTATCAATAGATCTATTTATTTTCATCTGTGACTATTGTGATTGAATTGCATCCTTCGGGGGTCCAGTCAATAATGTTAGCATGTTTCCTTCTCGTGCAAGACTGAACATCCAAGGGACGAGTCACATGTTCAGATTTCAGTCACATCAATTATACATTTCTGCAACTTATGCAAATACTAAGCAGCACATAATGAACTGGTATAGTTCCTGCGACCAAAACAAACCTTGCATTGATCATTGTATGATTCATTTACTTTTGTATCAAATCTTTACTCTTGAAGATTGTATAATAATGTCGATATTTACTTTTCAGATTCATCAACAATGCCTGCCTGTTCGATTAGCGGTTGCCCTTCGAAGACCCATGCGAAATCTGAAGGAACTACAATGCATGTATTCCCGGAAACTGTTGATCGAATAAGAGAATGGGTCAGACATTGCGGATATCCACTGGATGAGCTGGAAAGTAGAGTCCAACAAGGCTTAGAGGACAAGAGGGGTGATCGATACCGCATCTGCAGCCGGCACTTTTCCTTGGACATGTACACAACTTCTTGGGTAACAAAGAAGAATAAACGGCGAACGACACGGAAATTGCGCGAAAACGCTATTCCCACTCTATTGGTCCGCATTCCGCCACCGGTGAGTCAAGTGTCCGGATTTAGCTTTAGGCCTTGCGGTAGTGTGTAGCCGAATGGATTAATAGATATTGTAGGTGTTCTATCCCTTGTAATAATTTCGATATTGATATGAGTGTATACTTTTTTGAATAATGACATTTATCAATATTTCTTTTTCGATTTCATAACCCACAAACGCAATGTATATATATATGGGGAGAGGGAACTGTGCTGTATTGAGCATTTTTCAAGTATTCTGTCGGCTTACATGGCTATTTTTAATATTGGCATTTCATTATGAATCATTAATTGACCTTTACAACTTCTTGACTATCCCTTGAATCTGAAGCAAGAACATTCTACATCCTTGACGTGGTCGCAGTTATCAACCACTTCTAGCGCGTATCAGGTAATCTTACTAGGCTAATCCGCTACAGACTTGTTTTTTGCATGTCAAGTAATAGTTTTATTCTATCGTGTAATTATTTTACAGAATGTTTGGTTACTGCTTTCCAATTAATATACACCTTAG
The DNA here is from genome assembly GCF_040938575.1 of Ambystoma mexicanum. Classification (NCBI taxonomy): domain Eukaryota; kingdom Metazoa; phylum Chordata; class Amphibia; order Caudata; family Ambystomatidae; genus Ambystoma; species Ambystoma mexicanum. The sequence goes on along the minus strand of NC_090925.1, from coordinate 322,336,284 downwards.
TTATCGTCCACTGGTGTTTGTTTTCAGTTATAATTAGTGTTATCCATACTAATGCAAGTACTGTCTTTCAGGGAGATGCTGAAGCGTCCGCCACATCTACAACGTTTCTAGATGTTCCTCACCAGCAGGAGGTATGGATACTGACAGCTCCATCGAGCGTCATCATCAGAGCTGGAATTCTTGTCGTTTGATTGTTCTACACAATGTTTCATTCATGATTAGCCGTTGATATGTACCTGTGCTGTCGACCCCAGGTGTATTTTATGTTTTCGCAATTGTAATCCTCACTAATGCAAGTACTATGTTTCAGGCAGTTGATGGAGCGTCAACCCCTGCACTTGATGCAGAGCCTGACATTCAAGTATACGAATCGGCGCAACAGCTTTCGGAAGTGCGCACTACATTTGCAACATCCATAGATATTCTTCAGCAGCACGAGGTATGGATAATGACAGCTCCATCATGCGTGATCGTATAACGTGATTCCATTTGCTATACATTCTTCCCTATTAACGCAAGTGCTGTGTTTCAGGGAGACGACGGAGCTTCCACCACAATCAAAACATCTCATTTAGATGATGCAGATGTAAAGGAATCGTTGAAATAAGTCGATGAAATGTGATCATATTTGGATTTTCCTTGATTCTTTTGGACAATGCATCTTTCGCGGTTATCTCCTTATATGTACCTGTGCGTTCGACCACAAGTGTGTGTTATGTTTCCAATATTGAAAACCATACTAATCCAAGTGCTGTGTTTCAGGGAGACGACGGTGCTTCCACCACAATCACAACATCTCATTTAGATGATGCAGATGTAAAGGAATCGTTGAAATAAGTCGATGAAATGTGATCATATTTGGATTTTCCTTCATTCTTTTGGACAATGCATCATTTGCCGTTATCTCTTTATATGTACCTGTGCCGTCGACCCCAAGTGTGTGTTGTGTTTCCAATATTGAAAAGCATACTAATGCAAGTACTGTGTTTCAGGGAGATGCGGATGCCTCCTCTCCAATACAACCATTCATGGCAGTCCATGCAGAGCCAGAGGTATGGATACTGACAGTTCCATCGAAATAGATCATCACTGGTCGAATATTTGTCATTGTTGCACACAATGTTTAAATCGTATTTGGCTATTGAGATGTAACTGTGTGTTCGTCCTCACGTGTGTTTTATGCTAACAATATTTTGATACATAGTAATGAAAGTACTATGTTTCAGGGAGACGATGGAGCCTCATTCCGTGCTGTCTATGCGGATACAGAAAATATAGTCCTTGCAGCGCAAGAGGAAGGGAGGACATGCGGAAACGAATCGGAGCTACAGCGTGCAGATGTTGAAGGTCGAGTCAAAAAAGTAGCAAAGAAAAAAAAACAAAAAAAGGTTAGTTACAAACAGTTAATAACTTTAAATATTTTTTTGTGGTGGGGACTATTTTATGTTTTTTTCCAGTCAATTCTACTACACTCCATCTTGTGTTTAAACTGAACATCCCTTTTCCAATCTCTCCTCCAGTTAACCGTGGGCGTCAGAACTATACACCACACAGACAGTGAAGCGAATGAGAGATGTGGCTTGCCAGACCATGTACACTATGGAGGAACTATTAATTGAGGCGAGGCGTGTTCAGGCTCGAGATGTTCATGTCCAATGGCCAGAACATGAATTAACTGTGTTTGGAGACTACAGCAAAGTTACATTGGACCATAGCTACAGTGCGACCGGACCACCACAAGAAGATGTTATTGAATGTATTGAAGAAAGCTCTGAAGTAGTTGCAGATCAATTTACACAATCTACACCCGCCAAAAATTTGCCACCAAAAAACATGTCGACATTGTTGTGTTCTCCCATCAGTGTTGAAGTAGCAGATGTTGAAATGAGAGAGAATGAACCAGCCGCAGCATCCATAGACGCATCAGAACTTGATAGCAGCGATATTACTTTCCAATGTGTTGAAATCTCCACAACGTCAAAGGCCGAAACAACGTTGACGCAGGATGACAGTCTAATGAAAGAGAGCAAATACATTGTATTCGACAGTTGTTTGATGGAAATTATAAGTATGCTGAAATGTGTGCGTTCCATTAGAGGGAATGTATGTGGGAAGCCATTGATTAATGTGACTCGTCAAATAAAAGGCAGTAACGTCAAAATAAATGCCGCCTGTAGATTAAATCATAGGTTCTCATGGTCTGCACAACCAATGCTGGGGAAAATGCCAGCAGGCAATCTACTGTGTGCAGCTGCATCACTTTAGTGGCTCCAGTTTTAGAAAGTTAGAGGCTTTCTTTCAGTTTGTGGGACTCCATTTCATTTCTAAAGCGCTGTACTACACATACCAACGTGATTATCTGTTTCCGGCCATTAGTGATGCTTGGAAAATTGAACAATTGTCTCTAGCAAGTACATTCGAAGGCAAACGATTCAGGCTAGCCGGCGATGGACAGTGCGATAGCCCTGGATTTTCTGCCAAGTACTGCACCTACCACTTTCAGGACATGGATAGTAAGAAAATTGTGAGTTCGGAGGTCGTGCAGGTAACACAATGTACATCCTCAGTGGCCATGGAGAAACTAGGATTTATAAAATCAGTGGAACATCTACAATCGAGGGGGATGCACATCGACCTCATAGCCACGGATAGACACGTTTCAATTGCCAAGACAATGAGAGAGCAGTTCCCACATATTAAACATCAATTTGACGTATGGCATCTTGCTAAATCTATCAATAAGAAAATCTCGGCTGCAGGAAAAAAAAAAGGTTTTGAAAGTATTTTGCAGTGGTCACATTCTATCACCAACCATCTTTGGTGGAGCTCAAAAACTTGTGAGGGGTCAGTGGAAATACTACTTGAAAAATGGCGGTCACTGATGCACCACTGTACCAACGTTCACCGCTGGACAGCAAATGAACATTTCCACCAATGTGAACATGGCCCTTTGTCCCCAGAGGAGGCACGGAAGAAGAAGTGGTTGATTCCATCTTCACCGACACACAAAGCCATTGAGAAGATTGTTTTCGACAAAACTCTATCAAGAGATTTGAGAGGACTGACAGAATTCTGTCACACAGGAGATTTGGAGGTGTTCCACAATATGTGCCTAAAGTACAGGCCAAAGCGCTTGCATTTTAGCTTTCGGGGCATGAAACATCGCACTCTACTAGCGGTCTTGGCCCATAACAGCAATGTCGGACGTGAACAATCTAGGACTAGGGGTAAAGTAAGGATGCCTCGCTACACTAAGGTATTTTCAAAACGAAGTAAGCAATGGGTGATCAAACCAGTCTATGATGAAATGCAGTTCGACTTTGTGAAAGGCCTTATTGTTGCTGTGTTAGAGAAGCACAGATATGGAATTTTGGACGTTTCTGTACAGAGCAGTGATCCATTGCTTGCCACCAAACATTGCGACTGTGCCATGCCCACCCGATGCACAGCTGATTGTGAAGTACAAATCCCGGTTTAAATAATTGCAATACGATTGTCTTTTTGTAAATAAATGTTATTGTACAGTGTACCTGTAAACCTAACCCCTAACTTCACCATCATGGGTGGCGAACAAGCTGGGTGTCATCTTTGAATTCTCTCTATTCACCTCACATATGTGTATGTATATATTTTTCTCATGTCTCATCTCATGTAAATGTAAATGCTGCGCACTGTTAACGGAGGGGAGGCTTGCGTATTGCAAATAATAAAACAAACAAACAAACAATAAATCTCACTTTTAACTCAACTCCTGTGGTACTTTATACTTTCCCTGACCTTCCGCCAATAATTAAATGTCTCAATTTGGGCTGCAAAGCTCGCAGACAACAGTGACAAAATTGGGGCACTTAGAACGCGCCAGCCAAGCGGGCCATGGCATTTGGGAGAGAAGCCAGTTCCCATTTGCACATTGAGGCGCACTACATAGACGGATTCTAAACTTCAAGTTCTCATAGATGCCTATACTACGTGATGTTGCAAATAAAGAATGCGAAGGACAGCGCCCAGATGAGGCCCACAAGTCGCACTGGAAGTATAAGGGTCTATTGTTTTTTGACCTTGAGACAGGGACCATGCTGAAAGAACTACATTTGAAGGGAGTGCGCAATAACGTAAGAGACGATAAGGCAGAAAATTCAGAAATTAGAGTTTCACTTTAGTTCAGTAGACGAAAAATCGTTGTCAAGAGCACGGTCCGTTTTACAGACTGCATTACGAAGAGACACAATGGAAATTTCAAATATAATGTAAGTAAATCTTTACACGCTTTTATACCGGAATGAAGATTTAATGAATGGATGCATGAATAAATGAATGAATGAAGAGCTAGGAAAAGCAAGTAAAACGTGTTCGTAGTGGGCACATGGGCATGCAGGTCCACTGGTCTCACCGATCTCGGTCCTTGGCCCAGCCACTTTTTCCTGCACTGCCTACCTGCACTACGGGACTGTCTCTGTATCCTTCAGCCCCTTCTCCCGGCATTTACCTTGCACTTGCCACCAGCTGGCCCTATTATTTAATCTGTATTCAACTAACCATGTACAGCCCTTCCCCATGCGCGATCAGAAAGACACCTGGCCTAGTAGGATCGCTGTCTGTCTGCCCTTGTTCCCCACCTGCCTCGTCACGCCTAGAAACACGAGTATAGGCGCGTTACAAATGCCATATCATATATCATATCATTCCTCACGCATGTAGACTAACTGTCGTTTATCATTGTGTGTTTGCCTCGATTTATCTCGTTACTTTTCGCATTGATTTTATAGACGAACATACTCCATTGAACTATCCTTGCAAGCAAATAGTTTCTGATCGGCCGTAATAAATAAAATGAGTAATATTAATGAAGTTCGGCTAGTGAGACTAATTATCATTTTTTTGTTTTCATAACAGGTATTTGATCCCTTTCTGCCACTGCCATCTGTTTGAGACACCGGCGGATGGATTCTTCAGCAGACACCTGCAGCTTCGTGTCAACAACTGGAGCACGATCACCATATTATGGGACGATCGCCAAGGGCCCACATGCCCTTACGCTGTACTAGTGGCTAGAAGCAACATAACAACCTTTAGGCTGGACTAGTGCCTATTTGATGGAACAGCCTTGCGGTTCACCGCGCTTCCAAAGTGATTCTTTTTACGAAAATGAACACCCTGTGTACCATAAAGGAACACCGCGTGACTCAAGATGAAACGGAACAGTTATTTATTGCGGATACAGATAAAAGAAAATAAATGGCTTCCGGAGTTCATATGGCAATTGCTGAATATTCTCTAAACATTTAATGTCAAATAAATGTACTTTACCAAATGTACCGTGTTGCGTTTCATTGTAAAGTACAGTTTCATATTCCGAATTGTGGCGCGCTGTGTTGTGAGTTGATCTGTGTTGGTTTCCGGGTTCTGTGTGGAGTCGCGCAGAAGACGACTGGGCGCGTTTGCCTACGCAGCACAGTAACGTCACGGGGAGAGGCGGGGAATATGAATGTTTTGATAATGTCAGGGTCAGGGGCGGGGGAATTGATTTAGTGCCGCAAAAGCAGGTCAGCCAGGGCGATCGGGGAAAAGATAGGATTATCAGAAAATGGCGGCTCCCTGGTGCTTGTTTTCGCGTGCGTTTAATGGACGAAAACTCGGGTAAGGTCCATAGGAAAGTTTTCTAAAATCGAGCCACTTAAGCTTAAAAAAACATGGCCGACCCGTTGGGACAAAAACATTTTTTACTAGACCATGCCTTTAAGCTTCACACATTGGGCCGCTTATTGTAACCCACAAGCAAGCCTCCTTAAGTATACTTATAGCGCCTCATTGCCTAGAGGGCTGTAGTGCGCTTTACAAATCTAAAAATAAAATAAAATAAATCACTAAATGTTCAGCTGTTGCGATCTTGTCGGCAGGTAGTGCCCTTTTATCAGTGCCTAGCAAATGCCTATCCCATACGTATAGAAAAGCCTAAACTGCTGGCTTTGCCAAAGCTTGTTTTTGTTGGATAAAGCTTTTGGTCAGACTGCCTCTATTTTTTCAAAAACGATTCCTCTCATCAAAACTATGCCAACTATGAAACTCCTACTGTTTCCTTAAATATTCCCACTGCAGAAATGTTGAAGCCACATACTTTTGAAATGCATCTCAAAGGAAAAGGGCTAAGAAACAGATGATTACTGGCTGCTGTGCATGCTGATTGCTGTCCTATTACCGACATTCTGTGCTACCATGACTATATTACTTGCCATGTCTAGGAACTTGGAAATGGGAGGTGGGTGGGAAAATTCACAACAGTGCATACAGTCTACTCTTCGTGAGCAGAAAGCAAGTGGACATATTGTAAGATATTTTGCACTTAATTCATAGAAGGCCTAATTGATCTAAAATTGTAATTTCTTGGAAACGACCCCTTTAAAAAGGCCTGTGTTAAACGTTGTTAGACGTTTAGCACCAGATATCCTGCAGGCTTAGTGGAACCTAGCTCTGCTGGCTTAGTTGAGCAGCATGAAACTTGACAATGCTGTGATCGCTGGCAGACCATTGAGAGTGATGCAAGTTCTTTGGGTTTTGATAGTGATACAGGACAATGGTGTAAGCAACTGGGCTTTTCATAACACAATCTGGAAAAGGTGGGAGTACCTGGTCTTTTGATAGCTTGTATAATATAGCAATATTTGTCATATGATACCAGAGCATATAATCACAATACCTTACAAATGCTGGTACTATCTTGAGATATGAGGACATTAAATAGCAAATAATGCGAGTACCTGGGCATATCACTCTTGGATAAATATCTATATATCAAACAAAGCTAGTGGAATTGTTAGTGCCTGTTCTCCTTGGATTGTGAGTTTGCAGTTATGGTTTGCCCAGCTGGTGGGAATGTTTCACTCTCCCTACTCCAAACATGGCCTTCATAAATGACGGGAATGTAAACTGACACTTCCCATTAGCACAGACAGTGCCAGTGGGGATCACTTCCTGGTTTTGCAGAAATGCATTTGTTGTTCCATACAAATCATCTTCCTGATGTACGTACTGCATGCAAAACTGCTTATTTGCATGATTTGCTGCTCTAGGTGAAAGTGCGTGAAGAATAGGACTCTGTTATAATGAGACATGTGCCTCCTTTATTGGATGCATGTGCAGTGACAGTTGAGACTGTGGACCTCATTACAAGTTTGCCGGTCCGGAATGAACAGTCCCGGTAGCACCGTACCAGCACCGTTTTCCGGACTGGCACATTCCGACTTGCAATGGCGGAAACACTGTCACCACAAAGGGACCCCACGGTGCTACCGCACCAGGTTGCACCGTGACTGCAAACAGCGGGACGAATCGCTGGGCGTCCCTGAATTACCGGCACGCCAGTATACCGGGTACATTATGAGTAGCACCAACACAGAAACACTGCCATAAAAATGGCAGTAGCACCATGACCAATGCTCCTGTTTTACTGCCACTGCGGACCAGGTGTTAAACAGTGCCAGGTGAGCACCAACAGGCCCCAGGGGGCCAAAATTAGCCCTGCTGCAAACCATTGTCCTCTGGGAACCTACAATTGAACCACGCACACACACCCAACCCACCGCCCAACACAACCATGCTGGTAATCAGGCCCCAGCTGGCCAAAATTAGCCCTGCTGCACACCATTGGCCACTGGGAACAAATAGATGGACCACACCCACACCCAATCGACCTCCCAACACAATCATGCTGGTAATCAAGCCCCAGGTGCCCAAACTTAGCCCTGCTGCACACCATTGACCACTGGGAACCTACAAATGGACCACACCCACATCCAACCCACCTCCCAACACAACCATGCTGGCAGTCGATCTAGCAGCAATTGGGCTGGGGAACCTGCAAGCACCTATGAAGTTAGAAGCAGCACTGAGGCAGAGGAGGAGGCACAGGCGCAGGAGGAAAATGAGAACCCAGGTAGCCATCCCAAACATCATTCAGCAGCAGGTACCACCCCAAAGGCAGCCACCAATTCCCTGAACCAGGGCCCGCCCCTGGAACCTGAGCCCAAGTCAAATCCACACCTTATACCGGCTTGACAGGGACACCATTATGTCATTAGTCACCCTCATCAATGACATCTGTAGCATCATAAACATCCTGCAATCCCACCCTTTCTGAAGGTAATGTCGGTACTGCACTTCCTTGCAACCAGCACATACCAGCACACCGTTGGTGAGCAGCACGGGCTGTCACAACCCTGTTTTTTAAGGATACTGTTCCAGGTACTGGATGCGCTACTGCACCATGTGCCCAACCACATTGCCCTACCCCAAACCCCTGCACAGGTCAATGCCACCAAAGTGGCCTTCCATGCCCTTGCCGGCTGTTAGGCAGAATTATATGCAGTACCCTTTGGGAACACCACACACAATTAAGACTACAAGTGACAGTACAATTTCACCTTTGGTACAAGCCTGTACAACACAGTTAAAGTGGTAGCGATGGCTGAGCAGCCAGACTTATCTCAAGAGTAAGCGAGCAGTATCAAATAGTTACACAAAGGACAGAAATTGCTATGATTCAGGCAAACACTGACTCAAGGTTTTCAAGTAAAAGAATATACATTTATTTCACTCTTCAGTTATATAACATTTCACAATTATAAGCAGTTAACAATCACACTCTTAATACACCACACAACTCCCAATAAATTCCAGACAAGTTAAGCTCACAAAATGAAGTGGGAGCAAAATGGCACTCCAGAAATTTCAAAGGGAGGGCAAGACAAAGTTAACAGAAATTGAATCACACCAACAGGTAAGTACTCAGGGCAATTGAACAAGAGAGATTGCAATGATAGAATCCGGTAGAAAGGGCTTAGGGCCAAAGTCAATGGGTCAAAAGTCTTTTGATCAAGATCACTCAGTTCAGGGTAGTTTGCGGTAAAGTTTGTGCCACGGATTCTGGACGAGGTTGGTTGGTAGAAAACTTAGTTCAAAGAGAAGAGAAGGACAAGCCCTCGGATTGGAGAAAGATTTCAAACACTTTCACAGCGGTTGAACGAAACGAGCAACTGGATTTGCACAGTACCTTAAAACAGAGAGGAAGCTGTAGCTGAGGTGGATGTTCCTGGTAGTTCCTGCAGGCTCACGGTTCCTGAAGCGACTGTCGGACTGACAAGAAATAGGAAGACTGGAGTGTCCTGCACTACCCAGGGAAGAAACCAGCAGCAGAGCAAAGCAACAAATAAAAGATGCGCTCCTTAAAACCCAAGCATGGTCCGACCTTCCTGGCTATCTGGCCCACTGTAGCTCTGTACAGCGAATTCGAGCAGAGAAGGGGTCCTGGCTGGCAGTTTGGGTGAACTGGTTGGTCCCACCAGCTCAAGGGAAGAAGTTTCCTGGAGGATCTTCTCCGTCGTCGGATTCTGAAGATTCTGACCTGCAGCAGGGCATCACCGGGTGGTTCAGTCATTGTAGGGGTCCTCTTCCATCAGCTCCTCATTGGTTCTTTCGCTCCAGTGGTGACTCTGCCTTTCCAGTCCCAGAGACCTGCTTTTTATGCAGTTTTCCCCCATCCATACAGCCTGGATGTCAATCACACAGCAGGGTGGCTGTCCTGGCAAGGACAGTCACCCAGCCAATGAAACAGGAGTGCCACTTGGGTTACCAAGGGAACCGATGGCAGGGGGCCTAAAACCCCTCTGTCACATCCTGCCTACCCAGACTTTCAGGCGCCTTAAGGATGGCTTCTGTGCAGAAGCCTGCGAAAAGAAAGTGAACAAATGGGCAAAACCTGGTTTGGCGCGCAGAGTAAAAGACGAGAAAGACATTTACAAAAAGAAATGGCAAATAAACCCAGTCGGAACCGTAATAAAATATATATGGTCAAGCGGGTTTATGTTTGAGGCTAATATAATAGCCTAAAACAATACCATGGTTATTTCCGATAACCGGGTAGATACCACTGCCACCAGCCAAATCTTAGTGTAAATGGAGCAAAACAATGCTCCAAGAGACACAGAGAAAAAGGGATAAGAATTAACCCTTTCCAATACTCCATGTAAGATGGGTTGTATTGGGTTTGTGGTTTAAACTGACTATCATAAAGTTAATGGCAACCTTATCTTTTCTGGGGGACAGTAGTCAACCCCAGAAAAATGGAGTCGTTGGGAAGTCTCAAAGACAACCCTGTGTCACTGCACTGAAGGTGCTGTGTAACACACATGAAAGATTATGCTATGGAGTAGGTGAGGCTCCATTGCTCAAGATCACACAAAAAGTAGAAATACACACAGCAAAACACATGTAAGAGTGGGAAAAAAGCTCACACACTTACAAGGTGAAAAGAATAAACCCTAGAAATCCAGCAAAGCTGCTGAGGGACTTATTAGGTAAGGGAAATTAGCCATTTATGAGAATTCTCCCTAACACTCGCCTCCCCCACCCCAGACTAAGGGACAGGAGGATTTAATCCACTCCTGGATGAATGTCTACCTCTAGTCGGTTAAAAACATCCTAGAGAGACCATCAGCATTTTGGTGGTGTCATCCTGCTCTGTGCTCAATGGTAAAATCAAACCCTTGCAGGCAGATTGACCATCTTAGGAGTTTTGGGTTCTTCCCTTTCATTTGCATTAACCATCTCAAGGGTTGGTGGTCTGTCTGAATCACAAAGGTAGATCCATACAAGTATGGTCTAAACCTCTTCAGAGCCCACACAATGGCAAAACATTCACGCTCTATGGTTGCCAACCTTGTTTCTGGTTCCTTCAGTGTCCTACTGATGAAGCAAATGGGGTGCTCCCTACCTTTCTCATCCAGTTCACTAAGGACTGCACCTATACCTATATTGGAGGCATCTGTCTGCACAATTAAGGGTTGATGATAATCAGGAGCTCTTAGAACTGGAGCTTGACAAAGGGCTTTCTTCAGGTTTTCAAAAGCTTGAGTGCACTCCTCATTCCATCTAACCTTTTTAGGAACTTTTGGAGAGGAGATCACATTCAAGGGAGAAGCTATGGACCCATAGTTCTCTATGAAATTCCTGTAGGACCCAGTGAGACCTAGGAAATCTCTCACTTGGGTTTTAGTAGTAGGGGTGGCCCAGTTTTGAGCAGCTTGTACTTTGCTGGGCAAGGGCCTTATCTCACCTCCTCCTACCTCATGACCAAGGTAGACCACTTTACTCTGACCAATTTGACATTTGCTTGCCTTTATGGTCAGATGGGCCTGCTCAAGAGCCTGCAAAACATATCCCAATATGTTCTTTCCATGTAGGGCTGAACACTGCAATGTCATCCAAGTATGCCATGCAGAAGTCCTCCATCCCATTCAGAACTTGATTTACCATCCTTTGAAATGTAGCAGGTGCATTCTTTAGTCCAAAAGGCATGACCTTAAACTGGGAGAAGCCTGCTGGGGTGGAAAATGCAGTTTTCTCCTTGGCATGGTCTGTCAGTGCTATTTGCCAATAGCCTGAGGTTAGGTCAAATGTACTGAGGTACTTGGCTGAACCAAGTCTATCCACCAGTTCATCTGTCCTTGGCAAAGGATGGGCATCAGTCTTAGTGACTGCATTTAGAGCTCTATAATCCACACAGAATCTCAAATACTTGGATCCTGCCTTTGGTACTAGAACAACTAGACTAGACCATGGACTTGTAGATGGCTCCATAACCCCGGGATCAAGCATCTTGTTGACCTCTCCTTTGATGTGGGATCTCACATGTTCTGACATTCTGTAACCTCTGCTTTTCACAGGTAAACAGTCACCAGTGAGAATATCATGCGGGCCCCAAGGGGTCAAGCCTGGTGATAGTGAAAACAGGGAGGCAAACTGATTCAACAGAACTTTGCACTCCTCCTGTTGTTCAGAAGTCAGCTGAGAAGAGGGATTACCTCCTTCTATCTTTTCATCTAAAGGTTGGCCTCTGAGGAGGTCAGGTAGAGGTTCACTCTCCTCTTCCTCTTGAGCTGAAGCTAGAAGCAAAGCTCCTACTTCTGGTCTCAAGACATAAGCCTTTAAACGGTTGGTGTGAAAGACTCTGGGAGCCTCCTTAGGTCTGCCTAAATCCACCAAATAGTTCACCTCTCCACGTTTGCCCACAACCTTGAAGGGTCCTATCCATTTGTCCTGCAAGGCCCTCTGCCTTGTGGGAACCATAACTAGTGCAAGCTGGTCTTGAGTAAACTCAACCATGCTGGCCTTCTGGTCATGACAATGTTTGACCAGAGCCTGACCTGCTTTCAAGTTATCACTTGCTTCTGCCATCATGTGTGACATTCTCCTCCAGAGACCTATCACATAGTCAGTCACTCTGACTGGCTTGGGGGAAGGAGCACTCTCCAACCCCTCCTTGATCAGGGCCAATGGACCTCTGACTGGATGGCAAAGAGAAGGCATGGCAGTAGAAGGTCCCACTTTTTCTTAAGGGGTTCTTCTAAAGCACCTATCATGCTCTTCATAGTACTATTAAACCTCTCTACCAGTCTATTTGTCTGTGGATGGTAGGCTGTGGAGAACTTGTAAGTGACACCAGTTTTTCCACATGGCCTGCATGTAGTGGGACATAAAATTGGATCCCCTGTCGGATATCACTTCCTTAGGAAACCCTACTCTTGTAAAAATACCAAGTAGACCCTTAGCAACAGCCTGAGCCGTAACAGTTCTCATAGGTATGGCTTCTGGGTATCTTGTATCATGGTCTTCTACAACCAGGATAAACCTGTTCCCTGAAGATGTGGGAGAGTCAAGGGGACCGACAATGTCAATGCCCACCCTCTCAAAAGGAACTCTCACCACTGGGAGAGGCACCAGGGGTGCCACATTCTTGGCTCCACTCTTGCCAGAGGTTTGGCAAGTGTGACAGCTCCTACAGAATCTGTCAACTTCTGAACCCATCTTAGACCAGTAGAAGTAGAGAGAGAGCCTTTCCTTGGTCTTCTTGAAAGTCAAGTGACCAGCCAAAGGTATCTCATGGGCTAACTGTAGGACCTGGAGTCTTTTGGCAAGGGGCACTACAATTCTTTTGCAGTCCCCAGGGATAGACTCAGTTGGTTCACTGTAGAAGAGGCCATTTTCCCAGCTCAACCTGTGCTTCCCCACTTCTTGCCCATCAAGTTGGTTAGAAGCCTGTTGTCAAAGACCTTCAAGAGTAGGACACTCTCTCTGTCCTTTACTGAACTCTGCCCTGTTGGGTCCACCCCACCTTCTGCCAGTAAAGACTGCAGCTCAGGATGGTCAACAGGGTCAAGATCTCCAACTAAGACAGTGTCTTCTTCCAGATCTGATTCTTCAGATACTGGTTCAACACACAAGGTTGCACCTCACACTCTGCCTCAGTAGTTGCAGGAATCACAGGGGTGATTTTGGACAATCTTGGTGATGTCATTGTTGGTAGCACAGGGGTGCTGTTTATCTTTTTCCTGGAGGTCTTGGGTTTCCCCTTTGTCTCTGTTTTCTTAGAAATAGCAGTGAGCACCTCCTGTGGAGTGGGAGTGATAGTTTCCTCTATCAGCTCCTCTGGAGAGCCTCTCAAGGTTCTCTCCCTTTCAGACCTAGTGAGCTCCTGTTTCCGTTTACTGGGAGGCCTGGGGGTGCTTGACACAACTCCTAGAGTTTTCAGGTTATTACCCAACAGGACTCTCCCAGACACTTCACTCTGCACACTAACAGGTATTTTGACAGTCATATCATTACACTGGATGAGAGCTGTTAACTGGGGAAGCATTTGCACAGGGCCTCCAGCTAACTTGGTGAGGCATTTGGGTGCCTTAGCAACATCCTCCACCTTGAAAAATGATTCATCCACCACAGTTATGCTGGCTCCGGTGTCTCTGATGGCAGGGGTTTCCTGGCCATTCACAACAACACTATCTTTGTAATACTCTTTAGTATTATCTGGGATGGAATTATAGACATCTAAATTCTGTTGTTCCCACAAGCCCAGGGACACTAAAGCAACACTAGCTGAGACTCTCATGGGTTCATCAGCCAGTAGGTGAAAGTTTCCACTTGCCATAGGTACTTTTTCCTCTGGAGAGAAGGTCAAGGAAACAGTGTGGACCCCTGAAGGTTTACCCTTACATCTGGGATCCCTTTTCACATGGTCAGTTGACCCACAAACATAACATTTCCCAAATGTTTTGATGAATGGGGGTTTGTTCTGACCTCCATCTGGTTTGGGTCCAGATGGTGCACTAGCCTGATTTGGTTTCCCTTGTGGTTTACCCTTATGTTATTGTTTGTGGCCCTCTTTTGGATTGGAGGTATTAGAATTCTCTTTGTGATATTTCTTTGGCTGTTTCCCCTCATCCTTTTTCTGGGTAGCCCCAGAATCCTTGTGAGTGGCCCTGTTGGCAACCCACAAGTCAGCAGCCTTAGCTAGCTTCTTTGGATCTGTCTCCTTAGAATCAGCCAAGTGCTGTCTGAGTTTAGGAAAGAAGACATCAAAAATAGACTCCAAAATTACAGATTTCTCATTCCTTCATAAATGTTTACTCTGTAACCCTTAATCCAACCATCTAAGTTTTTCAAACATTCACATACCCAGGTAGCCCAAGGGGTACCATCATGCTTTTTGAGGGTCCTAAACCTCTTAAGGTACTGGGAAGGGGTCTTCCCGAATCTAGTGATTAAAGCTAGCTTCACACACTCATAATCCATCCCATCCACCTCCCCCAACTCCTTCACAACATCAGATGCAACAGTGGGTAGCCTAGAGAAGAGCCAGGGAAGCAATTGATTCCCTGTAAGACCTTGAATACCATGGTTATATTCAAACATTGCCAACCAATCCAAAATATCTTATATCAAAATAGCTTAACCTCATACATACCCACAATTTCTTTAGACATACCGGGTCTCTTAGGACTGGAAGACCTAGAAGACTCTGGGAGAGAAGCATTTTCAAGAGACAATCTTTTCATTTCTAGTTCATGATTCAACTCCATTTCTCTGAGCTTAGGTTCTTGGTGTTTGTTTTCAGTTTGAGCATTTAAACGTTTGAATTTCAGTTCAAGCCTCATTTACTCTAGAGCAATGAATTCACGACTGAGTGTAGGACCTGTGGGGGTCGCAGTGGACAAGGGTTAAGGTTGCTGAGCAGACAAAGGGGCAGTGAGGCCTACATTAAGAGACATATCTACCTCTTCAAACTCATCATTAACAGATACATGATCATCCTCAATACTTTCCACATTTGCTAGAGAGTCAGGCATTTCAACCCACTCCCTAGACTTGGATTCTTTAACAACTTTTCAATCAATTCAGACTTTTTGTCTTTGGCAGAGAGGTTCCTTTTTTTACACAGATTTCTTAAATGATCAGCAGTGTAGTTAAGGAGGGTCTCCTGACTGTAGCTTTCCATATCAGACATGATTAATATTGCTTTGTAGTGATGTTAGCCTTGTGGTTAGTTGATCCAAGGTAATAGCAGCACTCTAAGCTTAATTACTATACTTTGATCCTCCCCGCTGTACACCAGTGTTAGGCAGAATTATATGCAGTACCCTTTGGGAACACCACACACAATTAAGACTACAAGTGACAGTACTACTTCACCTTGGGTACAAGCCTGTACTACACAGTTAAAGTGGTAGCGATGGCTGAGCAGCCAGACTTATCTCAAGACTAAGTGAGCAGTATTAAATAGTTACACAAAGACAGCAATTACTATGATTCAGGCAAACACTGACTCAAGGTTTTCAAGTAAAAGAATATACATTTATTTCACTTTTCAGTTTAATAACATTTCACTATTATAAGCAGTTAAAAATCACACTCTTAATACACCACACAACTCCCAATAAGTTCCAGACAAGTTAAGCTCACAAAATGAAGTGGGAGCAAAATGGCACTCCAGCAATTTAAAAGGGAGGGAAAGACAAAGTTAACAGAAATTGAATCACACCAACAGGTAAGCACTCAGGGCAATTGAACAAGAGAGACTACAATGATAGAATCAGGTAGAAAAGGCTTAGGGCCAAAGTCAATGGGTCAAAAGCCTTTTGACCCATCACAAAGTTCAGGGTAGTTCGCAGTAAAGTTTGTGCCACGGATTCCGGAAGAGGTTGGTTGGTAGACAAGTTAGTTCACAGAGAAGAGAAGCACAAGCCCTCGGATTGGAGAAAGATTTCAAACACTTTCACCGCGGTTGAACGAAACGAGCAACCGGATTTGCACAGTACCTTAAAACTGAGAGGAAGCTGTAGCTGAGGCAGATGTTCCTGGTAGTTCCAGCAGGCTCACGGTTCCTGAAGTGACTGTCGGACTGACAAGAAGTAGGAAGACTGGAGGGTCCTGCACTACACAGGGAAGAAACCAGCAGCAGAGCAAAGCAACAAATAAAAGGTGCACTTGTTAAAACCCAAGCATGGTCCGACCTTCCTGGCTATCCGGCCCACTGTCGCTCTGTACAGCGAATTCGACCAGAGGAGGGGTCCTGGCTTGCAGTTTGGGCAAACTGGTTGGTACCACCAGCTCAAGGGAAGAAGTTTCCTGGAGGATCTTCTGTCGTCGAATTCTGAAGATTCTGACCTGCAGCAGGGCTTCACTTGGTGGTTCAGTCATTGTAGGGGTCCTCTTCCATAAGCTCCTCATTGGTTATTTCGTTCCAGTGGCGACTCTGCCTTACCAGTCCCAGAGACCTGCTTTTTATGCAGTTTTCCCCCATTCATACAGCCTGGCTGTCAATCACCCAGCCAATCAAACAGGAGTGCGACTTGGGTTACCAAGGGAACCCATGGCAGGGGTCCTAAAACCCCTGCCTACCCAGACTTTCAGGCGCCTTAAGGATGGCTTCTGTGCAGAAACCTGCGAAAAGACGGTGAACAAAGGGACCAAACCTGGTTTGGCGCGCAGAGTAAAACACGAGAAAGACATTTACAAAAACAAATGGCGAATAAACCCAGCTGGAACCGTAATAAAATATATATGGTCAAGCGGGTTTATGTTTGAGGCTAATATAATAGCCTAAAACAATACCATGGTTATTTAAGACAACCGCAGTATAAGAAATAGGGTAGATACCACTGCCACCAGCCAAGTCTTAGTGTAAAGGGAGCGAAACAATGCTCCAAGAGGCACAGACAAAAAGGGATAAGAATTAACCCTTTCCAATACTCCATGTAAGATGGGTTGTATTGGGTCTGTGGTTTAAAGTGACTATCACAAAGTTAATGGCAACTTTATCTTTTCTGGGGGCAGTAGTCAGCCCCAGAAAAATGGAGTCGGTGGAAAGTCTCAAAGACAACCCTATGTCACTGCACTGAAGGTGCTGTGTAACACACATGAAAAATGATGCTATGGAGTAGGTGAGGCTCCAATGCTCAAGATCACACAAAAAGTAGAAATACACACAGCAAAACACATGTAAGAGTGGGAAAAAAAGCTCACACACTTACCAGGTGAAAAAAATAAACCCTAGAAATCCAGCAAAGCTGCTGAGGGACTCATTAGGTAAGGGAAAGTAGCCATTTATGAGAATTCTCCCTAACACCGGCATGCCCAATTGCATAGGTGCACTAGATTGCGCCCATGTGGCGTTGACTGCCAGACATGCCATTGAGGTGCTGTATAGAAATCGGAAACTATTCCACTCCCTGAACATGCAGATGGTCTGTGATGCAGAACTACTCATCCCCAATTGCTGGGCATGTTTCCCGGGATTGACACACGACTCAATGGTTTTGCGAAACTCCACGTTGCCAGGGTACATGTCACGTTACCACAGAGAGAGCACCTGGCTGTTGGGTGAGTAGAATGACCAATGCAGGACCTCTGTGTAGTGGGGGTGGGGGGTAGTGGGCAAATAGACACCCACCAGGGTTCACCCAGCTGACCGCTGCAATAGGCAAATGACAGTTTGCTATGCCATGGGAATCTATATACTGGCTAATGGTAACACCCCCGAACCATGGAGTGGCAGACCATGCAATGGTGACATGTGAATGTGAGTATCGGCACCGGCGACAGAGTAACGGGTGCTCCCATGTGCACAATGCCTATTTCGCCCGCTCCGCGCAGCAGTGTCTTCACTCCTGTGTCTTGCGGGTGCATGACGCTGATTTTGACAGCACCTTACAAGACATGAGGCACCTGGTACGTACACAAACAGTATTGTGTAATTTGTAAGTAATAAGACATGTTGTTGACTAGAAGGTATCATGTATGCAGACATTGTGCACGCCAAACGGTCTCAGTAGCAATGAATGAGCCAAGTGTGTAATATTGAAGAGTACATCCAAGACAATTTAGCAGGTTGCATTCTGAAATCTGTACCATTTACTATGTTTTGTGCTAACAAAGTGCTTGAGATTGTGTACATGCTATCATCGCCAACACAAAATTCCCACCATAAACATCAGATCACCTTTCTGTCACTCCCATGCAGGTGATGCCGGATACCCCCTCACACCTTGGCTCATGACACCCATCAGACGACCACGGAACAGGCATGATGAGGCCTACAACCCGGGCACACATACGTACACGGGGCATCATAGAGCAGACTTTTGGACTGCTAAAGGGCAGGTTCCGGTGCCTCAGCAGATCTGGCAGGGCATTGATGTATAGCCCCGTGAAGGTTGGCAAAATTATGCTGGCATGTGCCATGCTGCACAATATGTGTATACGCCGGAACATTGCACTGCCTCCGGACATGGACCCAGCAGATGAGGAGGAAGAGGATGACGACGACGATGATGATGGGATGGGTGTGCAACCAGGGCGGGTGCCATGGATGAACAACATGCACGGGAAGCACTCATTCACAATTTTTTCTGAACAATCCTCACAAGCAAATTGAGCACATTATCCCACGCGTAATTTTGAACACTTGCATTAAATCATTCATTCACACACAGAAGATTGTCCACTCGTTATTCTGATTAACAAGCCAGTGTGTTATGAATGAAAAATTAAACCGGTGCTACAACAAAACACACCCAAACGTACCCATCTACCTCCCAGAACCCAACTACCTATCCCCACAATGGACCCCCCTCCACCTCCCAAACGTAACCACCCACCTCCCAGGACCCAACTAGCTAGCCCCACTATGGACCCCCTATCCACCTCATAAATGTAAGGACCCAACTACCTATCCCCACTACGGACCCCCCTCCACCTCCCAAACATACCCACCCACCTCCCAGGACCCAACTACCTATCCCAACTATGGACCCCCCACCACCTTCCAAACATACCCACCCACCTCCCACCTCCCAGGACCCAGACCCAATATGCCAAAATGTGCAACAATTGTCAGTTAAACTGCACTACTTCTTGCCATGCTTGGGCGCATGAATGTCCCTCTGAGATGGCCCAAACAGCCGCATGGACCTCCTCCTGGGGATGCCTGCGTGTGAGCTGGTTGGTGTGGTGCTGGTGGAGGGCCTTGTGGGGTTATGTGGCGGCAGGCACGTCATGATGGCCTGTAGGGCAGCGCCATTGTCTCCGCTATGGTTGACTGTACACTGTTTCCCTCAAAGACCTTCTGTGACATCTGCATATTTGAGGTGGCACAAAGCCCAATGACACGTGCAACATGGCGCCCAATGGTCTGGTTGCTCTCCCGTTGCAGACTAGACTCCTCCAGATACTGCTGGACCAGTGCAGCCAGCATGTCCTGCCGTTGCTCAATCCGTTGGAGACGGCTGCCAAACTCCTGCAAAGATGGGGTTGGGGAGCGCATGGGACTCTGGAAGCTCATGGGGCTGAATCTGCCCCGTGGTTTTGGGGTTATCCTCACTGCCCATTCCGGATGCCTCAACTGGCATTTCCTCTGTACCGCTGTCCAGCTCTGGGGTGGTGGTGGTGGTGGTGCACGTCCCTGTGGGATAACAGTGGCAGCAGGGGTGTGGGCCTGGGGTGCCTGCTGTGTCCAGGAGGCAGCAGGGGTGTGGGCCTGGGGGGCCTGATGTGTCCCAGGGGCAGCAGGGGGGTTGGGCCGGGGTGCTTGCTAAGTCACAGGGGCAGCAGGGGGGTTGGGCTGGGGTGCCTGCTATGTCCCAGGGGCAGCAGGGGGGTTGGGCTGGTGTGCCTGCTGTGTCTCAGGGGCAGCAGGGGAGGTGGTCTCCAGGCCGTGGTGTACCTGGGCCTGCGTAACTTCCCGGATGGCCGAGGTGCCTGCAGCAGAGGTTGACTGACGTTGTGGTGGCCGATGTGCACGTCCCATCTCCCTCGACGTCCCTGGTTGTCCCCCCATCGGTCTCAGATGATGTACCTTTAGGTGAATGAAATGCATGCTTAAAGTGGACTGACAGGATGTGTATAGTACAATGACATACAACACAGTCATCGGGCAACATCACATTGTGGTTACACGCATTGATGTGTGCTGCATTGTCATGTGGGTGTGTATGGGTAATACTTGGGTGCAGGCCATCTGACTGGCTTTGCACTGTATTCTGTGGGCGTGGGAACATGGAAGTACTAGGTGTGCTCGGGGTGATGTGGACTGTGATATGTGTATTTCGATGCATTGATGGGGGGCAGGATTAGCTTGATTCAGCTTCATATTTGTGCACTTTCTGTACTCACCAGCCTCACCAGGCATCCCAGCTCCTGCCTCTGCTGTACCGACTCCCTCAAATGCCCTCGAGGTGCAGCACACTGCTGCACTTTTCCTCCCGTGGGAACAGCTTTAGGGGTGAGTGTGTTCCACCACCTGTTGCAGTGCATTGTCGTCTGTGGGCTGAAAGAAGGTTGTGCACCCTTATGCAGAGGTTATCCCATCTCTTATGGCAGTCCTTGACGCTACCGGCTTTGACACCCACAGCTGTCACCTTCTGGGCAGCCTCAGCCCATGTGGCCTTGCGCCTCAGGTGTGTGCTGCGCCGCTGGTCAGCTACGAACAACTCTCTTGCATTTTCCACAATGTGGTCAACCGGCAGGGTGAGTTCTCCCTCACTGAAGCGGGGCTTGCACACACAGTTTTGTGGGATTCTTGATGCCATGTCCTTCTGTATGTTTGGCCACTCACTGGTGCTGGATGCCTTCTGGTACAGGAGGATTGCAGTGGATTGTGATTTTTGTAATGGCTGCCGCTCTCTTTCCGGTTCCGGGGATCACAGTATTTCCGGTTCTGGTGTTTCCGGCTCCGCATATGCGGTGCCGCTATGTCTGGAATGCACGCGGCGGAAGCGGATGCACTGCCAAGTTTTGTGGCGGTACATTGGTCTCCACCGGTGTTTCCGTGATGGCAGTGGCACTGGTTCCGTGCATTAGTGATGCGCACCAAGCCGTAATCCTAAATTGTTTCCGCCACCACACGGTGGTGGAAACGGTACAACGGCCATCATGGTAACACCAGATTTTTACCGCCGGATCCATAATGAGGGCCTATAGCTAATATAGCTAATATGCGACTGGGGCTTTGAGACTGTCTGTAATCCTCCCGGTTCAGGCCCCAACAACTCAAACAGTGAGAAGGTAAGTGATATTACATGACAGCTAGAACAAGAGTGTCCCGGTCCATACAGAGACAGGAGAACTTGAGCTCTGAGGACAAATGTGGCATAGGGTGGTGGTGAAGGGGGCAGTATTCCAAGAACTGAAATTCTGAAAACATAAGTGACCTTCTGTGACACATAGAACCACAGAAGCACAATCTCTACGAATGAGGCATTCTACGGTACCCACATCACAAAGCCTTGACATCAGAGAAGAAAGGTAACTTAGTTTGGTAGTGGTGGTGATGGAAGATGACTAAATATGTTAGTATTTAGTCACTCATT
Organism: Ambystoma mexicanum; assembly: GCF_040938575.1. Classification (NCBI taxonomy): domain Eukaryota; kingdom Metazoa; phylum Chordata; class Amphibia; order Caudata; family Ambystomatidae; genus Ambystoma; species Ambystoma mexicanum. Next base: position 322,314,589 of record NC_090925.1, on the reverse strand, counting down.
AGTTAAATTAGTTAGTTCGTTGGTTGCTATTGAAAGTTCCTCTAAGTTTGTCCTCAGAGCTCATTCAGTTGTGACTCAGTGGTACTCTTCTCGTTCTCCCACCTCTCCAAGCTCAGAGTGCTACCTTCTCTCACAGGTTCCTCTGAGTGCTACACTTTGGCTACTTCCAACGGGCCCTATTTGGTCAGAAATAATTATTAGTTACAATTGTGCTGCTTGGCATTGTAAGATTAGCAGCTCAGGTGATGCTTGGCTAATCTTCACACACCTTCTGGAAGTGATGCACAGCTGATAAGCCCAAACCATCTAAGTGATGGTTGGTTAGTCTACATAGTTCTATCTAATAGATCTTGGTTTATCCAGAACCTCAAAACCCAATTTATCTGAATTATAGTGACCTCATGTGGCAGCCTGAATCACAGGAGCTTAATATCTGAGAACAAAAGTAAGACTGTGCAGGGTTCATAACTATGGTGAGCCAAAGAAAATGGAAAGGGGCAATAATCAAGAACTCCATCTCAGAGAATGGAAGTAAGATGGCCACCCAAAGACATGAGGACTAAGTCTTTGAGAATTAATTTGGCACCTTGGTTAACCAAGACCAGTAAAACGTCAATCTCTGATAACGAAAATGTGATTTTGCAGGACCACAGACTACCAAGGCATCCATGATAACAAAAGTAACATTGAGTGATCAGGAACAATGAGAACTCCATCTTTGATGGGTGATCCAGAACCTTGAGAATCTCAGTTGACCGGGAACCAAAATAACTCTTTCTCTGAGAATGAAACTGACACAGGACTTAGTTTTGAATTATGTAATTACATTAAAAATAGTTGGCTATCCCATTTAGTCACTTGAGAGGGGAGCCTACCTGCCCGAGGCCACAGAGTTTTTAACTGATGTTCGTTATCATGTGCCAGGATTCCAAGGCCTGCAAAGCATCTATGTACCTATTGATGCGTTTATCTTTTATTGAATCGCTGGTTATATCATTGGTTATAGTTATTATTCAACTGTGCGCACTTTTTGTGCAGGATGATTTATTTCTTTGTGCCATGAAAATAGATTGAAAGCACAGATACAGGAACAGTTTATGTTAATTATTCAATTGTATGCATTGTTTGCGCAGTGTGATTGATGTATTTCTTCGTGCCATGAATATGGATGAAGACACGGGAATTGTCTTACGTTAAATATCCATGTGTGTAACAAACACGCGTGTCAGGAGAAACTATTAGAATGATCCATTGTGATTCATTGCATTCTTTATGTTGTTCTTCATGCAGTATTTTTAAATGCCATCTTGAGTAAGGCGAGCCAATGGGCTGGTTGTCGAAACTAGTTGACTTGTTCATTTTGTATAAACGATAATGATGCAATATATTGTGGCTCTTTTTAATGTAATTCTTGTATGTGTGAATATTGGGATTACTTTATTATCATCAGGTACATTATGACATTATGATGTGTTGCCTATTTTCAATATATGATTGCTTATGGGGTGCTATTGTAAGACATTTTATTGAACGTGTCTTTATACAATTGTAAATAATCATTCTTTAGTTGTATTGCTTTTACCATTTTGATTAAATCATACATTCATTTTCTTTGTCAATTTGTTTCCACTGTTTGACATGTGGTTGATTTCATTTGAAAAGTTGTTTACTTTCCATTATATCAAAATGACAGAACATGTTAACCCATTGATATTGATATTTTCCTGAGGCTATTAAGTAGTCCTAAACACAAGATGTTTTGGTAATGTAGTGCTGGGATGCATCATGCATCGCGTCGTATGAACCTATAACGCGATGCAAGGTCGAGCCGGGACGGAGAGCACGAGGGAAGTGACAGAGATTGTTGGCGGCTGGAGCTTGGGGCTCGCATATCCCACTCAACTTTCATCTTATATACATGTACTAAATAAAGTAATATAACTACTCTTATGGTCTCCCGGTTGCATACTTAAAAGTGGCAACGAACGGCAAGCGAACCCTGTCTCCTTTGTACAGTTCGGTACGGGGACCTCTTGCAGCACAACCCAGGTGAGCTTCGATGTGCGAAGTGCAACTTTAGAGGGAGAGCCTCCAGAGCAACGGGCATCCAGCATGCCCCATCGGGTAACGGAGACAGAAAATAACAGTGAAGTTGCTTTGAAGGAAAGCACCCGGCCCCACATGACGAAATCACGTGACGAGCAGCCATACGAACACTCCTCCTCATTCTAGTAAAAAAAACAATTTATTTCGCAAACATGATAATAACACACCAGCTATTCACTGATGAGGGATTAAAATACTAAATTGTGTGGGAGAACTTGCATAATATAGCACCATGGCTACCACCAGAGGTGGTGGAGACATGGCCATGCATAGCGTTCGTTCCTCTGCCCACTATGCTTCTATCGGAGGCTGGTGAACCATCCCTGCTCTCGAAAAGATGGTTAAAAAGTTTTGAGCACTACACCAATGTACTGTGTGGCACAAATTACAGCGTAGACAATCCTTATTTCTACACTGCCTAGAACCAGCCAGACAGGAGAAATTCGAAGATTTGCCAGACCTAAGCACGGATGAGGATCAGGATATGAATGAACATGAGAAGGCCATAATGAAAATGAACAAACATTATGAAAAATAAATTAGCACAATCCTGGAACGGTGCAAGTTTGGCAAACACATACAAGAAGGAGAGAGTGTTGAGCAGTATATTACTGCATTACGCAAACTAACAAGAACCTATAGAATTAACCAGCAGTTGGATGAGAGACTTAGAAATCAGTTTATGTTGGAATGTAGAAGTAGCAAAGTAAGAGAAAGGTTATGGGCAGAGGACGAACCACCATTGGAAACAGTATTGAGGGTGGTCAAATGTTGATATTTAGCACCACAGTGATATTAAATGACATTAGATATGTTCTATATTTAGGCCAATGGAATTGTTAGCCTTGAGTATATCACTATGGAGGAATCTGTCTTCACTTGCTGCTGCTTGCTGCAGCTGCCCTCAGCTTTAAAATCACACTTCCGGACGTGGAGCGTCGCAGAGTGTTTGCTGAGTGTTCGTTGTAGTGGGCGCCCTGAGTAGCTGAGAAAATCATCATATGTCTACCAAACGCTCTGTTATGAACACAATTGAGGATAAAATAGGACAGCAAGGCACCAGTAGTCAGGTACATTTGAATTACTCAAATGTCAATGTCAATAGCAATGTTAAAACAAATGCTAAAGCAAAATCTGCAAAATCTGCAATAACTCTTGGGACAATTATAGCTTACATTCTGGACAGTATGGAACATTCACTGAGCAGAACAAGAGAATTAAATCACAATTTGACATGCGCAAGCAGCGAACCGCTAGTTTCACTGAGCTTGCCACCCTCCCTTGTCCCCCCCGCTCTTCTCGCCCCCCTCGCCACTGGCACTGTCGCTGAAACTGTCTCGGAGCGAGCACGCAGCACTCACCTGTGGTCTGTCTCTGAGCATGGTGTCGGAGACGGAGTGAGCGGTTGACCTGGTGGAAGCCTCGGGAGCGAGTCTGTCGCCCGCTGCAGACAGAGTGGAAAATAGAGTGACTTCGGTGGGAGAGGGTTTGTCTCCGAGCTTGTTTCCAGAAACAGGAGATGCAGGGGAAACTGCAGTGGCTGTTCCTGCTGTAGATTGGGCGGCAGACACTGGGGCGTGCCGTTGCGTGTATTGAATACAGTGGAAATTAGAACAAACGCAGAAAGCTGCGAAATAGAAATGGGACAAACCACAGACAACACCTTAGATGCTATCAGCGGCTCGCACACTAGTTCAACACTAGATGGAAAAACACAAAAAAGTGTGCCACAAAGAGAAGCTTTTCAAGTTCAGACATTGGGACTTTAAAATGGCACTTTAAGGTAAAAGTGCCTACCAATGCTATTCATTCATGGCAAGAAACCCTTCCAATAGTACAAATAGTACTATAAACTCAAGCGAAAACAGAACTCTTACCCTGCCAGAAATTACAGATGAGGATCTTCTAGCCAGTCTACCAGCCGGTAGAGAAATTGAAGTTTTGAAAACGATGGAAAATTATGAAAAATTTCAGAATTAAAGCTCTACATTAGCAGCACATACAAATGCTTGTTCAAGAGAGCAGACTGTCCAACATGAAGTTGAAAGTTTGCCACCTAAGCGGCCAAGACTGCAGAGCATTGGATTAAATAAAAGAGAAGCAGACTGGCTAATACAGACCCATACAAAGGAAACATTACCCATGACGATATAGTAAAAATGCCAAAAGATCTCTCCAGTACAGCGGAAAGGCAAAATCGGAAATGCGCAAATGACAATCTAACTACGGAAGCAATTGGATCTGCAGTAAATAGCAATGCCCTTGAGGAAATAAGAAACTTGGGTGGCTCTGCCATTACCAAAACCACAGGAAATGCCGGAATACGAGACGGTTCATCAGAATCCGATGATAGCGACAGACCGCGTTGGGAACAAGCCGAAAGATGCTTTTCTAGACAGTCGCCTACCCATAGACGATTAAACAAAGCTAAAAATACGGCCTGTGAGATGATGGAACAACCAAGAGCTAAAGAGACGCAAGAAGCCATCATTGTAGCCGTGTCCATAACGATGGTGCCTTTTCTCAAATTATAAGAAAATCTGAGTGACAACTATAGAGATAAGTCCACATCAATAGCATTGATGAACACCAAGATGATCTATGTGGAATAAGTTATGGAGGCCTTAAAAGAAAAAGAGGCAGAGAATAAGAAATGGAAGGACTAATACTCAAATCCCTCATTGTTTTAATGCAAGATGCCAAAGCCGATAAACAGATTTTTTTTAGAGGGAATCAGAGAAATCGTTTCATGCACCAAAAACCACCAAGATAAAGCTCAACTAATTCCTTTGAACGTGATCACAAAAAAGGTAGATACAATAGAAAGCTTTTGTCAAACTGATCCAATGGTGTTTAATGAAAAAGTAAACCCTATAAGACCGATAGACCTTTCCTTTCATGAAAGTGTTGATTTGAGAAACCTCCCCTCCACGTCCAATGCTGGAATAATGATCTCAGCTCAAAGCAGCGATAATGTGACAACTCATGAAGACTCAAGCCATGTAGCAAATATAGAGACATCTAAAATGAAACACCAAAAGGAAAAAACAAGTAATTAAGTTAGCTTGAGTAATCCATTTTCTATCTTTGAGCTAAAAAGTCCTGACGCAAAGACCAACAAAACATGCAGGACGCAAAAAGATTTTTTGGATCCAGAAGTTTCATAAGGAATATTAAGCTGGCACTTATAAGGAAGGAATACAATGCCACGCACACAGCTGAGAAGAGAACGATCGGAAATAAAACAAAAAAAGTGCAAATCCAAAGTCCTATAAGGGCAGTATATGTATCAGAAGATTAATCCAGCGAAATTGATGAAAATATACGAGAACTAATGAATTTGTCAGTATATGAGGATGAAGAAAAAATAGAAAGCTCTGAGCCAGAGAGGATAATACATGGATTTAATATGACGACCCAAGAAAGGAGTGCAAATGCCAAAAAGGAGAACATGAGGAAGATTTGCGCTTTATGACTATGAGCGGAAAAAAAAGCATTACTCATATCAAAGAGGCACACTGAGACCTCGCCTCATGAATCTAGAATGAAATCTCTCCTTATGAAACTGAAAGTAGATTGCAGGCAAAAAAGATCAAATACAATTCCAAGAAAGAATCTAGAAAGAAAAGCACGATGTAACACAAAAAATCAAGAAGGTGAAAATAGATCAAAGACTGGACATGTGGATAACATACTCATTCTGGAAAGAATTCATAGAGCACAAGATGGTCTCATATTAAACAGGTCCACTATCATGACATTATTGCAACATATTCCACAACTGAGAGTTATACAGTCCGATGATTATGCCCATATGTTTTCCAAATGAAGACAGAAATTATGTAGTGGAAGTGGCTGTAAACTCTGCTTTCCTAGCTGCCATAGTGATCGAAGCGGTCGAAGATTTTCGAGGCCTGGGCTTTGACATAAAAACAAAGTTAAAATGCAAGGTCTAATTCAAGCACAAAGGGCGAGAGGCGATATTGTTAGAACCTCAGAGTGGATCCCCGAAAAAACGGAGACAAATAAAAATGGTCATGCAACAAGTGCTTCAGCACTCGTTGCAGAAAGTAGAACAAACACCATCAATGAAAATATCCATCATAAACTGTGCCCAAAAGAGAAAGAGCAGGTCACATTGCGAAGTACAGAATGAAGTAGAATCAAAAATAATCGAAGACACTGCCTCATGGAGCTGGTTGGCGAGAACGCTAGCCACAAAAACTCAGAAATAGGATGCAAACCTGCTAATACCAACAAGTTGGAAACTAGGGAGCTGGAAAACAAGGGGTTTCCGGCATCTCTTTAATGGGAAACTAAAAGCCATAAACAACCTCGCAATTATATGTATCCAAGAATCGTGGTTAAAAGAACCACCAATGTTAGATTGATACATTGTTTTACTAAATCCGGCAAAAGGTGGACATTATGGACGCCCCTCATCAAGACTCTTGACAATGGTTAAAAATGAGATGGGCATGACAGTGATTGAAACTTTAAATATTAACCCCTACAATCAAATAACAGTTCTAAAACAAATATGTCACTTATCAACAAAAAGCATTTTTTTCCTAATAGCAAATATATACTGGAATCCTATGAGTATAGAAGGAGATAACTTCCTTGATGTAGCGACTGATCAGATAGATCAGTTAGTGGAGAAGTATCATGACATCGAAATAATAATTTGTGTCATGCTTTGACGATGAATGGAACAAGGCAAAGACAATGGGATGTCTGTACACTAGAAAAATCCTTTGCGGGAAGTTATGGATGGAAGAAATGGAACATCGAGTTATACATAGATTAAATGGAAACATCACTGGTGACATACCTCCAGCGCCAACATGGACAAATCGGCAAATCAAAGCAACACTAGATTACATCTTTGTCTCAGAAAATTTGCTCCCAAGAATATTACAACTAAATGTCCAAATTGATCCTCATAGCGATCACGATCCGGTCATTGTTACGATTGCAGAATGAAGAAAGACAACCAAAACTTGCTATTTAGGAGAGATAGAATTGGAAAATGGCCGAAATCGGCTAAGAATAAAATCTAAAGATATTCCGATACTCATAAAAGGATTAGAAAAGTGGCAAGTTGATGACCCAAATTCAGTAGAATACGGACATACGTTGAAGGCATTTGAAGAAACTTACATGAAATCTGCAAAACCACAATTGAAATCAATTCATATTTTCGACAAATAGCCAAATAAAAAAAGCAGCTAAGGAAAGACATATGTGCCTTAAAAACACTAAAACAACTGAATAAAAAAAGAACTAATACGCCAAAGAAAACACCAATATAAGAACTGGCAAATATCGCACAATTCATTACTATGACAAAAAGATGCTGAACTTATGATGTGAGCTATGGGCACGTCAAACAGTCGAAATCTATGGAAGCTAATAAATGAAAGAAACGGCAATAACAATGCATGCCTGATAAACCCCATTGCAGAAGGTATGTGGATCAAGTACTTTAAAAAGCTATTTGACGATGGGAAAAATAGTCATGAAGGATCTGACGAAGACCAAAATGCTGTGGAGCCATGGAATTTAGAGTTTAAACAAGAAGATATTAAGATCTGCATCAAGAGCAGCAGGGCCTGATGGCCTTTCTAATGCAGTTATAAAAGCTGACCCGGAAAATGATCAGAATATTGCGAGATGTTATTTCAAACAATATCCAAAGAAGGCAGAATACCTCAATTTTGGAAAGATGCGATTATAGTGCCAATATTAAAAAAGGGTGACAGGCTGCAACCAGAAAAATACCGACCAATCGCGCTGCTCGATTGCGTTGCAAAATTTTTCACCACCTCTTTGTTAAATCATTTGAAGACCTGGATTACAGAAGCAAAATCTTACTATATCCGACAGTCTGGCTTTGTAGAACAAGTTGGATGTAGCCTCAACTTTTTCTGATTAGGCCTCCTGAAAATAAGAGCATTAAGGAATAAGCATAAAATCTACATGGCCAGTATTGATCTGCAGCAGGCCTTCAACAGTATCGACCGAAGTATGCTATGGCAAAAACTAGAGTGTCCAACTGACCTACTAAAAGCCATAAAAGAGCTTTACTCGTGTACATCAATGCAAGTGAAACTTGACCAACGTGGGACTTTATCTAGTAGAATTGAGACAAAAAATGGGCTAAAGCAGGGATGCCCATTAGCTGCTACCTTATTCTGCTTCTATATAGAAGATTTGCAGATGATCCCAGAAAATAAGTGCTCCTTTCCACCGAAAATAAATGACAATGAGGTCGGCAGACTTCTCTATGCTGATGATCTAATCTTACTAGATCAGACAAAGATCGGCTTGCAGAGATCCTTAAATCAGCTAGAAAAATATGTACACAATAAACATCTGAAAATAAATGCACAAAATCCGACATCATGGTGCTGGGTGACAACAGACTGAATAAGAACACAATAGAAATTTGGCACCTAAATGGAAATAAACTAGAACCAGCAAAGGAACTGAAATATCTGGGAGTTCACTAAAGAGTGAAAAAGCCTGGTGCGACGGCTTGAGAATGAAAGTGAAAATACTTACTGCGCAAGGGAACGCCATAGATCGTAGATATAGGAAATTCTCATTGCAACCAATCATTGTCTTCTACAAACAGAAAGTGTCCGCGGCACTGATTTTTGGAGGTGAGGTTTGCCTAGAATTAAAACCAGACGTTTGGACCAGATTAGAAGGCTATTTTTGGAGAACAATTTTACACCTACCTAAATCCATTCCAATGGCGGTACACTGACAAGAAGTTGGGTTGATCTCCTGTAACACACAAGTCGCATGGAACAGACTAATGTTGTATAGGAAAGCAACACTGAGCGATTGCCCACTGCAATTTGAGGTGCTAGGTTGGAATAAACCTGGAAACAAATAGAGTGTCCTTGAGGACTGGAAACGTGACTGCGAATCAATCTTGACTAATCTCGGAACCACCTTAGACACTCTTGCCAGAAACCCACTACAGGTAAAGAAGATACTCTGGGCGGAGGACTGGGGTAAATCTGAAGAAGCTAGAACGAACTGTCAGACACATACCCTCTTGAAATCGAACTAGGGAGTAATGAATATCACCCCTGGCCACTTGACAAGATTTCCACATCATAAACAAAGAGATCTGTTATTAAGATTCAGATTGAATGTGTTACACAACAAAACCACGTTGCAAAGATACGGAAGATACCAAGATGAACCAGATTGTCACCTTTGCAATCGCGATAGAGAAACTGTTAAACATCTGATTCTATTCTGCCCAAAACTGTCAGCTCTTCGAGACATTTATCTGTGCAACCAAATAATAGATTCCTATGGCCTAGAAGCTAAAAAATGGTGATAACTCATTTATGAATGTCTAAACCAAAGACTAAACTTTGCAACAGTAAAATTCTTGGAAGCAACATAAAAGAAACTGGAGGAAAAAAGCGAACTGATTGGCGACAGGTTGATTCAGTTAGATAATGAAAATGATAAAGAAAATGTTGAGTAAAGAGACGAGAAATGAATTGTGTTTTTAAAAATGGAATGTAAAGCAGTGAAAAGTTTGTAATAAACTAAATACACTAATAATAAAACAATTTAAACAAATATCACTATAGTGCTCAACACTATTGGTGTTTTTTGCACATTTTTGTAATACGCTTTCATGCATTTGTGAGAAACTTGTCTGGTTTTAGTGTCACCACTGGTTTTTTGTAACGATTGAATTACTATTTATAACATTTTTATGTATTTATGAAAATAAGGAATTAAATGATTTTGAGATTATGGCTCCTGACCCATCACACTCCTCTCTACCATTTTGAGTCCTGAACATGAAACATTGAACAATAGTTTTTTCCGTGAGACATCACTGATTGTAATTTCCAAAAAGGTTGAACATACAGAAAATTGTGGAAAGACCTTAGAGGAAAGAGGAAAGGAAATTTCGGTTAACCCTGGAGCTGCTCCACAGTCAAGTAATGAATCCGTAGTGGTATTAGATAATCAAAGTGGGGTGAGAAGATGGAGTAGCGATACCAGGAGTCTCAGGTAAAATGGTGATAGAGAAAGAAGAAGGAGGGGCTCTGGAAGAATGCAGAACATGGAAGGACTGGCCACGGTCAAAGCACAAGAGGATGGAGAATGGTCAGAACCTGCTATAAGTGTGACAGCCCCTTGTATCTAGCTAACAGTACAGCATGTCCAGCATTAAGGATGATATGCAGGATTTGTTAGGGCAGGGATCATATAGCAAAATGTTGTAGGAACAAAGATTCCACCAATTGGATGGAGGGGAAGAAAGTGATGAAGGAGAAGAGTGTATATTGGCTGTTCGGGATGAAGATGTGACTGATAGCCCAATGACCACTGCTCATGTTAACAGCACCCCAATTACTATGATGGCCGACTCTGGTGCTAGGTACACTCTAATTCCGGAGGGAGTGTGGAAAATAATTGGTCCTAACAATCTGCATGAGGTAGACATAAACCCCAGGGAATATGGAGGGGTGAAGATTGAGCGGATTGGCTGGTTCAGAGCGACGTCGAATTTTAAGTGGAGACATGCTGAAGGACGAGTATATGTATCAAAGAAGGGTGTATCTGCCCTCTTAAGTTGGACACATCAAAGACTCCTGAAGGTATGACTGGATCTGAATGCTGATGAAGAAGTGTTTGCAATTGAAGATGTGAAGCACCTCAAGAATGTGACTGAAGATGATGCGTTCAGAGAAGGAATTGGATGCCTAAAAGAAGGGTGCAAACCCGTTGAACAGAAACTATGCACCATACTGCTATCCATGAGAGGAGAAATAAAAAATGAACTAAGAAAATTAGAGAGGGAAGGTATTACAGAATGCATCAATGCTTAAGAATGGGTGTCACCTCTGGTGGTAGTCGGAAACCTTCAGGAAAGGTCAGAGTGGGTGTGGATCTCTGTCAACTAAAGAAACATGTCACACCGGAGAGACATTCACTACATAATATTCAGGAGTTAATCGCCACACTGGGTCCTGCAAAATTCTTTTCGACACTCAACCTTACAGCCGCGTACCACCAGATTAAGCTGCACAAAGAACCACGCCATCTTACAGCGTCTATTATGCCGGAAGGGCTATTTCAATATCGTAGAATGCTGTTTGGTCTCATTTCAGCCTCCTCAGTTTTTCAAAAGGTTATGTACAGACTATTTGATGGTGAAGATGGTGGGATATTTTTCCAGCATGATGTCCTGATTTATGCTAATGACAAAGAAGAGCACGATAGAAGACTAGAAAATGTTCGTAAAAACTGTGTAGAGTGGCATTGACCCTCAGCAAGGACAACATCGAAAATGAATAGGAAGGAAATTGAATATTTGGGTCATGTGGTTTCCAAGGATGGCATTTCACCAAAGAAGGAACTGGGCAACGCAATAGAACAAATGGTAACACCCAACTGTAAAGATCAAGTAATAACATTTTTAGGAATGGCCATATATTATGCCAAATTCAGCAAGGGCTTTGCTGATCACACAAGCTACTTAAGGGGTCTATTAAGTTTTAAGTGCAGTTTTCATGGAATATGAACTGCGATGAAGAGTTCCAATATGTTAAACAAGCTTTAGCAACAGCACCAGCATTGCAAAACTATGAAAGGGGACGAGAGATTGTGATTTCCAGAGATGCCAGTAATGTTGGATTCAGTGCTGTGCTCTCGCAAGTTGAGGACCAGAAGGAGTATGTGATAGCGTTTGCGTCTCGCCTATTGAAGGGGCCAAAGAAAGCCTACACAACCATTGAGAAAGAGGCTCTGGCAGTGAAGTGGACCACTGAAAAGTTCAGGAGTTTCATTTGTGGCACCAAATTTGAATTACCCACTGACTACAAACCATTGGTGGAGATTTGTTTAACTAAGGGATTGGCTAAAGTATCAGGAAGAATAAGAAGGTGGGTGTTCAGGCTACAGGAGCTTGACTTCACAATTCTATATATTCCATGAGTAAGGAATTATGCTGCTGACAGCCTGTCACACATGACGAACAGTGTGGAAGTGGGAAATGATGATGAGGAGCAAGAGGAAATTTGTGAAGTGTGGGAATCTGCAATTTCTAAACAGGATTGGCATAGTGAAATGGAGAAAGATGAGAAATGACATGTCGTAGTTAAAGATTTTTGGAAGGACAATTGAGTAAAGCCACAGCGAGAGAAGCAGGTGTTGAAGGGTTATGGAACCTGAAAAATGAACTGCTTTTGTGTGATGGCATTCTCATGAGAGGGGACACATTGATACCTCCAGAGGGTCTGAAGAAGAAGATTAATCGACAGGGTCATGAGGGCGATCAAGGGATTGTGAAGATGAAGCACATGATAAGGAATAGTTATTGGTGGCCGTCATGTGATGCATAGATTTAGAAGAAAGTTCAGGACTGTATCCTATGTTCTAATAGTGACAAAGTGTGTGTGAGTGAGAGATGTCCCATGGCTTTAACAGACATACCTGAAAGACCGTGGGAGAAACTGGCAATGCATGTGCTGGGACCGATATGGAGTGATGGATGTCAGATGTACTGCATTGTGGTTGTGGGTGTTTTGACTAGATGGGCAGAGGTGAAGATGACCACTCATGTCACCACAAAAAGTGTAATTGAGTTTTTGGAAGAATTGTGTGTGCAGGAGGGCTACCCAGGTGTAGTTCACACCGATAGTGGTTCACAATTTAAATCAAAGGAAATGGAAATGTATTTTGAAAAGAGAGCCATTGTGTATAAGACAAGTGCAATTTACCATCCACAAACAAATGGAGTGTGGAAAGGTACAATAGAATAATTAAGGAAGCTATCAGGTGGACATGGTCCAATGGACAAAAATGGAAGGAAGTGGTAAAGAGGACAATTGTTGCCCATAGATTTACCCCACACTGCACCACAGGCCTTTCTCCATTCGAACACAGTATAGGAAGAAAGAGTATAACAAGACTCTTTTCGGGCCGGATGGGGGATGTGTCAGGAATCGAGGTGAAGCTGTGGAGTAGAGGATTAGAAGTTGTCAATTGAAAAACAAGGCTGCCCAGGACAACAGACGGTTCAGGAGACACAATGTTCCCCATGTGGGAAGTTGGGTCAGAATCAAATTGCCAGCTGTGTTACATGGTGATGGTTGTCGATAGTCTAAACCCATTGAGGTGATTAAGGTATTTAGCATGCACTGAGGACGAAAGATGGAAGGGTGTGGAATATGGAAAGGGTGATGGTGCTGGAATCGAGACCGTCCAGACCATCTCAAAAGCAGGAGACTGCCTGAAAGTATTGGAAAATCTTCTATGTCAGGCACATTGGATATTTCGCCGTCCACTTCAAGATGGGAAAGGAGTTACACAAGGCCACATTACCTGGACGAATATGCTGATTAGCGGAGGTGACAGAATCCTCAGTGGCAGCATTGTGGTGAAAGAAAGGGAATGTGTAATGCTGGGATGCATCATGCATCACGTTGTAGAACCTATGATGCGATGGTAGGTCTAGCTGGGACGGGGAGCGCGAGGGAAGTGAGAGAGACGGTTGGTGGCTGGAGAGCGGGGTTTGCATATGTGAGAAACCTGAAGGTGTCTCACTTGCTAGTTCCCTGAGATCTGTCATCCAGATGGCCAGGACACGCCCATCGCTATTGGATCCAGTTCCTGGGGGTGGATCAGTGCGGGAGGATCACCTGGATGGGGGGTCTTTCGGGAGTGGAAGTGGGACACCTAAGTGTGAGACGCGGTATCCCCTTCCTTATGACACCTTTTCCCCATCCTGCCCAGTAGGATACTTTGAACCCCCGCCCCCTTTTTCCACCACAAAACTTTCTCGCAACGTGAGCGACAACAGACTAATACCTGAACCGTTTACCTGACATGTCCCAACACAACGGTCAGGCAGAGTCAGGCAATTGCCGATAACTACAGATACCTGACGGCCCTTTCCCTTCCCCACAGGGATAAAGGCGGAGCACGAGAGCACACTTTGAGCAAGGCCAAACGCACGAGGAAGCAGCTATTCCGGGACAGCATTTCAAACGGAGGAGAAAGGCGGTGGAAACCGAAAAGGATGACAAGGAGGAAGTTGCCCTTGCCCTTTTCAATCCAGACCCTCGAAGCCTTCGAGAAAAGAACCGTAAGACCTGGAATTGCAGCTGGCGATTGGTGTGACAGATGTCAACGGTACACAGGGCCCTCCCGCACTGATAGCCATGGCAGGGAAAAGAGCTTGCTGCTGTGATACCGTCATTGACTCCAGTGGAAGGAAAGCCAATGAGTTCAGCACAGCCGGTGAGTCGGAAGAAACTGATAGTGGACCAGACTGTCTTAAGCTCAAGGTTGCAGTGGCAACTGTAAGGAACTCAGGGTGGCAACAGTAAAGACAGACACAAGTGATCACAGTTCAAGGATGTTCATTAAACTGTATGCATGGGTGAGAAGAAAGCCTAATCTAAACCTAAAGCTAAGATGGGAGCAAGCTACGACCATCAAATAATAAAGCAGTCCTAGTAGCGCCTCGTCAAATAAAAAGGGCATATACTAAAAAAAACGATGACCTGTCCTTACCACTAAGTTGGGATAATGTTCACCAGAAAAGAAGGACGTTTTCATAAAATGATAAGTCAGGATGGTATGGCAGTGTTTCCCTTCCCCACGCTTTTAGCATGGGACAAGGCGGGAATCCTGAGCACACCACTCTCCTGGGCCTTTCCAGCATGAGGCTCACAAGTCCATTCCATGAAACCAGAAACTTCAAGGGCCAAGTCTCTTTCCTCAAAGTCTCTTGCCTTAAAAGGACTGCTGGATCAAAACAGCAAACAAACAAAAGTTCCTGTGGTGATCCTGCATCCTAGGGCCTCTTGGTTGGTGTATGGCAATGATGTAGTAAGAGTAAGAGTGAGTCAAAGCTACCTTAACCGAAGGCGTGACATAGGGTCACAAGTTTGCAGCAGAGCTAGGTAGCTACTAGCTCAAGGAAAAACACCTTAAGATACAGGAATATCAAAAAAGGCTTTAATTTATACTAACAAAAAACGAGACATATTTACAAACCGCGCCATAGCGCTGAAGATATCCATTATTGAGCACATTATGGTCTGCATATTTGTGAGTTAGTAGGCAGAGTGACAGAGATATTTCATGTATTTCTTTAAATGGAGCATCAAGAACTCAACCCAGGCGTCTACTTACCTGAACATGGTAGGTCCACTCTTTTGCAGCATCCTTTCTAATAACCAGACACCACCCTCGCTTCACTAACTTAGTCCCCAAGGGTGAAAGGGTAGCACAGCGACCATCCCCTCAGACTCTCACTCTTCTTGACTTCCGACATGTCATTGACCATATATATATATATAGGCCACACCCCCTTACCTCAGTTCCCTTTTTCCATGTGTTCAGCACACTGTTTCTCTGGAGAATTCCTGTGTCGGAAAAGATTAATTGCACCACCATGCCTGGTCCCAAGCCATTGGGTTTTAAGTGTTGCAGAGATTTAAGCTCCAAGATGTCCATCAACGACAACATCTGTGATTCATGCCTGGGGTGCCAGTCCATGAACATGAAGGGCTTTGAGGGAGTGATTGGCTAAGCTGGCACTAACCCATCCCCCTTCAAAGTACCAGTCCCATTGTCTCCCTAAATCTTCGGAGGTCGAAACAGTGGAACAAAAACCGGAAAAACTAATGAGAGGTCTGGTAGAAAGCATTAGAAGACTAAGAAGATGTTGCACTCCTGCAGTGTGTTGCACCACTCTTCTTTCTCCCCTTCCCACAAGGTGAGGAAGAGGAAGCATAGTTCTAGAGGGTATGAGTGTAAGGATTCATCAGATTATCATAAAATGGGAAAGTCCGTGCTTCATCTACGCATGCTTCTAAGGAAAAGCCATGACTTATTGGGTCAAGCCTTGATATCAATGGCGGTCCTCCAGCCAACTGCATCTGCGCCGGGCCGTAAGAGCTCATAGGAGTTGGGCCACACACCTTTAGGCTTGACACCTCAGACATCAATGGCAGGTGCAATCACATCCTCTCGACCAGGGCCGCCACTTCATCAGCTGCAGCTGCTTCACCACTGACGGACTACACCCCTGAATAGAGGGGGCAGTTTTTCCAGTCCAAGAGGTTGGTTTTCGATGAGGAAGGAGATGTTGTCCCCTTTGGCCTCAAGCCCTAGGCAGGGGCTTTGCAAGACACTCTCCTGGATTTTCTAGTGGACCAGACAGAGTTGATGGACTTGATCTAGAGCTGCACCAAGCTTCCACTTATGTGCACCCAAATGTACAGTTTAGAAAAGTGGTAGAGAAGGTGGTGGTCACATTGGTCCTGGGGGCACTGGCCAAACCTCTAGTACCATAGCAGCCCACCGCATGTGACTTCTTAACTGCCTTAGGCCACTTCCCGGATGCTATGCAGGGCTCATTGAACTCTTCCTAACAGCTGTAACAATGCAATTCTCCAACTGTCCCAATTGCACTCCCTGCAGCTGGATATAGACAGCTGAAGATTGGCCAACTGGAGAAGGATTTTTATTTCTATGTGGGGTGACGTGTTGCTATGCTGTAGAGTTCTCTGCACTGTTGAAGAGGAGCAATATTGGAATAAGAATGCGCCTTCTCGTGACCCCGGATTTTCCCTCCTGAATCCCACCCCCAAACTCATCAAGTACATGAGTGTGCTATATAGATGTAGTTGGTAGCTGGCGATGATGTGTGATGAAGGGAAGGAATCTTTGCAAGAATGCAGAAACCCAATGTTCATTAAAGGTGTTATCTTCACAGCATGGGCAATTCCTCTCATGGCGTTTCTTCATGCCCGAATAATTCACAGTTGTAGGCTTTGTTAGAGATTGCGACCAGGGCTAATGTCTTTTCAAGTCTTGCAGTCTGTGCGCATAATAATCAAGATTCAAAACAAGTATTTCATGCAAGGTAACACTCCTGCAAGTGAAGAATTAAATCACTAAACCAAAGGATTCCCAAATCAGTAGTCCTGAAGAAGCATGTCAGGTAAAATATCTGGGGAATGTGTGGAACATGAACTTGGGAAGTGGGTCGGTACATAGCCGCAGAGAGATGGTCTTGCAATCTTCTGAAACCCTGTGAGACTTCAACGTGTACATCTGGGGGTCTTTTGTGGATTATGATCGGCTTACTCTGCCTCTAAATACATGAATCAATATCAGTGTCTGCCTTAATCCATGTCACTTCATTCACAAACAAATGCCTCAAAGTGTGTCACTGTGTGAGTTTTTGTGCGTTCTCAGCCCTGACAGTCTCCCCCAAAAAAATCTCTCTCCTTGGGGCCCATGGTTTGTGGGTATATTGTGTATGAAACCTATGAATTAGTTGTGGGGTACAAATTAGGGTGGCTGCTTCCCACGATCTGTATTCTAGCCCAGAATGCTCACAACAACATGGTAACACACCTTCCCTCAGATCTGCTTGGATTATAGGATCTTTCCGACTTCATATTTGGGTTCAGTGTCAAATATCTCATGGGAACATGGTGGTGTCTTCCTTCTTAGTTGTGGATGAACTGGTTTGACCAATGAAATCTGAAAGACTAGGTGTACCTTAAGATTGTGTGGTAGTTGGAGTTTACAGCTGCTGAGCCTAAATGTTTTATAGAAATGGACCTAAAAATCATGGATGGAGCTTTCTAGGCCTTTTTAAGTGTAGGTGTTTAGTGGCTAACCATACCTCATCATCAGACCTTAGCTGGGGAGCTTTGCTATGATGCTTGTCAGCATGTTTTATTTTTGTATTCCTGTTTTAACTTGAATTGTGTAGCGCCTGTTTGTATTTTCTTTAGTTGGGCATGATGTTCTGTGGCATTCAGTACTTTAGTATGGAGAGGATCTATGAGACATGATGACCTTGGGTAGAAGCCCAAAATGCAGTCAAAAGTTGAGTAGCCTGTGGAAGAATGGTCGGTGTTGTTCTAGGTGAACTCTGCTGTCCTCAGTCACTGTGCACATTCCTTACTGTTCTGACTTAGTAGACAGCAGAGATATGGTTCAAGCACCTGATTTACTTGATTTGTCTTTCTGTCTGGGGATGGTAGGTGGTGGACAAACCTACTTCTGATCCTAGCAATTTACAAAAAGATTTCCAGAAACATGCATAACAGTGATTGCCTCTGTCCGAAATTACCACTGAGGATATTTCATTAAGCCTGACTATTTGTGACAGAAAAATCTTGGCTGGTGCAATTGAAGTAGGTATTATTTGCAGCAGTATGAAATGGGCCGTTTTGCTGACGTCTGTGACTACTGTAAATCCCAGGCAAGGCGGCAAGTTGGTGATACAACCTAAGGATATTGTATGCCTAGTGTATTGTGTAATTGGAGAAGGTTGCAAGACTGTGACGGCTGCAATGATCTGACTTATTTCTAGCACATGTGTCAGAGCTTTTCACATATTATTGAATGTCTTGTTTAATTGTAGGCCACGAAAATTGCCTGAGTGGTAGCTCATTAGTCAGGTGTATTCCTGGATGTCCTGCTATAATAGCATCATGGTTCTCTTGAAGTGCAAGATATTGAAAGTTGTTTGTTTAAAGATATTGTTTTTGCTTAACAAAAGGCAACACATTCTGGATTCTGCAGTCTTCGGTTTGTTTTTCCCAGCCCTCCAAACTCTGTGGAAAAAAGTAGTGTAGCAGATAGTCTAGGAAAGCTTGTTCTCGAGTTTGTTCGGTAACAATTCCCAGGAATCTGTAGGGAAGCATGATGAGTGGTGGATCGTGATCTTCCTCGAGACCTGCATTCATACCAAAAAGAGATAAGGCATCTCCTTTACCATTCCGGACTCAGGGTTGATATGCGATGATGAAGTCCTTTTCTGAAAAGTACAGTATCCAGCATACTCATCACACCATAAGGGCCCTGGCGACCGAAGGATTTGTATGCTTCTGTGGTCCATAAGAATGGTAAGAGTATCTCATGCACCCAATAGGTAGTGACACCATTCCTTAACGGCAGATTTAAATGCAAGGAGTTCTTTATCTAGGATTGTGTAATTGATTTTGGAAGGTGTGAATTTCCTGGACCAATAGACAATTGTTTGTTTCTTTATTTCTTTGGGATAATGCCTGTGCCAAAGGCAACATTAGAAGCACCAGCACATATGGTAGACTTGGGTCTAGGTGGGCCAGTATCGGGCAGAGGTGAATCATTCTTTCAGACATCAGAAGTGTAAGGAAGGCATGGCATCAAACAGTAAGACAGACACAAGTGATCACAATTCAAGAGTGTTTATTGAACTTCAATTGGGTTTGAAAAACAACTATCTAATCCAAAATCTGAAGATGGGAGCAAGCTACAACCATCAAATAATAATAACACAGTCCTACTCAAGTCTGTCAAAATAAAAGGGTCTATACTATTAAACCTATTGCCAATGCTTACTTCTAAATACAAATAGTGTGCGAAACAATGTTATGCAAAAGAAAAAGTGTTCAAGAAATGATATGTCAAGCTATTCAAGCCATTGGCTTCCCTTCCCCACGTTTTCAGCATGGGACAGGGTGGCACACTCAAGCTTAGCACATTCTCTGGCTTCTCTAGCACGAGGATGGAGTTCAAAACCTCAACATCAGGGTCTTCTGTGCCAAAGTCTCTTTGCCATTCAAAGTCTCTTACTTCAGAGGGCCTGATGCAACACGACAAACATCAAAGTTCCTTTCTTCTTAGGATTTCACATATACAACTTGTCGGGTACTGTTCACCCTGTGCCCCCCTCTGGCGGGCTCCGACTCGCTTTAACACAAAACCTTCAATTAGTCTCTCTCTGCTGGGTTCGGACTAAATTGATCTATTTTTTGATTGTTTGATTATTGACAAGGGAGGCCCCAGGTATCTCCGACACACAATGCAGGATTCTTCAGCCTGGTTTCCAGGTCTTAAGCTTTCTATTCTCGAGGTTTCTGGAAAGTAACGGTTCCTTGTCGAAAAGGTCAAGGCAACGTCCCTCCTTGCGATCCCCTTCTGTTTTGCCGTCTTTCTTCTCTTGCTCAGCTGCGTCTCGAAACTGCTGTTTCCTCGTGTGCTTTGCCTCTCTCAGAGTGTGTTCTCGTGCTTCGCCTTTTATCAGTGTGGGGAAGCTTAATGGAAGTCAGGTGTGTGTAATGGTTAGTAATTGACTGACCTCGCCTGACCATTGTATTGGGACACGTCAGGTATACTGTTCGGGTGTTAGTCTGTTTTCTCTCATAGAGGGCTGTCCATGTGAAAATGTTCATGTTGTAAAAGGGGGGGATAATGTTCCTAAATATCCCATCTGGTAGGATGAGGTAAAGGTGTTACAGGGAAGGGGATACCGTGTCTCACCATCCAGTGTCCCACTCCCACTCCCTGAAGACCCCCTCACCAAGGTGATCCTCCCGCACTTGTCCACCCCCAGGAACTGGATTCAAAAGCGATGGCCATGTCCTGGCCACCTAGACAACAGATCCCTGGGGACTAGTGGGTGAGACACCCTCTGGTTTCTCACAGAAGGCATTCTCAAATTTAGAGGTCAATAGGAACCTCTTCCCTTTATTCAGCAAATATGTGATTAGCCAAAATGTACTGTAGAAATCGCAACTACATCAATAGAAGTAAAAAATAAAAAACGAAAGCTTTGAACTTCCTTTACTGATTGGGGAGAAGGCCAAGCTAATAAAGGTTGTATATTTTTGGATCCATCTAGATTCCTTCAGGAATAATGGTTAAACCTAGGAATTCAACCTTGGACACATGCAAAGTATATTTCTCCATTTTGGCAAACAATCAGTTTGCAAGTAAGCATAACATAACTGCTCACACAAGACCCACGTGGTCATCTAAATTAATGGAACATATCACAATATCATCATATAGACTAAAGCACATTCATCCAATAATTCATGCAGGGCCTCATTTATAAATTGAAAGGATGCTGGGCCTGGCACATAATGCAAGTGGCATCACTCTGTATTCAGAGATCAAATTTAGTTTTAAAAGTGGCATTCCATTCAACAGCTTGTACTCTTGCTAGGTGGTACGCCCCTCTGAATTCGAGTTTGATGTAGAATTGGGCATCCTTTACTTGGTCTAATAAACCAGGGATCAGTAGTAAAGGGGACTGATTCTTGATAGTCACCTTCTTCAGCACACTGTAATCAGTACTAGTGCCTAATTCCCCTTCCTTTTCAGTTACAAAGAATAATGGTGATGCAGCTGGCAATTCTGATTGTTGGATAAACGGATAAAGCTGTTAAGTAAGTACTGGTCCAAGTATTCCCTTAGGTCGTTATTGCCCTGTTCTGTTAATGCATTAAACTTGACTGCAGGGGAATTGGGCCGCTGGGATCAGGTCAATTTGATAATCATAGAATCTGTGCAGCGGGAGAGTGTTTGCTTGATACTTCAGAAACACATCCTGATAGTCCAGATATTCCTGTGGTATCCCGTCCACTGTACCAATGCTGGTACCTGCCATGTCTTGTGTTAGCAAGCAATGCTTGCCTGGAGCCCCCTGAGTGAAACATGGTCTTTACACATGAGGATGTAAAGTGGAGTAATTGTCTGACCCCGAAATATGAGGGTTGTGTATCACCAACCATGGGATACCTAAGATAACTTTGAATTCAGGCGCATCAATTAAATCAAGTTCCAGTCTCTCTAAATGTCCATCAGAACATGGAACCAGAAGATTTGCACTATGCTTACTGGCTGGCCCAGAAGGGAGCGTAGTCCCATCCATGGCACATATTTCTTCAAGCTTGGATCATGAGATATGTGAGGTCCTGACAAAGGTCAAATCCATATAGTTCTGTTGCCCCGCAATTCAAGACACTAAGGTATTTATAGTTTCCATGCTCCAGTCATTATCATAATTGGTATGGACAGATGTGCGCAGTTACATGCTTTTTCTCCTGGGGAAGCCTTTTGGATGTCAACATGACAAGTTGACTCCCGGAACCGTTGCGCTGCTCAGTTTGATGACTCCTCTTTGTCACCTGTGGCTCTGATAATGGGGCATGGTTTCTTAAACCTGGCTGGGCAAGCTTTAATAAAATGTCTTAAACCTGGCTGGGCAAGCTTAAATAAAATGTCTTGAACACCTACAGTACTTGCACATCTGTTGCTGCCTTCTTCTTTCACATGCCTTCCTGTTCAAAAGTCCTCAAATTCCCCAAATTTGCATAGGTTCTCGAGGTGACTCAGGGCCTTTGGGCATATTAGTAATAGTTGGCTAGGGTCTGATTACCTAAGGGTGGAAATCCCCTTTAGTATCTCCCTTCTGTTCATTCAACCGATATTCTAGTCGTACTTCCAGGTTGATGTATTTGGAGCACGTCATTGGTGGGTTGACTACCTGAAATAGTACATCCTTTAATTCTGCCCATAGTTGCTGAGAGATTCACAAGCTTCTGTTATGTTCAGGCAAGTCCTTTTACAGTTAAAGGGGAGATATATGTCAACAGATCATGACAGCCCTGCTTGAGGCCTAACAACTTGTTGTCCAACACATAGGTATGTGCCTTACGGGTAAACAACTTTCCATTTCTTTCTTAAAGCCTTGCTAGCCCTGCAATATGGGGTTACCAATTTTGGACATTCCTTCCTATTTTAACATTTAGGCCACCTTGGTGGAGTCATTAGCAAAGGTTAAGCCTACAAAGGAAATGCAACTGAAACTGATTTTAATATATTGCATAATGTAGTGGGTTGCTACAAAACATTTCTGGTGGGTCAAGAGGCAGAGGGATAGGTGCAATAACGTGTATGGATCCCTACTGAGGAAATGCTGCAACCCATGGTGTTGCCTGGTGATCTACCCTTAGGAGTGTGTTTCTGGTAAGTGTCATGAATCCAATGGAGTCCAATGGAGTCATCACTGCTTCCCCTGGGGCGACTTCTTCCCATGTGGCCAGTGGACGGCAGCCGCTACCTGATCCTGTCCCCGGGCGTGGCTTTATGAGGGAGGATCACATGGAGGGAGGTAACCCACGGGGAGGTCCCATGACAGTATTGAATGAGACATTGTATTTCCCTCTTCCTTTTGAGGATGACCCTTCCATTCCTCATGCCTTGATGGAATGTTGTTATAGTGCTCCTCACTCCTCACTTTCCCCTTGAACCTACTCTCTGCCTGTAACATAACATCAGTTGACTTTCCTTTTCCTAATACTGAGGCCACTGCCACGAGGGGGATGAGTTAAGTAATGAGGATCACGGGAGGCCAGGAGCGAACACTGCATTCTAGTTGTTGCAAGCCCCTGACTACATGCAGGACATTTAAACAGAGAAATAAGCTGTGTAAGAGAATTTGCGTGGAGGACAAGATTCCACTTGGTGTTGACCGATGGACTCCCAGCAAGAGGCGAGTTCCGTGGAGCCAGGTGGCTGAGAAGGGGAACCGGAGGAGGAATACTGTTCAGCTTGGCAAGCTGCGGGAATGCCAGAGTGAAGAAGGGGACGTCCCGACATGCAGCTGCATCGGAGAGCAGCCTCTGCGCTATTGGAGTCGAGGCAGGCAAGCGAGACATGCAAGCAGACCAGGAACCATACGACAGAGGTGGCGAGCCCCAGAGAAGACACTGTGATGCCCACAGGGCATTGGTGGTTTACCGTGAGAAAAGCTATCCCTGTTGCAACAACCCAGTGAGTCCGCCCAAGGAAAGAGGGGACACCAGGGCATGTGAACAATGGTGCTGAAAGGAAACCAAAGTAAATATAATTAATGAAACCGAAAGGAAGGTGCTATATCATTTAAAGAAACTGAACTATATTTAGCAAAAGACTGTCAAAGTCGTAAGAGTGTGCATTTGTTTAAACGATGGTGCAGAAACTAAAATAAAGCAAATGAGATGAATGAGACCGAAAAAGACACTGAAAGACTTCAAGAAACCAAACAGTGTTACACCAAGAGATTGTCAAGTTTGCGAGTGTTCACAGTACGATTAAGGCCTGGCTGGAGAGTATAGCAGGCAGCCCTAAGGTACAGAAGAACAGGTTACTTTCTTACCTGGTAACGTTCTTTTGATGGGATGTTCCTCCGACATATTGCCTCGTCGAGAGCCGACGTCACCGGATGTTATATGTAGGACGCACAAAGTCCGTAGCCTCAGTTGTAGTTTTTTCCCCAGAACGTGTGGCACCAATC
The DNA here is from genome assembly GCF_040938575.1 of Ambystoma mexicanum. Classification (NCBI taxonomy): domain Eukaryota; kingdom Metazoa; phylum Chordata; class Amphibia; order Caudata; family Ambystomatidae; genus Ambystoma; species Ambystoma mexicanum. The sequence continues at coordinate 322,290,348 of NC_090925.1, read as the reverse complement.
TTCTGCCAGTATGACTACAGAAAGCCTTGCAGAAACGTAAGCTGCAATCGCATAAGAAATTCTGTAGAGGGGAAGGCTGGGAGGGTTTGATGTGGAATACGTTGGAGGAACATCCCATCGAAAGAACGTTACCAGGTAAGAAAGTAACTTGTTCTTCGAGGGGATTGTGTCCTCCGACGTATTCCACATCTCTGACAGACTCCCAAAGCAATACCAACGTATGGTGGTGGGAAAAGAATTTAGAATGCCCAATCAAATCGCAGAATAGAGGACCGCCTTACCAAAGGCCAAATCTTGCCCATGGATAGAGTCCAGGGAATAGTGTTTTACAAAAGTATGGACAGAGGCCCATGTGGCTGCTTCACAAATATTCCGAATGGGAACACCCCTCTGCAGAGCAGTAGAGGCAGCCACACCCCTAGTAGAATGGGCCCGTAAGCCTACCGGAGGGTCCTTACCCTCCAAACGGTAACATTCAGAGATCGTCAAAATGATCAATCTGGACAAGGTCTGCTTGGTAACAGCTTGACGTAAAAGCCTTCCAGCGTATCCTACAAATAGCTGATCATCCACTCTGACCCGGGACATCCGTGAGAGATAGAAGCTCAAAGCTCTCCTCGGATCCAACCTATGGAGCCTCTCCTCTTCCTTACCAGGATGCGGAGGAGGATAGAACGCCGGAAGAATTACTTTCTGACACAACCTTCGGAAGAAAAGAAGGACGAACCCTAAGGACAACCCTGTCCTTATTGAACACCGGGAAAGGTGGCTTGGCGGACAGTGCCTGCAATGCACTCACTCTGCGAGCGGAAGTAACCGCAACTAAAAATACAGTCTTAAAGGTCACCAGTCTCAAAGGACAAGAATGTAAGGGCTCAAACGGAGCTCCCATTAGGAATTTTAGAACCAAGTTCAAATCCCATCCCAGCAACTGGAGAGGTGACGGTGGAAACACATTAGCTAGCCCTTTTAGAAACTGAGAACTCAAAGGAATCTTAAAATAAGAACACTCCTCAGACGAGCGCTTAAATATGACAGCGCCGCCAGGTAACCCTTAATGATACCCACTTGCAGGCCCTTGTGGGCTAATGAAAGCAAAAAAGACAGAACCACAGGAATCGAACATTGAAAAGGATCCACATTCTGTATACACTGCACCAGACGCAGAACTTTCTCCAACGGCAACGGTACAGGGATTTTGTTGCGGGGCTTCTCGCAGAAAGCAACACCACCATCACGTCTTTTGGGAAGTCCCAATCCTTATACCCCAACCTTTCAGATATCAAACATGAAGGCTGAGGGACTTGACCTCGGGATGGAGACCCGACCCCCCTCCCGTGAGAGCAGATCGTCTCAGTAGGGAAGACGGCATGGAGGGCAGATGGACATGTCTAGAAGGTCCGGGCACCACGCTCTCCTGGCTCATGCCAGAGCAATGAGGATCATTCGGGAACCGAACCTCCGTAACCTCCGCAACACTTGCGGAATGACGGGGACTGGAGGAAACGCGTACAGTAGTGGGAAGGACCACTCCACTATGAACACATCCCCTAAGGCTCCTCTTGGAGGAAATTCCCGCGAGCAGAATCTTTCGCACTTCAGGTTGACACTGGTGGTGAAGAGATTCACTTGTGGGGTCTCCCAAAGGGCGAAGATCTCCAAAAGAACTTCCTGAGCCAGCTCCCACTCGTGAGAGACCGTTCTCTGCCTGCTCAGAGCGTCTGCCGCCGCGTTTTCGTCTCCGGCCAGATGAACTGCTGAGATCGAAATTTCTTGCTGGATGGCCCAGACCCAGAGCTGCATCGCCTCTCTGCACAGTGGGAGTGGCTCTGCCCCCCCCCTTTTAGTTGAGGTAGTGCATTGCCACTGTATTGTCCGGCATGATCAGGACATTTTTCCCCCGCACAGACGGCAGAAAAGCCTTCATGGCTAGTCTGACAACACGCAGCTCTAACAGATTGATGTGGAGTCTGGACTCCGACGGAGACCAACGACCGCTGACTGTCAACTCATTGGCATGAGCTCCCCATCCCGTGAGGGATGCGTCCGTCACGATCGTCACCTCTGGCATGGGTAGCCAAAATGGCGCTCCCTTCAGCAGATTGCCTTTGTCGGCCCACCACAGAAGATCATGGGCAACCGATGGCGGCACCTGAACGGGATCCGACATCCTGCCGGAGGACTGCAACCACTGCATCTTGAGAGCCCACTGCAGAGATCCCATCCGCAGCCTGGCCTCTGGCACCAGTAGAATGCAGGAGGCCATTAGGGCGAGCAACCTCAAGAACTCGAACGCCGGGAGACTCTGGGCACATTGAAAATTGTCCACCATCTGCAGAATGTGATGAGCCCTCACCTGGGGAGGCGAACACTGCCCCAGGGATGTGTCGAGCACTGCTCCGATGTACTGGAGCCGCTGGGTAGGTGTCAAATGAGACTTCTTTAAGTTGAGGGAGAAGCCCAGCTTGTGAAGGGAGTGGCAGGTGATGGACAGATGATCCAGGGCTTGCTCAGGAGAGCGCACCCTGATCAACTAATCGTCCAGGTAGAGGTAGACGTGAATCCCCCCTTTCCTGAGATATGCTGTCACCACCACCATTAGCTTGGTGAAGGCCCTCGGGGCGGAGGTCAGTCCGAACGGCAGGACCCGAAACTGAAAATGCGAGTTGCCAACCGCGAACCTCAGGTACTTCCTGAGCATTGGATGATTCGGAACATGAAAGTAAGCATCCTTGAGGTCGAGAGACACCAACCAATCCTGAAGTTGAATGGCCTGGAAGACTTGAGAAAGAGTAACCATCTTGGACTTGTCCTTCCTGAGGAGCTTGTTCAAACCACGTAAGTCCATGATGGGTCTCAATCCCCTGTCTTTTTTCGGGATCAAAAAATATGGGGAATACCATCCCTTGTTCCTCTCCGCTACAGGCACCAGTTCTATGGCGCCTTTCTCCGGCAGGGATAGGATTTCCTGCGCAAGGAGCGGATCCGGACTTTTCAAAGAGAGCTTCCCCAGTGGATTGTCGTGAGGCTTCTGCCGGAAAGGAAGACAATAGCCATGGGCTATGATCTCCAGAAACCACACATCCGAAGTAATGGCACGCCATTCTACCAGCTGCTGCGCCAGCCTTCCCCCAACCGGTGAACCATGGGACATGGCCTCATAACTGAGCGGAAGCGGCTGCGGCAGTGCCTGAGGGCAAAGAGGCAACTGCCCGAGTGGCTTTGGCACCTCGAGTACCTTGTTTTCCACCTCTGGTACTCCTTCGTTGGCCCCTTTGACTGGCAGCTCCCCTCGATCTACCAAAGGAAGAGTAGTATCGAAAGGAACCTCCCCTCCATTGCTGTCCCCTAGGACGAAAAGGCGGAGGTTGATGTACTGCAGCGCTCAACAACTTCGCTGCAGATTTGGAGGTCTGCAACCTCTCAAGGCTCTCGTCAGCCTTGCTGCCAAAAAGATGGACACCATCAAAGGGCATGTTGAGAAGCCGGGACTGTACATCAGGAGCAAAACCCGACTTCCGCAAACACGCAAACCTGCGCATCACGGTGCTCGCCGACATGGACCGGCTGACACAGTCTGCCACGTCCAGACCCGATTGAACGGATTCACACATGGCATCCTTGCCATCCTAAACGAAGCAAGAAAACCATCCTGTTCCTCCTCTTCGGGAATATGTTCAGCCGCCAAAGACACACAATTCCACAGAGTGTGAGTGAATCTTGCCAAGGTACAACCGGAGTTAGCTGCCTTTAAAGCCATACCCCCAGATGAAAATACTTTCTTCGCCCAACCATCAAAGCGCTTCTCACCCCTATCCGGATGGATGGTAGGGTACGCAGCCTGCTTCGCTGGGGCCGTAGCTGCCTGCACCACCAAACTCTCCGGAGTGGGGTGCGTAGACAAGTAGCAGGGGTTTCCACTGGCTGGACGGTATTTTTTTCGATAGCGACTTATTCACTGCCGGGAGACTCTCCGGAGCAGTCCAAATCACTGCCACCCTTCTTTGTAAAGCCATATGAAATGGCAGCACCGGGTCAGCGGGTGGACCTTGGTCCAATATATCTGTCAGGTCATCCTGCAGAAAATCAACAGGTGGAGCAGACCACCCCAAGTACTCAGTTACCCTCGACATAAGGCGCCTGTACGAGGACTCAGCATGTGTACCAGGCTCAGGCCTGCCAAACTCAACCTCTCGAGAGGTGTCCAGACCACTGGCATCATGTAAGGACTGACGTATGTCTTCCATCTGTCTGTGACCAGACAACAGGTCATCAGGAACCTCAGGAGGTACAAACCCCTCCTCATCTGACCCTTCTTCCACCTCTGAAATGTAATCCAAAGGCTGGAACAACGCTCTGGAAGAGGGTACAGAAAAAGGCTCAAATACAGGCCTCACCGATTTACAGAGAGCCTTCCTCAGAGTTTCAACCATCCTCCTTCGACGGACATGGTGTCGATGGCATCGATGCCTTCTTAGAATGCCTCACAGGCTCCAACGGTCTTGAGGGCGTCGAGGACCGGGACCTGGACCTGGCACGGCTATGGCGATAAAACCTTGTCCGATAGCGACCTCGATTGCTCTCAATGATCGCGCCGACCGCCCGAGCCCGTAGGCGTGCGAGTGGTGGGCCTAGCTCAGTCCTTGCCGGCTTCTCTCAAAGGCGCGGACGGAACGGTGCCCTACGATTTGAAAATCGCCATCATCTCCTTGTGGAATGCGTCCCATTCCGCCGGCGATGAATGCTTGTTGGGGCAAGCTACCCGCCATCTGGCGGAGTCCTCTGACGAGGACGGGGAAGGCGACCAGTGACGGCGCTTCCGAGAGTGCCTAGAAGAGGCAGAGGAATGGCCGGACCCACTCCGAGAACGAGACCTCCTGGATTTACGCCGACGCGCAGAGTCACCCCTTGAATCGCCGGTCGAAAGGCCAGCGGATTTCGACTTACAGGGTTTGGAAACCCTACCTAGAGACAACTTCTTCTTCTGCTCCCGCAAGGCCTTTGACGTCAAGGACTGGCATTCATCGGTAGCGTGGCTCTCGCCGTGGCACCAGAGGCAGACGTTGTGCGAGTCCGTAAGGGACATTTTGGAACCGCAGTCCCGACACTTCTTGAAGCCCGACTTTGGGGTAGAAGAAGACAAAGACATATTCTCAATACAAAGTTAAAAGAATCGATTCAAAGGAGAAGAACCAAGGTGCGCCGAGATTCCGAAGAGAACACGTTCGCAGAAAAAACAGAACTGAGGCTACGGGTGTCGTGCGTCCTACATATAACATCCGGTGACGTCGGCTCTCGACGGAGGCCCTTGTGGAACAGCGTATCAACGTCATCGATGCAGGACATCGACGCCAAAAACTTTTCCAAAGCAGCACAGCTGTGGACATTACTGTCAGAGATGTAGAATACGTCGGAGGACACAATCCCCTTGAAGTGTGCATCTGAAAGGATGTCCTGGCAGGAGACTATACGAGGCAGCACAAGTTACTAGTGTTTGAGAATATGAGAACAAATATATGAGAACATGTGGTTTACATACAAAGAAAGTTACAAGTAAAAGAAGCCTTGGGAGGAGAGTATACGAGGCATTTGCAAGCAAGAGGTGTTTGTGTAAAAGGAAAGCCCTGGCAAGAGGACTTTCCAGGCGTCAAATTGGGCAATGTTATTTGTGAGAATCCTGACCGAAAGCTATCAAGAAATAATCAAGGTGGGTGAATAAAACATATCCTGAAATAAGAGGAAGCCTGTCAGGACAGTACATTGGCAGTACTTTGCATACTCATTCTATTGCTATAAAGGAACTCGGGAACTGCTATAAAGTGAAGGGAAATCCAGGGGAAGGGAATTACCCTCTGGAGTTGTAAGCCATATTTATTTTGGAACTTTTGTGTTGGAGTTAACATTTCATCTGTCTTTTGAACACGTATACACTTTTTAAGGCCAAAGACATTTCCCTTTCACTTTAGAGTTGATTTTAGAATGTGAGGGTCAGAATAGTACTTTGGACACAGGACATATTGTTTTGGACATTCTGACAAAGGACTGACCCATTTGTTTTGTTTTGATAGGGAAAATACCTCTTAGAGCCGGGACAGAGAGGAGTTTTTCCAACCCATTTTGTTTAATAAAAGTTTATAGCCAAAAACATGAATCCAGTGTGTCCGAGTTTCATTCCTGACCCTTCACATAAGGCATTTACTTGTGTTGTTAAGGCATTTGTGGCGTCACTAGTAGCAACCACATCCTGTCTGAGGGTAGTGGTTATGGCCCTACTGGCCTGGAGCTCTGAAAACAAATCCCTGACTATAGTAACAAGACTTCATCTCAGACCCCTCCTTCTATCCCAGGGAAGTGATGCGTTATGGGGCCCGATTTGCTGTGACATTTTAACTGACTGAGACCCCTTATGGGGGTGGTATGCAGGGCTCAATGAACTCTTCCTTGTGCCTGTACCAACGTAATTCTCCAAATGTCCCAGTTTCACGCCGTGTAGCTGGATATGAACATGGGCGTAATTTTTGAGATATTAGTTGTAGTAATTATGGTGGTTCAAGTAAGGTTCGAACATTCTGGCCACCTTGCAAGTAATGTAGTGTTATTTGTAAATATACATGTATTTTTGTACAAAAGTAACAGGGAATACTTTGATTTTGTCAGATATTTGCAATATTAAAATATCTTTCAAATATATTTAATAAAAAACACTTAATAATGTTTCCATGTATACATTTTAATGTGCATATTTGAAGTATACTAACTTGAACTGTTTTTTCAATTTTTTTATTCAAGCACAAGTGCAATTATTTTGCAAATGTGTGATTGTCTGTAGAATGTGCACATTGTGTGTATATATTTGAAGACGGAATGCTTTACTGGGATTGATTATTATCCTACTACAAATTAAGCAATAAACCCAGATGGAGGCGGCATTACCAGCTCAGGTAATGTCCCAGTGCCCGGTTACAGGTCCTTGCTTTGCTCGAACCTTAACATGAGCCGCAGGGCCTTACCAGACCCGGTAATGCCGCTGCCTGGACAGGTTTATTACTATTAGCATCTCAGTATGCTTTCTGGGGTACTAATAGTTTTAATTTGATAAACGGCACAGTTCCCATTTTTCAACTTTAAAAAAAAATACAAACCAAGATGGCTGCCATGGTCAATGGCGAAGGGAACCACATGTAGTCCCTTCCCCTTCCCATTGCGGCCATTGCGATGGCAGGGAAGCGCCGGAAAAGGGGGTTCAAACTGCAGGATTTACCATGAGGTAAAGCCTGCCTTGCAAGTTCACAGATTGGCTGGGAGGCCCTCTGACCCCCCTGCTAATATGTGAAATAAAGTATATTTTGATGTGAAAGAATTGATGTTGGTATGATTTTAGAGCCCTTTTTTTAAATGCACTGTAACTTTTTATGTTTTACATTTATGTTATGCTGGTGATAGTTTTAAAGCTTTGCATGATACAAGTACTCCATGCAATCTTCTGTCTTTGGAACCTTTTGTGATATCAAGAATCGTGATATGCTGCTAACAAGGGTGTACTTACAGAAGTATTTCGTATAACATAGTATAAAGAATATCAACTCAAAGCCTTCCTTTTCGCTTCTGCTTTTTTTCTCCATCTCCCTTGCTGATGTAGTTGTCCGCTGCGCCAACTGGTTACCTGGCCACCCTCTGAACCTTAATGGGCACCAGGCTCCCACATGACCAGTAGCCCCATGCACTGCCTACGGGTTTACTGCGCACTTAGTGACTGTGTCTGCAACCCTACAGCCCCCTGCCTCCTTGCACTTACTCAGAGCGGGCCAACCCGGTGGCACGTACTTGAGCTTTGCCCTATTGCACTTTTCTCCCTTCATCCCCCAGGCATTTCTCCTCTCCCCTCCCCTTGCACAATCTGAATGACACAAGGCATAGGAAGATCGTTTGTTTTGTCCTCTCTTTGTCTCCCCTTCCTTATCGTGTCGCCCCCACAAACACTTGTGTACAGGCACATTATAAATGACGTATCAATATCTGTGTTTTTTGTTTTTCATGTTTGTAGAAATGATTTGGTGAGTTAAGGTTGCAACAATGTTGCTTTTAATGTTTATTTAATTTTCTCTCAGGTTTAGTGTTGTATTCAGTTTCCTTGAAAGTACATGTTAAAACCTAAATGTGAATATTTCAATTGTTCGTTGACTTTACCTTTTGCAAGGTGCTAGTCATTCCCGTTTCTTTGATTTCCTAAGAAAATAATGTGGTTTTACCTGCCGCTGCTCCAAATGCACATTTCATAGTTTCAATTTCAGACCAGAAGCCATGCACATAATACTTTGAGAGCCATGTAACCCCAGGTTGCCATGAACGGCAGCCTGGTTGAAATAGAAATGACCACCTTCTCTTGGGCCGCAAGAGTTGTGCAGACCAGGCGGCACAGCTTGTGAGGTAAGATGCCTGCCCTGGGCCAGTCAGGGCGGTTGCAGAAGAGCAAAGCCCTGGGCCAATTATGCAGAGAGACTTGGATGAAGAGTCAGGCATTCACGCCTTTATTGTGTGAAGACGCATCTGCGCCAGAGCTCGATTGAGGAATGGGGTGGGCCAGCCTGAATGAGGTGCAGTAAGAGGAGCTAGTGGGCCCTGCCCCTATTCCGATGGGAGCTTTCGTGCGTGCTCCGGGTCCGTAGTGGGGTTGGTGTATGGCACCCCCCTTGCCAATATGGTCCCTCATTTAAGAGAGTGAGAGCCGGGGACCCTGTGGTGGTGATGGCAGCGGCCTATGGGGCATGCTGCACCACCCAGATAACAATAGTCCCTCCAGAGTGCGGCAGCAACAGCAGCACCCCTTGCCCAAGTGGGCCATCGCAGTGAGGAGAGACAGGCCAGGCAACGGTAATATGGCCTACATTTAAACGCAGGGTGCACATGTGCCTGCCTCTGGGGCCCACAATCAGAAGGGTATAGTTGCTGTGCCATACTGGGGTTATGCTTAAAGACACTGAAGGCCAGGACAGCTCATTGGCCCCAACACAATTTAGACTATGGCTGACTGCAGCAGTCTTATTTATATAAGGGTAGTTTGTATATGAATTCTTACGGTATTTTGTTATAGTGTTTAATCGTTGATATAGGGCATACATATTCATCCTTGTCAGGGAGTTTTAGTGGGAAAAGCCTAAAAGGTGAGGGAGAAAGGCATTATGTAGATTAGGCTGGGAGCGGGAGGGTGAGGTTAGGAAAATGGGCTACTAAAAGTCATTTTGATGATGGGGTTGTCACCCAAAGGGGCTAGGTCCTAGGCCCCTGGGTAGTTTGGGTGGTGGCTGAGAGTGAGGCAGAAGAACCACCACTGTGCGTGCTCTTTCCAGGGAGTCTTCCTTTGAGGGTGGGGGGAGTAGGACCCTGATTGAGCATTGGACCAGAGAGAGACTGCACACGGATTACTTAGCAGTAGGTTTAAAGGTTTTACGTAGTCAGGTTAATGATATTCTGAAAAAATATAGGTCACCTTAAAGACCCCAAAAGTTCATCCTCTGGTTTCTGCTACCATTTATAGAAAGTTTATGGTAGCCTCAAGGAATGCAGAGTTGGGAATGTGGAATATAGGAACTCGGGATGTAACCCAGCTCCTGTTTCAACATTCTAATAGTTATTCTTTTGATGGTGGCCTAGCAGGTCCCTTCCTTTCCAGCTGATCTGAGGTGCAGTGGGTGTTTTCAGTTGTCAATCCCTCCCTGCCCTGGTGGACAAGGATTTATATCAGCAATTTAGGGCAAGAAAAACTGGGCTACGCTCACTGCATCAGTCGTGTGCATTTAAATGTTTACCCAGATAGTTTTATATTAGTTGTGCGGTAGGACCCTTGAGCCAAGGTGATGGGTTTGTTGCTTTCCTTTTCTTTTTAGAACATCATGACACCTTATTGGGGATTTTAATCTTGGTCTTATTGATGAAATGGAAGGATGCCTTATGACTAGTAAGTGTTTAATTCTTCTAGACAGAATTAGGTTCAGCATTCAGGATTTGGCAGATTATCACAACCATCTCCCTTTTATACTATTCAGGTTTCTCTTGGGTTGAAGACACCAACACCAACCGGGGTACATTCATGTAAGTGTATAGCATAAATTGAGTTTCTAAATAGTCATTTCCGTGACTTGCTCCATGATGACTCAAAGACTGAGAATTGATTTTGTTTGTAGACATTCCAAGCCAGTCCTGATGAACACTCCCCTAGATGGAGTTGTTGAAACTAGAGAAGAGGGGACTTTTCTAGCGCTTCTTCGAGAGCTCATCTTTGAAGACAACATAGAGGGATTAGATAGTTGTCTCAACTAGTAGACTGAGATTCAAGGATTGTGGTGGACTACTCCAGTCTCCCATGTTGTAATCTAAAATGTATTGTTGAAATATGCAATTCTGAAGGTTTTGTACATGTTAGTTGTATTTTGGTGCACAGAGCACTTTGTCATTGATGTGTTGTTTACTATGAATTAGCACTCAGCACTTTGTCAGTCTTTTAACCATGAATTATGTTTTATGAGGTATAGCACTGTACATTTGTATTTGTATCTTTCACATGTTTTCCCTCTTACTAATCTTACTAATGTAGGGCTTGTAGAACAGGTGACTAATAATGTTTAAGTTCATGATTTTATTCAGCTTTTTGTAATGAGTTTAAATAATACATTGTTGTAATTGAAGTATTTGTCACCTTCATGCACACTTCATGCATTTATAAGGTTTGTAAAAATAATTTTGGAACATTAGGTTTGCACAATCACTAGGTTTTCATTTTGTAAGTGATGTTGACGAACTGTTACACATACATCACATTTTTTAATGTAAGTATAGTTTCATGAAGCTTACCTGTTGCCTAATTCCATCTTTTGAATTATGGCCAGTAACAACCTGTATGGATCCTGTTGTTCATACAAAAGAAAACATACATTGCTGTAAATCATTATCAAGTGTGTTAAGCAGTTCTCTCCAACAATAAGCGTAAAATGGATAAGTAGTAATGTTATGTATTAAACATTTAAAACCAAAGTTAACAGTACACATTAACAGCAGTTTCAGTGATTCATTAAAGGATTTATTTGCAGAAATACATTTATTGCTTCATTTGGATAATAGTTTACAACCTCATTAGAGAAAGCGAGAGGGCGGACGGGGAGTTCAACAGTATTTAGTTGTATATTTTAAGTATTTTATCGCTGTTTTTTTATTTTTAGGTAACTGTGATTTTATTGAACATATACATCAATGTCAAGTTGTACAGTACACTAAAGATCTTAAGAAGTTGCTAGCAAACCAATGCAGGAAAATTGTCAGAAATGAGCATAAATTCATAAACATTTATGTAGTTCGGAAAAATAGTAAATCATTTGGATATTATTTGCATAGGCAACCATCTACCTAGTTATAATATATTAACTGATTATTAAATACTCTATAGACAAAGAATAACTATATAAATATGCAACAGTACATTGACATTACAGGGTTATCAATGCACAAAGAGGGGAAGGACACAGCTGGGGGGGCATAAAAGTGGCAGTCATAAGACCAAGTGATACACTAGTGCAGAAAGAAGAAAGAATCTTCTTTGATGACAAAGGCACAATTCTTTGTGTTAAGTAATTAATGAAATAAAACCATTTCCATTTGTATTTAATATATGCGGTTAGGCAATTAGCAGTACATTTTTCCATTCTATGAACATTACAAATATTGTCCTACGAACATAGTAATATTTTGAAAATGTTTCCAAGTTGACATAATCATGCAAATTGCGATTGCAATTAGCAGGCCATACAAGATGAATAATTGGTCCAAAACCATGAGATTGAAAGACAAACTGCCCAATAAAATGTTGTCAAAAGAGGACTATCAACATTAAATCTGTCCGCTATATAGTTCCACACTAGAATCCAGAATCCTTTCACAAAAACACAATGAAAGAATGTGTCTGAATGAGACAACACTAGCATGACAAGACCAGCATTTATTATCATTAACAAGTGTTGTTTCAAAGGGTTTTAAAGGAGAAATGAAAGCTCTGTGGGAGGTGAAAAAGAATGGTTGGGTTATATTTAAGGATGCAGATACTTGCCTAATTGTCTTCCAAATAACTCACCATTCAGAGCATTGGAGTTTCCTGTTACAGTCAATTTCCCATTGTACTTCAATTGGCCATTTGCTTTCTATAGGTTTAGTAGGCATGATCAGTTTATAAAAGTTTGATGCACTGAATATCGATATTGATTCAAGATATTTTCGATTGTTCTGGAATTAGCATGTTATTCTTAAAAAGTGGTATAGTGTCAATTCATGCATCCATGAGTTTGGAATAATGTGGAACTTCTGCATGTGACAGAGATAATTGAATTCTTAGTGTACTAAATCTGATATATATACCTAGCACCCTTAAATAGCCAGTGTTTCCATTATAGGGACCTGCCATTCACTTTGATCTTGCTGCTACATCAAAGATATGGTGATGGGAGCGTTTCAGGATGATTTATATGTGCAAATAGATATTCCTTGAGTACTGAAATTGTTAGGTTCATTGATTTAGAATAAGCAGACTTAACATTGCTAAACAGAAACACAAACTCAGCAACAGCAATTGGGTGAGCAAGCTGTTTTTCAGGGGGTAGCCAAACCGGGATATCCATTGAGTTATTGTTCAACATCGACCATTGAGCAAGTTTGAGCACGACCGATTTATGGTAGTATTTAACATTTGGAAATATAACTGCCCCATTTTCAACTACACAATTTAGCTAGAGAGATTCTTTTCGGGGGGTGGGGGGGTGTGACCACAAAGAAAATTGCTTAAAATGGAATGTATAAACTTACAAAATGAGTGTGGTAGGGTAAAAGGGAGCATTTGTAAGAAAAGGTGGCAATCGAGTCCCTAATCCTACTCAGTACATTATCTACATTAGGTTGAATGACTTTTTCAATAGATGATGAGATGTAAATACCCAAGTACTTGATATGGTTTTGGCACCATTTGAGGCCCAAATATATACATACATTCATGTTTGACAAGGAATGAATTCAGAGGTAACATTTCTGGTTTTTCCTTATTAAGTTTACAACCTGAAACATCTGAAAATGAATTAATGATTTTGAAGGTTATTGTTAGGTTTTTTAATGAAAATTAGAATGTCATCTGCATATGCTGCAATTTTAACTTCTAATTTTCCATGTAATATGCCTGGAACGCAGGTGGATTGTCTAATATGCTTGAGCAAGGGTTCAATGGATAGAATTAAATGAATGGGGGATTAGTGGACATCCCTGACGGGTCCCTCTATTTAATGAAAAATATGGGGGAAATTGTCCATTGATAAAGATTGATGTCTCTGGATTTGAGTATAATAGCTTAATTAAGGCAATATAATTTGGGCCCAACCCATGTCATTGGAGTAATTCAAATAGGAAGTCCCATTCAACCCCGTCAAAGGTTTTTTCTGCGTCTAATGCCACAGCAGCATAACTGTCCTTTCAATTGTTTTGATAACATGTAGCATTTCAACAAACAGACTGGTATCAGCAGACATGGCGTGCCCCTTAACAAATGCAACGTGATCAGGTTTGATTAATTTTGATACAAACTGTTAATTATATTGGCTGAAATGTTCACAAATATTTTACAGTCACTATTAATTAGAAACATTGGCCTCTAATTTTTAGGACTCAAAATATCTTTGCCTTCTTTAGGGAAAAGTATAAGCAGCACTTCAGAAAAGGACTCAGTCGTGTGTCCCTTCTCTTGTAAATATGAAAATAAAGTGTATAATTTTTGGATCAGATAGGCTGAGAAATGACTATATAAATTGATGGAAAAGCCATCCAGTCCAGGTGCTTTACCTTTATACAAATCCTTAATTGCCTTGCATATTTCATCTCTAGGAATGGGTGATTCTAAAGCACCTAAGTCCAGCTGTGGATAACATTTCCTACCCACATATAAAAAAAAAGATTCAGAATTTAATTTATTTGTATGCTCAGATTCATATAGATTTTGAGAACATTTCGTAAAGGTTTCTAAGATAGCTTTGTCTGAAGAAACCACTGTGTTCTGATCATTTGTAATTAAGGGCTTTGCTGGCTTTATTAGAAGTCTGATACATTTTAGATTTGTATTTAAGAATAACACCAAAAGCTTTTCCTGTAATTTATTGCTAATTGCATATCGTAATGCTAGGTTACTTCGGTAGATAACCTCATCAGGTTTACTGTTATAAACATTTTGTAAGTTATTAAGCGTGCCAAAGAGAGAATCTATTTCTTTCTGCGTGTATTTCCTTTTCCTGCTAACTTATGAAATTATATGACCCCTCATTACAGCCTTATATGCGTGCCAAATATTAACCAGCAATGTATCCTCATCCTTATTCACTACAAAATAATTCTGGTGAAAATTGATAAATGATTGCTCAAATTCATTATTGACTAAAAAAGCATTGTTGAATCTCCATCTATTCGCATGTTTCGGAGTATCATCAATATCCAATGTTGAGATAACTGGGGCATAGTTAGAAATGACTGTACTTTTGATCTTGGAGTGAACTGTTAATGATGATAGTGACCCAGAGCAGAAAATGTAGTCAATGCATTATTGGGTATTGTGAAGGATTGAGTGGAATGTAAAATCAAGTTCGATAGGGTGAGCAAGACTTCATGTATCCACAAGGCCCACCGCAGAGATGCAGCATAAGAATTTGTATGTGCTCTATTTTGTTTGAAAGTACAGCTCGATCTTCTATCTCAAAAGGGGTCAAATATATTATTAAAGTCACCACATACAATAAGGTTAGGGAGGTTAGATGGTATAATAGTATTTTGTTATATCTTTCAAAAAGTCAGGGATAGGCTTTGTAGGGCCATACATATGTTCATAATTGATAGAGCTTGAAACTCATTTTGAATTTTAACTTGTTATACATTTACATTTCATTCCAAAACCTGAGCACCTTATGAAATGGATTAGTCCTTATAAAATGCAAGTAGAAGATTATAAATCATTTATCATAACCCTGAGTTACAACTGATGACATGTAGGACACTATATCACAACAAAACAACAAAGGATACCACAAGAGGTAAGGAGGGGAAGACACATATCTGCACAGAATGATATAAATATAACTTAGCCATGTAGTTACAAAAACATGGTTATGCAGCTGTCTATGATAACCATAAAAAGACACGGGCCTAAATAGAGGCTCAACAATCACACTTGCAGATGCTTGAGAACAGAGAATGGAGCACTGAAACAAAAGTTGGAAAATGGTGCCCGACCGTCCATGCCCCCTAAAGACATCTGTGATAGAACAGACTTTGCCGGTTCACTGTGTCTGCAGGCTTCACTGGACGATGTGGTCAATGATGGCAGATTTGTTTTTGGAATGGATCTGTCCATGTCCTTCATTTTAGCAGACCTGATAAATGCCTTTAAATCAGCTTGATATTCGAACACAGACGTTCTGTCCTTAAGAGTCACTTTAAACCTACATGGATGTATAAGACCAAATCTTGCATTCAATTGATGGGGAACTGGTCTGTATGACAAAAATTCCTTCCTGCGTTGGGCTGCAATTTTGGATTGGTCTTGTGATATAAAAATTCAGTGATCCATCCATTAAAGTTGGTTAGCTTCTTTAGCTCTACTAATAATAATTTTAACCTGGGTATATTCTAGAAGGTGTAGGGGAGGACTGGTCCAGGAGACCCCTCTCGCCTGCGTTTCCTCCCCAGGTGAGGGCTATGGCTCATTGGGCGTTCCCTCGTGCCACCCGGGCCCAGGTGGTGGAGGGCTCACCCGCTGGAGACATTGCCCACACGTATCGAGTGCCCACACGTATTGATTGCCACACAAATTTAGCTAGGCCCGAAAACCATTTTTTGCCCGGTAAAGATGGTGTGAGCTCAGCGCACTGTAGCGCGGCCCCCACCCTTGGAGAGTCACATCCCTATTGCCGCAGCACCCTGGCAGATCCGCTGCGAGCACGTTCCCACGAACAAGACGGACATGAGCTAGCGCAATACGCTAACATTGTAACAGTTCACCTCCCGCAGTGTACTATCACTATCAGCATGACCCGGCCAGCAGGCCTGAACAATGAGAAGAACGGTAAAATGGTCATCTGATGGCAGACAGTCTTTATATATATGTATATATTAATGTCAAGACCTCTTGCAAAGTATGCTTTCTTCCACAAAATCTCCTATATTATAAACGCCTGTAGAATGTATTAAAATGAGAGAGCATGCTCCCATGATATAAGCGATGGCGAGCTCACACCATTACAGGTGGATGCTAATAATAAAGGAATGTTCCAGGGATCTGTTTGTTGCGTGTATCACTGGTCAGCCTACCTCCCATGGTTTTGCGCCATAACTAAGCTAATGCTGCTAGAGTACACAAGAAAGCAAATGCAACTATACTATGAACTCATGTAAAGGATGCGCGAGAATGCACTTATCATGTGTGTATGTCTAAGCCCCTTATGTGCCACCACTGTCACGTACAGTGGCGGGTCGTTTTCTATGTACTCCACCGACCCAACTACTACCTCATTTACTGCGAATGTATATGCATGTAACTAAAATACTGTAACTGCTAGAACATAATATACAAATGTGGTGCTCGGACTGGGTATAATCGAGACACATCCAGCGAAGTTAAATGCATGTTTTAAAGTGATTTTGAATAAGTATTATCGAAAGTGTTCAAATGTTTGTGATGTCTTTACCTACATTCGGCAACACACGAGGGAGATACCTTTGTGAATGCGTACAAGGCCATTCCCCCTCCCATCCTGCGAAGGCTGCCAAGACATGAGAACAGAGGCCCGCTCTGCGCTACCCCACCTCCCCCGACTAGACTGGAGCCACTTCAAAGATTTGTAGCCCCCACTGCAGCACCCAAGGCCGCGGCCAGCCACCTGCATTATTTACAGCACAGCAGTAAACCTTTGTCTAAACTCAAGCGCCCCCCCCGTAAACCCCACAACCCACCGGACCGTCTCAGACTTATGGCCCTGTGCAATCAGGACACCCAACACTTTGACAACACACAGCGAAACATCCATAACCACTTCTAACAAGACAGAAAGACCTGTACCACCCGTCCCAGGCCCCAAAGCTTAGCCCCTCGACCTATGGCCCCGGTCAACAGGACACGGGTAACCAGGCCTCGATATATTACCTCCAGACCCCTCACAAGGTGCATTCCTCCTGTGTTGCATTAACCTATAAAATAACCTATTGGAAGATTTACTAAAGAGAATAACACTGTAAATGACTGAATGACTGCGGTGTGCATGGCCGAGGGCAAGTAAGTCAGAAAAGGCATTCATCTCTGCCACAGGCATCATTGGCACACCAACACCGCCCGGATGAACTCAAGCCGACCTGCCAGGCCCAGCCCAACCCACGAGGGTGACCAGTGACGTCCTTCAGCCAAGACCAACCACGCCGCAGCAGCACCTATAGTTAGTCGTCGCCACCCAATCCCAATGAACTTGTGCCCCCTATAGTATGTAGGTTTTGATGACGTTTTTTGTAAATATATACGCCTGTCTTTGCTATTGTCAGACAGAGCACTCTCGGAGTTTGCAGAGTTCTTTGCATGCCCAATTCTGATTGATAAACTCCCATTTACGCTCACCCGCACTCTGTCTTGGCCTTATTCCCATTTTGGGAGAGTCCTTCATTGTCTCTCATTGCGGGGAGGATCGTGCTGTTTGGGGACGCTTGCTTTCAGTGGTGACCCCGATAGCGTGATTTTTATTTCTTCCTAATTCCTTATAACCGTCCCCTTTTGGCACGACAATCTCCGGTCGAAAAGGGATACGCACGGTGAGCCGGCTCCGGGAGGCTGCCCGCCAACGGCGACCGGTACACTAAGAAGTGCGCACTCAATAGAGAGGGGGTACGGGATCCCGGTTGAAAAATCCCCTTTGAGTACCGCTCGCCGGAGCCGGGGCTGACTGTTGAGCTGACGGCGACACTGCCTGGACGGACCCAGTTTCGGAGACTATCGGTTCAAGACGGGCACGTGAGTACTGAGTGCGAGCGATTCTAAAGGGAGCGGGGAAAGAAGTGTAAGACAGATAACGATAGGGGGGGTACGCAGATCTTCTAAGGATCATCTTAAATTTTCCTTGCTTTTTCTTTGCATATGGCCATTAGGATCAAGAGGTGAATAAGAGATAAAAGTGACGGGAACCTAGCTCCGAAAGGGGGTGGAAGGCGGCGCCGCATAGTGCTATCTTGACTAGTACTGGGAATATATGAAGAAGTGGAGTATAAAATAAAAGTGTTCAGCAAAAGGGGACACTGAGAGTACATTAGTGACCGCTATTACTCTTTTCCTTTCTTTTCTTTAAGGGTAGGGGGGAGAATAAAGAACTGTGATTAGCACAAACTTAGGGAGACAGTAAGAGAAAAAGAGTCCTACTAGAAGGGGGGAAAGCAGGTTAATATCTATATATATGCGCATCTAGATACTCAAATAAGACGAACAGGGACAGCCGGCTAGGGAGGAAAGGGAGGGCAGCCTGAATGGTGAATTGAGTGGTGCCAAGAGGTGTGTGCACCTCGTATGTGCTAGAAGACATTTTGATGTTGTGAATGTGTGAAGCGGTTATAAATGCATAATAGTTAAATGGTCATGGTAAGTGTGGTCGGATAAAACTTTTTTCCTTTTTCAGATAACGACAATATAGTGAAGTGAGTGGGTACCTCTTTGATTTCCAGGCTGACATTGTAAAAATAAGGGATGGGTTGCTCTTGTATGTGCCCCCCAAAGAGAACGGAATAGACATTGTGTACGGCCAGTTCTGTATCGCGCAGGCAGGGAGGAGGAGAGCCCAAAGGGACCCAACATTGAATGTGAAGTAAAATATAAAGAATAATACTGATACTACATTGACATTGTAGTTGCAAATATACGGAGACACACCAGTACTAGGAGAGCACAGAGATGGGGGCCGAAACACCCTTATCACATATTTGTAAGAATCTCCCGGGATACGTGGAGCGGATTAAAAAATATCACGACCAATGGGTGACCGAGCTAAAGGGGGAGGGGTTACCTCAGATTTGGCCCGAGGGAGGGTCATTTGATAAAAGTGTTCTGGATACGGTGGCCACATGCATTTTTCTAAAATACAAAGGAAAGCAGCTGCAAAATAGGAGGGAAATATTAGATCTTTGGAGGTTATTTGAAGAGATACCACCGCCTAAAACACCAGCATTAAATCCTGATCTCCCGTCCACCACAGACAATCCACTACTAATACAAAGAGATGTCAAAGAAGGGTCAAGTGTAGCGCCACCAGTAGAGGTAATAAGTTTGTACCCGATATTAAAGAAGCCTGTGCCCGCAGAGGGGTACAGTGACCCCACTTACATACCTCCCCCGAAAGATACTACACCCCACCGGCCCACGGCACCTCCGCCATATGAAAGCACGAGGGAGCGAGCCCAGGCAGGCACACAAAGGGTAGATATAGAGAAGCTCACAGATGATTTAGAGTCAAGACTGTCGATAGCAAAAGACGAGCTCTCAAGGATAAAAGACATATGCGAACGAACAGCACTAGATGCAACTAGATCAGGGCGTACGTCCAGAACACCAGGTGAACATAGAAAGCCCGAAGAGGGGTGGAAAAAGGGCGAGATCCTGTTCAGAATTGAGGAAGAACCAAAGCGAATAATAGAAGTAGGGTCCCGAGAGGGAGATGTTGTAAATGAAGAAAGGCTTGGGGGAATTAGTGAGGAATTGCTGTGTGATATAAGGGACGAGTTAGAAGAAAGCGACAGGTTGAGTATGGCGATGGGAGGGGGAAGCGAGGGGGAGGAAGGTACGTGTTCAATGAGAACACTGGACGATGAATGGACGGGGCGATTAAGGAATAGAGTGGGGAAAATGGCATCACTGGGAACATCAGCAGCCAAAACGGGCCCGGATGGGACGACGAAAGGAAAGCTACAGCTCCCGTTGATACACAGGGGAGGAGGGAGGCCCAATTATATCCCATGGGCGCAGATGGATAAAGCCAATTTATTAAAGCTATTGCCCCCGTTGTCAGGAGGGGCAAGTAAGTGGATATATGCCTTTGAGAAACATACTGCTGGGGTACCCCTAGCTATAGGAGATGTGAAAAGTCTGCTCGTGTCAGCAGTGGGCGATCAGGCTGAAAGAGTATGGGTAAAAGCTGGTTTCCCGGGAGTAACGTTAGACTGTGACCGCCATGATGGGGCATCCTTTAACACAGTGCGTGCCAGGGTGTGGGATGCCTTACGCGAAACATTCCCAGACACACCGGACTTACAGTCAGCGATGCAGTGTACAATGAATGACGGGGAGGAGGCTATGGATTACATTTTTCGGGTCCAAGAGATGTGGAGAGCAGAAACGGGCACGCCCTGGTATCAATCGACATCTTTATTTTATTTTATTATAAAGAGAGGGCTCCCAAAGGAAGTGCAGAAGGCGCTTGACAAGATAGCAGGTATTGAAGCAAAGGGATGGCCAGAAATTCAGAGCATAATAGTACACCATTGTAAAAGAATCAAGGAGAGGGAGAAGGAGGTGGCGCAGAAAAGATTGGCAGACGAGGCGAAGTTAGTACAGTCAAAGCTAGTGAAGGTTTCAGCAGCAGTAGCCGCGCTCCCACACAGTAGAGAGGGAGATGATGAGGAGGAGGGGCAGATAGCACTTCAAGGAAGGGTGGCAACTAATTGGGTGGGAACAGCACAGCGGCAGTGGACTGAGCAGGAGCAAGGTGGAGGTCCGCAGTGGCAAGAGTGGACCCCTCGAGGGGGACGAGGTGGGTACAGGGGCCGGAGAGGAGGCGGACAAGGGTACGGGGGAATGGGAGGAAATGGATGGCAGGGTCCCAGGGGCCCCCAGGGGAGTTGCTGGAACTGTGGACGATGGGGGCATTACTCCAGGGAGTGTAGAAGTAGACAAAACAATGGGTTCCAAGAGGAGGAGAATTATGGTCATCCACACCCAGGGAGCCCATATGGTCTTCCCATGGGACAGCAGCAACTAAGAAACCCCGGCCAGGGTACCACGGGCCAGCAACAGGGACCCCAGTATAGGACACAGAACCACCCACAAAACAATGACAGTATGCAATACACGCCAGGTAACCCTTTCGCGACAACAGCAAACGGGGCCCCCGCGCCAGCACCTTACAGTGGCATGTCAGTGGTTTCAGGGAGTGTTTTTAATGAGGGAGGGGCGATGAGATACCCCGCATAGGACAGCCCACAGAGAACACTTGCGTGTCCAGTTCTATCCACCACCTACAATGCAGCAGAGGAACCATTGGTAGGGGCGCAGATAGGAGACAAGCAGTTTATATTCATGGTTGATTCGGGAGCGGAGAAATCATGTGTCAGAGAGGGCCGATTCCCGTTATCTAACAGGAAGTTAGAGACGCAGGGGTTCTCTGGGGCTGTAATTGAAGTTCCTTACACAGAAGCTTTGGATATAACGGTGGGGGGTAAAACTGTAAAGGCACCCTTACTGTATTATGAGCATTCACCCATAAATTTATTAGGGAGGGATCTCCTAAGCAAACTTAACATGACCATATCATTTACCGAGAGAGGGATAGTGTGTTCTACACCCGGGATATGCCCCTTGCGTGCGATGTTGGTAGTGCAAGCCTACACAACCACACAGGAAATACGAGGGCTGCCACAAAACGAGGAAATGTTTATCAAAGGGCTAAAGACTCTGGCCCTCATAATTCCCGAGCTAGGAGGCATGGACTGGAGGATCCCGGCGGAGTTCCTCTTCCGCCCCATAGTGTGTCCCAACACAGCACCGGGATCAGTGGTATCATTAGACTTGCACGCTGTACAAGTATCAGCAAAAAGGATCGCTGTGATTGGAGTGGACGAGGAAGGGTGTGAGTGGCGCACAGTGCTGTGCACAAACGCCAACATCGCCCTACGAGAGGTAACAGATGAGGATCTCTTTTCAGACACGGAAGGGGATGGTGAGATAGTAATGGAAATAGCGATGCCCTGTGATATTTTAATACAAGCAAGGGAGACCCCCGTCCAATTGATGACAGTGGTAGGAGCACCACCGTCGTTTTTTGATGACGACATGAGGCTCGTACCAAACAACTTATGGACAACAGGCCCCCATGATGTGGGACTGTTGCATGGAGTACAACCTGTGGTAATAAAACTAAAGCAAGGAGCAATTTTACCGCGAGTTAAACAGTATCCTTTGTCTCGTGAAGCTGAAGAAGGGATAAAAGAGACAATAAATGCCCTACTAGCACAAGGGATAATAGTGCCTTCAAACTCCCCATGTAACACCTGTATTTATCCAATCAAAAAAGCAAAAGGGGGGTCTTGGAGGATGATACAGGACTTACGCCCCCTCAATGATGTAATTCAGAATCGGTTCCCTCTAGTCCCGAACCCTGCATCAATACTATGCAGCATCCCAAAAGAGGCATCACATTTCACAGTAGTAGATTTGAAAAACGCATTTTTCTCCATACCCCTGGCTGAAGAGAGTAGATACCTTACCGCCTTCACACTGGGGGGTAAAAGATATGAACATTGCAGATTACCACAGGGATACTGCGAGAGCCCGAGCATCTTCAACCGCGTATTACATGAAGACCTAGGAAACCTATCAGTTGAGAGCACCATTATTCAGTACGTAGACGATTTACTAGTCTGCGCGCAAAACTAAGAGAAAGGCAGAACAGATTCCATAACATTATTGACTTTGCTGGCCAACATGGGGTACAAAGTGGACAAGGGAAAGCTACAGTACTGTCTGACAGAGGTCCTGTACCTGGGACAGCTGATTTCAAGAGATGGGAAAAGAATAATACCAGACAGAGTAGAAGCCATAAGATCAGTAGGAGAACCCACAACAGTAAAGGACATGCAAAAATTCCTGGGATGTGCAATTACTGCCGAGCATGGATATTAGATTATGCAGCATACACCAGGCCCCTATTACAAGCATTAAATGTGGCCCAACAGGAGAACAGGAAGATGGAATGGACGGAAGAGATGAGCTCCTCTTTCCAAACATTAAAAGATTTGATTTCAAGCGCCCCAGTACTCGCAAACCCTGATTATGGACGCGAATTTTACCTATTCTCACACTGCAAAGAAACTCTCATGACAGCAGTGCTGACTCAAAAAACGTCCTTAGGACACAAACCACTGGCCTACTATAGTGGTACTTTAGATGCCGTGATGCAGGGGCATTTCGCGTGCGAGCAATCACTCGCTGCAGCCGCGTTCGCGATTGAAAAAAGTGCCACAATAGTAATGGGCTGCCCTGTGACATTGTTTGTGGAACATTCATTATTTGCAATACTCGAGAGATCAAAAAGCACACTGACCGCACAGCGGGCGACCGCCTACGAGATTATATTGTCCAGTGCCAACATCCATATAGTGAGATGCAAGACAGTGAACCCCGCCACATTCATTACCGAAGCGTGCACACTGGAAGACATGCAGAACCACGATTGCGCAACCTACACAGGAGAGAGAGGGGAGGACACAGTGGTGTGTGAGAACGCTCTAAGCGAGGGAGAAGTGTATTTTGTGGATGGGTCCGCATCAATTGACGTGGACACGGGAGAAAAACACGTTGGCATGGCAGTAGTGAGGTTAGAAGACGGTGAGTATGAAACACTGGTACAATATCGCCTCCCATCACATTACTCTGCACAGGCAGCAGAACTGATTGCGCTCATAGAAGCACTACATGCAGCAAAGGGTTGTGCAGTGACAATATACACAGACTCAGCTTACATGACAACTACAGTGCATGGAGGCCTAGCAAGATGGGGGCGTAGGGGATTTAGGCGGGCAGACGGAACACCAGTACAGCATGCAGAATTGTTGAAAGAGTTAATTGAGGCCCTGCAAAACCCTACAGCAGTAGCAATAGTAAAGTGCCAAGCACATACATCCAACACAGATGTTGTGTCTTTAGGGTACGCGGCAGCGGACGCTGCCGCCAAGGAGGCTTCCTATTTCCAGCAAAATGATACAGGTGAATACATGCTCAAGCACAAGACGAACGAAGAGCCACCAGAGGGATATAATATGATGCCCATACCACAAATAATAGAATTGCAGGAAGGAGCCAGTGCAGAGGAAAAATTAATGTGGATAAAGCTAGGGTGCAGCAAGTCAGGAACAGACCTGCTGTGGCGGCAAAATAACTCGGGGAAAGTGGTAATGCCAATACAGCTATTAGAGATTGCATTTCAACAGCTACACTTCCCTGCACATAACACCAAACAACACATCGCAGCAGAAATACAAGAAGAATGGTTCGTGCCCTGTCTCCAGGAGCATGTGTCTAGATTGGCAATGGAATGTACAACATGCCAAATATACAATTCAGGAATGACATTGCGCACTCTCCGGGGAACAATTCCTAAACCCATTGGCCCATTCAAGGAACTGCATATAGATTACGCAGACATGGGGGAAAGGTGTAATGGCGCACGGTACATGATCGTGGTTGGTGGGTGGATGCAGGACCTTGCGCACGACCTGATGCCAAGAGCGCCGCCAAGTTCCTAGTAAGGGAAGTGTTCCCGCGCTGGGGAATTTGTGACGTGATTCGCTCAGACAATGGCACTCATTTTGTGAATGAGCTTTTTAAGGAAGTCACTACATTATTGGGAATAAAACATAAATTATGTTCAATTTATCATCCTCAAAGTAATGGCGTAGTGGAAAAGATGAACGGACTGTTGAAGGGCAGGTTATCAAAACTATGCTTCTCATTAAAGAAGAATTGGATTTACTGCCTACCGCTTGCGCTATTTGAATTACGAAATCAGCCAAGCAAAGACCACCATTTGTCCCCGCACGAGATCGTGACTGGGAGACGGATGAACACAGCACACTCGCCACTGCGCGAACACTCAGACGCTCACAGAAGCGCCGCGATATTGGGAGATGAGTTCACAGATTATTTAAAGAAATTGACAAGGGCAGCGCGCGTGATATCAAAGCAACTCTCCCCACCCTTCACTAGAGAAGAGGGAAATGTAACAGGCGCTGTCACGGAACCAGGGCAACAGCTACAGCTAATGCCAGGCGACTGGATTTATGTTAGAAGCTTTGTGCGTCGGTGGAATGCACCACGATTCCATGGCCCATACGAAGTAATATTTTGCACGCCCACGGCAGTGAAGGTCAAAGGGTTGAGGTACTGGGTGCACTTGACCGACGTACGGAAAGCATATCGCAACGTACAAGAGGAGGTAGATGGGGAGGCACAGACAACAGCAAACGATGCAACTGAGCAGAATGACTGAATATGAACTTATGTGTATGTGTTGGTACTAAACTTGAATAAATGCACAACTGATAAAGATATTAACTTTTACCTGGTTGAGTGTATATATAAATATATATATAGTTAATGGAATGCCAAATTATAGCCTGTATACACCCTTGTCTGTGAATACCCCTCCCCGTCTCCCCACCCCTTTCCATTCCCCGTCACATGTATATTGGCACTGATGGTGCTAGCAAAATGTTTACATGTATGCACTCAATGCACTTTTATATCTTAAAACAGGAGCTTCCATGGCATCTAACGGGCAGCCTGCAACGGATAGATTTACTAGAATTAGAGAGTGGTTAACTGTGAAATGCATATATTCGTATGAATGTGGACTATCTGCGTGCATTATATTGTTTTTTACATTAATGTTTGGTCTGGTTACATACTGGTTCATAGCGTTCATCTCTATCGAGATGAATGAGGGGGGAGGGAACAACACAACTACTGGGGCCAATACAACTGCAAGTGTCAATGCCAATACAAGGGAAGGTGATTTCTTGGTATGGGACGGAAATAAACTTGTGTGGGGCTACTATACTACGCCATCCAATGTTGTCATCTCACAAGATGGAGGCCCAAAGGGGAAAAGGCAAAATAACACACTGTCCCCACCTGAGATGTCTAATTACAATGCTCACAGCTTAAACGACCGAAACCCCTCTGCCATATCCTGGTTGTATAACACCCCCACCAGCCAACCTGCCCCCATGGCCATAGACAATCAAAGAATGAAAGCAACACATGAAATATTATATGATGACTGGGTGAAGGGGGGCGGGAATGAGAAAGGGGGGTCTAGTTTGTCCCTTGCCCAGGGAGTTGGGAAGTATATGAGGAATAAGAACAACAGACGGAAGAGGGAAGCAGGGAGGAGGAAGTATGATGAGTACTATGGGCTAGGTCTAGATAAGATGGAAGACCCACGACACCCCCACCAAACAAATAAGTGGTATGCAGACATGAGTGCCACAGCTAAACAAACAACAAACGAGAGCTGTTATGTTTGCTCCCTCATCCCTCACGCATCAGGTACACCCAAAGTACTGTTACCCAAAGGGTTGCCAATTATAGATGCCCAATGTCTCCTTCATCTCACGTTATGCAGAATTAAGAACACCTTCCAGGCACATGAAGTGACTTCTCAAATGCTGCAGAACGAGAAAACGTGCTACCCAAAACCGTCAGGGGTTGTATGTCTGAAAGAACCGTTTTTTGTAATTGAAGGGACACTTTTTTCTGATAACAAGTGGAAGAACGAAGAAGTAATGTGTAAAGCTGAAGCACTGAGGGGTGTGGCACCGGAGAAATTGCAATGGATAGAAGAAACGTGCACACATGTATGGAAGGAACACATTTCAAAGTTAACTTGGGTTACACCCATCGAAAAGCCTTTCAAGCTGCAGAGTGAAATAGACTATGAACTGTGTTTTAAAGGAGAAGGGAGAACACCCATGGGAACAAACAAGAGTTGTAACAAGACCCTCACCATCCCAGATCTAAGAAAAGGGACTGCGGCCCTTATGGACACATACTGGGTATGCGGCAACCAGGCATACCTACACCTCCCCCCGTCATGGAGTGGCAGCTGCTCAATGGCCACTCTGCACTCAGCCCCAATGGTGATACCCGAAAGCCACATCGATGGGAGCAAAAGGACACAGGAGCGCATGCAGCAAAGTGTGGCTCAACCAACTTCAGAGTCACAAATTTATGTCCTGTCTTCTGGAAGCAAGGGAGAGGTGCTGACCCGCAACAGACGAGCATCAAACTATATATCAAAGGCGTCATCGGAACTATTGGCTCAGATCCCAGACAAATATCGATTATTCAGCTCAGCAGAAACATTTTTTGCCTCGCTCGTATCAAGTGTCCAAGCAAGGGCTAACGCAAAATGGCTCCAGATAACCCGTTGGGAACTAATTCAGCTGGCAAACGACACTGAAGAAGGTTTTAACATAATAAAGGTCGAACTAAGAGCCTTGCGACTGATGACCATGCAAAACAGGTATGTCCTGGACCTGTTGACGGCGATGGACGGCGGTGTTTGCCGAAAAATAGGAAGTGCCTGCTGCACTTTCGTACCTTCTGAAGACGCAGAGAACGGCTCCCTGTCCCATGTGATCGAAGCAGTCCACAACCTAGGAGAAAAAATGAAGATGGAAGGCGGAGCAGAAGATAGTACATGGTTCGATAACATCTTTTCCTGGGTCCCCTCATGGCTTGGAACAACTGTGAAATTTTTAATGCCAGCTGTGGTGTTCCTCCTTTTGATTTTCTGCCTGTGCCAGGTGGGTCTTCGAGTTTGTGCTAACGCAGTACCAAATGGTGCAATGATGATGGTGACAATGGGCAACTCACACGGTACAATAAAAACGATGCAAGAAGCACAAGTACAAACAGGGGTAGACAACACACCCAGGTACCAACTGGTGCCCATGTACCATGACAAGGATATTGTAGATAAGCTGTGGCACACCACCATCAAAGAGCCCCACATACTAGAATGGTATGAGGAAGTTTGGGTAGATTTGGAGGGAGATGGTGGGTGTATATATCTCACGTGTACTCCAGATGAATACGCCAGGAGAGGTGAGAACTTAAGGGGGGTGTGCAGAGCGATGGATGCCTATCAAAGGAACTCCTGCATGGGATGAGGCAGTGATGGACGAAGCAGAATGTAGGAGGATAGAGGATTTAAAGAATTCGTTACTTAAGTAACGAAAGGGGGGAAATGTAGGGGAGAACTGGTCCAGGAGACCCCTCTCGCCTGCGTTTCCTCCCCAGGTGAGGGCTATGGCTCATTGGGCGTTCCCTCGTGCCACCCGGGCCCAGGTGGTGGGACATTGCCCACACGTATCGAGTGTATCGAGTGCCCACACGTATTGATTGCCACACAAATTTAGCTAGGCCCGAAAACCATTTTTTGCCAGGTAAAGATGGTGTGAGCTCAGCGCACTGTAGCGCGGCCCCCACCCTTGGAGAGTCACATCCCTATTGCCGCAGCACCCTGGCAGATCCGCTGCGAGCACGTTCCCACGAACAAGACGGACATGAGCTAGCGCAATACGCTAACATTGTAACAGTTCACCTCCCGCAGTGTACTATCACTATCAGCATGACCCGGCCAGCAGGCCTGAACAATGAGAAGAACGGTAAAATGGTCATCTGATGGCAGACAGTCTTTATATATATGTATATATTAATGTCAAGACCTCTTGCAAAGTATGCTTTCTTCCACAAAATCTCCTATATTACAAACGCCTGTAGAATGTATTAAAATGAGAGAGCATGCCCCCATGATATAAGCGATGGCGAGCTCACACCATTACAGGTGGATGCTAATAATAAAGGAATGCTCCAGGGATCTGTTTGTTGCGTGTATCACTGGGCAGCCTACCTCCCATGGTTTTGCGCCATAACTAAGCTAATGCTGCTAGAGTACACGAGAAAGCGAATGCAACTATACTATGAACTCATGTAAAGGATGCGCGAGAATGCACTTATCATGTGTGTATGTCTAAGCCCCTTATGTGCCACCACTGTCACGTACAGTGGCGGGTCGTTTTCTATGTACTCCACCGACCCAACTACTACCTCATTTACTGCGAATGTATATGCATGTAACTAAAATACTGTAACTGCTAGAACATAATATACAAATGTGGTGCTCGGACTGGGTATAATCGAGACACATCCAGCGAAGTTAAATGCATGTTTTAAAGTGATTTTGAATAAGTATTATCGAAAGTGTTCAAATGTTTGTGATGTCTTTACCTACATTCGGCAACACATGAGGGAGATACCTTTGTGAATGCGTACAAGGCCATTCCCCCTCCCATCCTGCGAAGGCTGCCAAGACATGAGAACAGAGGCCCGCTCTGCGCTACCCCACCTCCCCCGACTAGACTGGAGCCACTTCAAAGATTTGTAGCCCCCACTGCAGCACCCAAGGCCGCGGCCAGCCACCTGCATTATTTACAGCACAGCAGTAAACCTTTGTCTAAACTCAAGCGCCCCCCCCGTAAACCCCACAACCCACCGGACCGTCTCAGACTTATGGCCCTGTGCAATCAGGACACCCAACACTTTGACAACACACAGCGAAACATCCATAACCACTTCTAACAAGACAGAAAGACCTGTACCACCCGTCCCAGGCCCCGAAGCTTAGCCCCTCGACCTATGGCCCCGGTCAACAGGACACGGGTAACCAGGCCTCGATATATTACCTCCAGACCCCTCACAAGGTGCATTCCTCCTGTGTTGCATTAACCTATAAAATAACCTATTGGAAGATTTACTAAAGAGAATAACACTGTAAATGACTGAATGACTGCGGTGTGCATGGCCGAGGGCAAGTAAGTCAGAAAAGGCATTCATCTCTGCCACAGGCAGCATTGGCACACCAACACCGCCCGGATGAACTCAAGCTGACCTGCCAGGCCCAGCCCAACCCACGAGGGTGACCAGTGACGTCCTTCAGCCAAGACCAACCACGCCGCAGCAGCACCTATAGTTAGTCGTCGCCACCCAATCCCAATGAACTTGTGCCCCCTATAGTATGTAGGTTTTGATGACGTTTTTTGTAAATATATACGCCTGTCTTTGCTATTGTCAGACAGAGCGCTCTCGGAGTTTGCAGAGTTCTTTGCATGCCCAATTCTGATTGATAAACTCCCATTTACGCTCACCCGCACTCTGTCTTGGCCTTATTCCCATTTTGGGAGAGTCCTTCATTGTCTCTCATTGCGGGGAGGATCGTGCTGTTTGGGGACGCTTGCTTTCAAAGGTAAAGTTTGTGATTCAGAGATCCTCTATGACTTGATGTGATCTTTGGAGCCAATTCTGCTCTCTGAACATTGACAGTTGATGTTTGTAGTTTAAGTATCTGAGGCAACATATTTTTCATGAACAACTCCGGCCATCACCCTCAAATCCCTCCGTAAGGCAGTAAATACGGATATTGTTTGTACATCCTACGTTCTCTAACTCTTCATTTTTCTTTTGGAGTTGTAGAACTGATTTCCCAAGCAGCACTACACAATGCATAATGTCTTCAGCAACAATGTCTCCTCTCCACCTCCCTAATTCTAGCTTCAAAGGATGCCCATCTGTCCTCAGGTTCCTGTAGTATTTGATTGGTTACTTCCATGAAGGGCTTCAAAGCTCTCGGTTCTGAGAGAATAGTTTCCTTTGCAGGTTCCAAAGTGTGCTGAATGAGGTAGGGGAGTCGCTTTTGGGTCTTTTCAAATTTGCAGAGGGAGGGTTAGCATGCTCTTTATTGTTTCAACCGTATTTGGGAGCTTTTTTGTGAGGCCACAATGACTGAGAAATGAGATCCTGCCCTAGTATGTCTTTTTACCGCACAGGTCCATTATGGACAATTGGTATGAAGAGTACTATTTGAAAAGCACAGGCTTGCATATAGAGAGAGAAACAGTGGTAGAGATTTTCAATAGATCCACCAGAGGGAGTTCTGAAGATTAAATTGAATATAGTAAGTTGAGGTAACATGCAGCGGCCTGTATACATACTGTGACAAAGCCCACCTTCTTCTCACGTAGGCTCCCCCTTCAGGAAGCTTGGATCACTGACTAGCACCTCTGCCACCTCAGAAATTCTCTGTCGTGTAGCAGCATACAGGATTTACCGCCTTTCTTCCAAATTAGATATACCAGGCTCTGAGTATAAGAAAAGGCATTCATAGACTTAAAATTATATTTTGGCCAGATTTAAGCATTGCGACAAAGCTGGTAATATTATTGTGGGTGGGAAATGAGCAAGCAGGTGGCCAACTTCGTCGGTGCCAAGCCACACCTCATTTTATCCATGTTTTAAAGATGTTGATTTGGTACTTTGTTTTGTCTCCATGTTTTTAGTTTGTATAGGATTTGTAATTTTCTTTGCTTTATTTTTTCAAGGATACCGATTTGAGCCAAGTGCAGTGCTAGTGATAAACATAATCTGTTATATTATTAACTACATGCAACATGAGCAGACATTTGCCCAGGCTTTAAATGTAAGTCTTCAGATGTATTTAACCTGGGAAGAGCTACATAAAATATGCCAACAATAAACATGTTTTCTCCTCCGTCTGCAGTGGGTGCAACTAAACCTAGTCCTTTGAATGTATGTACTGCTACAGCACATGCTGATTTGAGTGCTGTTTTGTGTTCTTAGAACATACATTTCTTTAAATATTTGAAAACACACTGTCACTCCGTGCATTTTTTAACATCCTCAATCTTGTTACATTTAAGATTAATACATGTTGCCAATAAAAAAGTTACTGAAATGAGTTTGAAGAGCTATATATCCCATGCCTCCACGTACCAATATTTTCTCAATATTTACACTGCACACGAAAACGCAAAAAATGTTCAGATTCGTAGAGTGCTTTCTAGTCCAGCGGTTCAAGATAACAAGCCTTATAAAAAAAACGATCTTTTTTGTGCCTGTTCATTCATTTCTTGAATTTTGTCAATGGCTTTACTTTTAATTACCTGTCGAGTTTCTTGAAGAATCCTTGAAATATGAAATGATTGGCAGGCAGCTATTGTTGACATTAAACATACACACCTCGTCCTTTTTTGAAAAGGTCAATATAGACCCTTATTTCACTTGTAAAACTGTACAAAGGACTCATACGTCGCTTATTTAAAAAGTCAATAGTCTTTGGATTTGTGTGGCCTATTCAAATTTCTTTAAGTATATTGACATGTACATCCTCATGACTTTGATGCATATTTTGGGTTAATTCATAATACGAAAGTAACTCCACAAATTCACATCAGTACTTTCCATTATTTTACTATTATCTTTAGTGGTTATTGTTTTTGAACCATGTTGATCATTAACAGGAGTGAGCTGTAGTAAGTCTCCAAATAAATTGATGTGCTTTCCCCTCCAAATATTTGACTGCAATTTGATTTTAAAAATGTCCTCAACTCTTAGGAAAATGAAACATAGCATAACATTAGAAAGCATACGGCCCTCATCAATTATGAATACTTTAATTTTGTTCAGAATTCATGAGATATCGGATGTAGCTTCAGCATGTCATTTAGAATACTCTAACTTGTGTTCAATAGGTAACACTTTCCACCTGTATTGTAGGCTGTTATCTGAAACTACACTTGCCAAAGTACTGCCTAAAGTTTCATGAACAAAGATGGAGATTACTTTTATTAAATTAATTTAACCCATCCCTGCCTCCTCACTCATGTATACATTTGGGGTTATCATTTCTGGCTGCTACATTAATTCATGATTGATGTCTTTTCTCATTGTTTCAAAAACATTGCTTTGTTCAGTGTTTAAATAACATCATGCATTGCCATTGCTGCTTCATTTTGGACTCAGGGTTCAACGTACAGCCCTTAATCATTGGAAATGTGGGTGGAAGCCAATTAGGTGTGTCCTTTTGAAGTTCTGCTTCTATGAATTCTTCTAGTTCTTCCTTTAGGATATCCACATATGTTTTTAAATTGTGGACATTTAATGGAGCCTCTGACAATGTGAAAAGAATCTTCATAACTATTAGCACTGTGTAATTGGCTGTTAGCCAATCAAAATGTTTTTCACACAGGCTGAATCCTCGGATATCAGCCTGCATTTGACTGGCAGCCATTTCCTGCACCAAATTTGAATATTTCCTTCCACATTTTCTGATTTTCTGCTTGCCCTCATTTGAGGAATGACTTCAAGACAATTCATCCAGCACACACTACACCAGTCAGCAGATGGCACTCCTCCATCTAAAAGACACTTGACCTCATTACACGTTTGCCGGTATCCTGGTGGCAAATCCGCCAGGATACCGGCAAACAGTATTACTGTTACCGGCCACTCGGTCCAGCAGTATTACCGCTGAATTACGAGTGCCAGCAATGGTTGTAAATCCCCATTCCTTGTAGTGCCATTGCACTCCATGGGGGGGATCTGCTGGTACTACTGACACCGTTAATAGCGGTGCTGGTAATACCAACGATTTTTGGCAGTAAGGCGCTTGACTTACCTCCAGATATCAGCTGGAGGTAAATCAGGTGCCCCACCAGTAAACTTGTAGTTGGCCGGTGTGGTATTACCACATCAGCCAACTTATAATGAGCCCCACTGTCCCTATGATGACAACAATGTAGATGCAATTGCACAACGAAAAACTGAAGAATCCACCAAATATTCTGCAAAAACACGAGAGTTACTGTTTGAATGTAATTTTTAACCTCCCGAATCACCTTCCTGTAGAATTATTTTTAAAAGAAATGAATATTCAATCAATTACATTTTTAATGTTTCTTTGAAACCTAAATTGCTATTGTAAATTGTTAAATTCGAACAACAACACTTTAATGAATTTAGTGACAATTGAAGTGGAAATAATTTAGCAATAACAGCACTATTGGTAGGATTATGAGGATAGGACTCACATGATGTAATCGGTTCCAACCTTCTTCTCCCAGATGCTCCAGATGTCCAGTACCAGTTTTCCTGCATTCTTGCGCGTAATCCTATTTGCTACTACCATTTCAAGTAATAGCCTTTGGCATACATTCTACTCATTTCCCTGCAACCCATAAACAATCAGATCTCATTTTAACCCTCCATGTAACCAGACCTTTCTGGTCATCGAAAAAAACAAGCCTTTGTGTTCCCAGGGAAATATACTTTGCATCTAAAAACCCAATCCAGCCATTAAAAACCTAACAAATGACTTTCTATTCAGTTCTTGCCTTCATTCCTGTGCAATGTTATCACAACTGTCCATATGCAGTTAACTTTCTACCACCTTCCGTGACCTAGATCATCCAGCTCTCCAAACCAGACAAAAAACAAATTCCTGCATATCAAGGAACTCTGTGGCCTATTAGAACTCCACATAGGTGAAACCTGCATTCTGCAATGTCTCCATGCAGCCACAATAAACCCCATACTTTCCCAATGCCATTGTTGAATACCTACATGTTAGTTTCCCCTTCAATGAGCTCCTCTCTCGCATTGTATTAATGCCACTGCTACTGATGTTGCCGCCTATTGTGACTCTAGAAATGTATGCAACTAAAATACAAAGTAACACTCATATCAATTCTTCTAACTACATTGAACCTTGAACACATATTTTGTTGCAACATTGCATCTAACACAGCCACACAATGGCCTAGTACAATTTATGTAGTGTGAATCTCTCTTCCGTTTTGGGACCTAAAACGTCTACCCCAACAGGTGCTTATTGATTTGCTGATGACCTGTGTGAGAAATATGAAAGTTACAGGTTCCAATCCCACCAATTTCCAATCCAAATAATATAACTAAGTGGATTAATATAGCTGTTGCAGAGATCCCAGTAAGATCCAACCCCTAAGTAAAATAACTCAGGAGGTAGTGTGCCTGCAGCGAAGAACTGTATTCAGCTTCTATACCAAAGTCATAAAGCAAGTAAATTGGCTCAGTTTAAGGTGTGCCTGCGGCAGAGATGTGCTTGTAATATCAACATATATGTTACAATTCCTGCCCTACAATTTACTAATTTTGCCAAAATCAGTCATTTTGAATTGAGTAAAGGTGACAGATGTTACTAAAGAATGTGGCATTCCCCCCAACGTTCCCCACAACATTAGAGAGTTAAAAGCGAGAGAGAGTTTTGTAATAAAGATGAGGAGATACAAGTTTACAATTTAGAAACATTGGGCCAAATGGCTGTACAGGTGAAACAAACAGGTAAAATACAAAA
The DNA here is from genome assembly GCF_040938575.1 of Ambystoma mexicanum. NCBI lineage: Eukaryota > Metazoa > Chordata > Amphibia > Caudata > Ambystomatidae > Ambystoma > Ambystoma mexicanum. The sequence goes on along the minus strand of NC_090925.1, from coordinate 322,255,237 downwards.
GCACAATTAAAGATCTGAAAATCAGCACTGAACCCTTCCCTATAGGGTCAGCTGAGAACCATGGAGGACTCAGCATTTCCTATATATTTTTGTCTGTTGTCTTGTACCACACCCAAAAACACCACTAGCAATAGCACTTCAGCAGTCCACATGGTGCTAAATAATGTAATCACTCATTTTGTGTTTAAGCGTTTGGCTGGAGCCACAAGGCTAAAGATGTGTAGGACCAAACAGAGCATTTGTAAGTATGAGTAGGCACATCCCAGTCTCCCCTGAGAGTGATAGCATATATGCACCTTATAATGTTGTGCTAGTCATAGTTACTTGGGCACTGCACAACAAGCGACACCCATGTATGCAAAAAACAGTTTATATTGAAATAATGTATTCGTTTCATGGTTTACACAAACATCTTCCGTAGACAACTAAGAAAAGAAATGCAATAAAGAACTGATATACATATGTTAACGTGTATTTTTTATTTACAATGTGTTTTTCTTGTCTACATAACTGGCTGAATATTTGTCCAACTATTCGGCATTCGGCCGAATACTTAAATCTGCTATTCGGTACGCCCTTAGTTAATATGGTGTGCTCTCTGGTCACATTTTTACATAGAGCCCGGCGGAGAAGATCAGCTCATTTAACAGATGTAATTCAATTATTAAGACCAGCGTATGCTCTATTGTTATTACAATCTTGTACTGTGAGGAAGGTATGTCAGAAGGTTTTAATATCTGTAATGATTATTTATTTATTTTTATTTTTTTTATTGGTTTATTCAACCTTTAAAAAAGAAAAGAAAACACAAACAACAACAACGTATCCTTTCCTTTGTTAATATCCATTTCCAACGCCGCCCTTCTACACACAATTTTCGCCAATCACATCATTCTGTGTGTCTAGGCCATTTGCACTGCAATGATTCATTCGGCTCTAGGCACCTAAATTAGTTCCTGCAAATCCAGCCTAGTTTGTATGACCTATAGCAAAGATATCAGATTGAATAATACTGTTCTGTTTGAGCCTTCAAAGAACATTTCCCATTATACTTCCAAGCTCCTTGAACTAGTATTATAAATGAGTGGAGAGAAAATCCGTCCTCTTTCTTTCTCAAAACTCAGGCATGACATAATCAAATGCTTTATTAAAGGTGATTCTAAAGCACCTAAATCCAGCTGTGGATAACATTTCCTACCCACATATAAAAAAAAGATTCAGAATTTAATTTATTTGTATGCTCAGATTCATATAGATTTTGAGAACATTTCGTAAAGGTTTCTAAGATAGCTTTGTCTGAAGAAACCACTGTGTTCTGATCATTTGTAATTAAGGGCTTTGCTGGCTTTATTAGAAGTCTGATACATTTTAGATTTGTATTTAAGAATAACACCAAAAGCTTTTCCTGTAATTTATTGCTAATTGCATATCGTAATGCTAGGTTACTTCGGTAGATAACCTCACCAGGTTTACTGTTATAAACATTTTGTAAGTTATTAAGCGTGCCAAAGAGAGAATCTATTTCTTTCTGCGTGTATTTCCTTTTCCTGCTAACTTATGAAATTATAAGACCCCTCATTACAGCCTTATATGCGTGCCAAATATTAACCAGCAATGTATCCTCATCCTTATTCACTACAAAATAATTCTGGTGAAAATTGATAAATGATTGCTCAAATTCATTATTGACTAAAAAAGCATTGTTGAATCTCCATCTATTCGCATGTTTCGGAGTATCATCAATATCCAATGTTGAGATAACTGGGGCATAGTTAGAAATGACTGTACTTTTGATCTTGGAGTGAACTGTTAATGATGATAGTGACCCAGAGCAGAAAATGTAGTCAATGCATTATTGGGTATTGTGAAGGATTGAGTGGAATGTAAAATCAAGTTCGATAGGGTGAGCAAGACTTCATGTATCCACAAGGCCCACCGCAGAGATGCAGCATAAGAATTTGTATGTGCTCTATTTTGTTTGAAAGTACAGCTCGATCTTCTATCTCAAAAGGGGTCAAATATATTATTAAAGTCACCACATACAATAAGGTTAGGGAGGTTAGATGGTATAATAGTATTTTGTTATATCTTTCAAAAAGTCAGGGATAGGCTTTGTAGGGCCATACATATGTTCATAATTGATAGAGCTTGAAACTCATTTTGAATTTTAACTTGTTATACATTTACATTTCATTCCAAAACCTGAGCACCTTATGAAATGGATTAGTCCTTATAAAATGCAAGTAGAAGATTATAAATCATTTATCATAACAAAGAATATTAACCAAACCCTGAGTTACAACTGATGACATGTAGGACACTATATCACAACAAAACAACAAAGGATACCACAAGAGGTAAGGAGGGGAAGACACATATCTGCACAGAATGATATAAATATAACTTAGCCATGTAGTTACAAAAACATGGTTATGCAGCTGTCTATGATAACCATAAAAAGACACGGGCCTAAATAGAGGCTCAACAATCACACTTGCAGATGCTTGAGAACAGTGAATGGAGCACTGAAACAAAAGTTGGAAAATGGTGCCCGACCGTCCATGCCCCCTAAAGACATCTGTGATAGAACAGACTTTGCCGGTTCACTGTGTCTGCAGGCTTCACTGGACGATGTGGTCAATGATGACAGATTTGTTTTTGGAATGGATTTGTCCATGTCCTTCATTTTAGCAGACCTGATAAATGCCTTTAAATCAGCTTGATATTCGAACACAGACGTTCTGTCCTTAAGAGTCACTTTAAACCTACATGGATGTATAAGACCAAATCTTGCATTCAATTGATGGGGAACTGGTCTGTATGACAAAAATTCCTTCCTGCGTTGGGCTGCAATTTTGGATTGGTCTTGTGATATAAAAATTCAGTGATCCATCCATTAAAGTTGGTTAGCTTCTTTAGCTCTACGAATAATAATTTTAACCTGGGTATATTCTAGAAGGTAAAGTTTGTGATTCAGAGATCCTCTATGACTTAATGTGATCTTTGGAGCCAATTCTGCTCTCTGAACATTGACAGTTGATGTTTGTAGTTTAAGTATCTGAGGCAACATATTTTTCATGAACAACTCCAGCCATCACCCTCAAATCCCTCCGTAAGGCAGTAAATACGGATATTGTTTGTACATCCTACGTTCTCTAACTCTTCATTTTTCTTTTGGAGTTGTAGAACTGATTTCCCAAGCAGCACTACACAATGCATAATGTCTTCAGCAACAATGTCTCCTCTCCACCTCCCTAATTCTAGCTTCAAAGGATGCCCATCTGTCCTCAGGTTCCTGTAGTATTTGATTGGTTACTTCCATGAAGGGCTTCAAAGCTCTCGGTTCTGAGAGAATAGTTTCCTTTGCAGGTTCCAAAGTGTGCTGAATGAGGTAGGGGAGTCGCTTTTGGGTCTTTTCAAATTTGCAGAGGGAGGGTTAGCATGCTCTTTATTGTTTCAACCGTATTTGGGAGCTTTTTTGTGAGGCCACAATGACTGAGAAATGAGATCCTGCCCTAGTATGTCTTTTTACCGCACAGGTCCATTATGGACAATTGGTATGAAGAGTACTATTTGAAAAGCACAGGCTTGCATATAGAGAGAGAAACAGTGGTAGAGATTTTCAATAGATCCACCAGAGGGAGTTCTGAAGATTAAATTGAATATAGTAAGTTGAGGTAACATGCAGCGGCCTGTATACATACTGTGACAAAGCCCACCTTCTTCTCACGTAGGCTCCCCCTTCAGGAAGCTTGGATCACTGACTAGCACCTCTGCCACCTCAGAAATTCTCCGTCGTGTAGCAGCATACAGGATTTACCGCCTTTCTTCCAAATTAGATATACCAGGCTCTGAGTATAAGAAAAGGCATTCATAGACTTAAAATTATATTTTGGCCAGATTTAAGCATTGCGACAAAGCTGGTAATATTATTGTGGGTGGGAAATGAGCAAGCAGGTGGCCAACTTCGTCGGTGCCAAGCCACACCTCATTTTATCCATGTTTTAAAGATGTTGATTTGGTACTTTGTTTTGTCTCCATGTTTTTAGTTTGTATAGGATTTGTAATTTTCTTTGCTTTATTTTTTCAAGGATGCCGATTTGAGGCAAGTGCAGTGCTAGTGATAAACACAATCTGTTATATTATTAACTACATGCAACATGAGCAGACATTTGCCCAGGCTTTAAATGTAAGTCTTCAGATGTATTTAACCTGGGAAGAGCTACATAAAATATGCCAACAATAAACATGTTTTCTCCTCCGTCTGCAGTGGGTGCAACTAAACCTAGTCCTTTGAATGTATGTACTGCTACAGCACATGCTGATTTGAGTGCTGTTTTGTGTTCTTAGAACATACATTTCTTTAAATAATTGAAAACACACTGTCACTCCGTGCATTTTTTAACATCCTCAATCTTGTTACATTTAAGATTAATACATGTTGCCAATAAAAAAGTTACTGAAATGAGTTTGAAGAGCTATATATCCCATGCCTCCACGTACCAATATTTTCTCAATATTTACACTGCACACGAAAACGCAAAAAATGTTCAGATTCGTAGAGTGCTTTCTAGTCCAGCGGTTCAAGATAACAAGCCTTATAAAAAAAACGATCTTTTTTGTGCCTGTTCATTCATTTCTTGAATTTTGTCAATGGCTTTACTTTTAATTACCTGTCGAGTTTCTTGAAGAATCCTTGAAATATGAAATGATTGGCAGGCAGCTATTGTTGACATTAAACATACACACCTCGTCCTTTTTTGAAAAGGTCAATATAGACCCTTATTTCACTTGTAAAACTGTACAAAGGACTCATACGTCGCTTATTTAAAAAGTCAATAGTCTTTGGATTTGTGTGGCCTATTCAAATTTCTTTAAGTATATTGACATGTACATCCTCATGACTTTGATGCATATTTTGGGTTAATTCATAATACGAAAGTAACTCCACAAATTCACATCAGTACTTTCCATTATTTTACTATTATCTTTAGGGGTTATTGTTTTTGAACCATGTTGATCATTAACAGGAGTGAGCTGTAGTAAGTCTCCAAATAAATTGATGTGCTTTCCCCTCCAAATATTTGACTGCAATTTGATTTTAAAAATGTCCTCAACTCTTAGGAAAATGAAACATAGCATAACATTAGAAAGCATACGGCCCTCATCAATTATGAATACTTTAATTTTGTTCAGAATTCATGAGATATCGGATGTAGCTTCAGCATGTCATTTAGAATACTCTAACTTGTGTTCAATAGGTAACACTTTCCACCTGTATTGTAGGCTGTTATCTGAAACTACACTTGCCAAAGTACTGCCTAAAGTTTCATGAACAAAGATGGAGATTACTTTTATTAAATTAATTTAACCCATCCCTGCCTCCTCACTCATGTATACATTTGGGGTTATCATTTCTGGCTGCTACATTAATTCATGATTGACGTCTTTTCTCATTGTTTCAAAAACATTGCTTTGTTCAGTGTTTAAATAACATCATGCATTGCCATTGCTGCTTCATTTTGGACTCAGGGTTCAACGTACAGCCCTTAATCATTGGAAATGTGGGTGGAAGCCAATTAGGTGTGTCCTTTTGAAGTTCTGCTTCTATGAATTCTTCTAGTTCTTCCTTTAGGATATCCACATATGTTTTTAAATTGTGGACATTTAATGGAGCCTCTGACAATGTGAAAAGAATCTTCATAACTATTAGCACTGTGTAATTGGCTGTTAGCCAATCAAAATGTTTTTCACACAGGCTGAATCCTCGGATATCAGCCTGCATTTGACTGGCAGCCATTTCCTGCACCAAATTTGAATATTTCCTTCCACATTTTCTGCTTGCCCTCATTTGAGGAATGACTTCAAGACAATTCATCCAGCACACAATACACCAGTCAGCAGATGGCACTCCTCCATCTAAAAGACACTTGACCTCATTACACGTTTGCCGGTATCCTGGTGGCAAATCCGCCAGGATACCGGCAAACAGTATTACTGTTACCGGCCACTCGGTCCAGCAGTATTACCGCTGAATTACGAGTGCCAGCAATGGTTGTAAATCCCCATTCCTTGTAGTGCCATTGCACTCCATGGGGGGGATCTGCTGGTACTACTGACACCGTTAATAGCGGTGCTGGTAATACCAACGATTTTTGGCAGTAAGGTGCTTGACTTACCTCCAGATATCAGCTGGAGGTAAATCAGGTGCCCCACCAGTAAACTTGTAGTTGGCCGGTGTGGTATTACCACATCAGCCAACTTATAATGAGCCCCACTGTCCCTATGATGACAACAATGTAGATGCAATTGCACAACGAAAAACTGAAGAATCCACCAAAAATTCTGCAAAAACACGAGAGTTACTGTTTGAATGTAATTTTTAACCTCCCGAATCACCTTCCTGTAGAATTTTTTTTTAGAAGAAATGAATATTCAATCAATTACATTTTTAATGTTTCTTTGAAACCTAAATTGCTATTGTAAATTGTTAAATTCGAACAACAACACTTTAATGAATTTAGTGACAATTGAAGTGGAAATAATTTAGCAATAACAGCACTATTGGTAGGATTATGAGGATAGGACTCACATGATGTAATCGGTTCCAACCTTCTTCTCCCAGATGCTCCAGATGTCCAGTACCAGTTTTCCTGCATTCTTGCGCGTAATCCTATTTGCTACTACCATTTCAAGTAATAGCCTTTGGCATACATTCTACTCATTTCCCTGAAACCCATAAACAATCAGATCTCATTTTAACCCTCCATGTAACCAGACCTTTCTGGTCATCGAAAAAAACAAGCCTTTGTGTTCCCAGGGAAATATACTTTGCATCTAAAAACCCAATCCAGCCATTAAAAACCTAACAAATGACTTTCTTTCAGTTCTTGCCTTCATTCCTGTGCAATGTTATCACAACTGTCCATATGCAGTTAACTTTCTACCACCTTCCGTGACCTAGAACATCCAGCTCTCCAAACCAGACAAAAAACAAATTCCTGCATATCAAGGAACTATGTGGCCTATTAGAACTCCACATAGGTGAAACCTGCATTCTGCAATGTCTCCATGCAGCCACAATAAACCCCATACTTTCCCAATGCCATTGTTGAATACCTACATGTTAGTTTCCCCTTCAATGAGCTCCTCTCTCGCATTGTATTAATGCCACTGCTACTGATGTTGCCGCCTATTGTGACTCTAGAAATGTATGCAACTAAAATACAAAGTAACACTCATATCAATTCTTCTAACTACATTGAACCTTGAACACATATTTTGTTGCAACATTGCATCTAACACAGCCACACAATGGCCTAGTACAATTTATGTAGTGTGAATCTCTCTTCCGTTTTGGGACCTAAAACGTCTACCCCAACAGGTGCTTATTGATTTGCTGATGACCTGTGTGAGAAATATGAAAGTTACAGGTTCCAATCCCACCAATTTCCAATCCAAAAAATATAACTAAGTGGATTAATATAGCTGTTGCAGAGATCCCAGTAAGATCCAACCCCTAAGTAAAATAACTCAGGAGGTAGTGTGCCTGCAGCGAAGAACTGTATTCAGCTTCTATACCAAAGTCATAAAGCAAGTAAATTGGCTCAGTTTAAGGTGTGCCTGCGGCAGAGATGTGCTTGTAATATCAACATATATGTTACAATTCCTGCCCTACAATTTACTAATTTTGCCAAAATCAGTCATTTTGAATTGAGTAAAGGTGACAGATGTTACTAAAGAATGTGGCATTCCCCCCAACGTTCCCCACAACATTAGAGAGTTAAAAGCGAGAGAGAGTTTTGTAATAAAGACGAGGAGATACAATTTTACAATTTAGAAACATTGGGCCAAATGGCTGTACAGGTGAAACAAACAGGTAAAATACAAAAGCACAATTAAAGATCTGAAAATCTGCACTGAACCCTTCCCTATAGGGTCAGCTGAGAACCATGGAGGACTCAGCATTTCCTATATATTTTTGTCTGTTGTCTTGTACCACACCCAAAAACACCACTAGCAATAGCACTTCAGCAGTCCACATGGTGCTAAATAATGTAATCACTCATTTTGTGTTTAAGCGTTTGGCTGGAGCCACAAGGCTAAAGATGTGTAGGACCAAACAGAGCATTTGTAAGTATGAGTAGGCACATCCCAGTCTCCCCTGAGAGTGATAGCATATATGCACCTTATAATGTTGTGCTAGTCATAGTTACTTGGGCACTGCACAACAAGCGACACCCATGTATGCAAAAAACAGTTTATATTGAAATAATGTATTCGTTTCATGGTTTACACAAACATCTTCCGTAGACAACTAAGAAAAGAAATGCAATAAAGAACTGATATACATATGTTAACGTGTATTTTTTATTTACAATGTGTTTTTCTTGTCTACATAACTGGCTGAATATTTGTCCAACTATTCGGTATTCGGCTGAATACTTAAATCTGCTATTCGGTACGCCCTTAGTTAATACGGTGTGCTCTCTGGTCACATTTTTACATAGAGCCCGGCGGAGAAGATCAGCTCATTTAACAGATGTAATTCAATTATTAAGACCAGCGTGTGCTCTATTGTTATTACAATCTTGTACTGTGAGGAAGGTATGTCAGAAGGTTTTAATATCTGTAATGATTATTTATTTATTTTTATTTTTTTTATTGGTTTATTCAACCTTTAAAAAAGAAAAGAAAACACAAACAACAACAACAACGTATCCTTTCCTTTGTTAATATCCATTTCCAACGCCGCCCTTCTACACACAATTTTCGCCAATCACATCATTCTGTGTGTCTAGGCCATTTGCACTGCAATGATTCATTCGGCTCTAGGCACCTAAATTAGTTCCTGCAAATCCAGCCTAGTTTGTATGACCTATAGCAAAGATATCAGATTGAATAATACTGTTCTGTTTGAGCCTTCAAAGAACATTTCCCATTATACTTCCAAGCTCCTTGAACTAGTATTATAAATGAGTGGAGAGAAAATCCGTCCTCTTTCTTTCTCAAAACTCGGGCACGATATAATCAAATGCTTTAAAGTTTTTCTAGCAAGATTACAAAAGCAACACATTTGATCAATGTTTACGTACTTTGGCCATGAACTTAAACGTTCTTTTGTACTTAGTGCATTTAGTCTAAATCTCATATACAAGGCTCTTGCGTGCTGATTTGGCAGGCACGTTAAATAGGAATGGCGTTGATTGAAAGCTTTCGCCTCGCCTGGGACTTTGTGCATTAATTTACACTTAGCTCTTAGGTCACAGGTCTTAATCCAATCCAGCCGCCAGATCTTCATCTTTGCTGCCACCGGATATTCCAATAGCATAGCAGTAGTGATATCATACTCGCCTAACAGGTCTTGACATAGTTGATTCCACTTGGCGAGGATCGTGTAGTCTTTCGCAGTATCAGGCATGTGCACAATCAGAAATTGGGGTGCCGGAGTCTTTAACATCGTTTTGCGATAAAGGCTCAACAAGTTCCATAGAACTCTTGCATGTATTGAGATTAAACCAAGCTCGTACCGTATGCAAACAGTTGCGATACCCCTCGGTAAGTGAAGTACACGAGACCAAAAGATGTTTTCTAATGAGTTCCATAATTCATTTGAACAACCGAAGGCATTTTCACCTCCGTAAATTAGAGTTGGCACCACTTTCTGTTGAAAAAACATAATTGTCGGCTTCAACGAAAATTTGCCATATTTGTTATTAATCAAACATGCTTGGCTTGCCAGTTGCCGACACTTGCTTTTCACCACTATGGTCCATGGTGCGTCGTTTCTGCTTGCGCTGATGGTCATACCTAGATATTTCGTATGTTTTACGAGCTGGATGCGCTCATTGGCGATATACCAATTCTCTTTCGTCCCCTTACCAAGCGCTCCTTGAAGATTCCCCAATGTCAAAATTTCTGTTTTTAGTCTGTTAATTTGCAACCCATTTGATGTTATATAGGTATCTATAAGATTCATTTTTCGCTGAAGACCTATTGGCGTCTGGTCTATTAAGACAAGATCGTCAGCGTATAGCAGATAATTAATGGGTACTCGATGAATTTTTGGGGGAAACAGACTATTGCCACCGAAGATCTCGTTCACATCGGATATAAACAGGTTGAATATAGTTGCTTCCAAGGGACAGCCCTGCCTCACAACCTTAAATGTGTTTATTTTTGCAGACAGAGTGCCCTTCAAGTCCAAACAAACTCTAATGGACGTTTCCGAGCGCAATTCCTGAATTGCGCCCATTAAACTAGGCGGGCAGTCCCATTTAACCAATTTTTCCCACATCTTCTCTCTGTTGATGCTATCAAAAGCCTGCGAGAGGTCAATCAGAGCCAAATAGATTTTTGTATTAGTTCTGATTGCCTCCATCTTTGATTATTTGATTGATTATTGATGTGATTATTGGGGACATTGTAGGCGTTTGTTTAACTCATTTAATGATGATTATGAGATGTAACCTGGCTATCTTACTTCTGTAATTATCAATTTATTGATTTTGTAAATATTGATAATTGAATAGATACCATCAAGGCTTTATTATGTCTGCTATTATTCTATATTGATAAGTATTGTGTAGCAATGGCTGCCATATGACTTGTGCCAAATAAGGGCACACATAAGGTTTTATGATAGTGGTGACCTTCAACTCCACCTTGCTCGACGAGGACGTGAAGGACTGCACAATTTATAATGTGTTTTTCTATTTTCATATTTTTATGATTCACAATGTCTTCACCATTTCTAGTGACGAGAATGGGAATAAATGTGCAACAATGACCTTCAATGAGCCCACCAAAAACCATGCCACACTGATGGCAGTAAATGTCATGGGGCAATGTTTGCAGTCCACTCAAGACCTGCGTTTCAAACCCATTATCTTGAGATTTATATTTCCAAGCTACCTAATAATGCTCATTTGTGTACCAAGAGAAATAGTCAAAATCCAAATCACCATGTACCCGCTACAAGGGCCGGACCAAGTGGTAACTTCCTGGGGACCCTCTGTAAAGGCCTGCGCATGCCAGGATCAACAATAGTATCTCCTTCTACCCTGGATTCCCACTCCAGGGTCTCAGGACTTCCACTCCTGAGCACCAGCTTGCTCACAGTGAGAAAAAGACAATTTACTCTCGCAACATCACAGGGAACTAATACTCCTTATGCTAAAAACTGCCACCTCATATTCTCAGGTCTGCCACCCCTCAGAACTACCAAGCTCCAGACAACAGAGCAATCTCATTGGCCACAACATAAATCCTGAGCCAGCCATTCAACGTAAACATCTTGAAACACTACCAATGTGACTACACCATCAACTATCCCTTCTCCTAAAAGAAAACTCATAGAAATAATGGAAAGTAGACAGAAAAGAGACAAACAAAACAAAGAGTACATGAAACAGAACACAACTACAAGAGAGTAGTGCATCTAACACTACGCAAACACAGTGGGGAGACCACATGCTCGCGGGTATAGTTTTCTTATTACCAGTGTCAACACACTCCTGCGAGTACCTCCAATAACAACCACACAACCAATAATTCCTGTGTCCACATCTACAACTTATTCAAAGGTACTTCACAACTTCTTGACCATTGCAACTGTGTCACCAATTAAGCACGAATACCAAATGACACTGGCTACTTCTGCTTATGTGACAATACCTGGCATCACTTGGATTCTAACAATTTAACCATCTTGTCTAAAAAATCAACTCCTTTGTGGACACTCTATCACTGTGCCTCACATTTCCAATATCAATCATGGACACTCAACACCATATGTGTCTCATGTAACAACTAAACTCCAATCAATTATGGACACTCACACAATATGTGTCTCATATTACAGCTAACACAACACCAACTATGGACACTCACACACTCTGTGTCGCATATACTCACATTAAACTCTTTATCAATTATGGACACTCACAATATGTGTCTTATATCTCCTCACACACTATCCAACTAGTTATGGACACACACAATTTGTGTCTCATGTCTCAGTTTTCATATTGATTATCTGTATACATCATTGCACTACACTACCACATTAAACTCCAATATTTCGAGGCAACACACCTGGCCAAAGCGTGTGCCTTTACCTTGTAATTTCTCAACTATAACCTCATTCTCAGAAAAATTTGCAAATGCACCTAAATCATTATGCACACAATTCCATTATGATTGGTCTCTGCAGCAATCTTATGAGGAAGAACAGGACACGTGGCCAGGCAGTGGCGAATAGGCACTGCATTGCCAGTGTTTGACAGAACTCACGTCAATTTGCACTCCATAGCATTGACGTACACTCCATTCATTTAATTGAAAATACACCAGAATAGTTCTGGCTACATTAAACACATCATGTGTAGTTCACTGCTTCTAAAATACGCCGCTTTTAACCTCAACCGTAAATTCGCCATTTAAGACATAGACGTTGGCAATTGTTCTCTGGAAATCTGTCCAATAATCCTTGGTATCTCTCATATCCTGCATCCTTGTAAACAATGCTCTCATTCAAATGAAAGCCTCATCACATTTGTAACTCTGTATTTTTTCCATGCGGAGATACGCTGCTATACAAAGTTAAACTTCAAGGCTTTCTGTCACATTATAAACAGTCCTCCGACTCTGCATCCACTGTTAACCTTTCTCTGGTGCTGCTGCCCTTGATCACATAAAGTACATCATGACTGCAACAGAACTTTGAATTCCTGGTGCAGCCGCTGTAATAACGCGTAGAATTCAATAATGCTAGCCAACTCAGTACTTCACTTAAGGAAATCACCAATGGCAAAAATCCATGCCGTGATGTCTAAATGTCTTACACAGCATACAATGCGCAACCTATGCACGACTCTTAATCCTGCTGTCCTCACGCCCATATCTCCACAGGATACCGAGCTCTGAATTTCACATAGGAATCCTCCCGTCACATCTTTATGCTGCTTTCAGTTCTTTCTCCTGATCGTGGATAGGACAAAAATGGCACCTGTGGTGTGTGTTCCAGGCAAAAGTCATGCTAGAACTGTTAGGCAGAACTATGTGCAGTACCCTTTGGGAATACCACACACAATTAAGACTACAAGTGACAGTACAATTTCACCTTTGGTACAAGCCTGGATTACACAGTCAAAGTGGTAGCAGTAGCGGAGCAGCCAGACTTATCGCAAGAGTAAGTGAGCAGTATCAAATAGTTACACAAAGGACAGCAATTACTATGGTTCAGGCAAACACTAACTCAAGGTTTCTAAGTAAAAGAACATATATTTATTTACTCAACAGTTGCATAACATTTCACTATTCTAAGCAAGTCAAAAATCACAATCATAAATACACCACACCACTTCCCTTAAATTCCAGACAAGTTAAGCTCACAAAATGAAGTGGGAGCAAAATGGCACTCCAGCAATTTAAAAGGGAGAAAAATAGGCAAACCAACAGGTAAGTACTCTGGGCAGTTGGACAAGAGAAACTACAGTTAGGAGATCAGCTAGAAAAGGCGTAGGGCCAAAGTCAATGAGTCAAAAGTCGTTTGCTCAAGATCAGACAGTTCAGGGTAGTTTGTGGTAAAGTTCGTGGCACTGATTCCGGACGAGGTTGGTTGGTATAAAAGTTAGTTCAAAGACAAGAGAAGGACAATGTTACGCTCACCTGGCTCCCACAGAGGCGTCGATCTGGACTGAACTGCTGCGGTCTCCACCAATGTGACGCATAGGGCCGAGATGACGGACTGGACTGGCCCACCTAGCTTCGTTTGCTTGGCCCGTAGGAATATTCTTCTGCAAGTGGAGAAAGGGAATTAACCACCCGTGGAGTTGAGCGTAAATCCCCCCACCCCCGCTGTTCTCCCCACAGATCACCTTTGATGTCCCCTCTTATAGTCTCACCTGATGATTTAAAAAGATGAGCTCTCCATCCTGCATTGAGCGCAGGGGCGCGTAGATAACCAGTTGCTTCACTGGCTCGAAGGAATTGATGAGTTCCAGGACAATATTGACTCCGATATTCCCGGCAAGATGCTGTAAGTATGTAGTTCGTAAGAGTTCAAATGCCTGACTTTCACTCTTGTCCGATTCCTTGCAGGTTGCAGCTTGACCCTACTGAAGAGTTCCTCGTGGCAACCGGTAATGTTCTGGTAAGGATTTGTATTATCCAACACAGTTTGATAAAATAATGTCCATATGTAACCTGTTGCTTTCTCCCTTATTCAGGCGCTGAGAGAAAGTATGAAGTCTCGGGGAATAATGCCTACGGCGGTAAAATCAGGTAAGTCTTTTGTGGTGAGGAGGGTTCCCCTTGTTAGTCCCTTGTTTCACCTTGCTGTCCTTTTGTTTCCCCTTATGGGCCGGGGTTCGGTTAGGATGCAGTGGAAGCTGCGCCGACCCGTGAAGAAGAATAGTACCCCCAGTGGTAAAATAAGGTAAGTCGATGGGGGGTATTCATCTGTGTATTCCCTGGCTCACCTTGCTGTTCTTGTCTTGTCCTTAGGTGCCGGAGTGCGGCGGTAACATGCAGGAGGATGCGGTAAAATGTGAAGATGCTGCGAAGGCCGGTGAGTTCAGTGCGGCGCTGCAGCAGGCGAGGCGATTGCATAAAATAACTTCTTTCTTCCAGCTCGAAGGCGCGATGGATCGGGAATTCAGGTAAGGATCAAAGGTATTGCTCTTGTTCTAACCTTTTCTCCTTCTTTCTCCCTTTTTCTAGGAGCTCCAAACTCGAGGCGGGAGTGGCAGAAGACTGGATGCAGACTTGCAGGCACGGTGAGCGTTACGCTGCTGGATGCAGAATAACGCAAAGCGTGTGCTGCTCTTCGGGCATGGTTTAAATAGCCACCAAAGTAGTCATAGGTAAGTATTCCTCCCCAGCCCCACCCGAGTAAAAAAATAGTCCCTAGGTAAAATAGTCCCTTCCAAGCCTCGTTTGGCTTGGAGCTCTTGCAGCATGGTCTGCATCAGGTAAGTTTGCAGCATGGTCTGCATCAGGTAAGTTTTAATCTATGAGCCTGGCGCCTATGGCGCCAGGACTGACTCTCCATACGAGCCTGACGCCATAGGCGTCAGGACTGCACCCAAATAGCCCCTAGCCGGGGTTGTTGGGCTTGCTCTGGGTAACTTGATGCCTGCTTCCGGGGTTGCTGGACTTGGTCTGGGTCCCCGGGGGTAGGCATCATGACAGACAAGCCCTCGGATTGGCAAAAGATTTAAAACACTTTTACCACGGTTGAACGAAACGAGCAACCGGATTTGCACAGTACCTTGAAATGGAGAGGGAGCTGTAGCTGAGGCAGACGTTCCTGGCGGTTCCTGCAGGCTCATGGTTCCTGAAGCGACTGTCGGACTGACATGAAGTAGGAAGACTGGAGGGTCCTGCGCCACCCATGGGAGAAGCCAGCAGAAGAGCAAAACATACAAATAAAAGGTGCGCTTCTTAAAACCCAAGCAGGGTCCGACCTTCCTGGCTATCCGGCCCACTGTAGCTCTGTACAGCAAATTCGACCAGAGGAGGGGTCCTGGCTTGCAGTTTGGGCGAACTGGTTGATCCCACCAGCTCAAGAGAAGAGGTTTCCTGGAGGATATTCTCTGTCGTCGGATTCAGAGATTCGGACCTGCAGCAGGGCTTCACCGGGCGGTTCAGTCGCTGTAGGGGGTCCTCTTCTTCCAGTTCCTCATTGGTTCTTTTGTTCCAGTGGCGACTCTGCCTTTCCAGTCCCAGAGACCTGCTTTTTATGCAGTTTTCCCCCATTCATGCAGCCTAGCTGTTAATCACACAGCAGGGTGACTGGCCTGTCAAGGCCAGTCCCCTTAGCCAATCAGACAAGAGTGCGACTTGGGTTACCAAGGGAACCCATGGCAGGGGTCTGAAGATCCCTCCCTCACATCCTGCCTACCTAGACTTTCAGGTGCCTTAAGGAGGGATTCTGTGCAGAAACCCACGAAAAGACAGCGAACAAAGGAATCATCCCTGGTTTGGCGCGCAGAGAAAAACATGAGAAAGACTTTAACAAAAAGAAATGGCGAATAAACCCATCCAGAGCCAAAATAGAATGTATTTGGTAGAGCGGGTTTATGTTTGAGGCTAATATAATAGCCCAAAACAATACCACGTTTATATAAGATAATCGCGGTAGAAAAGTTAGGGTAGTTACCACTGCCACCAGCCAAGTCTTAACGTTAAGGGAGCGAAACAAGGCTCCAAGAGACACAGACAAAAACAGGTAAGACTTTACCCTTTCCAATACTCCATGTAAGATGGGGTGTAATGGGTCTGTGGTTTAAAGTGACTACATAAAGTTAATGTTTCTGGGGGACAGTAGTCAGCCCCACAAAAATTGAGTCAGTGGGAAGTCTAAAAGACAACCCTATGTCACTGCACTGAAGGTGCTGAGTAACACACACAAAAAGTGGTGCTCATGGAGTAGGTGAGGCTCCAGAGCCCAAGAACACACAAAATGGTAAAAACACACATGGCAAAACACATGTAAGAGTGGGAAAAAGGCTCCCACTCTTACCATGTAAAAAGAAAAATCCTAGAAATCCAGCAAAGCTGCTGAGGGACTCATTAGCTAAGGGAAATCAGCCATTTATGAGAATTTTCCCTAACAAGAACGCATTAGGAAAAAAAGACACTGGGTGCTGTAGTGCACTTCTAAGCATTTAATTTCATCATTTTCTTTTCCATGCAACTCAAACAAACCGCAGACCAACAAACGTAGAGGACCTGAATCCAGGCCTGGCCAGTTTCTAGAAGACTGCACAGCTGTGGTCATAGGCACTACATGTCCCATGCTGCTTCTTGGAGCGCAATGGCGCACCTCCTCCAGGGAGAATTCATGTCCTGTGAGAAACCAGAGGGTATTCTCACTCCTAAACCCTTTGGATCCTTTATGCAGTGTTGAACTCTACATCAAATTTAACATTACAGGTGAAGCCACAAACTGCTTATCACAGAGAAGTACCTTTAAAGCAGAACTTATTAAGACTTTGAAGTTGCTTTTGGAGTATAATCCCAATTTATACCTGATCCATCAACTATAAAGAGAAGGCTCACAAGTGGCAAAGACCTTTACAAAGACAAAAAGACAATTTTGGTGTTGCTGAACGTAGGTCTTGAGAAGGGAACCCTGAGGTTAGAACTATTTCTACGTTTTGAACTGTGCTGAATTGAAGTCTTGGGAAGGGAGCCGTAAGACTTGAATCCTTTATTGGTCCTTAGATTTGTGTTACTTGGAACTTGGGGAAGGGATACCTGAACACTGGTGAAAACGACTTTATTCTAAGTTCAAGAGAGTTAACTTTAAGACTTTTTCTAAAACTGTTTCATACATGGGGATGGGAGCTGAAAGAAACTGCGAGCTAGAAGAGGCTTGGAACTTTGTGTTGTACACTATTTCTTTTGGTTGCTGACATCCCCACAAATTGTATATATTAGTTGTGAGGGAAAGTATAGGTTTTGGATGCAGACAGATTCTTCTGTTGAACACTTTGACTCAGACTTTCCTTAGTTTTATTTAGTTAGGGAAATCCCACCTCAGCATAGGGCAAGTTGGCCTTTTCCCATCTTGACATTTACGTTTAATAAAACTATTAGTTTTGAGTTTTTTATCTGTTGTCTATGTCCTTCTTGATGATGACTTCACAGTCCCTAATTCCTTGACTCACGTTGGGCACCGACTCAGTGTGCCATGTCTTGAATCTGCTCCTGAACTCAGCTGGGCACACAGACTTCATAAACATCATGCTCTGAAATGCTGCCACTGCTGTCAGAATCATAAACAACAGGAGGGCTTTTCTCCTCCAACCCTCCCTCTTTACAATCCACACTATCTTCAGCCTCTGCATTTTCTGTGGCCTGTCTCCCTCTGTGGCACCTTCTTCCAAAACGTCCTGCAACCTTCCTTTCATCATGGGTCCATTAATCTTGTCACCAAAACGTTGTACCTGGGCAAGATAAGCAATGAACTTGAAGCAGGAAACAGACTGAGCCAGTTATCTATGGAAGAGGAAATGATTCTTTATTCTTTTGGTTACAGTCAGAAGTCAGATCAGGGTACAAGCATCCGCTCTGGTTCCTTCTCTCACTCCTAGTACAAAATGCCAGTCCTCAAACCCAGAGCACACCCAAGGTTCCACAGGCATGATCACATTCCGATACACCAGGCCTCTCAGCTCATACACACAGCCATCATAGATCCCTTAGCAACAACACTAAATCTATCCCTTTAATCTCTATATTTGGGCCTTATAAACATGTTCCAGTTAATCTATCTGCTGCCTCATATGTATGATGCTCAATATGAAAGTGTTTTAACTCCTAAGGTAATTAAACATGATGCCAGTCACTTTTAGATGGAACTATCTTCCAACAGATTTTGCAATCGTTTTGTTTATAATTTGGTGATATAAGAATATATGTACCCATTTAAGTCTATGGAACTGCCAGCTACCAGCCCATCATCAATAGTAATATTCCATAAAAAAATAATAATTGATGAATAACTATTAATAATAAAGTTACTCATCATAGTGATTACCTTACTCCTAGTCCATAGTCCCCTTTCCTCCATACTTTTGGGACATTCCGTCCTGTGGGACGGGACCGGAGCACTTTTTGTAAAAAAGCATCAAATTGAAAAATGTGTCCTTCTCTTTTTACATGGGGTACTGCACGCATCCGTACCCCTGCCCTCCTTAGTCCCGCCCTACGCATCGCCCTTCAGTCCTTTTCTATCACCAGGTCTGAGACCATTTAAGCAATAATAGAGGATACCTATTAGAGGGGACGCGGGTGGACATATGGAGGAAAGGGGACTATGGACTAGGAGTAAGGTAGTCACTACGGTGAGTAACTTTATTATACTCCTACGTCCCGTCCCCTTTCCTCCATACTTTTGGGAGTTTACCAAGCACTCCTTACAGGATAATGGGTGGATGGAACTCCTTTACTGAAAGAGGTTTTTAAGAACAGCTTGCCCGAACTGAGCATCAGTGCTGGAGCTCAGGTCTAAGCAGTAATGCTTCACAAAAGCTGATGGGGAAGCCCACGTGGCTGCATTGGCAATGGTTTCCCATGGAATATATTTTTGGAAGGCAATGGCAGCAGCCTTGCCCCGCACAAAATGGGCATGAATTCCCTTTGGAGGTAGAAGGCCCTGAACGGAATACGCTTCAGATATACAGGAAACAATCCATCGGCAGATAGTTGGTTTCGAAGCTGGCTTTCATTTTGGGTCTCCGAAGGTCACCAAGAGCAGGGAAGAGCTCCGAAGATTAGATGTTCTGTCCAAATAAAACTTAAGAGCTCGCGTTGCATCCAGATTATGCAGAACCTTCTCGGCATCTGAAGACGGTTCTGGGAAGAAAACTGGTAAGGAAATCGACTGGTTCAGATGAAAATCAGATACCACCTTTGGAAGGAAAGAGGGATTGGTCCGGAGAACAACCTTATCCTGTGAAAGGTGAGGAAGCAATGTTCTACCGACAAGGCCTGAAGCTCGCTTACACGCCTTGCCAAAGTCACCGCAATCAGAAAGGCCATTTTCCATTAAAGGAATTTCAAGTCTGCCATAGTCAAGGGTTCGAAGTGTTTATGACATAAAGCAGTAAGGACCACATTCAGATCCCATTTAGGATGCGGGCTGCGCACAGGTGGATACAGATGCAACAGACCTGCAAAGTGCCTTTTAATGACAGGGTTTGTCAAAGAAAAAGAGCAAGAGTCCATGGACAGGTAGGCGGCAATAGTCGACAAATAAGTCCAACAAGACAAAATATGCATGCCTGAAGCTGCCAGATGAGAAATTAATGACAGCATCGTGTCGATAGCAGATTCTCTGGGGTCCAGCTTTCTTGCTAAAGATCAATGACAGAAACTGAGCCATTTGCTCCTATGCTGAGACTTGGTCGAAGGTTTTCTAGCCGCTTGGATAACTCTCTAAAGATTTGAACTCAGGCACCAAGCTGCCAAGCTGAATGATTGTGGGGAGGGGTGCCACATCTGCTGATCGCTCTGGTGAAGCAGATCGGGAATCAGCGGAAGCCTGATCGGTGAGCAGACCGCCAGATAATGAAGCTAATGAAAACCCGGATCTGGCTGGCCACCACGGGGCTATGAATAGGAGAGCACAATTCAACGTGCTCCTGAGCTTGCATAGCGCCCGGTGAATCGGAGGAAGAGGCGGGAAGGCGTGGGCCCTGATGTTGTGCCACGGAATCTCGAGAGCATTCCCCAGGGAAGAGGCTCCAAGCCCGTTCCTGGGAGCATAAAGAGGAAGTTTCCTGTTCAATGACATTGCAAAGAGGTCCACTTCTGGAGTGCCCCAATGGCGAAAAAGTTCGGAAAGGATCTCTCAGCTGGGCACACACTCATAGCTGACCACCGCTCGCCGGCTGAGAGAGTCTGCTGTTACATTCAGCTGGTCCGGAATGTGTATCGCCAACAGCCAAACACTGTCCTTAATGGCCCATTTCCAAATCTGAATGGCTAGATCTACAAGGGGAGGTGACCTGGTACCCCCTTGCGTGTTGACGTAAAACATGGATACTGCATTGTCCGTGCGGATGCGGACCACTTTGTTCACAATTCCTGGCTTAAAAGCTTTGAGCACCAGGAATATCATCAGAAGTTCCAGATAACTTATGTAAAATTGTCTGTCCTGAGGCAACCACAGGTCAAAAACCTGAAGATGATCCATCGTCGCGCCCCACCCGATAAGGGAGGAGTCCGTCGTAATGGTCACCTGAGGGGAGGGCTCCTGAAAGGGCACACCCTCCGACAGATTGCTAGAAGAAGACCACCAAAGGAGATCTTTCAGGGTCGAACCGGGATCATTTTGGTGTCCAGGTCCATAGCCAGGAGCCAGGAGCCCCGAATAGCCAACTGTGAAAGTCGCATCTTGAGACACGCCAGGGGAAGAGCAAGCACGCACAAGGCCATGAGGCCCAGAAGCCTCTAGAACCACCAGGCGGACATGCTCTCCAACTGAATGAAGACTTGACACGTGGTTAACAGATCCGGCATCCTGTCCACCGTCAAGTACACCCTGCAGTCGATTGTGTTACAACGGAAACCCAGGAATATCAGGTCCTGAGAGATCGTCATGGAGGATTTCTGCCAGTTCACCGGCAGCCCAAGACTGAACAGGAGCTGAAGGAGAGACTGAAGATTGCTCAAGGCTTTCACTGGACAGGGACTGCGAAGAAGCCAGTCGTCCAAATATGGATACACATGAATACCCTGTAACCTTAAAAAAGCCGCAATGACTGACATCATCTTTCTGAAGGCACGCTGCGCAGAGCTGAGACCAAAAGGGAGCACTCGAAACTGATAGTGCTCTTCTCCCAGGGAGAACCACAGATATTTCCGATGCGGGCTCCAGATCAGGATATGCATATAAGCATTCTGAAGGTCCACAACGCTGAGCCAGTCGCCCTTCTGAAAAGAGGACTTTATTTGGCAGGGCGTAATCATCTTGAATTTCTCTTGGGGAAGAGAAAGGTTGAACTGGGAAAGGTCTAGAATGGTGCACAGGCCAGCCTGGTTGGGTTTTGGCACCGTAAACAGATGTTAGGGAGAATTCTCTTATAAGGCTATTTTCCCAAACCTAGTGAGTCCCCCAGCAGCTTTGCTGGATTTTTGGGGTTTGTTTTTTTTTTCTCCTGCTAAGAGTGAGACTTTTTTCCTCCAACTCTTAGGCATGATTTGAGGTATGTCTTTGACTTAGTATGTGTTCATGGGCTATGGGGTAGCCTTTTTACTCCATAGGGTATCATCTGTTTTGTGTGTGTGTTACCCAGCACCCTCAGTGCAGTAACACAGCGGTGTCATAGTGACCCCCAAACATAGACTCCATACCCTGGGACTGACTACTGTCTCCCAGGGCATGTAAAGTCACCATTGACTTTACTAGTCCAAAATTGTGAACAGAACCAGTACAAACCATAATATTGTGGAAGTACTGGAAGGGGTTAATTAGATTGCCCCTGGGTCTGTTTTCAAGGGGGCACTGTCCAGTCCCCCCTTGTCGAGTTTCTGGCTGGTGGCAGTGGTTACCACACAAAATATTCCACCAGAATATTTCCTATGGGATTTCCCATTGATTTTAAACGCACCACTTTTTTGGTGCAATGTTAAAGATACCGCCGGTTTACTTATTTAATATAAATGCCCCGGTTGGGTCTTTTTGCCAGAACTCTTTTCTAAAATGGCGTTTGTGTCCGTCTCTGTAACTCTAACCAAGGTCGAGTCCTTTGTTCCACTTTTTGGCAGGCTTCTCCACAGAAGCCCTCCGACTGGTGCCACTCTGTCTGGGTTCCACAGGATGTGTGGGGAGGGCAATTGGAACCCTGGACTGCGTTGCCTTAGCAACCCAAGTCGCACTCTATTCTGATTGGCCCAGTGGTGAGCCTCCTGGCTCACCACTTAGCATGTGTGAGTGACAGCTAGGCTGTTGAATGGGGGTTTTTCTGCATAAAAGCAGGGCCTTTGGGACTGGAACTTCAGTAGTCACCACAGGACCTAAGAATCCAAAGAGGGGAGAAGCTGAAGCCATCTGCAACCGACAACACCACCGGTGGAGCCCTGCTGCAAAGACCTCACCACTTTCCCGACGACAAGAGAAGATCTTCTGCTGAAAGAGTCTTCTTCCTCTGAGATGGTGGGATCAACCAGTTCGCCATTTCGCCTTCAAGGACGTCTCTTGGTCGAATCGCCCGTGCCAAGCACCCCGGCGGCCGGATAGCCAAGCTTCGTCACTTTGACCGCGAATAAAAGGAACGCACCTTTTAACCGACGAACTCCGCGGCTGGTTTCATCCCTGGGCAGTGCATTGACTCCAAGTTTCCTCCTCGACGAGATCTTCTCTTTCCCTGGTCGAAACCATGAACTGCAACCACTGCCAGGAACAACTGCCACCCCTGAAGCTTCCTCAACTTTAAAGGTACTGGGCCTCATTCCGAGCCATGCCGGTAAGTATCGGTACTTTCCGGCATGGCGTAAAGTACGACACTGGGCTGGTGCAAGACCGCAAATTTCGGCCCATTCCGAGCTCGCGGACACCGCAATAAAAAAAAGGAACCGGAAATTACGACATCGCACAGGAACGGGAAGGAGAGTGGCGGCCATCTTTAAAAACACAATCCATTGCCATCCTCAGCCGCCAGCACCCTCGTGAGGTAACTAAAGTCGGGAACAGGACCAGGCACCTCACAACATGCCCAAAGCACCCAAACGGGCGGTGGATCGCATTCGCAAGCAGAGATTCTGCCCCGAGGAACTCCAGGCCATGGTCGACTTCCTGGCAGAGCATGCCGATGTTGTCTTCAGCAGCGACATGCGGAGGGAGTCCACCCTCCACAAGAAGAACATCTGGGCAGAACTTGCACAGAGGGTGAGCGCTGTAGGCAACACCCCCCGCACCTCCAGGGACTGCCGCAAGCGGTGGGATGACCTGCGGGTGCGGGTGTGGGGCCTCCTCTCCAGCAACCGCAGCCAGGCCCTGCAGACGGGAGGTGGACCAAGTACCGCAGTCCAACTTGAGCCGTGGGAGGAGACCTGTGCGGCTCTCATTGGCACTGAATCCATTGAGGGCATGGGGACCATGGAGTGCGGGGGAACGACTTCTGCAGAGTGTCCACAGTGTACACTGGCAATGTACATTGCATGATGAAAACTGACCCAGGGGCCATCGAAGGCCCCCTCTCGTGTTGCCCTCCCCCCATCCAACGCATCCCCCCATCCAACAAATGCTGAGGCAAGTGTCGCCTAACGATGGTCCAAGTGCGAGTACATAACGCACCACAACCATAGTGCATTGACTTGCACAGCCCATCATGCACACTGTTCAGCGTGTTAGGCATTATACTAGCCAAAATGTACATAACCAGGGCACAATGAGTCACTCCCAAACATGCATATATGTCATTACCATGCACATGTATCACTGCCATAGCTACCCCCAAAACAGAACAAACCTAAAATGACCGAAATGTCCATGCAGCCATGTATGCAAATAGGACATTGCACATTCACTAATGTTGTCCCTCTCTTCTACCCCCACAGGCACTGACTATGACAGCACAGAGCCCCAATCAAGCCGGCCAAGCACCTCCACGGGTAGTGGCAGGGTCAGGCCAAAGCCAGCACCAAAAACAACCACCCCCCTGCCTACGGAAAGGTCACTGGAAGCTGCCGGACCACCATCCCACACAGCATCGGCGGCAGCAACTATGCCAACCCCTAGCTCGGCACAGTCGAGCGTCTCAGCGGAGGCTGCTGCTACCGCGGCTGATGAGTGTGAGCACAGCCCGTCACCCATCTGGGGGGGCTTGTTGGAGGACGGCCAAGACACAGTGCACAGCCCGGAGCGATGCATCGTAACACTGGCCTCATGCAGTGACTCTGGGGATGCCCCTTCACCTGTGCACAGTCCGGAACTCGACCCGCAGGGGTATGACGCTGATCTCTCCAGTCCACCCATACCGCCCCCTGCAGAGCATGCTGGACCAAGTGGATCTTCCGATGGTTTCCCATCTTTTGGCGGGCAGCGAGTGCATCAGTTGACGGACCTCATACAAAACTACATTGAGGACAACCGCCAGGCCAGGGCAGAATTGCATGAAGAACTCAGTCAAATGCGGCAGCCCCTCACCGACTGCACCACCAAATTGTGTGACTCTTTGACAGACAGCACGACCCGGCTATGTCATGTCCTTGGCCGCATAGCGAATGCCCTTGAGGCAGGCCATTCAAATTCCGTGCCACAGCAGGAGGACACGGCCACAACCAGTGAGGCCACGCAAGGCAGCCCCGAGAGAAGCACTCGGTGTTCCATGCGTCAGCGGGATATGCCTCCCCCAGACAAGGGGAGCAAGAAACATTAGGCATTCCTGCCACATGTGGGCTTCACATCCTACATGGGACGACTGCTCTGGAGTTGGGGGGAGGGGTGAGGGGGGTGATGGTTTGTTCTAGAGTTGGGGGGAGGGGGGTGATTGTTTGTTCTGGAGTTGCGGGGAGGGGGAGGGGTGTGATGGTTTGTTCTGGTGTTGGGGGGGATGGAGGTGATGGTTTGTTCTGGAGTTGGGGGGAGGGGCGAGGGGGGTGATGGTTTGTTCTGGAGTTGGGGGGGGGCTCCTGCTGATGTATGCACTATTTTGTTTTTCTCACAATACATCATTGGTGTCGCAAACTTCAACCGTTATGGACATTCATCATTGCACATTTGTTCATTGACTACTGCCAGTGCATGGTGTACAAGTATACACGAGTCCAGTGCCCTGTGTGCCTATGTCATGACACCCTCTACTGACTTGTGTCCTGGAGATCTTGTCCACTGTAGGTACAGAGCATTACATGTCCCTCAAGTGCACTGCTTCAATGAACCTTTGTTGCCACTTCACCCTCTGCCTTCACTGCATCGTCCTGTGGTTGTAGCAGTACCATGTCAGGGGTGATAGCCGCTCATGTAGGGATGCACTTTTGGTCCATCTGCACATATGACATGGGCTCATTCGACACCAGATATCAGTGGATGGGTCAACCACCAGTCCTGCTTCGCCGGCACATATGTGCTTCACGCAAGCCAGGTGACTGCTTCATCTACACACATGCACGGGTATGGCCATTGTCTGGTTGCCCCATGGGCCTGTTCAGGGGGTTAATGACAGGGGTCATGTGGCTTGTTGTCAAGGGACAGCCAACAACAGCTGCATGTGTAGCCAAATGAGGTGAGTGTGTGGACTGTCATGGTGGAGAACAGTACTTGGCTGTCATGGCAGGGTTTCAATGATGGCCATCTGCACATGTCCATAGATGTATTGTGCACGTTCATGGACACAAATATTTGTCCGATGCAATGGAATGCAGTCGGGGGTTGCGTCTACATGATGGTCCGTGAACAATGGTGTGGACATCTTGGGGTACATGTTCCTTTGTTGCATGCTGCTGTCCTGATGTCGGATCAATGTGGTGCTGTGTACTGTGTAGAATCGTATTTGGGTGTGATGGCTATAGTCTGTGGATCATGGTCATCATCCTGCTCTGATCCATTCTATGGTGATTCCCAACACTCCTATGGGTGTGCCATGCCGGTGACGTGATTTCGTACCCCTGCTGCCCTCCGTTAATTCCACTCCCAGGGATGGGTCTCCAATGTGGTGCCAAGCTGGGGGATGCCACATTGTGCATGTGCAGTGTGTCTTCCGATATGCGCTTACGGTTGTGGTGTCCGCCAATGAGTGGTGCTGGTGTAGTGTGATTAGCCCTTGTCAGTTGGTGGAGATGTAGTGTGTTGTGAGTGCTTTATTCTAGCTAAGTGGGGAATCTGTTCGTATGTGCCGTTGCACTGGTTCTGTGGCAGGTTTGTTGTCGGGGTGGACACCGTACGGTGGCTTCATCGTTTCAACCCAGTTGGTTCATGCAGGCACCCACCCCATGGCACCAGTGCACTTGCATGACACAGTCAGACGACTCAACCGCCAGCCAGGCAGGTCATCCTGCATGTTGGACCATGTGGCGCGGTAGCGTGGTGAACTGCTGGCCCTTTGAGTCATGTGTAGTTGTTTGGTGTCGGGCCCACCCATGTGTGCGGTTCTTGGTAGCGTTGGATTCCATCTGCACGTAGGGGGAGTGGTATTGTTTGCAGTTGCTGTCCGCCACCTGCATGCCATGCTGGTCCACATACGACCTGTGGGTGCTGTCAGGGGCACCATAGTCATTTGGCAACCCTCCATTTGCATTAGGTCCAGCTTTACTGTTGTGTATCTCATGGGTGGTCCATGTTGGGGATTGGTAGGCCCTTGTGTGCTTGGGGAGGTGTAACGGCACTTGTATATGTGGCCGCCTAATGGACGGTTGTGACATGCCACTGTGTGCTGGTAGGTGCCTGTAGCATGGTTGTTGGGCACAGGCAACACCGTCACTTGTGCCAGGTTGTCACTGTACATTTGTATGGTGCTCGCTTTTCTTGTGTCTGTGGCGCAATATGGTGGTGACGGTGTCACAGTCTAGGTGGTCAGGGGTGTCTATCTGGTAGGACTTCTCCTTGAGTGGCCGGACATGCTGCGTGTGCATGGGGGCTGCTGGGGTGGTAACGGAGGCTGCAGTGGTGCTGCATGCAGGGCCTGTCTCCCCCTCCTTCTACCCCTGTGTCTCCTCAGTGGGGGGGCGTGGTGTTGTTGCAGGGGTTTGTGTGGTTGTGGCCTTGCTTGTTCTATTGGTGTCATCTTGGTGTGGGAGGGGGGGTGGTGTGTGGGTGTGTTCCTTTTCTGCTGTGGCAGACTCCTGGCCTCCATCTGTGTTGCATGTATACACCTGTGGCTCTGGGACCCACTGCTTAGGGTTCTTTACTCCTTCTCTGAGATGCCTGTATGTACTCCATGCCGGTAAGGGACTTTACAGGCTTGAGGAGGCCGTAATCTACGTGTGCTCCTTACTTGTGATCAGCTCCGGTTTACGCCATGCCATTAATTTCGGCATGGTGGGGCGCGCGCGCCACCCAAGACCGATAATTACGGCATTGTAGTTTACAGTGCCGTAATTAACGGTCTGAGGGGTCAGAATAGCATGGAGCGGAAAACCATGCCGGTAAATCATTACCGGCATGGTTTTTACCTTACCTCCATGCTCGGAATGACCCCCACTGTGTTCCACTTGGCCTCCCTTTCCACGGTTTGCTAAAGGTGACCCATAAATCCTTGGCTTTTCAACTGGGTTGGCCCCAGACCTTCTAACTTTACTTCTTGAATCACCCCAACCTCTTTTGAGCATTCTGCAAAGATTTTTAGTGCATTTTAAACTGTGTTATCTTGGGCACATTTCGCTTTGCTCCATTTAAAGTGGGCCTGGCCTACAAACTTTAGCTCTACAGTGTATACTGCCTTCACTTACTTGCTTTGAACCTAGAAAAGTGTTGGGAACTGTTTTATTTTTATGCCCTGCCTTTTTCTCTCTCTTTAACTTAACTATTGGAGTGCCATCTAAGTTACGCGCTCACATCTGTTTTAACAAATAGTGGTGTTTTAACTCTGACTTGTCCAATAGTTATCAAGGGAGGTGTGTATACTTTACCTGACTGTGTTTTAACTTGCTTTTGATTTAGAGTGCTAGTGTATTTCCTAAAGTATGTTTTAAATACATAATTATATACTTTTGATACAAAGCTCTGGTCAGTGTTTGTTTGCGCTACTGTGTTTTTAGCCATATTGTGTATACTCTATATACTGCCCTACTCTTCTTGAGAGAATTCTGACTTCTCAGCCACAGCTACCAGGTAAATCTGGGTGGTGCAGACTGCTACCAATTGGGTTTACTGCTTCCTCCTGTAGTCTTAATCTTCTTGCAGTGGCCCCCAAGGGAACTGCACAGGATTCTGCCTAACAACAGACTAGAGTAGAAGCACTCCCCTCGTTCCACTAGGGGAACGGGTTCTATAGCCCTGAGATCTAGAAGCTTCTGGACCTCGGCTCTGAGCGAGGGTGTCCCTGACAGTTGAAAGGGAGTATTGAAGGATGGGGTACGAGGGAGGAGCAAGCAGAAGCCCGCCCAAGCGATGGATAAAACCCTCTGGTCGTCGGTGATGGTTTGCCACGCCTCCAGATGAGACAAGATTTGTCCTCCCACCGGAGTCTCGTGCGAGTGCCAAAAAATATAATTTTGCAGACTTTTCGACTTTTTCTACCTGTCACTGAAGAAGAGGCTGACGACCGAGAGAAAAACAGGCCACGTAGCTGCCTCCGGCGGGAGTTACAAGATAGGGACCCAGAGCTCTGACCTTTGACTGGGGCTTTCAAGAGCAGCGACAGAGACTTGGCAGTTTGCATGCTCGCCTTAGTCTTGGTGAGCGCGTCATCCGTTGAAGAATGAAACAACTCTTTGCCATCAAAAGGCAGAACCAGACAGGACCAGAACTTTATCTTGGACCGCCTTCGAAAACGTTGTTGCATGAAGCCAAGCCCGCGAGAGGTGTCCACCCCCAGCATGAGGCCACGAGCCGAGGTGTCAACATGATGCGTAGCAGCTTCCAGCATATTCTGCGCCAACACATTAGTGTCTGACAAGCCGCCTTTTTTAAAAAAAATGTTTTATATTTTTAAACGGTTTTTATTATTTTTAAAACAAACAAACAATACAAACCAAACTGGCAGCGCTTTTTGCAACAAACACATGAACATCAATTAATCAAGACCACTGCTCCCCCAATCCCTCCCCCCTCAAGAGCTTGTTTGTCCTTCTCATTACATATCTGCTGCGTGTGGCAGGGTATCACCTTCTTCTGAGACTGCAAAATCCGTTATTGTTCCAAACAGTCCTGCTATTAACACTCTCGATGCTAGCAGGGTACTCACTTCTTCTTCCCCACACTTGCTACATGCCTCCTGCCATACCACTGTTTTAGCCTCAGCCCATTTTTGCAAATCCCGCCACCATACCTCCACCCGTGGCTTATGGCACTGCTTCCAGTCCATGGCAATCCTTCGTTTTGCGAGCACATATGCCAAGTCCTTCAATTTCCTAACATGTTTAAGTTTCCGTGGTCTGGGAAACCCTCCCAACAGGCAGGCCCAGGCCGTATCTATAGTGAGCGTGACCCCTTTGTCCGCTAGTTTTTGCGCCACTTCTCCCCAGAAACTCTCAATCACTGGGCAAGACCAAAACATGTGCGTCATATCAGCATCTTCCTTATCGCATTTTGTGCACGCTTGTCGTCCCGCATTTAAAACTTCGATATTCTCATCGGGGTCATGTAAGCTCTGTGCGTTATGTACAACTGTATTTCTTGTAATCTGGCATTTCTTGACACCTTCTTGTGGTATCCCATAGCACGCTCCCACATCCCATCTTCCATCTGTGCTCCCACCTCTGTTTCCCAATCCAACCTCAAATGCGTCAATTCCTTCCCAACCCGGGTCATCACCATCTCATACAATCTAGAGATCTCATGCCCCCCTTCTGATATGTCATATATTGTCCCCATAGTGGCATCTGGTTCCTCCGCCAATACAGTCTCAGGCCAGATTTTACGAATATTCTGCACCAGCCTTAGATACGTGACATACTGGCCCCTATGCAAGCCCGCCTCTTCCCCTAGTCCTTCAAAATCCTTAATGGCCCCCTCTTGCCAGACATCCCCCAATGTAACCAGCCTGACCGACTCCCAGTAGGTCCTGATTATCATCCTTCGTTGTTTGTCTTCCCCTGCCAAGGCCACCAGCGGCACCTGCGGGGAACACAGATACGGGTCCTCCATCATTCGACATACTCTACGCCACATCTTCCACCCAAGCAACATCATACCTGGGCGCTCCTTCATTTCTGACCTAGGCAACCAAATAATTTCCTTCAGGTAAAACGGAGTGCAGTCCTGTCCAAACAGCCTAAATTAGGGAGTTACCTCATCAGAGAGCTATTTGACCACATATTGCAACTGGCCAGCTACATAATAGGCCTCAAAATTAGGCAGCTTAAAACCCCCTTTTTCATAGAAATTCTTCAACTTACATAGCGCCACTCTATTCCGAGCGCCATGCCATAGGAAGTCTCTGCACATACTATTCAGCTTGGTAAAAAACTTCTTAGGTATCATGTATGGAATATTGCTGAAAAAATGTAAGACAAGCCGCCTTTAAAGTCTTCTAACCTGTCGACAGGAATTAACTCCTGGAAGTCAGCCAAATCTCTCCACAGTTTCATGTTCGTCGCCGCCAGGATGAGCTCTGCGTTGGCCAGACGCAATTGCAGTGCCGAATTGGGAAAAATCTTCTTGCCCAAGGAATCGAGCAATTTGTCCTCCTTGGACAGAACTTGAGTCGCAGAGTTCGGCTTAGATTGCAGAGTGGCGGCCGCTACCACCGTCGAGGACGGGAGCGGGCATGATGCCAAGGCTACTTCCTCAGAGGAGTGAAGCCTCTAACAGGCGTCAATTCTTTTATTTATGTGCAGCCCAGTGTGGGGTTTATCTCAGACCTTGCGGGCCTCGGCCAGAATGTCCCTCTGAAGGAACAGGCTGGTGCGCTCCTGTGGAAACAAGGTCTTCCTGCAGAGATGGTGCTTCAGGTACTGGTATGTCAAGGAGTGACATGTCCAGTACCCGGTTGTGAAATGCTCGCACAGAGCGGGGCTGGTCCTCACTGTCCTGATCTGCCAAAGGGTCGTCTAGAGCATCCGGATCCCCGGACTGCGATGCGACAGGCGTCAGATTGACATTGCGCTCTGCTGAAGACTTGTTCACCGGTGACAAGGGAGGCAGAGGCAGAAGAGCCGAAGGAGGGCCGGGCGGCAGAGGAGGTGTTACTGCCGGGGCGACAGGCACCATGACAGGAAATGTCAGGACAAGTAATGAAGTCTGAGGGCAGATTTCCCTAAAGAGGCCCTTAAAGTACTCCCTCATGGGATCAGAGTTCATTAGACTATGAAATTTCCCAAAAAAGGCATCCTCTGCCGAGGCTTTAGGCGCCTGAGTGACCAGAGGCCTCTCATGAGGAACATAACCCCACGAACGTAGAGAGGAGGGCTGCCAAGAGGGCCCGCCACCAACCGGGTTTTCATAGACCAATGGGGCAGATGTAGGAGGAAGCGAGACCGAAAGTGGTAGTGGCATCCGAGCACGCCAGGCATAGGAAGTGCGGAACAGATTCACACTGTTGCGTGGATAAGGTTGTCCACCAAAACGAAGGTTCCCAGCACCTACCGACGATAGCGTGGGTGTGAGGGAAGAATCCAAAATGGCTGCCGTAGACCACGCAGGAATGTCCACCATTTTGTGAATATCTCAGGAGAACTGTGTCACATGTGTAGATGAGGCAGTTGACTCCACAGATTGGTCAGGGGACTTCACTAAAATGTTAGCCTTGACACAAGGATCCTCAGCAGAGCCGGTACTATGGGGCCTTGGATTTTTACTGGACATCCTGTCCGTTGAATTAGCCTCCAAAGGAGGAACCTCGGCAAAGCCGGTAACAGAGGAGTTACGGTCGACGACCTCTCCCTGTGCCCCCTCAACAGAACCGGTACCTCTGCGATTGGAAAGTTGAGGAATCCACCTCACAGACAAGACCTTTACAGGCCTCTCAGTTCTGTTGGTGCACACCTTAGCCTCGTTTAGAGGAACCTCGGAACAGAGTCTGGTCTTAATAGCTCCCTTGAGAGGGGCCTCAAACCGTGGTTCGGTACAGAAAGCCTCAACAGAGGCCTTCAGGGCGCACCCCGGTGTCTGTGTGGGAAGCTCCAGACAAGCAGACCTCGGAGCGAACTCCGGTACCCAACGTCTCAGCACAAGACAACGATCCTACTAGGCCAGGTATCATTCAGATCGCGCAAGTGCAAGGGTAGGGGGACTGGGAAAAGTGCAAGGGGAAGGGGAGAGGGGAAAGTGCCGTACATGGTTAGTAGAATACAACATAAATAATAGGGCCAGATCTTTTCTTCTAATAGTGGTTTGAAAACGTTAAAAGGTGTGCAACTCCAAGAAGCAATAGCAATACCAATATTTTGCCTGGTACATGCAGTACTGAAATGTGCCTGCGAACCTGCCGACCGGACCCCACCACCCCCAAACCTCCACCGTCCCCAGGTCGGAGTTATTTCATACATTTAAAGAAGAACATCAGTCTTTCTATTTTTACATGCGATCTGTAAAATACCCAGGGGACGGTGTCTGTCCTGTGAAAAAAGTGGGCAGACTCCGTCCACCCACGTGTACCCTGGACACGCCCAAAATAAGTAATCAAGCATTACCTTCCATCGTCCCGCCTCGTCACAGTCCTTACCACACAAGCATGCACCAAATCTGCAAATGCTCCTTCAAAAGCTTACATTAATTTAATTACTCATGTTGTATTTGAATTATATCATATATATTTTATTTTAAAGTGCATACATGGTTAATAATAAATGGTTAGTACAAATAATAATATATGGAAATATGTGCTATGTTAAGAGTTTTGGATAAAAGTGCCATATAAATAATAATAAACCTTACACACTCATTACAATGACCACATTTAAACAATAGATGCCTAACAATTTGTTTAATACAATTCCATAAAAAGAGCGACAAAGTTTTAACTTGAATTTAACAACGTTCATAACATCTCCTAATCTCTTATTTATTTAATAAATACATTTTAATTAAATACATGGCATCATATACAAAACATCTGTAGTAAAGTGCTCATTTAGATATCGCAGGAAAGGGAGGGGCTACGTGCACCTTGAATGTATAAACAGTGAGAAATTGTACAGGTTCAAGTTGATCAGCATGGAGTGGAGTTTGGCCCCAAAGAGAACAACGACATCACCTCATCATCAAGTGATCCATGGAAAGGCAAGCTTTCAAGTGAATATGAAGACTAGGCCAGTAATCTTCACGCCTGGAAACGGTAGGTTCCACCTCTCCCACTAACTCAGTCACTGCACCACATTGTTTGCTTGAACCATTCCATCAGTGAGTGGACTGGACCTTTTTTCATCCACCTCCTGGCTGCCACCAACTTAGCCATGAGATCCCTCGACCATTTATCGACAGTGTCTAGAAGGCCTAAAATACACATTAGTAGGGATTTAGTTAGTTATTTGCAATCCTGTTATCTCTGAAAGTTTTAGCCATGGTAGGGCGTTCTCCTCCAACTTGTAAAAATCCTGTCCTATGTACTCCACATCTTGAGCAATCATCCACTGCATCGCTAGCAAACTAAGCTCTCTTAACTGTGGTGTAAAAAAATCCAATTAGTTACTTATATTGTAGAAGTTCATTGACATGGGTTTTGGAGTGAATTGCTATCGATGCTCATGCATTGTCAGATTTTCTAACCCCAATTATTCTTCCCAGCGCTGTTTAGGGGGTAGGTTGTCGTGGGTTACAAGAAGAAGCCTGTTAACATAATGCAGAGGATGGTCCCGGCTATCCATCCAAATTGATTATTACCTGAAGTATTAAGCAACAAGGGGTTCCTCAGGGAAAGTGGGAAAATAAGCATGTGCGCACATCACAGCCTTATACACCAATGAATCTGCAACAGGGACTTGCCCTCAATCCCCATTCATCTGGTAAAAAAAATGAATTTCTAGTCGGGAACTCGATCCTTAAATCCAATTAACCCTAGTTCCAAGAAAGCTTCATCTAACCCATAAGGTGGCTCATCAATCTAGTGGAAGAGCTCAGAATTTTCCAAACCAAACTCTGAAGAGAGGGATCCACCCATTGGCAGCTTTAAGTGTCAGCTGAAAGTGTGGGATGATGTCCATGTGGCCATGCTGCAAATGTCTGGCATAGACCTGTCCTGTGCTTTGGCTCATGGAGTATCTATGGCTCTTGTTGATCTTTTCTAAACTATTCCCGCAACATGAACATTTGCCTGTGTGTATGCTTCCAAGACTGTTCATCTGATCCAGCGAGTGTCCAGGTCGTAGGATTTTCCCCTTTGAGATGAACAAGTTACTTACCATATATGGTAACGTTCTTTCGATGGGATGTTCCTCCGACGTATTCCACATCTATGACAGGTAATGTCCACCGCTGTGCTGCTCCGGAAAATTTAAGGCAGAGGGCGTCCTACGTCGATGGCGTCGATCCATTGTCCCTCGAGGGCCTCCGTGGAGGGTCGATGTCACCGGATGTTATATATAGGACGCACGGTGCCCGTAGCCTCAGTTACAGTTTTTTCCCAGAATGTGTGGCACCAATCTCCTGCCAGTAAGACTGCAGAAAACCTTGCGGAAACGTAAGCTGCAATCGCATAGGAAATTCAGTAGAGGGGTAGACTGAGAGGGCGATGTGGAATACGTCGGAGGAACATCCCATCGAAAGAACGTTACCAGATATGGTAAGTAACTTGTTCTTCGAGGGGATTGTGTCCTCTGACGTATTCCACATCTATGACAGACTCCCAAAGCAGTATCAACTCATGGAGGTGGGAAAAGAATTTACAATTTTAGAATTTTAGAATTCACAATCAAATGGCTGAATAGAGGACTGCCTTACCAAAGGCCAAATCCTACCCATGGATGGAGTCCAAGGAATAGTGTCTCACAAAAGTATGGACAGAGGTCCATGTGGCTGCTTTGAAAATATGGCGAATGGGAACGCCCCTCTGTAGAGCAGTGGAGGCAGCCACACCCCTAGTAGAGTGAGCCCATAAGCCTACTGGAGGGTCCTTTCCCGCCAAACGGTAATACTCAGAGATCATTAAAATGATCCATCTGGACAAGGTCTGCTTGGAAACTGCCTGACCCAAGCGCCTTCCAGCATAACCAACAAAGAGCTGATCGTCCACTCTGACCTGGGACTTCCGTGAGAGATAGAAACTCAAAGCTCTCCTAGGATCCAACCTATGGAGCCTCTCCTCTTCCTTACCAGGATGTGGAGGAGGATAAAACGCCGGAAGAATCACCTTCTGGCTCAAATGGAATTCCGACACAACCTTCGGGTGAAAAAAAGGCCGCACCCGCAGTTCAACCCTGC
The DNA here is from genome assembly GCF_040938575.1 of Ambystoma mexicanum. NCBI lineage: Eukaryota > Metazoa > Chordata > Amphibia > Caudata > Ambystomatidae > Ambystoma > Ambystoma mexicanum. The sequence goes on along the minus strand of NC_090925.1, from coordinate 322,219,764 downwards.
CCTTATGGAAAACAGTAAAGGGTGGCTTGGCGGCCTGCAACTCACTCATTCTGCGTGCGGAAGTAACCGCAACTAAAAACACAGTTTTAAAGGACAACAGTCGCAACGGACAAGAATGTAAGGGCTCAAACGGAGCTCCCATTAGGAACTTTAAAACCAAATTCAAATCCCATCCTGGCACCTGGAAAGGCGACGGTGGCAATACATTAGTTAGCCCTTTTAGAAACTGGGAAATCAAAAGGGATCTTAAAATAAGAACATTCCTTATACGAGCGCTTAAATATGGACAGCGCCGCCAGGTAACCCTTAATGGTACCCACTTGCAGGCCCTTGTGGGCTAAAGAAAGCAAAAAAGACAAAACCAAAGGAATGAAACATTGGAAAGGATCCACATTCTGTACCCTGCACCAGTCACAGAACTTTCTCCAACAGCAACGGTACAGGGATATCGTTGCGGGCCTTCTGGACGAAAGCAACACCTCCATCACATCTTCCGGGAGGTCCCAATCCTTATACCTCAACCTTTCAGATACCAAACATGAAGGCTGAGAGACTTGACCTCTGGATGGAGAACCCGACCCCCCTCCCGTGAGAGCAGATCGTCTCGGTAGGGAAGACGGCGGGGAGGGCAGATGGACATTTCTAGAAGGTCCGGGTACCATGCTCTCCTGGCCCAATCCAGAGCAATGAGGTGTCACAACCTCTATCTTAGATGTCCCATCAAGTCATTAGCCTCCTCGTACATACAGGCCACAAAACCCTCTCATAGGCCTTCACAGAGGCCTTCACATTCCTGCATCACCATACACAAGAAGAAATCCGGACTCAGTTGGGCCAGAGCATGGTGCATCTGGAACCAACTACGGCCATCAACACTTGAGGGATAATCCAACATGGAGGAGGAGCAAGTATCAAGGCACTAAAAGCAATGGGCTAGTTGTTATCTCAGCCCTGGGTGTGGCTGGCTATATAAGCCACACCCAGGCATGAGCCCACGCTTCGTGTTGCTTCTGTTGTGAACAGCAGACGTTCACTGCTGACCCGGAGCATATTGCATGCTCATAATTGTCCAGTTTCGTTTGGCGGACTTCTCCGCAACAATACTTACCTGTGACCCGCTCCAACAAACAGCTCAACGTTACCAGCATCCAAACGCCGGCAGTATCTTCCACCTTTCACTTTGCAGCTGATCGCGGCTCCGCAGCGGCCCTTCCTCTGCATCAGGCCCGCGCCTCCGTCTTACACAGCACAGCTGATCGCAGCTCCACAGCGGCCACTCCTCTACATCGGGCCCGCGCCTCTGCCTTACACAGCACAGCTGATCTCAGCTCCACGGCGGCCCGTCCTCTGCATTAGGCCTGCACCTCTGCCTTCCACAGCACAGCTGATCGCGGCTCTGCAGCAGCACCTCCTCTGCATCGGGCCCGGGCCTCCACCTGGAAACACCTCTAGCTGGCTCCAGTAATCGGCTGCATCCACGGAACGCTCCGATTCAGCTCTGCTGCCTCTGTAAAGGAAGAGAACACGATTATCCAACAAGACAAGGGAAGGTACCCAGATAAAGACTTACTCTACTGCAATTAAGAACTCTCTGAGGAATAAGACTGAGGTTCCTTATAACAGTTACAGGTTCATCTCCTAAGGCAAAGACAATCCAAGCCACAGCATTTCTGGGCTTCAAGAGGACCAGTGAAGTAACTGGCCCTAACGGACAATTGCTCCCCTGCTGAGTCTCAGAAAAAGCAGGATGGAGAGCCTCTCTTCATACATACAAGGTGAGCACACACACATTAGGGCGTGGGGGTTTGGGAGCAGCGCAAAGGGAGTTGTTAGAGATTTCAGGCCCCTAATCTCATAGCCGCTCAACCTTGTTCCCACAGAATAATCCTTCCAGAGAAGTAACCTGAGAAGGGTGCCACGCTGAGGATCCGGATACCCCCGCAGAGACAAGGTTAGCGTAACATGAGGATCATGTGGGAACCAAACCTCCGCAACCTCCTTAACACTTGAGGAATGATGGGGACTGGAGGAAACGCGTACAGCAGTGGGAATGACCAATCCACCATGAATGCGTCTCCTAAGGCTCCTCTCGGAGGAAATTCCCTTGAGCAGAGTCTCTCGCACTTCTGGTTGGCAGTGGTGGTGAAGAGATCCACTTGCAGGGTTTCCCAAAGGACTAAGAGCTCCTGAAGGACTTCCTGAACCAACTCCCACTGGTGAGAGACCATGCTCTGCCTGCTCAGAGCGTCCGTCGCCGCATTTTCTTCTCCGGCCAGATGAACTGCTGAGATCGAAATTCCCTGCTGGATGGCCCAGAACCAGAGCTGCATTGCCTCTCTGCACAACGGAGTGACCCTACTCCCTCCTTTTTTGTTGAGGTAATGCATGGCCACTGTGTTGTCCGTCATGATCAGGACACTCTTCCCTCGTACAGACGGCAGAAAGCCTTCAGGGCTAGCCTGAAGGCCCTCAGCTCTAACAGGTTGATGTGGAGTTTGGACTCCGACGGAGACCAACGACCGCTGGCGGTCAAGTCGTCGGCAATGGGTAACCCATCCTGTGAGGGAAGCATCGTCACTTCAGTCACCTCTGGCCATGGTTGCCAAAACGGCTCTCCCTTCATCAGGTTCACTTTGTGGGCCCACCACAGAAGATCCTGGGAGACCGAGAGTGGAATCTGAACGGGATCCGACATCTTGCCTGAGAATTGCGACCACTGCATCTTGAGGACCCATTGCAGGGATCTCATCCTCAGCCTGCCCTCTGGCACCAGAAAAATGCAGGCTGCCATTAGGCCGAGCAACCTTAAGAATTCGAAAGCCCGGAATTTGAAACTTGTGCACAATCTGGACAATGTGATGAGCCCTCACTTTGGAAGGCGAGCACTTCTCCAAGGACGTGTTTAACACAGCCCCTATGTACTGGAGCTGTTGGGAAGGTGTCAGATGCGACTTCTTGAAATTGAGGGAGAAGCCCAGCCTGTGGAGGGAGCAGCAGGTATGACCCAGATGATCCAATGCTTGCTTGGGAAAGCGCGCCCTGATCAGCCAGTCGTCCAGGTAGGGGTAGATGTGAATGCCCCCCTCGCCTGAGGTACGCTGCCACCACCACCATGAGCTTGGTGAAGACCCTCAGGGCGGAGGTCAATCCAAACGGCAGGACCCGAAACTAAAGGTGCGAGTCTCCAGCCGCAAACTTCAGGTACTTTCTGTGCTTGGGATGAATCGGCACATGAAAGTAAGCATCCTGTAGGTCCAGAGACACCAACCAATCATGAAGTTGAAGGGCCTGGAGGACTTGAGAAAGAGTAACCATCTTGACCTTGTCCTTCCTGAGAAGTTTGTTCAACCAACGCAAGTCCAGGATGGGTCTCAATCCCCCGTCTTTCTTTGGGATCAAAAAATAAGGGGAATACCATCCCTTGTACAGGCACCAGTTCTATAGTGCCTTTCTCCAGCAGGGTTAAGATTCCCTGCACAAGGAGCAGATCTGGAAGCCTCAAAGAGAGTTTCCCTGGTGGATTGTCATGAGGCTGCTGTAGGAAGGGAAGGCAGTAGCCATGGGCTATGGTATCCAGAACCCACTCATCTGAAGTAATGGCTCGCCACTCTTCGAGATGCTGAGACAGCCTGCCCCCAACCGCCGAACCATGGGACATGGCCTCATGACTGTTTGGAAGCGGCTGCGGCAGTACCTGAAGGCAAAGAGGCAGCTGCCTGAGTGGCTTTGGCACCTCTATTTCCCTGACCACCACAGGTACTTTTTTGCTGGCCCCTTTGACTGGCAGCCCCTCTCGTTCTACCAAAGGAGGAGTAGTAACGAAAAGAACCTCCCCTCCACTGCTGACCCCTAGGACGAAAAGGCGGAAGTTGACGCACAGCTGTGCTTAAAGATTTCGCTGCAGCTTTCGAGGTCTGCAACCTCTCAAGGCTCTCGTCAGCCTTGTTGCCATACAAATGTGCGCCATCAAAGGGCATGTTCAAAAGACGGCTTGGCACATCCAGAGCAAAACCCGACTTCCGCAACCATGCAAATCTGCATATAATGGTGCTTGCAGCCATGGACCGGCTAACACTGTCTGCCGTATCCAAACCAGACTGAAGGGATTTGCACATAGCATCCTTGCCATCTTGCACGAGAGCCAGGAAGACATCCCTTTCTTCTCCCTCGGGAATATGCTCAGCTGCTAAAGAAACATAGTTCCACAGAGTGTGTGAGAACCTTGCTAAGGCACAAGTGGAGTTGGCCGATTTCAATGCCGTGCTCTCTGCAAAAAATACCTTCCGAGCCCAACCGTCGAAGTGTTTGTCGTCGATGTTAGGGTAGGCTGCCTGCCTCGAGGTGGCCATGGCCGCCTGAACCACCAAACTCTCTGGAGTGGGGTGAGTGGATACATAGCTGGGTTCGTTAACGGAAGGGTGGTACTTTTTAGTCAAAGATTTATTAACAGCCAGAAGAGATTCCAGTGACTGTCAAGCAGCTGCCACCCTTTTCGGTAAGGTGAGATGAAATGGTAACACCGGGTCAGAGGACGGACCTTGATCTAAGATGTCTGTTAGATCATCCTTCACAAAGTCTCCAGGAGGACTGGACCATCCCAGATGCTCAGACCCTAGCCATGAGTCTCCTGTATGAAGACTCAGTATGAGGCCCAGTCTCAGGCCTACCAAATTCCACTTCCGGAGAAGTGTCCAACCAACTGGCATCATGAAGGGTTTGCTGCAACTCCTCCAACTGACTGTCTCCAGAAAAAATTGGAGCCACATCCAGTTCACGAGGGTCCTTAAAATCAGACCTTTCTTCCTCTTCATATATGTCGTCCAGAGGGAGTTGAAACCCTGGCCTGGGGGCAGAAGAGGGCCTGGAGTCCAATACTGGCCTCACAGACTTCGCCGTAGCCTTCCTAGGAGGATCCACCACATTGGGGTACTCTAATGGCAAATTTTGGGCAAAAATCCCCAAAGGCGTCGAGGGCGCCAAAGGCTTCGACGCTGAGAGCGTTGACCACCTCAGCGTTGTGAGCGCCGAAGGCTTCGGCATCAACGTAGACACTGGTGCCGGCGGCGCTGTGGGCTGATAAGATGGCAAAGCGTCGACAACTGAGTCAGACGGACACAGCGCCGACCAAGTCGACGCTGGCTTTGAGCCCTTAGTAGGATGCTGCGGTCTCGCTGGGGACGAAGACTGAGACCTAGAAGCACGTCTCTTGCGACCTTCTGAAACCTTGTCCGAACGGGACCTCGAAGGCTCCCGATACGAGTTGCGTCGTGGACCTGAGCCCGAAGGCGTGCGAGCCACGGTACAAGACTGATCCTGGCCGTCTATGTTAGAAGGCGCGACCAGACTCATGCCCTGTGATTGAAAGATCGTTAACATTTGCTCCTTAAAGGCAGCCCATTCCTCTGGAGTGGAGGACTTTGTCGGGCATGCTACTGTCCTCGTGGCTCCATCCTCTGAGGAGGATGGGGAAGGCGACCGTTGACGGCGCTTCCGCGAGTGCCGCGACAAGGAAGAAGAATGGCGGGAACCACTCCGGGACCGAGAACCCCGGGCCTCCTCCCGACGGGGACAGTCGCCTCTCAAGTCGTCGGTGGACAACCCTTTCGATTTCGACTTGGATTTATGGGACTTACTGGGCTTAGAACCCCTACCTACCTGGAGCTTCCCCTTCCGCTCCCGCAAGGCCTTGGCAGTAAGCGACCGGCATTTTGAACAGTCATCGGTGTCGTGACTCTCACCCAAACACCACAAACAAATGCGATGCAGGTCAGTGATCGACATTTTCGACTTGCAGTCCTGGCAGGTCTTGAAGCCAGACCGTGGAGTCGGAGGGGTTGAAGAAAAAGACATCTCAACGATGAAACACACGAGGCGCGCCGAGTTTCACGAAGCAACACGTTTGTGGAAAAAACGGAACTGAGGCTACGGGCGCCGTGTGTCCTATTTATAACATCCAGTGACGTCGCCCTCGACTGAAGCCTTCGAGGGACATCGACCCGACGTCATCGACGCATGACGCCCTCTGCCGAAAAAGTTTCCGAAGAGCTCAGCTGTGGACATTACATGTCAAAGATGTGGAATATGTTGGAGGACACAATCCATTCGAAGCAGTGTTTCACGCAACCATTGAAGTCGAAAGCATTGAATGCAGATAAACCTCTGTGTTCATGGGACACTGCTGTGTTTAAAGCAATAGATGTTGGATGACTTAATCATGCAGCTCTCTCCCCGGCTGTCCTACATGCACCATAAATCTTGTAGGCCTCTCCGATTTTGTATGTAGCAAAGCGTTTCACCTCCTGCTGCCACTCCTCAATCCCTTGGTGCATTCCAGTGCCTCCACCGAACACGTCCATCCAAAACAAAACAGGAGGGAAGCGTCATCGCTGTGTGTCGGGGACACAATCTCAGCCATAAGGAACGTACTGCACCAAGCCAGCAGACAAGGACAGCACAGACGGTCAACACTTCAGCAGGTATACCCCGAACCAGCAGAGTTCTCCGCAACGCATGGAGAGAGCAGCAGTAATCCTGGTCGGGTCAGAGGAGAACGCCAGCAAGTCCCAGACGACGGCCCCGCGACGGGAGCAGCCTGGGCCCCCTACTGGTTTGCAGCCCACACGCAATTGAGGTCCAACAACACCAAAGCCGTCACCAGAGTGGATGCCTCAGGAGGCGATGAGAGCACCCCAGTTAACACGGCGGGCAACCAAACAATATCACAGCCTCAACTCAGGACAAAGAACAGGTTTGCAGTGCCCAGATCAGCACACTCAACCCACCAAGCCGTGGGCCCGCACCCAGCAGTCGTTGGGCAGCACCACGAGGCGGGAGCTCCCACTCTATAAAGCCGGTCAAGTTCAAATTCACATGGCAGATGCCCGGCTCCCAGTGAATTAGAAATATCTAATCTGCAACATATATCAACAGTCTAAACCGCTGGTCTTCCAGGATAAATGCGCCAACAAGCGGAGCTCAAAAGCTAAGCTGCCATCGTGCTGGCTGCTCCGCAGCACCCTGCAGGTTCTGATTCTTAAGATCACGGAGTCTCTTATGAAAGGGGAAAAAGGTGAATAGTGGGCCGGGGATGACCAATCAGAGACAATTAAACTCAGCCCTAATTACTGAGCAGAGTGGTGGTATAGGCCTAACCGATTTGTTTAAGGACTCAACCCCTGTTGACCAGTGTACGGGGCGCACCAGCTGCAACAGTCAGGAGAAAAGGATGGAGAGCACTACTGAGGTGGGGACCCACAATGCTTCTATGGCTTTTAATATGGGTTACTCCGTGAATTATAGCACTGCAGTAAAAATTGCTCGGCCATTACAACAACGGGAAGGCGGGGCTATTGTGACGCTATCACCCATAGCCTTGATGCTAAGTGTGGAGGTTTCTAATCCCCTGTCACACAATAAAGACAGCGCAATTGGAAACCATGTTGTCATTTTAGATGTGCTGTCCGTATTGACACATTGGAGTGAAAATATAAGGCACCTGCCCCTTACAGGTGGCCAATTAATAAGGGGAAGAGGAAGAGAGGATGTGAAACAGAAGTAATTGTATTGGTTAACATTGTCCCTGAGGAACTGAGCACATCAATCACAGCTCTAATATCGAGATTAGTTAAATAAGGAGAATTCAGTGGACAAGTGGACCTGAATGAGGGCATGGACATAGTGGGAATGTTAAGCAGCGATATGCTTGTTGCTATGCAAGAAAATGACCAGGTGGCCAAGTAGTGGCTAGTGGAGTGTCAACCAAACATAGCTTTGGGATTATGTAAGCATTAAAAGAAAATCTCAAAAGTTGCAACAAAGGCGGTGACACAACTAGAAGGGAGGGGTCAGAGACTGCCACTGCAGTCCTTTATCGGCAGGTTAAAGACATTCAGCCCCACTATGTGCCCGCCTACTCAGGGCCCCCTCAAAATCCTGCCAGTGGTTATTGGGCCAAGAACAAATAAGAAAACCATCTCGGATTATCATAGGACAACAGGCCCACTGACAAGTATGGAATTGCACCCCCCAAGCTGTGGCCAGTACAGGGAGAGACACAGAGGCCTTGTGGCCTTGTGAGAGAATTGTATTAGTGACCAGAGTTTATTGGACCTGGGCGCACCTGTGACCCTATTTGAAATGATGAAACATACATTAAGGGCCCTTAGATCCTGAATGCCCCTTATCATTTTCCTTCCTTCTTAACTGAACACCCAATTAGTCCAACTAATTCATTGGTGGAGTATACCGTTGGAAATATTATGACTCCGCAGCCACAAAAATTCGCCACACACTTAGAGAGCTGGATAACCAGGTTAGGCTGACAGCTCCTGAGATTTCAGCTCTTTGCATGGTTTTAAGTTCCGTGTCCTTAATGTATGATAATATCTGACTTCAATTGATAAATCATACCCTACAACTCAAGTGAGGTCAAGATAAATCTGGAAACGGTTTATAATTCCATCACTTGTTTGACCAATGTTGTGGATGCATGGGGTCATAATGCACGAGAAGGGTCCAAGTATTGATGGAGAGCCATACACAGACTGATTCTAGGAGTGTGGCAGTGTTAGCCAAGTGCGGATGGAGAGCTATGTGCAGACGGAACATACGAATGCGGTGGTGCTAACCAGTGTTGACTGGGTATGCAAGAAGAGTTGCAGGGCTAGGAAAAAAGAGAAGAAATCCAGTAGATCAAATTCTAGGAAGCTTCTGTGCAATATTCGTCTGACAGAAGAGAATACTGAGCAAGCGAAGGAGAATGCTGGTGGATGCCAGGTAGACGTCCATGGCGATCTTTCACATGAAGGTGTGTGAGAGATAGCAGAGTTGGAACAGAAAGCTTTGGTCATTGAAGAGGAAAATGGTTTGATTGACCAGCATTCTCAAATACCCCAGGAAACGCTCAAGCAGTTACATCTGGGGATGAGCAGACAGAAAGCAGCTTGATTAGAGATATAACTGAATCCAGAGAGGTAGTAATCATGAGAGACATGGGCTCCAAATGTGATAAACCCAGTGATGTGAAACCAATACCGAGAATTGAGTATTACCCAATCTTTGCTTTGGGACGCTGTAAATCCAAACAACAGTTATTTACAGCAAAGTTCACAAAGCAGAGGGCAAATATCGTTTGAAGCGAATGAAGAAAGACTTTAGAGAGTACCTAACCGAGAGAATGATGGGGCCGACCGTGCTAAAGACCCAGTAGAGAAAGGAAAGGAGCCAAACACTTCACAGCGCTCGGACATTAGAAATCATTTTCTGCTTTCTAGAAATGATCACCCTGATCAGAATTCTGATGGATACCGGCCAGCTCTCCATGAGCTCTAGTCCACTTGGGACGCAAACAAAGGGAGCATTGAGTGTGTACGACGATTCCATGATGGGGATGTAGGTTGGAATCATGAAGCAAGTACTAGGTCTGATCAGAGGGAAGATGGCAGTAGGGGTGGCCCAAGAAGTGAGACTCGTAGCCAACAGAGCCCGCCATTTAATGAAGTCGAGAAAGGGGGTTGAGACTTTGAGAACGGGTCTCACTCTGTATAACAGGCACTCAATTATTTGAAGGAACGTTCGCGGCCCACACATGGCCCAAAAAGGGTTTGGTGAGAGGATGAATGGCATGCTCCCTCAATTTATCATGACCAACAGCCCCTACCCCTCAACCAGAAGGAAACTACAACTAGACTTAGGGCCTCATCCCGACTTGGGCGGTAACGGTAACGCTATTAGCGCGGGCGGTATTAGCCCTACCGCCGAACTCCCCGGCGCTAACAGCGCCGGATCACGAGTTCGGCGGTGATGTAAGTCCCCATTCCCCACTGAGCCCATTCGGGAATGCCCCATTCCCCATTGGGCTCAATGGGGAATCTTCGCGCTAATACCGCCGGCGGATTTCCCGCCGGCGGTAATAGCGCGAATTTTCGGCGGATTTCCCCCCAGCTCAGAGCTGGGGTGAAATCCGCCAAAGCCCTGATTCGGCGGACCCTTAAATCCGGCGGTTATAGCGCTACCGCCGGATTTAAGGGTTACCGCCGAAGTCGTGATGAGGCCCTTATTCTGGAAAGAATGGAGAAGGATGATATTGCCATTACAATGAACAGGTCTAAAATGATACAGTTGATGCATGAGATTTCACAGATATGTTTTCTGGCATCACAAGACATTGATATGGCTTACTTTTCTATAGATGAGAGAATAGACTACATGCAACTGGGCTGCAAATCACGGGCCATGGTTGATTTGATTATGGCAGTGATTGACTCACTTAGAATGTTGGGGTACTATCTGCTATTTGAGGGATTTGTAAATAACAACATAAACAAAGAAAGTCGGCTGTGGCGTTCGAAACTAGAAAATGGTCCCTTGATGAAAGTGACCTGCTCGCTGGGCCAAAATATTGGCAAGGTGTGGAATTTATACAACCAGTACAGTTGCATAACAACGGGGGTAACTCAGATTGGAAGTGGCTGCCAGAATCTCTTGGACGGCCATTTAGGAAGCTTGGCGATTCTGGGATGGGGCTTTAGTCATCTCAACTGCACAAAGGAGTCCGGCCATACTGAACTGGAACCCCAGAGGTTACAATAGTTTCCTAGGTACAGCCGAAATGACTAAAGTCCTATATAGTTTTGATATAATCACACTCCAGGAGGTGTGGCTGCTTGATCCAGTTATATTTGATAGTTATACACTTGTGCAATAGAAAGCCGTTAATGGAGCGGGTGGCCGCGCATCTAGGGGGTTGATAACTGCAGTGAGGACTACTTTATTGGCAATCCTGCAGGTAGTATCCAATGATGTGTATGGCCTGCTGGCTGTAAAAATCAAACTGAAGGAAGAAGTTCTCTAAACCCATTCTGGTGGTGAACATTTACAGTAATCCTGGGAGCAGTGATATAGACAGCCTTTTGGAATACCTATTGGCTGACTTCCTGAGTGAAGGTAATGAACATCACATTATAATCATGGGAGACCTAAATTCTGACTGTATTACTGCATTGCGTAATAACTTGGCCAGAAATAACAACTCTAATCGGCATAATGGACCAGAAAGCAATGGAGTAAAATTGATATATTTTACAGATGCCTGGTGGTAAATGTTGCGATACCCGGAGAAGTTCTTCCTAATCAAGCTTGGACAGTAAGAGAGAAAAAGTCATTTTTGGACGATATATTCTTATCCACTGAACTGTTTGATTGCTGCATGGAAGTAAGAATTAAAAACACTGATCTAAGTGACCAAAAAATGTTGACAGCTCATTTGAATTACTTGGTAGTTAGTGGTGGGTCCAGTGAACCTGGCAACATCGTGGTAAATAAAGGTGGGAATCTATTGTCTAGATATGTAAGAAACATTGATAATCATAATGCTAGAATTAATTCTTACTTCATTTCTCCAACTTTGGAAGAAAAATTGAAGCAGTAGCACCTATATCTTTCCAGGCTTTTGTTGATCAGTTTAAAAGGGTGTCAGTTGGCATCAGATAGGCAGTCCGTCCGGTGTTGCACTACTTTGAAAGAATAATTTAAGAAAGGAACAAAGCGCAGAGAAAAGCTTTAAGGGCTATGGCAAGGCCGGGCCCGAGTACGGTTAACGAAAGAGGAGGTGCAAGAAAGCTTAAACAAAAGCATACAAAGGAGATCAAATGCTATTAATTCACGTTAGCACAACATTATGGAGAAAGAATACTGGAATTATTAACCAGGAATGAGCCACACAATTTCTGGAAAGTGATAAATAGGAAGAATACTCTTCAAGAGTATTCAATGAGTAACCCTATTGCCGAAAACATCTGGGTAAATCACGTTCTGCTTTTATTTAGTGAATCAGATCATTTTGTTCCCTTTGAGCTGAGCGACAAAAGATCCTCTGGGCCCTCACCCTCTGTGTAGATTTAATTGAGGATTTCATAAAGAAAGCCTCTAGTTCTGGGCACCAGTTCCTAATGGGTTGACTAAGATAGTCCTGGAGGGGGACCCTCGCTTGTTGGCTAGTGTTCTTCACATCAAGTTTCTGAGAATTATTTCAACACTTGTGATGCCTCCATCCTGGGATCCGGTGGTTATAATACCTATATATAAGAAGGGCGATGGGAACAGTCTTCTTAACTACCATCCTATCTCCCTTCTTGATTACGAAAGTAAAATCTTCACGGGCCTGATCCTGAGAGATTTGGAGAGCAGGGCATCTTCTACTGGTCACCTGAAGAGGTTCCAGACAGACTTCAGAAGAGGGAGAGGGACTGGCTTGAACGGCTTTATAGAGGGCTGCCTGAAGGAGGAATTGATCATGGTGGGAAGTCTTCTGGTTTATAACGTGGCCATCTATTACTCCCAGGCATTCAACTGTATAAACTGTAACCTACTGTGGAAAAAACAGAGGAATTGGTTGATTCCCCAGCTCTCCTGGCCGTTTTGGTACACCTGTATGACTCAACCTTTCTCCAGGTGTTTCAAAAAAGGTAGCAGGCATTCCTCTCCAGAAAGAACATGGCATGATAACCTGTTCTGAGATGAGAGTTTGCAGCACACGCTTTTTGCTCACTGTACCTTTCACAGATGGGTCATCCACCAAGAACAAGTCAATGGGCCTCATTAAACGGTAGGCGGTAAGGGTTTACCGGTACCGGTATTTTACCGGTACCGGTAAACCCTTACTGATCTTACTACGAGGTCCCTTTGCGGGTTGGTACCTTAACGCCTTCTTTTAGCGGTACCGTAATTACCGCCTTCCCCATTCCCATTATGCCCTATGGGGCAAAAATGGGAATGAGGAAGGGCAATGGAGGAAGGAGGAATTACCGCCTTCCCAACCTTGGAATAGGGCGGTAATTCCCCTTTCCTCCAAGGCGGTACCAGTAAATTACCGGCATGAACCATGGCGCTAATGGCGCCATGGTTTACCGCCTACCGTGTAATGAGGCCCAATGGGCTGTGTTCGTCCTGGTAGAGAGTTTCCCAGACCCCCCTCTGTTTTGCATACCAAGTAACTTTGGGTCTCACCCTAAGTTACCAGGGGAATCCAGACGCGGACCCCTTGCTCACTGCTTTTAGGGAGGCACAGCTTCACCTCGCTGATGATGCCAAACTAGGCTGAAACACGTGTATGGGGTTGCTGTGGTACTCTTGTTCAGAGGAGAATTGCCTAGCATTTCGGTGCTGGACTGCACCTGGGCAGGACAAAGACTGATATGCAGGGACATTTCTTCTCTGTGAAATGAACAGTGAGCTAAAGACTTGGTTGAGACTCTCCCAGGGGCCATCCACACAAGAACAAGTCAATGGGCTGTGTTCGTGCTGGTAGAGAGTTTCCCAGACCCCCCTCTGTCTTTCTCCAGGTGCTATTGGACGGGCAGGTTGACCTGACGGAACATTTTGTATTTAAAAGATGCCTCCAACAGGGCCGCGTTTTAGGTCCCTGCCCGTATTCAGGCCGATTCATGGAATTAATGTGCGCTGAAAAATTCCACGCAAGCGTGCGAAAGCGTGCGAATCGCAGCGCAAGTGCGAAAATCACAGCGAAACCCGCGCACAGCGATTCATGGAAGTCTGTGCGCGTGTCAATCCCTGGATGTGCGCTAAAATCCTGCGTGGCGCACGCTGGCGCACACGTCTCCAAACAGAGTGCGCTACGCGCACAGCGAAAGCACACATAGCGCAGCGCACACAACAAAAGTAGGTGGAACAGGGGGCGTAACACGCGGAATGGGGAACAAGGCGTGAAAATGTGGGCGTCACGGGGGAAGTACAGGAGGCAAATGCACGGAACGAGAAGGGTTGATTATTGATGCACACCTTGAAATTAATGGCAATAAAAAGTACATTCAATAAATGTTAGAAGTTAATTTTAGGTGTGGGGGAGGAACTGGGGCCATGGCACAAGACCCCAACAAATAAGAGACAAATAGGATGAGGATTCAACATGGGAACCCTCCCGTCCCCTGCACACTTTCAGGTGTTTGGACTAAGTCCACTACTGTAATTTAATATTAATACAAAGAACATATAAACCAGGAAATCCAGTTTTATGTTTTTATAGTAAGATTTATGTCTTGGGTATCAAATACATATTATCAAAAGAAGAAACATTTACAAATTCAAGAAGCAAAAACAGTGCAAGAATAGGTCACAACAAATTTAAGGAGACAGTGGAATCCAATTCATGTGGCGACGCGTTTCGAGGATACTTTCCTCTTCTTCATAAGGCCAAAATTGAATTCTTAATACAAAAGGGAAAAAGAAGGAAAAACATTTGTTCACGTTTTTTACCTTAAGACAGTTCATGTTACTCATGCTATACATTTCAATGTCATTTGTTTGGCAGAACAAACATTATTGCTAGAGTAGATGTAATCCACCCTGTACCCCTAGGGCACATTCATTCCTGTTTCAATTCAGGGTGAGGGGAGAGGGGAAGGTTCAGAACGACGATTCTAGACCAGTGCGGGAAAGGTAGTCACTCAAGGAGTTTAAGAAGAATAAAGTTTGGAAGAAAACCATATAAGACACAATATAGAGAGGTAAATCTTGAGTAAAAATAAATTACCGGTGAGAAATGTATTCAGGAACACTGGGTACAGATTTTGATCATAGGTAGTGAATCAGACAATATGTAGACCCTCCACAGGTAAGTTAAGCCACTGTAGTCAAAGAGAACACAGACGAAAAATAAGAGAGCATGTAAGTCTAAAGAAAACTGTATTTAGGAGAAAATTCAACAATAGGCACTTGTTAAAATATTGTACCTGTGAAGTGTGCAGGAAAAAGGTAACGAACGCGGAAAACACCAAATATTCAAACGACGGGAAAGTCAAATAGACTCAGGGTCATTCACATGTACCACTATGTAACTTCTGTTCAACGATTGACATAGGTCGGTAGAATACTCTAGAAAATATAATAACAGACATCCGAAAAATAATTGAAAGGCATGTGCTTATTCAGTACTGTCCGAAACTAGGATAAACGCTGGTAAGTGGAATACCTTTAAGTATTAGCTTTGAAGTTACAATGCGCAGGCTGCCAGGCACAACAGGCTGGTGATGCAGTTTCTAGGCCATGCGGCTCGAAAAAATGTCGATCTGATTGAGAAGATGTTCGGGCTAAATGGCTCGATGTACTTGTAGACTGCAGGTCCAAGTATACGAGTGGAAATCTGTGGAAAGTGAGGCGGGGAGTTAGTCCGGCTCAAGGGTGAGTGAATAGTTCAGATAGATATCTCAGTTGGAAAGAGTATAGACAGCTGTACGCGCTTACCTGCACGGGGGGAGACAGTTCAGAACGACTGCTGCCGCTGGTCAACGCGTCCTAGCAGCTATGGAAACGGCGCAAGTTCTAAAGGATCTAGTTTACGGGTATGAAGATAAGAGGGACTGGTAAAGTCACCTCAAAGGTCGGCCATCTTAGAATGGACTATGTGACCATTGGGTGAACCAACAATGGTTGACTACAATGTGTAAATAAGTGGAATTGTGTAAAGGTAAAAGGAGAAATGTAGTGTGGAAACAAACTAAAAGAAGACTAGAAGGGATATAAAAGAAAGATTCACAGAGATGTAACCTAAGTGGAATTCGGGCAACGATGTAGACAAATCTACAGAGTCAAATAAAAGAGACTATCCAATAAGGATATAGATAGGTGAAGAAGTTGCACTGAAATTCAGAAACGTCAGAATGAAACGAACTCCATCCACCAGAACCCAAATGAAAAGGGTATTTTAGTCATTTACAAGGCTCATTTACATAATATACAGCTTGAAGATAAAACAAAAATAAACATAATTTTGATTCATGAGTTATCATACAACATATAGCAAAATAATTAATTATATATATGCATATATACATACAGCTCAACCTTCGGTGGAGCATATATCAAAGGGATATCAAGAAAATCAAACAGATCATTAAAAGATTCAATCGAATATTACTTATTAGTAGTTGAAATTTCCAAAAGAGATAAACTCAACATGGTTTGGTCATTACAAAAATCATGATGCTAGTGCTGAGGGTCAAATATTCCCTGTTCACAGGAAACAATTAAGGGTAAAGTCTTCATTGAGGCCCCAAGGTTGTAGGGAGCCCAGTCTGTCGATCCAATAGGCCTCTCTCTGTAGTAGAAGGGATTGAAAGTCACTGCCCCTTGTTGGGTGTTTGACAACTTCAAGTATCTGAAATTTGATTTGGGCAGTAGAATGTTTCTCGGAATTGAAGTGTCGGGCTGCTGGTGAGTATTGGTTCTTACATCGTATGTTCGATTTATGTTCTGTTAATCTTAATTTTATGGATCTTTTTGTCTGGCCAATATACACCTTTCCGCAGGGACATTTCAGAAAGTATATTACACCTGATGACAAACAGGTGGAGTAGTCTCTAAGTTTAATTTTTTGTCCAGTTCTCGGGTGAGTTACCACATCACCTTTGATGACGTTGTTACAGTGTGTGCATCCCAAACAGGGGAAAGTACCCAATTTTTTAGTAGTTAGAAAAAGTTGCTTGTCCTTGGGTATTTTCTCTGCCCTTACTAATTTATCTCTGATGTTTCTGCCCCTTTTGTAACCCATCATCGGTGGGGTCGGAAATAGTTCTAGCAAAGTCTGGTCATTATGAAGAATGTTCCAATGTTTCTTAATGCTCCTTGAGATCTGAAAACGCTGTCTTGAGAATTGCGATATGAATAACAACGGTGTATCCTTTCCACTGGGTTTTGTTTTTAGCAAATCGGTGCGTGTGATCTCTGACGCTCTGCTTTTAGCGACTTCCAAAACATCTTGAGGATAGCCTCTATTCTGAAATTTATTCACAAGGTTATTACATTCCTGTGTTGGAATTTCTGGATCGGAAATAATCCTCTTGAGTCTTAAGATTTGGCTATACGGTAAACTTTGAAGCATAGCTCTGGGGTGGAAGCTAGAGTAGTGTAGCAGGTTCTTTGCATCCGTTGGTTTATGGTATATGGAGGTTGCAATTACGTTGTTACTAATGCTCAGATTAACATCCAAGAAGTGAAGGTACGGGTTACCGACTTCCATGGTGAACTTGATTCGAGGGTGCACTGAGTTGATGTACTCAAAAAATAGGTCCAATTCTACACGCGTACCACACCATATACCAAAAATGTCATCTATGAATCTTTTCCATGTCAGAATATAAGGGGACCATGTGGGATGTTCCAAAACATTTTGGCTTTCAAACTGAAACATAAATGTATTTGCATAGACAGGTGCCATCGATGATCCCATCGAGGTTCGGGAGGTCTGCAAGAAGTATTTGCCCTGGTACCTGAAGTAACTGTTGAATAGAATAAGGTTAAGCAACTCAAGGACAAATTGTGGGTTACCCTGGATCTCTGGATTATTAAGTAGTAGCCATTCGACAGATTCTATACCTTCGCCATGGGGGATCGAAGTGTATAGGCTGCAGACGTCAAGACTGAATAGAATACAATCTTCACTGATGACTGAAAAATCTCTAAGGCTGTTCAAAAAATCGGTTGTATCCTTTAAATAGGTAGATGTTGCCTGTATAATCGGTTGAAGTAGTTTATCGGTATAAATGGCCAAGGGGTCGAATACACTCTCTGTTCCAGCTACAATTGGTCTGAGGGGAGGGTTATATTTGTCCTTATGTATCTTGGGGAGTCCGTAAAAGACTGGAGTGATAGGATGGGAGTTGGTTAGAAATTGATATGTCTTATCGCTGATCCACTCGTTTTCCTTTGCCTTGAGTAACGTTCTGTTTATCAATGTTCTAATTTCCGGTAGTGGATCTCTATCCATACAGCATAAGTGTCTGTATCATTAAGGAGTTCAATGCATTTCTTATTGTAGAAAGATGTATCCATAATCACTATTTCACCCCCCTTATCTGCTGGTTTGATGGTGATTTCCTCATTTTTAGCTAAATCATCAATTAAATCAAGTTGGCGATTCTTAATATTGATGGGCGTTTTTCTCTTGTAATTGATCTTGCTTAGATCTTGGAGAACACTTTTCTCAAACAAATTCAGGATAGAATTTTGAACATGAGGGTCAAATGTGCTTTTTGGGCGAATTTCCAACAGGTCATCATGGGTCGGTTCAGGTGTCATTTCTGGTTGAGTAGCGAAGAAGATTTTTAACCGTAGTTTTCTCAGCAGTCTATGTAAACAGATCTTCTCCTGAAAAAGCGAGGTGTTACAAGTAGGCACAAAAGAGAGTCCTTTATTAAGTAAATTAAGTTGTTCTGTTGTTAGAGACTTGCTGGAGATATTAACTACCAAGTTGTTAGTCCCTATTTGTTTTTCTTTTTTATTTGTGGCTTTCTTCCCTCTCCTGGTTTTTCTCTTAGGCCTAAAAAATCCCCAGTGAATGAATTAGGGTCAGTTTCTTTGTTTGTCAGGGAACTTGGAATTCCTAATGCTCTGGATCTATTAGTGTCCTCAGGTAAGTCTCGTTGATTGGTTTCTTCCAGTGTAGGTCTCTGTATAGGTTTGCCAATACTGCTATCACTACTGTTGCCAGAGTTTGTTGAGCCTGTATTGTGTTGTCTATTACGGTTGAAGTTCCTTTGTTGGTAATATTCCTGCCAATTGTAGACTATGTCATTTAAATAGTGGAAAGTATCTCTCTTAAATTTACACAATTTTCTTTGTTCGATTTCTGTTTTGTAGTTGGCCAATTTGAAATTGATGTCCTCCAAAATTTCTGCCAGATCTTTTGCTGTTTTGAGTTTGGATATTTGTTCTTGGACAGTCTTAATTTCGGAGTCTATGGTTTCAAGGGATTTAGATAATTCTTCTATAGTTAAGAGTATAAGGTCTAGGGAACACTTGTTAAGGATTTGATCCCACTTCTGTATGAACGCTTTATTTTCACTACACAGCGTTGGTCTTAAGTAAACTCACAGACCTCTAGGGATTTTTTTAGCTTTAAAGTATTCGATCTGGGTACTAGCATGCAATTTTTGGGATATTTCCCGTCTAATAAGTTTTTCAAGTTTTTTATTGATTTTTCTGGATTATTCTGACTTTGTAATGTTTTTTCTGTGGTTTTGATGAGGCCTAAGATGCGTGTTGCTTCTTCCGCACTAAAGGCTAGTGTGGTAGCATGTTTATCAGTTAACTCATTCAGTCTGGAAAAGGACATTTCTAAGCAACCAGCGATTCATGGAAGTCTGTGCGCGTGTCATTCCCTGGATGTGTGCTAAAATCCTGCGTGGCGCACGCTGGCGCACACGTCTCCAAACAGCGTGCGCTACACGCACAGCGAAAGCGCACATAGCGCAGCGCACACAACAAAAGTAGGCAGAACAAGGGGCGTAACACGCGGAATGGGGAACAACGCGTGAAAATGTGGGCGTCATGGGGGAAGTACAGGAGGCAAATGCACGGAACGCCCACACGCGCGTCTACAACACGTATTCATGGAATTGAACGGGGCAAATGCGTGCGCCAAAAAAGATGCGCTAATCTGGAAACACGTACGCCAGCAGGAAGCAGGCGTACGTGGACCCGCGCAGCATAAAAGTGCACGCAAACAACAAAGAAGCTCAGGCGCCAGGATGAATATACCATTCCTAGCAGCAGTGGTCGTGGGATACCACAGGAGGAGGAGGAGGAGAGTCAGGCCCAGAATTTTCACACCCAGAACCAGCCTTTTTGGGATGCCTGATGACCAGGTGTATGGGAGGTACAGGTTTCCACCTCACCTAATACTCGACCTGGTGAGTGAGTGGGAGGATGACCTCACATCACCCACCCTGTGCTCCCAAGCACTGAGCCCCATGGAGAAGGTCCTTAATGTACTGCACTTCTTGGCCATTGGATCATTTAATCTGACAAGTGCTATAGTGGGGGGGTGTCACAGGCCACGCAGTCACGCTGCCTACACCTGGTGTTGGCCATCATGACTGCACGCCCATCAGTCCGCAGGCACATATACCTGCCCAGAACACCTGCAGAAAGGGAGGCTGCCGTCCAGGATTTTTATGGGGTGGCACAATTCCCCAAAGTGCTAGGTGCCATTGATTGCACCCATGTGGCTCTACGTCCCCCCAGGGCATCTGAGCACATCTATAGAAACCGCAAGCACTGGCATTCCATCAACGTGCAGGTAGTATGTGATGCCAAGGGAATCATCACCTCAGTATATGCCAACTATCCAGGGTCCACCCATGACAGTTTAATTTACAGAATGTCAACCCTAAACCGGGACCTAGAAGCTGGGCGGCATGGCGATACATAGCTGCTTGAGCTGCTTGGTGAGTATAAATGCCACTGCACATGCATGCATGTCAGATACTGAGTAATGTCGCAACCCCACTAATGATACCCATGACCACCTCCCCAGGGGACAGTGCCTACCCTCTGAGCACCCACATGATGACGCCAATTCAGAACCCCACCACACCACCCGAGGTAAGATACAACACAGCCCATATTGCAACCCAGGGCATAGTGGAGCGCACATTCGGAGTGCTCAAGTCATGCTTTCGCTCCCTTGACCGTTCTGGTGGGCAGTTGCTATACGCTCCCCCAGTAGTGTGCAGGATCATAGTGGCAGCATGTGTCCTGCAGAATGTTGCAACACACCGCAGCCTGCCGGTGGACATGGTGGTGCCCCCACATCCCCAACCACATGCACGCCCGCTGCGCATGGAGGGGAAAGGGCACGTGGTGAGGTAGCGCGTACGCAGCTGGTGGCTAATTACTTCACATAAAATCACACCCCTGCGGAGTGCACACAGCCCTGGCACATACCAGCTGACAATCAATGATGATGACATAAGGGACAGTCAACTGCCACAACCATACCAGCCTGAGATTGGTCGCCTGGAAGTGTTACATTGTGTGCATCCCTACCTACTCAAACACCACCAATGGTGTCATCAAAACACATACATCTATGCTGCTAAATTGATTACCCCCTTGCAAAATACAACATGAGAACAGCGCCATGTCACCCAACCCCTCCCCAGCTCCGCCACCCAACACACCATGGCATGTCATGCAATGTGAAAGCAAACAAAGCAATGCACAAGACCTGACACAAGTGTCACAAAGTACACTGTTCCTAATCCTAATGGAAACTGTCCACAGACAATATGCTCCCAGTAATCTATAACTAACAGCACACATTACCAAATACTTACCACCAACACTATGCAGCAACACACCATGACAAATTGCAAAAACATGACAGTACTAAGTTAAAGTAGTGGTAGTCTTAAAACCTGAATACGCCAGCACATCGACCCCTTCCAACTGTAGAGTGTTGCTGCCACGCAAATGTGTCAGTGTACTGCATACAACATGAACTCCATCTGCAAAGTAGACGGCCTTGTGAAGACATGAGGAAGGAACCTGCAAATTAGGCGGAAGACATGGATGCACAAGCACATATCAATACACCATGCAGTGTACAATACAACAACAATATCCACTAGGGATGTCTACACAGTATTGACTACAGACTGCCCAGACAGCTCATGGGAGCCCAATGTCACTGTGTAATTCACTGTCACTTGGTCACACCCTTTGCAAGCCCATGGAAACGGGAAGCAGGAGGGGTGTGTGTCTCACGAACCCAAGCATCTAACCCAAACTCAGGACAAGGCTGCATGGGCCCAGCTGGAATACAGTGGATGCCCACGGGAGCCACACAAGGCAACACACTGTAAAAAAATAAATAAATATAAAAAATAAAAAAAAATGGCCCTGTGGGGCCCGGGGGGGTGGGAGAGGCCACCCAGGAGGTTTGAGGACAGGGTGCACACCAACACCCTCCTGCGTGAAAGTGGCGGAAAATAAAACCCTCCTTGGGCTCATGGCCTGCACGGCTATGCCATTGTGGGAGAACTGCTGTCACT
This sequence comes from Ambystoma mexicanum, assembly GCF_040938575.1. Taxonomy (NCBI): domain Eukaryota; kingdom Metazoa; phylum Chordata; class Amphibia; order Caudata; family Ambystomatidae; genus Ambystoma; species Ambystoma mexicanum. Next base: position 322,197,916 of record NC_090925.1, on the reverse strand, counting down.
CTCTTCACCCTCTGCTGCTGCATCAGGAGGTTGTGGCACTATGGGAGGCAGCCCACGCAAAGCCCTGGTATGGTCCTCTATGGCAGCAAGCATGCGGGTCTGGAAGGTCTGATTCTGGAGGATTAAAGTGCAAAATCCCCATGCAGCACCTCACGGGTTGCCTGCATTTCTGCACACATGGCCTCGCGTGATGCCCGGATCTCCTCACATGTTGCCTGCAGCTCAGCTGAGAGTGAACATGTGAGCTGCTCCAACTGCTGTTCTGCCCTAACATTTCATGAAGCCTCAAGTTCAAGCAGAGTCTCCCTGAGATTATGGAGTTCTACCCTCAGGGCTTCCCTGTGGCCCTGGGACTCTATTGATATGGATTTGCGCAGAGTCTCTCCAGTGCCGCCCGTCGGTCCCTGTTGGATGCCAACATGTCTTCCCTGTGTGATTGGCAAATGGAGTCTGTTGCCTGCTGTTGTTGCTCCATCTGCCTTTTAAGGGGGATAATGGAAGTGGCCACCCTCTCCATTGCCTGAGCAATCATTTCTACTGATGCTGCCTGTTGGGTTGCCATACCGTACATGGAGTTTTCCCATACAGTATTGCCTGGTGGTGCACGGCCACCGCGTCGGCGGGCACCACACCTGTTTGGGGCAAGGCGATCTGCACCTTGCTGTGCTGGCACTGTCTGAGGCTGCAGGACTGCATTCCCCCTCTGATCTGCTGGCCCAGGAACAGGATCAGATGCTGTGGAGTGTGACCCTGCATCCGTAACCGCCAAAGGCGGACCTACAAACACTGACATCCCCATAGAGGGTTCTACCCCTGGTGCAGGTGGGTTGGACAGAACAGAATCCCTACCAGAAGCACTGACCTGCCACAGCACATAAGTCTCATCATCCGACTCAGCACCTGAATAGAGGTCTGGGGAGCTGCACCCAGAGACACCCCTCGACAGTATGGTCTGCAGTACTAAGGTGTTTTCACACACCACCACACCACATCCCCCACTGGTGCCTGGTCGTGGCTGAGAATCCCCCTGGGTCTGCACCATCTCATGAACCTCACCAGCATCAAGTGCGTCATCACCTGCAAATACATGAAATACAACAAATGGAAACAGGCATGAGCACCATAGCACACACATAGGCCTGACAATACATATATCCTGTACATGGTTTACACATGTCCCACATGACTATAAGCCTGCCATGCATGCACTGTCAAAGAGTTGGAAGGGGAGTCAAAAAGACAGACACCGAGGAGACCAAGATGGAAAAGCAACACATTTGCAGCATGTTGGATAGCACTGGCATCACACATCAGGCTGTGAGTGCCATGTCCAATAAACATACATGACACATGCCAGCACACAGATGTCATGTACCATAGCCATGGTAAATTACAAAAATACAGCGATATGTCAGTGAATGAGTACTGTCACACATCCATGTCACATGGACATGATGAGAAGATTAATGCAGAATAGTGTTGCAAAATATGCATGTGCCACACACTGCAACACATCCAGTGTCCAATTATACAGTCATTGTAGGCTGATGTACACATCAATGGTTGGTCACTTTAACATTACAGGAAACATCTGTCATGTTCCACATGCAAACAGGCCCAAAAAATAAATTTCAGCAGGCCAATACTCTATCGCCCTGAATGGTCTAATCATTCACATAACCCTGTACAAATAGTGGTCCAATGTGGGCTGTAAACAATGACCGAAGCACGTCACATATGTGGCATTAGGGCTGAAAAATGCGTAGCAAAAATGGGAGAGTGGAAACAATCAGCCTGAATGAACACTTAAAAATATCTGAACAATGTTGTTGCAAGATGACAGTTCAAGGTCAACTGTAGTAATGTGGGGCTAATTGGCTACTGTGGGCAGAAGGGATACTGTCATACCCAAATCCAAGGCACGTGAATGTATTGGAGGAAGCACATGGGTGACCCATAACACTCAGGAGTCCACACCCTCACCTGGCACTCAATCAGAACCCGTCACCCAAACAACATACACATGGATTACACACACATGCATGGGCACTCACCGGACAATGCGTCGTAATCTGGTAGGTCACCCACACCTTGGATCTGTTCCTCTGTGACGAAGGTCCCAGCAACAGACTCATGTTCAGTGAGTTTGTTGTCCTCTGGTGGAGACCCACCGCCAGTCACCAGAGTAGCGGCATGATTTGAGGCCAGCTTTTTCTTTGCTCTGCGTTTCAGGTCATTCCACTGCTAGTAGCAATCAGCAGCTGTGCGCCTCACAAATCCAAGGGCACTTATGCGGTCCGCAATGGTCTGCCAGTGTGCCCTACGTTGACCAGGTGTGGTCTTGCACCCTGCAGTCACCACCATTTCGCGGCTATGTACCGACACATAGGCCACAAGTGCATCTAGTTCGGGGTCATTAAAGCTCGGCTTCCTTGATGTGCCGGAGTGTGTAGCAGTGTCTGGGGTCTCAGCCTGTAGTGCCAGAGCACCCTTCTTCCTCTTTTTCAAAGGTGGAGTGGAGCCTGAGTGGCTTACGACGCTCTGGTCAGTAGGGGCAGAAGCGCCGGTGTACTGGGTACTAGGAGTGTGCGAATGCACAATGACCATAGGTCTTGGTGCAGGCATTGGCTGAAGTGTGATGTTGACAGGGGCAACGTCGGTTTGATGGACCTGGACCGACACTGTCCCGGCTGGGAGACTCAGAGCTGGGGTGGATAGAGCTGCAGCTGCCCCTGCAGCCTCCCCACCCTGCCTCCTTGGGGCAGCAGATGACATTGCTGCCCCAGATCCACATGGCCTGGTGACACCAACTTGCACCGCCACACGTGGCTTGGACTTGCTGACCTGGAAGTCAGCCTGGGAGTGATCCTGTGCCGGGTCAGGTGCCACAATGGGCTGGTCCAACAAGGGCTGAGCTGGGATGGTGTCAGCCACGTTTCCCTCAACCATGGGGGGGGGGCATGGGTGTCCCTGATTGGTCCTCCACACATGGGGGTCTAGGGGCACCCTGCAAATCCTGGCCACATCCACTACAGCGCCCACCACGCCCACTTTTTGGAGGTCGGCCACCTTTGCCTCCCTTACCGCTTGGTCGCCTCCCAACCATGGCACTGATGTTGTTGTGCGTATGGGAGTAGCAGTAAATGATTGTCCTGGGCAATTGGGGGTGAAAGGGGTAGGGTACTAGATGGTATTCGTAACCCTAGTGCTCTAGCAAGGCTGTCTTTGACCCCTGGGGGAAGATGACGGGTCACGCAATTCACAGGCACCCCGAAAACAAAAAATAATGTGCATGCAACCCCTCGTAGACCACGTGCGTGGAAAAATTAACCCGCACTACGCTGTGGCACCCAGAAACACAAGAATAAGCGTACACGTGTTACACGCAGCATACAATGACCTTTGAAGGGGTACGCGACACACAGGATAAGCACAGTTGGTAAATACCTGCGCGACTCACCGTCTGCCTGGAAAAAGAATGTGAAAAAGACGCGCGTGTGCGCGTTGGCAACACCCCCGCCAAAAGAAGAATTGTACACTGTCTGAGGAGACAGGACAAAAGAAGAAGTGAACGCTGTTTGAGGAAACAGGCTCAACAAAAAAATAGAACGCTATCAGAGGTAACAGGGAGTACGAACTTGAAACGCTGTGAAGTAATCGCGTGTGAACTGACAAGAAGTACAGATTTCACCCACACGCTCTCCACAAAAAGCACGTACAAGGAAATGGGGTCCTACACGTACCTTTTAAAGCGGCCCACACGTCACATACAACATCACTTACGTGTGTATGCGCTAAGGCCCTTATCTCCAATTACGCAAGCTGACACTCGGACGTGCAGTTCTTGGACATGTACACATGCACCCGTGCTGAGGGAAACGCCCACCCGTCATGTCACAGACGCGTTCTCCCTTTCCTCGGATTACACGCATTCACATGCGGTCGTGCAGTTTTTTCTCGCGCCATGAACCACTATGCCCACGAGGGAAACGCCTGTGCGCAGGGAAACGACCGTGCGCGTCACGTCACAGACGTGCTTATGCGCTAAGGGCCTTTGGTCCAATGAAACCGCATACGTGTGGTGACGCGCTTACGCGCTAAGGGCCTTTTCTCGAATTACACACTGAGGTGCAATTTTTTCACGTGCCAAATCACTCCGTATCAAGCTGGCCACACGAAAACACACGGAAGACCACGCTCCTGCCCAGAAGGCCGAATTACTGCCCCCCAGAGCCCTGAGCACGCTCCCACCTGCCATCTGCTGCTGCCTGCCAGCTGCCCACGTGCCCTGCTATTTGGTGCCTGCACGTCAGCCAGGGTTCCAGTTGCTGTGTCCACCCCTGCTGGAACAGAAGACTCCCGACTGGGATACCATCGCTCCTCAGCCCAGCCCCAGGACCCAGTTGCCCACCGACGCCTGCGTCAGGGGTCGCCATGTCAGGGCAAACACCATCTGAGACCACTGGCGACCCTCAGCCAGAGAGGCAGAGGGCCACCAGCTTCAGTGTGAAGGAAGTTGGTGTCCTGGTGGAGCATGTCCTGGGGCATTTTGATGCCCTCTTTGGAACATCACGCGCCAACAAGGAAGGACGGGAGAGGATCTGGGATGACGTAGTGGTTGCCATCAACGTGGAGGGGGTGGCAACCCGCGACATCAAGCACGTCAAGAAGCGCTGGGAGGACTTGAGGTCCAGGACCCTCTACAAGGCCTGGCGCCTCGCGGAGGGGGGCCGGGTCAGCTTGAGTGACATCCAGATGAGGGTCCTGGAATGCGTAGGCCCAGCGCTCCACGCCCAGATCCTGCAGAGGAAGACCCGTCTGGAGTTGAGCGGTAAGTGGCCAAGCATTGGTGTGTGGGACAGGGCATGTTGCAGTGTGCTGGTAGTCTGATACTTGCCTGTATGTGTGACATAGGCCATGTATGGATGTGTGTGTGCAGGGACATCATGGCCATGCATGTGAGACCAGTAATGTGTGAACCACATGGATGGTGCATGAGTTACAATGCAACATGGGTAGCTGTTTGGCAAATGCACACATGAAAGCATGCCAGTGTCTGTTCTTGCACATGGTGGGGGTGTGAGGGATGGGTGCTGCTGTCATGTACATGTATGTTGCACATGTGTGTGTATCTGAGAAGTGTGTGTGCGACTTAGGTACGCCATGGATTCGTGACACATGTCTGTGATGATGTGTACATTCACTCATGCAGTGCGGTCACCGTTGTATGCACTGTGTCTATCCACTGTGTCTGTGGTGTGCAAGGCATGATGCATGATCCTCCGGTGATGTGTGTGCATGGGATCAGTGTGAGCCATGATGCATGTGAGTTTGAAGGCAAGATTTTGGTTAAGAGAGGCCCTTGTACATGGATGCTGATGTTGATTGCAGGCGCCGTGCCTGTTCATGCATGTGTGTTGCGTGCATTCACCCATGTGTTGTGAAGGGACAGGATGGAAGTGACGTTAGACACTGCAACTCATGTGTTATTGCTTCCTGTCTAGGGGAATGTTGTACTGTACCCTGATGCTTGTGTTCTATGATTCCCTCTACGCAGCGGCAAGTGAAGAAGAGGGCGGAGACGGCGCTGTGGAGCCAAGCAGCGGGGATGCCACCACCGGGCGGCGACGCAAGGCCCAGCCACCCTCCCAGGACTTGCCATCATCCGGAAGCAAGGGGGCTGGTGCCGCGTATGCCACTACGGCTGTGGCGGAAGGGCCGGATGAGCCCCCACAGGGGCTTGCAATGGCGGAAGACGGTACGGAGACATCTAGGTTGGTGGTCTCCACAGAGGAGGAGGAGCCCGCTACTGAGCCGCACATGGGGCCTGGTGGGGGTAGTACCACTGGTGCAAGTTGTGCAGTCCAGGGCCAGTGTCAGGAGGCAGCACAGGTCACCGCGGAGGGGCCTGTGCATGTCCCTGTCCTTGACCCTGTGACTGCACCACCATGCACCAGTAGGGATACCCCGTCCCAGGCCCGTCCGCAGGTAGGGGAGAGTGCCATGTCATCTGCCTCTCCACTACCTGCGGACGAGGGGTCCCATGACGATATGGGCTCCGTCCTGATTGGTGTCGCGTTGCACATGCGTGACATTCGTGATGACGTGCGTTCTTCCTGGGAGGAGAATGCACGCCATCACGAACAGCAGCATCGCGACGTGGCACTGTTGGGAGGGGCACTGGTCGGTGGGTTCCTACATGTGTCGTGCACTCTGGTGGACCTCTCCTCCTCTGTGGAGACTATGCGCCAGTCGTTTTCCCTGCCGTCTTCCGGCCCAGATTCCACCAGGGCCCCCTGTGGACCTGGCCCGACCAACACAGCCAGCTTGGTGGAGCTCACATCCCTGCCACAGTCGGGAGTCGACGGTCCAGCAGGGGTGGACACCACAACTGGAGACCAGCTGATGGAGGATGTGCAGGCACCATTGTACAGGGCACATGGACAGCAGCAGGAACAGGCTGTAGGTGGGAGCAATGATGACTCGGGGCCATCAAATTCGGAGGGGCAGGCATCGGCCAGAGGGCAGGAGGACCCAGGAATGGGAGTGTCTTCCGTGTGACAGCGGTTGGGCCAGCGGATAGATGCGGAGCGGCGGCGGGCGGAACAGGAGTGGCTCACCATGGTCAGGGCAGAGTTCTCCATGCGTCGGGCGTTGAGGTGGGCAGAGTGCCTCGAGGCAACTCGCAGGGAGTTGAAACAGGTCATGAGTGCCTCCCTGTGAGACCTCGGGGCCAGGGCAGAGGCCCGCCTCCGGGACATCGACATGGAGTTCGATGATGCCCTGGCCCGGGACAGCACAGAGTGAGCCGCAGGACTTGCCCGGCGCCATTGTATATAGTTGGATAGTGTTAGGTTTCCTTTCTGTTTTTGTTTATTTTGGGGCGCTTGGACAATGCACCACGTTTTTGTATATAGTTCTTTATTAGGTAGTCTTTTTTGTAGGTTTCATTTCATTTGTTGGGCTCATGGACCCTGTATTGGTGATTTGAATATAGTTGAACAGTGTCTTTATTTTTTTCATTTCACCATGGAGCAATGGATTTCACTTATTTTTTTCCCTTGGATTTGCTTTGTTGGACTGAGACTTTGGACACATTTTCATTTAGATTTCTTTGGATTCTGATTTCATATTTTTGATTCTTTTCCGGACATGCTGCGTTTTATTTCTTCTTCACATTATTGTGTGTTTTATTTTCATTACATTCATTTTGGGTTCAATACATTTTTGTTTCATACTTCGATGTGTGGTATTCTCTCATTGATTTCATGATGTGGGTTTTCACATTCACTTGCACCCATTGTGTGTGTGTGACGGACATGTGTTCATTTACATACTTGCCATTCGGGTTGAATCATGTAATGGGCATTTCTATGTGGGTGGATGCAATACTTGGTTGGGTCTATGGGCTGCGGTGGCGTGGGGTGTGATGTGGCTGGCCATAGGCCCATGATTGAGGAGCGTCATGACGTGGGGGCAGGTGGACATGAGTGGGGGCCTGCTGGCAGGTGCCCCTGAATGCTGGGGGGTAGGGGTGCTGGGGGGCATGTGTGGGACATGAGTGGGGGCCTTCTGGCTGGTGCCCCTGAATGCTGGGGGGTGTGGGTGCTGGGGGACATGAGTGGGACATGAGTGGGGGCCTGCTGGCAGGTGCCCTTGAATGCTGGGGGGTGGAGGTGCTGGGGGACACGTGTGGGACATGAGTGGGGGCCTGCTGGCAGGTGCCCCTGAATGCTGGGGGGTGAGGGCGCTGGGGGACATGTGTGGGACATGAGTGGGGGCCTGCTGGCAGGTGCCCCTGAATGCTTGGGGGTGGCGGTGCTGGGGGACATGTGTGGGACATGAGTGGGGGCCTGCTGGCAGGTGCCCCTGACTACTGGGGGGTGCTGGGGGACATGTGTGGGGGCCTGCTGGCAGGTGCCCCTGACTGCTGGGGGGTGAGGGTGCTGGGAGACATGAGTGGGGGCCTGCTTGCAGGTGCCCCTGAATGCTGGGGGTGGGGGTGCTGGGGGACATGTGTGGGGGTTTGCTGGCTGGTGCTCCTGACTGCTGGGGGGTGGGGGTGCTGGGGGACATGTGTGGGGGCCTTCTGGCAGGTGCCCCTGACTGCTGGGGGGTGGGGGTGCTGGGGGACATGTGTGGGGGCACCCGCGCACCCCTGAAATACACATACCCACTCGCACAGGGCCTATCGCGTGTGAAACTTCCCGCGCACCCCGAAATGCACATACCCCACTCGCACAGGGCCTATCGCCTTTGAAAGTTCCAGCGAACCCCAGTAATGCACGTACCCCACTAGCAAAGGGCCTATCGCGTGTGAAACTTCCCGCATACCCCCGAAATACACGTACCCCACTCGCACAGGGCCTATCGCATGTGAAAGTTCCTGCAAACCCCAGTAATACACGTACCCCACTCGCACAGGGCCTATCGCATGTGAAACTTCCCGCGCACCCCCGAAATACACGTACCCCACTCGCACAGGGCCTATCGCATGTGAAACATCCCGCGCACCCCGAAATACATGTACCCCACTCGCACAAGGCCTATCGCGTGTGAAACTTCCCACGCACCCCTGAAATACACGTACCCTGCTCCAATCGCGTGTGAAACTTCCCAAGCACCCCCGAAATACACGTACCCCGCTCCAATCGCGTGTGAAACTTCCCGCGAACCCCAGTTATACACGTACCCCGCTCCAATCGTGTGTGAGACTCCCCGTGCAGCGGGGTACATGTATTCGGAGGGGTGCGCAGGGAGTTTAACAGGTGTTTTCGTGGTTGGGGGCCTGTGCGCCATGTACAGGATTTGTGCGCTGTGTGGGTTGGGGGCGGAACTGGCGCTGCTGCAGGGTCGCTGCGCCACTCTGCGCCACGGCTGGTTTTGGAAGCTAAAATCCATGAATACGCTGTGCACGGGAATGGATTTTAGGGCACGTAGCTGGCGCAGAAAGTCACACGCGCACTCTGTGCGCCAGCCGTGTGTGCCACTTGTGCACTGAATTCTATGAATTACCCCCTTAATCTTGATTTGTCGGACCTGGGAGAATTCTTGAACAATTCCTGTTTTGCCCCACGAAGCTTGTTAACTTAAATGGTGCCATATCTCACTTATGCAGAAAATGTCACCCTACTGGTTCGAGCCCCGGTGGGCTTGCAGAAACAGCTTGATCTGATCCCACAGTACTCAATGAGGAATGAACTCAGCATAAATGAGAACAAAACCAGTATCATCGTATTCCATCACAAATTCAATAAACGCACAGGCTTTGGTTAGTCAATAAGAAATTCGAAGATCATTCTGACTCAAGGGTTTGTGTACCTTGGTTTCAGATTGGATGTGGTTGACAATTTCTATTTTATTTATTTATTGTAAATGTGTATGTGCGTATACAGCAGAAAATGTTTCCAGGCGCCACAAGACAAAAAGTGGGTGTGGGGAGGATAAACAACAGAAACAGTGATCCAACTAGGCCTTGTGACATTCGGATCGTGCAAGTGCAGTAAATAAAGAGCAGGGGGGAGGAGGCCACAGGGCTGAGGCTGGGTAAGTGCTAGGGACCCCATGGAGGGCAAGTGAACAGGGAGACAGGGGAAAGGGGAAAGTGCAAGGAACAAGTGGACCGGACTCCGTGGGCTAGTCAGGGAAAGGTGCCCGAAGGCAGTGCTGGTACAGGGGTACTGTGGAAGACTGATGGGAGGAGGACTTGGCCCCATTAAGACTCAGAAGGGACTATGGAGCCAGTCATAGCAGCAGGGTTGGCTTTAGCAGGGGAGGGGGAGAGGAAAGGAGGAGAAGAAGATTAGGAAAGTCTTAAGGAGCTTCCGGAACTTAAGGAGATCTGGCTCAAGTCAGAGAGGGGCAGGGAGGCCATTCCGGAGGGAGGCTCCTGCCTAGGAAAGAGATCTGCCCCCCACTTTATGCTTGGAGAAATGTTTGACCTGCAGGGAGTTATAGCTAGAGGACTGAAGGACTCTAGCAGGGAGGTATTTAGGAGGGATATAGCATGGCCCCAAGCCCCAGAAAGCCTTGTGGATGATGCCGAGGGTCTTCAATTTGATCCTTGCAGCCACCGGAAGCCAGTGGAGAGATTTTAAGGCTGGGGAGATGCAGTCCCTGGGCTTGATGCCAAGGATAAGTCTTGCAGTCCTATTCTGGATTAGTTGAAGAGGGCAGAGAGGTGAACCAGGCAGATTGAGGAAGAGGCTAGTGCAGTAGTTCAGCCTGCAGGGAACCAGAGCTCTAGAAACATTCAGTTTCTGTGGGAAGTTGAGGAAAGGGAGAATACCTCTGAGGAAGTAGAGCTGAAAGTGGGCATTCTTGGCAAGGTCCGTGATATTAGGTAAGAAGGAGAGAGAGAAGTTGAAGATGACTCACAGGTTTTTTGCCCCACAAGAGGGTGAGGGGAGAGGGCCAAATGAAGCTGGCCAGAGATTAGGGGGGAAGGAAGGGGCAGGAGTTCCAATGAGAAGGATCTCAGACAGAGATCATTACCAGCACACCATGCCTAAATAGCAGTCAGACAATCAGGAACGAGAGAGGAAGGAGAGGAGGTACAAGAGAGCAGTTTAAAGGAAAGCTGTGTGTCATCCGCATAATACTGGAAATGAGAAGAGAAGGTGGAGATCAAGTGGGCAAGGGGGGAAAGGTCATTGTTGAAAAGCCACGGCGAGAGGTTAGAGCCCTGAGGGACACCGGAGGTAGAGAATGAGGTAGGGGAGAGAAAAGGGGCCATTTGAACCTTTGAGGGCCGATTTGAAAGGAAAGGGGTCAACCTCGCCAGTGTCCAGCATGTGATACCCAGAGTATCAGAGATGATTAAAGAGGGTGATATCATTGACAGTGTCGAAGGCAGAGGACAGATCAAGGAGGATGAGAACAGAAGGAGAGCAGGAGTTGAGATTTGAGAGCAAGTCATCCCAGGTATTCAGGAGAGCAGTTGCTGTGCCTCTGGATGCTCTAAAGCCGGAATGGTGGTCATTGAGACAGCTCACAGCTTCAGTGTGGTGGGTTAGTTGGGAGATGGCCAACTTCTCCAATAGTTTGCCCAAGAAGGTGGTAGTGGAAATAGGGCGATAATTAGCCAAGCAGGAACAGTCCTCGGATAGCTGTTTTAAGAGGGGATGCACAAGGCAGTGCTTGAGAGGCTGTGGGAAGAAAAGAGTGGTTGCAGAACTCAGCCAAAGAGGGAACGAGGATGGCAATATTGTCCTTGATAGTACTAGAGGAGCAGGGAAGCACCGGTTTGGTGGAGACTTTCATAGAGCAAACCGTCTTGGTGACTACATCCGGTACTATGGGTGAGAAGGAGGAGCGTAGGAGGGAGGGAGTGAGAGGGGTTACAGGAAGCCTCAGAGCAGATGGAGGAAGGAGGGGAGAATGTGGACATGATACCCTGAGTTTTGGTTGTGAAGTGGGAGGCCAAGGCCATGCAGAAGGCCATGCAGTAGGCCAGGGAAGGAGGAGGAGAAGTACTGTGGTATGATTGGCAAGTTCCTTACAGATTTTGAAAAATTCAGCTGTATTGTTGGTGGCCCCCGAGATGCAGGCTTGTATGTGAGCCCGCTTCTTGGACCGGATGGGGAGTCTGTAATGCCTTTGGAGCAGGCCAGTTTGTAAGAGGATGTGTGAGAAGCCAGCCACTTCCGTTTCAGCAAGGCGAGGTCGGAATCATACCAACTGTTGCACTTGGAGGCAGTCTTCATGTGGTTCCTCATGGCAGGGGCAAAGATGTCAAGGGTGTTAGAGATGGAGAGGTGAAGTTTACTAAGGGCTGAGTCACAGTGAGAGTCAATAGCAGGTGTGGGGGGATGAAAGAGACGGCAAAGACAGCAACTGGCACTTGCTTCATAGGTCGAATGACAGAGAAGGAGGCTGGCAGTGCAGGCAGAGTCTTAGCCGGGGAACCCTGGAGCTCCAGGTGGGAGAAGAGGAGAGAATGATCATGCCAAGAGAGAGGTGAAGTGAGAGGGGTAGAGACAGAGATGTCAGCTGAGATGAGTGCATCCAGGGTGTGTCCAGCTGAGTGGGTAGGACCAGAGGGAAGAATGGCGAGGAAGAAAGAGTCACAGAGGTTGTGAAAGCGTAAGGTGGCTGCATCAGGAGAGTCAATATGAATATTGAAGTCTCTGAGGAGGAGAAGCTTAGAGGTAGAAGCGAGGAGGAGAAGGGTTGAGGTCAGCCCACTCTGATATGAAGAGGGAGAAACGCCCAGGGGGCCTATAGATGGTAGCGAGAGTGGTCAAGAGGGTAGGAGAGATGCAAAGCTTGCAGACAAAACATTCAAAGAAAGAGTAGGATTGGGTGGGTACGATAGAGGCAAAGACCAGAGGCGTAGCCAGGATTGTCCAAGTGGAGCCCAAAGCTAATCTAGCTGGGACCACTGCAGTGACATTAACATCTGTAAATGCCTACACAATGCTGGAGAGTTGGCATTTATAGATTCTGTGTGGGCCTTGCTCCCTTGCTCTTGATCTCTTCCTGTTCATATCTGCTTACTGTAATATTGCTGATGGCTATGTCTACACTTCCTGCCTTTTCCTTGTACTTGCAATTAGCCCAGCATATCTGTAACCAAGCTCAGCGTATCTCTGTACCTTCATCTGATTTTCATGTATCTGTAACTAAGTTGAGCATATCCTTGTCTGTTTGCGCCCTGATACTCCAGGGTATGGCGCGCCATACAAATAATAAACTAAACTGAACTAAACTAAACTAAACTAAACTCAGGCCCTACCCTCCCTACGTGTCTGGCAGGGACCCATTCAGGGAAGATAAGGGTCACTCCGGCTGCAGGTCAGTTAGGTATGGGCTTGGAGAGGATCTTTTACCCTCAAGAAGAAGAGTGTCAAGAACAGTACCAGAGCTGTCATTTAACCACGTCTCAGTGAGAGGGAGGATGTCAAGGTCAAAGTCCTCAAGGAGGTGACAATTCTCACTCTGCCGTCAAAACTCCTCTGACATCTGAGGGTAGCTAAGTGAAGCTGGTTGCCTCCTTTAAAGGTTTACCAAGGAGGGATAAAGGGAAGTGGTACCACTGTCGGAGGGGGTAATGAGGGGGGGGGGAGGGAGGCAGAAGGAGGAATAACAGAAGAAGGGAGGAAGTTAATAAGAGACGGAAGACGCCTGTCAAAAAGGAGGAGGTTGGACTGAGAGCCCTGGGCCATGAAAGTGCCATTCAAGTAGACATTGGTGATGCACCTGGATGATGAGAAGTGAGCCAAGAGCACTTCCCATCTAGTTCCACCCTTAATAGGTGAGGAGGAGAAAGGGGAGAGGACTGAAACCATATGGGGAGTCCATCGGTCAGGAGAGGGAACGACAAAGAGAATGTCGTTGATAGTCTGCCTGGAGGAAGCATTGACATAGGTGTCAGTAATGGGCAGCCCTGGCTAGAGACCAGGAGCTCTTCCTAAATGTTTTATTTACTTCCAGGCTTCGAGAGAGAGGGAGGATAGGTAATAGAGTAGCAGTTAGTAGATAGGGGAGATGGAGAGCATCATAGGGAAAGTGGGGAGGGGCGAAGAGGGATACACAGGAGGGAGGGGAGGACAGAGAACTATACAGTGCACAAGAACTCACCAGGTGACCTAGCAGCCGGGGGGCGTAGATGGATCAGCTGATCTCCGGAGGCACATCGTAAGCTAGCAAAATATCACAAAAGAACTATAACTGATTTACAAGGCAGGGTGAACAGAGTTTGCAGTTTAGTGTAGCCCAGGGAGTTTCAGCAACAGCATTTGTTTATCAATTGGCCATTTCAACAGGGCTAGCAGCTTTTAAAGCACATCTAGATTTGAATGACACGGAATGCAGAATTTCAGCAAGGCTACAGCCTTTGAAAACACACATTTTGATTCAGAACTCAGGAATATAACAAAATGCAGCATTAAGCATAGCCAGCAGTTTCATAAAAACATCACTGCAGTCTGAGGACGTAGTGCAACTTGAATTGGGGTTCAGGAAAGGCGGAAAAGGACTCAAAGATTTAAGCAGGCAGGCAGGAAATAGTCATGAGGCATCAGAGCACACCGGTATGCATGCAAGTGGGGCAGATCTAGAGCGGAGCCCTTGGCAGGAAGGAATTAGAGTCAGGATAGCAAGTCTTTTGTGCAAATGTGGAGGTCTCTTTGAGCACATGTTAATGGTGCATTGCAGAAGGGAGCACAGAAAAAGTGCTGACGTCACAATGAATTGCCAGGGCCAGGGCCAGGTAGAGGAGACTGCCCTGTGCCGCCTCTCAGCGTGGTTGCTGGCTGAGTAAGGCAACGTGAGCACTGCAGAGTCAGCGAGGAAAATAAATGGCCTGTAGGGCGGCGGGGAGGCGAGATGGAATGATGTGCCATCACAGAGCACATGGGCCAACCCACGTGCACACAGACAAAGGCCTCAACTCGAACCGGGTGTGCTATCAGGGAGGGGTGGCAGAAAAACACCAGGAAACATCAGCAGCCTACCTCAAGCCAGTGAGGGTGGTGCGTGGCATATCACAGCATCTTGTGAAGATTGCATGAAGGTGTGGGGAAGAGAACCCCTGGCCGGTCGGTCTGGGCCTTCTAGGCCAGACAATGTGGCAATATTGTCATCCCGTATAATTGATATGGCAAAGCAATTATCCATTCAAATGTGAAAAAATACATGCTAGGCTCTGCCGCTTTTCAATATGCCCTCTCCAACCTTTTATAAAATGAAAGTAGTTCCTTCGCTACTGTATGGTATGGAGATTGACATTAAAACCAGGGGCCTCATTACACGGACGGCGGTAAGGGTTAACGGTCACCGTTAATGGCAACGGTGACCGTTAACCCTTACCGCCGTACTACGAGGTCCCTTTGCGGGTTGGAGGATTTAACGCCTGCTTCTTGCAGGCGTTAAAATCCAACCCGCTAAGGGACCTCGGAGCTAATTACGGCACCGCAAAATTGCGGTGCCGTAATTAGCGCCTTCCCCATTTCCATAGAGCCCTATGGGGCAGAAATGGGAATGGGGAAGGGCAATGGCGGAAAGGGGATTTACCGCCCCTCCAACCTTGGAAGGCGGTGCCGGTATTTTACCGGCATGAGCCATGGCGCTAGTAGCGCCATGGCTCACCGCCTACCGTGTAATGAGGCCCCAGGTCTATCAAATATGATAAGGTAGTGTCTAGAGTGTGGAAAGGGGCTCTAAATCTTCCCATTAGCGTCCCAATTGAAGTCCTATGGTTTGAACTGGGCTTGGTATCTTTGGGCTGTCAACAGGAGTGGAAGATGCTTTGTAGAAAAGTGCTGGTTCCATCAGGAGTGTACATATATGTGGACATTGGTGAGATCATGAAGTCCCCTTTATGTTGCTCGTTGGACTTCAGAAAACAACCAGATGCGATATTGTTTTTGATGTAAGGAAACGTCTAATGCTCTCATCTCTAACATAATGCTGGTAAAAAAAAGATTGTTGGAGTATGGTTGGATACAAACAATGTCTAAAATTAGAGGCTTTAAATTGTATAGTAGCTTGTCTCCTCTTGACAAACCTATGGGGGCTAGTCCGAAATATTTTTTAAAATTCCCCAATGCATACTGGCGCCAATGTTCCCTCTAATTATTTTTCTCAAAGTGCGGAAAGGGTTGGCTTTTGTGCACACATTTTCCATTTGCGCACCTGACTAACATGGTAAGCCACTTTGTGAGCATGCGTAGTTAGTGAGCCCTCATCTCAGAAGAGAGTTTGGAAGGGAATTTCCGTACCCAACCACTGTAATTCTTCATTTGATTTCATTTTAATTTGATTTCATTTTATTAAGTGTATAGAGGGCTTTTCGCCAAAAGCACAATTACAAAATATAAAAGAGCAGTACAATTACATGATAATGTAGAACACATCAAAACAGCAGAAGCGAGAAGGGAACAGATTGGGCCTCATTACGACCCGTACCGGTAATCCCTTACCGCCTGATTACAAGGTCCCTTTGCGGGTTGGAGACTTTAACGCCTGCTTTTTGCAGGCGTTAAAAACCAACCCGCAAAGGGACCTCGGTGCTAAGTACGGTGCCGCAATTTGCGGCACCGTACTTAGCGCCTTTCCCATTCCCATTGAGCCCTATGGGGCAAAAATGGGAATGGGGAAGGGCCATGGCGGCATGGGGAATTACCGCCCCGCCAACCTCAGAAAGGGGCGCTAATTCCCCATTCCGCCATGGCGGAGTCGGTAAGTTACCGGCATGGACCATGGTGCTATTAGCACCATGGTCCAACGCCGGGGTCGTAATGAGGCCCATAATCACCGAATATAAAGAAGGTACAGAAGATGAGCTTTCAGATAAGTTTAAAAAATGCGAAGAGAGAAGAAGAGCGAACTGAAGACTGGAGAGAATTCCAGTGTTTAGGGGCTAAGAAAGCAAAAGATTGGAAACAGGAAGAAGCACAGGGGGATTTGGGTAGAGTAAGAAGGAGCAAAAAAAGGTAAGGAGGAGTCAGGCCATGAGTACATTTAAAAACAATCGAGAGAATATGGTAGCAAAGACATGATTCGAAAAGAAGCAACAAAATAGACAGTAGAGACGATGTGATAGAAGAACAAAAGGGTAAAGAAAAGAGAGGACGAACAGAGGAGTTATAGACAGAGCAGAGGGAAAGAAGATGTGAATCAGGAAGACAAAGAAGAGAAGAACAGTAATCAATCGAAGAAAAACCCAAATAAAACAAGATGTTTAGTAGCATGAAATGAGAGGCAAGGATGAGCGTGACAGATGTTGAGAAGAGCATAGAGACAGGAGCAAGCAATAGAAGAGATATGCAGTGTGAAAGAAAGCGAGGGATCAAAGAAAACACCCTAATTGTGTGCAGAAGAAGAGAAGGGCAAAGAAAAAGGAGGAAAATGCAGCCTTTTACAAAGAAGTGTAAAAGGGCCATTTTAGAACACTTTCTCCAAACATACAGGCTACAAATATTTCATATGTGGTTATAAAGAGAGCTCATCAACTAGTCCAAGACTTCAAGATCTGCCAGAAAACCTAGAAAAAGGACTCTTGTGCAGAGAAAAATACATGCATGGACAAGAAAACATTGTTTGCTCAGTATAAATAGGTTTAGTTGTGGCTATTTGTTTGCTAACAATGTTCAGAGACAATGCATGTGGAAAGAAATACAAAAAGCAATATGTCAGAAAACATGCCAATACGAGTTCATGTGCCACTTTAATTAAGTAATTCAAAGGCCAGGAGAACATGCCTCTCATGATGAGTGAATGGATGATATGCAAATCAAAAAAACTGCACAACCGAATATTAGGATCAGAATTCCTTGTTCCTCTGCTAACCATCAACATTATATTGTCCTGTGAACAGAGCTGTAACACTTATTCAAAGCCAGCCTTGCAGCTAAGAGGCATATACATCATCGCTTTTTGCTCCATAAAAACAGGAAAATGTGCCAACAAAGATGCAAAACAATGAACATAAAGGAGTCTACCACATGCTTCTACCCACAAAGCTTGACTTATATTTACTAATCGGTGACCAGCATAGCAGTTGCATAGAAAGGAACTCTAATAATATTACTGCCCAATCACAAGAGGTACTTTAAGGGGAAAGTACATCCTTCATGAAGCATAAAGGATCCATATTGGCAAAGCTAATAACTGTTTTACTCCACAAAAAATCATTTGATTCCATGTAGGGTGTCAAATCTTCTCTGAGCCATGTTTGTAACCCTGACAAAGGAAGTGAAATGACAGGGCACATAATACAGCCCATAGTATTGCCCATTCTTCCTTACCACAGCCTACACAAAATTCAACAAGAACTGTACTGAGGTTTCTGATGGGGCCCTGTTGAAGAAAATTGCTAATATTTGAAGTTTATGTTAATAGCAGCAATGCGCAGAGGTACAACAGATTGAGCGCCTTCTTCTGCAATTGACTGTTCTCAGTTACAAAAAAGATTTATGGGGATGCTATAGGCATTAAACACAGAACACCTGATTATATTGGAAAGTCTTCAACAGCTGAGCACAGAAAGAAACAGAAGGTGCAGTTTCCTTGACAGTTACTAGAGTTTCCTTTCCTTTAACAAACAAACACAATTCCTTCACTGTACTGCCGAAATGCCAGACTTGGTTTTTGCAAGTTGCTGATTTCTTCTTCACCCTCCTGTGCCCTTCCTCTCAACCCCTTCCACCACCTCTGTCCGTTCCTCACCCCGGCTCCTGATTGACAAGGCTCTGTAAAAAGTGAGGAATTGTAGCAGTAGAACACTCACATACCCACAATACTTTGCAAGCAAAACATGTTTAAAACCTCACCATGGTGTTAGGTGCAGTTTACATTTCTTTTATAATTCTGCATGTACACAATTATTTTGCAGTTGATACAAGATTCTTTACAATGTACCCTACCCTAATATTGTTTGGTAGGATTATTTTTTGGATATTATATAAGTGCCCAGTGAAACTTATTGTATAGCAGTGAGTTACCATATCATTTGTTATGGTTTTATGCCCAATGCAATTCTGAAAACATGTAGAGAATGCAGATTTTGGGAAAAAACATTCTAGCTGTCTGAATATATGTCGCTCTAATATTATGTACAAGTAATGCCAGTTATAGTCCATACCCATTATCCCTTGCAGGCAAAGTAAATGATATTGCAATCTTTCTCTCCACCTATAGGGCAATGATAGCAATGCTAAAGTAGGAGACACTGATCATGACATGTGCCTACTCAAAACCCTTAAAAGGCAAATGAGTATTTGAGTTTTATATTGTGTTGCAAAGCTACCGCTTCAAAGCGCTTGTGTGACATATGTACAAAAGCAGAGGAAGCATGTGATGAGGCTACACATCCATGTAGCTGGCTTAGATATAGTCAGTATTTGATATTTGAGCTGACAACTTAGTTACATGCTGTGGAAGATGCTTTTGCTAAGAACCACGAGTGATAGAAATTCTGGTGCTTGAATGTTATCCATATTACAACAAGCTTAAGACAGGTGGATGTAGTTACCCTTCATAGAGCCAAGGTAGGCAGATTCAAGGTTGTCCAGTAATATCTACATGTGGACATGGATGGAAGTTAGTCATAACGTACAAGTGTGGTAGAGTCAGGTATAGAAGTCATGAGTGAAGAAGGAAGATTATTTCATTAATGTGTGCAAGCATATCTTAATAAGATCTTAAGGAGTCACGTTTTCATACATGTTTGAGGCTGTTTTCTCTTTTTTAGGTTTTTAAGCTCACGCTTGCATAGTAGGGTAATGTAAATAGGCTACACCAGAATACCAACACTGGTTTTTAGCTTTACTTTGAGGGAAAGCAAATGTCAGGTAACTGCTATGGCCTGTACCGTGTTAATACTTGAAAAGGTTGGAATTGCCTGTGTGCTCTGCTAAAATTCTTCTGAGCGCACCCAGAAGGAAGCCGGGAAAGCACACATGAGGGAACATTGGCTTGCGCAAACAGTTTTTGAGGTATAGGCAAAATTTGCTCCCAACTGAGAAATTAATGGTATTAGGTCACCTCTGGAAGGGGGCAAAGAAGGATGTAGCCTCTGTAATAATGTAGAGGTGTTTCAGACTAGAGAACATATCTAGTGGCATGTCCCTCATTGCAGTCCCAACGATTGTTGCTGTTAGGATGATTAATTCACAACCAAGAATATGTAATAGTGGGGGATCTTTTCTACAGAATGTCCAGAGGGGAGGAAACAGCAGTGACTATCTCAGTTATTAAACTCTTGAGAAGCAAGGCTGATTTTAGTGAAATGGTGACTATTGTGCACTGTAGTGATATGGAATATGTAGGTTTTGTGGGTCTTAGTTTTATCAATTCTGCTTTTTTATTTTATTGTATATTCTAATGTTTGATTTTAAGAAAAATTGTATTATGCGTATTTGTGTAAGCTTTTCCTTGATTCATTTTATGTGTAAGGTTGGGTATGAACAACCGAATCACTAATAGAGGGACAAAAAATGAAAGTATTATTACATGAAACAGCAGAGCACCGCCTGGGACGCCAGACAGAGCATACAGGGTCCAACAGGAGCCAGGACTGCCTTAAGGACAGTTTAATACTACAGAACCCCACTGAGGGCACACAGCAACCTTAATTGGCCTTGAGAACGACCGTAGGGTCGAAACACGTGTCGGCTGACCTAAACTTGCTCGTCAAGTTCCAAATAGTGTTTCTCAAAAACACATGTATTTATGAAAAAATCACCTAAGAAAACACCAACAATAAACGAATTAAAGATATTTATTTCACAAACTCCAAGCAAGATAGCCGGGAGCAACAAACCTCTTTTTTTCCTTATTACATGAAACATACCAAAAAAATCAACAAATCCTCAAAGGACATATTTCTGGAGACAATTTTCTCAGGTTTATTGTATATCTTAATTATCACTTTATTTACATTTCTAGTTTATAATATTTATATTTTGTATTTTCGAAATGTATACAAAATATACTTTAGAACTACATTTTGTGATGATTATTTCTCGTTGGAGTATGTGTTTCCATGGTTTAAGGATGCTTTCTAGGACAACTTTGTTGATGACATTCATGTATGTAGAGTGCCAGGGGACCACTCTGGTGGTGATAGTGCACGGTACAAATATCCTTTAACATTAACATATGTCTTGATGCACCAATGCTGCTTCAAAAGGGGATCTGTTTCAGCTTTCCTTTTGCCCAATGTACAAGACATAGCTAGTTTTTTATTACATGTCCATGTAGGATCCAAAACTTGGATCCCACACAGACATGTAACAGGAAACTAGCTTCAATTGTGAATGATTAAAACTACCAAGCATACATCCTCAGCAAGCAAACATGATTTTCTTAGACATTGGGCAAAAGTAAAACTGGAGCACATGCCCTCTTAAACAGACAATTAGAACTAAAATGATCACTAAGAAAGTAAACACTTTTACTCACATTTAACGCCTTGACAAATGCCCTGAGGTCGAAACACTAGTTGGCTAGCATGTGAATCTTGTTAATTGTACAATTTGCCTCTAATGGACTTCTATTAAACAAACACATACTAATGATTGTACGAATTTGGAATAACTGGTTTATGTTATGTTATTGGGGATTGGGAAGGAACAGAGAGTTCTCTACCCTATCTGTTTACTGCTTGGCAATCTATCCTTCACCAGTCTTCCTTGTTCCTTACTGTTCTGTTCATCCTTGTGAGCGATCTGAGGCCCTCGGGTGATTCAGCGCTATACAAGAACAAATATAGATAGGTAGATTTGTGTAGCAGCTTTTTTACCATTGGTATGATCTCAAAACGCTGTGGGTTGAACACCCTTGGGAACCGTAGTCCAGATCATTGGAGAGAGTAGGGTATTAAGTGGTGCCTGGGTGCACTCTGTATGAGTGCAGCTAGACTGAATTTTCACGGTGGGTAGTTGCATTGTAATGCTAGGACTGGTGTGGAAGTTGTGTGAGGTCAGTAGTATCTATGCAGCAAGGCTGATTTGATATGGGGGTAGCTGCATTCTGGCAGAGTTGGTGCTTGTCTATGAGATTATGTGTGTAGCAAGGCCGACTTTTTGTGGGCGAAAGCTGCGTTCTCAAGATTGTTGGGTGTTCATGGTGGTTTATATTTATGTGTGCAGCTAGGCCAAATTTATCGAGGGGTATAGCTGCATTCTATTGTTTGTTGGTGCAAAGGAGAGAGTCAGCATATTGGTGTGCGTTTGAGTATCTGTGCAATTGCAGGAGGTCCCCTGTTCCTGCTTACCTTCCAGTGCCTGTCGAGGTAACTATTTCTCCCTATTTTAGAGGTTTAGTCCTTTAGTTCTCTTCTTGAAACATTCTCGGTCTAGTGTGAAGTTAGTTCTGTTTCATCAGTGCTGAATTGACCGATTCCAAACCTTTCCTGGGTCAAGCGAAATTGCAGGTCTATGGTCCTCCCTGTGCCTAATTGAGTCTGCAATTGCTTATCGGTTAGCACCTTCTCCATGTGCAGTTACATCCAGTTTTTCGGAATTGCGAGTACATGCTAGATACGAGGACTTGTATTCAGTGGGCCTGAGAGTCCAGCATTAAACCAGGCTGTGTTATTGGTGCTGTGCTTGTCTGGCATTATTACGTGCACCGGAACTTTGAGTGTTCCAGGTCTAGTGTACGGATGGAGTATTGATAATGGGCGACAGCCCATTAATGTCAATTGCAGGAGCTTGTCTAGCCAGATTCCTCACTTCATTTTAGAGAGTAGTACCTTGATGGTGAGACAAAGCTGGTCCATTTCTCATGCTAGAGCATAAGTGCTAATGTTACGTTATGTTGATTTATATCGTGCACCGCTACCACCAAAGGGCAGTCTCCAGGCGCTCACTCACGTGGCTCTGTAAGAGAGGAGGGCTTGGTGGGTTAGTGGGGATAGAATGATAGGATAGGTTCAGAACCAGGAGGAGCGGACGTCTGTGAGCATCGTTTTGCATGTGGGAGTTGGTTTGGGAGGCCCCCTGTGTTGTAACCATATGGGTAGGACTAAGTACCTCGGGCGTGTGCAAATGTTGGTGTGGGTGTGTGTGTTGTGTGATGTTAGGGGGGATTGTGGTTGTGCGCACTGGTTACTAGTATCCAAAGGGGTCCAGAGTCATGGATGGCTGTTGGTGTATTTTTGCGATGTGTAATTGTGTAGTTGATGGATTTATGGACTATGCACCGGAGTGTTCCCTCTAGGTTTGCTTCCAGAATCTCAGAAAGATGGTATGGTGTGAACAATAGATTGATTCTTGGTGTGTTTATGTGTAATGTGGCAAGCCCCTAGTCAAGTGTAATGGTGTTGGTTATGGCGGAGAAGCAGGAAGGGAAAGTGGTTAGTAAGTCGGTCAGTTTGGTGAAGCCACTAGTGTGCGTGTTTGGGCCACTTAATGGTATTTACCAACATTCATGGTTGTGGTTCGTCGGCCCATCTCACCTTCTTTCTAAGTCAGCGGGCTATGGTGGTAGGTGGATGGTTGTAACTTGTGTGTTCCTGGTTACTTGTCCAGATTAGTCGTGGATGTTGGGTATGTAGCAGGAGTTATAAAGATAGAGGGGAGGTGCACGGCTGGGAGGCCCTAGTTGTGGGTGAGCGGGTTGGGGTAATGGTTTAGTTGTAATGGTTTACCTGTCTGAGTTTCCTAGGTGCCTAATTGCATGTGGCGTTATCCCTAAATCAGTCCATTGGTTGGGGGCCCTTCTCTTCATTGATTACTCTAGTTGTTGGAAATGGTAGCGGGAGGGTGGGTGCAGTTTTCTGTGTCCCTTCATGTATTTCTTTTGGTCCGCAATGTTATTGCTGCCGATGTCCCTTTGTGGTTGTATTGTCTGTTGACTAACCAGGTTTTTAGTCATTTCCTGAAGGTGATGTGGTCATCTGTGGTTCTAATTTCTTTGTGCATGGTGTTCCAGAGTTTGGTAATTAGATGTGAGAATGCTGTTCCTCCGAATTTCCTTTTTTCTTATTGTTATGTGTGAGAACCCAGAAGGTGTCTCACCCACTAGTCCCTGGGATCTGTCATCCAGGTGGCCAGGACATGGCCATCGCTTTTGGATCCAGTTCCTGGGGTGGACCAGTGCGGGAGGGTCACCTGGGTCAGGGGGTCTTCAGGGAGTGGGACATCGGATGGTGAGACATAGTATCCCTTTCCTTGTAACACCTTAACCCCATCCTACCCGGTAGGATATTTAGGAACTCTAACACCCCTTTTACAACACATACACTTTCTCACGGATAGCTCGTTATGAGGGAAAACAGACTGACACCCGAGCCGTATACCGGACACACGGACACACACAGACACACACACACATACACACACACACACACACCTGACTTCCATTTCACTTCCCCACATGGATAAAAGGCATGCTGAGCGAGGCAAAGCACACGAGGAAACAGCAGTTCCAAGATGGTGGCTTAGTGAGAGACGAAAGACAGTGAAACAGAAGGGGGATTGCAGGGAGGGGAGTTACCTTGACTTTTTCGGCAGGGAGCTTTTACTTTCATGAAACCTTGAAAATAGAAAGCGTAAGACCAGGAAACCAGGCTGAAGAATCCTGCATTGTGTGTCACAGGTACCCGGGGCCCTCCTGCGTCAAATATCAAGGCGGGTAGAATCGCCAGTCGCTTTGGTACTGTCCTGGGCTCCAAGAACAAAACAGCATTAGTGAAATCAACACAGCCGTTGAGTTGGGGAGACAGAGACAAGAACGGTCTGTGTTGAAGGCAAGGTTGAAAGCAGCAACATTGTATGGCGAGCGCTGGAACGAACATTGTTAAAACACGTGTGATAAGAGGCACAAGTCAAATTGAACTGCTGATGAATGATTGAACTTTAAAGTAAAGTTACAGTACCTTTGACAGAGTGGTTGGGCACCACATGGGTGCTCAATCGAAGGTTCTCTGTAAGATATCCAGCTGAGAAGTAACGAAAGGAGAGATTTTGATCCGAGCCCAGCAGAGGGAGATCAATTTAAGGAGAAACTAATAAAAGTGAATCGAAGTGGTACTGCGACAAACCAAGCAAAATCCAGCACACAGTTGAAAGTCTTCATTTGATGAAGTAGAGAAAGTTTGGAAAAGTGCATGGGTTTGGTCTGAGCCCGGCCGAGGGCGACCAAGTGACTACATCCCCAGCCACGGCACCCTTCAGCTGAGACCTATCAAGTTGTCAACAACAAAATGGACTTACGTATATCAGTAAACTTTTTTCCTTTGACTTACCTTTCGTGTCTCACGCTCACTCCTCTGTAGCGTTGCTCTGTATCCTCAGGACATCTCCAAGCATATGTGCTGCATAATTCACTACAGTTTTTGCCTCTCCATTATCCGAAAGTATTATTTCTTGTCCATCGTTCTGGCTCCCTATCACACCCATACCGTGCTAATGCTTGTCGACCCGTTGCCTTCCACCTCCACACTAGGCACAGTGTGTGTATAGGGGACACCTCTACCACTCAATTTTGATTATACTAAGAAGATCACCCGGCACTAGTTTCAATGACAGCTCATCAAATTGACCCTACTCCTACCAATCACACCTCCTATCTCCCCTCCCCTTTACCCTACTGTGATGGTTGCTCTGAGGTCACACTAATGCCCTTCCTACTAACATCCCCCAGCATGCTTCCCATATGTTTCCCACCCACTGTAACTGTATATTTTGGAGGTGAGGCTTTCCAAAGTGTGTTCATAACAAGTTGATTCTTACGTACCTGTAACTGCATATTTTGACATAGCGCCTCATACCATGTGGTGAGGCTTTCCAAAGTGTGTTCCTAACAATAAGTTAATTCTTACCAACCTGTAACTACATATTTTGATGTAGCGCCCCATACCATGTGGTGATTAGGCTTTCCAAAGTGTGTTCCTAACAATAAGATGCTTTTTACCTACATGAAACTGGATACCTGGATGTATCACGCTATGACTGTAACCCGTTACCATTGCAAGAAACTAATGTAACCAACTTCTTAAGCTAAAAGAGCCTAGATGCCTCTGGGTTTTGTGCGCTATACAAATGTCAAAATAAATAAATAAATAAGGTTTTGTGTTAAAGTAGATCTGAAACCAGCTGAGGGGGGATCCAAGGTGAATAGTGAGCATCTGAACCCGGCTGAGGGGGATCTGAGGTGAATAGTGAATCACCTGAGAAATTGTGTACATGTGAAATCCTAGGAAGAAAGGAACTTTGTTGTTTGTCGTGTTGCATCAGGCCCTCTGAAATAAGAGACTTTGAATGGCAAAGAGACTTTGGCACAGAAGACCATGATGTTGAAGTTTTGAACTGCTGATCTGCATATTTGTATTAGAGAAGCCAGAGGCTGTGCTAAGCCTGAGTGTGCCGCCTTGTCCAATGCTGAAAATGTGGGGAAGGGGAGGCAACGGCTTGAATATCCTGACATATCATTTCTTCAACACTCTTTTGCATAACATTGTTTCCCACACTATTTGTATTTAGAAGTAAGGATTGGCAATAGGTGTATTAGTACAAGCCCTTTTATTTTGACAAGACACCACTAGGACTGGGTTATTATTATTTGATGGTCGTAGCTTGCGTCCATCTTTAGATTTAGGATTAGATAGGTGTTTTTCAAACCCAATTGAAGTTCAATAAACACCGCTGAACTGTGATCACCTGTGTCTGTCTTACTGTTTTATACCATGCCTTCCTTACATGTGTCTCTATGTGTAGGTCGTCGCTTCATCTTAGCTACCTTCTTGGCTGGTAGCGGCCGATCTTGGTTTGGAGGAATTTGGCTCCTTGTTTGAGTAAGGCTTTGTGGGCGATGAAAAGTGCTTTGAATTGAATGCATTTTCTTTATTTAATGGTAGCCACCGTAGGCTTTTCAGAGCTGGAGTGATGTGGTCTCTTCTGTTTAGTCTTATTAGAATCCTGGCTGCTGTGTTTTGCACCCTTTGGGGTTTCTTGCTGAGTCTTTCCGGCATTCCTAGGTAGAGGCTGTTTGTGTATTCAATTCTTGTAAGTATCAGGGATATGGTTGTGAGGGTTCTGTGAGGAAAGGAGAGGTAAGGAAGTAGTCCTCCGAGTAGTCTTAGGAGGAAGAAGCATTTTTTGGTGAGTGCATTGACATGCGGTTCCAGGGATAGTCTGTTGTCCATGAGTATTCCTAGGTTATGCACTACGTTGGAAGTCTCTGGGTATTTGTTTACAGCGAGTGGTTGGGTATTCCCGTACTAGTTTATGTGGTGAGTTATATCGCATCATAGTCCCTTGTGAGAGCTGAACGTGCTAGAGACCTCACCGACCGGAGAGCGTAGTACATACAATCATATATGCGTGTTAGTGCACTAGGAACTACAAACTAGCATTATACTTTCTAAGGCTATGGGGCTTAACCCTTCAGTTCTTTGGAGCACACGCTGCATATATCCATCTAGAATAAACTGTCAAGAAGACATGTGCATTGTAAGCAACTACTATTTGCCCCAAACACGTTCAGCACACGTTCAGGGAAGTGAGCTCCTTGAATTCAAAGGGAGTAAAATACTCCTTCTTCAGGACTTGTCTACCCTCAGAAAAAGGAAGGAATGCAAACAGCTGATAATGAGGCTTCAAGAAAACCAGAAAGAATATTTTTGGTTATACCCTTTTGCTCTTGCTTTTGATTTAGGACATGGCAGATACATGCTAAGGAACTTGGAGGAAAATTCAGACAGCAACAGACAAACTTGTGGGATCCCTCACTGGGGAGCAGGTGAGGAAAGGGGAGACATCCACTTCATGGAAGGCCATAGGAGGAGTTGGCCAAGTAAACAGATGAAAGATTCTAAGATCCAGGCAGTTTATGAAGTTGGCCTATCCAGAACTGAAAAGGGTGTAAACGTTGAGATATGAAGGTTCAACAAATGGTGACAGGGAGATATAACTGAAGCTCAATGTGAGGATGGAGAAATAAGATGCAGTAGTTACGGAGTGAAGATTGAAAGGAGGGGCAGTAAGGACTCTAGGGACAGTCCTTTGGAGAGGACAGAGTTATGTGACCATTGTTAAGTGAATAGAATTTGAAAGGGGAAGTTATCGTTGTTGGTACTGTTACAGTTGAAGCAAGAGGGGTGGGGATGAAGTGGGGCTGGGATCTGATCGTTGGTGTACCCAGTCATACAATTAGGATGTGTGGTCAAGTACCATTACATTCTAGAGTGGCTCACTGAGGTAAAGCGACAAAGAAACAGAGGCCTATGAAACCACAGATAGGCAACTACTTCTGGGTTTCATTGATATGGAAGAGGGTGGTGGGGCAGAAACGGGTGGAGCAGAGGGGGAAGAATGCACAGAGGTGAGGACAGGGATGGGTTAAGGGGCTTCAGATTTTCAGCAAGTGCATGATATAACCTATGATAAAAAAGAGCAGACAACAAAAAGAGGGGGCAACATAAGGGACCAAGCTAAAATCGGAAAGACAGTGGGCCTCATTATGAGTCCGGCGGTAACCGAGGTGGTAAACCGCCTGGTTACCGCCGGACTCGTATTACCATTCCGCCTCCGTGATTCCCGGAATTACCGGGGTATTACAACCCCGGTTTCCCGGGAATTCCGGAGGCGGAATGGTGCAAATCACCATTCCCATTGAGTCCTATGGGACTCAATGGGAATGGGGATCATGGAAACACCGGCACCATCTTGTGATGGTGCCGGTGTTTCCTCGTCCACCTGCAGGCGGGCGGTGGTAAACCCGCCAGGTCAGACCTGGCGGGAACGCCACCTCCCGCCTGCAGGACTCGGGATCGGGCGGTCCGGAATTAACACTGGCGGCGGGTTTACCGCCACTGTTATTTCCGGATCGCCCGACCTGTAATGAGGCCCAGTATCTTGTAGTAGAAGGCCACAGAGTATACTTGAGAGGCTTTAATGGGCTGGAACGTAGCTTCTTTAAATGTTAAAGACTTAATACAGGGGTAGAGCTAAGATGGCAGCCTATTGAGATGTGCGTGGCAGAGCTCCCATCCGGCCAGACATGGAGAGGCCCTCCCGTCCTGTAAACGGAGCCCAAAATCTCCCCCCTTGAAATTAGTGAGGAGCTTGAGGGCATGCACTCCAAGTACTGAGGAGCAATGAGATGCACAGTGCGGCAGTGAAAAAAGCAAGCAGAGCATGGTGAGTGGGTTGTTGCGTAAGAAAATCCCACAGCTGTGGAGCAAAAGACTGCTCCCGCAGGAGGAAGCAGAATAGTGCACTGTGTGAAATGTCCATGTGGGCTTCTCTACGTTGGCCAGAAAACAAGAGCAGCCCTAGTGAGGACTGGTGAACATCAAGGATTGGATGCAAACCAATTGATGCACCTGTTCAGGATTTTATAGATCATAATCACTCTAAGAATGACTTATTCTGGTGGATAATCAGCACAGAGGTAGGCAATAATGAAGATAATTTACTACTCTATAAAGAAACACAGTGGATACATAGGCTAAAGACATACACAATCAGGCCTGAATGAGCAATTCTCAATAATATATAGATTTGGCCATAAGTCCAACATTTGTTCTGTATATTCTAATTGCATGAAATGTTTGATGGGCATCAGTAAAACGCATATAAAGAGCTTGTTATATGCCAACAAAAAGGTGATTGATAAAAATAAACATGCGCCCTAATATACTGTGATTTATAAACATACATTATTTGTTCAATTAGTTCCTTTATGATTGCAAACTAATATTTTGTCCCATCTAAAAGGAGTAACAACATATAAAAAGATGAATAGTGCATGATACAGTAGGTTCACCATACAGTTAAATCTAAGATGGTGAAACACAAAAAAACTCATGTCATAAACAGAACGCATACACGAGTACAAAATTGCCATATCAGTAAGATGGCGTTTGATACGTGTTCTTTGTGAGGCTGTGCAGCAACTAAGTGCAGAGTGACCCGGGACATCTTGACCAGACTATGGAACATTGAAAAGGTAAATACTTCAAGACAATTTGGGCCTCATTCCGAGTCATGCCGGTAAGTACTGGTACTTTCCGGCATGGCGGAAAGTACGACACCGTGCTGGTTTAAGAGCGAAAATTGCGGCCCATTCCGAGTTCTCGGACACGCGCTTTCCGCCATGCCGGAAAAGGACCAAGCGGCCTGCCGCAAAACCCCCCAAAAAACCCCTACCGGCATGCAGCGACACGTAAAGTACAACACCGCCCTGTAAGCAGTAGCGTCAGTGCATAACGGTGACCGTAATTTACGGAGACCGTAAATTACGGTCACCGAAAAAAAAGGAACCGGAAATTACGACATCACACAGGAACGGGAAGGAGAGCGGCGGCCATCTTTAAAAACACAATCCATTGCCGCCCGCAGCCGCCAGCACCCTTGTGAGGAAACTAAAGTTGTAAACCGGACCAGGCACCGCTCAACATGCCAAAAGCACCAAAAAGGGCGACGGATCGCATTCGCAAGCAGAGATTCTGCCCCGAAGAACTCCAGGCCATGGTAGACTTCCTGGCAGAGCATGCCGATGTCGTCTTCAGCAGCGACATGCGGAGGGAGTCGACCCTCCGCAAGAAGAACATTTGGGCGGAACTGGCACAGAAGGTGAGCGCTGTCGGCAACACCCCCCGCACTCCCAGGGACTGCCGCAAGCGGTGGGACGACCTGCGGGTGCGGGGCTTCCTCTCCAGCAACCGCAGCCAGGCCCTGCAGACAGGAGGTGGCCCATGTACCGCAGTCCAACTTGAGCCGTGGGAGGAGACCTGTGCGGAGCTCCTTGGCACTGAATCCATTGAGGGCGTGGGGACCATGGAGTGCGGGGGAACAACTTCTGCAGAAGGAGGTGAGTGTCGACAGTGTACACTGGCAATGTCCATTGCATGATGTAAACTGACCCAAGGGCCATCGAAGGCACCCTCTCGTGTTGCCCTCCCCCATCCAACGCCCCCCCATCCAACAAATGCTGAGGCAAGTGCCGCCTAACGATGGCCCAAGTGCGAGTACATAACGCACATCAACCATAGTGCATTGACTTGCACAGCCCATCATGCACACTGTCCAGCGTGGTAGGCATTGTACTAGCCAAAATGTACATGACCAAGGCACAATGAGTCACTCCCAAACATGTGTATATGTCATCACCATGCACATGTACCACTGCCATAGCTACCCCCCAAACAGAACAAAACGTAAATGACCGAAATGTCCATGCAGCCATGTGCAAATAGGACATTGCACATACACTAATGTTGTCCCACTCTTCTACCCCCACAGGCACTGACCATGACAGCACAGAGCCCCAAGCAAGCCGGCCAAGCACCTCCACGGGTACTGGCAGGGTCAGGCCGAAGCCAGCGCCAAAAAAAACCACCCCCCAACCCACGGAAAGGCCACTTGAAGCTGGCAGACCAGCATGCCATACAGCATCGGCGGAAGCAACTGTGCCAACCCCCAGCTCGGCACAGTCCAGCGTCTCAGGGAAGGCTGCTGCTACCGCGCCGGATGAGTGGGAGCCCAGCCCGTCACCCATCCGGGGGCCCATGTCGGAGGACGGGCAAGACACAATGCACAGCCCGGAGCCATGCTCCGTAACCCTGGCGTCATGCAGTGACTCCGGGGATGCACCATCACCTGTGCACAGTTTGGAACTCAACCTGCAGAGGTATGACGCCGATCCCCCAGTCCACCCATACCGCCCCCTGCAGAGCATGCTGGTGCAAGTGGATCTTCAGATGGTTTCCCTTCTTTTGACCAGCAGCGAGTGAACCAGTTGACTGATCTCATACAGAACTACATTGAGGACAATCGCCAGGCCAGGGCAGAATTGCATGTAGAACTCAATCAAATACGGCAGTCCCTCACCGACTGCACCACCAAATTGTGTGACTCTTTGACTGACAACACGACCCGGCTATGTCATGTCCTTAATCGCATAGCAAATGCCCTTGAGGCAGGGCATCCAAGTACCGAGCCACAGCAGGAGGACACATCCGCAACCAGTGAGGCCACGCAATGCAGCCCGGAGAGACGCACTCGGCGTTTCTTGCGTCAATGGGATTTGCCTCCCCCAGACAAGGGGAGCAAGAGACATTAGGCATTCCTGGGATGACTGATCTGGAGTTGGGGGGAGGGGGGAGATGGTGTGTTCTGGAGTTGGGGGGAGGGAGGAGATGGTGTGTTCTGGAGTTGGGGGGAGGGGGGATGGGGAGATGGTGTGTTCTGGAGTTGTGGGGAGAGGGGAAGGGGGAGATGGTGTGTTCTGGAGTTGGGGGAAGGGGGAGGGGGCATGGGCAGTTGCTGATGTAAGCACTATTTTGTTTTTTTTTCTCACAATACACAATTGGTGTCGCAAACTTAAACCGTTGTGGACATTCTTCATTGCACATTTGTTCATTGACTACTGCCAGTGCATGGTGTACAAGTATGCACGAGTCCGTTGCCCTGTGTGCCCATGTCATGACACCCTCTACTGGCTTGTGTCCTGAGACCTTGTCCACTGTAATTACAGAGCATTGCATGCCCCTCAAGTGCACAGCCTCAATGACCCTTTGTTGGCACTTCACCCTCTGCCTTCACCGCATTGTCCTGTGGTTGTAGCAGTACCATGTCAGGGGTGATAGCCGCTCACGTAGGGATGCACTTTTTGTCCATCTGCACATATGGCATGGGCCCATTCGACACCAGATATCAGTGGAGGGGTCACCCACCAGTCCTGCTTTGCCGGCACATATGTGCATCACGCAAGCCAGGTGACTGCTTCATCTACACGCATGTACGGGTATGGCCATTGTCTGGTTGCCCCATGGCCCTGTTCAGGGGGTTCGTGACAGGGTTCATGTGGCTTGCTGTCAAGGGACAGCCAACAACAGCTGCATGTGTCACCAAATGAGGTGGGTGTGTGGACTGTCATGGTGGAGAACAGTAGTTGGCTGTCATGGCAGGGTTTCAATGATGGACATCTGCAAATGTCCATGGATGTATTGCGCATGATCATGGACACAAATATGTGTCCGATGCAATGTAATGCAGTGGGGTGTTGCGTCTACATGATGGCCCGTGAACGATGGTGTGGACATCTTGGGGTACATGTTCCTTTGCTGCATGCTGCTGTCCTGATGTCGGATCAATGTGGTGCTGTGTACTGTGTACATTCTTATTTGGGTGTGATGGCTGTAGTCTGTGGATCATGGTCATCATCCTGTTCTGATCCATTCTATGGTGATTCCCAACACTCCTATGGGTGTGCCATGCCGGTCACGTGATATTGTACCCCTGCTGCCCTCCGTGAATTCCACTCCCAGGGATGGGTCTCCAATGTGGTGCCAGGCTGGGGGATGCCACATTGTGCATGTGCAGTGTGTCCTCCGATACGCGCTACCGGTTGTGGTGTCCGCCAATGAGTGGTGCTAGTGTAGTGTGATTAGCCCTTGTCAGTTGGTGGAGATGTAGTGTGATGTGAGTGCCTTATTCTAGCAAAGTGGGAATCTGTGCATATGTGCCGTTGCACTGGTTCTGTGTCAGGTTTGTTGTCGGGGTGAACACTGTACAATGGCTTCATTGTTTCAACCCAGTTGGTTCATGCAGGCACCCACCCCGTGGCACTAGTGCACTTGCATGACACAGTCAGACGACTCAACAGCCAGCCAGGCAGGTCATCCTGCATGTTGGACCATGTGGCGCGGTAGCGTGGTGGACTGCTGGCCCTTTGAGTCATGTGTAGTTGTTTGGTGTCGGATCCACCCATGTATGCGGTTCTTGGTAGCCTTGGATTCCATCTGCACGTAAGGGGAGTGGTATTGTTTGCAGTTGCTGTCCGCCACCTGCATGCCATGCTGGTCCACATACGACCTGTGGGTGCTGTCAGGGGCACCATTGTCATTTGGCATGCCTCTATTTGCATTAGGTCCAGCTTTACTGTTGTGTATGTCATGGGTGGTCCATGTTGGGGATTGGTGGACCCTTGTGTGCTTGGGGAGGTGTGACGGCACTTGTATATGTGGCCGCCTAATGGACGGTTGTGACATGCCACTGTGTGCTGGTAGGTGCCTTTGGCATGGGTGTGGGGCACAGGCAACACCATCACTTGTGCCGGGTTGGCACTGTACATTTGTATGGTGATCGCTTTTCTTGTGTCTGTGGCGCAATATGGTGGTGACGGTGTCACAGTCTAGGTAGTCTGGGGTCTCTATCTGGTAGGACTTCTCCGAGAGTGGCCGGACATGCTGCGTGTGCATGGGGGCTGCTGGGGTGGTAACGGAGGCTGCACTGGTGCTGCATGCAGGGCCTGTCTCCCCCTCCTTCTACCCCTGTGTCTCCTCAGTGGGGGGGCGTGGTGTTGTTGTAGGGGTTTGTGTGGTAGTGGCCTTGCTTGTTCGATTGGTGTGGGAGGGGGGTGGTGTGTGGGTGTGTTCCTTTTCTGCTGTGGCAGACTCCTGGCCTCCATCTCTGTTGCATGTGTCCACCTGTGGCTCTGGGTCCCACTGCTCAGGGTTCTTTACTCCTTCTCTGAGATGCCTGTATGTACTGCATGCTGGTAAGGTACTTTACGGCCTTGAGGAGGCCGCAATTTACGTGTGCTCCTTACTTGTGACCAGCTCCGGTTTACGCCATGCCGTTAATTTCGGCATGGTGGGGCGTGCGCGAGACCCAAGACCGATAATTACGGCATTGTAGGTTACGGTGCCGTAATTAACGGTCTGAGGGGTCGGAATGGCATGGAGCGGAAAACCATGCCAGTAATTCATTACCGGCATGGTTTGTACCTTACCTCCATGCTCGGAATGACCCTGATCCTAGCCTGAATTTTTCCAATTTCGATACAAATACTTCTTGAATTAAGAATTGAGAATGATTGTGCTCTCTTATTAGTGAACAACAATTTCATTATAGACAACCCAACTTTAAGAAAGGTATCATACAATGATATTGAGAAGATGGATCTATATATAAAAATGATGACTACATAAAAAGGTAAATAACTCTTTTATATATACTAAAAAATGTTGTCTGAATAAAAAGTGCAGCAAACTTCTAAAAAGAAGAAAATAAGTAGGTATGTATCAAACATTATAATTGGGGTTTCTTTCCAATAGGACATCCTCGGCGACGGATTCCAAAAGATTTCAGGTGATTCATCTAGTTCGATACACAGGGTGGATACACATGTTTCTTTCAAACATTTTGTGGTCAGTGTAATATAATTGAGGCATTTTAATAATCTATATAAAGACCTTTTAAAACAAATAATTATATTATATTAAGTAAAAACTGATGGCAGGCAGTAATTTCCCCCAAGAATGACTGAAGGAGGACCTGCAATGATACACGTCCTTTAGATTTAACAATTAGGGGGGGTGGTCCTGAAGAAGGCATCTGAATTTGTATTACGCTCAAACATTGTTAAACGTCAACCTATGGCTCATTCAAAGTTCACCCAGTGATAGTGGACTTGAGATGTAGTTGAAGTCCACTGTGGCGACAATGAATGAAGAGACTGACCAAGTGATGCAATAGTGGTTGCTATAGACTTTTATTAAATGAAAATCAAACCGGTCTATCCCCAACTCTAAATGGGTTTCTCTACCTAAATTAAAGAAACTCGGGTACTTGTCAAGAAGTCTGTGTGAGTCAAAACAAAAATGCACCGTCTCGGTCAAAAAGGTTCCTATTCTAACCCTGTCACTGCAACAAAATACCATAAAGTCCAGCTACTGTTTGTAATCCCGGAGAATGACTGTTATCCCGGATGCAAAGGGTCCAAATGCCTTTTTAGGTTCTTCAAACCAAAAGTTCTAAAAAAGTTCTCTGGTCCAACAGAAAATAAACATTGGGCCTCATTACGAGTATGGAGGTAGCCAAGCCGCTTTCAGCGGCATGGCTACCCCCATACCGGGTACCAGGTCTGGGTTCCTGGAATGGGGTAATACCGGGCCATTCCGACCTTGGAGGGCCCGGTAAATCCCTTTCCCGGGACCCAGGTCTGGTACATCCCCATTCCCATTTGAGCCCCTATAGGGCTCAATGGGAATGGGGAGGATGCAAACAACGGGCCCGTTAACGACGGGCCCGTTGTTAGCATCCTGGTCTGCTTGCGGGTCCCTCTAAGGACGCCTGGCTTTACCAGATGTCCTTAGCGGGACCGGTGAGCAGACCTCGTAATGAGGCGGTAGAGGGTTAACGGCGCTGGCAGCTCTACCGGTGCCGGCAGCTGTACCGGCGCCATTAACCCTCTACCTCCTGGGTCGTAATGAGGCCCATTGACATAACATTCTCGTGGGTCTAGGAGAATGACTCTTCTAGCTGGTTGCTCCAATGTCATTCTTCTTTCTTAATAAGGCTTGTAACTCCTTTAGGGAGGTTTTCACAGTGTAGGCTATTGTACAAATTTTGACACGCCGCACTGGGATGATGAACCTGTTCATGGATTTCCTCTCGACTCCCTAGTCCCACCTTCCTGCGGTACTGGCCAGGGAACTGTATCACAACAATGGTTTACTGTTTACTGTATTTCTTTATGCCTACATTAAGGGTTTTATACGTGTCTTGAAGAAGGTATGGTTAAGGCATGAGCTGTAAAGATGGGACCCTTGGTAGGACCTGTTGTTGACCAATTATCAATGTGTACTAGACTGATGACTGAAGATGATTGGGGTTTGGCTCACTGGCCTGACCCTAGACGATTGTGAGGTGTGTACAATTATTCTATCCTTTGGCAGAGGATTACACAGCTATTGTCTTGGGAGGATAGCTCAGGGGCAACGTGCTCGCCTTGGAAGCAAGACGAAACAGAGCAACACAGGTTCGATCCGCAGGTACGCGCTTAGAAACCTCTGGGTATTAAGCGCGTTATAAACAACCTATCATTTCATATCATATCATTCGATGTTTGGATAGAGAAGGTGAGCATAAACTATGGCCTCCAACCATTTTAGGCCCCTCTGTTGTACTTTCCAGGGTCGATAAGATTACCCACGTTTATGGTGTTTCAGGTAGTTTGGTCTTGGGTTCCTGGACAGCGTGTCTGCTCATTCATACTATTGACTGTTTTCCCTTCTTGCCTTAAGTTTCATGGAATGTTGAAAGAGTTTCTTAAACAGCTCATCCACTCCCTCCTGGACTTTCATTAACTCCCATTACGTGTAATATGGTCAGCATGCTTCACCGGGTCGGTAGGATTTCGGACAAGGCCGTCAGCCTTCTCTGTGCTGGGTGCCAATTCTTGGAGCCTCACGCTGCTCGTTTCTCTGATATTGATAGTGGCTTTGACCATCCTTCTCATATAGGCCCAGGCACCACCAGCACTCCACAGTTTCCCCCGGCTCATTCTCACTTCTCTGTAGCAAGCCTGGGGTAGTGGTTACGGGTGTAGTTGTCGGACCGACGGTCTGCCCACTACAGGTCATGCCACAGCCGTACACACGCCGTCAT
This sequence comes from Ambystoma mexicanum, assembly GCF_040938575.1. Taxonomy (NCBI): domain Eukaryota; kingdom Metazoa; phylum Chordata; class Amphibia; order Caudata; family Ambystomatidae; genus Ambystoma; species Ambystoma mexicanum. The sequence goes on along the minus strand of NC_090925.1, from coordinate 322,161,065 downwards.
TATGTCGGGCACTCTGTTGGCTGTCTGAGGAGACAGGGAAAATGGCCACTCATTCATGGTTGCAGTCTTATTTTCACCTGGCCTCTACCAAGTGTAGTTCTGATAATGTTGAGCATTCCGTCTTCATACAGAACGCCTGCTGCAGTCTCTACTTCTACTCCCAATAACGGAGGGCCCTACTGGGTGTCCTCGTGCATTCTTCTGAATCACACCCTCCATCCCCTCTCTCAGGCCTTCTGAGACATCCTGGGCTTCAGTTGCCAACCCCTTCTTGTTCTTTATCACTCTCTCGACCTCAGCCTCCTCCTCGGTCTCCATTTTCATTCATGATTTAGTCTCTCCAGCCTTGACTCGCTCTCGATCTTCCACCAATCTCTCTAGTACTCTTCCACCTTCATTTGTTTCTGAGTCCTGATATAGTATGGCCCATCCTGACATAATGTCCATTCCATTGACTATAGCTGTTCCAGTACTTTTCCCAGTCGTTTGCATCGTTCTTGAGTGTTTCTTCGTTTTAGTACCTAAGACATTAGGATAGATCGAGTTTTCACAATAACACATGGTTTTAGACATGAGTTTGGAACCCTATGGTTCATTTACTATCATTAGCCGACCGGGTTGGGGTTTAAAGGGGATGTGCCTCCCAATCGCGTGCTTATCCCCAGAAGAGGAGTCTCTCTCCATGAGATCCTCCCAGATGTTACCACCCTTAGGGGGGCTATTGATTAGTGGTGTCACCTTCCTAACCTCATGGAGAGGGGTTCTGCCCTGAAAGATCATCACAATATACAAACCTTTATTTTGACTTTGTTCTCCCACACAAGGATTCTTTAGGCCAGCCTTTTGTCCACTACTCGTGTCAGTGTGTATAGAAAAAGTGAAATATTAGAAGCATTTGTACACATAAAAGTCAATGCTTAATTAGTATAATCCAATTTTATTAAATTAAACTTTTTTCAAAGATATCTACTTACCTTTGTGGAATCCTAAATAAACAATAGCTTGTAAAATGCTTGGCAAAATTGTCCAATTAAGACTTTTATGAAAATTGAGATGTAAAGAAAACGCATCTTCTTACACTTTGCAGGACAATGTAAACAAAGGCATGTAGATTACCTACAAACCAACCACAACTGGCTTTTTTGAAAAGTGTGTAAGTCAACCAAACAAACAAACTCTACCCAAAGTTGACATATCCATGCAGTTCACCAGAATTTACAAACTGTAATGTTTAAAAAATCCAAATGTAGTGACAATACCATGTCAATATGTTTGCCTATATTGTACAGTGAACACTTTTGTGACATTTAAAAGTGGAAGCAAGTGCATATTTTTAAAGTTTTCTGCACAATATTGAAGAAGACGCTGCAGAATACCTGGAGATCTTTTTGACAAATACATAATTTTAAGGTTGTCTGTACAATGTTGAAGAAGACCATGCATAATACCCAGAGAACTTATTAAGTGGCCACTTTATTGACATTTGAAAGTGAAACAAAGGAGAAAATTGTACCAAATGTGCCCTAACAATAGAATTAACCAGACTTTACAAACTGTACAATTTAAGGGTAATTCGGAGGTTGTGTCATGCCACATTGCTTACTCTCTGTACTTCGGGAAACAGTACATATGGGAACAATTAATAATTATAGTGTACAGTTCCAAAGTGATTTTTGTAAAAATATGACATTTACAAAATACGAAATTAAAATAAACTAGTAGGCAAAGTTGTAGAAGTGTATGACTACAGTGGAAGAGGTGTTGGAGGAGACGGTGCTTCATCAGGAAGAGAAGGAAGAAAAGTTTTCCTCAAGGAAATTATTAGGTTCCTGGTGGTATTCCACTGTCTAAAATTAAGGCGAACAAAGTAACTTCTATGTACTTATTTTAATCAAAAATAGAGGATCAATGGAAATATGTTACGAATACTAACAAAATTGTTCCGTTTATGTTTTTTGCGTTCTCTTTTCTCAACAGCATAGGTGGAACTAATTGAATAATGAAACCCAGGGACGTGACAAATTGCATTGGAATGTTTACTTTGACACATACATATGCAGGACATGTGTATGTCAATTAGTTTAGAAGTACGTGTAGCCAGCCTGCTTATGATTTAGTATAAAGCAAATACATCCTGGAATAATAAATGAAACTGTGATGTCAGTTTCAAAGGCTTCAGTATAAAAGGACATTGTCCGTCATAGTTTTAAGTCATGCTTAGTGGGTGTACAGCAAAAACGTTGTTCCACCCATCACACTCTTCAAGCCTAAATTAGACCGAATTCCATGTTTGTGCCCATTAAATTCGGAGAACTTCCGCCCTATGCTGTAGAGGCTCTGAGCACTTAGCTACTGTGCCTAACCCGATTCCTAGAAATATCTTGTGCTATTTCCACAAATTCTGCAAAAACATCCCAGCTCTGGGCAATCCTCCAAACCATCGCGTTTCAGACTACTAATATGAGAGGGAAAGCTAGAAGTTCTCGATGGAGTCAGACAGCCAACGTCTTAGAGTAAACACTTGAAGGCTAGAGTAGTGAAAGACAGATGAGTTGAGTTACTAACAACCCAGTAGGGACATCTGGGGTTGGGAGGCGGGCCCAGGGAAGACGAGAGAGCCAGCCCTTGCGCCAAACCTCAAAGGACTCAGAAATCCAGTGAATTTGAGCTCACCAGCCATTTCTGACCATTTGTTTTGTAATAAACAGAGAGAGAGAGAGAGAGAACTTATAATGCATGCTATGCAGAAGACAATTTTCAGGTACTGGGCCTCATCACGAGTTGGGCGGTAGCCTTTAAATCTGGCGGTAACGGTATTAGCGCTGCCAATACCGCTCTGCCGGATCATGACTGCAATCAAGCAGGCGCTATTCCAGCCGGGCGCTATTACAGCCACCTGTAATAGCGCCGGCTGTAATCGCGCCGACAATACAACGCGCTATCACAGACCTATCACAAAGTAGAGTATTGGCGCTACTAGCACCCGAAAACCAGCTCTAATAGCGTTGAAAATACCCCCAACCACATGCTGGAGGTAAAAGAACACAGGTGATAGTAACAAAGCCACAGGTAGAAACAATGCACACAAGAGGCCTACAAAAGACCCACCCAGGCCCCAAACACACTATCCAACATCATGTTGCCATTTGGAGCCGGGAGCCTTGACAAGGACCGCTACATGCTGCGCCAGTAGCTACAGAGGCCTGACAACCACAGGGAGCACAGGTGGGGGGGATGATGATGATGATGAGGATGAGCAGCAGGAGGAGGAGACCACACCAGCAAGGGGAGCAGCCATCCCCAGGGACAGGCCACACCCTGGGCACTGACTGATGGTCAGTTGGTAGCCAAGTACAGGCTGGACTGGGCTACCATCACCCAGTTGCTGGACACAATCCAAGGTGACATTGTTAGTAGGCTTGACATCAGCACAGCTGTGCCTCCACTCGTGAAGCTGGTGTCAGTCCTGCAATACCTTGGGACGGGCAGCTTCCAGCACACAGTTGCCATGATGCATGGCATGGCCCAGTCCACATTCAGTGCAGTCCTGGTCAGGTGCTGGATGCACTGCTGTGCCATGGGAACAAACACATTGCATTGCACACCACCCAGGCACAGGTGCATTAACTCAAGGCACAGTTCTATGAGATTGACCAGGTGCCCAACGTCATTGCAGCCCTACACTGCACACATGTTGCACTGGTTTCACCCTGGGACCATGAGGCAGTCTACAGGAATCGGAAGCATTTTCATTCATTGAATGTGCAGATGACCTGTAGCCCAGACCTAACCATCAGCCACTGCTGCACTCGCTACCCTGAATCCAACCACGCCTCCATGATGCTGCACAACAGTACACTGCCAGCCTACATGGAGAGGCACAGCGGCCAACGCACATGGATAGTGGGCGAGTACAAACCCTGCCTGAAATGCATGCCAAAGTATAACAAATGTAGGGGGGGCGCAGAGCCATAGAAAGTCTTGCATGCCACCAGGAGCCACAGTCATAACCATCACAGCACCAGTACCATATACGTGTGGCACACAAGGTCACCTGCACACAGCCACCACACCTGGACCCATAAAAGGTGATGGCACCACACTTCTCAAAACACCATATCACATGTGACCACAACAATCAAAATGCACCTTGTCTGTGTTGCAGGGCTGCTTTACACCCTGGCACACAAGAGTAACCTCACCCAGGGCACCACACAGGAATGCAAAGTGAGAGCAATGCAATAACCATCCTCTAAACCACTGTAGATGATCAAGATCAAATCCGAACATGAACTTCCCTGAGAGAGTGACCCATGAATGCACATTTACAAGCTAATGCAACAAAAAAAAACTGGTGCCATGTGGCTAAAGCTCCACCATCCACAGAGACAGTCACAACCAAATAAAAATCACCACTGGCCCTGAACAGCCAGTCATGACGGGAGCCTCCTCCTGACGGTATGGATGCACCACTGTGCCAATCACACCCAGGGAGCCATGCATGTAGAAAGTGGGCTACAAGGGACATGGCGCACATTGCAGGGCAAACCCGCGGAACATGAATACATCATATTCAAAGGACAAGTGGTTACATGATGGCACTTGTTGAGCATGAGTGTCACACCCAATCCCATACACATAGGTCATTATCCACTGGTGCGAGTCCAGTAATCCCAGGTGCAGGCAAATATAATCAGTCACAGGACAGCCCACTCAATCACACAGGGTGCATGTACGTGTCAGATGATGCATGGCCTGAAAGATGATGGTATACAATCAGCAAATCACATTGCATGACCCTGTTGCACACAAAGATGACCACAGTGCATAGTGTATTGATGCTTAGTCCTTGCTCACCCATTGAAGCAACCTAAACCTCACGTACACATTGAATCCCATGCAGGTGATTCAGGATACCCGCAGCTCACCTGGCTGATGACCCCTGTGCGGAATCCACAAACTCTGGCAGAGCTGGCATACACCAATGCCCACAGTAGGATCTGCATATGTATAGAAAGGACATTTGGTTTTTTGAAGGCATGGTTGCGGTGCCTGGACCGTACTGCAAAGGCACAGATATATGTGCCAGAAAATGTTGGAAAGATTGTACTCCCTTGTGCCATGCTATACAACATCTGCTGCCGAAGGAATGTGCCACTACCCCCTGATGCATGTGCCCGTTGCCGGGGATATTGCACACAGGAATGGGGTTAGGGAGGGGAGGTTGGCCAGGCAGGCATTGATTGAGAATTCTTTCTAAAATGATGGATGGGCACATGTCACAAAGAGCACTTGTAAAATAAATAACACTTATACACAATCATGAATGTCCTTGCTTTATGTCATGTTTGAACTGACTTTAAGTAAAGTGGAACTTACCCCCTCCCCCACCAACTCCCCATCACCCATACCTCCCTCCCCCCACAAACTCCCCAGCACCCAAAGTCCCCTCACCACCACAAACTCCCCAGCACCCATACCCCCATCCTTCATAAACTCCCCAGCACTTCTCCCCCACAAACTCCCCAGCACCCATACCCCCCTCCCCCCACTAACTCCCCAGCACCCATCCACCCATCCCCCCACCAACTCCCGAGCACCCATACCCCCCCACAAACTCCCCAGCACCTAATGCCCCCTACCCCCACAAACTCCCCAACACCCATACCCCCCTCCCCCAACACAGTGCATATGGATCCATGTGCCCGGGCCTCAGGCCAACAGTGCATTGTCTATCTAACATGGACGTTGTCGCTTCCCACGTGCACCGCCTGCAGGTGAGCGGCATTGCAAATGACACAGTGACCTACACCTGGGGTGACCCCTGTAGGGAGCCCTCTGTGGGGGTGGTTGAGGTGGATGGCACCAATGCAGCCAACTGCAGCTGCTGACGGAGGAGACTGCCTCACGCATCTGTTCTGCATGCGCAGATTGCCCCTCGTATAATTCACATACTCACTGGCCAAACCCTGTGAGGGCTGCAGTGCATGCTACAGCAACCTTAAGTGTGAATGCATTGTCACACGCCATGGTTTTGGCGGCCCCCCTAATTTCACTGTGGATGGCTTTGATGTGGCAGTTGTGTTCGCTGGCCATGCCCTCAATCCTCATCTGGCGTGCATCCATCACATCCAGGTGTGCCATGACAGCATTGGCGTGACCTCTTCCTATGTCCAATGTGGGGATGCTGTGCCAGGCAGGCCTATGCAGTGTTGTAGGGCTGCTGTGCCTGGCAGGGCTGTGCAGTGTTGTGGGGCTGCTGTCCCTTGAGGTTCTGGGCTGTCTGGTGGGGCTGCCGTGGATGGAGAGGCTGCCAGCAGATGACCCATATGAGCGAGTGTGCGTGGCGGTGGTGTGCACCGACATGTGGACTGTGAATGGGAGTCTCCACATGCTCAGAGGTGCCTTCAGGTGTGTCCATTTGCAGGACTGGACTGTGTATTGACGTTATGACAGGTACAGCATGCTGCTCTTCACCAGATGAGGCACCCTCCTCTAGGGTGGTTGCACCTGTGGCAACTTCAACATCCTATGAGCCCACAGTGGCTTGGGAAGGGCTTGGTGAGGCGGCCCTCATGACTTGTGTGCACCGAGGTGGTGAGCCACTGGTGGCTTGTGTGCACTGAGGTGGTGGGATGGGTCCGCTGCCTTGGCATATCCTGTCTGGCCCTTCGTGGGGTGGTGGTGCTGGTGGAGGCACGTCTGGGCAGACATTGGGATGATGCCAGCGTGCCTTTAGGGGACATAGGGTATGGCATGAGGACAGGGCACCTCAAATTATTTTCATGCATTTCAGTGCTTACAGGGGGGGTGTACAGGACAGTTTCAATCATGCTTGGGCCTGACCTGTTTTGTATTCACGGTGTTGGTATTACTGGGGCATACTACGTTAAGGGGGGTGTTAGGCAGAATTACATGCAGCACCCTTTGGGAACACTACACACAATTAAGACTACAGGGGTAAGCACAATCTCACCTTTGGTACAAGCCCGTACTACACAGTTATGTGGTAGCAGTGGCTGAGCAGCCAGACTTATCTCAAGAGTAATGTGAGCAGTATGAGATGTTACACTAAGGACTTGCAATCACAGTAGTTCAAACAAACACTATTCAAGGTTTCTTGGTAAAAGAATATACATTTAGTTACACCGTCATTTGGAAAACATTCCACTAGTAAGAAAGCAGCTCAATATCACGCACTAATATACTACAGTACACAACCAATACGTTTCTGAACAAGTTCAGCTGCCCTGAAGTGGGAGCAAAATGGCACTTCAGTTACTTTCAAAAGGGGTAGAAAGACAATGTTAAAAGAATTTAAAGCACAATTACTTTCATAGGCAGGGTAAATAGTTTCAGTTTACTACAAGCAGAAATTAAATTCAATAGGCCTGGGCCAAAGTCTTTGCCAATGTTCGAGGAAGTAGTTTGCCAACAAAAGAGTTATATGTTGGTTTAGGAGCGAACAAGGACCCAAAGTTGGGAACGTTTTACAAACTTTCACTGCGGCAGAAACGATTTCCACATCACGTTTGCACAGTACCTTAGGTATGAAGAAAAGCTGTAGCTGAGGCAGTTGTTCCTGGCAGTTCCTGCAGATCTCGCTGTTCCTGGGCTTCAGTCGTGGTGACATGAAGGAGGACGTCAGGAGGTTCCTGCACTGCCCGGGAAGAGGCCACAAGCTTGGCTAAGCATCAGTTTAAGGTGTGAGTGCCTTAAAGCCCACAAACTGGTATCCTTCTCACTGGCTACCCAGTTTTCAACAGCACTCTGAAGAAAATACGACCAGGCAGCTTACGAGTTGGTTGTTCCCACCAGCTCAAGGGAAGAAGCCGTCCTTGGAGGAGCTTCTCTGTCGATGGAGTTTCAGGCAATTCGGACCTGCGGCAGGGCTTAACGGTCTAGGAGTTGCAGCAGTCATCTTCCTTCAGCTTGCCTTTGGTTCTTTTGTTCCAGTGGTCGACTCTGCCTTCCAAGTCCCAGAGACCTGCTTTTAAACAGTTTTCTCCCATTCATTCCAGCCTAGCTGTCACTCACCCAGCAGGGTGGCTGTCCTTGCCGGACAGTCAGCCAGCCAACCACACCAGAGTGCATTCAGGTCTCCTTGGAGACTAAGCACAGGGAGTTTCAGGCACCTCCCTCACATCCTGTCCACCCCAGACACTCAGGCACTGGAGGAGGGCTTCAGCACTGAAGCCCGCCAAAGGGCATCGAACAAAGGGACCAAACCTGGTTTGGCGCGCAGAGTTAAACACACAAAGGACCTTTCCTAAAATAAACAGCGAAAAAAGATGATCGGAGTCTGTTTTTACAGAGGGGTCATGGGCACCATATTGGAAAACATGGCTGACCCGATTTTTAGATACTGGTGTTCGCAGTCGGGAAAAATCATGGTAGTTTGTTCTAAAACCACTGCCACCAGCCATTTCAAGAGGAAAAGGTAACATTTGACTGTTACATGAGTGTTTAGACACAGGGGATGCTAAGCAACCTCTCCAGCACTCTATAGGAAGATAGTGTGTGCTGGGTCTATGAATTTAAAAGGACTAGTAAAGTCAATTTAACTTCACATGCTCTGGGAGATGGTAGTCAGTCCCAGAGAAGGTATTTAAACCTTCGGGAGTCTGAAAGACACTTCTGTGCCACTGCACTGAAGGTGCTGAGTGACACACCAGAAAACGATGATGCCTATGGAGTTTGTCTAAAAACTCCATATCCAAAGAACACAAAAGTAAAACACACACCAAAATACATGAAAGAATGGGGAAAAAAGGCTCACGCTCTTTCCAGGTAAAAATAAAAATCCTAGAAATCCAGCAAAATTGATGTGGGTTTCAAAAGGTAAGGGAAATTAGCACATTCTTGAGAATTCTCCCTAACATGGGGACACAGTTTGGAATTGTTGGCATAGCCTTTTCATGCATATGATGCTCATGCAGAGCTGGCATGCCGCAGTCAGTGAGGGGGGGATGGTACTACACATGCCTACTTGACGTTGCTGTGCTCCAGCTATGGATGTGTGTTGTCATGGGTACCAGGCAGGTAGTTGTGGCAAGCTGGGTGGAGGCCTGGCAGGCCTGGCAAAGGCACACAAAAGACCCATAGCAGATACCTCCTTTTAATTCCTTCCTAGTGTTTGTAGGAACTTCCTGGTTACCACTTCCTGTTGCCAAACAGGAAGTGCATGACAATTCATGAGCTCTCTATTGTTTGGGTGTGGCTGGTTATATAAGCCACAACCAAGATTCTTCCAGTGCTTCATGTTGCTTACTGTGGCTGAATCTGTAGCACACTCGCCAAGCTCCGGATCATCCTGCTTCTGCTTACCTGCCCCGGATCATCCTGCTTCAGCTTACCTGCTCCGGATCATCCTGCTTCTGCTTACCTGCTCCGGATCATCCTGCTTCTGCTTACCTGCTCCGGATCATCCAGCTTCCGCTTACCTGCTCCGGATCTTCCCCCATACTTTCTCCACCCCGCAGCTTTCTTCGGTCAAAAGGGGAATCCTACACCGGCACCTGTAAGCACAAAAAAGAACTGCATTAGCGCGCGCACTTCAGTAACGCTGCGCATACTCACCAAATCTTCCCGCTACGCTGGAATCCAGGTACGAGGGCTCAAAGACCTGCAAAAGAAAGAAGAAACTTTACTCATTGCGCTCGCTCCAATAAAGTGTAGACATTATTCACTGCGCTCTCTCCAATAATGCAGTGCATACTTACCAAAGCCTCTCTGCATACTTACCAGACCACCGAGTCTCCAGTAGCGCTGAACCCAGACTCGAGGCGCTAGCACTCCATAATCCACTCCTGAAAGGAAAAGAAAGGAGAGACATTACCAGGTGCGCTCGAACCTATGACACTGCGCATACCTACCAGTGGCTGACTTTTACACGCAGCGCTACTCACCCAAAAATACCTTGGCAAAACAAGGACAATACGGACAATTCCGGACACTTAACATCCACCGCGCAACGTTCACTTTGTGCAAAGGACTTTCTAGCTAGTGAAGAAACTGGCACATTGAACACTCTGCCTCACTGTGAAGGCATACAACAGTGTGTGGCATCAGAACTCAGCCAACAGACATTGGCATCATCCCTACGAGTGAATAGCGCCCCTGCGAATGCAGGATGGATTGCACACCCTACTAAACATCAAGGTAAGCCCTTAGGGGACATCACAGCACACCGTAAAGAGTAGGGAAGGGCCCAGGGGAATCAGGTGAATTTAGGTCTGAGTGTACATCTTGTTTTTAACAAGTATCCCCCCGGGGAGGGGAAGTGAGAACTCGGGGTCAAGGGAGGCTCATCCATCGCTCCTGCAGAGACACAGGTGAGTGTGACATGTGTGCCATGGTGCTTGCATGTGTCCATTGGCTGCCCTACGCACGACTCTGGGTCACAGGGGTCACCTTGGTGCAACGGGACAAGGGTGCTATCGTGGGTGGCTGTGGTCGCTGACACGCACTGCACCCACGCACAGTGCCCGGCTGTCGGGCATTCACACTGGGGATGGAGTGGTGGCCTATTTACAATGCAAATTGCAAGGGGGGGGTGACTCACCGTCAGCCTCCTGGGTGCTGGTGCCTGCCTCCGCTGTTCCCATTCCCTCAGTGGATGCCATGTCAGTGAGTGTGGTGCACTGCTCCTGCCATTGTGCCAGCTCCGGTGGTGGTGGTGGTGGTCCTCCACCAGTCGCCATGCTCTAATTGCCTGCAACAGTTCTCTCCATCCCTGGGGACACGGCCCGCCGTAGTGACCTTCTGTCTGATGTCTGCCTAGATGTGGTTACGCTGCTGTGAGCCCGTCTTTTTCTGTTGGGGACCATAGACTTAATCCTGGTGGGAAATAACCTCCTCCACCAGTATTGTGAGTTCTGAGACTGAGAACTTAGGTTTGCACACCATTTCCAGGGCAGACTTCCCTCTCACAAGCTCCTGGGACATTTTCTGAGATTTGTTGGAGTGGATGGCTCCCAGGGGCTCCAATTTTAGGCCGATTGTGATTTCCAAAATGGCTGCCGCTTCGTTTCCTGTTCTGGCGGGGACGCATTTCCAGCGGTGGTATTGGCGCGAGACGCCGGCAGTAACGCAACGTTAGCAGAGTTTTTGGGTTTTCATTCACTATTACTGCCGAACGCTATTTGTGTTAACGCCAGGGCCGTGTGCATGTGCCCGCCAACTCGTGATGTGACGTTGTTTGTGCCACAACTCATTGGCATTAACGCAAATACCGCTCAGCAGTATATGCACCCAGATACTGCCCAACTCGTGATGAGGTCCACTGTCTTTTTACAATGCATGTAAAACTGACCAGCACTTATGGGTGCAGGGGGGTCCGTCCGGTAGGAGCAGCAGCCAAAGATTAACTTGTAGGATGTAAAGGTGTTCATCTCAGCTACTTTTGGTTTCGGTTCTGTCTTCTCAAAATAAATGATGTTGAGCCAGCTGTGGAAAATCCAATAGCAAATACTGGAGGATCAAAACTGAGACAGCTGCCAATGAGTATAAACCCCTCATTAACTTGGTGAAAAAATGTGCAATAGCTTGAATTCTTTTTTCCTTGATAAAGTCAATAAGATATGCATAAGCTTGGCATGACCGAGACGCTCCCAGACTTGCCACATTACACCCCAGGACCTCTCACCTCGAATCCTGCCTTATCTTTCTCCCTTGTGCCAGCCTCCGTCCCCGAAATAACAGAAGTAGTCAATATTGTCAGGCGCCTTAATCCTACAGACTTTCAAATCGACACAGCCCCACCTTGTTACTATGACAATACGCTGCTGGTTTTGCACCTCTAATCACTGCCATGATTAAACTTTGCTTTGCTACCGGAGTGGTCCCTTCTCCACCACACCTGCCTTAAGACTACTAAGTCAGGGAAGTGGTCTACTTCATTGCAAATTACTGAGTTCCAAATAAAAACACCATCTTCCAACATTGAGCCTACCTTGGCTTCTAGGGGAAACTCTAAGCTGAAACAAAGTGGAGAATCAAGGATTCATTTTTCACCCCATTGGACTCCTGACCACAGATTGATGCTGGGACAAGTAATTGCTCAAACTTCTCAAAAAAATCACCCCACTTTTCTCCAAGCATCACACAGCCCTTGTCGTTGGGACTGTAATAACTCCCCATCTCGCCTGTGCCAATGCCCTGTGTGCAGGACTTTCAGTGAAAGCCGCAAGAAACCTACAACACACTCAAAATGCTGCGGTCAATGTGGTGCGCTCGCGGGCCTCGCCGTGAGTCAGGCAGCATTCACTCCACTCGCGCACTCATGCACACCAAGGACACACGCCGGAGACGTGCGATGGCTCCGGTCTCCGGCGCGAACTGCCGGGGCACCGCCTTTATTTATCAACACCGCATGCGCGAGCTCCGTGAGTCTCGCGCATGCGTAATACGTGTACCCAGTACACAACACTCCTCCTCTTCCCCCAGAAACGAACATTTGAACATGAAAACATCAAACATAACTTGCTTGTCATCAGGAGCAGGAACAACCAAAATGTCCTCTCTAGGGGCCTGGGTCCATGATGAAGTCTCTGAACCTCTGGGGTGGCCTTCGTCCTGCCCTGCTCGGGTATCGTGGCGCTGTCTCCTCTGGGACCTCTGCCGTCTGCATATCTGCCATCGGAGGGCCCTCTTCGTGCTCTGCCCCACACTCTTGTTCCGGAGCGTGGTCCGCTGCCGCCTCATCTTCTGCTATCTTGATACGCTTGAAGAATGATACATTCTGCGTGATAGTACCCCTGGCATTAGCTGCTGTGACCATGGTACCCTTCACGTGAGTTACACCCAGCGGTTGAGTCTCATAGGTTGTCGATAGCTTGCCCTCCGATCTTCTGTTTCGTACTAATACGGTATCCCCCACTGCTATCTGCCTCTCGGGGAGCCTTCTCCGTACTGTCTCTCTCTCGTTCCTGGACACTCTGTCCAACTGCACCTGCTCGTTGTCTATCACGCCTGGTTCCCGCCCTTCGGACTCAGGTATGAGCCCTCGCGGTATCCTTCTGAAAAGTGCTTCCGCCGGGGCAATTCCCGTGGAGCGGTGTGGAGTTGTACGATACTCCCGGAGGAATTCAAACAGGTTCCTTCGGAGGTCCTCCCCTCCATTTTCGGATATGCGAAAGATCTTGTTTAGGGTGCGCATGAAGCGCTCTACCTCGCCATTGGCCCTTGGCCATAACGGGGTGACTTTTCGATGTTTTATACCCCTTTCTTCACAATATCGGGCAAACACTTGCCCCTGGAACGGTGCCCCATTGTCCGAACACAACTCGACGGGGAAGCCATGGGTGGCGAAAATCTTGTCCATCGCTGTGATGGTGTGATCGCTGGTCATGGATTCGACCAGTTCCACCTCGGGATAGCAGGACCACTGGTCGGTCACAACCAGGAAGTACAGACCCCCCACCGGTGGAGCCGAAGTCGGCATGGACTGTCCCCCAGGGTAGTTCACTTCTTGTCATGGATTGTACTGGTGGACCTCTTTCCGCAGGGCTGGTGGCCTGGCATGGGATGCATGCTCTCACAAATTCGTCAACCCTCTTCTCCAAATCCGGGAACCAGACCTTGAGTCTGAGGCGTGCCTTCATCCTGGTCATCCCTTGATGGCCATTGTGAGCCAGTTGAAGGACCTTTGCCGTGAGGGATCTGGGAACCACGATCCGGTGTCCCCTCAGCAGTAGTCCATCGGTCGTCACAGACAAATCGTGTTGTGCACTCCACAATGCCTGCAGGTCCTTTTGCACCTCCACATTTCTCCTGGCATTGTTCATGAGAAGGTCTTTCCATGCTCCTGAGGCCACTGCTTCCTTCGCTCTCAAAAATGCCTCGTCAGAGTTGGACTCGTTGGCAATCTCTTCCCTCGATAGGGCGATGGGAAGCGCCGACTCGACAACCAGATGAATGGAGTCCACACAGCTCGCGACCTCTGTGGTGTCCCCTGACAGTTCAGAGCTGGGATGTCGAGACAAGTAGTCAGCAGGGTTTTGGGTCCCTGGGCGGTATACCAGTTTTACCCCGTACTCCATGAGCGATAACATCCACCTTTCTATTCTTGGTGGCGGTTTGGATGAGGCGCCAGCTAGAATGGGCAGTAGTGGTTTGTGGTCCGTCACAACTACAACCGGCTTCCCTAGGATGTATAGCCTGAAATGTTTACAGCCCCATAATATGGCGAGGGCTTCACGTTCAATTTGAGAATACCTCCTCTCGGTGCTTGTCAGTGCCTTACTGGCATACGCGATGGGCCTCATTGCTCCCTGTTGATCTGCTTGCAAAAGGACTGCCCCAAGTCCCACAGGACTGGCATCCACCACTATCTCCGATTCCCGGGCTGGGTTAAAGTATGCCATGGTGTCCAGTTCAGACAGAGCTTCTTTGATGGCCGTGAACGCTCTCTGCTCTTTACCAGTCCACGCCCATGCCACTTCCTTCCTCGTGAGAGCTCTTAACGGTTCAGAGATGGAGGCCAGGTCACGAATAAAACGTCCGCAATATGTTACCATGCCTAAAAAGCTGCGAACTTCCGCCGGGGACGTGGGTGATGATGCCTCCCTGATATCCTTCACTTTCTTCGGATCGGGTGATATACCCCCTGCGTGAAAAATGAATCCAAAAAACTCTAGACTGTCACTCATGAACTCGCACTTCTCCTGGTGTAGTGTTAGCCCAAGGCTGTGCAGTCTGCGAAAAGTATCTTCTAGGCGCTTGATGTGCTCTGCCTCCGACCTGGCGAATACAAGAATGTCGTCCGACATATTTATGACCCCTTTCAATCCAGACAGGGCCCCCCTGATGGAATTTTGAAAAACCTCAGCCGCGGAGGATATTCCGAAACTGAGCCTTTTATACTGGTACAGACCTTCATGGGTTGTGAAGGTCGTGATATATCTGGACTCCGGGTGGAGCTCCAGCTGGTGGTACCCTGCCCTTAAATCCAATTTCGAAAAGAATTTGGCTCCTTGGAGTTCGCCAACAATGTCGTCCAGAGTAGGTGTGATATGACGCTCTCTTTTTATAGCCAGATTGGGCAGTCTCATATCGACGCAGATGCGTACAGCCCCCGGTTGCTTGGGCTTAGGGGCAACAACAATCGGGGAAACCCAAGGCGTCGGCCCTTCGACTTTTTCGATAATGTCTCGTTCTATTAGGAGTTGTAGTTCCTCTTCCACCTGGGCCCTCAAGTGAAAAGGAATGCGACGATGTTTTAGTGCCGTCGGTCTGACTGACTTGTCGATGTGGAGCCGTACAGGTTCAGCTTTTAGCTTCCCTATCCCTTTGAAGAGTTTGTGAAAGCGTGCCAACAGACTGTTCAGATCCGACTGGTATACTGCGAATGTGAAATGCACTAGGTTGAGCGCTTCCGAAGCTGCGCAACTCAGCAATGAATGCGGGCTCACGCTGGTAACGAAAAACCTCGCCTTGATGCTGCTCCCGCCGTGGGATACTGGAGCTATGAATACTCCTTGGATGGGTAGAGGGGTGTCTTCGCCAAACGCATATATTTGGGCTCTGGACGGCGAAAGTGTCGGTGGGCCCGCAAGTGCATTGTAGTGTCTGTCCGCGAGCACACATACCGATGCTCCCGTATCGATGAGGACCGGGGTGGGAACTTCCCCAATGTTCACGGTGCATGTGGGTTTTCGTCGAGTACCTGGGCCGCTTGCTATGCTGGAGATACAGAATATTTCTCCTTCTTCTTCTTCTTCTTCTTCGGCGATGTTCATATCCTGTATCTCTTGTTCCAAAGAAGATATACCCTTCACCGTGCGGGCACCATTCCTCCCGAACCTCTCCGGCCCCCTGTTGGCTGCCACGGGCGTAGTGGCCCTACACACCCTGGCATAGTGTCCGGGGACCCCACATCTGCCACATGTCCTTGACTTAGCCGGGCACTCACCCCTGTGAGGGAGATCGTACCCACAGAATGAGCATGATTGAGGGGAGCTCGATCCCGTTGTCTTTTCCTCCGGTTTTGGTGTCCATCTGGCCTTTCCCGGCGTAAAACGCCTGACCGCAAGTGCCTCTTCCTCACATTTGGGATGAGTGGCTGCGTCCATTTTCGACCCTCTGGCTTCCGCCAGTTCATACGCCCTCCCCGTGTCTAGGATCTGCCGGAGGGTTAGTCCCGGTTCTCTCAGGACTTGCTTCCTGAGTTTGCCAGAGCAACATCCTTGCAACAATTGGTTTTCGGACCATTTCCTCTTTGTTGGCCCACCTGCAGGAGCTCGCGAGGTGTCTCAGACGGGCACAGAAGTGGTCTAGGGATTCGTCGCTGCGTTGTCTTTCAGCCCCCATAACGAATCTGTCAAAATCGACATTCGCTAATGGTAAGAAGTGATCCCTTAGCGCTTGCTTGACTGCGTCATATGTCGCCACTGGGATGTCAAGGGAGTCGTATATCTTCTGGACCTCCGTGCCTGCCGAGTACATCATGATGGCAATCTTTGCCTCATCTGCTGTTTCCCCCGAGGCCCTGAACATCATTTGCAGTCTTTTGACCCATGTGAGCCATTTGGGGCCGAGCTTCGATGGGGGGCCTGTAGTGTCAAATTCAGGCATGGGCGCTAGGGTGGTGCGTACTCTGCATGGTACTGGAGCGGTGGCACCCTCCTCTTCTCTCTCATCACCCATCTCCCTGGGTACTCACAGTAAAGTCTTGGCTGAGAATGGGTGATCCGGCTCCCAGCTGTGGCAAAAATTTTCTTTGTTGTCTTTTGTCCCTTTGTCAATCACAGCCCTGCTCCAGCTGGGCTGTGAAGTGTCCAAAAATAGTTTTTAGTGGTTGATTCCTCACAGATGGCGCACGAGCACCCAAAACGGGCCGCAACCACTGCGTGCGATGTTTTCGCTCGAGCGCTCAAAATGGCCGCCGGCTATCTCGAGCGGGTCAGCGACTGCGGAATTGCACTCCGTTCCTGCGATGTTGTCGGAACGAGGTAGCGGTTCATATCCCGCCTCGTCGCCAGTGTGGTGCGCTCGCGGGCCTCGCCGTGAGTCAGGCAGCATTCACTCCACTCGCGCACTCATGCACACCAAGGACACACGCCGGAGACGTGCGAAGGCTCTGGTCTCCGGCGCGAACTGCCGGGGCACCGCCTTTATTTATCAACAGCGCATGCGCGAGCTCCGTGAGTCTCGCGCATGCGTAATACGTGTACCCAGTACACAACAGTCAAGACGGCCGGCAGACTGAAAAAAAGAGACGCGTTCAAAAAATGCAAATCTCTTCATTGGCTCATGGTTAAAGACAGCATTTGATTGAAATTAGCCTCCTTAGCGTGTATTGCATGCAAACCTCTGTTCCAATCCATCCTAGGGAAAAGCTCACCATGTATATTACTTGGTTCGATATTACTTTGCTCCCCTCAAAGACTTAGCAACATGGCGACTTTCTGACTTTGCCAACAAAGGTGGCAGGAGTTTTGGAGTTCATTCTGCCAAAGCCTGGAAAGGGCTCCCAAATAACCTCAGAGAACTAACATTCACCCCATGTTTTAAGAGAGAACCTTAAACAATCCCCTTTCACCAGACTGCCCTAGGGCCATCGCTACAATAGACTCTTTTGGGTGGTGTGTGTACATAAATGCAGTCTGCATTCATATCTATAATTCTGTAATTTGTATTTTATCATATAATGCTAATGTGGTTAAGTCCAAAAGAATACGTGTAATGCATTTAACACACTGACAAGATCTGTTCTGGGGCATGCGAACATTAGCAATGCAGCTTCATGGTCAATGACCTTGGGTGTTCATAGAGTTCACCTGGAGATGTTTTCCCTTCATAATTCAGAGCCCCGAGGAAGTGCAGTGGCATGTGTGAAACATCTGCTGGGTTGGCTTTCTTACTTGTTTTGCTAACACAACCATCATGAATAAAAGATAGACACACTTTTTGTTTACATTTTATCTGTGATTTATAAAAGCACCAAACTTGCAAATACAATTCACTACAGATTACGAAAACCTAACAGGTGGAAAGCATGAGGGGAGGTTGGAGAGAAATTAAAGATAAATGAGGAGGCCATGATAGAAATAAAGGAATAATTAGTAGCGGATTGGGTTGACACTCCTAAAGCTCTGGAGTGAAAAACAAAGTCCCAGGATTGTGAAAATGTTTTAATTCTAATCGCAGTCAGAGGTTGTTAGTGATCAGGTTGAATGAGTGATACAGCACTGGAATAATGATGGGTAAAGGACTTCCGGGTCAGTGAGTTCCAGAAGTGGTTTGCTTCAGTGTAGTGCATCTTGTAAAGTTAGGCGTTTGCCATTTATTTTCTTCTTCCTAATGTAGAGTTTTTGAAATTTAAGGGATGGTTAGGATATTAGGTTTCTCAGTAGAACAGTGGCAATGCTGCCCGTTTGGTAATTTGGGCCTTTTCAGGTATGCCTTGTGAGTCAGGCAGGGGCATTGATTTTAATTCTGTCCCTGATTGGGAGCTTTCTTAATATGTTCAGTGCCTGTGTGATCATTCTTACCACTTTGCCTTAAACTAATTGAATTCTGCCAATCAGTGTGTACTTTAGCCATACATAGAGACTGTTATAACGGTGGAGGTTACGTAAGGCCCTTTAACAGTTCTAGTCTGAGAACTGTGTGCACAAGTGAACGTTTTTTTATTTTTAATGAGGTCGTGAAAGCGGCCGTTGCGGGTTAAATTGTTAATCTAGATCAGTGGTTTCCAAATGTTTTGTTTTCTTAATGCATTTTATTCGGTTTCTTTCCACTATACATATACTGAAATAGAACTGAAAAACTACAGCACAACAATGGCAAATGTAAATCAGACTACAGACCCACTCCCTCCCATCATCTTTAATGAACACATAAAGTCATCAGGAAAAAAAACATAACTTACATCATTTAAAAATGTTCAATGTGAGCTCTAATCCACATATTTGGGTAGCACATTTCACCTGGGATCATTAGCTTGAATTAAAACAGTATATGTATCAACATTTTATCGTCTCAATACGTCTTCTTGTGAACAAACCAAAAATTTAAAAAACGGTTGGTTGATTCATTGCTTACTTCACCGGCCACGTAAATCAAAAAGATTGTGGGGCATGTTCATTCTCGATAGTCACTGTGTAGAAAGTGGAGTAGCGGCCGCCATTTACTAGTAAATGCACTTTGATTCTCTGTCAAGCCCTTTGACAGATTTTCTATGGCCAGTAAGGGCCATCATTTCTTCCACCATAGATTAATAAGCAGTGTCTTGGGTTTCCTCGGCAGTGCTGCTATTACCGGTTTTGCATCTAGTAAGGTTGTTGTGACCATCTTTCCCTTTTGAGAACTCAATGGATACATACCCTTCTCTGGTAGTCCTAATAATATTACCCCTGGGTCCCAAGGAAATTGGCACCTGCCAGTGAAAGATTGCTAGCAATCTCTCCATAACTCCTTCACTTTATAATCCCACTGCATGTGTAATAAAGACCCCCCCCACCCACATAGTCATCAGCATTCATACATTAGGTTAGGATCTATACAGTTGAGCAGTTTTGGGGTCATGTACCACCTGTAAAAACAGGGACGATTCTTTTGCCCTGTACCAAATAGCCTAACTTTTTTTATGCTGAACCCCCTCTCAGTAAAGGCAATGTTGCTGGGGCCCCACCAAATGCTAGAACTACTTATATAATCAATTAAAAGAAGTCACATTCTCCCTTTTTAAAGTCTATCGCACCATGCAAGCGTTTAAGGAGACTCTACCTGAAATTCCGCCTTAACATTCTTGAAACTAAAAGAAATTTTGAGAAATCGACGGATGATCCCATTAGGAAACACAATCTGCAGATTCTGCTCTACAGAGGAAGAACATTTAAAACATTTAGTTCTTTTTTGCACCAAACTGCAAGACCAACGCAAGAAATTCCTAATGAAGGAGATGGATAAATACCTGACTTACAATGCAGAAGAATGGTGGAGGCAATTGCATAATTGTGAGAGCAAATCACTGATGATAGCAACAATGAGATTCCTAGAACATCTGCAAATGATGCTACAGTTGGTGTCAGCTAACAAGACTTGAAAGGGAACTCATTAAGCAGTGAACGAGAATTGATGGCTATAGGGTTGATCTTCTGTGTTACTTTCACTCCTCCACCGTTAAATGCTTCTTCCTCTATGATTATTGTAAACCAAATTCTAGAGTAGTATATATCGAGAGTAATTGTGTTGAGTTTTTTCAAATGTTTGTACAAACTATGTGAAATAAAAAACAAAAAACAAAAAAGTACCTAGCCCCCCAAACAATCCTCTGGGCCCATCCATGGATGTCAGCCGCACAGTTGGAAGACCACTGATGTAGGGGACACATGAGGGCTGGGCATGGAAACAATCTTCCAAGTCTTTACTAGCCCACGCAGCCAGGGAGGGCTTATCAAAGTTTAAAAGAAAATAATTTTTTTATCCGTTTAAGTATAGGCTATTTTCTCTTAATAGCTAAGCTTGTATATCTGGTAGAGTTAGTGTTCTTGAAATAGTGAGGTAAAATGACGAGCATTGGGGTGTCGTCCACATAGGTAGGGATTGTTATTCTGAACGTTTCTCTAATGTTGGCGAATGGGTACATTTAGGGGCCGATTCATGGAACAAACGTGCGCCGAAAATCTTCGCGCAAGCAGGCGCAAGCAGGCGCAAGCGGATATAAACAGGCGCACGCGCACGCGTGCGATTCATGGAAGTCCCTGCGCGTGTTCACCGCGGGATGTGCGCCAAACCCATGCATGGCACACAAGTCACTGCAACATCGCGAAAGGCGTGCGCGACGCGCACAGTGAAAGTGCACAACCTCAGCGCACACACCAGAAAGTGGGCGGGACATGGGGCGTAACGCGCCGAATGGGGAACAACACGGGAAAATAAGGGCATAACTGGGGATGTACTGCAGGGAAGCAGACGGAACGCCCACACGCACTCGAACCACACGTATTCATGGAATCGAATAGGGCAAAGCCACGCACAGGCAAAGACACGCACAAGCTGAAACACGGCCGCCACACGAAGGCAGGCGGTAGAGTCCCAGCGCATCAAAAAAGTGGTGCGCGGGAAGTCAAATACGCGATTGAGCGGGGTACGTGGATCTCAGGGGTGCGCGAGAAATTCTACACGCGATTGGCCTGGGTACGTGTATTTCAGGGGTGCGCGTGAAGTTCCACACGCGAATGGGCTGGGTACGTGTATTACAGGGGTGCGCGAGAAAATCTACACGCGAATGGGCTGGGTACGTGTATTCCGGGGGTGCGCGTGAAGTTCCACACGCGAATAGCCTGGGCGCGTGTATTTCAGGGGTGCGCGTGAAGTTCCACATGCGATTTCAGCAGGGTACGTGTATTTCAGGGGTGCGCGAGAAAATCTACACGCGAATGGGCTGGGTACTTGGATTTCAGGGGTGCGCGAGAAATGCTACACGCGATTGGCCTGGGTACGTGTATTACAGGGGTGCGCGAGAAATCCTACACGCGATTGGCCTGGGTACGTGTGTTCCGGGGTGCCGTGAACTTTCACACGCGATTGGTTGAAATCCACGTGTGTTCTGTCATCACGTGCAATGAGGGATACACCCTCACACGTCACGTCACAGACGCGCTCACGCGCTGAGGGCCTTTGGTCCAATGAAAATGCGTATGCGTGCAGACGCGCTTACGCGCTAAGGGCCTTTCCTCGAATTACACGCTGACGTGCAGATTTTTCACGTGCCAAATCACTCCGTATCAAGCTGGCCACGCGAATACACACGGAAGACCACGCTCCTGCCCAGAAGGCACTGCCCCCCCAGTGCCCCGAGCAGCCTCCCACGTGCCATCTGCTGCTGCCTGCCTGCCTGCCTGCCTGCTGCCACCGTGCCCTGCCATTTGGTGCCTGCACATCAGCCATCTGCAGGGGTCCAGTTGCTGTGTCCACCCCTGCTGGAACAGTAGACTCCCGACTGGGATACCATCGCTCCACAGCCCAGCCCCAGGACCCAGTTGCCCACCCACGCCTGCCTCGGGGGTCGCCATGTCGGGGCAAGCACCATCTGAGACCAGTGGCGACCCCCAGCCAGAGAGGCAGAGGGCCACCAGCTTCAGTGAGAAGGAAGTTGGTGTCCTGGTGGAGCATGTCCTGGGGCATTATGATGCCCTCTTCGGAAGACCACGCGCCAACAAGGAAGGACGGGAGAGGATCTGGGACGATGTAGTGGTTGCCATCAACGCGGAGGGGGTGGCAACCCGCGACATCAAGCACATCAAGAAGCGCTGGGAGGACTTGAGGTCCAGGACCCTCAATAAGGCCCGGCGCCTCGCGGAGGGGGGCCGGGCACGCCTGAGTGACATCCAGATGAGGGTCCTGGAACCCGTAGACCCAGCGCTCCACACCCAGATCCTTCGGAGGCAGACCCCTCTGGAGTTGGCCGGTAAGTGGCCAAGCATTGCTGTGTGAGACAGGGCATGTTGCAGTGTGCTGGTTGTCTGATACCTGCCTGTATGTGTGACATAGGCCATGTACGTATGTGTGTGTGCAGGGACATCATGGTCAGGCATGTGAGTACAGTGATGTGTTCTATTGCAACATGGGGGGCTCTGTGCGGAATGGACACATGGAAGCATGGCAGTCTCTGTTCCTGGACATGGGTGGGGGTGAGGGATGGGTGCTGGTCCCATGTACACGTATGGTGTCCATGTGTATGTGTCTGACCTGCGTGTCTGTGACTTGTAAATGCCATGGATGCATGACACATGTCTGTGACAATGTTCAGATTCACTGATGCAGCCTAGTCATCCTTGTATCCACTGCGTCTGTGGTGTACGAGGCCAGATGGATGGAACTACGGTGAGGTGTGTGCATGTGATGGCAAGACCCATGATGCATGTGAGTTTAAAACCAACATTGTATGAATCATGAGTCCCTTGGTCATGTATGCCAATGTCCATGGCATGCGCCATGCCTGTTACTGTATGTGTTTTGCCTGCACTGACCCATGTGTTGTGGAGGGACATGATGGAAGTGATGTATGACAGTGCCACTCATCTGCTGTTGCTTCCTGTCTAGGGGACCATTGTACAGTACCCTGATGCTTGTGTTCTATGTCTCCCTCTACACAGTGGCAAGTGAAGAAGAGGGCGGAGAAGGCGCTGTGGAGCAGAGCGGCGGGGATGCCGCCACGGCTGCAGCGGAAGGGGTGGGTGAGCCCCCACAGGGGCTTGCACCGGCGGAAGACGGCGTGGAGACATCCAGGTTGGTGGTTTCCACAGAGGGGGAGGAGGCCGCTACTGAGCCACACATGGGGCCTGGTGGGGGCATCCCCGCTGGTGCAAGTGGTGCAGTCCAGGGCCAGGGGCAGGAGGCAGCACAGGTCGCCGTGGAGGTGCCTGTGCATGTCACTGTCCCTGACACTGTGACTGCACCACCATGCACCAGCAGGGATGCCCCATCCCAGGCCCGTCCACAGGTAGGGGAGATGTCCATGTCATCTGACACTCCTCTACCTGCGGACGAGGGGACCCCTGGCCGTGTGGAGAGGGTCCTGATTGGTGTCGCGTTGCGCACGGCTGGCATTCGTGATGAGGTGCATGCTTCCCGGGAGGAGCATGCACATCATCACGAAGAGCACCGTGCGTACGTGAACCATTTGGGAGCCGCCATGGTCGGGGGTTTCCTACACGTGTGTGGCCTTCTGGCGACCCTCTCCTCCTCTGTGGGGGCTATGCGCCAGTCGTGCTCCATGCCGTCTTCCGGCCCAGATGCCACCAGGGCCCCCTGTGGACCTGCCCCGACCAACGCAGCCAGCTCGGTGGGGACCCCATCCCTGCCACAGTCGGGAGTCGAAGGTCCAGCAGGGGTGGACACACCAGCAACTGTCCCCCTGCAGATGGAGGATGTGCCGGCATCATCTGGCAGGGCACGTGCACGACGGCATCGGTGGATTCCATCAGCCTGGATGCCGTCGTGCTGGCAGAGGCAGTGGCGTCGGAGGCAGCAGCAGGCTCGACGTGGGAGGCATCATGGCTCGGGGCCATCAAGATCAGAGGGGCAGGCATCGGCCGGAGGGCAGGAGAACCCTGGGATGGCAGTGTCTTCAGTGTGGGAGCAGTTGGTCCAGCGGATAGGTGCGGAGCGGCAGCGGGCGGAAGAGGAGCGGCTCACCATGGTCAGGGCGGAGTTCTCCATGCGTCGGGCGTTGAGGCGGGCTGAGTGCCTCGAGGAAGCTCGCAGGGAGTTTGAGGTGGACACGGTGTTGACCCTGCGAGACCTCGGGGCCAGGACAGAGTCCCGCCTCCGGGACATCGACATGGAGTTCGATGATGCCCTGGCCGGCAACATCACAGAGTGAGCCGCAGGACTTGCCCGCTGCCATTGTATATAGTTATATAGTTAGTGGTAGGTTTCCTTTGAATTTTTTTTTTTTATTTGTTTGCGATTGGACAATGCGCCACTTTTTTGTATATAGTTCAGTTTTTAGTTAGTTGACATAGTTAGGTTTCATTTGGTTGGGCTCATGGACCCGGGATTGTCTTGTAAATGGTTCTTCTATGGATTTTTTGATTTTTTGGATTTTTTTCATGGACATTCATCTTCTTTTTGTTGTTTTTCTTTGTGGTTTTTCTCATTTCATTTCCATTCTAGTTGATTTTCAATACATTTTTACTTTCATCCTTCAATGTGTCGTATCATCTCATTGCTTTCATGCATGTCATGTTGGGTGTTTTAACATTCACTTGCAGCCATTGTGTGTGACAGACATGTGTTCATTTGCATTATTTACATTGGGTGTGTAACATGTAATTGCCTTTGATATGTGGGTGGATGTGATAGTTGGTTGGGCCTTTTGGCAGGGGAGGATGGCCATTACGGACATGATTGGGGATTGTTGGGACCCAGGTGCAGGGGGGCATGGATGGGACATGGGCGAGGGCCTGGTGGAGGGTGCCCCGCAATGCTGGGGGGTGGGGGTGGTGGGGGACATGAGTTGGACATGGGTGGGGGCCTTCTGGCAGGTGCCCCACAGTGCTGGGGGGTGGGGGTGGTGGGGGACATGAGTTGGACATGGGTGGGGGCCTGCTGGCAGGTGCCCCACAGTGCTGGGGGGTGGGGGTGGTGGGGGACATGAGTTGGACATGGGTGGGGGCCTGCTGGCAGGTGCCCCACAGTGCTGGGGGGTGGGGGTGGTGGGGGACATGAGTTGGACATGGGTGGGGGCCTGCTGGCAGGTGCCCCACAGTGCTGGGGGGTGGGGGGGGGTGGGGGACATGAGTTGGACATGGGTGGGGGCCTGCTGGCAGGTGCCCCACAGTGCTGGGGGGTGGGGGTGGTGGGGGACATGAGTTGGACATGGGTGGGGGCCTGCTGGCAGGTGCCCCACAGTGCTGGGGGGTGGGGGTGGTGGGGGACATGAGTTGGACATGGGTGGGGGCCTGCTGGCAGGTGCCCCACAGTGCTGGGGGGTGGGGGTGCAAGGGGACATGAGTGGGGGCCTGCTGGGGGGTGGGGGTGCAGGGGGACATGAGTGGGACATGGTTGGGGGCCTGCTGGCAGGTGCCCCACAGTGCTGGGGGGTGGGGGTGCAGGGGGACATGAGTGGGACATGGTTGGGGGCCTGCTGGCAGGTGCCCCACAGTGCTGGGGGGTGGGGGTGCAAGGGGACATGAGTGGGGGCCTGCTGGGGGGTGGGGGTGCAGGGGGACATGAGTGGGACATGGTTGGGGGCCTGCTGGCAGGTGCCCCACAGTGCTGGGGGGTGGGGGTGCAAGGGGACATGAGTGGGGGCCTGCTGGGGGGTGGGGGTGCAGGGGGACATGAGTGGGGGCCTGCTGGGGGGTGGGGGTGCAAGGGGACATGAGTGGGGGCCTGCTGGGGGGTGGGGGTGCAAGGGGACATGAGTGGGGGCCTGCTGGGGGGTGGGGGTGCAGGGGGACATGAGTGGGACATGGTTGGGGGCCTGCTGGCAGGTGCCCCACAGTGCTGGGGGGTGGGGGTGCAAGGGGACATGAGTGGGGGCCTGCTGGGGGGTGGGGGTGCAAGGGGACATGAGTGGGACATGGTTGGGGGCCTGCTGGCAGGTGCCCCACAGTGCTGGGGGGTGGGGGTGCAGGGGGACATGAGTGGGACATGGTTGGGGGCCTGCTGGCAGGTGCCCCACAGTGCTGGGGGGTGGGGGTGCAAGGGGACATGAGTGGGGGCCTGCTGGGGGGTGGGGGTGCAGGGGGACATGAGTGGGACATGGTTGGGGGCCTGCTGGCAGGTGCCCCACAGTGCTGGGGGGTGGGGGTGCAAGGGGACATGAGTGGGGGCCTGCTGGGGGGTGGGGGTGCAGGGGGACATGAGTGGGGGCCTGCTGGGGGGTGGGGGTGCAAGGGGACATGAGTGGGGGCCTGCTGGGGGGTGGGGGTGCAAGGGGACATGAGTGGGGGCCTGCTGGGGGGTGGGGGTGCAGGGGGACATGAGTGGGACATGGTTGGGGGCCTGCTGGCAGGTGCCCCACAGTGCTGGGGGGTGGGGGTGCAAGGGGACATGAGTGGGGGCCTGCTGGGGGGTGGGGGTGCAGGGGGACATGAGTGGGACATGGTTGGGGGCCTGCTGGCAGGTGCCCCACAGTGCTGGGGGGTGGGGGTGCAGGGGGACATGAGTGGGACATGGTTGGGGGCCTGCTGGCAGGTGCCCCACAGTGCTGGGGGGTGGGGGTGCAAGGGGATATGAGTGGGGGCCTGCTGGGGGGTGGGGGTGCAAGGGGACATGAGTGGGACATGGTTGGGGGCCTGCTGGCAGGTGCCCCACAGTGCTGGGGGGTGGGGGTGCAGGGGGACATGAGTGGGGGCCTGCTGGGGGGTGGGGTGCAGGGGGACATGAGTGGGACATGGTTGGGGGCCTGCTGACAGGTGCCCCACAGTGCTGGGGGGTGGGGGTGCAAGGGGACATGAGTGGGGGCCTGCTGGGGGGTGGGGGTGCAGGGGGACATGAGTGGGGGCCTGCTGGGGGGTGGGGGTGCAAGGGGACATGTGGCTTGGCTGGGGGGCATGCCCATGGTGGATGTGCTGCCTGCGGGACATGACCAGGGGTGCAGGCTAGTCCCCTGTGGTGTGGGCTGCCTGCAGAGGTCGTGGAGGGGGTAGAGGGGAGACCTGGGAGGACCCACACTGGCAATTCACCTCTTCAACTTCCCGCACACACGTAATACACTGCCCCACTCGCACAGGCCCAATCGCGTGTAGAATTTCTCGCGCACCCCTGAAATCCACGTACCCAGGCCAATCGCGTGTAGAATTTCTCGCGCACCCCTGAAATACACGTACCCTGCTGAAATCGCGTGTAGAATTTCTTGCGCACCCCTGAAATACACGTACCCAGGCCAATCGCATGTAGAATTTCTCGCGCACCCCTGAAATACACGTACCCTGCTGAAATCGCGTGTAGAATTTCTCGCGCACCCCTGAAATACACGTACCCTGCTGAAATCGCGTGTAGAATTTCTCGCGCACCCCTGAAATACACGCGCCCAGGCTATTCGCGCGTGTAGAATTTCTCGCGCACCCCTGAAATACACGCGCCCAGGCTATTCGCGTGTGGAACTTCACGCGAACCCCTGAAATACACGTAGCACGCTCCCCCAGGCCCGATCGCGTGAATCAGTTCACGCGAACCCCTGAAATACACGTAGCCCGCTCCCCCAGGCCCGATCGCGTGAATAAGTTCACGCGAACCCCTGAAATACACGTAGCCCGCTCCCCCAGGCCCGATCGCGTGAAAAAGTTCACGCGAACCCCTGAAATACACGTAGCCCGCTCCCCCAGGCCCGATCGCGTGAGTGACTTCACGTGAACCCCTGGAATACACGTAGCCCGCTTGCCGTGCTGGTACAGGGTTAGCGCAGCCCTTTGCGCTGGATTGGGGATTTTGATGGCTTTTCCCTGCGCGGAAGGCGTTCTTGGGGGCGTAACTGGCGCTCCTGCAAGGTCGCTGCGCCACTATGCGCCACGGCTGGTTTTGGTGGCTGGAATCCATGAATACGCTGTGCGCGGAAATGGGTTTTGGCGCACGCGGCTGGCGCAGGGATTCGCACGCGCACACTGTGCGCCAGCCGCGTGCGCCACTTGTGCGCCGAATTCTATGAATTGGCCCCTTAGTCTTTAAACAGCAATGGAGAGAAGGATGTGTCTTGTGGGAACAGGCATGTGAGCGACAGATAATGTCGACTCGATCCCGCGCAGAGCATGAGAAAGAAACAGGTTATACAATTTTCAGGAACACATTCTCAAACATATACCAATTAGGAGACTCCCTACAAGTCGTTCTCTGAGCAGGTTTCAATTTATGACTTACACAGCATTGCGGCAAATCCGGGTCTGTGTTCTGAATAAAATGAAAACACCCCCCCCCATCCCTCCCAAAATGCTGGAGGTAAATTCTCCTGCTTACCGGCATAAAAGGGAACATCGTCGGAATAACTGCCAGCAATAATTCCGCCTAAACACCCATGGACTATAAACATGGTGATTCGCACATCCCTACCACCACTTGTAGGCATGCTGTCAATACATGGGACCAAGTGTTGGTAACAGTAATTCTGTTTGGTGATTTTTCGGCAGATTTACCACCAAAATACAGCCAAACTTGTAACGAGGCCCACTGTTCTGTCAGTTCTCTGACATACAGGACTCACCATGAAATGGACAGTAGGGGCAACCAATTTGAACAAATGCACACACAGAATGTTCACCTTTTAGAAACTCACAATGAGAGGAAGTAATGACATATCACCAATGCAGCTGTGCATCCATAGACATATGCCATCCATAGCAATAGTTTTTGCTTCACTAGGTGTTCCTAAAGTGACATCTATGAACCAAACCCTAAAAAGGTGGCACAGGCAAAAAGAAGGGTTTGATAGTCTCCTAAGGAAAGATTTTCTGAGGTGTCCTATATCTACAGAAGTTGAGGAAGAAACACATGGTATTGGACTGCATCGCTATTAAAGACAGCACCTGTATGCAGCCCTACAAATAAGCGGCATACTAGGCACTTTCACTCCCTAAAACAGGCAAACACTCCCAACAGAAATATATGGTGGAAAAATGCTAACAACAAAAGATACATAAATACAGACACCTAGGATCCTGCCCCTAACTCCAACCAAACAGCACCATAGATATTCGCAAATTCGACCACATCACCCCAATACTCATCAAACTGCACTGGCTCCAGCTGCAATGCTGTATCATCTTCAAATCCTGCTGCACCATCTACAAGGCTGTCACGCTGAAGTCCCCAAGCTACCTCATTGAGAAACTCAGCATCTCTGGAGGCCTGTGATCCACTAGAAGGAAGGAAATGTGCAGACTTGAATTTAGTCGGTGCAGTAAGGGAAGAACCAGAAGACAGACATTATCTGTCTGAGCCGCAAAACTCTGGAACCTCCTCCCCATCAACAGACTTGGCCCCCTCACTTCTACAGTTCAGGAAGGGGCTCAAGACCCTCCTCTTCAAGGAATGGCTACTCCCAAACACCTAGGTCTACACACCCTTCACTCCCCCACCCTACCTGAGATTGGGTGATCTGATCCCCACTGTTTCCTCCCCTGGTTGTTTGTAGATTCCTTGCTGACAAACTGTCTACCTTCCTCATCCCCTGTTATCTCCCCACTCCCGTTTTACTCTGCTCCCCTCACTATGTTCTTGCCCCTATGATTGTAAAGTGTTCCATTGCTTCTCGAAGCTAGGTCCAGACTCAATAAATACCCCAATGATAATAATAATAATAAAGATTAAGTTCCATCAGCGCAAGCAGGAGAACAACGCAACAGGACGGTCTCTCATGATATTACTGAATGACCTGAATTTGAACTTTAAGGGGAAAATCTTCTTTTAATTTGCCTGAATTAATGAGTGCACAGAAATATAGAATAGAAAAACAAATCTGCTTTAAAGTTAAAATAGTTTTACTCACCTAAACGGCAGGCTCATTGGGAACAGGAACTACTTTTTTCATCCCTAAAATAAAAAACACAAAATAAATATCATCAAATTTAAAAACGAGGGTGTACAATACTCCCACTACAGCAACTTATTTGGAGACCTGTCTTATGACCTATACTTTCATCTACAAACAACTACTAGTAAAATGGCCATAATATGTAGGAACGTCCCAACAATCTGCTGGTGAGGGTGCGATTGGAGGGCCAGTGCTTGGTGTCCGGTCAAAGGTTCGACACCAAAAGGATCGAATGACCAAAGGGTCGGATTTTTAAAAAAAAATATATATTTTTTTTGGTTTTCGTTTTGTAAAAAAAAAGTGGTTTTTGCACCAAAAACAGGGGTATTGGGGGAGGGGCCCCAAAACAAAAAAAAACATTCGAATTCGACCCTTTGGTTTTCGGTCCTTTTGATTCGACCCTTTGGTCATTCGATCATTTGCATTCGAACATTTGACCTAGAACCCCAGTGCTTCATACCTGTAGTTCCTACATTTTCTGGAAAATGGCAAGGCCGCTGCTACACTTAGACACTCTGGTAGGGTATTAGAAAATGTGACTAATCATGCTATGTAGATTTTCATATTTCATTTCATATACGTTGACACGGGTAAAGCCACCGCTTCAATGTTGCTTTAGAAAACCATCCTGCACCAAATCACCACCAAAGTGGTTTCAAAGGACTGAGGCTTGTCTGGAAGTTGGCCTATTGTGAAAGTCTGTGTGTGGAGAAGCACGGGATAGATAGTTCCAGATCTGGAATATTTACCCAATATGAGAAAACTGCTACAATAAAGAGGTAAAGGAACAGATATCTCAGTACACCAACACCATTTCTAGACTGTACGTCAAAGAACAAGGTTTCAAATTGTTGAGAGACAGATGCATACGTCATTCATAGCTTCTGACCCTCCCCCAGTTCAATGCGGCACAGGTGGGAAACATTACTCACTAAGGCAACCGAAACCACCCATATCCCAAGCTGGTACATCAGAAAATTGAGACAATATGATTTGTAGATGTCACGAATAAACCAAACCAACGTTATGACAATACATGTGCATGCATTAGACACAAAGCAAACATGCAATCAACATGAAGAACATGAACACTAGGTAATACATGCATATACATGAATAATATTAACATAGCATCCATAAGACATGAAGAATAATAACAAACAATGTATAAGTTGAATGCAATATGAACGAAATGCAAATACAGTTCACCAACATAGAAACGCAACAGTAATGGGCAGCCATATTTTCCAAAATGGAAGCCACAAGACACTTATAAGTAAATGAAAGGCATCAAGGCTACATGAGGACTCAAAATGTTAAAATAACAAAATACAAATCTGAGCTCAGACAGTAGCAAGAAATCCAAGCCAAGATTTCTGGGAATAAGGGACGGTAGGGACATTAGAGAGAAAGTACGAGATAATGATTCCCAGGACGTAAGCCATATATTCTCTGATTAATTAAGGGTACAACCAGCCTTTGTAAGCCAGGTGCAGGACAGCTAGAATCCAAAGACTCCATGAAGAATAGCTCAAGAGTGTCCCCAGTGGTAAGGTTTTGTGGTAGCCTTGCAGGTTAAACCGCCAAGGCTACCTCCATACTTGCAAGAAAGTCCTGCTTCCGCTAATGGACAATTCCCGGGGTATTCTGGCCCCACTGAACCCGGTAATTGCCCTTTCGTGGGTGCTGGAATCGGGTGATCCCCATTCCCATTTGAGCCCCAATGGGAAAGGGGATGCCTGTAGCACCGGCACTGTTCATAACAGAGCCTGTGGTACATACAGGCATGCTGTGCTCGCGGGTGCCTTTCATTCCGCCAGGTCAGACTTGGCAGAATGAAAGGCACCTGCAAGCACAACTCAGAGTTTGCCGGTCTGGACACAACAGTACCGGCATGCTTACCAGTACCGCTGTATCCGGACCGGCAAGCTCATAATGAGGCCCACTGTCTGTTCATTAGCAACAAACACAGATAAAACACCTGCTTTACTCCTTACATGCATCCCCAGACATGAGACGCCACACAAGCCCAAATACAAAGAGATCACCCTAGCTCATGGCCTAGAAATGAGGGATGGTATCTTTTTTAATTGAAAGGAAAGCAGTCTGTGTACCTCTCTCCCCCTACTGCTGTCTAGCTGCTGTTAGTTAATACAAAGCTAACCAATGAAAACTTCCAATGTTAGGCCATTCATTACGTAGTATGGCAGCCAATTACACATTGTAGAAATTATGTCTTTTTACGTTTACCAATTTAGAGGTGGTCTCAGGAGGAGCCCTCAGACAAGCATTACCCAATTATGGGCCCGATTCATGTAATTAAATTGTGCCAAAAAAGGGGCAATTGTCTGCAAAATGCGCGCAAGCGCCCGTTTGTCGATTCATGGAACACAATGCGCGGGGCTTACCCGAGACTTGTGCTGAATCCCCGGGGGTCCAACACGTCACTGCGACACCACGAATGCCTTGCGCGAGACTTCCAGCGAAGGTGCATACCGTCTTGCACATAACAAAAGTCACCTAAAAAGGGGGCGGAACAAGTGGAATGGGGAACAACAAGCGTAAATGTGGGCATTCTGTGGGAAGTAGCACAGTAAAATACTTGCAACGCCCACACGCGCGCTAACAACACGTATTCATGGAATCGAACAGGGCTCACCAGCGTGTAGAACAAGACACGCAAATCCGGAAACACGTCCGCCACACGAAAGCTGGCGTAATCGTCACCACACACTAAAAACAATGCATAAAAAGGGTACGCGATAAACCAACACGTGTATACAGCTACGATGAATGTACCATTTTTCGCAGCAGTGATCGTGGGACACCGCAGGAGGAGGCGGCTAGCCAGAGCACGCATTTTTATACCCAGGGCCAGCCTTTTTGGGATGCCTGATGACCAGGTCTATGGCAGGAATAGGTTTCCACCTCATATCATATGATAGGTGGTCAGGGAGTGGGAGGATGACCTTACATCACCCACCCTGTGCTCCCAAGCACTGAGCCCCTTGGAAAAAGTGCTCAATGTACTGCATTTTTTGGCCACTGGGTCATTTCAGCGGACAACTGCCATAGTTGGGTGCATTTCACAGCCCACAGTGTCACGCTGCCTACACCAGGTGTTGGCAATCATGACTGCACGCCCCTCAGTCCGCAGGTACATTTACATGCCCAGAACACCCGCAGAAAGGCAGGCCGTGGTCCAGGACTTATACGGGGTGGCGCACTTACCTAAAGTGCTTGATGTCATCAATTGCACCCATGTGGCCCTACGTCCACTTAGGGCCACAGAGCACATCTATTGCAATCGCAAGCACTGGCATTCCATCAACGTGCAGGTTGTATGTGATGCCAAGGGAATCATTAAATCTGTATATGCCAACTATCCAGGGTCCACCCATGATAGTTTCATATTCAGAATGTCACCCCACACCGGGCCCTGGAAGCTGTGAGGCAAAGCGACACATGGCTCATTGGTGAGTATAAATTGCCCTGCAAATGCATGCATGTCCACATACAAAACCACACCACTGACAAACCATCTCACATTCACACTACCAGCTGCACCTCCTCAGTATGCTTCCTTTCCTCTCCTTACCCCAGAAGCTCACTGTCTCCAGAGCCCTGGTTCTCTCTAGGCTGGACTATTGTAACAGCCTCTATCTAAATCTGCCTGCCTCTACTCTCCGCCCTCTGCAACTTATCCAGAACAGGAATGCGAGACTTGTCCTTGGCCTCAAGCCCAGGGATCGTATCTCTCCAGGACTGAAATCTCTGCACTGGCTCCCAGTGGCTGCGAGGATTAAGTTCAAAACCCTTTGCATTGTCCACAAGGCCCTCTGGGGCCGCAATACCTTCAACTCTCTCTTCCTAAATATCTTCCTTCTCAAGCTCTTCGCTCATCCGCCTCCAACTCCCTCAGGGTCAGTCGTTTCTCCAAGCAACAAGTTGGTGGTAGATCTCTCTCTTCTGCAGGGGCGTCAATCTGGAACAGCCTTCCTGCCTCCCTGAAACTTGCGGAGAACCATCTCCGGTTCCGTAGCAACTCAAAACCTTCCTCTTTGCTTCTGCTTTCTCTCCCCTGCTGAATTCCTGACAGAAACTGCACTGGTTACCTGGCCTCCATTTTTCTGATCTCGGGCCCATGCCCCGCCAGTTGCCTCCCTGGCAACCCGTGCACCTGGAAACAGTTTATGTATCCCTACAGTGCACCTACCAGCACTTATGTCTGCACTTACCTTGCAATTGCCACCAGCTGGCCGTTTTATTTATTTTATTTATTCTACTATACCGTGAACTGCACTTTCCCCTCTCCCTTCCCCCTCGCACTTTTTCCCTTTTCCACCTTCCCATGCACTTGCGCCACCTGAATGACACCTGGACTAGTAGGAACGCTGTCTGCTTTCCCTTTATTCCCCCTCCCTTGCCTCGTTGCACCTTGAAACACTTGTGTATAGGCGCGTTATAAATACCATATCATAACATATCACAGGGGACAGTGCCTATCCTCTGAGCAACTACATGATGTTTGTTTATTTATTTATAATGCGCACCAGACCCAAAGGTATGATGACGCCAATACGGAACTCCACCACACCACCCCAGGTAAGATAGAACGCAGCATATATCACAACTAGGGTCATAGTGAAGTGCACATTCGGAGTGCTGAAGTCACGCTTCCGCTCCCTTGAGCACTCTAGTGGTGAGCTACTATATGCACCACCAGTAGTTTGCAGGATCATTGTGGCAGCATGTGTCCTGCACAATGTTGCAACATGGCGTGGAGTACCGGTGGACATGGTTGTGCCCCCACATCCCCAACCACATGCACGGCGGCTGCGCATGGGAGGGGAAAGGGCACGTGGCGAGGCTGCCTGTACCCAGCTTGTGGCACAATTTTTCACCTAAAATCCAACCCCTGGGGAGTGCACGGAGCCCTGGCACATTCCAGGTGACAATTGATGATGACAAAGGGACAATCATCTGTCCCAACCTTACCACCCTGAGAATCTGTCCTTTTGAAGTGCTACATTGTGCGCCTCCCTTAGAACTTAAACTAACTCAATCTGGTGTGCACAAAAGGAACACATAGAAGATGGAGTATGCCACTAACACCATGCCTAAGTACACATACAAATGCTGCTATGTCACCTAAACACTCCCTTACTTCATGTCACCTGGTTGACACACCATGCCATGGTATGCAATGTCTAAAGAGACAAAGAAATGACCAACACAACACTACTGTCACAAAGCGCTCAATGATCAACAGAACAAGTTCACAAATAACTCACTCTCACACAACACAATAATAATGTACACAGGAACATCATTTGGCCAGTACAACATACCAAAAACACAGGACCCAAGAGTGAATCTGTCCGACAGTGAACAATCATAATTGCACATGTGCCTCAATGTGCTGTAACTTGCACATGGCACCCTTGTATTTTCATGTGGCACTGCTAACTGAAGGGGGCAGGGAAGCGCAAACAGCAGGAAAGCTAACAATAATGGAGATAAGCAAGTTAATACATGAAGATGGAACATAAACAGAGGATGGATCTCAATGTCCAAACAAAAAGGGATGCTAACCATGCACTGGACAAACAATCATGAATCCCACTAGGGGTGTATACACAGGTTGGACTTGAGACTGCTCACAGATATAATGGAAGCCCAAGGCCTCTGTGTAAGTTACTTTTACACGCTGAACTCCTTGCAAGCCCATGGAAAGGGGAAGCAGGAGTGGCATATGTGTATGGACCCTAAGGGACAAACAAGGAGTGTACCAACACGAGACAAGCCTGCATGGGTCCAGCTGGAACATACAGTGGATGCCCTTGGATGCCACACCAAGCAACACACTGTTACATAAATGCACAATAGTAGTTAAAAAAAAATGCCCATGGGGGATCGGGTGGGTGGTGGGGGGCATGGCGGGTGCCCACCCAGGAGGGAGGCGATGCAGGGTGCACGTCAACACATGTGTGGATAATGAGAAGGGAAAAAAAAACTCCATGTGTTAATGGGCCGCACAGCTAGCATGGATCTGGAGACCTGTCGCTGCTGTCGCCACCCTCTGGTGTAGCATCAGAATGTGGTAGTGGTAAGGTAGGATCACCATGCATAGCCCTGGCCTGGTCCTCTATGGCAGTGGCCATGCGGGACTGAGATGATGGCTTGGAGGTCCCCATGCAACACCTGCACGGAGTTCCTCCGTGATGGTATGAGTCAACTGTTGCATCTGCTGTTCAGACCATCTACTGCAGGCTGCCTCGAGTGCAGCCAGTGTAGTTCTGAGGGACCTATACTATAGCTTCAGGGCGTCCCTGTGGGCCTGACCCTCTGCAACCAGGGATGCCTGCAGAGCACTCAGATCTGCCCGTCGGCTCCTGTTACTTTCCTCCGTGTGCAGCCTGTGTGCGTGGCATGTGGACCATAATGCCTGCAGCTGGTGCTCCACGTGTCTCTCTGGGGGGATCATGGAATTGGCCACCCTATGCATGACCTGAGCCAACATCTCATATGAAGCACCCTGTTGTTGTGCAACAGTATACATGGACTGCTCCCACACAGTACCGCCAGCTAATATACGGCCACCGCGTTGGCGGACACCCCGCCTGCCTGAGCCAAGGGAACCTGGCCTTTGATGCGATGGCGATGGCGCCGTCTGCGGCTGCAGGACTGCATCACTCCCTTGATCAGCTGGCCCAGGACCAGGAGTCAGTACTGTGGAGCATGACCCTGCATCCGTAACCACCACAGACGGACGTACCAAACACTGACTGGCCCTGTGAGGGGTCCCCCCCTTTAGATGTTTGGGATACAACAGCACCCACACTCGATACCCCCAATTGCGACAGCAGAGAGGAATCAAATACCGGTTCACCACCAGAGCCATAGGTATCATCAGGGGCGGGCTCATACTATGTCAGGTCCGGGATGGACTGTAGCACATGTGGTTCATCATGGGCTGCCACCACATCCTCCACTGGTGCCTGTTTGTATCCTCTTCCTCCTCCACCTCCTTCTCTGCATCCAGTGCCTCATCAACTGCACATGGACAGAAAAATACATGAGGACCCATGTAAATAGCATAGCCCATACACATAGGCATCACAATGCTGTCATGCAACACATTAACCTGCCATGCCACAAACTCACGCACGTACGCAGTGTCAATGGAAGGGAAGGGTAGCATGAAAGCGGCCATCGACGTGTGTGGAAGGGCTCAATACCACATGTAGTGCATGGTACATAGCACCTGCTTCACACACGAGCACCTGACTGGCATAGTTCAGCCACCAGCATCCCTGATGCAAATACACAGATGCCACATAGCATAGTCATTTCTGAACTGTCAAACTGCATGAGATGGAACTTGCTGACTACTGTCCCAGAGTCATGTACAATGGATGTGACATGACATGTAATTCACAAACTCAAAACACACAAGTGTCACAAGGTGCAACGATGCAAGGGCGGTGGAACAGAGTGAAGTCAGACACACCCATCCCATGAGGCCAGGTCACATTGACATCACGCAAGTTAATAGGCACGGCGAAGGGGAGACCTGGGGTTGGAAGTGGGAGTGGGTAGTGCAGTACATGGGAACGGCATCCAAAAAAAATACAACTACATAATCAGTAATGAAAAAGCGGCGGCCTGGTGTCATTAGAAGTGTAAGTGCAGACATCAGGTGTCAGTTGTTGGTAGTGGGTTGTAGGGATACAGGAAACAGCCACAGAGTGCGGGGGATAACAGGGAGGCAGGCCTTGGGTTAAACTAGTAGCTCAGAGGCCTGTGTCGGAGATCCGAGTGTGGGCAGGTGACTAGTGCATTCTCTCAGTCATCCAGGACTCCAGCAGAGGAGAGGGGGAGAGAAAGCACAACACATGAGGAAGCATCAGAAGTGCCTCCAGACCCAGAGAAGGTTCACCTCCAGTTCCAATGAGGCAGGAACGCTGTACCAGAGGAGGCCCCAGGCGAAGATAGACATTAACCACAAACTAATTGCTATGAGAAGGTACTGACCCTGAGGGAGTACGAAAGGGATGATTAAAGACCATGAGAAGGAAGGGAATTTGGAACATGAAGTTGAAGGAATTGCGGACCCAGGAGCCATAAGGCCTTGTGGACAATGAACAGGGTTTGGAAATGAACAGTTGTAGCCACTGCCATCATCACAGTCCTAGGGAGATACAATACTTGGTCCCAAGACAAAAGGACAATTCCCACACTCCAGTTCTGGATGAGTTGCAGAGGGAAGAGAGTAGAAGCACAGATATCTTGGTAGAGGCCGTTGCAGTAGCCCATCATAGGAAGGACCAGTCCTCGGAAGACAGTGAGCTACTGGGGTAAGGAGAGGAAAGGGAGAATACCTCTGAGGAGATGCAGCTGGCAGGGTGACCTCTCAAAGACGTCAGAGATGTGAGGAGAGAAGGCGAGTGTGGAGTGGGAGATTATCACAGGCTATCCGCAGTTGCAGGTTGGATCAGGAAGAGGGCCAAGAGAGAATGGACAGAGAGAGACATGGAAGGAGTGAGCAGGTGTGGTGATGAGGATTCTCACGGTGTGCAGCTCATCATTCGTATGCAGTCTGCAGGACAACAAGCATGTGTCATACCACCATGACATGGTTCACTCATGGCAGTCATGTCAATGCAGGCAGAACTGACAATCATTACACTTCATCCAAGCAACATACACATGTCCTGGATGCACACGCATCACCACTCACCGGACATTCCCTCATAAATTGGCAGGTTTCCCACGTCTTGGATCTGCTCCACATCAATCATATCACTAATGATCGCTTCACGTGGAGTGAGTTCCTCGTCCTCTCGTGGTGTCCCACCTCCAGTCACCAGAGTAGAGGCGTAGTTGGCACACAGCTTATCTTTGGCTCAGCGCCAGAGGTCATTCCAACGCTTCACTGCCTCAGCAGCTGTGCGCCTCTCATTGCCCAAGGCGTTGATTCGATCTGTGATGTGCTGCCAGTGGGCCATACGGTGGGCAGGCGTATGTATGCTCCCTGCCTGCACCAGCATGTCATGTTTGTGTTCCTGCATGTAGTCCACGAGGATCTGGAGTTCCTCATCCCTAAAGCTCTGTTACGCTCACCTGGTCTCTGCGGAGGCATTGGGGCACGGTTGCAGACCGTAGGGTGAGGTCGCTCGGGTCCGACTTCGCCCTCTGCGCTTATGTGGTAACTGGTGGTAATAGGTGATGCTGCTCTGAACTGCTCCTGCGTGGAGAATAGGGGGCGTGAGTATGCCAGCTTGTGCGCCTGATCCCCTTCCAGACCCCTTCTCCCAAACCGTGGTACCCGTGGGATGCGCTGTCTCTGGAAAGCTCACCTGTTGATTAGTTTTGGTGAGCACTCCATCCTGCTGCTTCTGGTAGGGGCGCTTGTATAATCTGGACCAAGTTCCTTCACTGATCCCTTGTACATGGTAGTCCATTCCTGCTGCGACTAAGCCACTATACTTCAAGTAAGTGTTCCTGTTTGCCTTTGTCTTTCCTCGTCTGTTTTTGTTGTATTGTAAAGTGTGTTGTCTTGTATTGCTGTCCGTTCCACTTTTGATGTTTGCTCTTTTGATTTCTTCCCTTGCAGGTGATGTTGCCGGTCCGGCAGAAGCTGCGGGGCTCAAGGCGGCAGCCGGAGGGAAGGAGGAACGAAGCTGCAGTGGTACAGTAGCTGTTAAGTTGTTAACTAGGGGGCGCGCAGTATTCAAATGCGGCACGGCTCTAGGACGGATGTTCTAACCTTGTCTTTATTCTTCTTCACAGGGTCCGAGTTCGTTGATGCGTAGCGTGGTGCTGTGGCGTCGGGATCAAGATCACTGGATGTCAGGAGATGAGTCTGCAGATGAAGCAATGAAGCACTGGTTTCCTGGAGGTGAGTATGCAGGAGAATGCCTGGTTTCAAAGGTAAGTAAACTGGCCCAAGAGGCGGTGAGCGTCACATTGAACGCGAGTGCACAGTAACGCGAAGCACCAGCCTTAAGGATGGAGCAGCTTATATAGCTGAGCTTTTGAAGCCATGGCCACCAAGTTCAGCCT
The DNA here is from genome assembly GCF_040938575.1 of Ambystoma mexicanum. Taxonomy (NCBI): domain Eukaryota; kingdom Metazoa; phylum Chordata; class Amphibia; order Caudata; family Ambystomatidae; genus Ambystoma; species Ambystoma mexicanum. Next base: position 322,121,011 of record NC_090925.1, on the reverse strand, counting down.
GCCTGCCACACCCTGCCACACCCGATGAGTCAGAACATGAGGATGTTCTCTGGAATAAAGGCTTTCAGCTCCTGGAAAGTTCTTGTAAAATAAAAGCACTCTTGCACTGAAATAAAGTGTTCCTACTTACATCTCTATATGAGCCTGGCACCGAAGTCCAGCCAGGGCCCCTGTGTTTATGGGTCCTAAAGGGACATAAGTGAGTCAAGGGACCCATTGCCCCCATCACTAGATGGTGTGGTGTTTGTGTTCTGGGGCCTGTGGCCATGACAAGCTCCTCTTCCTCAACGTGTGGGTCTACTGTGCTGTACCTTGGGTCTGAGCCTGTTCGCCTACTGCACGCTTTGCCTTCTTGCAAGGTCGTGCAGACCCTGAGTGGCTGGGACCACTTGGGTCAGTGGGGCTGGAGCAATGGTGGACTGGGCTGTGGCATCACCCACTGATGCTGGGATAGTAGGTGGCCTTGCAGGCATCTGTACCTGGGTGCTGGTGCAAGGACCTTTCTCTGCATGTCTCTTGCCCTTGGAGACAAGGACATCTGCACCTGGGTCTCTGTGGGCCTGGGCCGGGACCACTATGGGCCTGGCTGGGGGACCCTGAGCCTGGGTGGTGGTTGCTGGAGCTGCCCCTGCAGCTTCCTGACCCTGCCTGGTGTGCACAGCAGATGGCAATGCTGCTCCAGGACCCTGGATGCTGGTGCCAGGACCTTTCTCTGCACGTCTCTTGCCCTTGAAGACAAGGACATCTGCACCTGGGTCTCTGTGGCCTGGGACAGGACCACTACAGGCCTGGCTGGGAGACCCTGAGTCTATTTGGTGGTTGCTGCAGCTGACCCTGCAGCTTCCTGACCCTGTCTGGTGTGGACAGCAGATGGCAATGCTGCTCCAGGGACCAAGGTGCTGGAGACCTCAGCATCAGCTGCATCTCCCTGACCCTGTTTGGGTGGGGGCATAGCTCTCCCTACATGGCCTCTGGCACCTCGGACACCTCGGCCACCCTTCCCACTTGTTGCCCTCCCACTCATGGCACTGATGGAATGGTGCAGCCATCAATTGTCCTCTGCAATTCAGTGTGGGGGCAGTGTACGTGATGTTAAACATACGAGTGTGCTCCTGCAAGGCTCAATGTAACCCCTGGGGAAATTAAACGGGCCGTGTAATGCACAGGCACCCCAAAAATGAAAAATATGTGTACGCGACCCCTCGGTAGCCCACATGAAAAGAACAAACGTTATGCAGTAAGCTGTGGCACCTAGTAACACAAAAATTACGTACGCGAAGGACACGTAAGCTACTGTGATGTTAAGAAAGGGGGTACGCGACACACAGGGGCACCCACAGTATGCAAAATGTGTACGCAACTCACCACCAGTACATGTGCAAATCCACCACCGAAACAAAAGGCGTGCACGGTTGCAGTAGGGAAGAGATTGCATGGAAACGAAGTCCACATGTGTGTCCGCTATAACTTGCACAAGCGTATGATGGTCTCCTACGCACTATTTTATCCCGATCCTGAACGCCACGCTCAATGTTCAGCACGTGTCACGTAACTTACACGCTTAGGCCCTTTCCTCTGATTTCACGCTAACACGTGCTTTCCGCACGTGCAGGGTCACTCTGTTTCCGGCTGCCCAAACGAGTAACACAGAAGACGCACGCTCCTGCCTACCAGCCAATTTACCTTCCTCCAAGTGCCCTGAGCTGCCTCCTATGAGCCATCTGTTGCTGCCTACCCACTGTGTGTGCCTGCTGCCCACGTGCCCTGCAGTTTTGGTGCCTGCTGTACAGCTATTGCCAGTGCTCCTGTCGTCGGACCTGTGACCACCTCTGCTGATCCAGAAGACTCCCTAAGTGCCAGACCACCGCTCCACAGCCCAGTCCCAGGACCACCTTGCCCACCCACACCTGCCTCAGGGGTTGCCATGTCTGAACCAACATCATCGGAGGCAAGTGGCAACCCCCCGGCAGTGAGGCAGAGGATGGTCAGCTTCAGTGCAAGAGAAGTTGACATCCTGGTGGAGCAAGTCCTGAGGCATTATGATGCCCTCTTCCACGGACCATCGCAATTCGTCAAGGAAGGACAGAAGATGATCTGAGCCAACATCGTGGGTGCCATCAACGTGGAGGGGGTGGCACCCTGGGACTACATCCATGTGCAGAAGCGCTGGGAGGAATTCAAAGCCAGGACCCACCACAAGGTTGTTGTGAACCAAGGGGAAGAGGCGCCGGGTCCGGTTGAGCACCGACAACATGCGGGTCCTGGAGCGGTTCTACCCAGCGCTGCACGCTCAGGTCATGGATTTCCAGCTCTGCCTGGAGTCGACTGGTAAGTGTCCATGTGTTGGTGTCCTCCACACTGCATGTGCATGTTGATGTGTGGTTGGAGTGTGCACCTTGACCTTATGGCAGGTATGCCTCTTGTACGGATGTCTGTGTGCATGTCGCAGACAGTACTGCATGTGTGTCCATTCAAGCATGTGTGACATCAACAGTGTTTCTGTTGCAATATGTGATGCGCTGCAGCATATGACAACGTGCACATAGTTGCATACATGTGTGTGGACGTGGCTGTGTGAGAGGTGTGACACATGGGTGCTGTCGGCAACATCATGGACATGCATGGTGTACATGTGCATGTGTCTGAGAAGCGAGTATGTGACTGGCCAACACTCCTGAATGGATGTTACTGCAGCATTTGAATGTGTGCTTGACTCTTGTTGCACAATTGACATTGGGTGGACTGTGATGTGATAGCTCCATGGCCTGCTTCATGACTGTCAGGTGATGTGTGTGAATGAAATGTGTATGTCCCATGATAAATGTGAGGAGCATGCACAATTTTGAGGTGCTGACAATGCCTTGTCCAAGGATGTGATTGTCTGTTGTGAAGGACAGACATGATTGTTCATGTGTGTTAATTGCACGTACCCTGTGGAGGGTGATGATGGTTGTGACCTTTGCCAGTGCAACTCATGTGCATTTGTTTTGTGCCAAACAGACATATGTTCAGTACCCTGATGTTTGTGTTCTATGTCTCCCTATCCACTGAAACGTTGGAAGAAGAGGGTGGAGAAGGTGCTGTGGAGCAAGGCAGCGGGGATGCATCCACCAGGCCCAGACGCAAGGCCCAGTCACGCTCCCAGGTAGTAACATCTTCGGGGAGCGAGGAGACTGGTGCCGCATCAGACACATCAGCCGCAGCTGCTGAGGGGAGGTCCAAGAGGGCGAAGGTGGTCATGGACCCTTCCGCAGCGGGAGGGCCAGGTGAGCTCACACAGGGGCAATCCAGTGTGGAAGATGCTGGGGAGGAATCCAGGTTGGCGGGGGTGGAGGAGGAGGCCATATCAGCCCAGTCCATGGGGCCCGGCCAGGGTGATGAGGTGGGTGTGACTGGTGCAGTCCAGACTCAGGGGCAGGAGGCAGTGCAGGTCGCCGTGGAGGTGCCTGTGCCTAATCCTGCCCCTGGGCCTGCACCTGCACCAGTGTGCACCTGTGGCCATGCCCCAGGCCGGACCCATCTGCAGGTGGCAGATGTTTCCACACAAACAGAAACACCAATACCTGTGGTTTTTGCCATTCGAGAAAGGAGACTAGCTACATTCCTGGTCTCGAATTGGGTGCATGGGCTGGCCACTTCTGTGACCCCCTCCTTGTCTTCCTCCTCTGTGCACCAGTCGTCCTCCCTGGCGCCCTCCGGCCCAGATACAACCAGGGCCCCCTGTGTACCTGTCCCACCCCCGGCGGCCCGTCTGGTGGAGACCACATCCTGCCAGAGTGGGGAGTCAAAGTTGGATCATCGAGGTGGTCACCACGCAGATCCAGCCGTCAACAGTAGCTGTGGCAATGGAGGGAGAGCAGGCACCAAGGAGCAGGGCACGTGCACGACAGCCTCGGGGGTTGTCATCATCCCGGAGGGTGTCCTTAAGGAGCAGGCACCGGGCTATTTGGCAGCAGCAGGCTCGGAGTAGGAGGTGGTAGTAGTCGGGGCATGACATCTCAGGGAGGCAGCTATCGGCCATCAGGCATGAGGCAAACGTGGACCTTACCCAAAGGATGTCTTCCGTGTTGGAGCGTTTGGGGCAGCAGATTGGGGCAGAGCGACAGCACGGAAGGCAAGACTCCCCATGGTCAGGGCAGAGATTTCACTGCATCGGGCAGAAAGGCGGGATGAGGTCCTTGAGGAGATTTGAAGGGAGTGGAAGAGGAGCATGTTGGAGTCCTTACAAGCCTTCGAGGTGAGAGTGGAGGCCCGCCTATGTAAATTGGACGCTGTGTTCGATGATGCCTTGGCCAAGACATTGAGGGAGCATGGTGAGGAGAAAGACTAGCCCGCTGCCCTTGTAAATAGTTCTTTGATAACAAGATTCCTTTATTATTTTTTCACGATTTGGAGTTTTTGGACTACACTCCACGTTTTGTACATAGTTGTTTGTGTGTGATGTACCTTTTGTTTTTTTTAATGATTTGGAGTGCTATCTGGACTTTGTAATCACATTGCTGGAATGTATTTTTTTTCTCATTTCGATTATTATTTTTTAAGACTTTTATGGACATCGACCTATTCTGAAACATTTACTTTTTTTATGTACATAATAGGATTTTTAGTTTGGACATTTGAAAATTTTTGTTAATTTTCCAATGTACATATTTTAATTTTTGTTTTGCAGTTTGTATGACATGAATACAGCTGGTTAATATATTTGGATTTGGTTACTCACATTAATGGCTTCTCTGACTTTTTTCCCCAAAATGTAATGATTTGTTTCTCTGTTGTCCCAGATAAGGACCATTGTTGGTCATGTGTGTGCTTACTTGCATGCATGTGTCATGTTTGCTATCCATTTGCGTGTTGCAGTTACACATGTGCATGACCAGTGGATGTGTGTGATGGGGGGAGTTTCGGTATGCACGGTGAAGTCTCATTTGCTATCAAATGTGCACCATCACTGTGTTGGGGGAGGAGGGTTGGGTTGGGGGACTGGTTGGAGTGTGAAATGTTCCCAATATTTTACCAGGAATTGCTTCATGCAGTGTAACGAAAATGGCGTGCTTTGACCTTCACCAGCATGTGTTTGTGCTGTTTTCATTGACTGTTCTGTTGTTGGGCATCTTGCACTGGCAGTCACTCTTGCCATTTCTATGTTTTTACAATTTGGGAGACTAATGCAGAAGTCTGTGTGGGTAGCACCCTTTCAGATTGCCATGTGGTCATTCAGAACTTGAGTCACTCCTCTTTGCTTGTTTTTTAGTACTCCTCTGACCTGCTGAACTCCTGTCGGAATCTGCAATCGTCACTCTGAACTTGGGCAAAGGTCTTGTTGCACACCCCTTGCACACCTGCACTGCCTCCATGGTATCCACCATACTTGCACTGTTTTTATTTATGGCAACAGACACCTACCTGCACTTTACACCTGCTGTCTGCACTCAGGCTTAGACTTGACACCAGCTGGGCACAATTTCTTTATTTTCTGCATGGTTATATTTGTTATGGTGTCCTTCACAATTACTGCACTGCCCCCTCACCCAAACCCCCTTTTCTCCTTCCCCACTTCCCATGCACTGGGCCACCTCAATGTCACATGCCCTACCAAGTTCATTGTCTCTGTCGTCACTGTGTTCACCATCCCGGACTCTTTGCGGCTTCTTACACTTGTGTATGTGCACATTGTGATTGACATGTCATTTGATGCACTGCCTTTTTCATGTTCTTCACACAAGGAAGGAACAGTGATGTGTTTATTAGGTTATCTGTTCTGGTAATATCAGCTCATTGTGGCTCTAACTGTGACACGTCTGGGCAGTGTCTGCTCATGTGACACACATTGAGGGTGCTTAGGGTTCTGTCACTGCGTGACTATTTCAACATAGGGATTATTTACATTAGTTTGCCACATGGACTGCAGGGCCTAGCTTTACCATTCACTTGTGTGATGTGTATGTTGGAAGATGGTTGCAAACTGAAATTGTGTTTGAGCAGCTGCCACACTGAAGGATGCGGCACAGGTGTATGCATTTATTTCTGTTTGCAGGGTATTTTTTAACAGGAGCTTCAGGAGTCAAGGTGCTCGACACGCCATCGATGGAGTGTACATGTGTCACAATGTCATCATCCAGCATGCAGGTGATGTCCATTCAGGAGGGGACTGCCTACAGGGTGGCTTCACGGGTGATGGGGGCTGGGGTGTCACAGGTGTTATGGGCTGCCTGCGGGCTCGAGTGATAGGGGCTGGGGTGTCACAGGTGTTGTGGGCTGCCTGCAGGCTTGGGTGATGGGGGCTGGGGTGTCTCATGTAGTGGGGGCAGCCTGCAGGCTGGGATGATGGGGGCTGGGGTGTCCCATGTAGTGGAGGCTGTCTGCGGGTTCGGGTGATGGGGGCTGGGGTGTCACAGGTGTTGTGGGCTGCCTGCGGGCTCGGGTGATGGGGCTCGGGTGTCCCATGTAGTGGGGGATGCCTGCAGGCTGGGGTGATGTGGGCTGGGGTGTCCCATGTAGTGGGGCTGCCTGCAGGCTGGGGTGATGGGGGCTGGGGTGTCCCATGTAGTTGGGGCTACCTGCAGGCTAGGATGATGGGGGCTGGGGTGCCACAGGTGTTGTGGGCTGCCTGTGGGCTAGGGTGATGGGGGATGCGGGGGTCCCATGTAGTGGGGGCTGCCTGCAGGCTCGGGTGATGGGGGATGGGGTGTCCCATGTAGTCGAGGCTGCCTGCGGGCTTGGGTGATGGGAGCTGGAGTGTCACAGGTGTTGTGGGCTGCCTGCGGGCTCAGGTGATGGGGGCTGGGGTATCACAGGTGTTGTGGGATGCCTGCAGGCTGGGGTAATGGGGGCTTTCGGGGTCCCATGTAGTGGGGGCTGCCTGCAGGCTCGGGTGATGGGGGGCTGGGGTGTCACAGGTGTTGTGGGCTGCCTGCGGGCTCGGGAGATGGGAGCTGGGGTGTCCCATGTAGTGGGGGCTGCCTGCAGACTGGGGAATTGGGGGCTGGAGTGTCACAGGTGTTGTGGGCTGCCTCCAGGCTCGGGTGATGGGGCTCGGGTGTCCCATGTAGTGGGGGATGCCTGCAGGCTGGGGTGAAGTGGGCTGGGGTGTCCCATGTAGTGGGGCTGCCTGCAGGCTGGGGTGATGGGGGCTGGGGTGTCCCATGTAGTTGGGGCTACCTGCAGGCTAGGATGATGGGGGCTGGGGTGCCACAGGTGTTGTGGGCTGCCTGTGGGCTAGGGTGATGGGGGATGCGGGGGTCCCATGTAGTGGGGGCTGCCTGCAGGCTCGGGTGATGGGGGATGGGGTGTCCCATGTAGTCGAGGCTGCCTGCGGGCTTGGGTGATGGGAGCTGGAGTGTCACAGGTGTTGTGGGCTGCCTGCGGGCTCAGGTGATGGGGGCTGGGGTATCACAGGTGTTGTGGGATGCCTGCAGGCTGGGGTAATGGGGGCTTTCGGGGTCCCATGTAGTGGGGGCTGCCTGCAGGCTCGGGTGATGGGGGGCTGGGGTGTCACAGGTGTTGTGGGCTGCCTGCGGGCTCGGGAGATGGGAGCTGGGGTGTCCCATGTAGTGGGGGCTGCCTGCAGGCTGGGGAATTGGGGGCTGGAGTGTCACAGGTGTTGTGGGCTGCCTCCAGGCTCGGGTGATGGGGGCTGGGGTGTCCCATGTAGTGGGGGCTGCCTGCAGGCTGGGGTGATGGGGCCTGGGGTGTGTCAGGTCTTGTGGGCTGCCTGCAGGCTCGGGTGATGGGGCGGAGGTGTGGGTGTCCCGTCAGGAGGGGTCTGCTTCCTGTGGATTTGTGCTGGTATTGTGTGTTGGTTTGGAGCGAATAGGGTGCGGATGGGGTAAGTGCTGAGTTTTCACGCAATTTGGCTGGGGTGTGGATGTGAAAACTCAGCACGCACCCCAGACAAATTGCGTGGAAACTCAGCGCTTACCCCGTCCGCACTCCAGCCAAATCGCGTGAAAACTCAGTGCGTACCCAGTCTGCACCCCAGCCAAAATGCGCAGAAACTCAGCGCATACCCCGTCCGCACCACAGCCAAATTGCGTGAAAACTCAGCGAGTCCCCCTGTCCGCATTGAGTTTTCACACGATTTAACTGGGGGGGCTGTATGCTGGTCATGGGATGGCCGGGGGCTTGCGCCTTGTTGCCCATTTTACTTGCTTTTTACTGTGTGTTGGGGGAGTTACTGGCGCTGCTTGATGTTCCTTGCGCCACAGCTAGTGATGCCTCGGGAAATCCATGAATACGCGTGCTGCGTAATTGTTTCTCGGCGCGCAGTGCCTTTTTTGTGCTGGATTCTATGAATCGGGCCTTATAAATTTAATCCCTTTAGAATGTATATGTAGTCACCACTATTACCCAACTATTACCAACCTATATCCCACCACTATTACCCAATGCCCATAGGTTTTGGAAGCTAAAATGTACAGCTACAAATTACAGTATGATGTCAGTGATGACGAATATATAAACTGTTGCTTTTGATAAGCATGTTGAGAGCTCTGCTTGTATGATATGATATGATAGATTATTTATATAGCGCCTGTACACAATGTGTTTCACAGCGCTTCAAGGCAAGGAAGGGAACAAGGGAAAATACAACAACATTCTTACAGGCTATGAACAGTAAGGATGTGAAATTAACTATCCTACTCGGCCTAACGACATTTCTGCCTGCTTTATTTTGACGATAATAAAGCTGGGTTTTGCTTTGCACTTAGTTTATTTCCGTTATTGATTCTTGTCTTTCTGGCTCAATAACCTCTGTGTAATTTGGGATTTCCAGGACGTCTTAACAAAATCAGAGCCAAAGGAGACGAGGCTCACTCGCCTGAAATCTGGTGATATTACAAGATCAGAAAATATACCAACCAATGGAGGACAATGCAATGTAAGAAATCAATAGGATATTTGAGACCAGATAATGATACTTTAGATTGGTTAAGATGAGGCAGTTGTGCATGTTCATTGTCTAAAGTTCAGACTAAGGTCTACCAAAACCCCAGACAAATCAAAGCGCTTCCACGAATCACAGTGGCAGGCATCTCACAATTATCTTGGAACATAAAATAGTATCAATGATTTGAGCTCTTTTTAACTAAAAAAAAAAAAAAAGGCTATAGGGTTGTTGAGAGCAAATACACTACTCTATTTTTCTGTGTGTCTTTGCTACTTTGTTTGTCTTGTAAAGTCACACCCATGACTTTTACCAGACTGTTTCTGGGTGTTGCATAATAGTTACACAATCAATATTATTCCAGTTGCTGAGTAATGATGAGGTCGTTGCAGTGACGATTTGGAAGCCAGCCTGGTTGCAGCACGTCAACAGTATGCACAGTGGGTGATGAGAATGACTCACGAAGATTACCAGTGGTCAAGTCCTAAAATAAAAGTGGGGGCACTCCTTGACAAACGCAATGGGATGTGATGTGACCAAAAATTAGCATATCAATGTGAAATATGCTAATTTCATTCAATTGGCTTTGCATAACCACACAAAATGCACAGGACGACTGACAGTTGCCGTTCATAAAATCCACATACACACAAAACCAAGAGAGGATCTTTTCTTCTAATAGTGGTTTGAAAACGTTAAAAGGTGTGCATGTTTTAAACTCCAAGAAGCAATAGCAATACCAATATTTTGCCTGGAACGTGCAGTAGTGAAATGTGCCTGCGAACCTGCCGACCGGACCCCACCACCCCCCACCCTCCACCGTCCCCAGGTCGGAGTTATTTCATACATTTAAAGAAGAACGTCAGTATTTCTATTTTTACACGTGACCTGTAAAATACCCAGGGGACGGTGCCTGTCCTGTGAAAAAAGTGGGCAGACTCCGTCCACCCACGTGTACCCTGGACACGCCCAAAATAAGTAATCAAGCATTACCTTCCATCGTCCCGCCTCGTCACAGTCCTTACCACACAAGCATGCACCAAATCTGCAAATGCTCCTTCAAAAGCTTACATTAATTTAATTACTCATGTTGTATTTGAATTATATCATATATATTTTATTTTAAAGTGCATACATGGTTAATAATAAATGGTTAGTACAAATAATAATATATGGAAATATGTGCTATGTTAAGAGTTTTGGATAAAAGGGCCATATAAATAATAAATAATAATAAACCTTACACACTCATTACAATGACCACATTTAAACAATAGATGCCTAACAATTTGTTTAATACAATTCCATACAAAAAGCGACAGAGTTTTAACTTCAATTTAACAACGTTCATAACATCTCCTAATCTCTTATTTATTTAATAAATACATTTTAATTAAATAAATGGCATCATATACAAAACATCTGTAGTAAAGTGCTCATTTAGATATCGGCAGGAAAGGGAGGGGCTACGTGCACCTTGAATGTATAAACAGTGAGAAATTGTACAGGTTCAAGTTGATCAGCATGGAGCGGAGTTTGGCCCCAAAGAGAACAACGACATCACCTCATCATCAAGTGATCCATGGAAAGGCAAGCTTTCAAGTGAATATGAAGACTAGGCCAGTAATCTTCACGCCTGGAAACGGTAGGTTCCACCTCTCCCACTAACTCAGTCACTGCACCACATTGTTTGCTTGAACCATTCCATCAGTGAGTGGACTGGACCTTTTTTCATCCACCTCCTGGCTGCCACCAACTTAGCCATGAGATCCCTCGACCATTTATCGACAGTGTCTAGAAGGCCTAAAATACACATTAGTAGGGATTTAGTTAGTTATTTGCAATCCTGTTATCTCTGAAAGTTTTAGCCATGGTAGGGCGTTCTCCTCCAACTTGTAAAAATCCTGTCCTATGTACTCCACATCTTGAGCAATCATCCACTGCATCGCTAGCAAACTAAGCTCTCTTAACTGTGGTGTAAAAAAATCCAATTAGTTACTTATATTGTAGAAGTTCATTGACATGGGTTTTGGAGTGAATTGCTATCGATGCTCATGCATTGTCAGATTTTCTAACCCCAATTATTCTTCCCAGCGCTGTTTAGGGGGTAGGTTGTCGTGGGTTACAAGAAGAAGCCTGTTAACATAATGCAGAGGATGGTCCCGGCTATCCATCCAAATTGATTATTACCTGAAGTATTAAGCAACAAGGGGTTCCTCAGGGAAAGTGGGAAAATAAGCATGTGCGCACATCACAGCCTTATACACCAATGAATCTGCAACAGGGACTTGCCCTCAATCCCCATTCATCTGGTAAAAAAAATGAATTTCCAGTCGGGAACTCGATCCTTAAATCCAATTAACACTAGTTCCAAGAAAGCTTCATCTAACCCATAAGGTGGCTCATCAATCGAGTGGAAGAGCTCAGAATTTTCCAAACCAAACTCTGAAGAGAGGGATCCACCCATTGGCAGCTTTAAGTGTCAGCTGAAAGTGTGGGATGATGTCCATGTGGCCATGCTGCAAATGTCTGGCATAGACCTGTCCTGTGCTTTGGCTCATGGAGTATCTATGGCTCTTGTTGATCTTTTCTGAACTATTCCCGCAACATGAACATTTGCCTGTGTGTATGCTTCCAAGACTGTTCATCTGATCCAGCGAGTGTCCAGGTCGTAGGATTTTCCCCTTTGAGATGAACAAGTTACTTACCATATCTGGTAACGTTCTTTCGATGGGATGTTCCTCCGACGTATTCCACATCTATGACAGGTAATGTCCACAGCTGTGCTGCTCCGGGAAATTTAAGGCAGAGGGCATCCTCCGTCGATGGCGTCGATCCGTTGTCCCTCGAGGGCCTCCGTCGAGCGTCGCTGTCACCGGATGTTATATATAGGACGCACGGTGCCCGTAGCCTCAGTTACAGTTTTTTACCAGAACGTGTGGCACCAATCTCCTGCCAGTATGACTGCAGAAAGCCTTGCGGAAACGTAAGCTGCAATCGCATAGGAAATTCAGTAGAGGGGCAGACTGGGAGGGCGATGTGGAATACGTCGGAGGAACATCCCATCGAAAGAACGTTACCAGATATGGTAAGTAACTTGTTCTTCGAGGGGATTGTGTCCTCTGAAGTATTCCACATCTATGACAGACTCCCAAAGCAGTATCAACTTATGGAGGTGGGAAAAGAATTTACTATTTTAGAATTTTAGAATTCACAATCAAATGGCTGAATAGAGGACTGCCTTACCAAAGGCCAAATCCTGCCCATGGATGGAGTCCAAGGAATAGTGTCTCACAAAAGTATGGACAGAGATCCATGTGGCTGCTTTGCAAATATGGCGAATAGGAACGCCCCTCTGTAGAGCAGTGGAGGCAGCCACACCCCTAGTAGAGTGAGCCCATAAGCCTACTGGAGGGTCCTTTCCCACCAAACGGTAACACTCAGAGATCATCAAAATGATCCATCTGGACAAGCTCTGCTTGGAAACAGCCTGACCCAAGTGCCTTCTAGCATAACCAACAAAGAGCTGATCGTCCACTCTGACCTGGGACTTCCGTGAGAGATAGAAACTCAAAGCTCCCCTAGGATCCAACCTATGGAGCCTCTCCTCTTCCTTACCAGGATGTGGAGGAGGATAAAACGCTGGAAGAATCACCTTCTGGCTCAAATGGAATTCCGACACAACCTTTGTGTGAAAAGAAGGCCGCACCCGCAGGACAACCCTGCCCTTATGGAAAACAGTAAAGGGTGGCTTGGCGGCCTGCAACTCACTCACTCTGTGTGTGGAAGTAACTGCAACTAAAAACACAGTTTTAAAGCACAACAGTCGCAACGGACAAGAATGTAAGGGCTCAAACGGAGCTCCCATTAGGAACTTTAAAACCAAATTCAAATCCCATCCTGGCACCTGGAAAGGCGACGGTGGAAATACATTAGTTAGCCCTTTTAGAAACTGGGAAATCAAAAGGGATCTTAAAATAAGAACATTTCTTAAACAAGCGCTTAAATATGGACAGTGCCGCCAGGTAACCCTTAATGGTACCCACTTGCAGGCCCTTGAGGGCTAAAGAAAGCAAAAAAGACAAAACCAAAGGAATGTAACATTGGAAAGGATCCACATTCTGTACCCTGCACCAGTCACAGAACTTTCTCCAACGGCAACGGTACAGGGATATCGTTGCAGGCCTTCTGGACGAAAGCAACACCTCCATCACATCTTCTGGGAGGTCCCAATCCTTATACCTCAACCTTTCAGATACCAAACATGAAGGATGAGAGACTTGACCTCTGGATGGAGAACCCGACCCCCCTCCCGTGAGAGCAGATCGTCTCGGTAGGGAAGACGGCGTGGAGGGCAGATGGACATGTCTAGAAGGTACCACGCTCTCTTGGCCCACGCCAGAGCAATGAGGATCATTCGGGAACCAAACCTCCATAGCCTCTGCAACACTTGCGGAATGTCAGGGACTGGAGGAAACGCGTACAGGAGAGGGAAGGACCAATCCACTACGAACGCGTCCCCTAAGGCTCCTCTTGGGGGAAATTTACGCAAGCAGAATCTCTCGCACTTCCGGTTGACACTGGTAGCGAAGAGATCCACTTGTGAGGTTCCCCAAAGGGCGAAGATCTCCAAAAGAACTTCCTTAGCCAGCTGCCACTCGTGAGAGACCGTGCTCTGCCTGCTCAGAGCGTCTGCCGCCACGTTTTCGTCTCCCGCCAGATTAACTGGCGAGATCGGAATTTCCAGCTGGATGGCCCAGAACCAGAGCTGCATCGCCTCCCTGCACAACGGGAGTGACCCTGCCCCCCCCTTTTTTGTTGAGGTAGTGCATGGCCACTGTATTGTCCGTCATAATCGGGACATTCTTCCCCCGCACAGACGGCAGAAAAGCCTTCAGGGCTAACCTGATGGCCCTCAGCTCTAACAGATTGATGTGGAGTCTGGACTCCGACGGAGACCAACGTCCGCTGGCTGTCAACTCGTTGGCATGAGCTCCCCAACCTGTGAGGGATGCGTCCATTACGATCGTCACCTCCGGCCATGGCTGCCAAAATGGTGCTCCCTTCATCAGATTGCCTCCGTCGGCCCACCATAGAAGATACTGGGCAACCGAGGTCGGAGTCTGAACGGAATCCGACAACCTGCTGGAGAACTGCAACCACTGCATCTTGAGAGCCCACTGCAAAGATCTCATCTGCAGCCTGGCCTCTGGCACCAGGAAAATGCAGGATGCCATGAGGCTGAGAAACCTCAAGAATTCGAATGCCGGGAGACTCTGGGCACGTTGAAACTTGTCCACCATCTGCAGAATGTGACAAGCCCTCACCTGTGGAGGCGAACACTGCCCCAGGTATGTGTCGAGCACTGCTCCGATGTATTGGAGCCGTTGGGTAGGTGTCAAATGTGACTTCTTTAAATTGAGTGAGAAGCCCAGCTTGTGAAGGGAGTGGCAGGTGACGGACAGATGATCCAGGGCTTGCTCGGGAGAGCGTGCCCTGATCAACCAATCGTCCAGGTAGGGGTACAAGTAAATCCCTCTTTCCTGAGATACGTAGCCACCACGATCATCAGCTTGGTGAAGACCCTCGGGGCGTAGGTCAATCCGAATGGCAGGACCCGAAACGGAAAATGTGAGTCGGCAACCGCAGGTACTTCCTGTGCTTGGGATGATTCGGCACATGAAAGTAAGCATCCTTGAGGTCCAGAGACACCAACCAATCGGAAGTTGAAGGGCCTGGGGGACTTGAGAAAGAGTTACCATCTTGAACTTGTCCTTCCTGAGGAGCTTATTCAACCAACGCAAGTCCATGATGGGTCTCAATCCCCCATCTTTTTTCGGGATCAAAAAATAAGGGGAATACCATCCCTTGTTCCTCTCTGCTACAGGCACCAGTTCTATGGCGCCTTTCTCCAGCAGGGATATTATTTCCTGCGCAAGGAGCGGATCCGGACTCTTCAAAGAGAGCTTCCCCGGTGGATTGTCATGAGGCCTCTGCCGGAAGGCAAGACAGTAGCCGTGGGCTATGATCTACAGAACCCACACATCTGAAGTAATGGCCCGCCATTCTCCAAGATGCAGCGCAAGTCTGCCTCCAACCGGTGAACCATGGGACATGGCCTCATGACTGAGCGGAAACGGCTGCGGCAGTGCCTGAGGGCAAAGAGGCAACTGCCCGAGCGGCTTTGGCATCCAGAGTACCTTGCTTTCCACCCCTGGTACTCCTACGGTGACCCCTTTGACTGGCAGCTCCTCTCGATCTACCAAAGGAAGAGTAGTACCGAAAGGAACCTCCCCTCCATTGCTGTCCCCTAGGATGAAAAGGCGGAGGCTGACGAACTGCAGCGCTCAAAGACTTCGCTGCAGCTTTGGAGATCTGCAACCTCTCAAGGCTCTCGTCAGCCTTGCTGCCAAACAGATGAACACAATCAAAGGGCATGTTAAGAAGACGGGATTGCATATCAGGAGCAAACCCTGACTTCCGCAACCACGCAAACCTGCGTATCACGGTGCTCGCAGCCATGGACCAGCTGACACAGTCTGCCGTGTCCAAACCCGACTGAACGGACTCGCACATGGCATCCTTGCCGTCTTCTAGAAAACCATCCCGTTCCTCCCCTTTGGGAGTATGCTCAGCCTCCAAAGACGCACAGTTCTAGAGAGTGTGTGTAAATCTCGCTAAGGCACAAGTGGAGTTGGCCGACTTCAACGCCATACCCCCAGCCGAAAATACCTTCTTTGTCCAACCATCAAAGCGCTTATCGTCCCTATCAGGAGGGACGGTAGGGTACGCAGCCTGCTTCAAGGAGGCCGTAGCCGCCTACACCACCAAACTCTCCGGATTAGGGTGCGTCAATAGGTAGCAGAGATCACCACTCAATGGGCGGTATTTCTTCGGAAGTGACTTATTAGGTGCCGGTAGACTCTCCGAAGCAGTCCAAGCCGCTGGCACCCTCCTTTGCAAAGCCATGTGAAACGGCAACACCGATCAGTGGGCGGACCTTGATCCAGGATGTCCGTCAAATCATCCTGAGCAAAATCAACAAGTGGAGCAGACCACACCAAGTATTCTGTCACCCTTGACATGAGACATCGATAGGAGGAATCCGCATGCGCTCCAGGCTCAGGTCGGCCAAACTCCACCGTCCCGAGAGGTGTCAAGGCCACTAGCGTCATGCAGTGACTGACGGAGTTCCTCCATCTGACTATGCCCAGACAAAAGGTCATCAGGAAGCACAGCCATCTCCTCATCAGACAGTTCCTCAACCTCTGAAATATCCTGTAAAGTTTGGAAAAATTGCAATCTTGGAGGAGGAACAGAATAGGGCTCAAAAACAGGCCTCACAGACTTACTGCAAGCCTTCCTCGGAGGTTCCACAGCCCTCAGGGGCACCGCCGGCAAATCTTCCACAAACGGTGTCGAGGGCACAGAGGGAATCAGTGTCGGCATCGACCGAGGTGCAGACGGTGTCGACAACTTCTTCAAGGGCGGAGCCCCCAGAGAGCCCCTCGACGGACATGGTGCTGATGGTGTCGACGACTTCTTCGAGGCCGGAGCCTCGAGAGAGCCCCTCGATGTCACAGGTTCTGATGATCTCAATGGCATCGAGGACCGGGACCTGGATCTGGCACGCTATGGCGATCTCCCGTGTCCGAGCAGTACCTCGATGGCTCCCGATGATAGCGCCGACCGCCCGAGCCCAAAGGCGTGCGAGTGGTGGATCGAGCCCATTCCTTGCCGGCTTCTTTCGAAGGCGCGGACGTAACTGTGCCTTGCGACTCAAAAATCGCTAACATCTGCTGGCGGAATTAATCCCATTCAGCCGGCGACGAAGACTTGGTGGGACAAGTCAACCGTCTGGCGGAGTCCTCCTCCGACAAGGACGGGGAAGGTGACGGCGCTTCCTAGAATGCCTCGACAAGGCAGAGGAATGGCGGGAACCACTCCTAGACCGAGACCCCATGGATTTTCGCTGACGCTGAGAGTCGCCCCTCGAGTCATCGGTCGAAAGTCCAGCGGACTTCAATTTATGTGGCTTAGAACCCTACTTGCCTTCAATTTCTTCTTACATTCCAGTCAGGGACTGGCAATCCTCACAGTCGTCGGTGGCGTGGATTTCGCTGAGGCACCAGAGGCAGATTTCGTGCAGGTCCGTGATGGACATCTTCGAACTGCAGTCCCAACATTTTTTAAAGCCCGACTTTGGGGTAGTAGAAGAAGACGAAGACATCGGTTTCGAAGAGAAGAATCTAGCACGCCGAGATTCCAAAGCAAACACCTTTTGCAGAAAAAATGGAACTGGGGCTACGGGCGCTGTGCGTCCTATATATTACATCCGGTGACGTCGACCCTCGACAGAGGCCCCCAAGGCACAACAGATCGACGCCATCGACGCAGGACGCCCTCTGCCGAAAATGTTCCGAAGCAGCACAGCTGTGGACATTACCTGTCATAGATGTGGAATACATTGGAGGACACAATCCCCTCGAATATGATTTACTTCTTTGTCCCAGACGATCCGTGAGTTTGAAACTTTCTCATTGCCTTTTCTCCGCTACCCTTTCCTTCTAGTCTACTTGCTCCACTAACTCTCACTTTGCTAACAGAGCTCGGCAAGAGCTCAGCAACACCTCAGACATTGCACAGACACTCAAGCCTGTATGCAGCGCTTCACAGCACAAGGGGAGCAGGTGCACATGAATCTAGGTCACCTGGCCTAAGCACCACCCACTTTCTTAGCCCTGCCTCTTCCTTCCTACTCTTAACTCTTAGATCAAGGGCGTCACTCACCCTGGCGTCCGAAGCAAAGGGCTGACGAAGAAAAGGGCAATTCCTGTTTGGACCTGTTCGGACCAGGAGGACCCAGGGCCCGACCCCCTGCTCAGAAAGCAGGTAAGCATGCACCAACTTGTGTTTACTCCCCCTGTTCCCACAGGTCATCCCCACCCCCTCTGGTCCCTTTGTGATGTTGCCTTGTGCCCCCCTCCCTTCTCACACACCGGTGTTTCTCATTTTGCTTCATTCTTCTGCCCTGCTCCCCTCCTCTCTCACCCATCCCCCGTACTTCTGCAGGAGTCTGTCCTGATACATTCTGGTTTCACCATCACTGTCTTGAGGCCAATTCTGGATTTGACTTTTATGGACTTCATTGATTCACAGTGCGTCACCCTTTCTCATGGTGGCCCTGAATCATGCTATTCCCATCTTCATCTTGTATCCTAGCTTGCAACATTATGTGTTACTACTGACTCCTGCAATTGTATTCGCTCTCCCCTCTTGCTTCTCCACTCTTTTTGACTGCTTACTCTCTGTTCTCTCCTCCTCTCCCTTTCTCCCTTTTCCTATCTCCTCCCCTTACTTTATTCTATGCACTTACTCTATCAGATTGTTCCTGGACCTAGTATGATAGCAACCTCATCTGTCTCCTCCCTCCTTCCCTTGGTTGCCCCCCCCAGTACTATCTGAAATGTCATTAGGCCTAGTATGATAGACGATTGTTTTGTTCGTCCCCTCCCTTTCTGCACCCCTCTCCCTTACCTTTTGTTTTTCTCCGGCTCTACCAGAAATGTCATCTGTCTAGCACGGTAGTCGCCTGTCTGTTTCCATTTCCTTCCCACTCTCCCCCCTCCCTTCCTTATCTATGCCTTAGCTCTTGCACTATCTGAAATGTCGTCAGGCCGAGTACGATAGTTAATTTCACATCCTTACTGTTCAAGGCCTGTAAGAATGTCGTATTTTCCTATGTTCCCTCCCTTGTCTTGAAGCGCTTTGAAACACATTGTGTATAGGCGCCATATAAATAGACTATCATATCATATCACACTCCTACCAAGATATACCGGCTTTTTTAAAGGACACCACACACACACTCCAAATTCTCAATTCCCTTACCTGGCAGGCACACTATCATCTAGTGACTTTAGATGTTAAGTCTTTGTACACCTCGTTACAACATCATTTAGCCCTGGAAGCAATAGATTATACCTTCAGGACTTTTTCAGCCTCACATTCAATGCATGTGGAAATGATCAAAAGTTTTCTCCAATTTACACTAAATCACAATCAATTTATTTTGAACAGTGAATACTATACACAAACAAAGGGTATCGCAATGGGGGCAAAATATGCCCCTTCATTAGCTAATCTCTTTATGGCCTTTTTTGAAGATGAATATATTTTCAAGAAGAACAAGTTACTTCTTACCTTGTAACGTTCTTTCGATGGGATGTTCCTCCGACGTATTCCTCATCTTAGATATCTCCTTCCAGCTCTGTTGGCCTCGGAAATTTTTTTCTCTAGAGGGCGCTGCGCATCGACGTCCTCCGAGTCGATGTCCCTCGACAGCCGCCGTGTCGACGTCATCCTGCCTATAAAGGCCGCGCGCAGCGTCCGTTGCTCAGTTCCGTTTTGTAGCCCACAATAATACTTTCTGGACTAACTAATCACCCTGAAGGAGCGTAAGCTGCAACAACAAGGGAAGTAGAACTGCGGGGATGGATGGGAGGGTCGATGAGGAATACGTCGGAGGAACATCCCATCGAAAGAACGTTACAAGGTAAGAAGTAACTTGTTCTTCGAAGGGATTGTGTCCTCCGACGTATTCCTCATCTTAGATAGGCTCCCATAGCAGTATTCTATTATCGGAGGAGGGAGTACTGACTTCACGCTGTCTTCTATTGATGAATAGAATGCAGTACAGCCCTTCCAAACCTAGTCTCTTGACTGGAGGAGGAATCCAGATTGTAAAAACGTGTAAAGGTATGGACAGACGACCATGTAGCGGCCGCACATATGTCTTTAACCGGCACGCCTCTTTTGAGGGCCGATGAAGCTGCAATACCTCTGGTCGAATGAGCCCTAAGGTTTTGAGGGGGCTCTTTCCCTGCCAGTTTATAACATTCCAGAATGGCTAGAATGATCCATCTGGAAATGGTCTGCTTAGTGATTGGTAACCCCAGCTTGTGACCTGTGTAACCTACAAACAGCTGGTCTGCCTGTCTTATCCTGGCTAGTCTACTAATGTAAAAACTTAAAGCCCTCCTAGGGTCTAGCCTGTGTAACCTCTCTTCCTCTTTCCCCGGGTGAGGAGGAGGATAGAAAGATGGTAGGGTAATCTTCTGAGTGATATGGAATTCAGAAACCACCTTTGGGA
This sequence comes from Ambystoma mexicanum, assembly GCF_040938575.1. Classification (NCBI taxonomy): domain Eukaryota; kingdom Metazoa; phylum Chordata; class Amphibia; order Caudata; family Ambystomatidae; genus Ambystoma; species Ambystoma mexicanum. The sequence continues at coordinate 322,100,975 of NC_090925.1, read as the reverse complement.
GGAAATTAGGCTTCATTTGCAGGACAACTTTGTCTTTGTGAAATATTGTATGAGGGGGTTTACAAGAAAGAGCTTGTAATTCACTCACCCTTCTAGCAGATGTAAGTGCTATTAATAAAACAGTCTTAAGGGTAAGGAATCTTAACGAACAAGAATGGAGAGGTTCGAAAGGTGTACCCATCAGGAAAGTTAGTACTAAGTTTAAATCCCATAAGGGAACTTGGAATGGTCTTGGGGGATAAACATTGGTTAACCCCTTTAGAAACTGTATTACCAAGGGTAATTTGAAATAGGATGGTTCTTCCGCAGTATGCTTAAAGATGGATAGCGCTGCGAGATAGCCCTTAATGGTGCCAACTTGAAAGCCTGAATTTGCCAAATATAGTAGGAAGGACAAAACCATTGGTGTACCACATGAAAAAGGGTCGATATTCTGTTCTCTACACCAGCTGCAAAATCTGTTCCAACGGCAGCGGTATAAAGACTTTGTTGCTGGCCTCCTTGCCGAAAGCAACAACTCCATAACATCATCAGGGAGGTCCCAATCCTTGTACCTCAGCCTTTCAGAAGCCAAGCGTGAAGGTTGAGGGTTTTGATGTCTGGATGGAGAACCTGACCTCCCTTCTGTGAGAGTAGGTTCTCTCTGAGTGGAAGTCGAATTGGAGGGTAGATGGACAAGTCTAGAAGGTCCGGGTACCACGTTCTCCTGGCCCAATCCGGGGCAATTAGGATCATGGTTTGCCGGAATCTTCTCAACCTCCTGATCATTTGAGGAATGACAGGGACCGGTGAGAACGCGTACAGAAGCGGAAACTCTCAGTCCACTATGAACGCGTCTCCCAGAGCTCCTCTCGGGGGAAATTCCCTTGAGAAGAACAGGTCGCATTTCCTGTTTAGGCTGGTGGCGAACAGATCTACCTGAGGGGTTCCCCAAAGGGCGAAGATCTCTTGAAGGACTTCCTGAGCTAGCTCCCACTCGTGGGAGACTGTGTTCTGCCTGCTCAGAGCATCCGCTGTCAAGTTCTTCTCTCCGGCTAGGTGAACTGCCGATAGAGAGATTCCTTCTTGGATTGCCCAAAACCAGAGCTGCATCGCCTATCTGCACAGGGGTAGTGATCCTACGCCTCCTCTTTTGTTGAGGTAATGCATGGCCACCGTGTTGTCCGTCATTATCAGGACGTTCTTCCCTTGTACAGCTGGCAGGAACGCCTTCAGCGCAAGTCTGATGGCTCTCAGCTCTAACAGGTTGATGTGTAGTCTGGACTCCGATGGAGACCAACGACCGCTGATGGTCAAGTCGTTGGCGTGGGCTCCCCACCCCGTGAGTGAGGCATCCGTGACTACTGTTATCTCCGGCCAGGGTTGCCAAAACTGTTCTCCTTTCAGAATGTTCTCCTGACAGGCCCACCACTGAAGGTCTCGAGCCACCCTGCCGGGAACCTGAAGAAGATCTGTCATTCTCCCTGAGAATTGTGACCACTGAGTCCTCAGTGCCCACTGGAGGGATCTCATTCTCAGGCGAGCCTCTGGCACTAGGAAAATGCAGGATGCCATGAGGCCTAGCAACCTCAAAAAGTCGAAGGCTGGGAGACGTTGGGCATGCTGGAACTTACTCCTATGAACTGGAGTCTCTGCGATGGTATCATTTGTGACTTCTTTAAATTGAGGGCGAAGGCCAGTCTGTGAAGGAAGTGGCACACGTGATTTAGCTGGATCTGAGCTTGTTCTGGAGAAACAGCCCTGATCAACCAATCGTCCAGGTAGGGGTAGACGTGAATCCCTTCCCTCCTTAGACTTGCAGCCACTACCTACATTAACTTGGTGAAGACCCTCGGGCGGAGGTCAGCCCAAATGGCAGCACTCGAAATTGATAGTGAGAGTTGCCAATTGCGAACCTCAGGTGTTTCCTGTGTTTGAGATGGATAGGCACATGGAAATAAGCGTCCTGAAGGTCCAGAGATACCAACCAGTCCTGGAACTGAAGGGCCTGGAGGATCTCAGAAAGAGTGACCATCTTGAATTTTTCTTTTCTGAGGAATTTGTTCAATTCTCGCAAGTCCAAGATGGGTCTCAGTCCTCCGTCTTTCTTTGGAATGAGAAAGTAAGGGGAGTACCAGCCCTTGTTCCTCTCCGCTACAGGTACCGGTTCTATGGCACCTTTCTCTAGCAGGTCCCAAATTTCCTGCAAGAGGAGCGGATCTGGAGCTTTCTGAGAGCTGATCCCCGGTGGATGACTCTGAGGTATACATAGGAAAGGCAGGCAGTAACCTTGGGCAACTGTTTCCAATGCCCAAGCATCTGACGTGATAGCCTGCCATACCGCCAGATGTTGAGTCAACCTGCCTCCTACAGGTGTCCTGTGAGGGAAGTCCTCAGAGTGGTTTTGGGGCGGCTGATGCAGATGCCGATGGTAAAGTGGTACCTGCTGTTGCTGCGGCTTTTGAATATCTACCCCGTCCACCTCGGGTAGTTCTTCTTTGACCCCTTTGAGCCGGTCGTCCTCTACCTCTTCCGAATGCGGAGTAGAAGCGAAAGGACTTGCCCTTCGCAGAGGTTCCTGTGGGACGAAAAGGAGTCTGACGGATTGCAGCTCCTAGGGATTTTGCTGCTGCTTTTGAAGTTTGCAGTTTCTCTAAACTGTCATCCGCCTTTTTCCCGAACAAAGAAGAGCCATCGAATGGCATGTTCAAGAGCCTGGCTTGCACATCTGGGGCAAAACCAGACTTTCTCAACCAAGCGAATCTCCTGGTTGATGTACTTGCCGCCATTACTCTGCTGATACTGTCAGCCGAATCAATGCCCGTCTGGAGGGATTCGCACATAGCGTCTTTACCGTCCTGTATAATATTCAGGAACGCATCCCTTTCTTCTCCCTCCGGGATGCAGTCAGCCGCTGTAGAAGCACACTCCCAAAGTGTATGGCTGAACCTAGCAAGGGTGCAAGTAGCATTAACAGATTTTAACGCCATGCTACATGCTGAAAAGACTTTCTTTGCCATAGCATCATATTTTTTATCGTCCCTGTCCTGTGGGACGGTAGGATAAGCCGTCTTGACATCGGTAGAGGATGCTGCCTGTACCACCAGACTTTCTGGGGATGGGTATTTAGACAAAAACTCTGGGTCTTTAGAAGATACCCTGTACTTTGTAGACAGTTTTTTTATTTACTGCTGGTACTACATCTGGGGTTTCCCAGTTTGTCATGATCTTTCTCTGAAGAGCTTTATGAAAAGGCACCACAGGATCCTCCTGTGGGCCTTTGTCAAGAATATCCGTGAGGTCATCTTGTTGGAAAGATTGTGAAGGTGCAGACCACCCCATGAACTCTGTGATCCTGGCCATTAAGGCTCTGTAGGGGGATTCAGCATGCTCCCCTGGGTCTGGCTTAGCAAACTCCACCTCAGGGGAAGTGTCTAACCCACTTGCCTCATGTAAGGAATCATGAAGATCCTTTAACCTGCGCTCTTCAGAGGAAAATTCCTCTCTAATTGGGGTTACAGGTCCCTGTAACTCAAATGTGTCTTCCTGTTCAGACAATTCACCCTCTTCGAAAATTGAGGATATAGTTTTCAATTGTTCTGAACTCATAAAGGGAGTAAATCCCATTCCCAAGGCAGAGGGTGCCAACTTGTCATTATCGGCCTCGAAAACGTCGATGTCGTCGACGCCGACGTCGAAGGCTTCGAGCGTGGCGTCGAAAACAAAGGCGGAGGCCTCGAAGACCTCGACAGAATTGGAATTCTACTCGACAATCTCGAAGCCATCGACGTCAAGGACCTGGGGATAGTCACTGGATGTGTGGTAACCGTGACTTTTCTTGGCATCGACGCTGGTGTCGAAGCTGGCGTCGAGTCGACAGACCCGTGTGTCGAAGGTCCCTTCGACAACGGCGTCGAAGACATCGACCTCGACGGAACCCTCGTCGACGGCGTCGACGAAACCTTCGAGGAAGGTTTGGAGGTCATAGTCCTACTTGAGGGTTCGAGACGCGCTCGAGAGGTTTCCTTCGCCGGGTACTGCGACTCGCGGCGTTTTTGACCTTCGGGTCTTTCGACCAGAGCATCGCTCTCGGCAGTCTTCGAGGGGGTCGAGGCCGCTTTCTCGAAGACGCTCATCATATTTTTTCGGAATTCCTCCCATTCAGCCCGGGAACTATGTTTCGTGGGGCAAGGGATTCTTTTTGGCGAAACAGAGGAAGAGGAAGACGGAGATGGGGATCTTCGACGTCTCCTCTTCGAGTGCTTCGATCTCGAGGAGTGATGAGACCCACTCCGAGACCTGGAGCGCGAATGGTGACGAGGAGACGAATGTCTCGACTTCGTCGATGAAGAAGAAGCTTTAAAAGTCTTACCTTTCTCCAGCTTCCCCCTATGCTCCTTCAGGGCCTTAGCTGTCATGGACATACAGTCCTCGCATTCCGAACAATGGTGTTCAGCTCCCAAACACCACAGACAAACTGTGTGAGGATCGGTCAACAACATCTTTTTCCCACAATCTCGACATTTCTTGAAGCCGGATCGAGGAGTTGTCGGTTCCGACGAGGAAGCCATCGAGTACGGATCGAATAACTCGAGGTAAATAGGATTAATCTGACTAAGAACTGAGCAACGGTATTCCGAGGCACTGAGTAAGCGCGGAAAAACGGAACTGAGCAACGGACGCTGTGCGCGGCCTTTATAGGCAGGATGACGTCGACATCGATACGGCGGCTGTCGAGGGACATCGACTCGGAGGACGTCGACGCGCAGCGCCCTCTAGAGAAAAATTTTTCCGAGGCCAGCAGAGCTGGAAGGAGATATCTAAGATGAGGAATACGTCGGAGGACACAATCCCTTCGAATAATGTGTTTCTAAATGACATTAAGATCTGGAAAATGTACATAGATGATGTACTTCTTATTTGGGCTGGTACCCCGGCAAGATTTAACATGTTTTTACAACATTTGAACACTAACAAGTTCGATATTGAATTTACTGGTGACATCCATGACACACAAATGTTTTTTTGGACTTAAAGATCAATATTGTAGACAACTCTATTCAAACTCAAACACACAGGAAACAAACAGCTGTAACCTAAATTGTGCATGCATCCAGTGGCCATAGAAAAAGTGTAATCAACAATATACCAAGAGGAGAGTTCTTGAGATCAAGATGGAATTGTAGCACCAATGTTCAATATCAAGAAGAATGTAAGTCAATTGGTGCCAGATACTCAGAAAGAGGGTATCTACAAGATATTATTGACCAAGCAGCAAGACTCACCGAGAAAGTGGATCGCACACAGCTATTAACTAAAGATACCCAAGCAAACAGAGAGTTTCCTAACAAAGTGAACTTTATCACTAAATATTCCAACGATTGCAAGTTTTTGTTTCAGATATTACAAAAGCATTGGTACATACTAAGACTGGACTCAGATCTTTCACAATACATTACTGAACAACCTAAGATCATATTTACCAAATCATTGACTTTACGTCATCTTTGGTTACCCATCTTCCCTACCCTTTTCTCGAGGGCTCTCACTGTTTAGATCCTTTCCAGTCAGGTTTCAGACCGGGCCAGGGCACTGAATCCGTCCTGATTTCTGTTCTTGGCGATCGGGCTCAGATTGTCGACCAGGGGGGTTTGGTGCCCTGATCCTCTTGGATCTCTCGGAGGCCTTTGACACTTTCGACCACTCCACCTTGGTCCAGCGACTAGCCGCAGTGGGTATCTCTGGCCAGGTTCTGAAATGGTTTTCTTCTTTTCTTGCTGATCTTTACTAGTTTCTCTTTCTTTCCCCATTTATTTCTGCTCCTTGTCCTCGGACTTGTGAAGTTCTCCAGGGATCTGCTCTAACTCCCCTTCTTTTCAATATTTATATTTTGCCTTTAATCTCGTTGATACACTATGCTAGGTTTTGGTGTTATTCCTATGCTGACGACACCCAGATTCTTATGCGCATTGATTTGGCACAGCCATCGACAGCAGAGCGCTGCCGACGCTGCTTTTTGGCAATCTCAGTCTGGATGGGCTCCAACTGGCTCTGGCTCAATGGCGACAAGACCGAGCTCTTGGTCGCCGGGGCCCCACCTGACACTTCGTTGGTCCGCCGATTTGTGGCCACCTGAGCTGGGCCCTCTACCACAGCCGGTCCCTGTAGTCAAAAATCTTGGGGTTAAGTTCTCGGCTTCCCTTTCCCTGTTCCCTCAAATAAACACTGTTTGTCAAGGGGGTTACTTTAAGCTCCAAACACTTTGCAAAGTTCTCCCCTTTCTTCCTGTGGGACTTTGACCAATGGTGGTTTCATCTCTAGTTGTTGGCTCACTGGACTATTGTAATTCTTTCTACCTGGGCCAGCCGACTTATTTGCTGTGGCGCCTGCAGATCCTTCAGAATTCTGTGGCACGGCTTGCCACGGGGGCCTCTTGGTCCATCTTGGTTTCAGGTGTTCTTAAATTACTGCATTGGCTCCCAGTGTGAATTGTGCACTCTGAATTGTATGGTTTGGGCCCGAGTTCCTGCAGGAGAATTTTGCCGGTATGTGCCGGCTCGCTCCTTGATGTCGGCCAACACAGTTTGTATTCTGGTTCAACGTGTTAGATGCAATCATGTGGGGGCCCGCTCCTTTTCTGTGGTGGCTGCACAGTTGTGGAGCTCTCTGTCCATGCCTCTTCGTCTTACTGAGAATCATCTCAGCTTCGGGCGGGCTGTGGAAACCTGGCTTTTTGCAGCCTAATCTTTGGACTGCAACTTTTTCTTTCTGCCTTTGTGTAGTTCTTCCGTAGGGCCATGATGCCCCCTGGGGTGAGAGTTTGCTCTTTATAAATGGTTTAACATAACATAACATGCCATAATAATACATTATAACCTAAGAGAGTATGCAAGAGTTGTAAGCCATAGCCAAAGGCTTCCAAGAATTAAATAAAATGTTTACTAACAGTTACCACCCGACCCTTAAACATTTTAGGGACAAAAATACACATTGCTATCAGAATTAGTTACAGTGTTGAAAGTATATTCACCATACACCAAAATCCGCCTCAGAGGACCAGCTCGCCTTCAAGAAGGCACTCAAGACCAGCCCCCCTCCATGCCTTGACTGACCTAATCTGCCTCGTGGGTGAACTTCACCGGCAGACAGGTAGGCAGGGGCATCTATGAGTCACATGAGGAGACTCCAAGGAAGTACTGAGCACGCACAGAAAGAATTTCCATAGACCCGCATGACAGGACCCGCACTTCGTCAACAAAACAAATAATCAGCCACGACTCACGGGTACATAGCACGCTCCATCTCAATGGAAGAGAGCCGTATCCCTCTGAAGGCATGGCCACCCAACCACACACAGCTACAATCATCTACTACTCAAACTCATATTGCACGTCACCTCTGCCACTAGAATGCATCTAAGTCGCACGATACAAATTCGGTCTAGCAGGACACATAATCGGTCTCCTTGACTCGCATACTCCCCTGACAGCCTTCACAGCACCCATTCACAAGCCAGTTCTACATGGGTCGCTAGCAGGGATTTAGCCACCCATAGCTCCCTTCAAACTGGCTGAAATGCATTCTAAATCACACAGGTATTCTAAATCCCTCTGACCGATCGCTCAGACCTCAGATTTCGGTCCTCCAAGGGCGTTCATGTACAGAGATTTGAGGCCATACTATGTGCTATAAAAATACCATATTACATTACATAACAGAAACGCAAGGTGTGCCTTTAAAAATGAATATAAAATCACAGGTAATTGCACAAATTATTAAACGTGTTCCAGAGCTCACTGAATCCATAGGAGATCCATGAAAAATGTCCAGGGGCAGTTATGTACCCCAGAATCAATTTCAGCAGAGTTACAGCATAAGTTCACAGTTCGATTGGAATGAATGAAAAAAGTTAAAGGGCCATCGGCTTTAATGGAGGGGAGTCTGATGTACCCTGCAGTGTGCAGATTCTGCAAGGGGCAACCCCAGGAAGACCAACGGAGACCCCAAAGCAGTGTTCTATAGGTTAAAAGATGGCCTTAGGCCCCAGACGAAGTATTAGCAGAACAGGACCCCCTATTACTCTACAGGAAATACTGTAAATACTTGTCTCTAAAGAATCTTTACCACAGACAAGGAGGACACCCGAGGGTGAGTATCTCAAATAATTGGTCACCCCACTACCCAGGATTTACATTGGTGGCTGCAGGGAGAAAGGCCCCTAAACCTGAACCAACCTGGTAAGTAAACATCTTTTTTCCACAAGTATGGTTTTTAGGATTCAGTTGTCAGGGATTTGAACCCAGAGACCCCGAAAAGGAACAAAGCCTATTCGCAGGACATGGACCCTCAAGCCTGCATCAAAGATATTGGCAAGGGGGACCCAGGAAGACGAAGGAACCAGCGAAAATGCATCCCAACGGCTCAAAGAAAAAGAGAAGGCAGCAGCACAGCAGGATATGGTCCCAAGACAGAGGCAATTGCTGTAGGCACCCTTGGGCACCGCAAGCTGATGATTTGGTGGAGTGATCAAGTCTCAGGATCCCTGTGGACACAAGAAGTGACCCACAATCAAGCGGATGATACTGGCATTAAACGGCGGAATGTAGTGGTAAACGGCACAGAAAAAGGTACCAGAGTGAACCGCTTGACACAGCAGTTGGGGGGGGGGGTGGAGTCACTGTGTGTCTTGAAAAAGGCCAGACTGGAGGATTAGTAGCAAAACATTCTAACTGGGATGTACCTAAGCCACTGTACTTAGCAAGTATTGCCAAGTGATGGCTTTAGAAATGGAAAGGAACGGTGGGAAAACTCCTTCAGCAAGTTGGAACACCTCCCCACATCCAAGTTACAAGAACACGAAAGCAAGAGAGTGCAACAGGGGCAGAACAAAGTCTACATACCATTGCACAATAAGGTTAGCCACAGGCAAGCTAGCCAATCACTAAAGCAAGGCTGGTGCAAAGTTTCACTGGTTGGTCAGTGGAACTGCCACTTAGCCTTGGCCCTCCACCAGTTAAGACCACTATGGAGGCTACCATTGTGGGTTAAGAAAGTGCCCCCCTGTGGGATTCCAAGATGGCCACCACTTGAACAGGACTTGCAAGAGCTCGCTCCGTCCTATCATCATGACCAGTTCTAGCAGCAGCAGGTGAAGAAGCTCACCCTGCGATTCACAACTATCAGTGAACAAGTCGGCGATAACCCCCTGACCCCACCTCTGATCCCCAATGTGGGAATTGAGAGCATTAAACGGTGGCAGGAGTGTTTGGAAAGTGAGGGACACACCTTGGCTATTTATGCAATCCCCATCTCCTCAGCACAGCTGATGATTCTCCATGGTAGCCACGATATCCTTCCCCCCATCAAAGCACACCAATTCCCTGCCTTTGTTGCAGATAACGTTTGCAACCAGCAGCAAGCCCAAACATTAAAGAGCGTCAGCACAAACGGTTTTGAAGCTGATCCTGGACACTTTTTATTGGTGTCAGATCACACATGCTTTGAAGGCATCTACAATCAAAATCAGATTGGACCAACCACAACGTAATACCCATGCTTCGCAAATCCTTGTAAAGGCTGCGCCCTGATACCCTCGGGTATGCTCGCGCATTATAAATAATAAACAAACAAACAAACAAACATGCAGTAAGCTGCTCAGGAGGGGGCCGAATGTGATTTTGACATTACCGTAGGAGATGGTGAAGTCTTTCTATATTCAAATAACCTGTACAAGTTAAATGATACACCGCAAATAAAACAATCTATATTCCGCCAGAGGAGGGGCTGAGCACCTAATGCTAAATACAGCAAAACAATAGGTGCACTAACCTGTACCAGCTAGTCATGGATAACCTGTACCAGCTAGTCATGGCAAAAGAGGGGAGATACTTCGGTGCATCGTGGTAAACCCTAAAATTAGAGAAAATACCCAAGAGGTGAGGGACGCCTTGTTAAGAGTATCACTTTGCAGTTCGCATTGACCTCTCTGTGTACTAAAAAAAAGGTACAGTTCCTGGATCAGTGGGATCACCTGTATATAAAGTGAGCTAAAGGCTGGTTTACATCCACAGCAAGTAAACAGCAAATAGCTGACCAAAGGAGGTTGATGTCTTGCTCCAGGAAGAAATTACGCAGCCAGGACACACAGAATCTCTGCAAAAACAACCCAAATCCCTGGACACGCTCTGGGCAAGTAGTAAAAGGCTGTCCAGGCCCTCGATGAAATGTAAAACGCAAGACTCATCTGAGACACAACAGAGGTCATTAGACATGGCAGTGTCCAAAGAAGTTTTATCAAAAGCTTCCAGGGATTCCAGGATACATTCACCTCTTCTTTTCAGCTGCAATTTTCCACTTTCACCTTGGAAGACTCCCTAGCTGAATTTAGCAAAGAAATATCTACTCTGGCAGAAGGGGTGTACACCAATGAACGAGCCATACAGGAATTGACAGGAGGGAGCAACATTCAGACATTGGCCCTCATTCCGAGGTTGGTGCTAGTCATGGCGCTATTAGCGCCATGACTAGCACCAATACCGGTACCGCCACCGACTTGGTGGTATGGGGACTTACCGGTCCATTCTGACCTTTGTGGGACCGGTATGTCCCCATTTGAAAAGCCATTCCCCATTCCCATTTGAGCCCCCATAAGGCTCAATGGGAAGGGGGTAGGCATCAATAACGGTACCGCAAATTGCGGTACCGTTATTGGTTTCTATCTGTTCAGGTAATATATGGGGTGGGGGAGATGGGACTCTCCGCACATAACCCTGGGATAGAGGTTGATTCACAGCCGGGACTGGTGATCCCAGGATACAATAGGTACTGTGTCTCACACCAGGGAATAGTTCCGGAGAAGCGTAATGGGATGGGTGGGGGGAAGGGTAAAAAGGTTGGTGGAAAAGTTAAGGGAATGGATAGGGTAGGAGGAGACAAGTTGGGAGGGGAAAGGGAACAACTGATTCTGCGGAAAGATTATTATAATGTTGAAAAAAGTATGTACCTGAAAGGGGTGACTTAATGGTGTAATGCAAAAGTGGAATACAATTTAACTGCCTGTCATGGAACGTAAGGGGGCTTAATACCCCCACAGAAGCGTAGAAAAGTAGAATCCTTCTTGAGGAGTCACCAACCGGAAATCCATATCCGAGAAAAAGACGGGGTAGACTTCGACTGCGCCAGTACCCAAAAATAATAAAAGCAAATGCAGAATGCAAGGTGGCAGGGGGGCAGGGGTACTTACAGCATTGAAACATGGGTCAGAGTTACAAATCATTTGCACTAAGATTCATAAAGAGGGTGTTTAAAATTCTAAAACATGGGACAAGGAGACTCACAGTAGCTTCAGTATATGCCCCGAATACAGCCCAAGACGGCTTTTTGAATCATGTCACTGGGCAACTGTAATCTTTTATAGAAGTAGAATGAATGTTATTAGGAGATTTCAACATAGCGTGGGATCCAGATCAAGACTGAAGTATGTTAACTAGATATGCTTCAGCTTCCCCTTCGAAGGCCCAGAAAAAGTAATTTGCAGATCTTTCCATAGTAGATGTCTGGCTTATCTTGAAGGGGGAAGAAAAAGGATATATCTTTTATTCACACATACATAGGACATTTTCTCGTATAGACTATGTATGGATCTCTACCTCATGTGTAGGCATTGTCATGCAAATAAAAACCCACACCATTTACCTCTCTGATCATGCCCCAATAATGGTAGACCTTAATATTGTAAAGGAGAGACAACCCTTTGGCCTTGGTAGTTTCTACTAAAATGAATACAGAATCAAGAGGTCAGAGGAGAAATAGCGCAACAAATAAAGGAATACTTTCATCTAAACCAAGAAGGGGAGTTGAATACTAACTGGGGTGCGTTTATGGCAACATTAACAGGCTTTCTTATAGCAGCTGAAGCCCAAAGACAAACAGAGTATGGCCTTAGAATTGAAACTAGAAGAGGAACTAGCTTGAGTCTTAAAAAAGATAGAAACGGACTTGTGTCTTGCGATTCGGAAAAATCATAGAACACTAGCGGGTAAACTAAATCTTCATACAGCTAAAAATAAAATGCCCCTTATTCTTTTAAAACAAAATTATTATATAAAAGCAAATAAAATGGTCCACCTTCTAGCATCCCAGTTGCGACAACGTGCAGCCTCAAGGACTATACAACAGATCAAACTACCCTCGGGGGAGACAACATCTGAATCCATGAGCATCCTTGCACAGTTCCATTCCTTCTACACCAATAAATCCGAAGCTCCGTTACCACACTTACAGAAAGATTATTTAGACGTGGTCAATCTCCCACAACTCGCATAATCGATACCCAAGCATTAGAATGGACCATAACGCAAGACGAGGTGACTCGCATTATAAAGGAACTTCCCCTGAACAAATCACCAGGCCCAGATGGATACCCAACTAGGTGCTATAAAACATTTATCAATGTATTAGTCCGCATAATTACTAAATTATATAACTCCTTCACACACACAGGCCAAATGACTCCTTCCATGGAAGAAGCAAAAATAATCCTTTTCCCCAAACCCGGAAAAGACCCAACAATCTGCACCCAATAGCATTGATTAATATAGATGCTAATATTTTCACTAAAGTTTTAGCCAATCGGTTAGTAGATCATAGGCCTACACTCATGCACCCAGACCAAACAGGCTTTATAAAACTTTGACAGACGCAGCACAATATCCGCAGAGTATGCCATATCATAGAGAAAGTGGAAAAGAAGCAGATCCCTGCATTTCCTATCTCTATAGATGCCGAAAAGGCATTTGACCGCGTGGAATGGTCTTTTCTTTTCTTAACGCTGACTAAGATAGGATTTGGTCCAAAATGTATAGCAATGATCAAAGCTAACTATAATAACCCTACTGCTTGATTACTAATAAACAGTCACACATCTTCTCTTATATACCTTCATCGCGGAACCAAACAAGGATGCCTCTTGTTGCCCCCGTTATATGCTCTTCATTTGAAACCTTTACTGGCCAAGTTCAGACAGACACAGGGAATAAAGAGGATACAGTTTGGTGACACCCCACATGAAACTATGGCATACGCCGACGACATGCTACTTATGGTAGAAGACTCCATTAACACTTTACAGCTAGCCACTCAAGAACTGGAAACGTAGCAGGACTAAAGAGTAATGTTGCTAAATCTTAGATCTTAAACGTATCTCTCTCGCCATCAGAAATTCAAGACCTTCAAGAACACATGCAACTTGGTTGGGCACAAGCAGGAATAAAACTGCTTGGGGTAGTGATAACTCCCACATTAAAAGGGGTTATATGCAGCAAACGATCCCTCACTCCTGCGAGAAATAGAAAGACAATTTTAAAAATGGGATACTTTTACTATCTCGTGGCTGGGCAGAATACATTGAGTGAAGATGGAAACCCTCCCCAAGGCATTATATATTTTCTAAGCGTTACCAATTTGAGTCCCCCTAGGATTTTTTCACAAAATACATAAAGCTATTTTGGCATTTATATGTCAAAATAAAACTCCAAGGATAGCTTTAAACACATTAATGATCTCAACCGAGCAAGGGGGGCTAGGTCTCCCCAAAATTTTTTAAATACTATCGTGCAGCCCAACTGAGGGTAATTAAAGAGTGGTCCATGGGTGAGTCAGGGAAAAGATGGGTACACATTGAAGAGGCAGTGGGAAGGGGGATCTAGGCTCCATAAAGTATTATGGTAACCAAGACAAGATGGCCGAACAAACATACATGCAAGTAATATAATGGGGGTTGTAGAAGACACCTGGGACACTATAGTTAAAAAGTATAATTGGATGACATATCCCTCACCACTAACACCGTTTTTCTTTAATCCCCAGTTCTCCCCAGATCAAGCCATCAATGCATTTAAAGAATGGAAACAGACAGCATGTGCAAAGCTCAGGGACAAGTTTCAAGGGGAAGAGGTTAAAGCTTTCACACAATACAAACAAGAGTTTGGTCTGTTCAGAAAATCCAGATTCCAATATTTTCAATTGAGACATTGGATCCTGGCCCCACCAATAAACTCAGCAGCTTTGAGAGAACCCACGCCCTTAGAACATTTTGTAACCCATGATCCGGGGATCTCTGCCCTCATATCGAACTTGCAGAAACTAATGGGGAAAGGCACAGCTAATAAGGCGATCAATTACAGACGCCGGTGGCAGGTAACCCTGGGGGCAGAGATCTCATAAAGCGATTGGGAACAAATGTGGAAAGCAATCCCCAAACTCACAAAATCTATCCAAATCCATGGGTTTTGGTATAAAGTATTGTTTCAATGGCCTTAAACGCCAGCCTGTCTAAGGAAAATGCAGCTGAAAATATCGGAAAAATGTAGGAGGGAGTGTGGACAAGTGGAAAATTGGGAACATACATGGTGGAGTTGCCCGGTGCTTACACAGTTTTGGGTAGAAGTGAATAAACATGTATGTGAAATATTTCCTTCTCTAAAGTCAAGATCCAAACGCGTGTGTCTTTTGGTGCCGATTGAGGGAGACTTTAGTTGGCAACCAAAATCAACACAAAAGGCATACGTAATGCTACAATTGGGCGCACTGTTAACCATTGCACAAAAATGAAAGGCAAAATAATCCCTTCTTATCTAAAGTGTGGAACCTTTTAGCAATGGAATGGATGACGTTCTCTTTACAAGGGGACCAATCAGCTTTTTCTACAGATTGGAAGGAGGTACTTGCTTTTTTGCATCAGGGCTACAATATTGTGTACTGTCCGCAGAATTTACGCATACTAGACATTGCTTGAGTCGGCAACAACATCTAATGTATAAATGAAAATATAAGTTATACAGTGGTACTAATAAATCTCAAGAATAGGCAGGGAGGGAGGGGGTATACAAGATAAGGGATATTCGTGGGTGGGTTAGGGGGAAATGCCAATAAAACACATTTTCTTTAAAAGTGCCCCTGTGGTCGGAACTGTAATTTTTAGGCCACATTATGGTCACCTAGACAAAAGAAAACGCTGACATACAAATTGGTCAAGAGCAGAATTTAAAAAAAATTGGTCCACCAATGGCTACCAAAAAGGTGCAATAGGCTACTATTGCTGTACAGTGGCTTGCTTCCCTGGTGGAGCCAAAATTAAAGTATATCGTCTACCAGCCTACCTCCTGAAACATGTGTAGGGTGATAAAATCCCCCAAGGGCAAAAATGGTGTGTCTGAGATTTTCTGTCCACCAGATCACTCAGGAAAATCTGGCTTTCACTATGAGGTCCCGCAGTTGGGGATCAATCTTCACATCACATGGATACTTTCCATCGAGTGCTTCGTGAAGGGACACCTTACAGATATGGAAAGGAAGGCTGCTCTGTGTATTTCCATTCCTTATTGAAAACATTCTCGAATTCCTTGTAGACGAAAAAGGTCACTGTTGTGGCATTGCTAATTTACTTTTTTAAAGTTCTTCTTCGTAGCTGGGAAGGCAGCCAGCAATTTCAAATTAGCAAACATGTGCTCCAAGATTGCTTTCTGGCCCTCTCACCTCACATACATTCCCCAGGAGGTTTGTGGCTACGTCATCCTCCTGTGCCATCAGCTCTGGTCTCTTCTGGAGGTGCCTCATCTGTTGTGCATCCTGTGGTGGGAACAGGCTGCTGGCCATTTTGAGGGGGCTCATTTCTGAGTGGAACCAGCACTGGTCGGGTCTCTCATAGTCCTTCCACCACTGATCTCATTACCAGCTTACCCATTTGCTCTTCAGTCATCTGCTGTGATTTACAACTGTCTGTGATGTCGCATTCTTCCCTTGTGCTTCAACAACTGGACTCTGGTGAGGGGTACGTTCTTTTTTTGTAACAGAACAACTATTTCCTTCGTCAGCTTTCCTTTCCATTACAGTCGCCCACTGACCAATCATAGGAAATCTCCAATGAGACTAGCTCATGCTGACTTTGCCCTTGAGATGCTACCCTTCCTGTGGAATGCTACTTCAAAATTTATAGCAAAGCTGTTTCACCGGAGCAGTGGTACAGGGTTGGTGGGAGATGCCATCCTATTATGCCCAACAACTTAGCGGGCAGTAGGAATAGACACGCAGCTTCTTCTCCCATTCTCTATTATATGGCAACGTCCATGACCTGCAACAGCTTGGTCTGTATTGTAGGTCCAAATGAAGAGAACCTATGCACAAAGAAATGAGACAAAAGACACAGACCCCACCAACCACAAGATACTGTTAGTCTAGAAAATACCCTACCATAGCACAGATGGTATATTATGTTGGCCGAAAACCAACCGCATCATATGCCCAGCATCGCCAGCACAGAATCGTCAGCATAACCATAGAGCGTCCATTTTGTGACCAACAGAATTCGCCATTTTGCCATTTTTGCTTTCTCTTGCTTTTCAGTTCAAACACTTTGCTAAACTTGATTCTATTTCGTTCTGCCCCTGCACAGAGCGAGGCCACAAGTTACATGTTGAGAGACTAGCCCAGACAGAAATACACTGTTTTCCTCCCTCACAAGTCCTTGAAAGTAAGCAGAAAGGCATTTAATCACCAAGCAGGTGTCAGCTGGTCTCGCTGAAACGGCAGAAACTGTAGAAATAGACAACTGAAGGGAATGAATTATACTCTCTTTCACGGCCCCCTCTCTGGGCCCCTTTAGATCTAGCTGACCTCTGGCTCACAAATAGAAAATAAGAGATAGCAGGTCTTGGAATGTGTCTCTCCTACGAACACAGCTTGCTCACAGAACAAGAGCATTATGTTCTCTGTAACAAGGAATAGTGTCTGCGCCTTCGCAGATTGCAACTGTTGCTGAATAAATGTCTTAGAAGGTGTCATTCTCCTCATAATTATCAATCACCGAACCCTTGCTAAGGAAGATACATTATGGGCGGTTTTTGATGTGTCACTAAGTGATAATATGATGGTCTTTTTGTATATATGTGACTGTTGTAGAATGTTCACGCTCTTGCGTCTCACGAGGTCTGGGTAACATACGTTGCAAGACGTGAGATCCGGTCGGCCGACTGAGACTATTTGCTTTGCAATAAACTCTAGATTTCGGGAATTGAACCTTGTGTCTGGCGTGTCAGTTTGTGTATGGTGATTTGCCTTGTTTCCATGTGCGAGGGTCTCCAGGGCCCATCAAAAAATGGCGCTCGAACAGGGACCCTCCCCCATTTGCTCCATCGTGTACGTTGAAATTTGAAGAAGGCGGAAAAAACGAATCGAGGACGAGGCTGTCGAGCCAGGATCAAGAGGTGTTTGGGGCGCCCCTGTGAAAGTGATGAGACTCCCTTGCAGATCTGTACACAACCGGTCCCTGATCGACGCGCCCGCCCTGAGAGCAAGAAGGCGAGGGTCCCGAAGCGAGGCAGATTGAGCCAGATGCACAGACACGACGATCCTTAGTTGTGTCTGTATACGGACGAATTGTGTCTTGAGAGACAAGCTGATTGATCAGGTGAGTTGTGACCCGATTCTTAATAGTACTGATATTGGTTAAGAGTTGCTCTTGCAAGATCAAATGCCCAGGGTAAGGTACGAATAAGATAAAACATGCCTGGGAAATTGTCTTCCTGTCTAGTGGGATTTTTCCACTGCGGTAGACAATCTTTGGAAACTGGCCAGGCTGCGCCACCCGTAGGGTCACCAGCGTTCGAGATGTATGTGAAGTATGGAATAGGGGAAATAATGTTTTCTGAAATTTGGCATAGGAAGACCAGACACGTAGAAGATTTGCAATGGACGAAAGATGGCAGTTTTGAGATGCCGTGAATAGAGCATTTGGAATCAATATTAGTGCGCAAGAAAGCACGCCCTGCGACATTTGACGTCATTAGAGACTGGAGGAAAGAAGCTAACCTCTGCTTGAGAAGCAGAGAGAAACATGTGCGTAGGCACAAATCTAATGCAGATAGAGCGTTAGAACAGGAAGAAAAACAGTGGGATGAGGATATCAGAAGGGCAGAGAGGAGCTTTCAATTAGGCATAGAAAGAATATATCATCAACAAGAGTTGCATGCATCAGATGAACTAATCAATAAGATTTTAAAAGAGAAAAGGCAAGAACGCCCCAAAAGTAAAATTGACATAATTGCACCAGTGCCCATTGCTCAGCTTCAGCCCCAGCCCACCCCCGCTTCTCAGCCCCAGTTACCACCCCCCTTCTAGTTGTCCCATCTGCACCAGCCCCCCTGAACACGTGATCCCACTCCCCCCTCCACCTACTGAGCTTGAATCCGCAGCTATCAGAGAAGGCAGCATTGGAGAGGCGGAGCCTGCACAAAGCATGTATGCTAGAATAACCCGTAGTGCGGTCAGCAAGGAGAGAACGAGAGAGTTAAAAGAACAGGCAGAATATATATCGAAGGAAATGATGAGGCATCGACGCTGGGGTCAATGTATGATTATAAGAAGCTCAGTGAAAAACAGGTATTGTTGGAATGCATGGGAGAATATCTTATGGAAAGATGGAAGCAATTAACTGGTATGGTGCCGCCGCAGAGGTTGCAGGATTTGAATGCATTTTCGCATTTAAGGGAAAGGGATTCAGAGATGAAGGAACACGTGGACAGACTATTTGAGTTTAAAGATGAACTTGATGAATTGTATTCAGAGATGTTTTCTGTTCCTGGGTTTCGGTACAAAGAGGTAAGAAGAGGGAGACAAGAGACGGCACCATATGTGCAACAGTGATTTTTTCCACCATCAAAACCTGTTAGTGAAGAAATTAAAATATGGATGCGAGAGCCGCTTAGATGGATTACAGATGCTAACATTCCTACAATGG
Source organism: Ambystoma mexicanum (assembly GCF_040938575.1). NCBI lineage: Eukaryota > Metazoa > Chordata > Amphibia > Caudata > Ambystomatidae > Ambystoma > Ambystoma mexicanum. The sequence continues at coordinate 322,082,203 of NC_090925.1, read as the reverse complement.
AGGTGCATGATACATTTGATCAGTATACAATAGAGATGCAAAGAAAAGTATTGCAGGTAATGGTTGAATATTTGCAAGATAGATGTGTTGATAAAAAGCAGTGCTGCCCATCTGAAATAATGGCAGTGTACAAAAGAGCGTTTTCACGGGATACTGGAAAGACTGCCCTATCCCTTGATCTAGCTATAGTGCTTCATAGGAGAGGGGAAGAAGGAAGAGGGAGTGTGATATTTCCCATGAGGGATGTCCCACCCACTTTTGTGCCGAAAGTAGAAATTCCTGCCGCAAATGGGCAACCAGCGCAGGTGACAGAAGCGCATTATACAGCACAATATGTAAATGTCCCTTTCTCCAGACAAGAGGTGAATAATATAAAACAAACGATCCCTGATTTGAGAAAAAATCCGGCAGGATTGTATAAAGAAATTGAGTCCTATTTGAAATCGTCCATTTTTACAATGAGCGACATTGACCTATTATTTCCTGTAATTCTCCCAGCAGATATATGGAAGCAAATTAGGAATGTAGATGATCATGAAAGTTTGGGTGCTACATGGGAGAATTTAATAAAAGAGGATACAGACAGAAAAGCTGTCGAAAAACCATTGTCAAATATGTCAGCGTTACCGGCACAAATAGTACAGAAATTGAAGGTTATAATACCTGAAAGAAGAATTATATGGGACAAATTAACTGCATGCGTGGAAGGCAAAGATGAGTTGGTTACTGACTATTTCAATAGATTTGTAGAAGTGTTTACAGATTTTAGTGGTCAAGATTTAAGCACTGAACCTGGGAAAAGACTATTTGTCGACAAATATGTGAGAGGGTTGTTACCTAAAATCCAAAATTTGATAATGACATCTGAAAGTGCGTGGCAGACATCTCAAAGTGCGTGGCAAGCAAAATCACAGAGTGAGATATTACACATGCCCAGTTTTATGAAAATAGAGTAAATACAGAAAAAGAAAAAGAGGTGAAAGATAGAGTGAATCTAAAAAAAGAGTGTTACTACAGCAGGTAGCGAATAATAATAGTGGTAGAGGAAATGCACAAGGAAGAGGGAATTACTCGAACATGCATGGAGGTCCACTTGGACTAAACCAATGTGCATACTGTAAGGAAGAGGGTAATTGGCGAGCACAGTGCCCACATTTGCAGAATAGAAATGGGAATGGCCCGAGAAGACAGAACAGAGGTCACCCGGGAGCACAGGGGCAAAATAGAAACACTAGTACACAACAAAATCAGAATAATCAAGGAAATAGCAACCACAATCAGAACCAAAATCAAAATCAACAGAATGGAGTTGGGGATGGAAATGTTTTTGATAATCAAATACATACTATTCAGGTGACTATACATCAGATGATGTATTGTTCCGCTAGGACAGCCCAAGACAGGGGTCGGAACCAGTGTCTATTCCCGTTGACCAGAAAGGACCCTACGTAGAAATGAAAGTTGGGAATAAGGAGCACATTTTTCTAGTGGACACAGATGAACAGAAGTGCTCAATAGACCATCACTTGGTCCCGGAAATACCACTGTCAGGGCAAAAGAACATTTCAGTAGGGTTTGCAGGCACCCCAGTAATTAGCACTGTGTCACAGTCAGTACCGATAACACTAGGACCATTCACTGACTCTTGCCCGTTTTTGTTGACACAAGATTGCGGCGAGAATCTACTAGGTTTAAACTTGTTGAAAAAATTAAGTGCAGTTATTCATTGTTCTCCTGATGGAGTGTTTTTGACGATCTCACCACAAAGAATGCCAGTGTCCCAGTTCCTGTCCAAACCCCTGCCAACAGAGTTAAGTAAGGTACCGACTTATATATGGGCGATGAATGATAACGTTGTTGGTTGCTTGAAAATAGAGCTGGTGAGAGTTATTTTGAAAGAGGGAGTAACATTGCCGCATATCCCCCAATATAACATTTCGGTGGAAGGAGAGAAAGGATTGAAATGCATTGTTTCAGATTTGGTTAAAAGAAATGTGATTGAAGAGATTACTGGTAGCACTTGCAATAGTCCGATTCTCCCCGTTTATAAGAAAGGAGGTAATGAAATACTGTTTTGTTTTATAATTGATTTACGCGCATTGAATAGTTGATCCCCAGTTTCTGTTGGTCCCAGACGTCACTACTATTTTGACAATGATTCCAGCTTTGGCTTTATATTTCAGTGTAGTCGATCTTAAGAATGCATTTTTTAGCATTCCAGCACACAAAGATAGCAGATACTTATTTGCTTTCACACTAGGAGGGTGTTCTTTCACATTCACACGAATTCCACAAGGTTACACTGAGAGCCCACGTATTTATAGCAGAGCATTAAAAGAACAACTAGATATGCTAGAGCTACCAGCGGGTTGTGTACTATTGCAATAGATTGATGACTTGTTGATTGCTGCTGACACAGAAGACATTTGCAAAGAGGGAACAGCCATTTTGTTGGCACATTTAGCATTGCATGGTCATAAAGCTTCTTTAAAGAAAAATCCAGTATTGTCAAAAGGAGGTGGCCTGTTTGGGCTACCTACTTTCGAAAGAGGGAAGAAGACTGACACCAGAAAGAATAGAGAGTATCTCTGGTATGCCTATTCCAAAGCCACAGAGAGGAGTCAGAGCCACAATAGGCATGGCTTCATATTGCCTGCAGTGTATAGCGAATTTCGCAATGATTGTAAAACCAATGGTGGCATTAACAAAAAAGGATGTTGCCCTACCTTTGCCATGGAATGAGGAATGTCAGAATGCACTTGATCTGCTCAAAGTTGCTTTGTGCTCAGCTCCAGTTTTGGGCACACCAAATTATGAAAAGGTTTTTAAATTATTTGTGCATGAGAATGAGGGTTGCACGCTGGCTGTTTTTACACAGGAACAAGGAGGAAGAAATAGACTATGCAGTTACTTTTCTTCCACGCTGCACCCTGTAGCATGCGCCTTGCCGCATTGTTTGCAAGCTGTTGCTGCAGTTGTCGCGTCAGTAAAATAAACCGAGGGAATGGTGTTGGGGCACGCCTTAATTTTGATGGTGCCACACACAGTAGACGTTCTTTTAAACAGAATGCAGACGCATCATCTCACATCAGCTAGATTGACTAGATATGAAATTGTCCTGTTTGCACCACATATTCAAATTCAGAGGTGTTGCGCTTTGAATCCTCCAGAATTAATGCCCCCACCCAATGAAGAAGTGGGTGAGAATGAATCACCTCCCCATGATTGTTTAATGGTTACAGAGGAAGAAACAAAAGGGAGAATTGATCTAACAGACACCCCACAGAAAGAGCCAGAAGGAGAACTGTTTTGTGATGGTTCCTGTTTTAAATTACCTGATGGAACGTCAACTGCTGCCTACGCCATCACGACATTAAAGATTATTGTAGAGAGCAAAAGAATTCCAGATAATTCAGCGCAGACAGCAGAGATAATAGCATTGACAAGAGCATGTGAAATTTCTGAAAATCTAAATGTAAACATATATACTGACAGTCAGTATGCATTCGGGGTGGTGCACAATTTTGGCTGACTCTGGGCTGAGAGGGGTTTCCTAACATCACATGGAACTAAAATCCAACATGGCCCTTTGATAGCGTGTTTGTTGTCTGCACTTGCGTGTCCAAAGCGACTGGCAATAATGAAATGTGAGGCGCATAAGAAAATAACATTTAAGGTGGGAGAAGGAAACGCATTTGCAGACAAAATTGCAAAATAAACTGCCACGGATTTACGCACGAAAATGTTGATAGTGCAGTCAGAAGAAGGCCCCTGCATGATAGAAAATGGGATTGCCACAGTCAAAGAGATGCAGGCGGATGCAACTGCTGATGAAATAAAAAGGTGGGCTAAGGGCTCTGCAGAATTAGACTTAGAAGGTTGCTGGGTGGACAAAGAAAGTAGAAAGTGGATGCTGCCCAACTCCTACGTAACTGCAATGGTCACCATGGCCCAAAGCCCCACTCACATATGCACGAAAAAGATGATTCAGCATGTGGCTACAGTGTGGCATAACGCGCACATAAGAAAAAATGCTGAAAGACTAGTTCAGAATTGTATGACATGTTTGCAACACAATATTGGAAGAGGAACAGCTACTCCAACAGGTAGTTTTGGCCCCCCCTCTATGCCCTTTGAAGTTATCCATTTTGATTTCATAGAAATGGAAAGATGTCATAATCTAAAATACATCTTGGTGGTAGTGTGTGCGTTCAGTAAGTGGGTGGAAGCATACCCGCTAAAGGACTGCAATAAGCACGGCAAAAGTGATGCTAAAAGAATACTTTTTCCGATTCGGCCTGCTACGGGTCATATGGTCAGATAACGGCCCGCATTTTGTTGCCGCCGTGATATTACAGATTTGTGCAGGTCTTCAGATTGATAAACGATTCCATTGTGCCAGACACCCGATCAGTGCTGGTCTTGTTGAACGCCAGAACGGCATATTGAAAATCAAGATTAGCAAGATATGTTCAGGGAATAAACTAAAATGGACAGATGTACTGCCTCTAGCTTTGTTGTGCATGCACACATCTGTGCAAGCAAGGACTGGACTCTCCCCATACGAGATCCTGATGGGGAGACCTGCTAATGTTTGGTGTGCGCGAAAGCCCAGGCGCTTGAGTGAAGTCGAATACCCTGTGCTTAGTACATACTGTAGCATTTTAACGCAGAAGCTTCGTTTGATTCATCAGCAGGGGCAGGAGGCTCTTCCTGTCAAATATACAGGTCCGGGGCATTGTCTGCAGCCCGGCGACTGGATCCTGATAAAGAACTTTGATCGGAAGCCATCACTTGCACCAAGGTGGCGTGGCTCTTACCAGGTATTCCTGGCAACACAGACTGCAGTCCGCATGGACGGTCGAAAGCCGTGGATTCATGCCACCCACACGAAAAGAATTCCATCGCCATTGAAAGAGCTGCCTGATCCAGACGACCAGAAAGAAACAACCGCCTCCGACTCAGAAAATACCATTGCCAGTTCTCTGCCACAAATTCTGCCTGAGAAAAAGCCTGAAAAGATTGCTAAAAAGGAGAAAGGGCTACATGTGCCTCAACTTTGCCCAGCTGGACTTGCACCGTCACAGACTGACATAAAGCCTGCATCATCACTTTGGCGCCCATCATAACTTGCTGCATCACAGACTGACTCTGAGCCTACATCTGGAAGTGCACCTGCATTATTTATTGATCACACAGTACCTGGAGCAATATGGTACAACCTACGTTCTCAAAATCGAAAGTGATCTGATCTTTGTGTTTTATTTTGTTGCCTCTATTCCCATCACGGATGAATTGGGAATCGGAGGCCTAGGGAAGTGGAGCGTGGGGGTTGTACCAATCTGGAAGCTCTGGAACGTGGCTTCCCGGTGCTATCTTTGAAAATAAAAATCCATTTGTTGATCACCCTGTGCGAACGAGCGGGGCGCTTATGGTACAAAGGCAATTGATGTTTGCTGTGGAGTCTTTTGAGCAATGTGTAGGAGCACGATAATCTTGCCTTACGCTTAGCCATCCAGGCTGCCGAGAACTGGCCTGAACACTTTGTTAACATTTTTGGATTTATTGGTGTTTCAACGAGTGCTGCTGTGAGAAGTATTCACGACGAACATTGTTGGAGAAGAAGAGTCACGCATGATGCCCATACCTGCTTCTGCCCCCTGCTGCACCAACGCTGATGATGTAATAAATATAGAGACTATAAAGAATTACTGTAAGAAAGTAACGCTAATGATCATGACGCTTCTGGGTATTCTATGCACCATTATTCCAGTATTATGGTATTTGGAGAGCTTGCACACATTGAGTTCTCTCTTGCCTGCCACAAAAGTATCTGTCACAGACAGTGCAGTCCATGTACTCTCTTATACTCTCCCTTCAATAGAAGAAAGACACAGGGAAGGTTATGGCAATAACACACTGCTTTTAATGATGAATATGACTCACTCAATCCTCAACAAGACTAACTGCTGGGTCTGCACACATTTACCCCAGCATGGCGGAAAGGGAATAGGAAGGTATGTACAGCCATTACCACTTAACACAGCATGCTATGTATCACTGAGTGCACTCTTCTATGGTAAGTGGAATAAGAGTAGCACAGGTCAATTAGATGGGACGAACATGGAGGAATTTGAGAAGGTGGTAATGGAACCTGTAGGTTGTTCCATATTTAACAGAGCAACGGTGATAAAACCAATAGTAATGCCACAAGACAGACTGTATGTGCCCTATAAATCATCTGTAATCATGTTTCACATGAACCCAGTAGGGAACAAAGATGTAGTGCCCCCCTCGTATACAATAAATTACAGTCCTCGCACTGTTCCATTTTGCTTATGAAAGAAAGGCTCCTATTCAGTAGGGACATTCAATAGATGCATGAATGTTGCAGTACTCGAGAGAGAAGAAGAACCAGTATATGTAGGTGACCCCGTCTATTTTATATGTGGGGAAAAAGCTTATCCCTGGTTGCCTAGAAATTGGGGAGGTACTTGTTACTTAGGGATCCTTTTCCCAGGGGTATTCCTTTCAAAAACGCCAGTCATAGCGAAATTATCCAGATCAAGGCTGGGACGGGATGAGGAAGCAGGATTTATCGCAGGAGACATAGCAAAATCATTTATACCGTTTTGGGGCCAAGCAATAAACTCTTATAATATAAGACAATTGTCCAGAATCTTGGAGAAAACAATAAATGGCACAACAGATATATTATATAATATGACCCTAGAAGAGAAGGCAATTAGATTAATGACATTGCAGAATAGGTTGGCTCTTGATATAGTTTTGGCTGATCGCGGAGGAGTTTGCAAAATTGTGGGGTCAGCGTGCTGCGTATTTGTAAGTGACTCCTCCCCTACAATTTTTGAGGCAATAAAAAAATTACACGTTCTGAGTTCTGACCTTCACCCACCGCCAAGTGGTTGGGAACTGAATATAAGTTCCTGGTTTTGGGAGTTATTACGCTCATGGTGATGGAAATTAGTTGCAATTTTAGCAACAGTCCTCGGAATCTTCCTAACATGTTGTTGTTGCATACACTGTCTGCCAATAATTTGCACTGAAATAAGTGATGAATGCATACACATGGTGACAGAAAAAAGAACTCCCAATGTAAATACGAATACAAATCACAAAATGCAAACTATGAAAGAGTTCATGTCCATTAATATTGATGATGACGATTACAGTAGTATGCATAGTTCAGAATCAGATACATGGTCAGAGGAAGACGCGATGTATGGTTGATGCGTTTGGCTTACGGCCAAGAGGAGGGTTTGTTAGTCTAGAAAATACCCTACCATAGCACAGACGGTATATTATGTTGGCCGAAAACCAACCGCATCATATGCCCAGCATCGCCAGTACAGAATTGTCAGCATAACCATAGGGCGTCCATTTTGTGACCAACAGAATTCGCCATTTTGCCATTTTTGCTTTCTCTTGCTTTTCTGTTCAAACGCTTTGCTAAAATGGATTCTATTTCGTTCTGCCCCTGCACAAAACGAGCCCACAATTTACATGTTGAGAGACTAGCCCAGACTGAAATACACTGTTTTCCCACCTCACAAGTCCTTGAAAGTAAGCAGAAAGGCATTTAATCAACAAGCAGGTGCCAGCTGGTCTCGCTGAAACGGCAGAAACTGTAGAAATAGACAGCTAAAGGCATGAATTATACTCTCTTTCACGGCCCCCCTTTTTGGGCCCCTTTAGATCGAGCCGACCTCTGGCTCACAAATAGAAAGTAGGAGATAGCAGGTCTTGGAATGTGTCTCTCCTACAAACACAGCTTGCTCACAGAACAAGAGCATTATGTTCTATGTAACAAAGAATAGTGTCTGCGCCTTCGCAGATTGCAACTGTTGCTGAATAAATGTCTTAGAAGGTGTCATTCTCGTCATAATTGTCAATCACGAACCCTTGCTAAGGAAGATACATTATGGGCGGTTTTTGATGTGTCACTAACTGATTAAATGATGGTCATTTTGTATATATGTGACTGTTGTAGAATGTTCGTGCTCTTGCGTCTCACGAGGTCTGGGTAACACATGTGCGAGACTTGAGATCCAGTTGGCCGACTGAGACTATTTGCTTTGCAATAAACCCTAGATTTTGGGAATTGAACCTCGTGTCTGGCGTATCAGTTCATGTATGATGATTGTGCCTTTTTTCCATGTGCAAGGGTCTCCAGGGCCCGTCAATACATTCTAACTTTATTTAACCTCCCAGCAAACTCCTGTGATGAGGGACATCATGTGATGCAGGGCGTCCTAAGTCATAACCTCCCTTTTCAAGTATAACAATCTTTGAAAATATAATACATTACCATTGCTTAATCCAACACGAATTTGGTAATAATTTGGCACTAAATCTGCTGAATTAACACCAAATATGTTTACCATTAACTCCACTCAGTCCTGTGTGTACCATGTGGTTGCTTCTTGTGGAAGGGCTGTGTAAATCTCCATTTTTGGAGTCCATAGGACTCCATGTGATTTTGGCAGTATTACAGCGAGCGGTAGGTGAGGGGGCAAAGAAACAATATTTGTATTCAAGAGGGGTGGCTAGGTATGAAAGAGTTTGAATGCTACTGTTCCAGACTGATATCTGATGTGTCTGGGTTAGGTAAGTGACAAAGAGCAGAAACCAGACTGACCCAGGTAAGTAGAAAAGGAAGATGATGCTTTATTTCTCTTGGTTAAATGTTACATAGGTTAGAGGTAGGAGAGAAGGCCACTAGCATCCATCCTGGTTACTTTCTCTACTCCAAGTTCCCAAACTGCCTTTCTTGGAGCCCCATGGTTCCCCAGGTTCCAACATACCTCATCACATTCCATGAGGCCTACCTCTGCATTCACACATACACTTACATATACAACAATATGCCAAGGTAGGGGATTCTCTCTCGAAGGCATGTGAAGTTCAATGGAGACTCTAAACCTTTCCAGTGCCAAGTCCCTCTCAGTATGTCATCTCAAAACACACATTTTGTTTAAAATTGGCATATAGTTAGGACTGCCTCTGCCTCATCAGTTTCCTCATGTTGTAATATCTTCCCATGAGCCTGCAAGAGGGGAACTAGGCATACCACTAAATGCGTAACCTCTGTGGTGAATCTTGTACCAGCATTCCCCCTTCTTTCAGACTAGCCCACGCTATATCCACCTCTCTGCTGGAGTCATAATATGGACAGAGAGCAAAAGACAGAGATGGGGTGAGCTAACTATTGATTGGTAGGGTGTATATCCACCCAAAGGCCTTGGCCCAAACCCACTTTAAATTTTGATTCTGCTATGCAAATAATGTTCCTTTATCCAGCATTGGATTTTTCATAGATTCACATGCTCTTGAATATTCCTCAGTAACATTAAAGAAGTTTACCTTTAAACCTTTAAACTGCTCGTCACTTTAGAGCTCTATCAGAGTCGTTTTTGGTTATACTGATGACAACCAATTAGACAGGACTCCCATAACTTCAAGCCCTGGTGGCCATCTTCAGATGTATTATCACATGTTAAGTTTTGGGAGTCTGAGTTTTTCTCTGCTACAACTTCGCCATTTTGTATCTATTTGTGTACATTTTTTCCTTCTAAATATACGGGGTTGGTTCTGCTTCACTCCTCACCTACAGCAGTGACTTTTCAGGCCATCCAATTGCCTCTGGAGATCCCATTTTCTGTCTGCAGCCTTCAAGAATCAGACAACAGAATGAAGTGGAGATGACAGACACCAGAAGGAAGTGCCTGTTAAAGGCCTGCTCAACATGTAACCTCAAGAGCGTTTACATCAAAGATCTCCACCAACAGTCTCTACTGTCTTTACCAGGACCAGGACTTGGGCAAACTGGACCATCTGCCAGTCATTTTCATCCAAGACACGCAAGGACTGCCACCAGAGGTTAGTGGCATGGTTTGCCGGGTTTTCTGACCCAGCTTCAATACATGTAGCCGGTCAAGTGGCACAGCGAGTAAAGCGCCCGCTTTGACACCCGTGCAGAGCCTGTTAACGCAGGTTCGAATCCCGGCAGCGCCAAACTCAGCGTTTCATCCTTCCGAGGTCGATAAATGAGCACCACACACCGTGGGTAATAATAAGCAGCGCTCAGATACCTGAGGGTTTGTAGCGCTATATAAAAGCCTAATTATTATTATTATTATTATTATTATTATTATTATTATTATTATTATTATTATTATTATTATTATTATGTTTATGCATTTGCCATGCACAGTAGAACCTTCAAGACTCTTCAAGGAGGTTGAGATCCCATGAGGAATATTCCCAGAAGACGAAGGCTAAAAAGGGATATCGACCACATGCTCGGGCTACACCCTCATCGACGATGCCATTGACGTCCTCGTCCATGCTCACAGTTACCTTGTTGATCACTTCAGCACCCAAGACACTGTCAACAGCTTTGTCATCCAAACAATCTTCGGAGAAGCAACGCTCATCCACGACTACGGTCCATCCGTCCATGACTTCATCTTCAACGACCCATAGTCGACCAAGATCCTCGTCGACTACCAAGACAACCTCGTTGACTACCAAGTCAAATCCACCTGGCCTGTCCACCACTTCATTAATGACCAAGTCTTCATCCACACAAAAGACCAAGGGCCTCATTACGACTATGGAGGTAGCCATGCTGCTATTTGCAGCATGGCTACCCCCATACCGGGTTCCGGGTCCGGGTTCCCTGAATGGGGAAATACCGGGCCATTCCGACCTTGGAGGGCCCGGTATTTCCCCATTCAGGGAACCCGGACCCGGTACATCCCCATTGCCATTTGAGCCCCCATAGGCCTCAATGGGAATGGGGAGGATGCAAACAACGGGCCCGCTAATGACGGGCTCGTTGTTTGCATCCTGGTCTTACCAGGCGTCCTTAGCGGGTCCCGCGAGGAGACCTCATAATGAGGCAGTAGGGGGTTAACAGGGCTGGCAGCTATACTGGCCCTGTTAACCCCCTACCGCCAGGGTCGTAATGACCCCCTAAGTCTACGACCATTACTACACCGTCACCTAGAACATCTACATCATCAATGACGCCTATCCAGCAGCCATTGGTCTCCACATTCCTGAAGGGAATAACTGTGGACATTGAGGTTCCTTCCGTACTGACCTATCTTCCCCAGGCCAACGCGTGCCCAGCCACTGTTTTTTCTGGCTCCTTGTGTACCACCTACAGTCCCCTGTCAATCCATTGCTCATCGACAACAATTACTCCAACAGGGTGTGGACTCAGATATGGAATTGGACGTACAAGAGGTTGAGCCATCCAAAGACAATAGAGAGGAGACTGTGCCTCCTGTGGTGAACATGCCACCGGCAGCCCCACCAACACAAGGCCTTCCCATACCAAGAGGCCCTCGGAGGACTCCGGTTCCAAGGGACAACCCCACTGTTTCCATGCAGGTTCCTACACCGGCTGGCTACAGGGATGTGTCAACGGACATACTGTCCACACTGCAGACATACATTTTTGAACTCCAGAAGCGACTTTCTGGGGCACTGTTACCCTTCTTCAGTGCAACCTGGCAGGTTCCAAGCAAGGGAAGGTTTAATACTACCATCACCTTCCGGAACTTCTGCGGCAGTACCGCTGCTATCACCTGTAACTCGGATACGTACACAGACACTGACGACTACCCGCCCAGTTGTCCTCCACGCACACACTCTTCAGATGAGTTTGAAGATCTAGTGCCAGGTGACGGTGAGCCAGCAGACCTACCGCCAAGAGATTCACCCCCAGACGCAATTGGCTCCTTTCATGCCCTCGTGTCACAAGCAGTAAAGCTTTTTGTTGTTCTGCCTGAAGAGCAGAAAAAGGAGGGATTTCTATACCAAAGACCGGAGTCTTCCAGGAAATCAAAGGTGGCTATCCAGTATTGGAGGATATTTGGGAAGACAGGCTTCTAATAATGAGAAGCCCTTCTCAGCGCCTCCCATAAAATGACTACTACGATAAAAAATAAAAAGTTCCAGAGTCTGCACCCAAATGACTTCACACGCAACCATGTCGCGACTCAGTTGTTGCTGTAGCTGTCCGCAAGCGTTCAGCCAGTCCTTCCTCTCCCTGCATGTTGCCTCCAGATAAAAAAGGGCAAGCAGCTGGATGCCTTTGGTAAGAGGGTTATATCTACAGGTGCGACGACCATCAAGGTGCAAATTCGCTTACAATTCTGTTAGTCAGTAAGCTTTATTCGTCAAATTTGACTTTAGAACACACATACAAATACATCATAGAATAAATACATAAAACTGTTGAATATCAGTTCATAGAAAACATCAATATAAAATACACAATTGATAGAATATCATCATTATAGGGTCTGCAAAGCTAAAAAGCAAACATCGATTAATCAATAGGCTTGTGGCAGCATCCTACGAAGCCAAGCGCGATAGATACATTTGGCTACAAAATATACATTGTTCACCACAGCCGTAAATTTACATAAATTAATTGCTTCTTGCATCGTTTTCACACATGCTTTTCTGAACAGAGGTATCAAATAAATATTCCTCAGGTCTGGGTAGGACTGACAGAAAAGCAAGAAATGAGAAGCAGATTAATTCTCTAGACCACATTTTGGGCAGGTTTCTGAATGACTACGCCTCCATCCACTTGTAAAAGACGCAACCTGCAGAGTACCAGTCCTGAACTCTAGGAATAGGGTACAGGCAGGTGAGACCAGGTCCAGATATCACTCTTCACCCAGGGCTGGTTTCGTAGAGAGGTATGCCAACCCTACTTTCAGGTTCAGACATGAGGCAATAATAATTTCTTGGGTGTCACATTTTACAAACAGCTTAATGTCTCCTTTTTGGCCACTGCATTGATTGTCCGGGTTATGCCATAGTTCTTCCATGTCTAACATGAACCGACCATTGGAGTGAGCGTCGGCCAGGGTAGTTCATCAGATCTTTGTATGCTGCTTTATACTTGGTAAGAGCAGGAGATCCCCAAAGGCGAAGCCCATAGAAAACCGGTTTCAATACCGACTGATGGATAATAGGGTCAAGATCACATTCCATATGGAGCGGGACATTGGGAAAACTAAACGGCAGTCTAAGTAGCTTATTCAGAAGTGTGGTCCCTGCTACTTCGAGATTTAAGCACTTGGTATGACCCCAGAACTCGGCTCAATTGTGTACAGCTGGTACGGTCTGAATGGAGTAGAAATGTATCGCTGGTTTCACTGCTCCCTCTCCATGGGAAGCAAAAAATGTTTTAAAGCCACCATCATTTCTTTCGAAGATGGACTGTGAGTTATTTGTCTGAGATGCCCATGAACCTGTATCTGTGAACCTCATTCCTAAGTAGTCATAATGGGTGACTTGTTCTAATACAGTACCGTCAACCTCCAAGCCAAGTGTCACAGGCTTGGTTCTCCTCGGTCTAAACACTAGAACCTAAGTCTTAGTCGTATTGCGCGTCAGGCCCAGCTGTGTGCACTTAGCAATGAAATGCTGCAGGCTTTTTTTGTTCCCCATACGCGAGCTGGCCTGCAGAACTGAGTCATCAGCAAAAAATACTACCGGATGGAAATCTTTTCTGAGCTTGGGTGGATCCAGCTCACCTCTGGAACCTTCTGCCACCAAGTCCAGGATTATTTAATTGATGTAAAGGCAGTTCTCTCTCGCTATGATCATGAGCTATGGTTCAAGCTCGGACCCAATACTAGACTTCTTCCCAGATGACAAGCGGGATGAAGTGCCTATGCTATTGCATGAAGGTGAGGTGGCATCAGACCACTCCATTTATATTGCCGTGTATATAACGGAAACTGGGTTACATTAAATGGGTAATGAAGCAGTGCTGCGATGCCTAGGATGGTTAAAATCCACCAATTTCAGACCGGAAGCCCATTCAAAGGTGGACGACATGCCCTTTGATGGCACCAACCTTTTTGCAAAGAAGGTTGATGAAACCCTGCAGGCCATCAAGGCTTACATTGAGACGGCATGTTCTATGGTCACTCTACAACAGCGCCGCCAGTCCTTTCGTTCAGGTAAAATGAGATTATCAAGGATTTCAAGGGACTACAGATCCTCCTACTGCCCACAAACATCCCAGACTGGGTACGAGGGTAGATTTCAGCCCTACAGAGGAAACCAGAGACGACGCAGAGAATCCTCTAGAAGACAGGTACCAAAGAAACCCTGATCAGGACACGGTCCCGATCCCCAGCTTCTGCACCCCTGTGGGAGAGCGGCTCGCTGACTTTGTCGAACATTGGAAGAACATCACCACCAACAAATGGGTGCTATCCATCATTCAACAGGGCCATAACCTAGAATTCATTGGGAAATGTCCATCCATCCCTCCCAACCCAAAAGGTGGAAAAACACCAATCCTTACTGCTCCAAAAAGTTCAGTGCCTCCTAAAAAAAGGGGGCGATCAATCCTGTAGCACTGCACCTCCGAGGCTCCGGAGTGGTACTTTCTGGTAAGGAAGAAGTCAGGGGGATGGAGGCTGATACTAGACCTCAGGAAACTCAACAGGTTTCTCAAGTCCCAAATGTTCTGCATGGTAACAGTGCAACATATCCTGGACCAATTGGAAGAAGGGGCTTTCCACTCTTCTCTATACCTAGATAGAGGATGCTTACTTTCACATCCCCATCCTCCAAAGTCACAGGCAATTCCTTCGCTTTCAAGTCCAAGGAAGATACTACTAGTTCAAAGCTTTGCCATTCAGCCTAAAGTCAGCATCAAGAGCATTCACAAAATGCTTAGCTCTAGTTTTGGTTCCCCTCCGTCATTCAGGCATCCACATTTACCCATATCTGGGGGTTGTTGCATGCCCCATCGCTGCCGCTAGTGTCACAACACACCGCAGATACCATCCAGTGTCTCACATCCCTAGGGTTCTCAGTGGACTTTTCAAAGTCATGCGTGCATCTTACTAAGAATACTATGTTCTAGGCTTGCGCCTCAACATTATTGCATGTGTCGTCATGCCTTCAGAGGAGAGAGTGAAAACAATAATGAGCAAAGTCCGGCACTGGCCAGTCTCCAGATTGCATCGGTCTGCTCACTCAAATCCCTCCTGGGTATGATGTCATCTTACATCCCATACTGCAGGCTCTAGATGAGGCCTCTGCAAGAGTTACTAGATGCCTGTTGGCAACAGGTCTTGGGTCCTCAGAAGAAAAACTTCACCTCACACCATCTTTCCACCGCACTCTCCAATGGTGGAACTGCCAGCCTCAGCCTCACACATGAAGCACATGAAGCACTCTTTCGTCTTCATGCACATCTAGTCACTATGACCACAGATGCATCCTTGGTTGGGTGGGGAGCCCATTGTTAAGGATTTCAATACCTTGGTCTCAGCCTAGTATGCAGCGCACGACTGAAATGCTTATCTTTTTATACTAGATTAATATTGAGATGGTACACCACTCATATCACACCCCCTTTTCAAATACCCCGGATCACAATGGACCATAAACCAGGCTGGTTGGTAAAATGGCAGGGTGGCTGCAGAGTGGCAGTCTCTGCAGAACTTATTACGAGTTTCCTGATCACTGTGTGCTTTGGAGTCTTTTCGCAGTGTCTACAGCAGTGAGGGTGGACATTCGTTTAAAAACCCTCTTTCCCGCGGAGTGGAGCGGAGTGGCTGCAGAGTGGCAGTCTCTGCAGTCTATGGCAGCTGGGGCGGCAAGACCTGCTAGCAGAAAAGTCTGCGCTTTTCCCACCTTTGCTTCTGCCGAAAAGACTCTGCTACCTGATTCAACCCACCCTGTCGCTACTCAGCCCGAGACCAAGGGCCCCCGACTACGGAGTGCAAAAACAAGTATGGCCCTTTTGGGGCTATTACCGCCTCCGTTGGATCAAGAGGTGAATCCCCCCGTGGTGAGGCTGGCAACCATCGAACCTGGACTTGATTTCGGATCGGAACCCGGAGACCGCCAGCTGGATGTCCCGGAGACTCACCCCACCACTCGTCAATCTACTATGGCTGAGCTCCTCCCTTCCGCTCGCTTCCTCTTGTCGTGTGAAGCGAGTGCAGCATCGCCCCTCAGAGGAGAGGAAACGCCGCCCGCTAAAGGTGAGGTGGGGCCGGCGGGTGGGGGGGGGGAGGGGACCTCGGCTTGATTAAACTGCCTGATCGTTTGTCTCCCGGGCCTGCGGCTCGGGAGCCCGCATCCTTACCCCCCCACCGGCCACCGCTCCCCACGTTGTGGAGGGGATTAAAGATCGAGGTGGGGAGGTAAACTCCAAAACTCCAGAACTGTGCTGCAGGCCTGAACCACTTCATAGTGGTTCCCATTCTACACCACCCTCTTCCTGAGTCCCGAGAGGTACAGACGGGGGGGGTCCCACCCCTGTCTGACGCGGTAGAGGGTGAGCCGCTTATAGCACCAGCTGCGACTGAACAACCTGAACCTGCTTCGCCCGAAACCCCCACGGGAGCCTCTTCAAAGGACAGCTATACCAAACCCTCACACGCTTCTGCAAACTCCCTTCACCAAAAGAAGACGGGAGTGCTGGCGCGTAGGAAACGATGCGCCCACCAACGACAAAAGTCGGGGCTTAAAGCCCAGCTGACCAAGCGCCAAAGACTCCCGAATGCTCTTGACGGGCTCCAGAAACCACCCCAGAAGGATGACACGACCCAGTTGTCTGGGAAAAACAGGTTCTTCGCAAACTTTTTAAAAAAGAAATCAACAGTCTCGGAAGAACTCTCCGACGCTGGGATCTTGAAAGTTGTCACGGACCAAACTTCTACAGTTAAGAAACTTGGAGGGGCTACCGGCGCGGGACCAATATTTTCGTTAGAACCAGCACGCTTCTCATTTACTAGCATGGTCCTTGAAGCCAAAATCAGATGGCATTTTGGTTCACAGCGACCCGGTGCCTCCCCCCTACCTAGACGGTCCACCACCACTTCAAATGACATGGAGGAGGTCACAAATCCCCCGTTTTCAAAACGCCTCCAGGTGGTCTCAAAGGCCTCCTCAAATTTGGGACTTCATTCAGGGGAGCTTGCTGCTTTGTCTCTTGCCCCCGTAGCTACACCGCCTACATCTAAGCCTTTACTGCGGAACCGGGGGTCCCAACGACTTTCGGTGAAAGCCATCGACGAATTAATCGACATCGAGTATCATTTGCCTGGCTCGCCTTCGCTTGTACGAGAGGCTTATGCAGAAGAACTGTAAACCATTGACCTTACACGAACTACCCCTCACCCAGGAGCGTCTGTGGGGGAACCTCAGGCGAGAACTGAGGACCCCCTAACAACCTTGACAGCTCAAGCTACGGATACTATGGAGTGCAAAAACAAGTATGGCCCTTTTGGGGCTATTACCGCCTCCGTTGGATCAAGAGGTGAATCCCCCCGTGGTGAGGCTGGCAACCATCGAACCTGGACTTGATTTCGGATCGGAACCCGGAGACCGCCAGCTGGATGTCCCGGAGACTCACCCCACCACTCGTCAATCTACTATGGCTGAGCTCCTCCCTTCCGCTCGCTTCCTCTTGTCGTGTAAAGCGAGTGCAGCATGGTCTACGCTGATTAGTGAAATTTTCAAACGATGTAAACAGGCCAGGCAAATCCCGTCCTCATGGACCACATCAATTGTAGTGCCCATATTTAAAAAAGGGCGCAAAGAAGACCCAAAGAATTACTTCCCTATAGCACTTCTGGACACTGTCGGTAAGGTCTTTGGCTCACTGCTACTGCAACACTTTCAGCGATGGGCAAGTAAGGCAGAGTGCGCCGACCCGTTTCAAACAGGATTTACTAAAAACAACGGCACGACGACAAATATCATGTTCCTCAGCGTGTTAAAAAGCAAAGTCCTTGGAGGAGGCCCGAGAGTCTTCTTGGCATTCATAGATCTGGCGCAAGCCTTTGATCAAGTAAACAGAGGGAAACTGTGGGGAAAACTGAGTCTTTGGAAATGCCCCACAGAATTTCTTCAACCGATTCAAGCACTACACCAAGATACCAAGCTGCGTGTGAGGCTAAATCAAGCCGGCTTGTTATCGGCAGAAATCCCAGTTGGTAGAGGAGTGAAACAGGGCTGCCCATTAGCCCCGGCCCTCTTTATTGCTTATCTCAGCGATTTCAAGGATTCCAAACTACCTATTCGCTCCTTTCCACCATCGATGGGGAAGCAGAAAACCACAAGGCTACTATACGCGGATGATTTAATTTGAATGCACATGACCCCAATTAGCCTCCAGCGCCAGCTTGATAACTTGGCCGCTTATACTCGATCAAATGACTTAACCATCAATGTATCCAAAACCAAGATCATGATCATGGAAAAAACCAAACGACCACAAGAAAAACTATCCTGGTACCTGGAGGGGATTTCACTAGAAAAAGTCTCGAGCTTCAAATACTTGGGAGTAACGCTGGACTGTTCTAGTATCAATGCAACCCTCCAGAGCTGCTTAATGAACAAAGCAAAAAACTAGCGGCACAAGCCCACGCCCTGGATAAGAAATTTGGAAGTTTTTCCTTGCTTACAATGATCAAATTTTACCGTGCAAAGGTGGTTCCGTCACTCACCTACGCAGCAGAAGCTCTTCCTCACACGCCAGCGCTTTTGTGGCTGAAGTTAGAGGGCTATTTCTGGCGCACTGTATTAGGACTCCCAAAGTCAACATCTGCGCCTCTCATCCGAACAGAGTTAGGCCTTCTCTCCCTAGAAGGGCCTACGGAGATAAAATCCATGATGCTTTATAGGAAAACGCTGCTCCCAGACTGTCCGCACCTGTTAGCCATTATATGTACTGAAACCCTGGCCGCACATTGTAGTGTGTTAAAATCTTGGGAAACAGCGTGCAAAGCGAAACTACGGGAAATTCACTCCTCAGAGCAAGACCTCATCTGTAATCCGACGAAGATAAAAAGAAAAATGGCCGAGCTTGACTGGATCAAAACCTTGGACAACGCAGCAAAAGCAAAATCAGTCAGTCATCTCCCGCCCTATCAAAGTAAATTGAACACTGTTCCAAACTATCTGAGTAAGTTCCCCAGCAAAGCAGCCATGAACTTGTTCTTGAGAGCACGTCAAAATTTACTGGAATCCAACGAGATCCTAAAACTCAGAGGACAGAGTAATTCAGACACATGCCGTTTCTGTAAGAACGACACAAAGGTGGAACCCATACGCCGCCTGCTCTTAAACTGTCCAGGAACAAGAGAAATAGGCGATAAATTCCTGCTACCACACCTTTCGGCATCATATATTAAGGAAGAGGAACTGTGGTGGAGCTGCTTAATGAGTGGAGAAAGGAACACTTGGACAATCGCCACAACACAGACTCTTAAGTTTATTCTATCTTTATGAAATCTAAACCACTATTCAAACAACAACAAACTTAGCCACTAGAGCGCGGTTGGCTGAAGTGGCTTCTGCAAAAACGTTTTTCTTCTTGGTTTCCTTGGTTCTTTTCTTTTACACTTCGAAAGCATTGATTGTCCTTCGCATGAATCTCTTCCTTTGATATGCAGCTTCTTTTTTCGATATACAGTTTCTTCTACTTCTTCTACAATGTTTTGTAAAAATCATTAATTTGATTAAATCCATAAAAAAACATTTTTTTAAATTATTTATTTATTTTAAAATTCAAAAGAAATCACACACTTTTTAATATGGGGCAGCAATCACCAATAGGGTGATAATTACAATGAGAATGTGAGCAATGCACTGGGTTCAACTTCCTAGTGTGGCATATACACAGCACAGCAGAATTTGGAGCACTTTTTGATTTTTTGGGGGATTTAGTACAGTCAACGGTTCTGGTCACTACCCAGCAGGATGCCTTGCAAACAGCTGGGCAGTTCTGGTCACTGGGTATCCCTTCTGGACTGGCAATTCTGGTCACTGGATACTACAGATCAGCTGGATGGCACAGGTACCTCTGGATGCAGTTAGTGGGATCAGGATGCTTCCCAAAAACACCACAGCTTTCCCCTTTGGTTATTTGGGAATTTTAGTGGTTTTCAGAATGTAGGCCTTGCTGGAGCAGGATCAGCAATGCTTGGGTTTTGCAGTGGGCCCTGGAGTAGGCTCAGCAATGTTTTGGCCTTGTAGTTGGGATCTGGATTCTGGATGGATGGAACAGGACGCTGGGGCAGGAAAATCAGGAAGAGTGTGTGTGGGTGTCTGTAGTGTCTTGCAGGGACTCTTATCTACAATGCCTAATGATATCATCACAGTATATGACTGGGCACGGTTAACTAAGAACTACTTAGATTGGACAGGGGTGCTAGTCTCTGCCTCACTCTCAGCTGGTTGGATTTCCAAGGGAATGATGTCAGATTTATGATGGGAGTTTTACAATGTCCAAAAACTCCCACAGTTACTTTACTTAAAATCCGATTTTGCCAAAAACATACATTTATACCATTGCAATCTCTTAGCAAATTATATACACAGGTTACATATTTTGTGCAGCACATATCAGTCCAATCCACCAGTCTGTGAGACCTTGTTTCGTCCTTCTACCAGTTTTTCATACTTTTCAATGAGATTTATAGTACTCAAAATTCTAGAACTTTATACATGGGTGTGGATTAACATAAGCGATGTATGTATGAAAATTCACCTTGGCAACATAAATGCTTTTCTCATAATCTGCCATATTCTCCCATCTCTGTTCCCAAGGTGTCAATGAATTTTACCAAGTCTTAAAAGAAAGCCCATAAAATTATATTTAAAACTGCAAACTTATTACATTTTTTCTAATTCTTGCTGCGGAGATAAAAGTTTGTTTCTGAAATAGTCTTTAGAAGCAAATGGCAGTACATTTTCTTGCCCTGGACCATTTCAGCTGCCATCAACTGTCCCCTTCCACTTTACAGGTTAGTGTCCCAGGACTTCTATTGTCCCAGCCTGGAACACAGACGAATGTCTGACGAGCATGTGAACTCTGGCCCATTCAAAGTTTTTCAAGCTGGCAATTATCACTTTCGTGTCCTGGAAGTTTATGGTGCGTCTCCCTTTCTAGGGGGAAGTTTCAGGGCTGGCACTTGAATAACTGGTTTTTTTTGGAGCTTGCAAACTCAGCCCATGTGTTTTAATCTTTATTTTCTTATTTTGAGTCTTGAATTAAAACAAACCTGTGGAATAAAAAAATAGCCTATGTGTGTATTATCACCAGCCACAAACCCCTTCACATTGCTAGGTAATGGCAGGTTTCCTTCAACAGTTTACTTTTTAAATGGGCATTTTTCTCCTTTAGTTTTGCAAAAGTCCATTTTTTCGACATTTTCTTTCAAATTCGTTTTTGCCATCTGACTTCCCAATATTGCCTTGCAGTCAGTTATTTTCTAGAGTGCACGAGTTTTGTTTTGAAGCTCAGATCTATTGAAACTGACCTGGCTCAGAGAGCTAGAGTCTCTTTGAACTGATGAGCTTTGGGATACTTTTTGTAAGATATAAACGCGTGTTCCTGTCCAAGTAAAAGTGGAGTTCCTTGTTGATTTCTTTTTTTAGAGTTGGTTTGGCAGGGCTTGTCAATTCAGAATCATGCCTGGTTTTGCTGAGGCACAGTGAGACACACAGGGCTTGGTAGGGCTTTTTAATCACAGTGGCTTTAAGGAACAGAGGGAATTAGCGTCACAGCAACATTTCTTTTAAAGGTGAAAAAAGGGTTTCTTTTCAATGGTGATTTTGGCTTTTGCAGCAAAGCAACACTGCTTTTTCCACTTTCTTCCTTTTGTTTATGTCGTAACACACTGGCAATCTCCTTCAATGTGCCCCCTGGTTCCATCCTGGACGATGTGTTCTTGGCTCCTGCCAAGCACACATCCTGCAACAACAAAAAGATGGCTGCACCATCCTTGGTGCAGCCATCTTTTTGTTGCTGCCAAATGCAGTTTTGAGGTCCTGGTGTGCACAGGAGCCGGCGCAGCCAGGTTGCTGTTTCTTGCGCAAATGCAACTTGGTGATGTAGGGAAATGGTGTTGAGTGGGTCAATACATCCCACACAGCCCCCCCACCCCCGACTCTTCTGAGATTTCAAGTCAAGGGAGAATCGGGCAAGTGGGATTTCTTCATGGGACAAAGCAGGATCAGTCAGGTATGAGTCCTTCTTCCAACAGAGAGCGGTGCGTCCTGCTCCTCTCGCGGCCTCTGGATGGAACAACACCCGCAGTTCTCTCTTGGATCTTCCTTTATGGTGTTTAGCGACAACCCCGGATTTCCTTGGGTTTCTTCTTTCCAGGTCCGGAGGAGGTCCTCCTTGGTAGTGATGGTGCACCCAGTACAAATCTATGAAAGAGAACACACCGGTTACCACCATTTCCCACTAACTGCCCTCCAATCGGGTTGACAGCAGTGGGATACGCAGGCATTCAATGATAACCATTGATAATGAGGAACAACACTCCCTGTTACCTAATTATACCAAAGACTATCTGTTCCCTTCTGGTTCTTCTTTTTCTTATTCTCATGTTTCAGATGTCTCCTCTATTTGATTCTCTCTGGGCTCCTCAATTTGCTGCAAAGTGTGCCTAGGGTGACAATTCTTTAGCTTATTAATATGGACCCATTTCTTTTCTGTCAATTTGCCTTTGGGGATGCGGATTCTGTAGGCGACAGGCGACAGGTGAGATTCGGTCTACAATTTCAAAAGGTCCTCACCAGCTAGGCAAAAATGTGCGCTCTTTGGTCTGATTCCTTTGGAAATTGTACAAATAGACCCGGCCTCCTACTTGGTATTCCTTTTCGGTTGTTTTTAGAGCACACTGAATCTTCATGCCCTCTGCAGATCTTTCTAGATTCAGCTGAGCGTACGCAAAAGCATGTTGAAGGTGTTTTCTTAGATTCTCAACATACTCATGAGTTGTGGAGGCGTTGATCAGTGTCTGCTCTTGTGTTCTATAGAGCAAATGGAGACATCTTTGTTGCAGAAGAAGGTGTAGATCTGATGACCATCAGGACAAGCGGTAATCGGATGTCCCAACTTGGCCCAGAGTCTGCCACAAACTTTTTTAGAATGCTCACAATGGTTTTATTGTACCTCCCAACTCCACCACTAGAGGACAGCGGTATGCAATGTGAAGTTTCCTTTTTACCCAAGTTTCTCCTACATCTTTGTCATCACTTTGCTGGTGAAGTGACTACCTCGGTCTGACTCAATCCTTTGGGGTAGGCCAAAACGCGAGAAGATGTGATTGATCCTCAGGGCAGCTGCTGTTTCTGCCTTGCAATTCGGGGCCAGGAGACATTCCAACCATTTGGAAAACAAGCATGTTACGCTTAACATGTACTTGTTCCCCCTAGAGGAGCAAATCACGGGCCCGATGTAAATCTGACCAAGGCAGTGTCATCCCCCTCTTCTGGAGGGGAGCTCGGTGTGTGAGTGAAGTTGGCTGAAATTGTGCACACACAAGACACCCCTTCAAGCATTGGTCGAGGTCCTGCCCCATGTGTGGCCAGTATGCAACCTCTCGCAAGATTTCTAAAGTAGTTTGAAACCCCTGATGACCGGCTGCGGCCGCATCATGGCCGTGACTTAGCATCAGGCTTTGGAATGAGATAGGGACCACCCACTGGTCACAGCCAGATATTGATCTCCTTACCAACAAACCGTCTTTGATTCGGAACATTTTTGGACATTTCATCAACACCCTGAGGTCCTTTTTCCCAATGTAATCAGTATCTGTCAGGGGAAAGTTCTCAAGGTCCTCATAGTGTTGATAAAAGTTAACAATAATCGGATTCCCTTTTTGTGCTATGATTAAATCAGCATTGGGCAGTTGGGAGTTCATTGTGAGCATCTGTCTGGGACCTAGTGATAGCAGTGACCTGAATTTCCCCCAACAGGGACTCGATCTCGAGGAACTCCCCCTGGATGGCTCTGGTTTTGGCCAACTGATCAGCTAGGTCGTTTCCAGTTTTGTGTGGTCCCTCTATTCTGGAATGGCACTTGATCTTCTTCCAATAGATGGTCATCCCACTAGAGGTGACCAGATCATCAATATTTTGGATAAGCTTGCCATGTTTAAGTGATTTGTTGTTAGCACATAGCATGCCTCTGGTTTTCCAATTAACCAGCTGCTCCACAAATCCGTTCCGGACATAATCTGAATCAGTGATTATGACCAGTTTGTGGAGTTGGAGTTGGTTTTGGACGGCCATGAGGATGGCCTGATGAACTGCCATCAACTCTGCCACCTGACTACTACGGGGACCGATTTTTTACCTAGCGGAGGGTTCTGGGGCATCATTCAACCAGGCATTCCCAACATTGGCCGCCAGTTCCTTTTCCCTGTTGTTGTCAACCTGGTATGAGCACCCGTCCACATAAACTGTGGGCATTCCTTCACACTGGTCTTCTTCATAGACTTTGTGGGTGGAATTCAGGTACGCCTCCATGTTGTCCTGGATTTTAAGACTTTCGTCCTCAAGACCGTTTTCTCTGGCACAATCATGCAAGTCAGCCAGACCTTGCGCGAGGGGACTCTTCTTGTTTTGGCCATATCTGTTCTCCACAGGAAAGTCTTGAATTGACAGAATCCAGAAGTCATTCTTGAATTATTCACATTTCCAGGCCGGATTCTCTAACTTTGGAGATATTGCAAAGGCTGGTGGGGAGTCTCCACTATGATGTGTTCCCTCTGGATGAACGACTGGTAATTTTTCAATGCCCACACCATTGCCAGGAGTGCCTTCTCACAATCGTTGAATTTTTCCTCCACCAAGGATAAAGTCTTGCTTGCATAGGAGATGACTTTATTGACCTTGTCATGCTTTTGATATAATACTGCTGTCAAGCATGTATTCGAGAGCACTATCTCCAAGAAGAACTCCTCGTTTTCGATAGGGTAGGCTAGACAAGGCACTTGTGAGAGGCTTCTTTTGAGTTGCTTTACTGCCTCAGCTTGTTCTGGACCCCTCTCCCACTAACCCCCCTTCAACAGATGGATCAGGGGTCTTGTGATCTCTGCGTAATCCTCAATGAACTTCCCACTGTAATTAGTTAGTCCAAGGAGGCTTCTCAGCTCACGCAGAGTTGTGGTGTCTTTCAGTTTTAGGAGTGCTTCCACTTTCTTCTCCTGGGGACAGAGACCCTCAGGAGTTATTTCATGCCCCAAGAAGTTGACATGGGTCCTCCACCACTGTCCCTTTTCAAAGGATAATTTTGCACCAGCAACCCTCAACTGTGTCAGAACATAACGGATTTCTGCTCCGTGTTCCTCCACAGTTGAGCTTTTTATCAGGACATAATCCACATAGGCCAGGTTACCCCTTTCACCCAAGTCGGGCATGACCTTGTGTAAGAAGATGTTGAATTTGTTGCTGGAGTTGATGTATCCGAAGGGAGTCCGGGTCCAGGTGTATTGCTTCCCCCCGGAGGTAAAGGCCAGCTTGTATTGGTCCTCCCTACTGACAGGCACGGTCCAGTACCCAGTGGTCAGGTCAATGGCAGTGTATACCTTTGACCCTTGGATCTGGGCCAGCCCTTGGTCAATGTAGGGGAGAGGCCATCGGGACACGTGGACCCGTTTATTCAGTTCCCTCAGATCAGCACAGAGTCTCCACTTGCCGTTCGGTTTTAAAATCCCCAGCACCAGATTATTAAAGGTGCTGTGAACTGGACAAATTATCCCACGGGACTCAAGGTTTTTGATAATTTCCGTCAGGGACTCCATGGATGTGAGAGGCATTACTCTAGTCTTACTGCATCTAACTGGGCCTCTTGATCTGCATTATGTTGCTGTTGGCGAGCATTTCCAGATTGTACCTCCAACTCTTGGCTTTTCTGTAATTTTTGTTCTGCTAAATCTAGATCAGACCAGAGTGGTGTTTTCCTCATGGCTTTCCCGCATCACTCCCATATGGAGATACATGTAAGCCGTGATTCTGGCAATTTTGATTTGCTCATCTTTAATTTTTGGGGTCATATATACCTCACTCAAAGCTTGGTGTAATAGGCCCCGTCCTGCCACATGTCCAGGTTCATGGCAGAGACCTGTTTTGTTATTTCTTGTAGCCAGACTTCTTCATCCTGTTCTGGCCACTCACCTCTGACAAATAGCTTGTGCAGAAGGTGTTCCCTCGCTATATTGATTTCTACTACAGTCATTTTGGACATGTTCTTTCTTTATTAATGTATTCATTTATGTACTGGTAACCTGTATTCTATTGCTTTCTGTCTATTTCGGGGTTGATTTTTAAACACAGGCCTGGTACTTAGAGTATTTGTTTTGGGGAGGCGCTTGTACAGTGTAACCCAGTATTCCCACCACATAAAGTATTACTACCTTGCAGGTTAGTCTGCTGTGTTAGACTGCCACGGGTGGTAACCAAACTCAATCCCAGACGAGCCCCCAGATTTGTTAAGGATTTCAATCAGGCAACACACACCTTGGTCTCGGCCTAGTATGCAGCGCACAACTGAAATGCTTATCTTTTTATACTAGATTCAATATTGAGATGGTAAACCACTCATATCACTCCCCACTTTCAAATACCCCGGGCCACAATGGACCATGAACCGGGCTGGTTGGTAAAATACAATAATTATTTATTTATTTTAACATTTAAAAGAAATCACACACATTTTAATATGGTGCGGCAATCACAAATGGGGTGATAATTACAATGATAATGTGAGCAATGCACTGGGTTCAACTTCCTACTGTGGCATATACAAAGCACAGCAGAATATGAGCACTTTTTGATTTAGGACAGATAGCACCCAAGTTAGAATTTCCCCATGTAATGTTCCCTCAACCCACAGCTAATCCATTCTGAGTGGATAAACAGAAGCAGCAGGTAATCAGGAATGACAAATAGGAAACAGAATTCAAATCTGACCTTCCCTCCCCAAATAAGAGAGAAAAACAGATTTTAAACCCCTTGTAATGTTATAAAATGACACTCAGAAATGGACAATTAAATAATGAATGTGTGTTGAAAACCTTGAAGCAAATCAAATTCCTTACTAAAACAACAATGCAAAGACACTTATAATCACAAGGAATGGTTTACCAAAAGCATACAGTTCGAAAATGAGTGGCAAGTTAAAAACAGATGGCAGCAAATGACATGTTGAAAACTTTGCAATTTTGCAATTCCCGCCTGAAATTACCCAAACGGTTTTTAATAAAAATGGGTGAAATACACTGATTTGGATTGCGTAAGAGCCAGGCTTAATTCGCGACTTCAACCCCGCCACCCCAGCGCCTAACCCTGGCGGAACCAGTCCGATCGCTCCAAATAGGACTAATGGCTTAGGACTACACAACGCAAAATTACTAAAGAGATGGGTCTAGCACTAGAAATCAAAGGCAGTGTTGCAAGAATGATTTTGACAGTTTTACAAGTTATCAGGATAAATGTAGGATGACTTAGAGAGTGGGATAAGGACAAAGACCAGATAGGCTATAGGTTTAGGTGGGGTGGCGGTTGATACTCACAGTCCACTTTTTGTTTTTTTTGGATTTAGGACAGTCAACGGTTCTGGTGACTACATGGCAGGACGCCTGGCAAACAGCTGGGCAGTTCTGGTTGCCGGGCAGCACTTCTGGACTGGCAATTCTGGTCATTGGATATTACAGATCAGCTGGACGACACAGGTACCTCTGGATGCAGTTAGTGGGATCAGAATGCTTCCCAAAAACACCATAGCTTTCCCCTTTGGTTATTTGGGAATTTTTGTGGTTTCCAGAAAATAGGCCTTGCTGGAGCAGGATCAGCAATGCTTGGGTTTTAGAATGGGCCCTGGAGTAGGGTCATCAATGTTTTGGCCTTGTAGTTGGGATCTGGATTCTGGATGGATGGATGGACCAGGACGCTGGCGCAGGAAAATCAGGAAGAATGTGTGTGGGTGTCTGTAGAGTCTTGTCAGGGACTCTTATTTAAAATTCCTAATGACATCATCATAGTATATGACTGGGCAGGGTTAACTAAGCACACCTGTGAACTACTTGGATTGGACAGGTTTGCTAGTCTCCGCCTCACTCTCAGCTGGTTGGATTTCTAAGGGAATGATGTCATATTTATGATGGGAGTTTTACAACGTCCAAAAACTCCCACAATTACTTTACTTAAAATCCGATTTTGCCAAAAAACATACATTTATACCATTGCAATCTCTTAGCAAATTATATACACAGGTTACATATTTTGTGCAGCACATATCAGTCCAATCCTTCAGTCTGTGAGACCTTGTTTCGTCCTTCTACCAGTTTTTTGTGCTTTTCAATGAGATTTATATTACTCAAAATTCTAGAACTTTATACATGGGTGTGGATTATCATAAGCGATGTATGTACAAATATTTGTCTTGGCAACATAAATGCTTTTCTCGTAATCTGCCATATTCTCCCATCTCTGTTCCTAAGTAATCTGCCATATTCTCCCATCTCTGTTCACAAGGTGTCAATGAATTCTACAAAGTCTGAAAAGAAAGCCCATAAAATTATATTTAAAACTGCAAACTTTTTACATTATTACTAATTCTTGCTGCAGAGATAAAAGGCTTTAAAGTTTATTTCTGAAATAGTCGTTAGAAGCAAATGGCAGTCCTTTGTCTTACCCTGGACCATTTCAGCTGCCACCAACTGTCATTTCCTTCCAAGCAAGGTGGGGGTTTCTCAGCTTAATTGAAGGTGTTTTATTGCCCCTTCCACTTGACAGGTTGGTGTCCCAGGACTTCTATTGTCCCAGCCTGGAACACAGACGAATGTCTGACGAGCGTGTGAACTTTCTTTGTCCTGGCCCATTCAAAGTTTTTCAAGCTGGCAATTATCACTTGCGTGTCCTGGAAGTTTATGGTGTGTCTTCCTTCCTAGGGGGAAGTTTCAGGGCTGGCACTTGAATAACTGTTTTTTTTGGGAGCTTGCAAACTCAGCCCATGTGTTTTAATCTATATTTTCTTATTTTGAGTCTTGAATTAAAACAAACCCATGAAATAAAAAATAGCCTATGTGTGTATTATCACCAGCCACAAACCCCTTCACATTGCTAGGTAATGGCAGGCTTTCCTTCAACAGTTTACTATTTAAATGGGCATTTTCTCCTTTAGTTTTGCAAAAACCAATTTTTTTCACATGTGTTGAAAACTGCTAGCAATTTTTGCTGAGGCACAGTGAGACACACAGGGCTTGGTAGGGCTTATTAATCACAGTGGCTTTAAGGAACAGAGGGGAATTAGCGTCACAGCAGCATTTTTTTAAAGGTGAAAAAAGGGTTTCTTTTCAATAGTGATTTTGGCTTTTGCAGCAAAGCAACACTGCTTTTTCCACTTTCTTCCTTTTGTTCATGTCAGAACACACTGTCAATCTCCTTCAATGTGCCTGCTGGTTCCATCCTGCCCAATGTGTGCTTGGCAGGATGGTGCAGCCATCTTTTTGTTGCTGCCAAATCACAGTTTTGAGGTCCTGGTGCGCACAGGAGCCAGCGCAGCCAGGTTGCTGTTTCTTGCGCAAATGCAGCTTGGTGATGTGGGGAAATGCTGTTGAGTGGGTCAATATATCACAAACCATATGGGAGAGTTCTATGGTCTATGGTTACCTTAGGAAAAACATCTACACATCAATAAGGTGTTTGCATCTTCGCAGACAACCCCACCACCATGTTCTATGTCCACAAGCAGGGGGGACCTGCTCGCCAGTTCTCTCAGCAGAAGCACACGCGCTGTGGGAATGGACGCTGACGTAAGGCATGTTTCTAATTCCTTTCCACCTACCAGGCATCCACAATACAATAGTGGACTCACTCAACCAAGATCTCAGGATCTTCTACGAATGGGAGCTGCTCTTGAGCCAAGTTCCCTATCTCTTCTGCGAAGCACATAATTTTATCCTTTCATTAATCCTTCAGTATTTTAACACTGCAAGCTTTATTCTTGTCATGTTTCTCAAATCAGACGCAGCTGGGAGGCAGAGCACAGCCGACTCCTGTTAATCCCGCGATAGCGGGTTGACAATCCTGCAGCAGCAGAGCCTCAGCTCTTCCAGTAGCTCTTCCCAGCCTGCTGGTGTCTTTGAATCTCTTGCGCCTGCAATTTCAGTTTACCGTTTAATGTCCGGCCTACATTCTGAAGTTGCTGCGCCCTACTGGGAAATTATTGGCTCAGAAAACCATGCACCCAAATTCAAATGCAACTTTATGGATTTCGGCGGACCACTCCAGCAGACATGCCAACATTCTGGAGCCCCTCAGAGGGAGCTTTCACCACAGAAATCGGGAGAATGCATTTTCCTTGTAGTATTGCATTAGGGATATAATTATTTTAGGCGGGAGATGGTACAAAATAGCAGTTTTTCATCAGACCATGCTGTATGTATTGTATTCATGCTGTGCGTATGTTCCGGTAATTATGAGGTTTACAGAGTGGCGACCCATAGTGGCCGTCTCCTATGACTACAGGGAAGTATGCACAGGTTGTTTCACCTCAAGAGGGCCTTTCAGATCTCAATGCGCCGCCCACACCATGGGTGTAATTTTAGGGGGGACCAGGGTGTTTGGCCACCCCCAACTTTTAGGGCGAATCATTTTGGCCCACTGATTTGGCAGGGGCCCCTTTCATTTAAATATAATGTCCCCGCCCAACATTTTCAGCAAAGTTACTCCAATGAAGTATAGCTATTACTCATACTTCCATGGACCACTCACTAAAAGCGCAAAATGTGCTGTGAACCCACCATATTACGAACAATTCCCAAAGAATTAGAAACAAGCGCGGGTCCGTTTTATTTATCTATTTGTAATAGTGTTTAATAGCATAGAAAAGTATATTTGCCCCAATAGAAGTGACACTTAGGGCCTGATTCATGGAATAATCTGCACTAAAAATAGGGTGCGCAAGTCCCCATTTGTCGATTCATGGAACACAATGTGCAGGGCTTACCCGGGACTTGCGAGGAATCCGCGCTGGTCCACCACATCACTGCGACTGACGAACACCTTGAGCAAGACTCCAAGAGAAGGACAGGCCGGGCCTGCGCAGCCACCTAAAAAAGGGGCAGAACAGGTAGAATGAGGAAGAACAAGCAAAAATGTGGGCATTACCAGGGGCGTTCCACCAAACAATCAACAGTCAAACAATCGCACCACCCATACGCGCACAAAACAAACGTATTCATGGAAGTGAACAGGGAATGCTGGGTCACGAAAAAGCATGCGCATATGCAGAAACACCTACGTCACACGATAGCAGGCGTAAACGTCAACGTGCACACTAACAAATGCATAAAAAGCATGCAGCATCAACAAACGCACGGATACAGCCACAATGAATGCACCATTTGTTGCATCAATAATTCAGGGACACCGCAGGAGGAGAAGGATGGCCAGGGCCCGGAACCTTCACGCAGACTCAACCTTTTTGGGATGCCTGATGACCAGGTCTATGGCAGGTAGAGGGTCCTCCCCCCATATCATCCTAGACCTTGTCACGGAGTAGGAAGATGACCTCACAGCACCCACCATGTGCTCCCAAGCACTGAGCCCCTTTCCAATGGACTACCGCCATAGTAGGTGGCATTTCCCAGGCCACATAGTCTCACTGCTTACACCAGGTGTTGGCAATCATAACTGCACGTTCTTCTGTCCGCCGTCATATCTATATGTCCAAAACACTGGCAGAAAGGCAAGCAGTGGTCCAGGATTTTTAAGGGGTGGCGCACTTCCCAAAAGTGCTAGGTGCCATTGACTGCACCCATGTCTCTCTACGTCCACCGAGAACAACAGAGCACATCTACCGCAACCGGAAACATTGGCACTCCATCAATGTTCAGGTTGTGTGTGATGCCAAAGGATCATTACTGAAGTGTATGTCCCTGAATGATATGCAGCAAATGTGCATGTCACATATCCCATGTACAAGACGATGGCACATACACAACGCACGCATCTGTCAACATGATGCATGAAAATGAGAAGACATAACATATGCAGATAATTGAGCTCCCAAAAAAGCCGGCACACCCCTGGAAGACTATCAATGACATGACAAGGCATGCCCTCACCTCCGTAGTATTGGGACAGTGCACTGAACACAGTCATGGGAGCCCATGATGCAAAGCACAAGAATGCAAGTACACAAATACTCACCTCTTGCACTCCAGGCAGGATCATGCTTGACGCAGCAATTCATGTCAGACTGGAAGGCTGGCCACCGAGACAACTGCCATGGAAGACATAAGCAGACAAGACAAAGCTATGCGATACTGCAAGAGAGGATAAAAGCATGCTAAATGTAGGATGCAAAGTAAAAGTGCAAGGTCAATGCAGATTTCATTGTGGCAGCATACAATTGAATGCAGCAGACCATGCACCCAGCTGTGGTCATCTTGAATCTGCAAACACCAGGGCGCAGCATGCATGGGACATGCATGTGAAAACACCAACACCTCAAAACGTAATGTGCTGGTTCACAGCATAGCATCCCAAAAATGTGCATCAATGGTTCCATGGTTGTGGCTTGTAACTGGGGCTACAAACTATAATTGGGAAACCCTAAGCAAGAGAGGCCAAATGTGCCATAGAACCATTACCCCACAAGCATTGCAAGGGATGTGAAGTGTCATTCAGTACACATGGTCAAAGTGCAATGAGACACACACCAGCACAACCATCAACACTTGTCAAAGGCCACAAACAGCCGGCCCTGCCACCCACTCTCAACCACTCAAGAAAGGCCCACACAGTTGGAACTCCCACAATTTTGAATATGAAGCCAATGGCCCCACAATCCATAGAAACAACACAATGCTCAGACCTATCACCAGAACCACACCCTGTGAAACATGCACCCATGAAGTAGTACTGGTGCCCCACAAGACAAGTCAATCCAACGTGATCACACACAGTGCAAAACTCCTGGCCAAACACCACACAAGCATCTGCAAATGCATCTCTCTTACCTGCACAGGGTACCCACCTGCCTTGCATACAATGCAACCCATTGGGAGACACATCCCCTAAATGCAACAAGATGCATAGTAACAACACAAAGAACATGCACATCCATGACAACACATGAATGGATCCTACAAATATGCAGAGGGTACCCACTGCAGAATCAATACAGTGTTCAAGAGGGTGACAGGACATAGATTTTGATCTGCCGATGAGTGCCGTGTAGCACAACAGAGAGATGGAGAGAGAGTGACAGTGAGAAGGTGGGCCAACTTAAACACACATCAAGGAGTACACTGCCTGGATTGCAGATGGCCAATGACATGCACTACACCACAGTAGGTGCGGACATAGATGAGTTGACCGAGGGAGGTAACACAGTGACATGAGTACCACTTTAAAAACCATCCTGGCATGGTAGCATGCAAAGCACATATAAATAAAGTTATACATGCAGCAAACATGGGGAACAATGACGCATGCTCAACATGCAAGACAGTGTTCATGCTTACC
Organism: Ambystoma mexicanum; assembly: GCF_040938575.1. Lineage (NCBI taxonomy): Eukaryota > Metazoa > Chordata > Amphibia > Caudata > Ambystomatidae > Ambystoma > Ambystoma mexicanum. The sequence goes on along the minus strand of NC_090925.1, from coordinate 322,048,837 downwards.
CGCTGACTGCGCCGGCATGGTGTGAATCCCGCATCACCTTCACCAGTAACTGTCTCCAAATTAGTGACCGGAGGGCCAGTGCCTGGTGAAGGGCATGGGGAGCATGGACGTCAAAGGCTGCAGGGTGTCTCCCCTGGGACAGCAGTCATCGCCACATCACGGATTACTGAAACATGGGAGAAGACATTACAACAGGCATAGTGAAGTACCATTTGCACAGCACACATGCGCAAGAATACACTGAATCTATAGTTAACTGCACATGCAATCCAGCCCACCACCATGCAAAAATGCAAGTTGACCTCACTATGCATGCCTGCATGTCCACAACTGCAAACGGCATGGCCTTGAGAGGGCAACTGCACAACTCAAGGTAAAAAAAAAAGGAAAAAACCTGGAAAGGGCTACTCAAAAGTATGAAACATTTTTACGAAAAATCAAAAATGTCCATCATGGACTGGGGGAGGGGCCATCGAGGAGGGGGGAGTTGCAGGGTGCATATCAACATCCACATGGGTGGACGTAAAAAAGAAAATAGAAATACCCCTCCATGGGCTCACGGACTGCAAGACTATGGTGGACCGGGAGGCATGTCTCTGCTGGCACCACCATCCTGCTTTGAATCTGAAGGTGCAAGTGGTGCTGAAGCCTCATCACGCAGTGCCCTGGCCTGGTTCTCAGTGGCAGCCGTCATGGGTGACACTGATGAATGAATCAGCAGACTGAGGGCTTGGAGGTCACTATGCACAACCTCACGAGTTGCACGGAGTTCCCCCCGAGATTGTCGGCCTCGATGCTAACAATGCTAACATCTCCTGGCGGAACAGTCTTCTGCTGGCTGCATGTTCCTCACTCCAACAACTCACGCCTCAGGGCTTCCCTGTGTGCCTGACCCTCTGCAAGCAGGGATGCCTGCAGACACTGCAGATCTGCCCGCCGGCCGATGATGTTGGCCTCCATGCACAGCTTGTGGGAGTGGCATGTTAACCGCATGACCTGCAGCAGTTGCTCTACCTGTGTTGCTGGGGGAGGGGAGATTATGGAAGTGGCCACCCTATGCATGCCCTCAGACAAACTCTCAAAGGAATCAGCCTGTCGGTGTGTGGAATGCAACATCTGCTGCTCTCACTGTTTGCCCATCTTTCACATGTCCCCCATGTGTGCGGGGCCGACGCCTGCCTGATCCAGGGGGGCATGGCCCTTGTTGTGATGCCCTTGTACATGGCTGCAGGACTGCAACACTCCCTTGGACATCTGTCCCAGGACCAGAAACCAACACATGGGAGCGTTGCCTTGCAGCCATAATCAACACAGATGGACGTGCTACCACTGACTGGCCTTGTGAAGGCACCTGACCCCCTGCAGACCCACTGGCCGTAACTGCTCCACCCATTGGTGCACTCACCTCTGCCAGCATTGAGGACTGCAGATCCAGTTCAGCATCAGAGCTAGCAGAGTCCAAAAAGTCAGAAGTCTGCAGCATGGCTCAGTAAAATCTGTAGCACCAGTGGGTTCTAACGGGTTGCCACGCCACGTCCTTCACTGGTGGTCTGAAGCACCATAGGCTCTTCTTCATCCTCTTACTCCTCTTCTGCATCTGGTTCCTCCTCATCTGCACATAGACAGAAAAAGACATGTGGAGTCATGTGCAATATGTCTACAGTAAACATGTGTATCACATTGCTGTCATGCAACAAAATGCAGGGCATGTCGCAATAAGAAATACAGCATCCACACAGCATGGACAAGAAGCTATCTGAGCATGGCATATGCACACTGGCAACAAAATGTCCTGCTCAGGGTCATGCTACCCGGGGACACATTGCCAACCAACAAGGTCATTAAGAAGTACATAATGGCCCATGGCACCGCACACTGTTGACTAATACCAGTGAAAGGGGCATGGACATGGCTCTGTGCCGTGCAATTACATCACATGGCAACAGGCTGACACACATATCCACATCGAAGTCTGCATTCACATTCATCACATGCCACACCAGTTTTGTCCTGGTACGCAATGGGAACATGGCGTAAATCTGGGGAAAAGGAAACCGTCCAAGTTGATGTATGGCTGTAAGAATACCACATAGGCAAGGTATGTGAAGTGTAGAGAGTAAGTCAATGGAGGTGTAGATAGGAACAAGGTACAGTGACACACAAGAGGAAGAGGGGCATGGACCCATGGAGTGTGGGCTGAGTGTGGGGGGGTAACAGGGAGCAGGCCTCACAACTATTTGTCTCAGGAGTCCTTGCCATTGTGGCAGCGGGGATGTACACAGTCTAGACATATGCACACTCAGTCAGGGCACACCATAACATGTGTTGGTTGCCATCTTGGATGTTCTTTGTAGCATGGAAGCACATACGCACATGTGTGAAAAGAGATTCTACACCCTTCAGGACATGAAGTGTAACTCGTATTTCGGACACATGCACATGCCTAGCAAAGCAGAGTCAATGACATCAAGGATGCAACAAACAACTGTGCATGTTGTGGTATCATGTTGCAGATGTTGGGAGTATGCTAGTGGGGGATGACTACTGTCACATGGACTTGTTCAACTGATGTACAATACAAGGTTTGTTTCCAGTCTTGTGTACACTGGACAGGAGTTAATACACCACATTACATGGTTCACCCGGGGCAGTCATTTCAATGCAGCCAGATGTGCACCACAATTATACATCTTGGTGATGCTTTACTTCACGTGCTCAGGATGCACAATGTTTGCCACTCGCTGGACGTGTCCTTGTAATTTTTGAGGCCTCCCATGCCTTGCACCTGTTCCAGTGAATGAATTGGCTCATAACCTCTTCATGCTCGGTCAGCTCCTCCTCCTCTAGTGACTCCCCTCCAGTTGCCAGAGCAGAGGCGAGGTTGGCACCCAGCTTGGACTTGGTGCTATGGTTGGGGCAGCCACCTCCACAGCACGTCCCTTCCCCTTTCGGGCTGGGGCAGCTGCTTCTGCACCACCTCCCTTACCCTTTCGTGCTGGGGCAGCTGCTTCTGCACCACGTCCCAGAAACCTTGGGGCTGGGACAGCTGCTTCTGCAGCACTTCTCTGAACCCTTGGGGCTGGGACAGCTGCTTCCGCAGCACGCCCTGACCCTGGCAACCTCTGCCCCCTTTTCTCTCTTGGGGCCTTTCCACTCATGTTACAGGTGTAACGGAAATAATTGCACAGCAAGTAATTATCCTGGGCAATGTGAGTATGTCAGGGTTCCCTGGGTCTTATTCTGTGACGGTGGTTGATTTAGGGTGTGATCAGTTAAGTCTTGCTATGCATCCTTTCATTTTGTGCTGGTTGGGCCTTAACTCTATCATTTAGAGGAGGGAGATGGAGGGTCACAGCAGTGATCTGATTGGCTGAGAATTCCTTTGTTTGGCAGTGATCTGATTGGCTGGGAATTCCTTTTGTTCAGCTGGAAGGAGTGCTCAACTGACTTTCATTGTCTACCATCAGCTGAGCAAGTCAAGTACTTTAGAAGATCCAGTGTTGGGCCCCGTTTGCCTGGGCCTGGCCTAGCTTGAGAGAGCTAAGAAGAAAGTTTTGGTGTTTTACTGGAGAAAACAGGAATGAACTGTGAGCTGTGGACGCTTCAAGTTAAAGAGATAAGTGCCTGGCTGACTTTTGCCTCATCAGTTAATGAACCGTTGTTCTGAACCATTTTATTTTACTTTTTGTCACGTGCGCGCATGAATTTCTTTTATCTGAGCCAGCGCTATGAAGAAAGTAAATTCTTTCCTAAAAAGAATCGTGATTTAATGTAAATATTCTTTGAGAAATATTTGCCGTGTTTTAGGCTAGCGTAATGTTAAATACTTCAGCATGCCCATAAATTACAACCTTGGCGGCCGCTGAGGGAATTACATTTTAAAAGTTGATAAGTGATAACATAACAAAAGCGTTAGTTTATAGTTATTAAACAGGTATGCAGCTTAGGTGGAGTTAGTAAATAATTAAACAGTGGTTAATGTTGTAGAGGCAGAGTTAAAGTGTGATAATTTAAAGACTTTGAAGATCGCGGTGACTATTTATCCATCAGTGGAGACAGGAGCGCGGAAGACTCAGTATTCTGTTTGCATCCAGGTCCATAAAAACAATTTGTTTGAACAAGAAGTTTAAAGAAAAGAGGTTGAAAAGACAGAGCTTAAAGAGCAACCATTTTTCTGTGCATATCTTTATTTTTTGGAGTAAAGACAGACTGATGTTTTGTGAACACAGTTTTTCAGCCACTCTAGGGAAAGCTGTATTACCTTTATTTTGGCAAAGCTTTAATGTTTCCATCCTCTGGGCAGGTTGCAGAGGATTAACAGGTACAAGAGTTATTCAGCAGTTCATTATACCTTGAAGCCAAAGTTAAAGTGGATTTTGTATGTTGACTGCATAATCTGTGCTTCCTTCCTTGCTGCAGATATCCCGAGGGTCCAGAGGTCTGGAAGGAGTCTGTTTGTTGTTTTTTCCACATCCTCCACACCCCCGAGGTGTGGAATATTTAGCTGTGGAAATGATTGGTTGAGTGTTTCACGCCTTAGAGGGTCTGTCGGGGTTCAGCAGCTTCTGCAGATCATCAGACAAGACTCAGCCTGACAGAGTAAGGGGGCAGTCTACGTGATGGATGACGTAGTGCTGTGGTCCAGCAAGGCTCAAACGTACCCCATGTGTGAATAATACGGTATGCGTAATGCACAGGCACCCCAAAATAAAAACAAATGAGTACATGATACCATGATAGCTTTGTAAATAAGAAAAAAGCGGTATGCGATACGCAGTGGCACCCAGCAACACAAAAAGTGCATACGCAAACCGTGGAAAGCTACCAGAAAGGTAAGAATAGTGGTACATGATATACAGGGGCACCGAGAGTCACATACACGGGGAGTCACATACACATTTTGAGTAAAATGTGTATGTGACTCACCGATAGCCTTGCAAAAATCAAAATGTAGATGCGTGTATGTGCAGAGGCAAATCCCCCACCAAAATAAGCAGTTTGTACGGTCCCTGAAGTGAACGGATTGCGTGGCACCCCAATATATGCAGTACTCCTCTCGTCCATCTCCTCCCCTTTGCATGCACGTTTGGAGTTGCTTCTGCACTTAGTAATGAACCCCCTGAATATGGTGTGCTGAACGCCTGCGCGCAGTGCGTTTCACGTAAATTCCGTGCTGAGGGCCTTTCCTCGGATTTCACTTGTCCATGCTTTTCTCATTTTTTACACACAAAGTCCCTTCACTGTTTCCGGCTGCCTACATTGCGAGACACAAAAGACCCACGCTCCTGCCTCTGTGCCATTTTACCTGCCTTCTACTGCCCTGTACTGCGTCCAACTTTGCCATCTGCATCTGCCTGTACATTGTGTGTGCCTGCTACCCACCTGCACTGGAGTGCCTGCTGTCCAGCCATTGCCCATGCTCCTGTCTTTGGCCCTGTGACAACCTCAGCTGCTTCACTGGACTCCCATCGTGCCCTTCCACCACCACTGCTCCACAGCCCAGCTCCAGGACCACCTTGTCCACCAACACCTGCCTCAGGGGTTGCCATGGCAGCGAGGCAGAGACGTTGACATCCTGGTGGAGAAGGTCCTGGAGCATTATAATGTCCTCTTCAACCCTGTGATGCTATGCGGCAAGGAAGGACATCTGCAGATCTGGGACAGGATCACGGATGCAATCAGCGTGGAGGGGGTGGCACTCTGCAACTTCAAGACGGTGCACAAGCGCTGGGACGACCTGAAATCCAGGACCCACGGCGAAGCCCTGCGCTACGTCTAGGCCAGTGCCACTGCAGACGCGCACTGTGCATGCAGGTGCTGGATGGCAGCTAACATGCGGGGTCCTGGAGAAGATCTACTTGGCGATCGGACACTGGGGAAGGAGGTATCGGAGGAAGTATGGAGATACTGTGCTGAGATGATTAGAAAGGGGACTGTAAACGCGAGATTCAAGCTGATCCATTTCAAGTATTTACACCAATAGTATTACACACCGGCCCAACTGAAAGAGTTCTTCCCAGAGTCCTCGGGCAAATGTAACAGATGCGATAATGTTTCAGCAGACTTTCTCCATGTAGCATGAGGTTGTTTCGGCATTTGGAAATTTAGGGAACAAGTATTTGAAGTAACTAGTGGTATCACTGGACAAGAGGTAGAACCGGGCCCATTGATGACCTTACTGGGCTACACCAAACCGATACCCAAACACACTAGAAAATTGGTGGGACTACTCCTAACATTGGCTAAACGGAGAGTGGCAATGATGTGGGGTGGAAAGCAGAGCCCAAGGATCACTTAATGGAACGCTGACATTCTGTATTGTAATGATATGGAAAGCAGATGGAGCACTATGACGGGTAGCCGATGCGGGGACAGGCAAATGTGGGACGCATATATGCAATTCCTAATCAGCTGCTCAGATGATAGAGAGACGGAGCCTCCCACATCCTGAGCCAGCCCCAAGAAAGGGAAGGATTATAGAATACTGGACATATATGTATGATCTCTCCCCAGGGCCCACCTGAATGTATCTAACTGCTGATCAGTGATCCCAGCATATTGTTCCTCAATGTGATGTCAAATCGAAAATACACAAGAACATTATAATGTTGATTGCTGAGATGCCTTGGGAGCTGCTCAAATGTAACAAGCCAAGGAACAACGAACCGTGCATTACGCTATTCACTATACTGTCAAACTGAAAATATGTAAGAGCCATACATTGTTAATTAATGAGAAGTACGGGGCGGGCAGGGAGATGTTTCTCGTTGGCACATGGTGCTGGTTGTTCTAAATGATATGATATGTTATTTATAACGCGCTTAATACCCAGAGGTTTCTAAGCGCGGACCCGGGGATCGAACCTGGGTTGCTCTGTGTTGTCTTGCTTCCAAGGCAAGCATGTTGCTCCTGAGCTATCCTCCCGAGACCCACCAATAAAGACATTTAAAATAAATAAATACATTTCTACTTGGTGCTGCACTTCCAGGTCTGCAAGTTAAGTAGACATCTGGAGTCGGCTGGTGAGTAGCCATGTGGTGCAATGCTGTACGGTGCATGTGCTATGTGCATGTACTATCATGTTGGCAGTGACCCCCTAAGGCTTCTGAGACGGATGTCTGCATGCATGCCCCAGACATTGCTTTGCTCTCCATGTGTGCATTCAGACCTATATGTATTGTAAATGTGCTATCGCTTGCATTGTCTGGCTTAGTGCTGGTTTGTAGACCGTGCACATGCAATGTTACTTGTGTCTGAGACGTGCCAAGTTGACAAGTGTGCCAGTTGTGGTAGTGTTGCCTGCATCATGTGCATGCATTATGCTCATGTGCATGTGCCAAAAATGGGAATGTGTGACTGGACATCCCTCACATCTCGATGCAACACGTGCATTTGAATGTCTGGCTTAGTCACATAGAGGCATTGCAGTTCAAGGGACTCTGATGTCATTGGTCATTGCACTGCTTGGGGCATCTCAATTGATGTGTGTGCATGACATGTGTATGTGCTTGTTGCTATGGCATGCTCACATGTGCATGTGCAAATGATGCATGTGTGTATAACATACGCAATTGATTGGTTCTGACAGTGGCATGTAGCTTAATGTGATTGTGTGGAGTGATGGCCAGGCAGATGTCTGCATGGACGTGGATTGCATGTCCATGTGTGTGGGTGTGGAGGTTGATGGTTGTTCCCTTGACAAGTCATGTTCATGTGAATGTTGGTGATGCCACGCCGAATTTGGTGCAGTACATTGATGTTTCTGTTCTGTGTCTCCTTTTCCACAGTTGCATCTGATGAAGAGGGCAGAAACAGTGCTGTGGAGCATGGCTGCAGGGATACCTCCACTAGGCAGAGGCGCAGGCCCCAGCCATTCCCCCATAACAGCTCATCTTCAGGGAGCGATGTCGCTGTGGCAGCGCTGGTGACATCGGGCATGGCTGCTGGGGGTGAGTCTAAGAAGGTGAAGGTGGGAGGGGACTCCTCAGCAGCGGTGGGCACAGGTGATGCCAAACAGGAGCCATCCATGGCGGAAGATGACACAGAGTTGACGTAGGGGGAGATGGAGGAGGTGGATGTTGCAGCCTAGCCCATGGGGTCAGGTGAAGGGGTTAAGGGGGGCGTGCCTACTGCAGGCCTGTCCCAGGGACATGAGGCTGTGCAGGCCACCGTGGAAGTGCCTGTGCAAAATCTAGTCCCATGTCCATCGGATGCAGCAGTGTGCGCCTGCCAGATGCCTCCAGCCAGACCCACCATCCGGTGTCGGCTGATGTGTGCACCCAGACCAACACCCCTACCATCTAGTGTGTCCATCCGGGATTATGTGCTACCCCTGTGGGCCGGTTTGACAAGGCAGATGTCATTCCTGATGATGTGCAAGCTACTCGTAGTCTGCTTGCCCATCATCACAGTGAGCTATACCGCCTTGTCGGCTGGCTTGCATCATGCCTGTTCCCTGGTGTCCTCCATGCGATGTTAACTGCTGCGACCACCTCTTCGTCTTCCTCCTCTGTGCCGCAGTTGTCCTCAAGTGTGCCTTCCGGCCCAGATACCAGCAGGGCCCCCTGTGCAACAGTCCCACCCACAATGTCTCATCTGGTGGAGACAACCTCCCTTCCCGAGTTGGGAGTTCAAGGCACATCAGCTGAGGTGGTCACTGTGCCTAACCAGGCACTGACAGGGACACCAGCAATGGAGGGACAGCAGGCACCCATGAGCAGTGCAGATTCTGTACACCCCTGGGTATCATCATCAGCTCGGAGGGTGTACCCACATAGCAGGCAACGGGCACTGTGGCAGCAGGTGACAATGAGGGAGAGGCTATTTGTTGCAGGGTAGATCACCAAAAGGAGGCAGGTGAGAAGTGTGAGACAGGAGGCAAATGTGGACCTGAGGCACAGAATGTCTTCTGTGTTCCGAGGATATGAAGAGCAGATCAGGGCAGAGAGGCAGTGGGCTCGGGAAGCAAGGGTAGTGATAGCCAGGGCTGAGATTGTGCTCCGTCAGGCAACGAGGCGGGATGCCATCCCGGAGGCCACTTGCAGGGATGCCCGAGTGATAGAGACACAGATGCTGGAGAACCTGCAAGCCCTCCAGGCAACAACAGAGGCCCGACTGAGGGGGGCGGGGACGTGGCACTGGCTCCATGAGATTGGAGAGGAAGACTAGCCCACTGCCTTTGTACATAATTATTTAGGTGTAGGTTTCCTTTTTTTATTTATTATTTTCTCCAGACTTTGCAGACTTTCCTTCCCAGTTTTTATTTTATATAGTTCTTTAGTCATAGGATATTACTTTTATTTCATATTTCCCCTGGACTGCTTTGAGCTTTATTCCCCGTTTATTATTGTTCATATTTATATCCAACACATTTTTCCACACTTCATGCAGTTCATTTGTGCATCAGCCTCTTTGATAGTTCTATTTTCAGCCAGCGCATCTTTCCATTGCAAGTCATGTGTCTTGTGGCATGCTTGCTTGTGTGTTGTTGTTGCGGGGATGGAAGGATGCACATGTGTCTGGCATGTGAGGGTGGGTCCATCAGACGACTGGGTCTGCACTGTACGTTTTCATTTGCAATTACCTGTGCAGCATCACTGTGTGTCTGGCATCAGTGTGGTTGGGGTGGACGGAGGTGGGCTTACTGTGGAGGAGTTCCATGGTCACGTTAATAGCACGTTTGTTTGTCATTGCTTTGTAAAACCCAGGTTGTGCAGACACGCCCACCAGCATCTGCAGTCTGGGGGAGTGCCACAGATGAGGTGGGCTGGAGGATGGTGTCCAGTCTGGAGGGGGCTGCCTTAGGGGGTGTCACATGTGAGGGGGGCTGGTGGGTGGTGTCTAGTCTGGAGGGGGCACTTGGGGGGGGTCACAGATGAGGGAGGCTGGTGTCCAGTCTGGAGGGTGCTGCCTGGGGGGGTGTCACAGGTGAGGGGTTTGGGTGGTGCTGTCCAATCTGGAGGAGGCTGCCTGGGGGGTGTCACAGGTGAGGGGGGCTGGTGGTGTTGTCCAGTCTGGATGGGGCTGCCTGGGTGGAATCACAGGTGAGGGGGGTGGTGTCTAGTCTGGAGGGGGGTGTCCCAGGTGAGGGGGCTGGTGGGTGGCGTCCAGTCTGGAGGGGGGCTGGTGGGTGTTACCTAGTATGGAGGGGCTACCTGGGGGGGGTCACAGGTGAGGGGGTGGGGGTCAAGTCTGGAGGGGGCTGCCTGGGGGGTGGGGTGCACAGGTGAGGGGGGGGCTGGTGGGTGGTGTCCAGTCTGGAGGGGGATGCCTGGGGGTGTCACAGGTGAGGGGGCTGGTGGGTGGTGTCCAGTCTGGAGGGGGCTGCCTGAGGGGGTGTCACATATGAGGGGGGCTGGTGGATGTTTTCCAGTCTGAAGGGGGCTGTCTGGGGGGGTCACAGGTTAGACTATTAATAAACATTGGTACCTCATCAAGTACAGTGGAACCCTAGCCAACAAGCCGTTCTTTGCCTTTAAAAAGAACCGAAACCTCAGGGAACTCCTGGTCCACACGTATCGTGAAACAAAGACTAAAAGCACCTTGGAAGACACATGGGGATTGCCACTGGTTAGAGGACATCACAAATGCGGCCAATGTGTAGTGTGCCAATTCAAAGAGATGAAACTAACGTTCAACTATGGCCCGGTTCACTGGGACACAAAAAGGAAAACACACAAATTGCAATAGCAGGATGGCGATATATGCCATCTTATGCCCATGCAATTTTGTATACATCGGGAAAAGCAAGAGGCCCATCAATAAGAGGATCTTTGAGCACCGTTCCTGCATTCAACACTCTGTGGCAGACAAACCCCTTGTAGACCATTTTAAACTAAAGGGACATACAGACCGGTCCATTAAATGGTTTGTACTTCAAACTGTCAGTCCCACTAAAAGACGGGGCAACAGTGAAAAAAACGTATAGGAGAACTGGAACAAAGGTGGATCTACCGTCTGGACAGTGTCCGACATGTCCTTAAAATAGCCACAGACTGGCAGGGACTGTGGAACCAGTAAGCACAAACCCCCTGACCCACCCCCACGCCTTTACAGCTCCATTTTCTGACTGTGTCCATGAAACATCATAAATTGGGCCACCCACAAGGGCACCATAATCTGTAAAAGAACAAATGATATAGTGCATCCATGTGTCATAACCGTTCCATAATGTGTGCACGCTTGTTTTGTGGGGGAGGTGAGGTGGGCACACAGGCATTTTCTCACGCCCATAACTGGTGGATACCCCTAGAGGGTACATCAAGATGTGGTCTAACTGTTTACAACGTGCACGCACACATCCCCATTCCCACACACGTGGTCCCATTTGAACGTTTCCCTTTATATATCGATTCAATCACCACCCACAGATATATAGAGGGACTTGAGTTGCGCCCCAATAATGCGATCCCTCACCAAGACACCATGTGACAACGCACTAAATTGTGAAGCCCCCCTGGCCATTCCTCTATACATGATTTGACCTTTGTTTTAGAAATGGTGACTGCAGTGGGACAGGGGCCGCTTTTTTCAACCATGTTTGATCCCGGTAAAATTACATACCAGCAGCTCATACTACTTTTTTTCAGGTTACACCCAGCACTGGCCCCCAATCTCAATTACCATGGCATGTGGAGTCGAACTCGCGCAGACTTTCCTTTAGTTACAGAACTACTCGATTCTCCAGTGCTGACCTTCATATTTTCACAATGGCCGCACGCACGGGCCGTGAAAGCGTCGATCTCAACCGTTGCTATGGCAGGGGCCACGAGCGCGTCACCCGGCTTGGTTGCCATGACTCCCTTCTGCACTTAACATTGGGAGACACGACTGCATCCTGCTTTACCTCCAGTGATCAGACGGGTGCGGACCCTTACAGCTACAGTAACTCCGTCTTTGGGAGGTAAGGACAGACAGCCCCCACATCGCCGCAACATGGGCCGGAGTCACACCGTCACATGCACGATAATCACCCAGCCACATACATTGACTCGCAGCTCACTTTGAGCATAGATATCACTAGATCACCCGTAATCGCACAACTTCTTGGTTGCAGCCATACGCCTGTGCACCATAATTGCAGCAGATTTGAATACTGCGCACACACTCAAATCTCCAGATCACTGGGGAACTGGCCTTTTCTCGGGTTTCAGCCCTGGCATTACAATTGTAGTGCATGCATGGGACGACTGCAGATGAACTCGAGTACGTTTGGGGGCAAGTTTTGCTGCTCTCATATGTCATTTTTTCAGACTAAACAGCCTACGTGGCGATACAGAATCTTGCTGATCTCAGACCACTTACCTTCCTGTGTAAATTGATTACTACCCCAGAGAGAGGAAATCCCTGAATGCAGGCTGTTGTTTGTTTATCCCTTACAGATCTCCTAGAAGGACCGCAGGGGGATCATTACGCCCATGGCATTTTTGAATCATTGAATACAGGTGCATCATTAAGGCATAGTAAGCGTGCCCTCACGAGGGCCTTGTTCTTGCTACCTTTGAGCATTGTTAAGAAATTGTTTCCCGTACACAGACCCACACTCATCCACACTATATCTGTTTTCTAGGACTGTCAACCTTGACCAGACATCAAATACCCGTCCTGATGAAGGCCTGCCAAATCACAGCCCACAGAATAGCCTATAGGCCGAAACACAATTGTGTCGACTTTTAAACTACACAGTACCTGTTATCGAAAGAGAGCACTCACTGTTTTGGTGTTAAAAATCTGTATGAAATCTCCTTCCCCTATTGACCTTGCGGGGGAGTTGAAGTATCTAACAGAAATTCTATTTTGTACCAAGTGTTATGATCACTATTAAGCACTGTGTATGTTAAATGTTGGGAATGTGTCGGTACCTACCCATTTCGTTGACCTCTTTTGAAGTGTGACATTGTGTAATGTTTTGTTAGTGCGAAAATTCCTATATGGTCATTGTGGTTACAGGGAAGCCCTGATCTTTTTTAGTTCCAAGTACTGGATGGTGGGCCAGGGCTATCGCTTAGGTTTGTGCTGTTTTTGTCCTTTTGCTTGAATTTTGGTGTGCTTGGGAGCGCGCTGTGGGCGTTCCTCGCGCAGCTTGTGTTTACTTGTGCGACGGCTAGTAATGCGTCTTTAAATCCATGAATACACGCGGCGTGCAATATTTTTTCTGCACCATGGCTCGGGCAGGTTCCTTCTCGACCCGCGGACCTTGCGCCATTTCTGCGTGACATTCCATGAATCAGGCCCTTAGTTGTGATTTGTGATTATTAAAGTGTGCACTGCGTTGTACTTTTGAGTTTGCATTTAATAGATATTCAGAAGTGATGGGCTTGCACTGGACTTGTGATCTTGGGCAAAACTATTTTGAGAACATGTCTTCGCTAGGAGTGACTTTCTTGCCAAATAAAAATAGTAGTAATTGATATGTGGTGATGTGGCAAACAATGATCTGAATTTACAATTAACACAATTGTAAACACTTGTATATCAGTGCATGATTTATTTTGAGAAATTAGATATGACATTTTTTGTCAGCTTCACCAAAAACATGTGCGCTTCACTCCAAAGCACTTCAATCGTTTTTTTCGAGATGTGGCATCAAGACTATACACTTCTGCTCTGAGAAATCTTCAAACTTTAGGAGGTCACGAGAAGTCAAAGCTCCGTCACTGGCAGAAGCAGACCTCAGTAAAACTATTGTACATAGATGACAGGCTCTCTTTGCATGTTAAAGGGTCATCACTTTAGAAAGTGGTGACCTTTTTTTCCTCACACTGCCTTGTTCGCATGTTTCTGATACATTTGCGGCCTGTAGTGGTTTTTTTAGGGTCAAACCAGCGAGTTGTGGGTCTGTAGACACCTCTGCACAGCTTGTGGGTCCGATTGACTGCCCATAGACAGACAGTCTAATTACAATGGACTTTCCCACCCTCTACCTGCCCCACCCACCCAAAACACATCCTCTTTGAGCTTGCTTTATCAAGCAGCAAGATCAAACGTTGTGCTGCAAGTGCCGACCAGTGATATTTCAAAGCAGTCTTCAGATATTTAATGGCTTAAATTCAGCAATGAACAAGTTACTGATGCAATAAAAGTCTCTTAAACGAGTGTGCCTTCAGTCACTTGATTTATGAGCAGAAAGCGTGTCCTTGCACCGACATCCTGTTAAAAACAAGCATTGGCAAAGTCAACAGTGTTGGCTTGTGTATAGGTATGAGATACACATTTGCCACTGCTTTGATATGCCCGGTACTCAATTGAGCAGCTGTTACCATTTTATGGCCTGTTAGTACCATTATGGCAATGCCTGGCAAATGCCTACCATATGTCTACACAAAAGCCAAAATTGTTGTTTAGTTTTCGTGTTTATTTACTACATATTGTATGGGAGCGAGGGGTCCTCAGGCCTCCTCGCGTCGTACGCTCCTCAGTACAAGGCTTGGACCACGTGCCTCCGGTAGTGGGATTGCCCCTTGCCCTTATGTAAAGTTAACCACGGTTGACTGCTACATAGATGGGACTACTGAGCAAGACACGGGGCATCCATCTTTTGTGCCCCCTTTCGACTCCATCTTGGGTAAACAGGCCTGACTGCGATAGTACAGCAATGCTCAGCTCCCCTTCCACCGGAGCAGCCAAGGACAGAGACACACACACAAGGCGCGCAGGCAGCTGGCTGGCCCCCACCCTTGCACTCCCCCTGCGAAGGAAAGCTCTGCGCTTCCATTCTCACACTGAAGCTGGAGAAAGTTGCAACAATCAATATGCTACAGTTTTCTTCCTCTGAGATCACTGTTCATCTAAGAACCGGCATGTGAACCAGGATGAGCTAAGCACGTTCTGCTCGATTCGTCCTCATAAAGGTGTAAGCCACCCACCCCCATTAGAACAATTTATTGCCATCCTGACCCTGCACCCCCTGGAAGGTATTTCTTTCAAGTGCCAGACCCTCGCCTGTGCTGCGAAATCCACCCAATACACTCCTTACTAACCTTAAGCATTTTTACTACTATATATGCTTTTACTTGCACTAATGAGTTTGAAACCTACGAAAAGATGCGAAACACAGCCTGATTCTTCTACATGCACAATAAGGTCAAGGCCTTCAATTAAAGCCACGAATGACCCAATTGTACTGACAATAATCATTGTGTGTGACTTATGTAGAAATGTGACAAGTAGCATTAAATGTTTTAAATAATTTGTTATTTAGTGTGTAACATATTAGCTAAGGTAGTGACCACAGTGACCGGACCCTGACCTGCATGGAGCACAAGATGTTTGACGTCCGTCAGCCACTCAGCCAACCAGGAGGAAGAGATGCCACCCACACCTACAGCACCACACCGCCTGGCCAGTCGGGTCCATTTAGCATTTTTTGTTAGAGTTACTTTAACTAATATAAATATAAGTGTGATGCAATGAGATGTGGGAGAGTTTTTTGGGTTATTTCCTAGCTGGAGAAATAAACCATCCTTTGAACTCTTGCAGCCGGGTCTCAGTGCCTCTTTCCCCGACAAGGGGTTGTGTCTGCTATTTTATTTTTCTCTCACAGGTAGTAAGCCGGGGAAAGGCACCTAATATGTTAAATTAAGGTATGCTGCAGTATTTGGGCCAATGTCTTGAACAAAATAATAATCAATACATTGCTTCATGACAGATTCCTCCCATCTACAAGCGCTGTAACAATCAACTACCTCTACGGGACTAAATAGATCTAGCAAGAACCAAAAGACCTGTTGGATATTTTGAGAGAAAATGCACATATGGGCTGATGGTTTGAGTGAGGAACACACATCAGTTTAGAATGAGACGCATTTTAGGATGCACATCTCACTGCAACATTATTTCTTAGAAACACTCTACTTTGGACTTCTACTGGTAGAGGAGATGCACACACACTCTGGCCAGATGACTTAGGAGGGCAATATGCTGGCTTTGAAGAAGGCATGCAAGCGCAAGCGAATGATCACATAGGAAAACTATGCCGGGGGAAAACCCATACGCCCCAACCCAGAAAGTGGGACACATTGGGAAGAAGGAAAAAGTGCTGACAAAATATCTGCTTAAATACCTAGGCTACAATACGTCATGCGCTTTAACATGTGTGTCTGTTGTAAACCTCTGCCAATAAAAATAAAAGTTAAAACATAATAATAAAAAAACAATACCTAGGCTACAAGATTTCATTTTCTTCTAAATACTGCTTCATTAATGAAAGTGCTACAAAGGCTGTGCCTCTATGAAATTAGGTTGCACGCTAATAGGCCACACGTGTCTGCATGCTTGCACACGCAACCAACCTGGATATTTAAACATGGTTGCATTTCTGTGGATGTTTCAGGCCCATTGCTAGGTCGGATTTGAAGATAAGCCCCAAATAAGTGTATGGTTAAATGGTCTGAGGGAGGGGCAAGATAATAACGAAGGCGGGGAAATACAATAGGAGCATGAATCTGAGGTGCTTTTAGATGTAATTTGATCAGTCGTTTTTAAAGTTCCAGGGCTGTGACTAAACAATGCTGCATTTATCTTTGGTATAATATTGAGTTACCCGCGTGTTAAAAACATTATGCATTTTTACTGAATGAAACTTAAAGGTTCAGACTGAAGATTCTTCCACAAGCGAAACCTTTGGAATAAGGCGACATCTTTTGTATGAATGAGACACAGATTGAATTTCTAAAACATCTTCTGGTTCACTGTCCTTTGTTAGTTGCACTGCGGCAGCAATGTTTTGCACACTTTACTTCTCACCAGATTAATTACAGAACATGATTTTCGAAGGAAATGATATTTCTCTTATTTTAGCAGTGTCAAGATGTCCGTCATCTATTTTCCCTTCCTTTTAAAAGAAAAACAGATATTCATGTGAAGATACTAATCATTGCCACTGATGCTTTTGTCCCCCCTTTTTTAATACTAATTGGAAGTCTTAATTTTACAAAATTTGAACAATTTGCTATGAACTAATAATATGTAAAATCATGTACTGTACTGATCAACTAAGTTTTGCACATGCTGACTATATTGTTGAACTTCTGTTTAACTTGCACACATTGTGTATAATATGTTTCTTTCCTTTCAAATTACTGACCTTTGTGAAAGGTTTGTTTCAAGCCATAACACAATATCAATAAATAGATGTATACTGAATGGTTCAAGCCAAACCTATCGAATGTTTTATTACCAAGCAAAATAGAACAAAAACAGACTCCCCTGCAATACAGTTTTTATTTTTATGTATTTATTTTTGACTCTTATAGAGCGCTACCGGCCCGTTGGCCTCAGAGCAAACGAAAAACAACGGACAGACAAACAACACAGGTGCAGGAGTCAGAAGGAGGCAAGGGAATCAGAACAAGGACAATTAGTCTGCTTATGAAAGTTATTGCATCTTCATCTTAGTTTCTTTGGTTTATCAGAAAAGTGCGTAGTGCTCAAGTATTTTATGGTTAGACTATTTACAAAAGTAAATGCAGTGAATATCTGCGAATATGTGAAGATTGGTAAAAAAGTGTACTGTACAAGTAGAAATTCCAAATGCCTTACAAAGTCAATTCATTAGTTTCACGGACAGCATTTCAAAAAATATAAATTCTTCATAGTGCTGGAACAAACTCTTAATAAACCGATGAACCACACATATCCAGCGCCAGGATCACCCATGTGTATCACACCAGGCCTTCACTAGGTAAACAGATATTCAAACCCTCATCAAACAGTGGTCAATCTTAATGACAACTAACAAGCTGCTACAAATGCTTATTTTATACCCAGTTTTTGTCTATTTTAGTAACTTTATGCTCATAAAGTGTTACTAGTGCCACACAAAATGCCCAGTTTTTGACCTGCCTTAACAAATTTGAGCAAGTCTGTTTAGCATTTTCATGTTCCCAGCTGACTTCCTCCAATGCAACAATTTGCAAACTAGAACATTTTCTATCGCCTTCATAGCCATGCTGGCACTTGTTAGGGACATTACCTCAAGTCAATGTCACGAACGCAAAGTAAGGAAGAAATCATTTAGGCAAATTAAACAGCCTGTTTATAATCCAGCTTTGAGCCCACACTTGCAAGGAAGCACTAGTCGAAAAAGGGCAAATAACACTTGTTGCAGCGCATATAAGCTGAAAGAGCCTTGCACAGAGTACAATATAGTAATGCAATTTTTAAACTAGCCATTATTCCAAATACCTGAGAGCGCAACAACCACACTCCGACATGGGGCAGATTTAATTACTTTATGTGCACAGTTTCACAAAGGGTCCACACTGCCAGAAAAATTGTGCAACGCAGTTCTGTTGACCTGAATGGCTGTGACAACCTTTATCTCCACAGGTAACAAGACTGGAGGACAAGGAATTGGGTAAACCGGATCGCCAGTGCAGTATAACGTAAAAGGTCAATCTAATGGCAAGCTGCACAACTAATACAAAAAGGATCTACGCATGACCTCAAATAACAGTATTACTAAGTTGTACTAGTAGCATGTGCTTTGCCCAAATTGATAAATATGACCCAAATGTCTGTATTAGATACTTGAGATGTGAATTAAGTTTTAACATGTATTTAATACTCTGGCATTGCAGTATATTCAACCTGACGTTGCAGTACATTCAGCCGACAAGTGTTTCGACACAATGGGCCTCATTACAGTATGGCGATAAGGCAACAACGGTGCCGGTATCGCTACCGGCATCATTGCTACCGTACCGCCATACTAGGAGTTCTGCTCGTGGGTGCCCTTGCAGCCACCAGGTCTGACCTGGTGGCCATACCGGCACCCGCGAGCAGAACATGATGGTAGCACCGGTACCGTTACTAACGGTACCGGTGCTACCACCATCCCCATTCCCATGCTCAATGGGAATGGGGATGTACCGGCCCGGCACCCGCAAAAGGGCAATTACCGGGTCCAGCTGGGCCAGAATAGCCCAGTAATTGCCCATTCGTGGGTGCCGGAACCGGATGAGAGTTTGGAGGTAGCCTTGCTGGTAAAACCGGCAAGGCTACCTCCAACCTCGTAATGAGGCCCAGTGTCTTTCTCAAGGTTGACAACGTTAACATTATTTAAATAATGGCATGTAACCATTAAATGTACCCAATAACAAGATAAGTATAAGCAAAACATACATACCAGTGGCAGGATGGGAATGTAGAAAGGGAGTGCAAACGAGACACAGGAGCGACAAAGACTGATCTTGAATAGGCTATTGCCATGGTGGTCATTGTACACAGACACAATTGGTTGTGTCGCATGAATAAATCATGCAGTATATTAGGCTTAAAAATCTTGAAATATGCCTGTTAGCCATGACTATAAATAAGTGAAGCACCCTAATCCTGGCACATGCATAGGCATAGCATTCTCTAAATGAGGACAATTCTTGTGTGAATGACTTACCCGCACCCTGAATTTCTGTGTGGTTACGGACTATCAGATTAGTCAATGTAGTTGGGAATGTTATTATTGTCCTACGATAATCATTGCCCGAATATAATCTTATGACTTGAACACCGCCTTATCACTGTGTAAAGGTGCTCAGCAATATCAATTGAAGAAAATCAGATGTTAAGACTGATGAGTTGATGAGTTTGCCTCTGAAACTAGAGCCATCTCCAATTGGCGGGTGTATTTGAAAACGTACCCCGTACCGTTATATGTTATGGTATACGTATTTATACCATGCACTTTCACCCAAAGGCATCTTGGCGCGAAGATTCGTAGGAAAGCAACCTCCCTATAGGGCACATTTAGAACAGAAGCATTTTCAGCGCACGCCTAAAGTGAAGATGGTTGGTCATGCTTCTAAGGTCAAATGGTATACTATTCCACAGCTAACCAGCTGCGAATGAGAACGCATGTCCTCCAAACTGGACCTTGGGAATAGTCACCAAATTGGTGCTAACAGAGCAGAGTGATCGGCCTGGGGCATACAGACGAAATCTATCTTGCAAAAATCTGTGTACCTGGCGAGAAAAAGCTCTATGAACTAGGCACATAGATTTAAATGTGATGTTTTGATCTATCGGAAGCCAAGGCAGGGCACGCAGTACAGGGCTAATATGTGCTCCGTAGGGAGAGCTGGAAGCCACCCTAGCCACTAGATTGTGAAGCAGCTGCAGACAATGTATAGATCCTACAGGTTGGGCCAAATAGAGTGTACTGCAATAATCAATACGACTGGTGATTAGTGATGCAACCACCAAAGGTTGTAATTGATTAGGTAAAAAAGGAAGTACTCCTCAGCAAGAAATGTCTGGTTTTACATACCACTCTAAATTGCAGGGCCATCGACAATGAAGGAGACAGAAGGATCCCAAGATTCCCGACCACCCTCACTGGGATTGCAAGAGCATCCCAGGTGTCAGGTAACACATCGCTAGCAGGAGTACCCCACCACCCGGACCTCTGTCTTGTCCCCGTTCAGTTTAAGCCAGTTTGCACTCATCTATGCACCCACCGCCGACCGACACGCCCGGAGTCGGAAAGACTCTGTAGCCTGGTCACGATCTAGCGGACCAGGATCTGAGTGTCGTGGGCATAGGAATAGCAACAAAAGGCATATGAGCGGATGAGGCGAACCAGCGGCTGAACATATATGTTAAACAACATAGGGGATAGGGTGGAGCCATGAGGATTACTACAAGATAGTGAACAGGGAGGAGAGGAAAAAGGAGGTAAGGAAAGCATTTGGCTACTGTCTGTAGGAAATTAGGTCAACCACTGCAGGATGTGCCCCGAGAGGCCTGTGGCAGCTAGCTGGGGGAGCAAATTGGAGTGGTCAACTATATCAAAAGCAGCCGACAGATCTAACAGGATCAGAGCCCCCACGCCACCCTGGTCCACCAGCCTGGTCAGATCGTCGACCACTGCTACCAAGACACTCTCAGTGCCTCGTCCTGCCCGAAGGTCAGACAGAAAAGTATCAAGAAATCTAGAAGTTTCCAGAAAAGGAGAAAGAAGAAGGGGAACTAAAGATTCCAAATGTTTCATAAGAAAGGGAAGAAATGAAATAGGATGAAAGTTAGTCAATACTTTAGGATCCAGGGAGGGCTTCTTCAGGAGAGGGATCGCAGTAGCCTGCTTCAATTCGGCAGGAATAGAACATGTCAAACAAGAATCATTCACTGCTTCAGTGACCCAAGAATCTGCGCAGGCATAATTGTTTTGAGAATGGACAGAGGGATAGGATCTGAGGGGCTGCTGATTTTAAACGGTCAAATGATAGTAGAACTTCACACTCTGAAAAGGTGGGAAATTGCGACCAAATATTCTGCACAAGTTCCCCACCTTCCAAAAGGAATGGTGTGACCCCATAACTTTCCCGTTGGCGATATTATTCCTGATATCCACTACTTTAGCATGGAAAAATTCAGATGTCACAACAGAGCTGGGAAGGGAGGACACCAGGAGAGAAGTGAGTCATCGAAAATAGCGATTTAACCACAGAAAACAGTTGTTTGGGCTGATTGATAGCCCGTTACACCTTACAAGTATAACAAAATCTGTTTTGCAAGGCGAATATCTTGATGGTACCCTCTTGTGAGTTGTTGAAATATTGTTTTCTCTAAAGGGCTGTAAGAACACCGCCATTTGCGCTGGGCCTGCCTTACTTTGAGGCGGGTGGTTTTTAAGTGATCAGTAAACCAGGGTTTGAAAGGGCACTTCCGAGCTTGGGTACGTTTCAGAGGGGCTACCAAGTTTACCACCTCCTTAAAAATAGAGGCAATAGAAGATAGATCAATTGCCCCCACAATCGTTCAACTGCTCTACATTTGTCCTGAATCAAAGATGATACTAGCTGTTGATCCACAGTGTGCCAGTTACGCCTCCAGAAGGAAGCCGGGGAGGTTTTGCCCGCAACCATTGAGCCAGATAACCTGAATGATATCAGGTAATGATCAGACCACAGCACTTGTTTTTCCTGAACATTTGTTATACTAGCAGCGGGTGCGAAAATCAGATGAAGTATACCACCCAAAACTTGAGTCGTTTGAGATAAGTCAAGTATGGACTCACCAAACTGAGCTAAAGCCGGAATCTGGGAAGTATTCAGCCTTATATTAAAATCACCTAGTACCACGAGGTTCACAAATTTCAGCTGGAGTGCAGCAACTTTTCAAGAAAAGGATTATGAAATCTAATATGATATGATATATGATCTGATATGGTATTTATAACGTGCCTATACACAAGTGTTTTAAGGCACGATGAGGCAAGGGAGGGGGAACAAAGGGAGGACAGACAGCGATCCTACTAGGCCAGGTATCATTCAGATCGCGCAAGTGCGTGGGAAGGGGGGAGGGGACAGTTCCATGTAATAATGTCGCCACAAAAATATCGCCATACAAAAATATCGCCGAAAAATGGTCGTTTTTTGTGGCGACATTATTGCATGGAACATGCGGGGGACACACCCGCAACCCCCAATTTTTTTTTTTTGTTGTTGCCCCTATCGCCACATATATGGTCACCCAAATAATATCGCCACAACATTTTCCCGGCGATATTATTTACGGCGACCATATATGTGGCAATATTAATACCTGATACCGAAGGGACAGTGCAGTACAAGGTAATAAATAATAACAATAAGTAAAAGTAACGGCGCAAAGTGGCAAGTACAGGGGTAAGTGCAGACATCAAGTGTCAAGTGCTGGTAGGGGGACTGCAGGGATACAGAAACAGTCCCCAAGCGCTGGGGTTGCCGGCAGGCAGTGCAAGTGTGTGAGACTGGTGGGGGAGAGACCTGGGCCCGAGATCAGAGGGTGTCCAGGTAACCAGTACAGTTCAGGTTACAGCCAGGAGGTCAGCAGGGGAGAGAAGGAGAAAAAGCAGAAGCAAAGAGAAAGGTTTTGAGGTGCTTCCGGAACCGGAGATGGTTCTCCTCAAGTTTAAAGGTGACAGGGAGGCTGTTCCAGAGGGAGGCCCCAGCCGAAGAAAGAGATCTACCGCCAACTCTTTGCTTGGAAAGGCGACTGACCCTGAGGGAGTTGGAGGCGGATAAGCAGAGAGCTCGAGAAGGAAGATATTTAGGAAGAGAGAGTTGAAGGTATTGGGGCCCTGTGCCCCAGAAGGCCATGTGGACAATGCATAGGGTTTTAAACTCAATCCTCGCAGCCACTGGGAGCTAGTGCAGAGATTTCAGTCCTGGGAAGATACGATCCCTGGGCTTGAGGCCAAGGACAAATCTCGCAGTCCTGTTCTGGATGAGTTGAAAAGGGCGTAGAGTAGAGGCAGGAAGATTTAGAAATAGGCTGTTGCAGTAATCCAGCCTAGAGAGACCAAGAGCTCTGGAGACAGTGAGCTTCTGGGGGAAGGAGAGGAAAGGAAGAATACCTCTGAGGAGGTGCTGCTGGTAGTGTGACTTCTTAGAGACGTCAGGGATGTGAGGAGAGAAGGAGAGTGTGGAGTCGAAGATGACCCCGAAGTTTTTATCCTTGCAGGTGGGAGCAGGAAGAGGGCCAAGGGAGGCCGGCCACAGAGCTACAGGAAAGGAGGGAGCAGGTGTGCCTATGCAGAGAATCTCAGTCTTACTGGCATTAAGGCAGAGGTCATTGGCGGCACACCACTCCTGGATAGCAGACAGTCAGAGATGAGGGTGGGGGAAAAGGTGGCCGAAGGTACCCTGAAAATTAGTTGAGTGTCATCAGCATAGCACTGGAAGTTTGGGGCAGAGAGCGGAAATGCAGTAGGCAAGGACTGCCAGGTATTGGTTGAACAGCCAGGGAGAGAGGTTAGACCCCTGGGGGACACCACAGGTAGAGAAAATGATAGCGGAGAGGAAGGACCCAAGTTGGACCAGGGAGGGTTGGTCAGAGAGGAAAGAAGTCAGTCACGCCAGGGCCTGACCAGTGATACCCAGGTTATCACAGAGACAGTTTAGAGCAGGTCTTCAAGGATGTTCAGCAGAGCAGTTTCCGTGCTTCTGGCAGCTCTGAAGCCAGACTGATGGTCATGAAGACAAACAACAGATTCAGTCCAGTTTCTCCAGGAGCTTGCCCAGGAAGGGAGTGATGGAGATTGGGCGATAGTTAGCCGGGCAGGAGGGGGTGACAGAGGGTTTCTTAAAAAGAGGGTGCACAAGGGAGTGCTTCGGGGGGATGGGAAGACTCCAGTGGAGAACGAGTGGTTGCAGAAGTCAAGCAGGGCAGGAGCCAGGGAGTCGATGTGGTCCTTGATGGTTTTGGAGGAACAGAGGTGAACCTGTTTTGACGAGACTTTCATAGATCGGACTTGTCTAGAAACCTTGTCTGCGGTGGACAGGGGAAAGGCAGAGAAGGAGGGAGGAGAGGTGGCTGCAGAAGGGCCAGGGGAAGAGCCAGGAGTAGAGTGAGGGAGGGGAGAGGAGGAGAGTGAGGACAGGATGTCCTGAATTTTAGAGATGAAGTGAGAAGCCAGTGCCGTGCAGAGGGCCTGGGAAGGGGTAGGAGAGGTAGAGACTGCGGCAGGATAGGCCAGCTCCTTGCATATTTTAAAGAGTTCAGCCGAGTTGTTAAATGCCGCAGAGACACAGGTTTGGCTATGAGCTCTCTTCTTGGTGAGAACAGAGAGCCGGTATTGCCTTTGGAGCAGGCGGCAGGCCAGTTTGTCAGAGGATGCACATGAAGCACGCCATTTCCTCTCGGTCACCCTGCACTTGCGTTTTAGGGTGACGAGGTCTGAGTCGTACCAGGAGTTGCACTTGGCTTTGGGCTTCAGGCAGATTCCCATGACAGGGGAAAGGATATCAAGAGTATCAGATATAGCAGAGTGGAGCGTGTAGAGGGTTGTTGTGTCAGGGTGTGAGCCAGCCAAAGTGGGAGGTGGGGTGAGAAGGTGGCGGCGAAAGCCTCAACTGATACGTGCTTCATGGGTCGGATGACCGAGAAGGTGGGTGGCAGTGATGGAAGTGGCTTGGCCTGCGGGGTAGGGAGGGTAAGATGAGAGGAGAGGAGAAAGTGGTCACTCCAGGAGAGAGGAGTGGAGAGAGGGACAGAAAGGGGAAGGTCTGAGGAGATCAGAACATCCATAGTGTGTCCTGCAGAGGTACTCAGACCAGAGGGGAGAATGGAGAGTTAGAGAGAGTCGCAAATGTCTCGAAAGAGTCCATAGGGGGATAAGAGGAATCCAGGTGGATGTTGAAGTCTCCAAGAATGAGGAGTTGAGTGATCGAGGCCAGGAGGGAGGAGGAGAAGTCCGCCCACTCAGAGAGGAAGGAGGAGATCTGACCAGGTAGCTGATAGATAATAGCCACAGTAAGGGAATGGCTAGGGGAGAGAAAGAGCCTGCAGGCGAGGCATTCAAAAGAGGAGTAATGGCAGAGGCAGGAATCCAATCGGGGAAGATCAGGGCTACACCCCCACCGGAGCGATTGGTCCTGGGCGTGGAGATGATCGTGTAGCCGTCAGGGGGGAGCGTGTCAAACCTTGTGACAGAGCTGGCTCTGAGCCATTTCTCAGTGAGACCGAGGACATCGAGGTCAAGTTCTTCCAGAAGGCGGCAGATATCAGAGGAGTGTTTGACAACTGAGCGAGAGTTAAGTGTGGCAATGTGGAGAAGGCTGCCGTCCTTGAAGAACTTCCGGGGAGGGGTACAGATCAGAGGTACGCCCTGCAGAGGTGTAGAAGGAGGCCGAGAGGGGACAAAAAGGGAAGGAGAAGGCAAGGTAGCCGGGGAAGAGGCAGTAGGGGGAGGTGAGGAAGCTGAGGAGGGAGGAGCGGGGACAGCAGGAGAAGAAAGGAAATTGATGAGGCGCAGGAAGCGTCTATCAAAGAGGTGAAGGTTGGCCCGAGGGCCTTGTACCAGAACGGTCCCATTCAAGTAAAAATTAATGATGACCTTAGAGGAATGGAAGGAGGCCAGGAGGGCGTCCCACCAGGCGCCACCATTAATGGAAGAAGAGGAGAAAGGAGAGAGCACAGAGACCATGTGTAGGGTCCATAGGTCTGGCAAAGGAACAACAAAGAGGATGTCAGTGAGAGTTTCCTTGGATGAGGCACTTGTGTAGGTGTCAGCGATAGGGAGGCCTGGGTTGGAGACCAGGATGTCCTTTTTAAACTTCTTCCTACCAGATTTACATACTGATACAGTGCATATTAGAAAAAGGGGAGAAACACACCTGAGTTTGAGAATCCTGAATACAGGGAGAAAGGCCTAGGTTTCAAAATGTAATTTTAAATACTGATACAGTGCATATTATAAAACAGGAGGAAAACACCCGAGTTTGAGAAGCCTGAATCGAGGGAGAAAGGCCTCGGTTTCAAAATGCAATGTTAAATACTGATACAGTGCATATTATAAAACAGGGGGAAAACACATCTGAGTTTGAGAATCCTGAATAGAGGGAGAAAGGCCTAGGTTTCACAATGATATTTTAAATACTGATACAGTGCATATTATAAAACCAGGGGAGAACACACCTGAGTTTGAGAATCTGAAGGTGGACGGGGGTAAGCAGGGAAGCCAGAGGGACTGACCTGGATGACTGACTGGCACCAGGCGTCCCCTGCAGACACCTGCAGACACAACAGGAGCCACTACAGTGGGAGCCGCCGTTTGCCTAGGGCCCTTAGCCACAGGGTCAGTAAGATACAAGGGAAGGCCAAACAAGGTGTAGGGCGGGTTGGGAGGCGGAGGGAGGGCAGGGAAGAAGCAAAGGGACCAGGAAGGGAAAAGAAAAAACAAAAGAAAACCACAATCAGGGAACAAAAGTCACTGAGGGGGACTCACCAGCCTCGGATTGAATGCAGCAGCGGTCTCCCACTCAGCCAGCTGGAAATGGCAAGCGAGGAGCACCGCGGGCTGCTAGGGTCTAACAGAGGCAGGCCCTGGCCAATCAAGGTGGAGGATGGTTTGGGAGGTGGGAAGGAGGGCAGGGAAGAAGCAAAGGGACCAGGAAGGGAAAAGAAACACATGGGGCACGGGGGCACCAGAAAAACAAAAGAAAACCACAATCAGGGAACAAAAGTCACTGAGGGGGACTCACCAGCCTCGGATCGAATGCAGCAGCGGTCTCACGCTCAGCCAGCTGGAAAATGATATATAGGGGCTGGGTGGGCGATATACCAGCAAAAGGTGCCATACAATAGAGGCAGATATGGTAAAACGCAGCAGAAGCGCTTACATGGTAAGCTTAGAGTCTAGAGGGAACATTTTAGCTGCCAGTTAGTTCAGATAGTAGCAGTTTCTCAGCTATTCTGGAAGTACTGTGAAAATTAACAATTGTCTGTAGATTAGTAAACAGATAAATGCCTCCGACGGTCTTTGTAGCATTTAGTCACCTGCTATATGGTATATTTCATGTTCAGCTATTATGGCCGTGTTGGCTGGTGCGAATCAGATCCTAAAATATGTACCTGTAATCAACAGGAGTGTTCCATGAGTTCCAATGTTTAACACAACATTTCTTCTAGATGTCTTAACTAACAAGAAAGCTACATTGCTTAGTGGTGTTTGACATAAGCTCCACGCATGGTATGAGGCTTTAAGCCACAAACTCAAATACTTTAGATAACTAGATAACTCACCTGGCATGAAGTTGGGTGTCCTGTGTGGCTTCATCTCAAATTGCAACCCGCGTGTTTCAGCATGCGGGCACCATTTTGGATTGTTATTTATACTGTTCATGTTACACCTGTCCTGATAACCTGAACTGAATGGCAGTGCCCCGCTGCATTATTAATAAATCCTCCTGAGTCTCGCAGGAATTGAGCATGCTAATGTGAGGGATAAGTCCCAATGAGAATTCTGCATACAAGTATTGCTTCAATCAAATTCTGGCAATGACCATTGTGTACCGAATCGAGAAGTATATTTCGTGAAAATATATCTAATATCACCAATGGATGGCTTGATAATGTATATCATTAACATGATCATTTGAAGAGAATTATTAGCTTAATCCATGCTTGCATGAATTATACAGCTTTTTGGGTGCTCCATTTATGCCGTTTACAAAGTACAGTTAGAATCCCTGTATTAGAAAGCATATTATGTTTACATATATTGTTTCCATGTGCAGAGACATATCCCCTAATTGTATTTGGTTTTTCAATAGCAGCACATATAATTTAGACGGAAAAAGATGATAATAAAGGCATGAGAGTTCTGGAATTAGCACCTGTTGCTACGTCAATCTACAATGCGTGAATCTTAAAAAAAGAATACATTGTTCAATAGCAAAAGAGTAAAAGGAATGTATAGACTTCTCGAATAGGAGTCTGGAATAAGCATACATTGCTACACCAATCTACAGAAAGTAAACCTTGAAAAATGATACATTTCTCGAAAGCAAAAGAATGAAATAAATACAGACTTCTAGAATAGTCATTGGTAAGCTATCCAAGGACCTTAAACTCAAGTTCAATTCATAAGAGTATATTAGGGCAATGATTATTGTAGGACAATGATAACATTCCCACTAATCCGATTTTTAATATCCACACAGCAATTCAGGGTGTGGGTAACTCATTCACACAAGAGTTGTCCTCATTTAGAGAATGCTATGCCTATGCATGTGCCAGGATTAAGGTGCTTCACTTATTTATAGTCATGGCTAACAGGCATGTTTCAAGATTTTAAAGCCTAATATGCGGCATGATTTATTCATGAGACACAACCAACTGTGCCCGTGTACAATGACCACAATGATCACCATGGCAACAGCCTATTCAAGACCAGTCTCTGTCTCTCCTGTGTCTCGTTTGCACTCCCCATCTACATACCCATCCTGTCACTGTTATGAATGTTTTGCTTATACTTATTTTGTTATTATGTACATTTAATATTTACATGCTATTATTTACATAATGTTAATGTTGTCAGCCTTGAGAAAGACGCTCTATCGAAACAAATGTCGGCTGAATGTACTGCAACATCAGGTTGAATGTACTGCAAAGCCAGAGTATTAAATACATCTTAAAACTTAATTCACATCTCAAGAATCATATTTGTCGATTGGAGCAAAGCGCATGCTACTAGTACAACTAAGTAATACTGGTAACAAGACTAGTGTTTTGCGATTGAATGCTGGAAATAACTATCACTTGGTTGCTTGCTTGTAGTGTCCAAAGCAGTTGCCATGTTTTTAAAGGCTCCCTACCTCGGGGAGTTCAGGAAGCATTTCAAGACTCTGCTTTTTGATGATGATGTCCTCGGGCACAGATCTGTGACCCTAGCATGACACCCTTTCTGTCACCCTTCCCAGGCTCCTCCACACTGCTGTGCCCTTGCTCTTGCCCTTTACTGTACAACAGTACAATAGCGCAGACATA
Organism: Ambystoma mexicanum; assembly: GCF_040938575.1. Taxonomy (NCBI): domain Eukaryota; kingdom Metazoa; phylum Chordata; class Amphibia; order Caudata; family Ambystomatidae; genus Ambystoma; species Ambystoma mexicanum. The sequence continues at coordinate 322,019,590 of NC_090925.1, read as the reverse complement.
CAGGAAATGAAGGACACCCGCAAGAAAAAAAAATACATTGGCAAAGCCAACCGTTTTGACTTTTGTTTAGGCATGGGATGGGCATTTGCCAGGCACTGCAATAATTGTGCTACCTGGCCATAAGATGTCAACATCTATATATTGGTGTGAGTACCTGAGTTCCTTCCATCATGGCTGCTCGTGAGTATCGACATGTGCCATATTATTGAAATCCTTGGCTTTTGACCCTAAATCTTAATTTTTGACTGCCCCCAGGCCCCTAATCCCCTTGCCACGCTCCTCGCTCCCTCCCTGCACCGCTTCCTGGTTCCCCTTCCTCCCGCCTCCCGGACCGCTTCCCCCCACTCTGATTGGTCTGTGCGTCTTTGTTCACTGGGTATAACGATCTGCGTGTGCTCACAAGCCCCCCTTCCATCGTGGCTGCTCGGCGAGTATCGACCTGTGCCATATTATAGAAATCCTTGGCTTTTGACCCTAAATCTTAATTTTTGACTGCCCCAGGCCCCTAATCCCCTTGCCGCACTCCTCGCTCCCTCCCCGCACCGCTTCCTGGTTCCCCTTCCTGCCACCTCCAGGACCGCCCCCCGCTCTAATTGGTCCTGGCGAGAGTGTCCCCCATTCATTGCTAGTCCTCCCAGGGCAGCCCTCGGCTAATGACCCCAAGGCAAAGGACGGCTCCAATGTGACGGCTCCAGATCATATCTGCAGGTATCCGCAGGAGAAGCAAGAAGCCAACAACAAGTAAGTGTGGCAAGGGAAGGGACTGAAGCAATTACTTCACGCCTTACTACCCTACCTGCTGGTGTAATTGCATTTAGAAAGTCCGCCTAATAGCATATCTGTGGTTTAATTGCATTTAGAAAGTCCGCCTAATAGCATATCTGTGGTTTAATTGCATTTGGAAAGACTACCTAATAGCATATCTGTGGTTTAATTGCATTTAGAAAGTCTGCCTAATAGGATATCTTGGTGTAATTGCATTTAGAAAGTCTACCTAATACCATTCTGTGTTCTGGTTTGCATTTAGAAAGTCTGTCTGATAGCATATCTGTGTTCTGGTTTGCATTTAGAAAGTCTGTCTAATAGCATATCTGTGTTCTAGTTTGCATTTGGAAAGTTTGTCTAATAGCATATCTGTGTTCCAGTTTGCATTTAGAAAGTCTACCCAATAGCATTCTGTATTCTAGTTTGCATCTAGAAAGTCTGTCTAATAGCATATCTGTGTTCTAGTTTGCATTTAGAAAGTTTGCCTAATAGCATATCTGTGGTTTAATTGCATTTAGAAAGTCTGCCTAATAGCATATCTGTGTTCTAGTTTGCATTTGGAAAGTCTGTCTAATAGCATATCTGTGTTCCTGTTTGCATTTAGAAAGTTCACCTAATAGCATATCTGTGGTGCCATCGCTCCTTGAAAACCCGCCTAATAGCATATCTGTGGCCTAGTTTGCATTTAGAAATTCTGCCTAATAGCATATTTGTGGTGTAGTTGCTCCTAGACAATCCGCCTAATAGCATATCTTGGTCTAGTTGCTCATAGAAAGTGCGCCAAATAGCATATCTGTGCTGTAATTGCAATTAGAAAGTCTGCCTAATAGCATACCTTTTGTGTAGTTACATTTAGAAAGTCAGCATAATAGCATACCTGTGGTCTAGTTTGCACTTAGAAGTCCGCCAAATAGCATATCTGTGGTCTAGTTACATTTAGAAAGTCCACCTAAATAGCATATCTGTGATCTTGTTTGCATTTAGGAATTCTGCCGAATTCATAACAGTCGCCTAGTAGAACCCAAAAGTCCTCCCAATAGTATATGGGTGGTTCAGTACATTTAGAGAGTTTGCCTAATAGCATATCTGTGGTTTAACCGCACTCTGAAAGCCGGCCTAACATCTGTGGTCTAGATTGCATTTAGAAAGTCTGCCTAATAGCATATCTGTGGTGTAATTGCATCCAGAAAGTCCACCCAACAGCATATCAGTGGTTTAATTACACTTAGAGGATCTGCCTAATACCATATCTATCGTGTAGTTGCATTTAGAAAGTCTGCTTAATAGCATATCTGTTGTCCAGTCTGCACTTAGAAAATCTGCCTAATAGTATATCTGTGGTTTAATTGCATTTAAAAAGTCTGCCTAACAGCATATCTTGGTGCAGTTGATTTTAGAAAGTCCACCTAATAGCACATCTATGATCTAACTTGCACTGAGAAAAATCCGCCTAATAGCATATCTGTGGTGTGGTTGCATTTAGAAAGTCCGCCTAACGGCATATCCGTGGTGTAGTTACATTTAGAAAGTCTGCCTAATAGCATATCTGTGGTCTGGTTTGCATTTAGAAAGTCTGCCTAATAACATATTGGTGGTTTAATTGCAATTAGAAAGTCTACCTAATAGCATATCTGTAGTTTAATGGCATTTAGAAAGTGTGCCGAATAGCATATCAGTGGTTTAGTTCCACTTAGAAAGTCCACCCAGCAGCATATCAGCGGTTTAGTTCCACTTAGAAATCTGCCTAATGGCCTATCTATGGTTCAATTGCATCTAGAAAGTCTGCCTAATAGCACATCTGTGGTGCAGTCGCTCTTAGAAAATCCACCTAATAAAATATCTGTGGTGTCATTGCACTTAGAAAGTAATGTCCGAATAGCATATCTGTGGCATAATTGCGTTCAGTAAGTCCACCCAATAGCTAGTGGTTTAGTTAAACTTACAATAGGTGAATAATCTCACCCGGTTAAAATTGTTGAACTTAGATACTGTGAATCATCTCACCCGGTGCTATAGTTGATCCAGAAACTGTATACGCTCACCGGGTAGTTTAGTTGAACCTAAAAAGTGTGAATTATCATTAATAATTGAGAGTGTGTCCAATTAAGATCAGGTGGTATAGTTGAAGTGGGAAGGTGTGAACGAAATCATCCAACGCCAACTATAACACAGTTATATCTAACTAATCCAAACCATGAGTCCACCCAACCCACCAAGTTCCGCTGAAAATGACCCCCTCACGCCAGCCTCCACTACCTCCCGCCCTACCTCCGATCCCACCCATCCCCAATCCACCCTGCCCTACACCACCTCCCCTTCCCTTCCCCTATCCAAACACCAAGCCAGAGGGGCTCGATGGCGAGCAAACCATCCTAAGACCCCTGCTCCTCCCACCCACTCCTCCCACCCGCCTACTATCACCATACCCGCTCCCCCGACTAACGGCCCGCCTAGCCTCCCAAGCATACCCAACCCCGCCACCAACCACCCCCCACTCCCAACATCAACCCCCACCATCATCCCCCTCCGACCCCACTCCGTCCCCTCCCTAAAAACTACATGCCTCAACATGGCATGAACTGTTACCGCCTCCCTTTCCCCCTCCGACCCCTCCACCTGCTCTCACACACCGTCCACAACAAAAGCACTGAAGAGGAAACGTACCTGGTCTCCATCAATCTCTCAGTACTCATCGCCACTCCTGTCCCGACCCACCTCTTCATCCTCCCAATCTCGATCACCACCCTCTCCCCTACCTCCCCCTACCTGAAACCCCTCTCCCTCGACTTTTCACCAACCAAAACTGAAATTCATAACCCCCCTCACGACACCTTCAAATCCTCCAACCGTATTCCAATCAACCCTTCACACCAATTCAACCCCTCCTCTCCCAAACCCACCAACCCAAATGCCTGCCTACTCTTCCCATCGACCTCCAACCAACCCCCACTATCGCTCCCCATTTTTCACCCTCTCCTCGCCCCCCCCGACCTCTGCAACTCCCTCAGCACCCTCATGTTCCGAAGTAAAATGCATTCTTTTTAATGCCCGATCTGTAGCAAAAAACAGGCAAAGCATCTTTGACCTCCTCTCATCTGACAAACCGGACCTGGTCTTTATCACAGAAACCTGGTTCTCTGACGACTTCACCCCTATCGCCAATGAAGTCTTCCCCCCCAGACTACTCCCTCAACTCACCGAACCGTCCCTCTAGAGTGGGTTGAGGGAGTAGTCTGTGGGTCAAATCTCTCTTCCACGCCTCAATCATCGACAACCAGCCATCCATTCCTTCCTTCGAATCACTCCTCGTAAAACTATCCCTACCCCCTTCATTCTGCCTCAGCTTCACAATCATCTACAGACCCCCTGGCTACGATAGACAAATTTCAAACAACCTCTGCGTCTCTATCACCACCCTCCAACTTAACCATCCCAACCTCACCCTTCTAGGAGACTTCAACATATGGCTTCACATCTCCACCAACCCTATGACCCACTCTCTGGTTGACGGCTTTGACGCGATTAACCTCCATACCCACATAAACGGGCCGACTCACTATAAAGGACACACCCTCGATGCCATCTTTAGCTCCCACAACCTGATACATCTTAACACTTCCACTCCTATCATCTGGTCAGATCACTTTGTTGTCTCCTTCGCCATCCGCTCACCCAACCCGCCCCTCTTACCCAAACCAGAACCTCCAAATCTACGCAAATGCTGGAAGAAACTAAAAATTCTTCCAGACCTAGCCGATGCCCTCCTCTGAGCTCCTCCCCCCACCTGCCTACCCAATGAATTCCTATCCTCTGACGCCTTTGACTCATGGCTCAACTCCTCACTAATCCCGCTCACCCCCTCTTGCAAATCATCAGCTCGCCTTGGCCTCTTTCCTAGATGGTTCACAGCAGAACGGAAGACCACCAAACAGATATATAAATCCCTGAACGCAAATTGCGGAATGACAAAACAGCCTTGAGCAGATCCACCTTGGCCGGCACCATCACCACTTGCTGAAATCCGGAAAGCTAAAAAAGCCCATTACAACTCCCGAATCCTAAACTGCAAAAACGCCACCAAAGAACTTCACAAAATCATCTCCGAAATTCACTAGACCGTCATATACCACCACCCTTCCCACCCCCTCACAATCACTCTGCGACTCACTCTCTCTACACTTTGACACCACAGCTGTCGAATGAACAAACTCTCTAAACAACAAACTAGCTCTCCTACACCCACCAGGCAACCCACCCACCCTTCCTACCATCCCACCGCCTGCAACCGCAACCCAACGGACTTTCGACTCCTTCATTCCAATATCAACTGACCAATTTCTCAAACTTCTCTCTGCCTGCAAACCTTCCGGCTCCCCGCTGGTCACCTGCCCTGCCACAACCCTCAAAGGCATTTTCGCATCTACCTGCGCAGGAGAACACGCAAGAACCATCATATACGATTCCCTCTCCTCAGGAATATTTCCTGATGCATTCAAAACTGCTCAGGTCAAGCCTCTTCTAAAAAAAACCTTCCCTCGACCCTCTTGAGCCCAAAAACTACCGCCCCATCTCAAACACCAGGTTCTTTGCCAAACTCATTGACCGAACCGCCTACTCCCAACTAAATGCTTTTGTCGAAGCCAACAATCTCCTAGACCCCGCTCAATCAGGTTTTAGAGCATGACACGGAACCGAAACCACCCTAACCTCAATCTGGGATGACCTTAAAAACACTGCTGATTCTGTGGGATGCGCCGCACTAATCCTTCTTAACCTATCCACCGCCTTCGACACAATCAACCACTCAATCCTCCTTGATCGCCTCCACTCCCTGGGAATCCGCGGAAATGCTCTCAAATGGATAGCATCCATCCTCAACAACAGGAACCAAATAACCCTACTCTCCACCTATGCTTCCCACGCCAGACCAGTCAATACTGGAGTACCACAAGGAGCATGCCTATCAGCCCTCCTCTTTAACCTCTATATGTCCACCCTCCCACGAATAATCCGCTCGCACAATATCCTATGCTATAACTATGCCGATGACACACAACTAATCCTAAAACTCCTGAATTCAAAACCCGACTGCCAACCCGACCTTGCTTCCTGCCTCCTCGACATAGATCACTGGATGACCACAAACCACCTCCTGCTAAACCCCTCCAAAACTGAAATCATGGTATGTGGCAACACCAAACTTCTTCCCGACCGGCTACCCTGGCCAGCAACCATGGGCAATTCCCCGACAACCTCAAATTCAGTAAGTAACCTTGGATGCACCCTAGACTCAGACCTAACCCTCTCGCTCCAAGTCAACAACGTCTCCAAGTGCTGCCACTACCACCTTAAAACTCTTAGGTGCATTTTTCCATACCTCTCCTTTCCCAACAGACTTTCCGTGGTCCAGTCAATTGTTATGTCAAGACTAGACTATGCTAACCTCCTCTACCTTGGAGTCCACGCATACCAACTGACTAAACTACAAAGAACATAAAATGCGGCAGCCAAACTACTACTAGCCCTTGGCCCAAGAGATCACATCTCCCCAGCCCTCAAAACTCTGCACTGGCTTCCGGTTGCCTGAAGGGTGACCTTCTTTTGAATGTCCTCCTTATGCATCTGTCACTGAGCAATGCATAAAACAGGACCTCAATATCTTCAAGACAAACTAAAACCCTACCATCCTCCACGCACTCTAAGTTCAAGCTCTGCCGGCCTCCTTATCATTCCAAAAACCAACTCAGTCAGGTAAGGTGGATCATCTTTCTCAGCCCTGGCCTCCACTCTGTGGAACGCACTTCCATCCTACACCCGACTCACCAGGACCTCATGTCTTTCCGCAAATTAATAAAAACATGGCTCTTCCCCTAAAAATCGACTCTTAACTCTAACTGGATAACAGAATTCAATTACCTTAGCCCAAAGCTTCTCTATCATAAATAACAATCCAGCATCATGATCCGAGTGAGAAATCGAAAGCTAATAACCGCCAATGTAAATTAAAAACGGATAAACTGAATAGAACAAGTGAAGAGGAGGAAAGTAGTGAAATCGATGAAAGGAATAAACTGGACGAAAGCAGTGAGGTGGATGAAATTATGGAAAGTAGTGAAGTGGATGAAAAGAATAAACTGGATGAAAGCAGTGAGGTGGATGAAATTAAGGAAATGGATGAAATCAATGAAATGGAAGAGAGGAACAAAGTCAACAAGAAAAATAAAATGGATGAGAGGATCGAAAGGATGAGTATACGATACGAATGGAGTGCAGGGATAGATAGAGTGCACGGAACGGATAGATGGCATGGAATGACAGAGTGCATGGAATGAACAGAACAAACGGAATAGATGAATCAAGTGCATGACATGAATGGAAAGCATGGGACGGATGGAGTGCACGGGACTGATGGAGTGCATGGGACGGATGGAGCGCGTGGGACTGATGGAGCGCGTGGGACGGATGGAGCGTGTGGGATGGATGGAGTGTGTGGGACGGATGGATGAAGTGGGTGGAACGGATGAAGTGGGTGGAACAGATGAAGTGGGTGGAGCGGATGAATTGGGTGGAGTGGATGAAGTGGGTGGAGCGGATGATGTGGGTGGAGCGGATGAAGTGGGTGGAGCAGATGGAGGGTGTGGAGCAGATGGAGGGTGTGGAGCGGATGGAGGGTGTGGAGCTGAAGGAGGGTGTGGAATGGAGGGAGGGTGTGGAGCGGATGGAGGGTGTGGAGCGGATGAAGAGTGTGGAGCGGGTGAAGAGTGTGGAGCGGGTGAAGAGTGTGGAGCGGGTGACGAGTGTGGAAAAGATGACGTGTGTGGAAAGGATGACGTGTGTGGAAAGGATGACGTGTGTGGAAAGGGTGAAATGTGTGGAAAGGGTAAAGTGTGTGGAAAGGAGGAAGTGCGTGGAAAGGAGGAAGGGCGTGGAAAGGAGGAAGGGCGTGGAAAGGAGGAAGGGCATGGAAAGGAGGAAGGGCGTGGAAAGGAGGAAGGGCGTGGAAAGGATGAAGGGCGTGGAAAGGATGAAAGGCGTGGAAAGGACGAAGTGCATGGAAAGGACAAAGTGTGTGGAGCAGATGAAGAGCATGGAGCGGATGAAGAGCGTGGAGCGGATGGAGTGTGTGGTAAGGATGGGGTGTGCGGAGCGGATGAAGTGTGCGGAGCGGATAAAGTGTGCGGAGCGGATGTAGTGGGTGGAACGGGTGAAGAGGGTGTAACAGATGAGGTAAGTGGAACGGATGGCATGCATTGATCGGACGAAATGCATGGATCAGAAATAATGCATGGAACTGACTGAACAGATCGAGTGTATAGAACTGAGGGAGTACATGCGACGGATGGAATGCATGGAACAGATACAGCGCATGGAACGGACATTGTACAAGAATGGTTGGAGTGCATGAACGGTTGGAGTGCATGTAATGCTTGGAGTGCATGGAACACTTGGAGTGCATGGAAATCTTGGAGTGCATGGAATGGTTGGAGTGCATGGAATGGGTTGCATGGAACAGTTTGGAGTGCATGGAACGGCTGAAGTGCATGGAACGGCTGAAGTGCATGGAACAGTGTGGAGTGCATGGAACCGCCAAAGTGCATGGAACAGCTGAAGTGCATGGAACAGCTGAAGTGCATGGAACAGCTGAAGTGCATGGAATGGTTGGAGTGCATGGAATACGATCTCAAGCACCTACTAAAAACCACCATATCACATCACCACGCTTACTCTCTTCTATACACCACCACTCAACTAGAACACAGCGATACTATGACACATTCGGTATAGCTGTTCTCATACCAACACATGCCACATACTTCCCATCATCCTAATTAAACACACCTGGCTGCACACCTGCTTAGGCGTTCTCCTCAGGCCTAACGCAGCCACAATCTTTCTGGTATCCCCCTGCCAGAACGAACACATACTCCCGATCTCCCAACCACCAAACTTACCGTTAAGAAGCAGCTATCATACGATTGCCACAACGGCTGCACACATATCCGGTGCGCACACGCACCTTATGACTCTCTCTCTCTCTACTGACTTGAATTACGTTTCCCAAGGGCGTTCAACTTACCAGTGCCTTGAGATGATACTAATAGTACATAAGGCGCTATATAAATGCAAAGTAACATAACATAACATATAATAGCAGTGCCTGGCAAATACTGAATACAAATGCAGAAACCAAAACTGTTGGCTTTGCCAATGCTTGTTTCTAAAGAAACATAATTACATGTGTGCATTATGCCCCCCTGGCAGCAAAGTAAGCCTGCCATAAGCTGTTCTGTGGTAAACTTGGTAAAAACTACATATGCTGGGCCGCTGGTCATTATTTGTGGGTGGGTGGTTTATTGCCTCTGCTTGATTAGTCCATATGGCAGCCATCTTTTTCCGTAAAATGATTGACAAATCTCAGGATGAGGCAATCCAAAAGTTCTCGAATATGTCAAGGGTACTTACTTTATCCACCACAGTAAAGCGTAAATTTGACCTGCACAAAGTAAACTGGACAAAGATCAACACAACATGCACATTAACCCGCCATGCTATTTTACAGAGGAAACCCTGGATCAGAACTAAGTAACTGTAAGGGTTTGAGACGAGGGACTGCATTAGGCACCTTGGCTATCTGGGCTTCCCGAAAGAAAAATGCCACACACACTTAAAGTGACTGACACCCACTGCAATGGATCTTCCCAAGATGGCTGATATTCTTGCTCTATTTTTAACGGCCACCACGCACATGCCAAGGGGTGACAAATAACATCAGAGTTATCGCGCCCCTCTTTCTGGCTCTTTGGCATGGGCTGGTGCTCATAAGGCCTCTGTCTGTATTCGAGGTGGAGGAGCCATAGATGTTATGTCCTGCCTCCCCACACCCCACTGCGGAAAACCAAGACCTGGAGTTGTGCCTCCCAACCACGCTGACACAAACCACCACAAACTGCTAGCATCCTGCCTCCCTACAATACTCATACCAGGCATCATTCCGGCCCACCCCTCACAAAATAACACCCATTACATTACCTAGTGTCCTGCTGAATCACCCCCACAACACAACATTTAAATCTGCTATGCCAATTATTTTCAGATATGGCACATAAGATAAAAAGGATTCACCGAAGAATAACCCTTTAGCTAAGAGATGAAGCCAGGATGGATATAAGCTCCGTTTGCCCTTTACCTTCTCATATTGAACTCATCCAAATATATGTGAAACCATGTCTTTAGGAAGCTTACAAATCTCTGTTCTAAGCAAAAAGTATATAATTGTAGCTTTGTTTTGCCGATTCTGGATGGAAGAATACCAGTGCAAGAATGCAGAGTAATGTCACACTGAAAAAATCTCGTTTGGGTTTTGCAATTGTACTTTCGAAGGGAGACGTCGTCTTGCTACGATTGGTAAGACTAAGTTTGCATTGTTTTTTTTGTGGTTATATGCTTTTTTTTTTTAAACATGTCTTTATCAACTGGTTCACAACATCACATGTCGGACCACCATGTTGCACACATCAGGCTATACATTCAGAGAATAATAGGTCTGGTATTCTTAGCCCTTGAATGCTTACAACCCATTTGCTACCCCCCTATTGGTCAAATTGATTCAGACATTGGGCCTCATTACAACCCTGACAGTAAGGCAACAACGGCATCGGTAGTGCTACAGGCGCCGTTGGTGCCTCACCGCCTCATTACGAGTTTGCGGTCAGACCAGACGTGCAGAGCGGCGCCCGCTAGCAGAACAGGATGCCAACAACGGTCCCGTCATTAACTGGACCATTGTTAGCATCCTCCCCATTCCCAATGAGCCCTATGAGGGCTCAAATGGGAATGAGAATGTACCGGGTCCGGGTCCCGCGAATGGGAATTACCGGCCCCGCAAAGGTCAGAATGGCCCGGTAATTCCCTTTTTTCGGGGCCCGGACCAGAGTTTGGAGGTAGCCATGCCACTAATAACGCCATGGCTACCTCCAAACTCGTAATGAGGCCCATTGTCTTGAGCCAACAAGTAGGCAGTAAGGGGTTCCCAAATGTTCTTCGGTTTGGTCTGGGGGCTGCAGAGTGCCGCATAGTCTCTGTCAGTATTGCTCAGCCATGTCCCATAGCCATCTGGCCGACCCTGACCGAGTTGCTTTAGTCCACTTCATCAATATGCACCGCCTAGCAACAATCATACAGGTAGCAGTTTACGGTACTGCTTCGGGACCCCAGGAGACCACCCAAACATGCCACATACCATTGTACACTGAATTTCTTGCCCCAGCATTTCTGACATTATCTTCATCACCTTTTCCCAGAAGTCCCTTAATTTAACACATTCCCACAACATGTGCGTGATGTCTGCAGCGTTAGCGGTGCGCCTCGGGCAACTCCACGGCTTAGAGTTATCATACTTGTGGACCCTGGCAGGAGGTATATATGCCCTGTGGAATGTTTTAAGTTGAATGAGTTGCAGTCTGGAGCGAAGGGCTCCGGTATGAGTTGTTCCACACAGTACCTTGCATTGAGCATCACTATAGGACTCCCCTGCATCCTCCTTCCACTTTGTTTTGCATTTGAGGGGTTTGCAGTGTGTACCTGCTTGGATCATCTTGTATATAGAAGAGAGCACCCCTTTATACCCTGGGTAGTTCTTAATATAACGCAATAGAGGGGTGGTGGGGGGGCATCGCCGGGAAGCTCGGGTTCCACTCCCTGAAAGCTGCCTGCATCCTGAGGTACTGCAGTCTGCACTGGGACCCTCCCTCCACCTTGCCCAGAATTGTCCCTTACTAAACAAACACCCCACCGGGGTACAGGTCCTCCAGCCTCTCGAACCCAGCCCCTGCCCAATCTCGTACCGGGGACCCATCACACTTTGGGCCCAGGATCTCTATATTGCACAGCGAGATCCCTGGGTCAAATGGGTGCCCTACCCCGAGTTTCTCCAGGGCCCTTCTCCACGCATGCCCTGTGCATGCTACAGGGTCTATTCTGCTCTTGTTCGCCACCTTGCCCGAAATCAACACCCCCTGTAAGGAGCACGTTCTCACCGAGCCCCTCTCTATGTGTACCTGGTGTGCTGTCTGCGCTCTCTGCATCCAGTACTGGGCAAACGATAATTGAGCTGCCAGGAAGTAGGCCTCAATGTCCGGGGTGCAGATCCCCCCCCTCATCTCACAGAAGTGTCAACACTTCCCAGCTTATGCGCTGGGCCTTAGGGTGCCATGCCAGCTTGATCAGTTGGGAGCGTATCTCGTGGAAGAATTTCCCCCCCGGCCACACCGGTATATTCTGGAACAGGTAGAGGAGCTTAGGGACCACCACCATCTTGGCCACAGCCACCCTACTCATGAGCGTGAGTGGGAGTCTGCACCACCTGTCTATGTTTTTCTTTAAGGTCTGCAAATATTCCAAGTGGTTGTTTCTGAGAAGTGATTGGGCTTCTAAACTGACCCTGATTCCCAGATACGTCACAACAGACTGCTCCCGACCAACCCCTCCATACATATGGCGTGCACAGTGATTTTGTTAAGGGGAAACAGCATGGACTTAGCGTGGCTCAACCTGAGACCCGATGCTGCCCCAAACTCCAGAATCTCTCGTATTAGAGAGGCCAGATTCACCTCTGGATCCTGGAGGTAGATTATAGCGTCATACGCGTATAATGAAATGAGCTCAATCGAGCCCCCCATAGGCAGGCCTCTGTGGCTGTGATATTTCCAAAGCCTGCATGCCAACACCTCGATCGCTATAGCAAAAATTAGAGGGGAGAGAGGGCACCCCTGCCTTGTGCCCCTCCTGAGTCTGAATAGACCTGACAACGTGCCCCCAATGTTGACCTGGGCGCTGGCCTGCATGTACAGCAGCCGTATGGCATTCAGGAAATAGGCGGGGATCCACACCTGGGACAGGACTTCAAACAGGAAATCCCACTCGACCGAATCGAACACTTTTTCCATATCTAGCAACGCCGCTACTGCCTGCCTGGAGGGGTCCACCTGGGTCAGGATCGCGAACAGCCTCCTCAGGTTCAGCGCAGTCGACCTACCCGGGATGAACCCCGATTAATCTTTGTGAACAATCTGTGTGACGCATGGGAGTAGGCGATCCGCCAGTATCGTGGCAAAGATTTTCGTGTCTAGGTTCAGCAGTGATATCGGGCGATATGACGAACAATCCAATGGGTCCTTGCCCGGTTTAAGGATTATGGTCACTACTGCTTTCCTCATGGTAGGAGGCAGATGTCCCAGCTCCATACCTTCCTCCCACGTTCCCAGCATATGGCTAGCTACTTCTGGGCCCCATTCTTTATAAAATTCAAATTCAGCCGTCATACCGTCCGTTCCAGGTGCTTTGGACGATGGGAGGTCATGGACTGCTCTTAGTATATCCTCTACCGTAAAGGGGACCGCTAGGGCCTCCATACTGAGTCTGGGGAGAGCCTCTCGACGAGTACAAGGATTCATAGAATGCACAAAAGACCTCCGCAATCTCACTGGGTTTCACCACAATCTCCCCACTCATTGCCCTCACGTAGTTATTTCCCTGTGCCCCTGTTCATGCCTTACCAATGCTGCCAGGTGTCTACCGGGCCTGCCCTCCTCCCTGTATCTTCTGGATGAGCGAAGTAGTTCACCTTCTGGTCCACCAGGGCCCGGAAGCGATCCAGCTCCTCTTAATTTAGCGAGTGTGCGGGGTGTTCTTAGCCTCTCTGCCTCCTCCTCTTGATGTTTTATTTTACACTCTGTCTCGGTTAACTTCCTGCGAATCTGCTTAAGCACTCCCAGTTCTGAGGACAGACAACCCCGCTTAACACTACCTTAAAGGCTTCCCAGAGTGTCACCCTCCCCGCCACAGTACCCTGGTTTCCTCAAAGAAATGTTTAATTAAACTGTGTATTTTGCTCTTAAATGTTATGTCTAGTAATGCCGCTGGTTTGAACCTCCAACGGGTTCGGGGAGGCGCCTCCCCCAGGCACACGGACCACAAGACCGGTGAATGGCCCGAGAGCGTCCTTGACAGAAGCGTACATTCTTCTGTGAGGCGAACAAGGTGTGTGCATGACAGAATGTAATCCAGCCTGGATGAGGTATTGTGGGCCGTTGTGTGGTGCGAGAAGCCCTCCACCCCGGGGTGCAGCAGCCTCCAAACATCCTGCAGTTCCAGTGTCTCCATAGGGTAAAGCACGGCCTCTGCCGCCCTAGACAACCTTCTCTCCCCTCACGACCTATCGATCCAGGGGTCGAGTATCAGATTCAGATCTCCCGCCCAGAACATGTTGGTATGAGTGAATCTATTGCAGATCCCATGCAGCTTATTAAAGAATTCAGGGTCATCAACATTCGGCCCATATACATTGACAAGGGTTAGAGATGTGTTGCCTACTGAGCCCGCCACAATAACATATCATCGCTAACCAGGAGACCCAGAGACCTATGGATCAGTGTCATCACCCCTGCAGAGTATGCAGAATATGTCGTAAAGAATTTGCAGTTTCCCCGGTTCTTGGCAACTCCTTCGTTCCCTTTACCTCTAACGTGTGTCTCTTGTAGCATTGCTATTTTAGCTCCATGTCTCGCAATACTGCGTCACTTTCCACGCCTTCCATGGGTTATTCAGCCCCAGCACGTTCCAACTAATAACCTTATATGCCATTACTGGGGTGTGGGCTGAATATGTAGGCTGAACTATTCTAAGTGCCTTCGCATGCTGCTGGTGAACTCGTGGCCCGTTTGAGATATCGTGAGCCTTTTTGCAATACCCCACATGCATGGCATGGCCAACAAATCCCCCTCCCCATCCTGGTCCATAACATCCCCGCCTGACCCTCCCCCGCCCACACTGCCCTCCCCCAACTCGCAGTGTTCCCATCCCCACCCAAAGAACATACCAACATTGAAAACAATCTGAGCAACAGCCCGGGGGCACTAGACCCCGTTACCCAAGTGTCACACTGCACACCCCCTTCAGCCGAAAGGAGGACTACTTTCACGTATCTCTTGCTGCCTCGCTGCTGGGTACACTTTGTTAAATGCAATCTCGGTTTTCTGTACAGAAATATTAAAAGAACAATAAATCTGCAGTGCAGTTTTGAAAGCCTTGGTCCTGGCAACTGCGCCAAATGCACACTCGTCAACGATGATGGGGAATCCAAATCAAGATCTGCCCAAAGTAGGCAGCATCCATGAAACATTAATAACAGTTCAGGTGAATGGAGAATGATTCTTGGACTTCACCTAAGAACTGCATGGTTCTGAAGATAATCTCTCATACATACTCCTCCTGTAATGTAGAGGGCATTGTGGAAGAGCTGATAATACCAGATATGGAGCGTCCGCCCTCAAGAAAACAAAGGCGGCAAAGAAGGAAGAAATTCAAGATAGGCAGTCTGGCTAGAACAGGCAGACCTAGGCAGTCTTCTTACAAAAGAACAGCTGATCAACAAGCTTCACCAAAAAATCCAAGTGTGACCTGCATCTCTCTGGAAAATCCTTATACCAACCTAGATTGTATAAAAAGCGGGTCTTACTCAGAATTAGTCCCAGAGATGTTTCTGATGATGTATTCCGTGTATCCTGTGTCTTGCCTGCTGGAAGAAATTAAACTTGCTGACTTGAAAATCCTGCCTCAACATGTTGATGTGCTCCAGCGTCTCTTCTTCATCCCATAAATGCCAAGACCCAGAGAGTAGGGGTGGTGGGACCCTCATGAACATTTGGTGAGCTTAGCCAGGAGGCTTAAGATGACAACTCTTCAAGTACAAAGATCCTGGAGATACAGGTAAGCCATGCTATGAGGCCTGGGAGAGATAGAGAATGAGGCAGGAAGACAGATGGAGGGGGCAAACTGCAGTTGCCAGCCCACCGGTAGAAGAGAAGGGACTTGCAGGCCTGATAGCATGGCAGAGGGCCTTGGCACCAGGGAAGTGAAGGGGGCTATTTTATTTTTGGCAGTTTTCCAAGAAAATTATTTGAAAGTTATTTTTCAAAATATTCCAAGAAAAAAAATGAAAGAAATGAGATAAATATATGCTATGGATCAAAGTAAACAGGTTCTCGTTTTAATGTTGATAAAAATAATACTTAGTAAAAGCAAGAAACAGTTGAAAAAAGTGGTTCCCTTCAAACTCTCATAGAAACCAAAATCCAGTATCTACGGAGTTAATTCTTGTAGTTGCTAAAACTAGACAAGCCAATTTATTTAATTAACTCCATATGGCGAAAAAACGCATCCCTATAATGGAAACCAGCAGCAGATAAGGCTGACAAGCATTTTTCAAAAATTAAAATAAAAATAAAAATTATAGTGAGTAGGCACCTAAGCAGCTCTGTGATAAAGAAAGACAAGCAGACAGAAGGTTAAATCCTTTATAATAATAATTTTATTGTGATATAGGCCACAATTTGGACTTTATACAAACATGAAACATAAAAGTCATTAATAAACATAAAACCTAATATCCTAAAATAAAATACTGTAATCATAATATAAAATACAACACAATTATTATTAGGATAAATTATATAATGAGACAATGATGGAGGTTTCATTTTTTTTAACACTTGTTGCATAAACTGTGCCTCATTGTGGGGCAGTGCTTTGATTACGTTAGGCTAGCTGCCAATAAATGTTTGATGGGTGCATGTTTTGAGAAATGCCTATGAGTTATTTGGTCTAGAACTGAGAATAAAAAACATATTGCTGTGCAAATGATAGCATGAAGTGCAAAAAATATGTCAATTTATAAAAGTGCGCCAAATGAATTTGCACCATAGGCAGATGTCAAGAAAGGAAGAGATGTTCCCAGTGATACATATATATATATATATATATATATATATATGAGAATTTCGAAGACATTTGGACATAAAGTCAGAGCGAAGGTGCCCAGGAGCAGACAATTTGGGAGAGGTGTAGCTGAGATTCAAATTGTGCTTTTATGTGCAGAATACGGCAAAAAGCAGGCTCATGTGCTGATAGATGGTACTTGGACCAAGCACAGTGAATAGGTTATGGGAAATGACCGTGATATATGGGAAGAACATTATTTGACAAACATTTTAGTTTAAAAAGAAGCATGAAAGCATTGAAGGAAATGCTAGCAAGCTGTACCGACATATGCAGGCATCCATGAAGATGCACTGGCATGAGAAAAAATATGTGCATGCACATTTGTAAGCACACATTACCAAGTCCACAAAATGGTTTTATTTTTCAATTAAATTGGTAGTTGACATAGACAATAGTTAGTCTCTTTTGGAAAAAACGTAGGAAGGGCAGAGATTTGCGTATTTATATTTCGAACTATTGAGATTCTTGCAGTATACACGCAAGAATAAAGAACAGTAATTATGTTTTACTGAGAATATAACCAAATAAGCTGTTTTGAAATAGATAAGACAGCGGGTTGGGAAAACGGGGAGTAGTGGTGAACTCGCAGAACAGGAATGTAGCACTGGGCGGCCGTGAGGAAAAGTTTGCCAAAGTTCAAATTGGCTCATGATAAAGAGAGTCAGGAATGCGGCACTCGTGAATTACAGCCAAAATAATTAAGCAGGATTTTGTACATAACAGCTCGCGAAGGTCAAAGCTGATTAAACAGAGAAAATATTTAGGAGTAATGGGAAAAGTTAATAATCAAAAACAAGTGAGTGTATCACTGGCAGGCTTTTGAGTCAATGGCTTGCACCAATGCAGATTAAAAAGATTAAAAAGGTCAGAGGCTTGTTCTGCCTCAAGCATGAGAACCTTGTCTGTGGACAGTTTGATTTTAAAAATAAAGACTAGAATGATAAGCGTGACATTAGTCAAGACAAACATATGTCACATTAAGAAGGGGAGAAACTTTTGAGAGAAATGGAGTGTAGAGCCATTGTCCATGTGATGCGCAGTCAGACTGTGGGAGATGTGATGAATGAGAGTTGAGATTTCACAGCTTCTTTTTTAGAAAAAAGAGGAGCTAGACCATAGTACATATATTTGACTGTAGATGGATAAGGGCAAAATAAGATGCAAACTTTAGAGTATAATTCTGGCACTGAAAAGTGGATACATGTACTAGAAAAAGTGTCAGAAAGAGGCACATTAGCTGTAGAAGACAGTAAAGGTCTTCTAGCCGTTATTCTTGGGGATAAAGCTGATGACAGTTGGTCAAAGGCAAGATATTTGAACATTACCGCTCATGATGGAGCGCTGTTTAAACAATAGTAGGGCGGCAGTCTAGAAAGCACTTAGAGTGCTGTATCCAGACACGCCAGATGGGAGAGCTATCAAAATGCCAAAGGCTGTCATGTCAGAGCTTGTGCTGACGCAGCTTAAGAGATTAGTGGGCATGGAAGCAAGGTCATGGTCAGAGATGCAGCTGACCATCGCGCATTAGTGCAGACTCTCTTGTAAGAAAAGAATTGCAAGAAAAATAATGCTAGGACAACTGAAAAAGCAAAATGAGTGCAGAGAAATTGTTGAAATACACTATTGAAAGGGCATTGTGAATAGTGGAGACGGATCAGGTTCACAGTAGGCAGCATGCATGCCACAGGTGAAGAATCAAAGGAAGTTTGATCAAAGTAATAATGGATCCGTACCACAAGGTAGGGAAAGCTTCCAAGAGAGAGGCATCCAGAATAATTGGTACGTTTTTCAGAGTAACCAAGGTGGGTTTTCAAGCACACAGAAGAATAGTCAAAACATGCAGGAGGGGCAAATTAGGAGACCTCCTGTAACGCCCCCTAGGGTATAATCTCATCAGTCAAGAAAGGGCTTTGCCCAGGATCAGACATTGTATCAGACATAAGCACTGGGAGTGCAGAAGGTGCAGCAGCTTAGGAAAGGTGCAAAATGGATGTACTATAAAGGGCAAGTATAGAGGGCCCATGTATAGGCACAGCAATGTGCAAACACAGAATAAATAATGACACGTACGAATGAAAGTGTTGGTTTTAAAAAAGGGAGAAATTATTAAGACAAGGGTATGCATGCATCCACAGTATGACAGCTTAATAGGGTGACCTGATGCGTTCAGAATTGTTAGTGGCACTAGGTTTTAAAGGTGCCAAGAATTAATATGGCAGAGGGAGAACAATTTTTGGTCTAGTGGTAGACATTGGGACTGCATGTCCAAGAAGCAAAGAAAGAAAGTTGGTGAATGAATATTAGGAGATTGTAGGTGTTTTTGAAGACTATAAATGTAGTTTTGTCTAGTGAGAAATTAGCAGTCTCTGAAGGAGAGTGTGTTATGATGAATTTTTTGTATATGCTTAACAGGCACTTGCCAACATTTTGAGGAAAGAAGTGGACAATGCAAGCCTAAGCATGGTGATGATGCTTAGGTAATCAAAGAAAACTGTGATGTGTTTTGTTCTGAGAAATGCACCAGTTGAATATGGTGCATCCATAGTGGCATGTACAGGGCAAAAGGCAGATGAGAAGGTTCTGGTAGAAACAAAGGGTTTTTTATTGGTGTGGCAAAAGCGTAGTATTATGGATAATTGTGTGACTTAGTGGAAAAGTGGTGAGAGTATATGATGAATTTCGTTTCAGACCACGGATATCTATGAACAAAGAGGGGGGAAACAGATGACCTCCATGAAATAAGAGACAGCCATAGAGTCAGTAAACATGGCAAATGATCAATGAGTGAATAATAAAAATGGATTATGGAGGACAGCAATGATTCTCATAAAAAGGTTTGGGTTAAGTAACGTCACAAATGACGACATACCTAGATAGGGCTTAGTGGAGTATGAAGTGGTGCTTTCTTTAGGAACATCACACAATAAAAGTAAAGGAAACTTTTTTTTAATATACATGACAAAAACGTAGCAGTACCCAGAATAAATAAAAGAAGATTGGCAAGAGCGTCAAGAACGTTAGGCAGACTTGGGCCTTCTTTGGAAAAGGTCCAGAAAAATGAATTAGGAGAAGATGGAAATAATTAATTTACCTTTAACCGTATGGGAGTAAAAGAGCTCAGTTTAAGAAATTGACAGCATTTGGATGAGAAAAGAAAATTATGTAAATAAATATATAAATAAAAAATGAAAGGGAAAAATTAATGAAGAAATCATTGGATGAATGAATGGACAGGGAATTAAATAGGGAGCATATAAAAAGCAAAATCCTAAATTTTACAAAAAACAGCATCAACGAGGGTTACAGGCCAACATTGAAAGATTTGAGCAGAGCAATAAAAAAGCATTAGGAAGTAACGAAGAACCAGAAAAGGGGTATTGTTGACCAAAATTGGGTTAACCAGACAAGGAATATTTTGAACAGAGCCAATTCAAGATGAAAATACAAGGGTAAGTTAAATTACAATTTTTTGAGTACCTGTAACAATGTTGGTTTATGTTACAGATTAAAATCGTGGCCCTTGCATGAACATCGGAGGAATGTCTGCATGGCCTTAAATAGGGAGAAAAGAAAAAAGAGTTAAGTACTGGTTCACACTACAAGGGTGTGGACACACTATTGATCATTATTAAGAGTAAGAGGACCCAGGTGAGTAACAGAAAAGAGTTAGAGACACAGTGTCTTCAAGTGGGTAGCCATTTTTCCCAAGATAGGTGCAACCAGGTGTGAATAGAGTAGCAAATAGATGAAAGCATGGCCACTTCGGACAAACCCAGAAAACAGAAGTCAAATTAAAGGTGGGTAACCATTTTTGCATTTATGGGATGCCAAAGAAGGTTGACTTGGCGAATATACAAAAATGTTTGAAATAGGCAAACAATGTAGTTTTATGATATAATATGACGGCATATAGTAAGAATTGATGCCATAGTCTAGAAAACAGGGGTAGACTATATTAAGTATAGTGGGATAAGGAGGAGATATTGTGCAGCAAAACGCTTCAGTTTTTCTTAACAGGATGAAAGCAAAGACAGAAGGAAAAGACCATGGTCCAACATGATTGGGAGAAAGATAGAGAAGCAAATGCATGAAGCATTTACAGCATAGCAGCAAGCATTTACAGCATAGCAGCAAGCACATGAGGCAAAGCAGAGAATTAAACATCAGTCCTAGCATCATATCAAATTAATGAGAAAATTTGATCATTTTGTGCACCAACAAGTTAGAGAAAGCGTGGATCGCTGATAAAATATATCCTCTTCTGCTTTATATGCGCCGAGAAGAAGGAGAAAAACAACAAGATGTTCTTTTATTATTATTTGTTTTAAAACAATTTGTTGTTCAATGTTCCGAGCACCTCTACATCTGAAAATGTCGATCTAGAGGAAAGATGAAAAAGTCCCCTGAAGGGAAAGTGATTGTATATATATATATATATATAAAAAGAAAGCCCGAATAAAATAAGACCGGCAAATGCATTTATTGCCTAAAAATATTATGAAAATTAAATTGAACATGTTTATTGTAAACAAATCAGGTTCCAGCAGGCTGACAAAACAGTAGAATAATTTTGAAAAGGGGGAGATAATTAGTAGCTTTTGCATACACAGAACTAAATTGTCTGATAGCTTTGTCTAGGAGGTAGGGGTATGCAGAAAATAGGATAATGTAGTTTGTTTAGAAGGCAGGTAAATTTTGATAGAACATACAAAGAGGGATTTAAGGGATTAAGGGTTGACAGGAAAGGTACTGATAATAGAGACATACGTATTTATCAAAGGAAACTCATTCAGCTTTATATTACAGGTGGACAATGAGGAACCGATGTGGCTCAGAGAATTGGCAGAATATCCACGAGAGGAGAGAGAAGTCACTGATTCAAATCATGTGCGTTCAAAGTTGTTTTCTGCAAAAGACTCCCCATCCTTGTGTTCCCTTGCTAAAATGCCCCCTCTTTTAGATATATTCAACGGAAATTTGAACAAAGAATATGAGTGCTCTATGGAAAAAAAGAGACGCTCAAATGCGAGATAACTGTTTTTTTTTAAATAAAGGGCCAAAGACTTGCTGCAAGGCAGCCAAAAAAAAGAAAAAAGGAGGACAAACCCAACAGGACACAGACGGCCTGCGGGTACCAAACCGAGATGAGTCGGTGGAAGATATGCGAGGGGAGAAAAAATAGATTTGTGAACACTGAAAATATGCAGGGGCAAGAGAATGGGAGCAAGGAAAAGATGTCGTGGGGTGGGAGTAGCAGAAAGGATGTGGACTACGAGCCACAATGTGGACAAAATGTATGAAGACAGTGGGCTAATGGGTTACCTCAAAGATTGACCAAACTCTCGAGTCACAGTGGCTGTAAAAATTATCTGAGACATATAGTTAGTTTAAAGTAAACTGGGGAATGGAGGTAGGGCTCAAATAAAAGTAGGTTTTAGGGATACATACATGTTAAGACTAGGAGAGTATAATGTGTTAGTAGTGACGTTGTAGAAATGTGTTAGGATACCTCTTATATTAAAGTAAATTGTCTATAGAAAAGGGCGATTAGGTTAGAAATGTGTAGGTACATTGAACATTTAGGAGGGTGGACATGGGTGTAGTTGTAAGTATTGAGTAGATGACTAAATACTATACAGAGGGGGGAGTGTAAAGGGATGAGTCCCCCTTCCCTCTCTAACTGAATGCAGTGGAGGTAGACACCCTCTACCTCAAACCAAATGTTGACAACTTATTAGGATGATCAATGCCTTCAAATGTTACAGAAATTAGAATCATAGTCCTTTGCAGGAAAGCGCTTTTAGAGATGATTTAGTTTATGAAGTCGAAATGTCATGTAGAGAATGTGTCAGGTAGTACATGTTATGATATAATGTCAAAGAATCTAGATCCAAATCGGAGCAGGTCCCAAGTTTTAGGTAAAATCAGGATGTTCGGGCATTTCATAATTGGTCAGCCATTTTGGGGTTCGGGACGAAGTCAGGCACTCTAAGATGGATGCTGGGCCTACAAATAAATGAATTTCTGTAAAACCATGTTGAAATAATACAAGAATTACCTCATGGTAGTTCAGTGAGAGTTCAGTAGTCAAGGACATGGTGTCTGGGCTTCATATCTCTAATCGTGACAGTGACAAGCCGTGATGTAGCAGTCAAGGAAAGATAGTGGATGATGCTTTCAGCTGGTTTAATTAGCAGAGAGGATACAGCTGATGCCCATATTTGGGCCCCTGAGACAGGAAACCATGATGCAGTTGCTAAAATTGTCTCAGGATTGATGTAATTGATGTTCCCATTTTAAAGGTCAGGTACAGCACACACAATCTTAATCAGTATCAGATGTAGGTATGACATGGGAGCTTTTGTCAATTGGCAGCACAGTCAGTCAACCCTAGAGGAGGAAGGGGCTTCTCTTGGAGTGCCTGAACCAATAAGAGAGTTCTGCATCATACGTAGGGAACTGAGCCAACCTGGAGTGTATAAAAAGCAGGGTCTTACTCAGAATTATAGCAGAGTCCCAGAGATGTTTCTGATGATGTATCCCGTGTATCCTGTGTCTTGCCTACTGGAAGAAATAAAACTTGCTAACTTGAAAATCCTGCCTCAGCCTGTTGATGTGCTCCAGAGTCTCTTCTTCACCCCAGAAATGCCGAGGCCCAGAGAGTGGGGTGGTGGGGCCCTCATGAACACCAGGAAGCTAGGTGGGACTTAGTATCACATAGGAGTGTGGCCAGAGATCTTTCTGCTGAGAGAAAGTTTACGCCATTTTAGTTCTGGGGCACACCTTGCTACTGTTTTCACCCACTTATCTTTCCTGATGCAAAGCACTCTGGTTATGACCTTACGCCTAAAGAAGATTGTTCGTAGGAAT
Source organism: Ambystoma mexicanum (assembly GCF_040938575.1). Lineage (NCBI taxonomy): Eukaryota > Metazoa > Chordata > Amphibia > Caudata > Ambystomatidae > Ambystoma > Ambystoma mexicanum. The sequence goes on along the minus strand of NC_090925.1, from coordinate 321,996,118 downwards.
CCCAGGATTGGTTCATTAAGGTAGGTTTAGCCTATCCCAATCACTGTGGCCCACTTGCCTTTAAAAGAGGGCTGGCGTACCTCTTTAAGCAAAACATCTGAAGACTTAACTTGAAGTAACAAAGAAGGACTCAACCTTGGACCCTGGTTGAAGGTACAGTCTGCCTTCCATCCTCCGCCAGTGAAGGAAGGCCAGGATATCCAAAGAGGGAAGCACGATCCCTCCCCTAAACTTTTACCAGGGAACAGAGGGAGAAACAGAGTTAGTTCAGAGGACCCTTCAGCCACTCCAGAACCAGTACCCAGTGTAAGGAACCTGAGGGCGTCCTCAATTCTTTTCCCCCTGTATCCTCCTCTCGGGAGGCCATCACTATTGGATCCTGACCCTGGGGGTGGATATGCGAGGGAGGATCACCTGAGTGGAGGAGACTTGGGGAGTGGGGAGAGGATGTCCCTAAGTGAGACATGGTATCCCCCGCCCCCCATTTCCTTTCCATAACAAACCCTCTATCCCTCTGCCTCCTTTGTGGAGGCAGAGGACCTCCCTGGAAAGCCGTAAGCTCTGACTGAATGAAGTATCACAAGGGGAAACACCGGGCTGGCAGGCGAATATGCAAAGTAAGCAATGAACATTAATTAGAAACGGTGTCAGTTCATAATGTCGAACCAATAATGTCGAATTACAAAAATGTCGAATCCAAAAAGTCGAAAAAAAATGTCGAATTTTTTATTTTTTTATTTATATTTTTTTTTGGGCTCAGGGGGTAAAAAAAGGGTAAAACAAAAAAAAATTAAAAAAGGGGCTGGGGGGGCAACCCCCCCTTTCGAAAAAAAAGCAACCAAAAAAAAATTCGACATTTTTGTTTTCGACTTTTTGACTTTCGACATTATTGGATTTGACTTTTTGACTATAAACCATTTGAAACAGAAGCAAGCATTTCTATGAATACCGAATTGAGTGAAAGCAAATATGTGCACTTTTGAATACCAAGCAGAATGAAAGCAAGTTTGAGCACTTTTGAACATTGATCGGAGTGAAAGAAAGTTTGCGAATCTGCCCAATACAAAGAACTGTATTTTAAGAGAAACCAAGCACTGGCAAAAGCCAAGACAGTTCAAGGAACTGTGTTATATGAGAAAACGTGCATTGGCAACAGCCAAGAGAATACAAGGAAGTGTAACAAGTGCATGGTGGCCAAGCAAGCCACGTTACAGTGTCAGGAGGGTGTGACACGGGTGAACAAGTCAAGCGTCACTGTCAAGTTGAAGCAGTGGGCTAGTGTTGATGGAAAAGCAGCATGGAAGGGGTATTGGTTGCGTGAACTGTAATGGGTGGACCGTGTGGTCTGACAACTGCACCTAGGCCGAGCGCACTCCTGTATGGAAAAGCCAATGAAAGCACCCACAAAGAAGCTTGTTTGAAACTGCAACCAACTTTTATGTAATTTTGAAGTCAAGAAACTGAACTACTTATGTGAACTAGTGAAAATCAACAATATCGTTTTATAGTCATTTTTTCGAATACAAAAATGTCGAAAGTCATTTTTTCAAAAAAATAATGTCGAAAAAAAAAGTCGCATTTTTTTTAATTACGTTTTTTATTCGAAATGGGGGGTTCCTACCCAAACCCCTTTTTTAATTTTTTTTTTGGTTTTACCCATTTTTTTTTTATTCCCGGACCCCAAAATAAATATATAATTAAAAAAAAGAAATTCTTTTCGACATTATTTTTTCTACATTATTGACATTCGACATTCGACATTTTTTTTGGGAAAAAATGACCGACCACCACAATATCAGAAGAGCTGGGAAGTGTCCCAAGGAATTAAATTGTTTTGAAAAGCTGGAAGATTTGAACTCTTGGGGAAGGGAACCCCTATGCCTTATTAACTATTTTTTACAAGCGAAGAGCTGGAAGTAACTCTGACTTTGTTTTGAACACTACCTATTTTGATGCCAACATCCCTACACATTGTAAACAATTAGACATGAGGGCAAGTATAGGTTTTGGACACAGTCATCCATTTGATTTGGACTTCCTGACACATCCTTAGTTTTCTTTAGGAAGGGAAATCCCACATTGGCATAGGGCAAATTAGGCCTTACTCCATCCAGCATTTTGAACTTTTCTTCATCAGGCAGCCCAGCTGAGTGTTATCTGAGCAAGGACCCTCCAGGGCCTTGTTTGTGTGGCCTTTAATACTTTTGAGCCCCCAGAGGCTCACGCGCACTCCAGTTTCCTCCCGACCCTCTCTGCTTGTTGCTAACCCTGCCCGCACCGTCATCCTGCCTCCCAGCTTGCCACCCTCCCGATTGGTCAGCTGCACGCTCTGTGCCTGCCCTTTTAGTCTGCACCGCCTGCGAGCGCCTCTTTCTTCATCAGGCAGCCTAGGTGAGTGTTATGTGCGCAAGGACCCTCCAGGTCCTGGTTTGTGTGGCCACTCCAGGACCTTGTTTGTGTGGCCTTTTATAACTTTTGAGCGTGCACTCCAGTTTCCCCCGACCCTCTCTGCTCGTTCCTAACCCTGCCCGCACCGTCCTCCTGTCTCCCAGACCGCCCTTCCCCCATCCCCTGATAGGCAAGACCGCCAGTCATAACTGACCTTCCCAGGGCAGCCCTCTACCCGGCAGCCCCTGTGGCTAAGGGCCCCGGAGCAAAGGGCGGCTCCAACAGAGGCGGCTCCAGGTTGTGTCTGCGGGTGTCCGCAGGGGAAGCCAGCGGCCAGCCGTCAACCAGCACCAACCACCAAAAGTAAGTGTGGCATGGGTGGGAATTAAAGCACTTAGATGGAATTATGAATGTTAACCTGGGTCGCTTCTAGATAGAAATGTGAATGTTATGTCCCACACTTATATGAATTGTAAATGCTAGCATGTGCCACACATAGATGGTATTATGAATATTAGCCTGCGTCGCTTCGAGATGGAGATAGAAATGTGAATGGTAGTATGTCCGACACTTAGATGGAATTGTGAATGGAAGCATGTCCCACACTTAGATGGAACTGTGAATGTTAGCATGTCCCAAACTTACATGGAATTGCAAATGGTAGCATGTGCCACAGATGAAATCGTGAACATTAGCCTCAGTCGCATCTAGTTAGAAATACAATTGTCAACATGTCCCACATTTAGATGGAATTGTGAATGGTGCACCAGAATGGTCGCATGGTGAATGGTAGCTTGTACCACACTTAGACGGAATCATGACCAGTAGCTTGCATCGCATCTAGACAGAACTGTGCATGTTAGCATGTCCCAGCATGTCCCACACCTAGATGGAATTGTGAATGGTAGCATGTTCCACACTTAGATGAAATCTTGAACATTATCCTGAGTCGCATCTAGATAGAAATGTGATTGTTAGCACGTACAACACCTAGATGGAATTGTGAATCTTAGCGTGTCCCACGCTTAGATGGACTTGTGGATAGAAGCATGTGCCTCACCTAGATGAAGTTGCAAACATTAGCCTGAGTCGCATCTAGAAAGGAATGCAAATGTTAGCATGTCCCACGCTTGGGTAGAGTTGTGGATGGTAGCATGTGCCACACTTGGATGAAATCGTGAACATTAGCCTGAATCGCATTGAAATAGAAATGCAAATGTAATGTTAGCATGCCCCACACGTGTGTCACTGTTCCCCATGCTGTTGCTATATATCCGTATGCCCCCTCCTGTCGCTGTAAGCCCAGCCCACTGTCACTTGTGTCCGTGTGTCGCTGTGCTCCCTGCCATCCTGTTCACGTGCCTGGTCTCAGGCGCTTTAAAGATAACCATCATATCACATCACTACGCTCACTCTCTACTATACTCCATTACACAACTAGAACACAGCTATACCCCTGACAAATCGGCCTAGCTGTTCACATACGAATACTACCTCATAAACACCTCATCACCCTAATAAAACGCAGCTATCTGATGACATTGCGGCCTAGTTGCTCACATAAGCGTCCTTCAGGCCCAACGCAACCAGAACCCAGTCTGGGTGTCCACCCACCAGACTGCACACATCCAACTGATATCTTCAGCATCACACCTAATGCTAGGATGCAGCTACCATCCGGCAATTACATCAGCTGCACACTTATCTGGTACACCCACGCACCCTATGACTATCTCTCTCTACTGAAAGGAATTACGGTTCCCAAGGGCGTTCAACCTACCAGCGCTTTGAGATCATACCAATGATATATGGAGCGCTATATAAATGCCAAGTAACATAGCATAACATAATGAAGGTTTGTAGACCAAACATGATTCTGTTGTCTGTGTCTGCTTCTTGGTGCCTTCCCACCAGCCAGCACACAGCGTGCCCTGCAAGGATCTGCAGCAAGCTTCCTAGATAGGAAGTGCCAGAAGGTCTCTGAGCCTACATCCTTGGACAAGGCAGCTGCCTACAACATACTCCACAGATAGACCATCCACTTTAAAGGACGACACAAGCCCATTGGAGAAGTGCCTCGACGAGCATCTACTGAGGTCCGCCTTAAAGGACATTTTTGAGCCAGTCCAGTTCTTCGATCCGCAACTGATGGCAACGCTGACCGTTGTCAAGCAGCCGTCGCTTAAAGACATCCGAGATGTCTCGACTAGTGCTTCAGAATTGCGGATCAGCACAAGACGATTCCTGAGCACTGTGTAGGCCAGCCTGCAGCCGTTTATCTCCGTCACAGAAACAAGGAAAGCGCGATGAAGCCGACTTGACCAAGTCGAGCACCAAGAGCACCTACAGCACAAGGTACATTGTGGTTCTGTCCCCCTGGTCCTTCCCAGAAGGCCCCAAGAGACATCCTAAGACCCATTGCTCCCTTGTGTGCTGAAGCCAAAAACCATAAAACTGTTGTGGTTATTAATCATACCGACTACCCTCCTGTCAGTATCCAGAATGCATATCTTTTCCTTTTTTGAAACTGTCCTCTGCATTCCTATACAGGGTGGATTGTATTTCGTAGTGTTGCTAGACCTGTCTGTTGGAATGAATAAAATAGATATGTTTGATACAACCTTGACTGGACAGTCCCTTTTTTCATTGGGTAATAAATAACTTTTCGCTGTGTTGCAATTAACCAACCATCCACATCATCTGGGAGATAAGCCTGCTGTTCAGACCACGTTACCAAATTTGGACAAGGAGGTTTATAATTTGATTGTTATTCCAATCTGTTTGGATACCTTGTGGTGCATTAGAGGTGTGGTGCTGATTGATGGTCTAGAAACCGATATTCACCACTGGACCACTGGTACCCCAGAGGTTGAGTTGTCACAGTGATGTCAGCACATTCAAGAGTTATACTTAACTCAATACATCAAGTGTGGAAGCTTATTGAGAAATTGATTGATGAATTGGGCCTAATTACTTTATATTTGGAGAATTAAGCGACTTGAGTAGACATCATTGTTACTCATTGCTTACATTTTTCTAATTTTATGTTTGAATTTACATGATTAAGATCGTATTTTATTGGAATAAGATTATTTATTGAGATGATGATATTATTATATATTGGACTTTTGGATGTGGTGTAAATGTTTTCTTTTGTATTAAACCAACACACCCGTGAATTTTAAAAAAATGTGTACTTTCAAAACTCTAACTACACCCAGACTTTGGCAGGCTCATCTTTGCATAGGTTAAAAAGACTCACGATACACAATTGTATTGCAATTCCCAGCTCACTGCTTCATAATGATCTAGGTACATCGAACCATATGTACACATGAAAATAAAATGGACATTTATTAGCATGGGTTGACAGACCGTAGTCGGATTATCAACATGTTTGGACTGCATTTTTTAGAAGCCTTCTTCCAAGATTCTTCTGGTGCGTTTGCTGTTCAATATGAAAATGAAATGAATGATCTCACTTCATGTGTGGAACAATATTATTTGTTTTTCTTCTTTGTTGTTAAAGTGTGAGCTGGACAAATGAACAAAGTCCACTTTCAATATTGTTAGCATTTACTCTCTAGGAATTTGAAGCGATAAAGAACATCTAAAATATGACTCATATTACTGGAAATGAGATTTTTTTTTTAAAGCCATAATCATGACTGTTTTAGCACAGTCGTTTGCTCTTCTTGCTTCTGAGTGACATATATATTGTAATGTATCCTTAACTATAGAGTCGCAACTGAGACTCTATAATAAAGTGTTGGCGTTTACCAATATATATCTATATAGTACTTACTGCCACAGTTTTACCCAACTAAATAACACTAATTTTATTGACGTAGGAAGGCTTAAAAGATGTGTGTAAAGGGACCCCAACCAAAAAAAGTAGGTGCCACAAAACAATTAAACATAAGGTGAATAGCACAAATCTGGAACAGCTGTGGCGATGTCCAAAGTCACAGATTGAAAAATAATGGAGATTGGGTGCCCTAATCTACGGGCGCCCTCGTTTTAAGGGAACCAAATTGGAGTAACTGAAGATATTTATATGAGAAGTTTCATTAATTCTTCTGTGGTAATCAACACAATAGCATTGCAGCTGACACGTGTTTCGACCTATACCCAGGTCTTTTTCTCATGTGTTTGGTCAAGACCAGAGTATAGGTCGAAACACGTATTGGCTGTAAAGCTCTGATTACTTGCTGGTAATTGTCATTACCCCTAGTCCTACTCTTCCTCGTCACAGTACTTAGCTCATGAGGCCACTGCCTCCGACACAGGTCCTTCCTCTATTTCTTTTCTTTCCTATAACTCCTTCCCTTAAACCACGGCATCCAGTTTAAATTTTCCGGCCTCCGGCAGGTTGCACTGTTCCCGGCGCGGGGCTCTGGGGAGCTACAGTTGCTGGGCCCCTAGTGGGGCTACTCCTTCCCTTAAACCACGGCATCCAGTTTAAATTTTCCGGCCTCCGGCAGGTTGCACTGTTCCCGGCGCGGGGCTCTGGGGAGCTACAGTTGCTGGGCCCCTAGTGGGGTGTGTGGCGGGGCCCTCCAGGTGCAGCATGCTCCCGGTTCCCCTGCAGGGCTTGGGCTCCGGTTGAGCTGGAGCTGGAACTGGAGCCTATCCTGGTTCGTTTGCGTGGCATCAGGGCCAGAGTCGAGGCATCACTGCAAGGGGTCCTACAGGGCCCGGACTCAGGTAAGGGACTCTGCCCTGATGTTTTTGTGATGTGGGGGCTCTTTGTATGCCCTGGGGGCTGTCCGGAACGTTTCGTTCTTGGGCTTCCTTTTCCTCGTCAGAGGATTGAACGAGCCAGCTGATCTTCAAACGGCAGTCTGATGTGCCTTCCGGGGGCGAGTTGGCTCCACCTCAAGAGGGAGGGGGGGTGGTGTCTGTTAGTGTTTCTCCAGGGGAGCCTGAAGTGAAACACTGCCGTTGCCAAGCGGATTAAATGTTTGTTCTCCCTCATTGGTGATTTTCTCCCAGTCCTGCAGTTAAATATAGTGGATTAACAGGGGTTTTTGGCATTCCTATTTTGACTGCTTGTGCTTCTGCCTGCACTATGGGAAAGCGCTGTGCTAAACTCGGGCACCTTGCCCATTCCTCTTCCTCGTTTTCCTCTTCACCGGAGCAAGAAGAAAAACATCTAGGCTTTTTTCCTTGTCTAAGAAGAACATTAAGAAGTGGCTTCTTCGGCATCATGGCCATACGCATGGGCACAAGCGCCGGCATTGGTTGTCTTCATCATCCTCTTCTGGCGCGGAGTCCTCTGCCGCTTCCTGTTCGTCATAAACTGATGCAGAAGGGAAATATCGGGACAGGGAAGAGGTGGAGGAAGTTCTTGCTCAAGTTTGGGACTGTATGGATTTTTCAGAACCCTTGGTACCAGTGCCTCATGAGGTAAGCACTGGGAGGAGGAAGAGTGGACGTGGAGTTAATGCCAGTGTGTTGATTACCGCAGAAGTAGTAATACAAGTTATCATAAACATATCTTCAATTGCTCCAATCTTGGTTCCCTTATATGGCATTTGTTTTTGACACTTCGTAGGATTAGGGCACCCAATCTCCATTATTTAAAAGCTGTGTGGTTGCCATCAGAAAGACGTCTGTGAAATCAGGTGCGTACGGATTACTTCAGCAGGCACATGACCCATTCATCCTTCTTCCTCATCACAGTCCTTACCTGAATGTAGGACTGTCACGAGGAAGACTAGTACTCAGGGTAATGAAGATTACCGGTAAGTAATCGGACCATTAACCACACTAAGCCATTCTATGAGATTATAAAGTGAATGTAACACAAAGTGTTATCATCCATGTTCAAATTGCAGTTCACAGGTGTGAATGTCAGCAAGGCCAACTTAGTCAATCATTTTTCCGAGTTTGATTGTGTAGCATTATATTGATTAATAGTAACAGCTGTTATTTCAACAGTATAAAGAAACACATACATACACAAACATTTACCGTAGGCTGGCTAGAAATAAATGCTATTTATTTACTCTCCTTCCATGGCAACAAGATGCAACATAGCTTTTGAGCTTTCTGTGCAGTCTCCGTTCTCATGCGTCGCTCATATTTTCCGTTCCCTTTTTGGGCTAAAGAAAGACACAATGTTATGTCCGACAGTCCTTGCTTCTAGCAGGCTGTTAAAGCTGGGAAGTGTCCGTCACTTGCCAAGACACTTAAACACGACTGAGGGAAGCGGGGGGAGGGGGGTGGAGAGGGAGTACTGCTTGGCAGGGACATTGATTGGCCATCTCCCTCCTCAGCCCCACTCGCAAAGATTATCAGTCGGTCCTGTACCGCGCTGGGAAAACTGAAGAAGAGTGCCACGCTTCCCCAACAGCAATGCCAAATGCGGGCTTGTAATACTCCCGGGCCCCCACCTTCACTTCCGCCCGCGATTTCGTAAGCAATTAGTTGAGGCTCCTCCCTCGCCACCCAGGAACATATCCCAGTTCCTCCCCAGTTTGTACGTGTATAAAGAGCTCCGGCCTTCCACAAGGAGTAAAAGCGCGAGCCGTGCCCACCACCGCTGGAGACAGGCGAGGCGAGTGTGTGCGCGGCAGACAGACGTGCCCGTGGACGCGCCGTACACACGCACAGCGGACGGAAGCACGCGAGTCACGCAGACCGCCCACAGCAAGGACGCCTCGGGCTCGAGCTACAATTACCTGGCAACCGAATTCAAAACCAACGCGACCCCCCGCAGAGCGCCGGCCAGGTGAGAGTGGGTGTGTAGTAATACACGTGATGGCACGGCATAGCCATCTGACATTATAGAGTGCAGGTCGCTCTCAGGCATGTTTTCTGTTACAATGCATTTATTTTCGAATGGAAGATGGGCTCTGCATGTCTGAAAGGCCACTTTGGCTGGGGTAGAGCCAGTCGTGCGTCAGTGCTGTGGTATGTGTCTCACACTGTCCCAGCCTTATCAGTCTGTCACAAGCAAGGAGTGTCAAAAATAACAGTGAACTGTAAATGTGCGTGACAAATGAGAACGGAGACTGCACCCAAAGTTCAAAAGCTATCATTTTGTCGTCATGGAAGACTAGTAAATGCACGACATACATTTCTAGCCAGCGAACGGTAAATGTGTTTGTTTGTATGTGTGTATGGTTTTTCATACTTTTGAAATAACAGGTCTTACTATTAATATGCTACAGAATTAAACTCGGAAAGGTGAATGAAGAAGTTGGCCCTCCTAGCTTCCACACCTGTGAACTACAATTTGAGCACAGATGATAATACGTAGTGCTATATTCACTGAATAACTTGACTGCCATGGCTCAGTGGGTTAATTTCCAGCTGAAGAAATCTGTGCGCACGTGACGTCTCAGATTTCCCCCACCAGGGCAACCACTCCGCTTTTAAGCCTCCCTACATCAATACAATTAGTATTATTTAGTTGGGTAAAACAGTGGCAGCAAGTACTATATACATTGGTAAAGCCAACAGTTTTGGCTTTTGCATAGTTAGGTTGTTTTCTGCCTTGCCAGGTATTGTCAACTAATGCCCAGTTACTCGCAAAATACAGCTGGTAAAGAAAGCATATACCAGGTACCCCTATTGTATGACAGGCATTCCCATCAAGTACTCGCACCATTCCAAATATTCACATCCAAGGTCCACGTGTTAACATTTTAGGTTATTGCCAGGCACTCGTATCATATTGTCATGTATTTATTAAATGGAGCTGGACTGACCCCACTCAAGAGATTGCCAGGCCCTCAAACCAGTGCCAATGTTTATCATCACCAGATACTCGCACCATGGCTAGGCACTTTCCCAATTGCAATGTCTGCCATGAAATTCCCATAATTGCCAGGAATTCTCATTGTATGCTTAGTTACTTGCACCATTGCCAGGCGTTGCCTTACAATGCACAGGCAGTGACTGCCTTTCCAAGAGATAGGATTTGGCTTTCAATGCCCAGCTAGTCCAGAGGCGCAACTAGGCTAAAGCCCTTTGTTTGGGGGAAGGCATGCAGGGGGAGGGGGACATTTACCTGTGATATGGTTTCCATACTTTGTGCTTGCCAATATTGTTTGGACCTGCAGTCTTGTTCTTACCCGACTTCTCCACCTGCTGGCTGCGCTCCCAGTTTTGTCACTGGCTGGGCCTACATTATCTAACATTCCAGCGCCAGCTATTGTTTTACTCCTATTTTACAGTTTCTCTGTTCGGCTGTCGCTCAATATGACTATTCCTATTCCTTCTTTTTATTCTTCCTATTCACCATCTCCTAATTTCTCTACTTGTAATCTTGTTTTTCCTCGGCCCCCTCCTATTAATCTTGCTCTGTGGAATGTGCGCTCTCTCTGTAGTAAACATTTCTGCGTCTTCATTTTCACTTTTTATGTATTACGGAAAGTTGGATTTCTTCTGATACTTTATACTCGGGCCCACCCTTCAGGTCGGGTGTGGGTGGGGGGAGAGGGGATCATACTGGTATTCGATGTCACTTTAATTACCTTCCTCCTTGTCGTCCTACCTTTTTATCTTTTGAGTATTTCCACTCACAACTTTTGTTGCACCTCATTCTCATGCTTTTTTACTGATTTATCTTCCTCGGCTCCAATTAGTTCCTCCTGTGATTACCTTGATGCCCTGTTATCCGCTGTGTTACCTTCTCCTTCTCCATTTATTCTCTTGGGTGATTTTAATCTTCATCTCTTCTACTCGTGCATATTTTCCATCCTTGATTCTTATTAACTTACTGATTCTTTCTCCTCTAATGTCTCTGGCGCTCATTTAGATCTCATCTTTTCTGTGTGGACGGTTCCGGTATATATTCCTCCTGATCATCTTTCCTTCTTCTCGCTCTTCTGTTTCTGCTGGGGTTTCTCCTTGTACTTCTAATTTTGGTCATGATCTTTGTGCTTTTAACACTCTTTGTTTCTTCCTGTATTTCTAAACTCCCTTCTCATCCCTCATTTGCAGCTCTTTCAACTGATGATGCAGACTTTCAACTTATTTCCTCTTTCTTATTCACTTCTCTTTATCCTGCTAATTTTGTTCCTACTTGGAAGCCGTCACAGCCTTGGATTACCCCACAGCTTCGCACAATGTGGCAAACTCTTTGCCGTTTGGAGCGTCGCTGGCGGACGTCTCGCTTTGATGCTAATTCTCTGGTGTCATCGTAGCATTATGTTTAAGATGAGGCTCTTCTTGCTGCTAAACGTCTTTTCTGTTCTGATCTACTTCAATCGCGGCCTTGTCTTTTTCAGACTTTCTCGTTTACTTTCTCCTCTTGCTCCTGACATCACTACTAGTTCTTCTCTTTCTGCCACTGATCTTGCAACTTTTTTTTTCCACGAAAGTTGCTTCTATCATCCCTTCATTCTTTCACTTGTTTTTCTGTGGCTCTGTCATCTTTCTTTCCTTTCACTACTTCTGATATTATGCTTTTGTTGCTACAAGCTCACCCTACTGCTGCTCTTGCTGACTCGATTCCTTCATCACTCATACCCAAGGTCTATCCTTCTCTGGTCTCTTGGTGTAAAGTGCTATATAAATAATAAAATACTAATATAAATAAAATATAAATCTAATTTCTTAGTTTAATATATCTCTTCATTTAAACGTGCTACTGTTATTCCCGTCTTGTAAAAGTCTTCTTTAGACCCTTCTCTCCCATCTGACTTTAGACCTATCTCTTCTTCCCTATATTTCTAAACTTCGTGAGCACCTGTTTTATTACCAGGTGTCTTCCTTTGTTTCTGATGACTCTATTCTGCCTCGTTTTCGTTCCTTTCATTCGACTGAAAATGCTGTTCTTTCTGTCTGTGACTCTCTACTTTCAGCTTATTTGACATTCATCTCATAATTTTACTTGATTTATCTCCTGCGTTCGATAGTGTTGATCACTCCTCTTCTTGCATCTTTCTTCGTTTGGTTTTTCAGGCTCTGTTCATTATTGGTTTTGGCCATACCTATCCAACCGCACTATTCAGTATCTTGGGCTGGTACTTTTTTTCTTCTTCTGTTCCTCTTCTCCACGGGGTTCCCCAGGGCTCGGTCATGGGTCCCTTTTCTTTTCTCTCTCTCCTCTTGCTTCCATTATCTCTTCATTTGGGTTGTCTCGCCATTTTATGTTGATGACACCCAACTTTTCTCTGTTTTTCTTCCTTTATTCCTATCATTCCACTTTGTCATCTTGTCTTTCGGCTAATAAAGTTTGGATAGCTATCATCATTTGGTTTTAAATTCTGCAAAAACTGAAGTTGTCATCAACTAAACCTGCTCCTTCTCCCCCAGCTTTTATTTCTTTTACACCTTCTCTGCTTCCTATTTGTCTTTCTGCCTGTAATCTGGGTCTTTAGCTTGAGCTTTCATTTACTTGTAGTTTTCATCTATTTAACATTCACAAGGCTAGACTTTTTCTCACCTTCAATTCTTAATTTCTTCTCTAATTTTCTTCTCGTCAATTTTATTGTTCTTGTACTCTCTTTGGTCTTCCTGCCTCACGGCTGGCTCCTCCTTAACTCTGTTTACTTCCTCTATTCGTCTCCTCGTGATTCTATTTCTTGGTCTTCTCCTGGATAACTGTCCTTTCACTCATGTCTCAAATTCAATTTTCTCTCTACGGTTTCTAAATCTCTTCATAATCTTGCTCTTTCTTATCTCTCCTCTCTTCTTTGGTTTTGTTTTATTTTCCCTCGCAAACTCTTTGCTCTCGGTTTCACGTCCTCCTTGTGCTCCGTCTTGTTTTTGCTCCATTTCTTTACTTGCCCCATTACACTGGAATGTGCTTTCTCTTTCTCCACGTTCTACATCTTCGTATTCATCTTTCCATTCTGCTTCTCTTTTGTAACTGAGTTAATCATATTGTGAACATTATTGTACCGTGGTGTGATATTTGTACAGTGCTTTGGCGTACAGCACTTACTAACTATAAAATAAATATGAAATACTTGTGTGGGGGCATCTAACCTCTTTACATATTCTAATGAGACTGTTCTGGTGCAGTTTAAATGTTACAAAGAGTTAACCTCCTTCACGTCTGAAACCACACAGTTAAGGACTGGTGGGTGTCTCGTGTCCCCGCTACCTTTCTAGTCACTCCCCTGACATGCAAGTACTAACACCCATCACGATTTCATTTGCCTAAAAATGTATGTATATGAATGCAGGTGCTATAATGAAACGCTTTAATGTAGTAATTGCCAGGCCTTTAACTGTACAGCCGCCAGCACCGCTTATTGTCTGTGTACTGTTCTGCCCTGTCATGGCTCTGTAGGTCAGGCAGGTCAAGTCAACATAGCCCAATATATCGGGGTGGGGGCTGAAGGCCAATCTGCCCAATGGTCGTTGCACCACTGCCAGGGATTAAAGAAGAGCGGGCTTGGTTGTCGAGTGTAGTGTCTACGTGGTCCTTCTGCCTTGCTCACCTTCTCCCTGATGCTGTTGGTAGCGGGGCCAGGTAGGTGGTCGGGACCGAGGAGTGCAAGAAAACTTTGACTCAGCCCCCAGGCCATGCTTAGATTGTATCACTGGGAAACCATGTAGGGAAAGCGCCAGCCGGAGATTTGTATGGTGTCCCCGGTTTCTCATCGCCCATATTCTGTTGCCATTGGCAATGGGGCTGGGAAGCAGCATGGACGCCTTGGTATTCGGTTTGGGAGGAAGCCGCAGTAAACAGCAGCTGTGACTGCACTGCACATGCCCTTCTGGGATGGGGGCAACATCAGAGGCATGTGGCTTTGTCAGGGGCCTGTGTTAAGTGGAAAGGCTCTATGAAAGAATAACAGTGATGATGCAAAGCACTATGAACAGGTGAAATAAAAACACGAGTTCTATGTTATTTGATGTTTGTAAAGTGCGCTAATTAGCCGCTGGCTTGACCTCGTAGAACTGAGTGGTTATTTGATGGTGCATTGCTGCCCCTAACTGGGTGACCGTAGTATGAAATATAGCGTGCATAATGAGAGTAACTAAGCCGGGCCACTAATGTTGACAACAGACTGCAGACAGACGCTATGGGTGGGATTGCGCTGTATCATGTGAGGCGACCTCTGTGGCTAGTGCTGGCCGTGCGCGGTGCCATTAACAAGTTATGCGAGAGTAGTTGGGTGGTAGGGTGCTTGATACAGGGCAATTCTACGTTTTCTTTTATAAATCATATATTTTGCGCAGGCGCTAGAGAAGGATGTCACGTGACCTCGTGTGTCTCATGGTGACTCCCTCAGTTTCAGGGAGTTAGGTTAGCACTGCCCAAAACACTTGAGTAAAGCGGCACGTATGCTTCCACACATTTTGATGAATTTGTAACATTTCAATGCTAAGGAAAGGATTCAAAAGAAATATATTAAGCAAAATCACATGTACACATTTCCTTGTGTCGTCTTTCCGAAAGCGAGGATTTGAGCGAGGATTGACTTTATCAAGGGCACAACATTGTAGGCGTTCACTGGTCAACCTACTCGCAAATCTGAGGTCCAGCCACACACATAATTAAATTGAAGGGACCAGTGGCAAACTATGCAATAGCACACTAAACAAAAACGGCCCTTTTAACCAATGCTTTCTATACTAACAGCATTAACATTTTCTTGCATGATGAATCATGTGAGTACAAATTTCGATCGATTGGGTAATAGTAATGCATGTAAACTGCTTTAGATTAAAGCGCTATATGAAAACACATTGTCAAGTAATACATAGATTTGAGATCAAATCTGAAGCATACATCAGAGATATGTACAACACATAATGTAACATGGCATATAACAAAATGACAAACGGACACACACAATCATTCCAAACTGATACTCCAAACACATTCATACCAACAAGACTCGTGCTTGGAATGGACCGTAAAACTGAATGGACCTCAGGAAAGCACAATTGAATGGTCCCTGTGCCCCATGGCAAGAATTTTCACTTTGCAGACTGTAACAATGATGACCGCCGGTACTCCAGGTAAGTTCTCAGTGTCTTTATTGTCCTTGTCCTGTACTCCTCCACAAGACACAGGGATGGTAGGGGACACAAGATGACAAGGGAAACACCGGGCTCACCCCCACACCCATCTTCACTGTCACAGCTTTCTCTCTCTCTGCCCAACCGTCACCCAGCAGAACACTTCCACACACAAATTCCACTGCAGATGACCTCACACACACTGCTAATCTGTAAACCAGATTACTACACTTCTCCTCCCATAGAAAACACAAAAGCCAGTTACTACACCCCCCCCCCCCCTAGGGAAACGCAAACAATGATTAAGGTAATGTGACCAGCACGAAACCTTAACATCCAAACACAAAACAGTACCAGAAATTCCGCAACACAGCGGCCGCCTATGCACAGAACCCCTGGTAACTCAAATAGGAACTACACAAAAGGAAAACAATTGCAGGACAACCCCGGACCAAGTAGAAAATGCCAACAGCATGCAACCGCAAAACACAACTCGCCACTCCCTCGGTGTACACTTCGAGGCCTCAAAAATAAAATAACAAACAGAGCGCTTACGCCTGTCCCGAGCTGCCCCTCAGGATCTAGGGCTGCCACCCCTAGCCATACTATTGCTAGCTAACACTAACACAACTGCTACCTAACCAACTTACCCTCCTTAGCACAAAACACCTTCCACTCCGGTCTGCCACCCCGAAGTCATAGAGCTGCCCCTCTGAGCACTAACCAACCGCCCCCAAAGGAAGCAACAACAAATGCCCAACAATAACCGAGGGACCACACACACAACTCGGCACAAAACCGTTAGCCATTCCTTCTTTCTACAAAACACTATTTCTGAACACACCAGGAGACAACCTAAAATACCAGACTCGGAATCAGGAGGCACACTGGCAAAGCTAAATTCAAAACCATAGTAACCCATCTCGGCCAAAGACTATGATGGATCTGATAAATTCAACACAACCCCGGCACAGCGACAGACTGAAGTCAACACGCTATGAAAACGCTGCAGAAAACAACTGCCCTGGGAACAAGGCCCACGCCAAAAGTGACCAACCCTCAGGCACTGATGATGCACACCTACGACAAAGCTGACTACCCTGTAACCTCCTGCACCAAAAACCACAACACTCGGGCCGATAGCGACCAACCCTGACAACGTTCAGGCACTAAAGACCATAACACACAAAAAACCATAGCCGCCTAACCTAGGACCATACTAGGCAGAATGAAACCTAAGATCAGGAGATCAACACCCCTTGAAATACCAAAACATAGCAACCTACCCTGGCCTAAACCAGGCACTACATAAAAGGCAGAATGCAAAGAGGACATGCACTCCCAACACTCTAAACACGATACATGGGCACAACAACTCAACCCATGACTACACACAGTGACCACTATGCCACTCATACAAGGCGCTAAGATACTAATGCTGTAACAACAATGTGAATACAGGTGCGCCAATCTACTTGCATGCACCCATACAAGGCACTCGCACCCCAAACACTGCTAACATCAACTTGCACAAAATGACATTTAGACAACATTGCATAATAACCATGGAATTTGAATGCAAACATCATGAAAAACACACAACACATGTTCAAAGGTTAAAACATTACCCCAACACATGTGAATGAATTGGATGATGATCACCTCCAGCACAGCCCCCAGATACCACCAGCATGAACTGCTAGGCACCAGACAATGTCAATGTGCAAGAAAGTCAGAGTTGAGATGGCGAAAGTCACATTAATGCATTTTGTCATCACTACCCATAAATAAGTCCAAACCCCAATTCAGACTCCTGAGGGTTAACATTTGCAGAATATTACATTACACATTTGCAATTAATTACATTACAACCCCCACCCAGGAGATGAAAGAGGAAAAGCACTAACCCGCCCACAGGTCTACTCTCCCACGAAAGGCCACAACACTCGACACCACAAGGAAATGAACAATGGCCTCTAAAACCTCACTAAGGACACCCCCCCACCCCAGGACTTATTAAAGGAGCTAGGTACCTTCGAAACAAATGGGCCACCACATGCAACGTGCATCCATGCTCTCTCATACGGCCCGATACACTAACCTGACCCATGTCCACGCCGTACACCAGGCAAATTCATTAACCAATTCCTGCCCAGTACGGAACTAGAGAACGCTGCAAAATTGCTCCGACTGCTGCAGCTCCAAAGGACTCCGTGGAAGGCTCTCAGGCGTGTTCCGTTACAGTAGTAGGCCCCATTCAAGTGAATCCCTGCTTCTCCCAGATCCGGTGGAAACGAGGCTTGAAACACAGGAAACAACTATTGCCACAACCCTATCTACTCCGCAACCGCCATGTCCACCCCGCACTTTTAATGTAGCGAATATTGAAAGCACAGCCCTTCTGGAATGCAACCTCCCAAACTTCCTGTTCTTATTTCCTGGAATGTCAGCAGAGCGAGGCACCACAACGGCCACTGCTCACGTGATAGCCGTATGGGATACGGCCCCAGTTGTGACGTCACCACAACTGCTGGGAGCACCGACCTGGCACCACCGCGGGACTCCGCTGTCCCACCGAGTAGTCTGGAACTGCTTGGCCGCGCAAAGAAAGTAGCCACTCCAGCGTCTCTCAAAAAGCGGCGGGCACCCGCTCCTGCGTCTCTTAAGGAGCAACAGACACCCGGTTAAAGTGGGGACAGATCTTCCTGTTTGGCCCAATCTCCAACACCTCAAACAGCAGGCGCCAGCCGACCCAACGAGGAAGGTGCACTCTGCCCCCGCCAGCCCGACAACGAGAACGGAACGCGGGCTGGCATAAGAGAAGAGCACCCATGACGATCCACCTCGGATGAGGAAAGTGCACGGGAGTACCCGTCATCGCTGCAAGGCTTCCCTCATTATTAGCGCCACACTGCCAGATTGGACCACAGAACGGCAATTTAGCAGCTCCAACAGCACACACCCCTTCGCTAGTTAAGGGCACGCTGCATCCTCAACCAGCACGTCCCTGAACGTCCTGAATGCTGGATCGAACTAGAAGCACGGCACAGTCCAAAAGATCAACCGCCACAGAACGCCCCTCTTGAAACATGAGGGGCCACAACAGCACACGGCGGCCAGATAGACACTGACCCGCCTGGGTGTGGGGGGAATCACGGGGCGGTGCTCCAGGAGTGCTGCAACCCCCCCCCCAGCAGCGCCATCAGAAGGGCAATCCACCTACAATCCCATCCTCGTCGCCAGTGTAACAATGATGGACCGCCAGTACTCCAGGTAAGATGTCGGGTTCTTTAATGTCCTTGTCCTGTACTCCTCCACAAGACACAGGGATGGTAGGGGACACAAGATGACAAGGGAAACACCGGGCTCACCCCCACACCCATCTTCACTCTCACAGCTTTCTCTCTCTCTGCCCAACCGTCACCCAGCAGAACACTTCCACACAAACATTCCACTGCAGATGACCTCCCACACACTGCTAATCTGTAAAACCGATTATACAAAGACGTGAATCAGTTTCAGAATAGGCTATGGCCTTAGTGAATGTAATTACATGCAGATGGCCTTTGGAAATGAACGAATGCACTTTTTTTTTTATTTTAGTGATGAGCATATTTGATCTCAAATCTTGTTAATGCGTTCATTATGCAAGAACATGTTTTTTCAATCTAATGCTTTTGGTATAGAAATTATTGGTTTCCCCCTTAAAACTTGAAAGGGACGGTCTTCGTCTTTTGTACATTTGGGCACCCTGCCACATGAACGGGCCAGTCAGCGTCACTCCCTGTTAATTGCCCAAGTTGCTGCTGATAAGCCTTCCCAATTCAGTGGCTTCACTCCCGCATCTGCGGCACTCTGCTTTGCTTCCTTCTCTACTCGGCCTAGCCTATTCACTATCTATTCAGCCTGCCTCATTCACTGCTTTCCCCACCCATTCACTGGCCAGCCTGCCTCATTCACTGCTTTCCCCACCCATTCACTGGCCAGCCTGCCTCCTTCACTGCTTAGCGTCCCTCCTTACAGCTCACCTCGCCCCATTTCCTTTTCACTGCTTAGCCTTGCCTGTTCACTTCCCCCTTTTCATTCAGTGGTCAACATGCCTCACTCACTGGTCCCACTCTCTCCTCTCTGCTCCTGGCTCTTCACTGAACACCATCTCTCATCAACGGCCCCTCACTGCTTCCCATAAGTCACTCAGCGGCCACTTCACTTGCCCTGCTCATCTGCCTTGCATGCCCGCGGACCCCTCTGCATATTTAATGGATCACCCTTCCCTTCCCTCACTGGTTCACTTGCTTGCTTCGCAGGGGCATTAGGCCTCATTCTGTCATCACCCTCCTTATTCACTGATCACCCTCCCTCACTTTTGGGTCCTCCTGTGTTGTTCACTGGGCAGCCTGCTCCACCCAGTGGTGGTCCTGCTTTGTCAGCTCGTCAACCAGCCCCCACCAGCATTCACTGCTCAAGCTACTTTTAGTTGTCCCAATGTCTTTCCCACCCGTTTCTATGTCTCACTGGCTAGGAGACTTACCATTTTCTCTTGTCACCTTGCCTCACTCATTGATTGTTCTGCCCAAAACGTCACTCCGCCTTACCTATCAATGTTCATTTTGCCCCATAACCTTTGCCACCTTGCTGTTTTGACTGATTGCTCAACCTCTAATATGCATGTAATTTCCCTTTATTCTGCTTCTTGAGAAATATCTGCTTGCATATCGCCCCGGTCCCACCCACCAGGACTGATATGCAAATGGGTGTCTCTCCTCTGGTAAGGCAAAGTGGGCTAAAACTTGACTGTGGACCCCGGAGAGGGCACCTTGCCACAAAACAGGCTATTTACGTTGTGTTCGTCCTCAGTAGAGGGGCTCTCCCATTTTTCCATTGAAAGGAATAGAAGTTCACATTGATTCAGGAAATGGAATTCACCCCCACGTCAATGCATTTAGTCAAACTGATTATCGAGTTTGCAAGCCTTACATGATGTTAAGGCTCGCTGTATTCCTGCATTCCTCTGCCATTGACTGTCCGGTGCCCCTTGCTAGAGGCTTGTTTCCACCACCCCTCTTCAACCACCACCCCTGACCATCCACGACCATCAGATTCTCAGACCTTCCCCTGCTTTGCCTCCTTATGGCAACCGGTGTCCTCCCTGGGACTTGTGCATCCGCATTCTTTCTTTATTCAAGCTGATCTTGCATATCTGTACTGGCCACACAATGTCCTGCCCTCTTCATTGCTGATTCATTTAATTAGTACCCTGATGCACTCGGCTCCACAGCGAGTGGAAGTCCCCGGCCGGTAAAGGTCCATTCTCTGAGTTTATGCTCTTTAAATATTATATCATATGTTGCAAACCTTTTGAATCAATAAACTCTGAGAAGTGAAGCACTTATACACACGTGGAGTGCTTCAATGCGCTTCAAGGCAGGAAGGGAGCAAGAGAATATCGTTATCATTTTCAGCCCTTGAAGATTCCGAATGATTTAACACCAATAACCAGCATACTAGGCCAGGATATTTCTACTAGTATAAGTGTGTGACAAAGAGTGAGGGGAGAAGTGGGGGTGGGGGAAGGAACATACAAGACAAAAAAGGTTGGTCATCAATGCGCTGTGCATGCAGGCACAGCCAGCTAGGGAGGGGAGACGGAGACAGGACAGACAAACATGCTAAGCCTAGTACATTCAAGGTCGTGCAAGTGCGCAGACAGAAGTGCGGGGAGGGGGACACGTGCGAACAGTCCAGCAGGGGCCAGGGTTAAGTGCAGGGTGGGTGCCATTCTCAAGGAATGTATTCCGAATGCAGTGCAGAGGCCCAGAGTGTAGGAGTGGCGGGGGAGCCTGGGACCTGTGAGGCTCAGGAGGTGCGGCAGGTGATCAGTCAGCAGACTGAACAGGTTGGGGATGAGAACGAAGGAGGGAAGCAGGAGAGAACAGAAAGGAGGTTAACAAGGAAGAGAAGAGACCAAGTAAGTGTTATTGGTCATGAGCACCCTGGAAGTGAGCGCTGTCCATCGGGGAAACTCAGAACACAGGTTGTGCTCTCTGGTATAAACCCATATTCCGGCCTGCGCTTCCTACCTCTTCCCTGCTCCTCCCTCATCCCTTAGCCCTCGCGTAGTACAGTGTATACCATATCTTCAAACCCCCCCCCCCTCCCCAAGTGTGTTTTCCATGTTGATGATGCCAGTCATCAACATGGAAAACAGACTAGAGAAATACTGGGTGGCGTTGGACACGCAAGGTAAGATTTATTTTTTCTAATATAAAGTCCTGATTAGCACCCAGGTATCAACTACAAGGGTGCTAATGGAGATATAACCATCAAGGGCAGGCCCGACCGCCGCCGGTAATGGCCCACCGCCCTTGTTAAGGACCCCCGCTTCACCCGACCCCTTAACTTGAAGGAGGTGGGCCATTACTGGCAGGGTCGGTCTGCCCCGTTGGGTTATATCGCCTCAATAAAACCCTCCATAAAGGGGATTAGAGATATTAGTAACCTGGGACACTCATCATGGAGATGGGGTCCCACAGTTCTAGTGTGTTCTTGCAGCCACAATTTGTGCACTAAGCATAGTTGTGGAAGGGCAGTAGATATTTATAAAGGAAGTGGACTTCCTAAGTGCAGTTTGGTGATGGGCAGAGCAGTGCACAGGGATGCATCTAAAAATCTAATGGTGGAGGGAGGCCAGGAGCAGCGGCCAAAGAGGCATGTTATGATGATGGCGGGAAGCGACATGCCTCAAAGGGCCAGCACCAGCCAGGCAACAAAAGCAAAATGTTGGGTTACAGAGCGCATAGCCATAAGGCATATTTTTGCAAAGCATTGCAAAAGTCAACGTTGATGGCTAGAAGTCTTTGAAATAATCTTAATCACTGGCAATTGCACTGAGCAACCCTCCAGACCATCCCCTTTTCAGCCTGTCATAGCATTAAAGAAGATACCATATGCAAATCAGGCTTGGTGCCACCACACGAGACAATCCAGCCCAGACTGCTTAGTCACATCCCTTCTGTAGACCAGATATGAGGCATTTTTCAGGCCCAATTAGCTTCATAAGTGGGGTGTAGCTTGGGCCTCTATGCACAGGTGGTCCGAGACCCACATCTTGGCACACACATACAACTCAGGGTGACTCTTGCATGAAAGCATGAAGGTTGATGGCTAGAAGGTTTGACTTAGGATTACCTAACCACTGCGAATTGCTCTGGCTAACTCCCCAGACCATCCCTTTTCAGCCTGCCAGCCATTACAGACTGGGAAAGAACATATGACAATTGGGCTCAGTCACACCACATAAGGGGCTGTTCAGCATGAACCATTAAGTTAAACCCTTCGATACCAGACCATAAGCAAACCCAGGCTCCCAACCAGCCAATCGGATTGGCTAAACAGTGACCCTGGGACTAATTATTTTTAACAAGCTTCTTAAATCTGCTTAAACTGCTCAGATGGTCCCCGCTAATGCAACATTGCATACAGAATCCTAGTGCCAGCCGTGGCTCATCTTCCAGTGTCATATGTTTCCACTTTCTGCCACCCCAGGTGAGCCTTCTGTATCTCTAGACTTTTCTGTGGTTGCCCATTGCATGATGTCTTATATGCCCCAGTGTACCATCAGTGCCTTCTCAATGTCTGACCTCTCTACTCAATCCCTAACTTTATGTTTTGTGTTTAATTTTTCTTTTCTTTTTTTCATTGTGACTGTCATCAGCTCAATCCGGAATCTGCCCCTGGATTTGCAGAGTTGGCCAGAGAGCGACAGGAGCCCAGGAAATCTTACGACCGCCTGCAAAGAAATATTCCTGTGCAATGTTTTCTCAGAGCAGGAGCTGCAGGCCACCCGCACACAAGGTAAGAGTCACTGGGCTGCATCAAATCCAGCATTAGTACGGAATGGTGAGCATAGAAAGAGTCTGAAGTAGCAGCCCAGAGAGAAAGACGCTGTAAGTGTGCAAAGCTTGGCAACCCATCTCTTTAAGACTAGAACAGCAATACACAAGTTTCTGGAGAAAACTCAAGACACATTTGTTCAAATGACAAACCTGCTCTAGGAAACTGATACCCATGATGACTTACTGAATGCCTTGTCCTGTGATTTGTTTTTGTGCCTACGTCTTCATGTCAGCGCCCTGATGCTTGTGAGCTGCTGGCTCTATATAAACAAACAAATAAAATAAAATAAATGGAGGTGAAGGCAAAGCCCCACATGGCAATGGTGGCAGCATTTGTTTGTGGTGTGCAGTATGGAACTGGTCTCTAAGACACGGCACGTCTTCTGGGGAGATAAAGATATTCCAGTTCTGGGTCCTAAGATCTGGAACAAACTCCCAACGTAGGTTCACTACGTCTGACTGGCCCCCACAGATTTCTCCCAAAAAATATAAAGCGCATTCTTCTCGCCATCTATACACAAGTACATATATGTCTTGCATCTGTATACATATTTCATCTTATTAAACATGTTTGTATTATATGACGCACTCTGTCAAAAAAATCACTTTTAAGGGTTACTAATTTTGCCATATGTGGAACATACGGCACAGATGATGACCAATGAATGGACCAGGATGACATTGGGTCAGCTGGCTAAGCTGAGGATTACAGGTGTGTCTAGTATTTGAACAACTGAATCGCTTGCAGTGGCTCCCAAATTTGACCTATTGAGCCAAGAGGCTGAATAGCAGAAGTTAAGCTATACATGACCCAATTACATTAAATGGCATTACCTTTAAGGAAGATAAGGTAGAGCAAATGCTTCCACGATCATGATAGTTCTGCCAACTGGCAGAGGTTGTGATCGAGCACCTGTCTCCCAGCACTTGAGGCATCTCTAGTTTTACACCAATATAAAATGTGCCTTGCACAGCTGTCTTTCAAGAGCTAATTACGTTCTCTATATTCAAGAATGTTGACTTGCACAGATCGGAGATCACATGATACATCATTGTGATTTGATATGAGATGCGTTTACGCAAGTGAGCGAGTAACACGAACATGGATCAAGCTCCGGAGGGATGAGGGCACAAAAAGAACACACGGCTGCAAAAGGATTAGGTAATCCCTTGAACTGCCGGGATTCAAATATATCTGTGTTGGTCTCTATGGTGCTGTCAAGTTTCAGAGAGGCAAAGTACTCGGGTTCTAGACTGGTGAGCCCCACTGAATGAGCAACAAAGCTGCTTCATCAGAAGGTGTCCGATTCTGCCAGACTGGTGAGCCCCACTGAATGAGCAACAAAGCTGCTTCATCAGAAGTGTCCGATTCTGCCGGGTAGGCTTTGCTTCCACATGTGCATTTGAAACCTGGCTAGTAAAGCATTTGGGTCATAGACTCCCCACTGATCCAAAGAGCCTGCTCCCAAGTTACAAGCTTGCAGTGTTGCAGATCTATAAAGTGCATCTCTGCCAAGTGGCAATTACTATTGCTTTCTTATTTCTCGGCAGCATCACTAACTGGACCGGAAGGGTGCAAAAGATCTAACAAGAGAGGCCACCCCACCCTCCTTCCTCTGTACCTCCAAGTGACATCTGCATAGCGGGACCTGCCCCACTAAAGCCCCTTGAATAGTGTTGCGTACACACAGTTGTTTTTTTTTTTGGAATACAACAGGCCATTTTATTAAAGAGTCAATTTATGGTTGATCCCAGCAATGCACCGGCCCCTAGTGAACTGGTGCTTAACCATAATACCCATGTGGCCTTCTGCCATTCCGGTGCTTTCCAACCAGTGAACCCATCTCTTCGGTTTTACATTCCTTCCGGATGAACTACGTCACTTATGTCCTTCCAGGTTACAACCCACCTGTAGTAGCTTTTTTTTTTTTTTGTTGTTGTTGTTTAAATTTTTTTTTACCAGGAACTTTCTGTTAACTCCCATACCCCTGAATGGAGCAGAGCGCATGCCACTCTGCAGTTGTTGAGTCCAACTATTCTTATGGTTGAAAGGGCCCATCGCACCCACCATGGCTTTTGCAGCCAGCTGGTAATGCTTGTGGCTACCATCTGCAGCGTTATTCATCCTCAGCTAGGAGCACTCAGAAAATCTGCACCTGTGATGTAACCGAGAAGAAATAACATTAGCAAACCTTTTATACATAAAAATGTCTGGGAGCCTCTTTGCTGAGAATGAACATGGCCAAATAACCTGTTCTGTGGGTAGGTGCCCACTCGGGAGGGTCTACAACCACGTTTTAGCTCCATGTACTTTTCACAGAGGACATACCCATTTACATATCAGTCTGGTCGCACCCACTTGGACAGTCCAGCAATTAAATGCTAGGCAAGTCTCTTCTGAAAGAAAGTACCAACAGCAACCCCAGCCACAAGTTTTAATCTTATTTATCTTGGCATTTGTAGAGCGCACCTAGCCCGGAGACCTCTAGGCGCTGGTTTTTGAGAATACATACTTAACAGTTCAGTTCAGAGTGAAGCATACAGTTAAACAGTACTGGGGAGGGTAGATATATAGTCTGGAGTAAGAGGATTCATTTATCTTGTTGGGCATCTGAGGTGAAGCTGTGCCTCTCTAAGCAGTGAGCAAGGGGTCCACGTCTGGATTATCTTGTGGTGAAACCCATACTTCAAGGTCTGGGAGCCACTCTACCGAGAACGAACACAGCTAAATAACTTGTTCTATCTGTAGGTGCCCGCTCGGGAGGGTTTACAACCAATTTCTTCTTTGTGACAAAATAGTGGCAGGCACTTCTCAACAGGGCTGCAATTCCTTTAATGTGGCAGTAGCGACACTTCGCAAAAAGGCTGCTATGGCGGTGAGGATGCGGGAGGCGGAGACGACCATCGGCGAGGCAGAAGCTTAAACTGGGTCGTGGCCCTGGAAACGGATCAAAGAAAGGGGTGGCGAAAGCCCATGAAAGGAAGCTCACGGAAATGGAGCTGTGGCGGCAACATGAGAACCCAAGGAAAGATGACCCATTGGCTCCAAGTGTACAGCCATTTGGTGGGGCGGTTCACCGGGTATAAAGGGGGGGGGCAACCGCTGCAGCCTACTACTGCGAAGACCCTGTGAAACCAGTTCTACTATGACAAGTCCTAATAGAAAATGAAGAATCCTAACCCACGACTTCATACTCCACCCGAGAAGATGAAGTAATGAGGCTCAAGCCCCAGTATCCAAAAATCACAGCTGATGGATGAAATCTATCAGCAAGAAGAAGACAGGCAGGACCATGTTGCAGCTTCTTCATCATTGTTTGCAGCCCAGTGTCGCGTTGGGCAGGATGAGGCCTGTTGCATCTGAGGTTATGGCAAAGCAGTTTCACCTTGTTATTTGTAAACCACCCACCCCTCCTGCAACCCCACCTCTCCCTCTTAGCTGGGAGAACTTCTCTTGAGCAGGCCGGAGCTTTGGTGGCTAAGACGTTGGTACCTCCAGCCCTTTGTTGGACACAGGTGAGCAGGTTGAGGGTCAAGGATCTCTCGTGGAACCTGCGTGAGCAGTCTACGGGCTAGGAAATTGTGTGCAGGCCTTGTGAGCTTCGACCTCTGTCCCCATTCCTTGTAGTCCGTAGCAATATAATGGGAGCTTGGATAGTTGCTATGGCGGGGGCTGGCCTTTGCCGGCAACTACATCGCATAGTGCAGGTCTCCCCAATGGAGACCGCAACGCAATAGGATTTTATGTATGAGCTATGCTCTCGCGGGTGATATGGTAACCGAGAGCTAAAATGCCTGGTGTGGGGCTTGTCTAAGCGGTATGGCCATTAGAGTGGGTGCACGGCACCAACAAACGCTTTTGTGGAAGCTTAAGGGGTACATTGCTTGAGAGATAGCAATGCAATTTATCCACTGCCATTGGGTTGGTTCATGACCGAGCAGAAGGGTTGATCGTCCTTGCCGGGGGCAACGTGCTTGGCCTGGGAAATAAAACCGCTCTGAACAGTACAGGTTTGGTTCCCGTTCCAGGTGCAGGCCCTCATCCCAGAGGCAATATGTGCCCACGCCCGCTCTCTCATGGATGAATTATTGTATGATACAGATGGATTACGCAGGAGTGCGGGGTACTTCCCAGGTCAAGGAGAGGCTGAGTGATTGCACGCCATTTCATTTTCTTGCTCCAGCATATGGTGCGTGCAGTACTGTCGATAGATGTCAATACAAAGCATTCTATACTATGCAACCTGACTTGACCATTAAACACTTGTACTTTTTAACTAATGTAACTACACTTGTAACCGTTTTACATACGCAACTTCTGTAACCATCTTCTTAAGAAAAAGTGCCCAAATGCCTCTGGGTTAGGTGCGCTATATAAGTGCCAAAAATAAATAAATAAAGATTCACTAGACAACCTGGTTAACGAAAGATATGTGTCTCTACTAAAATCACAAGCAACAGCACTTCGATGCAAACAATCATAAACAAGTCTCATTGGAAGGGGCGTGGCTACAAGAGCCATGTAAGAGGACGCGTTCTGGATGAGCTCCCGAGATCCTGCAACGATCCGAGCAAATAAGTGCGTTAATACGGACCGCCGACCACTGACAAAACACATGTCGGTGTGTGAATGATTGGGCTACGCATGGTGAACTTCTGGATGGTGCAGGAGTGGTGGCGGCGGAGATCGGTGCGGATGAGATAAAGAACACCGGGGACGGAGGACGACACAAAATGGCCGACCAGGGTCCGGAACAAAGGAAGAAGTTAGCCGCACGGTGACCCAGCGGAGGCGACGCACTGGGCGCACATTTGTCACTTGAGCAAACTACAGGTTCCCTGGGTCATGTCGAATAGGACGGTGAGGCCGAAGGCGAAACAGCCCACCCTGGACGACTTCACTAAGACGTCCCCGGGTCAGGGCATCACCAAGAGCAGGGACAAGCTGGCTGCGAGCGGCACGATGACTTCGGGCACCAACCAAGAAATCCTGGTGGCGATTGCGGACCTAAGGGCGGCCGGGGAATCTAAGCTCGAACTAGCCGTCACCGAACTAAAAACGGCGCTGGACCTCAAGGTCGGAGAGGTTCAAGAGGACTTTAACCTACTCCGACAAGATGTCAGGGCCTTGGCGGAGCGCACGGAGTCCCTTGAGAAGGAAGTCGGCCCGAACACTGCGGATTGCGCCTCCCATAAAGCCGAATTGCACGCTCTGATACAAAGAGTGGGCAACCTCGAGAGCAGAGCGGAGGAGGCGGAAGGACGAGCCCGTTGCAATAACATCCGCATCGTGGGCCTGCCGGAGGGGATGGAGGGCCGTGATCCCACGGAATTCATTGAATCCATGTTATTACAAGAGATACCCGGAGGGGCCCTATCCCAAGGATTTGCAGTAGAAAGGGCACACAGAGCCCTAACGAGGAGGCCGCCGCCGGGGAACCCGCCCAGGCCTATGATCGCCAAAATTCTCAATTACCGCGACCGGAAGAGGATACTGGAACACTTTCGTAAGGGAGGAACGATCACACGAGGAGCGTCAAACATCACGGCTTACCCGGATTATACCCTGACTGTGCAGCGTAGCCGCATGAATTTTGGGTCAGTAAAGCGCAGATTGAGGGAGGCGGGCCACAAATATATGCTACTTTATCCCACAAAATTGAAAGTCATTCATGCACATAAAACTCTGTTTTTTGAGACCCTGGAGGATGCAATGGGATGGCTCGATGAACAAGGATGCCCGCAGGAGTCAGAAGTTCGGACGAGAAAGAGCTCGGAAGAGATACGTGAGGCATGAAGATGGCGCCGCGAGATGGCGTGGGACTCGAATATAGTTGTTTGCGCAGCCTTCGGCAGAGAAGGTCGGATGATTGCACTATTTGTCATAAGCACTGTGGTTAATGTTTACTTAACGGGAGCCTTACGGAACGATTCTCTTTACCCCACGATAGATTTAGTTAGGTGGCCATTAGGGCAACCTCACCCTACTGAGCTCTGCATCGTGCGGTGCTTACAGGGCTAGATGTGGGGGTGCCTGAGCTCCGAGGCTGGAGCTGGGCAGCAGTTGGGGTGTGTGATGTTGGGGAAGGGACGGGGGGGAGGGGAGGGAAGTTGGGGTTTTGCTGTGTACATAGTTAAATGGTGTTTGAGCTGGCACGAGAAGCTACTAGAACGAGATGCTATCTGCATCACGTGGGCAAAGGGGAGTCGCTACATGGGAAGCAAGAAGATACTCCTGAGCCATGGGAGACCTTAAGATCGTTAACATGGAATGTCAGGGGACTTAACAGCTATTTGAAAAGGAACAAGGTCATGATGTACCTTAAAAGACAGAGGATTGATATTGCGCTGCTGCAGGAAACACACCTGACCCAACAAAAATTGGAACTGATGGGGAAAAAGTGGAGAGGCACAGTAGTGGGCTCTCCGTACTCTGCCTATGCTAGGGGAGTGCTGATCTGGGTGGCACCGCATGTTCCGCTCCGACTCATACAGGAGGAGGTGGACACGGAGGGCAGGCTGGTCATGCTAAGGGCTTTGGTAGAGAATAGGGAGGTGTGCATTATAAATACATATGCCCCCAACCAAAACACTGCCACGTATTTCAGAACACTATGTACTCGCCTGGGCGCGTGTGTGGGGGGAGGGGTTATTTGGGGAGGGGACTTTAACTGCGTGCTCGACCCAAAGGCAGACAGGTCTGATGAGAAGATTGATCGGCCCACCCCGGCGACCAGGGTATTACAGGCATTGCTAGAGGACTTTGGGCTGGCGGATGTTTGGAGACTGAAACACCCTAATGACACGCAGTATTCTCACTACTCTGCTCCGTAGCACTTACATACGAGGTTGGATTATTTTTTTGCTACGCCAGATGTGGTGATAGAGACCACTCAAATAGAATATAGAGCAAGGGTCCTGTCGGACCACTCGCCCCTGGTGCTGACCTGGCAGTACTGTCGCCCTAGGGCGCGGATACCGACGTGGCGCCTCCGCGCGGAGGCGCTTAGAGCCTCAGTCTTCAGGGAAGACATCAGGGACGCGATCTTGCAGTACTTTGAGGCGAACACGGGCAGTGTGGATTCAGCGAGTACACTCTGGGAGGCTTTTAAGGTTGTGTTGCGGGGTACTGCCATTTCTAAGTCAAAAGGCCTGCAGGGTGGGGTCCTAATGGAACTGGAGGAGGCGGAGAAGCAACTGGAGCGCGAAAGCGACAGGGCAGGAGTGGACGCAGAACTTGTACTCGAGTTGCCGCAGAGGTGTGCGGAGCTTTGGGAAAGGCTCTGCAACCTTAACTACAAAAAATATGTCGAGAGACAACACGCAGGTGGGGACAAAACTGGCCGCTTGTTGGCGTGGTTATATAAGAGCGAAACCCCCAGGCCCCCGATTAGGACAATAACTAGAGAGGACGGGGAGGTGGTTGACACCCAGGAAGGAGTCAATGGGGCATTTTTTGACTATTATAGAATACTATATGAGGACAGAGGAGGGGAAAATCAGGAGGAGATTAGAGAAACATTGAAGGACATGGAACTGCCCAAGATTAGTGATGAGGAAAGGGAGAAACTAGACGCACCTATTACCCTGGATGAATTAGAGGAGGTGGTGAAACAGCTGCCCACCTGCAAGACCCCGGGCACGGACGGATTCCCTGGCGAGTTTTATAAAGTATATAGAGCAGAGGTACTCCCCCCCCCCCCATATGATAGAGATGTTTAATGAGTCTTTTGAGAAGGGTCGGCTACCGGATACGCTTAGAGAAGCACTAATCGTACCGCTCCCCAAGCCCAACAAGCCAGGGCATTGCTGCGGCTCGTATAGGCCGCTGTCAATGTTGAACCAGGACAGCAAGATCCTGACGGCGGTCCTGGCTAATAGGCTACGAAGGGTCATCAGTAAACTGATACACCCGGATCAGACAGGCTATGTCCCCAATAGAAATATAACTCATAACCACAGGTGACTCCACCGGGTGATTGAGGAGGGGAACAGAAGCGATGAGGAAATGGTGGTGGTGTCCCTAGATGCAGTCAAGGCTTTTGATTCAGTGAGGTGGCCATGGTTGCTGGCAGCCCTGGAAGAATACGGGATGGGGCCGGGTTATGTTAGGTGGGCGGAATTGTTGTACAGCGAACCACTGGCCAGAGTACGCACGGGATCAGTGATATCCAAGAGGTGGCAACTCAGTAGGGGCACTAGACAAGGGTGCCCCTGGTCCCCGATGCTATATATTCTAGCCCTGGAGCCCTTAGCAGTGTACCTCAGACAACAATATGACTTGGTTGGCATTGAAGTGGGGGGAGAGAAACACCTAATATCCCTATATGCTGACGATTTGTTACTGTATTTGAAATATCCGGAGGAAAATCTTCAGTATATTTTAGAGGTCATGGAAAAGTATGCGGAACTGTCCGGCATAGCGGTAAACCCCCAAAAATCGAGCATGTTTCCATTGGGGAGCTACACAGGATCCCTCTGGAACGATTGCCAGTGTTGTCTGTGCCTTGGGCAGCTGACTCTTTCCGCTACCTCGGAATAGATGTATATCATACTGTGGAAGTGGAACACTTGCACAATACCGAGGTGGCTGTGAAGAAAATCCGCATGAATATGAAGTTTTGGGAGAAGCTGCCGCTGGCGATGATGGGGCAGGGGGCGGGGGGGCGATGCTCAAGATGGTGGTCCTGCCTAGGTTGTTGCATTTCTTCAGTAATCTACCACACCTGATACCCAAGAAGTTCTTTGCCAAACTAAACAGCATGTGTAGGGACTTCCTGTGGCACGGCACCCGCAATAGAGTGGCGCTATGGAAGCTACAGAACTTCCATGATAGAGGGGGCATCAAGCTGCCGAACTTTGAGGCCTATTATGTAGCCAGCCAATTGCAATATGTAACCAAATGGCTTTCTGATGAAGAAACTCCTGAATCTAGGCTGTTTGGGCAGGATTGCGGCCCGTTTTACCTAAAGGAGATCATCTGGGTTCCTAGACTTGAAATGAACGAACGCCCGAGTATGCTGTTGCTTGGGTGGAAGATGTGGCACAGAGCATGCCAATTGATGGAGAGCCCGTGCCCGTGTTCCCCACAGGTGCCGCTAGTTGCCTTAACTAGGGGAGACAGCCATCTTAGGATGATAATCAGGACCTATTGGGAATCTGTTGGGCTGGCCACATTGGGAGACATATGGCAAGAGGGGGCTATTAAAGAATTCGAAGACCTGGGAGAAGAGACAGGGTTGCGTGGGGGCCAATATGTTACGTATCTTAGGCTAGTGCAGACCATCCGTAAAACCTGGTCGGAGACTGTGCTGGCGGAAGAACCAGACGCTCTAATTGGAACGATATATGACCTATCCGAGGGAGGGCACGAGATCTCTAGGTTATACGAGGTGGTGATGACCCGGGTGGGGAAGGACTTGATGGAATTGAGACTTGACTGGGAAGCGGAGGTGGGGGCGCAGTTGACCGATGGGATGTGGAAACGGGCCATGGGATACCATAAGAAAGTGTCCAGAAATGCTAGATTGCAGCAAATACAGCTATATATAACGCATAGAGCCTATATGACCCCGAAAAGAATATCTAAGTTCGCGAACGCAGGAAGACAAGCATGTCCGGAATGCGATGAGGAAGATGCGGATATGGCACACATGTTCTGGTCTTGCCCAGTGATTGAAGCTTTTTGGGGTGAAGTGGCACGGAAACTAGTAGACAAAGGGGTCCCGCTACACATAGATACGGCCTGGGCCGGCCTGCTGGGAGGGTTCCCCAGACCACGGAATACTAAACACCTTGGGAAACTGAGGGACTTGGCATATGTGCTTGCTAAAAGAAGGATGGCCATGAGCTGGAAGCAATGCCACAAGCCACGGATAGAGGTATGGTGGCAGGACTTGCAAAAATGGGCGGAGGCTGAAACGGTGGTATGGCAGGAGGCATGTAGCAATTGCGGGGAGGAAGATGTAGGTAACCTGACGGCTTGGAGGATGTTAATTACAGGACTGTTTGGCACGGTAGTGGACCCTGCAGCTTCGGAAGGAAGCGATACCCAGCCACACGCAGTGGATACAGAACCGAAATGTTGATAAGCTCTTGAGCGGGGGGGGGAATTGGGGCGCAGTAACGAGTGTTAATTGATGTTTACGAGTCTATTGTAATTAATGCTGCAAGTTTGGTTTGTGTTTATTTTCAAAATAAAAATTTTTTTAAAAAAAAAGTCTCATTGGAATTATGGTAGTCATGATTTATAACATTCGTAATACCAGGTTCCTCTGGCTTCTACGCGCTAGATTGGGTAGTGAACCCATATTGCACGCCATCTTTGGTGCCCAAGAAAAGCATGTTAGCGGTGAATGGACAGACGAAATAGCCAGTCTCTAGCACAGGCAGTAAAGATATGTGGATAGTACATGGAAAGAGCAAATGCATAAGCCTTATCCACGTTTTCGGTCCCTCGTAGGATGTATGCACCTTCCAGGTCTGTCTGCATGGATGCACGTGGTGAATCGTCTTCTATAGCGCATCGGTTAGGGGGGAGGTTCATTATTTAC
Source organism: Ambystoma mexicanum (assembly GCF_040938575.1). Taxonomy (NCBI): domain Eukaryota; kingdom Metazoa; phylum Chordata; class Amphibia; order Caudata; family Ambystomatidae; genus Ambystoma; species Ambystoma mexicanum. The sequence continues at coordinate 321,962,346 of NC_090925.1, read as the reverse complement.
AACCACTGTGATGTATCAGGATCTCCGTTCCTAGGAAACATTAAACTGTGGAGCCAAAAGGTTAGTGACTGTCCCCCATGCTTTCTGCATAATCCACCCAACAACATTGGGTAAGTGTTGGCAATAAAAGGCTGTGGTTTTTATTGCACATTACCTAATAATAATAATAACAATAATACATATTGTACACTTTTGGGCATGGGGTCCAGGGTTATGCTCCCTGGCCCGGGCCGTCTTCCACTTCCCACAACGGCGTTGGCCCCGTTCATTGCCCTGTATCTCTTTTCTTCTTCTTCCCTTTTTTCATGGGTGGGAGGGTTCTTGGGGAAAGAAAACAGTATTCTGTGTTTGCAGACTACTTGTTTGGTGCTCCGTGTAGAGTCCCAAACAGGATTGTACTTTTCTGCTGCTTTTGCAGCTCCTTATATTGTGGATTACTAGCCTTAGGCTATGTCTGCTTGTGTGGGGCTCTGAAAAGCCCCCGGCCGGCTGGCGCAGAGAGCAATTTAGCACCTAGGGGTGCTCTTTTGTTCCCTACCTGGGAATTTCCTGCCTTTTGCTTTTGGTGCTTGTCACCCTCTCTTGTTCTGTATTTGGCCCATTGTTTCCCCTCATGCTCCCTGTCACTGTGTGTCTGTGGGAAGGGCTGGGGAGAGGTGTTGCACTTCCCCTGAGTCACGGGCTGCTGCCTGGCAACCTGTGATCTGCCCCTCTCCCCATTTGTCCTATTTTGCCCCACAGGTTACTGGCCCCTGCTCTCTTAGCTGTGGGGTGCCCCCTCCGTAGTACTGTCTATAACCTGTGGAGCCAAAAGGTTAGTGCGTGTCCCCCATGCTTTCTGCAGAAACCACCAAACAACATTGTGTAAGTGTTGGCAATAAAAGGCTGTGGTTTTTATTGCACATTACGTAATAATAATGCACAATCATCATCATAATACATAATGTACACTTTTGAACACGGGGTCCAGGGTTGTGCCCCCTGGCCCGAGCCGCCACACCTGGTAGGGTTTTCGGCCTACCAGGTTCCCCCCAAAACTTGCTACCTACATCCTCTTTCTGCCAGGTTATCTATTATTTCTCTGTAAAAATGTTCCATTCCTTTTTCAGACAGATGGGTTCCATCTTTGTGGAAAAATTCCGGGTTTGCTAAAGATATTGTGCTGTGCCTAATAAAATGTATCCCTCTGGTTGCGCAGAATTTCTCTATCCCTCTGTTCAACTTCTTTCTCGCTATATCAATAGCTTTATACGAGTTTGCCCCCAACCATGTTTTCCTTGGAAATATTGCAGAGTAAAAAATGTCTTGTCTCCTTCCAGTTGTGGTCTATGCCTGCTAGCGAGGGACATTCAGCAGCCAAGAGTTGTTTTCTCCCAAAGTCACTAAACCATTGGCCCCCAGATGTACAATTAGAAATTCTGGTGATTCCCTGAAAGCTACCAGGTCTGCTAGCCTTTCATGAATGTCTGGCCATTTTCGGCCTCTGTACCCGCACCATGACGTGATGGTGTTTTGAAAAGCTGTCTTGTCTTTCGTTTCCTCCGACCATCTCCCCGTTCTGAACACAAAGGAGTGCCCTATTATCCATGCTGATTTGAGGGGAGGGGGGCGTTGCGATCTGTGTGTGGAGAAAAATTATATTAGCTCCGGTCTTATGTACCGTTTGTAACATTCTGATTTCCATCCCCTATTGCTTTTACTTGTTGCGCCCTTAGCCCCCTTTGCCAAGCTGAGGTTGCTGCACCTATTCTGAATGAGCGGGTGTCGTATTCCTTGGTGTCCCACCCGGCCTTACCTATGGCCTTCATGAGTACTACTTTGAATTGGAACTGGCTTAGGGCAGATGTGTCCCTATGAATCAGGAAACAGCCCCCCCCCCACTAGTGGGCGTTGGTCGTTTTATTGGTTGGTGATGCACACCGGGCAGTTGGTAACATCTTCTATGCAGTAAATGTTCATCTCCCTTCTGCACCCTGTCTTGGATGCCTGAAACTCTATTGTGATGCTGTCCGCCCAAACCCTTGGATCCATTATCCCTAGACCATCACTGGCTTGTGTGCTTGACACTATGAGCTCGCTCACCCTGAAAGCCCCAAAGTATGCTAAAGGAAAAAGCAGTTTTAACAATTGTGCCTCGTATGGGTGGGAACATATTGTATCTAGTAGCCATGTTATGATTGTTAGCGTTTGGAAATCCAGCAGGCACCTCTTATCTTTCTGTGGCCCTTCAATTTCCCCCCTGGATCTTTGAAAAATATGCTACTGCTGTCTTTTTGCCCATTCCTTTTTTTACCCCTTTCCTGTAAGCCCATCATTCTAGGAATTCTTTGACATCTGTTATTCACTCTACATGTGTTATACCTTAACATTTAATACAGTTTCCAAACACTTACTATATTGGGCGGTGGTGCTGGTTGCCAAAGCCTTCTTGGCCAGGTCTAGAAGCAGCCCCGTTGATGGGTCTGTGGTTTTCGTTGGCAGGGAAATCCTGCTGACCTCCGTGTCTGAGGTGTGCTGTTGTTGGCTGCGCGCCCCGGCTGTTTGGCGTTGATGCTGCATTTATCCGTCTGCCAGGATATCCCAGCCGTCCTTGGGTACATCCGTCATATCTCTCTGGGTATTTGGGGCCATTTGACGAAATTTGCTCCACTGAAAACGAGATAATGCATCTGCAGTGTTATTATCCGTCCCGGCAATGTGTTTCGCTCTTACCACTATGTTTCTGTTCAGAGTAATCTTGCTCATTGTTCTTAAAATTTTCAAAACCAGTTGGCAGTTTGTCCTTCTGTTAATAATCCCTACCACTGCCATGTTATCTGACTAGGCGATTAACTGTGTTTGCTAGCTGGTCACCCCAGATGTTTAGTGCCAACCAGATTGGTATGATCTCAAGTAGAGTAATATTCTTGGTCCAGCCTGCTGCATGCCAAGTGTCAGGCCATTCCCCAGCGAACCACGCCCCAAACCCTTTGCTCCATCCAGCATCAGTGAAAAGCACCCTTTTATTGACCGTGTTCAATGGCGTGCGCCATTTTTGTTTTTCTGTTGAAATTTATAAGGAATTCTTCCCATACCAATAAGTCTCTTCCCCTAGTCTTAAGTGCAAATGTGGTTTTTGAAACCCTTTTGTCCTCAGTTCCAGACTTCTTGTTTTGCCCTGCGGTATAACCCTGGCTTCAAAATGTAGTCTTCCTGCTAGAGACTGTATTTCCTTGACTGTGCCTTTGCCTTTGTTTCTGATTTTGTTAAGTAATTTTCTACCTTTTTGTTTGGAATCCTGCATTCCCCTGCGCTTGAATCTATCTCTATGCCTAGGAAAGTTACGTTAGTTGCTGGGTTGGTCGTTTTTTCCTTTGCCAGTGGTATACCCCACTGTGCCATCTGTACCATTTTCCTCAATGCATCTTCGCATGTTCCTGTTCCTGGGTGACCTACGATCATGAAATTGTCCAGGTAGTGTACTACCTGTGCCTCTGGCACTTGTTTTAAGATTGCCCTTTGAAAAAAGGAGCTGAGTTTTTTGAAGAGGGCGCAAGATATTGCGCTCCCCATTGGCCAGGCATCTGTCCACATTACTTTCACTCAAATGTGAAACCCAGCCAGGGTTGGGATTTGGGGTTTACTGGTAGGAGTCTAAAAGCTGACTCAATATCCAGTTTTGCCATTAGACCGCCTCCCCACTTTTCTTGACAATTCTGAGTGCCTCTAGGAATGGGTGTAGGTCACTGCAGTTCCAATCTCTGTAAGCTCCCTCTTTGGCCAATGAAGGATTAAACGAAAGGAGAAAAGCTCAGTCTTCCCCCCCCCCCCTCACACCCACAATCCACCACCCCAGCCCCCTGTCCTGAACGGAGCTCCTCCAGCCCACGATCTCCTGCAAGGACAGGCAGTCTGCTGAGACCTATGTTGGGGAGCCTTGGCCTAAATAAAGATGGAAATCGTAACAGAGGGGAAGTCAAATTCCACTCAGTCGGCTAGTCGCTGCTTAAGTTAAATGTGTTTTTTTTTTTTTAATCAAATACAATGTTTTGACTCCAAGTAATGTAATCCAGGTGTAACCTTTACAGTGATGACAATCATAACTGGAACTAAGGCCAAACTTCAAGTGTGTGTGTAATTAATAAATCTGTGGCCTTTCAAGCCAAAAAGAAAAAGGGGCCTTTTGGTATGGTTATTTTTGCTGCAGGAAGTGATACTACTTGGTAACTAAGACAATTGGGGGATAGTCTGGAGGCGTGAAGTGGTCCAGTGCCCAGGTTAGATCTTTAGTGCAACCATATAATTGGATTTCTTTTTTTTATTTTTATTTTTTGGGTGCATTTATTTTTTAAAGGGCTTTTGTGTATCTAATGGAGTGAAGGTGTAAGGTTTGCAGAAGTGACATTAATATGAATAATGTGTCCTCTTTAAGAGTTCACTGTTAATTATTTATAGATTACTCATAGTTTCACCGGTGCAACTATTTGAAATACTGCTTTTTTACTTTGGGTACATCTTCTTTTTGTATTCTGATCTATTGTTTGTTATCAATGCTGCTATTTTTATGCTTTGTGCTATCGGTTTTTTTTTTTTTTTTAGCAATCTGTTTTTAATATTTTATAGGAAAATATGTTATTTCTGAAAAAATGAACACGTAGCTAAGATGGATAGATATTGATCACAGCAATCCTGGCAGCTAACTTGGAAATATGAATAGAAGTGGGAGGGTCAAAATGACATGGAGATCATGTAGGATGGAGGTCATGCTGTGATAGGGATGGGAGAGTGGGGTAAGGACAGGCGAAGGATCCGCCTGGAGGGGAGAGTGCATTTTGAAAGAGGAATGCTCTTTGATTGCAGATTTGAAAGCATGGAGGTTGGTGGTATTTTCGTTATCAAGTAGGTGGGAGTTCCAGTGGTGTGGAGCGAGTAAAGAGGAGGAATGGAAGAAGGACCTGGTGGGTGAGGAGTAGAGGTTGGGAGTGTTCCTTAACGGTGTATGAGAAGAAGGGTAGCAAGAGATTAGAGATGGTGGGTGGACTGGGGACAGTTTGTCGGGGGAGGAGGGGGACAGTTGAGTGGAAATCCAGTGCATGACAAAGTTAAGGAGATGTGGTAGAGGAGCGTGGAAAGTTGTATAGGGTGCAGGTTTCAAAGTAGTAGGTTGGGGCATGGGTGAAGATGAGAGATTTAGTTGAGTCGTATGTTAGGAGGGGGCATTCTATAGTTTTAATCCCCCATTCCAAGGGCTGGAACTGGGTTGGGGATAGCAGCCCGATAGCCCAAGTTATCAGCCTGAGCAAAGCGGAGCCCCTCTTCCCTTTTCATGGAAACCCTCATGAGCAGAGAGGGAGGAGCGGCAGGGACTCAGGCCATCAGGTGGGATGGAACGCTGGCTTTTACCCGCAGTTCAAGCCTAAGTTCCTAGGCACCTGTTGTCTGGCTCCCCCGCCAGGGTGCTAATAATGTTTAGGAAGTGGAGCATGCCTGCAGTAGCAGTCGATGTTGTAATTCCTGGAGTTGGAGGTCACTGTCGGAGAACCCCCCAGGTTACAAGCCAGGTGGCGAAGGGGATACGGGACGTGAGAAAGGTGAAGCATTATCCTCAGGGAAATCTGTGTTTTACAAGAGTTCCGAATGAGGCAGCAAAGGACCATTCACTGGCGGATGGCTGAAAGGCATTCATAAATGTTGTGAGTTCAGAGGGGTAGACCGGCAAAGAGGAGATCTGGGTATCCTTGGCAAAGCGATCATCAGAGGACCCAAAAGAGGAACTTTTAGTTAAGAGGTGTAGAGGCTAAAGAGTAGGAGGCCAAGAGGATAGTCCTGGCATATTCCATCATGCAGTGGGTGGGGGTGCCATCGGAGGAGGGTTCCAGGAGCTGGATCGCCCTGAGAGGTGGGAGCCAATCCAGGCAATGGCAGTGCCCTGGATTCTGTGCTAGGGAGAGTAACAAGTAAAGGGGGGGGGGGGGTAGAGGGTGGAGTCCACCATGTCAAAAATTGCAGATGGGCTAAGTGAAGAAGAGTAGTGAGCAGTGGTGATGAAGTTTGATGCCAGGGAAAAAGCTACTTCGGTTGCATGGTGGTTGAGAAACTCTGATATGAGTAGTCCAGAGAGCTTATTGGAGATAGTAGGGGGTGGGGGGGGGGAATCCCATTATTGAGAATTTTGGAGTAATGGGTAAGAAGAGACTGGTCTATAGTGGGATTTCAGTAAAATAGCAGATTACAGAAACTGAGAACCCGCTTCCACCATTGGTGCTGGTGGGGAAACTCCTTTTGCACTTAGGTTTTAAATATACAATTGGCTTCCAGAGCCATGGGTGCTTCGGGATCTCCCTTTCCCAGTTGCTCTGCTGGGATGCATCTCCTGCAGTGCAGAGAAGCATACTTGTACCTGGATCTCAGGGGGTGATGGGGGGAGAGGGGGGATATCCAGGAGACAACCAGTCATTAATTCCTTGTTGTATCAGGTCCAACGAGAGTGAAACCTGCTACTATTTATTCACTTATCCATGTAACTTTCTCCCAATTACTTTAAGCAGCCCAGGGAAGGAGGGGCGCTTAGGGTGTAATCCAACACCAAATGGGACTGGAGCACTCGTTGCCAAGAGGCTTTCGAGCAAATCAGACTCGTTGTCGGCAGACACAACTATGGCTTACTACGATGCTACCCTGCAGACAGAACTCTATGTCAACGCAAGCCCCATCTAGTTGGGAGCAATCCTGGTACTACCATCACGCACTGGAGAAATAAAAACAATTGCATACGCCTTGCCGCCTATGGAGCAATGATATTCACACATAGAGAAGGAGGCGATTGCAGTCCTGTGGGGGTGCAGACACTTCCACCTATGTCATCGGAAGTTCAAAGCATACACTGATCACAAGCCATTAATACCAATATTCACTGGCTCATCCCCCAGCTAGGATCAGAAAATGGTTACTGCACCTCCAGCAATATGATTTTGACCTACTGTACCAAGAAAGAACAGACGACTCTGCAGCTTTCCTGTCCAGGCAGCCGAGAGTGGCGACAGCAGTGGAAGTCAGAGTCCAAAGAGACAGTAGAGCACCTCTGCCAGAAGGTGAGCACAATGAAGCCCAGAGCCGTTAGCATCACAGACCTCCTGGAAGCAACTCGTGCTGCGACATAGTGAAAAATGCAATACTCTCAGGCGAGTGGAATTCATTCCTCCGTAACATCCACAATCGCACAGCGACCACTAGACTTTCTGACAGAGGCATTCACTATCCGCCAGGATCTGTCTATCACAAGTGACGGGCTGATACTGAGAGGCACACACATCCTCATTCCCACCATTTTACAAGACAGGATTATCACCCTGGGATACCAGGGGATGGTCGGACCAATACGACACTGGGTGTGCTTCACCCAGATAGATGCGAAAGTTAAGAGCGTGATTTCGTCATGTCAAGAGACCAGCGCACCACCAAGGCCTGAACCAATACAATCTGTCGCAAGGGGCACTGTATGTTGGGAGGCTATCTGTGTCGATTTCTGCTCAGCACAGGAGGGGCATACCTCTTAGTTGCCAAAGACGATTACTCACGCTACCCCTGAAGTGGAGATCATACAATCAACAGCGGCAGATGCAGTGATTCCTGCCCTGTAAAAGATATTCGCCAAACATGGACTACCGAAGTACATCAAGAGTTGCAATGGGCCCCCTTTTCAAGGGAAGGAACTGACTAAGTACTTATCCACCACCATCACATCGCCCCAAGATGGCCACAAGCTAATAGCAACGCCAAACTTTTCATGAGGACGATAAACAAGGTACTCTGCATAGCGAAGGCCCAGAACAGCCCATGGAAGTAGACCTGTACTGGTTCCTGCGGAACTACTGGGTGACACCGCACAGCTCCAGACACCCCTGGCAGATTTGATGTATGGAACTATTCTGAATTCATCAATACCGCATCACCCCAGCGGATTGGTGAACAACTTGGACAAGGAACGTACTCCCTCCAGACGAGTTGCAGCCAACGAACATATGAGTGTCAAATGACGAGCTAGAGAATCGCGGCACCAGGTGGGGGAATCAGGTGTTGGTGTTGCGAAACGCTTCAAAGCAAAGGTATCGACCCAATATGACCTCACCCCTCCACCCCCCTCAAGGGTGACCAGGAGAAAGGAGACCCGAGGCCATGAGACCATTACAAGAAATGCGTCTTGGTCCAAGTGGGTCCCTGACACCATGTGGAAGGAAGGCCAGGACCAGCCACAAGTGGAGAATGAAGATGAAACAACCTCCCCTGATACGACAACCATTGGAAGAGATCGGAACTGGCCCCAGATTCCCGCGGACCAAGCAGAGATGAGCAATGTGCCAACCAGCCCCATCGCCGACAAGGATGGTGCAGGCAACTGGCCACTCCAGCGACACATCCGATAAAACCTGAGGGTGGCCCAGAGGCCTCTGGGTAAGCCTGAGAGACAGAAGTTAGTAAAGTTGGTTTATTTCATTGTATACAAGTTAAGCCAATTTTGAGTTCAAACCAAGGGAACTTTTCCTATGCTACAGCTGAGTGAAATGTTGGTGAGGAAGCTTCAGTAAACCATGGAGGAGAGTGGAATTACCACAGAACAAAGCCAGTAATAATACTACTGGAAGACAAACACTTAGCAAGGTTTCAGTAGAAGTATGCAAGAGTGGACCAGGAAGGTGGCTAGACAGCCATCAGTTAACCTTACCATACAGCGCTGCTACCTACATGTTATCCCACTCGCCAGCAAAGCATGTAGGGCAATGGTCTGCAACCTGCAGATCTCCACCTGCTTTAAATGATGACTCCACTCACCATTGACTAAACTGGCAAGGCTGCTGGGAGTTGTAGTCCAAAACGTCTAGAGAGTGAAAGGCTGCAGAATCCCGATGCAGGTGTTGGAGGGAAGGTGCAAGATGGAGTGGAATTCAGGAGCATTGTTCAATTATCAAGGATGTGTGCCAGCCTTCCCTAAAGAATGCCTCTTGATTCCTCTATTACAGAGTCACATGTTCAATGGGAGTCAGGTTTCCCACCTCTGCCACACATTCAGCTACTTGAAGAGTCCTTTGCGATTTGCAGTTCTCACGACACGTCTTTTCCCAGTGTCTAGACCCTTCTAGATCCACAGTTCTTGGCCTGGATCCATTGAGGTGCTAGGGTCCGACAGGTCATCAAACAGCACTGCCTCAGGTTGAGTTGGATGTACGTACCTGGTACTAGATTCATGCACTCATTTGTTCTCAGTAAGTAGGGGGCAAACTTTTTCGCAGAGTGCTAAGCGGTGTGTGACTGCACCCTTTCTCTTACTGCATTTCCAGAATCTGTCGGGGGCATAGAGGATTTGGCGTGCTTTTCTACTGCACTGCACTGTTCTTTTCATCTAGCAGTGTCATATTGGATAGATCGTAGGTATGCCAGCTAAACCCACGCTTTCACCTGTGCAGCACTTTCCTGTTGCAAGGAAATGCACCCCGAGATACTGCATAATGGGTCTAAACTCCATGTCAAAGTCATTAGGAAAAAAACAAACCACGTCATATATCTCAGCTAAATGAGACACTTTAAGAAGGTGAAGTGTCGTTTTCTGGCCTAACTAGATGAAGAAAAATGTTTCTGTTATGTATTATCACAGAAAACTGATAGCTTTATAGACCTGCGGCAGTCGTGTTTGCCCAGGATAATTTCTTGTCCGAAACAGGTGGCCCTTCACCTTGCCCCTGAGTGATAACGTGAGAGCAGTCCATTATCCTGTGATAGTGACCCTCTCACGGGCCTTTAATGCTACACGTTTCTGACCTGAATAGCAGCAACCCAGGGGATCCCCACGCTGCTAAATCTTCTCTCTTGTTTACATTGCTCAGGGCTGCATTTGCATCACTTTCAGAACCAAACTCCGCTTTTGGGGCCCTGCGAAATGTGGGCATCTTAAACCTGCATGCTCTGAGGAAGTTTGACTTTTTCTATTGTGCACAAGCCGTACATCACCACAGTGAGCACGGAGCTTGTCCTTTGTAGGGGCAATGTGTGTCCCCGCCCAGGGTGGCACCCAGACTGTGGCCTGTGGGCCGAAAAGGAAACTGGGCAAAGGAGAGCATGAAAAAGCAGCAAAGGTCAGGGAGACAAAAAATGTACTAACTTAACCCACAACTGTGACTGAGAGGGTAATAAACGGGAAGGTCATCCGTAGTTGAGAAACCAACAGAACAAAAAGATCTTGTGCGGTTTCTCCTGAAGGGTGTTTACGCATTTATCGAACCTCACACACTCCATCAATCCATATTTAATATCTACAAGGTTCAGAACTGCAATTGGCGCTTCACCATAAGCCAACCACTTTGAAATACAAATCGCTGGCGGATTAACGTGCAATACGTTGTGCATCCAACTTTTCTCTTTCCGTGCGTTATACGGTGATCACAAGACCTGTTGCAACGGAAAATGTGCATCCCCATAACCCGTGCATCTGTCCATTCTGGACCCATTATTCGGCAATACTCACACGCCCCCTTTTCCCCCCAAAAAGGTGTTGCATGAGCCTTGCTTGGTTTTTTGGCATAAAAGGCCGCAGATTTTATTCTCCACAGGTCATAAAACACACTGCACACATTAGTGGAGATACTTTGTAAGATGCGGCGACTGCTCCGTGTCCGAAAACCTGCTTCCCCCTTGCTTTCCAAAAGTCCTCATAGGCCCAACTCTCCCAGCCCTTTTGCCTGAGCCTCGCCTGCCCCTGCAGGTCATCTTGGGCGGGGAGAGCGCCGTTTCTTTGGGGGAAGCTGAGCCCTTGTTGTTCCCCCCCAGACGCCCCCGCCGTGTTAGGCTCCCAAGGGGCGCTGGGACTGGAAAGGGCGAAGACCCTTCCCGCTTGCACCTGGCTCTTCCGGAGTCTGTCTCTTGTGTTTGGTTGCCCAAACACCGCCACACCGCCTGTCGTCCTGCGACGTCGACGATCAGGCCTCTTGTTCGTTCTTGTTTGTCGGGTGGGTGGGTGGAAAAACAATGTCCTCGATGGCAAGCGGGTCCCACTGCCAGGGGTGAATGAGTTCTGCAGTGGGGACCCGCCTGCTTTAAAAGGGGTTAACTCCTCCCCTTTTCATTGTCCCGCTTCGCGGGCTTTTCCGTTCCTTTGCCGCGCTCCTTTTTTCGCGGGCTTCTTTTGCTTTTTTGCCGCGCTCGCCTCCCCCCCTTCTGTGGAGAGGGGAAGGGCGCTTTTGGAGGAGGACACCGCTCGGGTTATCGGGGTGCCTCCTCCATTTTGGGTTTCCTCGTCGACACCTGCATAACCCGTGCATCTGTCCATTCTGGACCCATTATTCGGCAATACTCACACCCCCCCCTTTTCCCCCCCAAAAAGGTGTTGCATGAGCATGCATGTACCATTCGTCCCCTGAAGAAATCCCTGTACTTTACGGAAAGTTTTTAACGGGATGAAACATGTTGGGCAGTTGTTTTAAATTGCCATATTGGTTGACATGCTCGAATAGATTTAAGTGTGTAAAGGCATATACAAAAACTGATCGTATTCCTTGCTTTGCTATTGGTTATGCAAGTCCTTGTCACTGGTAGTGATGTTTTTATAATTGTGTGTATCATTTTAGACGAGAATTATTTAATTAAAGATTTATACTTTTGTATTGAGTTTAGTAGTGTACTTCTGTTGGTAGACACACTAACTTAACCCACAACATGTACGGAAATGAAAACATAGGTGGCTGTGATATTTGGGATGAATTTGTGTTTTTTACAGTGTAATCAAGAGAGGATGGGAGCTTCCTTTATCGGCCGACAGAACTTTCATGGAGGCCATTGCTGGTGTTATTGTAAGTTGTCGTTGATGTGTGATGGCGTTGAGAGGTCGAAGTGGGCGGGAGTGGTGCTCCTATACTTTTTATTTTAGTTTCAGTGTTCCTATACTTTTATTTTTAAAACGAAACCGTTCTGGAATGGTGTAGGAAGAAGTTAAAGCTTGCACTTCAGTGCACTGCACTGAACATTGACTTAAAAAGCAGGCGTGTTTGTTTGGGGGTTTGGTTTGTGTGTGGGAGGGGGCGCAGCGATGGGGTGTGGAGAGAGAGGGGCAGGCCAGCAGGGAACATGGTTCCACTACTTCTTTTCGTACACTTATAATCGTATTGGATCCCAGACCTGCTCATGGCCGGAGGGGTGTCTGTGAAAGCCGAGCTTGCAGATGGTGTGGTCAGTGCCAGGAATCGGCACTGCGCAGTATGTGTGCTGGGGGAGACGAAAGGGAATTTGACAAAATAGGTCCTAAATTTCCCTTTAGTTAAATGGGCAAAGGCAATATTCTGGATTTGGGTCTGGATGGAGATTGTAAAATACTGGGTAGACGTCCACGGCTCCGGGGTGAGCTTCTTGGATCTCTTATCATATTCTTGAAGCAAACCACAAAGACGGCTCCACATGATGGTGGAATAAAAAAAAATAATTGTGGGTGGTGCGCAGGTATTTTTTGTGTCCCTTACTCTTGATAGAATTTGTTTTAATTTGCATCTCAACTGCATTCCACCAATGAGCCTCAAACGGGCAAAAGGGCTTTATAAAGTGACACGATAGAGTGGGACAAAAGTATAACATTTGCGCAACTTGATTTGTGCATTGGTTCCAGGGTGTAATACAGAGAGGGAAATGGTGTAGGTTCGTTTCATGTCCTCTGCACCTTCCGTTGTTTTCACATTTTCTGTAACACTGTTACGTTGACTATTGGAATAAGCTACCCCTTGAATTGTAATAATCTTAGCGCGTATTCGCGTTCATCGTACTGACAGATACCAAACAGGGCAAACGTATGTTGCAGATGGAATGATTTTATGTCAAAATCTTGATTTCTAAAATGCATATTGTTGACATCTCAACCAGCTTTTATTCATTACCTACATGTTCTTACTTTGCATTCGTTTGTGAACCTACTGAAAACATACATAGATTTTATGTTTACTTTGAAAAGCAACTTATGGTTTTCAAGCTTCTGGGAGCTCGTTGTGCTCCTATTCGTAATTTCACAGTGGCAACCTAGTACTTTTGCACTAAGGTGTAGCCATGTCCCCGCCTTCAAACATTTGGCCAGGGGATTGCAAAAGTGCAATGCAAAAGGCGATGTACATTGGTGTACACCCATGTATGACGCCTTTTGCTCTGCACTTTTCCACTCTGCAGTGTGTAAACGTTGCCTGGCATGCCGGCATGTCGGGCAGCGTTTACTTGTAATTGTGAACGCTGCTTACCAATGCAAGCATGACAAGCAGCATTTACAATGGACTACTATAGGGTCTGACTGCTTTATGCTGGTACATAAAGCCGACTGGCTTCATAGGGAATCTCATCATTTGCGCCGGCCTGAAAATCCGTGCCGGCACAAATGCTGAAGCCATTTGTATGCCGGAGAGGAAGGAAGGTGGTGAAAATGTAAGTTGCGTTCCGCCCCTCTTCTCCCGCCATACAAATGATGGAAAATTGGGCGCAACGTTGATGGAAGGTGTTAAAGCCTTAATCAAGGCTTTTTACTCTTCATTAAAGTTACGCACCTACAGAATATGAGCTCCTGGGAGTTTCTTCTATTTCTTGGGGCATACTTCCCAAATCCCCTGCACCGTCATTGAACAAATATCCCTCTACCTTTACAGGGTGGGGCAAACGCCACACACAGCTTACTCTCGGTCACAGGTTATACACCTTGTTTAAAAACTTTACATTTGAACACCAAAACTTGAAAATATAACCTGTATGGTATTTAAAAAAAAAAAAAAAAAACTAGCCTTTTTTTTTTTTTACTTTACGTTAGGGTTACTGAACGTTCTAACATTTTTTCAATTTCATGTGTGGTTGTTTTGGGTTTGTTATTGTTATGCATGAATTGAATTTTTCTTTGCTGTCCTCCTGACTCCCCAATGCCATGTTTTCTTTCTTATCTGCTTGCACGTATTCCCGAGATGTAAGTTAAAAAAACGTATTCCAAAAGATCGAATTACAAAATCAGAGCCCACTTGCCCGTATTTTGAAATTTGATCTTTTGGAATTTCACCCCTTTGTCCCCCGCACTGCCTTTAATGTATGCGGGGTACACCCCTGCAGCCCATAATACTGAACTGGGGTAGCGTGGGACAACCCTGCTCCCCTGTTTGGTAATATGGGCAAAAGATCTAATCTACGATGCCGAATGCAGACTAAACGTGCATTCAGCATTTTATATTCAATCTTTTAGTTCATTACCTTCCCAAGTCTGATCACTGCTGTCTTTTCAAACATTGTACCAGGGGACCCCAAACTACCCCAAGTTGCCTTCCTGCAAACACTATCTGCCCAGTTTCTTTGACCAATATGTACTTGTACTTCTTTTTCAACATTTTATATTATTGAAACATTCACCTGTTATCACTTCTGTAGCCACGCTTGTAAAGTCAAATGTCCATTCGCCATTGCCACAAACTGCCAACGCAACACGTACCCATCACGGGAATCGGATTTTGTTTTCCGCAGCGCGTGTTGTTCTCAGTGTTAACAGCTACAACTTCGAATTTCGATTCCTTTGAGCTGAATGAACACTAACATTGGCGGTATACACTGCAATAACTTTTCGAACATTGCAACATCTTCCGTTCCTTGCTTGAGATGTAGAATTTCCTTGAACTGATTTCGAATGTTACTTGCGGGTTTGGTTACCGAGAGCATATAACCCTGGGAGTCAGTTGTTGTCTTTTATTAATTGTTTCTCCTGATGAAGGCGTTGCTCCAATTGCTGTCAAACGTCGAAACCAGTTGAGAAGAACATCTGGGGATGGGACTAGCCATTTTCTGTTGAATGTACCCACCCCATGGAACTGAGCACATTTTCGAGAATTATTGTGGTGATCCATATTCAATGTGGATGAAATGACAAAGATTATGTGTAGTTAATTAATGAAGTGCCACTACGCCACTACATATATATTGTACTAATAGTTTGGTTGAATTTTTATCAAATTGTGGTTGAATGAGGCTGATTGATGTGAGTTGCAAATGATGGTTTGACTGTTGAGGAATGATGGTTGTGTAAGGTTTTTTTATAATCTGGTGTATTATGCTCTCCTGCAATATTTATGTAATTTAATGTGTGCATTAATTGATGATTAATTCATTGTGGAAAATGATGTATCTTAGTAAATACATTTTGATACCTTGAAAAATTAAAAAACAACCTCTGGACAATATTTCAGGATAGCTTGGTACATTAATACCCCGGTCCAGGGTGTGGGGTTTTCCTGCGCCTTTCAGTGTGCATCCCTTCTGTAGCCACCTGGCCAATTCTCATAATTTTAATTCAGTTGCTTCTTTTTAAAAGTTCTAAAAACTGTTTCATCCTTTTTTTAATACTCTTACTTGCAAACGTTTGTGTTTTCAAACTTACTGTCAACCTTAAATCTTTCAAAGAAAATTAGCACCAGCTACCACTAAATGTTCTCTTTGATGTTCTTCATATGATTTTGCCCTTATCCACCTGACCCATCTTCCCCCTTAAATTTTAAAGTGGCGTGTTTTCTCTTTTAATTTTTTTTTCAAACAAATTCTACATTTTGGGTAAAAGGATTTGGTGCTCTTATTTTTAGACTCCAGGTTATTTGTGACACAATATTTTGACTGTTCTGCCAGACAGTGATTGAAGTTCTTAAACTGCGTCACATCCCAAGTTTCAATACCTTGACACTGTGACATTTATGACATGCTCCTTGTTCTCACTGAGTCTAAAAGGTAAAGGTTCAGCAGAAGAAATGGATGTACCCGCAGCTTCAATTTGCGCCTTGATTCTTGTGTGATATATTTTAGCACAGGGCTGCTGTGGTAATGTGGTGTGGAAGTTTGTGTGGAGTACACCTAACAGAGGATTTTAATTTTATAGCATTGGCTGTTTTTGACTGTCCCAAAGATCTTACCCTCATTGAGAAATCTTTTCTCCTGCAGTGGATCCTGCCAGTTATATTCCTGGTGAAAGCGGTCTGCGATGCAACAGACTCTGTACACACATACCAGTGGAATAACCGCACTACTGGGGAGGTGGTCACCTGTGACAAATGTCCGCCCGGGACCTATGTGGCATCTCATTGTACCCAAGAGGCAAGAACTGTGTGTCGGCCTTGCCCGAATCGGCACTACACCCAGTTCTGGAACTATGTGGAGCGGTGCCGCTACTGCAACGTCTTCTGCAACGAGCGGGAAGTTGAGGCACGCCCATGCAGCGCTACTCACAACCGCCAGTGCCAATGCCAGCCTGGCTACTACCTCGACTTTGAGTTCTGTATTGAGCACTCTTCATGCCCCCCAGGGACCGGGGTGCAGACTTTGGGTAGGTGGCAGTATGGTGAGGGACCACTCAAACTGGGTAAAGCTAAAGGAGTGGGCTGGGTGAGGGGTGCCGGCGTATCATGGTGGCAGCCAATTCACTGCCACCCGTGTCTATGTGAGCTTGCTGTTATAACTGGTATCTATTTAGTTCAGACTTTTTTTCTTTTTAATTAATGAAGCTCGTTTCTGGAGGTGTCAAATCATGATAGACTAAAGATTGGCTCTTAGTGAGCGCTGGACAGCTGCCATCACTGATGGGGCGTAAGTGGTACTATTATGGTGCACAGGTATTTACGGAGTGTGAATCGGGTACACATGGGCTCTGAATGGGGCATTCATTCATTTATATTAACTGAATGCATCTGATGAATATGCAACTTTACTATGCCAAAAGGAGATAGCAGTTGAGAAGGTCTACGAAAAAGGAATTTTTGAATGCCTGTAGTTGAATACTACAACCTTTGCGAATAGAGCTTAAGACATTCCTCTCAAGGAACAGCTTCTCCCTAATACCTAGGTCCACATACCTACCACACCCCACCTAACCTTAGACTGGGAGATATGTTCCCGTCCTCCCTGTTTCCTTCCCTGGCTCCTTGATATCTTGCTGCCAAATTGTCCACCCTCTCCTGTTGTTCGGTCTGGCTCCCTTGTATTGATCGCTTGCCGTGTATGTCCCCCTATGACTTATTAAGTTCTCTGTTGCTTCCTGAAGCTAAGTCTGTGCTCAGTAAATTCCCTAACAAAAATAACTGTCAGTGCAGATGTTACTTTTTACTTTTGAGGTTGCTGTTTTAATAGCATGTTTTTGTGTGCAACTTCCAATTGTTTTACAGCTACGGCCTGATTACAACTTTGACGGTGTGAACTCCCTTCATGTTTGGCTTGCCAAACTAACAAAGGGCCTGATTACGAGTTTGGCAGTATTATCAGAGGTAATTCTGCATCAGGGCTGTAATGCCAAGCTAAACAAGGGAACTAATTTCATAGAATGGCCAAGTATTTTGTTTACACTTGGAAGTGAAGTGCTGAGGCAAGAGGAGAAAATAATTGAGGGCATAAGGGGGAGTAATTGACCAATGCAAAAAAAGACAAGGGAGAGGACTAATTGACTTGAATCACTTGATTTTTGTGATTATGCATTCCCGGGCTTTGTTTATATAAGGTGTGTGTGTGTGTGTGGGGGGGGGGGTAGGTGTGTATATATATATATATATATATATATTAGTTACATGGCACGTGAAAGTATGCTATTTTTGCTAATTGGTCAAATTTCGTGTATGGTTCATAAAAGACTCTCAAACTTCTATGAATCCACGCAATGCTTTATTATCTTAAACCTTATCAGTCTGTAATAAGCGCAATAAAATTATAGCCGAATAGGCAAAACTTCCCCAGGCCGGGTAAATAACAAGTAATACATCCTACAAGGAGGTGTGAGTGCAAGTGTAGGAGGATTGGGGTGAGAGAAAATAGACACTCGCTGACCCCGATGTACATCTCCTACCAAAGTTATTAGACAAGCCCCACACTGAATTATAACCCTGCAACATGCCCTTCCCAGAGAGACACTTTTCCTTTGCTGGTAAGTTAAAAATGCTTTAAACAGTCTTGATAGCCCAGCCTAACATTGAACTTCCAGTATTTGAGGTCCTTCTTCTTCGCAACAGTCCACATCCTGTAAACCCACTTCTTCTTTGTAGAGGATATAATGAGGTCTGCAGGTATCAGCCCCTTGACACAGCAATAGGCGATGTTACCTAAGCCAGATCAATCCAAATTTGCAAAATTAAAAGGATCAGTACAATTGTGGTAAATGATGTCACCAGAGCCCAACTTCGATGGAAGTGAGCCTATCTGTGATGACACGCGATTGCACTGTGATGGCACAGAAGCCCACTGTTCAGCACATAACTCCCTGACATTGCATAGATACATATTGTGATGGCCACTACTGTGAGCGAACCCTACTGTGATAGTACATAGCTCCACTATCATGGTACAGTGCTCCTTTGGGAATGTCATCAAGCCCCAATGGGACGGCACAGAGCTCCACTTTGATGGTACAGAGCCCCACTGCTTTCACACATAGTGTTCAGTGTTTTGCGATAGTAAATTATAAAGTGGTAATTTACTTCCCCAAAATACTTTGTGGTGTTAAAAAGGGATACATATCTGTAGAGCTGGAGGGATAAGGATATGGTGGTGGTAGGTGGAGGTCCTGGGTGGACATTAGGGAACATCCCTTTAAAAAATAATTTTCCCATGAGGTAATTTTGTCATTTCGGACCAGTAAATTACACCTTTGTCATCTAATTCAGCGAAATCTAAGTCCTCTTTTTGTTTTCTTTACCCTTGGAGGGAGGGGGGGAAAGGCTTTCACCCCCGCTCTGGGGGTGAGGGGATGGCCTTTAACGGCTCACAGCCCTCGCTCCGGCCTACCTGGGCTCAGGCTGGCGGGCAGCTAAAGGCCATGTCTGCCACCCAAGCAGGGTTGAAAGGCATATTGTATACCCCGGCACATATTTCACTCCATGTATTCTCCTTCGATAGCTTTGGGGAGTTGATTTTTCGGATGTATACATTTTGGCCGTGGCATAGTTGTTGGTTGCCGAATTGACCATGGTCAATTCGGCTGCAAAGCCAATTTTGCCGTTGCCAAAACCACCAGATTTTTCTGGCTTCTGCCCTTTGACTTCCTCCACTGAGGAGGCAACTTTGCCCTTGTTAGACGTTTGCAAAGCAGGATGTTGTAGCTTGGGTTATGGGTACATTATGTCATGGATGAGAAGGTGAGCAGAATATTGTGATGTCATATTGGAGTGTTGGTGTGAGACTGGGTCAATGTGTTCCAAGTGTGGCAGTTGGAACTGAAAGCTGGCTGGATTAGATGTGCCAGTGTCCTGTAAGAACCTACATACCATCTTACCTGAGATCTCTGACTTGGTATATTACAAGAACCCCATTACTTCACTGGTGTCGCGGTGGTCTTAGCTGCTGAGGAGGGGGAGGCAGGCAGACAGGACACTGCCCTCCAGGACTTGCATCCATCCAGGAAGGTGCCAGTCATGCTCCGTACCAGGAAGTATTGATCCTGGGTGGAGCAGGTGGAACAGTTCTGAGTTGCCAGCTAGGGTCGAGGCCCATGCAGGGCGGCCAATCGGGTGCGCTGTCTGGGCCCCATATCCCCATATCCACAGATACACCAGAGACACTGACCCTCATGTCACAGAGCTTTTATTTGCTTTGTATTGCCCGGGATGTGAGCAAAAGAGGGGCTCTGTGTCCGTGGATATGGGGAACTGTCCTATTTGTACGGTGGGTGAACCTTGGAGTGAGGAGTTTTGTGGAAGGTGTTGGAGATTTATCGACATCGACCATTTGAAAGAAATGTATCCTGATCTTTGGGGTTTGTACCTGCAGCTGAGGCTGCACTGTTTTGGGAGCCCAGGAGACTCAAAGCTGAAGCCACTGCAAACATAAATACAATGTTGTAAATGCTGCAGTTTTCTTTCTAAATCGGGAGAGTTTAAGGGCAGTGTGTCGTTTATATATTTTATTGTACATGATTGCAGCTTCAATTGTCAGTGCTGCTGGAACAAATTTTACATTTGTTAGGCACTTATTTTGAATGAATTTTAAGACTTTGAATGTTTTATTAGTAATTAGCCCTGTTTACAAACACGAAGGATTTGGAAACCGGAATTTTAATAATATTTAGAACTTTGAATGAATTTAGAGCGTGTTTTATAAGTGTATGGTATGTATTTATAAATGTACGTAAAAGTTCTATGAACTAAAAATGTATAAATATCACTCAAGTTGGCTTTGCTCTGTCCCAGAACGTCAGCTATTTCATGCGCCTGTCAAAACATTTTCATGCTTCAATGACCCTCCACGTGCCCCAGGCTCTCTCTAACTTGTGCACAGACGCTTAAGATAAACACTGAAAAGATATACACACAGATACAGGCGCATATACACCCATTCACTCACCCATACAGCTTCTGTCAGTCACACAAGCATGCAGAACATTCTCACTGCATTCACAGGCACACTGGCACCAATGTACACCATTCCAACTGCATTCCTATGGATGCACTTAGACATGCCCTCACATAGATTTCTGATTCCTGACGTGTGTAGCATGGGAGATGCGAGTGACCCCCCAACCCCCTGCTGCTCAGTCCAGTCTGCATGGTGACATCTGTAAATGCCCTCACAATGCTGCATGCTGAGTGGGCATTTACTGATTTCAGGTGTGCCTTGCGCACTCAGTCCCGATCCTGTCTACGCCTCTGCTACTTCTCCTTGTCGTAATCCTTACGTCCTGCCGGCCCTCCCCAAGGATGTATTGTGCTTGGGCAGGGTTGGGTTATTGGGCAACATATCACGGTGGAAGTGCTTGGAGGAGGCCATCTCTATAGTAGAGTGATAGGGGAGTATCCCACTTGCAGCAGTTATGCAGACGGTAATTTTTCAATTAAGCTTGAAAAAGCCTGAGTTGGTATTCACCTCCTAGCGAAAGAAGACGACAGCGCGGTGTAGGAGTAAGGGTCTGGCAGGAATGTGTTAAATGCGTAGCTGCCAGCTGTCCCATTTCCATGCGAGTCTCTTCGAGACGTTACTGGTTTTTGCTACACATTTGATTGCTTAAACTTGGAGGTCCACCCTTAGAGTGGGAAAAGCTAAACTACAAGTTCCAGCATGCAGTGTTGGGGGGGAAAAACAGTACTGTCTAGAAGAGACCCACATGGAACTGGGAAAGTTGGTATTTATGTAAATGTAGGCTTTCAAAGTGAATCATAAACAATGAATTTTAGAGACTTCACATCTCCCTAGTTACCGCCTCTGCCCAACAGCAATCTTTGTTTTCCTTTCAAATTTTCAGAAACCAATTACTCTCCCCCCCCCCCCCACACCTCCTTCCAGTGTTCACGCTATGCTGTTTGCTATCCACATACACGATATTTCATAAAATGTAGCCCTCCTCGAAATGGTTCATAAGCTTCTGTTACACAACCCTTCCTTTATGCAATTGTTTGTGGTGCTTAACACGTATCGGATCATACGGGGTAAGGCTTGGATAGGGGTGGCGTGACTCTGCAATTGTACGTACTTTGTACCCAAAATTCCTTTGTGGAAACGTCATGTGAAGTGGCGCCAGTAGCGCGTGGAGGCTCCACTGGAGTATTTGGAGGGATCTCCCTGGTGACGGTGTACGAAAAGGCTGACGGTCAAGTCTGGCACTCCATGGGACGGGGGCCGGGCAGATCCATTTATGGGCAGCGAGGAAGAGTTCACGCTCTCCCATCCTTGGCCCAGGTCCAGCAGCGAGTCGTGTTGTAAACACTGCAGGAAGGCTTCCCCAGGGGAAGGGCGAGCAGGCGCAGTGAAAGAGGAGTAAGGAGGGGGAAATGGGACGCAGAGAAAAGGGTGAACGACGTAGAAAGCGACAAGGGAGAATCTAAAGTAGAAGGTGAAAGAGACAAGGCAAGAACGGCGAAGGAGAAGTAAACGTGCCCAAGCGAGAAGTGGAATGAGAAAGAGCTCTTCAAAGAGGAGGACAATTGTGTAGCGGGAGGATGAGGTGGGGGATAAAATGAGCTTCACATAGAGTTGAAAAGAAACATGGGCCGATGTAAAGGGATGCAGAAGGGGAGTATAGCAAGGCAGTGAGGGTAGATGGAGAGAGAGGAGATGCAATGTAAAAAGCTGAAAGATTGAAATGAGGGGAATTTGCAAATGGGGCATGCTTTGCCTTCATGCACAAAATACACTTGCGTCATGTGCCCTGTGTACTCGTGTCCACAGTCTGTGCACACGTCACTATTTCGATTATGTGCTCAATGTAGGAGGGTACAAATAGTGCAACCTTTACATACTGTGTAATATGTGCTTAGGGCAACCACTGTCTGTAAAAGCTTCATTATTTACAACTACTTAGTGGCGGCGAGAACTGTTTCTAAGAAGTGGACTGAGTACTACTGGAACGTAGACGGTGTGTGCAAACGCCGCACTAGGTGCACTGTAGTAGGCACCCAGAGCTTGCAAGCACTGCGCCATTAGGGACATCTGCGCAGTGTAGCCGTTCACCGGAAGCGCGGCACTATTAGGATCATGTGACTGTAAACACTTGACTAAATGGGTCGTGAGCCTTCGGTGGACATACATGGACACAGCCAATGCACAGTCACTCTCACTAGTCCATTGAATCTTGCCTTTGACTTCTATCTCTTTTCTATCCCCCGCCCCCATCTCTGTTCAAAAAGGCAAACATGTCCACAGCCGTAAAGGGGCCTACACATCCCACGCAGGGCGTAAATGGTCCTTTTAAACTGTATTATTTTATAGAGACTGGGCTGTTGAATTAAGGGCTTAAAGGGACCACCATGTCTGGCAGGGGTTTTATACACCTGGGGCGAGTGAGGGCATGTCCAGGAGGTTTTGGATGCCCCCAGTTAGTTCATAGCTCGGAGTTCGTGCACACCCGTTGCATGTCTGTGAGGGGCTGTGTGCTGGGTTCTTGTTTAGTGCCTGATAATCTGTGCACCCTCAAGGTGACGTGAAAAGATGGTACTGTGCACATTCGGATTCAGCATTAATCTGATGTTTACGCTTCCTTCATTGCAGGCACAGTTCATGCGAACACACAGTGCCAGAAGTGTCCCCCGGGCACCTTCTCCAATATCAGCTCCAGCACTGCGCCGTGTCGACCACATCGTAACTGTCAGGAGGAAGGCCTTGAGGTCAACGTAGAAGGCACCCAGCACCAGGACACCCTGTGCACCACCTGTCGCTGGCTCGACACCAACAGCACCCATGAAGGTGAGTACCTGGCATGTTGGCTGTGATGCATACAGACACAACTGGATATAGGCCATGACGGAATACAAACAGACTGTGATGGCAAATAAGCTCTGAGGCTTCACCAGTCTTCCCATTCCTTGCTCCACACTCTCTTCCTGGCATCCCAGGCTTTGCTGAATTAATTCATTCATGTTTGCGACTACCCCTTCTTTCGGGTGGCAGGCCCTTGTGTTGGCTAGCCATTCTATGGCTAATATGTGCTACTCTTATACCTGACCTCACCCCTCCCCCGATTTATCTCACAGCGTGGCCTTGAATTCTCGCAGGAATACGTCTGACATTTCTGGACCACTTGTAGGCCTGTTATATGGCCATATTCCCCTGAAAGGCTGATGTCAACCCATTTTCCACTGCTTCACTCCTCAACCAACAGAATCAAAATCCACACCTTCGTCCCCTGAAAGACAAAAGGGCCCCTGCCACACCGATTTCTCTTTTAACAAGGTCTTCAATACAGAATCTCCAAACCAAAGAAGACCTTTCTATCGAAAGGACTAGTTAATTAAAATGCTAAATGACCTAGGGAATCGCTCTTGTCGTCACAAAAAAAAAAAAAACACAAATGGCCTAGCTATTAAAAAAAAAAACAATTTCACACTGAACAAAAATTACTTGCCACCCAAGTCCATTGTGTACTCTTACTCCTCTACACTTGCCTACTCTGCACATACTTACCTCTTCTATCATATGTTTGGCAAAATGGCAGCAATGCAGCAAACCATCGGGATCACCTGTCGTCTAATTCCCCCCCCCCCCTTTACATCTTCACTCTCAACCACGGCTGTGTGATTGTGGTTGTGGCTGTGGTCCGCCCCTAGCTTCACAAGAAAGCTGCTGCCACTGCCTTGTCAAAAAAACCACAACATCCCTGGCTTGAAGCGACTAAAAACTTCAATTTCCAGTAACCTCCCGCCATATTATTGGGAAAAGATGTATATGTGCAACTCCAAAATGTTTCAGTGCCACCACAAGCCTAGACTGGAATTGACCTAGCGAGCGATGCATAACCTTTGCTCATTCCCTCGTGCATCGGAGAGGCCAGGAGATGGCTGTCGGCGATGTCGGAACTCATATCCCTTAGTGGCTTTCAACACCTTGACCACTCCGTTTTACTAGCACATCGGATTTCTTCCATGAAGGCCCAGCCCTACCTTGGTGTCGGACCTTTTTGGAAGCAAGGGTAGATTGTATTTCCACTCTTCAGTCACCAACGTGCCCACGGGATAGAATTGGCACCCCACTTTTTAAACGTTTATGTAAGACCCTTACAGTGGGAATTCATTCCAATGTGATCATCGTTTATAACTGCTGACTGCCCTCAAATCTTGCAGACAATCGGCTGTAAGCAGAACTAATGTCCCCATGAAGGTACCCCCTGTCTCTTAGGCATTGAGTGATTGAGGTGCCACAATGGTCTTAAATCAACCCCACCCATGGGGTCATCGTTTTTGGACCATTCACTAAAAATTGCTTTATACCAAGGCGACTGAGAATCCGCTCCGCTCCCACTAGTGAAATGCACACACACCTAACCAGTACCAGCTTTTTTCTCTGCCCATTGGTGACCGCTTCTTAAACTGCCCACCATTGCCAGCGTTTACTTGTGTCGGCTTCTCACTTCCCACCAGTGAAAGCCCCTCACTCTCGAGTGCTAGCTCGTTATACTGTCTCCAGCTACAGCTCCTCACACTGTACCAGTTCTTGACACTGTAGGACAACCTTCTAAATTACTCATCGCTGTACCATTCCTTCAGACTGGCCTCCAGCATAAGCTTCTCGCACTACCTATCCGTTCACCCCAAAATTGGCATTTCAGACCCCATGCCCATCTAATAAGAGACTGCCTGTGATGGGAGCAAATGTGATGGCAGTTTTATGGAAAATGGTGGGAGTGAGTTTGCATAACAATTTAGAGGTAGGCAGAGCAATGGAGACCACAGGTATATTTGTTAGGGGAGGATGGAGAGCAGACCCATAGGCAGTTGAGTATTGAGCATGCACCTGCGGGAGACAACAGAGCATAATGAGCAATACACATTTCCAAGTTTTTTAGCTGTCAATCCTCTAAATTATCCAACTCCATTGACCTCCCTGCTTGAAGTCAAACTTTTCTTCTGGGCCAAATAGCCCAGTTCCACTTCTAGCCCCACCTCCCATCCAACGGACCACAGCCACAGATGGTTTTGTGATGAAATCTGTAGCCTTGTGATTAAAACGTGCCTTTCTTCCTTCTTTCCCCCCGCTAGTGAGTGCTGATTGTGAGCAGGCTGTCTTTGAGTATATGGCTTCACTTCTCTCCCGAAAGCAGTTGAAGAAACTTCTGCGACAGGTGGAGGACACCAGCGTGGAGAGGATTCCATCCCATCGGCACCTGGACAAGAAGGCCCAACAGAAATTGGGTGCCTTATTTGCCCTGCTCAGGGACTTGAATCCCCACCAGAACTTTGTCAACAAACTCTTGCACAATCTCAGTAAGGCACAGCTGAACCGCATTGAGAACGCCATCCGCAAAAAGTTTTTCAAGTCCAACCAATAGAGAACAGAGGTGACCGGAAAGACGATGCCACAACGTGGTGTCAAAACTGCCTATTGCTAGTCGGGCATGGACCGTGTTTGTACTCAAAGAGTAGATCACATCTGCTCAACGGCAGCTAGGTGAAGGTGACAAATCGGTGAATGTTGTTGAAATGTATGAGGAGTTGTCTGCTACTTTATACTGTTTCCTTCAGTTTTATTTGTTGTCTTAGGTGATGTCATCAATATAACTTATACATATTTGTTTGTACCATTATGTGTGAATTTTGCACTTTGCACAACCAGCTGTTGCCTGACATTTCAATTTGTCCAGCGGCCATCCTCCTAACCTTCTCAAACACATTATTGGGTCAGTAAACCTTTTGCAGTGTTATCGTTCCACTTTATGCCCAGCTCCAGTGACCCACAGCACCCTCTCTATCTTGTCCCTCAGCTCTTTTGGGACCCATTTTACCCAACTGCGGGGCTAGCTTGGGTACAGAGAGGAGGGCAGGCTCCCTGTGTTTCCAGGCAACCTGCGTTCAAAGTTATTTGGTTTGGGTCCAAATGTTAATGACGACCTCCTGCATGCAAGGTTCGCCATGGTTTTCTACATGTGTGCATTATGACATGTAAGGTCCTGTTAACATCCTACAAGAATGATGCCCAGGGTTGCTTCTTCATGCTCCTTGTGACCTGCAAGCCTGGTTCCTGAGGCTGGCTCCTCACCACCACACAAGTGCGATATCAAATGGGGCGCATGTCACTTTCATGATGTAAATAAACATATTTCAACAGCTAACGCTTGTATCTTCATTGTGGAATCTTTAAAATGTGTGTGGTGTGGACTCCATGACCACTGAAGATCCACTAACTGGTTCCTCACCCACACCGTGGCAAAGAAGCTAGACCAAAAAATGTGTTTATGCATCAGTTGCAAAATCTGCCTGCTCCACTCAAGGCGTTGAGGCAATATTTCTGGGGTTCCATGTTCTTTTGCAGACAGTAATTACTTTGTGGTACTTTACCATGAAATAATTACTTCAAATGTTTTGTTTTCAATTGGGGGGGGTCTTCTTCGTTACTACTCCAAGCCCCCCACCATCTTTTTACTCTTTACCCCACAATTCCCTAAAAAATTAGATGAAAATTAAAAGTATTTACTTTGTGTTAAAGTACCACAAAGTAATTACTGTTGGCAAAAGGACGCAATACCTCTCAGGGTTTCAGTGTCTCTTTGGGTTCCAATGTAACTCCTTAAGAACCAGAAGGATTACAGTCAGGTCACCTAGAAGCCACATGCCTTTGTCACACACAGACCAGAAAGTACACTGATGCCTAGAAGGAATTGTTCTAACGTTTTCAATAGACAGGACTGCGATCATTTACATTACTTTACAGTGGGGTAGTGGCAGGGAACTCGCTGCTTCGCTGTAACAGAATGTGGAGGAAGACAAAGTCAGAGTGTGACTGGGCATGGCTACTTGTTGCACCTGATGCTCTCGAGTTCCCAAAGCTGCCTGGTGAGGCAGACCCCCTTTGTAGCAACTGTGTTGCAATGCCCGTCTATCTAGCTAAGTAAAATATTCTTCTGCGAGGTGGGATGGGGAGCCTAACACAGCTGCACTTAGGACTTAGAGGGCAAAGCCCTGCCTTAGATCTCTCTCTCTCTCTCTCTCTCTCTCTCTCTCCTACAAGCTCACGAGACCCACTGGAGCCTTTCTGAGTACAGACCCCTGGCGGGCCTGTTTTAGATAACTGACTTGACTGCCTGATTACTCCTTCCCTCCAGAGAAGGGGCCAGTCTGTTATCTTGAAACAGTCGTCGGATTTAGACAGGAGAAATCAGATTGGTGATGCAGTTGAACACATCACTCAGACCCCACTGTGACCTCAACAATCTGTGTATGTACTTGGGGCCACACGACGTAGCAGGCAGACAAACAAGAAGGAATGTGGCTAAACTGCCCTTGACCAATGTTAGCTGCATGTGATATACACGATGACGCCTTCTTCATAAAACCAAGACCAGAAGGTAAGTAGTTTACATGTAGGTTTATTCTCTTAGATATCATGTAGAGAAAGCACTGGGACATCCATCCAGCCCAGCACATTAAGTCCAACTGACACCAGTGGAACCCAGCACTCCAAACAACCCTCAACACTCCACAAGGATGTCAATGACATCACCACACCAACACTCCACATGGAATGTCATTGACATCACCACACCATCATAACGCACACATAGCCATAATCCAGCCCAGCACAGATTATGACATATGCTCTGGAAAGGTGCCCATGATTGAGCAGCTAATGGCACAGTCCAGAGGTAGCCATGCCAATAGACCAAAAGTGTAGCGTAATGGAACATCTATTACTGGGCTTCTACCATCTAATTCCTGCATTTAACTTTAATTGGCAGGGATACCTGACGCAGACCCAGAGGAGGCACCCGCCAAAACCCCACAGCAGCGAGAAAGAGGCACCTACAGTCGTGCTCATTTATTTGATTTATATTTTCATTTATAGAACACGCTAACCGCTGAGGCATCAAGGTGCTTTTACATTGACCCGTTACTTTCAAGATAGTACAAACCTTATGTTACAAACAGAATCTGAGTGAATGCGGCATCCAGATTCTCAGTTTCGCAGTCCCGTTAGGGTGTGAGAGAGGAAATTGGCAGTTGATATTAGTTGAACATCCATGTTTTTAAAGCTCTCCGGAATGTCCAATATGAATGTTCTGCTTGAAGGGTAGGTGGGAGAAGGTTCCAGTGTTTGGCCGCAATGGCCGGGAAGCTAGAGGCTCCAGCTTTGGCCCGTTCAAATTTGGGCTGGGTGACGCGGTGGCATCATGCCATATCCTCCTTTGATGCAGGACCCTGAGTGATGGGTCCCCGCATGTGATATTCTTCCCCCCTGGCTACAAATAAACTGGGAATTGATTAAGGAGAGTAAGCCATAGTATTCAAGAAAATATTCTTCATCTATTTCAATTCCTAACTTTTCCATCCAAATATGTGTTAATAAGATAAATCGAGAAACATTATTGGGACTAGGAGGATGTAGCTCGGAACAGGGAGTACTTGTACAGTGCGCCAAAAACAAAGGGGCAAGGTTGCCATCAAAATAAACCTTAGCATTTACAACGTGATAATCGGGCTACAGCAGGAACCAACAGGCTCTACAAGTGCCGAAGATCACATGATTTGGTTTTCTGGTTAATAACAAAACCGTGAACTCCAAACCAGGATACTTTAGGGGTTTAAAATGTAATGGTTTGTTCTCATGTTCAAAGCCCCTATTGTTGATTTGCATTCATTTAATATTTCATTGTTTGGATCTTTCCAGCCGACAAAGATCTTTAACTTTTTTCCAGAACAGTTTTGCTTTCCTCATGATGTAATTCTAGATGTTGAACTAGACACCAGTCAAATCTATTGAATGGTAACCTGGTACTGGTTATTATTGGTTTAAATTAATGTATTAGTTCACAACGTCAGACGACATTGAAATTAAACATGCATCACACATTCAAACTACAACTACTTAAAATCATGAATTATGTACATTAACGTTGCACAGCAGATGCCCGTTGCTACAGTGAGCTGTATCTCCTGTTTATCAGTTGTCCTAACTCTGTCTTTATATCTAGTTCCTCAAAACATAAGTGACAGTACTTAAAACACGTGCAATCTGCGCTTGCTGTTCAGATGGCCTGCAATGTTCTAATGTCTCTTTTAAATGCAATTTACTTGCATCTGACTACGCTGAATTGCCGTATTGCATGCCTCGGAGCTGCCGTTTTATCAGAATAAGTTAGGAGATATGTCTAGAATAGATGGAAAAACAGACCAGTATGGGGATAGCTAAAACATGTTCTCTCGCTCTTGCATTCAAAACATTCGTACTCGCCTGTGATATATAGTTTCCCATCCTTCGTATTGTCAAAACTGTCCCATAAACATATCTACTTACCTGTAACTGTATTTGGGTTCCATCTTTCCTCAATCTCTTGAATCCTGGATTTTGGATGACATGTCTTGTTTTGATTTACATGTACAAGCTGCTCATTTGTTTTACCTGCATCTTTTAACAAGATTTTGTAAACAACCAGAGCTAATTTATTAATGATTTTAAATGGCCCATTTCAGGCTATCATGACTTTTGCCTGATCTGTTCTTGGCAAAATTGAATCGAAAACAATTGGTCCCCGATCTGGTACTCTTTTACAGATGTGTTCTTATTATAAAATGTCAGCTGCCTTCCCCATGTTTTTTGTGCACATGCAAAAGCATGGTAGAAATGTTTCCTCCAACTATCCACACACTCCTGAATAACGGACGTGCTGATCAGGGTTTGTTAATTTGTTTTATATAATGTCATGGGAATACCATTGTCCTTCCAGTCAAGTCATGTGAACTTAAATAAGTAGTTTTGGAATGTGTTGCTCTGATTGCCATGAGGACAAGTGGAAGTCACAAATCCTAAAGAGGTCCTGCTTCAACCACACATGTCTTCAATATGCTGACAATGGTTTGATTTGTTACCTCGACACCCCTACTAGATGATGGTTTGTAAGAAATGTGTAAATTTCACTTTGCTCCTAAGATTTCCCACAATTGTCATCACTGCACTGGTGAAATGGCTGTCTATCGGATTCAGTCCTTTGTGGTAAACCAAATCTAGAGAAAATGTGAATTACCATCAATGTTGCAGCTGTTTCTGAGGAACAATTTGGAGCTGGTATGCATTCAACCAACCTGGCCATCATGCATACTACTGTTAGCATACATTTATTTCCACAGGCAGATATTTGCACAGAGCCTATAAAGTCGACCTGGAGGTCAGACCATGACAATTGTAATCCTCTTTCAAGCAAAGGTGCCCTATGTCGGGGAATTAGGTTGGAATTGGGCACATACCAAGCATCCTCTGGTATTAAAGGAGATGTCTTGTGACATGTGTGTCCAATATGCAAAATCTCAATCATCCTTCGTGCCCCCATGTCCTGAGGTAATAGCATTGTGTGCATGATGCACCATCAATCCTTTGAAAGATATGCAAACTACCCACTGAGTAAATCCTGATATGGGCTTCCATATTAAAAACCCATCTTGTAAATGATATAATCTTTGTTATCATTAGTACTTGTAGTTCTCCCATCCCAGTACAATCTTCTTCTGAAATTGGATTCTTCTCAGGATCTTCAACATAATCCTAGAATATCCCGAATATTGGATCCACTCTTTGGGTTGTTATTAAGTCTTCGGCTTGAGTATCACAACTCCATCGAGCCACTGTGAGTTCATATTTCTTTTTAGTTTGTGACCGTGTAACAACTGATATCTGACTTTCCTCTAATAGATGGTTATTTGCCATGCATTCTCCTTTTAGCACTTATTCTTTTGCAAGTTATCTGCTAAATCATTTTCTTGTTTGTCGATACCTGGTACTTTTGAATGTCCCCTAATTTTCCTCAAATATATCATCCTGCCATTCTCAGTGGCCAACCGATCAATTGTTTTAATCGGTTTTAAGTTGTAGAGGTTTCTTGTTGTACGTCAGCATTCCCCTGGTCTTACATTTTGAAGGAAATTCTATGCAGCTGTTGCTGGCATGGTCCGTATCTGTAATTATTACCCATTCTTTTATCTAATTCTTTGGTGCTGTGTCTATGGCCTTGTAGATTGCAACCAATTAAGCCCCTTGACTAGTTCTAGGACCAATTGTATATCCAGCAGATCAAATCTGATTACCCACCCAGACCTTTCCGATTCCCACGACTAATTATTTTTCTGAAACTTCCTGAATATTAATTTGTATGAAATGCACAGCCATCTACATAAACGACGGGCATGTTTTTGTAAATGACTTCATCAAATATTTTTCAGATGATCTCAGACATACTTCAATGTTATCACATTGTAATTCTTGAGAATGCCCTATTTGTGCACAATCGTGCAATTCCGCCATTCCTTGAGCGATTGGACTTGTTTTATTCTGCCCATAATTAACCTCTACTGAAAAACTGTGCATTGATAAAATCCAAGATGTATTCTTAGAACTGGACAGAATTCCAGATTGCACCTTCTTCCTTTGAAGATATTATAAAGGTTGGGGTGAAGTCTCAATTATTACCCTTTCACCTTGAATGATTGGGCAAAGTGTTGTAGCGCCCATATGGTCATCAACAATGTACATTCACATGCATGTAAGTTCAAATGCATAAAAAAAGTATTGATACAAGACTGCAGTCATCCATGTCTTAGGAAAAACAGCTTGCATGAAGAATTCCTGTTCCATAACTGGGCAAGCAAGGCATGGGGCATGTGCCATGCATTTCTTCAATTGAGGGACTGCCTCATGTTGCTCACTTCCCCATTGCCAAGGAATGCTCTTTTTCAATAGTTTGATGAGAGGTTCTGTAATTTCGACATACTCTGGTATACATTTCCTGACGTAATTGGTCATACCCAACAGGCCCCTCAATTCCTTCAGGTTAGTAGGAGCCCTTAACTTCTGTAAAGCTTCAGTCTTTTTTTTTTTTTGAGGACCAAGACCTTCTTCATGACCTAGGAAATTCACCCTCTTCCTGCACCACTGTGCCTTCTGCAACAAAATCTTCACTTCGGCATTCTTTATTTGGTTCAGCACATGTTATATTTCCTGAAAACATTTGTTTAGTCCTTTACTCTTTAATAAGATATAGTCAACATAAATCTGATTTCCTTCTCACTGATATTAATATATCCAGGTTCTTGTCCAACAATGCTGTCTGGATTAAAACAAGAAGGCAAACATATGCTGAATAGTGGTGTCTAACTGCACTGTCCAATATCCAGCAATCAAGTCCAGAGTGGTAAATACATTGGAAGCTTAGACCTATGCCAACCCTTGGTCAGTATATGGTAGCAGCCATTTTGAAAGTGGAACTCTCGTCCAATTCTCGCAGATCTGCACACAATCTCCACTGACCATTCGGTTTGTGCACTCCTAGAAATGGGGTGTTGAAAGTAGAGGCCACGCAATTCCTTTAGATTAAAGTGTATTTATACATTTCAGGTAATGGCTCAAGGCATGCAAGTGGAAGTCGATATTGCTGAACATAAACTGGCTCAACTTTGTAATGCTTGGGTAATGTAGTCATATGCTGATTTGTAGAGCCACAGTCATATGCTTTTCAAAAGAAAACCTCTTTAGACAACATAAATATCTGTCTTAGTTGCTCTTTTTCCTTGTCATTAGAAGATGCATCCGCCAATTGAACCTGTTCTTCTACCAGTTTCCCAAATTCTGGACAATCTTCTAATGGAGATATTTCTGTGTTCTCTTCTAATTGAGTAGCAGTAACATTTTGTACTCGGCATGCATTTTCATTATTATCTTGTCCCTATCTAATTGGAAAAGTAAATACTTTCCATGAGGGTGACACATTAGCGCCTCAGTTTCATTTGTATATACTGAAGTAACAGAAAGTATTCCTTCTGGTATTGTGTGAATCGCTTCAAGTCTTTCTCCTTCTTCATTGGTACACACTTCAGGTAAATTCACAATTATTGAATTGTTCAGTTCTGCAGTATAATAGTCCTCGCTGATGGCCATTCCAATAGGAAGTTCCTTTTTCAATATGAATACTTTGACAACCTAAATTGTCCACAAAAATTCTGATTGATTCATTCGCGATCTACACCAATGGTGTCTATTCAAAGTTAACCCTTGTTATTGGATATTGTCATTCATCCTCATGAATGCACCAGATCTTTCACATTCCTGCGCCTTTCTTTGCTTTAAGGTCAATGTGAATTGTTTTGTAAATGCTGGAAGAGATACCTGCTTCATAAACTGTAACTCAGTTGCATACGGGTGAATTTGAACATGATTAAATCCTTTGTCTCTATTATCAAAATCATTAGTATCTTCTCCAAGTCTAGACCAGTTCTTCTGATTTAATAAGTCAATCACTGTGCACATTCCATTTAAGATGTCATTACCTAAGTAAAATGGCCTCTTAGAATTCCTCACAACCCATATATTATGATGGCGTTTCTTGGATCTAGGACCAATCTTCAACATGCACCTTCCAACTATCCTGTACTCAGAATGTGACTCATCCAATCCAGATACCATCTGACTTCTAATTTCTTCTTCGTCCTTTCCTCTTCTAGGACCAATTTTGACTTTACATCCTCTTTGGAATCATTAATCCTCGAAAGCATATCCATCTTGCATTTAAATCTGTGTCACAATGACTGTGTATTGCTTCTGTCCTGTTGTGCTTGCTGCAATTATTTTGTAACATCATTTTGATGATAAAACTTTAAAGTGTTTTCATCTGAGTCCTCCCTTTGTTTTGGATGCAGCAGGACCTTAAAAGGTTGATCTGGTTTCCTATCCTCTGTTTCTGACTCACGTACCAATATAATGGTGATGTATGGCACCTGTCCCTCTACATATATACCTCAACTGCATTATTGGACCTTGCCACTGTGTGGAATTCCCACAAACTTCCTTCCTGGTATTTTGCTTTCTAGTGCTTCAGAGGTCTGCAGGCTAGCAAACACAACACTGCATTTACTCCGTCAATTAGTGATGACCGTCGTCTTAAATAATTTCTCATCGGTACTCATGTCACCGGGATCGGCGTTACCAAAACTGGATGTCTAGGTTTATGCTTTCCTATCTTGATATCAACTTCAATAGTATGAGATTGGATATCACCTTAAACTGAGGCCTGGCACCAGGAAAAGACAGAAGATGTTGCTAGGCGGTTTTCGGGGGCTCTCTTTGCTCTCCCACTTCCTGTTTTCTCAGATACCCCAGTCAGTGGCTCTCCAACCCAAGCTATGTTTTTTCCTTGTAATCGCACACAGAGCTCATGCCCAGGGTTCTCTAACATCTTTACGTCGTTCTTAAGCTGTTCTGACTCTTGACATACCTCCTTGATATTCTGCAATGTGTTTGCTCAACACCCACCTTATTCACCCACCAATCATGGAGTACCTGGTTTCCTCACCCGCCCCTAAGCTACATTCAACCACCTCCTCTTCTGTTTGTTTTCGCCTTCCCTTTCTCAGCTCTCCTTTTAACCATTTCCTCCCGTGATACCTCTTCTTTGCCACTTCTTCCTTGGCGCCCCTTGTTGCCACCTTATGGCCCTCCTATTGTCCCCACTCGCAAGCCTCTCTTGCCCCCTCCTTCTGTACTCCTCTCCACACCTTTGGCTTAGCTTCTTTATGCCCTTTCTCCTTAGGCATCTTTACAACCAAAGCCACCTTGATGCCTCGACTTTATAGGTCTCGCGCTCCATAGCATCCTGGGTTTTCTATTTCCTGGTCCCCTAGGTTGTTTTCTCCTCAGAATCCTGGTTCTCATGACACCCAACAAGTGGGATCTCCTTCTTCAACTTCTGTTTTATTTACTTCCCCAGTCCTCTAGGTATGTCCCTCTCCAGTGAACTAGGTATCTCTCTCCAATAAAACCTCTAGGGCATTCCTTTCCTCAGTAACCTGAGTCTCTCTCTCTCTCTCTCTCTCTCAACCAACTTGGATCTTTCTTTCCTCGACCTCTGAGTCGCTAATCCAGCCTCCTATAATTTCATTACCCTGGCCTCCGGCCACCAGCTAAAGGTCCTTGTGCTCTCCTCTCTAGCAGTCACCAAATGAGCTCCTGTTCCCACTTCGCACCAAAGTCTGCCAAACCAGGCCTCTTTTATAGAGGCCTTCCACTTCCCTTGGGACCTCATTTGCACTGTATATTCTTGGTGTGGGCATTACTACTAGGGAATAGGATTGGTTGTTCTTAAATCGAATGCAATACACATGCCATTTGTTTGGCCCCAGTTTTCCAGTGTCTCCAGTTCTAATCGGCTTCCAATGTGTTTAATGGGATGTGATTCGATTCAGGATTGCTGGTTTGGGCATCCTAGTTTTTCTGTGGTGAGTCTCCTAGAACTAGCTTTGCCTCACCTTTCAGGTACCTCCGTATCTGGCTCTGCAACCCAACTCCTTGCCCTGCCTCCACTGCATATGGCGGTGCAGTGAGAGTAACAAAGACATGCTACCTCATCACCGCAAGTGCCTGCCACAATAGACTGTTGTCTAAACAGGTTTGCTAGTTATGTTCCAGGACAACTGGGCTTCTCTTAAGGCTTTGCCTAAGAAAGCTGCCCCAGAGTGTTGCTGTTATTATAGCTACAAAAGACGCTAAATCATGTATGCCCCTCTTACAATCAGCATTCCTCCATGGAATGATACTGGAGAAACATGTACATGAATATACTATAATTAATTGTATCTATTAGCGGCTGTCAATGGACCAATGAGTCATGCGCATACTTTCAGATGGCCTTGTTGCCATGAGAAGAGAGGGTTATTTTGCCTGTAAGATCCACTGTTGTCTGCAAACATGTTGAGTAATTGGCTACATCCATTGTATTTTAGACTGTATGTATGGCAAGTCTTACGGGTTAGAACTGCTTGCTTCATGGCAGGTGTTAAAACACTTGTCGATACATGTAGCAGAGCATGTGAAAGCAGCCACTTCTGTTGAAAAAGCTGGCTTAATAATATTTCCCCAGGGACATTCTCTAACAATTTGAGGACTAGCCTTGAGCTTCCAAAGACCATCCTGTTTTATTAATAACCTGGGCCAAAAGTGACCCACAATTTATTTTGGCTGTTCACCCTGTATTTGAATTATCACAAATTAACTTTATTGCTTTCTACCTCCTGGCCTGCGGGAATAGTTATTTCAACTTGCGAATGTATTGGCATGTTAATTACAAGCTGTTTGTGTTTATTCATTTGATTTATTTATGTATTTACTACAGCACACAAAACCCTTGGGTATCTCAACACTAGTTTCATTGGGGTGCATTAGTTAGGTACACTAGTTACATTGGGTTACAAGGTTACAGGTTACATTATGTGAAAAGAGGTGATTGAAAAGTTACATTTTACAATATAGAAGGAAGTTAAAAGAGAGGGGGACAAGGCAGAGGGGATGCAATAGTCTTAGTGGGAGTACAGTCAGTTAAACAGCCACGTCTTCAGATGTCTGTGGAAGGTCATGTAGGCCTGTTCTTTTCTGAGAGTAAGTGGCAGATTGTTCCAAATTTTGCTGCCATGACCAGGAAGCTCTTGCTCCCTGCTGAGAGGCGGTTGGTCTTGGGGGGGGTGGGAGGGGGGGTGAAGGGTGGCAAATGGAAGGGGGGAGTTCGGGGGGAGGGGGGAGTCTTCGAGAGGTGAGAGTTGGACGATCTCAGAGGGTGGGTAGGGGTGTATTGCTCTACACACTGTGACAGGTAGGTCGGAGCAGTGTTAGAGAGACAACAGTGGACCAGGTATACGGTCTTGAATTTAATCCGTTCCCGTATGGGCAGCCAGTGTGCAGCTCTCCTGGCTTCTGAGATATGGTCTGATTTGGAGATGTCACTGGCTGCTTGGACGGCATTATTCTGGATTGTCTGGAGTTTACTTAGGTTGCATTCGGATGTGCCGGTAAATAAGGCTTTGTAATAATTGAACATAGCTCCAGAGATGGCTCTTGCTATTGTAAGGTAGTTGAGAGGAAGGGCCTGCTGGCATGAACCAGTTTAGCCATGTAAGCCACCGCTGAGGCGATTGAGTTCACGTGCCGTTAGAAGTTGAGGTTGGCATGCAGGTAAACCCCCCACGGTTTTGGCAGTGGTGGAGGTGGTGATGTAGTTACCATCAATGGTGAATTCTTTGTAAGCTTGATCAATGTTACGTAGTGTAGGGATTGAGCCAACTATGAGGATTTCAGTTTTGTCATTGTTGAGACAAAATTGGTAGGAGGCCATCCAATTTTGAATGAGCTCATAGACAGCGTTTATAGTTGCTGAGTCCTGGGCGTAGGATCCAGAGAGTGGTATAAGGAGCTGCGTGTCATCAGCATAGTTTGTGTATGAGCTGCCTAGAAGGTCAAGGTGGTTGAAGAGGGGTTTAGTGTAAATGTTGTAAAGAGTGGGGGAGAGACAGAAAGCTTGGAGGACTCCACAAGTGACAGGAGTGTGTTTGGCAGAGAAGTTGTTCATGAAGACACAGGAGGATCTGTCAGCTAAGAAGGATCTCACCCAGTTGGAGGCTGATGGCAAGATGTTAGCTGTTGAAGTGAGTTGAGAACAGAGGATTTGGTGGTCTGCCATCAACAGGAGAGCCGGTTTGCCAGTGTTGTTGACAACATTTTGTATTTTCAGATCTAGTAGGGCGGTTTCAGTTCCATGCTTGTGGCGGAATCCTGATTGGCGAGTTCCCAGAATATGGTTTTCCTCTAGATGTTGTTTGACCTGGATGTAGGCAACCCAATCCAGGTTCTTCAGGAGGTAGGGAACTGTGCTAATGAGGCAGCAGTTTGGTGGGTTGGATGGGTCTAGGGAAGGTTTTCTAAGGAGCCGTAAAACCCATGTTTTCTTCAGGGAAATTGGCACAGAGTTGGTGGAGAAGGATGCATTGATCATGGCTGTGAAGAGGGGTGCGAGTGTCTCTGCAGTCTTTGATGATAGGCTCTGGACAGGAGTTGCATTTTCAGCGTGATGGTTTGAGGATCCTGGAGATGTCCTTGTCTGAGACTGGGTGGAAGATGAATGGGGTGATGGAGTGGGACAATGATGGGATCGGTGGTGGTTTGGTGAGCATGGTATGTAGCTTGGCAGTGATTTTCTTTTTTTGTTGTTGAGGGAATTGATCTTTGCAGTTAGGGTGTCTTGGACTTTTTTGCACCAAGTGCTGTCTACTGTCTGGTCTGACTGGGGGTGGGGAGGAGAATCTAGTTCTGGGAGGATGATGAACAGTTCCTGGGAGTTGGATGAGGCATTACTAATTCTGGAATTGTAGCTGTTGGCTTTGGCACCGTGAAGTTCCTTTTTATAGTTTTTGACAAGGAAGGAGAAAAGGCTTTGGAAGCAGGGGAGAGTTCTTTTATCTAGGCTACCTCGGCAGCTTGCTTATTGGTCCGGCTAGGAGCTTGGGAGTGAACTGGGTGTTTTTTTTTAGAGTGGGTTTGGCTTTTCTGAGTTTGACGGGGGCGAGCGTGTTGACTGCTTGTGCGACAGATAGCATGTAGAGGTAAACCAGTGCTGCAGGGTCTGTTGCTGAGGGCGGTGGGTGCGCCAGGGTGGCAAGTAGTGGTGCAAAGTTGGTTGGGTTGAGGTTGTTGGTACCCCCCCCCCCCGGCCATGCATTCAGGTTCGGCAGGGTGAGCTGGTCTGGGGCGTTCTAAATGGGGCATTTCAAATGCTATGATGTGGTGGTCCAACCATGGCGGAGGGAGGTGACCGGGGTGGGGATGTTGCAGTTGAGGTCATTTAACCAATCTAAGGTGCGGCCTTGGTGTTGGGTGGGCTCGAGAGAGAGCGCTGAGCGAAGCTGGCATGCTTAAGTGCCAAGAATACACTGGTGGCAAAGGTGTCAGCTGGGTCGTTTAGGTCCCCAAGGATTATGATTTTGGACTTGGGTTTGATGGAGGTGAAGATACTCTGCATTAAGTTGTCTTTGAAGGTGGGGCTGGGGCCAGGTGGAAGATAGACAAGGAGGAGTGTGATGGAGTCGGTAGGGGACATGGAGATCTTAGTGAGCAGGGATGACATTAGTTTGTGTTACTTGATGGCAAGGGTGTTTTTAAAGATGAGGGCGACGCTGCCTCCTATTTTTGAGGTTCTATCACATCTTAAGGTGGTGAAACCAGGGGGGGCGGCAATGGAAAGGGCTGGGCCAGCAGCGGGATGGAGCCACGTTTCCGTGATGGTAAGCAGGTCAAGGTCATTGGTTATGAGGTCAAGGATATCTGCTGCGTGGGCCGGGACTCATCTTGCATTAATGAGCGCACAGTTGATGGCATTGTGGTTGGGACTGGTGGGCTTGCATATTTGTGGATTTTGCAATGGTTGGGCAGTGTGGAAAGGGAACCGTGGGTTGAATTGGGTGCAAAGTCTGAGGAACCTGTTCCTCGTGAAAGTCGGAGCAGGTGAGGCAATGGTCGTGTTAGGGGTTAGCATGGGGACTAGCCCGTAGATTTACGGTGGGCTGATTGCGATGCGAGGTGTAGTGTGCATGTAAAGAGTCTGGTGCACAGCCTGTGGAGGCTTTTCCTCGTAGAGATTGGTGGGTGTGTAGCAATGGATGAGTCAAGGAATTCTGGTTGCATAGAGCCTGGACCGAGTTTTTGCTTTGGGCCAAGTGATTGCGATGCGAGGTGTAGAGGAGGAGTCAAGACTCCCCACTCAACTGCCCCGCCTACATTACCTGAAACGTATGAACCAAATGATGTGACGTATAATGAACAGTTCAACCAACAAAGAGAAGAGATAGGGCTTGTGCAGTACCTATAAGAATACCTATACCTTAGAGAATATGGGAAGTAAGATACCCATTGAGGAAACCATACTTGCATCCAAGACAATATGATGGCTACCTATACCTTAGAGAATATGGGAAGTAAGATACCCATTGAGGAAACCATACTTGCATCCAAGACAATATGATGGCCATTTGAATGAGATTCCTAATCAAACAAAGAAACTGAATGACCAGGATGAATGGTGACATCATACAAGTTGAATCGACACCCAGACAGAAAGATAACCAGAACAGAGAGGCAGACGATTATAAAGAACAAAGAAGTACCAATGATAAGTGACAGTTGGGATCAAGATGATGAAACTTATGCCACAAACATGATGAAGATATTTAGTTAGTTTAAACGTGTACAGATGTAATGAAACACAATCATGAAGCTAGCCACATGCTTAAATAGATTAGACCACGACAAGCACCAACATATACTTATATACCTCATAGATACATATGGACTAAGTGAAGAATTAATGTTTCCACTACGTATAAAGCAATACTGAACAACACGACAAGGCTGCATTTCAGTGTCGCAGTTATAAAAAGCAATTGAATTAAACAGAATCCATTTCAGCTAAGGAGTTCACTGAGCCAAGAAAGCCAAGGTCTTATCAAACTAGGAGTTGGCTGACATTGATACAATTAACTTAAAAGTACAGAAGCTCCTGTTCAAGAAGGTCAAGCAAAAACAAAAGATGTCGGAGGACTATTGAAGAATAAAACCAAATACACGAAAAGGCTCAATTCACGGTGTCCAGTCACGTGATGGAAGAAAGCTGGACGTACGAGATGGTCACACCTATGCATGGAAGCCGATAGTACCCATACTCCTTAAAAATTTTGCAGAAAACAGTACAGACTCCAGGGCAACTTCAGAAGTGCTAATTGACACTAGACCATTGAGGTGATGATAGATCCCATTTTAATAGCAGGGAAGCTGGTATCAAGACAAGCTTATCCACACCTGGTTGTTCAGTCTGCGTGCTGCTCATGCAGGTGGAAAATTACTGATGGGGGTTAGAATCCAACCAATTGTAGGGGACCACGTAGCTGGGGGGGGGTCCTATAATGTGTATAGTCAATGGGACATCGTACATTTAGTGACATTGATAGTGGCCATTTTGGAGGGAGGGCTTAGTTGCCCCACCTGATGTTAGCTATCCTATTACCTTTCTCCGTTACTCCATACAGATATAGTACCTATGCTTAGTTATTCACTTAGACCAATCCTGCTTCCCGATAAGTTTCTGTAGTTCACCATGTAGGATGACGTTGGTAATGACGCAGCTCAACACGTCAGCTAGGACCAATTATGGGTATAAGAACCCAAACTTTTTAATGAAGTAGTTAGTCAGAGTATCGAGCGATTGCTGATGTTCATTGTACTCCCTGTTTTAAGACTTGCATTAAAACAGACAAACTATATGTGTCGTCTTGATTATTGATGTATGAGTAGAATCTGCATCTCCAGGGTATTGCTACTCATCTTAAAGGGCTGGAAGCCTCCAGTTCACTTGGTAGCAGAGATTGATGGTTAGATAAGATACCTTCGGCCGTCGACATAAGTAATTTTAGAGTCTTAGCAATATCGCACAAGCTTTGCCATTCGGCTGACAAGACGTGAAGCTCCCCGTAGATAGTGGTTAGTATAGGAAAAATCCCTGCAGAAAAAGGTTTGACGGGACCCCTTTCTTGACATAGAAACCCTTCCCACATCTACGAGAAGCGGATCGGAAAGCGGCTCGAAGAGGCGGTAACAAAGGCGGTGTTCCCGAGGGTCCAAAGACGAAAAACATGCGAACAGTGAGTGGATAGACCAACAAGAATGGCAAAGGGATACATGCGTAGTAAATAACAGCGAGTAACGGAGCGAAGCGCGATCAAATATAATGCCAGAGTGTGATATATATGTATATGGGAAACAAGTTATTTATTGACTTGAGTTTGATAAAGTAATATAGGAGGAAAAATAGTCGTGAGTGTAGCCATGCTCTGAGGATATGCCCATGTTCCTAGACTTTAAAGAGTGCTAGCAGAAGCTTTAATTTAGAGCCCCTTTATGTGGGACATGTAGGAGACGAGATTAGTTTAAAGACTTTCTTAAAGGAATTAGCTTGAGTTCCATCAGAGCAGATCTAGAGGCTAAGACGAGTCTTAGAAGAAGATCATAAGCAGTATGTACATGTGGCCGGTCAAGTCTGTGTGTTTTGTTTTATGTGGTTGTAAGGTGTGATGACGTCAGAGTTGAAAAAATAAATGGTTTAAGTGATTAAAAAATGTGAAGTTGAGACGCGAAAAGTGATTGTTTTACGATTAAACTTTGATGGTTGTCTTTTAGCAAGATTAAAGTTAAAAAATGGTATTGTGACAGGATTGGGGCTTGCAACGGTTGGTGCTTGCTCATAAGTGTATGTTGATTAAGACGTAAAATTGAAAAACTGTAACTAAAGCATAAGCAAGTGGCAGCAAAGAGAAAAGTAAAGGTTAACAAAATGGAAGAAGTTACGCCATTATTGAATCTTTGCAAACAGCTATGAAAGCACACGCTTAAACTTAAACAGTACAGTGCAGAATGGGTTAAAGGAACCGCAGATAAAATGTTTATGCCATAGCCACAAGGCGGGTCATTATTGAGAGCAGTTCTGCAGCATATGACGACATATTTGTATGCTGCGTACACAGGAAAAAAGTTAGAAAAGCGCCTAGCGAGTCTAGAGCTTTGGAAAATGTATGAACACGAGAAGGAGGAGGAGCCTCCTTTAGATTGGATACTCAATATATGCAAAGAAGCGGGTGAAGAGCCTTCTGCTCCGCCCGCCCCGTCTGAAATCAAAGACGAGATTAAGAAAGACAAAGGATTATACACATTAAGAGAACTTAAAGCAGCGACGTGATATAGCAATCCGCCATATGAGTCACATATGCAAAGTAGTGATGAGGGCCCAGAAAAAGACACTGAGAAAGATATAACCTCCAAAGTCCCGAGGGACAAGGAGAGACGCGATAAGGAGAGAAATGATCGAGCAAGCACATCTCTAGACATAAGGAGATAAATAAAGAGATGGAAAGGAGATAAGGATAAAACGGATGAGATAGCGCTCTTACTGAACAAACAAATGGTTAGGTCAGATTCTACTTAAACTTGATGGCAAGAGTATTGAAGAGGTAAGACAAAGGGGAGATCAAGACGAACAAGACAGAAAAGACAAAGAGAGGGAGGAACGGTGAAAGATGAAGGAGCAAAAAGAAAAGATAGACAAAGACAAGAACAGTTATATCAAGATGAGCAAGCTAAAAAACAGGAAAAAGCAGAAGAACAAAGAAAACATGATAAAAGGAGAGCAGCCGATGAACAGGAAAGGCTAGAGCGAAAAAGAATAGAAAATGAACAGGAAAGGATAAGAGAGAAAAGAATACAAAGACGAAGGGATGAGGAAATACAAAGGGCATATGATCAAAGGGATATGAAAAAGAAAGTGGAAGATGGAGTAAGAGAAGAAGCGAGAAAGCGCAGCGAAGTTGATGATGACATGAAACGTAAAAGAAGAATGAGAGCATGAGATCTCGAGTATTTGGAAAGGGAAGTAAGAAATCCCAATCCACGAGTGGCATGGGAAGATAGAGAGGAATTCATCCCCGAGTCGGAGTCATTACCAGGCACGTCTAGAGCAAATCTAGAAGACTAGTTTGACTCACGAAGCATTGGGGACACGATTGATAGGGTATACCATGAAATGCAAGCCCAGAAAGAATCACAAGGGAAGGGAAGACATGATCATCTCGAGAGCACTCA
Organism: Ambystoma mexicanum; assembly: GCF_040938575.1. Lineage (NCBI taxonomy): Eukaryota > Metazoa > Chordata > Amphibia > Caudata > Ambystomatidae > Ambystoma > Ambystoma mexicanum. The sequence continues at coordinate 321,918,465 of NC_090925.1, read as the reverse complement.
GTTGTATGACATGGAGGAAGCCTCCTGTAGTGTGAGACATAAGGAGCTGTCTTTAGACAGACTGACGCTAAATAGAGATGATGATGAGAGAAGTTGCACAATCTGGGCACAAGAAGTATCAGGCGAAGAAAGGGAAATCTTCCCAAGGGAAAAGAGAAGTGACATATGTGGTCCAGAGGGATGTTCACCTATGGATAAGGGCGTAAGATGGTCCGATTCAGAAATACCTATGTCTAAGGCACCAGAGCCACTGATGCAGTCAGATCGACATAAGAGGCAACCCCATGGTCAGAGGGGGGAGTCCCCGCCTTATGTAAGCAGGCTAAGATCATTGCCAGGTAGACGGCGATGTGGGAATATTACCCCGGTGGTAGATAGACAAATGATGAGAAATGAGAAAGAGTTTGGGGCGTCACAGTTCCCCTTGTTGGAAAAGGGAGGGACCAGTCCGCAATATATACCTTGGCCCCAGATGGACAGAGAACATTTAAAATGTAAACTCCCAAATTTAACTTCCGGTGCTGGAAAATGGATACATGAGTTAGAATAAATGGCGGGAGGGAACACATTAGCTATAGAGGATATTAAAGATCTTCTAATCGCCATACTTGGTGAGAGAGCTGATAACGTGTGGACACGGGCAGGTTACCCTGGGGTGACTACAGTCAACACCGTGCACGATGGAGCGCCATTGAATAACTGTAGAGCAGTGATTTGGAAATCACTTCGAGTTCTATATCCGGACACGTCCGATATGGGAGCTATAATGACAAGAAAAATAAAGGAAGGAGAGGATCTGTTGCTTCAGACTTTCAACTCATGGGCCTTTGAAACACGGGAGGCTTGGGGGAAGTCCATACCTGTATTTTATTTTTTGAAAATCAAACATTTATTGGCATTTAAGTTATAACAGCACACATTGTTCAACACTGCTTTTCTCCTGGACACAATTATAACAACAACCCCTTCCCGGACCACCCCCTCCCCTTCCCACAACCATGGATCAAACAGGTATGTCTGGAACATTAGTAAGGCTCACGGGCATCACTTTAGGATACAGTCAGGACTATACTCTCGGGCACACCAAAGCCTTGGGCTTGAGCCCACCCACCTTACAGCATACATCACATGTGGCATGTTTTGGATTGTTTCACCTTTTCTGGGAATCTGTCTAACCCCAGCCTCCCTTCAAGCACACATCCTCCACCTCTGGCCAGGCGTCCATACCTTTCAAAGAAAGGAAGCCACATCCCTTCGATATTTGATTTGGACTCATCTATGAGGTGTGTTATGGACTCCATATCATAAATAGCACAGACTTTGGTGACCCATTCTTTTTCGCTCGGCATCCGCGGATTCTTCCACCTTTGGGCCAAGCAGCACCTGGCAGCTACCAACATGACCTGGAGCATATGGCCCTGTGTCTCGTTGTGGTCCCCACCTACATCAATCCCAAAAAGAAGGAGCCACGGGCATGAGGTCCTCTCAACTCTATCAACGATCCAGGACAGAACTTCTCCCCAGTATGTTTGCGCTATTGGACATCTCCACCACATGTGTATATAGTCTCCTTTCTTAGTCGGACTCTTCCAACAATGCGGACATACCCCACTTTCATCCAAGCTATCCTCTGCGGAGGGTAATGCCACCTATGCAACACATTCAGAGCCTGATGCCGGAATTGGATTGAGGCTGTTGAGCGATTAGCTCGTCTACACATTCCGGACCATCTCCTGTCGTCAATTTCTTCCCCTAAATCCTTTGCCCACTGTGTCTGTGCCAGGGGAGGGTCTCTCAGTGCCACAACGAGCAGGAGTCTATAAAGGTGAGATATCACTCCCTTAGATCCCTGTCTTGAGATGAGAAGTTTTTCAAAATTTGTTAGGACCCTTCTAAGGGTATCCCCCCAAGAGGGTTCAGTGAGAGCTCCCTTCAACTGAAGTTAGCGAAACGGGGAGAGGCTATTCAACCCCAAGGCGTCCTCCAGGTCCTTCAAGGGCAGGAAGGATCCCCCCACCCAGAGTTGTCCTGCCCTGCTAAGGCCAGCCTCATACCAGTGTTGAAACGCACTTGGGTCAGCAATCTTATCTCTAATCGGTGGGGCCCAGATGCAGCTTAGTGGGGAAGGCCATGTTGTAAGCCACCTGTAATATCCCCCATACTTCCACACCGACCATAAAACCCCCAGTACCGGGTGTTGCAGGACCCTGCTCGGAATGTGCGCCATGGGAACCCAAGCCATTTATCTAATGTAACTGGGGAAAGAACCCTGCTGTCCATCGCCACCCACTGCTTTTCCGTCCCTGGGGTAAAGTGATCCACCAGTGTCCTCAGTTGAGAAGCCTTATAGTATGTCTCTAAATCCGGGAACCCCACTCCTCCCTCTTCTTTGGGCCTCGTCAACACCTCATAAGAGATTCTATGCTTCTTACCCGCACAGAGGAACCGAAGGAGGGTTCACCTTACCTCCACCAGAAATGGCTTTGGGACCTGTACTGGGAACATTTGAAACAAGAATAAGAACTCGGGGAGAATCACCATTTTCACCGAATTGAGGTGTGCCATCCATGAGAAACCTGATCCTGCCTATTTATCCATGACTCTCTTAACCGCTGACCAAAGAGGGAGGAAGTTATTGGCAAATAGATCTTCGGGGCTTTGCGTCACCTGGATACCCAAATAAGGAAGCCTATCCCTCTGTACTCGAAAGGGGAGCCCTTCTACATATTCCACATCCGTGTCCGATAGATTACCTGCAATAAATGCCACCGACTTCCTCAAGTTGACCTTAAACCCAGAAAGGTCTCCATACTGTGCCAGACTTTGTAACACCTGGGGAACCGTCTGAGATGGCTTTGTTATGTAGAGCAGTGCGTCATCGGCGAACAAGCCAATCTTGCAGTGTGATTCCCCAATTCTTACCCCATCAATCGCCCCATCTTCATGAACGGAAACCACCCAAGGTTCCATTACCAATACATATATAAGGGGGAACAAAGGGCAACCCTGCCTCGTGCCCCTTCCCAGGGGAAGAGACCTCAACTCAATCCCATTTACTACCACCTTGACCGAGGGGGCAGAATATAAAGCCGACATCCAGTCTAGCCATCTCGGCCCCATTCCCAGAGAAGAAAGAACTTCCCCCATGTAGGCCCAGCTGACCCTGTCGAAGGCCTTTTTGGCATCTAAAGCTAGTAAAAGAGCCCCCTCTTCTCAGACCGTCCTAGAGTATGTTGCATGCAAGGTCCTCCGCATGTTATCGGCACCTTGTCTATCCAACACAAATCCCACCTGATCCGCGTGTATCAACCGGGGGAGGTACCTCTCCAGACGAGTCGCCAGGATCCTGGCAAAGATCTTAGCATCTATATTTAAAAGGGAGCTAGGTCTATACAAACCACATTCTGTCAAGTCCTTTCCCGGTTTTGGTATTACTGAAATAAGGGCCTGTAAGAATGTTGGCGGGATTGTTTCCCGGGCCCTAATTTGATTAAACAGCTTGGCCAATGGTTTTACCAAGATAGAGTGGTACTGTTTATAGAACTCGGTCGTATAACCATCGTTTCCCAGGGCTTTTCCCGCTTTCAATCTCTGAATTGCCCCCTTGACCTCTTGCTCAGATATATCCCCCTCCAAAATCTCCCACTCCGAGTCCGCCAGTAGGGGTAGAGGATACTCAGCCAGGTAGGCTCGAATGTCCTCTTATCGATTCACGCTCCCGTTTAGTGTACAGCTCTCTATAGAAGTCCGCAAAACACTCTACTATATCCTCCCCTCTCTTACACATGTTGCCCTCCCTATCTCTGAGAAGTCCCACCCTCCTTTCATTCCTGCAACCCCTTGTCCTGTGAGCTAGGAGAGTCCCCACCATATCCCCCTGTTCATAATACCTTTGCCGTGTATATGTCATCTTTTTGACCACTTCCCCTATAACAACCGTATGTAAAGCTTGCCTCTTATCCCGCATTTCCCCCAAGAGGGCTTCTTGATTTTCTTTCTTATGAGTAAGTCGCAGCCGCATGGCCCTCAGATCATCACTGAGCTTGGTCTCAACAAGTGCCCTTTCACGCTTTCACCCGCGACCCTTCTGCGATAAGGAGGCCTCGAAAGGCCTCCTTGTCGCCTCCCACACCATTGTCATTTCTGTTTCCCCGTTATCGTTAATCTCAAAGTAGGCTCTCATTTCTTCCCTAAGGGAGTCCCTGAATATCCTATCCCTCAAGAGTGTGTCATTACAATGCCATCTAAAGGTCCTCGAGGTTCTTGGTAGTAGCCATTTAACCACCAAGAGCTCATGGTTGGACCTGGTGATTGCCTCCACACTCAGTACTCCAATCTCCCCCCTCCCTCCTTTGATATCAATAGAAGGTAAATTCGTGTGTATGTGTAGTGTGGGGGAGAGAAGAAAGTGTAGCCACCCGGGCTCGGGCACAAACCTGTATTTTATGATATATTATGCCAAGGGCTGCCAGAGCAGGTACCGAAACAGCCAAGAAATTAGTGGGGATTGAAGCTAAACCATGGTCGGAAATCCAGTTAACCATTGCACATTATTGCAGACTCCTGCAGGAAAGGAATTGCAAAAAGGACGATGCACGAAAAGGTGAAGAAGCAAAATTAGTTCAGAAAAAGCTATCTAAGTATGCCATTGAAAGGGAAATATTAACTAACGTAGGCGGACCAAATACGCAGCAGGCAGTGCACATGCCACAAGTAAATCACCAAAGACAGTCTGATCAGGCAAATAATGGATATGCTCCACAAGGAAGGGGATATCGAGGGAGAGATTGGCAAGGAAATCAAGGGTATTGGCAGAATAATCAGGGAGGGTTCCAGAATATGCAAAATGGTAATCAGAACATGCAATATGGGCTGATGGGGAGACAGCCGCTTTGTATGTTGGACATGTGGAATGACGGGGCACATAGCTCGAATGTGTAGAAGCCAAGGGATGATACAGAATGATCAATTTTCTAGACAGGGAATGCCAAATCCACCTGCATATTCGCAGCAGGGTGGAAATGGATTTGTTTGCGCAAAATCAAACAGTGCAGCAGCAAGCGCAGAGAGTGCAGCAAGGCTTGCAACCACAGCAAGTAACAGGTAATCAACCGCAAGGACAATCTCGGCAATCACGAATGCAACTTCAGCAAAACACAGAACCCTCTATGACACGTAGAATAGGAGGTGTTACTGTTGATGGAGGGAATCCCTTTACGGTGATGGAGTGAGACTTTACCCAAAATAGGACAGCTCACTGGGAGACCTGATGTGTTCAGTCCTATCTATTACGCCAAATCCACATGAGGAGCCAAGGGTAGATGTAATTATAGGCGGCAAAGCTTTTTCCTTCTTAGTGGACACGGGTGCAAAGCGCTCGTGTATACGTGAGGGTACTTTTTCAATGTCTGGCGATGCGATGAATACCCAGGGCTTTACAGGAGCAACGAGTCATGTTTCCTTTACAAAAGAACTACCAGTCTCCATAGGAGAATGCAATATGAAAGTGCCACTGCTTTATTCGAGGCACACACCTGTCAATATATTAGGACAAGATTTAATGACGAAAATGAATATGACCATTTAATTTACAGATGATGGCATAGTATGCTCAACACCGGGAATGTATTATTTAAACGAATGCGAAATGATCAGGGCATATGCAGGGCAAGTAGCACCTAGAGTGATACCGTTGGAACCCGAAGTGTTCCATTATGGGATACGTGTTTTGTTAACATGGCTGCCAGGTCTAGTAGGCAGAACAATGAGAATACCAGATGAGTTTATATTTAGACCTCAGATACCCATGGACGAAGAGGAGGGGCGAATTTTCCCCTTAGGCATAGAAGCAGCTATAGTTCGAGGAAATATGGCTTTGCTTGATGCAACTGATGATAAAGGTAGACGATGGAGCACAATAATTGCCATTGAGGAAGGTTGCAGAGTGACTTATGTCACTGATGAGGATTTGTTTGGAGATGACATCTGACGATTTTGTGATATTTGAAATGTGGATTACTTATTGGGTAAAGGCGATTAAGAGAGAAGTTCAGCAGAGAATGATGCTAGCAAAAAAGCATCCTGAATATTTTGATGAAGATATGGCGAAAGTGCCAATTTCATTATGGATCACTGGCCCCTATGACGTAGGCTTACTGAAAGGAGTTGGGGAAGTAAAAATTCAATTGAAACCCGGAGCGATTTTACCTCGAGCACGACAATATCCCATGTCTCGAGAGGCAGATGAAGGTATTTTCAAAACAATTTCCGCCATGATGGACCAAGGTATCTTAGTGACGTCAGAGTCACCATGTAATACGTCAGTTTATCCTATCAAGAAATCTAAGGTGGGCTTGTGGCGTTTAATACAAGACCTTCACCCAATAAACTAAATTGTAGAGGCCGAGTTCCCTCTAGTCCCTAACCCGTCTAAGATTTTATGTAATATACCTGTTGATGCACGATATTACACAGTGATTGATTTGAAAAATGTGTTTTTCTCAATCCCATTGAACAAAGACTCACAAGATTTGACATTGTTTACTTTTAGACAAGTGTGATTAAAAAGCACAAGGCTGCCTCAGGGTTACTGTGAATCCCCATTGATTTTTAACAGAGTCCTCCAGATGTACTTGAGCAATATTGCTTTAGAGAGCATTGTGCTGCAATACGTAGATGATATTCTAGTTTGCAGCACCACAGAAGAAGAGTGCAGACGCGATTCTGTTCAGCTGATGATTATACTTGCTGATAAAGGATATAAGGTTGACAAGGAAAAGTTACAATATTGTCAACAAGACATGTTGTACACAGGCCAATTGATTTCATTGATTTCACATGAGGGAAGGAAGGTCACCCCTGAAAGAGCTGAGGGCATTTTAAAAACAGCCAAGTCACATGATAAAAAAATGCAAAGTTTTCTGGGCCTGTGTAATTATGTCAGAGCATGGGTCTTTGACTACAGCTCATATACGAGGCCCCTTTTACAGGCCTTGAAAAAAGCACAGGCAACGAAAGAAAAAATCGTGTGGATTGAAGCAATGGAAGAAGGGTTTGATGAATTGAAAAAAGCAATCTGCACAGCTCCAGTTCTATGGATCCACAATTATGCAGAGGAATTATTTTTATTCTCCCATACAGATGGTACTTTTATGACAGCAGTACTCACACAGAGAACCACGTTGGGGTACACACCCCTTGCATATAACAGTGGAATTTCGGACCCAGTAATGAGAGGTCACTTTCCAAGTGAACAAAGTTTGGCAGCTGCCGCATTTGCCATAAAAAAGGCTACAAGAAATAGTGATTAAATGCTCCATGACGTTATTTGTTGAAACCGCCAAAAGGCACGTTGACTCCTCAAAGGGCTTCTGTCTATGAAGTTATCATATCAACTCCAGCGATTAAAATAGTGAATCCAGCCATGTTTATAGCTGAGCCAATTACCGAAGGAGAGCTAATACATGATTGTGCAAACTATGAAGAATTCTGTGATAAGCTCCCTAGAGTAAAATAGAATGCACTCGCATGGGGAGAGATTGTCTTCATTGACGGGTCTTCAAGAATTGATCAAAATGATGGGCAAAGATATACAGGGGCTGCGGTAGTGAAACATTTGGCAAATGGAGAATTTCGAGTGCTTGAGAGTACTCGATTGCAATCTCATTATTCAGTGCAAGCTGCAGAATAATTGGCATTGATACTCTCAATTGAGAATCACGCAGACCAGGAAGTAAGTGTACAGTGACGTCGATGGAACACGCAGGATTAATGCGCTGGAAAAGAAGGGGCTACCTCCGAGCGGACGGCATGCCAGTGCAGCATGCAGCCTTATTGGACAGGCTCATTAAGGCACTACAAATCCTGGTGGGCATAGCAGTCGTCAAATGCGCAGCTCACACGAAAGGGACAGATTTTATCTTGCGTGGAAATCAAGCAGCAGACGCTGAAGCCAAGCGCGTAGCAAATACAGATACAGGGAGAATGACTATTGAAACCATGAATGTGAATGAAAGGATGACTGCGATGAGCGTGGATGAGGGATATAATCATATGTCTAAATCACAGATAGTGGAGCTTCAAGGAGAGGCACCGCAAGAGGAAAAGAACTTGTGGAAGCGAAGAGGGTGTTCTTTAAACCTCTCTGAAGCATTGGGGTGACAAGACAGCACTGGTAAACCAGTGATGCATATAGCCTTATTAAGGGTGGTGCTAGAACAGCTGGACTACCCAGCGCGTACAACTAGCGGGAATCTTGCTGTAACCATTTCTGATGATTGGTTTGTACTGAACCTAATGGAGCATGTTGCATTTTTTATGATAAATTGTATTGTTTGCCAACAATTCATGGCTGGGCATATACTGCGCATAGTGAGGGGAGTCATCCCAAGACCTAATGGCCCTTTTTAGCACTTGCATATCGACTATGTCGACATGATACAAGTTTGTAATGGATATAGATACCTATTAGTTGTAATATGTCCTTTCTCTAGATGGATAGAGGCAGGTCGATGCACACACCCACAGGGTAATTCATAGAATTTCGCTGAAAAGTGTCGCAAGCGGCTGGCGCAGAGTGTCCGCGTGCGATTGACTGCGCCAGGCACGTGCGCTAAAACCGATTTCCGCGCACAGCGTATTCATGGATTTCATGCTCCCAAACCAGCCGTGGCGCAGAGTATCGCAGCGACCCTGCATCAGCGCCAGTAACGCCCCCAAGAACGCCCTTGCGCAAGGAAAAGCCATCAAAATCGCTAAATCATCGCAAAGGGCTGCGCTAACCCTGGACCAGTTTACAGGGCTGCCAAACAAGGAACGCAAAGCGGGAAACATGCATATCAGGGGTACACGTGAAGTCATACACGCGATTAGCCAGGGTACGTGTATTACAGGGGTACGCGGGAAGTTTAACACGCGATTGGCCAGGGTACGTCTATTACAGGGGTACGCGGGAAGTTTAACACGCGATTAGCCAGGGTAAGTGTATTACAGGGGTACGCGGGAAGTTTAACACGCGATTAGCCAGGGTACGTGTATTACAGGGGTACGCGGGAAGTTATACACGGGATTAGCCAGGGTACGTGTATTACAGGGGTACGCGGGAAGTTTAACACGCGATTGCCCAGGGTACGTGTATTACAGGGGTACGCGGGAAGTTTAACACGCGATTGCCCAGGGTACGTGTATTACAGGGGTACGCGGGAAGTTTAACACGCGATTAGGCAGGGTACGTGTATTACAGGGGTACGCGGGAAGTTTAACACGCGATTAGCCAGGGTACGTGTATTACAGGGGTGCGTGGGAAGTTTAACACGCGATTAGCCAGGGTACGTGTATTACAGGGGTACGCGGGAAGTTTAACACGCGATTAGCCAGGGTACGTGTATTACAGGGGTGCGTGGGAAGTTTAACACGCGATTAGCCAGGGTACGTGTATTACAGGGGTGCGTGGGAAGTTTAACACGCGATAAGCCAGGGTACGTGTATTACAGGGGTACGCGGGAAGTTTAACACGCGATTGGCCAGGGTACGTGTATTACAGGGGTGCGTGGGAAGTTTAACACGCGATTAGGCAGGGTACGTGTATTACAGGGGTACGCGGGAAGTTTAACACGCGATTAGCCAGGGTAAGTGTATTACAGGGGTACGCGGGAAGTTTAACACGCGATTAGCCAGGGTACGTGTATTACAGGGGTACGCGGGAACTTTAACACGCGATTGGCCAGGGTACGTGTATTACAGGGGTGCGTGGGAATCATCACACGCGATTAGGCTGGGTGGGTCCTCACAGGTGTTCCCTGTACACCCTCCACGGCCCCTGCAGGCAGCCTACAAAACAGGGGACTACCCTGCACACCTGCTCATGTCCCCCTGCACCCCCACCCCCCAGCAGTGCAGGGGCAGCCTCCACCAGGCCCCCACTCATGTCTCCCACCACCCCCACCCTCCCGCCACCAGGGGCAGCCTCCACCAGGCCCCCACCCATGTCTCCCACCACCCCCACCAGTGCAGGGGCACCCTCCACCAGGCCCCCACCCATGTCTCCCAACACCCCCACCCACCAGCACTGTGGGGCACGTGGCCAGCAGGCAGTCAGGCAGCAGCAGATGGCAGGTGGGAGCGTGCTCAGGGCTCTGGGGGGCAGTAATTTGGCCTCCTGGCCAGGAGCGTGGTCTCTCGTGTGTGAACGCGTGGACAGCCTGATAGGTAGTGAAATCCCACACGTCAGCAAAGGCCCTTAGCGCGTAAACCCGTCAACAGCATATGCGCGCCTATAGTCACCTGCACGTGCAGGAAATTGTTGCGTGACACGTCCCAGTGTCAAAGCGTGTGATTGGTGAAAATGGATCTACACGCAGAAGTGACAAAGCGTGTGATTGGTGAAAATGGATCTACACGCAGGAGTGACAAAGCGTGTGATTGGTGAACGTACACGCCGCGTAAGTGACGCTGTACGTGTGGGCCTGTATATAAGGTACATGTAGAACACCATTTCCTTGTACGTGCTTTTCGTGGAGAGCGAGTGGGTGAATTCTGTACTTCTTGTCGGTTCACACGCGATTTACTTCACAGCGTTTCCAGTTCGTATTCCCTGTTACCTCTGACAGCTTTTTCTCTTTTTTCTCTTTTACTGGTTTACCTGGGCCTGTTCCCTCAAACAGTGTCCCCTTCTACTGTTGTCCTGTCTTCTCAGACAGCGTACACATCTTCTTTTGGCGGGGGTCTAGCCAGCCAAACGCGCTCATTCTTCACGCTCTTTTACCTGGCAGACGGTGAGTCACGCACGTATCCAACTTCTGTGCTTGCCCCGTGTGTAGCCTACCCCTTCAGAGGTCATTCTAGGCTGCGTGTGACACGCATACGTTCATTCTTGTGTTACTGGGTGCCACAGCGTAGTGCAGGTTTTTCTTTCTGCACACGTGGTCTAGGAGGGGTTGCGTGCACGTCATCTCCCTTTTTTGGGCCTCCTGTGCGTTGCGTGACCCGTCATCTTTCCCCAGGGGTTACAATCAGCCGTGCTAGAGCACTAGGGTACAATTACCATCTGGTACCCAACCCCTTTGACCCCCAATTGCCCAGGACAATTGTCTACAGCCACTCCCATACGCACATTAATATCAGTGCCATGGCTGGGAGGCGAGGATTCCGTAAGGGTGGCAAAGGTGGAAGAGCCACAAGTGGTGGCCGTGGTGGATCCGGTAGGGGACGTGGTCGTAACTTGCAGGGTGAGCCTGTCCCCCCATGTGTGGAGGACCAGTCAAGGGCACCCATCATCCCCCCCCCTCCCCCCCTCCCCCCCTCCCGTTGAGGCTGAAGTGGCTGACACCATCCATGCTCAGCCCTTGTTGGACCAGCCCATTGTGGCACCAGACCTGGCTGACTCCATGGCTGACTTCCAGGTCAGCAGGGCTACGACACGTGCGCTGGTGCACGTTGATGCCATCATGCCACGTGGATCTGGGGCAGCAAGGTCATCTGCTGCACCAAGGAGGCAGGGCGGAGTGGCTGCAGGGGCAGCTGCGGCTCCATCCACCCCAGCCCTCACACACCCAGCCAGGACAGTGTCGGTCCTAGTCCATGCTGCTGACATTCCCCCTGACACCATCACACTAGAGCCAATGCCTGCACCAACTCCCATGCTGAGTGTGCAATCCCACACTCCTGATACAGAGTCCACCAGGGCTCCTGCCCCTAGTGTCCAGAGCGGCGCAGGACACTCAGGATCACCACCACCTTCCAAGCGGAAGAGGAAGAGTGCTCGTCCGGCACAGGCTGATGCCCCAGACACGGCTACACAGTCCGGCCCGTCCAGGAAGCCCAGCTTCACGGATGACGAACTGAATGCACTTGTCCAGTATGTGTCCGGACATGACAACGAGATGGTCATTGTTGCAGGATCCAAGACCACACCTGCACAACGCCAGGCACACTGGCAGACCGTTGCGGACATCGTAAGTGCCCTTGGAATCGTGAGGCGCACAGCCAATGATTGCTATAAGCGCTGGAATGACCTAAAGCGCAGGGCAAAGAGTAAGCTGGCCTCAAGTCATGCCGTAACTCTAGTGACTGGAGGTGGGTCTCCAGTGACCTACGTCACGGAGGAACAGATCCAAGGCGTGGGAGATCTGGCTGATTACGAGGCATTGTCCGGTGAGTGCACATGCATGTGTGTGTCATCCATGTGCATGGTGTGTGTGTGAGGGCTTCTGTTTGGGTGCCAGGTGAGAGTGTGTGCGCCTCAGTCGTATGGGTCAGCCATGTGCTTCATGCAATACTTCCTGCGCAGCTGCATTTGGCCATAGCAGTATCCCTTCTGCCAACAGTAGACATCTAGCACAACTGCACGCCAGTTGCCCTTGAAGTGTCACCTTGACACAACATATTTGCTTATTTGTCACTGTTCATTCAGTCAGTTTGTTTGCATTCCACCACTTTCACTAGGCATGTCGCTGTCCACTAGTCACATGTCTGACATGGGTATGGTAAAGGGGAGTGACTTTGTTACCTGGATATCATTTGTACACACATGTCCCTGTGCAATTTGACCATTACAGACTGGCAGCTCCAGGTGAAAAATCTGACCTGTTAGAATCAGAAAAGCTATTACATGCGGGAACTGGACTGAATGAATAGGTGCTGCCCTCCTCTCCATCTTCACTCAATAGCAATGGTACATGCCATCTGTGTGATGGCATGTGTGTTTCACCTGCCAATCACAGGCCAATGTGTGATGCCACTGCCAGGCAGCATGCAGAAAATTTGTTCATCTTCCATCTTGGTGTCATCAGTGTGTGCCGTTTGCCTGCACTTCATACGCAGTGAGGGTGCATGCATGGGAGGGTTTTAGTCATGTGGGACATGTGTCAATCAAGTACTGGTTCTCTTGCTTCTCAGCCCTCAATGTGTGCCATGGTGCTAATGCCTGTTTCCATTACTTTGTTTTCATGTCTTTGCAGGGGAAGACGCACCTGATACTGCTGGGGTTGTGGAGATGGTGCAGACCCAGGAGGTGTCCCAGGGCCGACCAACCACCAGTGAGGGACGTGGTGTGGTGGTGGGGGAGAACCCACAAGTGCTGCAGGTCGTGCTCTCAAGGGGTGTCTCTGGCTGCACCTCCCCCGAGCTGTACTCAGGTGTTGATTCGGATGAGACCTACGTGCCGTCGCTGGTGAGTGTTCCAGGGAGGGATTCTGTTCTGTCTCACCCACCTGCACCAGGGTCAGTACCCTCCATGGGGATGTCAGTGTTGGCAGCTACGCCTTCGGTGGTTACGGATGCAGGGTCACACTCCGCAACATCTGATCCTGTTCCTGGGCCAGCAGATCAGAGGGGGAATGCAGTCCTGCAGCCTCAGGCAGTGCCGGCACAGCAAGGCGCAGTTCGCCTTGCCCCAGACAGGTGTGGTGCCCGCCGACGTGGTGGCCGTACGGCACCCGGCAATACCGCATGGGAGCAATCCATTTACGGTATGGCTACCCAACAGGCTGCATCATCCGAGATGATGGCTCAGGCCATGGATAGGGTGGCCACTTCCATTGTCCCCCCAGAAAGGCTGATGGAGCGACTAGAGCAGGCAACCGACTCCATCTGCCAGTCACACAGGGAGGACATGTTGGGGTCCAACAGGGACAGGCGGGCGACACTGGCGACTCTGCAGGAGGCCATCTCCATTGAGTCCCAGGGCCACAGGGAAGCCCTGAGGCAGGAGCTCCTACACCTCAGGACGACTCTTGTTGAGCTTGAGGCTTCAACACACCAAAGGACAGAACAGCAGCTGGAGCGTCTCACCCGTACGCTCTCAGCTGAGATGCAGGCAACGAGGGCGGAGGTCCGGGCATCCCGTGAGTTGTTGCATGGGGACCTCCGCACACTCATCCTCCAGAACCAGACCTACCACACCCGCATGCTTGCAGCCATGGAGGAGCAGACTAGGGCCTTGCGTGGGCTGCCTCCCATAGTGCAACCACCTCCGGATGCAGCTGCACAGGGTGATAATAGCGACAGCAGTGACACTCCCACAATAGGGTAGCCGTGTGGGCCATGAGCCCATGGAGGTGTTTTATCTTCCCAGGATCCACGCAGGTGGGTTCTGGAGTGCATCCTGTCCTCGGACCTCCTGGGTGGCCTCCCCAACCCCCCCGGGCCCATCAATGGCCATTTTTGATTGTTTCTTATTTTTATTTTTATTTTGATTTCTTTTATTCCCAATTTTTTTGGGAGGATCTGTTGGCTCCGATCTGTTGGCTCCGATCTGTTGGCTCCGATCTGTTGGCTCCGATCTGTTGGCTCCGATCTGTTGGCTCCGATCAGTTGGCTTCCGTGGTTCCTGTGGGCATACGCTGCATTGTGGCTGGGCACATGCAGGCTTGTAATGTATTTGGTTCAGATGCTTGGGTTTGAGTCACACACACCCCTCCTGCTTCCCGTTTCCATGGGCTTGCAAAGGGTGTGCCCAAGTGACAGTGAATTACACAGTGACGTTGGACTCCCATGAGCTGTGTGGCCAGTCTGTAGTCAATACTGTGTATACATTCATAGTGCATATTGCTGTTGTGTTGTACACTGCATGTTGCATTGATGTGTAACTCTTCTTCTGTGTCTACCTCCCAATTTGCAGGTCCCTTCCTCAAGTCCACACAAGGACCTCTAGTCTGGCGATGGGGACCATGTTGGCAGCAGTGCACCTACAACTCTACATGGCGCCAACACTGCACAGTTGGTAGTGGTGGGAGTGCAGGCATTTCCAGGTGGTGAGACTACTAATATGTAACATTTTTGATGTCATGTTAATGGTACTACGTGCTCAAGTATGTTGTTGGTCCGGCATTGCTGTGAGCATTTCAGGTGTTGCAGGTTTCTAATAGTGCCACTGTACATAGTGAGAGTGATGTCATGTTGTGGGGATTACTTTGTTTACCTGCAATTAGCATGACATGGCACGGTGTGTCGTGTGGCAGTGCTGGGGTTGGGTTGGCTGACATGGCACTGTCCTCTTGTTGCATTTTGCAAGTGGGTATTCATTTTAGCTGCTTCAATGTGTAACTTCACAAAACTGCATTGGTGGTGTCTGTGTGGGTAGGGATGCACACATTGTGACACTTCCAGGTGAACAATCTCAGGCTGACATGGAATTCCCGGTTCATTCTCCACACATTCAGGATCAGTGTCAGGTTGAGTCATCATTGATTGTCAGATGGAATGTGCCAGGGCAGTGTGCACTCCACAGGGGTGTGATTTCTATGTGAAGTAATTAGCCACTAGCTGTGTACGGGCTGCCTCCCCCCGTGCCCTTTCCCCTCCCATGCGCAGCGGCTGTGCATGTGGTTGGGGATGTGGGGCCACCACCATGTCCACGGCCAGGCCCCGGCGTGTTGCAACGTTGTGCAGGACACATGCTGCCACTATGATCCTGCACACTACTGGGGGAGCGTATAACAGCTGCCCGCCAGAACGGTCAAGGGAGCGAAAGCGTGACTTCAGCACTCCGAATGTGCGCTCCACTATGCCCCTGGTTGTAATGTGGGCTGTGTTAAATCTTACCTGGGGTGGCGTGGTGGGGTTCCGAATTGGCGTCATCATGTGGGGGCTGAGAGGGTAGGCACTGTCCCCTGTGGAGGTGGGGATTGGTATCATTGGTGAGGTTGTGACCTTGCTCAGTATCCAACATGCATGCATGTGCAGTGGCATACATACTCACCAAGCAGCCATGTATCGCCATGCCGCCCAGCTTCTAGGTCCCGGCTTAGGGTGGACATTCGGTAAATGAAGCTGTCGTGGGTGGAGCCGGGATAGTTGGCATATACTGAGGTGATGATTCCCTTGGCATTACATGCTACCTGCACGTTGATGGAATGCCAGTGCTTGCGGTTCCTATAGATGTGCTCAGATGCCCTGGGGGGACGTAGAGCCACATGGGTGCAGTCGATGGCACCTAGAACTTTGGGGAATCGTGCCACTGCGTAAAAATCCAGGGCGGCAGCATGCCTTTCTGCAGGTGTTCTGGGCAGGTATATGTGCCTGCGGACTGATGGGCGTGCAGTCATGATGTTCAAGACCTGGTGTAGGCAGCGTGACTGGGTGGCCTGTGACACCCCACCCACTATGGCACTTGTCCGCTGAAATGATCCAGTGGCTAAGAAGTGCAGTACATTGAGGACCTTCTCCAGGGGGCTGAGTGCTTGGGAGCACAGGGTGGGTGATGTGAGGTCATCCTCCCACTCACTCACCAGGTCCAGTATGATGTGTGGTGGAAACCTGTACCTCCCATACACCTGGTCATCAGGCATCCCGAAAAGGCTGGTTCTGGGTGTGAATATTCTGGCCCTGACTATCCTCCTCCTCCTCCTTTGGTAGCCCACTGCCACTGCTGCTAGGAACGGTATGTTCATCCTGGCGTCTGAGCTTGTTATTGTTAAAGTCCGCAATTTATGCTTAGCGCGAGTTCTAGGCGAGCGTGTGACCCGCGCAGCCCTGGAATCCTGTTCCCAGTCCAATAGCGTGTGGAAATTCACACGCACCACGGGATACAGCGTGTGACCCGCGCAGCCCTGGAATCCTGTTCCCAGTCCAATAGCGTGTGGAAATTCACACGCACCACGGGATACAGCGTGTGACCCGCGCAGCCCTGGAATCCTGTTCCCAGTCCAATAGCGTGTGGAAATTCACACGCACCACGGGATACAGCGTGTGACCCGCGCAGCCCTGGAATCCTGTTCCCAGTCCAATAGCGTGTGGAAATTCACACGCACCACGGGATACAGCGTGTGACCCGCGCAGCCCTGGAATCCTGTTCCCAGTCCAATAGCGTGCGGAAATTCACACGCACTACGTGATACAGGTTCGCAAACGTACTTGCGTGTGTAAGTGGCCGCGCACCCATTAAATACACGTACATAGGCCAATCGCGTGTACGCGCACTTTTGTCCAATTACACGCGATGACACTCTGACGTGCAGTATCTCCACGTGTGCCCCGTCATCACGTCCTGAGTGGGGAACACCCGTGCGGGTCACGTCACAGACGCGCTTACGCGCTGAGGGACTCTGGTCCAATAGAATCGCGTATGCGTGCTGACGCGCTTACGCGCTAAGGGCCTTTCCTCGGATTTCACGCTGACGTGCAGGATTTTCACGTGCCAAATCACTCCGTATCAAGCTGGCCACGCGAAAACACACGGAAGCCCACGCTCCTGCCCAGAAGGCCGAGTTACTGCCCCCCAGTGCCCCGAGCAGCCTCCCACGTGCCATCTGCTGCTGCCTGCCTGCCTGCCTGCCTGCTGCCACCGTGCCCTGCCATTTGGTGCCTGCACATCAGCCATCTGCAGGGGTCCAGTTGCTGTGTCCACCCCTGCTGGAACTGAAGACTCCCGACTGGTATTACATCGCTCCACAGCCCAGCCCCAGGACCCAGTTGCCCACCCACACCTGCCTCTGGTGTTGCCATGTCGGGCACTTCCACATCTGGCACCAGTGGCAACCCCAGGCCAGAGGGGCAGAGGGGCACCAGCTTCACTGTCACCGAAGTTGGTGTCCTGGTGGAGCATGTCCTGGGGCAGTATGATGCCCTCTTTGGATCGTCCCGCGCCAGCAAGGAAGGACGGCAGAGGATCTGGGCCGACTGTGTGGTTGCCATCAACGCGGAGGGGGTGGCAACCTGCGACGTCCTGAAGATCAAGAAGCGCTGGGAGGACTTGAGGTCCAGGACCCTTGTGAAGGCCCGGCGCCTCGTGGAGGGGGGCCGGGGCCGCATGAGTACCATCCAGATGAGGGTCCTGGAACGCGTACGCCCAGCGCTCCACGCCCAGATCCTTGAGAGGGAGGCCCGTCTGGAGTTGAGCGGTAAGTGTCCATGCATTACTGTGTGAGACAGGGCATGTTGCGGTGTGCTGGTTCTATGATACTTGCCTGTATGTGTGCCATAGCCCATGTATGCATGTATGTGTGCAGGGACATCATGGTAATGCATGTGCGACCAGTGATGTGTGATGCACATGGTTGTTGCATGTGTAGAAATGCCGCATGGGGAGCCTTAATCAGATTATGAACATGAGAGCATGCCAGTCTCTGTACCTGAACATGGGTGGGGGTGAGGGATGGGTGCTGATGCCAGGTACATATATGGTAGCCATGTCTGTGTGCCTGACCTGCGTGTCTGTGACTTGTGCATGCCATGGATGCATGACACATGTGTGTGACAATGCAGAGATTCAGTAAAGCATCAAAATTACCCTTGTATCCGCTGTGTTTGGTGTGTTTGGGGCCAGATGGATGTGACTGAGGTGAAGTGTGTGCATGTGATGGGCATGAGGCATGATGCATGTGAGTTACATATCATTGAATGTTTCAAGAGTCCATTGGACATGCATGGAAATGTCCATGGCATGCACCATGCCTGTTACTGTGTGTGTTTTGCCTGGACTGACCCATGTGTTGTGGAGGGACATGATGGAAGTGTACTTTGACAGTGGTGCTCATCTGCTATTGCTTCCTGTCTAGGGGACCATTGTACAGTGCCCTGATGCTTGTGTTCTTTGTCTCCCTCTACGCAGCGGCTAGTGAAGAAGAGGGCGGAGACGGCGCTGTGGAGCAAGGCGGCGGGGATGCCCCCACGGCTGCAGCGGAAGGGGTGGGTGAGCCCCCACAGGGGCCTGCTACGGTGGGAGACGGTGAGGAGCCATCCAGGTTGGTGGTTTGCACAGAGGAGGAGGAGGCCGCCACTGGGGCACACATGGGGCCTGGTGGGGGCATCCCTGCTGGTGCAAGTGGTGCAGTCCAGGGCCAGGGGCAGGAGGCAGCACAGGTCACCGTGGAGGGGCCTGTGCATGTCGCTGTCCCTGACCCTGTGAGTGCACCACCATGCACCAGCAGGGATGCCCCGTCCCAGGCCCGTCCGCAGGTAGAGGGGATGTCCATGTCACCTGACTCCCCTCCACCTGCGGACGTGGGAACCCCTGGCCGTGCGGAGAAGGTCCTGATTGGGGTCGCGTTGCGCACGGCTGTGATTCGTGATGCCGTGCGTGCTTCCCGGGAGGAGCACGCACGTCATCACGAAGTGCACCGTGCCGACGTGGCCCAATTGGGATCGGCCATGTTCGGGGGTTTCCTGCATGTGTTGGCCAATGTGGCGGCCCTCTCCTCCTCTGTGCAGGCTATCCACCAGTCGTTCTCCTTGCCGTCTTCCAGCCCAGATGCCACCAGGGCCCCCTGTGGACCTGCCCCGACCAATGCAGCCAGCTCGGTGGGGATCCCATCCCTGCCACAGTCGGGAGTCAGAGATCCAGCAGGGGTGGACACCAGAGCAACTGGACCCCAGCAGATGGAGGATGTGACGGCATCATCGGGCAGGGCACGTGCACGACGGCGTCGGTGGTTTCCATCAGCCTGGATGCCGTCGTGCTGGCACAGGCAGTTGCGTCGGAGGCAGCAGCAGGCTCAACGTGGGAGGCATCATGGCTCGGGGCCATCAACATCGGGGGTGCAGGCATCGGCCGGAGGGCAGGAGAACCCTGGAATGGGAGTGGCTTCCGTGTGGGAGAGGTTGTGCCAGCGGATAGGTGCGGAGCGGCAGCGGGCAGAGGAGGAACGGCTCACGATGGTCAGGGCGGAGGACTCCATGCGGAGGGCGCTGAGGCGGGCTGAGTGCCTCGAGGGTCTTCGCAGGGAGTTAGAGCTGGACACTGCGTTATCCCTGCGGGACCTCGGGGCCAGGGAACATGCCCGCCTCCAAGCCATTGACCAGGAGTTCGATGATGCCCTTGCCCATGACAACAACCAGTGAGCCGTCCGAATAGCCCGCTGCCTTTGTATATAGTTGTATAGTTAGGGTTAGGTTTCCTTTGTTTTTTAGATTTTTTTTTGGTTGCGATTGGACAATGCACCACTTTTTTGTATATAGTTCCCTTTTTAGTTAGTAGTCAGTTAGGTTTAATTTGGTAGGGCTCATGGACCCAGGATGATCTTCTTGATTGGCTTATTTTAATTTTTCATAATTTTTTCTTGGACATTCATCTTGTTTTGTTTGATTTGCTTTGTGTTTTTTCTTATTTGCTGTTCAATACATATAATTTTTTTAATCTTCAATGTGTCGTATCATCTCATTGCTTTCAGGCATGTCATGTTGGGTGTTTTGTCATTCACTTGCAGCCATTGTGTGTGACAGACATGTGTTAAATTGCATTATTTACATTGGGGGTGTAACATGTAATTGCCTTTGATATGTGGGTGGATGTGATAGTTGGTTGGGCCTTTTGGCAGGGGAGGATGGGCATTACGGACATGATTGGGGAATGTTGGGACCCAGGTGCAGGGGGGCATGGATTGGACATGGGTGGGGGCCTGCTGGCAGGTGCCCCACAGTGCTGGGGGGTGGGGGTGGTGGGAGACATGAGTTGGACATGGGTGGGGGCCTGCTGGCAGGTGCCCCACAGTGCTGGGGGGTGGGGGGGTGGGAGACATGAGTTGGACATGGGTGGGGGCCTGCTGGCAGGTGCCCCACAGTGCTGGGGGGTGGGGGTGGTGGGAGACATGAGTGGGGGCCTGGTGGAGGGTGACCCTGCACTGCTGGGGGGTGGGGGTGGTGGGTGACATGAGTGGGGGCCTGGTGGAGGGTGCCCCTGGTGGCTGGGGTGTGGGGGTGGTGGGAGACATGAGTTGGACATGGGTGGGGGCCTGCTGGCAGGTGCCCCACAGTGCTGGGGGGTGGGGGTGGTGGGAGACATGAGTGGGGGCCTGGTGGAGGGTGACCCTGCACTGCTGGGGGGTGGGGGTGGTGGGTGACATGAGTGGGGGCCTGGTGGAGGGTGCCCCTGGTGGCTGGGGTGTGGGGGTGGTGGGAGACATGAGTTGGACATGGGTGGGGGCCTGCTGGCAGGTGCCCCACAGTGCTGGGGTGTGGGGGGGGTGGGAGACATGAGTTGGACATGGGTGGGGGCCTGCTGGCAGGTGCCCCACAGTGCTGGGGGGTGGGGGTGGTGGGAGACATGAGTGGGGGCCTGGTGGAGGGTGACCCTGCACTGCTGGGGGGTGGGGGTGGTGGGTGACATGAGTGGGGGCCTGGTGGAGGGTGCCCCTGGTGGCTGGGGTGTGGGGGTGGTGGGAGACATGAGTTGGACATGGGTGGGGGCCTGCTGGCAGGTGCCCCACAGTGCTGGGGGGTGGGGGTGGTGGGAGACATGAGTGGGGGCCTGGTGGAGGGTGACCCTGCACTGCTGGGGGGTGGGG
Source organism: Ambystoma mexicanum (assembly GCF_040938575.1). Taxonomy (NCBI): domain Eukaryota; kingdom Metazoa; phylum Chordata; class Amphibia; order Caudata; family Ambystomatidae; genus Ambystoma; species Ambystoma mexicanum. Next base: position 321,897,247 of record NC_090925.1, on the reverse strand, counting down.
GTGGTGGGTGACATGAGTGGGGGCCTGGTGGAGGGTGCCCCTGGTGGCTGGGGTGTGGGGGTGGTGGGAGACATGAGTTGGACATGGGTGGGGGCCTGCTGGCAGGTGCCCCACAGTGCTGGGGGGTGGGGGTGGTGGGAGACATGAGTGGGGGCCTGGTGGAGGGTGACCCTGCACTGCTGGGGGGTGGGGGTGGTGGGTGACATGAGTGGGGGCCTGGTGGAGGGTGCCCCTGGTGGCTGGGGTGTGGGGGTGGTGGGAGACATGAGTTGGACATGGGTGGGGGCCTGCTGGCAGGTGCCCCACAGTGCTGGGGTGTGGGGGGGGTGGGAGACATGAGTTGGACATGGGTGGGGGCCTGCTGGCAGGTGCCCCACAGTGCTGGGGGGTGGGGGTGGTGGGAGACATGAGTGGGGGCCTGGTGGAGGGTGACCCTGCACTGCTGGGGGGTGGGGGTGGTGGGTGACATGAGTGGGGGCCTGGTGGAGGGTGCCCCTGGTGGCTGGGGTGTGGGGGTGGTGGGAGACATGAGTTGGACATGGGTGGGGGCCTGCTGGCAGGTGCCCCACAGTGCTGGGGGGTGGGGGTGGTGGGAGACATGAGTGGGGGCCTGGTGGAGGGTGACCCTGCACTGCTGGGGGGTGGGGGTGGTGGGTGACATGAGTGGGGGCCTGGTGGAGGGTGCCCCTGGTGGCTGGGCTCTGGGGGTGGTGGGAGACATGAGTTGGACATGGGTGGGGGCCTGCTGGCAGGTGCCCCACAGTGCTGGGGGGTGGGGGTGCAAGGGGACATGAGTTGGTGTTCATTAGTTCAAGGAGACATGTGCCTTTGCTGGGGGGCATGCCCATGGTGGGTGGGCTGCCTGCGGGACATGACCAGGGATGCAGGGTAGTCCCCTGTGGTGTGGGCTGCCTGCAGGGGCCGTGGAGGGTGTACAGGGTACACCTGGGAGGACCCACACTGTGAAATCACATGTGGAACTTCCCGCGCACCCCTGCAATACACGCGCCCAGGCTGTTCGCGTGTGGAACTTCCCGCGCACCCCTGAAATACACGCGCCCAGGCTGTTCGCGTGTGGAACTTCCCCCGCACCCCTGAAATACACGCGCCCAGGCTGTTCGCGTGTGGAACTTCCCCCGCACCCCTGAAATACACGCGCCCAGGCTGTTCGCGTGTGGAACTTCCCCCGCACCCCTGAAATACACGCGCCCAGGCTGTTCGCGTGTGGAACTTCCCCCGCACCCCTGAAATACACGCGCCCAGGCTGTTCGCGTGTGGAACTTCCCGCGCACACCTGAAATACACGCGCCCAGGCTGTTCGCGTGTGGAACTTCCCGCGCACCCCTGAAATACACGCGCCCAGGCTGTTCGCGTGTGGAACTTCCCCCGCACCCCTGAAATACACGCGCCCAGGCTGTTCGCGTGTGGAACTTCCCGCGCACCCCTGAAATACACGCGCCCAGGCTGTTCGCGTGTGGAAATTCCCGCGCACCCCTGAAATACACGCGCCCAGGCTGTTCGCGTGTGGAACTTCCCGCGCACCCCTGAAATACACGCGCCCAGGCTGTTCGCGTGTGGAACTTCCCGCGCACCCCTGAAATACACGCGCCCAGGCTGTTCGCGTGTGGAACTTCTTCCCGCGCACCCCAGAAATACACGTAGCCCGCTCCCCCAGACCCGATCGCGTGTGAAACTTCACGCGAACCCCTGTGATGCACGTACCCTGCTGAAATCGCGTGTTAGACTTCCCGCGCACCCCGGTATACACGCACACGTATTTTTTGTCAGCGGGTGTCCGTGTTTGTGGGTACCCCTTTGCACGTCTTTGTTCCTGGAGGGCCACAGTATGGGACATTCATCATGGCAGTATATAGGTGCGATTAGTTGGCGCACCTTTTGGCGCACATTTCTTACAGCCGCAGAGACGCTACCGCCTGCTTTCTTGTGGCGGTCGTGTTTGTGCCTGTGCGCTGGTTTGAGCGTGCGCTTTTTTCCCCTATTCTATTCCATGAATACGTGTTGTAGGCGAGCGTGTGGGCGTTCCGCGCACTTGTGCCCTGTACTTCCCCCGTGACGCCCACGTTTTGGCAAGTTGTTCCCCATTCCGAGTGTTACGCCCGTGTTCCGCCTACTTTTTTTGCGTGTGCCGCGCTATGTGCGATTTTCGCTGTGGCCTGTGCGATTTTCGCAGTGACCTGGCGCACGTGTTAGATGGCCTATGCGCCAACGTGCGCCGCGCACTTTTTATCGCACATCCGCTGGTTTTCTCGCGCACGGCCTTCCATGAATCGACGTGCGCTGCTTTTTGTGCGATTTTCGCAATTGCACTGCGATTTTCGCTATTCCACTGCGATTCGCACGTTTTTGCCCACTTGCGCCGCGCTAATTATTCCATGAATCGGCCTCCCAGACTCTACCTGTGCAGCCAAGTTCTTAGTGTGTGAAGTATTTCCCAGATGGGGAGTGTGCCAAGTAATGAGATCAGATAATGGACCTCACTTTGTTAATACAGTTTTCGAGCAGATCATCTCGCTGCTTGGTATAAAACAAAAGGTTTCTTCGGCTTATCATCCACAAGGAAATGATATCTGTGAAAAGCTCAATGGCATGTTAAAAGAAAGAATAGCTAAGTTGAAGCTTACTTTGAAAAAAGGGTGGTTTCACTGCCTACCACTGGCATTGTAAGCATTGAGGAACCAACCAGGTTCTGCCCACCATCTTACGCTGCACAAGATTGTGACAGGTAGGTGAATGAGGATACCTTTAATGCCTCCATCCCGAGTTAGAAGTGATGCTCAGCCAACGTCAGAAATTCTAGAACTTGAATTGCAAAACTACTTGAACTGTTTCACTTCTAGTTTTTCTGTAATTTCAGGACAGTTGCAGCGATGAGGGTGTAAGGCAGTACAGAACACAGAAGGAGATGCTTCAACAACCCAAACTCCCTAATTTCTACATCCAAGAATCTACCTAGGAGATAAAATCCTAATTCATAACCACACAAGGAAAAAGTGGGATGAGCCCCGTTTCAACTGACCTTTTGTCATTGAGGACGTGACGCCATCTGCTGTCAAATTGCACGGTAGGCGAGCTTGGATTTTCCTGGGCGATACAAATATCTACTCTGGAGAGACCCCTTTGCCTGCACCCCACCGCGACGAAACTACAAACATTGGGGAAGAACCACAACACGTGCGGACGAGATCTATGACAAAGAAGAAGGATGTATAACCCGACAAGTGTAAAGAAAGGAACCTACTGGTAGACTGTGACTTAATTTGGACACTCCCTTTTCAGCTACAAATAAAAGGGTAAAAGGACACATTCGAACACTCTGTGCATCTTAGTTGCAGGGTTAAGGGAAGAACTGCATTCTTGAAAGCCACAGTAGCTTATTGACTTTTCACTAAGGCAGACTTAAGCCTTGATAAGAATAAGAATATGCCAAATTTTGATCGTGGACACAGCAATTGGAAGAGGGTACCATACCCTGATTCATTTTACACAGATTTCATGTTTGGCTCTATTCATGGTGTTACCAAGTGATGACCTTTCTAGGTTCGTAATTGCATTAGTGGGTGTTACGTTCTTATCCTACATTGGTGGGGAGAACTTGCCGTATTCCAGCATATACCCAGGATCCTGATAATGAGAAACTTATTAGCAGATTGATCATTATCATCACTGAAGAGTTTTTGAAGTTGCCTGAGTTCAGTGATGAAACCACAAATGCCCCTATCAACCGACACAGCACATAGACTGGTCAGTGTGGTGTTCTTTCGCCTAATTGAAGAATACCCACATCTCGTTGGAAGACACCCAGATGTAGTAACTTTCTTAAGAGATCCAAGAAATACTGCAAACTTGGATGTGATCCTGGAAGGAATTATCATCCAGGTGGCAATCTATTCTGAAAGAAATCACAGAGCTGTGTGGAAACCTTCCTCCGAGGGACAGATCGAGGAATTGAATGAAGGACAATACTCTTTGTTCATGCTGACAGGGAAGCAACATGTCATCTGGACTGAAGCAGATTCGAGACATTGATTGGGAACTAATAAATGACGCAGATTTCATAGAGGCTCACCAAGGACATTTTCCTTCACAATAAAGCAACATTTGCATCCTGATTGGGGAAAAACTGGTTCAAGAGAGAAAGATAAAGTCACTTCTTAAAGACATCCAGAAAGCAGACAATCGATGAACGATGAATGCTGAATGAAGATACAGCTTCCAGAAACAATCTAAAGATGCCGAGCCATTAAAACTTTGTTGTTCCTTCCTTAGCATCAAATGATCGAGATGGGGAATTTCAACAGCAACGTTGTGTTGCCCCATGAGGACAGACGTACACATTGTCCAAGAAGTAGATGCTGTCATCACCTACCACTGTATTATTTACACACTCATATTGCTTTCACTGACAGTGAGAACTGATTTCTATATAGGAGCACATGATGCAAAGATTCCTGTATATGTTTCTGAGCAGAAGGAAACAGTGAGCGTGGCAACTACAAAGCAGCCTAGACCCTGCATAGTTATTCCTGTCCGAAGAAAAAAATGGGAAGATATCTGAGTTTAAGATGGATGTTGTCAGTAATAAATCACACACAGCACTTGTTTCAAACACTGCCTTTAAACGCCGGAGACAGGGGCGGCGGCTTAGGCAAAATAAGGGGTTGACAAAGGTTGGGCCTACACAAATAATGCATACAGACACACCTGGTCCAGCACCGAAAGGCCCAAGCCCAAGTCTCACAGAAAGATCACAAGCAGAGATTATAGCAGACTCTATATGGCCTTTTGTAGCTATTGACCACAAAAGTGATGGGTGGAAGGTTTCGAATGAATCTAAACCACTGGCAATTGCTCTGGGCAACCTTCCACACCACCGTTTTTTAGCCCGTCTGCGCCATTGCAAAAGGGGACCAGCCATGTGCAAATCAGTCGGCAGCTGCCGCCACCGAAGGTAGCAGCCCAGCCTGAACTGCTAGGCCAGGTCCCCTCTGCACAGAAAACCAAGCAACCCCAGACATGTTTCGGCCTTGTTGGACCTCCTCAGTGAGGTGCAGCCTGGTTCCCTGTGGTGCAGTGAGCAAGGGACCCACGTCTGGGCATACCCTCTCTCACAAGGAGAAACAAACTGACCACAAAAGTGATGGGTGGAAGGTTTCGAATGAATCTAAACCACTGGCAATTGCTCTGGGCAACCTTCCACACCACTGTTTTTTAGCCCGTCTGCGCCATTGCAAAAGGGGACCAGCCATGTGCAAATCAGTCAGCAGCTGCCGCCACCGAAGGTAGCAGCCCAGCCCGAACTGCTAGGCCAGGTCCCCTCTGCACAGAAAACCAAGCAACCCCAAACATGTTTTGGCCTTGTTGGACCTCCTCAGTGAGGTGCAGCCTGGTTCCCTGTGGTGCAGTGAGCAAGGGACCCACGTCTGGGCATACCCTCTCTCACAAGGAGAAACAAACTGACCACAAAAGTAATGGGTGGAAGGTTTTGAATGAATCTAAACCACTGACAATTGCTCTGGGCAACCTTCCACACCACAGTCTTTTAGCCCGTCTGCACCATTGCAAAAGGGGACCAGCCATGTGCAAATCAGTCAGCAGCTGCCGCCACCAAAGGTAGCCGCCCAGCCCGAACTGCTAGGCCAGGTCCACTCTGCACAGACAACCAAGCAACCCCAGACATGTTTCGGCCTTGTTGGACCTCCTCAGTGAGGTGCAGCCTGGTTCCCTGTGGTGCAGCGAGCAAGGGACCAACGTCTGGGCATACCCTCTCTCACAAGGAGAAACAAACTGACCACAAAAGTGATGGGTGGAAGGTTTCGAATGAATCTAAACCACTGGCAATTGCTCTGGGAAACCTTCCACACCACCGTTTTTTAGCCCGTCTGTGGCATTGCAAAAGGGGACTATCCATGTGCAAATCAGTCAGCAGCTGCTGCCACTGAAGGTAGCAGCCCAGCCCAAACTGCTAGGCCAGGTCCCCTCTGCACAGAAAACCAAGCAACCCCAGACATGTTTCGGCCTTGTTGCACCTCCTCAGTGAGGTGCAGCCTGGTTCCATGTGGTGCATCGAGCAAGGGACCCACGTCTGGGCATACCCTCTCTCACAAGGAGAAACAAACTGACCACAAAAGTGATGGGTGGAAGGTTTCGAATGAATCTAAACCACTGTCAATTGCTCTGGGCAACCTTCCACACCACCGTTTTTTAGCCTGTCTGCGCCATTGCAAAAGGGGACCAGCCATGTGCAAATCAGTCAGCAGCTGCCGCCACCAAAGGTAGCCGCCCAGCCCGAACTGCTAGGTCAGGTCCACTCTGCACAGACAACCAAGCAACCCCAGACATGTTTCGGCCTTGTTTGACCTCCTCAGTGAGGTGCAGCCTGGTTCCCTGTGGTGCAGCGAGCAAGGGACCAACGTCTGGGCATACCCTCTCTCACAAGGAGAAACAAACTGACCACAAAAGTGATGGGTGGAAGGTTTCAAATGAATCTAAACCACTGGCAATTGCTCTGAGAAACCTTCCACACCACCGTTTTTTAGCCCGTCTGTGGCATTGCAAAAGGGGACTATCCATGTGCAAATCAGTCAGCAGCTGCTGCCACTGAAGGTAGCAGCCCAGCCCAAACTGCTAGGCCAGGTCCCCTCTGCACAGAAAACCAAGCAACCCCAGACATGTTTCGGCCTTGTTGCACCTCCTCAGTGAGGTGCAGCCTGGTTCCATGTGGTGCATCGAGCAAGGGACCCACGTCTGGGCATACCCTCTCTCACAAGGAGAAACAAACTGACCACAAAAGTGATGGGTGGAAGGTTTCGAATGAATCTAAACCACTGTCAATTGCTCTGGGCAACCTTCCACACCACCGTTTTTTAGCCTGTCTGCGCCATTGCAAAAGGGGACCAGCCATGTGCAAATCAGTCAGCAGCTGCCGCCACCGAAGGTAGCAGCCCAGCCCGAACTGCTAGGCCAGGTCCCCTCTGCACAGAAAACCAAGCAACCCCAGACATGTTTCGGCCTTGTTGGACCTCCTCAGTGAGGTGCAGCCTGGTTCCCTGTGGCGCAGCGAGCAAGGGACCCACGTCTGGGCATACCCTCTCTCACAAGGAGAAACAAACTGACCACAAAAGTGATGGGTGGAAGGTTTCGAATGAATCAAAACCACTGGCAATTGCTCTGGGCAACCTTCCACACCACCGTTTTTTAGCCCGTCTGCGCCATTGCAAAAGGGGACCAGCCATGTGCAAATCAGTCAGCAGCTGCCGCCACCGAAGGTAGCAGCCCAGCCTGAACTGCTAGGCCAGGTCCCCTCTGCACAGAAAACCAAGCAACCCCAGACATGTTTCGGCCTTGTTGGACCTCCTCAGTGAGGTGCAGCCTGGTTCCCTGTGGCGCAGCGAGCAAGGGACCCACGTCTGGGCATACCCTCTCTCACAAGGAGAAACAAACTGACCACAAAAGTGATGGGTGGAAGGTTTCGAATGAATCTAAACCACTGGCAATTGCTCTGGGCAACCTTCCACACCACTGTTTTTTAGCCCGTCTGCGCCATTGCAAAAGGGGACCAGCCATGTGCAAATCAGTCAGCAGCTGCCGCCACCGAAGGTAGCAGCCCAGCCCGAACTGCTAGGCCAGGTCCCCTCTGCACAGAAAACCAAGCAACCCCAAACATGTTTTGGCCTTGTTGGACCTCCTCAGTGAGGTGCAGCCTGGTTCCCTGTGGTGCAGTGAGCAAGGGACCCACGTCTGGGCATACCCTCTCTCACAAGGAGAAACAAACTGACCACAAAAGTAATGGGTGGAAGGTTTTGAATGAATCTAAACCACTGACAATTGCTCTGGGCAACCTTCCACACCACAGTCTTTTAGCCCGTCTGCACCATTGCAAAAGGGGACCAGCCATGTGCAAATCAGTCAGCAGCTGCCGCCACCAAAGGTAGCCGCCCAGCCCGAACTGCTAGGCCAGGTCCACTCTGCACAGACAACCAAGCAACCCCAGACATGTTTCGGCCTTGTTGGACCTCCTCAGTGAGGTGCAGCCTGGTTCCCTGTGGTGCAGCGAGCAAGGGAGCAACGTCTGGGCATACCCTCTCTCACAAGGAGAAACAAACTGACCACAAAAGTGATGGGTGGAAGGTTTCGAATGAATCTAAACCACTGGCAATTGCTCTGGGAAACCTTCCACACCACCGTTTTTTAGCCCGTCTGTGGCATTGCAAAAGGGGACTATCCATGTGCAAATCAGTCAGCAGCTGCTGCCACTGAAGGTAGCAGCCCAGCCCAAACTGCTAGGCCAGGTCCCCTCTGCACAGAAAACCAAGCAACCCCAGACATGTTTCGGCCTTGTTGCACCTCCTCAGTGAGGTGCAGCCTGGTTCCATGTGGTGCATCGAGCAAGGGACCCACGTCTGGGCATACCCTCTCTCACAAGGAGAAACAAACTGACCACAAAAGTGATGGGTGGAAGGTTTCGAATGAATCTAAACCACTGTCAATTGCTCTGGGCAACCTTCCACACCACCGTTTTTTAGCCTGTCTGCGCCATTGCAAAAGGGGACCAGCCATGTGCAAATCAGTCAGCAGCTGCCGCCACCAAAGGTAGCCGCCCAGCCCGAACTGCTAGGTCAGGTCCACTCTGCACAGACAACCAAGCAACCCCAGACATGTTTCGGCCTTGTTGGACCTCCTCAGTGAGGTGCAGCCTGGTTCCCTGTGGTGCAGCGAGCAAGGGACCAACGTCTGGGCATACCCTCTCTCACAAGGAGAAACAAACTGACCACAAAAGTGATGGGTGGAAGGTTTCGAATGAATCTAAACCACTGGCAATTGCTCTGGGAAACCTTCCACACCACCGTTTTTTAGCCCGTCTGTGGCATTGCAAAAGGGGACTATCCATGTGCAAATCAGTCAGCAGCTGCTGCCACTGAAGGTAGCAGCCCAGCCCAAACTGCTAGGCCAGGTCCCCTCTGCACAGAAAACCAAGCAACCCCAGACATGTTTCGGCCTTGTTGCACCTCCTCAGTGAGGTGCAGCCTGGTTCCATGTGGTGCATCGAGCAAGGGACCCACGTCTGGGCATACCCTCTCTCACAAGGAGAAACAAACTGACCACAAAAGTGATGGGTGGAAGGTTTCGAATGAATCTAAACCACTGTCAATTGCTCTGGGCAACCTTCCACACCACCGTTTTTTAGCCTGTCTGCGCCATTGCAAAAGGGGACCAGCCATGTGCAAATCAGTCAGCAGCTGCCGCCACCGAAGGTAGCAGCCCAGCCCGAACTGCTAGGCCAGGTCCCCTCTGCACAGAAAACCAAGCAACCCCAGACATGTTTCGGCCTTGTTGGACCTCCTCAGTGAGGTGCAGCCTGGTTCCCTGTGGCGCAGCGAGCAAGGGACCCACGTCTGGGCATACCCTCTCTCACAAGGAGAAACAAACTGACCACAAAAGTGATGGGTGGAAGGTTTCGAATGAATCAAAACCACTGGCAATTGCTCTGGGCAACCTTCCACACCACCGTTTTTTAGCCCGTCTGCGCCATTGCAAAAGGGGACCAGCCATGTGCAAATCAGTCAGCAGCTGCCACCACCGAAAGTAGCAGCCCAGCCAGAACTGCTAGGCCAGGTCCACTCTGCACAGAAAACCAAGCAACCCCAGAGATGTTTCGGCCTTGTTGGACCTCCTCAGTGAGGTGCAGCCTGGTTCCCTGTGGCGCAGCGAGCAAGGGACCCACGTCTGGGCATACCCTCTCTCACAAGGAGAAACAAACTGACCACAAAAGTGATGGGTGGAAGGTTTTGAATGAATCTAAACCACTGGCAATTGCTCTGGGCAACCTTCCACACCACCGTTTTTTAGCCCGTCTGTGCCATTGCAAAAGGGGACTATCCATGTGCAAATCAGTCAGCAGCTGCCGCCACGGAAGGTAGCAGCCCAGCCCAAACTGCTAGGCCAGGTCCCCTCTGTACAGAAAAACAAGCAACCCCAGACATGTTTCGGCCTTGTTGGACCTCCTCAGTGAGGTGCAGCCTGGTTCCCTGTGGCGCAGCGAGCAAAGGACCCACGTCTGGGCATACCCTCTCTCACAAGGAGAAACAAACTCACCATAAAAGTGGTGGGTGGAAGGTTTCAAATGAATCTAAACCACTGGCAATTGCTCTGGGCAACCTTCCACACCACCGTTTTTTAGCCCGTCTGCGCCATTGCAAAAGGGGACCAGCGATGTGCAAATCAGTCAGCGGCTGCCGCCACCGAAGGTAGCTGCCCAGCCCGAACTGCTAGGGCAGGCCCCCTCTGCACAGAAAACCAAGCAACCCCAGACATTTTTCGGCCTTGTTGGACCTCCTCAGGGAGGTGCAGCCTGGTTCCCTGTGGCGCAGCGAGCAAGGGACCCACGTCTGGGCATACCCTATCTCACAAGGAGAAACAAACTGACCACAAAAGTGATGGGTGGAAGGTTTCGAATGAATCAAAACCACTGGCAATTGCTCTGGGCAACCTTCCACACCACCGTTTTTTAGCCCGTCTGCGCCATTGCAAAAGGGGACCAGCCATGTGCAAATCAGTCAGCAGCTGCCACCACCGAAAGTAGCAGCCCAGCCCGAACTGCTAGGCCAGGTCCACTCTGCACAGAAAACCAAGCAACCCCAGAGATGTTTTGGCCTTGTTGGACCTCCTCAGTGAGGTGCAGCCTGGTTCCCTGTGGCGCAGCGAGCAAGGGACCCACGTCTGGTCATACCCTCTCTCACAAGGAGAAACAAACTGACCACAAAAGTGATGGGTGGAAGGTTTTGAATGAATCTAAACCACTGGCAATTGCTCTGGACAACCTTCCACACCACCGTTTTTTAGCCCGTCTGTGCCATTGCAAAAGGGGACTATCCATGTGCAAATCAGTCAGCAGCTGCCGCCACGGAAGGTAGCAGCCCAGCCCAAACTGCTAGGCCAGGTCCCCTCTGCACAGAAAACCAAGCAACCCCAGAAATGTTTCGGCCTTGTTGGACCTCCTCAGTGAGGTGCAGCCTGGTTCCCTGTGGCGCAGCGAGCAAGGGACCAACGTCTGGGCATACCCTCTCTCACAAGGAGAAACAAACTGACCACAAAAGTGATGGGTGGAAGGTTTCGAATTAATCTAAACCACTGGCAATTGCACTAGGCAACCTTCCACACCACCGTTTTTTAGCCCGTCTGCGCCATTGCAAAAAGGGACCAGCCATGTGCAAATCAGTCGGCAGCTGCCGCCACCGAAGGTAGCAGCCCAGCCCGAACTGCTAGGGCAGGTCACCTCTGCACAGAAAACCAAGCAACCCCAGACATGTTTCGGCCTTGTGGGACCTCCTCAGTGAGGTGCAGCCTGGTTCCCTGTGGCGCAGCGAGCAAGGGACCCACGTCTGGGCATACCCTCTCTCACAAGGAGAAACAAACTGACCACAAAAGTGATGGGTGGAAGGTTTCGAATGAATCTAAACCACTGGCAATTGCTCTGGGCAACCTTCCAAACCACCGTTTTTTAGCCTGTCTGTGCCATTGCAAAAGGGGACTATCCATGTGCAAATCAGTCAGCAGCTGCTGCCACCGAAGGTAGCAGCCCAGCCCGAACTGCTAGGGCAGGTCCCCTCTGCACAGAAAACCAAGCAACCCCAGACATGTTTCGGCTTTGTTGGACCTCCTCAGTGAGGTGCAGCCTGGTTCCCTGTGGCGCAGCGAGCAAGGGACCCACGTCTGGGCATACCCTCTCTCACAAGGAGAAACAAACTGACCACAGAAGTGATGGGTAGAAGGTTTCGAATTAATCTAAACCACTGGCAATTGCTCTATGCAACCTTCCACACCACCGTTTTTTAGCCCGTCTGCGCCATTGCAAAAGGGGACAAGCCATGTGCAAATCAGTCAGCAGCTGCCGCCACCGAAGGTAGCAGCCCAGCCCGAACTGCTAGGGCAGGTCCCCTCTGCACAGAAAACCAAGCAACCCCAGACATGTTTCGGCTTTGTTGGACCTCCTCAGTGAGGTGCAGCCTGGTTCCCTGTGGCGCAGCGAGCAAGGGACCCACGTCTGGGCATACCCTCTCTCACAAGGAGAAACAAACTGACCACAAAAGTGATGGGTGGAAGGTTTCGAATGAATCTAAACCACTGGCAATTGCTCTGGGCAACCTTCCACAACACCGTTTTTTAGCCCGTCTGCGCCATTGCAAAAGGGGACCAGCCATGTGCAAATCAGTCAGCAGCTGCCGTCACCGAAGGTAGCAGCCCAGCCCGAACTGCTAGGCCAGGTCCCCTCTGCACAGAAAACCAAGCAACCCCAGACATGTTTTGGCCTTTTTGGACCTCCTCAGTGAGGTGCAGCCTGGTTCCCTGTGGCGTAGCGAGCAAGGGACCCACATCTGGGCATACCCTCTCTCACAAGGAGAAACAAACTGAACACAAAAGTGATGGTGGAAGGTTTCGAATGAATCTAAACCACTGTCAATTGCTCTGGGCAACCTTCCACACCACCGTTTTTTAGCCTGTCTGCGCCATTGCAAAAGGGGACCAGCCATGTGCAAATCAGTCAGCAGCTGCCGCCACCGAAGGTAGCAGCCCAGCCCGAACTGTTAGGCTAGGTCCCCCCTGCACAGAAAACCAAGCAACCCCAGACATGTTTCGGCCTTGTTGGACCTCCTCAGTGAGGTGCAGCCTGGTTCCCTGTGGCGCAGCGAGCAAGGGACCCATGTCTGGGCATACCCTCTCTCACAAGGAGAAACAAACTGACCACAAAAGTGATGGGTGGAAGGTTTCGAATGAATCTAAACCAAAGTGATGGGTGGAAGGTTTCGAGTGAATCTAAACCACTGGCAATTGCTCTGGGCAACCTTCCACACCACCGTTTTTTAGCCCGTCTGCGCCATTGCAAAAGGGGACCAGCCATGTGCAAATCAGTCAGCAGCTGCCGCCACCGAAGGTAGCAGCCCAGCCTAGCCCGAACTGCTAGGCCAGGTCCCCTCTGCACAGAAAACCAAGCAACCCCAGACATGTTTCGGCTTTGTTGGACCTCCTCAGTGAGGTGCAGCCTGGTTCCCTGTGGCGCAGCGAGCAAGGGACCCACGTCTGGGCATACCCTCTCTCACAAGGAGAAACAAACTGACCACAAAAGTGATGGGTGGAAGGTTTCGAATGAATCTAAACCACTGGCAATTGCTCTGGGCAACCTTCCACACCACCGTTTTTTAGCACGTCTGCGCCATTGCAAAAGGGGACCAGCCATGTGCAAATCAGTCAGCAGCTGCCGCCACCGAAGGTAGCAGCCCAGCCTAGCCCGAACTGCTAGGCCAGGTCCCCTCTGCACAGAAAACCAAGCAACCCCAGACATGTTTCGGCCTTGGGGACCTGGCCTAGCAGTTCGGGCTGGGCTGCTACCTTCGAAACCTTCCACCCATCACTTCTGTGGACAGTTTGTTTCTCCTTGTGAGAGAGGGTATGCCCAGACGTGGGTCCCTTGCTCGCTGCGCCACAGGGAACCAGGCTGCACCTCACTGAGGAGGTCCAACAAGACCAAAACATGTCTGGGATTGCTTGGTTTTCTGTGCAGAGGGGACCTGGCCTAGCAGTTCGGGCTGGGCTGCTACCTTCGGTGGCGGCAGCTGCTGACTGATTTGCACATGGCTGGTCCCCTTTTGCAATTGCGCAGACAGGCTAAAAAACGGTGGTGTGGAAGGTTGCCCAGAGCAATTGACAGTGTTTTAGATTCATTTGAAACCTTCCACCCATCACTTTTGTAATCAGTTTGTTTCTCCTTGTGAGAGAGGGTATGCCCAGACGTGGGTCCCTTGCTCGATGCGCCACAGGGAACCAGGCTGCCCCTCACTGAGGAGGTCCAACAAGGCCGAAACATGTCTGGGGTAGCTTGGTTTTCTGTGCAGAGGGGACCTGGCCTAGCAGTTTGGGCTGGGCTGCTACCTTCGGTGGCGGCAGCTGCGGACTGATTTGCACATGGATAGTCCCCTTTTGCAATGGCACAGACAGGCTAAAAAATGGTGGTGTGGAAGGTTGCCCAGAGCAATTGCCAGTGGTTTAGATTCATTCGAAACCTCCCACCCATCACTTTTGTGGTCAGTTTGTTTCTCCTTGTGAGAGAGGGTATGCCCAGACGTGGGTCCCTTGCTCGCTGCGCCACAGGGAACCAGGCTGCACCTCACTGAGGAGGTCCAACAAGGCCGAAACATGTCTGGGGTTGCTTGGTTTTCTGTGCAGAGGGGACCTGGCCTAGCAGTTCGGGCTGGGCTTCTACCTTCGGTGGTGGCAGCTGCTGACTGATTTGCACATGGCTGGACCCCTTTTGCAATGGCGCAGACGGGCTAAAAAACAGGGGTGTGGAAGGTTGCCCAGAGCAATTGCCAGTGGTTCAGATTCATTCGAAACCTTCCACCCATCACTTTTGTGGTCAGTTTGTTTCTCCTTGTGAGAGAGGGTATGCCCAGACATGGGTCCCTTGCTCGCTGCGCCACAGGGAACCAGGCTGCACCTCACTGAGGAGGTCCAACAAGGCCGAACCATGTCTGGGGTTGCTTGGTTTTCTGTGCAGAGGGGACCTAGCCTAACAGTTCGGGCTGGGCTGCTACCTTCGGTGGCGGCAGCTGCTGACTGATTTGCACATGGCTGGTCCCCTTTTGCAATGGCGCAGACAGGCTAAAAAACGGTGGTGTGGAAGGTTGCCCAGAGCAATTGACAGTGGTTTAGATTCATTCGAAACCTTCCACCATCACTTTTGTGTTCAGTTTGTTTCTCCTTGTGAGAGAGGGTATGACCAACGTGGGTCCCTTGCTCGCTGCGCCACAGGGAACCAGGCTGCACCTCACTGAGGAGGTCCAAAAAGGCCAAAGCATGTCTGGGGTTGCTTGGTTTTCTGTGCAGAGTGGACCTGGCCTAGCAGTTCGGGCTGGGCTGCTAATTTCGGTGGCGGCAGCTGCTGACTTATTTGCACATGGCTGGTCCCCTTTTGTAATGGCGCAGACGGGCTAAAAAACAGTGGTGTGGAAGGTTGCCCAGAGCAATTGCCAGTGGTTTAGATTCATTCGAAACCTTCCACCCATTACTTTTGTGGTCAGTTTGTTTCTCCTTGTGAGAGGGTATGCCCAGACGTGGGTCCCTTGCTCGCTGCGCCACAGGGAACCAGGCTGCACCTCACTGAGGAGGTCCAAAAAGGCCAAAGCATGTCTGGGGTTGCTTGGTTTTCTGTGCAGAGGGGACCTGGCCTAGCAGTTCGGGCTGGGCTGCTACCTTCCGTGGCAGCAGCTGCTGACTGATTTGCACATGGCTGGTTCCCTTTTGCAATGGCGCAGACGGGCTAAAAAACGGTGGTGTGGAAGGTTGCCCAGAGCAATTGCCAGTGGTTTTGATTCATTCAAAACCTTCCACCCATCACTTTAGTGGTCAGTTTGTTTCTCCTTGTGAGAGAGGGTATGCCCAGACGTGGGTCCCTTGCTCGCTGCGCCACAGGGAACCAGGCTGCACCTCACTGAGGAGGTCCAACAAGACCGAAACATGTCTGGGATTGCTTGGTTTTCTGTGCAGAGGGGACCTGGCCTAGCAGTTCGGGCTGGGCTGCTACCTTCGGTGGCGGCAGCTGCGGACTGATTTGCACATGGATAGTCCCCTTTTGCAATGGCACAGACAGGCTAAAAAAAATGGTGGTGTGGAAGGTTGCCCAGAGCAATTGCCAGTGGTTTAGATTCATTCGAAACCTCCCACCCATCACTTTTGTGGTCAGTTTGTTTCTCCTTGTGAGAGAGGGTATGCCCAGACGTGGGTCCCTTGCTCGCTGCGCCACAGGGAACCAGGCTGCACCTCACTGAGGAGGTCCAACAAGGCCGAAACATGTCTGGGGTTGCTTGGTTTTCTGTGCAGAGGGGACCTGGCCTAGCAGTTCGGGCTGGGCTTCTACCTTCGGTGGTGGCAGCTGCTGACTGATTTGCACATGGCTGGACCCCTTTTGCAATGGCGCAGACGGGCTAAAAAACAGGGGTGTGGAAGGTTGCCCAGAGCAATTGCCAGTGGTTCAGATTCATTCGAAACCTTCCACCCATCACTTTTGTGGTCAGTTTGTTTCTCCTTGTGAGAGAGGGTATGCCCAGACATGGGTCCCTTGCTCGCTGCGCCACAGGGAACCAGGCTGCACCTCACTGAGGAGGTCCAACAAGGCCGAACCATGTCTGGGGTTGCTTGGTTTTCTGTGCAGAGGGGACCTAGCCTAACAGTTCGGGCTGGGCTGCTACCTTCGGTGGCGGCAGCTGCTGACTGATTTGCACATGGCTGGTCCCCTTTTGCAATGGCGCAGACAGGCTAAAAAACGGTTGTGTGGAAGGTTGCCCAGAGCAATTGACAGTGGTTTAGATTCATTCGAAACCTTCCACCATCACTTTTGTGTTCAGTTTGTTTCTCCTTGTGAGAGAGGGTATGACCAACGTGGGTCCCTTGCTCGCTGCGCCACAGGGAACCAGGCTGCACCTCACTGAGGAGGTCCAAAAAGGCCAAAGCATGTCTGGGGTTGCTTGGTTTTCTGTGCAGAGTGGACCTGGCCTAGCAGTTCGGGCTGGGCTGCTAATTTCGGTGGCGGCAGCTGCTGACTTATTTGCACATGGCTGGTCCCCTTTTGTAATGGCGCAGACGGGCTAAAAAACAGTGGTGTGGAAGGTTGCCCAGAGCAATTGCCAGTGGTTTAGATTCATTCGAAACCTTCCACCCATTACTTTTGTGGTCAGTTTGTTTCTCCTTGTGAGAGGGTATGCCCAGACGTGGGTCCCTTGCTCGCTGCGCCACAGGGAACCAGGCTGCACCTCACTGAGGAGGTCCAAAAAGGCCAAAGCATATCTGGGGTTGCTTGGTTTTCTGTGCAGAGGGGACCTGGCCTAGCAGTTCGGGCTGGGCTGCTACTTTCCGTGGCAGCAGCTGCTGACTGATTTGCACATGGCTGGTTCCCTTTTGCAATGGCGCAGACGGGCTAAAAAACGGTGGTGTGGAAGGTTGCCCAGAGCAATTGCCAGTGGTTTTGATTCATTCAAAACCTTCCACCCATCACTTTAGTGGTCAGTTTGTTTCTCCTTGTGAGAGAGGGTATGCCCAGACGTGGGTCCCTTGCTCGCTGCGCCACAGGGAACCAGGCTGCACCTCACTGAGGAGGTCCAACAAGACCGAAACATGTCTGGGATTGCTTGGTTTTCTGTGCAGAGGGGACCTGGCCTAGCAGTTCGGGCTGGGCTGCTACCTTCGGTGGCGGCAGCTGCTGACTGATTTGCACATGGCTGGTCCCCTTTTGCAATTGCGCAGACAGGCTAAAAAACGGTGGTGTGGAAGGTTGCCCAGAGCAATTGACAGTGGTTTAGATTCATTTGAAACTTTCCACCCATCACTTTTGTGGTCCTTTTGTAGCTATTGCCAGAAAAAGACAGATGGATAAAGAAAGACTTGCTGAACTTTAGGGATGGATGATCCTGTAAATCGACCAGTAAGAAGAAGCTATACTGATGCATTCAAAGATGTAGTTATAAGTAACTACATGAAGTCTCTGAGGACCAAAAGAAGCACTCAAGAATATAATTATGAACTGAATGATTATCTGGACAGCACAGCACACTTGGGATATAACATATGGTATCAACACATGAAAGAAGTTGGAAGAAGGACGTCAGATGAAGAATGCTTCGTATGTGCACTCCTACCATACAGCATGGGGAAGTTGAAAATCTTAATAGCTATTGAAGTAGATGTCCTAACTGCACACGGCATAGTGCACCTAGATTTCTGTAGTAAAATAGGCCAATTAATGGGTTGAACAGCCTCTCTCAAATGGGCAACTGAAGTAACAGATCCAAATGAAGATGACTATGTTCAAGACATAAAGACAAGAACCAATGCCAAAACAAAGTATATTTTGATCAGATGTGAGAAACCTGGAGTAAATGCAACTGGAGTAAGAAGAGAACTAAATGAAAAAGAAAAAGTTCCAGGACACTGTACAGAAGACATCAGTAGATGGAAAAACAGAAGCCAGGTGCAGATTTGGGGAACAGTACTCTCACCAGATGGATGGGAAGAAAGAGTAGTAATCTGCAGAGACTGGGCAATAATAGGTCATTACCAACCAACAATTGAGAATGCACAAATGTTATGCAAGCCATTATGCGAAACTCCTGACATGGGTCGAAGACAGAGGAGGACCCTTACACATAGTACCATTGGACAGTTCTAAATTGTGCGTCAGGAACAATGGAACAAGAAAAATGGGGGAAAATCAGAACTGTGAACGAATCTTCGATACACCAGGAATGAATATCGGAACAGCAGTAATTATGGATCATTATTGGGCATGTGAATCCCAAGCCTATATCAGACTGCCTAAAGACTCGGGAGGAATCTGCACATTGGTGAATGTCCATGTTCCTGCATTAGTGATTCCTAAAGGTGACCTGAACATTGATAGTTTCCAGAAAGCAGATGCTCATCTAAGAGAGAAGAGATCTGTGGAACTAATAAATAGAATGAAGAGAGAGAACTACTTTTCAGCTAAATCAATAGAAGCCTTTGATCCTATTCCATATGAACATCGACTGTTCTGCCAGACTTCTTCAGTGTTCGCGTTGATCTTCATGCCAAGGATCCAGGTTGGGGCAAATACCAAGTGGCTTTAGATCAACAGATGGGAACTGATACAGAAACTGATACAGACGATTAATACTACCATAAAGGGATTCAATGCAATCAGAGAAGAGCTGAGAGCTGTAAGATTGATGACCCTTCAGAACAGATATTTCCTGGATATGATCACAGCTATGGATGAAGGTGTTTGTACCAAAATTGGAGAATCATGTTGTACATTTATACCTTCTTATGATAGTGAGAATGGAACATTGGCAGAGGCCATAGATATGCTAACAAAGCTACATGGCCAGATGATAGAAGAGGTCAAAGACATTGCTGATGACAGCTGGTTTGGATCACTCTTCTCATGGGGTCCACAATGGATGGCAGATATGTTCAAGTTTTTAGGAGCTTTATTATTATTAGTAATGCTTGGATTCTGTGTGAGCAAAATAATAATCTCACAATCCAAGACGACAGCAAAGAAAGACATAGGAATGAAGATTATGATTGATGTTGAACCAGGATGGAAGCCTCAAGATCTGACTGATGAAGAAATCAGAGACTTTGTGAAGGCCAGTATCCATGCACCTGAGGGAACAAAGTTCCTGTATCCAAAGGACCATAAGAAGCATGTGGGGAGATGGATCTACTGCAGTCCAAGCAGACAGTGCATGCTCATGACATGGAAGAAGGATGAGCATGTGAAATCAGCTGGATGCTTGAAGGGGGTCATAAAGATATGGATTCCTAAGAAGCATTTCTTCAGACCAGGATGTCTAGATACAGAAGAAGATGACCGAGTGGTCGATAAATCACCCAGAGGGGGGAGCGTAGAGGAGGAGCCAAGTACCCCCACACCAACTGCCCCACCTACATTACCTGAAACGTATGAACCACAATATGTGACGTATACTGAACAGTTAAACCAACAAAGAGAAGAGAGAGGGCTCTGTGCAGTACCCATAAGAATACCTATACCTAAGAGAATATGGGAAGTAAAGTACCCATTGAGGAAACCATACTTACATCCAAGACAATATGATGGCCATTTGAACGAGATTCCTGATGAAACAAAGAAACTGAATGACCAGGATGAATGGTGACATCATACAAAGTTAAATCGACACCCAGATAGAAAGATAACAGACCAGAGAGGCAGAAGATTATAGAGAACAAAGAAGTACCAAGGATAAGTGATATCTTGGAATCAAGATGTAGAAACCTATGCCACAAACGTGATGAAGATATGTAGTTCGTTTAAACGTGTACAGATGCAATGAAACGCAAGCAGCAAAGCAATCATTAAGCTAGCCACATGCTTAAATAAATTAGACTGCCGCAAGCACCAACATATACCTATATATCTCATAGATATGGACTAAGTGAAGAATGAATGTTTCCACTACGTATAAAGCAGTACTGAACAACGCAAGAAGGCCTCATTTCAGTGTTGCAGTTATAAAAAGCAAATTAATTAAACAGAATCCATTTCAGCAAAAGAGTTCACTGAGCCAAGAAAGTCAAGGTCTTATCAAACTAGGAGTTGGCTGACATTGGATACAATTAACGTGAAAGAACAGAAGCTCCTGTTCAAGAAGGTCAAGCAAAAACAAAAGACGTCAGAGGACTATTGAAAAATAAAATCAAATACACGAAAAGGCTCAATTCATGGTGTCCAGTCACGTGATGGAAGAAAGTTGGACGGACAAGATGGTCACACCTATGCATGGAAGCCGGATAGTACCCATACTCCTTAAAATATCTCAGAGAACAGTACAGACTCAAGGCCAACTTCAAAAGTACTAATTGACACTAGACCATTGAGGTGATGATGGTTCCCATTTTAATGGGAGGGAAGCTGGTATCAAGACGAGCTTATCCGCACCTGGTTGTTCAGTCTGCGTGCTGCTCAAGCAGGTGGAAAATTACTGACAGGGGATAGAAGCCAACCAATTGTAGGGGACCACGTAGTTGGGGGTCCTATAGTGTGTGTAGACAATGGGACGTCGAACATTTAGTGACTTTCATAGGGGCCATTTTGGAGGGAGGGCTTAGTTGCCCCACCTGATGTTAGCTATCCTATTACCTTTCTCCGTTACTGCATACAGATATAGTACCTATGCTTAGTTATTCACTTAGACCCAATCCCACTTCCCGATAAGTTTCTGTAGTTCACCAGGTAGGATGACGTTGGTAATGATGCAGGTCAACACGTCAGCTATGACCAATTATGGGTATAAGAACCCAACTTTTTTATGAAGTAGTTAGTCAGAGTATCGAGCGATTGCTGATGTTCGTTGTACTCTCTGTTTTAAGACTTGCATTAAAACAGACAAACTTTGACAAACTATTTGTGTCGTCTTGATTATTGATGTATGAGTAGAATCTGCATCCCCATCTATCTCCAGGGTATTGCTACTCAACTTAAAGGGCTGGAAGCCTCCAGTTCAGAGGTGTGGTGCGCATGCAAAGCCTAAGGAGGCTGTTCCTCATACAGATTGAGGGGAGCATGACGATAGCGGAGCATGGTGATAGCAGAGCGAGGGGTGTCGAGCTGATGGTGGAGAGGGAGGGTGATCTAGGGATTGTGGGAGGAGCGGCGAGGTGCTGAGGGTTGAGGCACCAGGGCGCTTACCTGCAGATCCAGGGCGGTCATCCTTGGGGATGGCTGGACATGCGTTGCGGGTGTGGAACTGGTCCTCTGGTATGTTCAGAGCTGTTACTGGTCCGCAGTGATGGGGTTCCGCTGAGTTAGGGAGGCAAAGAGCATTTGAGCGACACCTAACGCCTGCAGCGCAGAACACCGCACCCTGGGCCTGCGCAGGCTTTGCCCCAGAGGGTCATGTGCGTGGGTTGTATCGACAGCAGAAATGCAAGTCAAGCGTGGCATAGAATGTCATATAGAATGAAGATCGGGCAGCGTGCTCTGCGGACCTGCGGTGCACAGCACCAAGCCCTTGGCCTGCACAGGCTTTGCTACAGAGGGTTGGGTGCGTAGGTTGTATCGGAGGCAGAAATGCACGTAGAACGTCATGTAGAACGAAGAACGGGCAGCGTGCTCTGCGGACCTGCGGTGCACATCACCGTGCCCTTGGAATGCGCAGGCTTTTTTTGTTTGTTCCTGAAATGTGGAAATCTACTAACCAGAATTATAAATTACATCAATCCAGTCACTTGTTTTCTTAGCTACTGAAATCTGTGGCTCTGGAGCTGTGTTTGTAGACCTGTACTCTGCTTTTTTTCTTCTTTTTTTCCTTCCACACAGGTTTCTGATCTCTCTTGGATGCTGAGCCCTGTACCTTGCCTTTCTGTGGGTGGGATAAAGAATAGTCCTCAACTGTGTATCTTTGTGGTTCTCTAAGCTAGGTTCTATCTCTGAGCTGATGGGTTGGAGATTACCTTTTCTGTAGAGGTTATTCTCTCACGGTTGATTAAATGAGCCCCATAGTCTTTCTCTGGTATATTGGAAAGGTTTTGTTTTGCGCCACCTACCCCTTTTTGACTTGGTTAAATTTCCCACTGGACGTTACTCCTTTATCCTGCTTAATATCCTTTGGTTCTCTTCTAGTTTGCATAGACTTATATGTGGCAGATACTGTGCCACCAAATTGGATTTTCCTTTCTTGCCCATTGGGTAGTAAAGCCAGTGTTCTTTTATTTATTTATTTATTGTTCATTTGTAAGGCAAGTATACATCAGATAAATTGTGTTTCAAAGCGCTCAATGTCTGGAGACATTCAGTCCTGCAGATTCTCCTTTTCGAGGTGGCATAATTGCACCTCCTGTCAGGAGATTCCCCCCCCCCACTATAGCTAATCTTAAACTTGTTGCTGCAGTCGTGGCTTATGTGCCCCTAATTATCCCCAGAATAGTGGTTAATGCTGTGATTGATGAAGTGCCTAAATGTAAACTGAGGCCTAGCTATCGCAATGTTGCATTGCTGGACTGCACCGCGCAGTCATAGTCATGGCTAGCAATCTATGTGTCTGCTGTGCAGCGACTTGAGGACATGCTGCCCCAAACTGACTGCATTTAGTGGAGTACCACTTTCGCCAAGTTAGGTATGTACCCAACAGAGCTTTGAAGGTAAGGAATGGGAGTGCCCCTTCCTTGCCTCCTAAGCCTAGATTTGGTGTTGGGGCAGCTCTCTCCATAACATGTGGCCTGACTCTGTCAAAGTGTTTCCTTAAGTGTTCATAATGTGGTGTGCCACATGGGTCATTTGCACCCCGGCTGGGATGAAACCTGGCGAGGTGTTCTAGTGGTGACCCTTCTAATGCGGAAAGAACATATCTGACACTGGTAATGGGTATTTTTCTATTTACCCATAAACCGTTTCACAGTCTATATTTTGTACGCTACTTCATCATACTTATAAGGTGCATGGAGGGGTGGACTGGCCTATAGGGAACTCTGGAGATTTCCTGGTTGACCTCTGCACCCTGGGCCTCTTTTCTGTGGTAAAATGTTCTCATAAGAAAAGGGTGGGGCTTGCTGAACAGGTGTACCATGGGGCCACTTTGACAATTATTTCCAGGGACTCTTTTGGTTCCGAGTCCACTCTTGGGTGCATGTACAACTTGCTCTAAGTTGTTTCTTACGAGAATGTGACATCCTACCCTATTAACACATGTTGTTTTCATGTAAGTGAAAAGTGTTTCTCCAGGCAGACTTTCTGGTTGTGCCATAGGCTCGGTGAAATGGGTGTTAAATATTCTAGCACCTCCATGCTCTAAATACATGTTACTGACAGATGGACTTCAGCAGGTATTAGAACATCAATGTGGCGAGGCTCTGATATCACACTAGTTTCATGTATATCTTTGTATTGTTCTGCTTAGACACCCCTGGAGCTCCTCTCTGGGGACCAAATAGGGTGATTTAAAAAACGAGAAACTAAACACACTTTTTCTAAAGAAAAGTTGAGGTACTTCGATATAACTGATATTGGTTTTGATAACCCAATGGGTATGTGGTCCATAAAGACCACATCGTTGGCATTAGCCATCCAAGAAAGATGGATTGTCCCATTTTCCGGGGAAATATATATTTTTATGTTATGTTATGTTACTTGTCATTTATATAGCGCCTTATGTATCATTGGTATGACCTCAAAGCGCTGATAGGTTGAACGCCCTCGGGAACCGTAGTTCAAGTCAGTAGAGCGAAAGAGTGTGGTATGGTTTGTGGGTGCACCAGATATGTGTGCAGCTGGTTTGGTTGTTGGATGTTAGCTGCTTTCTAGAGATAGGTGTGGTGCTGATGAAATCAGTTGGATGTGTTCAGTCTCGTGGGTGGACACCTAGACTGGTTTCTGGCTGCGTTAGGCCTGAGGAACGCCTAAGCTAGCTGGAATGTGCTCAGCTAGCTGTGTTTTATTAGGGTGATGAGGTGTTTGTGGGGTCGTGTTCGTATGAGAACAGCTAGGCCGAATCATCATGGTATAGCTGTGTTCTAGTTGAATGATGGTGTATAGCAGAGAGTAAGCATAGTGGTGTGATATGGTGGATATCAGTGAGCAGGACAGTGGGGACGAACATAGCGACATACACATATATATAGCGACAGAATGGATAGTGGTATATATGGGATACAGATACCTAAGAGGATACTGGTACATGGCATATATAGGCGATACAGATATTAGGTAGCATCGAAACTCAACACAGTGAAACAATTGGGGTACCTTTGGTGATATTTGGGCGGCTCAACACAGTGGAACAGATAGTGTACACTCAGTGCTAGTTGGGTACACGGTCTAGATGTTAAACTTGCCACAGTGAAATAGTTGGGGTACACTCAATGATATCCCTTGCTCAATGTTGTTGGTAACACTTTCTAAAATCAGATTGTAACACAATGACGCTATTAGGCACACTTTCTAAGTTCATCTTTACCACAGAGACGCTATTAGGGCATACTCAATGATGTTGGGAATACCTTCTAGATTCAGTTTTAACACAGTGATGCTATCAGGCACACTTTCTAAATTCAACTTGTGGGAAGATTGTATTGGACTCCTGTGAGAATGTTTAAGTTACAATTGAGATTAGGTGACTTATGTTGGAGTTGTAGTGCGGATAGAGGTACTCTTTTACATCTACTGTGGGGATGCCCAAGGGTACTGTCATTTTGGACTGAGGTGATAGATAGGATTGATTTCATTTTTGGGATAAGTTTACCCAGATCTGCAGCTAATATAATCTTGTTCTCACATGTTGAAAGGGATGTTCGAATTGGAAAGCATAACTTTTGGATTGATAGAGCACTGATGATTGCGATTAGATTGATTCTCAGGATCTGGAAAACTAGGAAGAAACCCAGCGTTGAGGATTGGTTAATGGATTTAAGGGTTTTATCTAGATATGATAGGGTTTCGTTGAAGAATAGAGGTAAGGAAGATGAATATTTGTTGCTGTGGGGATCGCTTGATGCCCTCTATGATTGATTTTGTATTCTATGGCAGAGTTTGGTGGCAATTGGAGGATAGAATTAAGAATTATTTATTTATGTATTTATTTATTTATTTATTTATTTTACTTTCCTTCTCTGTGTGTTGTTTTGTTTTGTCTTTGTGATGTTTTATGTGTTGGGTGGATTATTGGATGAGGTTCCTTTAGTTAAGTTTTACAAAGTTGGTTTTGTTATAGAATTTGGCTTAAATGGTTTGCTCATATCTTTCATTTAAAAATGTGTACTGCAATGTTAGTTTGTACTTATGTATAACTGATATATTGTAAACCTAATAAACAGAAGTTTAAATTCAACTTTAACACAGTGACGCTATTTGTCCCACTTTCTAAATTCAACTTTAGGACAGTGATGCTATTAGGCACACTCCAATGTCAATGCTTTTAGAATGTACGCTGAATGCAGTAGGAGGTCAAGGACAGATCCTTGCTTTAGGCCCTGTGTTGTGCCAATCTTCTTGGTAAACCTACCTCCAATACCCATCCTTATACATAACCCTATATCACTGTCTAACTGCATGGACATGTTTAAAAAGCCCTCATGTATCCCCCCTGTGAAGTTTTTTCCACAATAGCGCACAACCCACCCGGTCGCAAGCGGCGGAGTAGTCCAGAAAGGCCACATATAGTGGTAGAATGCATGGAGTCTGGGCTTGCCTAGTGAGTAGTTTCACCAGCATTATGTTATGCATAGTAGAGGCACCTTTGTGAAAGCCGGATGGAATCATGACAGCATTTTCTTTCCTCTGCCCACCTATTTAGTTGTTCAAGTATAATGGAAGGGAGTATTTTACTGGTGCGGTCCAGCATAGCCAGAAGGTGATCACCCCTATAATATTTGATTAAAATGAGGTTCAATAATGATTCTTGCAATGATTTAGGAATTCCTAATTTAAAAGAATATGCAAAATCTGGGTCCATAAACGAAGCTGTTCTTTAAATACAACATGTGCTTGCCCTTCTGGTCCAGGTTTCCTAGAGTGATTTGATCTGTTTATTACTAAGTCCACCTCCCTCCCGAAAGGTAACCCCAATCCTGGGGGGAGTTGATTCTCCTCCTTCTTTATTTGCATACAGCCATTTAATATAAAATCGCCAAACTTCCATGAGTAGATTAGCTTTATTTCCATTATGGTTGTTGAAATTATTTTAAAACCTGTTCCTGGCATTGGAGGCCAATCTTTGATACATTTTTTGCCATGGTACAGTGGCTGCCATCTGCTCATCATGAATCATCCAATTATTAAGATATGTTTATTCACCATCAGCTTTCTAAGGATTTTCCCAAACTCTTGCCTTTTTTTGGATGATCAGTGGATTGTAATAATTGTAGTGATCAACACCTTCACTGCCAAATGCTCTCCTCTCCTCCCCTCCCCTGACTATCCAGTTCCCACCTGACACTCCCCCCTACTCCTCTTCAGCTAGAATACTCAGCGTCATCTACTTTCATCTCCAAAACTGCAACTCCGGCTCGCCACAACCTCCTAAATATTTGAAAAATCATGCACCTCCTTTTTGGCTTCTTTGAACTGGACTACTGTGCCAGCATCCTTTTTGGTCTCCCCAACTATGTTGTCTGTCCTCTTCTTTGCTACCGGGACTCTCTTTGAACTCCCTCACTTCACAGCTACTTCCACTTAGTGTCATCAGGCTGGGCGGCTGACGATGCAACATGGGGTCAGATTTAAATTTCTTCTCCTGTTTCACAAATCTATCCACTGCAAGGCACCTGTATCTATCCCCCTCTACCAGATTTCTGTCAATCTCAGCTGTGCCTCTTGGACTACCCTTGGGACACCTCGCACTCCCCCTCGCTTCTGCTCTTCCTCTCTTCTTGCATGGATTTGTCTTTCCCTGTACATCAGAACCAACAGCGCACACCAATTTGTTCAAAGGCAAATTGACAGCTTACCTTCTCACCTCTGAGTTATCCTCTTGACCTACCTCTTCTCTGCCTTCACACTTCCTCTAACCTGCCTCTGCCCCTCACTTTCTCTGCCTCCACTCTAGCACTTCATCCATCATGGTCACTTCCATAACACAGCTGGTCGTACCTCCTATCTCCACTTAAAAATTTCTAATGTTGATTGCCTTAATCTATTTAATTCCGCACATGTATTGTCACCTGTTACTGTTCCATTGTCATGCCATGTCACTCAAACCCCATTGTAAGTAGCTCAGTGCCTCCCATCATATCTTATATCTTATCTAGTGTCCGTTCATTTGCGATCACAGGAGCATTGCTCTTCCTGGTATGTGCAAATAAATAAAATATTTCAACTCTATACGTAAATAAAATATTTACATTCAGATTGTCAATGCTGTTTTCAGAAAACTAAAAGCAGTGGTCAACTCCCCAAACCAGCTGACAATGGCATTCGGAGATGTGTGGTCGAAGGAGTCCCAATAATATTGCATTTATCGCTTTTATATTTGTGTTTGCTCAGCAAACTCTGTGTCCATGTGCGTTTAGTGTAGTCTAACCTATCTCTTTCTTTGGGCTCTGCTGTAAAATATGTTGCAATTGACATAGTAGGGAATGTTCACTTAATTCAATTCATGTTGCAAAATAGTAGCACAGACCATGTGTGAATGGAAAAGCAGGGCAGGCCTCACATATGTATGCAGGGGTCAAGGCCTAAAAAAGGGTGTGGGGCTCATTAACATGCTCAATGGGATGTGACGTCACACGAAATTAGCATATCATGGTGAAATATGTAAATCTCATTCAATCGGCTTTGCATAACCCTACAAATTGCACAGGACGAATGGCGTTTTGCCTTTCATAAAATGAAGACACCAAGAGAGGATAATCATTTGAAAACGTTAAACGTGTTGCATATTTTAAACTTCAAGAATTGATACCAATCTTTTGCCCTGAAGATGCAAACCCGAAGCATGACATTTCACCTTTAGTTGTTTGCTCCATTTCATCAGGTTATATGGGGCAGTGGTGAAGTGCTAGGCCTGCGAACCCCGAGACCCGGTTCGAGTCCCGAGGTCTGTGTAAATTCCTAAAAGGCAGTCAATGTTTCGCGTTTTGCACGCGGCCTCTAAAATAAATGGCGGCCGCCGTCCACCTATGTGTACCCTCTACTTGAGCCCTGTACGTCTGTGCATGTTACAGTAAACATAAAAAAGAATAGCATATTGAAAGCAGTGTAGGTCTCAGACGTGTATGTCTGTAGTACAGCTGATATAACCATGACAACCATAGTCAAAGCATTGTGTTTACCTAAGCAGTGACCTGACTGAGCCCTGCCATGTATTTACGCTCTTCATACACTTTGCTTTTAAGATTTGATTTAGAATTCTTAACATACCTCTTTGACCCTCTTTCTCTCCCCTCTATCCCTTCTTCCTCTCTGTGAGTAATTCTCTCTTCCTCTGTCTCCCCCTCTATCTCCTTTTGTGTGTTTGTCTCGCTCTTTCTCGCTCACCTCTCTCCCCTTCATCCATCTGTCTCTCTCTGTAGCTCAACCTCTTTCTCTTGTTCTCCTCTTCCTCTCTCCCCCTTACCCTCCCTCTCTTTGCATCAGCTCCCAGTCACCCCTTTCTCTCCCAACCTCTTCCTCTCCATCTGCTTGAGGATGAATTACCTCATGCAGCTCCCTCTCTCCATCCCTTTCTCTCCTTCGGTCTCTCTGTCATCCCTTTCTCTCCTTCGGTCTCTCTGTCACCCTCTATCTCCAGCTATCCAACCCTCCTCCCTCACTCACCCCGTCTTCCTTCCTTTCCCTCTATTTGTATTTTAGTGTGAGAGCCTCACTCGGCTGCCCCTTCCCTCCTCCCATAAGGCATCCAGGGATATGAAGGAAGGAGAGGATGTGTGGAAGAGGTGTGCTCTAGTTGTTTTGAGAGGACCTTGCTGTGTTTTGGTAATAGTCTATGGTGTGCAATTCTAGTTAAGAAGCGTTACTGTTTGGAAAGGGGAAGGTTGTGATGAGGATCTGTGGCTGTACATGTACAGTGACCAGATGTATTCAAAATAAAAACCTGGGACAGGCCACCAACATGGAAGTAGGACTACAAGTTGGCAGCGGCTGCCAACACAAAAGTAGTACTACATTGTAGTCCCACAGGAGGGAAGGAAAGGACATAACATGTGCTCTAAGGCGTAATGTCACAACCTTGCCAGCGATCCTACAACTTGGAATGCTAATTGAGATCATCTGAATCCGAAAAAAGCGATTTGCCCAACTGCTAGTCATGCTATTAAAGTTGTATTGTATTGAAATTAAAAAGTGTCTTTGCACAATTCTTTTGTCCTGCTATTTGGGTAGATATGCAGACAGAGAGCCGCAATCAAAAGTAGCCGATCTTATCTGGGTTTCATGTGGAGGAGGGATGGTTTCGGCATACTACTTGCACATCATCCTCTCCAGCCCACCTTCTCCCCCAACACATTCCTTGCTTCCGGTTTTCTAGAGTCACTGTAGCCACTGCTGAGTGCTACACAACCAGAGAAAAACGCACAGATATCTCGATGGACGTAGCAAAAGAGGTGCTGTGTTTTTTATTGTTAATAGCAGAATGCGAGCAGCAGCGGCAGGGGCATCCACCACGCAGAGACGCCATTTCACCAAAATGCCAGGGGTAGTGGAAGTGACATCACAGGACCTTGACCTCTCATGACATCACAGGAAGTGATGTTATTTGACCCCACTCCGAAGTGACACAATGAGAAGATGTGGAACACAAACTTTCTCCCCTTGACAAAACAGGAAGTGGCATCACATATCATTGTTCCTAAGTACACTATAAAAAATATGGTTACCATATCACTAATGTGATACACATTTCATACAAGAATAGATCAACATATGTATCGTTAATATCAGTGTGTATAGGCCTATATTACCAAATTACTGTGAATTCAAGCAGACGCCCAAGGCAAAATGATAATTATGTGTTATAACATAGCACTTACGTTTAAGTGCTTGATATAGAACAAATGTACATGCAATATCACCCAACCTCAGTTGGTACTCATTTATCAACCTCAGAAAAATGAAAGACTAAGTTGGCCTTGCCGGGATTCGAACCTGCAGATCACACACACATCGCAGCAGTGAGCACTGAACCCTTTGAGCTATCTTACCAGCTATAGTAAAATGAGCAATTACTTGTCTGAATGTTCTCAAAGTCAGAAAGCAAATAACACTCTGTAGTGGATACCATTAAACTGGTAACAGATTTAACAGCAGGCCAGTTCATCTACAGGTCTGGTGCAAAGTTGGCCACATGTCAAGCCTGCGTGGATCTACTTTTCAGGCTTTAGAGGTTGGCAAAATACCTATCATTGCCAGGGTACATGACTGTGTATTAAAGAATTTAGAGTAGCGCAGGAAAAGCAGCAGTGCACTCACATGGCATCCTGTACTCTTGGGACTCGTTAACTCAAACATGCAAACAAACATCCTGAACAGCATGCCATTGAGATAGGAAAGATAGGCACAATACAACAAATTCTTAATTGTGGCACAACGAAATCAAGGGACACTTTGTGTGCTCTGGTCAAACATTTCTACACTGTACACAAGCCTTTAGTCACAAGGATTTTGTCAAGGGACCGAGAACACCGAGATGGAATGTCTTGTGATGACCGTAACAGAGACAACAGCAAATTAATTTGAGGTGTTTAAGCATAGACGAAATCAGTGACTCACCCCATGAGGTGTGCCTGAAATAAACCTTTACTGAGTCCAGCAAATATTGTATAGAATTCCAGAAAGACAAATGATTTGTTATTGCTATTCTTTCTTATTTGGAGTCACTGCTCAAAGTGTTACACTCGTGAACCCTGTTTTTTTTAAGAGGCCTGAACAAGAATGCCAGTCGGAAACAAAGAGCACTTGGCTCTGGCCACAGCCGAGGAGCTTCCGTTTAAAAAGAAAAAAAAGCAATGTCCTTTTTAGGGGTAGCATGGGAGACCTTCTGGTCGTAGGTGCAACCCCGGGCAATCCCAAATGTTTCCTGCAGGATTGAGTTTTCACTCTGCGAGCACATTATGCAAAGGAAGAGATGTGGGTGGGTGGGGGGGATATGCTACCTTTCTGGCAGATGTTGTGAGCGATATGAGGACCAGGCTGCACAGTCTACATCTGTGTTTCCTACTTTCTATTTTTTGGTACACATTGGTGTTTTTGCATACCTTAACAAATGTGGGTTCAGCAGCACTGAACCAAACAGTGGCCAGCATGCGAAATTAAACATTACCTTGGGGATTACAAAATAAACACATGATTGGTTTTAATTTGAGTGCAATCCTTTCCAGGAACAAAGGTCATATTGAGAGACCAAAATTATATGTATTTTAAGCAAAAGAAGCTCTTGAAAAAGGAAAATGTTTAAATCTACCAACATTTTAAACTTGCTATTTTTCAAATTTAAAAATGTAAGCTAGCTGTTCTCGGGATATTATAAACGGACCTAGCACTGTCTCTATCTGTCCATCGTTTTATGGCTGTCTACGCCCTCCTCCCATCTTTGAGAGTTATGTTCTACAGGGTGCTCTCTCTCTTTCTGTCATTGTCGTCTTCCCCGTTGGTGTTGTCTTTTCCCCTCCCTATCATTGAAGTCCCTTTCTCTCTCTTGCTCTGTGCCACTGCAGTCTCGCTCTCTCGCTCTCTCTCTCTCTCTCTCTCTCGCTCTCTCTCTTAATGTGGCCTTGCGAGGGAGAACTTTTCTCTCTGCCTCTGCGTCTATCCAGTCTAGAGCATGGGTACTCCGTCAGGATAGTCTGCCTTGTTCTCTCCCTGTACATCTCTAAGTGTGTCTCCAACTCCTCCATCTCTCTTTCCCTGTTCCCTTCCGTCTCTCTCCATCTCACTTTGTCCCTCTCACTCCATCTCTCGATTTGATAATGTCTCTCCCTCCCAATGTGTCTGTCTCTCTTTCTTCCCCTTACTCTTTCAAAAATATAACCCACTGGGGAATAAGACTAGGTGCACCCACTTTTGATAAAGGCGAGAGTTTATTTTGTATACAGAAGAAAAAGGTGACAGGGTATAAGTCCACTGCCACAGAGATCTCCGACGTCTTCCGTACAAGATTCAGGTTATAAACACACAAATTGTCACCCATGACATAACTGATATACAATGCTAATCCCCCCTCATTGGCTACACCTATGTAGGATGATTACATACAGCCCATTCGCAGATTGGTTCTGTTGTCTTCTCATTCACCTTCACCACACGTGGGTAACGTCCTCGTCCATCATTAAATGCTGTAAAGAAATTGGTGAATATCAACTGGCACCACGCTACATTTTATCCTAACCACGTGACATGCACCTGATGATCAATTTGAACTCAGTGGGACTCTTTGCGTTCAG
This sequence comes from Ambystoma mexicanum, assembly GCF_040938575.1. Classification (NCBI taxonomy): domain Eukaryota; kingdom Metazoa; phylum Chordata; class Amphibia; order Caudata; family Ambystomatidae; genus Ambystoma; species Ambystoma mexicanum. The sequence goes on along the minus strand of NC_090925.1, from coordinate 321,864,811 downwards.
CCTGGTCCTTGCGGGCAAAGCAGCCCTTTTCTCATCCCAGACACGTTGGCGCCCCCACTATGCCCTCCCCACTGTATAGGCTTGATTCTTAAATCTGCTTGGCACAACACATAGATCATGTTGTTCTGTTTTCCCCTATATCAGTTCCCCTCCTCAAGAGTGAACCTAGCGTCCCACTAATCAATTCAGTTCGCAGAGGATTTAGAGCCCATTTCCCTGCACATCTGGTCATTCAAATAGAGTGACCGTCATTGTGAGGGGCGCTAATGCCTTAGATCGTGGTTCATGTTTTGGCATCCCAAGACCTCTGCCTTCACTTCTGGGAATATGACCTTGGTACTAGGCCGCAGCCTTTCGCTTCTTCGGCTGCGCACATTCCTACCTAATTAGTTGTCAGGCCTAGCCGGTGTGAGGGCATATGTGTGTTCTTTGCAGCGCCATGGAATCGGGATGCAATGATGGGGCGAGAAATAAGGCTTGTTGTGCTGTGTTTTCTCTGAAAACACAGCCTGCAAGGATTCAGGGCTACTCGTACATGCAGCATATGTCGTGTATATATATGCTATGTCCTACATAATACAATTACAACACTACCAACTAACTTCCCCCTCCATGGTTTCCTACTCCTGCCAATTATCCCTACCCATGACGCACCCACCTCCACCCTGCAGCGTCCATGCTCTTTTCCATAATCGAATATATTTTTCACAATCTAAATCGTCTAGGAGGGGCGGTGGTCTGGACATGCATCCCAACATTAGTGCTGCAGGTCTGCTTTTCTAAGCCGGAGGAAGGCCTTCTGTTGAAAGTCTGGGCCACAACGTGTATTACCAGAAGGGCAGGCGGGACCTCTGCAACGGCCCTGCTGTCTAAACTACGAGCCTGTGAGAGCGGCTCAATTCGAAGGCCCAGGAGGAACAGGACGAGGTACTTCAGGAAGAGTTGCCACACACATCCCTTTACTCCCACCTGCCAGGGGAGCACCAGCTACTTACCAGTGTAGAGGAATGGGAATGGTTTGGAGCGTTGCAGGATTCTGGGGGTTGATTGGTAGATGGTTGATGTCTGTTTCTTTGGTCAAAGTGGGCCACTTATTTGTCCAATTTGATGAGTTAATTCACTCCGCGACTAGTAGTTTTGACCAGTGTTGCTGAATATATATTCTTTAAAATGCACAATTTACATCACACTTTATATAAAAACTCCCCCTTGTTAGTCAAACAGTGTCACAAAAAGGAATGAATAGCCATTTACAATGGTGGGCCACTTTTTCATTGGTGCCTGAGACAATTGTATGGCCCAGTCCTACCCTGGTTACCTGGGCTTCAAAGCGTGGTTAACTCACCAAAGTGTATGATGCAATGGTCCTTAAACTTGATTGTGAACTACAAATCTGTTCACGTACCACAGACTCTGGATCTTTATCTGAGGATAAAATGGCAGCGACTCCTTCTCGTTTCCTCTCTCATCGCTGGATTTTAGAAGACGAGGGTTCAGCCTGGGAGTGCCCATGTCCATTTCCAAATGCACCGTTCCAGAGGTGATGCTTCTTCTCCTGTTGCTGAAATTAAGAAGAGGAGGAGAAGCTGAGTCACAGGTTGAGGATGTCTGTGCATAGACATGAAGAAGAGGAGGAGAAGCTGAGTCACAGGTTGAGGGTGTCTGTGCATAGACATGAAGAAGAGAAGGAGAAGCTGAGTCACAGGTTGAGGGTGTCTGTGCATAGACATGAAGAAGAGAAGGAGAAGCTGAGTCACAGGTTGAGGATGTCTGTGCATAGACATGAAGAAGAGAAGGAGAAGCTGAGTCACAGGTTGAGGATGTCTGTGCATAGACACGAAGAAGAGGAGGAGAAGCTGAGTCACAGGTTGAGGATGTCTGTGCATAGACACGAAGACGAGGAGGAGAAGCTGAGTCACAGGTTGAGGATGTCTGTGCATAGACACGAAGACGAGGAGGAGAAGCTGAGTCACAGGTTGAGGATGTCTGTGCATAGACACGAAGAAGAGAATGAGAAGCTGAGTCACAGGTTGAGGATGTCCGTGCATAGACACGAAGAAGAGGAGGAGAAGCTGAGTCACAGGTTGAGGATGCCCGTGCATTGACACGAAGAAGAGGAGGAGAAGCTGAGTCACAGTTTGAGGATGCCCGTGCATAGACACGAAGAAGAGGAGGAGAAGGTGAGTCAGAGCTTAAGGGTGTCTGTGCATAGACACGAAGAAGAGGATGAGAAGCTGAGTCACAGATTAAGGATGCCTGTGCATAGACACTAAGAAGAGGAGAAGCTGAGTCACAGGTTAAGGATGCCTGTGCATAGACACGAAGAAGAGGAGAAGCTGAGTCACAGGTTAAGGATGTATGTGCATAGACACAGCCCAATGAACAGGCATCCGTAGATTATGATATATATTGAGGACGCGTGTTCAGTCACTGGGGAGTTTAATAAAGGGTAACTCTCAACTGTATACATGTTACCACTTACTTTACACCACACACACACCTTTTGAATCTGCTTACACAATGCCATTGCCACACAATAAAACCTGCATGATGATGTTTTTTGTTGGCAACCTTAATGTATTCTCCGTTTATTCTACACATGAACAATTGGATGCTATTTAACATCAGCATGAGTGCCTGACCAATTACTGAAGGGGATGCTTGTGGTCTGTGCAGAAGGGATGTCACCTAGCAGTTCAGGACGAACCACCCCTTCTGGGGTGGGACCAAGCGTGATTTGCATATTGTTTTTCCCCTTTCGTTGGCAGGCAAAGAACGATGGTCTGGGGGGATGCCCACAGCAATGCCAGAGGTTATGATATGATATGATATGGCATTTGTAACGCGCCTATACACAAGTGTTTCAAGGCGCAACGAGGCAGGGAGGGGAGAACAAGGGGAATACAGACAACGATCCTACTAGGCCAGGTGTCATTCAGATCGCGCAAGTGCAGGGGTAGGGGGGAAGGGAAAAAGTGCAAGGGGAAGAGGAGGGGGGGAAGTGCTGAACAGGGTAAGTAGAATAAAAATAAATAAATAAATAGGGCCAGCTGGTGGCAAGTGCAAGGTAAGTGCAGACAAGTGCTGGGAGGGGGGAGCTGTAGGGATGCAGAGACAGTCCCGCAGTGCAGGGGTTGCCAGGGAGGCTGTGCAAGTGGAGAGTGGCTGGGCCAAGGACCGCGGTCGGTGAGAGTGGCCCAGGTGCAGGTTCAGTGCAGTTTCAGTGAAGAATTTAGCAGGGGAGAGGGAGAGAGAAAGCAGAAGCAAAGAGGAAGGTTTTGAGGTGCTTCCGGAACCGAAGATGGTTCTCCTCAAGTTTCAGGGAGGCAGGAAGGCTGTTCCAGAGGGAGGCCCCTGCTGCAGAGAGAGATCTACCCCCAGCTCGTTGCTTCGAGAAACGGTTGACCCTGAGGGAGTTGGAGACAGATGAGCGAAGGGCTCGGGAAGGAAGATATTTAGGAAGAGAGAGTTGAAGGTATTTAGGCCCCAGGCCCCAGATGGCTTTGTGGACAATGCAGAGGGTTTTGAACTTAATCCTCGCAGCCACTGGGAGACAGTGTAGAGATTTCAGTCCTGGAGAGATATGGTCCCTGGGCTTGAGGCCAAGGACAAGTCTCGCAATCCTGTTCTGGATGAGTTGCAGAGGGCGGAGAGTGGAGGCAGGCAGATTAAGATAGAGGCTGTTACAGTAGTCCAGCTTCGAGAGAACCAGGGCTCTGGAGACGGTGAGCTTCTGGGGGAAGGAGAGGAAGGGAAGAATACCTCTGAGGAGGTGCAGCTGGTAGTGTGACTTCTTGGAGACGTCAGATATATGAGGAGAGAAGGAGAGTGTTGAGTCGAAGATGACCCCGAGGTTTTTTGCCTTGCAAGTAGGAGCAGGAGGCAGGCCAAGAGAGGCTGGCGAGAGCGCTGCAGGGAAGGAGGGAGTGGGTGTGCCGATGAGTAGAATCTCAGTCCTACTGGCATTAAGAGAGAGGTCATTGGCGGCACACCATTCCTGGATAGCAGACAGACAGTCGGAGATGAGGGAAGGAGAGGAGGAGGCCGAGGGTAGCCTGAAAATGAGCTGGATATCGTCCGCATAGCACTGAAAGTTGGGGCAGAGAGTGGCGATGCGGTGGGCAAGGAGTGCCAGATACTGGATGAACAACCAGGGAGAGAGATTAGATCCCTGGGGGACACCACAGGTAGAGAAAAAGATGTCAGAGAGGAAAGACCCCAGTTGGACCTGGGAGGGTCGATTGGAAAGGAAAGAGGTCAGCCACGCCAGAGCCTGACCAGTGATACCCAGGTTATCACGGAGACGGTTGAGCAGGATGGCATGGTTGACAGTGTCAAAGGCAGAAGAGAGATCGAGCAGAATGAGAACACACGAGGTTCGAGAGCCGGTCCTCATGGATGTTCAGGAGAGCAGTTTCCTAGCTTCTGGCAGCTCCGAAGCCAGATTGATGGTCATGAAGACTACCAACAGATTCAGCATGGAGGTTAAGCTGGGAGATGGCCAGTTTCTCCAGGAGCTTGCCCAGGAAGGGAGTGATGGAGATTGGGCGATAGTTAGCCGGGCAGGAGGGGTCGGACGAAGGTTTCTTAAGAAGAGGGTTCACAAGGGAGTGCTTAAGGGGGGATGGGAAGACTCCAGAGGTGAAGGAGTGGTTGCAAAAGTCAGCCAGGGCAGGAGCCAGGGAGTCGATGTGGTCCTTGATAGTTTTGGAGGAGCAGGGGTGAACCTGTTTAGACGAGACTTTCATAGATCGGACTTGTCTGGAAACCTCGTCAGCAGAAAAAAGGGGAAAGGCAGAGAAGGAGGGAAGAGGGGTGGCTGCAGAAGGGCCAGAGGAGGAGCCAGGAAGAGATGGAGGGAGGTGATAGGAGGAGAGTGTGGACAGGATGTCCTGAGTTTTAGAGATGAAGTGAGAGGCCAGTGCAGTGCAGAGGGCCTGGGAGGGGACAGGAGAGGTAGAGACTGCAGCTGGGTTGGCAAGCTCCTTGCAGATTTTAAAGAGTTCGGCCGAGTTGTTAAATGCAGCAGAGATGCAGGCTTGGATAAGGGCTCTCTTCTTGGTGAGAACGGAGAGACGGTATTGCCTTTGGAGCAGGCGGCAGGCCAGTTTGTCAGAGGATGTACTTGAAGCATGCCATTTCCTCTCTGCCACCCTGCACTTGCGTTTTAGGGTGACGAGATCCGAGTCATACCAGGAGTTACATTTGGCTTTGGGCTTCAGGCGGATTCTCATGACAGGGGCAAGGATATCAAGAGTATCAGATATAGCAGAGTGGAGCGTGGAGAGGGCTGTGTCAGGGTGGGAGTCAGCCGAAGGGGAAGGGGGGGCGAGAAGGTGGCAGCGAAAGCCTCAACTGACACGCGCTTCATGGGTCGGATGACCGAGAAGGTGGGTGGCAGTGAAGAGGGTGGCTTTGCTGTATCAGATATAGCAGAGTGGAGCGTGGAGAGGGCTGTGTCAGGGTGGGAATTAATTAGTTAAGATTAATTGAGTGTAATGAACTCGAATCACCTAAGTCCACTACTTTAGACACCTACGCAACTAGAAATATCCGCAAACTATCAGCGGAAGTCCTGAACCCATTATTTAAAAATTCGCTCACAGAGACATTAATCTAAAATGACAACCCATGCTCACTAGCAGACACCTATTACAATGGCCTCACTAACACAATAGATGCCTTAGCTCCCTGCATTACCAAAACAAGAAGAGCGGATAAAAAAACCTCCTTCTGGTTTGACGAAGAGCTGGTAGTTCTCAGGCGAACTAAACATGAGCTTGAACACCGCCACAACAAATCCCGTACTATTGAAACATCCAATGCTTACAACGCAGCAAACAAAACCTACAAAGCAGCCATCACTACACATAAAGCTGCCGCCCTCAACAACAGAATCACTAATGCAGCATCTGATGCAAAAGAACTATTTTCCATCCTCAAAGAACTGGAAAACCCCATCCCTATCACCAACCCGGTCAAACCAAGCAAAGAATGGTGTACTACCATCCAAGACGCACTGACCGCAAAAATTAAATTACTACAAAACAAAATAGTCACCAAAAGAACAATCCTAGCAGAAAAAACCTACCAAGACAGAACTAACTAGCAACACCACAGAACAGAAGACCCCAACCTTCCATTTCTCGCCAGTCTCCTAAGAAACAGTCCTCAAAACAATAGGGAAATTGAAAGGGTCTACTTGCAAAGGGGACAACTTCCCAGTACATCTAGTCAAACTATGTGCCCCCACCCTTACCCCCATTATTACTAACTTCATTAATGCTTCCTTCAACACGAACCTGGTCCCAGCCAGCATCAAAGAAGCCTGGGTCACACCTTACTAAAAAAAACAACATTGGACCCTCTCATCCCAACAAATTATAGGCCCATAACCACAGTCCCTTTCCTTCTCAAAATCATAGACAAAATAGCGTATAACCAAATACAAACCCATCTCGAACAGAACAAACTCCTAGGAGATAGACAATCTGGCTTTAGACCCAACCACAGTACTGAAACTGCTCTCACCAATCTAAAAATCCAAATAGACACCATCAGAGACGCAGGAAAAATGGCTATATTATTGCTACTGGATCTGTCAGCAGCATCCGATCTAGTAGATCATGATAAACTTTGCGAAACATTAGCTAAAGACTTTAGCTTCTCCAACACCGCCACCCTCTGGGTCAAATCGTTTCTTTCTGAATGTACATCCAGAGTCACAATTGGCACAGAGGCAGCAGACCCCATAACCGTCCCCATCGGAGTACCCCAGGGCTCCTGCCTCTCCCCAACCCTATACAATGCCTACACCAAACTTCTATTCTCAGCACTTGACAATATGGGTGTCATCTACACGAACTTTGCAGATGACACCCAGATCCTTATTCCCATCTCAGGGGATTATACCCAAGACACCCAAACTATTAACCAAATCTACGCTATCATACAAAACTGGATGGCACTTAATAGTCTCTGTCTCAATGAGGAGAAGACAGAGATCCTCATCGTAGGATCCCAAGCCAGACTAAGCTCCCTTCACACAGACTACTCTGACATCAACATTGACGGCACCCGGATACCAGTACTCAAACAAGTAAAAACCCTCGGTGTCTATCTAGATGCCAACCTCACCAAGAGCAAGCACATCTCAGCCCTCTCCTCCTCCACAGCATATACAGCCAAACTCATTGCCCTCAGCCGCCAATTCCTGACTCCTACAAATTGCATAACCTCAGCTAGCGCTCTGATACTAACTAAGCTCGATTACTGCAATGTGCTTCTACTAGGAACCTCCAACGCCAACACAAGCAAAATGCAACTGCTACAGAACAAAGCATTAAGAGCAGCGCTAGGTATCAAAAAATCAGAGCACATCTCTCACAGCAGGAGAGAAAACCACTGGTTACCTGTCAAAGCCAGAATCATTTTCTAAACCTTATGTGTTGTACACAAATGCCACACCAATAAAGCCCCCAGTTACCTCAATAAAGCCATTAAGCCAAAAACACCCAACAGAGTTTTGAGGTCAAACAACAAGGGTTTATTGGAAATTCTGCGGCATAAAAGTACCAAAGCAGGAGGGAACAGCTTCAGAGTCCTCGCCCCCACCCTATGGAATTCCTTACCACTTAGAATTAAAAATGAGGCAACTATGGCAAGTTTTAAAAAAGCGCTCAAAACCTGGCTATTTAACCAATACTGAGGGTCCAAGACCCTACACCTCCTTCGTGTCTATACAAGGCCTCTCTCACTCCTTTGATGCATACATAGCGTACCGACCACATGTAACTAATTGTAACTAAAGGTTTGCTTAGAGCCATATTGGCCTTGTTATTTGCACAAGTGTAACATTGTTCAATTTATGCATAAGATGTCTGTAACCTCGCCGTGATACCCAAGGGTCTGGGCGATTAACAAATGAAATAAATAAAATAAATAAAAAATTATTCTAAACCTTCCAGCCATCACCTCTTTTGTTTTGCTTTAGTCACCCCGTGTGGGACGTGTATGCCCAGAAGTGGGTCCCGTGCCTGCTGGGCCTAGAGACCCAAGCTCTTCTACTCCACTGATGACCCCCAATGAGGCAGACACATGTCTGGGGATGCTGTGGTCGCCTGCAGAAGAGATGTGACCAAGCAGTTCAGAGCGCACTGCCCCTTTTGGGCTGGGACCAAGCCTGATTTGCATATGGTCTTTCCCCTTTTGTAAGGGCTTGGCAGATGAAGACTGATGGTATGAAAGGTTGCCCGGAGCAATGGTAGAGGTTAAGACTAATTCTAAACATTCCAGCCGTCACTTATTTTGTTTTGCTTTAGTCACCCCGTGTGGGACGTGTATGCCCAGAAGTGGGTCCCGTGCCTGCTGGGCCTAGAGACCCAAGCTCTTCTACTCCACTGATGACCCCCAATGAGGCAGACACATGTCTGGGGATGCTGTGGTCTCCTGCAGAAGAGATGTGACCAAGCAGTTCAGAGCGCACTGCCCCTTTTGGGCTGGGACCAAGCCTGATTTGCATATGGTCTTTCCCCTTTTGTAAGGGCTTGGCAGATGAAGACTGATGGTATGAAAGGCTGCCCGGAGCAATGGTAGAGGTTAAGACTAATTCTAAACATTCCAGCCGTCACTTATTTTGTTTTGTGATAATGGTGACCATGTATTATAAGGGGGAAAAACACTACCATCCATAGATAGGAGTTCCATAGCCTTAGAAAGGAACACCTCTGTGACTTCCACTATTCCAATAACTCATGATAAGGAGTACTTTATCCAGTTCATGTCCTCCCTATCCCATAATACCCAACCACATTCACGTGCTGGTTGCCAAGAGACAGACCAACATTGCCAAGATTTCAATACACAAAGACCACTGGCTTTCCGGGAATGCACATTTGTTATGTACGACATCGCTGTGCCAATGTGTGTGTTTCCCATGCAATGCACATTTCTATGCTCTATTTTAAGCGAGTGACGTTTTCCACTTTACGAGATTTACAAAAGCTGTTTCACTTTCTTTCGTTGTTTTGTTATTATGCATTTCTTAGGAAACATGGCTTGTGCTACCAGTATGTTGTGATATTTCCTAGGAGATGTACACATGGCTTGTAAGTGGACAACGCACATCATTTTACAGAGAAGTTCTACATAAAGCAGAAGGAATTAGCAACAGATCTGTCATTTTATAACAATGTCAATCCGTCCATAAGCTCAAAATAGCACAACAAAAATCGTAATGGCTGAAAGCTTGTGAATTGATCTTAAACCTCTGGCATAGATATGGGTAGCCCTCCAGACCGCCGTTATTCAGCCTGCAAAGCCATTTCAGAAAGGGGAAAGACAATATGCAAATCAGACCGGGTCCCACACCTTCCAGCCATCACCTTTTTCTTTCACTGACGTCACTCTGAATGGAGTCCTCATGCCCAGACATGGGTCCCAAGATTGCCACAGCCAAGATTCCCTGGGCACACAGCAGGGCAGCAAGTCTCCTGACCCTGCTGCCGCCCGCTTTCTGGATTCTTCCCGCCGTCCTGCCTTCCAGGAGTGTTCCTGCCTTCCTGTGGCTGCACCCATAATTTCACCCACCTTGGGAAGAAAATAGGGCTCTTCTCCTGACCTACTGCCTCCTTTATTACCCAGACACACAGTGGGGCAGCAGTCCCCCTGACTTTGCCGTCTCCCGCTCTCAAGGTTCTTCCTGCCTTCAAGGATTCTTCCAGCTGCACCCGTAACTCCACCCATTTTGAAAACAACTACTTCCGTGCTTCCGTGACCACCCACAGGGATCCTGCATGTCAGGTGTCCTCAGGGAAGGATGTAAGAGGTAAAGGACAGTGATTGTGTGTGCCTGTTTGGGCCTGATACGGCCCAGGGCTAGACTCAGTATCCGCACATCACCTACAAAGTAGTTGCTATATAAATATTCGCCAAAGACATCACCATTTGTCTCCTCCCTCCACAGCCCATCCCCAACCTTGCTTGCTAATGAACCTCATCAATATCCCACTTTCCCCATCCAACATCCAGCCGCTCATGCCGCAACGATTTCCAACCTCATCTTGTGCATCAACCGTGAATTCCCCTTCATCACTGAAATATGGTTTACCCCATCCTTCCTCCATTTTTTTACATCCTCCCGCCCCCAGTCGACTGCATCCAATAGGCCGATCGGCAAGGAATTGCAGGAAGCCAGTGATGACTGGAGTTAATATTCTTATTCGGCCTGTTAACTCCAGCCATCACTGGCTTCCTTCTTGGATAATAGATCAGGAAGAATAACGCACTGGCGTAATTTAGAAAATCATCCCTACTGAGGCATCTGAAGTTCTTGCTTATCTGTCAGAGACATATTCACTTCTTGCCTTGAGAAAGACCCGGTGTGGGTCGAAACACGTGTCGGCAGACTAGATTCAACACATCCCACAAGGATACAATATATAATTTTCAACACCCATTACTTTGTCTTCCAGCTTTTGTAATTGTAACACTGTGCATATACCATTGTATTGCTCCAACTTAAATTTCTATGCTAGCAGCGCATCTCTTATGTGGAGCTAATTTTCCCTTTAATGCAACGCGGTAGTAGGGTTGAGGTACCTACTAGCCCCACACAGGTGCGGAAGTTTGCTCATCTGTTTCAATAAGGTGCATCATTTACCACTTGCCCAAGCGCTTATGGTACCCGGTTTACCTCGAAGCCTCTGTGTGTCATACCCAGACAACCTCAAGACTATGCTCATATGGCCTCCTTTGAAAAACGGACCCATGACCCAAATGACAAGCCCATTATAAACCTCCTGTTTATCTCAAATCTTGGAAAAAGTTGTCACTACACAACTACGTGCCAGAACTGAATAACCACACCTACTGTATGACTATAAATCAGGGTTCTGACACATGTTCAGCACCAAGACAGGCTCCATTCAAGTGGTGGACAATGCCTTCCAGATCACGGATAGGGGTGACTGATGCCTCCTGATCCTCTTTGGCCTCTAGGCTGCATTTGAAACAGTTGACCAAAGCACCCTCCTACCTCTCAGGCAGACATCATGCCATCCAGATGAACACATTACATTCTAACCAACTCCCAGTCTCCTCTGGAGTCCCACAAGACTCTTCCATCTCACTGATCTTCTTGATCCTTTCTATTGAGCCTCTTGGGACCCTCCTCAAAGATCCCGATATAGCCATCCACGAATACATGGATGATACTCAGTTATACATGAGAGTAAAAAGCCCACAAGACATCTGCCATCTCTGTGATTGCCTAGCCATCATCCAGTCCTGGATGTCGACTGCCTACCTCAAACTTAACCTCTCCAAGACTGAATTTGTTCTCATCGGTTCTCCCACTAAACAACAACCCATCCAACAATGGCTCAATGATAGACACCTATAAGAATTTTATCCGAAACTCTGATTCAGCAAAATTCTGAGGCTTCACCATCCACAACAGCCTGTCCCTCCAGAAACATCGCCAAGAAGGCCCAAAAGCCTGGCTGAAAATGTTCACCCTTTGCAAAATTAAACCCTTCATCCCGCTGCAGCACTTTCACACCATAGTGCAGGCTCTTGCACATTGATGGGGGTAACACCCTCTTGATGGGGCTCCCAGCTGCTCACCTGGCTCCCCTAAAAGCAGTCCACTACACTGCAGCATGCCTTATTGGTGGTTCGTGAACATTTGACTGAATCACCCCCATCCTACGCAAACTACATTGGCTTCCTGTCCAGGCCAGGATACTGCTCAAGACTGCATGCATCATCTACGAAGCAGCCACGAGTAGCACACCAGAGTCCCTGGCGGCTAAGCTCCACATGTCTGGTGGCACATGCTCCTTGTGCAGCAAATCGACCACTCGGCTTGAATGACATCTCGCCCGCAAAGAGAGAACGCACAAACAATCCTTAACTTGTCACGCATCCCCCACTGGGACGTTATCACTGTGTAGGCTTTGCATGCCCCCACAATTCTCCAATTCCACAAAGCTCTCAATGCGTGGCTTTTTCAACAATATCAGACAAAGGAATAATTCCTGACCAAGGACTGACCTACAAACTGTGACTGCTAATCTTAAAAGGCACCGACCCAAACCCTGGCAATCCACAACCTGTTAAGCACTATGCTGCTCTCAAGCTAAATCGGTGCTTTAAACAATAAAATTAAATAAAGAATGCCTAGAAACCCAAGTAATACACCTCAAAAACGATGGCCAATGAACCTGAAACATGTCTGAGGCTGCTTGTGGTTTTGTGCAGAACGGATGTCATCTAGCAATTCGGGCTGCACTGCCTCATTTGTGGTTGGAGCAAGCCTTTGTTTCCCCTTCTGTCAGGCAGAAACAGGATAATCTGAAGGGTTGCCAAGAGCAATGGCAGAGGTTATGATTTATTCAAAATCCTTTAGTCAGCACACTTTTGTTTTTCTCTACCCATGAGAAAACTCATTAAAACTATTTTAATTTACAACAAGGTAAATGCTTTCATAACATCAGTGTACCATTGCTAGATATCAATATGGCAAATTAGCACTTGTTACTGTTTAATGAAATGTTTTTTTATGAGTGAAGTTATGCAAAATATTCCACTTTACGCGATTCACCAGAGATCTATTACTGGCTTCGTTTATTTTCATATTCAAGTATTTTTTGGCAAACATGGCTTCTGTTTCCACCATATTTTCATGTTTAGTCACAAGCCGAGTACAAGAATATAACTTCAGGTCAGTAGAGCATGCATTTTCAAATGTCACCATCATCTATTGGCACATGGAGATGGATATTGACTTCCTCTGAGCCAGTCAGAATGTTTAGAGTGCAGTCACTAACTGTTGGTATTGACTGCATTCTGAACATTCTGTCTTCAGAAGCAGACAGAGAAACAACAATACAATTTTCAGGTAAGAAATCTCTGGGGGGAGCTTTTATTTTGCTTCAATGGTCTATTTAACACACGATAGAGAAAGAGAAAACATTGAAAAATGCTTTCAATTTCTTATAGAGAAACTGTTTACTTTTACATGACACCTAATACATGCTCATGTTTGATCCGTTCGAGTTCAACCAAGTTGCAACTAAAATGCTTAACGTTTGAATGCTTTCATGCATCATTTTGAGCAGACATGTTTTCACAAACCAGGATTTTCAATCATGCATCCACCTTTGGAAAAGATATATTGATGATGTCATTCTGGTCTGGACAGGATCAGAAGATGCCCTTCATCAATTTGTATCATTCCTCAACAGAAATACCTGAGGCATTCAATTCACATATGCATTTAGCCAAACGCAGATCGACTTTCTTGATCTGACTCTCACACTTACTGAAAAAGGCTTGACAACTAAAACATTCCGTAAAAGCACCTCCGTAAACGTAACCTTACATGCTTCAAGTTGTCATAAGAAACATGTTATTGATAATATCCCTAAAGGGGAGTTCATTCGTGCTAGAAGAAATTGCTTTGCATCAAGAGGATATGCTACCACTCACCTTGATAAGATTGCACAAGAAGTACATCAGTTGAAGAGAGCTGAATTGTTAGTACCTAGATCACACACCTCGTCACCAGCCTCTCAGAAACTCAGGCGCATTACAAGATACAACTCAGACAGTCACCAAGTACACAATATAGTGAGGAAACACTGGCACCTACTACACCTAAATACAGACATCTCTAATTGGCTTGATCCCAAGCCCATCCTTACATACAGCAAAGGCAAGACACTTACAAATAAACTATTCCCATCTTTTATGAACATACCTCAACACCCAACAAGTTGGCTACGCTCTGCTCAAATAAAAGGGTTCCACAAATGTGGGAGTTGCACGATGTGCAAATATGCATTAGAAACATCAACTGTCCATTTTGGACTACAAGGCGACCATCACGTGCAATCGTTAATTAATTGGAACTCAAAATTTGTGGTATATTGCATTATCTGTACCTGCGGGTTGCAATATATTGGCAGCACAATCAGACCATAAGAAATTAGAGAACATTTGTCCACCATTGGCAGCCAGGAGCCCAAATACCTTTTGGCAAGCACAGCACCAAATCGATTGTAAGGATGACATCAAATTCGTGGGTCTCGCCAAAGTTACATTGCCACAAAGAGGTGGCAATCTGACACTCAAATTGCGCCAATTAGAGGCCAGACTTAAATGTAAATACAGGACTGTATTCAATGGCCTGAATTCAGACCATGAATTTGCTGTATTTTTGTAAATATACAGAGCTCACAGTATGTTGTATTACAATATCATAGACCATTGCATTTTGCGCATTGATGCTTTTGAATCTACAACCAGTGCAACCTCACCATTTGTATGTGTACTATATTCGAATTTATCAACTCATATGGAATTCATGCAATTGTACTTTTACATGTACTTGGGTAACGCAACCATATGGACACATTTTCCATCCAATTGTAGACTAATTGACTTTGGTCTTTTACCTTCATTGTTACCCTTATAGTGACGCATCACACAATTTAATTTCTAACATAACCTCAATTGGTCAATCCGCTATGTTTGTTAATTATTTTTCTTTTTTTTTAAATTCCCCCTTAAACCTAGGTACATCGACAATTACTTTGGCCCCTTGCGGTTTCATATATAATTTTTGACAACGTCCTTCTCCAATTGCTGAAGTTTATTCTAATCAACTTTAACACCAGAATGCCACTGCTTGCTGCTTTTGCGGTGGTACTCTTAGCTTAATCGGGTCACGCATAATCAGTGCGGAACCTTACCCTTCATCCTTTCTGTTAAGAACTACCTCACCCAAGATGGCGGCTCCCGTTGAGCCACACAGCGTCCAGTAACCAATCTGGACCAGTGGCTGTGTCTCTCAGACGCTCTCTGTTTAAATCTCTCTATGTGGACGCGCTCGACCGCGCTCCCGACATTCATCGTAGTAACTACATTCGCCAGCAGGTAAGACTCTTTTTTGATGGCCCCTGGCACAGCTGCCCCCTTCTAACTGAAATTGCAAGACATCCTAATTACGGCGGTTTTCGCCCGTTCTGCAACCAGTTCTATTTGCAATATATAATTGGAAAGCATTCCCTGACGTGCCATAACTTGTTTGTTTACATCTAATCAAGGACAATTAATTACAATTGGTCGAATACATTTTTGTATGGAGACTAAGTTACTTAAAACTAAATTGCAATAATTTGACCCCCTTTATTTTAGAATCCGCCGCAACCGCAAAGCATTAGAGGTATGTTTCCTTATTTAAAATGTTGCATTTTTTACATTTAAGTACCGCGGGAATTAACCCTCTCATTTTTTGCAGAACAGGCAATTCCCTGCCATACACAATTGGCTCTATGATTATTGGATATAAGGTACTACTCAACTCCCTCTAGTTTCCTACTTTGGCAAACATGTGTTTTTTTGGTCGCGTTAGTCAAATAACTCTGAGACTAATGTGTTTTCTTTTTTGTATTTTATTCGCCCCTACCTTGTTTTTCTCTCCTTGTTTCTCTCCAATTTGAACTGCTACCTTTGTTTTATGTCTTTGACCAACGTGTTCTTGCAATGACATACCAAACGTGTACTTTAATTTTTATTCGCTTTTATTGGCCTTTTTGGTGTTCCACCCTTTGTCTGATTCCCCTGTGTTGCTGACCATGTATACAATGGAAATTTTCATTTGGTGAATTTGTATTTTACTTTGGACAATTTACTTCTCACTGGTTATTTATGTGTTATAATCAGCCTCAGAAGAAGAGCTAGGAAAGCTCGAAACACGCGTCAGGCTGTCTATATCTTCATGATAAATACCATTTGGAATTCAACTTTTGCATCCTTTTGGCGCAGAGCTACTGGGACCTTCATTTCTTAACTGTTAATTGCCTGTGGTAGTATGTGGCAGTATACCCACACCTCCCAGAAACCTACAGCCTCTCGGGCACAACACAATTTTCGGTGCAAGCACTGCGGATAACTTTGACTTATCCTGCCACCTGCTTTTCTCTAACGTTTGAAGACAACCATGTTATTATAAATGCTACAAAATAAAACCACATTTAATTTACTAACATTGTTTTGATATTACTCACGCTTAAAGTAAAATGTTTTACTTCACCACCAAAACTCCAAAACATGCATAGCTGCTACCACCATGTGCTAATGGCCTTATAGATTTCGGGTGGGCTCATTATCGCTTGGGACAATGACCCATCCCCATCTTATGGGCCTCGACTTTGCCTCGGGCCATAACTTGGTGGCGGGTCATTATCCAGCGATTAAAGACCCCTCCCTAGCCCGTGAGGCTAGATTAGTCACAACACGCAGACACAACTTTGCTTTTTCACATCTATAATAAAGTCAACACTGTTGCTTTTGTTATGACATTCTTCCCATTCCACTGCTCTGATACATTTCCCCTGCACTTTTGTTTGAGACAGATGTATGACTTCTCCGGGCTATTCTACCACCATGTAGAGTAAACATTTTGACCCACATGTTTGGCTCATTAGCTGGCCATGCATTAAGCGGATGGGTTAAGGAATGACATGAGTCATACTGCTTTAACTCGAATCTCGATGACAGCAAAAGGCAGCCAATGTACACAGCTAGAGCCAAATGAAAATGCCAGGAATGTGGAGAGGGTGGAACACATTCCATCTTCCCATCTTTAGTATCTCCAGAGCAAAGGTTTGTGAACACACCAGGTGCCGTTAAAGTGCCATCCATGACGCAAACATTAACAACTGATTCTGGAGGAAAACATGTTTTATGCTGTTTACTGCTAGTTCAGAGGTTCCGCAGTTTTCCAATCTACCAGACTCGGACAGTGTGGAGAATCCTTCACAATACTGTCTCAAAGGATTTAACATCTCTTTTTGCCTGCAACTCTTCCACAGTTCTTGTATGATTGCATCTGTCTTTGTTGGACGAGAGGCTACCGAAGCCATTTCGCTATCAGACGTCATTTGAAAAAGAACTGTACTTAGCGCGATTAAGAAAACATTGGCAACGCCAATAGATCTGGCATGAATTAAGTGTCTGTGTCCATGTGTGTATTTTTGTGTGTGTTTTGCCAATGGCTTAGCACAAAATGTGCCCCCCCCCTTTGTACCATGATGTGGGCCCCGCCTCCTCGGCAACAACTCATGGGTCATGCCACACTCTGGGCCGGCCTAGACGACACGCTTGCGCAATACACACGATCATGCCACTGCAGGGACATGCCACACAGTGCACTAGGAGAAAGATATGTGTTTTAAGGCATTATACAGCATTCTTAACACCAATCCAAAAATCCAGTATATGCAAGTCACCAACAGTGCGCAGGAATATTAATGTTTTAATTAATATAATGCTTTGCTATTAAAAATGCCACACCACAATCAAAACATGTCCAACTGGCTGCACAATGTAGACCAGTCTAGACACGTAATAAGCATATTACAGTAAAACATGCCATGCCACATTAAGACATACCAAGACTGGGGGCACCCAAATTCCAGTCTAGCCAGGTAATTACATTTAGAAGGACTGCTTTTTCAGAGATGCCCATTAAAATTTTTTTTTAAAAAATCCAAAATAAGAAATGATTAGACTGGCTGCACCAAAATGCCTGTAAAGCCACTAATAACACATATCATGCCTGCCTAGCCTGGACATGGATGACCATAGTGATTTAGTGTGCGTTAGGAAAGAATTGGTGCAGTCACACTGTGTGAGCCTACACAACACCTATCTGCTTGGTATTCGGTAACCCACCTTTTGGTATAGGTCTGTACTACACAAGTTGGTAGTGTGACTGAGCAGCCAGACCTATCTCAAGAGGGTTAAATGTGAGCTGTAGAGCTGTACAAATGAAATCTGTAAATACAAGTAGCCAAGTAACACTTACACTCAAGGTTTCAGTTATAAACAGTTATTTATTAAATTAACATACATTTTTAAATAAGCGTTCTTTAAAAAAAGGCAATTCGTGTAACAATGTAAATATACTTTCAAATTACTTTTCAGAATTAAAACAAGTTAGTGGATAATCTTTGGATATGCTTCTTACACAATTCCTATACGTGATACACCTGAGGTGATTTCAATCACAAGGACAGTAATGGCATTTATATATCTCACTAGTACACTTTGTAGATTCTGAAGTTTTAGAAAGGAAAGGGTAGGAAAGGAAAAAGGTTAGACAGTTTCTCAGTATATGTGAGGACAACTAAATTTTCCAATGGAATCTAGATAAGCCTTTCCCAGCAGTAACAGTATACACTAGGCTACCACCTATGAGGGACAAACAGCCTCAAAGTCATTGGACTAGAAGAGTCTTCAGGAAGCCAGGACAGCCAAAGTCATTTGGGACACAGTCTATGATTCTGATGCACTTCTTAGCTCAAATCTTGCAGAAAGATAGAGAGTATGTTTCGAAAAATCACTTGTAGGGCCACAAGCTGTTAAGCCTGAGAAAAGAGAGTTGGAATGAACTCTAAAATGTTGGCCAATGCAATTCCCAAATGAGAAGAGCGCAGCTAAAAGGCAATAAGGTAAGTACCCCAAGCCTAAACAGTACCTCTGGTTTGAAGAAGAGTGGTCCAGCTGGATTCTGTCTTGCTGCAGCTTGGCAGACCATTTTTCCTGAGCCTCAGTCATGGCGACAAGAGGGAGAACGCCTGAAGGGCTCCTGAAGCAGCACTTAGGAGGACGTCGGCAGCTACAGGCTCTTTTCAGTTCAGCAGCACTTCGCGGTTTCAGCGCTTAGCAAACAGCACCATTGCAGATCTTGTTCACCCGTTGGACTCTATTCGCTCCCTCGGTCCTGCTTCTGGAGGGTCCTCAGGAGACTCCAGGAGCATCTAGCGGATTGGTTCTGCAGCAGACCTTGCACTCGACTACAGACACGCAACCTCTGGCATTGGGCGTCTGATGCAACAGAGAGGCACAGCAAGTCGCCGATGGTGGTCCAGTGTAGATCGTCTCAGGGTAGTTGGTCCCACTAACCCAAGTGGAGAAGACATTCCGGAGGAGCTTCTCTGTCGAGGTGAAAAAGGAGTTTCAGCACAGGAGCAGGGCTTCACCGGGCAATTCAAAGGCCCAGGAGGTTGCAGCAAGCTTTGTTCACAGATTCTTTGTTGGGTGTTTCTCCCAGTGGTCGACTTTGTCTGTAGTCTCAAAACCCTCACCTTTTAGGCAGGTTTCTTACATTCATGCACACCCTAGGCTGTCGATTGTGTGGTTACACAGCAGTGTGGCTGCCCTGAAAGGATAGCCAGCCAGCCAATCAGGACTAGTTGCATTCAGGGATTTCTAGAGAAAAAGGACAGGGGACTTTCGGCACCCTCCTTCCCATCCTTTCCTTCCAAACACTCTGGAGCTAGAGGTGGACTTCAGGTTTCAAGCCCGCCAAAGGCAAGACAAAGGGCTCAAATCTATCTCAATTCACAGAGTAAAAGCCACGAAAGACCTCAAAACCAGAAAATGGTGAAAAAAGAAGACAGTGGCCATTTTGACAAAAGGGTCCCCCATGGGTGTTGTACTACAACTGAGGGTTCAGGCTGCGGTAGAAAAGCACAATGGTAGGAAAAAGTAAACCACTGCCACCAGCCATTTAAAGTAGTGAGGGTAACATAAAAATGTTACATGAGAATGTGGGGTAAGGGGCTACTAGGTAACACCCCAGCACTCCACATAAAATGGTGTGTGTTGGACCTACAAAGAGAAAAGGTAAGTAAAGTCAATTTCACTTTATTATTCTTGAGAACTGTAGTTCACACAAGAAAAGGTATTTAAACGTTATACAACATCTAAAATGATTTTTTCTATGTGACACTGCACTGAAGGTGCTGTGTGCCACCATACAAAAAGCAGATGCCTATGGAGTTTGTCAGACTCCAAAAACAGTGAAAACACAACAATCCAAATCAGGTGAAAACACATGCAGGAGTGAGGAAAAGGTCTCACTCACTCCGGGGTGAACATTAAAAAGTCCTAAGTCCAGCAAAAGAACTTGGGGTCTCCAAGGTTGAAGGGAATTTGCACAGAAATGATAATTCTCCCTAACATTGCACAATCGCCACCCCATACCCCCACACATACCCTCTCCCTCCCACACTCTACCCCAACCTCCAAAATCAGCTCCTTGTCTCAGAATTACCTCCACATCCCTCTTCCTCGTCCCAGTGCTTACATGTGAAGCACCTTGCCTCATATGTAAGTACTGGGACAAGGAAGAGTGTGTCTAGGAGTAATGAAGATTATAGGTAACTAAGCCAGGCATTACCTCCATGTCCCTCTACATCATCCCAGTACTTGTGTATGAGGCAAAGTGCCTGATACACATGACTGGGATGAGGAAGAGTAGGGATAATAGTAATGAAGATTACCAATAAGTAAACAACCTTGAAAAATAATCCAGACAGGAGAATTTCCAATCAATATGTTGACAAAGTATAAAAGGAGCCCACCTTTTAGACCCAACAAATTATTATGAAATATTCCAAGGAATACAGACACCAAACAGGATACGTGTGCTTTAACTACACTTGTATGTGGTCTTGTGGGAACATCTGCTTTGGGGACATAGCAACCTGGGGTGAAATCTTAGTAGCCGACCACTTGAGCAAGCATACTTTTTTTAATGCTGGCCTCAAAAACAGTACCAGGGGTTGCGTCTGCCCTCTGAAAAAGGTGGCCGGACGCTGTCCACACACATGTATCCTCGACTTGTACCCTGAAAATCAGCACGGGCCAGTACCAAAAAAAAACTCCCGTCTCCAAGACTGTAACCTCTTCCGCCACATTCTGGGCAAATATTCATGACTCACTTGCCCCCTCTTTCTTTCCGCTTTCACCCCCACATTTGTCTTGCAACAATACTCTGTTTGCTAAAGATAACTTGATAAGTGCACAAACCAAAACATTTATAATTGTGGCATTATTGCCCCCACTGTCAAAGCAAGACTACAAATACCAGAATGCAATTCAGTAGAAGGCAAAAAATGTCCTGTGCATTTTGAAAATGTCTTTTCAAGACTTAAAGACAAAAGGTAATGTGTAAAAAGGTTACCTGTTTGTGTTTCAATGTTTCACAAAGGCATGCCATATATATATGTATTTATATATTACACAGCCCAGTGTAGTGGGCATGTAGTTATCGTTAAGTTGATAAACTCATAGGAAGAGCACTTTTTCGGTGGCCTATAACTTCGCTCCCTCTTGAGGAATCCTCACAAAACCTAGCAAAAATAGTAAATGGGCAGCTCTGAATTTTTTCGACAAGTTGGGGGAGGTTTTGTGGGGCGGGGGTGAGTTATAGGGGGAACCCAACATTTTTATTTTTCCCATAGACTAAATGGGGAAAAACTTTGCGCACGGCTACAGGTCGAACGGCTGGACGGATTTTCACCAAATTTGTGCCAGGAGCAGGGGTTTGGGCCAGAAAGTGTGCTTTTGTGTGTTCGGTGGAAATTGGACCAGTAAATATTTTGCAAAACACTGAAATGTACGTCCCAAAAAATGTGTGATATATGGGTCCGCTCTACAGACCCATTTCCATGTTTACCCGCGGACAGAAGTGTCATTGGATCGCGGAACGGCGTGGTGTCGGAGAAGTTTGGACGCGGCCGGTGGTTGGCTGGAGGGAGGCGTGCTGTGCGTCAACATTTTTTGGGAAAGTCGGCATGGTGTATCGGATGACAGTGCAGCAGCAGAAGGGTCTGGGAAATGTACCATATGAATTGTGTTGGCGGCAATAAGGGAGGGAATGGCTGGGGGAGTGAGAAGTGGTTTATATGTGACATATGTATGGTAGTATTTTCTGTGGTGATTGGAGGCAGCTGTCGTAACGCTCCCTTAGCTTCTGCCGCAACCTGTTTGCAGCAAACTCTTTTTGTGGTGAGTGGTGGAAGGTCATTTGCAGATGGGGAGTGAATTGCACATGACATAGGTTGGGTGGGAGCACGGTTGGCGGTGCACTGCGGATGGAATGCAGCAGTTGGGCACATGGAGGAATGCATGGGTGAATGAAGGTGCAGTGGGTCTGTGGAAGGATTACACTATTGGGTTCATGTCCGATGCCCATAGCCCGTAGGCTGTAGGGCATGCACTGAGGTGCGAAGGGCTGCAACATACATACCGCAGGAAGGCATGTTTGATTTTGCATCTGGTACAGGGTGGTGCTTGCATAGCGCAGTGTGTGCAGATTGGTTGCAGTAGCGTTAGTGCTGCAAACTGAATGTGGGTAGGTTGGCAGTGACACAGTGCTTTGTGAATGGGAGGGGGTACGCCTACAGTATGTAAATGATAGGGGTGCAGGAGATAGTGCTTTCTTTCCACATTGTGTTAACTGTTGCAATTTGTTGCTGCATAGCCACATGGTGGTGCACAGGTTGGATAGGACTGCTGGTGGCAGTGGTGTGTATGTCGGTGATCGTAGTTGGTGAAATGGTGAAATGCATGGTGAAATTATGTTGCTGTAGGTGTGTTCAAGGCCCATGCTGTATGTAGAATTGTTGAAGTAGGCTAAGTGTTGTGAAAATGTTGTGGTTAGTAACACAATACTTTGTGAATGGCTGTGGGTAGAGGTGGTGGAGGATGTGGTATGTTTGTGCATTCTGGTAAGTGTGACCTGTGTTAGTGATTGGGTATTTTATGGTGTGGGGGAGTTGGGGTGAAGTGCTGCTACCTATGTATGGCACGTTTGTGCAAAATGGTAGCTGCCCACATGGCCATTATGTTAACTGTTGCCATTTGTTGCTGCGTAGCGCCATGGCGGTGTACAGGTTGGGTAGGAGTGTTGGTGGCAATGGTGTCTATGTGGATTGTCGAAGTTGCTGATATGGAGACATGCATGGTGGCATTATGTATGGCACGTTTGTGCAAAATGGTAGCTGCCCGCATGGCCATTATGTTAACTGTTGCCATTCGTTGCTGCGTAGCGCCATGGCGGTGTACAGGTTGGGAAGGAGTGTTTGTGGCAGTGGTGTCTATGTGGATTGTCGCAGTTGCTGATGTGGAAACATGCATGGTGGCATTACGTATGGCACATTTGTGCAAAATGGTAGTTGCCCACATGGCCATTATGTTAACTGTTGCCATTTGTTGCTGCGTAGCGCCATGGCGGTGTACAGGTTGGGTAGGAGTGTTGGTGGCAGTGGTGTCTATGTGGATTGTCGCTTGCTGATATGGAGACATGCATGGTGGCATTATGTTGCGGTGAGTGTGTTCAAGGCCTAGACTATTGGATGCATGGCCGAAGGCCCTAGGCCTTGCATTCAAGAGCCTAGGCCTTAAGGACACGCACGGCAGTAATGCATTTTCCAATGTGCGTGAGTTAGAGGGTGGTGACATGTAAGGAATGGGTGTGGAGCACATTTAAGCCATTATAGGCCACTGTTGCAAACAGATTGTGGGTAGGTTGGCAGTGGCACAATACTTTGTGAATGGTAGTGGGTACGGCCAGAGTATGTGATTGAAAGTACACAGGATGCAGGAGAGAGTGGGCCTCATCACGAGTTGGGCTGTAGCCCTTAAATGGGGTGGTAACTGTATTACCGCCACATTTAAGGGGCGGCCCTATCGCAAGTTGGGCGCTAAATCAGCTGTTTTACCTCCAGCTTTATTCTGGAGGTGAAAATCCATGTTTTCGGCTGTATTACAGCCAGCCGTATTAGCCCACAGTATTAGCACTGAAAATTCCCCATTGATCCAATGGGCCCAATCAGGTATGGGGATTTACCGTTAAGGCCCAACCCGTGATCCGGTGGTAATACCACCAGACCGGTCGGTGCTAGGGCTATTACAGTTGGCGGTATTACAACCGGGAATACAGCCCAACTCGTGATGAGGCCCAGTGTCTTGTACATTGGTACATTATGGTAACTGTTGCAATTTGTTACTGCATACCTCCATGACGGTGCCCTGTGGTTGAAGATGCTGCAGTGAAAAGTCACGCTGTGTGGGCACTGTGTGCAAGGCCTGTATACTGCCAGTATGTTACAGAGTATGGTTGAAGGGCAGCTTATATGTGCTTGGATAGTGTGCTGTGCGTGCAATGCTTGCAGTATGGGCAATGTTCTAAACACGTTGTGTTTATGTTGCCAGTGAAACAATCCTTTCTCATTGGAAGTGGGGAAGACAATAGTATGTGAATGAAAGGGTGTAGGGGTGCCGGAGACAATGCAATGTTTATACATTATGGTAACAGTTGTATGTAATGATGTGTATGTCCATTGCGGTGTCAAGGTTGGTTAGGAGTGCTGGTGCCAGTGGTGCATCTGTGCATAGTGGTAGTTGGTGATATGTTGACATGTGTTGTTGAATTACAGTGGGGGGAATGTGTGCAAGGAGCAGACCCACTGGAGAAATGCAGGTTTGGCATTGTATGAGGCACAGGGTGGTGATCCTTGGAGAATGCGTGTGGAGCACATTGTCAACGTGCTACAGCAGCACAAGTGAGTTGCAAAGCGTGTATTGTGCATTCTATGGTTGTGCTGATAGTTGGAACATGCTACAGTATTTGGTGTGCGGCAGGAGATGGTGCAGGGGGAAGTTGGGCAGTGTGGCCACAGGGTGCAGGGCATATGTAATGTGAGTATGGAAGTGGGTATGGTTGAAGGGCAGCTTATATGTGGTTGGTTACTCTGCTGTGTGCAGATTTATTGAAGTAGGCCCAATGTTGTGAAGGAAGTGTGCATAGGTTGGCAGTGACACAATAGCGTGTGAATGATAGCGCGTAGGGGTGGTTGCAGGCTGCACTATGTTTGTGGCTTCTGCGAAGGGTGACACGTTTTTGTGAATGGGTGTTTTATGGTTTGGGGGAGATGGGTAGAACTGCCGCTACATATGTAATGTTTGTGCATAATGTTAGGTGCCCACATGTTCGCTTGCTTGGATGTGTAGTGTTGTGGTGGGTGTGGAAAGGGTTGCAATGTTGTGTGCATAGCTAAAGGTGTGCTGGGGGTGTGTTAGGATGTTTGTGGATGCTGCAATAGTGCCTTCTTTAGCAGAAATATCTAGTGGAGGGGCTTTTCAATCAAACGGAACGTGTACTGAGAGTGTTTAACGGCAAATAAGGAGTGGTGTATAGAAATGACAGTGTGTAATGCAGAGAGGGTTTGTATGTGATTGCTGCATGCCTGTTTTGAAATGTGACAGCACCCAATTTGGGGAGTGCTGCAAAAAGTGACCGTGCAAAGGGAAGAAGTATTGTCAGAGCTTTACTGGGCCGTGAACCTCACTGTAGATTGGAAAGCGGATGTGTACATCCTCCCATTATGAGCAGGGTGGAAATGGAAATGGAATTGTGGGAAATAGGCAATTAGGAGTTTAGGGCGTGGTTCATTGGAAGGGGCGGTACTATTTCGTCACAATACTGTGTCATGAGGGTGGTCGACATGGAGAGACGCACAGTGCTTATTGTCGGTGATACCTTTGTGCGCCATCTGCACAGGTGTTGCGTGCAAAGAGGTGTTGCTGGTAATTTCAGATTGGAAGGAGTGGACGCTTTCTGGGCCTGTCAGGGTGACTGCAGTTTCAGCGCGATGGTTCACCTTTGCAGATATGTGGCGTGAACATGGACTGTGTCGTGGTGCACTATGGAAGTGCACATTTCGGTTACATGTTGGGTGGATGATTAATCCGTCTACTGATGAGGTTGCTGATGCAGTAATGAGTATTTTTCCTACTGCCAAGGTGGCTTTCTCATGCATAACACCAAGAGCAGTGTGGGTCCATGATGGTGTAATTTGTCACCAGCCAGCGGTCGGAAGGTGTGCTATAGACAGAATTACGTGTCATTTTATGCAGACTGCTTGCATGTTCTCCACCCACTATGAGATCATGAGGTTGCAAAATTTGCAGTGGTTCTGTAGAAATGGCCATGCTGTTTTCTTTCACACTGTGCAAAAAACATTGACCAGAAATGCATACAAAGAGAAAATACAAAAAAACAGCTTGCACGCACGTAAAAAAAACCCTCCAAAAAAAACCCCACTTTCTACATATACGCTGGAAGACTGAAATCCCTGCTCAGTTTCATATTGTTTAACACCTCCCCACATCTTCAATGAGATTTGTGATGCCATCTTTGATGTCATGGGTGTTAGTCCTTGCAGTGCACACTGGTGGCACGAGTTATGGTTGCTTAGCTTACCATTACTGTCGAATTTCGTGGGTTTTTCGGTTTTACCTGTTACCATAACGTCCCTGTAACAACGTTTTTCCAACGAACTCCATAGGTTTTTGCTAGTGCAACTTAACCATAAACCTTTAACAATGTTTTTGTTAGAAAATATATATATGTTTCTGGATTCTTTCCTTGCCATGCTGACATTTAATAAAGCACTGTTAGTCTGGTAAAAACTTTGGACTGTGTTTTGCCTCTGTGCAGAGAGTCACCAACGACTTTCTCTGCTGTTCTTGGGAGTGCACTCCACTGGTTAAGCTTTTCCCGGTTCCATTCTGTTTCTGGGAAATTGGTTTTCCCCCTTTTTTTGAATATATATATATATATATATATATATATATATATATATATATATATATATATATATATATATATTCAGTGAAAAAACTTTGTTAAAAGGGACGTTATGGTTAAGTTGCGCTATTTAAAACCTATCAAATTCAGTAAAAAAACTTTGTTAAAGGGACGTTATGGTTCAAAGTAAAATCGAAAAACCCCTGAAATTCGGCAGTTATGGTAAGATAAGCAACCATAACACGCGTCACCGTGCACTGCTAACACTAACACCCAGGATATCAAAGATGACATCACAAATGTCATTGATGACATCACTGATGACATCACATGGCTGGCTCTCCCTTTTTTCCCTTTACTGACATATCTAAGCCACATAGTTTTCTTCAGTAACAGGAAGTAAAAATTGAAAAGGTACTATATTTGTAGACTTAGGGTCAAGTCATATCATGTGAAACATATATATAGCGGAAGACACAGGCTTGAAAGAGAGAAATCCTTTCTGTGCATGAAGATAATCATTAGAGTTATCAGCATTTTCTCATAGTTTTATTTTTATTACTATACCTTCCCTGTATATGCTCATATTTGTATACATTGTACACACACTCCTTTCCTTAGGGTTCACTGACATCATTTGATACACATACATACAGTAAGTAGCAGCTTTGAAACAGAGCAATCATTTCTCTGCATAAAGATAATCAGTTAGGTTATGAACTCTTTCTGCTACTACTTCTGCTTTTTGCTTACTTCTCTGTCCCTGTATATACTCATATTTGTATGTGTTGTTGTCTCTTTGTGTTTTGTCTGTATTAAGTGTAATTATGTATTAAGTGGGTTTTATTAGCTACTTATTACATGTTTCACAGTACGCAAAACTCTAATAAGAAAGCAGTTATCAATTCATTATTCTACATGGCAAGATTATGAATATTGCACCTTCATCATGTATACTGCACACACTGCCTAAGTTTCTGCATGAGTTGCTTAGTATACTGGATAGAACTTCATAATAGAATGCTATTTATATCAATGCATTGCTTAATGCACTAATTAGCTCATGATATTTATTCAAATGATCCTTGACACTTTTTGGTCAACATTATAAGAATCCCTCCTACAGAGTTTTCATGAAAAGTAAATGCACATGTGATGTCATCAGTGATGTCATCAATGACATTTGTGATGTCATCTTTGATGTCCTGGGTGTTGGTGTTAGCAGTGCACGGTGGCGCGAGTTATGGTTGCTTATCTTACCATAACTGCCGAATTTCAGGGGGTTTCGGTTTTACTTTGAACCATAACGTCCCTTTAACAAAGTTTTTTAACTGAATTTGATAGGTTTTCAGCAGCGCAACTTAACCATAACGTCCCTTTTAACAAAGTTTATTCACTGAATTTCATAGGTTTTTAGTAGCGCAACTTAACCATAACGTCCCTTTAACAAAGTTTTTTTTACTGATTTTCATATGTTTTTAGTAGAACAACTTAACCATAATATCCCTGACTTTATATACATGTAACATAGAACATACCGAACCCCTAGCTAGTGATTTCGATGTCCGCGGACAACCGCCATGTCCGCGGACATATCGAAAATCTGAGCGTGGTGCATGTAAATTTAAATAGTGTGCCCCATTTCCCCTTTGAGGTTGGCTCTGAAAAGAGCCGTTTTTTGGGGCGGTGGGGGAGTTTGCAGATGCTTGACAGACACCTGTTATTTTGTATTTTTTTTGTATTTTTCTTACTTTACTCCTAAAATCTTCACATAACCTTCTCCAAAGCAACCCTTACATTCCAAAACAGAATGGCATTTCCCATAAAAGATAAGGAAATGCCATCTTCTTTAAAGCATTACTGGAAGCAATATTCTCATTATTACAGAAGAACATACCAGCTCTAAGCATGAAGGCACACATGCATCGGTTGATTACACACCTAGCATTGTTTTGCTGAGGAAAAAAACGGAACTATTGTCCCATATGGCCCTAGGTACTAATCCAGAAAAAATTACTTTGGCATTTGGAAGGTGTTCATTACTGCTTGAACCAAGTGTTCCAAATCTGCCAACAAAGTAGGGGCACTGACATAGCCCAAATGGAAAGCACCATAGTGCAAAACTACCACATGGGGACTGTTGGTCCTGCCCATATCTTCACACACTTGTACAATTCCCTGTACATTGCAATCATGCACAGTGCTCCACACCACCTCCACTCCTTTAACATCAAAATTATTTGCAACATGCCTGCATTGAGTATACTATTGTAAACCATGCACAAACATATCTCCAAGCACCAACAACCTGACTTTCTCCACTTCTGCCATCTTCACTACACACAGTCTCTTTGAACACAAATCCACAACCTCAACATCTGATTGGCTGATCCCTACAGTCTTCTTTCCATGCTGGATTTGCTGGAAAACCCCGGATGTAGCACGCCCTGTCTGCGGACCGCATAACTCTTAGACAGCCCTTCTACCATTTCCACTTCATTCTCTGTACCATTCCCTCATTGGATACAGCTAAGCAGGCACACAATACGGAGAACGTCCTCAGAACACCCCCATTTTGTTTATTTTCGAACATTTCAGGACACCGCGAGTGTTCTTAGAACACATTCAACTTGCCAGCGAACAATACGGACAACGTCCTCAGAACACCTCCATTTTCTTTATGTACGAACATTTCAGGACAAAGCAAGTGTTCTTAGAACACTTTCAGCTTGACAACGAACAATACAAACAACGTCTTCAGGACACCCCCTGCGAACATTCCAGGACCCCATGAGTCTTCTTAGAACACTTTCAACTTGACACCGAATCTATTCTGTTTATTTCCGAACATTTCAGAACAGCCGTGTTGTCCGCAGAAAAATCGGACACAACAAAAGTGTCTAGCACATTAAAAAAACAGAACATTGAACCTATCTCATACTCCCCCACCCTCCCCAAACACTCTTACACACCAACACACTCCACTAAATACAATTTTTAATCCAAGTTTCACAGCGCTGTCCGCAGTCGTCCGCGAATGCAAGATGGCGGGCGCCACCGAAAATTTGATGTGCTTCATGCACCACGCCGTCCAATCAGCGAACACGTTGCATGTCTGCGGACATCACGCAAGCCGCTCGACCAATCAGGGCACTCTCCGTGGAGCGAACCGGGAAGTCCGTCCGCGGAGTGAACAGAGATATCACTAATTTTTTTGCCTTACATTATGGTCATTTTAAAAAAAAACTACTGGACGGAT
Source organism: Ambystoma mexicanum (assembly GCF_040938575.1). Taxonomy (NCBI): domain Eukaryota; kingdom Metazoa; phylum Chordata; class Amphibia; order Caudata; family Ambystomatidae; genus Ambystoma; species Ambystoma mexicanum. The sequence continues at coordinate 321,835,100 of NC_090925.1, read as the reverse complement.
TTACACCAAATTTGCAAAAGCACACTTTCGGGACCAAGCCCCCGCTCCTGCTGCAAATTTGGTGTAAATCCATCCAGCGGTTTGGGCTGTAGGCGTGCGCAAAGTTTTTTCCCATTATGTCTATGGAAAAAACAAAAGTTTTGGGACCCCCCCTATAACTTTGCCCCCCCGGACCAAACCTCTCCAAACTTTGCAATAAAATTCAGAGTGGGCCATATACTTTTTTTGCAAAGTTTGGTGAGGATTTGTCCAGAGGGAGCGAAGTTATAAGCCACCCAAAAAATGCTCTTCCTATGGAAACACCAACTTAACCATAACTACATGGACGCTACCGCGTCCATGTAATATATATATTATATATATAATATCTTGACGACAATGTGTTCCCACACAGTGGTGCACAGGCCTACAACCAGCGGGTGCTCTTTATCATGTTTGCTGGACAAACCGTCTAAAACTTTCAAACAACTCTTCTGACTCTGTTGTTGCCTTTTCATCTACAGCAAACATCATTAGCTAGTACTGAAATACAAAGAGCACTCGGTCCGGTACATTGTGCAAAAACATTTTACTTTATTTTCAATGATTCTTCAATGTACATTTAAAAATGTATTCAGCCAACATGGACTTACGAACATAATGAGTAGTCCTTAAAACGCTCCTACTCACGCAATGCATTTCACCCCAAACTCAGGGACTTCCTCAAGCAAAATTGCAAAACATGTTACATTGGCCATACTCTATTGCTACACATTCTGAGAGTCATCATGTTACTGGTCATGTGACTGCTACTCCAGCTTGATCTAAACAGCCTATACAATGCAAGCGGCCATCTTTGCCTAGCTATTCACTTTCAAGTCAATACATTTCACACCTCGTTTATAAATATAATCATTATTACATATTATGTATGCAAAGTGTTGCTATATTAGACTCTCTTTCATCTGATTCTTCCCTAATAACTCATTAAATATGCCCATGAAGCCAAGTGGCAAATCTGTTATCATGCAATTAAAACAAGAAAGTGAATCCTGAATGGCACACCTCAGACTCCTCATTTTTTCAAAACCAAGCAACTGCCCAGGAATTGCCACTATGGCTGCAGCGGAAGGGCCGGGTGAGCCCCCACAGGGGCTTGCAATAGCGGAAGACGGTGCAGAGCCATTCAGGTTGGTGCTCTACACAGAGGAGGAAGAGGCCGCTACTGAGCTGCACATGGGGCCTAGTGGGGGTAGTACCACTGGTGCAAGTGGTACAGTCCAGGGCCAGGGACAGGAGGCAGCACAGTTCGCCACAGAGGGGCCTGTGCATGTCACTGTCCCTGACCCTGTGACTGCACCACCTTGCACCAGCAGGGATGCCCCGTCCCAGGCCCGTCCGGAGGTAGGGGGGGAGGCTCATGCCATCTGGCACTCCACTACCTGCGGACAAGGAGACCCCTGATCATATGGGTTCCGTCCTGATTGGTGTCGCGTTGCGCACGCGTGTCATTCGTGATGACGTGCGTGCTTCCTGGGGGGACCACGCACTCCATCAGGAAGAGCTGCGTGGTCACATGGCACAGTTGGGAGCGGCCCTGGTCGGAGGGTTCCTCCATGTGTTGAGCACTCTGGCGGCCCTCTCCTCGTCTGTGGAGACTATGCGCCAGTCGTTCTCCCTGCCATCTTCCGGCCCAGATTCCACCAGGGCCCTCTGTGGACCTGGCCCGATCAACGCAGCCAGCTTGGTGGAGCTCCCATCCCTGCCAGAGTCGGGAGTCGGAGGTCCAGCAGGGGTGGACACCCCACCAACTGGAGACCAGCAGATGGAGGATGTGCCGGCATCATCGGGCAGGGCACATGGACAGCAGCAGCAGGCTCAAGGTGGGAGCGATGATGGCTCGGGGCCATCAACATCAGAGGGGCAGGCATCGGCCGGAGGGCAGGAGGACCCTGGAATGGGAGTGTCTTCCGTGTAGCAGCGGTTGGTCCAGCGGATAGATGCGGAGCGGCGGTGGGCGGAAGAGGCGCGGCTCACCATGGTCAGGGCGGAGTTCTCCATGCGCTGGGCGTTGAAGAGGGCTGAGTGCCTCGAGGCAACTCGCAGGGAGTTGGAACAGACCTCGGGGCCAGGGCAGAGACCCGCCTCCGGGACATCGACATGGAGTTCGATGATGCCCTGGCCCGGGACATCACAGAGTGAGCCGTAGGACTTGCCCGCCGCCATTATATAGTTAGTGTTAGGTTTCCTTTCTGTTTTTATTTATTTTGGGGCGCTTGGACAATGCCCCACATTTTTGTATATAGTTCTTCATTAGGTAGGTTTTTGTTATAGGTTTCATTTCAATGATTGGGCACATGGACCCTGCATTTGTACTTTGTAAATAGTTCGACAATGGATTTGGCTTCTTATTTCTTTTTTTCCATGGATCAATGGTTATTTCTTGTTTTTGCACTTTGGATTTGTTTTGCTGGACTGACACTTTGGACACGTTCTTTTGGATTGATTTGGATTTTGCAATCATGCATTTTTGTTTTATATTTTGGACATGCAGCTTTTCATTATTTATTTCCATTTATGTGTGTTTCGTTTCATTCCCTTGCTTTTGTGTTCAATACATTTTTTATTTCCTACTTAAATGTCTGGTATTCTCTCTTTGGTTTAATGCATGTCACGATGTGTGTTTTCTCAATCACATGGACCCATTGTGTGGGTGTGACGGAAATGTGTTGATGTGCATACTTTCCATTTGGGATGTGTCATGTGATGGGGATTTCATTGTGGGCTGGATGTAATACCTGGTTGTGTGTTTGGACTGGGGTGGCGTGGGGTGTGATTTGGGTGGCCACAAGGCCCATGATTGTGGATCGTCATGACGTGTCGGGGGGGATATGAGTCGGGCTTGCTGGCAGGTGCCTGTCACTGCTGGGTGGGTGAGTGGGTGGGGGACATGAGTCGGGGCCTGCTGGCAGGTGCCTGTCACTGCTGGGTGGGTGAGTGGGTGGGGGGACATGAGTCAGGGCCTGCTGGCAGGTGCCTGTCAATGCTGGGTGGGTGAGTGGGTGGGGGGACATGAGTCGGGGCCTGCTGGCAGATGCCTGTCACTGCTGGGTGGGTGAGTGGGTGGGGGGACATGAGTCAGGGCCTGCTGGCAGGTGCCTGTCACTGCTGGGTGGGTGAATGGGTGGGTGGACATGAGTCGGGGCCTGCTGGCAGGTGCCTGTCACTGCTGGGTGGGTGAGTGGGTGGGGGGACATGAGTCAGGGCCTGCTGTCCGGTGCCTGTCACTACTGGGTGGGTGGGAGTGCAGGGGGACATGTGTCGGTGCTCCTTGTGCATGGTGACATGTGGGCTGACTGGGGGGGCATGGCCAGGGTGGATGGGCTGCCTGCGGGGCATGGCCAGGGTGGATGGGTTGCCTGCGGGGGCATGGCCAGGGGTGCAGGGTATTCCCCTGTGCTGTGGGCTGCCTGCAGGGACTGGGGAGAGGGGAGAGGGCACACCTGGGAGGACACACACTGCCAATTCGTGTTGGGGCACCCCTCAGAATACACGTACCCCGCTCGCACAAGGCCAATCGCGTGTACTACTTCACGCGCACCCCTGAAATACACGTACCCCGCTCGCACAAGGCCTATAGCGTGTAAAGGGTCCTGCGCACCCCTTAGAATACACCTATCCCGCTCGCACAAGGCCTATCGCGTGTAAAGGGTCCCGCGCACCTCTCAGAATACACATACCCCACTCGCACAAGGCCTATCGCATGTAAAGGGTCCCGCGCACCCCTCAGAATACACATACCCCACTCGCACAGGGCCTATCGCGTGTGCTACTTCACTCGCTGCCCCGAAATACACGTACCCCACTCGCACAGGGCCTATTGCATGTGCTACTTCACGCGCACCCCCGAAATACACATACCCCGCTCGCACAGCGAAATCGCGTGTAATACATCCCGTGCACCCCTCAGAATACTCGTACCCCGCTCGCACAAGGCCTATCGCGTGTGCTACTTCATGCGCACCCCCGAAATACACGCACCCCACTCGCACAAGGCCTATCGCGTGTAAAGGGTCCCGCGCACCCCTTAGAATACACCTACCCCGCTCGCACAGGGCCTATCATGTGTAAAGGGTCCCGTGCACCCCTCAGAATACACGTACCCCGCTCGCAGAGGGCCTATCGCGTGTGCTACTTCACACGCACCCCCGAAATACACGTACCCCGCTTGCACAAGTACTATCGCATGTACAGGGTCCCGCGCACCCCTCAGAATGCACGTACCCCGCTCGCACAAGGCCTATTGCATGTAAATGGTCCTGCGCACCCCTCAGAATACACGTACCCTGCTCGCACAGGGCCTATCGCGTGTGCTACTTCACGCGCACCACCAAAATACACGTACCCCACTCGCACAGGGGCTATGGCATGTGCTACATCATGCATACCCCCGAAATACACATACCCCGCTCGCACAAGGCCTATCGCATGTAAAAGGTCCCGCGCACCCCTCAGAATACACATACCCCGCTCGCCCAAGGCATGTTGCGTGTGATTCTCCCCACGCTCCCCTCAGAATACACGTACCCCGCTCGCCCAGCGAAATCGCGTGTGATACGCCCCACGCACCCCTCCGAATACACGTACCCTGCTCGCACCAGGCTATCGCGTGTGATTCCCCAAGTGCACCCCTCAGAATACATGTACCCCGCTTGCCCAGCGAAATAGCGTGTAATATGTCCCGCTCAGCCTTCAGAATGAACATACCCCGCTCACACAAGGCCTATCGCGTGTGAAACTTCCCGCGCACCCCCCAAATGCACTGTACCAGCCCTGTGGACTGGTGCAGGGTTAGCGCGGCCCTTTGCGCTGCATTGGGGATGTCAATGCCTTGTCCTTGCGCAAGGGGCGTTCTTGGGGGCGTAACTGGCGCTGCGGGATGTTCTCTGCGCCAGTGTACAAAATGCCTTTGATATTCCATGAATACGCGGTGCGCCAGAATGCTGTTTGGCGCACACGGCTGGTGCACGCTGGCGCACGCTACCTCTCTGTGCAGCTTGCGTGCGCTGCCTCTGCGCTGAAATCTATGAATTACCCTGAAAGTGTCTACGTGCTATAAAGTGCTAACCTAGGGCTCTCTGTTCAGTGCATTGTCAGTGTGCAAAAATGCTTTTTCTTATCATAAAACTGTCATGATCCCTAGCAGAATGCAGTCACACAGTAGTGAGGGAAGGCGTAGTAATGCAGGGATGGTATGGACCTCAAGGGTTATTGGCTGGCGTAAGCATCAGTTTGCACATACTGGCAGCCTCCTCCAAGATGGCCCTCAGAGTAAGACATCAGGCCAAGAGCAAGATGGCACCCAGGCAGCCCATGTTTCAAGGATCAGTGGTGGTCTAGTGGTACAGGGTGCAGCCCAGGGCTATAAAACCCTGTCCTGGGCCACACCCTGTGCTTAGCGTTTTCTCCAGCTGACTCGCAAGCAGTGTTGGAATCCATGTGCTACAGCAGCTTTCTTTATTTCTGCCTGCCGGTGGTCTTCCGCTTTGGAATCCACATGCTACAGCAGCTTTCTTCATTTCTGCCTGCCGGCGGTCTGCCACATACCTGATCCTGGATCCGTCTAGCCTTCTTGTGTTCCTCTCAACTCACACCACAGCTCCACCTGGACTCGTTGATCCACTGCAGCGTTTCTCAGCACCTGGGGAGAGAAAGCACAGTAAGCATTATTCCGGAATACAAAGTCCCGTGCTCCCGCACCCCCTCAAGACCAGCTTACCTGCATCTACAAATTGTTCCATATCCAATTTCTGACGCTTTTTGCACCAGTGTCTTTCGGCGCAGCATCGGTCAGAAGGTACAGCATTGCAGAACCTGAAAGACAAAAGAGACATATTAAAAGGGACCTAACAATGTGCTCCGCGCAGCGTTATTCTCCACAAGCTTGAACTCTGTTGCAGAGCAGGAGAGGACATTAATAATGCATAGGAGGATATTTACAGCATACTGAAAGGACAATTACAACGCGCAAAGCAAGGACACTCACCTACAACAAGCATCACAACCGCCGCAGCTGGACTGGGCCACCACAACCACCAGTGAGGAAACTGGAGCCAGATGCTTACCCGAAAACACAAACTCAGCGTTAACATTAAGGTGAGCTGGTCCCTTTGCCCTGCCAACCAGTACACCCTGGGGAAAGCAAGGGAGGTGGGAGGAAGACAAGGGTACTTAGGATCTCCTTTTGCTCATTTTTAGGTTCGCCCAGTTGTCCATCATCAATCTCGCCATACTGAAGAGCCTAAACCAAACCACTGCCAACTGTACTGTATGCTGGGCAAGTAGCCTTTCAGCGGAACGGTGGGGAGAGAGTGGCTTGGGCTAACCTTCCCTTGGTCAAGAACCACACTTCCCACGATCCGGACCAGGCACTCCTGCAGGGCATCAGAGGTAAGCGTTATAAAAACTCAATCAATTCTTCTGTCTTATATAAAGTGCTAAGTGCCTAGTGCAACCACAGTGTGCAACTTACTTATGTACATATTGGGCCTCATTACAAGTTTGGAGGTAGCCATGCCCTTAACAAGGGCATGGCTACCCCCAAACCCGGGTCCGGGTTCCCTGAATGGGGAAATACCGGGCCATTCCGACCTTGGAGGACCTGGTATTTCCCCACTCAGGGAAACCGGACCCGGTCTATCTCCATGAATGGGGAGCATGCTAACTACGGGCCCCTTAATGACAGGCCCGTTGTTAGCATGCTGGGCCACTCACGTGACCCGCTAAGGACGTCTGGCAAAACCAGGCGTCCTGAGCGGGTCCCGCAAGCTTACCTCGTAATGGGGCGGGAAGGGATTAACGGCTCCGCACCTTTACCGGCACCGTTAACCCCTTACCGCCCTCCTCGTAATGAGGAGCATTGTCATTTCTCATAATACAAACTCTAAAAATAATATTTCTTTGAGAATGAAGTTGTCCTGTGATCGTTGAGTCTAAGAATAACCAATGTAATGCACAGCTTTCGCTTCTATTCCACTTTCTATACTGTATTCAATCTTCTAGTAGATGTATACCTAGCTCTTCTCCAGCGTTGTGACCCATGGGTTTTTACTATTAAATGTCACTATGAGTCTAGATTCTAACTTACGCAATTTCATTTCTCTATTTCCTCTTCTTTTGTGCTCCGGTATGTGTGTCAAAGAAAAGAATCGAAGGAGTGAAGTATCACTTTTGTGTTTGTCTGCGAAGTGAACAGCCAAGGGATAATTAGCATCTATATTAGGCATCGCCCTATAATATTGTAAAATGCTTTTCTTCAATTGACAAATGGTTGACCCAGTGTACATCTGTTCACATGAACATATAATCGCATATACTACAAATTTAGTAAGACAGGTGATCTTATGTGTAATATTCCAATATTTGTGTTGGATGATGCCATAAAATACTTAATCTTTGGTCTCTGCATACTTGCACATTTTACAACTGTTATATTTGTCAAAACCTTTATTAGCAGATATCTTTTTTAACCAGTTGTCTGGAACTGCATTAGATCTAGGTGATATCAGATCTTTCAAAGACTTGCCTTTGGAAAAGGAAATAAGTGGATCGTCACCTATCACTTTGGTCTGCATCCGCTTGTAAGATCGACCAATGTTTTTTTTAAATAATTCTTATGCTGCTGCTCGCTGACTATAGGTTGTAATGAATCTTATATTATTCTCTTCTTTATTGGTGTTCCTTACTTTAAACAATTCTTGTCTTTCATGATGGACTGTCTGGCTGTATCCATTAGTTATAATCTGTCTTGTATAGCCTCTTCCCAAAAAGCATGCTCCCATATTGCAGGCCTCTATCTGGAAATCATCACTGCTCTTATCATTTCGCCATAAGGAATGCTCTCTTTAAATGTTTTGGAATGGTGACTTTTACCATGTAGGATGGAATGTGTGGCTATAATTTTCCTGCGTAGCTTACTGTCAATCTTTTTCACTGATTAATAGTCAGGATGGACACATGGGGTACCCACATTTCTCCCCCAAACTTGCACAGTATCACCAGTTTTCCCAAAATACCCAACAGTATAATAGAACCTTCACCATGATGCACACTGACATGCACCACAGATAAATGAAGCTCTCTCTAGGTAAACAAAAAATGTGCCTTTGACGTCGAAAAAGTTAAGTTATCTTCTTGTCCGGGTTTAAATCTTAGATCTTTTTTTAATTCAATAGAGCAGGCAGTTTTCAACAACAATGAATAAATTGATGTTCCGCGGTTAGAGAAGTCTCTGTTGCTTGAAAGCCCAGCAATCCAAAATAGGAATTGCCCTACATAGTGACTGCACTTTGAACACTTGCTTTGAACATATATTGCGATACACAGCTCCCTTGTATGTTCAAGAACTCTACTTGCCAGGAACCTTTGCCAGAGGCTGAAGAGGAGGTCCCAGCTTTGGTCTGCATATTCCTTGATGGGTGGCATGACCAGGGGGATTCTTCTGCCTCACATTTGGAGTATTGGGCCTAAACTGAATACTGGAAGCCCACTACCTGCTAGATGTGGTGACACTAGCCACTTCAATCAGATGGGAAGCAAAAAGTTAACTGCTCAATCCCACAGGTCACAGAGGGAGACCAGCATACATTCCATGGGTTGCAATGGGTAGTCACCATTGGTCTGATGCTCCTCCCTCATCACATTAATCACTAACGTGACAGGCCAGTAAAATGGCTGCCTGCCACCGTGAGTGCCAGACAGCTAGCATACGTTTTCATGGATTTATTTAACAGGTTTACAAGGTAAGCATATGGTTTGGGCTGCAGAACTCAGGGGATAATATGAGGGAAGGTCCACAGGGTTGGGGATCTTAATCAAGGAATCAAAGAAAGAATCATGTCTATCCCTCCTGCTCCAAAGGGGCCACTGACATGGCGTTCAATGCTCCAGATGTTTTCCACATCAAATGTCCAGAGCTAATGCAAACTAAATTTACAAGGGTGCCAACATGCCTGGAGTCAAAAAGGTTTATCCAAAGTCAACCCAGCTCAAGGAGGGTCCCTGTTTCCCTTTTTGGGCTTCTGAGAAAGGATGATCTGGTTCTCTGAGCCTCTCCCCAGGCTGTGAAGTGTCCTCTGCCTTTTTCCAACATTTCTGTAAAATTGTTATTTCCAAGATCTGTCAAACCCGTTCCTCTGAGGATTTCCTGGGTTGGTTTTCTTCTAGTGGTGGGACGAAAGATTCCTGTCGAGCTGAAAGGTGGGGGGGTTGCCAGGTCACGTGTTGCACTATGGTTTGGCAAAGGAGCATGGCCTTACCCTTGTCTCCCACACATTGTTCTTCTTTAGATCCTTCTCCATCTTGGATGCCCCTAAATACTCCTCCCTGCTCCCTGATATAGTGTTGCTGACTCATACCCCCTCCCAATGTTTAACTCTCCTTAAGGGACAATATGGTCCTCAGGAACTTCCCTCTTCTCACTCACGAAGGGAGTACTCTCCTCTTCTCTCCACTGTCTCAGGTGCTCTATTCCCCACTCTATCAATTTGCTCCCTTCTTCCCCCTCTTGATGGTTTACCTCTTCCTACACTTGGCAACAACATTCTCCCTTTAGATGGTATCCTAATCTTGCTGTATAATTTCTACTCCACTCACAGCCTTCCTTACTCAACTGTGTAAAATCAAATTATCCTTTTCCTGTTACTTTCCCACTCTTCTCCTTTCCTACATTAAGCTGTTCTTCCTTCATCTCCTCTCAGATTGCCTCTTCTCTCTCCAGTAGCTCTCTCTTCTGTGATAGCTTCTTCTGACCCAATATTTCTATCTTCAGTTCCTCTCTCTGTAACTATATATTGAGAGGGACCACCCTTAACCTGGGGAGTTTGCCCTCCCCAAACAAGGAGCCCCACAATAAGTTGTTTAAATATTTTAGCGCTAGCCCTGTTGATGACTCATATAGAGCAACCTAAATCCCCCCCCATGCCAACAGTGAGCCAGGAACCAGGCGGGGGTATAGAAAGAATTTATATTTATTTAAATGTATAAGTTCAATGACTAATTACTTTACTTTATTACACATGCCATCTTCTCTGTGGCACCGAACTCAACTTCAGCAATAATCAGGTAAATAGTACTTGATAAAATATAAATTAAAAACAAAGCACTGTTTCGATTTTTAACACAGGTCACGCTCTATGGGATGGAGAATCTGTCGGAGCAACTTCTTGACCGTGCCCCATCAAGGGAGCTTGAGTGGTCAGAATTCCTAGGCAAATACAGCCCATGGAAAGACCTGCCAGTAGACTAAGCCCTGTCTAGGTGGAGCAGGGGGGAACAAAGGTCTTTCAACAAGGTGAAAGAATGCAAGGGGCCGACTAAGCTCTGTCTAGGTGGAGAAGGGGGGAACAAAGGTCTTTCAACAAGGTGAAAGAATGCAAGGGGCCCTAGCCTGATGAATATAAAGAGGTGCCCAACCCCAAGGGAAATGAGTGGGTAGCACAACAACAGGCTTACCCAGACTCCTGAAATGTATGAATTGTACAAAGAGAGAATGTTTCAGGGGGGGCGTGGCTAGGAAGCCATGTGAAAGGACGTGTCTGTACGGGGGCTCCCGAAGATCCGTACATTATCCGACTGAAAACCGTGCAAGGACCGATGTAATTTGGCTGAGACTGACATGACTGCGTACATGAATCCCAGGTGAACGTGTGGACACGTTTCGATACGAGCCTGCACCGTGAGAGCGCAACGAGAAGCTAAAAAGAAGACCAGGAGGCGAGAGCGCGATGAACGAGAAAATGGCCGCCACCGCCTAACGAAGGAACAAAGGGGTGCTTGACCCGGGCGCCTGACGGTCACACTGGAGCGTGGTGGTGGTGTAGGTGCATGACGCGGGTGCTTCGAGGTCATTAAGGACACCTAGTCCTGCGAGGCTGACGGCGTGGACCTGGGAAGGGTGCAGGGCCTGGCCGAAGATACTGTGTAACCAGAGCGTGCGGTGTGACCGGGAACTGTGCCCCGGGCCCTTTATGGCCTAAAGTGCGCCTCATGAGGTGAGACGCGACCCGGCTTGGTAGGATACTAGACAAGATGGCCGGGGGAGCTGGAGGACACAGGAACTTTGTGTCAGAGATGTGGCGATAACGACGGGGCACCCGAAGAGCGCACTGTGACACCCTGCCCTAGATCCGAGCGGGGATAGAAGGACGGGAGTTATGTCTAACAAGCCCGTAAGAACGAAGACCAAACAGCACACGCTCGACGAATACGCTAAAACACCCCCCGGCTCAGACGGAGCCAAAGGCAAAGACAAAACGCAAGTCAAGGAAATGGCGGCCGGGGGTGCGAATCACGAGGTTCTCGCTGCGATCGCAGACCTGAAAGCGACCTGGGAGACCAAGCTCCAGCTCGCTGTGGCTGAACTGAAGACCGCAATGGAACTCCAGGTTGGGGCAGTGCAGGAGGACGTGAACCTCCTAAGGCAGGACGTGCGTGCTCTGGCAGAGCGCACGGAGACTTTGGAGAAAGAATTGGGCCCTACTGCGACGGACTGCGCTGTGCATAAGCGTGAACTCCATGCCCTGGTGCAACGTGTGGGCAATTTGGAGAGTAGGGCGGAGGAGGCAGAAGGACGCGCCCGGAGGAACAACATCCGTATCGTGGGCCTGCCGGAGGGAACTGAGGGCCACAATCCAACGGAATTCGTCGAAAACATGCTACTGCAGGAGATCACGGGAGGCACTCTGTCGCAGGGTTTTGCGGTTGAGAGAGCGCACAGGGCCTTAACTAGGAAGCCACCACCGGGACACCCGCCCAGGCCAGTGATAGCCAAGATCCTTAATTACCGGGACCGAGAAAGGATCCTTGAACACTTCCGCAAGGGAGGCACAATACAACGAGAAGCGGCGAATATAACGGCCTATCCCGATTACACCTTGCAGGTACAGCGCAGCCGTATGAACTTCGGATCGGTGAAAAGGAGATTGCGGGAAGCGGGGCTTAAATACATGTTGCTCTATCCGGCCAAACTGAAGGTTTTCTTTCAGGGCAGGCTGCTGTTCTTTGTCACCCCGGAGGATGCTATGGAGTGGTTGGATGCACAAAACTGCCCTCAGGAGTTAGAAGCTCAGATGGCCGGCGAGAAATAAAGAGCGAGATAAGTAACGCTGTAGGCCAGGTTGGGTCATAAACATTGGGACTAGAATATAGTCATTGAATTCACTTGAGAATATGCGCGCGTCAGGGGTTATGAAACGTGGCCCTTGCACGGACATGGTTGCGAAGAAGAGGAGCCGCCAGAAGCCGCCCTTTACACCCCTTTTTTGTGTTTAGTTTAGTCACTGTTAGTGGGGTGACACCCTGTCGGGTTCTCTATTTGGGTTCCAAGGAGGACCGAACACAGGGATGCCTGCGATCCAGGGATGGAGCTGGGCAGTTGTTGGGGGTAGGGGTTTGGGGGGGAGTTTTAGTTTTTGTATGAGCCTGGGGGTGAAACCGGGAGCGGGTGTTCGCAAAGTGGGGAGGGATTGCCTTGGATGGGGGGAGGAAACTACTGATAGGCCATGGGAGACCTCAGGATATTGACGTGGAACGTTAGGGGGCTTAACAATTATCTTAAGCGGAATAAAGTCATGCTGTATCTTAAGAGGCAGAAGATAGACGTAGCTCTACTACAGGAGACACATCTAAAGCGAGAGAAACTGGAGCTGGTAGGGAGGAAGTGGAAGGGAACAGTGGTAGGATCAACGTACTCCGCCTACGCCAGAGGAGTGCTGGTGTGGGTGGCGCCACACGTCCCATTCAAGCTAATTGAGGAGGTTGTGGAGGAGGATGGGAGGTTGGTTATGGTGAGGGGGCTGGTAGAGAACAAAGTAGTGTGCATTGTAAACACATACGCGCCTAACCAGGATACGGCGACATATTTTCGGACGCTGTGCACCAAGCTCAGTGTTGGGATGGGGGGAACAGTGATATGGGGTGGCGACTTTAATTGCGTGTTGAATCCCAAAGAGGATAGGTCGGATGATAAGATGGCAAAGCCCAGTCCGGCGGCTAAGGTATTGCAGACGCTGCTGGCGGATTTTGGCCTAGTAGATGTGTGGAGAGCGAAACACCCGGGCGCGAGGCAATACTCGCACTATTCGGCTCCGCATCTACTGCACACGAGACTTGATTACTTTTTCACTACGCCAGACATAGTCGCGGAGTGCGACCATATAGACTACAGGGCGAGGGTCCTCTCTGACCACTCGCCCCTGGTCATGCGATGGCAACTGTATCCCCCACGAGCGCGTATTCCAACATGGCGCCTTAGGGCGGAGGCGCTCAAAGACCCTGCTTTCAGAGAGGATATTAGGGAAGAGATAACTGCTTATTTTGAGGTGAATAAAGGGAGTGTTAAGTCGGCTGGCACCTTATGGGAGGCCTTTAAGGTCGTGATGCGGGGGATCGCCATTGCGAAGTCTAAGGGATTGATGGGGGGAGTCCTGGCGGATTTGCATAGAGCAGAGACTAAGCTGGAGGAGGAGTTGGATGGTGGTGGGACAGATGTGGAGGCGGTCACCAAATTGCAACAGGAGTGTGCGGAACATTGGGACAGGCTCTGTAATTTGAACTATAGAAAGTATATGGAGAGATTGCTTGCGGGGGGAGATAAAACGGGCCGACTCTTAGCTTGGCTGTACAAGAGTGAGACCCCACGATCCCCGATCAGATTGGTAACCAATGAAAAGGGGGAAGAGGTAGACACCCAAGAAGGCGTGAACAGGACATTTGTGGAATACTATAAGGTCTTATACGAAGATCGCGAGGGGGGCAGCCAGGAGGAGATAGACGAAGTGCTGGAAGATGTAGGCTTGCCCAAGGTCAGCGATGAGGAGCGAGAGGAGCTGGATGCTCCGATCACCCTGGAAGAGCTGAAGGAGATTGTGAGACAGTTGCCCACTAGCAAGGCCCCAGGGGCAGATGGGTTCCCCAGTGAGTTTTATAAAGTTTATGCAGAGGAAGTGCTCCCGCCCATGTTGGAAATGCTCAACGAAGCGTATGAAATGGGACGGTTGCCGGAGTCACTTAGGGAGGCGATTATAATTCCGCTCCCCAAGCCAAATAAACCGGGACATGATTGTGGCTCCTACAGGCCCCTGTCGATGCTGAACCAAGATAGCAAGATCTTGACAGCTGTCTTGGCTACTAGAATGCGTAGAGTGATCGGCAAGTTGATCCACCCTGACCAGACGGGCTATGTCCCTGGTAGGAACATTACTCATAACCACAGGCGCCTCCACAGGGTGGTCGAGTGGGGTTGTAGCGATGACGGCGAGATGGCGATAGTGGCATTGGACGCGGTCAAAGCGTTCGACTCCGTTCGGTGGCCTTGGCTGCTGGCGGCTCTGAGATGGTACGGGTTAGGACCGGGTTATGTTAGGTGGGCCGAGATGTTATACAGTGCACCACTAGCCAGGGTCCGCACGGGTGCAGTGGTGTCAGAGAGATGGCAATTGGGCAGAGGCACTAGGCAGGGGTGTCCCTGGTCCCCAATGTTGTACATCCTGGCCCTAGAACCCTTAGCGATTTACCTCCGGCAGCAATATGACCCGGTCGGCATTGACATGAGAGGAGAGTGTCACCTTATATCCCTGTATGCAGATGATATGCTGCTATACCTAAGATACCCAGAAGAAAATCTGCAGTATGTCTTAGAGGTGATGGAGAGGTATGCCTGGTTGTCCGGTATAGCGGTAAACCCCCAGAAATCCACTCTATTTCCGCTAGGGGGCTATGTGGGGACTCCGGTAGAGAGGTTGCCAGTGTTGCAGATCCCGTGGGCGACGAGATCCCTTAGATACTTGGGAATTGACGTGTATCACACGACTGTGGAAGAGCACAAGCATAACACTGAACTTGCTGTGGGGAAGATCGAGAAATGCATGAGGTTCTGGGAAAGATTGCCACTAGCGATGATGGGCCGGGGAGCTATGCTTAAAATGGTGGTACTGCCCAGGCTTCTGCATTATTTTAACAACATCCCCTACATGATTCCTAAGAAGTTCTTCGTGAGGCTACATAGTATTTGCAGAGAATTCCTGTGGCACGGCACGCGAAACAGAGTCGCACTGTGGAAGCTACAGAACTTCTATGAGAAGGGCGGAGTCAAACTGCCGAACTTTGAGGCATATTATGTGGCAGCGCAGCTACAATATGTGTCCAGGTGGCTTTCTGATGAAGAGACCCCTGAACACAGGCTGTTTGGGAGGGATTGCGCCCCTTTTTATCTGCGAGAGGTGATCTGGGTGGCTAATGCATGCATGAGGGAGAGGCCCAGAATGCTAGCTTTGGGACGGAACATGTGGAAACGGGCCTGCCGGATGATGGGTAGCCCCTTGCCGTGTGTGTTACAGTTCCCATTGGTCGCACTGGCGAAGGGAGATGGGCAGCTTAGAGCAACCATTCGGATATACTGGGAGTCAGTGGGGTTGGTCACCATGGGAGATATCTGGCAAGATGGGACCATCTTGGAGTTCGAAGAATTAGAGGCAGGGTCGGGATTGCACAGGGGTCAATATATGACATATCACAGGATAGTGCAGGAGATCCGGATTAGGTGGCCCGAAACTTCCCTGGCCGATGAACCGGACGCCACGGTGGAGATACTATATGACACATCGGAGGGCGGACATGAGGTCTCTAGGTTGTACGAGATGCTGATGACGAAGGTTGGGAGCGACTTAGTCCACTTGAGACTGGAATGGGAAACGGAGATGGGGGCCCCGATGGCAGATGGGTTGTGGGAGCGAGCCCTGGGGTATCATAAAAAAGTATCGAGAAACGCCAGGTTTAAGCAAATACAGCTTTATATAACGCACAGGGCATACATGACCCCCTTGAGAATATCCAAATTTCGGGATGTTGGACGCCAGGCGTGCCCCAAGTGTGACGAGGAGAATGCAGACATGATACACATGTTCTGGGCGTGCCCAGTAATTGCAGGCTATTGGGGTGAAGTAGCGCAGAAGCTGGCAGGAAAGGGCGTCACGCTCAAAGTGGATTCAGCCTGGGCCTGTTTACTGGGGGGATATCCCAGAGCGCGTAAACTTAGACATGTCGAGAAATTGAAAGATTTAGCTTATGTGCTTGCTAAACGTAGGATTGCCATGGGATGGAAGAAGTGTCATAAGCCACGAGTGGAGGTCTGGTGGAGGGATCTCCAAAAATGGGCGGAGGCCGAGACGGCGGTGTGGCGGGATACCAGTATGGCGGGGGAGGAGGAGGAAATGGGCTCCCTCGAGGCATGGAAATTGTTGATAGCTGAACTGTTTGGAACGGGGTCGGCTCCAATTGAATCTGAGAGCGAAGACGCCCCCCCATTCACAGAGGATACCAATGGCGAACACCATACAGGCTCATAGGGGGGAGGGATGGGGATTGCAGTGCTGTTTGTTATCAAATGTGTTTATTTATGTTCTAGTTGTAATGTCGTGTGGTTTATATATAAAATAAAAATTATTTAAAAAAAAAAAAAAAAAAAATTGTACAAAGAGAAATGCCTCTCACTGCAGAGAGTTGATTGATGGACAATGGAGAAGGACACTCCGGACTGACGGGACACATTTGACAGCTACCCTGGGTGGGGAGGTAAGAGGTGCGGGGGGAGTTTGTGTTTGGTTGTTATGCAAAATGTATATAACTGAGTGGTTGTAGCATTCAGCATAACACTACTGTGATACTATCATTTGGAAATGTTGCAACTGCTAATAAAAAAATCGAATTAAAAAAATATGTTACGCATTACGTGTACAATTCTTGATACATGGGTTTTCCCTGCACACTTGCAAAATGCTTCCAGTTTTGAAAACACAGATCTGTACAAATGCATGTGGCAAATAGCACTCTGTTTCCTTTTCACCCCAAAGCAGTGCAAAAACTGTTCTGCTATCAGGGTCACTTACTCACTTTCAGCAGAAAGTGTATATTGTGAAATGGAAATTACACTAATTTGTCTTTGCAAAGCACTTTTCCCTCAGCACCCAAAGACTCAGACATCAGTGATAGGCAGCACCACTCTGTTTCAAGGCCAGCTCTAGGGAGTGGGGAGAGTTAAGGAATTTCGTTTTTGGCCAAGGGCACCCCTTTGTTTGAATACATTGTTTAAGGAGTGGTAATAAATGGGAATTTCGTTTTAGGGAGATGGACTTTTCTGTTTAAATACAATGTTCAAGCCAAGATTTGGGAAAGGAACAAACACCTTTTTGTTTTAAAGGCAATGTTTGGGAATGGTGACAATTGCACATTTCGTTGTTTTGTGGTCAGGACACCCCAATTACTTTATGTGACTATAACATTATTCCCGCTAGGAGAGAAGATGGAAGTTTCTAACTCTTTCAAGCTCCCCCTGCATCAATCTATTTGGGAGTTAATTACATTAATATACAGTCAAATATGCTAAGGGTCTACACAATTTGCCACCCACCCACTATAAAGGGAAGATATTAAGGTAGGCAGATTCCCGACAAACTTGGTTTTCAATGGATCATTTTCTATTTACATGGGACCTTTGTTGCAGGGTGCATCACCAGCGTTCCTCCCTGATCGGGCTTCTCCTTTAGGATCAGGGTCGAGTCTGCTGTTGGCTTCCCCAGTTTCTCTCTCCCAGGCAAAGTTTAAGGCCTCTCAATGTTCAGGCCTCTCCAAACAAGATGGTTTTAGGCAGATCTCTGTTTTCTCCTTTTCTGTCTTTCCTGGTGACCCCAGTTCTGTTCAGTTCTTCCCTTTCCCATAATGCAACACCTTTTTACTCTCCAAGTCCCTCTGATGGAAACAATATTAGGAGATATTAACTTATGATCTCACAACCAGGATTGGACAGTTACATTTCTCTCCGCCCCCAAAGTCCAACCCCACTCTAAGGATTAGTTCAGGAATCCAGAACATAAATATTGCAACTCCCTTTTGAGATTCACTTTTTATCATGTCCAGTTTTACCCTTCAAAAAGTCAACATCGCAAAACTTTTAATGTTTACAAATAACTATGCCAAACTATATATATTCAGCTTCAGCTAATCATGGTGGATTTGATGAAACAACAGCTGCATTTGCACGATGTTGTTGTAATTGCTGGTTTGTCCTCAATTACCAAAAAAGGAAACTAGTGATTATCATCAAACTTTACCACCAGTTATGTGATACACTTAGCCACCATTGTACCGAATTTCCGCTTTTTCCCACTTTCTAGGAAGCTGTGATCACCTTTTAGCTTGTTACCAGAGTTCTAAAATTCTGATTTGTATGTAAATTACCTGCACAGAACCACCATGAAATAATCTTTAATATGACACCTGGGTGGCCATTCTAACCCTTAAGATGATAGAGAAAATCACTTACATGGGGTTCTATTGGCAATACAATGGCAACATAAATGATACACATTCTCTAATTAATTCCCCAGCAAGGTTCAATTGACACTAGCTCTGTTGAATTTCATTTCCCTGAAACCACATGGAACCGGGCTGTGTGTGCATTATAGTTTAAGCATGCAATAAAATTATCAATCTTTCGTTGTGAAGACAAATGCCGGGCTGAGGGAGTGTAACGCTCACCTGACTCCCACGGAGGCGCTGGTCTAGCCTGGGTTGCTGTGGCCTCTTCGAGCGTGATGCGCAGAACTCGGAACACCGACTGAACAGGACCCTCAAATCTTGCTTGTCTGGCCCGTAGGAATATCTTTCTGCAGATGAGAAAGGGGATTAACAGTCTGCAGAATAGTGTGCTTGCTCCCCCCTTGCCCCCTTCGTTCTTCTCTAACTTCCTCCGAAATCCCCGGTTGAAGCTCACCTTATGGTTTGAAAGGATGAACTCTCCATCCTGCTTCTGGTGCAGGGGCGCGTGTTTGTCCAGTTACTTCACTGGTTTTCAGAAGGGCGCTGGCAAAATCCACTTGACTTTTCCAAGCGGAACGCTGTAAGTATGAAGATTACAAAAGTTCAAGTGTTGAGCCTCCTTTTCTGTTGCCTTCCTAACCTGTGATCTGTCCTTTATTTCAGGCGCAGAATGAAGGCGATGCGTTGAGGGATTGAATTGCCGATGGTAAACTCAGGTGAGTTAGCGATGGGGGCGATCCCTCTTAATGTCTTTATATTCCTCCAGTAATGTCTTTTGTCCTTTCCCCATAGGGGCCGGGG
Source organism: Ambystoma mexicanum (assembly GCF_040938575.1). Classification (NCBI taxonomy): domain Eukaryota; kingdom Metazoa; phylum Chordata; class Amphibia; order Caudata; family Ambystomatidae; genus Ambystoma; species Ambystoma mexicanum. The sequence continues at coordinate 321,815,948 of NC_090925.1, read as the reverse complement.
TGCGGTACCTGCCAACGAAGCGGCGCCGACCCGAAATGAGGAATGGTCCACCAACAGAAGACCGGTAAGTGTTATGGCGGAAAATTAGGCTTTCCTCATATGTTCCTTCTGCTCACCTTTTGTCTCTTCTTCTCTCCCCTAGGCGCAGAGATGTGGCGACCGGTGCAGACAGTCGCGGTGGAGCCAGAAGAACTCCCGAGGACAGGTGAGTGAAGCGCGGCGCTGCAGGGAGCAACGCAGTGCTTTTAAATGAAAGTCTTTTCTCAGGAACGCTGGCGTGAAGGTTCCGGATGCAGGTAAGAAGTTTGATAAAATACTTGGTTTTCACCTTTCTCCTCTCTTCTTTCCTTACAGGTGTTCCAGGATCGAGGCTGGCGTGGCTGGAGACCAGATTCAGGAGCAGACACGGTGAGCGTTCAGCTGCTTGGATGCAGAACAACGCGAAGCGTGAGCTACTGTCTGGGCGTGGCTTAAATAGCCCCTAAAGTAGTTCCAGGTAAGTATCCTTCCCTGGCCACGCCCGAGTGGCAAAATAGTCCCAATGAAAAAATAGTCCCTTTCAGGTCTCAGGGAGGCCTGAATCTTGCAGCATGGTCTGCATCAGGTAAGTGCACAAAACACCTTCCTTTATGAGCCTGGCGCATATGGCGCCAGGACTGATGTCCAACATGAGCCTGGCGCCAACATGAGCCTGGCGCCAACGGCGCCAGGACAGAGTCCAAAGAGCCCCTATAAGGGGCCGCTGGGCTTTTACCCGGGGCCATGATGCCTGTTCCAGGGGGTGCTGGGCCTGGCCTGGTGCTCTTGGGTAGGCATCATGACAGGGAGGCTGAAAAGATTTTCTGGCCGATTCATGGAATTAATATGCACCGGAAATTCTGGCGCAGAGGTGCCAAAACGTGCGAATCGCAGTGCAAGTGCGAAAATCGCAGGGAAACCAGTGCACATCAATTCATGGAAGTCGGTGCGTGAGAAAAATATTGGATGGGTGCTGAAAAAGTGCACGGCGCACGCCGGCGCACAGGTCTTCCAATGGCGTGCGCCACGGCTACAGCGAAATCGCACATAGCGCGGCGCACATAACAAAAGTAGGTGGAACACGGGGCGTAACACTGGGAATGGGGAACAACGTGTGAAAATGTGGGCGTCACGGGGGAAGTACAGGAGGCAAGTGCGCGGAACGCCCACACGCTCGCCTACAACTAGTATTCATGGAATCAAATAGGGCAAACCAGCACATGGGCAAAGACGCGCACAGGGCCAAACAAGTCCGCCACAAGAAAGCAGGCGGTAGCGTCCGGCGCCTGAAAAAAAATGTGCACCAAAATGTGCGCCAACAAAAAGCACCTATATACAGCTATGATGACTGATCCATTTTTATTTATTTATTTATTTATTTATTTATATTGCGCCGGTAGCTCGCAAGCTTCGGGGCGCAGAAACAGGCACACGAGAAACAAGTGACGGGTAACTAACACAAAGCACAAGACAGATATATATAGGATGTCGAACTGGGCCAGAAAGATTTATATGTTTTACTTAAAGATGTAAGTTTTCAATTGTTTTCGAAAACGTTGATAGTTGGCTTCCATCCTTATCTGGCCCGGAAGATTGTTCCAAAGGCCTGCTGCTGTGACAGGGAAGGATTTGCCTGCTCCGTTTTTGAGTCTGAAAGGAGCTTTCGTAATCAGACCATGTTCGGATGATCTTAGCTCTCTGGAGGGCTTATATGGGATGATTTTATTTTTCATGTATGCTGGGGCTTTGCCATATATACATCTGTGTGTGAGTGTGAGCGACTTAAATTGGACTCTTTCCTCGATTTTCAACCAATGTGGTTCTTTCCTAGCTTCGCTAATATGCTGGTCCCTGGGAATTTGTTTGATGATTCTTACTGCATTATTTTGCAGGACTTGGTAGCTGTGGTAACAGTTTTTGTTAGAGCCTAGAATTAACGCGTTGCCATAATCGAGGCGAGATAGAATTGTGGCTCTTGCAATCGTGGCACTGTTTTCCTCCGATAGATAGGGTCTGATGGCTTTCAATAAGCAAAGATGATAGGAGCATGTTTTTTTCACATAGAGTGTTTGAGCCTCGGATCCTAGGGATGCTTCCAACATCATCCCCAGGGTTTTAACCTTGTTAAGGACTTGTATTTGAGTGTCTTTGATGGTAAAGGTGTTATATGCGGGGTGGAGCTTGGATCTGACCAAATTGGAACCAAAAACCATGAGCTCGGTTTTATTGCCATTTAGACACATCCAATTTTGATCCATCCAATTTTCCACTGCTTTATACACTGTGTCAAGTTTTTTGTTGTCCTTTTGATGGTCTCCACTTAGTTCTATTACCAGTTGAGTGTCATCTGCATAATTGGTAAAGAACGTGTTGATGTTATCAAGGACTATACATAGAAATCTAAGGTACATGTTGAACAGGAGTGGGGACATGCTAGCGCCTTGGGGAACTCCGCATGTAATTACTTTTTCAATTGAAAATAGATTTCCCCAATGTACTCTAGATGTTCTATCTTGTAAGAAGGACATGATCCAGCTTATTGCTTCGTCTGATCCATACTGTGGCCCTCTAGGACAAATGAGGTGCAAAGGGGTACATGACAAACACGGACACCCGCTGTGTGAAAAATAGTATGTGCGTGTATTTCGGGGTGCACGGGAAGTTCCACACGCGATTGGCCTGGGTACGTGTATTTTGGGGTGCGTGTGAAGTTCCATGCGCGATTTCAGCAGGGTACGTATACTCCGGGTGCGCGGGATGTTCCACACGCGATTGCCCTGGGTACGTGTATTTTGGGGTGCGCGGGAAGTTCCACATGCGATTGTCCTTGGTACGTGTATTTCGGGGTGCGTGTGAAGTTTCACACTCGATTTCAGGAGGGTACATGTATTCCAAGGTGCGCGGGAAGTTTCACACGCAAATTTGCAGGGTACGTGTATTTCGGGGTACGCGTGAAGTTCCACACGTGATTTCAGCAGGGTACGTGTACTCCGGGTGCGTGGGATGTTCCACACGCAATTGGCCTGGGTACGTGTATTTCAGGGTGCGCGGGAAGTTCCACACGCAATTGTCCTTGGTACGTGTATTTCGGGGTGCGTGTGAAGTTTCACACGCGATTTCAGCAGGGTACGTGTATTCCAAGGTGCGCGGGAAGTTTCACACGTGAATTTGCAGGGTACGTGTATTTCGGGGTGCACGTGAAGTTCCACACGTGATTTCAGCAGGATACGTGTACTCTGGGTGCACGGGAAGTTCCACACGCGAATCCAGCCCACGTGTATTTCGGGGGTGCCGGGGAGTACTACATGTGAATTGGCCGTGTGGGTCCTCCCAGGTGTTCCCTCTACACCCTCCACGGCCCCTGCAGGCAGCCCACACCACAGGGGACTACCCTGCACCCCTGCACATGTCCCGCAGGCAGCCCATCCACCATGGCCATGCCCCCAGCCAACCCACATATCACCTTGCACTACTGCCCACCAACGCATGTCTCCCAGCACCCCCACTCCCCAGAATCCAGGGGCACCTGCCAGCAGGCCCCCACTCATGTCCAACTCATGTCTCCCTGCACCCCTACCCCCCAGCAGTCAGGGGCACCCTCCACCAGGCCCCCGCTCATGTCTCCCAGCACCCCCACCCCCCAGCATCCAGGGGCACCTGCCAGCAGGCCCCCACTCATGTCCAACTCATGTCTCCCTGCACCCCCACTCCCCAGCAGTCAGGGGCACCCTCCACCAGGCCCCCACTCATGTCTCCCAGCACCCCCACCCCCCAGCAGTGCAGGGCACCTGCCAGCAGGCCCCCACTCATATCCAACTCATGTCCCCCTGCACCCCCACCCCCCAGCACTGTGGGGCACCTGCTAGCAGGCCTACAACGCGCTAAAAAAGACGGTCCAATCCGGAAACACGTACGCCAGCATGAAGCAGACGCACGTCGACTCGCAGGAAGCAGGCGTACATCGACCCGTGCAGCATAAAAGTGTGCGCAAACAACAAACAAGCTCAGACGCCAGGATGAATATACCGTTCCTAGCAGCAGTGGCTGTGGGATACCGCAGGAGGAGGAGGAGGATAGTCAGGGCCAGAATCTTTACAACCAGAACCAGCCTTTTTGGTATGCCTGTTGACCAGGTGTATGGGAGGTACAGGTTTCCACCTCACATAATACTCGACCTGGTCAGTGAGTGGGAGGATGACCTCACATCACCCTCCCTGTGCTCCCAAGCACTCAGCCCCCTGAAGAAGGTCCTTAATGTACTGCACTTCTTGGCTACCGGATCATTTTAGCGGACACATGCCATAGTGGGGGGGGTGTCACAGGCCACGCAGTCACGGTGCCTACACCAGGTGTTGGCCATCATCACTGCACGCCCATCAGTCCGCAGGCACATATACCTGCCCAGAACACCTGCAGAAAGGCAGGCTGTCAGCCAGGATTTCTACGGGGTGGCACAATTCCCCAGTGTGCTAGGTGCCATTGATTGCACCCATGTGGCTCTACGTCCCCCCAGGGCATCTGAGCACATCTATAGAAAACGCAAGCACTGGCATTCCATCAACGTCCAGGTAGTATGTGATGCCAAGGGAATCATCACCTCAGTATATGCCAACTATCCAGGGTCCACCCACGACAGCTTCATTTACAGGATGTCAACCCTAAACCGGGACATGGAAGCTGGGCGGCATGGCGATGCATGGCTGCTTGGTGAGTATAAATGCCAGAGCACACGCATGCATGTCAGATACAGAGTAATGTCACTACCCCACTAATGATACCCATCACCACCTCCGCAGGGGACAGTGCCTACCCTCTGAGCACCCACATGATGACGCCAATTCGGAACCCCATCACGCCTCATGAGGTAAGATACAACACAGCCCATATTGCAAACCGGGGCATCGTGGAGCGCACATTCGGAGTGCTGAAGTCACGCTTTCACTCTCTTGACCGTTTTGGCGGGCAGCTGTTATACGCTCCCCCAGTAGTGTGCAGGATCATAGTGGCAGCATGTGTCCTGCACAATGTTGCAACACGCCGGGGCCTGGCTGTGGACATGGTGGTGCCCCCACATCCCCAACCACATGCACGCCCGCTGCGCATGGGAGGGCAAAGGGCACGGGGTGAGGCAGCCCGTACGCAGCTGGTGGCTAATTACTTCACATAGAAATCACACCCCTGTGGATTGCACACAGCCCTGGCACATACCATCTGACAATCAATGATGACTCAATCTGACAATTATGATGAATGAAGGGACAGTCAACTGTCAGAACCATAGCAGCCTGAGATTGTTCACCTGGAAGTGTCACAATGTGTGCATCCCTACCTACACAAACACCACCAATGCAGTGTCATCAAAAGACACACTTCTATGCAGCAAAAATGAATACCCACTTGCAGAATACACCATGAGAACAGTGCCATGTCACCCAACCCCTCCCCGGCACCGCCACACAACACACCATGGCATGTCATGCTATGTGAGAGCAAACAAAGTAATCCCCACAACATGACACAAGTGTCACAAAGTACATTGTCCCTAATGGAAACTGGCCACACATGAAATGCTCACAGTAATGCAGGACCAACAACACACATTGCCAAATATTTAGCAATAATACAAATCACCTACACAATCTCAAGCCTACCATAAACATGACAGTATGGATTTAAAAAATTGGTAGTCTCACTACCTGATAATGCCAGCACTTCGACCACTTCCAACTGTACAGTGTTAGCGCCACGCAAAAGTGTAGGTGCACTGCTTAAAACATGGACTACATTTCCAAAGTAGACCGCCTTGTGAAGACATGAGGAATGGACCTGCAAATTAGGAGGATGAGATAGATGCAGAGGCACATATCAATACACCATGCAGTGTACAATACAACAACAATATGCACTAGGAATGTATACACAGTATTGACTACAGACTGCCCACACAGCAAATGAGAGTCCAACGTCACTGTGTAAGTCAATGTCACTTGGGCACACCCTTTGCAAGCCCATGGAAACGGGAAGCAGGAGGGGTGTGTGTCACACAAACCCAAGCATCTAACCCAAATTCAGGGCAAGCCTGCATGTGCCCAGCCACAATACAGCGTATGCCCACGGGAGCCACACAAGGTAACACACTGTAAAAAAAATCAAAGATCAAAAATGGCCTATTGTGAGAGAATCGCTGCTGTCGCTCTCCTCACCCTCTGCAGCTGCATCAGGAGGTGGTGGTACTATGGGAGGCAGCCCACGCAAAGCCCTAGTCTGGTCCTCCATGGCAGCAAGCATGCGGGTGTGGGAGGTCTGGTTCTGGAGGATAATCGTGCGTAGGTCCCCATGCAACAACTCACAATGGAAGTGGCCACCCTATCCATGGCCTGAGCCATCATCTCAGATGATGCTGCCTGTTGGTTTGCCATACCGTATATGGATTGCTCCCATGCGGTATTGCCAGGTGGCGTACGGCCACCGCGTCGGCGGGCACCACACCTGTCTAGGGCAAGGCGAACTGCGCCTTGCTGTGCCGGCACTGCCTGAGGCTGCAGGACTGCATTCCCCCTCTGATCTGCTGGCCCAGGAACAGGATCAGATGTTGCGGAGTGTGACCCTGCATCCGTAACCACCAAAGACAGACCTACCAACACTGACATCCCCATTGGGGGTTCTACCCCTGGTGCAGGTGGGTTGGACAGTACAGAATCCCTCCCAGAAACACTTACATGCGACGGCACATAGGTCTCATCATCCGAATCGACACCTGAATAGAGCTCGGGGGAGGTGCACCCAGAGACACCTCTCGAGAGAATGGTCTGCAGCAAGTGTGGGTTCTCACCCACCACCACACCACGTCCCTCACTGGTGCCCGGTCGGGCCTGAGACCCCTCCTGGGTCTGCACCATCTCCACAACCCCAGCAGTATCAAGTGCGTCATCCCCTGCAAAGACATGAAAGAAAAGAAATGGGAACAGGCATTAGCACCATGGCACACAATTAGGGCTGAGAAGCAACAGAACCAGTACTTCATTGACACATGCCCACATGACTATAACCCTCCCATGCATGCACCGTCACTGCGTATGAAGGGGAGGCAAATGGCACACATTGATGACATCAAGATGGAAGACCAACACATTTGCTGCATGCTGGCTAGCAGTGCCATCACACATTGGCCTGTGATTGGCATGTCCAATACACATACATGACACATGCCATCACACAGATGGCATGTACCATAGCCATGTCACACATGTGACAATAGGACTGAGAAATGCCTAGTGAAAGTGGTGGAATGCAAACAATCAGCCTGAATGAACACAGAATAATATGCAACAATGTTGTGGCAAGATGACACTTCAAGGGCAACTGGCGTGAGGTTGGGCTAAATGTCTACTGTTGCTAGAAGGGATACTGCAATACCCAAATCCTGGTGCGCAGAATGTATTGGATGAAGCACATGGGTGACCCAAACCACTCAGGCACACACACCCTCACCTGGCACTCAATCAGAAGCCCTCACACACACACCATGCACATGGATGACACACACATGCATGTGCACTCACCGGACAATGCCTCGTAATCTGGCAGGTCTCCCACGCCTTGGATCTGTCCCTCCGTGTCGTAGGTCCCAGCAACATACTCATGTGGAGTGAGTTCAATGTCCTCTGCTGGAGACCCACCTCCAATCACTAGAGTAGCGGCATGACTTGAGGCCAGCTTTTTCTTTGCCCTGCACTTCAGGTCATTCCAGCGCTTGTAGCAATCATTAGCTGTGCGCCTCATGAATCCAGGGGCACTTATGATGTCCGCGATGGTCTGCCAGTGTGCCAGACGTTGTGCAGGTGTGGTCTTGCATCCTGCAGTAATCACCATTTCGCTGTCATGTGCGGACACATACTCCACAAGTGCATCAAGTTCGGCCTGATTGAAGCTGGGCTTCCTTGGCGGGCCGGACTGTGTAGCCGTGTCTGCGGCATCAGCCTGTACTGGACGAGCACTCTTCCTCTTCCGCTTGGAAGGTGGTGGGGATCCTGAGTGTCCTACGCCGCTCTGGACACTAGAGGCAGGAGCCCCGGTGGACTGTGGACTAGGAGTGTGGGAATGAACACTCACCATGGTACTTGGTGCAGGCATTAGCTGAAGCGTGATGTAGTCAGGGTGAACGTCAGCAGGATGGACTGGGACCAACACTGTCCTGGCTGGGAGACTCAGAGCTGGGGTGGATGGAGCCTCAGCTGCCCCTGCAGCCTCCCCACCCTGCCTACTCGGGGCAGCAGATGACATAGCTGCACCTGATCCACGTGGCCTGGTGACACCAACGTGCACCGCCACATGTGGCCTAGACCTGCTGACCTCGAAGTCAGCCATGGAGTCACCCTGTGCCAGATCTGGTGCCACAATGGGCTGGTCCAACAAGGGCTGAGCAGGGATGGTGTCAGCCACGTTACCCTCAACCAGGGGGGGGGCATGGGTGTCCCAGCCTGGTCACCCACACATGGGGGTCTAAGGGCACCCTGCAAGTCCCGGCCACGTCCCCTACCGTATCCACCACGCCCACCTCTTGAGGCTCGACCACCTTTGCCACCCTTACGGCATGCTCGCCTCCCAACCATGGCACTGATGTTGTTGTGCGTATGGGAGTTGCAGTAAACTATTGTCCTGGGCAATTGGGGGTGAAAGGGGTAGGGTACTAGATGGAATTCGTACCCTAGTGCTCTAGCAAGGCTGTATGTAACCCCTGGGGGAAGATGGCGGGTCACGCAATGCACAGGCACCCCAAAAAAGGGAGATAATGTGCACACAACCCCTCCTAGACTACGTGCGTGGAAAAATAAACCTGCACTACGCTGTGGCACCCAGAAACACAAAAATGAACGTATGCGCGTCACACGCAGCCTAGAATGACCTCTGAAGGGGTACGCGACACACGGGGCAAGCACAGATGTTAAATACGTGCGCGACTCACCGTCTGCCTGGAAAAATAGCGTGAAAAAGACGCGCGTTGGCAACACCCCCGCGAAAAGAAGAATTGTACGCTGTCTGAGGAGACAGGACAACAGAAGAAGTGAACGCTGTTTGAGGAAACAGGCCCAGGAAAAAGACAAAAAGAGAAAAAGCTGTCAGAGGTAACGGGGAGTACAAACTTGGAACACCGTGAAGTAAATCGCGTGTGAACCGACAGGAAGTACAGATTTCACCCACTCGCTCTCCACGAAAGCACGTACAAGGAAATGGCGTTCTACATGTACCTTTTAAACATGCCCACACGTCCAGCGTCACTTCCGTGTTTACGCGCTAAGGCCCTATCCTCCAATTACACGAGCTGACACTCTGACGTGCAGTCATTGGACGTGTAACATGCACCCGTGTACAGGGAAATGCCCGCACATGCATGTCACAGACGCGCATACGCGCTGAGGCCCTTTCCACCAATTACACGCTATGACACTCTGACGTGCTTATTTTTTCTACGCGCCATGGAAAACGCATGTGCGCGTAACGTCATAGACGCGCTTACGCGCTAAGGGCCTTTGGTCCAACGGAATCGCGTATGCGTGCTGACGCGCTTACGCGCTAAGGGCCTTTCCTCGAATTACACACTGACGTGCAGAATTTTCACGTGCCAAATCACTCCGTATCAAGCTGGCCACACGTAAGCACACGGAAGACCACGCTCCTGCCCAAAAGGCCGAATTACTGCCCCCCAGAGCCCCGAGCAGCCTCCCACGAGCCATCTGCTGCTGCCTGCCTGCCTGCCCGCTGCCGCCGTGCCCTGCCATTTGGTGCCTGCACATCAGCCATCTGCAGGGGTCCAGTTGCTGTGTCCACCCCTGCTGGAACAGAAGACTCCCAACTGGGATACCAACGCTCCACAGCCCAGCCCCAGGACCCAGTTGCCCACCCACACCTGCCTCGGGGGTCGCCATGTCGGGGCAAACACCATCCGAGACCACTGGCGACCCCCAGCCAGAGGGGCAGAGGGCCACCAGCTTCAGTCAGAAGGAAGTTGGTGTCCTGGTGGAGCTTGTCCTGGGGCATTATTATGCCCTCTTCGGATCATCACGCGCCGACAAGGAAGGACGGGACAGGATCTGGGGTGACTTTGTGGTTGCCATAAACGCGGAGGGGGTGGCAACCCGCAACATCAAGCAAGTCAAGAAGCGCTGGGAGGACTTGAGGTCCAGGACCTCATAAAGGCCCGGCGCCTCGTGGAGGGGGGCCGGGGCAGCATGAGTACCATCCAGCTGAGGGTCCTGGAACGCGTACGCCCAGCGCTCCATGCTCAGATCCTTGAGAGGCAGACCCGTCTGGAGTCGAGCGGTAAGTGGCCAAGCATTGCTGTGTGAAACAGGGCATGTTGCAGTGTGCTGGTTGTCTGATACCTGCCTGTATGTGTGACATAGGCCATGTACGTGTGTGTGTATGCAGGGACATCATGGTCATGCATGTGAGACCAGTAATGTGTGAATCACATGGTTGGTGTATGTGTTTAAATGCAACATGGGGATCCCTATACGGAATGGACACATGAGAGCATGCCAGTCTCTGTTCCTGGACATGGGTGGGGGTGAGGGATGGGTGCTGATGCCATACATGTATGGTGTCCATGTCTGTGTGTCTGACCTGCGTGTCTGTGACTTGTGAATGCCATGGATGCATGACACATGTCTGTGACAATGTTCAGAATCACTGATGCAGCCTAGTTATCCTTGCATCCACTGTATCTGGGGTGTACGAGTCCAGATGGATGAAAGTACGGTGAAGTGTGTGCATGTGATAGGCATGACCCATGATGCATGTGAGTTCAAAAACAACATTGTATGTTTCAAGAGTTCCTTGGACATGTTTGCTAACGTCCATAGCATGTGCCATGCCTGCTACTGCATGTGTTTTGCCTGCACTGACCCATGTGTCGTGGAGGGACATGATGGAAGTGATCTTTGACAGTGCCACTCATCTGCTATTGTTTCCTGTCTAGGGGACCATTGTACAGTACCCTGATGCTTGTGTTCTATGTCTCCCTCTACACAGCGCAAAGTGAAGAAGGGGGCGGAGACGGCGCTGTGGAGCAAAGTGGCGGGGATGTCCCCACGGCTGCAGTGGAAGGGGTGGGTGAGCCCCCACAGGTGCTTGCAACGGCGGAAGACAGGGTGGAGCCATCCAGGTTGGTGGTTTCCACAGAGGAGGAGGAGGCCGCTACTGAGCCGCACATGGGGCCTGGTGGGGGCATCCCTGCTGGTGCAAGTGATGCAGTCCAGGGGCAGGAGGCAGCACAGGTCGCCGTGGAGGTGCCTGTGCATGTCACTGTCCCTGACACTGTGACTGCACCACCATGCACCAGCAGGGATGCCCCATCCCAGGCCCGTCCGCAGGTAGGGGGGATGTCCATGTCATCTGACTCCCCTCCACCTGCGGACGAGGGGACCCCTGGCCGTATGGAGAAGGTCCTGATTGGTGTCGCGTTGCGCACGGGTGTCATTCGTGATGAAGTGCGTGCTTCCCGGGGGAGCACGCGCGTCATCACGAAGAGCACTGTGCCAACGTGGCATAGTTGGGAGCGGCCGTGGTCGGGGGTTTCGTACATGTGTCGGGCACTCTGGCGACCCTCTCCTCCTCTGTGGAGGCTATGCGCCAGTCGTTCTACATGCTGTCTTCCGGCCCAGATGCCACCATGGCCCCCTGTGGACCTGCCCCGACCAACGCAGCCAACTCGGTGGGGATCCCATCCCTGCCACAGTCGCGAGTCGGAGGTCCAGCAGGGGTGGACACACCAGCAACTGGACCCCAGCAGATGGAGGATGTGACGGCATCATCGGGCAGGGCACGTGCACGACGGCGTCTGTAGATTCCATCAGCCTGGATGCCGTCGTGCTGGCACACACAGTTGCGTCGGAGGCAGCGGCAGGCATCATGGCTCGGGGCCATCAACATCAGGGGGGCAGGCATCGGCCGGAGGGCAGGAGAACTCTGGAATGGGAGTGTCTTCCGTGTGGGAGCGGTTGGGCCAGCAGATAGGTGCGGAGTGGCAGCGTTCAGAGGAGGAACGGCTCACAATGGTCAGGGCGGAGAACTCCATGCGGAGGGCGCTGAGGCGGGCTGAGTGCCTCGAGGGTATTCGCAGGTAGTTGGAGCTGGACACTGTATTATCCCTGCGAGACCTCGGGGCCAGGGAACATGCCCGCCTCCAAGCCATTGAACAGGAGTTTGATGATGCCCTGGCCCATGACAACATCCAGTGAGCCATCGGACTAGCCCGCTGCCCTTGTAAATAGTTATGTAGTTAGTGTTAGGTTTCCTTTGCTTTTTTATTTATTTTGGACCTTTTGGACAATGGACCACATTTTTGTATATAGTTTTTTTATTAGGTAGTATTATTCGATAGGTTTCATTTCTTCAGTTGGGATCATGGACCCTGGATTGTTTATCTGTATATAGTTGACTGTTGGATTTTAGTATTTTTTTTTTTGTATTTACCCATGGAGCAATGGTTTTCGGTTTTGTTTTTCCCTTGGATTTACTTTTTTGAACTGTGACTTTGGACACCTTTCCTTTGGATTATGATTTGTGGTTTTTCATTATTTTACGGACATGCTGCTTTTGCTTTTTAATTGCCATTGTCGTTTGTTTATTTTTAATTCCATTTATGTTGCTTTTAATACATGTTTTTCATCAAACTTCAATGTGTAGTATCATCTCATTGGTTTCATGCATATCATGATATGGGTTTTGACATTCACTTACACCCATTGTGTGTATGTGAGGGACATGTGTTCATTTACATACTTGCCATTGGGGTTGTATCATGTAATTGGCATTTATAAGTGGGTGGATGCAATACTTGGGTGGGTGTTTGGCATGTGAAGGCTGCCCATAAGGGCCAGGGATCTAGATTGTGATGACGTGTTGGCTGGGGGACATGAGTGGGGGCCTGCTGGCAGGTGCCCCGCAATGCTGGAGGGTTGGGGTGCAGGAGGACATGAGTGGGACTTGAGTGGGGGCCTGCTGGCAGGTGCCCCGCAATGCTGGGGGGTGGGGATGCAGGGGGACATGAGTGGGACATGAGTGGAGGCCTGCTGGCAGGTGCCCCGCAATGCTGTCGGGTGGAGGTGCAGGGGGACATGAGTGCGACATGACTGGGGGCCTGCTGGCAGGTGCCCTGCAATGCTGGGGGGTGGGGGTGCAGGGGGACATGAGTGGGACATGAGTGGGGGCCTGCTGGCAGGTGCCCCGCAATGCTGGGGCGTGGGGGTGCAAGGGGACATGAGTGGGACATGAGTGGGGGCCTGCTGGCAGGTGCCCCGCAATGCTGGGGGGTGGGGGTGCAGGGGGACATGAGTGGGGGCCTGTGGCAGGTGCCCCGCAATGCTGGGGGGTGGGGGTGCAGGGGGACATGAGTGGGACATGAGTAGGGGCCTGCTGGCAGGTGCCCCGCAATGCTGGGGGGTGGGGGTGCAGGAGGACATGAGTGGGACATGAGTGGGGGCCTGCTGGCAGGTGCCCCGCAATGCTGGGGGGTGGGAGTGCAGGGGGACATGAGTGGGGGCCTGCTGGCAGGTGCCCCGCAATGCTGGTGGGTGGGGATGCAAGGGGACATGAGTTGGTGATCAGTAGTGCAAGGAGACATGTGCTTTTGCTGGGGGGCATGCCCATGTTGGGTGGGCTGCCTGCGGGACATGACCAGGGATGCAGGGTAGTCCCCTGTGGTGTGGGCTGCCTGCAGGGGCCGTGGAGGGTGTACAGGGAACACCTGGGAGGACCCACACTGCCAAATCACGTGTAGGACTCCCCGGCACCCCCGAAATACACGTGCCCTGCTGAAATCGCGTGTGAAACTTCCCGCACACCCCTGAAATACACGTACCCAGGCCAATCGCGTGTGAAACTTCACGCGAACCCCAGTTATACAGGTACACCGCTCCCCCAGACCCGATCGCGTGTAAAACTTCCCGCGCACCCCAGTAATACACGTACCCTGCTGAAATCGCGTGTGAAACTTCCCGCGCACCCCAGTAATACACGTACCCTGCTGAAATCGCATGTGAAACTTCCCGCGCACCCCAGTAATACACGTACCCTGCTGAAATCGCGTGTGAAACTTCCCGCTCACCCCAGTAATACACGTACCCTGCTGAAATTGCGTGTGAAACTTCCTGCGCACCCCAGTGATACACGTACCCTGCTGAAATCGCGTGTGAAACTTCCCGCGCACCCCAGTAATACATGTACCCTGCTGAAATCGCGTGTGAAACTTCCTGCGCATCCCTGAAATACACGTACCCAGGCCAATCGCGTGTGAAAACACCCGCGCACCCCTGAAATACACATACCCAGGCCAGTGGCGTGTGAAAACACACGCGCACCCCTGGAATACACATACCCAGCCAATCGCGTGTAGAACTTCCCGCGCACCTCTGAAATACACGTACCCAGGCCAAACGCGTGTGAAAACACCCGCGCACCCCTGAAATACACGTACCCAGGCCAAAACACATGCGCACCCGTGAAATACACGCACCCAGGCCAATCGCGTGTAGAACTTCTCGCGCAGCCCTGGAATACACGTACACCGTTCCCCCAGGCCCGATCGCGTGTAAAAGTTCCCACGCACCCCTGAAATACACGTACCCAGGCCAATTGCGTGTGAAACCTCACGCAAACCCCAGTTATACACGTACCCGCTCGCACAGGCCCTTTCGCGTGTGGAACTTACCTCAAAACCTGTAACACACGTTCCCCGCTTGGCGTTTGTTGTTTGGCAGTCCGGTAAACTGGTTTTGGGTTGTCGCAGACCTTTGCGCTGGATTAGGGATTTTGATGCCTTTTCCTTGCGCGAGGGTGTTCTTGGGGGCGTAACTGGTGCTGCTGCAGGGTCGCTGCGCCACTCTGCGCCACGGCTGGTTTTGGAGGCTAAAATCCATGAATAGGCTGTGCGCTGAAATGGATTTTATCGCACGCGGCTGGCGCAGTCTATCGCACGGGAACACTGTGCGCCAGCCGCCTGCGCCACTCTTTTCCATGAATTACCTCTCAGACCAGATGTCTCTGACATCAATGACACCCTTAATGGCAGGCAATCTACCAGTGAAGCCAGGAACTAGTCCACAAAATGTCTTCAATTTGCAGTATTTTTCAAAGTTCGGCTTCACCTGATTGCAGCCTCTGTTTATAGAGCCCATCAATAAATACTGGCCACGCTCTGGCCACATCCTTCTGCTTGGGGAAGGCTGAGTAAATCCAGCATTGCGGGAAGTTCGCTTTGTAAATTCAGCCCCACTGTCCATTAGAAATTTCATTTTGGCTAACATTTTGGGTCTTTCCCATCTGTACATACTTCTTTGCGTCATTTTCAGCAAGACACATATTTTCATAATACACCAGGCCCTTTCGCTGTGTTAAGGTTTGGGCTGGCATGTATATTTTAGTGTGTCTTTTCTATGTTATAATGTTCCTTGTGTTAACTGCAGAAATACCTGTATTTATATTTGCTAGGCACATTTAGCAGTATTGAAGTTTTAAGGCAGGCTTTTCATTCACCAGTGGGCCTAACCATAAGAACATGTACTTTGCAGTAAAGCCTAAGATGGCCTTTCAGTTATATCTGTTGGGGCTGTGATTAGACCCCACAAGTTCCCCCCACCCCCTTCATGATTCTTTCATCAGAAAGAGCAGGGCAGAGTGTGGTTTTCCTCCGAATTCCTTTTCTTTTTTTTGTTGGAGCCCGTCCGGCTCATTTTCCTTGCTTAGGGAGTGGGCACTCCGGCCGCCACTTCTATCTTTTTGGCTCTGGGGTGTGGAATGGAACCCCCATACCTTTCCTTCACAAGGTCCTTGGGGTCCTCTGCAGACTCCCCTCATGCCCCAGGCTGGAAGTGAAGGAAGTTAGTCATCTAGAAATAGGAAGAAAAGAGAGGTTCAGTGCCTTTTTCATAACATATTTCCCTGGAAGATAGGATTTAGCCTTCTAGAAAAAAAACTTTACATATAAAGAGATATAACATTTTAGAAAATAGATCTCACATATTTTTTTTTCTTAAAAATTTACCAAGAATATTAATTAAACTACTTACCTGTTTTTATCCTTTCAGTTCACTCCTTGGATGGTTCCTTTATTTGACTTTCATTGGGCTCCTCAATCAGGCGTAAAGCTTGTCTGGGATGACAGCTTTTCAACTGATGGGGACACATTTTTCAACCATTTGTTCTCATTTTAGGATGCATATCTTGTAGGCAACAGGTGATATTTTATCTACAATTTCAAAGCCCCTATGCCAAGACGGAAGGAATTTCCTTTCCTTGGTTTGATTCCTCTGAAAATTGTACAAGTGAACCTTGTCACCAGTGGCAGCCGCTTATTCAGCGTGTGGGGGTGCCGCCCCTAGCCCTTGGCCCCCAGGTAGCACAGAGAAAAGAAAACAGTGTTCTCTTTTATCTCTCTTTAATTCCTTTTGTTAAGCTGTGCAGCGTTACGGCAACAAAATAAATAAATAAATAAGTGGCATCTCAGCTGGGTCTGATCAGTGTGATCACACAGACACACAGGGGCGCATCCCATTTTACACACTTTTTCCATATTATTACTGCGTGGAGCTCATAAGCTCTGTGCAGTTTACATAAGTCACTTTCATCCAGGGCACTTGGGAGGCTGGCTGGGCGCTCAAGCTGTGGCCTTTCAAGTATAATCTTTGTGCAAACATTGTAGACTTTGCAGATCTTCCATAGAAACAGAATTTATGGAATTGTCATTGGCTGTTTGCCAGCCAATGACAATCCCGTGGGGTGATGATGTGCGCCACCTTCTCACTTGACTTGCAGTCTGTAGAGCCCCCAGCCAGGGTGTGCCTGGTTCGAGTTGGCACGCAGCAGAGTAGAGCCAGAGCCTCACTCAGCCTTGTGCATGGTGCAGCTTTGCTGTAACTTGTGGACCAACCGATGAGTCTGAGTTCAACTTAATGGTAAATAGTAGTATGCTAGTTAAATGATCCTACTACCAGTAGGAGACAGTTTTGCAAACGCAGCTGCCGCTGCTTCCTTTCATAATGATACATTTATTGCACCTGTCAGAAACGTTTTCAGATAAGTTGACAACACATTATCACGAACACCATTCGGTGTTGCTGATGGCTCCTACAGCAGGCTGCTTCCATTTGTCTCTTTTACAGCCGCTGCACGATGCCGTCTATTGATTAATTAGGTTTGCTGACACAACCCCCATCCATGCTTGTGTACGCATCAATAAGCTGTGTCACTCTATTTGCAGAAACGCTGCAGTCGGCAGCTCCCGAATCCAAAACTTGCCACCACTCTGCACAGTCTCCTCATCTCATCTCTCACACGCCTCTCAACTTCTTGGAACACCCTCCCAAGCCCTCTAACCTCGCCAATAAGAATGCCACAGTAGTCAATAAATATGCAGTGCCCCCAGTCCGGCGTAGTTTACAAGGTCCAGAAATTCCATGCTGCATGCAACTCAGTAATGGCAAGGCTGGGCCAAGGCAAGCTCAGTCAAGAGGCGGCTGACACTGTGTCGGTGCCAAGAACATTGTTATTTTGAAAGCACACAGAAAGCACCAGTTAGCTCATCTGCCTTAGTAAAAATCTGTGCCTTCCATGAGGACAGTTAAACGCATCTGAGATTTGGAGAGGAGAGGAGAAGCGGTGTCAGAAGCGGCCTCGGTTGATTCTATGGCACGACAAGGAGGCTCATATTATGCCAACAATCTTTACTACTGACATAAAATAGCAGCAAGAAAAAATGTTTTGTTTAACATTAACTTTTTTAATTTATAACACGAAAAACACAAAGTTCAAAGAACACATTGGAAACTCCCAATCCAAGATGGGGCTAGCCCATAGTCCAACATCCAATCAGGATGAACCCACACCCATAAATGTCCTTTCCTCTAACGGCAACTCCTCTTTCTTTGCTGCTGACGCAACAAGATAAGTCCTTGATACTCTCTCGTCCTTTCTTTAATGTGGAAGAGTTTCGTTTTATACTGTTACAGTGTTACTTGTTCCCTATTGTGAAGTGCTTTGTACTTTTTACGCTCGCTCGTTCGAGCGTCCTTTGTATTTGGGAGCCGCTCGGTGTGAGGCTTTTGTCCGCCTCTGTCACGCCTCGAGTTGCCCCCCTTTGTACGGCCTGCCCGCCTCCCGCCCCTCCTTCCCGACATTACTATCCAGCCTTGCCTGCTCTGCGAGGGGGTGCCGCCAAGCGCTGCTCGTGCCTCCTTCCAGCAAGGCATTGTTCGCGCCTGCTCGGCGCGTGTGCAATTATTGATTTCTGTGCTTCCTCTCCGCTTGCTTCCGAGCGTTCTAGAACGAAGTGGAGTAGTCGCGCTTCTGGTCCAGAAGCTCTTCTTCAAGCGTTCGCCTGCTCAGCGTTGCTTCACTTCGTTATTGTCACTTTGTACCGCGTTGCACGCGCGTGTTTGTGGGTGCTTTGCCTTCATTTTTTAATTGCACCTGTTTTTACAGGTTTTCCAGCACCAGTTGGTAGTTGGCATATGTGTTTACACATTATAGCGTTCCACATAAATTAAGTGGAGGTTTTTCTGTCAGACCTGCTAGGTCCTTCCTTTTAGTCACAGTGCACTTCGGGGTGTGATTGGGTGTTTATTCATATATATTTTTCTTTCATTCTTCCCTTTTCATAATGCAGTCTACAAAGGGATCTGAAGGGGTGCCATATGTGGATGCGTGTAACCAGGTCAGGGTTGCTTCGAAGAAAACAGTCAAGCCCAGTGAAGAAGGGGTTATGGGGGGGTTTGGGGACCCTTCAGTAGCTCCTCCTCCTTCGGTCTCTAGAGCAATAAGGGATTCTATGGATTTGGCTCTGGGGAATTTAAATTCTACCTTTAAATTCTACCCTTGCCTCAGCCTTTCACAGGCTAATAAATAAAATTTCGGATTTCCATCCGGGCCCTGTGCAGGGAACCTCGATAGCCCCCAGGAAGTGCCCTTCAAAAACCAAGCATTTGCAAGGGCAATCCAGCCTGGTTTTAAGTTTTTCTTCCCCGGGTTCCCCGGTTAGGACCCTCAAACGTAAGTTTGTTGAGGGGGTGTCCCAGACTTCCGCCCCTATTAGAGTGGTTTCTTCCCCGTTGTCATCCCCTGAGTCCTCGGAGGATTCTGATTCCCCTCCTAAGAGGAGAAAAAGAAAAGTAGCCGCTCCAGATGTGTCACAACCTGTTAGGGAACAGTTGTTAGATGGCAGTGGTGTTCCGTTCTTTGACCCCTCTCTAATACAACATCCACGCTCGGCGGAGTGGTGTCCGTCAGAGGCAGTATCCTCTTTCCTTCATCATTGGGTTAGAAGGGCTCTCCCCAATGAGGATAGGAGTAAGCTGCGCTCAGAATGCCCCCGTCCCGTCCTCCCGGATAAGGTGGAGATAACCCCCAGTATTGATCAGTCCATGTTGGCCTTTCTTTCCCAAAGGGGTAAGGATACTAAAAAGGGGGTGGATGGGGCTCTTAAGACATGTCAGAATAAACTTCTGGATGTATTGGGGCCCTTGACCCAAATTTTCGAACTGGCAGAGGAAGCGGCTGTTCATGAGTCACAAATTGATATTGAAGCACTCAGAGGCTGGGTTCAGCATTCAATTTGCCTGCTCGGCAATGCTAACTCATGTATTTCTAAGGAGAGGCGCAAGGCACTACTAAGGCGCATTGATCCCAAACTTCAGGATATGGCGGAGGGGAAGGCTGGTCCCAAAGCCCAAGGGAACCTCTTTGGAGACAAGTTTATAAAGGATTTGTCAGCTTACGTCCATACTTTTACAGCCTTGGACAAGGCCCAGACGAATATTAGAAAGGTTTTTGCACCTCGAATTTTTGACAGGGCCTGAAGAGGAAGAGCCCGCTCCTCTGGCCGTTCCGCCTTCAGGGGCTCTGCCAGACCTCAGCAATACGCCTCTAGAGGGGCCCATCATTCCTCCTCTGCTAGAGGTGCGCAGACCTTCTATCCCCAAAGAGGAAATCAATGGAGAGGTCGGAATGGCAGAGGTTCCGGTAGAGCGAGATCCACTCCAGGTATTGAATCGTCTCATAAGAGTTTCTTCCCACAGAGGTTTGGGGGGCAGGTTGGTGCGATTTTTTCAGCATTGGAAAAATCTTACAGCAGATCCTTGGGTCTTACAGACAGTGCAGGGGTTTCAGATAGAGTTCTACTCCCCTCCGTGTCAGCTCTTACCCCCTCCACCTCTGGTGTTCAATCAAGAAAAGCAAAAACGGGTGGATGCGGAGATTCAGGATCTGATTTTCAAGGGTGCGGTGGACCCAGCCACATTCAGAGCTTCCCAGTTCATCAGTACGATTTTTCTGGTCCCAAAGCCCGATGAGGGTTACCGCCCGGTGATAAACCTCAAGGCTCTCAACGCCTTTGTGGTTTACCATCACTTCAAAATGGAGGGTATTCATCTTCTGAGAGATACTCTGCTTCCCGGGGATTGGATGGTAAAACTGGATCTCAAGGATGCATATCTGGTAGTCCCTGTGTTTCCCCCTCATCAGGAGTTCCTTCAGTTTCACTGGGGGGGTCGCCTTTGGCAATTCCCCTATCTCCAGTTCGGCCTATCATCAGCCCTGTGGTGTTTCACCAAACTAATGAAGCCAGTGATGGCTTTTCTCCGGTCGAAGGGGGTCAGGAGCATCATTTATCTGGACGATATTATCCTCTTAGCTCAGGATCTCCAAGTCCTTCAGGACCAGTTAGATCTCACAATCTCCTTGTTGCAAGATCTAGGGTTTGTTCTAAATGCAGGGAAGTCCATTGTTTGTCCTACTCAATGCACCCAATTTCTGGGCTTAGATATAGATTCCAAAGAGTGCATCCTTCTTCTCCCGGACTCCAGGCTTTTTGAAGATTTGGAAAGAAATCCGCCTCATTCTCAGGCTGGGGGTGGTTTCCCTTCGTCAGTTAGCAAGGGTAGTAGGTATGTTATCAGCATCTATTCAGGTGATTTTCCCAGCCCCTCAGCATTACAGAGAGCTTCAGCGCCTCAAGGGAAGACACCTGCGCAAGAGCTTGTCTTATGCTCAGAGGGTAAAACTGGATCCGGAAGCCAGATTGGAACTAATGTGGTGGCTCAATCATATGAACGCCTGGAATGGCAGGGCGATTTTTGGGCCTTCTCCGGATGTAGCTCTCGAGTCAGATGCCAGCAGATCCGGCTGGGGGGCCAGAGTAGGTCACATTTCCACGGGGGGTAAAATGGTCCAATCAGGAATCTCTACTTCATATAAATTGCCTAGAATTACTGGCGGGCTCCTTTGCCGTCAAGAGCCTACTAAAGGATCAGGGGAATTGCTGTGTCCTCCTTCGGATGGACAATGTGTCAGCGGTTCGATATATCAACTACCTGGGGGGGACCCGCTCGAAGGCTCTAGCGGATCTTGCAAGGGAGTTCTGGCACTATTGCCTAGACAGAAACATTCTACTTCAGGCAGAGTACCTTCCGGGGTCGAGCAATGCTGTAGCGGATTGGAATTCCCGTTACCTTCAGGACAGCAGCGACTGGATGCTGGACAGGAAGGTGTTTGCATTGATTCAATCTCTTTGGGGTCCCATTCACATGGACCTCTTTGCCTCCCGTCTCAACTGTCAGGTTTCCAGTTTTTACAGTTGAAGACCAGACCCTCGGGCCCTGGCCACCGATGCGTTTCTTCAAGACGGTCGGTCCATCTTTCCTATGCCTTCCCTCCTTTCGCCATGATAGCCAGGGCTCTGGTGCAAATACGCAGACAGCGAGCTTCCTTGGTAATGGTGACCCCGTTCTGGCCTTCTCAGGTTTGGTTTCCCACTCTCCTAGAGCTGGCAGTGGACTTCCCTCGCCTCTTGACATCTCATCCCCTCTTCCTGATGGACCCGGCGTGGCTCCCTCACAACCTGGTCCTGCAGGGACATCTTTCCCTTATGGTTTGGAAGATTTCAGCATGTCCTGGTGCTTCAGAGGTCTTTCGCAGGACTCTATTGGGGTCATCAAGTATTCCTGGGCAGCCTCCACCAAGGCAGGCTATTCATCAGCATGGGGCCGCTGGGTTAGCTGGTGTTTGGTTAGGCACCTCAATCCCATTTTTGCTCCTCCAGTAGACGTAGTAAACTTTCTGGTAGAATTGTTTAAGGAGGGTAAGGCCTATCGGACAATTAATGGGTTTAGGTCAGTGATTTCCGCTGGTCATGTTCTTGTTAAGGGAGAACCAGTGGGTAAACATTTCCTGGTCAGGAAGGCTCTTAAGTCTATTAGGGTTGATATTCCCCCTAAACCTAGGTATTCAGTTTTGTGGGATGTTAGTAAGGTTCTGGATTTGTTTATATCATGGCCTCATAATCAAGATTTATCCCTACAACAGCTTTTTTCAAAGTTAACAATGCTCTTGTGCCTAGTCTCTATTAAGAGGGTGTTGGATATTAGAGCACTGGATGTGGACAATAAGATTTTCTCGCCACAGGGAGTAACCTTTTTTATTAATAGGAGAACAAAAAATATGATTTCTTCTGTTTCATATCCAGCATTTCCTGAAAATGTTAAATTATGTGTAGTTCATTGTTTAAAATGTTTTGAAGAAAGAACTGTAGATTTGCGTTTCCCTGGTACCTCTCAGCTGCTTTTTTCATATCGTAAGCATTACAAGGCAGTGTCCTCTGCTTCCCTATCTAGGTGGGTTAGGTGGATAATGCAGGAATCTGGTATTGACATTTCCTTTTTCGGGGCTCATTCAGTTAGGGGCGCCATGGCTTCTAAGGCCGTTCTCCTTGGGGGAGGGATGGAGCAAATTCTCAAAGCGGCTGACTGGTCCAGGGAATCTACTTTTAAAACTTTTTATCATAAACGGATTGATCATGTAGTTTTCAATGTGATGCAAGGGCTTTAAACTTGCATAATATGAGCCTCCTTGTCGTGCCATAGAATACCTAATCCCCCGCACTATCGTGAGTGGGGGTTTAGATTCTATTAAAGACAAGGAGGCGAGTATTATCCCGCCCACCCACCCAGGTTTTTAACATTTATCTCCTTTTTTCAGCTTCGGGATGATTACCTTGGGTGCTTTCTTCGACTGAGGTTCTTTGGAGACCACGCCTGGATGTTCGCTGGACTGTTTCTTTGGTTCCTGGTGGTGTTATGTTTTGCTGTTCAAGCGTCATTGCAGCTTCAGAAGAGGAGTTGCCGTTAGAGGAAAGGACATTTATGGGTGTGGGTTCATCCTGATTGGATGTTGGATTATGGGCTAGCCCCATCTTGGATTGGGAGTTACCAATGTGTTCTTTGAACTTTGTGTTTTTCGTGTTATAAATGAAAAAAGTTAATGTTAAACAAAAAATGTTTTCTTGCTGCTATTTTATGTCAGTAGTAAAGATTGTTGGCATAATACTCGCCTCCTTGTCTTTAATAGAATCTAAATCCCCACTCACGATAGTGCGGGGGATTAGGTATTGTTGTGACTGCTGAGGAGGTGCGGCTTAACACGACTGATGTGCTGGGCAACGCTGGGTCACGCAAAGTGGCTCTTTCCTTGACAAGGAGCAGAGAGCCAGCAGAAGCAGTGCTATTTTGGGGAGCTTGGGGAGAGCCTGCGACCCTGGTTAACTCAGCTTGTGATTGGAGCAAGAGTGGAAGCTGGTGCTGGTGTGGCCAATTAAGCTGGATAAGAAGGTTCACATGAACTGATCTCTGCCTGGCGAATGAAGGCGTACCCGCCAAATCACCCGCACCATTGCCAGGGAGCCACTGTTGGTTCCCTGCCTAGTGTTTTTCTGCTTTGCTTATTTATTAGAAATCTCCCTCTTCCACTCAGATTTTTTGTTTGCACGGTGTTAGTGTCATTTGATGTGATGGGGGGACAGAGTATTTTTAATGGAGTTGCTGCAGAGTTAATACTGTAGTCTGCGCAGTCCGCGTAGCCTGTGCAGACAGAGTTTAAACGGCAACTGGTATGATATTTGCTTGATGGAAATTACGGCATTTGTTATTAATTTAACACATACTTATAAACTTCTTCTGCCTTATTAACTTTATCATCAAGACTTTTTCGAGAATTCTTGCTCCCTTGCCTGCCGCCGTTTAACTTGGCTTTCCACAAGAAAGGATTTTTCATTTTACGCTGGTTTACTTAAACGAACTCCGCTACAGCCCCCTAATAACTGCATACATTCTTAATGGGTGGTCAACCGATTCTTCCCACACAGAGTGACTGCGGGCCTTTGTACCTTTGAGCTCGATTGAACATGTTCATTTTGGTGAAACGCTCTTACCAGCATTGTGGCTGTTCAGCATGAGTGACCGGGCTTTGCCTTTGGATTTTTGTGCCTTGCGAGGTCGCCTCTCTCTTCTGTGCAACCCCAGATTCATACTACCAACGTCAATGACTGCTTAATACTTACACACGTTGGAACTTATCACTATACTGAGCGACTGTGGGCCTGGGTGCCTTTGAGCTCTGTTTTAATTTATGACATTTTCAGATACAATTGCAAGTAATGAATGGATTGTTATGTAATTGTTAATTATTATGGGCTAATTGCAAATATTAATATTTTAACAGTTTTAAATCTCATTTCCACCGTGTTCCTGCCTGATATTGAATAACTTATTATTGTTTGGTGGTAGTTATTTGAAGGTTTGTGACTTATATTTTAAAATGACCTTACATAAGAGCCAAAAACGTACGGGCTTAAGGAGTGATACACTGTGACAGGGTAAAAGGATGAGGAGTCCTTTAAGAACACATGATACGTTGAAAAATACCCTGAGAATTAAAAAGGTCAAACAGGATGTGAGGGGGATAAAGAATAACATTACTAATTTAGTTCGTCCCATTATGGGTTTCTTCAGCCCTAAAGCCCACCTAATAAGTACTATCACAGAACAAATTGAAATTAATTTACCGAACATTACTCCTAGTAAAGTAACCTCGAGTGATACCTTACACTCATTTACCATTGATAATGATGGATCACCCCTCAACTTATGTAATAACCTCAAAAAGAATTCATTGGGGCCACCTTACACTGACATGGAGTTTTATAAAGCCCACCAATTTATCTGCAACTCCAAATTTAACCGGCTTCATTTGTGACTCATGAGATACAGATTGTAAAACAGACAAAGAGTCCAATAATTCACATTTGAATATATCTGTAAGCAATGATATGGGTAAAACGCCCAATCTTCATTTTATGTAACATACTATGTCATGAACCACCGATTTCAGCCCTTCTGAACTTCGTGGTCCATGATGCACCGCGGCATGAGGTCAGTTATTCTTCCAAAATGGCTGACGGCCCAGAAATGCTGTGCTCTAGCCTTTGCGCGCAACACTCTGCTTCCTAGAAAACAGGCACGCCCCTGCGGCTCTGCGCGTCTCAACGCAACTGCTTGGAGTTGTTAGGCGTGTGTTTTCGATTCTGTGTACGGTACCATCTCCAGTTCCTTACCCCTTTTTTCTTCCTTCCTGGAACCCTCTCCTGATTCCTGCATTTTACCCGCTATCCATTTCCCCTTATCCCGGATCCCGTCTTGTGCTCAGAGCCGTGGTCTCCTGGGCACTCTCCGAGCATAGGAAACTTGCTCCTCATCCTTCCTGGATCCGTCTCTAAACATTCCTGGATACTGAACGCTATCCGGCTTAAGGCAGCCGGCTACCTCACGCTGGAACCCGAAGACTCGCGCTCCAACCTTTACAAGTCCCAGACAGTGAGATGAGAAAGAAAGAAGCGTGTGACAATGTCGGACAAAATTGATACTCTGTTTGAACCATGTACTAGGTTGGTTCAGGATCAACAAGATCTTAAATTATTAGTAACTAGAGTGATGGACAGAAGAGGTCCCATTGGTGTTTATGTACCCTTAACGGTTGATCCCTGTAGACACCTTTTGTATTCATAACAAAGATCTCATGGATATTAATGAAGCATCGGTTTTACAGACTAATGCATCAAAGGTATTTACAGCTAACATCCAGTCTGACACATTGATTAGAAGGGCAGGGGAGACAGAGGAACAGGTGGTTGTTTATTCTGCTAATGAACCAGATGCCATTGATAGTTTCTGTCAAGAAATTAAGATGATGGAAAAAAAACACTGTGCTAAAACCTAAGATTATTAAAGGTAACAAATTTAACCAAAGAGGATTGCATACACATCAACCCCTCTTATCCCCTTTACAAAGAATGGTGTGTAGCATGAAAGATCAAATGATAGCTGAGGATAAATATACAGCTGATTTACCCACTTTACTGAAGTCCTCAAACACTATTATCTCACGTGTCAGTGATAATGGGGAAATCAGACAGGTAGATCTTAGAAGTCCGTGAGATAAGTGGGTCCCAAATTAATCTGTCTCTGGTAAATCGGCACAACCACTTCAGGAAACAGTAAATGATTCCCCTAAACCAAAAGCAGCTAGGGTAGATCCCAAATTACCCCTGATGCCTGTTGAATCATTGCCATTAAGGGTCATGAATCCTACTGAATATAGTATTATGAACCCATCTCTTCCCATCACTATAATTGATGATGATGTATGGAATAAGTTGAATTTGTTGGTAAAATTGGAAGAAATGAACCCTACTTATTATAGTCCTTTCTTAAATAGAACTAGACGGTTAGCACTATGGAACTTTATTCCTTGTCTCACCATGCTTTGAAATGACGATATTCAGAGATTGGAATTACCAAATGGGATAGCTTAACCAATTGGGTATTACTAGAATTTTCCTCCCCAGCTGTTACAGCTTTATTCTATTCATGTTCAGATTTATTGCTAAAGTTAGGATATAATCTCATTACAAGATACGATGAGCCGTCCATGGGCCATAATGATCATTTGCTAAATAGGAAACACTGTACTGTAAAAGCGAAAGAGAGAAATTATATGAAACATAAAAATCATCTTAATGGGAATGGCCTTTCCACTGGTACCAATTGACCCAGCGCTAATTCCACTTCAATTAAATGGTTATGCTGGAATACAAGAGGATACAACTCTTTTCTCAACAATGCAGAAGGTCAGGCTCTTATTGGTTCTAGTCATGTTTTTCCATTACAAGAAACATGGGCAGTTAAGAATTTTATAATTGATGGCTATAAAGTTATTAATTGCCATGCAATTAAAGGACCACAAGGAAGACTAATGGGTGGCCTAGCTATAGGAGCGCAATCATTCCTATTGATTAGTCCTTACTGTTTGGAATTTAATTCCCAATATGTATTGGGCCTCATTACACGGTAGGCGGTAAGGGTTTACCGGTACCGGTAAGGGCACCGGTACCGGTAAACCCTTACCACCTTACTACGAGGTCCCTTTGCGGGTCCTCCCTTAACGCCTGGTTTTTCCAGGCGTTAAGGACGGGTCCCGCAAAGGGACTTTGGTGCTAATTACGGTACCGCAATTTGCGGTACTGTAATTAGCTCCTTCCCCATTCCCATTATGCCCTATGGGGGCAAAAATGGGAATGGGGAAGTGCCTTGGTGAATGGGGAATTACCGCCCCCTCTCACCTTGGAGTAGGGTGGTAATTCCGCCATCCACCAAGGCGGACACGGTAAAATACCGGCGGCAACCATGGTGCTAATAGCGCCATGGTTACCGCCTACCGTGTAATGAGGCCCATTGTCTGATATTTTGCACGTTTCTCCTCTATCAAAAGACATAGGGCCTCATTACACGGTAGGCGGTAAGGGTTTACCGGTAACGGTAAGGGCACCAGTACCGGTAAACCCTTACCGCCTTACTACGAGGTCCCTTTGCGGGTCCTCCCTTAACGCCTGGTTTTTCCAGGCATTAAGGACGGGACCCGCAAAGGGACCTTGGTGCTAATTACGGTACCGCAATTTGCGGTACCATAATTAGCTCCTTCCCCATTCCCATTATGCCCTATGGGGGCAAAAATGGGAATGGGGGAAGTGCCTTGGTGAATGGGGAATTACCGCCCCCGCTCACCTTGGAGTAGGGCGGTAATTCTGCCATCCACCAAGGCGGACACGGTAAAATACCAGCGGCAACCATGGTGCTAATAGCGCCCTGGTTACCGCCTACCGTGTAATGAGGCCCATAGTTGGCCTCATTAGGAGTAAGGAGGTAGCCATGGTGCTATTAGCGCCTCGGCTGTCTCCATACCGGGCTCCAATACCGGGGTCTGTGAATGAGGAATTACCGGGTCATTATGACCTTGGAGGACCCGGTAATTCCTCATGCACAGACCCATTCCCCATTCCCATTTGAGCCCCCATAGGGCTCAATGGGAATGGGGATGGAGCTAATAACGGGCCCGTTAATAACGGGCCCGTTATTAGCTCCTTGGTCCCCTCGTGGGACCCGGAAAGGACATCTGGTTTTACTAGACGTCTGTTCCGGGTCCCGCAAGGGAACCTCGTAATAGGGCATCCTGTAATGAAGGGTGCCAGTCCCGTACCGACACCCTTCATTACAGGACCGCCAGGGTCATAATGTGGCCCAGTGATTGTTAATGTATATGCACACCCAATGTGATGAAAATATTAATGAAATTGTATCAGCAATTAACAATATAATGAATACATGGCATCTGGATTTTCCTAATCACAATATTCTAATTGCTGGGGTCTTAAATGCCCCCAATCTGGATAAATTCAACCTTGCACCGAAGGAACGGTATGACACCATGTCCCATTTGGATTTGATATGGACCATGAAATCTCACGGGAGGAAATGGGCACAACATTTTCACATTTGAGACATCCCATGTCTTAATCATATGGGAGGCATTACCTGGACTAGTGGAACCAGTGCTTCCACCTGGGATTATGTACATGTGGATCATGCACTTTGGAGTCGATGTCTCCCTATAACAATTTCATGTAATACTCTTTATTTACATATGTATTCAATGTTTAAACATTAACCTTAACAGTACACCAATATAGAAACATATATACAACATAAATCAACCCACCCTCCTTCACAGCAATGTTATATATCACTGGCATGTTGTCAAATTATTTCAGATACTAGGACTATAATACAGATTGCAGTATTGACATGGTCACTTATGACCTCCCAAACCTATGAGATGGCCCATTACAATGAACCAGTCCATGTAAATCCCACTGGGAACACGATTACATGGAGTAATAAAAACGTGAAGGAACTGAATCGATTTATTCAGGATAACAGCACTTGGTTATTTTCATGGCTTCAGAATAATAATTGGAATTTGAAGAAGTAGACAATGACCTTAAAAACTAATCTCAAATTAAATCTTGTACAAGGAAGTGGTACAAAAAGACACCAGGGATAATTTGAAAGAGAGATTATGTTAACTAAGCGGCATTATCGAAGACAATGTAGAGTTATTGATAACGATTTTCCACTTAGTTGCAATGCAAAGCAGCAGCTTAAAATCCTGGCATCAACTAGATATAAGAACTGGTTGAAAATGCACAAATTATCAATCACAAATGCTTGAATAAAAGGGATGAAAAAAGTTTCTGCACCATGGTTAGAATCAGCAGTCATTCCCCTTCCAATATAGAAACTAATTCAATCAGTATGGAAGATTGGAGCGAAGCAGTGAGTGAGCTCTATTTCACTACTCCTGTTCCTTTAACTAATATAGACCCCTGTAGACCCACTAGTTACTTTTTGGAAGGCTTTGACATTGAAGATATTTTGATAATATTAGCTTCGATTAATAGTTCACGAGCTCCGGGCCCCGATATGATTCTCAATAACATTTTGAAGGATAACCCTACTTTTTGGGCACCCGTACTTGAAAAACTATTGAAGATCATATTAAGGGATGGTAATATCCCAACGACCTGGCAGAAATCTATCATGGTCCCAATCTTTAAAGGTGGATACCACACCAAACCTGCCAAATGTAGATTATTGGGCATGTTGATGCCGGCCAAAAGGTTTTTGCTGCTTTGCTTTTAAGAAAACGAAATAAGTGGATCTGTGATACTGAGATTTCATACCTCACAATTTCAAACTGGTTTTCGCTGAGGTATGAATACTCTGACTAATATTAGTTTACTCAATTATTTTATGGCTGGTACTAAACAGAAAAAGCAGGATTGGTTATATGTTTGTTTTATTGATTTTAGTAAAGCCTTTGACACAGTATCTAGGCCGTCTCTTTGGGAAATTGGGGGATTAATCCTATTTTATTCCATTTTATTATCTCCTTATACTCAGATACCAATGTTACAATTAAGGTTAATAATTCAGGGACACTCACCCCTGACATTGTTACTAACACAGGTATTAAGCAGAGGTGTGCTTTAGCCCCAACATTGTAAAATTTGTATGTAGCAGATATGGATCAATTTATTTTAAAAGTCTGTACTTTTCCACCTATTATTGGGACCACACCAGTACAATGGATCAGCTATGCTGATGATACTATTATTATTGACCCAATTGGGTTTGCAACAAACACTCAACCCATTAGCTGAATATGGCCAAAACAATCATCTACAAATAAACGGTATAAAAACCAAAGTATTCATATTTGGATGCAAATGTTGAATAGTTAAATCTGCTTGGTACATTAATGGTGTTAAACTGGAGGTAGTTGATATGTATAACTATTTAGGAGTCTCCATTAAAAATGCTCCTTGTAAGCACTTTTATTGCACCAGTGTACATTTAAAGGTGTTGAAAGAAATGCTCCTTCTGAGGGGTATTATGCATAAGAAAGGTAGCAATAACATTGAGGGCCTCACAAAGGTTTATACAAGCAGTATTATTCCTAGCATTACTTACGGGTTTTGCAACCATACCTGAAAGTAATTTAGATGGGATTGTGAACCTAGAAGCAAAAATGATGTGCACCGTTTGAAATGTCCTTCAGACAGTCCCAGTGATTCCGCTTCGTATGGAACTTGGAATAACATCTATTAGATCTATAAATTTGATTCAAAAATGTGATTTATACCTTAATGTCATCTTGACATCGATAGATGAAAAATCAATTTACCGACTTATGGCAGAGCAATATAATAAAAATAGTAACAATCCCTTCTTGGTTAATCTGAAAGAATCTGTTGAGGATTATTTGAAGTTTCTTAATTTAGACTTGGAGGAGATATTAATTAATCCCAATTGAATTAATCTCATTAAGAAGAAAGCTAAAGAATATGATGGCTGTATAAACATTGATTACTTATCTAAGTGTATTATGTACAAAGAATCTAGTACACAGGCCTTCACACTCTGTGTTCCTTGCGTGTATCTTACTAAAATTTGTGATAAATAAATTATAAGATTCATTATTTACTTGCGCTTTAATATTTTAGCACTTTTTGAATATACAGGGTGTTGGGCACGGATTCCCAGAGAGGAAAGACTCTGTCACTTATGTGGTTTAAAAATTGAAACTTCTAGACACATTCTTACTAAATGTATATACCTACAGGGGGAATATGCCCAAGGTTATAACAAGTTTGTATCTAGTATTACCCATATTGAAGAGAATCAGTTCAGGGATGCAATTTTTTTTTTTTGGCTGAATCTGTTATGTTAGATGCTGCTTACTATGTTTGGAAGAAGGCCAATACCCGAATAATTTCCCAGAAACCGAATTAATTGAATTATTTGATATGAATGATTTTTTAATTTATATATTAATAATAATAGTTTTATCTGTATTTTAACTGGGATTATGTATTTAGATGCAGTGTTTTATCCCCATTTTCTTAACCTTCTCAGGATTTTAATAGAGGATTTTATTGATGATATTTAGATCTTCATTTATCATTATATTATTATTTTGATATGAATTACTTATTCAACCCATAGTAATTGTTCATGATTTTTATATTATAAGGAATGTAATTGAATGTTTTATGGCCAATGCTTGCAGTGGAATGTAATGGAATATATCTGCAAATAATGTTCTTTTAATAGTGTTTAAAGGTTTGTATAAACCATAAACACAAATACATAAAATAAAAATTAACCATATCACACAACACCATTTTAATTTACTTTCACATGTTCATATTTACCATGCTATAAATGTATGTTTTAGGTAGAATGTACCATTTTCCTCACATTATCAGGGTAATTCATAGAATTTCGCAGAAAAGTGTCGCAAGCGGCTGGCACAGAGTGTCCGCGTGCGATTGTCTGCGCCAGGCACCGATTCCGCGCACAGCGTATTCATGGATTTTAGGCTCCCAAACCAGCCGTGGCGCAGAGTATCGCAGCGACCCTGCAGCAGCGCCAGTAACGCCCCCAAGAACGCCCTCGCGCAAGGAAAAGCCATCAAAATCGCTAAATCATCGCAAAGGGCTGCGCTAACCCTGGACCAGTTTACAGGGCTGCCAAACAAGGAACGCAAAGCGGGTAACGTGCATATCAGGGGTACGCGTGAAGTTATACACGCGATTAGCCAGGGTGCCAGGGTACGTGTATTTCAGGGGTGCGCGGGAAGTTCAACACGCGATAGTCCAGGGAACGTGTATTACAGGGGTACGCGGGAAGTTCAACACGCGATTGTCCAGGGAACGTGTATTACAGGGGTACGCGGGAAGTTCAACACGCGATTGTCCAGGGAACGTGTTTTACAGGGGTACGCGGGAAGTTCAACACGCGATTGTCCAGGGAACGTGTATTACAGGGGTACGCGGGAAGTCTTACATGCGATTAGCCAGGGCACGTGTAATACAGGGGTACGCGGGAATTATCACACGCGATTTGGCAGGGTACGTGAATTACAGGTGTGCGTGGGAATTATCACACGCCATTTTGCTGGGTACGTGTATTACAGGGGTGCGTGGGAATTATCACACGCGATTAGGCTGGGTGGGTCCTCACAGGTGTTCCCTGTACACCCTCCACGGCCCCTGCAGGCAGCCCACAAAACAGGGGACTACCCTGCACACCTGCTCATGTCCCCCTGCACCCCCACCCCCCAGCCACCAGGGGCACCCACCACCAGGCCCCCACCCAAGTCTCCTACCACCCCCACCCCCCAGCAGTGCAGGGGCAGCCTCCACCAGGCCCCCACTCATGTCTCCCACCACCCCCACCCCCCAGCACTGTGGGGCACCTGCCAGCAGGCCCCAACACATGTCACCCACCACCCCCACCCCCCAGCAGTGCAGGGGCATCCTCCACCAGGCCCACACTCATGTCCCCTATCACCCCCACCCCCCCGCCACCAGGGGCACCCTCCACCAGGCCCCCACTCATGTCTCCCAGCGTGCTACGTGTATTTCAGGGGTGTGCGGGAAGTTCCACTCGCGAATAGCCTGGGCGCGTGTATTTCAGGGGTGCGCGGGAAGTTTCACACGCGAATAGCCTGGCCGCATGCATTTCAGGGGTGCGCGGGAAGTTTTACACGCGATTTCAGCAGGGTACGTGTATTTCAGGGGTGCGCGGGAATTCTCACACGGGATTTGGCTTGGTACGTGTATTACAGGGGTGCGTGGGAAGTTACACACGCGATTAGGCGGGGTGGGTCCTCACAGGTGTTCCCTGTACACCCTCCACGGCCCCTGCAGGCAGCCCACAAAACAGGGGACTACCCTGCACACCTGCTCATGTCACCCACCACCCCCACCCCCCACCATCCAGGGGCACCCTCCACCAGGCCCCCACTCATGTCTCCCACCACCCCCACCCCCCCAGTCACCAGGGGCAGCCTCCACCAGGCCCCCACTCATGTCTCCCACCACCCCCACCCCCCAGCAGTGCAGGGGCAGCCTCCACCAGGCCCCCACCCATGTCTCCCACCACCCCCACCCCCCAGCAGTGCAGGGGCAGCCCCCACCAGGCCCCCACTCATGTCCCCTATCACCCCCACCCCCCCAGTCACCAGGGGCACCCTCCACCAGGCCCCCACTCATGTCTCCCACCACCCCCACCCCCCCCATTCACCAGGGGCACCCTCCACCAGGCCCCCACTCATGTCTCCCACCACCCACACCCCCCAGCAGTGCAGGGGCACCCTCCACCAGGCCCCCACTCATGTCCCCTATCACCCCCACCCCCCCAGTCACCAGGGGCACCCTCCACCAGGCCCCCACTCATGTCTCCCACCACCCCCACCCCCCCAGTCACCAGGGGCAGCCTCCACCAGGCCCCCACTCATGTCTCCCACCACCCCCACTCCCCAGCAGTGCAGGGGCAGCCTCCACCAGGCCCCCACCCATGTCTCCCACCACCCCCACCCCCCAGCAGTGCAGGGGCAGCCTCCACCAGGCCCCCACCCATGTCTCCCACCACCCCCACCCCCCAACAGTGCAGGGGCAGCCCCCACCAGGCCCCCACTCATGTCCCCTATCACCCCCACCCCCCCAGTCACCAGGGGCACCCTCCACCAGGCCCCCACCCATGTCTCCCACCACCCCCACCCCCCAGCAGTGCAGGGGCAGCCCCCACCAGGCCCCCACTCATGTCCCCTATCACCCCCACCCCCCCAGTCACCAGGGGCACCCTCCACCAGGCCCCCACCCATGTCTCCCACCACCCCCACCCCCCAGCAGTGCAGGGGCAGCCCCCACCAGGCCCCCACTCATGTCCCCTATCACCCCCACCCCCCCAGTCACCAGGGGCACCCTCCACCAGGCCCCCACTCATGTCTCCCACCACCCCCACCCTCCCAGTCACCAGGGGCAGCCTCCACCAGGCCCCCACTCATGTCTCCCACCACCCCCACCCCCCCAGTCACCAGGGGCACCCTCCACCAGGCCCCGACTCATGCCTCCCACCACCCCCACCCCCCCAGTCACCAGGGGCAGCCTCCACCAGGCCCCCACTCATGTCTCCCACCGCCCCCACCCCCCAGCAGTGCAGGGGCAGCCCCCACCAGGCCCCCACTCATGTCCCCTATCACCCCCACCCCCCCAGTCACCAGGGGCACCCTCCACCAGGCCCCCACTCATGTCTCCCACAACCCCCACCCCCCCAGTCACCAGGGGCACCCTCCACCAGGCCCCCACTCATGTCTCCCACCACCCCCACCCCCCAGCAGTGCAGGGGCACCCTCCACCAGGCCCCCACTCATGTACCCTATCACCCCCACCCCCCCAGTCACCAGGGGCACCCTCCACCAGGCCCCCACTCATGTCTCCCACCACCCCCACCCCCCCAGTCACCAGGGGCAGCCTCCACCAGGCCCCCACTCATGTCTCCCACCACCCCCACCCCCCAGCAGTGCAGGGGCAGCCTCCACCAGGCCCCCACCCATGTCTCCCACCACCCCCACCCCCCAGCAGTGCAGGGGCAGCCTCCACCAGGCCCCCACCCATGTCTCCCACCACCCCCACCCCCCAGCAGTGCAGGGGCAGCCCCCACCAGGCCCCCACTCATGTCCCCTATCACCCCCACCCCCCCAGTCACCAGGGGCACCCTCCACCAGGCCCCCACCCATGTCTCCCACCACCCCCACCCCCCAGCAGTGCAGGGGCAGCCCCCACCAGGCCCCCACTCATGTCCCCTATCCCCCCCACCCCCCCAGTCACCAGGGGCACCCTCCACCAGGCCCCCACTCATGTCTCCCACCACCCCCACCCCCCCAGTCACCAGGGGCACCCTCCACCAGGCCCCCACTCATGTCCCCTATCACCCCCACCCCCCCAGTCACCAGGGGCACCCTCCACCAGGCCCCCACTCATGTCTCCCACCACCCCCACCCCCCCAGTCACCAGGGGCACCCTCCACCAGGCCCCCACTCATGTCCCCTATCACCCCCACCCCCCCAGTCACCAGGGGCACCCTCCACCAGGCCCCCACTCATGCCTCCCACCACCCCCACCCCCCCAGTCACCAGGGGCAGCCTCCACCAGGCCCCCACTCATGTCTCCCACCACCCCCACCCCCCAGCAGTGCAGAGGCAGCCCCCACCAGGCCCCCACTCATGTCCCCTATCACCCCCACCCCCCCAGTCACCAGGGGCACCCTCCACCAGGCCCCTACCCATGTCTCCCACCACCCCCACCCCCCAGCAGTGCAGGGGCAGCCCCCACCAGGCCCCCAATCATGTCCCCTATCACCCCCACCCCCCCCAGTCACCAGGGGCACCCTCCACCAGGCCCCCACTCATGTCTCCCACCACCCCCACCCCCCCAGTCACCAGGGGCACCCTCCACCAGGCCCCCACTCATGTCTCCCACCACCCCCACCCCCCAGTCACCAGGGGCACCCTCCACCAGGCCCCCACTCATGTCCCCCATCACCCCCACCCCCCCAGTCACCAGGGGCACCCTCCACCAGGCCCCCACTCATGTCTCCCACCACCCCCACCCCCCCAGTCACCAGGGGCACCCTCCACCAGGCCCCCACTCATGTCTCCCACCACCCCCACCCCCCCAGTCACCAGGGGCAGCCTCCACCAGGCCCCCACTCATGTCTCCCACCACCCCCACCCCCCCAGTCACCAGGGGCACCCTCCACCAGGCCCCCACTCATGCCTCCCACCACCCCCACCCCCCCAGTCACCATGGGCAGCCTCCACCAGGCCCCCACTCATGTCTCCCACCACCCCCACCCCCCAGCAGTGCAGGGGCAGCCTCCACCAGGCCCCCACCCATGTCTCCCAGCACCCCCACCCCCCAGCAGTGCAGGGGCAGCCTCCACCAGGCCCCCACCCATGTCTCCCACCACCCCCACCCCCCAGCAGTGCAGGGGCAGCCCCCACCAGGCCCCCACTCATGTCCCCTATCACCCCCACCCCCCCAGTCACCAGGGGCACCCTCCACCAGGCCCCCACCCATGTCTCCCACCACTCCAACCCCCAGCAGTGCAGGGGCAGCCCCCACCAGGCCCCCACTCATGTCCCCTATCACCCCCACCCCCCCAGTCACCAGGGGCACCCTCCACCAGGCCCCCACTCATGTCTCCCACCACCCCCACCCCCCCCAGTCACCAGGGGCAGCCTCCACCAGGCCCCCACTCATGTCTCCCACCACCCCCACCCCCCCAGTCACCAGGGGCACCCTCCACCAGGCCCCGACTCATGCCTCCCACCACCCCCACCCCCCCAGTCACCAGGGGCAGCCTCCACCAGGCCCCCACTCATGTCTCCCACCGCCCCCACCCCCCAGCAGTGCAGGGGCAGCCCCCACCAGGCCCCCACTCATGTCCCCTATCACCCCCACCCCCCCAGTCACCAGGGGCACCCTCCACCAGGCCCCCACTCATGTCTCCCACCACCCCCACCCCCCCAGTCACCAGGGGCACCCTCCACCAGGCCCCCACTCATGTCTCCCACCACCCCCACCCCCCAGCAGTGCAGGGGCACCCTCCACCAGGCCCCCACTCATGTACCCTATCACCCCCACCCCCCCAGT
The DNA here is from genome assembly GCF_040938575.1 of Ambystoma mexicanum. Taxonomy (NCBI): domain Eukaryota; kingdom Metazoa; phylum Chordata; class Amphibia; order Caudata; family Ambystomatidae; genus Ambystoma; species Ambystoma mexicanum. Next base: position 321,778,651 of record NC_090925.1, on the reverse strand, counting down.
CACCAGGGGCACCCTCCACCAGGCCCCCACTCATGTCTCCCACCACCCCCACCCCCCAGTCACCAGGGGCAGCCTCCACCAGGCCCCCACTCATGTCTCCCACCACCCCCACCCCCCAGCAGTGCAGGGGCAGCCTCCACCAGGCCCCCACCCATGTCTCCCACCACCCCCACCCCCCAGCAGTGCAGGGGCAGCCTCCACCAGGCCCCCACCCATGCCTCCCACCACCCCCACCCCCCAGCAGTGCAGGGGCAGCCCCCACCAGGCCCCCACTCATGTCCCCTATCCCCCCCACCCCCCCAGTCACCAGGGGCACCCTCCACCAGGCCCCCACTCATGTCTCCCACCACCCCCACCCCCCCAGTCACCAGGGGCACCCTCCACCAGGCCCCCACTCATGTCCCCTATCACCCCCACCCCCCAGTCACCAGGGGCACCCTCCACCAGGCCCCCACTCATGTCTCCCACCACCCCCACCCCCCCAGTCACCAGGGGCACCCTCCACCAGGCCCCCACTCATGTCCCCTATCACCCCCACCCCCCAGTCACCAGGGGCACCCTCCACCAGGCCCCCACTCATGTCTCCCACCACCCCCACCCCCCCAGTCACCAGGGGCAGCCTCCACCAGGCCCCCACTCATGTCTCCCACCACCCCCACCCCCCCAGTCAGCAGGGGCACCCTCCACCAGGCCCCCACTCATGCCTCCCACCACCCCCACCCCCCCAGTCACCAGGGGCAGCCTCCACCAGGCCCCCACTCATGTCTCCCACCACCCCCACCCCCCAGCAGTGCAGAGGCAGCCCCCACCAGGCCCCCACTCATGTCCCCTATCACCCCCACCCCCCAGTCACCAGGGGCACCCTCCACCAGGCCCCTACCCATGTCTCCCACCACCCCCACCCCCCAGCAGTGCAGGGGCAGCCCCCACCAGGCCCCCACTCATGTCCCCTATCACCCCCACCCCCCAGTCACCAGGGGCACCCTCCACCAGGCCCCCACTCATGTCTCCCACCACCCCCACCCCCCCAGTCACCAGGGGCACCCTCCACCAGGCCCCCACTCATGTCTCCCACCACCCCCACCCCCCCAGTCACCAGGGGCACCCTCCACCAGGCCCCCACTCATGTCCCCTATCACCCCCACCCCCCCAGTCACCAGGGGCACCCTCCACCAGGCCCCCACTCATGTCTCCCACCACCCCCACCCCCCCAGTCACCAGGGGCACCCTCCACCAGGCCCCCACTCATGTCCCCTATCACCCCCACCCCCCCAGTCACCAGGGGCACCCTCCACCAGGCCCCCACTCATGTCTCCCACCACCCCCACCCCCCCAGTCACCAGGGGCAGCCTCCACCAGGCCCCCACTCATGTCTCCCACCACCCCCACCCCCCCAGTCACCAGGGGCACCCTCCACCAGGCCCCCACTCGTGCCTCCCACCACCCCCACCCCCCCAGTCACCATGGGCAGCCTCCACCAGGCCCCCACTCATGTCTCCCACCACCCCCACCCCCCAGCAGTGCAGGGGCAGCCTCCACCAGGCCCCCACCCATGTCTCCCACCACCCCCACCCCCCAGCAGTGCAGGGGCAGCCTCCACCAGGCCCTCACCCATGTCTCCCACCATCCCCACCCCCCAGCAGTGCAGGGGCAGCCCCCACCAGGCCCCCACTCATGTCCCCTATCACCCCCACCCCCCCAGTCACCAGGGGCACCCTCCACCAGGCCCCCACCCATGTCTCCCACCACTCCAACCCCCAGCAGTGCAGGGGCAGCCCCCACCAGGCCCCCACTCATGTCCCCTATCACCCCCACCCCCCAGTCACCAGGGGCACCCTCCACCAGGCCCCCACTCATGTCTCCCACCACCCCCACCCCCCCAGTCACCAGGGGCAGCCTCCACCAGGCCCCCACTCATGTCTCCCACCACCCCCACCCCCCCAGTCACCAGGGGCACCCTCCACCAGGCCCCGACTCATGCCTCCCACCACCCCCACCCCCCCAGTCACCAGGGGCAGCCTCCACCAGGCCCCCACTCATGTCTCCCACCGCCCCCACCCCCCAGCAGTGCAGGGGCAGCCCCCACCAGGCCCCCACTCATGTCCCCTATCACCCCCACCCCCCCAGTCACCAGGGGCACCCTCCACCAGGCCCCCACTCATGTCTCCCACCACCCCCACCCCCCCAGTCACCAGGGGCACCCTCCACCAGGCCCCCACTCATGTCTCCCACCACCCCCTCGCCCCAGCAGTGCAGGGGCACCCTCCACCAGGCCCCCACTCATGTACCCTATCACCCCCACCCCCCCAGTCACCAGGGGCACCCTCCACCAGGCCCCCACTCATGTCTCCCACCACCCCCACCCCCCAGCAGTGCAGGGGCAGCCTCCACCAGGCCCCCACCCATGTCTCCCACCACCCCCACCCCCCCAGTCACCAGGGGCAGCCTCCACCAGGCCCCCACTCATGTCTCCCACCACCCCCACCCCCCAGCAGTGCAGAGGCAACCCCCACCAGGCCCCCACTCATGTCCCCTATCACCCCCACCCCCCCAGTCACCAGGGGCACCCTCCACCAGGCCCCTACCCATGTCTCCCACCACCCCCACCCCCCAGCAGTGCAGGGGCAGCCCCCACCAGGCCCCCACTCATGTCCCCTATCACCCCCACCCCCCCAGTCACCAGGGGCACCCTCCACCAGGCCCCCACTCATGTCTCCCACCACCCCCACCCCCCCAGTCACCAGGGGCACCCTCCACCAGGCCCCCACTCATGTCTCCCACCACCCCCACCCCCCCAGTCACCAGGGGCACCCTCCACCAGGCCCCCACTCATGTCCCCTATCACCCCCACCCCCCCAGTCACCAGGGGCACCCTCCACCAGGCCCCCACTCATGTCTCCCACCACCCCCACCCCCCCAGTCACCAGGGGCACCCTCCACCAGGCCCCCACTCATGTCCCCTATCACCCCCACCCCCCCAGTCACCAGGGGCACCCTCCACCAGGCCCCCACTCATGTCTCCCACCACCCCCACCCCCCCAGTCACCAGGGGCAGCCTCCACCAGGCCCCCACTCATGTCTCCCACCACCCCCACCCTCCACCAGGCCCCCACTCATGCCTCCCACCACCCCCACCCCCCAGTCACCATGGGCAGCCTCCACCAGGCCCCCACTCATGTCTCCCACCACCCCCACCCCCCAGCAGTGCAGGGGCAGCCTCCACCAGGCCCCCACCCATTTCTCCCACCACCCCCACCCCCCAGCAGTGCAGGGGCAGCCTCCACCAGGCCCTCACCCATGTCTCCCACCACTCCAACCCCCAGCAGTGCAGGGGCAGCCCCCACCAGGCCCCCACTCATGTCCCCTATCACCCCCACCCCCCCAGTCACCAGGGGCACCCTCCACCAGGCCCCCACTCATGTCTCCCACCACCCCCACCCCCCCAGTCACCAGGGGCAGCCTCCACCAGGCCCCGACTCATGCCTCCCACCACCCCCACCCCCCCAGTCACCAGGGGCAGCCTCCACCAGGCCCCCACTCATGTCTCCCACCGCCCCCAACCCCCAGCAGTGCAGGGGCAGCCCCCACCAGGCCCCCACTCATGTCCCCTATCACCCCCACCCCCCCAGTCACCAGGGGCACCCTCCACCAGGCCCCCACTCATGTCTCCCACCACCCCCACCCCCCCAGTCACCAGGGGCACCCTCCACCAGGCCCCCACTCATGTCTCCCACCACCCCCACCCCCCAGCAGTGCAGGGGCAGCAGGCAGTCAGGCAGCAGCAGGTGGGAGCGTGCTCGGGCTCTGGGGGGCAGTAGTTCGGCCTTCCGGGCAGGAGCGTGGTATTCTGTGTGCGTACGCGTGGCCAGCTTGGTACGGAGTGATTTGGCACGTGAAAATCCTGCACGTCAGCGTGAAAACTGAGGAAAGGCCCTCAGCGCGTAAGCGCGTCTGTGACGTGACCCGCACAGGTGTTTCCCACACAGCACGTGATGACAGAGCACACGTGGAAAGACTGCACGTCAGAGTGTAATCGCGTGTGATTGGTGGAAATGGCCCTACACGCAGAAGTGACAAAGCGTGTGATTGGTGGAAATGGCCCTACACGCAGAAGTGACAAAGCGTGTAATTGGTGGAAATGGCCCTACACGCAGAAGTGACAAAGCATGTAATTGGTGGAAATGGCCCTAGCGCGTACACGCCGCGTAAGTGACGCTGGACGTGTGGGCCTGTATAAAAGGTACGTGTAGAACACGTTTTCCTTGTACGTGCTTTTCGTGGAGAGCGAGTGGGTGAATTCTGTACTTCTTGTCGTTTCACACGCGATTTACTTCACGGCGTTTCAAGTTCGTATTCCCTGTTACCTCTGACAGCTTTTTCTCTTTTTTCTCTTTTACTGGTTTACCTGGGCCTGTTCCCTCAAACAGTGTTCCCTTCTGCTGTTGTCCTGTCTCCTCAGACAGCGTACAAATCTTCTTTTGGCGGGGGTGTTGCCAACCAAACGTGCTCCTTTTACACGCTCGTTTACCAGGCAGACGGTGAGTCACGCACGTATCTAACATCTGTGCTTGCCCCGTGTGTAGCCTACCCCTTCAGAGGTCATTCTAGGCTGCGTGTGACACGCATACGTTCATTCTTGTGTTACTGGGTTCCACAGCGTAGTGCAGGTTTTTCTTTCTGCACACGTGGTCTAGGAGGGGTTGCGTGCACGTCATCTCCCTTTTTTGGGCCTCCTGTGCGTTGCGTGACCCGTCATCTTTCCCCAGGGGTTACATTCAGCCTTGCTAGAGCACTAGGGTACAATTACCATCGGTACCCAACCCCTTTGACCCTCAATTGCCCAGGACAATAGTCTACATCCACTCCCATACGCACATTAACATCAGTGCCATGGCTGGGAGGCGAGGATTCCGTAAGGGTGGCAAAGGTGGAAGAGCCACAAGTGGTGGCCGTGGTGGATCCGGTAGGGGACGTGGTCGTAACTTGCAGGGTGAGCCTGTCCCCCCATGTGTGGAGGACCAGTCACGGGCACCCATAATCCCCCCTCTCCCCCCCTTCCCGTTGAGGCTGATGTGGCTGACACCATCCATGCTCAGCCCTTGTTGGACCAGCCCATTGTGGCACCAGACCTGGCTGACTCCATGGCTGACTTCCAGGTCAGCAGGGCTACGACACGTGCGCTGGTGCACGTTGATGCCATCATGCCACGTGGATCTGGGGCAGCAAGGTCATCTGCTGCACCAAGGAGGCAGGGCGGAGAGGCTGCAGGGGCAGCTGCGGCTCCATCCACCCCAGCCCTCACACACCCAGCCAGGACAGTGTCGGTCCTAGTCCATGCTGCTGACATTCCCCCTGACACCATCACACTAGAGCCAATGCCTGCACCAACTCCCATGCTGAGTGTGCAATCCCACACTCCTGATACAGAGTCCACCAGGGCTCCTGCCCCTAGTGTCCAGAGCGGCGCAGGACACTCAGGATCACCACCACCTTCCAAGCGGAAGAGGAAGAGTGCTCATCCGGCACAGGCTGATGCCCCAGACACGGCTACACAGTCCGGCCCGTCCAGGAAGCCCAGCTTCACGGATGATGAACTGAATGCACTTGTCGAGTATGTGTCCGGACATGACAACGAGATGGTCATTGTTGCAGGATCCAAGACCACACCTGCACAACGCCAGGCACACTGGCAGACCGTTGCGGACATCGTAAGTGCCCTTGGAATCGTGAGGCGCACAGCCAATGATTGCTATAAGCGCTGGAATGACCTAAAGCGCAGGGCAAAGAGTAAGCTGGCCTCAAGTCATGCCGCAACTCTAGTGACTGGAGGTGGGTCTCCAGTAGTAGACACGGAACTCACTCCACATGAGTCAGTCGCTGGGACCTACGTCACGGAGGAACAGATCCAAGGCGTGGGAGATCTGGCTGATTACGAGGCATTGTCCGGTGAGTGCACATGCATGTGTGTGTCATCCATGTGCATGGTGTGTGTGTGAGGGCTTCTGTTTGTGTGCCAGGTGAGAGTGTGTGCGCCTGAGTCGTATGGGTCAGCCATGTGCTTCATGCAATACTTCCTGCGCAGCTGCATTTGGCCATAGCAGTATCCCTTCTGCCAACAGTAGACATCTAGCCCAACTGCACGCCAGTTGCCCTTGAAGTGTCACCTTGCCACAGCATTGTTGCTTATTTTTCACTGTTCATTCAGTCAGATTGTTTGCATTCCCCCACTTTTACTAGCCATGTCGCTGTCCACTAGTCACATGTCTGACATGGCTATGGTGAAGTGGAGTGACTTTGTTACCTGGATATCATTTGTACACACATGTCCCTGTGCAATCGGACCATTTCAGACTGGCAGCTCCAGGTGAAAAATCTGACCTGTTAGAATTAGAAAAGCAATTACATGCGGGAACTGGACTGAATGAATAGGTGCTGCCCTCCTCTCCATCTTCACTCAATAGCAATGGTACATGCCATCTGTGTGATGGCATGTGTGTTTCACCTGGCAATCACAGGCCAATGTGTGATGCCACTGCCAGGCAGCATGCAGAAAATGTGTTCATTTACCATCTTGGTGTCATCAGTGTGTGCCATTTGCCTGCACTTCATACGCAGTGAGGGTGCATGCATGGGAGGATTTTAGTCATGTGGGACATGTGTCAATCAAGTACTGGTTCTCTTGCTTCTCAGCCCTCATTGTGTGCCATGGTGCTAATGCTTGTTTCCATTTCTTTGTTTTCATGTCTTTGCAGGAGAAGACGCACCTGATACTGCTGGGGTTGTGGAGATGGTGCAGACCCAGGAGGGGTCCGAGGGCCGACCAACCACCAGTGAGGGACGTGGTGTGGTGGTGGGGGAGAACCCACAAGTGCTGCAGGTCGTGCTCTCAAGGGGTGTCTCTGGCTGCACCTCCCCCGAGCTGTACTCAGGTGTTGATTCGGATGAGACCTACGTGCCGTCGCAGGTGAGTGTTCCAGGGAGGGATTCTGTTCTGTCTCACCCACCTGCACCAGGGTCAGAACCCTCCATGGGGATGTCCGTGTTGGCAGCTACGCCTTTGGTGGTTACGGATGCAGGGTCACACTCCGCGACATCTGATCCTGTTCCTGGGCCAGCAGATCAGAGGGGGAATGCAGTCCTGCAGCCTCAGGCAGTGCCGGCACAGCAAGGCGCAGTTCGCCTTGCCCCAGACAGGTGTGGTGCCCGCCGACGTGGTGGCCGTACGCCACCTGGCAATACCGCATGGGAGCAATCCATTTACGGTATGGCAACCCAACAGGCTGCATCATCCGAGATGATGGCTCAGGCCATGGATAGGGTGGCCACTTCCATTGTCCCCCCAGAAAGGCTGATGGAGCGACTAGAGCAGGCAACCGACTCCATCTGCCAGTCACACAGGGAGGACATGTTGGGGTCCAACAGGGACAGGCGGGCGGCACTGGTGACTCTGCAGGAGGCCATCTCCATTGAGTCCCAGGGCCACAGGGAAGCCCTGAGGCAGGAGCTCCTTCACCTCAGGATGACTCTTGTTGAGCTTGAGGCTTCAACACACCAAAGGACAGAACAGCAGCTGGAGCGTCTCACCCGTACGCTCTCAGCTGAGATGCAGGCAACGAGGGCGGAGGTCCGGGCATCCCGTGAGTTGTTGCATGGGGACCTCCGCACACTCATCCTCCAGAACCAGACCTACCACACCCGCATGCTTGCAGCCATGGAGGAGCAGACTAGGGCCTTGCGTGGGCTGCCTCCCATAGTGCAACCACCTCCGGATGCAGCTGCACAGGGTGATAATAGCGACAGCAGTGATACTCCCACAACAGGGTAGCCGTGTGGGCCATGAGCCCATGGAGGTGTTTTATTTTCCCAGGATCCACGCAGGTGGGTTCTGGTGTGCATCCTGTCCTCGGACCTCCTGGGTGGCCTCCCCAACCCCCCCCCCCCCGGGCCCATCAATGGCCATTTTTGATTGTTTCGTATTTTTATTTTTATTGTTATTTATTTTATTCCCTATTTTTTTGGGACGATTTGTTGGCTTCCGTGGTTCCTGTGGGCATACGCTGCATTGTGGCTGGGCACATGCAGGCTTGTAATGTATTTGGTTCAGATGCTTGGGTTTGAGTCACACACACCCCTCCTGCTTCCCGTTTCCATGGGCTTGCAAAGGGTGTGCCCAAGTGACAGTGAATTACACAGTGACGTTGGACTCCCATGAGCTGTGTGGGCAGTCTGTAGTCAATACTGTGTATACATTCCTAGTGCATATTGCTGTTGTGTTGTACACTGCATGTTGCATTGATGTGTAACTCATCTTCTGTGTCTACCTCCCAATTTGCAGGTCCCTTCCTCATGTCTACACAAGGACCTCTAGTCTGGAGATGGGGTCCATGTTGGCAGCAGTGCACCTACAACTCTACATGGCGCCAACACTGCACAGTTGGTGGTGGTGGGAGTGCAGGCATTTCCAGGTGGTGAGACTACTAATATGTAAAATTTGTGATGTCATGTTAATGGTAGTACGTGCTCAAGTATGTTGTTGGTCCGGCATTGCTGTGAGCATTTCAGGTGTTGCAGGTTTCTAATAGGGACACTGTACATAGTGACACTAGTATCATGTTGTGGGGATTACTTTGTTTACCTGCAAATAGCATGACATGGTACGGTGTGTCGTGTGGCGGTGCTGGGGTTGGGTTGGCTGACATGGCACTGTCCTCTTGTTGCATTTTGCAAGTGGGTATTCTTTTTAGCTGCTTGAATGTGTAACTCCACAAAACTGCATTGGTGGTGTCTGTGTGGGTAGGGATGCACACATTGTGACACTTCCAGGTGAACAATCTCAGGCTGATATGGTATTCACGGTTCATTCTCCAGACATTCAGGATCAGTGTCAGGTTGAGTCATCATTGATTGTCAGATGGAATGTGCCAGGGCAGTGTGCACTCCACAGGGGTGTGATTTCTATGTGAAGTAATTAGCCACTAGCTGTGTACGGGCTGCCTCCCCACGTGCCCTTTCCCCTCCCATGCGCAGCGGCTGTGCATGTGGTTGGGGATGTGGGGCCACCACCATGTCCACGGCCAGGCCCCGGCGTGTTGCAACGTTGTGCAGGACACATGCTGCCACTATGATCCTGCACACTACTGGGGAGCGTATAACAGCTGCCCGCCAGAACGGTCAAGGGAGCGAAAGCGTGACTTTAGCACTCCGAATGTGCGCTCCACTATGCCCCGGGTTGTAATGTGGGCTGTGTTATATCTTACCTCGGGTGGCGTGGTGGGGTTCCGAATTGGCGTCATCATGTGGGGTCTGAGAGGGTAGGCACTGTCCCCTGTGGAGGTGGTGATTGGTATCATTGGTGGGGTTGTGACCTTGCTCAGTATCCAACATGCATGCATGTGCAGTGGCATACATACTCACCAAGCAGCCATGTATCGCCATGCCGCCCAGCATCTAGGTCCCGGCATAGGGTGGACATTCGGTAAATGAAGCTGTCGTGGGTGGAGCCGGGATAGTTGGCATATACTGAGGTGATGATTCCCTTGGCATTACATACTACCTGCACGTTGATGGAATGCCAGTGCTTGCGGTTCCTATAGATGTGCTCAGATGCCCTGGGGGGACGTAGAGCCACATGGGTGCAGTCGATGGCACCTAGCACTTTGGGGAATCGTGCCACACCGTAAAAATCCAGGGCGGCAGCATGCCTTTCTGCAGGTGTTCTGGGCAGGTATATGTGCCTGCGGACTGATGGGCGTGCAGTGATGATGTTCAAGACCTGGTGTAGGCAGCGTGACTGGGTGGCCTGGGACACCCCACCCACTATGGCACTTGTCCGCTGAAATGATCCAGTGGCTAAGAAGTGCAGTACATTGAGGACCTTCTCCAGGGGGCTGAGTGCTTGGGAGCACAGGGTGGGTGATGTGAGGTCATCCTCCCACTCACTCACCAGGTCCAGTATTATGTGTGGTGGAAACCTGTACCTTCCATACACCTGGTCATCAGGCATCCCGAAAAGGCTGGTTCTGGGTGTGAATATTCTGGCCCTGACTATCCTCCTCCTCCTCCTTTGGTAGCCCACTGCCACTGCTGCTAGGAACGGTATGTTCATCCTGGCGTCTGGCTTGTTATTGTTAAAGTGCGCAAAATCATGCTTTGCGCGTGTTCTAGGCGAGCGTGTGACCCGCGCACCCCTGGAATCCAGTTCCCAGTCCAATAGCGTGTGGAAATTCACACGCACAACGGGATACAGGTGCGCTGACGTACTTGCGTGTGTAAGTGCCCGCGCACCCCTGAAATACACGTACATAGGCCAATCGCGTGTACGCGCACTTTTGTCCAATTACACGCGATGACACTCTGACGTGCAGTATTTACACGTGTGCTCTGTCATCACGTGCTGGGTGGGGAACACCCGTGCGGGTCATGTCACATACGCGCTTACGCGCTGAGGGACTCTGGACCAATAGAATCGCGTATGCGTGCTTACGCGCTTACGCGCTAAGGGCCTTTCCTCGGATTTCACGCTGACGTGCCGAATTTTCACGTGCCAAATCACTCCGTATCAAGCTGGCCACGCGAAAACACACGGAAGACCACGCTCCTGCCCAGAAGGCCGAGTTACTGCCCCCCGTGCCCCGAGCAGCCTCCCACGTGCCATCTGCTGCTGCCTGCCTGCCTGCTGCCACCGTGCCCTGCCATTTGGTGCCTGCACATCAGCCATCTGCAGGGGTCCAGTTGCTGTGTCCACCCCTGCTGGAACTGAAGACTCCCGACTGGGATTACATCGCTCCACAGCCCAGCCCCAGGACCCAGTTGCCCACCCACACCTGCCTCTGGGGTTGCCATGTCGGGCACTTCCACATCTGGCACCAGTGGCAACCCCAGGCCAGAGGGGCAGAGGGGCACCAGCTTCACTGCCACCGAAGTTGGTGTCCTGGTGGAGCATGTCCTGGGGCAGTATGATGCCCTCTTTGGATCGTCCCGCGCCAGCAAGGATGGACGGGAGAGGATCTGGGCCGACTGTGTGGTTGCCATCAACGCGGAGGGGGTGGCAACCCGCAACGTCCAGAAGATCAAGAAGCGCTGGGAGGACTTGAGGTCCAGGACCCTTGTGAAGGCCCGGCGCCTCGTGGAGGGGGGCCGGGGCCGCATGAGTTCCATCCAGATGAGGGTCCTGGAACGCGTACGCCCAGCGCTCCACGCCCAGATCCTTGAGAGGGAGGCCCGTCTGGAGTTGAGCGGTAAGTGTCCAAGCATTACTGTGTGACACAGGGCATGTTGCTGTGTGCTGGGTCTATGATACTTGCCTGTATGTGTGCCATAGGCCATGTATGCATGTATGTGTGCATGGACATCATGGTAATGCATGTGCAACCAGTGATGTGTGACCCACATGGTTGTTGCATGTGTTCAAATGCCGCATGTGGAGCCCTATGCAGATTTTGAACATGAGAGCATGCCAGTCTCTGTACCGGGACATGGGTGGGGGTGAGGGATGGGTGCTGATGCCAGGTACATATGTGGTAGCCATGTCTGTGTGGCTGACCGGCGTGTCTGTGACTTGTGCATGCCATGGATGCATGACACATGTGTGTGACAATGCACAGATTCAGTGAAGCAGCCAAATTGCCCTTGTATCCGCTGTGTTTGTTGTGTTTGGGGCCAGATGGATGTGACTGAGGTGAAGTGTGTGTATGTGAAAGGCATGAGCCATGATGCATGTGAGTTCCATATCATTGAATGTTTCAAGAGTCCATTGGACATGCATGGAAATGTCCATGGCATGCAGAATGCCTGTTACTGTGTGTGTTTTGCCTGGACTGACCCATGTGTTGTGGAGGGACATGATGGAAGTGTACTTTGACAGTGGTGGTCATCTGCTATTGCTACCTGTCTAGGGGACCATTGTACAGTACCCTGATGCTTGTGTTCTTTGTCTCCCTCTACGCAGCGGCTAGTGAAGAAGAGGGCGGAGACGGCGCTGTGGAGCAAGGCGGCGGGGATGCCCCCATGGCTGCAGCGGAAGGGGTGAGTGAGCCCCCACAGGGGCCTGCTACGGTGGGAGACGGTGAGGAGCCATCCAGGTTGGTGGTTTGCACAGAGGAGGAGGAGGCCGCCACTGGGGCACACATGGGGCCTGGTGGGGGCATCCGTGCTGGTGCAAGTGGTGCAGTCCAGGGCCAGGGGCAGGAGGCAGCACAGGTCACCGTGGAGGGGCCTGTGCATGTCGCTGTCCCTGACCCTGTGAGTGCACCACCATGCACCAGCAGGGATGCCCCGTCCCTGGCCCGTCCGCAGGTAGAGGGGATGTCCATGTCACCTGACTCCCCTCCACCTGCGGACGTGGGAACCCCTGGCCGTGCAGAGAAGGTCCTGATTGGGGTCGCGATGCGCACGGCTGTGATTCGTGATGCCGTGCGTGCTTCCCGGGAGGAGCACGCACGTCATCACGAAGTGCACCGTGCCGACGTGGCCCAATTGGGATCGGCCATGTTCGGGGGTTTCCTGCATGTGTTGGCCAATGTGGCGGCCCTCTCCTCCTCTGTGCAGGCTATCCACCAGTCGTTCTCCTTGCCGTCTTCCAGCCCAGATGCCACCAGGGCCCCCTGTGGACCTGCCCCGACCAATGCAGCCAGCTCGGTGGGGATCCCATCCCTGCCACAGTTGGGAGTCGGAGGTCCAGCAGGGGTGGACAACACAGCAACTGGACCCCAGCAGATGGAAGATGTGACAGCATCATCAGGCAGGGCACGTGCACGACGACGGCGTCGGTGGTTTCCATCAGCCTGGATGCCGTCGTGCTGGCAGAGGCAGTGGCGTCGGAGGCAGCAGCGGGCTCGACGTGGGAGGTATCATGGCTCGGGGCCATCAAGATCAGAGGGGCAGGCATCGGCCGGAGGGCAGGGCAACCCTGGGATGGTGGTGTCTTCCGTGTGGGAGCAGTTGGTCCAGCGGATAGGTGCGGAGCGGCAGCGGGCGGAAGAGGAGCGGCTCGCCATGGTCAGGGTGGAGTTCTCCATGCGTCGGGCGTTGAGGCGGGCTGAGTGCCTCGAGGAAGCTCGCAGGGAGTTTGAGCTGAACATGGGGTTATCCCTGCGAGACCTCGGGGCCAGGACAGAGTCCCACCTCCAGGACATCGACATGGAGTTCGATGATGCCGTGGCCAGCAACATCAACAAGTGAGCCGCAGGACTTGCCCGCTGCCTTTGTATATAGTTATATAGTTAGTTAGTGTTAGGTTTCCTTTATTTGTTTTTATTAATTTGGACCGCTCGGACAATGGCCACTTTTTTGTATATATTTTTTTCATTAGGTAGTAGTAGGTTTCCTTTATGGTGTTGGGCTCATGGACCCTGGTACATTCCTGTATTTAGTTTGTTTTTTGAAGGAACATTTTCTTTTTTTCATTATTGTGTTCACCATGTGGAAATGGTTTTTCATTCTTTTCCTTCTACTTGATATTGCTTTGGTCAACATTTGTTTTTGTATTCCTTTTTCTTTTTTTGATTTTTACTTTTGTTCTCCGACATGGACCATTTATTTTGTTATCCACATAGTTGTATGTTTGATTTGTTTACTTATTTTTAATCTTTAATACATTTTTTATTTTTACTTCCACTTGTGTTATTTTGTCTTTGGTTTCATACATGTCATGATATGGGTTTTGACATTCACTTGCAGCCATTGTGTATGTGTGTGTGACGGACATGTGTTCATTTACATACTTGCCATTGGGGTTGTGTCATGTAATTGCATTCACTATGTGGGTGGATGCAATCCTTGCCTGGGTGTTTGTGCTGGGTATGCTGCCCATTACTGCCATGATTGTGTATCGTCAGGACCTGGGGGCAGGGGGACATGGGTGGGGGCCTGGTGGAGGCTGCCGCTGCACTGCTGGGGGATGGGGGTGGTGGGAGACATGGGTGGGGGCCTGGTGGAGGCTGCCCCTGCACTGCTGGGGGGTGGGGGTGGTGGGAGACATGAGTGGGGGCCTGGTGGAGGGTGCCCCTGGTGACTGGGGGGGTGGGGGTGGTGGGAGACATGGGTGGGGGCCTGGTGGAGGGTGACCCTGGTGACTGGGGGGGTGGGGGTGGTGGGAGACATGAGTGGGGGGCTGGTGGAGGCTGCCCCTGCACTGCTGGGGGGTGGGGGTGGTGGGAGACATGAGTGGGGGCCTGGAAGAGGGTGCCCCTGGTGACTGGGGGGTGGGGGTGGTGGGAGACATGGGTGGGGGCCTGGTGGAGGGTGCCCCTGGTGACTGGGGGGGTGGGGGTGGTGGGAGACATGAGTGGGGGCCTGGTGGGGGCTGCCCCTGCACTGCTGGGGGGTGGGGGTGGTGGGAGACATGGGTGGGGGCCTGGTGGAGGCTGCCCCTGGTGGCTGGGGGGGTGGGGGTGATAGGGGACATGAGTGGGGGCCTGGTGGAGGCTGCCCCTGCACTGCTGGTGGGTGGGGGTGGTGGGAGACATGAGTGGGGGCCTGGTGGAGGGTGCCCCTGGTGACTGGGGGGGTGGGGGTGGTGGGAGACATGAGTGGGGGCCTGGTGGAGGGTGCCCCTGGTGACTGGGGGGGTGGGGGTGATAGGGGACATGAGTGGGGGCCTGGTGGGGGCTGCCCCTGCACTGCTGGGGGGTGGGGGTGGTGGGAGACATGGGTGGGGGCCTGGTGGAGGCTGCCCCTGCACTGCTGGGGGGTGGGGGGAGACATGAGTGGGGGCCTGGTGGAGGGTGCCCCTGGTGACTGGGGGGGTGGGGGTGGTGAGAGACATGAGTGGGGGCCTGGTGGAGGGTGCCCCTGGTGACTGGGGGGGTGGGGGTGATAGGGGACATGAGTGGGGGCCTGGTGGAGGGTGCCCCTGTACTGCTGGGGGGTAGGGGTGGTGGGAGACATGAGTGGGGGCCTGGTGGAGGGTGCCCCTGGTGGCGGGGGGTGGGGGTGATAGGGGACATGAGTGGGTGCCTGGTGGAGGCTGCCCCTGCACTGCTGGGGGGTGGGGGTGGTGGGAGACATGAGTGGGGGCCTGGTGGAGGGTGCCCCTGGATGGTGGGGGTGGTGGGAGACATGAGCAGGTGTGCAGGGTAGTCCCCTGTTTTGTGGGCTGCCTGCAGGGGCCGTGGAGGGTGTACAGGGAACACCTGTGAGGACCCACCCAGCCTAATCGCGTGTGTAACTTCCCACGCACCCCTGTAATACACGTACCAAGCCAAATCGCGTGTGATAATTCCCGCGCACCCCTGAAATACACGCGCCCAGGCTATTCGCGTGTGGAACTTCCCGCGCACCCCTGAAATACACGCGCCCAGGCTATTCGCGTGTGGAACTTCCCGCGCACCCCTGAAATACACGCGCCCAGGCTATTCGCGTGTGGAACTTCCCGTGCACCCCTGAAATACACGCGCCCAGTATATTCGCGTGTGGAACTTCCCGCGCACCCCTGAAATACACGTACCCTGGCTAATCGCCTGTAATACACGTAGCCCGCTCCCCCAGGCCCGATCGCGTGAGAAACTTCACGCGAACCCCTGTAATACACGTAGCCCGCTCCCCCAGGCCCGATCGCGTGAAAAACTTCACGCGAACCCCTGTAATACACGTAGCCCGCTCCCCCAGGCCCCGATCGCGTGAGAAACTTCACGCGAACCCCTGTAATACACGTAGCCCGCTCCCCCAGGCCCGATCGCGTGAAAAACTTCACGCGAACCCCTGTAATACACGTAGCCCGCTCCCCCAGGCCCGATCGCGTGAAAAATTCACGCGAACCCCTGTAATACACGTAGCCCGCTCCCCCAGGCCCGATCGCGTGAGAAACTTCACGCGAACCCCTGAAATACACGTAGCCCGCTCCCCCAGGCCCGATCGCGTGAAGTTGTACCCTGCTGAAATCGCGTGTGAGACTTCCCGCGCACCCCGGTATACACGCACACGTATTTTTTGTCAGCGGGTGTCCGTGTTTGTGGGTACCCCTTTGCACGTCATTTGTCCTGGAGGGCCACAGTATAGGACATTCATCATGGCAGTATATAGGTGCTATTTGTTGGCGCACCTTTTGGCGCACATTTCTTACAGCCGCAGAGACGCTACCGCCTGCTTTCTTGTGGCGGTCGTGTTTGTGCCTGTGCGCTGGTTTGAGCGTGCGCTTTTTTGCCCTATTCTATTCCATGAATACGTGTTGTAGGCGAGCGTGTGGGCGTTCCGCGCACTTGTGCCCTGTACTTCCCCCGTGACGCCCACGTTTTTGCAAGTTGTTCCCCATTCCGAGTGTTACGCCCGTGTTCCGCCTACTTTTGTTGCGTGCGCCGCGCTATGTGCGAATTTCGCTGTGGCCTGTGCGATTTTCGCTGTGACCTGGCGCACGCTGTTAGATGTCCTGTGCGCCAACGTGCGCGGCGCACTTTTTTATTGCACACCCGCTGGTTTTCTCGCGCACGGACTTCCATGAATCGACGTGCGCTGCTTTTCGTGCGATTTTCGCACTTGCACTGCGATTTTCGCTATTCCACTGCGATTCGCACGTTTTTGCCCACTTGCACCGCGCTAATTATTCCATGAATCGGCCTCCAAATATGAAGCATGCCTTTGTCAAACATTGAAATTCAAACACAACTTGTCCAACATTATCTTTGGTTATTAGTGTTTAGTAGGCCATTTCTTTGCATTCTGCTGAATTGCATTCTGATATTTGTAGTCTTCCATTCAAGGTGGGGTGATCAATGCCACAATTGTAAACTTTCTGCCTAACATATTTCTCTAAGAATATATATATATATGTTTGTGAGCACTTAACCATGGTCTGTGTACTTTTCAAGTACTCTTCATAAAACAGAGTATTGTTGAAAGCCAATACGTGGGGGTGAGAGGTGAAAGGATGAGAGGGCAAGTGAGTCATTAATATTTGCCCATGTTGTGGCAAGAGAGGTTACAGTCCTGGACACTGGAGCGGTTGTTTTCCCTAGTTCTGGCCCTGTGCTGATTTTCAGGGCATAAGTCAAGGATACATGTTACGTAACCTGGGTGGACAGCGTCCACCCACTTTTTTAAGGGGGCAAATACAACCCCTTTTAGGTGTTTTTGAGGCTAGCATTAAAAAAGGTTTGATCGCTTTAGTGTTTGGCTACTAGGATTTCACCAGAGGTTGTCACATTTCCAATGCAGATGCTTACCCGCACTGGTGCAATAAATCACCACTTGCGCCAAAAGTCGGGCTAGCTGCGGATGTGTCTGGTTCATGGGGGCCCATTTTAAAATGATGTTTGGGGTGCCCCTTGCCTACAGCTTGGAAATCCAGTCTGAGGCACCCATGCAGTACATGTATTATAGAGATAAAGGAATGCAAAGGGAAGGGCGATATTAATTGCAGAATATCACGGGACAGGCAGCCAGCTGGGTGCTGAAACACTAAATGTCCGCTGAAAAGCCAGTCAGCTCTTTGTCATCAAGATGCTAATGTAGTCAAAGCCAGAGTAACAATGCAAAGAGGTGATATGAATGCTGCTGGATACTGCAGGAGGCCTGGGAGAGGTGATAGCCTGAAAGCATCTTGTAGCATGTGCGTTGCAAAGCACACATTTAATGTACTGAATTAAAACATATTTTTGCTTTTTGATAAGAATTCCAGCATGGGGGCAGCTGCTAGATGCTCATTTTAAATGAAATGTTGAAACACACTGGCCCCAACAGCATGACAAAATGATATTTCCATCATTACTGGATATCTATATAATGATTGTCTTTATGCATACAACAAAGTACCAGCTATTCTCAATACAAGCTGCTGTAAAATACACCATCACACTTACAGACGTAAGAATAATGTACCACCATTAGTATGTCTAAATGTTTGCTGGGGCAGTACTCCGCACCACCTTTGATGTGGGTTGGGTTGGGTTGGGATCGCTCGGTGTGCTCTCTCAATCTCAAATGCTCCTGGAAAAATGTACGCCCCACCACCTTTCAAAGTCACCAACCACCACTTCTTATCACGTACCTAATACTCCTTCTTTGTGGACTTGATGTCATAATAGGACCAAATCACTGATCTGATGAAATCGACTTGCAAATCTGACCATGGCAGTGTCGTTCACCTTTTTTGTAGAGGAGCTCTGTGTGCGAGTGAACTGGGTTGGAATGAAGCACAGACAAGACACCCCTTTAGGTAAATGTCAAGGTCTTTGCCCATGTGTGGCCAGTAAGCAACCTTGCACTGTCATATGAAACACCCTATAGCTGGCAATGGCCATGTCATAAGCGTGGTTCAACATCAGGCTTCGGAACAAACCGTCTTGGATCTGCAACATCTTGGAAAACTTCATCAACACCCGGAGAACCTCCTTACCAACGTAACCAGATTCTGTTAGAGGGAAACTCATGGGGTCTTCAATGTGTCGATGGAATTTTCCGATGATCGGGTCTTCTTTCTGTGCAGTGATCAAGTCTGCATCTGGGGTATCTTTATTCTACTGGGCAGTCGATAGTACCAAGTTTGTGACCTGGTGACAGCAGTGACTTGGATTTCTCCCATCAGGGATTCTGTTTCTATGAAATCCCCCTGCAGAGCTCTGGTTTTAGCCAACTGGTCAGCCAGGTCATTCCCAGTCTTATCTGCCCCCCCCTATTTTGGAATGACCCCATATTTTCTTCTAATAGATGGTCATCTCATTAGAGGTCACCAGATTATCAATTTACTGGATCAATTTGCCATGCTTTAATGGTTTGCTGTTGGCACACAGCATGACTCGGTTCTTCCAGTTAATCTGGTGTTCCACTAACCCATTCCTGACATAATCAGAGTCAGTGATTATGACCAGTTATTTGAGTCGGTGGTGCACTGCAGTGAGGATGGCTTGATAAATGGCCATCAACTTTGCCAACTGACTACTTTGGGGTCCCATTTTGTAACCAGCAGAGGGCTCCGGGGTATCATTCACACAGGTATTCCCAATGCCAACCACTAGTTATTTTTTACAGTTCTTATCAAAATGGTAGGAACACCCACCCACATAAACTGTGTGCATCCCCTGACACGTGTCTTCTTCATAGACCTTGTGTAGAGAAGTAGAGTATGCTTCCATGTTGCTGTTGGTAATTAGACTTTCGTCCTGAAGACATTTTTCTTGAGCACAATCATGCAAGTCCCCAACCCTTGCGCTAGGGGACTCATTTTGTTTTGCCCATATCTGACCTCCACAGGAAAGCCTTGTATGGACAGAATCCATGAAGTCATTCTAGAATTACTGACATTCCCTGCAAGGATTCTGTTACGTTGTAAATATTGCAAGGGTTGCTGAAGGGTCTCAACAATGATATGCTCCACCTGCATAAATGGGCGGTAGTTTATTAACGCCCACACTGTTTCCTGAAGTGCCTTTTCACAGTCACTGAATTTTTCCTCCATATAGGACAAAGTTTTGCTCATGCACGAGATTACTTTGTTAGCCTTGTCGTGCTTTTGGTACAACACAGCTGTCAGGCAGGTATCTGAGAACCCAGTCTCCAAAAAGAACTCCTTGTTCTTTATGGGGTAAGCAAACAAGGAGCCTGGGAAAGGTTTCTTTTCAGTTGTTAAACTGCCTCTCATTGTTCTGGACACCACTCCCACTTGATTTCGACCTTTAATAAATGGACCAAGGTTCGAGTGACCTCTGCGTAGTCTTCAATTAACTTTCGACTATAATTAGTGAGTCAGAGAAGGCTTCTTAATTCTCGCAGAAGAGTAGGGTCTTTCAATTTCAATAATTCTTGCACTGCCTTCACCTAGGGGATTAAGCCCCTCAGGGGTGATCTCATGCCCTAAGAAGTTCACTCAGGTCTTACACAACAGTGCCTTCTGAAAGGACAGTTTTGCTCCAGCTTTCTGGTACTGGGTTAGAACATAGCAGATTTCTGCTGCATGTTCCTCCACAGTTGACCTCTTGATCAGAATAGGTCTCCCCTTTTGCCCAAATCGGGCATGGCCTTATTCAGAAAGATGGTGAACTAATTGGCAGAGTTTATGTCTCCAAAGGGGGTTCGGGTCCACGTATACTGCTGCACCCTGAAGGTAAAGGCCAGCTTGTATTGGTCTTCCCTACTCACAGATACTGTACAGTAGCCGTTGGTCAAGTCAATGGCGGTGTACACCTTTGACCCTTGGATTTGTGGCAGCTTGATCGATGTAGGGAAGTGACCATCTTGACATGTAGACTCCTTTGTTCAACTACCTCACCGACCGTTTGGTTTGACTATCCCCAGTACTGGGTTATTAAAGGTACTGTGGATAGGAAAACATGATCCCACAGGGTTCTAAGTTCTCAATAATCTCTGTGAGTGACTCCATGAATGCGAGAGGTAACCGATTTTGTTTCACAAATACTGGAGCCCTCTTGGGGTCAATGAAAATGGTGGTTGAATGAATGGCTCTGCGTCCACAATCATATGAGTCCACTAAAAATATATCCTAGAATTCCAGGAAGATATGTTTCAGCTTTTGCCTTTGCTCCTCGGTCTCACAGGCATCAGCAAGGGTGATCCGTTCTTCGACCATCTGCATGAAACCTGGAAAGACATTGGGCTTGGCATTTTCAGCATTATCCTCGGAGCGGGTTGAAAACAATCTCTTGTTATGGTGTTGACCTGGATAGGAGGTTCCAGGGATTCGAGGTAGTGGTCCTTGAATCTGAGTACTAACTCATCCCTCCTAGGTTACAGGTCACCTCTTCTACCCCATAAGGGCAGGAAGAGTGCACCCCGAAATTCCCCCCATGCCGGGTAAAAATCTTCTCTGGAGGAATACCATTGCTGATGTCGAAACAATCGTTTGGAATTGGTCCAATGATTTCATTACCTAAATCAATAGAATAATGCTAAGCATCAACCACCATTCCAATAAAGGGGGCTGTGCTCATATTGATACTTTGAGGGTCGCTGTTAACCATCAATATTCGAATTAAAATTCTAATTTATGTAGGAGTCATGATGTTTCAGGTTCTGTACTCAACTCACTTAATTTTGAGGGCAAGTGTGAATTGTCGCACATGTCGTGGTATGCTAACCTCTTCTTGCATTTTGAAATTCAACCGCATAAGGTAGCAATTGAGCAGACCGGAATTCTTTTTCATTTTTGTTAAAGTCCAGGGGGTTACCCCCCAGTCGTGACAAGGCTATTTTATGAATTGGGTCCAAACTGATTGCGAATCGGTTGAGAAAGTCACTGCATAAATAGAAGGCGGGAGCAGGGGTCAAGTCGGAAAAATGTAAGTGGGGGGACTCATCAACAAACCCAATGGGATGCGACGCCACCGTAAATTAGCATATCAATGTCAAATATACACATTTCATTAAATTGGCTTTGCATAACCATCTAAATTGTACCGGACCAATGGCATTTGCCTTTCATAAAACCAACACACACACAAAACCAGAAGAGGATATTTTCTTCTAATAGTGTTTTTGAAAATGTTAAAAGGTGTGCATGTTTTAAACTCCAAGAACCAATATAAATGCTTTCCCTGGAACTTGTAGTACCGAAATGGAACATTTCATCTTTAGTTGTTTGCTATTTTTCGTCAAGTTATATAGTGCAGTTGTGAAGTGTCCGGCCTGTAAGCCCGACGACTGAGGTTTGATTCTGAGATCGGCTTTAATTCATAAATTCAAAGAAGACATTCAATGTTTTGCTTTTTATCTGGGGGGAATTGAGTCCACCCTCTTAAAAAAGTGGACGGACTGCGGCCACCCGCGTGTGCCCTCGACTTGAGGCCTGGGCAGAAGGAACATCTCTCACAACCCAAAAATTATGTTCGATGATTTTGTTGCCAATGGAAATTTGTAGCATACAGCTGCAAAGCAGGAGGTGTTTGGAATTTGGAGTTTCCAGGGCTACTTCCCATTTGTCAATCAATTTAAATGTGGGAATGGTCTGATCTTTTGAGAGTTTCCTGAATAATTCTTCGCGGATGAAGCTTCTTCCATTATTCAGGCATACTTTAGCAAGCACAGGCTCCTACCCCTCATTTATCTAAATGGGGAAAAACAACCCTTTTTCTGAATGTCCCTCAATCTGGGTTCCCTGATTTCCAAAGCATCTGTAATTGTATATTACATCCTGAGGTTGTGAGGATCGATGAAGAAGGCTCTAGGCAAGATTTCTCTCGCCGCTGAATGCGGTTCTGTAGGTTTGGCGCCTTTTCAAGGAGCACAGAAGAAGACAGAAAATCACGGTTGAATTCTCGTTGTTTGAAAGGTCCAGCACTCTTCTGAGGGGACTTTTTGGACTCGATTTGTGTCTCTGGAGATACACCAGCATGCCCACAAAGTTTCAGCGAGATTCAGAATTCGGAAGACCGTGCACTGCACTTTGGCTGGAGGTCCCAGGGTATTGGGGCATTGCAAGAACGCAAGGTTGCAGCAACCCGTGGGATGGCTCAAAATGCAGGGCGTCTTGAGTCTAGTGGGTCTCACCAGGCTCTGGGTTCGGGTCATTGTTTTCAGAGACCCCAGGTCGATCTGAAGGAAAGGCTGTAGCAGGCTCCGGTTACACAGCAGGCTCTATGGTTGCTGGAAATCATTCCCGCCACTTTTCCTTCGTCATCCTCTTCGGTTTTCTGTTCCAGTGGTCGACATCCCTTCAGCTTCCAGGTTTCCAGTATTTATCAGGAACTACAGCACAACATCTGCATTCTCTCCCCAGATTTTACAAGAAAGGGGCATTTGGCTGTCCAATCAGGACAGCCAACCCCCCACTGGGATTTGGCCCAGTTGAAGGAAGGCATAAGACAAAGGTGGGGGAGGTTTTGGACTCCTCCCCCACTTCCTGAGCTTACAGAATCAGACTAACTGGAGCCTGGGCGGGGTGTCCAGGGTACTCCCGCCAAAGACAAAACTGAAACAAAGGAATTTCCCACCCTGGATGTCAGGAGAGAGAACAAGAAATGACAAGAAGCACTAAAATGGCAGAAAAAGAAGACAGGGGCCATTTTGGTAAAATGAGCACCCTTAGGTGCCTTTACTGCAGCTGTGATTACAGCCTGCGGTAAAGGTGCACCAAATCAGTAAAAGGTATCACTGCCATTAAAGGTAAGCTTGACACTGTAACAGAATTGTTACAGTTCATGTGAAAGGGGATACATTGTATCTCCCCAGCACTCCACATAAGGTGGGGTGTGCTGGTTTCACAGAATAAAATGTAAAAGGGATCCAAAGATCCTTTCTACCCTTGGGAACTGTAGTTCACTCAAGGTTAGCACAAGAAAGTTAAATGGGGAGCCCCTAGGGCAACCCAGCAACAACAGCCACTAAATTGTTAGACATGATAACTTTAAAAAGACACTATGGAGAGTCTTAAAAATGACACCCATAAAAAGAGTTAAAGATTAGGTGAGTGTGGAAAAAGGTTCCCACTCACTGATGTATTAATGAAAAATATCCCACTAGAAAAGTAAACGTTCTGGAGTTGAACCAGGAAAGGAAGATTTACCAGCTCTGTGGAAATCTTACCTAACAGTTGGTCAAAATGTCTTTTTGAACAGGAGGGTGGCTTGGGATCCAGTGTCCACCAGCGCTGTTAATTCACACTTTTACCGGTGCATAAAATCTGCCTTATTTCTCCTCTAGGATGCAAAGAAAGTGCAAATGATTTGCCAGCCTGGCGATCATTTTCTTAATATTGAACTCCAACACTGTTTGATCTTGGGTGATTTTTTGTGTTGGAGATCGGGAATCTGTAAGAAAATGAAAAATTGCACAACTTACAATGGTCGCATTTGGGGAATCCTCTTTCTCCCCGATTCTTTGCTGGAGGCAGTTCTCAGAACCTGGTTGGAGGGAGGACTACCTTGTCTGGCTCACATTTCTGGGGTTGAATAGTTCCCTGATCTGGGTCTGACTCCATACTTATCCTGTCCAACTCAGGTTCATTTGGGACCTATTCTTCTTTGGGAGGGACCCCCAAACCCCCATTCCTGAATCCTCCTGGGACTCTTCTCTTTCAAAGGGAATGAACCCAAGTTCCTCCACAAAGTGGGATCTTCTTTAGCCTCTCTTACTTACCCTTTGCACTTTGGATTCTAACTTCCTGGGGGTAGAAGTGTCACTTTCAGGTTGAGAGGTTTCTAGGGTTTTTGTCTGGGTGGGAAAGAAAGCTTCCTCTAGACCTTGGCATCTCCCCTTCACCTGGGCCCCCTCCTCAGGAACCTGTGGCTTTTCAGATGTTTGCTCCTGTCATCCCCCCCGGGTCATCAGACTTGAATGTTGGGGAATTCTGGGAAGCAGGGTTAGGTTGAGGGTTGGACTGAGTGCTCAGCGTGCACCACAGAACATCAGTCAGTTGCTGGACCTCTTTCTCCAGTTGTGAGACTTTTTCTGGGTTGTAGGAAGGTCTGGAGTCATAACTCTGCTGCTCCCGAAAAGGGTACCTGTCCCTTGTCCCAGAGTAGCTTTGGTATTGGATATTTCGCCAATAGTTTTCCATCCTGAGTCTCCATTCTCCCTGGTTCAGGGATCTATTGTCCTGGAACCGGGGAGATAGAGGGGAATTATTTTGGAAATTCTGGTTCGGGGTATCTGGGAGAAAAGTTCAGGTTGGGAAGTGGAGTGATACTCCTCTCCTGATGGAGGTTTGGAGGGAGGTTTCCCGGGGCAGTACTTACCTGGTTGGTACAAATATCCCAGGATCAGTTTGGTACCCTTATACCTAGGGATTACCTAGGTGGCAGGGTCATAGATATCATTGTTCTGGGCCCCTGCCCGACTACCATTCGATTGGTCTGGGCCTAGGGGTCCCTTCTACCTTCCATTTTTCTTGCTGGCAGGAGGGTTATTTTTAGGCCTCTGGTCTATAGTTCCAAAGGAGGGGTAGTTCTCACATCCGCCAACTCTGCAGCAGCAGGTGTGTTCGGTTTAAAAAATAAAATGTTTACTCGCAGTAGGCTTCTGGATCTCATAGATCCTGGTGGCTTCTTTAATTACCCAATCCAGGTTGCTGTGCTCATGAAAATGCTGCACCAACTGAGTTAGAATGTATTTGGGGAGTGCATGAAAATAAGTGGTCACAAACTCCCTAGTATCGGTGCTAACCCACTGGGAAGTTTGAGCAAAGACACGCTTTAGCTCCTGCACAAACTCCCTAGGGGCCAGATGCTCCCCACATTGCAAAGTATTTGCAGCCTTGCAAGCAGCAAGCCGGTAAGAATCTAGAACTGGAAACAAGGGAGAAAAAATTATGTGCAAGCAAAGAATGAGAGGGGGCAGAGGGATGATCTGGTCGCCATCTTGGTGGTGTAAAACAGAAATGGACTGCCGTTTGCTTCCACTGCCACTTCGCTTACACTTGTGCCATAACGACAAGGTCCCTTTCTGGTTCCTGACAGTATTCCCCCCTCGTGGTGTGAGCGCCCAGGTTTCCAGGGATGTGTTCTGTGAAACCATTTCACAAACTTCTGAGCATTTACTGAGGATGCGGCTTCCCAGGTAAGATCGGCAGGTCCATACCACTTCCAATCCACAGTATATTGCAGACATCCACGACAATAATTGGAATCACAAATTCCTTCCACTTCATACTTGGGCCCAAATTCTGTGTCTCTAGATTCTTCAGTAGAAACCGATCCTTAATATGAGGTTTCACTTGAGCTACATGGAAGACAGGATGGATCCCAGACCATGAAGCTGGTACCGCGTGACAGCAGGCAACCAAACCCACTAGGCCCAAAATAATGTGGGGACAGTTTAGAGGGTACAAGATGCTTAGGTAGAAATGTGGAAGCAAGCCACACTTCCTTTCCTACTTTGAAGACAGGTTTTTTAGAGCGTCGTAGGTCAGCATCTTTCTTGCTTTGAGCTTGAGACTGTGTAAGGGATGTCAAAGCTTTAGAATGTCCCTCTTTAATTTAATATCTGACACCAGAGCTATCACTGATGGTATCTTATTAGAGGTGGGAGTAGTGCCCAAGCTAGAGCCCCTCCTGCTAGATTAGAAATTGTATATCCAACCTTCGCCCGTTCCATCAGGAAAAAAGCCTATTTAAATGTAAACGAACTGTGCAGGTGTCTATGTATTCATATTTACCCCTGGAAGGGATATCTGGAACCATATGTGGTTATATGACCATCTGTCGTAATACAGCATTTTCATACTTCAAACTTTGGACTTCGGCAGTAAGAGTCTGCATGCCGAAATTAATTGTTGTAATTGTTCCATGTTGTTCAATTTTGGCCATCGATATCTGTCATAAAGAACTCACTGACCTGAGGTCCTGGTCTGGAGCTGGTTGTCTGTAAAGGAATCCGTAGGACTTTTTGCCCCCTGATAGGCAAAACAGGAGGTCGTGTAGACCCAGGGAAACCCCTCCTGGGGTAAAAACACCCTGATGGTGTACAGCTGTCATGGGACAAGATGACAAGCTCAGACAGCTGTCAAAAATGGCCAATAATGCAATAATGGCGGAAGCAATCGCACGTAGAGTAGGTCTAGGCAGCTGAGAGCAGGCAGCAACCCG
The DNA here is from genome assembly GCF_040938575.1 of Ambystoma mexicanum. NCBI lineage: Eukaryota > Metazoa > Chordata > Amphibia > Caudata > Ambystomatidae > Ambystoma > Ambystoma mexicanum. Next base: position 321,752,186 of record NC_090925.1, on the reverse strand, counting down.
GGAAGAATCCAGAACGGGAAACAAGGCAGAAAAATAAAAGGCGAGCACAAAATTAGAGAGGGCACGAGGAGGGAGCAGGAAAAGCTAAGGAGAGGAAAGGCGATGTAAGAACAGGGAAAACAGCATACTGCTACGAGAAAAGCGATTCAATGGGCTTAGGTTACCGGTGTAATGTCACTTTTTGCTATCTGTCAGAAAAACCTATCGGTAGGAAAATCTGACAGGAATTGTAATGTCATTGTTTGCTACCCGTCAGAAAATCCTACCAAAAAAGTGACAGGGTAGGAAAATCTGACAGCCTGACCTGTCATTTTTTCCTACCCGTCAGAAAATCCTACCAACAGCAGGCATTGGGCAACCCACTCAGGGGTAGGAAAAAGCGACGGGGTAGGAAAATCTGACAGCCTGACCTGTCATTTTTTCCTACCCGTCAGAAAATGCTACCAACAGCAGGCATTGGGCAACCCACTCAGGGGTAGAAAAAAGCGACGGGGTAGGAAAATCTGACAGCCTGACCTGTCATTTTTTCCTACCCGTCAGAAAATCCTACCGACAGCAGGCATTGGGCAACCCACTCAGGGGTAGGAAAAAGCGACTGGGTAGGAAAATCTGACAGCCTGACCTGTCATTTTTTTCCTACCCGTCAGAAAATGCTACCGACAGCAGGCATTGGGCAACCCACTCAGAGGTAGGAAAAAGCGACGGGGTAGGAAAATCTGACAGCCTGACCTGTCATTTTTTCCTACCCGTCAGAAAATCCTACCGACAGCAGGCATTGGGCAACCCACTCAGGGGTAAGAAAAAGCGACTGAGTAGGAAAATCTGACAGCCTGACCTGTCCTTTTTTCCTACCCGTCAGAAAATCCTACCGACAGCAGGCATTGGGCAACCCACCCAGGGGTAGGAAAAAGCGATGAGGTAGGAAAATCTGACAGCCTGACCTGTCATTTTTTCCTACCCGTCAGAAAATCCTACCGACAGCAGGCATTGGGCAACCCACCCAGGGGTATTAAAAAGCGACGGGGTAGGAAAATCTGACAGCCTGACCTGTCATTTTTTCCTACCCGTCAGAAAATCCTACCGACAGCGGGAACTGACCTGTCAGATTTTCCTCCCCGTCATAAAATCCTACCGAGAGAAGGCATTGGGCAACCCACCCAGGGGTAGGAAAAAGCGACGGGGTAGGAAAATCTGACAGCCTGACCTGTCATTATTTCCTACCAAGAGCAGGCATTGGGCAACCCACCCAGGGGTAGGAAAAAGTGATGGGTAGGAAAATCTGACAGCTTGACCTGTCATTTTTTCCTACCCGTCAGAAAATCCTACTGACAGCAGGCATTGGGCAACCCACCCAGGGGTAGGAAAAAGTGACGGGGTAGGAAATTCTGACAGCATGTAATGTCCATTTTTGCTTCCCATCATAAAATCCTACCAATAGCACATTTTGACCGTGTAGAAGGAAAGTGGGGGTACATTTCAATGGGTAGGCACATCTAACAGGCTGTGCGGTGAAAAGGAAAATGTGACAGGGTAGGAAAATATGACCGAATGTAATGCAATTTTTTGCTACCCGTCAGAAAATCCTACCGATAACACATTTTGACATCACATAGGTTAGAAATCCTTGTAGCTGGTTGGTGCGGCCCTATACTTAGGCGGCCTGGTCCACTGGGGATGCTAGGCCATTGGTCCCAGCTTCACCTGCTCCTCTTCTTCCACATTGGATTCTTCTTCAAGCGCAAAGCTCATAATTGGTCATTACTATAAGAATTCACTAGATCTCCTATTTGTGGCCTAATGTGCACCTGGTACTGCAGACATGGGAGCAGAGGCTACTTCTGAGGTCATGACAACTCCAGACCTGTGCTTGATCCCGGACCATCAGCGCTGTTCCAGTTCTTCCCACCCTGGGCTTTAATTTGTTACTTTCCTTGTAGCACAACTCACAGGAACAGGATCCTTGTGATGGATTAGCACATATGGCCGTTGGTCTGGGGTTGACTTGTACACTGGAATGCTGGAGTCTTGGGATAGGGCATCTGGGCACTATAATTTAGGGTTTGGACTGGTGAAAGTCGGAGGCTTGTGCCTTCTTTCAGGTGGGATAACATCTCACAGGGAGCTTTCTGTCCCCATTTGGAATTTCAGGGTGCATTTCTTCTGGCATACAAGTGCTAATAATATGAAACACTGAGAGATTTATGAATCTACGCGGGTTTGGTCTTTCTCACTGTTGCCTAAGCTACACCCAAATGCAATGAAAAGTTGTCTTGTAGCCCTGAAGGCTTTTGTACGGTCGAAGTAATACTTTAAGGCCCTCTTGACGTCTAAAGAATGCAATGCTGAATATTCACGGTATGCAAATCTATGAAAGATCCAATGCTGGAGAAAAATCTAAAAAAGCAGAGGTGGGACAATTTGATAGGGTAGTAAAATATGACAGCAAAGGTCATAATTTCTTCCTACCCATCAGAGACCACTATTTACAGAAAAATGGGGGGACAAGTGAGGAGGGGAAAGGGCAACTGCGACAAGTGACCGCTTTGCCTGTGAGATTAAGCTTGCAGTCAACAGGTAAGTATGTACTCTGAAATGGGCGAGGGCTAAATAAAGAAAAGGGGAAAGAGGGGCAGGGGTGGCAAGGGAGGGAAGGGAGTTACGATTTAGAGATTTAAGCGAGGGAGGGGGTTGGTCAGCGGTTCTGTCTCTGTGCAGCATTAGGCATGCAGCCTTCTATGGATCAGATGCTGTGACTAAGTCATGGGAGAGGAGAAACAGGCTGCCATTAACACTATCATTGTGCACGGACTACAGAGCGAAGATGCCGGCGACTGGAACCTCGTACTGAGGTTCTGACACCGACCTCCCCACTCTGGTGCCCGTGCTTACAGCTATGTGCTGTCAGGAAACTGGATGAGGAGGTAAAGAATGTCTTCACCGGCACAGCCAGGACGCTAGTGCATAGCAGTGTCCGGTCACTGTTATGTCATGTAGACGGAGCACCTGTAATTAACTCTTGCAATATAAAGCACGATGCAGGTGTTTGTCTCCATCACACCCCTTGTGTTGAGTGCTTTTGTCTGGGTATAGTGTTGGGGGTTTGGGGAGGGCTTGTCATGTGTGATTTTTCAGGCGACGGTGGGGGAGAGGGGTACCTGAAGCAGGGTACGGGTTACATATTTCCTAAAGCTTCTTGTGGCTGGCCAGTTGTGGGTTCTCTGCACCTGTGCTGAAACACCGCCTGGGGACTGGATGGGACCCCAGCGCCAAGTGCTGCTAACTATGAAACAGCTGGGTAGAAGTGCTGCTTTCCTCCCATGTATGCGTCAGACCCTTGATGGAAAGTCCTGCCCCGCCTAGCCCCACTGAAAAAATTGCACTAATGTTGAAACCAACGCTACAACTGACAGCACGCTACACATCCCATCTCGCAAAATCAAAGTTATCTGGACTATTTTCAAGACGTCCACTATGGAAGACCTCACTGCCATCCTTGCATCCCTCAGGGCCACATTGTATGCATCTGCCTCCCTCCTCAAGAGAGGGTCCCAAGAATTCCCCTCCTCACCCCCAGAAACATGACAGGACGACGAGCCAGGAACGCTCGCAGCCACCCATTCTTTTTGGACCAAATCCAAGTGCACCATTTGCTGACACGTACATGGAAAAATATCCCCTAAATCACCCATACAGACCCAATCTAGTGCACATTCTTACAGGTATAGGGAGACAACGGAGATCGGGGATGGAAATACCCTAATAGACAGTCTCGATTAAGCATCAAGAAGCCACGGTGCTGATGTCATTAGTGACACCACGACATAGCAGCATTAGTCATGAAGCACACTCACACTCCTGCACTGCATCACACAAACACACATTTGCATACACGAAGAACAAGCATACACAGCTCTATAGTTAGAGGACGGATACATATACATACTGTCAAAGCTTTTATTATATTTCTCATTAGACAAATGCAGGAACACAGAAACGCAAGGCAAGAAGAGATCCTGAGCAAGCTTGCAGATGCTTAAAGCAATTAACCCTATGGGACTACAGGAGTATATATGGAGCCTGGTAGAACCATGAGTGACTAACCTATAGGTTACCTAGCATAACACAGGCATGTAGAAATCATATTATAAGTCTAAGTAGAATTACAGAAGGCCTCAAGTTACAGAGCAAGAGACGAGAAGAGCTGATTCAGACTGCACAAAGCGCAAAGCAGGCTCACAGCCAAGGTCAGAGATACACAACTGCATTCCAAACTTTAGACAACAAGGCACCAGCTACAGAGAATCGGAATAAATCCTCACAAATGCAAGCGCAAGAGCTTGACTTTGTTCCCAAGCACGTGGTGCAGCTGAGCCAGACAATGGACATTCACCCGTGGTGGGAAAGCAGACCTGATCCCAGAAAACCCAGACAAGGAAAGCAACGCAGGAGCGCATTCTCACAGGCAAAGGTGGTACACCATAAGTTACAATACAGACACATAATCGTTCACATTACCTTGAAGGGGTGCACAGAGGGCTGAGAACTGATCGAGTCCCAGGTCTGGGGAGATCAGCTCTAACAAATCACAGAATAGAAAATCAGGGGTGGATGGCAAGGGGCAAGAACCAATGGTAAGCCCATTACTCTGCAGCAATTTAAAAGATAGTTTCTTGGGGATGGGACAGGCCAACCACCTGACATGCAAGGACCAGTAGAATTACCTCAATAGGATGCACCCATAGGTATTACCACTCTCAATACCCAATCATTTGTGGTGATAAGTTTTTCAGGGAAGGGCCCAGGGATGACGTAAGATCGCTACAAACTGTAACGCACACCATGGAATACTGAAAAGTACTGGAGAAATTTGATTGTTTTGTATGATCCCTGTTGCCTTTTGTAATAAACTACAGTTTGAACCTGCCGTTGGCTGAGTCCTCCATTTATTCTGGGGAAGGGAGTTGGGCCCTTGAGAGTCAGGCGGACCCCCAGACAACCTCTGGCATACCTGGGAAAACTACCCCAACACTCCGTACTCAAGACCCTTTCCGGCTGAAGCACTCCTCCCTTACCTGACAATAATTAACAGCTCCCAGCAGGACACAACTGTTCCTCGGGCAAGTGGTCTTTATAGAATCATAGTTGCCTAGCTAAACCCTGATTGAGTTTATAGCTCTTTGGTGACTTGTAGCCAATTACGAGAGCCGTTCCGTTTGGGCAACGAGTGGAATAGGGGCCCAAGAGTGTTAGTTTGTTTGCCTACAAATGCACCCCAGTCAAAAGTGTTGAGTGTAATACCAAGCATTCAAAATATATTTACTGTATACCTTATGAATTTTCTTTATGACTGCTAAGGAGTTCTCCTGTCTGACGTTGCAAGGGCCAGCAATATACTTTATACTTAACAGTATGCAATGTTCCTTCATTCTCTGTTATTACTGTCAGCATACATAAATGAGTAACACCCCATTTGTTTAATTGTGCCACATTCATACTATAGTTGAAGTCCATTTGTAGCAGGAGAAGTTACGCCGATTTTATCAAAGTTAACAGAAAGAAGCAAACTGGTAGAGAAGAAATCAAGTGTTATGCTTTTTTAAATATTTTTTACAAATGAAAGAGGTATTAATAGAAAAACAATGTGAAGTAGCCAACAACATTTTTCTTTTGTGACAACAATGTTACTCCTAAGCAGTTTGGTTTGCGAAAATCTTGTCACCCACACAAGTCAACACTGAATGCTACACTGAGGATGACTTCTCCTCTCTAACTGTAAAGAGAAAAGAAATGTAAGGCTCAACCAAGGGTGGTACGCATAAATAACCAGCACAAGATTACATATGACAGCATGAACATATGAATCAATTATTGGGTATTTAAAATGCGCCTATACAGCAAATGGTGTTTCAATGCACATTTATAATAGTGTGAAATTCAAAAATAGACTGTACATTTCATCACAGTAAGCAAAATGGTGTGCAGGCTCAGGGCCAGGTGTCCCCTGGCAAAGGATACAGTCAATTGTGAACCTATTGCACAGGTCTTGGGGCATGTTCTCCTGAGGTGTTCCGGCACCCTGTTTCCCACACTTCTTAGCTTCTTACCTCCTTTGTTCTCTCTCCCAGGTGCTAGTACAATATTTGGAGCCTGTGAGTGGATTCTATGTACCCATTTAGCATCCATGGTAGAGGCAATGGCCAATCAGGTAATCAGGAGTGGTATATGTCCGTCAATAAATCTCTATGTGTGTTTTCATTTTGGCTATGTGAGAAACCGAGGACCTTCTCACATTTAGTTCGCAGGGATCCTTTGCTCAGGTGGCCAGGGAACGGCCATTGCTTGTGGATACCAACCCAGGGGTGGGCAAATGAGGGAGCATGACCTGAGTACAGGGCCTTTGGGAGTAGAAGGGGAAAAGTCCTTCGGTGAGATGCGGTATAACACATTCTTCTTGCAGGGAGAATATAAATACCTGAGATGTTTTTGTGATATTGGTATTCCTGTCCCATTAACTGAAGAAACATCTAGTAACAACCCCAACATAGAAAACAGGGGTACCAACCAAAATATGATGCCCTCCATTCGTTAGTATTGACTCACCCTACTTAGGCAATAGGTCCCGAGCCGGAGGGCCATTACTGTGTCAGGTAATGCCCCCAGGGCCCATAGTTACAGACCCGAGTAAAGAAAGACAGGAGACAGGTGCGTGGGACACGCTGCATGTGTGGGCTTACCATAAGGTAGGGCTTGGAAAGGCAGCAATCGGCGCATTTCTTTCCATTTTGTTTTATGCGTGGGTAGTAATGTCCCTTAGTGCCATACTGAACAGAGATGTCCCCTTAACAAGGTTCGGCAAATTTAGGCACTTGAAGATGATCATGCCTACCTGCAGCTGGTTACTACTTCACAGGAGTTTAAAAGCAGTGATCAGCGAAAGCAAGTTGTACGAGTAGAAGGGCGAGTCGGAGTCACAGTCCAGCCGGAGCAGCCAAGAAGGTGGAGAATGGGACGCTGAGATGCTTACCGATTGCAGAGTGAGGCTGCAAGAGGAAACGTGGCGAGGGAACCGTGTCTCCAAGGAGCCAGAGTCCAGAGAAGGGAGCCTAAAGACGCTGTGGTCCCTTTTGTGAGCATAAAAAGTTGCTTGTTCCCCCGGCAAAGAGGTAACAGCTCAGGAGTATCTGAGGGGCAGGTGGTGAGACACTGACCTTAGCCGTAAGAAGCAGAAGCTAACCCGAAGCAACAGCATGACCAGTGAGATTCAATCCGAAGAAGCAACCCGGTATGCAAGTGAAAGTTGCTGAATTCCATTGTGTCAATGCCAACACGTGCAGGCAGCATGTTAATAGAAAGTTCTGAGTGAAAGCAAAGCGAAGCAATGAGATGCAGACAATAACATAGTAACACCTTGTGTAAAAGTCGTTGCGCTGAAGAAAAAGCATTCTCAAATTGAAAAGTATCCACATTACTCGTTGAGGTGAATGAAAGGAATTGAGAATGGCTATTAGGCCATTGAAAATTGAGAATCACATCTTAGGCTGCATGCTCTCCCTCGTATCTTATGTCCCAACTTTCCACACGCACCGCCTCCCCTTCTTAGCTCCTGCCCTGATTATGTGTGTAGTGTCCTTGACGTTTTGTTTTTCTCCCCGATTGTTGGCTCATATTGCATTGCCTGCATTCGTTCTGTGTTTATTACTTTACTTCTGGGTTCCTTTTGTGATTGACTTTGTGTATTGTGTTTCAGGTTTTGTCTCCCCAAGGTTTTTGGCCCACATTGCATTGCATGCATTCCTGCTGTGTTTATTACTTTACTTCTAGGTTCCTTTGGTTGACTTGGTTCGCCCCCCTCTTATTGTTTTTTTGTGCTTCTGTTGCTGTGGTCCATGTTTTGCACCTGATTTTCTGGCCGTTGTTTGCTGTCCACTGTTTACCCCTCCTTCTGTGTCCCTCCCTTCTTTTTGTCCTCAGCCCCTACCTCTCTGTCTCACCTATCTTCTCAAACTGTTTTTCTATCGACTATCCCTTCTCTCTCAGTAAGTCTGGCAGGAAGAAGTTCAAAGGGACATCCAGGTCTCCAACCCAGGCCTCCCTATCGCTGATACCTACACAAGTGCTTCCTCCAGACAGACCCTTAAAGGCATCCTCTTTGTTGTTCCCTCTGCAGGCCTATAGACCCCCCCCCCCACCTTGGTCTTGGTTCTGTCTCTTTTTTTTGTCTACTCCCATTAATGGTGGGACCCGATGGGAGGCCCTCCTGGCCCCCTTACACTCCTCCAAGACCATCATAAATGCCTACATTAATGGCACCATCTAGGTCCAAGGCCCTCAGGCCAACCTCCTCCTTTTTGATAGATGCTTCCTGCACCTTATAAACTTCCTTTCCTCTCCTGCTATCCCTTCTCTGGCTCCTCTGCCGCCTCGTTCCTCTGCCACCTCTACGGTTCCCTCTGCTTCTTCTCTCGCCACCCTGTTGCCACCTTTAACCGCTACCCATCTGACACCGTGTTCCTCCGGCTACCTTGCCGTCTCCACCTTCCTACTCTGCCCTCCTTCGGGCACCTCCAATACTTCCGCAAGACGTACCTCGGACCTGAACACCTCCATGGAAGTCATTCAAAGGGGGCAACCTGCTCCAAATTGCTACTATTAACTCTTGCTCTGCTGTCAAACACTCCTCTGCCGTCTCCTGGAAGAACTTGATCTGGATGTTCTCGGTCTCACCGAGATGTGTTTCACGGCCAGCTCTGTCACAAGCTTTGACACTCTCCTTCCTGATTGCTACAAGATCCTTTCGGAAACCAGAACCAACCGACCCGGTCGTGGTGTAGCCTTGATCTTCTCATGTATCCCTGCTTCTTTCATCCCTTTGTAGCACTACTCCTCCTTTGAATGCCTGGTCTGTATCTCAATCTCTCCTGGCCTCCCCCTCACTGTGGCCACTATCTACAGGTCAACTGGCAAGGTCGCCCTCTTTGTCTCCGAGTGGCCTGACCTCTCCTCCTCCCTCCTCCCTCCTTTCCTCTACCTCCTCAGAGACCCTAGCATCCACCTGGATGCAACCTGCCCATCTTTGTGACTCTTTTGGGATCTCATATAAATAAATTAAATATATACATTTATATATATATATATATTTATATATATATATATATATATATATATATATATATATATATATATATATATATATCAAATATACATTTATATATATATCTATATATATATATAAATGTATATATTTATTTATTCATCCCTCAGGCCCAACTCACTCTGCAGAGCACACTCTGGTTGTTCTGATCTCCTCAGACCTCCCCCTCTCTATGCCTCTCACCACTCCTCTCTCCTGGAGTGATCACTTTCTCCTTTCCTCCCACCTCTCTCTCTACCCCTCAGGCCAAGCCGACCCCTGCACTGCCACCTACCTTCTCGGTCATCTGCCATGAAGCGTGTGTCAGCTGAGGCTTTCGCTGCTACTTTCTCTCTTCCTTCTGCAACTTTGGCTGACTCACATCCTGACACAGCCCTCTCTAACCTTCCTCTCTCTATCACTAACACTATTTATATACTTGCCCCGTCATGAGGATCTGCTGGAAGCCCAAATCCAAGTGCAACTCTTGGTACGACTCTGACCCCGTCACCCGTAAAAGCAAGTGCACGTAGGCGGAGAGAAAGTGGATGGCATCAGGCGCATCCTCTGACAAACTGGCCTGTTGCCTGCTCCAAAGGCAATACAGACTCTCTGTCCTCGCCAAGAAGAGAGCTCACATCCAAGCCTGTGTCTCAGCAGCATCTAACATCTCGGCCGAACTCTTCAAAATCTGCAAGGAGCTGTCCAATTCTGCTGCAGTCTCTACCTCCCCTGTTCCCTCCCAGGCCCTATGCATGGCCTCAGCTTCTCACTTCATCACTAAAACTCAGGACATCCGATCCTCCCTCTCTTCTTCTGCCTCCTCCTCCACTCCTGGCCCGTATGTGGCTGTCTCTCCTCCTCCTTTCTCCGACCTTTCCAATTTTCACCTCTGACGATGTTTCTAGACAAGTCTGATCTATGAAAGTCTCGCCAAAGCAGGCTCTACCCTGCTCATCCAGAACCATCAAAGGCCACATTGGCACCCTCGCTGTAGCCTTTGGCCATTTCTGCACTCACTCCTTTGCCTCTGGAACTTTTGCCTCCCCCTTAAGCACTCCCTTGTGCACCCCCTTCTAAAGAAGCCCTTTGCCAATCCTTCCTCCCTAGCTAACTATCGGCCGATCTCCATCACTCCTTTTCTGGGCAAACTCTTGAAAAAGCTGGCCATCTCCCAGCTTAATCATCACACTGAATCTGTTGGCTGTCTCCACAACCACCAGTCTGACTTCAGAGCTGCCAGAATCACGGAAACTGCTCTCCTGAACACCTGTGAAGACCTCCTCTCTAACCTTCCTTCTGTCCTCATTCTCCTCAATCTTTCTTCTGCCTTTGAAATGGTCAACCATGCCACCCTGCATCGCCTCCTTTCTCACTGACCAACCCTCTCAGGTCCAACTGGGATCCTTCCTCTCTTCTATCTGTCTCTCTCTACTTATGGTGTTCCCGAGCTGTCTAACCTTTCTTCCTGGCTGTTCACTCCCTGGCACCGCTTGCCGACCTCATCAATACCTTCTGGTCCAACTTTCAGTGTTATGCGGACAAACATGGATCTGTTGAGAGCGGTTTTAGAAGCTCGCCATTTGCTCTCAAGAGTTATGACTTTTGAAAGTCTTCAGGTGGGGCGGGAACCATTTGGGGTATGGTCCTTTGCTTGAGGTTGCAGGGCGTCAGGGGTGAGAGGAATTAGTGATTCTTTAATCCAGGAGTCAAAGGATTCAATGGTTAAAATTCTACCACAGGTCGTTGTAGTTGGGGGGACAGAGTAGCAGGGTTTTGGCTAGGTCGGGGAGTACCTTGACTTTGTTCCAGCATTTGTGATCAAAGGTGAGGGAAGGGGGAGCCGTGGGAGGATGGGCTGGTGTGTGGATAGAGAAAGGGATGGCAGAGTGGTCTGTCCAGATAAGTGGTTTGGGACTGGATGTAGAGACAAGGTCCTAACTGCTGAAGATCGCATCAAGGGTGTGACCACCTGAGTGAGTTGGACCTGTGCTATGACGGGAGAGGTTGAGTGCCTCAAGACTGTCAACCAGCGGTTGGGTCATAGGGTTGTTCGGCACATCAAACCATATATCGAAGTCTCACAGTAGTGTGAATGTTTAGTGATTTACCGGAATGGTAGCTATTGAGTCACAGAGATTGTTGGCAAAATGTCTGTCATATCCAGGGGGTCTGTATACGAGTACGAAGCTGTGAGTGAGTGTTGATGCTAGCAAGAATTTTACTAGAAGGGATTCACGGTTAGCATAGCATGTCTGGGTTTCAGTGAGAGAGATGGAGAATGTGGTCTGTAGAGAATTGCCACTCCACCACCTCTGGAAGGTCTGTTGTGGGAGATAAGTGAATAGCCATGGGGGAAGGCCTTGTGCGCGACTCGCGCAAAATCATCAGAGAGCCATGCTTCAGTGATAAAGGTGAGGTCAGGGCTGTCAGAAGATAGGAGGTCAAGGATGCTGTGTCTGTTTTTCGCCACGGCGCGGGCATTGAAAAGGAGGCATGTGATTTCATGAGGTGAAGTGATTTTCTTGATGCTTGTGGCAGGGAGTGTTCTGTCTACATAGGTGCCCTTTGAAATGTTGGGAGTAGTCGGATTAGTCTGGCAAGTTGAGACTGACAGAAGGGTGGTAGTGGGGGGTTGGGATGTAGGTACTCTTTGAGGGAGGGTAAGTGGGTCAGGTCTATGGGGTGCAGGAAGAGTAAGCGGGCAGTGGTAGGTATGTTAGAGGGGTTGGGGGGAGGGGGGATGGAGAGTGGTGCATGTGAGGTGTGTGGGGTCATGCAGGTTGTTTGGGGTTTGAGTCTGGCGGGTTCTAGGGGCTTAGGGGTACTGGGTGAGAGGTTGAGTTCAAGGGAGTGAAGATGGGGCAAGGGAAGGGCCTGATGGCAGGGGAGGGGAAGGATGGGAGGTTGAACCGATGAAGTGGTGAGGTATGGCGAGTCGAGGGAGAGGGCTAGTCACCTTTTCTGTGATTTTTGGGTCTGACTGCCAGGGGGGTGTGAGAGAGGGTAGGAGGGTCAGAGGGGAAGGAGGATGAGGTGATGGTTATAGAAAGGGCAAGACATGCTACTTTGAGAGACGGGAAAGGGTTTGAAGGGGGAGGTTGGTGGGTGGAGGTCGAGAGGGAGCTGAGGGTGGGGGAGACGGTAGTGTGGGAGATTGGGCGAGAGGGTTTCGCAGGTGAAGAGGTGGGGGTTCAGAGTTGTGCAGAGTTTGTGGGGTGCGGTTGTCTTTGTGATACCTCTGTCAAGGCGACGCTGCATTTGAGGAAGAGGAATAGGCGGTGGGCTGATGTGGGGGCGTGGATGGAGTGCGTGTTGGTGAAGGGTTGACCCTGATGGTGTGACGTGGAGCACTAGATATGAGTGTGGGTGCTAGTGCAGGTGTCAAGAGGGCTTTGGCAGGGGCCGGGTGTGCTGGGGTGGGTGGGGTTGCTCTGGGGGTGAGTTCCTGAGTGAGCGCACAGATGCTGTGTTATTTGCACAGAACACGTGGTGTTTGGAGAGACAGAGAGCTCCTCTGGCTTGTGAGGTGGAAATTGCATGGGGTGTAAGGGAGGGGAGAAGGGGATTGTTCTCTGTAGATGCCTGGGGGAAGAAGGCCGGCGAGTGGGCCGGTTGGGCTGAAATGTGTGGGATGAGATGCACAGGCGCGCCAGAGTGCTCCTCTGATTTCAGAGTTGGTTGTGGGATGGTGATTAGGGGGCCACAGGTAGGGACAGAGTATCGGCGATCGAGTACAATGGTCTGAGGTGGCAAGTCGATGTGGGATGAAGGGGGGTTCCTGAAAGAGGGTGCTAGTACGGGGCAAAGGTGCTGGGGGTGGTGCATAATGGCGGGTGGGTGTGGTGCAGAAGGGGCAGGGTTGAGGGGGTGCAGCAGCGGTCTTTGTTGTCTAGGTTTCTCCATCAGGGAGTGGAGGTCGGTCATTATTGTGGGATGGAGCAGATCAGCAGCTGAGTGATGTGTGGGTCAGAGAGTAGCTGCACATCCAGAGGGCTAGGACCGAAGGAGTCGAGTCTGGGTCGAGGCACCTATTAATAAGATGGCAGGAAGAGTACTGAGCTATAGTGCAATAGCAGCACTTAGGTTCGGGACATATGGATAAAGGGAGAAAGGGCATAACATGAGGGAACAACAGTAAATGCAATAGTGGTAGTGACGGTAGCTCAAGAGGCAGGCAGCAATCTGAAACACTAGGAGCTGTTTGGCTGTGGTCTGAATCTAAGTGTGATAGGACACAACAGGTGGGGTTAAATTGAATTTCGATGGGTTTGGACATTTTACTGAGAAGCAGCAGGTGCTAGTCTCCTACCTTGTCGGTCGCTGCTGGTGAACGGCTGCAGGCACCACAGGCTAACACGGGCCAACATGGTCTGGAGCTGCTACTTCGGGGGCTGCTGTCCTTTCAGTTGTGGTCCTGCCACCAATGCGAGCAGTCTTATCCAAACTGCTAGACCACACAGCATGCCTATGATTGCCTTTGTTCCCATAAAGGATGCTCTGTGACATATCTGGTAAATTGTATCAAGTAGTTGCATAGGAACGTGGCAGAAACCCACTGGCTCCCACCACCCAGGCCTACCTCTCTCCAACTGCCTGGGCTGGAACCTCACTCATACCCAAACATTCTAATCCCTCTCACAGCATTCTTATTGACCACAGACGTTCCATACCTTCTTGCAAGCACTATATAACACACCTCCCCTCTTTTGTACACACGCACACCAGAGAACACACTCGGACCATATACATTCTTCCAGACTCTACATAACACACCTGTCCTTTTTCAACACACCCACCAGGGCACATCTCGGGCGGGAACTCACTCATACAAACATACAGGTGAGACAAAGCACACCACACCACAAGCAGGGTCGGACTGGGACAAGAAATAGGCCGGGCACCGTGCCCAAAAAGTGCACCATATCACGGAATCGCAGACTTAGGGATGTTGAGGGGGGGCTGGTAGTCCCATATGGGATTCTGATTGATGGCTGTTTGTACCACCCACTGGGAGATAGGCAGCCATTGAGGCAGTGCCTACTGATCTAGGGTTGCAACCCCTTAGTTATTCATCCATTCTCTCCAGGTTGGACCAACCCCCTTTGAGACTAGGGAGGTGAGCCCACTCTGCAAGACTCTCCCTAGGGGTCTGAGCAAGTTGAACCAAACTGGGAGTGACTTCCTCTTAGGGGACAGGTACTCTCATTTCCACGAGGAAATGCATATATGTGACTGCCTTCCATAAAGAATATCTCTTTAAGAAGAGATCTGTATATAATTGGGATGAGTGGATCCTAAGAGGAGACAGATTATGGTGCACGGGGAATACCACTAGCATAATCACACCTTGGAAAGGGAGACTAGGAGGAAACCGTGGAACCTGCGACTGTTCGACAAACTGAAGAACGCCAGCTCAAGACACCGGAGGCCCGGCGAAGTAGACAACGGGGAAGCCATTGTGAAGATGGGGAGAGAAAACCTGTCTGACGTGGTGGTGTGACCATCCTGCGGTATGCCAGACACCCGCCTAACAATGCCGAAACCCCTACAGCAGGGAGCGCCGACACCTCCCACTGGCCAGCATCCCTCAACTACAGTAGCCGACAGAGACGCAAGGAACAGAATGTTGGAGAAACCCGAGACTGAAAACACAAGGCAGGTTACCCCAGCAAGTGCCGAGCCACGCAATGTCACCCGGGACAAACAACAATACAGGGGAAAATAGGAAAAGTGGGAGGCCGCCAGGGCAACCTATTGTAAGGAGTGGAACGAGTGAAAGGCCTGAGGGCTACATTCGAATAGTAAACCTGAATAAGTCAATATATGAGGAACAAAAGAAGAGCTTGACAAACAAGGGTGAGTGGGAAATGAAGGAAAAGTGGAAAGAGGGGAATAGCAGCTCAGTGTTGAAGGGTGGGGAAGATCCTCCAAATCCAAGGGTCAAAAGAATTGTGATTTGAAACTGCCAAGTGAATTAAATAACAAGAGAAAGAAACCAATAGAGAAACCCAGGAAGGGCGGGGGGGATTCCTAACACAAATAAAACCTTAAGAAAGGTTGGCTCTCAGGGTGTGAGAAACCTGAAAGTAAAGTAAAGACTGTGAGACAGTATGTTCAGGAGATTCATTATAAGCATAACACTAAAGAGAGTAAAAGACAAATGAACAACTAGGATTAGCTACAAGAACTCATGAAGGAAACTCCAAGAGAGTGCCAAAGAAAATCAGCATAAGCAACATATTTCAGAAACAGAGAGATTTTGTTTATTGACGATATAAGGAGCTAAGATAAAAACCCTGAGAGAAAGCCACTGCCAAGAAGGCAAAAAGGGAAACGACCAGGAGATGAGAGACATTCTTTTGGCCGACTTTAGTTGTTTGTGTTAGTGGAAGGGTCAGATAGAGTTGCGTTTAGGACTGAGGACATTTACTTGACACTTTGTGACGACATACAAGCACCTTCAGTTACTTTAGTAAGGCAGGGAACCCCCTCTAGCATTAGGGGGAGATAGGCCATTTCTTTATAATTTCATCAGGAGAGAGCCAACCTGTCCAGAGTATGTTCGACTCCTTCTTCCGACATTATCCAGGATGCGTGTAGGTGTTCCGGCAGCAGGGGCCAATCCAGTTATATAGGTGTCTGGAGGGGCACTCATCAGCTCAAGGAGGTCCCCCATGGAGAGACAGGGAAACACAGCAGGCTCCAAACACATTTGCACAGAGATACTGTTCACCCAGCAACCCCATGCAGCGCTACCCATCCACAAATTGGCTAGGAGAGAGTCTTTATGCCAATGACATGTAAAACCTGTTCTCGTCGCAAATGCAGAGCACTCCTTATAACTGCCAAACCAAAGTATCAAACCTTACGAAACCAGACATAAAAGACTAGCCTTACTGTACGGGTTACTGGAAAAGCTTGACCTTACAAGATTAGGTGCCAACTTATGATTTTCGCTACAGAGGCAGAAATGCCGACACTGAGCAAAGAGAGGGAGCCCTGCCCATGTCCATGTTAAAGCAACCCATTTTAAAGCACGTTTTGCAGCAAGAAACGGAAAAAAAGCCACAGAATTAACCGGCAATTCTAAACCTATAGCATTTCTGCAACAGTCGCCTTTTCTCCAGAGCTGCCTTTCCTCGGCTTTCTGCTTTTAGATCTCCACCTTTCCTCTACTTCTTCTTCACCTGCCAGACAGCTTTGCCTGTCCACCCCTCTCCTTCCCCCAACACCCTGCAATTAAGGCTCAAGTGGTCACCTCATGTGGAGTCCTTTCTACTTTGAAGTGATCAGCACATGCTAATTTTACAAGATGGATGCTAACACTTCACCGAGTCTCAGCCTAGCAGGACAAGACCCAGAAGCCATCTCACGCCAAGTGATTTAAAGGCCTGCGGCTTAAAAGCACACAGGACTCAATCCTTTTTTGTCCAGTTTTGGTCACCCTCACACAAATACATGCAGTATACCCACTGGGCAAATGACACTCCTGCCCTAGTGGATCTGGGAGTACGGGTCAATGTCTCCCATGTACTCAGTGGCTGTGTGGTACCTAAGCTTACAAGTGCACAGCACACTGTTTGTTCATATAGTATAGAAGGAGCTCAGCCTGCCTGCACAGTAAGGATCTGCAGGCGGTAAAATGGGGTCGAGGGCGGAGAGTTACAAATAAAGTGACATATGCATACTTAACCACGGTTTGCTGGGAACATTGAATTAAACAACACTCAAATGTAATGAGTAAACCTCTTAAGGGATGAGCAGTTTCTGATGTTATGGATCCTGAGGTGGCTTTCTACAGCACTCTTTTATTCCTTCATTTTTTACACACACAAAATGTGCTTCTTGTCACCTCCTTTCCTCCTTCACTGTTCCCATTCCTCTGATTATCCAGGGTATATATCTCAGCATGTGGTGCCTCCCTTTCAAGTCTTTTTTTTCCTTATTAGACATGCTTTCATCCCGAGCCAGGTCACTGGCCTGAAGTATGATGGTGTATTAATAGCCGAGATATTCCTGACTTAAGATAACCACATAATAAGGTATGGTTCAATAACTATGCCGATGATAGACAGGTACTCTTAAGGCTTGATTTTGTAGAAAGTGATCCCCCATCCCGATTGAGGAATTGCCTTACAGCAGTGGGGGACTGGATGGCCAATAAATGGTTGAAGTTGAACGTTGCAAAAACGGCGATTATGGTAAAAGGTGCTGCTGAATCGCAGGCAGCCTGTACCACTGACTTTTAGCCAGATTCTTTTGGGCCATGTCCAGCCCCTGTCAATTCTATCAAAAGTCTTGGTGTTAAAGGAATGGTTCGCCCAAACATTTTTATTTCAAAAGTAGATAGGCAATGTTAAAAAAAAAACGATTGGCTTTTTTTTTTGAAGTCCCTATGTACAATTTTGAGCAATTCAAGCTCAAAATTTGCAGAAGCAGGCATATGGGCGCATCCATTTTGTGAAATGGATGCCCGCCTGTGCTGGCTTTTGCTTTTGCGGCACTAATGAAGGAAAAGCCAGCCAGCTGTAGTAAACAAAAGCTACCACTGGGTGGCTTTTCCTTCATTGGTGCCGGGACTCGGAGGACGCGGACCGGAGACTACAGGCAGAAAAGCTGCAGCTGCATCTCGGTAAGTGCTATTTATTTTTTTTTAAAATAAGCACTAGCTGCGTTTTTTTTCTAAGTTTTCTGGGCTGGAGGAGCCCGGAAAACTTAGAAATAAAACCGCAGCTTTAAAAACGTTGTATTTATGTTTGCGGTCGCTTTTGAAGCGACCGCAAACATAAATACAAAGTTATTGTGTTTGAAAACGCTGCGGGTTTTCTTTCTAGGTTTCTCAGGCTCTTCTAAGCCTGAGAAACTTAGAAAGAAAAACCGCAGCGTTTTCAAACACAACCGCGTTGTGTTTCTGCCTGAATCTGCTTTCCCATTTGGGGCTTTAAGGGGAGTCCTAGAGCCCCAAAGGGGATAAGCAGATTTAGGCAGAAACACTGCAGCATTTAGCATTTCCCATTTGGGGCTCTCGGGCCCCCCTTGGGGAGCCCGAGAGCCCCAAATGGGAAATCAGCTGTAGGCAGAAACACCGCGGCATGTAAACACAACGGTGTTGTGTTTCTGCTTGCCTTGGCTTTCACTTTGGGTCTCCGGTGCTCTCCTGGGGGAGCACCGGAGACCCAAAGTGATAGCCACGGCAGGCAGAAACACAACGCGGTTGTGTTTGAAAACGCTGCGGTTTTTCTTTCTGAGTTTCTCAGGCTCCTCCGAGCCAGAGGAGCCTGAGAAACTTAGAAAGAAAAACCGCAGCGTTTTCAAACACAATAACATTGTATTTATGTTTGCGGTCGCTTCAAAAGCTACCGCAAACATAAATACATGTTTTTAAAGCTCCTCCAGCCCGGAAAACGTAGAATAAAAAACGCAGCTAGTGTTTATTTTTATTTAAAAAATAGCACTTACCGAGATGCAGCTGCAGCTTTTCTGCCTGTAGTCTCCGGTCCCCGTCCGCCGCATACAGCACCAATGAAGGAAAAGCCACCCAGTGGAAGCTTTTGTTTACTACAGCTGGCTGGCTTTTCCTTCATTAGTGCCGCAAAAGCCAAAGCGAGCACAGCGGCGGGCATCCATTTCACAAAATGGATGCCCCCATGTGCTTTCTTTGAGCTTGAATTGCTCAAAATTTTACATAGGGAATTCGAAAAAAAAAATGCCAATCGTTTTTTTTTAATATTGCCTATCTATTTTTGAAATAAAATATTTTGGGCAAACCATTCCTTTAAAGTTCAGTCCTCAGGCTCCAGGGAGCTGCAGATTGCATCAGTATGCATTTTTAAAGCTTAATATTTTGAGGAAGACGCTGCCATTTTTACCCTCCGTGTCTCGAGCAAAGGTTGCTGCAGCTTCAATTCTTGGGTCTATTGATTACTGCAATGGAATCTATGTTGGCCAGCCAGCTTTCTTGGTTGAAACACTGCAGCTCCTTCAGAATGCTGCAGCTCAGCTAGCTCGGTATCAGGTAATAATATCGCCATACATAATGTCATTGGCGACATTATATATGGTGACATTGTGTTTGGGGACAGGTTGCGGGGATGTCCACTGCTCCCCTTGTTTAAAAAAAAGAAAAAAAGAAATTGCGAGTTGCAGGAGTGTCCCTGCATGTGCAATGTAATAATGTCTTCGCAAAAAACTGTGGCTTTTTTGTCAGGAAACATTTTTGCCGGGACATTACTACATGGAACCGCTGGCTCTTGGAGTTGGTGGAATGTCCCTCTCCCAAGATCTTCATCAATTGCATTGGCTTCCTTTGCATAGTGGCATCGAGTTTCTCATCAGGCCTTCTATCAGTTGGGTGCTGAGTATCTGCAGATGAGACTCAATCCATACACTCCCTCAAGGCTGCTCCGTTCGGAGTCTCAAAAACCTCTGTTGGTCCCTTGCTTCTAAAGATCATGGGTCAGTGGTCGTGCTTTCTCCACAAATCATTTAAGAAGCATGCATGATCATTTAGCATTTCGGAAAGCTCTTGATACTTCACTTTTGTAGTTTCTTGCTATTCTCTAAGATTTCTGGAGTGGACGCTCCTACAGGCTGTTTCTTAGCACCTATATGCCTTCTGGCTGTAGTGTTGTGCTTTATAAATGCTATTAGATACATTACATTACTGTCACTTCATCAACATGCTGTCATTCAACTATTCCATCATTCATAAAGACTGTTATAATGACAGCCACTCCATGCCCACACCTGTTGCACAATGATAAGACCCCCACCCCATCCACCTGCCTCCAAACACCAGACCCCGGACCGGTTACCTAAAACCAGAATTGAAGGTCCGAGATGCGACCCATCTCAGTGTGGTGAGTGCAGTGGGCCTTTTCTGCAACTTCTCTGAGCGCCAAGCGGCCGCTCACCCTTTGGGCACCTAGCCTCCCACTTAGTGTGGTTGTGTGTCAAGTGATAATCCATATGGGCCTTTGTTTTTTTTTTGTTTTATTAATTTTTCATTATTTTTCAAATCCTAACATTCCATACTTCACAACGGTTGGTGTTCACAAGTTCATCAGCTGCAATTCCATATTAACCATTTCTCAGCCCATCGCCCACAGATGCTTAAAACTACCACTACCACTTCGCCACATCCAGCCTTCCACTCTGTCGAACTCTCACCAAATACCCGTCTCCTTCCCTCTTTGCTCCTTCCATGCCGAGCCATTGTTATGCTCCTCTTCTATTCATGGCTCCCCAACCTTTCGCCCCTACTTGGCCAATTCCTGAATGTATTACGGGGGCTTTCAAATCCAGGGATGAGGTTAATTTGTTTGATATATGACCCCTATCTAGTTCCACCCCTTCCTCCTCTTCCAGATTAATATTCTTCCGCAAGATGTCCTTTCCACCAACCCCCATCGTTGTTTGTCCTTTATCCATTGCTGTACCTGCGGGCTTTTTGAGCATTTCCAGGATATGGCTACCTGTCCTTCAGCCAATATCAGCATAAATTGCACTGTCCTTTTCTGAGTTTTGTTTCTCTTCCCTCCCGCGAGCATTACCAACAAGCAGATAGACGATGTGCGAGTATAATTACTCCATAGTAACTCATTAATTTGGGCCATTACCCCATCCCAGTATACGATTATAGTGGAACATTAACACAACGTATACCAAAACTCTGCCTGGCCCTCACCACAACGCAGAAGTTCATGAGATAGGGAATGATTAACTGTGTGTAGTTCTGCTAGAGTCATGCATACCCTGTGCAGATTACAGAAGTGAGTTACCTGAAACCTCCCCTTGACTGTTTGCTGACCTGGTTTGGACGTCTTCATTGGAGGGTGGAGCATTTGTAATAATAAATAAATGTGACATTTATTTTAAAGCAGCAAAGATTCACTTTACTAATATCATATCATATACAGTCAGCTGCTCGGCAGCTAGTTACCACCTAGAGACAGGCATTCAAGTTTAATGGGGCACCATCACTTGTTCAGAGTCCTTTAAATGCCACATGTTCCTTCATGCTGTACAGGGGGTTAGGGTCCTTTCAGAAAGCTAGCAGCCTGTCAGCGGTACGCCCCTTTTTGCTGCTGCCGTTTAGGCGCGCCCAGTTCGGCGCGGGAGCCTTTCTTTCGCCGCCGATTTGGCGTGAGGGACGTTTGGACGTGGCTGACATTGCAGCCACGTCTAAATTCCCTCATGCCAAATTCCAAAGAATAATTCTTTTCAAATGCAACACGTTGGAAGGAAATGTTATCGTGTTGCATTTGAAAAGAATTGTGGCTTTGGGTTGATGTACACAGCGGCGCCAAAAGAGGGTGTACCATTTCTGCTTATATTTCTCTCTTATATTTTTTTTGTTTGTCAGACTGTTGCATCATGATGGTTAAATATGTAATTTTGCTACACCAGGCACAAGGGTACTTTGGTCTTCTGGTTAAGTTCCTAGCCTCACAATCTTGCAGGCCATGGTTCGTGGATGAGCTAAAGCTTTTTATTTTATTGTAGTTTCAAAATATCCCATTATTTTTATTTTGCAGAGAAAATAAAGAAAGGTTTAGCTCGACCACGAACCATGGCCTGCAACATTGTGAGGCTTGGAACTTAACCACAAAACCAAACTGCCCTTGTTCCTGTGGCAGCAAAATTACATATTTAACTGTCATGATGGAACAGTCTGATAAAAAAAATAAGAGAAAATGGGTGCACCGAAAAAAATAAATAAGAAAAAATGGGCGCATCGAACTGGTCGCTGCGCCAAAGCGGTCGAAGCTCTCGCCAGCTACCACTTCTCTGCTCCACCTCTCCCAGCTACCACCTCTCTCCTCCACCCCCTACCCACTACCACCTCTCTCCTCCCACCATACCACCTCTCTCCTCCCACCATCTGCCCACTATCACCTCTAAACCCCCTGCCAGCTACCACTTCTCCTCCACCCCCTGCAAGATGCCACCTCTCTCCTTGCACCATCTGCCCACTACCACCTTTCTCCTCCCACCACCTGCCCACTACCACCTCTAACCCTCGGCCCACTACCACCTCTCTACTCCCACCACCTGCCCACTACCACCTCTAACCCCCTGCCAGCTACCACCTCTCTCCTCCACCCCCTGCAAGATGCCACCTCTAACAGCTCCCTTTGTCCCACTGTCAATCTCTGCCACTGTCCATGTCACGTTTGAGCAAACATAGAACATCTTTGCTGCATAAATATCAAGCAGTTCTTTAAGGTCCCATGATGAATGCATCTTTTGTTGTAAATGAAAATACTGTGCGCTCTAATTCTTGTGTCCCTTTCTATTGCCATACACCCCTGCAATGGCTCTCTCAAGAAGCATGACCCAATATTGTTGTGAACATATTGAAGTGGATTATTTGATGACTTCACCTATGTGGACATCAGGCAGTGGACCAGTCGCTCTTTCTATATGCAGATGGGTGACTCCAATTACTCGAGACAGGGTGTGATCACATCTAAAGTACATTCAGCTTCACCCCTCTGAAAGAGGGCCAGGCGACATCATAAAGCCTTCATTCATTACACTTTTGTAATGGCTCAAAGTTAATAGTGGACTGAAATTCTTATTAGCAGCCTGGCTGGGGGCAGTGGGCAATCACAATGCTCAGTGTACTGTGGAGAAAAAACAGCGTATTTTTTTTTTTAAAAGCACTTTTTTTCCTGTTCTATTCGGATGGTGCTTGCAGTGTTTGTGCCAACTCCCTGGCACTGTAGAACCCGAAGCATTAGGCCACGATTTGCTGGCGCCAAAAGATCCCGCAGCGAAACGTCCCAGCACCAAAATGGGCGCGCCAAAATGGGCACGCCCAAACGACTCCTGCGCCGAAGCAGTCGCGGTGAATCGGCCCGCGCCAAACTGGCCGTGCCAAATCCTCCTGCTCTGCCTGTCAGCGGCCTAGTAATGAGGGATGGGTGATTAAATAAAAACAGTTCCCAGCCAGGCAGATAAATTCCCCCAAAGCACCAAAGAGCAAGAGGGTTATTTAATGAACGATCATCAAAACATACATCAGCCGTACTACTTGCTGTCCCAAACGAAGTGAAACAAACCAAGAGATTTACAGCCTTTTCACATTACTTCCTTTTAATTTTGGATGCTTAATAATGTGAGAGCAATCTGAGCCTGCTGCATGCCCCTTGTGGTGTCACGTGCCCTGACGTGAAAGGTCACGTGACACAGGAAGGGGAGGAGAAAATAAAGGTATCACCGGAACTGGCGGATTTGCGCCAGTCCGGGTTTATGCAACCTAACACAGAGTCGCGTGTTACTGCTGCGCGGCGCCCTGCATGATACGAGAGCAAGACGGCCTCCGCTGAAGGCCGCGTTCATTCCCCTGCTGCCGCCCGCTCTACCGGCGGCAGCCGACATCACACTGGCGACGAGGCGGTTGTGGACTGCGCGCCTCCCGGCATCGGAGGGAGCCGCTGCATCCACGGACCCACGTAATCGTCGCGGATGCCGGTAAGCACTGGCCCCGGCTCCGCCCACGTTCAATGCATGATCGGCTGGCCGCACCTGAGAAAAAAATAATAAACCTGTTACGCCAGCGCCCCAAGGGAACCACAGCACGATTTATCACATGCGGCCCGCGCATATCACACGCGGCCCGCCCAGAACTGCAGCGCTCCACGTGGGGTCACGTGCCATCACACCAAGCACCCCAGCGGCCACGACAAGCTCACCAGCAACACTCGGCACCTAATAGAGCAGCATGTCGAGCCCAAGCACCAGCCCGACAAGAATCACCAACTCGTCATCATCAAGGAGAAGCATCACTGATGAGCGCAGCGATCCCACGCTAACAACATTCATGCCACCATTCGACCCTTTCACCAGCAGAGCTGCCATCAGGTGGGAAATATGGCTGCAACAATTTGAGATGCACCTAGAGGCCAGAGACATCGCCACACCCAAAAAGATGCGCACCTTCCTTTTGCTCAACGTAGGGTCAGCGGCTCTGCGCCTTTTCAACGCCCTGCCAAACCGTGGGAGCGACATCGACTACGCAGCGGTGAGAGCTGCGCTCACCAACATGTTTAAGCCTGACCTCAATCCAGACTACGAGCGGTTCCACTTCTGTATGGCGAGACAACGCGAGAGAGAGACGGTGGACAAATTCCACGCTCGCCTTCGCAAAATGGCCGTAGGCTGTGAATTCCCAGACGAAGAATTTGCCATTCGCCTCCAAATCATCAATGGGATCTCCTCTGAAAAACTAAGAAGGGCGATTCTATCGGAGAGGAACATGCGACTATCGCGCGTTCTCGAGACAGCGCGTCTCCGTGAACAGACAGAAGACCAAGTAGCGGTAATGGAAGCTGCCATCCAGAGACTACCGCTAGACAGCCCCAGACCCGCAGAAGATGTAGCAGCTATCTCCAAGCAACAAAGCACGCGCCCGAAACAGAACCAGAGGCCCCACCCGTCACAAGGACGAGATCAAGCCTGCAAATGGTGCGGAGGCCCATGGCATAAAGGCGAATCTTGCCCCGGCTGGGGGTCCACATGCAGAAAATGCAATCGACTTAACCACTATGCAGCCGTCTGCCTGAATCCGCCGAACAGGAATGACAAAGACCCAGGCTCACGCCCAGCACAAGAACAACGAAGAAAATTCGCACCCAGAGAACCTTCCCGCCAACAAGCGAGGAGAGGTAAAGCTAGAGCCGTCGATGAGTCCCAAAGATCCCCGAGCTCGAGCGACTGCGACGACAGCGACGGCAGCTCATCCCCCGAAAGGCGGAACAAAGGGAGGAAGAAGAAAGGGAAAAGACAAGTACACCGAGTACACTTAATATCAGCAGTCAAATCAGGCCGGTCACGCCAGAAGAAGAGACCATCGTGCACAGTCCTCTCCAACGGAGACCCACTCAAAGTAATAATTGACACCGGCGCGACAGTAAACGACATGCCTGTGACCGCATTCAACAGACTTCACCCAAAACCAGAACTCCACAAGAAGAAAGTCAGGCTATATGCCTATGGATCCAAGAAACCCCTCCCAGTGCAGGGATCGTTCAAATCAGACTTTGCGCACAACAACACAAATTGCCGTGCATGGATCTACGTCGTAGATGCCGGCTGCGAAACTTTATTGAGCTGCAGAACAGCAGAGAAACTGAAGCTGATACACTTTGCATTCAGCGTTCAACACGACGAACTTAGCAACATCCTAGGTCGACACAAGAAAATGTTTCAATGCATCGGATGCCTAAAAGGGAGGTCTATCAAACTCCACATAGACCCTACCGTTGAACCCAAGGCGGTGCGCCACCGACGGATCCCATTTCACCTGAGAAATGCAGTAGAGAAAGAGCTATCTAAGCTCGAAGACGCAGGAATCATCGAGAGAACATCAGGCCCGACCCCGTGGGTCTCGCCAATGGTGGTAGCCCAGAAACCGAAACAGCCAAACGCAGTAAGAATATGCATTGACATGAGGCTCCCCAACGTAGCCATCGGCCGAGAACGCCACGTAACTCCCACCATTGACAAGCTCATCGTGGATCTCACAGGAGCGAAAGTATTCAGCAAACTCGATCTCCGGTCGGGATACCACCAGCTAAGACTATCCAAAGAATCACGGTATATCACCACGTTTTCGTCCCACCTCGGCCTAATGAGGTGCAAGCGACTAAATTTTGGGATATCATCCGCCGCAGAGGTTTTCCAGCATGAGATCCGCAAAGTCATCACAGGGCTGGCAGGTACCACCAACATCAGTGATGACATCCTTGTATACGCCTCAGACAAGGACGAGCACCACCGACGGCTGGCAGCAGTCCTGAAAAGACTTGAGGAGGCGGGTTTGACACTCAATGCAGAGAAATGTGAGTTCAACAAAGACGAACTATGTTTCTTCGGCTACATTTTCAGCGCAGCAGGAGTATCCCCTGACCCATCCAAGATACATGACATAAAAGATTTCAAGCCACCCCAGTCTGCCTCGGAGGTGCGAAGCTTCATGGGGATGGCAACATATTGCACGCGTTTCATCCACGATCTCGCCAGCATCGCGAGCCCTCTCAGGGAACTGACCAAGAAGGACCAAAGATGGGAGTGGACCGAAGTACACCAACAGGCGTTCCAACAGATCAAAGACGCCCTGTCCGCCACCACGACCATGGCATTCTTCAACGTGGAACGGCAGACTGAACTCCTTGTTGATGCCAGCCCCGTGGGCCTAGGAGCTGTGCTGACCCAAATAGAAAGCGAGGGTAGAGTGTTCCCCATCGCGTTTGCCAGCAGGGCCCTCACGAAGCCCGAACAAAACTATGCCCACATAGAAAAGGAAGCCCTGGCCATACTGTGGGGGTGTCGCCATTTCAAGGTGTACCTGTTAGAAAAACAGGCAAAAGTCTTCTCCGACCACAAGCCCCTGATCCCGATATTCCGAGGTTCCGCCCCACACCCTCCTGCCCGCATAGAGAAGTGGATGCTGCAACTGCAGCCGTACAACATTGAGGTAGAATATCGGCCAGGCTCGGATAACCCGGCAGACTATCTGTCCCGCCATCCACGACCCGCTACCGACAGCGAACAACATCACGCAAGAGAAACGGACGAGCATGTCTGTCACGTGGTAGCATGCGCCAGGCCGCGAGCCTTGACACTGCAGGAAGTAGTACAAGAGACAAAAGAGGACACAATTCTGCAACACACTGCCTCAGCCATTCAATCAGGAAGCTGGAAAAACTATCTCATGTCGACGTCCCACCGCACCGTATCAGCTCAGACCAAACTCAGAGCCCTGTTTGGGATCAGGCACGAACTCTCGATAGCACCGGAAGGAGTGCTTCTGAAAGGTCACCGCATCATACTGCCAGAATCCCTCGAAGAAAGGGCACTCAAACTAGCCCACAGTGGACATCAAGGGATTGTCAAGTCCTCGGCGTACCTCAAGTCCAGAATGTGGATGCCAAACATGCACCAAAGAATCACCGAGCTGGTAGAGTCGTGCGCAGCCTGCCAAGCGTCCAGGAGACCAGAGAACCCAGAACCGATCAACAGTGTCCCACGGAGCTGCAAGCGATGGGACGCGGTCAGCATGGACCACTGCACCATTGCAGGCGAGGGATACCTGCTCGTAGTGATAGACGAATTTAGCAGATACCCCGAACTAGAGCATGTGTCCTCCACCAACGCTGAAACCACCATCCTCACGCTGGAGAAAATATTCACCACGCATGGGATCCCGAGGAAAGTGAAAAGTGACAATGGACCGTCATTCACCAGCCAGGAGCTGCGGGAATTTTTCAAAGAGGTAAACGTAAAACATCAGCGCATTACCCCACGATGGCCCCAGGCTAATGGTGACGCGGAACGCTTCATGGGGTCGCTGAACAAAGTTATCAGAATTGCCAAGGAGCAAAGGCACCCCTGGCTAAAGGCAGTGTATTGGTTTCTAAGAACGCACCGGCAAACCCCACACTCCGCCACTGGAATCAGTCCAGCAGCCCTCATGTTTGGAGTACCAATACAGGCGGAACTCCCGGTACATCCACACTGGGTTGCACCAGAGCTAGACATCCCAGAAATGGACGCAAGAAGGAAGAGGCACAACGAGCAAGAAAGCATCGCCAGACGCGCGTGCCATCAAGAACTAAACCCAGGAGACACAGTCCTCGTCAAGAACCGGGCACAGCCAAAGAAGATGTCCCTAAACTTCGAGGTTCGTCCGTGGACAGTCCAGACCACCAACCACAGCATGGTCACTGCCACCCGAGGAGGGGACACCATGACCCGGAACATATCCCACTTTAGGAAAGTACCCCCGGAAATGTGGGAAGAACACCCCCCATCCCCGAGAGAAAGGACCGCTGACACGCCCCAAAGACGCATGCCATCGAGCAGTGAAAATACGCCGGAAGAGTCAGACGGACCGCACCCACCAGAGACAGAGATGGGGGAAAAGACCACCATAGAAAGCTCGCCCAAAGGAAGGAACACCCGCTACAGCCTGAGAGAGAAGCCCAAGCCGTCATCTCGCCTCCAAGGGTATGTCGTGGACGGAATATACCGTCAAAGAACTGGTGCAAGAGACAACAATCCAGGTTAAAATGTGTTCCATTGTTATCTGTGCTTTTGCCTCCAAATTGGGGAGGAATGTGGTGTCACGTGCCCTGACGTGAAAGGTCACGTGACACAGGAAGGGGAGGAGAAAATAAAGGTATCACCGGAACTGGCGGATTCGCGCCAGTCCGGGTTTATGCAACCTAACACAGAGTCGCGTGTTACTGCTGCGCGGCGCCCTGCATAATACGAGAGCAAGACGGCCTCCGCTGAAGTCCGCGTTCATTCCCCTGCTGCCGCGGCAGCCGACATCACACCCCTCTCGCGTGTCTTTACCTGCCTGAGCCCCCTCCCTCTATCCCGTGCCAGCTCTCTCTAAACTAAAGATCCCAGTCCGCTCCCACCAGCGTGCACATTAGCCAGTGCAGCAGGAGGCAGACCCAGGCAATGTGTGCTCGAAAATAAATGTACAATAACGTGCAACGTTGAAAACATTCAGTGTAGGGGAGGGGGGTTACAATGGCACCGCATTTAGTGTTTATTATAATCCTGGGAGTTTATAGAACAAAAACGCATAGTGTCCGATTGGAGCTTGTTCTTTCCGTCCGCTGGGTTCGTGCTCTTTCTGTCCCTTTTGAAGTCGCTCGTGACACGACTTCTCTTTGTTCTTTTATTTCAGTCACCCCTGGAACCCCAAAAAAACAGGCACAACACATTCATGGTGTCAAATAATCCTATCCCGTTAAGTATAGGATTTTTTGACACATAGCAAAAAGCGACGTTACACCGGTGGCTGATATACTCTGTGACTGGTGCTGAACGTGTGGCAAATGAACATCGTCATGTTGAACACTGAAAAATTGTGCTAGGTACGAGGCCGAGGGATGATCCGGTCACCATCTTGGTTGGGTAAAACAGGAATGGACTGCTGTTTGCTTCCAATTGTGCCACAACGTCCAGGTCCCTTTCTAGTTCCTGACAAAACCATCGTGATTGTCTTCTCGTCCACACATTATTATCCCATCAACCTACACCGAAGCTGCCATTTTTGGTGATATGACTCCACCCACAAACTGAACTTTTCTTAAATTCACGTGTTCGACTCACCTATTGTCTTCATAATGCATAACTAATGATAGTATCCGCCACCAACACAGCAGGCGTGGTTAAAATAAACAAAGCAACAATACTGGGCGCACCCGTGCGACCAAGAATTGCATTATGCAATACAGTCTAAATTTAGCACGCCTATGTGTAAACATCTCGTTTCAGGTTCAAAAGTCAGTTTTGCTCAGAGTATGATATGCCGGTACTTTTACACTCTGACTCACACCTCCAAGGCCCACGGGGATTTTAGAATCTCTTTCTCAATGCCTAGAAACAATACATCCAATCATGTGCTAGAACATAATAGTCGAGGAACAGGAGATGTCCAAAAAGAGACAAAGGGAATGCAATGACATATCGCCATGCTGGCCTGTAGGAAAACTGGGTGTTTCCTAAGAGGTCTGAGCCTCGGAAAGGTTCATGTATGTTAGGCTGCTTCATTTTTATTTGTGTTATGGTTTGAAAACAAACCTTTCACCAGTTACAAATGGTTGATTTTATCAATCATATAAATACACTTGTGGTTATATAGAGCCCTTATTATTGCGAAAAAGCAGATTTTGACATTTTGGAAAAGCGCAGCAAAACCTATCTGTGAAGATTGGCTATGTGATATGCTATTTTATCTGCTAGAGAAAACATGTCTTATCAGAAGAAGGATAACATTGAAGATTATAATGCTATATGGTGTGGCTTTAATGGATTATATGTTTGGTTGTATTTTCTCATGTCATTATTTTGAAAATGTTTTAATTTTTCATGGTAAAGGCCCCCTTTCCTGACATGTTAAAAATTTAATTGATGTTAGTAAGTTGAAGTTTTGTATGTTTTGTATGTTTAATAAAAACATTTGGACAGAAAAAAAGAAAACAAAAAATACATAAAAAATAGAAATACACTTAGTTCAATAACAAATACACTTTTCACACATTACAAATGGCAAACACATATTAATCAAAACAACATAAAAAACAAACATAGGGAGTTCTCATATAGCGCTAAACACTGCACGGTTTCAAAGTGCTATAGGAAAAGAAGGGAAAAACGAGTGAAAGAAAGGAAAGAAGTTAGGAGGAGGGAAATGAAGGAAGTGCCCAGCTATACAGCGCTTTATTATCCGGTCACGCTCAACCCAGGGAGTTCCTTTCCCCCCAAGCAAGGTGGTGCACAACAAAGCACCGTTTATTTTATTTTAGGTTCAATTTGGTGAGGCCTCCAACACCACCCTCGCACCCAACCCCAACAAATACCCTATGTTACCATGGAGTAGGAGCCAGGCCAGCGTGCAGTAAAAATATATATTTATTAATTTATTGAATCACGATTTGACAAGCAAACTCACACCAACCACCAATGCTGTGGCACCAGCCAAAATCACATTTTATGACTCGGTTATATAAAAAAACAGGTGAAATTTTGAAATATACAATGACAATTTACACCAGATTGAATTTTGATTTAACCAATGAAAAACATTTGCAATACAATACAAAATCCACACAACTGACTTAATTTGAATCAATACTTTTCTCCCTGCAACCCCCACCCTCCAGGCCTCAATTTAATTGGGAAAGGAATTCAATTGGAAAAATCGTTTTGGGCTTATTATTTAAAAGGTAAGGTTGGGAAAAAGGAACTCCAATGAAAATCGTTTTTCAACTCTTGAAAATAAAAGGCAGAACTTGATAGTTTGAGGTGAGAGAAAATTGAAAACAAAAGAAACATTTCATTTTGCACCACACATGCAGATGTGATACAATGCTTCACAATTCTGGTTTACAATGAATGGGGAATTTCGTTTTACACCCTCCACACTGACTTGAAAGGTGGCGTTTTATGGATTACTTCCTTTTGGGATTATGCCCCCGCCCCTTTATGTATAGAAGTCAAAGATTTCAGATACAGTCAACTAGTTCTTTATAGCCTATACCAATTCTAACACAATGGGCATGAGCTATTGTTAGTTTTGAATTCTAACAAGGCTCATCCTGTGATTTTCTATGTGGGAATTCATTGATTTACTTTAACCAAATGTGCTAAGGATCTACACACTCCCCCCCTCCCCACACTTTAATGGAAAGGTTTAAGGATGGCTGCTCCCAGCCTTGCATGACTGCTCCCAACACAGCGCAATTTCAACAGAGGGGTGGTTTCCTAATGGGGAAATACGTTTGATTATTAAGATTTGATGAACTGTGTGAAGGGCGTACCCAGGTTCACCCCCTCTACCCACTAATGGAAAGAGATAAAGGCAGGTGGCTCCCCACACAATTGACGGCTTTGGGATATCTACTTACATGGGAGGCTTTGGTCAGGGAAAAAAAGGGCTCCTCTGAGGACAGCACATGTCTGGTCAAGGGCTTTCAGTCAGGGATTTTTCAGAATGAGGTAGGTACCACCCACTGGTCACATCCAGATATGGATCTCCGTACCAACAAACCGTCTTGGATTCGGAACATTTTGGAAAACTTCATCAACATCTGGAGATCTTCCAATATAATCGGATTCTGTCAAAGGAAAGTTCACAGGGTCTTCAATATGTTGGTAACATTTCCCAATGATTGGGTCCTCTTTTTGTGCAGTAATCAAATCTGCATCTGGGGTTTCTTAACTCCACTGGGCAGTTGAGAGTTCATTTGGGCATGAGTTTGTGACCTGGTGACACTATCAACCTGGATTTCCACAAACAGGGATTGGGTTTCTAGGAGATCCTGGTGAATGGCTCTGGTTTTGACCAACTGGTCAGCCAAGTCATTTCCAGTTTTGCCTGGTCCCTCTATTTTGGGGTGACCTCTGATCATTTTCCAATAGATGGTCATCTCATTACAGGTGACCAGATCATCAATTGCTTGGATTAATTTCCCATGCTTGAGCGGTTTGTTATTCGCACACAGCATGCCTTGATTTTTCCAATTAATCAGGTGCTCCACAAACCCATTTCTGACATAATCTGAATCAGTGATTATGACCAGTTCTTTGAGTTGGTGTTGCATGGCAGTGAAGATGGCTTGATGTACCGCATCAACTCTGCCACCTGAATACTTCGGGGACCTATTTTGTACCCAGGAGAGGGCTCTGGGGCATCATTTACTCAGCCACTAGTTCTTTTTCCCCGTGATTGTCAACATGGTAGGAGCACCCATCCACATAAAATGTGGGGATCCCTTGACATGTGTCTTCCTCATAGACTTTGTGTGGGGAAGTAAAGAATGCCTCCATATTGTCCTTGGTCCTTAGACTTTTGTCCTCAAGACAGTTTTCTTGAGCACACTTATGCAAGTCAGCCAATCCTTGCGCTAGAGGACTCTTCTTGTTTTGGCCATATCTGACCTCCACAGGAAAGCCTTGCATGGACAGAATCCAGGAAGTAATTCTGGAATTACTCACATTCCCGGTTCAGATTCGGTCACTTTGGAGATATCGCAAGGGTTGGTGAGGAGTCTTCACAATGATGTGCTCCACTTGGATGAATGGGCGGTAATTCTTCAACGCCCACACCGTTGCCAGGAGTGCCTTTTCGCAATCATTGAATTTTTCCTCCACACAGGACATAGGGCCTAATTATAAGTTTGCTGGTCCGGGAACTACAGTACCGCTAAGCCTGCTGGTACGGTAGTTCCTGGACCAGCAAACTACAAGTTGTCTTCGTGGTTGCCTTTCTGCCCACCAGGTCGGACGAGCACAGCATGTCAGACGAGCACAGCATGTCGGATGTACCGGCACCGTCATAAACGCCGGTGCATCCGACCTCCCCATTCCCATTCACCCCTATGGGGCCGAATGGGGAGCATCTTTTTTCTGGCGCCCGTAAATGGGCAATTACCGGGTCCAGCAGTGCCGGGATGCCCCGGTAATTGCCCATTCGCGGGCACCAGAAAATATTGCAAGTTTGGCGGCAGCCTGCCGGTTTTACCGGCAAGGCTACCGCCAAACTTGTAATGAGGCCCAAAGTCTTGCTTGTGTACAAGATTACTTAGTTGACATTGTCATGCTTTTGGTATATAATACTGCAGTTAAGCAAGTATCTGAAAACCCCATCTACAAGAAGAATTCCTTGTTCTTCATGGGGTAATTAAAACAAGGAGCTTGGGAAAGGCTTCTCTTTAGTTGTTTTACTGCCTTGGATTGTTCTGGACCGCACTCCCCCTTGAACCCGGCCTTCAATAAATGGACCAAGGGCCGTGCAACCTCTGCGTAGTCTTCAATGATCTTCCTACCATAATTAGTGAGTCCAAGAAGTCTTCTAAGTTCTCTCAGAGTAGTAGGGTCTTTCAATTTCAATAATGCTTCCACTTTTTTCTCCTGGGGACTGAGACTCTCAGTGGTGATGTCATGCCCTAAGAAGTTCACGCAGGTTTTACACCACTGTGCCTTCTGAAAGGACAGTTTTGCTCCAGCTTTCTGCAACTGGGTCAGAAAATAGCAAATTTCATCTATGTGTTCCTCCACAGTTGAGCTCTTGATTAAGACATCATCTACATAGGCTAGGTTTCCCATTTCGCCCAAGTTGGGCATGGCCTTATGTAGGAAGACATTAAATTAGTTGCCAGAGTTTATGTATCCAGAGGGTGTTCGGGTCCACATGTTTTGAAGCCCCCCAAAGGTAAAGGCAAGTTTATACTGGTCTTCCCTACTCACGGGTGCGGTCCAGTAACCATTGGTCAGGTCAATGGCGGTATACACCTTTGACCCGTGTATTTGGGCCAGTCCCTGATCGATGTAGGGAAGGGGCCATCCTGACATGTGGACCCATTAGTTTAACTCTGTAAGGTCTGTGCAAAGTCTCCATTGGGTTTGAGTATCCCCAGTACGGGTTGTTAAAGGTACTGTGGACTGGACAAATTACCCCACAGAATTCTACGTTTTGAATAATCTCTGTGAGTGACTCCATAGATGTGAGAGGTAACTGGTATTGCTTCACAAATACTGAAGCCATCTCAGGGTCCGTAGGTATGGAGGTTGAATGTATCCCTGTGCGTCCACCGTCGTAGGAATCTACTTCAAAGATATCCTGAAAATCCCAAAACACCTGTTTCAGCTTCTGCTTTTGCTCTTTGGCCTCACAGGCATCAGCAAGATTCATTTGTTCTTCAACCATCTGCTTAAAGTCTGGAAAGACCTCAGTTTTGGCAATTTTGGCAGCATCCTCCAGTTGGGCGTAGAGATCTCTTGTTATGGTGTTGGCCTGGATAGGAGGTTTCAAGGATGGGAGGTAGTCGCTGTTGACTCGAAATACCACCTCATCCTTCTTGATCTCACACCTCTTCCCCACCATAAGGGCAGGAAGAGTACACCAAGAAATTCTCTCCTTGCCGGGTGAAAATCTTTTCCGGAGGGATAGTGTTGTTAAAATTGTAGCAGTCATTTGGAATTGGTCCAATGATTTAATTACCTAAATCAATACAATAGTGTTGTGCATCCACTGCCATTCCAATAAAGGTATCTGCGCCCAAAGTGATACTTCTAGGGTTGCTGTTATCCACCAATTTTCGAATGGTGTCTTGTTTTAGGTCAACTAGGGGTGTCGGATGTAAGTACAAACCTTGCTGTTGGAGTTGATAATTCAAATTTACTTACGCGTCCTTGTTTTTGAGGTTGTGCCCTCGCTTATTTTTTAGGGGAATTGTAAATTGTCGCACCTGTCCTGGGATGGTAACCTCTTCTCCCACTTGAATTCAACCGCATAGGGCAGCAATTGAGCTGTCCGAAATGCTTTCTCAGTGGTGTCAAAGCCCATGGGGTTACCCCCCCAGTCGGGACCAGGCTTTGTATTTAATTAGGTCCAAATTAATTGTGAATTGATTGAGAATGTCACTGCCTAAGTAAAAGGTGGAGGAGACATCTCTCACAACCCAACAATTATGTTCTATGCTTTTGTCACCCATGGACATTTTTAGCATATACCTGCTAGGCAGGAGATGTTTGGAATTCTGAGTTTCCAGGCCCATTTCCCACTTATCAATCAACTTAAACGTGGAAATGGTCTGATCCTTTGGGAGTTTCCTGAATAATGCTTCGCTGATGAATCTTCTTCCATTATTCAAGCATACTCTGGCGAGAACAGGCTCCTCCCCCTCATTTAACTGAATGGGGAAAAACAGCTGTTCACCCTTTATCTGGATGTTGTTAAGGATTTCAATCAGGTGACACACACCTTGGTTTCGGCCTAGTATGTAGTGCACAATTGAGATGCTTTTCTCCTTATTTGATGCAGATTCAATTTTTGGATGGTACACCACTCATATCAGACCCCCTTTTCAAGGACCATGGATCACAATGGACCATGAACCAGGCTGGTTGGTAAAATGCAATATTTATTTATTTATTTTAAAATTCAAAAGAAATTATACACTTTTTAATATGGGGCAGAAATCACCAATTGGGTGATAATTACAATGAGAATGTGAGCATTGCACTGGGTTTAACCTTCTAGTGGAACATATACAAAGCACAGCGGAATAGAAGCACTTTTTGGTTTCAGAAAGATAGCACCCAAGTTAGGTTTGTCCCCTGCAATG
This sequence comes from Ambystoma mexicanum, assembly GCF_040938575.1. Lineage (NCBI taxonomy): Eukaryota > Metazoa > Chordata > Amphibia > Caudata > Ambystomatidae > Ambystoma > Ambystoma mexicanum. The sequence continues at coordinate 321,716,399 of NC_090925.1, read as the reverse complement.
TTCACTCAACCACAAATAATTAACTCTGCATAAACAGAAGCAGCAGCAGGTAATCAGGAATAAGAAACAGGAGACAGAATCCAAATCTGACCTTCCCTCCCCAAATAAGAGAGAAAAACGGATTTTAAACCCCTTGCAAGGTTTTGAAATGATACTCGGAAATGGACAAATAAATAATGAATGGGTGTTAAAAACCTGGAAGCAAATATAATTCCTCATTAAAGCAACAACGCAAAGACACTAACAATCCCAAAGAATGAATTACCAAAAGCATACAGTTCAAAAATGAGAGGAAAGTTTAAAACAGATTGCAGCAAAATGACACGTGTAAAAGTTGCATTTTCCAATTCCCACCTTAAATTACCCAAACAGTTTTTGATAAAAACGGGTGAAATACATTGATTTGGAGTGCGGTTTGGGGATAGAGGTATATCACAGGGACAATATGGAAGTTAAAGTAAGTCTCTAGCTGGTAACTTGGAGAAGTTATACAAGATCTAAAAAGGTGGACTTTGAGTAAAATGAAGCCGTGAAATATAGTCTTACTTTACACTAGAGTATTCAGGCTAGGCCACCAAAGGTGGACACAGTAAGATCCAAGGTTGATTCGCGAGTTTAACCCTCTCACCCCGGCGCCCAACCCTCGCGGAAACCAGTCCGATCACTCGAAATATAACTGATGGCGTAGGATTACACAAGACAATATTGAAAAGAGAGATGGCGCTAACACTAGAAATCAAGGGCAGGGTTGCAAGTATGATTCTGACAGTTTTAACAGGTTATCAGGATACGTATAGGATGGCTTAGAGAGTGGGATAGAAGGCAAGACAAGGTATACTATGGATTTCCATGGGGTGGTGATTTATACTTACAGTCCACTTTTAGTTTGGGATTTTTGGACCGTCAAGGGTCCTGGTCACTACACAGCAGCGCGCCTGGCAAACAGCTGCGACGTTGTGGTCACCGGATGGCAAGGACTGGCAATTCTGGTCTCTGGTTACTAAAGGTCAGCTGGATGGCAGGATTGCAATTATCACTTTCGTGTCCTGGAAGTTTATGGTGGCTCCCTTCCTAGGAGGAAGCCTTAGCTCTGCCAACTAGAATAACTTGACATCCACTTAGGAATCTTGTAAAAATAGTTTCAGTACAATTGAACCAAGTAAATAAAAAATAAAAAATAACTTGTTTTTGGAAGCTTGCAAAAATATAGCCAAGTCAGTTTAAAAACTTTATTTTCTTTTTGTTGGTCCTGAATCAGAAAAAACAAGCCTGTGGAATAAAAATAGCCCATATGTGTTTCCCAGCAGCCAACCCCTTCTCATTGCTAGGCACAGACAAGGTTTCATTCAACATATTACTTTTGCTTTAAAAATGGCATTTATTTTTCTTTGGTTTGCAAAGCCCATTTTACACATGTGGTGAAAACTGCTAGCATTTCCTTTCAAATTCGATTTTGCCATCTGACTTCCCAATATTGTCTTGCAGCCATAACTAGTTTCTTGTACAGAACAGTCTGTACAAGGCAAAGGTCTCCTGGAATGGACATGTGCGCAGAGCTATGATTTCTTTTGCAAGGCTCATTCCTTTGACATTTTGTAGCACAAAATAAAGTGTTTCCCGTGCACAGCAGAAAGTGAAGTTTCTTGGGTCTTTTTTTCAGATTTGGCTTAAAAGAGCCTGTCATTCAGGGGTCATGTTGGTTTTGCTAAAGCACAATGGGGATATGAATGTGCATGGCAGGGCCTTATTGATCCAGTGGTTTAAGAAAGAACAGATGGAATTAGCGTCAAAACAGCATTTTTTATAGGTGAAAAAGTTTCCTTTTCAATGGGGATTTTGGGGTTTCAGCAAAGCAGTGCTGCCTTTTCACTTTATTCCATTTGTATGTGTCAGAACACACTACAAGCTCCTTCAGTGGGCCCCCTTGTTCCATCCTGCCCAATGTGTGCTTGGCAAGATGGTGCATACATCTTTTTGTTGCTGCAAAACACAGTTTTGAGACCATTGTGCTCACAGGAGCCAGTGCAGCTATTTAGCTGTTTCTGCAGAAATGCAGCTTGGTGATGTGGGGAAATACTGTTGAGTGGGTCAGTATATCCCACAATGTGGGTCAAACTTTGAGCTGGTTTTACATCATCTTTTATCATGGGATTTGGCTTTTCTTTTGATTGTGGATTGGTATACAATTTCAGAGTATTTCCTTCCAGTGTGGGATGCCAGTTAAAACTGGGAGGGAGATTCATTTTCAAAAATGGAGAAGGGTTTGCATCGCCAGTTTGTTCTCCTACAGAGATGACAGTGATATCTGGGACTTGATTGTTCCTAAAGTGGAATTCTATTTTGTCGGACAGTTGTTCATGTGGCATGTGCCATTTAAGTTCACATAATCTGTACTTTGTTTTAATTTGATTGGCCGGTTAGTTTGAATCCTGAGGACCATGTTCACGCAGTCAGGCAGGGGTGATAACCTCCAAAGGAGGTCATACCCCAGTAGATAAGGTGTGCCCTCTGGAGTGATGTCTATCACCCAATTTTGATCTCCAGATCTGCAGTCCCATTGACGGAAATGTCATTCCCATCGAGGTTTTGGAGTTGTCCAGGAAGAGGTGTGAGGGGAATTTGGTGACTCTCCCCCCTTCCTGAATTTAGTTGGTCAAAGGCCTTTTTGGACAGGAGGGTGGCTTGGGATCTACCAGCGCTGATAATGCACATTGACCCCGTACACTGATGGAGGCATCAAATCTTCCTTTCCTCTCTTCCAGGTGACAAAGAAAATGTGCATTTTGTGCCGGCTTGGCAGTTAATTTTTTTATATTGAACTCCGACACTGTGTAATCTTGGACAGTTTCCTGTTGGAGTCCGGGAATCTGTAAAGAAAATGTTGTACCCAGCAACAAATGGGATGGGGAAGTCCCCTTTTCCTCCTGTTTCTTTGCTGTTCCCCTTTTCCTAGAGACAGTTACCCGAACCTGTTTCGGGGGAGGATAACTCAGTGCTTTCAGGGTCATCTGGGTGACATTGTTGGGGTTTAAGAATGTGTTGCTCTGGGTCAGTCTCCGTACCTACCCAGTCTAAATTACGGTCTTTTGGGACCCATTTTTCCTTCGGAGGGATCCCTCCATCCCTGAAAGAGAAGATTTTCTTCCCTGAATCCTCCAGGGATTCTTCCCCTTCGAACAGGATGATGTGTATTTCCTCCACAAAGTGGTTTCTCTTGTGCTCTCTTGTTCTCCTACTTACCCTCTGTTCCCTAGGTTCCAGCTTTTCAGGGGTTCAAGATTTGTGTTCAGGTTCAGAGGTTTCCAGCGGTTTTCTCCTGGTGAGAAAGGAAGCTTCCTCTAAGGCTTTGCATCTCCCTTCCATCCGGGCCCCCTCCTCTGAAACCTGTTGGGTATGTGAGGTTTCTTCCCGTCATTGCTCCGGGGTACCAGACCCAGATGTTGAGTTGTTCTGGGCAGCAATTTCCAATTGAGGGCTCAGCTGAGCCCTCAACATACGACCCAGGTCTTGTGTTAAGTGTTGGACTTGTTGCTCCAGTTGAGACATCCTTTCTGGTTAGTAGCGGGTCTGGATTCATACCTTTGCTTCTTCCTTTAAAGGCAGCTGTCCCTTCTCTCAGAGTAGTCTGGGTATTGGGAGTTTTCCTGATAACCTTCCATCCTAGATCTCCCTTTTCCCTGATTTGAGAATCTAGTGTCCTGAAAACGGGGAGAGAGAGGAGGATTGTTCTGGAAATTGGGGTTTGAAGGGTATATGGGAAAGAAACTTAGGTTGGGGGGTGGAGTATTTCTTCCCTCATGAGGGAAGTTCTGAGGGACGTTTTGAGGGAGGTTTACTGGGGCATTACTTACCTGATTGCCCCCCCCGGTGCCAGGGCAGTCCATACATACCCCATGATGGGTCTGTTACCCTTGTATCTTGGGCTGACATAGGTGGCGTAGGTCCGATGGAGCGTCGGTCTGATACCCTGCCTGGCTACCACCCGAATGGGTTGGATCAGAGGGTCTCCTCTGCCTCTCATTCTGCTTGTTAGTGTTAGTGCAGGGAGTATTTTCAGGCCCTGCCATTTCCAAGTCCAATATGGGGTATTTTACACCTCTGCCACCTTGGCAGCAGCGTGGGTGTTTGACAGTTTAGGGTTTTTAGGGTTGTTTTTGTTTTCAAAGGGCTTTTGTACTTCATAAATCTGGTTGGCCTGTTCTATCACCCAATCCAGGGTCTTACGCTCATGGAAGTCCCTTACTAGTTTGGTCATAATGTATTTCGCATGGGAGTAAGTGTTAATGAACTCCCGGCTATTGGGGTTCACCCGCCTAGAGGTCTGTGCAAATGCCCGCTTCAGCACTTGCACAAACTCTATAGGCTCTTGGTCTTCCCCACACTGCAGGTTGTAGGCTACCTTGCGGTCCTCCTGAGGGTTCCGGTGAATGGAGAAATGCTTTAAGATAGCTGCTTTATAGGTGGACCATCTTTGGTGATTTTGGTCCTCCAGCCCTGCAAAGAAGCTGGACTATTCCAGGGAGAATGTCCATTTGATGAACTCCATGGACTTTTCATCATTCATGATACCAAATGAAGTCATCATTTGGTCATAAAGTTCTAGATGCTCCCATACTGAGTATTTGGTGTTCTTATGGCAGGGAGTCATAAAGCTTTGATCTGCCGAATTAGGTCTTTCACAAGACCTCTATTCTGTCTGGCAGATTTTCCTGCCCTCTGACTTAGGGGTGCTACTATTAGTGGTCCACTCTGTGCCCTCTAGGTGCTCCCTACCTCTATGAGACTGGGAAACCTTCCCAGAATGACGGAGTCTGGTCTCTTCTCCCCTGTGGTCCTGTGGGCTCTCAGGGTCACTTCCCTTGGGCTCCCCTTTTTGCACAGGGAAGTACTCATCTTCCTCATCGCTTCTTCCGAGTATGGTGGAGAATTCCCCCCACCTACCTGAATGTGTGAAGGTTTTTAAAATACTCTTTTGAGGCCTGGACTCTGGTTCTTCTCTGTCTGCAAAGGGGACCAGGTGGTCCCTTTGTAACTTCAGTTTCTGCCAGTTCAACTCCCTGATCTTTTCATCATAGGAGTTCTCCTGTTTGGAAGTACATGCTAGGGTATTTTTAAATCTAGAGATGAATATTCATCAGTATCTGATAATGACTGGCCTTCCAGCTCAGTGTGACTAGGCCTGGTTGAGTCCAGCTACCTCATGTTTCCCTGTTCTTGAAAACTGACAGGTACAAAGATAGCTGCACACTGCACATATGAGGTGGCGAGTTGGCTTAAGGTTCCTGGTAAAGAGTTCATTACTCTGTGATCGGAGGGTGCTTTTCCATACTTTGACTAGTCAGGGTGCCTCAACGCCTGTTTGTATTTGAATATTTCCTTTTCCAACCTCTCATCTTTCATCTTTTGTTTTCTAGCCTCATGTCATTCAGTTCCTGAGAACATAACTCACTTTTCTCCATGTCCGTCCTTAACTGACGCACTACCTGAAACAGGGTACTTTTCTCCTGACACAATTTGCTATTTTCTTCCCTCAGCTGCTCTCTCTGTTGTTTCAAGATGTTCAGATCTTGGCGCATTCGATCAAATTCACCATGAGAATTGACATCCCTAATGACTAACTGGCTATTTTCAGCTTTCAGTTGTTTAATCTGAGTTTGAAATGCGAAAATCTCCTCTAAGCAGGCTCTATTGTGAACAACCTGCTCACTTAATTTGTGTTGACTGTCGCTCAGGTTTTCAACACCTTCTTGATAGTCTCCTTGCAGTGCAGAAAATCAGGCCTCTCGCTCTAAATTCGCTTGCTGATCTGCCACTAACTCATCTTTTAGCTCCTGAATAATATTTTCTAATTTTGACTCTGAATTTTGGCTCTGTTGCACATTTTCTTCTAATTGTTTCAAGTCTCTGTGTGTTTGCTCCAAAAGCTCAGACTGGTTTTGCACAAAGGCTACACTATCCTGGTATCTTTCTTCCATGGTCATCAAATGGAAGTACATTTATGTCGTGAGCTGAGCCATTTTAATTTGCTCATCTCTGCTGGTCTGTGTCATATAAAGGTTTGTCAGGGCCTGATGTAACAGCACATTATCCTGCCACATATCAACATTTGCAGAGGTAACATCCTGCATCATTCTAGCTTGCCACCTTTGATGCTCCTTTTCTACCCATTCACCTTTAATAAACAATTTGGATAGGAGGTGCTTCCTGGCAATATTGATTTCTACGGTGCTCAATCTGAAATGTGTTCTGCACCTAACATACTCTCTATGCAAGGGCACACATCTCAACTCTGTTTCTGCTTAGTTTCTACTCCCAATGACAACTCAAAGCAACACTGTTTTATCTATACACCGCCCTGGAACCTAGGGTAGAAGTCTGAATGGCATCTTCACAATGCAACACAACGTTCCATCCACTGCAATGCAATTACACCCAAATTAATAGTCTGCTGCTACTGCACTATCACGAGTGAAGACTCTTTACCAATTCCGGCATGAGCCCCCAGTTTTGTCGTGGTTTTCTATGCGGTCACACTCAACCCAGGGAGTTCCTTTCCCCACAAACAAGGTGGCGCACAAGAAAGCACTGTTTATTTCATTTTAGGTTCAATTTGATGAGGCCTCCAACCCGTCTCGCACCCAACCCCAACAAATACCCAGTGTCACCATGGACTAGGAGCTACGTCGGTGTGTAGAAAAAAGATATATTTATTGAATCACAATTTGACAAGCAGACTAACATCAACCACCAATGCTGTGGCAACAGCCAAAATCACAATTTATGACTCCGTTATATAAAACAACAAAGGTGACATTTTGATGCATGCAATGACAATTTACACCAGATTGAATTTCGATTTAACCAATGAAAAACATTTGCAATACAATACAAAATCCACAGAACTGACTTAATTTGAATCAATACTTTTCTCCCTGCAACCCCCACCCACCCTCCAGGCCTCAATTTAATAATTACCCCTTTGATTGAAAGGCAAGATGCAGGGAGTGGGGACACAATGGGAAAGTTGTTTTGCTGCTGGTTTAAAAAGGCACTGTTTGGGGAAGGAATTAAATGGAAAATCGTTTTGGGCTTATTATTTAAAAGGCAAGGTTGGGAAAAAGGAACTCAAATGAAAATCGTTTTTCAACAATTGAAAATAAAAGGCAGGACTTGATAGTTTGAGGTCAGAGAAAAATGAAAGCAAAAAAAAGATTTCGTTTTGCACCACACATTCAGATGAGATACAATGCTTCGCAATTCTAGTTTAAAATGAATGAGGAATTTCATTTTTACACCCTCCATACTGACTTGAAAGGTGGTGTTTTATGGATTCTTCTTTTTGTGATTATGGACAACCCCACCCCTCTTTTGTATAAAAGTCAAATATTTCAGAGACAGTCAACCAGGTCTTTATAGGCTACACCAGTTCTAACACTGGGCATGAGCTATTGTTAGTATCAAATTCTAACAACCTTCATCTCGTGATTTTCTATGTGGGAATTAATTGATTTACTTTAATCAAATGTGCTAAGAATCTACACAAGTTCCCCCCTCCCTACACTTTAATGGAAAGCTTTAAGGATGGCTGCTCCCAACACAATTCAATTTCAACAGGGGGGGGGGGTTTAATGGGGAAATAAGTTTGATTAAGATTTAATAAATTGTGCGAAGGGCCTACCCAGGTTTACACCCTCAACCCACTAATGGAAGAAGATAAAGGTAAGTGGCTCCCCACACAATTGATGGCTTTGGGATATCTACTTACATGGGAGGCTTTGGATAGGGAAAACAGCAGGGCTCCTCTGAAGACAGGACAGGTCTGGTCAAGGGCTTTCAGACAGGGATTTTCTCCTGCTCCTCAGGTTTGTGACCCCAGCTAGCTTCTCTTATTTCTGAGCCAGTGTCTCCAATGCAAGGATTGAGGCCTCTCTGCTAGTTGTTCATTGCAAATCCATCAGCGGCTCTCTCCCAGAATAGTTCACAAAAAGCCCAGTTCTGATGCAAACTGGTCCTCTTATAGGGCAAATGATGGTTCTAGGTCAAAGGATTGACAGTAAAAGGGTCGAGAGGTTAAAGGATCGACACCAAAGGGTCGACAGGTCAAAGGATCGGATTATTTTTTTCTTCACATTTTTATTTTTTTTGGGGGGGTTCCCCCCCCAACCTCCCTTTTTTTGCTGAAAACCACTTTGTTCCCCCAAAAAAAAATGTGAAAAAAAAAATTTCGTTCTTTTGACCTGTCGACCTTTTGGTGTCAATCCTTTGACCTGTCGACCCTTTATATTCGATCCTTTGACTAGACACCGCAAATGACATCACTATTTCATCAGAATTCCTGTTGTATGGATTGGTTGGTTCTCTACACCCACCTCCCACCTGTCTGCTGATAGGACAAGGAGTTGAGGGGTGTGGGTTAAGAAAGATGAGGGAGGAGAAAGCTTTGTCAACCCAAACTGACATGTGGGTTTTGCATGTTTAAACTCTGAAAATCTATCAACATGGCAAGTACCCTGATTTTTCAAATCTTTAAATGCATGGATATATTTTTAGGAACTACATTTTAAGGCAAATCAGATGATGCTAATCTGAAGTCGGCACGCCCTTCCTATGCAGAGATACAGTTTTCCTTTGTTTACTCAGGAGCTGTATCAGTGAAAAATATGACACTTCATCGAACAAACGTTAATTTTTGTCCTTCACCCTCACACCAACTTTCAAATCTCTCGGAATCATGGGAAGGCCCACCACATTTTTCTCAATAACTTCTGTTATGTTTATGACACAAACATTGCTTTGGCATGGTTCATAGGAGATTTCTGTCGCCTTTAAGAACAGTCTGCAACAAGCGTTGTGGCATATACGATGCGCTCTTTATGCAATAAAAGGTATTTTTCTATTAATTAAGCCCCTGCCTCACAAGCCTCACTCACTTTGCCAGCCGTCACCTTTTCTTAGGTTTCGATTCCCATATGCACTTAGAGGGCATGTGGATTTGAGCCCATGTTGATTTTAGCTCTCCTCATGGCTTCAAAGGACTCTGCTTTCAGTCCTAATACATATTTTATGTGAGTTGTGACCTCAAGGTCGCTTCTGCTGAGCCGGCCTTATCTATTTCCACTGTGGTTCACATCTCGGGATATGTATTTCTTTGTGTTTTTAAGCAATGAACCTGATTGTTGACACCCAGACCTCCCTCTCCGTGACAAGTAGAGGAAAGGTCTTTGAGGTTAAAGTTCCAGTTCAGTAGAAATGCCCAGCTGCACCCCTACTTTTGAAAGTAGAGCCGTGAATCAACTTTCGGTGTTTACCTTTTGACATTTTGCATGGCATGATGTTTAACCATTTGTATACTAAATGACATTTAGACCTGTTGGTTACAACAATATACTTTTCTCCCACAATATTAATACAAGGATTCATTACATGCACACAAATAGGCCAATTACAGAGCGCACCAGTGTTCACATCTACCACAAGTAGGCCTCTTCCTTTCCCTTGTGTCATTTTAATGTTGAAAAGTAAGCGTTTTTATTTGTGACACATGCACAGGGCTTGTCCTCACTTTAGATTTCTGGATCACAGTATTTTGCTGCATTGAAGATACTGTACACGCTGCTATCGGTCTCTCTAAGTGGAAAGTGTAGCTTTCTGTGTATTAAAGAAAACAGCATTTTCAGCCAGATGTCTTTTGCTATGCATTGGGCCCATCCAGCACTTAGGCACATTTTCCTTCACTCGAGCACCTGTTAATTTTGGTAAAGTTGAAAGAGGCCCATTTCTGTTCCTAGGCCTTAAGTCAGAAACATGTTTTGGACTGGCCTGCATTTTCCAATGGATAGCACCAGTCAGCTTCACTCTTAAATACAGGCACGGCCTCTTTATTTCTGCCATTCAGGGGCCATATTCTACCCCACAGCTGTATTAAGCAAGATGGAGCTACTTTGAAGGACTATAGAGAAAGAGGAGAGAAATAGGTTGGTTGAGAGTGGTGGGAGTGAGAGACTTGGAAGGAGGGACTTCGAGAGCGTGAAGTTGGAGGTAAAGTAGGGGAGAAATCAGGAGAAATGATTGACCTTCTCTTGTGTAGAAAGGGCCCCGGGCATATCAGGATTAGTATAGCTTGACAGTAGAGAAACAGCATATGCCACCTACTATGCCCCCTCTACCCCTCCTGCCCCTCATGACCCAGAGACAGTTATGAATGGACTCACACTGGCAGAGCTCTAAAGACAAGCCAGCCATCTCCAAATGTCTGCTTACAACACTACATACCTTTATGTGCAGGCCTGGCTTAATTGCACTATTATGTGAAGGCCTGATTTAAATGCACTTTAGAGTGCACTTTTATGGCTACGTCGGAGCTCTGTAAAATACAGTAGCACGATGCCAGGTCAAGACCAATGGCAGCGCTCAGGCTGCCCCAGTAATCTGAGTGTGAAGCAGTGCACCAAAGAGCTAATGTTGGGGTTTTGGGGCCCAGGAACCTTGAAAGGGTCACAATACCCTCACGCACCTATAAATGCCCTCCTCTATAGGTAGGATATCTGGGCAACTGGGTAATCAGGTTAGGATGGACTTCTGTTTGTAAGCTCCCAGCTGAATGCAGTGTCCCATTCATGCTTCCCCAGTATGGGGCAAATTCGGCTATATAGCAGCCATACATGGCAATTAGGCTTCTGTAAGCCCTACTGGACGTCTGCCTGCATCCCCCCCACCCCATCGCCCCGGTGATGTGGTTTGAGAATATGTAATTATGAAGACTCTGAATTTTACCCATTTCTGATAAACATTTAAGTGCATTTATTTGTACATACAGATGGTAAGAGTCCACATCACACGGAGGTATTGCAAATGTGCCATCAATGAGATGTGAAATCAAATGTATTCGATTTATTTCTGTATTTATTGTGCATTTGTTAGGCACTTATACAGTAAGTTCATGCTGTTTCAAAGCGCCCACAGGGCAACAGGAAGGGAACATGGGATTGAAAAACAATGAATACAGTGAAGATAAAGACGAACCTACTATGCCTTGTGAGTATTTAGAACGTGCAAGTGCAGCGAGAAGAGGGGAAGTGGGAGTGGGGGTAAGTGCTGGAATGCCTGTGCTTGTGGGTGAGCAGCAGATGAAGTACATAGTATGGTAAATGCTATGCGGCCTGAGCCACATTGGGTACAATGGGTCATGACGAAGGCTGGTGGGTGCCAAGGTAAGTACTGTGAGGTAGGCAGCGGCTGGGGCGATTGGATTTGGGAGACCAGGACACCGAGGATACAAAAGACCCTCATCACCAATCACAGTGACTGTGAGATTAGCAGAGGAGGGAAGAAGAGAAGGAGAAGGTGAGGAGGAGAGTCTTGAGGATCTTCCGGAATTTGAGGAATCCTGCTCAAGACGAAGAGGAAGGGGAAGGCTGGTCCATAGGAGGAAGCCAGCTGAGGAAAGTGATCGGCCTCCGGCCCTCTGTTTGACAAAACGCTTTACACACAGAGAGTTGGTGCCAGAGGACCATAGAGGTCAAGAGAGAGAGCATTTAGTAAGTGAAGGTTGCAGATAGCATGGTCCCAGGTGCCAGAAATCCTTGTGGATGATGCAGAGGGATTTGAATTTAATCTGTGCAGCAACTGGGAGCCAGTGAACAGTTTTTAGGGAAGGAGAGATGCGGTCCATGGGCTTAAGGCCAAGGATAAGTCTTGCTGCCCTATTCTGGATTAGCTGGAGGGGTCGTAGAGTAGAAGAAGGTAGATTGAGGAGAAGGCTATTGCAGTAGTCAGACCTAGAGAGAAGCAGGGCTCGGGTAACATTGAGCTTCTGAGGGAAAGTGAGAAAAGGGAAAATTCCTTTGAGAAGGAAGAGTTAAAAGTTGGACTTCTTGGCAATGTCCAGTGTGTGAGGGAGGAAGGAGAGAGAGGAGTCAAAGATGACTCCAAGGTTTCTGGCTTCAGTTGAAGGACCAGGAGGAGAGCCCATAGAGGATGGCCAGAGTGAGGGGAAAAAAGAGGGAGCAGGGGTCCCAATGGGAATGATCTCAGTCTTGCTGGCACTGAGGCAGATATCATTGGAAGTGCACCAGGACTGGATGGCAAATAGGCAGTCAGGGATGATGGAAGATGCAAGAGGGTCAGCATGAATTTTGAAAAATAGTTGTGTGTCATCTGCGTAGCACTGGACATTGGGACAGAATGAGGAAATGAGGAGTGCCAGCTGAGCAAGGTAACTGTTGAAGAGCCAGGGGGAGAGGTTTGAGTCCTGGGGCACACCATAGGTGGAGAAGGGAGTAGGTATGGAGAAGGTGCCCAAAATGACTTGGGATAAAGGGTCAGTTAGGAAGGAGGTGAGCCAGTCAAGTGCCTGCCTCAATATACCAAGAGTATCATGGAGCCGTTTTATGAGGATGGAGCGGTTGACTGTGTCGAAGGCAGATGAGAGATCGAGTAGGATGAGGACAGCTGGAGAGTTAGCGTCCAGAGATGTGAGCAGTTCTTCACAGGTGTTCAGAAGAGCAGTTCCCATGGCTCTTGATGCTCGGAATCCAGATTGATGGTCGTGGAGACCACCAACAAGTTCAGTGTGTGAGGTAAGTTATGGAAAGGACAGCACCTTTCAATTTCCCAAGGAAGGGGGTGATAGAAGTAGGGCAGTAGTTGGCTGGACAGGTTGGGTCTGCTGAAGGTTTTTTCAGGAGGCGTCGCACAAGGGAGTGCTTGAGGAAGGATGGGAAAGATCCAGGAGCAAAAGAGTGGTTGCAGAGATCAGCGAGTACAGTGGAAAGAGAGCCAATGCTGTCCTTGATTGTTCTTGAGGATCAAGGGTAAACCTGTTTGGAAGAGACCTTCATGGAACGGACAGCTCTGGTGATTTCATCAGGTGTGACAGAGCAGAAGGAGGAGAGAGAGGAAGAGGGAGGGTGAGAAGCCATAGGAGGCAGGGGAGTGAGGGGCACGTTGGGAGGGAGGGTAGAAAGGGTGCTCAGGATGTCCAGAGTTTTAGTAGTGAAGTGTGTGGCCAGTGCATTGCAGAGGGCCTGAGACGGAAGAGGGAAGGAGGAGACTGCGCAAGGGTTGGCTAGTTCCGTGCAGATTTTAAAGAGTTCAGCTGTGTTGTTGAATGCACCAGCTACCTGTGCCTGGATGTGGGCCCTTTTCTTGCCACGGATGGAGAGTCTGTATTGCCTTCAGAGAGGCGGCAGGCCAGTATGTCAGAGGGTGAGCCTGAGGTTTGCCACTTCTGTTCCGTAGCCCTTTATTCGCATTTGAGGGCTGCAAGTTCAGAGTCGTACCAGGTGTTACGTTTGGAGGCAGGTTTCATGTGGATCCTCATGACTGGGGCAAGAATGTCAAGGGTGTTGGTAATGGCCAAATGGAGGTTGCTGGGAGCAGAGTCTGTGGTAGAGTCTGGGGGGGTGAAGGTGGATGCGAAGGCAGCAGCTGACACTCGTTTCATCGTACTGAATGAGGTTGGTATGGCTTTTGGAGGTATGATCATAGTTGCAAGGGGACCCAGGTGCGAGGAGAGGAGGGAATGGTTTGACCAAAGAGTGGAGTGACCAGAGGGGGAAGAGAGAGTGGTCAGAATGGATGAGGCATCCAGAGTGTGTCCAGCCAAATGGGTTGGGCCAAAAGGGAGAATGGAGAGGGAAAGTGAAGTGCAGAGGTCAAGGAAGATAGTGGATGCTGTGACAAGGGAGTCCAATTGGATGTTGAAATCACCCACGAGGACGAGATTGGAGGTGGTTGAGAGTAGGAAGGAACAGAAATCAGCCCATTTAGAGAGGAACAGGGTGGTAGTGCCGGGAGGCCTGCAGATAGTAGCAATGATCAGAGAGGAGGAGGGAGATATGACCAACTTGCAGGCCAGGCTCTCAAAAGAAGGGTAGAGCTAGGTGGGTTTGACGGAAGAAGGTACACACTCATGGAAGATTAAGGCAACCCCACGGCCAGCATGGTGAGGTTGCGGCTTGGATCTTGAAGCCATCAGGGAGAAGGGAGTCAAAAGCAATGACTGAGCTGGCATTGAATGATGTCTCGGTAAGAGCGGGACTGTAAAGGTCAGTGTCTTCAAGAAGGAAGCAGATGTCGGCAGAGTGTTTGTTGGCTGAGTGGGCGTTAAGAGTAGCCAGGTGAAGGAGGTCTCTGCCTTTGAAGGTTTTCTTAGGTGGAGTACAGGGGCGTGGTACCCCAGTCAGAGTCGGAGGGACGGAGAGAGTGGTAGGGGGAGAGGCATGTGAAGTAAGGAATTTAATGAGGGACAGCACGCGCCGGTCAAAGGGGAGGAGGTTGGGCTGAGGACCCTGAACCAAGATGGTGCCTGTGTTGTAGACATTACTAAAGCAGCATGATGATGAGAAGCCGGCCAAGAGGACTTCCCACTTAGTGCCATCATTAATGGAAGAGGATGTAAAAGGGAGGAGAGTGGAGATGAGATGAAGATTACATAGATCTGGAGAAGGCACAGAGAAAAGGATGTTGAAGAAGATCTCTTTGGAAATTGCACTGGCATATGTGTCTGCGATGTAGTAGGCCAGTATGTTTTCTTTGTGCTCTTTTCTTCCAGACTTTGAAAGAGAAGGAGGGTAGGTGATAGTGTAGCAGTTGGAGATGATAGGAAAGATGGTGAGTGCCATGAGGGTGGCAGAGGATAGTTGAAGGAAAGAGGAGAGGCTGCACTGCAAGTTCTGTCGCAGCTCACAAGGCGGTCTGGCGGTTACAGGAGGGGCACAAAATGCAATGCAATCTGAGGTACAGGATATTAAAAGCACAACACCAAAGAATGAAAGTCAAAACAGGGCACGCAATGCAATCTGAGGTGCAGGATGTTAAAAGCACAACACCTAAGTATGAAAGTCAAAACAGGGCACAAAATGCAATGCAATCTGAGGTGCAGCATGTTAGAAGCACAACACCTAAGTATGAAAGTCAAAACAGGGCACAAAATGCAGTGAAGAGGAGGATTAGATCAAGGCAGAAAGTTCGAGTGGGGAGAGGTTTTGGTTCAGGTTTTGCTAGTGGAGGAGGCAGCGTGAGAGTTGAGCCATCACTCACATGTTAATGTTGGGAATGCTTGGAGGTGCAAGGGCACAAGTCGTCTGGGCACCTGCTGCAGTGGGGGGATCTTCATGATTCAGGGGATCACGAGGTGGGGGCCCTCCAGGCTCTCCTAGTCCTAGACAGGCACCGAAAGGGTCTTCGATGTGGGCCTTGGATGGAGGGGCCGGCTAAAGTCGGCCGACGCCTCAGATTTGCTAATGTGGAAGAAGGGCAGCCAATCACGTTGCTACAGTAGGCTGGCCATGGGTGGCTCCTAGACCCAAGGACGGGTCGGTCATCTTGTAGGATTTAAAGGTGAAACACTGGTGAATGGCCAAAAGCCTCAGGGAAGGTAATACACCTTCAGAAATTACAGCCCCCCCCATGTGCGCTGGGCAAACAAAGTGGTTTTTCAAGCACAATATGAATTCAGGTGGTGCCGTCGGCTCGCCAACAGGATTTGCAGTATTTCTAGTACTTAAAATGTTTGCATGCCATAAAAAGCCCCCCAGGGTTTACCTTCTGAATTCAGCTGAGAGTCACTGCTCCAGCAGCTCAGACGAACGTGGAGGTGATGTTGAGAGGGCACAATGGGGCAGCCCTCCCTTCCTCAGCTACAGTGAGACAGAATAAGGGAGATTTAATGGAAAACAAGTGTGATAAGAGATTTATAAAACTCACTTTGGCTCACAGGGACGTAATTAGATTTGTAACTTCGAACATGGAAGGTATCCTGTTTAAAAAATCAAAGAGTTGGGTTATTACTCAACTGAGCTATATACCATATGCTTGAGTAGTAAATAAATGGTAACTGATAGCGATGATTGTGGGTGATTGGCTTGCATTGGTCGCAAGTGACACCAAAGTGTATATGTAGTAAGATGTTGACCACTTGCGCAGCACCCTTAATTTTTTAAAGAGCTTTGTTTATCCTTTAACACTAAATATTTTTCCAAAATAAACGATACTGGTCAATTTTCAGTGCATTTGTTCTTTACTGGATTGTCTACACGTGTTTCAACCTTATCACTCAGGGTTTTAGTACCAACAAATACATCCAAATTGTTACAAAACAGTGCATACAAGATCATTTTAATAAACATACAATTTCCATTTTGCCATTAGCATCAATGTAATCAAAATCCATAGAAAAATATATGTCCATATATAATTGCAATACGAACCAGATAAGGAAACCAAGATCAGTTACGGGGAAAAGGGAAAAGGATATATACACATATTTGTTACTGTTTCTGATGTAGACAATTCATTATACAAGCAAATAGCACTTAAAACTCCAGTACTCAGACGTTTGACACCATCACTCAAATGTATCTGCCTCCACCATTGTAATCATGCTTCCACCACCAACGTACCTAATAAATGTCTTAGTTACACACTTACCGAAGAAAAACCACCTATTGTACTATATTGCCAAGCAATTTTACTCACAAAGAATTAATTACACCCAAGGTGTCCAAAATACAGATATACCATCTGTAATATCTCCAGTGCCACAATGTGTCCAACCAGATTTGTCAAAAGTGTCAAACAAAATCTCATAATTACCATTAGGTAAAGATTGGTGGTTAATGTTTTCTACCACCAATGCCACAGGTCACGTTTTTCTTACTTCGCCAATGAACTTTGGATGCAATCAAAAGTTTCTTCTCGGTATTAACCCCAGAAAATATAGTTATAAAGATGCTTGGTAACCTACCACAGATATTTGTGTTAATATTTAGGGCCTGGTTCACAGAACATTTTCCTATGGGATTGTGCCATTATAAAACTCTTCTGTGAATCAGGGCCTTGGTGTTAAAGGATAAACAAAGCTCTGTAAAAATTAAAGGTGTAGCGCAAGTGGTCAACATCTTATTAAAGATAAACTTCATACACAAGACGGAGATGTCATGAAAAGTTGAAAAAAACATACATCGTTCAAAAAACATCATCTGATGAGGCTCTAAGATTTCTGAAAATTCTTTGGTTTACAGAATATGATCCGCCTCCCAAAATGTCAGCAGCTGCTAGAAGGCTGCCCAGTCTTCTCATATGTAAATATGTGCTTTGTATAGTGGGCTGCACTCCCAGCATGCATTGCTTCTCCAGAGCATACCATTTAGCAGATATGGAGGTGGGTGAAATGTTGATGTAATGCCCCCTAAATCGGGGCTGGTACTAAGAACTCTATCTGAATCCCAGGGCAGTAAGTAATGATGTGGCAGGATTGTCCTGATACTATACCTCCTACCAATAACCCTCCCCTGCTAGGCCCCAGATCCTTCACCATGGCTTAGCTTGAGGCCTCTTGCTACATCCGGCTCTCCTGTCATGCCCACCCCCGCCTTGGCTCGGCAGGCCACAACCTAATGCTGCCCTCGGCACCCATGAGACACAAGCTCTCAGTACCTTTCCATAGCTGTATACAACTACCACCTTATAAGGAGTATTCAGTTGTGTACGCCAAAGTTGCGTACTGATCTTGCTACACAATGTACCCTGCAAGTAACCGCAAGGCTTCATCACAAATGTCTGCTTCCTTGTATTACCAAATGTCTACAAACATCATGGAAACTTGCCATGATATATAAGAAACGCTCTGACCTGACACCGGCAGAGAGTTCTCCGTCTGACAATTGATTACACCTGTCACTTTTCATTTTGTATTACTGTAATAATAACTTGGTTTGCCTCTCAGCTGTGTCCTGACTCTTCATTGTTGTAGGGTTTCCCACTGCCTTTGGAATTTCCTGATCAAATGCTGTCGTGACTCGTTCCATCCTGCTTGCCTCCTGGGATGTCTGCGGACCACTGAGGATGTGCGCACTAATTTGATGTTCTGTAGGCATACTGGGTACGGATGTAAGGAACCATTGTATTCCTCTGACCTCTGCTGATGGGTAAACCAACCTGTTTTATTTCTATATGTAAGATGGTGTCTCCCGCCTAATGGCCTTACAGCATGCTCAACAAACTGCCTTAGGCAACCGGGGATGCCCGGGTTTCTCACACCAGCAATGCATTCAACAACCCCCTACTTTTTCCCAGGCCCAGCTGTCTCCACAGGCTTGCGCAGATCTATTTTTGACCAGTCAGCAACCTCAACAGGGACAACCGTTTTGCAGATATTGTAAGCAGAGCGGCCTCCTCATCTGGCAAGGCCCTGTCAAACCCCCCAAACCACGGTAATATGGACCCACTGCTCCCAGAAATGATTTAATCATTCCACCTGGCAATTCCAATGTTAATACACCGCCCCCACCGCCTCTTCCTCCTCCAATGCCTCCAAATCGGGGTTACCTGTTACGCTCACCTGGTATCCACGGGGACGCCACTCAGCCCTGGTTGGATGATATGCACCTCGAACCCTCTTCCCAATCCCTGGATAGTGCCTCCAAAGGAAGTTGAGCCTGAAATACAGGAGGGGTGGATTCAAAACTTAACTGTTTCTGGTAGGGTGTCTTCCCACCTCCCTTGGATTCAAAACCTTCCCTTAGCCCTCTCCTCACCTTAATTCTTTAGAAGGCGTGCTCTCCGTCCTGCTCTTCGTGGCGGGAGTGCGTAGTCTCGTGTGGGCGTGAGCGACCAAGTTGCTTCACTGGTGAGAGCCCTTTTGGGTGTCTTTAAGGTAGATTTTGCTGCTTTACAGTCTTTGTATTCTATTCTGTTCTTTCCTTCCTTCCTCTTATTGTTATTAATGTCTTATTTCTTCTCTTTAGGTGTGCAAAGAGATTTTGGCATTTTCGTGCGGGTTGGAGCTGAGCATGAGCCGGTAAATGGAGGTGCGGTGTGCGCGATGCTGTCTGGTAAGTAATGCGCAATGCGCGGCGCTGTTTTGCTTTGTATATGCTAACCTGTGACATTCCACTTCCTTCGTAGGTCGCAGTGCTCTTCGCTGGTTGCAGTGAGCATGCGCTCACTAATACTGTTCTTCTCTCTTCCCTTTTCAGGTTGCTGCATTCCGGGAAGCATGCCGTTCCCCGATGATGGAGTTCACTGGATTGAATGTATCCAGGTAAGCAGAATCAGGAGCTGACGATGGGCTGAAGACAGGATGCTACTCACAGGCAAGATTCCAATAACGATGTTCTTTTTCTCTCTGCGGGCACGCGGTTCCAAGAATAGCTGGCATCAAAGAATACTGGAGGCCCAACTGGACACGGTGAGCGTTACGCTGCAAACAGCAGAATAACGCGAAGCGTGTTCTGCTGTTTGGGTGTGGTTTAAATAGTCTTCAGGTAAAGTAATCCAGGCAAAGAAGTCCCAGGCCGACAACACCCTAAACACTATACCGCATAGCTCAGTTCTTGGGAACTGAGCTATGTGAGTGCCTCCATGTTGACGGAAGCCCCCAAGAAAGTAGTTTCAAGTAAAATAGTCCCAACCTAAAGGTGTTCTCCATAGTGATTATGAGCCTGGTGCCAAAGGCGCCAGGACTGACTCCAAGAGAGTCTCGGGCGAGATTTTGAAGGCCTTTAAGGCCATAATGGAACCCCAAAACCTGGCCTTACTCGGCAGGCTAACTTGCCAGTGGGGGTCAGGGGTAGGGATCATGACAGCACTCCCCCTCCAAGGCCCCTCTCACGGCAGTTCTTCTGCCTGGTCCTGGTTTGGTTGGATCATTCTGATGGAATTTTTTAATTAGACGCGGTGCATGGATGTTTTCGCTAGGTTCCCAAGATCTGTCTTGAGGGCCGTATCCTTTCCAATCGACTAGGTAATACAACTTGGACCTGGTGTATTTGGCATCCAAGGTATCCTTCACTTCGAACTCGGGTTCTCCGTCGACCAATACTGGTTGTGGTGGTGTTGTAACCCGCGTACCAAGTTGTACTGGTTTCAGGAGTGATACGTGGAACACAGGGTGAATTTGCATGTTGGATGGTAATGCTAATTTGACGGCTACTGGATTGATTATGGATTTGACGGAGTAAGGCCCCAAATACCGAGGACGAAAGGTCCGGGTTTCTTTTATGGGTACATATTTTGATGCTAACCAAACCTTGTCTCCAACTTGATAGTCCGGGACCTTTCTACGATGTTGGTCAGCGAATGTCTTTTGTCTGTGATTGGTTTGGAGCAAGTGTTCAGCTGCCTTTTTGAAGGTCTGGGAAATGGTCGTATGTAGGTTTTTAACCGCTGGCATTTCCAAAGTGGTTCGAAAATGCAATTCAGAAGTATGTGGGTGTCTACCAGTGCTGGAGTGTAACAAATTATTATAAGCATATTCTGCTATCCATAACAAGTCCTTCCAATTTCCTTCCACTTGGTGCAGCATGCAACGCAAGTATTGCTTGAGTGTTAAGTTAGTTCTTTCTGTTTGGCCATCTGTTTGAGGATGGTGACTGGTGGATAGTCGGATGTTGATTTGGGCCATCGAACAGCACTTTTTCCAGACATTAGACACAAACTGACTACCCCGATCAGATATCAAAACTGATGGAAAGCCATGTAACCGTACAATATTTTCCAGGAACACTTTTGCTAAACTGGATGCATTTGGAAGACCCTTAAAAGGAATAAAGTGTGCCATTTTTGAGAATAAGTCTATGACCACTAAAATAGTGGTGAATCCCTGACTGGGAGGTAAGTCTGTAATGCAATCGAGGGAAAGTGTGTGCCATGGTGCTGGAGGGATTTCCAATGGTTGAAGAAGACCAGCTGGTTTCTGCTTTTGAGATTTGTTTTGTGCGCACACGCCGCATGACTGGATAAATTGGATAATGTCTTTATGCCAAGTGGGCCACCAATATTTTCGTTTTACCTTGGCTACGGTTTTGGCAATTTCAGGGTGACCTTCCATCAGGGAATCATGATAACCTGAAATGACTTGCTGTTGTAGTTCTTTTTTGGGCAAATATAAACAGTTCCTAAAATATGGTAGTTGTTCTTTAATTGTGTACTGTTCTCCTTGAGCACACCATTCCAGTGCAGTGTTAGGATCCATTAAATGCTGAATCTTGTCTTGGAGTTCAGTCTGAGTCAAAGTTGTTGTAAAGCCTAAGAGTTTGTCCTCTGGAATGATGGCTACTGGATCTGGAGATGTATATACATTTTCATCAATGCCCTAGCAGGACAAGGCGTCCGCCTTTCCATTTCGGACCCCAGGTCGATATGTGATTACATAATCATATTCGGCAAAGAAAAGGGCCCACTGTAGTTGACATGAAGATTGAGGCTTTGCTGTTTTTAGGTATTGCAGGTTTTGATGATCTGTTATTACTGTGACGGTGTGTCTGGCTCCAAGGAGATAATGTTGCCATGCCTTAAAAGCTGATTTAATAGCCAAAAGTTCTGTGTCTGTGATAGCATAGTTGAGCTCTGGAGGTGAACATTTTCGTGACCAGAAGGCCACGGGATGTAGCTGGCCAGTTTCAGGGTCCCTTTGTGAGAGAAGAGCTCCCATAGCCATCCTAGAGGCATCTGTTTCTACGATGTAAGGGATGTCTGGGCGAGTGTGTCATAAAACTGGAGTGGAAGTGAATTTTTTCTTAAGCTCTTGGAAAGCCTTCTCTGCTTCTTCGGTCCGTTTTAACTTCTTATTGTTCTTTCGTAATAATGATGTAATTGGATGTACAATTTGAGAGACGTCTGGGATGAATCGGCAGTAAAAGCTTGCAAAACCCAGCATACTCTGGATTCCTTTAAGCGAAGTTGGTGATGGCCAATTTAGGATGGCATCTACCTTGTGCATGTCCATTGTAATGCCTTTCAGAGGGAGGATGAAACCAAGGAATTCAACTTTGGTTACAGCAAAAGAGCATTTTTCGAGCTTAGCATACAGTTGATGTTGGCGGAGCTCGGTAAGAACGGAGCTGACGTGCTTGACATGGTCCCATTTTGAGGCAGAATATACTAAGATGTCTTCAATGTAAACCAAGGCACAAACATCAATTAATTCCCGCAAGACATCGTTCATGAAGTACTGCAATGCAGCGGGAGCGTTGCAAAGTCCAAAAGGCATTACCTGATATTCATACAAGCCATATTTGGTACGAAAGACGGTTTCCCATTCATCTCCTTTCTTTACTCGAACCAGGTGATACGCCCCACTAAGGTCTAGTTTGGGATAAATTTGGGCATCCTTGACTTGATCTAATAATTCGGGAATGAGTGGCAGTGGATAACAATTCTTTACGGTGATCTGGTTTATTGCGCGATAGTCGATGCAAGTCCTCAAATCTCCTTCCTTCTTTAGTACGAAGAATAAGGGACTGGCTGCCGGTGATTTAGACGGGCAGATAGACCCATTTGCCAGGTACTGGTCTAGATAAGATTTCAAATGGAGGTTTTCTGGTTCTGTGAGTGCATCGATTCTGCCACAAGGAATTTGCGCACCAGGTATGAGGTAAATCTGACAGTCGTAGGGCCTGTGCGGTGGTAGCATATTAGCTTGTTCTTTCTGGAACACATCCTGAAAATCTTGGTATTCACTTGGTAAAGTACTAGTTGCGCCAAGTACTAATGCCGCCGTTCTGGGAGTCGCAGATGTGCATAAGTCGGGTTTCTCCTTGTCTTGGTAATAGCAGGTAAGAGCGCAGTCATTGGAAAAGGCCAGCTTCTTTGCACGCCAATCTATTTGAGGATTGTGAGCTACTAACCATGGCATCCCTAATATTAGTCGAAACTGAGGAGCCTTGATGAGATCAAAAGCAATAGATTCTGTGTGTCCGTCCTGGCACAGTAGGGTTAGTGCTGCTGTACATTGGGTTACTGGTCCGGAAGCTATTTCTGTCCCATCCACAGTGGTAACCTTTTCAGTGGTCGATTTTGAACATAAGGGAAGCCCCATCTCTGCTGCCAGTTCTTGATCTATATAATTCCCAACTGCTCCGCTGTCTATGTATGCTTCGACGGCATGCATCCGAGACGGTTGTTGGTGATTGATTAGGATCACTGGTATTGCAAAATGTGAGGTCGGTGGCTCATTCTTCTCACTCGACAAGCTGACCTCTACACTTGCCGAGCTTGGTCGTTTTCCTACTCCTTCTTGTCTTCCTTCTCTATGGCCTCTACAATTCTCCTTGGAGGTTTCAGTGGACATTCTTTGAGGAAGTGCCCTGATTTTCCACTGTATAAACATAGTTGCTGTTGCCTTCTCTTGTCCCTTTCGGTTTTTGTTAATGGGGGTCGTACACCTCCGATTTGCATGGGTTCTACAGTGTTCTCCGATGCACGTGATACATTATCCTTTGACCGAACATACATAGCCCGAGTGTCTAATCTAGTCCAGTCTGCCTTTCGGTCTTGTAATCTGTGATCTAGTTGCACAACCAGATTGATGAACTCAGCACAGTCTTTAGGTGGGTCAACCACCTGAGCTAGGACGTCCTTCAATTCCCCCCTTAGAGCTTGATGAAATAGCATGATTCTTTTGTTTTCAGGACACCCAGCTTCAATGACTAATCTATTAAAGGTTGCTATATACGTTAACATGTCTTGATTTCCTTGACAGAGTGATAAAAGTTTGTTGTCTAATGCTTATCCTTGGGTATGATGAGCAAAGAGTTTCTCCATTTCCATCTGAAACCCCCCAAAGTCATGTAACAATGGATCATCTTGGCTTACTAATGGTACCGACCAATCCGCAGCACTACCACTCAGATATGACAAAATACCCCCGCCTGGTCGTTGGGAAATGCACCAGGTCTGCAAAGGAAATGAAGACGACACTGATTCATGAACGTAGCATACTTCCTGGGATCCCCCGTGAATTGTTCAGGTGGAGCTACAGGAACTGCACCATGTAGAGTTATTTGTACTGGGCTGGTTGATGAGGTTGGTGCTTGTGCCGGCGAAATGTTTCCAGGCAATGGGGTTTGTCCTGCCTGTGATTGGAGTAATTGTCTACTGATTTCATCGGTACGATCTTTGGTAACAATCAAATCCCTCCTGAGAGCATTGGTTTCTTGCCTGGCTAAATGTACCTAAGCAAGTAACTGTCCCAACAACTGAGCCAATTGGTCAATTTCTGATGTCTCCATGACGCTCAGGTGGATTATGTTATTTAGGCTTTGCATTCTGTTACACTCACCTGGTATCCATGGGGACGCCACTCAGCCCTGGTTGGATGTTATGCGCCTCGAACCCTCTTCCCGATCCCTGGGTAGTGCCTCCGATGGAAGTTGAGCCTGAAATACAGGAGGGCTGGATTCAAGACTTAACTGTCTCTGGTAGGTTGCCTTCCCACCTCTCTTGGATTCAAAACCTTCCCTTAGCCCTCTCCTCACCTTAATTCTTTAGAAGGCGTGCTCTGCGTCCTGCTCTTCGTGGCAGGGGTGCGTAGTCTCGTGTGGGCATGAGTGACCAAGTTGCTTCACTGGTGCGTGCCCTTTTGAGTGTCTTTAAGGTAAGTCTTGCTGCTTTACAGTCTTTATATTATATTCTGTTCTTTGCTTCCTCTTATTGTTATTAATGTCTTATTTCTTCTCTTTGGGTGTGCAAAGAGATTTTGGCATTTTCGTGCGGGTTGGAGCTGAGCACGAGCCGGTAAATAGAGGCGCGGTGTGCGCGATGCTGTTTTATAAGTAATGCGCAATGTGCTGCGCTGTTTTGCTTTGTATATGCTAACCTGTGACTTTCCCCTTCCTTCGTAGGTCACGGTGCTCTTCGCCGGTTGCAGTGATGTTCCGCAATGACGCTGAGTAAGAGGCGACTAATCCTTTAAGAATCTTATGATTTTCGTTGTTCGTGTGGAACCATGAGTATGCGCTCACTAATGCTGTTCTTCTCTCTGTTCTTCTCTCTTCCCTTTTCAGGTTGCTGTGTTCCGGGAAGCATGCAGTGCCCCGATGATGGAATTCGCTGGTTCGAATGTATCCAGGTAAGCAGAATCAGGAGCTGACGATGGGCTGAAGATAGGATGCTACTCACAGGTAAGATTCCAATAACGATGTTCTTTTTCTCTCTGCAGGCACGCAGTTCCAAGACTAGCTGGCATCAAAGAATACTGGAGGCCCAACTGGACACGGTGAGCGTTACGCTGCAAACAGCAGAATAACGTGAAGTGTGTTCTGCTGTTTGGGTGTGGTTTAAATAGTCTTCCGATAAAATAGTCCAGGCAAAGTAGTCCCAGGCCAACCACACCCTAAACACTATACCACATAGCTCAGTTCTTGGGAACTCACATAGCTCAGTTCTTGGTAACTGAGCTATGTGAGTGCCTCCATGTTGACTGAAGCACCCAAGAAAGTAGTTCCAAGTAAAATAGTTCCAAACTAAAGGTGTTCGCCATAGTGATTATGAGCCAGGTGCCAAAGAGAGTCTCAGGTGAGATTTTAAGGCCTTTAAGGCCATAATGGAACCCCGAACCCTGGCCTTACCTGGCAGGCTGACTTGCCAGTGGGGGTCAGGGGTAGGGATCATGACAACACAAGGATATGCCGGTCTCCTACGGACCACAATGACGTTGACAGAGCGACCCTGCCATGATGGCTGCTGCTTTACTCCTGCTGGACCAGGCCGGTGCTTATCTCCAGATTAACATTCAGGGACAAAAAGTACCCCGTTTGGCTCTACACTAAGGGCAGCATATTTTCCTCATTTCAATGTATCTGATCAAATTATAAATGCTGTTGGATTGTCTGGGACAATGATCCCACAGCGTGTGTCAAACAACGTATCTGTTTCAATTGGTCCCATTTCTAACCAACATGCTTAGCCCATGTTCACCTGCTAACTTGTTGGGTATTTCTTTTTTTTGTTGCTGAAATTAAGCAATATTTATTAATTTGATATTTAGAGAAATAAGAAACAACTTTGTACACTTTACAATTTCCTTAGTAGTAGTAACTCTACGCATTTCGAGAGGTAACTCTCTTCATCAGGAACGGAAATGTATATACAAGCAGTAATTGTGATGATTTAACCACATTTCACATAAATAATCTTCAAATATTATTTACAAACATCATCCTTATTAGAAACAACTTTATACGCATAGAGTTACTACTACTAAGGAAATTGTAAAGTGTACAAAGTTGTTTTCAGGAACAGATATCAGATGTGAATTTATTTTGTGGTATCAACTGGTGACAATGTAAAACCAGGAATATGCAATATGATTTAAGCCAAAACACATAATTATGAAGAGAGGAGCTCTTACTCCCAACTATTTCTTGTTTTCCAAATATCGAATGAATAAATATTGCTTAATTTAAGCAACAACAAAAGAAGTGGGTAACAATACTTGTGTGAATGTTGAAAAACTAAAAGAGACTGTTAAGAGATTCAGTCTCTGTAAAATCTGACTGAGGGTTCCTTCTCAGTATTGATAGGTGATCATGGGATGGGAGTACCCATTAGAGAATGGGTATTCTATTTCCTGTCTATTGTTACTTTCTGACTTGTGATACCAGACTCAGTCTTTTCTCCCCTGCACCCTTTACCTTCAAGAAATTTGATTGGGTTCTTTGTTTAACCCTGAATGATATAATTTTAATCACATTGCCAGATATAACAGGTGTGCTTGTACTCTATTGGCATTTCTTCTTCATGCAGACATAATAAAGCTGCGCACCTGGAGTATAGGCACCAGGGCCCACCAGTAAAAGAGAGAAAGAGGATACCCCAATGAGGATTTAAGGATAGCAGCAAATAAAACAAGGATACTTAGTTTAATTTGTTGGCTTTGCATGAAGTATTTTGAAACAAACACAATTTCTGGGGATTTCACAATTGGTCTTCTTCTGCAGTAGGTCTTCACGTTTGATATCCTTGTTTTATTTGCTGCTATCCTTAAGTCCTCATTGGGGTATCCTCTTTCTCTCAGTTTCTCCTGGAGTTTAGCTACTTCCATTTTGCATTCATTTGGGTCACTAAAACAATCCTTTTAATTCTGAGCATCTGCCCGTACAGTAAGTTTTTAAGGGTGCTAGGCAGGTGGAGCACTTGTTTCCTGTCAGTCATTTTCGTAAATAGGGTTGTTGATATTTTCAAATCTTGTACTCTGATTTGTACATCCAGATAATGTACGTCCGAATGATTGATTTCTGCTGTAAATTGTATACTTTGGTCAATACTATTGATATACCCTAGGAAATTGTTGAGCGTCTCTCGGCGTCCATGCCAGACTCCAAAAATGTCATTGATGAATCGTATCAATTTTTTTATGTGTTGCTGCCAAATCGGATGTTGGAGGATATGTGTTGTTTAAAATATGTGCATGAAGCTGTTTACGTATGCTGGTGCCATGGTGGCTCCCATCACGGTTCCTGATGTCTGGAGATATTGTTGTATTCGAAATAAGAATTAAGTGCGATGAAGTTCAAAAGAACAATAACATTTCTTTGGAATCATCTATTGTCTCTTGTTGCAGTAGAAGCCATTCGACTGCTTCCTGTCCTTGGTCATGTGGGATACTGGTATATAGGCTACTGACGTCCATGGTAAATAGGATGTCATCTTCAGTGAGTTGTATTGTATCCAGTTTCTGTAAAAAACACATGCTATCCTTAATGTAGGTTAAAGTCTTCTGTATAATAGGTTGTAGGAAAAAATTAATATATGCTCCAAGTGGCTGCAGGAACCCTCGTGTGGCAGCTACGATGGGTATTCCTGGTGGTTTGTGCATATCTTTGTGTATCTTTGGGAGCAGGTACAAATGTGGTATTTGTGGTTATGGAGTGAAGAGGAATGTTCTGGTCTTATGTGAAATCAATTCCATCTCTTCAGCTGAAGTTATGATTTGTCAAGATCCGCCTGTATTTCTGTGGTGGGGTCATGATCGAGGATTGCATGGATGTTAGTATCATTAAGCTGACGTTCACATTCAGACTTGTAGTTACTGCTGTTGAGGATCACTATGGCACCTCCCTTATCAGCCGGACGAATGGTGATGGATATATCTGTATATAAGGCTCTTATTTCAGATAGTTCTCCTCTATTGAGATAACTGTTTTTAGGTTTCCTAAAGTGCAATTTCTTTATATCTGATAGTACCATTTTGTGAAAGATTTCAATTGACGGGACACTTATGGGGGCACTTAATGTGCTATTGGGATTGTATTCGATGTAGTCTTCTTCCTTTTCACCTTTATCGTTTGATGGAGACAATTCTTCAAAAAACACCTTAAGTTTGAGTTTACATACTAATTTGTGAAGTTCCACTTTGATATCAAACATATTGGTACTGTAAGTTGGTACAAATTGTAATCCTTTCTCTAGTGTGTTTATTTCATGATCTGTCAGCTATCTGCTGGATACATTTACCACTAAGTTTGTTGTGTTTGAAACCGTGTCCGCATTCCTTAATTTCTTCCCCTTTCCCCCCCTCATTCTTTTCCTCTTGGGCCTGATCCTAAAAACGTCCTTGTGGTACCAGTGTTGTTGATAGCTATCTGTTCATTCTCAGCACTTGACGTACTTGCTGTTTGGCTGCTCGGCGGTAAAGTAGCAGCACCTGTGACATTATTAGTCTGAGCTGCTATTATCTGTTGATCTGTTACTCGGTCTAGGTGGTTGGAACTGATATTTGTCAGCCCAAGTGTATACCTCGTCATTCAAATAATCATATGTGTCCCTCTTGAATTTTCTGATTCGAAGTCTGTTTTGTATGCTTCCAGGCGGTTGTTGATATCTGTTAGGATCTCCGAGAACATTTCAGCATTGGTCAAACTCGTAATTTCTGTAGACAACTCACTGATATCCTTTTCCAGATGGTTGATGTTGACTGACAGTTCCTTAATTGTAAGCAATATTAGGTCTAGGGAAAATGTATTAATAATGTGTTCCCATTTTCTTACAAACTCCTTGTTTTCTTTGCATAACGTTGGTCTTAATGGTATTCTAAAACCTTGAGGAATCCTTTGTGCTTTGAAGTATCTTTCTAAAGTGACTGAATGTAGTTTCCTATTAATCGCTTTTCTGATTACGTATTTGAGTTGCTTGGTCTGCTTCTGTGGATTAGCACTTGCTACTGACTGGCTTGTTTCTTTAATAAGACTCAGGATGGCATCTGCTTCTTTGGTAGAGAAACCCAGAGTTGTATCTCTGTGCTTAGTTAAATGTTCAATTTCATCATAAGACATCCTGGTCTGCTACCACTCAAGTTTACTTACACAAAAGGAATAACAAGAGTGATTGTGGTGAGTGGGCACAGCTACTACTTGCCTAATTAATCATCTAGATTCATGCAAGACGATTTTTACTCGTATAATTAAGTAGGGTGCAAACTCAGTAATAAGTGCCTCCATGTCGGGCACGCTATATAACTGAGAAGAAAGGACCAAGGCTCTCTAACCTTTGATGTGGGCTGCACATCCTAACATCCAATATGTGTTGTATTTCTGTTATCAAATCTTCATGAGAATTCAATAATATTATTAGGAATGAATCTTCTTCACTCTCTTATTTGCAAGAAGCTGGCTTGTATTTTATTTGTTAAGAAGTAAATGCAGATGCATCAATCGCCTGTGTATGTCAGACTATCGTCAGTCCTTCGTCAGGGCATAAACATATCATCCGGTCATTCAAATCAAGCATCAGTCAATATTTCAAATCCCAAAAAATTACATACTATATGGGTAATCGAGTTGTATCCACCGAAACAAAAAGTACATCAGGTAGCCATATACAATTCAAATACGCCAACAGAGCGAAGTTCATTCAAATCTACACTGACTGACTGATGCAGGTCGTGGGGAGAGCAGAAACAAAGAAGAGAGTAGGCATCCTTCATGGGGGCAGAATGCCAAACATTTTACAGATGAAACTTGGTGGCTGGTGGGTGAGAATCAAGCTGATCAAGAGGTGGAGTGGCAGAACACCCGGGTGAACCAGAAGTATTTTGTCTGTAAGACGCTTTGAAAGCATCATACCAGTCGGTCGAGAGTCCGCCCTATGGAAGGACAGAGATTGGGTCATGGTGGTGTGATCTCTAGTGGCTGGACCGGGCGGTCCAACTATGCCAAAACCGCTAATCCTAACTATTTGCACTGCCACTTACACAGACCAGTATCCAGAGATGTGGTGGCTGGACGTTCTATACAGGGAAGGAAGGTGGAGTCCTTGGTCTGCTTCCTGATAGCCAGCTGTACAAGGATCAGGAGGCGAGCCACGACGATAGTGAAAAAAGGTGAATGACCATCGTGAAAACCCAGGCCAAACCAGTGAAAACTCGTGACACCAAGAATGAGGTAATGGGAATTATGAAAGTCTGGTAGAGGGCCAAGGGAACCTAAGAGAACCTCAGCGAACATTAGTAATACCAGAAGGGTGTAAAGAACTGTTAGCTGAACATGTGCAAAGATCAAGAACAATAAAAAGCTAACCCTCACCTTGGCAGTTGTGATTAAAGCTTGTGAGTACTGCTCAGGAAACCAGACGCCCATTGAACCGTATTCTAGGGGTTACCTTCAAGTACAGTCCAAAGAAATCAAAACCTGTCAAAGGGTCTTCTGGACAATCATCAATGAGAACAGAGTTCTCAGGAGGGCAGCCATTGATAGAGACAGAGAAATCCACTTGGGAACACCCCAGTATCATCCAGAGCTGGTCTATCGAGCCAAACCCCAATCATCCTCTACCATCAATCTGTTACCCATGCAGATTGGTTAACACCAGATCCTGCCATAGAGTCTGGTCTTTTTAGTTAGTGGCATTAACTGTGCCTTCAATAGAGAAAACCGTAAATCATTTTGTGATACAGTTCCCAGGTCAATTCCACAAAAGGGTGATACTAGAAAGTCAAGAGTGACTCCGGGAACAGCTTCATCGTCCCATTTGGGTTGAGCAATAGAGGTGCAAAACACAGAGATTGTGAAAACCACCACAAGGGAACTACAAACCTCGCTAAGAACTGTGAAACACTTTGAGGAACCAGCTAGAAGAAGGGAGTCATTCCCCTATTCCCACAAGACCTTTGTGTAACTATTTGATTTTCTGTTGGGTTACGGAGAAGCAACAGTTTTATGGGACTTTTGTTTTAAACAACCCACAAGGTGTTTGGACGCTTTACATCCAGGAGAAGGGAGTAGCTGGACTTTATGGTGTTTTGTTGTAGTGACAGGAACAGAGTAGCAGCATTTGTGACTGGACAGTGCCTTTTTGTTTTGACTCACACAGACTTCCTGACCAGCTCCCGAGTTTCTTTAGTTTAGGTAGGAAAATCCCCTTCACGTTAGGAATAGATAGGTTTGGTTTTTTAATTTCATAAACGTCTATAGCACCCACTATGCATCACTTCGTCAGTCTCTTCATTCCTTGTCCCTGCCATTGGTGGGACATCTGCAGGTGCTATGTTACCTGACTTCATGTAATCACACTGCTTCATGTGGGAGCTCTTCCCAGCTTCCAGCAATCTATGCTTGTGAGTCCCCGGGTTGTTTCTGGCTAAGGCTAACCTGCCCTTGCCTCTGCCTTCCTCACTCCTACAGTGTGTTGGGAGTTGAAGCAGATCAGGGCAACTGTGTTTTGCCATTGTGGCTCGATTGTGTCTGTTAAAGCTGCATATCCCCTTTTCATGTACATATGTTGATGCTTTGCTTAACCCTGGTGTGGTAACCTCTGCCATTAATATGTGGGGCTGTGCTCACTTTTCGATTGACTCCAATTTTATGATTTATTTCTGTGATCTAGTTTAAGGGCAATACATCTAACCACATCTAGAAGTACCTCCCTTTTGCAATTCAATGTTCGTACTGTCAAGGGCTGGCCTTACCTCTGAGACCTTTGTCTTCTTTTTCTCGTTGAATCGTGCCCTGCCGTCCGCTGAAGCCACCTTCCCACGGGTTTATGCAGACTTGGTTGTTAGCCCCGGGGGCAACAGACAAGCAGGAGGGAAAAAAATATTATGGAAAAAAACCCTCAGAAAGACAGGATGGAAGGATGGCTTCAGAAGGCTGGGAAGATGGAACGAGGCAACTTGATGATAAGGATCCGGCAGCAGGGTCCCCCAGCTTGAAAGAGGGTAGAATATGCATTAGCAAGAAGACAAGGGAAAGGAGGGCCAAAGGTAACCCCATAACAGCAAGCAAAAAGGGGTTAGTACAGGAGCCAGGAAGAAGCACAAGAACGGGCAAGAATCACGAAGGCAAAACAAACATAATAAGGCACACCTTCCTGTCCTTCAATCTTGTTTAAATGTCATTGTTACGTCCTGTTGGTCTGGAAATGGAAGCGCAGCCATCTTGAAAGTGGCGCCCGAACGGTTCCAGCTGCCATCTTGGTAAGAGCAGTATGCCGGTTGCCGTGCAGATCAGATGAAGGCTGTGGAGAGAGCGGAATTGCCAACCACTGCAATGCCGATGCAGGTATGGCATGGAACATATGCCCACAAATCTGATGTTCTGAGCACTGTTTGAATACATTAGAGAGTTTCCATGGAATATGGAACTGTTCAGTGTGCATTTAAGCACTTTGTGACAATTTCATGCGTCAAATATTCTGTAAATAAGTTTACTTTGTTGGTTAAAGTGTGTGGTTGAAGATAGCTCAAATTAACATTATTCCATGCTCCTTGACAGGATTGTAAAAGTTCTTATAAAGTGTCATTTTAATGGAGAACCCAGTTTAACCCTAAAAAGGGATCTTAAGTTATGAGAGTTATGAGTCAATCTAGGTTTGTCACTACATTGTATCCGTAGAGCATTCAGTGTGTTAGATTATCTGCAAATGCTGGGAGCCGCCCAGCTCCAGGCTACTCTAGAGCACAGAGAGAGGAATAGAGACCCACAGCTTTAACACCAAGAGCTGTGTGGCTTGAAAAGAAGAGCGATAAACTGTGAGTAAAAGGAAACTCTGAGTTCATTTTAATACATACATGTAAAAGATATTCATGCGTAGAGAATACGTTTGAAAATTGCACGTGCTACGTTGTTTTAATGAAGAGTAGATTTTGTGTAGTAAGTTAGACATTGAATTATAAAATACAAGTGTAAAACGCTTACTGTTTGGTATCCCTCCTCTGTGTAGATTCAAATCTGCACACTCTGTTCCAGTGTTATCCCTTGTGCTGTTTTGTGCAAACCTGTCAGTCAATATTGTGCTAATTTCTATTCAAGTATCATGTTTGTTCCTTCTGGGGCCCAGTATTCATTTCTGAATTCACTTTGATGGGCCTGGAATGTACATTCTGACCTGAGTTCCTGTCCTTCAATATGTGCTTCCCCATTCGCTGCAAGTTTGTTAGGCTGGCCTTGTCCTATTTTGTCAAGAACTCGGGTAACCCATATATCCCATCCCCCGCCACTAGGTTTGTGGAGGCACGCCATCACCATTAACCCTGAAACCTCCTCCGGCTGTTGCACTGATGACCTTGCTGAGGGCTAGAACCATCTCATGGCATAAGCAATAATCCACTATCCTCAGAAGACTGATGTCAATGGCTGATGGGAGCGTGTGGAATGTCATTTAGTAGTCCTGAAATTTGAAGGTTTTTGTGTAACTCTTTTTCTTTCTTGTTGTGCAGTGGCCAAACAACCTTTCAATTCAGTGATCGTCAAAGATCGGGTGTTAAAAGCAGGCAACCTATTGTGTCACTTAAAGTTTCACTGGCACCCAGCCGCCACTTGGGATGTGTGGAGATCGATATTGGTTGCCATAGCTATTCAGACTATTATTTTACTCTGCTTTTTTCCTCCTGATGATCTGCATATGTTTTGGTATCTGTGTGATGTTTGTTATCCGAGTTCCCACAATTCTGCCAAACATTAGATTAGATTTGACAGGTACCTCTCTGTTGTATTGTGAGGGGATATTACGATAATTATTGAGTAACTGGAAAAGAGCTTCAGCTACTGACCCTCTGGTGAAATGGCATATGTGTAGTGTTCTCTTGAGGTTACACATATCGTGTTCTACTAAACCATTTGCATGAGGCAACAGAAGTTACTCGACAATGATGGTCAACTAGATGTCCTGCAAATAACCTAAAACATTGACCACTGAAAGGTGGCCCATTGTCAGGCTTGAGCATACAAGGCATTTTTAAAAGGCCTTGTCGTGTGCTGGAATGACAGCTGTTGCTGCTGTTCAGGGAGTAACTCATACTTCTGGGTATGTGGAAAACACTTCCATGACCACCAGGACATGTGCACCTGTGTGAATGAGTCCACAGAATTCAACAGCCACTTTTTCCCAAATGGCTAATGGCAGTTGAGTCATTTTTAATAGGTCGGGAGATGTTATCTTATGTTATTTGGCATTTATATAGCGCTCTATATATCATTGGCATGACCTCAAAGCGCTGGTAGGTTGAACGCCCTTGGGGACCGTAGTCCAGGTCAGTTGAAAGAATAAGGTGTGGTAGGGTGATTGGGTGTACCAGTTATGTGTGCAGCTGGAGTAAGTGCCTGATGGTAGCTGCATCCTAGCATCCCTTTTTATGGGCTAGTGTTCCTAAGTGAGCAGCTAGGCCGAATTTGATCGAGGGGTATAGCTGTACTCTAAATGAGTGATGGTGTAGAGTAGAGAGTAAGCATGGTGATATGGGGGGTGAGAGTTTGGGTTGAGTTATCATCTAAGACATATGTAAGAAACATTTACAATTCTATCCAAGTGTGGCACATGCTGATATTCACAATCCTATTTAGATGTTACTACATCTAATGTTGACAAGTCCATCTAAGTGTGGCACATGTTATCATTAACAATTCTATCTAAGTGTGGCACTAGGTGACATTCATAGTCCTATCTAGATGCGACTCAGGCTAAAGTTCATGATTCCACCTAAGTGTGGCACATGCTATCATTCGCAATTCCATCTAAGTGTGGCACATGCTAACATTCACAATTCCATTTAAGTGTGGGACATGCTACCATTCACAATTTCATCTATGTGTGGGACATGCTAACATTCACATTTCTATCTAGATGCGACTCAGGCTAAAGTTCATGATTCCATCTAAGTGTGGCATTTGCCATCATCCACAATTTCATCTAAGTGTGGCACATGCTATTAATCACAATTCTTTCTAATGTGGTACTTACTAAACTTCAAATTCTATGTAATTGTGGAACTTGCTAACATGCACGAATATGTTTAGATGCAATGGAAAGCAAAATTACAATCCTGTCTCGGATAGACGTAGGCTGATGGTCACAATTCTATCTAAGTAAGAGTGTTGTAAGTGATGTTGGCCTGGCAGTCTATGTTTTGGTAAGGTAATGTAGAGTGGCAGGGCTTTCTGGAGTAGAGTGATTGCTTTACTCCTCACCCATGCCACACTTACTTTTCTTGCTGTCGGTTGACGGCTGGCTTCACTGGCTTCCACTACTGACACCTGCAGACACTTTCTGGAGTCGCAATTGTTGGAGCCGCCCTTTGCCTTGGGGCCCTTAGCCGCAGGGGGTGAGATGCTCTGACACAACACTTCTTAAATGCCACTTCCACCATGTTATCCATTTTCCAGAGCCACACATTCGATTGCATGAGTGATTTGATAGATGCCGCTGCTCTATGTCCCTGGTGTGCCAGAGCCACCATCTTCTGCCAGAGAGATGGAATAATGACAATGCTATTGCCCTGGAGGTATGCGCCCTCCTTGGAAACAGGTAGCTTCTCCTTGATCACAAAGAAATCTGTGTTTCCAGATCCATGACTATGAATGATGGAGCCGACTGTTCTGCGTGGTGCCATGTTGCAGGATGCAGGCATTTCTTCTGGCCACTTCAGTTATCTCCAAGTCTGCGGGACCTGCACTGCGTTCAAGGTCATGGGATGTCTGCGTTTCTGTGCCAGCAGAGGAAAGCTGGAGAAATAGTGAGCAGGATGAGCTCTCTTGGCAGGTGTGCGTACATTAGGAAATCTGGATTCTTGAATGCATGCTACATCTTGTTACCCCGGGGGGCATATTTGACTTCAGATTTCAACAAAGGGTTGTGAAGATTTGATTAGGAATTAATTGCCATATGGGAAAAGGTGGGAATGTGTCATGATGCCTACCTCCAAGGAGCCAGGTCCGACCCAGCGACCCCAGAGGCAGGCATCATTTCCCCCAGGGGAGTGCCAGCGGGCCCAAGCTGGGGCCCTTTGGACGCAGTCCTGGCGCCTTAGGCGCCAGGCTCATGTTGGACCTCTGTCCTGGCGCCTTAGGCGCCAGGCTCATAAAGCTAGACATGTGTTCAAGTGTTTTAAAGTGCACTTACCTGATGCAGACCATGCTGCCACATCCAGGCCCTCTTGAGGCCTGAATGGAACTACTTTACCTGTGGGACTACTTTCCACCCGGGTGTGGTCGGGGAAGGATACATACCTGATCGGAGGAAGGATATACCCTTGGGACTTCTTCCAAAGCTATTTAAACCACACCCTATCAGCAACTTACGCTTCGCGTTGTTCTGCTCCTCGCAGCTGGACGCTCACCGTGTCAGCTCCTGCATCTGGACTTCAGCCAAGCCTGTCAGCATCCTGGGTCACCTGCAAAGGGAGACAAGAGACCTTACCAGCTAAATCTGCACCACGGAGACATCACCGACGATCCTGAAAGGGAAGACATTATTTTTAAAAGCATTTCGTTACGATCGCTGCAGCGCTGCATTTCACTCACCTTTCCTGGGTTCCTCCATCTTCAGCAGCGATCATCCGGATACACAGCGACTTCCCAGAGCCTAGAGAAAAGGACAAGAATAAGAGGTGAGAGAAGGAAGGGAATAAGACTTACCTGTTGGGTCTTTCCCATTTCATTTCGGGTCTTGCCGCTTCCAGGCATTTTCCGGGCCCCGGCCCCTATGGGGAAAAAAGACAAAGACCCAGGCGGTAAGTTACCGCCTGGGTCGTACCTTTACCACCATGGCGTAAACTATGTTTACGCCATGGTGGTTGGCGGACTTACCGCCCCATTCCGAGGTTGGCGGGGCGGTAAGTCCCCAATCCCCATTTACCCTTCCCCATTCCCATTTTTGCCCCATAGGGCATAATGGGAGTGGGGAAGGCGTTAATTACGCCACCGTAAATTACGGTGGCGTAATTAACATCAAGGTCCCTTAGCGCCATGGATTTTAACACCTGCTTAAAGCAGGTGTTAAATCCTCCATGGCGCTAAGGGACCTTGGAATCAGGCGGTAAGGGTCGGCGCTGTTTACGCCGCCGTAAACCCCTTACCACCTGAGTCGTTGAATGAGCGTATGCAAAGTCAGTTCCCGAGCGCTCATCCAGAACTAACCTGCCATTTACTGGAACTGGAACTGCACGTTTCACTTCGGGTCGGTGCCATATCTCCGGCATTCCGAACCCCGGCCCCTAAGGGGAAAAAAGACATAAGCATTAGCGCTTGCTGCAATAAGACAATGAACATTATTATTAAGCTTGAACTTTTGAACTTGCAACAGAATTTGTACAGAGCCTTACCTGAATTGTCAAGCTTACCTGAACTCCCATCAATCCTCAATCCAGTGAAATAACTGGGTTTCAACGCGCCCCTGCATCAGAAGCAGGATGGAGAGCTCATCCTTCCAGACCCTAAGGTGAGACTTCACGGGGAATCGTGGAAGGGTATCGTGGAGGGTTGGAAGAGAGTGGGAGGCTTGAGCATAACTCAGTCAGTAGGTAATACTCCCTTTTCACGAACAAGGGAATATTCCTGCGAGCCGGAGAAGCCAGAGTAGAGGGCCCTTCCTGTCCATCTTCAGAGTCCTGCGCTTCACCATTGAAGAAGCATCAGCACTCGAAGCCAGACTTGCGCCTCCGTGGGAATCAGGTGAGCGTTACAGAATGTTTGTACGCCCATAACACTACCAAGCTTCCCTTTTCTACTTGTGAATATATTTTTCTGTGTATCTCAAAATTCTACTGGCATGAACTGTGGAGTGAATCTGGACCTACATTGTACTCGGTTAGATTGGCACCTACACTACTGGACTGGCGTATACTGTTTATTGCGTTCACAATTCTGGATCCAAGTAGGCCATGCATACTGCACCGTCAAGCGTTGATTTTGGCAGTCATCCGTCCAAATGAAGTCTTGACCAGTGACGTTGCTAGGGCGGGGCTGAGGGGGCTATATAGCCTCAAGTCTTTTGGTTGTGGCCGCGGGAGAAGCTCATAGGCTCCAACCAAAAGGCTAGCTAGCCCCGAGCCTCGACAGTCCCGACATTAGTGTAGCCCCAGATATTTTTCCGACCCAGCAACACCCCTGGTCTTGACCCTTCTTGTGCGGAAAGGAAACGGTGCACGGATGGGTTCAGGGTTCTAAAGGTTACGTTCATAGTAGCTCACCGGTCCAAGAAACGAGTGTAATGCTGACAAGTGTTGAGGGGCTGGTGATGATGGGTGCACCTGTGCATTTTCTGGGCTTGGCTGCATTCTGTCTTTGGACTATATGTGAAAGTAGAACAGGCCATCTCAGCAAACAAGCCACACGTGCCAAAGTGCTACCCAATAGCCCAGCCTGGAAGTTCGCCTCCAGTTTAGAGCCACTGAGCAAAGCATTGTGGATATGCACCTTAGCTCAGCAACGTTCATTTTGCTCTAGAAAATTGTCTTTGTGTCATAGAGCAGCTCTAATTTACAAATCGATTCATCAACCGAGGATATACAGCTCGCAAGGATGCAGGCAACCATATGCGCATTTCACCCTCATTGGGGGCCATCGGTGTGGTGTAGTCTGACAGCCTTGTGATTGGAGCACTGAGGTACGTTCAGCACATACCATCGATGTTATGGTGGGTTTAAAATGCATGAACATTCCTTCTACCTGAAACGTGAGAATGGAGGAGGCCATTTCTGTGAACTAGCCACACAAGCTACTGCGCCACCCAGGAGCCATCCCGACCCACTAGGCAATGCATTATGCTTAAGCAAAGTAGCCCAAAAGCACGCATTGTGCTCCTGAGAACTGCCTTTGTTCATTTTGTATAGAATGTCTTGATCAGAATCTATACTTTTGAATTTGCATACCCACAATGCTTCATTCAATTACTCTGAACTTGAGGTGAACGTAAAGGGGTGGTTTCAGGGTGCTGCTGTGGCATGTGTGGATTGTAAGCTGAAATAGCCTTTACTACTTTCACGTTTCAGGTAGAATTGTGTTGTCATGTTTTTCGGCCCTCCATAGCATTGATGGTGCTTGTAAGACAATGAACAAATAACTTGAGTGCATGTTGACTGAACTCCCATTTTACTTTGAGTGGCAGTTGTGCCTCCTCCAGTGCTTGCAGACTCCCTTGAGTGTCTCATCATGTGCTTAGCCTGGCGTGCCAAAGACAAGAATGCCATAATTGTGTGTTTAAACAAGCATGTGACATATTAGATGGTGAATCATTCCTTGGAAATGTTGACAGCTTAATCTCTTATATCTGAACAGGCCCAGGTGGGTGTCGCACGCTGTTATGCAACCAACTGGGGAAAGCCTTTGTAAAGGTCAAGCTTTGAGAATGTGATGGGTCCTATTGACATGCTCATCATACTACTGATT
The DNA here is from genome assembly GCF_040938575.1 of Ambystoma mexicanum. Classification (NCBI taxonomy): domain Eukaryota; kingdom Metazoa; phylum Chordata; class Amphibia; order Caudata; family Ambystomatidae; genus Ambystoma; species Ambystoma mexicanum. The sequence continues at coordinate 321,677,019 of NC_090925.1, read as the reverse complement.
CAGGGAGTCAGGTCTCCTACCCTCTGCCTGGCTTGATTTGGTAGACATAGGTCCTGACATACGCATAGCTCTCAACCTTTCATGGTCAGTTGACGGGTGAAAACACCCGATTTTACATTTGGCGGGTGAAAGCCCATTGATTCCTATGGGCGTGTAGCAAGCTTGGTGGGTGAGAGAGCTGCCTAAGTGGCGGGTGACACCCTCCAAAAGCGTGTGAGTTGAGAGGTATGCATATGCAAGTACAGGTAACTTTTATACTAAAGAGGTCCTGTGTGGGGAACGGGTTTGTTTGGGTGGGTAGTGGGTGGCATGGCCATAGGATACGTATGAGTGGTTAATAGGAGGGTCAAAATAATAAGTCTCTCCTGACATCTAACAGTTGCCAACAGTTATGGCATGTAGCTGTGCTAGAAACCACCACATGACCAAAACGAACAACATATCTGATTGCTGCAGTGTCTGTATAGTATATCTGGCATGCCCATTCTTCGTGTAGTCTGCCCTCTGTGTGAGAATGCTCAGCACAGAAACGACCTATCACGTGATGCAGTTAACCATGATCCTCGCGGTTTGTTTCCTCACAAACTGATTAAATCACTGTCATGCAAATTTCCATTTCGACAAGCCTTTGGGGTTTAGTGTGGAGCCAAGGAGTTCAGTCAAATGACAGCAAATCAGGGTCAGCGGCACAGATTTCCTAACACATGTGGCTCAACGGTTGTTAGAGATGATTTTAGAGGTCGGTTCATCTGTTTGAAAGGATCTGTCAACAACACAACAAAAATGCATATGACATACGATGCAACCACATATTTCTTTTGCCCGGCTCTTTTTTTGGAGCCAGTCTGCCATTGCTAACAATATAACACACATTATATAACCCGGGAGAGGGATGTGCCCCTCTCCAACTGGTCAATTTATCGACCATACGAGCCACTGTGGCTCGCAAAAACATTAAAGGCCTGGAAATGAGCCAATGGGAGGGGGAGCCACGTGACTCCCCCAGTCAACGCCCTGCTGCACGCCGCTCCTGTGACGTGGGAGGGCTCGCTGCCTTGACAGCCTGGTGCCTGCAGGGCTCTCAGCGTGGCGCCTCATCTCATCACAGGGAGCTCGCACATTTAACAAAATATCTCTAGGTGAGGCAGGTGGAGTAGATTCCCAAGTCAAATATTTGGCTCATCTGAGGAATGCCATAGTAATAACGTCATTTCACAACAAAGCAGGCGTCAGCCATGTAAACACAGCAAAGGCCCTAGGCTCAGTGCTTTAAGTGGGGTAAGAAATTGAGGGGGGGGGCCTCGTTTGGGGGCGTGGCATCCACTGTGGGCGTGGCCTAAAAGTGCACAAATCATAGTAGGGTGCGCAAACAAATATATAAATGTATGTGAGCATTTACATATTTGTATGCGTACTACTATGGTTTGTGTATTTTTCAAGCCTTCTTTTATAAACATAGCAATGTTACATATTTCTATGTTTATAAAAGGTGGCTTGAAAGTGTACAAACCATAGTAAGTTACGCACACTTGTGTGCTTACCTTACTATGGTTTGTGTACTTTTCAAGCCACCTTTTATAAACATAGACATTTGTAACATATTTCTATGTTCATAAAAGATGGCTTGAAACGTACAAGCCATCTTTTATAAAGCGTTGAGGACGGACTTGTCCGTCGACAAAGCTTTATAAAAGATGCCTTGAACTGTGTACGTTTCAAGCCGTCTGTTATAAACATAGAAATATTTCTACGTTTATAAAAGATGGCTTGAAAAGTACACATTTCAAGGCATCTTTTATAAAGATTTGCCAAAGGAGACGGGCACCTCGGGCTCAGTGATCATTGCTCTGAGCAGAGATCACAGAGCCCGAGGCGTCTTTCACCCTCTGGGAACCCGCGGGCTCCGTGATCTAATCTGCATATTAGATCATGGAGCCCGCAGGTTCACAGAAGGTCAGTGACCTGGCGAGGGCAAACAAAGGAACTGTAACTTCCCTGATGACCCCTCAGATGGGGGGTCATCAGGGAAGTTACAGTGACTGATAGAAGTGCCAGCCAGCCTCAGCGACACTGTGGCTGGCTGGCACTTCTGTCCACTTGCCTAACGTTACACTGGCGGGCGCATCTCCCGTCGCGGCTGCGGCCGTGGCGGGATAATGCGTCCTGCCATGGCGTGGTGGGACCGGGGGGCCCCGGCAGGGCCCCGGCTCAGCCCCACTTTTTGGAGACTGGCGGGGCCCGGCCCCGGCAGGCCCCAGCCCACTTAAAGCACTGCCTAGGCTTAATGTTTCCTGAGTATTGTGTGATGGAACATGTCTAAAATTAGCCCATTGTATACCGTCGAGAGCAACAGTCAGCATGTAAAGCCCTCGTGACAGAACCAACGCATCTTACACGCAGATTTTCAGGATTTGCAAGAAATGTTTGTACAGGTGGATCATCATCTATGCTACCAGGCAGCGTTTGCAATTAGATACCAAATGTTATTTTAAATGTCCCGAGGATGCTACCATGGTATCTCCCGGCGGAATGCCTATCTGATTTCGTCAGCTAACTTGTTTTGTACTTCTAGTGGTGGAAATGGAAACAAGTTGGTGGGGGATCCCTCAAGGGCTGGTTTGGGGGTCGGTGGGCGCCATCTGAGGAGAAGGGTTTAGAGGGGTCGGGGCTGGCAGTTGACCTCTGATCAAATGAAATGTCCAAAATAATAGTTTAAAAACAGTCATATCCAACATTCTGGCACAAAAGGAATGAATGGCCATGTGTAACTGTGGCCCACTTTTGTATTGGAGCAGAGACAATTGTATGGCCCAGTCCAACCCTGGCAGCCAGTATGCAGACGCATACAATTTGCCCACAGCATCACTCACAAACCACACTTTTACTCCGTGCATGAACCAAGAGAAGACAAATTACACAGGGTCACCGGAGCCAGCACACATTAAAATCTGGCCTCTAAACAATGCAGGCAGCACATCACATAATATATAACGTATCTGAAGTGCTGCATTTTTTAGAGGTCGGATTTGAATGTGTGCTGGCTCCGTGTCTCTCTGGTGTTGTTCTTAGTTGGTTAAGAACAAACACCAGAGAGACAAAGGAAACGGGTGTACAATGAAAATGAAAGCACCCGAGGGGAGAGTACAAAATAACATAACCCCTGCAGCCGTCCATTTGCCTTTGCTCCCAATTATCTTTGCGCATGCACACAATGTTTTTACCCCCATGAATTGGCATGACACAAGATTTCAATTGGCAAAATTGGCCGCAGTTTTATTTCCATGACAACAGAAGTATTTGTACACAATAGTGACCTCATTCTGCGCGTGTGGCGTTTGCTTGCCGGATTTCCTTTGCTTCCCCCTATACTTGGTATAGTAGGCCCCCAACTCCCCCGACCCATTGTACCTGTTCCTATCCTGCCCGTGCAGGGGTCCGTGGGTGGGGAGAGCGCCGTTTGTTTCCGGGGGGAAGCTGAGCCTTGTTTGTTCCTACCAGGCGCCCCCGCCGTTTAGGCCCAAGAGGCGCTGGTCCAGAAGAGCGAAGACCCATTCTGTTTCCTTCTGGCTCGTCCGGAGTCTATCATTTGTGCTTGGTTGCCCAAACACCGCCAACTTGTCATTTTCTGACCTGGGTGCCCTGCGACAGCACAACCCGGGTGTCCTCCTCCTTGTATTTCGCGGGTGGGTGGGTGGAAACGAAATTCCTTGTCCGGTGGCGGCGACCGGGTCCCAGTGCCGGAGCGAGATGCCTGGTCCCTGGTCCCGCCTGCTTATATCCAGCAAGCCCCGCCCCCTTCCTTTTGTTCATTCTTCGCGGGCTTTCCGGCCCATCCAGCTTTGGCGCCGTTTCGCCCCCTTTGTACTTTCCCCTTCCGGGTGAGGGCCCCCGCTCCCGGCGACATGACCCCGCAGGGGTTACCCTGCTGCCTCCTCCATTTTGCGGACGTTTTCCGTCGTCAGCTCCATAACCCCTGCAGCCGTCCATTTGCCTTTGCTCCCAATTATCTTTGCGCATGCACACAATGTTTTTACCCCCATGAATTGGCATGACACAAGATTTCAATTGGCAAAATTGGCCGCAGTTTTATTTCCATGACAACAGAAGTATTTGTACACAATAGTGACCTCATTCTGCGCGTGTGGCGTTTGCTTGCCGGATTTCCTTTGCATCCCCCTATACTTGGTATAGTAGGCCCCCAACTCCCCCGACCCATTGTACCTGTTCCTATCCTGCCCGTGCAGGGGTCCGTGGGTGGGGAGAGCGCCGTTTGTTTCCGGGGGGAAGCTGAGCCTTGTTTGTTCCTACCAGGCGCCCCCGCCGTTTAGGCCCAAGAGGCACTGGTCCAGAAGAGCGAAGACCCATTCTGTTTCCTTCTGGCTCGTCCGGAGTCTATCATTTGTGCTTGGTTGCCCAAACACCGCCACGCCAACCGGTGGGTTCTCGCCCTCCGTTGGCTCCCTTCTCCCTCATTCCTTCTCACAATTCCAGCAATTTGGTGCAAATGTTCCAGAAAAAGAGCTCCATTCCTTTAGGGGCTAAGTGCACCCCATCGGCTAAGAAATACTCGGGAGTCTTCCCGTCAATCAGACCATGCCTGATCTGATAGAAACCTCTGCCCTTGCAGAATTTGGCCACCGCCCCGTTCAGCTTCCTCCTTGATTTCTCTACTGCCGAATGGTTTGCTGCTCCCCTCCATTGCAACCGCGGAATCACCTCGGACCAGATGATCTCCGTCTCCCCCATCTGTGCTGATATTTCCTGTAAAGAGCTTGTGATGTCTCTCAGCAAGGGCCCCCTCCCCAAGCTGGTCAGGTCGTTCCCTCCCAAGTGTATTACCAACACGTCCGGCTTCCGCCGTTTGTTTAGCAGCGTATGCAATTGCCCTATCAGCTGGGCCCATTTCATCCCTGGCACCCCGTGCCATTCGATCTTGAATTCTCCTGCCGTCAAGATTTCTTGCTGCTGGTTCCAGCTTGCCTTTGCCCTTGAGATGAATGAGTGCCCCACCACCCATACTGTGCGTAGTTTCCTTTGGTGCACTGCTGGTAAATGACATGGAGGGAACGGCATGGTTATCTTTACACTTTTTCCGGCCTGACATAACGTTTATAACATCCTGACGACCATCTCCCCAATTTCTTAATCTCTTCGGCCCCTAGCCCCCCGACTGATGCTGAGGTGGCGGCCCCAATCCGAAAGGAATGTGTCCCAAACTGGCCCCCTGCCATACCCATTTTCTCCAGCCCAAGGGACATTACTTTTTTGAACTGAAATCGGCTTAGCGCGGACCCATCCTTGTGAGTGAGCCATGGCGCCTCAGCCCCTGATGGCCGCCTCTGTCGCATAAAGTTTGCCGCTGCCGCCACCGGGCAAACCCTGCTCGCTTGAATGGCATGTACGGTCAGCGCCGTACCCTTTCCTTTCTGATCCGTCTTTGACCGCCTCACATAAATGACGACCTGAGCGCTCCCCACTTGGATGTCCCTGACGCGCAAGAACCCACTCCCTTTGCCGTTCTTGTTTTCCGGCACCAATTCGCTGATTCTGAGCGCCCCAAAAAATGCCACAGTAAAAGCCGCCGAGAAGAGCACACGCTCTGATTCATCCCGACATACTTCCCCCAGGCATTTAATTAATCCGTGCAATTTCCCAATATCGATTGGCCGTCTCTCGTCCGGTTTTGCTGTGCTTTGCCTCGCCCAGCCCTTCATGGCCAGCATGACATAATGCTCCTTAGTGGGGTCCTTCTCCCCGTGTACTTTTGCATGATGTGCTATGGCCGCTAGGTGATAGCTTACCCAAGCCCGAGTCTTCCCTGTCTTCCAGCACCAGCCTATGAATGCTCTCACCGGGTTCTCCCCGGGGTCCCCTGCTAGTACCTCCTTTTGGAACTGTGCAAACCGAATCCAACAAGCCCTGTACCTCTTGGTTGTACCGGGTGCCAGGGCAGTTTCAACTAGTGCGGTCAGATCGCCCCAATCATCTCCCACCATTGTACCTTGAATGGGGACATCTCCTCCCTTGCTTCGGGGCAGCTCTCCCGGAACCGGTCCCACTGTAAACGAGACAGAGAATCAGCGGCCGTGTTTTTCACCCCTGGAATGTGCCGTGCTCTAACCTCAATGTTCAACTCTAACAGACTCCTGGTGAGTTCTCTGAGGAGCCTCAGCACCCTCGGGTTACTGGACGATCCTGTGTTAATGATCTGTACCACAGCCAGGTTGTCCGACCATAGCGAGACCTTGGAATTCTGCAGCTGCCCGCCCCACAGCCTGAATGCAACCACTATGGGGAATAGCTCTAGCAGCCTGATATCTTTTGTGACCCCCTCCTTGTGCCATTCCTCTGGCCACGCCATGCCGCACCATCTGTCCCCCAGAATTGCCCCGAAACCCAGGGACCCGGATGAATCCGTGAACAGTTTGAGCCTCTGACTGCTTGCCCAGTCCGCCCTCCAGATTGCCACCCCGCTGGACTCTGACAGGAAGCCATCCCACATTCTGAGATCCTCTTTTACCTCTGCACCCAATCTGACGTGCTGCGCGGCATGTTGTAAGCCCACCGTTTTTAGTTCTATACTTCTGGCAAATGCCCTCCCTGCTGGTATCACTTTGCCTGCAAAATTGAGGTTTCCAGCCAGCACTTGCAATTCCCTCAAGGTCGCTTTGTTTTTACACATCAGCTCCCGAATCAAGCCCCTCAGTTTTTTTACCTTGTCCTGAGGGAGCCTACATTCCCCTTTAACTGAATCGATCTCGATCCCCAGAAATGTCAACGTCGTTGCCGGCCCCACGGTCTTTCCTGGTGCAAGGGGAACCCCTAGTCGTTCCATTTTATTTTGAAATATCTCCATCATGGATCTGCACTCATCCGTCCCCTCCCTCCCCACGAAGAGAAAATCATCCAAGTAGTGCAACATTCCCCCATTTTTTATCTCCTGCCGCACCGTAAACTCCAGAAAGGAGCTGAATGCCTCAAAATATGAGCAGGAAATGGCGCACCCCATGGGGAGGCATTTGTCATAGTAATACTTATCCCCCACCTTAAAACCCAGCAAGTGGTGACTATCCTCGTGGATTGGTAATAGCCGGAAGGCAGATTCTATGTCAGCTTTCCCCAACAATGCCCCTTCCCCTGCCGCTTTTACCATTAGTATCGCATCCTCCAGGGAGGCGTACTGCACCCTGCACTGTTCCTCTGGGATGCCGCTGTTCACTGACTGGCCCTCGGGGAAGGATAGGTGGTGTATCAGGCGGAATTGACCCTCCTCCTTCTTCGGCACCAGTCCTAGTGGCGATACTACCAGATTGCTCATGGGGGGCCTAGAAAATGGGCCGGCCACTCTCCCCAGCCCCACCTCTTTGTTAACCTTCCTTTCCACCACCTCGGGATTCTCCAGAGCCGATCGTAGGTTGGCCGCCTCCCTTCCCCCTTGAGAACCTGCCCCCGGGATCCTAAAGCCCCACCTGAACCCTTGCCATAGCAATTTTGCGTCGGCTTTGTTATGGTACTCATTTAGGAAGGGAGTCATGGCAAGAAGGCTAACTGGTGTGGGCAATGCCCTTTTAATCATACATTTGTCATTCATTGTTACCACAGCATTGCCTTGTTTTGTCGGCGCATCACTCAACATTCCCTTTATTCTTTTGTTTCCCTCCATCCCCGGGTTTAGCCTCTCCCGGAGTGGCCCTGCGGGTGCCCGTACCACCGCCCCTCTGGTGCTTGTACCTGCACGTCTTCCCGTATGAGCAATACCCTTCTGCAAACCGCCAGCAGACTTCTGGCTCCCCCTGGTGGGCTGCTGCCCGGTACACCCAGGAGGAGGGCCCGCGAAAGGACCCTCTACCCCATTGGGGGAACCCGCCTCTGCCTCTCCCACCCCGAGACTTCTCTCCTGGTGACTCGTCCTGTGATTCCCTGCAGGGCACCACTTTATCCATGTACCCCCCAACATCCATCTCGTCCCATGACATTGCTGGCCATATCTGCATTTTTAATCTAAAGCCCCGGTCATACTCCAGCCATCCCTCGCCTCCATACTTCTGATACAAATCATGCACATATTGCTCGTACGCTATCATCGCCAATGCATCCTGCGGGTACCTCTCCAACATTACTGACATATACATCCTATAAGCTTTTAGCCAGTTGTTAATGGAACGCTCCACCTTGGTGGCCTCCCTGTCCCTTTTCTCTTTTTCCTTTTCAGACAGTTCCTTTAATCCTCCCCCCGTGGGGACGATCCCCAACAAATCAAAGATGTCAATGAATTCCTTCCTCCACAACCTCTCCTTGATCCCCCATGGAATGTGCCACACCAGCGAATTCACCGTAGCCCGCATAGGTGCGAACCCTGGCATTGGCCTCCCATACTGGGTTGCCTGCCCCCACAGACCCCCCGTTTCACTGCTGATCAGGCCTGCTGCTACGGGCTGCGCCGCGCTCAGCCCCCCTACCAAGACTGCACCAGGCCCTGCCTCCTTCTGCATCCCCTGTGCCCCTGCCGGCGACCCAGAAGCCAACTGCTGGGCTCCTTCCCTGCTTACCGACGCCCCTAGCCCCTGGTTTGTCCATTCTTGACCCCACGGGAGCCCTGCCAACTGCGCTTGCTGCCCGCCTCCCATAGGTGGGCCCACACTGGGCAGCCCGACAGATAAGAAACCCCCGGGCGGTATCCCCCTCTTCTGAGGCAATTGACTTATTCCACCCGCCTGTGCCCAGCCTTGCGTGCTACCGCTGCACCAGGGCCCTCCCAGCCCTTGTGGTGCCCCCAGATGCGTGGCTATACTTCCTTGAGACAGTCCCCCTACCACCATACCAGTACTGGGCACAACATTCGGCATTTGCCCCATTCTCCCCCATGCTTGCATGCATTCTAACACCATACCTTTCACTGTCTCCAGGGATGTTGTTCCTCCACCCGCGACATCCACCGTTCTGGTCGCAGGAGCGTCGGGTGGGCTCACTCGATTCCCTGGAGCCTCAGCAGGTGTAGGAGCCGTTAAGGCCGCATCCTCCTGCGCCCTCCCCTTCTGCCGTGGTCTCTTGGTGCTGCTGGCCTGCTCCTTGCTCGCTTTAGCCCTGGCCGTCATTGTCCTTTTCCTTTTGCTCCCCTGGGTCTCCTCTTCATCTTCTTCCTCCCCCAGGCTGTGGATCTTGGCCTCGATCACTGTGGCCTCGCTGCCACTGTCCTGAAACATCAGAGGGGAGCTTTCCACCCCTTGGCTGCGCCCCTCCTGGCTAGGTTGGGCCACCATCCTGGACATCCAGTCCGGGCCATGGGTTGCTGCTGCCACCCTGGCCAATTCCATGAATGACGCCAGATCCATTTGGCGGCCTCGCAATGGGTCCACCACCTGCTTCTTGCTTCTCCTGCTTCTCCTGGGCCGCTCGATGCTGTTGCCCGTGTTCAGTGTAGCCGCTCCTCCCCTGCGGCTGCCTCCTTGCGGCCTGTCGACTGCTTCCGTCCTCCTGGCGGGAGGGCGTGGGCGTCTGCGTGCCCCTGCGTTGGCCCCTCCGCCCGGGATGTTTCTGTCCGTGAGGGGTGGGGGGGGGGGACCGTTGAACCCTCCGGCGGGCTCCCCCTCGACCTGCTCCCCCGACCGGGTTGCAGCCTCAGGCGGGCCGTGTGACCCGGCCGACTTTCCTTGTCCTCTGCCTCCGGCCGTCGCTAGGCGGGCTCACCAGCAGCTCTGCTCCGCCTTCAACACCTCGATACCTGGTCCTGAGCTGGGCCCGCCTTCTCACGCCGCTGCTTCGGGTCAGCCGCGCTGCTCCTCCGTGCCCGCCGGCTGTCTCTCCCTGGCTGCGCGATCCCGCCTGCCGGATCCTTGCGGTCGACCTCCCTCCGCGTTCCTGGCTCTGCTCGGCTCCTTCTGCTAGGCGGGCGATCCCGCTAGCAATCCTCCGTCTCTTCTTCCAGCCGCGCCGCAACTCTCGATCAGCTGGGCCGCCCTTCCACGCCGGCCGGCTGACCTCCACCGGCTGCACGATCCCGCCTGCTGCTTCCTCGTGGCGTTTTCTCGACGCGTTTCCTGGCCCGGTCACTGGTCCTCCTTCCTTCTGCTGGGCGAACGAAATTCAACGAAATTCCTTGTCCGGTGGCGGCGACCGGGTCCCAGTGCCGGAGCGAGATGCCTGGTCCCTGGTCCCGCCTGCTTATATCCAGCAAGCCCCGCCCCCTTCCTTTTGTTCATTCTTCGCGGGCTTTCCGGCCCATCCAGCTTTGGCGCCGTTTCGCCCCCTTTGTACTTTCCCCTTCCGGGTGAGGGCCCCCGCTCCCGGCGACATGACCCCGCAGGGGTTACCCTGCTGCCTCCTCCATTTTGCGGACGTTTTCCGTCGTCAGCTCCAAAAATGCTCTTTGCAGTGTGCACAGTCCGCTTGCACCGTGGGGCACATTAGACTCCGAGCCCACCAGGGTGGGGGCTCCGAGAACTAATGTGCCCTGTGCAAGCACTGTGCACAAAGAGTACAGGGCAGATTCGATTGCGGGCTCGGCAAGGAGCTACAGCATGCTGTTGTGGGCGCTTTCTTTTCTTTCTTTTTTTTCTTTTTTTTAAGTAACCCAGTGCAGAGCATGGGTTTGGGCGGCTGACTCTGGCCGGACAATGACCAGCGTTGTGTACTTCTACATACATAAAACTGTGTCTTAAAAAAGGAAGCGCTGGAAGAACACGGACGTCTGCAAAATGGCTGTCAAGAACTCGCCATTTGCAATTCTTTCTGTCTCTCCACATACCATGTCTTCGTCCTGCCTGGCACCATAGAGTCAGAGCCGCTTCCTTTTTCGCTTCTTTTACTTTACCATCTTCACGCGGACTATCTCTTTATCACCTTCTCTCTCTCTCTGGGTGAGAGTGAGAGTTGCTTTTTAAGGTCTGGTTCTCTCTCTGTCAGTGCAGCCTTGTTTGCTATCACAGTCTCTCTCTACTGGTACGGTCTGTTTCTTTCTCTTCCCCTGTGTCATTGAGGTCAGGTGCGCTCTCTCTCGAACCCATTCTCTCTTGATGTGATCTTCAAGGCTGTGTTCTCACTCTTTATCTCTCTGTGTCAGTGCAGCCTAGTACACATACTCTGTCAATATGGTCTGGTTTTCGCTATCCCTATCCCCCTCTCTCTGTCAGTGCCCCTCTCTCCCCTCCCCCGATCCCTCCCTCTTTCTCTCTCTCTCTCTCTGGAGCTCATTTTCGACTTCAGTCGTAATATGGCGGTGTTGACCTGTACATTTACACTTATATGTAAACGCGTCTCCACCACCAAATTTCCCTCATTTGTATGGCGTAGTGCAAAAAGGGGGTGGGTAAAAAGACGACATACGCGCTTGTATGCTGCCTATTGCACTCCGCTGTGAAAATGAAGTAAACACTTCCTTTCACACATATGCATTTACAATGGATTCCTCTTTAGTCTGCCTGCTTTGTTCTGGTGTAAATAGCCAACATACTCCATAGGAATCCACAGCGTTTGCGCCGGCATGAAAATCCATGCTGGTGCAAATACTGTAGTATTTGTATAGCGGAGAGGAAGGGAGCGGCAGAATCATAAGTTACACTCCGCCCCACCTTTCTGCTATAAAAATATATGCAAATGTGCCGTGACGGGAATCTATGCAAGGTTTTTACGTATTGGATTCCGTTACAGGCTCAATGAACATGAGCTCCTGTGTGTGTGTGTGTGTGCCTCTCTCTCTCTCTCTCTCTCTCTCGCTCTCTCTCTCTCTCTCTCTCTCTCTCTAACACACCCTCTCCATCGGTTTGCATTTCTTGCTCTCTTTTCCTTTTGGTGTTTGTGTCTCCCTCCCTCTCTCTGTATCTCTCTATTTTTCTCTCCATTTCACTCAATTTTCTCTCCGTTCCATTGCACTCTATCGTGCAGTCTAAGGGCGTGGTGTTGTGCAACGCAGGACCGCCGGAGACGCTGGCCGTTTGATACACAGCACATGCACTATGTTCCACACATTTGATTCTTTAATAACCGAGTATTAGACCCTATGCGGCAAAGCCCACACCTGCTAAGGGCACGGTGTTGTGTGATGCAGGACTGCAGGAGACACTGGCTGTTTGATACATAGCACGTGTGCTAAGTTCCACACATCGGATTCTTTAAGAACCGAGGATCGGACCCTGTGTGGCAAAGCCCACTCAGGCTAAGGGCGTGGTGTTGTATGATGCAGGACCACAGGAGACGCTGGGCATTTGATACGTGGGACGTGCGCTACGTTCCACACATTGGATGCTTTAAGAACTGAGGATCGGACCCTCCAAGGTAAAGCCCGCGTAGGCTAAGGGTGCAGTGGTGTGCGATGCAGCACAGCAGGAGACGCTGGCTGTTTGCTACGTAGCATGTACACTACGTTCCACGCATTGGATCCTTTAAGAACCGAGGATGGGACCCTATGCGGCAATGCCCGGGCAGGCTGAGGGCGTGGTGTTGTGCGATGCAGGTGTTTGGCGGCAAAGGGATTGCAGCCCAGAGTGTGAGTACGCTGTGCAGCCCTTCAACCATCAGCAACCGTACGGTGAGAAAGGTGGGAGAAAGGTGGGGGCAGGGGAGCAGCCATAACTGCTCTCTATTAAACTGCTCTGCACTCACATGCACTTCTACTTAAAACGTATCTCAATGCCCGCTGGGCCTCATTACGAGTTTGGTGGTAACCGCTGGTTGCCGCCAACCACCGTAACACTGTTTCCACCGCGCGGAACAGTAAATCCCCATTCCCATGGAGTCGCATAGGACACCATGGGAATGGGGACACTGAAGCACTGGCACCATTCCTGACAGTGCCAGTGCTTCAGTGAGAGACATGCCGGTAGGGGCCTGAAAACTCGGCAGGTCAGGCCTGACGGGGGATCCGTGCCCCTACCGGCATTCTCGTAGTATGGCATAGTATTGCTACCGGCATCTTTATTTCCGGGCCGCCATACTTGGAATGAGGCCCACTGTCTCTGTGCATACAATAGGCTTCTTCTCTCATGGTTGGCTCACTTGTGTTCCCTGCTGTTTCTTTTGCGTTTTACTCCCTCTAGGTGTGTTCTGTGCTGTTACTTTCACTCTGTTTCTGTTGTGCCATCTAGGCCTTTTTCCTTCTCTAGGTCCTCCCCCCCCTCTGCATGTTTACTGCTGGTTTATTGTTGGTTGTACCTGTGGCCTACTGTTGGTTGTTACTTACACCCTGCTTCTGTTTGTGCCCCCGGGCACTTTCCCTCCCTAAGTCCCACCTCTGTGTTTACTGTTAGTTATTGTTGGTGCCCACTAGGCCACCCCTCTCTAGGTGCCAGTCTTTTCCCTGTGTGCTCGTCCCCACTGTTGAGTCTATGTGCCGGTGATTCTCTGTTGCATTCCTTACTGTGCCTCCCTCTGTGTCAACAGCCCTGCTATGAGCCCACCCGGTGCACCCTATGTGACGTAGATCTGTGCTGTGCTTCCTCTCCCCCCTCCTCTCCCTCTTGCTTTTCCCTCTCCTTTCTACCTACACCCCTCAATGGTGCTCTCAGTCTCACCCATCTCTCTAACTGCTTTTCTGTTACCTATCCTATCCCTCTCATGAAGTCTGGACAGAAGAAGTTCAAGAAGGCATGCTAGTCTCCAATCCAGGCCTTCCCATTGCTGACACCCATGTCAGTGTGTTAGGGAGAATTCTCATTCTATGGCTAATTTCCCTTACCTAGTGAGTCCCTCAGCAGCTTTGCTGGATTTCTGAAGTTTATTTTTTCCACCTGGTAAGAGTGTGAGCTTTCCCCCCACTCTTACCTGTGTTTTGCCATGCGTATTTCAATTGTTTTTGTGATTATGGACTCTGGAGTACACCACTTCAGTAGCCCCACCCTTTGTGTGTTACACAGCACGCTCAGTGCAGTGACACAGGGTTGTCTCTGTGGGATGTTTTTATCCACGCATCCAAGCCCTACCTCAAAACTGTGCAGTACTGACACGGAAAACATCATGATGGCCAGAGCTTCCCAGAAAATGCACAGGGAAATGCATGAAGAATAGGCTGCCGCTCATTTTTGCCGATGTTATGGGCACAGAAGGACACTGCCTAAAACCACCATTGGACTACCCACACAGTAGTCTGAAACCATTGGGAGTGGCAATGCTGATTGCCAAAAGAAAACCCATAACTGTTGGGAATTCATTTTTTTTTCTTAAATCCTGAAAAGGGGTGCAGTACCAGTACTCACCACTATCCAAAAGCCGGCGTTTTAAAACAACACCAGATTTTACTTTTTGTAGAAAACTGAATAAATGAACCCAAAACATGCCAAAGAAAGACATTTTAAGAGGTGGATCCAATGTAAAGTTATATTCTGAAGTGACTTGAAGGTTTATAACAAGACTGGCTGAGCTGTGGATTTCAGCAGTTTAAGTAAATTTGGACTGAAAGACACTACAAATCTAAATGTTTAAAAGAAATGAGTGACCTACTTTGAGTGTCACATAGGTTGCAATTGTTTAAATGTCATAGTTTTAAACTTAGAATCAGCATCCTAGCTGCATATGTAAAAAAATGTCTTGACTTAAACTGGGGAACAGAAATGACATGTAGCTAAAAACTGGCTTAAAGAGATTCCAATTTTGCCTGGCAACTACCCCCCATCAGGAGTGAAACTTGAGTCACAGCTGTGTTCCCAGGCCTATCTGCCTTTTGCTGGCCACACTAAGGATATGCCATCTCTCTGATAATTGAATTAAGGGGAGCCCCCACAGAATACAGGAGCTCTGAACAAAGCCCTGTCCTGACCCAGGCAGATGGTTTATTGCAGATGTCGTAAATGTAGCTTCCTCCTGGAAGGACAAAGGAGGGGCACTGCCTGTGAGAGCAAGCTGGCTTGGCAGAACTGGAAAAACCAGAAATTCAACCTTGTGCTTGGGGAAAACCACACCCCTTTGGGGCCAGAACATAACTCTAAAAAGATGAATAACTCATAGTACGGACTTGTGAAAATGATTTAAATGACACCATAATTCTTGTGATTTTTCTGCCCACATTTTAAGAGGTTTTTAGAACCGGTGGCATGTTCAGGGGAGTTTTAGCGGAAAAGAGGATATTACTCAAAATGTGTGCATGTGAAAAATCTGACACTTCATCAACTAATGTCCATACTCCTTGCGCACATGTGTGTAAATTTGGGGTAATGTCCGGTATTGCAAACCAGTTAAAAAGTGCAAAATATTGCCATTTCTAAATGCAAGCTCCCAGGAAGAGCAGAGTTTGAACAGGGTATACCTGTAAGTCAGGACAGAGACCAATCTCTAGAATGACGACCTTAGTAGACATGAAAATAGCCAGAGAGCACTTCTTACATAAGCTATTTGTGAGAGGTGAATGGACCGAACAGGGCCAGGAGGCGTGGTTGCAGGCAATCACACAACAGGTCACTGAAACAGGGTCAGATATATATAGAGATCAGGGTCCCTTACATGTGGCCCTGAGTGAACTATATATGTCCTCTAAGGCCAAGGATGAGCACAACAAGATTGCCAGGGTAGCGGCATATTTATATTTACATATGGGAGCCATGCAGGACAAATGTGCTGAAGGCCAAGATTTGGTGAGTAGGCAACTGCTGGCATTACAGAAGGCCCAATCTGATCTGGACTCTTGTGAGCAGAGGCTGCAGAGGAGCCAGGAGTCAGAAAATGATAGTAGGCAGTATATCATTAAAATAAAAGAGGACATGGATATACTGCAACAGGAAAAGGCTGACCAGGATACTAGATTTCTGGCCCTGCAGAAGGAGCACCAAGACAGTTTGGACTCCTTACTGCAGAGCCAGAAAAAGCTGGAGCAACAATTAGACTTTAACAGGGCATGCACGGAGCAGGTAGCCACCCTGCAAAGTCATCTAGATAGAGTGAAGGTAGAGAGCAACAAGCTGATTTTGAAAGACCTGGATACCCAGGCAGAGTTTGATGAAGAACGCCAGAAAGCTGGTGCCTTTCAAAGGCAGAGGGACGACCTGGCGGCAGAAAATGCAGGCTCTTAGTCAGGAAAGAGACGCCTTAGGCCAGGAAGTCTGCCATTTAAAAAGAAAAATGGAAGAAAATCACCTGGCCCACCAGGGACTGGGTGACCTCCAAAAAGAACACCAGAACTTGTTAGAGCACACCAGGAGGGTGGAGGATGCTCTAGCAAGAAAGGAGCAGGCCAATAGGGACACAGCTCAGGAGGTAACCCTCCTGCAGCAAAGACTGGCCCAGTGCTCCAGGACCAATCGGGAAACACAGAGAGAGAATGAGGCTCTCTGCCAGCACAATGATAGGCTCCAGCAACAGGTAGCGATGCAGGAGAGACTGATAGAGTCTAGTAAGGCCTTAACTGAGGAACTGAAGGCACAAATGCAGGCTCTTGCATTGCAACAGGGAGCAGGGGCGGATAGAGATGAGGTTCGCTGGGAAAGGGAAGCTCCGGAGCATAACCTCAGGAGCCCTAGTACCAGAGGCCCTCATACCTCTCAGTCACTGGACTCTGCCACCCCCATATTCCCTGGCGCACATGAGCACCGGGCCACAGGGATGGCAGACTACTATCCAGACAAAAGTATGGGGCTCATAGGCCAGTACCACCCAGGTATGGAGGGGCGGGCATCCGGGTATGGGCACCCCAGCATAGTGCAATTTAATGGGGAACCCCAGGAGAGTAGGCCCATTAAGGGCATCCTGAAAACCTCTGCCCAGTTAGGTCAGTGGGGGGGGTACCCATCAAATCCTGGCAGCAAGGAGGAATCTGAAGACTCCTCTGAACTGCGCAGGACACAGGAGACCAGGTCCCCACATTCGGCCAGCCATTCCCAGGCTCGCAGAATCCGGGAAAACCTGGAAGAGCAGACAGGAACCTCTGGCAGCAGTGCCTCTGAGTCAGAGGATGAATGGACAAGGGTTACCCGAACCAAAAAGGCCAATAAGGCAAAAAGGGCCTTGCATAAGGACCCCTTAAAGCAGATTAAGGCGATCAGGAGCGTCATCATGCCTTACCATAAGAACGCTAAGTATTCTGTTTGGGAGCACTTAGAGTTGTTTGAGCAAATGATGGAGACTTTCCATTTGAAGGACAGCCAAAGCTGTATTCAATATCTAAAGTGGACCTTCTCCCCGGAATACTCCAGTTTCTTTGCGGGGCTGGAGGACCAAAATCATTTAAGATGGTCCACCTATAAGGCGGCCATCTTGAAACATTTTTCTGTTCACAGAAATCCTCAAGAGGCTCGCAAGGCAGCCTACAATTTGCAATGTGGGGGGGGATCAGGCCCCACAAGAATTTGTGCAAGAACTGAAACGTGCTTTTGCGCAGACCACCAGAAGGGTGCGCACAGACAGTAGAGAATTCATTAATACATTTTTTCATGCCTTGCCCAAATACATAATGACCCAGCTCGTGAGGGATTTTCATGAGAAAAGATCTTTAGACTGGGTCATTGAACAGGCTACCCGGATCTATGAGGTGCAGAAACCGGTAGATAGTAAAAGTAATGCCCAGAAAAACCCCAAAGCCAACAGCACCCCTGCTGCTGCCAAGGTGGCAGAGGTAAAGGTCACCCCCGTTTTGGATTTGGAGATGGGGGGGCCTAAAAACCTACCTGCACCTAATAATGCTAGGCCCAGAAGGTCCTCTGGCCAGTCACAGACAGGGAGCCAGGGAGGCAGCCCCACAAATGGGGTCCCTCGCTCTCCTGATTATGTAAGTCCCCGTTACAAGGGAAATCGACCCATCCTGGGTTATGTGTGGACTCCTCCAGCCCAAGGGGGGGGATCCAGCCTAGCACCTAACCCAGGGAACTTCCCTCCCAACTTCCCACAGGAGGGCAGAAATTCTCCAAATCCTGGGCAGAACTTTTTCCCCAGGTATCCACCCAATTTCCAGCCCCAAAACCATCCATCCTTCTTTCCCCAATTCCCTGAGCCCAGACCACTGAATCCGGGAGAGGGGAGGTCAAGGGTGGAGGGGTACCCAAATCTTCCCAACCCGGGGTATTACCAGAGGAGGGACAGCTACCCTTCCCGGGATCAGCCCAGGGGAGAAAACAGGGCCCCGTATCAGCCTGAGCGGGTTTCCCAGTTAGAGCGCCAGGTTCAAAACATGGCGCGGGATCTGGGTCACATACTGAGGGCTCAGCAGAACCCTCAGATCGGCATGCCGGCGCAGCACGCACCCAACTCTGGACCTGGTGCCCCAGAACAATGATGGGGGCAGCACCCCGATAACTCACCGGTTCCCAGGGAGGAGGCACAAAGGGAAGGGGGGTGTAAAGCCTTGGAGGAAGCTTCCTTCCTCACTTGTAAACAGCCCCTGGAAACCCAGGAACCGGAAACAAAATCTCTTGCCCCTGAAAGTCTGCCTCCTAAGGAGCAGAGGGGTGGGGGTAGGAGAAACAAAAGACCCAAACAGACTCAGTTTGAGGAGGAGGTACAGATATTCCAATTTGAGGGAGAGGGATCCTCAGAGGATCCTGGGAAAAGGATCTTCTCCTTCAGAGAGGGGGGAACTCCTCCCAAAGAAAAATGGGTCCCTAGGGATGCAAATCCAGACTGGGGAGATGTGGAGACTGAGCTACCGCTGCCCACCATCTCATCCCAGAACCAACAGCAAGAAAATCCCCTGGTTCAAACCCATCCTGGTGACTGCCTCCAAAAAGGGGGGGGCGGCCCGGAACCGGAGCCAGGGGAACCCACAATGGCTCTGATCTCCAGTTGCCAAATTTTTCTTTCAGATTCCCAAGGCTCTCCACAGAATTCCGCCCAAATCTCTTTGCTAGCGATGTCCAAAACCAGAAAGCTAGCCCACCAGTTGTCCAAAAATGTGCATTATCTGTGCCCCCTTGAGGAGAAGGAGGGAAGATATTATGCCCCGGTACAAGTACAGGGGCAGGGTACAATTTTGGCACTGGTGGACACTGGATCTCAAGCTACCCTTCTGTCCAGAAGGGCCTTTGACGAACTGAATGCAGGAAGGGGAGGGAATTACCAAATTCCTCTCACCTCTCTTCCTGGACAACTGCAGAACTTTGACGGGAAGGAAATTCCCGTCGAGGGGACGGCAGATTTGGACATAAAAATTGGGCGACATAAGTTGAAACACCCGGTCATAGTTGTGACCCCAGAGGGCACCCCTTGTTTACTAGGGAATGACCTCCTGAGAAGGTTGTCACCCCTAATAGATTGCGTAAACAAGGTCCTCTGGACCCAGACTAGCCGACCAATAAAATTAAAACAGAGTATCAACCATGTTAGTTTAAACGGCACCTGCCACATGGTTGAACAAAAATCTGACCAAGTAGAATTTCACTTCCAGAACAACCAGATTCCAGACGTGACAGTAATAGCAGTAGGACAACAGACTGGTGATGGGGGGTCCTCTCTATTTCTGAAAATCAACCTTCCTTCCAGTTTAAGGTGGTATTCCACACTGGAAGGAAACACCCTGAAATTCTTTACTAATCCACAATCAGAAACTCCCACTCCTATAGTCCAGAAAGATGTGAAATCAGCTCAGAGCCTGGCTGAGATTCAGCAAATTGGAGAGCAGTTGTTCATCCCTGTCCAGTTAAATGATGGGAAGGACTCTGTTCTCGCTCGAGTGTGTGTGTGAACAACGGTAAGAGCCTCATCAGCGAAGCCATGTTCCGCCAACTCCCAAAAGATCCAGCCATTCCCACATTCAAACTGATAGACAAATGGGAAATGGACCTGGAAGCACCCAATTCCAAACATCTCCTGCCAAGCAGGTGTATGCTCAAAATCTCCATTGGCAACAAGAGCATAGTCCATAATTGTTGGGTCGTGCGAGACGTCACTGCCGCCTTTTACTTAGGCAGTGACATTCTCAATCGCTTTGCCATTAGTTTGGACCTAATAAACTTCAAAGCTTGGTCCCGATTAGCGGATAATCCCATGGGCTTTGATGATCCAGAAAAAGCATTTAGGTCAGCTCAATTGCTACCTTATGCAGTTGAAATTCAGATCAAAGAGGAAGTCACCATCCCAGAAAGGACCCGACAATTCTCCCTGGAAGTGAAAGTTAAAAGAGGACAATATTTGCAAAACCCTGATGCTTATATACATCTAAATGCTTCTCTCCAACAGCAAGGGTTGGGGGTAAACCCAACTCCATTAGTCAACATAGAACATGACACCATTCCAATAGAGGTGGATAACAGCGACTTAAAGAGTATTACTCTAGCCGCAGGCACCATTATTGGAATGGCGGTTGATGACCGACATTTTTCCATCGACTTAGTAAATGAACTGTTAGGACCAATCCCCAAGGACTGTTTTGACAGTGACAGTGAGGACAATACAACACCAGACAGGATTTTTACCCGGCATGGGGGGAACTTCCTGGTGTACACTTCCTGCCCCTATGGTAAGGAAGATGTGACTTGTGACTTCAGGAGGGATGAGGTGATTTTCCAGGTCCATGAGGGCTGCCTTTCCCACCTGAAGCCTCCGGTCCAAATCAGCACTCTGACCAGGGACTTCTCCACTCAGCTGGAGGAGGCCGCGGAGATAGCCAAACCAGAAGTCTTTCCGGGCTTCAGGCAGATGGTGGAAGAGAGAGTCAACCTAGCTGATGCCTGTGTGACTCTGGAACAGAAGCAAAAGTTGAAACAAGTTTTCTTGGATTTCCAAGATCTCTTTGCGGTAGACTCATATGACTGTGGCCGCACCGACATCCACACAACAACAATCCCCACAGACCCTGGCATGACTCCTGTGTTTGCGAAGCAATATCGCTTGCCTCTCGCATCAATGGAGTCCCTTACTGAAATAATTAAGAACCTTGAGTCCCGGGGAATAATCCGTCCAGTCCACAGCACCTTCAATAATCCGGTGCTGGGAATATTGAAGCCAAACGGCCAGTGGAGACTCTGCGCTGACCTCAGGGAGCTCAACAAACGGGTCCATACTTCCCGATGGCCTCTTCCCTACATTGACCAAGGGCTGGCCCAGATTCAGGGGTCACAGGTATTCACTGCAATAGACCTGACCAATGGATACTGGACCGTGCCTGTCAGTAGGGAGGACCAATACAAGCTGGCTTTTACCTTTGGGGGCCAGCAGTACACATGGACCCGGACTCCCTTCGGATACCTCAACTCCGGCAATGAATTCAACATTTTCCTACATAAGGCCATGCCCGACCTGGGTGCGAGGGGTAACCTGGCTTATGTAGATGATGTCCTCATCAAAAGTCCATCTGTGGAGGAACACATAGCGGAGATCCGTTATGTTCTGATGCAGTTGAGGGCCGCCGGAGCAAAACTTTCCTTTCAGAAGGCACAGTGGTGTAGAACCCGTGTTAATTTCTTGGGGCATGAGATTACTGCTCAGGGCCTCTGTCCCCAGGAAAAGAAAGTGGAAGCACTTCAGAAACTGAAAGACCCCACAACTCTGCGGGAACTAAGGAGCCTCCTTGGACTGACTAATTACAGCAGAAAGTTCATTGAGGGCTACGCAGAGATCACCAGACCCCTGATTCATCTCCTGAAGGGGGGGGTCAAGTGGGAATGGGGTCCAGAACAAGCCGAGGCAGTAAAATAACTCAAGAGAAGCCTCTTACAAGCGCCTTGCCTAGCTTACCCTGTCAGGAACAAGGAGTTCTTCCTGGAGACGGGGTTCTCTAATACGTGCTTGACGGCAGTATTATACCAAAAGCATGACAAGGTCAATAAAGTAATCTCCTATGCGAGCAAAACTTTATCCTCTGTGGAGGAAAAATCCAACGATTGTGAGAAGGCACTCCTGGCAACGGTGTGGGCATTGAAGAATTACCGCCCGTTTATCCATGGGGAACACATCATAGTGGAGACTCCACACCAGCCTCTGCAATATCTCCAAAGTGACAGAATCCGGGCCGGGAATGTGAGTAATTCCCGAATTACTTCCTGGATTCTGTCAATGCAAGGCTTTCCTGTGGAGGTCCGATATGGCCAAAACAAGAAGAGTCCCCTCGCGCAAGGTCTGGCTGACTTGCATGATTGTGCCAGAGAAAACTGTCTTGAGGACGAAAGTCTAAAAATCAAGGACAACATGGAGGCATACCTTAATTCCCCCCACAAAGTCTTTGAAGAAGACAAGTGTGAGGGAATGCCCACTGTCTATGTGGATGGATGCTCTTACCATGTTGACAACAACGGGGAGAAAGAACTGGTGGCTGGCCTAGGGAATGCATGGGTGAAGGAGTTCCCAGAACCCTCCGCTGGATACAAAATTGGTCCCCGAAGTAGTCAGGTGGCAGAATTGATGGCTGTGCATCAGGCCATCCTCACTGCTGTCCAGCATCAACTCCACGAACTGGTCATATTCACAGATTCGGATTATGTACGGAACGGGTTCGTGGAGCACCTGGTTAATTGGAAAACCAGAGGCATGTTATGTGCTAACAACAAACCCTTGAAACATGGGAAGTTGATCCAAAACATTGATGATCTGGTCACCTCGAATGAGATGACCACCTATTGGAAAAAGATCAAGGGTCATTCCAAAGTAGAGGGACCAGACAAAACTGGAAATGACTTAGCTGATCAGCTGGCCAAAACCGGGGCCATCCAAGGGGATCTAATTGAGATTGAGTCCCTGTTGGGGGAAATCCAGGTCACTGCTATCACTAGGTCCCAGATAAATGCTCACAACGACCTTTCAATTGCACAATGGAGTAAGGAGACCCCTGATGCTGATTTGATTACAGCTCAGAAGGGGGCTCCAGTTATTGGTAAGTTTTACCAACACCTTGAGGACCCTGAGAACTTTCCCCTGACGGATACCGATTACATTGGGAAAGAGGACCTAAGAGTGTTGATGAAATGTCCAAAAATGTTCCGGATCCAAGACGTTTTGCTGGTAAGGAAATCCAAAGCTGGCCACGATCAGTGGGTGGTTCCTAGCTCATTCCGAAGCCTGATGTTAAGTCACGCCCATGATGCGGCCACCGCCGGTCATAGGGGGTTTCACACAACATTGGAAATCTTAAGAGAGGTTGCATACTGGCCACACATGGGGCAGGACCTCGACCAATACTTGAAGGGGTGTCTTGTGTGTGCACAATTTTAGCCATCATCCCTCACGCACCGCGCGCCTCTCCAAAAGCGGGGGATGACACTGCCATGGTCAGATTTACAAATCGACTTTGTAGGCCCTGTGATTCGCTCTGCTAGGGGGAATAAGTACATGTTGACTGTGACATGCTTGTTTACCAAGTGGGTGGAATGTCTCCCAGCCCCAAATTGCAAGGCAGAAACGGCAGCTGCCTTGATGATTAACCACATCTTTTCCCGTTTTGGTCTACCTCAAAGGATTGAGTCAGACAGAGGTAGCCACTTCACCAGTGAAGTAATGACAAAGATGTGGGAGATACTGGGGGTCAAGAGAAAGCTGCATATTGCTTATAGACCAACTTCTTCTGGGGCAGTAGAGAGATATAACCGGACAATTGTGAGCATATTAAAGAAGTTGTGGCAGATTCTGGGCCAAGTTGGGATATCCGATTACCTCTGGTCCTAATGGCCATCAGATCTACCCCTTCATCTGCAACCAAAATGTCACCATTTGAGTTGATGACTAGGCGCAAGATGGTGCTTCCTCAGCATTTGCTCTACAGGACCCAAGAGCAGACACTGATAAATGCCTCCACTACTCATGAGTATGTGGAGAATTTAAGGAAACACCTCCAACATGCTTTTGCTGATGCTCAGCGGAATCTAGAAAGATCGGCTGATAGCATGAAGACCCATTATGACCTGAAAACCTCCAGGAAGGAATATCAGGTGGGAGACCGGGTCTATCTATACAACTTCCAAAGGAACCAGGCCAAACAGCGGAAATATTTGCCTACATGGAAGGGACCCTTTGAGATCATCGAGAAGATTTCCCCTGTGGCCTACAAAATCCACATCCCCAAAGGTCCTGTGGCAGCAGGGGAAGACAAGTGGGTCCACATAAACCAGTTGAAATGTTGCCATCCCAGGCCACTCTGCAACAACTGGAGGAATCCTCTGGAATCCTAGCGGGTACTGTCTCAGACTAATTCAGTTCCAACCATAAAACATACCACATCTAGTCTCTGAAATATTGTGATTTGCATGAAACTGTCTCTTAGTTATACTGTTTGTTTTTTCAAAATAAGAATGTAATGTTTCGTTATGATGAAATGCATATGCTGCCCCACTATCTCAACAGTGGTGGAAGAAATGTCCATGAATAGGTATTGCCGCTCTTCCTTTGTCGTCCTAGGAGAAAGAAAACCTGGAGACGGGCCAAGGAGGAGGATCCGGAGACCGGGAGCAGAGACGCAACGGGCCCGGGGTACCGCCCAATCTTCCCATCAGGACCGGCGAGGAGAACCGATCGATCAGTACCGGATGGAGGAAAAGATGCTGAACTGTGCCATATATTGGAAGAAGATGAGGAAACATCCCAGGTCTTGCGAGTCCCATCAGTGAAACCGAATGGCCATCGCAAGAGGGGGGCTTGTGGGATGTTTTTATCCACGCATCCAAGCCCTACCTCAAAACTGTGCAGTACTGACACGGAAAACATCATGATGGCCAGAGCTTCCCAGAAAATGCACAGGGAAATGCATGAAGAATAGGCTGCCGCTCATTTTTGCCGATGTTATGGGCACAGAAGACACTGCCTAAAACCACCATTGGACTACCCACACAGTAGTCTGAAACCATTGGGAGTGGCAATGCTGATTGCCAAAAGCAAACCCATAACTGTTGGGAATTCATTTTTTTTCTTAAATCCCGAAAAGGGGTGCAGTACCAGTACTCACCACTATCCAAAAGCCGGCGTTTTAAAACAACACCAGATTTTACTTTTTGTAGAAAACTGAATAAATGAACCCAAAACATGCCAAAGAAAGACATTTTAAGAGGTGGATCCAATGTAAAGTTATATTCTGAAGTGACTTGAAGGTTTATAACAAGACTGGCTGAGCTGTGGATTTCAGCAGTTTAAGTAAATTTGGACTGAAAGACACTACAAATCTAAATGTTTAAAAGAAATGAGTGACCTACTTTGAGTGTCACATAGGTTGCAATTGTTTAAATGTCATAGTTTTAAACTTAGAATCAGCATCCTAGCTGCATATGTAAAAAATGTCTTGACTTAAACTGGGGAACAGAAATGACATGTAGCTAAAAACTGGCTTAAAGAGATTCCAATTTTGCCTGGCAACTACCCCCCATCAGGAGTGAACCTTGAGTCACAGCTGTGTTCCCAGGCCTATCTGCCTTTTGCTGGCCACACTAAGGATATGCCATCTCTCTGATAATTGAATTAAGGGGAGCCCCCACAGAATACAGGAGCTCTGAACAAAGCCCTGTCCTGACCCAGGCAGATGGTTTATTGCAGATGTCGTAAATGTAGCTTCCTCCTGGAAGGACAAAGGAGGGGCACTGCCTGTGAGAGCAAGCTGGCTTGGCAGAACTGGAAAAACCAGAAATTCAACCTTGTGCTGGGGGAAAACCACACCCCTTTGGGGCCAGAACATAACTCTAAAAAGATGAATAACTCATAGTACGGACTTGTGAAAATTATTTAAATGACACCATAATTCTTGTGATTTTTCTGCCCACATTTTAAGAGGTTTTTAGAACCGGTGGCATGTTCAGGGGAGTTTTAGCGGAAAAGAGGATATTACTCAAAATGTGTGCATGTGAAAAATCTGACACTTCATCAACTAATGTCCATACTCCTTGCGCACATGTGTGTAAATTTGGGGTAATGTCCGGTATTGCAAACCAGTTAAAAAGTGCAAAATATTGCCATTTCTGAATGCAAGCTCCCAGGAAGAGCAGAGTTTGAACAGGGTATACCTCCTGTGAGATGTGAGGGGTGCATATGATTTTAAAACAATATGTACCTCTGCAAATATGTATTTGGTTCAAATCTAGATTTATGTGTAAATTGACAGGAGGAGTGGACTTTCTGCAGGCTGTAAAATGACATCACTCTGACACAACTTAGCTCCCCCAATCAGGGGAGAAATGAAAGCTTGGCCAATGATAAGTGGAGAGGGGTAGGGTCTAGTGATGCTGCACACACACCCATAAAAAAAAACACATAAAAGCAGACAGACAGGACAGATAGGGACCTTCAAATCCATTTGCTGCGGGACGCTCTGCTGGAAAATCCATACTTTACCTCCATCAATCTCTAGAGAAAGCTGTGCAGAAAGACCCAGAGAAAGCAGAGCAGTATCCAAAACCAGAGAGAGCTGACCCAGATCACTGTGAAGTGCAGAGAGCAGAGTCCAGTCTAAAACTTGACCAGATCCGTGGCGAGGCCCATTTCACTCAAGAATATAGTGTGAGTACCTAGAAAACTGTGCAGAACCAATCTCTTAGTTAAAATAATATAATTCAAGCTATTTTAATCTAAGTAGAACTGCCTCCTAACTGTCACCTGTCATTTGTAAAGCTGTCACTTGTCATTTTCTAGTTGCAAGCTGCACTTGTCTTTTTGAACTTTAAAATTTCAAATCTGAAAAACGACCTTTATTTAATCGCTCATATCTCCGTGACCGTTAGTGCTAGAGACTTGCTGTAACTTTCCCCTGAAAGCTGGGAATCGTGGCTTTTCTACGAACCTAGAACCATTCCTACCCCATATAGTTTTGCCGCAATCGTGAAAAACGCACTCGCAAATTTGCCGCGATTTGCAAATTTCTCCACGTGTGAAAACAGAAGCTTCTTGCTTTCATTTGCCAAAAATTCGTTTAACCTACCAATTACTCCTAGATCCTTGCTAAAGTGAGCCTGGACTAATATTAACTTGATTTCACTCACCCTGAACCTCCTAGAGGGAATTAAAAGCATTTTAGCATATTTTTTCTACATTGCCAGCACATATCAAAGCATTTTGCCTGTGTTTCCAACTTCTGTAGTCTAAGCTTGCTGGGGTTAACTGAATCACATTTAATTGCATTTCTGAGAACTGTGTGCCTTCCTTCCATTTCCTTGCATTGCATAAAAGGGGGGGGGGGTGGTGAATTGTCCAAGAAAGTGATTACATTGTCTTTGCTGAAATCCTATCAAGTTATTTTCTTTACTGCATTTCACTCCACATTGCATCCATTTGAAACCATAAAAGTATTGTTGCTATCTTATCCATTTCATGTCAACTCCTTAGTGATTATCAAGAAGTGTGCTAGTGCCAGATTCTCCGTTGTTAATCTTTATCATATCAGATTAAGTGTGCTATTCAATTATTAATTTATTCTAAAGTGTGATATATATACCTATTGTTGAAACTATCAATTAAACCTTTTAACTTGCAAAACAGAACTACTTCTTGGCTCAGTGGGGTCAGGGGGATTCTGAGAGAGGGGTGTTATATAGGGGTAGTCATCCAGAACGCATGAACTGGACATAAAGATATATCAATAAGGGTTTTCATTCAGTATTCTAGACTTGGCGTTGACTTGGCTGTAGTGCTGAGTTGAATCCTCTTACATCTCTTAGACTTCCCACAACTCCATTTTCTGGGGCTGACTACTGTCCCCCAGAAAAGGGTAAAGTTGCCATTAACTTTACATAGTCACTTTACCACGGATACAGTACAGCCCGTCCTATATGGAGTATTGGAGAGGGTTAATTCTTAGCCCTTTTTATCTATGCCTCCTGGAGCATTGTTTCGTTCCCTTAACAATAAGACTGGCTGGTGGCAGTGGTATCTACCCTAATTTTCCTACCGCAATTATATTACATAATGTGGTAACGTTTTAGGCTACTTTAGTAGCCTCGAACTTTAAACCCGCTTGCCCAAATACTTTTTATTTCGGCTCCGGTTGGGTTTAATCACCATTTCTGTTTGTTAATATCCTTCTTGGGTGTTTCTTTGCGCGGCAAACCAGGTTTGCCTCCTTTGTTCGCTGACCTTTGGTGGGCTTCTGACCAGAAGCCCTCCTTTGGCGTCTGGGTGTCGAGGTGGGCTGAATGTGAGGGAGGGGTGTAGTCACCCCCTGCACAGGGTCTCCTTGGAGACCCAAGTCGCACTTTGTGTTGATTGGCTGAGGTGGTTGGCATAAAAGGCAGGACTCTTGGGCTAGAAGGCAGAGTTGCCACTGGAACTGCAAAGAACCGAAGAGAAATGGAGAAGAAGACGGCTGCTGCAACCCCGAGTCCCGGTGAAGCCCTGCTGCAGTCCTGAGCTATCTACCCTTCAATGACAAGAGAAGATCCAGTCCGGAGTCTTTTTCCCTTGAGCCTGGTGAGGTCAACCAGCTCACCCTTTCTTCAGTCAGAGAATCTTCTCCTGGGTCGAAATCACTGCTGTGCTGTAGTGGTCCGGATAGCCATCAGAAGAGCCCTCTCCTGATTAAAAGGAGCGCACTGTTTATTCATTGTTGTCTTTTTCGCTGCCTCTGGCCTCATCCCTGGGTAGTGCAGATCGCTCGAGACGTCCTCTTTCTTGTCCACACAACTGAAGCCGCAGGAACCGTGAGTCTGCAGGAACTACCAGGAACAACTGCCGTGGTACCAGCTTTTCTCCAACGGAATAAGGTACTGTGCACATTTGGTCGTTCTCTCCGTCTGACCATCCGGAATCGGGGTGAACCCTTTTCCTCCTCGAAGATTTGTTCCTTCTTCCTTCCCTCTTATAAGTTTTCCTTCCATCTGACAATATCTAAGTACTCTTGGCATCTCGAATCTCGAACTGTTCAACATGAGATCCTCGGTAACTGAGCATCTGCTCCATTGACACTGGCGCAGGCCTATTGACTTTAATCTGTATCTTTGAACGAGTCCTCCGATTCCCTTGCCTTGACAAAAGTATTGCCTGTGATTTTATCCACTTTCCCCTTGTTTGAAATTCTGAAGTACAAAGTGTATTTTAACTTTGTGAGCATTTCTATTCGAGAGTACGTGTTAGTATCGCAACACCGGTCTGTCAAATCCTAATATACTTACCTTGAATTTGCTGGAACAAGTGGAATTGGTTGTGTGTAGTGTATTTTAAGTGTGGTTTTGAATTTATAGAAGTGAAGTGTTTTGTGAACAGATGGTTTAAAATAAATGTACTTATATTTTTTACCTGAAACCTTGAGTCAGTGTTTGCTTGAGTCACAGTAATTGTGGTCCTTTGTGCAATCTCTACTACTGCTCATTAACTCTTGAGATAAGTCTGGCTGCTCCGCTACTGCTACCACTTTAACAGTGTAATACAGGCTTGTACCGAAGGTGAACACCTGTATTGCCATTTGTAGTCTTAATTGTGTGTAGTGGTCCCTAAGTGCACTGCACAGGATTCTGCCTAACACAGTGCCTCGTCCAAACAGACTATGGACCTTACATATAGTCGCTGTTCTCACTCCTTTCTCTTCATCTCTCATTAATGGTGGCACAAGATGGGATGTCCTCTTGGCCTCCTTCCTGTCCTCCAAAACCATCATTAATGTCTATCTAAATGGGACCGTCATGGTCCAGGGCACTCAGCCTAACCTCCTCCTCCCGGATAGGCGTCTCCCACGTCGTATCACCTTCCTCCCTTCTCCAGCTAACCTATCTACCACCTCTCTGGCCCCTCAGCCACCTTCCTCCTCTACCTCTCTGGCTCCTCTGCCACTCCCTTTCACCACCGCTGCCTCCTCTGTGGCTCTCCCCTCTACCTCCTCTCTGGGCCCTTTGCCACCTAGCGCTACATCTACTACCCTCTGGCTACTCTGCCACCTTCCTCTTCTACCACTCTGCTCCTCTGCCATTCACCTCCTCCTCCGGTGCCTCCTCTCTGGTGCCTGCCTCTTCCTCCTCTCTGGGCCATCTGCCTCCTCCTTCTACCTCTTCCCTCTCTTGGGCCCCTCTGCCTCTTCCACTGGGTGTTCTCCTCTCCTGTACCCCACCTGGAAGTCTTTCAAAAGTAGAAAGCTGGTCTACCCTAGCTCTGCTGTCAAACACTCATCTGACATCTGCCACCTCCTCGAAGACCTTGATCTGGTTGTTCCTGCTCCCACTGATACTTGGCTCACAGCCAGCTCTGTCATGAGTTTTGACACTCTCTTCCCTGAGGGCTACAAGATCCTCTCCGAACCCAGGACCAATCGGCCTGGAGCTGGAGTGGCCCTGATCTCTCCTGAGTGGGTCCCTGCCTCTGTCATTCCCACCCAGGCTTACTCCTCCTTTGAATGCCTGGTCTGCAGGCTCTCTATCTCTACTGGCCTCTCTCTGACTCTGACCATTATCCACAGGCCACCTGGCCAGGTTGCCCTCTTCCTCTCTGAATGGGCTGATCTCTTCTCTCCTCGCCTCTACCTCTAAGCTTCTCTTCCTCAGGGATTTCAACATCCACTTGGAGCCTTTCTGCATCCTTTGCGACTTTCTCTACCTCTCTATTCTTCCCTCTGGTCTGACACACTCAGCCAGACACACCTTGGATGCTCTCATCTCCTCAGAAATCCCCCTCTTTAACCCTGTCACTACTCCACGCTCTTGCACTGACCACTTTCTGCTTTCCTCTCACCTGAAACTGTCTATCCCTCTGGCAAAACCTACCCCAGGACTGCCACCTTCCTTCACGGTCATTCGACATATGAAGCGGGTGACAGTTGTCACTTTTGCCTCTACTTTCTCTCTTCCTACCCCTGCGGCTGACTACCACTCTGACACAGCCCTCTCCAACCTTCATCTCTCTATCTCAAATGCTCTCAATATCCTACTCCCTGTCATGAGGATACGTCTGAAGCCTGCCTCCAAGTGCAATTCTTGGTATGACTCTGACTTGGTCGCTCTGAAACGCAAGTGCAGAGCGGCCAAGCAGAATTGCAGGGCTTTGGGCACATTCTCTTACAAACTGGCCTGCTGCCTGCACCAAAGGCAATACAGACTCTCTGTCTTCTCCAAGAAGAGGGTCCGCATTCAAGCCCGCGTCTCTGCGGCCTCTAACATCATGACCACAGTTTTTAAAATCGGCGAAGGAGCTGGCCAATCCGACTGCGGTCTCTATCTCTCCTGTTCCTTCCCTGGCCTCCTGTATGGACTTGGCCTCTCATTTTACCTCTAAAACTCAGGACAACCTGTCTACACTATCCTCCTCTTTTCATCTCTCTCCCTGTAGCTCTCTCAGGCCCCCTATGGCCACCCTTTCCTCTCCTCTCCTTCTCTACTTTCTCTCTCCTATAACACCTGATGATGTATCGAGACAGGTCCGGTCTATGAAAGTTTCATCCAAATAGGTTCTCCCCTGCTCCTCCAGAACCATGAAGGACAACATTGTGCCCTTGGTTGCAGCCTTGGCCAATTTCTGCAATCATTCCTTTGCCACTGGATCTTTCGCCTCTCTTCTGAAGCACTCCCCATCCTGAAAACGCCCTCTGCTGATCCTTCCTGCCTGGCCAACTATGGCCCGATCTCTATCACTCCTTTCCTGGGCAAATTCCTTCAGAAACTGGCCATCTCTCAGCTGAACCTCCCCACTGAATCTGCTGGTTATCACCACGACCATCCGTTTGGCTTCAGATCGTCCAGAGGCACGGAAACTGCTCTCCCAAACTCCTGTGAAGATCTGCTCTCCAACCTAGACTAAAGCTCTCCCTCCTCATCCTCCTTGACCTCTCCTCTGTCTTTGACATGGTCAATCATGCCGCTCTGATCAACCGTCTCAGTGTCAACCTTGGCATCACTGGTCAGGCTCTGGCGTGGCTGACTTCCTTCCTCTTGGACCGACCCTCCAAGGTCCAACTTGGGTCCTTTCTCTCCACCACCTCTCTTTCCACATGTGGTGTTCCCGAGGGCTCTATCATATCACCCTGGCTCTTTAATGTCTATTTTGCCCCCTGGCCCATCTGATCTCTACTTTCTCCTCTAACTTTCAGTGTTATGCGGATGACACTCAACTCTCTTTCAGGCTACCCTCAGCCTCCTCTCCCTCCTCGCTCATTCCTGACTGTCTACCTGCTATTTAGGCATAGTGTGTCTCTAACTACCTCTGCCTTAATGCCAGTAAGATAGAGATGCTTCTCATTGGGACCCCTGCACCTGCTTCTCCTCTCTCCGTCCGGCCGCCCTACTTGGGGCCCCTCCCCTCACCCTCCTGTGAGGCAAAAAACATTGGTCTCCTCTTCGACTCCACTCAGTCCTTCTCTCCACACATCACAGACCTTGCTAAGAAGGCCCACTTCCAGCTGCACTTCCAGCTGCACCTCCTCAGACGTATCCTACCTTTTCTCACCTTCCCCCAGAAGCTCACTGTCTACAGCGCTCTGGTTCTCTCCAGGCAGGACTACTGCCACAGCCTCTTTCTCAATCTTCCTAACTCTACGCTTCACCCTCTTCAACTAATCCAGAACAGGACTGCAAGACTTATACTTGGCCTCAATCCCAGGGACCACATGTCTCCAGCTCTGAAATCTCTCCACTGGCTTCCTGTGGCTGCGTGAATGAAGTTCAGGACCCTCTGCATCATCCACAAGGTTTTCTGGGGCCTTGGTCCTCTTTATATCCAACACTCTCTTCCTAAATACCTTCCTTCTAGAGCTCTCCGCTCTGCTACCTCAAACTCTGTGCGGGTCAGACGCTTTTCCAAACATAGAGTGAGGGGTAGATCTCTCTCCTCTGCAGGTGTCTCCTTCTGGAATGCCCTTCCCACCCTCTCAGACTTGGACCGGATCACCTGAAGTTCCGGAAGCTGCTCAAGACATTCCTCTTCTCTTCTTCCTTCTTTCTGCCTCTCCCCTGCTAATCTACCTGTTGGCTCGTACTGACTGGTGGCGTGGTTGCCCTCAGAATCTCACAGGATACCACGCCCCCCCAGCCCCTTCACCAGTCACCCTGCACTGCCTTCTGACCTACCCTGCACTCCGGACTGGGACTGTACCCGTGTAGTCTTCTGCCATCCTCACACTACTCAGAGCCCTGCTGCCCTGACTACACTGTCCCTCGCACCCCTTCCCTGCACTTCTCCCCTCACCCTCTTCCCTGCACTTCTCATTGCACTTGCACAATCTGAAATTCACAAGGCCTAGTAAGATCGTGTGTCTTGCCATCCCTCTTTCTCCCCTCCTTATCTTGTGGCGCCTAGAAACACTTGTGTAAATGTGCGTTATAAATGCCAAGTCATATCGTACCATGCTCTCTTTTTCTCCTACCCTCTCTCCTCATCACTCCCCATTTCCCTCCTCACCCGCCCCCTCTCTCCTGCTCTTTAGCTCTCACTCTCCCCCACCTGTGCACCAAGAGCCCAGCTGAGCTTCTTTTCACTCCCTCTCAATATCTGTATCTGTATCTGTATCTGTATCTGTATCTCTCTCTCTCTCTCTCTTTCTCTCTTTCTCTCTTTCTCTCTCTCTCTCTCTCTCTCTCCCTCTCTCTCTCTGTTTCTCAGTTTCTCTCTTACACTCTCTCTCGCCTTGCTGCTTGCTCCTTCTTCCCATCCCTCTTTCTCCTAAAAGCTCATTTGGGCCTCATTATAAGTTTGCTGGTCCGGTAGTAACAGCGCCGGTAAGCTACCAGCACCGTTACTACTGGACCGGCAAACTACCAGTTCTGCTTGTGGGTGCCTTTCTGCCCGCCAGGTCTGACCTGGCGGGCGTACTGGCACCTGCGAGCAGAGCTTGTCGGATGCACCGGTACCATTCACAAACGGTGCCGGTACATCCGACCTCCCCATTCCCATTGAGCCCTATGGGGCTCGAATGGGAATAGGGAGTAATTATTTCCGGCACCCGGCAATGGGGATGTACTGGGTTCACCGGGGCTGGAATGCCCCGCTACATCCCCATTGCCGGGTGCTGGTAAAAAAACGACTCCGGAGGCAGCCGTGGCGGTAATTACCGGCACAGTTACCGCCAACATCGTAATGAGGCCATATTCTTACTGTCTCCCTATTTGTGCTTTAGTGCATTAGCCTTGATAAGCTTTATCCTCTCTCTCCCTAAAGACATTCTGTGATGTGGATTGGGGAGGGGCTGAGAGGAAGGGTGGGGATACAGCTAGCCCGGAGATCCCTGCTGTGTTTTAGTAATCAATTGGAGTGTGGGATGGCAGGTAAGGCGCCTCACTGACTTTTGGAAACGTGGGGCTGAGATTGGGAGCTGGGGCTCAACATTTAGGGTGAAAAGATTTTCAAAACCAAAAACCAGGACAGGGAACCAACATAAAAGTATGACTACAATGTGTTAGTGGCTGCCAGCACAAAGGTAGTTCCACTTTAGTAGCATGTGTGCGGCCATATGATGTTGCGATGCCATTTCTTATGTAGCGATCATATTACTGGGAATGCTAATCAAATTCATCCAAATGGGACCAATTATTTGAGCAACTGCAAGTCATGCCATTAAAGCATTATTGCATTGCAATGTATATAAAATGAGCCAGTGCACAATGAATTTGCTTGAAATTTGGGGAGATGTCTAGGCAGGAAGCCATTTGGAGCAGTAATCTGATATGACAGTCCTTACCATGATTCAAGGTGGGGATAGGAGTTTCTGCAGACCCCCTACTTCCCATTCTCTCACTCCCCACCCCTCCCTTGAAAAATAGATTGCTCATTGTTTCCTAGAGCTATGCCAGCCACTGCTGATAGCAGTGCAATCAGACACTGATATCTTGAAGGGGTTGCTTTGTATTTTATGGTTAAAAGTAGTAGTGTACCAAATAGTAGATTTAAGTATTTGGCCGAATAATGAATAGTTGGACACATATTCGGCCAGAGACGAATAGGGAGCCGCATAGTTACCTTTTTAATAACTAAAGTTATGTAGAAAAGAAAATCACTTGGTAAATTAAAAACACACGTTAAAATATGTACATTCATTCTTTATTGCATTTCCCGTCTTCGTTGTCTACACAAGATGTTTGTGTAAAACATGAAAGCAATATATAATCAGAAAATTAACTGTTCAATCATAGCACAGTTTGTATTTTTGTGCATTCATAGATGTCGCTTGTTGGGCAGGGCCCAAGTAACTAAGACTAGCCCAATCGTATAGTCTGCATGCATGTACTCACTACGAGGGGAGACAGGGGTGTGTCTACTCATACTTTCAAGTGTTCGTTTTTGTGCCTGCCCATCCTTTAGCCTTCTAGCTCCAGAAGGCACTGAAACATAAAAGTAGTGATTACATCAATTAGCATCCTGCTGACTGCTGAAGTGCTTCTGAATACAAACCTCTGCAGTGCTAAAACCATGCTTTCTACCTGTTTTACTGAGTGCAGATGAGGCATTTGAAAAACATCTTCATTAATAGAAAGTATTTTTCTTGATTTTTCAGGACAGGGCCCAAGAAACTAAGACTAGCCCAATCGTATAGTCTGCATGCATGTACTCACTACGAGGGGAGACAGGGGTGTGTCTACTCATCCTTTCAAGTGTTTGTTTTTGTGCCTGCCCATCCTTTACCCTTCTAGCTCCAGAAGGCACTGAAACATAAAAGTAGTGATTACATCAATTAGCATCCTGCTGACTGCTCAAGTGCTACTGAATACAAACCTCTGCAATGCTAAGACCATGCTTTCTACCTGTGGTACTGAGTGGGGATGAGACATTTGAAAAATATCTTTATTAATAGAAAGTATTTTTCTTGATTTTTCAGGGCAGGGCCCAAGTAACTAAGACTAGCCCAATCGTATAGTCTGCATACATGTACTCACTACGAGGGGAGACAGGGGTGTGTCTACTCATACTTTCAAGTGTTCGTTTTTGTGCCTGCCCATCCTTTAGCCTTCTAGCTCCAGAAGGCATTGAAACATAAAAGTGATTACATCAATTAGCATCCTGCTGACTGCTGAAGTGCTACTGAATACAAACCTCTGCAATGCTAAAACCATGCTTTCTACCTGTGGTACTGAGTGGGGATGAGGCATTTGAAAAACATCTTCATTAATAGAAAGTATTTTTCTTGATTTTTCAGGTGGGGTATGTTTGTGATGTTTTGGGGCATGGCAAGCAACCAGACAAATGTATGTAGGGAAGGCTGAGTCCTCAGTGCTTCTCGGCTGACCCAAAAGGGAAGGGACAGTGATGATTTTCAGATCTTTAATTGGCATGTACATGTTTAATTTAATTATTTGCTTCACTTGTACATCCATTTGGTCCAATGTTTATAAATTATAAACGTGTATCTCCTCGTCTTTATTACACAAATAGTCATTTTTGTAACTCTCTAATGATGGGAGGGATATTTCCGCTGCCAGAAACTGGGGCATTTTGATTAAAAATATTTGTTTGTAAAACTCTCAATCTATTCGGTAGCCTCGTTCTTTAGTAACATCTGTCGCTTTTACCCTATTCAAAGGAACTCATTTTGGCAACATGAGAAAGTTGGAGGGAAGGAATTGTAACCTATGTTTCGATATTACAAGCACTTATCTGCCCCAGGCACACTTCCCACTGAGCCATCTTACTTGCTTTATAACCATAGCCTGCAGGCTGAATAGATCTCTTTTTTGGAGACACACCACCCCCTGAGCTATTATGCTTATGATTTGGAACTTCCAGCAGATGTCTTATTAATCTACCTAATTATATAGCTTGGATTGGGAATTGGGGGGCTAGGAACCTGTGACTTTCAGATTACACACAGAGCTCATCAGGAAATCATTAAGCCCCTAACGAAAATACCATTATCCAATATCGACGTTGTAAACTATAGTTCCAGCTCAATGCTTTTGAACTGCAAAACACAGGGGTGACCGAAGACATCTAATTGCACATGCAAAATATTGAGAGTTGTGCTTCATGTCACCCCTCTCCAGCAAACCACCAGATCAAAGTTTGTCCAGTACATGAAGGGCAGGGACTTTGTTTGCACTTCCACACCTCTGCTTTGCCTGCACTCAATCAAAAAAGAGACAGCAGCATTTGTTTAATTATCCTTCTAAATGGGGGGGGGTGGGGGGGTGGGGGGGTGCTGTTGCGCTCTAAGAAAATGGCCGACTGATTCCAGAGCTCTGCAGCCCGGCACCGGTTTCTCATTATATCCTTGCCCTAAGGGTGCTGGTACCGCCACAAATAAGCCGTTAACCCCCATGTAGATCCCAGGAATGGATCCACTTGAGCTCATCTCCGCTGCTCTTATCTCGGGACTGCTGCAGCGCATCACTCTCCACTGCCCCTGAGAGCGTCCTAGTAAAGCCTTGTGCCTGTCCTAATTGAGAACTACGGCCGACTGAGTAGACCTGCGGTGCCCTCCCACCGTGCTGAGTGGTGGGCCCTGGCCACTCTGGGGATGGCCATCGAGGACTGGCTGCCCGGCACCCCACTACAGGAAACTGTGCACCCCGATGCCCCTCCCGAGGCATGCATCATCCTGCTCGCCCCCGTGGGACCTGGATTGGTCCGTCCGCATCGAGGCGGCATGACCACCCTACCTACACCGACACTGCAGGAACGGCCAGTGAGTTTTCTTAACCGGGGGGACCCCTCGGCCTCACGCCACCTACCCACAGCAGCACACACGGGCTGTCCAATCCGGCATCTCCCAGGCCGGGAACCGGTACAGCCTCCTCCCCCGCCCAGCCCGCATATTGACACTGCAGCAAGCCCCTCTTAGTGCCACATTCAGGAGCGGGCCCCGGAGGCAACAGCCCTATATTTGGATGGTCCCGTTCCCCCCCTGATTCCACATGCTGCTGGACAGGCCTGCTCGAGCCACGCGTTCTTGCCGCAACCTACCCCGGCGCGCACCTGAAGCACACTGAGAGTGAGCAGTCCCCGCTCTGCCTGGGCCTTCCCTCGCTGGGATTAAATACTACAGCGATCCTACGCAAGCGGTTCCCCTGTTCCTGCCTGGGGCATATTGGCCCTGTAGGTGACCATAATACCTCAAGGGTGGCCCACCTGTGTTGTTCCCCAGCTATATCAGCTAGTTATATGCCTGTTGGATCCCTGCTTCGACCTTCACATGCCTGATCGTACAGACGTCTGCACCTACCCCCCAGAGCCAGATCTACACAGAAGTTACAATCCTTTGGTGGCACGGGTCTCCCCAACACATGTTTTTGTAGTGGCCTGTAGCACTCTTGTCCTACCTTGCGTGCTACCATATTTGACTCCTGGTGGTGCTCCTGTCTTCAACATACCGCACCCCACTGCTCGAGGACCCAATTAACCCCCCTCCCAAGGTGAGGCTGCAGCTCAATGACACTACTACACATCATCTCCGTTTACGCCCGCCTAATGTGAGGTCCACTGCAATCGGCTCGATGCTCCATACCTCTGCCCAGTGAAATATGAACTCCTAGGCCACAAATCCAAGAACACATCCAACTAAGCATAAGTGCTGCGCAACAAGTGGTACCCGGACTAGGCACTACTCCAGTGCTGACCTTCCGCCTGCCTTGACCCACTGTGTTCCCGCAGTGCCTCTTTACCTCCTACACTGCGTCACCTCAGCAGTCTGGTTATCACTGTTCTACCCGCCCCCCGCTGTAGAGATTGCTACGGCCGCTGGCACAACCACTCATCTTGACACAAGAAGCAATACCGTACTACCCGTGTTAAGACCCTCAGCAACAAACACTAATGTTCTAAATGAGCCTCTTATAGCTGCACCTGGAGCCTCCCTCTCTCCGTCTCCCCTGGCTGTGAAGCCCTGCCCATCCCGAGATACTGCGGTGGTCCTCTGCAGCACCGAATACCACGCAGCACACCAGCTGCTTCGGCCGGCACTATGATAAAAGAGGCTGGTAAAAAACAGAGCTCCATCACTATGTTTGCTAAAGCTTTGCCCAAACCCCCCCGAGGATAACACTAGTGCGGACGAGCCATCATGCAGCACAGCAGTTCAACATGAGCCCAGCGAGCTGCATCGAATGATGGAGTGCATGCGTAAGGGGTTCACTGCACTCCACGCCAAGCTGGATGATATGAGCGGTACAATTAGTTCAATAAAGACACATATTGACAGATCTGATGCCCGTATTATAGAAGTGGAAACGAGGGTTGGAACTACCGAAGATGAGGTCTGCACATTAAGAGCAGATGTCGTCTCACTCTCGAAGCAGGTGCTTTCTATTGGTAAAAAGAATGTGGATCTCGAATCCAGATCCCGACGTAACAACATACGAATCATAGGGGTACCTGAAGACAATATCGCTGAGCCGATGGAGGAATTCGTAGAACGCACCCTACTGTCATTACTAGATAATCCCACATTTTACTATGGAGAGAGCCCACTGCACGCTTGCCCCCAAACCAAAGCCAGGAGCCCCACCCTGCCCAATCATTGCTCGGGTGTTAGATTATCGAGACGACTTGCTTCGAGCTGCCAGGGCCAAAGGGGAGCTGCTACTAGGCTCCAACAGGATCCACCTGTACCCCGATTACTCGGCGAGTGTGCAGCAGGAGCGAAAATCCTTCATGACCACCAAAAAGAGACTTCAAGACCATAATGTGAAGTATGCCATGCTGTTTCCGGCTAAACTTAGAATCAAACACTGTAGCATGATGTGCTTCTTTACTATGCCAGAAGAGGTAATGAGATTCATGGATGAACAATTCCCCGGGTGACCTAATTACCGCTCTCTCTACTTGTTTAACCTCTAAACGCAGATCCTACCACTACAATGCCATGGAAGGCGCCTCACAGTGTAAGGTCTCCCCTGTACCCTGAGTGTCAACAAATTGTGGCCAGCATGGTCACTCCAAAACTGTGATACTGCATCCAATATTATGAAAAACATGACATTTTAAGCTAAACTGATGCCGGGCTGTCATCGGCCCTCAGTCCGCCCATGCAATGTTGCAATTGTCGTTGGGTTGTGCTAATGGGGATGATCACTTCGCTGATTGGGAGAGGGGTGCGGGTGGGGATGGGAGTGGGAGTTATGTTATAGTTATTGAAAATGTGATTGACATATGTGTAATTGCAGACAGCAAAAAGGAGAGTTTTATACCTATCCACGTAGGGTGATGAGGCCCGGGTTGGTGGGATCCACCTATTACATTGAGATCTGGCCTGTTGGTGGCTGATTCAGTTAAATGTATGAGTTGGAATGTATGTGGGTTGGGCAACCCGACAAAGATGCACCATCTCCAGCTGTATGCCGAAAGGCACAAGGAACACATATTATTTCTGCAAGAAACGCACGCATTGACGGTGCAGAATGAGAGATTTGCCAGGAATTGGGGAGCGCAGCGCTACTACACTTCATATTCCTCTCAGAGCAGGGGTGTCACGATCATCATTCATAAATCACAGCAATTCGCCCACATTAGGTCGCAACTGGAACCCTTGGGTTGATATGTGCTACTCTGGGGTATTCTCCTAGGCCGTGTAGTCTTATTATTGCTCAATGTGTACGGCCCGAGGGTTGATGATCCCAATTTCTACTCTGAACTAGTGAGACTACTTGCACTCTATCCCATGGCCCCTGTTTTATGTGTAGGCGCCTTCAATACCACAATGAACGTCGTCCTTGACAGATCAGGTTCCAAACCCCAACAGCTTACGAAATCTGCCCTGACGCTGCAGCGCGCCTTCGGCAAGATGGGGATAGTGGATGCATGGAGGACACTCAATCCGACGGTACGCAAGTACTCATTCTATTTCACTGTCCACAACTCGCACTCCCGAGTAGATCTGTGCTGGGTGTCAGAAAACCAAATTGGTCACCTTACAGAAACTGACATTTTGTCCAGGATGTTCTCCGATCACTCCCCCATTACCTTACGCTGTCACTAGGGGATGCGCGAGCACAACACAGACCATGGAGACTCAAGCCGCAGTCACTGTTGGACCCCGTCTTCGCGACTGATATGGGTAAACACATAGAAGAATACTTTGAAACAAATACGGGCTCTGTGGATAGCTTTGCGACCCTAGGGGAAGCCTTCATGGCTTATATGCGTGGTGTTGCTATGGCTGCGGAAGTGGGCATACTCAAAACAATACGCAGAGACATTCACTCCAGTGAAACCAACCTATGCCTCTTAGAGCAGACATACACAATCAGGCCGGAAAGTGGGATATTGGGAGACATTGGGAGACATTAAAACCGAGCTCAACAAAATCCGGGGACACGCAGATAGGGAACTGAAGTTCCTCAACAGCCCAGGCCTGGCAAGGAAGTACGGTGAAGGAGAACGTCCGGGGAGGTTACTGGCTGGGTTGGACAAACAGGCGCGCAGCAGTCAGCAGATCTCATCTGTCCAGGACACATCGGGCCGGGTGGTCTACTCTATCGGACGTTAACCAAGTGTTTCACGTCTTCTATACTGCACTGTATTCCAATTCAGACACAACCACCCTCCCTGATATGACATTCCTTGACAACCTTCAGCTGTCTAAATAATCAGAGGAAGCTGAAATAAATCTGGATCTCCCAATCACCCCTGATGAAATCTCTCGAGCTATCAATGCCCTCCCACCATACAGAGTCTCCGGACCTGATGGTCTTACAATGCAGTTCTATAAACACCTTAAAACCTCCTTAGTTCCTAGATTGATCTCACCGTGGGAAGAGGCATTCACTACAGGGGCTCTTCCGACCACCCTACGGGAGGCAGTAATGACTGTTTTACTTAAGCTAGGTAAACCTCCCGAACAATGCGGTTCATACCGCCCCCTCTCACTTATAAATTCCGATGTCAAAATCTTTGCTAAGGTGCTGGCCATGCTTTTGGCCTCATATAGGGGGTATATAGTCCACCCCAATCAATCTGGGTTTGTCCCTGGCCGCTCCACTGTCCTAAATTTGAGACGCCTCTTTAATATCCTGGCACAAATAGACCAAGACGCTCAAGCAATCGCTGCGGCCCTGGACGTACAAAAGGCCTTCGACTCGGTCTCATGGCAATTTATGTGGGCGGTGCTGGAAAAATGAAATTTCGGACCTGGATTTATATCATGGGTCCGCCTGCTGTACACAATGTCCACTGCAAGAGTTAATGTAAATGGTGTTCCCCCCATATTAAATAAACAGTGGTACCCGACAGGGCTGTCCTCTGTCTCCCTTGCTGTTTGCCATAATAATGGAGCCGTTTGCCGATGCCATCCGTAATATGCATTCACGCAAAGGGGTTTGGCTGACGGGTGAACACGAGATTATCTCGTTGTATGCCGATGATACTCTGCTATATATCCGCGACCCGGTAAGGCACTTGGCACAGATAATGCAGGAAATACACTCCTTTGGTGTCCTGTCGGGGCTGTGGGTAAATTGTGCTAAATCAGAATTGTTCCTGCTAACTGATTCCACCGCTCTTCCGCCTGACCTGCTGGGCTTTGCCTGGTCTCCGACGGAGATTAAATACTTGGGGGTGACTGTAACACGTCACTACATTTCCCTCTACACTCGTAACTATGGGGGATACCTGCCTAAGCTTGAGGCCAAATTAAATACTTGGGCCAGTCTTCTGCTTGCAATCGCGGGCCGTGGGGCGCTTCTTAAGATGATTACCCTCCCTAAGCTAATGTACTATTTCATAAACATTTCGCTATGGCCAGGTAAGAGGTTTTTTCAATACACTTAAAATGGCAATTAACAACTTTATGTGGCATGCTGGTGTTGTCCGACTCAAATGGGCCACTCTGATACCATCTCATGGACAGGGGGGACTAGCTGCCCATGACTTCATAGGATCCATGCGCAATTTTTTTAAAACATTTTTTTTATTGTTACAGTTGTCGAAACAACTTTTCAATAAATCATTTAACAGTATGAATCGTAAAAAGAGAATTAACATTAGTTAACTGAACATAGATAATGAAGAAAAAAAACAAAGTGATGTCAATAATGAAACGATCTTGAACTTGGTATAATACAAATGAGCAAATGCTTATAAAATACAAAACAAAGCTAAACAAATATTAGTTAAAAATGAGATTATAAATATCTAAATAGAGAAAGGCGAAAAGAGGAAGAAGAAAAAAGTAAAGGGGAATTGAACAGAAAAGGCAAGGAACAAGAAACAGTAATATTAAGTGCTTTTTCTCATTAGTTTCATTATAAAGATGAATCTAGATCAAGTAAGCGGATATATTTAACAATAGCTCTTTGCAGGTGTATTAATCTTGTGTAGTACAATCACTTCCAAAGATCATCTGAAGTTAAGATTGTTACATTTCCCAAGTAAGGTTTAAATAGCATAATACGCTGATCAATTAGAGCGGGACACTCGGTTAACAGATGAGAAAGAGTTTCAATACACTCTTGATTGCAGCAAAATCTACAGAAGTTCTCACTAGACTGTAATTGCAGTCAACAGTGTTTCAGGTCTCTAGTAGGACACAAATTCAAGCGAAAGCGTAAGAAAGTGCTTCGCAAGTTTGAGTGAGGAAATTTAAGAAGGTACATTTCCGTAGTTTTAAATTTCTTGACCTGCAAGGGATTATCTTTACATACCTTTTTTGCATAAGTCTAATTATCAATCCAATCCAAACGCCATAAATTACTTTTGGCTTTATTTGGATTAGTCTTCAATAAGAGTTCTGATATATTTGTTGCAATCATCACAGATTGTACAAGCTTACATCACGCTCGTGGATATGCATGCTCAGATTCCAACATGTACTGTGCAAGTTTAGATGATGTCAAGGACGAAGCTGGTACCATGATCAAATTTCTATACAAAGCCAAGAATTTCCAGTTAGCCATCACATATAAAGACGGGAAGCCCAGCTCATATCTAATGAGACACATGGGCTGACTTTGTGGCAAGTTAAGGACTCTTTTCCAATAGAGCCCTTCAATTTTGGTCCAGAATATCTGGGTGTTTGGTGCCTTGTCTCACATCCATAAAGAATTATTGCATTCACCTTCTGCATATAGAAGGTGATAGCAGGTTTACAAGAAAACTTTCCATATTTCCCTTGAATCAATAACGCCTGCGAGGTACAAGACAGAATCTTTGCATTCATATCATTAATATAGGTGTCATCACGCTGATCATTACTAATCTCCATACCAATATATTTGTAGTCATCCACGACCTCCAAAGTACTTTTTATCTAGAGTCCAATTATAACTAGTTGATTTGGAGGTTTTTTT
Organism: Ambystoma mexicanum; assembly: GCF_040938575.1. Lineage (NCBI taxonomy): Eukaryota > Metazoa > Chordata > Amphibia > Caudata > Ambystomatidae > Ambystoma > Ambystoma mexicanum. The sequence goes on along the minus strand of NC_090925.1, from coordinate 321,633,091 downwards.
GTATGTGCAGCGCAGGACTTTAGTTTTGTTGGTATTGATTTCTAGGCCATTAGTAATAGCACACAATTCAAGGGTCGATAAGAGATTTTGAAGGCCTGTCGGGGTCTTAGATAACAACACAAGGTTATTGGCATACATTAGCCAAGAAACATCGGCTAATCCCAAACGTGGAGGGTCCGATGGTAGTGTCAAGATGTTATGATGTAGGACGTGGATAAAGAAGTTAAATAGTATCGCGGCCAAGACACAACCTTGTTTCAGACCTCGGTAAGTCCATATTGGTTCCGAAAAGTAGACCCTGTAAATTTAGTCTCACCTGGATTGAGGTATTAGAATGCAACTGCATTATGTGAGATAGAAGGGAGGGAGGGCAACCTGTCATGGTGAGCTTATTCCAGAGGAGTTCTCTACTTACCAAGTCAAACGCGGACTTAAAGTCAACAAAGGCAAACCAGAGGCCGTGTTCCAACTCATGGCCGCGTTGCTGGATAGCGGTTAAGACTGTTAGATTGATTGAAGTACCAATCCCAGTTTGATGATGATCATTTAGGTTCATTTGTATTGTCCATTGATTGAAATCGCGTAGAATCAGTCTGGAAAATAATTTTCCTGGAACGTCAAGAAGTGAAATTGGACGATAACTTTGAGGGGCTTGGCGGTCCCCTTTTTTAAAAATAGGGACTATAATAGATTTACACCAGGACAATGGTATTTTGCTGGTGTTAATGACCTCCCTAAATATCAAATCCAGTATCAGAGTCCAGACCCTGGGATTAGATTTTATAATTATATTTGATAATCCGTCTGGGCCCAGTGCTCTAGAAGCTTTAAGCTTCGATATATAATATTGAATATCATCATTATCAAATGTGAGGTTCAATGCTTGGATTTTTATATTTTGTGTGGCATACTGCAACGTAAAATAGTCTATCCATTTCTGCTCACTCACAGGATTAGAGTGGAGTGCCAACTGAGAAGTCGTGGAAGGGTTGGTAAGTAACCGCCATATAGATCTCGAAATTTTTTGAGGCAAGGGTCTTTAGCATGACCTCGCTATCGTTATTGTACATAAGAGCCTTTCTCCCTAACAACCAGTTCTTGTACTCCATTTTGAAATGCCTAATCAATGTCAAATGATCTAGAAGCTTCATCTTACGTTGTTCTCGTATTCGGGTGCGAAAAGTAGATTTGCGTTTTTTCAGCTCCAGATCAAAAGCATGCAGGTGCTTAAAAAATGTTTTTTTGGCTCCTTTGTCAGGTTCAGCAAAAAGTTGAAGCGCAGCAACATATGGCGCGGCAGAGAGTGCTGTAGGTAGATCTTTTATGACATTAAATTCCAGGCAATAGTACAGGCTATAGAGATGATCCTCTGAGAGACATATGGGGTCATTCCGAGGTTGGTGCTAAGGGAACAATGATGCCGGTAAAGGAATACCGGCATCGATTACTGCTACGGGCTACTCTGACTAGCCCGTCCGCTATTAGCGGCATCGTAAATTACGGTGCCATTAATAGCAGCCTGGGCGCGGGCACGCGACCCACCATGCCGGCAATAGCGGCATGCCATAAACTGGAGGAGATCACAAGGTAAGCAGACATGCAAATAACGGCTTCATGAAGGCGTTAAAAGTGGTTAACGGCATGCCGTAAATACCGGCATCGCAGACTGACCGTAAAATGCCATGTGCAGTGATCCCAACTGCCACAGGTGCACACAATAAGCACAGGTGGAGGCAATGGAGTCTGGCCCACTACAAAAGGAGCACACCCACACACCACACCCCTTACCACACCAAGATCAATCCAATAGCAGCATCAACACTTCAGCAGGAAGACATGCATGCATTGCAACATCAGCAACAACACCAACAACAACAGCAGGCACCACAGAGAAGATGAAGCAGGAAAAGGAGGGTGAGACAGGCCCTGCATGCCCCACCAGTGCAGCCAGCATAACCACGCATGCAGCCCCCAATCCCAAACATCAGAGCCAGTCCCTCCAACCCATCCCCGCAGCACAACCACACCCTGTACCGTCTGGACCGGGACACCATCAACACCATTGTGGACATGATACATGACTGTCAGCCTCATTGAAATACGCACGCCTTCCCCCCTCTACTGAAGGTAATGTTGGTGCTCCACTTCCTTTCAACAGCCACCTACCAGCACACAGTGTAGCACATGCATGGCATATCCCCACCCTCATTCACTTGCATCCTGAAGCAAGTGGCGGATGGCCACCTCAAGCACACAATGGAATACATATCTCTACCACGGACACCCCAGGAGATACTAGAAACAAAAGGTGGCCTACATGCCATGGAGGTGGTTTACCGCAATCACAAACTATACCACTACAAAGAGGTGCAGATGGGAGGTGACGCAAGCAAGATCTTCACACATTGTCGTGCCCAATATCCCGGATCAACCACAGGAATGCTGCATGTCACCATGGGAATAATCAGCGCAGAATGTCAAAAATTGCAGAGCCTACTGCCAACGCTCACCATCAGAAAATCCTACACAACACAACAAATCACTAAATTCACGCAAACACATCAGTATGCGCACACAATGCATGACCTACAATACAGCAGAGCACACCGTGTATCATCTTGAAGCTGCAACCCACACCATAATTCCATGGCACAGGACACAATGAGGGCCTAAAAATGGCTTGCATACAACCAGGGACATGTGCATGTGACCAACGATAATCTGCTGGCAAGTGTGACTAGTACAGCTGTTCATCATCAATCGCATGATATTTACCTTTAATTGCCTCTCATACAGGTGATAGTGGCTATCCCTTGAAGCCGTGGCTCCTCACCCCTGTCCGAAACCCACAGAACCGGCACGAGGAGGACCACAATCGTTCCCATACTGTACCCGTGTGGACATCGAGCAGACCTTTGGCCTGTTGAAGGCACGATTTTGCTGCTTCAGCCGGTCGGGTGGGGCACTCCTCTACAGGCATGAGAAGGTGGCCAAGATCATCATGGCATGTGTCAAGCTGCACGATATGTGCATCCGCCGGAACGTGCCCCTGCCCGCTGACATTGAACTGCAACCACCTGGTGATGATGAAGGGGAAGAAGATGTAGCTGGACATCATTGCGGTGGCGATGGACAGGAGGGTCGTACTGTGCGCAAGTCAGTGATTGCACAATATTAGTGACACACATGGCAGCAGAGGGTGACATGATGGTTGGACAGAGGGCACTGGATGTGGGGTTACATCTACACTATGCACTGTAACTGAATAAATGACACATGCGCAATGATGAATGTCCACTCAGGTCTTGTTTTTCACACAACCAGTGTATTAAATGTAACAATGTAAATGTAAGTGAAAAAACCCTCCACCACCCTCACCCCCTTCCATATCCCCCCACAACTCCCCCACACACCCTCACCCCCCTCCCCCCACAACTCCTCCACACACTCTCACCCCCCTCTCACTCCCCCCACAACTCCACAGGTCCCATAGAGTCTCCAGAGCCCACATGAGGCTACCCTGAGAATTAATTTGCACTCCCAGGTCCAGGGGGCGGCATGTCTTGCCGGTGCTGGGTATGGGCCGACCTGCGGAGCGAGCTCATTTGCGTTGAACTAGAGGAAGACGGTGTGGCCGCCTGCTGTGGTTGTGTAGCGGGATGCCCTGCCTCCATGGCATCCGCTATGCGGCCTAACACCTGCCGGAGGGCCGAGACCTCCTCGCAAAGGCGTCTGGTGTTCTCCGAGAATGATTTCACCATGGTGGCAGTGTTGTCCGTGATGGACCTGCCTAGTGCGGCTAAGTCCTGACGCCACTCCTCCCTGGCCAGTCTGTTGGCCTGGACGAACTCACGCACAAGGGCAGCTAGCAGGTTAGCCTGCTGCGGCCCTGCGGGTGCACCTCTGGAGGTAGTCGGCCCCTGGCTGTCCTGCCCAGCCTGCTCAGCCTCCCTAGCCCTGCTAATCGGACTGAAGTGTCCCTCCGTCTGCTCAGGAGCAGACTGCTCCGGGGTGGTGGCGTGCTCTGTATCGAGTGACGATACTTGGGGGGATGCCGGTGGAGTTGGAGTATGGACCACATCCGAAAGATCGTCCTCCTTGGGGACCCAGATGTCCTCCTGTGTGTCCTCCACAGCCGGGGGTGCCGTGGCTACCACCTCCCCAGCCAGACTCGACTCCTCAGATGGTGGTGCCTCGCATTTATCATCAGGCTGGGCAATGGGTGGAGGTGGTGCTTCGCCCTCCACAGGCCTTGGTGGCACTGGTGCAATGGGTGCCTGGGGTGGCTTGCATGTCAGAACACGGCGCCACCTGGGTTGTCCCCTCGAGGTTGAAGGCCGGTTGCTGTCATCCCGGGACCTCTTCCGGGGTGTGGCCTGTGCAGGGCTTGCGTGTCCTGCCCATCGCTGTCATGGTCAGTGCCTATGGGGGCCGGAGAGAGGGACGGCATGAGTGATGTTTTGATAGGCATCATACATATAGTAGGACATTTGCTCATCCATACAATCGGGGGTAATAGGCATTTGTGTTTGGATGAGCACGTACCTTGATACATGGGTGGTTAATGCAGGCGAAACTCATGTTGGCCAGGAACAGTGCTGTCTGACATGCATACTATTTTGGACATGCACGTTGTATGACTCGTGCCATTTCCTACTTTGTGTGGTATCTGTCATGTACAATATTGCCTTGCACCAGGCATCTGCATGTGTCTTTGATGCAGCAGCCTACTTTGCTGGGAGTGTGTGTGTGTGGGCGACCATAGCTTGACACTTTGAACTGACATATTGGTTGACTTTCATCAGATTTGGCATAGCAATCTTTACTTTGGACACTCACCTCCATCGCCTGATGTTGTGGCGCCACACTCCATTTCGCCTACACCTTCGATGCATTCCATCCCTATCATGCTTGTGCAGATGTCCTCCCATGGGGTGAGCTTTATCGGGGAAATGGGGCCTCATCCTGTTCCCATGGCCTGGCTGCGGTTAACAGAGAGGATGTTGCGTACCCTTAGTCACAGGTCGTCCCAGCGCTTGCGACAGTATTTTACTGTGCGTGGTGTGTTCCCCACAGCACTGACCTTCTGGGCAACAAGTGCCCAGATCTCTTTCTTCTTTAACACTGCCTCTCTCTTCATGTTGCTAGAGAACACTATGACAGCATTCTCCTGCAGTGTGTCCACCAACATCTGCAACTCGTCCTCATTGAAATGTTCTTTTCGCAGGCGGGCAGCTCCCTTCTTAAGGGCCTTGGGCATAGTGGTGTTGTATGTGGATATTTTGCAAAAATCAGCAGAGTCACAGGGGTCCTGTGTGGTGAGGGTGCCAATGGATTGTGTTTTTAAAGATGGCCGCTGTGCTCCTTCCTGTTCCTGTGCGATGACGCTACTTCCGGTTCCGCTTATTAACAGTGACCGTAAATAGCGGTGACCGCTAATTACGGTCACAGCTATTTACAGTCACCGCTAATGCTGCGCTATGCTTGATGCCGCTAAGGGCATTTTGGGTGCCTTTAACAACATGGCGCAAAATACCTTACCGGCATGGCGTAGAGCTCGTGCCCGCGAAGTCGTAATAGTCCTCGATAAGCTATTTACGCCATGCCGGTAAGGAACGTGCCTCCAAACTCGGAATGACCCCCATAGTCTATAGTCTATTGCGCCCACCATTTACAGACACAGAGGGTTTTAGATATTGAGTCGATGTAGTCATGGTGTTCCACGTCCAGCTAAATATAATTTGGTCGTGGTCGCTAAAAGATTGACTGCGAACTTGAAAGTGTTTGCCAAGAGAGAATGTATTATAGTCAGCATAGATGTAATCAATAGTAGATTTTTGGTCTAGACGATGCCAAGTAGATCTATGTGGGATGTCACCCTCAACTGAGCCGTTTATCATCAGTAATTGAAAATTTGCCATGAGCATCGACCATTTAGATATTGTAATTGCCTCTTGAGAGGTCGTCTTTTGAAAGCAATGAATATTTAAATCTCCGACAAGGATATTCGATGTAATAGTTCGATCTAAAGCTATAAGACTAAGGAGGTGCTCAATGGCATTCAGGAAATCGTTATCAGATATCACAGAGCGATTCCAGTAAACATTTATTAGGGCAATTGTATGTGACCTAGAGGTGATTTTTACGAGCTGAGTATAATAATTAGGGACTGCCCATTTATAAATTGTAAGCACAGATGACTTTTTCACACCTATGAGCATCCCTGCCATTGGACGGCCTTTAGGATTTTGCAATGCTGCGATGGTAATTAAGTCAAAATTGTCCCACACTGGTATTGTTTTAGCCAAGTCTCTTGCATGGCAATAATGTCATAATGGTGTAGATCACTTTTACTGTAGTTAATAAGGTGAGAATGATCTTGTGTATTCCAACTCATTAACTTCATCTCAGTAAAGGAGTGAGATGTTAGTGGTTAAGAATTAGAGGTTGGTCGTGCTGAGGTGAAACGTGAAGTATCTCACATAGGCTCAAGAACTCGAGAGATGTATTTTCACTTGTGTAAGTTCATTTTTGTTTTTGAATCAGAGTTTTTTTCTGATATGTTTCGTATGTTAATGTAAAATCCAAATCAAAAAGTTCATGTCTAGCTTGCCATATAAGATTTAGGATCACCCCAGATTTAATCCATACTCTAGCGCAAGTAAGATTAGTATCATAATGAAATTCAACCTGATCAATATCAGTGGTAGCGAGATCTTCCAGAGGTTGAATATCTGAAAAGATATTTAAGATCGAAGCGTGATTTAGGTCGTAGATATCATAAGGGGCAGGTCTACATTGGATTAGCAAGGTGTGGTAGCTAGGGCCGACCTGGAACCCCAACGTCTTTGTAATAGCCGGAATTTCTGACTTCTGATTTACAGGCTTTAGCAAGTGTGTATCAATTTGATGAACATGGGCCGGATTTTGGACTAGCTTGTTTTGAAGACAAGTGTTTTGAGTGGCTAAAGCTTTTTCCACTTGTAAGAGTCTCCCATAAAGAGAAGAAAGGTCAGACTCACAAGGGTCAGACTTTAAAGGCTGTAATGAATTTGTTAAATGCAAGCTTGTTCGCGTATCCTGGAGACCCAACAATAATTTGGGTAATGCAACATTAGTAGTTGACTCAGGGCATAAAGTATGCTGTAATTGAGTCTGGAAAACCATGGGTGAGACTACTCGTGGGTTTCGTGACACTGACTCTTTTGAAGGTTGTAACTTTTGCGAATTTTCCAAGTATGCGATCCTTTACTCCATCGCAAGTAAATTACGTCCTAAATTCTCATCTGAACGGAGCTCAGATTGTGAGTAATGATCAGGACAGACCTCAATTTCGAGGAGCTGCTACGTCCTTTGGGCTGAACATCAATTTCTTTAATAAGGTTGTCCAGAGGTTCATGAGGAAGCACAGTATCTGGTCGTTGTATTGAGGTTAGGGTTTGAATCGAGATTTTCTTAGAATTTGCATACCTTTTTATTATAGCAGCTGTAATAGGGTTTAAACCTTTTGTTGGTTTAGTTAGATTTCTTGGAAATGATTTAGTCGCTGCCTGTTCAACTACCTTTGTAGATTTTATGTTTTAGTCTTTTTTTACTTGCGATGGTAATGCAAAGGAGACCGTTCTTTTCGTAATTGGACTACAAAATGTTGTAATATCTTGTCCCAAAATCACTTTTACAGGTTTAGAGGGCTTAGATACTCTTTCATTGTCAGTGGAGCCTTTTCTTTAATTGTTAGGCAGAGTCAGGTCAATTACCACAGGGTCCGTGGCGGTCAAGGGTACGATCGAGGACAACAAGGTTGTAGATTGTAAAGGGGCATTTATCCGTATCTCTGAAGAAATTTGTTGGTCCGTCAGCGACTGTATCATCGGTTCTCCAGGTACATTATGTCGTAATTCTGAGGAAATTTGTTGATCAGTTAACGGTCGTATCAATAACGGCAAATTACTCTGTAAGTAAGTGTTTATTTCAGAAATACAAGATTGAACAACAGCTTTCTGCTCATAAATGTTAATCCTAGGGGGATCCAGAAATGAGGTCTTTGACTGATTAAGTGATAGCGTTTTCAAAGCATCCATCGTCAAAGATTGGTGCTTAAGTAGACTTTCAATAAGATTATTTTGTATCGTTAGTCTTGAGTCAATGGTCTCATACAATTTTAGAAGAGAAGACCTAGCTATATTTAGAGTTGAAAGGGTATTTTGAGAAATGTGTGAGGGTGAGACAGGCAGTACTGCTGGAACAGTAAGAGGAGAAGGGGTGGGACTTTGACAACTTTGGTCGTGCAAAGTAGGAGGAGAAGAAGAGCGAGACAGAGAAGCAGAAGAGTTATGTGAAGCAGTAGAAAACATCACTGGAGACTGAGATAAGTTAAAATGTGGAATATCTTGATGTTTAAAACTTCTTTTCAGGTGATTACTTTGAGTTGAAGCCTGAAAAGAGTTACCAGCCTGCATTGAAATATTGGTAAAATGTACTTCTTCTGCAAGAGCATCGAAGCAAGTAGCTTTCGTCAGGGGATCCATATTTATATCACTTTTTGGTGAATTAGACAGCATGTCAATATTAGACGTAGGCAAAGTTTCGCACAAAAGAGGACAGTGCAATGGACCTTTAACTGGTTGTAAAAGGTCATTTGCCAGGAACATACTGAGGTTACCAGGGGAATGATGGGGTTCCAAATCAGAAGTCTGCACCATAGCCATAGTTATGTCACTAACAAAAGGATTCAAGGTTGGTGGTAAGGTTGGGACAGGAAATCGGTGATTCACAGAGTGAGATGCAGTGTTACCTGATTTAATGTTCACAAGAGGGTAGAATCCACGAATATCAGCCATGAGGGTTTGCTGTAGTCCCATTCGTCCTGATATGGTGGGTATTTTGTGAGAAGACAAAGAATGATTACCTCTGGCGGGTGTGCCCTTTAAATGTTGGATCAGCTTTAGCGTGCGGCGGTCGGGCGACAAGTCTGTCCTAAGGGTGTATGGCACTGACATCTTAAATAGCAAGTTCCAAACAGGAAATTAATCGAATGAGCAATTTCAGGATAGAGAAAATGGAGGTGCCAAGATCAAAATCAGAGAGCCTATCGGAGCCGATCGAAAATTCGTCACAGGTCAAACAGCCATAACAGCTCTTAATAGAGATGGATACGCGCAAATGCGTGGCTTTCGCGAAGATATTAACTTATGAAAAGAAAGAAAAAGTGCTTAAATAAATTAAATATTTTAGTTCAGTGCTTGCTGTGACACTGCGAGCAGCCGAACAGCCAAACAGCACACTTGCATTCACTTGAAATGCGCAATATGCTGCCTACTGGTTCGATACAGTCTTAAGTCACCCACACTTAAAGATTGAACGACTCTCGGCAGGCTCACGCGATGCACGCTCACTGACATTACCACCAAATCACGTTGACACTGACACCTCAGACCCCTGCTTGGTGACTGCACTTGCCTGGGGGAAGATATGGAATAGGTTGGCAACCCCCACTTTTATAATAGGAATCTACCTTTGTGGAACTTCTTCCCATCCCTCCATAAAATAAGTGGGATAGAAGCAACCCGGTGGGCCTCAGACGTATACCCAACTCTGGGCGGCATGTACAAGATGGAGACTTTCAGTTCCTTTCAAGACCTACCTGGCCCTAGACATATAAGCATGCAGCGGTGGTTGCAGTATTCAGGGCTTCGCTGGGCTACCAAAAAAACCTGGCCTGAGTTTCCGTACAACCACCCAACAAACCGATACTAGAAGCCATAATGAGGGTGCCACTGCACAAAGACATGTAACCACATTATATAATGCTCTGCAGAACCGCAACAGTAAACCATAGACAAAACTCTGTGACACCTGGTCTAGGGATCTCGAAATTAACATTACAGATGAAATTTGGGAATCTATATGTTCGCAGACCCGGGCAATGTCCTTCAATTCAAGGTTCCGGCTAATACAATTTAAGGTGTTACACAGATTTAATTATACCGCGGAAAGATTGCATCTGTTTTCTCATTCCCTTCCTAATCTATGTCTCAGATGCCATGCAGAGCAAGCTGGATACCTTCACATGCTCTGGAGCTGCCTTAGGTTGGACGACTACTGGATTGGGGTCTGCAAAATGATGTCAGAGATATTCAATTTTGTTTTTCGGACCTACCCCGTCGAAATGTCTGTTCCATCAATATGATCAATTACTTTGTACCTCCCGTAAGATAGCTAGCCTCTGTTCGCTTTTGAGTGTCCCCGAAATCCTGTTACTCTGGCTCCACCCTACCACCCCCGCTCTAGCGCAATGGTTACAGGCTGTCAGGTGGGCGTCGGATATTGAGGAGCGTTGGTCCTTGCTACAACCCATGACCTGCAAACCTAGAGCTATATGGCCCCCCTTTCGCAACTATCTGTTTTCAACTCAGGTCCCTGACCAATAACTCAACCGGCACCCCATGACTAATGATCTGCAGGCCTAGTGCCCGTCATGTTGCTCCGCTATGATCACATCCCCTCCCTCATTGCTTCTTATGTTGTAATCTCTGTACAGTTAATAATAATGACTGTGTAGATTTGTACTTGCTGTTGTCAAAAATGATTATTTCTATATCTATTGTAATGTCAGCACTCAATAAATAAAAGTTAAAACATTTTTTTTTTAAATGGTCCTTCTAAATGATAAACTTGACATACCTGAATCGTTCCAGCACTTAGTCAAAGCAGTATTTAATGTATTTTGGCTGGAATTTGGCCAAATGCTTACTCGAAGCCGAATTTCGGTACACCGCTAGTTAAAAGTAGGAGAGTGACAGAGGCATCTCTGCATGAGGGAATTGGCCTGATATTTGGAGACATACATTGTCATTGCGTGTGTCCTGCACAAATGTCATCATCACACTGATGGGGCGTTGTCCATGTGTGGAGGGTGAGAGGGGATTGAGAATTAGGTCTGTGGAGGGAGCTGGGGTTCTGACAGACCAGGTAATGCAATTCTAATTGGTTTACATTATTAGTTTGTACAAACTGTAACAGATGTGTGGGTTCAGCAGCACTACAAACCAATCCGTGGCAAGCATGTAAAATTAAAGATTGCCTTGCTGCTTAAAGAATAACGAGATCACTGGTTTTAAACTGAGCATAGCCGTTTCCAAGAAGGCTATTGTGAGTGACAACATGGTGTTTATTCTCAGCAAAAGACACAATTAAAAATGCTTAACTGTATTATCATAGGAAAGAAGCTCTTTTTACATGTTACAATGACAATTCCTAATGATCACTTCCAGCATACAATGTGTTCATAATACAAAAAGTTACACTTGTCTTACTGAGCGTAGTACAAACATAACATAACCATATACAGAATGTCCTGTTGTACTCAATACAAAGGTCGCCTATTGCTCTCATCCATTCGAAGATCACAAAGGTTTATATCCTTCATGTTACACTGTGGATTCCATTACGACAGGGCTAGATAGCTTAATGGTTACTATAGTTTCCTACAAGACATCAATGGCGGATAACCTTTTATATTGCTCTAAATGATTCTACGATTAAGACCATCTAATAGCATTGATTCATTTTCAGATTAAGGGGATTGATTCAGTAGGTTCAACTGCTGTTTTAATGATTACTTGTTTGATGATAAGCGGACATGCCTTTGCACTGAAACACGGGTGTAAGCTACATACAGGAGGGAGCAGATGGGGTTCCCATGAAGCTGAGAGAGGATGGCAGAGAAAGGGTTCTTCAGGATATTCTGAAATTCAATTCTCATCAGTCCTGTCCAGCATAGTCAATGGTGAAGGGTCATCCAAGTTGGCCAAAACATCTGGCCTCCAAGGGAACCGAAGCTGAGAGTCCTGGTCCAAGACCACAGATACAGAGAAAAGAAAGACACTTGGTATGAGAGGGTTGTTTTGGGAACACTGATATGCAGAGGTGTAATTATCGCGCAAGGTGCATGCAATTAGCGTTCTAGGTTTAGTACATAGTCGTTGTAATGGCCGCGAGTCAAGAACTAGAGCGCATCATTCCTGCAATGTGAACATTAGAAATGAGTTGTAGACTCGAGTCAATTCTGGAAGTCATAGGGTCTCCTGCATGTAACCTGGTACAAGCAGCATTTAACAGGAAACAGTGCTGTAATAAGAAGCTGGCCGGACGCTCAGAGTGCCACCTGGTGGCAGGTTGAGGTGAGTTATAACAGTATCCCCTTACCCTTTATATTTGTAGCTCTAGTTGCCCAGGAGCAAGGCATAGGGCAAACATAAGCCACACTCCAATGTACCCCAGAAGGCTTATAGATCAGGGGTAATCCGAAGAGGATGTGTTGGGATGTAAATAGTGGGGACAATTCTAACGAATGTGCACTTCCTAGAAACTTATAGTGGCAGCTGGAGTATTCACGGTTATTGGATAGAGTGTCTCCTTGGGTCTTTGATCAGCTGGTGATGGCATCAGGGAGATCCACAGGGCTGGTTGCTTGGCAGTTTCACAGGTGTGACTGGAGTTCTGAAGCATCATCAAAAAGCCAAGCGAGTGTCCTGTGGGGCAGGTCTAGCTGACACCACAGGATGGAGCCCAGCAGCAGTGCACCTAACAGTCGGCGACAGGGTGTGTACTATGAGTATCATTTAGACTCCAAGCCAGTTACCTTGGGCTTGCACTTCGGTCAAGTGGCCTGACCCAAACCAACAAGGACTGGCTGTTTTTGCTCATATGGGTTACATGTCTTTATAACGACACATTTTATGTAGAATGCACATATACCAAAACTTTTACAAAGAAAAAACAAACCCCTGTTTCCCAACCTTAAAAACCCACCCCAACCGTTTCCCCGTTAGACTTAACCCTTTACTCCACCCCAAATACATTTTCGATATGTTTTTCGTTATAAAAGTTTCGTTATATGTGATGTCTACATATAATTTTCATTATAAAGACTGGATACCGCTTGGTTGCTACTATCCTTTCTTGGTGCCATTTGTAGTTCACTGGTGTGGGCAAAGAAATACAATAAGAACTTGTCAGGAGCAGGATCAGGCCTCTCTCCAGGAATTCATATCTGGATGCCAGGTTTGCAATGATGGGAGCCTAATATTCATTGTGTTCGGGTGTAGGGGTAGTCTAAACACAGTGCTGGGATTGGGCTGCAGTTACCCTGATCTGTGATCCCAGAAAATCAAACCCAGGTTATTAGGACCACGGGTAGCCGCCAGACTGCTCGTCTGATCAGGATACTTGTTAAATTGCTTGTCAGGCTTCCACTAATATTTAAATACAGCTTTTTAGGTTTATAAAGTATGCACCTTTATACTTTGCCAGCAACATTAAAGGAAATATTCTTCTCTTGGGTTATTTTCTAGGTGGCTATGATTAAGGTTCTGCGAGGCAACTGCTTATCTCACCGATGGCACCCTACAGTAAATAATGTTCATTTCCTGCACTGCCTAAACACCCAGGAGTAACATCATAGTTTCCAAACAAGACCCACAATACACATGATGTATTCTGTTTACAGACAGACGCTGTTCATAGTTTCTCAAACAGTACGAGGATATCAAGTCAGTACTTCCCAGTCCGAATCATGACAAGCTCTGGCAGGAGAGGTACGGCTTCTGCACAGAGAGTTTGCATTACATTTAGGTCGGGCCCACAAAGGGAAGTATGCATGAGAAGAAGAGCTGAAAGTGGTCCATACTCGTCATCTTAGCCTTGACATTTTCAGGTAGCGCCTATAGGACCAACTCAGTGCAACTTCATTCTCTAGGTGTATCAAGCAAGGCACCTATATCTGGCAAATACACTATAACTTAGGGAGACACACTGAAACCAGAACACACTGGCAAAGCCAACAGTTTGGGCTTTGGGGGAGGCTTGGGATAGGCATTTCACATTACTGATGTCATTACTTGGTACATGCCTGTCTAATACTGATACACAAGAAACATTGTTGAATTTGCCTTTGCTTGGTTTAGACAGGACTTCAGTACAAGGAACAGATGCTAGGACGCACATACTGTTTATAAATCCACCGGCTGAAGACACATATTGTTATGAGATTTTTATTACTCCAGGAGTTCATTTATGGAGGCAACTAAGTCATTAATACTCAAATAAATGCTTAAAATAACACCTGCAGGCCCCAATCAGCACAAAGTTTAATGTTACATTTTAATAGAGCTAGCTCACAGAGTTCCCAAGAGGCTACGTTTTGGCTATGAAGGGCAGGTAGTTGGTGGGAATGCCCCAGAGATTAACATGGCCATGGGTAGTCAATGTGTGGGTGAACGACCAAGACGCCCATAGACTGTGTGTCCCTCCTCACATTCCATCTCCCTCCCATCTGTGTTCCAGTATAATAGTTATGGCTTACACGTAATGGCCAAAACTAAAAAAGGATGGATGTAAGGCTTTCAATCAATAATAACCAGTGCTTTAAATAGGTCAGTCCTAATCAGCCCTGAGTAACGGCACTTCTAATTTGTTACCATATTGAGTACCTGGACTTCTCCAAGCTTAAAGCGAGTACTGGTACTCAATTATTGGGCCAGGTGACAAATGAAACATTTAATTTAACTGTACCGCGATGAAGGAATTAGCACATGTAACATTTGCTGTAGCAAGCATAGCCTTCTTGCCCGTGCCCTCATTTCCCATTAGGTCTCTGTTACTGTTGAGGCCCACCCTGCAGAACAAAAAGAGAACTAAATACACTGCTCCAGGGCTGCTAGTGTGTTCACTGGGCACACAGCACCATTCGGCTAATTGAGCTGTACCTGTCTCTCAGGGGACCCCCCCAGAGCTTTCATATGGAGAATGATGATGAGGATAGTTTCTGGGAAACCTACAAAGGGCCTGCTATGCCATTTTTAACATATTTGTTTTTCTTGCAGTACCTTTTCCAATATATGAGCGTTTAGGTGATTGGAACTGGGATGGGGCGTTCCAGACTGAAAGTCTACATGCCACTCCAATTACCTACGAAATAAGGCCCTTCTTACTAGACCAGGAAAGTGAACAGAAATTACAGCCCCCCCCACCCCTTTGAATCTTATTTTAAATCTATCTTGTCCGCTTGTCTGACATGCAACAACGGGTTTACTTTATGTGGAAATATTTTAACAGCATTCATAACAACAAGCTTGAATTGTGTCTCAAACAATTACTTTAGGCAGGTGACCTTATCACACAATTTCTTTTATTGTGTGTCTCTAAGTGTTGAAATTAAAGTGGTGTAAATCATAGGAGATATTTTAGGGTTGTATTACTTTGCATTCTGGGACTTGTAGTTGTGCCTTTAGGATGTGGAAAATAAAGCAGTAATGATACTTTTGATTTAACATGTTTCTATATTGATGTATACATTGTAAGGTTGCTTTACTATGCAATGTGTGTCCTTTGCACGTAAACCTTATAAAGATTGTGTTCTTGAATGCCAAAACTTAAACATGTAGCACAACTGGAGTTCAGAAGGTATTTGGTCAGGTGCCCAAATTGCACAGTGGGTTAAAATCCCAGCTTTGCTGCTTAAGAAGAGTGTGATCTTCTCAATGTGCCTTATCTGCAAACAATTGGAAGTTCTCAAAACCTCCATACTTCAGTGTATCACAATAATGGTGCCACAACAGGGCAAACTAGCCTGTGATTGATGATCATCTTTGAGAGATTGCTGCATTAGACTGACAATCACATTTAAAGTTAATGAATTAAGAGTAAATCATTACACCCACATTTTGGTTGGACCTACTAACTGAGATGTTTCTGGTCATCATGTGTCCAAAGCCCAGGCTTACAAAAGTGAGGGACTTAGGGGGCAAGGGTATGGGGATAGAGACAAATAAAAAGGGACTCAAATAGAAAGAGACACGGAGAGCGAGCGAGGCACATAGAAAGTGAGAAATGTAAAGAACTACAGAAACTGAGCTGAACACTAAGGTTAGTAAAAATGGGTCAGGGACGTTTTTGCTTCCTGCAAGGGCTGAGCCCTGGCCCACTCACAATCTAGCTAGCTTGGTGAGTACCCACATTTCTTTTTCATTTAAAGTATTGATCATAACCACTGAAAATGCTCCGGTCAGCTTCCATTCATTGTTTGCAAATCAGCCGTGGCCCTGCCACTAATGTGAGCAGCCCTGCCCAAACTGCTAGACCACAAGGCCTAAAAATGCGTGTGGTGGACATAGCCAAGCATCTTATACTGAACTGAACCATGAGAGCCTGCCCAGAGCAATCATAGTGGCAATGATTATTTCAAAGCATTGCATCTGTCACTTTTTGATTGTACTGCCCTCTCCCCTTCAGAATTCAATTTGTCTAAACAGTAACCATATTTTGTCACTTATACTCAAGTTTTTGTGGTAGCATGCAGTCCCCAGATTAAATAAACAAATAATGCGGCTGCAGGGGAGTGTGGTGGGTTTTCTGTTTCAGTGATATCTTTCTTATAAACTACTCTGTTGTTTTTCCTCTGTGTTACCAGTCCCAGCCCCTAGTTTTTTATTTATTTTTATTTAATTTTAGCAGAATTTGGTTAGACGAAAACCCTTTTCCCTGTTTGTGGTGGACAAGTAGTTTCCTATATGAATTGGACTGCATATGCGCACCAGAATTGCCGACTCTGAGCCTTTTTACTGTCCTGGGTTACTGGGACAAGGCCTAGAGCTAAGGTCGGTGGATCACACCAGTAAAAGTCGGATTGAACAATGGGCCATTCAGCAAGACCGGAAGTGCTCATGTCTCTCGCCTGAGGAGGCGAGACAGGAAACACTTCGAAGCAGCCATGATGAACCGGAGGTTTTATTGCCATACATAATATTTGCCATTAGTAGTGAGGAATGGTAATCCATCTTAATGAATGTACCGTTTGTATAAGGCAGAAGGTGGGAATAGCGTGCCGGAAGGTCTAGCCCAAAACGTCTTGATCGTTCGATAGTCATGCAGCCATTCACCTGTAGAATATGCGGATCTGGAGGGCGGGGTTAGTTTGGTCAGGAGGGAATAGTCTAACGGGTGGGTTGATGTGTGTTTGTCTTGCAAGCAAACTAATAAATCGTCTTTTGTTTTTACTTTAACTGAAAATGAGATGAGAGTCTGATTTCTCATACAATCGAATCGGACCTGTCACTCAACGCGGGTGCACCGCCATAACTGCAGGTCACATTCTCTGGAACGCCCCACGCGCAAGAGCGAAAGACCTCCTAGTTAAAATCTCCAAGTGGTAATCGGGAGGAGGAAGCCCATAAGTTGTTTGCCTGGGGAGCCAAAGGTTTCGCTAAAATGGTGAAACAACGGGTAGATTGGTTTCAGGATTATGCAAATATGCAGTGACAGTGCTGGGTTGGGTATTTTGTTGTGGTATTCCTGTTTGCCTCTTTTATCGCTGTGGTATTGACAATTGTATTTCAATTAATTAATTAATTAGACTTTTATTACACACCTAATACCGGAGACCAGTCTCTAAGCACGGGACCAGGTTTCGAACCTGTGTTGCTCTGCGTTGTTTCAAGACAAAAGCATTGTTGCTGAGTTATCCTCCCAGCCCATATTTCTAACCTGAGATAGATCAGTCAAAATACTGGCAGTGGTAATGTAGGTAGGCTGGACTGTACGATCTGGTAGGCTCTCTGCTACAGTCTAGTTCTGATTTTAATGTATTCTGGTTCTGGTTTAATGTGTTCTGGTTCTGGTCAGGTTGAGAGACGTTTGAAAGGGGCTCTTTGTGTTTATTGATATTCTGTTATTGTATTGTATTGTACTTGTTATTTATATAGCGCCTTTTACCATTATTATGGTCTCAATGCACTGTTAGTGGGAACGGCCTCGGAGGACCGAATTCCAGAGTGTTGCAGGTCATGGCGTAAGATTAGAATGCGTGTGTGCATTTGGCCAAATAAGGCAGAGCAGGGCTGGCCAGGCTCCGGTAGAGAGCAACCCATGCAGTCAGGCATGCGGATGGTTGCTGAGAGGAGTCAGGAGATGGTGTGAGCGCTAGAGACTCGCTATGTGTTCAGCATGCCCGAATTTGTCATAGGTCTCGCTGCATTCTGATGTCAGAGGTGTTGAGGTGTAGCTGCTGTAAGTAGGCAGAGAATTATGTGAACTGCACAACCACATTTTGTCATAGTCCTTCCTGGATTCTGATGTGTGCGGGTATCCATGCCTGCGGCCAGTATGCACCAGACTGGTGCGTTATACATGCCGAGGAGAATTCAATGATTTGTTGTTTGTGAAGCCCGCTCAGGTAATTGGCTTCTTCTGTCGATTCTTGTGGCTGCGATATGACTGTTAGCGACAGCGTCAGTCTATGCTTCAACTATTTGCAACAAGAGGAGCACGGGTTATACTTCCAGGTACTAGGCGGATAGTGTGGCAAGTCTACCCAGATATTGAGCGCTAACTGGACCTTTTCAGTTGTTACCTCTACCATGGGTGGCCCATCCTATAGTTCATACATGTGCAATACCTGCCCATCCCCCCATTCTTTCCAGAGCGTTCCCACCGTTGATTCTTGACTGCCCTCCTGAAGTATTGCAAGGGAGACCCCACCTGGCCTACTGGTGTGAGACATGGCCATGGCACCCATCCTCCCATGACAATTCCCTGCAGTACATCCCAAACTGTCCGATAGCGATGATGGCGCTACCAGGTGCTGAGAGTTTGGGGTCGCTGCAAATGCTGTTTCTAAGTTCAGATTGGGAATTGGACGTTTTTTAGGGAGGGGTTTCAGGATAATGCAGCAGTTACAGTTAAAGAATAAAAGGGAGAAGGAGAAATGGATTGCCCAATACATGCCACCCTTTTTTGCCTGTACTGGAGCAGCCTTCCAGCATCTTTTCTTTTGCAGTTCGTGAGCTGGTGCAGGTGGATCTAGGCCACATGACCTGAACCCTACCCGTCTGTCAATCACTGTTAATCTTTTGGTGCCTTCTGTGTTTGCTGCCCTGTTCCCCCTCTTTAAGCAGCCTTCCAGCCTCTTTACTTTTGAAGTTGGTGAGCTGGTGCAAGTGGATCCAGGTCACGTGCCTTAAATCCCACCTACCTGTCAATCACTGCTAATCTTTTGGTGCCTTCTTGGTTTGCCGCCCAGTTTCCCCCTTTTTAAGCAGCCTTCCAGCCTCTTTTCACTTGAAGTTGCTGAGCTGGTGCAAGTGAATCTAGGTCACGTAACATAACCCCCACACACCCACCTGTCAGTCACTGCTAATCTTTTGGTGCCTTCTTAGTTTGTGCCCCCCGCCTATTTAAGCAGCCTTCCAGCCTCTTTTCTTTTGATATAGTGAGCTGCTGAAGTGGATCTAGGTCACTTGACCGAAACCCCACCCGCCCACTAAGGCATGCCCCTTCCTTTCCCTTCTTAACATTAGTTCACAAGGCTTCTCTCACCCAGGCCTATGAAGTGAAGGGCAGTCGAAGATAAGGGCAACACCTGTTTGGTCCTGGAGGGCCAAGGATCAGTAACTGTTTCTCTGCTCATGCTACACCAGGTAATAATCACCATGTGTCTCAACTCACCACAACCCATTCCCATCCTCTCCAAGGATCGTACAGCTAAATGCCCAAAGCCGCCCCAGACAGCTAACCTGGCAAACCTCATCAATATCCCACATACACTCCCACAACATGTGCTTTCTATTCACGTCCACCTGGTTATGATGATTAACACTTGCTCAGCGATCACACATGCTGCCGATATCACCAACCTCATAACCAACAACGGTCTTGATGCCCTTTTCATTACTGAGCATGGTTTACACACTTTTCCCCCCACATCTTTGATGTCCTTCTACCACACAGCTACAGAATCCAACATACTGAATGCATAGGAAGCACTCGAGTTAGGGTGGCAGTCATCCATAAGATCAACGTGCCCTGCATGGTAATCCCAACCACCACACACAGCTCCTTTGAATCACTGTCATACTGGTTCTCCATCTCAACCAACGACTCAGTTACATTCCACCTTATTCAACTCAAGAAAGTGGTAACTTCATTGATGACCTTTCTAACTTTCTCTCCTCTGCAATAGTTTCCTTATCTAATAATATCCTCCTTAGAGATTATAACATCCCGAGTCCCAACCATTAAACACCTTTCTGACCGAATCCATGGACCTTGTACTCTCTCCCACGCATGTCAACAGTCGCATGCTCGACTTAGTCTTCACCTCCTGCCCAAACCTCCCATGTTCAAAGCCCTTTCCCCTCGAATGAACCAGCCATACCGCAATTCCCCTTCTCATACCACACACAAGGCTGCCCCACAAAGGTCAGGCCAAATGCCGTGGTATTGAGCACTGATCCTTCAAGAATTTCATAATAGACACATTAGAGGCAATGTTCACAACATTACCCAGCACAGGGAATGCCTCAGCTCTTTTGGATACATTTAACCACCTTGCCAAAGAACTAGTGGATGCACTAGCAGCTCTAATGTCTAGTCGCACCAAAGTCAAAGCGTCTGCACCTTGGTACACACCCAAGCTTGCCGAAAACAAACGCTGTATCAAATCATTTGAAAAGCGGTGGTGCAAGGACCGCAGCCTAGGGGATCTGTCATCCCTCAAATCCATGCAGACCCAACGCAGACACATGATCTCTCAGGCTAAGTCGTCTTACTACACTGCCACCATTGAGGCAGCCTCTTACACGAGCAAAGCCTTATTCAAAGTAGTCAAGCACTGCTCCAAGCCCACACCTGTCCCTGAGGTGCAGGCTTCACAAGAGAGATACAAAGGAATAAACAGCTTCTTCATTAACATAATTGATGAAATCAGAGGTCACAGCGATGCCTCAAAACCAGAGACAGCCCTGTTAGCCACCCACCCCCTCATCTTTCTGGGCACTGCCCCCTGGACAGACTACACCCTCCTCTCGCCTAAGAATCTCTCAAACACACTTACTTCGCTCAAAGCCACTACTTACATGGATGATTTCTGTTGAGGGCTCCGGGGGTGGGGGAGCAGGAAACACCAAGAAGAAGAAGCCAGGAGGTAAGACAAGGCTTTATTTCGTAGCCTTCTCCCATCGTGGGAGCCACACCCTCTCGCAGGAAGGCAACCGTCAGTCTGGCGGTCCCCCGAGCAGTGCATCACATAGAGGCATTGAAAGGATGCCTCTGTGCGACCAACCCCACGACGGACGAGCCGGCAACCACGGACCAGTAGAATGGCCTGTGGCTGGAAGATCCCTGTACAACTTCCTCCCAGCTTCCCTCATTAAACAATTCACTGGCCCAGCACTGAATGCACTCCTCAGTATTGTGAACACCTCCCTCAGTGAAGGTGCATTTCCAGATGTGTTTGAAGACAGGTCTCATATGGCCCCTTCTCAAGAAACCCTTGCTTGACCCAGAGGACCTAGCCAACTACAGACCTATCACAATCATCCAGTTCATCTGGAAGCTTCTTGAGAAAGTAGTTTCCACCCAAATACTTGGCAAAATCGACCAGTTTGACGTTCTCCCCGATTACCAGTCTGGCTTCTGCCCCAAATGTAGCACTGAGACTGCAACCATCCAAGTAATCGAAAATACGCTCAGTCCTCTTAGACATATCAGCTGCCTTTAACAGAGTTGATCACCAAATACTCCTCTCCAAGTGGTACAAGTGGCTTGGCTGTTTGGCTGGGGCCTCTGCATCTCTGCCTTCACTGTGTGAGCCCTCTGTAAGAGGAAACTGTGCGTCCCACATCATTAGCAGAAACGCGGACAAGATGCTGTTTAAGGACTCTAATTCCCTTGCTTCCGTGCGAGCTGGTGCCCCGCCCCCTCCGAGCCCGGCAGCCTTTCAAAACAGCCTCCACTAGCGCACCTCCGCGCGCACCAAGTGTTACAAGTGGCTTGGCTGTTTGGCTGGGGCCTCTGCATCTCTGCCTTCACCGTGTGAGCCGTCTGTAAGAGGAAGCCTTGCGTCCCACATCATTAGCAGAAACGCGGACAAGATGCTGTTTAAGGACTCTAATTCCCTTGCTTCCTTGCAAGCTGGTGCCCCGCCCCCTTTGAGCCCGGCAGCCTTTCAAAACAGCCTCCACTAGCGCCCCTGCGCACGCACCAAGTGGTACAAGTGGCTTGGCTGTTTGGTTGGGGCCTCTGCATCTCTGCCTTCACCGTGTGAGCCGTCTGTAAGAGGAAGCCGTGCGTCCCACATCATTAGCAGAAACGCGGACAAGTTGCTGTTTAAGGACTCTAAGTAAATATACTTGTTTGTGATACCTGTGCATCCAAAGTGAGATACAGTGGACTTTGGACTTTGTATTGTGACTACAGCCACACGCTTGCCTTGTTTTATTTATTTATTTATTTCCTAGTTTCCTTGCTTCCTTGCGAGCCGGTGCCCCGCCCCTTCCGAGCCCGGCAGCCTTTCAAAACAGCCTCCACTAGCGCGCCTGCAGGCGCACCAAGTGGTACAAGTGGCTTGGCTGTTTGGCTTTTTTGGTGTGGGATGCGAGGTGCAGAGTCATTCGGCGCTTTCTTAAAATTGTAACAAATTTAGGAGCGCCCTTATGGGACTCTCGTCATCTGAACGAAATTAACATTTAATTTTAAATTCTATTTTTGTTGATTTGAGCTATTAGCTAATTGGCTTTGTTAAGCGACTATTGATAAGATACGTTTTTTATCATGGGCAAAGGCATAAAAATACCAACCGTGATGAAGGACCCTTGGACGGATTTCTTTACAGCAGTTACCACGCGCAGGGCTAGTTTGGCGCGTGCAGCAGCTTTACCTCTACCACCTCCCTGTATTGAGGAGGAAGAGCTTTTACAGTGTGCACAGGTCTGCTCTGATGACCGTATAATCAATGTTGACACGGATACTAAACATACTGAGCCCATTGATTCCTCTCAATCACTCTATGCCTAAGAATACTCCATTCATTTGGAGAAAGATGTATTAAAACAACATTGGGGGGAAGAAGCTGCAAAGCTGAATTACATTCACAATTGACATGATTCTTTTTGTGATACTCCCAGTGTTTTTCATACTGCTGACCTTAAATTTATGGGTTTATCGACTAACCTTGATTTACCTTCTAATGAGGGTGGGGATGCTACGAAAAATACTGACACTTGCACAATGATGGGTATCTTTTATAGACTAATGCTGTTTGAACTAAGGCAACAGACGGAAGTACTGGCTCAAATCAATACCTCAGTTGAACAGATTCCCTCGAGAGTACATGACTTGCTGTTAAATCCACTTACTGCTCTAAAAACACTCTTGGAGGGCAAAATGGGTACAATGAATCTTGACCCGTTAGTTACCCAATCTGTAGCCAAACCCCAGTACACTGAGGATATAATTACTATATTAGATTCACAAGTTATCAAGAAGGTGAAGGATACGAGTGAAGCTGGTAATAAGGCTACCTTTGACAAAGTTGGTAACTCTAAGGCTCCTTCAATTGAAGGTGAATTGGTAACTATGCCCAAAACGACCAACATCCTAAACAACAAAAAAGAAAAAAAAAAAGATCACAACAATTAAAATTGAATAGAGGAAATAATATGGCCAATTTCTCTCGTAAATCTCTAAGAGGCCTGACATTTAAAAACTCTATTTTGGAGGCCAGAGATGACATGGAGTGCTTGGATGTGCAACCTTCTATTATAGATGGGGGTGCAAAGAATAAAGCGCCTAAGAAATATAGCCCAATTATCGAGTCTTCTGCTGATGAATATTGTGAGGCTGGTGACTCAATTTCTGATGTGATGAAAAAGAAAAGAGAGTCGTATGATATTGCCCCTCAATTATCAACCCTAAAAACTGGGTTAGTTGATATTTTTGAAATATTTAAGACAAATTTGTTGGGAACCTTCAGTTCCCTTAATCCAACTACTGTATTTGCAAATGGTGCTTAAGATCCAATTGAACACACTGGTATGATAAATAACATAAAAGATACGATCTGTAGTGAATTTTTACCTACTAATCAAGATTTGAGTGTAGGTAATAGACCTGCAGTGAGCCTGGTTAATACTGGATTGGGACATAGAGAATGGCAAAACAAAGATGCCATGACAGACATTGCCCCGTACTATGCCGGCTGCTTTTCTATGGTACACTCAGTGACTGAACCTCCCATTCTAAGTAATAAGGAGGTACCTATGCCTGATAAAATCTCGACAAATACGGGATGGTTTTCTATGGTCTCGGTTGGGACCGAACCTCCTATTTTAACTAATAAGGAACCGTCTATACTTGACAAAACTACTACAAATATAACGACTAATACTATCACTAAGTAGGATGAAATAGCAACGATTGTTAAGAAAATTGTAGAGGACAAACTCTCTCTCAAAGACAATGGGTGGCAACTTCCCTATAACAACCAGCATGATGCTATAGGCTTCAATAGGATTGCCCATAAAACACAGGAATATGTAGGAAAGGTTAATAATGTATACGATTTGAGAAAACCTGCACTGATCAATTTACCTAGCCTCATATTGACAACATTGTTTGGGGAAGGAAATCAAATATCCTTAAATCGTCTATATATATTCTGTCACTATTTTCTGCTATCCCTGAATTGGCATTAATATCATCTGCAGACATTGGGCCTCATTACACGTTGTGCGGTAATGGAATACCGGTACCGGTAAAGAATTACCGGTACCAGTAATTTCCCAAGCCAATCACGACCTGGACCCACCGCTATCAGCGCACCCGTTAATTACGGTGCCACTAATAGCGGCAAGGTCGCGGGCGCGCGACCCCCAGGCCGGAATTAGCGCCATGGCGCTAATACCAGGCCATCACAAGCCATGCGGACATGGCATTAGCGGCATGGAAAACACCCAAAAACCCTTTACCGGCATGGCACTAATAACGGCATCGAAAAGCACCCGTTAAGAGACCTGAGCAGTGTACCCATCTACCACAGGTGGACACAATCAGCACAGGTGCATGCAATGGAGACAGGCAGCACAAAAGAGCACACCCCTACCCACACCAAGATGGTCCCAATAGTAGCAGCATGACATGACGGGCTTGACTACATGATAGCAGTACAGCACCAACAACAACAGCCCGCACCAGAGGTGACCCGTAACAGGTACACATTCCTCACACCATACAGGCGATGCCAGCTATCCACTGAGGAGGTGGCTCCTAACCCCTGTACGGAACCCACAGAACCAGCAGGAAGAGGACAACAATATTGCACATCCCTGTACCTGCGTCGTGATAGAGCTGGCAGTCAGCCTTCCAATGACAGTGCTCCGCTGCCTAAGCAGCCTGGGTGAGGCACTCCTGTACAGCCGTGTCAAAGTGGCAAAGATAACCATGGCATGTGTAGAGCATCAAAAAATGTGCATATGATGGAATGTGCCAATGCCACCTGAAATTGACATGCAACCACCAGAAGAGCATGCCAAGGAGGCACACGATGTGCATCAGCATCTGATTCTGAAATCCCATCAGGCACAAAGGTGAAATAGCATGGACGGAGATGGATATTGTTGCCCTGGTGCATGTTTAGAGTCCCACAAAGGACCCTGTCCAAGATAAATGACACATACGCAATGATGGAGACCACGCTTGGGTTTCAACTTCAGAACAGTGTGTATTGAACAGAATGTGATAAGAAGTGCAACACCCCAACACACCCAAATGCACCCTTACCCCCCTCCCCTCAAAACACCCAAATGCACCCTTACCACCCTCCCCCCAAAACACCCAAATGCACCCTTACCCCCCTACCCTCCAAAACACCCAGGTGAGTTTTATGGTGTCTACGTTTCCTGCCCCACATGTGCCACCTGGTCCTTGGTGGACCTAAGCATCAGGGCCTCCACCAACATTGGGTTGGTGTGATGTGGGGCGCCTCAGGTTGCGCAGGGAGCGGTGCAGGGGGCTGGTCTGCTGGGAACTCGCTGAGGAGGAGGTTCCCTGTCGATCCTGTGTTGGGGGTTGGTGATGCTGCTCCATGATGTCCCCAATACGTAAAATGGCCTGGCGGAGTTGGCCCATCTCCTGGCATATCCTGTCAGTGCAGGCCTCAATGGCCTCCTTTGTTTGCCCTGCATATTTGTTGAGGTCATCCCTTAGACAGCCTGTCTCGGCCACATGCTGGGCGACCAGCGCAGTAATGTCTTCCTGCCTCCGGGTGATGGTTGCAAGGTCTGCCAGGGTGGTAGGTGCTGCTGGGCTGGACGGTGCGCCTTGGTCCGTGCTTCCGGCATCCGGTGAGGACACCTGAGGGCTCCATGCACCTTCTACAGTGTGGGTGTCATGTGCTCCCTAGGTAGCAGATCCGGACGTTGCCCTTGGACTCCCGACTCCCCTCAATGGACCATGTTGGGCTGGGGTTATGGATTAGTTGTAGGACGTCGATTGCGTCCTCCTCATCAGTGGCCGGTGCGGTGGCTGCTGCCTCCCCAGTTGAGCTGGTGGCTGCGGAGTGCGTGCCCTCCGTGCTCATCTCAGCAATGATGGGGCACACTGGCGTGGGTTCAGCTACAACAGGAGCCGTGCCCTCAGGCTGTGATGAAATGGTGCTCCTGCTGCCCTTGGCCCTCTGCAGATGGACTGCCCTCCCAGTTCCCCTGGAGGTGGTGGCGGTGTCACCTTTCTCATGCATTCTGGCTTTTTTGGCTGCTGGGGGAGTACGTGCTGCCGTGCTTGTGTCTCCAGTGTCTGTCGGTGATCCTGTGGAGGACATAAATAGGGTACATCATCGTTAATGGGTCTAGGTGCCTCATGCAGAATGTTCACGTCATGCTGCTCTATGCATTGGGGCCTATTCATCAGTGATTCTTGTAATGGGGATGTCGGGTTGGTCATGCATTGATGGGTCTGTATTGCACGTGTATATGGTGATGCATGCATGTATGCGTGTGGCTGGATCAATGGCCTGGTCATCGACACATGTTTGGGGTACCCCCTCACCCTTCACTGTGCATTGTTTGACGTATACACTCACCTCCATCAGATGAGATGGCCACACCATGCTCCATATCTCCGACCCCGTCTATGGCTTCGACTCCTATTGTGGAGGCACATGTCTCCTCCCACTCCTTCATCTTCAGAGGTGATTCTGCGCCACCTCCTGTGGCCATTGCAAGGTTGCGGTTGACTGATAGGATATTCCGCACACGTAGCCGGAGGTCGTCCCACCTCTTGCTGCAGTCCTTCACACTGCGGGTGGTAGTGCCCACTGCACTAACTTTGCGGGCAACTTCGTCCCAGATGGCCTTTTTCTTGATGATAGCCTCCCGGCGCATATCATTGGCGAAGACGACTTCGGCATTGGCTGCAAGTGTGCTAGTCAGCATTATGAGCTCCTCTGGTGTAAATTTCTCTTTCCGCTGACGATCAGAGGTTTTTTTAGGGCCTTTGACATCTTCAGGCAGTCCTGGATGGTTTTTGGTCGGAGTTCTCTGGAAAGATGTCCTGGATGCAGAGGATGGCAATGGATTGTGTTTTTAAAGATGGCCGCCGTTCTCTTTCCCATTCCTGTGCGATGACGCTATTTCCGGTTCCGCTTTTTAACGGTGTCCGCTAATAGCGGTGACCGCTATTTGCGTGTTACGTGAGGGAGGAGGTGTATCAGCACTTTGGTCGAGGCCGGTAATGGGCATTTTGTGGACTTTTGCGGCATGGCGGTAAAGTCATTTACGGCATGGCGCTATGCTCATGTCCGCGAACTCGTAATGGGACCCTATTAGCGGTCTTTTGCGAGGGCGGACACGCTAATAGCGCCATGCCGTAAAATTCCGATTTTTACCGCACAACGTGTAATGAGGCCCATTGTCTTGGTGGACTTCATTCATAAACAGAGGCTCGACTATGTGCGCCTGGTGATTACGTCCCCTTTGGTAAGAAGCTTGTTGATAAAGGAGGTCGAATCACTTCAGCGTAGAGGGTTTGACCTTTTTCAATATGAGCCGCCTACACAAGCGAGTAATGGTAAGTGTCCATCCACGAATGTATGTGAAGATGGAGATATGGTGGGCTCGAGGGCGGAATCAAACAACTCAACAACTGACAATGTTGATAAGCAAGAATGGAGATGGCTTGCACTCTCCCTCAGGGAATCTATTAATTCCCTGAAGGAATTGGGAAAACCCCTCTAGCAAGATTGGTAAAGTTGTTTTGACAAGTTGGAATTCGAGAGGCCATCTGCACCTGACTCAAAATATCGAAGTGACAGATGTGTTACAATCCTATGATCCTATATTACTGCAGGAAACCTGGGCTACCTGTGGATTATTCTGGGAGGGTTTTGAAATAACACAATTATTTGCTACTAGGGGTGCCAAAGGTCGACCAATGGGGGACTCCTAATAGTGTGCAAACATACCCGTCAGGCAGTTAAAATCAGCGAATAGTGAAGCCTGAACTCACTATTGTATGTGACCTATGAGATCAAAACTAGTGTCATATATATGCATCTCTGTATCATAAATGTATATTGGAACCCGTTGAAATATACAGATATGCAGTTAGCTAAAGAAATGAACAACTTGACTAAGAATATTGATACAAGGCGTGCAGCTAATGCGAATGGGCTAGTAATTATAGCAGGTGATTTGAATGCTAACTGCAATATTGATCTGATTGAGGCTGATGCTCTAATGTCTGATATTAATTTAAACAACAACAAGCCTAAGGCTGGGGCAGGTAACTTCAAATTACGGGGAGCTATATGGTCTAATTTTACAGAAATTATGGGATTGGTAAAGATTGTTAACAACTGCTATACATGGAATGCTAGATGCAGCAGCTCTATTTTGGATTATATTTTTGTATCTGCTGGTTTAGACAAACATACTTCAAAACTTACTGTGATTAAGATGCCTACTAGTGACCACAACTTGTTACATATTGACCTAATTTATACATGTTTAACAGAAGAAACATCTTATACTGAGGGCTTGTTGGTGAATACTAGAGACAATAGAATGAGATGGACTTTTGCCAAAACAAGGAAATTTACATCAGTCCTTGTACGGGATTTCGATGAAATATCTATGGAAGAATGCATTTTTAACCTCTCTACAAATACTTTTTCAACATATGTCAATGATACTATACTGAAATCCGTAGAGGGGCAACAAGTCCACTGGTAAAAGTAGGCATAGGCATGAACATTGCTTTGATATAGAGGTACTAAATGGGAAGTTATTGATGAGGAGAGAAGTTCGCTCAATTTTGAAAAAATTGCTATATTGCCGGCTATACATTTACACAAATCAAAAAAATTAAACAACACTACAAAAATTGGCTAATAAGCCATACGGGAATACGAGCCCAATTGGATGGTGAAAAAATGCTCAATGCTATAAGAGGCAATGATATATCCAATTTTTGGTAAATTATCAACAATGTGGAATTCTCCCAAAAAGAACTACTATTCACTCATATTAGTGAAAGAAGATGGCACGAACATTTTACTAAAATGAATAGCTGCAATATGGCTAACTGTATAGTTGAGAACCATAAAGTTGCTGACTGGTATTTGAATATTTCTATTTCCAATATATCCTGCTTAATTGGAAAGTCAAAATATTCTGCTGCCCCTGGACCCAATAATCTATCCAATAAGATCCTAAAAACTGACATTGTTTTGTGGGCTAAAATCTTACATATTCTATATAATGACATATTATTCTCCAAAACTATACCTGAGTCATGGAGAATAGCGCTTGTACTTCCGGTTTACAAAAAGGGTTCTAGATTCTCTCTGGAAAGTTATAGACCTATAGCTATCTCGGATCCTGAATCAAAGATTTTTTGCCTCAATTGTGTTGGAGGAAATGCAAGAATGGATTATATGTAATAATATACTTGATCCCAAGCAAATTGGCTTAAAAAAAACATGGGTACTGATTGCGGGGGGTTAATACTGAAAAGTCTTCAATCAAAGGTGCTAATGAAAGATGGAATTCCTATCTTTGTTGCGTCTATGGACCTTAGTGAAGCTTTTGATTTAGTTGGTCGTCCAACATTATGATCCTTATTGAGAGACTTAAACATGCCCAAGCATCTATTGGAGATAATTATAGAACTTTACTCCGATACTAAAATAAAAATCGGGCTAAATTCTGAAGGATGACTTACATCAGAGATCAACATCCCCAATGGGCTTCGACAAGGCTGCATTTTAGCTCCTACCTTGTTTAATTTATATGTTTGCAGAGCCAACAAAGCATTAAGGAATAAGGGACTGGTTGCGCCCAAACTCGGTAATAAATCGTTTGAATGGCTGGCAAATGCCGATGATTTCTTGTTGTTGGATTGTACCAAAGTCGGTTTACAAAGAATGATTGCTGCATTTGTTATATTTGTGACAGAACTACATTTAAAAATCAATGCATCAAAAACAACTATTATATGCCAGAGTCAACCCAAAACAAATCGGCTTGGATTCTCTTGGTACTGTGAGGGCAAACGTATTAAATGTCAGAATGCATTCAAATATTTTGGGTACTACTTTATAGGATCTGTTTCTTTAACTATAACAAAAAATCAATTGAGAACAAAGGCAGAAATGGCCCTACGGCAAATACGTAAATTGGAGATTGCAAATTCACAATGGTACCATTGAGAACTTTCTATTTCATGAAAGGAATTCCCAGGCCATTGTATGGAATGGAGCTTCATGAGTTGGAATATACTGGGGGTCATTCCGAGCATGGAGGTAAGGTAAAAACCATGCCGGTAAAGATTTACCGGCATGGTTTTCCGCTCCATGCTATTCTGACCCCTCAGACCGTTAATTACGGCACCGTAAACTACAATGCCGTAATTATCGGTCTTGGGTCGCGCGCGCGCCCCACCATGCTGAAATTAACGGCATGGCGTAAACCGGAGCTGATCACAAGTAAGGAGCACACGTAAATTACGGCCTCCTCAAGCCCGTAAAGTACCTTAGCGGCATGGAGTACATACAGGCATCTCAGAGAAGGAGTAAAGAACCCTGAGCAGTGGGTCCCAGAGCCACAGGTGCACACATGCAACACAGATGGAGGCCAGGAGTCTGCCACAGCAGAAAAGGAACACACCCACACACCACCCCCTCCCACACCAAGATGATACCAATAGAACAAGTAAGGCCACAACCACACAAACCCCTGCAACAACACCACGCCCCCCCACTGAGGAGACACAGGGGTAGGAGGGGGAGACAGGCCCTGCATGCAGCACCAGTGCAGCCTCCGTTACCACCCCAGCAGCCCCCATGCACACGCAGCATGTCCGGCCACTCAAGGAGAAGTCCTACCAGATAGACACCCCTGAGCACCTAGACTGTGACACCGTCACCACCATATTGCGCCACAGACACAAGAAAAGCAAGCACCATACAAATGTACAGTGCCAACCTGGCACAAGTGACGGTGTTGCCTGTGCCCCACACCCATGCCACAGGCACCTACCAGCACACAGTGGCATGTCACAACCGTCCATTAGGTGGCAAAATATACAAGTGCCGTTACAGCTCCCCAAGAACACAAGGGCCTACCAATCCCCAACATGGACCACCCATGAGATACATAACAGTAAAGCTGGACCTAATGCAAATGGAGGCATGCCAAATGACAATGGTGCCCCTGACAGCACCCACAGGTCGTATGTGGACCAGCATGGCATGCAGGTGGCGGACAGCAACTGCAAACAATACCACTCCCCCTACGTGCAGATGGAATCCAACGCTACCAAGAACCGCACACATGGGTGGGCCCGACACCAAACAACTACACATGACTCAAAGGGCCAGCAGTTCACCACGCTACCGCGCCACATGGTCCAACATGCAGGATGACCTGCCTGGCTGGCGGTTGAGTCGTCTGACTGTGTCATGCAAGTGCACTGGTGCCATGGGGTGGGTGCCTGCATGAACCAACTGGGTTGAAACGATGAAGCCATCGTACGGTGTTCACCCCGACAAAAAACCTGCCACAGAACCAGTGCAACGGCACATACAAACAGATTCCCACTTTGCTAGAATAAGGCACTCACAACACACTACATCGCCACCAACTGACAAGAGCTAATCACACTACACCAGCACCACTCATTGGCAGACACCACAACCGTAAGCGCATATCGGAAGACACACTGCACATGCACAATGTGACATCCCCCAGCTTGGCACCACATTGGAGACCCATCCCTGGTAGTGGAATTAACGGAGGGCAGCAGGGGTACGACATCACGTCACCGGCATGGCACACCCATAGGAGTGTTGGCAATCACCATAGAATGGATCAGAGCAGGATGATGACCATGATCCACAGACTACAGCCATCACACCCAAATACGATTCTACACAGTACACAGCACCACATTGATCTGACATCAGGACAGCAGCATGCAACAAAGGAACATGTACCCCAAGATGTCCACACCATCGTTCACGGACCATCATGTAGACGCAACCCCCCACTGCATTCCATTGCATCGGACACATTTGTGTCCATGATCGTGCGCAATACATCCATGGACATGTGCAGATGGCCATCATTGAAACCCTGCCTTGACAGCCAAGTACTGTTCTCCACCATGACAGTCCACACACTCACCTCATTTGGCTACACATGCAGCTGTTGTTGGCTGTCCCTTGACAACAAGCCACATGACCCCTGTCATTAACCCCCTGAACAGGCCCATGGGGCAACCAGACAATGGCCATACCCGTGCATGCGTGTAGATGAAGCAGTCACCTGGCTTGCGTGAAGCACATATGTGCCGGCGAAGCAGGACTGGTGGTTGACCCATCCACTGATATCTGGTGTCGAATGAGCCCATGTCATATGTGCAGATGGACAAAAAGTGCATCCCTACATGAGCGGCTATCACCCCTGACATGGTACTTCTACAACCACAGGACGATGCGGTGAAGGCAGAGGGTGAAGTGGCAACAAAGGTTCATTGAGGCAGTGCACTTGAGGGACATGTAATGCTCTGTACTTACAGTGGACCAGATCTCCAGGACACAAGTCAGTAGAGGGTGTCATGACATAGGCACACAGGGCACTGGACCCGTGTATACTTGTACACCATGCACTGGCAGTAGACAATGAACAAATGTGCAATGATGAATGTCCACAACGGTTTAAGTTTGCGACACCAATTGTGTATTGTGAGAAAAACAAAATAGTGCATACATCAGCAGCAGCCCCTCCCCCCTGCCCCCTCCCCCCAAACTCCAGAACAAACCATCACCCCCCCCTCCCACCTCCCCCAACTCCAGAACAAACCATCACCCCACCCTCCCCCCAACTCCAGAACAAACCATCACGCCCCTCCCCCCTCCCCCCAACTCCAGAGCAGTCGTCCCATGTAGGATGTGAAGCCCACATGTGGCAGGAATGCCTAATGTTTCTTGCTCCCCTTGTCTGGGGGAGGCATATCCCGGTGACTCATGGAACGCCGAGTGCGCCTCTCTGGGCTGCCTTGCGTGGCCTCACTGGTTGCGGCCGTGTCCTCCTGCTGTGGCTCGGAATTTGAATGGCCTGCCTCAAGGGCATTCGCTATGTGGCCAAGGACATGACATAGCCAGGTTGTGCTGTCTGTCAAAGAGTCACACAATTTGGTGGTGCAGTCGGTGAGGGACTGCCGCATTTGACTGAGTTCTTCATGCAATTCTGCCCTGGCCTGGCGGTTGTCCTCAATGTACTTTTGTTTAACTCTCACCTGACTCCCACGGAGGCGCTAGCCTGGTTCGCGCTGCTGTGACCTCTTCTAAGGTGATGCGCAGGGTTCGGAAGACGGACTGGACTGGGCCCCCTAAATCTGGCTTGTCTGGCTCGCAGAAGTATCCTTCTGTAGGCGAAAATAGGGGATTAACTGTCTGCGGGGTAATGCAATCGGCCTCCCACTTTCCCCTCTCACCCTCCTCGAAACCCTTCTGTGATTCCTCGTAGCGTCTCACCTTAGGGTCTGGAAGGACGAGCTCTCCATCCTGCTTCTGATGCAGGGGCGCGTTGGTATCCAGTTACTTCACTGGATTTTCGGATTGGTGAGAACCAAACTTGCTTGGCTTCCAGGTAAGTTTTTGATAAGAGGTTCCCCTTGTGTCCATGCATTAATGTACTAATGCTAGTGTCTTTTTCCCCATAGGGGCCGGGGTACGGAATGCCGGGGAACAGGCACCGACCCGAGATGAGAGGTCAAATCCTTGTAGAAATCAGGTAAGTCTTTAATGAGCGTTTTTTGGTAATGTCTTTTCATTCGCTCATTAACGCAGATGTCTTTTTTTCCCCTTAGGGGCCGGGGTCCGGAAATGCCAGGATGCGGCGCGGAGCCGAAATGGAGAGGGAATGAATCAGCAGGTAAGTCTTAACATGGAGATTTAGCTTTCCTTATTCCCTTCCCTCTCTCACCTTTTGTTCTGGTCTTTTTCTCCGTCGGCGCTGGGGCGTGACTGCGAATCTGGATGATCGCTGCTGAACATGGAGGCGCCCTGTAAAGGTGAGTGGAATGCGACGCTGCAGCGATCGATGCGATGAGCTTTTAAATAAAAGTCTTCCTTTTCAGGATTGTCGGCGAGATGTCTCCGGGATGCGGTTTTAGCAGGTAAGGACTTTTCCTTCTTCTGTTCTCTTCTTCTCTTCCTTTGCAGGTGATTCAGGATGCTGGCAGGCGTGGCAGAAGTCAAGATGCAGGAGCAGACACGGTGAGCGTCCAGCTGCTAGATGCAGAACAACGCGAAGCACGTGTGGCTGTTCGGGTGGGGTTTAAATAGCCTTGGAAGAAGTTCCAGGTATGTATCCTTCCTCCAATCAGGTATGTATCCTTCCCCGACCACGCCCGGATGGTAAATTAGTCCCACAGGTAAAGTAGTTCCTTTCAGGCCTCAAGGAGGCCGGGATCCTGCAGCATGGTCTGCATCAGGTAAGTGCACCCAAGCACTCCCATAATGAGCCTGGTGCCTATGGCGCCAGGACTGATGTCTTTTATGAGCCTGGCGCCATAGGCGCCAGGACACTGTCCAAAGGGCCCCTATCTGGGGTTGCTGGGTCCTTCCTTGGGGACTGGATGTCCGCTTTCGGGGAGGCAGGGCTTGAACCGGCTCCCCGGGAGCGGGCATCATGACAGCACTCCCCCCCAAGGCCCCTCCCAAGGTTGTTCCCTCCGGGGGTTTTGGTTTGTCTGGGAAGAGTCGGTGGAATTTCCTGACTAATCGAGGTGCATGCACTTGGTCGCTGGGTTCCCACGACCTCTCCTGAGGTCCGTACCCCTTCCAATCAATTAGGTAGAACAGTTTTGACCTAAACATTTTTGAGTCTAAAATGTTCTTCACTTCGAATTCGGGCTCCCCATCTATTAGAATAGTTTCTGGAGGTTTGAGTAGTCGGGTTCCGGGTACCACTGGTTTCAGAAGTGACACATGAAAAACAGGGTGAATTTGCATACTAGCTGGTAAATCAAGTTTAACAGCCACTGGGTTAATTATTGCCGTAATAGAATAAGGTCCCAAATATTTTGGGTTAAAAGTTTGAGGCCCTTTGAGTGGTAAATGTCTGGTAGCTAACCACACTTGATCCCCAATCTGATACGGAGGTGCTTCACTCCGATGTAAATCAGCATTCTCCTTGTATTTTCTCTTGGCTTGTTGTAAATGTGTAGTTGCCTCTTTAAAGGCTTGGGTAATTGTAGAATGCAGATGTTCTACTGCAGGCATTCCGAGGTTCTGAGGTGAGTCAAGGTTTGAGGTTCGAGTGTGATGCCCAAACAAAGTATAAAAAGGACTGTGGCCAGTTCCAGAGTGTACCGAATTATTATATGCGTATTCGGCTATCCAAAGAATGTCTTTCCAGTTGCTTTCAGATTGCTGTAACATACACCGTAAGTACTGCTCAAGGGTCTGATTTGTCCTCTCGGTCTGACCATCGGTCTGAGGGTGGTGACTGGTCGATAATCTTACGTCGATCTGCGCCATTTGACAACATTTGCGCCAGAAGTGGGAAATTAATTGGCTTCCCCGGTCAGAGATTAGTATAGATGGGAATCCATGTAGCCGAACAATATTTTCGAGGAATTCTTTGGCTAGGACAGAAGCTGAAGGTAAACTTTTCAAAGGAATAAAGTGGGCCATTTTGGAAAACAAATCCACAATTACCAGAATAGTATTGTACCCTGAACAAGGAGGCAGGTCCGTAATAAAATCCATTGATAGGGTGTGCCAGGGTGCTGGCGGTATGTCTAGAGGTTGAAGGAGACCGGCTGGTCTTTTCTTTTGACTTTTATTTTGGGCGCAAACACCACAGGACATCACAAAAGATTTAACATCTTTTCGCCAAGAGGGCCACCAAAATTGTCGTTTCACCTTTTCCTCTGTCTTGGCAATACCGGGGTGTCCCTCTATTAATGTATCATGATAACCGGAAATAACTAGTTCGTGTAATTCCTTATGTGGCAGGAATAAGCGTTCTTGGAAATAAGGTAAACCATTATCTATGGTAAAGTCTGATCCCTTTTGTATCCAATCCTGTAAGGTTGCAGGATCCAGGAGTTGTTTCACTCTGGCTTGAATGTCTTCAAGCGTCTGTAACAAAGTCATGCCTAGAATCCTCTGTTCGGGAATTATTGGTACTGGTTCTGAGTTTGTATCAGATTCTCCCATTCCAATTCGGGATAAGGCGTCTGCTTTGCCATTCTTGCAGCCAGGTCGATAGGTAATCACGAAATCAAATTCAGCGAAAAACAAAGCCCATCGGAGCTGCCGTGATGACTGAGCCTTGGCGGTTTTCAAATACTGTAAATTCCGGTGATCAGTGATCACTGTGATGGTATGTCGAGCGCCAAGCAGATAATGCCGCCAGGCTTTAAAAGCGGACTTAATGGCTAACAGTTCTTTGTCCGTGATTGCATAATTAACCTCGGGTGCCGAGAATTTTCTGGACCAAAATGCTACGGGATGCAGTTGGTTGGTTTCGGGATCTCTTTGGGACAGGACAGCTCCCATGGCTAGGCTGGATGCGTCAGTCTCGACGACATAAGGGAGATCTGGACGCAGGTGTTTCAATATAGGTGCAGAGGTAAACTTAGCTTTTAAATCCTGAAAGGCCTGCTCGGCTTCTTCAGACCATTCAAAACGTTTATTTTTCCTCAAGAGTGCAGTAATGGGTTGTACCACACGTGAAAATTCCGGGATAAACCTGCGATAGAAATTGGCAAAGCCGAGCATGCTTTGAACCCCTTTTACAGAGCTAGGTGATGGCCATTTGAGGATGGCATCCACTTTTCTTGAGTCCATTCGGACTCCTTTGGGTGTCAGGATGAAACCTAGAAACTCGACTTCTGTGGTATGGAAAACACATTTCTCCAATTTAGCATATAGTTTGTGTTGGGGCAGTTTTTCAAGTACTGCCCTGACATGTTTTCTGTGATCAGATTCCAAAGAGGAGTACACCAGAATGTCATCGATATATACAACAACACAAACATCGATGAGTTCCCGAAGGACATCATTCATGAAGTATTGGAAGGCAGCCGGCGGGTTACACAATCCGAAAGGCATCACCTGGTACTCGAATAATCCGTATTTAGTACGGAAGGCAGTTTTCCATTCGTCGCCTTCTTTTACTCGTACCAGATGATAAGCCCCCTGGAGATCTAATTTGGTGTATATGCAAGCGTCCTTCACCTGGTCAAGGAGTTCAGGGATCAGAGGCAGAGGATAACGGTTTTTAACCGTTATCTGGTTCAATGCGCGGTAATCGATACAAGTTCTAAGGTCGCCTTCTTTTTTGGGCACGAAGAACAAAGCCGAGGATGCCGGGGACTTTGACGGGCGAATAAAACCATTAGCTAGGTATTGATCCAAATATTGTCTCAAATGCAGATTCTCAGGTTCGGTAAGGGCATAAATCCTGCTACAAGGGGGTTGTGTACCGGGCACCAGATCGATTTGGCAATCGTACGATCTGTGAGGAGGTAACGTATTGGCCTGTTCTTTTTGGAAGACGTCCTGAAAGTCTTGGTATTCCGGAGGTAGTTGCATGGAGGCTGAGGTTACAGATGCTAGATTAATCTTCAGGTTTTCTGGGTAGCAGGTTTGGGAAGGTTATTCTCTTAGCTCGCCAATCAATTCGAGGATTATGTGTCTCTACCCAAGGGATTCCAAGAATAACCTGAAACTGTGGAGCCGTGATTACATCAAACACAACACCCTCCCGATGGCCGTCGGGACCAATAAGAGTCACCTCAGTAGTGGAATGTGTTACCGGTCCAGAGGCAATTTCAGTTCCATCGACTGTGGTGATGAGATCTTTGCTGGTTTTAGGACGGAGAGGGAGGTTAATCCTAGAGACCAATTCACAATCCACATAGTTTCCAATAGCCCCGGACTGTGCACAGGTGAAGGGGCATCCCCAGAGTCACTGCATGAGGCCAGTGTTACGATGCATGGCTCCGGGCTGTGCACTGTGTCTTGGCCGTCCTCCAACAAGGCCCCCCAGATGGGTGACGGGCTGTGCTCACACTCATCAGGCGCGGTAGCAGCAGCCTCCCCTGAGACGCTCGACTGTGCCGAGCTAGGGATTGGCATAGTTGCTACCGCCGATGCTGTGTGGGATGGTGGTCTGGCAGCTTCCAGTGGCCTTTCCGTAGGCAGGGGGGTGGTTGTTTTTGGTGCTGGCTTTGGCCTGACCCTGCCACTACCCGTGGAGGTGCTTGGCCGGCTTGATTGGGGCTCTGTGCTGTCATGGTCATTGCCTGTGGGGGTAGAAGAGAAGGACAACATTAGTGAATGTGCAATGTCCTATTTGCATACATGGTTGCATGGACATTTCGGGCATTTTAGGTTTGTTCTGTTTTGGGGGTAGCTATGGCAGTGGTACATGTGCATGGTAATGACATATACGCATGTTTGGGAGTGACTCATTGTGCCGTGGTTATGTACATTTTGGCTAGTACAATGCCTAACACGCTGGACAGTGTGCATGATTGGCTGTGCAAGTCAATGCACTATGGTTGATGTGCGTTATGTACTTGCACTTGGACCATCGTTAGGCGGCACTTGCCTCAGCATTTGTTGGATGGGGGATGTGTTGCATGGGGGGAGGGCAACACGAGAGGGTGCCTTCGATGGCCCCTGGGTCAGTTTTCATCATGCAATGGACATTGCCAGTGTACACTGTGGACACTCACCTCCTTCTGCAGAAGTCGTTCCCCCGCACTCCATGGTCCCCACGCCCTCAATGGATACAGTGCCAATGAGAGCCGCACAGGTCTCCTCCCACGGCTCAAGTTGGACTGCGGTACTTGGTCCAACTCCCGTCTGCAGGGCCTAGCTGCGGTTTCTGGAGAGGAGGCCCCGCACCCGCAGGTCATCCCACCGCTTGCGGCAGTCGCTGGGGGTGCGGGGGGTGTTGCCTACAGCGCTCACCCTCTGTGCAAGTTCCGCCCAGATGTTCTTCTTGCGGAGGGTGGACTCCCTCCGCATGTCGCTGCTGAAGACAACATCGGCATGCTCTGCCAGGAAGTCGACCATGGCCTGGAGTTCCTCGGGGCAGAATCTCTGCTTGCGAATGCGATCCGCCGCCCTTTTGGGTGCTTTGGGCATGTTGTGAGGTGCCTGGTTCTGTTCCCGACTTTAGTTACCTCACAAGGGTGCTGGCGGCTGAGGATGGCAATGGATTGTGTTTTTAAAGATGGCCGCCGCTCTCCTTCCCGTTCCTGTGCGATGTCGTAATTTCCGGTTCCTTTTTTTTATTGCGGTGACCGTAACTTACGGTCTCTGTAAATTACGGTCCCTGTTATGCACTGACGCTACAGCTTACAAGGTGGTGTTGTTGTTTACGTGTCGCAGCATGCCGGTAGGGGTTTTTCGGGGCGTTTTGCAGCAGGCCGCTCGGTCCTTTTCCAGCATGGCGAAAAACACGTGTCCGCGAGCTCGGAATGGGCCGAAATTTGCGGTCTTGCACCAGCCCGGTGTCGAACTTTATGCCATGCCGGAAAGTACCAATACTTACCGGCATGGCTCGGAATGAGGCCCACTGACTTCCTAAAATCCTTAGAAAGTCTAATATGGAAAGGAATCTGATATTTTATACCTAAATATGTACCTATTGAGGTTATTAGATACGAACTAGGTCTCCAATCTTTGAAATCTATCATCATGTGGAAAAAAATATTGTTATGGAGAAAATGTCTAATAAATCCATCAGAGGTTCTATATGCAGTAGTGGGAATGGATCATACTAATAACTTTCTAAATAAACTGAAGGATAATATAGATGAGTGTCTTACCAATTTAGGTATCTCTCTTTAAATGCTTTTGTCTAATCCTTTGAAAGTAAAAATGATTCTGAAAAGTGATGATTGGCAACAGACTATAAGAACAGTATTGCAGTCGAAGAATTTTAATCAGATATGTTCATTTTGGAAATTTTTCCCGACTATTGAGGCATACCTGGAGAAATATCCTTGTCGAAATGTATGTAATGTATTTATGAGATTTAGGTCAAATGTTTTGAAGACACATTATATTCTTAAAAATTGGAATCCGATGACTGGAACGTGGGGCTGGTGCAGATTCTGTAAAAATGAGGGAACTGAGGAAACTCTGCAGCATATTCTACTTATTTGTCCGGCTTTGCTTCATCACCGTATTTTATATTTTGGTCAATTTGTTGAGCATTTAGACTGTGTAAACAGAGAATTATTGTGGCATCAAATGAGACATGGTAACTCTACGGCACTAAGGATAAGGGTTACTGCTTTTCTGAAAAACTTCTGTGACCTATCCTAATGTATCTGTTCTTGAACTCTGTATGAAGTGATTGAAGCTACATTTTATACTTATGTTTTTACGCTTATGCATTGATTTTATTTCATAATGAAGAGGTGTGTAAAGCTGGGATTTGCTCTTGTTGCTCCAATTTCATGTTAAACCAATATTCCTCTTACAGTAACATTCACTGTTATGCTAAAATTTGTTCCTAGGAGTGTTAGGATAAATGATCTAGGTTGAGATTATTTGTTTTCTATTTTTAGATAAATTCCCGATGCTTTGTTAAAAGACTCTTTTTTAGGTCTACGGCTTTTTACCTATGTTTTGAATTGGATTATGTTTAGTTTATATTCGGTGGGCCTCATTACACGGAAGGCGGTAAGGGTTAACGGTCACCGGTAATGGTACCGGTGACCGTTAACCCTTACCGCCTTACTACGAGGTCCCTTTGCGGGTAGGTACTTTAACGCCTGCTGTTTAGCAGACGTTAAAAACCAACCCGCAAAGGGACCAGGGTGCTAATTACCGTACCGCAATTTGCGGCACCGTAATTAGCGCCTTCCCCATTCCCATAGAACCCTATGGGGCAAAAATGGGAATGGGGAAGGGCAATAGGGGAAAGGGGAATTACCGCCCCGCCAACCTTGGAATAGGGAGGTAATTCCCCTTTCCACCAAGGCGGTGCCAGTATTTTACCAGCATGGACCAAGGTGCTAATAGCACCCTGGATCACCGCCTTCCATGTAATGAGGCCCAATATCTTTTAAGGTTTGTTAAAATCTGCATTTTCTTCTGATGAAATGTTTTTTAAAGGTTTAAATAAACCAAAAACAAATAAAATAAAAATAAAAAATACTCCTCTCATCCTCGCTGACAGGATGGCCGTTTCTGGAACTGTCCTAAAATAGTTTGCATCCTACATATCCAATAGGCACCCAGTCGTACAGATGGGCTCATTCAGATCCAACCGACTCCGGACTCTCATCCTACTTTTTGATGCCTTTGTGAATAAGTGTATACTGTGATTTATTCTTATCCCACTTTTTGACTTGCTGTAATACTCTATGCCTGTATATTTTGCTGTAATACTCTATGCCTGTATATTTTGTAATCCTGTAAGCCTTGCATTTTCTTACTGCTGCGCCCTGCTACCCCCGGGTCTGGTGCGCATAAAAAGTGAATAAAGCAAACAAACAAACAAACAGTTATGTTCGGGGTCACCCAAGGTTTAATTCTCTTGCCAATCATCTTCAATTTATACACGGAACCCCTGGGAACTCTTCTAAATGACCCAAACATAGCCTTCCATCAGTAGGCTAATGACACTCAGCTGACAGTCAGGGATGATAGAGAAGGAAGAGGAAGAGGGGAGCTTGAAGGAGAGTTGTGTGTCATCTGCGTAACACTGGAAATTAGGAGCGAAGGCAGAGATCAGGTGAGCAAGAGGTGCAAGGCAGATGTTGAAAAGCTTAGGCGAGAGGAGAGAGCCCTGGGGAACACCACATGT
This sequence comes from Ambystoma mexicanum, assembly GCF_040938575.1. NCBI lineage: Eukaryota > Metazoa > Chordata > Amphibia > Caudata > Ambystomatidae > Ambystoma > Ambystoma mexicanum. The sequence goes on along the minus strand of NC_090925.1, from coordinate 321,590,909 downwards.
AAAGAGAGTGGTGGAGGAGGAGAAAGAGCCCAGGAGCACCTGGGAAGGGCTTTCAGTGAGGAAGGAGGTTAACCAATCCAGTGCCCGGTCTGAGATACCAAGAGTATCTTGGAGCTGCTTTATGAGGATAGAATGGTTGACCGTGTCAAAGGCGGAAGAGAGGTCAACGAGAATGAGAACAGCAGGAGAGTTAGAATCAAGATTAGCGAGCAGTTCTTCACAGGTCTTCAGGAGAGCAGTTTCCGTGCCCCTGGATGCTCAGAATCCAGGCTTTTTAGGAATCAAAAGAACTCTTTGCCGTCTTTAAAGAACTGGCCTCACCAGTTATAAACAATCCTATTGTTGTGAAAGACAAAACGTGGTGCACACAGGTCCAAACAACTATGATCAAAAAAATGTAACTCTTGCAGGACAAGATCAATGCCCACCACAAGGCCTTGACGACAGCCGGTGCACTTTGGCTGCCAGCAACCAGTTCGGTAAACAGAAAGGATATTCTCTTTTCCTTTAGACAAGCTACTGAGACAGAAGTGCTTGCCGTTATAAAGACAATTAAACTCTCCAACTGTAAGGGGGATTCATGCCCAGCTAACCTCATTAAAGAGTGCGCAGAATCACTAGCCCCAATCATGACTGCATTCATGAATACCTCTTTGAGCTCCAACAGGGTCCCTGATTGCTTGAAGGAGGCGTGGGTACGCCCATTGCTAAAAATAAACGTACTCTAGACCCCGAGATATCCAACAACTACAGATCGATCACCATGGTCCCATTCCTATAAAAAAATTCTGGATAAGGTGAACTACACACACATCCAGGAATTCTTAGAAATAAACAGCGTACTGGGCAAGAGGCAATCTGGTTTCTGCCCGGGCCACGTAACGGAATCTGCACTACTTGACCTCAAGATACAACTAGGGAGATAATGGACAATGGGAAGCCGGCACTGCTGCTGCTTCTAGATCTTTCGGTGGCTTTCGATCTGGTTTTCCATGAGACACTCTGCAAACAACTTACAAACTCTGCCTACTTCTCCACTGAAGCCACAGGGTGGATCTCATCATTCCTTAAGGGAAGAAGTATGAAAGTGTTTTCAGAGCAGGCATGCGCCGCACCTACCACCATCCACTGTGGTGTCCCTCAAGGGTCTTGCACCGCCCCCCATGCTCTACAATATCTTCAGCCTACCCCTGTTCAACGACCTGGATGATCGCGGCATAGCCTACACCAACTATGCTGATGACACGCAAGTATTCATCCCGCTCACTGGCGTCTGTGCACAGGATGCAGCAACACTCTCTGATATATATGCAACCATCCAGGGGTGGATGTCTGCGAACGGTTTGTGTCTTAATGGAGAAAAAACAGAGATCCTACTGGTTGGTACCAACAACACTCTCAACAAACTGGATGATCAATACAAGACTTGTAACATTGATAACACTATCATCACAGTGTCATCAGCAGTCAAAACGTTAGGGGTATTCCTCGACTCCTCTCTTTCCATGACTAGACAAGTCAGCGCCATCGCGTCTGCTTCAGCACTCACCACCAAAATCATTAACACTGTCAAACCTTACCTGTCCACTAATAATTTCCTGTCAATAGCTAAGGCCACCATTGGGGCCAAACTGGACCATTGCAACACCCTCCTTTTGGGCACTTCTGCAAAAAACATCCACAGGCTACAAGTCACGCAAAACAATGCTCTTAGAGCGGCTCTAAGCATACCCAAAAGAGAACAGCTTTCTCAGGCGAGAAGGGATGCATACTGGCTGCCTGTCAAAGAGCAAATTCTTTTCAAGACCATGGCTATCACAAATAAGTGTCTCTCCCTCGCAGCCCACAGGTACCGATCGGAATAAATATGACCTACCTCCTCCTCCAGACCTACTCGTTCCCAACACACCAACCTTATTTCTTTCCCTACCTTAAAAAGAGCCAAGACGGGTGGTGCCAGCTTCCAATACCGAGGGCCCAAAAATTGGAATGCACTGCCCACTGCTCTCAGGATGAAAACCTTGTATGCTGTCTTCTGCAAAGCGCTTAAGACTAAACTCTTCAACTAGATTAGTACTTCTGCCGTTATACACCTGCCCTTCCGAGCGTTCTTCTAGTACCAAGTTCCCCTGTATCCAAGGAACCCTATAGCCTCACATCTTTAAGTCTTTCACTGTAATTGGTTAATGTAGTGTTTTTTTTCACTGGGATGCACAAGCTTTTTTCTTATTGCAGAGTTCTGTGTCACTGTGTTACACATTTCTCCTGCTGTTTTACTGTAAGATTAGAAACACAACCTTGTTCACCTGTAGCCCCTGAACAATCTTGGCAGCTAATGTACACGTACAACCTGCTTAATGGGAATGTACCATACTCTGCTCATGTAACTAAGTTAATGATCTGTAACAGCGCCACAATGCCCCAGAGCTACTTGTGCGCTATACAAATACAAATAAATAAATAAATGTAAACAACCAATGAACTCAGTGTGTTGGGTCAGTTGGTGGATGACCAACTTCTCCAGGAGTTTCCCAAGGAAGGGTGTAGTAGAGACAGGGCGGTAGTTGGCCAGACACGCGGGGTCGGCTAAAGGCTTTTTTAGGAGGGAATCCACAAGCAAGTGCTTGAGAGAAGAGGGGAAAGAGCCAGATGCTAGTGAGTGGTTGCAGAAGTCAGCAAGAGCCGGAACAAGGGAGATGTTGCTCTTAATGTTTCTGAAAGAAGAGGGAGGCACCTGTTTGGATGAGAGCTTCATAGAGCGGACTACTCTAGAGATCTCATCAGTTGTGATAGGTGAAAAGGCGGAGAAAGTGGGAGGGGGTGGAAGAGAGTCCAAGGAGGCAGGGAGATGGGGGAAGGAATGGAAGTGGGGGAAGAAGAGAGGGAGCCCATAATGCCCTGAGTTTTAGAGGTGAAATTGGGGGCCAGTGCAGTACAGAGGGCCTGAGAAGGAAGAGGTGAGGTGGAGACTGCAGATGGATTGGTTAGTTCTTTGCAGATTTTAAAAAGTTCAGCGTATTGTTATAGGCTACAGAGATACGAGCCTGGATGCGAGACCTCTTCTTGGAGAGCATAGAGAGACAGTATTACCTTTGGAGTAGGTGGCAGACCAGTTTGTCAGAGGATGTGCCCGAAGTCTGCTACTTCCGTTTAGCAACTCTGTGCGTGCATATCGGGGCGGCTAGATTGGAGTCATACCAACTGTTACGCTTGGAGGCAGGTTTCAGGCGGATTCTCATGACAGGGGCAAGAATGCCCAGAGTGTTGGTGATAGCAAGATGAAGTTTGGCAAGGACAGAGTCAGTGGGAGAATCAAGAGGAGGGGAAGGAGGAGGGGTGAAGGTGGTGGCAAACGCAGCAGCTGACACTCGTTTCATCGGTCGGATGACCACAAAGGAGGTTGGCAATGCTGGGGAAGGCTCAGTCAGGGGGCAGAGAGGTCCCAGATGACAAGAGAGTAGAGAGTGATCAGACCAGGAGAGTGGGGTAGTGAGAGGGTTGGAGAGTGGGAGATCAGCAGGGATGAAGGCATCAAGAGTGTGTCCGGCAGAGTGGGTAGGGCCATAGGGTAGGATAGTGAGGGAAAGAGAGGTACAGAGCTCACAGAAGAGAGAAGAGGCAGAAACAGTGGAGTCAAGGTGGATGTCGAAGTCTCCAAAGAGGAGGAATTTAGAGGTAGAGGTCAAAAGAGAGGAGATGAAGTCAGCCCATTCCGAAATGAATACAGACACAGGACAAGGGGGCCTGCAGATAGTGGCAAGGGTGAGAGAGAGCGTTGGAGAGACACCAAGCTTGCAGACAAGACTTTCAAAGGAGGAGTAGGGCTGGGTGGGTATGAGAGAGGTAGGGACCCACTCAGGGAAGATCATGGCTACTCCACCACCAGGTTGGTTGGGCTGAGGGTTGGAGAGGATCTTGTTGCAGTCATGGAGAAGGGAGTCAAAAGCAGTGACTGAGCTGGCATTGAACCACATCTCGGTGAGAGCGAGGACATTGAGATCAACGTTTTCAAGAAGGAGGCAGATGTCAGAAGAATGTCTGACAGCAGATCGAGCATTTAGGGTGGGTAAGTGTAGCCGGTCACCACCTTTGAAGGTTTTCTGAGGATGGGTACATGGTGGTGGTACACCAGTCAGTGGTGGTGAAGGAGGTGCACAGAGAGAGGATGGAGGCGTAGCAGAAGAAGGTAAGAAGTTGATGAGGGCTGGCAGGTGCCAATTGAAGAGAATAAGATTGGGTTGATGACCCTGGGCCATGACAGTGCCATTGTGATAGACATTAATGATGCACTTAGGGGATGAGAAGTATGCCAAAAGTACTTCCCATCTAGGTCTGGAGAGAGGAATGAAAAGAGGATATAAGTGATAGTCTGTCTAGAAGTAGCACTAACGTAGGTGTCAGCAATAAGTAGGCCAGGATTGGAGGCCAAGAGATCTTTTTAAAGATTTTTTCTTCCAGACTTCGTGAGAGAGGAAAACCAGGTGATGGAGTAACAGAAAATATTGGGGAGCTGGAGAGTGCCATAGAGGTGGAGGAAAAGATGGGCAGTTTGAGAGGCTGCAATGTACAGGCAAACTCACCAGGCGGCCTAGCAGCTGAGGGAGGGAAGCAGGATGCCCAGATGTAAAACCCACCTAACTTTGAAATTACCAGAAGGCACACAAAGGCAGTACAACATGGAGAGTGCACAGATGTAAACACACGAAATTCGAATTTACCAGAAAGCACAAAAATGCAGTACAAAATAGACAGTGTACTCCTTGAAGTGATCATTAAGAAAAAAGCAGAAAGCATACAGTAGGAGGCACGCTTGGTTTTAGCGATGATGGCCAGGCCACCTCGTCTGGAGTTGGGCCGATCAGCTCTTAATATATTATCTGGTATGGCAATCATGAGTGCAGGACCTGCAGCATCGTGGAGCCAGGTCTCAGTGAAAGCGAGGAGATCTAGGTTATCCATGGAGAGTATGTCGGCAATTTCTGTGTTATGTGCCATGAGGGATCTCGTGTTGATAAGAGCTCCTGATAAGGTAGGTGTTGTGATTTTATCTTTGATGAGTTTAAGATTGGGAAGGTTAGGTCTCTTCTGGTTGTGGAGGAGGTCAGTTTGTATTTTGGGACGCCTTTCTGCAGCTAGGGCGAAAGGGTTGGGGTTGGAGGGAGTTTGAATTGATTTAGAATCTAAGGGTCTGGTTCTTTTGAATCTAAGCAGTCTTGCTCTAAGTCTCGTGTTTCTCTCTTGCAAGTTGCAAGGTGTGGTATTGGTGTGGGTCATTGTTATAGTAATAATGACAGTAGTCCAGAGTAGGGAGCAGAATGTGTATATAAGGCAAGTCTTGGTTGCGCACATATTGGGAGGAGACAAGTAGCGGGGGGCATCTAAGTTTGGCAGTCCCAGCAGTGACTAAAATGCATACAGGATAAAAGGCACCTAGGTTTGACAATCCCAGCAGTGACTATAATGCATATCCCAGCAGTGGCTAAGATGCATTCAGGATAAGAAGGCAACTAAGTTTTACAATCCCAACAGTGACTAAAGTGCATACAGGATAAAAGGCACATAGGTTTGACAATCCCAACAGTGACTAAAAATGTATATCCCAGCAGTGACTAACAATGCATATCCCAGCAGTGACTAAAAATGCATACAGGATAAAAGCCACCTAAATTTGACAATCCCAACAGTGACTAAAAATGCATATCCCAGCAGTGGCTAAAATGCATACAGGATAAAAGGCATCTAGTAGTGTGGAGCGGACAGGCTAATACCCAGATTGGATACAGTAGGTACAAAGATGCAGGCAATTGTGGGCAAGTATGGCACAAACACTAAACACATATCAACTCAGCAGTATTAGCAGAGTAAAGCATTGTGTCAAAGCGACCAAAGCAATGATATAAACGCAAACTTTTAGAGACAATGGCCATATGCGCTCATGGTCTCTCGTCGTTGATTAGACAAATGGTGTATGCATAACGCTTGCACGGCTGACGTTAACAGACTAATGCATGCAGTATAGCGGGAGTCTTGAGTTACAATGCAAGTAGGAATCGTGGTACAGAAGGGTTCTACAGCGTATATTTAGTGCGAGTGGGAAACACCGGCAGTGAAGTAAAACAGAAAAAATGTTATGTAAGTAGCGCAGAACACAAAAGATTGCTAGTAGCAGCAAGTGTCGCGCTGGCTCGTGCAAGTTGCAAATGTAATGAGGGGTCACGTGGGTGTACCGCTATAGTTGAAAGGCAATTAGTTAAGAGAATAAGTCGATATGGAGCAGAGTTCCGGTGTTATAGAACGGTTACCACTGATGACAATTGGCTGAGGCAAGTTATAGCTGGGACATCAGAATTGCAAGGCTGAGCTTATGCTAGCTGTGATAATAAGAATGGTTTCTCGCAGCCTGACTAGGTAGACGTTGTATGTCGGAGACAAGTGTGAAGCCAGTGGTAGGAGAAGCAGATGGGCTATGAGGCATAGGTTACTCACAGTAATTCGAGGGTAGGGCAGAGAGTTCTAGCGATGGTCGACGGAATGGACTGTCATGGACAGGCACAGACAGTGCCTTGTTGATGTTGTGCCTTTGTGTGGTTGTGCCGGCTCCTGCCTACCGGCCACAGTGATTGGCTGTTGTAGGGGCGGCTGGACAAGCCTAAGCAGGTAGATGGTCAAATGTTGCACCTAGATAGGTGTTAGAAATCGGTGGCCATTTTGTAATGGTGAATTCGGGCACAATTCAAAAGAGGTTAATTCTAAAAGTAGGCAAAAGCGCTTGGAAGCCACTTCTAAAATTGCAGAGCATACAGCTACAGGTACAAAATACTGGTCAAAGGGGAGGATTTATGGAAGGATTTGGGGATATGGATCAGGGCAAAAGACAAGGGACACCACATCTGGGGCAAGCTGGACAAATAGGACAGCAAGAAAAATAGGGACAGAAAGATCCACAGGGACAGTTTGAGTATAAGGATTCACTGGGTACCGTGCCCAGATAGACCCTTTAGCATGTCATTATTGTAAGCAGAGTGGGCACTGGAAGAACGAGTGCACCTTCAGACCTCAGCAACCTTTCCCCCAGAATACCTAAGCACAGAACCAGACTCCAAGTCCCGCTGGAGAGGGTTCACCAATACAAATGCGAAGGCTTCCCGCAACTATCGGAATACTACTGCACCTGCAAAGATTCCTGGGCTCCCCTTGATTCTTCAAATCGATCAAGACCCGTTCTGACTGAAATCGGGAAAAGAAGTCTCTGTAGCGGCTTTGGTGCCAGTAGGCCAGAAAGGTCCTTACATGCAGTCTAAAGTAGAAGGAAAATCTATATCATGTTTAGTGGACAGAGGTTATAGCAAATCAGCTCTAAAGACAGATAGGTTTCCTGATTCCCCACTGCCCATTGTAAGGAACTCATGGTGGCAACAGTAAAGACAGACACAAGTGATCACATTTGAAGGGTGTTTATTAAACTGTATAGGTAGGTTGGAAAAACGCCTAATTTAAACTTAAATCTAAGATGGGAGCAAGCTTCGACCATCAAATAATAATAATGCAGTCCTGGTGGCATCTTGTCAAAATAAAAGGGCTTATACTAAGAAAAACCTATTGCCAATCCTTACGCTCAATACAAAAGAAGTGTGGGATAATGTTCATAAGAAAGAAGGAAGTGTTCATAAATAATAAGTCAGGATGTGGTTCTCCCCTCCCAACGTTTTCAGCACGGGACAAGGTGGGATTCCGGACCACATCACACACTCAAGCTTTTGTCAGCACAAGCCTACGGTTCCATTCTCAGGGACCAAGACCTCTGGTGGTTAAGCCTCTTTTCTAAAAAAAGTCTCCTGCTTCCGAGGACCTGCTGAAATTAAAAAGTTAATTTCTGCTTGTACAATGGGTGATGCCTTTTCACCCCTAGATCCCTCTCTTCCGGGCTCAGATCCACAAAAAGTTCTTAATCATATAAGGACCTTCAGTAGTTATGTTTTCTTGCTTCTGAGGGCCTAACAGATTCAACATAACAAACAAAAAGTTAACAAAAGGTTCTAGAATTCTTCTCTGGTTGTACTTGGTTGATAGCTCTTTACCCCTCTTGTGATATCAGCTTCCCCTTGTCGGGTTCACTCAGGCATGTATTGAAAGACTTTCTTAGTTGCACTCTTTCTCCTTTGCATTCATGGGTCGGCGGGTGTTGATTTCTCACCCTTGGATCCCCTTCTTCTGGGCTCAGATCCTACTCGACTGTTCGCCTCCCTCTGTCGGGTTCCCTATGGCTTTCAGTGCAACTTCATCTGTGACATTCACAAATCGTAATGTCTTTTTAAACAGCTCACTGTGGACATCCCTCAACCGGGTTCACTCTTGTCAACACACTGGATATTAGGATTTTAGACTTTACCCTGTTTATCGGCTCCCTCCTTCGGGTTCACTCTTGCCAACTTTGTCATCAGTTTTATCAGGCGGGATTCGCTTCCCTTAGCTTCACAATCATCTGTCGTCAAAAACTTTCAACTGTACAGAGAATTTTACTGGACCCCTGTATGACCATTTTGACCCCCTTTCTCGCCTTTCCCACGTCCTTCTGGTAATGGTGGTTTCACTAATCGGGTAATCGCCCAGAGCTTCCTGAGTGAGCACCATCGTGGTGCCAGACTCCTCTGTTGCTGGTTTTCCCCTTTTTAAGTATCAGTAGTTCTTGGTGCTTTTACAGGTCTATTAGCCGTTTTCTACTTTTCATTCAACACAGTTCGGTTTCTTATCGCCTCTCCCCTCGACTCACCGGCTGTGATGAACCGCTTGGCTTTCTGTCTGTCTGGAGTCAAGGTTGGTACCACTGAGACAAGCGTTTGTCCCCGACTTGTTTATCAGCAGAGGAGGGTCTTGTGTACCGTTGACATCTGCCTCAACACATGCTGGCTATTGTTCACGTTCTTACGATTCCTTCAGCGGAGGTCGCACAGCCTTGGTTGTAAAGGGTAAGGTTGCTTGCTTCTGTCCCTATCACACTCTTGGTTTGCGCCGTCTTTCTCCTCCTCTTGAACTGTTGTGCTGAGTTAGCTCTCTCGACATGCGGTCTGCCTTGCTCATATTGTGCTCTCGTGCTCCACCTTTATCCCTGTGGGGAAGGGAAAGTGCTGTCTGGTGTGTCTGATTTTGGTCAATCGCCTGACTTTGCCTGACCCTTGCTTTGGGACATGTCAGGTAAATGGCTTTGGTGTTTGTCCATCGTCTTTCGTAATGGGCGAAAGTGTTCATGTCGGAAATAGGGGCGTTGTCACAGAACATTTTATTCTTTGTCTTAGGGGTGTTGGTAAAGTGAGAAGAGTGAGATTGGTGGGGTTTGCTAACCAAATGAAAATGACCGTGATTATTAGGGGGGACAACAGAAACAGGGTTGAGCCCGAGAAATTCAGTTGGAGAAGGGAGGTGGATTTCGGATAGCCTACGAAGGCCTCAGGAGTCCCGTTTTCCTTTCCCTCAGTATACTACTGCGCCTCACCTGGGGCCTTTCTCCGAGCACAACCCGAGTTCCCTCATCCAGGTGAACCTTTCTCTTCCGTTCGCCCTGGAGTTGGGGACCGAGAGTATCGGCCCTTCCCAGGTCACCTGAATAAGAGATTCTTGAGGTTGGCTTGGGGGAATACCTTCAGGTTTCTCACACCATGGATACAGTAAGGGTGGTATTAAACATCCTTGTAGAGCACCCTGTCACGGAACTGCTCACAATCATGTTATGGCGTAAAACTGATACACATCCCTTCATTCTTAGTCCCCCAGCTCCCGTCAGCCCGTTGGGTAGGGATTTACTGTGTAAGCTTCAATACAATGTATATTGCACTCCCAGGACATGGTGTTCTTGAGTCTTCCCTAATAATAGTGCCTTCACATCTGCCCAGAGGAAGTGTTGTCAGGAGAGGAAGAGTGGGAAGGAATCTGAAGGAATTGATTGATTCCACTCCAGCTTCTTTGTTGTCTATGGATGATAATGAAGTGGTTTACATTCACACTGTGTACCTGCTAGGATCACGGTCGACCCAATTAAGAAACAATCTCATATTCCCCAATATCTGCTGAAACCAGAAGCAGAACAAGGGATTGCTCCCGTCTTTGAATCACTTCTCAAACAAGGCATAATTGTCACTACGACTACTACTATAGCATATTAGATCAGAAACATGGGTAGATTCAGGATTTACTTTAGTAGTTAACATTGTCTGTCAAGAATCCAAAGAAGGATACATAATGTTTTGTTCAAGGTCTGAGAGTTGTTAATGCAGTGGTGTCCCTTCCTTACCAGTTGTCCCAACCCCTGTACAATACTTGTTTCCCCCCCAAATGTCACACATTTCACTGTAGTAGACTTATGCTCTGCATTTTTCTCTGCTCCGATACATGAAGACACCCTACTAAGTATAGATCTGGGTAAGGGATCCCAGACAGCTGGAAGGACCTGTGTGGTAATCCACTTTCTTTTCTTTTCACTTTATTCCAATCTTTCACATATGTTTGTGTAAATGATGCTCCAAAAGATGTGTTAATGTTCACAAAGTTATTGGGCCTCATTACGAGAATGGAGGTAATGAAAATAGGAAGGCGGAATGGTATTACCGGCATCGTTAACGGGTCCAGGCCATTACGACCCGCCAACCCGGCGATACCGCCACCGCCTGTAACGTGCCCCTTCATACCGTCACACGCGCCCCTTCGCAGAATAAATACCGGGATGCCGGTAATAGGAGGACATCACAACTCACGCGGGCATGCAATTACCGGTAATTAGGGCCTGCACGATGGCGGCCATACAGGCATCACGGACCACCCGTAAATGGCAACCTGCAGTCAAGGCAACTGCCACAGGTGCACACAATCACCACAGGTGGAGTCAATGGAGCCTGTCCCAGCATTAAAGGAGTACACCCACACACCACACCCCTTCCCACACCAAAATGATACCACTAGCTGTTGCAATCATGGGGCTGGAGGACATGCCCATACTGCTACAACTACAGCAACAACAACTACAACAACAACCCCAGCCACAGGCAGCACAGAGGAGACACAGGAGGAGAAGAAGGGTGAGACAGGCCCAGCAATTACCCCCAGTGCAGCCAGTAGTACCTCGTCGGCAGCCACCAATCCCTCGCATCAGACCCAGTCCATTCAACCTAACCCCTGAGCAGATCCACACCCTGTACCGGTTGGACCGGGACACCATCACCACCATTGTGGACATGATACAGGACAACATTGTCAGCCTCATAGAAATACGCACTGCCATCCCCCCGCTACTAAAGGTGGTGCCTGTGCTCCACATCCTGGCCACAGGCACCTACCAGCACACAGTGGGCCAGCTGCATGGCATTTCACAACCACTCTTTTCACGCATGCTGACCCAAGTGCTGGATGCCCTGCTGAAGCACGCTAGCACCCACATATCCCTACCACGGAGTGCTCAGGCGATTGCCAATACCAAAGTAGGCTTCCATGCACTAGCAGGCATGCCCAATTGCGTTGGTGCCCTCGACTGCACCCATGTCGAATTGGTAGTCCCTCATGCCATAGAGGCTGTGTACCGCAATCACAAGCAATACCACTCCATCAATGTGCAGATAGTATGTGACTCCAGCAAGATCATCACACATTGTTGCACATGATATCCCGGATCTACACATGATGCCATGGTGCGGCATAACTCCACGCTACCCTGTCACATGGAGCGACATGCTGGACGACGTGCCTGGCTGCTTGGTGAGTTGCCTGACTGGGCCATGGCAGTGCATCGGTGTCGTGAGGTGGGGGATGCATACTCCGCCAGGGTGGGAACGGGCAGCGAGTGGAGAATGCACGCAGAGCTAAACACTCCTGACCTGAACCTCCCAACCCGAACATGACACATCACTGCCACACATTGGACCAATTCTGTGTATCAATGACAACATGTAAGAAGCACAACCTGGCCACCATGGGTATGTCAAGCAATGCATGACCAAATATGATTAAAACAGTGCCAATGTGGCTAATGTGATTATGCGCAGAGTAGTATACACAGCAATCATGGGAGGCAAGACATCGTCCTGCATCCACAGTACATCCGCATCGACATGCAAGTAATCACCCTGCATCATCCGTTCAACGCCGTCCATACTAGCACACCATATTGCAGTATGAAATGCATCTAAATAATATTTGTACATACATACAGGGACATGTGCATGTAAACAGCAAATTGCTGCGGCCATGGCTGTGAATCCTGAAGGTGGCAGCTCAGAATGACTCACACAGACCTCTCTGTACTCTCATGCAGGTGATGGAGGATATCCCTTGAAGCCGTGGCTACTTACCCCCGTGCGGAACCCACGTAACAGCCATAAGAGGAGTACAATCGGGTCCATACCCGTACCCGTGTTGTGATTGAGCAGACCTTTGGCCTGTTGAAGGCACAATTCCGCTGCCTAAGTAGGACTGGTAGAGCACTCCTTTATAAGCCTGAGAAGGTTGCAAAGATCACCATGGCCTGTGTCATGCTGCACAACATGTGCGTCCGGAGAAATGTACCACTGCCACCTGACATTGACATGCATGCACCGGGTGAGGATGATGAGGATGAAGACGGAGGAGAAGCAGCACCCCTGCCAGTACGTGATGCACCAGATGGCCGTGCAGTACGCCAATCACTGATTGACAAATACTTCTGACCCACAGGGACATTGATGGATATGTGTCAGTACTACACTGAACACTGGGTCCATGTGGACATGCACACAGGGAATGTGGGGAGTTGGGCACTGTGCACTGTCATGAATAAAATGAATACACACAAAATGAAGAATGTCCAGGCATTGAATGATTTTTCACACAACGGGTGTATTAATGTAAACTACATAAATGTGCTACCCCCCCACAACACCAAAACACCCCATACCCCCAATTAACACCCCATACCCACCAATTAACACCCCATAACCCCCAATGAACACCCCATACCCCCAATGAACTCCCCATACCCCCCAATGAACACCCCCTTATACACCTATACACCACCGACACCATCTAACCCCCCATTGTTGTCCCACACTATTTCTGTGCTTTCTTGGTGTCCGGGGGCAGCATTTCTGACTGCCTCGCACTCCGCTTTGTCTGACTCACGGGGCTGGAGGGTGCAGAGGAAGCGGGTGTGGAGGATGGGGGTGTGGTGGATGGGGTGGAAACTGTGGTGATTGGCACGGCTGGTGCAGGTTGTTGCTGCTGCATGTGCAGCAGGATTGAGGTCAGGACCTGCGTGACGGCCTCCAGACTGTTTCGCATCATCACCGCAGAGGCATTAATGGCGGCTGTGTTCCCCGCTATGGCCTGACTATCTCTCACCTCGTGTCCTCTCCCTCCGCCACATATTGTCGGACAAGTTCCAGCATGGAGTCCTGTCTTGCCTCCACCCTTGATAGCCGTGCCTCAGGGTTGGTGGGAGCAGCAGTGGTTGAGGGTGCTGCGACCGGGCGTGCATTGGCAGGGCTGGCCTCAGGGGTGGTGCTGAGGTCTGAATCGTGGAGTGCAGGATCCACAATGGTGCTGGTGGGTGTGGCGTGTGGCCTGAGTGGCCTGAGTGTGGGGTTGGGGGGTGGACAGAGGGCTTGGGGAGTGTGGACATGCCACATGGATTAGTCCATCCTCATCCACATACTCCCCCGCTCCAATTTAAATGTCGCTCAGTGGGGCAGTGGCTGCTGCCTCGCCCACGGAACTTGTTTCTGCTGAATGGGTGCCACTGGCCTCGCCTTCCACTGGTGGGGTTTGTGTGATGTATGACATGGGAATGGTCCGTGTGTGTTGGATGTCTGTTGGTAATGGGATTGGCACTCAGCATGCATTTCAGTGTGGCAGGGTTTGGGCCTCCATCTGCACCTGGATATGTTGATGTGTGTGTGTTGGGACATGCATTGCCTTGCCTAGAGTCTATTCCAGATCACTTGTGCTACGTCATGGTTTCCCCTACTGGGTTCTGCAGGGTCACTCACCTCCATCTCCAGATGTTGGGGCACCCGTCTCCATCTCCCCGAAGCCCTCGATGGACTCCATCTGGATAAAGGTACTACACGTTTCCTCCCAGCGCATTAGTTTTGTGGGGGAGTTGGAACCCCCACCTGTGGCCATGGCCTCCCTCCGATTGCTGGCCAGGATGTTGCATACCCTAAGGCGGAGGTCATCCCACCTTTTCTTACAGTCTTTGACTGTCCGTGGGGTGGTGCCGACTGCAGATACCTTGCGGGCTACCTCCTCCCAAATCTCCTTTTTCCTCTGCTGCGCCTCCCTTTTGATGTTATGGGTATTTATGTCCTCAGCATGGACAGCGAGGGTGTCCGCCAACATGTTTAGTTCTTCATCAGAAAAACGCTTCTTGCGCAGGCAGGGGTTAGATTTTCTGCTTGCCTTGCACATGTTGATTGGGAAGGCCCTGGTCTCTCCTGTAAAACACTGGTGGTTTGGGAGGATTGCAATGGATTGTGCTTTTAGCGGCATCAAACGAGCACGGACCCGCTAGTTCCTCCATGCCGGTAATGACACCGTTTTTAGCGCACTTCTCGTAATGAGGCCCATTGTCTTTATTTGAAAGACCGTTAGGAAGTAGACCTATAGCAACAAGTATCTTACGTCCAATGCATTTTGGTTACATTTGACCATCTTCAGGGACTGTTCTAGAAAGAAAACATATACACAAACCATATCAATATTGAGTGTTTTCAACAAATAATGATTGTTTTACATTATCCATATCAGGCAGTGGTTTACCTTTGCATCATGCCAAACTTATTTTTTCGTTACTTGGTGGTAACCCAAGTTTATCTCACATTCAGTCTGATGCCCTCTGTATGTTCGGTCAGAAATATTATTGTCCCTATGGTTCGGCCATGTGTTTTTAACCATAAATCGATCGAACGTACAAACATTTCCTATGCACCTTACCCGAGTTTTCGTCTCTTGAACACAAGCGAAATCAGGCAGCAGGGCGCGGCCATCTTGTGATAATCTTATCCGTTGCTGCATCGCCCTGGGTGACCTGCGTTTGCAGCACTAAATCATATCCCCCGCCCCTGAGCCTGACATCACTAGACGCGTACCGCCCATTTCACAACGCCAAAGCACGTCCCTTGTCAACATTCTCTGCGCCTCAGCTAATGACGTGTCGCCATGGAACCGGCAGGAAGCCTCTTTCCTCGATAAGTATAAACAGACCATTTCACAACACACAACAGCAGATTTTCTATTCCATTCCTCTCACTGTATTTCTTTGAGTATTCTGTGACTCGTTTCTGTGCTCTGGTCAGCTACCTTTGTTGCTTGTAGCCCGTGTGAACAGATACCAGTACCACCGCTATAAATTATTTTCGTTTGTTTACCACCCAATGGCAACAATAATGCCCTACCTGTACGAGCCTGAGTATTCAGAGGAGGAATTACTGGAAAGAGAAAGCTGCGTAAACGATGGGGATTTGGACAACAGTTGGGGGGACATTTCAACAGGTGAAGAGCCTGGGCCTAGTCGCATGGACGGTGTTTCCACATTGTGTACCTGCAATCGGTGCACGCTAATGCCAACCGAGGTGGAGAACTGCTGCTGCGAGAAAACTCTGGATGCTTGTCCTACATATCACAAGGCGATCCACAGCCGCAATGCGTTACTGAGCTGCCAGACTTCACGGCAGTCTGCCTCACACGGTCCGTGTTGAGGATTTCGATGGTGCTTATGCATGAACTTTGCGCAACAGTTTGGCCTCGTAATCCAAGTAACGAGTAAGTATAGTCTGGTTGTGATGTCAGTTAGGCCACTACTATTTCATGGTTGTCCCCTATATTCTCGTAACTTCAACATATCATTGTCATATCAGTTTAGTCTTGCATTTCTCTAGTAAACGTCGCAGAAAAGTCGTTCAATATTGTGCAGTGTCTAGTTAGCATTTGTCCTGGCAATAATGCCATTGGATACAAGATTTGTCATTGACAACTAAGGTTTAATACACTTATCTTGGTCATTTAAAAACAGTTTATATCTTTCTCTTTCACAGGTGGTACCGGCTGGTGGCCTATCGTTCGTACACATGGTGGCTTCATGGGAGGCTTGGACACCGGGTTCGACGAGTAATACCCGCCTGTGTCGTTGGTGCCATTAGACAAACTTTCCCCAGTGACAGCGGTCAGTACAGGGGATTTTCCCTCGCGGAGCTGCAACCAGACCTCTACAATGTTTAGAATTTTTGTGCCATCAAAATAAGAAACCAAATAAAACACAACATATTTTTTATCAATGTGTTAAGATGTGGTGTATTTACATGGTATAGATACATTCAGTATAATTGTTCACATGTATTAATGTAACCAGTTTTCTGTTATACAGCATTTAAACAGTTCATGTTACTCATGCCTAATCCATGTTAAGTATGTATACTAGTCAACATTGTGACCTCATGTTATTCCATTAGAGTGTTCTGGACATGGGAAGTTCTGAAGTGAGTTGAGCTTGGCCCTCCGTGGCGGAGCCTGCTGCCGTATGTTTATGCTTAATAAACATTGTTTAATGTTACGTGCACGTTGCTTTAACTTAACATTGGCGACGAGGATGTTTGATGGGCCCCGCGCGTGTCGTCTGCATTAGACTGCGCTGTGATTCCTGATTCCTGGGCTTTCTTGGTTGTCATGGTGGATTATCACACTAAGTGGATAGAGTACAGGGCTATACGAGAAGCTACCACCGATCAGATGATTGCAATTTTTGAAGATATCTTTTACAAGGAGGGCTTTCCAACAGAATTGATCTCGGACAATGGTGTCCAATTCAGTTCAGGTAAGATGATGGAGTTTTTCAGGAAGTATGGCATAAGACATTATAGAACGGCTCTTTATCACCCTAGGGGCAATGGACTTGTAGAAAGAGCGAACAGGTTTATAAAGGGAGGATTACAACTGGCCATGGCTGCAAGGTTAGATTGGAGGAAACTCTTAAGGGAAATGATTTGGGGCTATTGTATCACACCGCATACGGTAACCAAGATATCTCCTTTTATGTCTCTTAAGGGGAGGCAACCGGGCTCTCAATTGTGTCCAGGGTGGTTGAATTTAGATAAGTCAGTCAACATTGATAGAAGTAAGATTGTAACTTTAATCAAAGAAGCTCAGAATGATTATGAAATCAGGTTCAATTCTGATAAGAAATGTAAGAGGTTGGATGTGAGGGAAGGTGAGTTAGTGTATATAAGGAATCCCAGACTGTCACCCAAATGCAGTGTTAGCAAGTTTTTAGGGCCAAAAAGAATAGCAAAGGTGAGAAACAATGTGGTGATTTTAGAAGGAGGGGAATGCTGGTCTATGTCCAGTTTAGCGAAGTGTAATCTCAACAGAGACCCTCCAGAGTGTGAGAGTCAAGATTCTAATATGGAAAGAGCACATGATTCAGGGAACAGCATTATTGAGCCAGAGAACAGTGATGAGTTTAGTGATGAAGGTACAGTGAGAACAAGGAGCAAGCCTTCATGGTTAAGAGATTATGTTGAGTAGAACCTTGTGTTTGAAGGGTGGAGATGTGTTAAGATGTGGTGTATTTACATGGTATAGATACATTCAGTTAATTGTTCACATGTATTAATGTAACCAGTTTTCTGTTATACAGCATTTAAACAGTTCATGTTACTCATGCCTAATCCATGTTAAGTATGTATACTAGTCAACATTGTGACCTCATGTTATTCCATTAGAGTGTTCTGGACATGGGAAGTTCTGAAGTGAGTTGAGCTTGGCCCTCCGTGGCGGAGCCTGCTGCCGTATGTTTATGCTTAATAAACATTGTTTAATGTTACGTGCGCGCTGCTTTAACTTAACACAATGGTTGTTTCATTTTTTAAGTGAATCAAGTGTGTTTCCATTCTGCAGTGTTCCGGTGCCTTGTCTGCACGCCCCCGGCCCATCCATCCCCCATCCACTATCAAAGGCAGTTCGCACCAGTGGATGTGCGCTTCCATGGGGTGCTGTCAGGGGCGCGAACGGATAAGGTGCCAAACACCATGTACACTTCAAAAGGTATCTTACGCCCAGGGGCCATTGTTCACATGGCCTCCTCAGACCCCGTGTCTCCAGGCAGGCTCCCCTTGAAGCAGGCCGCTCCCATGGAATACACATACGTGTGTCTCCATTCCGCAGTGTTCCGGTGCCTTGTCTGCACGCCCCCGGCCCATCCATCCCCCATCCACTATCAAAGGCAGTTTGCACCAGTGGATGTGCGCTTCCATGGGGTGCTGTCAGGGGCGCGGACGGCCAAGGTGCCAAACACCATGTACACTTCAAAAGGTATCTTACGCCCAGGGGCCATTGTTCACATGGCCTCCTCAGACCCCGTGTCTCCAGGCAGGTTCCCCTTGAAGCAGGCCGCTCCCCTGCAATACACATAAGTGTGTCTCCATTCCGCAGTGTTCCAGTGCCTTGTCTGCACGCCCCCGGCCAATCCATCCCCCATCCACTATCAAAGGCAGTTCGTACCAGTGGATGTGCGCTTCCATGGGGTGCTGTCAGGGGCGCGAACGGCCAAGGTGCCAAACACCATGTACGCTTCAAAAGGTATTTTACGGCCAGGGGCCATTGTTCACATGGCTTCCTCAGACCCTGTGTCTCCAGGCAGGCTCCCCTTGAAGCAGGCCGTGCCCCTGCAATACAAATAATACCACGACATATACACGTCATTCATTCAGTAAAACACACCTTTTTGGTATTCGTTATAAACCACTTGATATTTACCATGAGAACATCTTGGAGCACTGCAAGTCAACTCGTGAACGTGCTACTCTGTGGCCGCTTGGAGTGAACTCGTCAGTGTGCTACCTGTGAACATCTCCCTGTTCTCCTGCCACTAATTACTCTGCTTGCTGAATCTAACTGTTTGTTGGTCAAGGTAAGGTAATCATACCTCCTTTGTTTGTAAATTTTATATCTATTTCGAAGCAACATACTCAGTAGTGCTATGTTAATTTGTCTCATTGCTATTAATTTGAGTATCTTTTGTTATGTCATCGATATATCATTTTTCATCAATGTCAATTGGCATGGTATTGCATCCTTCGCGGAGTGTGTTTATAGTATAAGCATGTTTCCTTTTCGTGCACGATAGCACATTCAAGGGGCGAGTAACATGTTCTGATTTTCAACACATCAGTGAATCGTTTGTGAAATGTATCCAATAATACAGCCGCACACGCTGCACTGGTTTTGCTGTGGTGTCCAAGAGAAAGCGTGCAATGAACAATGTATGGTCCAATTCATTCATTCTCACATGTTTATGCAAAATTATTTTCTAATCATGTTGACCTTTATTTTGCAGAATTTACAACAATGCCTGCATGTTCCTTTTTCGGTTGCCCTTTGAAGACCCATGACAAATCCGAAGGCTTTTCAATGCATATATTCCTTAAGACTCTTGATCGAATAAGAGAATGGGTCAGACATTGTGGATATCCACCGGAAGAGCTTGAAAGTAGAGTCAAACAAGTCTTGGAGGACAAGAGGGGTCATCGATACCGCATCTGCAGCCTGCACTTCAACCCGGATATGTACGACACATCCTTGTACACAAAGAGGAATCAACTGAGAACAACTTGAAAATTGCTACTAAACGCTATTCCGACTTTATCCATTCACATGCCGCCACAGGTGAGACACGCTTCCGGATGTCGCTTTACGCCAGTATTTTCGGTGTAAATGTCACTTATAATACTTCCGATATTTATGTAATTGAATAGCTGTTTAAATAATGACTATTTTGCTAAACATCAGTCCTTGTTTTTTAGAACCCACATAGAAAATTGATTTATGTGAACAAATAACCATGCTATATTATGCATTTACATAAGCATAATTTTCTCGGATTCGGTCTCCTTACATGCTACTTATTAATGTTGGAATTTCTAAATCGAATAATACTTTCCCTTTACAACTCCATGACTATCCACCGAATATGAAGTAACAAGATTCAACATCCATGTCTTGCCTGGAGTCATCAACCACTTCCAGCGTGTATCAGGTAATCTTACCTAGCTATTCTGTTCCAGACTGGTTTTAAGCACGGAATTCTAGATAACGTGATCATATTTTCGCAACGTATCATTGCTTTACACAATATTTTTCGTGGTTTCACATTGATATGTACCTTTGTCGTCTTTCCAAAATGTGTGTCCAGTTTCCAATATTTTCATCCTTACTAATGCAAGTACTGTGTTTCAGGGAGATGCTGAAGCGTCCACTACAATAACAACATCCCTCGTAGTAGATCTGGTGCCAGAGGAACGGGTCTTCACAGTTCAATTGGACGAGATAATCTGATCATATTTTCATATTGTGTAATTGTTTTACACAATGTTTCATTCGTACTTTACTATTGATATGTACCTTTGTCGTCTTTCCAAATTGTGTGTCCAGTGTCCAATATTTTCATCCTTACTAATGCAAGTACTGTGTTTCAGGGAGATGCTGAGGCGTCCTCGACAATTACATTATCCCTTGTAGTTGTTCCGGAACCAGACCTTGCAGTTGATCAGGAGCCAGAGGTATGCGTACTGACAGTACCATCTAATGAAAGAAAGTCGGTCTAATTGTATGTATAATTCAAATGACTTATTTTATATGGATACTATTTTTTGTAGGGATGTATACAAGATCCGTATATTGAACCGGAGGCACGTGGATCTGAGTCGGTGCACCAGCTTGCTGATGTTTACTTTATATTGTTGGCTATTGTTTTGTGCTGAGGCCTTCATTATATGTTTTTTTAATGTAAATTGTACAACACTGTATGTAGCATTTACACTGAATATCCCTTTTCCTATCTGTCCTGTAGTTGCCCGATGGAGTACGGACTATGCAGACACAGACAGCGATACAAATGACAATGCTGCTTGCCAAACTGTTTTCACCATGGAGGAACTATTAATTGAGGCGCGGCGTGTTCACACTCGAGATGCCTATGTCCAATGGCCAGAAAATGAATTTAATATGACCGGCGAATCCAGCAAAGTGTTTTTGGACCATTGCTACAATGCGCATGCTCCGCCAGAGGAAGGTGAAATTGAATTTATAGATGATAGTTTAACATTACTAGATGAGCACTTGACACAATCGACACCCGCCAAAAGAATAATGCCCCCTAAAAAACAG
Organism: Ambystoma mexicanum; assembly: GCF_040938575.1. NCBI lineage: Eukaryota > Metazoa > Chordata > Amphibia > Caudata > Ambystomatidae > Ambystoma > Ambystoma mexicanum. The sequence goes on along the minus strand of NC_090925.1, from coordinate 321,569,735 downwards.
TCCACATTGATGTTTTCTCCTATCCATGGTCAAGTAACAGATGTTGAAATTACAGAGAATGAAGCATCAACACTATTGACCAACGAAACAGACAAAGAAATCGACTACAGTATGTATAGTTTGGCTGATATGTCCACAACTGTTTGGTTTGAAACAACAGTGTTCCCGGATGACAGTCTAATAAAAGAGGCCAAATACATAGTATTCGACAGTAGCTTGATGGAGCTTATAAAGATGCTGAACTGTGTGCATTCAGTGCGAGGGGAAGTATGTAGGAAGCCATTGGCGAGTGTGACTCGTCTAACACAAGGCAGTAACCTCAAAATACATGCCACCTGTGAAAAGTCTCATAAAACATTTTCATGATCCGCTCAACCGATGCTGGGGAAACTGCCAGCTGGCAATCTGCTGGGTGCAGCAGCTTTACTTTTCAGTGGCTCTAGTTTCACAAAGTTATCCAGTTTCTTTCAGTTTGTGGGACTACATTTAATTTCTAAAACGCAATACTACAAATACCAACGTGATTATATATTCCCTGCCATTAGTGAAGCTTGGAAAATTGAACAATTGGCTATTAAAACTACATTCTCCGACAAACGGTTCAGGCTAGCCAGCGATGGACAGTGTGACAGCCCCGGATTTTCTGCTAAGTACTGCACATACCATTTTCAGGACATGGAAAGCAAGAAAATTGTGAGTTTGGTGGTCGTGCAGGTGTCCCAATGTAAATCCTCAGTGGCCATGGAGAAACTTGGTTTTATAAAATCAATGGAAGATCTACAATCGAGGGGAATGCAAATCGACCTCATAGCCACGGACAGACACGTTTCAATAGCCAAGACAATGAGAGAGCAGTATCCAAATATTAAACATCAATTTGATGTATGGCATGTTGCCAAATTAATAAATAAAAAAATCTCAGCGGTCCCAGTCTTTCAGCAACCATCTTTGGTGGAGCTCCAAAACATGTGATGGGTCTGTGGGAATTCTACTGGAAAAATGGCGCTCTCTAATGCACCACTGTTCCAACGTTCACCACTGGACAGAAAACCAACATTTCCACCAATGTGAACATGGCCCTTTGTCCCCAGAGCAGGCACGGAAGAAGTGGTTGATCCCATCTTCACCTCCACACAAAGCCCTTAAGAAGATTGTGTTTGGTAAAACTCTATCAAGAGATCTGAAGGGACTCGCAAATTTCTGTCACACTGGCGATTTGGAGGTGTTCCACAATATGTGCCTAAAGTACAGGGCAAAGAGATTGGCCCTCATTACGACCCTGGCGGAAATCGAAAAACGATGGCGGAAATGCAATACCGCCATCGAATAGCGCTCGGTGCGATTATGACCCGTCACCGTAAAGTACGATGCCATTAGCGACACCGTAGTGAACGCCAACGCTAACTGCACCAAGTACGCGCACGCGCGCCATGCCAAACCGTAATTACCACCATGGCGCAACGGTACGCGAATTCTGACCCTAGCGGACATGTACCTAACGCCATCAAGCATGGCGGAAAGTACCATTCCGCCATGGTGAGAAGTACGGCATCGCGAACCAACCGTAAACGGCCCTACTGAGTGCCTGTACACCACTCCCTGGCCACATTGCACAACTCCTCGTAGGTGCAATGAAGTCACACAATGCAACCAGTGAAATGTACAAGTCACCCATGCATGCCAACGAACAAATGAATCTAGGGGCTCCAAGTGCCTTGTGAGTGGCCATCCATATTTGCCATGTCACCATTGCCGTACTGATGCAGCACAGGCATGTGAAGGTTCAAGTACAGCAATATGAACTGAAATATGAGACAAAACAACAACAGGCCCCCATCGCTTGACACCAGTGTAAGGCAACATTCAAAGCAGTATCCTGAGTGAGACTGCACCAGCCCTGTACTCCTGCCAGTAAACAAACCAACCATCAGCATAAGCATGTACCACACAAGTTGGCAGAGTGACTGAGCAGCCAGGCTCATCTCAAGAGGGGCCAATGGGAGCTGCAGGGCACAGATGGCACGAATACAGAAGCTATTCCAATGGACATGACCTCAGTCTCCCTCCAAGAAACGCACGCAAACACAGGCACCTGTGACCAGCCATATTCTGATAATCACATCATTCCACCAATCCACCTGGCTGACCGGCATCTGTTACACAAAAGCTAATCCCCCGCCCCTGAGCATGACATCATTAAAACAGTCATAATGGTAGCCCCTATCCCTGACCACACTGGGCTTCGTAGGCAAACGCGGCCAGTACAGTACCACGCAACTATACTCAGAAGCCGGAACCCAATGCAGATCTTCTCACAATACATCGCTCCACAAATAGGAATATGCTACATTACTTGCAAAGAAGAACGCTACACGGTCAATATCAGAATAGAAATTTAATGCACAACAAAATCACCAAGCCCATACAGCCATTAGGTCATGAACTCCAAAATATATTCCATTATTGTGGGCTGCATCCGCAATAAATGACCAGCTTCTTCTTGTGTGACGCCCTGTTCCTTCATGGTACACAGGGGCTACATTCACGTTCAAAAAGGCAACATGGAAGCGCCTAGAACCGCAGGGCGGTCCCATTAGGTAGGCACTAGTCCAGCTGAAAGGTCGATATGTTGCTCCTAGCCACTAGTACTGCGTAAGGGCATGTGGCCCATTGGCGATCGTCCCATAAGATCGTAATGGTGCTCCACTGATTAACACGAAGCAGCAGGTGTCGGGAGTAAAAGCCATCTGCAGGAGTGGCATACAGATGGCAGCGGCAAAAGGGGAGGAGATACCTGTCACCCAAATGAAATGAAAAAGAATAGTATGGGCATCAGAACTTCATTTGAATTACTCACTTCAATGATCACACTAAATCCACAGCCATATGCATGCTAGCCCACTCAAAAGGATTATTCCCACCCAAAAATCACTTGCGAATCATAACTATAAAAATCGAGGTGAAAACACTATTACAAACGAGTGTTTGTGTGCATGCGTCTGTCAAAACAGAATCCATTAGATGGGATTAGTAACGTGCATAGACACAAGTGTTTGAAGGCGCGTCGAGACAGGGAGGCTTCAACAAGGGCAGATAGACGATGGTCCCACTATGGCAGCTCTGCATCACATAGCGCAGGGGAGGTGGATAGATTCCAAAAAGCCCTGTACATGGCAAACTCTCCATTAAATCATCTGTCCATGCATCCATACATCATTCCCTCATCCCGGAATGAAAACGCCTGATTATTTACTCACATAACATGTGAAATTTCCATTGAGTCTGTGCGTAATGCAGTCTGCAAAATCCACTGTGCTCCAGCCCGGAATTCTAGTGTTGTGAAGTAACATGTATTTGGGAACGTCCTGCCTTATCGTGCACTACGCTATTGCGCATCCCATACTATTCATATCAATCATTGCATTCTCGCCATGGCCCCTGTCCCAAGGACATTAAACAATAGAACGTTATATTTGCAGTCAGACCTGTGGGCGTCTCCTCGCCGCTAGCTGAAAAAACCGAAAGCGCTGTCCTTCGAATTCCTCATTTGCAACATCACGTCGAAAAGGCATCTGTGACCGCTCGAAATCACAAATTCATCCATGTAGTGCGGCAGTGTGTGAAAATGGCAACTGGCTTCACTCACAAATGGGACGCCCCGCCCGTCGGTGAACCTCGGTACAGTGCTGCATGAGGGTCCACCGTTAATCGAGTACTACATTCCACTGACCCTACACAAGTTTGTTCGCGACTGCAAAGATAGTATGTGAAACAATGGGACCATAGCAGAATGAACATATGAACCAATATTTCACTGCCATCGGGATCAAATACATGATTGTAATAGCAAGATGCCATGCGTCGAATTGCAGCGTTGTGTGCGGGACGTGCTCGCCCAAAGGGGATTGCAGCTTGCACAGGTGGAATGAATCATCACAGGTGGAGGCTATACAGCCTGAAAACACATAAATTGCACACCCAACCCCCTCCCACAACCACACCCACTCCAAAATGCTACCGGCAGGACTAGCGATGTTGGCCCTGGGGGACCTGATAGCACTGCAAGTACTCCAACTTCAAGAAGAAGACGAACACCAACTACTACAACAACCGGCCGCACAGAGGAGACGCAGGAGGAGGAGGAGGGCAAGGCAGGGCCAGCAAGGCCCGCCAGCACAGCCACTACCACCACACAGGCAGCCCGCAATCCCACGCCTCCGAGCACATCCGTTCAACCTCACTGCTGAGCAGATCCACACCCTCTACCGTTTGGACCGGGACACCATAACCGCCATTGTGGACATGACACAGGCTGACCTTGTCAGCATGATAGATAGCCCAACCGCCATCCCACCCCTACTGAAGGTGGTGTCTGTACTCCACTTCCTGGCCACAGGCACCTACCAGCACACAGTCAGACAGTTGCATGGCATTTCACAGCCACTGTTCTCACGGACACTATTGCAAGTGCTCGATGCCCTCCTGAAGCACGCAGACGACTACATCTCTTTACCACGCTCGGAGCAGGAAATTACGAACACAAAAGTGGGATTCCATGCACTTGGCGGCATACCGGGTTGCATTGGTGCCATCGACTGCACCCATGTGGAATTGGTCGTCCCACATGCCATGGAGGCCCAGTACCGCAACCGAAAACAATTTCATTCTCTTAATGTACAAATGGTGTGTGACTCCAACAGGATCATTACACATTGTTGTGCCCGATTTCCTGGATCAACCCATGATTCTATGGTCTTGAGGAACTCTACAATACCACGCTACATGGAGCGACACGCAGGGAACAGATCCTGGCTACTCGGTGAGTCTCATTTCATGCATGATAATGTGGGGTATGTGATGCGGCAATGACCTGGCAGGAAGGGGGGGGGGTGCGTACGTAGCAATGTCATTCCACTAACATCCTTTATTGTCCACATACAGGTGATGCCGGGTATCCACTGAAGAGATGGCTCCTTACACCACTCCGGAACCCACAGAACCAGCATGAGGAGGACTACAACCATGCCCACTCACGTACCCGTGTAGTCATAGAACAGGCATTCGGCCTACTGAAGACTCGTTTCCGCTGCCTCAGCAGGTCTGGCGGGGCACTCCTGTACCGCCATGAGAAGGTTGCAAAGATGGTCATGGCATGTGTCATGCTACACAACATGTGCGTACGTAGAAATGTGCCCATGCCCCCTGACGCAGAACTGCAAGCACCTGAAGATGGTCATGATGAGGGTGGGGATGTGGCAGCACCTCAAGGAGTCCGCGAGGCACAGGAGGGCCGTGACATTCGTCAGATTCTCATAGATTCATGCTTCTAGCACTCACGCCTGGTGGCTGATACATGGACACGGGACTTGTGGCACTGTGTGTGTCTGGAACATGCACAATATGGACTGTACGCCTATAAAGGCTTCGTACACAAAGATCAATGTCCACACATCTCATTGGATGATCGTGCATTGTTTATAGCATATGTGAAATTATGTTACACACCCCATCGACCCGCCACCCAAGTGAGCCCAACACACCCCCTCCACCCTCCTACCTCCCCCCCGAACACCAGTGTCCAAAGATGCTCATTGTCAGTGGGCAGACGCTATTGCAAGCCCCCTCTCCGGGTATCAGGGGCACCCCTGCCTGTGGAGCGCAGGTTCCTCCCAGATCTACGTTGGGGGCTGCCCTGGACGGAACTTGCAACGGATGATGTCTCTGCCTGCTCACGTCCAGGCATGTCCCTAAGGGTTTGTGAGAGCTCAGTGAGCACACGGCGCACAGCGGCAAGTTCAGCACATACGTCTTTGGACGTCGCATGCAGTTCCCCCCTCAGGCTCTCGGTGCTTCTCTCCATTTGTACTCTCAGGCTCTCGGTGCTTCTCTCCATTTGTGCCCTTAGTGTCTCTGTACTTCTCTCCATTTCTGCCCTAAGTGTCTCAGTTGATGTTTCTATGGCTGCCTTAGTACCCCCACATTCATCAGCATGGTCCTTGAGGAGCGTGGCCAGTTGCTGCTGTTGCACGATCACCTGGTCGAGGGACTGTTGCCTCTGCTGTGCCATGGCCATTTGCGGTGGTGTCACAGAGGGGCTGGTCACCTCATGTTGCCTTGCCACAGGGCTTGTGGGGGATGGCCAGTCGTCGTCTTGTGGGTGCCCCAGCGTGGTATCCTCATGGTGTACGGGATGAAACAAACAGGGGGATTGAGACAGGTCATGGATGGATCCTACATCGACATCCCCGTTTTCTGTGTCGGAGCATGCTGCCATTAATGCAGTGTCACCTATGGTGCTGCTGCCACCAGAAGCAGTGCCTTCTGTGGCATCCATTGGGGGGACCTGTGGTGGTGCTGTTGTGGGCATGCTGGCTGCTGGGGTGCCTGTTGATGTTCCCTCCTGTGTGCTGCCACTTGATTTGTGCTGCTGCCGTGTCTTGATCCGTGCAGCTGAGGTGGAGGGTCTTTGGCCGTTGGTCTTGGCCCTCTTTGCAGGTGTGCTGGTAGGGGTGTCCTGGAGCTCGTCATTTGAATCGGACCCTGTGGTGGAGTAAAGGAGGGCGAGCGTTATTAATGGGTCTGTGGAAATTGGAATGGCAATGTATCACATGCATTGGGGTGGTACCTGAGGGTGATTTGGGTCAGGGCCTTGGAGGTGGTTTCATTTTTGTGTGGATTGAGGATGCAGTTGTTTTGCAGCCTGCAGTTAGGGTGTGCCTGCTGCACGTGTAGAGGGTGTTTTTAGGATTTTTAATTATTTATGTATTTAATGTGAGTTTTAAAGTGCGCTATCAGGCCAATGTATGTGGACGTTCTCCTGGACATGTGTTACTGTTGCACTATGTGGACACATGGTACTTCACATGATTGGACATTGTGGATTTAGCATTGTTTTATTTGGGCCACCTACCTGATTCTTCGGATGTCTGCACTCCTTTCTCCATCCCTCCGACTCCCTCTATACTCTCCATTCCAATGGTGGAGGCACAGATTTCTTCCCAGGGGGTCAACTTGATGGGTGATTCCGATCCTCCCCCGGTAGCTGTGGCAATGTTACGGTTGGCGGATAGTATGCTCCGTACGCGTATCCGCAAGTCGTCCCATCGCTTTCTGCATTGCTGTGGGTTGCGGGGTGCGGTCCCCACCGCACTTACCCGCTGTGCCACCAGGGCCCATATGGCCTTCTTGTTTGCAAGTGCCGTCCTGGTCATTTGCGTCGAGAAGACGACGGCAGCATTCTCCTGGAGGGTCTCTGTGAGCACGGTGAGTTCCTCACGGGAGAAGTGGACCTGCCGCTTGCGGTCGCACGCTTTTTTCGCTACTTTTCCCATTTTTCTTGCTTTCACTAGGGTGGATGACGGGTTGGGATGTGTCTCAGGGTAGTATTTTTTATGGTTGTGTGGGAATTCTGATTTTATAGGTGTACGGCGTGCTGTTTCCCGTTCCGGGACCATGTTTTTACTTCCGTTTCCGTATATTTACGGTCACCGTACTTTCCGATTGCCGCTCATTACGGTGACCGCTAAGATGGGTGGCGGAATTGCACCTAGGGTGCCGTACGACGGCGGTGAGGGGCGTTTTGGGGACATTTCCGCCATCGCGGACTTTGCACTTCCGCCATGGCGTAGTGCTCGTGCCCGATGGGTCGGAATTAGCCGCACTTTGCTCCGTCGTGCAATGGCGGAAACGCTATTTACGCTATGGCGGTCAGGTCAGTCACTTTCCGCCAGGGTCGTAATGAGGGCCCTTGCATTTTGGCATCCAAGGGATGAAAGCGAGGACTTTACTAGCGGTATTAGCACATAACGAGAATGTAGGCCGGGAACAATCTAGGACTGCAGGAAACTTAGGGATGCTTCGCTACAATATGGCCTTTACGAAAAGAAGCAAAAAATGGGTTGTCAAACCAGTATATGAGAAAATGGAATTCGATTTTGTGAAAGATCTTATTGTTAATGTCGTCGAGATGTATACTCATGGAATGGCGCACAAATCTGTTCAGAGCACACATACATTGCCACCAAACATTGCCAACGTGCCATGTCCACCCAAAGAAGAGCTTGTTTAATCGTTCAAAACCCGGTATAAATGATTACCATTTGTTTTAATATTTTTGCAAATGTTTTTTTTTAACTGTAAAAATAAAGTATGCGATTTGTCTTTTGAAATCTATCCTCTTAGTCCTTTTATTAAAAAAATATTACAATTATTACGATTGCTTTCACATTTCACAGTTTAGTCGAGCTACTGTGGGACCTTCATTTTTCGTGTTAATGTGGATAACAGTGTGTTAGAATCTTTGGGTTTTGGCAGTTGCCTTGACATAAAGTTCCGCAAAAAGCTGAATATCTGCTCGTACTAGAAAAGTTATTATACGTAGGCCACAAAACACTCTAGGCACGCAAGAAGTACTGACTGTGAAAACATGCCATGGGGTAGGAGGCCATGAGATAAGCAGAGGTGGCCCTATTACTTGACACATTTTGACTCCGTTTTTGTGTTACAACGACTATAATTTGGGAATAGGTGGCATTCTGTCATTGGTAAATTTCACCTACAGCTCAGCAGCATCACGAACAACGAGCAGTGACAGCCCCCAATTTCCTGTGCCCGTGCTTCAAAATTCATGTTCTCATGGATGCGTAGACACGGGATGTTGCAAAGTAAGAATGTATGTTAATTTTGAGTGAAGGTCACCAGCTTTGAATTTTTGCTTGGGAGATGGGAGGCCCACGCGTCCTGCGCACAGTATAAGGTTCTATTATTTTTTTTACCTTGAGAGGCAGGGACCATTCCGAAAGGGATTGAATTGAAGGGGGGGGTGTAATAACGTATGATATGATAAGGTTGCCCGTTCCGAAACTGGACCTAGCTACATATAAGTTCAGTTTATGAAAAATCGTTGACACGAAAGGAGGAGTCTGCATTACGGTCTGCATTGCGCCAAGAGAATGGAAATGCCGAATTTAATGTAAGTTTCTCTTTAGACGATTTCAGACCGTTATTGCTGGGTCACATTGTACTTGTTTGTTCTGTGTTGCATATTCCAATGAAGTGCTAGTGCAACCCTTTTGTGCTGGGCTATCTACCGGGCACATGGGCAGGCCAGCATCGAGACGCATGTAGACCACCTCTCGTTTCTCCCTGGTTCTACGTTAATAAATCATTACATAGTTTGTGCAGCTCGAATTCTTGCCCCAGTTTACATATTATGTTTAGAGCTCAACATACTCCATTGCACTATCGTCGGAAGCAAATAGCGGAGTACTTTGAGATTCCACGTTTTATTCTCTCGGTTCACATTGTGTCACCTCTGCGCTAATAAAGAAAATGATTAACTGTAATAAAGATCGGCTACTGAGACACATTTCTATTTCTATCTTTTGCAAACAGTTACATTGTTCCATTCTGCGATTGTCATCTATTCCAGACTCCGACCAATGGGTTCTTCAACCGCCAGATGCAGCTACATGTCAATCACTGGATCTATTTAACCGTCTTTTGGGACGACAGACAAGGTCCAATTTGCCTGTACGCGGTACAAGCGATTTGGGGCAACATAACAAACTTTACTGTGGTCTAGTGCCAAGTTCATGCACCAGCTTTGCAATTCACCGTGCCGACCGAAGTGCTTCAATTAGACAAAAGGAACACCCTGTGTACCCTGTGTAAAGGAACAGCACGTGACTCACGGTAAACATTTGCGGATTTGTGGAACGAGAGCAAAGAAAAAAAGTTCAATTTCGATTGATTATGTCAGACGCCGAATGTTATCGAAACATTTAATGTGAAATAAATGTACTTTACCAATCGTACAGTCTTGTTGTTTCCTTTTAAAGTACAGTTTCATATTCCTAATTGTGACGCGAGACAAGGGGCCTCATTACGAGGTTGCAGGTAGCCATGGTGCTATTAGCGCCATGGCTGCCTTCAAACTCGTTCCGACTCTGCCCTGGTGAATGGAGCAATTACCGGTCCATTCCAAGGTTGGCGGGACCGGTAATTCCCCATTCACTAGGGCCATTCGCCATTCCCATTTGAGCCCCCATAGGGCAATATGGGAATGGGGAAGGCGCTAATAGCGGTATCACAAATTGCGGGTCCCGTCCTTAATGCCTGGAAAAACCTGGCATTAAGGTAGGACCCGCAAAGGGAACTCGTAGTAGGGTGGTAATGGATTACCGGCACCGGTGCCCTTACCGGTGCCGGTAATCCCTTACCGCCCACCTCGTAATGAGGACAATGTGTGTTGTTTTCTGGGTTCCTCGTCTAGTCGCGTAGGTGACGGCTGGGTGCGTTTGGCTACGCTGCCCAGTAACGTCACGGAGACAGGCGGAGAATATCAATGATTTGGTGGTGTCAGACTCAGGGGCGGGGGATATGATTTAGTGCCGCAAACCCAGGTCACCCAGGGCAATACGGCAACGGATAAGATTATCACAAGATGGCCACGCCCTCCTGCCTGATTTCGCTTGTGTTCAAGAGACGAAAACTCGGGTAAGGTGCATAGGAAATGTTTGTACGATCGATGTACTTATGGATAAAAACACATGAACCATAGGGACAATAATATTTCTGACCAAACTATTCCTTTAATTGATCCATGAACACCTCATCACCCTAATAAAAGACAGCTAGCCGAGCTAATTCCGGCCTATTTGCTCACATATGCGTCCCTCAGGCCCAACGCAGGCAGAGCCCAATCTGGTTGTCCACCCACCAGACTGCACACATCCAAGTGATATCTTCAGCACCACACCTAACGCTAGGATGCAGCTACCATCCAGCAATTACATCAACTGCACACATATCTGGTGCACCCGCGCATCCTACAACACTATCTCTCTCTACTGAACAGAACTACGGTTCCCGAGGGCGTTCACCCTACCAGCGCTTTGAGGTCATACCAATGATATATAGAGCACTATATAAATGGCACGTAACATAACATAAGATAACATAACTAGTATTACTATGTCCATTCAATGTTTCTATTATTACATTATTATAATGTCAAATATAACCATTTAATACTTAAAAAATGTCATATCTTTTTTCATTTCAGTAAATGATTTTCCACTGATATTGTGATTAAACAGATCTGTGTGTCAAAGATATTTGAAATTTTTTAGTGGGTACCCCCCATTTCGAATTATGGGCAAACAGAGATTTGTGTGTCAATTTCAAAATGTCCACTCCCATGGGTGGTTCTTACCTTGTTTTCACCATATTTCATCCAGCAGGGCACCAGACTCGCGGGGATGCGCGTGTCTGTGTGCCCTGCTCGTTCATATACATTCAAAATGGCGCCGGGGAAGTCATCACGCGCCGGGGTCCATTTTTAGGTTGCAAAATTCTGTGTATGTTGTTCTGTATAGTTCTGGAAAATATGTGTTACTGAAAAGGTGTAACAATAATGTTTGTATATTGGCATCCTTCTTTTACTATGGCCTCACAAAGTGCAATTACAGCCCTACCACAAGTCCATGTATGACGGTATTAGCGCTGAAAATCGGTGCTAATACAGACAAGATTTACCTCCAGCCTCTAGCTGGAGGTAAATCAACACAGGTGCCAGAAATGAAGCCACAGGTGCACCCAATGCACTCCAGAGGGCTACATAAGGCACACCCCTACCCCAAACACTGTTTCCAACACCATGCTGCCATTATTTGCTGCGAGCTGGAACAGGCAGCTGCTTATGGTGCGCCTGGATTTTGAGATGCAGGACAACCAGGCCAAGGCACATGGAGCACAGGGGGCGATAGGAGGAGGATGAGGAGGGGGAGGAGGAGGAGGAGAACTGTTCATTTAAGGTGAGCACGCATCCCCAGGGTTAGGCCATCACCCTGGGCCCTCACTGACACCAGTGGTCGAAGTGTACGAAAAGAAGTAGTGGAACTATGTTCCCTACTGGCCTGAACTGCTCCGCACAGACCCCATCGCCACGCCCCCTCCCATGCACAATAAAAACCCCAAAAAACATGTGCCTGCTCTTTAAGGAAACGTCCTGTGCAGTGAACTAAAAGTGCAAGTTTCAACTTCTTCCTACACTTTTATTTTAAAACAAAACCGTTCCGGAACGGTTTCTTTTTAAAATAAAAGTATAGGAACGGTAAAACTTGATTAAAATAAGTATAGGAGCACCGCTCCCGACCGCTCCCGCCCACTTCGACCACTGACTGATACCCAGTTGGTCACCCTGTACCGCCTGAACAGGGAGACCATCCCCAAGCTGGTGGCCACAACGTAGGAAGACATAGGGCGCAGGATCAACATCCGCAAAGCTGTGCCCCCACTGGTCTAGCTGGTGACTGTCCTGCAGTTCCGCGAACAGGCAGCTTCCAGCACTCTGTGGCCATGATGCATGGCATTCCACAGCCCACATTCTGCGCAGTGTTGGGCCAGGTGCTTGAAGCCCTTCTGCGGCAAGTGCAACGCCACATAGCACTGCCCACAACACCAGCCCAGTTCAATGCCATGAAGGCACAGTTCCATGCCATTGCCCAAATGCCATATATGATAGCTGCCCTGGACTGTATCCATTTTGCGCTGGTATCCCCCCAGGCCCACAAAGCAGTGTACCAAAACCGCAAGCACTACCACTCCATGAATGTGCAGGTGACCTGCGACCCCAACCTCATCATCACCCACTGCTGTGCCCGCTACCCTGTTTCTACCCACAAAGCCATGGTCCTACGGAACAGCACACTATCAGGATACATGAAGAGGCACAGAGGACAATGGACCTGGATAGTAGGTGAGTACAAAAGACAGGACACATGCGCCGCGAAATACATGCCCAAATAGGTGTGTGTGAAAATGACTACACAAAGGATGGCATGACAAGTGAATGCAAAATATGTACACCAGCTCCCCCCACACCAACGCCACATTACAGACCATGTAGCATGCACATGTCAGACTCACCTGCATGAAGAAGCAGTGACACACATACAGTACCCACCACCTACCCCAACATGACCACAGGTACCACAATGCAACATGCACATACCAACTCAATGCTGGTAATGGCCATATTGCCACACACAACAACCACCCTGCCAGTCCTACAGCCATGTACCCATGTGTGTCTATCCCACAATGCCCACCCGTCACCATCAGATGCACAGGGAGTGCCCATGGGGTACCCAGCATTCAACAGGCACAAGTAAACACACCAACACATGCCAACCACCATGACTGCGGCACAAGAAAGCCACATACACCTAACGTAACATATTCCAAATAGACCCATGCCCTGACATGTAGGCCCATGTGCACGCACAAGTAGTTTATAGAGCAGATATTGGGTACGTCCACCACCATGCCTTACACCCATGTCTAATGCCTGTACTTCCCCCATGCAGAAGACTCCGGATACCCACAGCTGCCCTGGCTGATGACCCCTGTGCGTGATCCTCAAACATCGCAGGAGATTGCCTACGACCACGCCCACAGCAGGACCCGTGTGTGCATCGAGCGTACCTTTGGACTCCTAAAGGCACAGTTCTGCTGCCCTGACCGTACTGGTGGAGCGCTGATGTATGCAACAGAGAAAGTGTGCAAAAACGTGCTTGTTTGTGCCATGCTGCACAATATCTGCCGTAGGTGGACTGTCCCACTACCCCCTGACATGGACATGCCACCCCCAGAGGATGAGGAAGCAGGGCCACTGGCTGAGGCAAATGAACGCATTGCCTGTGATGACGTGAGGGATGGGAGATATGCACGCCAGGGACTGATTGAGAACTTATTTTGACATTTCAACATGGCACAAGCCATGCACAACTGTGCTATTCCACCCAAGCCATAAAACGACAATGACACAATCAGGAATGTCCTCACAGTGGATGAGTTTAACAGTGTTTATGTAATGTTTTCCCCCAACTGACCCCCCTCCCACCACCAATTCCCAGCATGCAATTCCCCCTTCCGCATCCCACCACCAACTCCCCAGCACAGCCACTTGTGGCGGCCAGTGTCCCAGTGTTATTTATAGTCGGGGCCTCTTCCCCCCCTTGCCAGCCCCAGGTGATCTGTGGCGCAATAGGTGCTGCGATTGCTGCTGTGGAGTGCCCTCATGTGACCCCCTCCGTGGGTGTTGTGGAGGTGGGTGGCAGGTAGACGGGCAAAAGGTTCTGCTGATGCTGCAGTTCATTCCCCTACCAGATGGCTTCCGCGAGGGCAGAGACACCCTCCGTCAGTTCGCGTGCACATTGGGCATATAGCGTCAGGGCTGATGTGTTGGCACTTGTCTCTGACCTGCTGCGCACCATTTCCCGCACAACCCTGTGGGTGGGCCCCTGGATGGAATCCCTGATGACCTGCCAGTGGTCCGATCGAGTATGGGCGATGGCCTCCAACTCCCACGGCATCCAGCCTTTGCAGCACCACATTGCTAGGTGGAGTACGTGGTTGGGGAGGTGTGGTAAGCGTTGGGCAAGGGCTGCATGCTGTGTAGCCATAGTAGGATGTCTCCACATCTGCCTCTGGTGTTGCTCCACGCTGGTGGGATGGAGGGCTCCCTGGCGTGTGTGGGCCTTGGTCAGGTGTTGATTCAGGGATGTTGTCCCCCTGTGGCTCCCCAGTGTGCCTGGAAGTAGGTATTGCCTCCTTGTCCGTGCTGGTGTCTGCAGGTGTGGGTGCAGCTTGGCCTGCACTGCCCCGGGTATCTGCTGCTTTTGCTGTAGGGCCAGTGGTGACACCGGCAGGCTTGTCCTTGCTGGCTGGAGGTGTGGAATAGCGGGACGTGCACCTAGGCAACAATGTTGTGGACCTTCATGGGGTGGTGGTGGTGCAGGCCTTGAGTGCCTTGTGGCGCCACTGCCTGATGGGTCTGCTGATTCCTCCTCCTCCTTCTCCTCTTCAGGGGCCTCTGGCAATGCATGCGCACCTGTAGGGGACATGGGACATTGCGTCAGGTATGGTTCTGCCACATGTTTTGGCATGCATTACATGATTGCTATAATACAGAGTGTGACCTCAGACATGTGGAGATTGCATGTTGGCCCACCGTCATCTGGTGCTTGTGGAGATGGGTGTGGGGCCCATGGCCTGTGTATGGGTTGGGCAGGGCGTTCATGCAGGGGTGGATTTTGTCTGACATGCATTACTGTGTCCCTTCATGGCCCCACATCCCCTCCCCGGGTGGCAGTGACATGGTAGGGTTGGGAGGGGGCTGTTCCATGGCACCATCATAGCTCTATGGGCCACAGTGATTGGCATGCTGTGGACATGTCTGTGTGTGGGACGTGCAATTCCCTGTGGCTTGTCTGCCATGACCTCATGGGGAAGGCCTACTGGGTTGCTACATTTTGGAGTGACTGATGCACCAGTAGGGGTGAGGTGCGAATGGCAATTATTTGGTTTCACCTGCCTGCCCTTCCCACTACTGTGACGCTCAGGGGTGCCCTTGGAGCCCTGCCCCATGGCTGCTTTGGGCGTGGCTGGTGTGCCCTCACTCTGTTCTGTCAGCATGCTCAGCTTTGGGGTCTACTGACTTGTGTCCCTGTTCACTGGGGCTTCCTATTCAGGCTTGTCATTTGTGCATGCATTGAGTGGGGGGTTTACTCACCTCCTGCCTCCTGGCTGTGCCCCACTACCTTGTCAGCCAGTACCACGAGTTCACTCTCGCTGAACTTGAACTTTCTGAGCCGATGTTCAGCCCCCTTGCCTCTCAGCATCTCCTGTGTCATTTCCTGTGGTTTGCAGTGCTGGATGGCTGCAGGAAGTGGATATTTTAAATGGATTCTGTTTTCAAAAATGGGCGCCGAGATGCTACCTGTTCCGGTGGTGACACAATTTGCACCAGCGCTAATAGCGCTGCTCTCTCTGGCGGTAGGACTATTAGCACTGTTTTCCCAGCGGTAGCCCTTATTGGGGCACAATTATCACCGGGGGCTAGTAGCCCTACCGTCAGAGTCTGGGGCGCGTGCACGGCAGGTTCTGATGGGGCGCAAATACTGCTGCACGACCCGGCGGTAACGCTATTTGTGCCCCGGTGGTAATTGCACCGATTTACCGGCCAACTCCTTATGAGGCAACTTAAAGCTAGAAGGTTGAAAACCTGTTAGATTTGATTTCAGAAGTAAAGAAATTGACAGAGATAAATAACTCTTCAGGTGTTAGAGGTACTGTTTAATGAGCAGAGAAGGGTGTTCCAACTAGCCCATCATACAGCTATGCTAGTGGTGTGTTATGTTTTGTTAATAATGAGATCTCTGAGCAGCCTTATCTCACCACAACTGTGTCTGTAATACTGTTTTTTGTTCTTCTGGCAGGTATCATTGTATGCTGTCATAGATGTTGTACTAAACAAGGCAAGATAGTTGTGAACACCACACCCTCCAGACCCACCGGTATAGTGCCAAGACGATTGGTACCCATCCTTCATACTCTGAGATGTATATGAACAATATTGTGAGCTTCAACAAGAACAGCTGCAATTGATGGCTAAAAAAGCTGAATACATTTCAGAAATTGGAAAGCATTTCTATAGGCACAGTGAACAGGTTTTCTCTTGTATCAGGAAGAAAAAGTATTTTCATGTGTTCTCAAATGTCTAATTAAAATGTAATGTATTTTCAAGATATCTTCATCTGCAAGTTATTTTCATGATTTATAATTCCTAGAAATGATGGGTGTAGTGCACCCAGCCGTTATTCAGGCATCACTTGGCGTACCTAGGAATTATCAGCCATGGACATAACTTGCAGGTGGAGATATCTTTAAAATAATAAAAGCAGTGTAGGTAAGATGCTATTCCAAACAATATAATTAAAACAAGGGACGGGTATGCCCCATTACTCACTAACACCTGGGGACCACATCTTGTACAAATAACCACAAAGGTGGTGGAACATGAGGATTAATGGACATACCAAACTATGGTCTGTATAAGTGGTAAGCGATCAATCAAACTCCCTGGCCCACAATGAGCCAATTCAAAACAACAGAGTGCACACAAATAATAAATCCAAACATTATTTATTGAAAAAATTGTTTTGATCAAAATCAATAAAATTACAAAAAACACATGTATTCATTCTTCAACATATTCAAAAGTGCATATGTGCGTTTCTCATCTCACCTGACTTACACTCTCATTCATTCTTAAATACTCTAACAAACACTTTAATCCAATAGCAAACTTTATCAGGAACGTAAAGGGCTGGTACTGTGGCACCCACTCTAGGGGGTTTATGTAAGATGCTTTAAATCCACATATATGAATCATACCGTGGTTATAGATATAAAGTGCTCATGCAATATCATCTTCAAGTGAGGAATTTTGTGAATCACTAATTCAATCCTCATATATCAATCAATATCTGGTCAACTAGCAGAGGTCATGAATATCCATTTGTGTTCCCAATTCCATATTTTAAATGCCTTCTAATGCTAGTTTCGACATCTTAGTGAATACATCACTATTATCAGTCTTTGTCAGGACCAAAACAATGATGTATGAAACCTCTTCGAACAAATCCTGCAGTATGTGCCAAAGACTCTGGGTAAGTCTCTCATAACCGGGACTAATGTCCCGCATAGGGTCTCCCAGAACCCCCCTTGTTTTTTTGCATATTTAAGTAACTTTGGGTCTCCCCCTAAGTTACTAGGGGAATCCAGACGTGGACCCCATGCTCACTATTCTTGGAAAGGCACAGCTCCACCTTACTGATGAGGTCTAACCAGACCGAAGCACGTGTCTGGGATTGCTGTTGGTACTTTTGTTCAGAGGAGAATTGCCTAGCATTATGATGCTGGACTGCCCTAGGGCAGGACAAATACTGATATGTTTTGGATATTTCTCCTCTGTGATAGATAGTGAGCTAAAGTCTCTGGGTAAGTCTCTCGTAACCGGGACTAATGTCCGGCAGAGGGACTCACAGAACCCCCCTTGTTTTTTTGTATATTTAAGTAACTTTGGGTCTCACCCTAAGTTACTAGGGGAATCCAGATGTGGACCCCTTGCTCACCATTCTTAGAGAGGCACGGCTATACCCTACTACTGATGAAGTCCAACCAGACCGAAACATGTGTCTGGGGTTGCTATTGGTACTCTTGTTCAGAGGAGAATTGCCTAGCAATTTCGGTGCTGGACTGCCCTAGGGCAGGACAAAGACTGATATGTTTTGGATATTTCTTCTCTGTGATAGATAGTGAGCTAAAGACTCTGGGTAAGTCTCTCGTAACCGGGACTAATGTCCGGCAGGGGGACTCCCAGGACCCCCCTTGTTTTTTGTATGTGTCAAAGAGAAATGAATCACTGGTCAGTATGTCTGGGTGCGGTATATCACCTTAGATTGTGTTCATTTGGATACTTCAACTTGCATAAGTGACTTCAATCTGCCTAGTAAGAAGGGTCGGGTTCCTGCTAATGTTATTGCTTTACTTTATGGGATGTTCCCTAGCACACAGTGAAGCCTGAACAGGCTGATGGCAGCAATGCCTTATGTCTTTACACGTTTTGGGTGCACTCATCTGCACCCTTTACTTTTTATTGCATGGCAGCCTTTGTTCTATACTATGCTCAAAATTACTGGTTGTGTTGTTTAAGCCCTGTCTTTGTGCTTCACTGTCCTTTTGGGTGTGCTGCTCCCATGCAGGCGGAGGGAATGGCAATATATGGCCATTCTCTTTACAGCCTCAGGCCTAAACTCGTGAAATAGCCTCTGTGGGTATGAAACTGGTTTGGGCTGGGTATGGGCCTACCGATAGCGCCAGTACACATTCCAAACATTTGTGACGGCAGGACCTTTACCTGATCTGCTTGTCTAGGATTGGACAGCCACCAAGAGATTGAATATTGCAGGTCTCCTGATAGGTGGCCTGAGGTCCTCCCAGTCCAAGATTCTGTATAGCAGGAAAATATCTGGAGCCATTCCTCTATTTGACAAGTAGAGCCACGTATCAAGTGGCTGAGGGCCACAGAGGGCTGCTGGAAGACTGCTGCTGGAACAACCACACTCCAATTCATCTACTATAGGGTGAAGCTCTGCTCTTCATTCCACAGGAGAGACATTGCACAGTGCCTCTCTGCCTTGAACGGGTTGGCCTAATCAGTTCCATGTTCTGCATTGCCATAATCACCCTACAGGAGCTCTGAAGAGCAGTGGGCATGTAGCTGGGACACATCATCCTGGGTAGAGACTCTTCGTGTTGCTTAGATCCCACACACCTTTGGGCTGTGAATCTTGCACTTCACTGTTGTCCTGGTTCTAGGACATCATGTCTCTGCTGCTGCAGATCTCTGCCAAGAAGAGTAGACTTGTTGGAGCCTGTGACCTTTGTTCTTCGTCATCTTGCCTGCAGAGCCTGTGCCGGATGACACCATCTGCTTATCTTGTCTACGGTGTCCTGTGGGATCAAAAATGGAGGCCTTCCTTCACCTTCAGCCTATGTCCAACCTATTGGTCATCATAACTGTGAAATTGCTTACAGAGACTGGAGTTGCTGAACCACAGGACCTAGCTCTTAAAGTGGTCAACAGAAGACACTGCTGCACCTGTGATCCCTGGTTCCCGAGCTCCACAACCAACAATGGGAGCAGTTGTCTTCCATTGCCAAGGCATGCCTAGTTTCATTGTTTGTCTATTTTGGGAGGGTGCGGGCTAGTTTGCAGATCTATTTCTGAGTCCCCCTGAGCCCCATTCATTCCTATAGTGCATAAAGTCCTCTTTAGCAGCTACACTGGCCTTGACTTTGTTAGTGGAACCTGGGAATAGGAATCCTGCCTGTGGACCCTCTAGAAATCCAAGATTGGTAGTGGCCTCCTTCCTTTGCAGGAAATCAACTTTTTCTATATTACAAAAGGCGTCTCTATCAATGTCTTGACTACCACATTGGGCCCAATGCTTCTTATTGGAGAACTTTGACTAACTCTTCAAACTCCCCCAAAGTAGCCAACACTTGGTTGCTTGGCAGAAACTCAATTGAGCTCTTCTTTCTAGGTTAGGGTATGACTCATTAAGGTTAATTTCAGAGTGCAGGTTTTTTCTTAAAATGTTATAAGGCCTAGGTTAACAGTTTTAACATATTCACCCCACCCCCTTCTGTAGTTCTCGTAACACTACTGTGTTAAACTGTATTAATCCTAAAGTGTGGTAGGTGTTCTAATTGGACACCTTAACTGAAAATGTATATATGTGTACAAGGAGTTTACTCACTTTTAGTATTTAAGCTTAATACACCTGTGTTGTTAAATAAATAAATCCAATAAATACATACATAAATAAATAAGTATATTTTGGATACTCATCTGTGTGGACAATCTATTGCTTAATAGTCTCTTGCGTGTATTAACTGTACATTACACCAAGCTCCCGATCCCCTTAGTCGAAGCTTTATTGCTCAGTCACTATAGCAAGTAAAGATTTGGTTAGACCTTTGTGTTAAATCTTTTCAGGTCTAGTAATATTAGCTTCTCTGAACCCCACATCAGTAGTGGTTCTGAAAAACCCTCCTAACAATATGCATCGAGTTCCACATGAAAATTCTTTGGGCCCTTTGCAGACCAGATGGTTAATGCTGATGTTCTCAAGACCAGCCAACTGGGTAGTGATGATGGTCCACTGTAATTCTGGCTTGGCAAGCGGTCAGAGTGGTCATCTGTAATTGTCTAATTAGTTACAGAAACCCTAAGCCTCCCTCCAGCAAGTGTGCAGTATGAATGGGTATTTAACACTGCCGCAGCAAATTGTCCCAGACCACAGAAGACCTTTTAAAGACACACTCTTGGACGACCACACAAGAGATATTTCAGATGATTAAGATTTGTGGGAAAGACAGCTTTAGACATTTGTATGGAGGACACAGAGAAAGGTGGCAGTGACAGTAGTGTTTTTTCTTCATCCTCAATCTTTTTAGCTCTACCAACTAGTGGAGACACTTTCTAAGTTGTTATACTACATTCACAAACTGGAGGTTCTCCCTGAATGTATATGGTTCTACCAAACGCAGAGCCACTTTCTAGGTACTAGTACTGCACTCACATAGAGGAGGGACTGCCTCAAATGGTATGGCTCTACCAATCAACAGAGCTACTCCTTAGGTCCTATAATTGTACTCCCAATGTCCTCTATTTAGTGTCACATTTGTATCTTCTTCGTGGGGTTAATGCCAGAAATGAATTCTGAAGTGCTTTAGCCTCAGATTATTTGGTTGTACCAACAAGTGGAGACACTCTCTAATAGTCCTAGTACAAAACTCACAAACTGGAGTTTTCATTGGCTCAGTTCATTGGGCTCTACCAACCAGCGGAGCCAATCTCTAAATCCTATCACCACGATCACGAAGTTGTGCTGCAAGTTGTTTGGTCTACCAATAAGCAGAGACATTTTCTAAGGCCTACAATTTCAATGACAAAGCGGATGTTCTGCTTCAGCTTATTTTGCTTTATCTACAAGCGAAGTCACTGTGCAAAATGTCTCCCTTTTTTTCTACCCTCTTGCCCAATGACCTAAAAGAGCATAGGATGGTGCTGGAGCCTTTCATTCTCCATGGCATCCCCCACTGGCTTGGCAGCCAGCTGACATTACTGAAAGATGATATTTAATATAGGTGTTCATGCATTGCTCATCACTAGGTCTCTCCTCTCATGCCCTAATGGTTGCACACTGAACTCTACCAAAGTCAACAGAGTGCTGCAGGGCTACTGGTGGTAAAGTGGCTCTGTTAGTCAGCATTGCCCGTGGACAGTCTGTGGTGGACCAGACAAAAGAGTTTGGGAATATATTTGGGTTGACCAAGAATGAGGGGCGGATGACGGTCATTTCCTACAGCCAGACCACCGATTGACTAGCGTGTTATCTGACACTCCCTTGTCATTGCCACTTCTGGGGGAGGGAGCCGCAGAAGCGGGGTCTGAGGCACCTGATATGTGCTCCCTGAAAACATCCTTGTGCCACATCTTGCAGTGATTGAGCATCAGTGATATGCGTGAGGCACACTTCTCTGGGTTACCTTGCTTAACTACGTCCTGGCACTGTGTTCCTCTTTCTGACATTTCTGCCCACAGGCAAGCTGAAGTTGTCACCTACCCATGATCAGATGACTGGTGTCATGGGTGGGAAGGACCTCTGATCTGACTTTGCCTTTGCAAGAAGCATGCACCTGCATTTACCTTTCTGCCCATTGCTCATGGGCAGGCCATGGTCATTAACCACAGTCTCCTCTTGAGACATGTGCTGGGGAACCATCTCAATGTCCTCCATATGGTGGTACTCTCTGTCCTACAGCACACACTCCTGGGCTCCCCGCTCCTCATTGTTCCCCTGCATCGTTGCAGCTACCCCTTCCTGCTGCTGCTAGCATACCACCACCACCACCCCCCAACATCAAGGTACCTTTAGAGGTCCACATTTTGCAGGATCTCTTTGAGTGTCTATACAGCCACCACAACCTTCCACTGATTGGTAACCTTGTCAACTCCTTCAACCACACAGTCTGGCCTAGGATATCTATGTTCAAATTTGGCCCTCTCTGAAGAGCCATCCTCTTCCAACTGCCAACCCAAATGTGCCATCTACCCCTCCTCAACCACTATCTCACCCTTCTGAAACACCACTGTGGCACACATCCTGGCCAACTGCCCACCTCTGCACTCCCTTCAGATTAAAGAATATGCTGCTGCCCAAAATGTCGAACACAAAGCAAGACAAGTGACACACACAGGCAAATAGATTAATGCAAGATTCATACACTGAGAATGGGTTCTGTAAAAAGTCACACAGTAGAAAAGGTGACTGGCTAATTCACAGCACAGGAAGACCCTTTGGATTCATGCAAATGTTTCTACAAACACAGGAAAGGAAAGGTATCAGGAAACATTTTTTAATTGTTGGGTGACACAAAGGGAAAAATGGGGAAGCACAAGAAGAACTTTTTCATTAATTTTTTAATAAATGTGTCAGAAAGGAAAAAGGGAACGGGAGAAAGAACAAGCAGGACTTTTTTAATGATTTTTAAAATTGTATTTTGTATAAGGGATATCACTGTTACAATTAGTCGACAGAAGATAAGATGAGTCCGGCGTATGACTTCCAAACTGATTTATTCTGCTACCTGAAGATAAAGTGCTAAGCAAGTGCAGAGATATATCCTTGAAGAAGGTATGTGTGAAAGGTACAACACAACAGGCATCTGATCAGATTACAAACGGGGGCTGTTAGGGCAAGGTTGGTTTTAACAGAAAGAAAAGGCTTACTATCCCCACAGGGTTCTTGGAGTGTTATCTCCTCCACCAAGGACTGGGCTTCTATTTTTCTAAGGGACAGGAACTTAGAACAACATACCTCCTTCTTTAGTCTAGAAATATGAGAGGTTGATCTTAGGACTTTGGTTTCCCTCTCGCTCCCTTCCTGTGTAACCAAAAGTCAGAGACCCCAGTTGTTTAGAAGAAAGACTTGATGTAGCTATCTCCTCCTCTCGCTGATTGCTTTCTCTGCCAACTAGCCCCAGCGAAGGACTTTTGTCCCCATCATCCTCCTTCCTCTTGGAGATGCTCTTCTTAGAAGTTAGCCTTCCTCCTGCCAACAACTCCTTTTCAGGTGGTAACTCTCCTCCACTCCAGCAAACTTTCTCTGATGTGCATTTTTGCTCAGATGGTAACCCTCCTCCCTCATATAACTATTTCCTAGATGGTAACCCCCTCCTGCTCCAAAAGAGTCTTATCCTCCCAGTCACCAGCTACCTCCTACATCCTCCTTCCTCAGTACAACATCTCTTGACATCTCTTGCTTATCACTCTCCCCCAGAATCCAAACACTCCTCCACAGCTCCTATTCCAACACCCCACACATGGAGTCTGGCCAGTTGTACCTTTTCATCCTGACTTTCCACCCTTCAGGGGGTTGCACCTGGGGAGATGGCTTGGTCTAGTTTGGGATTGTCCCATGTTACTGGGGGCCATATGGTGAGGGTCTGAGCTTATTTCATGGCTTGCCATCATCTTGGATGCCACAGTGGGCCCAGCTGTGCAAGACCTGGACTTGTCTTCATCTGAAATTGGCTGTGAGTCTTTCATCCTCCTTCCAAACCCCTCTGTTATCTGTGTGTCTGTAAAATCCATTGCAAAACCCCACATGAGTCAGTGAACCCTTTCTGCCTCGAATAGCTTTTGTCGTAGAATTGCTGCTGTGTATCTTGTGATTGTGACTCTGGAACAATGAGGAGAAACGGTTTATGGGCATGGTTCCAACGAAACGTGCTGAGAATGTTCTCAGTCATTGGTCCTCATTACAGGTTTGGTGGTACCCCGCTGGTAAACCCGACGGGATACCACCAAACGGTAATACTGTTACCCGGCCACTTGATCTGCCGGAAGTGCTGGCAGATTACAGCAACGGTATGTTAATTCCCATTCAATGGAGCCCATAGGACTCCATGTCGGGATTGCCGCTATTACCAGCTGTTTTTTTGCCAGTGCGGTGCCTGACTTACCCCCAGCTTTTGGCTGGAGGTAAATCAGGCCACCCCACCGACAAACTTGTACTCTGCCGGCCAAGAATCTTGCCGGTAAACTGAATTTCCGGTGTGTTAATTCCAGACCGGCAGGGTCATCATGAGGCCGATGTATATATATCGCATCCACATTGATCCCACAACCGGTGGCCGTCTGTGTCCTGTGTCTGCAGAATTTCTCTGGCAGAACCGCTGATGAAATACAAGGAAGCAGAACTTAGAAATTCTACTTTTTCTTGCACCGGCTCTGAAAGGAAAAATACATCACAATCACCGTCCAAGATAGTTTTTTACTGGACACTAGTGTTGAGAAAAATACTGAATTTCCATTGTGCCGGGGATTTTGTTTGTCGTCAACCCCCCAGCCCCCTCAGGGTAGAGAATGATGGCTAGAACTGCCCTCAGGGGCCTGAAGTGTTAATCGCTACCATTGATAACTATGGCCATGTCCTGTGGTTGATGCAAGAGTTTTCACCCACAGACATCCATGGGGTTTCCCAGGTTCTGCTGCTGGAGCTTTCTCCCATAGCCAGGACCGGGATTTTCTAGGGTCCAAGCATGGAGACGTTTTCCATAGACATCAATGGAGTTTTGGGGAGATTCCATCTGACAGTTCCCCAGCTTACTCTGGGACTTCAGCAAGGGGGATCTGGGGAATTCATGTTTACCTTCTCTGGCTCCCAAAACCATTAGCTTGGCATGGTAGACAGCCCCTAAAATCTCCCCGCTGTTAATACCCAGGGTCACGCAGGACACCTCCTCACAGGGAGTAAGGGCAAAAAGAGAAGATAATAGAGGGGGCCTAAAACCGCACACATACAAAAGGGAATGAAGCAGGGATCAACAATAAAAAATCAAACACCACAAAACATTACCAAAGACAAACGGAGGACAAACAGGGATAGAAAAACTACCATAAACAAATAGTACATGCCTCAAACACTGTACAGAACGCCCCAAAAACAAACCCTCCTTCAAAAACCTGTTCCTTCCACCCACATCTCTGCATCCAAACAAAACCCACAAAAGAAGCAGGAAGAGATATGGAACTTCTAAAGGCTTGCAAACCGTTTTGAGATTGTTCTATAACTCTGATTAGGTGGCCAAATTCCCATCCGAGTTTGAGGCTCTTGATGGAACAGCGGGACTAGGTCCTACCCTGAAGACCCGATATATTGTTTGACCCATTGGAAACCCCACTGGAATAGCACGGTGATGGGGCCGCGGAACATGCCTGTAAAGGCTTGAACCGCATGCGTGACACATTTAGAGACGTCCAAGCCCCCCAGGCCGGTAGGTGTTTGTTAGGCAAAGTTTGTATGCAGTACACTTTGGGAACACTACACACAACTAGGACTACAGGTGTAAGTAAAACCAACCTTTGGTATAAGTCTGTACTACACAGTTTTGGTAGCAGAGGTGAGCAGCCAGGCTTATCTCAAGAGGGGAATGTGAGCTGTAATGATGTTACACAGAGGTCTACAATCACAAGTGTTCAAACTATTACACACAAGGTTTCTTTGATAAATACTTATTAATTTATGTATCTGTCAGTTATAAAACATTCATAAAACGGAGGCAATTATATATCACACACAAATACACTTCAACACTATTTCAGAAATACTTTTCAAGAGGAGTAAAAGGCAATGGTTATTAGAACATGAAAGGTTACAGTTATTCTTAGACAGTGCAAATATTTAGAGTTCACCAGAAGAGTCAATTCAATTCAATAGGCTAGGCCAAAGTCAATGGGCTAAAGTGTGGATTAAAGTAAACTAACTGTTGGTCACTGACAAGTTCTCTCTTGATTGACTCGAATCCCTCCTTGCATTTCTCATCCCATGTGAATACCATCTCCTTTTTCAACAACTGTCTCAGAGGATCAGTTAATGTTGCATATTCAGGCACATACCGAGCATAATAACAGGTCATTCCTAGAAATGATCTTAATTCCGCTTCATCTTTTGGCGGTTCTAATCCAAAAATGACATTCACTTTATCTGGGTCAGACTTTATTCCATTTTCCGCGAAAATGTGCACAAAAATGTTTAAACTACGTTTGTTCACATCACATTTCGGACCATTTAGAGTCAAACCGCTCCTCTGCAGGATTTCACATACTTGTTCTAATTCTTCATCATGCTGTTTCAGGTTAATTCCATAAATAAGTATGTTATCACTATAGTTGAATACATTTCTTACTGGTGCTATGGCTTTCCTTATTGACTCTTGAAATATCTCTGCAGCAGACGATATGCCAAAGCTCAATCTCTTATATCTAAATAGACCATCATGGGTGGTAAATGTGGTTATAGGCCTTGATTCCGGATCAATTTCCAACTGATGGTATCCTTGATTCAAATCAAGCTTTGTAAATCTGATTGCCTGATTTAGACGAATAATCATGTCAATATTGGGATCCGGATGTCTTTCTCTCTGTATTGCTGTGTTAGGGATCCTCATGTCCACACATAAACGAAGACTCCCATCCACTTTTGGAACAACCACCAACGGAGATACCCACGGTGTGGGACCACCCCCTACTCTCTCAATGATATCCTTATTGATAAGTTGTGGCAGTTTCTGAGACACCTTCGCTTGGTGATGGAAACCTATTTGTCTTGGATGTTGAGGAACCGGATGATTTTTGGGATCACTGTGCAAATATATTGCATCCCCTTTCATCTTTCCTACACCGCTGAACAATTTAGGACATTTTTCTTTTATCTTTTCCAGATCCAATGTCTCTTCTGTCATAGTTTGTATATTATGACTTTGTGATGGCATCCCTTTAATCATTTCCGATTGACTATAATTGATATCAATGAGTCGTAGTTTCATAGCAGTCTTGCAACTGATGTGACATCTCCCCACCGCAGGACTGCTTACGACGTGCATTTCAATTGGTACACAGATATCCTTATGAATCAAATCACATTTAAATTTTCCTTTAGAATGTAATGGTTGTGTTGCTCCCCATTGGAAAATATTAGCTTTTGATGGTTGTAATGGGTATAATTGAGCTATCTTTCCATATGCCTTTTCACTCATCACATTCACCGTTGCACCAGTATCAACTAGAAATGGTATGTTTTGTCCACTTAGATTCACTGTGACTTTTATAGCTACATTCCCATCTGAAGTCTTATAGATTGCTCTCACATACTCTTTGCTGCACCTGTCATATTCCTGGTATTCCCTATTCATGCACTCTTCCTCTAGTGGTGGGTTCTCGTGCAGATCTCCATATGACATTCTTTCTTGATCTTGGTATGACTGTGAGGCTTGGAGTTGTTCCTGCTCCACTTGCTTTGTTCTTTCCACTTGTAAAATATTCATAGCCCTAACAAATCCCTGTTGTTGAGTCTGTTGACTTGGATTTGTTCTTGGACTCCCATTTGGTCTTTCTAATTCCTTCTCTGGGTAGGTTTTTGCACTGAAATACCCCTGATTTTCATATCTTCGACTTGGGAATGTCTATACTTTTGATTTATATGTAGGCACCAAAGGCATTCTTTCTCTGCACATTGTTTGAAAAAGGTTTTCTTGACCACATCTCAGGCATGTTTGGCCTATGGCAGGACACTGACCTCTGTGTGGGAATTCAAACCCACATCTGCAGCAGTGTCTTTCCATGGTATTTTTGCGGTCATTCCACACTTCTTGGCAAGTTATTAACCCAGCTGATGCGTTTGAATATCTTCTTTGCTATTGCACATTTTGACTTTGACTCATAGCAGCAATAGTGTCCAGTCTTTTTGGGATTTCCATATTCACCGCTTGCGTGTCAATCCTTTCATAAACTCTTGCCAACTCCAACACTTCTTTCAATGGAAGGTTTTCTTTTAGTAAATGTTTTCTAAACTGAGATGATACACAACCTTCAATAATTCTCAGCCTGATTGCCTGGTCATCATTAAAATGTGTAAAGTCACAGTATGTTGCCTTTCGCTGGAGGCGTAGTGCAAACTGCGCTATGGTTTCATGTGGGCTTTGTGTGCACTGATTAAAGATATATCGCTCATAATCCCTATTTGGCGGAACGATTATCCGGGTATTTATTGCTGCCACCAGAAGTTACATCAGCTTTTCCTCCTCAGGTATTGTTTTGATAATGGTTTTCATTTCTTTCCCCACTAGGTTTATAAAAAAAATCCATTTTGTTGATGGCATTTTGGTTTCCAACTGCCCTTAAAAATTCTTCAAATTCATCTAGCTCTTCTTGCTATCTCTGTCCCTGGTCTTCCTGTGGTTCCAAGTTGAATGGATTTGGCCTGCATAGATAATTACTTAAATTGGCAGACATGACTGTTTCCAATGTGGGCTGAGATGAGCTCATGTCCGCACTCGCATTTTCAGAAGACATGTTCATTTATTTTGCCTTGTATTATCTTATTACTTCTTCACCCTGTGTTTGTTTTGCAGGTTTGTTTATTCTTCTTGTTGTACTTTCACTTTCTACTTTTTCTTTCTATTATTTGCCACTGTTGATTAATAATTTTATTTTTGTTTTGCATGAAGCTTCAGTATATTGCTTTGCTTTATTTATTTTTTTAATGGCGTTTATTTTGCCAATGAAATTGTTATGCTGTTCTAAATAAATGTTTATTTTGTTGGCTTTGCTTTTTTTTCATATACTTTCTCTCTCCTTGTTAGCAATTATAATTTATCTTGTTGACATCCTCTGTAACCTCCTTTTTGTTTATTGTATTCATAGATCAACGTTATTTCCCTGTGCCGTATCATTTTGTGTCTATTTTATACAATGCGTTGCCATGAAAGCCTTTTGACATATGTACGTGTACAAATATGACAGCAAGTTTTTCGACGTCTTTGGGTACTTTTCTCTAATGTTTTTGCGTCTACATACGCTCACCGCTTACTGCTCCTTGCTCGCGCTTCACTGCATGTAACTTCGTCCGTTTACTTTTCTGTGTTCAAAAGATGCAATGCCTTAGCAATTTCATGCGCGTTTCATTTATGACTATTTTTTTATGTCTACATAACCCATCTATACAGCTGTCGCCTCATGCATGCGTGCCTTACCGTTCTTCTTTCTTGTTTCACTTTCTTCAATCCCTCATTCCGTTCCGTACTGCTGTTGATTGCCTGTATTTTGTTTCCTTCCTTTCTGCTTCAGAATTTCTGTTCCTCTCCTTCAATTCCAGTCACGTTTCCCCTCATCGCCATTGTTATGTGCCTGGTATACATTTGTTATAGTAATACACAGGAGCCCTCTAGGTACACTTTTACTTCTTTAATTCATCATCATAACTGAACTCTGCCCATCCCCACATTCCAGATTCCCCAAGCTCCCTCTACATTCTCTTACATCACTCCATAGTCATCTTTAGAACCATTACACATGACAGCGGCCAGCATAGAATATATAACAAAGACATCATGCCTCCTACCTTCACACTACCACTTTTGCACTGCAGACTGCCTCCCTTCTCCATACAGACTGCAGTGCCCCTACTTCCCCCTTCAAACCACTAAACTGCAGAGCACCTTACTGACTAGACATCCCTTGCCCCTTATCTACACTACACACCGCCCTCCTCTCAATTCTAACCTCTACACTGCAGAGCACCTTCCTGACTGGACATCCATGGACCCTTAGATAGACTAAACACCTCCCTCCTCTCACTTCTTCACTGCAGACCTCTATTCTGCAGAGCACCTTCCTGCCTAGATATCCCTTGACCCTCATCTAGACTGCAGACCCCCCTACTCTCACTTCTAGACTGCAGACCTCTACACTGCAGAGCACCTTCCCGACGAGGCATCCCTTGACCCTCATCTAGAATACAGACCTCCCTCCTCTCATTTCTAACCTCTACACTGCAGAGCACCTTCCTGAGATCCCTTGACCCTTAGCTAGACTACACAACTCCCTCCTCACTTCTGCACTGCAGACCTCTACACTGCAGAGCACCTTCCTGACTACACATGCCTTGACCTTCATCTAGACTGCACACCTCCCTCCTCTCACTTCTACACTGCATACCTCTACACTGCAGAGCACCTTCCTGACTACACATGCCTTGACCCTCATCTAGACTACACAGCTCCCTCCTCTCACTTCTACACTGAAGATCTTCTACCTCCGACGGCCACACTGTAGGTAACCCACCTCAACCCTCCACTTCCAGCCTCCCAGCTCTACACTGCATGCCCCACTTGCACACTGCTGTCTGTAGGCAGCCATCTGCTCACCTCTACCTGAAGACCTTTCTCTCCAGTCTCTAGACCCCTCTTCTACCGCTGATATACTGCAGACCACCCTTCCCCCTCTACTAGGCTGCAGATCCACAAGTCTTATTATACTGAGAAAAGTCCCTGGAATACGATTTCAGAAATTGACATGCGCTGAGGAGAATAATCAGCAGGTTATCTATCAATGGGCGAATTATGGAAATCGAGTCATGACTTTCTCTTGGGTCAGAATGCTCCGGTCAAGAAACACGTGGACCGGATAACCAAATGCTTTACCAACCTGAAAATGAACTTCCCAGAAGAGTTTGGATTTCACAATTCAGTTTCGCAGAACTGCTTATTCGGAGACTCCCACTTACAGTCACAGGCCAATAGGTGTAAACAGATACTTCAGGACATTGACCTTGGCCATGAGTTGGGGGTGGATTTGTGTGAGCAGTGGAACCACCTTCCCTTTGGTAACACTAACAATGAGAACAAGGACACACAGTCCTGCTGTCAGAAAAAAGTACAACTCCTGGCATAAGGGAAGGCTAGGTAGCGTAGAAGCAAAACACATTTAATTGCCCTGCCTGAGGTCAAAGTCCCTTTCCACAAGGTCTATTAATGAGTGAACAATTGAGTAGGGCCCAAGGACATAGCTAGAGGTGATTATAGCTACGCATCCGCTGCCCCGCCACTGGACCACCTCTCTGCCCCACTGCATGGCTTCCCAAGCATCCCATGACTTGAGACTATGAGTGGGCATATCGCATGTCTTGTGGAGTAGCAAGCAGAAACGGTCTGGGAGTCATTGATGGATAAAACACATATTACTTTAATTCAGGAGACGTGGGATCACAAGCCTGCCTTTAAACAAGGTGTTGCTATTTTAGCATCCTGGCGGTGTTCGTAGTGAGGGAGGGGCTTAGAGGAAGAATGACCAACAGCATGGATCGCAGTGAGGCTAGCAGTTAAATTGAAGATAGTTTCCACCAATGGGGAAAGCAGCATGTTTTAGATGAGTTTCATGGATGGGAGCCACTTCTAGAGATCCTGCAACAGTATAACACATGGTGTGGTCAGGTTGGAACATGTGCACTCCTGCCCTGTACAATAGATTGGTTGCCAATAATTAAAGAAGAGTGTGGTAGAGATCCTGAGGGGTTGATTTTGTTGGCTGGGGATTTCTCTGGACGTATGGCCTGAGAATTGACCAGCAAGTTGTTGCTCTCTGTGCTGGCCAAGGAATCCCTAAAATGAAGTACCCCTTACCTCACAGAAAGGTATTCGGCAGGCCAATGCAGCTGCTGGCCCTGGCGTATGGCCTTGGGGCACTAAATGGCTCCATGGCATGGCATACCTTCTAGGGGCACTGCAGTAATTGTGCCATCAGCCATTGTTTTAGTAAAGGTTCCTTTTCAGGGCTGGTTATCAAGATTGAGATTTCCACTAAGGCCAAAAGTGACCATGACCAAGGGTAGTGCACCTCCAGAAGCCGTTACGCAGACTAGACACTGTCATGAGTGATAACTTGCCTTTTGGTGTGCTAAGAAATGGCTGGTTTATCAAATGGGGTCACATTAGCCTGAGCAAGACTTTGCCCTGTATCTGAACTCCATTCTTCTCTATTTGTGGTCACCTTGGACATGACGGATGTTCCGTGCAAAGTTATTGACGCTGTGGAATAGGTCTTGGCAATGCTCGAGAACTTCGACTGTCAGGAGGCCGACAAGTAAGGGCAGGACCGGAGCACCCGTGGATATGAGTGGCAAGAAAAGGTATCAGTGGTTTGATGATGAACGGTTTCACGCTAACAATGCCTTATCTAAGGCAGTCGCATAGGAATGGGGTGAGGCCCGTGCTGTGGGCTTTTCAAGCACTTGGGGTGGCAAAGAAGGAGGCAATGACGGAGGAGGCCTCGGAGGACCTGATGGCTCCATTTGAGAATACAAACTCTGAATTCCTTTAGGCCTTCGGGACCTAGAGGGGCCGTGATTTCGTACCTGCTATAACTGTAAATATAACTGAAGATACTTAGAGGACTAATTTCTCAAAACATTAAAACAGTCAGAACATGTCAGTTAGCAATGTAGCTGCAGCCTCTGTCCTATTAGTGAACATGTAGTGTTCCCTGCAATGCAACGGTCTCACGGCTGGTATATTTAGTGTCGCTCCGGCCCTTCTGGTGCCATTTTTGACAAATTGCTTTAATGGCACTGTTAGCTATGGAACGCGTCACATATGCTTGAAGCTGGTAGAGATGATCTCTATTGATAACATGCATTAGAAAGCCAATAGATTTAGCTTTGCACATTGGCTTTGCCAATGCTTGTTTTCACAACATTATTGACGTGCCACGACTTCAGGAAGTCCCTTCAGCTAAAAAGTGTAAGTGACTAGATCAGCCAGTATGCAACTCAGCTACTGAGAAATTCATTTGGATACAGCGTAGATCTTATCTGTACCACGAGTACGATATTTAAGCTCATGTGTTCCCTTCCTGACGTTCACATATCACATGCAGGTTAGGGCTTAGGAGCCTGAAGTATGAGGGTTAGACAAGGACGCATTCCTCTCTCTTTGCTGAGCAGAGGATGCAGGGAAAAGGGGCTCATAGGTTTCTCTTGACTGCCCCCAAACCAAGGGTAAACCACAAGAGTTGACATGGCCGCCTGTTGTCATTGAAATGCCTATTTATGCATATCTGAGGTTCATTGAAAGGGCACCAGCGGTGCTGCGGGAGTTTGCAATAATGTTCTGTTTGGTTTCTGTACAGAAACTGAACTGGAAAGAGCCCTCCTGCAGTCAGCCGCATGCTGCTCGTGTTCTGCCTGGGGGAGTGAGGCTGCTGTCAACATCCATAATGTGCATCCATGGCCTACAGTGGTGACTATGCTGTCATGAGTAGAAGAACAGACACCTGCTGGGACACGTTTTCCAAATTGGCTTTGCAGATGTGCAATATGTGAATAAACAGCAATTTGGAGAGTCTCTAACACTTGCATGTGTTGAGTTTCCCCCAATAAAGGTAGTGATACACAGAGGTCTTCAAAGCACATAGCAATGCTGCAATTTGGCCTGGGGTAAGCTGGGGCCCGCCTGCTGTAAATCATCTTGTTTCACTTGTGACCCCCCCCCCCACCAGACATTTTGTGTCGAATATGACCCTGCTTTGCAGCAATCATTCTTGCAGGCCCAAATCAAATAAATAAATGCATGCAAGTGTTTAAGGAGTCGATATTGAAATGCTTGGGCGTAGTAACTATTGCATGTACAGAAACACTGCAGTACCATGACAGATGTGAGTAGGAAAGGAAATGGAGAATATGGTGTGCATTAGCATACAAAACACGTGTGTGGGTGTGCTTTCCAAATATGTTCTCAAGCAGCTACACAAAGCTCAATTCTACAACTGGTCAATTAATAAACACTGCAACCAGGAGGGTGCAAAAGCTTGTGTCGAATAAGAACAGATTCACAACTCAATGCTTCACCGTGTCAAGCGAAACAGAGTCACACGTTTAGTTTGGCTGCACGCCTAATACTTATGCCGGACTGCACTTACAACAAGGGCGACAATGCCCAGGCCTAGGGCCGCAGATTGCAAGAAGTTTATTTTCAATTTACTGGTTGTCATTTTTTAAACATAAAGCCAATGTTGTTATTCCGAGTCTGGTGGATCCACAACACTGAGTAATTCTGATCTGTTAGCAGTCATTCCACTCTTCTTTGATGGCCAAACTTGTATATATGCAAATGCTTTATTGTTAGGGTGACTTTTAGGAAACGCGTACTAAACCCAGCATGCTTTAGGTATTGAGTAATTCAGTCATATAACTCTCACAGACATACATGACAGATATATTGCTCTTTGGTCATTCTTATCTTGCCAAAATGTTCTTTAATATGTAAAACAGCCAAAACCTCATTGGTTTTATTCATGCCACTTCGCATTATCTTTGGAGTTCTTTCTAACCAATACACACATACACTCTGTTAAGCAATCACTTTTATATTCAACTACACGACATGCATTTTTTTAAACCACTGCAAAAATGAGGGATTTCCCTTCTAAAAAGTAAAGCTAAAAATGATGCATCATTTTACAATATTAAACACATGCCTATGATTAAGTCAAGCACATTGTTCCCACAGGTGGCACTAAAGTGATGTTCAGAAGCTCAAACTAATTTCCCTCCCAGCACCACATTTCAGAGGTCTGTGACAGCCCAAAAGGTGCAAGCATGAAATAGACCAGAGGTCTGTGTCTGCCCAAAAGGTGCAAGCATGAAATAGACCAGAGGTCTGTGGCCGCCCAAAAGGTGCAAGCATGAAATAGACCAGAGGTCTGTGTCCGCCCAAAAGGTGCAAGCATGAAATAGACCAGAGGTCTGTGTCCGCCCAAAAGGTGCAAGCATGAAATAGACCAGAGGTCTGTGGCCGCCCAAAAGGTGCAAGCATGAAATAGACCAGAGGTCTGTGTCCGCCCAAAAGGTGCAAGCATGAAATAGACCAGAGGTCTGTGTCCGCCCAAAAGGTGCAAGCATGAAATAGACCAGAGGTATGTGTCTGCCCAAAAGGTATAGACCAGAGGTCTGTGTCTGCCCAAAAGGTGCAAGCATGAAATAGACCAGAGGTCTGTGTCTGCCCAAAAGGTGCAAGCATGAAATAGACCAGAGGTCTGTGTCTGCCCAAAAGGTGCAAGCATGAAATAGACCAGAGGTCTGTGGCCGCCCAAAAGGTGCAAGCATGAAATAGACCAGAGGTCTGTGTCCGCCCAAAAGGTGCAAGCATGAAATAGACCAGAGGTCTGTGTCCGCCCAAAAGGTGCAAGCATGAAATAGACCAGAGGTATGTGTCTGCCCAAAAGGTACAAGCATGAAATAGATCATAGAGAAGTTAAAATTGCAAAGAGCAAATCTGAATGCGCAAGTGCATCAAGAAATCTGTGAAAGGAAGCCAAAACTGTGTGCCAAAAGTACACACTGTTCCACAGCTCTAAAGGTGTCCAATAAAGATATCAATTCAACCATCTTTACAGAATCTGCTCAGTGCTAAGCAGGTAAATGGCATCCCTACTGGGTTCATCATGTGTCTTTGATGAAATTCTGCTGCACTCTCGGTACTACCAGAAGACCCAACTGCAAAGTGTGCCACACAATGCATAACTGATGTTTATAGGTAATCTTCACATTAATTATATTTTAAATACAAGGTAGGACTTTTACTGTGAAACAATACTTCAAACGACAGCAGGAAATCTATATATATATACCCACACATCTCAAAATGTTTCTATGTGTTGTAGAGTTCAACCAACTCTATAGCGTTAACACACATTTTAAATTACCTTAGACGCAAGCTGGCAAAACCCATCACCTAAATCACACCCACAAAGGAAATATTGCGCTGCAATGCTCGATCCATTGCTCAGTTTTACTCTTGGAGTGTTGGGTATTTTAAACAATTGCACAAACAGCAATGAGGTAAACAGTGCATACCCCTTCATTTGTTATAAAAGGTGCCTGCATTTTTCAGCTACGAGGAATGCTGTTGCTTCCCACACATGAATATTCAGGGTCCCCCTTAGCCATTACTCCACCGTGAGAATGCACAGCCAAAGATTCCAAGAACCTTCTCCAACTGTCTTTACTTTACTGAGATATCTATGCCCAGGTAGAGTTTACAAACTTTACTTGTGATTTTGCCAGTCCAAGGGATTGGAGGAGCATCCGCTGCAGCAGGTAACTTGTCTTATTTCCATTTTGCCCCCTGCTAACACCAGAGCTGTAACCATAAGAAGGGGGTTGAGTTATTTTTATGCAACATTTTTATAAGATGTGCCTGTACCACTTGCATATATTTCATATGTAAACTTTACCATTTGACAAAGCCATATGTAGAAATGTAGTTATGTTGCATTAATATTACAGGGAGGCATAGGTGCTTCTCATAGAGTGACATCAGGATATTTGTGAGAGAAACTAGATATTAGCATTGAAACCAAAACTCCTCATTCCAACCTTCTCTCACTTGTGTCCAGTTGGCAGGCAGCTTATGTTCTGATCGCTTCCTCTAAAAGATTGTTTTCGGACTTAACAGAAAGTAGAAAATTAGCCGTAACAATTACCTCTATTGCACACAGCTGTAGAACACACTGCCTTCTCCAAATCTTGGGCAGCAGAGATCTGAAAACACTCTTTCAACTAACATAGCATAGAAGATGACAGGCTTGAATTAATAGAGAGGACGCAATACCTTTCTAATCCCAGCAACCTAAGAAACATCCTTATAATGTTATGGAGCCAAAATGGGGGACAAAATGGGGTGAAGAGGCGTAGTTTGGAAACGCAAACAGAGTTTGTTGAAAGGGAGGAATCTGGCAAAGGTGCAGAGTCTGGCAGCGGTGGAGTAAAGTCGGCGGGGTGCATTTACTTATTTAGGCCTACGACAGCAGAAAGCCTAAATATGCCACTGACAGCACTCCACCACCTATTAATAGTTTGAGGTACTGCATTCCCATAAATTAAATGTTGGTGGCCAAGTGCACAACAGTGCCTATTAGGGGCTTGCAGTAGTGGGAAAACGTGACTGGTGCAAAAGCCTGTGAAATGTAAAGAAGCACATTATGGAACATGGGGGGTTCTACAAATCAATAGCTACTGTCACAGAGACTGAGAATTATGGATTATGGTATCTTAATGTGTTGAATTATGTCATTTATAACAATTGGGTGATTTTTGTTGCGACTACATTTTATGGATCCTTGATCTGAAATAAACAAATCAATCAATCAAGAACCACATATTCATTGCTCTAGCTTTCACCAGGACAACAGTGACACTTGTGCGAAGTGGCACAGAGCCACCTATTAACCAGACGTGGTACTCAACTGCTCTATGGAATGTGGGCATGTGTTTGAGACATAGCATCATCAATTAACGGCCTATAGAGCTGCAAACTCGTACATCCAATGTTAGTACCTTACTGCACCACGTTGCATATTAAAGCCTGGGACAGAACACAACTGTACACCAGTTGCTGGTGCCTGGCACCACAGTACCACACCACATTGCCAGTGTACCTAGATTAAAATGGTGCCTTAAACGCACACATTCGAACAACGCCATGCCAAATATTTGTCAGTGCTAAGCCATGCATCCTGGAGCAGCCTGCTGCCTTTACAATGCAATATGTAGAATAAGTAAGAATTTGCTCCCTTTGCTGGAAAAAATATCAATGCACTGCAAAAGCCTGGAAAAATAAAGAAGCACCGGTTCATAGCACTCTGTTTCACCTGGGCAAAGGTGACTCCAGGGTATCTTTGCTGCAGTGACATTACTTGTGGTAGACTGCACAGTGCCACCTATTAAGCATGGTTGATAGAGAACTGCTGTAGGCACGTGTTAGTGCCAGATTGCATAGCGCCACCAAGTAACACTGTAAGGTGGGCAACCTTGTATCATCAAGTTTTAGAGCCTTTGATACTGCACTCCTGTACAACAAGTGCTGGTGTCTGGCTCCACAGTATTGCACAATGCCATGAGGCACAGATCAAGATGTAGCATTGCTATGCACATCAGAACCCCCCTCTCACACACAGTAGAAATGTGTCTGCTAGGTCATGTATCATGGAGCAGCCTTCTCCCTTTACAAAATAATAAGACTACACAAAATACAGCGCATAGGTGGAAGACAATTCAATAAATGCGTTAGTCAGAGTAGACTAAAGGAGCTCTTTTAGGCAGCATTCTAGCTCCAACCTACACAGTAGCCCTGGCTCCTACACAATGGGTGATCCTATGCCCTGGCAAACTGTCTTGCTTCTTTGTTAGAGTGACTGACTGCTTTTCCTCTGTGTTGCAGGTATAAAGAAGCACTGACTCATAGCCCTGTGTTTCACCTTGACAAATGTGACACAAGGGTATGCTAGCTGCAGTTACTTTACTTGTGCAGACTTCAGAGAGCTACCTATT
Organism: Ambystoma mexicanum; assembly: GCF_040938575.1. Lineage (NCBI taxonomy): Eukaryota > Metazoa > Chordata > Amphibia > Caudata > Ambystomatidae > Ambystoma > Ambystoma mexicanum. The sequence goes on along the minus strand of NC_090925.1, from coordinate 321,531,090 downwards.
GAAATATGCGGTAGTGAACTGCTGTAAGCACATGTTAGTTCTGGACTTCATAGCAGAACCAATGGCAGCCTTGTACATCCAATGTTTAAAGCCTGTGATAATGTACTCCTGTACACTAAGTGCTTGTACCAGGCTCCACAGTGTTACACAATGCCATGGTAGGTAGATTAAAATGATAACAAATGTGTCAGTGTTTGATCATGTACCATAGAGCAGCATGCTCCCTTTACAAAAGCAGGGGCGTCATTCAGGGGTCGCAAGAGCGACCCCATCTGCTTGGATGGCAACCCCTATCAATCCCTCATGACCCCTGAATTACCTCCAATCGGAGAATTGCAGGGGGCTTGGCTACAGCCAGCCAAGCACGGGCCGTGTGCTTGGACTCCTCCATTTTGTCACCACTCTCTCAGCAGCAGGCTGTGTCCTGCTGGTGCATCGAGCTGCGAGCATCGTCGACGATCGTTCTGAGCAGAGCAGCTGCACCCCGAGCCAGCGATTCAATGAAAGTGAGACTGGAGAGAGGGGTGAGGTGGTGGTGGTCCACAGGTCCATCGTCGTGTGTGCTGGCAGTATTATGTAACAGCCGGCGGTGGCGGTCCGGTCCTGGGCCATAGGGCAGCCTTAGGCAGTGAGGCCTCCTCATCTGTGAGAGCGCTCATGCTCAACGCCTTGGTGCTCCCAGGGTCCGGGGATCACCACACAGCCCAGCAGTTTTACTGAGCTTTGAAGCGCTCTCCATGCTCTGGGTGGCGGCTAGGGTAGCACACCCTCGGTTCCTGCTGTTTATCTTCGGTGCCCATGGCTTCAACCCCCAGAATGCATTAGTTTGTTAAATGAAGTGTTTGGACTGGACAAGTGATGTGCCTGTGATGTCATATCATATGTGAACATGGATCTGGTCCATCCTTACCTCAAGTTTACAAGACCCACCTTGGCGCACGCACACTTTGTCTTATGGGTGAATGCCCAGGAGCGGACCCTGTCCACTCATCCGCCACTGGCAAGCCCCCTTTTCTACTTGCAGTTTGTGTTTGATTTTTATGAAGAAGTAAGGAGAAAATACAAAAAAATATGACTATAGATAGCAGTATAGATAGTAATGTGAAATGTCTGTATGGTGTCTTTCCTACTCATGATGTTCGAGACCTGTATTACTAATCTAAATCCATTTCAAGAATACTTGGGTGTCAAGTTTTGTCACATGCTTTTAGAAAATAGTCTGATAATGTGTACGTTCGAATGCACTTTGGGGGTCATGGGTGCAGTATGTGAGAAACCAGAGGGTGTCTCACCCGCTAGTCCCCGGAGATTTCTTTCTCAGTTGGCCAGGGCATGGCCATTGCCTTTGGATCCAGACCCTGAAGGTGGACCAGTGCGGGAGGATCACCTGGGTGAGCGGTCTTCCGGGAGTGGGGGTGAGAGAGCTGATGGTGATACGCAGTATTCCCCCCTTTTTTGTGCATCTACCCGTCCTATTTTGTAGGATTTTCCGAAGTCCCAACCCCCACCCCCTTTTTGCACAAACACTGGGCTGAGGAAGAGGGTGACTGAGAGTAACCAGACTAACTCTCTCACATCATACTGGACATGTCCCGTTAATTGTCACTTTGCACTAAGTGCATACACATGATACCAGTTAGCTCTTCTCACACGAAGAAAAGGCAACACCTAAAGACAAACTCTGAGCAAGGCGGGACACGAGTATGAGCATAGCTTCTGGGACAAAGGCACACCTACTGTAACAGAGCAACGGACCAAGGGATGAGATTAGCGGGACGAAAATCACGAGGGTTCCATGCTGGAGGTCATTGCCTCCGACAGACTGCAAAAGACACGTGGAGAAGGCCAGATCCCACAAGTGAAGATTGCATTGTGTTTCAAGGACGCCAGGGACCCTCCCTGGTGAACGGCAGAGTTGGGGAGGTGAGGCAAAGGATGTGGTAGTAACCTTGACTCGTGAATTTGAAATAGCAAAACAAGAAAGAGGCACACAAAGCCGGTGAGTTGGCAAGCAACCTAAGAGATCGGTGTGTGAATGAACTTTGAAGTAAAAGGCAGCTGTAAGATCAGCGACACTAAGTAACAGAGTGGTCCGGTGAAAGGAATTTCGAAAGTCTCCATGAAAGGTATATTGTATGAAAAGCAAACCAACAGCAAAAGTGAATTACGTAAACATGAACTTTGAGTTGAAGTGGTCCTGCGGTAGTCTGTAAAGAGAACCATGCACATTTGCCAGTCTTCGACATCCGAAAGGGGTCCGAGTCTGATTGAGCGAGAACAGAAGTACAATAAGCTTGGGGAAGGGAGCCCCCTGGCAAGTTTGTGTTGAACTGTGACGTGAGAGGTCTAAGCTTGACAGAGGGGGACCTACGTGAACTGTGTGCTGTAAGGTCTGAGCCCGGCAGAGAGGGACCTTTGTGAACTTTACATTGGAGATACAAGTTTGGAAAGTCAAGAAAAATACCTTAACTTGGAAGACCAGGTGGACCTCAATCCACGATTTGGAACTGCGTAGAGTGTTACAAACCGAGCCAGAGGGTGACATCCTGCCTACAAGGACAGCCTTACTCCGTGAGGTCTAACGTGGGGAGGAGAGCTGGTTCAACCACATTTTTTACATTTGAACATTGATTTTTCCTTTACATACATTCCTCCCTTTTACACTTTTTGTGCAAGAAATAGGGCAGGCATTAGGTTTTATTAGCATAGGCCATTTTGATTTGACAGACTCCGCTAGGACTGTTTTGTTTATCGTCTGATCATCTTAGTTATAGGGCAAATAAGGAGTTTCTACGGCACCAACATTTTCAATAAAAGTTTTGCATATTGTATCCATTGTGTCAGTGTTATACTTGTGATACCATGCCTTCCCTACAAGTATCATAGCAAATTAACATATCATAATAAGGCATATATCCAAATTCAGCAGTACCTAGAGACCAATAATCTACTAGGGCTTAGACAATCGGGGTTCAGGCCTCTCCACGGAATGGAAATGGCCTTGATTGATCTGAAGATGCAAATTGATCAACTGAAAGATAATAGACAATGTGCACTACTCCTTCTGTTAGATCTATCAGCCGCCTTGATCTAGTGGACCATAACATACTACGTGAACACCTGTCTTCCGCGGCTAATTTCTCACAAGAGGCCAGAGACTGGATCAAATCCTTTCTAAGTAACAGATCGATGAGAGTCTTCTCACCTTCCGCTGCTGCGGACCCTGTCCCCATTACATGTGGAGTGCTGCAAGGCTCTTGTGTCTCTCCAACTATGTATAATGTATTTACCAAGCCCCTATTTGACAAACTGGATCATCTGGGTGTTATCTAACGAATTATGCAGGTGACACCCTGATACTCATACCGCTATCTGGTAACTATGACCTTGACCTTGCCCTACTAAAAAATTTTACCTCATCATTCAGGCTTGGATCGCAACCCACAGCCTCTGCCTGAATGATGAGAAGACAGAAATCCTAATCCTAGGTGCCCCTAACAACATCAACAAACTAGACATTCAGTATTCAGCCTTCAACATAGATGGCAACATTATCAAAACTGCCAGGGAAACGAAAACCTTAAGATTCTACCTAGATTCCACCTTGAACCTTTTAAAACAAGTCAACGTGACAGCCTCGTCCACTGCATACGCATGCAAGCTTATACATGCCTGTAAACCATACCTATCTACTAACAGCTGCATCATACTAGCAAGAGCACTAATCTTGTTTAAACTTGATTACTGCAACGCACTCTATGCAGGTGCAAATAAACTAGTACTGCACAAGCTCCAAACACTACAAAATAATGCTTTTAGAACAGCCCTGAGCAGCCCAAGGAGAGCTCACATTTCAGAAACAAGAAGGAACCACAATTGGCTCTCCGTTAAAGACAGGATATAGTACAAATTAGTTTCCATTACCCACAAATGCCTCAATAATGCCACACCACAGTACTTGAAAGATAAAATCTTCATGAAAACTTCATCTAGACCTACAAGGACAGCCAACTCCTTCTGCATCACAGTCCCACGCTTCGACCTGAAAAGAGCTGGCAGCAACAGCTTCCCTGTTCAAGCATCCCTCTCCCCCTTCATCTGCGCACCAACCAGACCTTCCAAAATTTCAGGTCCAATGCCAAAAAATGGCTGTACATGAAGGACTCCACCAACCTGACTGCTTAGAGTACTAGAAGCCAACAACCTCCTTGCATACTCTGCCTAGCACTTATCCTTCTAGTCTATCTACCCCCCTCCATACCATCCTATCCCCACTCCCTATGGTCTTAATGCCGTTGTACTCATATGTACCTAATCCTCCATTTGCTGATGCTTGCTCATGTTATGTACATATCGTCTGTTCCTCTATTTGTATATATCTATCTTGTATTATGATCGGTATGTAACTATCTTGCTCCTAAGCTGTCTTGTAATGCGCCCAGATACCCCAGGGCGCTTTATAAATCAATAAAACAAACAAACAACATAAATGTAAACCGGGCAGACTGACAGACATGCGCTGTCATCAGAACAGCGATTCTCTGACAAAAAGGCATGATCTGCACCCTCTCATCCCAGACTTAGTGGAAACTCGCATCCAGTTATGCATGCGATTTTTAGGCCCAGACTTAAATTGCAAATGCACAACTACAAGTCCCAAAACGCAAAGTTCTGGGTGAATAAAGGTGCACCTACAAGACGGGCTTCTTGCCAGTTCTAGGCAAGGAGAGGATACTCAAAATGTAAAATGTATTTGCAGTTCAGTTCCCCTTTAATTTCATACAGTTGCAGTTTAACAGAAACCTCAGCACAAGTTACGGTTATCTGTGCCAACTAAGTGTGCATAAGAACTTGTGGCGCTCAACACTTTCATTTGTCATCAAGCCTTCAAATAAACTGTTATACCTCACCGCCCGGCCCTCACTCTCGAGTCTAATGCAACTCTTACCAAAGTGGTTATGGGATGTTTTCCACTGACGCTAACTGTTGCGCCCTGAAGCCCTCTCGCCCAGGAGCACAGGTCGCCCTCTAGCGCAATCCCTGTGCCACCCTACTTTTGCCAAGTTTCCTGTTAAGCAAGGGGAGGCTTCTTTACTCATATCCATGGTTCACCGAGCAATGTACATTTCTTCTCATTGTTAGATTTTAGGTCTGTACTCTGAGACAAGTCTGAAAGGAAGCGTAACGTAAGCGTAATGTATTAACCAAAATCATTGAGATTAGCTTGTGCTCCATTTTTCTTTTTTTTAAAAAATCTACGCTAAACAGCAACTGAATTTTTCATTTTGCGACCTTTACTTTTGGAATCACACTGAGTTTGGACCTACAAGTTTGTGTGCTGTTGCCACAGAACGGATAGACATTGAAAACTGCTGAGCTCTCGGGCTGTCACGAACTGGTGAGTGCAGCTCGAAAGTCCAGTGTGTTTTCTTTTTTGCCTTCTGTGACATGTACAATGGGAAAGCAAAAGGTGATGTTGCAGAATGCAAAGAATTAAACCAGAACTCACTCTGCTGGGGTATTCATTGTTAAGATGTGTATGTATTGTCTTCAGTTTTCCTCCTCCACCTCCTCACCAGTTTTCTTCCAATTCCCATTGCTGCAGTGACATAGCCCCAGTCAAAAAGGAAGATCATCCTGGAGTCATTCTGGAGTCATCAGATGACTCCATCCTAGAGTCATCCATGGATAGTTCAGGAAGATCATCCTGAAGTATGTGTGTGGGCTGAAATATTTAATGAGATGATGACTCTAGAGTCATCACAGAAACTACTCCAGGATGAGTTTGGATTACTTCCAGTGATGATCTTGTATTACTCCAGGATGACTCCACGACAACTTCAGGATTACTCCAGGATGACTTTGGATTACTCCAGGATGACTCCATGACAACTTCAGGATTACTCCAGGATGACTCCATGACAACTTCAGGATTACTCCATGACAGGATGGGTGGGGATTACGCCAGGATGGTTCCATGAGAACCTGTAAACTCCCTCATTTCATTTCATTTCTCACCTCTAGCTAACATGGCATCACACCCAACAAACTCCCACAATTACAAATCACTCCAATAAAGTACACACTGTCATCGACCTAAACAGAATCTGTTAAAGGTCTACCTGCATTACAGACTGCTGATAGTCACTTCACCCAATATCACTAGGAGCAGCTAACAATTACCTAGTTTATATTATGATGTAAAATACTGCAGGTATAAATTGTTGATATTTTAATTTAGTATTACTGTGGCTATAAGATGTCTTCAATCAAACATAGGCTCAGAAAGTGTTCAACTTGTTTTATTTAACAAATGCAGTTTAACGGCATAGCTGTATTCTATAAGAATAAATAAGTTTGCAAAAATACAAACAAATGAAAATCATCCATTCTGCATTTTAAAAAGCATAGTCTCTAGGACTCTTCAGGGATTGCAAAATGTGGTGGCAAGCTTCCTTCTTATCACCGAGCAGTCCATATTAGGCCAACTGTTGGCCTTGCAGGCAGATCTTAAACATTCTACAAAAAGAGAAAGGATATATGAATATAAATGGACATCTGAAAAGGTATTGTTAAATTCCTTATTGTAGAATAAATACAGGATTAACTAAAAATATGCATCACTACATTTAAATGCATTTGTACACAGCAGATGAAACGGGCTTAATGTTTTCTGTGGCTACATTCAGTAGATTTATGTTCTTTAGTGCTCAAAGGGGTTAATATGTTTCTGACGAGATGTTGAGCCAGGCAGTAAGTCGGTGGGGATGGGAGACGGGGCAATCATGCAGAAACAATTGTATAGATTCAACGGTTTGATGCTTAAAATCACACAGTTAGAAATAGAAAGCATAAGTGGAAATGGGGAAATAGTCTTTTAAACCCTTTGCTGATTAACATAATCAGAAGGTCCAGAAACACATGACCCCAGACATGCCAAAGCACACCCTGCTTACATGGGTGACCCAACGCCTCCTGCCTGAAAACCATGCATCACCGTTTCCTTGAATACTCGGATCGACTAAAAAATATACAACACCCCAAAGATAATACCCACTTTAATTACCCTTATTCTGCTTCGAATCCAGGAATGGCCAATGTGCAATGAATACGAGGGACAGGTTTTAAAATGTATTAGAAACAAATGACTTATTAGTCTAGAAAATAATGTATTCACGCGATAGCAAATTGATACAACAGCTCTTGTGTAATGGCCATCATGGATATATGGTGTCCATTCAATGCGGAAAAGGTACTCTCAAAATTAAGTAAGTTAACTACAGTTTTTAAATTGGGAATGGTTCTGTTATGAGGAGAATTTCACCTTTTGTTGTGTGGATGATCCAGTGTCCATTCCCAAAGACTTCTCTGCTGATTCCGGGAATGAATCGGTCATGGTCAGAGCCGCCAGTGATACCTGCAAATGATGTATTGCCAACTTTTTGTGTCTTTGCGTGGCTTGTAACTGTTCTACAATAAAAAAGAAAAAACAAGAGTTAAAGGCACCTACTTTCTGGCCATCAGACTAACTCTAACAGCGCAAACAAGAACAATAAGGCAAATTGCCCAGGATATCACACTGCAGTATCAGTGGGAGAAGACACAATTACAACCTGGTCCACTACCCTTACCAGTGAGCAATGTTGTCAGGTGGAGATCCAGCCCAGGGATTAACAGGGAAGGAGAACCAGCCAGGGAGTCAGATGGGCGCCCTGAACCAGCCCAGGGAGCAAAGGAGTCAGTTGAGGGCTATCGGTTTTCACTGAAACTATTGCAATAGAGTACAGCTAGGGGGGGAATGTCGTAAAAGGAGGGACACAAAGCATGCAGGTGTTTGGTTATTTTCCCACATATTGACTAGCCATGGCCATGCTAATCCCTGTAGCCATTTACACCCAGATCCTACCCCTCCCGGCCCAAAATAACTCCTCATGGGAACTCTGAGCGTGCTTTAAGCAAGCCATCCCAAAACACTTTGCACTCAAACGTACCTGCCAGTGTTTTTTCAAAGTAGTCTTCTGAGCTTTAATGACTTAATTGGAGTTGTAAACCCACTACTGGTGTAATAAAAATGTCTTAATCAGGTCTGCCTTCAGTCACTCGATTTAGAACTGGTGCAGCAAGCTTGCCGCTTCAGCTAGTTCGCACCGAGAAAGGTTGTGAGGTGAATAGCGAGTACTGTGACCAGTGTAGTGCGGGCCAGAGCTCCAGCATTGGGATCTTTGCTTAAGTCTTGCTAGTCTCAGTTGGCAAGAGTGAACCCCCATGTGTCAATGCGCTCTCACCATTCCTGCCCTGCCATTACGCTCACAGTTCTCCAATTCCAACAGGCCCAACTCACCTTCACGATATATGAGACGATTGTAGCAGTTTTCTAGGAGGTCGATGCAAAATTCCTTGAGAAAGAGCCGGAGTGCCTTTCTTGCGTCCTCTCCTTGGCCTCTTGCTTTTGCTTTGGGACCCTTTGAACCTCAATGTCATGGCTGTAGTTCTTGAACTGAATGACTCAGATTAAGAAAAACAGTAATCTTCAGCTTTGAAAACGGTGATCAGACATTCTAATCCCTCAAGACCAAAGTAACACTTATGCTTTTAGGTGCCTTCCTGTTAGACACACAGCCCTGCGGAATTAGCAATCCCCTGGAAAAGTCACTAGGACAATCATCTTGTGCCCCTAAAACCATTAACAGATTTCCTTTGCCAAGAAAACGTTTTAAATCAGTATATGTGTATTTTAACACCACGCACCCACCTGTGTGGTGATGGAGTAACTTTACTCAAATAGTTAAATGCTGCACCCATTCCCAGCAACAATAAAAGCATTAAAGCCTGTGTGTGTGCGCTACATATTGGCTTGTTTGTTTAAGAGGTTTTACTCCTAACTAGCTGACCTGAGATGGAAGTTCAAATTGAAAATAAAGACACTGAAACTGTGCACCATCTCTCCCAACAGACTCCCAAACGCCTTCTCCTCCTCAACTGCCCCACCAGCCCCTTCTCCATCAACTACTCCCAACCACTCTTCGCCCCTTAACCATTAAATGCCCCACCCCATTCATCCCCCCCCAACAGCTTCTTCTCCCCAAACTGCACACCATCTCTCCCAACAGCCTCTCCAAGTGCCTCCTTCCCCCCCAAATGCCCCACCACCTACTCCCCCCAACTGCCCCTTTCTCCCTCAACAGCTGCACCACCACCCTTCTCCAACTGCCTCCTTCTCCATTAACTACTCCCAGCCACCATTCACCCCCAACTACCCCCTCATCCATCAAATGCTCCATCCTCAACTGGCCACAGTGCCCTACTGCTTTCCCCCCCTACTGGCCCCCACCCCTTCTCCCTGAACTGCCCCAAATCTCACTTTGCCAGCTGCTCTTTTCTCCCTCACCTGCACCCACTACCCTTCTCCCCAAACTGCCCCCACACCTTCTCCCTTCAACTGCCCCATTCCTTCTCCAACTGCCACATCCTCTGCTCTCCATCTGCTCAAATCCCGTTCTCCCCATTTTGCACAAATGCCCCAACCCACTTTAATTGCCCCCAGGCCCTTCTGTCTCAATTGCTCCCCACCCCTTCTGTATAAAATGCCCCTTCTCCTTTAACTGGCCACTTCTCCCCATCTGACTTGTACCCCCTTATACCACACACCACGTCTCTCTCAACTACCCTCTTTCCCCCCAAATGTCTTCTCCCTCCATTGCAGTTACTCCATCAACTGCCCCACCCCTTCAACTGCTCCATTCCCTTCTCCCCAATTGGCCCTTCTCCCTCAATTGCTCCCCACCCCTTCTCCTTTAATTACTGTCTTATCTCCCTACTGCCCCCGGCCCCTTCTCCCTCAACTGCTGCAGCATCTTCTCCCCCCTACTGCTCCGCCCCCTTCTCTCCAACTGCCCTTTCTCTCTCAACATCCCCCTGTTCTCCCAACTGTGCAACTTCTCTCCTACCAGCCTCCCCAACTCCCTTCTGCCCGAGTCCCCCCCCAACTCCATTCTCCTCCAAATGCCACCTTTCTCCCAACTGCCCAACTCCTTTTCTTCCTCAACAACCCTCCTTCTGCCCCAGCCCTCTTCTCCCCCAAATGCCCTCATTCTGTCCCCACACCGTTTCCCCCTCAAAGTGCCCTTCTCCCCCACGCCTCTTCTCCCCCAATTGCCCCTACAAACCTCTTCTGCCCATCTCCCCCAACATGCCTCACCCCTTAACTGCCCCCTCTGCTCTGCAAACTGCCTCCTCTTCTGCCCAAAACCGCTTCTCCACCAACTGCCTATACCCATCTTCTCCCCCACCCCTCCCTCGCGCCTTGAAGCACTTGTGAATAGGCGCGTTATAAATGCCTCATCATATCATAACTGCCCTCTTTCTATCCCACACCTTGCTTCTCCCCAACTGCCCTCCTGCCTCGCTTCTCCTCCAACTGCGACCTACAGCCATCTGCCTCAACTGTTCCCACCTCCACATCCCTCTTCTCCCACAACTACCCCCTTCTGCCTCAACTGCCCCACCTCTCTTCTCCCCCCAACTACCCCAGACCTTTCTCCAACTACCTCCCTTTTTGCCCCCAATCTGCCTCAACCCTTCTCCCCCATACACCCCATCTCCTAATCGCGCATACACACAATATCGTCACACAAAAACTCCCACGCATCCAGCTACTCGATCACTCCCTTGGCGCAGTTGAAGTGATCAAATGTACAGTATGAAACACCCTAGGTCTCCAAATATGGGCTGTTGCTAGTCAATCGGAGATATGGCAACTCCTGTTAAATTAATACAAACTTACATTATTATGGCGCTTAGAAGCAGCTGAAATCATTTGGCAAGCGCTTTAGAAAAGTAAAATTATTGCTTCCTTTATTTCAGAAAAAGAGTGTTATTGTGAACGAAAGTGCACGGTGAATTAAGAGCTCAAATTAATAAACAGATGCAATCTTTTAAAGTCATACTAGCACCGAAACCGGAGCTCCATAAGCCAGCATCAATACGTGTACTTAGATCCCCTTCTGTGTGAGCCCCTCTTTGTGCTTTCGTGCTTGCCATTTTCGTTCTCCTCATATTCTGTCCCCCTTTTCACACCAGCTGTGTTCAAACATGCTTTCGTTCAGTCGATCGCATCACTCTGCAGATTCAATCATTGTTACTTCGCTTAAGCCCCAAAACAAAAAATATGTTCATCCAACACCACGTTTCTTGTTGATCAGCAGCGATCGATCGAGGTAAGAAAAGCGCTGCTTTGCTAATGGCCGCGTGTGTACAATTCAAAGCAGCATATCTGCCGAAAGTTAGCTTAGAAAGCACATCTACGCAGCAAAAGTCATCCCGGCTCCCCAGAAACAAATGCACTCCTGGCTGTCCAAAACTGTTTCCAATTCCCTGCAAATACCTCAGATTGCTCTACTTTTTAAGGATTCCCACACCACAGTTTGTCCACACGAAGCTACCGCCATTGTTTAAAGCAGGACGGGAAGTGACCTTCGTCCTGGAGGGGCATGCCGGAAGTCGGCTTTTTTTTGTTGTTGAAACGGCAAGAGCTGCACTTTAAAGCTGCTTTCCAGACAAAAAAGAAGGAAGATGGCACAAATAACACATTTGAGACACACTGCTGGGTCCACGTGCTTCTCGAATAAATGTGTTCTTCATACAATCAATGCTTTAAAGTTTAGGAAGCCTGAGACAAAAAGCTGAAAAGGTAGCTCAGTAGGTTCAGATGACGTTAGTAGAGATCTCACATGTTTAGAAATGCCTATAAATAGTATTCCCCTTTTGCAATGTCTTTTGAAATATTTTGTAAGGTGTAGCTTACAATTATTAATAATTTTTTAACAACTAAGGCAAGTCATCTTTCCCAAATGCTCCATGGAGATCTAACTTGCCAGCACCTTCACCACCCAACACCTCCCAATTATGGCCACCAAGCATCTCACTAGCAGCTCACCCCAATACCCTCTTACCACCCAAAGTCACCCAATATCTCAACCACATATCCCCACCACCTATGGTAGCCGGTTGAAGAAAAAAAACACTAGCCACAAACTTAAAAATAGGACTACACTCCCAATATACCCCCTTACAACCCCCATGTCACTGTGGAACCCCACAGTAAATAATGACAATTTCCACCACTGGTCCTGGATTCAAGCAGTGCTGATTTGGCTGTGAATGTGAGAATTGCTTACTTGTGATCTTCATTACTCCTAGTCATGTTCTTCCTCGTCACAGTACTTATCATTGAGGCCCCGTCTCCATTAGAAGGACCCTTCTTCCATCTTTTTTGTTTTTCCGCCTCTATCCGTCATCACGTACATTATTGTGCCCGCCCATAAGCCTGTAGTTCCATACTTCATAATCATATGGACCCAGACATCTCCACTGGGCCGTATGCAGTGGATTATAAGTACTGTAACGAGCAAGAACAGGACTAGAGGCAATGAAGAGTATGGTGGTTGTGATGGTTGTCATGTGGGTGTGGTTTGATGAGGAGATAATGTGGTGGTGATATTGATGTAATGTCTGATGTGGTTGTGATGTGGGATGAGAAATCAAGGGGTTCCCCTTAAAATGTGTCCTCAAGGGACAATCAGGCAGCTTAGGCAAAGGCAGTTGACCTAATTATTCTCTCACTTAATCTCCCGGGGCACATATTACACAGCCCATGGGGCCTTCCAGACACTTCCATGGATACGTGATTGAGCACAATGCATGCCCAGCTTAAAATGCATGCTGTTTGGGGCTCCCTTGGCTAAAGAGGGGAAACCCCATCTGAGGAGCCTGTGGGGTGCATATATTATAATGGAGATATGTGAAACCTCCACTGAAGGAATCGTAAGACCGTGAACAAAAGCCAGCGTGTGTTGCAGCAGATGTCAACGGTACACAGGGCCCTCCTCTGCCGAGAACCAAGTCGGGGAGAGAAGTGTGCCACTGTGGTACCGGCCTTGACTCCAGAGACAAGAAAAGCCAAGTGGTTCATCACAGCCATTGAGTCGAGGGGAGAGCCAATAAGAAACCGAACTGTGTTGAACAAAAGTAACCAACTGCTAATTGATAAAAGGACAAAGAACTGTTAATGCGAGAGGGGAAACGAGCTACAGAGGTGTAAGGCACCACGTGGGTGCTCACTCGGAAAACGCTGGGCGATTATCCTCTGGTTGAAACTACCGTTAACAGAAAGCCTTGGGAAACGCGAGAAAGGTGTCAAAGTGGTCATGATATGATATGGCATTTATAATGCACCTATACACAAGTGTTTCAAGGCGCGACGAGTCAAGGGAGGGGGAACCTAGGGAAGACAAACAGCGATCCTACTAGGCCAGGTGTCATTCAGATTGGGCAAGTGCATGGGAAGGGGGAAAGTGTGGGGGGGGTCTAGTAAATCCTCATACACCAGTCTAGTAAAATCCTCTGTACAGTTGAAAGTCTTTGATCGGCAGATGATTGTGAAGCTAAGGGAAGTGAATCCTGCATCATAAGAACTGTTCAAGGAATTGTGTGATTGATAAAGTTGGCAAGAGTGAACCCGACAGAGGGATGTCCACAGTGAACTGTTTAAAAACACATTAATATTCATGAATATCACAGAAGAGATTGTGTTGAAAGCCGTAGTGAACCCAACAGAGGGAGGTTAACATTCGAGAAGGGTCTGAGCCCGGAAGAGGGGGGATTCAGGGGTGAAAAGGCATCACCCAATGTGCAAACAGTAAGGAACTTTTGTTTATTATGTTCGGAAAATATCAGGTCCTCGTAGGCAAGAGACTTTTGTAGAAAAAAGAGACTTAACCACCGAAGGCCCTGATACCTGAGAGCAGAACTGTAGTCTCGTGCTGGGGAAGCTCGAGCGTGTGCTTTGCTCCAGATTCCCGCTTTGTGCCGTGCTCAAAACGTGGGGAAGGGAGACCCCGATTACTGCATCCTGACTTATTATTTGTGAACATGTCTTTCTTTACTGTGAATCCTATCCCACACTCTGTTTGTATTTAGCGTAAGGATTGGCAATAGGTTTTTCTTAGTATAGGCCCTTTTATTTGACAAGATGCCAATATGACTGCCTTATTATTTGATGGTCGTAGCTTGCTATCATCTTAGATTTAGGTTTAGATCAGGCGATTTTCCAACCCACATATACAGTTTAATAAACACCCTTGAACTGTGATCACTTATGTCTGTCTTTACTATTGCCACCATGAGTTCCTTACAGTAGGTAGACAGGGCAGTATGAATGTGAATTGGGGAATATGACAAAGTTCATTAGCCTATTATCATTCATATAAAGCGAGCTTGACTTTTTATGTCCAGTGAAAACATTTCACATAACTTGTACTGAAGTAATAGAATTGTTGGCAGCAGTGACAGAATAGCGCTATGTATTTTTAGTTTGCTTATATATCCTATTTTCTTATAGAACTCTGGTTGGACATGCTTCTATTTTGGATTCATTGAAGTAATCCTGTTCCAGTTGCTTATCTTACCAGCTCACATTCTTGGGAGGATAGCTCAGTGGCAATGTGCTCGCCTGAGAAGCAAGACGACACGGAGCAACACAGGTTTCATCCCCGGGTCCGCGCTTAGAAACCTCTGGGTATTAAGCGCATTATAAATAACCTATCATATCATATCATATTATTGCTTTCTGGGAGAGTACAGACTGGCAGGAGCAGCCTTATTCACCTATATGATTGGGATCAGTGCTATCATTATTCACCTATATGATTGGGATCCCTGCTAGTTTTGTAGTAGTGTGCGGGCTCAGTAATCATTTTAGACAGTACTCTTTGCTGTACTCCTGTAGGCCAGTCGTTATTACGTCATAGGCACCAATGTAAAATAAGTGGACTGATTACTGTATAACAAATGTTAAGGTTGGATAATTGTGACTTAGTTCATGATTGGCTCCATGGCAGGCTCTACTATTATGTGTCTTGAGTCACGTGGTTTGGCAAGGGTGTATGAGCTAATTAAAATGATTATTTTTGACTACAGAATGTACTTAGCGGCGCATTCCCCTACATATGTGTTAGTCACTTATTTCTGTGGCATGTATGCTTTTTAAGTGTGATTCCTGTTCAATGGTTTAACACTTTTACATTGGGTGTTGCAATTTAAATGATCATATCCATATTAAGCTTTTTACATGCAATTAAAAAGAATGCCAAAAAGGTATGCTCAGCAAAGCATTAAAAAATCATTCAGCACACGTGCAACTAAGCAAAAGCTGAATGACAATCAGTATTAGTCCGCAAATCATCCTAAAAAACTCTGATGCTCTGAATAATCAGTAAGCCATCCCCAAATCATCAAGAACAAACATGTTTCATGGCGATGCTCTTGAAGTAATCAGTAGGTCATCCCAGAATCATCCCCAAATCATCAGGTACAAACATGTTTTTGCTCTTCAACTAATCAGCAGGTCATCCCAGAATCATCTGGGGCAAACCTGTTGATGCTCTTGAAGTAATCGGCAGGTCATCCCAGAATCATCCCCAAATCATCATGGTTATGTTCTTGATGTAATCGGCAAGTCATCCTAAAATCATCAGGAACAAAGAGTTTTCTAAAATAGGGATGATGTTGGCATCATCAGCAAGTCATCCTAAGCTCATCCCCAAATCATCATGGTTATGCTCTTGATGTAATCAGCAAGTCATCCTAAAATAATCAGGAACAAAGAGTTTTCTAAAATAGGGATGATGTTGGCATCATCAGCAAGTCATCCTAAGCTCATCCCCAAATCATCACCCACCATTCTGAGAGATTTGCTGATGACTTTAACAGCCTGATGACTTCTGATGATGTGGGAATGACTTCTAATGTAGTTCGCTGATCATCGGATGACTCCAGGATGGTCTCTTAAGTCATCCTTTTAGACCTAGGAGGTGATGGAGTAGTGAGTAAAATTCACAATTGTGCAGTAATTCCGGATACTAACTTTAGCATTGCGTAATACTATGGAATGGAGAATGAGAGGTCCTGGGGTTTTGACGGATGGAAGCAGGAGCGGGGAAAGGCGGTTGAGGGACAAGAGAAGTGAAGAAGTGGTTGACGGCCATTCATATCCCCTTATATATGCAATAACTTACTTTCAAATATTAAATCCTTTCCTAATCCGTCTCCGTTCTCGTTTGCCTTCTTGCTGCATCCACGGCACTACAAGTGGCGATGAGGATTCTTTGGGCTCAAAGCAACACAAAGCAAAGAGTGAGTAACGGCGGTCTCCTGATACTACAGGTGAGAGGCACACATCGTGAATCATTTATTAAGTGATTTGGAGCACCCCAGCGGCTCTCGCAGTCCCATCCGCAGCATTTAAGTTTATCGGCCGACAAACCATTTAGTTTCCCCGACCGATCATAAATTCATTAGATAAAAGAACCTTACAACATGGGACAGCAGTAAGGAACGTGCCGCCATCTTGGGGCAAAGAGAAATCCTCAAAAGGATAGCAAGATCATGCTCCTCTTCGTCCCAGTTTAAAAAGAAAATGATGAAATGAAAATAAAAAAAAGATTTCTGCTCTTTTCTTCTAATTCAGTATAACAATTAACATAGTTACAATCAGCAAAAGCAACTTTGGTCAATACCCATGGGTAAAGAGTGAAGACTATATATAAAAATAAAAACTAATCACAATTAACAACCACTCAAGCCACAACAGCAAACATTAGTGGAGTAGGAGACATGTCCATGCACAGTGTTCCGCCACCTGCAATGTTTCTACCTGAAGTGGGTGAACCGGTATTGCCATGGAAGAGATGGCTGAAGACGTTTGAGCATTATGCCAATGTGGTTTGTGTCACAAAATACAGTGCTGAGTGAAAAAACTCTCTGTTCTTAGATTGTCTAAGCCCAGCTGGCCAGGAGAAATTTGAGGATCTGCCTGATCTAATGGCTGCTGAGTGTGGGGATATGAATGAATATGAGAAATCAATTTTTAAAATGAACAAACATTATGAGAAGAATCTTAGTACCATACTAGAGCGTTACAAGTTTGTGAAGAAGATACAAGAGGAAGGTGAAAGCGTTGAACAATACATCACGGCTCTAAGGATGTTAGCCAGGACATGCAAATTTAACCAACAATTGGAAGAAAGATTGAGAGATCAATTTATGTTAGAATGTAATAGTAGCAAAGTACGAGAGAAGCTGTGGGCTGAAGATGACCCACCTTTAGAGACAGTCCTACGGATGGTCAGAGAGGTTGAAAACACAGAGAAGTGTGTGAAGACGTTAGAGAACAGAGTTAAGGAGGTTACAGCCAAGAACATGTCATCTATTAATATGCTTCAGCCAACCAATGAGGAATTAATTGCCAGTGTAAGCAACTCGAACATGAGAAAAAGAAGCATCTTCGATCTGAGAGAACCCAGGTCTACCAAGTACAACTGGGAGAACAGAGATGCCAGAGAAGTAATGAGAGGTCGATGTCACAGTACTGAGTTTCGCTGAGGTCAAAGTAGCCAACGAGGAAGGGGATGTACTACCACGAGAACATGCTACAGCTGTGACAGCCCGTCTCATTGGGCCAACAGTCCTGATTGTCCTGCCCTAAGGATAACATGCAGAAATTGTAACAGAAAAGGACACCTTGCTAAGTGCTGCAGAAATAAAGGTGCTAACATGAATTGGATTGGCAATGAAGATAGTGATGAAGGAGAAGAATGCGTTTCGGCTGTCGGTGGTGAAGATGAAGAGTTTGACAGCCCGAAGACCACCATAATAGTAAATGGCAAACCAATCACGATGATGGTCGACTCAGGAGCTAAATACACACACATCCCAGAAACAGTGTGGAAAAGGATTGGACCAGAGTACTTACATGAAGCTGACATCAAACCAAGGGCTTATGGTGGCTCAAACATTGGCATAATCAGATGGTTCAAGGAGACACTAGGATTTAAAGACAGACGGGCCAAAGGGCGTATATATGTCTCAAAGAGAGGATCATCTCTGGTACTCAGTTGGACACATCAGAGATTACTCAAAGTGCATCGGGACCTGAATGCAACAGAATCAGTCTTCTTGATAAAGTCACCTGAAATTGACAAAGGAAAAGTGAGGACAGAAATATTCAGGGATGAAATTGTGTGTGTGAAAGGTTTCACACATGGCATTTTACTAAAACAGAGGTGCAAACCAGCAGCACAGAAGTTGCAAAATGTCCCAATATCCATGAGGGATGAGGTAAAGTCAGAACTCAGTAAACTGGAAGAGCAAGGAATATTAGAAAGAATTGATGCATCAGAATGGGTCTCTCCACTGGTAGTGGTGAGGAAGAGTTCAGGAAAGTTAAGGGTGTGTATCGACTTAAGGGAGCTAAATAAATGTGTAATTCCTGAAAGACACCCTTTATCGAATATCCAGGAATTGAGTTCAACAATGGGTTCTGCAAAGATATTTTCAACACTTGACCTTACGGCTGCATACCATCAAGTAAAATTGCACAAAGAGTCGAGGCATTCAACTGCCTTTATCACACCAGAAGGGCTGTTTCAATACAGCAGAATGCCATTTGGTTTAATATCTGCAGCCTCAGTCTACCAAAAAGTAATGTATTGTATATTTGATGGTGATGAAGGCGTCATTTTTCTCCAAGATGATATTTTGATATATGCTGACGGTGAGGGCGAACATGACAGGAGATTGGAGAAGGTGTTCAGGAAATTACATGATGTAGGTATGACACTCAGCAGGGAGAAATTGAAGATCAATAGGAAAGAGACTGAGTACTTGGGACATGAAATATCAAAGGATGGAATCATGCCTAAGAAGGATTTGGCAAACGCAATAGAAGACATGGCCACTCTGACCAGCAATGAGCAGGTCAGGACATTTTTAGGTATGGCCGAATACTACTTTAAGTTTGTACAAGGATTTGCTGACCACACAGTTGCTCTACGAAACATGATGAAAATGAATAAGAAATTCATGTGGGGTGAAAGATGTGAAGAAGAATTTCAATACATTAAAAGTGCTTTGGAGACAGCATCAGCATTGAGGAACTATGTGCATGGGAGATGAACAGTAATCACAACTGATGCAAGTAATGTGGGCTTAGGTGCTGTTTTAAGGCAGATCCATGAAAGGAAGGAACAGTTAATAGCATTTGCATCTCCTTTGCTGAAAGGAGCAGAAAAAGCATATGCAACCATAGAAAAAGAGGCTCTTGCTATTAAGTGGGCTACAGGCAAGTTTAGGAGCTTTGTGTGTGGAATCAAATTCAAGCTACATACGAATCATAAACCGCTAGTTGAAGTATTTTCAAGCAAGGGTCTTGACAAAGTTTCAGGCAGGATAAGAAGAAGGTTTACAGGCTACAAGAATTAGATTTTTCGATAACGTACATTCCTGGTGTGAAAAACTATGTTGCGGACTGCCTGTCTGGAATGATGAGCTATGAAGAAGAATCTCAGGGGATGAGGAGAACAAGAGATGATTTGTGAAATTTGTGAATCCTCAATATCGAAACAGGAGTGGTGTGAAGAGATGACCAGAGATGTCAAAATGATGCTGGTAATCAGAGGTCTGGAAGAAGACAGTTTATCCATAAAGAAAATTTGAGAAGCAGGAATAGAAGGATTCTGGATGTAAAAGATGAACTATAGATACAAGATGGCTAGTTGATGAGAGGAGACAAGTTGGTACCCCCAGAGGGGACCATGGAGAAGGGGATACGTCTTGGACATGAAGGGCATCAAGGAATTGTGGAAACCAAACGCAGAATAATGAATACCTATTGGTGGCCAGGATGCGACATGCACATCGAAAGAAGTGTCAGAAATGGTATTCTTTGTATGAACTGTGATAAAGGGTGTGTAAGTGAAAAGTATCCTATGGTTCTGACAGACATTCCGGAGAGAACCTGGAAAAAGATAGCTATTGATGTACTAAGGCCGTGTGGAGTGAAGGTTGTCAGACCTTTTGCATTGCTGTGATTGATATGTTGACGGGATAGGTGGAGATGAGGATGACGCCAAATGTGACCATCAAGAGAGTGATTGATTTCTTGGATGAACTATGTGGTTGTGAGGGTTATCCGGAGGAAGTTCGGATCACAGTTTAAATCTGGGGAAATGGAGGAGTACTTTAAGGGTAGGTCTATTATACACAAAACCAGTGTCATATATCACCCTCAAACTAATGGCATTGTGGAAAGGTACAACAGAGTTATTAAGGATGCGATCAGGTGGGCCTGGTCCAATGAGAGAGATTGGAAGGAAGTGGTGAAGAGGACAGTTGTAGCTCATAGGTTCACGCCACACGGCACAACTGGTGTCTCTCCTTTCCAGCTTAGCAGAGGGAGGAAGGCCAACACCAAATTATTTCCAGGATGGATGGGTGAGGTGACTGGCATGGGGGTAGAGTTGAATGAAGTGGAAGAGAACGTCAGGAAGAGACAGTTGAGCAATAAGTTGTTGCAGGACAACAGGAAGTTCAGAGCAGCAAAAGTTCCACAGGTTGGATGTTGGGTTAGGACCAAATTGCTGGTGGTTCTTAGGGACATTCATCATGTTGTGTGCATTCATCAAAACAAAGTTAACACTTACTAAGTGTTAACTTTATTTGATGAATGCCTGCTACATCCGATCCGCTGTGCGGCGGCAAGCAACTCAGAGCAATAAGTAACGTAACGTTACCTAAAGTAACTTAAGTTACTTAATCACAAAAATAATGATATATTACAAACCGGCCCAAGGGTGGCTTGTAAAACCGGCCCAGGCCATCCCAAGTCCAAATTGCATTCTGCCAGGCGCAGAATGTCCGTTAGGGGAGTCCACTCCTGTGTACCAATAATAATGGAGTGCTAGAACTACAATCATTGAGTCACAACACTGTGCCTTTATGACAAAGGATCTGGTAAAACTGACCGCTGCTGCCATTTTACAGTGTATGTTTGCAGCATTTTTAATGGAGACAAGCCTGCATGCCTCTCTTTTACACCCCACAACTCTTAAATTCGATTAAAAATGAATATGGTGTGGTGTTGCACAAAAGATTCTTCCATTCTGATATTATGTTTTTATATTCAGAACTGCATCTTCCAGACCTGAATCTTCTTGTGGGAGTTCCTTGCTGTGTTCTCAGACTTCAGTAAACAATACCACCATTGAGCAGCTGACATCCAGCCTTATCTGTGACTACTGTGGGAGGTAAATGTACATGAAGCAACTTATTGAGAATGTATAGCATATGCTAATGTTCTGTTAGTCCTTATCTATTTCTGCATTGCAGTCTTGTCCTTGTTGTTCCAACACTAAGGATTGCTGTTTATCTTCCGACTCTGAAGACATGCTTCACTTCAGTCCATTTACAGGACATAGAGTTTTTCTTCTTTTTAGGGGCAGAGTTCGAACAGGTTGCAACTGTTCATCTCTCAAATCTAAACTATAACCCAACAGATAGGACAGGCCTAAAAGGAAGCTACAAAAATAAATAATTGAAAGCACTGCTTAGGTACACACTCAGTGCTCCAGATAAGATTTTGAAGTGGGAGTATTTTACTCCCTATTTTGTAAAGTTGGGAGTTAAATGATTTTTAGAGGGTAAAAATGTAACTCCAATTCCCATTGGGAATATTTTGTAAGTGAGTAAAAATGCTTTAACTGAAAAACTGAAATGTTTTTGTATTCTGTTGTATTCATATACATTAAATGATATATGTGCATTTCTGCCGATTGGGCAGTAATAATAGTACTTTCTTCCTGTCGTACAACATGCACTACCTGTCCAAACATATCCATGAAGCTGTGTCGGTGAAAGCAGGGACTCATAACTGTAAACTGGCTAGTTTAAAATGGTATAATGTTCTTTTGCATTGCTCCCTTGCAGCATTGTTTGTACTCATAATAGAAACATTACACTTGTCTTAGTAAGCGAAGCACATTTATCAAAACCGAGAATAACAAAAAAAAATACTCTCTAACAGAATTTTATCATTCCAAGATGGTCAGTCTGCTATACTCTTATTGTACTCTTACAAAATACCAGTACAAAAACAGGGAAGCGACAAATAGCACCATTGGGAGTTCCTGCCTGCTTTGAATAAAATCAAAAGCCATTTTGGGAACATAAGAAGAACCAAAGATCTTTATATATTTGAAAAATAAGTATGTGCTAAAAGGGTTTTGCTTGAATAACTAAGGACACAATGCTCGCTGACCTTGGTGATGATTTAATTATATTCAATCACCTTAACTTTAAGGAGCTCCGAAACCATGAACCATACATAATGATTTGGAAGACCTAAGGATTCAGAAGTGGGAATAAAATATCAGCTCACCTTATTATGAGCTTTTGGCCACCCTGCCTCATATTTCCAGAAATATTTCCTTTTACTCTCTCACACGAGGAGGGCCTTCCAGAATGTTAGAAGTAGAGGGAGTAGTTCACACGGTAACAATGGCTATGTCCATGCCTAATCCCCAATGCACAGACATCCATAGAGAATGATATATTGGATAGGATGCTGATTATATCAGGGAATTATCGAATGCAGATGTATGTCTTATCATGTGCCAATATGTAATGCACTTGGGATGTTGTGTAAGACCTTCAGATGCAGCCTTTACAGTAAAAATCTAAAGAAAACACTGAGAACATTTATTGTTTTAGAATTTCGTTTAGAGCTTTGGACGAGGAATTGATCCAGGCCTAACAACTTTGAAATGGTACTTGAAATGGCAGAGCCATACGTGATGCTTGGGCTTATAATGAGACTAAATACTTACAAAGCACAGATGTCGAACTGAATTGTCTGTAGGCACTTGAATACCAATTGGCAATAAAACGTAACCTTAACGGCGCTCATTTTATCGACTTTGAAAGGGTGCCAGCGTGAGTCACGTTCTCATTGGGGCCTGGATGGACTTTATGCCCAAGTCCGACCCTGGCTAGTTCCCAGATGCAGCTTCATCGATTGCACATTTAACAGCTATGTTACAATGCAAACCGCTGTGGCTTTTGGAAAGGCGTGCTAGTAGCTCAATGAGTACTCCATGCCTTGACCAGTGGCAAGGTTGCAGTTTCAAATCCCCTCAGTTGTGTGAAAATACTGACACTGATTGCTTGACCTTTTACATTAGGAAAAACTAGCTGAATTTTTCATGTTCTTTACTTTTCTTTAAATATTGTTTTATTTTTCATTTCTATTACAAATGGCTAGGAGAGAGAGACTAGTACCTTTGTTGATCCCAACTAGCATTGCTATTTCTTAAATGAATCTATATCCATTACGTATTTGACCCCTGTGTCATAATGCAAAAAGCTACCCTTGCGGAAAGACACCCAAGTACCTTACACGTTAGAGCATGATTTTATCAACGGCAAGGTTGTTGGTTCAAGTCCTTTCATTTGGCATAGACAATACTCAAAATGGTAGGTTGACCTGTGTGGTAGGAGAAAATAAATAAAATGTCTAATCTTTACTGCTGTTATAAAAATATTACTTTATTTGTATTTATTTCCATTAGAAATGGCTGAGAGAGAGAGCAGAACCTTTGTTTTTCTGACCTATCTCCCAGATGCAGCTTCATCCTGTACACCTTTGACCTCCATGTCATAATGCAAAAAGCTACAGTTTTTCTACAGAGGGCCAGTGGCTCAGAGGCTAGAGTGTGGGTTTGCCAATGACAAAAGTTGTAGCTTCAACTTCCACTGTCAGGTGAACATCTGCAAACTGGTAGATTTGCATGCCTTCTGGGAAAGACATTTATACAAGTTTTAATTTTCTTTTTTTTTACTGTTATGAAAATATTTTTTTTTTCTTCATAAAAAGTGGCCGAGAGAGATAGCAGAACCTTTGTTTATCCCAATTGGCATTGGTAATTTTCAGATGCATATTCATCCATTTCACATTTGACCCCCATGTCATTATACAAAGCTATGGCTTTTGGATGGAGGACCAGTGGCTCGGAGGCTAGAGTATGGGTTTGACAATAACAAAACAATCAGGTTCATGTCTTGGCATTTGTGTGAAAATACTAAAAGTGGCATTTTGACTAGTGTGTTGGGAGGAAAGAGATACAAATTGTATTGTTTTTTTTAACTTTTATACAAATATTGTTTTATTTGTATTTCCATTACAAATGGTTAAGAAAGAGATACCAGAACCTTTGTTTATCCCAACCGGCATTGCTAGGGGAAACAGGAGGGGTTCAGGATACGGGAGGGAAGAACCAGATTTTGAGGGCCTTCCTGAAAGCCAGGTGATTCTCTATGAGACGGAGATTGGGGGCGGGGAGGGAGTTCCAGATGGTGGGTGCAAGGAGAGAGAAGGAGGTGCCTCCTAGTCTAGAGAACTTAAAAGGGGGGACTACCAGGATGTTTGCTGACCCTGATCTGAGGAGTTGGTGGGGTGGTAGCATGTGAGATTGTTTTGGAGGAATTCAGGGCCTTTATTGTGGATGGCCCGTTGGGTAATGCACATGGCTTTGAAGGAGGCCCATTGACTGATGGGCAGCCAGTGGAGTACTCTGAGTGCAGGGAATATGTGTTATCTAGGGAGATTGTGAGCAGAAGCCTTGGAGCTTTCTGAGTTGAGATACAGGCATGCCTAGATAGAGGGAATTAGAGTAGTCTAGGCGAGAGAGGCTGATGGCCATCATTCCAGAGACTATGTGGGGTTAAGATAGATACAGAAAATTCCACTTGCGAATGCAGAGGTGGAAGTTGCATTATCTGGAGAAGGCATTGAAGTGGCGAGAGAGGGTCAGGTCTGAGCTAATGGTGCATCCTAGGTTTTTGACTGAGGATGATGCAATGAGTTGTAGTCATAAGGTGGCCAAGGTGTAGGTTGGGGAAGGAGAGCTTGTTTTGCCGCAGATTAAGATTTTGGGTTTTCCAGGATTGAGAAGGAGATGGTTGTTCATCATTCAGTGGTCTATGTCTGAGAGGCAAGATACAAGATCTGGGTGGGGTGGAGACAGGGAGTAGGGGATATTGAAGATTATCTGTGTGTCATCGGCATAGTTGTAGCAGGTGAGATTGTGGGAGCCGATAAGAGCAGGGAGGGGGAAATGTAGAGGTTGAAGAGGAGAGGGGAGAGGGAGGCTCCCTGAGGGACTGTGTGGGGGGCACAGGAGAACGGATGGAGAAAAATGATTTCAGAGCGGTCAGAGGGAGGAAAGAAGAGATTCATCTAAGTGCTGTGTCTCTGATACCTTGGGCAAAGAGCTTGTTTGTGAAAGTGGAGTGGTTGATCGTGTCGAAAGCTGCCGAGAGGTCAAGTAGGGTGAGTGCAGCACAGCCTTCAGAGCCTGCTGTTCTTTTCAGGCGATCCCAGATTGAGTGAGACAAGGGAGGTTTTGGTTTCATGGAGGGGTCTGAAGCCTGACTGGGAAGGGTCAAGAAGGCTGTGGGATTCTACAATGAGGCTGAGCTGGGAATAGACCATGTGATCGAGTAGTTTGGCTATGAAGCGATTGTTAGCGATGGGGTGGTAATTGGAGGGCAGGGGGGGTTAAGAGAGGGCTTTTTTAGAAGAAGTTTGACGTGAGAGGTTTTCTATGCTTCTGGAAAGATCCCAGCTGTCATTGAGTGGTTGATTATAGCTCTGGTGAGGCTGCCTGCACAGGTGGAGTAGAGAATGTTTTTGAGGAGGGCAGGGGGGCAATGGTCTCCAGGGGATCCTGAGGAGTGGCTATTAGAGAGAAGCCTTAGGAACTCAGGGTGGGATATTGCAGAGAAGGAGCTGAAGACAGTGCATGTCTGTGGGATGGATGGATTGGTGGGGACCAAGGGGGGGGTGAAAGTTTAGCATTGATGGTAAGGTTCCTTTCATTGGCTATGTTGTATTAGTGGTCAGACAGGACATCACAGAGTGCTTGGGAGACAGGGGAAGGAGATGTTGAACAGTGAGGGGTCTTGAACTCAATGATAATCTTGGGGAATTCTTTGCAGGGGTTGTTGGCATTGGAGATGCGGGAGCTGTAGAAGGATTGTTTGGCTTTTCTGATTTCTAATCTGTATGCTCTGATCTGACTAGAAAGGGTGGCTTTGTTTTGGGGGGAAGGGTTGGCCTAACATTGGTGTACCAGGTGATGGTTGAGGGTTTTGAGGGAAGGGCTGAACCACCTGGGGGAAGGACATGTGTGGTAGGAGGAGGTTCTGGTAGGGGTGAGGGGGATATGTCATTGGAGAGTCATTGGTCAAAATGGCCTAGGGAAGGGGTTCCTCCTTTCCTTGGAGGGGGAGATAGGGAAGGGATGAGAGTAGAGAGGAGGATACATGTGGGGCGATAGTTACCTTGTTGCAGAGAGGGATCAGGGAGGAGTCGGCAGAAGGTAGAGGTGGTGAGGGTGTGAAACGGGAGTCAGAGCTGAGAAATAAATAGAGGATTGTTCAGTCCAGATAAAGGGGTGGGTGAAGGGGGGGTGAGATCAGATTGCAAGAACTGAACACTACATTGAGGGTGTGACCAGTCGCGTGTGGGCCCTGGTATACATTGGGTCATATTGAGAGCTTCCAAGTTGTCAATGAGGTGATAGGTCATAGAGTTGGAGGATGTGTTGAACAAGGTGTTCAGATCACCTAGAAGAGTACATGTGGGATGAGAAGAGAGTCTACGAAAGGTCTGTTATAGCCTGGGGGTCTGCAAAGGAGGAGGAAGCTGAGGGAGAACGTGGGAGACAGTTGCAATTTGACTAGCAGGTACTCACTGTCGTCACTGCAGGGTTGTTGTGTATGGGTGTGAGGTGATTTGTGTGGAGGATGGATGAGAATGAAGGTTCATGTCCAAGCATTTGCATGGGAATGTGTAAAATGGTAGGTTGACCTGTGTTCCAGAGAGGAAATAGATAAAAGGTCTGATTTTAATGTTTTTTATTGTTATAACAATATTAATTCATTTTTATTTGTATTGCAAATGGCTAACAGAGAGAGACCAGCAACCTTGCTTATCTCAACCGGCATTTCTTGTTCTCGGGTGCATCTGCATCCATTACACCTCTGATCCCCATGCCATAACACAAAATGCTATGCTGGTAGAACCAAAACCCTTTAGCTGCGTAATTAGACCTTGGGTTGGCAATGGCAAAGATGGCAGTTCAAATCCTGTTATTGGCATGAAAATACACAAACTGGTAGGTTAACCTGGGTGCTGGGAGAAAATAGATAAAAGTTGTAATGTTACCCCCATGTCATAATGCAAAAAACTAAGCTTTTTCGGAAGGAGCCCATGTGGGTCAGAGGTTAGAGCATGAGTTTACAAATGGCAAATGCAGGTACAAATCTCAGCTTTTGTGTCACAATATGCCAACCTGTGTGAATGGAGAAAATAGATACACATTTTAAGTTTCTTTACTGTTATAAAAATATTGTTTTATTTTTATTTGTATTACAAATGGCTAAGAGAGAGACCAAAACATTTGTTTATCCCAAGCAGCATTGCTAGTTTGCTATATGAATCTTCATCCATTACACCTTTGACCCTCATGTAAAAATGAAATAACGATTCTGGTTGAAGGGTGACACAGTGGCTCAAAGATCAGTGCATGGGGTTATCAAGGTTGCAGGTTTAAGTGCCAGCATTGGCTTGAAATGGCCAAAGTGGTAGTTTGACATGGGTGCTGGGAGGAAATAGATAAATGCTTTAATGTTATTATTATTATTTACTTTTATACAAATATTGTTTTATTTTTATTTCCTTTACAAAATGGCTAAGAGAGAGATACCAGAACCTTTGTTTATCCCAATTGGCATTGGTAGTTCCCAGATACATCTTCATCCCTTCATCCATTACACATTTGACCCCCATGTCATAATGCAAAAAGCTAGAGGTTTGGGCTGGAGGATCAGTGGCTCAGAGGCTAGAGTTTGGGTTGAGTAATGACAAACCATACAGGTTTGTGTCTTGGCATTTGTGCGAAAATACTTGAAGTGGTATTTTGACTTGTGTGCTGCAAGGAAAGAGATATAAATTGTAATTTTATTGTTTTTTTACTTTTATAAAAATATTGTTTTATTTTTATTGCCATTACAAATGTCTAAGAGAGAGAGATCGGAAGCTTTGTTTATCCCAACCGGCACTGCTAGTTCCCAGATACATCTTCATCCACTACACCTCTGACCCCCATGTCATAATGCAAAAAGCTATGTTTCTGAAAAAGGGACCTTCTGACTCAGAGTTAGAGAATGGGTTTACCAATTGCAGGAACACAAGTACAAGTTGTGTCGTTGGCATGAACATACACAAACTAATAGTGTGGCATTTGTGCAATAAAGGTAAGTGTTTTACTGTTATGAAAATATTGTAAGAAGGAGACCATAGCCTTTGTCTATCTCCACCGGCATTGCTGGTTCCCAGATGCCTCTTTATCCACTACACCCTTGACTCCCATCTCATAACGCAAACGTTATTCTTCCAGAAGACAGACCCTGCGGCTCAGAGATTAGAGCATGAGTTTACCAATAGCAAGAATGCAGCACTACGTCCCATCTTTGGCATGATAACATGTGAACTGGTGTGTTGTGTGCATGGAGAAACTAGGGCTAAGCCTGAGACCAGAGGCTTTGTTTAGTCCAACTGGCATTACTAGATTCCCAGATGCCGCTGCATCCATTACACCTCTGACCCCAACGTTGCAACACAAAAAAGCTGTTCCTTTTGAAAGAAATTAGCACCTGGCATTATCCATGACAAGATTGCAGGTTCAAGTCCAAACTTGGGCATGAAAATATGCAGACTGTTAAATTAACCTGTGTTCTTGAGAGGAAATAGTAAAGGTTTTAATTGTAAGGTTTCTTGCTGTTATACAAATATTGTGTTATTTTTATTTCCATTGTGAATGGCTAAGAGAGAGAAACCAGAAACTTTGCTTATCCCAACCGGCATTGCTAGGTCCCTTATTCATCTTCATCCATTACACCTGTGACCTCCATGTCATAATGGCAAAGGATATGCTTTCTCAAGAGAAGTCCCTGCGGTTCAGAGGTAAGAGCATGGGTTTAAGATTGCAGGATCAAGATCTTGCATTGCGCTAAAATACACAAACTGGGAGGAAAGAGATAAATATTACAATTGTTTTTTTTTTAGTTATAAACATAATGTTTTATTTTTATTTCCATTACAAACGGCGGAGAGAGCGAGGGATCAGAACTTTTTTCTTTTTTATCCCAAGTTCCCAGCTTCGTCCTTTACACCTATGACTCCAATGTCATAATGGAGAAAGCTACATTTTCTGAAGAGAAGAAGGCTAGGGCATGGGTTTACCAATGGCATTTGTACAGGTTCAAGTCCCAGCATTGGCATGCAAATGGGTAAACAGGCAGGTTGACCAGTGTTCTGATGGGGTTACATTTAAAAGTTTTAATGTATTTTATTGTTAAAAAAATATAGTTTTATTTTTATTTCCATTACATATGGCCAAGCGAGCAAGACAAGAACCTGTGTTTATCCTAAATGGCACTGCTAGTTCCCAGGTGCATCCTCATCTATTGCACCCTTGACCCCCATGTCATCATGCTACAAGCTATGCTTTCAAAAGAGAGGCCCTGTGGCCTGCAGGTTAGAGCATGGGTTTGCTAAAGGCACCGTTAAATATTCTAGTCCCAGAATTGGTGTGAATATATGCAAACTGTTCGGTTGACCTGTGCGCTGGTAGAAAATAGTTTTAATTTTAAGGTGTTTTACTGTTGTGAAAATATTGTTTTATTTGTATTTTCATTAAAAATGGCTAAGAGAGAGAGACCTGAAACTTTGCTTCTCTCTAACCGGCATTGCTATTTCCCAGATGCATCTTCATCCATTATACCTTTGGCCCCCATATCATAATGCAAAAAGCTATGCTCTCTGGCGAGGCCCCATGGCTCTGAGGTTAGAGCAGGAGTTCACCAATGGCAAGGATGCAGGTTCATGTCCTACCATTGGCATGGAGATGTGTAAACTAGAAGGTTAACCTGTGTTCTGGAGAGAGAACTTATTTTTCACTTTCATTACACATGGCCAACCGTCATTGCTTGTTCCCAGATGCATCTCCATCCATTACACCTTTGACCCCCACAATGCAAAATACTATTTCCAATACAGTTGTTAAGAAAGAACATATCCTTTGTTTATCCCAGCCAGCATTGCTAGTCCCCAGATTCCCCCTCATTCATTACACCCTTGACTCCCATGTCACAATGCATAAAGCTATGTTTCCTGAAAGGGCACACTGTTGCTCAAAGGTTTGTGTTGTGTAGTGTCTGTCTGGTTTGATGAAGCTAGTGATGTCACGTGGAATGTTGACAAGTGAATGATGGAATGTTCTGGGTGAGAGTTCTGAGTGGAGGCAGTTACAGGTGGCCTGCCTGGTTGATGGGAGTCGGTGTTGTCCTAGCTAATGTCCTGTGTATTCCTTATATGTCCTGAATATGTAACTGTAACTAAGAAGCTGTAATAAATCTACTTGAAGTAATCCTAAAGGGCCTGGAGACAGCATCTTTTCAGTTAGAGCATTGTTTTACCAAAGGCAAGGTTGCAGGTTCAGGTTTCTGCATTGGCGTGAAAATACACAAACTGGTAGGTTGACCAGTGTGCTGGAAGGAAGTAGTTAATGTTTTTTAATGTTAACATTTTTTACTGTTATAGAACTATTGTTTTATTTTTATTTCCAGTACAAATGGTTAAGAGAGAGAAACCAGCTCCCTTTTGTTTATCCCAACCGGTGTTGCTTGTTCCCAGATACGTCTGCATCCGTTACACCTCTCACCCGATTTCATAATGCAAAAAGCTGTGCTTTCTGAAGTGAGACCCTGAGGTTCAGAACTTAGCGCATGGGTTTATCAATGCCAAGGTTGCAGATTCAAGCATTAAATACACAAAGTTGTTAGTTGACCTGTGTGCTGGTAGGAAATAGATAAAAGTTTTTATTTTAACATTTTTTACTGTTATAAAAATATTGTTTTATTTGTATTTCTATTATAAATGGCTAAGAGAGAGAGACCAGTACCTTTGTCTATCCAATCCGGCATTGCTAGTTCCCAGATACTTCCCCATCCATCCACATCCCCATTACACCTTAGACACCCAGGTTATAATGACAAAAAGCTATGTTCTTTGATGAGTGGCCCAGATGCGCAGAGGTTAAAACTTGGGTTTGTCAATGGCAAGGTTTCAGGTTCAAATCCTCTTGTGGGCATGACAATACTCAAAATGGTATGTTGACCTGAATGTTAGAGAGACTAGGTGAATATTTTTTTTTAAATATATTTATTGATTACAACAAGAGAAAGGTAACACAAACTAAACATCCATTAGTAACATCAAAATCCCAACTCTCCCCCTCTCTCCCCCCCAGTGGTAGCATCCTAAACCCCTCAAGCCTGAAAGAGGTCTAAATTCCTGATCCTATGTGGGACCATTGCATCATGTAGTCCGACTGAAGGAAGTCCAGCACCGCCCCCCATCTCCTCGTGAAGGACTCGAGTGACCCCTCTAGATTGTGCGTCAACTTCTCCATTGTAATCAGGGACCAGATCCTCTGCAACCAGCTAAAAACCCCCAGAGGTTCAATTTGCTTCCAATGCTGGGCTATAACTGACCAGGCCGAAATGAGCAAGCCTACAAAAGATCTCCATTGTGCCCTTGAGAGCTTCCCAGCCGCACGGTCCCTTAATCCACAAAGCCAGACCTGGATCCCCATTTGATCCACATAGGAGAACATCTCTTTCATGTGGGATTTCACCTCAGTCCAGAAAGCCATTATCCCTTTACAATCCAACCATATGTGCCTCCAGGTTCCTTCCAACCCACATTCCGTCCAGCATAGTTTGGAGACCGTGGGGAACATCCCATTCAAAAGCTCCGGCGTATAATGCCACTGCAGTGCAATCTTGCCCCACATTTCCCTTAATTGAATGGAGCGGGTCAGGGAAAAGATGTCCCCCCATAAGTCTTTCCACTGCTGCTTAGCTATAGGGTCCCCCATTATTCGTTCCCATTTTATCATATAGCTCCACTTGACCTCTTCTGATTGCATATTTATGAATTTGAACAACATTGAAACAAATTTCTTCCACCCTGAGCTGGTTACGGTGTAATGTTCGAAGGGGGTAAGACCCCTCTTG
Source organism: Ambystoma mexicanum (assembly GCF_040938575.1). Classification (NCBI taxonomy): domain Eukaryota; kingdom Metazoa; phylum Chordata; class Amphibia; order Caudata; family Ambystomatidae; genus Ambystoma; species Ambystoma mexicanum. The sequence continues at coordinate 321,499,056 of NC_090925.1, read as the reverse complement.
GCTGCTCGCTTGATATCAGGCGATACTAACCAGTGGCGAAGTTGTCCGTACTTAAACCTATCTGAGGCCTTCAACCCCAGAGGTCCAGCGCAGTGTTCAAATGCCTTCACCTCCCCATCCTGGAACATCTCACCAATCTTACTCCACCCAACCTGTTCCCATTTGTCGTAGGCCCCCTTCTCCATCCCTGGTGGAAAATCTGGATTCCCAAACATGGGAGTGAACGGACCCGGCACTGTCGTCAGAACCCCTCTCCTCTAGGTGAAGATTTTAATGTTTAATTTTTTTAATGTTACAAAAAGATTGTTTTAAGTTTATTTCCATTGCATTTCACTCAGAGGGAGAGACCAGCACCTTTGTTCATCCCAACCGGCATTGCTAGTTCTCAGACACAACTTAGTGCTGCATTTCCTTAATGAATTAATACATTAACATTTTGTTACACACTTAATACTGAAGACCAGTCTCTAAGCATGGTTGTCTTGCTTCCAAGACAAACGCGTTGCCACTGAGCTATCCTCCCGGGGCTGATCATGATATGATGTTAAATAATAAAGAATCTTGTTGAGGGACTGTCGGAGTAAATTGTCAAATCACTGACAAGAGGAGATTTGTCAAGGTATAACGGCATACATAAAACCAGGACATCTGGGACATGTTGTACACCTGGGTGAATCTCCTCCCCAGGTGAAAAACAGGTGTGGCTGACTGTAAGCATCTGAGGAGCAGAAGTGGGAATTCACATATTAATGGAGAATGTGGCTAACACCCTGTTTTCCTGCAGCTTCAATGTCTCCACAGCCGCCTCCTTAATGGTTTAGGGCTGTCTCACTGCATGCAGCCCCTTCCACATTCCTTCCGTATCAAGCCAAGATGTGCCTCATTAGAGACAATAGAATAATGTCTTATTGGCTTAAGTATCTGGGACACTTTTGCATAGCTCTCAACTCACACGCTTTTGGCGGGTGTCACCCGCCTTGTAAAGTGTGGACTCACCCGCCAAGCCTCCTGCAGGCCCATTTATTTCAATGGGCCTCTCACCCGCCAAAAACAAAATCGGGTGTTTTCACCCGCTTTTGCGACTCAAATGGTTGAGAGCTATGCTTTTGCCAGAATCTCCTTCACACACACATACCATTATTATCAGATGGCTGGTCACTAATCACCCACATCTACAAATCGCATGCTCATCTGCAGAACAGACTGCACTCATATAGGTGTTTGCTGCTGAAATATATGTTCACACTGCAGGTCACATGATCAAGTCCCAGGAGGACCAACTCAGTTTTTCATTCTTCTGCGGTTGATGCACTGTGTACCATTAAGGTGTGGTATTAACACTGGAGCGTGCATTTGGGCGAGTGCATTGGCAGTATGCAGACACACAGAGGCTACGCTGTACAGACTATATTGCACATTGAGGATCTTCCTAGCTGCCTACAAACTTTGAAACTCATTCATTCTATTGGTGACTACGGGGGAAGTCCCGTCCCAATACCAGGAAGGAGCATAAGGCTGCCGTGCGCACGAATTAGCGTGTGCGCATTTGGGCGAGTGCATTAGCAGAGTGCAGACACGCAGACTCGTTGGAATCTGGGGCAGGGGCATGTCCTGCTACAGCCACGGCCCTTTGGTGAGTACTTATAGTCTGAGTGTGTGTAGTAAAAGGACTATTGGGCTACAGAGCTTGTTATCGAGGGCCTGTGTTCACTTTTATTTGCCTTCCCTGAACACTTGCAACGGCTCCCCATTCTTCCTGCTGAAGTGTGATAACTGTTCCTCATTATCACTTACCATCTGAACCGTATTTTGATCTCATGAAAAATAACAAGCAGCATCGATACGCGGTCTACATAGGGAGACACACCAAATAGGGAAACGTGCTCGCAGTCCTTTGCGTAGCAGTCACGACTTGAATATATCCCCCTGCTTCAAAGAAGATAAAAGGACATGGTGGACGCCCCTCAACCCAAAATAACTGGTTTCTTTGAGAACGTTGATGCTGTCATAGTGGCAGGTGACACATTTTCGAGAACCATCTGTGACTGAAATCATATCTGAAAACTGCGATAAAAGCCACCATGGGAAAAGCACAATAACAATGGATCATTACTTAATCTTTGTTTAAATCTCCAACGGAGCTCTCTGGGACCCATTAATACAAGTTATAACAATATTATAGGTACCAATCTCTCATCCTGTCCAAATCTCGAGAAATTAGTGTCTCCTTCAGAGTCTACATTCAGCGAAAGTGAAACCGAAGATAATGCCTTGGTAATAGCTCTCACTATGGGCCTTATAACACACTGCCTTGTTCCTCTGATACCTTGGGTTCCATAGAATCTGAAATGGATGCACTGTTTCTCTTAAGCTCGAGAGCTTAAACGAATACTGGCCAAAGTGGTGAACATCATACTGTAAGGGGGGAGGAGGGGGCATGGTATCACAAGTGAAGACAGATACAAGAGATGCAAGGTTCAAGGGTGTTTAATGGACAAGGGTTGGAAAAACTCCTATCTGGCCCTATATCTAACGATGGGACCATGCTCTACCATCAAATAATAAAACAGTCCTAGTCATGTCTGTCAAAATAAAGTAGCCTAAACTAAATAAACCTAAGCCTTCCCTAATGCTATTGCAATAAATGGGTGCATGGAAAAAGGTGCATGTAAAGGAAAATCAGTGTTATAACGAAGTATCAAGATGGCTGAGTCGGCTCTCCTCCCTGCGTTGGACAGCAAGGAGTAAGATGGCCCCGTAGACTGGATGACGCACTCTAGCTCAGGTTCTCAAAAACAAAGACAGTTTGTTTTATTATTTTTTTTTATTTGATTTAATTGTAAAACAAATTTAGAATTTTTACAAAACAAACGATAAGGAAGTTCATCCCTCCGAGTCCCTCCAAATTAAGTTCTATCGTTCCTGCTGAGGGAGGATTCGAGGGAAGTCTTTAACTTGTTCCTTCATCCGTTATTATTGGCTTTTTAGCTCCTGAACCTGTTTTGAGCTCCTGTACAAGGCCAAGTTGTTTGAAAAACCGAGTCACCGCCATTGTCCACTCGTTTTTTTCCCCTCCCATCAAACCATACCACCAGGCTTCATCGTCCACTGTGGTTGCGTTGGTCAGGCGTTTCATTAGGTAGATTTCTCTAGCCTTTTGGGTCCCCTTACACCTTAACAAAAGGTGTCTGATAGATTCCACCTGCTCAGTGTTACAATATCGGCACTTATCCGAAATTCTCCTCTTCTTGCCAAAATCTCGTTTGTCTTCAGGAGGTTTAGTCTGATTCTGAGAAAGGTGTTACGCAGCTGTTTGTCCGGGAATTTTTCCAAATACCCTCTCACCTCATTAACTCTCTTTTGAATTATTGGAAAGTCTTTGGTTGATTTGTAGGAGGCGGCATTGTCCTGCGTTTTAATCCAATCTAATTCAGTCCGTTTTTTCACAACTTTCGTTGGATTTTGTATAAGGGTTGCTCTCGTCAAGGCCACTTCTTGTAGCAGGTTTTCACAGTGATCCGCCCATGAGGCCAGTATTCTGTTTTTCCCATTAGTCAATTCGGTCTTCAAGATCTTGAAAACAGGCTCTGTACCGTCCATGATCACTTTCCTGAAAAGCATCAGGGTGTTCCTGTCCACGATCCCCTTCACAGAGGGAAGGCAAGTTCTTGTCTGATGTGGCATATGGGAACGGACATCGGTAGCCCCAGCACCTTCTTCCAAAATTGACCTTCCAGTCTGTCCCAAAACTTTTCCGGGATTTGGGGCATAGCTTCAGCTGCATATGTTATGCTCGGGATCACCTTGGCTTTGAAAAAGGACGGGACTGGGATCAATGTGAACTTTCCATATTTCTTGTCGATCGTCCGTGCTTGGCATAACAAGGTCTTTGTTTTTGCTATTAACATCTCTTGCATTGGAATTTCGGTGGAGCTGTTGCTTAGCATCACTCCCAAGTATTTAAAGCTCTTTACGATTTCGATTTTTTCATTTTCGTCACTCCATTTTTCCTTGCCTGCTGTTCGAGTTGTTGTTTCGAAAGCCATAATCTTGGTTTTGTTTTTATTTAGTTCTAGATGGTTGTTTTCTAGATATACAAGCAGGCTGTTCAACTGCCTTTGTAACCCCACCACTGTTTGATCCAGTAAGATGATTTCATCCGCGTAAAGGAGTCTCTGTATTTTCTCTCCTCCTAGCGATGGGGGAAAGCACCTAATTTTGATGAAGTCGTCTTCCAGGTCTGCAATATAGGCATTATGCAGTGCTGGCGCTAAGGGACAGCCCTGCTTTACTCCTCGGGCAGTGTGCATTACCTTTGACAGCGTCCTCGCACCATTCAGCCGGACTCTCATGGTAGTGCCTTCGTATAGAGCTCTTATTGGGGCCAAGATTTTATCCGGACAGTTCCTGCCAACTAGTTTATCCCACAGGCGTTCTCGGCTCACCCGGTGGAACGCCTGCACAAGCTCGACAAAGGCCATGAATATTCTTGGCGCTCCTTGTTGGACTCTTGCTTTCAGAGAGCATAAAATCAAGATGTTTGCTGTGGTGCCGATGTTTCTGACAAACCCCGTCTGGAATTGGTCTCTTTATTTTTTTTTTTTTTTATTTATTTGCATTTATAAAGCGCACAGAACTGCCCTGGGGCATCGTGGCGCTGTTACAGCAGACTTAGTCATGAACACAAGCATAGGAATGTGTTTACAGATGTAACCGAGTTACATAGTACATTTCACATTGGTAATAAACATTGAGCTTAAAGGTTATGCTATGCTGTGGATACAATGCAAGCATGAGAGTGAATGTGGCAGACTTTAGCGGAATAGGAGGGTTTTGAGGTTTTTACGGAAGGTATGGTATGATTTTTCGTTCCTTAGTGAGGTAGGTAGGGAGTTCCAGTTTTTTGGTGCGAGGTGTTGGAAGCTGGTTCCTCCCGCCCTGGATCTTTGAAACGTGGGGACATCAATCATGTTGGTGCGGTGAGCTCTGGTGGGTCTGATGGAGGCTTTCGGTGTGATTCTTTCTGCGAGATAGGGTGGGGCATCCAGGGATAGGCATCTGTGTGTGATGGTCATGGCTTTGAACAGTATGCGTTCCTTCACAGGTAGCCAGTGGGCATCTCTCCTTGCTTGCGAGATGTGTTCTCTTTTTGGAATGGACAGTGCTGCCCGGAGCGCATTGTTTTGCGTGATTTGGAGTTTTTTTAGGTTGTGGGCGGAGGTGCCTAGGAACAGTGCATTGCAGTAGTCTAGTTTTGTACCTATAGTGGCTCTGGCGATGGACAGGCAGTTTTTGGCGGAGAGAAACGGCTTGACAGCATTTATCATCTTGGTGGTAAGTGCTGAGGAAGAGGCAATGGCGTTGACTTGGCGAGACATAGATAGTGAGGCATCTAGGTGAACGCCTAAGGTTTTAACAGACTTGGAGACTGAGATGGTGGAGTTGTCAATGTTGAAGGATTTGTATTGGGGGGGGAGTTTGTTGAGAATTTCATTGGTCCCTACTATGAGGATTTCGGTTTTGTCCCCGTTTAGGCAGAGGCCGTTGGCCGCCATCCAGGTTTGGATGGCTGTGTAGATTTTGGTTAATGCAGTAGCATCTTCTTCGTAGGTCCCAGTTAGAGGGAGTAGTACCTGCGTATCGTCTGCGTAGTTGGTGTACGCTATGTTACGACAGTCGAGGTCCTTGAAGAGAGGAAGGGTGAATATATTGTAGAGAGTGGGGGCGGTGCAGGAGCCTTGTGGGACGCCGCAGTGGATGGTGGTAGGGGTTGCCGAGGCAGTGTCTGAGAAGACTTTCATGAGTCTGCCATTTAGGAATGAGGCAACCCATGCAATGGCTTCCGGGGAGAAGTGTGCTTCATTTTTTAGGTGCATGCCTAGGATATCGTGGTTGACAAGGTCAAAGGCGGCAGATAGATCCAGTAGGAGAAGGAGTGCCGGTTTGCCTTTATCCATAGTGTCTGCAAGCTGTATTTTCAGATCAAGTAGGGCTGACTCTGTTCCGTGACCTGGTCGGAAGCCTGACTGTCTTTTTCCTAGGATATGGTTGGTTTCGAGATAATCCTGGATTTGTGTGTAGGCCATTTTATCCAGAATCTTGAGCAGGAAAGGCACAGTGGTGATGGGCCTGTAGTTGGTAGCTACTTCAGGGTCGAGGGTGGTTTTTTTTAGAAGCGGGCGCACCCAGGCTTCTTTTAGACTGTCAGGGACAGTGTTGGCTTTGAAAGAGGCATTGATGAATGATTTAAGGAAAGGGGCGAGTGTTTCAGTGCAGTCTTTGATCAGGCTGGCGGGGCAGGGGTCTCCTTTACAATTGGATGGTTTGATCTTGTTCATTATCTCAATAACTTCGTGTTCTGTGACTTCCCTGAATTTGAACGGGGTAGTGGGGGCTTTGGTGGATGTGGTTCCCGAGCTAGGGGTGGGCATGTGGCTCGTGGTGGTGTGAGATTTGAGGTGCAGTGATAGGTTTTTGTGGTGCTCCTTAATTTTTGTTTGTAGGAGTTCAATTTTATTTAACAAGGCAGATTGTATGGAATTGCACCAGATTTGGTCTTTAACAATGTCTTGTGATTTGGTGGCCGGTGTGGTGAGTTCGTTGAAAATGGCGAAGAGTTCTTTGGATTCGGAGCTTGCATTAGCAATTCTATCATTATAAGAGACTGATTTAGCTGTGATTATGGCTTTTTTGTATTGGGCAGTGATTTTTTTGTAGGAGGATAGGGTGGCTGGGGAAGGCGATTTCTGCCAGGAGTTTAGAGCTTTTCTTTTCTGTGAGCGGAGTTCTTTGAGTTCAGTGGAGAACCAGGTGTTTGAGTGTTTGATAGCTTTGGCTTTTTTGGTCTGCAAGGGGGCAATGGCGTCAATGGCGGTGCTTATGGTGCTCTTGTAGATATCTGCTAATTCTGACGGGTCAGATGACTTGAGGTCTGTGGAGAGGATGTGAAGGTGGGGAGTAATTTTATCTTTAGTGAGATTTTTTACACATCTTGCCAGTGCTGGGGGAATGGGGTTAGGTTTGTTTGTGTTAGATACAGCGGGAATAAAGAAGTGAATGAGGTGGTGATCTGACCAAGGAGTCGGGGTGATGGAGCTAATGTCGACGTGACAGTTGTGGTCAGCTATCCAGTCCAGGATACGGCCTTTGTTGTGTGTGGGTGAGGTTATTTTTTGGTCGAAGCCTAGTTCTTTTAGGGCTAGTGCAAGAGATTTAGCAGGCTTGTCCTTTTTGTCGTTATACCCCAGGTTAAGGTCACCTAGAAAGATGCTTTTGGAGGTGGGTTTTAGGTTTTCTGTTAGGCGGTGTACAAGGTTCTCATGGAACTCTGTTAGTGGGCCGGGCGGGCGGTAGACTAGGTTGAAAGTGATGGTGGAGTTAGGGGAGAGGGCAATTTTTATAGCTAGAGAGTCTATGTTGTCACCTAGATTGGAGGTGATTTGTCTGGCCTCGAGGTGATCTTTCAGGATGAATGCTACCCCACCACCTACTGAGGAGAGGCGGTCTTGCCGGATAATGGCGTACCCCTGTGGGATAGTAAGGTTGAGGGCTGGCCCTGCAGCGCTGTGCAGCCATGTCTCGGTGATGGCTAGGATGTCGAGGTCCAAGCTAGTTAGGAGTTCGTGAATTTCAATGGCATGGGCAGGGATGGATCTGGCGTTTATGAGGGCACACTGTAGGTTGTGTGTGCGTTGGGCCGAGGTAGGGGTGGTGTTGAGTGGTGTTGCCGGGATGGGGTGCGGCATGGTGGGTTTAGGTAAGGGTGTTTTGACTGTAGGGGGTGGCGTGTTAGTCGTGTTAAGAGTGGTGGGAGGTGCTTGGTGGGTGAGTCTAGGGTATCTAGAACGGAGACCTAGGAGTTGGTTCCTGGTGTGGATGGGTCTAGTGTAGGAAGTTATGCTGGGTGGAGGATGACGTGCTGTGGGGATGCTTTCAGTGAAGAATGATGGTAGGAAGTAGGTGGGAGGAATGTTGGAGAGGAATGCCAGTGGGGCAGCTGGTGAGCTGGTGGATTGTTGAGGCATGGCGATGGTATCGTTCAACATGGCACAACTAGAATCAGAATGCAATGTGGGCAGCAAAATAGGGCACAGTATGCGACCATAGGGCACAACACAGTAGTGTGGTCTAGATACGACCATAGGGCACAACACAATAGTGTGGTCTAGATACGACCATAAGGCACAACACAATAGCGTGGTCACTATGCGACCATAAGGCACAACACAATAGCGTGGTCACTATGCGACCATAGGGCACAACACAGTAGTGTGGTCTAGATACGACCATAGGGCACAACACAATAGTGTGGTCTAGATACGACCATAGGGCACAACACAATAGTGTGGTCTAGATACGACCATAAGGCATAAGTCTCTATAGTTGGATTCTTTTAGCCAGTTGTTCAGGCCCTCCAGGGCGCAAGAGCCAAAAACCTTCCCAATAACGTCCAAGAGCGCTATCGGACAGTATTTTCTGGGATCATCTTTCGCTCCTTTTTTGAAAATTGGGACCACATTTGAGTTCTTCCAGGAAGGGGGCACAGATTTAGAGATATTACAATTCTGAAAGATCTGACCAATGAGTGGCGCCCATATAGCAACGTTGTTCTTCAGATCAATATTAGAAATGCCATCTGGCCCTGGCGCTCTGGAGTTTTTTAGCTTTTTAATTTTCGTTGTTATTGAGTCACTATCACAAGGTATGTCCCACCTGGTGCTTGGCGCCCCCAGATGCTCAGTAGCTGGTTGTACTCTTGTTTATATAGAGACGCAAAGAAGTACACCCATTTCTCTTCGCTGACGTTGTTCTGGAGATTGGTCTGGCTATTCGATGTTTTCGCGTGGATCAAGAACCAGAATTCTTGACTGCTTTTCTTCGCAAGTGTACGCAGCATTTGTTCAGCGTCGTGTTGTAAAAGGCTTGCTTGCTGGTGTCTCAACCAGTTTTTATACTGGTGATGCGCTAAGCAATATTTCACTTGCAAGTTTGTAGAGTTTGTAGAGTTAGCGGTTTGCGCCTGTCTGCGGATTTTTCTCAACAACGGTCTTTGCTTCACCAGTTCCTTGTTATAGCTATGTTTGTGGACTACTTTCTTAGGGTCCTCTTGTTGCTTTGGTCTGTGGTAAATTTCCAGTAACGGCACATAGTCCACCGTGACAACTCCAGCTGGCTTATCAATAAGCTTATTGCTGATTGTTTTGTAGGCTTGTAAGTTATTTCACTGATGGCTTTCGCCGTTAACCTTAAACGATTGCCACTGGGGTTAGCTTCTAGACCTTGCATCATGAGCTCTTGCACTGGTTTGCAAAAGTGCCAGGTCGTTTTTATAAAATGTTGTCGTCACTGTTTTCCGTTTTCACCACGTCAAAAGACTTTGCCACACTCAGTAGAGCCTTCGATACAAAAGTGTGGTCGATAGTTCCTTTTTGTTCATTTCTTTGCCATGTTGGTATTTTCTTGTTTTCTTTAGAACGCAACGCAGCCAGTGCAGATTGTGCATATCCCATTTGTCCATCAGGTTACCCCATTGTTTAGCTCTGTCCCCGTCCATAGTAGATCTCGTACCTATCAGGGTCACGTCGTCCTCCATTGTACAATTTAGATCTCCCTTTATAATGAACAGGGTGGCTTGATGGTTTTCACTTTCATCCTCCAGGAGATTATCGATGCCCTCTAGATATTGGTCAGTGGTACTCTCAACCGGGTTCCAGTATGTTAATCACTAGGAGTTTTTGTAGGGAACTTTCCTTCCCCATTCCAGCGCTGTCTTGTTGCCACTCTAGTCTGGTCGCCTGGATAAGTGGAGAAAGATGTAAGTCCGCCAGAGGCACTAATCCACATCCTGATCTTACTGCCGTCACAAGACCCACTCTTGGTCTTCCCGTGGCTCCCTTCTCTGTCGGGGTAAAGGTCAAGGTGTATCCGTCAAGATAAGATTTCGTCAGCAACCATGTTTCCTGCAAACACAGGATGTGAAACGCTCCTAAATTGACATCTGAGCTTGCCGTCAGGTGGGAAAACCCTTGTGTATTCCATGAGCTCATTATCAGGGGCAGTTGCTTCATCAGTTGGCTCACCGAGGGTTTTCTATCCACTAATTGCTATATTTTATTTGCATAGTGTCTTGTATTTGATATCCATCTTCTATTGTGTTGTCTGTCCGGGCTCCCGATTTCGCAACCTCTCTCCACTCGGGACGGTTTCTGGGGGCAAAGACAGTTCAAAACATGGATCGAGGCCTGCTGTTATGCTCACCTGGTCTCTGCGTTGGCGTTGGGGCACGGTTGAAGCCCTCCCTGAACTTGAATCACCCCTTTCAGGCCTCTCCCTCAGTAGAAAAGCTGTGAGCGGTGGTACATGGTGATACTGCTCCTGCGTGGAGATAAGAGTGTGTGAGTGTGTCAATCTGTGATTGTTGTACCTCTCAAACCCTTCACCCCAAAGTACGGTTTCTGTGAGCATACGCCGGCCCATAAAGCTCACCTGTGAATTATGGAAGATAAGCTCTCCATCCTGCTCCTTCTGGCAGGGGCGCGTCGAATGGGATCTAGTTCCTTCACTGATCCTTGCTAAGTATTAGTATAGGACAGCTGCGACTATGTTTCTCCTTATGATTGGTAAGTCTTTCTTGAGCTCTTGTGATGCTGTTCGTTCTGTTTAATGTCTTTATATGTTGCTCCTATTTATGCCCGGAATAATGTATCTCTTCTGTTTTCTTCCCTTCGATGGAAATGCGGCCTCAATGCAGCTGTGAGACGCGGCCGGATGGAAGATGGATGCTACCGCAATGTTCGACAGCAGGTAAGTGATGGGTTAAGGAAAAGCGCGAAGTATGGCGAAACTGACTGTTTTTTCAATGTCTAACCTTGTCTTCTGTTTTTCCATGCAGGCGCTGCTGTCGACGATGGAGCGTGTCGTGCTGCGATGCCAAGATGAAGGTTTCGGCGTTCCGGAAAGTGTAAAGATGAATACTTGGTTCGCCGAAGAGATGTACAGGTAAGAACAGCTTCCCCCAGTTGGTAAGTATGCTGGCAAGAAGCAGGATGTCCAGGAAGCAGGATCTGTAAAGGTAAGTCTGACCTCAGACGACGGTGAGCGTTAGGTTGCTTGCAAGTGCAGAATAGCGCAAAGTGTCTGTCTTGAGGATCGGGGCAGCTTATATAGTTGAGATCGTGGGCACGCCCATTAGGACCGGCTAACCAGCCACACCCTGACAAAGGTGCCAGGACAGTGTCCACCCAGGTCTCCTGTGCATGCAACCCCTGCATGCCTGTGCCCCTGACTTCATGACCTTGACACCCGCTTGGCCTTCCATGTTAAAGTCACTGGTTTTCAGTTAAGCAAAGTTCTTTCACAGTTCAATAAATAGATCAAATAGGTCTCCCTCTGTCGGGCTCGGACCTCTCAAAGTATCAAATGTTCACATAGGTCTCCCTCTGTCGGGATCCGACCACTCAAAGCAAAAAGTACCTGATTCAATGTAGATCTCCCTCATCTGGGATTGGACCTCATAATCACAGCACTTGCAGGGATTCCCTTCCCCAAGCTTTATTCACATTCATTAGGGGTTCCTTTCCCCTAACTTATCATACTTTTGGTCTCCCTCAGTCGGGCTCTGACCTTTTACTGATGTCGAAGACTTTCAAATGTGCGAGGCTTTTACTACAGACCTCAGCACGACCACTTCAACTTTCTCAAAGTTTGCTACAGGTCTCCCTCTGCCTGGCTCGGACCTCTCAATCACTCACAGTTCATCACAGGTCTCTCCCAGTTGGGCTCGGATTGCTCACTTTGTAACTCAATGTGATTCACTTTCCTTTGATTTCTCTTGCCTTAAAACCAAACACAGTTCATATCCTTTAGTCTAACATCAGTACTCGCTCAACAGAGACTTTCGACTGGGCACTGTCGCAATGCCAGACCACTCTGTTAAACTGTATCACTATTATTCATCACTTGCTCGCTTCAACTCACCGGCTGTGTTGGTTTCTTTATTCGTATCTTTGATTTGGGAGCAAAGGACAATAGCAGAGCTGCAGCTTCACCTCCCTAACTCACCCGTCCACCTTGAAGGGCTGCTGGTATCTTTCGAATGCAATGTTGGAGGCACTGTTCTTTTTCGCTCTGTCCTCTCAGGGGTCTCCCTCAGCCGGGCTCAGACCCCTCCTTAAAGTTTCTCACACGTGTCTCCCTCAGTCGGGCTCAGAGCCCTCTTGATTTGCACAGTTTTAAAGTCTTTGGGTTTCGTGTCCCAGAATGCACTTTTCTTATTTCGCTCCCACGTTTCAGCTGCACTATACAGCGCTCCAGGGTTTTGGGAGCTGCAGGAGGTAAAGGGGATAACATGTTGAGGTCAGGGTCTCGCCACCTGCCCCTCAAAGGCCTGGACTTTCCTATTTTGCCCAGGGGCAAAGCTCTGGTATGGGCACTGCCAGGTAACCCCCAGCTGCCCCTGGTTTGGCTCCCTGGAGTTAGAACTCCCTTGCCACACTGTAGCCTCCCCTGTACTCACAGGCCCAGAAATTAGGCAGTCCTTCTTCCTCCAGGCCTTCCAGGATCTCTCCAGCACAAATTCTCTCCACCTGGCCTCTGTTCACCATGCAGCATCCCCAGCTCTCTCAGAGTGCGCCTCTGTGTTCTGGATTTTTGATACTGACTGGGAGGCTAAACAGGTTTCAGGTGAGAATGATTGAAAAGGGAGGCCTGACCTTGCCTGGCTTCATTACCGGGACAAAATGGTGACTGCCCATAGGAATCCCATGTGCAATAAAAACAAGCAACATGAAAACCTAATTGTGTCCAGCAGTGATTGTGTGAGCCTTCACCCATACATCCCCTTAATATGTGACAACAGTCAAATCCAGCGCCATTAAAACCAGGGATCCAACCCCAGCACATCCCATGTGCATTTGTTTCTATGGGTAATCTTCATAGCTTCCTTTCACCTCTTCTTCGTCCCAGTAGTTTGGTAAATGGGATTGCTAGAGTGGTGGTAGGAATTTGTGTGAGTTTTGGTTTTTCGAGAGGTGGCAAAAATATCATCAGAAGAAGGGGAACGATTTTGTTGTTGTGAGATATAGGGTGTTGTGTTTGTTCTCCTATGCCTCCCTTTGATGTGGGTGCCTGTTGGAATTGGGGAGGGGGCAACGGGACAAGACTTACAACAACCTATAAAGGTGGAGGAAGTGTTGGGTAGGAGTGTGTTGTGAAGAGGGGGATACCGCATATTGCCATCGGATGTCTCACCCGCACTCACAGATGACCCCTCACCCGGGTGATCCTCCCACACTTTTCCACCCCCATGGTCTGGATCCGAAAGTGATGGCCATGCCCTGGCCACCTGAGCAAGAGATCCCTGGGGTCTAGATAGTGACAGTGCAAATGCACAGGGGATATCTAGATAGGAGGGCACCAACAATCTTTTCGAGCTAACATCATCTCAATCAGTGGCCTCACAGCAGGCTCCATTAAAGTTGTTGCCGTCACAGAGGAGCATGCCAGTGAAGCATTATGTACAGCGATATCAATGATCAACAGTCCTTCCAATGTCTGTAAAGAAATATGGCAAAAACACCATCAAACTCTTGGAATGTTTCGACAGGGCAAACGAGCAGAGTCTTTAAAATCTGTCTCTGTTAAAGCGGTTGGGAAACAGGCCGCAAATAAAGTGCCTTTTCCTCTGCTGGTCCTTACACAGTCACTAATGATATTGGTAAGTTATGGGAAGAAAAGCACGTGCAGGTTCCCAAAAATATGGTGTGATGGTTTAGTGATCCCAAGAATGACCCAATTTGATTATCTCGGGTTTCGATTTAATGAGAATTTTAATGGGCATACACATGTACAGAAACAGGTCCCAGTGATAGCACAAGCAGCAACCACTCTGTATTGTGGAAAAGATCTGTAATGCTCGCATTATAGGGGCAATTAAATGTGGTGCTGTGATCTGGGGATATGAAGATTATGGCGTGTTGCAAAAAGAGGACAATCACTTGTGAAATCTATGTTGGGCTTACCCATGTCATATAGAGATATGTTTGGCCTTTCTAGAAGATCTACTGCCTTCGAGCCCTGCAGGCTATGGTTGCATGTGTGGTCTAACCCAAAGGCTCGGCTTACACAGAAACTGGTAAAGGATCTATTGGGGCAAAACAGTGCCAATAAAATCGGATGGCTAGAAAATGTAAAGAAAATGCTGGGGAAAGTGAATGCTAGCAATACGACTATTGAACCTCTATCATTGGACAATGGTAGGTGTGTCTATTAACGAAGAAACTAATGGAGTCGGTAAATGAGGCCAGAGAGATGCTTTAGCTATTGTGCCAGTGAATAGTGAACTGATGAGAATATTGTCAAATAAGATAAAGGAATATCTTGTCTGGTCAAACTGGAAGTACCAACGGGCCCCTATTAAATGGGTGCACTTTGGGTGTTTAGAGTTCAGTGAGGTTCGAAGTCGGAGATCGGGCTGGGAATTTGAATTCAAATGCCCCATGTGTCAAGCTGGGCATGAGAATTTTGTACATTTCTCATTCTTTTGTCCAGCATATTGTGATCAAAGAAAAAGTATTTGCTACCGCTGTTTATAGGAAGAGGCTTTACCCAGCATAGGCCAGCACTCTATTATCTGCTGAATGCAGCCTCGCCAGCTATAGCCTGGAATTTATCTCTATACATAAGAAGAGCCTGTCGAACGTGAGAAAGGGGACAAACACTCGATTCAATTGTACGAAGTAGTGATGAAATTAGATGAGGCGACTTTATACACCCCATGATCGTCAAGGCGCTCATTGGGACTCGCACAATGTTAAAGTGTATTATACATGTGATTTTACAAATGAACTGTCGTTTTTTTATTTTTTAGGTTGGGGGAAAAAAAAGGTTATGTAATCTTTGCAATGTTTTTAGGCAGCTTTTCTTTTCTTTTTAATAGTATTAAATTGTGCTATGTAAATGATATTGTAATGAATGTATTATTGTGGTATGTTCTAATTTGTTCATAGTTTGAGTCTAATGGTTGTGTTTGATGTATCTTTTATGGATGTTTTACTCAATCCAAAATAAAGAATTTACTACTACTACCACTAATGATATGGGTGATGGGACTGTCAGATATTGCTATCGAGTCCCCTTGATAAATTGATATGCCGACACAGTGTTCCCTCCTTTAAAAACATGACAGCCATACAGTTAACCGAACCAAGAGCTATTGTAGCTGCCTCTGATGTAGACTCAACAGTATCTTCCCTTCCTCAACCTGCTCTAGGTACTCTCAGGGTAGCCCTTAAAGATTCTACCTTATCTGCAGCTTCTAATATGGCACTTGCGGTTACATCTTTAGCTAACACGAACTATGGATGGCCGGACCTGAGTTCTGTGTGGGCTCCTAAATATGATATATAGGACTCATCATGTAGAGATCTTGACAACACTAAAAAAGCTAGCCCTCCAGTACAAATACCAACAGTGGCCATTACAGAGATTAATGATCGTCCAATTCTCAACCGCAATTCTTGGCTTACACGAGCAGAAGTGTGCACTAGCACGTTGAAGCATCTGTGTGCTAGATGGAATGACCAATAAAATATCTCAGACTAAATAACAGACAGACTCTAAGGAGATGGTAAAATACTGCTTTAATCTCTAAGAAGTAAAACAGAGCAAATAAACACTCATCAAATCGATTTATGCAGGATCACGATGGGCCTCATTACAAGGTTGGCGGTCCGGTAATAACAATACCGGTAAGGGAATACCGGCATCATTTACCGGACCGATGCATTCCGACCCGCGATGCTGGTGCTACTGGCATCTGCAGGGACCCGTTGTGACCGGGTAGCACCTACCTGGAATGGACACAGGCACGCAGCAACTGTGCCAGTAACACTGGCATGCCGTAAGTAAGTGCACATTACGAGGTTCACGGACATGCACTTACCGGCATCAAGATGTCGGTAAGAACGGGTACCATGATGTCATTAACACCGGCATCGCGGGGAAGCCGTTAATAGCAATCTGCTGTGTTGAAACCTGCCACAGGCGCACACAATCAGCACAGGTGGAGGCAATGAAGTCTAGCAGAGCACAAAAGGAGCACACCACACACCACACCCCTTCCAATCACAAAATGCTACCATTAGCAGTTGCAATACTGGGGCTGGAGGACATGCCTGCACTGCTACTACTCCATCAGGCATTGAACCAGGGAATGCAGCGGAGGTGCAGGAGAAGAAAGAGGGTGAGACAGGGCCAGCACATACCTCCAGAACAGGCAGTTGTACCCCGCAGGCAGCCACCAATACCTCGCCTAAGGGCCAGTCCATTTGACCTAACCCCTGCACAGATCCACACCCTGTACCGCCTGGACAGGGACACCATATGCACAATAGTGGACCTCATCCATGACGACCTGGTAAGCCTCATCAACATCCGGACAGGCATCCCCCTTTCCTGAAGGTAGTGTCTGTGCTGCACTTCCATGCCACAGGCACCTACCAGCACACTGTGGGGCAGCTGCATGGCATCTCACAACCATGTTTCTCCTGTGTGCTCAACCAGGTGCTAGAGGCCCTCCTGAAACATGCAAGGGACGACATATATTTACCACGGACTGTGGAGGAGCTGAATAATACCAAAATAGCATTCTATGCACTGGCGGGCATGCCTAACGTAATTAGTGCCATCGACTGCACCCATGTGAAGCTAGTAGTCCGGCATGCCGAGGAGGTAGTGTACCGCAACAGGAAGCTCTATCATTCACTGAATGTCCAGATGGTGTGCGATGCAAGGCAATTAATCACGCATTGCTGTGCAAGATTCCCGGGATCCACACATGATGCTGCGCAACTCCACGCTTCCCCGCTACATGGCACAATGTGCTGCAGAACGTACCTGGCTGATGGGTAAGTCCAACAACAGGGCAATGAGCGGAGTTGCCTGGGGGGACCACAAACATAGGCAAGCTGTCTGCTGGCTAGAGTATGAGGGGTGTTGCCAGGGGTGGTGAGGAACACAAGCATAGGCAACCTGTCGGCTGGCTGGGGTACAAGGGGTGTTGCCGTGGAGGGGCTCAAGCATAGGCAACCTGACTTCTTTCTGTGGTTATGAGGGGTGTTGCCGGGGGGGCAACACAGCGACCAGGGTGACAAAACTGTGACCCCATTTACCTCGACAGAATGTTCAGCACAGCCAATGGATGCAGATGTGGCATGCCTACACAGCTGTGTGTAAATGCAAGCAACAAACACAGCGCCTACCCCAGCACATGCACCTTGCACAACATTGGACATGATGAACCATGGGTACCACGATGCACCACCCTGCAAGCACAATGCCTGGAATACATGAGCGGAGCAAAGTCCATCACGGGACATGCAGCCATACATGGGGCAAATCCAACTACCGCACATGGAAATGTCTGTCACTGCACCCACCCCACAGGTACACCGCAGACCAGTATGCCGGCCCAGGCATCTCTAAGGAACACTTACAATTACAATGGTGCAAGCAAAGAAACTTATGTAATCACTAACATATGAGTGAGTGGCACAGGACCCATCCACAGTACCTCTGCTCCACCATGCCAGTACACACCCAGCCCCCTCACAGAAATGTTTGCCGTCACTGGAGGACCATACCACCATTGCCATTGGGCCTTGGTCATGTGGGGGAAGGCAATGATGGACAAGAACATGGTGACATCAAGTAGCCGTGAACATGATTACCAAACCACAGTGTATCATAAGGCACATCAGGCAAACATGTAATGATGCATTCCACATGTATAGTACAAATTTCAAATGCATCACACCCATCAGATGTCGGCAGATGATGGTCTTTATCAACTCATTTGTGTGAGTGCCTCACCTGATGGAAAGGTCCCTTAGACGTGAATGGCACACATAATCCCCAAGCATGGGCTATTCCTAAGTTCACTTACCTGGATCTCACTATGAGGAAATTTCAAGTGCAGTCATGATGGATCTGTGGCATGTGACCATGAACACTGTACAGGCATCGCACACAAGGAATGACAACAATGTTCACAAATACTTTCTATTGCTCCTGTGCAGGTGATTCCGGGTATCCCCTGAAGCTGTGGCTCCTAACCTCATCAGGCAACCAGTCAACAGGCACGGAGAGGACTACAACCATGCACATGCACGCACTCGTGTCACGATTGAGCAGACTTATGGCCTGTTGAAGGCCTGTTTCCGCTGCCTCAGCAAGTCGGGTGGGGCACTCATATACAGACCTGAGAAGGTGGGCAAGATAGTGTTGGCATGTGCCATGCTGCACAAAATGTGCATCCAGCGCAACGTACCCCCGCCCCCTGACACGGACCAGATTCCACCAGAAGAAGAGGAGGATGATGGTGGAGAAGATGCATATCGACCACGACACAATGTGAATGAAGGACGTGTAGTACGCCAAACTTTGATTGCACATTACTTTTGATGGACAGGGTTAGACAAGGCACTTGGAATGGGGTACACTGAGCACTGGGCACTGTTAAGAAATAAATTGACACACACTCAAAGGGCAATGTCCAGTCATGTGTTTTTCTTATGCACACCAGGTGTATTAAATGATTCATAACTATGTACAGTGAACAAGAACCCCTCAATTTGCAACAAACTACGCCCCACCCCGCTGCCCCCAACATCCCCACACACCTACACCCCCGTCCTACCCCCAAAATCCCCACACAACAACACCCCCCTACCCCAACATCCCCACACACCCACGCCCCCCACCCCCTGCACCCATTTCAAGTTCAACTGTGTCAGGCTATCGAAGCCCCTTTTGGGTGGAGGGGGTTGTTCATCTGGCCAGTGCAGACTGCGCATTGACCTGCGCACCGGGCTTGTCTGAGTGGAACTCGCCAGTTTTGAGCTGGTCGAGGGGGGGGTTGTGGGTCTGGCTCTGCAGCTCGATGTTGGGTCATGGTGGCCACCAACTGGGTCACGCACGCGCCGGGCCACACGGTAGACGGCATGGCTTATTGTCCTTGTGTTATCTTGCATGGCCTTGCGTGTGGCTTGCCCTTCCGCTATGTATTGTCTGACCATATCCTGCATGGCTTGCTGGCGCTCCTCCATTGCGGGTTAACCGCCCGTCCAAGTTCCAGATGGATTCCGGAGCTGGTGGTTGCACGGGAGGTGGTAGTGGTGTCTGCGTGGTTCTGGGGATGCGTGGTACCACAGGCATGTCCTCCGTAGAGCTGCGTCCATCAGAGCCAGGTTTGGAGGAGAGCATTGGTGTAAACAGCATGGTAGGGGTGTGTGGCATTTCCTCAGACATGCAAACGCATGCAGTGTCCGCTTTCTCCATTTCCTCCTCCTCCTCCTCCTCCTCCTCCTCTGCGCTATGTTGTGTGGATCGTGCCACCTCACTGAGGTCACTCGTGGCTGTCGACTGTGGCCCCTCGACATCACTGCCCACTGGTGATCCCTCCTCATCCACCTGAGGTGTATGCTGTGGGGCAGGAGCTTTTCTTGATGTCACCTTGGTGCAAGGTGTGCCTTTTGGCATAGGTGTCTTGATGGCACCAGGGTGTTGTTGCTGGGGCTCCTGGCTAGGTGTTGGAGCTAGGTGCTCATCTGCTTCTTTAGCCTGTGCGCCCTGTTGGCTGGGGGGCTGTGGCTTGGGAGTGGTGGTATGACTGTGGCCAGCACTTTGATGTCAATGGCCTGGAGGCGTCGTCGGTCCCTCTGCTCAAGCGGTGATGTTAGCATTTTCGGTGTTGCGGTGTGTTCGGCCTCGCTGTCTGATCCCGTGACTGTGGGGGACAGAGAGGCACGCCATCAGTCATGCGTGAACGTACATCCTATATACATCGAAGCTAGTACGTTTGGTGTCCTGTGCATTGTTGTGTACATGTTGGAGGGGTGGCCATGGTGCTTACAGGCGTTGGGGGGGTTGCCATGTTTTGGCCTCCTTCTGGTGCATCCATGATGGGCATGGTGTCGGTTGGGTGGCCAACAGGTCTATTGTGGCCATGCCTCAGGGGCTGTGTGACATGTGGTGTCTAGATGTGGGTATGACGTGCTTGCACAATGTGTGTTGTTGCTTTTGGTGTTTACACTTCGTGCATGGTAATGGTGGGTGTGTCAAGTGTGCAATCGGCAGTGGTGATGTGTGCACCATGCAATGGGATGACACAGTGGTCAGGCCTGTATCTTTGGTGATGTATAAGTGTGTGTGTGTATGCAGATGGTGTTTGTGTTTGCAAATGGGGGCTCATGTGGTTTGTGTCAGTGGGGTTAGTTGTGTGTTTTCATGGCAGGGATGTTGCTCTTTTGTAGGGGCTGACTTTAGGTGGGAGGTGATGGGCCATGTATTTGCTCACATCTACTTGCCATTTGGACTCCAACATTGTACTTGGGGTATTGGGTGTGTGTGGTGACTTTTGTGTTACGCTAAGGGTCACTCACCGTCATCCGCCGATGATGGGACTCCCATCTCATTATGGCCAACACCCTCAATTCCCTCCATATCTATTACTGAGCTGCAGGTTTTCTCCCACCGTGCCAGCTTTATTGGTGATGATGCTCCACCACCTGTTGTCTGGGCCTGGCTGCGGTTTGCCGAAATGATGTTGCAGACACGGAGCTACAGATCGTCCCAACTTTTCCTGCAGTCCTTGACTGTGCATGGGGTTGTCCTGACTGCAGAGACCTTCTGCGCTACCTCCTCCCAGATGTTCTTTTTTCTTATTTGTGCCGCACAGCGCAGGTCTGCACAGAACACGACATCTGCGTGCTGGACCAGAGTATCGGCCATCATGTTGAGTTCCTCATCTGAAAATCGTGCCTTTCCGGGTTGCCTTGGCCATGTCCTTGCTAACACTGTCCACAGTTTCCAAATGCAGGTGCTGTAGGCAGAGGATTGCAATGGATTGTGTTTTTAAAGATGGCCGCCAGAGCATTTCCCCTTCTGGCGTGATGACGTTGCTTCCGGTACCGGTACTTTCGTTCTTTACGGCATCTAGGATGCCGGTGCCCGTGTCTGCGGCATGGATGATGCCGCTATCTGGGGTTTGGAGGGCCTTACCGGCATGCCGGTGCAGCCGTTACCAACATGCCAGCATGCGCGTGCCCGCTGACTCAGAATCGCCCGTTGATTCTGGCAGCAGTGCTACACAGACACGGCTGCACCGGCATGCCTTTAATCTGATTTTTTTTACCACCCAACTCGTAATGAGGTCAATGGGCCTCATAACATGTTGTGCGGTAAGGGAATAACAGTACCGGTAAGGGATTACCGGTAAGGGATTACCGGTACTGCTAAATTCCCTAGCCAATTACGACCCGGACTTGCAGCTATTAGCGGAACCGGTAAGTACGGTGCCACTAATAGCGGCAAGTCTGTGGGCGCGCGACCCCCAGGTCGGAAATAGCGGCATGGCGCTAATAGCACGCCATTACAAGCCATGCGGGCATGGCAGTAGTGGCATGGTAAAGACCCAAAAACCCCTTACCGGCATGGCGCTAATACCGGCATCGCGAACCACCCGTTAAGAGACCTGAGCAGTTTTCCCACCTGCCACAGGTGGACACAATCAGCACAGGTGGAGGCAATGGAGACTGGCAGCACAAAAGAGCACACCACACCCCTTCCCACACCAAGATGGTTCCAATACTAGCAGCATTACATGGGCTGGAAGACATGATTGCAGTGCAGCACCAACAACAGGCAGCACAGAGGAGACGCAGGAGGAGGAGGAGGAGGTGTAGGAGGAGGGCAAGACAGGCACAGCAAGCACCACCAGGGCACCCAGAAATACCACAGAGGCAGCCAACAATCCCCATGATCCAAGCCACTCCATTTAACCTAACACCTGAGCAGATACTTACCCTGTACCGTCTGGACCGGGATACCATCACCAGCATCGTGGATAAGATACATGACAACATTGTGAGCCTCATAGACATCAGAACTGCAATCCCCCCTCTACTGAAGGTGGTGACTGTGCTCCACTTCCTGGCCACGGGCTCCTAGCAGCATACTGTGGGGCAAATGCATGGCATCTCACAACCAGTATTCTCACGCATGCTGAACCAGGTACTCGATGCCCTCCTAAAGCTTGCACATGAACACATATTCCTGCCACGGACTGCCCAGGAGATCCCAAACACCAAAGTTGCCTTCTATTCACTGGCAAGCATCCCAAGTAGCATCGGGGCCATCAATTGTACCCATGTGCAATTGGTGGTCCCACATCACAATGAAGTAGTCTACCGAAACAGAAAACAATTCCACTCCATCATTGTCAAAATGGCATGTGACGCAAACAAGATAATCACACATTGTTGTGCCAGATATCCCGGATCAACCCATGAATCAATGGTCTTGCAGAACTCAACCATACCACGCAACATGGAGCGACAAGCCGGACAACGATCGTGGCAACTTGGTGAGTAGCAGGGCATGCACATGGCGGTGTGATTGGGTGAGGGGGAAGAGATACATACTCCAACTGGGTGTTGACTGTCGTGCGTAGGACAAATGGACATACAGATGTACGCCAATGTCCATCCGGGAAGGCCACAATGTACTTGAGAAGACCCCACATGCAATCTGAAGCTGCACAACATTGAAAACAATCCATGTTTCAAAAGATTACACATCCATCCACACCCACATTGCACATCATGCCACACCACATAATACACAAATCAGCAACATGCCGTCAAGACAGTCATACAGAATTAGGGCAGCACAACATCAATACAGCAATGTGCCCTTGAATGCATGCAAAGGGATAACCCCTAGCCATAGTATCGAACCACACACCTATAGCACCACTGAAGTGATGCTTCACAGCATGGCAACATGGATGTCGGAATGGCAGTACACTGGCAGTGTGGTACTATATTTGCCTGGGCCCAGGGACACCTGAGACCTGGCCTCACCCAGGACATTTCTATTACTGTCGGAGGCATGATTCGGGCATGTCCACTTGCATGGGCGAGCTCAGCTTTGCACATTGCAGTCACGCAGATCATCTGCATGCATGCTGGTAGTTGTGATTTTCAATCACAATGCAAATACGATTTGTGTGACATGTACAGGTCGCACCAGAGGTGACCGGTAACAGGTACCCATTCTTCACCCCATACAGGCGACGGCGGCTATCCCCTGAAGAGGTAGCTCCTAACCCTGTACGGAACCCACAGAACCAGCAGGAAAAGGACTACAATATTGCACATACCCGTACCCGCGTCATGATAGAGCAGGCATTTGACCTTTCGAAGACATAGCTTTGGTGCCTAAGCGGGCCGGGTGAGGCTCTCCTGTACGGCCATGACAAAGTGCCGAAGATAACCATGACATGTGTAATGCAGCACAAAATGTGCATCAGACGGAATGTGCCTATGCCACCTGACATTGACATGCAACCACCAGATGAGGATGATGTTGATGGGGATGAGGAGGGGTGAAATGGTCTGCCAGGACATGCAAGAGGCGATGGCCAGGAGGGACACGATGTGCATCAGCATCTGATGTATCAAATTTAATGAGATACAAGGGAGAACTATTATGGATGGAGATGGGTATTGTTGCCCTGATGCATGTGGTGAGGCCCACAAAGGACCCTCTCCCCAATAAAGTACACATACACAATGATGAAGACCAAGCCTGTATTTCAACTTCTCAACAGTGTATTGTGATCAGAATGTGAACAAAAAGTGCATGGCCCCATCTGTGCAAATGACCTTTCCCCCCTCCCCCACAACACTCCCAAAAACACCCTTTCCCCCCTCCCCCCACAACACTCCCAAAAACACCCTTTCCCCTCTCCCCCCACAACACTCCCAAAAACACCCTTTCCCCCTGCCCCCACAACACTCCCAAAAACACCCTTTCCCCCCTCCCCCCACAACACCCCAATGTGAGCCTTATAGTGTGTATGTGTCCTGCTCCACATGTGCCACCTAGTCCTTGCTGGCCCTAATCCTCAGTGCCTCCTCTGCCATTGGGTGGTTGGAATGTCGTGTGCCTCAAGTTGCGCAGAGAGCGGCGCAGGGGGCTTGTTTGCTGGGAGCTCGCAGAGGAGGAGGTGCCCGGTTGATCCTGTGTTGGGTGTGGGTATTGGCGCTCAATGGCGTCCGCAATACGTGTCATGGCCTGCCTGAGTTGGGGCATTTCCTCGCAAATCCTATTCGTGCAGGCCTCCATGCCCCCCCTTGTCTGTCTTGCATACATACTGAGGTCATCCCTCAGACAGGCTGCCTCGGCCACATGCTGCCCAACCAGCGCAGTGATTTCTACCTGCCTCTGGCTGATGGTTGCAAGGTCATGTTGCGTGCTATGAGCTGTTGGGGTGGCTGCTACGCCCTGGTCCATGCCTCTGGCATCAGGTGAGGCCACCTGAGAGCTCCATGCGCTTTCCACAGTGTGGGTGGCTGATCCTCCATGGCTACCTGATCCTGATGATGGCCTTGGGCTTGGCTCAATGGACCGTGTTGGGCTGGGGGTCTGGCTTCGATCCAGAACGTCAATTGCCTCCTCCTCGTCCGGAAGCGGTGCGGAGGCTGCTGCCTCACCAGTTGAACTGGTGGCAGCAGAGTGCGTGCCCTCCGTGCTGGTTTCACATGTAATGGGACACACTGCCATGGGTGCAACAATAGCAGCAGCCGTGGCCTCAGGCTGCGTGGAACTGGTGCTCTTGCTACCTTTGGCCCTCTGCTGCTGAACACTCCTCCCGGTTCCCCTTGAGGTGGTGGCGGTGTCCCCTGTCTCATCTCTCCTGGGCTTTTTAGTTGCTGGGGGAGCAGGTGTCACAGTGCGTGGGTCTTCAGTGTCTGTCTGTGATCCTGTAGGGATCAAAAATAGGGAATATCATTGTTTATGGTTCAACGTGCCTTATGCAGAATGTTTACGTCATGCCGCTCTATGAATTGCGGCCTCTTTATTTTGGATTCCGGTAATGGGGATGTCGGGTGGGTCATGCATGAATGGGTCTGTGTTGCACGTGTATGTGGTGATGCATGCATGTATGTTTGTGGCTGGATCCATGGCCTGAATATGGACACATATGTGGGGGGCCCCTCACCCTTCACTGTGCATTGTTTGATGTATACACTCACCTCCATCGGATGAAGTGGCCACACCATGCTCCATGTCTCCAACACCCTCTACCGAGTCCACACCAATTGTGGAGGCGCAGGTCTCCTCCCACTCCCGGAGTTTCAGAGGGGAATCGGCGCCACCTCCTGTGCCCATTGCCAGCTTGCGATTCACTGACAGTATGTTTCTGACACGGACCCGGAGGTCGTCCCACCTCTTACGGCAGTCCTTGACTGTGCGGGTGGTGGTGCCCAACGCACTGACTATGTGGGCAACCTCTGCCCAGATAGCCTTTTTCTTGAGGAGGGTCTCCCGCCGCATGTCATTGCTGAAGACTACATTGGTATTTGCCGCAAGTGTCTCAGTGAGCATGATCAGCTCCTCATTGCTGAATTTTTCTTTTCGCTGGCGATCAGCAGCTTTTTTGACGGCCTTGGGCATCTTCGGGCTATCCAGGATGAATTTGTGTTCGAGTTTCCTGGAAAGAGGTCCTGGATGCAGAGGATGGCAATGGATTGTGTTCTTAAAGATGGCCGCCGTGCTCTTTCCCGTTCCTGTGCGATGACGCTATTTCCTGTTCCGCATTTTAACAGTGACCGCTAATAGCGGTGACCGCAATTTGCATGTAGCGTGAGGGCGGAGGTGCTATCAGCACTTTAGTCGAAGCCGATAAGGGACTTTTTTGGGACTTTTACGGCATGGTGGTAGGGTCATTACCGGCATAGCGCTATGCTCGTGTCCGCGTACTCATAATGGTATGCAATTAGCAGCCTCTTGCGAGGGCGGAAACGCTAATAGCGCCATGCCGGTAAATGCCGTTTTTTACCGCACAACGTGTAATGAGGCCCAATGCATCATCTATGACGTATGACATCATCCTACGTGGCAAACTGTAAAACCTATCAAGGAGTGAGATTGGATATGGAGAACATGTCTACAGATAGATAGTATACATGTTAATCCCACCCTGTGCTACTTCTATACATGTGGTGTAATATACTTGTCATGGCAGCAGAATATTAAAAAAGGCATGGCAGGCCTTTCTGATTGGTTGGCTACCCAAATCCAACATTGGACCTTCGGCTTGCTAGCAGCACGTACATAGAAAGGAAACCCAGGTGCTTGGAGCTACGTCAGCTCTACCCGTGTTTTCCCAATGAGTCTACCCTCTCTCATCAGTAGGCCTCATGCCAGTGTCTTCTGTTTGAAGGCTGTCCTTGCGAGTCTGCACTGTCTCGGGAAATCTGAGGGAGTGTAGGCACAACATTATCTTCATTTTAGACTTAATGAATATCCCTTGTTTGCAAGCTCTTCATCAAGTGTTACGAAACCATGAACTTGTCCATGTCGGCAGTGCATGTAACATAATTTGATTCAATTATGCTGGGTGCAGTTGCTCCTCTTGGGCTTTAGAGACTTGCTCACACTATCCCATATAAACTTCATGCCTTTTTAATTGTCTAATACTTGGCATTTGTAAATGTTGCTGTTCCTCCTAATCTTTCGGAAATATGTCCTCGCACATGGTCTGCTCGTTAGACTCCCTTAGTGCTTTTCCTCATCTCTCGAAATAGCATCCTTGGCTCCATACCAATGTACTCCTCTATAAGGGAAAACAACTTCTTCATCATCTTTTCACTTTAAGATCCTGGGCTCGTATTGGGTTGATTGACATAAGCCGTCGTCCATCTTCTCCAGATGGTCGTCCTAAACGTTGAATATATACCGCTCAAAAGCAAGCTTCTTTATGTTCTTTCTACCTTCTGTTTCAGTGTATTTACAGTTATTGGCCAGTGAGTCACATCATTCCTCTTTGTGTTCATAATTACTGCATCTTAGGGTACATGTTTCTCTTAGTGCTTCAATTACATTGTCATTCTTAAGTCTTTTCATATCGTTTCTGGATAGTTTCTTATATCTCCTTTATGACATTCTTTGGCTGTTGACAGACTTTGTTTTAATGCACATCCATTCTGTTCATGACTGCATTTTGACAGCTTGGCAAAGTACATCCTTCTTGCTAACTTATCGTCATATTGTCTTTTATATATTCGACGTGGTACAGGATTATTGCAACGATTCAGGCATGGGTTCCCATCATGGCTCTTCGTCTGTCATCCCGATACAATGGTGGCAAGGGGCCGGAGACTAGGGAGAAGATGGGTACCTCCTCCTCTACATTCCCCCCTCTGGTCGAGTTCTCGACCAAACTCTTTGCTTCTTCTTCTCCAACTCCTGCTACATCTTCTTGTAC
The DNA here is from genome assembly GCF_040938575.1 of Ambystoma mexicanum. NCBI lineage: Eukaryota > Metazoa > Chordata > Amphibia > Caudata > Ambystomatidae > Ambystoma > Ambystoma mexicanum. The sequence continues at coordinate 321,471,725 of NC_090925.1, read as the reverse complement.
CATTTTATCATATGTTCTTTTCTTCAGAACCCATATATTCGTCACACCACTCAGGTTACCTGCATTTTCTATATGTTGATCCACACTCCAGGTCAAAAGTCGCCAATATCCTGCTGGCGAACAGAATACCCATCCAACCACATACTTCTTCTGATCCTTGGAATAATGATACTTAGTTCATGGAGGTGCTCCAGTACTTTTTCTGATGTGCTAATGGGTGCTGACTTCAGCTTGCTCAATTGTTGCAGCCTCAATATCAACCATTATCTTCATTCCAATAGCTTTCTTGGTTGTCTTCTTGCATTGTCCCACGATGATCCTTATGAGACAGAGGGCCTCATTACGACCCAGGCGGTAAGTTACCGCCTGGGCCGTGACTTTACCACCATGGCGTAAACTCCGTTTACGCCATGGTGGTTGGCGGACTTACCGCCCCATTCCGACCTAGGCGGGGCGGTAAGTCCCCAATCCCCATTTACCCTTCCCCATTCCCATTTTTGCCCCATAGGGCATAATGGGAGTGGGGAAGGCATTAATTACGCCACCGTAAATTACGGTGGCGTAATTAACTCCATGGTCCCTTAGCGCCATGGATTTTAACACCTGCTAAAAGCAGGTGTTAAAAGCACCATGGCACTAGGGGACCTCGTAATCAGGCGGTAAGGGTCGGCGCTGTTAACGCTGCCGTAAACCCCTTACCGCCTGAGTTGTAATGAGGCCCAGAATCCTAAGAATACAAACACTAGTATTGCACCAAGCATCTTGAAAGTATTTGCTAGCCAAGTTGGAATCTGTGAAAACAGAGATGTAAACCAATCATCATTTTCAATTTCATCTACTTGCTCCACCATTTTCATTTGCAGGTCTGTTGATGTAGTTATCACTTCAGTTAAGGCTCAATTTTCTGCATCATAAGACGGTATGTATTGTAAGGAGGGCATGGTATCAACAGCAGACAGACACAAGTGACCACAGTTCAAAGGTGTTTATTGAGCTTCAAAAAGGGTTTGAAAAACGCCTATCTAATCCTAAATCTAGAGAAGAGAGCAAGCTACGACCATTAAATACTAATAATGAAGTCCTAGTGTGTCTTGTCAAAATAAAAGGGCCTATACTAATAAACCTATTGCCAATCCTTACCTCTAAATACAAATAGTGTAGGAACCAATGTTATGCAAAAAGAAAGACGTGTTCAAGAAATGATATGTTAGGATGTTGAGCCGATTGGCATCCCTTCCCCACGTTTTCAGCATGGGACAGGGCGGTACACTCAAGCTTAGTACAGTCTCTGGCTTCTCTAGCACGAGGGTGCAGTTCAAACATTAGCATCAGGGCCTTCTGTGCCCAAGCCTCGTTGCGTATCAAAGTATCTTCTTCCAGGGGGCCTTATGTGACAAACTAACAATAAGTTCCCTTCATCGTCGGTTTTCAAATGTACTCAATTTCCCTGGTGATGCACTATTCACCTCGGAATCCCCCTCAGCCGTGCTCAGATCCCCTTTAAATACAATGCTTTTCAGATTTTCCTGTATCCAATTTCTCGGGTGATTCATGATTCACCATGGATCTCCCTCAGCCGGGCTCAGATCCGTTTCAACACAATGTTCAATCAGTCTCCCTCCTTTAGGCTCGGACCAACTTTCTCTACTTTGTCATTTCAATCAGTCTCCCTCTGCCGGGCTAGGATCGACTGTATCTATTTTGTCATCAACTTGCTTGGCAGTATCAACATCAAAGACTTTCGATTGTGCATGGGATTTTGCTTGATACGTTGCAGGACCAGTTTGATGTACTGTTCTTTTGCCACTCTTTTACCTTTCTTAACTCTCAGTTAGATACCCTACAGAGACTTTTGAATGAGCACCCACGTGTTGCGGACCCATTCTGTCAAGGGCATCATTTCCCAGTTTCAAAGTTCAATCACTCATCTGTTTTACTCGTGTTGGTTATCACATGCGTTTCATACACTGTTTGCTTCAGTGTTCACCATACAATGTTGCTGCTTGCAACCTTGGCTTCAAAACAGACCAGCCTGGCATCAGTCTCCCTGACCCATCAGCTGTGTGGATTTCACTGGTGCTGCTTTGTTGTAGGAGCCAAGGACAGTACCATGGCGGCAAGCGATTCTCCCTGCCTTGACTATCGATGCGGGAGAGACCCGGGTACCTTCCGCACACAATACAGGATTCTTCAGCCTTGTTTCCTGGTCTTATGCTTTCTATTCTCAAGGGTTTGTGAAAGTAACGGTTCCTTGTTGAAAAGGCCATCTTCGAACTGCTGCTTCCTCGTGTGCTTTGCCTTGCTCGGAGTGTGCTCTCCCTTTTATCCATGTGGGGAAGTGTAATAGAAGTCAGGTGTGTGTGATGGTCCGTAATTGCCTAACTCTGCCTGACTGTTGTATTGGGACATGCCAGGTATACGGCTCGGGTGTTTTCTCTCATAGCGAGCTGTCCGTAAGAAAGTGTTCATGTTGTGAAGGGGGCGTTGGGGTAAACATGTTATAGGGAAGGTGATACCGCATCTCGATATCTGGTGTCCCCCTCCCACTCCCCGAAGGCCCCTCACCCAGGTGATCCTCCTGCACTGGTCCACGCCCAGGAACTGGATCCAAAAGCGATGGCCTTGGCCTGGCCACCTGGATGCCAGCTCCCTGGAGGACTAGAGGGTGAGACACCTTCAGGTTTCTCACAATACATACAGCAAGAAGGCCCAATCTTGTCACACACGCCTCCTTCCATTGTTGTAATCAAATCCAGGACATACCAATTCTGGAGAGGCATCACACGAATGGCTCTCAATTCTTCTCTGCATTGAATCCTTTTATTGTTGAATTGATTGTCTGCAACAGCTCCCATCTAGTAAGCTGGAGCCTTTTAGGATTTACTGCAGCTTGAAGTCCTGGCAAGACTATAGATGTCATGATCATTACTGTTTTACTGAACAATTTATGCTCAGCTAAGATATTATCATAAGACTATTGCTTTTGCTGAGAAATAATTGCTTCTCCTCAATCAGCAAAATTCAGGTGATCTTTTTTCTTAAATGTTCATCCATTTTTGGGAACTCATCAAAGGGAGATGGCTTTGTGGGATCACCAATGCGGGTACATGTATCTTTACGATGGAGCATATTCCTCACCAATTTTTAGGCAACTGCATGTAGGCTCTGGATCCACAGGTGCAATATCCATCCATTAACACTGCAGTTCCTCCATCCATTCCTGGGACTTCTATTATATGTTTACATCCCTTATTCGTCCCAACCAGGATCAGACCATTGTTCCTGAAGCATGTTGTTGGATTTTTTAGTGGTATTATAGAAACAGGTCCTGCTTCATTTTCGACCTGTGTGAGTAACTTTGAGTACTTGGCCCATGGATTCAAACATGTGTCACTCACTATCTTCAGGTCACTGGCTGATTCCTCCTTTAATATACATGCAGGACAGGCCAATAGCTCTTCTTCCCATCCAGTACTATTGAGAACATGTCCATATACCACCAGCTGAGGTCTTTCTCCACATCTTGGCTCTCCTAGTTTTTCAATGTTGTCTGAGCAATTCAACTTATCCATCTGGACAACCCTTATTCGTTCACTTATTTGGGATGGAAACATGAGTTTCTTGGTTGTCCATCCTAATACATTTTCCATCTTTCTTGTCTTCACATAGGTATCTCCACATGGGAATGCCGCTTTTGTTCGTCATCAGAACATCGCCCATTTTCTTTCAAATTGTCCTCTCGTTGTGCATGCTGCTAGATTACTGAGGCATTTAGCATTATATGGTGACATTTCCCTTACAATAAAAGTTCTTGTCGCTCTTATGGGATAGAGGATTAAGGAACATACATAGCAGTGTTCTTCTTTCATGTGCTGGTACCATAGTGTATTCTTCAAATGTACCGCATTATCTAAATAAGAGTTTATAGTTTCATAATCCTCCCCACTCTCTCTTTTATGTCCAAACAGGTGCATTGTATATTATGAAATCTGGCCATTATATCTTTGACAGGGACAATAGTAGATCTTTCTGTATAATTCATTATGCTATCATTTCTGATAACATTTCTAAAGACCATTATAACAAGGAAGAAAACACAGATCATGATACCAATGGAGATTACCATTAATATCACATGAAAGCTTATCGATTTCTTAGAAGGAAATCAATCTCTAATCTGTTGAAGCTTCTCCATTGTATGAACATGCAAATGTATCACCTCCTTTTTAATCAGTTTTATATCAGGAATTGGAGTATTGTTTCGATTATCACTCTCTAAACAATCCAACTACTTTTGGGGTTCTCCAAAAATGCAACAATGTTTAAGTTTTTTCGGATCAAAGCTGGACATATTTCAGAAGTAAAAGACACAAGGATAACTATCTGCAAATGATTGGGTGGGGTCAAAAACATGCGATGGGCATGCTTAGGTCAATAGTCAAAAAAGCCTCAAAATTAAGGTTGGAGCCAGCTGCAAATTCCAGCACTGATTAGGCTAACCCCCTGCCTAATACAAAAATGAGTAAACTAGGAGACTTGCCGGTATCACTGCGCTTGTTCTGATTGATAAGTGTAGAACTCTTTGTCACATAATATACATAAACATATTTAAAGTTTGCCCTAAGGTTTTGCCAACTGTTTTGCCAGCATGTGTTTCGACCTGTTCGGTCTTTATCAAGGCAAAAAAAGTTCTTCAGATACAATCAATGCCAATAATAATAGTTAAGGAAATGTGGACAAATTAAACAGTAACCAATTTTTATCATACAAAAATATATAAAATATTGTTCAAGATTCAATTTACATCCAAAGAAGAGGAGACATAAAAGATTGGGGGTACAGAAATGACACAATCGGTGAGGGAAGAAATGGCAAAAGAAAAAGGGGAAAGAAAAAACTGAAACAATATGAAAAAATAGATTAGCTCAACATCACTTGCATAGTTAAACACTCTTCTTAACATAAATCCTCTTTGTGTTTCTAATCAATAGTCTCTTATATGCCAAGTCCTCTAATTGCTCCAATTGTACCTCAATGTATACAGATTTTCAAAAGAATAAAGCTGTTTTCCGTTCACTTGCAAAAGCCAGATTTGTATCCATACATAACTGTTCTTAAAATCAAAAATTCTTTGATATTTCAAATCAACAGCATTTCAATCTATGTGATTCACCTATTCTCTATACAACAAAGGATGATACATTATTCAAACACATGATTCAATTCTCCTGGTGCTTTGAAAAACCCCTTGGTCCCCTAGAGCAGGATGCTTGTTTATATTTGAAAATATGTGTATAGTTGTAGGTGATCAGTCAGCGGATCACTTACACTAAACTGAATTGGTGTATTCCCTTTGTCGCATACTCGATGTATGGTTAGTTGAGGTTACCCAAGTGCCAGTGAATATGAAAGTAAGTAATTAAGATGTGTGCCATAATTGCGTGGTTACTAGTGTTGAACCTATTAAAGCATTAACAAAAATCCTTATTTAGGATTAAGATTTCTATGCTGCTTCTCACCTTCTAATAGGCTGTGAAGTCTTCTAGACAGTCATTGCATGCAATCAATTCCTGTGTTGTATATGATTAAGTGCCTGGCTACTTCATTGATGCCATGGGTTCTCCTACAAAAATTGGTTGAATTATAAGTCAGTTCTCCATGTCCCACTTAGTGTGGGTTGTGTACGATAAATGGATTGTACAGTGGTGTGATTCCTTACCTTGAGTCAATGTTATCTGCGCAATCCGTGTTGAGCACCTCGTCAATGGAGGTCTATGCCTCTGTCTGGCGTCCGTGTGTGAGTCAGCATAGGCACCATTTTAGAAACGCTTTATATACGGCAATCGTCATCATGTTTAGGTGCCATGTGCCGTGTTGGTCGGCAGTAACCATGGTAACCGCTCGCTAACTTGGAAATTCTGTTGTAACAATGTGTTCTATGCTCGATTAGCATTATTTCAGACAAATTAGCCATACAAAGTGTAACGTTCGGTTAGTAACCAGAAATGTTGCCTGAGTACCGAATCCCAAAACCAATATACTGGCATGTAGCACTTTTGCCATTCTGTGTCAATTGGGACAATTGTCCAACTAATTAGTAAAATCTTGTAAAGCCAATAGCATCGCTATGCGTGTGCTACTAAGAATAAAAGTCTGAGACCTGTTGCCATTTGTATAGATGTTCAATCGTACCTGTTGTGGCAACATAGTGTGCCTTCACTACATGGATTCATCATGTGTGTGTGTTATCGGCCCTATACAAATCACATTCCTATCATATTACATAAAGAATTTCAAATGAAGTCACCATATTTAATTGAGTGTGCCACTCCTCTGAAAAAGATGAACCCATGAGGATTGGTATATAGTGTGCAAGTATGAGATTGTTATAGGGAAGCTCACGTTAAAACACATTGGCTGTACCTGCTATCGTGCACCGTGGGTAATCAAGTCCCGTCCGAGCAATGCCATTATTATTATATATGGTTTATAATTGTGCATTAAAATTGGGGGAAATCTGTGCATTACCAGAATGTTGGGTAGCATATCATTAACTGGTTTGAGCTAAATCAGTCTTCATTTGTTGCCATAATTCTTATCTTTTCTAGAGTCATATATGCAACGGCAGTGATGGGCTATACAAAACGGACATGTTTGGGTCAGAGATCGATCAGTAAATTATTTAGTAGTTCAGTGCATGCTCAGTTAGATACATGACACCAATATAGATTGTGGATTATAGTCAAGTCCCCATGACCTATATGATCACCTGTAAAGCAAGATGAGACAAAGCTTACATAGTCACACCCTATTACAGATACAAATAATTGCATATACTTTGTACTTTGATCTACAGTTAATGCAGTCTCGTATTTCCATTTTATTCGCTCGATGCCATGAAAATGTTGTGGTATTGTTGTGGTATTGCGGGGTGCAAATCTGCAGACACTGCATGTTCCACATTTGTAAAAACCCTAGAGTGTAGGTTTAAGCCAATCACTGCAACTAGGAATGTATTTACCAATGTAATAATAGGTATCATATATGAAGATTAAAAAATCTTTTTTTTTTAGCTCAAGCTTTTCTCACATTGTTTCTTGGAGCCTATACTATGGAAAATGCTCCGCGATCAAGCAAATGAATTAGTCCATAAATGAACCCTGTTCTAAAAATGTTTTGCTTTCTTTATCCCAGTTTTTGACCATTGATTGTGTGGTCATCCGTTGTCGTTCTTCTCTTGCTTCACTGGGGATACTTGCTTCGCTGGGAGTAGGTGCAGGAGAGGTCAATGCTTCACCTTTATAGGGCTATTAATGAGTTTTCCAAACTACTGCGCACATTGTTCATTTAATTCACTTTTGACCTCTCCTGTTGGTTTTTGATCTGTTGAGAAATAAAATAAATACTTTGAGTCACCGTTTTCAAATAATCATGCATCTCATTGCACAATGCCTTCACTACACTGTAGGCTTCTATATTTGCCCTTGTTGGGGAGTTGAGAGGAGTTCTAATTCAGCATCCAGTCACCAACTCATGGGGCATTAAATGGTGGTCTGTACCAGGTTGGTTGTCTAATGCATATAATGCAAGGGGTAGGCAATGCAATGTTATTTTAAGCTTTGCTATTCTCTCTTTCAGAAGTCCATTTAATTTCTCACATATTCCGTTGGCTTGTGGGTAATAGACCGAAGCAAACGTATGCTTTATGCCTAAGAGTGAAACTATATTTTCAAAGAGTTCATTCACAAAATGCGGTCCATTATCGGATCGCAAAAACTTCACACAGCCCCCATCTTGGAAATACTTTGTAGACTAAAAACGTTGCAGTGCATGCAGCATCAGGATGCGTGCACGGACCTGCTTCAATCCATCTGGAAAAAGGATAAACTACAACTAACATGCACATGCATGGGATAGTGGAGCTGCTCCAATGCTACTCTCAACAATGCTAGAGGCATAACTGGCTTTCCTTTATTGTCCTGTCTCCAAATTGCCTCAGTGGGGGATAAAGAACATCCCCGCTTTTTCCATAGCTCCTTTTCTTCTTGCAATGCTTGTCCTTTTATCTCAATTAACTGTACAATGGATGTCATATTAAACCCTTCTTTAACCAGCCTGCATTGCCCTGCCGCTTACTTTAAATCTTTTAACTCATCTTCACACATGGTTGAATAATTTGCGGCACATTTGTCCTCTAAGTCTGCGGCTTCATACCCGCAAGATATTAAGTCTGTTATTTTTGAATATGCAGTGCATTTCCCAATGACTATGGTTTCTAGAAAGCTTAAAGCTTCAATGAGCTTGTCTAATAGCCCTGCATGTTGCACTGGAGTGCCATCTGCATGAAGGAAGCTCCTCCTCTTCCAACATGACAGGCCTGCATGTACAGTTGACATCACATAGGTGGAGTCAGAGTACACCGTCACTTCCTCATCCACGAAATGTCATAGTGCATCAATAGGCATGGTTAATTCTGCAGCCTGTATGTACCTCCTCATGTCAGTTTCACTACTGCTGATACCGAACGTCTCACCCCCATTTTTCTATCGATTTAGATGAACCATCAATGAAAACCACTTCCCCCTTCCCTAGAGCGTTCTCTCTAGCATGGGGTATATCATTATAACACTCAGTGTATGCAACACAGTCATGCACATCATTATCTTCTCCCACTGGTTCAGCTATGAACGTTGCTGGATTAACTATGCTATACCTTACAATTTTGGTCACAGGGTTTGAGATAATTACTTCATACACTGATGCTCTTTGAGTGGTCAAGATAGTCTTGGGTTTCTCTAAAATTGCAAATAATGCATGCTCTACAAATAGAGTTACGAGTAACATCCAATAGTTATACTTGAAGTATTTTCTATGGCAAATGCAGTAGCTGCCAAAGATTGTTTGCAAGGATAGAGTCCCTTCATAACTGGATCTAAATTCCCACTGTAATAAGCTAATGGTTTATGACCATGTCCTAATGTGTTCTGTGTAAGGACTGCTGTCATGACGTCTCCATTTGAATGGACAATTCTTCACTGTAATTTGGAATTCCTAATACGGGAGCTGTACTAATCGCATTTTTTAATTCATTAAATCCTTCAGTCATGTCTTCTGTCCACACTAATTTAGTTTTAGCCACCTGTGCTTCTTTAAGCACTTTTAAAAATGGTTGAATATATGTACTAAAGTCAAAAGCCCAGGCCCTGCAATAATTGCATAGACCTACAAATTGCTGCATTTGTCTCACCGTTTTTGGCTGCATGGTTCTCATAATGTATTCTGCTTTGTAGGCGTCACTTTTCTTCCTTCATGCAAGATTAACTGCCCTATGTATAATACTTCTTCTTGACAATACTGTAATTTTTCTTTGTCTACCTTGTACCCTTTTTCTGCAAGTATCATCATATGTTTGACAGAGTCTTCTCTATATTTGTCTTCTCCCTTGCTGCACACTTAAATGCCATCCACGTATTGAATTATGCTGCTTTCTTGCTCAACATTTCCCAAATCCATCTGAAGGACTCTATTAAAAATAGAAGGTGACTCACAGTACCCCGAGGCAAATGAGTATGTTTCAGGTGAATCATTCTATATGAAAAGGAAGTCCAATCCTGTGAGTCTTCATGTATGGGGAATTGACAAAAATGCATTTTTCAAATGTACAACAGTAAAACACCTGGCTGTTGATGGGATATTGCACAATATTGTAGCAGGGTTTGGAACTAAAGTAAATTCTGCGTCGACTATATGATTTAAGGGGTGAAGATCCTGTATACTTCTCCATGACCCCCCTTTTGATTTTTTGACAGCGAACACAGCTCTGTTTCATGGAGAATCTGATGGTACTAGAATACCTTGTTTCATCAGGGCGGATATAATTTCGAATATCCCCTCATCCGCTTTTCTGGACATCGGTTACTGTTTTGCATGTGGCAAAATAGCTCCTGGTTTGAGCTTAATTTTCACTGGTCCTACTCCTTTCAATAGGCCCACCTGATATGGATTTGTGGTCCATAAGATACTTGGCACTTTTTCCATGTCTTCCCGAAAAAATGGCAGTTTCGTTTTTACCAACGCCATTCTCTGTGGTACCTCTATGTTCTTAACTTTAATCCAATAAGTGAGACTTATAAAGAATACTAATTCTTCATCTTATTTTAACCGCCAATTTAGGTAATCATGATAATAAAATGGTCACTTCATACAAAAACACCTCCTCGTATAGAGGGACTCCCCTTAAAGCTTTCTTTCCTGCAAAAGCTAATATAAATTCCCTCACATGTATATAATGTATCCCCGAGGTTGAACACACTATGCCTTCATCAGTAAAAGATATCATTAAGTTTTGTCGTTAAATCTTGTCCGACTATGTTCACTGATATCTGTTTAGAGCATAGCAATGGCATAGACATGTTGTGTTCCACCATTAGAAATGAGTAATTCGTCTGTAAATGGAACTAAACTCATTGCCCCAGAAAATCCCTGAGCATTCATGGTAATGTCTGACATTAGATATTTTCCTTCACGAACACAGGAACGAGTCACTCCAGTGTCTAAAAGAAATGAGAATGTCTTGCCTCCTATGTCTGTTACATTGGGATGTATTGTATTTGTTTAGTGGGTGCCTGTTGTATTTGCATAGGTGTTTGCTGTTGTTGCCCCTGTAATGACTGTGTCTGTATTGGTGCTCTTTGGAATTACTGTGGTTGTGGCAATTGTGTCTATATGGGCACTTGCTGAAACTGCTGTGGTTGTAGCACATATGCCTGCTTCTTTGTGTGATCTTGGGCATATTATCCCTGTGAGTCTGTAATGTATTGTGAAGCATATCCTGCCCCCCTATTGGAAATTGCCAATTCTGTTGTTGCATGCCTCCTCTACTTCTGCATGCTCTAGCCATATGTCCTATTTTTCCACAACTCCAACATGTTAAGTGCTGTCCGCCATTAGATCCTCCCCTTCCTCGAGGGTTTTGAAATCCTCGTCCCCCTCCTCCTCGAGGCCCATTCCCTCTGCCTCTTGGCATATAAATATACCCACTCTGATCTTGGGCATTAGCTATAATATTTTGCTCTGGGAACTGCATCTTCTGTGCCATGCTTCCCTCATTACTTGTCAACACTGCTCCCTCTTTGGCGAACTTTGATCATTTCTTCTGCACCAGCTTCAACTCTTCTTGCTTTCTACCCTCTGCCTTCTTCTTGTCTTTCTCTTTTAGAATTCTGCGATAATACACCATTGCCAATTGTATTTCTGGACATGGTTTTGCTTCCATTCCCAACCTGTTTCTTTAACTGCCTCTGTACTGGGTCTGCCATTCCCTGACATAATATGTGGTAAATTAACGCTATCGTGTTATCCCACGGTTCGTGCGTCTCCGAATTCCATCTATCCTGAATATCCTGAATAAAAGCAACAGGGTATTCATACGCCCTCCTTTTTCTAGTCATTATCGCCCCAACATCCGATATATCTGGATATTGTACTCTGAGTGCTCGCCATATGTCTGCTCAACAATTATTGAATGGCGCTCCATTGTGCACTGTGTTTTGTGCAGTTACTTTTGGGTACCCTGCTCTTCTTCAAATGTCATCAGCCCTCTCCCCTAGAATGGCCTTTTATGTCACCTATGGCTAATGTCATTACTGATATCCTTTTCTCGAATTCTTCAATCCATTTTCCCACACCGAAAGTTAAACTAAGCAGTGTGCATTTTAAATGTTCCTTATCCATCTCTGGCCATGGTATTTATTGTGGTCAACCCCCTCCTTTCTCTAATAGTGGGAACTGTTTTAACCCTCGTCCTTGGTCATACCTACCCACACTACTTGTTCCCCAGGCAGCATTATCATCGCCTGCTTGTTTTCTCCCTGGCAATGCCCTCAATCTGCTCACATAGGGCGGGGACGCATCCCCAGTACTGTGCGATTGTACTTGTGGTTGTTCAGTATATGGTATTGGTTCTGGTGTTTTTCTTATAGGATCTTCTAGATCCAACCATTTTACCCTTTTATCTAAACCTGATTCTCTTGAAACTCCATATGCACCTTCTTCTCCCGTCTTTTTATTTTGTTTCCTTTCCTCATATGACATTATCATGCCCCAACTCATATGACTATTGTCCTTTCCGAATCCTCAAGATCTAACCCACTTAAGGATATAGTTTTATGATCGTCTACTCTGACATCATCCAAGCTCCCTCCTATTCCTCTAATGGAGGCTCCTTGTTCACCTTCTTGAGTTCTATACTTTTCCTTATCCCTTATTGGTCTATATAGTTTCCCCATTCTTGTTCCTATAGTCTCTGTATCTTCTTCTCTCCTTGTCGGCATATCTAATAATCCTTGCAACCCTCCATGGGACGGTTTTGACCCACTCTCGTCTTCTGGTTGCTCTTGCATTTCTATGGGTATCATGCTTCTACGGCAAAAATATTCAATCTCATCATCTTTAAATCCCCTACTTCTGTTAATTTCTTCCTCTCTTGTTTTTATTTTCCTTAATTCCTCTTCCTCTCACCATCTTTGTAACCTATGTGCTTTCAATCTTTGAGCTTCTATTTCTTCTTGTTTCTTTTCTTCTATCCTCTCCTTCTCCATTTTTGCCTCATGCTTTCTTCGTTCTTCCCTTTGCTTCCATTCCTTGTCTCTTTCTTGTTTGTATAGCCTCTCTTCTCTCTTCTATTTTGCTTTGTTATCTTGCTCCTCTCTTTCCTCTCTTTCTCGAACTCCATTAATACCTTTATCATCCAGTTGGAGCAATATGTGTCCTCTCATCCATTTGTTCTGTACTATTGTTGTATCTTTAGCTGTATCCTTTTTTCCTTTTTGTTTCTCTGCCTCTTCTTCTATTTCGATCTGTTTATTCTGTTTATCCCCTTTCCCATCAAGCTGTTTACTTTCATCGCATGTCTGTATATATCTACCTTCTCTGTTTTTACTCTATTCCTCTGTCTCTTAACCAGTATAGGCAAGGGGTTTGTATTGTTGATTAACATACCCCGCTGCTGCTTTCAGTTCCTTTAGAGGGTAAAATCCCTTTTCTTTATCTTCTACGTCTTGTTTCGCGGGAGGGGCAAGAGGAGCTGAAGGTGTCTTCTTTCTCATTCTGGTAAATCTTCCAAAGTTCTAGTACTGCTAATCTTTTCTCTAGCTTCTTTCCCTTATGTGTGGCATGTAAATACGTTGTCAGGTTATGTAATACCATATTTGACAATGATTCTCCTGGAGGCCAGGGCACAAATGTCTTATTGGTCGTGCCCTTGATCCATTCGGAATGGTATTGCATAATCTTGGCTGTATATCTTGGTAGTGTTCTGCATAGTTGTGGTAGATGTATTTCTCCCATTATGACAAGCCAATTCAGACTGTCAATACTCACTCAATTTTTTTTCTCTTACTTCCAAATGTATTAAATATATAGTTTCAATATATTTGAGTAGGCACCATCAATCGCCACGCGTATTGCAGGAAATCAGAATATTTTTCCTACCTTAGTTTATTTTTTGGGGAAAAAATAAATCTATTTGACACTATTTTTCTAGCTCCTTTGTTTACGCTTTCCGTTAATTATTTTTATATTGTTCTTTGTTTTTTAGTATCTACAAACTGTCTTTTTAAATTCTATTTTGGTTTCTTCTAATTCTAGCTTTTTGATTGACGTCGATCCTTTGTCAAAAAAGTGCAAGAAAAATAAAAACGTTATTTTTTATTTTTTATTAATGCTATTCTTTCATTGTTTTTTGTTTTTCGTTTTAAACACGTTGAACAAATGGTCCTTAAATAGCTAGCATATCGTGCAGTAGATGGGATGCAGAGTAACGCTTACACCAAATAATCCAACTAACTCAGGAAGAAGGCAAAGTCGTTTTACTGTTTTAATATCAATTGTCTAAAACAGGGAGTTACAACTGACATCAACGGACATCGCACAGCATAATCTTTTTTATATAGTAAAAACTCATCATACATGACGTCATACTATGTGACAAATAAGAAAAACCTACGAGGGGTTATGATATGCTTAAAGGGAGAATCTAAGTATACTTTCTATAAGGGATCGGGTTGTGATTGGGTCTCTACAGTTAGATGGACAACTTATGCCCACCCCTAGTGCATGTCATCTTCAACAGTTATTTGACACACAGCTCATCATTGGTTATCAAACTATAAGGCGCTTCGTTATATGGCCTTCTACAATTGGTTGTCACGCTTGTGCCCTTCTGGAACATTCGGCTCACTAGCACCATGTAAGCTTGTACCCCAGGTGTCAGTGGGTGGACTTTGACCTTGTCTCCTCACCCAGTTAGCCCAAAATCTCTCATTACCCATGCCTTCTGCCATCGAGATTGCATTTGAACTTGGCCTTGCAAAGTATTCTTGCTCCTAGAAATATATGGGAGTGTGAGCACAGGCTATCTGAAGTCTAGAGCTGCATGCCCAACTTCTATTTCCATCCATAGCCCACGTGACAGAAGACCACAAGTCGGCTCATTTTCTAGCATGTAATTGTATTAAATGAATAAAACTTGGCACTCATAGTGTTCTTTCTTTGCACCTTAACAAGGGATGACTCAGTCTCTCAAGTTACCTGTTCTTCAAGGATAAATAACTTTACTCCAGACTTTGACACCAGGCCAGACAGCATTTCTCGATCCTTCCTCGATTCCAGCTGATTTCTTGCTGAGACACAACTTTCAGCGATCTTCTCCATGGGCTTAAGCTTACTAAAATTGTGACACCGAAGTCCAAGTTCTATATAATGGCGGCACTGCCTGCAGTCTATTCACTACATATAGCCGGCTTCTAAGATTACTTAGTCTACTTGTGTTGCTGCATCTGTACAGTTATTAAACGGCTTGCATTTTCTGCAGTGCTCTTCACACGTGCAATCTTCACTTCGTATATATGAAAGTTTACTTGATTCTTTACTTCGTTATTAAATTTCATAAGGTCTATGCATCCTCTTCTTCAGCCATTCTTCTAAGTGCGTCACGCTCATCTCTTGTGACGTCACCTACTTCTCTTTCTTTCATTTTCATATTCCTTCGGGGACCTCTACCAAGAGATTGTCATCTCTACGGGAATATATCAGATAGGGTTTTCTTAGTGGATACCTTTTCTCAAAGACGGAATAGGCACAACCACTGGTGTCATCCATGGCACTATTTCTGGCTACCAGCATATAAGCAGGAGGGGGGCAGGACTTCCTGCCAAGGCATTCAGCTGCTCCTCTACAATGTTATCTTTCATACCATCATATTATACCTTTACATATGTGCACTATAAATATATTCCCCTTTAAGTACGTCTTTCTCCACTGCCTTAGTGAATGTATTCTCCTCTCTTTTTATTACACGCTTCGGGAGTTTGATACATGCTCTTCTAATAGGCTCTGCCTTTAGGAATCCTTAGTGCTCCAATATGGAATTATAGCGTGTGTCCTTTACGTCTCTCTTGAGCCTGTGAATCCGAGGTATTCTTATCTCTCTTCCTTTTATAGTCCTCAAATTCCAATTACTTGTTATTTCTCTTAAATTTACAACATAACACAATTACAATCCTTCCCCCCTTATGTTTCTACCAGCAGTAATGGCCTACATACATCTGGCACTCAGCGTGAGTCCCCCGGCATCGACTCTCCCACAATCGACCAGTTCGCCTTTAGTCCACAGGGCACCTGCGGGAAACGGATAGGAATTTCATCAAAGGGGGACTGATCGACCATATGTTGATTACGTGATACTCTTGACCACTGCTCATCGCAGGAAACTCTGCACTCGTCTGGCTTGTGGTGGGAGCCATCGCGCATCTGGGACTCTAGGCCAGGGTTCTAGGTGTGGGCTCTAGATCGATTACACCTGAACCATCCACACTGCTACCAAACGTGCTCTAGCACCTTGAAGTGTCTGGGTGCTAGATGGAATTACCAATACAATGTCTTAGACCAAATAACTGGACAGACTCAAAGGAGATGGTAAAATGCTCCTTTAATCTCAGATGTAAAGCAGGGTGAATAAGCACTCATCAAATCGATTTATGCAGGATCACAATGTCTTTTTGATTATACTCAGTTTATATAATGCTAGATGAGTCACATATGATGTCATCCTAAATGGCAAACTGTAAATCCTATCAGGGGTGGGACTGGATTAGGGCAATATGTCTACATATAGATAGTACGCGTGTTAGTCCCTCATTGGCGGTCTCTTGTCTGTTAGACACACCCTGAATTACTTCAATACACGTGGTGTAATATACTCATCACAGCAGAGAATATGGCAGCAGAATAATACTTTGCAACATTGTATGTAAAAGTGCATGGCAGGCTTTCTGATTGGTTGGCAACCCAAATCTAACCATGGACATTCGGCTTGCTAGCAACACGTACATAGAAATGAAAACTAGGTGCTTGGAGATACTTCAGCTCTCCCCTTGTTTTCCCAATTAGTCTACCCTCTCTCATCAGTAGGCCTCATGTCAGTGTCTTCTGTTTGAAGGCTGACCTTGCCAGTCTGCACTGTCTCAGAACATTCAAGGGAGCATAGGCACACCATTATCTTAGCTTCAGGCTTATTGAATAGCCCTTGTTTGCAAGCTCTTTGTAACCTGTTATGGGACCATGACTTTGTCCATGTCGGCATTGCATTTGACATAATTTGATTCAATTATGCTGGGTGGAGTTGCTCCTCTTGGCCTTTAGAGACTTGCTCCCTCTATCCTATATAAACTTCATGCCCTTTTAATTGTCCAATACTTGGCATCTGTATATGTTCTTGTTCCTCCTAATCTTTAAGAAATACGTCCTTGCATATGATCTGCTTGTTAGACCCACTTTGTGCTTTTCCTCCATCTCTCGAAATAGCATCCTTGGTTCCAAGTCAATGTATCCCTCTATTTTGCGAGGGAAAACAACTTCATCATCTTTTCAGTTTAAGATCCTCGGCTGGTATTTTGAGGTAGCTGGGTTGATTGACATAAGCGTCGTCCATCTTCTTCTGATGGCCGTCCTAAACCTTGAATATATACCTCTCATAAGCAAGCTCCTATATGTTCTTTCTACCTTGTGTTTCAGCGTATTTACAGTTATTGACCAGTGAGTCACTTCATTCTTCTTTGTGTTCATAATTACTGTATCGTAGAGTACATGTTTTTCTTAGTGCTTCAGTTACATCGTCATTCTTAAGTGCTTTCATTTCGTTTCAGCATAGGTTCTTACATCTTCATTATGACTTTCTTTCACTGTCAACAGACTTTGTTTTAACACACATCTATTCGGTTCATGGCTGCATTTCGACAGCTGGGCAAAGTACATCCTTCTTGGTAACTTTCCTCCAGTATGTCAGCTTGCGGGTACACTCTAAAGGGTTGTCTGAGTGCATATCGTCTCTCATATACTCAACGTGGTACAGGATTATTGCAAGGATTCAGGCATGGGTTCCCATCATGGCTCTTCCTCTGTCATCCCAATATGATGGTGGCAAGGGGGCGGGGACTAGGGAGAACATGGGTACCTCTTCCTCGACATTAGCACCACAAATTCCATTGCACAGCAAGCCAGCATGTTTCCCTGACTCATCCTGGTTTGCAGACTTGAAATACATTACATTTATTGAGACTAATCCCACAGATATATCCAGTGGCGCCCGCTTATAATGGGCAGGCGGGCGTCGCCCCCCCTCAGAGAGCCGTGACCAGAGAGCACGTCAGTTGTCAAGAAAGTGTTCGTCTGCATGCATTTTTTTTTTGTTGCAGAAAGTGTTTGTCTGCATACATTTCTTTTTTTGCAACGCTGCCTGCAAACCAAATAAATAGCTCCACGCACTTTACGTAACCCCCATGGCAGTGCAAAGGCTAGCGGGGCGCTAGAGTGGTGGCCCCGCTAGTCATAATGTGTGCGCAAACAGCGCACCTGCTGAGGACTTCTGCACAGCAACAGCAAATCACTGAATGTCATTGGCTGTTTTCGAGCCAATTACATTAATGTGATTCGGCGCACACGGCGCTGAGTGCAGACGGAAATACGGTTCCTTGTTGAGTGGACTCTGTGTGTGTGAAGAAGACATCACAACACTCGAGAAGCTGCCCTGAAAGTTCTTTTTTCTGCGACACAAACATGAACACTTGGCTTCGGTACTTCGTGACTTCTGCGGAAGGTGGTCTGCGCTGTCCCAAGGTCTGAGCTTTAGACCCAGCTTTGGCCGTGAGTCAAGATAACAGCGTCTGTAGTCTGTCAAAAATACATTCATTAGGTGTTTGCCTGACAAACTTTGATCCTAGTGATTGTGTCACACCTTGCACAGTAATGCGTTTATTTATGCTACATTGTCCTAGACGCTTCTGTTCATGCGGGTTAGTGCGCTGCTGAGTTTGGGTGCTGTTGAGACCCGTTCTTGCAGGTTAATAGGTTAATGGTGTGAGGCTAAGTAGTGCGACTTTGTTAGGGCTTAGTTAACTTAGTGATGGTGGTGACCGCCCGGGGCGGCCTTCATTCACCAGGGACAATGCTCCCCAGACCGTCCTGGTCCTGGAGCCCTGCCCTGGGGATTCCACCAATCTGATTAATTGTGTACATTATTTGTGTGGCTTAGCTTGTCATAAATGTCAAGGGTTGGGGGGGTTCAGTAAGGGCTAGCGCCGCCATCTATACCAGACCGTTCCCAGAAGCGCTTGCCTCTCTGGCTGTAGACAGGCCAGGTGCCTGTCTGCTGCAGCTGCCACCCACTCTCCTACCTCCATCCGGCCTGATGCCTGCAGGCCCTACACTCTGAAGATATTTCCTATTTTCCTGCCCTTCCCTGCCCGCTCTCCTTTCCCTCTTCCCTTTTCCGTTGTTTCGCTGCACCACAGCCCTTCTCCCTTCCCCTAACGTGCCCTATTTCCTGTGCCAGCCCCTCTTGCCTTCTTAGTGGGCGCCCTATCACCACCACTGCTCTCAGCTATTATTCACACTGCCTTCCCCCGTCCACTTCTATACCCTCACTCTGTCCTTCTCTTAGTCTGCTCCTCCACACCGCCTACCTCTCCCCTTTCACCCCCGTGACCTCTTCAGTCTGTCTGTCAACCCTCTGGGGTAGAAGGGAACCAATTCCATGCCCCTCGGCCCCCGAGCGTCCAGCCCCACTGCTCTGCCTTAAACTGAGCAGCATCCTGGGGACAGGGGGACATATAGCTGCTCTGTTGTTCAATGCTGCAGGCGACGGACCCTTCCACCCAGAATTCCCCGAGGTCAGATTCAGGCATGAAGCCCAAGGCCAGCCCACAGAGCTTTCTCCGTCTAGCGAGCGTTGTGTCCCCTATTCGCTGCCACCCCCACTCAGTGAAGCCGAATAATGATTTCCAGCAGGACAGCAGTGAAAGGTGGCATTTTTTTACTGAACGTTTTCAGAACTTCTAAAAACACGTTAAAACGATAAAATATATTTTTTTGACCTGGGAATTCAGACTGGTAGTGTCAAAGTCGCGCCTCTTTTGACCAATAAAACAATGTGCAAAGATATACTGTTGCAACATTAAACATGTATGTGGTGTATATCGCTATTAAGGACACCTCAGAAAACCGCACTTTGAATACTTTGTTCACAATGAAGCTGCGATTGAAATCGAGGCTTTTTGGAATTGCCCAAAGTTGGGAGTGCAGGTCTCATTGCATACATCCCAACATTATCCATTCCATTAGGGAAACGTAAGTCTGCCCAGCCGTAGTTTTATCTTTGCATTCTGGGACTTGTAGTCCAGGTTTTATAATGGGACAATCAAGGACTTCAAGTCCCAGAATGCAAAAGTAAAAGCAGGGCTAGACTAATGTTTACTGAATTAACTAGATGAAGCAGGTTAAAACCGGCACAGCTGCCGTCGGAGTTGCATCCTGGGCCGGCACCCGCGAATGGCCAGTTACCAGGTCATGCCTGCTCACGAGCTTGCTCGCTCCAAAATCCGCACCAACAAATTTACGCCCCACCACCTTTCAAGGTCACCAGCCACCACTGTTTATATCACCTTTTGTAGTGGAACGTATTTGCAAAAATGCTAAATTACTGCTGGATCTGGGCTTTGACCACCTCGCAATTATCAAACTTCTGAGTACATCAGAGCATGAGCAATTTTAATAACCAGCCACCCCTTTGCAGCAAATAAATTCGGTGTCAAGTTGGAGCCACAGAGGATGCCTGGTAAATGGTTACAGGTGTTGCAAATGTCTCGATGACCAGGCCACTCGGAGGACTGTTCTTTCGTGGAGCACACATGAATATCAGTCTTTTCTTAATAATATTTCTGGACGAGATAGGTTAATCATGGCACAATTGTTTTGTGTACAGGAGACCTAGTTAAGTTTCCCCTTTGACATGGATGGCTATTCTTTCATATTCCGCCTGTCTCCTCCTCCATTAATGGGTGAAATATGCATTGGTGCAAAGGTATGTTATAACTTGGCTGAATTCCCAGCTGCTAGACCCCAAAACAATTTTTTATGTGCCTTTTTAACAAAATTCCCTTTTGGAACTGAGGGCACGCTGGTGGCAGCGCTATATGATCCTCCGGGGGGCGGTTCCACTGAGAACCATATAGCAATTGTGACAGACACCCACCCTTAGAACGTGGCACTCACAGCACCCAAAGGGTGGGATTATATGTACCAGGGACCCCAAAACTATTTTTTATGTGCCTTTTTAACAAAATTCCCTTTTGGAACTGAGGGCACGCTGGTGGCAGCGCTATATGATCCTCCGGGGGGCGGTTCCACTGAGAACCATATAGCAATTGTGACAGACACCCTTAGAACGTGGCACTCACAGCACCCAAAGGGTGAGATTATATGTACCAGGGATATTAACGTAGATTGCTTGACCAATTCATTAAAGAACTTGTGGGGGGAAGGGGCCTTGGCTATTACAAAAGGCAAAGAGTGGCGGGTGGCACTGGCAGAGTTTGATCTCCAATTATTAATAACTAGGGACTCTGAACCACAACCAACTTGGTGAAATGGTATTTACAGCATATGCATTGATTTTATATTTGTTAAATTATCTTCCTGAGCTTCAGATATGTTCCCTGGATATGAGCGATCATGCAATACTCTCTATGCAATTGCATGCCTGCCCACCCAAACCCCAACGAAAAGGATGATATAATCCCTCGGTTAAACTGCAGGGAAATAGGTTACGGTGGATTTCTTGTAATATTAATGATCTTAATGCTATACTAACCTGTAGTGGGATGGCTTGTGCTGAAATACTGAGGGTATGTCATTGGGACCTAGAGATGAAGTTGGACTTGCATTGGCCTTTTGAACACAGACACTTAGTACTTAGTTAGTAGTAGGCACTTGGGTAAGCCTGAAGCGACTTATCACCTCGGCATAGCTAAAAAGAAAAAATAACCTAATGCTGTAGTGCGTAGAATGAAGAGAAGTTGTACTCTACAAAATGTGGAGAACATTAAATGTGTCGCTAAGGTAAGATCTCAATATAAGCATTGGTTACGAGAATACAAGTTTAAAGAAACCACTTATTGTTGGATGTTTATTAAGTTCCTAATAAGAACTCCTGATTCCAAAAAATGATGGCACTTGATACGAACCCACAGAGTAGGCCGGACTGCAATTGAAATATATGGTATTACAGAGTAATTGTGGGGCACCTTTATTGGGGACACATACTAGAATGAAACGGAAACCAGTTCAGTGGAACGTTCAAAAACAATGGTCGGGTCCGTGGTCTGGGTGCATATTAAGGATGCTCATCTAGTCGACAATATTACCAAGAGCTTCTAGGGCTAAATGTCCAACGCAGTCATTAAGTGTGACACCCAGGTCAGATTTATTGCAAAAATAATTGTACTGCTTATTTGTGAGATTGGCATTAGTCCACTGACCTGGCAACAGTCCATCCTGATCCCCGTTTATAAGAGGGGCGCACGCCGGTCACCTGTAAATTACAGGCTTTTGGCCACCATTTTCACAAATCTTCTTATGGAACTATGTTCTGCTATGGCGGCTCATAATGGCCGAATGACCTTTCAACAGACGGGCTTTAGGAAGGGCTGCAGCACTCCACATTCTATCTGGGTCCTACTCACCTTAATTTCGGACACGCAGCGCAAGGTTAGGTTGTCTCAGGAGGGTATGCTATCCAAGTCCTTTCCCACTAGTAGAGAGCTTAAGCAGGGGTGCGTCCTTGCATCCTTGCCATTTTATTTATATGTTGCGGTTCTTGCCCTGTTTTTGAAGACCGCGTATAACCATCAAACCTCGTTATGGCAGAGAGCATATTAACTGCCTAACATGCGGATGATACAGTCATTTTAGATCGAACGGCTGTGGGTCTTCAACATTCTTTACACGCATTGCATCAATTTGCTGGTGTGAATGGCCTTTGTCCTAATGCTATCAAGACCAAGATTATGACAATAGGTAAACAGGTATATAGTAGCCGGTCCTTCATATGGAACCTGGGTGGCACTCGACTGGAAAAAATAAAATAATTTAAGTACATAGGCATTTGCATCAAAGCTACTCCCTCCACAACTTATTTAGCAGATGGTATACCTTTGGAGGCCTGGCAGAAATGGCTCTCTATTAAAAAAGATATTGATAGCTGCGGGGGCCTCACCATCATTGAGGCCAAGATGAATGCTTATAAGATATTTATTACCCCTGGTATTTTCTATGCCTTGGAAGTATTTCCTGAGAAGGCTGTTATATGGTTGACGTAACTTGAGGCTAAAATGGTTGTGATCACTGCTTGGTCTCCCTGGAGCAGTACCTGTACAGGCTATTAGATTAGAACTGGGCCTGGAGTCTTTGATTTCACTATGGAAAACCTCTGTTTGTAAGTTCTGGGCCAAAAATCGATATGGCAGGCCTGATGATGGTTCACTTTTAAGGCTTAAAGTTGGGCACATGAGGTGGTGCTCACGTAGTATATGGTTTAGGGACATGGAGAGCTTGGTCCTTTGCCATTGTATCGACATTGGCTTGCCTTGTTTGCCAGAGTCTGGGGAAGCCTTATATCTGTCTAAATTTGCAAAGAAAACCAGGCTTGTTGATCGCATCCAATCATTGGCCCACTTGGCAACGCTTTATTCCCAAAAAGGAATGTTTAGTGTATTTCCGCGAAGCTATCTAATCAAATTGCAAACTCCTCCATTGATCCTTTTTATGTTATATCTATGTTTAGAAATGTTACCTGTTCTAGAAAACATGGCTGCTTGGAAGGGCATTCCTTGCGGTTCTGCCGACTCTGCAAAAAATATTCTCACTCAATGTAAAGCGCTCAGACCATTTTATGAGAAAGGTTATTTTAAATTTAAGTCATACCACTCTGATCAGTTCTGGAGTATGATTTGTGGTGCTGAATCGCCCATGGCGACAACTGCTTCCTGTCATATATGGCAATTATATTTCCAAATATAATTTTATGAACTGTTGTTAACAATGTATTTCTTTATTATAATATGTACGAGATCTATATATTATTTTATGTTGAAATGTATATTGTTTTTGAAGATTGTCATTTTACTAATGTTATTATTTTATACTTTATAGATGCATGCAAATCTCTTAAATACAGTGTAAAAGGTTGATGATGCACAACCATATGCACTTTAATAAATTTTAGAAAAGAAAATTAACACTGGTGCTGTGAAGGAGGGTAGCAGGCAATACAGACAAACATTTATTTATTTTTGTTTTTACTATATCCTGTGCACAGTGTCTTTGTACACTGTCTGATTAAAAGCAATGAGTTTGAGAGAGAACATGAATTTATTGTCTGGTGACAACAATTGAATCTTGGCTAAGGATAGGCACTTTGAGACCACTGGAATGGTAATTAGGCTCAGTATAAAAACCCAAGGTGATTTTGCATATCACGGGAGTGGTATCACCATCCTAAGAAGTTGTAGACAGGGTCTGGCCAGCATTTCCGGTACAACAAAACATGCCTCCCTAAAAATTCAGTGAATGTGCAGATATGGGCCTGTGCACAGTTACCCAGTGTGTATGTTTGGATTGCAATATTGAAACAAAAACAAATAGTAAGTATGTGCTGCCATGGGCCAGCATGCCTTTATAGATTTGAATACACAAACTAAACCAATGTAAATTATGTGTCAGCACATGCTTGCCATGCAGCTAGTCTTTTTAAATTGAATTTACTAACAAATGAAATTTACATTTTTTTGCTAATCAGAGCATGCCAAGCACATACCCAGCATGTTTTTTGTTGTGGTGCCGCACCATCAGAAAGGAGAATAAGGCGTAGATTGTGTAAACCCTCTTTTCTCATTTATTTACTTTCTCTCTAGGAGCCTTTGATGAATCCTGCAGCCATCATTGATCCCCAGCCTGCCATGTAGCCAGGGGAAGGCAGCTGCTACCTGATCCTGGACCTCCTTTAAGAGAGACGTGGTATCCTTCTTTCTGTGAAGATGAAGATCCTATGATCCCCAAATACCTGATGGCATGCTATCACTTTTCAAGTCTCTCCCATGTTAAAACACAGAGAACCTTGTATGAAAAACCGCCTAAGCAGAGTAAGATTTGCACCTCAGGAATACATGGTTCACATTTCACCACCCTTAATTGTAATGGTTCTGTCCTGGATGAGAATCCTGAACATAATATCACTGCCCATGATGTTCACATAACATCTCCTGTTTCTGACTAACTCTATTTCAACAAGCATTAAAAACAATATAGCCTTGGAAAGTTTAGAAACAATGTGGTCTTCAACTCCCATCACACCTATGGCACTGGGACGAAGAAGAGGACAAAGGAGTCAATGTAGAATAGGAACAACATTGAGGTAAAGGTGCAGACGAATTGTTTGAATGAACATCAGCTGTGCGGAAGATTTTAAAATGGTGTGACGCTTTACGAACCAGGTGGAAGGACAGGAGGAGGAGGTGGTGGTCATAGTCAGAACGAAGGAGAAGGAGAGGAGAGCTGCAGAGGATGCAGAGCAGGAAGCAAACTCAGAGGCAGAGTCACTGAGGCGAGCCATGCTGGAGGAACAGGACGCTCACAGGCACCCCGCCTGGAGGCGTCGCGTACCAGAGAAGAGAGACTTCGGTGAAAGTCAGCTGCCGTAGGACAGGACGAGATGGGGTCTTGTGGAGCGGCAAAGGTTCCTTTGGAGAAGGAGTGAGAGACTGAGGCGGGAACCGAGAGAGACCCTGTGCAGCTGGGGAAGCCTGCCCGGCAACGGTTCTTCGTTGCAGCTGCACGTTACACCGGTGAGTCAACCAAAAAGAGTTGGGGCCCTGGGACATGCTATAAAGTTAACAAATACTTGGGGAGGCAATTTGAATACCGAGCATGTAGAAAAGAAGAGACAGAAGGGCAAAAAGGGTACAATTCTCCTCACCTGAGATGTCAATTTGGGGAAACCTGGAACCTGCATTGCCATAAGCCAAGAGACATTAAAGAAGAGATAGAAGGGTACATTTTGTACAATTCTCCTCACTTGAGATGTCGGTGTGGAGAACCCTGGAACAGTCATTGCCACAAGCCAAGAGACATTAAAGAAGAAATAAAAGGGCAAACATTGTACAATTCTCCTTACATGAGATATTCAGTTTGAGGAAACCTGGAACAAGCATTGCCAGAACCAAAAAGGTACTAAGAAGGAAGCTGGCAGACAGTACTTGAATAAACCTCTATATCTGGAACTCCTGTAAGGGGGAAGTTGGAACAAGTAATACTTGGAGTCAACAAAGTGTAAACTGTGAGAAAGTGCAACACAGTTGTGCTCTAAAGCAAAGTGAACACTGTGAAGAAGACCTGGTGATGGTTAGATATCAGGCAGTGAATCCTTTTGGACAGAGATACCTGGCAGCAGAGCACACCAGGAGATCTGCAAGAGCCAAAAGGGGGCTATTCCTGGCAGGAGAGTAAACCAGGTAAGGAACAGTTGTGTGAAAGAGAAACGTTGTCATGATAAGCCGTGTTGTGGAAAGAGACCTTTGCTTTATCCTCTTGATAAACATGCTGTATGAAAGAGACATTTGTTTTGCCACTCTGACCAACGTATTCTATGAAAGAAACACTTGCTTTGACATCCTGAGATTGAATTTCTGAATACCCCCTTGACCCTCACTGCATCCCTTCTGGGGCGTGTCTCCTTTATTAATTCAAGTGCAAGGTCGCGTGGTATTAGCACTAGGGCAAAGTTTGTCCTGTTTTGAAAAACACTGGGACATGTTAGAAAACCAGTGTGCCATGACTAGTGTAGTTTGGGATGTTATAAACACCAGGGTAGAAATTGCCCTAATGTAAAAAAAAGATACATTTTTGATGCATTTTTGCACCAGGGCAAAGTTTGCCCTGGTGCCAAAATGCAGCGAGAAAATATCTTTTTGCACTCAGGCAATTTTTTCCCTGGTGCTTATAACATCTCAAACTACACTTGTCATAGTGAAATATTTTTCTAATATGTGCCAGTGTTTTTAAAAATAGGGCAAACGTTGCCCTAATGCTAATACCGTGCAACTTTGCACTTGCACCGATGCAAAGTTTCTGTAATCTTGCCCCAAGTGAGGCGCCTATTCCACGGGCTCTGTGGAAATCTGAGTTCCGCACATATCTTGAAGCCATGGATGCGACTGAATTTGCCCCAGTAAGAAGATCTGCTCTGCTTGGGAACGCCCGAGGATCCGAGGGCCAACTCCTATTTGCTTTAGTCTCAGGAGGATAGCTCAGGGGCAACAGGCTCGCCTTGAAAGCAACACGACACGGAGCACCATAGGTTCGATCCCCGGGTCCGCGCTTAGAAACCTCTGGGTATTAAGCGCGTTATAAATATCATATCATACTTTAACTGAAAAAGCCAAGAAACCTGAGGGTCGGCGCTCAATGACGCTTTTGAGGTAGTATTAACCAGATTGGAAAGCAGGTTCTGGAAAATCCCTGGCATATTGCATGAACATCAACATTCTATATCAGAATGCAGTCACCATCAGAACCGAAAGGCAACTTTGTCAGCGCCCTCAAGGAAGGTGACATAGATGACCAGCTCACGATAGATAAGCTCATCGGTCACTTTCACAATCCCAAAACTCAGGACACATTGTGGATGAGTAGAGACCCCACGCTCAAACAGGCCATCACCATTGCCAAAAAAGTGGAGTGCTCTCTGTGTTCAAGCAAAGAAGCAAATGAAACCCACATCAAAGAGGAAGTCTATGTGGTAAGACGAAGAACGGATAGGGGAAGATTTATAACAGACCGCAGAACCACCAAAGAAGATCAAGGCAAATGTCCTCCAGACTACCAGGGGAAAGAACCATCACGTGAGTGTTTTTGAGGTTGCCGGTTCAACCACGTTGCTAGTGACAAATCATGGCCAGTCACGTGAAAGGAATGCATGGAGTGCCACAAGGTAGGGCATTTTGCAACAACGTACAGCACCAGGAAATGACGAATAGTGGCAGCAGTACAAGACTCATCACTGGATAAACAGCTGAGCAAACAACTAGAGCAATTGTGTAGCCTGGATGACAAGAATCTTTTCAGAAAACCACTCTGTGACAGGAAGAAAGAAAATGTATTTCCCAACATTCTTGCAGATTCGGGGTCAGAGTACAACATTCTCCCGCAAAATAAATATTTCAAGCTGCTCCCACACTGCGAAAAATGCCTCCATGAAGCAGACATAGAGTCGGGGAATAACAGGGAAAACAGAATAGACGGGGGAATCATGGTTTCTCTCAAAGAACGGCCAGCTGTGGTGAAGCTAAATGCATCAACAAACAGACCATCCGTTCTTGCGTTGGGTTGGGTGATCAGAGACTCTTAAGCATCAAATATGATCCTTGATCCATGGAACAACGTAGCCAGGATTGCCCAGCAAATGGAGCCTGGAGCTAATGTAGTTGGGTCCACCGCAGTGACGCTAACATCTATAAATGGCCACACAGATTTTGGGCGGGCCTTGCACGCTTAGGCCCTACCCTGTCTACGCCTCTGCGTGTGTCCAGCACCAACTATTCTGGAGCTACTCACTTACCGTCAGAACATTTTCGGAAAGCAACTAAAATGCTCAGGCAGCATGTTCACAAGATCATGCTGCGTCTGGATGCCGTCCCGGTAGCGCACGCGGTGCGCTTGATGGCGCGCAATGATCTCAGGGAACTACTCAGCGAATTATCGAAGCAAGGCTTCATTTAACCAGTAGAAGCCTCTGAATGGATAAGTCCCATTGTGCTCACGAAGGAGCAAGGTAGTCAGAAACTGCACCTGTGGGTGGTGCAACACAGCTTAAACACAAACATTGTTATAGACTCATGCCCATTACCAAATATCACAGAACTATTACTTCGGGTGCAGGATGCTAAGGACTTCGCTAAAATTGGACTTGAAGAGTGCCTGCCACCATGTTTGCATACAGCAAGAATCAAAAGTGTACACTGCCTTCTTCACACCAGAAGGCACATTTCGATACACCAAGGATGCTTTTTTGGTCTGTTCTCTGTGGCAGCTGTGTCCCAAGGGCTCATTACAAATCAGCTCGAGGACGTGCTCAAAGTTGCCTTCTTGCAGGACGGCATAATAGTGTATGGTCAAGAGAAAGAACCACATTGTACCACATTGAGCAACACTGTGAGAAATCCAGAGGACAGCGGGCTGAAGCGCAGAAGAGTGGAATGCATATTTAGAGCAAGGAGAATCACAAGGGAAACCAGAGAGAGAGCCAAAGAAGGAACAACGAACCAGAGAGTTGGAGTAGGAACCCAAGAACAAGCAAGAAGAAAGTCCAGAGTGGGAGAAATCGAAACAAGGAGAACGTCAGCAAAAAGGGAGGAGTCCGACCGAGCGATGCCAGAAGCAGCGTGCAGGAGGAGCCGGCACCCAACAAGACTTGCGGCTGTGAGAAGGAAGAAGCCCGACCCAACAAAGCCAAAGCGACCGGAGCAGGGAGAACGGCAGCAAGAAGGGAGGAGCCCGACCCAGCGATGCCGAAAGCAGAGTGCTGGAGGAGCCGGCACCCAACAAGACTTGTGGCTGTGAGAGGGAAGAAGCCTGGCCCAGTGAAGCTGGAGTAACCGGAGCAAGGAGAACAGCAGCGAGAAGGGAGGAGCCCGACCCAGCGATGCCAAAGGCAGAGTGCCGGAGGACCTGGACCCCAAGGTAGTTGGAAACAAGCAAACAGGGGGAACGGTACAGAGGCTGCAAACTTGAGAAGCCAGGAGGTGACAGAGGAGCCGACACCCAGGAAAGAAGCAAAAACGAAACAGAAGAAGGGCGCAGCAAGGGCCAAGTAGCGTGAAGCAACGCAGCGGGCTGAGTTCTCGGTCTGCAAAAATAGTGTTTACAATGCGTACCGTTGCCCTGACAACAGACTGCAGCAGCCATTTTGGAAAAAGGCTAGAAAGCTGAGTGGAGTACAAAAATGTCCCATTAAGGAAACGCTATCTTGAGGGGGTGAAGATACCATTAGAATGTCGGGGCCTCCAACAGTGCTACAAAGACCAGGAATTGGGGAGAGTCCTAACAACACCTCCTTATTTGCATGCCACTCATGAGGTAAGTAGAATGGACAGCAGTTCCCTGGAAGAAAACCAGAATTGATTCGTTGGTCCCTTAGAGCACATGCCTGAAGAACAGAAATATGCCTTAGCCCTCGTCGATTACACATTGAAATGGGTGGAAGCACATTTTATGCCATTGATAACCACAGCAACAACTATTGGAGTACTCACCACAGTTTTTCTAAGAGAAGGGTGTCCTGAGACGCTAGAGTCAGACAAGTGTCCAGTTTGTATCCAATGGAATGGTACATTTTATTCAAACAAAGAACATACAATACATTTGTGTAGCACTTTACCACCCCAGGAGCAATAGGCAGGTGGAGAAGCAAATAGAATGATAAATTAAGCAATTCAACAACCCAGAGCAAATAGCTTGGACTGTTCTGAAACAGTACAGAAGTAGCTCTCATCACACAGAGTAATGTAATGATACATTCCAAAACAGGGGTCAACCCTTTTCAAGTAATGAGAATGCAAGGCATGCACAAAGCTGACTCCGTTGTGGATAAATCGCATTTAGAAACATGGGCAAAGTCTATCAGAGAGCCATAAAAAGGTGTTGGACGACCAAAAATGATGAAGACAGACATTTGGCAAAACTAATGTCGTAGCTACAAGGAGTGTCAACCTCAGACACATTATAATGATAAAGATGCCTCACAAAAATAAAGATAACTCTTCGAAATTCAGTGCCCCGATGAAAGTAATTGGAACGCACCACAACACTGTTATAATTGAACAGTGGAAAGAAGTGGAACATGTCCTGGGTGGCATTGTACAACAAGAATAAAAACACTGATGTGGGGACAAGAAGAGATACTCAATACTATGACTTCAACTGGTATGGCCAGCTATGTTAGGGATGTTTATAGGATCTAGGGTCAAGAGCCAGGCCAATGACTGATTCAGATTGTGGGGAATATATGAAAGAAGGGGCAGTGTATTTATTCTGCATATAGTTAGCAAAGTAACTCGAATACTCAGACCAGTTATATGAAGAAAAGATTACAAATCCCTTTACGGTTTGACGACGGAATTGCCATCTGGCACAGGTGCAAAGCCCTGACTTTTTTTTATTTTTATCAATGGATAAAATGATGTGGATAATTCCATCCCCGAAAGGGTAATCTGCTGATCTGATACCCTTTGACTAGGCTCCATGCTACAAGCATTGTGTGCTTGTGCTCTTTTGCATCAGTAGCCTGCTCTACCCGTGGCACAGAGCAGATTCAGAGGGCAGGGGTGTCCCATCAATAGCCGCAGCGACAGCCAAGACATGCCCCCTGTACCAAAACTACGATCATCCTAAGTAACCCATCTTGGTGGCAGGATAAACTCCAAAAGAGAGCAGTGCCTGAGGTTAGGCATAGTGCATAGTGTTACTTATGATCATGGCCACCACATCCAAATTGATATCACATGTGTGTCAGCTCCTGTGAGCCAGCTCAGCTGTGAAAGGTGATGTGTACTCTGGTCAGACGGGTTGCGACTGCCGAATGGCAGGACAGGAACCGGAATGGCCAGGCCTCTTCTTTGATCTCTTTCTGAGGGTAGTTAACACCCTCCACCAGAAACACTCGCAATGACATTCAGAACACTATGTGTGGCTTTTTGTATTGCTTTCCCTTGATTCTGACATTCATGGAGAGAATCGGTACAGTTCATTTTTCCCTATTGTTTCTGTATCCAATGGTGAAAGTTTGATACTTAACTTCCCCTTGAGCGCTGAAGAGTGTCTAGAGTGCCTGTACGTTGCATGTGTACTTTGCCGTGCAGGTCAACGGCTCTACTGGATCCGAGTGATGAAATAGAGCACCGTAGATGTTTTTATGGCTCGATAACTTCAACAATGACATCCATTCAGTGGGCTGTTTTACAATTTCTCAGTCCCAGTGCCAAAGCACACAGATATTGGCCTGATGTGTTGCCAAGATGGAGACGGTTCAAAACGTCTTATCTCTTTATTCGTCATAGCTTCTGCACATCTCTGAAATCAAGCACTGTTATTGCTGTGTCTAAAATCTATTCTTTTGAAATGAGAAAGTACTCGATGTTCCTGATGTTAATGGGAAATTGTTTTTGAATGGGTCACTATGCCTGCAGCCTCTGCCGCCTTCCTCTTAAACATGTGACTAAATCTCTCACTGGAGAAGAATGAAGAGTTCCTAGAAGGCTTTACTCAAAGCACACCACAGGATGCACACGTTCACAAAATGTAAGATTTCTAATTTCCTATGCGAACACCTAATCATTAAATTTCATGACTTTCATTGAATAATTAAACATTCCCTGTCTGTGTTATTACCCATTTAGAAAGGTTTCCCTGCTTAAAATGTCCTTTTTGGGAAATTCGGTGGCGCTGAGAGTGCTGCCTACAAGCTGGAACCATTGTCATGGAAAGTGAAGATAGGAAAGAGATGAGCTGTGAGGAGGGGCGCACGTTAAATGGGTGCTGTTTGGTTATTGACCCACCCATTGACCGGCCACGGCTGATCCCACCCACTAGCTGCCCCTCCCTGCCGAAAACACAATCACCTGAGCAGCCTTCTCAAAGGTAATGGCTTAGTCAAAGCTGTGAACCAGCTCCTCGTGCAATGAAACTGCCTTAACCAAGTGTGCCTTCAGCCACTTGATTTATAAACAGTATGTGTGTCCTGGCAAATGTCCCTTGCACTGTTGCTTGCACTCCTGCTAAAACATGCATTGGAAAAGACAACAGTAGTGGCTCGTGTATAGGCAATGGAAAGGCATTTTCCGGGCAATGCCCGAATATGCCCAGCTAATAGCTCCATTTGCCAGCTGTTGCCATCTTACGACCAGGTAGTGCTGCTATGGCAGTGGCGGTAAAATGTGAATCCCATGCCTACAGAAAAGGCCAAACTGTTCCCTTTGCCAACGCTTCTTATTTATTTCACTGTTTTTCAATCAACATGTTGGCAGCTCAGGGTGGCAGCTATTTGGACGCAGGTGGTTTTTGCTACAGGTAGACTTTTCCATTATAGGTTTCTAATTTCTCACCCCTTTATTCCTATTGCTAGGGATACTGCATGGCACTGCACCTACCAGAGTCAGAATTGGAGTATGGCTTCCACAGTAGTGTACCACGTGGGACCCTTCGATATATGTAGCTGCTCAGCTGAGGTTTCGAACACAAGTTGCTCCGATCGGTATTGCCCTCCACCAGACACCATAGTGCGTTGGGCTTTTAGGTCTGCACCATGCAGCGCTTTTGGAGACAGAGAGATCTGCCGGGCTTATTTTTAAGGCCCCCGTAATTCGGCAGTGGGGACCTGTTATGTTAACACTTTAACGTAGACAGGTCCCTGCCACCAAATGCTCCTCATTTGCATGGCGGAGCGCAAAAGGGGAGTGGAAAAGGGCAGGGTACACATTTGTATGGCGCCCTTTTGCACTCTGCTGTGCAAATTGAATAAACGCTGCCTGCCACGTATGCATGGCGGGCAGCGCTTACAATGGATTCGTGTGTAGTCTGCCAGCTTTTTGCTGGTGCAAAAAGCGTTGGACTCAATAGGGATTCCCAACCATTCCATCGGCCTGAAAATGGCGCAGAGGAAGGGAGCAGCAGACACATACGTTACATTTCGTCCCTCCTCTCTGCCATACAAACACTTGAAAATGGGGTGCGGCGTTAATGGTGGCGTAGGAAAAAGCCTTAGGCAAGGCTTTTACACAGGGGTGTTGTAGGTCTGGAAAAGATCAGGGGCTAAGCTAATGTCGGGACTGGCGGGATTCGGTGTTAGCTAT
This sequence comes from Ambystoma mexicanum, assembly GCF_040938575.1. Classification (NCBI taxonomy): domain Eukaryota; kingdom Metazoa; phylum Chordata; class Amphibia; order Caudata; family Ambystomatidae; genus Ambystoma; species Ambystoma mexicanum. Next base: position 321,438,432 of record NC_090925.1, on the reverse strand, counting down.
AGCCTTTTGGTTGTAGTGCCTGAGCTTCTATCTGGGGCTTCAACCAAAAGACCCGGGGCTATAGCCCCCTCAGACACCCCTCCGTAGCAACGCCTCTGCTTTTACGTCTTCTATTTACGTTATGCCCCCCATAGAAAATGAGATCCTGTGTAGGGAATGGCCTTCACACCCACTGCAGGCGACTACGGGCTGATGTTTTGCTCTCACCCGCAGCTCCCCTTTGCTCTGCACCAGCTCCGACTACGCTCGCCTCGCGGGCCTCTCCATTCGGTCGGCAACCGTCCTCGATCTGGGAACCTGGCTGGCCAGTCTGCTGGCCAGGCCCTGATGAAGAGGGCAGATATGAGCAGAGATTCTGGAGTTGTCCATGCCCCTGGACTGTGCTCTTTCTGGGCGGGAAAACCTGTGCGTCCAACAGAAGGCTCCACCCTCCTTTCTCCTCTCATTGAGGTGGCCTGAGGCGCAGTCTGCACAGTTGCTCTCTCTGGGAGATCCTGGTTCCATTCTAGAATATTCTGTCCCCCTGGGGGAATGTTCCGACTGCCTTGTGGAGGTGAAATAGGCATTACTTCCCATTGTTCCAGTTTCAATATTTGCTTTTCAGGAACATGCATCTGTTTCAGGTACAGCATCAACGCCACTGAGAACCTGAATTCTGAGAAGGAGACAGTGCAGCAGCTGTCAAATTAATTATTCACTTCACATGTTACTAGCCATTTGTGATTTACAACAGATAGGACCCCTCAACACAGACTTCACAAATACAGCAACACATCTCATCAGTGACAGCATCTGTACCACGGGGGTAACATAAGGTTAAACTGCTGATTACTTGAAGTCCTGAAGAGTTGACATGTAGGTGCGAAACCCGTATGAACTCTCTTTGATTGACTTAACAATCAGCTTGTGTGAATAAAAAGACACCGCATTTCGACAATATTGAAATTGAGCTGTGAGCATTTTTTCAGTCTGAAAACGACCAACTTTACATTTGAAAATTAATTTTCGCCTTCCTGTATCCATTGTGTCGTGTGATATGTTTGCCTAATTAGTTCTTGATTACACAAACATCACCTTCATGACATGTTGCTAAATGATGGCAGAGCATTTTTAAACACCCACATTCCTTTGTGTATTGGTTACCCTGCAATATCAGTGAAGCTGTGTGGTGTTTGCATATTTTTTTTTAAAACCTATGAATTAGATACACTTCTACGTTATTGGCCCCTTGTTGCTTGAAGGGCTGTGTAATGAAAAGTCAACAAAATATTAAACTTTAATTATGCAAAGGCGGACTAGAATATGTCATGTTATGTTATAGTGCATTTGTATAGCGCCTTATGTACCAGTGGTATGATCTCAACGCGCTGTGGGTTGAACGCCCTCGGGACCGTGGTCCGTATCAGTAATGCAGCATACAGTGCTTGGGTGCACTCGGTGTGTGTGCAGCTGGTGCGGATTACACATGTTAGCTGCATTCTAATGTTAAGTGTAGTACAGTGGATGTGAGAGATCAGTGTTAAGTGTGCAGCAGAATAGAATAATAAAATATGATACGTGTGGCCACGCATGAAATATCCAACCTAAAAATGGAAAACCAAGATTTAAATTTTTTAAAAAAAAAGCACATTTAGAGTTAGATGTGAGAAATCTGATTTGGGCCATAATATCTTTGATGTCTCCTAGCTGTAACATTTTGGCCCCTGAAGAGAGCTGATCATGGCCTCTATCACACAGCCTGCGCATGGGAGTATGTGCAGAATCGGGCAGTGGCCTGGCACACTTGCCCCAGGCTGCTTTATTCTTTTCAGGTTACAGGTTCTTTTACAGGATCAGGACACGCCCTCGCCTCCAGGAAAGAACATCCACTCAGGGGCCCTCTGCTAGCGTCCCACTCAGCGCCACGCAGCCTTGACACTCACTCACGTCATCACTTATTCACAGGATGTAACACCTCCCCCTTCTCACTCTCACTCACTCTCTCTCTCACACGCACACGCACGCACAATTATGGCTGAGGGACGACCATGACGTGACTAAACACAGAGATCAGGTGCACTAGGAAGGGCACTCACGCTCGCTCAGACTCGCTATAAGCAATGCATCTTTGCAGCGCAGCCGCATCACCCAAAGCACCAAGGTGAGGTAGAGCCAGAGGTGTTGCTGGGGGATGCGGGGAGGGGGAGGGGGGGCTGAGGGGACTATAGCCCCAGGTCTTTTGGTTGTACCCCGGAAAGAAGCTCAGGTGCTACAACCAAAAGGCTATAGCTAGCCCTGAATCCTGTGAGTCCCAACATTAGCTTAGCCCCTGTTCTTTTCCAGACCTGGCAATACCCCTGGGTAAAGCAGATCAATGATTCCATATTCTCAACAGTCCTTGCTGTGGGTTGAATCCAGGGGTCTGGCTGCAGCATGATTTACTGCTGGACCTGCCGGGTAGCGGGTAAATGTATTGTGGAACCTTTCCTTATATGGCAACTTTGCATCTACTGCGCTGCGGAGCACAGCACCTGAATCAACGCGTCTGAGGGCCATTCCTCTAATCTCTACAGCATGGGGTCCTATGTCTCCTTAATGCAGGGCCTTCAGTTTCACGCGAAGCCAACGCTGAGTGCTGTAGGAAAGGTGAGCAGTGACACAAGAGAGGACAGGGTTCTGGCCTAGGTGTTTCGTATTAAGTAGTTCAAGGCCTGGATTGGAAAAATGCCAACTGGAGCTAAGGGAGTAACCCAGAAATAGTAAGGAATGCCTCTGTAAAACAGTGTTAAGGATGGCACAACACAAAGTGGGGTTCGCCAGCTTGTTCCCAGAACTTTGTTCCATTTAACAGAAATGCCTTAAATCGACTCTTAACAGGTCTCTGTATAGCCAGGAATTCCCGCTCTATTAAACGAAGCCCAAAGGTGGTGGCCGGCATAAAAGTTGAAACCTATTCTTACCAAGTCCATTCGCTTCCTGGCTAACCATGTGCTTCCAGAAGAAATGTTTCTATATATTGGCCAACAAACGATCCGCAAACCTTAACAAATAATGGCCAGCCCAAGTCTACAAAACAAAACACCACAGAGGCTTCCCTTGGCACACCCCTCCACCCAGTATTCACGACTGTGACCTTTCCATGACCTCTTGTCTCTTTTCACATGCATCTGGACCTGACCATGGTCTCTCCCTTTCTTCTAAAACTTCCATTTTCTCATCTCCATTTTCTTATCAACATTCCATTTTCTTGATGCAGTTTCTTCTCATCGCTCCATTTTCCCATGGGCCGGGTTACTTGGTTCTGGTCCTGTCTTGGGCTTGGATTTTCCCCACTGCTCTTGATGTGATTTCTCTGATTGGAAGAGTATTTTGTTGCCCTCAATCTGGGTCCTTGCCAGGCAATCAATAGGATCGCACTCCTGCCAATGGACTCTCTTTCTCAGGTAACTCTCTGCTCTGAATTCTCTCATGAGGGCCGAGTCCTCAGGACTTCCTCCTTCCAGGTTACTATGATAGCTGCTGTCGGATCCACCTCCTTCACACCACTGTCATGCATCGAGTCCAACAGGTAAACTACCTCAGTCCAGGTAGCTGTCTCCCTATTTCCCCAGGGAGCAGCCAGTAGCATGTCTGCTTTCTCCTGGTCTGCGCCCCTCAAATTCTTCCTCCAGCCCCTTTTATAAACCTTGGCTGGTGTATCCTTCTAAGCCGGTCCATGATTCGTATTTCCCTTTGGTGTCCTGTCTCGGATCCCCTGATTTCCCCCTTCTCGATTGGTTCCTTAACTGGGGTTTGATACAATGTTCACTATTCCCTGCCTGTTATTTACGAGGGACATGGGCTTCATTATTCTTAAGTGAGGTTCTTGGGCCTTAACGTTGTGCTGTGCCATAGGCGCCATCCTGGAAGCCTGTATGTGTGTGTTTGCAGTTCTCTGGTGCTCTGTGCCTGCTAGTGTGCCCTGGCCCAATTGGTACGGCATTCCCAGCACATGTGCGAGTTACGGGCAGCCTGAATTCTTCATTCTTCTCTGATGCGTGTGTTGTGTTGGTTTTGCTAAATTAGTGTTTAACTTTGCTCCGCGGTTTGTCCTGTTCTGGGGCAGGGGCTTCTGGGGCTTGTCGTCTCGTTGTGTCGGTTGCAGTTCTGGCATCTGCCAAAAGGAAAACGTAATACGTGTCTCAGAGGCGGTGATGTTCAAAGAGAATCCCGCTCCATTCACCCTCTAGAAGGGATATCAGATGATGCCGGACCACCTGAGTCCCCCAGGACTCCGCCCCTCCCAGCAAAGGATGAGGAGTGCCTCCAACTCAGCACAGTGCTCACTCCCAGCAGGGCTGCAGAAATCTTCACACGCTAGAGGTAGGAAGGAGGACCCACGGCTAGGATGAGTTACGTGAGCCACTGTTTCAAATGATGCCAGCAGGGGTGATCCACTCAAGCCCACCGTGTCTACGGGCACAAGAGTGGCAGGGCTAATGCTTGAAATGATATCAGCATGGGAGGGCCGCTCGAGCCGACCATCGCTACAGGGTCGCACATTGTAGTGTTACCCAAGAGGGAGAACCCCAAACTCTGCAGAAGCATGGGGCGCGAAAAGCCTGGGTTGAAGTGGGAGATCCACCCCCTCTCCCCTCTACACCCCCGCCCCATGTCCTCCTTTGCTCTTCGCCTCTGGGAGTCAGTTCCCGGGCCAACCAACAATGGAGTTTTGTGATGTGGTCTGCTGCAAGAAGCAAAGGGAGCCCTTGAGAACACTGGTCTCAAAAAGCAGCCCGCTGAGGCAGACCCACATTATTCCTTTTTCCTTTTTTGCTGGAGCGATGTAATTGTGACCAATGGTCCATGTGGATGGTCCTCACCATGGAGGATGTGCTCATTCTCGGTCATTGCGCAATGTAGAATGTCCTCACCCCAGAGTCGCAGCACGATGGTCCTCTTGATGCTACCCTGTACCTTCCAGCTTATGGTAGTGTCCCTTTTAGAGTGGGGTGGCTGCCCCCATGTCCCTCTCCACTTACAAGACTGCAATACAGTGAGGGTTTAGTAACCATATGAAGAAAGAGGTTGACACTCCCCTGGCCCTTACCTTCCATCAATGTCGCCAGAAAGTTAAGACTGCTTCTGAATCAATCAGTAACCTCAAGTACTTGTTCCAAGCTTCTTTATTTTCTTCAGGTTACAGGTTCAGTTACTGGATCAGGAAAGGTGGGAGAAGAGGTCACTTCGAAAGGAACGTGAATGGGGCACCTCCGCATAAGTCTTACGAATACATAGCCAATGGCATTTGTGCCCTTAAGCACGCTGACCAGAAGCTGAAGCCTAGGGTTTTGCTCAAAGAAATCCTTTTGGTAACCATGATATCACTGAGGAAACACCCTCCCTCAAATAACTCAGTATAGAACCTACGATGCACCATGGACGCTGACCTAATACTCTCACACCTCATTAACACTGTCTCTAAATCCTGCTATCTACACCTCCGCATTCTCAGACGCATCCTCCTCTATACCCTCACAGAGTCGCTGCAATCATTGCCATCATCCTCTCCCCTTCCTAAATTATGGAATTTACCCCCGATTACCAACCCGGCAAGCTCCAACGGGTCAAAAACTCTGCAGCTAGCCTCCCACTGGCCCTCGGCCCCAGAGAAGACATTTCTCTGCATCTCTGGGTCCTTCATTGGGTGCCTGTCGGACGAAGGGCAACTTTCAAAGCCATGCGCATCATCCAATGTGCCCTACACAAAACAAGCCCAGAATAACTTCAATACAAACTCACCTGCTACCAACCCAACAGAAACCTGTGCTCAGGCACTGCACTACTCCTCGTGATCCCCCATTCAAATTGACATGATTAGGAGGGTCCTCCTTCTCCGTTCATGCCCCCACAATCTGGAATTCTATTCCCCTGAGCATCCGACGCATCGAAGACCTCCTTCGCTTCAGAGAGGTTCTTTTTGTATAGCCTTTGTTATACCCAACTGCATCCTGGGCTTAGACACTAGGTTATATTTAGCTACATTCTGAGTCTAGCCTGTGTTATATCTAGCAGCATTTTCGAGTACAGCCACAATGTTTATTCAGCCATATCTCAATATAGCCAAATGTGTCGAATTTAGCTGAGCTTTTGACCCCTTCTAAATACAGCAGCATCTACAAAACCAAGAAGCAGTCAGGACACACAGGTACGTATCACACTCCATGCTTATGGAAGCTAGCCGAAAGCACAGCCACCCGCCCGCACACATCTGCTATCATATGCTACTCTAAGACACATTGCACAACACCCCTGCCATAAGAATACAGCTATCCCCCACAACAAAAATGCAGACTAGCTGCACACATAATGATTCTCCTGCTCTTGCATACTCTCCAGGCTACCTCTCAGCACGCATCCGCATGCCAGCTCGACATTGGGTGGCTAGCAGGGACTTGGCTGCCCCTACCTGCCTTCGTATTGGCTAAAATGCACGCGCAGATTGTAAAACTCCTCTGACGATTTTCTCATACGTGCACTTCGGTTCCCCGAGGGCGCTCAAGCCTACAGCTCGTTGAGATTATACCAATGGGAAAAGGCGTTATACAAATGGCAATTAAAATACAATAAAATACAATATGGTTGCACTGAGATATATTATCTAAGGCCTGTCCTTTTTTTTGAAGTGCTGCACTCCGTTAGGTTTGGTATGCTTCCCTGTGTTATGTTACGCTCCGCCCTGCCATGTTTACAAGAATTAGAAATATGTGGTGTACTGTCTTGCTCTGATGGGATCAATGTGTTTTTTTCCCAAAGATAATGTTAACTAGAATCTACCTGAGAGCTACTGTATGTACTAATTCACTTCTTTCAGGAAAGGGGAGAGGAATTTGAGGTCTGTTTCCTTTTATACTTGCTGGTTATGTCATGTTATATTATGTTGAGGTTTCATGATAATATTTTGCTTTAAATGTCTAATTTTCAAACGCCTTTCAAGCAGCCATAAAACAGCAGGAAGCAACCCCTTAAAAAGGTAAAGGAAATACTGGAAGGCTGGATTTAGAAATCTAATCTGCATTTGCATGATGGCCTCTATTAACCGGACACAGAAACTGCAGCCCAGGGTGAGAAGGCTAGTCAAAGGCTGGATTATGTAAATGAACTCCCATAGGCACCCAGCATAAGAGGATTTGTGCCTCACACATCTAGATAACCATTGCCTTAATGTGCTTAGCAGGAGGTAGGAACCTCCAGGAAGGCTGGACGGCGGCTGGGGCTTCTGCTGCCAAGGAAGCCAGTTAAATGTGCCCACATTTCCTTCCAGCTTTTCCATCTATAGAACCTGGCCATTTGTGGCCACTCAGAGCTTGGCGGAGTAAGCACAGGGGCTTTGCACACAGTGTTTTCTTGGGCTTGGTTTCTACATGCCTTGGCTTACCATGACACTGTGGAAGGCTCAAAAGTCTGACCACGGCCAAACAATAGACAGGGGTTGTGTCCTTCAGCACTTTACACCCAAGCAGAGGCCTAGGGTTTTGGTAACCATGACATAAATGAGGAAACCCAAAAATGTTGCTCACTTTTCAGGGAGCTTTGCAAATTTGGCAAATCGGATTTCTGACATAGAACCCCTCCCAAATGCATGTTGCTCAGGGACTACTGAAGTAAGTAAAAGAAATGTGCTGTTTGTGTTTTCTTGGGCATGGCCTCAAAATGGCCAGGATCACTGTGCCGTGAGTACATTCCAGGCATACCGCCTGGCGCAGCGAACACCTCTGCTCCTCTCCAGCCATCTCTCCTTTCAGCGCTGCACCCATAGAATACAGCTGAGTCCCATGATACATTCGGTCCAGTTGTACATATAGCTCCTCCTTTTTCTTCTCATTCCTTCCTGAGCATTTTACCCATGCCTTGCCCTTATCCCAACTATCTACCCAACTTTTCTCCTCCCTACCACTACTGAATGTTCTATCATACTCCTCCTTTGTCACACTGATAGGCAGAATTGCTTCAGCACCACACACTACAGCAGGGTGGTCTCCACGAATACAAGCATCCAGTTCCAATGCTTTAATTGGCTCTCACACAGCATTCACTCGGGCATTCTCTCAGCATTCCGCTCAGCATCATGCAGCCGTATCACTCACTTGTATAATCAATTATTCACAAGATGCTAACGAAGGCTCTGGTATATCACACTACATGAATAGTGATCTTAGTGTTGACCCACATAGGTACTGTAAGGGATCTTAGTTGATGATCTAAAGGCAGGGTGCATGAAGCTACGGTCTTAGACTGATTTAAAGTTACCGCAATGAAGAGCTCAGCATTTCTACACCATGGAGAAACATACACATACTAGACAAGAGCTCAGCATTTCTACACCCTCGAGAAACACACACATATTAGAGAAGAGCTCAGCATTTCTACACCGTTCAGAAACACACACGTACTAGAGAAGATCTCAGCATTTCTACACGTGGAGAAACATACAAACTAGAGAAGAGTTCAGCATTTCTACACCATGGAGAAACACACACATAATAGAGGAGAGCTCAGCATTTCTATACCATGGAGAAACATACACATACTAGAGCAGAGCTCAGCAGTTCTACACCATGGAGAAGCATACCCATACCAGTGAAGAGCTCAGCATTTCTACACCAAGGAGAAACATACACATACTAGACGAGAGCTCAGCATTTCTACACCATGGAGAAACACACACATACTAGAGAAGAGCTCAGCATTTCTACGCCATGGAGAAACATACACATACTAGAGAAGAGCTCAGCATTTCTACGCCATGGAGAAACATACACATACTAGAGAAGAGCTCAGCATTTCTACACTATGGAGAAACATACACATACTAGAGAAGATCTCAGCATTTCCACACCATGGAGAAACATACACATACTAGAGAAGAGCTCAGCATTTCTACACCATGGAGAAACATACACATACTAGAGAAGAGCTCAGCATTTCTACGCCATGGAGAAACATACACATACTTGAGAAGAGCTCAGCATTTCTACGCCATGGAGAAACTTACGCATACTAGAGAAGAGCTCAGCATTTCTACGCCATGGAGAAACTTACGCATACTAGAGAAGAGCTAAGCATTTCTACACCATGGAGAAACACACACATAATAGAGAAGAGCTCAGCATTTCTACACCATGGAGAAACATACGCATACTAGAAAAGAGCTCAGCATTTCTACACCATGGAGAAACACACACATAATAGACGAGAGCTCAGCATTTCTACACCATGGAGAAACATACACATACTAGAGAAGAGCTCAGCATTTCTACACTATGGAGAAACATACACATACTAGAGAAGAGCTCAACATTTCTACGCCATGGAGAAATATACACATACTAGAGAAGATCTCAGCATTTCCACGCCATGGAGAAATATACACATACTAGAGAAGAGCTCAGCATTTCTACACCATGGAGAAACATACACATACTAGAGAAGAGCTCAGCATTTCTACGCCATGGAGAAACATACACATACTAGAGAAGAGCTCAGCATTTCTACACCATGGAGAAACTTACGCATACTAGAGAAGAGCTAAGCATTTCTACACCATGGAGAAACACACACATAATAGAGAAGAACTCAGCATTTCTACACCATGGAGAAACATACAGATACTAGAGAAGAGCTCAGCATTTCTACACCATGGAGAAACATACGCATACTAGAAAAGAGCTCAGCATTTCTACACCATGGAGAAACACACACATAATATAGAAGAGCTCAGCATTTCTACACCATGGAGAAACATACGCATACTAGAGGAGAGCTCAGCATTTCTACACCATGGAGAAACGTACACATAATAGAGAAGAGCTCAGCATTTCTACGCCATGGAGAAACATACAGATACTAGAGAAGAGCTCAGCATTTTACACCATAGAGAAACATACACATACTAGAGGAGAGCTCAGCATTTCTACGCCATGGAGAAATATAAACATACTAGAGAAGAGCTCAGCATTTCTACACCATAGAGAAACATACAGATACTAGAGGAGAGCTCAGCATTTCTACGCCATGGAGAAACATACACATACTAGAGAAGAGCTCTGCATTTCTACGCCATGGAGAAACATACACATACTAGAGAAGAGCTCAGCATTTCTACCCATCGAGAAACATACGCATACTAGAGAAGAGCTCAGCATTTCTACGCCATGGAGAAACATACGCATACTAGAGAAGTGCTCAGCATTTCTACACCATGGAGAAACATACAGATACTAGAGAAGAGCTCAGCATTTCTACACCATGGAGAAACATACGCATACTAGAAAAGAGCTCAGCATTTCTACACCATGGAGAAACACACACATAATATAGAAGAGCTCAGCATTTCTACACCATGGAGAAACATACGCATACTAGAGGAGAGCTCAGCATTTCTACACCATGGAGAAACGTACACATAATAGAGAAGAGCTCAGCATTTCTACGCCATGGAGAAATATACAGATACTAGAGAAGAGCTCAGCATTTCTACACCATAGAGAAACATACACATACTAGAGGAGAGCTCAGCATTTCTACGCCATGGAGAAATATAAACATACTAGAGAAGAGCTCAGCATTTCTACACCATAGAGAAACATACAGATACTAGAGGAGAGCTCAGCATTTCTACGCCATGGAGAAACATACACATACTAGAGAAGAGCTCTGCATTTCTACGCCATGGAGAAACATACACATACTAGAGAAGAGCTCAGCATTTCTACCCATCGAGAAACATACGCATACTAGAGAAGAGCTCAGCATTTCTACGCCATGGAGAAACATACGCATACTAGAGAAGTGCTCAGCATTTCTACACCATGGAGAATCATACACATACTAGAGAAGAGCTCAGAATTTCTACACCATGGAGAAACATTTGCATACTAGACAAGAGCTCAGCATTTCTACACCATGGAGAAACATACGCATACTAGACAAGAGCTCAGCATTTCTACACCATGGAGAAACATATGCATACTATATAAGAGCGCAGCATTTCTACATCAATGCCGAAACATACACATACTAGACGAGAGCTCAGCATTTCTACGCCATGGAGAAACATACACATACTAGAGAAGAGCTCAGCATTTCTACGCCATGGAGAAACATACGCATACTAGAGAAGTGCCTAGCATTTCTACACCATGGAGAATCATACGCATACTAGAGAAGTGCTCAGCATTTCTACGCCATGGAGAAACATACACATACTAGAGAAGAGCTCAGCATTTCTACGCCATGGCGAAACATACGCATACTAGAGAAGTGCTCAGCATTTCTACACCATGGAGAATCATACGCATACTAGAGAGGAGCTCAGCATTTCTACACCATGGAGAAACATACGCATACTAGAAAAGAGCTCAGCATTTCTACACCATGGAGTAACACATACACATAATAGAGAAGAGCGCAGCATTTCTACACCATGAAGAAAAATACACATACTAGACGAGAGCTCAGCATTTCTAGGCCATGGAGAAACACACACATACTAGAGAAGAGCTCAGCATTTCTACGCCATGGAAAAACATACACATACTAGAGAAGAGCTCAGCATTTCTACGCCATGGAGAAACATACACATACTAGAGAAGAGCTCAGCATTTCTACCCATCGAGAAACATACGCATACTAGAGAAGAGCTCAGCATTTCTACGCCATGGAGAAACATATGCATACTAGAGAAGTGTTCAGCATTTCTACACCATGGAGAATCATACACATACTAGAGAAGAGCTCAGCATTTCTACACCATGGAGAAACATTTGCATACTAGACAAGAGCTCAGCATTTCTACACCATGGAGAAACATACGCATACTAGACAAGAGCTCAGCATTTCTACACCATGGAGAAACATATACATACTATATAAGAGCGCAGCATTTCTACACCAATGCCGAAACATACACATACTAGACGAGAGCTCAGCATTTCTACGCCATAGAGAAGCATACACATACTAGAGAAGAGCTCAGCATTTCTACGCCATGGAGAAACATACACATACTAGAGAAGAGCTCAGCATTTCTACGTCATGGAGAAACATACGCATACTATAGAAGAGCTCAGCATTTCTACGCCATGGAGAAACATACGCATACTAGACAAGAGCTCAGCATTTCTACGCCATGGAGAAACATACGCATACTATAGAAGAGCTCAGCATTTCTACGCCATGGAGAAACATACGCATACTAGACAAGAGTTCAGCATTTCTACACCATGGAGAAACATACACATAATAGAGAAGAGCTCAGCATTTCTACACCATGGAGAAACATACCAGGCAAGAGCTCAGCATTTCTACACCATGGAGAAACATACACATACCAGAGAAGAGCTCAGCATTTCTACACCATGGAGAAACATACACATACCAGGCAAGAGCTCAGCATTTCTACACCATGGAGAAACATACACATACCAGACAAGAGCTCAGCATTTCTACACCATGGAAAAACATACACATACCAGACAAGAGCTCAGCATTTCTACACCATGGAAAAACAAACACATACCAGACAAGAGCTCAGCATTTCTACACCATGGAGAAACATACACATACCAGACAAGAGCTCAGCATTTCTACACCATGGAGAAACATACACATACCAGACAAGAGCTCAGCATTTCTACACCATGGGAAACATACACATACCAGACAAGAGCTCAGCATTTCTACACCATGGAAAAACATAAACATACCAGACAAGAGTTCAGCATTTCTACACCATGGAGAAACATACACATACCAGACAAGAGCTCAGCATTTCTACACCATGGAGAAACATACACATACCAGACAAGAGCTCAGCATTTCTACACCATGGAGAAACATACACATATTAGAAGGAATAAAGGGATGGAACCTAAAAAAATGTATTCAGATGCTCATCTCACCAATCACCGTTCCCAAGTTCAACAATAAAGATGGGTGCCCCAGTGTCTTTGCCAACTAAGGTATCATGATATGTAAAATAAAGGTGTGGACTCATAATGCAAGTTTACCTTAATGATGTGTCCGAAAGAATACCTCTGCAATAGATCTTAGATCCTTTTTTGTGTGCCAGTCTCCTCCGCAAGGCTACGGCTTTCTACGTCAAATGGTTATATTATGTGGTACCAGTATTGCCTTTCAGCCCCCCCTTGTACCTATCAGCATGACCCGTTTCGTTGTATTATGTTTTACTAATATTTACTGTATTTCATATTTCATACAACACCTCTTGCACGGAAATTGTTTTATATTCCACATATGCTCAAGTCTATGTTCTCTCTCTAGATGCATCAAGTCCTCTTTAGAAGAAGGCCACAGGATCGGACCCATGCCACCATCCCGGTGCCAAGTAATCTTTCTAAATGCATGGTTCCTCACGGCTTCGTCCTGTTCCTGTGTTTCTTGATATGCAGTCTGGGTGTCAAAGTGTGTAGCTAGCCGGGTGACATCCACTAGCGACTCTTTAAGATCATTTAGGGATCTGCACGGAGAGCCCACAGTATGTAAGATTGGTGCACGGATGCACCATAACATCCTGACGGCAAATACTTGGGAGGCTCCGGTTGTGGGTGTTGACCCAGAAACCTGGTCCCAGAACATCTGACCTGAAGCCTCAGAAGGTTGACCTGAACCTTCATGGATGGTTAAGAACGTGTCCAGGCTATATCATGTAGAATTCTCGCTGTCCCCAAATCCACCTCTACGGTGGGTGGGGGGTTTCATTTTAAAAATCTTTGTCCTCTTGATGGTCCTCCACCATGTGCTAGCTCTTATCACCCCCATTCATGTTGCATCTGGACTACACAAACGGCGTCTCCTCTGTGACTGCCGAAACACCAGCTGTGCAGACTACAGAGACTGCACAATGCAGCGACATGACTGGCATTAGTAGAGTGTTTATCGAGTGTGGACCTGGCTTCAGGAAGCAACGGAGCACTCTACAAGTCATGGGGGTAGGACGCGGTGAGGGAGAAAGAGACACGGGGGGTCGGGGCGCTAACAAGGGGGGAGGGCAGGCAATCTGGCAGCAAGGGGTCAAGCAAAAAGGGGGATTCATCTGAAGCAAAGGGACCACATCTCCCCAGCACCGGCCTCAGGGGTGACCAGGGATGCCACCAGCAGCCAGGCAGCAGCAAACTGCAGAGGCCCTTTTTTCAAAACCCTTAAACCATTGCGCCCAGACACACGCGCACACACATGCACACATGCTCACATACACACACACCTGACCACCTCTGTGCTCAGGCCCACTTCACACAAAAAGAAGACACACACCAACTTCTGCAATGGATGTGCTGCCAGGTAATGAATCCGACTGTGCACAAGACTATGCGCAAGCACCCTGGTGAAAATAAACGCAACTGTTAGAGCAGTGTGCTTTTATGTAGTGCTCATCACCCTGCTTCAAAGCACCAGTGCTTATATTAGCCATTTTAATGCTAAACAAATTATCAACCAAGAAGAATGAAACATTGAGTTGCACCTGTGGCCTACAGGGTGAGCTAAGATCTCAGGGTAAGCACCTACGGACCTGCAGCTGAACCTACACATTACATGTGTGATTAGGCATGCTAATTATGTGTTCAGGCAGCCCTAGGCTTGACGGAGGAGGGTACTGATCACATGCAGGAAGGTGGCCCTAAGCCGCGAGACGACCAACGCTGGAGGCTTTGAAGATGCAAGCCAACTGGGCGAAGACCCACTCTGTTTAATGGCCATTGCCCCAAGACTGGGCACCACTCATTGGGGCCCAGCCTCTGTACCAGTGGAGGGTAAGGTCCTGTGCATTACACGCAGGGCTCTTCCTTTCCAAGGCCATGCATTCATAGCTCAGCAACGGTGGTACAAGTGAGATTCTGAAACCCAAAGGCCTGGAACCTTCCAGGCCCTATCACTGGAGCACGCTCTCAGGTGGACGGCCAAGCACATTTCCGAAGAAGTCTGGAGCTCTTCACCTTCCCGAAGCAGACCAGCCCAGGCCAACCTGATTTGGGCACATTTACATGTGAACGGAGACGTATATAAGGAGAAACTTAAACAGCATAAGCAGTGGAGTAACCCCCCCCTTTCATCAACTGACAGGCCTTAACCACGCCCTAACCGGATGTCCCGCCCCTTGGGGTGTCCATGGCAACGCATGTCCCGTCTTAGCGGATGTCCCTTTGCTGTAGTGACGTCATGTGCTGTGTTGAGGGGCGTGCTGGTGTAGGAAAGGGCGTTTCCGGGGGGTGATGTCGTGGGTGATGTAATATTTTGGGGGCTAGGCGTGGTCTAGCAGGTGTGGTGACATCACGGGAGTGTCCCTGAAGTTTCCCCTAAGGCCTGACCTAACAGTGACGTCATGGCTTGTGTTTAGGGCGTGGTGGTGTAGGAAAGGGTGTTTCCCGGTGGTGATGTTGTGCATGAGGTAATATTTTGGGGGCTAGGCGTGTCCCAGCAGGGATGGTGACATCACGGGCGTGTCCCTGATTTTTTTTTTGTAAGGCCTAACCTAACAGTGATGTCATGGCTTGTGTTTAGGGCGTGGTGGTGTAGGAAAGGGTGTTTCCCGGTGGTGATGTCGTGCATGAGGTAATATTTTAGGGGCTAGGCGTGGTCCAGCAGGGATGGTGACATCACGGGCGTGTCCCTGATTTTTTTTGTAAGGCCTAACCCAATAGTGGTGTCATGGCTTGTGTTTAGGGCGTAGTGGTGTAGATAAGGGCATTTCCTGGTGGTGATGTCGTGGATGAGGTAATATTTTGGGGGCTAGGCGTGTCCCAGCAGGGATGGTGACCTCACGGGCGTGTCCCTGAAGTTTTTTCTAAGGCCTAACCTAACAGTGACGTCATGGCTTGTGTTTAGGGCGTGGTGGTGTAGGAAAGGGTGTTTCCCGGTGGTGATGTCGTGCATGAGGTAATATTTTGGGGGCTAGGCGTGGTCCAGCAGGGATGATGACATCCCTCTGGGGTCAAGGTCCAGGGTTTTGATGAGATGATGTAGGTATGAAGTTGTGATGTCAGGGGGGCAGGCCGGGGGGCGTTGTGGGGGTGATGTAGTTGTGGGTCCTCCCCTAGGGGTGGAGTATGGTGTATATATACAGAAGGAGCTCTGAAGAGAGGTAGACAGCGCTCTTGGAGTCTGACTGTACTATTTGCATAATGCTTACAATACCCCTGAATCATGAAGCGTTACAGCTACTACTCTAAGAATACAGGAGGGAAGACGTCAGCAACACCGCTGAAAAGGCTGATAGTCCTAGAAGTACGACAACAATAATTCCTGTAGCTGATGAGGAATCGCAAGGTCCCACTTATAGTGGAATGGCGTATGAGGATGAGTTGAGCCAGGGCATTTTTTTAATGATTCTGGGTGATATGACACCTCCTGATTCTTATCCATTTAAAGATGCTGATGGTGTAGAGGCTGGTATAATGGATGCAGACTATACAGAGGCCGATCTGAAGGCTATGGACGAATCTATGAAGACTTCTGAAGAGCCTTTGTATGCGGATCTGGGGGTTTTGGACGAGCTGTTTCCAGAGGTAGCCATGACCCCGGAGTTGGAAACAAGCGCTGATGAAGATAGGCTGTTTATGGAGACAGCAGATGCTGTGGAGGCCGGTTTGTCTATGGATGCAGCTGTTGCTATGGAGGCGGAGGCGGAGGGACCTGTTCTGTGTAAATTGGTATGTAGGAAAAGGGGTGTGTGTGTGTGTGTGTGTGTGAACTATGTGTTAAAAAAAAAAAAATATATATATATATGTATTGAAGAGTTACATTTCTTTCTTTTTTAAATTGCAGAAAACGGCAGATAAAGTTGACGGTACTGAAAGTCAGCGGTCTTCATTTAATACCGTCAATTTTTACTGTGTGTGCTGTTCAAAAATGATCGAAAGTCCAGCAACACAAGCCCGCAATATGTGTAAGAAGTGTATTTGTTTAAAGCGCTTTGAAAGTTCTGATGAAGAAGAAGAGGAAGCTATGACTTTTTTGGAAACCTCAACTGTTCAGGCTTTTGCGGCCTGTGTAGTGAAAGTGTGTTTGAAGCGTGATTATTACCGCTGGTGTTATGGACATAAAAGCGATGACCCGCAACAGGATGCTCATGACTGTTTACTTCTGAATTATCATGCTAGAGCAATACGTCGGATATGTTTTCTGTTGAATTCATATAAAGGTTTTCAGCTGCTTAAAGCTGTATATAAAGGCATGGGCATGCGTGTACATGCTAGTATGGAGAGTGTTCTATCTAAAACATGGATAGAAATATACCATTGCCGCAATCCCGAGAAAAAATTGAGATCTTTACACATGGCTGGTCCTGTGCGTTTTAGAAACAGGGTAGCCCGTTTAATGGATAATGATTTTTGTGACCTATACACTTTTGGGAATCCCCTGAAGCCTTGTGTAGCACGCCGTAAACTGTTTTAAAGAGAGAGGAGAAATAAACAGAGTTTTGTTTCTTATATGTGTATATTTGTTTCTAGGATAAGATTTCTGAAGGGCCAGCAAGGCGTGTGGATCGTAAACTGAAACCGGGCCGTGTATGTGTGGAAAAACTGTTATACGCTATGCTGAAAGAGCAGATATCGGAAATTGCCCCAGATACCCTGAAATATCTACAGATACCTACCCCCCGACCAGAGCCAATTTGTAAAAGTTTGATGTGTATAGGTAACATATGTACCAACACATGGCTCCCAGTATTGGATGAATACTGGCATTTGTACAAATATGATGTGGGTTCTTTATATTTACACCCTAGAGAGGTGTTACATCAGCTGTTGGAGCAATTGTATTAACATTACTTTAGCATTAACGGATACGTTTTACAGGACTGCGAATTGTATGAACTTTTAAATGCCTCAAGTGTTTTATGTATACAGAGTTATATGCGGGGGGAACGGGGAGTTTTGTATAATGCTATTTATAAGGCTGCAGAAAAAATATCAAAAAGGGTCACGTTGTGCCAGACGCTATATGTATAAGAGTTGTAATAAAATCATCTTTCACCCATTATGCCTTTGTTTATTTTTTGAAGTGTTTCAGCGGTGAACATCTCTTATTGAAGCATGCATGAAAGCTATTATGATGAAAGCGGTTTTGGAAGTTATGGGGGTGTTGATGCTCTTTATAAAAAATTACAACATAACAATAAACCTATCTCACGCGGAGCTGTTAAGGAATGGTTATCTGGTGAAGAGGCATATAGTCTTCATAAAAATGCTAGAAAACGTTTTAACAGAAGAAGAACAGTGGTTTCCCAAATAGACGAACAATGGCAGGGTGATATTGTGGATATGCGGACCTATGGGAAGCAAAACGACGGGGCGCAGTACATCTTGACGGTTATTGATATTTTATCAAAATACGCCTTTGCCGAAGTTTTGAAGGATAAGACTGGATCAAGAATGACGGCAGCTTTTAAACAGGTTTTTAGCAAAGGCCGGGTGCCTGTAAAATTACAAACGGATGCTGGTAAGGAGTTTTTAAATAGACCCTTCCAAAATCTTTTAAAACAACATAACGTGTATCATTTTGTAACGTATAACGAAGTTAAGGCGGCTGTTGTTGAGCGCTTTAATAGAACCTTAAAATCTAAGATTTGGCGATATTTTACAGCAAAGAATACACATCGTTATGTGGACGTATTACAACGTTTCATAGAGGCGTACAACCATAGCTATCATCGCTCTATAAAAATGACTCCAAATTCTGTAACGTCTGAAAATTCTCTAACTGTTTGGAAAAACTTGTACGCTGACATGGTAAAGAAGAAGGTCAAGAAACCATCCTTTCGCGTGGGGGACCATGTCCGAGTTTCTAAGCTTAAAGGTGTCTTTACAAAGGGGTATCAGCAATCATTTACGGATGAAATATTTAAAGTGACCAAAGTAACTGTCAAAGAGGGGGTTTACATCTATCAGCTGGTTGATTATGATGGTGATGGTGTGAGCGGTAACTTTTATACCGAAGATTTACAGAAGGTCACCAATGAGCCCCAACGCTTTTATAGGGTTGAGAAAATTCTTCAGAGTAAAGGTACAGGAAATAAAAAACAAAGTCTGGTAAAATGGACAGGGTGGCCTGAGAAATTTAACAGTTGGGTTAGCGCTTCATCTCTAAAGGATCTACAAAGCAAAGGGGCTCCCTGAGAAGATGGAAAGCAGTGGATTTTATATCACCTTACCCAGTAACGCTTCTCAGGATACATCCCCAAACAATGAAATATCAAATTATTGTGTTAAAATGGCTAAACCCGTTGATTTACAAGGATTGTGGGAAGCGGGTCTAATGGAGATTCAATACCCCCATACCTGGGACACTGTGTCTAGAAGAGAGGCCAAATTTACCATCAAACGTGAAGGTCCTATTGAACTGTTACACGCCAGTTTTCCTCATGGATTTTACAGCAGTATACAAGTTTTGTTAGAGGCTATCAATAAAAGTCTCGCAAACATTGAACGCTATTCTGATATACAATTGTTTCTGGATAAGGTGCAGAGAAAAGTATTTCTAAAATCGACGGATCTTACCACCGAGTTTATATGTACTGGGAAACTTTTTCGTGTTTTGGGAACCGTTCAACATGTAAAAAGTACTAAAGATTTGGACAAAACACGTGCTGATATTGATGGGGGATTTTACAGTCTTATGATCTACAGTGATATAGTAGAATATCAAAGGGTCGGTGACTCGTACGCCCCGCTAATGAGAACAGCCCAGGTGAAAGGTGAAAATAATGGCATTGTTAATATACAATATATTAAACCTGATTATATACTGGTTTCTAAGAGTCATTTTGACACCATCAATATACAGATAAGGGATGATCAGGGGGAGTTGGTGTCATTTAAATACGGGAAGGTCCTAGTGAAACTACACCTCCGTCCTAGGCTAGAAAAAGACTATTAAAAAACATGGTATTTATGAAAAACTATGGGGAGCCGTACGTTTATAGGGATTATTACCGCCGACAAGCTGGTTATGGCAATCAACCTTACTTTCAAGGGGCACCCGTTATGTATGGTGCGGGTTTCGGAAGTATTTTTAGAAGCCTCTTTCGAAGGGCTATGCCGTTTCTACGAAAGGGGTTTGAATTAGCCAAACCACATGTGAAAACAGCAGCCACAAATATTGCTAAAGATGTGGTGTCTACGGCTACAACATCCATCGCAAATCGTTTTAACCAACCACCGCAAGAGGGTTCTGGGCTGGTTTATGTGAAAAACAACACAAACAAAAGAAAAAGGAAATCACTGCACAGATGGGGCCCTCCAGGAATGCATAAAAAACTAGGATCAGCAACGAAAACGGCTCAGAAGAGAAAAAGAACTCGCAAGAACAGATCGGTCAAGAAAAAAAAAAACAGCCCCGGCATTAATATTTTCTAAAAGATGGCGTTTATCCATTGTGCGTCAGAGGAATGTGTGAAATCTGAACTCGATCTGTTTGCTGTACCCCCGACACAAACTAGCATTGAAAACAGCTTTTTCATGGAAGTGGCTCCCCTTGCTGCACTATCTCCGCTAGCGCCTATAGAGTTTTATATATCAGGCTCAACAGAGATGTATCTGGATTTAAATGACACGTTACTTTACCTCACTTGTAAAATAACAAAAGCTGATGGATCAGCTATCCCCGCAACGGCTAAAGTTGCTACGATTGCTTACCCTGTGGCTACCCTCTTTAATCAAGTGGATATTACTCTAGGCGACCGGCTGATTACACAGAGAGACAACATGTATGCGTACAGGGCCTATATAGAAAGCATTTTGAACTACAGCAATGAAGCTTTGGACACTCAGTTTACAGCGGGGCTTTTCTATAAGGACACATCAGGCCATATCGAGGATTATGCTCTAGATGGGGCTAATGCAGGTTTTATAAAAAGAGCTACACCTGCCAGAGGGAGCAGAAATTTTGATTTACTAGGCCATCTACACTCCGATCTATTTTTCCAGGAGAAACTAATGGTAAACGGCGTTGATCTGAAAATTAAACTTTCTAGAAATAAAGATGCTTTTTGCCTCAACAGCAATGATGCTGAAGCCTACAAGCTGATTATAGTATCAGCTAATTTATTTATTAAAAGGGTGAATGTGTCACCCACGGTCAGATTAGCTCATGCTGATGCTCTACAAGTATCAAACTTAAAATATCCGGTGGAGCGGACATCTTTGAAAATTTTCAGTGTTCCAGCGGGTAGCCGTGTCGCCAGTCAAGATAACTTATTCCTTGGACAGTTACCGAAAATAATCATCATTGGTTTTGTGGACAACACAGCTTTTTCTGGGGCTTACGCCAGCAACCCTTTTAATTTTAAACATTACAACATCAACTACGCAGCTCTTTTTAAAGACGGGGTCGTTATACCTTCTTAAGCCTACAGTCCCAGTTTTCAACAAAAAAATACAATTAGGGAGTATTTGGGACTTGTCTCCATCAGCGGTAAACATCTGCATGATAAAGGTTTTGTGATATCCCGGGACGATTATGATGGGGGTTATACTCTCTTAGCTTTTGATTTGAGACCTGATAATACATCAACCGGCCATTATAATCTTATTAGAAATGGTAATCTACGCATAGAAGTACGCTTTGCTGCAAATTTACCCAGCACGGTGAATCTAACTATTATGGCTCTATTTGACTCGGTTATGGAACTCAACAATCAACGACAAGTCCTGTACGACATGTAATGGATACTTACCAGATCAAGCGTTTTCTAAGTAAAGACAAACACGCTATGAAAACATTCAAGGGTGTGTATTTATGTGATAACCTTCCAAGAGACATAAGTAATGAGCGACCCATTAGTCTTGTGGCGAACACCGATCCCCAAGATCAGGAAGGCACCCATTGGATAGGTATGTTTATAAACAAGGATACAATAACAGTCTTTGACAGCCTGGGGTGTTTCCCAAGCCACCCCATATACAGAGGCGCTATCCTGGACTATGTGAAGGATATAGCACCCGTTATACATTATAATAAAACACCTGTGCAACATCCTGAAGACATCACGTGTGGCCAGCACTCCTGTTACTTTGTATCTAACATGTCTGAGAAACACTCGCTGATAAGGGTTATGCACACCTATTCACTGGACCTCCGGCAAAATGATGTCATGGTTACTGCTTTTGTGAATAAGAACAGCTTTCGGAGATCCCCTGTAAATGTTTTTGATCGTTGGCAAAAATGTACTCTTATTACTAAACCTTAAATTGTGTACACATATAAATAAACACATTTTCTTTTTAATTGAAACAGTCTTTTTTGTCTTATTTTTTCATTTATTTAATATTTTATAAACATGTTAGACATGATCAAAATGATTAGACATAACGCCTTTGAAAGTATGAATAATATTTTTATTGCAATGAACTTATTTTTTTTTTTTTATAAGTTCATTGCAATAAAAATATTATTCATACTTTCAAAGGCGTTATGTCTAATCATTTTGATCATGTCTAACATGTTTATAAAATATTAAATAAATGAAAAAATAAGACAAAAAAGACTTTCAATTAAAAAGAAAATGTGTTTATTTATATGTGTACACAATTTAAGGTTTAGTAATAAGAGTACATTTTTGCCAACGATCAAAAACATTTACAGGGGATCTCCGAAAGCTGTTCTTATTCACAAAAGCAGTAACCATGACATCATTTTGCCGGAGGTCCAGTGAATAGGTGTGCATAACCCTTATCAGCGAGTGTTTCTCAGACATGTTAGATACAAAGTAACAGGAGTGCTGGCCACATGTGATGTCTTCAGGATGTTGCACAGGTGTTTTATTATAATGTATAACGGGTGCTATATCCTTCACATAGTCCAGGATAGCGCCTCTGTATATGGGGTGGCTTGGGAAACACCCCAGGCTGTCAAAGACTGTTATTGTATCCTTGTTTATAAACATACCTATCCAATGGGTGCCTTCCTGATCTTGGGGATCGGTGTTCGCCACAAGACTAATGGGTCGCTCATTACTTATGTCTCTTGGAAGGTTATCACATGAATACACACCCTTGAATGTTTTCTTAGCGTGTTTGTCTTTACTTAGAAAACGCTTGATCTGGTAAGTATCCATTACATGTCGTACAGGACTTGTCGTTGATTGTTGAGTTCCATAACCGAGTCAAATAGAGCCATAATAATTAGATTCACCGTGTTGGGTAAATTTGCAGCAAAGCGTACTTCTATGCGTAGATTACCATTTCTAATAAGATTATAATGACCGGTTGATGTATTATCAGGTCTCAAATCAAAAGCTAAGAGAGTATAACCCCCATCATAATCGTCCCGGGGTATCACAAAACCTTTATCATGCAGATGTTTACCGCTGATGGAGACAAGTCCCAAATACTCCCTAATTGTATTTTTTTGTTGAAAACTGGGACTGTAGGCTTTAGACGGTATAACGACCCCGTCTTTAAAAAGAGCTGCGTAGTTGATGTTGTAATGTTTAAAGGAGAGTTCCGGGACTTTTTTTTATTGTCCCTACGGTTCGGCCATGTGTTTTTAAGCATAAATCGGTAGATGGTAGAAAACTTTCCTATGGACCTTACCCGACTTTTCGTCCATTAACGCACTCGAAATCAGCCGCCATTTTCTGATAATCCTATCATTTCCCCCCATCGCCCTGGCTCACCTGCTTTTGCGGCACTAAATCAAATCCCCCGCCCCTGAGCCTGACATCAGCAGACGCGTACCGCCCATTTCCCAACGCCAAAGCACGTTTCGTGTCAACAATCGCTGCGCCTCAGCTAATGAAGTGTCGCCATGGAAATGGCAGGACGCCTCTTTCCTCAATAAGTATAAACACACCGTTTCACAACACACAGCAGCAGATTTTCGATTCCATTACTCTCTCTGTGTTACTTTGAGTATTCTGTGACTCGTTTCTGTGCTCTGGTCAGCTACCTTCGCCGCTTCTAGGCCTTGTGAACACCAGTACCATCTCTGTAAATTATTTTACTTTCTTTACCACACAATGGCTACAATAAGGCCGTATATGTACGAGCCCGAGTACACCGAGGAAGAACTACTGGAAAGGCAAGCACGCGAAAACGATGGGGATTCGGACGGCAGTTGGGAGGACCAGTCAACGGATGAAGAGCCTGGACCATGTCGCATGGACGGCGTCTCCACCTGGTGCACGTGCAATCGGTGCGAGCTAATGCCAACTGAGGAGGAGAACTGCTGCTGCCGAGAAAATTCCGGGTGCTTGGCCTACATTTCGGAAGGCGAGCCAAGTCCGCAATGCATCACCGAGCTGCCAGAGTTCAGGGAAGCCTGCCTCTCACGGACCGTGTTGAGGATGATGATGGTGCTTATGCACGATCTTCGCGGCACTGTTCGTCCACGTAAACCGAGTAACGAGTAAGTATACTCTGGTTGTGATGTCAGTGATGCCACTACTATTTCATGGTCGTCTCCCATATATAAAATTACATCTACATATCATTCGAATGCATGTAAATTGGTTCCATATTGTGCATTTTCTAGATCGAATTTTTTTCAAAGCAGAATGACATTTTTTACCTGAATCGACAGTGATAAGAAAGTTTTGTCATTTTAATACAGTTTGCATCTTTCATTTTCACAGGTGGTACAGGCTGGTGGCATATCGTTGCTTCACTTGGTGGCTTCACGGGAGGCTCGGACACAGCGTTTGGAGAGTAATACCTGCCTGTGCGGTACTTGCCATTAGACAACATTTCCCCATCGACAGTGGACAATACCGCGGATTTTCCCTGGATGTGCTGCAACCGGAACTTTACAATGTGTAATGTTTATTATTTATGTTCAATTGAAATTAAGATCTAAAATAAAACCCAACATATATTTTAACAATGGTTGTTTTGATTTTTTAAATGAATCTAGTGTGTCTCCATTGAATAGTCTTCCTGTGCCTTGTCTTGTCACACCACATGTCTCCGGCCAGCATCCTCCCTCACGCTGGCCACCCACCTTCAATCCACATAACCGTTGAACCCATATGCAGCAGACATACATATGTTATTTTGCGGGTTGGCATCAAGCCTCCCGGCCTTGCCTCCTCCCCCAAAAATACTTACCACACCACTTTGTTCAAGCGTTGGCAATAAAAGGCCGTTGGATTTTATTGATACAAAACATGGTTATAGGTAAATAATCAATATAGTTGATCATAATAAATCATCCTTTTGGGCACCGGGTACAGAGATGACCCCCTCTGGCCCGTGCCGCCTTGCCACCACAGGACAGCCTGCTGCTGACTAACTGCCTAGGCATCCAGGGTCTCCAGGGTGAACTGCACCCATATATTCTCCTGGGAGGGTGAGGTATATATAAACTCACCCCCCTGCCTTCCATGTACTAGATCCTGCAGTCTGCCTCTTACATGCAGTTAGATGGCCTCTCCTTGGTGAGGCCCTGCGGCAAACGAGTCTTGTCTGCACGACCACCGCCCCAATCCACCCCCCCCCGCCCTATCAAAGGCAGTTCGCACCGGGGTACTTGTGCTGGCAAGTGGAGCTGTCAGGGAGCGATAAAGGCCAAGATGTGCCAAAGACTATGTACACTTCAAAGTGGTCTATAGAGCATGGGTTGTTGTTCCCATATCTACCTCCAGACCCCGTGTCTCCTGCCAAGCATCCCCCCTCACGCTGGACGGCCCCCTGCAATCCACATAAGTGTGTCTCCATTCACGAGTCTTCCTGTGTCTTGTCTGCACGACCACCGCCCCAATCCACCCCCGCCCTATCAAAGGCAGTTCGCACCGGGGTACTTGTGCTGGCAAGTGGAGCTGTCAGGGAGCGATAAAGGCCAAGAGGTGCCAAAGACCATGTACACTTCAAAGTGGTCTATAGAGCATGGGTTGTTGTTCCCATGTCTACCTCCAGACCCCGTGTCTCCTGCCAAGCATCCCCCCTCACGCTGGACGGCCCCCTGCAATCCACATAAGTGTGTCTCCATTCACGAGTCTTCCTGTGTCTTGTCTGCACGACCACCGCCCCAATCCACCCCCGCCCTATCAAAGGCAGTTCGCACCGGGGTGCTTGTGCTGGCAAGTGGAGCTGTCAGGGAGCGATAAAGGCCAAGAGGTGCCAAAGACCATGTACACTTCAAAGTGGTCTATAGAGCATGGGTTGTTGTGCCCATGTCTACCTCCAGACCCTGTGTCTCCTGCCAAGCATCCCCCCCTCACGCTGGACGGCCCCCTGCAATCCACATAAGTGTGTCTCCATTCACGAGTCTTCCTGTGTCTTGTCTGCACGACCACCGCCTCAATCCACCCCCGCCCTATCAAAGGCAGTTCGCACCGGGGTACTTGTGCTGGCAAGTGGAGCTGTCAGGGAGCGATAAAGGCCAAGAGGTGCCAAAGACCATGTACACTTCAAAGTGGTCTATAGAGCATGGGTTGTTGTTCCCATGTCTACCTCCAGACCCCGTGTCTCCTGCCAAGCATCCCCCCTCACGCTGGACGGCCCCCTGCAAACCGCATAATGCCACGACATATACACGTCATTCATTCACAAACACACCCCTGTTTCGAATTCTTTATAACCCACTTCATATTTCTAATGAGCACTTCTTTGCGCTTTGCTAGTCAACCCGTGAAGGTGCTGGTTATCTGCTCTTCGTCTCTGTGAACTTCCGTGAACACTTCGAGGAAACTCCTCAGTTTGCAACCTGTGAACTGCTCCCTGTTCTACGACAAGAAACTACTCTGATCCCTGCATCTAACTGTTTGTTCGTCAAGGTAAGGCCATGTACCATAATCATTTTGCATCCACTTTCTTTTCGTTCAAGACAGTACATGCAAGGAACTAGTCACATGTTCTGAGTTTACATTGGTATTCATAGAGAATTGTTGATCATTACTTTTCAGAACTTTCCACAATGCCTGCCTGTTCCATTGGCGGTTGCCCTTCGAAGACCCATAATAAATCTGAAGGTACTATAATGCATGTTTTCCCTAAGACAATAGATCAGATAAGAGAATGGGTCCGATATTGCGGATATACACCGTCTGAGCTTGAAAGTAGAGTCCTAGAAGTCTTTGCGGACAAGAGGGGTGATCGATACCGTATCTGCAGCAGGCACTTTAGCTCAGACATGTACTCCACATCATTGCTAATAAAGAAGAACACACCGCGAGCGAGGCGAAAATTGCTCTCAACCGCTATTCCCACTCTATTCGTCCACATCCCTCCACTGGTGAGTCAAGTTTACGTATTTATCTCTCGGCCTTGCGGTAGTGTGTAGCATTAGCTAACAATAATTTCCCCATTTATGTATCCTCTCAATATGAAGGCGGAAGATTCTCCATCCGTGTCGTTATTGCAGTCATCAGCCACTTCAAGCGCCTATCGGGTAATCTTACTTGGCTATTCTGCCACTGACTTGTTTTAGGCATGTAAATCAATAGTTTTAATTTATCGTGTAATTATTTTACCTAATGGTACACCCTTGTACTCGTCCTCTAGTCTTTGTTTTCAGTTATAATTATTGTTATCCAAAATAATGCAAGTACTGTCTTTCAGGGAGATGCTGAGGAGTCCAACGTATTGACGACAACCGTTGATGTCACTCAGATGCTCGAGGTACGTTTCCGGACAGTTCCATCGATGGAGATCATCAGATCTTGCATTCTTGTAGCGTGATTGTTACACACAATGTTTCTTTCGTTTTTAGCCATTGATATGTCCTTCTGTCGTCGCCCTCCTATGTGTCTTCTTTTTTCAATATTGTGTTCATTACTAATGAAAGTCCTATGTTTCAGGGAGTCGATGGAGCATTAGTCCAAGAAGAAGGGGGAGCATGCAGTTACGGGTCTGTGCAACAGCTTGCAGAAGTGTGCACCGCAGTTACATCGTCCCTTGATGTTCTTATGCATTTCGAGGTATGGATACTGACAGTTCGATCAAGCGAAATCATATGACGTGATTACATCCTCTATACTTCCTTCTTTATTAACGCAAGTACTATGTTTCAGGGAGATGACGGAGCTTCTTCTACAAGAACATCACCCCTAGTAGTTGATGCAGATCTCTGGGTGGTGACACTTCCAACGATCGAGCAAATCGAATCATATTTACATATCCATTATTTATTTTAGACAACTGATCATTTGTGCAGGTCTATTTAGATGAGCCGTTGACGCCTGCACAAAGTTTATGTTCTTTTTAACAAAATAGAAAACCATACTAATGCAATTACTGTGTTTCAGGGAGTTACTGAAGCATCATCTTCAATAATATCATCAATGGAAGTCTATGAGGAGCCCGAGGTATGGATCTTGACAGTTCCATCTAACTAGATCAACAATGCGTGAATAATTGTCGTTTGAATGTTCTACACAAAGCGTTCATTCGTGTTTTGCTATTGAGATGTACGTGGGTATTGGTCCCCAAGTACATTTTGTGTTTTCGATATTATTATACATACTAATGAAAGTTCTATGTTTCAGGGAGTCAATGGAGCGTCAGTGCGTGATGGATGTGCTTATCATGAAAATATAGTCGTTGCAGCGCAAGAGGAAGTGGAGACATGCACACACGAGTCGGAGCAACAGCGTCCTGATGTTGAAGTTCGAGGCAAGAAAGTTTCAAAGAAAAGAAAGCAAAAGAAGGTTAGTGTCCTGGTCACTATATTATGTTGTTTTTCACTGTTAATAGTTCAATACTGTAAGTTGTGTTTAAACTGAACATCCCTTTTCCAATCTGTCCTCTAGTTGCGAGTGGGTGTACGAACTAGATCTACACAGACAGTGAAGCGAACGAGAGATGTTGCTTGTCAAACCTTTTGGCAGGGACTTGAGACTGGAGATGCATCGTGCCAATGGGAAGAATATGAAGTGATTGACAACGTAGCTATACCACCACCAGCCATTGATAGTGAATGTCCTCCTGGTAGTTCGGATGCAGTCGGAGATCAATTCACAGAATCCACACCCGCAAAAACTAAGACCGCGAGAAAGTTGAAGAAATTGTTTTATTCACCCATCGCCGGAGAAGGAACAGATGTTGCAATGGAAGAGAATGAAGTGGACGACAATGAAACACCATCAATATCACTGAACATAGCGGAAGACGATATCAGAGATTCTACCTTTCATGTGAGTGACATGTCCTCAACGTTACAGGCCGAACCAGCTGGGATGCAGAGTGAAAGTATAAGGAAAGAGGCCAAATTCATTGTATTCGATAGTTGTTTGATTGATATTATTATTCGGATGAAATGTGGGCATTCGGTTGGTGGGGAAGTATGTGGGGAGCCATTGATTAATGTGACTCGTGCAATTCGAGGCACTAACCTTAAAATACATGCCACCTGTACAAAATATCATCCTTTCTCATGGTCTGCACAACCCATGCTGGGGCAACTGCCAGCAGGCAATCTACTTTGTGCAGCGGCTGCACTTTTTAGTGGTTCAAGTTTTAAAAAGTTAGAGTCTTTCTTTCAGTTTGTGGGAATCCATTTCATTGCGAAAACTCAGTTCTACAAATACCAAACCGATTATCTATTTCCAGCCATTAGCGAAGCTTGGAGAATGGAAAAAATGTCTATTGATCGTACATTCGCGGGCAAACGGTTCAGGCTAGCCGGTGATGGACAGTGCGACAGCCCAGGATTTTCAGCCAAGTACTGCACCTACCACTTTCAGGACATGGAAAGTAAGAAAATTGTGAGTTCGGTGGTCGTGCAGGTGTCACAAAGTACATCCTCAGTGGCCATGGAGAAAGTTGGCTTTGTAGCATCATTGCAAGAACTACAATCGCGGGGAATGGTGATCGACCTGATAGCCACGGACAGACACGTTTCAATTGCCAAGACAATGAGAGAAGAGTACAAAAATATAAATCACCAATTTGACGTTTGGCATCTTGCAAAAACAATCAATAAAAAAATGTCGGCTGCAGGTAAAAAAAAAAGATATGCAAGGTATTTCACAGTGGTCCAAGTCAATCAGCAACCATCTTTGGTGGAGCTCAAAAACATGTGGAGGGTCGTTGGAAATTCTACTGGAAAAATGGCGGTCAGTAATGCTACACTGTACCAACGTTCACCGTTGGAACACAAACCAACATTTCCACAATTGTGAACATGGCCATTTGTCCACAGAGGAGGCACGGAAGAAGAAGTGGTTGATTCCTTCATCACCCACTCACAAAGCCATTGAAAAGATTGTATTTAATAAAACTATAACAAGAGATTTGAGGGGACTCACGGAATTCTGCCACACAGGAGATTTGGAGGTGTTCCACAATATGTGCCTAAAGTACAGGCCAAAACGATTGCATTTTGGCATGGAGGGCATGATAAATCGGACTCTTCTAGCGGTCTTGGCACATAACCATAATGTTGGCCGTCAACAAAGTAGGACGACCGGAACTTTAGGGACACTTCGCTACAATAAGGCCTTCACTAAAAGAAGTAAACAATGGATGATCAAACCAGTGTTTGAGGATATGCAATATGAGTTTATTGAGAGACTTATTGTTGATGTCCTAGATAGGCACATACATGGAGTTGTGAACGAACCTGTGCAGGGGACAACTGCATTGCCACCCAACATTGCCTCTGTTCCATGTCCACCTAAAGCAGAGCTCATTGAGAAATACACATCACGGTTTAAATGATTGTAATTTGATTGTCTGTTCTCTCGAGTCTCCTCATGTCGCAGGCCCATTGAATATGTGTAGCTATGTATTGTGTAAATAAAAGTGATTGCTCAGTGTACATGCAATGTGTCTCTCCACCCTTGCCCCTCCCTTCACCGTGCAGTAGTGCGAACCACCCGGGTGTCACCTGTGACTTTGCTCTCGAGTCTCCTCATGTCGCAGGCCCATTGAATATGTGTAGCTATGTATTGTGTAAATAAAAGTGATTGCTCAGTGTACATGCAATGTGTCTGTCCAACCTTGTTCATTTGCGCATTAAATTAAACCAAACAGTAATATAAATAATTTTTCAAAAAATATAGAATGTCTCCGTATTTATGGTTCTCTGGGGCTGCAAAGCACGCAGACAAAATGCAAAGATGGAGTGTAAATTTCAAGTCCTGTGAGATGGCCTTACACTGAATGTAGCTAACTAGGAATGTGTGCTCGTTCAAAGTGAAGGTCAGCTGCTTTGATTTTTTGCTCGGGTGCCGGAATGGCCCACGACTCAGTATAAGGTTCTATTGTTATTTGACCTTGACAGGCCGGGACCATCCCGAAAGACTTCTTTTTGGGGGTGTGGTGCAATAACGTAAGAAACGATGGAAAATGCAAATATAATGTAAGTAACTCTTTAGATCAGTTTATACCGCAATTTAATTACTATACAGTAGCTTTAAAGACGGGTTAAGTTGTACTTGTTCGTTCAATGTGGCATATTGTTTTGTACCGCGCACTATCTTGAGGAGAACAATCTCCTTTTACGGAAGCACCTCAAAACCTTACTCTTTGCTTCTGCTTTCTCTCTCCCTCTCCCCTGCTACAACTGGTCCACTGTCTGCGACCTCAGTCCTGGGCCCTTCCACTCTCCACCTGCACTGCCTCCCTGTCAACCCCTGCACTGGGGGACTGTCACAGTATCCTACAGCCCCCCCTTCCCAGCACTTGTTCTGCACTTACCTTGCACTCGCCACCAGCTGGCCCTATGTATTTATTATTTTATGCTACTTACCTTGTACTCCACTTCCCCCCTCCCCTTCCCCTTGCACTTTTACCTTCCCCCTACCCCTGCACTTGCGCGATCTGAATGACACCTGGCCTTGTAGGATCGTTGTCTGTCTTCTCCTTGTCCCCCCCCCGCCTCGCCACGCCTTGAAACACTTGTGTATAGGCGCGTTGCAAATGCCATATTATATCATATCAGTGACGAAGTGGTCCACTGGCGCTCAGGCGGCTGTGAAAAAGGCGGAAGAGAGGGGGTGGGTTACTGGAAATGACGTATAATACCCAGTTGCACTGTCCTAGCTATGAAATAATTTCCCGACCTAATATATAAAATGAATAATTTTAATAAAGATCTGATGGTGAGACTAATTTCATTTTTTATGTTTTTAAAACAGGTACATCACTCATTATTGTATGTGTCACGAGTACCAGACACCGGCGGATGGGTTTTTCAACCGCCAGTTGCTTCTCCGCGTGAACAACGTTACCACCCTGACCATTTTATGGGACGATCGCCAAGTACAAGTATGCCCTTACGCGGTACTAACGGCTAGATGCAACATACAGACCGTTGTGGTGGCCTAGTGCCTCGTTGTTGGAACAGCCATGCGATTATCAGTGCGACCGAAGAGCTTATTTTATCGTAAACCAACACCCTGTGTACTGCACACGAACATCGCTTGCCTCAAGAGGAACTATTTTGGATCGAGAGCAAAGAAAAATGCAAATCTCTGAATATTCTCTAAACATTTGATGTCCAATAAATGTACTTTGCCAAATGTACAATCTTGCCGTTTGCTTTTAAACCACAGTTTCATATTCCGAATTGTGGCGCTGTATTGTGAGATGATCTAAGACCCTGTGTACAGCAAAGGAACATCGCGTGCCTCAAAACGAACTTTTTGGAACGTGAGCAAATAAAAATGAAAATCGCTGAATATTCTCTAAACATTTGATGTCAAGTAAATGTACTTTACCAAATTTACAATCTTGCGGTTTGATTTAAAAGTACAGTTTCATATTCCCAATTGTGGCGCGCTGTGTTGTGAGCTGATCTGTGTTGATTTCCGGGTTCTGTGTGGAGTCGCGTAGAAGACGCCTGGGCGCGTTTGCCTACGCAGCACAGTCACGTCACGGATAGAGGCGGGGAATATGAATGTTTTGATAAAGTCTGTTTCAGGGCCGGGGGATTTGATTTAGTGCCGCAAAAGCAGGTGAGCCAGGGCGATGGGGGGAAATGATAGGATTATCAGAAAATGGCGGCTGATTTCGAGTGCGTTAATGGACGAAAAGTCGGGTAAGGTCCATAGGAAAGTTTTCTACCATCTACCGATTTATGCTTAAAAACACATGGCCGAACCGTAGGGACAATAAAAAAAAAAGTCCCGGAACTCTCCTTTAAAATTAAAAGGGTTGCTGGCGTAAGCCCAAGAAAAAGCTGTGTTGTCCACAAAACCAATGATGATTATTTTCGGTAACTGTCCAAGGAATATGTTATCTTGACTGGCGACACAGCTACCCGCTGGAACACTGAAAACTTTCAAAGATGTCCGCTCCACCGGATATTTTAAGTTTGATACTTGTAGAGCATCAGCATGAGCTAATCTGACCGTGGGTGACACATTCACCCTTTTAATAAATAAACTAGCTGATACTATAATCAGCTTGTAGGCTTCAGCATCATCGCTGTTGAGGCAAAAAGCATCTTTATTTCTAGAAAGTTTAATTTTCAGATCAACGCCGTTTACCATTAGTTTCTCCTGGAAAAATAGATCGGAGTGTAGACGGCCTAGTAAATCAAAATTTCTGCTCCCTCTGGCAGGTGTAGCTCTTTTTATAAAACCTGCATTAGCCCCATCTAGAGCATAATCCTCCATATGGCCTGCTGTGTCCTTATAGAAAAGCCCCGCTGTAAACTGAGTGTCCAAAGCGTCATTGCTGTAGTTCAAAATGCTTTCTATATAGGCCCTGTACGCATCCATGTTGTCGCTCTGTGTAATCAGCCGGTCGCCTAGAGTAATATCCACTTGATTAAAGAGGGTAGCCACAGGGTAAGCAATCGTAGCAACTTTAGCCGTTGCGGGGATAGCTAATCCATCAGCTTTTGTTATTTTACAAGTGAGGTAATGTAACGTGTCATTTAAATCCAGATACATCTCTGTTGAGCCTGATATATAAAACTCTATAGGCGCTAGCGGAGATAGTGCAGCAAGGGGAGCCACTTCCATGAAAAAGCTGTTTTCAATGCTAGTTTGTGTCGGGGGTACAGCAAACAGATCGAGTTCAGATTTCACACATTCCCCTGACGCACAATGGATAAACGCCATCTTTTAGAAAATATTAATGCCGGGGCTGTTTTTTTTTTTTCTTGACGATCTGTTCTTGCGAGTTCTTTTTCTCTTCTGAGCCGTTTTCGTTGCTGATCCTAGTTTTTTATGCATTCCTGGAGGGCCCCATCTGTGCAATGATTTCCTTTTTCTTTTGTTTGTGTTGTTTTTCACATAAACCAGCCCAGAACCCTCTTGCGGTGGTTGGTTAAAACGATTTGCGATGGATATTGTAGCCGTAGACACCACATCTTTAGCAATATTTGTGGCTGCTGTTTTCACATGTGGTTTGGCTAATTCAAACCCCTTTCGTAGAAACGGCATAGCCCTTCGAAAGAGGCTTCTAAAAATACTTCCGAAACCCGCACCATACATAACGGGTGCCCCTTGAAAGTAAGGTTGATTGCCATAACCAGCTTGTCGGCGGTAATAATCCCTATAAACGTACGGCTCCCCATAGTTTTTCATAAATACCATGTTTTTTAATAGTCTTTTTCTAGCCTAGGACGGAGGTGTAGTTTCACTAGGACCTTCCCGTATTTAAATGACACCAACTCCCCCTGATCATCCCTTATCTGTATATTGATGGTGTCAAAATGACTCTTAGAAACCGGTATATAATCAGGTTTAATATATTGTATATTAACAATGCCATTATTTTCACCTTTCACCTGGGCTGTTCTCATTAGCGGGGCGTACGAGTCACCGACCCTTTGATATTCTACTATATCACTGTAGATCATAAGACTGTAAAATCCCCCATCAATATCAGCACGTGTTTTGTCCAAATCTTTAGTACTTTTTACATGTTGAACGGTTCCCAAAACACGAAAAAGTTTCCCAGTACATATAAACTCGGTGGTAAGATCCGTCGATTTTAGAAATACTTTTCTCTGCACCTTATCCAGAAACAATTGTATATCAGAATAGCGTTCAATGTTTGCGAGACTTTTATTGATAGCCTCTAACAAAACTTGTATACTGCTGTAAAATCCATGAGGAAAACCGGCGTGTAACAGTTCAATAGGACCTTCACGTTTGATGGTAAATTTGGCCTCTCTTCTAGACACAGTGTCCCAGGTATGGGGGTATTGAATCTCCATTAGACCCGCTTCCCACAATCCTTGTAAATCAACGGGTTTAGCCATTTTAACACAATAATTTGATATTTCATTGTTTGGGGATGTATCGTGAGAAGCGTTACTGGGTAAGGTGATATAAAATCCACTGCTTTCCATCTTCTCAGGGAGCGCCTTTGCTTTGTAGATCCTTTAGAGATGAAGCGCTAACCCAACTGTTAAATTTCTCAGGCCACCCTGTCCATTTTACCAGACTTTGTTTTTTATTTCCTTTACCTTTACTCTGAAGAATTTTCTCAACCCTATAAAAGCGTTGGGGCTCATTGGTGACCTTCTGTAACTCTTCGGTATAAAAATTACCGCTCACACCATCACCATCATAATCAACCAGCTGATAGATGTAAACCCCCTCTTTCACAGTTACTTTGGTCACTATAAATATTTCATCCATAAATGATTGCTGATACCCCTTTGTAAAGACACCTTTAAGCTTAGAAACACGGACATGGTCCCCCACGCGAAAGGATGGTTTCTTGACCTTCTTCTTTACCATGTCAGCGTACAAGTTTTTCCAAACAGTTAGAGAATTTTCAGACGTTACAGAATTTGGAGTCATTTTTATAGAGCGATGATAGCTATGGTTGTACGCCTCTATGAAACGTTGTAATACGTCCACATAACGATGTGTATTCTTTGCTGTAAAATATCGCCAAATCTTAGATTTTAAGGTTCTATTAAAGCGCTCAACAACAGCCGCCTTAACTTTGTTATACGTTACAAAATGATACACGTTATGTTGTTTTAAAAGATTTTGGAAGGGTCTATTTAAAAACTCCTTACCAGCATCCGTTTGTAATTTTACAGGCACCCGGCCTTTGCTAAAAACATGTTTAAAAGCTGCCGTCACTCTTGATCCAGTCTTATCCTTCAAAACTTCGGCAAAGGCGTATTTTGATAAAATATCAATAACCGTCAAGATGTACTGCGCCCCGTCGTTCTGCTTCCCATAGGTCCGCATATCCACAGTATCACCCTGCCATTGTTCGTCTATTTGGGAAACCACTGTTCTTCTTCTGTTAAAACGTTTTCTAGCATTTTTATGAAGACTATATGCCTCTTCACCAGATAACCATTCCTTAACAGCTCCGCGTGAGATAGGTTTCTTGTCATTTTGTAATTTTTTATAAAGAGCATCAACACCCCCATAACTGCCAACACCGCTTTCATCATAATAGCTTTCATGCATGCTTCAATAAGAGATGTTCACCGCTGAAACACTTCAAAAAATAAACAAAGGCATAATGGGTGAAAGATGATTTTATTACAACTCTTATACATATAGCGTCTGGCACAACGTGACCCTTTTTGATATTTTTTCTGCAGCCTTATAAATAGCATTATACAAAACTCCCCGTTCCCCCCGCATATAACTCTGTATACATAAAACACTTGAGGCATTTAAAAGTTCATACAATTCGCGGTCCTGTAAAACGTATCCTTTAATGCTAAAGTAATGTTCATACAATTGCTCCAACAGCTGATGTAACACCTCTCTAGGGTGTAAATATAAAGAACCCACATCATATTTGTACAAATGCCAGTATTCATCCAATACCGGGAGCCATGTGTTGGTACATATGTTAACTATACACATCAAACTTTTACAAATTGGGTCTGGTCGGGGGGTAGGTATCTGTAGATATTTCAGGGTATCTGGGGCAATTTCCGATATCCGCTCTTTCAGCATAGCGTATAACAGTTTTTCCACACATACACGGCCCGGTTTCAGTTTACGATCCACACGCCTTGCTGGCCCTTCAGAAATCTTATCCTAGAAACAAATATACACATATAAGAAACAAAACTCTGTTTATTTCTCCTCTCTCTTTAAAACAGTCTACGGCGTGCTACACAAGGCTTCAGGGGATTCCCAAAAGTGTATAGGTCACAAAAACCTTTATCCATTAAACGGGCTACCCTGTTTGTAAAACGCACAGGACCAGCCATGTGTAAAGATCTCAATTTTTTCTCGGGATTGCGGCAATGGTATATTTCTATCCATGTTTTAGATAGAACACTCTCCATACTAGCATGTACACGCATGCCCATGCCTTTATATACAGCTTTAAGCAGCTGAAAACCTTTATATGAATTCAACAGAAAAAATATCTGACATATTGCTCTAGCGTGATAATTCAGAAGTAAACAGTCATGAGCATCCTGTTGCGGGTCATCGCTTTTATGTCCATAACACCAGCGGTAATAATCACGCTTCAAACACACTTTCACTACACAGGCCGCAAAAGCCTGAACAGTTGAGGTTTCCAAAAAAGTCATAGCTTCCTCTTCTTCTTCATCAGAACTTTCAAAGCGCTTTAAACAAACACACTTCTTACACATATTGCGGGCTTGTGTTGCTGGACTTTCGATCATTTTTGAACAGCACACACAGTAAAAATTGACGGTATTAAATGAAGACCGCTGACTTTCAGTACCGTCAACTTTATCTGCCGTTTTCTGCAATTCAAAAAAGAAAGAAATGTAACTCTTCAATACATATATATATATATATATATATATATATATATATATATATATATATATATATATATTTTTTTTTTTTTTTTTTTTTTAACACATAGTTCACACACACACACACACACACACCCCTTTTCCTACATACCAATTTACACAGAACAGGTCCCTCCGCCTCCATAGCAACAGCTGCATCCATAGACAAACCGGCTTCCACAGCATCTGCTGTCTCCATAAACAGCCTATCTTCATCAGCGCTTGTTTCCAACTCCGGGGTCATGGCTACCTCTGGATACAGCTCGTCCAAAACCCCCAGATCCGCATACAAAGGCTCTTCAGAAGTCTTCATAGATTCGTCCATAGCCTTCAGATCGGCCTCTGTATAGTCTGCATCCATTATACCAGCCTCTACCCCATCAGCATCTTTAAATGGATAAGAATCAGGAGGTGTCATATCACCCAGATTCATTAAAAAAATGCCCTGGCTCAACTCATCCTCATACGCCATTCCACTATAAGTGGGACCTTGCGATTCCTCATCAGCTACAGGAATTATTGTTGTCAGACTTCTAGGACTATCAGCCTTTTCAGCGGTGTTGCTGACGTCTTCCCTCCTGTATTCTTAGAGTAGTAGCTGTAACGCTTCATGATTCAGGGGTATTGTAAGCGTTATGCAAATAGTACAGTCAGACTCCAAGAGCGCCGTCTACCTCTCTCCAGAGCTCCTTCTGTATATATACACCATACTCCACCCCTAGGGGAGGACCCACAACTACATCACCCCCACAACGCCCCCCGGCCTGCCCCCCTGACATCACAACTTCATACCTACATCATCTCATCAAAACCCTGGACCTTGACCCCAGAGGGATGTCATCATCCCTGCTGGACCACGACTACCCCCCAAAATATTACCTCATGCACGACATCACCACCGGGAAACACCCTTTCCTACACCACCACGCCCTAAACACAAGCCATGACGTCACTGTTAGGTTAGGCCTTAGAAAAAACTTCAGGGACACGCCCGTGATGTCACCATCCCTGCTGGGACACGCCTAGCCCCCAAAATATTACCTCATCCACGACATCACTACCGGGAAACGCCCTTACCTACACCACGCCCTAAACACAAGCCATGACATCACTATTGGGTTAGGCCTTACAAAAAAAATCAGGGACACGCCCGTGATGTCACCATCCCTGCTGGACCACGCCTAGCCCCCAAAATATTACCTCATGCACGACATCACCACCGGGAAACACCCTTTCCTACACCACCACGCCCTAAACACAAGCCATGACATCACTGTTAGGTTAGGCCTTACAAAAAAAAAATCAGGGACACGCCCGTGATGTCACCATCCCTGCTGGGACATGCCTAGCCCCCAAAATATTACCTCATGCACAGCATCACCACCGGGAAACACCCTTTCCTACACCACCACGCCCTAAACACAAGCCATGACGTCACTGTTAGGTTAGGCCTTAGGGGAAACTTCAGGGACACTCCCGCGATGTCACCACACCTGCTAGACCACGCCTAGCCCCCAAAATATTACATCACCCACGACATCACCCCCCGGAAACGCCCTTTCCTACATCACCACGCCCCTCAACACAACACATGACGTCACTACAGCACAGGGACATCCGCTAAGGCGGGACATGCGTTGCCATGGACACCCCAAGGGGCGGGACATCCGGTTAGGGCGTGGTTAAGGCCTGTCAGTTGATGAAAGGGGGGTTACTCCACTACTAGCATATCTCACGCATGAAACTATTTTGAAAAGAGTAAAAGAAAAGGGCTTTTCATTTGGGGCCGCACTGTCAGGCAGCCCTGGAAAATGTGCAGTCCTCCCTTCACCATGGGGGGTGCGTGGTTTTTCACTCTGGGACTGAGCAAGGATTTGTATCCCCGCATGCGAAAGGAAAAGGCGGTGTACTCCCTCCCCCCACGCGCAGGCAACCATGGCTGCCTGTAGGTGGAATGTGGCAACCCTCGGTTGGCGACGCCTTGGGTGGCTGTCTAGCTTTACAGCGCACAGTGGACAGGAGGCAGCAGGGTGGTGGGTGCATGGCTGGGACTGAAGGAGTCCGAAGGCCTGTGGCATAGCAGACACAGCAGAAGGTGGTTCATGATTGCTCCGTTGCGAAACCGCGCTTCTTCCCCTCTGCCGCGGGGCAGATGGCTACCTCCTCAATCACTAATGAAGGTTCAGGGGAATTTTGTAAGGCTCCAGGACAGATATTTTGCTGCCAGGTTTCCGGGTCCACATCCAGAACTAGAATCTTCCATGGGTCTCCTTTTTAGGGTGTTGTGCTCAGTTGAGCGGTAGTCTCGGCGGTAGTGCAATTGCATATTATGACTGCACTGTGTCACCGATAGTGGTACTATAGTATCCCATTAGGTGAAACACACATTTTACGATTTTGAAGTTAAAGAAATGCCACCAGGAGTAAAACCTGTGGTAAAATGCATACTGTTAGCCATAACATACATCAATGTCAGGGAAAGTGCCGCAAGCCCCTCAGAACACCATCTCAATGCTAAGCGGCATCCCAAGTCTGCCCATCAGCTGATGGAAGCAGGTTTTAATTTTGGCTGGGTTTAATAACGGGCTTAAAAACAGTCTTGTTTTCAATGCTAATTAACAACATTTTTGACCATTTTTTTCTTCTATGATCGTTATTACCGGCAGCAATGAAATGACAAGTGGAAGAATTTACCACGTGCTGAAATAGTAGCACATGTGTCAATGTTCGCCCCAGCAGTTATGTGACACAGCATTTGCAAAGCGCCCTTGCGCTATTTACTGACGGCTACCTTGGGGTTTCTTTGATTGGTTTTGTGGCACGTCGCCTCTTCCAGGAGGGAGGATTGGTTGCAGGAAGTTTACACTCTGTGGTTTCCCCCGGACGGCACCTGCCTTCCCCACTGGCTGACAAGGAAGTATTGTGGCTGCAGGGAAATCTCAGGCGGGCTTTTTTTAACGATTGTATTCTTCCCTTTTCCTCTTCCGGATCCCGGCATCACAAGACCATTCACAGGCAGCCTGCTAAGAATAGGGTGCAACGTCCGACAGTATGGCTGAGGCCGTTCAGGAAGTCTTCCCATTTCTCGTCAAGAAGAAGTCTGTCACAAGTCAGGGTTCTTAACCCGAGTGGTACTGCAGTGCTTTAAGTGGCCTGCAGACTGGAGCAGGGGCTCTTAGGCGGCATAGCCTGGCAGGGGGTCAGCACCTCAATTATGGGCAACACTTCCCTCACCTGAATGCTGTCTGTTAGGCCACATTCCCATAAGAGTCCTGGCTCGATTTTGCAAAAGGGCCCTGGCCTGACTGCCAACATTCAGGTCAGGTAAGTGTTGCATTGGCTTCAAATTGCAGTGCTGACCCCCTGCCGGAGCATCGGGCTTTAGAAAAAAAACGTTGCCATCTAGAAGCCTGCTGGGATGGGGTTAGCAGGGGACTTAAAAGGGCCACGGCAGGGCCCTGTCTCAGGCAGAATTTTCAGAGCCTAGCGGAGCTCGCCCCGGCTAGCCCCAGCCCACTTAAAGCACTGGTGGTACTTCTGAAAAGGTCAGTAAGGTTTAGGCATTCATACAACAGGCAGATTCCGTCGGAGCGTCAGCAAAGGTGCAAAAGAGAGGCGTAAAAATGTTACGCCTATCTTAAGACGTTTGTTCACGCTTTGGGGCATAATAGTGCTTTTTGAAGGCAGGGGTGTAGGGTCATGGGAGTGGCGCAGAATGTGAGTTATGTCCCCCCCCCGCCTTTTCCCTTCCACCTCCAAAACCCACTTAGTTTTACACGAGCATGGCATGGTCATGCTGCCCATGTGTAAATGGCAGGCAGCGTGTACTCATTTTGCATTGCGGAGTGCAAAAGGGAGGTAGAAAGTCGCCTGCGCCACCATTTTTGCAAGCCACAGAGCAAATGAAAAAAAGGATCAATTTACACCTCTTTTTAAAATTCAGCTCCGCAAGGGTTCTTTACAAAT
Organism: Ambystoma mexicanum; assembly: GCF_040938575.1. NCBI lineage: Eukaryota > Metazoa > Chordata > Amphibia > Caudata > Ambystomatidae > Ambystoma > Ambystoma mexicanum. The sequence goes on along the minus strand of NC_090925.1, from coordinate 321,396,831 downwards.
TTACAATCTGTGTGGGCACGCAGAATGACTAAACATGTCATGCGACAAAAAGTAAATCTAGGCCATTCACAACACACCTGGCCACGCTACACTGATGTCTTCCAGTGGCAAACCGAGCAATGGTGGCGGGTGGGGGAAGAGGAGTCAAGCTGCCACCCCGCAGGCTCTTTTGAGAGCCTGACCGGGACATTTGTCAGTGGGACACCTCTCCCGTTCGGCACCTCAATGAGGATGCCGAACGGGAAAGGTGTCCCACTGGGAGTACAATGTGTGCCGAACAAATTCTGCTCAGCACAGTCATTTCCCTGGCAGCAGGATACCTTACCCTTTCCGATCGGGAGAGGTGTCCCGCTTCCAGGACAACGTCCCAAGGAGATCCAGGCAGCAGAGGGGCTCCCACGTTGCTTTGTGTCAACAGAACATTTCAATGTGAGCCATTAGGCACTGATGGGAGGGAGGGGGGACTATTAGCAGGGACTTTTGTCCCTTTAGAAATGTGCATGGGAGGGAGAGATCAGCGGTGAAAAGGGTGCATAATGCTGCAGGTTTTATTCAATAATGACTATGGGCCTCATTACGACCCAGGCGGTAAGTTACCGCCTGGGCCGTGACTTTACCACCATGGCGTAAACTACGTTTACGCCATGGTGGTAGGCGGATTTACCGCCCCATTCCGAGGTCGGCGGGGCGGTAAGTCCCCAATCCCCATTTACCCTTCCCCATTCCCATTTTTGCCCCATAGGGCATAATGGGAGTGGGGAAGGCGTTAATTACGCCACCGTAAATTACGGTGGCGTAATTAACTCCATGGTCCCTTAGCGCCATGGATTTTAACACCTGGGTGTTAAAAGCTCCATGGCGCTAAGGGACCTCGTACTCAGGCGGTAAGGGTCGGCGCTGTTTACGCTGCTGTAAACCCCTTACCGCCTGGGTCGTAATGAGGCCCTATAACTTTACCCAAGGGGGATTTGTTAGGCTCACATTATTCTGCATGATGCTATTGTGACTTTGCATGCAGGATGAGCAGAATAAAACGAAAGCCATACTCCCATTGCTAAACATATTTCGATGATGATGCATATAGTGTAAGACATGCATTACTTACCGTAATAGCATTTCTAACCTCGACACGTGAGGGATTTTGGGTACACTACACGTCACGTTAGGGATAGTGTTACAGGCACCCCCATGTCGACGTCCCCTTTCGATCTTCAAAAGAAAGATGCAATACTACGCGATTAGCACTAGATGTCTGACTATATGCCGAGCCTGTGATTCTAAACGGATTAACAAGCATCAGAAAGTTAATTATGACAGTATAGTTTATTATGTAATGTGCTTTGCTTCCAAAGCAGTGCTATAAATAAAGTATTATTTAAGCACATGAAATGCAAAGAGAAACCTTAACAAATACCTATATCAACTAAACTTGTGAAGATGTGCTCAGTTGCTTAAATTGTCCACATCCCGGTTTCACCATTTAACCAAACTGTGTGATCCTAGGCAAATCATTTAATCGCACTGTCTTGTCTGCAGCTCTGTAAGTGGTTCACTTCAGAGTTTATGTTAATATATCATCCCATTATTTAAAACAAGCATGACTATACAGTTGCTCCATATATAACAATAGTGCAATTGAGGTATTTTGCACCACAAGTTTTTTTGCCCTTTTCTGTGAAGTCATTTCTGTTGGTGCAATCCACATGCACATTAGGAGGTTTGCATGTAGTTTGCCCCAGAGCACCTGGACAGAGCTTTAAAAGATGAGTTTCCTGCATCTGTAATGATTCTGCATTTTTTTTGTTTTGTGTTATAATGCCATCTGTCACTAATGTCACCAAAAAGGTAGATTGGGCCGGGGGTGGGCGGTCTCTGGGTGCGAATGAGACCATATGGAATTGTGCGCACTGCATTTGGAGGGAAAGTAGCAGGACTTTTTTGGGGCTGCCGCTTCACCCCCCTACAACCTCCCTGAACCCCCACTCTTGCGATTCTGGATACTCCCCTGATGTCTTCGTCTGTTCTCCAAGGTGTAAAAAGCAGGCACACTCACAGACAGGTATCGCCATCACACACGGAGGCTCACGTCACGGGGTGGATTGCGCAGAAGCTCTCCTTTTTAGGTCTGGCTGGGCGGAGCTTCAGCTGTGTGCCAGGTCTCTTGCACACCAACGTTAGAGGCACTCTGGCATCGACCAGGTGCTCCGTGATGCCACTTAGTCTTCAGATCAATTGCATTTTTCATGTGGCCTTGTCCATCCTCCTCCCCCATGCTGTCTTCATAAGTATTGCAACATTTGCTATTAAATCTTAAATAGGTATATGATGTATTGTCCAAAAAAAAAAAGTTTTTGTAAAGGTGCAAATACATTTTTGTTACCAAACACAAATACAAAGAAGAAAAAAAATAGGTATATGATGTTAGAAACAGTATGATTTTCTTTTTATAACTCAAATCCTGCATGTCCTTTAAAAAAAAAAATACCCACAGGGCCTTGGGAACCTGCATTGCCCACCAGGACACTTGATATTAGTAAAACGTTTCACTGAGAACATTTTCAAGTCCCGCCAGTAGCGCCATAGAAATAAGAAAACAACTATTTCCGGGTGAGGGGTCAAGGAAGGTGCTTAACATTGTTTCGTAAAAACATTTTAAACATTATTAGGATCCAGTGGAAGAGGAAAGATCTGAGGGCCTTTTTTCTTTTATTTAATGGCGTACCCAGATCCTGTTATTAATAATATGTTTCACATTTTTAACAGGGACGAGGTTGGAATCTTAAACACAAATGGCCACAGTCCTGCTGTGACCTGCAATCACCTGCAGGAACCTATATTTAATTTAAAAAGTTGTAATCAACTTTTTGGGTCCCATGCAGGCCTCTACAGAAAAATATCATATGTAAGCTCATCCCTAACGAGGTTTCTTAAAACCTGTACGGTATTATTTTAGGTGTTAAATATATGGGACATACCCCTATTTTTTCCGTTAAAAAAATGGATAAATAAAGGAGCTAGAGGGACCCCATTAGGCATAGAAACTCATTCCGAGCTGGGCATTGCATGACAAAAATAGCGGTAAGGGGGAGTAGTTCTGTTACCGCCTCTATAGCATCACTTTTCCAAGCCACCAAATTTCAAGTTTAGTGGTGTAGTGGAAGAGGTGCTTTCGGCCTTTGGCTGTAGGTATTTCTGCCACTTTACTGACAAAAAGCTTGGAAGTAATTCATCAGGCTGTGCCGCCAAACTCGTAATGAGGCTCACCGTATTTCTTCTATTTCCATTTTCATCGGAACAGTGGCATCAACTCTGCAGGGTGCTGTTATTGACTGCTGCACCTTCCATAATATTTAAAAACTTTTAATGGCAACCTTAACAAACCCATCTAGAACTAGGAAAAAGACTATTTCTAAATGTGCTCTGACAGATCATTACGCTAGCTTTGTTGAAACATTTAAAATAGATCTCAGAAGACAACGTTTTCAGGCAACAAGATGGTGCGCGTATACTGCGCTTGGGGTATTTGCACATCTCTCCAGTACAAGAGCCAGATCGATAGGCTTTGCCAATGCTTGCTAATTCAGCTTCCACTACAGCCAGGACTCCAAATACGATTGGGATTTACCTTAGAATTAATATACTGTTAATGTATTGAATAAAGTCATATTGATTTCTGATTTAGGGGAAATATACTCATTTTATGACACACGGCTACAATGCAGACTTTTTGCACCTGGTAGTTAATGTAAAACATGTATTCCTATCTGGCAGGTACAATGGAGCGTCCCCTTGTGGCATGACACAGCTACTGCCACTGGCCTGAACTCATCAGTAGAACATGGCAGGTGGTGGGAAGCAGGGGGTGGGCTCCTGTGGACCATTGCTCAGCAGTGTTGTGGAGATATTGGCTTGAGTCTAGAAAGTAAACCGGGCAGCTACTTTTCCAAAGTTGAGTCCAATGGTTCTATGTAATCTTATCGAAAATGTTGTTTTGAAAAAAGAATATTACTGGTCGATTTTGCCGCAAATATATGCGGAGCCCCAAGACCCCACCCCGTAACGCCAGTGGCGGATTTAAGACAAAAGCGCAGGTGGACAAAAATGACAGAGGGCTCCAGCTGGGTGGGTCATGGAGGCGGGGTTTATAGTGGGTTTTTTTTATACAGTTTTCTGTTTGCGGGTCTGACTCTTGCTAGAGACAGCTGGGTCTCCTCGCCAGGTTTTGCTGTCATTGGTGGTAATATTGAATGATCAAGCCTGAAGCTAATGTTAGAAATGATGGGGTTCAAGGCAATGAGCAGTAACATGGGCAATGGGAAGGGATATTACAGGAGGTGATATCAGGGGATAATTCCTACAGCATGCAGAACCATTGTATGCATGTTCCCTGTGTTCCTACCCCACTCACTTGTAATGTCATTGAACATCACTGACTTAAAGGAGTTCACCTTTTAATCTCAAAACATACCAGGGATTATCTTTTTTAGTGGGTGCCACTTGTGACACTTGAAAGACTCCTTAACTCCAACCCACCACTTCATATCTAGTCCAGCTCCACAGAGCCCTGCTGCAGGGCAGTAAATGGAAATAGAGAGGGAATAAGGGCAGGATAGTGAGCGAGAAATGTAGAGGGGGAGCAGGTGACATGGACACAGATGGGACAGGAGAGTGGAAAATGAAAGATTGCAGAAGAGTGGGGCAGAGATTGAGAGTGAGGGAAGGCAGGAGGTAAGATGATTGAACAGAGCCAGGTAAGGGTAAAAGGGTGAATGGGTTCAGAAAATGAACAAGGCAAGGAGAATGGGGCAATAGTTAATCAGGAACAAGATGGTGGGAAACTTATTTCCTTTTAAATCATCCACCAATATAAGAAAAGAACAATTCAAGACACACAGTGATTGCAGATTTGGGTCAGATATACAGTTCTCCCAGCAATGCTGACCCTCCAAACATCAACTAGACTTGACTCCTCTGAATGGTAGGCAGTGGCAGAGAGTGGGAACACAATAGGAAAATCGGATTTGGGGTTTGAATCACAGTGACAATATGAAAGAAACAAAAGCAATGGGAAATTTGATTTGCCACACCTAAGAACAGGCAGGGCTTTGGAGTTTTGGTCAGAGCACAATGGAAAAATCGTTATTCTTGATTAGAATCAAAGATGCAAAGTGAGAAAGAAAAACAATGGGAAATTCGCTTTGCCACTCCTAAAGAGAACAGGCAGGGCTTGGTTTTTTTTAGTCAGAGCACAATGGGAAAATCGTTTTTTGTATTATTAGCACAGATGCAATGCAAATGTACAAAATGCAAAGGGGAAAATGTGTTTTGCAACACCTAAAAAGAACAAGCAGGGCTTTGGGGTTTTAGTCAGAACACAATGGATTCCAAGGGGCAATTTCGTTTTTGCACTTTGCATCGGCAAAGGCACTATCAGGCTTCCCCTTCTGATTTAAACTGAATGGGTCAATTGGGAATTTCGTTTTCCACCCTGCGCACTCATGTGGAAACATGTTTTTGGGATTAATTCTTTTGGCAAGTCTTTATGTCTATACCATTTCAGAACACACTGGCAAAAGATTGTTGGTTTCGAATGGCAACAATACCCATCCTATGATCACTATAGGGGAATTCAATGATTTACTTTGATTAAATGTGCAAGGGATCTACACAGACAAACAGGATATTTTTCTATGGGGAAATAACTAAAACAATCCTTGAAAATATAGGGCCTACACACTATGTGTCTTTGGGGTGGTCTTACAGGAGAGGCCTGGAACTGGGCATAAGGAGGCATCAGGGCACCAATGGGACAGCAGGGGGGTCAGTCAAGAGTCTCCTCTCTTTCCTTCAAGGGGTCCCAGTCAGCTTCTATGTCTCCTGGCCCCTGTCTGCAATGCAAGATTTAGGCCTCTGTGCTGGGATGTTTCTCGCCAGATTTTGGCAGCAGGTTGGATCTCGGAATTAGTGGAAGATCTCAAAAGTCCAGTTCTAATGCAAACTTTACTTATAGGGCAAATTACATCACCACTTGTCATGATTCTAGCTAAAGGGATTGGCTGGTTCTCACTACCCACCTCCCACCATTGTGCTAATAGGACAAGGGGATGGGGGAGTGATTTGGGATAGCTGTGGGAGGAGAAAGCTTCATCATCCCACTTTGACAGATGGGCTCGGTTATGTTTTTTGACTCAAAATTTCTCAACATGGCAAGTACCCTGCATTTTCAAATCTTTACATGCATGCATATATTTTTAAGAACTACATTTTAAGGTGAATCAGATAAGACTAGTCTGAAATCTGCACGCCCTTCCTATGCAGAGATACCGTTTTTCTTCATTTATTGAGGAGCCATATCAGTGAAAAATATGCCACTTTACAGTCTTCATATTAGTTATTACCGGCATGCTCCTACCAACTTTCCCATCTCTAGGAATCAAAGGAAAGGCCCAAATCACATTTTCATTAATAACTTTAGTTAAGTTTATGACACCGAAATCGTTCTAGCATGGTTATAAGGGGGTTACCATCACCTTTAATAAAAGTCTGGAATTACCGTTGTGGCATGTGCACTGCCTATTTTATGCGATAAAATGTATTTCTCCCATTTAATCAAACGGCAGTTTCATCTCCTCCTTCACTGGGCCCCCACCCTTGCTCTCCGTGTTTCTCTTCAGGCATGTGACTAAGCAGAGAGGCTCATGTTTAGGTCCCGCCTCCCCCTTCAATGCCTGATGGCCACACTAATGGACCTTTCAATCATGGGACTTGTGACCTGGAGGTCACTCCTGCTGCAAGAACAGAGATGGGTTAACTGGTCTTCACTGTGTTTCTGATCTAAAAAGTATTTATTTCCTTTATTTTTAAAGAAGGGCACTTGATTGATGGTGACAACCAGGCCTGTCTTCAGGACAGCAGAGGGGAGGTCCTGGAGCTTAGTTTCACACTGGGAGAAAATAGCCTTTAAACTTGCACATAATTGTAACTTTACACAGCACCTTATACGGCTTTCACAGTTTCAACAGATATAAATGTCACTTCGAATTTGTCCATAGGCTGTTATTTGCAGAAACCATGTTCACACTTCGAAAGTCTGGTGAGCATTTCGCTTAGCATATTGTCAATTTGGAGGAGGGAAAAACGAAAAAGACATTATTTTATTTATTTCACATGAAATGCTCTGTTTCACTTTTGCTGTTTGGAGCACAATTCCGGTATCCCATTGAAGATACTGTGCACTGCAGTTTCTTTATATGTCAGTGCAGCTTTCTCGTGGATTGTCAGCCACATGTCTTCCTTTTCCTTCCTGAAATGCATTGCACACATCTTTGCACTTTTGGATTTAGGCCCACTTTCTTTCCTTTATGATTTAAGTTCAATAGGCCTTATGTCGGACCTAATTTCTGGTCTGGCCTTATATTTCGGGGAGCATGCACAAATTACTCTGGCCTCTTTATTTCTCGCATCCAGGTGCTATATTTCACCCCACACGATCCACTGATGCGACCTCGGTGGCAACGGCACTGGAAAAGATGTTCGCCATCCACAGAATACCATCATCAATCAAGAGTGACAATGGCCCGCATTTCGGGAACAATGAATTCAAGGTATTCCTCAACAACATGGGGGTACGGCACCATAACATCATGCCATACTGGCCGCAGGCCAACAGAGATGCCAAGAGGTTCATATATTTGATCAGCAAAGTAGTGCAGATAGCAAAAGACAAATGCCGACCCTGGCTTCCGGAGCTCTACCGGATCCTCCGATCATACCGGCAAACACCACACTCATCCACCTTAGTCAGCCCAGCAGCACTCATATTTGGAGTCCCCATCCAAGCAGGACTCCCCCTTCACCACACGGGTAACAAGTCGAGCTATGACAAAAACACAACGAAAGGGAGCGTAAAGAAAGGCGAGCAACGCCCAGCCAGCTACAAGTGGGGGACACAACACTAGTCAGGAACCATGCCCCTCCCAGTAAAATGGCTCTCCTGTATGAATCACAACTGTGGATTGTCACACACAAGAACCATGGAATGGGGACAGCATCCCGAGGCCTGAGACAGTGACACAGAATGCATCCCACTTCAGACGGATACGAGTGACCACCTGGCAAGAGGTCCTAGAGAACCCATCAACACTGACCACACACACCGCACCAGATCAGCAGGCCAGATCAGAGAGCCTGGACAGGGTCACCTGACCAGACACAGCCAACGCATACCAAGTCAAAAGAAGAACCGGCATCTCCCAGGACCGAAGATACCCAGAGGAGGGAAGGAAGCAGCCGCTACTCACTCTGGCAGCAACCAGCACTGTCCCCTAGGCTGTAAGGGTTTGCACTGTATGGGATCTACCAACGAGTGGGAGACCCTAGAAGGAGGGAGGCGATGAGACAGTAAGATAGAACTGTGTTTATTTGTTTGGCCCAACAGATGGACTGGAAGACATTACCTAGTTAAAACAATCTGTTTTTTGTTGACCAAGTTGGGGAGGGATGTGATGGTCAGGGGACCAAGAGAACCAGAGAGAGCGTGGCCATGACAGCCCATGTGGCCAAGCTAATAAAGGGTAATAAAAGCTCACCAATGGTTCTTTCGTCCAACCAACCAAACCTGACTGAGCATTTCCTTATTTGTGCCTTCGCTCCGAGGCCATCCGTGGTGGCCCAGACATCACACTAGGAATGTTGGCAAACTGTTGCCCACTGTTCTAATCTTGCACCACTCCATCATTTATACTTATTTTCAAAAAATATAAAGAGCTCCCAAAAGATATTCCACAGGGCACCCACTTTTAGCTGCCATCTTTGTGCATTGTGCATCCTTTTAATGCACTTGCATGCAAGCTTAATTTAAGATGATTTGCAGCCAGGACTGGCTTAACAGTTTACACCCGGCAAGGGACTTTTCGACAGATCTGTATTCTCTCTTAATCTTTTAAATTGCATGTAGTGCCACTCCATCTATATCATTGTGTCCGGTGAACAGAGAGACCCAGATCTTCGTTTCAGTGAAGGGGCACCACGTGTGTTCTTTGGCAAATTAGTGTGCCAATGGCACTGGCCTTGTCAGAAGAGGGAGCGCCACATATTTTCCTATCACAGGTGCAGATTAACTAAATTACTCACACTTGCCAAGTTATCCTCACATTTATAAGAGGAGCATTTGCTGTAACGTGTTAACCAACTCATTTTGTTTTTATAACAATGCTATAATAGTATAGTTTTCATAATAGTATAGTTTTCCAATTTTTCTTTAAGGGCAGAAATAAAAGCCCAAACCACACATTTCCTGAAGTTGTTCTTAAAATATTGTCCATATCCACAAGCTATTCTGTGGCATTATACATGCTCCACAGTTAGTTAAAAAGAGATCAGCGAAATTGGGTCCTCATATGGCGCTTCATGCTGCATTTGGTATCAAACCAGTGTAGCCTTGTTTCCAAGATGAGCACGTATACCCTGATCTATCCCCCCAGCTTTGGCATTCTCTCCAGCTAGCAAAAGTGGCACTGGTGCACCACAAATCTGCCCCTTTCACCTTTATTCTCAGAACTCATTCAAGAGATTACAAAAGAGGGTCAGAGTAAGTCCTCATAAACACACGCCCGTACACACAAATACCACCCTTAGCGGATTTAGTTTAATTTTTGGAAAACAGATTTGCTTTGAGCATGTAGTGAAAACCTGTTTGCTCAAAACAACTAATACCTATCAAAAATGTATGGCCGCCATGAAAGAGCTCCTTTTCTATTTTCATGACATCTTACCTGCAGCGTAAGTGGAGGGCAATGGAGGACTAAGGAGTTAGGGATAAAGGTAATCTTATTTTTCTTTAAAACGGGGTCAGCAGGAGGTAAACGGGAGCTGCGTGTGGGAGCAGTCACCAGACTGCTGGGAATGCAGGCTTTCACCAGTAGGTGCAGCCCATGGCCATGTTGCCGCTGATTGGCTGGCCAACCCACATTGTGTTTAGTTGGAACGCAAGAGTCACCAAGTGGTTGCTGAAGTAGGAAATGACCATGGGGCGAATACCATGGCTGGCAATTGTGTTGTCTGTGTTCTACCCTGAGACACATTTATGGATAATTTGTTGTTACACCTGCTGCAAAACATTATCCACAGCATGGCACCTCACCAAGTGCCATTAAGGGCTTAATCTGAGGGACATTTAGATTTATGCAATATTAGAAGAAACCCACACTGGTCCTTTTGTATATTTCATTATACATTAAAGTAATCATTTATTTGACAACATTGCCGTTGCACAAAAATACTTGCATGATGTGTTTTAAAAGCCAACATGATACTAATGAAAAGAGCTCTACGTTGCCAGTGGCGATGTAGTATCGAGGGAACATAATGTGTTGATGTTCTTGTTGTAAAGGAGTATAAACGGTATCAGTGACTAATGTGCACAAATTGTTTTGATTCTGGAAATTGGCAACGCCCCCTAACACCTGAACATGCTATTTAAATAGTGGGGCTCGCACACCTGCATGTGCGCACTGAGCGAGTGCACCGTTGAGTGCTGGTCGCTGTTGGTTACCTCCTGCTGCCTTCCTGTGCCATCAACTGAGGTGCTGCTGTTTTCACTGACCTTTCATTGTTGGAGTGTTTTGATCACAGAAATTGGCCACACCCCCTAACACCTGACCACGCTATTTAAACAGTGGGGCGTGCGCCACGAGCGAGTGCACCATTGAGTGCTGGTCGCCATTGGGAACCTCCCGTGGCCTTCCTGTGCCATCAACTGAGGTGCTACTGTTTTTCACTGACCTTCCATTGTTGGAGGTATACTGCTGATTGTTGACTACACTGGGGCTATATATTGGATATTCAAAGGATTTACCCTTACTAAATCATATTAATTTACTTTTTTTGCAGTGTTTTGATCCTGGAAATTGGCCACGCCCCCTAACACCTGCCCGCGCTATTTAAACAGCGGGGCACGCCCACCTGCATGTGCGCACTGAGCGAGTGCACTGTTGAGTGCTGTTCGCTGTTGGGAACCTCCTGCTGCCTTCCTGTGCCATCAACTGAGGTGCTGCTGTTTTCACTGACCTTTCATTGTTGGAGTGCTTTGATCACAGAAATTGGCCACGCCCCCTAACACCTGACCACGCTATTTAAACAGTGGGGCGTGTGCCACGAGTGAGTGCACCATTGAGTGCTGGTCGCCATTAGGAACCTCCCGTGGCCTTCCTGTGCCATCAACTGAGGTGCTACTGTTTTTCACTGACCTTCCATTGTTGGAGGTATACTGCTGATTGTTGACTACACTGGGGCTATATATTGGACATTCAAAGGATTTACCCTTACTAAATCATATTAATTTACTTTTTTTGCATTGTTTTGATCCTGGAAATTGGTCATGTCTCCTAACACCTGACCACACTATTTAAACAGCGGGGCACGCCCACCTGCATGTGCGCACTGAGCGAGTGCACTGTTGAGTGCTGGTCGCTGTTGGGAACCTCCCGTGACCTTCCTGTGCCATCAACTGAGGTGCTACTGTTTTTTACTGACCTTCCATTGTTGGAGGTATACTGCTGATTGTTGATTACACTGGGGCTATATATTGGACATTCAAAGGATTTACCCTTACTAAATCTTATTAATTTACTTTTTTTGCAGTGTTTTGATCCTGGAAATTGGCCACGCCCCCTAACACCTGCCCACGCTATTTAAACAGAAGGTCACGCGCACCTGCGCACGCTCACCGAGCGAGTTCACCATTGAGTGCTGTTCGCTGTTCGTGGTGTGAGTTGGGTGAGTGGGGATTTCTTAATATATCTTGGTGGTACCCCATTAAATATGCCGGCAGCCAGTAAATTATACCAATTGCGTAGTAATGCAAAACTTGCTTGCAAACGTTGTGCAGGTGTATTGATTGGTAGGAAACCGCTCATTGCTAGAACCAAAACCAGAGCTTGTACGCCCTCAGAGAGTATGACGCAGGGGGTGATTGAAATGGTTTGGGACAAGAGAGGAAAGCCTATTAAGGCGCAAGATAAGATCACAATTTACCTGAAATTTATTATTATACAGTGCAGTACTGCTGCATGCACGGTCGTAGAAGTCCATCCTGGCATTGGCGGATGTAATGACATAGATCTATCTGAGGCACAGGCATCCTCAACCTATCCAGAGGACTCTTTCTCCTCATCACTGACATTGGACGAGGAGCTGGGGGTGAGTCTGAGTGTATGGGGATACTGAAGGCCCTCTTTACTGTGTGCAATTCCATATATAAAGAACAACAGTTTTTGAAAGTAGGTGTAACCAAGTTGGTAGAGGTGGTTTTAAATAATATTGACTATAGATTTATAGGCACGCAGGCCAATCTGACTAGACATGCGCCAGGTGACAAGGCAAAGACAGTAATGCCACAAACGAGCGAGTTAGATGTGGATGATTCTATTTTAACTGTACATGATGACCTGTAAAAGTCGGTAAAGGGTCCTGAGTATACACCACAGTGAAAGAGAGCCTCAAGTAAAGAAAGAGATGAGGCAATAGTTATTGTAAAAAGAAAAAAAAGGTCTAGGAAAAAACCCAAGTTATTGCCCCCAAAAAATTGCAAAAATAAAAATAATAAGGTGCAGCAGGCCTTGGCTACTGCATCTGCAGAGAAGGTTTTATGTGTGGCATCTTCCTCATGTTTCCACTTAATGGAAGAGGAAGAGTGTGAGGGAGGCAATCAAGACCATAAAAGAGGTAAAATAAAGAATGATAAAGCTGGTAGAGTAGTTCAACTAGCAGCAACAAACAAAATAGCCACACAAGGCAACCTTGAACCACAGTTGGAGCTAGGAAAGGTGATAAAAAAAACAACGTCAATGCTGATTCCGCACCCGATAGGGATAATGTTGAACAGTGCTCTGAAGGTGAACTACTTGTTGATGCTGAAGACTTGGAAAAACAACAGTGGGGGTGTATACCTAGTCATGCTTTGGTAAATGATAACCAGATAAGGGATACTATCAAAAGCGGAAAAACAAGTTTGAGGGATATACTATGCCATCCTAAATCACAAATAAAGAGGATTCGAATCAGTGACCCATACGCCACGGCACAGAGTCCCTTCTTGAATAGATCCAATGTTCTGGAACTTAGACATCAAATACCAGACTTAAAAGCTATTGGGACCCGTGACCTAACTAGAGTAGAGGTACCCAAATCGATATATGATCTGAATTGGGCCTAGTTTCCCCTATTGTCACTGAATGCATATTCTCATATGCCACACAGTTTAGGAAGCTGGGATACGACATAAGTAAAACTGATGAAAAGCCACCCAAGGAAAAAGTAAATTGCATAAGAGCAAAGACACGTCCAAAATTAATTCCGATACTGAGTTGGAAAAATTGGTTAAACAAATTGTTAAGAGTCTCTGGGGGAGTGCCTCTGATGTCTGTGGACAAAATATGGAACATAACTGTGGGAACCCTTGTGAAGCTAATGATTGATGTAATGATGGGGAGGGGGTTGTTTAAGAATCATCTCATGGAACACCAGAGGTTTTCATTCTTTTGTATCAAATAGAGATGAGATGGCCTTTTTATTGGAGGCAGATATGTTTTTTCTGCAAGAAACATGCATGATGGGTGATTATACAATGGATGGCTATCAGATTTTCCAGCTAAAAGCTAGCTGCCAGAATTCTGGGAGGCCCTTGGGGGAACTCATCTTGGGAATACAATCAGATTTGTCTTTGAGACCTTATGTCTGTACCCCTCTTGTCTACTAATATACTAGCGGGAATATTAGAATGCAAAATTGATGTGTACTTACAAAATATTCTCATCATCAATATATATAATCCTCTGAAAAATGTCTCCTCACCTCTGATTATCTCTGATCTTAAGAGGCTGTTGGAGGAATGGACTAAAGATAACATAGGCTGCCTGTACTTGATTGTTGGAGATCTTAACTACACAAGATTCCATCAAAAAGACATTTACTCAAACTTTGAACTAATATCAAATAATAATTAAGCTTCTTTTGTTATAGCAGATGATGAAATCATAGGTAATGATGATCCCTGGGACATTTCTATTAACTCTAGTGGTTTATTGCAGTTGCACCCTACCAGTTGGGGGTCTGATGGCCATCCTTATGGCTTTGGTTTGCTAGAAATTATAGATCGTGGATTGATTATATTCTTGTAACCTTTGCTATGTGCCAATTCCTTGGAATACTCGAAATCACTCCCACCACTGAAAGTGACCATGTGATGAAAAAGTGTACTATCATCTCAGATATAAATATGAAAACAAAGATGGTTGGTGAGATGTGTGTAAACTCAACTGGTAACTGGACACAGTGGTCGATAAAAAACTTCAATTGATTAATTTCTTACTTTGACTACTATTGTCCTAAGAATACATCCAAGGGAGAGTTCTCTGTCAAAATGTTTGTTTGGCTATCAGAGTGTGGTAAGAGATATATCCAGAAACCTGTAGTAGTGTAAATAAACAGCTATTAAAATAAAACCCTATGACACTGATGTAGCCTGTGAAAAGCGTAAATGTGAGTACTGAAGGGTCTAACTGCTGAGTTGAGATAGGAAAAAACGTCACATATTAAAACTAAGTACACAAATTTCCTTAAAAGACATAAAGCAATGATCCACAATGCTAAACGGCTCTCCATGTACAATGCCCTAAGACAAGCTGACGGGCGTTAATTTTGGTACATCTATAAAAACTCATTAGCCAACGATATAAGAAAGGGAATTGAGATAAATCCCATTCCTGAAGAGGCGTGGATGAGACATATTACTCGCTTGTATTATAAAACCCTGAGATTACCAAGAAAGATCCTTTCAGCCAAAGCGATGATGAATCTATAATCGACACAGAATATGATACAGTGGTTGAGATTATTAGGAAATTTAAGCCATCTAAGGCTCCTGGACCAGATGGGATACCTCATTTAATTTATAATCCTAAGCCTGAATACTGATACTGGGGCTCTATTCTGTCTCACCTATTTCAAAATGTTGTTAACACAGGCTTTATACCATTGAGTTGGAGGGCTTCAATACTGATACCAGTGTTTAAAAAGGGCTCTAGAGATAATCCTGAAAATGATAGGCTCTTGGCCATGACCGATGCTTGCTCCAAGATTTTCTACCAGCTCCTTTTAGCTCAATTGAAGAAATGGAAAAAGAAAGATAATTAATGACCGAAATTCCAAACTGGTTTTAGGCAGGGGATGGGATCCCTGTCCAATCTACGATCCCTAATCTTTCTTATGTGCTAAGCCAGATTTATGAAACTTGATTCATTGTATCGCTGCTTTATATATTCCAAGAGTGCTTTTGACACGGTAGACAGGAAAAAACCTGTGGACTAAGTTAAAAACTTGGAATCTGAATCCGGCAATCTTATACTTCATCCGTGAATTGTACTCTGATACTATACACAAGTTCGATGGAATCAGGAGGGCTCCCTTGCCGAAAAAGGTTAACACAAATGTTGCCCTAAAACAAGGCTTTACATTGGCCTCTATAATTTATATGTGGCCGATATGGGTCAGCATATGAGGGACACTGGTAACTTCCCTCCTAAGATTGATAAAGAATTTTTCAGCTGGCTAGCCTATGCGGACGATACCCTATTGGTTTATTGTACCCTGATCGGATTACAGCGCAATATGAACAGTTTGTGTGAATACTCGTGGTTGAATAATCTAAGTATAAATTATAGTAAATTATATTATAGTAAACCCAAAATAATGTCTATTGGTTATAAGGTTATGATATGAAGGGCAGAACTAAATTTGTATGGATGATGGATGGAGTATCCATTGAAGTTGTAGATGTATGGGTACATATATCTAGCACACTGATCAGAAAATGTCTGGAGAATTACGTCTCCCAGAAAGTTGAAAGAAGATTTGTAGCTGTCCTTAATCTACTTGGACAGGAGGCTGGTTATTCTATCAGAGGTTTGGTAAAACTCTTTAAAACCTGCATCATGCCCTGTATTGACTGTGGACTGGAGATATTTACAAACAAAGAAAGACAGTGGGTCCAGATCCTGGAAGGGAGATTGTGGAGAAGAGCGCTTGGATATAAATACTCCAACTGAAGTGATAAATTGTGAATTGGGATTACTATCTTTAGACACCCACTTGAGAACTAAAATGGGAATATTCTTTCCTAATGCACTTGATAAGAAGGATGACAGGGACTCTATTTTCGCTGCCTTTACTAATTTATTGGTGGAAGTAGGGCCAAACAACCCCCTAAAGCAGTGGTTGAAGGAAGTATGCCTGTTCTTTGTAGAGATAGGCTTCCAAATGAATGCTGATGATCCCCTTGGGGTGTTGGAAAATAAACTGCCACCACTTGAGATTGTAATGCAAATGTCTCTAAATTTAAAAAATGTGGATCATATGTGCGTCATTACCTTGTCAAACTCTTTGACCCGAGAGTGAGAAGATTTGTATTGTTTTTATGTTTGGGATTGCTTTCTATGCTCTCTCTCGAACTGGTGCCTGAGTGGGCCTACTGTATGAATCTAGCACATGCAGGTTATGCAATTAAGCATTTGAAACCCCCAGACACTTACTTACATCATGTCCAAAATTGGATGAAATCTATGAAAAAGGTTATGGAAGGTTAAAATATGAATTTACAAATACAACCTATGATCATGATTTGGAAAGTATATATTCAGGGAAGTCAATGCTATTCAACTTTGCAGTCTATTATATGTGGACAAAAATATTAGAGTTGTTATGAATGATTTTTATGTTTTTTATTATTATGATGTAGTATTGAAAATGAAAGTATAGGTAGAAAGTAAATGTATCCATTTCTTATATGGGTATTGTTTTATATATTTCTAGCTTTAGTTCTTACATATGTCATGTTCCTTTTTATTTTTTTTTTATTTTTTTAAAACGTATTTTATTGGTTTTGATAGAAAAAAGAAAAAGAAAACGTGCAATACAACAAGAAATCAACATTGGTTTGAACTGGGGAGGAGACGGTGAGGGGGAAACAAGGGGGGGGGAACAAACAAATCAACAACAGTCTTCATGTTGTAGCAAACTTACAGTGGACGGGTGGGTTAGGGGCAATGACCCAAAGTTTCAGGAAGCAAGAGGGGTCAAACACAGGGGTGGTTCCACCAATGCCGGCATCCGAGCAGTGTCAATGCAGTGGTGTGGGACTTCAGGGGGGTTTGTAGTCAGCGCTGAAGCGTATGTCTCTGAGGAGGGCCTTCCATGATTCCAAAGTGCCACCTTCGGTTTCGCCACTGTTCGTGATTCCTTCCTGCCAGGCCCTGGTTTCAGCTGTTGTCCATCTCTCGAGTTCTTTGAGCCATCTCTCTTGCCTGGGGCCCGACGGCGTCTTCCAGGCCATCGCTATTGTTCTTTTAGCCAGGATACATGAGATGTCCATTAATTTAACAGCGTGCTTGGATTTGCTAGGTCTGGGGTAGGTCCCCAGGAGGCACTCGCCAGGAGTCCATTCGTATCTTGTCATTCCGGCGTCCATGCAGGTCTGTTTGGCCTTGGACCACAGTGCCATCGCCTTGGTGCAGGTCCAGAACATGTGAATCACATCTGCTTTATCATTCCCGCACCAGGGGCATGCAGGGGAGGATGTCTTATTGAAGGAGGCAACCCTATGTGGGGTCATGTATGTCCTGTAAAGAACGTTCAATTGGATCTGGCCAAACCTGGTGTTCCTGGATACTTTTTTGGGAAATATCAGCGCTCTTTCCCATTCTTTATCTGAAATCGGGGTCTCAAGGTCCGCCTCCCATTTTGTCCTCAGATCTTCGCATTTAGGGTTGGTTTTATCACATAGTCTGCTGTAAAGCCTGGAGACAGGTCTCCAGCCGTCCGAGAGGTCATGCATCTCTTGTAGCAGAGGGTCAGGGGAGGGCTCCTCCGGCCATCCGGTCCATTGTTTCTTAGCAGTTTGTTTGAGGCGATGGTACCAGAGGAACTGGCCCGGGGGAATTCCATCGGCAGCCTTAAGAGATTCGAAATCCCTGAATTCTCCCTCCTCATACATGTCGCTCCATGTGTAAATGCCGGCCTCTTCCCACCTCCTTGCCGTAGAGATGTCTGCAGCCGTTCGACAGGTGTCTGCTAGGATGGGATTGTCCGGAGAGTATGGGTGTCGTATTCGCCTGATGCAGCAGGACCTGGCCCATATCTTTCTTCCCAGGTCAATCACCATGGAGGGGACCGGGGGTTGCCATGTAGGGTGCCATAGGATCTCCTTGGGGATCACATTGTCCAAGGGTTGCCTCAGCAGTTCGGTCTCTGCTGAAGGCTCATCCGAGAGCCATCTCGTTATGTGACTCAGCTGGGCAGCCAGGTAGTACAACTGGAGATCCGGTAACTTTATTCCGCCTTCTTTGTGTGGGAGAGAGAGGACGGACAGCGACAGTTTATGCCTGTGTGGGCCCCAAAGGAAGTCCCTGATGATGGCCTCCAGCTTCTTGAAGAAGGACGGTCTAATGTAATGGCAAATGTTTACGAAGAAATACAGGAATCGGGGGAGTACGATCATCTTGACAATCGCTGCCCTGCCCACCATGGCCAATGGGAGCTTGGACCAAAACTTTATAGAACTTCGGAGACTCGTGATGGCGGCCTCGGTGTTGTGTTCATGCATGAGTAGCGGGGTGTGGCTTATGTTGATCCCCAAATAACGGAACTGGACCAGTTGCCAGCTTATTCCTATCTCTGGGAGATTGTTTTCCGGAATGTTGCGTAAGCCCGCCAAGGGGAAGGCAGAGGACTTATTCCTACTAAAGCGGATCCCTGAGTACTTCGCATAGTTGTCCAGTATCTCCAACGCGGTTGGCGCGTTAACTTCGGGGGAGCTTAGGTAAAGAAGGACGTCGTCTGCATACAAGGATATTATGTGGTGTGCATTGCCCACCTTAATGCCAGCATCGAAAAGCTGCTGCCTGAAGTATAATGCAATCGGTTCCAGGCCCAGTATGTACAGCATGGGTGATAACGGGCAGCCCTGCCTTGTTCCCCTTTGTATATCCCAAGCCGCTGAAACCACTCTTCCCGTTCTTACTCTCGCCGTCGGGGAATTGTAGAGGACCTCAACCCACCTGATGAAGCCCCCTCCAAAGCCAAATCTTCTCAGGACCTCCCTGATCCACTCCCAGTATATGGAGTCGAAGGCCTTGATGGCGTCGAGCGACAACACCGCCAGGTCCTCGTCCCTGTCATATGTTTCGGCCATTACATGCTGCAACCTCCGGAGGTTAGCAGTGGTGTTACGCCCAGGAACGAATCCGTTCTGATCTTCGTGAACGATGGAACCCACCACCCTGGCTAGCTTGCGGGCCAATATGGATGTGAGGATCTTGGCATCGTAGTTTAGCATAGCCAGAGGGCGATAGGACTCACAGTCGGTGGGCGATTTGTGTGGCTTGAGCATGGGGACTATTATGGTTTCCTTCATGGTGTTGGGGAGAATCCCATCCGTGTGTGCCTCCTGGTAGACCTCGTGGAGAACTGGGGCAAGGATGGACTCATACGCTTTATAGAACTCAGGTGGGAGGCCGTCACTGCCAGGGGCTTTGTTGTTGGAGAGGGACCTGATTGCCCCTTGAACGTCCTCAAGAGTGATCTCGGTTTCCAGCTCCTCTCTCTGCTCGAGCGAAATGTGGGGAAGTTCTATCTCCTCGAGTGTGTCTATGATGTCTGCAGCAGGAATCTGGGTCTTGTGGGTATACAGTTCTGTGTAGAATTTAGCAAAGGCTTCATTGATCCCTAGCTGAGTCGAGTGGGATGACCCATTAGCGTCCCGTATCTCCACTGGGAGATGTTTGGGGTGTTCCCGTTTGCAGAGCCATGCTAGTAGTCTTCCCGGTTTGTCCGATTCTTTATGAGATCTGGCGGTGTGCGTGGCGAAATCAAATTTTTCCAGTCTTTCCCATGCCTGCTGACATTCTGTGCGGGCTTCCTTCAGCTTGGTCTCTGTCTCCATAGAGTTGTCGCATGTGGACTCCAGTCGGGAGATCTCAGCTTCCTGTGCTTCCAGGGTTCTCCGCAACTGCCTGCGAGTTCCGCCGGCTCTCGATATGATTTCGCCTCTGGTCACCACCTTCATTGCTTCCCATAATGTGCCCCAGGAGGGGACCGAACCGATGTTGTTCTCCAAGTATTCTTCCAATTTTTCGGCAAGGGTTTCCCTGAACTCGAGGTCCGCAAGTGCCGCGGTCGGCATCCTCCACATGGGGATCGGGGGTCTGGGGCCTCTCATTTGCCATAACATGGTCAGTGGGGAGTGGTCGGAGATCGTCCGCCCCAGGTATTCTGTGGTTGCTATGTGTGGGGTAAGTTCCTTATTGATGAACAGATAGTCAATTCTTGTGTGAACTCCGTGTGGAGCTGAGTAGTGGGAGTAGGACCTGTCGGTCGGATGGTGTTCCCTCCAGATGTCCACTAAGTTGAGTTGCTCCAGAGTTTCCCTCAAGGCACCGGATGTGAGGCTGCTCGGGCGTGGGGGGGGCAGCGATCTGTCTGCACTCGTGTCAGCAACACAGTTGAAGTCCCCTCCCCATATGAAGGTGCGGTCCCGGTACCGAGTCAGCTTCGTTATCAATGTGGCGAGGTACGCCGATATCCCGTGATGAGGGAAGTAAGAGTTGATGAAGCAGACTGGGGTTTGTTCCAATGTGCCCCAAATCGCTGTGAATCTCCCTTCTTTATCTTGTTCACTTCCCTCCATCTGGAAGGGGACGTCCGGGCTTATCCATATTAGCACCCCTCTGGCGTATTTAGAGTAGGGGGACCCTCTAACAGTCCCAGCCCATCGGTCTGCAATTTTAGACATGGCCTCCGTCGTGAGGTGAGTCTCTTGAAGGAGTGCAATGGAGATTTTCTTCCTCCTGAGGTAGGACTGTATACGATTGCGCCTGAGGTATGAGCCCATGCCCCGCACATTCCAGGTCATTACAGTAAGCTGTGCCGCCATCCGGTTCGAGTTTCAGATTTGGTGTGGGACTCTGGGGTCCGACTCCACTTTAGTCTTGTTCGGGTGGGCTGCAGGGGGGATACCACTGCATTTCGTTCATCGGTGTCATGTCCCAGACCCATCTCGGTCTGCGTTGGCAAAAGAGGCATGAAGACTGTACAACTAATAAAACTAACAACAAAACTTAAACTGGTGCGCCCAGCAACTACAACATTGTCGCGGTGCTCAGGCGCTCTCGAGCCGTCGGAGCCCATCCGGGAGTCGGGCGCGAGCTGGGTCAGGCGGGTGCCCAGACCGGGTAAATACTACGCTGGGGGTGGGGCAAGGGCCTGGCGGCAGAGCCGAACGAGGCCGTTTCCAAGTGAGAAAACTGTAGTTGGATTATCTTCTGTATTCCGGTCTCACGTGCGATGTTTCTTACATGGGGGTCGCTGGGGGGTTAGGTCTCGGTCTGTGAGTTGTCCTTGCCATCCGCCAGGTTATTATCCTCAAGCCACATGTTGGCCGCATCTGGGTTCTCGAGAAATACCACTCTCTCCTTGTAGACAACCCTTAGGCGCGATGGATAAAGTAGTCTATATTTTAGGTTCAGTTGTCGGAGCCGGGCTTTTATCGGGACAAATGAGTTCCGCTCTCTTTGTACCTTCTGCGTGTAGTCCGGATAAATGGAGATTTTGGAGTCTCCTCGCTCGATGGGGCCCCCCTCCCTGGATCGCCGTAAGATAGTTTCTCTGTCCTGAAAGTTCAGTATCTTAGCGATTATGGGTCTGGGGTGCGATCCGGGGGGAGGGCGCCTCTGAAGGGATCTGTGGGCCCTTTCGACAGAGAATCCCTGGGTCAATTTGCCGGCCCCTATTTCTTGTAGCAGAAGGGTTTCGACGAAGGATGTGGTATTTACTCCCTCGTTCCCCTCCGGGACCCCCAGGATCCTGATGTTGCTCCGTCTGGCCCGACCTTCGGCCTCCTCCGCCTTTTCCTCCAAAAAGGTGACTTTCCTCTTCAGGAGGACAACTTCGGACTTTATGGCTGTGATGGCCGTGGAGGCTTCCTCTGCCGACTGTTCAACGGTCGCGACCCTCTCCGTTAAGTTGCGAGCGTCTTGGCGGATCAGTTGAATATCGACTTTGAATTCGTCGATCTTGGAGTCTATATGCGTCTTTAGCGAGGCTATAGCATCAAGTATCTGAGAGTGGTTATCGGCCGCCACCTCTTCGCTCGACTGGGCAACTTCAGAGGAGCTGGCCTTGGAATGAGTGGGGGTCTTCGCCCTGGTGGAAACAAAGGAGTCCATGGTGGCGGCTCTGGTCTTGTTCTTGGCGGCCATCTTGGGGCGATGGTTGCGGGTGTTTTAGGCCTCAAAAGTTAGTTCACTTGTGAGATCACTGGTGGGGCCCTTCACCTGGCCAAATATCGGGCCGTGAGCTGTGGTCTGCCCCCGTGTGTGATGGTGTGGTCCGTAGAGGTGGTCTCTAGAAGAGCGGAGCCTCTCTTTTGCTGCTGCCTCTCCCCGCCGGGCCCTGGAATCCGTTGGGGGAGGGGGTACCCCTCGCAGGCACCGCTATGCTGTGCGGGGCGCCATCTTGGATCCAGTAAGAACGGGAGGGGGGGAGAACCGATTCAGGGCCACCGGAGTCTCAGGGGGGTCCAATTTGGTGGGCCCAACAACTATTCAGGTGCAGGGCTGCTTCGCCCAACCGCTCGTTCCTTTTCAGAAGTCGGGGTCGCACGCGAGCCGGAGAAAAAGGATCAGGAAACGGCGTCTCGGCCGGAGCTCGGCGGATCAGCTACCGCTCGCCATCGGCGCCAAGCCACGCCCCCTCATGTTCCTTTTTATAACAAATATATTGTAATTAATTTAATGAAATTGCTGTTTTTATATGTTAAAAATGTATATGTGTTTATTATGTGCTATAAGGTTTATGTAACGGAAACAACACAATTAAAAAAGAAAACTAATGAAAAAAGCGCAGATGTTACCAGATGTTCTGCGTTCCAAAGCTAAATGTTATATCTATGCTGCTATTGGACCTCAGAGTGTATCACACCTAAAGTAATAATACTAAATGGATAAACTAATCCTGAGATGCACCAGTGCACTTATAAAAATGTATGCGTAGTAAAAAAAAAGGTTTTATTATCATCCAAAAAATAATTGTAC
Source organism: Ambystoma mexicanum (assembly GCF_040938575.1). Classification (NCBI taxonomy): domain Eukaryota; kingdom Metazoa; phylum Chordata; class Amphibia; order Caudata; family Ambystomatidae; genus Ambystoma; species Ambystoma mexicanum. Next base: position 321,373,690 of record NC_090925.1, on the reverse strand, counting down.
AATGTAACTTCCTCACTTTGGTCCTACTTTCCAAGGGGTCATCTGATCGCAGCATTTCATAAATACTCTTTCAAATGTATCCCTGATATTTCAAAGACATGGCCAACGCAGGATTCACACGGCCACGACTCTAGCAAAGCGTAGTATGTGTGCTTGTTCTGGCACTTACAGTTGAATCTCCGGAGTCATTCCATAGAATACTCTATATTTTGTAGACTACTCCTTATTGGTTGATTGGATATTTAGATTATTTTCATTCTTTGCATGTAACTCCTTATATGTAGTGCAAGATGTAATCTCCCTACAGAATGCTTTTTACAACTTCATCCATAGTCCACAGTAATGGCAAGCAGCACATTTGCTGCAAGTACATTTTGCAACATAATCTGAATCATTTGGAATATCCAATCACATAATGAAATATAAAATCCCAGTAAAGGCTGCCTCCACAGAACAGATGTTCATATAATAAGGAGTAGTATGAGGCATATACATGATTCTATGGAATGACTGCAGACATTCTATTGTAAGGCCCTTTGTATTGTGGGCCTCCATTGTTTCAGCAATGTAGCGCTGCGTGGAGGAAAGACGCTGGGTTTAAGCCACTACTTGTGTTTGCAGCCCGTCTATCGCGGAAAGCCAGGGCCAGTAATCAAATAGGAGAAGGAGGGAAAGATAAGAGGTGTGCCAGGGAATGGGTAGCTGTGTGGTGGTCAGGTGAAATCAGAGAAGGAGGAGGAGGAGATGGCAGACCAAGAGACCAGCAGGGGAAAGGACAGTGGATTAAGTACGGGGCGATTAGTGGACACAATGAGATATTGGTTCGTGAGAGCAAGTGGTACTGAGTGGTGAGTGTGCATGCAAGGCAACTGAGTGAGGGTGGTAGAGGGAGTGAGTGGACACTGGATGTGAATGTGAAAGGAGTGTAACTGAAGAGACCCTGGGGAGGAGGCACTAGTAGTGTGGAGGAGGGAATAATAACATCAAAGATGGGAGGCGGGAGAGAGAAGCATCAGACGAGCAGAGGAGGAAGAAGTAGGAAGCAGAAGTAGAGAAGGTAGAAAGAGATGGTCTGCGGAGAGTAGTGAGTGGAAAACATCAGACAGAGAGAGGCAGAGGAATACATGGGCATGAGTCGGGCAGCCCGAGTCGGGCAGCGTGCCTGAAAGGCACACCTTATAATCTGCGAGGTATACTTTCAGCTCCCAAGATCCAAATGAACTGTCCTGGCTGAATTAAGCCCAAATCGTGCAGAAATATGAAAACACACCGTTGGCAGAGACAAGGCCAGCATGTAATTCTGAACTATCAAGTAACTGAATGTTGTTTTCAGAAAAAAGAAAAAATTACATGGGCCATGGGTGTGAATGACAAAGCCTGATACCTGTAAAATGCAGCTTTGCTAACACAGAGGGCTACCATGGAAATGGGTGCATTCTGCAGCTTGGAAGCAATGAACATTTTAAATAGGAAGCTCCATGGACAGAAGTAATTTGTGTCCCACGTTAATGAAGGTGGTGACTTTTAAACCCGTGGAAAAATACTGACACAGGCAGCACAAGGAAAACTGAAGAGCAATGTCCTGGATGTACTACTAGATGTAAAGCAGATTTAATGTATAAAAATGCAGAATGTAAAAGCATTATGTATTTTGCTGCTCCTAGGCTAGGAATGGAGCTAATGACTGAACATAGCACAAAAGACCTTTACCCATCAGATGTAAAGGCCAAGCAGTGACCTCCCCCTATAGTTACAGGACATCTGGGAATTACTTTAAAGCTCCAAAGAGCTAGAAGGAATGGAGCTTGTGCCTGACCAAATTCTATTCGGGTGATGGAATAACAGCATTGAATAAACAATGACCCAGCTAATAGATGTGCACTGTAAATAATGACCCAAAATTCAAGTCATTTTGGGTTCTCTTCCTGAGCACATGTTACAGGAGACTGCCACGTGACTGAGGGGTGGAGCTATTCTCTCTTCTCTCATAGATAAGAGCACAAATGGTCCATTAGCCCTGGGCGAATGAATGTAAATGTCTTTATAGCAGACAGTGTCAATAAAGAAGTAGATGGCCAGACCCATGTCTAAGTTGGAAGAAAAGAAATGCGATGTGTAAATGAAGTTAAAATTATGCATATGATTTGAGATTACCATAGGTGCCATGGGGAAATCTTAATTGCTGATTATCTCAGGAACCATAATTCTGAAAAAGAAGTGTTCAATTATGCTCTAAAAGCTTATGAAAAGCTGCATCTGATGGTACAGCTGCCTTCATACCTGGCCTTGGGAATAAGAGTTATCACCTAAAATGTGATTATAGCTTTCCAGAAGAAGTTGCGGAACAGAGAGTCTGGAAGATGGTAGCTTATTAAATTAGATACCTGTCTGTAAAATCTTGTGATTGTGACATAACTTTTTCTCTATAAATCATGAAAATCTAACACTTGCACCTGCAACCGTATGCTGAAATGAGACAAAGTGCTTTACATCTGGCATGAAGAGACCATTTCAAAAACACATAGTTTGTGACAATTTTTGGGAAATTGGGAAAAGTTGTCATGCTGTAGATTTTTTTAAGGTCATAACTGGAGTGTGTAGAAATGCTAATGCAAGTGGGTAGAGTTAGACTTCCCAGAATTGGGACCTTGTATATAAAGGAACCAATCAAAGGAAAGAGGCTAGGCTTTGTTTAACAGGGCAGGGGGGACTAGATGTCCAATCCGAATAATGAGCCAATAAGCTGGCATCTGAACATTTTGATATTTTGGGGTGTGATTAGGGGTTTAAAATGAGACACACAATGGGGAAAAGGTGCTCTTGCCAAAATGAGGATTGTCTGTCCAGAATGAAGAGCTAACTAAAAAGGGGGGAGCTGTCTTGAAAGATCTGATTGGGAACTGCTGAAAATGTAACCAACATTGCCTGGGAGACAGAAGGAGCAAAAGGAAAACCAGGAAAAGAGACAGAGGCTGGGTATCCATAACTAGGAGAGGCAAATAGAGGGATTGATGCTGGAGTCTGACCATGTGCCGGTCCTTTCCCATGATCCAGGAGGCTTGAAGTCTTTTCCTGAGCTCAAAACCCAGAGATGTCCAATGTAAGTAAACATGTCCAACAGAACCAAGTATTGTGGGGATCTGTTTGAATAAATACCTTCCCCTTATTTATTGGGTGGCATACAAAAGTAGATCCTTAGCATTTTCTTACCAAGTAATAGTTTAATTAATTCCCATATAGCCAAATGACACAGTGATTTTGTGCAAGTTCGAACTCTACATCTCCTCCAGTGTGAATAACGGTATAGTCATATAAAGTAATTTTGGGACCACTTATATCCTTTTTACCAACCTCAAAACTCACTAACGAAGGGGTTGCATTTAAAAACAAAATTCCCTACTGTTCACCATTTCCTAGGCCCTGCCTTAAAGCAGAGGGGTTGCAAATGGTAAACTGAATATCTCAGTTTGTGCTGGGGCAGAAAAGTCATGAGCCAAGTTAAGCAGAGTGAAGTCACTGATTTAAAAACACACTCTCTCCAGAGAATGAGAAACAGACTCACGACAGAAGAGAGATTGTTCACTCTATCCTGGTGAAGGAAAAAGGGTTCCATATATTAAAAAAGTGTTTTGTTCTAAAAGGTTTGTTGTGCTAAAACACTACTGGCATTGAAAAGTGTGCAAGGAGATCAAAATAAAAAGCGTTGCGTACGTTAAGGATCTTTTTACCAATAGAAAAGTGTTGCATGTTAGTTAAGTCAAAACCCCTGCAAGTATATTGCCAAGCGTATAGCCCTGCAATGTTTGAAGGTGCTGCATAATTGTTTACATTAGGGGATGTTATGAGTAGCCAAAAGTATTTGAAGTGTTTATTTGACCTGTATTCTTTTTTAACATGAGCCCTGGATTGAAAACTATATATGTTGTTGTACAAGAGGTTCTGTGATTTTTAGTTATCACACAAAAGCGAATTGTGTTTAACTCATTTGTATTGAAGCTTTGTTTTTGTGTCACGGAGTAAGGTGACACGTGTCTTGGCTTTTTTGCAATATTGACTTTTCCTATTTATTAATAAACATATATTCTTTCTACAGTCTCAGGAGGATAGCTCAGTGGCAATGTGCTCACCTTGGAAGAAAGACGACACGAGCAACACAGTTTCCCCGGGTCCGCGCTTAGAAACCTCTGGGTATTAAGTGCATTATAAATAACCTATTATGTCATATCACACACACCGGCCTGGCTCTTGCTTTACCTATTGCTAAAGGGTGAGGGACAGAAATTGTATAATATGATTCACAGACAGGGCTAGATTGAATTGTATAAACAGATAGATTAGTGTGACCCTTTTGATTGGGGGGTGCGAACTACCTGCATTAATTGTTGCCCCATAAACATCTCCAACAAATCCTTATAGTCAATAACGACATTGATGTGTAGGATCAGTTCAGGAAGTCCTGAAGGGATAAGGTGTCTGCTTTTTGATCTTAGATGGTCCCCATCAAAAGATATTTAGAGATTAGACACTAGGGGAAATAATCTCTATATACTAATTTGGGCCTAAGGATGCCTGAGTTAGGGTAGAAACGCTACTACTATACCAAGGAGTGAGGGATGACCCAAGCACCCTCCTAGAAAACTCAATAAAAACCCTTGAACCTTCTGCGGGAGTCTCAGTGTTCCTTGAGCCATCTGTGACATAGTGGTCTTCTCTTTATTACCTGGAGTTTGATTGTCTGGCAATGTTTATTTAGCATTGGTGTAGCCAGTAGGGAGCAGGAGGATCAGGATGATACCGAGATGACTCAGGTCCTCTCCTGTGCAATACAGACTATTAATGAGTGCAGGCGGGAGCCAGCGCGGCTCAGAACTTTGCCAAGCATGCTTATTGCATGGTACAGGCAGTGCAGTATGGACAGAACAGAGTAGCCGGAAGGGGCTGGGAGGAGAGGAGCTAGGAAACATGGGGACCCTCGTGGTTAGTACGTGTTGTAGATAACAACTTACACAACAATATTACAAACAGGAAATCCTTTTAATATTATACCAGGTTTATGATCATTATTATCTAAATGAAGGACACTCTTGGTTCTGTATAAAGTTTCCCACAATGCTGCTCTCATTGGAAAGTGTCGCGAGAGCCAGTAGTTCTCTTCAGTGGGTGAATACCGTGCTCAGCAGACGTTCCAAAGGCCCCAGGAGAAGAACGGACAATGGGTGTGAAATAAAGGGAAAGAAAGGCAGTTTGGTGAGAAAAAGTAGGCAGTGCCTAGCTATATTAAGATGGTGAGGTTACAAAGAGTGCTTTTAAGCTGCTTCAAGACACTATCAGGGAAGACATGAGACGTAGGAGGCTACTAAGTAAAGCAGCCATGTTTCCATATTATGTGAGTACATAGACCCCAAAACATGCCATAAAATGAGAGTACCTGAGTACAGGATGGCCATATCTAGAAAATGGCACTACTACTTAGCCGTGTAATGGTGTTACTACCTAGCATATTGTGATAACTTCTGGAAAATAGTTGCACGCCGGGGGGAAAGCTCATGTGCAACATGATTATTTCAGGAATGGGACAATGCCTTGTGACAAGTTCAAAACTCTGGTTGGGCCGACTAGGACCTTCATCCTTCTGTAGGAGATGAATCAAGTACTTTCTTTGGGTAATAACAGGGATTACTACAGCGCTTAGAAGCTGTTCCTCTCCATGAAGTTTCTATAAAAATCACTAAATTATTATTATATGCATTATTATAAGATGCAAGTATAAGGGCAACATTATGAAATACCTGGTAAATTGTGCAACTGTTGTGTGATGGCAAAATCTGGTAATTTGTCTGGGTGCCTGGCAATGATGCAAGTACCTTAATGTATGATGGCAATGCCTTCCATATGTTTTGAGTATGTGAGCACACACTGGCAAAGGCAAGCAAATGATGGTAACTGGGGCATGCAATTGTACCACCAGGCATACAATGAGGGGATTGGAATGCCTCTCGCGGTTGTTGATGTAGAAATGTAAAGCGTACTGCTCTCACAGGTGCCTACCACCCCCATCTCAGCCCTGGGCCGTTGCCGGGTTTGCCCATCCCTAGAAAGGGCCCTGCTAAAAAGGATAGCATGAGGAGTCAGTACCTTTTTTTTATAGACTTTTAAACTGAATGGTAACGGCATTCGGCTTATTAATTAACATTTTGTGACTAAAGTGGGCGCTTCCGCAAAGTATTTTTTAATTGTTTTTAATTATTATCAGGTTTGCAATTATTTAGTTTACCTCATGTTCTGCAAATTAATCAATCGCAGGTGTAGTATGAATCTTGTTATAAATGCAGATAGCCCATCACACAGTGACGATTAGCACTTTTCTGGAAGATTTGGCCTTTAACAGATGAGGACCGTGTCCTTGCAGGCATTTCCCATTAATTGCTGCCTCATGGGCTGTGCCTGTCAAACAAAAGATCATCCATTAACAACAAAGTCAAGACTGGAGATGAGCCATGGATAAGCTCTCTCTCACAGCCAAACACATCATCGCAAGTGGATGAGTGCGGGGAGCAGATGAGTGCGTGGAGCGGATGAGTGCGAGGAGCAGATGAGTGCGTGGAACGGATGGGTGCGCAGAGTGGATGGGTACGCAGAGCGTGATGGGTGTGCAGAGTGGAAGAGTGCGCAGAGCGGAAGAGTGTGCAGAGCAGAAGAGTGTGCAGAGCAGAAGAGTGCGCAGAGCGGAAGAGTGCGCAGAGCGGAAGAGTGCGCAGAGCGGAAGAGTGCACAGAGCGGAGGAGTGTGTAGAGCGGAGGAGTGTGTAGAGTGGATGAATGCATTGAACAGACTAGTGGGTAGAGCAGAGGAGTGCGTAAGAGCAGAGAGGTGCGTAAGAGCGGGTGAGTGCGTAGAGCGGGTGAGTGCATACAGCGTGTGAGTGAGTAGAGCAGGTAAATGCATAGAATGTGAGTGGGCATAAAGCAAACGTGTGCCTTGAGCTGACGAGTGCCTAGAGCGGACGAGTGCCTAGAGCGGACGAGTGCCTAGAGCGGACGAGTGCCTAGAGCGGACGAATGCATAGAGCGGATGACTGCATAGAGCGGATGTGTTCGTAGAGCATGTAGAGCTGATGAGTGCCTAGAGCGGATGAGTGCCTAGAGTGAATGAGTGCACAGAGCGGATGAGTGTGTAGAGCCGTTGAGTGCGTAAAGCGGACGGAACGGCTGAGGTATGTGGATTGAATGAGTGACGTATGTGGATAGAACGAGTGATCTATTTGAATAGAACGGGTGACATATATCGATGGAACGGGTGACGTATGTGGATGGAACGGGTGAAATATGTGGATGGAACGGATGAAGTATGTGGAAGGTATTGGTGTAATATGTGAAAGGTACCGGAAGTATGTGGATGGTACGGGTGAAATACGTGGATGGAGTGCTTAGAATACACGGAACGGATCGGAGTACATGGAACGGATTCAAGTGTGTGGAACGGATTGAGTGCGTGGAACGGGTTGGAGGGCGTGGAACGGATTGGAGGGCGTGGAACGGATTGGAATGCGTGGAGCGGACTAAGGTGCGTGGATCGGACTGGGGTGCGTGGATCGGACTGGAGTGCATGGAGCAGACTGGAGCGCGTGGAGCGGACTGAGCCGTGTGGAGTGGACTGGAGTATATGGAGCGGACTGGAGTGCATGGAGCGGATTGGAGCGCATAGAATTGCGCGATTTACATGGAATGGTTTGGAGTGCATGGAACGTTTGAAAGAGCATGTAACCCATCAAATCACATCACCACGCTTACTCTCTTCTTTACACCACCATTCAACTAGAACACAGAGATACTATGACACCATTCGGTATAGCTGTTCTCATACCAACATCTGCCTCATACTCCCCATCACTCTAACTAAACACTGCTGCTTACACACCCCCCAGCCAGGCGTTCTCCTCAGCCTAACGCAGCCACAATGGGTCTGGATGAATCCTGCCAGAAAGAACACATACTCTTGATCTCTTAAACACCACACCTACCACTAAGAAGCAGCCATTACACGAATGCCACACCAGCTGCACACATATCTGGTGCTCACAAACACCTTTGACTCTCTCTACTCTCTCTACTGACTTGAACTTCGGTTCCCAAGGGCGTTCAATCTACCAGCACCTTCAGTCCATACCAATGGTACATAAGGCGCTATATAAATGCAAAGTAACATAGCATAACATAAAAAGCTTTGCTAACTGCGATACACACAGCATCATATATGCGATAAAATCCCTTTTGGCCTCTACTATGTAGGCCAATCGCAAAGGGTGGCTAAAATAAGATGGAATGAACACAGATCATGTATACGGAATTTGAATGTCAACTCAGCAGTAGCTAAACATTGGCAGGAAAAGAAACATAACCTGTCACAAATTAAATTTATAATTTTGGAGGTAGTGAAAAGAAGAGACCTCCATGGGAACTTATAGAAAAGACTGGATCAACGAGAGACCTTTTGGATTGACAGGATGAGCTCATTGACACCAAAAGGATTGAATGAAGAGATTAACTACATGTGCTACCTGTAACCTAAGGGACTCCTTCACGTTGTCTTTCACTCTGCTTATTGTGTACATCAAGTCTTTCACACATTCTCCTAGTTGATGCATTGACATTGATTCCTATATGTCACCACACAATGCTCTGTTTGCTTTTTTGAGCTGGAGGCACACATTTGGCTAATAACCATTGACAGCAAGAAAAAGAATAAAATGTCATTCGCAGACATAGAAACATTGACGACAAAAAAAGAGGATACTCTAGGTTTTTTAACCGAAGAGGCAGATAAAATATTGGGCTTAATCAAAGACACTGGATTTACTACAACTAGCGAAAATAAGCAAGATCCTGCACGTAGAATCAAGCAACTAGAATACCTGATCCGCAAAGAGATCAATCGGAAGTTGCACGCAATCACACTTGGAAGATACCATAGGAGCCAGAGAACACCCAGAAGGCTACGGATCCAACTTCGACCCACTTTGTGGAAACAAAGAGTTTGTGAAAATATGGGAGGCTATACTGAATAAGTGTTCCTTAGACCTAATTTTCCTTACGATCCAAGAACTAGCCAACAACCTTAGAGACCTTGACAACGAAATTCAAGAGATAAAGAAAGAGCTGGTAACTACCCTCAATAGAGAAGAGGTAGACACAATTTTAGAAGATATCAACAACAAATTGGCAGGATACAAAACAGAATTAGAAACAAAAAAGATCTGAAAAGTCAGAAGAGACACATATGATTACTTAAATGAGGAAGTATACAGTTGGATGGAGAAATATGGACCTCCTCTAAGAAAAACCAAACAAAACAACACAAGTGAAACATTGAGTTCAGGCACTGAACCAGAAAGAGAATCCACGAGCCAGGAAGAGGATAGCACTCTGAGCACCTCGAGGACAACAGGAACAACAGAAGCACCAGGCAAGGGAAGAGCAACTTTTTTGGAAAGAGGAAGAAGAGAACAAGAAGGGGCAACAGAAAGGCCAAGAGTAAAGCCAAACACGAGGTTATAACAGAAGAAAACATAGTAATTAATTTATCATCAAGAATCTTAATGATCAAAGAGATACAGACTTTACAAAAAGGATTACGCTTTGTCCCCACTTATGATAGTACTTTATTTGACACAAAGATTGAGTTATAGAAGTTAATACGCAAGTATTTTTCAGCGAACTGAAGCAAGATCAAACAGAGGTTGCAGATGATTCAGGCTTCAAAGAATTCAGGGTTAAGAGTACCTTCATTCCACCGATATCAGTACCCTCGGTGGACATCTTTCAAAAACAAGTTACCAGAGATCTTGAAAAAATCTAATTCAAACACTCCAGTAATCGGAACATGAAACCGCATGAATTACAACTCATCAAGAATCTCTACAGTGACAAATCTATTACTATTAGATCGGCAGATAAAGGCGGGGGCCTAGTTCTTTTGAACACCAAAGGTTATGAACAAGAGTGAGAAAGACAATTTAGTGACACCAACACCTATGCTAGACTCAACACAGATCCCACAGGAGAGATCAAAAATAACCTGGAAGAACTCTTAAATAAGGCAGAAGAACTCAAGCGAATCAACCACAATACTAAAAAATTCTTATCCAATCATCACCCTCAAGTACTGCACTTCTTGTTATGCTCACCTGGTATCCACATGGACGCCACCCAGCCGGGTTACTCGCTGGTATGCTATTCAGCTTTGCCCTGATGTGGTCTGCGGGGAAGGTTCTGCCTGAAAATACAGGAGGACTGTGTTCAAGACTGGCCGACTGGGGTAAGTATCCTCCCTCCACCCCCATATGATTTCAGTCCCCCTGGTGCCCTCTCCTCACCTTGTGGTAGAATTAGGCGTGATCTCCGTCCTGCCTTCTTTGCAGGGGCGTGTTGTCGTTCATGGGCGAGTGCGGTCCAGTTGCTTCACTGACGCCGGCACGTTTGATATTGTTCAGGTAGGTCTTATTGCTGTTCTTTAGTTTGTTGCTATCCTGCATGCCTTTCTTTGTTTAAAATTTCTCTTTTTTTCTCCCTTAGGTATGCGGAGCTTCAGCGTGGCGAACTGGCTTGGTTGAGCCCCGCTGGTAATTGATGGCGCATTAAGAGCGCTATGATGCGGTAAGTAAGCACTATGCGCAGCGCTGCAAAGTCTTGCCTTTGCTAACCTGTATTTTCCTTCCTTGTAGGTCGCGGTGTTCTTCAGCGCGAGTGGAATGTCCGGAGTGGTGCCAGCCGAGAGGCGACCAGCCAAGTAATCCTTTTGAGCAGTTCGTAATTTGTAAATGTCTCTACTGCTTTCTTTAATGTTGCCTCTATCTTCCTCTTTCAGGTCGTTCTGTCCGGGATGGCGTGCAGATTCGAGGAAGCTGTTCTCAGTAGCTGCGAGTGTTTAAAGATGAAGACTGCAGGTAAGATGCTGCTGCTAATGATGTTCCTTTTGTCTCCTTGCATGTTCTGCTTCTCCGAGGTTCGAGGGAATAGCTGGACACGGTGAGCATCACGTTGCAAGCTGCAAAGTAACGCGAAGCATGTTGTCTTGCTCGGGTGTGGTTTAAATAGCCTCAACAAAATAGTCCAGGTAAAGTAGTCCCTAGGCTACCACACCCAAAACACTAGACCGCATAGCTTGGTTCCTAGGAACCAAGCTATGTGGATGCCTCCATGTTGGCTGACAATACAATAAAGTAGTTCCCAAGCACATTGTTTTTCATGGTGTATGAGCCTGGCGCCATAGGCGCCAGGACTAGCCCCATGAGGGCTTTTGAAGAGGATGCCAGGCTCTAGAGGCCCGAGTCCTGACTCCACCTGGCCAATGGGTTTGCCAGAGGGGGTTTTGGGTGAGGGTTGTGACAGCACTCCCCCCTAAGGCCACTCCTTCTGTCTGGCCCATGTTTGGTTGGGAAGTTCCGATGGAATTTCCTGATTAGACGTGGCGCGTGGATATTCTCACTGGGCTCCCAGGATCTATCTTGTGGTCCAAATCCTTTCCTTTCCAATCGACGAGATAATATAGCTTGGTCCTAGAGTATTTAGAGTCCAAGATATCTTTGACTTCGAATTCTGATTCTCTGTCAACAAGTATGGGCTTAGGTGGTGTCCCAATCCGTGTGCCGGGTTGCATTGGTGTCAGGAGGGAAACATGGAATACCGGTGGATGTGTAGATTAGGTGGTAAATCCAGTTTCACGGCTGCTGGGTTGATAATTGCCTTAATGGTATAGGGTCCTAGGAATCTGGGATGAAAGGTCTGGGTTCCCTTGATGGGTACGAATTTAGCGGCTAACCAAACTTTGTCTCCTACTTGATAATCAGGGGCCTTTTTCCGCTGTTGGTCGGCAAATGTCTTGTTTTTCGTTGGCATGAATAAGGTGTTCCTTTGCCCTTTTGAAAGCCTGCGTAATGGTTGTGTGTAGAGTCTTTACCGCTGGCATTTCCAAGCTGGCTGGAAGGTCTAGTTCAGAGGCACGCGGATGTCTGCCATAAAGGGTATAGAAGGGCATTTGTCCCGTGCTTGAATGCAAAGAATTGTTATATGCATATTCGGCTATCCATAGTAGGTCTTTCCAATTACGCTGTTCGTGGTGCAGCATGAACCGTAAATATTGCTTGAGTGTCTGATTGGTTCTCTCGGTTTGCCCGTCCATTTGGGGATGGTGACCGGTAGATAGCCGAACGTCGATCTGCGCCATTGCACAACATTTTTTCCAGAAGTTTGAAACAAACTGTCTGCCTCGATCAGAGACCAGAACCGAAGGGAAGCCATGTAGCTTAACCACGCCCTCCAGGAACACTTTTGCTAAAGTGGCTGCGTCTGGGAGGCCTTTGAGAGGAATAAAATGGGCCATCTTCGAGAATAAGTCCACAACTACAAGGATGGTGTTGAACCCTTGGCTTAGAGGTAGATCAGTGATGAAGTCAAGATAAAGAGTGTGCCATGGAACTGGAGGAATGTCCAATGGTTGTAGGAGACCAGATGGTTTTTGTTTCTGTGATTTATTTTGTGCGCAGACACCGCAGGACTGAATATACTGAATGATGTCCTTACGCCAGGTAGGCCACCAAAAGTTCTCTTTCACCTTAGCTAGGGTTTTGGCGATCCCAGGATGCCCTTCGATCAGTGAATTGTGATAGTTTGAAATAATATGCTGTTGCAATTCCTTCTTGGGTACATATAGGCGATCCCTAAAAAAGGGTAGATGGTCCTTGATGGTATATTGTTCTCCTTGATTTTGCCGTGCGAGGTAGGCATCGGGATTCATTGTCTGTTGGATTTCTTTTCGTAGTTCTGCTTGTGTTAAGGCTGTCGTGATACCCAAGAGTTTGTCTTCAGGTATAATAGGTACTGGGTCTGGAGTTGTATATACTATTTCATCTATGCCCATGCGAGATAAGGCATCCGCCTTTCCGTTTCTGACTCCTGGTTGAAATATGATTACATAATCATATTCGGCGAAGAAAAGGGCCCACCGTAATTGGCGCGAGGACTGGGGCTTGGCTGTTTTGAGATATTGCAGGTTTCGGTGGTCTGTGATGACTGTAATGGTGTGTCTGGCCCCCAGAAGGTTTTGCCTCCAGTCTTTAAAGGCGGATTTGATAGCCAGGAGTTCCTTGTCCGAGATGGTATAATTAATCTCTGGAGGTGAGAACTTTTTCGACCAGAAGGCCACAGGATGTAGCTGGCCGGTTTCCGGATCTCTCTGTGAAAGGACAGCCCCCATTGCGAGACTGGACGCATCAGTTTCAACGACATAAGGGAGGTCTGGACGAGGATGTCGCAGGATTCGAGCGGAGGTAAACGTTTGTTTAAGTTCCTGAACGGCTTCTTCGGTCCAAGCAAACTTTTTATTGTTTTTTCGTAATAGTACAGTGATTGGGTGCACAACCTGAGAGAAGTCTGGGATTAACCGGCGGTAGAAGTTCGCAAAGCCCAGCATGCTTTGTACCCCTTTCAGAGACGTCGGTGAAGGCCATTTCAGAATGGCATCTACCTTGTGCACGTCCATTCTGATGCCTCCTGGAGTAAGGATAAAACCACAAAATTCTACTTCGGTGACGTGAAAAAAGCATTTTTCAAGCTTTGCAAACAAGCGATGTTGACGGAGCTTGGTGAGGACTGAACGTACGTGCCTGACATGATCTTGTTCCGAGGCTGAGTATACTAAGATGTCGTCTATGTACACTAAGGCGCACACATCAATTAACTCCCTTAAGACGTCATTCATGAAATATTGGAATGCCGCAGGAGCATTGCATAACCCGAAGGGCATGACTTGATATTCAAACAAGCCGTACTTAATACGGAAAGGGTTTTCCATTCATCTCCTTTTCTGACTCAGACCAGGTGGTACACTCATCGAAGGTCCAATTTGGTATAAATCTGGGCATCTTTAACTTGGTCTAGCATCTCAGGAATAAGTGGCAAGGGGTAGCGGTTCTTCATGGTGATCTGGTTCAATGCACGGTAGTCAATACAGGTTCTCAAGTCTCCTTCTTTTTTCGGTACGAAGAACAAAGGACTGGCTGCGGAGGACTTCGAAGGACGGATAAATCCGTTTGCAAGGTACTGGTCTAAATAGGATTTAAAATGAAGGTTCTCTGGTTCTGTGAGAGCGCAGATCCTGCCGCAAGGGATTTGTGGACCAGGAACAAGGTCGATGTGACAGTCATAGGGCCTGTGCGGCGGCAATGTATTGGCTTGGTCCTTTCGGAAAACATCCTGGAAATCATGGTATTCACTTGGCAAGGTATTAGTTGCTCCCAGGGTTGATACTGTTGCTCTGGGAGTCATGGGGATACAGACATCGGGTTTCTCCTCTTGGTAATAGCAGGCAGAGGAGCAGTCACCGGGGAAGGTTAATTTTCCTGCCCGCCAGTCTATCAAAGGGTTGTGAGCAACCAACCATGGCAGCCCTAGTATTATCCTGAACTGAGGTGCCTTGATGAGATCGAATGAAATAGACTCCCGATGTCCATCCTGGCACAGCAAGGTTACCCTGGCTGTGCACTGGGTTACTGGTCCGGAAGCGGTTTCTGTCCCATCCACGGTGGTTACCTTGTCCATTGTTGGCTTAGAACACAAAGAAAGCCCCATCTCTGCTGCCAGTTCTTGATTAATATAATTTCCAACTGCTCCGCTATTGATGTATGCTTCAACGTCATGCATTCTTGACGACTGTTGGTGGTTAATTAAGATCACTGGTATTGCAAAGTGCGAGGTCAGCAACTCTTTCTTCTCACTCGACAAACTGACCTCTACGTTTGTCGAGCTTGGTCGTTTTCCGATTCCTTAGCTTCATCCTTCTCTGTGACCCCGACTGTTCTTCTTGGGGGTGTTACTGGACAGTCCTTCAGGAAAAGTCCTGGTTTCCCACAATACAAACAAAGCTGTTGTCTTCATTTTTCCCGCTCTTGTTTTGTTAATGGAGGCCGTATCCCTCCAATCTGCATGGGCTCTACAGCATTTTCAGGTACACAGGGTGTGTTTTCCCTTGGTCGAACATACACAGTCCGAGGGTCTGTCTTAGACTGGTCTGCCTTTCAGTCCTGCAGCCAGTGGTCTAGCTGCACGACTAGATTTATTAATTCTGCACAGTCTCTGGGTGGATCAACCACCTGGGCTAAGACGTCCTTTAATTCGCCTCTCAAGCCTCGATGGAATAACGTGGTTCTTTTGTTTTCTGGCCACCTAGCTTCGGCAACCAGTCTGTTCAAGGTAGCAATGTACGTTAACAAGTCCTGATTCCCCTGTCGGAGGGACAAGAGTTCATTGTCTACTGCTTGTTCCTGGGTATGGCGAGAAAAACGTTTTTCCATTTCTCTCTGGAACCCCCCAAAGTCATGTAATAGAGAATCATCATGGGTTACCAACGGCACTGACCAATCTGCTGCACTACCACTCAGGTATGATAAAACAAAAGCTACCCGAGCTTGGTTGTTTGGAAATGCTCCAGGCCTACAAAGAAAATGAAGGCGGCACTGCTTGATGAATGCCGCATACTTCCGTGGGTCGCCTGAGAACCTTTCTGGTGGTGCCAGAGGCACTGTTCCAGGTAACGTGATCTGTACCGGAGTGGGTGGTATGGCGGGGTTTTGCATTGTTGGATTGCTTCCAGGTAGAGGCGCCTGTCCTGCCTGTGATTGCAAGTATTGCCTGCTAATCTCTTCAGTGCGTTCTTTGGTCACTATTAGGTCTCTCCGGAGGGCATTAGTCTCTTGTTGGGCAGAATGAACCTCAGCACGAAGCTCTCCTAGTAATTGGGCCAATTGGTCCATTTCTGATGTCTCCATGGCGCCCAGGTGGATTTGTTTTGGTAGGCTTCGCGTTCTGTTACGCTCACCTGGTATCCACAGGGACGCCACCCAGCTGGGTTACTCGCTGGTATGCTACTCAGCTTTGCCCTAATGTGGTCTGCGGGGAAGGTTCTGCCTGAAAATACAGGAGGACTGTGTTCAAGACTGATCAACTGGGGTAAGTATCCTCCCTCCACCCCGTATGATTTCAGTCCCTCTGGCACCCTCTCCTCACCTTGTGATAGAATTAGGCATGCTCTCCATCCTGCCTACTTTGCAGGGGCGTGTTGTCTTTCATGGGCGAGTGCAGTCCAGTTACTTCACTAACGTCGGCCCGTTTGATATTTTCAGGTAGGTCTTATTGCTGTTCTTTAGTTTTGTTACTATCCTGCTGTCAGGAAAGATTTCTTAATTGTGGGTAATTTTCCTTCCATGTGGCAACCCCTAAACTTTTTGCTGTTGTTTTCACCATGATCTAGACTTTGCCAAAGAAGTGCAGCCTTCTGCCGCACTCCTCTGGGCTTTCGCTCCATTCTTACGGGGAAACTGACATGCCCTTAAGGCAGTCAGTACCGGGAAACGTTGTTTTCCGTAGTTTATTTATCATGTTGCAGCTTTCGTGCAACATGGCACAAGAGGGCACTGTAAGCTAAGTTACTGCTCTCTTGGGTCTCTAGTCTTCTACAGGCCCTAGATACTCTCTTTGGATTGTAAATGAACGGTGCAAGTGAATCATGGACGGGATTGGTGGCAGCGATCGTTTATTGTGTTTTTGAGATCCTTTTGGCGTTTTAAGCGCGTTTCTCGCGCTTGGCCCAAAATGGTGGCCTGGCTCCCAAAATGGCCAGATCACGAGGCTCTTTGTCCTGTCCACTGACCGTCTTGCCCCCTTCACCTCCCGCAGGTCGAGCTGACCCGGGGCCTTTCTTATTTGGGCACAGATGCTTTCGCTGGCTTCTACAGGCCTGGTGTGTGCCTCCAGGATGGGGGCTGGGATGTCTGGTCCCAATACACATCCTAGGCGCCAGAGAGTCTAGGGTGGTGTGAATGCCTGGGACCCCCCGTGGTCCGTGATGAGGTCCACAGATGGTGTGAGTGTTTTATGAGCGGATCTCCCATTGGGTCCCCTCCGTTTTGGCGCGAAGAGAACCGTGGATAAGAGGGGGCTGGAAACGCCACTACCAGGTCGATCTCCTGAGTTGTCACGAACAAAGGAATACAGGAGCCAAGTATCCTGCAACCACGGAACCGAGGAATTGCTGGTGACCCGCTGAAGGACTGCTCCTCTGCACTGCTCTCGCTTTGTGAAACCCTTTCTACCTCGGATCGAATGAGAAGGCCTGTACTGGTACTTCGACCCTTGGAATAGTGGGAACAACTATTCTCGGCATCTTCACCATCTCCTGCACGTAAGCCTTCGGAAGTGTCTCTGGGCCATCCAGCAGACTGACCAGCCTACCCAGGAGTCTTGCTCTGTAACCGCCGTCAGGTTGTGTTGTATTACGAGTCCTTGTCACTCTCACACGATTCGTACACTTGGCATTCCCAGGTCTGACGTGAGGAGTGTACATTTGGCTGGAATACACATGGCCGCTCCGTTGCCCTGCTGTGGTAACAAACTGTGCGGGTTCACTGCGTTTGGGACGTCCCCAACTCAACTTCTGCTGCTGCGGAATCTACACGACGACGAGACGTCCCCTGCTCCTATCTGAACCTGCCAGCACTGAAATGGACGTGGAGAAGCCTGGGTCTGCTTGCATCGGGGACCGGTGAGTAGCATCGCTAGGAACTGGTCGCCCTCCTGCAGGAGCCCATAGCTTTTCCCCGCTGTGTCTATCAGCACGCCTTTCCATACCCGCGCTTTGCTTCTGCCCACAGTGGAGGCTGCGCTTGAGTCGTGGAGCTCTGTTCATCTTCATTTGTTCACCGAACTAAACTGCTTGATTCCCTCGAAGAGAATCCCCTTTTTGCCCGTTGGCACCAGCGTGTGCAGGTACTTTTGAGCACAAGGCTCCACTCTTTGTAGGGCTTGGACTTCCTTTTAGTTAGGTGCCTCTGAAGGCGGACTGGGTCTAATTATTATTCGCACTGCCTGTTTTCCTCCCCATCTAGGTGGTCTACACATTTCGTGCGTCTAACTCGTTAGACTCGTTTGTATTTGTATATATATTGTATTGGTTTGGTATGAGTTGGTTTACTTGAGTTTTATTGTGATTTCTCGCTACGGTCAATGTTATAAAGGCCTTGTAATAAATGTGTATATATTTTTAATATAACACCTGTTTGGAGTAATTTGTAAGTGTCCTTGCTTTGTGTGCTCATAGCGGGCTTTCAGTCACCCTCACCCCTCTTGAGACCTAGTCTTGACCGCCGCGATCGCTACCCTGATTGGTCTGGCTTGTCCAGAGGTTACCCTGTTCCAAGAAACTAGGTTGGCCTTCTGAATCTCTGCACCTCCAGGACAGAGTTCAGAAATCCGTCTTAACAAATTGGTGTACAGCGGTGGGATACGACTGAAGGTATCCAGTGTTGCGCACGAGCGAAGGCATTTCAAGTTATTCCTACCAGGACAAGTAGTGAATTGTCGTAGTATAACTTTAAAAAGGCCATAGTTCTATCTAACAGTATGGAAACAAATACCTTGTTAACTTTAAATGCTTCTAAATCCGAAATATTGAAAAAGATGTGTGCGGAGAGAGGTGTCTCCTCTCAAGGCACCAAATTGGATATGATCCAAAGAATCGTGGCGTGGCAAGAAGCGCAGCTTGATGCTATAACTTCTGAGGACAGTGCGGAAGGAGGTGGGGCTGCTCTCATTGGTAGAACCGACGGTTCTGCCGCTGCACTGATCCACCGCGACCACGAGGAAAGGGAGGATGAGATGTCTAATGTTTCCTCTGCCAGTGTCGATGGGGAGGCCATGCTTGAATTCAAGAAGCAAGAGCTGCGGTTTAGGCAGAAGGAGCTTGAGTTCAAATAACCAAACTAAGAATGGAACAGGCCAAAAAACAGAAAGACAGGGGTCACCAGTTGGAACTGGCCAAGCTTCAGGTTGCCAATGGATCCAAGGGTCCTGGACATGGGTCTGGGGCCTCCTCTCATCCACGGTTTCCAAAAGATCTGCTCAGTGTGTATGAGGAAAAGAATGATATTATGGACTGGCTGAATACGTTTGAGTATGCATGTGAAGTTCAACAAGTTGACAATGCTGATAAGATTGCCTGGTTACTCAGCAGACTGCCCCATTCTGGCTGTAGTGCCATTATGGAAATGTCAAAGGCTAAGCGAACGGATTTCGAGAGTATAAGAAAAAAGAGGGTGGTACTTGGGTATCTTATGAAACCGAATCCTTAAAAAACTTGACTGGCTGGGTCGAAGGTTATAAGGTTTCTACCTTTGAAGTCATGATAAGTCTTGTCATGCTGGAACATATTTTTGCATCTTCTTCCCCGGAGCTTAAGCAGCATTTGGCCGATTCGAAGGAGATAGATCCTAAGAAGCTGGCCATTGCCGCAGATTTATGGGTGTCACATCGAGTGTCCCATAAGGACAAAACTCATCCTGGTAAGCAGGAGGAAGGGAAAAAGTCCAAAGATAAGGAGGGTGGAGAATCTGATAAATCTTCTTCTCAAAAGGGCCACAAAAAGAAAAATAAGGGTAAGACACAAGAGAACTCACAGGGTAGTGGAGGTCAGCCTCCGAAACAGAACTCTGGTTACAATAAGCCTCCCTATGTAAACAGACCCAATGGATCTTGTTTTGCTTGTGGAGCAACTGACCACGTGAAGGGGGATCCCCGGTGTAAGGTTAAACCTTTGGGGGTCCACTCCGCTAATCTGGCCTTCTCCTCCTACGAGGAAGAAGAGATTACAGGAGCATCCTTCTCCTCAGACTCCTTCCCCAGCGGGATAGAAGCTGAGGTAGTTTTAGTTTCCCTGGGTTCCTGGGAGCCTAAAGTCGCAGAGGCTTATGCTAGGATTCCAGATAATACCAAGCACTACTTTAAAGACAGTGTGCTGATCAATGGAGTGGATACTCCAGCTCTTAGGGATAGTGGGTGCAGTCGAACTGTAGTGGATTCTACCTTGGTAGACTCAGAGAAAGTTGCCAGAGCTACTCTGCTGCCCACTAAGTTGGCTGACCGCCCACCTCGCATGTTCCCAGCAATACCTGTAAATCTTACTTTAAATGGTACAGCAGTCTGGATTCCAGTGAGCATTCAGAGAAACGTCCCAGGAAAGGTCTTGTTAGGCAATGATCTCAGAGCTTTAGGGCTCGTAGGAGACACTGCCGACAGACCCTGCACACGGTCTCAAACACAGGCAGCATTGGCCAAGACCAATACACCGCCCCAGCCGAAGGGGAAACCCAACGCGAAAGGAGTAAACAAGTCAAGACGAGGGAAAGAGAGCATTCCCCCGAACTCGCCTACCACTGCGGTGGAGGAAGTTGGTCAATCACCCGGGCCTGAAGAGGAGGTGGCGATGCCTGAAGTATTTGACCCCAACTACCATCCGGAACTAAAAGACTTATTAGTAGAAGGTGGTCCTGACAGGGAAGAATTGAGTAAAGGCAAACGTGAGTGCCCATCTCTGGAAGGCCTAAGGAGACAGGCCTGCTCCCAGCTTGAGGGTGAACCCCCTGGGACGCATCGGATTTATTGGGAAGGTGGACTCCTGTATAGTGAGCCCACAGAGTCTACAGAAGGAGACCATAGGAGGTTGGTGGTTCCCCTTGCTGTAAGACCCTTCCTTCTGCAGTTGGTGCATGAAGTGCCCCTTGCTGGTCACCTTGGTATTAAGAGGACCAAGCAAAGGTTATCCATGCACTTCTATTGGCCCAAGATGGGGGTGCAAGTAGAAAGTCACTGCAGGAGTTGTGCCTCCTGCCAGTTATCTGGTAAGAGTGGCTCAACAATCCAAGCTCCATTGGTACCACTCCCAGTAGTGGGAATACCATTCGAAAGGGTAGGGATCGACATTGTTGGTCCCCTTGACCCGCAGACATCCTCAGGCAATAGGTTTATCTTGGTGCTAGTCGACTATGCTACCAGATATCCTGAGGCCATCCCATTGAAAACTGTAACTGCCAAGTCAGTTGCAAAAGCGTTACTTGCCATCTTTACTAGGGTTGGCTTCCCTAAAGAAGTTGTGTTTGACAGAGGCAGCAACTTTATGTCAAAGTATATGCAGGCTATGTGGAAAGAATGTTTGGTCACCTACAAGTTCTCTTCTGCATACCACCCCCAGACCAATGGTCTCGTGGAACGTTTCAACAGAACGTTAAAGAGCATGATTGGGGCTCTGGAAGAACCTCAGAGAAGAAAATGGGATCTTCTTTTACCATGCTTACTGTTTGCCTACCGAGAGGTACCGCAGGAGGGTGTTGGCTTCAGCCCCTTCGAACTTCTGTTCGGTCATCCTGTACTGGGACCCTTAGCCATAGTCAAAGAGGGATGGGAGATGCCCACTCCCCCTGTTACTACCAACGTAGTAGATTATCTGCTGGGGCTCAGAAAACGGATGGTACTCCTGATGGGCTTGGCTAGTGATAAATTGAAGGCAGAACAAGCGCTGGTGAAACATTGGTACGACCAGAAAGCTTCCCTCATCAACTTTACACCTGGTCAGCAAGTCCTGATCATGAATCCCATAAGGCCTCGAGCTTTACAGGACAAATGGTCAGGCGCTTACACAGTGGTGGAGCCCCTGGGTGAGGTTAACTATTTAGTGGACCTTGGAATGCCTGGACAGGCTCCAAAAGTATTCCACGTAAATAGGCTGAAGGCTTTCGTCCCAAGAGTCGTAATCACAGCACTGCTACTGGCTTCAGATGTTGAGGAAGAGGAGTCTGTACCTCTCCCCGACCTGTTCCAAAGTGGTCCTTCAGATAGCTCCTTTGAGGGTGTCCGAGTGGCCCCTCACCTGAATTCTAATCAGCAGGCTGAGGTGAAAAGTTTGCTTAGGGAGTTTTCCCCCCTGTTTTCACAGTCGCCTGGTTTGACACCTTGGTGCAAACATAACAAAGACACAGGAGACAGTGTACCTACCAAAAGTAGGGGATACAGGATGTCAGACAAAGTACGGTCTTACATTAAGACCGAGGTCAACAAGATGTTAGACCTTGGGGTGATTGAACCCTCTAGTAGTCCTTGGTCCAGCCCTGTGGTTTTGGTTCCATAGGCAGGCACTTCTGAATTGAGGTTCTGCGTGGATTACAGGGCTCTGAATGCTGTCACCAAGACAGATGCATACCACTTGCCTCGAACAGATGAGCTGGTGGATACTTTGGGTGCCTCCAAGTACCTCAGCACGTTTGACCTCACTGCTGGCTATTGGCAAATAGCTTTAGCAGAACATGCCAAGGAGAAGACAGCGTTTTCTACTCCAGACGGCCTTTACCAATTCAGGGTAATGCCGTTCGGGTTGAAAAATGCACCTGCCACTTTCCAGAGGCTTGTGAATCATGTGTTGAATGGGTTGGACGAATTCTGTCTTGCATATCTGGACGATATAGCAGTTTTCAGTGCCACCTGGGAAGACCATTTGAAACACCTCGGGATTGTGCTCCAGGCTCTTCAGAAAGCACACTTGACCATAAAGGCCAGTAAATGCCAGATTGGACAAGCCTCAGTGGTTTACCTTGGACATGAAGTAGGTGGAGGGAGGATATAGCATCTTCCCAGTAAAGTACAAGCAGTACAAGACTGGCCTACCCCCACTACACAGACCCAAGTGAGAGCCTTCTTAGGACTCACGGGGTATTACCGCAACTTTGTGGCAGACTATGGCACCATAGCTGCCCCTCTGACTGCCCTCACCACTCCGAAGAAACCCAAGAAGGTAACTTGGACCGACGAGTGTGAGAAGGCCTTCAATGGCTTAAAAGACTCCTTGTGCCAGGCCCCTGTCCTCAGGGCCCCTGATTATCAAAGACCTTTTATTGTGCAGACGGATGCCTCTGACACTGGGATAGGAGCTGTACTATCGCAAGTAGATGAGAAGGGTAAGGAACACCCTATTGGTTTTATTAGTCGCCAGCTTAAGGACAGAGAGCTCAGATGGTCCACAGTGGAGAAAGAATGTTTCTCTGTTGTGTAGGCCCTACGGAAGCTGAGGCCCTACCTCTATGGGACCCACTTCACTGTGCAAACTGACCATAAGCCCTTAAAGTGGCTAATGAACATGAAGGGAGAGAATCCAAAGTTGCTTAGGTGGTCCATAAGTCTACAAGGCTTCGACTTCACTATTGAGCATAGGCCAGGTGTCCAACATAGCAATGCTGATGGGTTGTCCAGAATGTTTAACCGACCTGAACACGAGACTCATCCAGGGGTGGATTAGTTCCCCCTGTCCATAGTCTGGGAGGGGCGAGTGTTAGGAAAGATTTCTTAATTGTGGGTAATTTTCCTTCCATGTGGCAACCCCTAAACTTTTTGCTGTTGTTTTCACCATGATCTAGACTTTGCCAGAGAAGTGCAGCCTTCTGCTGCAGTCCTCTGGGCTTTCGCTCCATTCTTACGGGGAAACTGACATGCCCTTAAGACAGTCAGTACCGGGAAACGTTGTTTTCCGTAGTTTCTTCATCATGTTGCAGCTTTCGTGCAACATGGTACAAGAGGGCACTGTAAGCTTAGTTACTGCTCTCTTGGGTCTCTAGTCTTCTACAGGCCCTAGATACTCTCTTTGGATTGTAAATGAACAGTGCAAGTGAATCACGGACGGGATTGGTGGCAGCGATCAATTCTTGTGTTTTTGAGCTCCTTTTGGCGTTTTAAGCGCGTTTCTCGCGCTTAGCCCAAAATGGTGGCCTGGCTCCCAAAATGGCCAGACCACGAGGCTCTTTGTCCAGTCCGCTGACCGTCTTGCCCCCTTCACCTCCCCCAGGTCGAGCTGACCCGGGGCCTTCCTTATTTGGGCACAGATGCTTTCGCGGGCTTCTACAGGCCTGGTGTGTGCCTCCAGAATGGGGGCTGGGATGTCTGGTCCCAATACACATCCTGGGCGCCAGAGAGTCTAGGGTGGTGTGAATGCCTGGGACCCCCCGTGGTCCGTGATGAGGTCCACAGATGGTGTGAGTGTTTTATGAGCGGATCTCCCATTGGGTCCCCTCCGTTTTGGCGCAAAGGGAACCGTGGATAAGAGGGGGCTGGAAACGCCACTACCAGGTCGATCTCCTGAGTTCTCACGAACAAAGGAATACAGGAGCCAAGTATCCTGCAACCACGAGGCTGAACCGAGGAATCGCTGGTGACCTGCTGAAGGACTGCTCCTCTGCACTGCTGTCGCTTTGTGAAACCCTTTCTACCTTGGATCGAATGAGAAGGCCTGTACTGGTATTTCGACCCTTGGAATAGTGGGAACAACTATTCTCAGCATCTTCCCCATCTCCTGGACGTAAGCCTTCGGAAGTGTCTCTGGGCCATCCAGCAGACTGACCAGCCTACCCAGGAGTCTTGCTCTGTAACTGCCGTCAGGTTGTGTTGTATTACGAGTCCTTGTCACTCTCACGCGATTCGTACGCTTGGCATTCCCAAGTCTGACGTGAGGAGTGTACATTTGGCTGGAATACACACGACCGCTCCGTTGCCCTGCTGTGGTAACAAACTGTGCGGGTTCACTGCGTTTGGGACGTCCCCAACTCAACTTCTGCTGCTGCAAAATCTACACGACGACGAGACGTCTCCTGCTCCTATCTGAACCTGCCAGCACTGAAACAGACGCAGAGAAGCCTGGGTCTGCTTGCATCGGGGACCGGTGAGTAGCATCGCTAGGAACTGGTCGCCCTCCTGCAGGAGCCCATAGCTTTTCCCCGCTGTGTCTAACAGCACGCCTTTCCGTAATTGCGCTCTGCTTCTGCCCACAGTGGAGGCTGCGCTTGAGTCGCGGAGCACTGTTCATCTTCATTTGTTCACCGAACTAAACTGCTTGATTCCCTCAAAGAGACTCCCCTTTTTGCCCGTTGGCACCAGCGTGTGCAGGTACTTTTGAGCACAAGGCTCCACTCTTCGTAGGGCTTGGACTTCCTTTTAGTTAGGTGCCTTTGAAGGCGGACTGGGTCTAATTATTATTCGCACTGCCTGTATTCCTCCCCATCTAGGTGGTCTACACATTTCGTGCGTCTAACTCGTTAGACTCGTTTGTATTTGTATACATATTGTATTGGTTTGGTATGTGTTGGTTTACTTGAGTTTTATTGTGATTTCTCACTACGGTCAATTTTACAAAGGCCTTGTAATAAATGTGTATATATTTTTAATATAACACCTGTTTGGAGTAATTTGTAAGTGTCCTTGCTTTGTGTGCTCATTGCGGGCTTTCAGTCACCCTCACCCCTCTTGAGACCTAGTCTTGACCGCCGCAATCGCTACCCTGATTGGTCTGGCTTGTCCAGAGGTTACCCTGTTCCAAGAAACTAGGTTGGCCTTCTGAACCTCTGCGCCTCCAGGACAGAGTTCAGAAATATGTCTTAACACCTGCATGCCTTTTCTTGTTTAAAATGTCTCTTTTTTCTCCCTTAGGTATGCAGAGCTTCAGTGCGGCGAACTGGCTTGGTTGAGCCCCGCTTGTAAATGATGGCGCATTAACAGCGCTATGATGCGGTAACTACGCGATATGCGCAGCGCTGCAAAGTCTTGCCTTTGCTAACCTGTGTTTTCCTTCCTTGTAGGTCGCGGTGTTCTTCAGCGTGAGTGGAATGTCTGGAGTGGTGTGAGCCGAGAGGCGACCAGCCAGGTAAGCCTTTTGAGCAGTTCGTAATTTGTAAAAGTCTCTACTGCTTTCTTTAATGTTGCCTCTATCTTCCTCTTTCAGGTCGTTCTGTCCGGGAGGCTTGCAGATTCGAGGAAGCTGTTCTCAGTCGCTGTGAGTGTTTAAAGATGAAGACTGCAGGTAAGATGCTGCTGCTAATGATGTTCCTTTTGTCTCCTTGCAGGTTCTGCTTCTCCGAGGTTCGAGGGAATAGCTGGACACGGTGAGCTTCACGTTGCAAGCTGCAAAGTAACGCAAAGCGTGTTGTCTTGCTCGGGTGTCGTTTAAATAGCCCCAACAAAATATCCAGGTAAAGTAGTCCCTAGGCTACCACACCCAAAAAACTAGACCGCATAGCTTGGTTCTTACGAACCAAGCTATGTGGATGCCTCCATGTTGGCTGAAAATACAATAAAGTAGTTCCCAAGCACATTGTTTTTCATGGTGTATGAGCCTGGCGCCATAGGCGCCAGGATGGCCCCATGAGGGCTTTTGAAGAGGATGCCAGGCTCTAGAGGCCCGAGTCCTGACTCCACCTGGCCAATGGGTTTGCCAGAGCGGGTTTTGGGCGAGGGTCGTGACACTTTTACACACTTCCAAAAGTACATAAAGATCTGGATAAGCCACCAGGCAGACCAATAGTAGCAGGAATTAACAGTATCCTAGAACCGTTAGGAAAGTACACAGACTTTTTTCTGCAACCCCTGATCCAAAAAAACAGTACCTACATCAAAGACTCCACACATTTTCTTCAACACTTGAATGGTATACCATTTGACCCCAATAACATTTGCTTTACAATAGACGTTAAAAGTCTCTACACATCCATCCCTCACAATCTTGGAAGAGAACCAGTTGAATGGATACTATTACAGGAAGATGAGATACCAGCGCAAAAGGAATTCATCATGACATTACCTGAATTCATAGGCAATAACTCATATTTCCGCTACAAAGATCAATACTACCTGCAGGTAGCAGGTATAGCGATGGGGGCTACAATGGCCCTGTCCTATGCAAACTCATTTATGCATATATTTGAAACGGAGTATGTACTACAAAACTATTTATGGAAACAGAACCTAGCCATATAGATTAGGTACATCGATGATATTTTTGGAGTTTGGATGAACACTGAATCTAAATCCTTCACGTTGTCTCTCACTCTGCTTCTTGTGTACATCAAGTCTTTCACACATTCTCCTAGTTGATGCATTGACATTGATCCCTATATGTCACCACACAATGCTCTGTTTGCTTTGACTAATCTAAGAAGGCGAGGTATCCTTTTGTCTTGCTCTAAGAGTGCTTGATTTTGTAAACAGGCATTTTTATTACATTCAGTTTGTTGCTTTTTGTTATTTATACTTAGTTTTTTTCCTATAACTTTATTTGCACTTTATTGCTACTCAATTCACACATTACGAGGATTTCAACATACTGCTTAAATACAACAGTAATTTACGTTTCCACCACAAACGTAATTACAAGTATTGATTGTCATGCAGAAAATGAAAGAAGCCAGAAAATCTGCTATGCGTTACCATGGCGGCAACCCCGCCCCCGTGACCACAAGGGGGGTGGGGCGTGAGGCGTACGAGCGCTGGTGATTTTGCTGAGACACAACGCATCACCCCGTCGCCATGGCGATGCGTACATAGAGAGTGAAGCCGCGCGCACTCGCGTCAACGCGGCTTCGCTCGGCTTTCACTCTCTGCGGAAGAGATTGATGAGAGGTGTGTGCTGTCCATGCTCTAAATCACGGCAGATAGACACAGAAGTTTTAGGGTCTAAAGAGACTATGTATTTTCTAATAGATGCTGTTTCATGCTCAGTGTTTACACTGATGGCGCAAGAGGTAACCTACAACAGAGTAGAAAGAAGTAGGATTTGTATCTACTGTTGACAGCATTACGAGGTTAATACAGGAATTGCAACTAGTTGACGCGAACTTTCTCTTGTTTTCTCCATTTTGTGATTTGTGCTGACATCAATCAACCGATACAATTAGCACACGTCGGTATGTTTTTTTAAAATTCTATACTTTACATTACATAATGTTTGGGTTATTGTGCATCTCATTTGAAATTATTGTGAATGTGGTTTGCTGAACCCTAAAGGTTTAAAATTACGGTTTGTCATAAAACACGCATATGTACAGCCCTGAAGATGGTTTTAACCAAAATGCATTGGCATATGTACATATAATGGCTCATTATTACAATAATATTTGCCTCACTACTCGACATAAGTCTAAAGGCTCACACAGCATTAAACAGTTCCTGATTTTAAAATAACAGTTCCAGCATTTTTGTTCAAAATTTTGTTCAATAAGGAACTAAAAGGGTCACAGAAACGAACCTATAACTACCAGATGAATTTTGAATCAACATATGTTTGAACTTTTTCCAGCTCCTTTTGAGGCCAACTGAGAGCGCCAGCAATAATAGGGCGGAGTCACCTTCTTTTTTGTTTGCCTGTAATTTTCATGGTCCCTGTCTCATAGGACCATTTTTCACTGGCAGCTCCAGGTTAAAGTTACCTAAAAAAGCATTATTAATATTGTTTTTTCAACTCACAACATTTCTTAAGACTGATCAACAGTGGTGCCCACCCCTATTCTTCACTTTGGGGCGTGTGCTATGCACACATTCTTAGAAATGAAGGCCTGAACCCTCCCAGGTTCTGATCGGCTCTGTGCTTGAAAGGCTTGGTGGCTTTGGAATGGGGTGAACACGGTTTTCTGTTCGTTTTCTCCTGCAATACAAAAACCCATAATCAGAACATTCCCAGCCCTTTCCCAGGGATGTCATTTCACCAAAATGCCAGGGGTAGCGGAAGTTAAATCACACGACTCTTGACCCCCTGATGATGTCACAGGAAGTGATGTCATTTGACCCCACCCCAAAGTGATATCACAGGAAGCTGTTAGGCAGAATCCTATGCAGTTCCCTTAGGGAGCACTACAGAAGATTAGGACTGCAGGTATATGCAATAAATCCCCTTTGATATCAGTCTGTACGACCCAGATTTAGTTGGTAACTGTGGCTGAGCAGCCAGTCTTATCTCTATGAAGGAGAGGAGCAGTATTCAGGGTTTGCACAATAGGACTACAATACTATGGAACATGGAAACACTGACCAAAGCTTTGCATCAAAAAGAATATATATTTATTTTACACACTCTTACCTCCACACCCAATCATTATCATTAAAGCAAGTTAAAACAGTCAAGAAAAGTATACATAACTCCCTAATTAAATTGTAGACAAGTTTGAGCAAGAGTGAAAACTGAGCACAATGGCACAGTGTAAACCAAGCAGAAAGGGCACTCTAACAATTTCTTAAGGGGGAGGGAAAGGTCAAGTTATACAGGGTTAGACTCCTAAACACACCAGCAATACTTCCCAATTGGATTGTGAACAAGTTAGGCAAGGTAGTACTTTAGCATAAGCAATACTTAGGTGAAAACTGAGCAAAATGGCACTTCAACAATATATAAAGGGGAGGGAAAAGGTGGTTATAAGAGTTTAGGTGCACCAACACATTTCTTGATGAAAAGCAATCTAGAGAAGGCAGTTGTAACAGATTTAGCCAGAGTCAATAGGCCTGTGCCAGAGTCAGTGGTACAAGGCAAAGTGCCCAGGATAAACCGGTTCTATTAGCTGCAGTCAAGTCTTTGTTTAACGGTTCAAAAAGGAGAGTGCAGAAAGTTAAAAGACAATGTTAGACGAATAGGGGGGCCAGCCCAGAAGGTAAGTAAAGGATTTAAAACCCCTTTAGCAGTACACAACGAAACGGGAGGCCTGGCGGAATAATGTACCTTAAAAGTGGATGCGGCTCCTGCGGTGGCGGTAGTTCCCGACAGTTCCTGCAGTTCGGGAGATCCAGCAGAGGAAGAGTGGCTCTCGTCGTAGAGGAAGGTTGAGTCACTGCACTGCCCAGGGAAGAAACCATCTGCGGTGAACGCCGAAACGGAATAAAAGGTACGCTCCTTTAAATCGTGGTCGTGGTGGACGGGTGCCTGGCTATCCGGTCTCCTAATGCTTGGCACTGGCGATTCGACCAAGGCAGGTCCTGGAAGGCGATTGGCGAACTGGCTGGCCCCACCAGCTCAAGGGAAGAAGGCTCTTGCAGGCAAAGATCTTCTCTGGTCGTTGGAGAAAAGTGGTGAGGATCTGCAGCAGGGCTTCACCGGTGGTTCAGTTGTTGCAGATGTCTTCGGCTTCTCTCCTCTTCAGATTTCTTAGGTCCAGTGGCGACGTCTTGTCCTCCAGTCCTCAGATCCCTGCTTTTATGCAGAAAACCCCAAATTCATACAGCCTAGCTGTCACTCACGCAGTGGGATGTCTATCCTGGTGGGATAACCCCCCAGCCTATCAAGGCAGAGTGCGACTTGGGTTGCCTAGGTAACCCTGTCCAGGGGGCCTACTCTCCCTCCCACACATCCTGTCTACCCCAGACTCAGTGGCGCCGAAAGGAGTGCGCCAAAAGGACGAACAAAGGATCCCCGACCTGGGTTTGGATTAGGGAGCAAGACACGAGAAAGAAATATTATTAAAGATCTGGCAACAAAAAAAAACACTGGATTAAAGTTGATTTTAAAATAACCCGGCGGTATGGTAGAGGATGTCAGTAAAAGTGGTAGCCTCGAACAATGGGAAAATCCCAAGGAAAATATTTGCAGTCGAATTTTAATGGTAGTAACCACTGCCACCAGCCAGAAACTTTGGAGAGAGGGACTGGACAGTACCCTTTCAAAAATGAACACCAGGGAAAAACTATTAACCCTTTCCAGTACCTCCATAGTTAGATGATTTGTTCTGGTTTTGTTCATAACTATTGACTAGTAAAGTCAATGGTAACTTTAATTGCCCTGGGAGACAGTAGTCAGTCCCAGGGTATGGAGTCTATTTTTGGGGATCACTATGACAAACCTGTGTTACTGCACCGAGGGTGTTGTGTAACACATATGTAAAAAGATGATACCTATGAGGGTGAGAAAAACCCCATAGACCATCAGCACAAAAATAGCCTAAAAAACACATCAGCAATATGTCTAAGAGTGGGAAAAAGAGTCTCACTCTTAGCAGGAGAAAAATGTAAACCCTTCAAATCCAGCAAAGCTGCTGGGGGACTCTATAGGTAAGCCTAAAAAACACATCAGCAATATGTCTAAGAGTGGTAAAAAGAGTCTCACTCTTAGCAGGAGAAAAATGTAAACCCTTCAAATCCAGCAAAGCTGCTGGGGGACTCTATAGGTAAGGGAAATTAGCCTTTTAAGAGAATTCTCCCTAACAGAAGCCATGGAACACGACCTTTCACCCGTTGACAAAACAGAAAGTGGCATCACATAGCATTGTACACTACGAAAAATACGGTTACGATATCACTATAATGTGATGTACATTTCATACAAGAATGGATCGCCATATGTATCGTATGATCAGTGTGTATAGGCACATATTACCAAATTACTGTGAATGCAAGCAGACGTCCATGACCAAATGATAATGATGTGTTATTACATAGCACTTACGCTTAAGCACTTTCTATAGAAAAAATATACATCCAATATCACCCAACCTGTGTTGGTACTCATTTATCGACCTCAGAAGGATGAACGGGTGAGTGAGGCGTTTAAGAACAGACTAAATCAGTGACTCACCCCCTGAAGTGTGCCTGAAATAAACCTTTAATGAGTCTAGCAATTATTGTATAGAATTCCAGAAAGACACATTTTTTGGCATTCCTATTCTTTCTTATTTATGGTCAGTACTGAAAGTGTTAGACTTGTGGCACTCCTGTTCTTATTTTTCTTCTTTTTTTAAGGGGCCTGAACAAGAAAGCCAGCCACTCTTTCTTTTATTTTGAGGTCGCAAGGAAGACCACAGAGGTTGCAAGGGAGACCTCTGGTGACCCCTAAATGACGTCCCTGCCTTTCTGATCCATGAAAGGAAAGGTTAGTGGCACCCCTTTCCTTTATTCTAAGGTTAGGCTTTTTGTGTAGTGCTTGATTAATTTAAAAATGTTTTTATTGGTATTTATAGTGTGCAATAGCATTTTGTGGCTCAATTCACAATCAATTGACTCATGTTTACATAGCACAGATTAACAACAACTAGAAACTTTGTGATAACAACAAACAGTCTTCACTTTCAAACATATTCATGAGGGCACTCTATTATACTTCAGGGGACCCCTGATATTTAAGGTGTCGCTACGGGTTGCGAGGACCAGAGGACTTCAATTCCGAACGCCTCATGCAGCAGCCAAACCCACAACGATTTCTAGCCATCTCAGGATTGATCCCAGTTGACTCATGGGGGTTTGTCGTCCAACGGATGAAACACATTCCAGACCAGTGCCTTCCAGGCCTCATATGCAGTGCTGGCATCCCCACCTGCCTTAGACACACCTTCACCCCATACCCTGGTTTCAGCCCCTGTCCAGTGTTCCAGTTCACTATACCACCTGGCGCACTGTGGGCCCCCAGCCATTTTCCATGCCATTGCAATGGCTCTCTTGGCTAGCACACATACCATGTCCATAAATTTAATTAGGTGCCTAAATGTGCTAATTCTCGGGTAGGCCCCCAGAAAGCATTCCATTGGCGTCTGAGAGTGCAGGCCGTTAGCAGTGGCGACGGCTCAGCGAATGCCCGTGTATGGGCGCTCGCATGCAGGTTTTAAATCTAGCAACCAGTCCAGCCTTTTTGGCAGAAGAATAACAAGTGCAGGCTAGGCTGCAGGTCCTGCTGCTGGGACACACCAGTGAATAGACTTTAAACGCTCCCTGCTGCTGAGAAGAAACATAATGATACTAATAAATGTGTCCTGTAGTGCTTCATGTAAAATGCCTCCAGCTTCTACGCACTGTAATAACACGTGCTATCACCCCGTTTCTTTTTAATGGTGCTAGAATTATCAACCTCGGTTGCCCTTGAAGAGTGGGCTGGGCTACTCTCATAGATACCGAAGTGCTGACTCTGAAGTCCCCAGAGTACCAAAATAAACGTCTGACATCAGCTGCGGCGTGCTTTGCATGACTCGTCTGGGAGGTAACCCATGCGGCATGCTTGATGCCCCCCTTGCATACGATGAGGAAGTCGTTCTCCTCAAGTTTCCTCTTGAGGTACTCATCAGCTCGCGGTAGTTATGTAACTGTGTTTGTCTTGAAAGCCAAATAAAGATTTTTCATGAAGCTGCGTGTTGGTCAGCAAAACTTCCAGAGCGAGTGGCAAAAGCGAGGCGTACATTTAGAGTCTGGCGGGAGCAGCTACGCTTGAATATTTAATTAGTAAGTAATTAAGAAGGCATACTTTTTATTATTTATTTTTTAATTAGTTTGCATTCGTTTTTTTCACATGTAACCATACAGTGCAATAAACCAACATCCAATTTTAACTTACATACTTAGTTACATAAGGAAACATGGGAACAGACTTAGATACAGCCTGATAGCGGTAAGTGGACATAGTGAAAGTAACAAGTGTTAGGCAGTGTACACTTTAAGCGCCGCTGTACAAGGAGGCAGAGATCGGAGGGTCTGAAGGGTGATGTACTGGGCACAGGTTAGTGTGGAGTGGGTTGGGTTTAATAGCATGGTTTTTAGCATTTTCTAAAGTGACAAGTGACAGGACTCAGCCCTGAGTGGGTTAGGTAAGGCATTCCATAGTCTGGGGGCGATGTGGGGGAAGCCGATGCCGCCCGCTTTGACCCTTTTAATAGAGGGGATAAGTGTTGTATCTTGCTCCCCAGCAAGATGTGCCTGGATCAGAGATGACATAGAGCAGGAACCAAGCTGACCCAGGTAAGTACAAACAGAAGATGCTTTATTGTCTTAGTTACATAGATGCAGTTATGAAAGGTAAGGTAGGAGAGAAGTTCACAAGCATCTGTCCTGGTTCCCTGCCATCCTCCAAGTCCCAACCATCACTTTACAGAACCCCCCAAGCCTCCAACACTCCAGGCTCCACCTCACCATTCCATGAGGCCCCTGCACTCACACAGACAGTCACACTGATCATCCAAGCTACAACAATAAGCAGCTGGTTGGCGTGACAAGCTCTCTTGGGACGCCAGGAGGTGGCTCT
The DNA here is from genome assembly GCF_040938575.1 of Ambystoma mexicanum. Lineage (NCBI taxonomy): Eukaryota > Metazoa > Chordata > Amphibia > Caudata > Ambystomatidae > Ambystoma > Ambystoma mexicanum. The sequence goes on along the minus strand of NC_090925.1, from coordinate 321,340,024 downwards.
GACAATTTTCTCTGAATGGTAGGGAGGGGCTGTAAGCGCCAGGGCCTTGTGAGTTAGGGGTAAGCGTCTTGAATTCTGTTCTTTGACCAGTGGGCTGTGCTCCTGGCATGTGAGATGCGGTCGAATGCATCTGAAGCCATGCGTTCAGGGCACAGAATTCATGAAAATAGGGTGCAAGGCAAGGGCTTAACGGTTGCCGAGCAGAGAGTGGATCTTGGGTTATTTCAGGTTAGTCACAGAGGCTGTGCACGCTCATAGTGAAGGTGTATCCAGCACAAAATAACACTAACAACATACTATTGTGTACTGCCTTCTGGTTATGATGACTGGCAGCTCCATGCAGAGGAGTCCTCCCCTAGTTGGAAAAAAGGCATACACTGGAATGTATGTTACACCGTTGGGCTTACTGCACACAAATACCCAGGCTTGCTTTTAAGTGGAAAAGGTTTCTTTAATGTGACAGGTCACAGATCACAAAAATCGCTAACCTGGCTCCATGGCCTTACAGACTAACATATCCATTTTATCAAATTGCCAAACAATTAAATAAATAAGCAATTTAAATTCCCCTACAATTAAATAAATAAACCATTTAGAATTCCTCCCTTCCTATCCCTTGCTCCCTCCCGTCCCTTTAAATATCTCTCAAGCTTCATTCCTGCTTTCTCCCATCTTCTCCTTGAGGCCACACCCCTCCTTCTTCAGTACTGCTTCCCCCACTCTGTACCTCTGGGGTAGCCCGTTCGTGCAAACAGCACCACCCCCCTCCTTTACTGTGCTAGTACCCCATTGTGCTTCCCCCACCCTCCTTCAAAGAGCCAATGCCCCCGGCACCAGAAAAATCCTCCCCTTATGTGTTCTTTCTGCCCCACCCCCTCCTTACCCAAATTCTCCTCTACCACCAACTCGTCACGATAACCTACACTGCCAATCTTACATCCCCCAGGAAATACATGTTTCCTAACTGCGACAAATGCACCCCATTCTCTTGAAACAATGAAAAAATCCTCATAAATTATTTTCCTGGTGTGCCAGCATTTGCACCCCCCAAGCTCTGCAAAACTTAATCTCCCCATTGATCTTTATCTTTGTCCTTTCTACTGCACCTTCGTTCACCACCCCCCCCCCCTCCATACTCTTCTTTCGCAATAGCTTGGTCCAGACCAGACCCACCTTGGGCCATATCTCCTTTAACCAATTCAGGCTGCTTTTTATACTTTTAGCAGTGACACCCACATATCCCTGACTAGATTGTTCTCCCCTGCAAGAAGAATTATTGCAGCGGCACCCCCTGGCGCACTCTCAAACCTGCTAGCATAGGCAGCAGTTGGTCCCACCTAAGCCCTCCTACCCCCAACCATCTCACTAAGGCAATATTATAACTACATCCCCATTGGGCCCCGAAAATTCTTTTTGCTGTATCTTTCCCTAGCCCTTTCACCATGTAGTGTCCACACATCCAGATCTGCAGCAACTCACCACTCCTCCGTGCTACAGCTGCAAAAGAAAAATGTTAAGAGTTTTCTCCCCACACCCCCAATCTCCATCCTCTCCTAACCGGCCCCATTCCCCAGCTCTCTGATGAACCCCTCTTATTTTCCCTTCTCCATCGCCCCAAACTCTTGACCTTCTCCTCATATAGCCCCATCTTACTACCTTCTGATGCTGCCCCCATCCATAAACAATGGGCCTCATTACGATCCAGGCAGTAGGGGTATAACGGCGCCGGTAGAGCTGCCGGTGCTGTTAACCCCCTACCACCTCATTATGAGGTCTGCTCGCGGGTCCCGCTAAGGACGCCTGGTAAAACCAGGTGTCCTCAGCGGGCCCCGTGAGCAGACCAGGATGCTAACAACTGGCCCGTCATTAACAGGCCCATTGTTAGCATCCTCCCCATTCCCATTGCGCCCTATGGGGGCTCAAATGGGAATGTGGATGTACCGGGTCTGGGTTGCTTGACTGGAGAAATACCGGGCCCTCCAAGTTCGGAATGGCCCGGTATTTCCCCATTCAAGGAACCCAGACCCGGTACCCAGCAAGGGGGCAGCCATGCCGCTTAAAGCGGCATGGCTACCTCCATACTTGTAATGAGGCCCAATGAGTTCCAAACTCTTCAGCTCTCTCCCCCAATGCCAAAAGAGCCCTCTTCATTACCCCTCGAACGTGAGCTGCTGTCACCCTCGACCCATTTTCATGCAAAAAAACCAACCCCTCCCTACCCTAACATGTTTCCCGCCACGCTACTCCCTCACTAACTGGACACCCTCTTTACTACCTCTCCAGAAGCACCCAACAGCCCTTTCCTCTCTGATCCATCTTTAATCTGCTAATCTTTGTCTCTACACTTATTTCCGATAAAAGTACATCTTCCTACTGTAAACCTCCTTCCCCTCTTCTCCCTGCCACCAGTTCTGACACCCTAAATGCCCCAAAGAACAACCAGATAAACAGGTCGAAAACATGTCCCCCTCCCATGATGACCAGCACACCCCACCCAAAATCTTGGACAACCTCAATAACAGAGCCGCTAAAACTGGTCTCCTGCTATCCTTATCCTTCTTTTTTCCCTTGCCCATCCTTCCAGCATCCTACGTGCCATTTCCCCGTTGCTAAGCTGAAAGACCCAAACTCATTTCCCGTAAAAAGCAATGCCCACCAGTTTCCCTGCTATTGTTGCCCTGGAACAACCCTTGTCCATACACCCCAGTATAAAATGAACCACGTCGACCCTTACTCTCTGCTACGCGCGTCGCATGCTGCCCCGTGGATCGCCATACACACGTCTCCTGTCCGTACCATTTAATTCCGACTGCGCACTGCCCTCTGTGACACCACATCCCTTCCTCTATTCCACTGTACCCCCATGTTCACCGTTGCAATTGTTCCATATCATCGATGTTTCCACCCCTGCACCAGGGGCCATCCGTGCACCCCTGTCCATGCAGTTCCATCTCATCGCGATTCCACCCCACTGTACCAGGAGCCAAATAGGCACCCCCAACCATGCAGTTCCCTCTCATCGCTGTTCCACCCCACTGCACCAGGGGCCAAACGTGCACCCCCGACCATGCAGTTCAATCCCCATAACCTGCCACTTTAAGTAGCATCACTGCCTACTTATCCCCTTGAGTGCGTTCTCTTCTGCTCCTTCGCCCGAGCGCAAATCCTCTGATATAACCCCTTTTTGCCCCCAGTAAATTCTTCCAGTAATCTTAGCCAAACTTGCAATCCTCCTTGACTGCTCCTGACAACCTCACCCTATGATGGGTACTTCGCTCCCGACATAGACTGCGCCATGTTTCTACAAAAATGCGAACCAAGGTCACTACCCGACACTCAAAATGGAGATGCCCCACTAACCTCTGTATGTCCCCCAGTATCATTTTCCGGACCGCTATCACCTTCTCAAGCAACCCTACAAGCCTGCTCACTTTGTCGTGCGGCAAGCGTGAGGACCCGGCCACAGCATCCAACTCCCTTCCTAGAAAGGTCAACACCACTGCAGGCTCTTCAGTTTTATCCTACCGCCAATGGCACTCCCAAATCCTGCATCAGTGTCTGAAAGACCGTCAACATCCTCCGCCATTCCTGTTCTCTTCCCGGACCCACTGAAAATCGTCCAACTAATGGAACCCTCCTTCACAACCCGAACTGTAAGTAAAACCCACTGCAAAAAGAGCAAAAGCACTCAAACAATGCACATGAAATTGCCCAGCCCATAGGCAACGCTTTGTCAACATAACTCTGGCCTTCGAACTGCATCCCCAACAGCCAAAAATCTACCAAATGCACCAGTGACAAACGAAACGCTGCCTTGATATCACACTTAGCCACGAATGCCCCACAACCTTCCTTCCTCACCAAAACAACTGCCTGCTCTACACTGGTATAGGACACCTCGCAGTCTTCCAGTGCAATAAAATCATTCATTGACATGCTCTCTGGCCCTGACAAATGTTCAATTAGTATGAATTCTCCCGCAGCCTTCTTAGGCACGACCCCAATGGGAAAACACCCCCAAAACTCCAGACAGATCCGCAAACGGCCCTACCACTCTTCCGCTGCCTCTCCTTGTGCAGCTTCACTCTCACCACTTCCAAATTCTCCCGTGCAGACTTCAAATTTTCCACCCACCGCTGCATCCTTGCACCTTGACAACCACACTTAAAACCCTCGCGAAAACCTTTCCCCAAATTCTTGGCCCCCTTACTGTCCGGGTACACTGAGCCACTCTACCAGAACTGCAACTTTAACTGGAGTATAGTCCTTTCCCCACAACTCCTCGCCCTGCTCCCCGCCCCCTCCCTCTGTCCCCTGTTTGAAAACATTGTGTAACCGGATGCTGTCCCGTACATCGGCTACACTTGTGTCTAAATTTGCACACCGTTCTCGTGTAGCTTTCTTTATTGAATTTCCAACATGCTGCTGATGGCTGACCCCCACCTCCTCCCCTCACCCCCACCCCGAGGTGGGGTGACCATGAATGGGCCGGTATGCAGCGTACGTGCCGGACGTGTAGGCGCCATCCATTGTAGCCATAGTTCCAAATCAATCTCACCCCATACTGCTAGGCTATCCTCCGCCATCCTTGCCCCAAATTCTTCATTGTATCTCACCCCTGAAACTCGTAAATGCCTTCCTTATTACGTCCATGTATTTCAGTAATGCTACACAACTCTCGGGAAACTTCTCGCAATAAACACTTGCATATATAATAAATTCTGACGTCCAATTGTCAATTGTTACTGGCACCTTTGGTCTTGCAGCCAACTCCTGCTCTTCCTCCTTGGACCCTTCTTTCGCTCTCTCCTCCTTTAAAAACATCCACAAACTCTCCTGCTCATATTTTTTCTTTTATCACCCCCATCAAATGCGCAGCCAGCGGCTTTCTAATGCCCATATAATGCATCCTTTTGTCCTTCCCTGCACCCTCTGCAGTCCTCTCCTTAGCAACCTTAATCCCTCCCTGGGCCACGGGCCACGGGCCGCGGCACCTTGTCAGTTTGTACTTCCACAGAGGAGACACTCCTTCCACTAACCCTCACCAAGGCCCCCGCAGTCAAAGTCTCCATCTCCCCACCTGTCCCCTGTGCCCCAGCTCCCTGCCTGCATGCCCCCCACCTCGTAGCTGACCTGACCCATATCACTGACCACTCCCGTTCCTTATGACCTCTTTCTGCCCCGCTGTCACCTAGCCGCAGCATCCTGGCCTCCACCCCGACACTCCTCCTCTCTTTTCTCACCGGGCTCCTGCTGCTGTAACAAACAACTTCAGCAGAGTCCCCCAGCCAATTTCACTATCGTCCTCTTGCGCTTCTGCCCCCCAACCCTATCTTCCCCTTGAAACCTTAAACCCCTCCTCACCCTTTCCCTCCACCGTAATCCATCTTGCTCCTCATCCCCCCATGCACACCCTTCTCCTCTTCCCGTTCATCCTCCCCAGTGAAATACCATTGTTGTTGCCAGCGTACGCTCGGGCCGGGCAGCTCTTCTTCGGGTGAGCCCGGGCGTCCGCCCCACTGCTCCAGTGACATCTTCTCGGCAGGGTCGCGCCAACCCCTTCCTGTTCCTCTCTTCTTGGGCAAGGGGTTCTGTCCTCCACCCTGTACTCAGCCGTGCTAGGGGCCATACTACACCTTCTAGTCTGCTCTCTACTATCTTCCAGAGGGGCCACCCTCAGGCTCTCTACTTCCACCTCATCAGGAACCACGGGGGCCGTACTACGCCCTCCGCATACCGCCCTCCTAAGCGGGGAGGTCATTCCGCACCTTCCCCTTTTTTTAATAACCGACGGGGATAGAGCCCTCCTCCGCCCACCTGAGCTCTTTTGCAGGTATTGCAGGTATTTCCCTCCTCTGGCCCTTTGCACAACCGCCCCTTTTGGGTCTGTGCTGACCCTAACCAGGCCCCTAACCTGTCCTGTGCCCACCTCTACCCCTGTTCCTGCTCCGCTAATGGCCTCCCCCGGCTCTTTAGCTCCAGTCCCACTACCCGACCCTTCACAGTCTGCTCCCCCACTCCTGGTTGCTTTCTTAGGTACCTCCCTCCTACTCTTTCTGACCCCTCTGTCCCATACCCCCCACCCCTTCCTGCTGATGGGCTGCAAACCACCAATATTGCGAGGGCCCCGTCGGACGCCGCTCTGCGCTGTGGCCTACTCTTCCCAACCCCCCTTTCCTCTGTAGAATCCACTACTGCCCCTCCCAGCTGGGATTTAGACTCCCTGCTAATAATACTCAGGCCTCTCTCAATGCCGGGGCATCCAGTAAGCCCTTAGCCCTGGAACCCTGTCCTGCCATCCTAAAACAATAGTAAGCTGATGCAATTTGTTAACGCCCTATCCTAACACACACCCAAAATTGCTGGCTCCCGAACCTGCAATGGATACCCCTAGGCGGTCTCACCTGTAATGGGCTGCGTGGAAGCAGTACGAGGCTGCCAAATATGTGGCATGTATTGCTTCCCCTACTGTGCTGATATCTCCCTAGTGCAGGCAATGGCAGTCCCCACCAGAAGCCTGCAAGGGTGGACTGGGAACTAAAAGAGGCCCTGGAAATAAGTACTGGGGACCAAAAGAGGCCCTGGAAATAAAGTTCAATGTGGCCCCTCATGACACATTTTCAGCAAGCCCAATGCTTTTCCTATGTGGAAATATGGAAATACCACACAAAAGAGGCCCAGGGTGCAGAGGCCCACCGGGAAATCTCCAGAGTTCCCTATAGGCCAGTCCAGCCCTGGAAGCCTGCAATATACATGTCTCCTTGCAGGGCCTGACTGTAATATATTTAGGAAGTAGTACCTGACTTCCTCAAAACAAACTGCTCATTCCGCCCACCTCTACCTGGTAAGAGAAATTGTCTGCGGCAGGGCAAAACTTGTCCCCAGCAATATAAGCCCCAAAAACTACAAAATATTCTCCCCCTCCAGAGCTCCTTTGCCTACGGCAAAAGAAAACAGCTGTTTCATAGCTGTGCAACCCTTAACCATGCAACACGCACACTGCTCCCACGTGGATAACACCCGCAATTGCAGGCCGTCGGATGCCTTGGCAGAAGGGCCTATGCACTGCTGAAACAAATGTGCTGCCCCTTTAAGAGCATGCACCGTCCCCTAGCCACGAGGCTCCGGCACTGCACTCTGGCCTACACACGGGACTAAGATGAACCACTGGGGCAGGAGCACATGCTACCCAAACTCACCGAGGATCTGACCCCCGCTAACAATGCCCCTGGGCCCCCCAACGACACGCAGACCTAACGAGGGGAGCCTGTGCCAGCTGTAAACACACCGCCCAGCAAACGTTAGCATACTTGCCAACATTCTGTGACCGAAAAGATGTAGGATTATTGAAGTAATTATAATTCCCATAACAATGACATCACAGGAACATACTAAGTATATATTGTTGGCAGCATTGAAGCATTCTAAAATACACAACTCATCAAACAGCACAATATGGAAAGATGGTCAAATGTTAAAAATGTATCATTCTGAATGGTAAATTAACACCAAATTCAATTACCTAACTTCACAGAAGGTAATCAGAGCTGGTAGGCAACGTTTGCCACTGCTCTCTAGCAGCAGTTTAGGGCATAGCTCTCAACCATTTATGTGGCAATGGCGGGTGAAAACACCCGATTTTATTTTTGGCGGGTGAGAGGCTCATTGAAACGAATGGGCGTGCAGGAGGCTTGGCGGGTGAGGCAGCTGTTTACAAGGCGGGTGACACCCGCCAAAAGCGTGTGAGTTGAGAGCTATGGCTTAGGCAGTACATATTGCAAGTTGAACACTGAATGACATGGTGACTGATACCCCCCTCAGCCTGATAGGCAGATGCTGTGTGATGGTGTTAAACACTGCCACTTGCCTGCACTAGTGGTTCACCTAAGGGTTGTCCCGGCAAGTGTGCAGGACAGAGTGAAGTAGCTGTCAGGTCTGAGCCCAATCAAAGTAATCACCTACAAGTCCACTGTACAGACAGACTAATTAATGTGTTGCCTGCTTTGTCCTGGAACCTGCCCTAGAGTCACATAAATTAACTGCCACTGCAAAAATCAGTAGGATCTGTCACTGAAATCTGTAGGCGGTAGGACTGCTTAAAAAGCAGTAGCCTACTGCCTAAATCTGTAGGGTTGGCAAGTATGCGTTAGCCACGAAAAACACCCAGGGGGTGGCTCACCCCAGGTAAGGAGGGAAGTGCTTTATTTACAGCACTCCCGCAAATTGTGCCGTTATGGCTGTAACAATTTTGTATGATTTAAATAAAAACATTTCTTTTATATATCCCGCCCCACCCACACCTCTAACCTCTACTCACGCCCTGCACCCTACCTCTAAACTGCGGCCACTAAACCAAGGCCCAAAGCAGGGAAAGCTCGGAAAGCAGCGGCCTGGACAAACGCTATGTCCTAACCGTCGCCTAGTCCCGAACTTTCCCTTCCCCCTTAAGTACCCCTACCAGTGCTCTATGCACAGGCAAGCATGTTTGCCTGTGCGCGCCCAAAATCACCCCCGGGGGAAACGCTTGCGCGTTCCCCTCTGGGCCCCCCATCTGCATCAGGTCTCTGGTAACACCACATAATCAGACAAACTCATTCCATGCATAATAGTGACTCCACCGCTAATGAGTAGTCATGACATTAGCAGCTCTTTAGCCGGAGCTCTCTGGCACATGCTCACATTTTTTATCTTGCTGACAGTTTTGATCTGTCAGTGGGGTTGTTGGATACAGAGGCTGAGCCTCATTATTACAAATACTCTGGTTGAAAGTGTAGTCACGGTTTGAATTGCTGCTTGATCTGTGTTATCTTGCCACAGTAGCAATGGTTTCACAGGGTCAGTGCAGTGATGGGCCACGGGTAGAGGTCAAAAGGATTTGCAGAAATCGTAGCAAGTTTCTCGATCAGAGGATTTGCGTCCTGATCCAGTCCTTGGCAGAAATTCCTGTTTAGCTTTGCTAGATGTTCCTCCAACATCTCAATGCCCAACTCCCTGTGCAGGTCTACTGTTCTTGTAAAAATTGGGGCTACAGCTGCTATCCTCAGGGCTTTGTTTTGCACCTTTTGGAGCGTTGTCCGGTTTGTGTATGCACAGGGGCTCCAGGTCAGAGAGGCATAAATCAGGGTGGATCTAATAATCACCTTGTAGATGTTGACTTTACTCTGGATAGACATGGACCTTGACTGCGCAGCAGCACAGGCCTTTAATTCGGCATGGTTATGCTTCCAGGCGTCACCACGTTTAGGCGTGCATGCGTAGATGCAAGATCACAGATCGTAGTAACAGGGCACAACCGTGTAACAACTAGCGCTTGTAGCGCTATCACAGGCACCACCAACAAATTCTGGATTTTGACCCCTAATCAACAGACTGTATTTTGTCATTCGTGGATCTGTTGGCTGCTATAGTTTCCCTTACCATGTCAAAGCAGTCGCCACCAGTATTGACGGGCATCGAAAGTGTTTCCGGAAAGAAACGGTTCTTGCGCTCTAATTATGGCCTAAACCTCTGTAAGCCATAGGACATGAGCCTTGGGTGACATGGCAGTGGTGAGACGTTTGATTCTTTTACACCAGACAACAAAGTGTCCATTGTGTTGTTCCACTTATCAACCTATGGCTGGCCAACAGTAATGCTCATACTGCACGCCGTTTTGTGCACTCCTCCTGTGCGCCATCAGGCAGTGTCATTCTCAAGGCCATGGGAGGCACCAAGACGACATTTCGTGTGGCTAACTCAGATTCCCTGGTCTGTTCTTCTGCAACCTGATTGTAGGAATCTGCTCTTGGTTCTTCTGTGGGCAAACTGTCTCTGGTATAGGAGTACTGCTCCACCGTTTAGCTTAGCTGACCAGCTGCTACACCGGTAGCATTCTCTTCCACTTTCTTTCCGGGGTCATCATCACAGACGTTCCTCCATTGGGGCTCAGTTTTGGGTTTCGGGATCCACCTGCGCCTGTCTATGCAATCAGAGTGACGAATTATGGCACAGACATCATCTTTTTGTTCCAGCAATGTATCCACTTGCCTGCATTTCATGGACTGTTCACCAGCCTTTTGCAATTGTGGCGGCTCCTTTCAACGGAGTGTCACAGCGGAGCCATGAAGCCTATTGGACTTTGGTATCTCTGTAGTGAGAAATGATTTGGTCTCTAATCAACTGGTCACAGATGCCTTCAAATGTGTATCTGCTAGTCAATTATTGTATGGTTCCAGTAAATGATAGTAGGATTGTTTTGATTTTCTGGTCCTCCATAACCACATTCACTGTGACACTTCCTTTGGGCTCGAACCCCAGCAGAGCTCCTGGAAACCACCATTGCAGGCAGAACCTTCTTTTTTGGCTGCTTTTGTCTACAAACGTTCTGTGACCTTTTGCACCCAAAGCATTGTAGAATAGCGCTTTCTTATACCCTGCGGTAAATTCATTCAAATGCCTCTAAATAATTGTCCAATCTGACTCACCAAATTTGCACCTACACTGGAGGTATGCCAGGCGCAGACAGGAAAATGGTACAAGAGGCCCAACTGGATTCCTGGCACCGGGATATGAGAGGTTTAGTGTTCTGGCATGTTGTATGCAAGAGGTGCGAGGCACTAGATGAGGTGGGGAGGAATGGTATGTTATGTAAACAAGCTTTCAGACCGCAGCAAATCACCATCATAGCAGTATCAGAGCATCTAGGCCTGTCTGTGGAGTGGTGCACTGTGCCCTTGCCTAGGGCATCCATACATTCCTCTGCTGGAGGAAGGAAAATGAGCAAGGAGAAGATGAGAAGATGGGGAAGCGGGAAATAGATGCTACAAGTACAGGGATGCAACCGTAGAAGAATGTTTTGTTATAGCGAGGGTGCATGTCAGTGCTGTTAGGAGAACCATAGGTCTGCAAAGGCACATTGGCAGCAACTGCAATTGGAACCTTTTGAAAACTATTTCTAAAACCAAGTTGTTTAAAGTTGTATAAAATAGAACTTTTACTCTTCCCAGAAATTCTCAGTACATTGACCACTCTGAGTATTTGCAATGCCAGCTTTCACACTCGTGTAATTAGCTGGAAGAGGCCTGCAAGTGCACTCGCCAGAGTGCATTGCATTTCTGTGCTTTTGGTGAAATTCAAATCCTGATGTGTTTGTAACAACTCTTCGCCCCCATTGTGCATTGCATTTCTGTGCTTTTGGTAAAATTCGAATCCTGATGTGTTTGTAACAACTCTACAGCCTCATTCCTGGGATTTAAGTGTTTCTATTGCATCTGATTTCTCTCGTTTGCCTACAAGGCCGATTGGTGGGTTCATTGGTGCTCTACAGTCTCTCTAGCTTCGATCCTTATCTCTCCGCCACCTCTATGGCACTCACCATCTCCCCTATCTACTCTGACTGCTATACTATCACCTATCCTCCCTCCCTCATGAAGTCTGGAAGGAAAATGTTTACAAAAGACATCCTGACCACCAACCCTGGTCTACCCATTGCAGACACCTATGTCAGACACCTACATCAGCGCAACATCCAGACAGATGGTCACTGATATCCTCTTTTCTGTCCCCTCACCAGATCGTTTGACTTCTAATCTTATCTCTACACTCTCCCCTCACACATCTTCACCCATCAATGGTGGCACTAGGTGGGAAGTACTCTTAGCAGGCTTCTCATCATCCAGGTGTATCATTAATGTCTATCGCAATGGCACTATCATGGCTCAGGGTCCTCACCCCAACCTCCTCCTCTTTGACTGGCACTTGCCATCCCTCATCAACTTACTTCCTAACCCTGCTACTCCTTCTTCCTCTCTTTCTGTCCATACTCCTCCTACTGGTGTACCATGCCCCTGTACGGAAAACCTTCAAAGGCAGTGACCGTCTTCATCTGGCCACGCTTAATGTTCGCTCTTCTATCAAACACTCTGCCAACATCTGCCTCCTCCTTGAAGACCTTGACCTAGATATTCTCGCTCTCACCGAGATGTGGTTCAAGGCTAGATCAGTCACTGCTTTTGACTCCCTTCCCACTGATGGCTACACAATCATCTCTAAGCCCCGCCCTAACCATGCTGGCGGTGGCGTTGCCCTGATCTTCCCTGAGTGAGTCCCTTCTTCCCTCATACGCACCCAGCCATACCCCTCCTTCGAGAGCCTGGGATGCAAGCTGGTCCTCTCTCCCACTTCCACCCTGACCATTGCCACTATCTACAGGCCACCTGGCTCTGTCACGCTTTTCCTCTCAGAATGGGCTGATTTCTCCTCCTCTCCCCTCTCATCTACCTCTAAACTCCTTCTCATGGGTGACTTCAACATCCATCTTGACTCATCACTCACGGTATCTACTCTATTCCATGACCTCTGCACTTCGCTCTCCATTCCCCCTCTGGCCCTACCCACTCAACTGGACACACTCACGATGCCTTCATCCACACTGATCTTTTGCTCCCCCGACTCACCACCCCACTCTGTTTGTCAGACCACTCCCTCCTCTGCTCGCACCTGGGTCCACTCTACCACCTGACCGCACCTCCCCCAGCTTTGCCAACCTTGTTCACGGACATCTGCCTGATGAAACGAGTGTTAGCTGCTGAATTTGTATCCACCTTCATCCCCACTGATCCCCCACCGCAGACTCTACCTCGGACTCCGCTCTCAGCAACCTCCATTTTACCATCACTAACACTCTTGACACTCTTGCCCCAGTCATGAGGATCGGCCTGAAACATGCCGGCAAGCGTAACACCTGGTACGACTCTGAACTTGCAGCCCTGAAACACAAGTGCAGAGCTGCAGACTGGAAGTGGCAGATCTCAGGCTCACCCTCTGACAAACTGGCCTGTTGCCTTCTTCAAAGACAATACTGGCTTTCCATCCATTCCAAGAAAAGGGCCCACATCCAGGCACGCATCTCTGGTGCCTCCAACAACACGACTGAGCTCTTTATAGTGTGCAAGGAACTAGCCAACCCTTCAGCAATCTCCACCTCGCCTCTTCCCTCTCAGGCCCTCAGTAATGCATTGGCCACTCACGTCACTGCAAAAATTCAGGACCTCCTGAGCACGCTCTCTTTCTCCTCCCCCCTCACCGTTCCCCTCTCCCATTGCGTTTCCACCTATGGCCTCCCATCCTCCCTCTGCCTATCTGTTCTCCTTCTCTCCTATCACATCCGAAAAGGTCACGAGAGTTGTCCGCTCTATGAAGGTCTCCTCCAAACAGGTCTCCCCCTGCTCTTCCAGAACTATTAAGGACAATATTGGCTCCCTTGCCCCTGCACTTGCTGATTTCTGCAATCACTCTCTTGCTTCTGGAACTTTCCCCTCTTTGCTCAAGCACTCTCTTGTTGCGCCCCCTTCTGAAAAAACATTTGTCCGACTCCTCATGTCCGGCTAACTACCGCCCCATCACTCCCTTCCTTGGGAAACTCTTGGAAAAGCTGGTCCAACCCCAACTGGCCCCGCATACTGAGCTTGTTGGTTGTCCACAACCGTCAATCTGGTCCTTGAGCATCCAGAGGCAGGGAAACTGTTCTCATCAACACCTGTGAATAACTGCTCGCATCTCTTGACTCTAACTCTCCAGCTGTTCTTATTTTACTTGATCTCTCCTCTGCATTTGATAAAGTCAACCACTCCATCCTCATAAAACGGCTCTGTGATACGCTTGGTATCTCTGAGCGGGCACTGGACTGGCTGACCTCCTTCCTCGCTGACCGTGCCTCCCAGGTTATCCTGAACTCTTTCTCCTCTCCCACCTCTGTCTCCACCTGTGGCATTCGCCAGTGCTCCAACCTTTCTCACTTGCTCTTTAACATCTATCTTGCTATGCTTGCACACCTAATTTCCACTTTCTCCCCTTACTTCCAGTGTTATGCAGATGACACACAACTCTTCTTCAAATTTCCTTCTGATCACCTCCTTACTTCCTCCATCATTCGTGACTGCCTATCTGCCATCCAGTGTGCCTCCAATGATCTCTGCCTTAACGCCCGCAAGACTGAGGTCCTTCCCATCGGGAGTCCTGGTCCCTTTTTCTTCCAATAACTCTGGCCACCCACTATGGGCTCTCCCCCTTCTCCTTCATCTGAAGTCAGAAACCTTGGAGTCATCTTTGACTCCTCTTTCCTTCCTCCCTCACATCCAGGACCTTGCCAAGAAGGCCCACTTTCAACTGTGCCTCCTCAAAGGAATCCTTCCATTCCTCACGTTCCTCCAGAAGCTCAATGTCTCTAGAGCTCTTGTACTCTCTAGGCTTGACTACTGCAACAGCCTCTTCCTTAATCTACCCTCTTCCTCTCTACATCCCCTCCAGCTTATCCAGAATAGGGCTGCAAGAATTATCCTTGTCCTCAAGCCCAGGGACAGCATCTCGACAGCCCTAAAATCTCTCCACTGGCTCCCGGTTGCTGCAAGGATCAAATTCATATCCCTCTGCATCATCCATAAGGGTTTCTGGGGCTGGGGACCACGCTATCTACAACTGGCTCTCACCAAATATTCGTCCTCCAGATCTCTACACTCCTCTGGCACCAACTCTCTGCGTGTCAAACGCTTATGGTGGCTGATATCTTTCCTTGGCTGGCTCCCTCCTCTGGAACAGCCTCCCGCTTCCTCTCCATTTTGGGCCGGATCTCCTCAAATTCTGGAAGCTCCTCAAGACTTTCCTTTTCACCTTCTCAGTCCCCATCCCCCTCCCTTGCTAAACCCCACAATCGCTGAGATTGGTGGTCAGGGCCCTTATGTGTCCTTCGGGGTCCTGGACTCCCCCCAATCGCCTTTACCCTCTGCCCACCCCCAGCACTTGCCTTTGGTACCCACTAGCCTGTGCTGTCTCACAGGCCTGCACTTGTTATATAGGCAGCTGACCACTCTAACCAATTGATCTCTGCCAGGCACTTAATAGCTGCTTGCAACTTACTCCCTAACACTTCCACCCGTGGAACCCCTAGCACTTACCCACCTCCCTCGTCCCTTCTCTCTGCACTTGCACGTTCTGAATGTTCACAGGGTCTACTAGGACCTCCTCTTCCTTCTCTTCATTGTTATTATATTTGCCTCTCATTCCCATGTTCCTTCCCTGTTGCCCTGTGGGCACGTTGAAACACAATTCACTTGATGTATAAGCGCCTTACAAATGCACAATAAATAAATAAATAAGAGCACAATGGGACTCTTGTTGTGGTATAATGGAAGATTACTAGGCCCGGACTGGCCTATCGGGCAATAGAGTGTGCACTAGGACTCCAACCGGCCCATAAAGCTAGGGGTTGCCCAATAGCACTTTTAAGGTGAGTAGCAGCACCCGTGAGATAGATGGGGATGCAGATTAATACTCTAGCATCAGATCAATAATGACAACTCAATAGTTTGGCAAAGGGAGTCCGTTTAATGACAAGTACAAAAAAATGGGGAGTTCATGAACTTCAGCAATCGCTCGTTCTTCCTTTTCGCTTCAACAACTCCAACAAACTTCATAAAAAACACATCTTTTATACTAAAAACTCATCATTACTGACGTGTAACGCTTAAAATGTTGCATGCAATTCTATTGGTTATAGGAAGGTAAATTTAATGTAGGTACTATATCTGTATATGGTAATGAAGTGAGGGGATTGGATAAACAGTGTCAGGTGGGGCATCTAAGCTCTTCCTTCAAAATGGCTACTGTAGACATCACTAAAAGAATGACGTCTCATTGGTTCTACTAACTATAGGACCCTAGATTACTTGGTCCACTATGATTGGGTTGGCATCAACCCCATTCATACTTTTCCACCAGCCTTGCAGCGTCCAGAATAGCCGGCCAGGTGCAGGGAGCTCGTCTGCTCCCCCAGTCTCCCTCCAATTATTGCAACCATCACTTCAGTGGTCATGTGTCAATTATTTCTTTGTTTTTTGGCCTTGAGACTGCTTCTTGGTCTGGAAAAGCAAAGGAGTCTGGGCATTGCACAACTCCATGCGTAGGTGTGAAAGTTTCATCCCTTCTGCTTGCTCGGTCACGTGATCCCGACACTGTGAAATCGTCTTATTCCCCGTGCAATTTGTGTATTTGATTTCATTTTGCCAGCCATATGCTTCCTGTGGCTTATCTTGACCTTTCAGAACAGGATACTCTGTTCTTCTCTTTATTAATTGTATCCACTGTTGAGCTATTTCAGCTGGTACAACCTGGGCTATTTCAGCTGGTACGACCATGGCTTCTTGGCATGACTTGCCTTCGTCTGAGTTTCTCTCTGTCCTGTATTCTCTATTCTCCTGTTGCGGAGCTCTCTTCGTGAGACCTTAAGTAACCTTTGGTCGATTCTGCTTTTGCGCATAGTGGAAGTATACTTATATAAAGTTATTTTTCTTGTGGTAGATATGTATAGGTGGTGCTTGCTTTACTACTAAGCTTTAGCAAGCCTCGTGATTTTCTGTGCTTTCTTGCGGTTCCATGCATATGTACACATTTAAGCTGGCTGAATAGCTTCATCACGCTCATGGCATAAGCTTCTAACATTTGACATTGTTATTTCGTTTTAAACTCAGGATGTCACTCATCCATGATGTTTCGTCTCTTTTCATTATTCATAGGTCGTCATATCTTCTATATGTGAGTCAGTCTCGGTTCTTGTGACGTCACCATTCCTCTTCTTTTAGGACTTTCTTGGCTTCTTCAGGCATTGCGTTTTGACAATCGTCATTCTGTCTCACTTGTCGATATGGTTTTCTTAATGTGTACCTTACTGTCCAAGGTTTCTTATGTGCAGGTGCTTCAATAGGTGCTGTCAGTATGATGGGTATTGGGCAGAGCCCCACTGCGGCTCTCTGCTGGTTTATTTGCTCATCATACGTCACATATTTTGGTGTGAACGTTCCTGGTACTTCAAAATGAGCGGTAGGAGTGCGAATCGTGCTTGGGACCTCCTCTACAAGGGCAATGCCCAAACTCAAAACACATGCAAAATTCTAGTGGTGGCCAGTTTTTTGGTCAGTGTGCCACATTTTTGTTTTCATAAGTTCCTTCACCATGTGGCTAGTAGTTTTGACCAGTGTTACTGAATAAATAGTCTTTAAAATGCACAATTTGCATCACATTTGATCAAATACCTACCCCATGGGAACTACTCAGTCTGTCACAACTGCCATTTGCAACTGTGGGTCACTTTTTCATTGGTGCCTGAGACAATTATATGCCCCAGTACGACCCTGAAGATCACTTTAACAAGATAGCAGCCCCCATAAAGCCCCATCATTAAGGAGCCAAAGCCACTTGCTAAGGTTCCCTTATTTGCAGAGAAAAGAAAGCAACTTAGGCACACAACAAATCCATGATTTAATGCGAAAGGCCATATAGTCCAGCCAACAAGACTCTATCATCTGGCTGGGAGGACCCACTATTTAATATAATTATTATAGTATGTCTATGCCCTCTTTTTGTTTCATATATCCAGAGGACCCTGTGATTGATCTCCCAAGAGGCTTGACAGCAGAACCAATCCCTTAGCCAGATGTCAGCCATTGACACTGAACCGTCTTTGAGGTACAGAGTCCCCTTTGCCATGCAAGATCTATACTTGTGAAAGAGCCCTTTTCAAGGTTAGTAATAGCTTGCAGTTTGGGGTGCCGCCTTCTGACGAGTAACCAGAAACAGTGTGGCTCTTCTGCATTGTTCTTGGAGACTAACCTGCTGTCATCCCATTAGCCAGACATCTCTTGAGACAGTGCCTGGTAGCTGTGGTGGAGAGGGTGTGAATGCTTTCCTGATCAAGTCAAGAGGTGCCAATGGAAGGTCTTTCAGAACACCCCTCGCAGCCATGACTTTATTGTTTAAGGAACTGGTTGGAAAATAACAAGGCAACTAAGATAAGGCAGACCTTGCAAGCGTGGCATGTAGTCATTTGGCCACTTTGTCTTTACCTTTGATGGTCAATAGGGACGTGGTACTCTACTCCAACAGGGAATTTCGTGAAAGGGCATAGGGACCAGAGGACGTATCTCAGTGTCTTCCCTAAGTCGAAGCACAAGACTCAGCAAATGTTTAGTGTATGAACAATCATGCCTACAAGAAGCGTGTTTGCCGATCGGGACCATCTTGTGGAACTTAGATGAGGTCCCCATTCTACCCCATGAACCAGCGATTGCTCTGAAGATCTTTGGTGCCCACGACAACCATTTGAAAGGACCTTGATCCTCAAGAACAACTTGTTGTCAAGGTAACTGTTCCCCAGTGGTCCAACGTCTGATGTACTCCAGCTAGGTCCCCAACATAACTGGTTCCGCTCAGATGCCTTACCTTTGATGGCCAATAGAGACGTGGTACTAAAGTGCATAGGGACCAGTGGACGTATCTCAGTGTCTTCCCTAAGTCGAAGCACAAGATTCAGCTAAGATGCTTGAGGCTGTTAGGACTTCATCTGCATTTTGCCATTTACTTGGATATTTTCATAAACCTTAACAGAGCCTTGGAATAAGCCTTTATTAGACGACCTTCAACATGTCGCTGGTTGTTTTCGTTTCTACTTGCTCCTTTAATATATTTTAGAGGTGACTATTTACCACATTGTTACTATTTTCTCGGATTTCCTTTGGTTGAACGTTGTCTTCTTGGTCTCTTCGCTCATTTGTGTTGTTCTAGTTTCTTGTGGAGTTAAGCAGGGGAATTGTGCAGCCCAAAGGCGACCCGACTTACCTTTAACTTACTTTGATGTTGAATTATTGGAGTATGGTTGTTGCAGAAGGGCAGATGAAGCACACCAATCCCACCTTCTCTTCCACCCACTGGCACCTGACCAGTGACATCTTCCCAACCTTTGTCCTAAATAGGCTCTTATGGACATGAGTGGCAAGTAAATAGGACAAAGTGGGCAACTGCCAATCTTCTCTTTAGCAGCAGGGCAGAAGGAACCTCACTTTGCCCCCACAGAGAAATGTATGATTTTTGGTTTCTCGCCGCAGAGCCTAAATGAGGCTGTGCGTGGTATTGATGGTTCTGGAGATAAAGCACAGTTTGACTTTAAGTCATTTACAGGAACTGCGCTGTTGGTATTGGAGTGATATAGACTGCAATGAACGAGTCGAGTCCACATCAAGTGTTTAAGTCTTTAAACGTTGAGTGTTGAGTCGAAGCTGGAAGATAGCTCGGCAGTTTGAGCTGCTGCTGCTGAGATCATTGCATAATCTTCATGGCACTTCATCTGTTTGAGTCCTTGGGTGCTAAATGAGCCCCTGTCTATTTTCTGTAAAGAAGAGAACCATCTGTATTTCTCCAAACCTGTTTCTATTAATTCATAGTTGTTTGTTTTATCATGGGAGCTGGTGGTTTGGTAGCCATGTTATTTTAGTAGAGTACTAAAGTATCCTTTGAAAGACAGCACAGCAGAAAGCATTGTATATGGGCTTTAGAACGGAAAATGGAACAGATCTACCCTGCTATTTAAATTCTGTAATTGGAACAAGGAAACTATGGCTCAAATCCCAGCTCCCCCTACTGACACATTCTGTGATACTTGATGAATCAATTTACCTCACAACACCGTGTTTCCTTAATTGCCCATACTGGGATCCCCCAGCAGTGATTCAGCTCACTGTGAGCTATTATAAAAGGTCCACTCATACACACACGGTTGAATAGTATGTGATGTTAGTCCACATTTTTTTTAAATGAATAACCATTCACACATTGCACACCGCCCGTATAGTCGCTCTGCTCACTCATTGCAACACCACACATAATGCATGATTTCCTCATAGAAACGAGAAATAAATAGGAAAGGGTAAACGATATTGGAACATGTATTCTAAATGCACGAACACTTACAAATAGATACCTATTCTATTGTTTGGCGTCACTGTCCCCAAGCAATGATTTTACAAGAGATCTCTTATGGAAGGTAGGGTATGGTAGGTTATACTGGCACTGCCTTCCTGTACCTTTACTCTCCCCAGAAACTTTACTGCCCCATTGATAGTGAAGTGTTGGCACATCTCATGTCTCAGAAATGTTTGTACATTTCTAGGTTTTTTTCACATTTCTTCCGAGAAGTCCATCAATTCCAACCACTAGTAAATAGGGCGGAGATCTACCACAAACCCTTGCATTGATCACTCGCTTGCTTCTAGGCAGGGGGGTTTAGGGAAGGGTAAGGGTTTTCTTTCCCCTCCACTCCTGTAGTGAAAATCAAACCATACTTGCCAGCCTACAGATTTAGGCAGTAGGCTACTTTGATTGGGCTCAGACCAATCCACTGACCTGACAGCTACTTGACTCTGTCCTGCACTCTGGCCGGGACAGGCCTTAGGTGAACCACCAGTGAAGGCAAATGGCAGAGTGCACCACCATCACACAGCATCTGCATATCAGACTAAGGAGGGCATCAGTCGCCATGTTATTCAGTGTTTAACCTGCACTGCAGGGATACATATGTACTTCCCCGGCTGCTGCTACAGAGCAGTGGCAAACGTTGCCTACCAGCTCTGTGTGATTACCTTCTGTGAAGTTAGGCAATTAAATTTGTTGTTAAGTTACCATTCAGAATTATACATTTTTAACATTTCAACATCTTTCCATGTTGTGCTATTTGATGTGTTGTGTATTTTAGAATGCTTCAGTGGTGGCAACAATGTATGTTTTGTATTTTCCTGTGATGTCATTGTTGTGGGAAGTATTACTTTTGAAACTTGAAAAATCCTACATCTTTTTGGTCACAGAATGTTGGTAAGTATGTCAAAAGTTGGCACTGATGAATACGGAAGCTGACATGAACCCATGGGAAGGAGGGTGACTTGGAAGGGGATTGGCGAAATGTGGGGCTTGAATAACAGCTCAGAGGCAACGTGCTCTTCTGGGAAACAAAACAGCTATGAGCATGGGTTCGACTCCCGGTCCTTGCTTAGAGGCTGGATAAAAGAAACAATAACAGCAGTTTTGCCCTAAATTGGAGGCTCTCTGCTTCCTGGCAAGGCAGAAACTGTTTTACAAAAAGAGTCAAGCAACGGCAAGGGGAATTTTTTGAGTATTTCAACCAGATGATTTTGTAAATTCATGAACAAAAGAATGCATTTTGTAAGCACCGCTACTGTAAAAATTAACCAACATAGGCTATGATGAGAAACACAGGAAAGTTATATCTGACGGCTCCAAATGACCTATTTCAAAGAATGGGGAGTTGTTTTTTTTCAATTAAGACATTTAGGAAAAAAGAACAAGCACGTTTCTGGTAAGTGGTGTTAGCGAAAATAATATAGGTCATCTCATATACAACTGTAAATGGGGGCATAGCGTTTCCCTTCAATTAAGCGAAAAGGCCCGATTTAAAGGCAGATCAGGACATCATTTCAACACTACTGTTTTCAGGGAAACAGGTCCCCTCTACATTTGTCGGCCATTGCATTTGTGGGGGAAATGCAGCGATGAAATGTTCCATAAATTGCTACTAGTGAAAGAAGTGAAAATCAGCATGATCATGAACCTAAAACAGAATGGTACTGCCCATTTCTGCCGAACACACCTTGCCAACAGGCCGCCTTTCCCGAAGCGCGGCATGTTGAGAATCAGGCATGAGAGAATTTGTGCAAATGCAGAAGTGGTGGCGACGGCAAGACCAAGGTAAGAAACCGGCTCGGGGGTGAGAGCAGGGGTGGCGCAAAAGCTTGCCTGATGGGAGGCACAGGACAGGGGGTCAGAATTACAGGACGGAAAGGAGTAGGGCCTAGCGGGAGACAGCGAATTGCGGAGGTGTGACCCGCATGAGACAGGGAGCTGGGTGAAGGAAGGGAGTGCAAGGTGGTTGTTGGGTTGTCCCCTGCTTAGGAAAAGCGGGCAGGGTTGTTGTGACCTAGCATGCTATCATATCAGGTGATTGCTGTGGGACCGCCTCCGGTCACCGGGGCAGGCCTCAGCATGCGTTGAGAGCACCCAATGCGAAGCCTGTAGCTGCGGGCATGCAGCGGGACACAGACAGGGATCCCCCTGCGCAGCCCGGATCACCGGGCGGTTCCTTCCTTGCTGGGGGAACCCAGCACTTGGCAGTCCCAGGCCGGGCAACCGAAGTAGGCCATGATCACGTGGCAACCCTGACCCCAATAATGGCACACAGACACGAGTTGCCGCTTCCTGGGGCTCTGCTGCATTGCCTTCTGCATGTCAGCAGAGCCCCATTTATTAGAGAGGCGTCATGACATAGTCATGACGCTCTCTTGCATCCAACCACTAGACCAACACGCAACATCCCTCCTTTATTATAACAATAGAAAAATCACCCCCCACTGCAAAACATCGACCCTCTACTGGGTCTAACTTGGTGCATTCTAGTCTGCGCACTCCTTGTGCTCCTACATCATCACTGCAAACATTGGGTGCATTCCAGTCCAAGCACCACCTAATAGTAACTCACAACTTAAACTTTTAGCACTGCAAACAAACATGTGTGTTCCAGTCCTCACACCACGGGCCCGACAGTGGGCTGTTAGAGCTCAGAAGATTCTGGGATCGAACTGGCCAGTGGCGCTGCTGCTGGACAAGAATACATTTTCTTCATCTTCCTCCTCTCCGACATCATACTGCGTTCTCCTGTGGTCCTCCGCCACTTGGACCGCCACCACTCTGTGGTTCCTTCTTATCCTTTGACTCACTCCCCCCCGATGTCTCCGCCATGCTGGCTGGTGTCGGGGCGAGGCACACCCGTGCAAAGTGATCCACCTTCTCGCACCTCCCACAGATGTGTCCTTTCGCAGGGCAGTCCTGCGGATGTGGAAGATCCCACCCACACTGATGGCATATTGTGGCATGGGGGTCTCCCCTTGGCCATTCTCCCCTCCTCATCGGTTTTCCTCCTTGCCACTTGCCGACAGCGGACACCTCCTCCATCTTGACCCGCTGCATAGGGGCCTCCAACTTGAGGTGTTGCCTGGATGAGTCCATGATGGAGGCCCGCACCTCTGCCAGCTCCGGGGCACGGCCCAGGTCTGGGATCTGTTCGAGGGTTAGCGCTGGGTCCCTCAGGACTTGCTTGCGCAGCTTCGAAGAACTGCAGCCGTAGATGATCTGCGCTCTGATCTCATCCTCCTCAAAATTTCCCAGGGCACAGGACAATGCAATGCCGCGCAGCTTCCCATGAAATGCGTCGAGGCTCTCCCCTTCCTCCTGCCTCGCACACCTCATCCTGAACCGTTCATAGTCCCTGTTGGCCATGGGTCTGAAGTACTCGTTCAGGGCTGCAATAGCTGCATCATAGGTCTGATTTGCGGGCCTTAAAGGATAGTTCCGGGACTTTTTTTTTATTGTCCCTACGGTTCGGCCATGTGTTTTTAAGCATAAATCGGTAGATCGTAGAAAACTTTCCTATGGACCTTACCCGACTTTTCGTCCATTAACGCACTCGAAATCAGCCGCCATTTTCTGATAATCCTATCATTTCCCCCCATCGACCTGGCTCACCTGCTTTTGCGGCACTAAATCAAATCCCCCGCCCCTGAGCCTGACATCAGCAGACGCGTACCGCCCATTTCCCAACGCCAAAGCACGTTTCGTGTCAACAATCGCTGCGCCTCAGCTAATGAAGTGCGCCATGGAAATGGCAGGACGCCTCTTTCCTCAATAAGTATAAACACACTGTTTCACAACACACAGCAGCAGATTTTCGATTCCATTCCTCTCTCTGTGTTACTTTGAGTATTCTGTGACTCGTTTCTGTGCTCTGGTCAGCTACCTTCGCCGCTTCTAGGCCTTGTGAACACCTGTACCATCTCTGTAAATTATTTTACTTTCTTTACCACACAATGGCTACAATAATGCCGTATATGTACGAGCCCGAGTACACCGAGGAGGAGCTACTGGAAAGGCAAGCACGCGAAAACGATGGGGATTCGGACGGCAGTTGGGAGGACCAGTCAACGGATGAAGAGCCTGGACCATGTCGCATGGACGGCGTCTCCACCTGGTGCACGTGCAATCGGTGCGAGCTAATGCCAACTGAGGAGAACTGCTGCTGCCGTGAAAATTCCGGGTGCTTGGCCTACATTTCGGAAGGCGAGCCAAGTCCGCAATGCATCACCGAGCTGCCAGAGTTCAGGGAAGCCTGCCTCTCACGGACCGTGTTGAGGATGATGATGGTGCTTATGCACGAACTTCGCGGCACTGTTCGTCCGCGTAATCCGAGTAACGAGTAAGTATACTCTGGTTGTGATGTCAGTGATGCCACTACTATTTCATGGTCGTCTCCCACATATAAAATTACATCTACATATCATTCGAACGCATGTAAATTGGTTCCATATTGTGCATTTTCTAGATAGAATTTTTTTTTTCAAAGCAGAATGACATTTTTTACCTGAATCGACATTGATAAGAAAGTTTTGTCATTTTAATACAGTTTGCATCTTTCTTTTTCACAGGTGGTACAGGCTGGTGGCCTATCGTTGCTTCACTTGGTGGCTTCACGGGAGGCTCGGACACCGCGTTCGGAGAGTAATACCTGCCTGTGCGGTACTTGCCATTAGACAACATTTCCCCAGCGACAGTGGACAATACCACGGATTTTCCCTGGATGTGCTGCAACCGGAACTTTACAATGTGTAATGTTTATTATTTATGTTCAATTGAAATTAAGATCTAAAATAAAACCCAACATATATTTTAACAATGGTTGTTTTGATTTTTTAAATGAATCTAGTGTGTCTCCATTGAATAGAATAGTCTTCCTGTGCCTTGTCTTGTCACACCACATGTCTCCGGCCAGCATCCTCCCTCACGCTGGCCGCCCACCTTCAATCCACATAACCGTTGAACCCATATGCAGCAGACATACATATGTTATTTTGCGGGTTGGCATCAAGCCTCCCGGCCTTGCCTCCTCCCCCAAAAATACTTACCACACCACTTTGTTCAAGCGTTGGCAATAAAAGGCTGTTGGATTTTATTGATACAAAACATGGTTATAGGTAAATAATCAATATGGTTGATCATAATAAATCATCCTTTTGGGCACCGGGTACAGAGATGACCCCCTCTGGCCCGTGCTGCCTTGCCACCACAGGCCAGCCTGCTGCTGACTAACTGCCTAGGCATCCAGGGTCTCCAGGGTGAACTGCACCCATATATTCTCCTGGGAGGCTGAGGTATTTATAAACTCACCCCCCTGCCTTCCATGTACTAGATCCTGCAGCCTGCCTCTTACATGCAGTTAGATGGCCTCTCCTTGGTGAGGCCCTGCGGCAAACGAGTCTTGTCTGCACGACCACCGCCCCAATCCACCCCCCCGCCCTATCAAAGGCAGTTCACACCGGGGTACTTGTGCTGGCAAGTGGAGCTGTCAGGGAGCGATAAAGGCCAAGAGGTGCCAAATAGCATGTACACTTCAAAGTGGTCTATAGAGCATGGGTTGTTGTTCCCATGTCTACCTCCAGACCCCGTGTCTCCTGCCAAGCATCCCCCCTCACGCTGAACGCCCCCCTGCAATCCACATAAGTGTGTCTCCATTCACGAGTCTTCCTGTGTCTTGTCTGCACGACCACCGCCCCAATCCACCCCCCGCCCTATCAAAGGCAGTTCGCACCGGGGTACTTGTGCTGGCAAGTGGAGCTGTCAGGAGCGATAAAGGACAAGAGGTGCCAAATAGCATGTACACTTCAAAGTGGTCTATAGAGCATGGGTTGTTGTTCCCATGTCTACCTCCAGACCCCGTGTCTCCTGCCAAGCATCCCCCCTCACGCTGGACGCCCCCTGCAAACCGCATAATGCCACGACATATACACGTCATTCATTCACAAACACACCCCTGTTTCGAATTCTTTATAACCCACTTCATATTTCTAATGAGAACTTCTTTGCGCTTTGCTAGTCAACCCGTGAAGGTGCTGGTTATCTGCTCTTCGTCTCTGTGAACTTCCGTGACCACTTCGAGGAAACTCGTCAGTTTGCAACCTGTGAACTGCTCCCTGTTCTACGACAAGAAACTACTCTGATCCCTGCATCTAACTGTTTGTTCGTCAAGGTAAGGCCATGTACCATAATCATTTTGCGTCCAATTTCTTTTCGTTCAAGACAGTACATGCAAGGAACTAGTCACATGTTCTGTGTTTAGTGAAATTATTTTTCTATTTTTTTAAAGTTATTCAAATACTTATCCGCATGTGAATAACGTGTATAGTTCCAAGAACCAAAACGAACCTTGCATTGAACCTTTTATGTGTCATTTTATTTTTTAACACATTGGTATTCATAGAGAATTGTTGATCTTTACTTTTCAGAACTTTCCACAATGCCTGCCTGTTCCATTGGCGGTTGCCCTTCGAAGACTCATAGTAAATCTGAAGGTACTATAATGCATGTTTTCCCTAAGACAATAGATCAGATAAGAGAATAGGTCCGATATTGCGGATATCCACCGTCTGAGCTTGAAAGTAGAGTCCTAGAAGTCTTTGCGGACAAGAGGGGTGATCGATACCGCATCTGCAGCAGGCACTTTACCTCTGACATGTACTCCACATCATTGCTAATAAAGAAGAACACACCGCGAGCGAAGCGAAAATTGCTCTCAACCGCTATTCCCACTCTATTCGTCCACATCCCTCCACTGGTGAGTCAAGTTTACGTATTTATCTCTCGGCCTTGCGGCAGTGTGTAGCATTAGCTAACAATAATTTCCCCATTTATGTATCCACTCAATATGAAGGCGGAAGATTCTCCATCCGTGCCGTTATTGCAGTCATCAGCCACTTCAAGCGCCTATCGGGTAATCTTACTTAGCTATTCTGCCACTGACTTGTTTTAGGCATGTAAATCAATAGTTTTAATTTATCGTGTGATTATTTTACCTAATGGTACACCCTTGTACTCGTCCTCTAGTCTTTGTTTTCAGTTATAATTATTGTTATCCAAAATAATGCAAGTACTGTCTTTCAGGGAGATGCTGAGGAGTCCAACGCATTGACGACAACCGTTGATGTCACTCAGATGCTCAAGGTACGTTTCCGGACAGTTCCATCGATGGAGATCATCAGATCTTGCATTCTTGTAGCGTGATTGTTACACACAATGTTTCTTTCGTTTTTAGCCATTGATATGTCCTTCTGTCGTCGCCCTCCTATGTGTCTTCTTTTTTCAATATTGTGTTCATTACTAATGAAAGTCCTATGTTTCAGAGAGTCGATGGAGCATTAGTCCAAGAAGAAGGGGGAGCATGCAGTTACGGGTCGGCGCAACAGCTTGCAGAAGTGTGCACCGCAGTTACATCGTCCCTTGATGTTCTTATGCATTTCGAGGTATGGATACTGACAGTTCGATCAAGCGAAATCATATGACGTGATTACATCCGCTATACTTCCTTTTTTATTAACGCAAGTACTATGTTTCAGGGAGATGACGGAGCTTCTTCTACAAGAACATCACCCTTAGTAGTTGATGCAGATCTCTGGGTGGTGGCACTTCCAACGATCGAGCAAATCGAATCATATTTAGATATCCATTATTTATTTTAGACAACTGATCATTTGTGCAGGTCTATTTAGATGAGCCGTTGACGCCTGCACAAAGTGTATGTTCTTTTTAACAAAATAGAAAACCAAAGAAATTGTTTTATTCACCCATCGCCGGAGAAGGAACAGATGTTGCAATGGAAGAGAATGAAGTGGACGACAATGAAACACCATCAATATCACTGAACATAGCGGAAGACGATATCAGAGATTCTACCTTTCATGTGAGTGACATGTCCTCAACGTTACAGGCCGAACCAGCTGGGATGCAGAGTGACAGTATAAGGAAAGAGGCCAAATTCATTGTATTCGATAGTTGTTTGATTGATTTTATTATTCGGATGAAATGTGGGCATTCGGTTGGTGGGGAAGTTTGTGGGGAGCCATTGATTAATGTGACTCGTGCAATTCGAGGCACTAACCTTAAAATACATGCCACCTGTACAAAATATCATCCTTTCTCATGGTCTGCACAACCCATGCTGGGGCAACTGCCAGCAGGCAATCTACTTTGTGCAGCGGCTGCACTTTTTAGTGGTTCAAGTTTTAAAAAGTTAGAGTCTTTCTTTCAGTTTGTGGGAATCCATTTCATTGCGAAAACTCAGTTCTACAAATACCAAACCGATTATCTATTTCCAGCCATTAGCGAAGCTTGGAGAATGGAAAAAATGTCTATTGATAGTACATTCGCGGGCAAACGGTTCAGGCTAGCCGGTGATGGACAGTGCGACAGCCCAGGATTTTCAGCCAAGTACTGCACCTACCACTTTCAGGACATGGAAAGTAAGAAAATTGTGAGTTCGGTGGTCGTGCAGGTGTCACAAAGTACATCCTCAGTGGCCATGGAGAAAGTTGGCTTTGTAGCATCATTGCAAGAACTACAATCGCGGGGAATGGTGATCGACCTGATAGCCACGGACAGACACGTTTCAATTGCCAAGACAATGAGAGAAGAGTACAAAAATATAAATCACCAATTTGACGTTTGGCATCTTGCAAAAACAATCAATAAAAAAATGTCGGCTGCAGGTAAAAAAAAAGATATGCAAGGTATTTCACAGTGGTCCAAGTCAATCAGCAACCATCTTTGGTGGAGCTCAAAAACATGTGAAGGGTCGTTGGAAATTCTACTGGAAAAATGGCGGTCAGTAATGTTACACTGTAGCAACGTTCACCGCTGGACCACAAACCAACATTTCCACAATTGTGAACATGGCCATTTGTCCACAGAGGAGGCACGGAAGAAGAAGTGGTTGATTCCTTCATCACCCACTCACAAAGCCATTGAAAAGATTGTATTTGATAAAACTATAACAAGAGATTTGAGGGGACTCACGGAATTCTGCCACACAGGAGATTTGGAGGTGTTCCACAATATGTGCCTAAAGTAAAGGCCAAAACGATTGCATTTTGGCATGGAGGGCATGATAAATCGGACTCTTCTAGCGGTCTTGGCACATAACCATAATGTTGGCCGTCAACAAAGTAGGACGACCGGAACTTTAGGGACGCTTCGCTACAATAAGGCCTTCACAAAAAGAAGTAAACAATGGGTTATCAAACCAGTGTTTGAGGATATGCAATATGACTTTATTGAGAGACTTATTGTTGATGTCCTAGATAGGCACATACATGGAGTTGTGAACGAACCTGTGCAGGGGACAACTGCATTGCCACCCAACATTGCCTCTGTTCCATGTCCACCTAAAGAAGAGCTCATTGAGAAATACACATCACGGTTTAAATGATTGTAATTTGATTGTCTGTTCTCTTGAGTCTCCTCATGTCGCAGGCCCATTGAATATGTTTAGCTATGTATTGTGTAAATAAAAGTGATTGCTCTGTGAGTCCTGTGAGATGGCCTTGCACTGAATGTAGCTAACTAGGAATGTGTGCTCGTTCAAAGTGAAGGTCAGCTGCTTTGATTATTTTCTAGGGTGCCGGAATGGCCCACGACTCAGTATAAGGTTCTATTGTTATTTGACCTTGACAGGCCGGGACCATCCCGAAAGACTTCTTTTTGGGGGTGTGGGGCAATAACGTAAGAAACGATAATGAATATAATTTCAGAAACGAAAGCCATTTAATGTTCGTTCATTAGAAGAAATAACGTCGGCATAGAAGGAGTGGTATTTCGGGGCTGCCCTACGCACAGACACAATGGAAAATGCAAATATAATGTAAGTAACTCTTTAGATGAGTTTATACCGCAATTTAATTACTATACAGTAGCTTTAAAGATGGGTTAAGTTGTACTTGTTCGTTCTATGTGGCATATTGTTTTGTACCGCGCACTATCTTGAGGAGAACCATCTCCTTTTACGGAAGCACCTCAAAACCTTCCTCTTTGCTTCTGCTTTCTCTCTCCCTCTCCCCTGCTACAACTGGTCCACTGTCTGCGACCTCGGTCCTGGGCCCTTCCACTCTCCACCTGCACTGCCTCCCTGTCAACCCCTGCACTGGGGGACTGTCTCAGTATCCTACAGCCCCCCCTTGACGTATAATACCTAGTTGCACTGTCCTAGCTATGAAATAATTTCCCGACCTAATATATAAAATGAATAATTTTAATAAAGATCTGATGGTGAGACTAATTTCATTTTTTATGTTTTTAAAACAGGTACATCCTTCATTATTGTATGTGTCACGAGTACCAGACACCGCCGGATGGCTTTTATAACCGCCAGTTGCTTCTCCGCGTGAACAACGTTAGCACCCTGACCATTTTATGGGACGATCGCCAAGTACAAGTATGCCCTTACGCGGTACTAACGGCTAGATGCAACATACAGACCGTTGTGGTGGCCTAGTGCCTCGTTGTTGGAACAGCCATGCGATTATCAGTGCGACCGAAGAGCTTATTTTATCGTAAACCAACACCCTGTGTACTGCACACGAACATCGCTTGCCTCAAGGCGAACTATTTTGGATCGAGAGCAAAGAAAATGCAAATCGCAGAATATTCTCTAAACATTTGATGTCCAATAAATGTACTTTGCCAAATGGACAATCTTGCCGTTTGCTTTTAAACCACAGTTTCATATTCCGAATTGTGGCGCTGTATTGTGAGATGATCTAAGACCCTGTGTACAGCAAAGGAACATCGCGTGCCTCAAAACAAACTTTTTGGAACGTGAGCAAATAAAAATGCAAATTACTGAATATTCTCTAAACATTTGATGTCAAATAAATGTACTTTACCAAATTTACAATCTTGCGGTTTGATTTAAAAGTACACTTTCATATTCTGAATTGTGGCGCGCTGTGTTGTGAGCTAATCTGTGTTGGTTTCCGGGTTCTGTGTGGAGTCGCGTAGAAGACGCCTGGGCGCGTTTGCCTACACAGCACAGTCACGTCACGGATAGAGACGGGGAATATGAATGTTTTGATAAAGTCTGTTTCAGGGGCGGGGGATTTGATTTAGTGCCGCAAAAGCAGGTGAGCCAGGGCGATGGGGGGAAATGATAGGATTATCAGAAAATGGCGGCTGATTTCGAGTGCGTTAATGGACGAAAAGTCGGGTAAGGAAAGTTTTCTACGGTCTACCGATTTATGCTTAAAAACACATGGCCGAACCGTAGGGACAAAAAAAAAAAGTCCCGGAACTATCCTTTAATGTCTTGAACAGCCTCTGGACAGCCAGCCCGGCGGAGTACAGGAGTGTTGGGCGTTTGGCTGTGTCCTTAATCTCCACCGCCTCAAAGTACATCTCCAGGTTCTCTACCCAGGCTGTCCACCGTGGTCCCAAGCTGGCAGGCGAACCCACCATGTCAAAGTGATGCAGTGGCACGAGCTGTCCTCGACATACCCACTTGTTGTCGTCGTCCGTCATGATGAGCCCTGGGCGAGTGCGGGAGGTGACCACTGCTGGTGAGTCTAGGGGTGTGTTCACAGTCAATGGGCCTCAGGTGGCTTGACCCCTTCCCTGTGAACGTCTTTTGAAGACGCACGAGCACTCCTTGAGGAGTGACTACCTTCAGTTAGTAACTGACTAGTGAAGAAGACACTGCGACTGTCCCTTGACCGTAGTGAGCCCAGGTCCCACAAGGGCACACAAGCACTCCCTGGGGAGCCACTACCCTTGGGGCTTGGGGCAGATATAGAACTCTGGAGGGGTTAATGGGCCACCTTCCCCTAACCCCAGAGGATGGCCTTCTATCACTGACTCCCTTCGCCGTTGTGGGGGGAGAAAACAAACATTATTTCCACCTCCCCCTTCATTTTCGTGTTGGCCCGTTGATCTTGGGTCCGTTCGCCTGGCCAGCTGCACGTGTGACCCCTGGGATTCCCACTACAGGCCCGGTTGCATGGGCCATGCCCCCTTCCTTTGTTTCTGGGGCTGATGACGCGGAGTGCACACCCCTTACCAGGCCATGCTGTCCGTATGCCATCAATATTTATTTATCAATTTCTTTAAATGTCCAAATTGATACTATTCACCTTTGTGGGGCCCGGGCTTGATGGGGTTGCACTCACCACCCCCACTCCAGGTGGGATGTGAGCACCGCTCACTGCTGCGAGCCCGATCGATCAGGCTCCGCCTCTTTCCTTTGTCTGAGGGGTATGCAACACTACGGCCACGCCGCCTGCAGGCCGCACGCCTTTCGCTGCTCCTCAGCTGCCGCAGGTCACAATTCATTTTCAACACTGCGCCCGCCTCGGGGCCGGAGAAGCAGCCAGCCTCCAGCTGTTGCTTGGGTGCGCCACTGGCACCAGGCGGCCCATACACACGCTAGTACGGGGCCCTGAGCCACCCACGGCACTGACACCATGCGGCTACAGCCGCCTCCACCTCCACACGGCCGACGCCGCATGGCACTGGGCGTGACAGGCCTTTGATAGCCCCCACACACACCAGAGCGCTGGGCCCGACCGGCCAATGTTGTGAGCCTGCCTCCCGGGTGGGCCTCAGCATGCGTTGAGAGCACCCAACGCGAAGCCTGTAGCTGCGGGCACGCAGCGGGACACAGACAGGGATCACCCTCCGCAGCCCGGATCACCGGGCGGTTCTTTCCTTGCTGGGGGCACCCAGCACTTGGCGGTCTTGGCCGTTGGGGCACCCAGGCCAGGCCACCGAAGTAGGCCATGATCACGTGGCAACCCCAACCCCAATAATGGCATAGAGATACGAGTTGCCACTTCCTGGGGCTCAGCTGCACTGCCTTCTGCGTGCCACCAAAGCCCCTTTTTATTAGAGAGGCGTCATGACATAGTCATGACGCTCTCTCGCATCCAACCACTTGACCAACACGCAACAGTGATGATGGCTACGCCACAGGGAATTAATAAAAGGGGACCCACTACAGTTGCGAGGCAGTACCGAGCTGCATTACATGGAGTCTATGTGTTTTTCATTGATTGGGTTGCACACGTGGATCAGGGCCCTCTTGCAACCCTATAACAACTGGCAACAAGGTGGGCGGCGGCTCACCCCAACGGGGTGCTGCCGCCAGACCACACCACGGATGGACGCCAGGAGTTGCAGGGTGGCCTGCGCACAATCCGCTGCTCAGGTGCTCTGCACCCGCCCCCAGCGAGAGCAGCTCCCGTTGCTCGTGCGCGGCAATCCAGTAGGACGTCTGGAGTTCCGGGTTGCTGCGTAGGCCTGGAAAGGTGGATTAGGCACATTGTTGGGCTTGACACGCCCGCTCAGCACGGTGCCAGAAAATAAAAGTCACTGGGCTCAGCATGCCCGCATCTGCAAGAAGCCCCTTCCCATGTGAGCAAGGAGCCCCTTCCCATGTGAACAACATGTGCCACAGGCCCCTGCAGGCCCGTGGACCAGGCCTGCTGAAGACACAGTTTGGGCTCACTCAAGCCCATCACAAGTCCCTGCAGGCCCATGGGCCAGGATTGATGTGGTCAGTTTTATGTACAGTCCACTCCCCAGCTTTCGGCCCATCAGGGGCTTGTGCGTTTGGGAAGGAGTGGGTCTGCCCAAAGCCCCGTGTAGCAGGGCGGGCAGTAAACACACCCTGCCTCCCCAAATTACCTTTCTTGACACCCTGCTGGACCGGGGGAGAACCCGTTTGTGGATAACAGGGACACGGCTCTGTGCGTAGCCATGATGTCGCTGAATGACATCGCAGCTGCAACCCTGGGCGACACTGGGTTGTAGAACCTGGACAACTCTGCACAGGGCAGTGGAAGGGCTTCCAGCACTGCACACCGGAGGTCCAGGTGTTCCTCTAGGGTTGGGGGAAAACGAGGAGCGACACAAAGGGGTCCAGCTGCGAGGGTCCCAGATCTGAAGGCTCGTCTGCCGAACAAGCTGTGGTTTCCTAAACTTGAGCACAAGGTTGATGAGGCCCTCAGCCGGTGAGCCTGGCATCGCGACCGGTGGAGAAGGAACCCCCCACATCATCCCCAGCTCGGGCGTCAGCACAGCCGCAGTGGTTGTGATACAGATCCTGGAAGAGCTATCTGCAGACTACACTATCCTGGTGTCGGTAAGGCCGGATAACTGGTCTCTGTTCCAGAGTGCAGAGGCGGCAAACTTTCTCGATTTCTACATGGTGTTCCACAGGCGGGACGCCCTGTGCTGGCAGCATTCCAATGGAGACGTCGAAAGGTTAATGCGGACGCTTAACAAGGTAGCCTGCATCGCCTTGGACAAGGAGCAACCACTGGGCCAGGTGCTCTTTCCTACTGGCCTGCCGATCAACCCCTTACTCCACAACAGGCGTTTCACCGGCGGAGGCGTTCCTGGTGCCAAGATGAGATCGCTGATTCCTAACGAGGAGTAAGGGTACTGGTAGTGCCTGACCCAGAGTGGATGAGAAAGGCCCAGGAGGGGGCAAATGAGAGAGGGACTGAACGGCAGAGGCTGGACTCACACCCGATGGAGGTCAGAGATCTGGTGCTCGCCGGCAACCGGCGACTCGCTCGCAAGTTGTGTTTACCTAATGAGACGAGGCTGTGGAGGGTTGCCGATAAGGTGGGCTCCATGGTCCCAGCGATGTGAGGAAGGTCGTCCCTGACGAGGAACTGCAGTTGGTTCCGAAGCCCAGGGCCAGCTGAAGATGGCCCGACATCAGCACCAGGAACGCCCAGAGGGGAACTGGGGGGCGAAGACATGGCCATCTCCCCACCCAGCTGTGAGCTGGAGGAACGGCCGTCCCAGTACCCCGAGAGGAGGCCGCCGGAGACACTACAGGATTACATTGAGGGGTACGGTTGTTGGGGTTTCAGTTAATTGTTTTCGTTATGATGGTTGAAGGGATGTTGTGATGTGGCACACCACCATGTCAGGTGATGGTTATGCCACGCGGAATTAATTAAAGGAGCAGGGCCCTCGTGCGACCCTATAACAAGGGTGAAGCAGGTCCAAAAAGAGTGTTTTTCCAGTAGTGCAAAAGCGAGAGATAAGAAAATGCATCGCTGCAAAAAATGGCCTGCAAGAAAACAACATGGAGCCAATAAAACGCACTTTGCCAAGGACCAGGTCCAACACTGAGATAATGTCCCAAAGAACGTATGGTCAGAATTACTGGTGTCATGTCTGGTCATTTAAAGAACATGTACATACTTGCGGCCACATGCCACCTTCCATCCCCTTTGATGCTAAATGGATGAAGTACGTGCAGCATTACATGCTTGACGCTTCCAGAATAATATTGGGGGGGCCAAATGCTCTCACAGGAGAATTGCATCACCTTGCCACTCTTGCCACCCTGTATGCTGCCCCACGGTTCATTCTACCACTGCATACAAGCATTGGTAGCAGCAAACAGATACCAACCTTCCTTTCATTTTGGGGTTCATGTGCCAGCTCAAACAATTATTTTCCACGATCCAAACAAAGGAATCTCCTTTCTACCGCCACATAAAATATTCGCTTTCCAACCCAAGCTTGTACCTCACTTTCCAGAAAGCTTTCAACCCATCCCCACTTACCTGTTCTCCAACCAGTTCCCAAACAATGCAGGACTCTGAGCAGTGGCCTCCTCTCCCACGCTTCTTGAGCTACTCTTGAGATTTACAACATTTTAACTCTTTTTTTCTTACTCGCCTTCTTCACTTGTTGACATCCCAGCCAGCACTCCACCTTTGTGTTGACTTTTAGGAGGTATTACAGAAGCTTCTGATCACAGAACTTGTGCCAAGACGGAATGGCGGTTGCTAAAGAAAACAGTGGCGTTTTTCCATCAGAAGAAGAGATAGAAGTGAAGAGAAAGCCTCATCGAAGCCATTGAATTAATGAGACTGTTTGAAGTTTCCAGTGAATGAGGCAATTCATGATCATTGTTCCAGGACCTGTTGTATACAGTGTGGCTGGTTGAAACCAGTTCTCCATGTCCTTAACACACCTCTATGATAAGCATTAACAAAGCTAATACGTTGGCATATATGATGGCACTGGCTAACCACTTGTCTAGCGCTGGCATTGCATTCCCAAGTACTGTCACCATTTGGTAGCTATTGCCATTGCATATCCAAGGAGTACTACAATTTGTCAGGTATTTTCATGGCATGCTTTGGCATTCACATCTTATGGAAGTTGGTCTGATCATATATCGGGTATTACTAGCTAAAGCCCAGGCATGCCACCCAATCCCCTGGCATCCTCGCCACTGTCAGTAGCACCGCCATTTAGTATTGTAAGATAAGCTTCAACTATGCCCAGTAAGTGGAGCATTGCCATATTCCTTCATGCCAATTCCTACATGTCCATTTAGCATAGAAGTAGCAGATTACATTATACCCACTAAGCACAGCAGTGCTAAATTCAATGATGGCTGTTGACAGAGTAAGCCAGACGCTATTGTGCTCATTTAGTTCAACAGTGCCAGATTCTCTTATAACTAGGTAGCACAGTAAAGCCAGATTCCTTTTTTCACCAGGAGCACAGTAAGCACAAAATCCATTACGGCCAGTTAGCTTGACAGCCCGACATGCCAATAAATCCAGTTGGTACAGCGTGACCAAATTGGATTAAATCAAGCTAGCATAGCTGCGCCAGATGCTATTAAACGCATGTCAGCACAACAGTGCCAGGATCAATTATGTCCAGTTTGCATAGCAACTCCAGATACTACTATACCCATTTAACCCACAAGTACCTGATTCCTTATTGAACACACACAATATGTCGAATTCCATTATGCTTAATTGGCAGAGAAAAAGAGTCAAGTTCTAGCATTCCCAGTTAGCAAAAGAAGCCTGCAGTACAATACGCCCAGTTAACAAAGAAAAGCAAGATTACATTATTCCCAGTGTAATATAGCCTAGTTAGAATACAAAAGACCAGAACACATGGATGGCTTTCAACACATTTACTTCCAAGTCTCTCCCACCTACCCCAAACAGTACTGCCTCGACTTACATCAGGTCAGTCTCTGGCTTCATCATTTCCTGCAATTTGCGTTCCAGTGACCTTCAAGACTCTCAGTACCAAGCTTAAGGTTTTCTTGCGGCCTTCATCTCTCAGGGGCTAGGCTTAAGGATTTCCAGTACTATACTTTTGTGTGGTTATTGTCTCCTTCCAACCAATGCTGTAGTTGTCACTGGGGTTCTCACAACAACTGCTGATATATGATTAACTTAACAGCAAGGCTCAGTTGGCATAAAAGGGTTTTCTTCTTTTACCACCGATCTAGGCTGCTTAAGTAAGGCATTGCCACTTCGCTCTCTCAGGGTCCAGACCTTTACCCTTCTCAGCACCTCTCTGGCCTTAAACTGTGCCTCCCTCTCCCCCAATGTTGTGCCAGGTGCTCATTCCTCCTCCCACCATGGGCCCAGCCCCTCCTGTTGGGTGGTCTTTTCTCTGCCCCCTGCCTTCCACCCAACTGGTGTTCTCGAACCTTCCTATGATGTCTACATGCTGCTGTTCTTCGCCAGCCTCCTCGTGTTCCTCCATCCCTCCTTCTAATCTTCACCAGCCCCCTCCTAAGCTTTTCTCCTTATGTTCACCAACCTCTTGATTCTCTTCTCCTGTCATCACCATCTGATGGTCTCCCTCCTCTTGATATTCCTCCACCAGCTCTTCTCCTGTCATCGCCATCTGATGGTCTCCCTCCTCTTGATATTCCTCCACCAGCTCTTCTCCTGTCATCACCATCTGATGGTCTCCCACCTGTTCTTGAGGTTCCTCCACCAGCACTTCTCCTGATGTTCGCCCACCACCTCTTGATATTCTTCCACCAAACACGTCTCCCACCTCCTCCTGATGGTCACCCACCTCCTCTTAATATTCCTCCACCAGCTCATCTCCTTCCACCTCCTCCTGATGGTCACCCACCCCCTCTTGATATTCCTCCTCCAGCTCATCTCCTTCCACCTCCTCCTGATGGGTCACCCACCTCCTCTTAATATTCCTCCACCAGCTCTTCTCCTTCCACCTCCTCCTGATGGGTCACCCACCTGCTCTTGATCTTCCTCCACCAGCTCTTCCCCTTTGATCTCCCCCTAATGGTCATCCACCTCCTTGTGATATTCTTCCACCAGCTCTTCTCTTTTCACCCCCTCCTGATGGTCACCCACCGATATTCCTCCATCAGCTCTTCTCCTTTCACCTCCTCCTGATGGTCACCCACCTCTTCTTGATACTCTTCCACCAGCACTTCTCCTTCCACCTACTCCTGATGTTCACCCTCCCCCTATTCTCCTTTCCCACCTCCTTATCCCCTATAGCCTCTAACCTCTTCTCCAAACTCCTGTCACCACCCCATTCTAACTCCATCAGCTTGCATTTTGCTGCCTGCCACAGCCATCTAGAAACAGCCACACTTTCTGTCCGAGAGCCCAGGCTTATAAAGCCCTCTAAGCCTTCCACGTGGGCCGGACTCTCTGAGGGTCTCCACCTCTGATGCCCACTTTGTATGGGACTGGCGGGGGGGCTATTGTTGTCCATGGTCCTTGTTAGGAAAGATTTCCATTTCATGTGGAATTTTCCCTCCAGTTGTGAACCCCCCAACTTTCTGCTTTGATTTGAACACCATAGTCTGACTTTGCCAGTGGAGCCCAGCCTTCTGCTGCACTCCCCTGGGCTTTTCGCTCACTTTGTTATGGGGAAACTGACATGCCCTTAAAGACAGTCAGTACAGGGAGACTTTGTTTCCCTTAGTCCTTGTTAGTGTTGCAACTTTTCTGCAACATGTTGCAAGTGCACACGGTATTTTACAATACTGGGCACTTGGATCTCTTAGTTATTTCCAAAGGTCCTAGTACAGTGGTCGCCAAACAGTCGATCGCGAACGACCAGTAGCTCGCCTTAGCCTTTGAAGTCGCTCGCGCTCGGCTTTCGGGGAAAAAAAGAAGAAAAAAAATTATGCAAGGAAGTGCTCTGATCACTAACAGGCCTGCAAATCTCTATAGCATATAGATTGCACCTTGTGATTGTACAGAGCACTTTCCTTGCTGGGAGCTGTGCTCCCATTGGCCGCAGTGGTTTCTCTTTGTGCTACTCAGTTTGCCCAGGCTTTTTTCTTTGAAAAGCACCATTGCACCGCACACCGTTTTGTGATCTGTTTTGAAGGCTGAGGCTGGGGGTTGGATTGCAGGAGGGAGCTGATGAGCGGCATTCCAGCTAAACTGATTATTTTATTTTTTTGGTCTGCCGAGCCACTGCTGTTGCGTGTGTTGTCGGAGGGGCGGGCAGCTCGGCAGAACGAAGCCTGGGGTGAAACAGAGGCATGCAGCTATCATGCTTAATGTCTCCGCTTCACCCTGGGCCCATTTGCAATCGTATAAGCTACTCTCGGGACTTTCTCGCCAGAGCTCTGCTGTTTCTAAGAGTAGTTTATATGACTGAAAATGAGCAAGCCCTGCTCCCAGGGTTGGAGTGGGCCATACAATTGTCTTGGAGCATCAATGAACACGGGGCCCACAGTTACAAATGGCTATTCATTGCTTTTGTGACACTGATAGTAACCAAAGGGGAGTGTTTTGATAATGTGTAATGCAAACTGTGCATTTTAAAGAATAGTTATATATTTATTCAGCAACACTGGTCAAAACTACGAGCCACAGGGGTAATTAACTCATCAAACTGGCCCAAATTGTTCAAAAGGTGTCCCACTTTGACCCCAAAAAAACTGGGCCACACCAGCATTTTGTGTTTTTGGCATTGCCCTATAGGCCAGTCCGAGCATGCCTGCTCCTTTCCCAAGTAGGCTCATTATCTCCCCTATCCAATTATCTGCCATTATATGTAGGGTGGCCAACTTTACTAAATGGTTTTGAAAGACACTTTAGAAGTGGTACCCATTGAAAGCAGCTTGCAGTGCGCACGATTCCATATTGTCAATCCACCCCCTGCTCCCTCCCATCCACTTTTGGGGGAAATTAGTGGCAGATGCCATTTTAACACACACAGCACAAAAACACTGTGGGTTCATTATAGATGTAAGACCTTCATCTGTTGTAGCTGTGTCTAGGCCTTTTGGGCCAAAATATAAAACATCCGAATTTGCATAAGTGTTCACATCAACATAAGTGACGTCAGAGAAAGGGCACTGCAAGAAGCAGCATCAGTCTTTGATACTTTGAGGCACCTTGGGAAGTGGCTTTAGAATACGTTGGAATGATTACATTAAGTGGCAAATAACTCTGGGGTGTGAAAAACATGAATTGGACTATTACTAGATATGAAACAATTCTATAGCCATTAAATAGTGAGTGGTGATTGTTTTTTATCATGGCTTATTATAATAAAATAATCATGTAACAAACTATGCACTGAATCAATGAGATGAAATGATTTGCCTAGGATCAGGCACTTTGGTTAGGCAAGGGATTTTTCCCATAGGTGGGAGGGAATGCATGCACAAAATAGTTGAGATGGACTCCATCACAGGAAGCTATTCCAATCATTCGGGTGCCAGGTAGCAAATACCAAACAGAAACAAAAAAATAAAAAAAAAATATATGTATATATATTTTTTTGCAATGCAATGCAAGCTCCTGGGCTGTGGCCAGCACCATGTGGCTCTTTAATTCTGGAGTGGCAAGCTTTCTTGTTCAGGCCCCTTAAAAAAAAGAAGAAAAATAAGAACATGAGGGCCACAAGTCTAACACTTTCAGCACTGAACCTAAATAAGAAAGAATAGGAATGCCAAAAAATGTGTCTTTCTGGAATTCTATACAATAATTGCTAGACTCATTAAAGGTTTATTTCAGGCACACTTCAGGGGGTGAGTCACTGATTTAGTCTGTTCTCAAACGCCTCAACTCAGCCTTTCATCATTCTGAGGTCGATAAATGGGTACCAACTCAGGTTGGGTAATATTGGGTGTATATTTCTTCTATGTAAAGCGCTTAAGTGTTATATAATAACACATCATTATCATTTGGTCATGGACGTCTGCTTGCAATCACAGTAATTTGGTAATATGAGTCTATACACACTGATCTTAATGATACATATAGCGATCCATTCAGGTATGAAATGTACATCACATTATGGTGATATCATAACCATATTTTGGGTAGTGTACAATGCTATGTAATGCCACTTCCTGTTTTGTCAATGGGTGAAAGGTCGTGTTCCATCGCTTCCCGCAATATCACTTTGGGGTGGGGTCAAATGACATCACTTCCTGTGATGTCATCAGGGGGGTCAAGGGTCGTGAGATGTCACTTCCGCTACGCCTGGCATTTTGGTGAAATGACGTCCCTGCCCTCGCTTCCCTCAGTATGGGATTTTGTGCAACTGTACCCAAAAAATTGCAGCGCATATGCTGGGAGTAATTGGCAGGGCAGGGGGAATAGGAGATGGCTCATTCTACAGCAATCCTAAAGTGGGGCTTCATATGTGAAGGCGAATGGACAACATGGCGTTTTCTCATGTGCCTGTTCATCATCCACCTGCAGGCAATTTGTGCCAAAGTGATGGGGCATGATCACGTAATGGCCCCTGTTGTGCAAATTATTAATTCAATTTGTGCAAAGGCCAAACAGCACAGAATGTTCAAAATATTCCTGGAAGAACTATTTGCCACACATGGTGATCTGTTGCTAAACACGGAAATCCGATGGATTAGCGGGGGAAAATACTTCAC
Organism: Ambystoma mexicanum; assembly: GCF_040938575.1. Lineage (NCBI taxonomy): Eukaryota > Metazoa > Chordata > Amphibia > Caudata > Ambystomatidae > Ambystoma > Ambystoma mexicanum. Next base: position 321,298,596 of record NC_090925.1, on the reverse strand, counting down.
TTTTGCCAGAAATCAAAGACTTCATGAGGTCAAGAAATGAAGACATTGGGCAATTATGCAGCATTTCTTGGCTACTTGATTTGGCATTTCTGGCAGATGTTACTGAGAAATTAAATACCCTGAACTGTGAACTGCAAGGAAAAGGTAAAACCATTGCTAACATGATAAGCGCAGTAAAGTCATTTAAGTCCAAACTTAACCTTTTCAGTGAACAAGTGGTGAAAAGGAAAATGCATCATTTCCCTTCTGGAATCCAAATGCTGACACAGCATACAGCTAGTCCTGAACTCCTGAACATTGACAAATACAGCAGTCTCCTGAGCAAGCTTAAGGAAGAGTTCAGTGGCAGGTTCAGGGATTTCAAAAGGATTGAACCGTGTGTGATGTTCATCACAAACCCCTTCATGGAAGTCAATGTTTGTGAACTTATAGAACAAATGAGTGTGCGGTTTACTCTGAACAGTTTTGCTGTGGAAATGGAGATAGTCAGCTTGCAAGGGGACATTCAGTTGAAAAGCACACAATCTCACACCAATTTCTGGAGCCTTGTTGATTACAAGGAGTACAGTAACCTTTGCACAGCAGCATTACAAGTCGCCTCCCTGTTTGGTTCCACCTATCTCTGTGAATCTGCATTTCAGATATGAACTTCATCAAATTGAAATTTTGAACCCGCCTGACATATGAGCATCTGAGTGACTCCATTCGAGTTGCTGTATCAAGTTATACACCAGATTACAGAGCACTGGTGGATGGCATGCAGTGTCAACCTTCACACTGAATGTCCCTATAATTTTCCTACGTAGTGAAAGTCTTTTTATGAGACAACTTCTAATAAAAAAGAATGAAATAAAGAGGTTTTTGAACTTATTAACATGATCGTGAAGGGATATGTTATTCCCTATATTTATAAAGGCAAAATTACAGCTAAAGAAAATGAGTACAAGTTCCAATGTTTATGAACATTCCCGACCCCTGGTATCGCCCGCCAGTAGCTCTCTCTGTTGGCCCTCCACTGAAAGTAGCTCACGCCAACATAAAGGTTGGAGGCCCCTGCCCTAGTAACTCTCAAAGGATTTATTAGGAGAAGTATGGATGTGCCCCGGACAGCACTGGTGGCACCTTATCTTTTTGTGTATTTTTAACCCTTTCCTGCCATGCAAACCACGTTTGGCACAAATAGGTGGCCTGGCTCGATAAATGGCCATGCCACAAGGTTCTTTGTCCTGTCCTTTGGCCATCGTGCTCCTTCACCTTCCCCAGGTCGAGCCGACCCGGGTCAGTCCTTTTTTGGGCATGCATTCTCCTGCGAAATGCCAAGCTTTTGCAGGCTTCTGCATGCCTTGTGTGCGCACCCCTAGGATGTGGGCTGGCCTGTCTAGTTCAATACACATCCTGGGTACCGGAGAGTCTGGTGTGCTGTGAATGCCTGGACCACCGTGGTCAGTGATTGGTCCATGTATGGTATGCCTGTATGTGAGAAGATCTCCCATTGGGTCCTCTTTGTTTTGGAGCGAAGGGTACTTTGGATAAGCGAGGGCCCCGAACAGCCATCCCAGGTCGATCTCTGGAGTTCTCACTGAATGAAGGATAGGATCCAAGTATCCTGAAACCAAGAAGCCGAGCCGAGGAACCGCTGGTGACCCGCTGGAAGGTTTAGCACCCTGATCCCGTTTTTGTCCTGCCAGACCCCTCTGCATCTGATCGAACTAGAAGGTCTGCGAAGATTCTTCGACCCATTGGAATAGTGGGACTAACTATTCTCGGCACCTTCATCAAACCGTGCAAGTAAGCTTTCTCTGAAGTGTCCCTTAGCCAACCAGTGGGCTGACCAGCTTGCGCAGGACCTTTGCTCTGTCTCCGCGGCCGTTTCGAGGAGGCCCTTGAAACTTGGTATCCCACAAGCTCTGTGTTTGCGGCACTTTCACACCAAGTTTTGTACACTTGGCTTCCCCAGGTCTGGAGTAACGAGAGAGAGCCTGAACCGGAGTACACGCAGTTACTGCGTCGCCCAGCCGTGGTGATGAACTTCGCAGGTGCGCTGCTGCTGTGCCCCACTTGCTCCTGAAGCCTGCTACAGTGAAACTAGCCTGATCCATCCACCATGAGCAGAGAAATCACCACTGTTCCGTTTGGGAATCAACATCGTAGTTTCGCCCCTGAAAGTTGCAGAAATTGCTGCATATGAACCTGCAACCGAAGTGGACTTGACTGCCGAAGTTTGGCCCGGAGTGCACCTAGCTTACTGGTGGCCCCTAGCGCATCCAATGCTAGTGCAAACCAGCAAACTATTCCCAACTCCTGGAACCTGTTCTGCCCCCTCAGGGAGACCCTCCACGAATAGTGGGAACTTATTCTTCATCGCCTCACCCACCATCCTGAGCTGCTACAGACCCCTGAAGAGACCCAGGTTTGCCCATCTGCACTACCGCGTGCCCCAGCATTGCAAGTACTTTTGAGCAGTAGGCGCCCCTCATCTTAGGGACTGGAATGCCTTTCAGTTAGGACTGTGATTGATGTCGAATTACCTAAAGACCATATGCACCACCTGCTTCCTTCCCTATTCTAGGTTGTGGACCCATTTTGTGCATTCCCTAATACCACTGAACACTCACTCTCACCCCTTAGTTGCCACCAGGTACCACAGTGTTGTGGAATTGTCGGAATATTGGCAATCACCACACTAGCTGAGCTGTGGACATTGGCAGGTGCAATGGCCGTATGAGTGGGAAGGGAAGAAAGGTAGGGCTGCGAGGGAGGCTGGTGAAGGAGAGGCCAGATGTGAAAGGGGCCTTGAAGGCTGGACGGGCCCAGATCAGGACAGAGGCACACGGGTGCTCCCGAACCCCATCTGGGGAGATTACACAAACTCAGGGCCTCAATTCAGGATAGAGATACCAACTAACCAATTGCACTAACAATTTCCCCCTCTGCATACACCTCTCAAACTCTAAACCAAACACATCCACAAACCTACAGCACAACAAACTGCACTAACTTCACTACACTGCAACAACAAAACAAAAAACACACAGACTTGCACAACAGTACACGATGACTACCGGCCGCAAACACCCCAGGCCCAGCCAACGGACCTACCGGGCTGAGGCCGCCAACAGCACATCACTCCTCTCTTGCACTTTTCCAACTTCCTCCCACTAACCCCCTTCCCTTCCTCTTTCAGAGCCACCAGAGCGCCACTCCGGCGGTGATAGTGCACGTTACAAATGTCCTTTAACATTAACATGAACATTTAACCCTTTAGGCCCCTTGATCTTATATATGTATGTATTTTGATAAGAGTGTGTTGGTTAATTTGTTTCACTGTGATTATTATTGTTTGTTGACGTTTCAAAGGCCTTGAAATACATGTATTGTATTTTTTTATAACTACACCTGACTAAGAGTGATTTGTAAGTGTCCTTTACTCTGTGTGCTCATTGTGGTCTTTCAGTCACCCTCACCCCTCCAGAGACCTAGTGTTCACCGCCGCTAAGCTACCTTGATTGGTCTGGCTTGTCCAGAAGGTGACCCTGTTCCAAGAAACTAGGCTGGCCTCCTGAACCTCTGCCCACCAGGTCAGAGTTTAGAAATCCATCTTAAATTGGTGTACAGCGGTGGGATAGGACTGAAGGTATCCAGTGTTGCACACTAGTGAAGGCACTTCAAGTTAACCCTATCCGGGCCACACAGTGATTGAATAGTGTTAATTGTAAAGGCCATAGCCCTATCAAATATAATGGAAACAAGCACTGTTATGACCTTAAATGCTTCTAGATCAGAAACATTGAGAAAGATGTGTGCTGAGAGGGGTTTACCTGCTCAAGGTACAAAGGGTGAAATGATCCAAAGGATCATGGAGGGGTAAGAGTTGCAACTTGATGCCATCACCCCAGATGAGAGTGCAGAACGTGGTGGGGCTGCTCCCACTGACAGGAATGACCTCCCTGTCGCTGCCCTCATCCATGGTGCCCAGGAAATTGAAGATGATGTGTTGTCCCAAGTTTCCTCTGCCAGTTCTGATGCTGATGCCCTGTTAGAATTCAAGAAGCAAGAGCTGCTGTTTAGGCAGAAGGAGCTTGCATTTAACATGGCTAATCTGAAGATAGATCAGGCAGAAATACAAAAGGACAGGGATCACCCGATGGAGCTGGCCAAGCTTCAGGTTTCAAATTGATCCAAGGGATCTGGATATGGGTCTCGTTCCTCCTCTCATCCAAGGTTTCCTAAGGATCTGCTCAGTGTGTATGATGAGAAGAATGACATTATGGACTAGCTGAATGCATTTGAGTATGCATGTGAAGTTCAAGAGGTTGTAAATGCTGATAAGATTGCATGGTTGTTCAGCAGACTGCCCCATTCTAGCTGCAGTGCTGTTATTGGGATGTCAAAAGCGGAAAGAGGTGATTTTGCAATGTTGAAGCAAACTCTCATTTTGAAGTTTGGAAAGACTCCTGCCCAATACCTTAAAAGGTTCAGAGAGTATGAGAAGAAAGATGGTAGTACTTGGGCGTCATATGTGACTGATTTGTTGAAAAACCTGACTGGTTGGGTTGAAGGTTATAAGGTCTCCACCTTTGAGGGTATGATATGTCTTGTCATGCTTGAACATATGTTTGCACCTTGTTCCCCTGAGCTTAAGCAGCATTTGGCAGATTCAAAGGAGATAGATCCTAAGAAGCTGGCCTTATCAGCAGATTTGTGGGTGTCACATAGAGTGTCCCATAAGGACAAGACTCATCCTGGTAAGCAGGAGGAGGAGAAAAAGACAAAAGATAAGGAGGCCGGTGGGTCTGATAAATATTCCTCCCAAAAGAGCCACAAAAAGAAATGTAAGGGTAAGTCACAAGAGAACTTGCAGGGTAGTGGATGTTATCCTCCAAAACATCATGCACAATAATGCCGCAGAGAAAGCTGTTGACAGAACTATGTGGGCAATGGATAGATTTGTTCAAACCTTATATATACAGAATGACAAAGGATTTTTTTAGTAAAAGATTGCATATTCTTTTATTTAATGGAAGTAAGTTCATATATGTGTATGGTAAAGGAGGTTCTAATGTGTGTGTGTGGGTGAATACACATCTTGTTATTAGGTATGTCATTAAAAGGATAAAGATGTTGAGGTAAGCCCTTTAAGATTTTCTATGGAAAAGGATCAACCAAGGATATTTGGGAAAGCATCGCTCTAATGCAATAATGTATTCCACTGTAATTGTTAATTCAGCCCTGCAGTGTTTGAGCATATACAGTATATTTATTGCTGCTCTTTTACCTTCAGATGGATTTGGCTTTGTCCATATATTAGTACTGTATCAACTATCCACCAAAGTACATTCTCGTCATTAAAGTTTATTTACAAATAAATGTATACCGTAGGTGCCTCAGTGATCTTACGTCTTATGTGTGATTTATGTTCCTTAATGGAGAGATGCGCAGGACGTGAAGTTTGCCCTGTGTATCTGAGGTCACATGGGCACTTGATGCAATACATTGCACATCTAGTTTTGCAATTAGTCATTTTCCATAGTGTCCATGTTTTTCATTTATCATGAAGAATGAGATGTGTTTAGTATATTTGCATGCTGCGCATATTCCACATGGGAAATGGCCTACAACTGGTTTGGTGTTCTACAGGGTAGTTTGACAGGGTATGTTTGTACTCCTAGGGCCACTATGTTTAGATTGAACAAGTTGATCTTGTGGGTGTTGACTTCATTTGAAGGCAAATAGTGGTGTGAGCCAGTAAGTTAAGCTGTACCAAGGGCCAGTGTTTTTGGGCTATTTGTTAATTTTGTTACCATTGGGATTCTATGTTAAAGCACATACAATGTGGTTGGTCGTGGACTCTCTGATTTTAGGTGCCAGTAATCACTTTCGCAGGGTGTATCTTTCTGTAGTGTTGCAATGTTGAATTAGTTTCCTGGTGTACCCACGCTTTCTCAGACGGTTATTCATGGAATTTACATGTGTATTATGCTCTTCTACAGATGCAGAGGTATTGTCTGTATGGCGGATTATCTCCTAAAGTGCATGTTTGAAAGCTCCCATAATGGAGCAGAGTGTTACTGTGACAAATTGACTTCTGCCCTGCAGGGCTGCAGGGGTGAGTAGAGGCTAAAGCGCCTACTCAGCCCTCACCTCACACTTCTATAAACCAAGTGCCAACACAATCATAAAGGTAAAACATGCACATTTAAGAGATATACCTGCTTCACCTTTTGTGGTAACGTGGGCTTAGGGAAGGCTATACTCCCAAGAGGTTCAAAGGTGGGTGTGAATGTGGCTCAGCAGCAACCCAAACAGTGAAGTATAATAGTCCAAAATAATTGAATGTCCAATCAAGGTTCTATAAAAATAGATATATACTTTAATTATACACACCATGTGCAATATCAACCAACTAGAAAACACTACAAAGGCCCTCTCCTGTAGAAAGAACACAAAATAAGCAAATATTGCAGATACAGCCATTAAAGACCACAATGTTCAAAAAGGGTATGTCCTTGGGTAAAAAAGGGGAAAAAAAGACCTAACTCTCTCGTATCAGACTTCTTGGCACTGTGCGAGCGATGTGAAGATCGGCAGAGGGCAAAAGGCAGCACCATAAGGTCCAGGTGGTTCAAGTGTGTCAAAGGATTCTTGAAGCACGGATCCAAGCAGTTTAATGGTGAAAAACACTATGATCCCAGCTGTCTTGGCTCTCGGAGTGCTGTGAGTCCCAATCCAGGGACTCCGGGACGAGATGGATCCTGGGTCTTGGCTACCAAACACAGGGGAGGCTGGCACACAACTGCAGGGGTCCTTCAACACTGAGGTCCTGGGTACTTGTTCCAGTAGCAGTTTCAGCCCCAATTGTCCCTGGTGATGATTAGGGGACAGAGTTTGTCTCTGCCTTGGAAAACCTGGCTTCACCTCACAACTAGAGGAAAGGACAGCAGGGTCCAAACAAACTCTTCTTCAAAGATTGCAGTCCAAAGATGATTCAAAGAAGTGGTGTGAGCCCCCTTCTTTTAAAGTGTAAAAGCCTACAGGTGACTGGACTAAAGCTAACCTTCCATAGGGGTGCAATCCTTGTTCTTGAAATTAGTGGACTTTGCCCTTTTGATATCACACCCGAAGTGCTTTGCTCTAGAGGAAGTGGAGGGGACAGGAAAGAAAGAGGCAGATAGAAACAAGATTGTGAAAGTCTTCCACCACTTTACAGAGATCTCCTGTCTACACTAACCCCACCCTAGGATAAAAGGCCTGCAGAAATGCAGCACCATGGTGTGAGCCTACTCCCTCGGTATGGGCGTGCTCCTTTGATGACTAAACCCAGGACAGCTGCCCGTTGTGCAGCTGTCTCTGGAGGAGGGTGTTACCTACCCTCACAAAGAGGTCAAAGAGGCATGGCCATTCAGGTTCATTTCCAGTCATTTGGCAGGATCAGCCTAACTGGCCAGAATACACATCACCTTCCACAGCTGAGCTGGCTCACAGGAGCCGACATGTATGATATCAAACTGGATGTGGCTGCAATTATTATCAATAGTGTCATGCACTGTCCCTTAACTCGGGCATAGGTTATATTTAGAGTTTACCCTGCCACTAGAATGGGCTACCTATGAGCATCATGGTTGTGGTACGGGGTGCATATCTTAAATGCAGCCCCAGTGCTGCAGAGGCGTGGCTGTCACTGCAGCTGTTTAATGGGCACCTGTGAACTATGAACCTGCTCTATGCCACTGGTAGAGCAGACACTGCAGATCAGGATACTGATGCAGCAGGGCACAAGTACACACTATGCTTTTGGCATGGAGCTTATGCAAGGGGAATCTGATCAGCAGATTATCATTTTACAGATGGAATTACCTGCATTATTTCATTAATTCATAGACAAAATTAAAAAGCCAGGGCTTTCACACCCTTGCCAGATGACAATGTTTCACCGTTACGATCAGTGGGTTTACGTTAGAGACTAAACATTAGTTTACCAGCAATTTGTTGAATAGTGATGTCTAGGAAATCAATTAGCTCACTGCTCATGGATTTAGTAGATTCAATATGAGCATGTTGATCAGTAAAACATCTATAGAACACCTGCAATTGGACACAATCACCTTGCCAAATCAAAACCAGGTCATCAATATAATGGTTCCACAGATTAATATTGTGTCTAAATTAGTTGTCTGAAGAAGCTAGATACTTCTTTTCACATTCAGCCACATAGAATTGCCAAACAGGGACAAACACAGCACCCATAGCAGTGCCCTTGGACTGAACAAAAATGTAATATTTAAATTGAAAGTAATTCTGTTCTTAATCTAATGGCATAAGGTCAATGATGAAAGCTGGTGATGCACAGTCAGGATGTTTCCCCGTGTCTAAAAAACATCAAATGCACTCCATTGCCTCTGCTTGAGGTATATTAGTGTAAAGTGCCTGCATGCCAATTGTCACCAATATTTCCATTTCAGGATCAAAGGCCATATTTCCCAATAGCTTAATGGCCTTTGTGTTTTCTTTAATATACGAGTCTGTGATTGCAGGAAGTGGTCTACATATTCACTCAAAGGTTCTAAAAGGGATCTGCATCCTGATACAATCAGTCTGCCGTGCGGTTGGTTCCCTGGTGCCTTGGTGGATTTTAGGCAGAGCATAGAATGAAAGTATTTTAGGGTTACAAACTTTGAGTAATCGAGCCTTTTGGAGTCTGTACCTAGTTGTGGCCTCAATCATTATATTGATATCTAGAGTAGGATATTTGGCTCTTCTGTAGTGGCTTTCAACATTTAATAAATCATAAGCCAGCTGTTCATATTGATCTATATCCATTACCACTATACCACCTCCCTTATCCGCTGGTTATATGTTTAGGTCTGACCTATTTTTCAAATTGTGTAATGCTGTAATCCCATTCTTTTTTTAGACTATTACCTGTATACTTGGGTTGTGCATGTAGATGGTTATGGTCATAAAGCATACTTTATTCAAATGTAAGCATTTCTGCAGGGAATTGAATGTGTCCAATTGGATGAGTTTTGTAGATGTCTCAATGATCAACATGCAGACATCACTTTTCAACACCCAGCTGGCAAACTAATGCGTAGTCTCTAATGTAAATCCACTAATTGTAACACTCTGCTCCATTATGGGAGCTTTCATCCACGTACTTTGAGAGATAATCTGCCATATGGACAGTTCCTCCACATATGCAGGAATTGCACCTTTACAGAAGATTTTAACACAAGTGCAAGTTCCCTGGATAACAGTTTGAGACAGCATGAGTACCCAAGGAAACGTATGAAACATTTCAACACTATAGCAAGATGCACCCTGAGAGAGTTTTTACTGACTCCTAAAATAAGAGAATCCACCACCAGATAGCTTTAATATATAATCCCAATGCCAACAGATTTGTATAAATAGTCAGTTGTCATTGCCCTGGGTACAGCACAAGATTCTGGCTCTATCCAGACTACCATTTGCCTTCAAACAAGATCAAAACCCAACTAGTTCATTCTAAACACAGTGGCCATAGGAGTACATAGATACCCTGTCAAACCACCCTGTGCACCCAAGCAGTTGTATGCAGGGCATGCACATTTACTAAACAAATCTCACCCTTCATGATAAATGAAAAGAAATGGACGCAAGGGAAAATTACTAATTGCAAAACTTCACGCCCTGTGCATCTCCTCCTTAAGGAACAACGATCACGCATACAACATAAGATCACTTAGGAACCTATGGCATCACATTTTTTGCATCTAAACCTCAATGAAGAGAAAATACTTTGGTGGATAGTTTATACAGAACCAACAGATGGACAAAGCCAATTTCGCCTGAACATAAAAACAGCAATGGATGTACTGTATGTGCTCACACACTGCAGGGCTGAATGAACAATTGGAGTGGAATACATTATTGCATTAGAGTGCGTTCCCCAAAAACACTTGGGTGCTCATTTTCCATAAAACATTTGAAGGGGTTAGCCCAAAATCATCACCTATTTACTAACGTACCTGATAACACAATGTGTATTCACCCAGACACACCTTAAAACCTACTTTACTATACGTATATATATGATTTATTTAATGAAGCATTAAATAAGAAGATAGGCAATCGTTTACAAATAATCCCTTATCATTCTGTATATATGAGGTTTGAATAATTATATGCATTGCCCGCGTACTTCTGCCAACAGCTTCCTCTGTGGCAAAATTGCACATGACATCATCACACTCGTTATGAATAACACTGTCAAACATGGTGATTCCTTTTATGAATGCCATGAGGAAGAAAAGAGTACATGCAACCAATCAGGTAAGTTTTACACTCCTTGGCAACAATAAATGCACAACAAGTATATCTGTTTACAGAGACAACCGGCATCGTTATAACCGGTACAGTAATTGATTACACTTAGGACCCTTGACTTCAAATGTGATATGCTGACTATATAACTGTGAGACAGCCAGTAAGTATGTGTCTCCCGCTGATTTGTATTCACACATTGCCTGTGCATTTCTATAAACCGTAAGAACGATTACCTTATTTTTCTTAATACTATAGACTTATCAGAGGAAAGCAATTGAGAGCGCTAAGAAACCATACATTCAGTGTAATAACCCAGAATGCCTAGGACACCAACTACAGGTATGTCTATTCAGCCTACACCAATGCTCAGCACTTAAAGAATGTAAGTCCAACATGTGCAACCATTAGAATCTTATCTCTGATGATCTGATCATCTATTCTATGTCACGCACGCACGGACGCTTGTTTAATAATAGATGGCTTGACTATAAAGGGGGCTGCCGCTTCTGAAATAGCATATCTGTTGCTCTCTGTAAGTCACACTTCTTATTTACTCATGGTTTCAGAAATATGTAACATGTCTGTAGAACACCGAAACATGAACACATCAGCCATGAAAAGACTACGTTCGAATGATGATCAACTCTAGCAACCTTGTATGAAGTCTACTGTGAATCCTTATCCTTGTTTTATGATTGATTCATTTTTGAACTAGTTGTATTAATAATCATTAATCACTTATTGTTGTCTTTGTTATCTGTTCACATTGTATTAATCCATTTAATTGAAATGATTATGCTATCAATTTCCTAAGAATGGTTTCAGCTGTGACATTTATGTACATGCTCGGGAGGATAGTTCAAGGGCAACATACTCGCCTTGGAAGCAAGATGGCGCTAAGCAACACAGGTCCGATCCCCCGGTCCGCGCTTAGAAACTTCTGGGTATTAAGCCAATTACAATGATTATACTTTATACCGTTGTGATTGTTTACAAGAACCTTTTCTAATATATCTATGTCATAAACTATCCATCTCATTCTTGATGTTGTCATGTTGACACAGTTGTTCCGGGGCAGCGGGAGGCGGGAGGCAGGGTGGGAATGTACAGGGGAGGGCGGGGAACTGACAGTTGAAACCTGTAATTGAATAAAGGAAGATGTGTTACGAGAACCTCTGTGTCTCTCATCAGTACCGCGCAGCGAGGTGCTGGTGCACAAGGCCCCATACCCCAGCCGCTACACTAGCAACGAAGACGGTGCACCAACGGTGCGTGAACCCATCTCAGAAGAGTCGTGCGGAATGGGTGCCAGGAGGCACGACGCCATCGCCCAGCCGTAATGACAGGAGAGAGGTTACACGGCGAGGCCGTGTCCATACGACCCAGGCTGCACGCAGTAAACGCTGTGCCCCGCCCACTCCGGAATGCTTGAGGAACAGCAGCTGGGATTCCCGGCCCGCAGCAGTGATTTTACAAGCAACACAGTGAGTGGGAAAAGAGGAGGAGGGCCACAGGATGGTGCTCGTGCCTGACAGGCAGCCATCTCCACAACCCCTCCCTCTTTTCGAGGGAGGGGTTGTATCACCCATTGTTCGAGTGCCAAAGAAAGGCTCCGATGAAATCAGGCTGTGCGTTGACATGAGGAGGCCCAACCAAGCCATTCAGAGGAAGAAACACATGGCACCGCGTATCACCGATATGATACATCTACTGAATGGGGCAAAAGTCTTCTCAAAATTGGACCTAAAAAAGGGGTACTAAGTCCTGAGAGCCGGAACATCACAACTTTCGTCACCCACCTAGGGCTGTACAGGTATAAAAGATTAAGCTTTGGCGTCTCCTCAACGGCAGAGAGATTTCAGGATGAAGTCCACAATATGATCATCCCGACCAGTATAAACTATAGCAATGACATCCTGGTGTTCGGGACGGATGTAGGGAGACATGATGAGACCTTAGCCAAGGTGTGTATGGCTCTGGAGGCTGCAAACCTTACCCTCAACCAAGAAAAGTGTGAGTTCAGGAAAGGCACACTATGTTTCCTCGGCCATGTATTCTCAGAAAATGGCATGACACCTGATCCTTATAAGGTTGCTGCGCTCAATGAAGCCCACCCCCAAACAACGTCTCGGAACTCAGGTCATTCCTGGGCCTCGCCAGTTACTGCACGAGGTACATTAAAGACTTTGCCACGGTCAGCGAACCCCTCAGAGCGTTGACCAAACAGAACTCTGTCTTCGGCTGGTTGGAGAGGTGCCAACATGCTTTCGAGATAATTCAGGAAAGAGTAGCGCGAGCCGAAAACATGTCTTACAACGATCCGAACTGGAAAACAGAACTAACGGTTGACCCAAGTCCCGTGGGACTGGGTGTCATCTTGGCCCAGATTGACGCAAAAGATCCGACGCAGACCCACATCGCTGCCTATGCCAGCAGAAGCCTCTCAGCTACTGAGCAAGCTTATTCCCAGGCGGAGAAGGAACGTCTGGCAGTGGTCTCAGTGTGTGAACACTTCCACTTGTTCCTTTACGGCAAGCAATTTCTAGTCGTGACAGACCATCAAGCACTCCTATTTCTCTATGGTAACCCACAGGCCAAGATGCCACCACCGATCGCGAGGTGGGGGCTCCAGCTGCAGGACTATTAATTTGAAATTGTACATAGACCAGGGAAGGAAGTAAACCCTGCTGACTTTTTATTGAGACATCCAAGAACAGGGTGTACCCCTGAACCATTGGTGGAGGACCGATGCCTCCGGTACTTGATCCAACAAGCCATACCAGAAGACATTGAACCAGCCCATTTGGCTCATGAAGTGGAGGCGGACCAGGAATGCCAAATAATATGCGAGAGGCTCAAGTTGGGTCAATGAAGGAGAGCCAAAGAATGAGGTTGCTTAGCAGCGGAGGAGGTACGGTTGGAGGTGGACCAATTGTTACAGGTGAAAGAGGAGCTGACGCTCTCAGACGACAATCTCCTACTAAAGGGTCACAAAGTGGTGATCCGAACATCCCTGAAACGTAAGGTGGTTGAGCTTGCCCATGAGGGTCACCAAGGAGTGGTCTCCACCAAGCGCATGCTGCGCAAGAAAGTGTGGTTTCCACAGCTGGAGACCATGGTGGAAGAGCTCCTGAAACAGTGTCCCACTTGTTGCCTCCTCATGCCGAATCAGCATCCAGAGCCGTTGAGAATGTCCGAACTGCCGGGAGGCATATGGGAAGCTGTGGCGGCTGACTTCTTTGGTTCTATCGAAGGGGGGGAGATACGTATTGGCCGTCATGGATGTGTATTCTAGATATCCCCAAGCCCAAATCATATCATCTATCGCAGCCCACCACGTCATTCCGGTGATGGACCGCATCTTCACGGCTTACGGTGTCCCTCGGACAATGAAGACAGACAATGGGCCTCCATTCAATGGACACAGTTTCGCAAAGTTCAGCGAATACCTGGGGTTTCACCATCACAAGGTCACACTGTTGTGGCCCCAAGCCAATGGTATGATTGAACGGTTCATGGCCAATCTGAAGAGAGCACTACAGGTAGCTCGACTCACAGGGCAGCCATATGAGCAAGTACTCCACCAATTGCTGAGGGATTACCGTCACACAACCCACAGCTCCACCGGGAATACCCCTGCTGAGGTAATGTTCGGAAGAGATGTCCTGAATCTGCTACCACAAGCCACTCTTCTGGAAGACCAATCAGCATTGGATGCTGAATGTGAGAACGAGATCTAGCTGCGAAAGATCGCATGAAGGAGTATGCAGATGATCGCCGGAAGGCTCTGGATCCTCACCTCTAAGTAGGGGACATAGTTGCAGTGAGACAACCTCAAACACACTGAATCCTTCCAGAAGGAACCCCTCATCATCCTGGAAAAGAAGGGCTCCATGATCACAGCCCAAGGAGACAAGGGTCTGACCACCAATAATTCCTCACATTTCAAGAAACTTCCCCTGTCTGGATCCAGGCGATTAAGTGGAATAGTGGAGATACCCATTGACTATGCTTCCGATGATCCCTATCATGGAGACCAAGAGGACTCTGCAGCACCTGCTTAGAAGGACCAAGGTGAGGGTTTTGGGGCCAGCGGCTTTAGTGAACGTTTCAGTTCTCGAACCCAGATAGCCAGGAATAAGCCTTGCTCCCTCATTGAGTAGATGGCCTAGCGTACAGTGTTCCTGTTTGTTTCATCACCTCGTTGGGTAACTGTTTAAATTGGGGGATTGGGGATCATGTTGTCACAGTTGTTCCGGGGCAGCAAGAGGCGGGAAGCAGGGTGGGAAATGACGTGGGAAGGCGGGTTACCAGCAGTTGAAACCTGTAATTGAATAAAGGAAGATGTGTTGCAAGAACCTCCCTGTCTGTCATCATTGCCGCTCAGCGAGGTACTGGCGTGCAAGGCCCCATACCCCGGCCGCTACAGATGTGTTCATTTGATTTGCATTGAACAGTGATCGTTTCTTTTCTATGTCAAAAGATAAGACACAGATATGAATTATAGTTCAAAATTCATTAGTTAACTTCCCAACAGGAGCACTCTTGTTTGTTGATATACCGCGCTGAACTTCCTGTTGTGATGCTGGTACCCTCACATTAGTATATAGTTCATCAAAAGTCGGCTAATTGCCTAAACCCGTAATAAAGGATATAAACAAAAACTGTTCAAGGGTGCGAGTCAGGCCACCCCTGCTCTGCGAGTCTTCTAACTGAAAGAAAAGGTAAGGTAATCCAGAGGTTTCGGTTTCTCCACCTAACAAAGGGTTTTTTAAGTATCAAGGACGAGGCATTTGTTGTGGGAGCGCCATTTTAGGCCTGCCAGGTGCAGCACGCTTCTTCCGCTGAAGGGACTTTCAGTACTGGACTATAAAGAGCAAGTCCCTTAGATTAAGAGATTGAATGGAAGGTACTTTCCGTTCAGGGCCAGGTGCTGTAATCAAAGCATTAGCCACCATCTGTTTTTCAAAGGTTTATATCAAAGTAATACTGTAGGGCTGGCCTTTCCCAGACAGCGCAATGAGCGCAACAATATTGTGTGTCTCCCCGCAATAATGAAAGAAAGTCTCCGCCGCTGTAAACTATATGAAACACTTACCAGCCACTTAAACTATGACCTGTCTGCCCTTGCCTACCTATGCTACATTTTATATTAAAAAAAAACCTTTCAAAACATAAAGACCAAAAGCCAGGAACATACTTAAACAGCAATATACAAACATTTTCACAAAGTAAGCGTAGATAAAATGTGATGCAATGTATTAAATGCACATTGTAGGTGCACGGAAACATGCCAAAAGTGTAGCTTTTTAGTGTGCAAGCACGTTTCAATCAGTCTGTCACAAAAGAAATGAACTGCCGTTTGAGACTATGGACACTTTTTCATTGGTGCCCAAGACAATTATTTGCCCCAGTCCTACCCTCGTGATGGCCCTGCCTGGGAGATAGGTGTACCGTGTCCCCCTCCTTCAATGTCGGATGTTGGACAAAGCTTTTAAAAATTCTACATGGGCAGCCACTGCACAGTCTCCACGTTTGCCAAATAGCGATGTGTATGGCAGGGCACCCAATCCCTATGCTTCCTCCAGTGCCTCCATTACAAACATTGCTCCAAAAGACAGAGAAAACCTCTTCAAGCCAATGTAATTTAGTATGAATTGGGTTAATGCAGCCATGTTTATTCAGGCCTGCAATAAGTCTAGCAGGTGAGTTGTGAAAAGGTTGCATTTGGGAGAGACTTGAAAAGGGGAGCCCTAAATACAGAGCATTATCATAGTCAAGACACACGTGTCACAGCAAAGCATTTGGCACTGTTGAAAGTAGTGAATGCATTATCTTCAAGCGCTTATTAGAAATAAATATCTATATCAACTAAACCTGTGAAGATGTGCTCAGTAGATGTGCTCAGTTGCTTAAATTGTCCACATCCCGGTTTCACCATTTAACCAAAGTGTGTGATTCTGGGCAGATCATTTAATCACACTGGGCCTCATTACACGGTATGCGGTAAGGGTTTACCGGTACCGGAACGGACTCTGGCACCGGTAAACCCTTACCGCCTTACTACGAGGTCCCTTTGCCGGACCCGACCTCAATGGCTGGTTTTACCAGCCGTTAAGGAACGGGCCCGCAAAGGGACTTTGGTGCTAATTACGGTACCGCAATTTGCGGTACCATAATTACCTCCTTCCCCATTCCCATTGAGCCCTATGGGGGCAAAAATGGGAATGGGGAAGTGCCTTGGTGAATGGGGAATTACCGGCCCCGCTCACCTTGGAGTAGGCCGGTAATTCTGCCATCCACCAAGGTAAAATACCAGCGGCAAACATGGCGCTAACAGCGCCATGGTTACCGCATACCGTGTAATGAGGCCCTGTGTCTTATCTGCAGCTCTGTGATTCACTTCAGAACTTATGTTAATCTATCATGCTGTTATTTAAATAAAGCCTGGCTATAAAGTTGCAGCATATATAACAGATACAATGTATGCAAATACTACAACCCAACTGTTCGCTAGTTTAATGGTTTACAGCACATGACAGGCACCAAAATGTGCAGGCCAGCATTCTCACGTTTTGGTAAAGCAAATCAAACATGTATACCGCTCCTAACATGGTGACTGGCAGCACAATGAATTCTTATTTTATTATCTATAAACATATGTCAGGCATTAAAGCAAATACTATGGTGCGTGTGCGTCTCACAAAACAAAAAGAAATGCCAACGCTATCAGATATTTGAACAAACTAAAAA
The DNA here is from genome assembly GCF_040938575.1 of Ambystoma mexicanum. Taxonomy (NCBI): domain Eukaryota; kingdom Metazoa; phylum Chordata; class Amphibia; order Caudata; family Ambystomatidae; genus Ambystoma; species Ambystoma mexicanum. The sequence continues at coordinate 321,281,538 of NC_090925.1, read as the reverse complement.
TATGTAATAGTACCTTATTAATTTCCAAAAATAAGGATGTTTTTTAAAAACGCACTTCAAGATAGCAACAGGTATATGATGTATCTACTGCTCCTCTGCTGATGTCCCTCATTTCCACTTCCTCCACTCCTGTCTTCTGCTTTCCGCCCCTCTGCTCTTGTCTCAGTTTTCCACCTCCACCATTCTGGCTTTCACTCCTCACCACACCAACATAACCCTCTATCTATCCTCCTGCTCCGCATTCAGTTTCCTTGCACCCACACTCCCCCTATCCCGCTTGCCTCTTTCATGGGCCTGCCTGGACAGGTCTGCAGTGTGCCACTGTTTTGATGGGCTTCAGCTGCCTGTACAGGAGCTTGTTTTCTGATTCAGCACAGGCTATATGAACTATCATTTGCTCAACTGCTTTGTTTAGGCAGATGACCCAAAATGCATGTCTCACCTGGCTGAAGCCCCCTGTTCTTTATGTAAGGCCCACTGCAGCGCAGGTCCCTTGCCCTCATCACCAGCCATCTGCAGATCCTGCTTGTGCAAAATATAGGCCCAATCCATTCTGGCAGCTCACAAAATATAAACCCTAATAGGTCTCCAGCTCTTTGGTTTCACAGTAGATTGGTTCTGCTGTGGCTGGACCACAGCAGCCTTGCTGTTTTAGCCTAATGCACAAAACTAAGGATCTATAAGATTGGACGGTTCAACCCAACACACCAGCTCTGCCAATGGCTTGCGTGGGTTTGGTGTCCGTACTGGGCTGTCGCGAGCAGCTAGAGGCGAGGCGGACCCTACGACGGAGACATTCAGGATCCAGCAACCCATGTGCAACTTCAGCCTAATAATGCAGGCATGCTGCACATCAAGTAATTATTCCACAGTGCTCGCCTGAACTGCTGCCCACTCATCACGCATCATTTATTGACAACAGTATTCATGAATAAAACACATTAACCCACTTAGCGAAATAAAAACAGACTTGAAAGGTTCTAATCCCCCATCCCCTCCCTCTCCCTGTCCCCCACCATCCTCAAGTCACTGGTGTGCTGCTACCAAGATCATCTGCCATGCTTGGATGCCCGCTGGGGACAGATGTCGCTTGCGGTTGCAAGCTTGCAGCTTCACGACCGGCATGGCCAGGGAGCTGTGGAATGCCACGTAACACACGCCGGAGAAGGCAACCACAGTGTCGGCAAGGAAGGTGGCAAAGAGTACGCAACTTGCCTGAACCAGCGCATAAGGTGCCACCGAGGGTCAAGCCTTCCCTCATCGAGGACAGATGGTGGCACCAAGGGCCCAGCATTCAATGATGGTTAGAGGATGCCAAGGAACGGCCAGTCAAGGGTACCACCAAGGAGTCAACACCTGATTGAGGGTAGACTGTGGCCTGTCCTTCTCCTTGAGAGCTGCCCTGTAGCTTCGCCCTGCACTTGATGTCAATGTTGTGGTACATCCATGTTAGCTGATAGACATCCTTTGCTGCATACTCCATCTTCTCCTAGAGCTGTGATAACCTGCGCCCTGGTATGATGTCCTGTAACTTGCCACTAGTGGTGTTAACATTCCCTTTGTTTTCCATCTTTATTTTGGTGCTGCTGCATACATGTGTCCCGGTAGCTAATTGTGCCTAGGGGTAGGGGAGTTCGAGAAATAATGGGTATAGCTGAACCAGGCCATGGCACACGGTTTGGTTTGAAGAGCCAAATGCAAATAGTTTACCCTGGGAACCGGAAGGGCCGCATGCCCTGAAGGTGGGGGATCACAGGGAGCTAAGCTGTTGAGACAGTTAGGGTGACAACTTTGGAAGGCAGCTCCCAGGTGCCCTCCCCTTTCCCACTGCCACCTTCCAGCCAGTTGCAGCTAGGGGTCATCAGGAAGTGGGGGGAATCTCAGGTTGCAGACTTTTGGGCGCCCAGAATAGGAATATGCTAGTTAGCATATTCATGCAAAATGATAAGGCACAAAGAAGTAAAAGGTAGATGTAAGAGGCTGCCGCCAACTGAAAGGGTTGGGGTCCCTGGTGCAGAACAAAAGGACGCCTAAGAGAAATTGCCCTTGGGCCAGGTTTGGCCCTATAGGTCCAAGCGAAGCGGAAATTGCCCCACAAAGTTGCCAAGGAGTGTCAGCCCAGACAAGGGCTCAGAAGCGGCAGTCAGTGTGTGGTGTTATTGAATGTGCTATATTGACACTGCATCAGAGAGTGCTACGTGTTAAGGATTTCAATTGGGCGACACACACCTTGGTCTCAGCTTAGTATGTAGCACACAACTGAGATGCCTTTTCTCTTTATTTTATACGCATTCAATTTGAGATGGTACAGAACTCTTATCACATCCCCTTTTTCAAATACCCCGGGTCACAATGGACCATGAACTAGACCGGTTGGTGAAAATGCAATATTTTATTTATTTTTAAAATTCAAAAGAAATCGTACAATTTTTAATATGGGGCAGCAATCACCTATGTGGTGATAATTACAATGAAAATGGAAGCAATGCACTTGGTTAATCTTTCCCTAGAACAGATACAATGCACAAGTGAATAGGAGCACTTTTTGAATTAGGATAGATAGCACCAGCGGTAAGGTTTCCCCCTGCGCTGTTCTCATAACCCTCAATCAGATTCTGGATAGAAAGAAGCAGCAGGTAGCAGGGAATAAGAGGCAGCAAACAGATTCAAAATCTGACCCTTTATCACAAAATAAGAGGATAAATGTAGTTTAAATCCCTTTGCAATAGCATGAAATGACACTCGGTAATGGCAAATAAATAATTCATGTGCGGTTAAACCTTTGAGGTAAATATGATTTCTCACTAAGGCAACAATGCATAAACACTAGCAATCACAAGGCAATGGATCACCAAGAGGATACAATTCGAAAACAAGTGGAAAGTTTAAAACATGCTGCAGCTGAATGACACGTGGGTAAATGGTATTTCCTTTCAATTCCTGTTTAAAATGATCCAAACGGTTTTAAATAAAAACGGGTAAAATACTGAAAATCGCATTGCGATTTTTGGTCAGCGGGACAGATGTACATCGCAGGGACAATATCAAAGTAAAAGGATGGTAGTAGCTGAGGATTTGGATGAGATTTTACGGGGTGGAATGGGGTTCAGTTTTAGGAAAATAGAGCAGTTAAAAATAAGAAAATCGGTTTTGAGAGAAAGGCAAATTTTACTTAAACTAAATTATCTAGGCTATATTGTTAAAGAGGAAAGCAGTAAGCTCCAAGGTTGATTCATGAGGTTAACCTTATCACCCCAGCGCCCAACTTTAACTGGAAATTAGTTTGATTACTAACTATATAACTAAGAGCTTAGGATTTACATAAAACCAAATTAATAAAGAGTTGGCGCTAGCACTTAGAAATCAAGGGCAGGGTGCACAGAGAATTCTAAAAGTTTTAACAAGTTACCTGGGTATGGGTATGACTGCTTACAGAGTGGGGTAGAGACAAAAGGGTCAGAATAAGGTAGGCTATGTGTTTCTAGGGGGTGGGGATTTATACTCACAGTCCACACTTAAAATTGGGATTAGGAACAGTCAACCGGGTTCTGGACTCCAGGGCTTGGGTCACCAGGTAGTGGCAGACTATCCTAGCAGAACAACAGCTGGGCCTGTCTGGTCACCGGGTAATCAGGACAGCTGGATGGCAGGTTGCAGGCGGTCTGATTTCAGGATGCAAAAGGTACTACAGCTTTTTCCCCTTTTTAATGGGATATTAGTGGGTTTTTTCTGGATCAATGGCCTTGCTGGGACAGGATCATTGTAACGCAGGAATTCAGGAGCGAGTGTGTGTGTGTGTGTGTGTGTGTGTAGAGTCCTGTCAGGGACTCTATGTATAATGCATAGTGACATCATGGACGTATATGGTGAGGCAGGCTTAGCTAAGCATGCCTCTAAACCACTGGATTGGTCAGGGGTGATAGTCCCTACCTCGCTCTCAGCTGGTTGGATTTCAAGGGCAGGATGTCAGAATTATGATATGAGTTTTACAATGTTCAAAACCTCCTACAGTTACTTTAGCTAAAATCCCATTTTGCCACAAATGGTACATTTATACAGTTGAAGTCTCTTAACCAATTACATAAACAGGTTACATATTTTATGCAGACCATTCCAGTCCAACCCTCCAGTTTGTGAGACATTGGTTCGCCCTTCTAATACTTTTTAGTCATTTTGATTATGAAATATTCTGAAAAAAATTCTGTAACTTTACAGAAAGTTCCCAAGGTTCCCAAGGTGTCAGTGAATGCTACAATGTCTTAAATTATAAACCACAAAATCACATCTGAACTGTTAAATGTTCAGATTTTTGCAAAGTCCTGCTGCAGAGATAAAAGTCCTTAACTTTTTTATTAATAAATAGTCTCTGGAGGCAAATTTCAGTATTGTTCCCCATATACAGGCATAGCTTCCAAGCTACCCCCTCAATCCAGGGATGTCACAGAGATTGCCTTTGAAGCTTCCTGTAGAAGTCACAATTGGGTGTGATTTTTCACTTTGCACTTTGGTGTCCCAGAATTCTATTGTACGAGGCTGGAGCACAGAAAACAGTCTGTCCAACCTAGCGATTATCAGCCAAGTGTCCTGGAGGTTTATGGTGGTTCCTTTTTGGGAGGAAGTCTTAGCTTGACCAACTGGAATAACCTGTTTTGGGAGCTTGCAAAATCCAGCCAATGCAGTTTGCCAGTTTAATTTTCTTTTATTTAGTCCTAAATCAAAAACAAGCCTGTTGAATAAAACAGCCCATATATGTTTCCCAGCAACCAACCCCTTCACATTGCTGGGCACGGACAAGCTTTCCTTCAATATTGTACTTTTAAAACAGGCATTTTTTTTCTTTAGTTTGCAAAAGCCCATTTTGACACATGTGGTGCAAGCTGCTAGCGCTTTCCTTCCAAAGAGTTTCCATCCGACTTTCCAATATTCTTTTGCAGCAATAGTTAGTTTCTGGTAGGCAGCAGTTTGGTTGAAACACAGATGCACTAAGCTGAAATTTCTTTGAAATATTGATCCTTGACACTTTGCAGTTCAAAAGTAAAGCAATTCCTGTGTGCTTAAAAGTGAAGTTTCTTGGGCCTTTTTATTTAGATTTAGCTTGACAGAGGCTGTCATTCCCAGGTCATGCCTTCTTCTGCTGACGCACAGTGGGGATATGCATGGGCATGGCAGGGCAGGGCCTTATTAATAACAGTAGTTTGAGGAAGAACAGATGGAAATAGCAGCAGAGCAGCATCATTTTAAAGGTCAAATGTTTCCCTTTTCAATTGGATCTTTGGGCTTGCAGCAAAGCAGCGCTGCTTTTTCACTCCATTTCTTTTGACAAACAAGAACACCCTAGAAGCCTTTCTCGGGGTGCTCCCTGTTCCATCCTGCCCAATGGCACTTAGTAAAACAGTGCAGCCGTCCTTTTGTCGCTGCAAGATGCAGTTTTGGTGTGAGGTGGTGGTGCTCACAGGAGCCAGCGCAGCCATTTTGCTGTTGACTGCAGATGCGCAGCTTGGTGATGTGGGGAAGTACTGCCGAGTGGGTAAATATATCCCACATACAGTAGCGTTCTGGCATGCATTGCTGGGCACTGACACAAGCGGACTGAAAACACAGCCCTGGGTCTGCAGACAAAAGGAAGTTTTGGATCTGCAATAAGTGAATGCTACAATAGCGTACTGGCATTTTGCTAGATTTAAGAAGTTGGTGATCTGGGTTTCATTCCCAAACCAGGAGGAAAAGGATGAGGTGACAAATGTTTAAGCCGTAAAAGCACACCTGGAGGGCAAAACTACCAGCTTTGCACTATTTCCTGTTGAAAGGAGCATTTTCATCCAGCCGGTGTATTTCAGTCACACATCTGCTAGTGCTCAAACAACAGAGCATCATATGGCGACAGCAAGAGCGAGGGCCCGCTCTGAGGAAGACCCTTTTTCCATGCCCCATTGTCAGACTGGTGATACACTTGCTGGGTCCTTGTGCGTGATGCTTCCAACGTGCTGAAGCAACATTAGAAGCAGGGCACCACCAGGTGGCAGGACACACACAGCCAGCACAATTCGGATATACATTTTTAAAAGAAAACAAGAGCGACAGCACTTTAGTTACTTACTTAATTCAGGGGCACAAAATCAGATGAGCCTGCCTCCTCGAGCGAGTCACGGCTCCCCTGGTCTGCACTTGCCTCACCGAATAGGGTCCCCTGGGCTGGAGTCTGAGTCACTAGTTAATGGCCAAGAAGCAAGGAGCCAGCAGCAGCGCAGGCACCACACCGCAGCTCCAAAAAACAACGGGCGGACGCTGCTCGTCGCCAGTCTCCCTCCTCCTCCGCTTGCACTCACTGCAGTCTGCAGTTGACTACTTCTAGGTCTGCCAGGTCCAGTCCTAGCCAGCCTCCCAGCCAGGCAGCATGTGCTCAAGGGTGGCACCGCACTCGACCCACCCAGCCAGCTGTCAGAGACCCAATGCGCATGGGCGGCCTGGGTTGGCGGCAGTGAGGCCAGGCCAGCCCGTTGTTGATGGTGTGTGATTCACACCTTGTGAAATTGACAAGAGTCTTGAGTGCCGCCGCGGGGCGGACCCCTGCCCCCCTTGCACTGACTTGACTTAATTTTTGTTTTGTTGTATCTCTGGCACTGCAGGCTGGCGCTGCAGCCAGCAAATCAATGGCACCCTCACACCTCGGACAAATCTATTCTCGTTACAGCTGCGCAAGGCCCCTCCTGAGCGCGAGGTCCCCCCCTGTCTTCCTCTCGTGACGACCCTGTTTATGGATATGACCATAGGTGTGCTCTGTGTTTAACGAACACAAAAAATGAATGTTACGTATGGCACTAGATTCTTTTGTGATGGGCCATAAAAATGGTGCCTATTTATTTTCTGCCATTTACATAGGTTACCTAGTTGTCAAACAGAGTATTTCAGTTACTGCATACACTAGAAGCCAATTGAGATACACCACCATTGCTGCATTTAGCCTCTGCTGGGTTGTGTTTTTCTCCTGCAGGAGCAGTGCCTTGGTATAACTTTCCAAATGGCTTCTGCCCGATTAGACTGCTCACAGATGGGTGCCTGTACGACTCCTGAATTTCTATCGCACATTAAAACACCAATGTTACAACTGGATCCAGTAGAAACCAATTGAGATACCCCACCATTGCTCTAAAACAACTTTTCTGGATTGTGCCTTTCACTTTGAGACACTGTGTCCATGTATACATTCCAGTGGTCTATTTCACAATGGTTCGTACCGATGTTCCTACATCTCCTGAATTCCTATTAACAAAGGTCGGGAGTTATGTGATTTATCAGGTGAACTCCATCATTGAAATCTGTTACAACTGGATACAGCAGAACCCCTTTCTTAATGTCCATTGTAAATTATTTCACTAGCATAAGCTATTCACAGCTGACATGAAACCACTTGCAATATTCCACCAGTGATCATCAGTCTCTTTTGTATTTTCTTAAAGGCAAAGTGTCCTGTTGGAAATTCTACTTTCCTGTTTCCAAATAGGGTCCAATGGATCCAGTTGCTGACATACAGGTTTTTGTGTATCTCCTGAAACAGTATACTATAGTGATGTTTTTGTCCCTCCCTGTGCTCTACACCACACTCACCGGTGCTACCTAATTTATTTATATATGTATTCATTCATTGGACTTTTGTATGGTGCCTATACACATGTTTCAAGGCACCACAGGACAAAAAAGGGGGGATGGGGCAGCAGAGAAACAACAATACATGGTCCTACTAGGCCTTGCGACATTCGCACCCTGCAAGTGCAGTGACAAATGCAGGAGAAGGGAGTAGGACAGTGCGGAAGTGCTGGGATAAGAGAGAGGGGGGAAGTGCAGGACGGATGGGGCCCAGGGGCAGGGCAACTGCTTAGGGGAGCCCAGGAGGGCAAGTGCCAGAGCAAACAGGTATAAGTGTCAGCTGGTGGAAGGGAGGGAGACCAGAATTAGGCTAGTCGGGGAAGGGTGCCCGAGGGAAAGTGCTTGTTAGGGAAGCTGGGGAGGACTGGTCGAGGAGGGCGGCCTGGCCCCTGTAAAACACATAATGGGCCAGGCATCAGCGCAAAGGCAGCGGGGGGATTTTAGCAAGGAAGAGGGAGATGGAAGGGGAAAGAAAAAAGGAAAGTCTTGGGAAGTTTCAGGAACTTAAGGAGATCTGGCTCAATCTGAGGGGGGCAGGAAAGCTGTTCCAGAGGGAAGCTCCTGATGAAGAAAGAGATCTACCCCCACTCTCTGCTTGGAGAAACGTCTGACCTGCAGAGAGTTGGAGCTAGAGGACCAGAGGACTCTACTAGTGAGGTATTTAGGGAGAGAAAGTAGGAAGTAGCGGGGTCCCAGGCCGAGAAAGCCTTGTGGATGATGCAGAGGGTCTTGAGTTTGATCCTTGCAACCACCAGGAGCCAGTGGAGAGATTTTAGAGCTGGAGAGATGCAGTCCCTGGGCTTGAGGCTAAGGATAGGTCTTGCAACCCTATTCTGGATTAGTTGTAGATGGCGAAGGGAGGAGAGAGGCAGATTGAGGAAGAGGCTGGTACAGTAGTCAAGCTTAGCGAGAAACAGAGCTTTGGAGACATTGAGCTTTTGGGGAAAGGTGAGGAAAGGAAGAATGCCTCTGAGAAGGTGAAACTGAAATTTGTACTTCTTGGCAAGGTCCCAGATGTGAGGGGAGAAGGAGAGAGAGGAGTCGAAGATGACCGCAGGGTTTTTTTCCTAACAGGAGGGTGAGGGGAGGGGGTCCAAGGAGGGCGGCCCGAGAGTGGTGGGGGAACAGGGAGCAGGCGTCCCAATGAGAAGGATCTCAGTCTTACTGGCATTAAGGCAGAAATCATTGGCAGAATACAATGTCTAAATAGCAGTCAGGCAGTTAGGTATAAGAGGGGGTAGAGGAGGGAAGCTTGGAGGAGAGCTGTGTGTCATCAGCGTAACACTGGGCGTGAGGAGAGAAGGTGGAGGTGAAGTGGGACAGAGGGGCAAGGTAGATATTGAAGAGCCACAGTCATAAGATGGAACCCTTAGGGAGAAGAAAAGGCCCAATTGCACTTGGGAATGACAGTTATAAAGGAAAGGGTTCAGCCAGGCCAGTGCCCGGTCCGTGATGCCTAGGTTGTCATTGATACAGTTTATGAGGATGGCATAATTGGCCGTGTCAAAGGCAGAGAAAAGATCGAGAAGGAATAGAGTGATAGGGAGAGTTGGAATCAAGATTTGAGAACAGGTTTTCATGGGTGTTCAGGAGAGCAGTTTCCATGCGTGGATCCTCTTACCTGCTTTTCCAGCCTTCTCAATATCTACTTGACCCACTAAAGCCGTTTGTCCCGATTTGACCGCTGGCTTGATTCAATGCAAGCAACCAACTCACTGTGTCTGGAATGAATGACTTGGTCCAGCAGAAGCATAATTTCAACTTGATTTGAATGCCACTCGACCCATTGGAAGCCATGAACTCGAACAATCTAGAACACTGACTCGATCCAGCGGAAGCCTGGTCTCGGCCCGACTCGACTGCCAACATGACCACGCTGGAAGCATCCACTTGTTTCAAATACCAACTCAATCCACTAGCGGTCCTCACCTCAAATTATCTTGAGGCTGACTTGCTGGTGGGAAGTGCAACTTGACCGCCTCGATACCAGCTTAACTGCAAAAAGTGCACAGAAAATGAGCTTAATGCTGTTGAACCTCAAATATAAGCATTTTAAGGGTACTGGGAGTGGTCCCCTATCCTTGGCTTACTCACTTTAAATGTCCCTATTGATGTGTAAGACACCACTCTCTACCTTTTTAAAGACATCTCCAATAACCTTAACATTTGCTACTGAATTCATTGCCGGTGCTCCTGTCTTCCACCCAAAGTGGTCCCTTTATTTTAAAGTCTGTGTTTTCCCTTAAAGGGATGGGTCATCAGTAGTGTTTTGATTTGTTTGTTTGCGTTGTTAGTTTAATTGACGTACCCTACTTTTACAGAACCTTGGTTGGACATTCTTTAATGTTGGTTGGCCAGCTTCAGTATTAGCTCACATCCCTCCTAAAGTGTTTAGCCTTCCCTTGCCCCATGTCACCGAAAGACTTGAAGGAGCTATACCTGACTGACTCTGCCTGTTCCCCCTTTATCAGTGGGATCACTGGTGGTTTAGTAGTAGTGTGGGACTCACTACTCATCCATGTACTCATGCCTAGCAGTTGTTAATTCATCACACATGGTTGTATGCACTCCCAATGTTGACACGTAAGTGGACTAAGGAACCCAGAGAGAAGATGATATGGCCAGGATCACATAATGTTGGTAAGTAAAGCAGAGAATCCATCTCTTCTGGTGCCAATCATACAACAGTGTCTATAACAATTTGACACAAATATGCATTGTAAAAGTCAAAACAAAAATAGGAATTGTCACATCAAGCTAATTTACTTCCCACTCAAATATGTATTGTCTATTAAGTTGAGACACTTTTAAGCTGTGGATAGGATGCAAGATATCATTCATATATTTAGTTGTCTTTTGATGACCCATCCCGAGGGAATATTCATACTTAACAAGCATTGTAGGCTATCATTTGTTTTAGTTTTCTGTAAAAGAACTGTGCTCATTAGTGGATATAAAATGTTATCATAGAAACATATTAGGTGAAACAAGCAGGGATCACTTTTAGTGGAGAAATGGCCACAACAGACAATACATGTCGTGAAATGGAAATGCAGGTGGATACAAATATTAAGCTGCATCTAGGGTATTCAACAAAGTGAAATCTCAAGGTCGAGGAAGCAGAAAGCTATGAATTAAGATTTCAGAAGTTGCCTAACTTAATGGAACTATCCATACATCCAGATATCAGAAGAGGTGATGGGAGACCACTCCTGCAAAGGCCTGCTCACAGGTTACATGGCTACAGACATGCTTTGGGCACATAAGCTTCACGTGATGGATTCACACTCACAAGTTGAGAAATGCTGAGCCCTTGCGCCAGGCCAAAGGGCCACCAGGTATTGAAACAGTAAACACATGAATTGGAGGGAATGGGGATTAAGCGACTCGGCACCCTGCCTGCTGCTGCCACAGCAACTGGAGAGAAGTGTGAACTTGCATTTTCCATTGTGAGCAAAGAATTTGCTGTGAAATGCTGCAGCTTCTGTCACCCCCATGTACTGCAGCAACATGGGCGATTGACTAGCTCGACCATCCGTAAGGCCAGCACTACTTTATTCCCAGGTACGACAGTCTTTATCTCCAACAGGGCCACACTGTGAACAGACGTTTCCCCTCTTGTTGCAACTCTCAAACGGCAATTTGCCAGAAAGACACCGGCCACCCCAAATCTAGTAGTTCCCCGTAGGCTAGAGCTCGTCGACGAGCTGAAGAGTCAAATCCAGACTGCACAAAAGGGAGCGTTCCCACACTCAAGCAGGAACTGGGAAGGAATACTCAAACACAAGGACCTCTTCCTGTTGGAAAATATTCATTTACCCATGTATCATTTTCTTATTGATCAAACAACAAATATAATACAATTTCTGGCCGTGCAAATCCCACTAAATCTACATTTGGGAAAAGTGAGAAATAAATTACTCACTTCTTACGTAACTCTTATTTATTCTTAAGGTGGTTACCACCGCAATCTTTTATAGCTAAAGAACATAAATGATTTTACAAAAAAATGTTTTAAACAGACACATGAATGTCTCAACTTCAATAACTTTCCAATATTTAATCACACACATCAAATGCAATAAATCGGTCGCTTATCCTGTACAATACTCCAAAGAGCAACCACATTAATTACAGTAACATGGTCACCTAAAACAATGCATTACTATAGAGATTATATGAGAGTATCTTGTATCATAGATAGAAACTTAAGGTGTCGCTACAGCAGTGGAAACTGCTATGTACAAACTACACAAACGGGAAGGTTGTTGAAGTTGATACATTCATGCGTTCATTTAAAAATTCATTTTTTGTCAAATCATTTGTGTTTTGTGGTCTTTGGGCACCAACAATGTTCATGTCACAATCACCTTTTTGTATCTGTGTGATGTTATGTCATGTTGCTGAAGGAGACATGAAATCACATGTATATTTTTGGCTATAAAAGATTGTCTAAGTGACCACTTTGTGAATAAATAAGGGTTACATAAGAAGGGAGTAATTAATTTCTCACTCTTCTACAAATGTAAATTTGGTAGAATTTGCAGAGCAAGAACAATGCTTATACTTGTTGTTTGAAGAGTCCAATCCAGTCAGCTTTTAAGCTATCCATTATTAATATACATGAGAAAGACTTAAATACAATTAATTTCAGTGGACTTTGTTTGAATATTTTCTTCCTAGATACAATGGAAACAACTTTTGGAAATAAAAACACTTCTCTTAAAGCAGACATGTTCCAGATCTGTTATTTGCAATATGAATTCCCTGGCCTCTGGATATGTAAGGAGTGGGCGGGAGGAGACGAAAGACTCCCAGTGGCCGGATGTGCTCTTGAGTAGCTAACAACAGATCCTGGAAAAGTTATACTTTTTTGTGATGTTTCGGCTTGGGAATTTAATATAAGCAACCAGTGTAACACAGCACACCTCTGGAGCGGAGCACGGGAGACATTTTAAAGAGGCCTGGATCACTCCCTTATTAAAGAAGGACAACCTTGTCACCCTACTCACGAAAAACTATCGCCCCATCACAAATGTGCCATTTCTTCACAAAATCATGGACAGAGTAGCATATGTTCAGCTTTAAAAATGCATTGAAGAACGTAACATACTGGGTCCCCGGCAATCAGATTTCAGAGCCAGGCATGGTACCGAGACCGCCATGCTGGACTTAAAATCCATTCTCTGCGGCATGGTGGATCAGGGCCATCCTGCTACCTTGATGTTGCTTGATCCATCTGCCGCTTTCAACCTGGTTGAAAAAGAGCCCTATTGGTAACCAGGTTAGAATCATTGATGGGATGCTCTAGGTTAACAACCAAATGGGTGGTGTCCTTTTTGGGGCCCCGCAATGCCAGAGTCACCATCAATGACGCTAGTTCTTTACCGGCACCCATCACCTGCAGAGCCCCCAGGACTACTGCCTTTCACTCACTCTCTTCAATATCTACATCTTGCCCCTTCTAGGGCTTCTTGATGACCTGGGCATCTTTTACATCAACTATGCCGACGATACTGAAGTCATCCTAAAGCTCGCAGGCATCCACTCACAAGGCACATTGGCCATTAACATCATTCATTCTGCCATTCAGTCTTGGATGGTAACTCATTCTTTGGCCCTCAACTCTGACAAGACTGAGCTCCTAATTGTTGCTTCCAGTCACATGCTTAAAAAACTTCCCCTCTGGGACTTCAAGATGGCGGCCGGAGAGGGTAGATGTGCGTGAGCCGAGCTCTCTCTCCCCTCGGGTGCCACAAATACGCATTTCAAAAAAGCGGACAACTTGCTCCAAACTGGGTATCGGACAATTAGAAGCGGGAGGAGAAGTGAAGTAGACTCACAGAGTAAATCGAGATACGGTGCCGAAGAGAAGCGCAGTGGAGGCAGGGTCGGGGCTTGGCGGGAAGGAGGAGAGGCCCAGGCAGTGCAGAAGAAGCCCAGGAGAGGAGAAGGAAGAAAACAGGACAGACGGAAGTGAACCGAAACCGCGAACACTGCATCATGGGCTGGGAAAAGAGAGGCGATCCAGAGACACATCAGAAGGGAGTCCGGAAGCGGGGAGCTGGAGCAGAGAGGAGCCCCCGGAACCGCAGACTAAGGGAACTGAGGCCTGAACGGACCAGCCACACAGTAAGATCGAGGCGAACGGACCACTTCTGGAGAGGTGCACCCAGAAGAGAATCTCGGGACCCACTGGAGACGGTTACCATGATCGTTAAGGGGCTAGGTCAGAAGCTCTACTCCCCAGGGTGCAGGCAGGACACTTGTAGCCGAGCACGCAGTGGCACCCGAAAAAGGGTACCGCAGCAGAGGTAGGACTCGTGGAGGACTCCATTGCACAAAGGGGAAGAAACCAGGCACCGGGAGACAAGAGGGACGAGCCCACACCAGACCAGAAGCGCAGCTGGGATACCGGGCGGACCGGCCGAGGAGGAACAGAAGCGGAGGAAGGGATGTGGGCTCGACATCAGCTATACCACGGTGCCCATAAAAACATTCACGGCACACAGGAGGACAAGCTGAAGAGGCAGAGGCGACGACAGGGACGGCAACGGAAGGGGAAGTAGTAGTATCAGGAGAAAGGGGTGCGGCGCAGCCCCGCACCGTGCCACACAGCAGGGAAGAGTGGCTACCAGGGCAACGCCACAGAAGAGATTTTCCAGCCATGCTGCAACAAGCAGTGAAAGTCAGGAGATAATAGGAGTGGGACACTGCGCGGCACCAAAGGAAGGAGCAGAGGACAACACAAACACAGAGCTGGATGGTAAGGGAACGTACAGGGAACAAATCCCCAGGAGTGGAAAGATGCTCAGAGACGGCTGCAAGGCCACCAGTAGCCAAGAAGCGTGGGATAAACCAATGGAGGGGGGGGGGTAAGATACCTTAGAATAACCAGAGACAGCAATTAAAACAAATAAGGGCACAGAAGAGGCCCACATACAAGCATACAAAAGAGCAAAGGGCAAGCGACAACCAGACTCAGTAGAGTCAACAGAAGCCTTCAGGGGGACAGAAGCAAGTAAGAGTAGGCCAAACCCACCCGTAGTGATCCCCCCAGTGGGTAATATACCAAACGGAAGAGGAAGAACACAGGGGAAGGGGGAAAAGGCAGACTCTCAATCGGACCGCCGGACGCCCAAGGGATCCTAATCCAATAGGGCACATACAGATTGGGACGAGTAGCAGGCCGCAATATACAATAAGGCAAAGACAGAAAAGAGAGACAAGGAGGAAGATATTTAAATGCACACAAATCCAAGGGAAGGAGGGAAACTAAGATACACACAGGAAGAACCAGATCACACGGGGGCAGGACTCATGTCAAAATCAAGGGGGAGACGGTGACTATCACAGCCACAGCACCTACAGGCGAGGCAGGAACAGAACCTAGTCCACCTCTGGGGAATGGATAAGACGACACAAGAAAAAGCAAAACCGCACAAGGAACAAACAAATGCGACTGACCCAGACTCCTCCCCAGAAAAAATGGCCACTAAAGAGGACATGAAGGCATGGTTCTGGGAATTCCAGGCTCAACTCATGACATCTATGAGCGCACAATTTGAAACTATGAGAAGTGAAATTAAAATGGTGATGCAGGAGATGAAAATAGAAATGGCCAACATCGAGGAGAGTACAGACACCCTGGAGAAAATAGTGCAAAATATAGAGGAGGAAACCCAGCAAGGAGTGGAGACGTAGGAACATCTGGTCCGTCTAATGCATAATCTGGAGCTTCAATGTGAGTACCTAGAAAATCACTCAAGGAGGTTGAACATCCGGATAAAGAATGTGGTAGAAGCAGTGGAGGACAAGGACTTGAAACAGGCGGTACAGCAGGTCTTCAAGGACATACTGGATATGGCAGATGAGACAGAAGTTCCAATAGACTGTATACACAGGGTGGGCCCGAAGAGAACTGGCGAACCGGGAGCCCGCCCCAGGGACGTACTAGTGGCACTAACCTCCTACTCCCAAAAGGAACAAATACTGCGGAAAGCAAGGGCGATGGACCACATCCGCATGAATGGCGTAGACATCCACCTATTCCAAGGCCTAGCACTGTCGACACTTGAAAAACGGCAAGAGATGGGGCAGGTGACAAGAGAGTTAACCGCGAGACAAATCAGGTACAAGTGGACCTTCCCCCTTTGGGCTACTATTCACATGCGAGGTGAAACAGTGAAGAATTACGACAAGGGAGGAAGGAATATAGATGCTGGACCTGCAGAACAAGACGATGATCAAACATAGCATGGAGGAAAGACAGTCAAATCGAAGGACCCCATGGGAATGGAAGACGATAAGTAGAAGAACGAGGCGTCCCAGCAAAAAGAAGTAGAGGCCCAGACTCGGTGAGGAAAGATGGCAGATAAAGGTCTCGATGCAGTAGAACTCGACGCCACTACAGCACACCTCCCAAGTGAACAGAGGAGCGAGAGACCATCTTACAGGTGCCAGGAGAAGCGGGAGGGGGGGGCGACTCGGAGCGGTTGAAGTACCAAGGGAGGGTTTTAGGACTCCCCTCAAAGTTAGCCCTGAGAACTGGAGGGCACGGCGCACAAGGCGGCATGCCTGAGCGAGCATAGGCCCCAGAGCCCTCCTCAGGGCAGTTATAGGGGTGGGGCGCATGTTGGGGGTTGCGTAGTTCAGGGGAGGGGAGGGTGATGGGAGAGGGAACCGGGAAGACAAACATTTAAATGATGTAGCAGCGAGCACAGCATGTAAAAACACGTTCCAAGACAGAATGAGGGTAGAAATGTTAACATGCAATGTCCGGGGGCTGAAATCCCCAGTCAAGAGAAAAAAAGTGGAACAATTTTTACAACATGGGAAATTTGATATCATAATGCTGCAGGAAACCCATATCAAAAACAAGGATAAGGGGAAGATCAGATTGAACGGGTATAATCAAATAAAACAGGCAAATGCACAGACGAAAATGGCTGGGGTATTGATTGCCATAAAGGACACATTAAACGTGCAGATCCTTAACACAGAGGCAGATAAACGGGGGAGAGACCTCCTGGTAGAACACAAAAATAGAAGGGTACCCCCCCTCACACTGGTGACATCATATTCCCCAAATACGGGACAGGAAAGCTTCATTAAAGACGCCCTAGACAAAACGGAATGCTCAGCTAAAGGGGAGATTTTACTGGGAGGGGACTTTAATATTGCCTGGGACCCAAGGTTGGATGGATTGGGTCCCACTCAATGGGGCCAGGGAAACCCTTCAAAAGGCCTATAGCAACAAATTTACAATTTGGCTTTGGAGGATGTCTGGCAGACATGAATGGGGGGCAAAAAGGTTTCACATATTTCTCGCAGGTCCACAATACAATATCCAGGATAGACTACATATGGGTCTCGTCAGTACTGCTGGGGAAGATGCGTCACTCAGAGATAGGCTCTATTTCACTCTCGGACCACGCACCCCTGTGCGTAGATGTGTCGCTGACGCAAGGACACCCAGGGATGTGGAGATGGCGGCTACCTACAGATATAATCCAGGACCCAGTAATGGGAAACACACTTAAGGAACACATTGAAGAATATTTAGCAAGCAACAACACCCCAGAGACATCCAGGGAAACACTATGGGATGCCCTAAAAGCGGTATCTAGAGGACACCTAATTGCCCTTAAGGCTCATAAGGAGAAACAGAATAGACAATGGGAAGAGGAATTAGAAGCAAGCATAAAGGCGATCCATGCAGAAATGCAACTGAAACCCTCCCACAAATTACAAAAAGCGTTGACACGTACATGGGCAGCTGGAATCCCTCCACACTAAAAAGGCAGAGAGAGATCTGTTATACGCAAAACACTGGTACTATATAAAGGCGAATAAAGCTGACAAACTTCTGGCCAGGCAGTTGAAAGGGAAGAAACAGAACCAGGCAGTAAGAACCCTGATGGATGAGAAAGGGCAAAATACGACAGTAACGTCCAAAATAGGGGCGATATTTAAGCAATTTTACCAAAATCTGTATTCCTCTGACCGCCCGGATGAGGAACGGCAGTCCGCTTATTTAGATGGAATCCACCTTCCGGTGATAACAGAAGAGGAAAAACAATAATTAGGAGATTACAGTGGAAGAGGAAAATAGGGCAACCCGCTACCTTCCCCGAAATAAAGCCCTGGGCCCAGACGGCTATACAGCACAATTGTACAAGATGTACAAAGATACATTAGCCCCAGTTCTAACACACTTATTTAACACATTTAAAAAGAAAGGGAATAAAACCCAATCCATGAATGAAGCTAAACTATTGGTCTTCCACAAACAAGGGAAAGATCTGCAACTCCCAAGCTCATATCGCCCAATTGCGCTGATAAACTTAGATGCAAAACTGTATACTATAATCTTGCCAACGACAACGAGGCTGGCCGAAATCCTCCTGAAATTGATCCACCAGGATCAATCGGGGTTCGTTCCGGGCAGACCGACTCATGATAACATCAGATGGGTAATACATCTGGTGGAAAAAATGGGGATGACGCGATCCCCAGCCATAGTATTAGTGCTCGACGCAGAGAAAGTGTTTGACTGCGTCGAGTTGTCACTTCTCTTCCAGATACTCCGGAAGATGGGCCTGGGGGATAACTTGATAGCCATGATACGGGCCAACTACAACTCCCCAACAATACGGGTGGCAGTGAATGGTGGGCTTTCCGAGAAAGTGCCGGTTGAGAGAGGCACTAAACAGGGGTGCCCCCTATCACCTCTGCTATAGGCAATATTTCTAGAGCCCCTACTGGCACGAATTGGAGACATGCCGGAAATAAAAGGAATAGAAATGGCAGGTCAGGCACATAAAATCATAAAATAGCCGCTTATGCGGACGACATGTTGGCGATTCTGGGTGACCCAGAGAGATCCCTCCCAAGCCTTATGCAGGAGATCAAGATATATGGAGCCCTATCAGGGCTAAAAAAAAACAGAAAAAAGTCAGAAATCCTGATAATTACCAGGAATAGAATACTCATTGAAGTGGGAGCAAAGGCACTACAACTAAAAGTGGCGAAGGAGGGGTCAAATATCTAGGGATCACTTTGTCGGGGAAGATAGAGGGACTATACACCCAAAATGATCCGCAACTGCTGGACAAGATGGAACCCTTTATCAGTATCATGGTGGAGACAAATAACGGCAGTAAAAATGACCATACTACCGAAACTTATGTATATGTTTCAGGCATTACCGATTAGAATACCACCGTCCTTCTTCAAATCTGTCGAAGATGATCTCAGCTTATATATGGCAAAAAAAAGCACCCCAGAGTATTCAGTGCGGTACTTACGGCGCAGAGGAAAGAGGGAGGATGTGCCCTTCCGCAATTTAAGAAATATTATGAAGTGGCCCAATTGTTTGTTTGTTTGTTTATTTGATATTGCGCAGCCGAGACCCGAAGGTAGTCGGGCGCAAGCAATACAAGGATACTTATCAGCTTAGTTGCACATACATAGTTATGTACAGGCATAGAGGAATTATGCAAAATTACAGTTGCAGTTATATACATACATAGTTATATACATGCATAGAGGAATTATACAAAGTTGCAGTGGGTGATCAAATAATGAGGCAAGTATACAGGGTATCAGCTGTTAATACAGTGGCGTATATACAGATAGTGTGGATGTCAGTGTGGGTGTCAGCGCTAGGGTTATGTGGAGGTGGGATGGTAGTTTGGGTGTAAGGAGATTCATCGGGAGCTTAGTTAGATATCATTGGACCATAGCCAAGCTAGAACTTTTCGCCTGAATGAGGGTTAGGGTTGGTCGGTTCTAAGCTCTAATGGGAGTTTGTTCCAGGATTGGGCAGCCGTAACTGGGAAGCTGGAGCCGCCAGCTGTGTTCAGTTTGTATCTGGGGACCTCTAGGGTGAAGGCTTTGGTTGATCTTGTGGGCCGGGTTGAGGTTTTCCTGTTTATTCTTTCTGTGAGATACGGGGGTGCTATGTTATTAAGGCATTTGGAGGTAAGGGATAGTGTTTTGAGGAGGACCCTGTCCTTTATCTTGAGCCCCTGAACATTTTTTTCTGAATGCAGAGATATGGTTTCTGTAGGGGATGTTTAGAGCTGCCCTTAGGGCATTGTTTTGGATTATCTGCAGTTTGTCTATGATGTGCTTGTTAGAACCTGCATAGAGTGTGTTGCAATAGTCCAGTCTGGATAGTATAAGTGTGTTGGCAAGGGTGATGCAACTTGTTTCAGGCAGGAATGGTCTAAAAGCTTGGATCAGTTTGCAGGTATATGCTGAGGAAGATGCTAGAGAGTTGACCTGCTTCTTGAGGGAAAGCGCTGAGTCAAGGTAAAAGCCAAGGGTTTTAAGAGCCGGTACCACTTTGATGTCGATGTTGAAGGTGGCATAGCTAGGGTCAAGTTTTTTTGAGCCTAGGATTAAGAGCTCAGTCTTGTCGTCGTTCAGGCAGAGGCCATGGGATGCCATCCATTCCTGAATGAGGTGGTATATCTTATTTGCTAAGGCTGAGTCCTCCAGGAAGTTGCCCGAAAGGGAAATGAGGATCTGGGTGTCATCTGCGTAATTGGTATAGGTGACACCCAGTATGTCCAGCTTGTCGAACAGGGGCTTAGTAAATATGTTGTACATGGTGGGGGAGACGCAAGATCCCTGAGGTACCACGCAGGAGACTTGAATGCGATCTGTGGCTGCGAGAGGGGAGAAGACTCATGGTGCGATTTGCTAAGAAGGATTGTACCCAGGTTATGGCATCACGTGGGAAATGGGCGGCTGACCTGAGGTGGTAACATAAGACTGTGTGGTCCACTAGGTCAAAAGCCGCTGACAGGTCAAGGAGGAGTAGCATAGCTGAGTTTCCTTTGTCCTTTAGCTCGTCAATTTGAGTCTTGGGGATCAATCATGGCTGTTTCTGTGCCATGGAGGGGGCGGAAACCAGACTGACATGTCCCAAGAAGGTTGTTGGCTTCTAGGTAGTCCTGTATTTGTAAGTATGCTACTCTGTCAAGGATTTTAAGTAAGAAGGGGACTGTGGTGATAGGTCTGTAGTTCGTCGGGATGGATGGGTCCAGGGTTTGTTTTTTGAGTAAGGGAAGTACCCAAGAGTGTTTAAGGTTGTTTGGCACTAGGTTAGATGTGAATGAAGCATTAATGAGCTTGGAGATGAAGGGGGCTAGGTCTCTGGCTGCATCCTTTATAATTTGGGGTGGGCAGCTGTCTCCTTTGCAGTTGGAGGGTTTGAGCGAGAGTATGATTTTGTCTGTTTCAATAATAGAGACTTTCTTAATTGTGGGTTCTGAAAGAATGGATACTGGATAGGGCACACAAAATCTGGGCAACACAAGACAGAGCAGTAGCCACCACCCCCACCAGACACCTCCTCTGGCTAGGGAAACAATTTAGGCACCCTAATGTACGAATAAGCAAAAGTATGAAAAAAAACCTAAAATATATGGGACGAAGCCACATGGAAAGGAACATGGACTAGAAACCCAGCCCCCTTCATGCCTCTATTCGGTAACCCAGAATTCCTGCCGGGATTGGAGAAAGGGTCATATCGAAAAAGGGAAGAGGCCGGATGTAAGATGATTGGGGACATGTTTCAAAAACAGCAGATAAGGACATTTGCAGAATGCACAACACAATTTGGTCTGAATGCCAATGATAGATACAGATACGATCAATTACCACTGGCTAAACACCCCACACATCAAACACGTGGCAACGAAAGAACTGACCCCGTTCAAAGTATACATAATGACACACTCAGGTACAAAAAAGTTTATCTCAAACACATACAAATATATAAACGTTCTGGAGGAAGAAGTCAAAGGGCAATATATAAAGAGATGGGAGAAGACACTTCAAGAGACGCTCCCCAAGTCAAGTGGGAATACATATGGGGGGTGATGCCCAAGCTCACAAGGGGTATTCAGACCAGAGACATGTGGATGAAAAGAATAGTCCAGTGGCATTACACCCCAGAAAGACTACACTCAATGTACAAAAATTCCCCAAATAGTTGTTGGAGGCAATGTGGTGGGGCGGGGGAGTGGCGGCACATATGGTGGGACTGCCCGGCATTACAGCAGTACTGGGCAGAGGTAAAGTCCCAAATGCTTGCATTATTCCCGGGCATGGGGAACCCAGCAGAAGAAGTTTGGTTGTGTGGGCTATGGGGCCCCCAACTGAAAGTGGTACAGAAAGTGAATTTTATGGGGCTACTGATAGGGGCATGGACGAAAATTGCCCAGAAATGGAAGCAGAAACACCCACCATTAGCATTGGACTGGATAAGGAGAATCTGGGGCTACCTAGCCATGGAACGGATCACGTATAATGTCCAGGGGGAGTATGAAAAATTCAGAGCAGACTGGGGAGGTCGCATTGGAATGGCTTCAAAGCGACTATATGGAACAATGGTGCCGGCATAAAATAAGGATATTGGACATGTTTAATTAAAGAAGGGGAAGTGGCTGCACAGTGCATACAGACATAAATGAAGACTTCCGGCGGGGGAGCGGTGGGGGGGAAGAGGGGAAAAGTGAATTGTTTGATATGTTTTGATATTGGTTAAAACTAAAAAAAAATATGTTTTAAAAAAACAAAAAACGTCCCCTCGAGTATAAAAGCTTTATCCTCGCCAATAACCCCATCTTGGTGGCTAAGAGTGTTGAGTCCTCAGGCGTTACCCTAGACGCTGAATTGACCGATTTGGGCCTCATGTGGTCTCATCAATAAGTTGCTCAACTGCATTCGCCCCTTTTTGTCGCGTCAAAATGTTGCCTTGCTGGCAGCAGTACTTCTCAATTCGCGGTTGGATTACTGCAAGAGTTTACTGATCGGCACTTCTCAATCCAACCTCTCAGCTCTTCACGTGACCCAGAATGGGACTGTTTGAGCAACCCTGGGACTCTCAAGACGGGCTCAAATCCCCAATGCAAGGAGGGAGCTGAACTGGTTACCTCTGAAACACTGCGTCTCCCACAAGATCCTGACCCACAAATGTGGGTTTCATGAGGCACCAATATATTTGGTTGCGCACCTGAAGGTGTACCAACCACCGCACACCCTTAGGTCCCAGGATCATAGCCAGACTTAACCCAGATTTAGACTAGCTAGATTTGGGGGCACAGGCTTCTATATCCAGGCTCCCCTTATCTGGAATTCCATTCCAGTTGAACTAAGAAAAATTGACTCCTCAAAGGAATTCAAAAAATAACTCAAGATGTTTCTCTGCAACTGTCCACTTGACTAAACACTGCTTCACTCCTTCTCGTTCCTCTGCCTGATGTTTTGGCTTTCTCCAGTCTCTCGTTTTTATGTCGCCATGAGGCCTTTGGGTGAGTGGAGCTTTAAAAGAATTCAAATAAATAAATATTGCAGTACTGCCGCGATCAGCAAGGGTGCGGGAGCGAAACCCAACATGGGGCCCCAAGCGGAGCATTAGGCAGATAGACGCAGTGTGAAGGGCGATGGAGGAGGGGGACAGAGGCCGGCGGCGGTGAACTTTGTGAGGCGGTGGCGGCACCAGCCGTACGGGACCCAAGGAATCGGGCGGAAGGCCACATCAGGTGTCCGACACTGCATCCCTGATCGGATGGTGGTTGGACCGCCAGGGAAGTGAGGAGGCCCTTGGGAAAATGTGGGAAAGGGGAGTGCAGGAGTGAACACGTTGTGCCGGCCCCGGGACAGTAGTGGTGAGCAGGCTGCCCCAGTGCACTGGGAGTGCTGGAGGAGAGAGGTGTTGCTGGCCGCGGCACTTGTGTGGTTGAGGCCTGGAGGCTGAGCCGTGAAGTGGTGTTGGGCCTGGGAGCCAAGAAAGGTACGTGCCCTGTGCGGTCGTGTTCTGGGCAGAGGTGCAGAGCTGCCTAGGATTGCATAGTTGGAGTCAGGCCTCCAGCTACTAGCTCAGTGAGACCCAGGTGCCGATATCTGTCCCATGGCAAGATCTCAGAGTAGATTAGTGGCGGCATATTTTAAGGCAGGTTGTGGAGCATTTTGATGCCTGAAAGCCCTTGTGCAATACTGGGTGTGGAATTAAGCGACTGGCGCAGAATGCAAGATGGCCCACTGAGATCTCACTGACGCTCCTAGATGTGAACCACAGTGAATTGAGGCACCCTGCAGCAGCTCCAGGTGCAGCAGTCACTTAGACGGATCTGTTGCCGTGTGCGCAGTCCTGCCGACCTGGGTGATTACTGCCTTGCTGAGAGGTATAGGGGCGACCACTGGAGTGAACTGAATTTGCATTGGGGATAATTGAAATGATACAGGTGAGGCGGCTGGGGGATTTTCAGGGAAGCTTTATTCATGGACAAACCCCAGCCCCAGCAGGTACCTCCCCCAGCGAATAACTGACCAGAACATGGAACCTTGGACGTGAGGCCATGCATGGTGCGGACAAGTGGACAGTCGTGTGGTAGACAAGAGCGCATGCACGGAGCAGACTAGACCGCGCAGGCCGGACCAGAGTGTATTTGGACCTGACTGGGGTGCATAGAATGGATAGCTGTCCACGGTACGGACTGGAATGCATAAATATTGCATGACGTATATAGTATGGTCTAGAATGCAAAGAACGTTTGAAAGAGCATATAACTCATCATATCACACCACCATGCTTACTCTCTCCTTTACATCACCACTCAACTAGAACACAGAGATACTATGACACCATTCGGTATAACTGTTTTCATATCAACATCCGCCGCTCACCCCACATCATTCTAAGTTGACACTGCTGGTCTCACACCCACACCCCCCCCAGCCAGGCGTTCTCCTCAGGCCTAACGCAGCCGCAGCCGTTCTGGATAAAACCTGCCTGAACTAACACATTCTCCTGACCTCTCAACCACCACACCTACCGCTAAGAAGCAGCTACTACACCGATATCGCACGAGCTGCACACATACCTGGTGCTCACATGCACCTTTTGACTCTCTCTACTGATTTGAACTTCGGTTCCCAAGGGTGTTCACCCTACCAGCGCCTTCAGACCATACCAATGGTATATAAGGCGCTATATAAATGCAAAATAACATAACATAACGTAGGTAAACAGTCCAGGGTTCCATCACAACACTTCTTCCCCCCATATAGAAACCACAACAACGAGTTGGCAAGAACATAATTACACAGTAACCCTGACCAAACACACGACCCACATTCGAAGACTACTCACCCCACACACATTCAAACACTACACACCCCACCCATACACACGTGCCTATGTACACACAACCTGAACTAGTCAGTGCTCAGAACCTTCCATCACATAATCCTTGAACCTAACAGGAAGTGCCTTACTTCTTGCGGGGCGACCCCCAATCCCCTCTGCCTCTCTTCCACCACTATTTCCGACACCCTTAGGAGGAACCTCCTCCACCAGGTGCAACCTGATCATCATCCAACACCATCTCCGGCACAACTTGAACATCTCCTCTCGCCTTCCCCCTTGACACTCCATCACCACCGTCCACATCACCCGCACGGAAACTTGCAGCATCACTAGTCATCCTGCCACTACCCGTACCAGGAACCTCAAATACATCGTCCATACTATCAGGAATCACGGGGCCCTTCTCAAACCCTTTTTCCACTACCACCACCCTGCTGTTACTCCTACTAGAACCATCGTCCAACACCACATAACATTGGGCACCTTCACCACCAAACAGGGACCCATATACACACTCGCACCTTTAGGCACAAACCTGGGATTCTTCACTTGCACAAGGTCACCCACCGACACCACAAGGGGATTCCTTCCCAGGTGTGCTTCCCTTGCTCTCTCCTGATTCAATAGCACCCTTCTAAACCCATCTGCCATGTCTACCTTAGAGCGAACCCGCCTCCCAACGGAGCAACTCTCAATTTTGACCCCGATTTCCTGCCCCTCATTAGTTCGAAAGGGGAACAGCCCGTAATGAGCGAAGGTGTGTGCCTATAAGCCGACAAAGCCTCAGATAAAACATCAGTCCAACACAAACCGTTCAATAACGCCAATTGTATAGCATCCTTAATGTACCTATTCATAGCGTGGGCATCTTTTGTGAGAAGACAGATGTGCAATCCATGAAGGCTGTGAAGCCACTGGCTGACAGCTGTTCATTAACCACCAAGGAGAGTCACAGGGAACAGAAACATAACACATTTGTGACGTCAAGTGACTTCTCCAAACAGATCTCACGATTTCTAGATCGGGAGGCTTCTTTCGCATTTTTGGGGATCCATAGCAATAAGTGAATGGAAAAAAACAAAACAAATTTCAACATTCTTAAAGACCATCGAGCTTGCTACTAGAAGAGTACAGCAAATGAACACTGCCTAGTAAAAAGACTGCACACCGCCTTCCAGAGGATGGGGAGATTGAAGAAAGTCAATATTGGTGCAATGTCATTGTCTTTCCAATGCTCCGAGTCGCATTAGCAGTGTTCACAAAGGTAGTTATGAACAGGGGTTACGTGGGGTCTTGTGCTATGGTTTGAGCCCTAACTCCACCCTTGCTTAGTAACTTAATAAACAAACATTTGCAAGGCCAATAGTTTTGGCGTTTGCAGTTGTTATTGCATTTCACATTCATAAGTAAGAACGCAGCAGATATTTGGGCTCTACTTACCTAGAAATTCCAAACATGTCAGCAGGCTACTCTTTGCAGACACATGACATTAGTTATAGACATAGTAGAAAGAATTCTCTTCACTGGTGTGTAGCAAAGTGTTTTTGCTATGGCTATTAATAATGTTAGGTGCCACCGAACACTGGCTTGCAGAGATGTATGGAGTTTGGAAAGTAAGCATGGTAATTTTGGAGGTGATCTATGGTGGGAGGGAGCTAGGGCTGCAGGGCAAGGTTGAGCTATGGTGGGAGGGTGAATGGGTGAGATAGGGTGGTGAAAGTAGGCACGGTTGAGCATGGCATGCAAGTGTGACATAAGAAGGATGGAGTCAGTACGGTTGAGGTGGGTGGAGTAAAGTGAGGGGTGAGGTCCGATCTGTGCTGAGGTCTGGTAAGTGGGGGCAGGGAGAGGTGAGGTTGTTTTGGTGAGTGGCGACATGAGGGGTGAGGTCAGGTGGAGGATGGGGCAGTAATGGGTGAGGTCTGGGGACATAGGGACGAGGTCTAGTGAGGGATGAGGTCAGATGGATGAAGGGACCGTGAGAGGTGAGGTCTTGGGACAGTGAGAGGAGAGGTCTTGGGACAGAGGGGTGAGGTGCAGTGAGGTCGAATTGGTGATAGAGATGGGTGAGGTTGGCGATTAAGTGGTTTTGGCAATTAAGTGTGTGCGGAGATGGATGAGGTTTGGATAGAAAGTTTGGTGGGTTGGGGAACAGAAAGGGGCCCAGGGTGGAGGCAGAGGGAGAAAGGGGTGCTATTGAGGTCTGTGGGTGGATGTGAGAAGTAGACAGATAGAGAGGTCTGTGGGTGGGGGCAGATAGAAAGAAATGGGGTAGTTTGGGGTGGGGTAGAGAGTGAGTGTGTAGGGTGAGTGAGGTAGAAAGAGGGCTTAGGGTGGGTGGGGTAAAGGTGGGATTTTGTGGGGTAAGAAGAGGGGGTAGGGTGGGTGGTTGGGATTTAAAAGAGGGGGTGGGCTAAACAGAGGGTGTAAGGTAGGTGTGTTAAAGAGAGGGGGTTGGGTGGTGAGGTAAAGAGGGGATTGGGTGGGGCAAAGAGTGATGGGTGGGTGGTGTTTAGGGAAGGAGGGTTAGGGTGGGCGGGGTATAGTGAGAGCGGTATATATAGAGAGAGGGATCGGTGGGGTAGGGACAGAGGGGGAAGAGTGTATAGGGTGGGGGGTATGGTGGGTGGTTGGGCTAGAGAGCAAGGGGATAGGGTGGGGTAGAGAGAGGGGAGTGGGAGGGTGGGTTAGAGAGATCGGGTGGGTGAGGTAGAGAGAGGGTAGAGTGGGTGCAGTAAAGAGAAGCGGTAGGGTGGATGGGTGGGTCGAGAGAGCTGGTTTTAGTGTGGGTGGATGGTTTAGAGAGGTACGATATTTATCTTTACGTTACCCAAGTAAGGATTAAAATATGAAAGCGGTGATTATATTTCAGTATAGTGACTAATTGCAATTTTTCCCTTGTGTTTTCTCTCCTTGTGATAACATTTATGAACATTATTGACATGCTGCGGTATGTACATTTTATACATTTTTTGTATAACAATGAATTTTGATTTAATGTGACCTAATTATTCTTTTTTGGTTGAATTTAATTTGCAAAACATGTACTTCGATATTGCTTATTATTATAGACGGCAAAGCCCTGAAGATGGTGCAAACACACCGAAATGCATTGGCTTATTTGCACTAGAGTGACCATTGTATTGGAGCCCTGCCTCAACACCTGCAACTTAAAGTGATATGGGGACAGGAATGTGCATGAAACATTTCCTGCACTTTTGAAGAGTTCTCATTTGATTTTGTTATTCAAGAAACACCTGTCTGAAATATGAAAGCAACGTATAAAAATATATTACATATCAAGAAAAACCGAAGTGAATAGGAACTTTTGAAACAGACACACAATGAATTCACCTTTTGCTTCATAGGAAGCTAACTGAAAGCGTCAGATTTGATGTGGCAGTTTTACCTCATCATTTTTTGTCCGTTTGCACTCTTATGATCCTTGTGTCACGGATCATTATTTTTCTGACAGCACCAGGCCAAAACTTTAATGATTACGTACGAGTGGCTATAAGAACCTAACTGATTGAGAAAAATCGAACTTTCATCTGGTGCCCACCCCTTCCTCTCCTTTTGCTTTGCCCATGATGCCAGTAATGATACAACAAAACATGTTCATGCTGGCTCTGCCAATATATGCTGTATCCCACGTAAGAACATGCTCTGGTTGGCTTTGCCTTAATGCCCCTTAAAAAAAAAAGCCATACCAGAGTAAGAAAATATGTCTTTGCTGGTTAGCTAGTACAATAGCTCAGCAGGTTGAGCCTTTGGTGCTGCAATCTGTGTGTGATCTGCAGGTCACAGGTTCATATCCCAGTAAGGCCAACTCAGCCTTTCATCCATCCGAGGTCAATAAATGAGTATCCATTTCGGTTGAGTGATCATTTTACATAAATATGTTCTCTGTACATTGCTTTGGCCAAAGGGCTATAAAAATAACAAATCATTATCATTACACAAATCGCCCATATAAGAACACTCACCATGTTGTATTTGCCCCCTAATGTCAGTAGAAAATGTTGTGCAACTGTACGAAAATATTGCATTACGGACTGCACAAAGGCACCCCCGGACCCGCCTATGTTAGAACACTTATTTTGTTGACTTTGACCGTAACACCAGAAAAACAATGCCATGCCACAATAAGGAAACATGCCCTCCCCCATGTAAGAACACTCACACAGCTGGCTTTATCCTTAATGCAAGTACACATGTCAATGCCACAGTAGGACCCAGCCAGCCCCATTGCAGTACCCTTCCCCTACTGCAACCCCTCCTTCACATAACACTCAAGTTGGCTTAGCTTTACCCAAAAATGGCAGCAAAACACATGCTCCTGGCAAAAAATATTCATGCTCCAATGCGCGTGCCAGGCTCGGACTGGCCTATGGGGCAATAGGGCAATGCCCGAACCAAAATCGCAAAATACTAGTGTGGGCCAGTTTTTCTGGTCAAAATGGGTCACTTTATTGGCCAATGTGGGCCAGTTTGATGAGTTACTTCACTATGCGGTTAATCATTTTTGCCAATGTTGATGGATAAATATTCTTTAAAATGCACAATTTGCATCCACATTTAATCATAAAACTCGCCCTTGGGTACTATTCAAACGGTCTGTCACAAAAGGAATGAATAGCCATATGCAACCGTGGGCCGCTATTTCATTGGTGCCCGAGACAATTTTGTGCCCCAGTCAGAGCCTCGCACACGCAAACACACACACTCATACAGCTGTCATTCACAGGAGCACCCATTCATACTGCATTCTCATTCACATGCGTACTCGCACCCATGTACACCCTTCACACCGCATTTATACGTACGCATGCACTACACACACCCTCACATGCATATATACATGCATGCAATCCACACATACCCACAAAAATGCTTTTTTTCTTACCGGTTTCCCTCCGGACCCTGTCAGGCCCTTCCCTGTCCACTCCTCTGCATCTCACAGGCTATTTAATTAAGCAAAGGAACACTAATCATTGGGGTTGCAGGCCAACTAAAAGTTGAGCCCAGCAGTTAAGGCTGTAGCTTGCACGTAGTGGGTCTCGTGATATCATCCCCTGGGCAGGCTTTTGTTCTCTGAACCTTTGCTGATACCGCAGCCATGGTAAAATACTGTTCTCTCACCATGGTGAGCGGTGCATTTACTTACCTTTAAAAGTATGCTTGAAAGTAAGTAAATACACTGCTCTGCGAGGTGACAAATGTGACAGCTTTTTGCCGGCTGGGCCTCACAGCAGGGTGATGGCTGTCTGCTGCATCAAAGTGGGAGGGTTTCAGCCCTCCCAAGCACATGCTAAGGCGATTTCATCCATGCCGCGAGGTTGCCAGTCGCTATGGTAACCAGCTATTCTCGTGTTCAGAACCCCTCTTCCCTCTCTCTTTGACAAAACCAAAAATATTGTGTCAGTTCTTTATCATTAATATACATAGTGGCAGACGAAAAAATAAACAGTCATTAAACCTTGCTAATGAGCTCAAATTTGCTTAAACTGGTGGCTTAACCAGAATCTCAATGTGGTGTGCCCTGGAACAGTCTACTGGCTTTTCTAGTTTGAACAGAGTGGACTGGTGCCTAAATCAGAAAACGTGCCAGGCCTCAATGTATCCCCACCCTACTTGCTCATCTCCTTAAGTGACAGGTCACTCAATCAGTCGGATACAACTTCTCCTTCCGTGGGTGTAATTCTGCAGCCTGTCTAATGACGCCAGGAAGGTGTGTGCTCTTATTCCCCCCAACAGCACTCTCATCAGAGGCGGTCACTCTGCCCAGGGAAAGAAGCCTGGGACAGGATTAAGTAGTGTGCGCACACGCAACGCAAGGGCTCCTGAAGGAACCTGCATTTTAATTAATAGGGAACTGTACACTAACTAGCGAGGGTAACACAGAGGAATGTTTTCTCACTAACATACATACATACTGGCTAACAGGGGTATATCTACGTGTATTAGAAATGTGAAGTATCTGCTAATGGAAGCTTGATTAATTAAAGGAATGTGTTTGAGGTGCAACACATTTTCTGCTCAATTTGTGTTTGGGTGGAGCTAAAAGTGCAACAGAGATGAGTTTCACGCTGCCACTTGCTGCCACTTGCCAGTATAGCGTGAAGCCTGAAGTTCACATTCTCCTGTCAGCCACGGGACCATTTATACTTTAAAACCTGCTGCCATCTAGTGGTGAAAGTGTGCGCTTGCAACATATTCCCTACCCATATTTAAACACAAATCAACTGTACAAATGCCTTAAAAGGGAGGGGAGGTAACAAGTGGGCCCCAATACTTAAACACCTGTGGTCTCATCCAGCCCTTGATGTCATCTCATGGAGACAGAATGTGTCGTCCGCGGAAATTGTGCCACCTAAATTACAAATGCAAACAGAATAAAGGGTGTAGGGTGGGTGGTGAGGGTAAAGAGTGTGGTAGGTTGAGTAGAGAAAGAGGGGGGAGGATGGATGAAGGTAGAGAGAGTGGGGTAGGGTGGGACTAGAGAGCGCAGAGGTGGGGCGGGTGGGTGGGACTAGAGAGCGCAGAGGTGGGGCGGGTGGGTGGGACTAGAGAGCGCAGAGGTGGGGCGGGTGGGTGGGACTAGAGAGCGCAGAGGTGGGGCGGGTGGGTGGGACTAGAGAGCGCAGAGGTGGGGCGGGTGGGTGGGACTAGAGAGCGCAGAGGTGGGGCGGGTGGGTGGGACTAGAGAGCGCAGGTGGGGCGGGCGGGTGGGGCTAGAGAGCGCAGAGGTGGGGCGGGCGGGTGGGGCTAGAGAGCGCAGAGGTGGGGCGGGCGGGTGGGGCTAGAGAGCGCAGAGGTGGGGCGGGCGGGTGGGGCTAGAGAGCGCAGAGGTGGGGCGGGCGGGGCTAGAGAGCGCAGAGGTGGGGCGGGGGGGCTAGAGAGCGCAGAGGTGGGGCGGGCGGGCGGGGCTAGAGAGCGCAGAGGTGGGGCGGGCGGGCGGGGCTAGAGAGCGCAGAGGTGGGGCGGGCGGGGCTAGAGAGCGCAGAGGTGGGGCGGGCGGGGCTAGAGAGCGCAGAGGTGGGGCGGGCGGGCGGGGCTAGAGAGCGCAGAGGTGGGGCGGGCGGGCGGGGCTAGAGAGCGCAGAGGTGGGGCGGGCGGGCGGGGCTAGAGAGCGCAGAGGTGGGGCGGGCGGGCGGGGCTAGAGAGCGCAGAGGTGGGGCGGGCGGGCGGGGCTAGAGAGCGCAGAGGTGGGGCGGGCGGGCGGGGCTAGAGAGCGCAGAGGTGGGGCGGGCGGGGCTAGAGAGCGCAGAGGTGGGGCGGGCGGGGCTAGAGAGCGCAGAGGTGGGGCGGGCGGGGCTAGAGAGCGCAGAGGTGGGGCGGGTGGGTGGGGCTAGAGAGCGCAGAGGTGGGGCGGGTGGGTGGGGCTAGAGAGCGCAGAGGTGGGGCGGGTGGGTGGGGCTAGAGAGCGCAGAGGTGGGGCGGGTGGGTGGGGCTAGAGAGCGCAGAGGTGGGGCGGGTGGGTGGGGCTAGAGAGCGCAGAGGTGGGGCGGGTGGGTGGGGCTAGAGAGCGCAGAGGTGGGGCGGGTGGGTGGGGCTAGAGAGCGCAGAGGTGGGGCGGGTGGGTGGGGCTAGAGAGCGCAGAGGTGGGGCGGGTGGGTGGGGCTAGAGAGCGCAGAGGTGGGGCGGGTGGGTGGGGCTAGAGAGCGCAGAGGTGGGGCGGGTGGGTGGGGCTAGAGAGCGCAGAGGTGGGGCGGGTGGGTGGGGCTAGAGAGCGCAGAGGTGGGGCGGGTGGGTGGGGCTAGAGAGCGCAGAGGTGGGGCGGGTGGGTGGGGCTAGAGAGCGCAGAGGTGGGGCGGGTGGGTGGGGCTAGAGAGCGCAGAGGTGGGGCGGGTGGGTGGGGCTAGAGAGCGCAGAGGTGGGGCGGGTGGGTGGGGCTAGAGAGCGCAGAGGTGGGGCGGGTGGGTGGGGCTAGAGAGCGCAGAGGTGGGGCGGGTGGGTGGGGCTAGAGAGCGCAGAGGTGGGGCGGGTGGGTGGGGCTAGAGAGCGCAGAGGTGGGGCGGGTGGGTGGGGCTAGAGAGCGCAGAGGTGGGGCGGGTGGGTGGGGCTAGAGAGCGCAGAGGTGGGGCGGGTGGGTGGGGCTAGAGAGCGCAGAGGTGGGGCGGGTGGGTGGGGCTAGAGAGCGCAGAGGTGGGGCGGGTGGGTGGGGCTAGAGAGCGCAGAGGTGGGGCGGGTGGGTGGGGCTAGAGAGCGCAGAGGTGGGGCGGGTGGGTGGGGCTAGAGAGCGCAGAGGTGGGGCGGGTGGGTGGGGCTAGAGAGCGCAGAGGTGGGGCGGGTGGGTGGGGCTAGAGAGCGCAGAGGTGGGGCGGGTGGGTGGGGCTAGAGAGCGCAGAGGTGGGGCGGGTGGGTGGGGCTAGAGAGCGCAGAGGTGGGGCGGGTGGGTGGGGCTAGAGAGCGCAGAGGTGGGGCGGGTGGGTGGGGCTAGAGAGCGCAGAGGTGGGGCGGGTGGGTGGGGCTAGAGAGCGCAGAGGTGGGGCGGGTGGGTGGGGCTAGAGAGCGCAGAGGTGGGGCGGGTGGGTGGGGCTAGAGAGCGCAGAGGTGGGGCGGGTGGGTGGGGCTAGAGAGCGCAGAGGTGGGGCGGGTGGGTGGGGCTAGAGAGCGCAGAGGTGGGGCGGGTGGGTGGGGCTAGAGAGCGCAGAGGTGGGGCGGGTGGGGTAGAGAGAATGGGGATAGGGTGGGTGTAGTAGAGAGTGGGTGGGGTAGAGAGAATGGGGATAGGGTGGGTGGGTGGCGTAGAGAGGGTGGGTGGGTGGGGTACAAAGAGTGGGGGATAGGGTGGGTGGGTGGGGTACAAAGAGTGGGGGATAGGGTGGGTGGGGTAGAAAGAGTGGGGATAGGGCGGGTGGGTGGGGTAGAAAGAGTGGGGATAGGGCGGGTGGGTGGGGTAGAAAGAGTGGGGATAGGGCGGGTGGGTGGGGTAGAAAGAGTGGGGATAGGGCGGGTGGGTGGGGTAGAAAGAGTGGGGATAGGGCGGGTGGGTGGGGTAGAAAGAGTGGGGATAGGGCGGGTGGGTGGGTGGGGTAGAAAGAGTGGGGATAGGGCGGGTGGGTGGGGTAGAAAGAGTGGGGATAGGGCGGGTGGGTGGGGTAGAAAGAGTGGGGATAGGGTGGGTGGGTGGGGTAGAAAGAGTGGGGATAGGGCGGGTGGGTGGGTGGGGTAGAAAGAGTGGGGATAGGGCGGGTGGGTGGGTGGGGTAGAAAGAGTGGGGATAGGGCGGGTGGGTGGGTGGGGTAGAAAGAGTGGGGATATGGGGTAGAAAGAGTGGGGATAGGGCGGGTGGGTGGGTGGGGTAGAAAGAGTGGGGATATTGGGGTAGAAAGAGTGGGGATATTGGGGTAGAAAGAGTGGGGATAGGGCGGGTGGGTGGGGTAGAAAGAGTGGGGATAGGGCGGGTGGGTGGGGTAGAAAGAGTGGGGATAGGGCGGGTGGGTGGGGTAGAAAGAGTGGGGATAGGGCGGGTGGGTGGGTGGGGTAGAAAGAGTGGGGATAGGGCGGGTGGGTGGGTGGGGTAGAAAGAGTGGGGATAGGGCGGGTGGGTGGGTGGGGTAGAAAGAGTGGGGATAGGGCGGGTGGGTGGGTGGGGTAGAAAGAGTGGGGATAGGGCGGGTGGGTGGGTGGGGTAGAAAGAGTGGGGATAGGGCGGGTGGGTGGGGTAGAAAGAGTGGGGATAGGGCGGGTGGGTGGGTGGGGTAGAAAGAGTGGGGATAGGGCGGGTGGGTGGGTGGGGTAGAAAGAGTGGGGATAGGGCGGGTGGGTGGGTGGGGTAGAAAGAGTGGGGATAGGGCGGGTGGGTGGGGTAGAAAGAGTGGGGATAGGGCGGGTGGGTGGGTGGGGTAGAAAGAGTGGGGATAGGGCGGGTGGGTGGGGTAGAAAGAGTGGGGATATTGGGGTAGAAAGAGTGGGGATATTGGGGTAGAAAGAGTGGGGATATTGGGGTAGAAAGAGTGGGGATAGGGCGGGTGGGTGGGGTAGAAAGAGTGGGGATAGGGCGGGTGGGTGGGGTAGAAAGAGTGGGGATAGGGCGGGTGGGTGGGGTAGAAAGAGTGGGGATAGGGCGGGTGGGTGGGTGGGGTAGAAAGAGTGGGGATAGGGCGGGTGGGTGGGTGGGGTAGAAAGAGTGGGGATAGGGCGGGTGGGTGGGTGGGGTAGAAAGAGTGGGGATAGGGCGGGTGGGTGGGTGGGGTAGAAAGAGTGGGGATAGGGCGGGTGGGTGGGTGGGGTAGAAAGAGTGGGGATAGGGCGGGTGGGTGGGTGGGGTAGAAAGAGTGGGGATAGGGCGGGTGGGTGGGTGGGGTAGAAAGAGTGGGGATAGGGCGGGTGGGTGGGTGGGGTAGAAAGAGTGGGGATAGGGCGGGTGGGTGGGGTAGAAAGAGTGGGGATAGGGCGGGTGGGTGGGGTAGAAAGAGTGGGGATAGGGCGGGTGGGTGGGGTAGAAAGAGTGGGGATAGGGCGGGTGGGTGGGGTAGAAAGAGTGGGGATAGGGCGGGTGGGTGGGGTAGAAAGAGTGGGGATAGGGCGGGTGGGTGGGTGGGGTAGAAAGAGTGGGGATATTGGGGTAGAAAGAGTGGGGATAGGGCGGGTGGGTGGGGTAGAAAGAGTGGGGATAGGGCGGGTGGGTGGGGTAGAAAGAGTGGGGATAGGGCGGGTGGGTGGGGTAGAAAGAGTGGGGATAGGGCGGGTGGGTGGGTGGGGTAGAAAGAGTGGGGATAGGGCGGGTGGGTGGGTGGGGTAGAAAGAGTGGGGATAGGGCGGGTGGGTGGGTGGGGTAGAAAGAGTGGGGATAGGGCGGGTGGGTGGGTGGGGTAGAAAGAGTGGGGATAGGGCGGGTGGGTGGGGTAGAAAGAGTGGGGATAGGGCGGGTGGGTGGGGTAGAAAGAGTGGGGATAGGGCGGGTGGGTGGGGTAGAAAGAGTGGGGATAGGGCGGGTGGGTGGGTGATGTAGAAAGAGTGGGGATAGGGCGGGTGGGTGGGGTAGAAAGAGTGGGGATAGGGCGGGTGGGTGGGTGGGGTAGAAAGAGTGGGGATAGGGCGGGTGGGTGGGTGGGGTAGAAAGAGTGGGGATAGGGCGGGTGGGTGGGTGGGGTAGAAAGAGTGGGGATAGGGCGGGTGGGTGGGTGGGGTAGAAAGAGTGGGGATAGGGCGGGTGGGTGGGGTAGAAAGAGTGGGGATAGGGCGGGTGGGTGGGGTAGAAAGAGTGGGGATAGGGCGGGTGGGTGGGGTAGAAAGAGTGGGGATAGGGCGGGTGGGTGGGTGGGGTAGAAAGAGTGGGGATAGGGCGGGTGGGTGGGGTAGAAAGAGTGGGGATAGGGCGGGTGGGTGGGGTAGAAAGAGTGGGGATAGGGCAGGTGGGTGGGGATAGGGCGGGTGGGTGGGTGGGGTAGAGAGAGTGGGGATAGGGCGGGTGGGAGGGGTAGAGAGAGTGGGGATAGGGCGGGTGGGAGGGGTAGAGAGAGTGGGGATAGGGCGGGTGGAGGGGTAGAGAGAGTGGGGATAGGGCGGGTGGGAGGGGTAGAGAGAGTGGGGATAGGGCGGGTGGGAGGGGTAGAGAGAGTGGGGATAGGGCGGGTGGGAGGGGTAGAGAGAGTGGGGATAGGGCGGGTGGGAGGGGTAGAGAGAGTGGGGATAGGGCGGGTGGGAGGGGTAGAGAGAGTGGGGATAGGGTGGGTGGGAGGGGTAGAGAGAGTGGGGATAGGGTGGGTGGGAGGGGTAGAGAGAGTGGGGATAGGATGGGAGGGGTAGAGAGAGTGGGGATAGGGTGGGTGTGAGGGGTAGAGAGAGTGGGGCAGAGAGTGGGGGTAGGGTGGGTGGGAGGGGTAGAGAGAGTGGGGGTTAGAGAGTGGGGGATAGGGTGGGGTACAAAGAGTGGGAGGTAGGGTGGGGTACAAAGAGTGGGAGGTAGGGTGGGTGGGTGGGGTACAAAGAGTGGGAGGTAGGGTGGGTGGGTGGGGTGCAAAGAGTGGGAGGTAGGGTGGGTGGGTGGGGTGCAAAGAGTGGGAGGTAGGGTGGGTGGGTGGGGTGCAAAGAGTGGGAGGTAGGGTGGGTGGGTGGGGTGCAAAGAGTGGGAGGTAGGGTGGGTGGGTGGGGTGCAAAGAGTGGGAGGTAGGGTGGGTGGGGTGCAAAGAGTGGGAGGTAGGGTGGGTGGGTGGGGTGCAAAGAGTGGGAGGTAGGGTGGGTGGGTGGGGTGCAAAGAGTGGGAGGTAGGGTGGGTGGGTGGGGTGCAAAGAGTGGGAGGTAGGGTGGGTGGGTGGGGTGCAAAGAGTGGGAGGTAGGGTGGGTGGGTGGGGTACAAAGAGTGGGAGGTAGGGTGGGTGGGTGGGGTACAAAGAGTGGGAGGTAGGGTGGGTGGGGGGGTACAAAGAGTGGGAGGTAGGGTGGGTGGGGTACAAAGAGTGGGAGGTAGGGTGGGTGGGTGGGGTACAAAGAGTGGGAGGTAGGGTGGGTGGGTGGGGTACAAAGAGTGGGAGGTAGGGTGGGTGGGTGGGGTACAAAGAGTGGGAGGTAGGGTGGGTGGGAGGGGTACAAAGAGTGGGAGGTAGGGTGGGTGGGTGGGGTACAAAGAGTGGGAGGTAGGGTGGGTGGGTGGGGTACAAAGAGTGGGAGGTAGGGTGGGTGGGGTACAAAGAGTGGGAGGTAGGGTGGGTGGGTGGGGTACAAAGAGTGGGAGGTAGGGTGGGTGGGTGGGGTACAAAGAGTGGGAGGTAGGGTGGGTGGGTGGGGTACAAAGAGTGGGAGGTAGGGTGGGTGGGTGGGGTACAAAGAGTGGGAGGTAGGGTGGGTGGGTGGGGTACAAAGAGTGGGAGGTAGGGTGGGTGGGTGGGGTACAAAGAGTGGGAGGTAGGGTGGGTGGGTGGGGTACAAAGAGTGGGAGGTAGGGTGGGTGGGTGGGGTACAAAGAGTGGGAGGTAGGGTGGGTGGGTGGGGTACAAAGAGTGGGAGGTAGGGTGGGTGGGGTACAAAGAGTGGGAGGTAGGGTGGGTGGGTGGGGTACAAAGAGTGGGAGGTAGGGTGGGTGGGTGGGGTACAAAGAGTGGGAGGTAGGGTGGGTGGGTGGGGTACAAAGAGTGGGAGGTAGGGTGGGTGGGTGGGGTACAAAGAGTGGGAGGTAGGGTGGGTGGGTGGGGTACAAAGAGTGGGAGGTAGGGTGGGTGGGTGGGGTACAAAGAGTGGGAGGTAGGGTGGGTGGGTGGGGTACAAAGAGTGGGAGGTAGGGTGGGTGGGTGGGGTACAAAGAGTGGGAGGTAGGGTGGGTGGGTGGGGTACAAAGAGTGGGAGGTAGGGTGGGTGGGTGGGGTACAAAGAGTGGGAGGTAGGGTGGGTGGGGTACAAAGAGTGGGAAGTAGGGTGGGTGGGTGGGGTACAAAGAGTGGGAAGTAGGGTGGGTGGGTGGGGTACAAAGAGTGGGAGGTAGGGTGGGTGGGTGGGGTACAAAGAGTGGGAGGTAGGGTGGGTGGGTGGGGTACAAAGAGTGGGAGGTAGGGTGGGTGGGTGGGGGTACAAAGAGTGGGAGGTAGGGTGGGTGGGTGGGGTACAAAGAGTGGGAGGTAGGGTGGGTGGGTGGGGTACAAAGAGTGGGAGGTAGGGTGGGTGGGTGGGGTACAAAGAGTGGGAGGTAGGGTGGGTGGGTGGGGTACAAAGAGTGGGAGGTAGGGTGGGTGGGTGGGGTACAAAGAGTGGGAGGTAGGGTGGGTGGGTGGGGTACAAAGAGTGGGAGGTAGGGTGGGTGGGTGGGGTACAAAGAGTGGGAGGTAGGGTGGGTGGGTGGGGTACAAAGAGTGGGGGATAGGGTGGGTGGGGTACAAAGAGTGGGGGATAGGGTGGGTGGGAGGGGTAGAAAGAGTGGGGGATAGGGTGGGTGGGAGGGGTAGAAAGAGTGGGGGATAGGGCGGGTGGGAGGGGTAGAAAGAGTGGGGGATAGGGCGGGTGGGAGGGGTAGAAAGAGTGGGGGATAGGGCGGGTGGGAGGGGTAGAGAGAGTGGGGATAGGGCGGGTGGGAGGGGTAGAGAGAGTGGGGATAGGCGGGGTGGGAGGGGTAGAGAGAGTGGGGATAGGGCGGGTGGGAGGGGTAGAGAGAGTGGGGATAGGGCGGGTGGGAGGGGTAGAGAGAGTGGGGATAGGGCGGGTGGGAGGGGTAGAGAGAGTGGGGATAGGGCGGGTGGGAGGGTAGAGAGAGTGGGGATAGGGCGGGTGGGAGGGGTAGAGAGAGTGGGGATAGGGCGGGTGGGAGGGGTAGAGAGAGTGGGGATAGGGCGGGTGGGAGGGGTAGAGAGTGGGGATAGGGC
The DNA here is from genome assembly GCF_040938575.1 of Ambystoma mexicanum. Classification (NCBI taxonomy): domain Eukaryota; kingdom Metazoa; phylum Chordata; class Amphibia; order Caudata; family Ambystomatidae; genus Ambystoma; species Ambystoma mexicanum. The sequence goes on along the minus strand of NC_090925.1, from coordinate 321,242,430 downwards.
GGGTGGGAGGGGTAGAGAGAGTGGGGATAGGGTGGGTGGGAGGGGTAGAGAGAGTGGGGATAGGGTGGGTGGGAGGGGTAGAGAGAGTGGGGATAGGGTGGGTGGGAGGGGTAGAGAGAGTGGGGATAGGGTGGGTGGGAGGGGTAGAGAGAGTGGGGATAGGGTGGGAGGGAGGGGTAGAGAGAGTGGGGATAGGGTGGGAGGGGTAGAGAGTAGGGGTAGGGTGGGTGTGAGGGGTAGAGAGAGTGGGGCAGAGTGGGGGTAGGGTGGGTGGGAGGGGTAGAGAGAGTGGGGGTTAGAGAGTGGGGATAGGGTGGGTGGGGTACAAAGAGTGGGGGATAGGGTGGGTGGGGGACAAAGAGTGGGGGATAGGGTGGGTGGGTGGGGGACAAAGAGTGGGGGATAGGGTGGGTGGGTGGGGGACAAAGAGTGGGGGATAGGGTGGGTGGGTGGGGGGACAAAGAGTGGGGGATAGGGTGGGTGGGTGGGGGTACAAAGAGTGGGAGATAGGGTGGGTGGGTGGGTGGGGTACAAAGAGTGGGAGATAGGGTGGGTGGGTGGGGTACAAAGAGTGGGGGATAGGGTGGGTGGGGGACAAAGAGTGGGGGATAGGGTGGGTGGGGTACAAAGAGTGGGGGATAGGGTGGGTGGGGTACAAAGAGTGGGGGATAGGGTGGGTGGGGTACAAAGAGTGGGGGATAGGGTGGGTGGGGGATAGGGTGGGTGGGTGGGGGATAGGGTGGGTGGGTGGGGTACAAAGAGTGGGAGATAGGGTGGGTGGGTGGGGTACAAAGAGTGGGAGATAGGGTGGGTGGGTGGGGTACAAAGAGTGGGAGATAGGGTGGGTGGGTGGGGTACAAAGAGTGGGAGATAGGGTGGGTGGGTACAAAGAGTGGGAGATAGGGTGGGTGGGTGGGGTACAAAGAGTGGGAGATAGGGGTGGGTGGGTGGGTACAAAAGAGTGGGAGATAGGGTGGGTGGGTGGGGTACAAAGAGTGGGAGATAGGGTGGGTGGGTGGGGTACAAAGAGTGGGAGATAGGGTGGGTGGGTGGGGTACAAAGAGTGGGAGATAGGGTGGGTGGGGTGGGGTACAAAGAGTGGGAGATAGGGTGGGTGGGTGGGGTACAAAGAGTGGGAGATAGGGTGGGTGGGTGGGGTACAAAGAGTGGGAGATAGGGTGGGTGGGTGGGGTACAAAGAGTGGGAGATAGGGTGGGTGGGTGGGGTACAAAGAGTGGGAGATAGGGTGGGTGGGTGGGGTACAAAGAGTGGGAGATAGGGTGGGTGGGTGGGGTACAAAGAGTGGGAGATAGGGGTGGGTGGGGTACAAAGAGTGGGAGAGATAGGGTGGGTGGGGTACAAAGAGTGGGAGGTAGGGTGGGTGGGGTACAAAGAGTGGGAGGTAGGGTGGGTGGGGTACAAAGAGTGGGAGGTGGTGGGGTGGGGTACAAAGAGTGGGAGGTAGGGTGGGTGGGTGGGGTACAAAGAGTGGGAGGTAGGGTGGGGTGGGTGGGGTACAAAGAGTGGGAGGTAGGGTGGGTGGGTGGGGTACAAAGAGTGGGAGGTAGGGTGGGTGGGTGGGGTACAAAGAGTGGGAGGTAGGGTGGGTGGGTGGGGTACAAAGAGTGGGAGGTAGGGTGGTGGGTGGGGTACAAAGAGTGGGAGGTAGGGTGGGTGGGTGGGGTACAAAGAGTGGGAGGTAGGGTGGGTGGGTGGGGTACAAAGAGTGGGAGGTAGGGTGGGTGGGTGGGGTACAAAGAGTGGGAGGTAGGGTGGGTGGGTGGGGTACAAAGAGTGGGAGGTAGGGTGGGTGGGTGGGGTACAAAGAGTGGGAGGTAGGGTGGGTGGGTGGGGTACAAAGAGTGGGAGGTAGGGTGGGTGGGTGGGGTACAAAGAGTGGGAGGTAGGGTGGGTGGGGGTACAAAGAGTGGGGATAGGGTGGGTGGGGTAGAAAGAGTGGGGGATAGGGTGGGTGGGAGTGGTAGAGAGAGTGGGAGTAGGGTGGGTGGGAGGGTAGAGAGAGTGGGGATAGGGCGGGTGGGAGGGGTAGAGAGAGTGGGGATAGGGCGGGTGGGAGGGGTAGAGAGAGTGGGGATAGGGTGGGGTGGGGGGGTAGAGAGAGTGGGGATAGGGGGGTGGGAGGGGTAGAGAGAGTGGGGGATAGGGTGGGTGGGAGGGGTAGAGAGAGTGGGGATAGGGTGGGTGGGAGGGGTAGAGAGAGTGGGGCAGAGGGGTAGGGTGGGTGGGAGGGGTAGAGAGAGTGGGGGTTAGAGAGTGGGGGATAGGGTGGGTGGGGTAGAAAGAGTGGGGGCTAGGGTGGGATGGGGTAGAAAGAGTGGGGGATAGGGTGGGTGGGGTAGAAAGTGGGGGATAGGGTGGGTGGGGTAGAAAGAGTGGGGGATAGGGTGGGTGGGGTACAAAGAGTGGGGGATAGGGTGGGTGGGGTACAAAGAGTGGGGATAGGGTGGGTGGGGTAGAAAGAGTGGGGGATAGGGTGGGTGGGGTACAAAGAGTGGGGGTAGGGTGGGTGGGTGGGTACAAAGAGTGGGGGATAGGGTGGGTGGGGGTACAAAGAGTGGGGGATAGGGTGGGGTGGGGTACAAAGAGTGGGGGATAGGTGTGGGTGGGGTACAAAGAGTGGGGGATAGGGTGGGTGGGTGGGGTACAAAGAGTGGGGGATAGGGTGGGTGGGGTGGGGTACAAAGAGTGGGGGATAGGGTGGGTGGGTGGGGTACAAAGAGTGGGGGATAGGGTGGGTGGGGTGGGGTACAAAGAGTGGGGGATAGGGTGGGTGGGTGGGGTACAAAGAGTGGGGGATAGGGTGGGTGGGTGGGGTACAAAGAGTGGGGGATAGGGTGGGTGGGTGGGTACAAAGAGTGGGGGATAGGGTGGGTGGGGTACAAAGAGTGGGGATAGGGTGGGGGTGGGGTGGGTGGGTGGGTACAAAGAGTGGGGGATAGGGTGGGTGGGTGGGGTACAAAGAGTGGGGATAGGGTGGGTGGGTGGGGTACAAAGAGTGGGGGATAGGGTGGGTGGGTGGGGTACAAAGAGTGGGAGATAGGGTGGGTGGGTGGGGTACAAAGAGTGGGGATAGGGTGGGTGGGTGGGGTACAAAGAGTGGGAGATAGGGTGGGTGGGTGGGGTACAAAGAGTGGGAGATAGGGTGGGTGGGTGGGGTACAAAGAGTGGGAGATAGGGTGGGTGGGTGGGGTACAAAGAGTGGGAGATAGGGTGGGTGGGTGGGGTACAAAGAGTGGGAGATAGGGTGGGTGGGTGGGGTACAAAGAGTGGGAGATAGGGTGGGTGGGTGGGTACAAAGAGTGGGAGATAGGGGGTGGGTACAAAGAGTGGGAGATAGGGTGGGTGGGGTACAAAGAGTGGGGAGATAGGGTGGGTGGGGTACAAAGAGTGGGAGATAGGGTGGGTGGGGGTACAAAGAGTGGGAGATAGGGTGGGTGGGTGGGGTACAAAGAGTGGGAGATAGGGTGGGTGGGTGGGGTACAAAGAGTGGGAGATGGGTGGGTGGGGGTACAAAGAGTGGGAGGTAGGGTGGGTGGGTGGGGTACAAAGAGTGGGAGATAGGGTGTGGGTGGGGTACAAAGAGTGGGAGCTAGGGTGGGTGGTGGGGGTACAAAGAGTGGGAGTAGGGTGGGTGTGGGGTACAAAGAGTGGGAGGTAGGGTGGGTGGGTGGGGTACAAAGAGTGGGAGATAGGGTGGGTGGGTGGGGTACAAAGAGTGGGAGGTAGGGTGGGTGGGTGGGGTACCAAAGAGTGGGAGATAGGGTGGGTGGGTGGGGTACAAAGAGTGGGAGGTAGGGTGGGTGGGTGGGGTACAAAGAGTGGGAGGTAGGGTGGGTGGGTGGGGTACAAAGACGTGGGAGGCTAGGGTGGGTGGGGGTATCAAAGAGTGGGAGGTGAGGCTGGGCTCGGG